>NC_062287.1:10000000-20000000 GCF_902655055.1 Lutra lutra | reverse complement strand
TTTTATCAGCAATAAAGCTGGACTTTTTTTCCTGACTTCTGTGCTAAATTTCTCAGTTGCTTCTAGAATCAGAAGTGGGAGAGAGATATGACTTTTTACCATTACTAACCCTTCCTAACTATCTCCCATCCTTCCCTATTACGCATACAATAATTCAAATCTCAACTTCATTTGCCATTCCCCAAATATGCAGTGCTTTTTTTCCCCCCTCTGATGGCCTTTTTATTTCTTTTTGTGATTCCCTTTACTCAGAATGTCCTCTTGATTTTCTCTGCTGTTAACCTTCTACTTATACTCAAACCTAATAGCAACGCATTTCTAAAACCATATCATAAAACAGTTTGTATATTTCCATAGTAACAATGTAATAATTGGAGAATGCTTCTGAATAAAGATCTAGCACAAAATAACCTGTTAAAACAACCAAAGATACACTTTCTAGAATACCCTATAATGATTTTTTTATGGGAAAATCATTTCCCAATCTTTGAAAAGAGGGCAAAAGGCTATTCCATGTACTGATTTCATATGAAGTATCGAAAGCAATAAAGTGAAGATAGAGTCCGTGAAAAACAGAACCCTTCATAACACTGCCCAATTTAAACAAACACTAGCTATTTTAATCATTAATAAAAATAATTACTGTGTTATAAGCTTCCTTTGATGTTAAATATAATCTCTTTATTATTATTATTATTATTTTACTATGGCCCAGAGTGCATTAAAAAAGCTGGCCAGATAATTCATTGGATTCCTTTCTTTTAAGCCAGGAAAGAAGTTTATTATTCATTCTACTAAACAGTGTCATGAAGCTTATTAAAAAAGAGGAGTCATGGAAGAATTGAAGTTTTAAAAACTTCATGTAGGAGTATAAATAATCTGTGGAAATGGAAATGTTTATTCATTTTTCCTCAAACCATATCCAAACATTTCCATGAAAGGGGAAAAATCATTCACAACAGAGCAAAACTTTGGCAGGGAGAGTTTGTTACGTCCCTCTAAGAAGGCGATTTTGGTAGATGTGTCTGCCTTCATCCTGGGGATGACAGGAATTTGTCCCATAGCCTGAATGATGTTTATGTCTCCACTCCCTGTCTATAGCCCCCTGAATATCCAGTCCCTATTATACCAAGCGGGGTTATTGTCTGCAAACAGCAGCCATTGGTTCTGGCTAACTCTGGCAAAAGATGGAATTAACTGGCAAGAAATTAGGGGTAATTAACAGACTCTTAGAGCTGTCTGGGGAACCAGCTTATGGAGCCAGGGAGGATCTAGGAGAGGCCAAGTGGTAGAATCACAGCCAAGTTACAGCACAGAACTGTCTGGTTATGTTGATTGGTTGCTTCTGTTGGCACCACCAATACCCAAGACATTATCAACTGGTAGTCCTTTTGTCTTTGTCTTTGCCAAAATGAAATATTAATTGTTCTGTTTCTCTGTTTCTTTGTGTCACTTGCCCCACACTTAAAATCCTGCATGGGAATATCTGATGGACTGAGTTCAGTCTTACATTCTTTGAGGAAGTTTCACAGAAGGAAGCTGAGTCTGGTTCCAAACAAGGCTCACATAAGTGCAGTTTCCCAAAATAAAAGGAGTGCTAATGTTGGACAGTCAGTATTTCTATTAATTACGTGTTAAATATCTGTGTATTCTAGGTGTCTAACTATGTATCTACATTACATATTTGAAAGGGCAGGAATTGTGTCTGTTTTGATTGTTTTATTCTTCGAGCAAAATACAGGCCCTAGAATGTGGCAAATGCCTTTTTTTTTTTTAAGATTTTTATTTATTTATTTATTTGACAGAGAGAAACCACAAGTAGGCAGAGAGGCAGGCAGAGAGAGAGAGGAGGAGGCAGGCTCCCCACTGAGCAGAGAGCCCGATGCGGGACTCGATCCCAGGACCCTGAGACCACGACCCGAGCCGAAGGCAGAGGCCCAACCCACTGAGCCACCCAGGTGCCCCGCAAATGCTCTGTCTATATCTACTGAACCTTCTCTATTTCTATATTTGTTAAGTTATATCTCTAATTCATAATTTTTTCCCATGGCAGATGCTGACTTCTGGATATTTTCTTCAGATCTACCCTCTGATAATATCTGAAGATAATTTCTTCAGATCTGATAATAGTTTACCTATTATCTCCTCACCTGTGTCTAATAGGCTAACACATTTATAGAGTTCTCATTTCAACTATCATGTTTTCATTTCTAAAAGCTATATTTGATTCTTTTAAAAATCTGCCCTCTAAATTTTGATCGGGCCTTCATTACAGTTTCATTGCTTTTTCTTTTTTTTTTGAACACGTTAAATAATTATTTGTATTCTGTCCCTGATATGTCTAATAATTTTGCAGGTCTGGTCCTGTAGCTTGTGGTTTATCATTAATGATGATTTTCATTCCTGGTGGCTTATTTTGTATTTGTTTAGTGCTTTTCATGAAGAGCTCATGATCTCCAGGTAGTTATCTCAGGAAATTCTTTGACATCTGGAGCTAACTTGTATTTTCCAGAGAGGAGATATATATATATACACACATATTCATATGTATATGTATATATATATAATATATATATCATATTACAAATATATATATTTACAAGTATATAAATCCTATTACAAATATATATGTATATATATAAATATTACAAATTTGTTACATATTACACACACACACACACTATATATACATATTATATATGTATATATATATATATTTGGTTATATCTATAATATGATTTTTTTTTTGCCTGAAATGCAAGTTGTTAGAAGTTCTCAGGGGTATTTTATCTCTTTCTCTTGCCAGAGCCAAGGCCAAGTTAGACACATATCTTTGCCTTTTTCCTGTGCGTTTTTTTTTTTTTTAATTTCTCTAATTTAGCCATGGAAGATGTTTCCTTTTGGAGACCCAGTATTACAAGTTAGTAGTGGTTCCAAACTCCCAGGCTTCTAAGATTTAGTCATGAAAAGATTTATCCCAGGATTTATCTCTTATGTCCTAGATAGGCAACTCCATTAAAACCCAACTCTGGGGCATAGGGAATCTACTAGTTCCCAAGGGCAACTCTAGGTCCAGTGCCTATGTACTTCTCTGAAGTATTACTTTATCTTTTATCTTTTGCTCCCACAGGAATTCACTTAGTTTCTGCCACCTCAAACATGAACAGATAAATAATTTTTATATTTTACCCAGAATTCTTACTTTGGTTCTATCAGGGGAGCTTTGTGTCTGAGTGTAAATTTTGCAAAAGTTCTGGAAATAGCTGGCCTTAACACTTACTGGATGACAAATAAATGAGTAAGTTGATTTCTACTCTAACGAACACAGATAATTCTCGGTCTTTCATTGCTGGGCAATTGCCACACATCTGCTATGCTGTTATTCAAGAGGGGGAAATTAAGTGGATATGAAATTATGTGTACTAAAAAGAAATACTTATTTCCTTCAAAAAATTAAACATAAAAACATCTAATATGGAAACAAAAGGAGATTTTCTGCACAGTAAGGGGGAACTGGACTAAGTAATTCAAATGTACATTAAAATCCCCTTGGCCACTTCCCTTGAGTATTTTCCCCTGACATCTACCAACTAACATACAGGTGCTAGAGGGCTTCTGCACCCCCTTAATATTGGGTAAATGACTATAAACTTGCTGTCCTGTGGTATACTTGAGACAAGGCCAGGGGTTCCAATATGACTGTCCTCAAGGCTAGAGGATGATAAGAGAGAAATAAGATTGGAGGGGGAGGGGAGATGGGGACAGTCAGAATGAGAGAGAGAGGTAAAAACTGTAATCTTTTAGTGGTGAACCTTGGAAGTCACAAAGCCATTCATGCTCTTTTGTTTAGAGACATCCCAAGTCCTTGTCTAGATGCAAGGGTAAGCAACATATATTCCATCTCTTTATTTGAGGAGTGTCAGTCCTACTGTTGTACCAAGAACGTGTGGGATGCAAGATGTGTGTGTGTGCGTGCACAAGTGTGTGTGTGTGTGTGTGTGTGTGTACGTGTGGATGCTGCCATGGTCATCTTTGGAAAAAAAACAACTATCTTCCATACACATGTGCACTGTATAATTGTTATAAATATAATATTACATTAGAAAACATCCAACAAAATGGCACAATGCCAGGCACTCTGTAGTTGCTCCATATCCATTAATTCTTTTACCTCTTGATTGCCTTCCTTTATGTAAGAAATAAAGGGAGTTTTAAGAGACACAAGATGGATGAAAAATAAAAATGATTTTTTTTAATGTGCTACCCACTGAGTTGTTAGGTCAGTAAATTCCCATTTTACAAATTAGGGAAGTATGGCTCAAAGATGCTTAGTAATTTTAGTGTTGAAGTAGTTGGTCAGATGATTTATTAAACTATTAATTTGTTTTTGTTCTCAATTTACATTTTAACATCTCAAGTGTAACATAAGAATAAAGCTTTGTGAATTTACATAATGAACATATCCATGTAATCAGAAACAGAACATTGTCAACATCTCTGAAGCATCTTTCATATCCCTTTCTAGTCACTAGCCTCTGACAGATCAAGCATGAGTAACTGCTATCTGACTTCTAACACCACGGATTCGTTTCCTTATTTTGAAAGCCACATAAATGGAATCATAAAGTGTGTGCTCTTTTGTGCTTGGTTTCTTTTGCTTCAAAATAGGTTTGTGACCTTTATCTCCGCTATTAACTTTCATGGCTCTATGAAATTCTACTTTATTAATACCAATTTATTATCCAGTCTATAGTTGGTTAACATATGGGTTGTTTTTTCTTCTTGGTTATTATGTATAATGATGCTATGAAACTTCTTGACATGTCTTTAGATAGCACGTGTACTTATTTTTATTGGCTATGCACCTGGTAGTAGAATTGATGGGTCAAAATATGTCTGAATTTGTTAAATATTACTAATCAATTTATTGTATCATAAACAATGATATTCAAGAATGTTGTACCACTATACCAATGGTTACACTGTAAAATCATACCAATGTTTAATCCTTGTACCTATATAATTCTTCTCCCTCTATTCCTCTTCTGCCTATTGTAGGCAGGTAGCTAGGGTATGTATTTCTTTGCTTTACAGTTTTTGGCAAGGTATAAATCAGAAACAGCTTGCAGCAAGTGCCCTTCCCATTTTTGAACGTAAATCTACTGAAGATATAATATTGGTTGGTCAGGAGAAGGTTCAGTAAAGGAGAACTTTGAGAGCAAGGAGGGTGAAAGACAGAGATGCTCCCTTTAGTCAGAATGTGGATGGAGGTCAGTGGGTCTAGGAGATGTGGGGGCTGGAGGACCTCAATAGATGCTTATGCTCTTTTTAGTAGGGCGGCCATATAATTTCTTATCCAAATCCAGACACTTTTGAGAGTGAGAGAGTGTGCTATTAATAATTATACAGGGATAATAGATGTAAATCAGAACTATTCCCGGAAAACTGGGATTATTTTAGGCAGCCTCAGTTAACTTACAAATGCAGTTGCTTACATGCCTTTGAATGTTTCTTAGAATATTCATGTAGCAGATCATATGGAGAGCAGCTTTGTCATCTGGAGAATGACAGGATTAAAACATTTAGGTACATCTCCTGTCCCATCTTGGCCTGCACACATCTATAGAGTAACTTTAAGCAGGTGTATGTGTGCTCCCTTGCATATGTGTTGTTATATTTTAATCTCTTTATATATAGCAAAGGTCTGTCTATGGCCCTTAATAGAGCTGAGGGTAGGTGGTGTTTGTGGTGATGGTGGTGTGGTGTCTCCACTGTTCTGAGCAGCACAGGCTGTTAGAAACACTTTGTCTGAGGTGCTCTCTGTAGCATCTACAACTCTGATCTAAATTGATTTTGGTCCTATTAGCAAAACTCCTTTTGAGTATTTGGAAATGGTGGCTAAAATAGGGTTTAGGCCATTTTTCTTTAAAGTCAAGCTTAAGTGCCAAGAGTTAATAGAGAAGAAAAATGAGCCCCCACACTCAGCAGTGAATGGCATGAAATCCCTAGGGAAGTTTGAGTAGAACACCTGAGTCCCAAGATGCTAGGTAATCCAGGCTATAAACAAAGACAGTGCAATTTGCAATTCCTTCCTTATAGAAACAAGTCTCTAAGAAATTCCCAGGGGAAATTGTGTCTAAGCAGACCCCTGAGATCATCAAGTAGCATAAACTTCTCTGTGATATGCCAGCTGGGGTTCTGGTAAAAATGAGAGTTACTAATTTTTTTTTTTCCTCCTGAAGTTGGTGTAGACCAAATGGGAAAATCCATGAACAGAAATCTTAGTCTATTCCCAGAGCACCTTGGTGACTGGGGTCTATGAAAGGTCTGATTCTCAGCACCGAGGAAATCAGAAGAGTTAACACTAGAGGCTGCCTGCTTTAGGCCTAAACACCATTTTCTCCTTTGGGCTAATGGAAAAATAGACTGCGTAAGGCCCAGCACTGAGTGGGGCCAGGGAGAAGGAAGGTAAATGTCTGAAACCTATCTTTCCTGATAGTTTTCTTTTAAACCCACAACTAAGACATCCTGAATATATTGATCCCTTCTCTGTTCTCAACACTGACTTTAATGTGAGATTGAGTGAGGGACTTAGAGGAAGAAGGTAGGGTGTGCAGAGACAGTAGGGGACACTCTTGGCTTTTTCTCCAAAGTGGGAAAGGGAGGCAGAGGGTGGGTGGAGACAACGGGGGACCTGAGAGCTCCTGTCTCTCAGAGCCTGAGGCTGTGAGCTCAGGTTGTACTCC
This sequence comes from Lutra lutra, assembly GCF_902655055.1. Taxonomy (NCBI): domain Eukaryota; kingdom Metazoa; phylum Chordata; class Mammalia; order Carnivora; family Mustelidae; genus Lutra; species Lutra lutra. Next base: position 19,993,254 of record NC_062287.1, on the reverse strand, counting down.
TGGCTCTTGGGGTATCTTGGACAATCAATGCAGGCATTCCACTTCCTCACCACTCAAGAAGGGACAGAATTCTTGTGCCCAAGAACACACTCTAGCCCAGGGGAGCTGAAATATAGTCATAGGCACATTGTCAACAACCTGACTAGGGGAGGGGGCATAGATGAGAAAAGAGAGTAAAAATGTAGGACATCCATGTACTGGCTCATCTTCTAGTGCCTTCTTCCATCGGTCCTGCTTGTGCCTATTATCAATCTATGTATTTTATCACTTGTTTCCACAGACAGTTCCCTGGAAGAGAATGACTCTGAGAAACAGCTCCCCAGTGACTGAGTTTATCTTAGTGGGATTATCAGAAGAACCAGAGCTCCAGCTACCCCTCTTCCTCCTGTTCTTAGGGATCTAAATATTCACTGTGGTGGGCAATCTGGGCTTGATCACCTTAACTGGGCTGAATTCTAGCCTTCACACTCCAATGTACTTTTTCCTCTTCAACTTATCTTTTATAGATCTCTGTTATGCCTGTGTGTTTACCCCCAAAATGCTGTATGGTCTTGTGTCAGAAAATATCATCTCTTACGTAGGATGCATGACTCAACTATTTTTCTTTTGTTTCTTCATCAATTCTGATTGCTATGTGTTGGTATCAATGGCCTATGATAGCTATGTGGCTATCTGCAACCCCCTGATGTACATGGTCACCATGTTCTCTGTTGATGTTTGGTTCATATGTGATAGGGTTTGCTGGAGCCATAGCCCACACTGGAAACATGTTGAGACTGACCTTCTGTAATTCCAACATCATCCACCATTATCTGTGTGAAGTTCTCCCTCTCTTGCAGCTCTCCTGCACCAGCACCCATGTCAATGAGCTGGTGTTTTTTATTGTTGTGGGAGTCGTCATTTCAATATCTAGTATCAGCATCTTCATCTCCTATACCTTGATTCTCTCTAATATCCTCCACATTCCTTCTGCTGAAGGCAGATCCAAAGCCTTTAGCACATGTGGCTCATACATAATTGCTGTTGCTTTGTTTTTTGGGTCAGGGGCATTCATCTATTTAACAACTTCTTTTCCTGGATATATGGACCAGAGAAAATTTGCCTCAGTCTTTTGTACCAACGTGGTTCCCATGCTTAACCCTTTGATCTACCGTCTGAGGAATAAGGATGTGAAATTTGCCCTGGGTAAAACTCTGAGAAGAGTGTTCTTCTGATGGTTCTGTTTGTATCACTTCATTACTGATAAGCATCATACTCAAGTATCTTCTTATTTACAGATGCAGAACTTTCCATCTTTTTTTCTCAAGTAGGGTTGGTCTTCCTCCACTTTACAAATTGGAAGTCTCTTGCTTCCTAAGGATTATACCATTTTGTACTAAATTGGTTCATTGCATGTAATTTAACATCTATTAAGTGTCCACTGTTTACCAGACTCTATACTATGCCCAAGAGATGAGTAAGATGAGGCTCTAGGCCTTCCATCCTTTCCTTGGTAGGCTAAATGGGTTTGTACAAGCAACATTTCTGGCTGGGAGAGGGAGAAAGTAATGCCAACGAGGGTCCAGGAGAGTGAATTTGTTTTCTTCAGTTATGGGAACAGCTTTACCAAAGACCAAATGTAGATCCCTTGGTGGCATAGGTAAGATAGTCTCCCAGCTTCTTGAGAGAGATCATAAATCATCCCATATTCATACATGTACACACAAGAGAAAGCCTTGAACAAGAGTTCTTTACATGGTTTGAAATGTAAAGATAAATCAAAACTAAAATCTTTCATTGCCAAGTTTCAGAAGTCTTAGGGCTTGGAATGGTAACCATGGTGTAGGCGGTTTTGTAATTGGGCCAATTTCTTGGGCTCTGTATGCTAAGGCTGAAAGCAAGAACAAAGGAGAAATTCCATGGATTTATGTGATTATGTTAATAGCTACCTATATCTTGCTCTGGAGATACTGTGTACATTATGGGGCATTTAGGAAAATTCTTTTATTCTTTAAAGTAGATTTAGATTTTATTGTCTCCAAGAATCTGTGTGTATGTGTGTTTATTTACAGTTAAATATTAGAGAATCAGCAGAAAGAGAAGTCATAAAACATTTTTTACTTGCAAGGAAACTTGGAAGCAACCCAGACTTTGAGTGCCAAAGTCCACTCTGTACTACTCTGCTGAAGACTCTGCTATATTGAATAGTACAGATTTCAAGGAATACACCCTCATAAACTGCCCTGAGTGTAGGCAGGAAGGTGAATCTCGGGCCAGACCAACACATGCACAGAGATGGGAGGATGGAGACTCAGTGTGGCCAGAAGAATGGGGCTGAGTAGAGGCTAGAACTTGGGGTGTCTTTGAGAAGACTCTCTGTGAAGAATATTTGGTATTTTTCTTTTGGATATGGGAAGAGTCATATAAAGTACTGAGTTGATGTACTTGGCTTTGCTTCTATTCTCCATTCTTCCACAAAACTGGGTAGTTGTACAATGCGTGTTGGTATGAGAAACAAGGCAGTAAAGAACAGTTAGTTCTTCACATTTATCTTTGACACTTGGGTAGAAACAGCAGCATCATACTGAGAAGAAAGGTAGCTCAGGTGTTTCATGTGATGGCCAGAAGCAAGACATACTGAGATGAAGCTGAGAGCAGCATGAAGAAGTACTGCAACAAGGAACTGACTGAAGAGGAGACATAAGACAAACCTATTTTCTTCAAATATGCTAAAGAGAGATCTTGAAAGAAGGTGGAAAAATCTGATAGATACTTGGATTATACCTAAATTATGATAATCATATGTAACATTTACTGAATATAAACTATATGTTTGGGCACTTTTGAGGTGTCTTACAAACATTAAACTCATCAGAATTGTGTTAATGCCATACTAAACAACTGTAGGTCCTTTGGGTCTAGCTGACTTCTATCCTCTAAAGGACTGTCTGTGCCTATGTATGTGGGGATCTTGAGGATATTAGGAAAGAATCAAGAAGAGGGAAAGATAACAGAAGTGTACTATGATACAAAGAAAAAAATTACCATTGGTAATAAATCAGAACCATAAGGATATGAAGGAAAAGGAATAATCATGAAAAAAATGCATGAAATCTCAAAATATCCTTCCTTACACTCATTACATATGGGCATTGGGGTGAGTAGAGGTGAAAACGTAAGTTTGACTTATTGAGACACTGGCGTGGATCTTTCAGAAAGCACTCCCTTTGAAGATCAGAAATGACCAAACTCCTGGATCTTGCAAAAGCCAGATAAGAGATATTTATTGCTCCTAGAGGAAAGATGACATTTTGTAGGTTCCCAAAGACCTTCACTCCTCTCACAAACCAAGGATAAGTCATCTTTTTTCCTTTTAGGTCAGTGTTGAGGAACTGTGGTTCTCAGTGGTCAATAACCAGGAACATGTTTGGGAACTTCTGCTTTATAGTAACTGAGAGATCTAATTTGATACTCTGTGTCAGATGTCCTCAAGTGAATCCCTCTGCCACAATGCAAAAATGCTGTCACCTGATCACACCATGACATTTTGATTTTCAGCAAAAGAAGTTTTCCCCTGTTAGAAGCATTGCTAAAGCTGGGATTCCTTTCAGTCCAGTCCTTGGTCTACTTCTCTTCCTGGCTCTTCCTGAGGCATCTCTCCAGCTTCTCTGGCTTCAACAACCATTTACTTCATGGTGATTCTTAAATCCCTAACTATGGTCTTGATCTATGATTATAATGCATAATCAGTTTTAAATTAGAAATATAAAAATATAAAAATATTATCAATGTTGATGCCCAAATAGAATTATGTAATGATTAGGGGGCAAAACAGTTTTGTAGTATAAAAATAATAAACTGTTCTTGATACCTACACATTCTTTACAGTCTAAATTGTGGGGGGAGCACAGAGGTAAGTGATAGACACCAAGTAGCAGGAGTGAGAGTCCAAGGAGTACTTCTGGGTAGAGCTTGGGAGGGATAGATCAGGTGTTTCTCTGTATTTTGTGGAGCAGATGGGAGGATATCTGTGACTATGGTTCAGTGCTGGTCCTCAGCCCATGTGTTAGATAGAAAAACATTAACTCTCTTCCCTCACACTCCCATAAATGAATCAGTCATTTACTAATTGCTTCAGCTACTAATAACAAGAGTCTGACTGCAGAGGCTTACACTCATAAAGGTTTGTTTTTCTCTAACATAGAAAGAGTCTAGAATAGTAGGCAGTCCAAGGATGATATGGCAGTGTGAGTCAGCAAGGGCTCAGACTCTCTCTTCTCTTCTGTCTCAATAGTGACTTTATTCTAATGGATGCATCATGGGTTCCATATGGCTATTGGAGCTTCCATGTCCACATTCCAAGCAGCAAGAAGACACAAGGACAAAGAAAGGCAGAGGATGCTTTACGTATTCAATGAGTGATCTCCACTGACATCTTATTAGCCACCACCCTCCTTACAAGGGAGAAGGGGCAACTTAGCATTTAACCTCAGGACATTGCCATCTGGAAAAAAAAAAAAAAAAGCCGGGATTTTGTTACTAATTAAGAAGGAGGAAACAGCTATTGGGTAGGCAATTAGCAACCTCTGCCAAACAACAGAATTCGTTTCACTTGCCAGGAGGGAACAGTTAAGAACTGGACCTTTCCACCCCTATTTTTGTTTTCTTACTTGCTGTACTCTATGAGAGAAAGATAGATTAATCCGACAGCTTAAGATGAGAAAAGAGACAAGTTGGTCATGGATGAAACTGTACCCAATCTCTTCATTACTGACCTGTTGGTATTGAATTAATGCAAAATCTTGACAAGGACAAGCCAGAGCTGTACTCTTTCATTTCCAAGACCTCCTCCTGTACCTTATTGGGTGAAATTACAGTCCAGGTTCTGGGAGGGAGATTTGAGTCCCGACATATGTCCCTAATCATTTTTGCTATTAATAAAGATTGTAATATTTTGGTCCTCTTTTGGGTCCTTGTATTTCCTCACTAGTTAGATCTCATAGGAAAAGAAGAATGAGTGATTACTATTGCTAAATCTCTTATCTTTGCACTTTTAGTATAAAGGACTTCTGGGAACCAAACCTGTCATTTTTGCATGCTTTGAGATGCTCCCCCTTGATCAGTATTGGGTTAATAGAAACTGTAAGGGAGGAACAAAATCCCCTCTTCCCATCTTAGATTCCTTCACTAGGGCCCTAAAAATTAGAGACAAAAAACAGCTAGAAGGAGACAAACAGAAGTATGTGTATTAACATGTGCATCCTGCACTCACACAGGAGTACTCAGTGATGGGTAGTTAGAAACTGAGCTTAAATGGTATCTTAAGAAAAAGAATAATAAATTTTTAGGGAAGTGGCAAGACAAAAGAAAAGGGCTTTGAGCCTTTAGGAGTGGCAAATTGTGAAAAGGTAAGAATATGAGGGGTAACTAATGGATGGTAAGGATTAGTTAGTAAGGTTTATTATGTAATTCTGCTGGTGAGGTCTCTGTGCTGAGAAGTTTTGAGAGTTTTCTTCACGGATTAACTTCTGTCCTTCCTGGTAGGGAGAGAAGGGGAACTACCTTTACAAATTTGTCTTGCTTTTAGGTAAATAGGAGGAAAGCAAAGAGTTTTTCTTATATCTACTTTTTCTTAAAATTGCCTTCAGCTCCAAATAACCCTTATGCCAAGAGTGTTATATTTTGGAGTGGCAAATTCTGCTACCCTTCAAAATCATATCAAGATTTGCTTATCTTATAAAATTTGCCCAACCATTTATGAGTTCAACAGACATTCACTAAATTCTTACTAAGCTACAGGTAAAGAGTTCAAGATTTCACTTTTTGGGATCATAGGGCTTAAAATTGTCTCATGTTTCCATTAATATGCACAACCACATGCCTGAATTGATAAATAAACTGAAGAGGTATTAACTGATCAGCTTTCTGAAATCGAGAACCCTAAATTAGGACCTCTGACAAATTAGAACAGTTTGACATCTCCTTGGAGGTAAGACAAGAGTATCTACAAGTTGACAAACAAAATAAAAAAGTATATTTAAGAGGGTAAAGCAAACACTACAAAATAGTTTATTATTGAATAAATCTGGGTGGTTGAAAAGAAGGAGAGGGGATAGGAAGTGGAAATGTGTTAGTTGCATCATTAATCATAGTAGGGAACTAATAGATACAGTAAAGAGTTTTATACAAAGTTATAATCATAAAAGTGTGCATCAAAATATCACACATAAAAAGAGGAAGGAAAGCAAACCATCTAGTGAATGACTAAAATAATATAAATACAAAATATGAAATCATAGCATATTATGATAGATTTAAAGCAAATATATATTACATAAATAAGTGTAAATGTCCTAACCACTCTACTAATAGAAAAAGACTCAGGCTGAATCAATAAGCAAAATACAACTTCATGTTGCATACTAAAAACATATGTAAACCAAATGATTCAAGAAGGTTGAAAATAAAAGTGGTGGCCAAAATGTACCAAGTGAATGAAATGAATAAACAAATAAATAATAATATGGATATGAGAATGGAAATCAGGCCAAAAATGCGAAGGTGAGTAACATGCTACAATTAACAATGTATGTGTAATAGTTTTGACTTTCCATGAAATAAGATAAAATATCAAGAGCTGTAAGAAGAAAAAATATATTGGTGGAAGGAAACTTTCAATTACCTTTCTCAGTCAATAACAAAACAGTTTCCAGGAAAAGAGGACAAAAGACAGAAAATCTTATGTCTAAATAAGATAATCAGTTAGATAAATCTAATTGATATATGTCATTTCCATTATATAAATTGAATATATATGTGTATAGGTATGTGTGTGAGTGTGTGTGTGCACAGTTCTGTCTTAGAAATTAGAAATACAACTTATTGTGAAGAGGACAAGACAGTCATATAAATTGAATGGATATTAGGTCACATAAGCAAACTTCAGTAAATTTCATATATTGGAAATAGTACAGATAATGTTTTCTGATCACTGGTGCAGTAAAACTAAACCTAATGACATAACCAGAATGCAAAGTGCTCTATTATCTGGCTATTGCAAGCTCTTTAAAACTACTTGTAGGTGAAAGAAAACACACATAATTGCAAACTATCTAGGGGCACCTGGGTGGCTCAGTTGGTTAAGTATCCAACTCTTGGCTTCAGCTCAGGTCATGATCTCATGGTTGTGAGGTCAAGTCCCACGTCAGGCTCTATGTTCAGTGTGGAATCTGCTTCAGATTCTCTCTCTCTCTCCTTCTCCTTCTCTCTCTCTCTCTCTCAAATAAAATCTTTAAAAAAATTGCAAATTATCTAGAAGAAGAATATGAAAATCCAACATTTTACAACTCATGGGATATGTGTACAGCTAGAGCAGAAAAATAACTCATAACCTTAAATACTGTATCAATAAACAGAACAATGAAAATAAATGAAATAAACAATATGTCAGGAAAATAAGCATAATAAATTAAAAATAGAGGGTAGGAACTAATAGAGTCAAAATCAGAAATGATTGAATTGGAAAACACAGTAGCAGAATGAATACATAAATTCAGCAGTAGATTCTTGGCAAAAATATACAATAGATGAACTTCTATCTATTCTAATTCAGAAAAAAAGGAAGGGAGGACAAATACAAAAATTAAGAAAGAAGTGGGAAGTAGAAATAGAAGAAATAAAAACCCCCCAAATAAAATACTTTGTTTCAGCTCTATTCAAATGAATTAAGAAGCCTGGATAAAATAGAACATATTTGAGGAAAATATAATTTAATAAAACAAATGCTGAGACATATAGAAAATGTATAGCCCAATTCCATAGGATAAATACAGAAAGTTGTCAGTTACAAAAATTCCCAGACCCAAATGGTTTCACAGAAGAATTTAGCCTAAGAACAAATAGTTCCTATACTATTTAAACTTATCTAAAGCCTAGAAAAAGAAGAAAGTCTCCAAAATTATTTTTTATGATGTAAGCATAACATTGATGCCAAAATCTGGCAAGACTGCATACAAAATAGGAAACTGCAGACCAGCCTTACTTACGAAAATCAATAAAAAAATCCTAAATAAAATTTCAGGTGTTTCCAGCAGCAGAAAAAAAAATAGTAACTAATCATTAACTCATATAAGTAAGATTTAGTCCATGGCTGCATGGATGGTTCAACATTAGGAAATCTAATATAATTTGTTTATTAATAGAGTGAGGAGAAAAAAGTCATATGATCATCTCCACAATGGATATTTGTTAAAATTTATCATACAATCTTGATTAAGTTCACCTTATCAAATAGGACTTGATAGAGCCAATTTGAAGTTTGGATCTCTTTCTCTCTCAAGCTAGAACTAAAACTCTATTGGCTCTTTTTCATTTACTTTTATTTCTAGCAATGTATAATGCTCATCAAACTGCCTGCCCTCTTTGGACAACATTTACAGAGACATTACATTTGTCAAATTTCTTTCCTGGCCCTTAGTAACTCATGCTATAGAAGGCACAATGTAACATTTTTGCTGTCTTGTTCATTTTTATTTATACTCCTTTTATTTTCTAGCTATCCAAGTTTTAGACAAAAATTCTGGACTCCATAACCGTAAGAGCAAAAAAAAACCACAGCATATTGTCCCTAGCTAAGGGCTAGGGACAGGGCTGTCTGTAGCATAAAATTTCTTTGTTTTCTTAACTGTGCAAATATAGTTCCCTGGGAAATATAAAGATCTTTTACTCCTCTTTGAAAAAGGAAAGAGATGTGGCAGAGGAACTTCCTAGGAGGGAACTGAATACCTTTCCATGCAACTCCCATTTTTCTTCAGCCTCTTAGAAGGTAGAAATAATGTGTATTCTCTCGACTATCATCTTTTACAGAGGAATAAACTATTCCCGAGTTAAAGAATCTGCTGAAGGTCACCAGAATGTGGCAGATCTTTTTTTTTTTAATTGAGGTTTAACTGATACATAACATTATATTACTTTTAGGTATACAACATGATTCAATATTTGCATATATTGTGAAATGACCACCACAATGTCTCGTTAACATCTACCACCGAATATAGTTACAGAATTTTTTTCTTATAATGAGAACTGTTAAGATGCAGTCTCTCAGCAACTTTCAAATATGCAATACAGTATTACTGTATTGCGTATTTGTATAGTCACCATGTTGTACATTACATCCTAATGGGTTATTTATTTTTTAAATGGAAGTTTGTAACTTTTGACTCCCTTTACCCATTTTACCCACCTCCTACCCTTGCCTCTGGCAACCACTAATATGTTCTCTGTATCTATGAGCTTGTTTTTGTTTTTTTTTTAGATATCACATATAAGTGTGATCATATGGTATTTATCTTTCTCTGTCTTATTTCATTTAAAATAATGCCCTCAGGATCTATCTGTGCTGTCATAAATGGCAAGATTTCATTCTTCTTTATGGCTGAATCATATTCCATCTTATAACTATTCCATTTCACAAATTATATAATTATTATTGTATACATATTTATACACTACATTTTCTTCATTCATCTGTCAATGGACACTTAGATTGTTTCCATATCCTTGCTATTGTAAATAATGCTACAATGAACACTGGGGTACTTACACATTTTCAAGTAAGTGTTTTTGTTTTCTTTGGATAAATACCCAGAAGTGAAATTGCTGGATCATATAGTAGTTCTATTTTTATTTTTTTGAAGAGCTTCCATACCGTTTTCCATAGCAGTTGCACCAATTTATATTCCTACCAGCAGTGCATGAGGGTTCCCTCTTCTCCACATTCTTGCTAGCACTTGTTAGCTATTGTCTTTTTGAAAATAGTCATTCCAACAGGTGTGAGGAGACATCTTGCCATGGTTTTGATTTGTATTTTCCTCATGATTAGTGATGTTGAGCATCTTTACATGTACCTGTTGACCTTCTGCATATCTTCTTTGGAAGATGTCCATCAGATCCTCTGCCCCCATTTCAATCTGATTTTTTTTTGTTATTGTTATTGAATTGTATGAGTTATTTATATATTTTGGATATTGACTCTTATCAGATAAATGATTTGCAAATATTTTCTCCCATTCAGTAGGCTGCCCTTTCACTTTGCTGCCCATTTCCTTTGCTACAGAAGCTTTTAAGGGTAATGTAGTCCCACTTATTCATTTTCACTTTTATTGCCTTTGTTGACTTCAACCCCAAAAATCATCACTGAGACTGATGTCAAGGAGTTTTACTGCCTATGTGTTCTTCTAGGAGTTTATGGTTTCAAGCCTTTCATGCATTTTGAGTTAATTTTTGTGTATGATGTAAGATAGTGGTCCAGGTGAATTCTTTTGCATGTTGCTGTCCAGTTTCCCTAACACCATTTGTTTAAGAGACTGTCCTTTCCCCATTGTATGTAATAGGCTTCTTTGTTGTAAATTAGTTGAGCATATATGCATAGGTTTATTTCTGTGCTCTCTATTCTGTTCCAATTATCTCTGTATTGATTTTTAATCTAATACCATACTGTTTTGATTACTATAACTTTGTAATATCATTTGAATTCACAGAGCATGATGTCTCTGGCTTATTCATTTTCTCAAGATTGCTTTGACTATTTGGGACCTTTTGTGGTTACATACACATTTTAGAATTGTTTGTTCTGGTTCTGTGAAAAATGCCATTTGAATTTCAATAGGGAATGTATTAAATCTTTAGATAGTTTTGGTAATAAAATGAAGACTTTAACTCTATTAATTCTTCCAATCCATAAGCATGGAATATCTTTTATTTATTTCTGTCTTCAATTTCTTTCATCAGTGTCTTATGGTTTTCAGTGTACAGGTCTTTTACCTCCTGGTTGAATTTATTTCGTCTTTCATTCTTTTTGATGCCATTGTAAATGGCATTGTTTTCTTAATTTCTCTTTCTGATAGTTTGTTATTAGTATATGGAAATACAACCAATTTCTGTATATTGATTATGTATCTTACACATTTTCTGAATTCATTTACTAATTCTTATGGTTTTTTTGGTGGAGTGTTTAGGGTTTTCCACATATGCTATTTTTAAAAATGTTTTATTTATTTGTTCTTTCTTAGAGAGAAAGAGAGAGAGCATGTGCAAGTAGGGGGTGAGGGGTACAGGGAGAGGGATAGAATGTTAAGCAGGCTCTGTGTTTGGTGTGGAGCCCTAGGCAGGGCTTGAGATCATGACCTAAACTGAAATCAAGAGTTGAACACTTAACTGACGGAGCTCCCCCATATATAGTATTATGTCATCTGCAAATAGTGACAGTTTTACTACTTCCTCTATAATCTGAAAGCCTTTTATTTCTTTTTCTTGCCTTATTGATCTGGCTAGGACTTCCAGTTCTATGTTGAATAAAAGTGGTGAGTGTGGGTATCCTTGTCTTCTTCTTGATCTTAGATGAAAAGCTTACAGCTTTTCAACATTGAGTATGGTGTTAGCTGTGGATTTGTCATATATGCCCTTTATTATGTTGAGATACATTCCCTCTATACCCTCCCTTAGTTTTAATCATAAATGGATGTTGTATTTTATCAAATGCCTTTTCTGCATCCAAGAGATAATCATGATTTTTGGCAGATCCTATTTTTAAACCCCACTTTGTCTGGCACTAACTCGATTGCTTTTTTGCACTAATACACATTGCTTTCTAGGAAGGAATGGAAAGAAATAGAAATATGAAATATAGCAATAAGAGAAAAGAGAAAGTGACAATCTGGAGAAATGACTGCAAATTAACATGGAAGAGAGGGTAGACACAGCAGCAGTACCCTATAAGTGAGATATAGTTTGCATTGGTTTAGATTCCAAAATGATCACTTGCACATACCCTTAAAAAGTTTGTGTCCAGAACGAGATAAAGAAAGTCATTACAATGGAACATTTAACCTTGATTTGTTTTCAACAACTCTCACAAGACGGGGGACAGATCAACCTCATTCTGGGAATATGTCACAATCTTCACAGTGTTTGGTTAAAAAAAAAGATTTATAGTTCTATAATTTTGTATACTGAAAGTAAAATAAGAACAAATAATTTTGTAATGCAGTCTAGTGTTATAAAACATTCTGGTAAATGTAAAAAACACAGAATTTATCTTCTTGACACCATTTATTCCAGAAAATAGCAAACAAGGTACTTCTTCAAGGTATCTCCTCAGGATTTGTAAAATTTAAATTTTAAACAAATGGTTTTAAGATGGTTAAAACACTGTTTTGTAGGAATAAATTTGGATCATATATTATATTGGTAAGCATTTAAAATTAGAGAATATAATAATATTTTTTTATCCATAATAGTTTTTAAAACATCTATTATGTAACTGTTAATTAATCAACTCTTTCATTCATTCAACAACTATGTTTTGTACTCCTATTTTTTCTAGGTAATGGGGATACAGCAATAAACAAAATAACGACAAAAAATACTTGAATCTAACATTTTACTGGAATATTTTGTTTATATTTGTGTGTGTTATTTATGGTGTGATTGCCATGTCTTATCCATTCTTCCCTCATCACACAACATAGTAAGTGCCCAGTATGTTTTGCAAATTGAATATATTCAACCTGTTTAAATTTTCCCCTAAAGAACATCTTTTTAAAAAGTTTATATGTTTTAATAACGAGTTAAAAATTTATACAGGGAAGATATCAGAGAGGGAGACAAACCATGAGAGACTTTGGACTCTGGGAAACAAACTGGGGGTTAAGAAGGTTACAGAACGAGGGGGGTGGGGGGAGGGGGTAACTGGGTGATGAATATTAAGGAGGGAATAATGTATTATATGTTGGCTAAATGAACATAATAAAAAATTTTATACAGGGACTTATGTAAAATCCATGACTATGCATTTAGGGGCCTAAAAAATGTAAAATATAGATTTTAAGTAAAGTCTCCCTCCCCCCTTGTTTAAACATCACTGAGTCACCAGCACAACCTGGTGGCTGTTTGACTGAACTGCCTGGTTTAGAGTTTAAAATTTCTCTTTAGAGTTATGTCTCCATTCCTGTCTTGATCTGGGCTTTTCTCTCTTTTTTTATTTACTTATTTTTCTATTTAAAAATCACATAAGAATCTTGTAAATATTGTGATTAAAATTTACATGGCTTTTTGTTAAGCAAATGTTTGTATTTCAAAATACTCCATGTGCTGGTCCTCTAATAACAACATGACTGGCATCTATGAAAAACCCACAGTGAACATCATTCTCAATGGGGAAAAACAGCTTTTCTGCTAAGGTCAGGAACACGGCAGGGATGTCCACTATCACCACTGCTATTCAACATAGTACTAGAAGTCCTAGCCTCAGCAATCAGACAACAAAAAGAAATAAAAGGCATCTGAATTGGCAAAGAAGAAGTCAAACTCTCACTCTTTGCAGATGATATTATACTTTATGTGGAAAACCCAAAGACTCCACTCCAAAACTGCTAGAACTCATACAGGAATTCAGGAAAGCGTTAGGATATAAAATCAATGCACAGAAATCAGTTGCATTTCTATACGCCAACAGCAAGACAGAAGAAAGAGAAATTAAGGAGTCAATCCCATTTACAATTGCGCCCAAAACCATAAGATACCTAGGAATAAACCTAACCAAAGAGGCAAAGAATCTGTACTCGGAAAACCATAAAGTACTCATGAAAGAAACTGAGAAAGACACAAAGAAATGGAAAAACGTTCCATGATCATGGATTGGAAGAACAAATAATGTGAAAATATCTATGCTAACTAAAGCAATCCACACATTTATCACAAACCCTATCAAAATATCATCAATGTTTTTTCAAAGAAATGGAACAAATAATCCCAAAATTTATATGGAACCAGAAAAGACCCCAAATGACCAGAGGAATGTTGAAAAAGAAAACCAAAGTTGGTGGCATCACAATGCCAGACTTCAAGCTCTATTACAAAGCTGTCATCATCAAGACAGTATGGTACTGGCACAAAAACAGACACATAGACCAACGGAACAGAATAGAGAGCCCAGAAATGGACCCTCAACTCTATGGCCAACTAATCTTTGACGAAGCAGGAAAGAACGTCCAATGGAAAAAGGACAGTCTCTTCAACAAATGGTGTTGGGAAAATTGGACAGCCACATGCAGAAAAATGAAACTGGACAATTACCTTACACCAGAAACAAAACGCACTCAAAACGGATCAAAGACTTCAATGTGAGACAGGAATCCGTCAAAATCCTTGAGGAGAACACAGGCAGCAACCTCTTCAACCTCAGCCGCAGCAACTTCTTCCTAGAAACATCGCCAAAGGCAAGGGAAACAAGGGCAAAAATGAACTATTGGGACTTCATCAAGATCAAAAGCTTTTGCACAGCAAAGGAAACAGTCAATGAAACCAAAAGACAACTGACAGAATGGGAGAAGATATTCACAAATGACATATCAGATAAAGACTAATATTCAAAATCTATGAAGAACTTATCAAACCCAACACACAAAGAACAAATAATTCAATCAAGAAATGGGCAGAAGACATGAACAGACATTTCTGTAAAGAAGACATCCAAACGACCAACATGAAAAAGTGCTCCACACCACTGGGCATCAGGGAAATATAAATCAAAACCACAGTGAGATATCACCTCACACCAGTCAGAATGGCTAAAATTAACAAGTCAGGCGACAACAGATTTTGGCGAGGATGTGGAGAAAGGGGAACCCTCCTACACTGTTGGTAGGAATGCAAGCTGGTGCAGCCACCCTGGAAAACGGTATGGAGATTCCTCAAAAAGTTGAAAATAGAGCTACTCTATGACCCAGCAATTGCATACTGGGTATTTACCCTAAAGATACAAATGTAGTGACCCGAAGGGACATATGCACTCCAATGTTTACAGCAGGAATATCCACAATATGGAAAGAACCTAGATGTCCATCAACAGATGAATGGATAAAGAAGATATGGGAGATATATATACATACACACACATACATACACATAGTCACACAATGGAATACTATGCAGCCATCAAAAGAGATGAAATCTTGCCATTTGCAATGATGTGGATGGAATTAAAGGATATTGTGCTGAGCAAAATAAGTCAATCAGAGAAAGACAATTATCATATGATCTCTCTGATATGAGGAATTTGAGAGGCAGGACAGGGGTGTCATGGAGGGTAGGGAGGGAAAAAATGAAACAAGATGGGATCAGGGGGAGATAAATCATAAGAGACTCTTAATCTCACGAAAAACTGAGGGTTGCTGGGGGGTGGGGTGGTAGGGATAGGATGGCTGGGTTACAGACATTGAGGAGGGTATATCCTATGGTAGGTACTATGAAATGTATAAGCTTGATGTTCAAAGATCTGTACCTCTGAGGGAAATAATACATTATATATTAATTTTTTTTAAAAAAGCAAAAACACAAACAAAAACAAACAAACAACATGGCTGGAAGATTTGTCCCTCCTCAAAGTTAATTCATTTCTTTTTTGTTGTTGTTAATTAATTTCTAGAGGATAAGAAGAGTATTGTGCACTTTTTCATTACAATCCTATTCCCCGCAGGAAATTAATATTTTGTGAATTAAAAGCAATTTTTGTTTTACTTATTTGTAACATTTTTAAAAGTTTGTGGGCTTTCCAGGTGATTGATGCTCATTTGACAGAGTCCTGGAAAAATATTTTTGTCAGATCCCTGAGACCTATAATCTGAAGTGCTGGAGATGGTTTTTCCTTCAAGTGACCACAGCTAGAAATATCTGGGAGGAAGCTCAATGATTATCAGAAAGGTCTTCAAATCTATTTCACCATGGATAGGGACAGTTGCACTAGAAGACCTCTAATTCTAAGATTTAAAAAATATTAATGATGCATTAAAATACATAATTTTCAACTGCTTGCACTTCCACTAACTAATGTAGGAATTTGACTCTTGTGAAATTTCCTCCAGAATTTTTGGGAGTCTCCAGAAGGATCTTGCTGTGCTCAGGAACCAGACATCTCAGCACACTAGTCTCTTGCCGCCCCCCTCTCCCCTAATCAGATGATATATTGCTCTTTTTGTTCTTCTCTGAGGAAAAGAACAGCTGCTTAGGCCCGAGTTTCTGTCACATTTGTCTGTTGCCCCTCTCACCAGAGCTCAGAGAACAGTCCATGGGAGTACAGACATATTCTCTGAGGCTCTGCTACCAGCTCCTGACACAGAATTCTACTTCCTTCATCCCTCATTTTCCACTTCCCACACACATCTGCTGCTCTGGATGGTGGCCACTTCCATTGCTTTTTTTCTTTTTCACATATCAATGTAGGCAACATTTAAATGAGCATCTATGATGTACTGGGCTCTGCATTTGGCATTGGGGATACAGCACTGAACTCTGCAGATATGGTCCCAGTTCTCGTGGAGCATCCATCCCAACAAATAAATATGGACACAAAACAAGGTCATCTCACCATTCATCGTTATGTTGGGTGGCTCGGTTGGTGGGGGAAATTCATTCTGATAGGTACAGAACGAACATAGGATGCTCCCTAACCATTTATATTAAGGATACATCAAAGCTTAAGAAAGCTGCTCTAGTATGTAAAACATTGATAGCACTGAAAATGTTCACCTCAAATTAAAGATAATAATAAAATCAACCTAAATGAGTAATACCTTAAGATTTCAGGGTTTTTTTTAAAGATTTTATTTATTTGACAGAGAGAGATCACAAGTAGGCAAAGAGGCAGGCAGAGAGAGAGGGGGAAGCAGGCTCTATGATGAGCAGAGAGCCCAATGCTGGGCTGGAACCCAGGACCCTAAGATCATGGCCCGAGCCAAAGGCAGAGACTTAACCCACTGAGCCACCCAGGTGCCCCTTGAGATTTCAGTTTTAAAGAAAATATAATTTTAAAAAATTTCTT
The DNA here is from genome assembly GCF_902655055.1 of Lutra lutra. Lineage (NCBI taxonomy): Eukaryota > Metazoa > Chordata > Mammalia > Carnivora > Mustelidae > Lutra > Lutra lutra. Next base: position 19,976,396 of record NC_062287.1, on the reverse strand, counting down.
GAAATGTTTTAACTTCTCTGTTTCAGAGATAAAAGCCTATATTCTTTATCTTTTTAAAAAATGAAACTTCTAATTTTAATTGTAGATTCACATGAAGTTATAAAAACAATGCAGAGAGATCTCATGTATCTTTTATTCAGTTTTCCCCAATGGTAACGTTTTAAGACTATAGTATAATATCACAACTGAGATATTGATAGTGACATAATCTATTGGTTTTATTCAGATTTTCCCAGTTTTACGTTTACTGGTGTGTGTGTGTGTGTGTGTAGTTCTATACAATTTCATCACATGTGTAGACTTGTGCATTCACCTCCCATAGTCAAGATACAGAAGAGTTTCAGATGTATCATGTTGTTGTTTTACAATTACATCCACTTCTCTCCTTAAACTTAATTTCCATCTTTAAATTCTGAAAACCCCTAATCTGCTATCAATAAAATTAATTCAATTAATATTATATAAATGGAATAATACAATTTGTAACATTTTGAGATTGGCTTTTCACTCAGTATAATTTTCTTGAAATTCATCTAGGTTGTTGCATGTATCTATAGCTCATTCCTTTTTTTTTTTTTTTAAAGATTTTATTTACTTATTTGAAGGCAGAGGGAGAGCGAGCATGAGTTGGTGGGGAGAGGCAGAGGGAGAGGAAGAAGCAGGCTTCCCACTGAGCAGGGACTTGATGTGGGGCTTGATCCCAGGACAAGGGACAAATTATTCATCACTGTATCAAGATTGGAGGAGTGTTTCTAATATGAAGGCAGCAGGTTTCTAAACTTGGAGATACATGGAAGAGAGAGGAGTATAGAGCTGAGAGACAATGCTATCTTATGGATTAATTCTCTTCTGTCCTCCTTTCAATCCTAAAGAAATGTTGTGGGTTCCAGAGTCCATAGTAAGTGAAAGTATATTATGTTGAACTTAGCCAGGCACCAAAGTATCATGATATTATCACCAAATATCCTGAAAATGTGGTTTGAATATAGCCTAAACTAGACAATCCAGGTAAACTAAGTCCTTTTGATTCTGTCTTCCCCATAGTTTTTAACAGAAGAAGAATTTGTATGTAACTTACTTCTAATAGCTTTAGTGGCAAAAAAACAAACTTGCAGCAAGTGAGGTTGGTGTTACATGAAAGAGGACTCATTGGTAAAACCAATAATGACATTGCTTTCCTGGTGTGGTATCTGATACTTAGCATTCTAGAGCCTAAGATTTAGGGCAAGGCAGCTGCCAGTCCTAATGAGGACACCAATATGCCATCAGTTTTTACCATAGTTCAAGCCAAACCTGAGGACTATGCAAAATCGCAGAGATGTTTTTACTCTGTTTCTGCGGCCACCCTGAGATAAAATTTTATCTACCATGATGAATTCTCATGTTATAGAAATTCCACAGTCACTTTGCATACACAGCTAATTTATTTACTTGGTTTTAGTAGCTTCCACTGACATGGGCATAAGTTACATTTTGGAGATGGGTTTTTAATTTCACATATATAATAAATAGTACAACCCAACCTTATTTCATTTTAGTTTCTGAAGGTAAAATTGCATGTTCTTCCTCATTTATATTGTAGCCCAACCACACAGTTTATTTTTTGTTTCAAAGGAAATACGAGTTCTTCAGAAGAAACAAGGTATTTTACAAATGGGGAGTGCTGGTTACCTAGAACATTAGCCAGTTTGAAGGATATGTGTGTTACTATAGAAAGAATGGTATTTCTTTCTATTGTATCGAACCAGACTCTTTTTTCAGTCTTGAAGAGTTATAGTCATGCATTTATTTTTTTTTAAGTTTTTTTTTTTTTTTTTAATTTGACAGATCACAAGTAGGCAGAGGAGCAGGCAGAGAGAGAGGAAGGAAAGCAGACTCCCTGCTGAGCAGAGAGCCTGATGCAGGCTGGATCCCAGGACTCTGGGATCATGACCTGAGCCAAAGACAGAGGCTTTAACCCACTGAGCCACCCAGGCGCCCCTATAGTCATGCATTTAAAGAAAGCTAATTTTCTAGGGGAAAAATGATAGTTTTTATTAACATAAACTTTTAATCTGGCTTAGAGAAAAATTCTATCTAACAAGTTTACAAACTTAATTCCGTAAGTATTTATTTTGCCTGATTCTAGACTAACCATGCATAAGAGAAAGAAGAAAGACTATGTGGTCAAATTCTATTTGATTAGACAGAGATGTCAACAAAATTTTGATTAGACAGGGACTTCAACAAAATTATGACACTCTGAAATATGTAGGTTTATCTACATATGTAATATATATATATATATATATATATATATATATATATATCTTATATCCAATGCTTTTATAACAGAAGTCAGATTAAATTAATTTAAATTAATTAGGTTCATTTCTATCGGTTCTTAGCTGTTATCAACATATGCCATATTTTTAAGCTAATACTTGAGATCCCTTCAACAAAGCATAAATATCTCACAGATAGTGAGGCTTTGTTGAACTTACCACAGTCCCTAATACAGCATGTAAGGGAGTGCCTTTCTTTGGTCCCCCTGAGAATCATTAAGGAAAATAGTGTTGTAGCTCTGTATTCACACAAAACAAGAAATTTGGTAGAGTGCTATTTTTGATATTTTGTATTATTAAAGATTACATTTTTTCCTTTTTTCAAATGTTAAATACTTCCGAAAGTATTCACAGAGATTCAGTCATGCCTCATCAGTATTACACCATATAATTATAAAAATTCATATTAAATATTTCTAGAAGCATAAGCTTTCTTCAGTCTGGGTTAAAACCTTTATGGGCCATTCTTCTATTTACAGAGACTTTCAGCTAAGGGTGTCATTCCCACCCTCACTTTCAGGCAGATTCTAAAATAATTCTTCAGATTATTATCTCCCTTCTCTTATATTTCCTTTTTACCCCTTTAATTCTGCCCTGAGAGGCAAATGATAACACAGAAAGAATACAGGACTTGTTTTTAGATGAATTAGTTACAAATCTGGGCTCTGTTTTGAACTAATTGCGGGACTAATTTCTGTATCTTAGTTTTTCCATCTCTAAAGCAGAACCTTAGGACTTGCATTATGATTAACATTTGAAAGGACACAACTCCTGTTAAGAACTCCATAAATGTTAACTCTGTCTCCTCTAAAGCCTAATTTACAAATGCAAAGCGTGAAACCCTCCATGACAAAGGTCTGCAGATTTTTGTTTGCATGCCTTAAATAGAAAAAGAAAGGCTTCCAACCTTTGCAAACGGGAATATCTGGGCGGAGAAGCCTCATGTTGAACCTGACACTTTATTTTGTGGCTAAGGACACTCCCTAAGCCGTGAATTTTGTTTGATTCATTAAGGATCTCAAAGTATTTTTTGAGAATTAGGAAAATATTAGGAGAATAAAGCCAATCAGAAGACAGGACAGTAGCAATCTTCTTTCTAATATATCAGACCATTTGCTCAATGCTAGAAACCTAGCCATGTTTCTCAAGAAATGTCTGTGATTTTCACCATGGGTGAGTTTGAAGGTTGGCAGGTTGGTGAGTCTCACTCATTTTCAGCCATCCACAGGAATAAAAAATTTTTGGAAACCAAAGTTCACAAAGGTATCTATCTTTCTCTACCTCATCTGTGGGTTAGGAAATCTGGTATAGAAGTCAGGACTAAAAGAACTCTGAAATTCTGGAAAATTTATAACTTATACAGTAAAAATTTTAAAAATCAGAAGGGGCCATATGTAATTGTTTTTAGGGAAAACAGAGTAGGGTGACATTATCAGACACCATTCCACCATAATGTTTGCTTATGTATGAAAAGTACATGGAAAGAAGCAAAGTGGGAGCTGGTCTAAAAAGAAGTAGGAATTGGGAGTTGAGTTTGATAAGTTCTGTATAGATCTTGGATACTAGCCCTTTATCTAACGCGTCATTTGCAAATAACTTCTCCCATTCCGTAGGTTGTCTTTTAGTTTTGTTGACTGTTTCCTTTGCTGTGCAGAAATTTTTATCTTGATGAAGTCCCAATAGGTCAATTTTGCTTTCATTTCCCTTGCCTTTAGAGACATGTCTTGCAAGAAGTAGCTGCGGCCGGCCGAGGTCAAAGAAGTTACTGCCTGCATTCTCCTCTTGGATTTTGATGGATTCTTGTCTCACATTAGGTCTTTCATCCATTATAAGTTTATCATTGTGTATGATGTAAGAGAATGGTTCAGTTTCATTCTTCTGCATGTGGCTGTCAAGTAGTTAAAAACAGAGCTGCACTACGGCCCAACAATTGCACTACTGGGTTTTTACCCCAAAGATATAGATGTAGTGAAAAGAAGGGCCAAATGTACCCCAAAGTTCATAGCAGCAATGTCCACAATAGCCAAACTGTGGAAGAAACCAAGATGTCCTTCAACAGATGAATAGATAAAGAAGATGTGGGTCATATATACAATGGAATATCTCAGCCATCAGAAAAAAAGGAATACCTACCATCTACATCGTCGTGATGGAACTGGAGGGTGTTATGCTAAGTGAAATATGCCAGTCAGAGAAGGACAATTATCATATGGTTTAACTCATATGTGGAATATAAGGAGTAGTACAGAGGATCATAGGGGAAGGGAGGGAAAACTGAATGGGAAGAAATCAGAAAGGGAGACAAACCATGAGAGACTCTTGACTATAGGAAACAAACTGAGTGTTGCAGAAAGGGAGGTGGGTAGGGGGATGGGGTAACTGAGTGATGGGGATTAAGAAGGGCACATGATGTGAACATTGGGTGTTCTATGCAACTAATGAATCACTGAACACTATATCAAAAACTAATGATGCACTAAATGTTAGCTAATTGAATTTAAATAAAAAAAAGAAGTAAGGAATTGGGCTGAATCTCTGGAGCATACTGTTAAGAATAAAGCTCAGTTCAGTACGTGGCTGAGAATAACCATGAGATTTAACAATGTTTGCATGCTTAATTAACATGCTTACAGAGAAATAAGTGTTTAAAGGAAAAACCTTGTTCTGAAGAAAATTATGGGTGCAAACACACACACACACACACACACACACACACACACACACACACACACCATACACACACCCTAACAACCCAGTAACATTAGTTCTGTTTAATTTGCAATTCTCTTCAGCGTTTTTTTCAGAGCACATTTGACATCTTTGTTCCTTAGACTATAGATGAGAGGATTCAACATGGGTACTATATTAGTGTAAAATACTGAGAAGAACTTCCCCTGGCCCATAGAACCAGCAGGAGAGGTCTTGAGATGTGTGAACAACCCAGATCCATAGAACAGACTAACAGTCACTATGTGAGAGCCACAGGTGCTGAAGGCTTTGGACCAATCCCGAGCTGATGAGACATGGAGGACACTGGAAAGTATTAGAGCATACGAAATGAAAATAATGAAGCTGGATATTATGACCACTGTACTTACAACAATGGAATCTACCAGCTCACTGGCAAAGGTATTGCTGCAGGAGACCTGGAGGAGGGGGAAGATGTCACACATGTAATGGTTGATGGTGTTCAAATCACAAAAGGACAATCTGACCATGTCCCCTGTGTGGATCATGGCACCAGCAAACCCCATCACATAAGAACCAAACATCAGCAGAGAACAGACCTGAGGAGACATGGTAACTGTGTACAGCAAGGGTTTACAGATGGCCACATAGCGATCATAGGCCATGGCTGTCAACACGTAGCACTCAGAATGGACAAAGAAACAGAAAAAAAACAGCTGAGTCATGCATTCTGTAAAGGAGATGATATTCTGCTCTGATACAAAGTTCATCAGCATTTTAGGAGTAATGACCAAGGAGTGGCAGAGATCTATGAAGGATAAGTTGAAGATGAAAAAGTACATGGGAGTATGCAAGTGAGAATTCAGGCAAATTAGAGTAATTAAGCTCAGATTCCCTACCACAGTGACAACATAGTTCAGGAAGAAGAGAAAGAAAAGGGGTAACTGGAGTTGAGACTGATCTGTTAGTCCTACCAGAATGAACTCTGTCACTGAAGAGCCATTTTCCGTAGCCATTATCTGCAGGGCTATGATCTATAAGGAAATGAGAGAAGGAAGGAAGGGACATCAGGAAGGGGCTCAGATCCTTTGCTTCTAGAGTAAGGCCTTCTAGAGGAAGAGGCTCAGGTATGGCTGTTGGAACAGCGACCTGGAAGGAGAGCCAGGGCAAGGACTTTCCATCTTTAACTTTCTTCTCTTGCTTGTCCTTTTCTTCCATGTTTTCAGATCTCAGCTATAACTCCTCACCTCCCCTGGTCTAACATAATCCAGGGTGAAGACTTCTAGCATGGACACCAAAAGTGATGATCACATGTGAGAGATAAGGAAGCAGTATCTTGAAGAGATGAATAGGCTGGTCAAGGTCCTACACATAGAGAACCGTGGAGCCGAAGTTGTACTTGGGACCACTTCCTATGAAAATCCCTGGAGCTCTGAGACAGTAAAGTCACTGTGATACCCACTGCACCCACTGTCCAACCCACTCTCTCCCGCTCCCTTTCAGAAATTCAGTACCCTGCTTAGTGAAAGTGCTAAGAAATAAAAAGTTTCAGCAAGATTAAGTAACTTGTTCAAGATCATATGTTGTAACTAGAGGAATTTGAATTCCCCTATTGTTATGAACTTCTCCTGCCCATTCCCTTTATCCAGTCTTACCTCAAAATCACAATGAATCGTTTAGGAAGGACAAGTGGCCTCCCTACACCTCTCCCCTGCTGTAGCCGTGGGAATGAAAACATCAGAACAGAAGGACTCAGTTGCCCAACTTCCTTTTGCATGGAGATCTCACCACTGCCAGACCCCGAAGTGTTCTTTTCCCTTCACTGTCCTAGAGAAGACAAAGGCCCTGAAAATGGAGAAGCCAACATCCCTTCTGTTTGTGGATTTGCAGAAAATGTCTTCATGCAGAAAATGTCTTCAGGGCAAGGCAAATGCATCAACTTAATGTCTCCAAACCATCAGCAGGCTAATATTTCGAATTTGTCTTATTCTCTGTGGATCTCAGCAACTTGTTCAGAAGCTTGGAAAACAAGGCTCATTTAGCATCAAAGTTTGATCAGGCTCCTGAGGGAAGAAATTACTGAGCCTGTGTTTACATCCTTTGTCAATAAGTTAACATTAGTTCCCTTGGGACTCAATGTTCTCCAAGCATCAGTTCACATTAAAAATTTTGGATGTTCTGTGCAGGGAGGGAGAAGCCTCCTTTGTGCTCCTACTTATCCTAGAGCTCATGCTCCATTATGAAAGAGGAGTGTTCAGGGGCAAAGCCATTGCCATTGCCATTGCCAATAATATTTTTTTTCATTGTTTTGCGATTGGTATAGAATTATGTCATAACTTTATATTATCCATCTTTTTGTGTGTTTCATATCTATAGAAAAGTATAATAGAGAAATATTAAAAGAATAACCCCACTCTAGAGGGTGCCTGGGTGGCTCAGTTGGTTGAGTATCCACCTCTTTGTTTCAGCTCAAGTCATAATCTCAGGTTGTGAGATCGAGCCCTGCACTGGGTTCTGCACTCAGTGCAGAGTATGGTTGAGAGATTCTCTCTCCCTTTCTCACCCTCTCTGCTTTCCCCCCGTCTTGTTCTCTCTTTCTCTCTCCAATAAATAAATAAAATCTTTAAAAACAGAATGAACTCTGGAGTCAAATTAATCAGACTTCAATTCAAAATCCTCTGCTTACTTATGTCTGTGATCTTGGACAAATTACTTAATCACTCTGACTGTATTTTACCTCATCTACATTATAAGTTTAATAATAGTTCCTACTTTCTTAGATTGCTTTGAGGATTAAATGCCTCAGTCTCCAGCACATTTAGCACACTGCTTGGTATATGCTAAGTGCTAAGTAAGTATTAGGTTTCCTTCATCTTTATCCTTATCTATATCTACATATGGACCTCTTCCCCAAGTTCCTAATTCTGTACCCAACTGTTTACTAGACATCCCTACCCAATTGAATTCAGCATCTCCTGTGGCCCCAGAACTATTTCTCTTCTTGCTATCTTTTTCTAAGTTAATGGCACCATCCTTAACCTCATGAGCTAATCTAGAAATGGGTTGTCATTCTGGGCTCCTCCTTCCCACTAACAATTAGCATCTGTTCTTCAAAGTTTACATAATTCTATTTCCTTAAAGTCCCTGGTTTCTTACCCTTCCTCTTCACTGTACTGCCTTTGATAAAGTTCCTTTGCCTCAAGTTTGGAATACTTTAAAAGCTTTCTTATCCTGGGGTCCTACCATCACCCATTACATTAGTTTTTTATTATTGTGTAATAGACTACCATAAACTTAGTGTCTTAAAAGAACACCCATTTATTAGTCATAGTTCTGTAGGTTAGAAGTCTGGTACAGAATGTCATGTTGGATTCTCTGCCCAACTGAAATCAGGGTGTGGGCAGGCCAGCATTTCCTTCTGGAGGCTCTGGGGGAGGAATGTTTCCAAGGTCATTCAGGTTGTTGGCAGAATTCAGTTCCTTGAGGTCTCCAGTCCCCTGCTGGCTATTCACTAGGGGTCACTCTCAGCTTCTACACGCTGCCTGCATTCCTTTGTATAGTCCTCCTGTCTTCAATCCAGCAATAAACAACCCATGAATCCTTCTTGGGCTTTGACTCTCTGACTATCCCCTTCTACCACAAGCTTGAGAAAAAATTCTCTGCCTTTAAAATGCTTGTGTGATTGGATTTGGCCTGCGCTGATAACCTCCCTAATTTAAGGTCAGCTATACCATATAACATAGCACAGTCACTAGAGTGATACCTCACAGGTTCTCCTCATACTCAGAGGAGAGAGGATTATACAAGGGAGAAGATCACTGAGGAGTCATGTTTTAGAATTCTGCTGTCCACAACCATTTTCTCTGAAATCTATTCACACATTTTATATAGAATTACCAATAGAGAATGTATCATTCCCTTCCCTAAATCCCTCTGCTTCTCTCCCAGCACAAGTGCAAACCACTCAGTCGGTCAAAGAAAGCTCTCTAGAGTTTGCTTCCGAACTGCACCCACAGCGCTATCCCCCATGTCTCCAGTCTTTGAAGAGACTGAAGTTCCTCTCATACATTTTTTTAAAAAAATTTTTACTAACATATAATGTATTATTTGCCTGAGGGCTACAGGTCTGTGAATCGTCAGGCTTACACATTTCACAACACTCACCATATCATATGCCCTCCCCCATGTCCATAACCCAACCACCCTCTCCATACCCCCACCTCTCATACATTCTGATGATTTCTTGGCTCCATGTTGATTCATCTGCCTGAAATGCCTGCTCCCTTCTTCCTCATTTGGATACCACATATTCATTCTTCAAGACTCAGTCCTGTCCTCATTTCTGATGGAGCATCTCTTCAGATCTCTTCCCCTGTCCCCACTCTCAGCACCTGAAGTGCTCTCTCCGTATGCTGCTCAGGTGTCTGGTGCACACTCCCACTACACACAACAAGCTTACCCGTGTATCTTCATTACACTTAGACCTGCACACTCCCAGAGGGCAAGGATTCAATCTTACTCATTTTTATCCATGCTGCTATGAACGCATTTCTTCCTTCCTTCTCCCCTGTCCTCTCTCTCCCTCCCTCCCTCCCATCTTTAATTCCATATTTCTAAATAATATGTAGTGGCTTCTCAACTTGTCAGTATTAGGTCTTGTCAATTGACTTTCAGTTTGGGAAATGGAACTTAGCCAGTTTTCACCTTCCACCATCACAAATATACTTCCCAGTGTTTCCATCCTCCCAATACAGTTTTTTTTTAAGTTAAATCAATATTCAGTGTTTATATGATTTATAAAGATGTACATGCTCTGCATACCTTTTTTTTTTTTTTTCCCAAAGATTTTATTGGGGCACCTGGGTGGCTCAGTCTATTAAGTGTCTGCCTTTGGCTCAGGTCATGATCCTGGAGTCCTGGGATTGAACTCCGCTTTGGGTTCCCTGCTCACTGGAGAGTCTGCTTCTCCCTGCTCTCACCCCATTCGTATTCTCTCTCTTTCCAAAATAAATAAACATCTTTTTTAAAAAATAAAAAAGATGTTTATTTATCTATTTGAGAGAGAGAGCACTCAAGCGCACACAAGAGCTGGGGGGTGTTGCTGAGAGAGAGGGAGAAGCAGGCTTCCTGTTGAGCAGGGAGCCCGAAGAGGGGCTCAATTCCAGGACTCTGGGATCATGACCTGAGCCAAAGGCAGACACTTAACTGACTGAGCCACCCAGGTGCCCTCATGCTCTGCATACCTAAGTAGTGAAATACAATGACTACTTTTCCTTTGCAATTCTTATTCTCGCTATAGAAAATAATGGTCTGGGTTTTTTGTTGGTTCAACTTTCTATGTTATTATAATTAATTAATCTCAACACTCTCCCCTAATTGCTTAAATCATCTTTCAATACTTACAAAACTTAAGTGTTCAAAATCAAATATACATAATTAAAATACAGTAAGTTTCTATCTCACTCATTGGAAGTCCAAGACATGGCTCCTAAATCATAGACTGCTTCCTAAAAATAATAAATTTGGACCTAACATCCTTCTTGTAGCTCTGTCACCTTCAACACATACTCTTTTACATCAAGTTGGCCAAAGAGGAAACATCATGAGAGATTATGAAAGTGAAGTTTTTGTGGGACTAGAACTAGCACACTTAGCTTTTGCTTTTATTTCATTCTGTAAGAACTCAGTCACCAGGTTGTACTTAACTGACAGGGAAGCTGGGAAATATAGTCTAGTCTTGTGACCAGGAAGAAGAAGATTAAAAGAGTGTTTGGATAGCTGGCCTTCCTCCATCTTGCAGGTCTTGATCCCATCTTGATCTCTGAAAGTGTCTTTGTTTTATACTCATATTTAAATGATAACATTCAATATGTGAACTGTAAGGGCCTGTCCCTCCCAGAGGAAGTAGCTTGTGGATCCCGGAAGTAGGGGCGGGGCAGGCCGGGTGGAGACGTCCAATCGGTGGGGTGTGGATATATCCACTGGGTAAATTGGGATTGGCTGCCTGTGTAGGGGCGGGGCTCAAACACCCCCATAAAGGTTGGTCTGCGAGGCTGGAAGAGAGGCAGAAGAAGGAGAGCTGTCAGAGGAAGAAGGAGCAGAAGAAGGAGAGTCGGGGGGAGCAGAAGAAGGAGAGTCGGGGGGAGCAGAAGAAGGAGAGTCGGGGGGAGCAGAAGAAAGAGAGCTGTAACAGCTCTTGTAAGAGCTGTGAGAGTTGTAACAGCTCTTGTCAGAGCTAGAAGAGCCACCACCGGACCCGAGCTGCCAGTGGTCCCCAGCCGCCCGCGGCCCCGACGCCAACAGCCCCGCCCACACTGCGGCTTTGGCAGTGGTGCTGCGGGGAGCAGCAGAGCCATCAGCAGCTGAGCCGCCAGTGGACCCGAACAGCCAGGGGTCCCGAGCCGCCGGCGGCCCCGACGCCAGGGGTCCCAAGCCGCCAGCGGCCCCGACGCCAGCGGTCCCAGCATGCCAGTGGTCCCAGCACGCCAGTGGTCCCAGCACGCCAGTGGTCCCGAGACGCCAGCGGCCCTGACACCAGTGGCCCTGCCCACACACAGCGGTCCTCAGCAGTGGATACGGGGAACGGCCTAGACACCAGCAACCTCGCCGTGAACGGCCTCGCTGCCAGGAGCGGCCTTGATACCCTGAGCTGCAGCCTTGCCGGAGCTGCACCATTCTGAGGAGCGGCTTTGTCTGGAAAGAGGCTTCGTCGGTGAGCAGCCCTGCGGGACGCAGCATCGTCAGGGAAGAGGCTTCCTCCAGAGTGGCCTCTTTTTGTGAGCAGCCTTGTCCAAGGAGCGGCCTCGCCGGAGCAGCTCCTGTCTGGGGAGCAGCCCTGTCCGAGGAGCAGCCTCCCCGGAGCAGTCCCTGTCCGGGGAGCAGCCCTGTCTGAGGAGCGACCTCATCAGCTGCCGCCTCGTCCTGGGAGTGGCCTCGTCCAGAGTGGCCTCATCTGCAGAAAGGCCTCGTCCAGAGCAGCCACGTTGGGAGCGGACTTGCCGGGATCATCGTCGTCACCTTTTCGTAAGAGACAGCCCTGAACGGTCAGTTTGATTTTTGATGCTTGGCGTGAAATAAAGCTTTGTTTGATTTTTGCTTTATATCAGTCTCGTTCCTTTGATCACGGACCCAACATGAACTTCCAACTGTTTCTCTTGTTTTTAGTGTAGTATGACCACACTCAAGTGCCTTCCTTCCAGAGATCCTCCAATCTACACTTAATATAGAACGATCTCCAGTCTTCTGTTTCAGGAGAAGCATTTACCGGGGGTGGGGGGTGGGGGGGGGGGGTGGGGGGGTGTCTTTTTTTTTTTTTTAAGACTTTCATGGAGCTCTCCTGTTTTTAGCTTTTCCTCACTTCTACTTTCAGAGGTGATTTGTGCCACCAAATGAGCATACAGGAGATGAGGAGGTGTGTCATATTTGCTTCTACCACGTAGCTTAGGATTGAGCTTCCTAGAGACTGAGTCAGTTACTAATCATTTTTCCGCTTTCCAGCTTTCCAAATTTCTTCCCACTCTTCTTCCCCAACTGTTTTCTTTGTCCCAGTGGTTTAAGGTAACATACTTGTGCTCCTGACTTCTAATGCCTTTATAATCATTCTAGTGGGCTTTCAGAAAGTAAGAGTGGTTAAATACCTGGGCTCAATCTGCTATGTCTAATCAGAAGCCCTATTGCTGAATCTCTAAGGTGATGTCTGGGAGTATACAAAGTCATAATTCCACTGGCAAAAAGCACCTGTGCCTCGGCTTAGAGAGGGATACTGTCCCTGAGGTTTAAACTCCACGAACAAGTTATCTGATTACTTTGGAGCTTTTATTGATTCATTTCATTCAAGAAAGATCTCTTAGAGGATTTAAGTTGCAAGGCACTCTGAGCACAAAAAGGAATTAGATACAGATCTTGGTTTTCTCAGCTTAATTAGAAGCAATAAAAGAAACTAACAATTGTACAACTCATAGATAAGTGGTGCTAGTCACAATACTAAATTCTTTTATTAACTTATTATATAATAATAAAATTATTATTTATTTTTATTAATTCTTTTATAATCTTCACAACTATCTGACACAGGCCTCTCTGTTTCACATGTGGGGAAACCAAAGGTAGGGTTAAATGGTTTTCTCAAAGTCACAACAACTAATGGGAGAGCCATGGTTCAAACACAGACCTTTCTTTTTTTTCTTCTCTCGAGGTACCAAGAGGTGCCCCTTCAAATTGCGTATCTGCATTCCTTTCCTGTACATCTTGCTTTGATCTATCATGGCACATTTTTTTCTCTCTCATAGTTGGTGCACACTTACTCTTTCTCACTATGGTTGTAGATTAAATTATATCTATCACAAGTGCCCTCCTCCCTCTTCCCTCATTTTTTCCCACTTGCTCTTGCCTGTTGTAAAAGCCTGAAGCGGAGCAGGATGCAGAGAGATTGCTTCCTGGGATCTGGAGTTTCTTCTTTTCAAATTTACAGTTATTTTGAAGTTTGGGCATTTTCTGTCTTTGGATTATGCTGTGATTTTATTTTTTTATGGAGTTTATTTGTTCTTACTGTTTTATGTTATTTTTACCAGAAGTATTGGGAGGTGTACATCTAAGAAGATGCCATTTTCTTCAGCTTCTTAGAAGTCCTCTCAGAACTATCATCTTTGAAATCCTACATATGTTCAAGAGCTGTATTGTATTGATTTGGAGATGATCCACTTCTCAGCGAATTCAGAAATATTATTTTGGTTTTAGTTTTGTTAAAAACACCATTGGTCATCTTTAAATTTGTGCTCCCTCAGAAAAAGTAAATATTCAAAAAATTATCAGGACTGTTGCTGAAAATAAGACTATTATGACTATTGCTGTTATTTAAGACAAACACCTTGTTGGAAATAACTACCCTGCCATATAAAAATACAGATGTGTTTCTTATGAGAATAAAGACCTGAAGGAATGTAAGGAGTTTCTAGGTAAAAATAGATTACATGAAGAGTCCTACATCTATCAGACAAATTGAATTAGGTAAGAAATCCTTTATGCACAAACACATATGCACATACATCCTCTTTCTCACATTTTCAGACCCCAGTGGTTTCACTGGTTAATTCTATTAAACATGTAAGGAGGAAATAATGCCAATTTCATGCAAATTCTTTCAAAATATAAATGAAGAGAAAATACTTCTCAATACATTTTATGAGGCCAGCATAACCCTGATACTCAAATGAGACAAAGAGTTACATAAATTTCTAAAATATGAAAAAAAGAATTACATTAAAAATACAGCAATCTCTCACAGAAACATAAGTACAAACATTATTTAAAAATATTAGCTAATCTAATACAGTGTTGACGAAAAGAATAATGTATTATGACCAAGTGGGGATCATGACACAAAATCAAAGTTGGTTTCAACTCTGAAAATCATTCAATATAATTCACAACAGTAACAGAATAAAGGAGAAAGCAATATGATCACGCATGATAAAATACTAATTATCCTGAGAAGTCAGAAAAATAGAAAAGCTTCTCAATTCAGCAAAAGGCATTTATAAAATATCTATATCTAAAATCACAGTTAATGGTAAAAACTGACTGTCTCCCTATAAGATTGGAAATAGCTAAGATTGTTCTCTCTCTTCCCTATTTGGTGAAGAGTCTAGCTATTGAAGGGTAAGAAAATGAAATAAAATGCCAGTGATGGAAAAAAAAAGATAAATAGTATTCACAGAAAAACATGATTGTTAATGTAGAAAAATCCTTAAAAAAACCCACAAAAACAAAATATAAGAATTAATAAATGGACTTAGCAAAGTCTTAGGATACAAGTTCATTAAACATAAATCAATTGCATTTCTTTATAACTAACAACAAAAATTAATTTTTAAATGAAATGAACAAAAATACCATTTACAATAGGATCCCTAACTAAAATAGTCAGAAATATATTTGATGAAAGATGTGTAAATCTCTACACTGAAAACTTCAAAACCTTGCCCTGAGAAAGGTTTAAAAAAGATTTCAATAAACGAGAGATACACCATGCTCATGGATTGGAAGATTCAATGCTGTTAACATGTCCACTCCCCTAAAAGTGATCTATAGATTCAATGCAATCCAAATAAACAGTGGTTCAGTGCCTTCAAAATTCTGAGAAAAAGCAGCTTTTAAACTGGAACTGTATTCCCCATTAAACTGCCAATAAAATAAAAGCAATTCAGAAATTCAATGTCTTTAAGTTTTCAATCCATGTACCCTTTCTAAAGAAATAATAGAGTAGTTGCTCCATCAAAATGAGGAAGAAAACTGACAGTGACGAGGAACCTAAGGCGACATGACAAGTAAATGTGGTGTCGTGATCTTGATGAGATCCTGGATCTGAGCAAGTTAAACACTAAAGAAAAACAGTATGGACTTTACTTAATGATAATATAACAATATATACTTATTAAATTGCAACAAATGCACTGTAAGATGCTACTAATAGGGGAAACTATGGGTATATGGACATTTTCTGTAATACGTCCTCAATTTTTCTATAAATCTAAAAACTACTCTAAAAAAGTTCATTTTCAAAAATTAGAAGGGAAATCAAGAAACAGGATGATAGAGAATGCAGGCAACAGGGGACCTAACACAGTTAAGAGGTGAAGATAATTTTCAGAAAGATAATAAAGAGGGATCTCACAATGTTAGCTTTTCAACAAAGTAAAGAGGGCATCCCATTAGCAGTGGAGTGGATCATAAGTTTCTTGGAAAGACGATGAAAGAAGATGAAACTGCTAGAACACCAGCTAACATCCCACATGATACATACACATATAAGCTACAACTGTATGTACTGAGAGGGGGAAGAGGCAGGATATAAATCAGGGAAACCCATGGAATATTAAGCAAATGAAAGCACCTGAAAATATGCACTTCAAGGGAAACAAAAAAGGAAAGAAAACGAAAGCAAATATTTGATGCATGATCTTAAAATACTCTTAATAATAGAACTGCTAAGATTTAGCTAACCTAATTTATATTTATAACCATACTGCAAGGAAGATAAGGTATGTGTGTTTGTGCAGTGACAGGGAGGTGAAAAAGATTAAATTTTTTTATATTCCATAGGAACTCACATTAGGAAAGTACTGGAGTAATCTAAACATGAGGGAAAGAGAACCTTATCCAATTAGTGTAATGGAGAAAAAAAGGCTAGAGCACGATTTCAAAGGGCTAGATTCTCTGGGACTTGGAGACTAGATTAAGAAGGTGAATGAGGGATCCCAACAAAAAAGAGAACTACAGACCAATATCCTTGATGAACACAGATGCAAAAATTCTCGCGAAAATACTAGCCAATAGGATTCAACAGTACATTAAAAGGATTATTCACCACGACCAAGTGGGATTTATTCCAGGGCTGCAAGGCTGGTTCAACATCCGCAAATCAATCAATGTGATGATACAACACATTAATAAAAGAAAGAACAAGAACCATATGATACTCTCCATAGATGCTGAAAAAGCATTTGACAAAGTACAGCATCCCTTCCTGATCAAAACTCTTCAAAGTGTAGGGATAGACGGCACATACCTCAATATTATCAAAGCCATCTATGAAAAACCCACCGCAAATATCATTCTCAATGGAGAAAAACTGAAAGCTTTTCCGCTAAGGTCAGGAACACGGCAGGGATGTCCGTTATCACCACTGCTATTCAACATAGTACTAGAAGTCCTAGCCTCAGCAATCAGACAACAAAAGGAAATTAAAGGCATCCAAATCGGCAAAGAAGAAGTCAAACTATCACTCTTTGCAGATGATATGATACTATATGTGGAAAACCCAAAAGACTCCACTCCAAAACTGCTAGAACTTGTACAGGAATTCAGTAAAGTGTCAGGATATAAAATCAATGCACAGAAATCAGTTGCATTTCTCTACACTAACAACAAGACAGAAGAAAGAGAAATTAAGGAGTCCATCCCATTTACAATTGCACCCAAAACTATAAGATACCTAGGAATAAACCTAACCAAAGAGACTAAGAATCTATACTCAGAAAACTATAAAGTACTCATGAAAGAAATTGAGGAAGACACAAAGAAATGGAAAAATGTTCCATGCTCCTGGATTGGAAGAATAAATATTGTGAAAATGTCTATGCTACCTAAAGCAATCTACACATTTAATGCAATTCCTATCAAAGTACCATCCATTTTTTTCAAAGAAATGGAACAAATAATCCTAAAATTTATATGGAACCAGAAAAGACCTCGAATAGCCAAAGGAATATTGAAAAAGAAAGCCAAAGTTGGTGGCATCACAATTCCGGACTTCAAGCTCTATTACAAAGCTGTCATCATCAAGACAGCATGGTACTGGCACAAAAACAGACCCATAGATCAATGGAACAGAATAGAGAGCCCAGAAATAGACCCTCAACTCTATGGTCAACTCATCTTCGACAAAGCAGGAAAGAATGTCCAATGGAAAAAAGACAGCCTCTTCAATAAATGGTGTTGGCAAAACTGGACAGCCACATGCAGAAAAATGAAATTGGATCATTTCCTTACACCACACACGACAATAGACTCAAAATGGATGAAGGATCTCAATGTGAGAAAGGAATCCATCAAAATCCTCGAGGAGAACACAGGCAGCAACCTCTTCGACGTCAGCCGCAGCAACATCTTCCTAGGAACATCACCAAAGGCAAGGGAAGCAAGGGCAAAAATGAACTTTTGGGATTTCATCAAGATCAAAAGCTTTTGCACAGCAAAGGAAACAGTTAACAAAACCAAAAGACAACTGACAGAATGGGAGAAGATATTTGCAAATGACATATCAGATAAAGGGCTAGTGTCCAAAATCTATAAAGAACTTAGCAAACTCAACACCCAAAGAACAAATAATCCAATCAAGAAATGGGCAGAGGACATGAACAGACATTTCTGCAAAGAAGACATCCAGATGCCAACAGACACATGAAAAAGTGCTCCATATCACTCGGCATCAGGGAAATACAAATCAAAACCACCATGAGATATCACCTCACACCAGTCAGAATGGCTAAAATTAACAAGTCAGGAAATGACAGATGCTGGCGAGGATGCGGAGAAAGGGGAACCCTCCTACACTGTTGGTGGGAATGCAAGCTGGTGCAACCACTCTGGAAAACAGCATGGAGGTTCCTCAAAATGTTGAAAATAGAACTACCCTATGACCCTGCAATTGCACTGCTGGGTATTTACCCTAAAGATACAAATGCAGTGATCCGAAGGGGCACGTGCACCCAAATGTTTATATCAGCAATGTCTACAATAGCCAAACTATGGAAAGAACCTAGATGTCCATCTACAGACGAATGGATAAAGAAGATGTGGTATATATACACAATGGAATACTATGCAGCCATCAAAAGAAATGAAATCTTGCCATTTGCGACAACGTGGATGGAACTAGAGGGTATCATGCTTAGCGAAATAAGTCAATCGGAGAAAGAAAACTATCATATGATCTCCCTGATATGAGGGAGAGGAGATGCAACATGGGGGGTTGAGGGGGTAGGAGAAGAGTAAATGAAACAAGATGGGATTGGGAGGGAGACAAACATAAGTGACTCTTAATCTCACAAAACAAACTGAGGGTTGATGGGGGGAGGGGGTTGGGAGAGGGGGGTGGGGTTAAGGATATTGGGGAGGGTATGTGCTATGGTGAGTGCTGTGAAGTGTGTAAACCTGGTGATTCGCAGACCTGTACCCCTGGGGATAAAAATATATGTTTATAAAGCTGTAAAAAAAAAAAAAAAGAAAAAAGAAAGGATGAATACTCAAGTTTTGTAGCAACATGGACGGGACTGGAAGAGATTAGGTTGAGTGAAATAAGTCAAGCAGAGAGAGTCAATTATCATATGGTTTCACTTATTTGTGGAGCATAACAAATAGCATGGAGGACAAGGGGAGATGGAGAGGAGAAGGGAGTTGAGGGAAATTGGAAGGGGAGGTGAACCATGAGAGACTATGGACTCTGAAAAACGATCTGAGAATTTTGAAGGGGTGGGGGGTGGGAGGTTGGGGGCACCAGGTGGTGGGTATTGTAGAGGGCACGGATTGCATGGAGCACTGGGTGTGGTGCAAAAATAATGAATACTGTTATGCTGAAAAAAATTAAAAATTAAAAAAAAAAGGTGAATGAGAAGAAGGAGCTGAATAGTTTTGTGAATTACTTGCCTACGTGGTGGCAAAAAAATTTAGAAAATGATGATCAGAGGAGCAGTACTGGGAATTATAAGAAAATGTTGAATGCATTTTTTGGGCATTTAGCTTGAGACACATAAATAGAACTGTCAAGGAAGCAGGTAGGGAACAGGTTCATGCTATATATACAGGGGAATATAGGGGAATATGAACAAGGAGAGCAAAACACTTATCAGACTCTTCCTACATACCAGTGAGTGCTCTACCAGTTTCCATGCACGAAATCATTTAACCCATAGGACAATTATTCTCATCTTACAAATGTGGATACCAAGGCTGGAAGAGGTTACACAACTGGTCTAAAATCTCACAGGAAGTGCAGAAACTCCCTGGATTTAAATTCAGACAGTCTAACTCGAGAGGCACTCCCTTAACCACTTTGCTACAATAAACCACAGCCTCAGGCCAGTAGAAGCATTGGCTCTCTCTGCTTTCCTCACACTCATGTCATATGCATGACTATGCTCCATGATGTGCGTCTGATGTTGCTTACTTTCAGGGTGGAGTGAGCATTCTTTGTCAGTGCAGCTCAGCTTCCAGGCCTCCTGGCCTGGCCCACCTTGCAGAACCTCTGACTCTACCAAGCTGGGAATAGGGCGTGTTGCTGGGAGGAGCTCTATGCAAAACATCACAGACTCCCATTGTCTTACATAAAGTTGCACACTTTCTGAAGCATCAACAGTTCTCAGATTTGGTTCATTTTCAGAGTGCCAGAATTGCTGTTTTGGCCAATTCCGTCCAAGTTTGTATTTGCTGACCTTCTCATTCAGCCACAGCTGGAAGTTCCACTGACCTTCCATCTTTTTCAGAAAGTGTAAACTGTGTGTGTGCCTTACTTCTAATAATTTCTGGTGGAAAAATCCAAAATGAGAGCAAACGAGTTGCTACTACATGAAATCTGTTTCATAAGTCCTATTCTATTACTGAGAAAGCCAACAGTGACATTGTTTGCCAAAGAGGAGGCTAGATTCTTGTCTTTTGAGAAGGGAAGTACGAAGAATACACGAATTACAGTAATTGTTGATTTAAACGCCCTAAAATCTTGTATTGAAAAGTTTAGTCATTATTTATAATTTATCATTTAACTCATCTGACGGATACATGTTTTGTCAGGTAGTTTATATTTTGGCTTATACACGTGAGATTTATCAGGGTTTTATGTGGACAAACAGTAGAAAATGACTCAGATAAAGGGCCATATGTCAATAACATCTCCATTAAACTGGAAAAACAAAACAAAACAAAACGTGTTTCTAGCTTCTTTAAACAGAAGAAAAGTTAATAGAAAGGACATTGGGAATTGGGAGATTTGGTTTGAAGTTGTAAAACCAAAGTTGGAGAATAGGTTGAATCAAGGCAACTCCAGGGGTCAAAGGGCAGGCAGTATTTCAGAGGAATAGTGTATGGCCACATTGTTGATCCCAAGGCTGCAGGGTTCGACCCTATTCATACCACTCAGCCCCAGGACTCGGCAGCACCCACCTGCCTGTTTCCTAGTCGTCTCCCTGCATTTGCATTATTTGCTCCAGGCCAAAATCTTAGATAGGAGTTATGGGATTGGCTGAGTCTAGGTCGATGTGCCCGTCCTGCTGGCCTGGGAACACAGGGGCAGAACTTCTCTACCTTTTGGATTCTATAGTGGAAGGTTGGGCACCACATCCCACGAATATGACACAAAATGGGGACTCTGTCTAAGCAAGAAGCGTGACTCTTTTTCATCTTCCCAGAAGATAAATATGTGTACAGAAGTGCTTTCCTATTTATAGAAAGGAAGAAATTATGTTTGCAAATATATAAAGAGGCTTACATAAAATCAAATACTACATTTTTGTGGGGATGAGGGATTTGTGTTTTGGTAAATAACTTTTTATTTAAAAATGATTGTAGATTTATAGAAAAGTTACAAAGATAGTGCAGAGGATTCCTGGATATACTCTTGATGCAAATTCCCCCTAGTATAAATTTCATACATATTTTCAGTACATTTCTTAGGACTAAGAAATTAACTTCAGTATAACACTGCTAATGAAAATACTGATTTTTAACCTGGATTTCACCAGTCTCCACAACTGCCATATTTCTGTTCCTGGATCCAATTTAGGAAGCCATGTTGCATTTAGTTGATACATCTCCTTAGTCTCTGATCTGCGACAATTTCTTAGTCTTTGCCTTTTTTTTTTTTTATGACTACAGCAATTTTGAAGAGTGTAGGTCAGATATGTTGTAGAATACCCTCATTTGGTTTTGTATAATGTCTTCTTATACTTAGACTAGAGAATAATGATCAGTGAAGAGTCTTTCCTGTTGCATCATAACAAAGTCTGTATGACACCAACACGACTCACCACTGGTGGTTAAATCTGATCAATCAGTTGAAGTGATTTTTGTCAGTGTTCTCCACTGTAAATTTACTATTTTTCCCTTTTCCTACTCAGTCTTTGGAAGTCAGTCACTATGTCCAGGAGACAGGAATTAACCCCTACTTCCTGGAAGGGAGTTATCTAACTATCTAACTATCTATATATATTTGAAATTCATATAGATTCATGGATATTTACTTTGTTCTTTGGATTATAATCCAATAGTATCATTATTTATTTTGTTCTCCAAATAATTCCACTTTTGGACCTTAAGAACTCCCAGGTTGAATTATATGCATTTAATCACTCCATCTTCTTTTTAAAAATCAAGTTTTTACTCTCTGACACTATAAGATGTTTCAGAATCATTCTGATATTTTCTTGGTCCAACTCTAAAATGAATCATTTCTCCAAGGAACCCTAGTTCTTATTGCCAGAAAACACTATTCAGAAATAAGATCTGGGTGCTGGATGTGTTCATTGATACTAGGGTATCACTGTTTCTAGGTTCTGAAGCTGCCTCAGCCCATCCAGCCAACCTAGTAGTTTTTAAGCTTTAGCAAGCACCCTTACCCGGCATCATTGATTAACCATGTTAATCAATATACAAACCCTGCTTGTATACCTACAGACCATGCATTCTTTCCTAGAAAGAAAAAACACCTCTGTATGTCAAGAAACAGAAACCAGACCCCCTTGCACAACCTCTATAATCAAGGGCATGTAATCAAGAAATGTTAGGGACCACTGCACTCCCCCTTATTAATTGCCCTACACTCTTTTTAAAACCCCTGGGCCAGGCAGAAACCTTGGAGTTGGCCTTTGGACAAGAGCCCACCTTCTCCCCAGGTGGCTAGCCTCCTGAATAAAGGTTGTATTCCTTTCCAATCAAAACTCTTGAGTATTGGCTTTTTGAGTGACAGGCAGCTGAACTTGGAATTTGGTAACACTCTTAGTGGAAAGGGATGGGAAATATGCTGTGTATTCAAACTCTTGTGTGTATCTCCATATCTAATTATTTCTATATTCATCTATCTTAATATATAATAGAAACATGAATTAATACTGTTATTTCCAACTCTAATCTAGCAACACAAGTTTCATTATAGCCTTCCTATTTTGCCTATTTGCATCTTATTTCTGTGACAGTGGGCAACATGACCCCATTATCTACCGTTTATTTACTTATTTGACCAGCTATCATAAGTTTAAGGTGAAAAGAAATGTGTAAAACATTGTACTTTAGTTGCTAAATGTTTAACAAGACTGTGTTTGCGACTCTGAAACGCTGTCGCATGCATACCGGAAACCGGGATTGATTAATAATAAGCTGTAACACAAATTTTGTTGTACTCAAACACTTTTCCTTGGCTGATCTGCTTACGATTAATACAGATCGATTAATAAAGATTGCGCTGCCCAGAGCCCCTGCTCGCCCGGCCTGCGCTCCTCCGCGCCCCGCCCCGCTTCCTCCCAGCTGAGGGGCGGCCAAAGGGAGCCTGAGCCCACCGCAAGCGCGAGAGCACGTGCTCTGGGTGCCCCTTGTGCCGGAGCTCGAGGGCAGCTTCACCCTTACCTTATCCCCGGAGTCTCCAAAGGCCCTGCCGGCAGAGGGGGCGGCTGGAGGCCCCATGCAGGTCCCGTGCGAAGGCTCCGGAGCCTCGGCAGATGCTGAGCCCCAAGGCTGAGGGGCGCGCAGAGGACGAGGGCCGCTGGAGAACCGGCAGCCCGAGAGCCCTAAGCGGCCATCAAGGCCCAGGCGACAGCATGGAGGCGGCAACAGGAGGGGAGCGGGTCCCGTGCGCGCGTGCGGCCTCCACCAGGCCAATACCTTGGACTGCAGGAACCTGAGAGATGGATGGAAAGGCATTCTGTAAAGTACTGACGCCCATGACCAGAAGCGCCGTGGAGTCCCTGCCGCGACCCACGGCAGCCCTGAGCTAGGCCACCCACCAGCTGCGTGCGGCCTGGCCCCTGACACACCAGACAGGGACAAAGGTTCGGCCATCTTCCACTCGGTCAGCCCGGGACACATGGCCTGCTGGGCTGCACACACTGCCCACCTGCCGCGCAGCGGGACGCGGGTGGGCTGAGGCGGGGCGAGGCGGGCTGAAAGGCATCGTGGAGAGCATGCGCCAAGAGAAGCGGATGTCGCCTCTGGGAGGTCTTCAGGGCAAAGGAGCAGCTCGGTGTCCCCGGGCAGGGGAGAGGGCCCGGCAGAGGAAGATACCAGGGACAGCAAGGCGGGAAAGTTCACGTCCAAGATCCTGGGAACATTCAAAGGCAAGAAGTAAGTCTCCTGGCCCTCCAGTTCAGGCGGGGGGTGCCCGCATCCTTGCTACCCATCAGCCAGAGCACCTGGTCCCCAGGTCACAGCAGTCTGGAACCCAGCTGAGCGCAGGCAGAGCTTGGCTCCTCTTGGGACTCACTGTGGTTGCTCTGCCTCTTGCCCCTTCGCCTTTCCATCCTTGGGGCCCCAGCTTCTCAGTCCCCCATGCCTTACCCCGCCACCCCCAACCTTTCTCAGCGCCTGTCTCTGGGCCCTCAGCCACCTCTCTGCATTCGCCTCCAGCCTTTTAGGCCTTCATTCACTTCAGGGAGCCCTCTCTTGATGCCTTAGTCCTCTTTTAGGGAGGGCCCATCTTCTTGTGCTTCAGTCCCCCCGTTCTATCAGGGCCTTGTGTTTTGGGGCTTCTGCATTCTCAGGGTTCCCCTCCCTGCACAGTCTCCTGCCTTGCTCCTTCACTCTGCTGCCTCTGTACTGTTCTCCTGGCAGCCCCATCTTCTCTCGCAGGACCTCCTACCTTCTCAGGCCTTTTCTCTCCTGTCTCCATCTCAAATTGGTGAGGTCTCACTTCTTGCCCTGCTTGGATTCTCATTTCTTGGCTGCCCTCCCAGCATCTTCCTTGGTGGCCTGTCCTTTTGCTGTGGGGAAGCAAGAGCTGGTTGCAGGCAGTTTTTGAAAGAAGGGTGGAGCCAGACCCAAAAGGTGTCTCTCTCAGGAGATGCAGTAGGGCCAGTCAGGCAAAGGGGCAGGACACAGAGGATCCCTGAGAGGCTGCCCTGCTACAACTGAAGCAGATCTGGCTTGCTCCTGCACAAGGCTCAAGCTAACAACTGGTGGTGGGGGGGCGGGGTTGGTGAGAGGATTAGGTTTTGCAGCACAATAAAACTCAATCCAGGTAGATGATGGTACCCTAGCTTCACAAAGGATCCCCAGCATCCTCTAAGGACACATTCACAGGCCCATCCCCAGCTATGCCCAGAAAAGGGTTGGGTGAGGACTGCTTCCTCCAACAGGCAGGAGCAGGGGATAGAGGATGGTGGTGCCTGAGCCCCAGACCACTGCCCCACCGGGTCCTGGCACACTATGAGATGGGAGTCGTCCTTGCCCTGCAGGTACCCAGCAGACCCCAACTTCGCCCTGTTGTTGGATCCTTTCCTCTTTGTCACAAACCTGCAAAATCTGTCTCAGTTTCTTTTCCTGTATCTTCTTCACCTCCAAAGAGTAACTTTGATTTCAAGCGAGACATTTTGGCATTAAATGTTTAGAAAGTCCCCACGATAGGTTCTAGCACTGTGGAAATTAGTGTTCCTGCTATTTCTTTTCCAATATTTGTGTTTTTGTTTCTTTAAAGCGTAAGAGATCACAAGAGCAAAATTATTTCAGAGGATTTAAGTCCACTGAGCAAAGGCGGCAGTTCTGAGAAGCTGGAGAAGGGAGGATGGTGGTGTTTGGGGGACACTTTCACTCTCTGACAGCTTATTGTCTGTTATCAAAGCCACCTCTTAGGTAGGGGTGACAGCAGCGTTTTTTTAGGTGGAAAACGTCAGGTTTTTTTGTGCAGCATGGTGTGTTGCTGCTCTGAGCAGGCTGTTCTAGGCCTGTTATTAAGGGAGTACCTTTGCAGGAAGTGGGGCGTTCTGCCCATGCAGACGCCAGAGTTTGGGAGTCCAGCCAGAGCCCTTGGAGCTCCTGGCTCCTGTCTGCATCCTCTCACATCTTGCTAGATAAAACATCTCCTAAAATGTGATTCTTTACATTTTGGTGTTAACAGTAAAATATGGCACACACACACACACAGACACACGCTCAAAGACACACACATAATGATGGGCACTTACAGAAAGAGTAATGGTATGTGTTCCCCTTGTTATTGATTATTAGATCAACCAAATTCTGGCTGTCCCAGTCTTTATTCTTGGAGGAGGAAGAATGAGAGTCTTGACTTAGGTTGGCTTAGAGGAAATTCCAAGATGAATAATGTAATAAGATCATAAGATGAACAGTATGTTACATCATGGTGTAATAATAATTTTTTACTTTTTTCCCCACAAAAAATAGCAATTTTGACAATCACCCTCAGATGAGAGAACCTTTGTGGAAGTCCAGGAACTTAGCCCAGAAATACCAGCACACTGTTGGATAAAAAAAAAAGTCCAAGATTGGATGCATTGGAGAGGGTAAGAGGAACAGTTTCACTTTACCTATGTCCTTCCTCCCTCAAGGCAACATAGCTCATTGCCAAACAAGTTATTCTTATAACCTGTGACTCATGTTCCCACTGGGGAAAGTAAGACCATGGAAATGCAGTTCTGGTTTCCTCAGCTTTGGGAGACACTGCCAAAGAGATCCACTTCTCATCCCATTGAGATAGCTGAGGTATATTGTGTGACTGAGGGTGGGAGTGTCTGGGCAGTCGCCGGTAGGGCTGTTGGAGGGCATCAGAGGGATGTGCTTCCTACTAATTGTACCGGGATTGGGTACATTGGGAGGCTGGCTGTTGAGCCACTGGGAATGCTGTCAAGTAGCCATGGGCACCCCCTTACTCTGTGCACCTTACCCACACATAACCCCATCCTGTGGATGGTTTTCCACATGGCTTCCAGTGAGAAGATGGCCAGTAAGTACATGTGAAAAGATGGCCCGACTCTGCAGGCTGGAGAAAAATCACACATTGAGGGCGCCTGGGTGGCTCAGTGGGTTAAAACCTCTGCCTTCGGCTCAGATCATGATCCTGGGGTCCTGGGATTGAGTCCCGCAAGGGCTCTCTGCTCAGTAGGGAGCCTGCTTCCCCCTCTCTTTCTCGTTGCCTGCCTCTCTGCCTACTTGTGATCTCTGTCTGTCAAACAAATAAATAAATCTTTAAAAAAATCACACATTGAGCATTCAGTCCCACTCTAGGGACAGCAAAAAGGAGGCTATCAGCAACTAACCTGGCTTTGCAGGTTGGAGGGACGGCATACAGGTTTAAGAATTCTGCCATACGATGAAATAAAAAGTTTGGAGCAGGAATAACCATAGAAAGGTCTGAGAAAGCGTCAGAATCACTAGCAGGGGTGACAGAAGGTAATTCTCTGCTGAGGCAAGTCAGAAAGACTGGAGGAAGTAGCTGCTTCTTCATATACGAAGATAACAGCAGTCTTCAATATGAAAAATTAGTGTAACCCGACACCACCAAAGGAACACAATAATTTTCTAGAAACAGATCCCAAAGAAATGGGGCTCTGTGATTTGTCTTATAAAGAATTCAGAATAACTGTTTTAAGGAAACACAGTAAACTATAAGAAAACACATAAAATGCAAAAAGACGATTTAGTGAATTCATGAAAACAATACACAAACAAAATGAGAAGTTTAACATAGAGTTAGAAACCATCACAATGAAGCAAACAAATCTGGAGCTGAAGAATACAATGAATGAAATGACAAATGCAGGAAAGAGTATCAGTATTAGACTGGATCGATCAGAAGAACGAGTCTTTGACAGGACATTTAAAAATTATGCAGTGAGAACATAGGAAAATAATAAAAAGGGATAAAGAAAGCTCTGGCCTGTGCGATACCATTAAGAGAAACACTGTAGACATTATTGGAGTTCCAGAAAGAGAAGGGTGGAAAAAGGGTCAGAAAGCTTGGTTAGAGGAATAATGGCTGAGAAGTTCCTAAATCTGGGGAGAGATTTTAACTCCTAACTTCATTAAGTTAATAGTTCACCCTGATATTCCACCCAAAGTGATCTTCCTCAAGACATATTATAATTAAGTTATTTAAAATCAAAGATAATGGAAAGAATTTCCAAAACAGCCAGAGGAAAAATAATGCTCACATACCAAAAAACTCTTGTAAGGCTATCAGTAGATTTCTTTGGAGAAACCTTGAAACCCAGGATCATGTACTCAAAATACTGAAAGAAAAAACTGTGAACCAAGAATACTTTACCTAGTAAAGTTGTCTTTGGGAAATAAAGGTGAGATAAAGACTTTTCCAACAAACAAAAACTGAGGTAATTCATTACCAGTAGACCTGCTTTATAAGAGATACTGAAAAGAATGCCATGAGATGAAACAAAAGACACTAACTGGTAACATGAAAACATTAGAAGATAGACAACACATTGGTAGATATGTTTAGTCAAACTCAGAATACTCTAGTACTACAATAGGTGATTAGCTACTTAACTCTAGTAAAGGTTAAAGGATACCAGTATTAAAAATAACTATAGCTGGGGTGCCTGGGTGGCTCAGTCTGTGTCTGCCTTAGGCTCAGGTCATGATCCCAGGGTCCTGGGATCAAGCCCCACATCGGGCTCCCTGCTCAGTGGGGAGCCTGCTTCTCCCTCTCCTACTCGCTCTGCTTATATTCCCTTTCTCACTGTGTCTCTATCAAATAAATAAATAAAATCTTAAAAAATAACTATAGCTACAATAATTTGTTAATGGTTACACAATATAAAAAGATAAATTGTGACATCAAAAACAAAATATGAAAAGAGAATAAAAGAATAGAGTTTTTGTATGTGATTGAAATTATCACCTTAAAGTAGACTGTAATGTTTATATGATATTTTATGTGAATCTGATAGTAACCACAAAACAGAAGCCTACAGTAGATACAGAAGGACAAAGAGAAGGGAATTGAAGCATACCATTACAGAAAGTCATCCAGTCACAAAGGAAGACAGCAAGAGAGGAAGAGGGGAATAAGGAAACTACAAAATAGCCAGAAAATAATTAAGAAGACATTAATAAGTCCCTACCTATCAGTAATTACTTAAAATGTAAATAGCTTAAATTTTCCAATGAGAAGGCATAGAGAGGCTGAATAAGTAAACAAACAAATGAAAAACAAGACCCAACTATATCTTGCCTACAAGAGACTTAAATCAGCTTTAAGGACACAGAGACAATAAGGAGGGGATGGAAAAAAATATTCCATGCAAGTTGAAACCAAAAAACAGTAGGGTTAGCTATTCTTCATCAGATGAAATAGACTTTAACTCAATAGCTATAACAAGAGATAAAGAAGATCATGATAACATGATGATGTTATAATGCAGTGGAGACATTACAACAAATACTGTGGTAATACAAAGGACCATAAGTGACAATGAACAATTATATGCAAATTGGATAACCTAGAAGAAATGGATATGTTTTTAAAAACATACAGTTTACAAGACTGATTCATGAGGAAATAGAAAATCTGAACAGACCAATAACAAGTAAGGACACTGAATCAATAATCAAAAATCCCTAAGAAGGAAGAGCCCAGGACCTGATGGTTTCACTGGTGACTTTTACCAAACAGTTAAAGAATTAATGCCAAACCTTAACTCTTCCAAAATTGTAGGGAGGGAGCACTGTCAAATTCATTGTACAAGGCCAGAATTACCCTCATACAAATGCAAGGCAAGGACACTATAAGTAGAGAAAACTACAGGCTGCTATCTCTAATGAATATTGACGTAAAATCTCCAAACAAAATTCTACATTCTGTAGCACATCAAGAGGATCATAACCGTTATCAAGTGGGATTTATCCATGGGAGGCAAAAATGATTCAACATATGCCAATCAATAAACACGATACTCCAGATTAATAGAATGAAAGATACAAATCATATCATCATCTCAATAGATGCAGAAAAAGCATTTGACAAATTTCAACATCCTTTCATGACTAAAAGGACAGGAGTTGGATTGCAAAAGAGTTTGAAAGAACTTTTGAGGTTGGTGGAAATGCTCTATATCTTGATTATGGTGGCAGTTACAATGACATGAAAGTCATTGAAAAACTGTACTTTTAAAGTGGATGCATTTTATTGTATTCAAATTGTAACACAGTAAAATTGATTCAAAAAAGAGAAAATTGCAAGAAGAACCAATCTCAACTGTGATCTTCTTGCCCCTGCCCCTGAAACATTTTCCATAAATAAAATAGTTGTGTATTAAACAACCTCATTATTTTTTTTAAAGATTTTATTTATTTATTTGACAGACAGAGATCACAAGTAGGCAGAGAGGCAGGCAGAGAGAGAGGAGGAAGCAGGCTCCCTGATGAGCAGAGAGCCCGATGTGGGGCTCGATCCCAGAACCCTGGGATCATGACCTGAGCCGAAGGCAGAGGCTTTAACCCACTGAACCACCCAGGCACCCAACCTCATTATTTTTAAATTACTACAGAAGGATGAATAAATGTGGGTTGTAAAAAATGCAGCACAACTCAGTAGTAAAAGAAATGGATCATTGATGCATGCAACAACTGGGATGGACTTAAGAGCATCATGCTTAGTGAACAAAACCAATTTCAGAGGTTATACATGACGCAGTCTTATTTGTTGCCTATAGAATGACTCCACTGTAGAGATGGAGAAGAGGTTAATGGTTGCCAGAAGACACAGAGGAAGGTGGGAGGAAATGCGTGTGAAGAAAGGAGTTCCTGTATGGTAGTGGGACACTTCTCTTTCATGATTGTGGTCATGATCACATGATCATGATCTTGATCACATACTACATACTACATGGTCAGATCACATAGATCTACACGCATAACAAAAACACACAGTATATGTAAAACTGCTGAAAGCTGAAAATGTTTGTAGTCCTATCCTGTTAACATTATTATACCAATGTCAATTTCCTGGTTTTGCTATTATGCTACCGTTGTTAAAGATGTTACTACGGTAGGAAGCTGGGTTGGTTTCAAGGAACTGCATACATTATTTTTGCAGTTTCCCATGAACTTGTAATAATTTCAAGATAAAAAATTAGATGCCTTCTCACAGCATGATCATGAATTAATACATAACTGGGAATTCTAAAGTCATATTTTCTTGAAATGGAAGCTTAACAGTGATTTTTCTTATAAATTTGATATAATATGTTAAAAGCAAATACATACTGAGTCAGAAAACCCAGGATAATTAAATTTCCATGAAATAATGGGTCATTTTTATATTAAATTATTTTTATTAAGCAATAAACTCTGAAATCAGTTCAAAAGTTCCTTGGTTGATCTCTATATAATTTGCTTACACACTGAATATTTAAAAGGACTCAAGTATTTTAAAAAGGCAAAATAAACTTTACTGAAATATTCACAAATCCTTATGAACTTAAATCCTTAAAACTAATATGTTACCTAGAAATATAGAGAAATTTTTTTTCTTAATTTAAATTTAATTATACAATATATAGTATATTATTAGTTTCATATGTAGTGTTCAACAATCCATCAGTTGTGTATAACACCCAGTGCTCATCGCAACACATGCCCTCCTTAGTTTTCAATAACATTTTAATTACAGGGGACAGATAGGATCCTTTCTTATATACCCTAGGGAATATATAATCCCTGATGGGAAATTAATATTTATTGTCACAATTAGGATATAAACAGAGACACCAGTTTCTTCCCTACAGAGCTTAGCATGATGGGAAGGTCCTAAAGGACATGGACCTGGATTTCTCATATATAAGCCTTAAGCACATGCCTTGAGCTCTATGACCCGGTGGCACAGGTATCAAGTGTGTAGTTACCCTTCATATTTTCTTAGTAAGTTTATAGCAACAAGTTTGATCCACAACCAAGAATGACTCCTGGAATGCTTAGACTGTGAGATCTGTGATGTGATCTTTGGCCAATAAAGGAAGAAGAAGATCACATAGAGGGTCAGCACAGTTCTTTCAATGGAGGGAGAGTAAGTTAATCACATTTCTATTTATCTCTTATTCTCTCTGCTCTTGAAAAATGAGGAAAAATATTTATATTGTATAACAAGAAACTCAATGTATGAAGCTCTGACTATACCACCTGCATTATTCTGAGCATACCCTCTCTGTGTTGGCTTCATCCTTCATCTGGCAGCAAGATAGCTATACCAGTACCAAGTGACACATGCAGAATATAACAAGATCAAAGGAAGAGATTTATCTCTTCCCTAAGATAAAGTTTTTAATTGAAATACACATAGAAAAAAAGGTTATGTGTTATAAGCATACAGCCTGATATATTTTCATAAACTTTATTTAATCAATGTCCACATTAATTATCTTTCTCTTTCATGCCCTCCTACAAAACCAAGGAAAATATATCCACCTTCCTTTGTTCATTCTCTGTCCAGCTAAGATGGACCAGAGAAGGGGAGTGTATAGAAATACCCGAGTATATGATGAATTATAAATCTTAGGCTACCAAGGTTCTCCTCAATACTTGTTATCCATTACTGACTTCATGGATTCTTGAAGTAAGTTATCTGAAAACATTGTAGACTGGTAGGGATTCTCTTCTATGAAACACCATTGTGGTATGGTCTCTGGCCAAGAGGAATCCTTGCTTTCATGGTAGTTATGACAGGGAACTAAGGTATTGGGTAGGGTAATAGGAACATGAGAGTAGGAATGAGGAAGTGAAGGATCAGATGAGTGGGAGGGAGAGCTGGGGATAGCTCCCCACTACCGAAGCTCACCAACAGGTAGCCTTTATCCTCAGCTGCTCCTCCATCCTTGTATCTTCTAGTAAAGACGGGAGCAGTTGTTTGTCACGTGCTGCTCACGCAACAAGACAGAGTGGTTTTAATGTTGAAGGGTGTGTGTGCTAGTCCACTCTGACCCTGTGGAACAAAGGAGGACTTATTTGCTGGTCTGAGTCTTCTTCTCATAAATAAGAGTGTGTAAGGAGAGGGAGGAGAGCTGGGGTTTCTTTCTTTTCTTTTCTTTTCCTTTTTATTTATTTGACACAGAGATAGAGAGCACAAGTAGGCAGAGCGGCAAGCAGAGGGAAAGGGAGAAGAAGACTCTCTGCTGAGCAGGGAGCCGATGCTTGGCTCGACCCCAGGACCCCAGGACCATGACTCAAGCCAAAGGCAGCTACCCAAATGACTGAGCCACCCAGGCGCCCCAGAGTTGGGGTTTCTATTAACGGGACTTTCTTCTGTCCTCACAGAAATCCGAAGAAGACAATATTGGTTAGAAATGACTCCTCAGTGACTGAATTTCTTCTTGCTGGATTAACAGACCACCCAGAGCTCCAGCAACCCCTCTTTTTCCTGTTTCTGATGATCTACATTGTCACCGTGGTGGGCAACCTTGGCTTGATCATTCTCATCGGTCTCAACTCTCACCTCCACACCCCCATGTACTACTTCCTCTTCAACCTATCCTTCATTGATCTCTGTTACTCTTCTGTTTTCACCCCCAAGATGCTGATGAACTTTGTATCAAGGGAGAACATCATCTCCTATGACGGGTGCATGACACAGCTGTTTTTCTTTCTCTTTTTTGTCATCTCGGAATGCTACATGTTGACCTCAATGGCCTATGACCGCTATGTGGCCATCTGTCATCCATTGCTGTATAGGGTCACCATGTCCCATCAGGTCTGTTGCTTGCTAACTGTTGCTGCATACATGATGGGATTTGCTGGAGCCTCTGCCCACACAGGCTGCATGCTTAGACTGACCTTCTGCCATGTCAATATCATCAACCATTACCTGTGTGACATTCTTCCTCTTCTCCAACTCTCTTGCACTAGCACCTATGTCAATGAGGTGGTAGTTTTGATAGTCGTGGGAATTAATATCACAGTACCCAGTTTTACCATCCTGATTTCTTATGTCTTTATCCTCACTAGCATTCTTCATATCAGATCTGCTCAAGGACGATCAAAAGCCTTCAGTACCTGCAGCTCTCACATCATTGCTCTTTCTCTTTTTTTTGGGTCAGCAGCATTCATGTATCTTAAATATTCTTCTCCTGGATCTATGGAGCAGGGAAAAGTTTCTTCAGTTTTCTATACTAATGTAGGGCCCATGCTCAACCCCTTGATCTACAGTTTGAGGAATAAGGATGTCAAAATAGCACTGAGGAAAGCCCTGATTAAGATCTGGAGGAGAAACATGTTCTAATTAGAAGCAGCAACAATATAAAGAAGCCCAGGTTTTTATTTTATAATTATTGGTGTTTTTCAAGATGAGACTATGTGCATAACCATGTTGCTTCTATAGATTGTGTTATGTGTTGTTTAATAGACTTGCTTATCTTTTTCCTGATAGCTAATCTTGTCTTATTTTTCCTTCTGTATCTCCATCATGTGTGCAAGCTTACACAAATAACTAATACATTTTATAAATAGAAACTAT
This sequence comes from Lutra lutra, assembly GCF_902655055.1. NCBI lineage: Eukaryota > Metazoa > Chordata > Mammalia > Carnivora > Mustelidae > Lutra > Lutra lutra. The sequence continues at coordinate 19,942,370 of NC_062287.1, read as the reverse complement.
GTACTGACATTTCAAATAACTTTTATGCTACTTTTGTTTCTGGGTTACTTCTAATATGGACAAATGTGGTTAGTTTTTTTCATTTACATAAAGTTAAAATTAGAGCTCACTGATCTAGACACAAAAGTTTTTAACTATTATTTTTAATAATAACTGGTATAGGCAGTAGCATTCGAAGAAATGCATTTCAAATTGTGTATAAGGATTAAAGTAGGATCAGATCCCCCTAATATTGTCCTTTTGTTCTATTTTTCTTATCACTTTCTATGTTATTATTCTGACTTTCCTTTTTCCCTCCAGTAATTGCAAAATCTATACCAGGTACTTACGGCTTCTGAGGTTGTCTATCAATCCACTGTATTTAATATCTAAGAGAATACACAGATGCCACTGTTCATTGCCAGTCATTGTTGTAAGAAGGAATGATTAGAGAAATAATACATACATATCTCAGGATCCCAGTAAGGGGTCGGTGGTTTATTGCATTATAAAACTTGCATTCTTTACCCTCCAAAATGATACCAAATATTTGGAAAAGAGCATATAGTTCTTATTGTAAATTTTGAAATTTATCACTTTAAGGAAAATACTGCACATGGTATCAGGAGAAACATTGTAGCCATTATTTTACTTACCCAGTGAAGTTTCTAATGAAAAATGGTGTATATTAATAGTAATAAATTATATTCCTAGCAACATTTTGTGAATATACTTAAACCTTGTCCCACCAATAAGGTAATAAATGTATTTAACTAGATGCTTTTTCCTATAGATTTCCTATTTCTCCAGTGCTTTTCACATTTGTGTATTTAGAATATCAAACATAGTGGGAGGTCAAGAAATACTCGTTGAATTGCATTCTTGTTCAGATAACAACAATAATAAATTTAATGTTACAATAATTAGTAAAACATAATAATAGATAATAATAAATAATAAGTCAGAAAGAACTTTGGGGTATAACTTGTTTTTGGGATTGGACCATAGCAGTCATAGAAAGGTTCTGCTTAGCTCCTTTTCGAGAGAACTGGCTTTGGGAAGCATTGTTGACTGATAGTCTCTAGCTTATACTCCTGTGGATTCACTGTTGTGTTCAGGCAGAGTCCATGCTCGCTTTGAGATGTTCCCAGCCAGGGGCTTAGAATGATGGGTCATAGAGGAGCTGGCCAATAGCTGTGTAACACAGGTGTCTTCTGATAGGCAATCTTCCTTAGGTACTTCCTGTCATCCTAACAGACTTTGTAGGACTGCGCTGTAGTCTGAGATTTTCCTACCATATCCTTCTCTTCTTTCTTAGGTGTCAGAGTTTCAGCCCAGTCTAAAGGCCTTTATCACTGACTCCCTCTCCCTCCCATTTTATCCTTCACAGTTTTTTACCACAATAAATGTCTTACAGGTCTAATTATTTCTTGGCATTTGCTTCTTGATGACACAGAAGACTTACATAACTGATTTTAACACTGAGATTTAGGTTCTGATCATAAAGACAGATTGGTTTTGTTATAAAATAGACCCAGGGCAGAGAATAGAATATTTGTAAACAGATTTTTCATTTACTTAATCAATTAATTTTTTACTGTGTAACTAAGCAAATCTGTAGGCAAAGGAAAATCTTCTAAGCAATTGATTCTGTAAATAGTAGCTATTCATGAGGAAAGGAATGAACTTTGACATTAACATTAAATTTGTCAATGAAAGAAGAGAACTCTTTCATTATTTAAATATGAATTTAGTAGAGAAAGTCAATTATCATTATGGTTTCACTTACTTGTGGAACATATGGAATAAGATGGAAGACATTAGGAAAAGCAAAGGAAAAGTGAATGGGGGGAAATCAGAGGGGGAGATGAACCATGAGACACTGTGAACTCCAAGAAACAAACTGAAGATTTTAGAGGGGAGGGGTGTGGGGGGCATGGGTGAGCCTGGTGGTGGGTATTAAGGAGGGCAGGGATTACATGGAGCACTGGGTGCATAAGCAATGAATCTTGGAACACTGCATCAAAAACCAATGATGTATTTTATGGTGTTTAACATAAAACAATAAAAAAAATATGATTTCAGTTGCAAAGTTTTAAATGGTTGTAAAAATGGTGTAAAACTATCACGTAAAAAATTTCTCTTAAAATTTCTCAAAGATTGTAAAAGAAATAGGAAGTATAGTAATTAAAAATTCTTGATCAGGAGTTACAAATAACTATTTCAAGTACAAAACCTGTTATAAAGAAATTATGTTCTGGAAGCAAGGACAAATTTTCATTAAGAATTATGGATATATATATATATATATATATATATATATATATATATTTTTAATCATTTTTTAAAATTTATTTTCAGCATAACAGTATTCATTGTTTTTGTACCACACCCAGTGCTCCATGCAATCCATGCCCTCTCTAATACCCACAACCTGGTTCCCCCAACCTCCCACCCCCACACCTCTTCAAACCCTTCAGATTGTTTTTCAGAGTCCATAGTCTCTCATTGTTCACTCCCCTTCCAATTTCCCCCAAATGCCTTCTCCTAACTCCCCATGTCCTCCATGCTATGTTATGCTCCACAAATAAGTGAAACCATATGATAATTGACTCTCTCTGCTTGACTTATTTCACTCAGCATAATCTCTTCCAGTCCCGTCCATGTTGCTACAAAAGTTGGGTGTTCATCCTTTCTGATGGAGGCATAATACTCCGTAGTGTATATGGACCACATCTTCCTTATCCATTCGTCCGTTGAAGGGCATCTTGGTTCTTTCCAGTTTGGCAACCGTGGCCATTGCTGCTATAAACATTGGGGTCCAGATGGCCCTTCTTTTCACTACATCTGTCTCTTTGGGGTAAATACCCAGCAGTGCAATTGCAGGGTCATAGGGAAGTTCTATTTTTAATTTCTTGAGGAATCTCCACACTGTTCTCCAAAGAGGCTGCACCAACTTGCATTCCCACCAACAGTGTAAGAGGGTTCCCCTTTCTCCACATCCTCTCCAACACATGTTGTTTCCTGTCTTGCCAATTTGGGCCATTGAAGAAGACACAAAAAGATGGAAGACCATTCCATGCTCTTGGATCAGAAGAATAAATATTGTTAAAATGTCTATACTGCCTAGAGCAATCTATACTTTTAATGCCATTCCAATCAAAATTCCACCGATATTCTTCAAAGAGCTGGAGCAAATATTCCTAAAATTTGTATGGAACCAGAAGAGACCCCGAATCACTAAGGAAATGTTGAAAAACAAAAATAAAACTGGCGGCTTCACATTACCTGATTTCAAGCTTTAGTACAAAGCTGTGATCAACAAGACAGCATGGTACTGGCATAAAAACAGACACATAGACCAGTGGAACAGAGTGGAGAGCCCAGATATGGACCCTCAACTCTATGGTCAGTTAATCTTCGACAAAACAGGAAAAAATATACAGTGGAAAAAAGACAGTCTCTTCAATAAATGGTGCTGGGAAAACTGGACAGCTATATGTAGAAGAATGAAACTCGACCATTCTCTTACACCGTACGCAAAGATAAAGTCAAAATGGAAAAAAGACCACAATGTGAGACAGGAATCCATCAGAATCCTAGAGGAGAACATAGGCAGTAATCTCGTTGATATCAGCCACAGCAACTTCTTTCAAGATATGTCTCCAAAAGCAAAGGAAACAAAAGCCAAAGTAAGCTTTTGGGACCTCATGAAAATCAAAAGCTTCTGCACAGAAAAGGAAACAGTCAAGAAAACAAAGAAGCAACCCACAGAATGGAGAAGATATTTGCAAATGACAGTATAGACAAAAGATTGATATCCAGGATCTATAAAGAACTCCTCAAACTCAACACACACAAAACAGACAATCAGGTCAAAAAATGGGCAGAAGATATGAACAGACACTTCTCCAATGAAGACATACAAATGGCTATCAGACACATGAAAAAAATGTTCATCATCACTAGCCATCAGGGAGATTCAAATTAAAACCACATTGAGATATCACCTTACACCAGTTAGAATGGCCAAGAATTATGGATATATTTGAGAATATTACATAATAAAAAATATGTTTCTTTAAAGATGGATATTTTGACTTTTGAATAATCTGCATTAATATGTAGTGAATATGCTATCTTTTTCTGTTTTATCATCAAATATAACAGAATCCTGAACAGTTCATAAACATACATATATAGTTTAATAAATAATGCAAAAAGCTATGTAATTGCAAATTAAATCATAAAAGAGAATATTGTAGAGAATTTTATGCATTGTTTTTAGTTGTTTTCAATTAGTGATTAAATCCAATAATCTAGCCCAAGAATACCAGAAAATAAAGTTGTTAAATTACTTTATTTAGTCAGCTTTGTTTTCAGATTTGATTAAGTGGTCAGGGGCATTCATTGTATAGTGATAGTGACTATATCATATACTAACAGCTATTATGCCTTCAAATATTTTTCTGTCTCCTCTTCTCCCTCTCTGAGCCTCCAGTTAGACATCTATTGGGCTGTTCAATGTCTTATGGCTCACTGATGCTCTATCCATTTTTTTTCTAGTCGTCTACTTTTTGTATTTCATTTTGGGTAGTTTCTATTGGTGTTCAAGTTCATACATCATTTCTTCTGCAGTATCTGATCTAGATACCCTGATCTGATCTAGATACCCCATGCAGTATATATATTTTTTACATAAACTCTTTCTTTTATATTTATAGAAAAATTACAAAGCTAGTACAGTTACCATGTATTCAATATCCAGTTCCTGCTGTTATTTTACATTAGTCACAGTTAACGAACCAGTATTGATACATTCTTAGTTAAAGCACATACTTGATTCATATTTTCTTAATTTTCATCTAATGTCCTTTTTCATCTAATGTCCTTTTTCTATCATAGGATCCCACTTAGGATACCACGTTGCCCTGAGTAGTCATGTCTCATTAGGCTCCTCTTGCCTGCCATAGTTTCTCAGACTTCCCATGTTTTGGATTATCTTGACAGTTTAAAACGTATTCATCAGGTATTTTGTAGAATATCCCTAAATTGGGTTTTCTGATGTTTTCCTCATGATTTTTTGTGATTTTTTGGATTTGGCATACTTTTCATTTCATACATTGTATTTTTTTGGTCAAGGAGGTCAATTTCAGTATTTTCATATCTTTGTCTTTCCTTAGCATGTCATTTTTTTAAAATCTTGTAGAACTTATAGAATATATTAGTAACAGCTCGTTTTTTGTTCTTATATGCTAGTTTTATTTATTTTTTAAACTTTCTAATTTAATTTCATTTTTTAAATTTAATTTTATTTTTAATTTAATTTTATTTTTAAATTAAATAAATTATTTTTTCGGTTCCAAGATTCATTGCTTATGCACCACACCCAGTGCTCCATGCAATACGTACCCTCCTTAATACCCACCCCAGGCTCACCCAACTTCTCCCCCACCTCCACAACCTTCAGTTTGTTTCTCAGAGTCCACAGTCTCTCATGGTTCATCTCTTCCTTTGATTTCCCCCAACTCACTTCTCTTTTCCTTCTCCCAGTGTCTTCCGTGTTAATATTTATGCTTCACAAGTAAGTGAAACCATATGATAATTGACTCTCTCCACTTGACTTATTTAAAAGATTTTATTTATTTATTTGTGAGAGAGAGAGCATGAGAAAGTGAAAGAGAGCATGAGCAGTAGGGAGGGGCAGAGGGAGAGGGAAAAGCAGACTCCCCACTGAGGAGGGAGCTCAATGCTGAGCTTGATCCTGGGACCCCATGATCATGAACTAGGGCAAAGGCAGATGTTTGACTTACTGAGCCATCCAGGCACCCTTCTTATATACTAATTTTAAAATATGGGGCGCCTGGGTGGCTCAGTGGGTTGAGCCACTGCCTTCGGCTCGGGTCGTGATCTCAGGGTCCTGGGATTGAGTCCCGCATCGGGCTCTCTGCTCAGCAGTGAGCCTGTTTCCCTCTCTCTCTCTCTCTCTCTCTATCTGCCTGCCTCTCTGTCTACTTGTGATCTCTGTCAAATAAATGAATAAAATCTTAAAAAAAATGTGTTATTTCCTAGTATGTTTCTACAAGTTGAGTTTTTTTCATATTATACATGAAATTTTCCTACTTCTTTGCCTCCCTGGTTTTAAGCTAGTTTTGAACTGGGTTTTCTATAATTTTAACCATGAAATTTGCTATACTTTTAAACTGAAATTATTCATTTGCAAATATTACATACAAAAAAAAATTGATATTAAATGTTGGCCGTCACTATTGGTGATAAAAATAGAAACACATAGCTTAAATGGTAGAGGTGAATTTTGTATTACTGTTTCTCTGGGATTTCTTTGTGTGTTTATGTCAACTTCAGTTAATTTCCCCTAGGCTTGAGAAGTGGAGTCAATATAAATCAAGATATCTAACACCCAACTCTTATCCTTTGTAAAATTACTGACCCATCTGGCTCAGTATTATGTCTCAGAGGGTTCCATGGAAAAATGTGGATGGACCTACTCATACTAATATTAGTGATTAGAGACATGTAACAAAAAACACACAGTAGGGGCGTCTGGGTGGCTCAGTCAGTTAGGCATCCAACTCTTGATTTCAACTCAGATTATGATATCAGGGTTGTGAGATTGAGCCCCGCATTGGGCTTTGGACTCAGAAGTCTGCTTGAGATTCTCTCTCTCCCTTTCCCTCCCACACATGCATGTGCTCTCTTGCTCTCTCTCTCTAAAATAAATAATTCTTTAAACACACACACATACACACATACACACACACACTAGTTTTCTCTAAATACTGATAGATCTGATGAACAATATATTGTTTAAAATATTGAGCTATATACATTTTTACACAAATACATTTTACTTACAAAGTTTTATAAAAATGTCTCAACTTTGTTTAATAAGGTCTAACTTATATATAGTAAAATATACAAATATGCTGTATACACCTTGGTGGCTTTTTGGCCTAAGTATAAGCTCAGTTTAATCACCACCCAGAAAAAGGTATGGAACATATTCATGAACTCAGAAATTTTCCTCATGTCTCTTTCTGGCCAACAGCAACCCACATCTACCACTTGAGGGAAACATTGCTCTGAGTTCTATCACTTTAGAATAGTTTTGCCTGTTTTTAAAAATTTTATAAATAAAATCATACTGTTTGTGCTTTTTGTGTCTGTCTTCTTTCTTTGACATAATCATTTTTATATTTTAACCATATCAGTGCATATATCAGAAAATTACTTCTATCCCATTGAATGTATTTTATCCAATTTACTCATCTATTCTCTTGTTGATGGAAATTTGGGTATTATAAATAAAACTTCAATAAATATTTTTGCATAATTTCTTTTAGATATACCCTAATTTCTCTAGATATATAGTTAACAGTGGAATGTCTGGATCCAAGGCTACATGTATGTGTATCTAATAGAAAACTCCAATTTGGGGCACCTGGGTGGCTCAGTGGGTTAAGCATCTGCCTTCTGCTTAGGCAATTATCCCAGGGTCCTAGGATCGAGCCCCACATCAGGCTCTCTGCTCAGCAGGGAGTTTGCTTCCCCCCCACGCCCCCTGCCTCTCTGCCTACTTGTGATCTCTATCTGTCAAATAAATAAAATCTTTAAGAAAAAAAGAAAAAGAAAGAAAACACCAATTTGTTTTCCAAAGTACTTGTACAATTTTACTGTGTACACTGTACTTTGTACAGTGTACAAAAGTTCTAGCTGTTCCACATCCACAGTACATTTGGTATTTTAGCTGTTCTGTTGTGCATACATTGGTATCACATAAGAATTTGAATTTGCATTTCCTTAGGTCAAAGGATGCTGAAATAAAGTCTTTCAGATTTATTCATATTTGAGCCTCTATTGCTTCTTGGAATGACAACTTTAAAAAGTTTGCTAAAAAAAAAATGAATACCCAACTTTTATAGCAACATGGATGGGACTGGGAGAGATTATGCTGAGTGAAATAAGTCAAGCAGAGAGAGTCAATTATCATATGGTTTCACTTATTTGTGGAACATAACAAATAGCATGGAGGACAAGGGGGAGATGGAGAGGAGAAGGGAGTTGAGGGAAATTGGAAGGGGAGGTGAACCATGAGAGTCTATGGACTCTGAAAAACGATCTGAGGGTTTTGAAGGGGTGGGGGGTGGGAGGTTGGGGGAACCAGGTGGTGGGTACTAGAGAGGGCACGGATTGCATGGAGCACTGAGTGTGGTGCAAAAACAATGAATACTGTTATGCTGAAAAGAAAAAAAAGAAGAAAAATCTTAAAGAAAAATCAATACTGAAATTTCCAACTATTACTGTAAAAAATAATAAATAAATAAATAAAAAGTGTGCTAACTGGACAGATTAGAATAAAAATAAAGCTGTCTTTGTACTCAGATGACATGATTGATTATCTCCATAGATAATTCCTCAAAACTGATAACAAGAACAACTACAAAAACAGACAAACAAAAACCTGGAATTAGTAAGTGACTAAAAGCAAGTCACGGGACACAAAGTTAATTCAAAAGTTAATTTCTTTACTATATATCAGCAATTGGGTAATTGGAACTTGAAATGGAAAACACAGTACTGTTCATACTGCACCTCTATCACCATCCCTAGTAAAGAAGAAATACATAGTTATAAACTTAACAAAATATGTGTCAGATCTAGATGTAGAAAACTACAAAACTTTAATAAAAGTAATCATAAAAGATCCAAATCAATGGAAAGATATTCTATGTTAATGGATTGGAAGATTCAATAACATTAAGATATCAATTCTTAACTTCATCTATGGAATCAATGTGATGCCCATCCAAATCCCAGTAAGTTTTTGTGGATAGCAACAAACTGATTCTAAATTTATATGGAAAAACAGAAGAGCCAGAATATAAAATACAATACTGAAGGGGGAAAAAAAACGTTGTAGGACAGACATTGTCCAACTTCAAGATCACTGCAAAGCTGTAGTAATCAAGACAGTGTGATGAAAGAAAAGACACATAGAACAATGTATCAGAATAGAGAACACAGGAATAAACTTACAAAATGTAGACAACTAACTGGTCATTGACAAAGGAACAAAGGCAGTTCAAATTGAGAAATAGTAATCTTTTTAACAAACAGTGCTGAAAAAACCTTTTTATGTCTAAAGATATTTAGACATAAACCTTATACTTTCAAGCACACAAGCTTCAAAATAGATCATAGACCTATTGTAAACTCAAAATTCGAAGTGTAAACTACAAAACTTCTAAAGGAACTCATTATAGAGAATTTAGGTGAATTTGGGTTTGAATTTGAGTTTTTAGATACAACACCAAAACATGATATGAAAAAAGTTGATAAGTCAAATTTTATTAAAATTAAAAACTTCTCTGTGGGGGCGCCTGGGTGGCTCAGTGGGTTAAGCCGCTGCCTTCGGCTTGGGTCATGATCTCGGGGTCCTGGGATCGAGCCCTGCATCGGGCTCTCTGCTCAGCAGAGAGCCTGCTTCCTCCTCTCTCTCTCTGCCTGCTTGTGATCTCTCTCTGTCAAATAAATAAATAAATAAAATATTAAAAAAAAAAAACTTCTCTGTGAACAACATTAAGAAAAAGTCAGCCACAGAATGGGAAAAAAATATTGGCAAACACATACCTGATCGAGTTCTTGTGTCCACAATATAAAGAGTTCTAAAACTCAACAATGAGAATACAAACAACTCATAGAAGGAGGCAAAGAATCTGAACAAACACCTAACCAAAAAAGATATGCAGATGGAAAATAACATTTGAAAATTTGCATGACATTATTTATTTTTAGGGAATTTTTAATTCAAATAACAATGGGATACCACTGCAAAGTCTTTTTTGTATTTATTCTTTTCTGCTTAACAGAATTCATTGTTTTATACAACCACATCCGTGCTCCATGCAATACGTGCCCTCCATAATACCTACCACTCTGCTCCCCCAACCTCCCACCGTTCCACCCCTTCAAAACCCTCAGGTTGTTTTTCAGAGTCCATAGTCTCTCATGTTCATCTCCCCCTCCAACTTCCCTCAAACTCCCCTTCTCCTCTCCATCTCTCTATGTCCTCCATGTTATTTGTTAAGCTCCACAAATAAGTGAAACCATATGATAATTGACTCTCTCTGCTTGACTTATTTCACTCAGCATAATCTCTTCCAGTCCCATCCTTGTTGCTACAAAAGTTGGGTATTCATCCTTTCTGATGGAGGCATAATACTCCATAGTGTATATGGACCACATCTTCCTTATCCATTTGTCCGTTGAAGGTCATCTTGGTTCTTTCCACAGTTTGGCGACCGTGGCCATTGCTGCTATAAACGTTGGGGTACAGATGGCCCTTCTTTTCACTACATCTGTATCTTTGGGGTAAATACCCAGTAGTGCAATGGCAGGGTCATTGGGAAGCTCTATTTTTAATTTCTTAAGGAATCTCCACACTGTTTTCCAAGAGGCTGCACCAACTTGCATTCCCACCAACAGTGTAGAGGGTTCCCCTTTCTCCACATCCTCTTCAACACAAGTTGTTTCCTGTCTTGTTAATTTGGCCATTCTAACTGGTGTAAGGTGGTATCTTCAATGTGGTTTTGATTGAATCTCCCTGATGGTTAGTGATGATGAACATTTTTTCATGTGTCTGATAGCCATTTGTATGTCTTCATTGGAGAAGTGTCTGTTCATATCTTCTGCCCATTTTTTGACCTGATTGTCTGTTTTGTGTGTGTTGAGTTTAAGAAGTTCTTTATAGATCCTAGATATCAGCCTTTTGTCTGTACTGTCATTTGCAAATATCTTCTCCCATTCCGTGGGTTGCCTCTGTGTTTTGTTGACTGTTTCCTTTGCTGTGCAGAAGCTTTTGATTTTGATGAAGTCCCCAAAGTTCATTTTTGCTTTTGTTTCCTTTGCCTTTGGTGACATATCTTGAAAGAAGTTGCTGTGGCTGATATCAAAGAGGTTACTGCCCATGTTCTCCTCTAGGATTCTGATGGATTCCTGTCTCACGTTGAGGTCTTTTATCCATTTTGAGTTTATCTTTGTGTACGTGTAAGAGAATGGTCAAGTTTCATTCTTCTAAAAATAGCTGTCCAATTTTCCCAGCACAATTTATTGAAGAGACTGTCTTTTTCCACTGTATAGTTTTTTCTGCTTTGTCAAAGATTATTTGACCATAGAGTTGAGGGTCCATATCTGGGCTCTCTACTCTGTTCCACTGGTCTATGTGTCTGTTTTTTATGCCATACCATGCTGTCTTGGTGATCACAGCTTTGTAGTAAAGCTTGAGATCAGGTAACGTGATGTCCCCAGTTTGTTTTCTTTTTCAACATTTCCTTAGCAAATTCGGGTCTCTTCTGATTCCATACAAATTTAGGATTATTGTTCCAGCTCTTTGAAAAATACCAGTGGAATTTTGATCGGAATGGCATTAAAAGTATAGATTGCTCTAGGCAGTATAGATATTTTAACAATGTTTATTCTCCAATCCAAGAGCATGGAATGGTCTTCCATCTTTTTGTGTCTTCTTCAGTTTCTTTCATGAGTGTTCTGTAGTTCCTCAAGTACAGATCCTTTACCTCTTTGGTTAGGTTTATTCCCAGGTGTCTTATGGTTCTTGGTGCTATAGTAAACGGAATCAATTCTCTAATTTCCCTTTCTGTATTTTCATGTTAGTTTATAAAAAAGCACTGATTCTGTACATTGACTTGTATTCTGCCACATTACTGAATTGCTGTATGAGTTCTAGTAGTTTGGGGGTGGAGTCTTTTGTTTTTCCATATAAAGTATCATTGCAAATCTATTACAATGACTACAGAATTGAGAAACTGGCAGTACCAGATGCTGACAAGGATGGGAGCAATAGGAGCTTTCATTCATTGCTGTTGGTAATACAAAGTGGTACAGCTACTTTTGAAAAAAGTTTAGTCGTTTCTCATAAAAGCAAATTACAGTCTTCACTTACAATCCAGCAATCATGCTCCTAGATATCTCCCAATTGATTTGAAAATTCATGTCCATACAAAAAACCTTCATCTGATTGTTTATAGCAGCTTTATTTATGATTGCCAAAAAACAAACAGATGTTCTTAAAAAGGTGAATGGATAGGGGTGCCTATGTGGCTCAGTTGGTTAAACCTCTGACTCTCGGTTTTGGCTCAGGTCATGATCTCAGGCTCATGAGATCGAGCTCCACATTTGGCTCCATGATCAGTACAGAGTCAGCTTGGGACTCTCCCTTTCTCCTTCCCCAGCTCACACATACTCTCTCTAAAATATAAAAAATAAAATCTTTAAAAATAAATGACCAAGATGCCCTTCAATGGACGAATGGATAAGGAAGATGTTGTCTATATACACTATGGAGTATTATGCCTCCATCAGAAAGGATGAATACCCAACTTTTGTAGCAACAAGGATGGGACTGGAAGAGATTATGCTGAGTGAAATAAGTCAAGCAGAGAGAGTCAATTATCATATGGTTTCATTTATTTGTGGAACATAACAAATAGCATGGAGGACATGGCGAGTTAGGAGAAGGGAGTGAGGGAAATTGGAAGGGGAGGTGAACCATGAGAGACTATGGACTCTGAAAAAACAATCTGAAGGGTTTGAAGAGGGGGGCATGGGAGGTTGGGGGAACCAGGTGGTGGGTATTAGAGAGGGCATGGATTGCATGGAGCACTGGGTGTGGTACAAAACATGGATACTGTTATGCTGAAAATAATTTAAAAAATGATAAAAAAAAAAGTAATGACAATACAGACAAAAGGCTGGTATCCAGGGTCTATAAAGAACTCCTCAAACTCAACACACTCAAAACAGATAATCAGGTCAAAAAATGGGCAGAAGACATGAAGAGACACTTCTCCAATGAAGACATACAAATGGCTAACAGGCATGTGAAAAAATATTCATCATCACTAGCCATCAGGGAGATTCAGATCAAAAACACATTGAGACACCACCTCACACCAGTTAGAGTGGCCAAAATTAACAAGACAGTAAACAACGTGTGTTGGAGAGGATGTGGAGAAAGGGGAGCCCTCTTATACTGTTGGCAGGAATGCAAGTTGGTGCAGCCACTTTGGAAAACAGTGTGGAGATTCCTTAAGAAATTAAAAATAGAGCTTCCCAATGACCCTGCCATTGCACTACTGGGTATTTACCCCAAAGATACAGATGTCATGAAAAGAAGGGCCATCTGTACCCCAATGTTTATAGCAGCAATGGCCACGGTCGCCAAACTGTGGAAAGAACCAAGATGCCCTTCAACGGATGAATGCATAAAGAAGATGGGGTCCATATATACTATGGACCATCATAAAGGATGAATACCCAACTTCTGTATCAACATGCATGGGACTGGAAGAGATTATGCCGAGTGAAATAAGTGAAGCAGAGAGAGTCAATTATCATATGGTTTTGCTTATTTGCGGAGGATGAGGAATAACATGGAGGACATTGGGAGATGAAGAGGAGAATGGAGTTGGGGGAAATTGGAGGGGGAGATGAACCATGAGAGACTCTGGGCTCTGAGCAACAATCTGAGGGTTTTGGAGGGACAGGAGGTGGGAGGTTGGGTGAGACTGGTGATGGGTATTATGGAGGGCACGTATTGCTTGGAACACTGGATGTGGTGCATAAACAATGAATTCTGGAACACTGAAAATAAATTAAAAAAATAAATAAAAATAAAAAAATAAAATATACTTCTCAACTTGCTTTTAAAATAGAAAAAAATAAAAGTGAATGGGTTAAGTTTGGTATATCTGTATAGGGGAATATTATTCAGACATAAAAAGAAATGAGCTATCGTGCTGTGAAAAACATGTAGGAGTATTGAAGATGTATTTCCAAGTAAAAAAGCCATCTGGAAAGGCTACATACTATTTTGTTTCCAACTGTATGATATTCTGGAAAAGGCACAACTATAGAGACAGTATAAAGATCAGTGGTTGTCAGGTTTTTGGAGGGAGCAGTGAGGGATGAATAAAAGAAAGATTGGGGATTTTTAGGACAGTGAAAGTATTCTGTGTGATACTGTAATGATAGACAAATGATGTTATATATTTCTCAAAACTCATAGAGCATTACAACACAAAGAATGAAGCTTAATGTTTGAAAATCTGTGAAATCATTTATGAAGTCAGGACAATACCAGGAGGGAACACATAATGAAAGGAGAATCTTAGTGTATTACAAAATTATGAAACTTCAGTGAAGGAGGTAAGGGGAATAGGAGGTAGAAATGAGTGAAATTTGTAAGACTGAAAGCAAAGGAACTGCTCATAAGCACTGTGCTCTGGTTGATGAAGTTGGTTTCTATGGGAGTATGGGTTAAGAATTCTGATACTGCTGTCCATGTACGCTGGAACTGACCAATTATGTAAATGGATAGTGGAAGGTGAGAGCCAGGTCTCTTGCTGTTGGGGTGGGAATTTACAAATACATAGAATTAAAAGGAGGCTAGAATGATGAATGTGATAATAGTTTAGAGTTGGAGACATTAGTAAGAACTCATATTTAGCTTAATATAGATAAAGATGCTACATATAGACATATTCATACATACATGTATATGCATCTGTTAGTATACAAAAATATTTCTTTGTCTTGTCACTGAAAGGGCCTTAAAGGAATGACACTCTTGTGGAAAGAAACACAGCTAGCATTGAGATCTTGTTTTCTAGTACCATTTCCTAATGAAAAGAATTTAATACTGTTCCAGGGCAGGTGATAACCAAGATGAGCCTGAAGCATCTTGTAATGCCATGAAGTAGGGAAGTGCTCTACACACACACACACACACACACACACACACACACACACACGCACAATGGGGGTATTTCAAAGGGGTGTAGGAGCCAACCAAAAGAGCTCCATTGGAAAATTTGAGCTAGAAAATTTGAGTAAACAAAGTAGTATTGGATTATAACCCAGTGTATGATATAAGTGTGGTAAATTGATAAAAATAAATAATTCAATAAATAACTTCCTATTCCTTAAGTGTGAGCTGCTCATAGTATGACTCCTTCCTAAAAGTATGGAAGTTGGGGTATGGAGAGCATGACTTTACAGTGGAGAAACCTGATAAACATTACTTCAGCCAAGTGATCAAGGTCACAATGAATATTCATCAATCATAAGGATAGTACATATTCTTGATATAATGTGGTGAAAATGGCATTACCTCTGTGACCTGCCTCTCCCAAGCCCATAACCCCAGTGCAATCATTACAAAATCATCAAATTCCAATAGAGGGACACCCTATAATAAACCTAGGAAGTGCTCTTTAAAACTGTAAGGTCATCAAAAACAAGGGAAGTGTGAGAAACTGTCAGAGCTGACAGGAACCTAAAGAGGCATGACAAATAAGTGTAATCTGGGATCCTGAAAAGAAAGACAATTAGATAAAAGCCATTTCTAAATCAATTATGGATTTCAATTAATAATGCCTCAATACTGGTTCATTTATTGTAATGAAGGTACCATATGATTATAAAATGTTAGTATTAGGACCAACTGGGTGCAGAGGGATATATGAGAACTCTGTACTATCTTGTCAATTTTTCCATAAATAGAAAACTTTTAAAAACGTCTAAAAATATTAAAAACATGACAGAAGAACTTGGGAGATGTAGCAAAGCTTGTCCCCAGAAAATAATTATAGCTACAAACATTATCTGAAATATGGTCTCCCTATATCAGGAGGCAAAAATTATTATCACCACTGATGGGAAAGCAAGACTGAGAAGTCTGCACAAGCAAACCTTGTTGAACCTTATTTTTCTAGTTGCTTCTTCACAATTAGCTATCCTAGCTAAAGCCCCTTTGCCTTGTCATGTTTCCATAATTTGCTACTCTTTGTCCACCTTAGCATTTTAAGTACTTGGCTCTAAGCAGTTTCTTTTGGTCTTCACTTTTTTTGTGAAGGCTTCCATACACATGTAAAAATAATTAAAATGTGTATGTTTTCCCCCTATTAACCTGTCTTAAGTCAGTTTAATTCTTAGAACCAGCTGGAGACCGTAAGAGGGTAGAAGAGAAATTTTTCCTCTTCAGAATACAGTTTTCATAATTTTACTACCTATATATGTACCAGGAACTTACAATTAGTATAGTTTTATATATTTAAAAATTTATTTGGTTATTAAGGAGGACACGTATTGCATGGAGCACTGGGTATGGTGCATAAAAAATGAATCTTGGAACACTAAAAAAAATAAAATAAAATTACAATATTATGTACATAATTAAACATAATTAAATTTTAACATAATTTAATTATAACATATATATATTATATATATAAATATATAACATATATATATAACATATATATATAACATATATATAACATATATATAACATATATATATATATATAACATATAACATAACATAATTTAACATAAATTTAAACATAATTAAAATTTATGTTTTCATACTGTGCCTGGCCTTTTGAATTTTTTTTTAAATTCTTTTCATTTATTTTCAGCGTAACAGTATTCATTGTTTTTGCACCACACCCGGGGCTCCATGCAATCCGTGCCCTCTCCAATACCCAACACCTCGTTCCCCCAACCTCCCACCCTCCGCCCCTTCAAAACCCTCAGATTGTTTTTCAGAGTCCATAGTCTCTCATGGTTCATCTCCCCTTCCAATTTCCCTCAACTCACTCTCCTCCATGCTATTTGTTATGCTCCACAAATAAGTGAAACCATATGATAATTGACTCTGCTTGACTTATTTCACTCAGCGTAATCTCTTCCAGTCCCGTCCATGTTGCTACAAAAGTTGGGTATTCATCCTTTCTGATGGAGGCCTAATACTCCATAGTGTATATGGACCACATCTTCCTTATCCATTCGTCCGTTGAAGGGCATCTTGGTTCTTTCCACAGTTTGGCGACTGTGGCCACTGCTGCTATAAACATTGGGGTACAGATGGCCCTTCTTTTCACTACATCTGTCTCTTTGGGGTAAATACCCAGTAGTGCAATTGCAGGGTCATAGGGAAGCTCTATTTTTAATTTCTTGAGGAATCTCCACACTGTTCTCCAAAGTGGCTGCACCAAGTTGCATTCCCACCAATAGTGTAAGAGGGTTCCTCTTTCTCCACATCCTCTCCAACACATGTTGTTTCCTGTCTTGCTAATTTTGCCCATTCTAACTGGTGTAAGGTGGTATCTCAATGTGGTTTTGATTTGAATCTCCCTGATGGTTAGTGATGATGAACATTTTTTCATGTGTCTGATAGCCATTTGTATGTCTTCATTGGAGAAGTGTCTGTTCATATCTTCTGCCCATTTTTTGACATGATTACCTGTTTTGTGTGTGTTGAGTTTGAGGAGTTCTTTATTGATCCTGGATATCAGCCTTTTGTCTGTACTGTCATTTGCAAATATCTTCTCCCATTCCGTGGGTTGCCTCTGTGTTTTGTTGACTGTTTCCTTTGCTGTGCAGAAGCTTTTGATTTTCATGAGGTCCCCAAAGTTCATTTTCGCTTTTGTTTCCTTTGCCTTTGGAGACATATCTTGAAAGAAGTTGCTGTGGCTGATATCAAAGAGGTTACTGCCTATGTTCTCCTCTAGGATTCTGATGGATTCCTATCTCACGTTGAGGTCTTTTATCCATTTTGAGTTTATTTTTGTGTACAGTGTAAGAGAATGGTCGAGTTTCATTCTTCTAAAAATAGCTGTCCAGTTTTCCCAGCACTATTTATTGAAGAGACTGTCTTTTTCCCACTGTATATTTTTTCCTGCTTTGTCAAAGATTATTTGACCATAGAGTTGAGGGTCCATATCTGGGCTCTCTACTCTGTTCCACTGGTCTGTGTGTCTGTTTTTATGCCAGTACCATGCTGTCTATACTGCCTAGAGTAATCTGTACTTTTAATGCCATTTCGATCAAAATTCCACCGGTATTTTTCAAAGAGCTGGAGCAAATAATCCTAAAATTTGTATGGAATCAGAAGAGACCCTGAATCACTAAGGAAATATTGAAAAACAAAAATAAAACTGGCGGCATCACGTTACCTGATTTCAAGCTTTACTACAAAGCTTTGATCACCTTTTGAATTTTTAATTAAAAATCATGTTTGGTATTTATTCTTTTCACATAGATGTAGTAGTTATTCATTTGCTTTCATTCTGGACTGCCAGGGTCTGTCTAGGGAGTATCTGCTCAGATCATTTGGCATTTAACTGACCCCTTCCCCCAAATCTCTTACATCTTCTCCATCGCCCTTTCTTTTGTTAAAGTAGGCTTGAATTTTTTCTTTTTTTCCCCTTTTCTGAAACCCTGCACCTTTATGGAGACCCAGAACATGTTGCTCTGTCTATACTAAAACGGGCATTCATCTGTGAAAAAACTGTGGTAGTTGCAGACACCTGCCACATTCTAAACACTGAATAATGTCCTAAGGTTTTTCTTCTCAAAATTTGGTCAACTGAACAGCAGCTTCTGCATTAGCTGGGAGGTTATCAGAGACTCAAAACCAAGTACCCCACTCCAGATTTACTGAATTGGATTCTGTTTTCCCTTTTCCCTCTTGGAACTTGAAGATTTAATTTTCTTTTTACTACCTCTGGTATTTACGTTAAAAAATATATTAACTAATGTTTCTGGATGTTATAGCAGGTTAGTTCAGTGTGACACAATCCTGCAAATTAAGAATCTATTCAGTTACAAATAAGTTTTCCTCTTCTGTATGATAATGTACTATAAGGCTTAAATTACCACTGAATTTGACAAATTAGAGCATACAGGGCTTGAGTTGCTTAAAAAGGAGTCAAGAGATGGTTTGGTATATCTCATGAAAAGGGTGATTATTTGATATACTTTGTTATAATTAAATTAGGCTAAGGTGACATTTATGTAGATGGAACAAAGGAAATGAATGAAATAGTTTTGCAATGTAAGGATAAACTCACAGTCTCTCTACTCTCATTCTGTATTTGCACATATTAACACTGGTTATATTAAAGGTGAAAGAATGACTTTCAACTCTAGGTTAGAACCTTAGCATAAAACTCTTCTTGCAATATGATTTGATATAATATGAACTTAGAAGGAGTGTTTCTTGTTCTTACATCACCTGAATAAGAGTTCTTAACATTTCCGTAGAAAACACAATATTTAATGAATCTCCAAGGTCCTCATCATTGCTGCAGCCCAAGGAATGTCTGTCTTGTGGGATGTATTTCAAATTTGTCCCGAGGAATGTTTAGTTCCCTTGTAATTTTGAGGAGTCTGAATATAATAATTGGAACCCATTTTAGTAATGGTTGGGTTTTAAATTATCCTAAGTATAAAACCCATATGAGGGATTTCCCAAATATTTTTCTTGACCTCTGCTCTTTTTCTCTTTACCCTCTCTCTGATTGAGTTCACATAATGTCATGGCTTTAACCTTTAGAGAAATAATTCTCCAAATCTTTTTTTTTTTTTTCATATTCTGGTCTTTTGTCTTGAACTTTAGTTAGCCTTCATTAGGTTGTATACTTCTACTTGGATGTCCAGTTGGCAACTCAAGTCCACCATGTTCAAAACTGAATGTATACGTTTACAAATATTTGTACTCTTCCTGAGTTCTCTGTGTTTATAGTAACACCATAGTTTATCCAAACACCTACGTGAGTATCTTTGGGAATTTTTTGTCTATTTCTATCCCCTTTGTGGGAAGTCCTGAACACATAGTTAGTATAATGGACAAAAAGCAGACAATGTCTACCTGGACCTTAACCTAAATGTGAAATTGGGTCCACAGGGACACTCTTCACCACTTTTCCACAGAAATGTGTTGAAAAAGTTTTTACAACTCAGAACTATGGCTTCCAGAAGGGTAATCAGACTGTACTGATGAGATAGTTTCTGTGGAACACAGGAAGTTGATGAAATCTCTACCAATAGTTCTGAGATTTTTAACCCAAGCCAATGCATCCCTATTGCATAGCTGAGAGCCAATCTGAATTCCAATGTCAAAATTTCACTGATGGGTCTCCATGCTTCCTTGTAGAGACTGGTGATGGCGGTGGCTGTGTTGGAAGGGGACCCAGAGAGAAAGTCCCGGCTGCTGACACATTCAGTCTTTGTAGAGCTGGGCGATGGTGGTGACTGAGTTTCTGAAGATGTGTTACAGCTTCTGCTGCTTGTGCTCTGGCAGCGTGGTGGCTGCCACCTCCTCCTGCATTTTGGCTCCTTCTTGGAGAACCAGTGCTTGGGCCTCTGCTCCTGGTTCAGGGCCTCATCTTCCTTCTTGTGCTCCTCCATCCCCTGTGACCTCTGGCGGCTTAGACAATACAGCTGTGGCCATATGCTCCTCATGTGGGACCCCCTGCACAGGAGTGCTGTCATTGAGCAGCCTGGCCATGACTCCTTGTAGCCATCCAGGCCTCCAGCACACCTCAGGCCCACATGGCCAGGGATGATCCCCACCCCGGGGCTTCCCCACCTCATGGGCCCTGCTAAAGGTCACTTTGGACCTATGGACCTTTACCACCCTCACCTCCCCAGCAGAGTCATCTACTACACCCGCCATGGTGCTACTGACCACCAGGTCCACCTGAAAGACTCAAGGTATTGTTTCTTTTT
This sequence comes from Lutra lutra, assembly GCF_902655055.1. NCBI lineage: Eukaryota > Metazoa > Chordata > Mammalia > Carnivora > Mustelidae > Lutra > Lutra lutra. The sequence goes on along the minus strand of NC_062287.1, from coordinate 19,921,779 downwards.
TATTACACTTTTTTGTCTTTGGTTTTTAGAAATTTGACTATTTTGTGTTTTGGTGTGGATTTCTTTGGGTGTAATCCTGTTTGAATCTGTACATTTGTGTCTTTTGCCAAATTTGGGAAATTTTGAAACTTCCAGCAAATTAAACACTCTTTTAGCGCAGTTTCTCTTCTCTTTCCAGGACTGTGGTGACATGAATATTGGATTTTTTTTTTTTGTTATAGTGCTATAGGCCTCTTAGACTCTCTTCAGTTTTTTCCCAGTTACTTTTTTGTATGCTTTTCAGATTGTGTAATCTTTCTTGTTCTACCTTCTAATTCATTGATTCTGGTCCATTTTGTTGTTGAGTCCATTCACAAAGTTACTAATTGGAGCTAAAATTTCCCTTTTGTTCTTCTTTGTTTTTCTTATTTCTTTGCTGACATTTTCTGTTTCTTAGCTGAGACTTTGCATTTTTTAATTTGTTTCAAGTGTGTTCATAATGTTTATTGAAACATCTTTATCATGACTTTCAAGTATGTCTAACATCTCTGACCTCTCAATGTTGGCATCTGTAATTGTCTTTTTTCATTTAGTATATAGTCTTCTTGGTTCTTGGTATGACAAATGACTTTTGATTGAAACCTGCCCATTTTCATATTATATTATGAGACTCTGGATCTTATTTTAATCTTCATTTTAGTCTGTGTTTTTTTGTTTTGTTTCATTTTGTTTTGTTTTCCCCTAACACTGCCCCAGTGGGAGAGGGAGGGATTATCTTATTACTGCAGGTTGAATTAGAAATTTATGTTCCCCTCTCAGCCTTTGTTGACTTTCAAAGGCGGAAACCCCTCAATACTACTGAATGGAAATGGGAATTCTGGCTCCCCACATATTCTTCACAGATGCTGTGGTGAGGGTGGTCTCACTGATGCTGGGTAATTAGAAGTCCTGACTTTCCACTAGGCCTCCTCTGATGACTTCCGTGCATGCACGCACGTGTGTGTGTGTGTTTTGTTGATACAACTTAACATAACCTCATGAGGGTAGACAGGTAGCTTTTGTCTGGACATTATCAATTTGTCAATTTAATTTTTAAAAATAAATGTGCTTGGGGGGAGGAGTCAAGATGGCAGAGAAGTAGCAGGCTGAGACTACTTCAGGTAGCGGGAGATCAGCTAGATAGCTTATCTAAAGATTACAAACACCTACAAATCCAACGGGAGATCGAAGAGAAGAAGAACAGCAACTCTAAAAACAGAAAATCAACCACTTTCTGCAAGGTAGGACTGGCGGAGAAGTGAATCCAAAGCGACGGGAAGATAGACCGCGGGGGGACGGGCTGGCTCCCGGCGAGCGGCGGAGCAACGGAGCACAAAATCAGGACTTTTAAAAGTTTGTTCCGCTGAGGGACATCGCTCCAGAGGCTTAACCGGGGTGAAGCCCAGGCGGGGTCAGCGTGGCCTCAGGTCCCGCAGGGTCACAGAAGGATCGGGGGTGGCTGAGTTGTCGCAGAGCTCACAGGTATTAGAATGGGGAAGCCAGCTACAGAGACAGAGCCGAGGAGTGACTCTCAGCTCGGGGTTACCTTGAACCGGTCGCAGGCTCGGTCAGTTTGGAGCGCGGCCGGAGGCCAGGGTGGTGGGAGTCATTGGGCGCTGTTCTCTGGGGGTGAACTGAGGAGTGGGGCCCCGGGCTCTCGGCTCCTCCGGGCCGGAGACCGGGAGGCCGACATCTTCATTCCCGCCCTCCGGAACTCTACGGAAAGCGCTCAGGGAACAAAAGCTCCCGAAAGCAAACCCGAGCGGATTACTCAGCCCGGCCCGAGGTAAGGGCGGTGCAACTCCGCCTGGGGCAAAGACACTTGAGAATCACTACAACAGGCCCCTCCCCCAGAAGATCAGCAAGAAACCCAGCCAGGACCAAGTTCACCTACCAAGGAGAGTAGTTTCAATACCAAGGAGAGCGGCGGAATTCCAGAGAGGGAGAAAGCAAAGCATGGAACTCAAGCTTTCTCCCCATGATTCTTTAGCCTTGCAGTTAAATTAATTTTTTTTCTTTTCTTTTTCATTTTTTTTCTTCTTCTGCTAAATTTTTTTAACTTTTACCCTTTTCTTTTTTAATGTTTTTTAACTAGTTTATCTAATATATATATATATTTTTTTCCTTTTTATACTTTTTCTTTATTGGTTTTCTTTTTTAATTTTTTTTTCTTTCTTTCTGAACCTCTTTTTATCCCCTTTCTCCCCCCCCCACGACTTGGGATCTCTTCTGATTTGGCTAAAGCATATTTTCCTGGGGTTGTTGCCACCCTTTTAGTATTTTACTTGCTCCTTCATATACTCTTATCTGGACAAAATGACAAGGCGGAAAAATTCACCACAAAAAAAAAGAACAAGAGACAGTACCAAAGGCTAGAGACCTAATCAATACAGACATTGGTAATATGTCAGATCCAGAGTTCAGAATGACGATTCTCAAGGTTCTAGCTGGGCTCGAAAAAGGCATGGAAGATATTAGAAAAAGCCTCTCGGGAGATATAAAAGCCCTTTCTGGAGAAATAAAAGAACTAAAATCTAAACAAGTTGAAATCAAAAAAGCTATTAATGAGGTGCAAACAAAAATGGAGGCTCTGACGGCTAGGATAAATGAGGCAGAAGAAAGAATTAGCGATATAGAAGACCAAATGACAGAGAATAAAGAAGCTGAGCAAAAGAGGGACAAACAGCTACTGGATCACGAGGGGAGAATTCGAGAGATAAGTGACACCATAAGACGAAACAACATTAGAATAATTGGGATTCCAGAAGAAGAGGAAACAGAGAGGGGAGCAGAAGGTATATTGGAGAGAATTATTGGAGAGAATTTCCCCAATATGGCAAATGGAACAAGCATCAAAATCCAGGAGGTTCAGAGAACCCCCCTCAAGATCAATAAGAATAAGTCCACACCCCGTCACCTAATAGTAAAATTGACAAGTCTTAGTGACAAAGAGAAGATGCTGAAAGCAGCCCGGGAAAAGAAGTCTGTAACGTACAATGGTAAAAATATTAGATTGGCAGCAGACTTATCCACAGAGACCTGGCAGGCCAGAAAGAGCTGGCATGATATATTCAGAGTACTAAATGAGAAAAACATGCAGCCAAGAATACTATATCCAGCTAGGCTATCATTGAAAATAGAAGGAGAGATTAAAAGCTTCCAGGACAAACAAAAACTGAAAGAATTTGCAAATACCAAACCAGCTCTACAGGAAATATTGAAAGGGGTCCTCTAAGCAAAGAGAGACCCTCAAAGTAGTAGATCAGAAAGAAACAGAGACAATATACAATAACAGTCACCTTAGAGGCAATACAATGGCACTAAACTCATATCTCTCAATAGTTACCCTGAATGTTAATGGGCTAAATGCCCCAAAAAAGACACAGGGTATCAGAATGGATAAAAAAAACAAAACCCATCTATATGTTGCCTACAAGAAACTCATCTTAAACCTGAAGACACCTCCAGATTTAAAGTGAGGGGGTGGAAAAGAATTTACCATGCTAATGGACATCAGAAGAAAGCAGGAGTGGCAATCCTTATATCAGATCAATTAGATTTTAAGCCAAAGACTACAATAAGAGATGAGGAAGGACACTATATCATACTCAAAGGAACTATCCAACAAGAAGATCTAACAATATTAAATATCTATGCCCCTAAGGTGGGAGCAGCCAACTATATAAACCAATTAATAACAAAATCAAAGAAACATATCGACAATAATACAATAATAGTAGGGGACTTTAACACTCCCCTCACTGAAATGGAGAGATCATCCAAGCAAAAGATCAACAAGGAAATAAAGGCCTTAAATGACACACTGGACCAGATGGACAACACAGATATATTCAGAACATTTCATCCCAAAGCAACAGAATACACATTCTTCTCTAGTGCACATGGAACATTCTCCAGAATAGATCACATTCTTGGTCCTAAATCAGGTCTCAACTGTTATCAAAAGATTGGAATCATTCCCTGCATATTTTCAGACAACAATGCTCTGAAGCTAGAACTCAATCACAAGAGGAAATTTGGAAAGAACGCAAATACATGGAGACTAAACAGCATCCTTCTAAAGAATGAATGGGTCAACCAGGAAATTAAAGAAGAATTGAAAAAATTCATGGAAACAAATGATAATGAAAACACAACGGTTCAAAATCTGTGGGACACAACAAAGGCAGTCTTGAGAGGAAAATATATAGCGGTACAAGCCTTTCTCAAGAAACAAGAAAGGTCTCAGGTACACAACCTAACCCTACACCTAAAGGAGCTGGAGAAAGAACACGAAAGAAACCCTAAACCCAGCAGGAGAAGAGAAATCATAAAGATCAGAGCAGAAATCAAGGACATAGAAACCAAAAAAACAATAGAACAAATCAATGAAACTAGGAGCTGGTTCTTTGAAAGAATTAATAAGATTGATAAACCCCTGGCCAGACTTATCAAAAAGAAAAGAGAAAGGACCCAAATAAATAAAATCATGAATGAAAGAGGAGAGATCACAACGAACACCAAAGAAATACAGACAATTATAAGAACATACTATGAGCAACTCTACGCCAACAAATTTGACAATCTGGAAGAAATGGATGCATTCCTAGAGACATATAAACTACCACAACTGAACCAGGAAGAAATAGAAAGCCTCAGTAGACCCATAACCAGTAAGGAGATTGAAACAGTCATCAAAAATCTCCAAACAAACAAAAGCCCGGGGCCAGATGGCTTCCCGGGGGAATTCTACCAAATATTTAAAGAAGAACTAATTCCTATTCTCCTGAAACTGTTCCAAAAAATAGAAATGGAAGGAAAACTTCCAAACTCATTTTATGAGGCCAGCATCATCTTGACCCCAAAACCAGACAAGGATCCCATCAAAAAAGAGAACTACAGACCAATTATCCTTGATGAACACAGATGCAAAAATTCTCACCAAAATACTAGCCAATAGGATTCAACAGTACATTAAAAGGATTATTCACCACGACCAAGTGGGATTTATTCCAGGGCTGCAAGGCTGGTTCAACATCCGCAAATCAATCAATGTGATACAACACATTAATAAAAGAAAGAACTAGAACCATATGATACTCTCCATAGATGCTGAAAAAGCATTTGACAAAGTACAGCATCCCTTCCTGATCAAAACTCTTCAAAGTGTAGGGATAGACGGCACATACCTCAATATTATCAAAGCCATCTATGAAAAACCCACCGCAAATATCATTCTCAATGGAGAAAAACTGAAAGCTTTTCCGCTAAGGTCAGGAACACGGCAGGGATGTCCGTTATCACCACTGCTATTCAACATAGTACTAGAAGTCCTAGCCTCAGCAATCAGACAACAAAAGGAAATTAAAGGCATCCAAATCGGCAAAGAAGAAGTCAAACTATCACTCTTTGCAGATGATATGATACTATATGTGGAAAACCCAAAAGACTCCACTCCAAAACTGCTAGAACTTGTACAGGAATTCAGAAAAGTGTCAGGATATAAAATCAATGCACAGAAATCAGTTGCATTTCTCTACACCAACAACAAGACAGAAGAAAGAGAAATTAAGGAGTCCATCCCATTTACAATTGCACCCAAAACTATAAGATACCTAGGAATAAACCTAACCAAAGAGACTAAGAATCTATACACAGAAAACTATAAAGTACTCATGAAAGAAATTGAGGAAGACACAAAGAAATGGAAAAATGTTCCATGCTCCTGGATTGGAAGAATAAATATTGTGAAAATGTCTATGCTACCTAAAGCAATCTACACATTTAATGCAATTCCTATCAAAGTACCATCCATTTTTTTCAAAGAAATGGAACAAATAATCCTAAAATTTATATGGAACCAGAAAAGACATCGAATAGCCAAAGGAATATTAAAAAGAAAGCCAAAGTTGGTGGCATCACAATTCCGGACTTCAAGCTCTATTACAAAGCTGTCATCATCAAGACAGCATGGTACTGGCACAAAAACAGACACATAGATCAATGGAACAGAATAGAGAGCCCAGAAATGGACCCTCAACTCTATGGTCAACTCATCTTCGACAAAGCAGGAAAGAATGTCCAATGGAACAAAGACAGCCTCTTCAATAAATGGTGTTGGGAAAATTGGACAGCCACATGCAGAAAAATGAAATTGGATCATTTCCTTACACCACACACGACAATAGACTCAAAATGGATGAAGGATCTCAATGTGAGAAAGGAATCCATCAAAATCCTCGAGGAGAACACAGGCAGCAACCTCTTCGACCTCAGCCGCAGCAACATCTTCCTAGGAACATCACCAAAGGCAAGGGAAGCAAGGGCAAAAATGAACTATTGGGATTTTATCAAGATCAAAAGCTTTTGCACAGCAAAGGAAACAGTGAACAAAACCAAAAGACAACTGACAGAATGGGAGAAGATATTTGCAAATGACATATCAGATAAAGGGCTAGTGTCCAAAATCTATAAAGAACTTAGCAAACTCAACACCCAAAGAACAAATAATCCAATCAAGAAATGGGCAGAGGACATGAACAGACATTTCTGCAAAGAAGACATCCAGATGGCCAACAGACACATGAAAAAGTGCTCCACATCACTCGGCATCAGGGAAATACAAATCAAAACCACCATGAGATATCACCTCACACCAGTCAGAATGGCTAAAGTTAACAAGTCAGGAAATGACAGATGCTGGCGAGGATGCGGAGAAAGGGGAACCCTCCTACACTGTTGGTGGGAATGCAAGCTGGTGCAACCACTCTGGAAAACAGCATGGAGGTTCCTCAAAATGTTGAAAATAGAACTACCCTATGACCCTGCAATTGCACTGCTGGGTATTTAACCTAAAGATACAAACATAGTGATCCGAAGGGGCACATGCACCCGAATGTTTATAGCAGCACTGTCTACAATAGCCAAACTATGGAAAGAACCTAGATGTCCATCTACAGACGAATGGATAAAGAAGATGTGGTATATATACACAATGGAATACTATGCAGCCATCAAAAGAAATGAAATCTTGCCATTTGCGACGACGTGGATGGAACTAGAGGGTATCATGCTTAGCGAAATAAGTCAATCGGAGAAAGACAACTATCATATGATGTCCCTGATATGAGGGAGAGGAGATGCAACATGGGGGGTCGAGGGGGGTAGGAGAAGAGTAAATGAAACAAGATGGGATTGGGAGGGAGACAAACCATAAGTGACTCTTAATCTCACAAAACAAACTGAGGGTTGATGGGGGGAGGGGGTTGGGAGAGGGGGTGGGGTTATGGATATCGGGGAGGGTATGTGCTATGGTGAGTGTTGTGAAGTGTGTAAACCTGGCGATTCGCAGACCTGTACCCCTGGGGATAAAAATATATGTTTATAAAGCTGTAAAAAAAAAAAAAAAAAGAAAGAAAGAAAGGATGAATCCCCAAGTTTTGTAGCAACATGGACGGGACTGGAAGAGATTATGCTGAGTAAAATAAGTCAAGCAGAGAGAGTCAATTATCATATGGTTTCAGTTATTTGTGGAGCATAACAAATAGCATGGAGGACAAGGGGAGATGGAGAGGAGAAGGGAGTTGAGGGAAATTGGAAGGGGAGGTGAACCATGAGAGACTATGGACTCTGAAAAACGATCTGAGAATTTTGAAGGGGTGGGGGGTGGGAGGTTGGGGGCACCAGGTGGTGGGTATTGTAGAGGGCACGGATTGCATGGAGCACTGGGTGTGGTGCAAAAATAATGAATACTGTTATGCTGAAAAAAATAAAAAAATTAAAAAAAAAAAACCCACCGCAAATATCATTCTCAATGGAGAAAAACTGAAAGCTTTTCCGCTAAGGTCAGGAACACGGCAGGGATGTCCGTTATCACCACTGCTATTCAACATAGTACTAGAAGTCCTAGCCTCAGCAATCAGACAACAAAAGGAAATTAAAGGCATCCAAATCGGCAAAGAAGAAGTCAAACTATCACTCTTTGCAGATGATATGATACTATATGTGGAAAACCCAAAAGACTCCACTCCAAAACTGCTAGAACTTGTACAGGAATTCAGAAAAGTGTCAGGATATAAAATCAATGCACAGAAATCAGTTGCATTTCTCTACACCAACAACAAGACAGAAGAAAGAGAAATTAAGGAGTCCATCCCATTTACAATTGCACCCAAAACTATAAGATACCTAGGAATAACCTAACCAAAGAGACTAAGAATCTATACACAGAAAACTATAAAGTACTCATGAAAGAAATTGAGGAAGACACAAAGAAATGGAAAAATGTTCCATGCTCCTGGATTGGAAGAATAAATATTGTGAAAATGTCTATGCTACCTAAAGCAATCTACACATTTAATGCAATTCCTATCAAAGTACCATCCATTTTTTTCAAAGAAATGGAACAAATAATCCTAAAATTTATATGGAACCAGAAAAGACGTCGAATAGCCAAAGGAATATTAAAAAAGAAAGCCAAAGTTGGTGGCATCACAATTCCGGACTTCAAGCTCTATTACAAAGCTGTCATCATCAAGACAGCATGGTACTGGCACAAAAACAGACACATAGATCAATGGAACAGAATAGAGAGCCCAGAAATGGACCCTCAACTCTATGGTCAATTCATCTTCGACAAAGCAGGAAAGAATGTCCAATGGGAAAAAGACAGCCTCTTCAATAAATGGTGTTGGCAAAATTGGACAGCCACATGCAGAAAAATGAAATTGGATCATTTCCTTACACCACACACGAAAATAGACTCAAAATGGATGAAGGATCTCAATGTGAGAAAGGAATTCATCAAAATCCTCGAGGAGAACACAGGCAGCAACCTCTTCGACCTCAGCCGCAGCAACATCTTCCTAGGAACATCACCAAAGGCAAGGGAAGCAAGGGCAAAAATGAACTTTTGGGATTTTATCAAGATCAAAAGCTTTTGCACAGCAAAGGAAACAGTGAACAAAACCAAAAGACAACTGACAGAATGGGAGAAGATATTTGCAAATGACATATCAGATAAAGGGCTAGTGTCCAAAATCTATAAAGAACTTAGCAAACTCAACACCCAAAGAACAAATAATCCAATCAAGAAATGGGCAGAGGACATGAACAGACATTTCTGCAAAGAAGACATCCAGATGGCCAACAGACACATGAAAAAGTGCTCCACATCACTCGGCATCAGGGAAATACAAATCAAAACCACCATGAGATATCACCTCACACCAGTCAGAATGGCTAAAATTAACAAGTCAGGAAATGACAGATGCTGGCGAGGATGGGGAGAAAGGGGAACCTTCCTACACTGTTGGTGGGAATGCAAGCTGGTGCAACCACTCTGGAAAACAGCATGGAGGTTCCTCAAAATGTTGAAAATAGAACTACCCTATGACCCAGCAATTGCACTGCTGGGTATTTACCCTAAAGATACAAACGTAGTGATCCAAAGGGGCACGTGCACCCGAATGTTTATAGCAGCAATGTCTACAATAGCCAAAATATGGAAAGATCCTAGATGTCCATCAACAGACGAATGGATAAAGAAGATGTGGTATATATGCACAATGGAATACTATGCAGCCTTCAAAAGAAATGAAATCTTGCCATTTCCGACGACATGGATGGAACTAGAGGGTACCATGCCTAGCGAAATAAGTCAATCGGAGAAAGACAGCTATCATATGATCTCCCTGATATGAGGGATAGGAGATGCAACATGGGGGGTTAAGCGGGTAGGAGAAGAGTAAATGAAACAAGATGGGATTGGGAGGGAGACAAGCCATAAGTGACTCTTAATCTCACAAAACAAACTGAGGGTTGATGGGGGGAGGGGAGTTGGGAGGGGGGTGGGATTATGGACACTGGGGAGGGTATGTGCTATGGTGAGTGCTGTGAAGTGTGTAAACCTGGTGATTCACAGACCTGTACCCCTGGGGATAAAAATATATTATATGTTTATAAAAAATAAAATTAATAAAAATTAAAAAAAATAAATGTGCTTATTGAAACTTTTTGTTGCCAGCTTCTCCAAATTTGGGATGTAGGATGCAAAAAGTAATCCAGGGAACTGACTATGAGTCCTCAGTTCTGTTACAAGTGTATCTCTTCCTCTCTACCTTTAAGAAATGTCTTATGTTTGTTTTATATATATATATATAATGTCCAGGGTTTTTAGTTGTGATAAGAGGAAGAATAAGAGAAAATATACCATCTCCACCCTCCCAGGAGCAAGAGTCCTATTTGGTTCTTTTCAAATTTTCTGTCTGTAAAAATATTTTATTTTATAATTTGTTTTAAGAATATTTGTCATTGCTTATTGAAACAGTTTTATGTTTACTGCATTAAAATTCTTGTCAAATAATTCTAACATCTGGATTATATATAGAGAGAAAAATATAGAGCGAGAAATTTTTTTCACTAATGAAATTTTTCTGTTCCTGGATCCTAGTAGGATTCTGCAATGCATTTAGTTGTTATTTCTCCTTAGTCTTCCCTGATCTCTATTTTCTCAGTCTTTGCCTTTTTTTTAATGACTATAATGATTTTGAAAAGTATAGGTAGATATGTTGAATAATGCCCTTATTTGGGTTTGGGTTTGTATGCTGCTTTTTGATTATTAGATTGGGTTGTACATTTTAGAAAGAATAACGTAGAGTGAGGCGCCTGTCATGGTCTGTTAGATATCAATATGACTTATCGCTAGTGATGTTAACTTTGGTGAATTGCTTAAGGTGGTGTCTGTCAGGAAGAAAAATACACTGTTTTCCCCCTTTCCATACTCAGTCCTTTGGAATCAAGTCATTAAGTCTAGGGGAGAGGAATTAAGCTCTATGTCCGTGAGAGGAGTTATTCTTGAAATTCTTCTCAAAGGACATTTGTTCTTTCTCTCCCATAACAATATAGATCCATGGATATTGAATTTATTTTTTGGGCATCATACTTAGTCAAAAAGCTAAACTCAGGGGTCTATCGACAGATGACTGGATAAAGAAGATACAATACACACACACACATACAATGGAATATTACTCAACCATCAGAAAGAATGAAATCTTCCATTTGCAACAACATGGATGGAACTAGAGGGTATTAGGCTAAGCCAAATAAGTCAGTCAGAGAAAGACAAACACCATATGATTTCACTCATATGTGGAATTTAAAAAACAAAACAGATGAACAAAGGGGATGGGAAGGAAAAATAAAATAAGATGAAAACAGAGAGGGAGGCAAACCATAAGAGAGAGTGAACTCTAGGAAACAAACAAGGTTGCTGGAGGGGAGGGGAGTGAAGGGATGGGGTAACTGGGTGATGGGCCTTAAGGAGGGCACATGATGTAATGAGAACTGGGTGTTATATGCAGCTGATGAATCACTAAGTTCTACCCCTGAAACTAATAATATACTATATGTTAACTAAATTGAATTTAAATAATTTTTAAAAACCACAAATATTCACCAAAGCAAAAAAAAAAAAAGCTAAATTCAGAGGTTACATATTATATGATTTCATTTCTTGTTCTCTAAAAGCATCAACTGTAGAGATGGAGAACAGGTTGGTGGTTGCTGGAAGATAGATGCAGGGGAGGGGGATTGGTGTGACTATAAAGGGGTAGAATAAAGTAATGGAACTTCTGTATCCTAATTGTGATGGTCATTACATGAATCTATATAAGGGATCAGATTGAATTGATCTACGCACAGTCACACACACACAAACACACACACACACCAGAAACACTCAGCACATGTAAAACCACTGAAAACTGAATAACATCTGCAGCCCTAAAGTCTAGTTATTGTACCAAAGTCAGTTTCCTGGTTTTGCTTTTATACTACGGTTGTTGAAGATGTCACTGTGGTAGGAATCTGGATGGAGTTCAAGGGAATCCGTATATTATTTTTACAATTACCTTTGAATCTATACTCATTTAAGAAAATTTAGATGCCTTCTCACAAGCACAAGTAGAAATTAATATATATGCTGAAATTCTAAGGTAATATTTTTTTGAAATGGGAGCCTACTAACACTTATTTTTCTTATAGATTTACTTTTAAATGTTGAAAGCAAAGACATATTGAGTCAGAACAGTTTCATGGGATAACGGATTCTTAGTCTATCAAATAATTTCTCATTAAACAATTATCTGCAAACACAATTAAAAGTATCCTTTCACTATATGCCTATAAAATATGCATAAACAATGATTATTTGATGGTTCTCAAAATATTAAAAAGAGCATAATAAATAAACTTTACTGTTCAGTTCACAAATTCTGGCTAAAACAAATGTGTTACATAGAAAGATAATTAGTGACATTTTTTTTAGATTCTATTTATCTGCATCTTTCTTGTAAAACCTGGGGAATATATAATCCCTGATGGGAAATTAACATTTACTGTCACAATTAGGGTGTAAACTCAGACATCAATTTCTTCCCTATAGAATATATCATGATAGGAAGATCTTAGGGGAGACCTATACCTAGATTTCTAATGAGGTCCAAAAGAATTATAAGCCTTATGCAAAAGCCTTGTTCTCTATGACATGGTACATCTGATGTCAGCTCTGTGGTTCCCTTCGAACTCTCTTAGTAAATTTACAACTAGAAGTTTGATCTACTCTTCAGACCAACTCCTAGAACATTCAGTCTGGGAGATCTATGCTATTGCTCTTTTGCCTATAAATGAAGAAGATCCTGTGACTGTATCTGCTCAGTTTTGATATTATAAAAGCCAGTTCCTACAGGACAATGGAGGTGAAACTCACAAAGACTCTACACTGAGTTCTCACAATGGAAGGAAAGTGAGTTATGCAAGTGTCTATTTTTCTCTCACTCTGTTGCTGAAAAATGGTGAAAAGTATTTATTTTTAATAACAAGAAACTCAAATATGCAACTCTGACCTTACTGCCTGCATTATTCTCAGCACACCCTTCTGGTGTTGGGATCATCCTCAGTTTGGTAGCAGGAGACCTACAGCAGCTTCAAGTGACATGGTCAGAAAATAGGCACATCGGAGGAAGAAAAGTTTTGTTTTTTTTCCCTAGAAATATTTTTTTGCTGAAATATACTATACATATGGAAAAGTTTACATGTCATAATCAGTATACAGCTTGATATATTTCCACAATGTTACTAATTTGATCAATATTCAAATATTTCATGCCCTCCTACAAAGCAAAGGAAACTCATCTACTTTGCTTTGTTCATTATCTTTCCAGGTAGGATGGAACAAAGGAAGTGAATGTGTAGAAGCACCCAGTGTCTAGTTAACTACAAATCTTAGGCTACCACGGGTCTCCTCAATAAGTGTTATCAGGGGGCCCCTGGGTGGCTCAGTGGGTTGGGCCGCTGCCTTCGGCTCAGGTCATGATCTCAGGGTCCTGGGATCGAGTCCCGCGTCGGGCTCTCTGCTCAGCAGGGAGCCTGCTTCCCTCTCTCTCTCTCTCTCTCTCTCTCTCTGCCTGCCTTTCTGTCTACTTGTGATCTCTGTCAAATAAATAAATAAAATCTTAAAAAAAAATAAGTGTTATCAGTAATTGACTTCGTGGATTCTTGTAGTAAAGGATTTGGAAACCCTCTGAGACACGTCCTTCTAGGAAGCAAAACATCTGGATCTACCCTAGCAGATTTTTCTCTTTTTTGATAGTCATCACGGGGGCACTGACGTATCTGGTAGGGTAATGGAAACATGAGTAGGAATTAAGAAGTGAAGGATAGGATGAATGGGAAGCAGAGATGGGGATAGATCCCCACTACCAATACAGAGAAGATACCATCCCTGTATCTTCTAGTAAAGACGGGAGCAGTTGTTTGTCACGTGCTGCTCATGCAACAAGACAGAGTGGTTTTAATGTTGAAGGGTGTATGTGCTAGTCCACTCTGACTCTGTGGAGCGAAGGAGGACTTATATGCTGGTCTGAGTCTTCTTCTCATAATTAAGAGTGTGTAAGGAGGGAGAGAAAGCTGGGGTTTCTATTAACGGGACTTTCTTCTGTCCTCACAGATTTCCAAAGAGGACGATATTGGTTAGAAATGACTCCTCAGTGACTGAATTTCTTCTTGCTGGATTAACAGACCACCCAGAGCTCCAGCAACCCCTCTTTTTCCTGTTTCTGATGATCTACATTGTCACCGTGGTGGGCAACCTTGGCTTGATCATTCTCATCGGTCTCAACTCTCACCTCCACACCCCCATGTACTACTTCCTCTTCAACCTATCCTTCATTGATCTCTGTTACTCTTCTGTTTTCACCCCCCAAGATGCTGATGAACTTTGTATCAAGGGAGAACATCATCTCCTATGACGGGTGCATGACACAGCTGTTTTTCTTTCTCTTTTTTGTCATCTCGGAATGCTACATGTTGACCTCAATGGCCTATGACCGCTATGTGGCCATCTGTCATCCATTGCTGTATAGGGTCACCATGTCCCATCAGGTCTGTTGCTTGCTAACTGTTGCTGCATACATGATGGGATTTGCTGGAGCCTCTGCCCACACAGGCTGCATGCTTAGACTGACCTTCTGCCATGTCAATATCATCAACCATTACCTGTGTGACATTCTTCCTCTTCTCCAACTCTCTTGCACTAGCACCTATGTCAATGAGGTGGTAGTTTTGATAGTCGTGGGAATTAATATCACAGTACCCAGTTTTACCATCCTGATTTCTTATGTCTTTATCCTCACTAGCATTCTTCATATCAGATCTGCTCAAGGACGATCAAAAGCCTTCAGTACCTGCAGCTCTCACATCATTGCTCTTTCTCTTTTTTTTGGGTCAGCAGCATTCATGTATCTTAAATATTCTCCTGAATCTATGGACCTGGGAAAAATTTCTTCAGTTTTCTATACTAATGTGGTACCCATGCTCAATCCTCTGATCTACAGTTTGAGGAACAAGGATATCAAGGTTACACTGCAGAATGCCCTGATTAAAATATGGAGAAGAAACATGCTGTAATTACAAGGCATAATGTAAAGGAATTTGATTTTTTAAAAATTTTTGTTAGTATTTTTCAGGAAGAGGTTTTGATCATTATCAATATTTATGCAGATTGTGTTATCTGTGTTTTAATAGATTCATCTTATCATTTCCCTTATGTCATTTCCCTATGTTATCTCATTTTTTGCTTCCATATTCCTGTACCTGATAATAGTTTACTAAATAACTAACAACTAATAACATCTTTATAAAAAGAACAAGTATACAGATTCTTTTTTTTTCCATACTGTTTCTGTCTCTGGGCTATTCCTAACCTGGACAAATCTGTTAAAATTCCCAAGTGCCAGAAAGTTGAAATTACAGCTTGCTCACCTAAACCCAGAAGTGTCAATTACTTTAGAAACATTCTTTTTCTTTTCCATATTGTCACTGGTATAGGCAACAGGCTTCTATGAGATGTGTTCATTACAAACTACGTATATAGCTTAAAGTACAATAAAATCCTTTTGGTCTTTTCATTTTGTTCTATTTTCTTACTAACTTTTCTTTTTATTATTCTGTTCTTTCTTGTTCCCTTTGAAAATGGTCAAATCTGTATTACACAGCACCTGCGTTTGGGAACTTCTGTCAGCCCAGTTCATTTAATACTGAAGTGAATACATATGACTCCACCTTTTATTGCCAAAAATAGTATTAACATAGTATGACTACAGAAATAATACATATGTATCTCAGGATCCAAATATAGGGGATGACTGGTATATCAGATATTTTGAAAAAGAGCCTAAAGTTCTCACTGTAGTCTGTTATTTATCACTTAAAAGAAAATAATACATATTGGGAGAAACATATTAGACATTATTTTACCTTTTTAATGATGTTTATAATGAAAAAAGGGTATATACTAATGATAAGAAACTATTCCTAGCAACATTTTGTGAGCTTACTTAAGTCTGTGTCTTAGTCCATTTGGACTGTTATAACAAAATACTACGGAGTTGGTGGCTAATAAACAATGGAAATTTATTTCTCACAGTTCTGGAGGCTGTAAGTCCAAGATCAGGATGCCAGTATGAATGGCTGAGGGTACTCTTTTAAGTCACACACCTGTCATTATATCCTCACATAGTGGAAGGCACTAGTGATCTATATGTAGCTGTTTTTATTTTATTTTATTTTAATTTTTTAATTTTTTTAATTTTTTAATTTTTATTTTTAAAGATTTTATTTATTTATTTGACAGACAGAAATCACAAGTAGGCAGAGGCAGGCAGAGAGAGAGAGGAGGAAGCAGGCTCCCTGCTGAGCAGAGAGCCCTATGCTGGGCTCGATTCCAGGACCTTGAGATCATGACCTGAGCTGAAGGCAGAGGCTTTAACCCATTGAGCCACCCAGGCTCCCCTGGAGCTGTTTTTATAAGGCACAAATCACCCTCATGAGAACTCCATTGTCATGACCTAAGCACCTTCAAAAGGCCCCACATCCTGATATGTTTGCGGGTTAGGATTTCAACATTTGACCATAGCACTTTGTCTCACCAAGAAGATAATAAGGATTTAAAGTATATACTGTTTCCTATAATTTTCCTGTTTCTCAATGTTTTTCTCATTTGTATATTTAGAATGTCAGATATATTGGGAGGACAAGAAATACTTGTTGAATTGGATTATCTTGTTTGAATAACAACAATAATGTTTATTGCTAAATCAATAAATTATATTAATGAATATATAATAATATATTAATTAATAAAATTAATATAATATAATAACAATAATAAATCAGAAAGAACTTTGGGGTATAATTTGTTTGTGGGAGTGGACTGTGGCAGTCATAAGAAGGTGCTGCTCAACTCTTCAAGAGAACCAGCTGTGGGAAGCATTGTTGACTGATAGTCTATAGCTTATACTCCTTTGGATTCACTGTTGTGTTCAGGCAGAGTCCATGCTCACTCTAAGATGTCCCCAACCAATGACTTAGTATGATGGGTCATAGAGGGGCTGGCCAATAGCTGTGTAACATAGGTGTCTTCTGATAGGCATTCTTTGTTTAGGTACTTCCAGTCATCCTAACAGAGACATTCTGGAAATGCACTGTAGTCTGAGATTTTCCTACCATGTCTTTCCTTCTCTCTCTTCTTTCTTAGGTGTCAGAGTTTCAACCCAGTTTGAAGATCTTTATCACTGACTCCCTCTCCCTCCCATTTTATCCTTCACAGCTATTTGCCACAATAAATGCCTTGGAGGTCTAATTATTTCTTGGCATCTGCTCCTTGGGGACCTCTGGATGACACAGAAGGTTTACACTAACTGATTTTAACACTTAAATTTAGGATTTGATAATGAAGAAAGATCAGTTTTGTTTTAAAGATAGATAAATAAGTCATGGTACAGCACAGAAGGTTCAGAAAGAGATCCTTACTTATATAGTCAATTGATTTTTGACCAGGCAACAGAGAAAATCCATAGGGATAGGAAAATATTTTAAGCAATTGATTCTGGAAATTCTGTTCTTGAGAAAACAATTAAGTGATCTCTACCTCACACCATATACAATGATTAATTTTAAATGGATCAGACTTTACATGTAAAGGTTAAACATAAATCTTCTAGGAGAAAATATAAGAAAGTATGTTGGTATAGACATAGATTTCTTAGACTTATTCTAGAAAGCACTAAACTCAAAAGAAAAAAAAAACAAAGACAAAATAAACTTCATTAATATTAGAGCATCAGTTTACCAAAAAAATTCATAGGCAAGCCACAGATTTGAAGAATATTTGCATACCTGTATCTGAGTCTCTGATAAAGGTGTTGTAACCATTACATATAACAAGTTAAAAATTAAAAGATACCTCAATAATAAAAGACCATTTCATAAATGGGCAAATGATTTGAAAGCCCAAAGTCCCAAAGGAAGGCACACAAATGGCCAATAAACACATGGAAATGTGTTTAACTTTCTGCACCTCCTTAGATGCATAGTCAGTAGCTGGACAACACTCCCTGGGCAGCTGTACTGTCCTCCCTTGCTTCATTGCATGGTCTCTGCCCCTTGAGAGGCTCAAGCACTTATTGACCTCCTCACTGGTCTCCCTCCATGTTGGACCCAGCACTGGGAGAACCTCTACTTCAGACATCCAAGCACTTTCAAACCCTCCATTCCTCCAAGCACTAATCCTAATTCTAATCTGAGATTCTAGAATCTGATCATGCTTCCTCTTTCCATGTGTTCTACCAGTTATGAGTGTGGTAGCTATTTTATGTAGTTTAATAGTCTTTATATTTTTCAATGTTTTTGTCTTTCCACCTTGCAATATCTGAATAAACCAATTCTTTGTTTTAAATATACTCCATAAGAAGCACATATTATACCATTTGTTTTTCTGACTGTACCTTGCCTATTACAGGTAGCACATTTTATGTGATTTTGATGGATTGATTTGTTCACTTTAGGAGACATTATCTTGCCTATCAGCACATTCCAAACCTCGGCGGCAGTGATTTAGTCAGAAGTAGACATTTAACTTCTCTTTTCTACCATAACTGTTTTTTTTTTAAGATTTTATTCATTTATTTGACAGACAGAGATCACAAGTAGGCAGAGAGGCAGGCAGAGAGAGAGGAAGGGAAGCAGGCTCCCTGCTGAGCAGAGAGCCCAATGCGGGACTCGATCCCAGGACCCTGAGATCATCACCTGAGCCGAAGGCAGCGGCTTAACCCACTGAGCCACCCAGGCGCCCTACCATAACTGTTTTTTTTTTTTTTTTTAACTTTTCTTTTCTCCCTAGAGTTACTGAGTTGGTAAGATTAAATGTAGGGATTTTGATGGTTCTCTTTTGCTACATGGGGAGAACTCATCTGAGATTAAAACTAAATAGAGCCATGAGAGACCATGGACTCTGAAAAACAACCTGAGGGTTTTGAAGGGGTGGGGGGTAGGAGGTTGGGGGAGTCAGGTGGTGGGTATTAAGGAGGGCATGTATTGCATGGAGCACTGGGTGTGGTGCAAAAACAACGAATACTGTTACGCTGAAAAGAAATAAAAAAAAAAACTGAATAGAACCAAGAAGAACAAAAAGTGGGAAGAGAGACATGCACACGAATGACTTAGTCCTATACAGCTATACAAGGAACCATGTACATCCTCAGCTTAGCAGCTTTACACACTTTTGTGGTATAGGCTGGCTTATCTAGACAGATCCAGCTTGAATTTCTGTCACTTAACTTGAAGGATTCTTAATGCACCCTCTATAAAATATTCCACATATACCACACAATTCTGCATAGTGTAATGGTAAAAGAAATCAGTTCTGGGTTCATAGACACTTAAATATAAATGTTGCTCTGGCACTTGCTGTCTTGACCATGGAGCAATCAATGAACGCCTTCTTGCCTGATTTAGAGGGTGGGCATGAGGAGGACATAAGAGAAGGTGAATAGAGAATCTAGCACAGTGACCAGCTAACAATAACTAAGAGTGGTACAAATCTCAGTTTCCTTGGCTATATTGAGAAATCATTGGGTCAAGACCTGTACCTCATTTTGTGTGTGTTCACTCTTACAGTCTAGATGCTCAAAAATTGTTCATTAAATGTAGTGAGTCAGGAAAATCTCTAAAGAGAGTCTATTTATGGAGTGTTAGCCCTCATGCACCATCTACTTTGGGTAGAATAGGACTCTCAGGACCTGGAATATTACATTCCAGACTCCAGGTTCCTCTGGACTTAGTATGCTTCTAGGTTTCATCCTAGAATTGCAGTGGAGGACTCTGGTTAAAGATGGAAGACTAAGATAAGCAACTTGTCTCTGTTTCTTCTCGAAACTCACCAACATGACAAAAAAGGGATTAAAAGTGGCATTAACTCACCTACTTTACTATTATAACGATGTAACAGTAGGAATTAGGAATAGAGAGCAAGAAGAGAGTGTGCATGTTTGTACAGTGATGGTACAGGGTAGAAAAAGTTACAAATTCTCATCTTAGTAGGAGTACTGGTTAGAAACTATTAGAGTAATCTAAATTAGAGATGAAGAGAGGATATAGAAGCCGTGTAAGAGGGAAAGCCAAATATTTCAAGGAGTTAGATTCTCTGGGAATTGGAGACTAGATGAAGATGGCCAGTGAGAGGAAGTGGCGTTAAGATTAGTTTGTAGATTAGTTCCCTGGATGATGTAAAAAATGTGCTGACTTTAGTTTTGAGCACTTTGAGACTGAGGCACGTAAGATAGACCTTTTTTGAGAGGCATTTATGGAAGTCCACCTACATGTAGCTATGGATCTACATACGGATCGGCATTTCTCAAAATGAGTGATTTTACCACCTAAGGGATATATGCCAGTGTCTGAAGAACATTTTGATTATCACACGTGGTGGTGGTGGATACTACTGGAATCTAATGGGTAGAGGCCAGGGATGCTTTCTTCTTAGGATACACAGGACAGCTTCACAATGAAGAATTATCTAGGTCCCCCCCCCAAAAAAAGAATTATCTAGTCCAAAATGTCAATAGTGCCAAGGTTGAAAAATCTTGATATAATAAATATGGATTGGAAATAGGGGAGGGATACCAACACTTAGGCTCTTTTTATGTGTTGGGCATGTTTCCGATACTTTATATGATTTAACTCCTTTAATCCCCACAACAACCCTATAAAATTTCTCCTTTAAAACTCATTTGTATCTGTACATAGGTATTAAATAGATGAAAATATACATACAAGGGCCCAGAAGTTATATCATTGTCTTCAGTCTCACAATTAAGGATTTTCAAGTCCAGATTTGACTTGAGGGCCCACTCTCTCTTTCTTTTTATTTATTTATTTATTTATTATTATTTTTTCTTTTCAAATTTTTATTTAAACTTTATTGATTTTAGGAGTAGAATTCAGTGATTCATCACGCACATACAACACCCTGAACTCATCATATCAAAGTTCCCTCCTTAATACCCATCACCCATCAAGCCCAGCTCCAACACTCCCACTCTTCTTTTTTTTTTTTTAAGATTTTATTTATTTATTTTAGAGAGAGAAAGAGGGAGAGTGAGAGAGAGTATGAGAAGGGTGAAGGTCAGAGGGAGAGGCAGACTCCCCGCTGAACAGGGAGCCCGATGTGGGACTCATCCCAAGACTCCAGGATCATGACCTGAGCCGTAGGCAGTTCCTTAACCAATTGAGCCACCCAGGCATCTGTAACACTCCCACTCTAACCACTTTGCTAAAATATCCCTTTATAGACATGAAATCCACAAGCATGGGCAATGCTAAAGCTATGATTTACTGTTTTACTAACGCAATCCCAGAGACTTCAGGTAAGTGCTAGAAATGGCAAGTGACTGTGCCCCAGACTTTCCTCTTAGAACTGTGCATAGATTCCAGGGGGTGAGGAAGGAAGTGACAAAGGGAGGCACTCATTCCTTTGCACTGGGGATTAGGAATTCCTATTGTGAAATTATAAACTGAGCAAAACATTGAGTCTCAAAGGATCCAGTGTTGGGCCTCTGACACAGGATATGAATATGGGTTCAATAATTTCTACCCTCAGTGGACTCATTTAACTTGGAAGGAAATAATGAGGGAGAGAATAATTTTCTGTGCTATGAATCAATTTTCTTAGAACTACAGGTCATGGAATAGATTCCCATTGGAGTCACCTGATTGTTTTGGAGCTCATATAAGGTTGGTTTCCTCCTTTCAAGTGAAGAGGACTTCTGGGCAATTTCTCAAGTACAGATCATGGCCTGTTCTCCAGAATACCTCTTTTAGCATGTCAAAGACTGAGGGCTGTGCTGATGTATACTGTCTCCTCTCTTGACAGAAACTTTGACACCCCAGGACTGTAGAGTCGAAGTGGCTTTAAGGTCTAGCAGAATGAGGCCTCCAGGAAAAGGAAAAT
Source organism: Lutra lutra (assembly GCF_902655055.1). Lineage (NCBI taxonomy): Eukaryota > Metazoa > Chordata > Mammalia > Carnivora > Mustelidae > Lutra > Lutra lutra. The sequence goes on along the minus strand of NC_062287.1, from coordinate 19,899,914 downwards.
GAGGGTAACACTACCAATTTATTAATTTATTATTCTTGTCATCCGTAATCCTGAATTGAAACTGGGGAGAAGGGAGGAAATGACATGCAGAGACATTGGGGGTCTTGAGATCAGTATTCTTTCTGCACAAACTGCATGAGTGGGAGTAAAGGAGAAAATGAGGAATCATTAGGAATAATCAGAAGTCTTGTTCCTTGGATTCCTTGCATGACAACCCTGTGCATTGTAAACCAGCAGATCAATCTCTCCCTCTGGAGACAAAGAGTGAGGGTCCATTGTTAATGCTACCTTCTACCTCTGTTCCTGCAGATCATACCTGTGAAGTGAATGGCTGTGAAGAATGACTCCTCTGTAACTGAGTTTATCCTTACGGGATTAACAGACCAACCCGAACTCCAGCTACCTCTATTTTTTATGTTTTTGGTGAACTATGTGGTCACTGTCGTGGGCAATTTGAGCTTAATTAATTTAATTTACCTGAATTCTCACCTTCACACCCCCATGTAGTTTTTCCTCTTCAATCTGTCCTTTATCGAACTCTGTTATTCATTTGTCTTCACCCCCAAAATGCTAATAAGCTTTATTTCAGAGAAGAACATCATCTCCTTTATAGAATGCATGACTCAGCTATTTTTCTTCTGCTTTTTTGTCAACTCTGAGTGCTATGGGTTGACAGCCATGGCCTATGATCACTATGTGGCCATCTGTAAACCCTTGCTGTACACAGTTACCATGTCTCCTCAGGTCTGTTCTATGCTGATATCTGGTTCATATGTGATGGGGTTTGCTGGTGCCATGGTCCACATGGGGTGCATGGTTAGGCTGATCTTTTGTGATTCCAATATCATCAACCATTACATGTGTGACATCTTCCCTCTCTTCCAGCTCTCCTGCAGCAACACCTATGCCAGTGAGCTTGTGATTTCTGTTATTGTGGGCACAGTTGTCATTATATCTAGTCTCATTATCTGTATTTCTTATATTCTGATTCTTTCCAATATCATTCACATCTCTCCATCTCAGAGTTTGTCCAAAGCCTTTAGCGCCTGTGGCTCCCACCTAGTAACTGTTGGTCAGTTCTATGGATTTGGGTTGCTCACTTATGTCAAACCACCATCCACTGGGTCTGTGGGCCAAGGGAAATTTTTCTCAGTGTTTTACACAAATGTGGTGCCTATGCTCAGCTGTTTCATTTATAGTCTCAGGAACAAAGATATCAAACTTGCTCTGAGGAAAACCCTGAAGAGATTTTCAAACTGAGAAGAACCATCTATCTCTCCTTTGTTGTGTCTTTTTCTCCACTTTCTGCTCTTCCTTATCCTCTTCTTCCTATTCTTTTTCCTTTTCCTTACCTTTCTAAAGTCTTTTTGGCAGGATTTTTACTTCAATTTCTTTCTTCTCTTCTTACTTGGTTTAACATGTGGACCTATTCTTGGACATGAGGGTCATCCTCCATTCCAAGGTGAATCCAAACTGATCTTTATTCCCCATATGAGTTGAAGACATTAGGATAACCTCCCCTATCGAAGGATAATACTACCTATTATTTTTTCTCTTGTCTATTCCATTCAAGGTAAGCCATCAAGTTGCATGATGTCTTACCAGTTCATTTCTTTCTTTCTTTCTTTCTTTCTTTCTTTCTTTCTTTCTTTCTTTCTTTCTTTCTTTCTTCTTCTTTTTTTTTTCCTTTCTCTGAAACAATTACACAGTGCACTTTCCTTTTTTGAGGGTTTTATTACTTATAATTGCATTAAAACAGAGAAGGTATGACAAAAATTTTGGACACAGTATAGTGGTAAAAAAAAATGCAGAAAATTTTAGGGTTCTTTTAATAATGGTTCTTGTTCTTGATTTTTAGTTCCATATAGGTAAAAGTGAATACTCTGTTAAACCTAGCTTCTTTCTTTTATTCTTGAGAATGCTTGGGAATGAATGAGCCACACTATTCCACTCACCTTTTCAATCCCCACTAATAATGAATACCACTCAGTAGTGGTGAACTGATATTTTGTCATAAGTAGAATTGAAATTGCTACCACTTGTCTATGTACCCATGGATTGTGATTGTGATTAAAAAATCACACAATAATATTCTTGACTACAGAATAGAGTGTCATGAACAATGTCAAGATTCTTTGTTTGCCTGTGTTAACAGGGATTCCCTTTTGCAAAGGAAGATCTGTACCTGCTTTCAAAAGACAAACAAAAATATATGGCAAAAACCTTGTCCTGTTGGGGTTTATTCTTTCACTATATAATTTGACTCCTCCCTTTGGTTATATCAAATCTGTAGCCCATACATATGCCACATTCTTTACAAATTATATTAAAAGATAAGTCTCTTTAACCTGTTCTTTGGAGGAGGAAATAATTATGCAACTTGCTCAAGATCACCCAGCCAATGATGCAGAGCCCAATATTTTAATTCATGTTCATCTCACAAAGAAATGGAAGAGATGAAAGGAGAATTGTGAATGAATAAGACAACTGGAGAGTTTTACCAGAACAAGTGTGAAAATGGTAATTTCCTGGGAATAATATCTTCAGCCAAGATGCCTGTCCAAAGAGATTATCTACAGGCTTTGATGCCCAACTAGAAAAATGCACCTGTCCCTGGAAAAATTTGATTTTAAAGTAGGGGTAAGCAGGGTGAGTTACCAAGAGATGTTTCTCTTCTCAAGGGTTAGGATCTTATATGTAGAATATTCTAAAGAGTCAACAAAAATTAAGACCACAAAGGAACTTAGGAAAGTAGCAGGATACAAAGTCAACACACAAAGATTAGATGCCTTTATACACTAAAAATGAACAATCCTTAAGGGAAATTAAGAAAAAACAGTTCCATTTATAGCAGCATCAAATAGAATCAAATACTTAACCAAGGAGATAAAAGACTTGTAAAATGAAAGTAAAAAAACATTGTGGAAAGAAAATACAGAAGACATAAATAAATGGAAGCATACTCTATGATCAGGGATTGGAAGACTTAACTGCTGTTAAGATGTTGATACTACCCAGAGTGATCTACAGACTCAATACAATCCAAATCAAAATTCCAATGACTTCTTTTTTTCAGAAATAGAAAAACCCATCCTAAAATTCATATGGAAAGTCAAGGACCCTGAACAGCCAAAGCAATCTTAAAAAGGAGTAAAACAGGAAGACTCATATTTCCTGGTTGCAAAACTTATAAAAGCTGCATTAATCAAAGGAGTGTGGTATTGCACAAAGATAAACAGAGAGACCAATAGAAAACATGAGAAAACCACAATTAATTCTTGCATAAAATGGAAGATTTTTTTTGGATATGACACCATAACAAAGGCTACAGAAACAAAGATACAGATAAGTGGGATTATGTCAAATAAAAATCTTTTCAGAGCAAAAGAAAAAATCAGCAAAATGAAAGGACAACCTATGGAATGGGAGGAAATACTTGTAAACCATATATCTGTTAAAAAGTTATATCCAAAATAAGCAAGGAACACCTAAAACTCAGTAATAATAATAACAACACAAAAGAAATGACTCTATGAAAAAGTAGGCAAAGGACCAGAATACACATTTCTCCAAAGAAAGCACCTATGCGGCCAACAAGTATGTGAAAAGATGCTCAATATCACGAATCACCAGGGAAATGCAGATGCAAACCACAGGGAGATACCACCACATGTCTGATAGAATGGCTATTATCAAAAAGGTAATAGATAACAGGCATTGGTGAGTTTGCAGAAAAAAAGAAATCCTTGCACAGTGTTGGTCAAACTGTACAAGTTTCCTTTGTGTAAGAAGAATAAGTTCTGGATATGCAATGTACACCAATGTCACTACAGTTAACAATACTTTATTGCATACTTTAAATTTGCTAAGAGAGCAGATCTGAAATGTTCACACTATAAAATAAAGGGTGAGCTTGGTGAAGGGTATTAAGGAAGACCGGGATTGCACGGAGCACTGGGTGTTACACGCAAACAATGAATCATGGAACCCTACATAAAAAACTAATGATGTGGGCACCTGAGTTGCTCAGTCGTAAAGCATCTGCCTTTGGCTCAGGTCATGATCCCAGAGTCCTGGGATTGAGGCCCACATCGGGCTCCCTGCTCTGCAGGAGGCCTGCTTCTCCCTCTCCCACTCTTCCTGCTTGTGTTCCCTCCCTCTCTGTATCTCTTTCTGTCAAATAAATAAATAAATAATCCTTAAAAAAAAAACAACTGATGATATACTGTATGGTGACTAACAACACAATAAGAAAAAAAGAAAAAATAAAGGTAACTATGTAAGGTGATAGATACTTTAACTTGATTGTGATGATTATTTGAAAATGTTTATAAATATAAAAATCAAGTCATGTATCTTAAATACATAAAATTATGTGGCACCTGGATGGCTCAGTCAGTTAAGCAGCTGCCTTCAGCTCAAGTCATGATCTCAGGCTCCTGAGATCAAGCCCTGTGTCTGGCTCTGTGCTCAGTGGGGAGTCTGCTTCTCTCTCTCCTACTGCTCCCCTGCTTGTGCTTTCTTTCTCACACATACATACACACTATTATTTTTTATAGTATTTTTATTTAAAAATTTTATTTATTTATTTGACAGAGAGATACACAGTGAGAGAGGGAACACAACCAAGGGGAATGAGAGAGGGAGAAGCAGGCTTCCTGCCTAGCAGGGAGCCTGATGCAGGGCTTGATCCCAGAACCCTGGGATCATGCCCTGAGCCGAAGGCAGACGCTTGATGACTGAGCCACCCAGGTGCCCATATATATACTATTATTTTAAAATTACACCCTGTAAAGATGGAAAAGAAAAAAAAAGAACTTCGACTCAATTTCTGTTTTAGTTATACTGAGATTGAATCGTAGTTTCAAGATTTACTTTCATGACAAAATTTCAGTTGCCCCAGATAATGGAGATTGATTGAAACTTCTTGAACTAGGGAATGATATATCCGAGCTTTCAGAGCTCATTCTAGCAGGAGTTTAGATGGTAAAAAAAAGAGGGCATTTGTGGAAACGCTAGAAAATAATAGCCACTACAGTTCAGTAGTAGAGTTAAAACCTAAAAACTGCCTCAATTTGTGTGGTGATTGAGGAAAGGGGTGGAGGTCATTGTGGTTGTAGACCCTGTTGCTTAGCATGTGGGATATGTGGAAATATTCTGAAGGTTTGCAACCAGAGAACCACATCACTTTCAAAAATATTTATGGACTTCCTAGTATGTACATTATGTACACTTAAGAAATAAATTGGATAAAATGATGCTTATTTTTAAAGAACTTACAATTTATTGGAGCACACAACAATTAAAGGGGAAAATGTCCAGTGAATGGGGTGGTAGAGAATCTCTTGGAATTTATGAGAACCTGTATAAAGATAGCTAACATTAGTTGACTGTTTATCATGGGACAGGCACTGTTCTAGCCATTTTGCTTACCATCATCATAACAATCAAATGAAAGTGGTACTGTTTTTACCATTCCTATTTTACAATGATAAATCAGAGGAAAAAAGAAATTAGGTAATTTGCCTGGGGTTTTATAAGTAATAGTGAAGGTAGGAGTCGTACACACACTCTCAAACTCTGTAGCTCCTATTATTTGGTGTGTGTGTGTGTGTGTGTGTGTGTGTGTGTGTGTGTGAGATGAGAAGAAATAGGTGACCTCTTACGGAAATATTACATAAAACACAGGAGAATGGTCAGGTACACATTTCCAATAGATGCTTAGGAGTAAAAATTCAGAAGGAATATATGACATGGCACATTATTTTAGAGATATCTCAGGAAAGAGAAAATTGATGTGAGATTCTCCCTTTTGAAAAAGGAGGTTTCTTCAGATAAAGTAATAAAGAATCCTGGAGGCAGAACCCTTGCAGAAAATTTTCCAGTTAGTATATTCGAAGAAAGAGGGAAATAAACAATATAGTAGAATTCCCTTCAGAGATGAAGATGACAGGGAGATGGGAGTTCATTTTTGGCTCCATCTTGGGAGATGGACAATCCCTAGAGTGATGAAAAACCTTGAGTAAATTTGGAGTTCCTAAGGAACTAAAGATAGATGGTCTAGGGTGTAAATACAATCCTCTTATTTCCTTTTCCACAATGAATCTAATCCTAAGGGGAAGAGACTGAGCAAGCTTCTACTCTACTTATAAGCAGGTGCATTGTATCATTAAACTCACATTCAGTCATCTGTATTTTATCAAGTGGCAAATGACATAAAGACTATTTTCCACTGCTTCTTGAGAGAACTCAAAGTCATAATCAGAAATTATGACCTGCAGTTTGGGAAGGTTTCTGGGGGCATACCTGAAATTAAGTGTATGTAACATCCTTTTAGAACAAAGGGACAAAAACCTGAGAACCTGAAATTGCACTTCCAGGACTTCAGGGGTAAAGACAATGATAAGGGAGTACTGAGATATTGTGATCTAAGGAGGGTGAGTCTTGAATTTCATTTATGAATGTCCCTCTTGTTATGAGGTAGAAATCCAGAGATCAATATTATATAACTTTCTTTTTAGTTTTTTGCAGTTCTGAGATTCAAGTGAGGAGGAATTTGATCAAGGGGAAATCAGGGAATGTTCAGAGAGTTAAGGGGTGCAGGGGTACAATATCTTTGTCAGTAAGTTGCCTCTCTGTGGATGCAACTCTCACTCTTCTGGATTTATGGCTTTTATTCTGGAACATGAAACCTGTTCTAGACTCTAGTTCCTTAATTTTGGATGGGAAACAATGTTCTTAGTCCCTACCCCCGAAGTCTAATGTGCATTAGAGAACAGTAACAGGTTAGAGGATCTTTGCCTGCATTTTTACTTGATGGGAGACTGAAGTGAAGGAAGAGATGGTGAGTCTAGAGAGGGACAATTGTGTCTTGGTCTATCCTGTGTCTCCCTTCTCCTTTTGTTTTTCCAGTGGTCATGTTTGTCTATGGTAGGACTAGACTTTCCTTTCTAGGCTAAGTTGTGTAGTATTGGTTCTATTTAGCTTATAAACCTCTAAAAAAGGGGAGAGTTAGTGTTTCCCAGTATCATGATAGAGGTAAAGACAGATTTTCTGGGTCCAGATTTGGTTAGTCTCAGCCCTCAGATATTCCCAGTATATATTCCCTTTTGTAGGTCGAAATACTATGGGAAGAGCTGGCTTTTTCTCTAATGTAATCCTGTTTCTCTATACTCACAGGTCCCCTTGGAGAAGAATGGCTCCTACAAACTCCTCTTTTGTAACTGAATTCATCCTGGTGGGGTTAACAGACCTACCATATCTCCGGCTCCCCCTGTTCGGCTTGTTTCTACTCATATATGTGGTCACTGTGTTGGGAAATTTGGGCTTGGTAACTCTAATTAGGCTGAATTCACACCTCCATACCCCCATGTACTTTTTCCTCTTCAATTTGTCCTTCATAGACCTCTGTTATTCTTCTGTGTTTACACCCAAAATGCTGATTAACTTCACATCAAAGACAAATATTATCTCCTATAGCGGATGTATGTCCCAGTTTTACTTTTTCTGTTTCTTTGCTATTTCTGAATGTTATGTGCTGACATCAATGGCCTATGATCGCTATGTGGCCATCTGTAACCCACTTTTATATAATGTTGCCATGTCCCCCAAAGTGTGTTCCATCCTTATGCTTGGTTCATATTTTATGGCATTTTCAGGTGCCACGGCTCACATAGGATGCATGCTGAGACTGACCTTCTGTGATGCAAACACCGTCAACCATTATTTTTGTGACATTCTTCCTCTGCTCCAGCTCTCCTGCACCAGCACCTATGTCAATGAGCTGGTAGTTTTCATTGTGGTGGGCATTGATATCATTGTGCCCAGTGTCACCATCTTTGTCTCTTATGGTTGCATCCTGTCCAACATCCTGCGCATCAGCTCCACTGAGGGCAGGTCCAAAGCCTTCAGCACCTGCAGTTCCCACATATTTGCTGTTTCTCTCTATTTTGGATCTGGTGCATTTGTGTATCTTAAACCATCTTCTGTTGGGTCAATGGGTGAGGGAAAAATCTCTTCTGTCTTTTATACCAATGTGGTTCCCTTGATGAACCCCTTCATTTATAGCTTGAGAAACAAAGACATTAAACTTGCTCTGAGAAAAACCCAGAGTAGGAGAATGTTTTGATCATAATCACTGTATGTGGGTATAGTTACAGGACTGGTATATATGATTTCTTTTGTTAGAATAGTTTAGGTGGGAGTGTTCATATCCTGTATCTTTGTTACCATCATGATGGAAATTTTATTTTTCTGTCAGTTTGTTTCTAATGTTTTTTGGTGGGTACAGTGACAAGTAGGGCTCCCCAATTCCCTCCTCTGCTTCAGGGATTCTGTGATGTAAACTGTGTAGAGGTGTGGAAATTCTCAGTGTGTTAGGTCATGTACTCTCCACCAGCTGAGAGCGTCTTTCTTCTTGTTCTGAATAGGTCTTTTGGTCCAGTAGACTCTTATTCCTTCAGAGCCATATAGCCCATAAAATTCACCAACATGTTGCTATAGCCAAATTCATTACCATACTAGAATATGAATTTGACTAAGTGGCCATTGAGGACAACCCCAGCCCCAGCGTGAAAGATGGAAGATTAGGTGTCATTTTTAAAGTTGCAAGTGACTACCTGATCCTCAGTGAAGCCCAGGAAGCTCTTGAGGGGGTCTTCTGATGCCTGCTTCACTGGATTCTTGATGTTATAGTAGTTGACAGCTTTCTCCAGGTGGTAGCTCAGATCCATGACCCACACTTGCGGGGTGGGGACATGGAAGGCCATGCCAGTGAGCTTCCTATTCAGCTCAAGGATGAAGATGCTGATCTTCTTGGCCCCAGCTTCATGTAAGGCACAGACTTCTGCATTGGACTCCACAGCATACTCATCAGCAGCATCACCCCATTTGATGTTGGTGGCATCTTGGTCCTGGAAGATGAAGGTGGGCTTTGCATTGATGACAAGTTACATATTCTCTGCCTTGACCGTGCCTTTGAGTTTGCCATGGATGGAATCATACTGGAATATGTAGGTCATGTAGCTGAGGTCAATGAAGGTGTCCTTGACGGAAATAGCATTCACTTTCTCACAGTTAAAAGCAGCCCTGGTGACCAGGTGCCCAATAACACCAAATATACTTACTCCAACCTTTACCATCTTGTCTTTGGGGTGGTGCTGTCACTGCACCAGAAGATGTGGCTGTGTGTCATACAAGGGGGAGCATGGAGCCCAGTTTGTTTCCAATTTCTTGATAGAAGATCTTCCGTCCTCATCATTTTCACAATGTCTTCTTTTTACCTCTTTAACCATTTATACATAACATTAATGAATAAATTTATCTCTTTTTTTATTGTTATGGATTTTTTTTTTCTCCTGGAAAGGATAAATAGTTCTGTAAATGATCATGTAAGGTAACAGTATGGTGATCTTGTACCCATGGGGGGTTTCTTATACTGTGCTATTGGAATCAGAATCAGATATCTGTACTCCTGTCTATATACCTCCCTGGCCTTCAGTGTGTCTCCTTGAAATGTCATTGTTTCACAGATACAGCAGGTTCCAAAAAATCCATAAAATATAATCTACTTTCCAACTAAATGCTACGTGTTAAGCACCTTTTGGCAGAGATTTCATATTTGGACACATGAGTGATCCTCAATATGTTTTTATTGCATAGATGTGATAGTGAAGCTGAGAAAAGTTAATGGATTATGTCATATAGCTTATTAAGGGAACATCTAGATAAAGTGTAGCCTCCTGATTTTAAGTCTACTGCTCTTTCAAATATACTTTTTGTCTACTTCATTTTATTATTTTTATTTTAGTTTATTTCAATAATCCTAAAATATGAGAACATTTTTTATTTTGAAAGTTGACTGTGCTTTGTTGGCTTACACATAAATATCCCTCAGGGTAATGGTTGCTTTAGGAAAATAGTGTGATAGTTCTTTTTCTTGTCCAAGAGAAGTCCTGTTAGGCTAGTAGAGAGATGATTGACTGAAACAGGGAGCTTTTTGAAAATTAATTTAAAAATATTTTAGAATGTTTTCAAGTACTAGTAATTTAGAGATGAAGGCATGGGAGAGAAAGGAACCCAGTAAAAAACATTAAGTCAGGACCCAAAAACCGCATGGACAATAAAAAAGAAATCTCTCTGTAAGAAAGGACTATGAGGTTTAAAACCACCTTTCATCTGACTTTGTCTCCTGCTCTCCAGAGTACTGCAGTTCCCTCAAACCCTGCCCGGTGTGTCTACAGCTGTGATAAAACTTACAATGCACAATGATCCTACATTAGGGAATGAAGGCCAAAAGGCCAGATTGGTCTCCACATTTATGAGGAAGCAGGAACACAGAGGACAGGAGCTTAAATAGTGTTTGGTATTCAAAATTCAAGTCAAGATGAAGGGATTTAGAAAGCAAATGATGGAGAAAAGACATCTCTTTTTGTGACTCTTCCTTTCTAGAAGGCTCTAGAAATATTATGGAGACCACAGGATTTCTCTGGGTAGGATAAAAGCACAAGTCATTTGCTATTTAAACCAGGTGATGGGTATTAAGGAGGGCCCGTGTTGTGATGAGCACTGGGTGTTATATGCAAATAATGAACCATTGCACACTGCATCAGAATCTAATGATGTACTATATGGTGGTTACATGAATACAATAAAAAAAATAAACTGGTAAAGTAGCAGGGCTGGAGGACCTGGAACAGCTAAATCACTCCTGGTTTTTAACTTCCGTGTGCTACTCCTCTATGGATTTTAAGTTACAAAACCCACAAAATAGCAGCTGGGAGAGCAATGACAACGTGAAAGAAACATTTGGTGGATAAGCCAAATTGTGACAGTTTCCCTTCTTCAGTAGGATGTTGGATTATTTTTCTTTTGACAAAACACAAAAAGATGACTACTCTAAAAGTCCTTAATCCTAAACTATTGTTTAACTAACTAGAGTATAAATAAAAACTTGAAACAAGGAAAGAAGTTTAATCCTTAATTATGATTTAAATATTTCTTTTTTACTTTTTATTTTATTATTATTATTTTATTAATTAATTAATTTTTTTATTTTCAGCATAACAGTATTCCTTGTTTTTGCACTACACCCAATGCTCCATGCAATCCATGCCCTCTCTAATACCTACCACCTGGTTCCCCCAACCTCCCACCCCCCGCCGCTTCAAACCCCTCAGATTGTTTTTCAGAGTCCATAGTCTCTCATGTGTTTTTTTTTATTAATTTCTTTTCAGCATAACAGAATTCATTGTTTATGCCCCACACCCAATGTTCCATGCCATATGTGCCCTCCATAATACCCATCACCTGGCTCCCCCAACCTCCCACTTGCTGCCCCTTCAAAACCCTCAGATTGTTTTTCAGAGTCTATAGTCTCTCATGGGTCATCACCCCTTCCAATTTCGCTTAACTCTCTTCTCCTCTCCATCTCCCTATGTCCTCCGTGTTATTTGTTATGCTCCACAAATAAGTGAAACCATATGATAATTGACTCTCTCTGCTTGACTTATTTCACTCAACATAATCTCTTCCAGTCCCGTCCATGTTGATACAAAAGTTGGGTATTCATCCTTTCTGATGGAGGCATAATACTCCATTGTGTATATGGACCACATCTTCCTTATCCATTCGTCCGTTGAAGGGCTTCTTGGTTCTTTCCATAGTTTGATGACTGTGGCCATTGCTGCTATGAACATTGGGGTCCAGATGGCCCTTCTTTTCACTACACCTGTATCTTTGGGATAAATACCCAGTAGTGCAATTGCAGGGTCATAGGGAAGCTCTATTTTTAATTTCTTAAGGAATCTCCACACTGTTCTCCAAAGTGGCTGCACCAAGTTGCATTCCCACCAACAGTGTAAGAGGGTTCCCCTTTCTCCACATCCTCTCCAACACATGTTGTTTCCTGTCTTGTTAATTTTGGCCATTCTAACTGGTATAAGTTGGTATCTCAATGTGGTTTTAACTTGAATCTCCTTGATGGCTAGTGATGATGAACCTTTTTTCATGTGTCTGATAGCCATTTGTATGTTTTCATTGGAGAAGAGAATTTTCATGTCTTCTGCCCATTTTTTGACATGATTATCTGTTTTGTGTGTGTTGAGTTTGAGAAGTTCTGTATAGATCCTGGATATCAACCTTTTGTCTGTACTGTCATTTGCAAATATCTTCTCCCATTCTGTGGGTTGCCTCTTTGTTTTGTTGACTATTTCCTTTGCTGTGCAGAAGCTTAGGATCTTGATGAAGTTCCAAAAGTTCATTTTTGCTTTTGTTTCCTTTGCCTTTGGAGACATATCCTGAAAGAAGTTGCTGTGGCTGTTATTGAAAAGGTACTGCCTATGTTCTCTTCTAGGATTCTGATGGATTCCTGTCTCACGTTGAGGTCTTTTATCCATTTCGAGTTTATTTTTGTGTACGGTGTAATAGAATTGTTGGGTTTCATTCTTCTACATACAGCTGTCCAATTTTCTCAGCACCATTTATTGAAGAGACTGTCTTTTTTTCTACTGTATATTTTTTCCTGTTTTGTCAAAGATTATTTGACCATAGAGTTGAGGGTCCATATCTGGGCTCTCTACTCTGTTCCTCTGGTCTTCAGATTATTCCCTGCATATTCTCAGATCACAATGCTTTGAAACTGGAGCTCAATCACTAGGAAAAGTTTGGAAGGAGCTCAAACGCCTGGAAGCTAAAGACCACCTTGCTTAAGAATGCTTGGATCAACCAGAAGATCAAAGAACTTAAACAATTCATGGAAACCAATGAGAATGAAGACACTTCAGCCCCAAACCTATGGGATACAGCAAAGTCGGTCCTAAGGGAGAAATACATAGCCATCCAAGCCTCCCTCACAAAAATTGAAAAATCCAGAATACACCAGCTGTCTCTACACCTTAAAGAACTGGAGAATCAACAACAAATTAAGCCATCTCCACACACAAGAAGGGAAATAAGATTAGAGCAGAGATCAATGAGGTAGAAACCAGAGATACAGTAGAACGTATCAATGAAACTAGAAGCTGTTTTTTTTTTCCCTTTATTTTTAATTTTTTATTTTTTTTCAGCATAACAGTATTCATTATTTTTGCACCACACCCAGTGCTCCATGCAATCCGTGCCCTCTACAATACCCACCACCTGGTGCCCCCAACCTCCCACCCCCCACCCCTTCAAAATTCTCAGATCGTTTTTCAGAGTCCATAGTCTCTCATGGTTCACCTCCCCTTCCAATTTCCCTCAACTCCCTTCTCCTCTCCATCTCCCCTTGTCCTCCATGCTATTTGTTATGCTCCACAAATAAGTGAAACCATATGATAATTGACTCTCTCTGCTTGACTTATTTCACTCATAGAAGCTGGTTTTTTGAAAGAATCAATAAGATCGATAAACCATTGGTCACACTAATCCAAAAGAAAAGAGAGAAAGTTCAAATTAGTAAAATTATGAATGACAAGGGAGAGATCACAACTAACACCAAGGAAATAGAAACAATCATCAGAAGTTATTATCAACAGTTATATGTGAATCGCCAGGTTTACACACTTCACAGCACTCACCATAGCACATACCCTCCCCAATGTCCATAACCCCACCAACTTCTCCCGACCCCTCTCCCCCAAGCAACCCTCAGTTTGTTTTGTGAGATTAAGAGTCTCTCATGGTTTGTCTCCCTCCCAATCCCATCTTGTTTCACTTATTCTTTTCCTAACCCCCAAACCTCCCACATTGCATCTCCACTTCCTCATATATTCTATTAGTTTCACATGTACAACATAGTGATCTGACAATTATAAACACAACCAAATGCTCACCATGAAAAATGTAGTTATGATCTGTCATCACAGAGTTATTGACTTATTCTTTTAATGACCTGCCACATCACATACCCAGACTTCCATATCAACATGTGTGATTTTCATTTGACAAGTTCTATTTATACAAAAGAGTTGGCTTTTGTTGTAACTTTTAATTTTGTTTTTCTTTTACTTAGTGTCTGTTTTTTTTAAACTTAATTTTATCTTTTCAGTGTTCCAAGATTCATTGTTTATGCACCATGCCCAGTGTTCCATGTAATACATGTCCTCCTTAATACCCACCCCCAGGCTCTGTTTTGATGAAATTGTATTCCTTATTGAAAAAGGTGTGTCAGTATGTAAATAACGTTTGTGCTACTCAGGGACCCTTATAGACATCTCAAAGCACATCCAATTTGTTATTTTATCACTATTTAAGGTACCTAAAAGTATATGTTAACCTTGGTCACCAATCTTTCATTTGAGTAGCTTTAAAATTCAAATGCAATCTGCTTCAGTTTCAGAAAAAAACTCTCAGAAATGATAATTTTTTTATTGCAGAAAGAGTAAGTTTTGAACTTAATTCCATGTTTTCACGTTATTTGGGGAAAAGTTCATTAAAATGGTTGCAAAGTTATAAAGACAGTTTATAAAGGTAAGATTTACAAAGTTTTCAAAAAAGTAACTCAGCTGACAGCTTTCTGGTTAGTAATTTAAGCACTGTGTATGTTTGGGACTTTTTTCAAAAGGATGAGAACCAAGTCAGGTGTGTTATTAAACACACAACATAGAATATCCACTATGGTTTTTGCTTTTTTTGTGTTATGTGAATGGCCATAAAAGAAGTTAGGAGAGGAAGTATGAATCTATTGAAATTGTCCCAGCTAGGAGTCAAGCAGGGAAATCATGGGATTGGTCTGTACCTGTCCTAGGACAGAGCTGTCTCTGAATCAGTGTGAAAGCTTGGACTTTCTGGTCAATAACAACAACAACAACAAAAGTGATCCTCCTACTTCAGGACCAGAAGCAAAGCTGATTACATTCTGAATTTGTTTCATGTAAACTCCTTTTAATTGCTGAACTCCTAAATTTTTTGAACCTTATTCTCCACTCCTCCTGACACTGCCTCCTTCAAAACACACACACACACACACACACACACACACACACAATCTTGAAGTCTTTTATTTCATGAAATTACTGCCCAACATTGATTGCATGTTATGGAATCCACTCCTGAGAAGAAGAGCTGAGTAGGATGTACTTACTGAACTGAGGAAAGGAAGTGGTTATTGTAATCATTTCCTTGTTCAGTGTAACACACATACACATGCACACACATATGTACACACACACACACACACTCACAGCATTTTGCACCTCTGAGTACCTAGCAATGTGCAGAATTGGGGTATATGTCAGAAATATAAATAAGGGATAGTAAGAGAATGATATAAATGTAGGTTTTCATAATCCAACAGAGTAGATAGATTCTAATTTCAATTCTATATGATCAAAATTACTTCTTTAAATTGATTTTGTTGAATTGATATCCATGTTGGGAGACACAAATGTTATTTTCCCCTGAGTCTGGCATAAGTTCATTTTTCTTTGTGCATTGGGGCATGTTATTGTGTTATCAGCTGACCACCAAATGAAGTAGTCGGTGTGTCTCCAGGGCTTAGTTGTATAAAATATGTACCTTTAAACATGAAAATCATACCCAACGTGAAGTCTTACTTTCTGTGGGAAAGACTCTCATCTTCCTCGGTGAGTACAATGGCTGGGGGGCATCAGAGGGGCTGGGGAACCTCTGTCTCTGACATAAAGTTAAACTAGCCCATTCAAATATTAATATAGAGATGTGCAGGGTGTTACAATTGCTCTTAGTGTGTTTTAGCTTTTCTGCTCTGTCACATCAGTCAGTTCTTATATTTCAAGGGAAAATAAAGTGTGATAAAGAGGAGAGAGAAGCTTAGGTTTCATTTCCTTGTTGATGAAACTGATGCATAGATGTTTTCATGGTTTGTCACAGATTACAACTTGTAACTGGTAGAGCTGAGGCTAGGACTTGGTGTTTTGATTCTACATATACCAGCTTATTATTTTTATTATTATTATTAATGTACTATATATTTTTAAAATTTATTTTATTTTATTTTATTTTCAGCATAACAGTATTCATTGTTTTTGCACCACACCCAGTGCTCCATGCAATCCATGCCCTCTCCAATACCCACCACCTGGTTCCCCCAACCTCCCACCCCCTGCCCCTTCAAAACCCTCAGATTGTTTTTCAGAGTCCATAGTCTCTCATGGTTCACCTCCCCTTCCAATTTACTATATTTTTAAATATCCATGAAACATGAAATTGGTTTCCATGAATAAAAAGTCTCAGAACACAGATGAAAGCAACATGCTAATCTAAGCAAATTGTCGGGAGAGTTTCTTTCCCACTTTATATTCAGAAGCTCTATTGCCTAATTTAGAATGTGTGAGTATATTCTTATTTTATATTGGCCTCCACAATATGTGGAAACACATCAGGGTAGACTATAATAATCATTTCCATGTTCTCCTCATCCTTCTTCTGGCTGGACGTGGAGCAACATGGGGGCCCACTTAAGAAATGAAGCTGTGAACAAAAGCTGGGGCATGATTGTATCAGTATTGTGGTGGAGAATGGGAGGACTAGGGGCACACTGAGGGCTCTGGGACCCAGAATACTCTGTTTATAGGTCTGTAAGTTCATTGTAAGCTGTTCAGTTTATAATAATGGTTGAAGTGTATATTTTGTAGACTTTGATGTATGTATGTATGCTAACTATCATGGTAAATTATGGCTGAAAAACTTGGATTCTACATGGATTTAAATTAAATATTTAAGGAATCAATAAGCCAAGACTCAGAAGAAAGGCTCAGGTGAAGGGAACAGCCTTCCAAGTACAGAATAGAATAGCTCACACAGAAGAAATCGGAACTAGAGTAGTGTGAGTAATGTAAACCAGTCTGGGGCAGAGACAGTGCTTTTACTACACTCAATGAAGACCTTCCACCACGTTCTGCAGGAGGAACCAAGTCCCTAGAGAACCCCATTGTATAGGTCTGTTATAGGCTGTATGTCATTATGTTTAGGTTAAGGTAAAGAGGAGATGGTTCTCCTACATATTATGTAATTTCACTTTCTGAACCCTTTCTGTATTCTTGATAAAGTCTTAAAGAACTTCTTTAGGCATAATTTTGACAATGGTGTGATGATTATAATTTGAGAATGTAGAAAAGATGGACATATTTAGGCATAGAGAAAGTACTGCTTCAATCCCCAGAATTAGTATAAAGCATAACGATTGAAACAGACCCAGATACCAAACTCATAATTCAATTTGAGAGGTGACTCAGAATTCAGTAAATTTGTGTTGGGTCCAGAACATTGGGCTAGAGGATTTTATATCTCACCTGCCTAGATAAGCACTGCTCCAGGAATTTGGTGTAGACCGGAGTCTGAAGGTCGAAGTCAGGTTGGCACAGTTAAGTAAACTGGAGAGTGGATAAGCAGTTGACCCTGTGTGTGTGTGGGTGTGTACTCATTATGCAATTATTCTGGGGTTTATCTTTGTATAAATTGATCACAGTATTGGGAAGTTGACATTATTTGGTAATTTTTTAGCCTTTTTTTCTTTGAATAGGTTATCTGGTTCTTTTGAACTCTCTTCTCCTCCTGGGCTTGCTGAAATGCAGATATTGATTCACTTGGTAGCATCCCATAAGTCTTTCGGGATTTCTTCAGTATTTTTTGTTCTTTTTCCTTTTGCCCTTCTGACAGAATAACTTACAGTGATTCTTTTACATTTTATAAACATATACAATTTTTACTTAATAAGTATATGTCAATTAAGCTTGAGGAAAACCAAGCATTTTAGAAGATTGTATAAAATAATGTATCTGGGTTACGTAAAACATTCTTCGTGTAAGTCATCACTGAACCATAGCTGTGGCACTTTCTCTATTATCATCATCCAGAACATCGAGAAAGGTATCATCAAACTATATTCACGTATACACCTGGTCTTCCTAGATTCATCATCAGTATAGTTCCCAAATTAGCTGTGTACTATTTCCATCTGATTTTCACAAAGTATCCAGATTTTTTTAAACTTTATTTTTTCAGTGTTCCAAGACTCATTGTTTATGCATCACACCCAGTGCTCCATGCAATATGTGCCCTCCTTAGTACCCACCACCAGGCTCATCCAACTCCCAACCCCCTTCCCTCCCCAAACCTCAGTTTCTTTCTCAGAGTCCACAGTCTCTCATTGTTCCTCTCCTCCCCCGATTTCCCCCAACTCCCTTCTCCTCTCTTTGTCCCAGTGTTCTTTGTGTTATTCCTTATGCTCCACAAGTAAGTGAAACCATATGATAATTGACTGTCTCTGGTTGACTTACTTCACTCAGCGTAATCTCTTCCAGTCCCTTCCATGTTGATACAAAAGTTGGGTATTCATCCTTTCTGATGGAGGCATAATATTCCATTGCATATATGGACCATATCTTCTTTCTATAGAGATGTTTAATCAAATTCATGATCCTGTCTTTTCTTCAATCTCCTTTGCTCTTGAGCCTCTCTGCTGAATTTTTTAGTTCAGATATTGTATTTCTCAGCTCCATGATTTCTGTTGAATGCTTTTAAGATTTCTGTCTCTGTGCTGAAATTTTCTCTTGGTTTGTGTATTGTTCTCTGACTCCAGTGAGCATCTTAGGACAGTCATTTCAATTCTCTGTCAGGTAAATCACATATTTTCATTTCATTAGTGTCAGTTTGTGGAGATAGCTCTTATTCCTTTTTGGAAAGTATCTCAACTTGTCTTCATTTTCATTGATTCTCTACACTGGTGTCTGAACATTAGACAAAACACTTATCTGTCCTGACATTTATGGACTGGCCTTGACTAGAGAAGGTACCACCAACAAGCCTGGTAGGTGACTTTGGAGACCTCTCAATTTTGTGCAGTCTAACCCTCTTTCTTTGGTATTAGTTGCAGTGCCCCCAACTTCTCCCCATGCTCCCCCAAACACCTATCTTCATCCATTGTGTGCTGGATTGTGTCTGTGTTCTAAAACAAACAAATCTGAATCCAATTTTTCAGGCAGCACACAGATAAGTTGTATTGCTTGGTGGATGCATAGGGCACATTTTTTCCTCACCAGAGAGAAGCTACCAAAAAGAGCTTTTCAATCACTTCCTCTATGCTGAGCCAGGGGAGGGAGCTCTGGTGGTTTCCAGCCCACACACCATCTCTTTGTCTCTCTACCCTGGAAGCTGAAGTATGCTGTGTCCTATATCCCCTCTACTTTCTTTTTTTGTTTTCCCCTCTACTTTCTGACAGAGACTATCTAGAAACCAGTCTGCTAGGCACATGTTTTAAAAGTTGGGGCATTGTATAGATGGTGCAATTCATTCCCTCCCCAGGGAGAAGCCAGGAACTGGGTTCAAATTGTTCCAATTTGAAGGTGCTGTGCAAGCATAACTGTTATTAAAAAAGGATATCTAGAATTTCCCTAAATGTTAGGGAATGTGTCTAGATTCTTTGTTTAACTGGTCACAGGACTGTTTAACCACTGTATGGATTTTTTAGAATGGGAATATATGTATGTGAATCATTTTTGAATCAGTGTGTCCATGGAGAATAGGAAATTCTAGAATTTCCTTTTCTGCCATGTTGCTGACCTGGAAATGGGAATTTATTTTTGGTTCCTCTCGGGGGATGTCTGATCCCTCCAGTGGACTGTAACCTTGAGTAAAATTTTGAGCACCAAAGGAACTAGAGACACATTGTGGTCCTCTGTGAAAATACAATCCCCTCTAGACCCTATAAGCTCAGAAACCATTGCCTGCGTAAGAAACATAGCAAGCTTCTGCCCTGTTTATAATTGAGGACATTATATCATTGCCCTCACCTTAAGTCTTCTGTGATTTACCAAGTGCAAAATGATCATAGTAAAGACTGTTTATTTTGGTCTGCTGCTTAAGACAACTGATAATCAGAAATTATTGTCTGTGGTTCAGAAGGATTTCCAGGGCTCATCAGAAATTAAGTGTTGACTGTGTCGTTATAACATCAACGGTAGCAAAGCCACAGAGATTAAATCTGCCCTTTCAGGAGCACAGGGATAATACCGGTAAGGAAGGACCAAGGTGTTCTTGCCTAAGGAGGGTGAGTTTCTGAATTCCATTTATACTCTTGTCTTTCATTTTATTTTTTAAAAGAGTTTATTTATTTATTTGAGCGAAGCAGTGTTTGAGAGAGCAGGAGCAGAGGGAGGAGGAGAAGCAGACTCCTTGCTGAGCAGGGAGCTGGATGTGGGGCTTCATCCCAGAACCCTGGAATCATGACCTAAGCTGAAGGCAGATGTTTAACTGATTGCCACCCAGGTGCCCCTATTCATGTCTTTCTTTTGTGATGGAAGACTAGGGATCAAAGATGCCAATTTCTTTCCAGTTCTTTGCAGTCCTCAGACTCACATGAAATTGGTAGAAGGACCAGTTTAGGGGAGCATGATGGAGCAAGGAAGGTTTAGAAACATTATTAGGTTTCAAAGATGCAATTTATTGGTCAGTTCCATTGATGGAACTCTCACTCTTCTACATTCATTGTTTTTACTCTGTACGTGGGGCAGGAACTTGAACTCTCCTAGACTCTGGTCCTTTATTTTTGGATTAGAACAATGTTCTTCATTCCCACCACATGAAGTCCAATCTCCCTGAAAGCCAGCACCCATTTGGTGGGGTTGCTGCTTCCATTTTACTGGTTAGGGGAGGGTTATGTGTTCAAAGAATTGAAATGAGAGAAGGCAATTCCCTTTTGGTCCAATCTTCTCCCTAACCTTTGGTTAGGGAGAAGTCCTGTTGGCATATGGAAGCCTTGACCTTCATTTTGTAGGCCAAGTTTTAATGCTCTTTGTTTTACAGCTTATAGACTGTCTAATAAGGAAGTGTCCATGTCACTAGATTCATGATAATGACAAAGCAGATTCTGTGGGTCCAGTCTGGGGTAGACTCAGATATTCCCAGTACAAACCCAACTTCTGTGCGAGGAGATATGGTGGATAATGTTGAATTGTTCTCCGTGTAACTTTTTTCTCCTGTTTTCACAGATCCCCTTAAAGAAGAATGCCTGCTGAAAATGCTTCCTTTGTGACTGAATTCATTCTAATGGGGCTAACAGACTTACCATATCTCCAGCTCCCCCTGTTCTTCCTGTTTCTACTCATGTATGTGGTCACTGTGTTAGGAAATTTGGGCTTGATAACTCTAATCCTGCTGAATTCACACCTGCACACGCCCATGTACTTTTTCCTCTTGAATTTGTCCTTCATAGACCTCTGTTATTCTTCTGTATTTACACCCAAAATGCTGATTAACTTCACATCAAAGAGGAATATTATCTCCTACAGCGGATGTATGACCCAGCTCTTCTTCCTCTGTGGTTTTGGTATTTCTGAATGTTATATGCTGACATCAATGGCCTATGATCGCTATGTGGCCATCTGTAACCCACTTTTATATAATGTTTCCATGTCCCCTAAAGTGTGTTTCAGCCTTATGCTTGGTTCATATTTGATGGCATTTTCGGGTGCCATGGCTAACACAGGATGTGTGCTGAGACTGAATTTCTGTGATGCAGCCACTATTAACCATTATTTGTGTGACATGCTCCCTTTGCTCCAACTCTCATGCACCAGGACTTATATCAGTGAGCTGGTGCTTTTCATTTCGGTGGGCATTGATATCATTGTGCCCAGTGTCACCATCTTTGTCTCTTATGGGTGCATCCTGTCCAGCATCCTGCGCATCAGCTCCACTGAGGGTAGGTCCAAAGCCTTCAGCACCTGCAGTTCCCACATATTTGCTGTTTCTCTCTATTTTGGATCTGGTGCATTTGTGTATCTTAAACCATCTTCTGTTGGGTCAATGGGTGAGGGAAAAATCTTTTCTGTCTTTTATACCAATGTGGTTCCCTTGATGAACCCCTTCATTTATAGCTTGAGAAACAAAGACGTTAAACTTGCTCTGAGAAAGACCCGAAGTGGTAGAACATTTTGATCAGAATCACTGTCCGTGGGTATAGTTACAGGACTGGTATATTCGATTTCTTTTGTCAGAATAGTTTAGTGGGATTGTTAATATCCTGTATCTTTGTTACCACCATGATGGAAATTTGATTTTCCTGTCAGTTTGTTTCTAATATTTTTTGGTGGGTACAGTGACAAGATAGGGCTCCCCAAGTCCCTCCTCTGCTTCAGGGATTCTGGGATGTAAACTGTGTAGAGGTGTGGAAATTCTCAGTGTGTTAGGGTATGTACTCCACACCAGCTGAGAGCCTCTTTCTTCTTCTTTTGTCTAGGGCTACTGGTCCAGTAGACTCTTATTCCTTGAGAGCTATATAGCTCATATAGTTCACCAACATGTTACTATAGCCAAATTCATTACCATACTTGAATATGAACTTGACTAAGTGGTCATTGAGGACAACCCCAGCCCCAACATCAAAGGTGGAAGATTGGGTATCATTTTTAATTGCAAATGACTACCTAATCCTCAGTGAAGCCCAGGATGCCCTTGAGGGGGTCCTCTGATGCCTGCTTCACTGGCTTCTTGATGTTATAGTACTATGCAGCTTTCTTCAGGCAGCAGCTCAGATCCACAACTGATATTTTGTGGGTGGGGACATGGAAGGCCAAGTCAGTGCATTTCCTATTCAGCTCAGGGATGACCTTGCCTACAACCTTGGTGCCATCAGTATAGAAGCAGGAATGATATTCTGGGAAGCCCCTCAGCCGTCATGCCACAATTTCCCAGCCAGGCTTGGCATGGTCTTCTTTGTGGCAGTTATGGCATGGACCATGGTCATGAGTCCCTCCACGATGTCATGGATGACCCTGGCCAGAGAGGCCAAGCAGCTGGTTCTTCAGGAGGCATTGCTGACAATCTTGAGAAAGTTTTCATACTTCTCATTGTTCACTCCCATCCCAAACTTCAGGGCATCAGTAGAATGGGTAGAGATGCTGATCTTCTTGGCCCCAACTTCAAGTAAGGCACAGCCTTCTGCATTGGACTCCACAGCATATTCAGCAGCAGCATCTCCCCATTTGATGTTGGTGGGATCTCCGTCCTGGAAGAGGTAGGTGGGCTTTGCATTGATGACAAGTTACCTGTTTTTTGCCTTGACTGTGCCTTTGAGTTTGCCATGGATGGAATCATACTGGAACATGTAGGTCATGTAGTTGAGGTCAGTGAAGTTGTCCTTGATGGCAACAGCATCCACTTTGTCACAGTTAAAACAGCCCTGATGACCAGGTGCCCAGTACCACCAAATATACTATCCCAACCTTTACCATCTTGTCTTTGGGATGGTGCTGTCACTGCACCAGAAGATGTGGCTGTGTGTCAGACAGGGAGGAGTAGAGAGCCCAGTTTGTTTCCAATTTCTTTTTTTTTAAATTTAATTTTATTTATCCATTTGAGAGAGAGAGATAGTGAGAGAGAGCATGAGAGGGGAGAAGGTCAGATGGAGGAGCAGGCTCCCCATGGAGCTGGCAGCCCGATGTGGGACTCAATACCTGGAATCCAGGATCATGACCAGAGCCGAAGTCAGTTGCTTAACCAACTGAGCCACCCAGGTGCTCCTGTTTCTAATTCCTTGATAGAAGATCTTCCTTCCACATCATTTTCACAGTGTCTTCTCCTTTTTACCTCTTTAACCAGTTACAAATAACATTAATGAATAAATTTGTCTCTGTTTTTTACATTGTCATTATGGATTTGTTTTTTTCTCCTGGAAAGGATAAACAGTTCTGTAAATGATCATGTAAAGTAACAGTATGGTGATCTTGTGCCCATAGGGGGTTTCTTATACTGTGCTATTGGAATCAGAATCAGATATCTGTACTCCTGTCTATATACCTCCCTGGCCTTCAGTGTGTCTCCTTGAAATGTCATTGTTTCACAGATACAGCAGGTTCCAGAACATTCATAAAATACAATCCACTTTTCAGCTAAATGCTACATGTTAAACGTCTTTTGGCAGAAGTTTCACATTTACCATAGGACACACAAGTGATCTTTAATATGTATTTATTGCATAGACATGATACTGAAGCTGAGAAAAGTTAATGAATTACATCATACAGCTTATTAAGGAAATGTCTAGGTAAAGTGTAGCCTCCTGATTTTAAGTCTACTGCTCTTTCAAATATACTTTTTGTCTACTTCATTTTATTATTTTTATTTTTAGTTTGTCAGAATAGTTTAGTGGGATTGCAGGATTCCAATAACCCTAAAATATGAGAACATTTTTTATTTTGGAAAGTTGACTGTGATTTGTTGGCTTGCGCATAAATATCCCTCAGGGTAATGGTTGCTTTAGGAAAACAGTGTGATAGTTCTTTTTCTTGTCCAACAGAAGTCCTATTAGGCTAGTTGAGAGATGATTGATTGAAACAGGGAGCTTTTTGCAAATTAATTAAAAAATATTTTAGAATGTTTTCAAGTACTAGTAATTCAGAGATGAGGGCATGGGAGAGAAAGGAACCCAGCACCAGACATTAGGCCAGGACCCAAAACCACATGGACAGTAAAAAAATCTCTCTGTAAGAAAGGACTATGAGGTTTAAAACCACCTTTCATCTGACTTTGTCTCCTGCTCTCCAGAGTACTGCAGTTCCCCCCAACCCCGCCCCGTGTCTCTACAGCTGTGATAAAACTTATAATGCACAATGATCCTACATTAGGGAATGAAAGCCAAAAGGCCAGATTGGTCTCCACATTTATGAGGAAGCAGGAACACAGAGGACAGGAGCTTAAATAGTGTTTGGTATTCAAAATTCAAGTCAAGATGAAGGGATTTAGAAAGCAAATGATGGAGAAAAGACATCTCTTTTTGTGACTCTTCCTTTCTAGAAGGCTCTAGAAATATTATGGAGACCACAGGATTTCTCTGGGTAGGATAAAAGCACAAGTCATTTGCTATTTAAACCAGGTGATGGGTATTAAGGAGGGCCCGTGTTGTGATGAGCACTGGGTGTTATATGCAAATAATGAACCATTGCACACTGCATAAAAATCTAATATGTACTATATGGTGGTTACTGTTATGCCTGAGTTTTTGCGTCTGAGAGACCACCAAGGAGCCAACACCGATGTAGTCACAGGAGGGTTTATTTGACAATCTTAAGCTTGGGCCCAGGTATACCTGACAGAGCAGAGTAGGGACTTGAAACCCAAACCAGATTACAATCAGAGTTTTTAAAGGCAGAGTAGGGGTGGACTCGGTGGTGGGTGAGGACAAAGGGGATATTCAGAAGGGCTATCAGGGTAAAGAAGACTGTCAGGATATTGGAGGCCTGGTTATTATCAAGCCAAGGTTGTTTTTCCCCCTAATGGGGCACTAACATGAAGACAGTTGGGAGTTTCCTGGTGGAATGTCACATTCCTCCTATCAAGCATCCTTGTTAGTGAGCTTTAGCACTGGGACATTTGTAAACTGAGGGAGACTCCTGTCTTGCAGGATTGTGATTTCTGCAAGTTAACTATTTTTTCACACATACTACTGAGGGGAGGGGAGTGGCTGGAGAGGGGGTGCAAGGTGCCAGCTTTTGCTTTGTCAAGATGGCTGTACTTATGTCAGGGCTAGACTCGCGGTGGGTACAGCCTTGTTTTTCTTGGCCTCTACATATCCCTCTCTCAGAGGAACCTAAGGAAGGACCCAATCATGGGTCCCAATCATGGTCTCAGCAACAAGTTCCAGTGGTTGGTATTACTGTCTGAGTACCATGAGTTGGATTGCACCAACTCTGTCTTTGACAAGAGTAACTAATCTATTGATAATGCAGGGCCCAAAGGTAAAGAGAAGAAGGGGAATAATGAGGGTTTCTTTTTACTCCCTGCACTGGTGTAAGAAGAGGGCATAGTATCAGTAACATTAGTGGGGTATGTGAGAGCGGTGCAGTCTCAGCTTTAGGGGATTGTCCTTGTCCAATTGGCTCTTCCCTTCTGGAACAAAGTCCTTGAGAACGGTGTGTGGGTCAGCTGGCCGGACGTGGGTGTAGTGGACCCAGGGAGTAATCCCATCGACATTGAGAGTGGTGGGAGTGGTCAGGATCACGATGTAGGGTCCCTTCCAGGGAGGCTCCAAGTTTTCCACTTGTTGGCAGCACATCCAAACCAAGTTCCCGGGTTGGTAAGGATGTGGTTCCAGCTCCGTCTCTGTCTCTGTGTCAGTGTGGGCAGTTAGGATCCCTGCATGGGCTAGACAGACTGTAATGCCTGCATTACACAGTCATGGTTAAGGATAAGGACCTGATACCCCGTCACTCTGGTGTTTGTCATCCTCTGGTCTGGTGGAGTCCAGAGAAGGCCCTGGATAGTGTGAGTGGTGGTCAAGATGAGATTTTGACCCAAAGTCAATTTACTTGCATCCTTGACCAGGAAGGCCATGGCAGTAATTATGTGGAGGCAAGGGGGAACCCAGCCGCTACTGGATCTAGTTTCTTGCCAAGATTGGCTACTGGCCTTTGCTAAGGACTCAGAGTCTGAGTCAAAACTCCTTCAGCCACCCCTGCCTTTTTATCCACATACAAGTGGAAGGGCTTGGTAACATCTGGGTTGGCCAATGCTGGGGTGCTCAGTAAGGCTGTTTATAATTCCCGAAATGCTCCTTATATCTGGGGCTGACTGACTGGCAAAAGCAAGATCGTTTAAACAAGCCATCATGCAACTTCTCTGAAGTTTATCTCAAGTTGTCTAGCTTAGGTAAATAAACATTTAAAGGCAATCAAACCTAGAATTTAACATCGATAAAGGTGTGTTATTGAAACATAATTTTTCTCTCTAGAATAACCCTCATTTCCAGAGATAGCCAAATCAGGACTAATTTATTTGAAAAACAAGTCCAGTTTTAACACACTTGGCCTAATTGTTTACATAAGCTCAGCAAGAACAGTGAGTGTGATCATATAGGTCTTTTAGAATCTGCTTTGCTGGAACTTCTTATAAGGAATCTCTAGTTGAACTTTTAGTAGCCTCTCCGGGCCAGAAGCCAAACCACATACTTGCCATCAGACATGCCTGCAATACCTGTCAGATTTGGGTGAATTACTCTTCCTGAGGTGCCCAAAGTATCCTGAGGTCCCTGAACCTGCCAGGAAGTGACATCCTTTACTCACCTGGTGAGGCTGCTGGGAACTCTGTAAGCAAGGTATCAGGCCAACAGTTCCAAAGGTCTTTATGGCTCCAGATTTTATAAAGTCAACCTTAGTTCCTTTAAGCTGTCTGGTCATATCTGAATCTTTTCAAATATGACATTCTAGTCAAAGCCTTGGTAAAATAACCAGTGTTTCCAATGGTGTCCTGTTACAAGGAGAACAGATTCTTTTTTTTTTTTTTTAAGATTTTATTTATTTATTTGACAGAGAGAGATCACAAGTAGACGGAGAGGCAGGCAGAGAGAGAGAGAGAGAGAGAGAGAGAGAGAGAGAAGCAGGCTCCCTGCTGAGCAGAGAGCCCGACGCGGGACTTGATCCCAGGACCCTGAGGTCATGACCCGAGCTGAAGGCAGCGGCTCAACCCACTGAGCCACCCAGGTGCCCCAAGGAGAACAGATTCTTATTGAACTTATGCAAATGACTGATTGACAAGGAACAAAGAA
Source organism: Lutra lutra (assembly GCF_902655055.1). NCBI lineage: Eukaryota > Metazoa > Chordata > Mammalia > Carnivora > Mustelidae > Lutra > Lutra lutra. Next base: position 19,872,418 of record NC_062287.1, on the reverse strand, counting down.
TACTTGCTGAGACCTTTTGGTTTTCAGAGGGTTCAGATAGAGAAAACTTGAATGCCTTGATTTGTTTACAAATGAGTACTTTTACATCTCTGTAAATTACAGATAACTTAAGAAAAAGTTTCCCTAGTCTGGGAGAGCAAACATTACAGAACCAGTAATGTTTAAAATAAGACAAAACATTAAGAGACACAACATTACAATCTTTCAGTTTATCTGTTCCCATGTTACTAATTCTGGTTTACTCTGAAAGCAGCTTTTACTTTAAATTCTTACCCATTTCAGTTCCAGGATTTTAACATATCAAAGACCTGTATTTCTCCTGAAAGTCTCCCATACAAATTTTCTTTAAGGTGGAATTCATCTTACAAGAGAATTAAAACAATTACAAATGACAAAAATTCAGAATAGATATGGTTAAATTACCAGGTGATGACCCTTATCAAAACATTTAAACTTTAGGAAATATATAGAACCTCTAGAGTAGTTACAGCATTTACCCAAATGTAACCCAAGGTTTATCATTGGTTTAGCAGTACTTACTGAGTAACTCAGTATACCAAGGGAAAGCCTTATGAGTCAAAGAGATCTCATTTACAATTTAAATCTTGTCGACAATTGCTAAAACCTTAGAAAGTTTTAAAACATATGCCGAAATATAATTAGGGATGTTAAACACCTGATAAAACAAAACATAGAAACTGGGTTTTCTGGGCAGGCAAAGAGAAAACCAACAGATCAATTAACCTAAGAAAACTTTGCCCTTTTAAACAGAGAGAAAACCAGCTTTTTTTTTTTTTTTTTTTTTTTTTTTTTTATTCTTAAGCATGCAGCCTTAAGATAGTGGGCTTACTGGGTTTCCCTCCCATTGTGAATGATGTCGCAGACAAATGGCAGGGGTTCTTTCAGATGTTGTCCTGCTCGAGTCCCTGGCAGGAACCTTAGGGCTTCTTAGCTAAGGTCTGTCCGTATTAGCCCCGGACCAGGCTACTCCGTGGAGTAGACAACCGTTATGCCATATGGTGCCCTGCGAGACTCAGGGTGCAGCCCACTCAAATGCCATAGCCGAAGCAGTGGAGCCATATGGACAGATTCACACAGTCAGGCACTCTTCAGATTCAGACAGGTTGGACAACCCCCCTATGGGTATTCCTGGCTAATGGGAGGTGATCAGTCTCCCCACCTACTCTTTACGAATGGGTCTGGCTCAGACAGTGGCCCCGGGGCTTTCCTGGTTCAACGGGCAGATTGCGGAAAATCCGTGGTGACCGAGGAAACCCAAGTGGCACATGGAGAGATGGGAGAACACAGCTTTATTAATGCCAGCGGGCTTAGTGGGATCGTTCCCAAAGACTGAGTACCCGACAGGGTTAAGAGTGAGTTTCTATGGTTATAGGCAATGGGGGATGGTAACGGAGTGTTTTCGCAGTGTCTCCAGCTCAGCCATTTTCCCAATCTCTCAAGACCAAATGGCTCTTTCACTTGGAAGTATAATCTATGTGGAGGCATGTCAGGAGAGTGCTAAATCACCTTGGGGGCTGTTTTCTTTCTTTCTTTTTTTATTCAAACAGGATCAAGCATCTGGTCTTATTCTCCTTTTTTTTTTCTTAGTCCATCCTGACCATACCTAAAATTCCTTTTCTGAAGGTTTCCCTTCACAAACCTTCTACAACTTTCCTTTGCATTCAAGTTTTGTCCCAAGCAATTTTCTTCCAAACAACTATTTAATTTAGGACAAAATTACCTTCTTTTACCTTCAGCAAAATGTATTCCCATTCCTTATATCTTTCTTACAAATCTTCTACTTTCCTACATACAGAGTTCCTTCCTTTATTTCCATCAGTCTTACAGTTAGCGGAATTTTGTACTTTTAGAAACACCTTAACCTCTAGTCAGTTATTAACCAATTGTGAATGGTTATAACAGAATTCTTTAGATTCCAATTTATGAATCAGTTAAGCACAAAAACATGTTTACCAACAGATTTAAATATTCTTATTTTCTTTGTTGTAAGAAGTCAAAAGCACAAACCTATGTTCAATACTCAATGCACTTTATTCTATCTGGAAAAGACCTAGATGTCCAACAAATTTAATTTTATTTGTTATCCAAGCAAAACTTTAGACTTCCAGGTTACCAAAGACTTTGAAAGCTATCTCAGCAATTACCCATTAAAAACTTTGAGACAGACAATTAACCATCAGTTTAGTCATCTCTTTGCTAACAGATTTTAACAAAAAACATGAGCTTATTTGACCTTCAGTAAACTTTGATTGAAGTTTCACGTTTACTGCTAATAACTTAAAGGACATGTATATCTTAATTGAACCAACAAACTTAACTTAGTTCAAATACTGATTTACATTCCATCTGGGCCCACTCCACTTGTAATGTTTACCTGAGACACGGGAGGGAAGGTCTGGAGTGGGGAGTGTTAGGTCCAGGGGGTGCTTTTCTTGCTCCTTGACAGTGAACAGAGAAGGAGCCATGGTGCCAGAAGCACCGAGGATGGTCTAGAGGCCAGTCATGCAGGCCGCATGCACATTGGTGCAGAAACAGGAGAAGGGGGAGACAGAAGAAACAAAGAGCTCATCAACTCCAACAGAGGAGCAGACACCATGTTTTCCCACCAGCAAGGCAGGAGGAGTTAAGCAGTCCATGTTGGGCCAGAGAAGACAGGAATTTCCCTGAAACAAAGGGAGTTTTGGCAGCTCCTTGGGAATATTCCTTACAGTCTCCGTCTTGAGTTAGACTAACCCCAGCCGGCTCAAGTTATAGCCATTAACATGGGAAATGAGTGAGGGAGAAGCCCCCACATCTATTAGGAGGAACAGAGAGATGAAATCCTCTGCTTGCCCTATTTCTTCAAACTCAACAAACAACACGACAGACAACAAAAAGACAACACAAAGACAACCGCAGACCCTGCGGCCCTCTCCGGGCCATCCCACATTAAAGGATGGCCATTCAGACATGTAGAAAGTCTGAAATTTCCCTTTTGTATGTCTGTGCTCCGGTTATGAGCTCTTTCCCTAACGTCCGAGAAGTGGTCAATCATCAGAGACAGAGGGGTTGTCTGCATCTATCCTATCACGTTCTCAGTCCACAACAAAACAAATACACTTACAACAATTAAGAAGAACACACTCACAAAGACAAATGACCTGGCGCAGTGGCAAAGACAAAACTGGAAGGAGGTTAAGCCCTGACCCCAACAGCAACGGCAGCCGGGCACCCGGACAGGAGCAAAGGGATGTCTCCCAAGACCCCCGGTCGAAGGCCCGCCACATGTCCACTTGAGCTAATGTCGACTCCCATACTCAGATTTAGAATTCCTACAGGTAAAAATGCATATTGGAGCTCCCTGAAGGTATGCGTGCTAACATTAAAAAAAAAAAAAATGAGTGCACTCACCAGCCCATATAAGACCCTCCGGCTTGGGGTCCTAAGAGTCTCACAGATCTCGCTGGGGCCTCCAAATGTTATGCCCAAGTTTTCGCGTCTGAGAGACCACCAAGGAGCCAACACCGATGTAGTCACACGAGGGGTTGTCTGACAATTTTTTTTATTCCTTTTCAGCGTAACAGTATTCATTGTTTTTGCACCACACCCAGTGCTCCATGCAATCTGTGTCCTCCCTAATACCCACCACCTTGTTCCACCAACCTCCCACCCCCCGCCCCTTCAAGACCCTCAGGTTGTTTTTCAGAGTCTATAGTCTCTCATGGTTCACCTCCCCTTCCAATTTCCCTCAACTCCCTTCTCCTCTCCATCTCCCCATGTCCTCCATGTTGTTATGCTCCACAAATAAGTGAAACCATATGATAATTGACTCTCTTTGCTTGACTTATTTCACTCAGCATAATCTCTTCCAGTCCCATCCATGTTGTTACAAAAGTTGGGTATTCATCCTTTCTGATGGAGGCATAATACTCCGTAGTGTATATGGACCACATCTTCCTTATCCATTCGTCTGTTGAAGGGCATCATGGTTCTTTCCACAGTTTGGCGACCATGGCCATTGCTGCTATAAACATTGGGGTCCAGATGGCCCTTCTTTTCACTACATCTGTATCTTTGGGGTAAATACCCAGTAGTGCAATTGCAGGGTCATAGGGAAGCTCTATTTTTAATTTCTTGAGGAATCTCTACACTGTTCTCCAAAGTGGCTGCACCAACTTGCATTCCCACCAACAGTGTAAGAGGGTTCCCCTTTCTCCACATCCCCTCCAACACATGTGGTTTCCTGTCTTGCTAATTTTGCCCATTCTAACTGGTGTAAGGTGGTATCTCAATGTGGTTTTGATTTGAATCTCCCTGATGGTTAGTGATGATGAACATTTTTTCATGTGTCTGATAGCCATTTGTATGTCTTCATTGGAGAAGTGTCTGTTCATATCTTCTGCCAATTTTTTGACATGATTATCTGTTTTGTGTGTGTTGAGTTTGAGAAGTTCTGTATAGATCCTGGATATCAACCTTTTATCTGTACTGTCATTTGCAAATATCTTCATCCCATTCCCATGCCTCTTTCTTTTCTTTGTTTCTTTGTTTCTTTGTTTCCTTTGCTGTGCAGAAGCTTTGGATCTTGATGAAGTCCCAAAAGTTCATTTTTGCTTTTGTTTCCTTTGCCTTTGGAGACATATCTTGAAAGAAGTTGCTGTGGTTGATATTGAAGAGGTTACTGCCTAGGTTCTCCTCTAGGATTTTGATGGATTCCTGTCTCACGTTGAGGTCTTTTATCCATTTCGAGTTTATTTTTGTGTACGGTGTAATAGGATTGTCAGGTTTCATTCTTCTACATACAGCTGTCCAATTTTCTCAGCACCATTTATTGAAGAGACTGTCTTTTTTCTTTTTTTTTTTTTTTTAAAGATTTTATTTATTTATCTGACAGAGAGATCACAAGCAGGCAGAGAGGCAGGGCAGAGAGAGAGGAGGAAGCAGGCTCCCTGCTGAGCAGAGAGCCTGATGTGGGGCTCGATCCCAGGACTCCGAGATCATGACCTGAGCCGAAGGCAGCGGCTTAACCCACTGAGCCACCCAGGCGCCCCGACTGTCTTTTTTCTACTGTATATTTTTTCCTGTTTTGTCAAAGGTTATTTGACCATAGAGTGAGGGTCCATATCTGGGCTCTCTACTCTGTTCCACTGGTCTATGTGTCTGTTTTTGTGCCAGTACCATGCTGTCTTGGTGATCACAGCTTTGTAGTAAAGCTTGAAATCAGGTAACGTGATGCCCCCAGATTTATTTTTGTTTTTCAACATTTCCTTAGTGATTCGGGGTCTCTTCTGATTCCATATAAATTTTTGGATTATTTGCTCCAGCTCTTTGAAAAATACCAGTGAAATTTTGATCGGATTGGCATTAAAAGTATAGATTGCTCTAGGCAGTAGAGACATTTTAACAATGTTTATTTTTCCGATCCAAGAGCATGGAATGGTCTTCCATCTTTTTTTGTCTTCTTCAATTTCTTTCATGAGTGTTCTGTAGTTCCTCAAGTACAGTTCCTTTACCTCTTTGGTTAGGTTTATTCCCAGGTATCTTATGGTTCTTGGTGCTATAGTAAATGGAATTGATTCTCTAATTTCCCTTTCTGTAATTTCATTGTTAGTGTATAAGAAAGGCACTGATGTCTGTGCATTGATTTTGTATCCTGCCACGTTTTTTCTCTTCTATAGAACCCCCCCTTAATATTTCCTGCAGTGTCGGCTTGGTGGTTGCATAGTCTTTTAAGCCTTGCCGGTCTTGGAAACTCTTTATCTCTCCATCCATTTTGAATGTCAGTCTTGCTGGATAAAGTATTCTTGGCTGCATGTTCTTCTCATTTAGTGCCCTGAATATATCTTGCCAGCCCTTTCTGGCTTGCCAGGTCTCTGTGGACAGGTCTGACGTTATTCTGATGGGCTTTCCTCTGTACGTAAGGATCTTCTTTTTCCTGGCTGCTTTCAAGGGGGTCTGCCTACAACTATAATTCTTTATTCTTAGTATTAGGTGTCTCAAGGACTTTTGAGAACCTACAGTCTTGGGGGGGAACCGTTCTGCCTCTAGTACATGAACGCTGGTTCCGTTCCCGAGATTGGGAAAATTTTCATGGACAACTTGTTCCACTATATCTTCTAGACTTCTTTCTTTCTCCTCCCCTTCAGGGATTCCAATAATTCTGACGTTGGAACATTTCATGGCATCATTTACTTCCCTGATTCTGTTTTCATGACTTCTAAGCTGTTTGTTCCAGGCTTCCTCCTGATCCTTTCTATTTGTTTGTCCCCCAGATCACTAATTCTATCTTCTGTCTCAGTTACCCTAGCTTTGAGAAAATTTAGATTAGATTGGAACTCATTGAGAGCATTTGAACATCATCCCTGGTGGCTTTCAGTTCTGCCCTAATCAATTCCGTTTGGTCATCTATGAGTTTCTCCAACCTAGCTATTGCCTAATAATTGTTAGCCTAAATTCCCTTTCCAACATATTGTCTATGTCAATAGCCATTAGCTCTGTTGCAGAAGGCCCATCCTCTGTATTTTTCTTCTGTTGGGCATTCCTCCTCCTAGTCATTTTGGTGAGAGATGACTGAACGGATGTAGCTGGGTGTATCAACCATGGTGCAGTCAAGGTGCACCCTGGAACGCTTCTGAGCAATCAGGATTCCCCACCCAAACGAGAGAAAAAAGAAAAGAAAAAGAAAAAAGAGAGACAGAGAGAGACAGGAAAAAAAGGGAAGATAAAAGAGAAGGCTCAGCCCAAATGGGCCCCAAGGAAAATTGATGAAGTATACAAACAGAAGCAGACAAACAAAAAGACTGATAAAAGTATATGACAAGAGAAAAAAATATATATATATATGCAAAAAAAGGAAGAACCTCGTCAAAAAGAACCCCACGTATAAGATTTATATACTATTAGGACAAACACAAATACACAGAAACACTGGCGGAAGAAAAAGATGGGAGAGTGGTTATAAATTCTCAGTGTGGGTGAGGAAGTTTGTTTTGATTCTTCCTGGATGTATCTTGATATCTTTGTTAAAAGGACTCAACTTTCCTAAGATAAAGGGGAATTAAAAATTGGTTTACCTATAGGGGTAGCACTGATTGGGGAAAGGGGGTTACCTTGAAGTTTAACTCTATATGAATATTAGAAAATAAAAATAGAAGAGGAATAAACTAGACTAAACTAAACTAAAATTTAAAAAAATTTAAAAAATAGAAAAGCAAAAGAAAAACACAGGTTATGTATCAAAAAGTTCAGGTTAGAAGGTTATTACGGAATTTGATGTACTGGACATCTCACTGTGATGGTAAATAGGTTAAAAATTATCTATACAAAAAAAATGAATCAGAATAGTGGGAATGAGTTAAAAATAAAAGTTGAATGTATGAAGTGGTGGTGGTTGTTCTCTTGTCATTTTTGTTTTTTTTTTTCCTTTCCTGGTTGGTTTTCTGGGGAAGGGGCCTGCTACGTGGGTTTTCAGTCAATGATGTTCCCTGAGTTAAGTCCTCCCGCCCCCCTCAAAGGGGTGGGCTCTGAGGAAACTGTTTTTTTCAGGCTTTTGTTCTCTGGAGGTTTTTATGTTTGTTCACTTCTTTTCTCTCACATTGACAGTTTTGATGGTATTTGGAGGTTTAGAGGAAAGCAAACTGCACCCTGACCTCCCTCTCAGAGAGAAGCCTCAGTCTGCTCCCCTGTGGGTGCTGCAGAGCCCATATAAATTCCCCCTTGGCCGCTGGCAGAGCAGGTTCCGAGTCGTGGTCCCTGGGGACCCAGGATCTCCTGCTTGTACCCAAAACCACGGCAGTGGTGGCTGTCTGGGCAGCTCCAAACTGCCAGAGAGGTTCCAAGCAGCGATCACACAACTGAGATTTTCCCGCTGGCCCGGCTGAGAGTGCCTGGTCTAAGAACACTGGGCTTGCATGCACCTCTCTCAGGGGAGGTTGTGGGGCACGCGAGGGGCACGTGCGTCTCAGGCTCTGATAGCACAGGCGGCGTTCTGCCATCTGGCGAGGCTCCCAGCCCCTCACAGTAGCCGGACCCCATGTGTTCTCAGGTGTGCTGGCGGTTCAGGGACCAAGACCTGGTTTCTCCACCACACTCTCTCTGGCTCAGCGCCAGTGGAGGCTGTCCTGGGTCCGGGGACTTAAGCCCCTGTCCCTAACCGCCCTGATTCCCACAATTTCCCACTTCGATCCTCTGCTCTTTTTGAGTGCTTTCAACCAGACTGCAAGTTAATGCTGGTCCCCAGATGCAGGGCACTCTCGTATTGGGGTATTACTTTCCAGTCGGTTGCCTCTGGTGGCTCCTTCCCTCTTTTGTTTATATTCTGATGCCAGTCTGACGTTCCCACTCCACTTTACCTGCCCACTGGTATCTTCTGCCCCTGTAGAGATCCAGACGTGTATAATTCTGATCTCAGGCTGATTTCATGGGTGACCAGAGTTCTTTGGTAGGTAATCAGCTCACTTTAGGGTACAGGTTGAAACAGCGCCTCCTCCTACTTCCCCACCATCTTGTCTCCCACCTATTTGACAAATCTAACCTGGGCCCAAGTATACCCGACACAGCGGAGTAGGGACTTGGAACCTGATCCAGATTACAGTCAGAGTTTTTAAAGGCAGAGTAGAGGTGGACTCGGTGGTGGGTGAGGACAAAGGGGATATTCAGAAGGGCTATCAGGGTAAAGAAGACTGTCAGGATATTGGAGGCCTGGTTATTATCAAACCAAGGTCGTTTTTCCCTCTAATGGGTCACTAACATGAAGACAGTTGGGAGTTTCCTGGTGGAATGTCACATTCCTCCTATCAAGCATCCTTGTTAGTGAGCTTTAGCACTGGGACATTTGTAAACTGAGGGAGACTCCTGTCTTGCAGGATTGTTAACTATTTTTTCACACATACTACCAAGGGGAGGGGAGTGGCTGGAGAGGGGGTGCAAGGTGCCAGCTTTTGCTTTGTCAAGATGGCTGTACTTATGTCAGGGCTAGACTTGAGGTGGGTACAGCCTTGTTTTTCTTGGCCTCCACAGTTACATGAATACAATTAAAAAAAAAATAAACAGGTAAAGTAGCAGGGCTGGAGGACCTGGAAACAGCTAAATCACTCCTGGTTTTTGACTTCTGTGTGCAACTCCTCTATGGATTTTAAGTTACAAAACCCTGAAATAGCAGTATGGAGAGCAATGACAACATGAAAGAAACATGGTGGATAATCCAAACTGCGACAGTTTCCTTTCTTCAGTGGGATGTTAGATTATTTTTCTTTTGACAAAACACAAAAAGATGACTACTCTAAAAGTCCTTAATCCTAAATTATATTCCTGAAACCAATATTAAACTATTTGTTAACTAACTAGAATATAAATAAAAGCTTGAAACAAAGAAAAAAGTTTAATCCTTAATTATGATTTAAATATTTCTTTTTTTACTTTTTATTTTATTATTTTTAATTTTTTTTATTTTTTCAATGATCCAAGATTCATTAAATATTTCTAAGATAACTTTAATAATACTTAGTATTTTACCACTTTTCTGATTTCCATTCAAGATTTAGCTATTGTGAAATTTAGCATAACTGGTTTGTTGTCTTGTTTGTGTTTTAGATGCTCGATTTATTTATTATTTGTTTTAAAAGTTAATTTTTAATTGAAGTATAATTGACATACAATATTCTTTTTTGTAATTTTTTATTTATTTTTTTATAATCATATAATGTATTATTAGCCCCAGGGGTACAGGTCTGTGAATCACCAGATTTACACACTTCACAGCACTCATCATAGCACATACCCTCCCCAATGTCCATAACCCCACCACCTTCTCCTGACCCCTCTCCCCCCAGCAACCCTCAGTTTGTTTTGTGAGATTAAGAGTCTCTCATGGTTTGTCTCCCTCCTGATCCCATCTTGTTTCATTTATTATTTTCTTACCCCCTTAACCCCCCATGTTGCATCTCCACTTCCTCATATATTCTGTTAGTTTCACATGTACAACATAGTGATCTGACATTTATATACACAACCAAATGCTCACCATGAAAAATGTAGTTACGATCTGTCATCACAGAGTTATTGACTTATTCTTTTAATGACCTGCCACATCACATCCCCAGACCTCCATATCAACATGTGTGATTTTCATTTGACAAGTTCTATTTATACAAAATAGTTGACTTTTGTTGTAATTTTTTTTAATTTTTTTATTTTTTCAGCATAACAGTATTCATTATTTTTGCACCACACCCAGTGCTCCATGCAATCCGTGCCCTCTACAATACCCACCACCTGGTGCCCCCAACCTCCCACCCCTTCAAAATTCTCAGATCGATTTTCAGAGTCCATAGTCTCTCATGGTTCACCTCCCCTTCCAATTTCCCTCAACTCCCTTCTCCTCTCTTTGTCCCAGTGTCCTCTGTGTTATTCCTTATGCTTCACAAGTAAGTGAACCATATGATAATTGACTGTCTCTGGTTGACTTAGCTCACTCAGCATAATCTCTTCCAGTCCTATCCATGTTGATACAAAAGTTGGGTATTCATCCTTTCTGATGGAGGCATAACGTCCCATTGCATATATGGACCATATCTTCTTTCTACAGAGATGTTTAATCAAATTCACGATCCTGTCTTTTCTTCAATCTCCTTTGCTCTTGAGCCCCTCTGCTGAATTTTTTAGTTCAGATATTGTATTTGCCAGCTCCATGATTTCTGTTGAATGCTTTTAAGATTTCTGTCTCTGTGCTGAAATTTTCTCTTGGTTTGTGTATTGTTCTCTGACTCCAGTGAGCATCTTAGGACGCTCATTTTAATTCTCTGTCAGGTAAATCACATATTTTCATTTCATTAGTGTCAGTTTGTGGAGATAGCTCTTATTCCTTTTTGGAAAGTATTTCAACTTGTCTTCATTTTCATTGATTCTCTACACTGGTGTTTGCACATTAGACAAAAACACTCATCTGTCCTGACATTCAGGGAATGGCCTTGGACTAGAGAAGGTACCACCAACAAGCCTGGCCAGAGACTTTGGAGACCTCTCAATTTTGTGCAATCTAACCCTCTTTCTTTGCTATTAGTTGCAGTGCCCCCAACTTCTTCCCATGCTCCCCCCCCACCCCTGTCTTCATCTGTTGTGTGCTGGATTGTGTCTGTGTTCTAAAACAAACAGGACTGAAGCCAATCCCTCAGGAAGCACACAGATAAGTTCTATTGCTTGCTGGATGCATAGGGCACATTTTTTTCCTCACCAGAGAGAAGCTACCAAAAAGAGCTTTTCAATCACTTCCTCTATGCTGAGCCAGGGGAAGGAGATCTGGTGGCTTCCAGCCCACACCACCATTTCTTTGTCTCTCTCCCAGGGCAGCTGAAGTATGCTGTGTCCTATATCCCCTCTACTTTCTGACACAGACTATCTAGAAGCCAGTCTTCTAGGCACATGTTTTAAAAGTTGGGACATTGTATAGATGGTGCAATTCTTTCCTTCCCCAGGGAGAAGCCAGGAACTGGTTTCAAATTATTCCAATTTGAAGGTGCTGTGCAAGTATAACTGTTAAAAAAAAAAAAAGGGAAATGTAGAATTTCCCTAAAATGTTAGGGAATGTGTCTAGATTCATTCTTTAACTGGAATCAAGACTACTTAATCACTGTCTGGATTTTTTAGAACAGGAATACATGTATGTGAATCATTTTTGAATCAGTGTGTCCATGGAGAGTAGGAAATTCTAGAGCTTCCTGTTCTGTCATGTTGCTGACCTGGAAATGGGAATTTATTTTTGGCTCCTCTAGGGGGATGTCTGATCCCTCCAGTGGAGTAAAACCTTGAGTAAAATTTTGAGCACCAAAGGAACTAGAGACACATTGTGGTCCTCTGTGAAAATACAATCCCCTCTAGACCCTATAAGCTCAGAAACCATTGCCTGCGTAAGAAACATAGCAAGCTTCTGCCCTGTTTATAATTGAGGACATTATATCATTGCCCTCACCTTAAGTCTTCTGTGATTTACCAAGTGCAAAATGATCATAATAAAGGCTGTTTATTTTGGTCTGCTGCTTAAGACAACTGATAATCAGAAATTATTGTCTGTGGTTCAGAAGGATTTCCAGGGCTCATCAGAAATTAAGTGTGGGCTGTGTCCTCATAGAATCAAAGGGAGAAAAGCCACAGAGATTAAATCTGCCCTTTCAGGAGGACAAGGGGTAATATCAGTGAGGAAAGACCAAGGTGTTCTTGCCTAAGGAGGGTGAGTTTCTGAATTCCATTTATACTCATGTCTTTCGCTTTATTTTTTAAAAGATTTTATTTATTTATTTGAGAGAAACAATGTTTGAGAGAGCAGGAGCAGAGGGAGAGGGAGATGCAGACTCCTTGCTGAGCAGGGAGCTGGATGTGGAGTTTCATCCCAGAACCCTGGAATCATGACCTGAGCTGAAGGCAGATGCTCAACTGACTGAGCCACCCAGGTGTGCCTATTCATGTCTTTCTTTTATGATAGAAGTCTAGGGATCAAAGATGCCAATTTCTTTCCAGTTCTTTGCAGTCCTCAGACTCACATGAAATTGGTAGAAGGACCAGTTTAGGGGAGCATGATGGAGCAAGGAAGGTTTAGAAACATTATTAGGTTTCAAGGATGCAATTTATTGGTCAGTTCCATTGATGGAACTCTCACTCTTCTACATTCATTGTTTTTACTCTGTACGTGGGGCAGGAACATGAACTCTCCTAGACTCTGGTCCTTAATTTTGGATTAGAACAATGTTCTTCATTCCCACCACATGAAGTCCAATACTCCTGAAAGCCAGCACCCGTTTGGTGGAGTTGCTGCCTCCATTTTACTGGTTAGGGGAGGGTTTATGTGTTCAAACAAGTGAAATGAGAGAAGGCAATTCCCTTCTGGTCCAATCTTCTCCCTAACCTTTGGTTTTGACAGCAGTCATGTTGGCATATAGAAGCCTTGGCCTTCATTTTGTAGGCCAAGTTTTAATGCTCTTTGTTTTACAGCTTATAGACTGTCTAATAAGAAAATGTCCATGTCACTAGATTTATGATAATGACAAAGCAGATTCTGTGGGTCCAGTCTGGGGTAGACTCAAATATTCCCAGTACAAACTCAACTTCTGTGAGAGGAGATATGGTGGATAATGTTGAATTGTTCTCCGTGTAACTTTTTTCTCCTGTGTTCACAGATCCCCTTAAAGAAGAATGCCTGCTGAAAATGCTTCCCTTGTGACTGAATTTATTCTTATGGGGCTAACAGACTCACCATATCTCCAGCTCCCCCTGTTCTTCCTGATTCTACTCATGTATGTGGTCACTGTGTTGGGAAATTTGGGCTTGATAACTCTAATCCTGCTGAATTCACACCTGCACATGCCCATGTACTTTTTCCTCTTGAATTTGTCCTTCATAGACCTCTGTTATTCTTCTGTATTTACACCCAAAATGCTGATTAACTTCACATCAAAGAGGAATATTATCTCCTACAGGGGATGCATGACCCAGCTTTTCTTTTTCTGTGATTTTGGTATTTCTGAATGTTATATGCTGACATCAATGGCCTATGATCGCTATGTGGCCATCTGTAACCCACTTTTATATAATGTTGCCATGTCCCCTAAAGTGTGTTCCATCCTTATGCTTGGTTCATATTTGATGGCATTTTCGGGTGCCATGGCTAACACAGGATGCGTGCTGAGACTGACCTTCTGTGATGCAAACACTGTCAACCATTATTTTTGTGACATCCTCCCTCTGCTCCACCTCTCCTGCAGCAGCACATATGTGAATGAGCTGGTGATTTTCATTTCGGTGGGCATAGATATCATTGTACCGAGTGTTACCATCTTTGTCTCCTATGGTTTCATCCTGTCCAGCATCCTGCGCATCAGCTCCCCTGAGGGCAGGTCCAAAACCTTCAGCACCTGCAGTTCCCACATATTTGCTGTTTCTCTCTATTTTGGATCTGGTGCATTTGCGTATCTTCAACCATCTTCTGTTGGGTCGATGGGTGAGGGAAAAATCTCTTCTGTCTTTTATACCAATGTGGTTCCCTTGATGAACCCCTTCATTTACAGCTTGAGGAACAAAGACGTTAAATTTGCTCTGAGAAAAACCCGAAGTGGTAGAACATTTTGATCAGAATCACTGTCCCTGAGTACAGTTACAGGACTGGTATATTCGATTTCTTTTGTCAGAATAGTTTAGTGGGATTGTTAATATCCTGTATCTTTGTTACCACCATGAAGGAAATTTGATTTTTCTGTCAGTTTGTTTCTAGTGTTTTTTGGTGGATACAGTGACAAGCTAGGGCTTCCCAATTCCTCCCCTGCTTCAGGGATTCTGGGATGGAAACTGTGTAGAGGTGTGGAAATTCTCAGTGTATGTGCTCCCCACAAGCTGAGATCCTCTTTCTTCTTGTTTTGTCTAGGGCTACTGGTCCAGTAGACTCTTATTCCTTGAGAGCCATATAGTGCATATAGTTCACCAACATGTTGCTATAGCCAAATTCATTACCATACTTAAATATGAACTTGACTAAGTGGTCATTGAGGACAACCCCAGCCCCAGCGTCAAAGATGGAAGATTGGGTGTCATTTTTAACATTGCAAGTGACTACCTGATCCTCAGTGAAGCCCAGGAAACTCTTGAGGGGGTCTTCTGATGCCTGCTTCACCGGCTTCTTGATGTTATAGTACTCAGCTGCTTTCTCCAGGTGGCAGCTCAGATCCACGACTGACACTTTGGGATGGTGACATGGAAGGCCATGCCAGTGCGCTCCCTATTCAGCTCAGGGATGGCCATGCCTATAACCTTGGTGCCATCAGTATAGAAGCAGGAATAATGTTCTGGGAAGCCTCTCAGCCATCATGCCACAGTTTCCCAGCCAGGCCTGGCAATGTCTTCTTGGTGGCAGTTATGGCATGGACTATGGTCATGAGTCCCTCCATGATGCCAACGTTGTTATGGATGACCCTGGCCAGAGAGGCCAAGCAGCTGGTTCTTCAGGAGGCATTGCTGACAATCTTGAGAAAGTTTTCATACTTCTCATTGTTCACTCCCATCCCAAACTTCAGGGCATCAGTAGAATGGGCAGAGATGCTGATCTTCTTGGCCCCAACTTCAAGTAAGGCACAGCCTTCTGCATTGGACTCCACAGCATACTCAGCAGCAGCATCTCCATGTTTGATGTTGGTGGGATCTTGGTCCTGGAAGATGGAGGTTTGCTCTGCATTGATGACAAGTTACCTGTTTTTTGCCTTGACTGTGCCTTTGAGTTTGCCATGGATGGAATCATACTGGAACATGTAGGTCATGTAGTTGAGGTCAACGAAGTTGTCCTTGACGGCAACAGCATCCACTTTCTCACAGTTAAAAGGAGCCCTGGTGACCAGGTGCCCAATAACACCAAATATGCTTACTCCAACCTTTACCATCTTGTCTTTGGGATGGTGCTGTCACTGCACCAGGAGATGTGGCTGTGTGTTAGACAGGGAGGAGCAGAGAGCCCAGTTTGTTTCCAATTTCTTTTTTTTAAATTTAATTTTATTTATCCATTTGAGAGAGAGAGATAGTGAGAGAGAGCATGAGAGGGGAGAAGGGCAGAGGGAGGAGCAGGCTCCCCATGGAGCTGGGAGCCTGATGTTGGACTTGATTCCTGGAATCCAGGATCATGACCTGAGCAGAGAAGGCAGTTGCTTAACCAACTGAGCCACCCAGGTGCTCCTGTTTCCAATTTCTTTATAGAAGATCTTCCTCATCATTTTCACAATGTCTTTTCCTTTTTACCTCTTTAACCATTTACAAATAACATTAATGAATAAATTTATCTCTGTTTTTTAAAAAAATTTTTAGTTCTTTTCAGCATAACAGTATTCATTGTTTTTTTGCACCACACCCAGTGCTCCATGCAATCCGTGGCCTCTCTAATACCCACCACCTGGTTCCCCCAACCTCCCACCCCCCACCCCTTCAAAATTTTTACTTTGTCAGGGAATTTGCATTTTTTTTTCCTCTTGGAAAGGATTAACAATTCTGTAAATGATCATGTAAAGTAACAGCTGGGTGATCTTGTACCTATGGGGGGGGAGTTTCTTACACTGTGCTATTGCAATCAGGAATCAGATAATGTGTACTCCTGTCTATACAGTTCCCTGGCCTATAATGTGTCTCCTTGAAATGTCACTGTTTCACAGATATAGCAGGTTCCAGAACATCCATAAAATATAATCCACTTTCCACCTAAATGCTACATGTTAAGCGTCTCTTGATAGAGGTTTCATATTTACCATAGGACACACAAGTGATCCTCAATATATATTTATTGCATAGACATGATACTGAAGCTGCGGAAAGTTAATGAATTACATCATACAGCTTATTAAGGAAACGTCTAGGTAAAGTGTAGCCTCCTGATTTTAAGTCTACTGCTCTTTCAAATATACTTTTTGTCTACTTCATTTTATTATTTTTATTTTTAGTTTATTTCAATAATCCTAAAATATGAGAATATTTTTTATTTTGAAAGTTGACTGTGCTTTTTGGCTTACACATAAATATCCCTCAGGGTAATGGTTGCTTTAGGAAAATAGTGTGATAGTTCTTTTCCTTGTCCAAGAGAAGTCCTATTAGGCTAGGATAGTAGAGAGATGATTGACTGAAACAAGGAGCTTTTTGCAAATTAACTAAAAAATATTTTAAAATATTTTCAAGTACTAGTAATTCAGAGACAAGGGCATGGGAGAGAAAGGAACCCAGCAACAAACATTGGGCCAGGACCCAAAAACCGCATGGACAATAAACAAGAAATCTCTCTGTAGGAAAAGACTATGAGGTTTAAAACCACCTTTCATCCGACTTTGTCTCCTGCTGTTCAGAGTACTGAAATTCTGCCCCCCATCGTGTCCATACAGCTGTGATAAAACTTACCATGCATGGGGATCCTACATTAATAGAGTTTTAGGGAATGAAGGCCAAAAGGCCAGATTGGTCTCCATATTTATGAGGAACCAGGAACCCAGAGGACAGGAGCTTAAATAGTGTTTGGTATTCAAAATTCAAGTCAAGATGAAGGGATTTAGAAAGCAAATGATGGAGAAAAGACATCTCTTTTGTGACTCTTCCTTTCTAGAAGGCACTAGAAATATTATGGGAACCACAGGATTTCTCTGGATAGGATAAAAGCACAAGTCATTTGATGTTTACACCAGGTGATGGGCATTAAGGAGGGCACATGTTGTGATGAGCACTGGGTGTTATATGCAAATAATGAACCATTGAACACTGCATCAAAATCTAATGATGTAGTATATGGTGGCTACATGAATACAGTAAAAAAATAAATAGATAAAGTAGCAGGGCTGGAGGACCTGGAAACAGCTAAATCACTTCTGTTTTTTGACTTCTGGGTGCGACTCCTCTATGGATTTTAAGTTACAAAAACCCTGAAATAGCAGCTGGGAGAGCAATGACAACTTGGGAGAAACATTTGGTGGATAAGCCAAATTGTGACAGTTTCCTTTCTTCAGTAGGATGTTGGATTATTTTTCTTTTGACAAAACACAAAAAGATGATTACTCTAAAAGTCCTTAATCCTAAATTATATTCCTGAAACCAGTATTACACTATTTGTTAAATAACTAGAATATAAATAAAACCTTAAAACAAAGAAAAAAATTTAATCCTTAAGTTATGATTTAAATATTTCTTTTTTTTACTTTTTTTATTTTTATTTTTAAATTTTCTTTTATTTTTTCAGAGTTCCAAGATTCATTAAATATTTCTAAGACAGCTTTAATTATACTTAATAGTTTACCACTTTTCTGATTTCCATTCAATAATCAGCTATTGTGAAATTTAGCATAACTGGTTTATTGTCTTGTTTATGCTTTAGATGTTCAACTTATTTATTATTTATTTTATTATTATTCTTTAAGATCTTATTTATTTATTTGAGAGACAGAGATCAAAAGTAAGCAGAGGCAGTCAGAGAGAGAGAGAGGGAAGCAGTCTCCCCACCAAGCAGAGAGCCCGATGTGGGGCTTGATCCCAGGACCCTGAGATCATGACCTGAGCCGAAGGCAGAGGCTCAACCCAATGAGCCACCCAGGCACCCCATTATTTATTACTTATTTTAAAAATTAATTTTTAATTGAAGTATAGTTGACATACAATATTCTATTAGTTTCACATTTACAACATAGTGATCTGAGATTTATATGCATAACCAAATGCTCACCATGAAAAATGTAGTTACAATCTGTCATTACAGAGTTATTGACTTACTGTTTTTAAATGACCTGTCATACCACATCCCCTGACCTCCATATCAACATGTGTGATTTTCATTTGACAAGTTTTATTTATACAAAATAGCTGATTTTTGTTGTAATTTATAATTTTGTTTTTCTTTTACTTAGTGTCTGTTTTTTTTTAACTTAATTTTTTTCTTTTCAGTGTTCCAAGATTCATTGTTTATGCACCACACCCAGTGCTCCATGTAATACATGCCCTCCCTAATACCCACTCTCAGGCTGTTTTCTTTTCTTTTTTTTTTTTTTTTTTTTAAGATTTTATTTATTTATTTGACAGACAGAGATCATAAGTAGGCAGAGAGGCAGGCAGAGAGAGAGGAAGGGAAGCAGGCTCCCTGCTGAGGACCCTGAGATCATGACCTGAGCCCAAGGCAGAGGCTTTAACCTACTGAGCCGCCCAGGCGCTCCCCCGCCCCACCCAGGCTCTGTTTTGATGACATTGTATTACTTATTGAAAAAGGTGTGTCAATATGTAAATAATGTTTGTGCTATTCAGGAACCCTTATAGACATTTCAAAGGTGCATCCATTTTGTTATTTATTTTATCACTATTTAAGGTACCTAAAAGTATATGTTAAGTCTGGTCACTAATCTTTCATTAGAGAAGCCTCAAAATTCAAATGCAATCTGCTTTAGTTTCAGAATTCAGGAATGATATATATATATATATTTTATTGCAGAAAGAATAAGCTTTTGAATTTAATTCCACCTTTTCACGTTATTTAGGGAAAAGTTCATTAAAATGGTTACAAAAGTTATAAAAACAGTTTATAAAGGTAAGATTTACAAAGTTTTCATAAAAGCAACTCAGCTGACAGCTTTCTGGTTACTAATTTAAGCACTGTATATGTTTGGGACTTTTTTCTTTTTTTTTTTTAGATTTTTATTTACTTATTTATTTGGCAGACAGAGATCACAAGTAGGCAAAGCAGCAGGCAGAGAGAGAGAGAAGGAAGGAGGCTCCCTGCTGAGCAGAGAGTCCAATGCGGGGCTTGATCCCCAGACCCTGGGATCATGACCCGAACCAAAAGCAGAGGCTTTAATCCACTGAGCCCCCAGCGCCCCTGGGGCTTTTTTCAAAAGGAGGAGAACCAAGTCAGGTGTGTTATACACACAACATAGAATATCCACTATAGTTTTTGCTTTTTTGTGTTATGTGAATGGCCATAAAAGAAGTTAGGAGAGGAAATATGAATCTATTGAAATTGTCCCAGCTAGGAGTCAAGCAGGGAAATCATGGGATTGGTCTGTACCTGTCCTAGGACAGAGCTGTCTCTGAATCAGTGTGAAAGCTTGGACTTTCTGGTCAATAATAGTAATAAAAAAATGATCCTCCTACTTCAGAATTGGAAGCAAAGTTGATTACATTCTGAATTGTTTTGTGCAAACTTTCTATACATGAGCTGCTGGTGCTGCTCAGACCAGGCTTGTAGTGGGCATGACTAGGGTTCACTGAGATTCAGGAGTCATGAAAAGCAGAAGTACAAGGGGTTCTGAGTTCCATGTCCTTTTAATTGCTGAACCCCTACATTTATTGAACCTCATTCTCCACTCCTCCTGACACTGCCTCCCTCAACATGCATGCGCGCGCGCGTGCGCACACACACACACACACACACACACACAGTCTTGAAGTCTTTTATTTTATGAGATTACTGCCCAGCATTGATTGCATGTTATGGAACCCAGGCCTGAGAAGAGGAGCAGATCAGGATGTACTTACTGAATTGAGGAAAGGAAGTGGCTATTGCTTTAATCATTTGCTTGTTCAATGTAACACACATACTATGCACACACATATGTGTACACACACACACACATGCACAGAGCATTTTGTACCTCTGAGTACCTAGCAATGTGTGGAATTGGGGTGTATGTTACAAATATAAATAAGGCATAGTAAGAGAATGATATAAATGTAGGTTTTCATAATCCAATAGAGTAGATAGATTCTAATTTCAATTCTATATGATCAAAATTACTTCTGAAATTGATTTTGTTGAATTGATGTCCATGTTGGGAGACACAAATGCTATTTTCCCCTGAGTCTGGCATAAGTTCGTTTTTCTTTGTGCATTGGGGCATGTTATTGTGTTATCAGCTGACCACCAGGTGAAGTAGTCGGTGTATCTGCAGGGCTTAGTTGTATAAAATATGTACCTTTAAACATGAAAATCATACCCAATGTGAAGTCTTACTTTCCGAGGGAAAGACTCTCTTCTTCTCAGTGAGTACAATGGCTGGGGGCATCAAAAAGGCTGGGGAGCCTCTGTCTCTGACATAAAGTTAAATAAGCCTATTCAAATATTAATATAGAGATGTGCAGGGTGTTACAATTGCTCTTAATGTGTTTTAATTTTTCTGCTCTGTCACATCAGTCACTTCTTATATTTCAAGGGAAAAGAAAGTGAGATAAAAAGGAGAGAGAAGCTTAGTTTCATTTCCTTGTTGATGAAACTGATGCTTAGATGTTTTCATGGTTTGTGACAGATTACAAATTGTAACTGGTAGAGCTGAGACTGGGACTTGGTGTTTTGATTCTACATATACCAGCTTACTATTTTTATTATTATTGTTAATGTACTATATTTTAAAATATCCATGGAACATGAAAATGGTTTCCATGAATAAAAAGTCTCAGAACACAAATGAAAGCAACATGCTAATCTAAGCAATTGTCGAGAGAGTATCTTTGCCACTTTATATTCGGAAGCTCTATTGTCTAATTTAGAACGTGTGAGTATATTCTTATTTTATATTGGCCTCCACAATATGTGGAAACACATCAGGGTTGACTCTAATAATCATTTCCACGTTCTCCTCATACTTCTTCTGGCTGGACGTGGAGCAACATGGGGGCCCACTTAAGAGATGAAGCTGTGAACAAAAACTGGGGCATGATTGTATCAGTATTGTGGTGGAGAATGGGAGGACTAGGGGCACACAGAGGGCTCTGGGACTCGGAATACTCTGTTTATAGGTCTGTAAGTTCATTGTAAGCTGTTCAGTTTATAATAATGGTTGAAGGGTATATTTTGTAGACTTTGATGTATATATGTAAGCTAACTATCATGGTAAATTATGGCTGAAAAACTTGGATTCTACCTGGGTTTAAATTAAATATTTAAGGAATCAATAAGCCAAGACTCAGAAGAAAGGCTCAGGTGAAGGGAACAGCCTTCCAAGTACAGAATAGAATGGCTCACACAGAAAACAAGATGGCGGGGAAGTAGGAGGAGGTGCTATTTCAACCTGTACCCTAAAGTGAGCTGCTTACCTACCAAAGAACTCCGATCACCCATGAAATCAACCTGAGATCAGATATATACACGTCTGGATCTCTACAGGAGCAGAAGACGCCAGTGGGCAGGTAAAACGGAGTGGGAAGGACAGACTGATATCCGAAGATAAACAAAAGGGGGAGGGAGCCACCAGAGGCGACCAATTGGAAAGTAATACACCAATAGGGGAGTGCCCTGCATCTGGGGACCAGCATTAACTTGGAGTCTGGTTGAAAGCACTCAAAAAGAGCAGAGGATCGCAGGGGGAAATTGTGGGAATCGGGGCAGTTAGGGACAGGGGCTTAAGTCCCCGGACCCAGGACAGCCTCCACTGGCGCTGAGCCAGAGAGAGTGTGGTGGAGAAACCAGGTCTTGGTCCCTGAGCCGCCAGCACACCTGAGAACACGTGGGGTCCAGTTCCTGGAAGGGGCTGGGAGCCTCGCCAGATGGAAGAATGCTGCCCGGTGCTGTCAGAGACTGAGACATGTGAGCCCCACACCCTCCCCTGAGAGAGGTGCGAGCAAGTCTGGTGCTCTTAGACCCAGAAAGACCAGGCAATCTCAGCCCCGGCCAGTGGGGAAATCTCAGTGTTCTATCACTGCTTGGAACCTCTCTGGCGATCTGGAGCTGCCCAGACAGCCGCCACTGCCATGGTTTTGGATACAAGCAGGAGATCCTGGGTACCCAGGGACCACGACTCGGAACCTGCTCTGCCAGTGGCCAAGGGGGAATTTATATGGGCTCTGCAGCACCCACAGGGAAGCAGACTGAGGCTTCTCTCTGAGAGGGAGGTCGGGGTGCCGTTTGCTTTCCTCTAAACCTCCAAAACCCATCAAAAGCTGTCAACGCGAGAGAAAAGAAGTGAACAAACATAAAAACCTGCAGAGAACAAAAGCCTGAAAAAACCGGTTTCCATAGAGCCCACCCCATTGAGGGAAGGAGGATTTAGGGAACATCATTGACTGAAAACCCACGTGGCAGGCCCCTCCCCCAGAAAACAAACCAAGAAAGAAAAAAAAAAAAAGACTACAAGAGAACAACCACTGCTTCATAGATACAACTTTTATTTTTAATTCATTCCCACTATTCTGGTTCATTTTTTTTATATAGATAATTTTTTAACCTATTTACCATCACAGTGAGATGTCCAGTACATCAAATTCCATAATAACCTTCTAACCTGAACGTTTTTTTTTTAACCTTTTCTTTTTTTTTTTTAATTTTATTTTTTTATAAACATATATTTTTATCCCCAGGGGTACAGGTCTGTGAATCGCCAGGTTTACACACTTTAACCGGAACTTTTTGATACATACACCTGTAGGGTTTTTTTGCTTTTCTATTTTTTAAATTTTTTTTAAAATTTTAATTTAGTTTAGTCAGGTTTATTCCTTTTTTATTTTTATTTTCTAATATTCATATAGAGTTAAACTTCAAGGTAACCCCCTTTCCCCAATCAATGCGACCCCTATAGGTAAACCAATTTTTAATTCCCCTTTATCTTAGGAAAGTTGAGTCCTTTTAACAAAGATATCAAGATACATCCAGGAAGAATTAAATAAACTTCCTCACCTACACTGAGAATTTATAACCACTCTCCCATCTTTTTCTTCCGCCAGTGTTTCTGTGTATTTGTGTTTGTCCTAATAGTATATAAATCTTATTACTTGGGGTTCTTTTTGACGAGGTTCTTCCTTTTTTTGCATATATATATTTTTTTCTCTTGTCATATACTTTTATCAGTCTTTTTGTTTGTCTGCTTCTGTTTGTATACTTCATCAATTTTACCTTGGGGTCTATTTGGGCTGAGCCTTCTCTTTTATCTTCCCTTTTTTTCCTGTCTCTCTCTGTCTCTCTTTTTTCTTTTTCTTTTCTTTTTTCTCTCATTTGGGTGGGGAATCCTGATTGCTCAGAAGCGTTCCAGGGTGCACCTTGACTGCACCACGGTTGATACACCCAGCTACATCCGTTCAGTCATCTCTCACCAAAATGACTAGGAGGAGGAATGCCCAACAGAAGAAAAATACAGAGGATGGGCCTTCTGCAACAGAGCTAATGGCTATTGACATAGACAATATGTTGGAAAGGGAATTTAGGCTAACAAATATTAGGCAATAGCTAGGTTGGAGAAACTCATAGATGACCAAACGGAATTGATTAGGGCAGAACTGAAAGCCACCAGGGATGATGTTCAAATGCTCTCAATGAGTTCCAATCTAATCTAAATTTTCTCAAAGCTAGGGTAACTGAGACAGAAGATAGAATTAGTGATCTGGGGGACAAACAAATAGAAAGGATCAGGAGGAAGCCTGGAACAAACAGCTTAGAAGTCATGAAAACAGAATCAGGGAAGTAAATGATGCCATGAAATGTTCCAACGTCAGAATTATTGGAATCCCTGAAGGGGAGGAGAAAGAAAGAAGTCTAGAAGATATAGTGGAACAAGTTGTCCATGAAAATTTTCCCAATCTCGGGAACGGAACCAGCGTTCATGTACTAGAGGCAGAACGGTTCCCCCCCAAGACTGTAGGTTCTCGAAAGTCCTCGAGACACCTAATACTAAGAATAAAGAATTATAGTTGTAGGCAGACCCCCTTGAAAGCAGCCAGGAAAAAGAAGATCCTTACGTACAGAGGAAAGCCCATCAGAATAACGTCAGACCTGTCCACAGAGACCTGGCAAGCCAGAAAGGGCTGGCAAGATATATTCAGGGCACTAAATGAGAAGAACATGCAGCCAAGAATACTTTATCCAGCAAGACTGACATTCAAAATGGATGGAGAGATAAAGAGTTTCCAAGACCGGCAAGGCTTAAAAGACTATGCAACCACCAAGCTGACACTGCAGGAAATATTAAGGGGGGGGTTCTATAGAAGAGAAAAAACGTGGCAGGATACAAAATCAATGCACAGACATCAGTGCCTTTCTTATACACTAACAATTAAAATACAGAAAGGGAAATTAGAGAATCAATTCCATTTACTATAGCACCAAGAACCATAAGATACCTGGGAATAAACCTAACCAAAGAGGTAAAGGAACTGTACTTGAGGAACTACAGAACACTCATGAAAGAAATTGAAGAAGACAAAAAAAGATGGAAGACCATTCCATGCTCTTGGATCGGAAAAATAAACATTGTTAAAATGTCTCTACTGCCTAGAGCAATCTATACTTTTAATGCCAATCCGATCAAAATTTCACTGGTATTTTTCAAAGAGCTGGAGCAAATAATCCAAAAATTTATATGGAATCAGAAGAGACCCCGAATCACTAAGGAAATGTTGAAAAACAAAAATAAATCTGGGGGCATCACGTTACCTGATTTCAAGCTTTACTACAAAGCTGTGGTCACCAAGACAGCATGGTACTGGCACAAAAACAGACACATAGACCAGTGGAACAGAGTAGAGAGCCCAGATATGGACCCTCAACTCTATGGTCAAATAATCATTGACAAAACAGGAAAAAATATACAGTAGAAAAAAGACGGTCTCTTCAATAAATGGTGCTGAGAAAATTGGACAGCTGTATGTAGAAGAATGAAATCTGACAATCCTATTACACCGTACACAAAAATAAACTCGAAATGGATAAAAGACCTCAACGTGAGACAGGAATCCATCAAAATCCTAGAGGAGAACCTAGGCAGTAACCTCTTCAATATCAACCACAGCAACTTCTTTCAAGATATGTCTCCAAAGGCAAAGGAAACAAAAGCGAAAATGAACTTTGGGGACTTCATCAAAATCAAAAGCTTCTGCACAGCAAAGGAAACAAAGAAACAAAGAAACAAAGAAAAGAAAGAGGCAACCCACGGAATGAGAGTAGATATTTGCAAATGACAGTACAGACAAAAGGTTGATATCCAGGATCTATAAAGAACTCCTCAAACTCAACACACACAAAACAGATAATCATATCAAAAAATGGGCAGAAGATATGAACAGACACTTCTCCAATGAAGACATACAAATGGCTATCAGACACATGAAAAAATGTTCATCATCACTAGCCATCAGGAGATTCAAATTAAAACCACATTGAGATACCACCTTACACCAGTTAGAATGGCCAAAACTAGCAAGACAGGAAACAACATGTGTTGGAGAGGATGTGGAGAAAGGGGAACTCTCTTACACTGTTGGTGGGAATGCAAGTTGGTGCAGCCTCTTTGGAGAACAGTGTGGAGATTCCTTAAGAAATTAAAAATAGAGCTTCCCTATGATCCTGCAATTGCACTACTGGGTATTTACCCCAAAGATACAGATGTAGTGAAAAGAAAGGCCATCTGTACCCCAATGTTTATAGCAACAATGGCCACGTTTGCCAAACTGTGGAAAGAACCAAGATGCCCTTCAACGGACAAATGGATAAGGAAGATGTGGTCCATATACACTATGGAGTATTATGCCTCCATCAGAAAGGATGAATACCCAACTTTTGTAGCAACATGGATGGAACTGGAAGAGATTATGCTGAGTGAAATAAGTCAAGCAGAGAGAGTCAATTATCATATGGTTTCACTTATTTGTGGAGCATAACAAATAGCATGGAGGACAAGGGGAGTTAGAGAGGAGAAGGGAGTTGAGGGAAATTGGAAGGGGAGTTGAACCATAAGAGACTATGGACTCTGAAAAACTACCTGAGGATCATGAAGGGGTGGGGTGTGGGATGTTGGGGGATCCAGGTAGTGGGTATTAGTGAGTGCACGGATTGCATAGAGCACTGGGTGTGGTGCAAAAACAATGAATATTGTTATGTTGAAAAGAAATTAAAAAAAAAAAAGAATGGCTCACACAGACGAAACCGGAACTAGAGTAGTGTGGAGTAATGTAAACCAGTCTGGAGCAGAGACAGTGCTTTTACTACACTCAATGAAGACCTTCCACCAGGTTCTGGGAGGAGCCAACTCCATCGAGAACCCCATTGTATAGGTCTCTTATAGGTTGTATGTCATTATGTTTATGTAAAGGTAAAGAGGAGATGGTTCTCCTACATATTATGTAATTTCACTTTCTGAACCCTTTCTGTATTCTTGATAAAGTCTTAAAGAACTTCTTTAGGCATACTTTGATAATGGTGTGATGATTAGAATTTGAGAATGTAGAAAGATGGACATATTTAGGCATAGAGAAAGTACTGCTTCAATCGCCAGAGTTAGCATAAAGCATAATGATTGAAACAGACCCAGATACGAAACACATAATTCAAGTTGAGAGGTGACTCAGCAGTCAGTAAATTTGCATTGAGTCCAGAATATTGGGTTAGAGGGTTTTATATCTCACCTGCCTAGATCAGCACTGTTCCTGTAAATTGGTGTAGACCTGAGTCTGAAGGTGGAAGTCAGGTTAGCCCAATTAAGTAAACTGGAGAGTGGGTAAGCAGTTGACCGTGTGTGTGTGTGTGTGTGTGTGTGTGTGTGTGTGTGTACTCATTATGCAATTTTTCTGGGTTTTATCTTTGTATAAATTGGTCACAGTGTTGAAAGTTGACATGGTTTGGAAATTTTTCAGCCGGTTTTTCCTTGAATAGGTTTTCTGGTTCTTTTGAACTCTCTTCTCCTCCTGGGGTTGCTGAAATGCAGATATTGATTCACTTGGTATTATACAATAAGTCTTTCAGGATTTCTTCAGTATTTTTTGTTCTTTTTCATTTCACCCTCCTGTCAGAATAATTTACAGTGATTTTTACATTTTATAAACATACAATTTTTATTTAATAAGTATACATCAATTAAGCTTGAGGAAAACCAAGAATTTTAGAGCATCGTATAAGATAATGTATCTGGGTTACTTAAAACATGCTTCGTGTAAGTCATCACTGAACCATAGCTGTGGCACTTTCTCTCGTTATCATCATCCAGAACATCAAGAAATGTATCATCAAACTATTTCACCTAGACACCGAGGTGTCTAGATGGTATTCCTAGATTCATCATCAGTATAGTTCCCAAATTAGCTATGTACTATTTCCATCTGATTTTCACAAAGTATCCAGATTTTTTAAACTTTATTTTATTTTTTCAGTGTTCCAAGTTTCATTGTTTATGCATCACACCCAGTGCTCCATGCAATATGTGCCCTCCTTAGTACCCACCACCAGGCTCATCCAACTCCCAACCCCCTTCCCTCCCCAAACCTCAGTTTCTTTCTCAGAGTCCACAGTCTCTCATTGTTCATCTCCTCCCCCAATTTCCCCCAACCTCCTTCTCCTCTCCTTGTCCCAGTGTCCTCTGCATTATTCCTTATGCACAAGTAAGTGAAACCTTATGATAATTGACTGTCTCTGGTTGTCTTACTTCACTCAGCATAATCTCTTCCAGTCCCTTCCATGTTGATACAAAAGTTGGGTATTCATCCTTTCTGATGCAAGCATAATATTCCATTGCATATATGGACCATATCTTCTTTATACAGTGATCTTTAATCAAATTAACAATCCTCTCTTTTGTTCAGTCTCCTTTGTTCTTGAGCCCCTGTACTAAATTTTTTAGTTCAGATATTGTGTTTCTCAGCTCCATGATTTCTGTTTAATACTTTTAGGTTTTCTGTCTCTGTGTTGAAATTTTCTCTTGGTTTGTGTATTGTTCTCTGACTCCAGTGAGCATCTTAGGACAGTCATTTCAATTCTCTGTCAGGTAAGTCACATATTTTCATTTCGTTAGTGTCAGTTTGTGGAGATAGCTCTTATTCCTTTTTGGAAAGTATTTCAACTTGTCTTCATTTTCATTGATTCTCTATACTGGTGTCTGCACATTAGACAAAACACCCATCTGTCCTGACATTCACGGACTGGCCTTGGACTAGAGAAGGTATCACCAACAAGCCTGGCCAGAGACTTTGGAGGCCTCTCAATTTTGTGCAGTCTAACCCTCTTTCTTTGCTATTAGTTGCAGTGACCCCCTTCTCCCCATGCTCCCCCCCAACCCTGTTTTCATCCATTGTGTGCTGGATTGTGTCTGTGTTCTAAAACAAGCAGGACTGAAACCAATTCCTCACACAGCTCACAGATAAGTTGTATTGCTTGCTGGATGCATAGGGCACATTTTTTTCCTCACCAGTGAGAAGCTGCAAAAAAGAGCTTTTCAATCACTTCCTTTATGCTGAGCCAGGGGAAGGAGCTCTGGTGGCTTCCAGCTCACACCACCATCTCTTTGTCTCTCTCCCAGGGCAGCTGAAGTATGCTGTGTCCTGTATCCCCTTTGCTTTCTGACACAGACTATCTAGAAGCCAGTCTTCTAGGCACATGTATTAAAAGTTGGAGCATTGGACAGATGGTGCAATTCTTTCCCTCCCTAGGGAGAAGCCAGGAACTGGCTCAAATTGTTCCACTTTGAAGGTGCTGTGCAAGCATAACTGTTATAAGAAAAGGGTATCTAGAATTTCCCTAAAATGTTAGGGAATGTGTAAAGATTCATTGTTTAACTCGGAACAGGACTACCATAACCACTGTCTGGATTTTTTAGAACAGGAATACATGTATGTGAATCATTTTTGAATCAGGGTGTCCATGTAGAGTAGGAAATTCTAGAGCTTCCTCTTCCTCCATGTTGCTGACCTGGAAATGGGAATTTATTTTTGGCTCCCCTCAGGGGATGTCTGATCCCTCCAGTGGAGTGTAACCTTGACTAAAATTTTAGCTCCAAAGGAACTAGAAACCCATTGTGGTCCTTTGTGTAAATACAATCCTCTCAAGACCCTATTATCCCAGAAACCATTCCCTGTGGAAGAGAGACTGAGCAAGCTTCTGCCCTGTTTATAACTGAGAATATTATATCATTGCCCTCACCTCTAGTCTTCTGTGATTTACCAAATGCAAAATGATCATAATAAAGGCTGTTTATTTTGGTCTGCTGCTTAAGAGAACTGAGAGTCAGTAATTACTGTCTGTGGTTCAGAAGGATTTCCAGGGCTCATCAGAAATTAAGTGTGGGCTGTGTCCTCATAGAATTGAAGGGAGCAAAGCCACAGAGTTTGCCCTTTCAAGAGCACAGGGGTCATACCGGTAAGGAAAGACCAAGGTGTTCTTGCCTAAGGAGGGTGAGTTTCTGAATTCCATTTATACTCATGTCTTTCGCTTTATTTTTTAAAAGATTTTATTTATTTATTTGAGAGAAACAATGTTTGAGAGAGCAGGAGCAGAGGGAGATGCAGACTTCTTGCTGAGCAGGGAGCTGGATGTGGGGCTTCATCCCAGAACCCTGGAATCATGACCTGAGCTGAAGGCAGACGCTCAACTGACTGAGCCACCCAGGTGTGCCTATTCATGTCTTTCTTTTATGATGGAAGTCTAGGATCAAAGATGCCAATTTCTTTCCAGTTCTTTGCAGTTCTCAGACTCACATGAAATTGGTAGAAGGACAGGTTTAGGGGAGGGTGATGGAGCAAGGAGGGTTTAGAAATATTATTAGGCTTCAAGGATGCAATTTATTGGTCAGTTCCATTGATGGAACTCTCACTCTTCTACATTCATTGTTTTTACTCTGTACGTGGGGCAGGAACTTGAACTCTCCTAGACTCTGGTCCTTATTTTTGGATTAGAACAATGTTCCTCATTCCCACCACAAGAAATCCAATCCCCTTGAAAGCCAGCACCATATCTTCTTTATACAGTGATTTGTATATCTTTATACAGTGATCTGCACCGGTTTGGTAGGGGTGCTGTCTCCATTTTACTGGTTAGTGGAGGGTCATGTGGTCAAAGAAGTGAAATGAGAGAAGGCAATTCCTTTCTGGTCCAATCTTCTCCCTAACCTTTGGTTTTGACAGCAGTCCTGTTGGCATATGGAAGCCTTGGCCTTCATTTTGTAGGCTAAGTTTTAATGCTCTTTGTTTTACAGCTTATAGAGCCCCTAATAAGGAAGTGTCCATGTCAGTAGATTCATGATAATGACAAAGCAGATTCTGTGGGTCCAGTTTTGGGTAGACTCAGATATTCCCAGTACAAACCCAACTTCTGTGAGAGGAGATATGGTGGGAAATGTTCAATTGTTTTCTGTGTAACTTTTTTCTCCTGTGTTCACAGATCCCCTTAGAGAAGAATGCCTGCTGAAAATGCTTCCTTTGTGACTGAATTCATTCTTATGGGGCTAACAGACTCACCATATCTCCAGCTCCCCCTGTTCTTCCTGTTTCTACTCATGTATGTGGTCACTGTGTTAGGAAATTTGGGCTTGATAACTCTAATCCTGCTGAATTCACACCTGCACACGCCCATGTACTTTTTCCTCTTGAATTTGTCCTTCATAGACCTCTGTTATTCTTCTGTATTTACACCCAAAATGCTGATTAACTTCACATCAAAGAGGAATATTATCTCCTACAGGGGATGCATGACCCAGCTTTTCTTTTTCTGTGGTTTTGGTATTTCTGAAGCTTATGTGCTGACATCAATGGCCTATGATCGCTATGTGGCCATCTGTAACCCACTTTTATATAATTTTTCCATGTCCCCTAAAGTGTGTTCCATCCTTATGCTTGGTTCATATTTGGTGTCGTTTTTGGATGCAACGGCTCACACTGGATGCATGCTGAGACTGACCTTCTGTGATGCAAACACCATCAACCATTATTTGTGTGACATCCTCCCTCTACTCCAGCTCTCCTGCACCAGCACTTATGTGAATGAGCTGGTGGTTTTCATTGTTGTGGGTATGAATATCATTGTGCCCACTGTCACTATCTTTGTCTCCTATGGTTTCATCCTGTCCAGCATCTTGCACATCAGCTCCACTGAGGGCAGGTCCAAAGCCTTCAGCACGTGCAGTTCCCACATAATTGCTGTTTCTCTGTTCTTTGGATCAGGTGCATTTATGTATCTTAAACCATCTTCTGCTGGGTCTATGGATGAGGGAAAAATCTCCTCTGTCTTTTATACGAATGCAGTTCCCATGATGAACCCTTTCATTTACAGCTTGAGAAACAAGGACATTAAACTTGCTGTGAGAAAAACTCTGAGTAGAAGAGTGAATTGATCAGAAACAGGGTGTATCTGTGTAGTTATTTTTGCCCGGTGGGATTCTGTATGTTTAAAATAAAATACCTTTCATGGCAATATTCCTAGCATTTTCTCCTAATATGGTCAAGGAAGTTCAAGTCTCAAAATTTATTTTCAAGGTTGGTCCTTCTTTTTTCCTCACGAATACCATAGTATCTTCTCTACCTTTTTGTTTGTTTAGTAATAGCATTAAGTAATAAACGTGTTGTTTTTTTTCCCCACCCATTTTCATTATCTACTTGTTTTTTCCTCTGGCATTTGAAATGCTCTTTAAAGAATTAAATTAGAAGGGTGATGTTTTATTATTGTCGGAGTTTTTATCTGCCACTTGGTATTAGAATATGGATTAGAAGGATGACATTTTATTGTTTTGGATGTTTTTGTCTGCTGCTTGGTATTAGAATGTGTATCAAGGTATAGTATATGTATATGGGTGGCTTTGTTAATCATCTGCCTTTGGCTCAGCTCATGATCTTGGGATCCTGTGATTGAGTCCCACATTGGGCTCCCTGCCTAGCTGGGAGACTGCTTCTTCCTCTCCCTCTGCTGCAACCCCTTCTTTTGCTCTCTCATCTTCTCTCTCTTTCTCTCAAACAAATAAATAAATAAAGCTTAAAAAAAGGATATGTATCAGAACATCTCTTTGTAATCCCATTTCTCCATCCTCCAATTGGTGAGAATATGTCTCCTTTCAATGCCAGGAGTTGGAGTCCATAATGACAATCAAGATTAATCCAGTTTGCATATGTAGACATCACATATGAAGAGTCTTTTTGCAGATTTTTCTCTTTTACCCCTTTACAGTCAACCAACATATAACTGATCATCAAAATATATTTATTGTATTGCTGGGAAAGTGAAGCTCAGAGTAGTAAGATTTCCCTAATGTCATACAGGTTTTTAAAGTAAGAGTTTAGACTAAATTCGTAGCCTTCTGATTTTATTTCTACTACTCTTTGTAGTCTATTTTGCTTTATTTTATTTTATTTATTTTTTTTTAGCTTCAAGTTTTTATTTAAATTCCAGCTAGTTAACATATGGTATATTATTAGTTTCAGGGGTATCACTTTTATCCAACACCCAGTGCTCATCACAGCCAGTTCCCTCCTTAATCTCCATCTCCCATTTAACTTATCTCCCTGCCCACTTCCCCTCCAGCACCCTGTTTGTAGTCTTTAGTCCAGAATCCATTTCATGGCTTGCCCTCTTTTTCCCCCCATGTTCATTTGTTTTGTTTTTTAAGTTTCACATATAAGTAAAATCATATGGTATTTGTCTTATTCTGACTGACTTATGTCACTTAGCATAATACTCTCTAGCTCCATGCACATCTTTGTAAATGGCATATTTCATTCTTTTTTATGGCACACACACACACACACACACACAATCTCACATCTTCTTTATCATTTCATCATTCAATGGCTGTCCAGGCTCTTTTCATAATCTGGCTCTTACTGATAATGCTGCTGTAAATTGGAGAGTGTGTATACCTCAAATCAGTATTTTTGTATCCTTTGGGTAAATACCTAGTAGTGCAATTGCTGGACCATAGGTTAGTTCTATTTTTATCCCTTTGGGGAACCTCCATACTGTTTTCCACAGCGGCTGCACCAGTTTGCATTTCCCACCAACAGTGTAAGAGGGTTCCCCTCTATCCTCATCAACATTTGTTGTTTCCTCTGTGGTTGATTTTATCTATTCTGACAGGTGTGAGATGATATCTCATTGTAGTTATGATTTATATTTCCCTAATGATGTGTGATGTTCAGCATCTTTTCATGAGTCTGTTGGCCAACTGTGTGTCATGTTTGGAAAATACCTATTCATGTCTTCTGCCTATTTTTTAACTGGGTTATTTGTTTGTGTATTGAGTTCGATAAGTTCTTTTTATATTCTGGTTACTAACTCTTTATCAAATAAGGTCATTTGCAAATATCTTCTCAACCTTCAGAATGGTTGCCTTTTAGTTTTGTTGATTGTTTCCTTCATTGTGCAGAAGCTTTTTATGTCAATGAAGTCCTAAAAGTTCATTTTTGCTTTTATATCCCTTGCCTCTGGAGACATGTATAGTAATGTCAAAGAGGTTCTACCTTAGTTTTCCTCTAGGATTTTTTTTTTTTAAGATTTTATTTATTTATTTGACAGAGAGATCACAAGCAGGCAGAGAGGCAGGCAGAGAGAGAGGAGGAAGCAGGCTCCCTGCTGAGCAGAGAGCCCGATGCGGGGCTCGATCCCAGGACTCTGAGATCATGACCTGGGCCGAAGGCAGCGGCTTAACCCACTGAGCCACCCAGGCGCCCCTCCTCTAGGATTTTGATGGTTTCCTGTCTTACATGTAGATCTTATATCCATTTCTAATTTATTTTTTTTTGTACAATACAAGAAAGTGATCCAGTTTCATTCTTTTGCATATTGCTGTCTTGTTTTCCAAACACCATTTGTTGAAGAGACTGTCTTTTTTTCCATATGATATTCTTTCCTACTTTGTCAAAGATTAGTTGGCCATATTGTTGTAGGTCCGTGTCTGGGTTTTCTATTCCGTTCCATTGATCTATGTGTCTGTTTTTGTACCACAACAGTACTGTCTTGACCACTACAACTTTGTAATGTATCTTGAAGTACAGACTTGTGATGCCTTGCACTGTACTTCCCTTTTTCAAGATTGCTTTTTCTATGCAGGGTCTTTGTGGTTCCATACAAATTTTAGGATTGTTTGTTCTAGCTCTGTGTAAGATGCTGGTGGTATTTTGAGAGAGATCGCATTAAATGTGTAGTTTGCTTTGGGCCATACATTTAACATATTTGTTCTTCCAATCCACGAGCATGGAATGTTTTTCCATTTGTTTTTGTCATCTTGTATTTCTTTCATCAGTGTTTCATAGTTTTCAGCATGTGGATCTTTTTACCTCTTTGGTGTGGTTTATTCCTAGGTATCTTATGGTTTATGGTGGAGTCGTAAATGGGACTGATTCCTTGATTTCACTTTCTGCTGCTTCATCATTGGCAGATAGAAATGCAACAGATTTCTCTATATTGATTTTGTATCCTTCATCTTTAACTGAATTTTTGTGTCAGTTCCCGCAAATTTTTGGTGGATTCTTTGGGTTTTCTATAGCATACTATGTTGTCTACAAAGAGTGAAAGTTTGACTTCTTCCTTCTAGATTTGGGTGCCTTTTATTTCTTTTTGTTGTCTGATTGCCGAGGCTAGGACCTCTAGTTCTGTGTTAAATATTAATGGTGAGAATAGGCATCCCTGTCCTGTTCCTGACTGTAAAGGAAATTCTGTTCTCCCCCCATTGAGGACAGTATTATTTGTGGAGTTTCATAGAAAGCTTTTAATCTTTTGAGGTATGTTCTTTCTACCCTAATTGGTTGTGGGTTTTTTTTTTTTTTAAGATTTTATTTATTTATTTCACAGAGATTGAGAGAGAGAGAGAGAGAGATCACAACTAGGCCGAGAGGTAGGCAGAGAGCAGTGGGGAGCAGGCTCCCTGCTGAACAGAGAGCCTGATGCAGGGCTTGATCCTAGGACTCTGAGATCATGACCTGAGCCAAAGGCAGAGGCTTAACCCACTGAGCCACCCAGGTGCCCCTGGTTGAGGGTTTTTATAAGGAATGGATTTTGTACTCTGTCAAATGTTTTTTCTGTCTTTATTGAGAGGATTATATGGTTTTTATCCTTTCTTTCATAAATGTGGTGTATCATGCTGGTTGTTTTGCAAATATTGAACTACCCCTGCAGCCCAGGAATGCATCTCACTTGATTATGATGAATGATTCTTTTAATGTACTGTTAAATTCTATTTGTTAATTTTTTTTTGATAATTTTTGCATCCATGTTGATCAGGGATATTGGCCTGGAGTTCTCTTTTTTTAGTGGGGTCGTTGTCTGGTTTTGGATTCAGGGTAATGCTAACCTCATTGAGGAGTTTGTAAGTTTTCCTTGCATTTGTATTTTTTTTGAATTGTTTGTGAAAAATGGGTATTAACTTTTCTTTAATGTTTGTTAGAATTTCCCTTTGTAGCCACCTGGCCCTAAACTTTTGTTTTTTGGGGAGATTTTTTATTACTAATTTAATTTCTTTGTTGGCTATTCATCTGTTCTAGTTTTCTATTTCATCATGTTTCAGTATTCATAGCTTTTATATTTCTAGGAATTTATCCATTTCTCCTAGATTGCCCAATTTGTTGGCATATAATTTTTAATAATATTCTCTTATAATTCTTTGTTCTGTAGTGTTGTTTTGATGGCGCCTATATAATTCATGATTTTATTTGTTTTGGTCCTTTCTCTCTCTTTCTCTTTTTTTGATAAATCTGGCTAAGGGGTTATCAATTTTATATATTTTTTCAAAGTACCAACTCCTGGTTTCATTGAGCTGTTCTATTTTTATTGTTGTTGTTTATTTGTTTCTATATCATTTATTTCTGCTCTAGCCTTTATTATTTCTCTTCTCCTACTGGCATTAGGCTTCTTTTATTGTTCTATGTCTAACTCCTTTAAGTGTAAGGTTAGGTTTCATTTTGAGACTTTTATTGCTTCTTGAGGTAGAACCTGTATTGCTATATGCTTCCCTCTTATGACTACTTTCACTGCCTCCCAAAGATTTTGGACCATTGTGTTTTCGTTTTCATAGTTTTTTTTTTTTTAAATTTTTTTTTATTTTTTTCAGCATAACAGTATTCATTATTTTTGCACCACACCCAGTGCTCCATGCAATCCGTGCCCTCTACAATACCCACCACCTGGCGCCCCCAACCTCCCACCCCCCACCCCTTCAAAATTCTCAGATCATTTTTCAGAGTCCATAGTCTCTCATGGTTCACCTCCCCTTCCAATTTCCCTCAACTCCCTTCTCCTCTCCATCTCCCCTTGTCGTTTTCATAGTTTTTAATTTCTTCTTTAATTTTCTGTTTGATTCATTCATTCATTCATTCTTCAGTAGTATGCCGTTCAACCTCCATATATTTGTGGTCTTTCCAATATTTTTCTTGTGGTTGACTTCAAGTTTCATAGTGTTGTAATCAGAGAATATGCATGGTATCATCTCAGGCTTTTTGTATTCGCTGAGGCCCAATTTGTGACTCAATATGTGACCTATTCTGGAGAATGTCCCATGTGCACTTCAAAGGAATGTGTATTCTGCTGCTTTAGGATGAAATATTCTGAATATATTAATTAAGTCCATCTGGTCTAATGTGTCCTTCAAAGCCATTGTTTCCTATTTTATTTTCTGCTTAGATGACCTGTCCATTAATGTAAAGTGGGTGCTAAAGTCCCCTATTATTGTGTTATTATCAATGAGTTCCTTTACGTTTGTTATTAATTGTTTGAATATTTGGGTGCTCAGATGTTGGGGCATAAATCTTTACAATTGTAAGATCATTGTTGGATAGTTCCCTTTCTTATGATTTAATCCTCTTCTTCATCCTGTGTTATAGTCTTTGGTTTAAAATCTAATTTGTCCTTTATAGATCTTGGATATCAGCCCTTTATTTGTAGTGTCATTTGCAAATATCTTCTCGCATTCCATGGGTTGCCTCTTTGTTTTGTTGACTGTTTTCTTTGCTGTGTAGAAGCTTTTTATCTTGATGAAGTCCCAAAACTTCTCAAACTCAAAACCCAAAAAACAAATAATCAAGTCAAAAAATGGGCAGAAGACATAAACAGACACTTCTCCAAAGAAGACATACAAGTGGCTAACAGACACATGAAAAAATGTTCATCATCATTAGCCAACAGGGCAATTCAAATCAAAACCACACTGAGATACCACCTTACACTACTTAGAATGGCAAAAATTGAAAAGGCAAGAAACGACGAATGTTGGAGAGGTTGTGGAGAAAGGGGAACCGTCTTATACCACTGGTGGAAATGTAAGTTGATACGGTCACTTTGGGAAAAACAATGTGAAGCTTCCTCAAAAAGTTAAATATAGGGGCACCTGGGTGGCTCAGTGGGTTAAAGCCTCTGCCTTCGGCTTGGGTCATGATCTCAGGGTCTTTGGATGGAGCCACACATCCGGCTTTCTGCTCAGCGGGGAGCCTGCTTTCTCCTCTCTCTCTGTCTGCCTCTCTGCCTACTTGTGATCTCTGTCAAATAAATAAATAAAATTTTTAAAAAAGTTAAATATAGAGCTATCCTGTGTCCCAGCAATTGCACTATTGGGCATTTACTCCAAATACACAGATGTAATGAAAAGAAGGGGCACATGAACCCCAATATTCATAGCAGCAATGTCCACAATAGCCAAACTATGGAAATAGCCAAAATGTCCTTCAACAGATGAGTGGATAAAGATGTGATTCATAAATACAATGGAATATTACTCAGCCATCAGAAAGGATGAATACCCACATTTACATCAACATGGATGGGACTGGAGGAGACTATACTAAGTGAAATAAGTCAGTGAGAGGCAGTCAATTATCATATGATTTCACTTATTTGTGGAACATAAGGAATAGCATGGAGGACATTAGGAGAAAGAAGGGAAACATGAAGGGGGGAATCAAAGGAAGAGATGAACCACGAGACCATATATGGACTCCAGGAAACAAACTGAGGGTTTCACGAGAGGTGTGGGGGGATGGGTTAGCCTCATGATGGGTATTAAGGAAGGCATGTATTGAATGGAGCTCTGGGTGTTATATACAAACAATGAATCATGGAACACTACATCAAAAACTAACTAACATAACATAATAAAAAAATAAAATTTAGTTTGTCTGATTAATCATTGCTACTTGGCTTTCTTTTGATGTCCATATGCATGGAAATATCTCTTTATTCCTTTATGTTATGTGTTTTTAGGTCTAAAATGAGACTTTAAAATTAGGTAGCAAATAGATGGGTCTTGTTTTTTTATCCATGACACCTACATCTTTTGATTGGAACATTTAGTCCATTTACATTCTGAGTAATTGTTGATAGATATGAATTTCGTGCCCCTTTATTACTTGTTTTTTCATTGTTTCTGGAGATATTGCTCCTTTCCAATTTTTCTCACTTTTGTTTTTTCTTTCCAACTCAAAGATTCCTCTTTAATGTTTCTTGCATTGCTGGTTTAGATCATGAACTCCTTTAGTCTTGTTTGTGCGGGAAACCCTTTATCTCTTCTTCTATTCTGAATGATAGCCCTGCTGGATACAGAATTTTTGGCTGCATTTTTTTTTTTCTCATTCAGCACGTGGAATAAACCATGCTATTTTCTTCTTGCTGTCATGTTTCTGTGGTGACATACGCTGCTAAACTTATTGGTCTTCCCTTCCCTTCTTCTTTTGTCTTGCTGCCTTTAGGATTTTTTTTTTTTCTTTATCACTATATTTTGCAACTTTTGTTACAGTATGTTTTGGTGTTGGCCTCCTTTTGTCGATTTCTCTCTCTCTCTCTCTTTTTTTTTTTTATTTTGTTTCAGTGTCCCAGCATTCATTGTTTATGCACCACACCCAGTGCTCCATGCAATACATGCCCTCCATAATACCCACCACCAGGCTCACCCAACCCCACCCCCAACCCCTCCAAAACCCTCAGATAGTTTTTCACAGTCCACAGTCTCTCATGGTTTGTCTCCCACTCCAATTTCCCCCAAGTCCCTTCTCCTCTCCATCTCTCCATGTCCTCTGTGTTATTCCTTATGCTTCACAAATAAGAGAAACCATATGATAATTGACTCTCTCTGCTTGACTTATTCACTCAGCATAATCTATTCCAGTCCCCTCCATATTGATACAAAAGTTGGGTATTCATCCTTTCTGGTGGAGGCATAATACTCCATAGTATATATGGACCATATCTTCTTTATCCATTCGTCCATTGAAGGGTATCTTGGTTCTTTCCACAGTTTGGTGACTGTGGCCATTGCTGCTATAAACATTGGGGTACAGATGGCCCTTCTTTTCACTACATCAGTATCTTTGGGGTAAATACCTAGTAGTACAATTGCAGGGTCATAGGGAAGATCTATTTTTTATTTTTAAAGGAATCTCAACTTTGTTTTCCTTTTGTTGATTTTGATGAGAATTCTCTGTGCCTCCCGAATTTGGATGCCTATTTCTTTCCCAGATGGGATGTTTCCAGATCTAATTTCCTCAAATAAACTGTTCTGCCCCCTTTACCCTCTTTTCTTATTCTGGTACTTCAATGACATGAATGTTATTATGCTGTATGGATTCACTGAGTTCCCTAAGTCTGCATTCATGATCCATTCTTTTCTTTTTTTTTTTTTAAGATTTTTTTAAAAAAATTATTTGACAGAGAGAGATCACAAGTAGACAGAGAGGCAGACAGAGAGAGAGAGGGAAGCAGGCTCCCTGCTGAGCAGAGAGCCCGATGCAGGACTCAATTCCAGGACCCTGAGATCATGACCTGAGCCGAAGGCAGCGGCTTAACCCACTGAGCCACCCAGGCTCCCTGATCCATTATTTTCTTTCCCTCTTCTTTTCTGCTTCATTATTTTCAATACTTTTCTTTTCCATATAACTTTTTGGTTCCTCTGATTGATCCATCCTTGTGCTCATTGCATTCAGTTTTGAATCTCTGTTATTGTATTTTCATTTCAGTCTGACTAGTTTTTAGATCTTTATCTTTGGAATAAGGGATTCCCTGGTGTCTTCTATGGTTTTCTCAAACCAAGCTAGTATACTCATAATTGTTGTTTTAAGTTCTTGATCATGCATATTACTTTTTTTAAGTATTTTTTTTAAATTTTTTAAATTTATTTTCAGCATAACAATATTCATTGTTTTTGCACCACACCCAGTGCTCCATGCAATCCGTGCCCTCTCTAATACCCACCACCTGGTTCTTCCAACTTTCCACCCCCCGCCCCTTCAAAACCCTCAGATTGTTTTTCAGAGTCCATAGTCTCTCGTGGTTCACCTCCCCTTCCAATTTCCCTCAGCTCTCTTCTCCTCTCCATCTCCCCTTGTCCTCCATGCTATTTGTTATGCTCCACAAATCAGTGAAACCCTATGATAATTGACTCTCTCTGCTTGACTTATTTCACTCAGCATAATCTCTTCCAGTCCCGTCCATGTTGCTACAAAAGTTGGGTATTCATCCTTTCTGATGGAAGCATAATACTCCATAATGTATATGGACCACATCTTCCTTATCCATTTGTCCGTTGAAGGGCATCTTGGTTCTTACCAGTTTGTCATACTTTTGTATGTATTTTAGCAAAATAAGCTTCTTTTTTTTTAAATAATTTTTTTTTAATTTTTTTATTTTTTCAGCATAACAGTATTCATTGTTTTTGTACCACACCCAGTGCTCCATGCAATCCGTGCCCTCTCTAATGCCCACCACCTGGTTCCCCCAACCTCTTCAAACCCTTCAGATTGTTTTTCAGAGTCCATAGTCTCTCATTGTTCACCTCCCCTTCCAATTTCCCCCAACTCCCTTCCCGTAACTCCCCATGTCCTCCATGCTATTTGTTATGCTCCACAAATCAGTGAAACCCTATGATAATTGACTCTCTCTGCTTGACTTATTTCACTCACCATAATCTCTTCCAGTCCCGTCCATGTTGCTACAAAAGTTGGGGAAATAAATGACGCCATGAAACGTTCCAACATCAGAATTATTGGAATCCCTGAAGGGGAGGAGAAAGAAAGAAGTCTAGAAGATATAATGGAACAAGTTCTTCATGAAAATTTTCCCAAACTCGAGAATGAAACCAGCGTTCATGTACTAGAGGCCGAATGGTCACCACCCAAGATTATAGATTCCAGAAAAACATCAAGACACCTGATAGTCAAATTGAGGAATCATAATTGTAGGTATAATCTCTTGAAAGCTGCTAGGACAAAGAGGCTCCTTACTTACAGAGGAAAGCCCATCAGAATAACATCAGACCTGTCCACAGAGACCTGGCAAGCCAGAAAGGGCTGGCAAGATATATTCAGGGCACTAAATGAGAAGAACATGCAGCCAAGAATACTTTATCCAGCAGGACTGACATTCAAAATGGATGGAGAGATAAAGAGTTTCCAAGACCAGCAAGGCTTAAAAGACTATGCATCCACCAAGCTGACACTGCAGGAAATATTAAGAGGGGTTCTATAAAAGAGGAAAAATCCTAAGAATAGCATTGAACCGAAAGATCATGCATATTACTTATATCTGTTTTGATTAGATCGCTGGCCGTGACCTTTACTTTTCCTTTCTTTTGGGATGAATTTTTCCATCTTGGCAGTTTGACTAGGACTCTGTCTTCTTGTGCTATGAAAGCCTGTTATGTTTCCTATTCCTGAGAATGATTGGTTTATGAAGAGAATGTTATCTACTATTCAGGGCCTAGCATTTAGGAAGTGTCTCTGTTGTATGTTATGTGCACTCAGCTGCTGTGTTTTGGCTATTCTTTCCTTCAGGTCAGTCCTTTGCAGAGTTTCTCCTTGCCTGTAGTGGGGAGTTTTTGGACCTTGGCTAGTGTATGGTGAGTTTTAACTAGAATTGGCTGCATTTTTGCTTGTGGGAGGTTGAAGTGAAGGAAAAGAGGATGAGTCCAGAGAAGGTCAATTTTGTTTTGGTCCATCTTGCTTCTCCCTTCTCCTTTAATTTTTCCAGCAGTCATGTTTGTATATGGTAGGACTGGACTTCCCTTTCTTGGCTAAATTGTGTAGTATTTGCTCTATTTATCTTATAAACCTCTAATAAATGGAAGAGTTAGTGTTTCTCAGTATCATGATAGACATAAAGGCAGATTTTCTGGGTCCAGATTTGGTTAGTCTCAGCCCTCAGATATTCCTCTTTTGCAGGTTGAAATACAGTGGGAAGAGCTGGCTTTTTTTCTTATGTAATCCTGTTTTTCTATACTTACAGATCCCCTTGGAGAAGAATGGCTCCTACAAACTCCTCTTTTGTGACTGAATTCATCCTGGTGGGGCAAAGAGACCTACCATATCTCCAGCTCCCCCTGTTCTGCTAGTTTCTACTCATGTATATGGTTACTGTGTTGGGAAATTTGGGCGTGATAATTCTAAATAGGCTGAACTCACACCTGCACATGTCCCCATGTACTTTTTCATCTTCAATTTGTCCTTCATAGACCTCTGTTATCCTTCTGTGGTTACACCCAAAATGCTGACAAACTTCACATCAAAGAAGAACATTATCTCCTACAGGGGATGCATGACCCAGTCATTCTTTCTTCTTTTCTTTTCTTTTCTTTTCTTTTTTTTCTTTTCTTTTCTTTTCTTTTCTTTCTTTCTTTGTTTCTTTCTTTCTTTTTTTCTCCTTCTTCTTCTTCTTCTTCTTCTTCTTCTTCTTCTTCTTCTTCTTCTTCTTCTTCTTCTTCTTCTTCTTCTTTTTTAATTTCTTTTCAGCATAACAGTATTCACTGTTTTTGCACCACACCCAGTGCTCCATGCAATATGTGCCCTCCCCAATATCCACCACCTGGTTCCCACAACCTCCCACTCCCCGCCCCTTCAAGACCCTCAGGTTCTTTTTCAGTGTCCATAGTCTCTCATGGTTCACCTCCCCTTCCAATTTCCCTCAACTCCCTTCTCCTCTCCATCTCCCCTTG
The DNA here is from genome assembly GCF_902655055.1 of Lutra lutra. Classification (NCBI taxonomy): domain Eukaryota; kingdom Metazoa; phylum Chordata; class Mammalia; order Carnivora; family Mustelidae; genus Lutra; species Lutra lutra. Next base: position 19,829,312 of record NC_062287.1, on the reverse strand, counting down.
TCCTCCATGTAATTTGTTATGCTCCACAAATAAGTGAAACCATATGATAATTGGCTCTCTCTGCTTGACTTACTTCACTCAGCATAATCTCTTCCAGTCCCGTCCATGTTGCTACAAAAGTTGGGTATTCATCCTTTCTGATGGAGGCATAATACTCCATAGTGTATATGGACCACATCTTCCTTATCCATTTGTCCGTTGGAGGGCATCTTGGTTCTTTCCACAGTTTGGCGACCGTGGCCATTGCTGCTATAAACATTGGGGTACAGATGGCCCTTCTTTTCACTTTTTTTTTTCTATTTATGAAGCTTAAGTGCTAACATCAATGGCCTATGATGGCTATGTGGCCATCTGTACCCATTTTGTATAATGTTGCCATGTCCCCCAAAGTGTGTTCCATCCTTATGCTTGGTTCATACTTGGTGTCATTTTTGGATGCCATGGCTCACACAGGATGCATGCTGAGACTGACCTTCTGTGATGCAAACACCTCTTATTTGTGTGACATGCTCTCTCCGCTCCAGCTCTCCTGCATGAGCACTTATGTCAATGAGCTGGTGGCTTTCCTTGTGGTGGGCATAGATATTATTGTGCCCAGTGTCATCATCTTTGTCTTTTATGGTTTCATCCTGTCCAGCATCTTGCACATCAGCTACACTGAGGGCAGGTCCAAAGCCTTCAGCACCTTCAGTTCCCACATAATTGCTGTTTCTCTGTTCTTTGGATCAGGTACATTTATGTATCTTAAACCATCTTCTGCTGTGTCTATGGATGAGGGAAAATTCTCCTCTGTCTTTTTCACCAAAACAGTTCCTTTGATGAACCCTTTCATCTACAGCTAGAGAAACAAAGATGTTAAACTTGCTCTGAGAAAAACCCAGAGTAGGAGAGTGTTTTGATCAGAATCACTGTCTGTGGTTATAGTTATAGGACTGCTATATTCTCTTTCTTTCATCAGAATAGTTTTAGGTGGGAGTGTTCATGTCCTATATCTTTCTTACTATAGTGAAGGAAATTTGAGTCATCTGTCAGTTTGTTTTCAGTTTTTTTTTAACTTGGTAAAATATACTTTATCAATATTATATGACAAGTTAGGGCTCTCCATACCCCTCCTTTATAGGGGTAATGGATGGAAACTATATAGAGGTCAGGGTATTCTCAGCATGTATGTGGATGCATTGGGGCAAGGACTCCCCAGGATCTGAGGGCCCCACTCTTCCTCTTGTTATCCCTGGGGCTGGTCATCTACGGGGCTCTTACTCCCTGGAGGCCATGTGGCCCATAAAGTCCACCACCAGCCCAATTCATGTCATACCAGGAAATGAGCTTCACAAAGTGATCATTGAATGTACTGCCAGGATCAACATGGAAGGTGGAAGAGTGAGCATCACTGTTAAAGCCCCAGGAGACAACCTGGTCCTCAGTGGAGCCCAGGATGTCCTTGAAGGGGCGCTCCCATGCCTGCTTCATCACCTTCTTGATGTCATCATATTAGGCAGCTTTCCCTAGGTGGCAGATCAGATCCACAACTGACAATTTAGGAGCAGAAACATGGAAGGCCATGCAGAAAGTTTCCTATTCATCTCAGAGATGACCTTGCCCAAAGCATTGCAGTACCAATAAAAGAAGGGATGATGTTGTGGGCAGCCCCTTGGCCATCACACCACAGCCTCACAGATATGGTTATGCACAGTTTCTTGATGGCAGGATGGCAGGGACTATAGTCACGAGTCCCTCTACAATGTCATTGTTGTTATGGATGACCTTGGCAAGAGAGGCCAAGGAGTTGGTGGTATAGGAGGCATTGTTGACAGTCTTGAAGGCATTGTCATACTTCTCATGGTTTGCACACATCACAACCATGGGGGCATCAGCAGAAGGGGCAGAGATGATGACCCTCTTAGACCCATCTTCACTTAAGCTCCAGTATTCTCCATGGTGGCAAAGACCCCAGTGGACTGCACAGCATACTTAGCATCAGCATCACCCCATTTAATGTTGGTTGGCTCTCACTCCTGGAAGATCAAGATGGGCTTTGCTTTGATGCCAGGATTCCTGTTCTCAACCATGACTGTACCTTTGAGTTGCCGTGGGTGGAATCATACTGGAATGTGTAGATTATGTACTTGAGGTCAAATGAAGAGGTCTTTAATGATGACAGAATCCATTTTGTCAAGTTAAAAGCAGCCCTGGTGACCAGGTGCCCAATATGGCTAAATCCACTTATTCCAACCTTCATCATTGAGTTTGGGGATAGTGCTGTAACTGCACCAGAAGATGTGGCTATGTGTCAGACAGGGAGGAGGAAAGTCCAATTTTTTAATGATAGGCCTTCCTTCCTCATAATTTTCATGATGTCTTCTCCTTTTTACCACTTTAACCATTGAGAAATGAGATTAATCAATAAATTTATCTTTGTCTTTCACATTGTCATTATGGAACTTGTTTTTTTTCTCTTGGGAAGGATAAACAGTTCTGTAAATGATCATGTAAAGTAACAGTATGGTGATCTTGTACCTATGGGGGGTTTCTTACACTGTGCTATTGGATTCAGGAATCAGATAATCTGTACTCCTCTCTGTACACTTCCCTGGACTATAATGTGTCTCCTTGAAATGTCACTGTTTCACAGATACAGCAGGTATCAGAACATCCATAAAATATTATCCGCTTTCCAGCTAAATGCTATGTGTTAAGCATCTCTTGAGAGAGGTTTCATATTTACCATAGGAAACACAAGTGATTCTCAATATACATTTATTGCATAGACAGGGTACTGAAGCTTAGAAAAGTTAATGAATTATGTCATACAGCTTATTAAGGAAACATCTTGATAAAGTGTAGCCTCCTGATTTTAAGTCTACTGCTCTTTCAAATATACTTTTTGTCTACTTCATTTTATTATTTTTATTTTTAATTTATTTCAATAATCCTAAAATATGAGAGCATTTTTTTTTATTTTGAAAGTTGACTGTGCCTTGTTGGCTTACACGTGAATATCCCTCAGGGTAATGGTTGTTTTAGGAAAATAGTGTGAGAGTTCTTTTTCTTGTTAAAGAGTAGTCCTATTAGGCTAGGCTAATGAGAGATGACTGATTGAAACAGGGAGCTTTTTGCAAATTAATTAAAAAATATTTTAGAATGTCTGAATCTAGTAATTCAGAGATGAGGGCATGGGAGAGAAAGGAACCCAGCACCAAACATTAGGCCAGGACCACAAAAACCACATGGACAACAAACAAGAAATCTCTCTGTAGGAAAGGACTATGAGGTTTAAAACCATCTTTCATCTGACTTTGTCTCCTGCTCTTTAGAGTACTGCAATTCCACCTCCCCCTTGGGTCCATACAGCTATGATAAAACTTATAATGCACAACGATCCTACATTAATAGTGTTTTAGGGAATGAAGGCCAAAAGGCCAGATTGATCTCCACATTTATGAGGAACCAAGAACACAGAGGACAGGAGCTTAAATAATGTTTGGTATTCAAAATTCAAGTCAAGATGAAGGGATTTAGAAAGCAAATGATGGAGAAAAGACATCTCTTTTTGTGACTCTTCCTTTCTAGAAGGCTCTAGAAATATTATGGAGACCACAGGATTTCTCTGGGTAGGGTAAAAGCACAAGTCATTTAATATTTAAACCAGGAGATGGGAGGGCACATGTTGTGATGAGCACTAGGTGTTATACACAATTAATGAATCATTGAACACTACATCAAAATCTAATGATGTACTATATGGTGGCTAACTGAACATAATAAAAAACACAGGTAAAGTAGCAAGGCTGGAGGACCTGGGAAGAGCTCAATCAGTCCTGTGCTTGTTGGCTTCCATGTGCTGCTTCCATATGGATTTTAAGTTACAAAATCCGTGAAATAGCAGCTGAGAGAGCAAAGACAACTTGAAAGAAACACTTGGTGGATAAACCAAATTCTGACAATTTCTTTTCTGGAATCGGATGTTGGATTTTTTTTTTTTTTTTTTTTTTTGAGGAAAGAATTACTGGCTACTTTAAAAACCCTTAATCCTAAATTTTGCACCTGAAGCCAATATTACACCATATATTAAGCAATAGAATTTAAATAAAAACTTGAAACCAATTTTAAAAACCCTTAATCCTTAATCAAGTTATGATTTAAAAATTTCTAAGGAAACTTCGATAATAGTTAATATTCTACCAGTGTTCAAATTTTCACTTAAGATTTAGGTATTGTGAAATTTAATGCAGCTGTCTTGTTGGCTTATTTGCTTTTTTTGGGGGGGTTTGTTTTTGTCATTGTTTGTTTGTTTGTTTGTTTTAGCTTTCATTCATTTTTTTTTTTTTACAGCTTTATAAACATATATTTTTATCCCCAGGGGTACAGGTCTGCGAATTGCCAGGTTTACACACTTCACAGCACTCACCATAGCACATACCCTCCCCAATATCCATAACCCCACCCCCTCTCCCAACCCCTTCCCCCCATCAACCCTCAGTTTGTTTTGTGAGATTAAGAGTCACTTATGGTTTGTCTCCCTCCCAATCCCATCTTGTTTCATTTACTCTTCTCCTACCCCCTCGACCCCCCATGTTGCATCTCCTCTCCCTCATATCAGGGAGATCATATGATAGTTGTCTTTCTCCGATTGACTTATTTCGCTAAGCATGATACCCTCTAGTTCCATCCACGTCGTCGCAAATGGCAAGATTTCATTTCTTTTGATGGCTGCATAGTATTCCATTGTGTATATATACCACATCTTCTTTATCCATTCGTCTGTAGATGGACATCTAGGTTCTTTCCATAGTTTGGCTATTGTAGACATTGCTGCTATAAACATTCGGGTGCATGTGCCCCTTCGGATCACTATGTTTGTATCTTTAGGGTAAATACCCAGCAGTGCAATTGCAGGGTCATAGGGTAGTTCTATTTTCAACATTTTGAGGAACCTCCATGCTGTTTTCCAGAGTGGTTGCACCAGCTTGCATTCCCACCAACAGTGTAGGAGGGTTCCCCTTTCTCCGCATCCTCGCCAGCATCTGTCATTTCCTGACTTGTTAATTTTAGCCATTCTGACTGGTGTGAGGTGATATCTCATGGTGGTTTTGATTTGTATTTCCCTGATGCCGAGTGATATGGAGCACTTTTTCATGTGTCTGTTGGCATCTGGATGTCTTCTTTGCAGAAATGTCTGTTCATGTCCTCTGCCCATTTCTTGATTGGATTATTTGTTCTTTGGGTGTTGAGTTTGGTAAGTTCTTTATAGATTTTGGACACTAGCCCTTTATCTGATATGTCATTTGCAAATATCTTCTCCCATTCTGTCAGTTGTCTTTTGGTTTTGTTCACTGTTTCCTTTGCTGTGCAAAAGCTTTTGATCTTGATAAAATCCCAAAAGTTCATTTTTGCCCTTGCTTCCCTTGCCTTTGGTGATGTTCCTAGGAAGATGTTGCTGCGGCTGACGTCGAAGAGGTTGCTGCCTGTGTTCTCCTCGAGGATTTTGATGGATTCCTTTCTCACATTGAGATCCTTCATCCATTTTGAGTCTATTTTCGTGTGTGGTGTAAGGAAATGATCCAATTTCATTTTTCTGCATGTGGCTGTCCAATTTTCCCAACACCATTTATTGAAGAGGCTGTCTTTGTTCCATTGGACATTCTTTCCTGCTTTGTCGAAGATGAGTTGACCATAGAGTTGAGGGTCCATTTCTGGGCTCTCTATTCTGTTCCATTGATCTATGTGTCTGTTTTTGTGCCAGTACCATGCTGTCTTGATGACGACAGCTTTGTAATAGAGCTTGAAGTCCGGAATTGTGATGCCACCAACTTTGGCTTTCTTTTTCAATATTCCTTTGGCTATTCGAGGTCTTTTCTGGTTCCATATAAATTTTAGGATTATTTGTTCCATTTCTTTGAAAAAAATGGATGGTACTTTGATAGGAATTGCATTAAATGTGTAGATTGCTTTAGGTAGCATAGACATTTTCACAATATTTATTCTTCCAATCCAGGAGCATGGAACATTTTTCCATTTCTTTGTGTCTTCCTCAATTTCTTTCATGAGTACTTTATAGTTTTCTGAGTATAGATTCTTAGTCTCTTTGGTTAGGTTTATTCCTAGGTATCTTATAGTTTTGGGTGCAATTGTAAATGGGATGGACTCCTTAATTTCTCTTTCTTCTGTCTTGTTGTTGGTGTAGAGAAATGCAACTGATTTCTGTGCATTGATTTTATATCCTGACACTTTCCTGAATTCCTGTACAAGTTCTAGCAGTTTTGGAGTGGAGTCTTTTGGGTTTTCCACATAGAGTATCATATCACCTGCGAAGAGTGATAGCTTGACTTCTTCTTTGTCGATTTGGATGCCTTTAATTTCCTTTTGTTGTCTGATTGCTGAGGCTAGGACTTCTAGTACTATGTTGAATAGCAGTGGTGATAACGGACATCCCTGCCGTGTTCCTGACCTTAGCGGAAAAGCTTTCAGTTTTTCTCCATTGAGAATGATATTTGCGGTGGGTTTTTCATAGATGGCTTTGATAATATTGAGGTATGTGCCATCTATCCCTACACTTTGAAGAGTTTTGATCAGGAAGGGATGCTGTACTTTGTCAAATGCTTTTTCAGCATCTATGGAGAGTATCATATGGTTCTTTTTCTTTCTTTTATTAATGTGTTGTATATCATCACATTGATTGATTTGCGGATGTTGAACCAGCCTTGCAGCCCTGGAATAAATCCCACTTGGTCGTGGTGAATAATCCTTTTAACGTACTGTTGAATCCTATTGGCTAGTATTTTGGCGAGAATTTTTGCATCTGTGTTCATCAAGGATATTGGTCTGTAGTTCTCTTTTTTGTTGGGATCCTTGTCTGGTTTTGGGATCAAGGTGATGCTGGCCTCATAAAATGAGTTTGGAAGTTTTCCTTCTATTGCTATTTTTTGGAACAGTTTCATGAGAATAGGAATTAGTTCTTCTTTAAATGTTTGGTAGAATTCCCCCGGGAAGCCGTCTGGCCCTGGGCTTTTGTTTGTTTGGAGATTTTTGATGACTGTTTCAATCTCCTTACTGGTTATGGGTCTGTTGAGGCTTTCTATTTCTTCCTGGTTCAGTTGTGGTAGTTTATATGTCTCTAGGAATGCATCCATTTCTTCCAGATTGTCAAATTTGTTGGCGTAGAGTTGCTCATAGTATGTTCTTATAATTGTCTGTATTTCTTTGGTGTTCGTTGTGATCTCTCCTCTTTCATTCATGATTTTATTTATTTGGGTCCTCTCTCTTTTCTTTTTGATAAGTCTGGCCAGGGGTTTATCAATCTTATTAATTCTTTCAAAGAACCAGCTCCTAGTTTCGTTGATTTGTTCTATTGTTTTTTTGGTTTCTATTTCATTGATTTCTGCTCTGATCTTTATGATTTCTCTTCTCCTGCTGGGTTTAGGGTTTCTTTCTTGTTCTTTCTCCAGCTCCTTTAGGTGTAGGGTTAGGTTGTGTACCTGAGACCTTTCTTGTTTCTTGAGAAAGGCTTGTACTGCTATATATTTTCCTCTCAGGACTGCCTTTGTTGTGTCCCACAGATTCTGAACTGTTGTGTTTTCATTATCATTTGTTTCCATAAATTTTTTCAATTCTTCTTTAATTTCCTGGTTGACCCATTCATTCTTTAGAAGGATACTGTTTAGTCTCCATGTATTTGGGTTCTTTCCAAATTTCCTCTTGTTATTGAGTTCTAGCTTTAGAGCATTGTGGTTCTGAAAATATGCAGGGAATGATCCCAATCTTTTGATACCGGTTGAGACTTGATTTAGGACCAAGAATGTGATCTATTCTGGAGAATGTTCCATGTGCACTAGAGAAGAATGTGTATTCTGTTGCTTTGGGATGAAATGTTCTGAATATATCTGTGATGTCCATCTGGTCCTGTGTGTCATTTAAGGCCTTGATTTCCTTGTTGATCTTTTGCTTGGATGATCTGTCCATTTCAGTGAGGGGAGTGTTAATATCCCCTACTATTATTGTATTCTTGTCGATGTGTTTCTTTGATTTTGTTATTAATTGGTTTATATAGTTGGCTGCTCCCACGTTAGGGGCATAGATATTTAAAATTGTTAGATCTTCTTGTTGGACAGTTCCTTTGAGTATGATATAGTGTCCTTCCTCATCTCTTATTATAATCTTTGGCTTAAAATCTAATTGATCTGATATAAGGATTGCCACTCCTGCTTTCTTCTGATGTCCATTAGCATGGTAAATTCTTTTCCACCCCCTCACTTTAAACCTGGAGGTGTCTTCGGGTGTAAGATGAATTTCTTGTAGGCAACATATAGATGGTTTTTGTTTTTTTATCCATTCTGATACCCTGTGTCTTTTGATTGGGGCATTTAGCCCATTAACATTCAGGGTAAGTATTGAGAGATATGAATTTAGTGCCATTGTATTGCCTCTAAGGTGACTGTTATTGTATATTGTCTCTGTTTCTTTCTGATCTACTACTTTGAGGGTCTCTCTTTGCTTAGAGGACCCCTTTCAATATTTCCTGTAGAGCTGGTTTGGTATTTCCAAATTCTTTCAGTTTTTGTTTGTCCTGGAAGCTTTTAATCTCTCCGTCTATTTTCAATGATAGCCTAGCTGGATATAGTATTCTTGGCTGCATGTTTTTCTCATTTAGTGCTCTGAATATATCATGCCAGCTCTTTCTGGCCTGCCAGGTCTCCGTGGATAAGTCTGCTGCCAATCCAATATTTTTACCATTGTACATTACAGACTTCTTTTCCCGGGCTGCTTTCAGGATCTTTTCTTTGTCACTAAGACTTGTCAATTTTACTATTAGGTGACGGGGTGTAGACCTATTCTTATTGATTTTGAGGGGGGTTCTCTGAACCTCCTGGATTTTGATGCTTGTTCCCTTTGCCATATTGGGGAAATTCTCTCCAATAATTCTCTCCAATATACCTTCTGCTCCCCTCTCTGTTTCCTCTTCTTCTGGAATCCCAATTATTCTAATGTTGTTTCGTCTTATGGTGTCACTTATCTCTCGAATTCTCCCCTCGTGGTCCAGGAGCTGTTTGTCCCTCTTTTGCTCAGCTTCTTTATTCTCTGTCATTTGGTCTTCTATATCGCTAATTCTTTCTTCTGCCTCATTTATCCTAGCAGTGAGAGCCTCCATTTTTGATTGCACCTCATTAATAGCTTTTTTGATTTCAACTTGGTTAGATTTTAGTTCTTTTATTTCTCCAGAAAGGGCTTTTATATCTCCCGAGAGGGTTGCTTTAATATCTTCCATGCCTTTTTCAAGCCCGGCTAGAACCTTGAGAATCGTCATTCTGAACTCTAGATCTGACATATTACCAATGTCTGTATTGATTAGGTCCCTAGCCTTTGGTATTGCCTCTTGTTCTTTTTTTTGTTGTGAATTTTTCCGCCTTGTCATTTTGTCCAGATAAGAGTTTATGAAGGAGCAAGTAAAATACTAAAAGTGTGGCAACAACCCCAGGAAAATATGCTTTAGCCAAATCAGAAGAGATCCTGAATTGTGAGGGGGGAGAAAGGGGATAAAAAGGGGTTCAGAAAGAAAGAAAAGAAAAACTATTAAAAAAAAAGAAAGCCGATAAAGAAAAAATATAAAAAGAGGAAAAAATATATATATATTAGATAAACTATTTAAAAAACGTTAAAAAAAAGAAAACGGTAAAAGTTAAAAAAAATTTAGCAGAAGAAGAGAAAAAGAAAAAAAAATTGAAAAAGAAAAAAAAATTAAATTAACTGCAAGGCTAAAAAATCATGGGGAGAAAGCCATGAGTTCTGTGCTTTGCTTTCTTCTCCTCTGGAATTCCGCCGTTCTCCTTGGTAGGTGAACTTGGTCCTGGCTCGTTTCCCATTGATCTTCTGGGGGAGGGGCCTGTTGTAGTGATTCTCAAGCGTCTTTGCCCCAGGCGGAGTTGCACTGCCCTTACCCGGGGCCACGCTGAGTAATCCGCTCGGGTTCGCTTTCGGGAGCTTTTGTTCCCTGAGCGCTTTCCGTAGAGTCCGGAGGACGGGAATAAAGATGGCGGCCTCCCGCTCTCCGGCCCGGAGGAGCCGAGAGCCCGGGGCCCCACTCCTCAGTGCGCCCTCAGAGAACAGCGCCAAATGACTCCCGTCACCCTGGCCTCTGGCCGCGCTCCGAGCTGACCGAGCCTGCGACCGATTCAAGGCAACCCTGAGCTGAGAGTCACTCCTCGGCTCTGTCTCTGCAGCCGGCTTCCCCGTTCTAATACCGGTAAGCTCTGTGACACTGAGACACCCCCGATCCTTCTGCGACCCTGCGGGACCTGAGGCCGCGCTTACCCCGCCTGGGCTTCACCCCAGTTAAGCCTCTGGAGCGATGTCCCTCAGCGGAACATACTTTTAAAAGTCCTGATTTTGCTCCGTTGCTCCGCCGCTCGCCGGGAGCCGGCCCCTCCCCCCGCGGTCTATCTTCCCGTCGCTTTGGATTCACTTCTCCGCCAGTCCTACCTTGCAGAAAGTGGTTGATTTTCTGTTTCTGGAATTGCTGTTCTTCTTCTCTTCAATCTCCTGTTGGATTTGTAGGTGTTTGCAATCTTTAGATAAGCTATTTAGCTGATCTCCCTCTACCCGAAGTAGTCTCAGCCTGCTACTTCTCTGCCATCTTGACTCCTCTATATCTGCTCTTTTAACTGACTGTGTATCAGTGCTAAAAATTTTTTGGTGGAGCCTTTTGGGTTTTCTATGTAGAGTATCATGTCATGTGCACATAGTGAATTTTGACCTCTTTCTTACAGGTTTTAGATGCCTTTTATTTCCTTTTGTTGTCTGATTGGTGAGGCTATGACTTGCAGTAGTATGTTAAATATGGTGAGAGTGAATACCCCTGTGTTGTCCTGACGATAGAGGAAAACCTCTCGATTTCCCCCCATTGGGGATTGTATTAGCTGTGGATTTTTCATATATGGCCTTTATTATGTTGAGGTAAGTTAACGCTACCTCTACTTTCTTGAGGGTTCTTTTTTACATGAATGGTTATTATATTTTGTTAAATGCTTTTTCTGCATCAATTGAAAGGATCTTATCCTTTCTTTTATTAATGCAGTATATCATATTCATTGATTTGGAAATACTGAACCACCCTTACAACCCAGGAATAAATCCTACTTGATTATGGTGAATGTTTTTGTTGTTGTTGTTCTTAATGGTTGTTTTAAAGTACTTTTTCAATTAGGGGTGCCAGGGTGGCTCAGTTGGTCAAACATCTGTCTCCTGATTTCTGCTCTGGTCATGAGTTCAGGGTCGTGAGATCAAGACCTGAGTCAGGCTCTATGCCAGAGTGATAGTCTGATAGAAATTCTTCCTCTTCCTCTGCCCCTACCATCACTTGAGCTCCTTCTCTCTCTTTCTCTCTCAAGTAAGTAAATAAATGTTTAAAATACTGTAGGATTATATTTGCTAGTATTTGTTGAGAATTTTTACATTCATGCTTATCAGATATATTGGTCCATAGTTCTCTTTTTTAGTGGAGACTTTGTCTGGTTTTCATATTAGGCCAATGCTGGCCTCATAGAATGAATTTGGAAGTTTTCCTTCCATTTCTATATTTTGGAATAGTTTGAGAAGTATAGGTATTAACTCTTCTTTAAATGTTTGGCAGAATTCCTCTGGACTTTTGTTTGTTGGGAAATTTTTGATTACTGATGGAATTTCCATGCTGGCTATCAGTCTTTTCAAGTTTTTTATTTTTTTCCTGTCTCAGTTTTGGTAGTTTATATGTTTCTAGGAATTATGTCTTTTTCTAGGTTGTCCAAGTTGTTGACATATAGTTTTTCATAATGTTCCCTTACAATAGTTTGTGTTTCTGTGGTATCGTTATTTCTCCTTTCTAAGATTTTATTTTCTCACTTCCCTTCTTTTTTTTCTCTTTTGTTATGTTCTGTTAGCCAGTATATAGTGCAACAGAAGTTTCTGATGTAGTGTTCAACGATTCATTAATTGTGTAAAACACCCAGTGCTCATCACAACACGTGCCCTCCTTAAAGCCATCACCTGTTTACCCCATCCTCACCCCCCTTCCTTCTGTAATCCTCATTTTGTTTCTCAGAGTCAAGAGCCTGTGGTCTGTCTTCCTCTCTGATTTCTTCCATTCAGTTTTCCCTCCCTTCCCCTTGGTCCTCCACTGTATTCCATATGTTCCACAAATAAGTGAAACCATATGATAATAGTCTTTCTCTGCTTAACTTATTTAATTTATCATAATGCCTTCCAGTTTCATTCATGTTGATGCAAATGCTGGGTATTCATCCTTTCTGATGGCTGAGTAATATTCCATTGTATATATGGGCCACATCTTCTTTATCCATTCATTTATTGAAGGGCATCTCAGCTCCATCTTCAGTTAGGGTAGTGTGGAAATTGCTGCTATGAACATTGGGGTGCATGTGCCCCTTCTTTTCATTACATCTGGCAAGGGATTTTATAATTTTATTAATTTTTTCAAAGAGTCAGCCCTTGGTTTCATTGATCTGTTCTGTTGTTTTATGGTTTCTTTTTTAAAAATTTATTTCTACTTATTTATCATTTAAATTCAATTAGCCAAATGTATAGTACATCATTAATTTTTGATATTTGTAGTTTTTATATCATTTATTTCCATCTAATCCTTATTATATCTCTTCTGTTAGCTTTTGGCTTCATTTGTTGTTGTTTTTTAAGCTCCTTTCGGTATAAGGTTTGGTTGTTTATTTGAGATTTTTCTTGCTTCTTGATGTAAGCCCGTACTGCTATATACTTCCCTCTTATGACCACTTTTGTTACATCCCAAAGGTTTTGGACCATTGTGTTTTCATTTTAATTTGTTCTCATATATTTTTTAAATTCATTTTGACTTCCAGGTTGACCCATTTGTCGTTAAGTAGCAGGCTTTTTAATCTCCACATATTTGTGGTTTTTCTGAATTTTTTCTTTTGGTTGATTTCATGTTTCATAACATTGTGGTCAGACAATATGCATGGTGTGAAATCAGTCTTTTTGTACTTGTTGAGGCCTGATTTGTGACTAGTATGTGATCTGTTCAGGAGAATGTCCCATGTGCACTTGAATGTGTATTCTGCCACTTTAGGGTGAAATATTCTGAATATATGAGCTAAGTTCATCTGTTCCAGAGTGTTCTTCAAAGTCATTGTTTCCTTGTTGATTTTTTCCTCAAATGATCTGTCCATTGATGTAATTGGGTTGTTAAAGTCCCCTACTATTATTGTATTATTATCAATGAGTTTCTTTATGTTTGTTACTAATTGTTCATGATATATGTGGGTGCTCAGATGTTGGGACATAAATGTTTACAATTGTAAGATCATTGTTGGATAGACCCCTTTATTATGGTATAGTGCTCTTCTTCATCCTTCATTATAGTCTTTGGTTTAAAATCTAGTTTGTCTGATACAAGTATTATTCTCTGGCTTTCTTTGAGATCCATTTGCATGGTAAATATTTTCTGTCTTCTCACTTTCAATCTGTAGGTGTCTTAGGTCTAAAATGAGTCTCTACAATGAGGCAGCATATAGATGAGTCTTATTTTTTTAATCCGTTATGACACCTTATTATGTGCTTTGCTTAGAGCATTTAATCCATTTACTTTCAGAGTTATTATTGATAGATATGAATTTAGTGCTGTTTTATTACTTGTTTGTCATCATTTCTGGAGATTTTCTCAGTTCCTTTCTAGTCTTTGTCACTTTTGGTCTTTCATTCCCAGTCAGAGTCCCCTGTAATATTTATTGCAGTCCTGGTTTAGTGGTCATGAACTCCTTTAGGTTTTGTTTGTCTGGAAAACTCTTTACTCTCCTTCTATTCTGAATTATAGCCTTCCTGTGTAGACTCTTCTTGCCTGCATTTTTTCCCATTCAGCATGGTGAATATATCATGCCACTCCCTTCTGGCTTCCCAAGTTTCTCTTGAGAGATCCACAGCTATCCTTATCCATGTTCCTTTATAAGTTAGGGGCTTCTTTTGTGTTGCTGCTTTCAGAATTTCAGTTTAGTAAACTAGAGCATGGATAAGCAGTTGACCCTTGCTCTCTGTATGTATGTATTCATTATCCAATTTTTATCGGTTTTATCTTTGTATAAATTGGTCACAGTATTGGGAAGTTGCCGTGATTTGGTAATTTTTCAGCCTTTTTTTCTTTGAATATGTTTTCTCGTTCTTTCTAACTCTCTTCTCCTACTGGGGTTGCTGAAATGCATATATTGATCCACTTGGTAGCATCCAATAAGTCCCTCAGGCCTTCTTCAGTATTTTTTTTTCTTTTTCATTTTTCCCCTTCTGACTGAATAATTGACAGTGATCTTTAATCAAATTCATGATCCTCTCTTTTGTTCTATCTCATTTGCTCTTGAACCCCTCTGCTGAATTTTTTAGTTCAGATATGTATTCTTTAGCTCCATGATTTCTATTTAATAGTTTTAAAAATTTTCTGTCTCTCTATGAAAATTTTCTCTTGGTTTGTGTATTGTTCTCTGACTCCAGTGAGCATTTCTTGACAGTCATTTTAATTCTCTTTCAGGTAAATCACATATTTTCATTTCATCAATATCAGTTTGGAATTTTCTTTTATTGTTTTTGGATGTATTTCAACTTACATCCATATTCATTGGCTCTCTGCACATTAGATAAGACACCCAGCACCCAGCTGTTCTAACATTCATGGACTGGCCTGAGATTAGACAAGTTACCACCAACAAGCCTGGTCAGAGACTTTGGAGGCCTCTCAATTTGATGCCATCTAAACTAAACCTCTTTCTTTGTTCTTAGTTGCAGGACGCCCTGCATTCCTATGCCTCTTGCATCCATACTATGCTGTGTTGGGTCTGCGTTCTAAAATAAGCAACATTGAAGTCATTTCCTTAGGGAGCTCAGAGAGAAGTTGTGTTACTAGACACATAGTGCACATTTAATTCTCACAAGGGAGAAGCTGGGTTTTCATTTGAAAGAAGAAAGGGTTTTCATTTGCTTGCTCTATACTGAGGCAGGGGAGGAGCTCTGGTGACTTCCAGCCCAAACCACCATCTTTTTTGTCTCTTTCCATGGACAGCTAAAGTCTGCTGTGTCTTGTATCCCCTCTGCTTTCTGACACAAACTACCTAGAATCCAGTCTTCTGGACACACCTAATAAATGTTGGGGGCATTGGACACATGATGCAATTCTTTCCCTCCCCAGAGAGAATGCAGGAACTGGGGGGGTTTGTCCCAATTTGAAGGTGATGTGCAAGGAAAAGTGTTACAACAACAGAATATCTAGAATTTTCCTGGAAGATCCAATATGACTAGATTCATGTTTTAACTGGGAATAGGACTACCTGAACTACTTATATAGAGAATATGATGAAATGTTTCTGAATCAGTGTGTTCATGGAGGATTGGAGGGACTAGGGCTATCTCTTCTGTCATCTTGCTGAACAAGAAATGGGAATTTATTTTTGGCTCCTCTTGGGGGATGTCCAATCCCTACACTGAAGGGAAACCTTGAGTAAAATTTTGAATCCCTAAAGAATTAGAGACACCTTGTAGTCCTTTGTGTAAATACATCCCCCTCAATACTCTATTACACCAGAAACCATTCCCTGTGGAAGAGACCCAGTAAGCTTCTCACCTGTTTATAACTGAGTACATTGTATCATTACACTCAACTGAAGTCTTCTGCCAAATGATAATATTAAAGGCTGTTTATTTTGGTCTGCTCCTTAAGAGGACTCATAATCAGAAATTATTATGTGTAGTTCAGAAGGATTTCCAGGACATATCAGAAATTAAGTGTGGGCTGCTTGCTCATTGACTCAAAAGAAGCAAAAGTTTGGAGACTAAATTGCCCTTTCAGGATCACAGGAGTAATACTACCAGGAAAGACCAAGGTGTTCTTGCCTCCACTGGGTAAGTTTCTGAATTCTATTTATACTCATGTCTTCCTTTTGTGATGGAAGTCCAGGGATTTAAGATATGCCAATTTCTTTCTTTTTTTTTTAAATATTTTATTTATTTATTTGACAGACAGAGATCACAAGTAGGCAGAGAGGCAGGCAGAGAGAGAGAGAGAGGAGGAAGCAGGCTCCCTGCAGAGCAGAGAGCCCGATGTGGGGCTTGATCCCAGGACCCTGGGATCATGACCTGAGCCGAAGGCAGAGGCTTAACCCACTGAGCCACCCAGGTGCCCCAGATATGCCAATTTCTTTCTAGTTTTTGCAGTCCTCAGACTCATGTGAAATTGATAGAAGGACCTGTTTAGGTAAGGGTGGTGGTGCAGGGAAGGTTCAGAGACATTAATAGGTTTCAAGGGTGCAATTTATTTGTCAGTTCCATGCACAGAATTCTCACTCCTGTACATTTTTAGTTTTTACTCTGTGACATGGGGCAGGAACTTAAACTCTCCTAGACTCTGGTCCTTTATTTTTGGATAAGAAACAACATTCTTCATTCCCACCACACCACATCCAAACCCCATTAGAGGCCAGCACCAGATTGGTTGGGTTGCTGCCTCCATTTTACTGGTTAGGGGAGGGGTCACATGGTCAAAGAAATGAAATGAGAGAAGGTGATTCTCTCCTCGTACAATCTTCTCCCTTAACCTTTGGTTTTCACATCAGTCCTGTTGGCATATGGAAGCACTGGCCTTCATACTTTAGGCCAGGTTATGAATGTCTTTGCTTAAACAGCTTATAAATACTCTCATGAAGAAATATCCATGTCACTAGATTTATGATAATGGTAAAGCAGATTCTGTGGGTCCAGGCTGGGCTAGTCTCAGACATTCCTAGTACAAACCTAATTCCTGTGAGAGGAGATATGGTGGGAAATGTTGAATTGTTCTCTGTGTAATTTTTCTCCTATGTTCACAGATCCCCTTAGAGGAAAATGCCTCCTGAAAATGCTTCCTTTGTGACTGAATTCATTCTTGTGGGGCTAACAGACTTGCCATATCTCCAGCTTCCCCTGTTCTGCCTGTTTCTAGTCACCTACATGGTCACTGTGTTGGGAAATTTGGGTTTGGTGACTCTAATCAAGCTGAATGCACACCTGCACACGCCCATGTACTTTTTCTTCTTGAATTTGTCCTTCATAGACCTCTGTTATTCTTCTGTGTTTACACCTAAAATGCTGATTAACTTCACATCAAAGAGGAATATTATCTCCTACAGGGGATGCATGACCCAGCTTTACCTTTTGTGTAGTTTTGGTATTTCTGAATGTTATGTGCTGACATCAATGGCCTATGATCGCTATGTGGCCATCTGTAACCCACTCTTATATAATGTTGCCATGTCCCCCAAAGTGTGTTCCATCCCTATGTTTGGTTCATGCTTGGTGTCATTTTTGGATGCCATGGCTCACACTGGATGCATGCTGAGACTGACCTTCTGTGATGCAAACACCATCAGCCATTATTTGTGTGACATCCTCCCTCTGCTCCAGCTCTCTTGCATGAGCACCTATGTCAATGAGCTGGTGGTTTTCATTGTGGCAGGCATCAATGTGATTGTGCCCAGTGTCACCATCTTTGTGTCTTATGGTTTCATCCTGTCCAGCATCCTGAGCATCAGCTCCACTGAGGGCAGATCCAAAACCTTCAGCACATGCAGTGCCCACATAATTGCTATTTCTCTCTTCTTTGGATCTGGTGCATTTATGTATCTTAAACCATCTTCTGCTGGGTCTATGGATGAGGGGAAAATCTCCTCTGTCTTTTATACCATTGCAGTTCCAATGATGAACCCCTTCATTTACAGCTTGAGAAACAAAGACATTAAATGTGCTGTGAAGAGGGGCGCCTGGGTGGCTCAGTGGGTTAAGCCGCTGCTCGGCTCAGGTCATGATCTCAGGGTCCTGGGATCGAGCCCCGCATCGGGCTCTCTGCTCAGCAGGGAGCCTGCTTCCTCCTCTCTCTCTGCCTGCCTCTCTGCCTGCTTGTGATCTCTGTCTGTCAAATAAATAAATAAATAAAATCTTTAAAAAAAAATGTGCTGTGAAGAAAACTCTGAATCAGATACAGTTTTGACCAGAAACAGTGTCTGTCCGTTTAGTTAATTACACACAGGGGAATTCTGTGTGTTTAAATAAAATAATTTCAGTGGCATTCTTCCTGGCCTTTTTTCCCAATATGGTAAAAGAAGTTTGAGTCTCACAATTTATTTTTAGCCTTTATGAATTAGGTCTTCTTTACCTCACCAATACCACAATATCTTCTCCATGTTTTTTTTTCTATTTACTAATAGCATTAAGTAAGTAAAATGTTGTCTCTTTTTCCTATTTTCATTTTGAACTTGTTTTTTCCTCTGGAACATGATGAATTGTTTTTAAAGCATCGAAATAGGTAACACTACTACATGAAATTGTATTATTGGGTGTATTCTTATCTGCCACTTGGTATTAGAATATGCATTAGATACTCTATACTCCCATTTTCCATCCTCCATTTGGGAAGAATATGTCCACTTTAAATGCTAGATGTTGAAGATTCCATAAGGACAATCAAATTTAATGCATATGCACGCATCAGATAACAAGAATTTTTTTTGGTAGACTTTTCTTTTTACTTTTGTACAGTCAAGCCAACACATAGCTGATCAGAAGAAATATTTTCATTGTATGGCTGGGTAAGTGAACCTCAGAGTAGTTAGATTTACCTAAGGTCGCACAGCTTTAAAAAGTAAGAAATTATTTTATTTTTATTTTTTTTCCTTAAGATTTTTTTTTAATTTTTTATTTTTTTAAATTTTATTTTTTATAAACATATAATATATTTTTATCCCCAGGGGTACAGGTCTGTGAATCGCCAGGTTTACACACTTCCCAGCACTCACTATAGCACATACCCTCCCCAATGTCCATAACCCCACCCCCTTCTCCCCAACCCCCTCCCCCCAGCAACCCTCAGTTTGTTTTGTGAGATTAAGAGTTAGTTGTGGTTTGTCTCCCTCCCAATCCCATCTTGCTTCATTTATTCTTCTCCTACCCCCTTAAACCCCCCCCATGTTGCATCTCCACTTCCTCATATCAGCAATGTCTACAATAGTCAAACTATGGAAAGAACCTAGATGTCCATCCACAGATGAATGGATAAAGAAGATGTGGTATATATACACAATGGAATACTATGCAGCCGTCAAAAGAAATGAAATCTTGCCATTTGCAACGACGTGGATGGAACTAGAGGGTATCATGCTTAGTGAAATAAGTCAATTGGAGAAAGACAACTATCATATGATCTCCCTGATAAAAAGTAAGAATTTTGACTAAATGATTAACCTCTAACTTCATGTCTTCTACTCTTTGTTGTCTATTTTGCTTTACTTTATTATTATTATTATTATTTTAGTTTCAAGTTTTTATTTAAATTCCAGTTAGTTAGCATACAGTGTCATGTTAGTTTCAGGTGTAGAATTTCATGATTTAGCACACACATCCAACACCCATTGCTCATCACAAGTAGTTCCCTCCTTAATCAACATCTCCCATTTAACCTATTTCCCTGCCTACCTGTCCTCTAGCAACCTGTTTGTTGTATTTAGTCAAAAATCTGTTTTATGGTTTGCCTCTCTTCCCTCCACCACATTCATTTGTTTTGTTTTTCAAATTTCATGTATGAGTGAAATCATCTGGTATTTGTCTTTCTCCCATTGACTTATGTCACTTAACATAATATCTCTAGTTCCATGCATGTCTTGGCAAATGTCAAGATTTCATTCTTTTTATATGTAATATTCATGTGTGTTTCCTCTGTTGATTTTACCCATTCTGACAGGTGTGAGGTGATAGTTCATTATAGTTTTGATTTGTATTTCCCTGATGATGAGTGATGTTGAACTTTTCCTGTGTCTGCTAGTCATCTGTATGTCTTCTTTGGAAAAATGGATACTGTTTAACTGAACTTTATAGAACACCAGTCAAGGAATTTAATTGGCTAAATAATCCCAATTTTGACAATTTCTTTTCTGGTATAAGGTACTGGATTATTTTTATTTTGAGAAAACACAAAAAGATGGCTACTTCAAAAATCCTTCATCCTTAATCAGGTGACAATTTAAATATTTCTAACTAATAATATTTACTACTTTATTTGTTTTCTAATTACTACTCAAGATTTAGGCATTGTTAAATTTAGCATAACTGGTGTGTTGGCTTGTTTTTGTTTTAGATGCTTGATATCACTAAAACCTTGACTATGATTTAATATTTATGTTTAGAAACAATTTATTTTTAATTGAAGTATAATTGATATATAATATTCTATTAGTTTCATGCATAGAACATAGTGATCTGACATTTATATGCACTATCAAATGCTTTTCATGATAAATTTAGTTGCCATCTATTACCATGAGTTGCTGACATTGTTTTAAGTGACCTCTCACAGCACATCCCCTGGCCTCTATATCAACATGCTTGATTTTCCTTTAACAAATTCCATTTATATAAAATAATTGGTTTGGGTTGTAGTTTTTGTTTATTTTACTTGCCGTCTGTTTTTTTTTTTTTATTACATTATGTTAGTCACCATATAGTACATCGTTAATTTTTGATGTAGTGTTCCAAGATTCATTGTTTGCATATAATACCCAGTGCTCTGTGCAATATGTGCCCTCCTTAATACCCATTACCGGGCTCACCCATCCCCACCAAAACTCTCAGTTTTTTTCCCCAGAGTCCATAGTCTGTCATGGTTTGTCTCCCGCTCCGATTCCCCCCCTTCATTTTTCCCCTCCTTCTCCTAATGTCTTCCATGCTATTTCTTATGTTCCACAAGTAAGTGAAACCATATGATAATTATCTTTCTCTGTTTGGTTTATGTTACTTAGTATAATCTCCTCCAGTCCCATCCATGTTGATGCAGATGGTGGTATTCATCCTCTCTGATGGCTAAGTAATATTCCACTGTATATGTGGACCACATCTTCTTTATCCATTCATCTGTTGAAGAGCATCTTGGCTCTTTCCACAGTTTGGGTATTGTGGAGATTGCTGCTTTGAACATTGGGGTTGCTGTCTGTTTTGATGAAAATTGTTTTGCTTATTGAAAAAAGTGTGTTAATAAGTAAACGATATATGTTGATATTTAGGAACTGCTATAGACATGGCAAAGATGCATCCATTTTGTTATATATTTTATCACTATTTGCGCTACCTAATAGTATATGTTAACCCTGGTCACTCATCTTTCATTTGAGAAGCCTCAAAATATGGAGTCAATCTTCTTAATTTTCATAAAAAGACTTTTAGAAATGATTATTTTTTATTGAAGAAAGGATAACCTACCTTTTGCACTAGATTCCATTTTTCAGATTATTTGGAGGAAAAGTTCATCAAAATTGTTATAAAAGTTATAAAGACAGCTTATTAAAGTTAAGATTTGCGAATTTTTTGTAAAAGCAACTTAGCTGGGGCACCTCGGTGGTTCAGTGGGTTAAGCCTCTGCCTTCAGCTCAGGTTACGATCCCGGACTCCTGGGATCGAGCCCCACATCAGACTCTGCTCAGCAGGGAGACTGCTTTTCCTTCTCCCTGCCACTTCTCTCGTTTGTGCTCTCTGTGTTCCTCTGCCAAATAAATAAAAAAACTTTAAAAAATAGGCAACTTAGCTGACAGCTTTCTGATGAGTAGTTTAAGCACTAAGCATGTATTGGGACTTCTTTTTAAAAAGGAGAACCAGGGGTGCCTGGGTGGCTCAGTGGGTTAAGCCGCTGCCTTCGGCTCGGGTCATGATCTCGGAGTCCTGGGATCGAGCCCCGCATCGGGCTCTCTGCTCTCTCGGGGAGCCTGCTTCCTCCTCTCTCTCTGCCTGCCTCTCTGCCTGCTTGTGATCTCTCTGTCAAATTAAAAAAAATAAAATAAAATAAAAAGGAGAACCAAGTCAGGTGGCTTACAAGCACAACATAGTTATCCCTTATGGTTTTTGCTTTTTTTGTGCTATGTGAATAGCCAAAAAAGAAGTTTTGAGAAGTATGAGTCTATTGAAATTGTCACAACTAGGAGTCAAGCAGGGAAGTCATGTGATTTGTCTGTACCTATGTCCTAGGACAGAGCTGTCTGAATCAGTATGAAAGCTTGGACTTTCTGGGAAATAACAGAAAATGATTCTCCTACTTCAGGACCAGAATCAAAGTTGAATTACATTCTAAATTTGTTTTGTGTAAACTTTGTGTAAGTGAGCTAATAGTGTTGTTCAGACCAGGTTTGGAATGTGCACGATCAGGGTTCACTGAGGTTCAGGAGTCATGAAAAACAGAAGTACAAGGGGTTCTGAGTTCCATGTCCTTTTAATTGCTGAACCCCTAAATTTATTGAACCTCATTCTCCACTTCTGACACTGCCTTCTTAAACTCACACACACAGACATACACACACCCCTACACACAGTTTTGAAGTTATATTGTATGAGATATTTTATGAGATCACTGCCTAACATTGATTGGACGATATGCAACCCACTTTCAGGTAGATGGTTCCAGCTCCAGAGGAAGGGCTGAGCAGGAAGTACTTGCTGAATCTAGGAAAAGGAAATAGTTATTGCTTTAATCAGTTGCTTGTTTGTGGAAACACACATGCACATGCACACACATACATACTAACACACACATGTGCATTCACTTTCATGCACACACAGCATTTTGTACCTTTGTACCTGTACTTCTGTACCTAGCAATGTGTGGCATTGGAGTATATGTCATAAATATAAATAAGGCAGAGGAAGGGAACGATACAGAAGTAGATTTTCTTAATGCAACAGAGTACATAGATTCTAAGATAAACCTCATGAAGTCAAAATTTCTTCTTAAAATTGATTCTGTTGAATTGTCCATGCTGGGGAACAGACGTGGTATTTTTCCCAAGTCTGGCTTTTGTCTCATGCACTGGGACATTCCACTGTCTTATCAGTTGACCATCAGGTGAAGTAGCTGGTTTATCTGCAGGGCTTAGTTGTATAAAAGATATAGATTTAAACATGAAAATCATACTCAGTGTGAAGTTTTACTTTCTGAGGGAGAGACTCTCATCTTCCTCCCTGAGGAAGCAATCCCTGAGGATTGCTGGTGGCATCACAGGAAGGGGCTGTTGAAAGTCTCTCTCTGCCAGGAAGTTAAAATAACACATTCAAATATTAATATCGAGATGTGCAGGGTGTTGCAGTTGCTTTTAATGTGCTTTAGTTTTTCTGCTCTGTCACATCTGTCAATTTATGTATTTGAAGGGGAAATGGTGTGAGATAAAGAGGAGAGAAAAGCTTAGTTTTCATTTCATAGATGATGAAACTGATGATCAGATGTGTTCATGGTTTGTCTCAAATTACAACTTGTGGGGGCGCCTGGGTGGCTCAGTGGGTTAAGCCGCTGCCTTCGGCTCAGGTCATGATCCCAGGTCCTGGGTTCAAGCCCCACATCGGGCTTTCTGCTCAGCAGGGAGCCTGCTTCCTCCTCTCTCTCTGCCTGCCTCTCTGCCTACTTGTGATTTCTCTCTGTCAAATAAATAAATAAAATCTTTAAAAAAATTACAACTTGTGAGTGGTAGAGCTGAGACTAGGAGTAGGGTTTGATTCTAAATATATCAGCATATTATTGTTATTAATGTACTCTACTGTTAAGTATCTGTGAATCATGAAAATGGTTTCAGTGAATAAAAAGTCTGAGAATATAAATAAAAGGAACAGGCTAAACTAAGCAAAATGTGAGGAAAATATCATTCCCACTTTATATTTGGAAGCTCTATTGCCTAATTTAGAATGTGTGTATATATTCTCATTTTATACTGGCCTTCGTGATATATGGAAACACATAAGGGTAGACTATAATAATCATTTCCACATTCTCTTCATCCTTCTTCTGGCTGGATATGGAACACCATGAGGTGTGAGCAAAAGCTGGAGAATGATTGTGTCAGTATCATGGTGGAGAATGGGAGGACTAGGGGCACACAGAGGGCTCTGGGACCCGGAATACTCTGTTCTTAGTTCTGCATGGTCATTGTAAGCTGTTCAGTTATAATAATGGTTGAAGTGTATTTTGTAGGCTTTGATATACGTATGTATGCTGACTTTCACAATAAATTATGGTCGAAAACCTTGGATTCTACCTGGATTTAAGTTAAATATTAATGTAATCAAAAAGCCGAGACTGAGAATAAAGGCTCAGGGAAGGGAACAACCTTCCAACTACAGAATGGCTCACACAGAAGAAACCAGGGGAAGTAATGTATTGAGTAACATGTAATAGTCTTAGGAATTTCTACTAGGTTCTATGGAAGGAGCAACGTCCATAGCGAACCCCATTGTATAAGTCTGTAGTAGGTTATCAGTCAGTATACTTAAGTTAATGTAAAGAGGAGATAGTTCTCATAACATATACATAATTTCATTTTCTTAACCCTTCTATATTCATGATAGTCTTCTTTTCCTCTCCACATTTTTCTGTAAATTACTCTTAGTTAAAATACAGTGTAATATTAGTTTCAGGTATAAAATTTAATGATTTATCCCTTACATACAATACCTTGTGCTCATCACAGTAAGTGCCCTCCTTAATTCCCATCACCTACTTAATCCATTCCACCCCCACCCCACTTACCTCCCCTCTGGTCACCATCAGTTTGTCCTCTGTAGTTAGAATCTGTCTCTTGGTTTGCCTCTCTCTCTCTCTCTTTTACCCCCCTTTTGTTCATTTATTTCAATTCTTAAATTCTACACATGAGTGAAATCATCTGACATTTGTCTTTGAATGACTTATTTCACTTAGCATAATAGTCTGTATCTCCATCCATGTCATTGCAAATGGCAAGATTTCATTCTTTTTGATGACTAATATTCTATTGTATATCTATAGCACACTTCTTTATCATTTCATCATTCAGTGGATATTTGGGCACTTTCCATAACTTCTCTATTGTTGATAATGCTGCTATGAACATTGGGGCATATGCATCTCTTTGATTCAGTATTTTTGTATCCTTTGAGTAAATACCTAGTAGTACAATTGCTGAATTGTAGGGTTGTTCTATTTCATCTTTCTGAAGTACTTCCATACTGTTTTCAAGAGTGGCTGTACCAGCTCACTTGCCCACCAACAGTGTAAGAGGGTTCCCCTCTATCCTCATCCTTGCCAACATCTGTTGGTTCCTTTGTTGTTAATTTTAGCAGCTGCGATTTGTGTGAGGTGATATCTCATAGTTTTTATTTGTATTACCCTGATGATGAGTGATGTTGTTTTTGTGTGTGTTGTTCATTGTGCGTTTTTTTGAGAAATGTCTGTTCATGTCTTCTGCTGATTTTTTAACTGCATTATTTGGTTTTTGGCTGTTGAGTTTAAAAGTTATTTATATATTCTGGATACTAACCTTTTATCAAATATGTAATTTACAGATACCTTCTTTTTTAAAAAAAATTGTGTTAGTCACCATACAGTACATCATTAGTTGTTGATGTAGTACTCCATGATTCATTGTTTACGTATAACACTCAGTGCTCCAGGCAGTACATGCCCTCCTTAATACCCATCACTGGGCTAAGCCATCCCCCTATCCCCCATCCCCTCTAAAACCCTCAGATTATTTCCCAGAGTCCACAGTCTTTCATGGTTGTCTCCTCCTTCATCCCCTAACCTTCATGTTTCCCTTCCTTCTCCTCATGTCTTCTCTCATTCTGAAGATTGCCTTTTAGTTTTGTTGATTGTTTCCTTTGCTCTGCAGAAGTATTTTATTTTGATGAAGTAAGCAATAGTTTATTTTTGCTTTTGATTCCTTTGCCTCAGGACACATATCTAGTAAGATTTTGCTACAGCCAATGTCAAGGAGATTACTGCCCTTGTTCTCCCGTAGGATTTTGTTCGTTTCCTGTCACACATTTAGATCTTTCATCCAATTTGAATTTATTTTTGTGTATGGTTTAAGCAAGTGGTTCAGTTTCATTCTACTGCATATCACTGTCCTGTTTTCCCAAACCATTTTTTGAAGAGACTGTCTTTTTCCATTGGATATTCTACTTGCTTTGTCAAAGATGAGTTGACTGTATAATTTGGATCTATTTCTGGGTTTTCTATTCTGTTCCATTGGTCTATGTGTCTGTTTTTTTTTTTTTCAAGGTCATATATTGAGTAAGTGATCTTGAGTTTATTTTCTTTTTTAAATCTAAATTAGCCAACATATAGTACACCATTACTTTCAGATGTAGTGTTCAGTGATTCATCAGTTGTGTATAACACCCCATGCTCATCACCTCATGTGTCCTTCTTAATGCCATCACCCAGTTACCCCAATCCCCCAAACACTGCCCTTTCCAGAACCCTGTTAGTTTCTCAGAATCAAGAGTCTGTCATGGTTTGTCTCTCCCTCTGATTTTGTCTCATTCAGTTTTCCCCCTTTCCCCTGTGGTCCTCCCACTATTTCTTATGCCCCACTTATGACTGGAACCATATGATAATAATCTTCCTCTGCTTGATTTATTTAATTTAGCATAATCTCCTCTAGTTCCATCCATGTCAATGCAAATGGTGGGTTTTCGTCCTTTCCAATGGCTGAGTAATATTCCACTGTATATATGGGCCACATCTTCTTTATCCATTCTTCTGCTGAAGAAGCTCCTTCCACAGTTTGGCTATTGTGGAAATTGCTGCTATGAACATTGGGGTGCATGTACCTCTTCTGTTCACTACATCTATATCTTTGGGGTAAATACCCACTAGTGCAATTGCTGGGTCATAGGGTAGCTCTATTTTTGAAGACTTGAGGAATCTTGATACTGTTTTCCAGAGTGGCTTTACCAGCTTGCATTCTCACCAACATTGTAAGAGGGTTCCTCTTTCACCACATCCTTGCCAACTCTTGTTGTTTCCTGTCTTGTTAATTTTGGCCATTCTAAGTGGTGTGAGGTGGTATCTCATTGTGGTTTTGATATGTATTTCCCTGATGCCAAGGGATGTGGAGCATTTTTTCAGGGGTTGGTTGGCCATTTGTCTGTCTTCTTTGGAGAAGTGTCTGTTCATGTCTCCTGTCCATTTTTTGACTTGATTATTTATTTTGTGTGTGTTGAGTTTGGGAAGCTATTTACAGATCTTGGATACAAGCCCTTTATCAATAATTCATTTGCAAATATATTCTCCCATTCCATGGGTTGAGTCTTAGTTTTGTTGACTGTTCCCTTTGCTGTGCAGAAGATTTTATCTTGATGAGGTCCCAAAAGTTCATTTTTGCTTTTGTTTCCCTTGCCTTTGGAGTCATATCTTGAAAGAAGTTGCTGTGGCTGATGTCAAAGAGGTTACTGCCTGTGTTCTCCTCTAGAGGTTTGATGGATTCCTGTCTCACATGAAGTCTTTCATCCATTTTGAGTTTATCTTTGTGTACAGTGTAAGACCCTGAATCATGAGGGGAATGTTGAAAAAGAAAGCCAAAGTGGGGGCATACAATGCTTGACTTCAAGCTATATTACAAAGCTGTGATCGTCCAGACAGCATGGTACTGGCACAAAAATAGACACATAGATCAATGGAACAGAATAGAGAGCCCAGAAATGGATCCTCAACTCTATGGCCAACTAATCTTCGACAAATCAGGAAAAAAATATCCAATGAAAAAAAGTCTCTTCAATAAATGGTGCTTGGAAAATTGGACAGCTATATAAAGAAGAATGAAACTTGACTGTTTTCTCACACCATACACAAAGATGAACTCTAAATGGATGAAAGACCTCAGTGTGAGAGAGGAATCCATCAAAATCCTGGAAGAGAACATAGGCAGTAACCTCTTCGACATCAGTCACAGCAACTTCTTTCAAAACATGACTCCAAAGGCAAAGGAAACAAAAGCAAAAATGAACTTTTGGGAACTCATCAAGATAAAAAGCTTCTGCACAGCAAAGGGAACAGTCAACAAAACTAAGACTCAACCCATGGAATGGGAGAAGATATTTGCAAATGAATTATTGATAAAGGGCTTGTATCCAAGATCTGTAAATAACTTCCCAAACTCAACACACACAAAATAAATAATCAAGTCAAAAAATGGGCAGAAAACATGAACAGACACTTCTCCAAAGAAGACAGACAAATGGCTAACAGTCATGTGAAAAAATGTTCAACATCATTAGTAAGTTTTATCTTTCTACAAATAGGTCACATTATTGGGAATTTGCCATGATTTAGGAATTTTTCTGTCTTCATTTTCTTTGAATATGTTTTCTGGTTCTTTCTTACTCTCCTGTGGGGGTTTCTGAAATGCATATATTGATTCACTTGGTAACATCCAATAAGTCACTCAGGCTTTCTTCACTATTTTTTGTTTGTTTTTCATTTTGCCCTTCCAAATGAATAATTTACATTGACCTTTAATCAAATTCAGCGATCCTTTCTCTTGTTTGATCTCATTTGCTTTTATATCCGTGGTGAGTTTTTCAGTTCAGATATTGTATTCTTCAGTTCCATTATTTATGCTTAATGCTTTGTAAAAAAAGAATTTATTTATTTAAGAGAGATTGAGAACAAGAGATAGGACACAAATGGTGGGGAGGGATAGAGGGAGAATCATATTCCCTGCTTAGCAGGGAGCCTGACAGGGGATTGGATTTCAGGACCCTGAGATTAGGACCTGAGCTGAAGGCAGATTCATAACCCACTGAACCACCCATGTACCCTGTTTAATACTTCTAAGTTTTCTGTCTCTGTGTTGAAATTTCCTTTGGTTTGTGTATTGTTTTCTGACTCCAGTGAGCATCTTAGGACAATTATTTTAATTCCCTGTCAGGTAAATCACATATTTTCCTTTCATTAGTGTCAGTTTAGAGATTTCTCTTACTGCCTTTTGAATGTATTTCAACCTGTCCTCATTTTCATTGACTCTATACATTGATGTCTGCACATTAGACATAACACCCATCTGTCCTAACATTCATGTACTGGCTTTGGACTGCAGAAGGTACTAACAACGTCTTTCTTTGTTCTTAGTTGCAGGATGCCCTGCATTCCTATGCCTCTTGCATCCATACTATGCTGTGTTGGGTCTGTGTTCTAAAACAATCAACACTGAAGTCATTTCCTCAGGGAGCTCAGAGAGCAGTTGTGTTACTAGACACATGGTGCACATTTTTAAAAAATTTATTTATTTGTCAGAGAGAGAGGGAGAGCACAAGCAGGCAGAGCAGCAGACAGAGGCAGAGAGAGAATCAGGCTTCCCTGCTGAGTAAGGAGCCTGATGCGGGACTCGATCCCAGGAACCAGGGATCATGACCTGAGCCAAAGGCAGTGGCTTAACTGACTGAGCCACCCATGTGTCCCCATAGCGCGCATTTTATTCTCACCAGGGAGAAGCTGTAAGAAAGGGTTTTCATTTGCTGGTTCTATACTGAGGTAGGGGAAGGAACTCTGGTGACTTCCAGCCCAAACCACCATCTTTTTTGTCTCTTACCGTGGGCAGCTGAAGTCTGCTGTGTCTAGTATCCCCTCTGCTTTCTGACACAGACTATCTAGAATTCAGTTTTCTGGACACACCTAATAAAAACTGGTGCATTGGATACAAGATCTACTTCTTTTCCTCCCCAGGAGATGCCAGAAACTGAAGGGGTTTGTCTTAATTTGAAGGTACTGTGCAGGTAAAAGTGTTACAACAACAGGATATCTAGAATTTTCCTGGCAGATCCAATATTACTAGATTCATGCTTTAACTGGGAACAGGACTACTCTAACTGGTATCCAGATTTCTTGCAAAGGGAATCTGTACAGGAAATATTTCTGAATCACTGTGTTCACGGAGGGTCGCAGGGTCTAGAGTGTCCTCTTCTGCCAGGGAAAATGAGAATTTATTTGGCTCCTCTTTGAGAGATGTCTAATCCCTACAGTGGAGGGAAACCTTGAGTAAAATTTTGAGTCCATAAGGAATTAGAGACCCATTGCGGTTCTTTGTGAAAATACAATTCCCTCAAGACCCGATTGCCCTAGAAACCATTCCCTGCTAGAGACTGAGCAAACTTCTGCCATGTTTATAACCGAGGACGTTATATCATTGCTCTCACCTTAAGTCTTCTGTGATATACCAAGAGCCAAAATGATAATAATAAAGGCTGTTTATTTTTGTCTGCTGCTTAAAAGGACTCATAATCAGAAATTATTATCTTTGATTCAGGAGGATTTCCAGGGCTCATCAGAAATTAAGTGTGCGTTGTGTCCTCATAGAATCAAAGGGAAAAAAGTCACAGAGACTAAATCTGCCCTTTCAGGACCACAGAGGTAATACTGGTAAGGAAGGACCAAGGTATTCTTGCCTAAGGAGGTTGAATTTCTGAATTCCAGTTATATTCATGTCTTCCTTTTGTGATGGAAGTCCAGGGATCTAAGATATGCCAATCTCTTTCCAGTTTTTGCAGTCCTCAGACTCATGTGAAATTGATAGAAGGGAGGATAGAAGGGATTGAGGGGAGGGTGGTCATGCAGGGATGGTTCAGAGATTATTATGTTTCAAGGATGCAATTTATATGTCAGTTCATGGGCAGAACTCTCACTCTTATACATTTATACTTTTTACTTTGTGACATGGGGCAGGAACTTAAACTCTCCTAGACTCTGGTCCTTTATTTTTG
Source organism: Lutra lutra (assembly GCF_902655055.1). Lineage (NCBI taxonomy): Eukaryota > Metazoa > Chordata > Mammalia > Carnivora > Mustelidae > Lutra > Lutra lutra. The sequence continues at coordinate 19,798,748 of NC_062287.1, read as the reverse complement.
GATAAGAAACATTCTGCATTCCTACCACACCACGATTGGTGGGGTTGCTGCCTCCAATTTTACTGGTTAGGGGAGGGTCACATGGTCAAAGAAATGAAATGAGAGAAGGTGATTCTCTCCTGGTCCAATCTTCTCTTTTAACTTTTGTTTTTCACAGCAATGTTCTTGGCATATGGAAGTACTGACCTTCATACTGTAGGCCAAGTTTTGTATCTTTTTGCTTTTACAGCTTATTAAGTCTCTAATGAGGGAATGTCCCAAGTAACTAGATTTATGCTAATAGTTAAGCATTTTCTGTGGGTCCCTTGTGTGCTAGTCTCAGACATTTCCAGTATGAACCCAACTCCTGTGAGGAGAGATATGGTGGGAAATGTGGAAATGTTCTCTGTGTAACTTTTTCCTCCTGTGTTCACAGATCCCCTTAGAGGAAAATGCCTCCTGTAAATGCTTCCTTTGTGACTGAATTCATTCTTGTGGGACTAACAGACCTACCAGATCTCCAGGTCCCCCTGTTTTGCCTGTTTCTGTGTTCTGCCTGTCACTGTGTTGGGAAATTTGGGTTTGGTGACTCTAATCAAGCGAATGCACACCTGCACACCCCCATGTACTTTTTCCTCTTCAATTTGTCCTTCATAGACCTTTGTTATTCTTCTGTGTTTACACCCAAAATGCTGGTTAACTTCACATCAAAGAAGAATATTATCTCATACAGGGGATGCATGACTCAGCTTTACTTTTTCTGTTTTTTTTTGGTGCCTCTGAAGCTTATGTGCTGACATCAATGGCCTATGATCGCTATGTGGCCATCTGTAACCCACTCTTATATAATGTTGCCAGGTCCCGCAAAGTGTGTTTCAGCCTTATGCTTGGTTCATACTTGAAGGCATTTTTGGATGCCATGGCTCACACTGGATGCATGCTGAGACTGACCTTCTGTGATGCAAACACCATCAACCATTATTTTTGTGACATTCTCCCTCTGCTCCAGCTCTCCTGCACCAGCATGTATGTGAATGAACTGGTGGTTTTCATTGTGTTGAGCATCAATGTGATTGTGCCCAGTGTCACCATCTTTGTCTCCTATGGTTTCATCCTGTCCAGCATTCTGCAAATCAGCTCCAGTGAGGGCAGGTCCAAAGCCTTCAGCACCTGTAGCTCCCACATAATTGCTGTTTCTTTCTTCTTCGGATCAGGTGCATTTATGTATCTTAAACCATCTTCTGCTGTGTCTATGGATGAGGGAAAAATCTCCTCTGTCTTTTATACCATTGCAGTACCAATGATGAACCCCTTCATTTATAGCTTAAGAAACAAGGGAATTAAACTTGCTGTGAGAAAAGCTGTAAGTAGGAGAGTTTTTTGATCAGAAGCAGCATCTATCTGTGTAGTTTGTGACACATGGGGATTCTGTGAGTTTAAATAAGATACTCTTAGTGGAAATCTTCTCAGCATTTTTATTTTTAATGAGGTAAAGGATGTTTGAGTCTCACAATTTATTTTTAGTCTTTATACATTAGGTTTTCTTCTTTTCCTCACCAATGCCACAATATCTTCTCCACTTTTTTGTTCTGTTTAGTAACAGCATTGAGTAAGAAACATATTGTTTCTTTTACTCCCCATTTTGATGTTCAACATGGTTTTTCCCCCTCTCTGGAACACGATGAATGTTCTTTACAGTATTGAATTAGGTAATAGAAGGATGACATTGTATTACAGATCATGTTCTTATCTCCAGTTGTATTAGGGTATATATCATCTACTCTGTTTATACTCTTATTTTTCTATCTTCCAGTTGGGAGGAATGTATCTTCTTTAAATGCCAGAAGTTGAAGATTCCATAATGACAATCAAGATTAATCCATTTTTCATTTTTAGATATCATGTACCAAGAGTCTTTTTGCAGACTTTTCTGTTTTACTTTTGTACAGTCATACCAACACATAATTTTTCATAAAAATATTTTTATTATATGCATGGGAAAGTGAAGCTCAGTGTAAATAGATTTACCTAATGTCACACAGCTTTGTAAAGAAAATATTAAGACTAAATTGTTAGGCTTCTGATTTAGGTCTACTACTCTTTGTAGTCTATTTTGCTCTATTTTTTCTTACTTTTTTTAATTTCAAGTTTTTTATTTAAATTACAGTTAGTTAACATACAGTGTAATATTAGTTTCTGGTATAGAATTTCATGATTTATCCCTTACATAAAACACCCAGCGCTCATCACATCCAGTTCCCTCCTTAATCCCCAATGCTCATTTACCTATTACATGCCCACCTCTTCTCCAGCAACCTTCAGTTTGTTCTCTGTAGTCAAGAATTTGTTTAATGGTCAGTCTGAGGGGTTAGAAGCAGCGGGGGGTGGGGGGTTGGAGGAACCAGGTGGTGGGTATTAGAGAGGGCACGGATTGCATGGAGCACTGGGTGTGGTGCAAAAATAATGAATACTGTTATGCTGAAAATAAAAAAAAAAGAATTTGTGTAATGGTTTGCCTCTCTCTCCCCCACACCATATTCTTTTTTAAAAATTCTACATATAACAGAAATCACATCATGTTTGTCCTTCTTTGACTGACAGGCTTATTTTGCTTAGCATAATAATCTCTATCTCCATCCAGGTCATTGTAAATGGCAAGATTTCATTCTTTTTTATGTCTGAGTAATATTCCATTCTATACCTCTATCACATCTTTATCCATATATCAAATATATATCATATATATATATATCATATATTTATTTATTCATATATTTAATGGTGCTATAAACATTGGGGTGTTTGTATCCCTTTGAATCAGTATTTTTGTACCCTTTGGGTAAATATCTACTAGTGCAATTGTTGGATTATACATAGTCTTTTTTTAGCCTTTTGAGAAACAGCCATACTCTTTCCCAGAGTGGCTGCACAAGGTTGCCTTCTCACCAACAGTTTAAAAGTGTTCCTTTTCCTCCTCATCCTGGCCAACATCTGCTGCTTCCTGTGTGATTGTTTTTATCCATTCTGACAGATGTGAGGTGATAGCTCATTGTAGTTTTGATTTGTGTTTCCCTGATGATGAGTGATATTAACATCTTTTCATGTGTCTATTGGCCATCTGTATGCCTTCTTCAGAAAAATGTCTTTTCATGTCTTCTGCCCATTTTTTAAATTGGGTTATGATTTATGTGTTTAACTTTGGTAAGTTCTTTATGTATTTTGTGTATTAACCCTATCAGTTATGTTACTTGAAAATATCATCTCCCATTATGAAGGTTGCTTTTAGTTTTGTGGATTGTTTCCTTCTCTGTGCAGAAGCATTCTATCTTGATGAAGTCCTAATAGTTCATTCTTGCTTTTCTTTCCCTTGTCTCAGGAGACATATCTAGTAAGAAGTTGCTACAGTTGATGTCAAAAAGTTTACTACCTGTGTGTTCTCCTCTAGGATTTTGATGGTTTTCTGCTCTCATTTAGATCTTTCATCCATTTTGAATTTATTTTTGTATATTACGTAAGCAGGTGGTCCTGTTTTATTCTTTTGCATGTAGCTCTCTAGTTTTCCCAATATCATTTGTTGAAGAGACGATCTTTTTTCCCATGGATAGTCTTTTCTGCTTTGTTAGTGTTTAGATGACTATATGGTTGTGAGTCCATTTTTGGGTTTTCTATTTATTCTATTGGTTTATGTGTCTGTTTTTGTGCCATACTGTCTTGATCATTACAACTTTGTAATATAACTTGAAGAATGGAGTTGTGATGCCTCCAGCTTTGCTTTTCTAAGATTGGTTTGGCTAATCAGGATTTTTTTGTTGTTGTTCCGTACAGATTTTTAGGATTGTATGTTCTAGCTCTGTGTAAATTGCTGGTGGTAATTTGAGAGGTATTGCGATTAAAGTGTAGATTTCTTTGGGTATTTTAGACATTTTAATGTATTTGTTCTTCCAACCCATGAGCATGGAATGACTTTCCATTTCTTTAGGTCATCTTTAATTTCTTTTTTCAGTGTTTTATAGTTTTCAGAGTATAGATATTTTACCCTTTTGGTTGGATTTTTCATAGTCATCTTGAGGTTTATGGGGCAATTGTAAATGGGATTGATCCATTGTTTTCTCTTTATGCTGCTTCATTATTGGTGTATAAAAATGCAACAGATTTTTCTACATTGATTTTTTTTTCCTGTTACTTTAACTGAGTTCCTGTATCAGTTCTAGGAATTTTTTAGTAGAGTCTTCGGATTTTCTTTTCTTTTCTTTTTTTTAAATTTTTTATTTCTTTTCAGCGTAACAGTATTCATTGTTTTTGCACCATACCCAGTGATCCATGCAATCCGTGCCCTCCCTAATACCCACCACCTGGTTCCCCCAACCTCCCACACCCCACCCCTTCAAAACCCTCAGATAGTTTTTCAGAATCCATAGTTTCTCATGGTTCAACTCTCCTTCCAATTTCCCTCAACTCCCTTCTCCTTTCCATCTCCCCTTGTCCTCCATGTTATCTGTTATGCTCCATAAATAAGCGAAAGCATATGATAATTGACTCTCTCTGCTTGACTTATTTCACTCAGCATAATCTCTTCCAGTTCCATCCATGTTGCTACAAAAGTTGGGTATTCATCCTTTCTGATGGAGGCATAATACTCCATCATGTATATGGACCACATCTTCCTTATCCATTCGTCCATTGAAGGGCATCTTGGTTCTTTCCACAGTTTGGCGACCGTGGCCATTGCTGCTATAAACTTTGGGGTACAGATGGCCCTTCTTTTCACTACATCTGTATCTTTGGGGTAAATATCCGGTAGTGCAATTGCAGGGTCATAGGGAAGCTATTTTTAATTTCTTAAGGAATCTCCACACTGTTCTCCAAAGTGGCTGCACCAACTTGCATTCCCACCAACAGTGTAAGAGGGTTCCCCTTTCTCCACATCTTCTCCAACACATGTTCTTTCCTGTCTTGCTAATTTTGGCCATTCTAACTGGTGTAAGGTGGTATCTCAATGTGGTTTTAATTTGAATCTCCCTGATGGCTAGTGATGAACCTTTTTTCATGTGTCTGATAGCCATTTGTATGTCTTCATTGGAGAAGTCTCTGTTCATATCTTCTGCCCATTTTTTGATATGATTATCTGTTTTGTGTGTGTTGAGTTTGAGGAGTTCTTTACAGATCCAGGATATTAGCCTTTTGTCTGTACTGTCATTTGCAAATATCTTCTCCCATTCCGTGGGTTGCCTGTTTGTTTGGTTAACTGTTTCCTTTGCTGTGCAGAAGCTTTTGATCTTGATGAAGTCCCAAAAGTTCATTTTCGCTTTTGTTTCCTTTGCATTTGGAGACATATCTTGAATGAAGTTGCTGTGGCTGATATCAAAGAGGTTACTGCCTATGTTCTCCTCTAGGATTCTGATGGATTCCTGTCTCACGTTGAGGTCTTTTATCCATTTCGAGTTTATCTTTGTGTACGGTGTAAGAGAATGCTCGAGTTTCATTCTTCTACATATAGCTGTCCAATTTTCCCATCACAATTTATTGAAGAGACTGTCTTTTTTCCACTGTGTATTTTTTCCTGTTTTGTTGAAGATTATTTGACCACAGAGTTGAGGGTCCATATCTGAACTCTCTACTCTGTTCCACTGGTCTATGAGTCTGTTTTTATGCCAGTACCATGCTGTCTTGGTGATCACAGGTTTGTAGTAAAGCTTGAAATCAGGTAACATGATGCCCCCAGTTTTATTTTTGTTTTTCAACATTTCCTTAGCGATTTGGGGTCTCTTCTGATTCCATACAAATTTTAGGATTATTTGTTCCAGCTCTTTGAAAAATACCAATGGAATTTTGATCGGAATGGCATTAAAAGTATAGATTGCTCTAGGCTGTATAGACATTTTAACAATGTTTATTCTTCCAATCCAAGAGCATGGAATGGTCTTCCATCTTTTTGTGTCTTCTTCAATTTCTCTCATGAGTGTTCTGTAGTTCCTCGAGTACAGTTCCTTTACCTCTTTGGTTAGGTTTATTCCCAGGTATCTTATGGTTCTTGGTGCTATAGTAAATGGAATCAATTCTCTAATTTCCCTTTCTGTATTTTCATTGTTAGTGTATAAGAAAGGCACTGATTTCTGTACATTGATTTTGTATCCTGCCACGTTACTGAATTGCTGTATGAGTCTAGGAGTTTGGGGGTGGAGTCTTTTGGGTTTTCCATATAAAGAATCATGTCATCTGTAAAGAGAGAGAGTTTGACTTCTTCATTGCCAAATTGGATACCTTTTATTTCTCTTTGTTGTCTGATTGCTGTTGCTAGGACTTCTAATACTATGTTGAACAAGAGTGGTGAGAGTGGGCATCCTTGTCGTGTTCCTGATCTCAATGGGAAGGCTGCAAGCTTTTTCCCATTGAGGATGATATTTGCTGTGGGTCTTTCATAGATAGATTTTATGAAGTTCAGGAATGTTCCCTCTATCCCTATACTTTGAAGCGTTTTAATCAAGAACGGATGCTGGATTTTGTCAAATGCTTTTTCTGCATCAATTGAGAGGACCATGTGGTTCTTTTCTCTTCTCCTATTGATTTGTTCTATCACATTGATTGATTTGCAAATGTTGAACCATCCTTGTAACCCAGGGATGAATCCCACCTGATCATGGTGGATAATCTTTTTAATGTGCTGTTGGATCCTGTTTGTCTGGATCTTGTTGAGAATCTTAGCATCCATATTCATCAGTGATATTGTTCTGAAATTCTCCTTTTTGGTAGGTTCTTTGCCTGGTTTGGAGATCAGGGTAATGCTGGCTTCATAAAAAGGGTCTGGAAGTTTTCCTTCTGCTTCAATTTTTTGAAACAGCTTCAGGAGAATAGGTGTTATTTCTTCTTTGAAAGTTTGGTAGAATTCCCCAGAGAATCTGTCATGTGCTGGGCTCTTGTTTTTTGGGAGGTTTTTGATCACTTCTACAATCTCGTTACTAGACATTGGTCTATTCAGGTTGTCAATTTCTTCCTGGTTCAATTTTGGGAGTTTATAGTTTTCCAGGAATGCATCCATTTCATCTAGGTTGCTTAGCTTATTGACATATAACTGTTGATAATAACTTCTGATGATTGTTTCTACTTTCTTGGTGTTAGTTGTGATATCTCTCTCTTTTCATTCATAATTTTATTAATTTGAGCTTTCTCTCTTTTCTTTTGGATTAGTGTGGCCAATGGTTTATCGATCTTATTGATTCTTTCAAAAAACCAGCTTCTAGTTTCATTGATACGTTCTACTGTATCTCTGGTTTCTACCTCATTGATCTCTGATCTAATCTTGATTATTTCCCTTCTTATGTGTGGAGTTGGTTTGATTTGTTGTTGATTCTCCAGTTCCTTAAGGTGTAAAGACAGCTGGTGGATTCTGGATTTTTCAATTTTTGTGAGGGAGGCTTGGATGGCTATGTATTTCACCCTTAGGACTGCCTTTTCTGTATCCCATAGGTTTTGGATCAAAATGTCTTCCTTCTCATTGGTTTCCATGAATTGTTTCAGTTCTTCTTTGATCTCCTCATTGATCCAAGCATTCTTAAGCAAGGTGGTCTTTAGCTTCCAGGTGTTTGAGTTCCTTCTGAACTTTTCTTTGTGATTGAGCTCCAGTTTCAAAGCATTTCAATCTGAGAATATGCAGGGAATAATCTCAGTCTTTTGGTATCAGTTGGGTCCTGATTTGTGACCTAATATGTGGTTTATTCTTGAGAAGGTTCCATGTGCACTTGAGAAGAATGTATATTCTGTTGTTTTAGGGTGGAATGTTCTGTATATATCTATGAGGTCCATCTGGTCCAATGTGTCATTCAATGCTCTTGTTTCCTCATTGATTTTCTGCTTCGATGATCTGTCTATTTCTGAGAGAGGCGTGTTAAGATCTCCTACTATTAATGTATTCATATCAATATGACTCTTTATCTAGTTTAACAGTTTTTTTATGTAATTGGTTGCTCCCATATTGGGGGCATAGATATTTACGATTGTTAGATCATCCTGGTGGATAGTCCCTTTAAGAATGATGAAGTGTCCTTCTGTATCTCTGACTACAGTCTTTAAAATATAATTTGTCTGATATAAGAATAGCTACCCCGGCCTTCTTTTGAGGCCCATTGGCATGAAAAATGCTTCTCCATCCCTTCACTTTCAGTCTGGGTGTATCTTTAGGTTCAAAATGGGTCTCTTGTGGACATCATATGGATGGGTCCTGTCGTTTTATCCAATCTGCAACCCTGTGCCATTTTATGGGCTCATTTGGGCCATTCACATTGAGAGTGATTATTGATAGATACGTTTTTATTGACATCGTGTTACCTTTGAAGTCTTTCTTTCTGTAGATTGTCTCTATATTTCTGCTCAATGCTATTCTTAAGATTTTTCCTCTTTTATAGAACCCCCCCTTAATATTTCCTCCAGTGTCGGCTTGGTGGTTGCGTAGTCTTTTAAGCCTTGCTGGTCTTGGAAACTCTTTATCTCTCCATCCATTTTGAATGTCAGTCTTGCTGGATAAAGTATTCTTGGCTGCATGTTCTTCTCATTTAGTGCCCTGAATATATCTTGCCAGCCCTTTCTGGCTTGCCAGGTCTCTGTGGACAGGTCTGACGTTATTCTGATGGGCTTTCCTCTGTAAGCAAGGAGCCTCTTTTTCCTAGCAGCTTTCAAGAGATTATACCTACAATTATGATTCCTCAATTTGACTATCAGGTGCCTTGATGTTTTTCTGGAATCTATAATCTTGGGTGGAGACCGTTCGGCCTCTAGTACATGAACGCTGGTTCCATTCGCAAGATTGGGAAATTTTTCATGAAGAACTTGTTCCACTATATCTTCTAGACTTCTTTCTTTCTCCTCCGCTTCAGGGATTCCAATAATTCTGACATTGGAACCTTTCATGGCATCATTTATTTCCCTGATTCTGTTTTCGTGGCTTCTAAGCTGTTTGTTCCAGGCTTCCTCCTGATCTTTTCTCTCTATCTGTTTGTCCTCCAGATCACTAATTCTATCTTCTGTCTCAGTTACCCTAGCTTTGAGAGAATTTAGATTAGATTGGAACTCATTGAGAGCATTGTGAACCTCCTCCCTGGGAGCTTTCAGCTCAGCCCTAACATTGAGAACATCAACTCTGGTCGCTTTCAGTTCGGCCCTAATCAATTCCGTTTGGTCATCCATGGCTTTCTCCAACCTAGCTATTGCCTGGATAATTGTTAGCCTGAATTCTCTTTCCGACATATTGTCTATGTTGATAGCCATTATCTCTGTTGCAGAAGGCCCATCCTCTGTATTTTTCTTCTGTTGGGCATTCCTCCTCCTAGTCATTTTGGTGAGAGTTGGCTGAACGGATGTAGCTGGATATATCGACCATGGTGCAGTCAAGGTGCACCCTGGAACGCTTCTGAGCAATCAGGATTCCCCACCCAAACGAGAGAAAAAAGAAAAAAAGAAAAAAGGGAGAGAGAGAGAGAGAGAGACAGGAAAGAAAGGGAAGATAAAAGAGAACTTTCAGCCCAAATGGGCCCCAAGGTAAGGTTTATGAAGTATATAAACAAAAACAGACAAACAAAAAGACTGATAAAAGTATATGACAAGAGAAAAAAAAAAAGAAAAAAAATATATAAGCAAACAAAGGAAGAACTTCGTCAAAAAGTACCCCAAGTGTAAGATTTATATACTATCAGGACCAACACAAAAACACAGAAACACTGGTGGAAGAAAAAGTTGGGAGAGTGGTTATAAATTCTCAGGGTGGGCGAGGAAGTTTGTTTTGATTCTTCCTGGATGTATCTTGATATCTTTGTTAAAGGACTCAACTTTCCTAAGTTAAAGGGGGATTAAATATTGGTTTACCTGTAGGGATAGCATTGATTAGGGAAAGGGGATTACCTTGAAGTTTAATTCTATATGAATATTAGAAAATAAAAGTAAAAAAGGAATAAACTAGATTAAACTAAACTAAAATTAAAAAAAAGAAATTTAAAAAATAGAAATGCAAAAGAAAAACACAGGTGTATGTATCAAAAAGTTCAGGTTAGAAGGTTATTATGGAATTTGATGTACTGGACATCTCACTGTGATGGTAAATAGGTTAAAAAATTATATAAATAAAATGAGCCAGAATAGTGGGAACGAATTAAAAATAAAAGTTGTCCTATGAAGTAGTGGTCGTTGTTCTCTTGTAGTCTCTTTTTTTTTTTTTTTTCTTTCCTGGTTGGTTTTCTGGGGGTGGGGCCCGCCACGTGGGTTTTCAGTCAATGATGTTCTCTGAGTTAAGTCCTCCCGCCCCCCCTCAAGGGGGCGGCCTCTGAGGAAACTGGTTTTTTCAGGCTTTTGTTCTCTGGAGGTTTTTATGTTTGTTCACTTTTTTTTTTTCCTCTCTCGCCTTGACCGCTTTTGATGGTTTTTGTAGGTTTAGAGGAAAGCAAACTGCACCCTGACCTCCATCTCAGAGAGAAGCCTCAGTCTGGCTGCAGAGCCCAAATAATTCCCCCTTGGCTACTGGCAGAGCAGGTTCCGAGTCGCAGTCCCTGGGGACGCAGGATTTTTTGCTTGTACCCAAAACCCAGGCAGTGGCGACCATCTGGGCAGCTACAGACTGCCAGAGAGGTTCCAAGCAGCGATGGCACACTGAGATTTTCCCGCTGGCCTGGGCTGGGAGTGCCTAGTCTTTCTGGGTCCAGGAGCACTGGGCTGGCGCCTGTGCGCACCTCTCTCAGGGGAGGGCATGGGGCACGACTCGGACTCTGATAGCACAGCTCAGCACTTGCGTGGGGACTGCAAAAAGGCTGTGCTTCTGAGGGTTGGCGAGGCTCCCAGCCCCTCATGGGAGCTGGACCCCACGCGCTCTCAGGGAGAGCAGACCCCACGCGCTGGTGGCTCAGGGACCACGACCTGGTTTCTCTGCCGCACTCTCTCTGGTTCTGCGCCAGGGGTGGCTGTCCTGGGTCTGGGGACTTAAGCCCCTGTCCCCAGCCACCCCGATTCCCACAATCCCCCCCCCCCCCACGTGATCCTTAGCTCTTTTTGAGTGCTTTCTACCAGACTGCAAGTTAATGCTGGTCCCCAGATGCAGGTCACTCTCGTATTGGGATATTACTTTCCAATCGGTCACCTCTGGTGGCTCCCTCCCCCTTTTGTTTATCTTCCGATATCAGTCCGACGTTCCCACTCCACTTTACCTGCCCACTGGCGTCTTCTGCCCCTGTAGAGATCCAGACGTGTATAATTCTGATCTCAGGCTGATTTCGTGGGTGATTGGAGTTCTTTGGTAGGTAATCAGCTCATTTTAGGGTACAGGTTGAAAGAGCGCCTCCTCCTACTTCCCTGCCATCTTGTCACCCCCATAATTAAGTTTTGAGATTATTCAGCAATCTGTAAATTTGTGTTGAGTTCCAGGATATAGGGTTAGAGCATTTTATATCTCACCTGCCTACATAAACATCATTCCTGGAAATTGGTATAGACCGGAGTCTGAAGGTGGAAGTGGGGTTGGCTCAGTTAAGAAAAATGGAGAGTGAATAAGTAGCTGACTACACACACACACACACACACACACACACACACACACTCTCTCTCTCTCTCTCTCATTGTGGGTTTTTTGTGTGGGTCCTTTCTTCCTGTAAATAGGTCACAGTACTGGAAAGTTGCCATGATTTGTGAATTTTTCAGCCTTTTTTTTTTTTTTTAATATGCTTTCTGGTTCTTCCTCACTCTCCTAATGGGGTTTCTTAAATGCATATATTGACCGACTTGGTAGTATTCAATAAGTCCCTCAGACTGTCTTCATTATTTTGCCCTTCTGACTATTTTTCAGTGACCTTTAATCAAATTCAGTGATCCTTTCTTTAGCTTGATCTCATTTGCTCTTGAACCCATGCTGATTTTTTTCATTTCAGATGTTATATTCCTCAGCCTCATGATTTCTGTTTAATACTTTTTTAAAGAATCTGTTTATTTATTTATCTGAAAGAGAGAAAGAACACAAATGGTGGGGAGGGGCAGAGGGAGAATCAGACTCTCTGCTGAGTGGGGAGCCAGATGCAGGGTGGATCCTAGGACCTTGACATCACAACCTGAGCTGAAAGCAGACACTTAACCAACTGAGCCACTCATGTGCCCTGTTTAATAGTCTTTTAAGTTTTCTAACACTGTGTTGACATTTTCTCTTGGTTTGCGAATTGTTCTTTGACTCCAGTGAGCATCTTTATGGCAGTTATTATGAATTCTCAGTTAGGTAAATCACATATTTTCTATTCATTAATGTCAGTTTGTGGAAATTTCTCTTGTTCCTTTTTGAAAAGCATTTCAACTTGTCTCCATTCTCATTGACTCTCTGCATTGGTGTCTGCACATTAGACAAATCAGTCATCTGTCCTAGTATTCACAGTCTTGCCTTGGACTCAAGAATGTTCTTAAATGTCCCCCCTGCACCCAGGCATTCATTGTATTTGGAGTTGCATCTGTGTTCTAGAACAAGTGAGACTGAAGTCTGTTCCTCAGGGAGCTCACAGATAAGGTATGTTATTATATGTGTGGTACACATTTTCCCCTCACCCTAGTGAAGCTGTAGAAAAGGGGTTTTCAATGGCTTGCTCTATCCTGAGCCTGGGTGAGGAACTCTGGTGACTTCCAGCCTAAACACCATCTTTTTTGTCTATCTCTCTGGACAGCTGGAGTATGCTGTGCCTTATTTTCTCTCTGTTTTCTGACATGGCACACCTAATAAAAGTTGGGACATTGGACACATGATGTACTTCTTTTCCTCCCCAGGAGAAGCCAGCCACTGTGGGGTTTTGTCCCAATTTGAAGGTGTTATGCAAGGAAAAGTGTTACAACAACAGGATATCTAGGATATCCCTGGCAGTTCCAATATGACTACATTCATGCTTTAACTGGGAGCAGGATTACCTTAACTACTATCTGGATTTTTACAAAGGGAATCTGTACAGGAAATATTGCAGAATCACTGTTGATGTGGGTCATAGGGTCTAGATCTTCCTCTCCTGCCATGTTGCTGAATGGGAAATAAGAATTTATTTTTGGTTCCTCTTTGGGAGATGTCTAATCCCTACAGTGGAGGGAAGTCTTGAGTAAAATTTTGAGTTCCTAAGGAAATAGAGGCACATTGTGGTCAATTGTGTAAATACAATCCCCTCAAGCCCTATTACATATTACATCAGAAACCATTCCCTGAGATGTGGTCCATATACACCATGGAGTATTATGCCTCCATCAGAAAGGATGAATACCCAACTTTTGTAGCAACATGGACAGGACTGGAAGAGATTATGCTGAGTGAAATAAGTCAAGCAGAGAGAGTCAATTATCATATGGTTTCACTTATTTGTGGAGCATAACAAATAGCATGGAGGACAAGGGGAGTTAGAGAGGAGAAGGGAGTTGAGGGAAATTGGAAGGGGAGGTGAACCATGAGAGACTATGGACTCTGAAAAACAATCTGAGGGTTTTGAAGGGGCGGGGGGGGGTGGGAGGTTGGGGGAACGAGGTGGTGGGTATTGTAGAGGGCACGGATTGCATGGAGCACTGGGTGTGGTGCTAAAACAATGAATACTGTTACACTGAAAAGAAATTTAAAAAAAAAAGAAGAAAGAAAGAAACCATTCTCTGCATAAGAGACTGAGCAAGCTTCTGCCCTGTTCAGAACTGAAGATATTATATCACTGCCCTCAACTTAAGTCTTCTGTGATTTACCAAGTGGCAAAAATTACAGTAATAAAGGCTGTTTATTTCAGAAACTGTTATCTTTGGTTCAAAAGGATTTCCAGTGCTTATCATAAATTACATTTGGGTTAATCCCCATCAAATCGAAGGGAGCAAAGCTAAGGAGACAAAATCTGCCCTTTCAGGACCACAGGGATAATACTGGTAAGGAAACACTAAAGTATTCTTGCTGAAGGGGGGTGATTTTCTGAATTCCATTTATATTCATGACTTCCTTTTGTGATGAACATCCAGGGATCTAAGATATGCCACTCTCCAGTTTTGTAGTCCTCAGACTCATGTGAAGGGAGGGTCATGGTGAGGGAAGGTTCAGAGACATTAGATTTCAAGATGCAATTTATTGATAAATTCTATGGATGGAACTCTCATTCTTTATATTTATAGGTTTTACTCTGTGACATGGGGCAGGAACTCAAACTCTCCTAGACTCTGGTCTTTTATTTTTGGGTTAAAACAATGTTCTTCATTCCCACCACACCAAGTCTAATTCCCATTAGAGGCCAACAATGGGTTAGTGGGGTTGCTGCCTCCATGTTACTGGTTAGGGGAGGGCTCATGTGGTCAATGAAATGAAATGAGAGAAGGTGATTTCTCCTGGTCCAATCTTCTCACTTAACCTTTGGTTTCTACAGTGGTCCTGTTGGCATATGGAAGTGTTGGCCTTCATACTTTAGGTTAAGTTTTGAATATCTTTGTTTATACACTTATAAACACTCTAATGAGGGAATATCCAAGCAACTAGATTTATGCTAATAGTTAAGCATTTTTATGGTCCAATGTGGGCTAGTCTCAGATATTCCCAGTGTGAACCCAATTTCTGTGAGAGGAGATATGGTGGGAAATGTTGAGTGGTTCTCTGTGGAACTTTTCCTCCTGTGTGCACAGATTCCCTGGGAGAAGAATGCCTCCTGCAAATGCTTCCTTTGTGACTGAATTCATTCTGGTGGGGCTAACAGACCTACCAGATCTCCAGCTTCCCCTGTTCTGCCTGTTTCTAGTCACCTACATGGTCACTGTGTTGGGAAATTGGGGCTTGATAACTCTAATTGGGCTGAACTCACACCTCCACAACCCATGTATTTTTTCCTCTTCAATTTGTCCTTCATAGACCTCTGTTATTCTTCTGTGTTTACACCCAAAATGCTGATTAACTTCACATCGAAGATGAATATTATCTCCTACAGAGGATGCATGACCCAGCTTTACTTTTGATGGTTTGTTGTTGTTGTTGTTGTTGTTGTTGTTGTTGTTGTTTTTGGTGCCTCTGAAGCTTATGTGCTGACATCAATGTCCTATCATCACTATGTAGCCATCTGTAACACATTCTTATATAATGTTGCAATGTCCCCTAAAGTATGTTCCAGTCTTTTGCTTGGTTCATATTTGATGGCATTTTTGGATGCCACGGCTCACACAGGATGCAATCTGAGACTGACCTTCTGTGATGCAAACACCATCAACCATTATTTGTGTGATATCTTCCCTCTGCTCCAGCTCTCCTGCACCAGCACCTACATGAATGAGCTTGTGGTTTTCATTGTGGTGGGCATCAATATCATTGTGCCCAGGGACATCATCTTTGTGTCTTATGGTTTCATCCTATCCAGCATCCTGTGCATCATCTTCAGCGAGGGCAGGCCCAAAACCTTTAGCATGTACAGTTCCTTCATAATAGCTGTTTCTCTGTTCTTTGGATCAGGTTGTGTTTATGTGTCTTCAAGCATCTTTTGCTGGGACTATGAATGAGGGGAAAATGTCCTCTGTGTTTTACACCAGTATGTTTCCCTTGGTGGACCCCTTCATTTACAGCTAGAAAACAAAGACATTAAACGCTCTGAGAAAAATCCAGAGTAGGAGAGTGATTTGATCAGGATTAATGTGTTTGCATGTAGTTATAGGACTGGTATATTCTGTTCCTTTCATCAAAATAGGTTAGGTGGTATTGAGGCCTTTGTTATCATGGTGAAGGAAATTTTAATCACCTGTTAATTTATTTCCATTTTTTTTGACTGGGTACAGTATACTCTGTTGTTGGTACATCAGAGGTCGGGCTCCCCAACTCCACTCCCTGCTTCAGGGTTCTGAGGAGGGAACTATGTAGAGGTTGAGAGATTCTCATTGTGTTGGGTGATGAGTTTGAACAGGGACTCCCCAACAGCTGAGGGCCTCTCTGTTTCTCTTGTTCTCACTGGTGCTGGTGGTCAAAAGGGCTCTTACTCCTGGAGGCCAGGGACCATATGACCCACCAACTGGGTTCTATAGCCAAATTCATTCTCATACGAGGAAATGATCTTCACACAAAGGTCATTGAGGATAATGCTAGCCTCAGCATGGATGGTATCAGAGTGAGCATCACTGTTAAAGTACTAGGAGATAATAAGGAAGATGTGGTCCATATATACTATGGACTATTACGCCTCCATCAGAAAGGATGAATACCCAACTTTTGTATCAACATGAACAGGACTGGAGGAGATTATGCCAAGTGAGATAAGTCAAACAGAGAGAGTCAATTATCATATGGTTTTCTTATTTGTGGAGCATAAGAAAAAACACAGAGGACATGGGAAGATGGAGGGGAGTAGTGAGTTGGGGGAAATTGGAGGAGTAGACAAACCATGAGAGACTGTGGACTCTGAAAAACAATCCAAGGGTTTTGGAGGGGTGGGGCGGGGGAGGTTGGGTGAGCCTGGTGGTGGGTATTATGGAGGGCATGTATTGCATGGAGCACTGGGTGTGGTGCATAAACAGTGAATTCTGGAACACTGAAAAGAAATTTTAAAAATACTAAAAATTAAAAAGAAAAAGTACTAGGAGACAACCTGGTCTTCAGTGGCATCCAGATTGCCCTTGAGGGGGCCGTCTGATGCCTGCTTCATCGACTTCTTGATGTCTTCGTATTAGGCAGATTTTCCAGTTAGTAGTTCAGATCCATGACTGACACATTGGAGGTGGAGACATGGAAGGCCATGCAGGTGAGCTTAACATTCAGCCCAAGGATGACCTTGCCTACAGTCTTGGCACACTGGCAGAAGCAAGGATAATGTTCTCAGTAGCCCCTGAGGCATCAACTTCCCAGAGGGGCTTTCTTAAGGGTGACAATGATGGCATGGACTGTGGTCATGAGTCCCCCCAGGATGCCAAAGTTATCATGGATGACCTTGGCTAGAGAGGCCAAGCAGTTGGTGATGCAGGAGGCATTGTTGACAATCTTGAGGGAGTTGTTATACTTCTCATGCTTCACACCCATCAGAAATATGAGAGCATCAGGGGGAAGGGCAGAGGTAATGACTCTCTTGACCCCACCTTCAAGTAAGCCCCAGTGTTCTCCATAGTGGCAAAGACCCCAGTGGGCTCTACATCATACTTAGCACCAGCATCACCCCATTTGATATGGGCAGGATCTTGCTTCTGGAAGATGGAGATGGGCTTTCCACTGATGACAAGTTTCCCATTGTCAGCCATGACTTTACCAGTTATTTGCCACGGGTGGAGTCAAACTGGAACATGTGGACTATGTAGCTGAGATCAGTGAAGGGATCAATGATTGCAACAGCATCCACTTTGCCAGAAGTAAAAGCAGCCCTAGTGACTAAGTGCCCGTATGTCCAAATCCACTTCCTACAACTTTCACCATCTTGTCTTTGGGGTGAAGCTGGCACTGCACCAGAAGATGAGGCTGTGTGTCAGACACGAAAGAGCAGAGATCCCTATTCTTTGCAATTTTTTCCAATTTTTTTGCTTTTTGAAATTTTTTCTTCTTTTTTCACTTTTTTTTATTGTGATAAAATACACATAAGATTTAGTATCTTAACCATTTTCAAGTTTACAGTTCAGTGGTATTAAATGCATTCATATTGTTGTGCAGTCATCATCATGGTCATCATCATTTATCTCCAAAATACTTTCATCTTGCAAAACTAAAACTCTAGATCCATTAAATCATAACTCCCCAGGAACTCCTCCCCCAAGCCCCTAGCAATCATCATTCTACTTTCTGAAACGATAAATTCTCCTTCTCCTCTTCCTCCTCCTTCTTCTTCTGTGTTTTGGTTTGTGGTTTTTTTTTTTCCAGATTCTATATATAAGTGAGATCATATAGTATCTGTCTTTCTATATCTGGTTTATTTTACTTAGGAACGTGTCCTCCAGGCTTATCATATGTCACAAATAGCAGAATTTCTTTCTTTTTTAAGACTGAATGATATTCTACTTTATACATATAATATTAAAATAATAATTACAATTCATACAGTAATGGAATATATACAGTAAGTTTTCATATATACATATACACTTTATACACACAGATTTTTTCCTTCCGTATCATTTTCACAATGTCTTCTCCTCTTTACCACTTTACCTGTTTAAGAATAACATTAGCTAATAAATTTATTTGTTTTTTTACATTGTCATTGTGGATTTCATTTTATTTCTTCTGGAAATATGTAAATGTTTCTACAAATGATCACATGAAGTAACAGGAGGGTGATATTGTACCACTGGGGGGTTTCAAACCTGGTGACTATACTGTGACACTGGGATCATGAGTCACATTATCTGTAGTCCTGTCTACACCTTCCACTTGCCTATAATGTGCCTCCTTGAAGTGCCAATGTTTCATAGATACAGCAGGTTCCATAATATCTATAAAATATAATCCACTTTCTAGCTATAAACACCTTTATAAACACCTCTAGCTATTAAGCACCTTTTGGCAGAGATATCATATTTCCCATAGGACACATAACAGAGCATCAATATATATTTACTGCGTAGACATGATCTAGAAACTGAGAAAAGGTAATGAATTAAATCATATAGCTTATGCAACATGGACGGGACTGGAAGAGATTATGCTGAGTGAAATAAGTCAAGCAGAGAGAGTCAATTATCATATGGTTTCACTTATTTGTGGAGCATAACAAATAGCATGGAGGACAAGGGGAGATGGAGAGGAGAAGGGAGTTGAGGGAAATTGGAAGGGGAGGTGAACCATGAGAGACTATGGACTCTGAAAAACAATCTGAGGGTTTTGAAGGGGCGGGGGGTGGGAGGTTGGGGGAACCAGGTGGTGGGTATTAGAGAGTGCATGGATTGCATGGAGCACTGGGTGTGGTGCAAAAATAATGAATACTGTTATGCTGAAAAAAATTAAAAAATTAAAAAAAAAAAGAAAAAAAATCATATAGCTTATGAAGGAAAAACTTAGATAAACTGTTAGCCTCCTGGTTTCAGTCTACTCTTCTTTCAAATATACTTTTTATTTCCTTCATTTTATTGTTTTTATTTCACTAATCCTGAAATAGAAGAAAACTTTTTTATTTTGAGCATCGACTGTGCTTTGTTGGCTTATACATGAATATCCCTCAGGGTAATGGTTGTGTTAGGAAAATAGTTTGAAAGTTCTTTTTCTTGTGAAAGAGAAGTCCTATTAAGTTAGGATGGTTGAGAGAGGATTAGTGCAACAGGGAGCTTTTTCTGGAAATTAATTTAAAAAAATTATTCTAGGATGTTTGCAAGTACTAGTAATTCAGAGGTGAGAGCATGGGAGAGATAGGAACCCAGCAACAAGCATTAGGCCAAGATCCAAAAACCGCATGAACAATGAACAAGAAATCTGTCTGGAGGAAAGGATTTTGAGATTTAGAACCACATTTCATCTGACTTTGTCTCTGCTCTTCAGAGTACTGCAATTCCGCTCCCCCCATACTGTCCATACAGCTGTGATAAAACACAATGCACAATGATCCTGCATTAATAGTGTTTTGGGGCCACATTCATGAGGGACCAAGAGTAGAGAGGACGGTAATTTCAGGAGATTAAACAGTGTGTGGTATTCAAAACTCAAGTCAGGATGAAGGAATTTAGAAATGCTAGGAAAAAGGCAGCCCTTTCTGTGATCTTTTCTGGAAGGCTCTTGATGTAGTATGGAGATCACAGGATTTCTCTGAGTAGGATAAAAGCGCAAGTCATTTGATATTGAAATGGGTAAACTAACAGGGCTGGAATACCCGGAATCAACTAAATCACTCCTGTTTTTTTGGCTTCCATGTGCTACTCCCATATGGATGTTAAAGTACAAAAACCCTGAAATTGCAGCTGGGAGCACAATGACAAATTGAAAGAAACATTTGGTGAAAAAAACAGATTGTAACTATTTCTTTTCTGGAATAGGATGTTAGATTACTTTTCTTTTGAGAAAACACAAGTTGACTACATTAAAAACTTTTAATCCTAAAGTCTATACCTGAAACCAATATTATACTCTATGTTAACTAACTAGAATTTAAATAAAAACAGAAAAACCATTAATCCTTAATCAACTGATAATTTAACTATTTCTAGGATAACTTTTAATAGTATTTATTATTTTACCACTTTTCTCATTTCCAGTCAAGATTCAGGTATTGTGAAATTTACCATCACTGGTTTGTTGTCTTGTTTTTGTTTTAAATGATTAGCATCACTAAACCCTTGAGTATGGCTTATTTATTAATTTTTGTATTTTATCTTCACTGAAGTATAGTTGACATACAGTACTCTATTAGTTTCACATGTACAACATAGAGATCTGACATTTACAAATGCTCACTGTGATAAATTTAGTTACAATCTGCCATCATAGATTTATTGACTAATGGTTTTAAAATGACCTCTCGCACCACATCCCCTGATCTCCATATCAACATGCTTGCATTTTAATTTAACAAGTTCCATTTATACAAATAGTTGATTTTTATTATATTTTTGTTTGTTTTCTTTTACTTACTTTCTGTTTTGATGAAATTGTTTTTCTTATCAAAAAAAGTGTGTCAATACATAAATGATGCCTGCTTTTCAGGAATCATTATAGACATTGCAAAGGTACATCCACTTTTTAAAATTTTTTTTAATTTTTTTATAAACATATAATGTATTATTAGCCCCAGGGGTACAGGTCTGTGAATCTCCAGGTTTACAAACTTCATAGCACTCACCATAGCACATACCCTCCCCAATGTCCATAACCCCACCACCCTCTCCCTCCCCCCTCCCCCCAGCAACCCTCAGTTTGTTTTGTGAGATTAAGAGTCTCTTATGGTTTGTCTCCATCCCATCCTGCCCCAAAACCCCCCACGTTGCAGCTCCACTTCCTCATATCAGGGAGATCATATGATAGTTGTCTTTCTGTGATTGACTTATTTCACTAAGCATGATACCCTCTAGTTCCATCCACATCGTCGCAAATGGCAAGATTTCATTTCTTTTGATGGCTGCGTAGTATTCCATTGTATACATATACCACATCTTCTTTATCCATTCATCTGTTGATAGACATCTAGGTCCTTCCATAGTTTGGCTATTGTGGACATTGCTGCTATAAACATTCGGGTGCATGTGCCCCTTCGGATCACTACATTGGTACATCCACTTTTTTATATTTTTTTGTCACTCTTTGAGGTAGCTAAACATATGAGTTAATCCTGGTCATTAACCTCTCACTTGAGAAACCTCAAAATACAAATGCAATCTCCTTCAATTTCAGATGACTTTCAGAAATTAGTTTTTATTGCAGAAAGTATAAACTACCTTTCAAGCTAACTTCCATTTTTTTCAGGTTATTTGAGGAAAAGCTCATTAAAAATTGTTATAAAAGTTATAAACAGTTTACCAAAGTTAAGATTCGTAAAGTTTTTGTAAAAAGCAATTAGCTGATAGTTTTCTGTTTGGTAGTTTAAGCCCTATGCATGTGTTGGGACTTTTTTTAAAAGACGTAGAAAACGAAGTCAGGTGTGTTACACACACAACATAGAGTATCCCTTATGGTTTTTCTTTTTTTGTGTTATGTGAATGGCTATAAAAGAATTTATGAGAGGAAGTATGAGTCTATTGAAATTGTCACAGCGAAGAGTCAAGCAGGGAAGTCATGGGATTTGTCTGTACCTATGTCCTAAGACAGAGCTGCCTCTGAATCAGTGTGAAAGCTTGGACTTTCTGAGCAATAACAAAAAATGATCCTCCTACTTCAGAACTGGAAGCAAAGTTGATTACATTTTGCATTTGTTTCATGTAAACTCTCCATACATGAGCTGCTGGTGTTGCTCAGACCAGGTTTGGAGTAGGCATGATCAGGTTCACTGTGGTTCAGGTGTCATGAAAAGCAGAAGTACAAGAGGTTCTGAATTCCATGTCTTTTTAATTGCTAAACCCCTAGCTGTATTGAATCTCGTTTTCCACTCCTCCTGACACTGCCTCCTTAAACACACAAACACACACTCATGCACATACATAGTGTTCAAGTAATATTTTATGAGATCATCGCCATTGAATGGTATGGAACCCATGTTCAGGTAGATAGTTCAGGGGGCTGAGCACGAAGTACTTGTGAATCTAGGAGAAGAAATGTTTATTGCTTCTATCATTTGCTTGGAAACACACATACACACATGCATGCACATATGTACTAACACACAAATGAACATTCAACTGCAGGCACACACACACACACACACACACACACACACACACACAGTGTTTTTTACCTCTGAGTACCTAGCAACATGTGGCATTGTGGTGTATGTCACAAATACACATAGGCATAGGAAGGAAAAGATATAAAACTAGATTTTCTTAATGCAACAGAGTAGACTTTGTATATTGTAAGGTAAACATTGTATAATCTAAGGTAAACATTGTATAATCAAAATTTCTTCTTAAAATTGGTTTTTTTTTAATTGATGTCCATGCTGGGGGACAGATGTGGTATTTTTCCCTGAGTCTGGCATACTTGGCTTTTGTCTCATGCACTGGGACATTCCACTGTCTTATTAGCTGACCAGCAGGTAGAAGAAGTTGGTTTATCTGCAGAGCTTAGTTGTATAAAAGATGTAGATTTAAACACGAAAATCATACTCAGTGTGAAGTTTTACTTTCTGAGGGAGAGACTCTTATCTTCCTCAGGAAGTGGGATTGCTGGTGGCATCACAGGAAGGGGCTGTTGAAAGGCTCTCTCTGACAGGAAGTTAAAATAACCCATTCAAATATTAATATTGAGATGTGCAGGGTGTTTCAGTTGCTCTTAATGTTTTAGTTTTTCTACTCTGTCACATCTGTCAGTTTATGTATTTCAAGGGGAAATGGTGTGAGATAAAGAGGAGAGGGAGCTTAGTTTTCATTTCATAGATGATGAAACTGATGCTCAGATGTGTTCATGGTTTGTCTCAAATTACAACTTGTGAGTGGTAGAGCTGAGACTAGGACTTGGGTTGGATTCTAAATATATCAGCATATTATTGTTATTAATGTAGTGTACTGTTAAATATCCGTGAATCATGGAAATGTTTTCAGTGAATAAAAAGTCTCAGAACACAAATAAAAGCAACATGCTAAACTAAGCAATATGTGAGGAAAGTATCTTTTCCACTTTACATTTGGAAGCTCTATCCTAATTTAGAATGTGTGAATATATTCTTATTTTATACTGGCTTTTGCAATATATGGAAACACATAAGGATAGACTATAATAATCACTTCTACATTCTCTTCATCCTTTTTCTGGCTGGACATGGAATACTATGAGGGTGCACTTAAGTGATGAAGCTGTGAACAAAAGCTGGGGCATGATTGTGTCAGTATGGAGGTAGAGAATGGGAGGACTAGGGGCACACAGGGGGCTCTGGGACCCGGAATAGTCTGTTCTTAGGTCTGTGTGGTCACTGTAAGCTGTTCAGTCATAATAATGGTTGAAGTGTATTTTGTAGGCTTGGATATATGTATGTATGCTAACTTTCACAATAAATTTTGGTTGAAAACCTTGGATTCTACCTGGATTTAAGCTAAATATTAATGTAATCAAAAAGCCAAGACTCAGGTAAAGGGAACAGACTTCCATGTACAGCATGGCTCACACAGAAGAAGGCAGCAGCAGACACAATGCTTTTATTACACTCACTGAGGTATTTCCACCAGTGTTTGTGGGGAGGAGCAATGTCCCTGCGAACCCCATTGTATAGGTCTATAGTATGTTATTTATATATGTTTAGGTTACTATAAAGGGAAGATAGTTCTCATAACATATTATATAATATCATTTTCAAACCTTTCTATGTTCTCAGTAAAGTCTTTTCTTTATTTCCTCCACATTAAAAAAAAATCCTAGTTAACACTAGTTAACACACAGTGTAATATTAATTTCAGGTGTAGAATTTAATGATTTATCACTTCCATAGAACACCCAGTGCTCATAGCAAGTGCCCTCCTTAATCCCCATCACCTATTTAATCCATCTCCCAGTCAGCTCCCCTCTGGTAAAAATCAATTTGTTCCCCATAGTTAAGAATCTGTCTTTTGGTTTCCTCTCTCTTTTTCCCCCCTCATGTTCATTTGTCTTGCTTCTTAAATTCCACACATGAGTGAAATCATATGGTGTTGATTTTTCTCTTATTGACATATTTCACTTAGCATAATAGTCTCTGGGTCCTTCCAAGACATTGCAAATGGCAAGATTTCATTCTCTTCTCCTTCTCCTTCTTCTTTTTGTAGCTGAGGAATATTCCATTGTATATCTATACCACATTTCTCGATCATTTCATCATCCAAGGGATATTTGGGCTCTTTCCATAATTTGGATATTGTTGATAATGCTGCTATAAATATTGGGGTTCATGTATCCCTTTGAATCAGGATTTTTGTATCTTGTAGGCAAATACCTAGTAGTGCAATTGCTGAATCCTAGGGCTGTTCTATTTTAGACTTTCTGAGGCACTTCCATACTGTTTTCCAGAGTGGCTGCACCAGTTTGCATTCGCATCAGTGGTGTAAGAGGGTTCCCCTATATCCTTATCTTTGCCAACATCGTTGTTTCCTGTGTTGTTAATTTTAGCCACTGTGGCTTGTGTGAGGTGATATCCATTATAGCTTTGATTTGCATTTCCATAATGATAAGTGATGAACATTTTTTCATTTCTGTTGGCCATCTGTATTTTTTTTTTTTTTTTGAGAAATGTCTATTCATGCCTTCTGTTGATCTTTTAACTGGATTATTTCTTTTTTGAGTGTTGAGACTTGTAAATTCTTTATACATTCTGGATTCTAACCTTTGATCAAATATGTCATTTGCAAACATCTTCTTTCATCTGAAGGTTGCTTTTTAGTTTTGTTGATTGTTTCCTTTGCTGTGCAGAAGGGTTTTATTTTGAGGACATTGCAATAGTTTATTTTTCTTAATTTTTTAAATTTATTTTCAGCATAACAGTATTCATTGTTTTTGCACCACACCCAGTGCTCCATGCAATCCATGCCCTCCCTAATACCCACCACCTGGTTCCCCCAACCTCCCACCACCTGCCCCTTCAGACCCCTCAGATTGTATTTCAGAGTCCATAGTTGGACTAAAGACCTAAATGTGAGACAGGAAACCCACTAGATGCTAGAGGAGAATACAGGCAGTAATCTCCTTGACATCAGCTGTACCAATCTCTTACTAAATATGTCTCCTAAGAGAAGGGAAACAATGGGAGAAGATATTTGCAAATGACAGTACAAAGGGCTAATATCCAAGATCTATAAAGAACTCCTCAAACTCAACACACACAAAACAGATAATCATGTCAAAAAATAGGCAGAAGATATGAACAGACACTTCTCCAATGAAGACATACAAATGGCTATCAGACACATGAAAAAATGTTCATCATCACTAGCCATCAGGGAGATTCAAATTAAAACCACATTGAGATACCACCTTACACCAGTTAGAATGGCCAAAATTAGCAAGACAGGAAACAACATGTGTTGGAGAGGATGTGGAGAAAGGGGAATCCTCTTACACTGTTGGTGGGAATGCAAGTTGGTGCAGCCACTTTGGAAAACAGTGTGGAGGTTCCTCAAGAAATTGAAAATAGAGCTTCCCTATGACCCGGCAATTGCACTACTGGGCATTTACCCCAAAGATACAGATGTAGTGAAAAGAAGGGCCATCTATACCCCAAAGTTTATAGCAGCAATGGCCACGGTCGCCAAACTGTGGAAAGAACCAAGATGCCCTACAACAGACAAATGGATAAGGAAGATGTGGTCCATATACATGATAGAGTATTATGCCTCCATCAGAAAGGATGAATACCCAACTTTTGTAGCAACATGGACGGGACTGGAAGAGATTATGCTGAGTGAAATAAGTCAAGCAGAGAGAGTCAATTATCATATGGTTTCACTTATTTGTGGAGCATAACAAATAGCATGGAGGACAAGGGGAGATGGAGAGGAGAAGAGAGTTGAAGGAAATTGGAAGGGGAGGTGAACCATGAGAGGCTATGGACTCTGAAAAACAATCTGAGGGTTTTGAAGGGGCGGGGGGTGGGAGGTTGGGGGAACCAGGTGGTGGGTATTAGAGAGTGCATGGATTGCATGGAGCACTGGGTGTGGTGCAAAAACAATGAATGCTGTTACACTGAAAATAAATAAAAAAAAAGATCTTCATTGATATCCTTCCCTTCCAATGCCTTATTTACATTTGTGACATACACCCCAATGCACACGTTGCTAGGTACTCAGAGGTACAAAACACTGTGTGTGTGTGTGTGTGTGTGTGCGCGCGCGCCTGCAAGCGAATGTGCATGTGTGTGTCTCAGTATATATGTGCATGCACATGTGTATGTGTGTTTCCAAGCAAACGTTAAAAGTGATAACTATTTCCTTTTCCTAGATTCACAAGTACTTCCTGCTCAGCCCCTTTCTTCTCAGGAGCTAGAACCAGGAACCATCTACCTGAAAGTGGGTTCCATATCATATAATCAATGTCTCGTAAAATATAACTAGAACATTGTGTGTAGGGGTGAGTGTGTGTGTTTAAGGAGGCAGTGTCAGGATGAGTAGAGAATGAGGTTCAATAAATATAGGGGTTCAGCAATTAAAAGGACATGGAACTCAAAACTCCTTGTACTTCTGCTTTTCATGACACCTGAACCACAATGAACCTGATCATGCCTATTCCAAGCCTGGTCTGAGCAACACCAGCAGCTCATGTATAGAAAGTTTACATGAAACAAATTCAGAATGTAATCAATGTTGCTTCCCGTTCTGAAGTAGGAGGATCATTTTTTGTTATTGCTTAGAAAGCCAAGCTTTCACACTGATTGAGAGACTGCTCTGTCCTAGAACATAGGTACAGATAAATCCCATGACTTCCCTGCTTGACTGCTAGCTGTGACAGTTTCAATAGACTCATACTTCCTCTTATACCTTCTTTTATAGCCATTCACATAACTCAAAAAGCAAAAACCATAAAGTATATTCTGTATTGTGTGTGTGACCCACCTGACTTGGTTCTCTGGCTTTTTAAAAAAAAAGTCCCTATACATGCATTGTGTTTAAACTACTAATCAGAAAGCTGTCACCTAAGTTGCTTTTACAAGATCTTTGCAAATCTTAACTTTAATAAACTGTGTTTCTCACTTTTATAACAATTTTAATGAACTTCCCCCCAAATCATTTGAAAAGTGGAATTTAGTTCAAAAGGTAGTTTATCCTTTCTGAAATAAAAAATTGCCATTTCTGAAAGTCTTTTTGAAATTGAAGCAGATTGCATTTGAACTTTGAGGCTTCTTAAAAGAAGATTAGTGACCAGTGTTAACATATACTTTTAGGTACCTCAAATAGTGATAAAATATGAACAAAATGGATGCATCTTTGTAATGTCTATAACAGTTCCTGAATATCAATATAGAACATTTACATATTGACACACGTGTTTCAATAGGCAAACAATTTCATCAAAAGAGACAGTAAGTAAAAGGAAATGAACAAACAAAAACTACAACGAAAACCAACTATTTTATAGAAATGGAACTTGTTAAATGAAAATAAAGCATGCCAACATAGAGATTAGGGGATGTGGTGTCAGAGGTCATTTTTTTAAACTGAGTTCAGTTAGCCAACATAGAGTACATCATTAATTTTTAATGTAGTGTTCAGTGATTCACTAGTTGCATATAATACCCAGTGCTCATCAGATCACAAGCCTTCCTTAATGTCTATCATTTAAAACCATAAGTCAGTGACTCTATGGTGACAGATGGCAACTACACTTTGTGGTAAGGATTTGATAATGTATATAAATGTCAGATCACTATGTTTTATGCATGAAACTAACAGAATATTGTATGTCAACTATACTTCAATTTAAAAAATTATATTTTTAAAAATGAATAAATAAACCATAGTCAAGGTTTTAGGGATACCAAACATCTAAAACAAAAACAAGCCAACACACCAGTTATGCTAAATTTAACAATACCTAAATCTTGAGTGGAAATTAGAAAACAGGTAAATTAATAAATATTATTAAAGTTATCTTAGAAATATTTAAATTATCACCTGATTAAGGACTAAGATTTTTGAAGTAGTCATCTGTTTGTGTTTCCTCAAAATAAAAATAATCCAACATCCTATACCAGAGAAGAAATTGTCACAGTTGGGTTTCATTAGCCAATTAAATAACTTGACTGGTGTTCTATAAAGTTCAGTTAAACAGCATCCATTTTTCCAAGGAAGACATACAGATGACTAACAGACACAGGACAAGATGCTCAACATCACTCACCATCAGGGAAATACAAATCAATATTACAATGAGCTATCACCTCACACCTGTCAGAATGGACAAAATCAACAACACAGGAAACAACAGATGTTGGTGAGGATGAGGATAGAGAAAAACCCTCTGACACTGTTGGTGAGAATGCAAACTGGTGCAGCTACTGTGGAAAACAGTATGGAGGTTCCCCAAAAGGATAAAAGTAGAACTAACCCATTATCCAGCAATTGCACTACGAGATATTTACCTAGAACACAAAAATACTGATTCAAGGTATACATGCACACCGATGTTTACAGCAGCATTATCAACAACAGCCAAATTATGGAAAGAGCCAAGATATCCACTGAATGATGAAATGATAAAAGAAGATGTAGTATATATATCTCTATACATATACACATGTATAAATATAATGGAATGTTAGCTATAAAAAAAAATGAAATCATCCCTTTAGCAAAGATGTGCATGGAGCTAGAGAGTACTATGCTAAGTGACGTAAGTCAGTCAGAGAAAGACAAATACCATATGATTTCACACATATATGGAATTTAAAAAACAAAACAAATGAATGTGGTAGGAAAAAAGGGAGGCAAACCATAAAACAGATTCTTTTTTTTTAATTCTAAAATTTATTTATTTTATTTTTTCAGTGTTCCAAGATTCATTGTTTATGCACTACACCCACTGCCCCATGCAATATAAAACAGATTCTTGACAAAAGACAACAAACAGGATGCTGGAGGGGAGGTGGGCAGGAGGATAGGTTCAATGAGAGATGGAAATTAAGGAGGAAACTGGTTGTGATGAGCACTGGGTGTTGGATGCATGTGACAAATCATGAAATTCTACACCTGAAACTAATATGACACTGCATGTTATCTACCAGGAATCTACATAAAAACTTGAAACTAAAAATAAATAAATAAATAAATAAATAAATAAATAAATAAATTAGAGCAAAAGAGACTACAAACAATAGTAGACATGATATCATAAGGCTAATAATTAGACTAAATCTTTACAAAGCTGTGTGACTTTAGGTAAATCTAACTAGTCTGAGTTTCACTTACCCAGCCATACAATAAAAATATTTTTTTTAATGATCAGTTACGTGTTGGTTTTACTGTACAAAGGTAAAAGAGAAAAGTCTGCCAAAATGATGACCATTCCTCATGTTGTAGAGGAAAAAGTAATTTCAAAATGAAAATGGGAAAAAGGAAACAACATGTTTATTATGTAATGCTACTATTAAATTAGGAGAAGGAAGTGAAAAGTGTGGGGGTGTCAAAACGGGAGATGAACCATGAGAGACTATGGACTCTGAGAAACAAACTGAGGATTGTAGAGGGGAGGGGGTTTGGGGAATGGGGAGCCCGGTTGTGGGCATTAAAGAGGGCACCTATTGCAAGGAGTACTGGGTGTTACAGGCAAACAATGAATCTTGGAATGCTACATCAAAAACTGATGATGTACTGTATGGTGGCTAACATAACACAATAAAAAAATAAAGAGAACAAAAAAGTGGAGAAGATATTCTGCTATTGGTGATGAAAACAAAATATAAAGAATAAAATATATATAAAGAATATAATATAATATATATATAATATATAATATAATATAAAAAATATAAAGAGTAAAAATAAATTGTGAGACTCAAATATCCTTTAACGTGTTAGGAAAAAATATTAAGAAGACTGCCACTTCAAGTATTTTATTTAAGCACACAGAATCTCCCCATGTGTAACAAACTACAAAGACAGACACTGTTGATCAAAACTGTCTCTTGCTGAAAGTTTTTCTCACAGCACATTTAATGTCTTTGTTTCTCAAGCTGTAAATGAAAGGGTTCATCAAGGGAACCACATTGGTATAAAAGACAGAGGAGATTTTCCCCTCATCCATAGACCCAGCAGAAGATGGTTGAAGATACATAAACGCACCTGATCCAAAGAAGAGAGAAACAGCAATTATGTGGGAGCTGCAGGTGCTGAAGGCTTTGGACCTGCCCTCACTGGAGCTGATGCGCAGGATGCTGGACAGGATGAAACCATAAGAGACAAAGATGGTAACACTGGGCACAATGATATTGATACCCTCTAAAATGAAAACCACCAGCTCATTCACATAGGTGCTGGTGCAGGAGAGCTGGAGCAGAGGGAAGATATCACATAAATAATGGTTGATGGTGTTTGCATCACAGAAGGTCAGTCTCAGCATGCATCCAGTGTGAGTCATGGCATCCAAAAATGACACCAAGTATGAACCAAGCATAAGGATGGAACACACTTTGGGGGACATGGCAACATTATATAAGAGTGGGTTACAGATGGCCACATAGCGATCATAGGCCATTGATGTCAGCACATAAGCTTCAGAAATAGCAAAAAAGCAGAAAAAGTAAAGCTGGGTCATGCATCCCCTGTAGGAGATAATATTCTCCTTTGATGTGAAGTTAATCAGCATTTTGGGTGTAAACACAGAAGAATAACAGAGGTCTATGAAGGACAAATTGAAGAGGAAAAAGTACATGGGGGTGTGCAGATGTGAATTCAGCTTGATTAGGGTCACCAAACCCAAATTTCCCAACACAGTGACCATGTAAGTGACTAGAAACAGGCAGAACAGAGGGAGCTGGAGATCTGGTAGGTCTGTTAGCCCCACAAGAATGAATTCAGTCACAAAAGAAGCATTTCCAGAAGCCATTCCTCTCAAAGGGATCTGTGAACACAGGAGAAAACTGTTACAAAGAAAATAATTCAACCAGTCAGAATGGCTAAAATTAACAAGTCAGGAAATGACAGATGCTGGCGAGGATGGGGAGAAAGGGGAACCCTCCTACACTGTTGGTGGGAATGCAAGCTGGTGCAACCACTCTGGAAAACAGCATGGAGGTTCCTCAAAATGTTGAAAATAGAACTACCCTATGACCCAGCAATTGCACTGCTGGGCATTTACCCTAAAGATACAAACGTAGTGATCTGAAGGGACACGTGCACCCGAATGTTTATAGCAGCAATGTCTACAATAGCCAAACTATGGAAAGAACCTAGATGTCCATCAACAGGCGAATGGATAAAGAAGATGTGGTATATATACACAATGGAATACTATGCAGCCATCAAAAGAAATGAAATCTTGCCATTTGCGACGATGTGGATGGAACTAGAGGGTATCATGCTTAGCGAAATATGTCAATTGGAGAAAGACAACTATCATATGATCTCCCTGATATGAGGGAGAGGAGATGCAACATGGGGGGTTAAGGGGGTAGGAGAAGAGTAAATGAAACAAGATGGAATTGGAAGGGAGACAAACCATAAGTGACTCTTAATCTCACAAAACAAACTGAGGGTTGATGGGGGGAGGGAGGTTGGGGGGGTGGGATTATGAACATTGGGCAGGGTATATGCTATGGTGAGTGCTGTGAAGTGTGTAAACCTGGCGATTCACAGACCTGTACCCCTGGGGATAAAAATATATTATATGTTTATAAAAAATAAAATTTAAATTAAAAAAAAAAAGAAAAGAAAATAATTCAGCATTTCCCACTATATCTCCTCTCACAGGAGTTGGGTTTGTACTGGGAATGTCTGAGACTAGCCCAACCTGGACCCACAGAATCTGCTTTGTCATCATCATGAATCAAGTGACATGGACATTCCTTTATTAAAGTCTTGATAAGCTGTATAAGCAAAGACATTCAAAACCTGGCCTACACTATGAAGGCCAGTGCTTCCATATGCCAACAAGACTGCTGTGAAAACCAAAGGTTAAGGGAGAAGATTGGACCAGGAGAGAATCACCTTCTCTCATTTCACTTCCTTGACCATGTGACCCCTCCCCAAAGCAGTAAAATGGAGGCGCCAACCCCACCAACCCGGTGCTGACCTCTAATGGGGTTTGGATGTGGTGCGGTTGGAATGAAGAATTTTGTTTCTTATTTTGAACTAAAAATTCAGATTCTAGAAGAGTTTAAATTCCTGCCCCACATCATAAAGTAACCGTCAATGAAACTGACCAGTAAATTGCATCCTTGAAACCTAATAATGTCTCCGAACCTTCCCTGCACCACCACCCTCTCCTAAACAGGTCCTTCTACCAATTTCATCTGAGTCTGAGGACTGCAAAAACTGGAAAGAAATCTTGAAACACTACATCAAAAACTAATGATGTACTGTATGGTGACTAACATAACATTAACATAAATAAATGAACAAACAAATAAACAAATAGAAATTGGCATATCTTAGATCCTTGGGCTTCCATCACAAAAGGAAGGCATGAATATAATGAATTCAGAAACTCACCTCCTTAGGCAAAAACACCTTGGTCCTTCCTTACCAGTATTACCCCTGTGGTCCTAAAAGGGCAGATTTAGTCTCTGTGGCTTTTCTTCCTTTGACTCTATGAGGACAGAGTCCACGCTTATCTTAGAAATCCTTCTGAACCACAGACAACAATTTCTGATTATGAGTCCTCTTAAGTGGCAGGTAAAAATAAATAGCCTTTATTGTTATCATTTTTGCCATGTGGTAAATCAGAGAAGACTTAAGGTGAGGGTAATGATATAATGTCCTCAGTTATAAACAGGACAGAAGCGTGTCAGCTTCTTCCACAGGGAATGGTTTCTGGGGTAATAGGGTATTGAGGTGATGTATTTACACAAAGGACCAAAATGTCTCTCTAATTCTTTAGGGACTCAAAATTTTATTCAAAGTTTCCCTCCACTGTAGGGAATAACATCTCCCAAAGAGGAGCCAAAAATAAATTCCCATTTCCAGGTAGGTAACATGGTGGAAGACGAAGCTCTAGAAGCTTCCTACCCTTCATGAACACAGTGATTCAGAAATGTTTCAGGTACATATTCCCTTTATAAGAAATTCAGGTAATAGCTAAGGTAGTCCTCTTCCCTGTAAAAGAATGTATCTATCACATTGGAACTTTTAGGGAAATCCTCTTGTTGTAACACTTTCCCTTGCACAGCACCTCCAGATTGGGATAAAACCCTCCAGTTCCTGGTTTCTCCATGAGGAAGGAAAGAATTGCATCATATGTCCAACGCCCCAACTTTTATTAGGTGTGTCCAAAAGACTGGCTTCTAGATAGTCTGTGTCAGAAAGCAAACACTGCATGTACAGGACCCAACATGCTTTACTGGCCCATGGAGAAAGAGAAAAATGTTGGTGGTATAGACTGGAAGTCACCAGAGCTCTTTTCCCTGGCTCAGCATAGAACAAGTAATTTAAAAGCCCTTCCTAACAGCCTCTCTCTGCTGAGGGAAATCTGTGCACTATGTGTGCAATAATATAACTTATCTGTGAGCTATCTGAGAAATTGCTTCAGTCTTGCTTGTTTTAGAACACAGACGGAACCAGGCACACAGTGGATGCATGGGGGCAGAGCGGGGAAGGGAGAAGGGGTGCAACTAAAAACAAACAAAGGGGTTTAGACTACACAAAATTGAGAGGCCTCCAAAGTCTCTAACCAGGCTTATTGGTGGTACCTTCTCCAATCTATGGCCAGTCCATGAATGTTGGGATAGATGTTGTTTTGTCTTATGTGCAGACACCAGTGTAGAGAATCAATGAAAATGAAGGCAAGTTGAAATACTTCCCAAAAAGGAATAAGAGAAATCTCCACCAATTGGTTCTAATATGTGATTTATCTGTCAGAGAATTCAAAATAACTGGTCATAAAGATGTTCACTGGAGTCAGAGAACAATACAAAAACCAAGAGAAAATTTCAACAGAGAGCCAGAAAATTTAAAAGTATTAAACAGAAATCATGGTGCTCAAGTATACAATATCTGACTAAAAAACCCCCAGCACAAGGGTTCAAGAGCAGATGATATCAACAAACGAAAGGATCATTGAATTTGATTAAAGGTTACTGAAAATTATTCAGTCAGTAGGGCAAAATGAAAAAAAAAAAAGAATGAAAAATAGTGGAGAAAGCCTGAGGTACTTATTGGATGCTACCAAGTGGATCAATATATGCATTTCAGAAAAAAATATATGCATTTCAGAAACCCTAGTAGGAGAGTGAGAAAGAACCAGAAAGCATAATTGGGGGTGGGGGGTGGGGTGGAGGCTAAAAAAATTCCCAAATCATGGAAACTTCCCAATACTGTGACCTGTTTATAGAGGTAAAACCCAGAAGAATTGCATAATGCATACATCTAAGATATATATGTATCAAGGATTAACTTCTTCTAGTTGTTTACTTAACTGAGCTAACCTGACACCTACCTTTAGACTCAGGTATAAACTAATGTTCATGTTTATCTAGGCAGATGATATGTAAGATGCTCTAAATCTATATTCGGGGACTCAACACAAATTTACTGACTGCTGAATCACCTCAAAACTTGAATTATGATTGTGATATCGGATTCTGAATCAATCATTATACTTTATAATACCTCTGGTGATTGAAGCAGTCTTGTCTCTATGCCTAAATATATCCATTTTTCAATATTACCAAATTATTATCATCATACAGTTGTCAAAAAATAATGCCTAAAGAAATTCTTTAAGACAAGACTTTATCGGCATGCCTGGGTGGCACAGAGGGTTAAGCCTCTGTCTTCAGCTCAGGTCGTGGTCTCAGAGTCCTGGGATCAAGCCCTGCATTGGGCTTTCTGCTCAGCAGAAATTCTGCTTCCCTCCCCCCCCCCACCCCGACTGCCTCTCTGCCTACTTGTGATCTCTCTATCTCTGTCAGATAAATAAATAAAATCTTAAAGACTTTATCAAAATAAATTCAGAAAGCAGCAATGCAAAAGAAGCCCCGAACTTACAAAGGAACATGGATAAGGATAGCTGTGGATCTCTCAAGAGAAACTTGGGAAGCCAGAAGGGAGTGGCATGATATATTCTCCAAGCTGAATGGGAAAAATTGCAGGCAAGAAGAGTCTGTACAGGAAGGCTATCGTTCAGAATAGAAGGAGAGTAAAGAGTTTCCCAGACAAACAAAACCTAAAGGGGTTCATGATCACTAAACCAGGACTGCAAGAAATATTACAGGGGACTCTGACTGGGAATGAAAGACCAAAAGTGACAAAGACTAGAAAGGAACTGAGAAAATCTCCAGAAATGATGACAAACAAGTAATAAAATAGCACTAAATTCAAATCTATCAATAATAACTCTGAAAGTAAATGGACTAAATGCCCTAATCAAAGCACATAATAAGGTGTCATAAATAATGTAAAAATTGAGAACCATCTATATACTGCCTCATTGTAGAGACTCATTTTAGACCTAAGACACCTGCAGATTGAAAGTGAGGGAATGGAGAAATATTTGCCACGGAAAGGGAGATTAAAAGAAAGCCAGAGCGGGTGCCTGGGTGGCTCAGTTTGGCTTGAGGCCTCTGCCTTCTGCCCAGATTGTGGTCCCAGGGTCCTGGGATCGAGGCCCATGTCAGACTCTCTGCTCTGCGGGGAGCCTGCTTCCCCCTCTCTCTCTGCCTTCCTCTCTGCCTACTTGTGATCTCTTTCTGTCAGATAAATAAATAAAATATTTTAAAAAAAGAAAGCCAGAGAACAATACTTTTATCAGACAAACTAGATTTTAAACCAAAAGATTGTAATATGAGAGGAAGGACACTATACCATAATCAAGGGGTCTATTAAACAATGATCTTACAATTGTAAAGATTTATGCCCCAACATTGGAGCACTCAAATATATCAATCAATTGATAAAAAACATAAGGAAACTCAATAATAATAATAAATAATAGTAGGGAACTGTAACACCCTACTTACATCAATGGACAGATCATCTAAGCAGAAAATCAATAAGAAAACAATAGCTTTGAAAAACACTCTGGACCAGATGGACTTAACTGATATATTCAGAATATTTCACCCTAACACAGAACACACATTCTTTACAAGTGCACATGGGACTTTCTCCAGAGTAGATCACACACTAGGTCACAAATCAGGCACCCACAAGTAAAAACAGGCTGAGATCACACCATGCATATTTTCTGACCACAATTATATGAGACATGAAATCAACCACAAAAAAAAAAAATTTTTGGAAAGGCCACAAATACATGGAGATAAAAAAAAAATATGCTACTAAACAATGAATGGGTCAACCTGAAAATAAAAAATGAATAAAAAATATATGGAAACAAATGAAAATGAAAACATGACAATCCAAAACCTTTGGGATGCAGCAAAAGTGGTCATAAGAAGGAAGTATATAGCAATACAGGCCTACATCAAGAAGCAAGAAAAATCTTAAATAAACAACCAAACGTTATACCTAAAGAAGCTAGAAAAAGAAGAACAAGTAAAGACAAAAGCTAGCAGAAGAAGAGATATAATAAAGATTAGATAGAAATAAATGATATAGAAACTACAAATATCAAAAAATAATGATGTATTATATACTGGCTAATTGAATTTAAATAATAAATAAATAAATAATTAAATTGGGGGGGAACTACAAAATAGAACAGATCAATGAAACCAAGAGCTAGTTTTTTGAAAAAATTAACAAAATTATAAAACCCTAAGCCAGATTTGTCTAAAAGAAAAAGGAACCAAGTAAGTAAAATCCTAAAAGAGAAAGAAAAAATAACAACACCACAGAAATATAAACTATTATAAGAGAACATTATGAAAAACTATATGCCAATAACTTGGACAACCTAGAAGAAAGGCATATACTCCTCAAAAGGTATAAACTACCAAAACTGAGACAGGAAAAATAGAAAACTTGAATACACTGACAGCAAACAAAGAAATTCAGCCAATAATCAAAAATTTCCCCAAAATCAAAAGTTCAGAGGATTCTGCCAAACATTTAAGAAGAGTTAATACCTATACTTCCCAAACTATTCCAAAATATGGACATGGAAGGAAAATTTCTAAATTCATTCTATGGGGCCAGCATTAGCCTGATAGGAAAAAGAGACAAAATCTCCACTAAAAAAGAGAACTATAGACGGATATCCTTGATGAACATGGATGCAAAAATACTCAACAAATTGAATCTAGCAGTACATGAAAAGAATCATCACCACAACAAGTGGAATGTATTCCTGGGCTGCAGGAGTAGTTTAATATTTGAAAATCAAAGAATATGACCAAGCACATTAATAAAAGAGAGGATTAAAACCATATGATCATCTCAATAGTTGCAGAAAATGCATTTGACATGCATCCGTGATCAAAACCCTCAAGGAAGCAGGCTTGGAGGAAATATACCCCAATATCAGAAAGGCCATATATGAAAAATCCACAATTAATATCATCCTCAAAGGGAGCCTCAGCAATCAGACAACAAAAAGAAATAAAAGGCATCCAAATATACATGGAAGAAGTCAAACTTTAACTATCTGCAGATGACATAGGACTCTATATAGAAAATCCGAAGACGCGGGGGAGAGACAAGATGGCGGGGAAGTAGGAGGAGACGCTGTTTCAACCTGTACCCTAACGTGAGCTGGTTACCTACCAAAGAACTCCGATCACCCATGAAATCAGCCTGAGATCAGAATTATACACGTCTGGATCTCTACAGGGGCAGAAGACGCCGGTGGGCAGGTAAAGCAGAGTGGGAATGACAGACTGATATCGGAAGATAAACAAAAGTGGGAGGGAGCGACCAGAGGTGACTGACTGGAAAGTAATACCCCTAATATGAGAGGGCCCTGCATCTGGGGACAAGCATTAACTTGGAGTCTAGTTGAAAGCACTCAAAAAGAGCAAAGGATCGCAGGGGGAAATTGTGGGAATCGGGGCAGC
Organism: Lutra lutra; assembly: GCF_902655055.1. Lineage (NCBI taxonomy): Eukaryota > Metazoa > Chordata > Mammalia > Carnivora > Mustelidae > Lutra > Lutra lutra. Next base: position 19,760,673 of record NC_062287.1, on the reverse strand, counting down.
TAGGGACAGGGACTTAAGTCCCCAGACCCAGGACAGCCTCCCCTGGCACTGAGCCAGAGAGAGAGCAGCTGAGAAACCAGGTCTTGGTCCCTGAGCTGCCAACGTGCCCGAGAACTCATGGGGTCCAGCTCCTGTGAGGGGCTGGGAGCCTCCCCAGACCACAGAACGCTGAGCCATGGTAAGAGAGCCTGAGACACGCGCGCCCCTCACCCTCCCCTAAGAGAGATGCACAAAGGCCCAGCCCAGCGCTCTTAGACCTGTGCTGTCCTGTCAGAGCCTGAGACGTGCACACCCCACACCCTCCCCTAAGAGAGGTGCGCAAAGGCCCAGCCTGGTGCTCGCAGACCGGCACCCTGCTATCAGAGCCTGAGACAGGTGCACTGCACATTCTCCCCTGAGAGAGGGGCGCACAACCCCAGCGCTCTTAGACCCGGAAAGACCAGGCACTCCCTGCACAGGCCAGTGGGAAAATCTCAGTGTGCAATCGCTGCTTGGAACCTCTCTGGTGGTCTGGAGCAGCCCAGACAGCTGCCGCAGCCGTGGTTTTGGGTACAAGCAGGAGATCCTGCATTTCTAGGGACCTCAACTCAGAACCTGCTCTGCCAGTAGCCAAGGGGGAATTTATATGGGCTCTGCAGCATCCACAGAGGAGCAGACTGAGGCTTCTCTCTGAGAGGGAGGTCGGGGTGCAGTTTGCTTTCCTCTAAACCTCCAAAAACCATCAAAAGTGGTCAAGGCGAGAGAAAAGAAGTGAATAAACATAAACACCTCCAGAGAACAAAAGCCTGAAAAAACTGGCTTCCTCAGAGCCCACCCCCTTGAGGGGGGCGGGAGGACTTAACTCAGGGAACATCATTGACTGAAAACCCACGTGGCAGGCTCCTCCCCCAGAAAACCAACCAGGAAAGAAAAAAAAAAAAAAAAAGACTACAAGAGAACAACCACCACTACTTCATACATACAACTTTCATTTTTAACTCGTTCCCACTATTCCGGTTCATTTTTTTTATATAGATAATTTTTTTAACCTATTTATCATCACACTAAGATGTCCAGTACATCAAATTCCATAATAACCTTCTAACCTGAACTTTTTGATACATACACCTGTGTTTTTCTTTTGCCTTTCTATTTTTTAATTTTAGTTTAGTTTAGTCTAGTTTACTCCTTTTTTATTTTTATTTTCTAGTATTCATATAGAGTTAAACTGCAAGGTAATCCCCTTTCCCCAATCAATGCTACCCCTATAGGTAAACCAATTTTTAATCCCCCTTTATCTTTTTAAAAATTTTTTTAATTTATTTTCAGAATAACAGTATTCATTGTTTTTGCTCCACACCCAGTGCTCCATGCAATCCGTGCCCTCTCCAATAATCCCCCTTTATCTTAAGAAAGTTAAGTCCTTTAACAAAGATATCAAGATACATCCAGGAAGAATCAAAATAACCTTCCTCACCCACACCGAGAATTTATAACCACTCTCCCATCTTTTTCTTCCACCAGTGTTTCTGTGTATTTGTGTTTGTCCTGATAGTATATAAATCTTACACTTGGGGTTCTTTTTGACGAGGTTCTTCCTTTTTTTGCTTATATATATATATTTTTTTTTTCTCTTGTCATATACTTTTATGAGTCTTTTTGTTTGTCGGTTTTTGTTTGTATACTTCATAAATCTTACCTTGGGGCCCATTTGGGCTGAACCTTCTCTTTTATCTTCCCTTTCATTCCTGTCTCTCTCTCTCTCTCTCTTTTTTTTTTTCTTTTTCTTTTCTTTTTTCCCTTGTTTGGGTGGGGAATCCTGATTGCTCAGAAGCGTTCCAGGGTGCACCTTGACTGCACTACGGTCGATATATCCAGCTACATCTGTTCAGTCATCTCTCACCAAAATGACTAGGAGGAGGAATGCCCAACAGAAGAAAAATACAGAGGATGGGCCTTCTGCAACAGAGATAATGGCTGTCAACATAGACAACATGTCGGAAAGAGAATTCAGGCTAACAATTATCCAGGCAATAGCTAGGTTGGAGAAAGCCATGGATGACCAAATGGAATTGATTAGGGCTGAACTGAAAGCCACCAGGGATGATGTTCACAATGTTAGGGCAGAACTAAAAGCTACCAAGGATGAGGTTCACAATGCTCTCAATGAGTTCCAATCTAATCTAAATTCTCTCAAAGCTAGGGTAACTGAGACAGAAGATAGAATTAGTGATCTGGAGGACAAACAGATAGAGAGAAAAGATCAGGAGGAAGCCTGGAACAAACAGCTTAGAAGCCACGAAAACAGAATCAGGGAAATAAATGATGCCATGAAACGTTCCAATGTCAGAATTATTGGAATCCCTGAAGCAGAGGAGAAAGAAAGAAGTCTAGAAGATATAGTGGAACAAGTTCTTCATGAAAATTTTTCCTAATCTCGCAAATGGAACCAGCGTTCATGTAAAGGCCGAACCGTCTCGTCCAAGATTATAGATTCCAGAAAAACATCAAGGCACCTGACAGTCAAATTGAGGAATCATAATTGTAGATATAATCTCTTGAAAGCCGCTAGGACAAAGAGGCTCCTTACTTACAGAGGAAAGCCCATCAGAATAACATCAGATCTGTCCACAGAGACCTGGCAAGCCAGAAAGGGCTGGCAAGATATATTCAGGGCACTAAATGAGAAGAACATGCAGCCAAGAATACTTTATCCAGCAAGACTGACATTCAAAATGGATGGAGAGATAAAGAGTTTCCAAGACCGGCAAGGCTTACAAGACTATGCAACTACCAAGCCAACACTGCAGGAAATATTAAGGGGGGGTTCTATAAAAGAGGAAAAATCCTAAGAATAGCATTCAACAGAAATATAGAGATAATCTACAGAAAGAAAGACTTCCAAAGGTAACACGATGTCTATAAAAACGTATCTATCAATAAACACTCTCAATGTGAATGGCCTAAATGCGCCCATAAAATGGCACAGGGTTGCAGATTGGATAAAACGACAGGACCCATCCATATGTCGTCTACAAGAGACCCATTCTGAACCTAAAGATACACCCAGACTGAAAGTGAAGGGATGGAGAACCATCTTTCATGCCAATGGGCCTCAAAAGAAGGCTGGGGTAGTGACACTCATATCAGACAAATTAGATTTTAAACTAAAGACTGTAGTCAGAGATACAGAAGGACAGTACATCATTCTTAAAGGGACTATCCACCAAGATGATCCAACAATTGTAAATATCTATGCCCCCAATATGGGAGCAACCAATTACATAAGAAAACTGTTAATCAAGATAAAGAGTCATATTGATATGAATACATTAATAGTAGGAGATCTTAACATACCTCTCTCAGAAATAGACAGATCATCGAAGCAGAAAATCAATAAAGAAACAAGAGCATTGAATGACACATTGGACCAGATGGACCTCATAGATATATACAGAACATTCCACCCTAAAACAACAGGACACTAATTCTTCTCAAGTGCACATGGAACCTTCTCAAGAATAGACCACATACTGGGTCACAAATCGGACTCAACCGATACCAAAAGACTGAGACAAAATGACAAGGCGGAAAAATTCACAACAAAAAAAAGAACAAGAGGCAGTACCAAAGGCTAGGGACCTAATCAATACAGACATTGGTAATATGTCAGATCTAGAGTTCAGAATGACGATTCTCAAGGTTCTAGCCGGGCTTGAAAAAGGCATGGAAGATATTAAAGCAACCCTCTCGGGAGATATAAAAGCCCTTTCTGGAGAAATAAAAGAACTAAAATCTAACCAAGTTGAAATCAAAAAAGCTATTAATGAGGTGCAATCAAAAATGGAGGCTCTCACTGCTAGGATAAATGAGGCAGAAGAAAGAATTAGCGATACAGAAGACCAAATGACAGAGAATAAAGAAGCTGAGCAAAAGAGGGACAAACAGCTACTGGACCACAGGGGAGAAGCGAGAGATAAGTGACACCATAAGACGAAACAACATTAGAATAATTGGGATTCCAGAAGAAGAGGAAACAGAGAGGGGAGCAGAAGGTATGTTGGAGAGAATTATTGGAGAGAATTTCCCCAATATGGCAAAGGGAACAAGCATCAAAATCCAGGAGGTTCAGAGAACCCCCCTCAAAATCAATAAGAATAGGTCTACACCCCGTCACCTAATAGTAAAATTGACAAGTCTTAGTGACAAAGAAAAGATCCTGAAAGCAGCCCGGGAAAAGAAGTCTGTAACGTACAATGGTAAAAATATTAGATTGGCAGCAGACTTATCCACAGAGACCTGGCAGGCCAGAAAGAGCTGGCATGATATATTCAGAGTACTGAATGAGAAAAACATGCAGCCAAGAATACTATATCCAGCTAGGCTATCAGTGAAAATAGACGGAGAGATTAAAAGCTTCCAGGACAAACAAAAACTGAAAGAATTTGCAAATACCAAACCAGCTCTACAGGAAATATTGAAAGGGGTCCTCTAAGCAAAGAGAGACCCTCAAAGTAGTAGATCAGAAAGAAACAGAGACAATATACAGTAACAGTCACCTTACAGGCAATACAATGGCACTAAATTCATATCTCTCAATACTTACCCTGAATGTTAATGGGCTAAATGCCCCAATCAAAAGACACAGGGTATCAGAATGGATAAAAAAAACAAAAACCATCTATATGTTGCCTACAAGAAACTCATCTTAAACCCGAAGACACCTCCAGATTTAAAGTGAGGGGGTGGAAAAGAATTTACCATGCTAATGGACATCAGAAGAAAGCAGGAGTGGCAATCCTTATATCAGATCAATTAGATTTTAAGCCAAAGACTATAATAAGAGATGAGGAAGGACACTATATCCTACTCAAAGGAACTGTCCAACAAGAAGATCTAACAATTTTAAATATCTATGCCCCTAACGTGGGAGCAGCCAACTATATAAACCAATTAATAACAAAATCAAAGAAACACATCGACAAGAATACAATAATAGTAGGGGATTTTAACACTCCCCTCACTGAAATGGACAGATCATCCAAGCAAAAGATCAACAAGGAAATCAAGGCCTTAAATGACACACTGGACCAGATGGACATCACAGATATATTCAGAACATTTCATCCCAAAGCAACAGAATACACCTTCTTCTCTAGTGCACATGGAACGTTCTCCAGAATAGATCACATTCTTGGTCCTAAATCAAGTCTCAACCGGTATCAAAAGATTGGGATCATTCCCTGCATATTTTCAGACCACAATGCTCTAAAGCTAGAACTCAATAACAAGAGGAAATTTGGAAAGAACCCAAATACATGGAGACTAAACAGCATCCTTCTAAAGAATGAATGGGTCAACCAGCAAATCAAAGAAGAATTGAAAAAATTTATGGAAACAAATGATAATGAAAACACAACGGTTCAGAATCTGTGGGACACAACAAAGGCAGTCCTGAGAGGAAAATATATAGCGGTACAAGCCTTTCTCAAGAAACAAGAAAGGTCTCAGGTACACAACCTAACCCTACACCTAAAGGAGCTGGAGAAAGAACAAGAAAGAAACCCTAAACACAGCAGGAGAAGAGAAATCATAAAGATCAGAGCAGAAATCAATGAAATAGAAACCAAAAAAACAATAGAACAAATCAACGAAACTAGGAGCTGGTTCTTTGAAAGAATTAATAAGATTGATAAACCCCTGGCCAGACTTATCAAAAAGAAAAGAGAGAGGACCCAAATAAATAAAATCATGAATGAAAGAGGAGAGATCACAACGAACACCAAAGAAATACAGACAATTATAAGAACATACTATGAGCAACTCTACGCCAACAAATTTGACAATCTGGAAGAAATGGATGCATTCCTAGAGACATATAAACTACCACAACTGAACCAGGAAGAAATAGAAAGCCTGAACAGACCCATAACCAGTAAGGAGATTGAAACAGTCATCAAAAATCTCCAAACAAACAAAAGCCCAGGGCCAGACGGCTTCCCGGGGGAATTCTACCAAACATTTAAAGAAGAACTAATTCCTATTCTCCTGAAACTGTTCCAAAAAATAGCAATAGAAGGAAAACTTCCAAACTCATTTTATGAGGCCAGCATCACCTTGATCCCAAAACCAGACAAGGATCCCAACAAAAAAGAGAACTACAGACCAATATCCTTGATGAACACAGATGCAAAAATTCTCGCCAAAATACTAGCCAATAGGATTCAACAGTACGTTAAAAGGATTATTCACCACGACCAAGTGGGATTTATTCCAGGGCTGCAAGGCTGGTTCAACATCCGCAAATCAATCAATGTGATACAACATATTAATAAAAGAAAGAACAAGAACCATATGATACTCTCCATAGATGCTGAAAAAGCATTTGACAAAGTACAGCATCCCTTCCTGATCAAAACTCTTCAAAGTGTAGGGATAGACGGCACATACCTCAATATTATCAAAGCCATCTATGAAAAACCCACCGCAAATATCATTCTCAATGGAGAAAAACTGAAAGCTTTTCCGCTAAGGTCAGGAACACGGCAGGGATGTCCGTTATCACCACTGCTATTCAACATAGTACTAGAAGTCCTAGCCTCAGCAATCAGACAACAAAAGGAAATTAAAGGCATCCAAATCGGCAAAGAAGAAGTCAAACTATCACTCTTCGCAGATGATATGATACTCTATGTGGAAAACCCAAAAGACTCCACTCCAAAACTGCTAGAATTTGTACAGGAATTCAGTAAAGTGTCAGGATATAAAATCAATGCACAGAAATCAGTTGCATTTCTCTACACCAACAACAAGACAGAAGAAAGAGAAATTAAGGAGTCCATCCCATTTACAATTGCACCCAAAACTATAAGATACCTAGGAATAAACCTAACCAAAGAGACTAAGAATCTATACTCAGAAAACTATAAAGTACTCATGAAAGAAATTGAGGAAGACACAAAGAAATGGAAAAATGTTCCATGCTCCCGGATTGGAAGAATAAATATTGTGAAAATGTCTATGCTACCTAAAGCAATCTACACATTCAATGCAATTCCTATCAAAGTACCATCCATTTTTTTCAAAGAAATGGAACAAATAATCCTAAAATTTATATGGAACCAGAAAAGACGTCGAATAGCCAAAGGAATATTGAAAAAGAAAGCCAAAGTTGGTGGCATCACAATTCCGGACTTCAAGCACTATTACAAAGCTGTCGTCATCAAGACAGCATGGTACTGGCACAAAAACAGACACATAGATCAATGGAACAGAATAGAGAGCCCAGAAATGGACCCTCAACTCTATGGTCAACTCATCTTCGACAAAGCAGGAAAGAATGTCCAATGGAAAAAAGACAGCCTCTTCAATAAATGGTGTTGCGAAAATTGGACAGCCACATGCAGAAAAATGAAATTGGATCATTTCCTTACACCACACACGAAAATAGACTCAAAATGGATGAAGGATCTCAATGTGAGAAAGGAATCCATCAAAATCCTCGAGGAGAACACAGGCAGCAACCTCTTCGACGTCAGCCGCAGCAACATCTTCCTAGGAACATCACCAAAGGCAAGGGAAGCAAGGGCAAAAATGAACTTTTGGGATTTATCAAGATCAAAAGCTTTTGCACAGCAAAGGAAACAGTGAACAAAACCAAAAGACAACTGACAGAATGGGAGAAGATATTTGCAAATGACATATCAGATAAAGGGCTAGTGTCCAAAATCTATAAAGAACTTACCAAACTCAACACCCAAAGAACAAAGAATCCAATCAAGAAATGGGCAGAGGACATGAAGAGACATTTCTGCAAAGAAGACATCCAGATGGCCAACAGACACATGAAGAAGTGCTCATATCACTCGGCATCAGGGAAATACAAATCAAAACCACCATGAGATATCACCTCACACCAGTCAGAATGGCTAAAATTAACAAGTCAGGAAATGACAGATGCTGGCGAGGATGGGGAGAAAGGGGAACCCTCCTACACTGTTGGTGGGAATGCAAGCTGGTGCAACCAGTCTGGAAAACAGCATGGAGGTTCCTCAAAATGTTGAAAATAGAACTACCCTATGACCCTGCAATTGCACTGCTGGGTATTTACCCTAAAGATACAAACATAGTGATCCGAAGGGGCACATGCACCCGAATGTTTATAGCAGCAATGTCTACAATAGCCAAACTATGGAAAGAACCTAGATGTCCATCAACAGACGAATGGATAAAGAAGATGTGGTATATATACACAATGGAATACTATGCAGCCATCAAAAGAAATGAAATCTTGCCATTTGCGACGACGTGGATGGAACTAGAGGGTATCATGCTTAGTGAAATAAGTCAATCGGAGAAAGACAACTATCATATGATCTCCCTGATATGAGGGAGAGGAGATGCAACATGGGGGGTCGAGGGGGTAGGAGAAGAGTAAAGGAAACAAGATGGGATTGGGAGGGAGACAAACCATAAGTGACTCTTAATCTCACAAAACAAACTGAGGGTTGATGGGGGGAGGGGGTTGGGAGAGGGGGTGGGGTTATGGATATCGGGGAGGGTATGTGCTATGGTGAGTGTTGTGAAGTGTGTAAACCTGGCGATTCGCAGACCTGTACCCCTGGGGATAAAAATATATGTTTATAAAGCTGTAAAAAAAAAAAAAAAAAGAAAGAAAGAAAGGATGAATCCCCAAGTTTTGTAGCAACATGGACGGGACTTGAAGAGATTATGCTGAGTGAAATAAGTCAAGCAGAGAAAGTCAATTATCATATGGTTTCACTTACTTGTGGAGCATAACAAATAGCATGGAGGACAAGGGGAGATGGAGAGGAGAAGGGAGTTGAAGGAAATTGGAAGGGGAGGTGAACCATGAGAGACTGTGGACTCTGAAAAACGATCTGAGAATATTGAAGGGGTGGGGGGTGGGAGGTTGGGGGCACCAGGTGGTGGGTATTGTAGAGGGCACGGATTGCATGGAGCACTGGGTGTGGTGCAAAAATAATGAATACTGTTATGCTGAAAAAAATAAAAAAAAATTAAAAAAAAAAAAAAAAAGCTTCCAGGACAAACAAAAACTGGAAGAATTTGCAAATACCAAACCAGCTCTACAGGAAATATTGAAAGGGGTCCTCTAAGCAAATTAGACCCTAAAAGAAGTAGATCAGAAAGAAACAGAGACAATATACATTAACAGTCACCTTACAGGCAATACAATGGCACTAAATTCATATCTCTCAATACTTACCCTGAATGTTAATGGGCTAAATGCCCCAATCAAAAGACACAGGGTATCAGAATGGATAAAAAAACAAAACCCATCTATATGTTGCCTACAAGAAACTCATCTTAAACCCGAAGACACCTCCAGGTTTAGAGTGAGGGGGTGGAAAGGAATTTACCATGCTAATGGACATCAGAAGAAAGCAGGAGTGGGACTCCTTATATCAGATCAATTAGATTTTAAGCGAAAGACTATAATAAGAGATGAGGAAGGACACTATATCCTACTCAAAGGAACTGTCCAACAAGAAGATCTAACAATTTTAAATATCTATGCCCCTAACGTGGGAGCAGCCAACTATATAAACCAATTAATGACAAAATCAAAGAAACACATCGACAAGAATACAATAATAGTAGGGGATTTTAACACTCCCCTCACTGAAATGGACAGATCATCCAAGCAAAAGATCAACAAGGAAATCAAAGCCTTAAATGACACACTGAACCAGATGGACAACACAGATATATTCAGAACATTTCATCCCAAAGCAACAGAATACACCTTCTTCTCTAGTGCACATGGAACATTCTCCAGAATAGATCACATTCTTGGTCCTAAATCAAGTCTCAACCGGTATCAAAAGATTGGGATCATTCCCTGCATATTTTCAGACCCCAATGCTCTGAAGCTAGAACTCAATAACAAGAGGAAATTTGGAAAGAACCCAAATACATGAAGACTAAATAGCATCCTTCTAAAGAATGAATGGGTCAACTAGGAAATTAAAGAAGAATTGAAAAAATTCATGGAAACAAATGATAATGAAAACACAACGGGGGGTGCCTGGGTGGCTCAGTGGGTTAAGCCGCTGCCTTCGGCTCAGGTCATGATCCCAGGACCTGGGTTCGAGCCCCACATCGGGCTTTCTGCTCAGCGGGGAGCCTGCTTCCTCCTCTCTCTCTGCCTGCCTCTCTGCCTACTTGTGATTTCTCTCTGTCAAATAAATAAATAAAATCTTAAAAAAAAAAAGAAAAAAAAGAAAACACAACGGTTCAGAATCTGTGGGACACAATAAAGGCAGTCCTGAGAGGAAAATATATAGCGGTACAAGCCTTTCTCAAGAAACAAGAAAGGTCTCAGGTACACAACCTAACCCTACACCTAAAGGAGCTGGAGAAAGAACAAGAAAGAAACCCTAAACCCAGCAGGAGAAGAGAAATCATAAAGATCAGAGCAGAAATCAAGGACATAGAAACCAAAAAAACAATAGAACAAATCAACAAAACTAGGAGCTGGCCCTTTGAAAGAATTAATAAGATTGATAAACCCCTGGCCAGACTTATCAAAAAGAAAAGAGAAAGGACCCAAATAAATAAAATCATGAATGAAAGAGGAGAGATCACAACAAACACCAAAGAAATACAGACAATTATAAGAACATACTATGAGCAGCTCTACGCCAACAAATTTGACAATATGGAAGAAATGGATGCATTCCTAGAGACATATAAACTACCACAACTGAACCAGGAAGAAATGGAAAGCCTGAACAGACCCATAACCAGTAAGGAGATTGAAACAGTCATCAAAAATCTCCAAACAAACAAAAGCCCAGGGCCAGACGGCTTCCCGGGGGAATTCTACCAAACATTTAAAGAAGAACTAATTCCTATTCTCCTGAAACTGTTCCAAAAAATAGCAATAGAAGGAAAACTTCCAAACTCATTTTATGAGGCCAGCATCACCTTGATCCCAAAACCAGACAAGGATCCCAACAAAAAAGAGAACTACAGACCAATATCCTTGATGAACACAGATGCAAAAATTCTCGCCAAAATACTAGCCAATAGGATTCAACAGTACGTTAAAAGGATTATTCACCACGACCAAGTGGGATTTATTCCAGGGCTGCAAGGCTGGTTCAACATCCGCAAATCAATCAATGTGATACAACACATTAATAAAAGAAAGAACAAGAACCATATGATACTCTCCATAGATGCTGAAAAAGCATTAGACAAAGTACAGCATCCCTTCCTGATCAAAACTCTTCAAAGTGTAGGGATAGACGGCACATACCTCAATATTATCAAAGCCATCTATGAAAAACCCACCGCAAATATCATTCTCAATGGAGAAAAACTGAAAGCTTTTCCGCTAAGGTCAGGAACACGGCAGGGATGTTCGTTATCACCACTGCTATTCAACATAGTACTAGAAGTCCTAGCCTCAGCAATCAGACAACAAAAGGAAATTAAAGGCATCCAAATCGGCAAAGAAGAAGTCAAACTATCACTCTCTGCAGATGATATGATACTCTATGTGGAAAACCCAAAAGACTCCACTCCAAAACTGCTAGAACTTGTACAGGAATTCAGTCAAGTGTCAGGATATAAAATCAATGCACAGAAATCAGTTGCATTTCTCTACACCAACAACAAGACAGAAGAAAGAGAAATTAAGGAGTCCATCGCATTTACAATTGCACCCAAAACTATAAGATACCTAGGAATAAACTTAACCAAAGAGACTAAGAATCTATACACAGGAAACTATAAAGTACTTATGAAAGAAATTGAGGAAGACACAAAGAAATGGAAAAATGTTCCATGCTCCCGGATTGGAAGAATAAATATTGTGAAAATGTCTATGCTACCTAAAGCAATCTACACATTCAATGCAATTCCTATCAAAGTACCATCCATTTTTTTCAAAGAAATGGAACAAATAATCCTAAAATTTATATGGAACCAGAAAAGACCTCGAATAGCCAAAGGAATATTGAAAAAGAAAGCCAAAGTTGGTGGCATCACAATTCCGGACTTCAAGCTCTATTACAAAGCTGTCGTCATCAAGACAGAATGGTAGTGGCACAAAAACAGACCATAGATCAATGGAACAGAATAGAGAGCCCAGAAATGGACCCTCAACTCTATGGTCAACTCATCTTCGACAAAGCAGGAAAGAATGTCCAATAGAAAAAAGACAGCCTCTTCAATAAATGGTGTTGGGAAAATTGGACAGCCACATGCAGAAAAATGAAATTGGATCATTTCCTTATACCACACATGAAAATAGACTCAAAATGGATGAAGGATCTCAATGTGAGAAAGGAATCCATCAAAATCCTTGAGGAGAACACAGGCAGCAACCTCTTTGACCTCAGCCTCAGCAACATCTTCCTAGGAACATCACCAAAGGCAAGGGAAGCAAGGGCAAAAATGAACTTTTGGGATTTTATCAAGATCAAAAGCTTTTGCACAGCAAAGGAAACAGTGAACAAAACCAAAAGACAACTGATAGAATGGGAGAAGATATTTGCAAATGACATATCAGATAAAGGGCTAGTGTCCAAAATCTATAAAGAACTTAGCAAACTGAACACCCAAAGAACAAATAATCCAATCAAGAAATGAGCAGAGGACATGAACAGACATTTCTGCAAAGAAGACATCCAGATGGCCAACAGACACATGAAGAAGTGCTCCATATCACTCGGCATCAGGGAAATACAAATCAAAACCACCATGAGATATCACCTCACACCAGTCAGAATGGCTAAAATTAACAAGTCAGGAAATGACAGATGCTGGCGAGGATGGGGAGAAAGGGGAACCCTCCTACACTGTTGGTGGGAATGCAAGCTGGTGCAACCACTCTGGAAAACAGCATGGAGGTTCCTCAAAATGTTGAAAATAGAACTACCCTATTACCCAGCAATTGCACTGCTGGGTATTTACCCTAAAGATACAAACGTAGTGATCTGAAGGGACACGTGCACCCGAATGTTTATAGCAGCAATGTCTACAATAGCCAAACTATGGAAAGAACCTAGATGTCCATCAACAGACGAATGGATAAAGAAGATGTGGTATATATACACAATGGAATACTATGCAGCCATCAAAAGAAATGCAATCTTGCCATTTGCAACGATGTGGATGGAACTAGAGGGTATCATGCTTAGCGAAATATGTCAATTGGAGAAAGACAACTATCATATGATCTCCCTGATATGAGGGAGAGGAGATGCAACATGGGGGGTCGAGGGGGTAGGAGAAGAGTAAATGAAAGAAGATGGGATTGGGAGGGAGACAAACCATAAGTGACTCTTAATCTCACAAAACAAACTGAGGGTTGATGGGGGGAGGGGGGTTGGGAGAGGGGGGGTGGGGTTATGGATATTGGGGAGGGTATGTGCTATGGTGAGTGCTGTGAAGTGTGTAAACCTGGCGATTCGCAGACCTGTACCCCTGGGGATAAAAATATATGTTTATAAAAAGAAAAAATATAAAATAAAAAAAAATCCGGCTAGTTAACACACAGTGTAATATTAATTTCAGGTGTAGAATTTAATGATTTATCACTTCCATAGAACACCCAGTGCTCATAGCAAGTGCCCTCCTTAATCCCCATCACCTATTTAATCCATCTCCCAGTCAGCTCCCCTCTGGTAAAAATCAATTTGTTCCCCATAGTTAAGAATCTGTCTTTTGGTTTCCTCTCTCTTTTTCCCCCCTCATGTTCATTTGTCTTGCTTCTTAAATTCCACACATGAGTGAAATCATATGGTGTTGATTTTTCTCTTATTGACATATTTCACTTAGCATAATAGTCTCTGGGTCCTTCCAAGACATTGCAAATGGCAAGATTTCATTCTCTTCTCCTTCTCCTTCTTCTTTTTGTAGCTGAGGAATATTCCATTGTATATCTATACCACATTTCTCGATCATTTCATCATCCAAGGGATATTTGGGCTCTTTCCATAATTTGGATATTGTTGATAATGCTGCTATAAATATTGGGGTTCATGTATCCCTTTGAATCAGGATTTTTGTATCTTGTAGGCAAATACCTAGTAGTGCAATTGCTGAATCCTAGGGCTGTTCTATTTTAGACTTTCTGAGGCACTTCCATACTGTTTTCCAGAGTGGCTGCACCAGTTTGCATTCCCATCAGTGGTGTAAGAGGGTTCCCCTATATCCTTATCTTTGCCAACATCGTTGTTTCCTGTGTTGTTAATTTTAGCCACTGTGGCTTGTGTGAGGTGATATCCATTATAGCTTTGATTTGCATTTCCCTAATGATTAGTGATGAACATTTTTTCATTTTTCTGTTGACCATCTGTATTTTTTTTTTTTTTGAGAAATGTCTATTCATGTCTTCTGTTGATCTTTTAACTGGATTATTTGTTTTTTGAATGTTGAGATTTATAAATTCTTTATACATTCTGGATTCTAACCTTTTATCAAATATGTCATTTGCAAATATCTTCTTTCATTCTGAAGGTTGCCTTTTAGTTTTTTTGATTGTTTCCTTTGCTGTGCAGAAGGGTTTTATTTTGATGACATTGCAATAGTTTATTGTTTTACCATTTTTTAATTATGTTCAGTTAGCCACCATAAAGTACATCATTAGTTTTTTAAATTTTTATTTATTTTTAATTTCTTTTCAGTGTTCCAGAATTCATTGTTTATGCACGACACCCAGTGCTCCATGCAATATGTGCCCTCCATTATACCACCACCAGGGTCACCCAACCTCCCACCCCCCCACCCCTCAAAAGCCCTCAGTTTGTTTCTCAGAGTCCACAGTGTCTCATGGTTTGTCTCCCCCTCTAATTTCCTCCAACTCACTTCTCTACATCTTCCAAGGTCCTCCGTGTTATTCCTTAAGCTCCACAAATAAGTGAAACTATATCATAATTATCTCTCTCTGCTTGACTTATTTCACTCAGCATAATCTCTTCCAGTCCCATCCATGTTGCTACAAAAGTTGGGTATTCATCCTTTCTGATGGAGGCATAATACTCCGTGGACCATATCTTCCTTATCCATTGGTCCGTTGAAGGGCATCTTGGTTCTTTCCACAGTTTGGCGACTGTGGCCATTGCTGCTATGTACACTAGGGTACAGATGGCCCTTCTTTTCACTACATCTGTATCTTTGGGGTAAATACCCAGTAGTGCAATTGCAGGGTCATAGGGAAGTTCTATTTTTAATTTCTTGAGGAATCTCCACACTGTTCTCCAAAGTGGCTGCACCAACTTGCATTCCCACCAACAGTGTAAGAGGGTTCCCCTTTCTCCACATCCTCTTCAACACATGTTGTTTCCTGTCTTGCTAATTTTAGCCTTCTAACTGGTGTAAGGTGATATCTCAATGTGGTTTTAATTTGAATCTCCCTGATGGCTAGTGATGATGAACATTTTTTCATGTGTCTGATAGCCATTTGTATGTCTTCATTGGAGAAGTGTCTGTTCATATCTTCTGCCCATTTTTTGATATGATTATCTGTTTGTGTGTGTTGAGTTTGAGGAGTTCTTTATAGATCCTGGATATCAATCTTTTGTCTGTACTGTCATTTGCAAATATGTTCTCCCATTGTTTCCCTTCTCTTAGGAGACATATCTAGTAAGAGATTGGTACAGCTGATGTCAAGGAGATTACTGCCTGTGTTCTCCTCTAGCATTTTGTGGGTTTCCTGTGTCACATTTAGGTCTTTAGTCCAACTGGAATTTATTATTGTATATGGTGTGAGCCATGGTCCTGTTTCATTCCACTGCATGTTACATGTCACAACCCAGTTTTTCCAATACCATTAATGCAAGGAACTCTCTTTTTTTCCCATTGGACATTCTTTCCTGCTTTGTCAGAGATTAGTTGACTATATAGTGTGGGCCCATTTATGGATTTTCTGTTCAGTTCTAATGATCTATGTTCATATTTTTGAGCCAATACTATCCTGTCTTAATCATTACAGCTTTGTTATATAACTTGAAGTACAGAATTGTGATGCCTCCAGCTTTTGTCTTCTTTTTTAAGATTGCTTTGGCTATTTTAGGTATTTTGTGGTTCCATACAGACTTTAGGATTGTTTTTATTAATTCTGTGAAAAGTCCTGTTGGAATTTTGATAGGAATTGCATTTGATGTGTAGATTTTTGGGGTAGTATAGACATTTTAGCAATATTTGTTCTTCTAATCCATGAGTATGGAAATTCTCTCCATTTCTTTGTGTTGTTTTGAATTTCTTTAATAAGTGTTTAACTGAATTTGTGTATCAGTTCTAGCAATTTACTAGTGGATTCTTTTGGGTTTCCTATATAGAGTATTGTGTCATGTGCCAACAGTGAATATTTGACTTTTTCCTTGCAGATTTGGATGCCTTTTATTTCTTTTTGTTGTCTGATGGCTAACGATGTTAAGTAACAGTGGTAAGAGTGGTCATCTTTTCCTGACTACAAAGGAAAAGCTCTGTCTTTTCCCCACTGAGGATGATATTACCTGTGGGTTTTTCATATATGGCTTTTACTAGGTAGAGGAATGTTCCCTCTACCTTTATTTGGTTGAGGGTTTTTATCATGAATGGTTGTTGTACTCCGTCAAATGATTTCTTGCCTCTATTGAGAGGATTATATCGTTCTTATCCTTTCTTTCATTAATGTGGTATATCATGTTTATTGATTTGTGAATATGGAGCCACCTCGCAGCCCAGGAATAAATTGCACTTGATTATCATGAGTGATTCTTTTAATGTGATGTTGAATTCAAGTTGCTAGTATTTTACTGAGAATTTTTGCATTTACGTTAATCAGGCGTATTGTCCTGTAGTTCTCTTTTTTGTGGGATCTTTGCTTTTGGTATCAAGGTAATGCAGGTCTCATAAAATGAATTTGGAAGTCTTCCTTCCTTTTTTATTTCTGTAGAATAGGTTTGAAAGAATAGGTATTAACTCTTTTTTAAATGTTTGATGGAATTTTCCTGTGAGGGTATCTGCTCCTGAACTTTTGTTGTTGGGAGGTTTGGTTTTTAGTTTGAAGTATTTGTTACTGATTCCATTTCTTTGCTGGTTATCAGTCTGCTCATGTTTTCTCTTTCTTCCTGTTTCAGATATGATAGTTTATATGTGTCTTTCTCCAGGTTGTCTAATTTTTGGCATGTAGTTTTTCATATGTTTTCTCATAATCATTTGTATTTCTGTGATGTTGGTTGTCATTTCTCCTATATCCTTTGTGATTCTATTTATTTGGATCCTTTCCTCTTTCTTTTTGATAAATCTGAGTAGAGGGTTATCAGTTTTATTAATTGTTTTTCAGTGAACCACCTCCTGGTTTGGTTGATCTGTTCTATTTTTTTTTTTTTAGTTTCTATATCATTTATTCCCATCTAATCTTTATTATTTCCCTTGTGCTGGCTTTAGGCTTCATTTGTTCTTTTTCTAAATCCTTTAAATGTAAGGCTAGGTTGTTTATTTTTTTAGATTTTTCTTGCTTCTTAAGGTAGGCCTGTATTGCTATAAACTTCCATCTTATGACACCTTTTGCTGCATCTCAAATGTTTTGGACCAGTGTGTTTTCATTTTCATTGTTTCTTTTTTTTTTTTTTTAATTTCATCTTTAAATTCCTGGTCGATCCACTGATTCTTTAGTAACATGTTCTTTAACCTCCAGGTACTTGTGGTCTTTCCAATATCTTTCTTGTCATTCACTTCAAGTTTCATAGTGTTGTGATTGGAAAATATGGATGGTATAATCTCAATATTTTTGTACTTGTTGAGGACTTTTTGTGACCTAGTATGTGATATGCTCTGAAGAATGTCCCATGTGCACTTGAAAAGAATGTGTATTCTGTTTCTTTAGATGAAATGTTCTCAATACATCTGTTATGTACATCTGGTCCAGTTTGTCATCCAAACTCATTGTTTCCTTGTTGATGTAGGTAGGACATTGAAGTCACCTACTATTCTTGTATGATTATCAATAAGTTCCCTTATGTTTGTTATTAATTGTTTGATATATTTGGGTGCTCCCACATTGGGGCATAATCATTTATAATTGTTAGTTCTTGTTGGATATTCCCCTTTATTATGATATAGTGCCCTTCTTCATCTTGTGTTACAGCTTTTGGGTTAAAATCTAGTTTGTCTGATATAAGGATTCCTACTCCAGCTTTCTTTTGACATCCTTGCATGGAAATATTTCTCCTCTCCCTCACTTTAAATCTATAGGTGTCTTTAGGTCTAAAATGAATCTCTTCTAGGTAGCATATAAATGGGTCTTTTTTTTTTTTTATCCATTCTGATACCCTATGTCTTTTGATTGGAGCCTTCATTCCATTTACATTCTAAGTAATTATTGATACATAAATATTTAGTGTTTCATTACTTGTTTTGTGTTGTTCCTGGAGATTTTCTCTTTTCCTTTCTAGTCTTTGTCGCTTTTGGTCTTTATTTCCCATTCAAAAGTCCCCTTTAAATTTTTTGTAGAGCTGATATTTAGTGGTCACAAATTCCTTTAGTATGTTGGGAAACTCTTTATCTCTTTCTGTTCTGAATGATAGTCTTGCTTGATAGCATCTTCTTGCTTGCAGTTTTTCTCTTTCTGCACATCGTATATATCATGCCACTTTCTTCCAGCTTGTCAAGATTTTCTTGACAGATCTGCTGCTAACCTGATTTGTCTTCCCTTATACTTTAGGGACTCCTTTTGTCTTGCTACTTTTACAATATTTTTGTTTGTTTGTTTGTTTGACAAAAATCTTTTCTTAAAGAACTTCTTTAGGCATAATTTTTGCATAATCACCAGAGCTATCATAAAGCATAATGATTAAATAGAAACCAAATATCACAATTTTAATTTTAAAGGTGATTCAGCAGTCAGTAAATTTGTGTGGAATCACAGAATATTGGTTGAGAATCTTTTATATCTTACCTGCTTAGATAAGCATCCTTCCTGGAAATTGGTATAGACCTAAATCTGAAGGTGGAAGTCAGGTTAGTTCAGTTAAATAAAGTGGAGAGTGGATTAGCAATTGAACCTTGGTCTTTGTATATATATATACACATTATTGCAATTTTTGTGGGTTTTATCTTTCTATAAATAAGTCAAAGTATTGGGAAATTGCCATAATTTGTGAATTTTTCAGGCTTTTTTTCTTTGAATATACATTCTGGTTCATTCTCCCTCTCCAACTGGGGTTTCCAAAATACATCTATTGATCCACTTGGTTGGATCCAATAAGTCCCTCAAGCTTTCTCCACTACTTTTTTTTTTTCATTTTGACCTTCTAGCTGAATAATTTCCAGTCACCTTTCATCAAATTCAGTGTTTCTTTCTTTTGTTTGATCATGTTTGCTCTTGAACCCCTGTTGAGTTTTTCAATTCATCTATTGTATTTTTCAGCTCCATGATTTCTGTTTAATACTTTTAAGCTTCCTGTCTCTGTGTTGACATTTTCACTTGGTTTGTGAATTTTTCTTTGACTCCAGTGAGCATCTTTATGACAGTTTTTTTAAATTCTCTGTCACGTAAATCACATATTTTCATTTCATTAGTGTCAGTTTGTGGAAATTTCTCTTATTCCTTTTTGGAAAGTGTTTCAACTTGTCTTCATTTTTATTGACTCTACATTGGTGTCTACACATTAAACAAAATACTCATCTGTCCTAATATTCATGGTCTTGCCTTGGACTCAAGAAAGTACCAACAATATGTCTGATCAGACACTCTGGAGGCCTCCCAAGTGTGTACAGGCTAATCCTTTTACTTTGTTCTTAGTTGCCCCCCACCCCAGGCATCCACAGTATGCAGAGTTGCATCTGTGTTCTAAAATAAGCAAGACTGAAGCCAATTCCTCAGGCAGCTCACAGATAAGTTGTGTTATTAGATGTGTGGTGCACATTTTTCCCCCACCCTAGAGAAGCTGTAGAAAAGGGGTTTTCAATTGTTTCCTCTATACTATGCCTGGGTGAGGAAATCTGGTGACTTCTAGTGCAAACCACCATCATTTTTTGTCTCTTTCATGGGCAGGTAAAGAATGCCCCTTTTTTTATCCCCTCTACTTTCTGACATATAGTATCCAGAAGCCAGTCTTCTGGACTGGCTAATAAAAGTTGGGGCATTGGACACATGGTGTACTTCTTTTCCTCCCCAGGAGAAGCCAGACACTGGATGGCGGGGGGGGGGGGGGGTGCGGTTGTCCCAATTTGAAGGTGCTGTGCAAGGAGAAGTGTTACAACAGGATATCTGGGATATCTCTGGTAGTTCCAATGTGACTAGATTCATGCTTTAACTTGGAGCAGGACTACCTTAACTAGTATCTGGATTTCTTACAAAGGGAATCTGTATAGGAAACATTTCTGAATCAGTGTGTTCATGGAGGGTCACAGGGTCTAGAGCTTCCTCTTCTGCCATGTTGCTTAATGGGAAATGAGAATTTATTTTTGGTTCCTCTTTGGGAGATGTCTAATCCCTACAGTGGAGGGAAACCTTGAGTAAAATTTTGGATCCCTAAGGAAATAGAGACCTGTTGTGGTTCTGTGTGTAAATGCAACCCCCTCAAGACCTTATTACACCAGAAATCATTCCCTGTGGAAGAGACTGAGCAAGCTCCTGCCCTGTTTATAACTGTGGACATTATATCATTACACTCACCTTAAGTCTTCTGTGATTTACCAAGTGGCAAAAATGATAATAATAAAGGCTGTTTATTTTTGTCTGTTGCTTGAGAGGACTCATAATCAGAAATTGTTATCTGTGGTTCAGAAGGATTTCCAGGGCTCAGAAATTAAGTGTGGGGTCTGTCCTCATAGAATCAAAGTGAGCAAAGCCACAGAGATTAAATCTGCCCTTTCAGGACCACAAGGGTAATACTGGTAAGGAAGGACTAAGGTGTTCTTACCTAAGGAGGGTGAATTTCTGAATTCCATTTATATTCTGTCTTCCTTTTGTGATGGAAGCCCAGGGATCTATGATATGCTACTTTCTTTCCAGTCTTTGCAGTCCTCAGACTCATGTGAATTTGACAGAAGAATCTGTTGGAGGGGAGGGTAGCCATGTAGGGAAGGGAAGGTTCAGAGATATTATTAGGTTTCAAGAATGCAATTTATTGGTCAGTTCCATGGATGGAACTCTCATTCTTGTACATTTATGGTTTTTACTCAGTGACATGGGGCAGGAGCTTAAACTCTCCAAGCCTCTGATTCTTCAGTTTTGGATTAGAAAGAATGTTCTTCAGTCCCACCACACCAAGTCTAATCCCCATTAGAAGGCAGCACCAGGTTTTTGGGATTGCTGCCTCCAGTTACTGGTTAGGGACAATGTGGTCAAAGAAATAAAACGAGAGAAGGTGATTCTCTCCTGTTGCAATCTTCTCCTTTAACCTTTGGTTTCATAGCAGTCCTGTTAGCATATGGAAAGAGTGGTCTTCAACTTGTAGGTCAGGTTTTGATGCTCTTTGCTTATACAGCTTAAAAGAACTTTAATGAGGGAATGTCCAGGTGACTTGATTCACGATAGTGATAAAGCAGGTTCTGTGGGTCCTTGTTGGGCTAGTCTCAAATATTCCCAGTACAAACCCAACTCTTGTGAGAGGTGATGTCATGGGAAAAATTAAATTGTTCTCTATGTTTTCCTATGTTCACAGATCCCCTTAGAGAAGAATGGCTCCTGGAAATGCTTCCTTTGTGACTGAATTCATTCTGATGGGGCTAACAGACTTACCATATCTCCAGCTCCCCCTGTTCTGCCTGTTTCTAGTCATGTATGTGATCACCGTGTTGGGAAATTTGGGCTTGATAATGCTAATCCTGCTGAATGCACACCTGCACATCCCCATGTACTTTTTCCTCTTCAATTTGTCCTTCATAGACCTCTGCTATTCTTCTGTATTTACACCGAAAATGCTGATTAACTTCTCATCAAAGGAGAATATTATCTCCTACAGGGGATGCATGACCCAGCTTTACTTTTTCTGCTTTTTTGCTATTTCTGAATGTTATGTCCTGACATCAATGGCCTATGATCGCTATATGGCCATCTGTAACCCACTCTTATATAATATTGCCATGTCACCTAAAGTGTGTTCCATCCTTATGCTTGGTTCATACTTGGTGTCATTTTCGGGTGCCATGGCTCACACAGGATGCATGCTGAAACTGACCTTCTGTGATGCAAACACCATCAACCATTATTTGTGTGACATTCTCCCTCTGCTTCAGCTCTCCTGCACCAGCACCTATGTGAATGAGCTAGTGGTTTTCACTGTGGTGGGCATCAATGTGATTGTGCCCAGTGTCACCATCTTTGTGTCTTATGGTTTCATCCTGTCCAGCATCCTGTGCATCAGCTCCACTGAGGGCAGGTCGAAAGCCTTCAGCACATGCAGCTCCCACATAATTGCTGTTTCTCTCTTCTTTGGATCTGCTGCATTTATGTATCTTAAACCATCATCTGCTGTGTCTATGGATGAGGGAAAAATCTCCTCTGTCTTTTATACGAATGCAGTTCCCATGCTGAACCCTTTCATTTACAGCTTGAGAAACAGAGACATTAAGCTTGCTCTGAGAAAAACTCTGAGTAGGACACCATTTTGATCAGAAACATTGTCCGTCTCTGTGGTTAGTTATATACAGGGAGATTCTATGTGTTTAAATAAAATACATTTAGTTGCAATCTTCTTAGGCCATTTTTTTCCTTAACATGGTAAAGGAAGGTTGAGTCTTATAGTATATTTTTAGTCTTTGTAAAGTGGCCTTTTTTTTCCTCACCAATACCACAATTACTTCTCCACATCTTTGTTCTGTTTAGTAATAACATTAAGTAAGAAACATGTTGTCTTTTATCCCCATTGTCATTTTGAGCTTTTATTTCTCCTTGGAACATTTATGGTAGTCTTCAAAGCATTGAATTAGCTACCAGTAGCATGACAGTGCATTATTGGGGGTGTTCTTATTATCAGTTGGTATTAGAAGCATGTGTCAGATACTCTGTTTGTGCTCCCAATTTCTATCCTCCAATTTACAAGAATATGTCTCCTTTAAATGCTAGAGACTGAAGATTCCATAAAGACAATCAAGGTTCACCTATTTTGCCTATGTAGACATTATGGATCACGTGTCTTTCAGTAGATTTTTATGTTTGACCTTTATTTTTTTTTAATTTTTTTTATTTTTATTTTTGACCTCTGTTTTGAGCCAAACCAACAAATAACTGATCATCAAAATATATTTGTTGTGTGTATGGGAAAGTGAAGCTTGGTGTAGTTAGATTTATCTAAAGTCACAGAGCTACATAAAATAAGATTTACCTAAATTCTTAGCCTTCCCATTTCATGTCTACTACTCTTTGTAGTCTGTTTTGCTCTACTTTATTCTTTTGTTTGTTTGTTTCAAATTTTTATTTAAATTCCACTTAGTTAACATGCAGTATCATGTCAGCTTTAAGCAAGAATATCATGATTATCAGTTACATACAACATCCATTGCTCATTACAACCAGTTCCCTCTTTAATTGCCATCACCTGTTTAACCTGCCCCCCCACTTTCCCTCCAGCAACCCTCAGTGTGTTCTCTATAGTTAAGATTCTGTTTTATGGTTTGTCTCTCTTTTTCCCCTATTCATTTCTTTGTTTCTTAAATTTCACATAGGCACGAAATTATATTGTATTTGTCTTTCTCTGACTGAGTTATTTAGCTTAACATAATAGTCTCTACCTCCATTCAGGTCATTGCAAATGGTAAGATCTCATTCTTTCTCATGCCTGAGTAATATTTCATTGTACACATATACCACTTCTTCTTTGTCCATTCACCAGTCAATGGACAATTTGGCTCTTTCCAAACTTAGGTATTGTTGATAATGCTTCTGTAAATATCAGAGTGCATGAGCCCCTTTGAATCAGTATTTTTGTATCCTTTGGGTAAATACCTAGGTGAATTTCGTGGATCCACCTAGAAGATGGGTCACAAGTTAATACTGTTTTTTATTTTCTGAGGAACTTCTGGACTGTTTTCCAGAGTAGCTGCACCAGTTTGCATTCCCACTAATAGTATAAGAGGGCTCCCCTTTTCCCTTTCTCCACAAACTTGCCAACAACCTGTTATTTCCTATATTGTTAGTTTTAGCCCTGATAGGTGTAAGGTGTTATATCTCATTGTAGTTTTCATTTCTATTTCCCTGATGATCATGATGTTGAGCATCTTTTCATTTGTCTGTTGGACATCTATATGGTTTTGGAGAAATGTCTATTCATCTCTTCTGCCCATTTTTAACTGGGCTATTGTTTTTTGGGTGTTGAATTTGATAAGTTCTTTATATATTTTGGATACTAATCCTTTATTAGATGTGTCATTTGCAAATATTTTCTCCCATTCAGAAGTTGTTTTTTAGATTTGTTGATTTTTTATTTTTCTGTGAAGAAGCTTTCTATCTTGATGAAGTTGCAGTAGTTTATTTTTGCTTTTGTATCTCTTGCCTTAGAGATGTATTGAGTAAGAAATTGCTATGGTTAATGTTAAATAGGTTTCTAGCTGTGTTCTTCTCTAGGATTCTGATGGTGTTCTATCTCAGATTTAGATCTTTCATCCATTTTGAATTTATTCTTGTGTATCATGTAAACAATGGTCCTGTTTCATTGTTTTTGCATGTTGCTGTTCAGTTTTCCCAACACTTTTTTGGAGAGATAGGATTTTTTCCCCATTTGATACTCTGCCCTGCTTTGTTAAAGATTAGTTGACCATATAGTTGAGGGTCCATTTCTGGATTTTCTCTTCTGTTCCATTGAACAGTGTCTGTTTTTGTGCCACAACCATACTGTCTTCATCACTACAGCTTTGTAATATCATTTGAATTATGGAATTGTGATGTCTCCAACATTGGTTTTCTTTTTCAAAATTACTTTGGCTGTCCAATTTTCGCAACACCATTTATTGAAGAGGCTGTCTTTTTTCCATTGGACATTCTTTCCTGCTTTGTCAAAGATGAGTTGACCATAGAGTTGAGGGTCCATTTCTGGGCTCTCTATTCTGATCCATTGATCTATGTGTCTGTTTTTGTGCCAGTACCATGCTGTCTTGATGACGACAGCTTTGTAATAGAGCTTGAAGTCGGGAATTGTGATGCCACCAACTTTGGCTTTCTTTTTCAATATTCCTTTGGCTATTCGAGGTCTTTTCTGGTTCCATATAAATTTTAGGATTATTTGTTCCATTTCTTTGAAAAGAATGGATGGTACTTTGATAGGAATTGCATTAAATGTGTAGATTGCTTTAGGTAGCATAGACATTTTCACAATATTTATTCTTCCAATCCAGGAGCATGGAACATTTTTCCATTTCTTTGTGTCTTCCTCAATTTCTTTCATGAGTACTTTATAGTTTCCTGTGTATAGATTCTTAGTCTCTTTGGTTAGGTTTATTCCTAGGTATCTTATAGTTTTGGGTGCAATTGTAAATGGGATGGACTCCTTAATTTCTCTTTCTTCTGTCTTGTTGTTGGTGTAGAGAAATGCAACTGATTTCTGTGCATTGATTTTATATCCTGACACTTGACAGAATTCCTGCACAAGTTCTAGCAGTTTTGGAGTGGAGTCTTTTGGGTTTTCCACATAGAGTATCATATCACCTGCGAAGAGTGATAGCTTGACTTCTTCTTTGCCGATTTGGATGCCTTTAATTTCCTTTTGTTGTCTGATTGCTGAGGCTAGGACTTCTAGTACTATGTTGAATAGCAGTGGTGATAACGGACATCCCTGCCGTGTTCCTGACCTTAGCGGAAAAGCTTTCAGTTTTTCTCCATTGAGAATGATATTTGTGGTGGGTTTTTCATAGATGGCTTTGATAATATTGAGGTATGTGCCGTCTATCCCTACACTTTGAAGAGTTTTGATCAGGAAGGGATGCTGTACTTTGTCAAATGCTTTTTCAGCATCTATGGAGAGTATCATATGGTTCTTGTTCTTTCTTTTATTAATGTGTTGTATCACATTGATTGATTTGCGGATGTTGAACCAGCCTTGCAGCCCTGGAATAAATCCCACTTGGTCGTGGTGAATAATCCTTTTAATGTACTGTTGAATCCTATTGGCTAGTATTTTGGCGAGAATTTTTGCATCTGTGTTCATCAAGGATATTGGTCTGTAGTTCTGTTTTTTGATGGGATCCTTGTCTGGTTTTGGGATCAAGGTGATGCTGGCCTCATAAAATGAGTTTGGAAGTTTTCCTTCCATTTCTATTTTTTGGAACAGTTTCAGGAGAATAGGAATTAGTTCTTCTTTAAATGTTTGGTAGAATTCCCCCGGGAAGCCATCTGGCCCTG
Source organism: Lutra lutra (assembly GCF_902655055.1). Taxonomy (NCBI): domain Eukaryota; kingdom Metazoa; phylum Chordata; class Mammalia; order Carnivora; family Mustelidae; genus Lutra; species Lutra lutra. The sequence continues at coordinate 19,734,374 of NC_062287.1, read as the reverse complement.
GGCTTTTGTTTGTTTGGAGATTTTTGATGACTGTTTCAATCTCCTTACTGGTTATGGGTCTGTTGAGGCTTTCTATTTCTTCCTGGTTCAGTTGTGGTAGTTTATATGTCTCTAGGAATGCATCCATTTCTTCCAGATTGTCAAATTTGTTGGCATAGAGCTGCTCATAGTATGTTCTTATAATTGTCTGTATTTCTTTGGTGTTTGTTGTGATCTCTCCTCTTTCATTCATGATTTTATTAATTTGGGTCCTTTCTCTTTTCTTTTTGATAAGTCTGGCCAGGGGTTTATCAATCTTATTAATTCTTTCAAAGGACCAGCTCCTAGTTTTGTTGATTTGTTCTATTGTTTTTTGGTTTCTATGTCCTTGATTTCTGCTCTGATCTTTATGATTTCTCTTCTCCTGCTGGGTTTAGGGTTTCTTTCTTGTTCTTTCTCCAGCTCCTTTAGGTGTAGGGTTAGGTTGTGTACCTGAGACCTTTCTTGTTTCTTGAGAAAGGCTTGTACCGCTATATATTTTCCTCTCAGGACTGCCTTTGTTGTATCCCACAGATTCTGAACCATTGTGTTTTCATTATCATTTGTTTCCATGATTTTTTTCAATTCTTCTTTTAATTTTCTGGTTGACCCATTCATTCTTTAGAAGGATACTGTTTAGTCTCCATGTATTTGGGTTCTTTCCAAATTCCCTCTTGTGATTGAGTTCTAGCTTCAGAGCATTGTGGTCTGAAAATATGCAGGGAATGATCCCAATCTTTTGATACCGGTTGAGACCTGATTTAGGACCCAGGATGTGATCTATTCTGGAGAATGTTCCATGTGCACTAGAGAAGAAGGTGTATTCTGTTGCTTTGGGATGAAATGTTCTGAATATATCTGTGATGTCCATCTGGTCCAGTGTGTCATTTAAGGCCTTGATTTCCTTGTTGATCTTTTGCTTGGATGATCTGTCCATTTCAGTGAGGGGAGTGTTAAAATCCCCTACTATTATTGTATTCTTGTCGATGTGTTTCTTTGATTTTGTTATTAATTGGTTTATATAGTTGGCTGCTCCCACGTTAGGGGCATAGATATTTAAAATTGTTAGATCTTCTGTTGGACAGTTCCTTTGAGTAGGATATAGTGTCCTTCCTCATCTCTTATTATAGTCTTTGGCTTAAAATCTAATTGATCTGATATAAGGATTGCCACTCCTGCTTTCTTCTGATGTCCATTAGCATGGTAAATTCTTTTCCACCCCCTCACTTTAAACCTGGAGGTGTCTTCGGGTTTAAGATGAGTTTCTTGTAGGCAACATATAGATGGGTTTTGTTTTTTCATCCATTCTGATACCCTGTGTCTTTTGATTGGGGCATTTAGCCCATTAACATTCAGGGTAAGTATTGAGAGATATGAATTTAGTGCCATTGTATTGCCTCTAAGGTGACTGTTATTGTATATTGTCTCTGTTTCTTTCTGATCTACTACTTTGAGGGTCTCTCTTTGCTTAGAGGACCCCTTTCAATATTTCCTATAGAGCTGGTTTGGTATTTGCAAATTCTTTCAGTTTTTGTTTGTCCTGGAAGCTTTTAATCTCTCCTTCTATTTTCAATGATAGCCTAGCTGGATATAGTATCCTTGGCTGCATGTTTTTCTCATTTAGTACTCTGAATATATCATGCCAGCTCTTTCTGGCCTGCCAGGTCTCTGTGGATAAGTCTGCTGCCAATCTAATATTTTTACCATTGTACGTTATAGACTTCTTTTCCCGGGCTGCTTTCAGGATCTTCTCTTTGTCACTAAGACTTGTCAATTTTACTATTAGGTGACGGGGTGTGGACCTATTCTTATTGAACTTGAGGGGGGTTCTCTGAACCTCCTGGATTTTGATGCTTGTTCCCTTGCCATATTGGGTAAATTCTCTCCAATAATTCTCTCCAACATACCTTCTGCTCCCCTCTCTGTTTCCTCTTCTTCTGGAATCCCAATTATTCTAACGTTGTTTCGTCTTCTGGTGTCACTTATCTCTCGAATTCTCCCCTCGTGGTCCAGTAGCTGTTTGTCCCTCTTTTGCTCAGCTTCTTTATTCTCTGTCATTTGGTCTTCTATATCGCTAATTCTTTCTTCTGCCTCATTTATCTTAGCAGTGAGAGCCTCCATTTTTGATTGCACCTCATTAATAGCTTTTTTGATTTCAACTTGGTTCGATTTTAGTTCTTTTATTTCTCCAGAAAGGGCTTTTATATCTCCCAAGAGGGTTTCTCTAATATCTTCCATGCCTTTTTCGAGCCCGGCTAGAACCTTGAGAATCGTCATTCTGAACTCTAGATCTGACATATTACCAATGTCTGTATTGATTAGGTCCCTAGCCTTCGGTACTGCCTCTTGTTCTTTTTTTTGTGGTGAATTTTTCCGCCTTGTCATTTTGTCCAAATAAGAGTATATGAAGGAGCAAGTAAAATACTAAAAGGGTGGCAACCACCCCAGGAAAATATGCTTTAGCCTAATCAGAAGAGATCCCAAATCGTGAGGGGGGATAAAGGGGATAAAAAGGTTCAGAAAGAAAGAAAACAAACAAACAAATAAACAAAAAACAATTAAAAAAAGAAAACCAATAAAGAAAAAATATAAAAAGGAAAAAAAATATATATATATTAGATAAACTAGTTAAAAAACGTTAAAAAAGAAAATGGTAAAAGTTAAAAAAATTCCGCAGAAGAAGAGAAAAAGAAAAAATAATTGAAAAAGAAAAAAAATTAAATTAACTGCAAGGCTAAAAAATCATGGGGAGATAGCCATGAGTTCCGTGCTTTGCTTTCTTCTCCTCTGGAATTCCGCCGCTCTCCTTGGTATTGAAACTGCACTCCTTGGTAGGTGAACTTGGTCCTGGCTGGGTTTCCCGTTGATCTTCTGGGGGAGGGGCTTGTTGTAGTGATTCTCAAGCGTCTTTGCCCCAGGCGGAGTTGCACTGCCCTTACCCGGGGCCACGCTGAGTAATCCGCTGGGGTTTGCTTTCGGGAGCTTTTGTTCCCTGAGCACTTTCCGTAGAGTTCTGGAGGACAGGAATGAAGATGGCGGCCTCCCACTCCTCAGTGCACCCTCAGAGAACAGCACCCAATGACTCCCATCACCCTGGCCTCTGGCTGCGCTCCTAGCTGACCGAACCTGCGACCGGTTCAAGGAAACCCCTAGCTGAGAGTCACTCTTCGGCTCTGTCTCTGTAGCCCGCTTCCCCGTTCTAATACCGGTAAGCTCTGCGACACTCAGACACCCCCCATCCTTCTGCGACCCTGCGGGACCTGAGGCCGCGCTGACCCCGCCTGGGCTTCACCCCAGTTAAGCCTCTGGAGCGATGTCCCTCAGCGGAACAGACTTTTAAAAGTCTTGATTTTGCTCCGTTGCTCCGCCGCTCGCCGGGAGCCGGCCCCTCCCCCCACGGTCTATCTTCCCGTCGCTTTGGATTCACTTCTCCGCCAGTCCTACCTTTCAGATAGTGGTTGATTTTCTGTTTCTAGAATTGCTGTTCTTCTTCTCTTCAATCTCCTGTTGGATTCGTAGGTGTTTGCAATCTTTAGATAAGCTATTTAGCTGATCTCCCGCTACCTGAAGTTGTCTCAGCCTGCTACTTCTCCGCCATCTTGACTCCTCCCTAAAGAAATAGTCTCTTAAGTGTTGAAAACAAACTGATGGTTGGTAGAGGGGAGGTGGGTGGAGAAATGGATTAAATAGGTAATGCGGATTAAGAGCGGCACTTGCTGTGATGAATACTTGGTGTTTTATGTAAGTAATAAATCATTAAATTCTGCACCTGAAACTAATATTACACTGCATTTTAACCTACTGGAAGTTAAATTAAAAACTTGCAAAGAAAAAAAAGAAAATAAATATTCCTAATGCCTTCTTGGGATATTCCTTACAGTAATTTTTTTACTTTTAAATTGATTCAAATGTTGTCTAAGACTAAAGTCCCCATCAGAGGGAGCTGTTTACTTAAATTATCACTGAAACATTAATTTCCAATTGATAGGGACCTCCTTGGACCACTCTATACCTTACTTCATGTAAAACAGATTAGTATTTAATTGTTACAATTTTGATACAGAAGAAAATTCTTATTTTTAGGACAGTTGTAATTGTAAGAAGGCCTTCCCCTGAAGACCCAAAAGTTCCTTCTCTCTTTTACTATGAGTTATATTCTAAGTTGTGTAGAAAATTTATGAACTAGAAAATCTCAGAGGGAACACATTTTTCCTAGAAGTACCATTGATAGGACAGTTGATAGGATTTTACAAAGTAGGGTAAACAAACCTCAGATTACTGCCCTTCTCCTTGAATGTGACATGTACTGTGACTTGTGGGGTTTGCTAGGACATATTTCTAAGTTCTGTTGTCCAGAAATGAAATTGTTCATTTGCTTTAACCCCAGGATTTTTATACTTTTGATCTGCTCAGAAATTTCATATTATGACAAGATTTGAGCACAGGAAAGAGTAACTCTTAATCACAACCACTTATTTTTGAGCTGAGGATGGGAATTAAATGCACTGGTCACACAAGTCATGGATTGGCAGGTCCTTTTCTTCTTCATTTTTACTCAGGTTGCAAGAGAAAAATAAAATTAAGCTCTTAATCATTACTTCCATTTGCAGTTTATAGTTATGCTTTCTTTAAGATGGGGAGCTTTGGTTTTCTTAAGGATACCCTAGTGCCTCTTTTTAAGTACCACATGCAGAAGTGGAGTTTCCTAGCAGGACTTTTAACATCATTTCATACAATTAATCATCTACTCTTTACCTTGGTCCTTTCCCAAATTTTCCATTTTGATTTCTATCACATTTTGTAACCTAATTTTGTGAGTGTAGAAGTTTCAAAATCATATACGGTATGTTGGAAGTATCCTAAACACAGATATTAGATATAGATCTTAGATCATAGATAGAGCATGAAGAAAGACTTTTAAAGTAAAGTCTGCTATAGACTGAATCTGGCTTTCTCAAATTCCTATGTTGAAACTTAATCCTTAGTATGATGGTATTAGCAAATGAGAACTCTGGCAGTTGATTAGGTCATGAGGGTGGGGCCTTCATGAATGGGATCGGTGCCCTTATAAAAGAGATATCAGAGAGTTCCCTTTTTTCCTTTGGTCATGTGAGGACAGAGCAAGAAGACAAATAGTCTATGAAGCAGAAAAAGAGACCTCACCAGAGTTGAAAAATCTCCTGGTACCTTTATCTTGGATTTCCCAGATTCCAGAACTGTGAGAAATAAATTTCTCTTGTTTATAAGCCCCCAATCCATGGATTTGTTATAGCAGCCCAGAGACTAACACGTGCCCAAGTGGTCTTTTCTATCTTTTTCCCTTCAGAGTTGACATTAAGAAGGGCACTTGATGTAATGAGCACTGGGCATTATACACAACTGTTGAATCACTAAATTCTACTCCTGAAACTAATAATACATTATATGTTAACAAATTAATTTAAATAAAACATTAAAATAAAAATCTGTAATTGTGGTAGGTACAAGTCATTGTTTTATGTTTGGAGCCATGTCTTATTTTAAGCAGTTTTCACATTTGGAGAAATTCAGAGACTATTGCTTTTTTACTACTAACGGAATCCCCTCTGTATGAGTAGAGAATGATGCTTCTGCCCTCCTCTGCTACTAAATATAAGTGTGTGTGTAAATATATGCTTATGTGTTCTTCAGATGAATAAGAATTCAGAATTCATCAGGGATACTAGCTTCTAATTTTCTTTCCTTGTACTATTTTTGTCTGGATTTGGTATCAGGGTAATGGGGGCCTCATAGAATGGATTTGAAAGTCTACCCTGTTCTTTACTTTTATGGGACTTGAGAAGGACTGGTGTGAATTCTTCTTTAAATAGTTGGTAGAATTTATGCTTGAAGCTTAGATTTTCCTTGTTGAGAGGTTTTAGATTATTGATTTAATCATGATACCCCTTACAGTTATGTTCAGAATTTCTATGTATTCATGATTTATTTTAGCAGGTGGTATGTTTCTAGGAATCTATTCATTTCATCTAGATTATCTAGTTGGTGTATAAATGTTCATATAATCTTATTATCCTTTACTTTTTATTTCTGTGACATCAGTTTTATTGTCTCCTCTTTCATTTCTAATTTTACTTATTGGGATCTTCTTTCTTTGTCCTTATTTAGACTTGCTGAGGGCTTGCCAATTTTATCTTATAAAACAGCTCTTATTTTCAGTGATTTTACTATTATTTTCTATTTTCTATTTGATGTATTTCTGCTTTATTTGTTCTTTTCTTTCTAGTTCCTTCAGGTATAAAGGTAGGTTGTTGAATCAAGTGTCTCTTCTTTTTAAATATAGATGTTTATCATAATAGATTTTCTTCTTGGTGTACATGTGTAAGCCTAGCACACACCCTCACATATTTTCCTCCTTGGTCATATACTCACATACATTATTGGGGCTGTAGTTTTGATTTAAAAGAAATATTTCTGACATTTTGCTTTTGTCATTTAAAAAGGCTTTATTTAATGCATACATGTGTTTTGTGTCTATTAACATTTTTAGTTATAGCTACTTTTAATACTTTTATCTTTTAACTTTCATATCAAAATTAAAAGAAGTTCACCCACCACTTTTATAATGCAATATTCTGTACTGTTATCTGTGTTTACCTTTATCAATTTATTTTAGACTTTTTAAAGTTAACGTGATGTTATTTAGTGTCTTTCTTTATAACAGTTCTTATGAGGCAGGTTTAGTGGTGATGAACTTCTCCAGTTTTTTGTTCATGTAAGAAAAAAATGTTGTCTCTTCTCCTTTTGGTATTTATAGTATTCTTGGTGGACCCCCTTTTTTCTCTTTCAGTTCCTTGAATAGATCATCCCACTCTCTTCTGACCTGCAAGATTTCTGTTGAAATCCGTTGAATTCTGCTGAAAAAATCCATTGATGTTCTTATAGGGGTTTTATTGTATGGGATAAATTGCACATTTCTTGCACCTTGAAAGTTTCCTTTGTCTTTACTTTTCAGTAATTTGATTATAATGTGTCTTGGTGTGGATTTCTTTGAAGTCTTTTTTTTTTTTTTTTTTTTTGTGCAGGGGTGGGAGTGGGGATCATTTTTGCTTCCTGGATCTGGATGTTCATTTCCTTCTACAGATTTGGGGATTTTTAAGCATTTTTCCTTTGATAACTCTTTCAGGTCATTTACCAGCTCTTCTTTGGGGATTCCTATAATGCATATATTGGTCCACCTGACATTGCCCAATAATTCTCTTATTTTCTTTACTATTTTTCATTCTTCCTTTTGCTACTTTGATGAGTAATTTCAAATGGCTTTTTAAAAAAATTCTATGATCCTTTCTTTGGAGTGATCTACTCTGCTGTTTTAACCCTCCAGTAATTTTTCCAGTTGGTTATTCTGTTCTTCAGCCACAGACTTCTTCTTGGTATTCTTTAGAGGTTTCTGTCTCTTGTTTGATATTCTCAATTTTTTATATGTATTGTTCTCTGACTGCAATGAACCTTATTATAACAGCCATTTTGAATTCTAAGTCAGGTAAATGATGGACAGTTTGTGGAGATTTATATTGTCCGTTTGGGGAAATACTGAGACTCCCTGGGCTTGTTTCTGGACATTAGACAAAATATCTACCTGTCCTAATCTTCATGGACTAGCCTTGCACTAGAGAAGACCCACACAGTAAGCCTGGCCAGATGGTGGGAGCCTTTTACTTTTCTTGTCATTCCATCCGACTTTACTTTGTTCTTTTTGCTTCATTTCTTCTGGAGTATGTCAGGTCCCATCAGCACCCTAAAACAAAACAAGCAAGACTGAAGCCAATTCCTCAGGCAACTTATTCTGTAATAAGTTGGGTCATTAGATACATGATTGGAGGAAAAGAGTTTTCTACTGCTAGCTGTGTGCTGAGCCAGTGGTATGTGTGTGTGGTGGGTAGGTAGCTATTGTGATTTCCAACCCAAACTGCAGTCTCTGGTCTCTCTTACCTTGTGCAGCTAAACTATGCCATGTTCCATGTCCCCTCACCTTTCTGAGACATACAGTACAAAAACTAGTCTTATGGGTAGCTCCTAAACAACTTGAGGCTTTGGATGTATGGTACACCTCTTTCCTTTTCCAGGGAGTAGCTAGGAACTGGGGGATTTTTGTCCCAATCACACGTGCTATGCCAACGTAGGTATTATGACAAGAGGTTATCTCGAATATTCCTAAAAGCTTCAATATGTCTGGTTTCATGCATGCACTGGGTGCCTGACTGTCTTAGCCAGTTTCTAGATTTCTTATAAAGGGAATCAGTATCCAAATTGGTTTTGAATTAGTGTGTCATGTAGAAAAGTAGAGATTAAGGCTTCCTCTTCCACCAGTTTGCAGAATGGGAAATGGGTCTTGGCTATTCCTGAGGGGAGGTATGATCCCTACAGGGAAGGGAAAAATTGATCAAATTGTTGAATCCCTAAGAAACTGAAGACATATTATGGTCCAGGGTATTTATAGAATCCCCACAGTTTCTGATTACACTTAGAGGTTTTCCTTGGGGAAGACACTGAGCAAGATTCTGCCTTGTTTACAACCAAGTACATTATATAATCACACTCACATTATATCTTCTGTGACTTACCAAGTGGCAAAAATTATAATAGTAAAGACTGTTTTTGTCTACTGTTTAAGGGAACTCAAAGTCATAATCAGAAATTATGATCTACAGTTCTAAATGATTTTCTAGCATATATCAGCAATTAAGTGTTGGCTGCGTTTTCTTTGAGGAACCAAATCTCACAGTCTGAAATTGTCCTTCCATGACAATGGGAGTAATAACAATGATAAGGAAAGTTTTACAATGATAAGGAAAGTAATAACAATGATAAGGAAAGTAATAACAATGATAACCAAAGTTTTCTGGCTTAAGGTGGGTGAACTTCTAAATTTCATTTTTATTCATGTCCTCCTTTTTTGAGATGGAGGTCTGAGGATCAAAGATATGTCACTTTCCCCAGTTTTGCAGTCCTGAATCTCAAGTGAAATTGAGAAAAATCTGTCAGGAGCTGGGAGTGTTCAGAGATATTGTATGTGGTGGTCAAAAATGCATTCTGTCCATCATTAAGTTCCTCTCCGTGGGAAAACTTGCTACTCCAGATTAGTGACTTTGATTCTGTGACATGGAGCAGTAACTTCCCGTAGACTGGTCCCTTAGTTTTGGATTAGAAACAATCTACTTGGTTTCCACCACACCAAGTCCAATCTGCATTAGAAGCCAGCTCCAGGTCTCAGCTTCCAGTTTTATTGCTGAAGAGAGGGCTCAAGTGAATGAAAATGATTGAGGAGAGAAAGATAATTCTGTCCTGGTGCAAACTTCTCCCTTATCTTTTTTTTTTTTTTCCAACTGTTACGTTTACATTTGGCAGTATTTCCCTTTACTCTATAGACTGTTTTGAAGTTCTTTGTTACTTAGTTTACAGAGCCCAATAAGGAGCAGTCTGAGTCACTCAGTCTCATAATAATGGTAAAAGAGTTTGTGGGTCCAGGTTGGACTAGTCTTTTATCTTCCCTCTACATATACCACACTTGGGAGAGGAGATATGGTGGAAAAATCTGGGTTTTTCTCTTTCTAACTTTTTCCTTCTGTGCTCACAGATCCCCTTTGAGAAGAATGGCTCGTGGAAATTCTTCCTTTGTGACTGAATTCATTCTGGCGGGGCTCACAAACCTTCCAGATCTCCAGCTCCCCCTGTTCTGTCTCTTTCTCGTCATGTACGTGGTCACTGTGTTGGGAAATTTGGGCTTGATAAATCTAATAGGGTTCAATTCACACCTGCATACCCCCATGTACTTTTTCCTCTTGAATTTGTCCTTCATAGACCTCTGTTATTCTTCTGTGTTTACACACAAAATGCTGATTAACTTCACATCAAAGAAGAATATTATCTCCTACAGGGGATGCATGACCCAGCTTTACTTTTTCTGTTATTTCGCTATTTCTGAAGCTTATGTACTGACATCAATGGCCTATGATCGCTATGTGGCCATCTGTAACCCACTCTTATATAATGTTGCCATGTCCCCCAAAGTGTGTTCCATCCTTATGCTTGGTTCATATTTAATGGCATTTTCGGGTGCCGTGGCTCACACAGGATGCATGCTGAGACTGACCTTCTGTGATACAAACACCATCAACCATTATTTGTGTGACATTCTCCCTCTATTCCAGCTCTCCTGCACCAGCACCTATGTCAATGAGCTGGTGGTTTTCATTGTGTTGAGCATCAATGTGATTGTGCCCACTGTTACCATTTTTGTCTCTTATGGTTTCATCCTATCCAGCATCCTGCACATGAGCTCCACTGAGGGCAGGTCGAAAGCCTTCAGCACATGCAGCTCCCACATAATTGCTGTTTCTCTATTCTTTGGCTCCTGTGCTTTTATGTATCTTAAACCATCTTCTGCTGGGTCTATGGATGAGGGGAAAATCTCTTCTATCTTTTACACTAACACAGTTCCCTTGATGAATCCCTTCATTTACAGCTTGAGAAACAAAGATGTTAAACTTGCCCTTGGGAAAATTCTGAGTAGGAAACAGTTTTAATAGGAAAGAATGTCTCTCTGCTGTTAGTTACACAGCAGGGAGGTTTTTTGTTTGTTTGTTTGTTTGTTTGTTTAGTGTGTGTGTGTGTGTGTGTGTGTGTGTGTGTGTGTGTGTGTGTGTGTTTTCAGCAGGGAGCTTTTATGTGTTTCAAGAAAATATTTTCAGGGGTAGCCTTCTTCGCCTATTTTTTTCTGAACATAGTCAAAGAGATTTGGGTCTTCTGTCTGTAATTTACTAGGTCTTTTTTTTTTTTTCATCATTTGCACAATGCCTTCAATTTTTTCCTGTTTATCAACAGGAATGTAATATCTGAGTTTAAAATTCTTTTCATTTAAACTTCTTTTTTCCACTGGAAAAAGATGAATAGTCTCTAAATTATTGAATTGAGCAACAACAAAATTGACACTGTAGCACTGGGCTTGTTCTTATCTGCCACTTGCTATTAGAAGCACAAATCAGATAGTGTGATAGTATGTGTATACTCCTGTTTCTTTGCTCTGATTGGCAATAATATATCTGTTTTTTTCTTAATTTATTTACTTTAGAGGGAGTAGGGAAGAGGGAGAAGAGGAGAGAATTCCAAGCAGACTCTGGGCTGAGCATGGAGACCAATATCAGGACTCAGATCAGGACCTTGAGATCACAATCTGAGCTGAAACCAAGAGTTGGACACTTAACTACCTGCGCCCCATAGGTGCCCCAAGAATATATCATTTTTTAAGTGGCAGAAATAGAAGTTTTAATAAAGACTATTATTTTTAATCTATTTTGCATCTGTAATCATTTCGCAGGAGGCTTCTTTTGGCAAAGAGTTGGTTTTATTCTTAGGCAGTCAAAGTAGCACGTAGCTGATCAACAAAACGTATTTACTGTATGGATGGGAAAATGAAGATCAGAGTAGTTAATAATTCACCCAAAGTCACACAGCTGCACAAATACAAGGTCTAGAGTATCCTCTCAGTCTTCTGATTTCAACTCTACTGTCTTTATGATATGCTTTGCTTCTACTCTATTATTTTGTTTCAATAAACAAGGACTATGAGAAAACACTTCTAGTTTGAAGGTTGTTTCTACATTGTCCCAGGATGACGTGTGAATTTCTCTCATGCTGGGTATTACATTTTTATTTTTTGTTTAGGAAAACAAACAGGTTGTCCCTTCTTTTTTAGTACTGAGATACATAAGATTTATTTATTTATTTATTTTTATTTTTAATTTAAACTCAATTAGCCAACATATAGTACATCATTAGTTTCAGATGTATTTTCAATAATTTATCAGTTGCATGTTATACCCAGTCCTCATACAATCACATGCCTTCCTTAATGATTCATGAGATTTAAAATAGGAGTTTTCTCCTTATTCAGAATATATGACTTTATTCAAACAGATAAGCAGTAGTGAACATTTAGCAGCTATGCAATGAAAAATTTAAAAACATGGCTTTTGTATTTCGTTTTACTTAAACACCACTAAATTTAACAATAATCATTTTTTTGTTAATAAACCGAGTTTCCATATCTAGGTCATTGCTTCATTTCACTCTTTTCCTCTAATTAATTTTTACTTAGACCTGTTGTCAAAATATTAATTGAGAACTCTAAGGCTTGATCTGTATCTACCTTTAGAATTCTTTTTTTTAAATTAATTTCCTGAGGTACGATAGGTTACAAATACTTCATCGAAATGAATGGAAAATTGAACAGGGAATTAAAAGAAAATAAATATTGAAGTGCCAGCTTCCCTTAGTAGGAAATGAAGAAGCAGATGTGTTGTGTTCCTCCAGGAACCCAACCGGTTTCATGACCATAAATTTACTGTCATCTTAAAATAAAAATGTTTAAATAGCTCTTAAGCAGATTCTTCAAATAGAATATTTTAGAGTCAGTCAAATTAAACTTGCATTTTAAGAGATTTACTCATAGTAGCCACATCCCAGCTACCTGGCATGTAAGAAAAAGCAATCCAAAGAGGAGAAAACTCCTATGTGAAGGAATGTGTTAAATATTGAGAATGCAGGGGCGCCTGGGTAGCTCAGTGGGTTGAGCCTCTGTCTTTGGCTTCGGTCCCATTCTCAGGGTCCTGATATAGAGTCCCACATCTGGCTCTCTGCTTGGCAAGGATCCTGCTTCCCCCCGCCCTCCTCTGATTGCCTCTCTGCCTACTTGTGATCTCTCTATCCAATAAATAAATAAAATCTTTAAAAAAATATTGAGAATGCAAAGGTAAATTGGACATGGGTCCTAATTCATTGAGAAGGTGATGTTTAAAGTGAGTATTTAGAAAAAATCTTTTTTGTCTCTTGCAGAGACAGAGAGCATGCAGGAGTACTAGTGTGGGAGGGGGAAGAGCAGAAGGAGAGAGAGAAGCAGACTCCCCACTGAGCAGGGAGTCTGTCCTGGTCCTCAATCTCAGGACCCTGAGATCTTGACCTGAGCCAAATGCAGATGCTTAACGGACTGGGCCACCGAAGTGCTGCCCCTGGAAAAGTATCCTTTTAAGGAAGTTTACTGTCCAGTGCAAAAGCTCCTAAGGTGATACTTCTGGCATGTTTGAGAATACAGAAAGGAATACTGTATTAAATAGAAGGAATAAAAGAGAGAGTTGAAGGAGCTGAGGACAGACATGTAACAAGGGACAAGATCATGGTGGAAATTGTTGGTAATTGTGAAAGTTGGACTTTTACTAAGTGAAATGGAGTACTGGATTAAAACGTAATACATAATATATACATACACATAAAGCATATATACAGTATAGACATATAATACCCCATATATCACAACTATGACACTACCACCTTGATTTGAGAAACTATTGTCTCTGACTTGCATTAACACAAGACCCTCCTAATTAAATGCCTGCTTCATCCAATAAACCTCCTACAGTTTATCTCCTAAAAGCAGCTAGTAAAATTTTTTTCCCCCAAAAGATACTGTAGGCAAATCAAGAGACCCAGTGTTCTTTCCCTCCTTTATCATTAGTTATGTTCTAGGCTGTTTAGAGAATCCATGACCTAACAAATATCAGAGGCAAAAGGAACCTGATGCAGGACTCAATTCCAGGACCCTGAGCCAAAGACAGATGCTTAACTGACTGAGCCACCCAGTGGCTCCGTGTTGCAGAATTTCTTAGCAAGAATTTAATCCTCAATTTATATAATTAATAATTTTCTGTTTACCTTAGATCCCTTTCCAAAATTCTGCATAATGAAATTTCCCTTCTCTTACCTAATTTGGTTAGTCTAGCAGTTTCAAATATTATACAATATATTGGGAAGATTCTAAATAAGAGATAGAAAACTAAGAAGACACTTCAAGGAAACCTAAAATTAAAATTTCAAAAGGTATAATCTTAATTATGATCCATCAGATACTTAGTGCCTGGCAATCTGTTCCATTTCTCTTTTAGGAGTTGCCATGAGAAAGAAGTTACACACACACACACACACACACACACACACACATGGTAGCATGAGTTCTTGTTTTCTGCTTGGAGACACTATTTTATGCAGTTTGAAACATTCAGTGTCTGATGCTTTTTTACTAATAGGACCCTCTCATGTTACAGAATGATGTTCCTCCTCTCCTCACCACATACATATTAAGTAGTGTATGTGTAAATATATACTTATATGATTTTATTTATCTGCACACAAACACAACTACACACAAATACATTTACAACATGATTTGACTATCTTGAGGCAATTGGGTTGATTTACAGCTTAAAACAGTGAATTTACTTTAAAAAATAACATTTTTTTCTATATTTAAACTGAAAAACACAATCCTGGCCCCTGTGTGGCTCAGTGGGTTAAAGCCTCTGCCTTCGGCTCGGGTCATGATCCCAGGGTCCTGGAATCCAGCCCAGCATTGGGCTCTCTGCTCAGCAGGGAGCCTGCTTCCCCTCTCTCTCTGCCTGCCTCTCTGCCTACTTGTGATCTCTATCTGTCAAATAAATAAATAAAATCTTAAAACAAACAAACAAACAAACAAACACAATCCCTGTTCTAAATACCTTTACAAACTCTTCGTAGGTGGCGGATTGTGTTGATGCTCTATCCGATAGGTATTACTCCTCCAAATATTCTTTTTTTTTTTGACAGACAGATCATGAGTAGGCAGAGAGGCAGGCAGAGAGAGAGAGAGGAGGAGGAGGCAGGCTCCCCGCTGTGAGCAGAGAGCCCGATGTGGGGCTCGATCCCAGGACCCTGAGATCATGACCCGAGCTGAAGGCAGAGGCTTTAACCACTGAGCCACCCAGGTGCCCCACTCCTCCAAATATTCTTAATGACAGAAACTTCCTTTTCTTTGATAGAGGCTGAAAATAGGAGATTCTTATTTTTGTCAGTTTTCCTTGCAGCTGTGTTGGCCATGTGGCATAGCCGTATGACTGCGAAGCCATTAAGGACATAATCTATTGGCATCTGGAGATGATTTACTTCATACTACAAGGAGATAATGTGAAAGAATTCTTTTGCCTTGTTCCTTGCTTTCTTCTTTGGATATATTGGTGTTTAGATGTCATTCTTGGAGCTATGGTGACTGTTCCATGACCATGAGATACCAAGCCCGAGAGGGAAGGCCAACAAATGAGGATGGGGAAATGGAAGAGACTGAATTCTTGATGAGAATGATTAGTTGCTGAACCAAACCTAGGATAATCTAGTTTTAAGCTAGATGAGAGAAACAAGTTCCTGTTTAAAATGGGTTTTTAATTGAGCATTCTGCAACTTGAAGCTAGAAACTTTCTAACTAGTAACACTAGTAACTTCAACTAGGTTGAAGGTTACCTTCCCAGGATATTAAATAAGAAATATGTTACTTAAGTAAATGACCATTGTCATGAAATTCTTATTCCCTTTTGGAAAACACTGAGGAGAGAAACTGTAATTTATCATGAGGAGATAGTAAGTTTGTGCAGATTTAAACTTAAATTTTAACTATTATCTTTGGTTCCCCTGGACTATTATCTTTGTTCACTATACCCTATGGTCTTAGAAATATAAACATTCTCCAATTTTTTTTTAAAGATTTTATTTATTTATTTGACAGACAGAGATCACAAGTAGGCAGAGAGGCAGGCAGAGCGTGAGAGGGGGAAGCAGGCTCACTGCTGAGCAGGGAGCCTGATATGGGGCTCAATCCCAGGACCCTGGGATCATGACCTGAGCTGAAGGCAGAGGCTTTAACCCACTGAGCCACCCAGGTGCCCCTCCAATATTTTTTAATTTTATTTGTGGAAATGCCAGAAGTTTGTATAATACTTAATGTGTGCAAAATACTTAATCAAAATAGTTCTTTCAAGTCTTCCTACTAAGTAGAGCTCTGACTCAATTTCTTCTTTAATTTTATCCAAGGATTAAACATAATTTTGAGACTTACACTTTTATTACAAAATGTTGATTGTCGAATGGGTAATGGAAAACCACTGAAAGTTCTTAAACTAAGGAGGGACAGAGTTTTGCTTTCAAAGATTATTCTAGCAGCAGTGCACATGGCTGAGTAAGAGGTACTATGTGGGAAAATGCTAGAATAGTAAGAGGTATTACAGTTTAGCAGTACAGTTCAGTTAAATTCAAAGAACCTGTGTGGTGACTGAGGGACAAGGATAGAAGTCACTATGGTCATAGGCATTGTTTCTTGGAGGGTGAGAAATGTGGATTATTTTCTGAAGATTGGCATCCAAATAACAACATGATTTTCAGAAATATTTATTTAATTTCTTCTATATGCTCTGCACTGATCTTAACCACAGGAGAAAAGTACTAAGCAAGACAGAGGAGATGTTTGTCCTTATAGAACTTACAGTTTATAGGGGAACATAGAAATTAAGGGGGGAAAAAAGTCTGATGAGTATTATGATGTATTCAAAAGGGTATAAATAATGACCACTGACATTTATTGACTATCATTATATGCAGGCACTGTTCTAATGCTATTATTAAGGAAAGAGAGAGAGATAAAGAGAGAGAAAGAGACAAATCAAGAAACAGACTCTTAACTATAGAGAACAAACTAATGGTTCCTAGAGGGGAGGTGGGTGGGGGGATGGGTGCATTAGGTGATAGGGATGAAGGAGTGCACCTGGCATGTAGAACACCAGGTGTTGTATGGAATTGTTGAATCCTTATATTGTAAACCTGAAACTAATATTACACTGCAGTTTAACTAAATGGAATTTAAATAAAAACTTTAAAAGCATAAAAAAAGATTTAATTAACACAACAACCCAAAGAAAGAGATGCTATTTTTGTCATCCTTATTATACAAAAATGAACCAGAGAAACAGAAGTTAACTAACTTGTCCAAGGTATTATTGGGAGTAAGAGTGGAAGTAGGAAGATAGGTTTCATACACATAACCTCTACCTCCATTGCCCCTACTCTTTTCTATGATGAAAAGAAATTGATAACCCCAGTTACTGAAGTGTTGCATAAAATGCTAATAAGCGGGTCTGGTAGAAATTTCCAGTAGGTGATTAAAAGTATAAACGTGAGAAGGAACATACAGAATTGAAAATTATTTTAGAGATATTCCAGGAGAGAGAACAACTGAGTTATTGCAATCTTTAAAAAATTTGAGATTAAGAAATAAGGAATCCTGGAGGCAGAACCCTTGCAGAAAAAAAAGCCCATTTAGGATATGTGAACAAAGAAGGGATGAAACAACACTGTAGATTTCCATTCAGAGATAAAGGCAAGGGGAAGAAGGGACTTTACTTTGAATCCAGGGATGTATATTCCCTAGAGTGAAATGAAGATGAGTGAACTATTGAGTCCCTAAGGAACTAAAGACATATCATGGCCCAGGGTACACAATCTCTTTATTTGTTTACACATAAAATCTGTTCCCTGAGGGAAAGGCTGAGCAAGCTTCTACCCTGTTTATAACCAAGTGTGTTATATCCTTAAATGCATTTTAAATCTATGTCCAATCAAGTAGTAAATGTGGTAATAATAAAGGCTTTATTTTTCTCTGCTTCTCAAGAGGACTCAAAGTCATAATCAGAAAGTATGATCAGAAGGATTTCAAGGGTATATCTGAATTTGAGTCAGGCTGAATCCTCTTAGAATCAAAGCCTCTGAGCCTGAAATTGCCTTTCCAGGACAGGGGTAAAGGTAAATTACCCCAGGAGAGGGGTAAATACCAAGGATAAGAGAGCTATGAGGCTTTCTGACCTAAGGAGGCTGAGTGAGTATCTGAATTCCATTTATAATAACACATTCCTGCTTTTGAGATGGAAGTTCAGAGGTCTGAGCTATGCCACTTTTTTTTCCCATTTTGTGCAGTATTGACATTCAAGTCAAGCTGGCAAGAGAAAGTGTTTGAGGGAGATAAGAGAATGTTCAGAGATTAGGGGCACAGGGGATGCAATATCTCCATCAGTAAGTTCCCCCTCTCTGGATGGAATTCTCACTCTTCCAGATTTATGGCTTTTACTCTGTGATATGGGGCAGTAACTCAACCCCTAGACCCTGGTCCCTCATTTAGGTAACAAAGAGTATTCTTAATTCTCACTCTATCAAGTGTAATCTGCATTTGAGGCCAGCACGGGGTAACTAAGGATTCTACCTCTAATTTTCCTGGTAAGGAGAGGGTCAAGTGAATGAAGAAATGGTGAGAAGGATGATTCTGTTCTGGTCCCAGCTTCTCCCTTGATTTTTCCAGGAGTCATGTTTCCGGAGACCAATTTCAATGAACTTGCCTCTCTAGGTTAAATTTGTGATGTGCTTTGCTAAATTTAGCTTATAAAGGCTTTAATAAAGGGAGAATTAATTAGTGGCCCTCAGGATCATGATAGTGGTAAAGACAGATTCTATGTGTCTAGGTTGGGCTAGTCTCAGGCACTTCCAGTGTATACACTCTCCTTAGTACAAGATCTTGCAAGGAGAGCTGAGTTGTTTCTTTATGTAACCCTATTTTTCTGTGCTCACAGATTGCCTTAGAGAAGAATGGCTCATGGAAATGCTTCCTTTGTGACTGAATTCATTCTGGCAGGGCTCACAGACCTTCCAGATCTCCAGCTCCCCCTCTTCAGTCTGTTTCTAGTCATGTACATGGTCACTATGTTGGGAAATTTGTGCTTGATAATTCTAATAGGGCTCAATTCACACCTGCACACCCCCATGTACTTTTTCCTCTTCAATTTGTCCTTCACAGACCTCTGTTATTCTTCTGTGTTTACACCCAAAATGCTGATTAACTTCACATCAAAGGAGAATATTATCTCCTACAGGGGATGCATGACCCAGTTTTACTTTTTCTGCTTTTTTGCTATTTCTGAATGTTATGTGCTGACATCAATGGCCTATGATCGCTATGTGGCCATCTGTAACCCACTCTTATATAATGTTGCCATGTCCCCCAAAGTATGTTTCAGCCTTATGCTTGGTTCATATTTGATGGCATTTTCAGGTGCCACAGCTCACACAGGATGCATGCTGAGACTGACCTTCTGTGATGCAAACACCGTCAACCATTATTTTTGTGACATCCTTCCTCTGCTCCAGCTCTCCTGCACCAGCACCTATGTCAATGAGCTGGTGGTTTTCATTGTGGCGGGCATCAATGTAATTGTGCCCAGTGTCACCATCTTTGTCTCTTATGGTTTCATCCTGTCCAGCATCCTGCGCATCAGCTCCACTGAGGGCAGGTCCAAAGCCTTCAGCACGTGCAGTTCCCACATAATTGCTGTTTTCCTCTTCTTTGGCTCCTTTGCTTTTATGTATCTTAAACCATCTTCTGTTGAGTCTATGGGTAGGGGGAAAATCTCCTCTGTCTTTTATACCAATGTGGTTCCCATGATGAACCCTTTCATTTACAGCTTGAGAAACAAAGATGTTAAACTTGCTGTGAGAAAAATTGTGAGTAGGAGAGTGTTTTGATCAGAAACCACGTCACCAGGTAGTCACAGGACGGAGAGCTTCTGTTTTTAATTACAGTAACTTTATTGGCATTTTGCTTATCCTATTCCTTTCTTATCATGCTGAAGAAAAGTTGAATCTTCTCTCAATAATTTATTTTTGCTTTTTGTAGAGTAGGTCTCTCTTCACCATTGGCACACTTTCCTCTCCCTTTTTTTCATTTGGCAATACTATTAAGAAAAAAATTATTATCAGTTTTTTTGCTCTATCATTTGAACTTATATTTTTCTTTCTGGAAATAGAAGACTTGTCTACAAATGATCAGATCAAGGAACATTTGAATGATGTACTGTCTCTGCCCCTTGCCTTGGCAGCATGAAAGGGACAATGTTTTCCTACTCTCAACCTTCCAGCATTCACTGAACAAGAATGTGTCCCCTTTCATGACAGAGATGGAAGTTTCCATAAGGACTGTCAAGTAGAAATGACTTTGCATCTATAAACACTGTGCATCATGTCTTCTTTTCCAAAGAGTTTTCTTACCTTTGCATGGTCAACCCTGCACATAACAGGGTTGTCAAAATATGTTTATTCCATGGATTGAAAAGTAAAGCTGAAAGTGGCTAGTGACCTACAATTCTGTCTTCTGAAGGAAAAAGTCTAGACTAAATTCTTTGTCTTCTGACTTCAAGCCTACCACTGTTTGTAGTGTACTTTGTTTCTACTTTATTCCATTACTTGTTGTTTCAATAAGACAAAAAGCAAGAAAGCATTTCCAATTTGAAAATTGATTGTGCTTTGTTCTGGATGATACATGAATTTCTCTCAGGGTGGGTATTGCTTTTATTTGTTTTTTTGTTTGGGAAGATAGTTCAATGGTTTTTTCTCCCCCGACTAGGAAAGGGAAGGCTTTTGGGACAAATACAGTTCAGAAATGATTGGCTCAAATGAAATGGTACTTCTTCAAAATAAAAAAAAAATGAATTTGTGATGGGAGTTAAGGAATACACTTGTGATGAGTACTGAGTGATGTATGTACAGAAGTGTTGAATCACTGTATTGTACACCTGAAACTAATACTACACTGTATGTTAACAAACTGGAATTCAAAAACATGGAGGACATTAGGAGAAGGAAGGGAAAATGAAGGGGAGGGAAATCGGAGGGGGAGATGAACCATGAGAGACTATGGACTCCGAGAAACAAACTGAGGGTTTTAGAGGGGAGGGATTTGGGGGATGGATGAGCTTGGTGATGGGTATTAAGGAGGGCATGTATTGCATGGAGCACTGGGTGTTATATGCAAACAAAGAATCATGGAACACTACATCAAAAACTAATGATGTATTATATGGTGACTAATATAAAGCAATACTTTAAAAATTTAAATACTTTAAAAAATTAATTTGGGATGTTTGCACATACTTGTAATTCACAGAGCAAGGCATAGGAGGGAAAGGAGCCCAGAACATATAATCAGGCCAGGGTTCAACAGGACACATGGCTAATAAATATAAGGTCTTGGTGTGCAGAGTGGTCATGAGGATTTAAACCACTTTTCAAAATCAGTTTTAATCCTGCTCTATATAGTGCTATAAAAATACAGTCCATAAAGCTTTCATAAGATTTGTAATGTACAGTGTGCAGACAGTGGTAGTGTTTGGAGGAATGAAGTGGAAAGCTCGGGTCACATTTGGGGGACTAAGTAGATAGAGGATATTTCAAAAGATAAAGTAGTGAATAGTAATTAAAACTCGATTAAGGAAGAAGGAGTCCAGAAAGCAAAATGATATGTGATAAAAGTCCATTCTTATGATTCTCCTCCTCTTCCTGGAAGGCCCTAGAAATATTATGGGGATCATAATATTTGGTATTTGGTATTAAAAAATAAAGTTTATTTATTTAAAAAATAAAGTTCACCTCCCCAGGACTTGAAGACATGAGAACAATTAATTCAGTCCTGTTTTTTTGGAGGCACCTATATGCTACTTCTTACCTATTTAAGGTACAAAACCCTCAAGTTGCAGTTTGGAAGAAACTTTCAGTGAGTAACCAAATCAAATTAAACAGTGTCTTTTCTGTAATAGGATGTCAGATTATTTTTCTTTTGAGGAAAGACAAAAAAAAAATTTTACTCTAAAAATCTTTGATCTTAACCAAGGGATAATGTCCACATTTTGTAAGATAACTTTAATATTTTCAATTTTACTTGTTTTCTAATCTCCACTTAAGATGTAGATACTGTGAAAGTTGGCATGACTGGTGTGTTTTCTGGTTTGTTGGTAGATGTTTTGCATGACTACTTATAACCACTTCTCCTAACTCCCAATATTAATATGCTTGATTTTCACATGTTTATTTATATAAAATGGTTGATCTATGTTGGTGTTTTCTTTCTTTCTTTCTTTCTTTTCATTTATTTACCATCCCTTTTCTTTTCTTTTTTTTTTTTAAGAGAGGGAGGGGAACAGGGGCAGAGGAAGAGAGGGAGAGAGAGAATTCCAAGCCAACTTCAAACCCAGACTGGAGCCCCAGGCAGGGCCCAAGCTCATGACCCTGAGATCAGGACCTGAGCCAAAATCAAGAGTCAGATGTTCATCCAAGTGACCCACCCAGACTCCCCTACTGTCTGTTTTGATTAAATTGTTTTCCTTATTGAGATTGAAGTGTATCTATATAAGTAAATAATACTTGTGCTATTTGGGGACCTCTATAGACATTGCAGAGGTGTGTCCATCCACTCTGTTTTTATTTTATCACTATTTGAGGTGGCCCCAAATATGTGTTAAACCTGGTCACTAATCTTTCATTTGAGAAGTCTGAAAATACAAGTTAAAATTGTTTCATTTTTAGAGAAGGTAAGCTTTCTTTCAAATTAGTTTCCATTTTTTCCTGATTATTTTTGAAGAAAATTAACAAAAGTTTAAATAAAACTTACTAAATCTAGGTTTGGCAAAGTTTTAAGAAAGAGACTCAGGGGCATCTGAGCTGCTCAGACAATTAAGAGACTGCCTTAGGCTCAGGTCATTTGAGCCTAGTGTCAGGTTCCCTGCTCAGTGGGGACTCTGCTTTTTCCTCTCCCTTTGCCCTTCCCCACGCTCATGCTCTCCCTCTTTCTTAAATGAATAAATAAAATCTTTAAAAAACATTTTTTTAAAGATTTTATTTATTCATTTCAGGGAGAGAGAGAGAGCACACAAGCATGAATGGGGAGGGGCATAGGAAGAAGCAGACGCCCTGCTGAGCAGGGAGCCCCATGCAGTGCTCCATCCCAGGACACTGGGATCATGACCTGAGCCCAAGGCAGAGGCTTTAACCCACTGAGCCACCAAGGTGGCCCAAATGAATAAAAATCTTTAAAAATAACTAACTAACTAACTAACTAAATAAATAAAACAACTTCTCTATAACTTTTAGTTAGCAACACAAGCTCTATTTGGACTTCTCTCAAAGGAAGGGAATCAAGTTCAGGTGATTTACATTTAAAAATAGAGTTATCCTGGGACGCCTGGGTGGCTCAGTTGGTTAAGCAGCGCCTTTGGCTCGGGTCATGATCCCAGCGTCCTGGGATCGAGTCCCACATCGGGCTCCTTGCTCATCAGGGAGCCTGCTTCTCCCTCTGCCTCTGCCTGCCATTCTGTCTGCCTGTGCTTGCTCTCTCTCCCTCTCTCTCTCTGACAAATAAATAAATAAAATCTTAAAGAAAAAAAACACATAGAGTTATCCTTAACAGTTTTTGTTTTCTTGAGTTATCTGAATGGAACGAATGAAATAAGGAGAAAAAAAAATATATATATATATAGAGAGAGATGATAGATAGATGATATCTTAGTTAAACAGGTAAACCATGAGATTCGCTGGGACCTGTGAACTAGCATAGAGATGTTTCTAAGTCAGTGTGAACACTTCGAGTTTCAGGGCTTAATGGAAAATGGTCCTCCTAGTTAAAGAAAGTTCCCTGACTACATCCTGATTTTGTTTAATGGACCCTTTCTCTAAGCAAGCTGCTATTGCTGCTGAAGATCAAATTTGGAATGATTAGAGTGTACTACAGTTAAAGGCTGAAAAAAACGGGAGTAAAAGGGGTTTTGATTTCTATATTCCTTTAATTTCTAAACCCCAAATTTATAGATCTCCATCACTCACTTGTTTATACTGCTTTCCTATACACACACACACACACACACATACACGGTCTTTAGTCTTGTGTTTTATAAGATCACTGTGTAAAAACTAAGGCAGGGAATGCAACCCACTTTTTTAGAAAGTTTTTATTTAAATTCAGATAGTTACCCTAAAGTGTCATATTGGTTTCAGGTGTACAATATAGTGATTCAACATTTCCATGCAAAACCTGATTCTTATCCAGCCCCCCACTACCCCCTTCTGGTAACTTTCAGTTAATGTGTTGTTGGATTTGGTTTGCTAGTATTTTATTGAGTTTTTGCATCTTGGCCTGTAGTTCTCTCTTTCAGTGGGGTCTTTATCTGGGTTTGGTTTCAGGTTAAATCTGTTCTCATAAAATGAATTTGGAAGTTTTCTTTCCTTTTTTATATTTTGGAATAATTTAAGAAGAATAAGTAGTAACTCTTATTTAAGTGTTTGGTAGAATTTGCCTGTGAAGCCATCTGGCCCTATATTTTTGTTTGCTGAGATTTTCTGGTTACAGATTCAATTTCTTTGCTGGTTATTGGTCTGTTCAAATTTTCTAGCTCTACCTGTTTCTGTGTTGGTAGTTTATATGTTTCTAGGAATTGCCCAATTTTTGGCATATAGTTTTTCATAATATTCTCGTATAATCGTTTGTATTTCTGTGGTGTTGATTATTTCTCTCATGTCACTTGTGATTTTATTTATTTGATTCCTTTTTTTTAAAAGATTTTTATTTATTTATTTGACAGAGATCACAAGTAGGCAGAGAGGCAGGCAGAGAGGGGAGAAGCAGGGTTCCCGCTGAGCAGAGAGCCTGATGTGGGGCTCAATCCCAGGACCCTGAGATCATGACCTGAGCCAAACCAAAGGCAGAGGCTTTAACCCACGGAGCCACCCAGGTGCCCCCCACAACTGTTTTTTTTTTTTCTTGATAAATTTGGTTAGAGGCTTATCAATTTTATTTATTTATTTTTCCAAAGAACCAACTCCTGGTTTCATTGATCTATTGTTTAGTGTTTTGTTGTTGTTGTTGTTTTTAGTTTTTATATCATTTATTTCTGCTCTCATCTTTATTATTTCCTTCCTTCAGCTGGTTTTAGGTTTTATTTTTTTCTTTTTCTAGCTCCTTTAAAGTGTAAGGTTAGGTTATTTGAGCTTTTTCTTGCTTCTTGAGGTAGGCCTGTATTGCTATAACTTCTCTCTTAGGACCACTTTTGCAGAATCCCAGAGGTTTTGGACCATTGTGTTTTCATTTTCATTTGTTTCCACTTTTTAAATTTCTTTTTTATTTCCTGGTTGACCCATTCATTGTTTAGTAGGATGTTTTGTGTTTTTTTAATAATTTTATTTTTTATAAACATATATTTTTATCCCCAGGGGTACAGGTCTGTGAATCGCCAGGTTTACACACTTCACAGCACTCACCATAGCATATACACTCCCCAATGTCCATAACCCCACCCCAACCCCCCTCCCCCCATCAATCTTCAGTTTGTTTTGTGAGACAAAGAGTCACTTATGGTTTGTCTCCCTCCCAATCCCATCTTGTTTCATTTACTCTTCTCCTACCCCCTTAACCCCCCATGTTGCATCTCCTCTCCTTCATATCGGGGAGATCATATGATAGTTATCTTTCTCCGATTGACTTATTTCGCTAAGCATGATACCCTCTAGTTCCATCCACGTCGTCGCAAATGGCAAGATTTCATTTCTTTTGATGGCTGCATAGTATTCCATTGTGTATATATACCACATCTTTATCCATTCGTCCATTGATGGACATCTAGGTTCTTTCCATAGTTTGGCTATTGTAGACAATGCTGCTATAAACATTCAGGTGCAAGAGCCCCTTCGGATCACTACGTTTGTATCTTTAGGGTAAATACCCAGTAGTGCAATTGCTGGGTCATAGGGTAGTTCTATTTTCAACATTTTGAGGAACCTCCATGCTGTTTCCAGAGTGGTTGCACCAGCTTGCACTCCCACCAACAGTGTAGGAGAGTTCCCCTTTCTCCGCATCCTTGCCAGCACCCTGACTTGTTAATTTTAGCCATTCTGACTGGTGTGAGGTGATATCTCATTGTGGTTTTGATTTGTATTTCCCTGATGCTGAGTGATATGGAGCACTTTTTCATGTGTCTGTTGGCCATCTGGATGTCTTCTTTGCAGAAATGTCTGTTCATGTTTCTGCCCATTTCTTGATTGGATTATTTGTTCTTTGGGTGTTGAGTTTGCTAAGTTCTTTATAGATTTTGGACACTAGCCCTTTATCTGATATGTCATTTGCAAATATCCTCTCCCATTCTGTCAGTTGTCTTTTGGTTTTGTTAACTGTTTCCTTTGCTGTGCAAAAGCTTTTGATCTTGATGAAATCCCAATAGTTCATTTTTGCCCTTGCTTCCCTTGCCTTTGGCGATGTTCCTAGGAAGATGTTGCTGCGGCTGAGGTCGAAGAGGTTGCTGCCTGTGTTCTCCTCAAGGATTTTGATGGATTCCTTTCTCACATTGAGGTCCTTCATCCATTTTGAGTCTATTTTCGTGTGTGGTGTAAGGAAATGGACCAATTTCATTTTTCTGCATGTGGCTGTCCAATTTTCCCAACACCATTTATTGAAGAGGCTGTCTTTTTTCCATTGGACATTCTTTCCTGCTTTGTCAAAGATGAGTTGACCATAGAGTTGAGGGTCCATTTCTGGGCTCTCTATTCTGATCCATTGATCTATGTGTCTGTTTTTGTGCCAGTACCATGCTGTCTTGATGACGACAGCTTTGTAATAGAGCTTGAAGTCGGGAATTGTGATGCCACCAACTTTGGCTTTCTTTTTCAATATTCCTTTGGCTATTCGAGGTCTTTTCTGGTTCCATATAAATTTTAGGATTATTTGTTCCATTTCTTTGAAAAGAATGGATGGTACTTTGATAGGAATTGCATTAAATGTGTAGATTGCTTTAGGTAGCATAGACATTTTCACAATATTTATTCTTTCAATCCAGGAGCATGGAACATTTTTCCATTTCTTTGTGTCTTCCTCAATTTCTTTCATGAGTACTTTATAGTTTCCTGTGTATAGATTCTTAGTCTCTTTGGTTAGGTTTATTCCTAGGTATCTTATAGTTTTGGGTGCAATTGTAAATGGGATGGACTCCTTAATTTCTCTTTCTTCTGTCTTGTTGTTGGTGTAGAGAAATGCAACTGATTTCTGTGCATTGATTTTATATCCTGACACTTGACAGAATTCCTGCACAAGTTCTAGCAGTTTTGGAGTGGAGTCTTTTGGGTTTTCCACATAGAGTATCATATCACCTGCGAAGAGTGATAGCTTGACTTCTTCTTTGCCGATTTGGATGCCTTTAATTTCCTTTTGTTGTCTGATTGCTGAGGCTAGGACTTCTAGTACTATGTTGAATAGCAGTGGTGATAACGGACATCCCTGCCGTGTTCCTGACCTTAGCGGAAAAGCTTTCAGTTTTTCTCCATTGAGAATGATATTTGTGGTGGGTTTTTCATAGATGGCTTTGATAATATTGAGGTATGTGCCGTCTATCCCTACACTTTGAAGAGTTTTGATCAGGAAGGGATGCTGTACTTTGTCAAATGCTTTTTCAGCATCTATGGAGAGTATCATATGGTTCTTGTTCTTTCTTTTATTAATGTGTTGTATCACATTGATTGATTTGCGGATGTTGAACCAGCCTTGCAGCCCTGGAATAAATCCCACTTGGTCGTGGTGAATAATCCTTTTAATGTACTGTTGAATCCTATTGGCTAGTATTTTGGCGAGAATTTTTGCATCTGTGTTCATCAAGGATATTGGTCTGTAGTTCTGTTTTTTGATGGGATCCTTGTCTGGTTTTGGGATCAAGGTGATGCTGGCCTCATAAAATGAGTTTGGAAGTTTTCCTTCTATTGCTATTTTTTGGAACAGTTTCAGGAGAATAGGAATTAGTTCTTCT
The DNA here is from genome assembly GCF_902655055.1 of Lutra lutra. Classification (NCBI taxonomy): domain Eukaryota; kingdom Metazoa; phylum Chordata; class Mammalia; order Carnivora; family Mustelidae; genus Lutra; species Lutra lutra. The sequence continues at coordinate 19,706,820 of NC_062287.1, read as the reverse complement.
TTAAATGTTTGGTAGAATTCCCCCGGGAAGCCGTCTGGCCCTGGGCTTTTGTTTGTTTGGAGATTTTTGATGACTGTTTCAATCTCCTTACTGGTTATGGGTCTGTTGAGGCTTTCTATTTCTTCCTGGTTCAGTTGTGGTAGTTTATATGTCTCTAGGAATGCATCCATTTCTTCCAGATTGTCAAATTTGTTGGCATAGAGCTGCTCATAGTATGTTCTTATAATTGTCTGTATTTCTTTGGTGTTTGTTGTGATCTCTCCTCTTTCATTCATGATTTTATTAATTTGGGTCCTTTCTCTTTTCTTTTTGATAAGTCTGGCCAGGGGTTTATCAATCTTATTAATTCTTTCAAAGGACCAGCTCCTAGTTTTGTTGATTTGTTCTATTGTTTTTTGGTTTCTATGTCCTTGATTTCTGCTCTGATCTTTATGATTTCTCTTCTCCTGCTGGGTTTAGGGTTTCTTTCTTGTTCTTTCTCCAGCTCCTTTAGGTGTAGGGTTAGGTTGTGTACCTGAGACCTTTCTTGTTTCTTGAGAAAGGCTTGTACCGCTATATATTTTCCTCTCAGGACTGCCTTTGTTGTATCCCACAGATTTTGAACCATTGTGTTTTCATTATCATTTGTTTCCATGATTTTTTTCAATTCTTCTTTTAATTTTCTGGTTGACCCATTCATTCTTTAGAAGGATACTGTTTAGTCTCCATGTATTTGGGTTCTTTCCAAATTCCCTCTTGTGATTGAGTTCTAGCTTCAGAGCATTGTGGTCTGAAAATATGCAGGGAATGATCCCAATCTTTTGATACCGGTTGAGACCTGATTTAGGACCCAGGATGTGATCTATTCTGGAGAATGTTCCATGTGCACTAGAGAAGAAGGTGTATTCTGTTGCTTTGGGATGAAATGTTCTGAATATATCTGTGATGTCCATCTGGTCCAGTGTGTCATTTAAGGCCTTGATTTCCTTGTTGATCTTTTGCTTGGATGATCTGTCCATTTCAGTGAGGGGAGTGTTAAAATCCCCTACTATTATTGTATTCTTGTCGATGTGTTTCTTTGATTTTGTTATTAATTGGTTTATATAGTTGGCTGCTCCCACGTTAGGGGCATAGATATTTAAAATTGTTAGATCTTCTTGTTGGACAGTTCCTTTGAGTAGGATATAGTGTCCTTCCTCATCTCTTATTATAGTCTTTGGCTTAAAATCTAATTGATCTGATATAAGGATTGCCACTCCTGCTTTCTTCTGATGTCCATTAGCATGGTAAATTCTTTTCCACCCCCTCACTTTAAACCTGGAGGTGTCTTCGGGTTTAAGATGAGTTTCTTGTAGGCAACATATAGATGGGTTTTGTTTTTTTTATCCATTCTGATACCCTGTGTCTTTTGATTGGGGCATTTAGCCCATTAACATTCAGGGTAAGTATTGAGAGATATGAATTTAGTGCCATTGTATTGCCTCTAAGGTGACTGTTATTGTATATTGTCTCTGTTTCTTTCCGATCTACTACTTTTAGGGTCTCTCTTTGCTTAGAGGACCCCTTTCAATATTTCCTGTAGAGCTGGTTTGGTGTTTGCAAATTCTTTCAGTTTTTGTTTGTCCTGGAAGCTTTTAATCTCTCCTTCTATTTTCAATGATAGCCTAGCTGGATATAGTATTCTTGGCTGCATGTTTCTCTCATTTAGTGCTCTGAATATATCATGCCAGCTCTTTCTGGCCTGCCAGGTCTCTGTGGATAAGTCTGCTGCCAATCTAATATTTTTACCATTGTACATTACAGACTTCTTTTCCCGGGCTGCTTTCAATATTTTCTCTTTGTCAGTAAGACTAGTAAATTTTACTATTAGGTGACGGGGTGTGGACCTATTCTTATTGATTTTGAGGGGGGTTTTCTGAACCTCCTGGATTTTGATGCTTGTTCCCTTTGCCATATTGGGAAATACTCTCCAATAATTCTCTCCAATATACCTTCTGTTCCCTTCTCTCTTTCTTCTTTTTCTGGAATCCCAATTATTCTAATGTTTCATCTCATGGTGTCACTTATCTCTCGAATTCTCCCCTCGTGGTTCAGTAGCTGTTTGTCCCTCTTTTGCTCAGCTTCTTTATTCTCTGTCATTTGGTCTTCTATATTGCTAATTCTTTCTTCTGCCTCATTTATCCTAGCAGTGAGAGCCTCCATTTTTGATTGCACCTCATTAATAGCTTTTTTTATTTCAACTTGGTTCGATTTTAGTTCTTTTATTTCTCCAGAAAGGGCTTTTATATCTCCCGAGAGGGTTTCTCTAATATCTTCCATGCCTTTTTCGAGCCCAGCTAGAACCTTGAGAATCGTCATTCTGAACTCTAGATCTGACATATTACCAATGTCTGTATTGATTAGGTCCCTAGCCTTTGGTACTGCCTCTTGTTCTTTTTTTTGTGGTGAATTTTTCCGCCTTGTCATTTTGTCCAAATAAGAGTATATGAAGGAGCAAGTAAAATACTAAAAGGGTGGCAACCACCCCAGGAAAATATGCTTTAGCCAAATCAGAAGAGATCCCAAATCGTGACGGGGGATAAAGGGGATAAAAAGGTTCAGAAAGAAAGAAAACAAACAAACAAATAAACAAAAAACAATTAAAAAAAGAAAACCAATAAAGAAAAAATATAAAAAGGAAAAAATATATATATATATTAGATAAACTAGTTAAAAAACGTTAAAAAAGAAAAGGTAAAAGTTAAAAAATTTAGCAGAAGAAGAGAAAAAATATTGAAAAAGAAAAAAAATTAAATTAACTGCAAGACTAAAGAATCATGGGGAGAAAACCATGAGTTCGTGCTTTGCTTTCTCCTCCTCTGGAATTCCGCCACTCTCCTTGGTATTGAAACTGCACTCCTGGGACGCCTGGGTGGCTCAGTTGGTTAAGCAGCTGCCTTTGGCTCAGGTCATGATCCCAGCGTCCTGGGATCGAGTCCCACATCGGGCTCCTTGCTCATCAGGGAGCCTGCTTCTCCCTCTGCCTCTGCCTGCCATTCTGTCTGCCTGTGCTTGCTCTCTCTGACAAATAAATAAATAAAATCTTTAAAAAAAAAAAAAAGAAAGAAACTGCAGTCCTTGTTATGTGAACTTGGTCCTGGCTGGGTTTCTTGTTGATCTTCTGGGGGAGGGGCCTGTTGTAGTGATTCTCAAGTGTCTTTGCCCCAGGCGGAGTTGCACCACCCTTAACCCTGGCGGGGCTGAGTAATCTGCTTGGGTTTTCTTTCCGGAGCTTTTGTTCCCTGAGCACTATCCGTAGAGTTCCGGAGGGCGGGAATGAAGATGGTGGCCTCCCAGTCTCTGGCCCGGCGGGGCCGAGAGCCCGGGGCCCCACTCCTCAGTGCGCCCTCAGAGAACAGCGCCCAATTACTCCTGTCACCCTGGCCTCTGGCTGTGCTCCGAGCTGACCGAGCCTGCGACCGGTTCAAGGTAACCCCGAGCTGAGAGCTCACTCCTCGGCTCTCTCTCTGTAGCTGGCTTCCCCGTTCTAATACCTGTAAGCTCTGCGACACTCAGACACCCCCGATCCTTCTGTGACCCTGCAGGACCCGAGGCCGCGCTGACCCCACGTGGGCTTCACCCCGGTTAAGCCTCTGGAGCGATGTCCCTCAGTGGAACAGACTTTTAAAAGTCCTGACTTTGTGCTCCGTTGCTCCGCCGCTTGCCAGGAGCCGGCCCCTCCCCCCACCCCCCCGCGGTCTATCTTCCTGTGGCTTTGGATTCACTTCTCCGCCAGTCCTACCTTTCAGAAAGTGATTGATTTTCTGTTTCTAGAATTGCTGTTCTTCTCTTCGATCTCCATTGGATTTGTAGGTGTTTACAATCTTTAGATAAGCTATCTAGCTGATCTCCCACTACCTGAAGTAGTCTCAGCCTGCTACTTCTCTGCCATCTTGACTCCTCCCCCCTAGTAGGATGTTTTTTAACCTCCATGTATTTGTGGTCTTTCCAGATTTTTTCTTGTGGTTGACGCTAGTTTCATAACGTTGTGGTCAGAAGAAGCATGATATGACTTTGATTTTCTTGAATTTATTGAGGCCTGTTTTGTAGGCTACCATGTGATCTATTCTGGAGAATGTTCTCTGTGCACCTGAAAAGACTATGTATTCTGGTGTTTTAGGATGGATGTTCTAAATGTATCTGTTAAGCCCATCTGATCCAATGTATCATTTACAGCCACTGTTTCCTTGTTAATTTTCAGTTTAGATGATCTGTCCATTGCTGTAAGTAGGGAAGAAGACATAGTTTTATACATTGCTTGCAGAAATGTGAATTATTATAGCTTTTGGGAAAACCACCTGATATTAATTAAAAGAACATTCTGGGAATATATCCCATTGAAATAAAACTACTGGTATATCAAGATGTATGCACAATGGTGAGTATTTTACCATTGCTTTTGGTAGTAAAAGAATGGAAAATTATGGATTTCCATAGATGTGTATTGTTCGATACATTATAATATGCCCAAACATAGAATTTTAGAGATATTTTAATGAAATATTATTAAATGACAAAAGCAAGAGGTCAAAAAATATGTAGTTTGTAGTCAGCTATAAAGCCCCTATAAATCTATTTGGTTATATCAGCAATTAGGAAAATAAAGGAAGACACTGTAAGTTGAAAACTTAAATAACTGGGGCAGGATGGAATGAAGGGGAGCTAAGACAGGAAAGAGAGTGCCGGAAAAAGGCACACAAGAAGTGATGTGTCTAAAAGATACAAAGAGTGCATTGTATGATCATCTGTGCCATACTGTTAACACTATATATGTGTGGGAAGATAAGTGTGTACTTGAAATATTTTATGGGGATTCAAAATATTATTAGCTATGTGTTAAATGTTGTGCCTAAAAGCCAATGAAGCACTAGGAGAAAGAAGAGAGAAAGGATCTCTACCTCATTTGTCCTGGAAGAATGTGCAACTTTGAGTAGAATATTGAGCTTCCAAAGACACTAGGGTATAAGCATCTTCATCTGCATACAGTTTTATACACTTGTCCTTCCCAAAGGGAACTATGGCAATTCTCCTGGGGAAGCCCCTGTATCATACCCCTAAGTCCTCCAAACCCAGAATAAGATCACGTACATGATGCTCCCTGTTACTATCTTGAAAACAAAGACAGCTGTTTATATTTTTTAAAATAATTTAATCATTATTGGGCAAAATCATTATTGAGAATAATGATCTTTATCTTAATGAGTCTCAGAGCAAATCATTATTGAGAATAATGATCTTTATCTTAATGAGTCTCAAAGCAAGTCAAAGACTGAGATTATAAATGCTCTGAACCTCCACACAATTGGAAGGTGAGTGGTTTTTTTCAGCTCTATTACCGCCCACAGCAGCAGAACTTTCCTTTTGGAGAGCAGTGTTGGAGAAGAAACCACAAGGCAGTTGTGATGTCACTGGGCAAAGAAGAGTAAGCATGGAACCCTTTATGTTTTTATGTCTTTCAAAACCCAGAGCAATAGAAAGTAATAAACTTTTCTGCTTTTACCAGCTCTGGTCTGGGTACAGATGATTATGGGGTCTGCATAGGAAGAAAATCAACATTAGAGATAGTACTGAGATTATGGGGTTTGCAGAAGGATTGCCTCCAGTCCTTAGAGAATTTCCTATGAACGAAACCCAGCTTCCATTCCTGGCTTAATGTCTTTTCTTGCTGTGTGTGCTTAGGAAACCAAAGAGTCTCTGTAAGTCTGTTTCCCCAACCCTGCTTTGGACATGCGCTCATGGTCTCCACCCTACACGGTGTCCAGTCTGGATGTGGCCAGCACAGGTAGCCAAAGTGTGCTGATTAAAGGTTAACAAGTACAAAGTGGAATAAATGAAGGAATAGAAAGTACTAATGACCAACTTAACCAGGGGAAAGATGAGAAATTTCTATACTTCTTCCTCTCTTGAAATACTTCTTCCAGCGTTACTTGAAACTATGTTGATGCCTCCCAGATATTTGTCTTATCTTATATGAGCAGAGCCAGATCCTATAAAATAACTTCCTGTAAAATAACTAAACCTCAGCAGAGTCTGTTGGCTTCTTGGCTCCAGAATGGCCTGGCATGGGATTGCATAGGAAGTCTGGATTCTGCCTCAATATAATTCTACTCTCCTATCTTTCAGATCCTACTGGAAGAGCATGGATATGGGAAACAGTTCCTTAGTCACTGAGTTCATCCTTGTGGGTTTGACCAAATTTTCAGAGATCCAGCTGCCCCTGTTCTTCCTGTTCTTAGGAATCTACATTGTCACCGTGGCAGGAAATGTGGGCTTGGTCACTCTAATTGGACTGAATTCTCACCTTCACACGCCCATGTACTACTTCCTCTTTAATTTATCCTTTATCGACCTCTGTTATTCTTCCGTCATTACCCCAAAATTGCTGGTAAACTTTGTGTCTGAACCAAACACCATCTCCTATGCAGCATGCATGACTCAGCTTTTTTTCTATTGCTTCTTTGTCAGTGCAGAGTGCTATGTATTGACAGTAATGGCCTATGATCGCTATGTGGCCATTTGTAAGCCCCTATTGTATACAGTCACCATGTCCCCGCAGGTCTGTTCTCTGTTGGCTGTGATTGTATATGTGGGGGCATTTATTGGTGCCTGGGCCCACACAGGATGCATGCTGAGTCTGACCTTCTGTGATGCCAACACCATCAACCACTACATGTGTGACATCCTCCCCCTCCTGGAGCTCTCCTGCACAAGCACTCACGTTAATGAGCTGGTAGTTCTCATTGTTGTGGGCTTTGATGTCGGTGTGCCCAGCCTCACTATCATTGTCTCTTATACTTTTATCCTCGCTAGCATCCTTCGCATCCGTTCCACTGAAGGAAGGTCCAAAGCCTTCAGCACTTGCAGCTCACATATAATTGTCGTTTCTGTTTTCTTTGGGTCAGGGGCATTCATGTATCTTCATCCTTCTTCTGTCTTGTCCATGGACCAGGGGAAAGTGTCCACCGTGTTCTACACCATTGTGGTGCCTATGCTCAATCCTCTGATCTATAGCTTCAGGAACAAGGAGGTTAAGGCTGCCCTGAAAAAAAGCTTGAATAGAAAAATATTTTCCTGAGCCAAAGCAGCACTAATTTTCATAAGAAAATACAGCTTTCTTTTAAAATTCTCTTTGTTCCTCTATAGAGGGGTTCCCCCCTCCCCCGCATGGAGAAAGAAATGAGGTCAGTAGAGTGTTGGACTTGGAATTAGAAGGCCCAAGTTGAAAACTCTCCCAAAATAGGAGCATCCTATTACTTTAGAGTGCTATTGGGAAGAATAAATTAATGCAAATGGATGTTTGCAGAATAGTATTGGGGGCCTAATACTATGTTTCCTCCTTTCTTCCTCTTTCTGTTCTTTCTCTCTCTCTTCCTTCCCTGTTTTCCTCTTATACTTTAGAGGGAACATTCACAGACTCTCAGCTCTTCCTGTGATCTCCCTCATCATGAACGGCACCATCCTCTACTAAATTGCTTAGATCCCAAACTAGTATTTTCCTTGATTCCTCTAACTTTGCTTTTCCTCCACACCTAAGTTATTAAGTATTGACAATTCTTCTTCTCCTCATGGCACTATCATTTGTCATCTGGAAACCAGCCTCCTGATTGGCCTTTCCCTCTCTTATCTTTACCCCTTGAAATCCACTCTCTGCATTGCAACCAAAAGGCTCTTTCCATGCTTTCAATAAGATCTCATTTACCTTAGTTTACTCTGTTCACTGAGGTTGTCTTCAGACGTACCAAGCTTCATGGTACGTCAAACAAGGATCATATCTTAACCTTGATCATGTCTCCAGCCTGATTTTCTGTTATTATAACCCCCTCCTCTCTGCCTTTTCTCTGGTAATCTACTAAAGTCACACTGAGGTTCCCCAAATTTAATAATTGTTCTGTTGCACATTTTCCCACAAGCTCTTTCTCTCACCCTGGAACATCCTCATGTACCCTGTCCATCCTTCAGGTGTTAGGTTATCCAGGACCTTTGGGAAGTCTTTTCTGGACAGAAGGGTGAGGTTAGATGACCTTCAGATATACACTGATAGCATTCTGTGCCTACCTTATTGAGGTACAGGTCCCATTGTACTGAAATTCTTTTCCCCTTCAAATGCAGTATCTGACTCTATTTATTTAGTTATAAGAAAACTTTAAGAAACTCATTTGCAGGAATATTTAAGGTTAACTACAAGGGAGTAGGTTATGTAAGAAAGAGATATATTTCTCCAAGTTGGATTCTTAAAAATCTTAAGAAATCATTTGAAAATGTATAGAGTATTGTTGTTTATATTTTATGTTGTTAGTTACCATACAGTACATCATTAGTTTTTGATCTTGTGTTCCATGATTCATTGTTTGCATATAATACCCAGTGCTCCGTGCAATCTGTGCCTTTCTTAATACCCACCACCAGGCTCACCCATCCCTCCATCCTTGCTCCCTTCTGAAACCCTCAGTTTGTTTCTCATAGTCCATAGTCTCTTGAGTATTTAGGGGGGATTCTCTTGTTTTTCTTTACCTACCTTTCCTTGAAAATTCCTTTTGCTCATGTTTCCTCCATGGTTGATTGGTTATCTCATCTATCTATCTATCTATCTATCTATCTATCTCTATTTTTCCAGCACACTCTTTTTACCTGTTTCTAACCCTCTTTGTTTTCTGTTTATGCTTCAGACATCACCTGAAGGGAAATAGCCACCTAACCTGTTTTATAAAGTTTAAGTGCTCTGTTTTTTATTTCCCAGAGTGGAATAGTCAGGCCTGCCACAGTAATGAAAACAATTCTCACATGCTTTTGTCATTGTCTGATTATATGTCTTCTCTGTCAGGAAGGTCACCGTGTATATTTCCCAATACTTAGCAAAGTGTTTAGTAAAGGCTCAGAAAGTATTGGTGGGATGAATTAATGTTTGCTATATGACTTTAAATTTTGAGTCAAAAGGAGCTATTTGGGGAGAAGAGTCACTCAAAGAAGTGTTAACACTTCTCCCTCCGAGAGTGAGTTTCTTAATACTTTGCTTTCATCTTCCTTTTCTTTTCCATTTTCTCTTAAGCACAGTGATGGAAAATAGAGATTGATTTAGTTTTATATAGATGGCTGTGTGTATTCAGGAAACTGGGGAAGGGAGGCATGCATTGGGCAGACTGCCAGCAGCAAGGTAGATTAAGCTCACAGTTTCTGATGTGAGACTACCTGGGTTTAAATTTCAGGTCTGTAATCTGCTAATTATGTGATTCTGAAAAAGTTACTTAACATTTTAAGATATCTTTTTCCTCAATTCTAAAATGAGAAAAATAATACTATCTGCTTAGAAGGGTTTTTGCAAAGATCGTTATCCATTTGCTTGGGGTTCAAGCTGTAGTAAATGGGGTATAGTTCCGGGTTTGCCATTTCATTTCAGAGCCTCAGATTAGTAACCTGCAAAATAAAAGGCTTGACTGGATTATACCAAGTATTCCATCTATTTAAAAAATCTTGTGATAATTGTGTCTCAGTTGTTGACTTATACACTACTAGAGTTGACTTGGAAAGTTGTGACTTGGGTATGTGTCAGAATCATTCAGGAAACACTTATAATTATGATCTCCTAGTTCCTTCTCAGACCTACTCAATTAGGGCAAGGTTCAGGAATATGCACCTTGAAAATTCTTTTCAAGTGGTTATGATGTTATTGTGTAGGTAACTGGTGATTTGGGTCTTTCCACTCTTAACATTCTGTGACTCTAAAACTGACTCTGGGCAGGGAAATATGTGGACACTTATAACTTTACCAGAAAGGAGATTTTCTGGTGTCAGGAAAGTTAATTAAGTATTTGAAGAAGGGAAAAGGGGTCAGTAGTGTTCACTATTGCGCAGATGTTGAGAGAAGTAAGCATCAGAACAGGTCCTGTACTGAGAATTTACAAACTTGGCAAGTTTATGGAAATGGTAGAAGCAGAGACTCAACTGCAGTTGGTTAAGGAATAGAGGAAAAGGAGAACATAGAAAAATATACTTACCTTACTCACTTAAAACACATTAGAATAATAGGTCAGTTGAAAATACAAAACCTTAAACTAATCTCATGCACATTTAAGTATTTAGAATATGATAAAGTAGCATTTCAAATCAGTAAGGAAGTGTTAGATTGTTAATAAATACTGGTAAAACAATGTATTTTGTATTTAGAAAAAAAGTGCAGTTAGATATATACTCATGTATATACAAAAATAAATTCCATGTGTTCTAAAAATTAGATATAAAATTTTTTAACTATAAAAGAGCCAAAGAAAATGTATGTAACTATTCATCTAATCTAAGGGAAAAGACAGAAGAAACCATAAGAAATACTTTTTTTAACCCAATAGTGAAAATGTCTATAAATATAAGAATAACAAATAAAAGGTATTAATTTACACTCTTACTGTATGGTCAGTTATATTCTGGTGGCCCCCCCATTCCTACAAAATAACTAGATCCTGCATGAAATATAATACAACTTTTATATGTGGTAGATACCCTATGCGATCATTATTAACCTCCCTTAATAAGAGAAAAAAGGGTGGAACTTAACTAAACATTGCATGATTCTGCAACTAGTAAGGTGAGCACTCAACTTTGAACCCAGACAATCCAGTTCCAGAATTCCTGCTCTTCACAACTTATATTGTCAATTTTATAAAGTACAAAAGAAGAAAAATTAAGTAATACATTTCATGGCTTAAATACATAAAAAATACAACTATTACGAATACCAGGACATTTTAAACATAAAATTCTGTGTAGCAGTGATCTCTGGGCAGACCATAGGGATTAGAAAAGGTAAAACAGCACAAACATTGGTATTTGGTAATATTTTAGTTCTTCATATGGATCGTAGTTTCAAGTTTTTTATTTCATGACTATACTTTTTTAATTTACATTTATCTTATGTATATAAATTTTAAATGTCTAATATTGAAAAATAATTTTTAAGGCTTAAAATTAGAAGGTTGTTGCAAAACATGAGCCAATAATAAATATTCTTACAAATCAATAAGAAAGAGATCAATGTTCTCAGCATATAAGTAAAGGGGCAGATTATAAGAAAAGGCAATTGTTTAAGATAAAAGTACAAATGGTTAACAAGAACATGAAAAAATTCAGCCTTAAATTTAAAACAACAATGAGATGTAATTTTATTCTACCAAATTGGCAAAGATCTGAAAAATAGATCCAGTCCTGGCTGGGATTACAGACAAAAGGTATCTTGTATGCTTGTAATAGGAATGAAATGTATGACTTATTTGGATGACAGTATTAAAAAGATCTATGCATGTTTACTCCTTTGACCCTGCAATTGAGCATCAGGAATTTATTCCAAAGAGATAATGAGTGATGTGTACAAAGATCTCCCTCCTAGAGTAGGGAAACTTGAATGAATGTCATCCTGAAATCAGACTGGCATTCTGGCACTTCATTCGCAGAGAATTCATTTAGGGCACCTGCGTGGCTCAGTTGGTTAAGTGCCCGACTCTTGATTTTGGCTCAGGTTATGATCTCAGGGTCATGAGATGGCACCCCGCATGGGGCCTTGCACTGAGTGTGGAGTCTGCTTGAGATCTTCTCTCCCTCTCTCTTTGCCCCCCACCCCGATCTTGCATGTACTCTCTCTCTAAAAATAAATAAATAAATAAAATATTTTTTTAAAGATTCATGTATAAAGGATTTCCAATGACCAAAATAATAAAACACAACTGCGAACCTCTGAAATTCACTGTTGAAATCAACTTAGGATTTTTGTTTATTAATAGACATTTTCATATTTACTTACATGGAATTTACATATTAAACAGACGTCTTTTCTTACTGTGGAATATTCTTCAAATTTTCATTGGTCTGAGAATATAGTAACCATTTCAAATCACAGGAAATATATTATAAAAGGAGAGAAATAGAAGAAGATATGTTTTACTTAATATTTATCTGATAGCTAAAAGCTATCTTTACACTTCTTTTCTTCCCAATTCCTCCTGGGCTTTTCCAGCTGTAGTGACAAAATAAGTAAAATATAATTAACTGTAGGCAAGTATGTTGATTGTTTCCCCCTTTATTTCTTAATTATAATTAAGTCTAAAACATGTGAATAGGAATGAAGGTGTTAGGCTGGAGTGTATTCTGGAAACTTAAAAACTTTTAAATGAATAAATTACAATACATATAGACATTCATCTAAGTATAGTTTGTGAGAAAGGAGAAACAAAAATGTTCAACAGTATGCAACTGATTAAACAACATAGTAGAAGTATTCAATTAGAAACTATAGATTTTGAAATTAAATTGTAGAAAACATTAGCATGAAAAAATGTATATATACTGTACATTGCTTGGTAAAAAAGCAAATTGCAAATATATAAAGTATGATCTCAATTTTTTTAAAAGATTTTTATTTATGTATTTGACAGAGATCACAAGTAGGCAGAGAGGCAGGCACAGAGAGAGAGGGAAGCAGGCTCTCCACTGAGCAGAGAGCCCAATGTGGGGCTTGATCCCAGGACCCTGGGATCATGACCTGAGCTGAAGGCAGAGGCTTAACCCACTGAGCTACCCAGGTGCCCCATATGATCTCAATTTTCAATGTGCATTATATATATGTGTATGAATATATGTATATAAATGTGTGTATACACACATATATTATGTACAGACATATGTATGTATATATGCATATTTTTTATTGGAAATCTGAAGCTTTACATGCATCTGAGGATATTGAGAATAACTATTGCACTTTGTATTGTTTTTATATTTTCCACAGTGGTCATACATTAGTTTTAGAAACGGAAGAAAAAACCCTGTAAGATGACAATGCAAACTATAAAACTAGAAGGTAATATAGGAGAAAATCTGGGTGACTTAGGGTTTGGCAATGCTTTCTTAGATACAACGCAAAAGGCACAATCTACATAAAAGGAATTGATATATTGGACCTCATTAAAATTTAAAATTTCTGCTCTATGAAATATACCATCAAGAGCATGAGAAGACAAGCCACAGCCTGGGAGAAAATATTTGCAAGAGGCATATCCAATAAAAAGCTGTTATCCAAAATATATGAAGAATTCTTAAAACTTAATAAGGAAATGAACACCTTGTTTTTAAAAAGTGGGCAAAAGATCTGAACAGGAGGCCTCAAGAGAAGATATGCAGATAGTAAATAAGCATAAAAAGATGCTTAACATCATACGTTTTTAGGGAATTGCAAATTAAAATATTAATTAGACACCTATTAGAATGGCTAAAATCCAAAACACTGGCAACACTAAATGCTGACAAGAATGGGGATCAACAAGAACTCTCATTCATTACTGGTAAAAATAGAAAATAGTATAGCTACTTTGGAAGACAATTTGGTGGTTTCTTACAAAACTGAATATACTTGAAGCATATGATTCAGCAATTGGGCTCCTTGATATTTACCCAAAGAAACCGAAAACTTATGTCTACACAAAAAGTTACACCTGATGTTTATAGGAGCTTTATTCATAATTGCCAAACTTGGAAGAAACCAAGATGTCCTTCAAAAGGTGAGTGGGTAAATAAACTGTGGTACATCCGTACAATGGATAATTATTCCACACCAAAAAGACATGAGCTATCATGTCACAAAAGACATGGAAGACCCCTAAATGCATATATTACTAAGTGAAAGAAGACAGTCTGAAAAAGCTCCATACTGTATGATTCCAAATAAGTGGCAATCTGGAAAAAGCAAAGTATAGAGATAGTAAAAATATCAGTGGTTGCCACCAGGCTTGGGAGGAGGAAAAGATGCACAGGTGAAGCTCAGGAGATTTTTAGGGCAGTGAAACTACTTTGTATCCTACTATGATGGTAGTTACATGGCATTATATATTTATCAAACCCATGGTGTTACAACACAAAATCACCCTAATGTACATATGGATCTGGGGTGATAAGAGTGTGTCAGTATTGGTTTATCTGTTGGAATAAGTGCACCACTGTGCAGCATGTGGACAGTGGAGGAGGTTGTACATGTGTGTGGAAAGGGTATCTGGGTTCACAGATGGGCTGTACTTTCCATTCAGCTTTGTTATGAACCTAAAAGTACTCTAAAAAATAAAGTCTATTAAACAACAAAAGATAGGATTCATTATACTATTTTCTCTAATTGTGTATATATTTGAATTTTTTGTAATAAAATTTTTTTTCAAATAATGAAAAAAGCAACAAAAGAAGATAGTGCTAAGAGGGGAAGGAAAGACAAGGCAGATATGAAAGAACAAGGAGTAGAACTATAGGAACTGTATTGAGGGACTTAGTTGAGCAGGTTGATAAGCTGAGAGGAAGTAGCCTGTAGGTAAGGAAGAAGCGGAGGCTCGAGAATGAACAGGAAGGATTGCCTGAGTAACATATCTGGCAGGCAGGGGAGATCACCTGGGAGGGTGGATTATCTTTGGACAACAGTGGAGATCTTTTGTACTATTTTCAGCATCTCCGGTTTCTCTTTCTCCATCAAATAAAAGGATTGCCAACCGCCAGGGGTGGCAACAGAGGTGGGACCTCGGGAAAGAGGGGAAGGTTTAAAATAAACCATAGTAGGTGCTGAGTCTGACAGAGGTTGGGTTAGCTGAGATCAGAGACTTTGTGGGCACAGACTTGTAATGCTCGGAGCTGGGGGTAAATGACTGGAAAAGTCCACTTACTGTGAAAGCAGTACCAAGAGAAGGTCTTTCAGAGGTTGAAAAGCAGAAGCAAGAAATCTACCTGTGCCCTACTTGGGCATTCACATACTAATTTACATACTATTAATACAACTCAATGAAAATTCATTTTGGACATTTTTCATGAAACAATGTTTAGTTTCCCTAAATCACTGTACTTATGCAATTTTACAAGTTTGTGTGATTTTGGCTGACAATAAATATATCCTAACTATTGGATCTGTTTAATAGTGTTTCTATTGAGTCCATTTATACAATTTAAGACTCACTTTATTTAGCCATGAGTGTGAATTGCCATGATTCTCCCCCAACCACAAGGTACCCAGCATCTCTTCAAAAGGCACTCTTGGAAATTAAGTCTCCAAGGGGATTTTCTATTTCATGAGCTGAATTATTATCAAATATTTGCTCTTAATAATAAAAATAAAAGCCAAGTAGCAGATAAACAGTGTGCCATTACAATATGATAAAAATAAATACAATAAATACACTGTACTACCGTTATCATACATTTCCATAGCTTTCAGGTATAAATATTATGCTGAAGGACCTAAACTGAGCTCCACGCACAACAGACATCAATGTACAAAAAATATACATACAGCACTTACTGTACAATTCTGTTGTATTGTAACTGTATTTTTGTGTAACAATACTGGTACTTTGTTTTCAGAGCAGTGGTAGCCTATGATGCATATTTATTCTAAAACTTAACATTGTAATCTCATTTTAAGGGAGAACCTTTAAAAGCCAACGAGAATAGAGAACTAGAAAAAGGGGTCCAGGAACCAGGGTAGGGTGAGGAAAGGGTATTTTATGTAATGGAAGAAATTCTGAATGACAAGGACTCAGCTACACTCCTTGCTGGCTATGCAGAATTGACAAGTCATTTTATTTCTCTGCATCATGCACTTATCATCACTCACAGCCTGAAGTTTGGTAACATGACAGCTATATTTCTCAATGAAAATTAATAAGTTGGCACTCACCTGAATTTTTTCATTTCTTGTGATCCAGGTAACTGTGACTCTTTCATAATGTTGGTGTGGTGACAAAAATAACATATTGGTTTTGAAAATTGAGAGACCTTGTAGTCTTGTTCACCATGAGAGTCTTCTAGAGTGAAGCCTCCTGAAAGAAGGAAGAATTATTCTATCTCCTTCTCATTCACCCCATCTTAGGTGAGGCCCCTTTTAGAGAGCAGAAGAGATGGACACGGTGGAAGAATCCAATAAAGAGAATAATAATTTGAAATGAGATTTCTCATTAGGAAGTAGAAAATAGAAGTGCTTCTCACACTCATTCCTTTTTTTAATTGTGTTGTTAGTCACCATAAAATACATCATTGGTTTTCGATGCAGTGTTCCAAGATTCACTGTTTATGTACAACACCCAGTGCTCCATTGAATACATGCCCTCCTTAACACCCACATCCAGGCTCACCCATCTCCTCACCTCCCTCCTGCCTAAAATCCTCAGTTTGTTTCTCAGAGTCCACAGTCTCTCATGGTTTGTCTCCCCCTCTGATTTCCCCCAGTTCACTTTCTTTTCCTTTTCCTAATGTCCTCCATGTTATTCTTTATGTTCCACAAGTAAGTGAAAACATATTATAATTGACTTTCTCTGCTTGACTTATTTCATTCAGCATAATCTCCTTCAGTCCTATCCATGTTGATGCAAAAGTTGGGTATTCATCCTTTCTGATGGCTGAGTAATATTCCATTGTATCTATAGGCCACATCTTCTTTATCCATTTGTCTATTGAAGGGTATCTCAGCTCTTTCCACAGCTTGGCTATTGTGGACATTGCTTCTCACACTTATTTCATTTGAACATTAGAATTGGCAATTTCTTGCAATTTGATTTAACTTTTGTGAGATGGAATCCCTTTGGAAGTTGATATGGAAAATGAATTTCTTTCATCACTTACAGAGGAGCCCTAAAAAATTCCCTGTGAAAATAAAAACATTGAATAAATCCATGAGGTCCTCATCTCCTTCAGGACATAAATGAGATTTATCTTGTGGGGTTCTTTTGTTTTGTTTTGTTTTGTTTTGTTTTACTGAGTAATAATGGTTCTTCTTTCATAAGCAGGCAGATTGGGAATAAATATAGGGACTCATTAGATTAACTGCATTTGGGGAGGGAATTCTAAGTGAAAGTTATACAATCAAGGGTTGGATATTAGACACCACACTACTACTCTTTCTTGCCTCTTTCTCCACTGTGTTAAAACTTCTTATTGCCTGATGGTTATTCAAGAGTTAAAATTAATTGATCTTTCCCTTGGTTAGTGATCCTGAACTGCAGCAAAGTGTAACCAGATCACATATTAGTTATTGCTGGAATTTTATGACTATCAATCTCTATACTATATTAAATGGAAAGAAAGTTCATTGGCCAAATAGGTAGACAGAAGGGATAATTAAAATATCACTACATTTACAAAAACAAGATTCAGAGAAAAATATACCCATAAGTTAGCATACAGAAATACATTCATTTATTCACTCAAATAGTAATTATTCAGCACGTCTTAACTATTTATCCCTGTGTCCTAGGTTCTGGGTTACAAAGGTACATGAGGAAGATGGAGGGTCCTGGCCTTCCCAGAGCTTATTAACTAAACAGTGTTTGTTTGTGTTTTTTTTTTTTTTTACCTTTCAAAGCTATGTCCCCTAAAATGTTTTAAATTCTTCTTCATGTACCTAGAAGACAAGAGGTTTTTGTAGGATCCAAATTTTTATAATCTCTATTATGAAAACAGTAGGTCTATTGAGTATGTGTTTTCAAATAGCATATATTTTATAAGTAACTCCTCTTACCTAGTACCTAGTTAAGAATCCCACTATCTAGTTAGCAATGACATCTAGATAGTATGTATTTTATTTATCTGGCTTAATTTATAACAGCTATTATTTTTTGTTTGCTTCCCCTGTTAAGGGTCTCTTTCTGTCTCTCAAATATAATAGCAAAAATGTAGTGGATCTGCCATCCATCCAACTGAAAGATAGTGCATGAGGAAGAGAAATTTGGTCTAGGTGTGATCCCAGTCTAGGTGTGATCCAAATCTTCACTTGCCATTTGTTCTTCTTTCTCTACCCTTTGTAATGATCTCATTCATCCTATGTAACTTCAATACTTCTATTCAGGTAACTTTCTCTTTTATTTTGCTGACCCTGTCCTTTGCAACACACCACCATGCTATCACTACCATCATAATCATTTAATAAGTTTCTGTGGTATGACAAATACTTTGTAACATTGTTTGAACACAACACAATACTTTCCTTGAAGAAACTTATGGTCTTGAGGGAGGGACAGTAAAGCAAACACATGGACAAATTCAATACACTGTGGGAATTTTCTCTAGGGGTGTCAAACACATGGATATACAGAAAGGGGGTCTAACTCAGTCATAGAGGACAGTGAAGTTTTCTTGGAAAATGACAGGTAAGTAGAGTTCTGAGTCAGAACTTAACTACTTATGTTTTATCATTTTTTTAATCAAAGAGTTCTTAACCCATGGTCTATAAAACATTCATTTGTTTTTATATTTTACTAGAACCTGTCTACTTATGGAAGGAGTAGTAGTCTTAACAGTATTGGGATGGGAGAAGGGGTATATTTTCATGTGCCTGATGATACACACAAGAATGAGGGTTGTGTCCTCATTCTTCACATTAAAATAGTTAATTCACCTACATTCCCCTTAAACTAGTTTCTGCTAGTCTCTGCTCATTTTTATTAATAAAAATGCCATTCGCCTAGTTTCCAAAAATCCAAAAACATGGTGATTTTGAACTTCTTCCTCATGATCTGTATCTCATATTTTCCACATCATGTGAAGTCTTCTTTTGTTTCCCAAGTCACAATTACCTCATTACCTAACTACAGGATTTCTCCTAAAGTTCTGTCTCATGTTCTCTTCTGATTCAATCTGCACCACTCTTGGGTTCTTTTTCTTTTTCTTTTTTTTATAAAAGTGATTTAATTATGTCATTCTGCTATCCACCATTCTTTAATGTCTCCTCATAACATTAAGGCCAATTCTAGGAAAAAGCAATCAAATCTTTGATTTGATTGAATAAATTAATTCAATTTGATTAAAATAGAGCAGTCATTCCTCTCCCCAATACCTTGTGTTTTTCTGACTCCATACCTTGCCTCCTATTGCTAATTTTTCCTTCTGACCGTTCCACTGGTCAAAACATCAACTTCAAAATTTCTCTGTCCAGACATCCCAATTTATTAATAAAATTTCCTTCTAAAGTGAAGATATACTTCTTTGTATTCTCACTGTAGTTATTCTGTAGGTCAGAAGTTGTCACTGCAAATGCTGGGGTCTCAAATGTCACTCAAGAAGTCTAGAGAATGCCAACCTGTGTGATATTTCATGGGTGAGCATGGCTCAGAAAAGGTCAGTTTTCCTCTAATTGGCTCTAAGGTTAGAATGTAAAAATTAACATAAACACAAGAATAATAACACTATAATAATAAGATAAAACTAACAATATAATATATACTACTTTAATAAATATTATAAAGGATATATAATATCTTTTATTATAAAGGATGTAATATCCTTTATAATAATACAATATAATAGGAAATAACAGTGGAGAGGCACAGCAAAATCAAAAGCTGGCTACTTAGGGTCCCTGGGTGGCTCAGTTGGTTAAAAATCTGCTTTTGGCTCTGGTTGTCATCCCAGGGTCCTAGGAGTGAGTCCTATGTCATGCTCCATGGGAAGCCTGCTTCTCCCTCTAACTTTTTCTCTCATGAATAAATAAATAAAATCTTTTTTTTTAAAAGCTGGCTATTTAAACAACTAATAAGATAAAAATTTCTGGCAAGGTAAAAAAAAAATCAGTACTTCTTGGGGCACCCGGGTGTCTTAGTTGGTAAGTGGCTATCTTCAGCTCAGGTCATGATCTCAGAGTCCTGGGATCAAGCCCCGCGTGGGGCTCCCTGCTCAGCAAGGGGAGTTTGTTTCTCCCTGTCCCTCTGCCTGCTGCTCCACCTGCTTGTGCTCTCTCTTTCTCTCTCTCTGTCAAATAAAAAAATAAAATTAAAAAAAAAATCAATACTTTTATTTTATTTATTTTTTTTCAGCATAACAGTATTCCTTGTTTTTACACCACACCCAGTGCTCCACGCAATCCGTGCCCTCAGAATAAGATGCAAATATATATTAAGAATGGAAAATGGAGAAATAACTTAAAATGTCAGATGCAATAAAAAAACATGCTGAGAATACCACGAATTTTATATTAAAAAAAAATGAAAACAGATGCAGTAGGTAACTTTATGTAAAAACACAACTTCACCAAAAACTCATTTACAAAGGGGCCCGAATAAACCTATAATTAATAAAGAAATCAAATCAGTAGTTTGAAATCTCTGTCTCTCCAAAAAATGCTAAACTAGTTTTACATGTAAGTTCTCACTTAAATACAAAAATAGATTAACTTATGTGACTATCTTTGTGGAGCAGAAATAGAGGGATTGCTTTCTCAAATTGTTACAATACCATTCATTTCTCAACCAAAAAAGAATAATATGAGAAAGGAATATTAATAGGGCAATCTCACATGTTTGGAAGGGTTAGAAATTTGCTCTCATTTTTATGCTACAGAAATATTCAAATTATCTGGCATTTTTGTCACAAAGTATGAAGTTGGGATTTGAACAGGTGGCCTAAGCTAATTAAAATACTGAACTCATTCATTACTCAAAAGGACATTTTAATTAGACTTGTTCCAGAACCAGCTGTATTGAAGGCCCTATGTTCTCTTACTGATTTTATGACAGCAAACAGATGGACTATTTAACAGAAACAATTCAGGGGCTTTCCCAGACAACAAATTCTTTAGGGGCTGAGAACTAGAGTTCAGACCAAAAAGATATTTGGTAGGAAGAACAATATTTAGCAAAAACACTTTGTAAATTCTAAGATATTGTAGAAGAGAAAGTATGTTTTATTATTGATTTTTTACTAACAGAGACTAATCCCTTGGGTGATGAGATCTTTTTGAGATCATACAGAGCTCTAATTTGTTTTGTTTTGTTTTGTTTTCATTAATTGTGTAATGTGCAGAGCCCAATCTTGAGAGATTTGTATACCTTTGGGAATTAGTTGTATATTTCTAAGCCCACCTCAACATTTGCAAATAGTATCAGGGTTCAGTTTTTGAATGTCTTAAGATAGGTGGATATCAGCTTCTTGATAGATTGGAGAAAAAAGTTCTATGTGTTTGGATTGGCTCTTTTTAAATGCTCTAATCATTTCTTTTTCAAGATGTTAGATTAATAGTATCAGTTAGCTACATGGCACTAAATGTGTCCTAGTTTTTTTTGTTGTTTTTTTAATAACCTCCATTAACTGAAAAAATACTTCTATGAGTTAGGTTTTACAGATGAGGACATGGAGTCACAGGTGATATAATTTGCTCAACGTTATACAATTCCAAGTGGCAAAGCCAAGATTTGATCCTAGGTAGACTGGCTATTATTATTATTAAAGCTATATTCATTTATTTTTTGAGGGTGTATTCATTTACTTTTAAAAAAAAAAAAGACTTTTTTTACTTATTTGAGAGAGAGAGAGAGACAGCACATAGGAGGGAGGGGACGGGTGGAGTGAGAGATAAGCTGACTCCACGCTGAATAGGGAGCCATACTGAGTACTCCATCCCAGGACCCTGAGATCGCGACCTGAGCCCAAGGCAAAGGCTTGACTCACTGAGCCACCCAGGCACCCCTATTCATTCACTTCTAAGGAACTGCAAAAAAATTACACTGCAAGACAGGTTGACTGCTCTGAAAATTTGCCTGGAGAAGGTAATCCTGAACTTTACATATTTACCTTTTGTCCGTATGTACACTGGATCATAGTTTTCTTGATTTGATTTCCCATTATCTCCATTTGGTTTTCAGTGTTTCCTGTCAGTGAGCCAAACAATGTGCGCAGAGCCTAATATTTGAATGCCCTTTTGTCCTGAAATCTATTACATTGGTTTAACTGCAAGATCTTTCTTGTGCAGATGGCTTTTGCTTGTTAAATGGTGTCCAATCAAAGGTATAATCACCAAATGTAGTACTCAATTGTTAAACTTAAGTTGTTGGGCTGTGAGCCATGGTTGTGAAAGTTTTAGAAATTGGTGAGAATATGTAGATGTGGAACGATCTACATGTCTAGTTAAACTGACATCACTTAATGACCTCATCCTCACTGGCCTGGACAGTTTGCTGCCACAGCTGTTCTACGAGAGCAAAAACAGAGTTGGCATAATTGCCAAAACAGTTCCTTCTTAACTCTAGATCATGATGTCCTGGTTTTCATAGCTTCTAATATGAGCACCCAGCTCTTGACAATTCTTCCGAAGCCACTGTAAGAACCCTCGGAATCTCCTGACCTCTTTGCTTCTTGAATTACAACTGTTAAAAAGATTTTTGCTTTTCTGGTTGAAAGAGAGTGCTCTTCTCCGGAAGACCCAGGAACAAATGCTGCTTTTCTCACTGAATACATTCGTCCACCCTCCCATTCATGCTCCCTGGGTAAGGATGCCTGCTGCTTTGGGGATCTTTGGAATGGTACAAAGTAAACTCAGAATGTAATTTATAAATACAAGAAATAATAAAAACAATAGTAACTGATAATTACATCATAGCTTAAAATTTTTCAAAGCTCAGTACGGATCTTTTAGTCTTCATAAATACTGTTTTTCATAACTAATTTTTTAATAGAAGAGGGAACAAAGATTCAGAGATGGTAAATGATTTGCTCTAATCACACAGACTCTACACCACATGCTTTTAGCCCATTCTTCTGCCTCCAGATAAGATGCTTTTCTATTTATGTCACCAGAGGATCATAGGGTAAAAGATTTGAAATTGACAAAGATTTCATTCTGATGAAAGTCATAGAGATGTTCTGCAACATTTGCTTTAGATAAAGTAATAAACACAGGAATATGTCCTTTCCACAGTGTTTGAATCCCATGAAAAATTAAATTTCATTCTCTATCCAGAAGCTTGAACTTTATGAATTCTCTTTTCTTAACAAAAATATTTACTTTATCGGAGCCCAGAAGGACAGCTACATTCCCAAGAATATTTGAGATTCTGATATTCAGCCAATTTTATTATTGTCTCTTGAATGATGTTAAATTACAGAAAGGAAAGTAACAATGGGATTTCTCCAGTAACTATAACACTGTATTCTGATTCCTACAACAAATTATTTCTGTATATGTTATTAAATGTCATCTTTCTAGTGTGAGAAAATGACAGATTCATATCTGCCCTAGAGAATTCTATTTAAAAAGTAGGAGTATGCAGGAAGATTTACATATCTCTGTTAAATAAAGAAAGAACTTTATTTTTAAATTTTAAATAGGCACATACTTGTATTTATAATTAGTATACTATATATATATATATATATACACACATATATATATCCCTAATATATTTATTTATATTTTAATTCTGCATGTTTTATGGGTAACTTGATGAAGTGTCTGTTGAGTAATATTCTTATATCCATGAACCACCAGGTATTTTCCTTAGATATTCATTCATGCTTCCTAAGGATGGGGGCCGACACTTTTCTATCTACACTATGCTTGTATTATAAAACTTCAAAAACAGTACCATTGTAGGCCACTAATCACAGGGGTGAAGAATTGGGAGGGAAACAAAGTAGTGTCTTTCATTCTCTTTCATTAGGTTTAATAACCTCTCATTTCCAGTGATATCTCACATATGTAAATACCTTATTATCCTTTCCAACCTTGAAGTGCTTCATTTATTGACTTACTCTGATAGAAAATTTAAATATTGCATTTCATGCTTCCTCATCTTTTTCAGCTGATGATATTAAAAAATAAATAAATGTTCTTCTGGTGATTTGGAGCAATCATTTTTATGCACAGGAACTATTTTGTGTATGTATCTATGTTTTTTTTTTTGAAGATTATTTATGTATTTGAGAGAGAACGAGAGGGAGAGAGGGGAAAAGCAGGAGAGGGATAAGCAGACACCACACTGAGTGTGGAGCCCGATGCAGGGCTTGATCTTACGACCCTGAGATCATGACCTGAGCAGAAACCAAGAATCAGATGCTTAACTCACTGAGCCACCCAGGCACCACTTATATCTATGTTTTTAATGTTTGCATTTTCTGGAGTCCTAGATAACTATGCAGTGTGAGGAATGTTTATCTGTTTTGCTTTATTTTTTTATTTTTATTTTTTTAAGATTTTATTTATTTGTCAGAGAGAGAGGGAGAGAGAGCGAGCACAGGCAGACAGAATGGCAGGCAGAGGCAGAGGGAGAAGCAGGCTCCCCGCCAAGCAAGGAGCCCGATGTGGGACTCGATCCCAGGACGCTGGGATCATGACCTGAGCCGAAGGCAGCTGCTTAACCAACTGAGCCACCCAGGCATCCCTGCTTTTATTTTTTAAAATAGCTTTCTGAAGACCTCTTTTCTTGCTGTTAAACTGTTTTTCTTGCTATGCTCAGCTTTTTTTTTTTTTTTCAGCATAACAGTATTCATTATTTTTGCACCACACCCAGTGCTCCATGCAATCCGTGCCCTCTACAATACCCACCACCTGGTGCCCCCAACCTCCCACCCCCCACCCCTTCAAAATTCTCAGATTGTTTTTCAGAGTCCATAGTCTCTCATGGTTCACCTCCCCTTCCAATTTCCCTCAACTCCCTTCTCCTCTCCATCTCCCCTTGTCCTCCATGCTATTTGTTATGCTCCACAATATGCTCAGCTTTTTTAAACAGATTTCTCACATCTTCCTTCTACTTTTAAATTTGCTGCCTTCATTCTGATCTCATCCATGTTTCCTAAAATTATTTCTTAAGAAAAATAATGATTTGGTACTAAGAAAGGATGAGTGTGGACTGATAAGTGAGTAAACTTTAATAAATGGATATTGTGACATTTATATTAATGTCTTCAAGGTGCTTTTACTCATCTTCAGTTTTTTGGCAATATTGAAAAGTTTAAGTCAATAGATAAGTATCTCCAGATTATTGAGATATTACTGTATATCTGTTGCTTTCCTCTATCTATTGAGCTCCCTTGAAACCTGACCTAATGGTCTTTGTTTGCTCTGACACATCAGCAATTTTAGTCTCCAAATCAGCCAAAATACCTCTACAGTCACAGAGAGATAGATTTGTCCTGGTTCTGACTTCTGGACAACGCTCCCTTGTGGTAATAGTTTCAATATTATTTGGGATTATAGAAGAAATTTTAGTCAGTTTATGTGTGAGTCTATTAAAAAACTATGGTATCCACTAAGTGGATTTCAACCCCAAATGCCCTCCCTCTCTCCAGACTCACTTTCATGGCTTCTGCGTGAATAATGAAAACACCAGACATCAGTCATATTCCCATGGATCGTTGGATAACTTCAGAGCATTTATCTGATGATGGTCAAATCTCATCACCATTGCTAATTAGGCTGCTTAGAGATGCATCCTGGCAACTCTGACTGTTTCTCTTAGGTTATTATCTAATTTCCTGAATTAGATGGCTCTCTTCTCATGTGTTCTCAAAGATAATAATAGAATTAAGCCTTTAAATCAACACATATTGAGCAACTTAAGTATGTTGTGGAAGGCAGAGAGAAAAAAAAACACTGCCACAAAGTTTCATAAATTTTTGTTTGTGATCATGGAGAATGATCACATGTTGCATATTTTTCATGCAAAATAAAAAGCAAACTATCACTCTGGAGTTTTTCCTCCACTGATTTTTTTTTTTTTTTTGGAAATTGGAATTTAAGGTCATATCAAGGTCTAGATACAACATGGATTCTTTCTTGAGTATCATAAATTAAAGGAACATATTATATGGTTCAACATGCCTCAGTGAAAAATTATCACACTTTTCCTCAGATAATAAAAACATAACAAGTAAAGCAGGAAATCCTTTTCCCTGAATCCTCTGCTTGGGCTTTAGGGAAAACTAAGTCAGGGAAGGAGAAATTATCCTGTTCTGAGCTGTAGCTTTTAGAGAAAGGTCAATGAGAGTTTAGTAATGGACAACAGGGAAGAATTAGGAGGGAAGCTGCACTTTGTTGATTGTTCAGGACCTACATGTGAACGCCATTCTTATTTCTCTGCTGTTTCTTGAACAAGAAAGGTTTAAAATACAGTTTAAGCATAGACTTTAGCCCCACATTTCTGTCAGCCTCATCTACATTGAAAGGACTTCCTGGCCCACTGAAGTTTTCTATCCATTGGACAGAGTGGGAGAACCAGGGTCTGAATTGATTAAAGCTGTTTCTATAATTTTGCCTTTTGTATTCATCATCTCTTTATAAAAGCCTTTTACATTTCTGAGTTCTCAGTTTTAGAGAATATTCATTATGTCAACTCCTATAGGTGAGTTGAAAAATTGAAACAGACTATTTTTAGATCACCAGAGCTAGACTCAAAGCCATGTTGGAACCAAGACTGAAAGTTCTGTTGATCTATGCCCAGAGAAAGAGGATGAACAATTTTCTCTGAATGATATTAATGAAAAACTAATTAGGTTTTGAAAGTATGTGCTTTCTTTGAAAGTGAGGTAGATAGGGGCTTAAGCCTAGGAGCAAAATGAAAGGCTTCTGACTTAGAGAGGAGCATTTGAGAGTGTTAGGTGGAAACAAGGTTCTGGGTTACACTTGGGGTCTTTGTCCTCAACCTTTTAAATCCCTGGAAAGGATCAAGTCATGAGACTGGTGAGGAACGGAACCAATCAAAACATAGCATGTCATTCTGGTTTGGGAATCAGAAAAAAACTAATGCACCTATTTTCTCTTATTTCTTTCTACAGATTATATCTTGTATGGCTACTTCCAGTCATTCCTCCATGACTGAGTTTATCCTTGAAGGGTTAACAAAACGTCCAGAGCTTTAATTGCCTCTATTCCTACTGTTCCTTGGAGTGTATGTGGTCACAGTGTTGGGGAACCTGGGCATGATTTTCTTAATTGCCATCAGTTCTCAACTTTATTCTCCAATATATTATTTTCTCAGTCATTTGTCATTCATTGATCTCTGCTACTCCTCTGTCATTACCCCAAAAATGCTGGTGAACTTCGTATCAGAGAAGAATATTATCTCCTTTGTGGCATGCATGACTCAGCTTTATTTCTTCCTTATTTTTATAATTGCAGAAGGCTACCTTCTGACTACCATGGCATATGACCATTATGTAGCCATCTGTAGCCCACTGCTTTACAATATTATCATGTCCCATAAGATCTGCTCCATAATGATGGCTGTGGTATATTCACTGGGGTTGTTTGGGGCTACAGTCCATACTACCTGCATGTCAGCGTTGTCCTTCTGTGGGTCTCATGTAGTCAGTCATTATCTTTGTGATATTCTCCCCTTGTTGACTCTCTTTTGCTCCAGCACCCACATCAATGAGATACTGTTGTTTATTATTGGAGGGGTTAATACCTTAGCACGTACACTGGCTATACTCATCTCTTATGCTTTCATTCTTTTGAGTATTCTCCGTATTCGCTCTGCTGAGGGACGGTCCAAAGCCTTGTAACTCCCATCTCATAGCTGTGGGTATCTTTTTTGGGTCTATCACATTCATGTATTTCAAACCCCCTTCTAGCAATACTATGGAACAGGAGAAGGTGTCCTCAGTGTTTTACACCACAGTGATCCCCATGCTGAATCCCATGATCTACAGCCTGAGGAACAAGGATGTGAAGAATGCACTGAGAAAGTTGGTTGAGGGAAGGTAGTCATGCTGACAAAGGGCATTTTCAGAGGGAGCAAGAGAAAAATGAACCAGATGAAATGTTGTCATAGGCTCCATGTAATTTTTTTCCTCTCTTCCAGAGATAAAATTCACCATTATTTATAAAACATGCATTCTATACTTGAGAATGATTGAGACATTTTTAGAGATTACCAAACAATAGAATTTTCTGATAGTCAATCTTTGGAAATTTTATGTTTATTAGAGGAACAAATGTTGGCAGAAGAGGGAGGACCAATCAACATAAATAGAATATCTGAGGATATTAATTATTAATATTATATTAAATTAAATATCAATTTTGAAGGTGCTTAATAACTAGAGAGTGAGTTAGGGGTTGTGTTTGAAGAAGGATAATGTTAATTGATTAAAAATTCCTAGAGGGCAGGAGAAGAGGTGTATTTGTTTATATATTTATTTATTACAGATGAACATAGGGAAAGGGAAAGAAAAATAAAATATGATGAAAACAGAGAGAGACATACCATAAGAAACTTAACTATAGAGAACAAACTGAGGGTTACTGGAGGGGTAGGGAATGGAGAGATAGGGTAACTGGGTGATAGGCATTAAGGAGGACAGTTCATGTAATGACTACTGGTGTTATATGCAACTGATGAGTCACTAAATTCTACCTCTGAAACTAATAGTACACTGTACATTAATTAAATTGAATTTAAATGAAATTATTATAAAAAAGGGTATACCTAATACAAAGAACTTTTTTACCTATATTGACTCTATTGTCATCAAAAATCCTAATTCTCTGCAATTAACCAGTTTCTCCTCTACTCTATTCATTTTTGTAGATGTATTGAATCTTATATTACTCATGTATATTTTAATCTCATTGAATATATCCATCACTCCAGTTTCCAGATGTTTTTGTGAATCATGATTTTGTTATCCATTAAATTAACAACTTCACGGTATCTGCAAGTCTGATTCAAACTTCTTTGAGTTTGAAACTTCAGGGCACCTGGGTGGGTCAGTCTATTAAGTGTCTGACTTCAACTCAGGTGATGATCCCAGGATGCTAGGATGAGCAACACATTGAGCCCTAAGTTATAGCACTAAGAAATCTGAAAAATAATTTATTTAAGTCCTGTTACTTTATCGATGAGAAATTGAGTCTCAAAGAGTCTCAATGCCCTCCTCAAAGTAACACAGTTATTTTGATCAAAAGAACATTTTACATATCATGTTCATAGCAACATTATTTACAAGAGCCAAAAGGTGGGAACAACCCAAGTTCCATTGATGAATAAAAGGGTAAACAAAATATGGTATGTACATACAATGGAAAATCACTCAGCCTTAAAAAAATTCTGACACTTGCTACAACTTGGGTGAATCTTGAAGATATTATGCTAAGTGAAATAAGCCAAACACAAGAAGAGAAATGTTGTATGATTTCACTCATATGCAAGTACTTACAGTAATCAAACCCATAGAGTCAGAAAGTAGAAAAGTGGTTACTAGGGGCTGGGGAGTGGGAGGATGTGGAATTATTGTTTAATAAGCACAGAGTTTCAGAGGAGGGAGCAGAAGAAGTTCTAGAGATGGATAGGGATGATGATCACATAACAATGTGAATGTACTTAATGCCACAGAACTGTACACTTAAATGGTAAATTTTGTGTCTCATATGTGTGTGTGTGTGTGTGTGTTATATCTATGTACATAGATATATAACAGTAAAAAATAAAGGATTGTCTTTAAATTGAATCAATTTAGCCTTAGGGAAACATTTCTTTTTCATTATTTTTCTCCCCCCACCTTTTTTTGACTGATGAAATAGTAGTGAAGAGCCAGCAACTGATAACAGACTTTTGCAAATCATTGACCCAATGTCTCTGTGTTTCAGAAACCCCTTGGGAATGTGAAAATATAAAATAAGAATCTTGGGGAATTTGCTACTCTTGGGAAATATAGCAATGGGGGAGGGGTGTAAGAGGATGATATCATTTTTGCTAAGGATTATTATATACTGAACACACCAGTAATCTCTAGGCTCAGTAGGTCTTGGGGGACCTGTGTGTGCAGGGGAGTTAAGTATCCCTAATGATATCCCTTATTTGCTTGATAAACCTCAAGTAAGATTTGCATGTCACTTTACCCTCTGGCTTTTAAGATTGGAGACGCTAAGTATGATCTACTTCAAGATCTGGAGTGTTAGTTCTATCAGCTGAATTTTGACTTTTATTTTAAGCCAACTAAATAATTCAAATATTGACATACAAATGTGCACATTAGGCAACAGAAGAGGCTTTGCTATTACTTGGCTATAGGAAGAATCTGTGCTATAAGCAAAGTAAACAATTCCTAAGAACGTCAATTTCTGTTCAGTACTGGGTAAGTGTCATTAATTGTCATTTCATTTATTGCAATTCTACTCCATCTAATAGAAGGGTGGTTGGTGATTAGCAGCAACACTAACCATGTGCAGTGTTTTGGCTTTACCAGGAGCACTTGCCACACTATTCTTTTTACTTGGTTATGTCCTCCCTTCTCCTTTTCTGTCCATGTTGCCTTGTCATTTCTTCATGAATTGGGTCATAACCTCCTGCAGAAATTCTATCCAGTCTAAGTTCACCCAACTCTTGTGCAGAGAATGTCACTGGTCTTTCCATATGACTCTGAAACTTTTGCTTCCCTGAAGTGCTTCCTGTTTATGTATTTATTCATTTTCCTTAACTTCTTATGCACCAGCCTATATAATAAGTCTCTTAGAGTTATGGATACTAGGGCAGATACAATTGCAGGTGGAGTATTAATTTTGGACAGAATATTAAACATAAATCCCTATCTCCCCTCTATCTTGAAGGAGTATTCTCAGACCAGTAGGAGTTAGAGTAAGAGCCTGTTTGGCCTGCTCAGTTAATGCTCTGTTTCCTCCTGGCTTCAGAAGCACTTGTCAAAGGGCTTTACAC
This sequence comes from Lutra lutra, assembly GCF_902655055.1. NCBI lineage: Eukaryota > Metazoa > Chordata > Mammalia > Carnivora > Mustelidae > Lutra > Lutra lutra. The sequence continues at coordinate 19,676,380 of NC_062287.1, read as the reverse complement.
CCTTTGAGATAAAGAGCCTTCTATGCCCCAACTCCCCCAAAGAATGGCTCAACACTTCCAACCTCTCTCAAAATTTCCAAATCTAGAGACACAAATGTTTTAAAACCTGACCACCCCAAATGCTTAAAAAGTTTTCATCATTTGTACCAAGGTGAAAGATCTAGAATGAAGAAGAAACACACAGTTTTTCTTCATACCAAGGCAGTGTATTTTTGTCTCTTCATATTGTATAATGAATATAATGAATATATTTCTTTTTTAAAATTACATTTCAATGGGTGTTCTTATTTTTTTAAATATTTATTTATTTATTTGAGAGAGAGTGTGTGCATGAAGGGGAGGAGTAGTGGGAGAGGGAGAGAGAGCATCTGAATCAGACTCCACACTGAGCATGGAGCCCAACATGGGGCTCAGTCTCACAACCCTGAGATTATGACCTAAGCCAAAACCAAGAGTTGGTTGCCCAATCAACTGCACCACGCAAGTACCCCTAGTGTTTTTAGACAATGAAGCTTTCAATTCATTATTTTAGTTATCACAAGATTTCTTTGAAGGGTTATTATCATTCCCACTTCTCAGATTGTAACTCTGAAATTTATGTTAAATTTATGTTAAATGACTTGCAAAGTCACTTATGTTGCAAAGCTGTTGCAGTGAGGTCAGCCCTTGAAATAAGCCTCCTTTGATATGAAAGCTTTTTCATTGGCTTACTGAGCAGGCTCTAAGTTCTCTCCCCTTAAGCTCTTTTAACATTTTTGTTATCAAGTAAATATAAGAAGTACTGAGTTCACAAAGCTGAACAGATTTCTTTCTAGCTGCACTATTCCCAGCCTTTCATGAACAAATGTTTACAGCATACTTTCAAGAGAGTCATATGGACATACCTGGAAATGGAAGCACAGCTATTGGGTTTTTTGTTTTTGCTGTACTTGTTCTTTTCCTTCACAGATCATTGTGAGCTTTGTCTGAAATGCTACCCTAGGCTACACACAGTATACACAGTACACAGTACACACAGTACCTCACTGTGCCCCTTTAAGGGTGCTATGGAAAATGTTCTTTAATTTTGAGTACTTTCTTTTTTTCTTTTTCTTTTTTTTTCTTTTTTTAGATTATATTTATTTATTTGACAGGGAGAGAGATCACAAGTAGGCAGAGAGGCAGGCAGAGAGAGAGGGGGAAGCAGGCTCCCTGCAGAGAGCACAGAGCCTGATGCAGGGCTCAATCACAGGACCCTGAGACTGTGACCCAAGCTGAAGGCAGAGTCTTAATCACTGAGCCACCCAGGAACCCCTTGAGTACTTTCAATATTCCATAGGGTAAAGGTTCCTCAAGTGCCAAAAAAAATTTTTTTTTCTTTCCATATTTCCTCCAAGCCACAGTTAGTGTTAGGTAAAACTTTGAGATCAAGAAGCTTGCACTGGATCTCTATTAGGCCTGTTTTAAACCACTTCAGGGTGTGTGGAATCCCCATGTTGTTCACAACACACAAACTCTATGCCCCTCTTCTTGCCCATCATCAAGATTTATCCTTTCCTTGAAACATTCTGAAATCTGAACCATCTGTAACATCTCATAAAGTCCAAATCTTCTTCCAGTCTGTCTCTTAGGGCTTTGTAATGAATTAGAAGACAAGAGATGTTAATAATAGATTTAATCCATCCTTTAAGGAAAAGCAGAAGAGCTTGGTGGAAAAGAACATGGACCCTGGCACAAGACATCCTAGATTTAAATTCTGACTTGACTTCTAAAATCTCTGTGCCACAGTTTCTTCATCTGTAAAATAGGGATAAAAATAGAATTGACTATGTCAAGGGCTTTTGAGGACTTAAGTAAGATAATAGATGTAAGGCACTTAGAAACAACAGGCAATCGACAAAGAAGAGAGGAAGAATCATTATCATCCCTGGTCTTCTTTTCTATAGGTAAACAATCTCGTCTAAGTATTATAAATGCCTCAACAGAATTCAAACATGTATCCTCAGTAGGTGTCAGTAGAAAGTCTATTTCATTCCCCTTGAAGAAGTGGACAGCAGAGCATTTCAGGAGAGTCATTTTCTGTCTTGCCTTCTAAGCGAGTTGCGGTCTGTTTTGCTGCTCAGTAATGACTAGTGAATATCAGCCTGGGCCCATTTTGAGAGTTCCTCTTTGAAATTTCCCACCAATAATCCTTTGATCCCAACCCTGGGCCCTTTCCCTACTTTTGTTATTGAAACATTCACATTCTTTGACTCCTAGATGACTATGGCTTATTCTCATGTAACCCAAGACTACTCTTTTATTGACCTCCCAAAAAGAATTTGTGACCCTCATGTTGGGGAGGGAAGTCAATAGAGTAATATTTTTAACAGATTATTTTGGGAAGAACAATTGCATTTAGTCAAGTGCCTACTATGTTCCAGGGACAATATTAGCATAGTAATATTTCTTACTTAAGTTCATGGATTTTTCATGCTCCTCAAAAAATGATTTAGCATTGTGATATTATTGATGGTTTCACCAGAGGACTAAAAGATACTTTCTCAACAGCATGGAGGTTCCTCAAAAAGTTGAAAATAGAACTACCTTTTGACCCAGCAATTGTACTACTGGGTATTTACCCTAAAGATACAAATGTAGTGATCTGAAGGGGCACGTGCACTCAAATGTTTATAGCAGCAATATCCACAATAGCCAAACTATGGAAAGAACCTAAATGTCCATCAACAGATGAATGGATAAAGAAGAGGCGGTATATATATACCATGGAATACTATGCAGCCATCAAAAGAAATGAAATCCTGCCATTTGTGACGACATGGATGGAACTAGAGTGTATTATGCTTAGCGAAATAAGTCAATCGGAGAAAGACAACTATCATATGATCTCCCTGATATGAGGAAGTGGAGATGCAGCATGGGGGGGGTTGGGGGGTAGGAAAAGAATAAATGAAACAAGATGGGATCGGGAGGGAGATAAACCATAAGTGAAACTAAGGGTTGCTGGGGGGAGGAGGGTCGGGAGAGGGGGGTGGGGTTATGGACATTGGGGAGGGTATGTGCTATAGTGAGTGCTGTGAAGTGTGTAAACCTGGTGATTCACAGACCTGTACCCCTGGGGATAAAAATAAATTATATGTTTATTAAAAAAAAAAGATACTTTCTGATTTTGTGCATGTAACCAGGCTCTGACCATACTATACCTCATGTAAATCTCTTCCACATCTGCAGATTCTCAAGCTACCCTTAGAACTTCATTTTCTCTTAAGGTTCTCTAAATTTCACTTCTCTAAATTTCATTTTTTTTAAAGATTTTTTTTATTCATTTGACAGAGAGAGATCACAAGTAGGCAGAGAGGCAGGCAGAGAGAGAGGAAGAAGCAGGCTTCTGAGCAGAAAGCCTGATGCGGGGCTCGATCCCAGGACCCTGAGATCATGACCTGAGCTGAAGGCAGCGGCTTAACCCGCTGAGCCACCCAGGCGCCCCTCTAAATTTCATTTTTATTCAAGACTGAGAATCTAGAATCTATAAAATAAAAACACTAAATATATGTGGCTATTTAAAGATTTTAAAATGTATACAGCAATGATACCACAAATAAAATCAATTCATAAGAATGTATTTTTTAAAGTACCAGAATTCAGAGGACAGACAGATTAATTTAAGAAGAAAATAATAACACAATAAGCAATTTACAGAACAAGTTCAAAAGGCCAGTATCCTATAAAAATGTGCTTACATCCATTAGAAGATAAAAAAGGACAAATGCAATAATGACTCATCATGTAACTTTCAACACATTGGCAAAAACAGGTAATACATATTGCTAGTGGGGATGCAGGATAAAGGGTACTCATGTATTGCTACTGAAAATGTGTATTATTATAGTTTCCTGGAAATCAATGTTGTACCATTTATATAAAGTAAAGATTTATAAACTCTTTGATCCATAAAGATCTCTCCTGGGAAATTATGTATGGAAATAAAACACTGGCGTGTATATGGGTATGTACATTTCTAAATGACAATGTATTTGATAATAGCAGTTTTTTTTTATTTTTAAATTTTTTTATTTTTTTATTTTTATTATTTTTTTAAGATTTTATTTATTTATTTGAAACAGAGAGAGAGAGAGATCACAAATATGCAGAGAGGCAGGCATAGAGAGAGGGGGGAAAGCAGGCTCCCCACTGAGCAGAGAGCCTGATGCGGGCCTTGATCCCAGGACCCTGAGATCATGACCTCAGCCAAAGGCAGAGGCTTTAATCCACTGAGCCACCCAGGCGCCCTTAAATTTTTTTATTAACATATAATGTATTATTAGCCCCAGGGGTACAGGTCTGTGAATCGCCAGGTTTACACACTTCACAGCACTCACCATAGCACATACCCTCCCCAGTGTCCATAACCCCAGCACTCTCTCCCTATCCCTCTTCCCCCGGCAACCCTCAGTTTGTTTTGTGAGATTAAGAGTTTCTTATGGTTTGTCTACCTCCCGATCCCATCTTGTTTCATTTATTCTTTTCCTACCCTCCAAACCCCCCACGTTGCATCTCCACTTCCTAATGTCAAGGAGAACATATGATAGTTGTCTTTCTCTGATTGACTTATTTCAGTAGCAGTTTTTTTTTAATCCAGAAAAAAGTTAACAGTTGTCAAAAAGATGATGTAATATTTAGTGATATATCTGCATCACTGAATATTGTATCACTGTTCATGTTCATCAGTTGTCTTGGAGGAATACTCTAAAAGTTTTTTTAAGTAAGAAGGGAAGATGCAAAAATAAATTGTGTGTAATATTATCCTATATTCTGGACAAATGACAAAATGTGTGTGTGTGTGTGTGTGTGTGTGTGTGTGTGTGTGTGTAATATTATATAACCACATAGAAAGTTAACTGGGGAGAAGTTAATTAAAATCTCTATGAATGGAAGGGGGAAACAAAGGAAAAAAGAAAGTGTATACTAATATAAAAATAGCACATGGTTCTTTAGGGAGACAGTACCAGGAATAATAAGAGCTATGATTCAGTCTTTGTCACTGTTGACTTTCCTCTTGCAAGTCTGGTTTTGTTTAGACAGAGAATAAAGATCCATTTTAATATATACTTCTTTTCCATTTCCACAGAGATCTCTCAAGAAAAATGTTTGCAGGAAATCATTCCACAGCAACCAGTTTTGTGTTAGTGGGTTTAACACAGAAGCCAGAGCTCCAGCTGCCTCTCTTGGTCCTGTTCCTGGGAATCTATATAGTGACAGTGGTGGGGAACCTGGGCTTGATTCTTCTGATTGCAGTAATCCCTTTGCTTCACACCCCCATGTACTACTTCCTAAGCAGCTTGTCCTTCATTGATCTCTGCTACTCCTCTGTCATTACCCCCAAAATGCTGGTGAACTTCTTAGGGAAGAAGAATATGATCCTTTATTCTGAATGCATGGCACAGCTCTTTTTCTTTGTGGTTTTTGTAGTGGCTGAGGGTTACCTCCTGACCGTGATGGCATATGATCGCTATGTGGCTATCTGTAGCCCACTGTTTTACAGTGTGACCATGTCCTCTTGGGTCTGCTCACTACTTGTGCTGGTTGCCTTCATCCTGGGCTTTCTCTCTGCCTCGGCCCATACAAGCGCCATGATGAAACTGTCTTTCTGCAGATCCCACATCATCAGCCATTACTTCTGTGATGTGCTTCCTCTCCTCCATCTCTCCTGCTCCAATACACACATCAATGAACTTCTGCTTTTTATCATTGCGGGATTTAACACTTTGGTGCCCACCCTAGCTGTTTTCATTTCCTACGCCTTTATCTTCTACAGCATCCTTCGCATCCGATCCTCCAAGGGCCGGTCCAAAGCATTTGGTACTTGCAGCTCTCATCTCATGGCTGTGGGGATCTTCTTTGGGTCTATCACCTTCATGTATTTCAAGCCCCCATCTAGTAACTCCCTGGAACAGGAGAAGGTGTCCTCAGTGTTTTACACCACAGTGATCCCCATGCTGAATCCTTTAATATACAGTCTGAGAAACAAGGATGTAAAGAAAGCATTGAGGAAGGTTTTGGTGAGGAAATGAGCCTCACTTTTGGAGGTGGGAGAAATGAAGGTTCAACAAACCTTCATTTTTCCTTGTTATTCTGTTGTAATATGCATACTACCTGGACTTTTAAAATACTTCCCTATCACATGGCAGGGATGTCCATTATCACCACTGCTATTCAACATAGTACTAGAAGTCCTAGCCTCAGCAATCAGACAACAAAAGGAAATTAAAGGCATCCAAATCAGCTAAGAAAAAGTCAAACCATCACTCTTTGCAGATGATATGGTACTATATGTGGAAAACCAAAAAGACTCCACTCCAAATCTGCTAGAACTTGTACAGGAATTCAGTAAAGTGTCAGGATATAAAATCAATGCACAGAAATCAGTTGCATTTCTTTACACCAACAACAAGACAGAAGAAAGAGAAATTAAGGAGTCAATCCCATTTACAATTGCACTCAAAACCATAAGATACCTAGGAATAAACCTAACCAAAGAGGCAAAGAATCCATGCTCAGAAAACTATAAAGTACTCATGGAAGAAATTGAGGAAGACACAAAGAAATAGAAAAATGTTCCATGCTCATGGATTGGAAGAACAAATATTGTGAAAATGTCTATGCTACCTAAAGCAATCTACATATTTAATGCAATCCCTATCAAAATTCCATCCATTTTTTTTCAAAGAAATGGAACAAATAATCCTAAAATTTGTATGGAACCAGAAAAGACCTCAAATAGCCAGAGGAATATTGAAAAAGAAAGCCAAAGTTGGTGGCATCACAATTCCAGACTTCAAGCTCTATTAGAAAGCTGTCATCATCAAGACAATATGGTACTGGCACAAAAACAGACACATAGATCAATGGAATAGAATAGAGAACCCAGAAATAGACCCTTAACTCTATGGTCAACTAGTCTTCGACAAAGCAGGAAAGAATGTCCAATGGAATAAAGACAGTCTCTTCAACAAATGGTGTTGGGAAAATTGGACAGCCACATGCAGAAAATTGAAACTGGACCATTTCTTTACACCACACACGAAAATAGACTCCCAATGGATGAAGGACCTCAATGTGAGAAAGGAATCCATCAAAATCCTTGAGAACACAGGCAGCAACCTCTTCGACCTCAGTCGCAGCAACTTCTTCTAGGAACATCGCCAAGGCAAGGAAAGCAAAGGCAAAAATGAACTATTGGGATTTCATCAAGATCAAAAGCTTTTGCACAGCAAAGGAAACAGTTAACAAAAGCAAAAGACAACTGACAGAATGGGAGAAGATATTTGCAAACGACATATCAGATAAAGGGCTAGTATCCAAAATCTATAAAGAGCTTAGCAAACTCAACACCCAAAGAACAAATAATCCAATTAAGAAATGGGCAGAGGACATGAACAGACATTTCTGCAAAGACATCCAAATGGCCAACAGACACATGAAAAAGTGCTCCACATCACTCAGCATCAGGGAAATACAAATCAAAACCACAATGAGATACCACCTCACACCAGTCAGAATGGCTAAAATCAACAAGTCAGGAAATGACAGATGCTGGCGAGGATGCGGAGAAAGGGAAACCCTTCCTACACTGTTGGTGGGATTGCAAGCTGGTGCAACCACTCTGGAAAACAGCGTGGAGGTTCCTCAAAAAGTTGAAAATAGAGCTACCTTATGACCCAGCAATTGCACTACCGGGTATTTACCCTAAAGATACAAATGTAGTGATCTGAAGGGACACATGCACTCAAATGTTTATAGCAGCAATATCCACAATAGCCAAACTATGGAAAGAACCTAAATGTCCATCAACAGATGAATGGATAAAGAAGAGGCAGTATATATATGCCATGGAATACTATGCAGCCATCAAAAGAAATGAAATCTTGCCATTTGTGACGACATGGATGGAACTAGAGTGTTTTATGCTTAGCGAAATAAGTCAATCGGAGAAAGACAACTATCATATGATCTCCCTGATATGAGGAAGTCGAGAAGCAGCATGGGGGGGTTGGGTGGTAGGAAAAGAATAAATGAAACAAGATGGGATCGGGAGGGAGACAAACCATAAGAGACTCTTAATCTCACAAAACAAACTGAGGGTTGCCAGGGGGCTGGGGGTAGGAAAAGGGGGTGTGGGGTTATGGACATTGGGGAGGGTATGTGCTATGGTGAGTGCTGTGAAGTGTGTAAACCTGGCGATTCACAGACCTGTACCCCTGGGGCTAATAATACACTACCTGTTAATAAAAAATAAAAAAAAAATAACAACAACAACAAAAATACTTCCCTATCTAGGGGCCCCTGGGTGGCTTAGTCATTGAGTGTCTGCCTTTGGCTCAGGTCATGATTCCAGAGTCCTGGGATCAAGCCCCACATCTGGTTCTCTGCTTAGAAGGAAGCCTTCTTCTTCCTCTCCCGCTCCCCCTGTTTGTGTTCCTTCTCTCGCTGTATCTCTCTCTGTCAAATAAATAAATAAAATCTTTTTTAAAAATAAAAAAATAAATAAAATACTTCCCCATCTATAATTGATTCCATTTCCTCAATGAAATAAAAAGGTGTTTAGTATAGCAGGTTTTAGTGTTCTTATTTTTGGGCAGGAAAACTAAGGTTTAGATAGTTTTATTTATTTATTTTTTACTTACTGTGGTAGAAGAGGAATGAGAATATTTTCTCCAGTGTTATTTTTTTTCCTTATATTCTGTGTTTGCTTTATTGAATACCTGCTGTGTCAGAGGTGCTGAGTTTTCTTCTGATAAGAATGCTAAGAGATATGTAACTCTGTCCCTCAGCTCCATTAATTCTTGAGGGAATGAGACAAATACACAAGAGGGGAAAAGAAAAAGAAACAAGGTTGTAAAAAGTTACAGAACAAGAAGGGCAATTCTAGTCAGTAGGTCTTACTGAAAATATTTTCCTTTTTTTTTTTATTCAGCATATTCAGAATCTCTTCATTTCTGTTTTATTTCTTTGTTGACTGTCCCTCTCTCCCACCTCTCCCTCCCTTCCTCTCTCTCCCATTTCTGTCTCTGTCTTTCTCTCTCTGTTTTGTGACATGATGGTTCCCTACTAAGGGACCTCTGAGCAGGCATTTTCAGGACTGTGTGGGGTTTCCACTACCTGTTGCAATAAAGTTTGTGAAATGCTTCACAGGGAGGGTATAACACCCACATTTGTTTTAGTTGGAGATTGTTCTCAGTGGATTTGAACCAAACTCTGGTTGATGTTTCCAAGCTTGTGGTCTTACTGCATAAGTAAGTACCACACACTCTAGACAATGTCTTTTCTGGGTTTTTCACACATCCTGGGTCTCATGTAATATTTCTTCTATGTTTGTTTGTTGTTTTGGAGGGAGGTTATAATGAAATAAGCCTCTGATGTTTTGCAGCCCTCAGCTGTTCTCCTCTACCTCCAAGGAATGTCCCATGGAATTTCTAAAATTTGAACTTCCATCTCATGTTGCTTCCCTTTGCTCATTGTTACATGTTAAACCAGCAGTTGAAATGAGCTGCCTTTATGCCTTTACTTTTTTCTTTTTTTTTTTTTTTTTTTTTGCCTTTGCCAGTATGGTTTTTATAACATTATTCTCAGATTTTATCTTGGGAAATTATTCTACTGGAGAAATATGAAATCAGTAGGTCTGGATCTGCCAAAATCCCACTATTCTAACAAAGCTTATTTATCTTTATTTGTGTTCCTCCTTTTGATAATCCCAAGAATACATCTTCCTACTGGTTTGTTTAATAAGGTCCTGGACTTTATCATGGTCTTGGCCACCTGTCCCTTAATACGTCTTCTCTTCCCTGTGCCTTTCTCCGTATATTTCCTTCATACATTTTTTCAGGATCCAGGTAATGTCTGTATCTACTCAGTCCCATTCCTTAAGATCTTTTTGTCTTGAAAGCAAACATGTGCCATTTACTGCTTTTTAGTGGTTTTAATATTGCAGTGAATAATTTCCTGGATTCAGGCTCCTGGCCTTTAAATTATCTACCACATAGATTTAGAATCCCCTTCCTCCCCCTTCCCTTCCTCTCTCTCTCTCTCCCTCTTTCTTATTCTAGTTTAATTAACTTATTTTACTTTTTTGTGTGTGTGGTGTTCCTGTCATGTAGGAGCAACCTTTACAAATCACTTGATTTCCTCAGCAGACTTGATTCCTAGAAATAGAGTGTTTCATCCAGATCTTTAAGCTACCTTCTTAGTCTTTAGGTCTGGGATAATTGGATAATTTCACTGAGCTGGCTTTTTTTTCCCCCTCAATACATTGCAATATTCTTTGTATTGTAAGCCCCCACCCCATTTGTATTGGTTCATTAAGGGAATCTACCACCCATTTAAAGAGAAGCTCCTGATTAGAAGACAGGAAGCTAAAGCTCTGGTCAGAGCTTATGTATTTAAGAAACTTAGGGACAAGTTGAGCCCACTCAGTAAATGTTTACCCTTGACCCGTGTATAAACCATGAGAATTGAAGGTTAGCCTCTCCACAGTGCCATGTCTGGGTGACAAAAGCAAGTTAAGGCAGCATAAAAGAATGATACAATTTAAAGCAGTCTAACCACCCTGTCAGACCAATCTTGAAACTGAATATGTCTTGAAGACATGGCTGAAAAATAGAGTGGATACAACAGATAATTGTCTAACAAGAGTTTATGTGAAAAGGTTCTCTTTTCCCTGTAACGAAATCATTGCCTGCTTGGGAGAAGCTTCCTCTGGATGTCCAAGTTTAAGCTGCAGCATATTTGCTTGTGCAATTGCTGAGATTGGCTCAGTTGCCCAACCTATATTTGCCAAGGGCCATAGGACACAAGGCTTTGTGAAGGCTTGCTTAGCTCGCAGTCGTTGTCCTTTTTTTATTTATTTAAATTTAATTAATTAATATATAGTGCATTTTTTAACTTTATTTTATCTTTTCAGTGTTCCAAGATTCATTGTTTATGCATCACACCCAGTGCTCCATGCAATACATGCCCTCCTTAATACCCACCACCAGGCTCACCCATCCCCCCACCTCCCTTCCAAATCCCTGTTTGTCTCTCAGAGTCCACAGTCTCTCATGGTTCATCTCCCCCCTCCAATTTCCCCCTATTCACTTTTCCTTACCTTCTCCTAATGTCCTCCGTGTTATTCCTTATGTTCCACAAGTAAGTGAAACCATATGGTAATTGACTCTCTCTGCTTGATTTATTTCACTCAGCATAATCTCCTCCAGTCCCATCCATGTTGATACACAAGTCGGGTATTCATTCTTTCTAATGGAGGCATAATATTCCATTACATATATGGACAACATCTCCTTTATCCATTCATCTGTTGAAGGACAACTTGGTTCTTTCCACAGTTTGGCAACTGTGGCCATTACTGCTATGAACACTGAGGTACAGATGGCCCTTCTTTTCACTACATATAGTGTATTATTAGTTTCAGAGGTAAAGTTCAGTGATTCATCAGTCTTCTACAATATCCAGTGCTCTTTACATAGCTCACAGTTTTCAAAGGACTTTTCCTCTGCTGAGGCATTTGCCTTTGCTTAAGGCTCAGCAATAACAGTGTGGCCCCTAGAGAAGTGAATGGACACCTGCATAAAATTATTCATTCACCTTTGAACAAATCTACCGTATACTACACCTATGAAGGTTTGAACTCCACTTCATAGAAGCTTTAGACTCATAGAATTTGCCAAGATTTATTATTAGTTAAAAGTTATGCATAAACTATAAACTATATAAATATTGTAAAGTAAGTGTGACTTCATGTCATTGAATCAAAATCCCCATCTGTCAAAACCCCCAAACTCCTAGGTGCAATTTTGCTCCTCAATCTACTTCTCCTGGTAATGTCTTCATGACCATGATCCAGTATACAAGATACAGTAGTTTGAGAAAGTAAAATACAGAGTACTTGTTCCTCATTAATAGAAAAGGTGAATAATAAGCAATCTGTCAAGTGAAGACCGAAATATCTTTATTACATCTTTATTATTGGGAAAGGTATATTTGGGGGCCAAACCTTTTTTAAGACTAAGCTTTAGAATTAGGCAAACTTACTACTCTAATCACAGAAAGTGCAGGATTTTTGCAGGTCTCTACCTAGAGGTCAGATTGCATGGGAAAGAGTAACCAAGAATAGATTCCTTCTGAATGTATACGAACTTTCAAAAAGAAAGGAATAATTTGTCCTTTGAAACTAATCCCTTAGAAAAGTCATCCCGGGGCGCCTGGGTGGCTCAGTGGGTTAAGCCGCTGCCTTCGGCTCAGGTCATGATCCCAGGTCCTGGGTTCGAGCCCCACATCGGGCTTTCTGCTCAGCGGGGAGCCTGCTTCCTCCTCTCTCTCTGCCTGCCTCTCTGCTTACTTGTGATTTCTCTCTGTCAAATAAATAAATAAAAATCTTTAAAAAAAAAAAAGAAAGAAAAGAAAAGTCATCCCACTCTCAAGGAGAAGTGATTTAGGGTGTGAAGTGGGTCTGGAGTGTTAGAGTAATAGATATGCCTCCACCTGGATGAGAACATCAAGGATGAGGAAGGGGTGTCTCACCCTCCTTTCATGGACTCCTAGAATTTAGAAAAAAAACACATTCCAATCAATTCAGGGGGGGAAAAGGTAAGTCTATGTTGAATAAAAATAGAATCAAGAAAGAAGATTCAAGATGCCCTTCAACGGACGAATGGATAAGGAAGATGTGGTCCATATACACTATGGAGTATTATGCCTCCATCAGGAAAGGACGAATACCCAACTTTTGTAGCAACATGGACGGGACTGGAAGAGATTATGCTGAGTGAAATAAGTCAAGCAGAGAGAGTCAATTATCATATGGTTTCACTTATTTGTGGAGCATAACAAATAACATGGAGGACATGGGGAGATGGAGAGGAGAATGGAGCTGAGGGAAATTGGAAGGGGAGGTGAACCATGAGAGACTATGGACTCTGAAAAACAATCTGAGGGTTTTGAAGGGGCGGGGGGTGGGAGGTTGGGGGAACCAGGTGGTGGGTATTAGAGAGGGCACGGATTGCATGGAGCACTGGGTGTGGTGCAAAAACAATGAACACTGTTATGCTGAAAAAAAAAAATTAAAAAAAAACAAAAAAAAGAAAGAAGATTCAAAATTAAGTTATGACAGAAATTCTAAGTAAGTCTTATGAAAAAAGCAGAAGACCCTCTTTATGCTTAAAAACATTTATTTATAAACTTATTCAGTTGATTCTTACTCCAGAAGAAAAAGTCAGAACCAGTAGAAAAGAACAAAAGGATTTTAGCTGACCAAAATAAAAGTATGTAAAATCTCCTTATAAATTCATATTAAAAAGACTAATACTCCATAAAAAAGGAGTCAAAAATTATCCAGTGAACAAATACAAAAAATATGTGAATGAAAAATTAGCACATTGAACTTGTTCAACTCTATTAGTAATAAAAATTCAAATAAAACAACTGTAATCTGCATGCTTAAATATCTATATTAATTTCTATAAGACAGTTTGATAGTATGTGTTAAATATATTGAATTATAAATTCTTTGTGGGCTTTTACCAAGTTATGGAATTTTTAGGCATGTATGCTTAAAAACTAAAAGTCATATTGGCAAAGATAGAGCTGCTGTGCTATTGATAATTACAAAAATAAGTAGAATTAAATGACCCTCAGAGATATAAGCTGAAATAAATTATTGTTTAAATATTCAATAGAAAACAAAAGCAGTCATACAACAATACTTAGTAACACAGATCATATCCAAAGTATATTGAAATTTAAAAAGTCATTAAGTGTCTGCCTTCGGCTCAGGTCATGATCCCAGGGTCCTGGGATTGAGACCCCAGGGTGCTGGGATCAAGCCCCACATCTGGCTCCTTGCTCAGAAGGAATACTACTTCTCTGTCTCCCATTACCCCTGCTTTTTGTTCCCTCTCTTGCTGTCTCTCTCTCTCTGTCAAATAAATAAATAAAATCTTGAAAGAAAGGAAGAAATGAAGAGAGGAAGAGAGAAAAAAAAGAAAGCAAGAAAAGAAAACAGTGCCAACTGCTTCCCAAGGTGGTTGTTAATACCATATTGCCATCAGCAATGTATGCAATTTCCAGCTACTCCAGATCCTTGTCAATACATAGTATTGTGAGTCTTTTCAATTTTAGCCTTTTTGGTGAATATGTCACAGTATCTCATTATATACAGTCCCCTAATATCTAATCACGTTGAAAATGTCACCATATATATTTGGCTATTCTTTTTGTCCAGTATTTTGTCCAGAACTTTGGGGTAGATGAGATAATGATATCTGCTTACATTTGAATCTCTCCATATGCCCTTCTCAAAGCTATATAGACCAAATAGTGAACAGGTAAAACACATAAACCCTACACCTTTAACACAGCTAGGTGGTAGAGAACACAACCAACTTCAAATCATCTGTAAGTAGAAAAAATGGCACCAGATTCCAACAAAGGTATGAGTGCCTAAGAATTAAAAAATCCATCTTAAATACAAAAAATGCTAAAAAAAGTAGACCTGCTAGACCAGAACATTGACTATAAGAAAGAAATCTAAAAGGGGCACACAATACACAAGATGTAATCTTAGAGAAGCAACATTTCCAGGGGAGAAGAGGATTAAATGAAAGAAGAGATAGCTTTTGGAGTCCAGATAGAATGGAGAAAAAAAAGCAAGCAGAGAAAGGGAAAATCCCGAAATAAAATAAATGTAAAAGCAGCAGAAGAAAGACACACAGTATCTTTCTCTTTGCTTCTCCTGCAGAAAGGAGACATGCCTTAAAGAAGCTACATGTCTCTATACCTACAGAAGAGAGCATGGATGAACTGAGATTACAGGAAATTATCTCAAAGAGTAAACCTTGCCCCAAAAATGCACCTATGGTAGGAGAGATAAGAACAGCAGTGATTTGGTGGTGGGATAATTGTAAGTCAACAGAAAAGAAGCCCCAAAACCATATAAAAAGAAGAAATTATTAGAGGGTAGAAAAAAAATTTTTAATCAAAATCCTATTGATTAATTAGCCATAAGTCTATGGCTAATTAATCAAGATAAAAGAGAATATAAAAATATGCAAAGTAAAAAAGGTGGAAGACAAACCATTAAAACAGAAACAAAGTAAACCATGAGAAAAAAATTTTGGTACCTTTTTTTAAAGATTTTATTTATTTGTGAGAGAGAGAGAGCACATGGACACAAGCAGGGCAGCAGCAGGCAGAGGGAGAAGCAGGTCCCCTGATGAGCAAGGAGCCCAGCGCAGAACTCCCAGGACCCCAGGATTATGACACTTAACTGAATGAGCTACCCAGGCATCCCAAAAATTTGATATCATTATAAAAATAAGCTTTGAAACTTAGCTAAATGGCTAGTTTTCTAGAAAAATACAGTTTACCAAATTGTATTACCAGCAATAGTAATACAGATCAATTTCCATTAAAGATTAAAGTTATCAATAAACTACCACAGAGAAAAATATCAGACCCAGACTTTTTCAAAGGGTAATTCTAGACAACCTTCAAAAACAAAATAGTCTAAACGTTTAAAAAAATCTGGAGAATACAAATAAAGAAAATTTTCAAAAAATTTTTATGAAGAAAGTAACACATGATACCTAGAAGTGATAAGAACAAAAAATATTATGAAGAAATAACATTTGAGAATATCAAAGCAAAAATGCTAAATATATATTTCTTTTTTTCTGTGGAATCAGCTTTAACTTTTATTTATTTTGTTCATCATTTTATTAAATTTTTTAATTTTTTTATAAACATATAATGTATTTTTATCCCCAAGGGTACAGGTCTGTGAATCGCCAGGTTTACACACTTCACAGCACTCACCATAGCACATCTAAATATATATTTCTAAACAGAATCCAGCTCCAGAATATGAAGAGAATGTGCCCTGACCAAATAGGATTTATTACAAAAATGAAAGGTTTTTCAATATTAGGATTCTATACTATGATAATAAACAAGTGTAAGAAAAGAGAAAAAACATGAAATTTCAGTAAATCTGAAAAAGCCATTAATGAAGTTCACATTCAGATTAGATTAGAATGGCATGTTTCTTTTAAGAAACAGAAGGGGAAGTTAGTTAAAGAGAAAGAAGCACACTATGACCATGACCTTTACTGCTTCTGACTGCTACCCTGTGGCCCTCCATACCTCTTCCCCATGACTTTTCTCAGCACATTCTTTCCATCCTTATCTCTCAAGCTCTAGCTCGAGGGATGCCCCCATAGATCAGTAAGGACCACGGTGGTGTAGAATACAGGTGCAAACTTCTCCTGAGCCATGTTGCTGCTACTAGAGATTGCTTCAAATGCATAAGTATGATGGAATCACAAAAGTTTCCAACAGCTGTAAATGAGAAATGCAAGTACTAAAATCTTTGGACCTGCCTGCCCCTGAGGGTTTTCAAAGCATGTTGGAGAGGGGCGCCTGGTGGCTCAGTCAGTTGAGAACCCAGCTCCTGATTTTAGCTCAGGTCATCAGCTCAGGGTGGTGGGATCAAGCCCCTCTTGGGGCTCCGTGCTCATTGTGGAGTCTGCTTGCCCCTCTCCCTCTGCTTGTGCTCTCTTTCTCTCCCTCTCAAATAAATAAATAATAAAAATCTAAAAAAAAAATTTTAATCTTCTAAAAAAATTGGAGAGCATGAAGATGTAAGAGATGATGATGGTAGCTGTTGCCAACAGATTGAATTCACCTAGTGGTATCATGAAGAGCTTGTTTAGGTAGGTTCTGGAACAGGAGAGCATCAGGAGAGGAAATATGTTGTAGAAGTAATGCTGGATGATAATACCCCACAAGAGGAAAGCCTGATCATGGAGATCATGTGGGTACAGCTCCTAACGCTGCCACCATATAGACCCCAGTCATCAACACATTGCATATCTTTTGGGACATGATGACATTGCAGTAACTATTCTCTCCTTCAGTTTATCTACTGATTGTTTTAATCCTATCAGATCTGTTTTAATGCTGCACTTGCTCTTCAGTGTAGTGAAAGTTAAAGAGACAATATATAGTGGTGTCCTCTCGCCTTTTCAGCACAACCCATTTCCTGGCTGAACAATCTAGAAAAACACAACAAACAACAGAAACACTTACTGAAAAACAAAACAAGATTTCCTGGCACATTACACAAGGAACAGATGACAACAATTTATTTTTTACAGACAAATCCATCGATACCTTTTTTAGAATTGCTTCATTTTTATAAAAAAAAATCATGCTTATTTTAATTATTTTTAAGTTAATTAATTATTTTAATTTTTTTGTTATATTCAGTTAGCTACTGTATAGTACCTTATTAGTTTCTAGAGTAGTGTTCAATGATTCATTAGTTGCATATAACACCCAATGCTCATCACAACACGTACCCTCCTTAATACCCATCACTCTACTATCCCATTCCCCACCACACCCTCCCCTTTGAAATCCTCAATTTGTTTCCCAGGGTCCATAGTCTCTCATGGTTCATCTCCCTCTCAGATTTCTCCCCCTTCATATTTTTAAAAAGACATTCAAATAAGATAAAAGTAAAATAGAAGAGCAGTAAAAGTTGTCTCACATTTTATTACACACACAAAGTAAAATATCAGTAAGTAATCATATATAGAGGGATAAATAGCTATATAGATACACAGAAGAACAGACCAAAATCATTTTATTAAAATGATTTTGTGCTTCACAAACTTTTATAAACAAAAATATTATACAACTCTTTTTAACTTTATTTTATTTTTTTAGTGCTCCAAGATTCATTGTTCATGCATCATAATCATCATAGAAAAAGCAAAATAACCTATTTTAAATGGAAGAAATTGATTAGTCTCTGATCATTATAACCTATATGATATACCCATGATGTTATGGGAGTTTCATGTCTCTGCTGAACAAGATACCTACTGTCTCCTTAGAAAGAGAAGAGGTGTTCTTGGGTATGTGCAGTAGTCCTTGACAAAAAATGGTCATTTCATCTGTGTTGTTCACTTTTCTTACTTTCCTTCCTTCCTTTATTTTCTCTGGAATGGTTGAAGTTGCCATGTGTTATCTTTTCATTTGCTCATTAACAATGTAGATAGTTCTGTATATCTCCCATATACATAATGTATGAATTCACATGGAGTCCTCTTCCAGATCATCTGAGAACTTATTCATTTTCCCCTTTAGATGTAATTTAAGTAATTTGTTATGTCTTATCCACTTTTCTTTAACCTGGGAGTAGGGAGCAGAAGGAAGAGAGAATTTTGTGTGTGCTTCATAGTAGATGAACAGAATTTTGTGCTTTTTCCCGAGATTTTGTTTTATGTGTTGAGTCAGAATTTACTCCACCTACTCAGAGGAGGAGGTTATGCCCATTGGGATAGTCTTAGAATTTAGCTTATTGCTAAGATTGAGTATGGAGCTCTGGAGACTTTGCTTCCATTAGAAAAGCACTTCTTAAATTGGAGTTTATGGGTCTGAACACTTGGATAGGAATTTTATTTTAACTAATCTCTAATTTAAAATTTAACATTACCTTCGAGTCAAAATCTTAGTAACCGATTATGTTAAAATATGTAATTATATATGACTTTGTTATCAACAGAATCACACTTACTTTCCCATCGCATGAAGTTGTACTTATGTCAAAGGGGTTCTTAGGATGAAATGGAGTACTGATCACGAACATTTATAACCATCACTACTTCAAATTACAGTAATTATTAGATCTGCTACCAGATCCTGTGATTTAATTCTCTAATAAAGAAATCACAAATTTATTTTAAATATTTTGATATCAGTAGTTTAGTTTATGATAATGTTTAATCATATGTATGTTATATAGTTAGAAATACTTTTCTAAGAATCTAATTCTTCATCTGGCCACCTAAATGATCTCTGATCCAAAAAAGGATTAGGAAATTCTACATTCAAGAGAATGGATGGGTTGGGTTGTATGTTGCATCTCTCCTTAATCTCTTCCACATATGTAATATTTCTTACTAATGGTGATTTGTAGTCTCAGTCATAAAAGGAGGAGGAATATAAATTTGTCCTCAGCCTCAGTCTATTAATCTGTAAAATGATGACATTAGTAAGAATTCCCAGAATTTTGTGAATACAGCAATTTCTATTACTACCATATTTTGATGTTCATTTCATGGATTTTTTTAAAAAAGAAAGGTTTTTTATATTTTACTTATATATTTTATTCATATTTATATTTAGATTAGTAATTCTGTAATTTGTGTTTATCATCCTTACTGGTAAGTGAAGTTCACATTTTTGTTTCTTTCTTTCAATATTAGGTAAATGGACACTAGGGAATTTAAATTGTCCTCATTCTTACATTTGGGGGTGGGAAGGGATGTGGAGACCTATGAGAGAGTGAGTATGCAGAGTTGGGGAAACATAAACTGAGAAGAAGGGAAGATGGAGGGGAAAGAAGAACCTTTCTGAGTCTCAGGTTTTATCACTAAGAAAATGATAAGTTGAATTAGATATGCTTCTCTACCACTAGAGATGTGCATTATTTTTCTGGAATTTTCTGCATATCAAGCTTATTTAATAAACTAAGTAGGAAATTCTGAAGTATTTAGTTAGGCATAGAGTAGGAACCTAGAAAACATCATCTCCTTTATCTTCATATAATCTAAATGAGGAAAATAACTTTATAAGAATTCCTTCAGTTCTTGGGGTGCCTGGGTGGCTCAGTGGGTTAAGCCTCTGCCTTCGGCTCAGGTCATGATCCCAGGCCCCTGGGATCAAGCCCCACATTGGTCTCTGCTCAGCGGGGAGCCTGCTTCCTCCTCTCTCTCTGCCTGCTTCTCTGCTTACTTGTGATCTCTGTCTGTCAAATAAATAAATAAAATCTTTAAAAAGAGTACACACGGGGCGCCTGGGTGGCTCAGTGGGTTAAGCCGCTGCCTTCGGCTCAGGTCATGATCTCAGGGTCCTGGGATCGAGCCCCGCATCAGGCTCTCTGCTCAGCAGGGAGCCTGCTTCCTCCTCTCTCTCTCTGCCTGCCTCTCTGCCTGCTTGTGATCTCTGTCTGTCAAATAAATAAATAAATAAAATCTTAAAAAAAAATAAAAATAAAAATAAAAAAAAATAAAAAGAGTACACACACACATATATATATATACACATATATACATGCAAGTGACATTATAAAAAAAAAAAGAACTCCTTCAGTTCTTTACTAATACAAAAATGACCAAGACTACATAGAATTTCTGTTGGTGATTCTTATGTAATTCATTTATTAATATGGTTATTGCAATATTATAAGTTCCTAATTATATAATTTCTTATAAATTTACTCATTGATATTGTTTTGTGAAGAGCTTTCCCTTTTCTACTATGTTCTATTTTATAGTCATTATTATTTTTACATCAGTAAGGACCTATAGATTTTCGTAAGCCATTTTGATGTTCAAATTGTCCTAAATTTGTCCAGAAGAAGCTCTTTTCTTTTAACACATTTCCATAAATTGGGGCACTTATTTATTCTATGGAATACTAACATATTCTAGGCTCATCTTCAATTTTAGGTCCCACCTTGGAGTTTACCATTTCTTCATGAAGTCCTGGTTTCTCTCAGTGGCGTGTGATAGTTAGAAATTGGATAATAGGCATAAAGTTTGTTACTTGAATTTCATTGCTTCTAGGCCCATCCAGTTAAAAGAGTAAGAATAATCTATTATTATCTAATTATCTAATAATTATCTATTAATCAGATCAGGTCATTCTTCTGTTCAAACCCTATTCAACGGGAGAAAATGTTCCCATCGAAAGATAGAAATTTTGTTTGTCAGGCTCATAGTTGCCCAGCAAATATTATTGATTGACTGACTAAATGAATGAATTTTAATGATGTATTGAAGTTCAGGGATTATTTTGAATGGTGGGAGAATTACAGTGGATAATTAAGAGAGTCATCCATAGGGAAGTCATCTTGAGATTCAACAGAAAGGAGTCAAAGTATACAGTAAGTTGGAAAGAAAACATGTAAATTAAAATCATAGTGAAAACTAGAAATGAAAAATCATTTTGTCCCTTTCTGCCATCCCCCCACCCAGCCTTCACCCCATTTGATACCTCCACAAGATAGATCTTATTTTCAGTGGTTCTAACAACAACTGGAAGTCTTATGAAAATATTATTTCTTCTTGTTTACTAGCAACTGAATTCCCTTCAAATTCTACTAAGAAATGTCTATTGCTTCTGTAACCCTCTTGTGTGTTAATATACAAACTCCTGAGGGCATTTACACATTCAGCCATTATTAGACATTACAACTTTAAAATACAACTAACTGAACATAATAATAATAAAAATAATAAATAATAATGAAATAGATTTGATTAGGAAATTTCAGTTTAACAAGGACAAATTATAGAAAGAAAGTTTCTGATATATATGTATTTAAACTGGGTAAGAGTACAGGCGAGGAAGTCTGTTTCCTGAGTGGCTGGACTAGACATAGTAAAAGGATACTGGGTGTTGGGAGTAGGGGAACTAAAGAGGAAGGGATGATCATCCCCCCCACAAAAAAATCATTCATACCTTTTAATTTAAGATGGTCCTTGACTTGAAACTAATTGATTACTCTTAAAAACAAGAAGAAAACTTTAGATAAGATCTATGTTCAAAGCTGCTGGGTCTTTTAAAAAGTGCTGTTTTCTATGTTGACCAAGAAAGTAACCCACCATTTAGAACTTTTTTAAGGGATTCTTTGACATCCTTATTCCTAAGGCTGTAGATAAGGGGGTTAAGCATGGGAATCACTGTCGTATAAAACACAGAAGCCACCTTCTCCTGTGTTATGTCACTGGTAGATGGTTTAAAATACATGAAGATGATTGAGCCGTAGAAGACCCCAACAGCTGCAAGGTGGGAGCTGCAGGTGCTGAAAGCTTTGGACCTGCCTTCAGCTGAGCGGATGCGTAAGATGCTGGAAAGAATGAAGGCATATGAGATAAAGATGGCTAAAGCACATGCAAATACATTGAATCCAACCAAAATCATCACCAAGAGTTCCTTGGTGTAGTCTCTGGAGCAAGATATATTCAGAAGGGGAAGGATGTCACAGAAGTAATGGTGGATGACATTAGTTCCACAGAAGGATCGACTGGATATGTAGCTGGTGTGGACCAAGGCTCCAAAGGCGCCCACTGTATACACACTAGTGACTAGTAGAAAACAGATTCTGTGGGACATGGTGACATTGTAGAGCAAGGGGTTGCAGATGGCAACATAGCGATCATACGCCATTGCTGTCAGCATGTAGGAGTCATCAATGCCAAAGAAGCAGAAGGAAAAGAGCTGAGTCATGCACTCAGGAAAGGAGGTGAGATTCTTCTCTGAAACAAAGTTCACCAAGAGCTTAGGAATTATGACAGTGGAGTAGCAGAGATCTATGAAGGACAAATTACTGAGAAAATAATACATGGGTGTGTGAAGCTGAGAACTAATTCTGATTAAAAAGATCAAGCCCAAATTTCCCACCATGCAGACCATATAGATCAATAGAAACAGGAAGAAGAGGGGGAGCTGGAGTCCTGGCTGGTCTGTTAACCCCTCAAGGATAAACTCAGTTACCAAAGAATGATTTCCTGTGTCCATCCTTCCACTTGTCATAGGCTGAGGGGTTCAGGGAAGAGGTTCATATTAGACACACATTGTCATCTGACAGCATTTGGTGATCCAAGATCTGATGAATGATGTAATTTCTAACTGACACAGAATTTCCAGAAAATGAGAGACTAAAACCGACTTTCAGTTGAAGCTTTTATCAAGAGGTTGATGGTTCATTTGGCTTCAGTGTTTATTACTCCTATGTGACATTTGGAAGTAAAACTCATTTCATCTCCACAGATTGAATTTCAGACTCTTCTAGCAATGAAAAATAACCCTTGTGTTATTCAGTCACCTTTAGAGAAACTATACAGAGCTGCTGCCAGGTTTTGCTGGTTTTCAATGCACAGTAAGCTGTGTTCTCCTCTGATATCTCAGAACTTAACCTCTCCCTCACTGGCATCCCATGATTTTCTCCTTGTGGCTTTGGTGTCTTCAACTTGCTCATTCAGTCCTGGACCCAGTCTCACAGAGCATTGGTTTCTTCCAAGCTTTCCATCTCTGCTCTGAGTTGCTGGTTTTGACTTTGTTTCTTCTACCCATGGTCATTACCCAGATAGGAGAGGAATGAAGGCACGCTGGAGATGGTGGGAACAGGGCAGTGCTAGATGGGAAGCTGTTGTCATGGGCTGCAGAAGAGGAGAGCAAGGAACAGTTAACAGAGGAGTTGCTTGCATTTACTGAGTCCCTATCATGTGGCAGCCACAATATTAAGAACGTTTTATTTACAATCTCATTTATGCTATATAACAACCCCATGAAATAGATACTGTTATTTTTTTAAAGGTTTTATTTATTTGTCAAAAAGAGAGAGAGAGGTATTGAGAGCAAGTGCAAACAGGGGAGGTGACAGAGGGATGGGGAGAAGGCTCCCCACTCAGCAGGGAGCCCAATGCAGGCTTGATCCCAGGACCCTAGATGCTGTTGTTATATCCACTTTGTAGATCAATTGAGAGGCAAAGAGATTAAGTAAAACTATGCCCTAAGTGACCAAACATGAAAACAGAGCTTTTCTGTATTTTACAAATGAGTTTATGTAAATATTCCAAGCTTACACAACTAGTAAGTGTTGGAGTCAGAACTCGTATCTTTGCCTGTTTTATTACAAATAAAACAATGTCCCCTGTGAACCAACTTTTTTTTCTGAACTGAGTACATTATTATAACCTCTGTGCAGCTTTAATTATTATGCTACTTTTATTATTATTACTGTTCAATCCCTTTCTCTGATGATTTCTTCCTGTTGTTAATGAGAGAATATTAGAGCAGTGTAGCTTTTGTATTAGTGTATTGTAGCTTTTGGTAAGCACTTAAAGTAGTCTGTCCTCATGTGTAAGTGAGATGGTTATGTTCTTTCAATAGCTTTAAGGTAGAAAACAGAAAGCAAAGATTTGTATGTGCACACTTATGCACACATACACACACACGCATACACGTTATTCTGTACTAAACTGATTCCCAATATCCAATTCCAAAAAGTATAAACTTCTTAGATAACAACTACAACAAACCATGTGACCATGCAAAATCTTCCATTTAGCTTTTTAATTTTGAGATATTGTGTGAAATAGGAATATTACCTTTTTGAAGAGAATATGAAAAATAGTAAGAAAATAAGCCTCCAGTCACAAAGACTGGAATGAACCAGGGTCAAGGATATAAGACTCCAAAACAAAAAGCAAAGGGGAAAAAAACCAGAGAGATAGGTAAATCAAGAAATGGAGAGAACAAACTGATGGTTACCAGTGGGGAGGCGGATAGGGATTTGGGTGAAATTGGTGATGGGGATTAAGGAGGGCGCTTGTCATGATGAGCACTTGGTATTACATGGAATTGTTTGATTACTATATTCTACAACCAAAACTAATATAACACTGTAGGTTAACATACTGGAATCAAAATTAAATTAAATTTAAAATAAAATAAAGATATATTTGGTCTTATCAACTGATGGATTTTAAAATTTTATTGTCATATGATTCATTAAACCTCATTTTAGAAACACCTGAGTGGCTCAGTCAGTTAAGTATCTACCTTCGGCTCAGGTCATGATCCCAGGGTCCTGGGATCAAGT
This sequence comes from Lutra lutra, assembly GCF_902655055.1. Taxonomy (NCBI): domain Eukaryota; kingdom Metazoa; phylum Chordata; class Mammalia; order Carnivora; family Mustelidae; genus Lutra; species Lutra lutra. The sequence goes on along the minus strand of NC_062287.1, from coordinate 19,651,671 downwards.
CCCACGTCAGGCTCCCTGCTTGACTGGGAGCTTGCTTCTCTCTCCCCCTCTGCATGCCTTTTCCCCTGCTTGTGCTCTCTTTCTCTCTCTCAAAATAAATAAGTACAATTTTTAAAAAAATAAAATAAATAAAAATAAAACTGATTAAAAAAATAAGCCTCATTTTATTGGTTAAAAAAGTATCATCCTCCACAAAACTTTTTCTGATTCCCTGTTACTACTATTACTCTGACATTTTCTTTCTCCCCAAAGGCACCCTGTGACTCAGAGAATATAATGTAATTTATTTTTTAATTTATTTTATTTTATTTATTTGACAGAGACACCAACGAGCAGGGAGCCCAATGCAGGGCTTGATCCCAAGACCCTGGGATCATGACCTGAGCTGAAGGCAGATGCTTAACGACTGAGCCAGGACCCCATATAATGTAATTTCTTATAGTATAGTTGTGTTTTAGTCATTGAGATGTGATGAAGAGCTGGGTTTATTACAACATATCAAATTTGTTTCATTTTTAGGCATGATCATATCCTAGCTTTGTGGCCCCAAGTTATTTCTCCCATATAAACTCCAGTTTCTTCATCCATAAAACAGAGATAATAATTCCTACTACATATATTTTTTCAAACAGTTTATACTTCTCTCACCCAACAGTGATCCATTGAGAGTCTTCTGTGCTCTGAAGATACTTATTGAATGAACAAAATTCCTGCTTTCATAAAGCTTACATTGTAATGGGGGAGGTCAATAAGCCCATAAAGAAATATTTGTAGTCAAGTGTTGAGAAATACCATGAAGAAAATAAAGCAATGTTAGAGCAAAGGCTGGTAATTAGAGAGGTATTCAAGGGAGGACTCTCTGAAGCAGTGACGTTTTTTAAGCTGAGTCCTGAATGAACTGAGAGTCTGTTAGAGGAGGTCTTTGAGAGGATGGGACTGCTGGCTGACACACAAGCTGACCCACATAATCAGTGGCTCCTGACCCCCTTCCCTGTCTTAGGAATGTATGCTGTGCCCACCACCCCCACAATGGAAGCCATTTTTTTTTCTTAATTTTTTTTTTCAGCATAACAGTATTCCTTGTTTTTGCGTCACACCCAGTGCTCCATGCAATCCGTGCCCTCTCTAATACCCACCACCTGGTTCCCCCACCTCCCACCCCCCACTGCTTCCCATTTTTAAGGATGTAGCCTTGAGAATAACATGTTGGGACCATCTGGACAGCAGATGTGACTGAACCCAGTTAAGGTTTCTATATAACTTACGATTCTGGCAAGCAAGTGCAGAGATCTAGTGTCCTGAGGCTGCCTAAAACAAGGCTCATAAGTAAGCTCCTTTGTTTATTAAATGGCCATCTACCTATTTGGAGTCATCTGCCTCTTTCTACAATCTCTCCATGCCCTCTGTGTATGGGGCCAGTCTGCGAACCAACTGACGAACCAACTGCGAACCAACTGACAGGCAGTCCTGTCAGCGTCTGCATAGAAGTTTCTTTCTAGGCAAAATGGGTGAAGATAGTCAAAAGGTACAAACTTCCAGTTTTAAGACACGTAAATTCTGAACATGTAATGTATAGCACATTTGGACCCTAGCTAAAAATAGTGTATCATAGATTTGAGAGTTGTTAAGAATAGGTAAAATTTCTTACCACACACAATTTTGTAACTATGTGATTTGATGTGTACTACTTCAAATTTACACTTCAGATAAATACTAAAATTTTTTATATTTTTTGTAATTTTAAAATTAAAATTATACTTGTGTGGAGTGTACCTGGACTACTCAGTTGGTTAAGTGGCTGACTCTTGATTTCTGCTTGGGTCATATCTCAGGGTTGTGAGATCAAGCCCCGAGTTGGGCTCTGTGCTAAGCATGGGGTCTGCTTGGGATTCTCTCTCTCCCTCTGCCCCTCCCCCCTTGCACACGCACTCTCTCTATATACATACAAACAAACAACAAAAAGCCAAACATATGCTTGTGAGGACTGTGACATTAAGGGAGATAATTTGATCTCTCTCTCCTTAACAAAGTGTTATACACACACACACACACCAGAAATAATCTCAAATACTGAGAACAAACTGGTGGTTACCAGAGGGGAGAGGGTAGGGGAATGGGCAAAATAGGTGAAGGGGATTAAGAAGCCAATACAAAGATTCTTCAAACAACTCCTAACACAATAGGAACTCTGACTGATGGTGTCTCTGAGGAGTATGGGCTCTTGAATAAGTTTGAGGATTGGCAGGTTTAAGCCTCAAAAAAAATTTTAATATTTTTTATTTGAAACATGCAATTTAAGTAAAGTTCTAGGATAGATTTCTCATCCTAGGATTGCAATAAGGGGAGAAAAAAATAGGCAGAATAAATAAATAAAAGTGTCAGAGACAATGCCAGGAGTCTCTTCCTTTCGCTTTTAAGGTTAGCTTTGGGGACCCTGTGATCCATTGTTGGAAAAGCATAAAGTGGGAAAGGACATAATTTTTGACCCTGAGTATAATACTTTATGAGGTGGGCTAGGAGTCAGAAACTAGGGTTTTTATTTATAGGTTAACCAAGTGCTAGCTCTTAGATGTGGGATAGTAAGTAAGTTAATATGTCAGTGTCCTTTTAGTACAGGAGGAATTCCTCATTGAGCCTTGTAAAATTACATTATTAATGCATGTGCAAATGCTCTGTAAACCTCAATATTCAATATAAATGAGAGATATCAAAACGACTGGGCTTGTCTTGGGGAAGAAAAGCAAGAGTTTGCAGCCAGAAGAGCAGACAAACAACCAGCAGAAGAAGAAAGAGTCTCCAGGCATTATACTCTTCATGCCCAGCTGTCATGAAGCAGACACTGCCTACCTGTGCGGTCTTGTCCAAAGACCATGGGTCATGAGAATTTTTAACTGCCTTCCAAAATTCAATTTCAACTACCATATCTGATCAAAGGTAGATGGAGCTTTATGACTTACCTGACTATTACCACCAGGTTAAGTGATGCTGGGCATTTGCGAGTTCTTCTGTTTGGTCTCACGTAATGCATGCATGTGCACACACACATTGATGAGACAACTGTATCATCAAACACTAGTGGCCCAGAATCTTTCTGATTCTGGCAAAATCGTAGAGTTGATTCCACATAAGAATTTAAGGAGTATTGATGAAGAGTAACAGTTTAAGACCAACTAAGCACAGCAAGAAAAGTAATTCTACTGACCCTCAGTTCTCTATTATTGAAGGAAACTTTTATTTGGATCTATTTGGATCTGAAGGAGATGATTTGAAATGAAAGTTCCCATTGGGGTTTATCATCCCTGTGGTTGGACTCTATAGGGAAGAAACAATTACATAGGACATATTTCATATCTGTTGGCAATATAGTAGGCATTCCTATTGATCCCTGGGGTGTTTAAAATAAACATCAAACTTTTCCCCTAAGTGTTAAGATTAATAATGATTCTATGGCAAATATCAAACTTTTGACACTGCGTTGAAAATTAAATTGCTTTGTCAAACCACAAAATTTTATTAAATTTTTTCTTAGTATTTTTTTATTAGCATAGAACATATTATTTGTTTCAGGGGTACAGGTCTGTGATTCAGCAGTCTTACACAATTCACAGCACTTTCCTTAGCATTTTTGATATTCTATAATCCAGCCAAACCCATTTCATCATCCACCAACATAGAAGAATTTTTTATTTGTAACTCATCTAACCATTTTAGAGAACTATACAAGGAGAAAAAGAATAAGCAACCTGTTTCCATTCTGTGATTTCCAAAAGGTGTGGAAAGCACATATCCACGCAGTTTTCCAGGTCAGTCTTAATTTCAAATATGTGATATTTTTGCCAATCTAAATGGTCATGAATTGTCTTTTCATTTCTTTATCAAAAATTTCACAGCTTTATTGAGGTATGACTGACATACAATCAATTGCACATCTTTAAAGTGTACAACTAGGTAAATTTGGCATATCATCACCAAAATTAAGGAAATGAACATATTCATCCCCTTAGTAATCCTTCCTCTCAATCTTCCTCCACCCATCCCCAAGGCAACCAGGAATCTATTTTCTGTTTCTCTAGCTTGCACTTTCAAGACTATTATACTTACAGAACCATACTATATAAATTCCTTGCTTGACTTCATTTGTTCAGCATAATTATTTTGAGATTCACTCATGGTCTTATGTGGATCATTGGTTTCTTTATTTTTTCTTTTCCTTTTCTTTTCTTTTTTTTTTTTTTTTGGCATGAGAATGTTTAATTTTTTGAGCACTGTCAGATTGCCTTGACAAATGGTTTTCTTGAGATCAATTGACCATCTATGTGTAGATCTAATTTTTTTATTCTGCTCCATTTATCTGTCATCTATCTTGATGCCTATATCACACTGTCTTGTTAGTTGTAGCTTCAGAATATGATTTGAAGATTATAATGTAGAACTTGCAGCATTGTTCTTCTTTACGAAAGGTTTTGTTTTGTTTTCCATTCCAGGCTTTTTGTACTTCCTTATGAATTTTAGAAATAGTTCATCAATCTTTGCAAAATGCCTACTGGGCTTTTGAATAGGATTATATTCATATTGAATCTATGAATAAATTTGAGGAAAACTAGCATCACGATAATGAGTCTGCTGATGCAGGAATACGGTATATTCAGGTTTTCTTTAATTTCTCTCAACAAGGTTTTGATTCTAAAGATTTATATAAAATTAAGCCAGATTTATCACTAAGGATTTCATTTGTTTGGTACTTTTTGAAAATGGTATCTTAAATTTTAGTTTCCTTTTGTTCATTGGTAATTATCGAAAAGGATGGATTTTTATATAATTGTTTTGTATTTTTAAATTTTATTTAAAATCAATTAATATATGGTGTGCTATTAGTTTCAAAGACAGAATTTAGTGATTCTCAGCTGCATATACACCCAGTGCTCGTTACATCATGTGCCCTCCTTAATGTCCATCACCTATTTACGTAATCCCCCCCACCCTACCTCCAGCAACCCTCATTTTGTTTCCTATAGTTAAGAGTCTTGTATGGTTAGCCTCCCTCTCTGATTTCAACAGATGAAGGGATAAAGAAGATGTGGTATACATATACAATGGAATACTATGCAGCCAACAAAAACACGAAATCCTGCCATTTGCAATGATGTGGATGGAACTAGAGGGTATTATGCTAAGCGAAATAAGTCAATCAGGCAAAGACCAATATCATATGATCTCTCTGATATAAAGGATTTGAGAGGAAGGGCCGGGGTGTCATGGGCGAAAGGGAGGGAAAAATGAAACAAGATGGGACTGGGGAGGGAGACAAACAATTAGAAGACTCTTAATCTCAGGAAAATACACATCCATTTCTGCATGCCACTTTACAATCTATTTAGGAATAGTAACATTATCCACATCCATGGATCACTCACTAATGGACCCACAAAGGGCATCTTTCTTTTTAAATGGTCAGAGAAAAGGAATACATGCTTCTCATGTTGAGGACAGTGAGCTATTTGAGGCAGGCTTGGGGAAGATTCATGTTAAAAAAAAAATTAACAGGGCTCATTTTCTTGAAGACCTAACTGCTTAAAAATGTGATGGTGAAAAAAACCTCACATTTTTATATTGAAAATTGCAGATCTAGTAGGAAATTGAATATGAGTTTTTAAAAATGGCAGCACACTTAAACTACCTCCCTCTCTCCTCATGTCCTGTCCCTAGTATTCTCTCATCTGCCAACAGAGTTACTTAGTGGAAACTATTCAGAATTATCTTAAGAGCACAGAACCCAGACTTAGGAGACTTGTACCTGAAATCTGCCTCCACCAGAAAATGCCTTACCCTTTGTCTTCCACAGTTCTAGCAGTAGAATTGTGTAGACGTTCGGTTACATAGATAAAGCGCGTCACTAGGAGAAGTCTGACAGGCTGTCCCAAGAGGCTCTGCAGGAAGATAGTCACGATCCTGGTGTGTTCCTCATGGTCTAAAATCTGCCTTCAGCCCCAAAAGCTCAGAAACCTGATTTTGTCTGCAGGCAGACAGGAAATCTTTCTTTTGAGAATGGATGTCACAGTAACCAAACTCAACAAGGCGATGGGCATGAGCAGACTGCTTCCTTTGTTTTTTTAACTGCAACAGAATCAGGACACCTGGAGATATTATCAGTCTTCTGACACGGTCCTGCTTCCTGGGAGGTCAATCCATTACCTGAAGGCCAGTGCATTAATTCGAAAGAGAACTCTGTTACAGGAACTTGCATAATGCAATCTGTGTGACTCATTCTTTCCCCATGGAGAGATCTGAGCATGAAGCCAAATCAGTACAAAGGCTTAGGGGTTACATCACTGGTTCACTTAACATTTAAGAGAAACTAACGGTAAAAAGTAGAACACATAAATATTCAGGTGAGGAGACAGGATTTGTCACATTGCATAAAATAAGTTACAACCCTGCATTGTCTACAGGAGACATGTTCTAGATCCAAAGACACAAATGACTTGAAAGTAAAGCATTGTACACATGGAAGAGATGTCGTGGCTCATTAATATCTAATGAAATCCACTTCAGATTCAGGAAGAAAGAGGGCATTATTTAGGAATAAAGGGGTCAATCCTCCAAGAAGATCTAAAAATGTAAATGTGTGTGCACCTGATAGAATATCAAAATATAGGGGCACCTAGATGGCTCAGTCGGTTAAGCAGCTGCCTTCTGCTCAGGTCATGATCCCAGCATCCTGGAATCGAGTCCCACATCAGGCTCCTTGCTCCAAGGGAAGGCTGCTTCTCCCTCGGCCACTCTATCTGCCTGTACTCTATCTCTCTGATAAATAAATAAATAACATCTTAAAAAAAGAATATCAAAATATAAATCTGGTAGAGATAAAAAGAGAAATATACAAATCCACAGTTATAATTGGCACATGACCCTCTCCTCAGGGCACTTTCAAACTATGGGTCAAATAAGAAATACAAAATAAACATTATACATCCTTTTCTTAAAACAGACAAGATCAGTAGAATTTTTAATCTAAAGTTAGATATTAATTTTTATGAGGAACAACACTGGATGGCTGAAAGAGGACCTCATTTTTATTTTTGCACTTCTTCTGGCTTTGCATGTTATTTTATAAAGGCCATTTAGCCTCCCTGTGTCTTAAACAATTCCTTTGAGAGGCAGGGGGGCTGTTTTACCTGATAGTTACGTTCTATCCACTTCTTACTTTCTAGGAGGATATGAAAAATCATTTCTTATTTTCATGCAGATGACGTATTTCCCACTGATTTTATAGGATTTTACAATATTTTATTTAAGTGGATATTTCATATGCATATTATTAAAAACATGGCTCTCTTTCCCACAGTTCTGGCGAGCGTGTATATATGTGTGTTTGAGTTCGTGTGTGGTTTTGTCATTGCTGTTGTTCCAGATAATAGTTATAAGGGTAGAACATTTTTAAGAAAATATCCCTTAGACTTTTTAAATCATTAAACACATAATATGTACCTTTTGGAAATATGGAATGTAATTTAAAATAACTGTAATGTTTTTGTCTACTAATTCTACTTTTCTAGGTCTTTGAATATTGACCTTTTAAATCCTAATTATGGGCCTTGTGTTTCTGTTTCTCTATATGTCTGGAAAATTTTTTTAATTTTAATTTTAATTTTTAAATTCCAGTATAGTTATCATACAATGTTGTATTTCTTTCAGGTCTACAATATAGTGGTTCAACAATTTTATACATTACTCAGAGCTCATCATGATAAGTGTTTTATGTCTGGTAATTTTTGATTCTATAATGTGCTTAAGTTATTTGGAAAAATAACCACACACCTAAACTGTGACCTTTTTGGATTTCCACTAAATGTCCCATATCTTCTTTACTTGTGATGTGGGAAACAGGCAGAAGAAAAATTATTAAATTTCCTTACCCACTAACAAGCCCTTAAAATAGGCAGAGTGACATTCCTCTAGGGACTTAACTTCTCCCACCTTAAGGCTTTGCTAAGTCAAAGGGCAATCCTAGCCTGACCGACCCCTACCCCCAACCAGGATCCTGTAAGTCTACTTTAACAATTTTTTTGGAAACTTTATCTCTAAACCCTCCAAGATAATGTTGACAATCATTCCCAAGCATATGGCCCACTGATATACATCTAAAGGGTCTCATGAAAAGGTTTTATTACTGGTAATGAATAACCTTTTCCCCAACAATAGCTAGACCCTCAAGGTCCTGGAAACCTTGCTTAGAAAATTTTTTAATTTTAATTTTAATTTTTAATTTAATTTTTAAATTTTTAAATTTTAAATTCCAGTATAGTTATCATACAATGATCTCCTTAGAGACTTAAGCCATCCCTGACCTCATCCCAACTTGCAAGTATATAATGGAACACTCCTCACAACTCCGGGGCAGCAGTTCTTTCTGAGCACGGGTCCTGTCCCACCATTTTACACCAAAGATGTCTCAAGAATTCTTTCTTGTCCATTGGCTCCAAGCTCTACCTCATTGAACCTTATCTATATTCTAAGACTTCATCACTTGGGAAGATCAGAACTTGAATGATTTCTAGCTCTAAGCAAGTACTTGAAATATTTTTACTTATAGCCCCTACTTGTTATAATTGTTTCAGAACTTTTCTTTGCCTAGCTTTGTGGAATTTTACCCTACACATTCACAAATTAGTATTTAGCCATTCACTCAAGAGGATCCCATGTTGGGGCACCTGGGTGGCTCAGTCTGTTGAGCATCTGACTTGGACTCAGATCATGATTTCAGGGTTCTGGGATGAGCCCCGAATAGAGTCCCCTGCCCCTGCTGCCACCCCCCCCCCCCATAGGATCCTGGCAAGAGAACCAAACTTCATCTGTTCAGCAGTCAATTTTGTACTGTCAGTCCCTAACTGACTCTTTGTCCTTAACCTCACTGAACCTACTTTACTTTTACTCTTGGAAAATGCTTTGCCAAAACTTATTCTAGCATAATAAATTGATGAGTTTAAAGTCTGATTCAAAACATAGAGAAGTGGGAGCCTGATGTGCCTAGGATGAAGAAAGTTTCACATAAAAAACTATATTTTAACTAGGTGTTTGATGATAAGACTGAATTTGTCTGGCTGAAGACTGGAGGGAGCATGTGTGGTAGAAAAAATAAAGGCACAGAAAAAACAGAGAAGCAACTAGAAAAATGTTCTCCCTTTCAAAAACATGCATCATCTCATCACCCTTACATGAGGCCCCAGTGTTGTGGCTGGTTCAGTCTAGCAGATTCCCTGAATGAACTCTGATTCTGGAAAGAAAGTGGAAAGAAGACTTGCCTTTGCTTCTGCCCCCACTTCCTTCCCATCATCCTCTTCCATTTCCCTCACCCCCTTCTTTATCCCATCACCCCTTCCTTTCCATTACCCCCTTTCTTCCCATCACCCTCTTCCATTGCTATCACCCCTTTTCCTTCCCATCACCCCCTTCCATCCCATCACCTCTTTCCTTCCCATCACCCTCTTCCATTCCCATTACCCTTTTTCCTTCTCATCTTGCCCTCTTCCCATGTCCCACTTTCCTTCTCTTCCCATGACCTCCTTCTCATTTCCTTTCTTTTCTTCAAATTATTGTTTGGATTGGAAAGGCACATCTTTCATACTAAGCTCATTAGGCAAAAGAACAAAGGAATGTTAAGGAAGAGCACTCAAGTCACAGCCTTTTGGTAAGCAGAGAATCCAACGCCATAGAGCATAGAGCAGTAGTAGTAGTGGACTTTGTATTGCCCCCCCGGCTGTGCTGAGGAGCTCAAAGGCAAACTCAGATTTGTAGTACTGAAAAACAATAGAATCAATCTCCTTTAAGCAGTTTCTGCCTGTTTAGTCTCCACATTCTCTTTTATCCACTGCCTTAACTCCTAGGCATGGACTGTTGCTAGGTCCAAGACCAACAGACAGACTTTGTGGTTGATCTCTGATTCACCCTGAAAAACAATCTGAAGGGTTTGAAGAGGTGGGAGGGGTAGGAGGTTGGGGGAACCAGGTGGTGGGTATTAGAGAGGGCACGGATTGCATGGAGCACTGGGTGTGGTACAAAAAACAATGAATATTGTTATGCTGAAAATAAATTTAAAAAATGATTAAAAAAAAAAAAAGCCTGCCTCAGGTCTCATCCAGAAGCTCTTCTTTGACACAGCTTCTTTACATTCCACTAGTCACAGAACATCACCTGGGGCCCCGTGGTTCTTAGAAGCGCACATTTTTCAACAACTCCTAGACCACGAAATGGTGGCTTATCTGATGCAAGCATTCGAGAGTGTAATTAGATAATCATGCCAGCCAAAATGAAGAAGGGCTAGAGTAAGGGGAAAGAAGCAGAGGATGTGGTAGGAGGAAAACAGGAGAAGAAAACAGAGTGAGGAAAAGAAGGACTAGGCTGTCTTGCTAACTGGGAAGAGATCATCCTTCCTGGGCAGGATAATTTATTAGTTATGTGAACTTAATTCACTTTATGACTTCAAACCTTAGCTTCTTTATCTGCAAAAGGGGCATTGATAATATCTGTGCTCTACATCACACAAAAGGAAGAATCTTTGCAAGCAGTGTGGTGCTGGTAAACTATAGCTACCAATCTCTATCAGTTCCCAGGAAGGAAGGCTACTTGCTGTAGCACATTCCTCAGAGATGATTTGACCTCCTTGTTCCTGAGGCTGTAGATCAAGGGGTTCAGCATGGGGGTGACCAGGTTATTCAGGATCTGGACAGTTGCATGGAGCCAAGGATTGGGGGTGGGCTGCAGGTAAATGAGGACAACTGGCATAAAGGAGAGGAGGATGGCAGTAAGGTGGGCACTGCAGGTGGAGAAGGCACGGCGTCTACCTTCAGTAGATCGAATTTGCAGGATGGAGCAGACAATGCAGCTGTAGGAGGTGAGGATGAGAAGGAAACAACTGAGGGGCATGAGGCCCACACTGATGAACCCCACCATCTCCAGGGCTGAGGTATCAGCACAAGCCAGCTTCAGCATCACAGGGATATCACAGAAGAAATAGTCCACCTCGTTGGCGCCACAGTAGGGCAACTGGAAGGTGAGAGCGGTTAGAAAGGTGGCCTGAATGCAGCCAAAAAAGGAGGTCCCCGCGGCCAGGCTGGCGCACGCTCTGTGGCTCATGATCACCGTGTAGCGCAGAGGGTAGCAGATGGCGACAAAGCGGTCATAGGCCATCACCGTGTACAGGAAGCACTCGGTACAGCCCAGGAAGTGGTAGAAGAAGAGCTGGGACGCGCAGCCTGCGTAGGAGATGACCCGGCTGTTCCCTGAGAGGTAGAAGAGCATCTTGGGGGAGCTCACAGAAGGGAAAAATATGTCACACACAGACAGTTGACACAAGAAAAAGTACATGGGGGTGTGGAGCCGAGTGGAGGAGACAATGGCCAGGAGGATGAGCAGGTTCCCCAGAAGAGTGAAGATGTAGAAGCCCAAAAACAGGACAAAGAGCATGCTCTCCAGGTCCTCCGTGTGGGGGATGCCCAGCAGGATAAATTCAGTCACTACTGAGAGATTCCTCATCTCTGTCAGATGTTGGACTTCACAAAAGAACAAAGGTATCCGAAGTGTGAACACTGATGTAAAACTGAGTTCTCTGATGGATGGGATGGTTTCATGTTTAACAAACAATAATCAACCTTATGTAAAGGAATTTCTACATAAAAAGATGAAGAATAAAAATTCTTGACTATATTCTGAAAACTTTGGCTTTGATCAAGTTAGGTTAAGTTCACTATATTTTCTTACCTACAGATTATAATTAAAAACTCTGGAAGTGGGGCACCTGGGTGGCTCAGTTGGTTAAGCAGCTGTCTCTTGATTTCAGCTCAGGTTGTGATCTCAGGGTCCGGGGATTGAGCTCTGCATCAGGCTCTGTGCTTAGTGGGGAGTCTGCTTGAGAATTCTCTCTCCCCCTCCCCATGCCCCTATCCCTGCTTGTTCTCTCTCTCCCTCTCTTTCTCAAATAATTAATCTTTAAAAAATTAAAATCAAAATAAAAACTCTGGCAGGGCACCTGTCTGGCTCTGTTGGAAGGCCATGCAACTCTTGATCTCAGGGTTGTGAGTTCAAGCCTCATATTGGGTGTAGAGATTACTTAAATAAATAAAACTTAGAAAAAAAATCACCCTGGATAAAATACAAAATGCATTTACTTAAAAACTCGGAAAGTAAACAGAAGGAAGCAGATTGTGAAAGGGAGACAAACCCTGGAGAAGCCCACACAGATATGTTTCTACTTTTCCCTCTTTTCTCTTGTGCTTTTGAGCTGAAAGGGGGGGCGGTGGTCACAATTACAGAATTGTGTGGTGGCTGCTCCAGATGCAGAAATTCCAATAGATAACCCATCTTTTTTACCGGAGAACCTGATAAAAGGTGTTTCCATGATCAAAGAGTGTGAGGGAATCCCTGGTTCCCCCCCTTCTCTTTTTTCTTCTAGTCCTGCCCCAAGGCAATTCTATAATTTATGTGGCAGCAGTATGAACGATAAGAATCTGGAGACGAATTCCAACTTCTGGACAAAGGAATCTCACATTGAAGAGCGAGAGGAAGAGAATATTTGTGTAAAAACAAACATACTGGGGCGCCTGGGTGGCTCAGTGGGTTAAAGCCTCTGCCTTCGGCTCAGGTCATGGTCCCAGTGTCCTGGGATTGAGCCCCACATCGGGCTCTCTGCTCTGCTCTGCCTCCTCCTCTCTCTCTGCCTGCCTCTCTGCCTACTTGTGATCTCTATCTGTCAAATAAATAAATAAAATCTTAAAAAAAAAACAACATGCTGGGCTATATATTTATGATGTATTTTGAATGTTTGTTATACTTTAATAAAGCTGTTAAGTTAAGGAAGGGAAGAGATAGAAAGAAAATAACCCCAAACCAACATGTAGTTGCAATGCTAGATGCAGAGAAAAATGAAGACTCCAAAGAAAGGGTCAGTGACATACTGGGAAAAAAAAAAAAAGTCATCTGTGTTTACAAGCAGCTTGTTTCTTGTTACTCACTTTAGACATACTAGAAGATTCTCTGTATGAACTTCTGACTCTGTCCTTGAAGAACTTTCATCACAGCCTCACCCTGGAAACCTTCCTCCTTTGGTCAGTGAAGACTCAGAGTTCTTTGATCCTTGACTGTGACTAGGCACAATGATTAATTTGCCCTTCCAGGTGCTATCTCTAAGACAATGAGTCCATGATCCTCTTGATTTCTAGTCCTTTCCAAGTAAGAGTCATCTTCAAGGACTAAAAATCTAGCAGCTCCCAACAATTGGAACCCAACACTTCAGTGGATAAGAATCAGACGGTGTCAGTGACAGGCGAGAAAAAAATCTGAACATTCATAGTGTTCACAGGGAACATGGTGGAATTTTCTGCAGTATGATAACAAGATAATCCAAGTCATGTTCTCGGGTTCCCAGAAGAACACAGCATATCACAGCCACAGGAGCTGAAATTACGTGTTTATAAAAGAAGGTGCCAAGAGTATATACCATCAAGACTTGAACACACTCATTCCCTCTGGATCTGACTTTCAGATCCCTTTGGGCATTTCTCATGATCCCATCAGTGGTAGCTCTGAGGGAGCAATTAGATTAAAGTTCAAAATAATAATAGTTATGAAATGAAAAATATCTCCATCCCTTCTAAGTCTGCTGGCCTTGAAAATGGACTCCAGTACTGAATTCAAGGCTTCAGGCTAAATACTTTTTTTTTTGCCTCCCATATTTGCCTATCTTTGCCTGTGGTAATACGGCAACACCCTATTTCATAGTATGTAAACATTTCTAGGACTATGTAGATATCTAAAATAAGTATCACTGTTGCAGATAGGTTGTAATAAATAATAAGCAATTATTTAATTATTATCTTACATGTTTTTTCTAGAATTTCACCTAACAAAACAGTGTGAATAAAATAAGTACATTTAAAGAAAGATTATAGTACCTGATTATAAATTGGTAATGTGTTTAAACCATCCCAAATGAAAATGGTTTGTTTTGTTCTGTCTTTTGTTTTTTTTTTTTTTTTAATAACAGTAATATGGTTTGAGCATTTGCCAGGTACTATGCTAATTTGTTCTTATGTTCTTATATGTTTAAATTTAAGCTTCAAAACAACCTTATAAATAGGAGAGGAATAAAAGCACCAAGAAATTTAGAACTTGATCACATAGCTAGAAAATGACTGTGCTGAGATTAAATCCCAGGTCTGATTCCAGGCCAAAGCCTTAAATTCTTCCACTGTGAAACCTCCTGAGACATTTTCATTAGAAAAGAAGAAATGTGGCACTTGCTTTCAAATTCTTGAGGAGGTGCTATACTGAATTTTTATGTGCTTTTTCATGGTGAATAACCAGTAAAAAAGAATGGAACTAAAAAAAAATTAGGTTTCATTTAAGTATAGAAAAAAAATTAATGGGATAAGATGCCTTGTGAAGGATTGAGTTTTTAATCACTATAAGAGTTTAAGTATGAGTAAGATAACATTCCTGCGGGCTGTAATGACCTTGTATCACTAATTTGAATGCAAGATTACCTTATGTACATCCTTAATGTCCTTTACAATTTTGAGATTCTTTGATTTTATTATATTGTTCATCTTTTCAATATATCTGAGAAGATACAATAAAGCTTAACAAATTGGTTCTTCTATTGAAGAAGGAGGAGACCCCTAACGAAGGCCTCTAAGCATAATTGGTCTGGGCTCAAATGCAAAATTCAGTAGATATGAAGATAGTAGTGTTTGTCTCATAACACTAAGTGTATCTGGCTTACCAAGCCATTAACTTGGTAATGGTAAGACTGGAATTCTCAATATTTTGGTGCCAAACATATGGAATAAATTCATACTTGTTTTCTTTTTTTTTAAGATTTTATTTATTTATTTGACACAGAGAGAGAGAGAGTACAAGCAAGGGGAGTGACAGGGAGAGGGAGAAGGAGGCTCCTGCTGAGCAGAGAACTGAAGAAAGGGCTCGATCCCAGAGTTCTGGGATCATGATTGAGCCAAAGGCAGACGCTTAACTGACTTAGCCACTCAGATGCCCCAATTCATACTTGTTTTCTAGAATATACTGTAGCTACACATCAAAAATAAAACAAACTCCAAGATAACCTAAGTATCACATATCCTTAACAAAAAAGGAATATTAAATATGACCTAAAACTGAAGGGAATTCAGGATGTCACTAAATCTGGATAATGAATTATAGTAGGTCAAAAGATTTTTATTTGTTATAAATTCCATTTAGGAAACCCAAGTAAGGGAAATGAGCACAAATCATGGTTTATAATATTCTCTGACTATACTTTTACCCCATGAATTGACACTTAAGATACCTTATCCCAATTCACTTTTATGCCCCCTTTTTATTTTTTTATTTTTTTTAAGATTTTATTTATTTATTTGACAGAGAGAGATCACAAGTAGATGGAGAGGCAGGCAGAGAGAGAGAGAGAGAGAGGGAAGCAGGCTTCTTGCTGAGCAGAGAGCCCGATGTGGGACTCGATCCCAGGACCCTGAGATCATGACCTGAGCCGAAGGCAGCGGCTTAACCCACTGAGCCACCCAGGCGCCCCGCCCCCTTTTTAAATAGTTCCCAAAAAATGATGTGGCTGACAGAATGATTAAGAATTCCATTGTGGGATGGTGTGGAGGAGGAGGAGGAGATAGACAAAGAGAATGTTTGAGCAGAGAAGTAAAAGGCAACTTCCCCCAAGGTCATGTCTTGGAGTCTGAGCAGGAGAAGACCCTCTAAATGAGCATTTATATTTGGTTATTTGGATGTCACTGGATAGATTTTACTAACATTGGGATGGAACACAAAAATAAGTGGCTGCATAGATAGCAAAGCACTAGGTGGAGAATGTTGGCGGTTGAAGGAAGCTCAGTGATAATGATCGCTTGAGTCTATGAACAGATGACTTTGAGATTCTCAGTGTTTCAGTGATCATGAGCCCAGTGGTGTTGTGGTTTATGTGCAAGAGTGTCATTCACATCCAGCTAACCCCGAGGTTATCCATCTCTGAATCTCTTTTTTCCAAGATTTTTCCAGATTCTTCCAGATATTGTTGGAAGCCTATTGCTCAATCAAACTAGGATTCATAATCTAAAGGAGGTTCTCTGTTTCTCCTGAAACTTACCTCTTTACTTCTCTCACTTTCTAGCTTATATACAGACTAGCATGCACAAGGACTTATGCATTTAACCTTAGAAAATTAAAGAACTCTAGAGGTATAGCAGTTAGCATGGTAGTAAATAGCAAAAGAAAACATAATCCTGACTGAGCAAAAAAATAGTGATATAGCAGAAAGAATAAATGTAGAGAAACCGGAAATCTTATGATTTTTCCCTAACTTCCCCACATGTTTGTTGTTTGAGCTTAGAAAATAAAAGAGATGGGTGCCTGGGTAGCTCAGTTGTTTGGGCATCTG
Source organism: Lutra lutra (assembly GCF_902655055.1). Taxonomy (NCBI): domain Eukaryota; kingdom Metazoa; phylum Chordata; class Mammalia; order Carnivora; family Mustelidae; genus Lutra; species Lutra lutra. Next base: position 19,635,236 of record NC_062287.1, on the reverse strand, counting down.
ACCCTTGGTTTTGGATCATGAGGTCATGACCTTAGGGTCGTGAGGTCAAGTCCTGCATTGGGCAGCACACTCAGCAAGGAGTTGCTTCCCGATACTATTCTACCACGTGATTTGCCACATCAACCCATTAGATTTCAAATCTACTTAATTTTGTTTAGTCTCTAAAGCGTACATGAATTCAAGATACTTGAATATCTTGTTTCAGGTACTTCTTGACTATTAACAGGACTTAATGACTTAAAAAAATCAGATATTAACAAGTTACCATATCTGTGTTGTGATTTACAATAGAACAAACTCAGGACTAGTAGTTCTTAATCCTTGTATAGGAACAACAAAGGATGCTACCAGTTATCTTAAAGATCTTCAAATTCTCCAAAGTTATACTTAATTGAACTAAAACCAGAAAGCCATATGTATCATTTAAAGTTTAATGGGTGAAGACCACATTGGATAAGTGCTGGTTTTCATATAAATATTTTATAGAGGGAAAGCAATTACCAAGAAAATTATCAAGGACCTATGAGGTGGCAAGCATTCTGCTATTTGGAGATATGGCTGTGACCCATATGTGCAGGGGTATCCCTTAATGGAGCTTACAGTCTAGGGTGAATTGCACAATAAACAGACCATTACGAGCTGGAATAATAGATATCAGAGCAGGAGGATATTGGATCGGGCACAATAACAACAAATTCATGGGTCTGTAACTCAGATTTTCGAGTTCTGATTAAGTTTCTTAGGTTTGAAATAGAGGAAATAGTTCAGAAAAAGAAAGTATGGGGTAGGATATGGTGGTAAAGAGGCTTTCCCAGACTAGAGATGCAAAAGCTAAAAATATAAGTACAAAAGCTGAAGATTACATCATCATATTGCTACAATTTTCATTGTCTTTACACAGGAAAAAGGAGATTTCGAACCACTGCTAGAAGATACTTTCATTATGGCTGAGAACTGAGTTTTTATCAGTTGTACAAAGGAAAAGGGGAGAGGGTGATGGTAACAGCATTAGTGAGCGGGTCCCTATATCCAGATCATTCTTAGTACTTCCAGTCTGTGTCTCAGAGATACTCAGAAGAGAAAAATCCAGAGAGCAGTGACATCAAAAGGCCATAGGATAAAGAAATAATGTCAATAGAATCCCACTAAATGAGGCTGTATATTGGCAAATGGGCTAAAGTTAAACATATCAATTCATACAACATAAGAGACAATGGCTTAGGCTAATAAAAGATCTTCATGTTATTTCTGATCACAAGAATATTCTTTTCTCTAACACTTTCTTCAGGGCAACATTGACATACTTATTCCGCAAGCTATAGATCAGGGGGTTCAGCATGGGCACAATGATGGTATAAAACACAGAGGACACTTTCCCTTGGTCCATGGAGCTCACAGATGATGGCTGCAGGTACATGAAGGCAGCAGATCCATAGAAGACAGCCACAGCTGAGATGTGGGAGCTGCAGGTGCTGAAGGCTTTGGACCTGCCTTCAGTGGAGCGGATGCAGAGGATGCTGGACAGGATGAAGGCGTAGGAGCTAAGGATCGTCAGGCTGGGGGCAAGGATATTAATTGCACTGAAGACTAGAATCAGTAATTCATTGACATGGGTATTAGAACAGGAGAGTTTTAAAAGGGAAAGAAGATCACAGAAATAATGGTTGATCACATCAAATTTGCAGAAATGAACCCTAAACATGCAGCCTGTATGAACAGATGCACAAACCAGGGCTATAACATATACTCCCCAAATCAGGGAGAAACAAGCCTGATGGGACATGATGATATTATAAAGCAAGGGGCTACAGATGGCAACATAGCGGTCATATGCCATTGCTGCTAACATGTAACACTCTGCAATAGCAAAAACAAGGAAGAAATAGAGCTGAGTCATGCATTCAGGGTAGGAGATGACATTCATCTCTGTCACAAAGTTCACCAACATTTTGGGGGTAATGACAGTGGAATGGCAGAGATCTACGAAGGACAAGCTACTGAGGAGGTAGTACATGGGGGTGTGCAAGTGAGCGCTGAGCCCTATCAGCGTGATCATGCCCAGGTTCCCCACCACAGTGACCACATAGATTCCTAGGAAGAGGAAGAAAAGGGGCAGCTGGAGTTCTGGTTTCTCTGTTAGCCCAGCGAGAATGAACTTGGTCACTGTGGAATGATTTCCTGTTGCCATTTTCCTCTGAGTAGTTTCTGAAGGGGAGAGAAAAAACCATAGTTGTTGCAAAAAAACTTCATTATCTTTCTCTATTTAGAGTAGGGTGCCCCATATAGATGAGTCATGGTTTAGATATCCTCTTGGTCTGTAAGATCATTTAACTCTGAGTCAATTTATATAAGTAGAATTCATTGTGGTTTAATGTTTATTAAGCCTCATTTCCAAAAAATAATAAATATATTTCATATAAAAATAATTGTGTTTTCAGGCACATGGGGGTTCAGTCAGTTAAGCATCTGCTTTCAGCTCAGGTCAAGATCCTGAGGTTCTGGGATCGAGCCCCAAGTCGCACTCCCTACTTTGTGGGGAGCCTGCTTCTCCTTCTCCCTCTGCTGCTCCCCCTGCTTGTGCTCTCTCTATCAAATAAATAAATGAAATCTTTTTTTTAAAAATAGCTATATTTCTAATTACTGAAAACTCGGTAAGTGTTTTCCTATGTTGAACATTTCAGTGATCATCAAGCCAATATTTCTAAGTGGAGACTTAGAAACTTAAATATTTAGAGAAGCCAATGTAAATGAGTCACACTGACTTCATGACAACTTGGGAGCACACAATACCAAGGGGACTAGCCTGCAATTAAATTCTGGTAGGAGTGGACAGAGGCCTTATTATTTTCAGACCTTTCAGTTTTAAAAATAATTATCAGGAAATCTGAATATCTACATAAAATTTTCGGATGTTTCAATATTATTAGGAAGATGAAACAACACCTACAACCATTGTTGTGCGCAGTTTGGGCCACTGGACTGGCCCACCGTTAGTGGGTTCGTGGTCCTGGAGCAGGTACTTCTGCCCTTGCTTGAAAAAGCAGTATGAATAGTGGTTAAATGGTGGGCCTTAAATTCAGATTTAGAGACTATCATGCAGTTCCTAGCTTATACAGTTTCGACTTTGACAAGTCGAACGATCTCTTTGAGTCTTGGCTTCTAAATCTGTATAAGAGAAATAACAGTATTACCGACCTTGTAATAAGCTGGGAGAGACTTACCAATCAAAGAGTGAATATCCTCAGTTATTGTGCTTACCTATTAACAGTTCATCAGTTGCAAAATAAGTTATCAACTACTCACTTCAAGTTACAGAAAGAGAAATTTTCTTTTGAAGCAGAAATGTTAATATCTCAATCCTTCTTTCTCTGCCCTTCATCTTTTCTACAAAGCAGATGCATAAAATTAGAAAAGACAGAACTGCAAATGTCCTCCCCTATTCAGTTACATGACAAACAGGTGGTTTTACCATTATATGTGCCCAAGAGAGCTCATGCTCTCTCTTGCTCGCCCTGAAATAAATAAATAATAAAATTTTTTTTGAAAAAAGGAATAAATCACAAATGCCTGCAAGAAGACACATCTCAAAAACATTGTGTTTTTTGAAATAAATTGCACAAAATTTACCTTTAAAATTTGGAGGTATTCATCAGGGTAGTTAACTAGAACAGTGGTTTTCTTTGTGTGAGAATTTTTAGCAAGGGACTGGATTTATTTAATAGATATCACTGATTTTATCTTCCTTCTTAGTTTTCCTAAATGGAAATTTCATTGTGTTCATCCACTTTGAAAATGATCCAGTGTGTTATGTTAGGTGTTTCATGATGATTTCTTTAACACTAAAAAGTATTTTTACTTGAATGTAATAAATAGACAAATCAGAAACTTTGGTGGGAGACACTGACACACTTATCTGAATAACTATTAGAATAACAGACAAAAAAATCACTATGCATATGCAAAGTCTAAACAACATTGTTAGTAAAGTGGACATAATTGAAATGATATGCATCACAGTCCTCTCAAAAACAAACAACATATTTTAAGATCCGTTGGGAATACTTATAAAAACTGATTTTATGGGGTGCCTGGCTGGCTCAGTCAGTTAAGGGTTCTACTTTTGATTTTGGCATAAGTCATAATCTCAAGATCCATGTGGGGCTCCATGGAGAGGTTCTCTCTCTACCCCCTCCCTCTGCTCCTCCCCCTGCTCTCTTGCCCTCTTTTTTTCTCTCTCTCAAACAAACAAATAAATAAAACCTTTAAAAAATATTTTTGATTAGCAGAGATTGCTGCTTGTTTACTCCTAAAACTGGCAAATTATGGTACTTTTCTTTTTCCTTAATTTCTCATTCTAGAAGATCTTCAATTTTATTAATTTATTTAAGTAAACCAACTTTTAGCTATGTTAGTTTTATGAAATATACATTTATTTTCTACTTAGATTATTTCTAATAACTTTTATTCTTTATTAAGTTTGTTTGTTTGTTTCTCACAGTCCATAGCATCTTCATTATGATTTCCTGTTCTTATCCTAACTTCTTGAAATGGACAGTATCTTCAGCTTTTTTTTTTCTGGTATGTACATATAAATTATACATTTCTCTTGAAGCCCCATTTTAGCTGCATCTCACAAGCTTTGATATAACAAATTTAAAGTATCATTTCTGTTTCATTTTTTCATTGTCCCATGGATTATGTGGAAGTGAATTCTTAACTTTCCAAAAGTTAGGTTTTTGGGTTTTTTTATTTGTTGGTTTGTTTTTAACTAGTCCTATTTTTAAATGTTTGTTTTAATTTCATTCTGGTCAATGAACATACTGTGAATTATCTAAATCATTGCAAATAGCTTAGAATTCTTTATATTGAAGCATAAGATCAGAGATTTTTTTAAAGATTTGTTTATTTTAGAGAGAGAGAGCAGGTGAACAGGGAGAGAGGGAGAGGGAGAGACTCTCAAGCAGATTCAGTGCTGAGCATGAAGCCCAACACAGGGCTTGATCTCATGACCCTGAGATCATGACCTGAACCAAAATCAGGAATTAGATGCTTAACTGACTGAGCTACCCAGGTGCCCCATAAAATCAGTTTTTATAAGTATTCCCAACGGATCTTAAAATATGTTGTTTGTTTTTGAGAGGACTGTGATGCATATCATTTCAATTATGTCCACTTTACTAACAATGTTGTTTAGACTTTGCATATGCATAGTGATTTTTTTGTCTGTTATTCTAATAGTTATTCAGATAAGTGTGTCAGTGTCTCCCACCAAAGTTTCTGATTTGTCTATTTATTACTTCAAGCCTTAAATTAAAACCTGTATTGTTATGGAATGGCCCCCTTTATATTTAGTAACGTGTCCTGGTTACAGTCGCCATTGTCTGATATTAATACATTACCATGAGATTTATTTTTGGCTAGTGTTTGCAGAGCATATAATTTTCCACCTATTTATTATTTCTGTGTATTTTTTTGAAAGAGGCAACAAATGAAACAATTATTTTAAAATAGCATCCCATAAAATAGCAACAGGTAACTATCAAATACTTAACATCAAATCTAACAAAATGTGTGCGGTGTTTATACACTTAATCTTTTCAATTATTTTGAAAGAAATGACAGAAAGCCTTAATAAGGAGAGAAATTTACCATATGCATGGATTAGAAGACTAAATTTTGTAAAGATATCCCTCCCAAATATAGGGATAGATCAACATATTTTATTTCCCAGATAATTACTTCTAAACAGATAATCAATATGTTAAGACACCAATAGGCTCCTAATGGGATCATTTAGCTACTTCCAGTCATCTTACAGATTTATAGAAAATATCAGCTTAGTCTGATATTGAAAGAGAATTAAGATATTGATTCTCAATAGGTTACAAGATTGCACTCTAGAAACTCAAGCATATTTTAATGTGCTAGCTTTCATCCTCTGTACTCCTTTCTCCTGTTTCAGAGGAATTTTGTGTCAAGGTCCATACTTCAGTTGTTCAGTGTGAACATGACATAGACACAAGCATACCTTGTTACTTCATATAGGCAAGTGGCACAGGTGAAAATAGTAACGAGATGTGGGTAACACAGAGTACAGTGGGCTGGTTTCTCTACAGCCAGATGTAGAAGAACATATTTGAACCCAGAGTGTTGAGATTTCTCAATATGGTTGATCAGAGCTATCTAGGGAGATTACAGTACTTACAAAAAATGTTGAATGTAAACATGATTATGATGAAAAACAAAAGTTCCTGAATCACCATCCCTCCCTGTGCTCTTAGTCCTGTTTCTGAGAGATGACCTAATTTCTGCAGGATAGCTCTGATAAAGTTTTTTCTTTCTTTCTTTTCTTGTTTTAAAAAGATTTTATTCATTTATTTGAGAGAGAGAGAGAGGTAGTTCAAAAGAAAGGGAGAAAGAGAGAACTAATGGGGGGAAGGACAGAGGAAGAGGGAGATGCAGACTCCCCACAGAGGAGGGAGCAAGAGAGACTCCATCCCAGGACCCTGGGATCATGACCTAAGCTGAAAACAGATCTTAACAGACTGAGCCACCCAGGTACCCTGATAAGATTTTTTCTAACGGTTACATCCACAGCTCTAAATAATTTGTTCATGTTCTATTTCTAGAATTATCAATTTTGAACATTAAACAAACTTCCCATATTACAGGTGGAATTCCTTTTTATTAAAAAGGTAAAGTGGTGACTACCACCTTCTACCTCATTCCTATATCTGGTATTCTATTTTTGATGTTTTCTTAATCACTTTTGGATCTTTAAAAATATTCTCAAAATTCTTTATTCATAACTTCCAAAATTCTCTCACTTCATCTGAAGAGATTTTGTTTGTTTGTTTAATACAGAATTTCTACTCCTATCCTAGACATTGTGTATCGGAATTTCTGAGGGTAAGAAAATTTACAGAACTGAACTTTCTAAAAATAAAGCTAGAAGAAAGCAAACAAAAGTATCAAAGTAATTCTGGTGATTGTTCGGAAATCATTGGGTTAAGAAATTAAAGTCATCTTAGTGGTTTAAATGGAGAGCTTCAGGACTTTCTCTTTTTTTTATTTAATTAAGCAATCATTACTGAAAGACAGCAAAATGCCAGGCACTGAGCTAAAGGATCACCAGGACAATGAATCCAGACACTGAAAATAGTCCAAACAAACAAGTTAAAATATGGTGGAGAAAATAATTGTTAACTTCTAATGTCAGTTTAAAAAAAAAATTCCTCAGATATAAGATATGGGGTATGAAGGTGACTCCTATGAAAACATAAAATAAGCATATTTCTTAGTAAATCAATATAGCCCATAGAATAGGGGATGTTACAAAAGGTGATGGGAGGGGTGCCTGGGTGGCTCAGTCAGTTAAGTGTATGCCTTCAGCTTGAGTCATGATCCTGGGGTCCTGGGATCAAGACTGGCCTCAGGCTCCCTGCTCAGTGGGAAGTCTGCTTTCCCTCTCCCTCTGCCCTGTTCCCTGCCCCACCCCCTTGCTCACGTTTGCGCTCTCTCTCTCTTTCTAATAAATAAATAAAATTATTTTTTAAAAGGCAATGGGAGATTTTTACTTCATTTATAAAAATGCTAGACTATGATAATGAATAAGACCTATATAATAGACCACAGAAGACCTATATCATAGCTTCCCCACCCCTAACTCAAGTGCTACAGAATTGGAATGTCATGAAGTGATCATAGTGGTGCTAAGGTATGGGTTTTAGCCACTACTTGGGGTAGTGTGGATAGCCTCTGAGCTGGTCACCAACAGCCACAAACTGTTTCATCCACTTACCCCATTATGCCATATCAATATTAAATATTCAGTGTGTGGCATGAGGCTAGGAAGCTCTATGCTACGCTTTTATCCATAGTTCTGTATTAGTTATGAGTGTCCTTTTTTGAGGAGGGGCATTGACAAGATAAAGGGCATTCAGTAGCTGTCAAGAGTTTGGGAGACACTTGAGAGTAATGGGATCACTTGCAGGCATCCTTATATAACCTAAGAAAAGCAAATGGGAGAAGAGTTTCCTGTGTGTAAATGTTTGAAATATTATAAGAATATACCCTTTAACCAATGTAAGGAAAAATATTCTAACATTTGAGTAATTAGAAATGGAATGAGCTATTTGTTACTAGTGATAAATTATACTCAACCATAAACCAGATGATGATCCGCATTCAGGGACACTGGAGAAAAGATTTCCTTAATTGAATTTGTGATAAAGTACAAAAACCCACACTCTTTTGCTTCTCTCCACCCTTAGTTCTTGTATCCTCTTCCTCTGCCACAAAATACTTGGCTTCTTTCAGTTCCTGGAATATGTCATATCTTCTCAGCTGTCTACCTTTTTATTTGCTATTTTTTCATATGAAATGGCTCCACCAACCCTTTGTCTCTCTGTTGTCTGTTAAATATTATTTTTCTTTTCAAATCTCATTTAAATTGAAATAATTATGGAAACTTTCTCCAATTCTTTATAATTGATTGGACCTTTCAGTGAAATTCTCAGAAAACTGCCATTTCCAAACAGCACATTTTCAGACTTGAACTACACTGTAAGTCGGATGATGGACCAAATCAAACGTATTCTCCTTTGTGTCCCAAGTCGAGAGCACAATGTTTGGCACATTATAAAAGGGTTGAAATGGCATTTTATGAACCAGTCAATCCATACATGTATTGAGGACTTTTTGCCTAAATTCCAAAGTAATTACTTCCAGACTTCAGTAGATCTCAGATCACAGCTGAGATGAGCACACTCACCTTTCTTCTCCCAGGAAACCTCAATGCCAAGAGGAGAATGCACTCATTCTTGGTGCTGGGAGTCCTAGGGATGCAGCACTGCTGCCGCTTTCAGTGCTGAGAGGGCAAGCACAGCCACTGGTCTCAGAGCCCCCTTCAAACCTGGCTTGTGTCACCGGCCAGCATCTCTAACTGTAGGTCTCCAGTCTGTGTTTCTCCAGCTTCAGGGTAGCAAACTCCTCCCCTCCACAGGCCTCTGAACGGTTCAGATTGCTGTGCTCTGAAGGTTGTCCCCAGATGTAGGCATGCCAGGCACCAAATGACCTGGAGACAAATACTCTGGAGGATTTCCATGTCTCAGGGAACAAGCTCTTGAGAAAAGAAGCAGTTGCAGTTGTCATTTTCCAGTTATGTGAACTTGTCCTTCCAGAGGGCCTCTTTGGTCAATTCTGAATTTGTCAATTAGCGTTAAAGATTTGTTCATAGGATCACCTGAGGATTTTTTTTTTTTTTTTATGTAGATTCTGATCCAGCAGGTCTGAGTGGGATTTCAGCTTATGCGTTTCTTACAAACTCCTAGTCTGGGCTTTTGGTTCATAGTCCCCACTGTGAATAGCAGGATTTAGAGAATCAAGGGACATACTGACAAGGTATCTTATGCCGAATAGGGTTACAAATTTTAAAATAATGAATTAAATCATTAATTCCTTGCACAAAATATGTTTATTTTATGCTTAAGTAGGTCATATGCTTACTTGATTCAAAAGTCTAATCTATGTACAATTGAATTTTGAGGTTAGGGGACAAGAATTCAGAATATTGATGTATTATTTGCTTTTTTGGTGGTCCTTGTTATTAATAATCTCACTTGCTAACTTGTGCATTTAAAGAAAGTATTTTATTATTAAGCATCTCTGTTTCATATTGCTTTTTCTTTCCTATATGTTTTCACACAGTTTTTTCACAAACAGGAATATTTGAAAACATATCAATATGAATCAAGGTAAATTAGATGCTCACAACAGAAGGGAAATTCTTAAAATATGGCTAAATATATCAGGTTCAATTCTCTTTAAAGGAGTTTAAGGTTGGGTTACATTAGATGCACATTTTAGATGCACATTTCAAAACATCAAAAGTTTTATTTTTAATCTCAATACCTAGGGTGCACTCTGTATCAATTACATCAAAATTTTAAAGTCTGATGTCAGATATCAATATTTGCTAGAAGCTTCTCAAACTTTAATGTGTACAGGAATAACCCAGGAAACTTGTTCAAATGCAGATTCTGAAATAGTAAATATAGTGTATGGCTTAAGATTTATGCATTTTTAACCAAGTCTCAGGCTATTCCACTGTGGCTGGACTATGGACCACCTTAGGAACAAAGTGATAGATGATCTCTTATTGCAAATCCCTCCCACTATAATTGTTTCAGATGCAAGCAAGATCCCACATGTCCACGCATCACAAATCTTCTTTTAGCTTTGGAACAGCAGTGGCTGCAGGATTCTGGGATTTTTATGGGAGAATATTATGGGCTGAGAAAGCCACCTTACAGGTGAGCAGACTTAGACTGTTTCCTTAGTGTGCTGAATAAAGCAAGTGGGAAGAGAGCTGGAACTGGGTTAAAGTCAGACATGGGAAGGGTATGAACAGATCTTTCTATAAATGACTGTACAATAATGAAAATTATTGAGATTCATAGAAGCTCATTTTCCATTCTGGGAGGATTATATGTACTGATTCAAGAGAGAATACATATATAAAGAAAGAGAAATGAGGAGACAGAAAGTTGGGATGTTACCAAGGCTTACATGTCCCAGTTGTGTTGCTAAGAATTGTTACCTAGGGTTAGTGAGCACCATCTTGAGAGTTCTACCATCCTCCTATCTAGTAATCCAAACGAGAATTGTGTGTTCATCCTCATACTCTCCTGTACCTTCGACTCACCTCGATTCAACCATGTCTGAACAATCTACTTTTCAAAAATCTCTTGAGAGACTCCTTCCTTCTAGTTCCATTGTCACTGCATACAGTTTCTTGCTTAGAACAATCAAATGGCTGCTGATGAATCTTGATTCAGCCTTAATGTCTCTCTACCCATCTTTTACACCACCTTAAGTGTGATACTACTAACATGCAAAACTAATTGTTTCACTCCCTGCTTTAAAAACGTTTAGAAGGGGTGCCTGGGTGGCTCAGTGCGTTAAAGCTTCTTCTTTCGGCTCAGGTCGTGATCTCAGGGTCCTGGGATCCAGCCCCGCATCAGGCTCTCTGCTCAGTAGGGAACCTACTTCTCTCTCTCTCTCTCTCTGCCGGCCTCTCTGCCTACTTGTGATCTCTGTTAAATAAATAAAATATTTAAAATAAAATAAAATAAAAACATTTAGCAGCTCCCATCACTAAAATAAGAAGTGATGAGGGATCCTGAGTGGCTCAGTTGGTTAAGCTTCTGACTTCAGCTCAGGTCATGATCCCTGAGTCCTGAGATGGAGCCCCGCATCAAGCTCCCTGCTCAGTGGGTAGTCTGCTTCTTCCTCTCCCTTTGCCCACCCCCCCCCACACCACTTGTGCTCTCTCTCTCTCTCTATCTGATATAAATAAATAAAAATCTTTTAAAATTTTTTAAAAATAAAGAGTGTTGTCTTGTAGTGATCCAGAGGTGATTCATGAGATGTCCTCTGTCTACTTCTCTCTTTTAGTAGCTTTACATATTACCCAAAATATGACATGATCTTCTGGTCTGTAGAGGTTTTTTCCCTCTTTCTTGAAGAGACCATTACCTTTCATTTAATCTGTATTTTATATAGGAGCTGTCGCTCCAGTAATTCAAGGGACCAGGACTCTTTTTGTTTGTCCTGCGTGAGCCCATTTGTGTCTGTTGGGCAGAGCACTGGACTAGGACTCATGCATAAGACAGGAGCTGCAAGGGACGCCTGGGTGGCTCAGTTGGTTGGACGACTGCCTTCGGCTCAGGTCATGATCCTGGAGTCCTGGGATCGAGTCCCGCATCAGGCTCCCAGCTCCACGGGGAGTCTGCTTCTCTCTCTGACCTTCTCCTAGCTCATGCTCTCTCTCTCACTGTCTCTCTCTCAAATAAATAAATAAAATCTTTAAAAAAAAAAAAGACAGGAGCTGCAAATGTAGCTATTTTAGTGATTTTTCCCTTCCACTTTTTTTTTTTTGACTGATGAAAAAGTCAAATAAAAACTGTGAGGACTTTTTGAAAACGAATGCTTGACATCACTGAATGAACAGATAATGGAATACAAAGGTGGTAAAGATATATCTTTCTGTCCTAGATTTTGAAAGTATAGGTAAACACTGCAACTCATTCTATCAGCACACAGGCCATTGACCTGACAACAATGAGGTGGAGGGTTTGAACTGGGAAGAGACAAAGGACAACTGAGTGTTCAAGAATATTATGTAAATCCATCCCTGCAAGATGTTCAAGGCCCAAAAACAGAAGAAAAAAATATGGAAGGACAGAAAAGATGTTTCAAAGAAAAAGCTGACATGAAATGGCAACTCTTTCTCAATTATTGGGCGAAAGAGCAGGAACCGCCCGAAAACGACATAACTGAGCAAGATATTTGGCTTCTGTAGCATTTACTTCATACTCAGCTGCAGCATCACTGGTATAAAGATAAGACAAAGTTGTTTGCACTGCTTTTATTAAAAAAAATGTTGTCCTCAAGTGTAATAACTTGAAACTCTATGATGAGAATGAGATTCTACAATGAGTCTCCATATTTGCTATTTTCTGGCTTGATCAATACAGGTTTGAAAGATTTTGATTGTTTTCATTGTAGTAAATGAAATAAAAGTGAAAATAGCATTGATTATTTTTGTAATCCGTGCCCTCTCCAATACCCACCACCTGGATCCCCGAACCTCCCACCCCGCCCCTTCAAAACCCTCAGATTGTTTTTCAGAGTCCATAGTCTCTCATGGTTCACCTCCCCTTCCAATTTCCCTCAACTCGCTTCTCCTCTCCATCTCCCCTTGTCCTCCATGCTATTTGTTATGCTCCACAAATAAATGAAACCATATGATAATTGACTCTCTCTACTTGACTTATTTCACTCAGCATAATCTCTTCCAGTCCCGTCCATGTTGCTACAAAAGTTGGGTATTCATCCTTTCTGATAGAGGCATAATACTCCATAGTGTATATGGACCACATCTTCCTTATCCATTCGTCCATTGAAGTGCATCTTGGTTCTTTCCACAGTTTGGCGACCATGGCCATTGTTGCAAAAATAATGAATACTGTTACGCTGAAAAAATAAAAAATTAAAAAAAAAAAGACTCCCTGCTGAGTGCAGAGTCCTAAGCAGGACTCAGTTCCAGGACCCATGAGATCATGACCTGAGCCAAAACCAAGAGTCGGAGCTAAACCACCTAAGACACCCAGGTGCCCCTGGGCTAGCTAGGTTCTCGTTTCCTATTCATTCAAGGGCAGCAGTGCCTTGTCAGATTTTGCCGGATCACTCATTCTTGAACACTGTTCAATTCTCCAACGAAATGTCATTTCTAACATCCATTATGATAATTAAAAGCCTTCTGGTGTTGATCAGAAATAATAACAGTGGAGTTTGGGTTTTGAATTAGAATCTTTAACATACTAACTAACCCCGCTGGATTATACATTTTCATTTAGGAACTGAAAACATCAATTAACACCCCCAGATAGATATTAAGGTTAAAACATGCTACAGCGAATTACATGTAGTGTAATAGGGGTAGAAGGAGCCCTTACAGGAATGTTTATAAGAATTAATAATAGCTAATATATTGTAAATGCTTACCATGTGCCAAGTACTATACTTAAGAGTTTATGTATATCTTTTCATTTATTCATCATAAAAACAAGAGGAGGAAGCTACTATTAAATGACTTATGATTAAATAATCAAATAAGTAGTCAAATATTTATTTGACTGTCAGTCAAGTGTCTATTAGTCAATTAGGGTGTTCCTAGTGAATAATAAGCACATAGTAACTGGTAACTATTTTTATTCTGCAGCTCTGATTATTGTGTTAACCTATAGCACGCATTATTGCATGGTTTCCATGTGTTAACTTTGGCATATTGTCCCTCTGGATGTATGTGTAATTTTTTTTAAGTCCCAGGTGTACAAATATTTTTAAATGAAGCTTGAACCAAACCTCTGAGAGGTCTCTGAAGCTTTTCCCTCCATGAGCTCCCCGCTCAGTGACCATTGGCCTAAATGACAGAGCTGCCATCCAGGGGCCATCCCAGCATTGAGATTCTGTGATTCTATTACAACAATAGGCAAAAATCTAAGCTCTGCAGTTGCCCAACCTTCCAGCCAATAAGCAAAGCTCAGCTACTCTTTATTTTAAATTTCAATTAATGTAGAGAACATGATGAATACGATGAATCATTATGGCTGTCACTCACATTTTCCTTCTCCTTGAATAAACATGATTATTTGTCGTTAAAAAAAATAGCATTGAAATTCTAGGAAAGCATCAGTCACATAGGGAACTGGGAATGATGTATGTATAGAAGGAAATTCTCAGGATGTCTTAGACCTATCTACAGGCACCTAGGACCAAAGTACTACTCTGAATAAAATTGTGGGTTCTGGAGTCAATTTTTCAGGCTGATCATTTATTATGTTTGGGACCAGGGCAATTAACCAAACTAAATAAACTTCTATTTCCTCATTTTTCAAGGGGAAATAATACTAGGGCCTTCCCTGAGAGAATACTGTAAATATTAAATAAGGTTATTCACTTAAAGTGCTGGGCGCACTTGTTGATATTTCATAAACTCTCAATAACATATGTTACAATTATTATCTTCGTCATCATCATCGTTCTTATTATTTATGTTATCATTAAAAATAAAACTAAGGCTCCTTTCATACTCAAGAGACTTTGATTTTATTCTTAGTATTTCTCCACTCATAATCATTCCAATAAGCTTCAAAGTAGTGGCCTGGAGCAGAATTTAGGAGATGTGTTATATGGGAGAGTGTCATTGAATTTCCAAACATTTGAACAATAAACTTAACATGTTACATATACTAGCAAATTAAAGAACTGTTTCTGACATGACATCATGATACTGATTCTATTCATGAAGACTTTCTACTCTCCAGAATTTTCTTCAGGGCAAATTTGACATCTTTATTCCGCAGGCTATAGATGAGGGGGTTCAGCATGGGCACAATGGTGGTATAAAACACGGAGGACACTTTCCCTTGGTCCATGGAGCTCACAGATGATGGCTGCAGGTACATGAAGGCAGCAGATCCATAGAAGACAGCCACAGCTGTGATGTGAGAGCTGCAGGTGCTGAAGGCTTTGGACCTGCCCTCAGTGGAGCGGATGTGGAGGATGCTGGAGAGGATGAAGACATAGGAGGCAAGGATAGTTAAGGCAGGAGTCAGGATGTTAAATGCACTCAAGACTAGGACCAGTAATTCATTGATGTAGATGCTGGAACAGGACAGCTCCAAGAGTGGGAAGAGATCACAGAAATAATGGTTAACCACATTGCTCTTGCAGAAAAGGAGTCTCATCGTGAAGCTTGTGTGGATTGTAGATCCAATGATGCCCAAACTATAAACTCCTACTGTGAGCCAGAAGCAGAAGTGAGAAGACATGATGACATTGTAAAGCAGGGGATTACAGATGGCAGCATAGCGGTCATAAGCCATTGCAGCCAGCATGTGACACTCTGCAATAGCAAAAATGCTAAAGAAATAGAGCTGAGTCATGCATTCAGGGTAGGAGATGATATTCATCTCTGTCACAAAGTTCACCAACATTTTGGGGTTAATGACAGTGGAATGGCAGAGATCTATGAAGGACAAGCTACTGAGGAAGTAGTACATGGGGGTGTGCAAGTGAGCGCTGAGCCCTATCAGCGTGGTCATGCCCAGGTTCCCCACCACAGTGACCACATAGATTCCTAGGAAGAGGAAGAAAAGGGGCAGCTGGAGTTCTGGTTTCTCTGTTAGCCCAGCAAGGATGAACTCAGTCACTGTAGAGTGATTTCCAGGGTCCATTATCTCCATAACAGATTCTAAGTTTAAAAGAGAGAAAATGAAATTCTGTGTGTGTGTGTGTGTATTTGAGTGTGTACATAGGTGTTTGTGTGAGTATATGTGAGGAGAATAGTTCCATGGAAATCATGATTTTGTTCCTGACTAGAGAAGTTTCATAAAGCAGGGATCTTTTGAGTCTTTACTGCTCATCAAGCAGTGACTCTGGTTGAACTGCAGAAGGAATTATAGACTTCACGAACCTCATAATTAAGATATTTCATAACTTGTTAAGAGAAAACACCAATTTCTATATTTTTTAAGTCAATCAGAAGGGACATTTCTACTTTTATTTCTGAGGACTCTTTCTTCTCCTGTGTTCTATATGTATATTATATTAATGTCATGCTTGTCAAATGACAGTTTCAACTTATTTAGAATAGCATACATTTTCTATACTGAGTAAATATACAATTCATAAGTCTGCAAAAACTCATTATGCTACTGTGAGGTATTTTCCTTACTAGTACCACAACTCAAAATAACTGAAGGACTGAACAGCTCCTGATATCTTTCCACTAGAGAATCTCTCCTCTATATGTCCCAGCTCTCTTCCTCTAGGCCTATAACCCCATGAGCAGAAACATAACTGCTTGACAGACATCATGCTGATATTTCAACAGCTTTTCCCAGAACAAGGAACCATTCCCCTCTTCTAATTTAGCCATCCCAGTGTGTAATATAATGGCTTAAATGGAGGCCATGTATTCATTCACTATGTGACCAGGGGTACAGTGATCTATGACTGGTCTAAGCAATTTGGATTTCATGGTTGAAGTGGTGGAGGTCAGAAAATTATTCATATTCTCAAAATGTAAGAAGGGTTTTTTTTTAAGATTTTATTTATTTATTTGACAGAGAGAAATCACAAGTAAGCAGAGAGGCAGGCAGAGAGAGAGGAGGAAGCAGGCTCCCTGCTGAGCAGAAAGCCCGATGTGGGGCTCGAACCCAGGACCTGGGATCATGACCTGAGCCGAAGGCAGCGGCTTAACCCACTGAGCCACCCAGGTGCCCCAAGAAGGGTTTTTTAAAACAAACTCTAGGTGTTACTTAATGCTGGTCTTCTCTTAAGTCATGTATTTTGCCTGTGTTCTCTATAGAATTCCAAGGTGGTAAAGATATGGATTACTAGAGCATGTGCAAATACACTTAGAAGTTTTAGGTTATTCAGCCTATACTAATCTAGAATATGACGTGTTTTTTTAAAAAAAGATTAATGTCACTTTAGATTTGAAAAGAAAATGAGTACATTCAGGGAACCTGAGTGGCTCAGCTGTTAAGTGTCTGCCTTTTGTTCAGGTCCTGATCCCGGGGGTCCTAGGATCAAGCCCCACATAGGGCTTCCTGCGTGGCAGGAGTCTGCGCCTCCCTCTCGCTCTGTGCCTACCCCCTGCCCTGCTCCTGCTCTCTCTCACTTGCTCTTTCTCAAGTAAATAAATAACATCTTTGAAAAAAAAAAAAGAAAGAAACAATGAGTACATTCTAGAAAATGCAAATTCTTAATCTTACGTATCTTTCGAGCAACAGTTGTATTAGTGTTTTTAGTTGGGGGTACAATACTTTATGTGATAGTAGAAGAATTGGCAAACTGCAGAAAGAATGATCTAGAAATTTTTCATTTTAAGAATGGCTTAAATAACTGAAGATATTTTGCTAGCAAAGCAAAGATTCATGTGGCACATGGCACGAACCTCAATCTTCAACAGATTGCTTTAGTTAAGAAGTACCATACTTAACTGCCCATGTCTCCAAAAGAATGAAATAAAACTGCTTGAAACTCTGGAGAGAAATATTTGGTTTCACAACAAAGATAACAGTCTCAGAAATACCCTGAGCTTATCGTCAGAAAAGTTTGAACATAGCCTGAATAACCACTTTCCAAGCTGATTTTGTTTAAGGACTCAAGCGCCTGCCTCATGGGTGATTGGATTAAATCATCCCTGTCACCTCTTCCAGTTCCACTGTTTCATGATTCTCTAATTCTAGTAGGTCTCGATTATTAAGTTACACAAGATGGATTGAAATCTCAACTCCACCCCAAATTTGCTGTACCACCTTGGGATAATTATGTCCATTCTCCAACCCTCTGAAAAACAAAAATGCTATTATCTGTCTCCAGTGAAAACTAACTTAAATGATGCCTACAAGATGCTGAGCACAGTGTCTGGCTCCTGGTAAGAACTTAAGAATGTCAATGTTATTTTAATTTTAATCTTTTGAGTTTTGCTCTGTCGTATCTTCTATTTGACCAACATTTTCATCCTTTAATGAGGATCAAACTTAATTTTTTTTTCCTCAGAACATCTTCTTATTGCTCCTTCTGGCATTAAGACATACAAAAATAAAGAGATTTTAAATTTTTCAGTCAATATTGACTTCCTAAAATCATCAATATTTTTCATAGTCTTCAAATAAAGTCCAAGCCAATTTCCTTGTCATTCAAAGGTTTATGTCATCTGGTAACAAAAAGAAAAGTTTTCTTATTTATTTCCCAGCAAGTATCACATGATTTAGCTATTTCACAAAAAAGCATTAGTACACTACCATCATATTGTTTTAGCACTTTTTTAAAAAAAATTTTCATTTATTCTCTGTGTCCTGTGAAATTTGTTTACTAGTTAGGGCCCTTTAGTTAAGGGCTCCAATAGTGAAAGCTCCAGTGCACTGGGAGGGAGCTAGAGGAGAGAATTCTAAAATTTTAAAAGTTACAGACCAGGACATATTCAGACATACCCCTCTTGCTCCCCCAAACTGCAGCCATGTGTAATTTTCTCCTTCATTCCTCTGAAGAGAAAATACTCTAATGATGCTGGTGGATAGTTCTGAGTACTAACCTTGCAAGACTTCTTGGTGCCGAGGGGGCCTTGGATTAAAACCCTTCACGGCAATAATTTGGGGTTATTGTTCCTGATCTCTACTGAAGCCAGTTCCCTTCTACACCAGTTGGTTGATATGATGATTTTTTTATACTGAATAGTGATGCCAAGAGTCTGATTAGGAACAAGTTATAATAATCGTCTCCCACTAGTGCCTCATCCCATGAGTATCATCCTTTGGGAAAAGAAACAATCAGAATTTCTCTTTTTCCCTATTGGTTTTCAAGCATTTGCTAGTGCCACATAAGTGAGATTTATTGTTCTTGTTAAATTACGGATTGAAAACAAGGAAGTATTAGATTTTGTTCGTGTTTCAGTGAATTTCACACCAAGCTATTTAAAAGTTAAAAAATTCATGGAACCTTATAAACATACCCTAAAGGAATTTTTTGAACTGATGTCCCAAAAAGGATAACAGAAATATGATGGGTGCCACATATATGAGCCATATATGTCATTGTAAGCTTACTAATAGATACATTAAAAAAGTGAAAAAGAGGTGACATTATTTCAATGACATATTTTATTTAATTCAATGTACCTAAAATATTACCATTTCAACATGTAATCAATATGATTTCACTCATATGTGGAATTTAAGAAACAAAACAGATGAGGGGCGCCTGGGTGGCTCAGTGGGTTAAAGCCTCTGTCTTTGGCTCAGGTCACGATCCCAGGGTCCTGGGATGGAGCCCCGCATCAGGTGCTCTGCTCAGCGGGGAGCCGGCTTCCTCCTCTCTCTCTGCTTGCCTCTCTGCCTACCTGTGATCTCTGTCTGTCAAATAAATAAATAAAATCTTAAAAAAAAAAAACATAAAATAGGGGAAGGGAAGGAAAAATCAAACAAGGCGAAATCAGAGAGGGAGGTAAACCATAAGAGACTCTCAATCATGGCAAATAAATAGGGTGGCTGGAGCGGAGGTAGGTGGAGGGATGGGGTAAGTGGGTGATGGGCATTAATGAGGGCACATGATGTGATGAGCACTGGTCGTGGTTATAGGCAACTGATAAATCACTAAATTCTACCCCGGAAACTAGTAATACACTATATGTTAACAAAACTGAATTTACATTAAAAATTAAAGAAAAAAAAGGATAAATAGAAAATTAGGGAAAACAATCTCAGATGTAAGATTTAAAAGTTTTATTTTCATTGACTTCTACTAACTAGATTTCGTGTTGTCCTCATAAAACAGCATTACTTGGGATACTTTAACTTGGGGCTGGATAAAAACATCTGCTAGATATTGCCAGAACCCCATGAAAAGTTCCTAACAAGTCTAACAAAGGAAGATCATGACTGATTTTCCTCTAAAATTAAGAGAGATATATTGAGGAACAATAATAGCTACATTACCCCTCAGACAATACATATGTCTTCCCAGACTTTCAGCATTTGACCATTTTGAAACTTGCATAAAACAAGACAAAATGTACTTTCCATTTTCCTATTATGAATCCTTTAGGGACGATTCAAACTTACAGGGTCAGCTTACTTCTGGCCCCAACTATTCTCTGATCGTTCTTGCTACTAAATGAGCCCAGGATATAACATTTAAACTGAGATAAACAATATCCTAAGGCAAAATAGAGTAAGTACTGGTGGGATCATTTGGCTGTATTGAGGGTTCTCTTAGAATTTTTGGAAAATATCAACTCAGCTACAAGGTCTATCCTGAAGAATATGATTCTCAAGAGCTCACAGTAGTGGAATCTGGAAACTCAAGGTATATATTTTAATGTGCTGTCCCTCATGCTCTAAACCCCTTTCTCTTAGCATCTGCATCCATTTAAAATCTACTTATAGGATCGGGAAACACGATTCTTTCTAGAATCCAACCAGTCTCAACTCAGAGAAATTTTTTGTGTGTGTGAAATTTTGGTTTATTCTTTTTTTTTGTTATGTTCAGTTAGCCAACATACAGTACATCATTAGTTTTTGAGGTAATGTTCAATGATTCATTAGTCTCATAGAACACCCAGTGCTCATCAGAGAAATTTTTACATCAAGCCCAATATTTCCGTTTCTCCACATAAACACAATACAGAGCTAGTTCATCATTTCATACAGGTGAGAGGCATAAGCTCTCATTATGTGCTTGTGAGATAGAGGTCTGTGGGTTGTTGCTTTACAGTCAGACATAAAACATAGTCGAGTGTTTATTTATCCAGGATTTCCCCACATGTTTGATCATCAAGTCACCGAGGGAGCTTATGGTATTTATAAAACTTATGACTGTAAAAATCTAAGCATGATTATAATGACAAAGCCATCCTTCCTGAATCATTCTCCCTACATTCAGTCTTCCTCGAGGGACAATTTAATCTCTGTATAGCTCTGATAAACAGATTCTCTTTCATGTCTTCTTCTGAAGGTTACCTCCACAGCTCTAAATAATTCACACATCTTCTATTTCCAGATTATCAATTTTAGGTGTTATCTCCACTATTCTATGACCTCACTTTACTTAAATCATGATCACCGTCTCCCCTCTATCCTCATATATGATGCTTTTTTTTTTTATTCTTTTCTTAGTGGCTCCTAAATCTTTAGAAAGTATTCTTGAACCTTTTTATTCATCAACTGCCCAAAATCTCTCAATTCATCCGGAGAGATTGTTATTAGAGATTTCTTATTCTATGACAGGAATTAGTGAATCATAGTCTTTGAGGTCATAGGTCAGTGCCTCCGACTGTAGGTCTTCAGTTTGCATTTCTCTGGCTTCAGGGTAGCAAACTCCTCTTCCCCCACAGGCCCCTGAGTGGTTCTCATCACTGAGCTCTGAAGGTTGCTCCTGGTTTCAGGCATGCCAGGCACCAAACAACATGGGGACAAATACTCTTGAGGATTTCCATGTCTCAGGGTACAAGCTTTTGAGAAAAGAAGTACTTATCTTTAGCATTCCGTTTGTTCTAGGGATTCTTCATCAATTCTGATTTTATCAATTAATGATAAAGATCTTTCATAGGATCACCTGAGGATTTTTATTTTTTTTAAGAGTTTATTTATTTATTTGACAGAGATCACAAGCAGGCAGAGAGGCAGGCAGAGAGAGAGGAAGGGAAGCAGGCTCCCTGCTGAGCAGAGAGCCTGATGCGGGGCTCCATCCCAGGACCCTGGGATCATGAGTTGAGCAGGAGGCAGAGGCTTTAACCCACTGAGCCACCTAGGCACCCCAGGATTTTTTTTTTTTTAATGTAGGTTCATGTCCAGCAGGTCTGAGTGGGGTTTGAGATTCTGCATTTCTTACAAGCTCCTAGTCAGTGCAGTTGGTTCACAGCCCACACTGTGAATAGCCCATTTTAGAGGATCAAGGCAAACCCTGACAGAGTATCTTTCTGTTAATTGGGCCAGAATTTTAAAGTAATGAATTGAACCATTTTTCCTACATAAGAAAATCTTATTTTATGCATAACTAGGTAATATACTTACTTGATTCAAAAGTCAGACCTATATAAAACTGGATATTAAAGGTGTAGGATAAGAATTCAGAATTTTGATGTATTATTTGCTTTTGTGAGGTCCTCACTAAAAATAATCCCACTGCTAAATGGTGTATTTAAAGAAAATATTTTATTACAGGCACCAGTGTTTCATACTAATTAATTCTCCTTTCTTACATATTTTTAATTTTTTCCCCAAAGCTGGAATAATTGAAAGCAGATTTATTACAGTATGAGTTAAGGTAAATGGGACACTCACATCAGGGGAGCTCTTATAATATATCATTACATATATTAAGTTCAATTCTTTTTAAAGAAGTTTACTTTTACGTTAGTGTCGGGTTACATTAGTGTGTCTCACTTATAACAGCACATTTAAAATAATCAAGGGAGTTTTTTAAAATCTCTATATCCATCTGGAACCCCATATCAATTAAACCACAGTTTTGGGGACTGAGTTCTGATAATATGTTTTCTAAAACCTGTCAAACTTTTTCCAAAAAAGATTTATTTATTTATTTTTGGGAGGGGGAGAGCGTGGGCACACATGCACGCACAAGGCAGGGAAGGAGCAGAGGGAGAGAATCTTCAAGCAGATTCCCCACTGAGCACAGAGTCTGACATGGGACTTGATCTCACAACCCTGAGATCATGACCTGAGCTGAAATCTGGAGTTGGATACCCAGCCAACTGAGCCACCCAGGTACCCCCAAACTTGTCAAACTTCAATGTGCACAGGAATAACCTGGGAATCTTGCTCAAAAGCAAGTTCTTGATTTAGGAAAGCCAGTGTATGGTTTGAGATAATGCATTTTAACACACTCTTAGATTTTACCTATCCTGGTGGTCTGTGGACTCCCCTAGAGGAACAATGCATCAAATGATCTCTTGTTCTGAGTCCCTTTCATTATCTATAATTCATGCAGATTCAAGCAAGGTTTTGTATGCTCACACATCACAAAGCTTCTTTCAGCTTTGGAATAACAGTGGTTGCCGGGTTCCAGGACGTTTACGGGAGAAACTACGTGTCCGAAATGCCACTTTGCAAGTGAGCAGACTAGATCTGCCTGTTTTCTCAGTGTGCTGAATAAAATGAGTAGGAGCAGAGTTGGAGGTTAAGACAGAAACGGGAAGGGTATAAAACGACCCTTCCATAAATGATTACACAATAATGAAAATAATTGAGATTCACAGAAACCATAGTTTTCATTTTGTCAGGGTATATGTACTGATTCAGAAAATTAAATACATATGTGTGTGTGTATATGTGTGTGTGTGTGTATATAATATGTGTACATATAACATGTATATGTATACATATTTTATATAGAGAGAGAAACAGAGAGAGTTGAGTTTTACAAGACTTATGTGACCCAATTGCCTTGCTGCCTTGAGCTCCGTCCTGAGAGTTCTGTCATCATGGTCCTTCTACATAATAATTCAGACTCAAAATTTGCATTCATCCTTACACGTTTCTGTACCTCAACTCACCTCCGCTCAACTCTGTCTGAATGATCCATTTTTCAAAAACCTCTTGAGCGTCTCCTTCCTTTCTGGCTCTGCTGTCATTGCATGCAGTGTCTTGCTTAGAACAATCAAATGGCTGCTAACCAGTCTTGATTCAGCCTTAATGTCTTTCCATCCATCTTCCTCACCACCTTAAGAGTGATACTGCTAGCATGCAAAGCTAATTGTTTCACTTGCTTAAAAAACATTAAGCAGCTCCCATCACTAAAATAGTCATGACTTGTAGTGATCCAGATGTGATCCATGAACTGTCCTCTGTCCACTTTTCTCTTTTAGTAGCTTTACATATTACCCAAAATATGACATGATTTTCTGAGTTTGCAGAGACTTTGCCCCCTTTTTCTTGAAGAGACCATTACCTTTCATTTAATCTGTATTTTATATAGGGCCTGAAGCTGCAGTGATTCAAGGGTCTACCCACCAGCACTCTGTCCTGCATGAGTCCATTTGTGTCTACTGGACAGAGCACTGGGCTAGGAATCGTGCTCAAGACAGGAGTCGTAATTGTAGCCATTTTCCCTTCCTTTTCTTGGACTGATGAAAATTAAGTCACATAAAAACTATGGGGACTTTTTGAAAATGAATGTTTGACATGAATAAGAAGATAGTGGGATATAAGAGTAGTGAGATAAATATTCTCGTCCTGTAAACACTGCAACTTTTTGTATCAGGTGAATAACATAAACACAGTAACCTAAGAACACTGTTGTGACAACAATCAGGTGGATGGTTTGAATTGAGAAGAGACAGAAAACAGTTAAATATTTAGAGTATCATACAAATCCACAGTAACAAGATGTTAAAAGCCCAGAAGCAGAAAAGCAAAATATGAAAGGAAAGGCAAGATGTTTAAAAGATGAAATTGGCATGCTATGGCAATTATTTGTAAATTATGGGGAAAAGAGCATGAGCCACATAAAAATGGTACAACTTAGCAGGATTTTTGGCTTTCATAACGGTTACTTCATAAATAGCTACAGCATCACTGGTATAGAGACAAAATAATGTTGGTTGGGCTGCTTTTATATAAATTATTGCTATCAAGAATGATAACTTGAGCTTCTGTAAGGAGAGTCTACCAGATTTGAAAGATTTTGATCCTATCAAATGAAATAAAAGTGAAAATAATATTGAAGGTATCTGTAGGAAAACAGCACTCTTACATAAGGAACTGGAGATGTCATCTGTTTTTGGAAGGAAATTCTTGAGGATGTTCTAGACCTATCCACAGTTACATGAGACCAAAGTATCATTTGAGTAAACTCATGGGTCCTGGAGCCAAACTTTCGAGGATCAATCATTTATGTTTGGGACATAGGGCATTTACTCAAACGAATTAAGGTTCTATTTCATCTTTGAAAGAGAAGTAATACAAGGGCTTTTCCTGAGAGAAAACTATAAACATTTGGTAAGTAAATACTATAAATAAGGTTATTCATTTAAAGTGCTGAGCATAGTGCTTGACATTTAACAAAATCTTAATAATCTACAAACTACTATTATCTTCAAAAATTATCTTCATCATCATCATCATCACCATCATCGTTCTTATTATTTGTGTTATCATTAAAAATAAAACTAAGGCTCCTTTCATACTCAAGAGACTGATTTTATTCTTAGTATTTCTCTACTATAATCACTCCAATAAGCTTCCAAGGAATGGCCTGGAGAAGAATGTAGGAGACATGTTATGTGGGAGAATGTCATTGAATTTCCAAACATTTGAACAATAAACTTAACATGTTATATATATTAACAAATTAAAAAAAAAACTGTTTCTGACATGACATCATGATACTGATTCTATTCATGAAGACTTTCTACTCTCCAGAATTTTCTTCAGGGCAAATTTGACATCCTTATTCCGCAGGCTATAGATGAGGGGGTTCAGCATGGGCACAATGGTGGTATAAAACACGGAGGACACTTTCCCTTGGTCCATGGAGCTCACAGATGATGGCTGCAGGTACATGAAGGCAGCAGATCCATAGAAGACAGCCACAGCTGTGATGTGAGAGCTGCAGGTGCTGAAGGCTTTGGACCTGCCCTCAGTGGAGCGGATGCGGAGGATGCTGGAGAGGATGAAGACATAGGAGGCAAGGATAGTTAAGGCAGGAGTCAGGATGTTAAATGCACTCAAGACTAGGACCAGTAATTCATTGATGTAGATGCTGGAACAGGACAGCTCCAAGAGTGGGAAGAGATCACAGAAATAATGGTTAACCACATTGCTCTTGCAGAAAAAGAGTCTCATCATGAAGCCTGTGTGGATTGTAGATCCAATGATGCCCAAACTATAAACTCCTACTGTGAGCCAGAAGCAGAAGTGAGAAGACATGATGACATTGTAAAGCAGGGGATTACAGATGGCAGCATAGCGGTCATAAGCCATTGCAGCCAACATGTGACACTCTGCAATACCAAAAATGAGGAAGAAATACAGCTGAGTCATGCATTCATAGTAGGGAGTGATGTTCTTTTGTGTCACAAAGTTCACCAGCATTTTGGGAGTGATGACGGTGGAATGGCAGAGATCAATGAAGGACAAATTGCTGAGGAGGTAGTACATGGGGGTGTGCAAGTGAGCACTGAGCCCTTTCAGCGTGATCATGCCCAGGTTCCCCACCACAGTGACCACATAGATTCCTAGAAAGAGGAAGAAAAGGGGCAGCTGGAGTTCTGGTTTCTCTGTTAGCCCAGCAAGGATGAACTCAGTCACTTTAGAGTGATTTCCAGGGTCCATTATCCTCTCAAAGAGTTCTAAGCTTAAAAAACAGAAAATGAGTGTACTTGTGTGGGGTGTGTGAATATGTGTATACATATGTATGTGTGTATGTGTGTGAGGGAGAGAATAATTTTATGGAGATCATTATTTTATCCCGCATCAAAGGTCATTCCTAATGCAGATATCTCTTGAATCTCTTCTATCACTCTGGGACAACCAATGATTCCAGCTGACAGAGGAAAATTCAAGAAACTTCTAACTAAGATATTTCTAATTTTAATAGAAAACTCTAAGTTTACATGCTTTGAGTCAGTTAGTAGGGAAGTTACTACTGTTATTTCTTTTTTTTTTAACTTTTTATTCAAATTCCAGTTAGTTAACATACAGTGTAATATTAGTTTCAGGTTATAGTATGGTGATGCAAGTGCTGTTATTTCTAATGACTCTTCCCTATATGTATATAATCATCCTATATCCCATGGGATATCCTATATGTCTATATTAATGCCATGGCATATTAATCAAATGTCATAATGATTAAATTGTCATTCAGTTGAAAATAAGAAAGAGTAATATGTTTTCTACAAGCAATAAACACAGGATTCATAAGTCTGTGAAAAGTTGTTAATTTGGTCTGAATCATTTTCCTTACTAGAATTTCTGCACAAAATACCTGAAGGACTGGGCGGCTAGCAATATCATTCCACCTAGAATTCTGCTTCTCTGCTTGTCCTAGTTTCCTCCACCCAGACCTACTACCTCACAAGGTAAGAACATAACATACCTATACCTCAACAACTTTCCAAGAGTGAAAACTGTCTTCCTTCCTTTATAATTTAAATAATCCCAGGGGAGTGATCTAATGGCTGAAATTTACATCATTTATTTTACCTCTGTGGCCAGAGAAGCAGAAGACTATGAATGGTTTATGTTAATTGGACATCATGGTTGTGGTGGAGGTCAGAAAACTACCCTTATTCCCAAAATATGAGAAAGGTTTTGGAAGAAAAACATTAGGTGTCTTCTTGTCATGTATTTTGCATGTACTCTCTACAGAATTTTAGGATGATAGAGATATGGATTATTAGAACACATGCAAAATACAATTAGAAATATTAGTTTCAATTCAATACTAGTCAACAATGTGATCTTTTAAAAAAAGACTAATAGTCCATTTACACTACAAAGAAAACTAGATTCTAGAAAATGGAAATTCATTTTCTTAATACTCAAGCCATAGTTGGAATAGTGTTTTCAATTTGAGATAGAATACTATATGTGATTTAGAAAAAACTGGACAATTTCAGAAAAATTATTTAGAAATCTTATCTTTAGATGAATGGCTGAAATAACTGAGGGTATTTAATTACCAAAAAATCCAAAAAATTCATGTGGCACATGACAGTTATTGCCAAATTTTCGATATATTGCTGCATTTAAAAGGTGTTGGACTCATTTTATATTTCTCCAAGAAAATAAGGTAAAATGACCTGCTTGAAACTATAGGGAGTACTATCCAGTTTCACATCAAAGAAGCCTGACAATAATCACATACACCTTGATCTTACAACCAGAACTGTTAGAGCACAGTCTAAAGGGCCATTTAGTGGCTATTGTTTATGGATACAAGCTCTAGATGGGTGGTTGGATTAAGTCCTCCTTAATATCTCTTTCAATTCCAGTATTTCATGATTGTGTATAATTCCAATAGGTCCTGATATTAAGGTAGATAGTCATGGATGCAAATAATTTTGTCTTACACTTCCACTAATCATCTGAAAAATGGAAATGTTAATTTCTTTCTCATGTGAAAATTAAATTAAATGATACCTGCAAAGTGCCTAGCACAGTTCCTGACTCTTGATAAGAACTTAATAAATATCAATGTTGTTTTAATTGTAATTTATTGAGTATCTCTCCATTATATCTTTCATTTGCCCAACAATTATCTCTCCCATAATGAAAACCAGATGTGAAAACCCATAATGAAAATTTCTTTCCTCAACATATCTTCTTCTTGTTTCTGTGAATACACACAATGTGGATCCTGGGTGGCTCAGCCAGTTAAGCATGCGACTCTTGATTTAAGCTCAGATCATGATCTCAGGGTTGTGAGCTCGAGCCCTGTGTGGGGTTCTGCATTCAGCAGAGAGTCTGCTTGAGATTCTCTCCCTCTGCCCCTCCCTCTGCTTGCCCTCACTCTCTATTTCTCTAAAATAAATCAATAAATCTTTAAAATAATAATAAAATTTTAAAAATACATAAAATATACAGAAATTTAGAAACTTTATACTGAATAGCAACCTCTTAAAATTATCAACATTTTCCAAGGTCTCCAAATGAAGTTCAAACCAACTTGTCATTCAAAGATTTATATCATCAGGCAACAACAAAAGAGTATTCTTTTTTTCTGTTCCAACAGTTATGATGTTATTTAGTTATTCCTCAAGGGTATTTAGTAGATTCTTAGTTTTTACTCATCATAGTCCTTTATCTTTTCTCTTCTTCCATTCCCTCTACCTTGTGAAACTTATTTAATAGTTAGGATCATTTAGTTAAGGAGATTAATATGAGAGCCCCAGTCAACATGACCAATTGTTTTGTGCCCATAATACCTTTCCTATGTTTACGTAAGCACTTACTTAACTTTCTATTAATTATTATTAGTTATTTACTGTTTTCCCTTCTCTACTAGACTGTAAATTCAGCACAGTCCCTGGCACAGTGCTTTGTGTCCAGTGATCTTTAATCAATGGGTGTTAAATAAAATTGTGAAGGAAGGTAAGAGATAAGTTAACAGAGACTAAATCAACAAAGACTTCACTGCTTGAGTTGAAATGAATAAACAAAAAAGTATTTGCCATAACTTTATACTAGAGGGAACAGAGAGAAAATAAAGGAACGTGTGCTCATTAGAGTGTGAATAATGGGATAAGGACAGGTGAGGACATATAAATAACTACGTGTGTCTGTATGTGCACTGGAAAGGGAGCTTGAGTGGAAGACTAAGATTTTAAAAGCCAAGGACTGAGATTCAGATCTACCCTTCTTCTTCCCAGAGAGTTCAATGCTGTGTATTTTTCTTCTTCATTGTTCTAGAGGGGAAAATGACATGATGATGCTGGTAGATAGTTCTGAGTACTAACCTTGCAAGACTCCTTGGTGCTGAGAGGGTCATGGTCTAAAAGGGTTTTTTTTTTTTTGGCAATTGTTTTTAGTCACTGATCTTGATTGCTGGTGAAGTTGCTGCCCAAGGCCATCTGTCCCCCTCAAAGGCTGTTTGATAGGATGAGAGGATTTTATACTCTGAGTATAGATAATAAATGTCTGATTAACAAACAATGATAATGGCCTCCCACTAGAATCTTATCCCACAAGGATCCACTCTTGGGAAATGAAACAGAACTTCCCCTTCTCCATTTGTTCTCAAGTGCTTAATAGTGCCACATAGGTGTAATTCATTGTTCTTGTTAGGTTACATACTAGTATTTAGGATGTGAGAGATATTGTAAGGACACCAGTGAATTTCATGCCAAACCATTTTAAAATATAAAATTCCAGGAAATTTTTAAGACATACACTAAAAAAGTTTTCTTAAAGTTCTTTCCCACAAAGGCAAAGTAGAAAACCTGAAAGTATTTATTTTCATTGACCTCTGTTAACTGTACTTAGATTTCATAATGTACTCAGAAAACAGTGACACTTGGAATGTTTTAATTTGTGGCCTAAATGAAAGCATCTGACAAATATTGCATATTCCCCTGAGGAGTTCCTAACAAGAGGAAGGAGAGATGATGACTTTATTTTTTCCAAAAATTAAAAGAGAAATAATGAGAAGCAATAATAACATATGTGCTATAGAGATCATTTTAGTTCTATATAAAGGCTACATCATTTTATTGGAAATAAAAATCATATTTAACATTTTATTAAAACTATTTATTGAATGTTACATACTTTTTGACAATAATCACAATAAATTTTCTTAATCAAATTTACTCTGAAATGCTTTAAATTATTGTTAGAAATGGATGTCAACCTTCTTTGTAAAGGTGTTTTTGCCAATCGCTTTGAAAAGAGCAAAAATTTAGAACAGAATATTCATAAACCCTATGGAAAATGTTACTTATTAATAATCAAACCTTAGAACAAGAAATATGGTTTGTTCTTCAGAATTTGACAATTTTGATAGAGATAATATCCACAAGCACACATTAATAGTAAACAATGGAAAAGGCATTATTAGAGCAGATAAGATGAACCAGAAGTATGTCTGCTGATAACCTGGAGGGGTCAGAAATGCATGGAGAATTAAAACTTCTGTTTGTCGTTGAAAGGTATATAAAATTTGGAAAGGGAAAATGAAGTCAAGAACTCATTTCAGAGGATATTATGCTAATTGAAATAAGTCAGACTGAAAAAGAAAAATACCATGTGATCACTCATTTTTGGAATCTAAAAAACAAAACAGGTGAATAAACAAACAAAAAAAATCAGAATCAGACCTATAAATACAGAGAACAAACTGACGGTTGCCAAAGGGAAGGACGGGGGCAGGGGCAGTGAGCAAAATGGATGAAGAGGAGCAGGAGAGACTGGCTTCCAGTTATGGAATGAATATGGAACGAATAAGTCACAGGAGTAAAAGGCACAGCATAGGGAATATAGTCAATGATATTGTAATAATGTTTTATGGTAATAGATGGTAGCTACATTTGTGGTGAGCCTAACATAATGTATAGAGAGGTTGAGTCACTATGTCATCGACCTGAAACCAATGTAACACTGTGTGTCAGCTATACTCAAATTTTAAAAAAATCAAGCTTTTCACAGTGAAGGAAACCATTAATAAGACAAAAGGCAACCTACTAAATGGGAGAAAATATTTGCAAATGATATATCCAACAAGGGGTTAATATTCAAAATATATGAAGAACATAAAGAATTTATACAACTGAACACTAAAAAATGCAAACAATCTTATTAAAAAATGCACAGAAGAGCTTCTTTTCCAAAGACTATATATGGCTGAAAGAATATATATGGCTGACTTTGGAAAACAGTGTGGAGATTCCTTAAGAAATTAAAAATAGATCTACCCTATGACCCTGAAGTTGAACTACTGGGTATTTACCCCCAAGATAATGATGTAGTGAAAAGAAGGGCCATCTGTACCCCAATGTTCATAGCAGCAATGGCCACAGTTGCCAAACTGTGGAGAGAACCAAGGTGCCCTTCAACAGACGAATGGATAAAGAAGATATGGTCCATATATATAATGGAGTATTATGCCTCCATCAGAAAGGATGAATACCCAACTTCTGTATCAATGTGGACAGGACTGGAGGAGATTATATTGAGTGAAATAAGTCAAGCAGAGAGAGTCAATTATCATATGGCTTCACTATTTGTGGAGCATAAGGAATAACATGGAGGACATGGGGAGATGGAGAGAAGTGAGTTGGGGGAAATTGGAGGGGGAGATGAACCATGAGAGACTGTGGACTCTGAGAAACAAACTGAGGGTTTTGGAGGGGGGTTGAGAGGTTGGGTGAGCCTGGTGGTGGGTACTGTGGAGGGCACATATTGCATGAAGCACTGGGTATGGGACATAAACAATGAATTCTGAAACACTGAAAAGAAATTTTTAAAAAATAATTTTTTTTAAAAAGTATAAAAATTTTTTTCCAAATAAAAAGAATATATATGGCTGGCCATATATTAATCACCAAGGAAATTCAAAGAAAACCACAATGAGATATCACCTTACACCTATCAGAATGACTAAAATCAGAAGGACAAAAAAATAACAAGTATTGGTGAGAATGTGCAGAAAAAGGAATGCTTGTGTACTGTTGGTGGGAATGTAAATTGGTATAGCCACTGTGGAAAACAGTGTAGAGGTTCTTTGAAATACTAAAAATAGAAACATAATATGATCCAATAATTCCACTACTGGATATTTACCCCAAGGAAACAAAAACACTAATTCATAAGGATATATGCACTTTTATGTTTATTGCATCATTATTTACAATAGCTGAAATATGGAAGCAACTTAAGTGTCTATCAATACATGAGTGGATGAGGAAGATGTGACATATCTATACAGTGGAATATTATGCAGCCATAAAAATGATATCTTGCCATGTGCAACAACATAGATGAACTTAAAGGATAGTGTGCTAAGTGAAATAAGTCAGACTGAGAAAGACAAATACCATATGACTTCACTCATATGAGGAATCTAAAAATCAAAACAAATGAATAAACAAATAAAAAGCAGAATCTGATCCATAAACTCTTGGTTCCCAGAAGGGAGAGGATTGGGGGAAATGAGCAAAATGGGTGAAGGGAATTGGGATAAACAGGCCTCCAGCTATGGGATGAGTAAGTCATGTGAATAAAAGGCAAAGTATAGGGAATATAGCCAATGATATTAGAATAGTGTTGTATAGTAACAGATGGTAGCTACATTTGTGGAGAACGTAGCATAACATATGTTGAATCACTATGTTGTACACCTGAAACTAAAGTAATATTGTATGTCAACTACACTTGAATTAAAAAAGAGGAAGAGAGGGCGAAAAGCATACTGGTAAGACCTTACCATAGAGTTCTGGCAAGTGGTATATGATATCTATTATGATTAGTCACAGTCTTCAAACCAACCATGTAAAATTAAAATAGTTTATGAACGCTATATGACAATCACAGTCATTTATAACATTTCATCCTTTCGAATAACTAGTAGAAGTTAAAAGTCTTGAAAAACATATTAAAAGATAATTAAAGAATTATCAGAAGAATTGTACTTGACTTATTTCACCTATTTATGTTAAAATACCCGTTTTGTGCATTCTATTCCTAGAGGATACTCTAATTCTGCAAATTTTATTTGTCTGCACTGTGCTTTCTAACCCCAGTATACTTGGTGCTCTCTGATGTCCATGTGGTGTCCAATTCTATGTCCAAAACATGCCATTGTATGGTCCTGCTTTCCATATGACTGGCACTATGAATCCAGTCTCATCCTACACAGTTTTTCCAAATTATCAGATAGTCACAACAATCTCATTATTTGTTGACATACATTGCTGTCTTTGGAATGTTTCCTTATCAAACCTCATTGGGGAATTATAAATTTTTGCTCAGGCAAAATACCCCTTTTCTTCTTTTTTCAAGGATCTTATTTAGGGCAACCTTGACATCCTTATCCCACAGGCTATAGATCAGGGGGTTCAGCATGGCACAATGATGGTATAAAACACAGAGGACACTTTCCTTTTGTCTATGGAGCTCACAGATGATGGCTGCAGGTACATGAAGGCAGCACATCCATAGAAGACAGCCACAGCTGTGATGTGGGAGCTGCAGGTGCTGAAGGCTTTGGACCTGCCTTCAGTGGAGCGGATGCGGAGGATGCTGGACAGGATGAAGGTGTAGGAGCTAAGGATCATCAGGCTGGGGGCAAGGATATTAAATGCACTGAAACACAAAACTACCACCTCATTAATATAAGTGCTGGAGCAGGAGAGCTCCAGGAGTGGGAAGAGATCACAGAAGTAATGGTTGATCCTATCAGCTTTGCAGAAAAGCACTCTTAACATGCAGCCAGTGTGAGCTGTGGCACCAGTCAAGCCCATGATATATACCCCAACTACCATCCCAGAGCAGACCTGATAAGACATGGTGACATTGTAAAGCAATGGGTTACAGATGGCAACATAGCGGTCATATGCCATTGCAGCCAACATGTGACATTCTGATATAACAAATACAAGGAAGAAGTAGAGCTGAGTCATGCATGCTTGGTAGGAGATAAAATTTCTCTCTGTCACAAAGTTCACCAACATTTTGGGGGTAATGACAGTGGAATGGCAGAGATCTATGAAGGACAAGCTACTGAGGAAGTAGTACATGGGGGTGTGCAAGTGAGCTCTGAGCCCTATCAGCATGATCATGCCCAGGTTTCCCACCACCATGACCACATAGATTCCTAGGAAGAGGAAGAAAAGGAGCAGCTGGAGTTCTGGTTTCTTTGTTAGCCCAGCAAGGATGAACTTGGTCACTGTAGAGTGATTTTCTGCTGTCATTTTCCTCTGGGAATTTTATGTAGAAAGAAAAGAAGAAAATTCGTGGTAGATATTTATTTTCCCACCATGTAATGTAGTATGAAACAGAATTTGTCTTTTCAATCAGGTAGCTCCAGTTCTATGTCTGTCCCTGACCCATGTTAGTGCTCAGAGACCCTGAGGTCTCAGTAATATGGGGCATGTAAATAAATATCAGAAAGAACTAGTCTCCTTTTTGTTCTATGCTTAAGAGTGGCTCTTTTGCACTCCTATATTTACTGTAGCATTATTCGTGATAGCCAAATTATGGAAGCAACCCAAGTGTCCATCGATAGACAAATGGATAAAGATGGGAGATACACACACACACACACACGCACATAATGAAATATCATTCCGCCATAAAAAAGAATGAAATCTTGCCATTTGCAACAGCATGGATGAATCTAGAGAGTATAATGCTGAGTGAAATAAGCCCATCAGACAGAGACATATGCCAAATAATTTCACTCATATATGAAATTTAAGAAACAAAACGAATAAACAAAGGGAAAAATAAGAGTCAAATCAAAAACAGAGTCTTAACTATAGGGAATAAACAGATAATAGAGAGGAGGTAGGTGGAGAATGGGTAAAATAGAATGGGATTAAAAGTAAACTTATCTTGGAGGAGTCAAGATGGTGGAGAAGTAGCAGGCTGAGACTACTTCAGGTAGCAGGAGATCAGCTAAATAGCTTATCTAAAGATTGCAAACACCTACAAATCCAACTGGAGATTGAAGAGAAGAAGAACAGCAATTCTAGAAACAGAAAATCAACCACTATCTGAAAGGTAGGACTGGTGGAGAAGTGAATCCAAAGCGACGGGAAGATAGACCGCGGGGGGAGGGGCCGGCTCCCGGTGAGCGGCGGAGCAACGGAGCACAAAATCAGGACTTTTAAAAGTCTGTTCCGCTGGGGCGCCTGGGTGGCTCAGTGGGTTAAGCCGCTGCCTTCGGCTCAGGTCATGATCTCGGAGTCCTGGGATCGAGCCCCGCATCGGGCTCTCTGCTCAGCGGGGAGCCTGCTTCCTCCTCTCTCTCTGCCTGCCTCTCTGCCTGCTTGTGATCTCTCTGTCAAATAAATAAATAAAATCTTTAAAAAAAAAAAAAAAAAAGTCTGTTCCGCTGAGGGACATCGCTCCAGAGGCTTAACTGGAGTGAAGCCCAGGCGGGGTCAGCGCGGCCTCAGGTCCAACAGGGTCAGAGAAGGATCAGGGGTGTCTGAGTGTCACAGAGCTTACCGGTATTAGAACGGGGAAGCCGGCTGCAGAGACAGAGCCGAGGAGTGACTCTCAGCTCGGGGTTACATTGAACCGGTCACAGGCTCGGTCAGCTCGGAGCGCGGCCAGAGGCCAGGGTGGCAGGAGTCATTGGGCGCTGTTCTCTGAGGGCACACTGAGGAGTGGGGCCCCGGGGTCTCGGCTCCTCCGGGCCAGAGACCGGGAGGCCGCCATCTTCATTCCCGCCCTCCGGAACTCTACGGAAAGCGCTCAGGGAACAAAAGCTCCCGAAAGCGAACCCAGCAAACCCGAGCGGATTACTCAGCCCAGCCCCGGGTAAGGGTGGTGCAACTCCACCTGGGCAAAGACGCTTGAGGATCACTACAACAGGCCCCTCCCCCAGAAGATCAACGAGAAACCCAGCCAGGACCAAGTTCACCTGCCAAGGAGTGCAGTTTCAATACCAAGGAGAGCGGCGGATTTCCAGAGGAGAAGAAAGCAAAGCACGGAACTCATGGCTTTCTCCCCATGATTCTTTAGCCTTGCAGTTAATTTAATTTTTTTTTCTTTTTCAATTTTTTTCTCTCTTCTTCTGCTAAATTTTTTAACTTTTACCGTTTTCTTTTTTAACGTTTTTTAAATAGTTTATCTAATATATATATATATATGTATTTTTTTCCTTTTTATATTTTTTCTTTATCGGCTTTCTTATTTTAATAGTTTCTTTCCTTTTTTTTTTTTTTTCTTTCTGAGCCCCTTTTTATCCCCTTTCTCCCCCCTCACGATTTGGGATCTCTTCTGATTTGGCTAAAGCATATTTTCCTGGGGTTGTTGCCACCCTTTTAGTATTTTACTTGTTCCTTCATATACTCTTATCTGGACAAAATGACAAGGTGGAAAAATTCACAACAAAAAAAAAAGAACAAGAAGCAGTACCAAAGGCTAGGGACCTAATCAATACAGACATTGGTAACATGTCTGATATAGAGTTCAGAATGACGATTCTCAAGGTTCTAGCCGGGCTTGAAAAGGCATGGAAGATATTAAAGCAACCCTCTCGGGAGATATAAAAGCCCTTTCTGGAGAAATAAAAGAACTAAAATCTAACCAAGTTGAAATCAAAAAAGCTATTAATGAGGTGCAATCAAAAATGGAGGCTCTCACTGCTAGGATAAATGAGGCAGAAGAAAGAATTAGCGATATAGAAGACCAAATAACAGAGAATAAAGAAGCTGAGCAAAAGAGGGACAAACAGCTACTGGACCACGAGGGGAGAATTCGAGAGATAAGTGACACCATAAGACGAAACAACATTAGAATAATTGAGATTCCAGAAGAAGAGGAAACAGAGAGGGGAGCAGAAGGTATGTTGGAGAGAATTATTGGAGAGAATTTACCCAATATGGCAAAGGGAACAAGCAACAAAATCCAGGAGGTGCAGAGAACCCCCCTCAAAATCAATAAGAATAGGTCCACACCCCGTCACCTAATAGTAAAATTGACAAGTCTTAGTGACAAAGAAAAGATCCTGAAAGCAGCCCGGGAAAAGAAGTCTGTAACGTACAATGGTAAAAATATTGGATTGGCAGCAGACTTATCCACAGAGACCTGGCAGGCCAGAAAGAGCTGGCATGATATATTCAGAGTACTAAATGAGAAAAACATGCAGCCAAGAATACTATATCCAGCTAGGCTATCATTGAAAATAGAAGGAGAGATTAAAAGCTTCCAGGACAAACAAAAACTGAAAGAATTTGCAAATACCAAACCAGCTCTACAGGAAATATTGAAAGGGGTCCTCTAAGCAAAGAGAGACCCTCAAAGTAGTAGATCAGAAAGAAACAGAGACAATATACAATAACAGTCACCTTAGAGGCAATACAATGGCACTAAATTCATATCTCTCAATACTTACCCTGAATGTTAATGGGCTAAATGCCCCAATCAAAAGACACAGGGTATCAGAATGGATAAAAAAAACAAAACCCATCTATATGTTGCCTACAAGAAACTCATCTTAAACCCGAAGACACCTCCAGGTTTAAAGTGAGGGGGTGGAAAAGAATTTACCATGCTAATGGACATCAGAAGAAAGCAGGAGTGGCAATCCTTATATCAGATCAATTAGATTTTAAGCCAAAGACTATAATAAGAGATGAGGAAGGACACTATATCCTACTCAAAGGAACTGTCCAACAAGAAGATCTAACAATTTTAAATATCTATGCCCCTAACGTGGGAGCAGCCAACTATATAAACCAATTAATAACAAAATCAAAGAAACACATCGACAAGAATACAATAATAGTAGGGGATTTTAACACTCCCCTCACTGAAATGGACAGATCATCCAAGCAAAAGATCAACAAGGAAATCAAGGCCTTAAATGACACACTGGACCAGATGGACATCACAGATATATTCAGAACATTTCATCCCAAAGCAACAGAATACACCTTCTTCTCTAGTGCACATGGAACATTCTCCAGAATAGATCACATTCTTGGTCCTAAATCAAGTCTCAACCGGTATCAAAAGATTGGGATCATTCCCTGCATATTTTCAGACCACAATGCTCTAAAGCTAGAACTCAATAACAAGAGGAAATTTGGAAAGAACCCAAATACATGGAGACTAAACAGCATCCTTCTAAAGAATGAATGGGTCAACCAGGAAATTAAAGAAGAATTGAAAAAATTTATGGAAACAAATGATAATGAAAACACAACGGTTCAGAATCTGTGGGACACAACAAAGGCAGTCCTGAGAGGAAAATATATAGCGGTACAAGCCTTTCTCAAGAAACAAGAAAGGTCTCAGGTACACAACCTAACCCTACACCTAAAGGAGCTGGAGAAAGAACAAGAAAGTACCCTAAATCCAGCAGGAGAAGAGAAATCATAAAGATCAGAGCAGAAATCAATGAAATAGAAACCAAAAAAACAATAGAACAAATCAACGAAACTAGGAGCTGGTTCTTTGAAAGAATTAATAAGATTGATAAACCCCTGGCCAGACTTATCAAAAAGAAAAGAGAAAGGACCCAAATAAATAAAATCATGAATGAAAGAGGAGAGATCACAACAAACACCAAAGAAATACAGACAATTATAAGAACATACTATGAGCAACTCTACACCAACAAATTTGACAATCTGGAAGAAATGGATGCATTCCTAGAGACATATAAACTACCACAACTGAACCAGGAAGAAATAGAAAGCCTGAACAGACCCATAACCAGTAAGGAGATTGAAACAGTCATCAAAAATCTCCAAACAAACAAAAGCCCAGGGCCAGACGGCTTCCCGGGGGAATTCTACCAAACATTTAAAGAAGAACTAATTCCTATTCTCCTGAAACTGTTCCAAAAAATAGAAATGGAAGGAAAACTTCCAAACTCATTTTATGAGGCCAGCATCACCTTGATCCCAAAACCAGACAAGGATCCCATCAAAAAAGAGAACTACAGACCAATATCCTTGATGAACACAGATGCAAAAATTCTCACCAAAATACTAGCCAATAGGATTCAACAGTACATTAAAAGGATTATTCACCACGACCAAGTGGGATTTATTCCAGGGCTGCAAGGTTGGTTCAACATCCGCAAATCAATCAATGTGATACAACACATTAATATAAGAAAGACCAAGAACCATATGATACTCTCCATAGATGCTGAAAAAGCATTTGACAAAGTACAGCATCCCTTCCTGATCAAAACTCTTCAAAGTGTAGGGATAGAGGGCACATACCTCAATATTATCAAAGCCATCTATGAAAAACCCACCGCAAATATCATTCTCAATGGAGAAAAACTGAAAGCTTTTCCGCTAAGGTCAGGAACACGGCAGGGATGTCCGTTATCACCACTGCTATTCAACATAGTACTAGAAGTCCTAGCCTCAGCAATCAGACAACAAAAGGAAATTAAAGGCATCCAAATCGGCAAAGAAGAAGTCAAACTATCACTCTTTGCAGATGATATGATACTCTATGTGGAAAACCCAAAAGACTCCACTCCAAAACTGCTAGAACTTGTACAGGAATTCAGTAAAGTGTCAGAATATAAAATCAATGCACAGAAATCAGTTGCATTTCTCTACACCAAAAACAAGACAGAAGAAAGAGAAATTAAGGAGTCCATCGCATTTACAATTGCACCCAAAACTATAAGATACCTAGGAATAAACCTAACCAAGGAGACTAAGAATCTATACTCAGAAAACTATAAAGTACTCATGAAAGAAATTGAGGAAGACACAAAGAAATGGAAAAATGTTCCATGCTCCTGGATTGGAAGAATAAATATTGTGAAAATGTCTATGCTACCTAAAGCAATCTACACATTTAATGCAATTCCTATCAAAGTACCATCCATTTTTTTTCAAAGAAATGGAACAAATAATCCTAAAATTTATATGGAACCAGAAAAGACCTCGAATAGCCAAAGGAATATTGAAAAAGAAAGCCAAAGTTGGTGGCATCACAATTCCGGACTTCAAGCTCTATTACAAAGCTGTCATCATCAAGACAGCATGGTACTGGCACAAAAACAGACACATAGATCAATGGAACAGAATAGAGAGCCCAGAAATAGACCCTCAACTCTATGGTCAACTCATCTTTGACAAAGCAAGAAAGAATGTCCAATGGAAAAAAGACAGCCTCTTCAATAAATGGTGTTGGGAAA
This sequence comes from Lutra lutra, assembly GCF_902655055.1. Classification (NCBI taxonomy): domain Eukaryota; kingdom Metazoa; phylum Chordata; class Mammalia; order Carnivora; family Mustelidae; genus Lutra; species Lutra lutra. The sequence goes on along the minus strand of NC_062287.1, from coordinate 19,594,793 downwards.
ATTGGACAGCCACATGCAGAAAAATGAAATTGGTCCATTTCCTTACACCACACACGAAAATAGACTCAAAATGGATGAAGGACCTCAATGTGAGAAAGGAATCCATCAAAATCCTTGAGGAGAACACAGGCAGCAACCTCTTCGACCTCAGCCGCAGCAACATTTCCTAGGAACATCACCAAAGGCCAGGGAAGCTAGGGCAAAAATGAACTATTGGGATTTTATCAAGATCAAAAGCTTTTGCACAGCAAAGGAAACAGTGAACAAAACCAAAAGACAACTGACAGAATGGGAGAAGATATTTGCAAATGACATATCAGATAAAGGGCTAGTGTCCAAAATCTATAAAGAACTTAGCAAACTCAACACCCAAAGAACAAATAATCCAATTAAGAAATGGGCAGAGGACCTGAACAGACATTTCTGCAAAGAAGACATCCAGATGGCCAACAGACACATGAAAAAGTGTTCCATATCACTCGGCATCAGGGAAATACAAATCAAAACCACAATGAGATATCACCTCACGCCAGTCAGAATGGCTAAAATTAACAAGTCAGGAAATGACAGATGCTGGCGAGGATGCGGAGAAAGGGGAACCCTCCTACACTGTTGGTGGGAATGCAAGCTGGTGCAACCACTCTGGAAAACAGCATGGAGTTTCCTCAAAATGTTGAAAATAGAACTACCCTATGACCCTGCAATTGCACTACTGGGTATTTACCCTAAAGATACAAACGCAGTGATCCGAAAGGGCACGTGCACCCAAATGTTTATAGCAGCAATGTCTACAATAGCCAAACTATGGAAAGAACCTAGATGTCCATCAACAGACGAATGGATAAAGAAGATGTGGTATATATACACAATGGAATACTATGCAGCCATCAAAAGAAATGAAATCTTGCCATTTGCGACGACGTGGATGGAACTAGAGGGTATCATGCTTAGCGAAATAAGTCCATCGGAGAAAGACAACTATCATATGATCTCCCTGATATGAGGGAGAGGAGATGCAACATGGGGGGTTGAGGGGGTAGGAGAAGAATAAATGAAACAAGATGGGATTGGGAGGGAGACAAACCATAAGTGACTCTTAATCTCACAAAACAAACTGAGGGTTGTTGGGGGGAGGGGGGTTGGGAGAGGGGGGGTGGGGTTATGGATATTGGGGAGGGTATGTGCTATGGTGAGTGCTGTGAAGTATGTAAACCTGGCGATTCGCAGACCTGTACCCCTGGGGATAAAAATATATGTTTATAAAAAATAAAATTAAAAAAAAAAAGTAAACTTATCTTGATGAGCACAGAGTTATAATAGGGAATTGTTGAATCACTATATTGTACACTTGAAATTAATATAATACTGAATGTTACACTGGAATTTAAAAAAATAGCCCATCGCTTGGTTTTATTATTCTCACTTCTTATGCAGAACAAATACCAGTATGCCTGGTTTACATATTAGGTAATGGTCTCAAGGTAATTAGGATTGTAATGGTTGGATATTTGCTCGTATTTAGGTATGTAATCAGTAAATGATCAAGGATATGAGCTAAGGCTTGTCTGTTTCACCTTCCATATCTTATTTTATCTTTTTTAAAGATTTTATTTATTTATTTGACACAGAGAGAGAGAGATCACAAGTAGGCAGAGCGGCAGGAAGAGGGAGTGGGAGAAACACGCTCCCTGCTGAGCAGAAAGCCTGATGTGGGCTCAATCCCAGGACCCAGGGATCATGACCTGAGCTGAAGGCAGAGGCTTTAACCCACTGAGCCACCCAGACACCCCCCCATATCTTATTTTAACTACTTATGTCTGCTCCCCTATCTTTATCTCTTTGTCATAGCAGAGAAGCCACTCACAGCAATTAGTGTGAAGGAAAGAACTTATGTAAAGTACTGCAGTAGTGTACAGACAACTGATCCAGTCAAGACTTCCTATAGAGAGTACCCTGACTATTGACACCCCTTCAAAAATACAGAAATACTGGCTCTGGAATGTAACTGGATAGCTAACAAGTCTATCATTCAGCTTGAATTCCATATGCAGGAAGGGTATGAGTTTCCTAATGAGGAATTTGGAAGTATGAAATGTTAAAGTCCAAATTTGTTTATTCCAAAAACACTTACAGAAAACTCACCATTAGCTAAGTGCTTTCTATGACTTGATGTGGTCTGTGATCCTTGGAATTTATGTTCTGGGAGAACAGAGCTGCAGAATGTCAATTTTGCAGGATACATACTAAATGTATCTGTGCACATTGTCTTGGTGTCTTTGTACTCACCTTCAACCAGAGCTTTTAACAGCACACCTTCAGGGGCACAAGAGACCAAAGCAGAAATGATTATGTGTATCTTTCTGTCTCTGGGATATGGTCTGGAAAAAAAGCTGATGATTCCAAGTAAAGTATGCCGTGATGATTGTTCTGTCTTCAAAAGAAAGAGATCCAAGAGATACCATCACAGATTATTGGTGTATCAAAAACAAGGGTATGTATGTTTAGATTAAAATTAAAAAACTTATAATAGCTAAATTATGGAAACAGCCAAGTGTCCAAGAACTGATGTATGGTTAAAGAAATTGTGATACATATTCTGGAACTTTCTACCCATTAAATAAATCCCCTTTCTTCCTCTTCCTTGGGACCTGGTAACTCTTATTTTATTCTATGTTTCTATGAATTTAATTACTTTAGATACCTCACATAAGTGTAGTCATATGATATTTATATTTTTGTGACTGATTTATTTCACTTAAAGTAACATCTTAAAGATTTCTCAAACTTAAATGACTCAAAGGACTACCTTAATTTAAAAAAATAAGAGCTTATGATGCAATTTGAAGAGCATATGTCTGGTCAAAAAACATTCTGTTTTACTTTTTAAATAGCAGCCCCATCCGTTAAAAAAAAACATACAGCTATCATCATACTTAATGATGAAAGGTTGATTATTATCCCCTAAGATGAGGAACATGACAAAGATGGCCATCCTACCACTTCTACTCAGCCTTATACTGGAGATTCTATTGACAGCATTCAAGGAAAACAATGGAATAAAAGGCATCCACATTGGAAAGGAAATGGTAAAACTATCTCTATTCACAGATTACATGATGTAACATAGAGAAAATCTTAAGGAATTTATTTTTTTTAAACTTAGATATAATTAACCAGTTCAGCTATGTTGAAAAATACATCAATATATAATGCTCAGTTGTATTTCTACACACTTGTAATAAAGAATCCAGAAAACTCACTTCTCTTGGGGGAAATTTGAGGGGGAGTTGAACCATGAGAGACTGTGGACTCTGAGGAACTAACTGAGGGTTTTGGAGGGGAGGGGAGTGGGATTTTGGGTTAGCCTGGTGGTGGGTATTATGGAGGGCACGTATTGCATGGAGCACTGGGTATGGTGCATAAACAATGAATTCTGGAACACTGAAAAGAAAGTAAAAAAAATAAAAATTAAAAAAAAAAGAAGCCAGAAAAAAATTCCATTTATAACAGCACCAAAAATAATAAAATACTTGGCAATGAAATAAAAAAAGAAACACAAGACATGTACACTGAAAATTACAAAACATTTTTGAAAGAAATTAAGAAAGACCTACATAAATGAAAAGATATCCCATATTAATGAATCAAAAACTTTGGTATTTTTAAGATGTAAATACTCACCAAATTGATCTACAGATTCAATACAATCTCTATCAACATCTCATCTGTTTTACATATATTAACCGCTCTTCTTAGAATTCACGTGCAAATATAAAGGATTCTGTAGCCAAAATAAACTGGTAAGAGAAGAACAAAGTTTAAGGACTCAGACTTTCTAATTTGAAAGCTTGCTACAAAGCTACATAATTAAGATGGCATGTTACTGACATAAAAATGGACATAATGGACATATAGATTGATGGAATTGAAATCATGGTTTAGAAAAGAACACATGCATCTATGGTGAATTGATTTTGACAAGGATTCCAAGACAATGCAATAGGGAAAGAACAATATTTTCAACAAATGGTTCTGGAATAATTGGATAGCCACCTGCAGAAGAATGTAGTCAGATTTCTTCCTCACACCATACAAAAAAAAAAATTTTTTTAATTCAAAATAGGTCTTAGACCTAAACTTAAGAGTTAAACTACAACATTTTTTTTTAAGTAGGCTCCATATCCAGCACAGAGTCCAACTCAGGGCTTCAACTCTCTACCCAGTTATTTCTTTTTAATCCATACCCTAATTTTACCTTACTTGATAACAAAGGATCTGAGTTGTGGTATCCTTCCATATATTTCTGAATCTTTACAATGGCCAACTGACTGTTTCTCCTGCACTCCTGGCCCTTCACAAAGTGACCCACTAAGTACTCCAGACCATCACAGAAGCTCCTTTATATCTTGTCCAATCTTTGTAATTTTCATTGGGGGTGTTGGGCTCTTACTCATTATGTGTGACCAGCTCCCTCTGAAGTCTGACTCTGACACATGGTCACAGTTCCCATTATTTCCTGGTCTGCCCAGGTGACACCATTTGTCTGTTTGAATGCCCATGACTGCTATACCCAGAGAATTCCCAACATTGCATCAGTGGTCTTTTCTTATCTTAGTCTAATCTATCTTAGTCATGAATGCGGCCTGAGAAAAACACCAAATCAGTTTAAGAAAGAAAAAAATGTTGCAGTCTTATAAAAGTAAGGTTATAAGTTATAACCAGAATAAAATCATAAGGTAACGCAGATTTTTTCCTTTAGTTTTACTATGCTAGTAGACTAAAAGAATGTTCTAGTCCTAGATTATCTTGATTTTTTAAAAAGTGTTTGCTAAATTTCTTGTGATAGTCTATGGACATGATAAAATTATGTGTGGTAGTTAAAAATATAGAACAAACATCATAGTTATATGAATTCAATGAATATCTAAAGATTAATCATAAAGTGAGAAAATTTAAGTTATTATTCCATAGGACTGTATACTTAATCTTGTTTTGAGAACATTCTATCAGTAACTTGGATGATGCTATAGAAGAGATCATGAAATTCAGAGATAATGTTAGCATAGAAAAGAGTAATAAAAACTTGTATGAGATAGTGATATAAGGAGATAATGTTAGTCTGTGAATCTAGACAGATATTAAGAGGAAGAAATTAGAAATCTTGCCATTTTCAATAACATAGATGGAGCTAGAAAGTATTATGCTAAGCGAAATAAGTCAGTCAAAGAAAGACAAATACCATATGATTTCACTCATCTCTGGTGTGTGTTCACTCATATATGGTGTGGTCTATGTGTGTTTAAGAAATGAAACAAATGAGTACGGTGGGGAAAAGAGAGAGAGGCAAACCAAAAAACAGAGTCTTTACTACAGAGAACAAACTGATGGTTAGCCCCAGGGAGGTGGTTGGGGGGATGGGTGAAACAGGTGATGGGGAGTAAAGAGTACACTTGTGATGAGCTCCTTGTGTCATATAGAAGTGTTGAATGGCTATATTGTACAGCTGAAACTAAGATTGCACTGTTAATTGACTAGAATTTATAAGCATAAAGTTTGTTGTGAGCACTCAGGATAGAGAGATGAATGAGATAAAATTCCTGCTCATCAAAGTGTAAAGAAGTCCTCCAACTAAACACACACAAAACAAATAGTCAAGCCAAAAAATAGGCAGAAGATATGAACAGACACTTCTCCAAAGAAGACATACAAATGGCTAACAGACACATAAAAAAATGTTCATCATCACTAGCCATCAGGGAGATTCAAATCAAAACCACATTGAGATACCACCTTACACCAGTTAGAATGGCCAAAATTAACAAGACAGGAAACAACATGTGTTGGAGAGGATGTGGAGAAAGGGGAACCCTGTTACACTGTTGGCAGGAATGCAAGTTGGTGCAGCCACTTTGGAGAACAGTGTGGAGATTCCTTAAGAAATTAAAAATAGATCTACCCTATGACCCTGAAGTTGCACTACTGGGTATTTACCCCAAAGATACTGATGTAGTGAAAAGAAGGGCCATCTGTACCCCAATGTTCATAGCAGAAATGGCCACAGTCGCCAAACTGTGGAGAGAACCAAGGTGCCCTTCAACAGACGAATGGATAAAGAAGATATGGTCCATATATATAATGGAGTATTATGCCTCCATCAGAAAGGATGAATACCCAACTTCTGTATCAATGTGGACAGGACTGGAGGAGATTATATTGAGTGAAATAAGTCAAGCAGAGAGAGTCAATTATCATATGGCTTCACTATTTGTGGAGCATAAGGAATAACATGGAGGACATTGGGAGATGGAGAGGAGAAGTGAGTTGGGGGAAATGAGGGGGAGATGAACCATTAGAGATAGTGGACTCTGAGAAACAAACTGAGGGTTTAGGGGAGGTGGGTGTTAGGGGAGCCTGGTGGTGGGTATTGTGGAGGGCACATATTGCATGGAGCACTGGGTGTGGTGCATAAACAATGAATGCTGGACTACTGACAAGAAATAAAATGAAATAAAATGAAAAAAAAGTTTACAGTCTAGAAGTGGGGAGGCCAACGAGGTATGAGATAAATACATGATTGCACAAGTTTTAGAGAAAGATGGTGAATGTGGTGCTAATCCAGAAGAGGGTCCAGGAAGGCTTCCAAAAGAAACCTAATCTAAAAGGATAAGCAGAAATAAGCCAGGTCTGCAAATATTCAAAATTGGGAAGCATTGGCCTCACAACTCTCATGTTCAAAAGATCTGGATCAAGAGAAAAAAAAACACATAAAGATGCTGTTAAACTCATTAAAAGGAACACGGTATCCAAAATGAGCAAACTGATAGTCGCACAAGAAAAACAGCATCTGGTGAATTGTGTTTAGTTCTGGGGGTAGTATTTTATGGTTGCAATTTACAAACTATAATTATCTACGAAAACTGAAGATTTGGATCCAAATAATTTATACCAAGTGTCTGCATGACTAGTAACAGGAACTGGAATCAGATTTATTGTATGTTACCTCAAAGGGAAGAGTTATGGCCAATGAGCTACCTGTTTCAACATCAAATATCTCTTTAACCATTAAATGTGCCTGAAAGTAGTATGGGTTGAATTTTCTGTTTTCAGATCCTTATAGCAAAAGATGAATAACTATCTTCTAAAAGTTTTAGGAAATTCCTGTAATGCATGGACGTTAGACTCCTTTAACATTCTGAGATTAAAATTTCTAGAATAGGTAGAGTTCAGATACTCACCCTGTACTACTTGGAAACCTTATTCTGGGTTATATGTGCAATTAGACCAGGTATCCTCTAAGGGAAATAGCTCCTGAGAAGGAGAGTAGAGGCTGTTCAAAATAGAAATTTCTGGTTACTAGGGGAACAAAGGCAGGTCTCAATTACTGAGAAGTTCACATAGACATTATGTATCAAACACCATGGTTCCCTATTGTAGCCTCTTCTTAATGTGACCAGAGCCACTCGCCAAAGTGATTTGTTTTTATTTGGGGTAATATATAAGTTATAGCCTTGAAGATCTATACATGGAAGCTCCCTTGAGACTTCCGTTCACCAGGGATGATCTATTGGGGCACAGGAGCAATTAAAATTTGCTTTTTAAAAAAATCCTTTGTTGATGTTATCATTAGGTACCATACGTATAATTTTCTCTCTCATTGTAGTGATAGTAGATAGTAATTAGGTTAAGAGCTGGAAATTAAAGCTTTGCAGACATTGATCTAGAAAATCTTTATGACAACAGCTTCCTAACTGAATATAATTTCTGAAATATTTGAATCATGATTTTAATTTTTTTCTGTTAATTTAAAATTTGGAGAAATAGTTAAACATGTATGATTAGTAATGGTGGCTACTCTTTATAGTTTTCCAAACAACATATTTTTGTATGCATAAATCATTGTTAATAATGATAATAGCCAGAACTTATTGAACACTTATGTGCCACATATAATTCTAATCTTGTTACATTTACTTATTTATTCAATTGTCACAATAGCACAGTGTAAAAGATAATTATTAGGCTGAATCAGGCAGGTAACAATTTCATATGATTCAAACTAACAATATATTTAATACTTTAAAAATAAAGAATCTGAGGCAAGAAAGACGAAGTCATTTGCCCAAGCTTACCAAGATAGTAAATTTGCTCATAATATGGTTACATCTGGTATATTACATATTTCAGGGTTTTCAGTCATTTAGTCCTTCAATAGACATGCAATACACCATAGTATGGGTTAGGACTATTGGCACAAAATGAGCAAACCTTTCAGAATTTCTTTAAAAAAAAAGAGAGAGAGAGAGGTTTATCTGAGCCCAAGTGAGGACAGCTTCCCAGGATACACAATCTTCACAAAGAAGAGAGTGCTCAGGGGAAAGAATGTTTAATATAGGCTTATGTATGTTTTTGTTACATCAAGAGTTACAAATAATTATAACAAAGGACATTCCAGAAAATTACAAACATTTAATATGTGCAAGGTTTCAGGGTCCAGAGGTATGGGAATGGAACTTAAGGAGAGTTTTACTCTTATCTTTAGTTTGAAATGTTTCTTTGAGGTTACTTGCTAAGACATAGGTGTAAAATGTGTGCTCGGGGCAGAAATAGAGCCCACGCTTTGAAGTTTGGTTAAGTCATTCTGACCTTGCTAAAAGTTAAAATGTAGCTTCCCTGGGAGCCCAGGAGGAGGCCCCACAAACATTAAAAGTTGAAAATTTCTTTTATTAGGAAAAAAACCTTGGAAATGCAAGCTATATATTTTTAAATATCTATAATTGAACTTACTGCATATATAGTAAAGAGTTCAATAGCATGTATATTGTGTCAAATAGTTTAAGCACTCTCCTGCTTCATATTTATGTATTTATATATATTAGAATTATTGTCATTTCAAGGATGATGAAACTGAAGCCCAGAAGGATTCATAAAGACTTTATAAATAATTGTGCAACAACAACCAACATAAACAAAGATCATGCCCGGTAAACTAAGACATGTGTTTACCCTATACTTAGAAAAAACTGAATTTCTACTAAGGTCCTGTTGGGTCTGTAATCAAAGGAACAAGACTGATACAAAGCGAAGGTCAAGCAAAGCTTTATTTCGTGCCAAGCATCGAGAATCAAAATGACCGGTCAGGGCCATCTCTTACAAAGAGGCGACCCTTCCCCACCTCACAGACTAACTTTTATAGAGCAAAGGCCATGTGGTTGAGCCTGGATACACACAGGTGGCCAATGGAGATTACAATTTACCCTTAGTAGATATTTGAACTAGCCTATCACTCTGGTCAGAATTGGCACCCAAAAGGCGGGGCCCACTCTCCCTGGTAGCTAGGGAGACAGTATGGTGCTCCACTGATTGGATGTCTCCACCTGGCCTGACCTGCCCTTGTATCTGGGCTTTGCAAGTAAGTTCCTCTGGGAGGGACAGGGTCAATTTAAGTTTACTGCATAAACAACAAAATGGCTCCCTCTGGCTAAGTAGGCCCTTACATTCCCCCCTTTTCTTTGGAGATTAGTCAAATCTTTGACTTTTCAGCCAGTTCTTTGTTCTCCTGTTGTAAGGGGTTATATTGAGCATGTAGGAGTAGCATTTTTATTGCTCTAATTTTCTTTTGTACCAATGACATTAGGGCGTTTATATTGCAGGAGCCAAAAAGTAACGTTAGTGCATGGTTGGCTGATGAGTTAGCCATTCGCCGCTTTGTATAATCTTTTCCATTTTTCCTAATTCCGTTCATCTAATTTCCCACTTATACTTTACATAAACAGGTAACAATAGGAGCAACAATACACAAACAGGTAACAATAGGAGCAACAATAAACTCACAGTCTTTTGAGTCATAGCTTTAGTCCATGGTCAGCGGGGTCCATCGGCTGCGGCTTCCATCTCTGGGGGGCATCCTTGTCCTCGGCTCTTTTGACATGACCCACGTGAATCCAGGCCCTGATGCCTTCTGCTTTTACTGCCGTGGGGGTGGTCAGGATGACAGTAAATGGGCCCTTCCAGCGAGGCTCCAAGTTTCCCACTTGGTGGCAGCGTATCCAAACCAAGTCCCCGGGTTGGTAAGGATGTGGCTCCACCTCTGTCTCCGTCCCAGTGTGGGCAGTCCAGATCCCTGCATGGGCTTTTTTTAAGACAGACTGTAATGCCTGCAGTGACTGGAGTACAGACTGATCAGTCATTTCTGCTATAGCAACCTCTTGTAGCTGAGGGCCGAGCGGGGGGTCTCCTGAACATTATTTCAAATGGGGTCACCTTGTTTAAATAGGGTGTACACCGTACCCTGAGGAGGGTGAAAGGAAGGAGATACACCCATCCACCGCCAGTCTCCAGAATTAGCTTTGTCAAGGTCTCTTTAAGAGTCCAGTTCATGGGCGCCTGGGTGGCTCAGTGGGTTAAAGCCTCTGCCTTTGGCTCAGGTCATGATCCCAGGGTCCTGGGATCAAGTCCCGCATCAGGCTCTCTGCTCAGCAGGGAGCCTGCTTCCTCCTCTCTCTCTGCCTGCCTCTCTGCCTACTTGTGATCTTTCTCTGTCAGATAAATAAATAGAATCTTAAAAAAAAAAATTTAAAAAAAAAAAAAGAGTCCAGTTCATTCTCTCTACTTGCCCAGAACTCTGGGGCCGGTAGGCACAATGTAGTTTCCAATTAGTGCCCACAGCCTTGGCCAATGCCTGTGAGACTGAACTCACAAATGCAGGGCCATTGTCTGACCCAATCGCAAGAGGCAGCCCGAACCTAGGAATTATTTCTTTTAATAGATTTTGGCTACCACTCCTGCCATCTCATGTTTGGCAGAAAAAGCCTCTACCCAGCCTGAAAAGGTATCTACAAAAACTAACATATACTTGTGCCCATATTTTCCAGGTTTCATCTCTGTAAAATCTATTTCCCAATAAATTCCTGGTTCCTTACCTCTTTCTCTTTTCCCTCTTCCCATTCTAGTTACTCCCACATTAACTGCCTGGCATTGAGCACATCTATCAACTACATCCTGAACCATACGCCCTAATTTAGAAACCTGGAATTGCTTGCCTATAAGCTCCTTGAGTTTGCGTGTCTGCAGATGAGTACCCTGATGTATCTGGTCTACTAACTTCTTACCTAGTCTTCGAGGAAGAATTAACTTTCCTGTTTTAGTCTTAGCCCAGTCCCTTTCATAGTCCAATTTAGCCCATTTTTGTAAATACTTTAAATCTTCCTCTGAATAGTCCAGTTTTTCTGGTAGGGCTGGAGCTGGGAGTGTAACCAGCTCTTGCACTGTCTCTTGGTCTGCTTGCTTTGCAGCTTGATCTGCTAATTGGTTTCCTTTTGAAATCAGATCAGTCCCCTTTTGGTGGCCTGGGCAATGCATAATTGCTACCTCTTTTAGGTCCCAAATAGCCTGGAGGAGAGCCTATATTTCTTCTCTGTTTTTAATTCCTTTTCCTTCTGCTTTTAATAGGCCCCTTTCTTTATAAATAGCCCCACATATATGGAGAGTAGCAAAGGCATACCTGCTGTCCACATAGATGTTGGTGGTTTTACCTCTGGCCATCTGCAGTGCCTTAGTGAGTGCAATCAGCTCCACTTTCTGCACCAAGGTTCCATGTGGCAGGGCTGCCATCCAGAGTTCCTGGTCAGGGGAAACCACCGCAGCCCCCGCATAGCTCTTTCCATCAATCATGTAGCTACTCCCGTCTGTGAACAGAGTCATCTCTGCATCCAGGAGAGGAATGTCTCTGAGGTCTGGCCTTATTCCTGTGACTTGAGTTAGGACATCCCCGCAGTCGTGTGGGTGGTCAGCCAGCTCCTCTGGCAGCAGCGTGGCTGGATTTAGCACCGCCAGGGGCCGGAGGGTCAATCTTGGTTCATTGAGGAGGAGGGCCTGATGGGACCACTCAAAAGCAAAGAGGAGCTGAGACTCCCTTGTTAAAGATATGCAGAAAAATGCATCTTTGAGATGTAAGAGGTATAAACAGTTCTTTTGGGGCCCAGGAGGGAGAGGAGGGTATAGGGGTTAGGCCCTGTTGGGTGGATATCTTCAACCTGTTTATTAACTTCCTGCAAGTCCTGAACAGGCCGGTACTCCACAGTCTTGGCCTTTTTGATGGGCAGCAAAGGAGTGTCCCGTGGAGACTTGCAAGGAACTAGGATCCCGTCTCCTCGGAGGTGGTTAATGTGTTTCCTGATCCCTTCCTTTGCTTCCCAGGGAAGGGAGTACTGCTGGATGCAAACAGCCATGGCCATTGCTTTTAATTGTACCACCACTGGGGGCTGTCCCTTGGCCAAGCCAGGGGTCTTCCCTTATGCCCAGACTTTGGGAAACTCAACCTGTAGGGTTTGGAGAAGGCTCCCTTCTCTTGTCTCCTCTGGTTCTGAGACTGGCTTGTAAAGAAGGTATTCATCTACTGCTCCCACAAACATCTGCACAGTGGGTTGTCTCAAGGTTACAGTCATACCTCCTTCCGAGAACTGAATACCAGCTCATAGTTTGTGGAGGAGATCTCTTCCCACTAGGTTATACGGGGCATTAGGGAGGACCAAGTATCGATGCTTGACTACTCCTGAGGCCAAATTTAAAGTCCTTTCTGTTGTCCATTTATGTCTTTCTGTGCCATTCACCCCTTGTACCCAGACTTCACTCCAGATAGTTTTCCCATAGGTTTAAGTAATGATGAAAATTTGGCTCCTGTGTCCAGCAAAAAATCAATTGATTTCCCCTCCACTTCAATTTTTACTTGAGGTTCAGGGAGGGGCTCTGAACCACGGCCTCTTCAGTCTCTGTAGGCCAGCATGGCCGTCTTCCTTTCAGGGCACTCCCTGGCCCAATGTCCTTTTTCCTTACAGTAAAAGCGAACTGATCTGAATCTAAGTCTTCCCGCCTGCCTTCTCTTTGCTTAGGCTTTTCCTTCCGTTTACCATCCCCTACCTGCCTTTTCCCTTTCCACTGACCTCTTTCCCCCTGTCTCCTCCCCGCCTCATGTAATGCCAAAACCTTAACCAGTTTTTTTGTCTGTTTTTCATCCTCCTGTGCATCCCTGTTGTTAAACACCTTTTCTGCTATTCCCACTAACTCAGTCAGATTCTTCCCCTCAAATCCATCAATTTTCTGAAGCTTCCTCCTTATATCTGGGGCTGACTGACCAGCGAAAACAAGATTCACTGCCCTCCGATTTTTGGGTGCCCCAGGGTCGATCAGGCTATACATTTTATAGGCTTCAATAAGCCTTTTAGGAAAGCTCCCGGAGACTCATTCTTACCTTGAGTCACCACACTAATTCTAGATAAATTTATGGATCTCCTTGCAGCTACACGGAGGCCTCCCAGTAGAGACTGGCGGTAGAAGCATAGGCTCTCCTTACCTTTATCAGAGTTCGGCTCCCAGTTGGGGGGTTCCTTCAGGCAGTAGTCCTCCATTCACCAGGGATCGAGGTCCCTGCCATGTCTCCCACTTATCACCTTATGGGTTTCTCGAACGATGCTCTCCCTCTCTTCCACATTAAAGAGAGCCATAAGGAGCTGTTGAATATCTACCCAGGTGGGCTGGTGGGTAAGAAAGACAGTCTCCAAGAGACTAATTAAATCCTGAGGGTGGGCAGAAAAGGATTTGTGTTGGGCCTTCCAGTTTTAGATGTCAGAAGAGGAGAAGGGGATATAGGTTAGGTGGGGGCGCCCTCTTCCTTCCGGTAGAGCAACCTCACAGAGAGGCAGCATTGGCGCGGATGGAACCAGTGAGGTAGAGGAAGGCAGAGGGGGATAGAGGAAAGGGGAAGGATCGGGGCGGTCTTTATGCTCTGTGGTCCCGTAGGTGGATCCCGACCGCGTATGAGCTGGACTGGTAAGGGTGTCTCGGGACCAAGTCAGGTTTAGGGGACAGATGAAGGGGGGGGGGATCCCACATCCTCCACATCCGACAGAGGTAGGACAGTCTTCTTTCCTGGTTCCCCTTAATCTTTCTGTTCTAGTTTTGGTGATCTGACCTGCCTTAGGGGGAGAGAGATGGTTTCATTAGCAGGGGGAAGGTGAGACTTGAGCCATGATGGTGACTCTTCTATCAGATATTGCCAGGCTACAATGTACGGTATTTGGTCTCGATGGAGATCAAAGACCTTACTCTGAGTAGAGTAGATCTGAGCCAAGGCAAACATTCCTTCCAGTGGCCATCCTGTAGAGAAAATGGGCCACTCTAATTGGCAGAGTGTTTTTAGTTTTCCTGGGTAAACCTTGTCACCCGACTGGGTGGCTTTACCTTGAAAATCCTTGAAATGCTGGATAACAAGACTTAGGGGTGTCACAGGTCCCTTATTCTCCACTTGCCCCATTTCTCCAAACACAATAAACAACACAACAGACAACAAAAAGACAAGACAAAGACAACCACAGGCCCAGCGATCCTAATCCAGAGCCTGCTGCTTGTGGGGACTTTCTTGGTCCCCTGCAAACACACAAACAACACAACAGACAACAAAAGGACAAGACAAAAACAACTGCAGGCCCAGTGGTCCTTACCCAGAACTTGCCACCACCAGTGGGGACTTTCTTAATCTCCTGACGTCCTAGGGGCACTCGAACCCACTGATGATCTACCAGTGGAGGGATGGGGCATCCCTGCATCCACTCCAACCCTAGGGAGCATGGCTGCATCCAGCTTCTCCCTGGTGGGCTATACCCTGGAGCTCCTCAACCAGACAGACAGACAGGATCCCAAGATCTTAACCTCTCGAGGCTTTACTCCTGAAATTCTGATGCTGGCTCAGTTCTCGTCATTTGATCCCAGAGAGCCCCCAATGTTGGGTCCATAATCAAAGGAACGAGACTGATACAAAGCGAAGGTCAAGCAAAGCTTTATTTCCCGCCAAGCATCGAGAATCAAACTGACTAGTCAGGGCCGTCTCTTACAAAGAGGCAACCCTTCCCCACCTCACAGACTAACTTTTTTTTTTTTTAAGATTTTATTTACTTATTTGACAGAGAGAGATCACAAGTAGGCAGAGAGGCAGGCAGAGAGAGAGGAAGCAGGCTCCCTGCTGAGCAGAAAGCCCAATGTGGGGCTCGATCCCAGAACCCTGGGATCATGACCTGAGCTGAAGGCAGAGGCTTTAACCCACTGAGCCACCCAGGCGCCCCCAGACTAACTTTTATAGAGCAAAGGCCATGTGGTTGAGCCTGGCTACACACAGGTGGCCAATGGAGATTACAATTTACCCTTAGTAGATATTTGAACTAGCCTATCACTCTGGTCAGAATTGGCACCCAAAAGGCGGGGCCCATTCTCCCTGGTAGCTAGGGAGACAGTATGCGTGCTCCACTGATTGGATGTCTCCACCTGGCCTGACCTGCCCTTGTATTTGGGCTTTGCAAGTAAGTTCCTCTGGGAGGGGCAGGGTCAATCTAAGTTTACTGAATAACAACAAAATGGCTCCCTCTGGCTAAGTAGGCCCTTACAGTTCAAGACTAGCAAAATCATTCATTCATTCATTTGTTTGTTCAAAAATACTTTTCTTCCTGTTTTGCATAAAGCTTTTTGCTAGGTCCTGGGGTTATGATGGTGAGCAAATTAAATATAGTGGGATTGCTGTGTGATGCTTTGCTATGCTCCCCAGTATGATAATCACTATCCCAGTGTGGTCATTCAGTTTCTCTGGCACATTAGCACATTTTGGGGACTCACTAGCCACATGTCATTACTGGATTTGAAAAGGCAGACGTAGAACATTACCATCATTTCCCCAAATTTTATTGGATAGTGCTGCTGGGAGACACTGATGAAATAATCAAATGTAAAATTGTAAAAGTGAAAATTGCTAAGGAAAATAGGTCCATTGTGCTATGAGACTCTGCCATTTGTAATCTCAAGCTTCTAAGCATTTGTATACTTAGAGGTGACCACTCATAGTTTTGAACCCTGAAGATCAGTCCTAGGGTTATGTTGTTATCTGTCTTGACAGTGAAGTCGAGGAGGCACGTGGGAACTACTGGCACCCACACCTCTCAATTAAAAAGTCTCCTTCTACCAAATGTTTCTCATGTATCATTTCATGGAATATTTCTCAAGCCTTCAACATTCTGACCCTTTTGGTGGGGCCTGACCTGATCATGTCAATTTCCCTTAAAAAGAAAGGATTGCCTAGAAATTGTTGTAACATAACATATGTAGCCTGATGAGCAATTCACATTTTACCTCTAAGTCGATGCCTTCAGGCTTTTCCTGACCTTAAGGCCTTCAGTCACAAATATTAATCATTGAATTTTCTCTAGAATACTTTTCTTTTTTTTTTTAAAGATTTTTATTTATTTATTTGACAGAGATCACAAGTAGGCAGAGAGGCAGGCAGAGAGAGACGGGGAAGCAGGCTCCCTGCTGAGCAGAGAGCCCAATGTGGGGCTCGATCCCAGGACCCTGGGATCATGATCTGAGCTGAAAGCAGAGGTTTTAACCCACTGAGCCACCCAGGCGCCCCTCTAGAATACTTTTCTATCTTGTGGGGGTACCTACAGTACTGATTAAGAACATGAACTTTGGAGTCACATGAATCGTGTTTCAAGCCCTTCCTCTACTTCTTACCATCTTTGTGATGCAGGAAAGGAACTGATTTTAAAAGCAAAACTTACTTTCCTAATGGTTAAAGTGGTGCTTATTCACATGGTACTTTTATCATGAATTTATAGCTAGAATTGAATAACACAGTATTGCAAAGACCAAATAACACTGGACTATGATAAATATGCAGAAAAATTTAGTTATTATTATATTCACACACTTTGGCTAACACAGACTCAAAGGAATTTCCAGGAAAATTATTCTAAACATATCTTTATTTGCTGCAGCTACATTAAGCATTCTAAAATTCACCAACCCCTTCTCGTTTTCAAAGTTTCTACTAAATCCACTTGCTACAATTTTTCATCTATTAAATTGGGATTATTTACTCCAGCCACAGCTGTTTTGTTTTGGTTTGGTTTCCATCTGTTCAGTAAAGGTCGGAAGCAGATGATTTTTTGAGGTCTTTTAATGCTAAGAGCTGTGACTGTGAATACATAGAAAACTATGGCTTCTCTGAAGCCCATATTATATATCTGGAATTCTTCTAATTGGCTTTCATTGACATGAGCTATAGAAATAATGCCCAGTGAAGGTGAGTCAATATAATACTTATAGACATCAACGGACAACTTAGTGGAATCTGGACATTCCATTGCTAAAAAGATACAAGTTGACATCTAGAGAGTGAAGCTGATCCATGATTTTCTGTTAACTTCTAGGTGGGCTTAAGAATCTCACATGTTTAGCATGAAAAGCTCAATTGTTCAAAAATAATAGATCAATAAGATAAGGTAAATGTTTGCAATGGGAAGTGGTTGGTCTACTGAAAGTCTTGCAAAGCCCGGGGATCTAGCCTGGGCAGGTATAGAGCAAAGCCATTCCCCCTGTTGCTCATAACTTTACATAATGACCCTGGGAATAACAAAACAAAAAAAAATAAATAAACAAACAAACAAAAAAAACCAACCAAGTCTCAGTCTGGGTTCAGTGTTCTTTATTATATTCTTTATTGCATATTTCTATCAACAAAGAAAAATGAACTTATTAGCTCCAAGTTTCTTTCCATTGTTTTCAAGCTTTAAGAAAAATTGGAACTTACAGTAAAAGGGATTAAATTATACACTTAAAGACTATCACATAGTGAGCTAGATGACTAACAGAGAATATACATGTCTTCCTTGAAAAGCTTTAAAAGATCGTAGTTAATGATTTAGTTTCATTTCTGCCTAGAGATAATGGACTGGTTGATGGCTTCTTGATTTTGTGTCTCTAAGCATTTTTCTCGAGTCGGGATCTTTCCATCTCCCCTGCTCTGTTTTTGCCACATCCGGTCTCAGCTGTGTTATTTTCTTGGATGGAAAATGGACTCTACCCAAAACCCAGAATTCATCCACAAGACCTGTATTTCAAGAGCTTTGAAATATTTGTTGAGCTTTGCCTTGTGCTCCCAGGAGATGAGGAACTATGAGATTAATTAAAAGATTGTCCTGTCTCTCTTGAATTCTTAGAAGGTGCTAAAAGAGTTAACCATTGAGGGAGATTAATCTGGAGTTTTGTTAGTCATAAACCCCACAGACTTTATTTAATTCTCTCAGGATATGAGTTCAATTCAGGAAAGTGTTATTTAATGTGAACTAAATAATTCTCTATCATTACATAGCAAGATATCTTTATTTTGACTCCTCTTCTGTTCTTGAGACCTAATTTGTTTATTTATTTTTAAAGATTTATTTATTTATTTATTTTAGAGAGAGAAAGAGAGAAGGGGGTCGGGGGTAGAGCAGAGGGAGAGGAAGAGAGTCTTACGGAGACTCCATGCTGAATGTAGAGCGTCACCTAGGGCTCAATCTCAGGACGCCAAGATCACAGCTTGAGTGGAAACCAAGAGTCAGGCACTTAACCAAGAGAGCTATTTAAAGTCAGTTCCATTTATGGCCATCTAATTTCTACATTTAGAACAAACATCAGCATATCCATCCATAGCGATAGCAAATTCCCTCTTTCTCACTGTTGGAAGCACACATTTCCTTGTTATGCATGGAGAGGGAGACATTTTCATGTTCTGTTATTCTCTGTTTTAGTTGGGTGATTGCCCAGCTGAAGAAACCCGGAGCTGCATTTCCTGTCAGCTTCAGGCCACAGGCTGGCCTCCACCACCCTCTACATGTTGAGTTACTGTGTTCAGAAACAAGCCTGTCTGTGAAAGGAAGGGAGGAAAGGTATTACTGACACCATATGTACTTTCAGGTTCTGAATCAGAGCTTCCAGACGTGCCTCTCTCCCGGTTTCCTGGAGTTTCCTTGCAGCATGGCCCCCAAACGCGTCTTCGCTCCCGCCTCAAACGAAGAAACCGAGACTGCCTCCTGCCCCCAAGCCAGGGCAGACGTCAACATCTCAGCACTTGCATAAGGGAGAAAAAGAACAGCAAGAAGCAATTGAACATATTGATGAAGTACAAAATGAAATAGACAGACTTAATGAACAAGCCAGTGAGGAGATTTTGAAAGTAGAACAGAAATATAACAAACTCCGCCAACCATTTTTTCAGAAGAGGTCGGAATTGATCGCCAAAATCCCCAATTTTTGGGTAACAACATTTGTCAACCATCCACAAGTGTCTGCACTGCTTGGGGAGGAGGATGAAGAGGCGCTGCATTATTTGACAAGAGTTGAAGTGACAGAATTTGAAGATATTAAATCAGGTTACAGAATAGATTTTTATTTTGATGAAAACCCTTACTTCGAAAATAAAGTTCTCTCCAAAGAATTTCATCTGAATGAGAGTGGTGATCCATCTTCAAAGTCCACTGGAATCAAATGGAAATCTGGAAAGGATTTGACAAAACGTTCAAGTCAAACACAGAATAAAGCCAGCAGGAAGAGACAGCATGAGGAACCAGAGAGCTTCTTCACCTGGTTTACTGACCATTCTGATGCAGGTGCAGATGAGTTAGGAGAGGTCATCAAAGATGATATTTGGCCAAATCCATTACAGTACTACTTGGTTCCCGATATGGATGATGAAGAAGGGGAAGGAGAAGAGGATGATGATGATGATGAAGAAGAAGAAGGATTGGAAGATATTGATGAAGAAGGAGATGAGGATGAAGGTGAAGAAGATGAAGATGATGATGAGGGGGAGGAAGGAGAGGAGGATGAAGGAGAAGATGACTAATGGAACACTGATGGATTCCAACCTTCCTTTTTTAATTTTCTTCAGTCCCTGGGAGCAAGTTGCCATCTTTTTTTTTTTTTTCCTTTTTCTTTTTCTTTTCTCCTCTCGTGCTCATTCGCCCTGTTTTTTGAAGTCTCCTTTTTCTCTCCCTTTATACCATGGTTCTCAGCTTATTTTGGGGGGAAATACCTTGAGCAGAATACAGTGGGAAAAGAATCTCTACCCCTTTTTGTTCCAAATTCATTTTTGTCCCTTCCTGTCTCAAAAAAAAACAAAAACTTTATGGAATCAACACCACCGTGCTCTGTGGGAAAAAAGAAAAACCTTCTGCTCCCTTAGCTCTGCTGGAAGCTGGAGGGTGCTAGGCCCCTGTGTAGTAGTGCATAGAATTCTAGCTTTTTTCCTCCTTTCTCTGTATATTGGGCTCAGAGATTACACTGTGTCTCTATGTGAATATGGACAGTTAGCATTTACCAACATGTACCTGTCTACTTTCTCTTGTTTAAAAAAAAAGAAAAAAAAAACTTTCAGGTTCTGAGAAAGTTCTACTTCTCCCAAAAGGCCATACATGTGTGACGGGCTGTTTAGCTACTTATTTTCTCTCATTTGTGCAGAATTTGTCATTTGCAAAACACATTCTCATGCATTACCTAAAACTAGTGAATCCCTGTGAAGGCTCGGAATGAATGGTAAGTCCTGTTCTGTGGATGAAGACAATAAAGCTCAGTGAATATTATTTGTAGTTGGGTTTGGAATTACCTTTTGTGGGGTTTTTTGGCGAATTTTTTTTTTAAGATTTTATTTATTTACTTGACAGAGAGAGAGCACAAGCAGGAGGAGCAGCAGAGGGAGAGAAAGAAGGAGCCACATGTGGGAGTCAGTCCCAGGACCTTGATCAGGACCTGAGCTGAAGACAGACACTTAAGGGCCTGAAACACCCAGGCATCCCCTGATTTCTTAATAGATATTCAGATTGACTATCTCTTCTTGGGCAAATTTTGATAATTTATAAAACTGGTCTTTTTCCATACAGGTTATTATAATTTTAAGCTTCCTTCTGTGGGTTATGGTACTAATAATGTCAGTTCAATTCTGGAAGCATCTGTGTTGTTATTTGGATCTGTCCTGCATGTGGGCCACTTCATGCAAATCTGGGACTTGGGCAGTGTACCTCATACTTCAGTTATCCAGACATTGGCTATGCCTTTTATGGTCCTATTCATGCATGGACATCAAAGGGATGAACACAAAGGGTTCATATACACATTTCATTTAATTACCATGTTTTCATTTTCTACATGCTTAGAGAGCCACCCTTTTAGTCCCAGTTACTCATTTTCCAGCTAAAAAATTGGAACTTTAGTTTTTTGTGATGGCATCTGCCTTTAGGGAAAGTGAAAGAAAGAAAGAAAATGTAACAGACACTACTCCCACATCCTTGAAGCCATAGTTCCCCTTCCTCAGAGTTCTGCATCCTTGCTGGGCTGCTACTGCCCTGACTGTGACTGCCACCAATGCTGCTGCCTCAGTATCTCATGGGAGCAGGGGTTAGGAAAGAATAGAGAACACACACACCCACACACTCCAGAAATATCCAGGGACTTCCTATTCTCTCTCTGACCCTTGGAATTTCCCTTCCCACTCTTCAAATCGGAAAGTGCTTCTCCAGCAGCTCTTTCTGTCTGTAAAAGGGTGTGATTTGGGGGTTTCAATATGCCTTTGAATCCAGGCTAGAGGACACTGGGAGTGAGGGGGACAGGAAATTAATTGTTATATTGAGTCTCAGTTTCTCTATCCTAGCTTCCTGCTACCATTTACTTTTCAGAGTCTCCAGACAGCAACTTCATGCATTCATTTTGAGAGATTAGAAGGAGTGTGCTTACTTCATCTTAATCAGAATCTTACAAGTGATTTTAAAAAAATCTTTCAAGTATTCTGATGAGCAGGGATGTTTATCTTTTTGTTGTTGTTGTTGTTGTTGTTGAGAGGAGGAGAGAGGCAGAAGGAGAGAAAGAGAGAGAATCTTAAGCAGGCTCCACCACCAGTGTGGAGTCCACCAGAGGGCTCAATCTCATATCCCTAAGATCATGACCGAGCCAAAACCAGAGTTAGATGCTTAACCAACTGAGCCACCCAGTGGCCCCTAGAATGTTTAAGTTTCTAATTGTCATTTGATTTTTCCAATAAATTTAACAATTTAGACAAAATCTACACATTTCCCAAAAAACCTATCTTTCTAAAACTGACATCGGATAAAATAGAAACTCACATTAGTTCTCTGATCATTAAATGCATTGAATTTGTAATACCAAAAAAAAAAAAAAGCTGCTATAAAGGAGGCTCAAGGCTCAGCTAGTTTACTAAAACCTTTAAGAAGTAATGTAAATCTTAACCCACTGAGCCACCCAGGTGCCCCAGTAATGTAAATCTTAAACACAGTTTTACAAAAGAGAACAAAAGAAAATACATATCAATGTATTTTATGAGGCAAGTATAACTCTGATTCCAAAGCCTGACAAAGACATTACAAAAAATAAAAATTAGGAGGTTTAAGTTTTTAACAATATAGTAACAAGGAAATACCAAAATACAACACAAGAAAGTAGGATTTATCTTATCAATATTAGTTTGGCTTAACATGTGAAAATCAATGAAAATGATTCAATACATTAAGACCATAAAGAGAAAAACTAAATGATCATCTCAATAGATAAAGGATTATAACATAATATTTAACGGTGAAATATTGAATGTTGTTACCCTAAGACTCGGAACAAGTCCAGACTGTTTTCCTTGGCTAATTTTATTCAAGATTGCACCAGAAGTCCTAGCCAGTACAATAAGGCAATAAAAGGGGTAGAGGTCTATACAGTGGGAGAGAAGATATAGATAATTCTTTATTTGCAGATGACATGATTTTCTGTATAGCAAACCCTAAAGCATCTGTAAAGTAATTATGATACCTAATACACAAATTTAGAAAAGTTACAGGATATAATCTTGTTATACAAATATCAAGTACATTTCTATATATAATCATAAAACAATCAGATTGTTTCCAATTAAAAAAAAATCTTATAAATAATGTGGTAGTGAATATCTTTCTACATAAATATCTATGCAGAGATTGTCATCTCCTCCAAATCACCAAGTAACATACAAAACACATTTCCTCTTCCATCCCTGCCCCTCCAACAGCAAACTCCAGAATGAGTGTTCATCAGAGAGAACCTTTAACTCAGTGCTGAGAGGGAAATGTGTCTACATCCAGCAGAGGGTGACAGAACACAGTTTCCAAAATACAAATGTTTGTGTAGTATCCACACTGGACTAATTTTCTGTCTAGAGTTATTGACTTATGAGACAGCATCACAGACCCAAAATACTGCCAGAATCCCTGTTATCTGTAAAGCTAACACATGTTGAAAAGGAGAAAGTGACCATATATGCCATCCTCATGCAGGGAATAATCTGGGGAAACAGATCAAAAGATCCAGGGATGACTTAAAGACTAGAAGAGACTGTATGCTTGATTCTTTTTGATCACAAGCCCAAAATGCAGAAGAGGAAAAAACTGAGTTACCCATTCTTCCACCTTTCAGAGTTTCAAATGGAGACTGCACCCAGTGACTTGCTTTCATTTTGATAAAGTAGATTACAAGCAGGATCACTGTGACCTTGGACCTACAACTTGTAGCATTTTGCATTCCATTGACCTTATAAAAACAGACTAAATACAGCCTAGAGGCACACAGCCTAAAGCAGCGAACCCTTTGCTCACATTACAGTAACTGGAGACTCAAAAGAAGAAGGGGATTTAAATCCTATGACTGACCTATTATTGGTCAAAGGGAAGTTCCAAGTTCTCCAGTTCCTGATGTTGCTAAAAATCAAAACTTAAGAAAACATTCCTACCACCAGGGCTTACAAATTAGCACAAATCTATCTCACATTCATTATAAATTTAAAATGTACTGTTCACATACCCCATATGTTTATTACTTCTCTTTTACTCAAATACAGAATCGTAAGTAGAACTTTAGGAAAATGTGCGAAGTTGATCATTCCCTAAAATGAGATGTTCAGTGTAGCCAAACTGAATGAAAACACATTTCATTGGTGACAACTGGCTCCATAATTGTCATGACCACTATGTGTCTGTTACCAAAAAAGTCTTTAATTGCTTGGCATCCTAAATATAACTGCCTATGAGAGTTTATGAGTGTACTTCAAACTCTTCTTATAATTTGCTACAACTGAATTTCAACTATTCTACAATAAGGTATATGAAACTTAAGGTTGTCATTTTTACTTTACAGAATATTGACATAATTTAGCTCCCTTGCTAAAAATGTCTTTAGCGTGTTTCCATTTTCTATTGACTTCAAGGTTGATGTTGAATTTGACATTCAAAACCTTTTGGGATCTGCTCCTAAACTACATCACCAGTTTTGTTCTCATTTCCCTTTCATACTTGATTTTTCCAGAAGCCAAGCAGAACTACTTCCTAACTCCCCCAACACAATGTAACAACTTTCTTCAATACAACCCTGATTTAGAATACCCTATTGCTATAATAGGCTAATTGGTGGACCAGAAGTCCTCCTGCTGGAGTAATAGAGCAGGCTTCCTTCTGTTGGAAAGCAAGCTCTGTTTCTTCCTGTGGGCTTCTGTAACTGATAAGTGGTAGGAGGTGAGAGTTCCCCCTTCTGGCCTCCTGACTCCATGCTAAATGAGAATTCCTTCATTCAATTTCATAGCAGTACTGAAAAATTAACTGAAAATGCAAAACTGAAAGCATGATTGAGTAAGGTGAACAACTGTTAATTCTTTGAAGAAATATGCAGTAGATAATAGTGGTTTAAGAGTTTAAAAATACTGAAATCTGTTGAATGCAGAACAAAGTTGATCACTGCTAATCTGATTTAATTACTTAAGGGGAAAAAAAGACAGAATAAAACCCTAACTGGTCAGGCCCTTCTCTAATCTTGAATTACATCCAAAAGAGAACTTACTTCCATGAATGAAGTATGTGTAAAGATTTCCTCCTCTGAGAATCTCTCTCTGTGTATATAGAGACATATGTGTCATATATTTGTGACAGTCACCGTATATTTAAAGATACATATATGTATATGCCTAAAAACTATACATATATGTTACTCTTTAAGAAAGGTATTTCTTTAATACAAATAAATAATAGATATATTATTTTATTCAATTATCCAGACAATATTGGCTTTCAGAAGCTTTTAGATATTTCATCTCTCAAAAGGATGGCAAATGGGAGGGAAAAATGAAACGAGAATAAACCAGAGAGGGAGACAAACTATAAGAGACTCTTAACCTCAGGAAACAGACTGGGGTTGCTAGAGGGGAGCAGGGAGGGAGGGATGGGATGGCTGGGGGATGGACATTGGGGAGGGTACATGCTATGGTGAGTGCTGTGAATTGTGTAAGACTGATGATTCACACACCTGTACCCCTGAAACAAAGAATATATTATATGTTAATTAAAAAAAGGATCGGTAAATAATGTGATATCCACCCCATCTTAGAGCTATGTATTTCAATAACCTATGATATGATGAATGTACATCTTAGGACGGGTGTGAGGTCACCAGTAGCAGTATGTCTTTGGGAAGGGAAATGCAATTCCTCCTTCCAATTTTCTGTTGTTATAATCATGTCATAAAATCATGGATTTTGATTTTTCACCCAAGTGCTTTCAAGAGTTGAGTATTTGCTACGTTACTTGAATGCCATCCCAGTGTTTCTTTAACAGGAAAATCATTCTCAGGGTCATTTTTACAGTAAATACTGAGCCCAGTGCCTAGGGTCACAGTTCATGCATTTATAAGTTCACTTAGAACTGACAGTGACATTTGCAACAAAATCTGAGAGGCTAGTGGAGAATTTGTGATTTAAAGAAGGAACTTTCTATGTATCTGTCTGTCTCCAGTCTATCCAACACTGTGATTTCCTGGGCCTTCATTTATGCTCTCTGTTCTTGGTGCTACTCTGACATTAATTTCTGTCACTACAGTTATTAGGGGGCCTAAATACAATGGAAATTTATTTGACTTATATATTATTTGGAATCATTTTCCCCATCCTGAATTTAATGAATAAAAGAAATTGGAGACTTAAAAGCATTCCAGCTTTTCCACAGGTTTAAGTTACCTTAATTTTGTTCTCCAAAAACAGGAACAAAGTACTATCATTTTGCTACAATGTTATATAATTATAAACTGTACCTGCTCTATAAGTGGGACAAAGCTCTAAATCAGGAAAGCTCTCAGAATGTGATGAGTTAGGGAATGTAGCTGCTCTCCACTGTATTCATTAGTGGCCACAAGTAAAAAGGAAAAGGATAGAAATTAAAATTTGTTGATAGAGTTCTTGGACCTCATTCTGAATATTTTTATTAAAAGAACTTTGGACCTGAGCCTGAAGTATTCAAAACTTCTCACTGGGGTGCCTGGGTGGCTCAGTGGGTTAAGCCTCTGCCTTCAGCTCAGGTCATGATCCCAGGGTCCTGGGATCAAGGCCCACATCAGGCTCTCTGCTCCGCGGGGAGCCTGCTTTCTCCTCTCTCTCTCTGCTTGTCTCTCTGCCTACTTGTGATCTCTGTCTCTCAAATAAATAAATAAAGTCTTAAAAAAAAAAAAACTTAGCGAAATAAGTCAATCGGAGAAAGACAACTATCATATGATCTCCCTGATATGAGGGAGAGGAGATGCAACATGGTGGGTTAAGGGGGTAGGAGAAGAGTAAATGAAACAAGATGGGATTGGGAGGGAGACAAACCATAAGTGACTCTTAATCTCACAAAACAAACTGAGGGTTGATGGGGGGAGGGGGATTGGGAGAGGCGAGGTGGGGTTATGGACATTGGGGAGGGTATGTGCTATGGTGAGTGCTGTGAAGTGTGTAAACCTGGCGATTCACAGACCTGTATCCCTGGGGATAAAAATATATTATATGTTTATAAAAAATAAAATTTAATAAAAAAATTTAAAAAAAAAACTTCCCACTGAACAAAATTACTGTATTTTTCCCAAATAAAGGCAAGGTACATGAAATTTTGTGTTACGTATTTAAATCGTTGTAAACTGTGTTAATCCTATATAGGTGGTACAAATATCCAGTGAAGGATGTTTTCCCAATGAAATGTGTAGTTTTCCCAATGAAATGTGTATTTATGTATGGGAAATGATGATAGCTTAGGTGACTTTGCCAGCACACGGTAACTGGTTATGTTTTACAGTGGGTTTTTTGGGAAAGTGTTCTTTTCTTCTTTAGCAAATGCATGAAGATGTACAGAATTTTTTTCATTAGATTATTGGATTTTGTTTCCTTTGTTTTCTTTTTTACTGTTTAATGCTTCATTCATCTGATATTCATTTTGGCACATATTGTGAGTTTAGATGTTTTCCTCAAAAAAATCCATTTTCCACATTTAGAATATGCCTTTTTTCATTGTTTTAAGACAAGCATTTCTTTAAATTTTAGATTCTAACAAAACAATTTGTTTAATTGCTATCATCCTTTTTAAATGATTGGCATGCTTATTTTCAGTCAGTGTATAACTACCCCTGGTTTTAACAAATGATACTTAGGATCGTCTGGACCATGTGGAGGGTGTGATAATTCTTTGTTAAAATTTTTTCTTCATAATCTCTGAGAGCCAGGACCTCTGAGCACTGAAAGTACACTAGGCTTGAGGCTGAGGGACATCTGCTCAAGACCAATTTATTGCTTTAAAGCTTTGGAGGTTAGAGGTCCAAAATAGCTAAAATCAAGGAGTTGATAGGGCTGGGCTCCTTCTCAGCTGCCATCTCTCTATTTCCTTTTCTGCCTCCCTCTTTCACTTATAAGAAAATTTGTATTTACATTGGGTCTACTACTATCATCTAGGAGGAGCTCCTCATCTAAAAGTCAGCTGATTAACAACCTTAACTTAACCATCTATATCCTTGATTCCCCTTTGCTGGTAACCTAACATGTTCACAGGGTCCGGGGATTAGGACATGGACAGCTTTGGGGAGTATTACTCTGCCTGCCACACAGCTGACAGGTTTCTCCCCGGCTGAACATTCAGATTCCAGAATTAGTCAATTCCTCCTGGACAGGAATGTTAAACATTTCCGAGAATCATCAGGAACAGTCTACCCAAACAGGGTTTCTGGATTTCATAAGTAAACCCCCCTCTCTTTTTATGGCCATCAAGACTGGGTTACCAAAAAATATCACATTGAATAATCATTCACAAATTGAGGGATCTGAAAGGTAATATGTTTCTTCAGCTGCTCAAAAATATTAGGTGAGTCTTTCAGGTTACTTCATTTTGTTCCAAAAATTGATGGTCAGGTTGTTGTCAGAGGTAAAGTAGAGGCATGAGAGCATAGAACCTGAGAGTATAAGTCTGACTCTCTTGCTTGTTTTGAATCAGACAAGCATTTCTGTTTTACAAGTAATTGAAATTAATGCCTGAGCATGTTGCCATGACAATCTGTACATGTTGCTATAACAACAGACACCTTTCAGAAAATGGATTGTGTAAAAACAAAGAAACAAAACAAAAACATTCACTCAACTAATCAAAATCAAGAAATTATCTTGACGATCCAGTGACTGGCCCTGTCCAAAGCTATGGGGATAGACTAATTTTAGAAAGACAGCTAAATTGTTCCTGTTCACATGCAGCTTTGAGCCTGGCAGAAAACCTGACGTACGTCTGCATTAACCATTTTATTCAAGAGAACAAAAAGCAATAATCTCCAGTACGACAAGTATGATTCAAGTCCATGGAGTGAGTTAAAAGTCAGACAGAGGGGAACCTGGGTGGCTCAGTTGTTAAGCATCTGCCTTCGGCTCAGGTCATGGTCCCAGGGTCCTTGGATCAACCCCCTCATTGGGCTTCCTGCTTGGAGGGAAGCCTGCTCTCCTTCTCCCGCTCCTCCTGCTTGTGTTCCCTCTCTCACTGTGTATGTATCAAATAAATAAATAAAATCTTTAAATAAAATGAAAGTCAGACAGAACTAACGAAACATTAATTGTAAGGGAATTTAAGTATTGATAAACAGAAAAAGGCTGGAGCCAGGCAATGACAGAAATGGAATTGGGACCACTGGCAAGTAGAAATGGATTGTTTGCCATGAATAGCATTAAATGTCTGCTGTTTGTCTTAAATAGTTGTTGAATACCCAGTTTTCAAAAGGAAGGAAGGATGTCCTCACACATCTGAGTGATTCTCTGACATCAGCTGGGTGTTCTACAGTCCAGCTCAGTTCTGGCACTATCCACCTGGAGGTAGCATCAGATCCCATAAGTTAAGCTCCCCCACAAATAGACACTTTGGATGCTAATTGCAAGTCTGGGTTGTCACATGGGCTTCTGACCAACTGGCTCTAAATTGAAGGTTCCCATGACCTGTGACCTTGAGTTCAATTAATTCATTAGAGCAGCTCACAGAACTCAGGGAAATATTTTTACTTACTAGATGACCAGTTCATTATAAAAGGGTATAACTCAAGAACATCCAGATAGAAGAGATAAATAAGGCAAAGTGTAGCGACGGGGCATAGAGTTTCTATACTATCTCCAGGCATGCCCCTCTCCTCTAGTCTGCATGCATGGAACAACTTGGAACTCTAAACCCTGTCCTTTTGAGTTTTTATGGAGGTTTTGTTACATAGTCACAACTGATTATATCACTGGCCAGTGCTGACTGATTCTACCTCCAAGCCCTTTTCCCTCTGTAGAAATCAGAGGGTGGGACTAAAAGTTGCAACCTTTCATCCATTGTCAGTTCCCCTGGCAACCAGCCCCCATCCTTAGGTGTTTCCAGAAGTCATCTTATTAACATAAACACAGGGGTGGTGGAAAGGGACTCCTTATGAGTAACAAGACACCCATTTCACTTTTATGCTCTGAAATGATCTCAGGAACTGTAGACCAGAGACCAAATATTGTAACAAAAAATGGTCCCATTTTCATTAGTTATGAAACTAATGCATGAAATAGGAAAATATAGACAAATGTAAAGAAAAAAGTATCTCTCAGGAAATTACAGGGGTTTGGGACCACTGAGCCAGGAACTGAGGATGTGAATAACCAAAAATATATTTCTTATAAATCACAGTCACACAACATGCAAGTCACTTACAGAGTAAATGAGCATATATTTGGATACATTTACTCAATGGAAATCTGCATAAACATCAAAAAAGCAAAAATATTATTAAATAAGAAATTTGAAAACTGTCGAGACATAGAAAGTACATATAGTGTTATAAGGGTAAAAAAGAATTTCAGAGCTCATTGATTATGGAAAAATTCCCATTAAAAGGATATGTGAAGAAATTGGAGTCCTCAGGCACTCTCAGTGGGGTTGTAAAATGGTGCAGGTGCTGTGTAAAAATGGTACAGAGGTTTCTCGAAAGATCAAAACTAGAGCTACCATATGACCCAGCAATTCCACTTCTGGGAATGGACCCCAAAGAACTGAAAGCAGGGTCTCAAAGAGGTATTTGTACACCCATGTTTATAACAGCGTTATTCACAATATTTAAAATGTGGAAGCAATGCGTGTCTGTAGAACAATGAATGGAAAAGCAAAATGTGGTACATGCATACAATTGGAGGGGCTACAGCCTTAAAAAGGAGTAAATTCTGCTGCATTAACATCTACATGGGTAGAAGGTCATATTGCTGAATGAAATAAGTCACAAAAAGACAAAGACGGCATGATTCCACTTAAATGAGATACTTAGAATAGTCAAAGTCATAAAGACAGAAAATATAATTGTACTTGCCAGGGTCTGGGGTGGTGGGGGGAAGGGATTTTTGTTTACTAGACATGGAGTTTCAGTTTTACATGATAAAAAGAGTGTGGGGGAGGAGGTGATGGCTGCCCAGTGTGAATATATTTAATACCATTAAACTGTACACTTAAAGGATACATGAGAGTGTTATCATGGTGATGGAGGGGAAAAAAAAGGAGTTTTTTTCTTCTCTTTGTCTATTTCTCCAGTAATAGAATTATAATGGTTTCTCTTTTCTCCAAAATTGATTTTGTGTTTAAAGAAACTTTTATTGTCTTTTTATGGTTATGAAACTAATGCATGAAATAGGAAAATATAGACAAATGTAAAGAAAAAAGTATTTTTTCTGGTATCGCATAAGCCATAATTAGTTTTAATATTGTACTTAATGTTCTTTATTTTGAAAATATGTGTGTACATAATCATTTAAAGATTTATTTATTTATTTGAGAGAGAGCACATGTGTGAGCAGGGGGAGGGGCAGAGGGAGAAGAAGAGAGAGAATCTCAAGCTGACTTCTCGATGAGCACAGAACCCAGTGGGGCTCAGTCTCATGACCCTGAGATCATGACCTGACCTGAAGTCAAGAGTCTGCCCTCAACCGACAGAGCCACCCAGGCACCCCTGTTATATACTTTTTTTTTTTTTTTAACATTCAGAACTAATTCCAGGACATAGGCCAGAGACGCTTGCTCAGGACCAGTGGGTGAGAAAGAGGTAGATCAGGGGCTTAAGCTACAGGGCTAAATCTTCAAGAATAAAGGCCCTAAAGACTAGGTGAAGATAAGGGAATAGGTAGAGGATGCAGAAAAAGCAAATTTCTTTTAAAATGACCACAGTTAAGAGGAAACAAGATAAGGTAGAGCCCTTCTTTTCCAACTGTGTTATGTGGAGAAGGATTAATTCAAGGTGGGCTTGGGGTTCTTGATGCAACAGAATTAATAGGATTTATCTTATGAAGTCTGAATGACCTGAAATTTTGAGGATAAAAAAATAGAAATGAAGTTATTTTGGAATAGAATATAAAATATTCATTAATCAGATTTTTAAAGGACATTTAACATAAAATGGAAGCTTAGAAAATTTATTTCAAATTTAACTGTCATTCCCCATCATCCCCTGTTCCCTCCCAACTTCATCCCATTCTACAGAATTTTTGCTTCCCACCCCTTTAGAGTTGCTTCAGTTCAACATTTTAGGAAACACCAGCTAATAGCATAAGAGTAGGACCAAGAATCAGAAGACTTAAATTTAGAAACCACATCAACCCAAATTATCCCACTGCCACGCATTGGTTTCAGTGTTTTGAGTTTTTTTTCTCTGTCAGTACAAAAAGGCTAAGAGTGTGGAACTCAGCAATAGGAAAAAGCCAAGCAGCTGTTCCAAGAGACAACAAAGACTGGTATTTATGACATCAGAGAATTTCTCACAGTCTAATCATCTGACCTTCAGTTTTGTAGCCTTGAAAATGTAATTTTCTCTACACTTGGAGAAGGAATTGATTTCTCAAGGTGATATTTCACAGTAACCAAGCACATAAAGCTGAGGCATAAAATCAGAATCCTTATTTATTAAATCTAGAATACTTAAAATTATTAAGATAAATACTCTGCTAGAGACGCCTGGGTGGCTTAGTTGGTTAGGCGACTGCCTTCAGCTCAGGTCATGATCCTGGAGTCCCGGGATCAAGTCCCCCATCGGGCTCCCTGCTCGGCAGGGGGTCTGCTTCTCCCTCTGACCCTCCCACTTCTCATGCTTTCTCTCTCTCTCAAATAAATAAATAAAATCTTTAAAAAAGAAAAGAAAAGAAATACTCTGCTATACATGGGAAGTCTGAATGCCCCAACTTCAACTTAAAATGTAGATCCTAAATGTCACACTAACTAGCAAAATCTGAAGCCTGCAGTCTCTCTCTAGTAAGATCTTACTAAGAAGCCAAATTAGAAGGAAAAGAGGTGAATTGAATCAAATTGTTGAACAAAATTGGCTTTTCTCAGATTTTAAATTACATTTGTCAGCAAATATAAAAAGAAAAATATTCAATTAGGGCTACAAAGTAAAGGCAAGTAAAGACATTAAAAATATAACACTAGAACTGCCATTTTTTTTTAAAGAAAAGGAGAGATATATAATTTCAGAAGGAAAAATGCATTCCTCCCAAGGAAAGGAAATGCCAACCTTAAAATTACATTTTTGCCATTGACTGGTGGAAATTTTATTGTACTTTCATGCTATTCCCTAGATCAGAGATAGTAAATCACCAAATTAGATATTTTAAATAGCTGTTGCATTCATCTCTCTGTATAAGTAATTTTCCAATGGGCTGGTAACACCAAGAATCTACTGGCTACAACTTCTTTTATCCCTTTCTACATGATGGTGGGCTTGTCTTTGAAACCAGACTATTTGGAATTCATCAGTTCATTTGTTTAGATATCTTACCTCTTGGGTTTATTTTAGCCATAAATATTTATCTTAAAGATTTTTTTTTTTTTTAATGGTTCTGAGGTCCTACCCAACTTCCACACACTGTCCAGCTGCTGTGGGCTGAACGTTTCTGTTCCTCCAAGATTCATATGTTGAAGTTCTAATTCCTAATATGATGGTATTAGGAGGCAGGTCCTTTGGTTGATGATCAGGTCATGATGCTAGAGCCCTCATGAGCAGGAAGAGTGCTGGTATAAGAGTCCCCAGAGAGCTCTCTTGCCCTTTTCACCTTGTGAGGGCACAGTACAATGAGGGCCACCTGTGTCCAGGAGGCAGGGTCTCACCAGATCCTGAATCAGCTGGCTGCCAGGCTTCAGAACTGTGAAGAAATACGTGCTTGTTGTTTAAGCCACCCTGTCTACGTTTTTGTTATAGCACCCCAAGTGGACTAAGACACTAATTACTACATTGTATTTTGGATAAACAAACACATTTATTTGGATTATAGTCAAATACAGATGGACCAAAATACATTGTTTCTTCAAGTTCATTTTTCTGATATAGTATGCTTTGATTATAAAATATTAGCTTCAGAGAGTGATCTATTTGCCTTCCCAAGTTATTTGTGATCATTTGTCTTTGGCATCTGGTTTTAAGAGCAAATAACAGTATCTGTTTTATACTTTACCATCCTCACAGGTTTATTTTGAGGATAAAATCATGTGGTTTGTATATAATAACTTTGCAAACCACAAATGAGTGTACACATATTTCGATTTATTACCATCACTTGTAATAAGGGCCAGAGATACCAGTGATGGCCATCTTTTTTATTTAAATTAAATTTAAATTACTGGATCAAATCTGATAGTCTTGTCCAACAGACCAACTTGTATCCATCCTACCTATTATTCAAGTTCTGTCTCCTACTCTCTTTCTCCTGGCTCATTTGACCCTTTTGAAGCTTTATCATTACCTTCTACACTGACTGATTTTCATGCCAATGACCAGAGAATGATCTACCAGTTATGGGAAAGGGAGATGTTGGGAGTATCACCAACACATGAGGAGAAAAGGACCTTACACAGGTGATCCTACAAGGAACAGAGACTAGTTTCTAGTTTGGGCACCACCATGCTCAGAGCTTTCTACATGTATACTTGAGGAATCTGAGGAAGAATTGAAAGAAAAGTTCAGAGAACATCCATGACCTCCACATGTAGCACTTGTTAATTTGTTACTCAAGTTATAAATCTATGTATGTATAAATGCATTTACATATAGGGGTATGTGTGTGTGTGTGTGTGTGTGTGCGTGTTTGTACGTTTTCACAGGACTAAGATAAATTATTTTGTATTTTAGGACATTGCTAATATATATTTATATATTGATAGATAGACCCTATTGATATATATAATATATCATATATAGAGAGAGAGAGTTGACTTGAAATCATTAGACTCAGAATATGGGATTCTAGACTGGAAAAACATTGAACAGGTCGTGGGAGTGAGCATTCCTCTAATCCTGCCTGTACTGCTACTCGTTTGGTCTTAGGATGTTTCAATCTCTCTGGTCCTCAATTTCTCTGCCTATAAATGTGGCTAAAATAATTCTCATGTCCATTAACCTTGTGCATTATAAATTAAGACATTCTACTCAAGGATAAGACACATTAAGTCTTCCAGCTTTTAATCTTTCTCCTTTTTTCCCATTGTACTCCTCACCCTTCTGTCTTTTTTTTTTTTAAATCACAGAGGTTAAATTTTTCCTTTAGTGATATGGTTCTTCCCCAAATAAAAGCTCAAATAAGGACAGGCTTTTGGAAGCTATACATTGTGTTGACTTCAATGTAATCATTTTTTATTTAAAATCTATCATCTTTCCTTGAATAATAAATTTTAAATTATACTTCATAAAATAGAACAAGTATTCATATAATAAATAAAATAGATATATAGTTTTGTTAATATTATATGTGATGATATGAATCCCTCTCTCTAGGTCTCAAATTCCTCATTGGAAAGTGGATAAAGCATATTAGATGTTCTGGAAGATCTTTAAGATTCTATGATAAAAAAAATTAGGTGATATTGCTTAATTGTTTAATATGTTCCAGGCACACTGATTTAAAGATTTTATCATGTGATCTTCACAATGATCCTATAAAGGAGGTAGAGTTACTGTCCTCATTTCCCCCTTAAGAGAGCAGGACTTGAAACCTGATATTTTTCCTTACAAAATTTACAATTTGTCCAGAGATTCTATCCATGAGCTCAAGGGGAAATGAGCAATAGCTGAGTCACAACTGAGCATCATGGAGAGAGCAATTTTAACCTGGCTAGTTTGATGAGCATTAGCTTCTACCTTCTCTCACCTGGTCCAGGTATGTTGACTTGTGTTAGAGAAATAACACGAGGTTGACCTTGTCTTCCTTGGAGTCAGGAAGACCGTGACTCAGTGAGTCTTTGATGGAATCTACTATGATGGGCATCATAGCTCCTTGGAGAGTAAACATCACTTGGTAGGGAATCTTGAGGTTTTCTGGTAAGATTCATGCGGAAAGCCTTCTGACCACTGAGCTGATTCAGTGTTGTTTCTGTTACTACCTGATTCAGTGTTGTTGATTTTTCTTTTTTGAAGATTTTATTTACTTATGAAAGAGAACAGGAGCAAGAGCAGGGGCCAGGGCAGAGGGAGAGGGAGAAGCAGATTCCCCACTGGGCAGACACCCTGATGTGGGGCTCAATCCCAGGACCTGAGATCATCACCTGAGCCAAAGGCAGATGCTTAACTGACTGAGCCACCCAGGCACCCTTCAGTGTTCTTTCCATGCTTTTCAAGTAGTGGGAAAATCATGTCTTCAGAAGTCATCAAGACCTAGGGGCAGACTGTGCAAAACAACCTGTGTCTCCAGCCTCTATGCCAAGTCATCAAAAAATTTTGGGGTCTAGACCTAGTTTCACCAGTCACTGTTACACTATATGATAATCCCTCAATTCTGGATTTTCACACGTTACAGTGACTCAGGCAGGAATCAGGCCCAAGGTCAATCAGAGACATCGTTGCGACCTGGCATGTCACATAAACCAGGGAATGAGAATAAGGAGAACTTCTGGGACAGAAGAGTAATATGGATTTGGGTAACACAATAGAGCTACAGTTATAAAGAGAATATAGAGGTGGAGTATACACACTAAGCTGAACAAATCACTCCCTTTGCTCGGCTCATGTTTCTGCAATCAAACTAATTTCATTCTTCCTCTGTTAGAATATTAGCCTTCAATGTTTAATAAATTCTTTAAAAGTTAGAATACATTATCACTCTACAAATGAGCTTATTACCTGGGTTCTCTCTTAGTGGTTTTCAGGAGATGACCAAAGATAGGAATAGCAAAGATAAAGACCAACACGATACCCTTAACAGCCTTACGAGAACTTGACGTACATTCTGCAGCATGGGGAAACCTACTGTAAGACCTCAAACCCAGCTTCAAAAAACAAACGTGAGAAAATAGTTCATATAAGCAAACCCTCCCTTCTGTAGTATAGCACCTTTCACAGCTCTTTACCAGTTCACCTCCTTACCTTCACCTTAGGAGCTCAAATGACTGGGGACATTACTGAGGAAGGGTGGTGTGTTTCAGGAATCACATCTGGTGATCTTTCCATTCTTGGGGGGATCTTGACATGTTAGCATATATCAACCAGCATCCATCCATAAAAGTTTTCCTGAGTACCTACCATCCAAATATCACAAATAAGTGAAGCTACAAAACGTCCTAAATTATCAACTACAAAATATGACCAAAATAGGTAACACTAGTATTTAACCATACTTTAATCATAAAAGATGACTGAAATGCAATTAAAAACCAAAGGGAATATAGGACTCACCAAACATAGGTGAGAGATACAAAATTTCAGAGCACTAAAAGGTTATCCAGAAGGTTCAAAGAAAAGAGGCTCAAAGAATAAAGGAAGATTTGCAATACTCATTAACTGTAGGAATCTTGCCCTTATGTTAGTCCTTTATGTAACTCAACTCAACTCTAGTTTATTACCTTCTTTTAAAGTCACTCCATTAGGTGAGATTATTGGGGGAATGATTAAGTAGTGGAACATGGGCCAAACCCCCAAAAAAGCTAATCCAGGAAAGAGAAAATGTCTGACCAGAGAACTGGAAGCAAACCATCATAAAGTAGCATCACAGAATCTAGGAGCAAAGGTAACCTTGAGATAAGCATTGATATCTGTTTATTTGGAGGTTGCTGGGAAGAATAATTTTGATTGAGTGGAAAGGGGTGATGCATAAGTAGATCTGGAGGTCGCAGACCCATGACTGCAAATGTTTGGAAGAAACTCAGTAGTATTGATCACTAAGTCTGTGAGCAGATAACTTGGAGATTCTCAGCACCTTCCTGATCATAAACCTTGTGAGCCGAAGTGTCAACTACACCCTGCTGACTGTGAGACATTCCACTTCATAAAACAAAACACCTCTCTATCTGATCCTTTGTGATGGCTGTTGTTTTGAGTTGGGAGCATATTTTCAGAGAGGCACGCAGTTTCACTGTGGTTCGTCCCTCAATCTCAAGTCACAAACACCAACTCGTGTACATGAACATGCATAGATACTGATTGGAAAGTTAAAAACCTATGATACATGTAACTCTATGTAATTACATGGAAAAACAGAACATTAGTCACTCACATTTGAGAAAAATCTAAGTGGTTCTATTTGACAGAATGTAGGACAGAGAAACTAGATGGCTTCAATCCAGTCCCACCTCTACCACAGCGTTGCTGCATGAGCTCAGATGAGGGAGGATGAAGGGTCCCAGGAGGTGCATAGCTGACTGGGCCAGCCTACAGCTGATGGTGCAAAGATTAGTGAGTGTTAAGTGCTTCCCATGAGAGTGTAAAAGAGCAGAGTTCTCTCTGTTCATGATCTGCCTGGCCTACAGTATGCTTGGCACTAGCTGGACTGGCAAATGTTCTTGGCAGACATAGGTCATAATAAGCCTCCACACCTTGATTGGGCCTTGGTATCCATATGATTTATCTCACAAGTCAGAGCACTTTTGAGGGTGTAGGCATCATTAACAATCATGCACAAATTCCCCTGGTAAATGTGGACATAGGACATTCCTACCTAGATATGAAATTCGATAATTTGATTAATCTCCTTTCCATCATTCCCTTTTGTCTCCCTATTGTTCTTCTCATTTCCACTCAGGCTTCCAGTCACCCTCTATTCTACCAATTTTGTTTTCCCTGAAGATGATGCACATATCACTCATCCTGCTTCTGCAGGATGTCCCCTTCTCTTTTATGCACTTCTATGCACTCTCCAACCCTCTGTCTGACATTTATTCATCCTCCCACATTATTCATCCTTTGAAGCCTAGCTCACATGCCACCTTTTCTCCAAAGCCTTCCCAAAACCCCTAAGTTGAAATAATCACTCATTCCTCTGAGCTTTTAGTTGCTTTGCGTTGATGGTGCTGATGTTGTCATTCAGTTATTAAAAGAAAAGACCCTGGAGTCAGATGGTAGGACATTTAATTCTTGTTTTGTGACTTACTAGCTAGGAAAATTACTTAGCTTCTCATATATAAAATACAGACACTACTACTAATAATAATACTTAGTAGGAAAAGTGCCTTTGAAACTACCTAGCATGTGGTAAGCCCTAAGAAGTGTTTTCTGTTGGTATCATCACATTTTATTATGGACGATTCTTTAATATCTGATTCTAACATCGAATGGTGGAATCCTTCAGGGCAGACACCTTATTCATCTTCATAGACATAGTTAGCATGAGATAGTATCTGCTAAAAAACAGATGTTTAATAAATAGTAATACTAATTAGTATTTATTAGTAAATAGTTAAGTATTACTATTAAGTAGTTATTAATAATAATTAATTATTAGTTTTAAATACTAATTAGTTTTTAATAAATACTAATAAATACTAGGCTGAACTTTAGCCAAACTGAAACCTAGAGAACTGCCTTTTTGTTTCTCTTTCCTGCAACCATAAATAGCTCTTCCTCCACTAGACATCAGCTCATTACTACCAGGGGAATTTGCTTTTGAAAAAATAATATAGAATTTGGGAGGAAATTCATTTTTTAAATTTATTTTGTTATTAGTTTCAGAAGTAGAATTTAGTGCTTCATCAGTTGTATATAACACCCAATGCTCATTATATCACGTGTCCTCCTTAATGCCCATCACCCAGTTCATTTTTTAAAGCCAGAATTCCAGGCATGGAAAACATAAAGTACTTTGGAACAGGCGCTCTGACCAACATGATTTAGAGGACACCTTTACGGAGACTTTAACACAGTTTGTGTCCTCCTTCTTTGTTTTATTATAGTAGTAAGAATGTTAATGGATTCACAGGATCTGAATCCTTTTTTAAGGAACAACACTAGACTTTATTTTATTGTTCCGTCATAGACTGTCAGGCCTCAGGTCGTCCACCATCTCCTAATTGGGGGATCAGAGAAGAAATCATTGACTAAGCTAAATAAATGTATCTTGTCAATGTTTTAACATAAACTTCAGCATTCCTGAAGCAAACCTTGCTTTTACTTTAAACATTTCCGATTGCTTGAGCATATCATGGAAAGGAATGGAGAAAATCTCTGGGCATTGCTAGACCCTATTCTTCTTTATGAGACTAATTATTGAATAAAGTGAACAGCTCAGATGAAAGGAGACCAAAGTGGTGATTGTGGCAGAAAACTTTGTTTCTAATAAGAAATAAAAAGACAAGAGAGTTAACGCATAGAGTTCCACTCACTCCACAGTCTCTCCAGCAAACTGAAACAAGGAACACAAAGGAAGTTAACTTGGACGTCTTAGAATAAATTCACGGAGGTCCTGGGGCTCTTTGAGTCTTCCTTGGAAAACCACTGCTTCAGTCTAACAACCTGACCTGATAAAAACCACTGTTTTATCACACTCATAATCACACCATGAGCTGGTAGTGAAATGGAAACATCTAGTCTAGGACACTAGTCACAAAGCTTTCACTTTTGTTACCTAGTTGGGAGCTAATCATATTTGCTTAAGGGGAGAAAACAGACATAAGGATAATCAGGGGATGGAGAGGAAAACATCTTTGCTGATAAGTTCTGTTATTCCCCTTTTACACAGTTGAGGAAGCAGAGAAAACATTTTATTTTGCCTCTGACATTTAGTCTGTTCATATTGAAAGGGAGATGATCCTATCAAGTTCTCAATTAGTTATTTAAAATCCCTTTCTTATGCTTATTGCCTTTCCTCTTACACTTGGTCTCATATACTGTTTAGAGGGACATGAGCTGGGAAAGGTAGACAAAATGCTTCAGGGGCAAAGGCCATCTTTCTTCCTTATAGTGGCAGGAGGCTCTCCACTGAAAAAAGGCAAAACAACAGCAACCCAGACTGACTTAGGTAAAGCAAAAAAGCAAAATAGACAAAATGATGAAATATGTGATAAAGTGAACTGTGCCCTTCAGCGTGTGCTGAAAAGTCCCATGTGAGGATTCCAGAAGGATATTTTGCATGTAGGCCAGAAAAAATTCCATGCCCTCAACCCACCCATCCACTCTTACTAACTCTCAGGAATGTGGTTTGTCCTGTGCAAAATTATTTTCAGGGCTGTTTTAACTTCCTTATTCCTCAAGGTATAGATTAAAGGGTTCAGCATCGGTCCTACCAGATTCATCAGAATTTGAACCACAGTTCCCAGCATGGGGTTAGGCGTGGGCTGCATGTAGACAGCGATGATAGGCCCATAGGCACAAAGGATGGCAATGAGGTGGGCACTGCAAGTGGAGAAGGCCCGGCGGCGGCCCTCGGTTGAACGAATATGCAGGATGGAGATGGTGATGCGAGTGTAGGATAAAAGGATTAGGAGAAAGCAGAGGAGAGATACCAGCCCAACGTTAGTGAAACTCACCCTCTGGGCTAAGGATGTATCAGCACAAGCCAATGGCAAAAGTGCTCGAATATCGCAAAAGAAGAGATTCACTTCATTGGGACCACAGTATGGCAAAGTGAAGGTGAGCGAAGTCAAGATACTAGAATGGATACAACCTAACAGCCATGTGCCCACCACCAAGGCCCCGCAGATTCTAGGGCTCATGAGAAGTGTGTAGCGCAGAGGGTAACAGATGGCCGTGAAGCGGTCATAGGCCATCACCATATACAAGAGGCACTCAATCCTGCCAAGGAAATGGAAGAAGAAGAGCTGGGAGACACAGTTCTCATAGGAAATGAGTGGGCTCAGTCCCATGAGGTACAGCAGCATTTTAGGACACGTCACAGAAGAGAAACTCATGTCGAACACAGACAAGTTCCCCAGGAAAAAGTACATGGGTGTGTGAAGGCGAGTGGAAGAAAGAATAGCCATGAGGATGGACATATTTCCCATCAGGGTGCAGGCATAGAAGGGCAAGAACAAGACAAAAAGCATAGTCTCCAGCCCCTTTGTGTGTGGAATCCCCAACAGGATGAATTCAGTCACCACCGAGCTGTTCTTCTTCTCCATGACAGACAGTCCTAGGGGAGGAAAAGGAAGCAGAGGACATGGAAGGCTTGATGTCAGTGAACCTACTGGGAAGATGAAATGTGTGGTTGGAATAACAGCATTTTGACTCAAAGTTAAGGAAAAATTGCTGATGACCCATATCACAGGGCATTTTAACTGGAATATAATTGCCACAGGAAACTTAATGGGCACTGTGCCATATATTTTTGTTATACTGATTCTAGATGCAGATATCCCTTATTAAAAAAATACTTTAAAAAAAAAGGCATCTTAGAGCAAAGATTTTCAAAGGGAAGGATAGGGCCCACACAAACATGTGGTCCTTCAGAGAGGAAGGATATTGAAGCCTCAGAATCAACCAGGGGCTTTTTCATATGTCAAGATATGAACTACAACTCAAGAATCACTACATTTGTGGACCACTACTACTAACATTATATTTTGTCACTCTGATTTTTCAGAAAGCCTTAAGTGTTGGACAGTCAGTGCTTTACATTAAAAATGCTTATGCAACATGATTTCAGTTCAGTTAGCCCTCACGTTAAGTTTTTGAGATAAATCTGTAGAAAAGATAACATCCGTACATTAGAGAGTCTAGGCAACTCTTCTAGATTTAGATTGCTAGAAATGGCAGAACTAGGGATCTAATTTTTTTCTCCTGACATCATCAGGCTTTCCGATGTATGCATCTGCGATGGACTGTGACATTACTAGCCTTGTCACGCTTTGCCTCCATGATATTCATGTTTTTCTTGGTGATGTCACCAGGCTCTGAAAATGTTCCTGCTCCTCCTTAGTAAGCGGTGGGAAACTAACCTGTCCCCCCCACCACCCATACTGCCACATACCACTAAGATATGAAGTCTAGGAGAATAAATACTTCTTGATGTGCACTGCTATATCCTCAGTGCAGAAAACAGTGTCCAGCACAGAATAGGTTCTTAATAAATGCTTGATGAATGAAGTAGTGAAATGACTCACTCTATGACTGGCAGAACTGGATAACATTCAGTATTTTGTCTTGTGTAAGGACTTGTATGATACTGTCAGATATTTTTCTCTATACACAACCTTATAAAGAAGCATGATCATACACTTGTTCCTGTTTGGCCCTATTTTTCTGAATATTTAGAATTTTTCTGTTTACCTTCATGGCATTTGTACTCAAGAAGAAGTTCTGAATTGTACACTAAAAGTGATCAGACCCAAGATAAGAGCTACACATAATCTGTACTGCTCCCAGCAAAGTCCTGGATATTTGTCAAGAGGAGTCACACATTACAGAAAGAATTGGACCAAAGGTATCCAGGTGAAGGCTGATTTGGAACATCCAGTCTTTTAATTATTTTGAATCAAGTCCAAATCCCTGATTATACAGGACAATAATAAGAATTGAATTTTTGAGTTGGTTGGCCAACATGATGAGTTGAAAGACAAACCAAACAAATAATGACCTATTCTTGTGATTAGTCAAGGTGGACTCGGAGACCATTTATAAACCAAGGACTCCCAAGTTCTCCTCTCCATGACACATATGAGAAACAAACAAGAAGCCACAAAGAAAGAGATGAAGATGGCACTTATGTGACTTACAAGGAAGAAGTTTTATCCTTTCACCATTTGTCTCTCTAGGATCTTCTGCCCAAATTTGCCTTTGATATCACATGGTAAACCAGGGTCAGGGATCTCCTCCCATGATCCGGAAAGCTCTTTCTTGGTGAAATAAACTCAAGTTAAATGACATAAAGCTGAATGTACCTCTGTCTTCTGCAAAGATTTCTTTCAAGACACAAATAGCTATTCTTTCTCTTTATGTGGAAATTTAAATGCCCTTGGAGGCCTTTGGGATCCCATTCCTGAGTGAATTCTGATTCAAGGGGATTGTTGAACAAAGGAAGTAATTAGAAGTAAGTAAATGATCTAGTTAAAAAGGAATATGCTAATATATCCCCGTGTGGCATTCCTATAGACGTGAACAAGATAGAACCATATCTATACCTTCTATTCCTCTGGTTGATCTAGGGAAGTGAGATGAAGGCAGAGAGGTACAGCTCAATCTTAGGATATATGTAGAAAGCATCTCCTTGGTTTCAGGGTATAGTATTAGAATGAAAAGCAACAACTCTATATCTCGGGCTTTTAAATATCCAGTTTCAAATACTTTATTTCAAATTGTTCTCCATAGCTCTTCTTCTACTTTTCAGATGCTGTTTTCTAATATTTTGATTTGGAAATACAATTTCCATGATAAGACTCTCCAACAAGCAGTTTTGTCAATTGGCAAAGTTGGCTTCCCTGAACTAGGACCTGTTCTCCACATGATTCTTCCAGAATTATATTAATGTATTAAACAACATATATTTATTAAGAATTTATACAACTAGGCACATGACATGTTTGCTGAATCAGAAATTTCTTTTCTATGAAGGGTGTCAAGAACCTTGCCCCTCGAGACCAGATATTTTGAAATGTGAGAATTGTTCATCTTTCATGTACAAGAGGATTATAG
Organism: Lutra lutra; assembly: GCF_902655055.1. NCBI lineage: Eukaryota > Metazoa > Chordata > Mammalia > Carnivora > Mustelidae > Lutra > Lutra lutra. Next base: position 19,550,774 of record NC_062287.1, on the reverse strand, counting down.
TTTTCAAAGAACTAAAGTAGATAAATTAATTAGTTAATTAATAAGTGAATGAAATAGAGAAAGCAAAAGGAAAAGGGATCAGCAATGCTAAAATCTGGCTCTCTGAAAAGACTAAGAGATATATCTCAGTAAAAATGACTATTGGACAAAAGAGAAAAGGCATGTATAAAAGTTTATTTCCAATAAATTTGAAAACTGTGATAAACTGGACAAAAACGTATAAAGATACAACTTATTAAAACAGACTCAAGAAAGAAATAGAAAAATGGAGTGCTTGGGTGGCTCAGTCATTAAGCTGCTGCTTTCAACTCAGGTCATGATCCCTGGGGTCCCGGGATAGTGTCCCGCATCAGCTGCCTGTTCAGCGGGAAGCCTGCTTCTCCCTCTCCAACTCCCCCTGCTTGTGTTCCCTCCCTTGCTGTCTCTTTCTGTTGGGTAAATAAATAAAATCTTAAAAAAAAATAGAAAATGTGAATAGTCATATGTTTTACTTTCTATTGTATAACCTATTAATCTAAATCTTAGTGGCTTAAAATAATTGACATTTATTACCTCATGGTTTATTTGGGTCAAGAATCCAGACATAGCTTAACTGGGTGCCCCTGGCTCAGAGTCTCTCTTGAGGTTGCAGACAATTGCCTGAGGCCACAGTGTCTTTGAAGGCTTCGCTGGAGAAGGATTTGCTTCCAAGCTTATTCACATGGTTATTGGTAGACCTGAGACCTGTCCATAGGACTGCCTTGAAACATAGCAGCTGGCTTCTCCCATGACAGTCAATCCTAATCACTGCAAAATAGAGCAAGTGCATCCAAGATTGAAGCCATACTCTTTTATAATGTAATTTTGAAAATTATGTCCCATTACCTCAGCCACATTGTATTCACTAAAACCAAGTCACTAAATCCAGGGACCTGATTGCACAAAAGCATGAATCCTGGGAGTTTGGGGTCAGTGGAGGCCACATTAGAGAAGCATTGCAGGACAGGAGCATATGCTGAAATAGTAAATAAATGATGCTAGAATAATTAGCTGGATATTCATATTTTTTTCAGTAGAAGGAAATTGAATTCTTAAGTCATCACAAACAAAAGTCAGTTCCAGGCAGATTAAAGACTTAAAAGTGAAGATAAAGACTGTGAGAAAAGAATCTAGTCAAAGAACCTCCCCACCCCACCACACTTAAAGAAGATAATACTCACAGTTGTCTGCACTTGGACATAACTCTTTGTTTTTCTATGTCACAGTGCCCTACATTCTCAGAAAGTAGACCCCAACTACAAAACATATTCCTCTCTATCCAGACCACAACCTACATCCCAGTCAAGTCCTGGACAGAGTCCCTCAAGAAATCTGCCATCTCCTGCTCTACCTGGCCAAGTACACACCCTCCCCACACAGCTCCCGTGGGCACAGATGCACTTTCTCACATTCTTAAAAACCCTTTAACAGGCCCAGCCTCACAGAAACTCAGGGCCCACCTTTCCCCAGATGTCTGCCCCCCACCTTTCTTGGTGCAGGAATAAACTCTGTCCTGCTTGATCCATTCTTTGTGCAATTCTTTGCTACCCATGTCACCAACCACCCTGACACTATGAAAGCATTAAAGACATACACTGATAATGTATGATTTCTAAACAAGACACAATCATCTCTGAAAGAGATTATAAAGGAAAAGTTTGATATATCATTCACATTAAATGAATACATTGATTTTATTTTTAAAAAATGCCTTAAAGTTTATAGAAGAGCCACGGGCCAGGAAAAGATATTTGTAGTACAATATAATCAATAAGACTAGTATCTAAAATACATACAGAACTACTATGAATCAATTTTATAAAAGTCAAAATACTAAACAGAAAACTGAACTAAGAAAAGAACATACATTTACCAAAGGAGGAAACCCAACCTGTCATGAAACATAGGAGAAGTTGCTTAACTTTATTAGTAATCAAGCCCTGTGATTTAAAAATACAGTAGCCACAACTTCACATCATCAGATTGGCAAGTATTAAGAAGAACGTCATTGCAAAGTGTTGACAATCATAAGATGTGCCATGAATTCTCATCCACCGAGGATATGGCTTTCATTGTTAGAATCACTTCAGAAAGCAGTTTGGCATTCCCTAGCAAATGTGCTATTTGAATTCCCTCCAATTCAGCCATTCTGCTCCTGAATGCATCTTCTAGAGAAACTCTTTGACCTGTGCTCTAGACACATGCAAAAGAATGTTCATAATAACAAATAAGAAGCCACCAATATGCCTTAGGATAGTAGAATGAGTAAAGAAATAATAAAATGTAAAATTTCAACCATATGCACCAAAATCAATGAATCTCAAATACAAGTTTGAAGGGAATAAAGGCAATCATGGATGAGTCTATTTAAACAAATTTCAATGCCAGAAAAAAACTAAACAATATGTTGTTTAGTGATGCCTACATAGTGCTAAATCCATAAATAAAATAAAAGGTATTTCCTTAACAAGAACAACTTGCTAATAACTTCTGTGAGGATGAGGATAACAGAAGTACACAGAAGTAATAGATTATATTCTATTTCCTATACTGGCTGAAAAGTACACAGGCATCTGTTAATATTCTTTACATTTTATAATATTTCTAAAATATGAAAGATATTTCATAATACAAATAATTTTTTAAACTGAACTAAATAAAAACATATTATTAAATTTGTTTTGGGTACTATAACACTATAAATAGTGGATAAAATATATATTATATTTATTCCCAATCAATTAAGAATGCACCCAAATTAATTTATTGATTATGGAAAAATAATTTATTGATACATAATTTTTAACAACTTGTGTTATGTTATGTTTGGTTTGATATTAAAATACAGATTAAAATTTCACTGTGTGTTAGGGCATGCAAATGGACAAAAACAGCTTAGGGTAATTCTAAACTTTACCTAAGGCCAAAACAGCCATGATTCCTGACAGCCTTTCTTGAAAAGCTCAAAATCAGTAGTTGGTGTGATTATGCCAAAGTATCCTGTAACTTTTGGCTCTGTCCTTTGGAATAAATATGTATTTTATGTTTATCCAGGGAATTAGGAATAGCAGAAGAATAACCCCATTATACTAAGTGCTTTGAAAGTTTTGGTGGCTTGGCACCATGGGGATTTAGGTGGTTGCTTTTATGGGTAACTAGGAAAGGAGAAGTTACCCCAGTATAGCTAGGAAGAAAGCGATCAATCTATCTGTCAGGCCACGGCTAACTCTAGTTTCTAGCACCACCTTAATAGCCCAGTTAGCTATTCTTAATGTTTCTTAATAAGAGCTAGTCAGGTTACCTGAGTAGATAGGAAATAATTAAAACATGCAGGTGGATGGTCCCTCCTAGAGAATTATCACCGGAGCCCATCAGTTTGTTTCTCTATGAAGATAAGGCAAACACAAAACCCCATGATTTCTGACACTGTTCTCAGAGGGTCTGCTCCCACCACTTGAATGAGCCATAGCAACTTACATACATACACATACCTCACCTTGTGTCCTTAAGCACTGAGCATTCAGACTAATGGCAGCACGAGGGGATTCACTCCATCTAGAACCGGGCTAAATTGATGTGATAATCCTGCCTTGGGACAGATTTTGGTAGACTTGTCAAAATCATATCCAAAATCATACCCTAGCCTATCCAATCACTCTTGGTGTTTTATGGATGGAAAACTAAAACAGTGATTGATGCTAACAGGGGGAAGCTGAGAAACTTCGGATGTGAAAGAGATTGTATGAGCAAGAACAATGTTCATTTACCTTCATGCCTATGAAAACTGGCCACAAGGATATAAGGAGCAGAGGTGCTGGGGCATGTCTAAGCATCAGCATGGATCATATCCAGAAGGCCTGCTGCAATGAAGTTCTCAGAATCCCTGAAGTCAGGTATATTATCTCCCATTTCATAGATGATGAAGAAATGATGATTCAGGGAAGTTAAATAACTTGCTCAGGTTCTCAGATACAGATCATGACAGACCCAGGATTGGAATGCAAGGGTTCTAATGCATCATACCATAACTGGAAAAAGAGAATAAAGAACTATGGAAATGCAGATAATAGAAAAATCAATATATTCTCTGAACTGAAAGGGCCTTAACAATAATTTAGCTCTATCACTGACATTTTAATTTGCATGTCGCCATAAACCTCCTAGCCAAGTGGTTCTCCAGTTTCTCTCTAATCATTCCTATGTTAATTCTATCCTTTTGTCTACTAACGCTCAACACTCCAGATACCTATGAAACAAAGAATGTTATCACTGCCTTCTTTTTTTCAGTCACCAGTTCAAACATCTCAAGAACAATCAAAGCAACAATGAGAACACTGTGACCTCAAATTGAACTTTTTCATATGTAAAACTCTAAGGAAGATTTTCACCCTGGTTTCTGCTAAGTGCTGGAACCATTCTTTTTTTTGCATATATAGTTTGAAGGTATCCAGTTTCACCATTTTAGTATTTACACAGCACCTGACCCTATGAAAACATCTTTGTGGATTTTGACTCTGTCATCCAGTATAGACTGTGTTCTTTTAATCAGTGGCCTCCTGGTATCTATCTTTAAGTACTTGCCCACTAGAAGCATCTAGATAGATAGATAGATAGATAGATAGAAATGCACCTATTTATATATATTTAATTTATATCTATATAAATATATAGATATCTATATTTATTATATTTATATATATCTTATATATATAGATAGATATAAATATATATATTTACTTTGGAGAAATTGGTAAGAGAATCTCTCCAAAAAGGTAATAAATTCTATCTCCTAAGATATAATTAATATACCATAAAATTCATCCTTTTAAAGTACACAATTTGATGATTTTAATAAATTTAGAGAATTTTGCAACCAATATCACAATCCAATTTTAGAACAATTCGGGTCTTCAGAAAGTTCCCTCATGTCCATTTGTAGCCAGTTCTCATATTCTCATCCCTATCTTCATGAATCTACTGATGTACTCTTTTAATCTTTATGGACTTATCTTTTCTGGACAGTTCGTGTAAACAAAATCATACATTATGTCATCCTTTGTGTCTGGCTTCTTTCATCTAGTGTAATGTTTTCAAGGTTCACCCACCTAATGTACTTTGTTCCTCTTTATGACCAAATAATAGTCCACTGTATGGATATACCACATTTTGTTGATCCATTCATGGGTACGTGGGTTGTTTCCACTTTCAATTATTATAGTAATGTTGCTATGAAAATTTATGCACAAGTTTTTGGTGGACATATGTTTTCAGATCTCTTGAGGCTATACCCAGTGCTAGATCCAGATGACTGGTATTTCAACTTGAATTACATACAGAAGGGAAAAATGTTCATGTTGACTTATACATTTCTTCTGTGTCACATTATCCCAACTATAAAACGATATGAACTCATGCTTAGAACCTTTCTGCAGCAATAAAACCAATATGAACTAAATGTTAAAAAAGGGGGGGGGCGGTGACTCAGTGGGTTAAGCCTCTGCCTTCAGCTCAGGTCATGGTCTCAGGGTCCTGGGATCGAGCCCTGCATCGGGCTCTCTGCTCAGCGGGGAGCCTGTTTCCCCCCTCTCTCTGCCTGCCTCTGCCTACTTGTGATCTCTCTCTCTCTCTCTCTCTCTCTCTGTGAAATAAATAAATAAAATCTTTAAAAAAAAAAAAAAAGCCCATAGAACCAATACAATTCTAATGGCACTCATTTGTTCCAATGGGTTATGGGGTTTTTTCCTTCTTGAAACTTGATAATTGATATCGAATTTAATTAAAGAAAAGCATTAGATTTGTGAATCTTAAATGCTTTATTTGTCAGCTTGATTCTATTACTCAAGGTATATTCAAACATCATTTGAATTAGCCTTCTTAACCTTTGTTGTAATTTTACTTCTTTTCAAAATGACCTTTTAAAAATTATCAGTGTGTTATGTTTACTGGTTAGTTAATTAAATTTTAAAGTTACTATGGCATTTAAATTTCAAAGAAAAGTCATCAATCCAAAGCAGTCTCCATATTGGATGTCAATGTGGAGGCTGGTGGGGAACAAGATGGGCAAGCTCCAAACTGTCCCAACAAAGTGATGGGCCGCTGTGGCTCTGCGCTTGGGCACCTCACCCCTGCCCCCAGAGGCACTGGCATTGTCTCAGCTCCTGCACCCAGGAAGCCAGATGATGGCCTATATTAATGACTGCTGCACTCCCCCCTGAGGGCAGCTCGGCCTAGGCCACTTCTGATGTCATTTTCCAGACCTAAAGCTATCTTACCCCTGAACTCTGAAGACTGTGTCCACCCAGTTTCCCTATCAGGAATTCATTGACCATCTTGTAAAGACCTACACCAGAGTCTGGTGCAGAGGACCAGGCTCCAGCAACGGTCACCACATAGCTTTATACGAACATACATACATTAAATAAGTAAATGAAGCAAATTAAAGCCTGTTAAAAATCCTTAACAGGAATGGGTCAATTCCAGCAGATTTGGAGACAGGTATAGATGACAAATGCCACCACAGAGCATTATGAATATCAGAAGAGGCCAAGAGAAGGTGTATCAAAGTGGAAGAGTGGACCTTCCTACCCACCAGTGCTGTAGTGTTAAGTAAGTCTCAGAGTTTAGAATCTGTTCCAGGGAAATAAGGGTGAGGGGCAGAAAGTTTAAAATAGACTAGGTTTCTTAAATTCCACACATGCATGGAACCATATGGTATTTGTCTTTCTCTGACTATTTCGCTCAGTGTAAAATCCTCTAGCTCTATCCACGTCGTTGCAAATGGGAAACAAAACAGAAGAACATACGAGAAGGGAAGGAAAAATAAAATAAGATGAAAACAGAGAGGCAGGCAAACCGTAAGAGACTCTTAACTACAGGGAACAAACTGAGGGTTCCTGGAGGGGAGGTACCTGAGGGATAGGGTAACTATGTGATGGGTGTTAGGGAGGACACCTGACGGAATGAGAACTGGGTGTTATATGCAATTGATGAATCACTAAACTCTACCCTGAAATTAATAATACACTATATGTTAACTAAACTGAATTTAAATAAAAATTTAAGGAAAGAAAGGAAGAAAGAAAGAGAGAGAGAAGAAGGAAGGAAGGAAGGAAGGAAGGAAGGAAGGAAGGAAGGTTTGTAGCATATGAATTGCAGTTTACCCTCCATATATCCCCTCAGTATGTTTGAAATCACCCTCTCAGTATGTTTGAAATCATCAGTATGTTTGAAATTGTGGCTCCCCAGGAAACACAAAGTGACATCAGATATATATAGAGACAGAGTCAATCAAAGGCCTAAGAGTACAATGGCTAAGAGGAGACTAAGGAAAATAATAGGCCTAATTACATTTAATGGACTTTGGAAATTGTCTGACCAGCCTGTTATTTTACTTGCAATATTTTCACTGACCTTAAAGCTTACATCTCATTTCAGAGGATTTAGCAAACTGGTTTTGATTGGTTGCTGACTCACAGGATCCTCGCTGTAAGGGCTCCATGGAAACTGAAGGCGGAAAGGAGTGCAGAGAGAGATAGTCTAATTAGTTTTAAGCCTGCTGTTTCTTTTTCCTTAGATTCTGACAATAGAGCCATTGCTTTTGGCATGGCTTATGCCAAATGAACATAAATATATTATATATTCTATAACACTATGACATAAACATTTTAATACTATAAAAATACTACATTTAGTATGAAATAAAAATAATGTATCACATTATGTGTATACACATATATTGTATCTACATAAATCTCATATATAATAATAATTCACATTATTTTGTAATAAGATACTGTATTATAAATATATATTAAGTATTATATGCTAATGATTTTTTTAGCTAAAGAAAAAAAGTGACATCTTTCTTATTTCCCTGACATTTGTTTACCTTAGCCTCTCCTAAATTTTCCTCCAATGGTTACCCCATGCCCAAATTTTTAAATACTGCCAGCCAATAAGACCCAGTTTATATGTTGTTCTTCCTTTAGGCTTCCCCTGATATTTCCAGATCAAATTAACCTCTCTCATTTGAACCTACTTAGTATTTTAACTATATTTTTCTTGGCAGGTAATATATAACTTGTTTCGTAGGTTAATTACATAACCTACCTACGGCTTCGTAGCATGAAGCCGAGTGACTTAATAGATCCTCAAACAATGTTTGCTGAATTAATATTTCATTTAATTAAAATAGGAGAAAACCTATTTAGGCTTCAGATGCCTGGATGGAGGACAGAACTCCCAATGTAGTACATTCATTTCCATTCCATCATTTAGCTATATAGGCCTCTTTCCTCATTTTGGGGAGAGGTATTTCTATAAGGGATCTTTGAGGTCCCTTCCAGCACAAAGGTTCTATTTAATAATCATGACATAAAAAAGAAAATACAATTGTGATGCATTTAAACTCACTTTTCTTGTGGGGTCCAGTCTACATTTTTCCTTTTAGTTCTGCTTGCCATTAGCTTCCAAATACATAAACTTAAGTCTGTAAATAATGAAACTGGCAGAGGACTGAGGTTCATGCTACATAAGGATATCATTTGCAGGATGATATCCAATTGCATATCACAAATCCGGGAAGTCTTTCAACCGTACTCAGGCCTGTACTGAACCACGGCAGGGGGAAGAGGATGATAGGAGGTACGAGACCTACGGGGCACACAGTATGTATTCTCAGGGAACCAGCAATCTATGAGGTGGATGATACAAATACAAAGAACACTATAAAAACTTATTCTAAGAGAGGTAAGATCAACCGAAGACTCAAATCCTAGATTATATTCCAATCCTGTAAGTAAAATAACTCTGAATAGCAGAGCATCTCATTTTGTTCTCTCTTGTTCTGGGTTATTTTATGTACATTGTTTGGTTTCCCTGGGTCCTGTTGTTTCTTCGTATATAAAATGAGATAATTCCTTCAGGTGATATTTAAGGTCTCATCCATCTCTATCCTCTTAAAGGGACATAAGAATTCATATCTTTATTTTGATAGTGACAGTTTGTTTATTGGAGGCCCTAAGAAGGTTTTGATGGTATTTAGTTAAAAACAAGAGATTTCATTATCAGTATTTTATCAAAATTATTATTATTCCCATTGATTATGTTATATGTGTGTGCAACTGTGTGTTTCTTTGTGTGTGTGTTCAGGTAATTAAATATTCCTTAGTGGCTCAGTTAGTTAAGTGTCTGCCTTTGGCTCAGGTCATGATCTCAGGGTCCTGGGATTGATCCCATGTCGGGCTCCCTGCTCAGTAGGGAGTCTGCTTCTCCCTCTCTCTCTGCCCCTCCACCCTACTTGTGTGTGCTCTCTCTCTCTCTCTCAAGTAAATAAAATCTTTTTTAAAAAAAATTCCTCAGTGCCCTAAAAATAACTAAGAATGTAAAGCAGCCCTAAATCTTGGATTTCAGAATTGGCAGGGTGGTGACATAAGGCATGAAAAACTTTCACAGCATGCCTGATGGAAACAATCATCAAGTATTCAGTTCATTTAAGCCATGAGAACTGTCATGGTTGTTAAATTGAGCCTCTTACATTTCCGCTTGAAATTCACCCTGAGTCTCAAATTGCTTACTCTGGCCCTGCTGTTCAGTCTAACTGCCTTGTTTTAATTCATGCTTTTCGCCATGTGCTGGGCAAAGTCAGCTCTGAGCCCTGAAACGTGATTGACAGTTTCCCGAGGCTTCTTGGAGAAAAAAGATTCTACACTCAGAATATGCAGCCATTTAAAACCTTGACGTTAAAAATTCCCTGTTTTCACTATTCTGTGAAGACTATCTAACTGCATCCTAAGTAGCAAGTGACATTTTTATCACTAACTCTCACAAGGAAGAGAATGTCATACTCTCTCAATGCAGTGATTTAGGAAGAGTCAGCCTCATGCTGGAAATGCTAGAAAAAACGATGTGAATGAAACTGTGCATGAGCCTGTGCCTAGCAAGGAGGCTGTAAGTTATATATGTGTTACATGCATGTTACATGTGTGGCTCTCAGGCTTGGTTTTTCCTTGGAATAATAACTGCAGAGAGAACTGCAGACTGTAAACATTTTAACAAGGCTTTTGCACTTCCTGAGCCAATTTCTAGTCTCATTAACTCACTTTGCCCTATTACACTGCTCACAAGTGGGGAACAAAAATAGAGGGAAAAAAAAAAGCCAAAGTCATAACGAGCATGAGAAGCATCTCATAGGACTGGGTCCCTCTGAGATTAATTAGGTAAAAAGTTCTCTTCTCAGTGACTCCCTTGGAGAAAGCTTGTAGCTTGAGTGTCAGAAAAAGTTTTGTAAATGTGTTTCTTTCCTGGAACTTTCCATTACCTACATTGAGAAACAAGGACCATTTTTCTGAGTTTCAAGTAATGATGTTAATAGGCAAGAACACAAAAACTGTGTGTTAAAATCAGTCACACAGATCATACACTGTGCAGGAGGGGCATGAGAGCAGAATTGGGCTTGGAAGTGTATTAGTTGGCCCAGGGCTATTGGTCACAAAATACCACAGACTAGGTGGCTTAAACAACAGACATTTATTTTCTCACAGTTTCAGAGGCTAGAAACCTAAGATCAAGGTGTTGGAAAGGTTGGCTTCCACTGAGGGGACTGAGCGGGATTTGCTTCAGCCTGTGTTCTTGGCTTCTAGATTGCCATCCTCCTGCTATCCTTTCCTGTAGTCATTCCTCTGCACGTGGGTCTTTGGAGTCTCTGTGTGACCAGCTTTTCTCATCTCATAAGGACACTGGTCACCTTGGATTAGGGCCCACCTCCAACAGCCTCATTAAATTGAATCACCTCTACAAAGGTCCTATCTCCCAACATATGATACTGGGGAGAAGACAATGCAGCCCATAACAGAGAGGAGACACACTTAGATCTGAACGCTAGCTGGAGAACACACACACTACATGTGCGATTTTGACCAGGTTCCTCGAGCTTTCAATCTCATACTTTTGAACTATGAAATCAGGATAAGAAGAAGCACTTCCTTTTTAGGTTACTATGAGGATGAGCTTAGATGGGCATGCAGAGGACCCAATCTCATGCGTAGCACATCATAAATGCTCTATAAATCTCCGCTAATCACAACAAACTTTTATGTTTTCTTGGTATCTCAAACACTTCCTGAAGGAAGTTTCGGTTTGTCCTTCCCATGCATGGCTATAATGCAATAAATCTGTCTGCTTGCTTCTTTAATCTAAGTCCCATTCAATCAAATATAACCTTTAATCTTGTCTTTTAGCTTCTTTTAAATTGTTTCAACAGATTCTCTATTTCTGATAGCATTTAGAAGCAGCAGCAGCATTTCTGGTTTTCCTGACAACTTTGTATCTTGTTTACTTCTTGGGACAAACTGGAAGCAGGATCTTTTGTTTTGTTTTGTTTTGGTCTAGTTTCCTTCCAAGGCTTTTGTTTATATCTGCCTATAATTTGTTAGCTATCGCTAAAGCCCAAAGAGATGATAGGTTGAGATAAACTGTGTAATTTCAATATTAATTCCATTATTTCAGTGACTTCAAGTGAACAAAAAGTAATTGTGAGGACTGTAATAGGAAACAGAGCCTCATCAATTTTGCCTCATCCATATAATTACATAACTATAAATTAATGTATAAAATGAATGTATTAAATTAAAATGTCATATTATACACAGTGTTGGCTATTACCATGTACTTATTCTATGCTAAGCCCTCACTAAGCCCCTTTGCATGGATAACACCATTTGACCTTCACAGTGACCCTATGAATTAGGTATTTACCACATCCTTCTCCAAATACATGTGAAGAGAGCTTGCCTAATACCACACAAATGGCAAGTGGCCAGGAGAGGACTTAAACTCCAATCTGTCTGGCTACAAAGCCCAGGACACTCCCAAACACTGTTCTTAAACACTACTCCCTGCCACTAAGAGTCTTGAAGAATCATTTCCAAAGAAAAATCCTGTGAACTGAACACTGCTTTTCTTTGTCTATTTTTTACTTAAAGAAATGCATTTTTTAAAGAAACAAAGAGGGGAAGGTAACATATTTATCATGTTCAAGATACAGTGTTAGGTGATTTAAGGAAACATCCAAGTCAGTGTTTACAATTCAATGAGGTCGGCTTAAATTTTGACATTTACCAATTACAGTATAGCACTTTAAGTTATTTAAGTAACTTGTTAAAAGTCAGAAAGCGCATACATGTTAAGGTAAAATTTAAACCACATTTGTCTGGTTTTATTACTTCTGTCAGCATAAACTAGTACTATTTTTCTCAAAGTAGAGCATGAGTCTGTTCCTAGTAGATGCTTAATAACATCTAACAATGTATATAGACTGAGGTCCTAGCCAAAAACAAAATATCATCTAGAGGGGCGCCTAGGTGGCTTAGTCTGGTTAGGCAGCCAGCTCTGGATTTCAGCTCAGGTCATGATCTCAGAGTTGTCAGATGGAGCCCCACATCAGCCTACACAGTCAGCATGGAGTCTGCTTGAGATTCTTTCTCCCCTCTCCCTCTGCCCCTCCACCCACTCAGGTGAGTGCGCACATGCTCGCTTGCTCTCCAGTAAAATAAACAATCTTTTAAAAGATTTTTTCTGTTTACTCAACAGAGAGAGACAGAGATAGTGGGAGAGTACATGATTGGGGAGGAGAGGGAGGAGCCTGTCAGCCCGGAATCTGCTTGAGATTCTCTCTCTCCCTCTGCCCCTCCCCCCAGTTACTGTTCACTTTCTCTCTCCCCAATAAAATAAATTTTTTTTTAAAAGATCTTATTTATTTACTCGAGGGAGAGACACAGAGATAGTGAGAGAGCACATGATCAGGGAGAAGAGGGAGAAGCAGGCTCCCTGCTGAGTAGGAAGCCCCATGCAGGGTTCAATCCCAGGACCCAGGATCATGACCTGAGGAGAAGGCAGAAGCTTAACCAACTGAGCCACCCAGGAACCCCCCAAAAATAAAGATCCTTAAAAATGTCATCTAGAAGTCACGCTTTGATTTATTAATGCAACAAATGAGGGCTTGTGTAGTTCTGAACTTTAAGTACCCATCTGTCTCCCTTGCTTCACCTCTCTGCTCCTAGATAGCTGTTACCCTTTAGGGTCACTTTGTCAAACTTTTTCTCATGTGATGAATTGTTATTTTGTCATAATATAAAATTGAAACAGAGAAATAAGAACTTGTGTCTGAGATAAAGAAATTTCACAAAAAAATAACTGTTCAGCTTGGGTTTTGAAGGATGAGTAGAAGTTTTTCTAACAGAGGAATCAAGGAAGGGAATCCCAAGAGGAGAAAATATATTTATAAAGGCACGAAATTATGAATGAGTATACTTGAAATGTGTTTTGGAACCTTCTTCAACGTCTTTATAGGATTAATCATTTCTGTTTTAATTTTACTAGTCTATTTTATATTTTTCATTCAATATTTATTATATTTTATTTTTTTTTACATTTTTATTTAAATTCTTTTTTTTTTATTTTATTTTTTATAAACATATAATATATTTTTATCCCCAGGGGTACAGGTCTGTGAATCGCCAGGTTTACACACTTCACAGCACTCACCATAGCACATACCCTCTCCAGTGTCCATAATCCCACCCCCCTCCCAACCCCCCTCCCCTCATCAACCCTCAGTTTGTTTTGTGAGATTAAGAGTCACTTATGGTTTGTCTCCCTCCCAATTCCATCTTGTTTCATTTACTCTTCTCCTACCCCCTTAACCCCACATGTTGCATCTCCTCTCCCTCATATCAGGGAGATCATATGATAGTTGTCTTTCTCCGATTGACTTATTTCGCTAAGCATGATACCCTCTAGTTCCATCCACGTCGTCGCAAATGGCAAGATTTCATTTCTTTTGATGGCTGCATAGTATTCCATTGTGTATATATACCACATCTTCTTTATCCATTCGTCTGTAGATGGACATCTAGGTTCTTTCCATAGTTTGGCTATTGTAGACATTGCTGCTATAAACATTTGGGTGCACGTGCCCCTTTGAATCACTGCGTTTGTATCTTTAGGGTAAATACCCAGCAGTGCAATTGCTGGGTCATGGGGTAGTTCTATTTTCAACATTTTGAGGAAACTCCATGCTGTTTTCCAGAGTGGTTGCACCAGCTTGCATTCCCACCAACAGTGTAGGAGGGTTCCCCTTTCTCCGCATCCTTGCCAGCATCTGTCATTTCCTGACTTGTTAATTTTAGCCATTCTGACTGGTGTGAGGTGATATCTCATTGTGGTTTTGATTTGTATTTCCCTGATGCCGAGTGATATGGAGCACTTTTTCATGTGTCTGTTGGCCATCTGGATGTCTTCTTTGCAGAAATGTCTGTTCATGTCTTCTGCCCATTTCTTTTTTTTTATTTTTTTTTTAAGATTTTATTTATTTGTCAGAGAGAGAGGAGAGCGAGCAAGCACAGGCAGACAGAATGGCAGGCAGAGGCAGAGGGAGAAGCAGGCTCCCCGCCAAGCAAGGAGCCCGATGTGGGACACGATCCCAGGACACTGGGAACATGACCTGAGCCGAAGGCAGCTGCTTAACCAACTGAGCCACCCAGGCGTCCCCTTCTGCCCATTTCTTGATTGGATTATTTGTTCTTTGGGTGTTGAGTTTCTAAGTTCTTTATAGATTTTGGACACTAGCCCTTTATCTGATATGTCATTTGCAAATATCTTCTCCCATTCTGTCAGTTGTCTTTTGGTTTTGTTAACTGTTTCCTTTGCTGTGCAAAAGCTTTTGATCTTGATAAAATCCCAATAGTTCATTTTTGCCCTTGCTTCCCTTGCCTTTGGCGATGTTCCTAGGAAGATGTTGCTGCGGCTGACGTCGAAGAGGTTGCTGCCTGTGTTCTCCTCAAGATTTTTGATGGATTCCTTTCTCACATTGAGATCCTTCATCCATTTTGAGTCTATTTTCGTGTGTGGTGTAAGGAAATGGACCAATTTCATTTTTCTGCATGAGGCTGTCAATTTTCCCAACACCATTTATTGAAGAGGCTGTCTTTTTTCCATTGGACATTCTTTCCTGCTTTGTCGAAGATGAGTTGACCATAGAGTTGAGGGTCCATTTCTGGGCTCTCTATTCTGTTCCATTGATCTATGTGTCTGTTTTTGTGCCAGTACCATGCTGTCTTGATGATGACAGCTTTGTAATAGAGCTTGAAGTCCAGAATTGTGATGCCACCAACTTTGGCTTTCTTTTTCAATATTCCTTGGGCTATTCGAGGTCTTTTCTGGTTCCATATAAATTTTAGGATTATTTGTTCCATTTCTTTGAAAAAAAATGGATGGTACTTGGATAGGAATTGCATTAAATGTGTAGATTGCTTTAGGTAGCATAGACATTTTCACAATATTTATTCTTCCAATCCAGGAGCATGGAACATTTTTCCATTTCTTTGTGTCTTCCTCAATTTCTTTCATGAGTACTTTATAGTTTTCTGTGTATAGATTCTTAGTCTCCTTGGTTAGGTTTATTCCTAGGTATCTTATAGTTTTGGGTGCAATTGTAAATGGGATGGACTCCTTAATTTCTCTTTCTTCTGTCTTGTTGTTGGTGTAGAGAAATGCAACTGATTTCTGTGCATTGATTTTATATCCTGACACTTTACTGAATTCCTGTACAAGTTCTAGCAGTTTTGGAGTGGAGTCTTTTGGATTTTCCACATATAGTATCATATCATCTGCAAAGAGTGATAGTTTGACTTCTTCTTTGCCGATTTGGATGCCTTTAATTTCCTTTTGTTGTCTGATTGCTGAGGCTAGGACTTCTAGTACTATGTTGAATAGCAGTGGTGATAACGGACATCCCTGCCGTGTTCCTGACCTTAGCGGAAAAGCTTTCAGTTTCTCTCCATTGAGAATGATATTTGCGGTGGGTTTTTCATAGATGGCTTTGATAATATTGAGGTATGTGCCGTCTATCCCTACACTTTGAAGAGTTTTGATCAGGAAGGGATGCTGTACTTTGTCAAATGCTTTTTCAGCATCTATGGAGAGTATCATATGGTTCTTGGTCTTTCTTATATTAATGTGTTGTATCACATTGATTGATTTGCGGATGTTGAACCAACCTTGCAGCCCTGGAATAAATCCCACTTGGTCGTGGTGAATAATCCTTTTAATGTACTGTTGAATCCTATTGGCTAGTATTTTGGTGAGAATTTTTGCATCTGTGTTCATCAAGGATATTGGTCTGTAGTTCTGTTTTTTGATGGGATCCTTGTCTGGTTTTGGGATCAAGGTGATGCTGGCCTCATAAAATGAGTTTGGAAGTTTTCCTTCCATTTCTATTTTTTGGAACAGTTTCAGGAGAATAGGAATTAGTTCTTCTTTAAGTGTTTGGTAGAATTCCCCCGGGAAGCCATCTGGCCCTGGGCTTTTGTTTGTTTGGAGATTTTTGATGACTGTTTCAATCTCCTTACTGGTTATGGGTCTGTTCAGGCTTTCTATTTCTTCCTGGTTCAGTTGTGGTAGTTTATATGTCTCTAGGAATGCATCCATTTCTTCCAGATTGTCAAATTTGTTGGCGTAGAGTTGCTCATAGTATGTTCTTATAATTGTCTGTATTTCTTTGGTGTTCATTGTGATCTCTCCTCTTTCATTCATGATTTTAGTTATTTGGGTCCTTTCTCTTTTCTTTTTGATAAGTCTGGCCAGGGGTTTATCAATCTTATTAATTCTTTCAAAGAACCAGCTCCTAGTTTCGTTGATTTGTTCTATTGTTTTTTTGGTTTCTATTTCTTTGATTTCTGCTCTGATCTTTATGATTTCTCTTCTCCTGCGGGGTTTAGGGTTTCTTTCTTGTTCTTTCTCCAGCTCCTTTAGGTGTAGGGTTAGGTTGTGTACCTGAGACCTTTCTTGTTTCTTGAGAAAGGCTTGTATCGCTATATATTTTCCTCTCAGGACTGCCTTTGTTGTTGTTGTGTCCCACAGATTCTGAACCGTTGTGTTTTCATTATCATTTGTTTCCATAAATTTTTTCAATTCTTCTTTAATTTCCTGGTTGACCCATTCATTCTTTAGAAGGATGCTGTTTAGTCTCCATGTATTTGGGTTCTTTCCAAATTTCCTCTTGTAATTGAGTTCTAGCTTCAGAGCATTGTGGTCTGAAAATATGCAGGGAATGATCCCAATCTTTTGATACCGGTTGAGACTTGATTTAGGACCAAGAATGTGATCTATTCTGGAGAATGTTCCATGTGCACTAGAGAAGAATGTGTATTCTGTTGCTTTGGGATGAAAAGTTCTGAATATATCTGTGATGTCCATCTGGTCCAGTGTGTCATTTAAGGCCTTGATTTCCTTGTTGATCTTTTGCTTGGATGATCTGTCCATTTCAGTGAGGGGAGTGTTAAGGTCCCCTACTATTATTGTATTATTGTCGATATGTTTTTTTTTTTATTTTGTTATTAATTGGTTATATAGTTGGCTGCTCCCACGTTAGGGGCATAGATATTTAAAATTGTTAGATCTTCTTGTTGGATAGTTCCTTTGAGAATGATATAGTGTCCTTCCTCATCTCTTATTACAGTCTTTGGCTTAAAATCTAATTGATCTGATATAAGGATTGCCACTCCTGCTTTCTTCTGATGTCCATTAGCATGGTAAATTCTTTTCCACCCCCTCACTTTAAACCTGGAGGTGTCTTCAGGTTTAAGATGAGTTTCTTGTAGGCAACATATAGATGGGTTTTGTTTTTTTTATCCATTCTGATACCCTGTGTCTTTTGATTGGGGCATTTAACCCATTAACATTCAGGGTAAGTATTGAGAGATATGAATTTAGTGCCATTGTATTGCCTGTAAGGTGTCTGTTATTGTATATTGTCTCTGTTTCTTTCTGATCTACTTCTTTTAGGGTCTCTCTTTGCTTAGAGGACCCCTTTCAATATTTCCTGTAGAGCTGGTTTGGTATTTGCAAATTCTTTCAGGTTTTGTTTGTCCTGGAAATTTTTAATCTCTCCTTCTATTTTCAATGATAGCCTAGCTGGATATAGTATTCTTGGCTGCATGTTTTTCTCATTTAGTACTCTGAATATATCATGCCAGCTCTTTCTGGCCTGCCAGGTCTCTGTGGATAAGTCTGCTGCCAATCTAATATTTTTACCATTGTATGTTACAGACTTCTTTTCACGGGCTGCTTTCAGGATCTTCTCTTTGTCACTAAGACTTGTCAATTTTACTATTAGGTGACGGGGTGTGGACCTATTCTTATTGAACTTGAGGGGGGTTCTCTGAACCTCCTGGATTTTGATGCTTGTTCCCTTTGCCATATTGGGGAAATTCTCCTCTCCAATATACCTTCTGCTCCCCTCTCTGTTTCCTCTTCCTCTGGAATCCCAATTATTCTAATGTTGTTTCGTCTTATGGTGTCACTTATCTCTTGAATTCTCCCCTCGTGGTCCAGTAGCTGTTTGTCCCTCTTTTGCTCAGCTTCTTTATTCTCTGTCATTTGGTCTTCTATATCGCTAATTCTTTCTTCTGCCTCATTTATCCTAGCAGTGAGAGCCTCCATTTTTGATTGCACCTCATTAATAGCTTTTTTGATTTCAACTTGGTTAGATTTTAGTTCTTTTATTTCTCCAGAAAGGGCTTTTATATCTCCCGAGAGGGTTGCTTTCATATCTTCCATGCCTTTTTCAAGCCCGGCTAGAACCTTGAGAATCATCATTCTGAACTCTATATCTGACATATTACCAATGTCTGTATTGATTAGGTCCCTAGCCTTTGGTGCTGCCTCTTGTTCTTTTTTTTGTGGTGAATTTTTCCGCCTTGTCATTTTGTCCAGATAAGAGTATATGAAGGAGCAAGTAAAATACTAAAAGGGTGGCAACAACCCCAGGAAAATATGCTTTAGCTAAATCAGAAGAGATCCCAAATCGTGAGGGGGGAGAAAGGGGATAAAAAGAGGTTCAGAAAGAAAGAAAAAAAAATTAAAAAAATAAAACCAATAAAGAAAAAGTATTAAAAGGAAAAAAAAATATATATATATATATATATTAGATAAACTAGTTAAAAAATGTTTAAAAAGAAAAGGGTAAAAGTTAAAAAAAATTTAGCAGAAGAAGAAAAAAAATTGAAAAAGAAAAAAAAATTAAATTAACTGCAATGCTAAAGAATCATGGGGAGAAAGCCCTGAGTTCTGTGCTTCGCTTTCTCCTCCTCTGGAATTCCGTTGCTCTCCTTGGTATGGAAACTACACTCCTTGGTAGGTGAACTTGGTCCTGGCTGGGTTTCTTGCTGATCTTCTGGGGGAGGGGCCTGTTGTAGTGATTCTCAAGCGTCTTTGCCCCAGGCGGAGTTGCACCGCCCTTACCCGGGACCGGGATGAGTAATCCTCTCGGGTTTGCTTTCGGGAGCTTTTGTTCCCTGAGCGCTTTCTGTAGAGTTCCGGAGGGCGGAATGAAGATGGCGGCCTCCCGGTCTCTGGCCCGGAGGAGCCGAGACCCCGGGGCCCCACTCCTCAGTGCGCCCCCAGAGACCAGCGCCCAATGACTCCTGCCACCCTGGCCTCCGGCCGCGCTCCGAGCTGACCGAGCCTGCGACCGGTTCAAGGTAATCCCGAGCTGAGAGTCACTCCTCGGCTCTGTCTCTGTAGCCGGCTTCCCCGTTCTAATACCTGTAAGCTCTGTGACACTCAGGCACCCCCAATCCTTCTGTGACCCTGCGGGACCTGAGGCCACGCTGACCCCGCGTGGGCTTCACCCCGGTTAAGCCTCTGGAGTGATGTCCCTCAGTGGAACAGACTTTTAAAAGTCCTGATTTTGTGCTCCGTTGCTCCGCCGCTCGCCGGGAGCCGGCCCCTCCCCCCGCGGTCTATCTTCCCGTCGCTTTGGATTCACTTCTCCGCCAGTCCTACCTTTCAGAAAGTGTTTGATTTTCTGTTTCTAGAGTTGCTGTTCTTCTCTTCGATCTCCCGTTGGATTTGTAGGTGTTTGTAATCTTTAGATAAGCTATCTAGCTAATCTCCCACTACCTGAAGTAGTCTCAGCCTGCTACTTCTCCGCCATCTTGACTCCTCCTCCATTTTTATTTAAATTCTAGTCAGTTTATATACAATGCAATATTGGTTTCAGGATTAGAATTCAGTGTTCATTACTTACATACAATACCCTGTGCTCATCATAATGAGTGTTCTCCTTAACCTTCAACCCTCAATTTGTTCTCTATCATTAAGAGTATCTTATAGTTTTTTCCCTCTCTCTTTTTATTATGTTTTACTTTAATCATGTGTATATCCACCTCCCGTATTTAGCTATAAGCTTCTTTAAAAAAAAAAAAAAAAGAACATTACTTAGAGATTTTTATGACTTCAGTGTTTAGCATAGTAATTACTCAATACATATGTGTTTGTTAAAAGAACAAGACAACAAATAAATAATGTAAAGAGGTATCTTTAAGGAATAGCAAGGGCAGTTTAGCTAGGAAGAGAGTGTGTGTGAGAGAGACGTATGTGTCGCTGGGTGAACGTTTGGCTTTGATGAGACTAAAGAGGTACGTTGGATCTGATTGTAAATTTTACAGATCCTTTACTAGTTACTAAGTTATTATAATTCAACCTATAAGCATCAAATGATTGTTGAAAATCCTAAAGAAGCAGAGTAATATTGTGTGGTTTGCATTTTGAAAGATACTAGTTTAGAATTAAAAGAATTATGACCATAACATTTCTTAGGACCTCAGTCCATATCCCCTTACCCCACTCCAGAGGTCACCTTCAGGCAGTGTCCTTAGGTACCATGGACTCTCCATGTCTTCTACCTGGAAGTAGTCTTTGGCCAAGGAATTTTTTTGAGTCTACATGTATGGAGCAGTCCAGATACTTGTGATAATTAATGCTCCCAAGAACATCTACCAACCAATAGGGGGCAGGAATTGGTATAAAAATATACCCAGATTCTTTTGCAACTCAGTAGGACAACTTTGAGGTTGTTATACACCATTTTTCAGAAGATCCTTGGTACAGTTGAGCCCCAGTTCCTCACAGTGTAACCCATTCATTGACACTTGCTTAATTGATTCTTCTTTCCCTGTGTCACTTTCCTTCTCTTTTATCATGTTTTCTGGGATAATCTTCCCCCCAAAATTGTTTATCCTCAAACCTTTCTCTCAGAGTTTAGGAAAACCCAAACTAAATAAAATTTTCATTTTCTCTTTTTTTAGAAGGAAGTCTTAAAGAGAGACTGATGATTGTATCCTTGTGTCATATCTATATATACCAAAAGTAGAAAGAACCCACCAAACATTTTGGCTGTTTAAAATGAAAGGATTCTTATATTGTGGAAATTCACATTTATTTAAAAGTAAACACAACAAAAAGTTAACGTTGATAAATCTGTACAATGGAATTTGCACTTTGGCAGTAATGAACTAATTTCAGACACATGCAAAGACATAAATGTCAAAAGAGTAACATTTAAATAAAAATAGCAAATTTCAATAGAATTAAATTAATATAAAGTTCAAAAACTTGCAATATGGCATTGAGAGACACAAACATATGGGGTAAAACTTAAAGAAAAATGAGAATAATAAGCACAAAATTCAAGTGAGTAATGACTTCTGGAGGGAAGAAGAGTATGGAATCAGGCTGGGGTCTACTGAGAACATCCAAGGCACTGAGGTCCCTTACCCCAGTGGCAGAAGGCACAGACCCAGAGGCACTAGTCTGGTCTGGCAGGTTCCTTGGCTGCTCCCTCATTCTAAGAAGTACAGACAGGAGAAGAGAGCTGGTCTCTCTGTTTTTGCCCTTCTTCTTCCATTGCCATCCTCCCTGTGGCCTCTTTCTATATCACTGTGAAAAGAAACATCATAGCAACAGTATTCCCCAACTGGAACATTCTCCTCATTGCATTCAGTCATAAAAACAATAGTTTGTTGTACTGAAATAGTGCATGTTTTCATTCTTACCATATTTCAGCCAGTAAGTGAAGAAATTTAGTGATGGGACCAATCTTCATCCCCTTTGTTAAACAGAGACACCAAAGATACAAAACAATGATAGCGTGAACCCAACATCACTCCCTGGTGGCAGTGAGCAGTACAAAGCCAAGTCCAAAGAGTATCACAGCACAGTCACCCCTCTGTGGATTCCCCCATCTGTCCCTTCCACATTCTCATCCACGCCTGCTTCTACGTCTGAGCCCAGCAGATAGCGTCTGTAGCTGACTGTACATCAGTCAGAAGCTCTGCTCCACTCAGAGGCCCACCTCAGCCCTCAGCCCTCAGCCCTCAGCTGGAAGACTTCTCTTCGCACAACTTCTTTACGTTTTTGTAGGGTGTCACTTGAAACCTCAGGTATGTACCCCTCCCATTTTCTTTCAACAACTCCTAGACCAGTAAAAGGAGGGCTTCACCAAAGCAAGCATTTGAGGAGACAATCACTGCAGCCAGGTCAAAGAAATGCCAGGGTGAGGGGGAAAGAAGAGGTGGAGGGGCTATAGGAGGTGGCAGAAAATAAATACTGGGAAGCAGAAGGTCCAGCTTGTTCTGCTTCCTAGGGAGAGCTCCTTCCTTCTTTCATTAGCAGCATGAGATCCTCAAGAGAGAAGTCCCAGAGCCAGAACACCCACTCTAGAGTCTTCATTCTACCATTCCCTCCTCATGTGTCCTCCAACAAGTCACATTAAATTCTTGGAATTGTAGTCCCCACATTCTAAAATGGAGATAATCATAATAATACCTGTGCTTTCCAATTCAAAAGTATTTGTGAGAACCCCCATAAAATTGTTACAGAAGCTACAAAGTGTGGTTGAACCTTTCCTAGCATTCTATCCCTACAATGGCTCAGGAAGGAAGCCCAAGTGATGTAGCACCTTCCTCAGAGATGATTTCACTTCCTTGTTCCTGAGGCTGTAGATCAAGGGGTTCAGCATGGGGGTGACCAGGTTATTCAGGATCTGGACAGTTGCATCCAGCCAGGGGCTTGGGGTTGGCCTTAGGTAGATGAGGACCACTGGCATATAGAAAAGCAAGATGGCAGTAAGGTGTGCACTGCAAGTGGAGAAGGCACGGCGCCGGCCCTCTGCAGAGCGGATCTGCAGGATGGAGCAGACAATACGACTGTAGGAGGTGAGGATGAGAAGGAAACAACTGAGGGGCATGAGGCCCACACTGATGAACCCCACCATCTCCAGGGCTGAGGTATCAGCACAAGCCAGCTTCAGCATCACAGGGATATCACAGAAGAAATAGTCCACCTCGTTGGCGCCACAGTAGGGCAACTGGAAGGTGAGAGCGGTTAGAAAGGTGGCCTGAATGCAGCCAAAAAAGGAGGTCCCCACGGCCAGGCTGGCGCACGCTCTGTGGCTCATGATCACCGTGTAGCGCAGAGGGTAGCAGATGGCGACAAAGCGGTCATAGGCCATCACCGTGTACAGGAAGCACTCGGTACAGCCCAGGAAGTGGTAGAAGAAGAGCTGGGACGCGCAGCCTGCGTAGGAGATGACCCGGCTGTTCCCTGAGAGGTAGAAGAGCATCTTGGGGGAGCTCACAGAAGGGAAAAATATGTCACACACAGACAGTTGACACAAGAAAAAGTACATGGGGGTGTGGAGCCGAGTGGAGGAGACAATGGCCAGGAGGATGAGCAGGTTCCCCAGAAGAGTGAAGATGTAGAAGCCCAAAAACAGGACAAAGAGCATGCTCTCCAGGTCCTCCGTGTGGGGGATGCCCAGCAGGATAAATTCAGTCACTACTGAGAGATTCCTCATAGCTGTGAGAAAGTCAGACCTCGAGAAGGAAATCAAGACACCAACGTCCGAACACCAACATCAAATTCTCAAGCATTTTGCTGATGAGTGCTTTGGCTCTGTTTTTAACAATCAAGACCAACCTTCTTGTGAATGGCAAGATGTACATAAAAACATCAGATAATAAGAAATGCCAATTTCCATCCCACTCCTGGGAGGAATGTTTTTTAGAGGCTGATGGTTGTCCTCTGTGACTAGATCAGAAGTTTAGAGACAGATTCAAAGTATTCTCATGTTGAGAAATCTTTTTACTGCTGTTCATTCACTCTTTAGTATTTACTGTCTTTAGGCATATTTGTATTTTGAACTCTCATGGTGTCTTTGAGTAACAAACTTCCACAATTCATGTTCCTCTAGAAAAATCAGGGGGGATATTGTGTTGGAAATCAGAGCACTTCATTTGAATCCTGGCTTTGCTGCTTATTGGCTACACTATTTAAAACCACTTATACATCTTTGATATATGTGGCTTCATTGTCTACAAAATGAAAATCATAATTATTATAACAACAATATCAACAATAAAAATAACCTGGTATCTTAGGAAAGTTTATGACATGTCTGTGAGAGTGTCTGGCAAAAAGATAAATCCCAATTTAAAATGTCCCTTTATTTTAAAGATTTTATTTTATTTTTTATTTATTTATTTGACAGAGAGAAATCACAAGTAGGCAGAGAGGCAGGCAGAGAGAGAGGAGGAAGCAGGCTCCCTGCTGAGCAGAAAGCCCGATGTGGGGCTTGAACCCAGGACCTGGGATCATGACCTGAGCCGAAGGCAGCAGCTTAACCCACTGAGCCACCCAGGCGCCCCCTTTTATTTTATATAACTTAAACTTACTCCTTTAAGTGCTTCCCTTTAACGTTGGCATTTGGCAATTATTTGTCAATAAATGTCTGTTAAACAAATTATTGAAGAGGGGCACCTGGGTGACTCAGTGGGTTAAAGCCTCTGCCTTCGGCTCAGGTCATGATCTCAGGGTCCTGAGATTGAGCCCCGCATCAGGATCTTTGCTTAGCAGGGAGCCTGCTTCCCTGCTCTCTCTCTGCCTGCCTCTCTGCCTACTTGTGATCTCTGTCTATCAAATAAATAAATAAAATCTTTTTTTTTTAATTATTGAATAGACTTCAATCATATTATCTTCAGATTACATCCCTCCAGACTTACCTGGTCTAATATCCCCATCTCTATCTATCAGGAGATGTTGCCCTGGCTTTTCTGGTGCTTTTAACCTTTTCTAAGTAGACGACAGCAACCCTGAAATATTAAGCAAAAGAAGTAGTAACAACAGAAACGCGTTAGTTTCATGTTATTATGAGGAAGAAATAGAGTGACCCTGACAGCAAGAAGTCAAACAACAGTTCAAACAATGCGAGAGCACAGTACAGTGCCTGGAGGACATAGAGGCTTCTTCCTCCCATTTCTCCTTTAATAATAATACTACATAGATAGACACATGCATACGTAGGCATACATACATTTAACCAGTATCTCTGTGTTCCAAGGACTGGGCTTAGCACTTTCCAAATGTGATTCTTTTTTTTTTTTTTTAAGTAAACCTATAAGAAGAAGCTAGTACTATTATTTCCATCTACAAATCAGGAAACTGAAGCTTGGAAAAATTGAGCAAGTTGCCCAAGGTTACAAAGCTAATAGGTGACAGAGCTGAGACCCTGTTCCACTGCATTCAGACTGCTCTGTACTCCTAATCATTAGGAAAACTGTCCTCGGCCTCTGCTTTCTAACCCAGCCTGTTCTGCTGCTGGGCAATGACATGCTTCTAGATGGGTTCACATTATTATTTTAAATTAAGGTGGGAAAAGGCCTCTCGTCTTACTTCTTCCTGGTTATTTCCAGTCTTAACTTTACAGCACACCTAGTTAATATCTAATACAGTTTTAAAGATCAGACAAGAGGCTTTTTCTATCCCTTTGACACGAGACCTTAATATCAAACCCCGACATAGGAGCTCTCAGGTGACAGAGTCACATTCAACATGGGGATTGCAATCATTAACGGTGGCAAGTAACACTGAAAAACATATCAAAGAGAATGACTAAGTCAAAAAAGTCCCTTGTAAACCTCCCTACAATTGGGCAAAGTGGAAGACAGCAAAGAGAAACAGGGGTGTTCTGGGGGAGAGATGCTGCGGACAACCTGCTTCTTGTTACTAATTCTAGTCACACCTGCATTGTGTCTCCAAGCAATGCAGATGTTTGTGAGCTCTGATCGCCTCTCCTTGGTCAAAAAATGTTCTCAGAGGTCTGTGGTCCTTGTCTACAATCAGATATTATATCATTCTGTAACCCTGTTTGATGTAAAAGTCTATTTCTGGGAAAAAGCAGTTCCCAGGAACCAGAAAAGCCCCTGTGTGTGGACATGCTAGTGTGTGAGAGGCAGAGGTTAACAGTGAGACATGGATAGCAGCCTGGACACACTCACACAGTCCACCTGAAAACACAGTCACGTTTTCCAAAGTGTTGTAACAAGACCTCACCTTCACCGTCTCTGTGCAGAGCACAGAGTGCTCCAGCCAAAGAACCTTCGATCCTCCTACTTATAAAGAACCGAGTCTCATAGGGTTTATACAATTAAGACTTGTACACACTCACTCTCCCTGGATTGCTTCCTTGGAAGTTTTCTCAGATTCCCTTAAGCCCTACTTAGGATCCAGAGATCACTCAAAGGGAACAATTAGTTTTCCAACTTTATTATCCAACTATGAAATAATAGCAAAAAGATCATCAGAAAGGGACTTTGTAAAACAGGACATATCTGCTCCTTCAATATCACTTACATGGTAAGCAAGAGCTCTAATTCTATACCCCCCCTTTTTTTGGTGGCTGTATACACCCTCAAGTCTTGTTTATATTATCTGTCAGTTGCTTTTGAAGTTATCTGTACATTCATGTGACTATATAGTTATCTAATAAACATCACTATTCAAGACAGGAATCTAAGCAGTTAGTAATTATTTATTATGCCTCTCCTATCATTATGTGTCCTTCAGGTCTGTACTCCTGAAGAGAAATATTTTTTTAAAAGATTTTATTTATTTATTTGAAAGACAGAGATCACAAGTCAGCAGAGACACAAGCAGAGGGAGAGGAAGGGAAGCAGGCTCCCCGCTGAGCAGAGAGTCCCATGTGGGGCTCGATCCCAGGATCCTGGGATCATGACCTGAGCAGAAGGCAGAGGCTTTAATCCACTGTGCCACCCAGGTGCCCCCTGAAGAGAAATATTTTTATACCAGACACATCCATAGGAGATGACCAGGAGAGATAAAGGGGCTGGCAATAAACTTTCTCAAAATTACTGACGAAAATTATTGCCTAGCTAACATTCAGTTAATCCACAGTAAGCATTTTACCATGAGCTAATTGCTATGCTAAATTTTAAATTCATTATTATATTTAATCTCTAATAGAAACCTTATAAAGTAGGCAGTATTATTTGACAAAGAAACGGAAAAGTAGTGGAACCTGTGTGGCTCAGTCTGTTAAGCATCTGACTCTTGATTTGGACTCAGGTCAGCCGAGTTGTGCTCGGCTCTCAGTGAGGAGTCTGCTTGGGATTCTTTCCCTCTGCCCCTCCCCTGGCTCATGCTCATGTCTCTATCTCTATCTCTCTCTCAAATAAATAAATAAATAAATAAATTTTTAAAAAAGAAACTGAGAAGTAGATGAAATAGCTCTAGAATTACATAGCTAGAAAGAGAGTGAACCGAGACTCTAATTGCCAAGCCAATGCCTTTAAGGATTATGCTATGATGAATTCCAGAGATTTGAATTTTGTACCCAAATAGAAACAGAGATATAATATAATGTGGTCCTCGGGTGCTTGCAGGGCTGGTAGTGTTGATATGCACCACTCCATGTGATGATTCAGAAATCATGGGCAGATGTGGTATAAAGACAGATTTACTGGGGCGCCTGGGTGGCTCAGTGGGTTAAGCCTCTGCCTTCGGCTCAGGTCATGATCCCAGGCTCCTGAGATTGAGTCCTGCATCGGGGTCTCTGCTCAGCGGGAGCCTGCTTCCCCCTCTCCCTGCCTAACTCTCTGCCTACTTGTGATCTCCCTCTCTCTCAAATAAATAAATAAAATCTTTTTTAAAAAGGACAGATTTATTTTCAGAGTAGAAAGAAAGTGTTTAATTATTAGCAAATGCAAGTAGACGAAACACACAGGGTTATGAGATGATTAGCTCCTTGTCACTGGAAATATCCAGGGTGTGGAAAGAATAATCTTGTGGGTATGCCATTAAGAATATTCTCAATTTGGGGGCTCCTGGGTGTCTCAGTCAGTTAGGCGTCTGCCTTGGACTCAGGTCATGATCTCAGGGTGCTGAGATCAAACCTCGCTTCTCCCTCTCCCTCTGCCACTCCACCTGCTTGTGCTTTCTCTCTCTTTCTGTGTCAAATAAATAAATAAAATCTTTTAAAAAAAGAATATTCCCAATTTGAGTGAATAACTTGAATTGATGCTCTTACTAACTCTGAAATTATTTGGTTTTATTTATACTGCAAAACTTTTCAATGATACTGACCTGACACAGTAAAAGTAGAACTTTTATTTAATGATGATAATTCTACTAATCCCTATGCAAGAGAAATTATGGTATGGCCAGTGTCGAAGAGGTTACTGCCTATATTCTCCTCTATGATTTTTTTTTTTTTTATCAGAAAGAGGGAGAGAGAGAGCGAGCAAGCACAGGCAGGCAGAGTGACAGGCAGAGGCAGAGGGAGAAGCAGGCTCCCTGCTGAGCAAGGAGCCTGATGTGGGAATCGATCCCAGGATGCCGGGATCATGACCTGAGCCAAAGGCAGCCGCTTAACGAACTGAGCCACCCAGGTGTCCCTCCTCTATGATTTTGATAGATTCCTGCCTCACATTGAGGTCTTTTATCCATTTCAAGTTTATCTTTGTGTATGGTGTAAGAGAATGGTCGAGTTTCATTCTTCTACGTGTAGCTGTCCAATTTTCCCAGCACCATTTATTGAAGAGACTGTCTTTTTTCCACTGTCTATTTTTTGCTGCTTTGTCGAAGATTATTTGACCATAGGATTGCGGGTCCATATCTGGGCTCTCTACTCTGTTCCACTGGTCTATGTGTCTCTTTATGTGCCAGTACCATGCTGTCTTGGTGATCACAGCTTTGTAGTCAAGCTTGAAATCAGGCAACGTGATGCCCTCAGTTTTGTTTTTCTTTTTCAACATTTCCTTAGCAATTCGGGGTCTCTTCCGATTCCATACAAATTTTAGGATTATTTGCTCCAGCTCTTTGAAAAATACTGGTGGAATTTTGATCGGAATGGCAATAAAAGTATAGATTGTTCTAGGCAGTATAGACATTTTAACAATGTTTATTCTTCCGATCCAAGAGCATGGAATGGTCTTCCATCTTTTTGTGTCTTCTTCAATTTCTTTCATGAGTGTTCTGTAGTTCCTCGAGTACAGATCCTTTACCTCTTTGGTTAGGTTTATTCCCAGGTATCTTATGGTTCTTGGTGCTATAGTAAATGGAATCGATTCTCTAATTTCCCTTTCTGTATTTTCATTGTTAGTGTATAAGAAAGCCACTGATTTCTGTACATTGACTTTGTATCCTGCCACATTACTGAACTGCTGTATGAGTTCTAGTAGTTTGGGGGTGGAGTCTTTTGGGTTTTCCATGTAAAGAATCATGTCATCTGCGAAGAGAGAGAGTTTGACTTCTTCATTGCCAATTTGGATACCTTTTATTTCTCTTTGTTGTCTGACTGCTCTTGCTAGGACTTCTAATACTATGTTGAACAAGAGTGGCGAGAGTGGGCATCCTTGTCGTGTTCCTGATCTCAACGGGAAGGCTGCAAGCTTTTCCCATTAAGGATGATATTTGGTGTGGGTCTTTCATACATAGATTTTATGAAGTTCAGGAATGTTCCCTCTCTCCCTATACTTTGAAGTGTTTTAATCAGGAACGGATGCTGGATTTTGTCAAATGCTTTTTCTGCATCAATTGAGAGTACCATGTGGTTCTTCTCTCTTCTCTTATTGATTTGTCCTATCACATTGATTGATTTGCAAATGTTGAACCACCCTTGTAACCCAGGGATGAATCCCACCTGGTCATGGTGGACCCCAATGTTCATAGCAGCAATGGCCATAGTCGTCAAACTGTGGAAAGAACCAAGATGCCTTTCAACAGATGAATGGATAAAGAAGATATGGTCTATATATACAATGGAATATTATGCCTCCATCAGAAAGGATGAATACCCAACTTTTATATCAACATGGACAGGACTGGAGGAGATTATTCTGAGTGAAATAAGTCAAGCAGAGAGAGTCAATTATCATATGGTTTGACTTACTTGTGGAACGTAAGGAACAACATAGAGGACATTAGGAGAAGGAAATGAAAAGTGAATGGGGGAAATTGGAGAAGGAGATGAACCATGAGAGACTGTGGACTCTGAGAAACAAACTGGGGGTTTTGGAGGGGAGGGAGTGGGGGGACAGATGAGCCTGGTGGTGGGTATTAAGGAGGGCACATATTGCATGGAGCACTGGGTGTGTTACATTAACAATGAATCTTGGAACACTGAAAAAATAAAATTAAATTAAAAAAAAAGAAAGAAATTACAATATGACCATGGTGGTTACAGAAGTAACTATTGTAATACCAAGACTATTGGGAAAACATTTTTAAAAACGAGAAACATAGGTCATGGAGGGAGTCCATATGCTGCACAGACAGGGTCTCACAGACAGATGAGAGTGGCCTGTTAAGATGTCTTAGTGAGTAGAACACTTTTATTTTATTTTATTTTTATTTTATTTTTAGACCAAAATTTTAATATTAGCTAGCATTTCTTGTGCATTTGCTACATGCCAGAACTGTGTTGCATGCCCTACAAGTATTATCTCTTTTAGTTCTCACTAGAAATCCGTTAGGCAGGTAGTAGTATTTCCCCCATTTCTAGTAGGAAATTCGACTTCAAAGGAGAAAAGCAATTTAATCAAAGTAATAAAGTTGGTTAATGGTAGAGTTGTATCACAAACCTGGGATAATATAACCCTTCCTTTTGAATTATAAAAATATGTTCATAACTAATTCTGACTTTCAAATATTCATTCATAACTAACATCACCTCACTTTTGTGATTGTTTACCAGGTCACTTTATGTCGTTTTAATTAATTCTCTCAAGAACACAATGTTATAAGGTCGCCCTGATGAGACCGATTTTACAAATCAGGACATTGGAACTCAGAGCAACTGTGACTGTCCTAAAGTTACACAGTAGGAGCGCCCAGGCATTCCCAGGCTTAGCCCTCTTTCCACTGTATCATTCCTGCTTCCAAAAATGACTCCCTACAGACAGCACCTGAACTTGCATCAGAGGAGAATTATTAGTAGACTTATTCTAGAGATTTATTTATTTTTTTAAATCTTTTTTAAAATTTTCATTTATTTATTTGACAGAGAGAGATCACAAGTAGGCAGAGCAGCAGGCAGAGGAGGGTGGGGGGAAGCAGGCTCCCCACTGAACAGAGAGCCTGATGTGGGGCTTGACCCCAGGAGCCTGAGATCATGACCCAAGCCAAAGGCAGAGGCTAAACCCACTGAGCCACCCAGGCACCCCTCATTCTAGAGATTTAGAGGAGGCTTATGTATAACCTTATAGTCATTACTGTTTTAATCTTGTACAAGATTATGGCCTTACACTATGAGAGGGAGGGAGAGAGCAAGAGAGAGAAGCTCGTTCATCTCGTGTGTTGTTTCATAGGGAATGAGTCCCAGAAGGTTCAGTAGAGATTTCACAAGAGAGCTGTCTCACTATGGTGTATTTGTAGGGAAATTTGCCTTATATTGAAATCATCCTTGTTTTAATCAGAGAAAACCACCTGCCTTGTTTAACTCCTTTTCCCTCTACTCCAGAAATGTAAGTCCGGAACTTTTTTATTATAAATAATCGCAGGGCCAAGTCTAGGCATTCTTGGTCCAGTGACAGGTGCTTCATTGTTTGTTGGTGGGACTGGGGTCTGAGGGGGAATGGTCAAACGAAATTTCCCCTCTTACTGTAAAAACTCTGGGGAAAATTAGACTATGAACGAAAATGGAAAAGAGCAGGATGATGGCTAGTTAAGAGGTGAAATTTTTCTTAGGCTGCTCGTTCATTCTTTCTTTCTTTTTTCCTTTCCTTCTTTCCTTTTTTCTTTTTTTCTCCCAGTGGGAAAGTGCTCATTTTCTTTGCTTGATTCTTGACAGTTTAATGGTTTCTGTGAAAGAAATGTGATCCACCTAAATGAGGAGTTAAAGTAATTAATACCAGAACTGACTCATATTTTCTGCATTTTTGTGGCAGAGAGATGGGAATGATAGAAATACCAGGGACTTGAACCCCTGGAATTTTCTTGAATGATTTGGTGTCCTCGGTCATCAGCCATTCCTGAGTCATTGCTCACGCTCCTATCTGGTTCCACTCCCATTAGCAAGGCCTGTAAACTGCCAGGATATGGTTCAGGTATCCCCAGCAGGCTAGGATACTGGAACAGCTCCTGGATCAGAGAGAGCAGACAGATACTGCAGAGAAATCACTAATCTAGCAGGGTCTGAGATATAGCCCCATCTGCCAAGCAAACTACAGTATCCAGTTTCCATGGCTTAAGCTGACAAGTAGGTCAAGATTCAGAAAGAGTAAAATTTTAGCAAGCAACAGATATCCTAGAAGATGCAGTAGAGCATCCCTACAAAAGGGAAAAAGAAATCCTAAATAGAAAGAAAACCCAAAGATGAAGAGAAAAATCTTGAAAGAACCAGAGTGGGGGAAAACACCTTATCCATTAAAAAAGAAGAGGAAAAGAAAGAGGAGGAGGAAGAAGAAAAAAAAAGAGAGAAAGAAAAAGAGAAAGAAAAAAAAAGAGAAGAAGAGGAGGAGGAGGGAAAGAGGAGGAGGAGGGGAAGGAGGAGGAAGAGGAAGAAAAAAAGATAAGTATAGCAGATTTCTTGTCAAAAACTATACAAGCAAGAAAAGAGTGGAGTGAAATTATTTAAAGTGTTGAAATGCTTCAAATACAAGATATAAAATTCTTCCAACAAAATCTCCCCTCAAAAGTAAAGAATTATAAACTTTCCCAAACAAAAATTGAAGGAACCCATTTCCAGCATACCTGTCCTGCAAGAAATGTTCAAAGGGATCCTTCAGGAAGAAGGAAAATGATATAGGTCAGAAATTCATATCAACGTAAAAAAAGAAAGAGTGTCGGGAAGTAAATTAAGTGAAATAATATTTTCTCATTCTTAATTGATTTAAAATTGATTTAAAAGATAAATTTTAAAGCAATAATAATAACAAAGCATTGGTAATCATAATACATGGGTAAGAGAAATGAATGTCAGCAATGCCACAGTGGGTGGGAAGGGGGATTAGGCAAACTCTGATATAGTGTGTGCACTACACATGAAGTGGTAACAGTTATTGATGATGGACTTCAAGTTGGTTTCAAATGGCCATTGCAAATTCTAAGGTGGCAATTAAATAAATTAAGAAATATAATCGATAGGTCAAGAGTGGAGATAAAAGGAAATCACACAAAATGCTTAATTCAAACCAGAGAAGGCAAAATAAGACGGGGGGGGGGGGGAAATTAAGAACAAAGGTGACAAATAGAAAATAGTTAAACATGGTAGATATAAATCCAATTACATTAATAATTGCTTTAAATATGAATAAATACATCAATTAAAAGATAGAGATTGTCAGAGCAGATAAAAAGAAAAGAGACCCACGTATACACTGTCTACAGGAAACCTAATTTGAATATAAAGAGGGACATAGGTTAAACGTAAAGGGTTAGAGAAACACATACCGTGCTGATGTTAACCAAAAGAAAGCTGGAGTGGCTATAGTCATTTCAGAAAAGCAGATTTCAGAACAAGGAAAACCATCAAAGATACAGGGATTATACAGTGATGAAAGGGTGAATTCTCCAAGAAGATCTAGTAATCCTAAATGTACACCTAACAAGAGAACATCACAATACATGAGCCAAAAACCAGTGAAGCCGAAAGGAGAATCAACACATGGAGCTAGCTCATTGCATGAGGTTTTTCTTGGTTTTTTTCTTCCCATCAGTATCTGGGTCAATCAGATACTAGAAACACATGGTCAGTTTTTAAGGAAGCAATGGCTGATCTGGGAGTGGAACAGCACATGCTAATGATCCCCAGTGTGACTGTGCTGGAACTAGGGAAGATCAGCACCAGGCTTCATTAATAAGTGTATGTTCAGGGGTGCCTGGGTGGTTCAATCGTTAAGCATCTGCCTTCAGCTCAAGTCACGATCCCAGGATCCTGGGATCGAGTGCCACATAGGGCTCCTTGCTCAGCGGGGAAGGCTGCTTCTCCCTTTCTCACTACCCCCGCTTATGCTCCCTTTCTCACTGTGTCTCTCTGTCAAATAAATAAATTTAAAAAAAAAAAAAGTGTATGTGGAGCAGGGTAGAGGTACTGGGCTGAGTGTGAGTGGGAGAACCTCAAGGCAGTGTTATCTGCCATCCTCCTCGTGGCTAAGTCTCTACAGCCAGGAAAGAGCTGCGGGGTATGCACGACCAATGGGAGCTGAGCTCAGCTTCTCTCCTGGGCTTCTTGCCCGGAACATCAGTTCCTGAAAGTACAGATGGTGTTTCTTATTTTCCAAAAACATGAGGCACCAGTCTTGACAGTGGGCTTCAATAACTGTGCCAAAACATACTTGTTGATGATGAAGACCGACGCTTGTTTAAATGTGAGGAGTTTACAGTTGGCACAACATTTTATCGTGTGAGCCCGAATGGAAATATATAATCATGCTACTTTAAAACCATCCTTGGTTCTGCATTTTAAAGAAGACAAATGGAAAGCTGCTTTTGTTATTACGGTGTTTTGCTCTAGAAGCCCCAAGACCTAGGCTAGTCTGCAAGCTGAAGGGTACAAAAAAGGGAAGGAACAATAAATGTAATAAAAAATGATCCATATAGGGCGCCTGGGTGACTCAGATGGTTGGGCATCTGCCTTCCGTTCAGGTCATGATCCGAGGCCCCTAGGATCAGGACCTGAGTCGGGTTCCCTGATCAGTGGGGAGGTTCTCCCTCTCCCTCTGCCATCCCCTCCCTTTGTGCTCTCTGGCTCTATTTCTCTGTCAAATAAATAGATAAAATCTTAAAAAAAAAATCTGTATGATCAATGTAAAGGGCCTTTGTGAGTCCAAGATAGCTCTAAAAGTTGCATGGTCTTTAGGAAGCTGTTTCTTGTCATAGCACGTATAGGACCTATCCAGAGGGCAGCCGCGGATACAAGCCTAAAGACTAAGCCCTCAAACTTTAATGTGTGCATGAATTACCCGGAGACCTTGTTAAAAGGCAGACTTTGCTACAGTAGTTCTTGGAGTTGCCTAAAACTCTGCATTTCTAGGAAGCTTCCAGGTGATGCCACAGCCCTATTCCCCCAGTCACTCTCAGCCATAAACAGACTCAGAAGAAAGTCCTGGGAATCATTTTCCACTATGCAAGTCAGGCCAACCTCCCTAATGTTCACTGAGCAGCTCAACAGAACTCAAGTCTAGGCCATTCTCCACCTGAGTGAACAGATATTCAGGTTCTACTCAGAATTCTTGAGTATTCGAGATGAAAGTGATAATGGAGTTCTAGTGAAGTCCCACTTTACAAATAAGGACACTAAGCTCCCAGGGGGGTAAATCATGTATCCATTATTACATAACTATTTAAGTGTGTTGTCAGGATTCTAACAGTGGTTTTCTGGCCAGTGTCCTTTACTTGCCTCATGTAGGACAGAAAATCAGCCTACAACAGAAGATGCAGGAACAGGACATGGTATGAATGGTGTAGGGGTCAGCAAAATTTTAAGGGAAAATAAGGGATAATAAAACCAATGCAGGTTCTAAATGTACAAAAGATCAGATACAAGAAAATGAAGTGTAGATATAATCATATAATCATTTTAATATTGATACAG
Source organism: Lutra lutra (assembly GCF_902655055.1). Classification (NCBI taxonomy): domain Eukaryota; kingdom Metazoa; phylum Chordata; class Mammalia; order Carnivora; family Mustelidae; genus Lutra; species Lutra lutra. Next base: position 19,515,028 of record NC_062287.1, on the reverse strand, counting down.
TAGTATTTTGGGTGACAGCACACCAAACAGGTCATTTCCACTAGGATAGAGTATATAGGACAAAGGTCAGAAACAATCATGGGGAGTTCCTTTCTTCCTCATGAGCTCAGTGAACCAGGCTCAGGTCTCAGGCAAAACTGCCTTTAAATACACTTTTTCCTTCATTACAGATCAAAGCCTAACATAGAGGCCTCAAAGGTTCAAGCCAGGACTAAAGATCTCATTGTCATCTCCTTACATTTCAGGAAAAACATCTGTCTCCAACAGGTGTGATTCAATCCATTCCCTTAGGCAGTGAGAGGGAAGGCACTGTATTGGCTAGCAAAATCCAACAGAATCAACCAAGAAGGCCATCAGCAGTGCCATCTCTCACAGTGGATCCCCATAGTCTCTCTTGCTTTGTGATCTCAATCTCGAGGCTGTATTGATCCCGATGTTGGCTTTCAACCTCCCTTCCAATTCTCAGTCCTATCTTAGAATAGAAAATTGGATAGCTCTCCTGTCTGGTCCTGATAAGTATGTAAGATCAAAAGGCACAGATGACTATAATGCACAGCATTCCCTTATTCTGCAGCCCTAATATCAGGGCTGTACCCTTTGTGTGGCATCCACCCCACCTGTTTTTCACGTGGTCACTCTGGGAAACCCAGGAGGAATGTTACTGCCGATGAATGCTTGAAATCCCTCCAAGAAGGGGAACAGGTTCTAGGACCACTGACGCTGGGCTGACGGTACATGCCAGGGAAAGAAGATCACCCTACCCAAAGGGAACCTGGAGAGGAAAGGTGGGGTGGGCATCCTTCACTTTCATGGCCAGAAACTGATAGGATAGGGGTAAAATACAAAAATACACAGGAGAGCATGAAGGAAAGGGCAGTAGATGAGAGAGGCACTTGTATTTCTGGACAATCTCCTCAGATGGCAAAGATGGCGGGGTCCACGGATGACTTGATCAAAGCGATAGCAGCTTTCACAAGCTCTTGCATGATGGAGGCTGTTAGGAGGAGAAAACAAGAAGTAGGGCTGAGGAACCACAGCGAGAGTAAACACTCTTCCCCCAGTCTCCCCTATGCCTGCCTGTTCATCTCCCTGACTCCTGCTCCTATCTTTCTTCAACACCCCTGACTTTGCCCTTCCTACCTCCCAGATTCCCTTTCATCTTCTCAGGTCCCAGAAATACTCAACAGCAGTGATATAATAAACCCCCAAGGAGTGAGAGCTCCTGTCCAGTCCTCTACTCAGTATAGTACTGAGACAGTGAGGAGAACAAATGCCACTTTGTGCATGTCCTTCTTCCAATCCACACTCCCCATCCATGTCCCTTTCCCTCTTCACTCACCTCCCCGCCCCCCCAATGTAAGATGGCACCCTTATCCTGCCAAGGAGAGGACTATCCGGGAGGCCAGAAAAGGTCAGGGGAGGGGACTATGAGAACTCCTCCCCAGTCACCTTCTAGCAGGCCCGGAGGCTCTGTGCAAGGGAAGGGGACTAGCTTCCTAAGGAAGGAAGGAGATGTGGTCTTAGGACTGCACTCCTACCTGCATGGATGTGAATCCAGTCTCTGGCCTTCTTTTCCAGAAGTTCCCACTCACCCTTCATTTGTATAGCATTGGAATGCAGCCAGACCACTGCCAGGACTGTGGCCCAGCTTAAGGAACTGGCATCCTGTACAACAGACAAAGACAAAGTCTTAAATTTTAAATCCAGCATAACCATCAGGATGGTGCTTAAAACTCCTACGACATCCCCAACAAGGACTACCAAGTTATAAGGAGAGAACCATGTGCCCAACAGCTTTATATTTTATGATGTATTTTCATTCGAATCTTTGCCAAACCAAAAAAAAAAAAAAAAAAAGAGGAATTATCAATAATGACATTCTTAAGAGAAAAAACTGGTTCACACAAAAGTGAAATGATTTGCTGAAAGTTAGCCTTCTAGCAAATGACACAGCTGGAACTTGAGGCCCAATATGCTGATTCAAGTCATTCTGCTCATGTCACTCAAGAGAGTGTCTTGGCCACAGAATGGAAAACTGTCTCCTGTGAGTTTTCACCCATGGTCCTAGTTTCAGATTTTAGAGTCAACAGATCAAGAGAAATTGTTCTTTTATATCATGACCCTTAAACCTTGGAAACAGCTATCAAGTCCTCTCTGAGGGGTCCTGTTTCAATCAAAATTCTCAATTCCTGGGGCACCCGGGTGACTCAGTCAATTAAGCATCTGCCTCTGGCTCAGGTGATGATCCCAGAGTCCTGGGATCAAGTCTCTCATCAGGCTCCCAGCTCATCGGGGAGTCTGCATTTCTCTCTCCCTCTGTCCCACCGCCCCCCCCCCCCCAGCTTGAGCTAGGGTGCACAAGCACACACATTCCCTCTGTCTTTAATAAATAAGTAAGTAAATAAATAAATATATTTTTTTTAATTCTCAATTCCTTTAATTTTTTCTTAAGGGGACTGCTCATGTCAAAGCAGTTAAGAATCCTCATGCTTGCTCTAGTCTAGAAACAAACATGACAGTGGTTTTTAAAATGTATCTCCTTAAACAGTCATATCTGGAGGTGAGTGTACTCATGAATTTCTATGACTACAGCCCAAAATATGTAACAAGCACAGCTCTTCTGACAAGCCTGCTCTCTTCCACTGATCCTGTAATCACACAGCCTGGTCCTCTGAAGTCTGTATCCCATGTGCAACGGTTCTTAAGTCATTTTGCTTCTAATCTCTACTTATATAGAGAGTATTTAGAACCAAAAGCAGTAGTTTGATTCCCAGTAAGTTGTGTTGTTTGGGTTTTATTTTTTTGCCCCACAAAATATTGCAAGTCTTTCATTGTTCAAGGCCTTTTGGGATCTCGATTTTCTCAATACTCCATCTCCCAGTTTTGGCAAATCTACAAATGGGAAAGAATGGGATCTGAATCTTCACTGAAAATATAACCTCCAGATAATTCAGAGTCCGGTGGCTCTAAAAATCTGTGTGAAGTTTGAATAAATTCATTACTCAGCACAATGAATTTTCAACGAGTTTGTTCTCAGTCCATACACTCATCATTTAAGAAAATTCAAATTCCTTACTAAAATTCAGGTACACTGGTGTTCCTGACTCTAGATTTACTGGTCCAGTTGCCATTATCAAAGAAGGAAATGTTAAAAAATAAATTAATTGAAAAAACAGAGTAAGAAATGTTAGTTTGACCTGTCATTGGTTTCCCAATGAAACCAATTAGAATGTCATGATTCTTGTATCTTCTTCAACTTGATAAATTATCCTTCTAATTATTTGTTCCAGAACAGTATTTTTCAACAGATATATAATGCTAGACACACATATAATCTAAAATATCCTAGTGGCCACATGTAGAAAAGTAAAAATAAACAGGTACCATTATTTTACTAACATGTTGTTCCTAACCTAATATATTCAAAATATCATTTTAACAGGTAATCAATATAAAAATAATGAGAATATTTATACTTTTTTTTACATTAAGTTTTCACATAAGTGAAATCAGCATGTGTTTCACAATTCATAGCACATTTTAATTCAATTAAGAATTTGGCTCCTCGGGGGCGCCTGGGTGGCTCAGTGGGTTAAAGCCTCTGCCTTCAGCTCAGGTCATGATCCCAGGGCCCTGGGATCAAGCCCCACATCGGGCTCTCTGCTCTGCAGGGAGCCTGCTTCCTCCTCTCTCTCTTTCTCTGCCTGCCTCTCTGCCTACTTGTGATCTCTGTCTGTCAAATAAATAAATAAAATCTTAAAAAAATAATAATAATAATTTGGCTCCTCGAAAGGGGAACGCTCCTACACTGTTGGTGGGTGAGCTGTTGCAACACTCTGGAAAACAGCATGGAGGTTCTTCAGAAAGTTGAAAATAGAGCTACCCCATGACCCAGCAATTGCACTACTGGGTATTTACCCTAAAGATACAAATGTAGTGATCTGAAGGGGCACGTGCACCTGAATGTTTATAGCAGCAATGTCCACAATAGCCGAACTATGGAAATAACCTAGATGTCCATCCACAGATGAATGGATAAAGAAGATGTGGTATATGTATACAATGGAATACTATGCAGCCATCAAAGAAATGAAATCTTGCCATTTGCGACAATGTGGATGAACTAGAGGGTATTATGCTTAGCGAAATAAGTCAATCGGAGAAAGACAACTATCATATGATCTCCCTGATATGAGGAAGTGGAGATGCAACGTGGGGGTTTGGGGGGCAGGAAAAGAATAAATGAAACAAGATGGGATTGGGAGGGAGACAAACCATAAGAGACTCTTAATCTCACAAAACAAACTGAGGGGGCTGGGGGGAGGGGTGTCGGGAGAGGGTGGTGGGGTTATGGACATTGAGGAGGGTATGTGCTATGGTGAATGCTGTGAAGTGTGTAAACCTGGCAATTCACAGACCTGTACCCCTGGGGCTAATAATACATTATATGTTTATTAAAAATTTTTAAAAATTTAAAAAAAAAGAATTTGTCTCCTCATTTGCATTAGCCATATTTCAAGTGCTCAAGAGCCACAAGACTAGTGGATACTATAGTGGGTGAGGCAGTTAAAGGATTTCTGAGGTTTATTTAACCACTTTTCACATTTAAAAAATTCAGAATGACACCCGTATTTCAGGCTTTTGGCATTCTGTCCATATTTAACAATTTCTCAATTGGAAGATTTGGTCAGTTACCTTGAGATTGTGGAATGTAATCTGTCCTCGTCAGCATACTCAAACACATTTGAAATAAACTAGGTCATCCCTATTAATCCTCACCTATCCTGACTTCAGTGAAATTTTGCTAATCTGTGGACCAAATCCTTGATTTTGAAGAGAAGCAACATGGGTCTTGAAGACAGTTCTAGTATTGAATCCAGCTCTACCACTGACTGGCTGGCTAAACTCAGAACCATTGTTATAGTTCTCTATAAACAACAACGTGAATAGGATTTACCTTCTTTAATTATGGTAATGAATAAGTAAGTGGATGTTAAGTGCTTACCACAGTTCTGGCACAGAGTAATGGCTCAAAAAATACTAGATGATTGGCAGGGAATATAAAGTGAAAGAGGATGCTTGCCTTCCCTTTGTCATCCATCAACTCCCACCAACCAGGTTATTAGTTCCCTGTTCTTTCTGGTCTAACATAATCAAGAAAAACCTCCAACCTCTGTTTATTGGAAATTAACTTAGTTTATGTCCTCCTCTATCCTCCTTTCTCAGATGAGCCATGATTCACCCCAAATCTTACTGACTCCAACCCTCAAAAACATGAGCCCTCCTTTTGCTTCTCTGAATCTTACCTTGACAGGGACTGCAGCCTGTAAGTCTTCCAAACTTTTACCTAGGATCCCAGCCAGATTTTCATCCAGACACCAGGAACCATCTGCATTCTGGAGGGAGATCAGCTGCACAAGATGATTTTCTCCAAAGACTTTGGGGAAGAAAAAAGAGGATGAGAAATTATGGAGCTGAGCCCTTAGCATACCTGAGAAAGATGGACCTGACTTCAGAGACAGGCTATAGCAAGAGTGCAGTGTGAACCAGATCCTACCTGTTATAGTCCTTCCCCTGTGTTTTCTCTGTGACATCGTAGGCCACCTCAGTGACAGACTAACTCTAGGGGAGCGGCACTTAAAAATTTAGCAACAAGGAAATGATAATGCTGCTTAGTTTTATCCAGTCCTATTTAATGGGCCTGAAAACTTGACATATATTAAAAAAATTCCAGACCAATACATCTGGAATTTTAATTTTAAAAAATTTCAAAAGAAAGCAGATATAAAGAAGGCAATCAGCAATGTACCTCGAAGAGTAGTCTAGTGTCTAATCCTGTCGGTTTGACAATTACTTAGAGACCACATAGAAGGTGTTACACATCTGTGTCTCTATCACATACGATGATGTACTTAGAGCAAGTGAGAAATTAGCAGGCAAGGAAAAACATAACTAGAGAAACAATTCTATTCTAATGGGGGGAAAAAATCTAAGGGTCTGAATTTCAACAGTCTTCATCTGAATCTCAGTTTGGCTAATGCTCAAAATCCAACAGTATGTAACCAATGCGAATTTCAGCCTTCTCTGGAAATTGGAGCCAATAATGCTCCATGCATAAGGAAGAACTCGAAGTACCTTGAAGGCCCTTTGTTGGCTCCCTACAAGAAGTAGTTGTTAATAAGTTCAAAAAAACCAGAAGCTTAACACTGCTGGATAATTTTTATCTCTAGAGACGATGGTCAAAGCTGGAATATTCTAAGTGAGGAAGGTCTAGGGAACAATCACAAAGCGAGAAGCTACTCTGCGACTAACATTAAGAATTTTCTCATGACAACCCTGTGAGGTGAGTAGTTGTGTAGCTGAGGAAGCTAAGGCTCTGGAAAGTGACTTAGTTTACCTAAAACACCACAGTAATTGAGAAGACAGAGATCTGACTCCATGTGAGACCTTGAAGCCCTCTCTTTTTTTTTTTAAGATTTTATTTATTTGAGAGCAAGAGAGAGAGTGAGAAACTGCACGAGCAAGAGGGAGGGGCAGAGGGAGAAGCAGGCTCCCCGCTTAGCAGAGAGCCCGATGTGGGACCTGATCCCAGGAGACTGGGATCATGACCTGAGGTGAAGGCAGACAGTCAACCAACCGAGCCACCCAGGCACCCCGAAGCCCTCTCTTTGACTAGCAACCTAAAGAGAATGAATAAGTAGAGGGTAAGTGGCAAGTAAGATGCTTAAGTGATTAAACAACTGTATACCACAGACTCTGGCTACAAAAACTGAAGACTAGAAAGAAGTTGCCTTTAAGCCAATTTTAATAGAAAGGGTACTTCTTGGTGATAAAATGTCCTTTGACTCAATCCATCCTGTACAGGAGAAGCCCAGCTGTTTGGAACACAAGGTAATGACCAAGGAACACCCTTTGGTGACAGAAAGTCATTAGCCAGCATCAGGAAGATCTCTTTTCAAACCCAACTTGTAAAAGACTGATCCATGTGGCAGGTGACCCAGACAGGGCAGCAGCAGAGGTCTGCAGGGGGAGGGCCCCGGCCTGCAGGCCAACTGGATGAGCTGAGATGACAACACGGGTGTGTTTAACCAGAGCTTACCCCAGACCCCACTGGCTAGGATGTGGGGTCATACACTGTAGACTAATCCAAGGCTGACCCTGGCCAACACAGAGACAGGACAAATCTCACCCTCTGCCTGACACTTTTCAAACAGATTACCTCCTAGCTAGAGAAAGCCAAAGGAAATAGAACGTGGAAGATAAGCTCTTCAGTACCGCAGATCCAAGAAGAGAACTGAGGCCCATCTCACCTGCGCAGTGAGTTTCCAAGTTGGTACTCTGGGTGGCATAACAAGCCCCTTCCATCTGAGGAGAGGTCTCTTTGAGAGACATGCACGTCTTCTTTAGTCTATGATCAAAAGCATGGGCTTTGTCTAGTCCTACACAGGTGACAGACAAACATGGGTGAGAAAAAGTCCCTGGAAAGATGCTTACCTAGAGCACACAGGTCCTTGTTAATCATGGGCCCACAAGGTTTGCAGCCATCCTGCTGATTTGACATACCCTTGTAATGATTCCTCCGTGGGGCCGGAGATACACTACGGAGGCACATGAAACTTGGAGGAGCTGAAAAACACCAATACAGACATAAAGACTGAGACCCTACTGCTCTCTGCTATGGGCAAAGGGCCCTGAAAATGTAGGACACCTGCCCTCCTATCCATGTCTGCCTCAGCCACCATCTTTTCTGGGCATTTTTTTCTCTTCTTCAAACACCTATCTCAATTAACTACCCCTTTCTCCTCCCCAAAAATGTCAGCCCTCTCTGCTGACACTCTCCTACTGGTGTTACAGCATCTTCAAATCTCTCTGATTCTGAAATTTTAAAGAGATACATTAAATACCAAAAATCCGCTCCAACTCTACAGCTTCTATACTTACCACTTTCTATTCCCCTTTGCAGCTCAATGTTTACCAAAAGTGTCTATACATTCATTTCCCACCTCTCTTTCTCTTTAACATTCTGTAATATGAATTCTTTCCTGATCTAAGCCAATGAAATCGCTCTTGTTCACATTACCAAGAACTTCTTGAATAGCAAACCCATCATCCCCTTTCAATCTCTGCAGGAGCTGATACTTTGATAACTTCCTTTGTTAAATCATAGTTTCCTTTATTTTGAATATGCACTCATTTCTTTTCTTCCTACTTCATTCCTTTTTATTATGGTTTGGGGAACGCTCTGCTACCCATCCCTAGATGCTGGGTTTTCTTCAGTGTTTCAGTCTCATCCCCCTTCCATCTCACTCTATACCTGCCCCATGAATCTCATCTATTCTCCTGATTTTATGACTCAGATGTTAAATATTGCCAGATGTGTATCCTTATCCCTGAGCTCTCCTCTGAACACCAAACCCATCTATTGGTTTTTCTACTGGACATCTTCATGTGCACATTCCATAGGGATCTCAAGTTCAAAATGCTCAAAAATAATTCAACATGCTACCTTCTAAGCTTGCTCCTGTACTTTTGTTACTCTAGTTTAAATAAATGATACCATTATACACACAGTTTTCTCAATGAAACTCTGGGCTCGCCTTGAAGCCTGCCTCTACAACTCACATCACACTTTTCCCTCCGGCCACAGAATCCCGCCCAGTGCATTTCTCCACCTGATGCTAACCTTCAAGCCCTTCCTATCTATACTCAAGCATGCTTGGCTTTGTCCTGGGACACCGATTCCCTAACACTCCTAGATCACTACCATCAGCCATATGTGTAATCACTAGCCATCGAATTATCAATAAGATCAGCTTCAGATTTAGACAGTTTGAGTACTCGATGTTTATGTGCACTTTCTGTTTCAATTGTCCTTTTTTTTTTCCCCCACTCTGAGATTATTTAAAATATCCTTGCCTATGGCATATTTTCTAGTTTCCTAGAAAGGCACCGCACCAGCAAGAAATCCTAGATTGGAGGGACAGGGGAAAAATTCAGCATCCCAGGCTTTCACTTCAAATGATGTGCTTAGATACTCAGGGCCCCTTAACTGACATGTGTTCCAAGGAGGTAAAACTCACCACATGCACAGTGTTGTGGCATCACTGAAGCTGCACCCAAAAGAACTGGCCTTGGAATGTCCCTACAAGCCAGAGGCCCCTGAACTGGCTTGTTGGAATTCTCACTGACGGCAACGAAGGCTGTCTGGGAGCTAATGACTCCACAATCAATGCTGATTTTCAGCACATCTTTTTTATCATTAGCTGGAGTATCCCTGAAGCCCATGTCCTTGGCGTGGAGAAAGGACTTGGCAGCAAGGCGATGAATGGTGAAGCTGAAAGAGAAACACTCCCGTGATTTAGGGAAGCGCACTCATGTGCCAGTTACTCAGGGCCCTCAGAAGTTAGCATTGGCAGAGAGAGGAAAAAGGCAGATAAAGGGAGAGATAAGACTTGAATGGGTTAGAAAGGTGAAGTGATTGTGATTGTAGGGACACAACTGAGCCCCCCAAATTAAAAAAAAGAAACCAACCTTCTCAATGATGGCAGAGATGAAAGAAAGAAAGAAAAAAGAAAGGAGGGAGAGGGGAGGAAAGAAGGGAGGGAGAGAGAGAGAAAGTAGCAAAGCAAAACTGAATTCTCACTTGTCATCAGGCTTGGGCTGTAGAGAAAATGTCACCCTATTGTCGAAACTCTTGCCCTGGAATGTATACTTGAGGTAGACTTCTCCTGTTGCCTCTGCTGGCTACAAAGTAGAGACAAGTAGACATGATGGAAGGGAGAGGTCACCAAGAGAAAGGTCACAACTGAGGCCACTCCCCAACGCAATGCATTAAAATGTCTGACTAGGAACCAGGCAGCTCAGAGAATCAGAAACCTGAAATTATGAAGCAGGGGGTAGGCTGGCTCCACCTGGCAAGTACTGTGATCTCTTGATGAGACTCACCAGTTTTAAGAAAATCGTCCAGAGCAGAGTTTAGGGAAGTAGCTACTCTGATGAGAAGAACACACAAGAATAGGAACTCACAGGCATGGTCCCGCTCAAAAGGGCATAGACGATTAACCTCTGGCCCTTATAGAGGACAGTCTGTTCTGGCGAAAGCATTTTAGCAGACAATTTAGCAGGCAATTCCCAGGTCACAGAAACATCCTCTACTGCAGGCTGTAGAGCGTATTTCAGGGCCCTAAGAGCCTGGTGGAGGAAAGAGAACAGAATAAGCACAAAAGAATATTAGCAATAATGACCACTGTTAGCTGAATATTTATTACGCACCAGATTCTAGGCAACACGGTATATGCTAAGTCTATTCCTGAATACTCTACTAGGACATGGTAATGAAGGATAAGGCAAAGGATAACACCACCCGAGAAAGAGGAACTTACAAGTATACGCAGAGCTAGAAGATGCCTTCCCTTGTGTATACGAATCAAATGGAGTATCAATGTACCACCTCTACCCATCTACCAGACATACTACAATTGCTCCTCCTCGTTTTCTTTGTCTCGTGTGCATGGAGGATAGGATATGGCCAACCAAAAGAGTTCCTCAAGCGCACATCTAGAATCTCAATCACGACGGTCAAAATTCTGTTTCTCTATTTCTGGTCTTAAACACAAAGCTCTGACCTCTTCCAGCATCTTGTCTCTGAGCTTCCAACTAGTCAGCCCAGATGCCATTCCTCCAGAAACTACCGTGGGCCCTTTTTACACAAAGCCCAAAGTAGCCCCACTATGTATTATAGCCCAAGGCACTATGGATATAAAAATAAGATTCCTGGTGCCAAACTGTTGCTTCTGCCCTTATGACAATGTCTCCCGGCCCCCGCTCCACACTCCCTCTGAATCACCCGCTATGACACAAGGCCTGTCCCTCACCTTGGACTGCATCCTGTCCTTGCCTGTGATAAATTCTGAAGTGCCACCTGCCACTCGGGCAATGCCTTTTATTAGGCTGGTAGAGGCTCCTTCTCCAATTCCAAAGGAGAAACATCTGCAATTATACAAGGGTAAGAGCTTAGAGACCGGCACTAAGGAGTGAAATTATAAAATTAATACATAGAATCAGGAATACCTAAAGAGATAGTCTACTTCCTTGACCAAAAGCATAAGGGCTACAAAATGTTGAGCATATTCTATATTTCAGGAGACCAAAGAGTTCTAACTGGAGAGTTCTCTCCCTGCCATAATCCATGTGCACCAAGCTTTTTAATCACAATTTGGCTTCCCAAATAAATACAACTGTCTATAAACAGAATGTGTTGGTAATATCAATAGAAACATTTTTAGAAGGCCTAACAAGATTTCTCATTATAAATTAATACACTGGAATTTTTGGGTTATGTATCAGTCTCTTTTGAATTAGGTTAGTATGAGTCATCATCCCCAACTCTAATGACATCATCATCAGGATTAATATTCTAAACTTGTAGGGCTACGAACTGAACTTCTAATTATCGTAACCTACCTTTGAACGTGCTCCCTAGAGACCACAGCCTGCCAGCATCTTGATATTATCACCTTCAAATTTCCCACCCAATCTTGCAACTGAAGTGTATATTCCTTATGGCTTACAAAGGGCATTTATGTGTATGTTAAGTGTCTTATGTATAAAACTAAAGCCAAGCGATATTTATTGATGGCTAACAATATGCTTAGAAATTACATGCTTCTTGTGGGTGATAAGAAGAAGAAATATAATAATGGCAAAAATTTACATATCACATATTTTGTGTCAAGCACAGTTCCCAATGCTTTACTTAGGCATACCCTTTGAACCCTCAGAGTAAACTCATAAGGTAAGTACTGCTATTATGCCCATTTTCAAATGGGGAAACTAAGACTTAGGGAGTTTAGCTGATTTATCCAAACAGCCAGCAAGCAGCACAAGTGGAACTTAAATATGTGATTTTTGATTTGAAGTAGAATGCCATAGGACATTCTGCTCACAGTAATGCCAAAGCTGTTTCAGCCAGTAGAGAACTGGAAAAGCTGTATACAATATTCTTAATAATCTTTTTGAAAACATCAAATGGTTACCAAGACAACAGGAAATCTATGGGCCATGACATGGAATAGGAGGGAGGTAAAAGAAACGAGCCTGGCATCTGGTATCCCATTATCCCTTAAAGCTAGTGCCAAGTACAAAATGGATGGCTCAAGGCCTGAAAAGCCAAGCGGTTTCAGACTTGGACTTTCCAAAGAGAAGGTGCCCTTATAGACACCCCAGGTGTTTTAATAATAAACCCTTTAGATCTACAGCCCAGAGGCAGAGGTGAATCTGAAATGAACCAGCCATCAAATGACTGAAGCTTCCTTGACTCTAACTGGATCCTGATTATCTGCTTCTAGTCTAGCAACCCATCAGAAGCAAAGAATACATCCTTGCAGAGGGAAGATAACATCACCTAGAGGCTCAAAGAATTTCTACAACTTTTCACATAAAATATCTGACAACTAATGAAGGAATAGAAAAATCCCCAAATATTGGGAAATTATACACTGGACCGCTGAACAACATAGGCTTTAAAAAATCGTAATAGTTAATTAGAAAAATCTTCTTAAACGATGTCAATGGAAAGTGACAGATCCAGACTGAAGATTCAGATATAGATATGCTTAAATCTAGGGATATAAATTCATATATTAGAAAAGAAAAAGCAGGGCTCTCTGTTCAGTAGGGAGCCTGCTTCCCCCCTCTCTCTGTCAGCCTCTCTGCCTATTTGTGATCTCTCTCTCTCTCTCTGTCAAATAAATAAAATCTTTAAAAAAAAAGAAAAGAAAAGAAAAGAAAAAGCAGTCTCGAAATCAACTACCTAAGCATCCATCTCCAGGTGTTAGAAAGAGAACAGCCAATAAACCCAAAGAATTGAAAGGGAAATGAATATATATGGGGGCAAATTTAAAGGGAAATAATAAATATGGGGGCAAGCATTATGATATAAAAAGTTACCATATAATAGACAGGATTAAAAAACCTCAAAAGTGCTGATGCTCTGGAAGGATTATTAAAATTGACAAGGAATTAGGACAAGGGAAAAAAACAGAGGACACAAATAACCAACATCAGGAATGAAAAGGTAATATATCACAGATTCTACAAAATGTCACAACAGCATAAGGCAATACAGCATAAGAGAATTTTATGCAAAGAAATTTGAAAATTTGAAATTTTAGATAAAATTTGAAAATCTGAATTTGAAAATTTAGATAAAATATACAAATGCCCAAAAAAGACATAAAATTTGAAAATTCAGATAAAATAAACAAATGCCCAAAAAAGACATAAAGAAGTTTGAATAATTCATTTCCATGAAAGAGATTTAAAAACTTTCCCACAAAAACGTCTCCCATCAACTTCTTTACTAAAAGGTAAACTAGAACATTTAATAAAGAAAATCTTTAAGATAACAGAAAAATAGACAACTCTTTTCAACTCATTTTATTATGACAGCATAACACTGATTTCAAAACCTGACAAGAATGTTATAAGAAAAGAAAGTTCAAGTTGATATTTCTCACAAAAATAGATTTAAAAATCCTAAGCAGGTATTTGCCAACTGAATCCAAAAATACATAGAAAAGGTTAACAGATCACAACAAATTTGGGTTTATTTCAGAAAGGCAAGGTTGGTCTAATACTTGTCATTATAATTCACCCATTAAAAGAAAAAAGGATAAAATCATACACTTATCTCAATAGACACATAAAATGCATTTGATGTAATTCCACAGACACTCATTATTTTTGTTAAAAAAAAAAAAGGAGCAAAGAACTCTCAAAACAGAAATGAAATTTACTTAACCTGATAACTCTGAAAACAGAAGTAAGATTTCCTTAATCTGATAAAGGATATCTATAAAAAGCAAAAACAAAAACCTCATAGCCAACTATCACACTTATTTTTTTAAAGATTTTATTTATTTATTTTGAGAGAGAGAGAGAAAGTGAGAAAGAGAGCACAAGCAGGGAGAGCAGCAGGCAGAGGGAGGGGGGAAGCAGGCTCCTCACTGAGCAGTCAGCCTGATGCAGGGCTTGATCCCAGGACCCTGGGATCATGACTAGAGCCTAAGGCAGCCACTTAGCCAACCGAATGAGTCACCCAGGTGCCCAACAATCAGTTACTTATGCAGTGTCGAACATGTCCCCTCAGAAGGCCAAAATAAGGTAAGAATGCCAGCTATGACCACATCTATTCAGGTTTGTGCTAAAACTCTTTTCTGGGGCAATAAAGAAGGGAAGAAAAATAAAGGTACAAGGACTGGAAAGGAAAAAAATAAGGCTGGTGTTATTTGCAAACATGATTATCCATAGAAAATCTACAAGTATCTACAAATATACTATTAGAATTAATATTTAAATAAGAGAAAGTCACTGAATAAAAAAGTCAATGTAAATTTTAAAAGCCATTAGAATAAATTTCTACATAGAAATAAATGCCCAGCAAATAAAATGTTTCAAAAATACTATTTAAAATAGGAGAAAAATCACATAGGGGAAAAATCTATTAAAAAAAGGCAGGAAAACATCTACACAGAGAATTAGAAAACATTATAGAGAGATTTGGTGTGTATTGTTGGATTAAGGAAATGAGTATATTTACTAATTTTACGGAAAACCAGATTTTTCATCATGGAGGAAAGAAAATACGAATATGGAATAGAAGAAGAGAATTTTATGTCATTACCTTGGATTAACATTCACTGCTTTAGTCTGCCAAAAATGCCTATAATCAATAAGAGCTCAGTAATGAAGAATTACACTTAATACTCAAATATTGACTTCTACTTATCATTTTCACTAAAATAAGCTTCTTGTAGAAATAGCTGGCTACAGGAATGGGAAAGTACAGGTGAGTCTGAAATTCTTTTTTAAGAATGAAAGGAAATCTTCAAAAACCAAAGATACACATGAAAAAAGACATAGAAGAAAGTGAAAAGCAGCTTCCACTGGCCAAATCTGGAATTTTGAGAATCTAAATGAAAAATGAAAGTAACAAGTCTTAAAAAATTGAAAAATAGTGGAAGAATCCAAAAGTATATATTGATAGAACAAAAGAAAGGGAGAGAGGGAGGGGAAAGAGAAACTCTTCCTTATGACAGGTTGCCAACTAATCTGGAAAAGTTGACAGAATTTAAAAATCACTCTTTGTAACCACTGACAGAACATCTGGACAATAATCATCAATGAATGCTGGATCTACTAATATTTGTTAAGAACAGAATGTTGACAAAATAGCAAAGTTACCTGTCAGATACCACGTCTAACAATGTGGTCAAACTTATCACCAGACCCAACATTACTTTTGGAATATTTCTTCAAGAAATATTTAATATTACCCTAAACGTGAATTTAAATAGTCAACCAAACATAAATTGAGATTCTACAAAAATAAGTAACTAGTACTCTTTCAAAATACCAGTGTCATGAAAGATAATGAAAAGTTGAGGATCTCTCCTAGAGTAAAGAAGATTAAAAAAAAAAACAATGAAAATACTTGGTCTTGGATTTCCTCTTGGAACAAATGCAAAGACAAAAATCTATAAAGGACATTATTAGAAAATTTCTTGGGGCACCTAGGTGGCTCAGTCCATTAAACATCCAGCTCTTGATTTTGGCTCAGGTCATGACCTCAGGGTCTTGAGATTGAGCCCAGGTCAAACTCCATGCTCAACAGGGAGTCTGGTTTTCTCCTTCTCCCTCTCCTTCTGCCCCTCCCCCGACTCATACACTCTCTCGGCACCCTCTCTCTCTCTCTCTCTAAAGTAAAGAAGTAAATCTTTTTGAAAAATTTCTTATAAAAAAGAAAACTTGGCAAATATGGCCTATAATTAGATAACAGTATCATCTCAACATTAAATACCCTCCATTTAGTAGTTTTATTGTGGTTATTTATCAGGATCCCCTTATTCTTTGAAGATGAGTGCATTATTATTTGCATATGAAGAATTACAGTATCACTGGCTTGCTCTCAAATGTTTCAGAGAAAAAAAAAGATGAAGCAAATGGGGGAAAATGTTGACATCTGGCGAAAGAGTATATTGTTCTATTCTTGCAACTTCTCCATAGTTTAAATTTCTTAAATAAAATATTGGAAGCACATATCTAGAAGAATCAAGAAAGACCTAAATAAATAGATGGACATACCATATATAGATTAAAATACTCAATTTGGTAAATACTAAATTCTCCCAAAACTGACCTATAAAATCAATGCAATTCTCTTTTTTGAAATAATATCTATGTTCAACTTGGGGCTCAAACTCATAACCCCAAGATCAAGAGCCATATGTTCTACTGACTGAGACAGCCAGGCACCCCTAAGGTCAAGACAGTCCTAATTAATATCTCAACAGTCTACTTTTTAGGTAAAAATTGACAAGCTAATTCTAAAATACAAATATCAAGAGTCATGAATAGCTGAGATAATCTTGAAGAAAAAAAACAAAGTTGAGTACTTACTCTACTGGGAATCAAAATTTATCAAAAAGCTACAAAAATTTACCTGGTATTGTTCTAGCACATGTCTAGATAAATAGACTAATGGAATGGAACAAACGATCCAGAAATAATCAATACATGTGTAGATGCTTATTTGTGATGAAATGACACTGTACATCGGGGAGGAAAGGACAAACTTATCAAAAAATGGTACAAGGTCAATTTGATATCCACATAAAGAGATAATGAAAACTGGCCCCTACCTTCCACAATGCATAAAAATAAAATCCAGGCAAATTACAGATCTAACTATAAGAGAAAAAAATAATAAAACTTCTAGAAAATAATGAACAAAAGTAGCTTCATTACCTTGGGTAGGGAAAGACTTTTAACAAGACACAGAAAACATTAACTGTAAAGGTAAAGACTAAAAAATTAAATTATACTAAAGTGAAGAACAACTATTAATCAATAAATATCATCCTGAGAGTGAAAAGGATAGCTATAGAATAGGAAAAAATATAGTTCCAGAGCATACTAATGAAGCTCTTATGTCTTCACCACAGACAGAGCTAGAGATCAGTAAAAGAAGAAAGTCTAACAGAAAAAAAATAGGAGAGACTTGAAGGTACATCACAAAACAGGACATCCAACTGGTTAATAAATATGAAAAGACACTCAACTTCATTAGTTACCAGGAAAACGCAAATTAAAACCATAATGAGATACCACTTTACACCTATAAAATTAGTTAAGATTTACAAAGACAAACAAAGCCAAATTTTGGATAGGGAGCTGGGCAACTAGAACCCTCATACAATGCTGGTATGAATTAAATTAGTACAATAACTTGGAAAACTATTTGGCATTCCCAATAAATTCTACAACTATGTCAACTCAAAAAAATTTTGTGTGTATATGTATATACATACACATATATATGAAATCAGTATGTGTACATGCATATGTGTGTATGTGCAAAAAAATACATATATAAGAATGCTAGGATAGTGACAGAAGAATTATTTTTAGCAGCTAAACCAAAGTCTATCAGCAGTAGAATCAATAAATAAATTATGGCATAATCACCTTAGGGAATACTATACACCAATAAACATTAACCACAGCTTAATGCAAAATATGTATGAATATCAACATACTGCTGAGGGAAAGAAGATACACAGAAACAAAAACATATTGTATAACCCATTTATTTGTAATTAAAAACAAGCAAATTAATTTAAAAAAAAAAGCAAAAATAATCCACAGTGTTATAAGTTAGAAAAGCGATTTCCTTTGGAGAGAATGAAGTTAGTAGTGATCACAGTGATACAGTGATCAGCTGTATACTTATGATTTGTGAACCTTTGTGTATGTTTTACTTTGATAAAAATATTTATAGTTTAAATAAACTGTCTTGCTATTCAATTTTTGTTTCCATTGTGGTTTAGAAAGACTAAAGAACAATGACTTTATGGTGTTACTGATGTTATTTGGAAAATTACTTTTATCTTTAAGTAGAGAGGGGGAAATGATATAGAAAAAACTTGTCAGCTGGTAAAACTAAAATTCTTGAATTAGTCTGTCTTCTAAAAGGAATGTCAACACTGGTATCACGTAGGTTAGACTAAGCTGGGTCAGTCACCCAGAAATCACATTCTCTTCCTACCTGTGCCTCAGCCTGTTCCTCTTGACTTCATTAATTATATTAAACGTGTCAGCAACTTCTCCATCTGTGAAGACAAAAAGCTGTCGAAGGAAAGAAGACATTCATGAAATCTCTGTGAGGATCATTTTTAAGATACCAGAATTCGCCCTTGGAAAAAATCGACCGTTTCGTTGCAGAGACTGATGCCTCCTCAGACTGGCACAAGGTCCCTAATTTTCCATGGTCCCTTGCACCACGTCCTCACAAGGTTTGTTGGGCACCTGGGGTTTTCCTCACCTCCCCCTTCTCGTCTCATCTAAGGCTTCTGTGGCACTCTACAAAAGGACTTCCATCACCCAAAGCCCACAGCACGGAGCCAAGGAAGAGGAATTCTATTACATGCCTCTTGTCTTCTTCTCTTTACTGTATGACAGAAGACTCCGAATTACATATCGTATTTTACCAATGCTACAACAAAGTTCAGGGGTATGGATTCTTGAACAGAGATTTTTCATTCCCTTTGTCTCTTCCAGTTCCTACCTGAAGGGGGTGGCCCTCAACGGGAGGTTGCCCGTAAATGATTTGGAGTGGTGTCAAGATTTCCGTGCCCCCCAGGTTAGCCTGCATAAGTTTAACTCTCCTCAGTGCCTCCTCCATGGTCTGCTGAGTGTATTTCACACTATTCCTGAGAAAAGAACAAACATGCCCAGTGACATCACGCTCTTCAGTATCATGCAGCACCGAGTCCCGGAACTGAGATGTCCCCACTGTAAACACCCTCATCTGAAATACCCAAAGCCAAAGTCATCTGTGCAGCAACCCCCTTCAACAATCTAGTCCTTCCTTTAAAGTATATTATTGGACCCTCAATGAGCTTTCTAGAAACTTACGGAAAGAATGCCTCATAGGAACTTCCGAATCCATAGATATTGAAGTAACAGCCCATAGGCAAACTCTTCAGCAGCAAAATCAGTGTTTCCTGAAGGAAGAGAGTACAGGGAGACAGCGCGAGAGAATCTTCTCAGACACATGGACGCTGCCAGTCGAACTCTTGACGGGGTGGACCTTCACCCACTTCATGAGTCCAGGCCCCTATGTTCCAAGGCTAGCCTCAGAGTGGTCATGTTAGACAGAGCTCAGATGGAGAACACACCCAAAGTTCCAGATGGACCCTAATTTAACCCAAGATTCATCCCCATTTACGCATATTACCAGAAAGAGAAAGGAACTAGTTTTACCTTGGCTGCCTCTATGCGCAGCTGAGAGTTATCCTGTTTACTTATGGGGGACTGCATACTTCCTGAGCGGTCCATGAGGAAGATGAATTCTCCAGAGATAACCAGTGACTGAGTTTCTGGGATATTTGGGTAGAAACACACCATCGCAGACGGATCTTTCATGAAACCATCTACAAAGACATTGTAGCATGAAAAGGAATTCAAGAATAGTAAAGACCTCAAGAATCTATTGTAGTGTGTTATTTATATAAGGAGCTGAGAAAACCCAAACCTAAAACACTGTTTGATCTTCATTCTGTGTCTGCTGGCAAAGGGTGAGTTATAAACACAAAAGATATAGAAGCAGAAAAGACATGAAAGAGAAAAAAGAAGGTAGAGGTTACCAAGCATAAGCAATAATTAAAATATAGAATTGGATGCTGGTTTCCTAGCAGCTAGGTAGATAAGTGAAATCATGAAGTTAAAATGTTCCAGCATTTGCCAGAAGAATCGAGCTGATTTATTTGCAGAGACACCTTCCTTTCAAATCAAATCAATGGGAAATTTATCATGTGGGTCCTTGTTTAAGTCTTTAATTACACTTTTGAAAACATGATGCTCATAAGCAGTTCTTATATTGACAGTTTGCAAGAGCTGAGAGTATAGCGTCATACACACCAAGGAGGGTCTGTCTGCTTTGGGTATGAAACATCTCCAGAACTAACAGCATCACCCAAACAATGCTATGGAGGAAACCTATGGGAGTCTGGCCTTTGTTACCAAGTTGTCAAAGCTCTGATTTTATTTTGAGGAACAAGTGAAAACTGATGCAGGAACTGAAATGTTAGTATTGAGATAGAAATGAAAATGAGAAGGGCTGAGTTATATCCACTTGTCTTACAGTTCAGAAAATATATAAGTTGACAAAGAATGGAATTCCAATATCCTATCATTATAAAGTGATTCCGGGATGATGCATTTAAATTCTCAGTAGCCTTGGGATTCAGTACACCTACAGGACGTGGCTCAGTTTCATCTCTTAACCCTGGGATACCCCAATGACCAAAGTGGCTTCCAAATAAAATGGGTATAGCTCAGCAAACACGTACTTAAACGCTGGTTCAAGGATAACTTCTAAAAAATCCAGATCTCTAGATGCATGGTGGAAGAGAAGCTTTTTTTTTAATAGGCAAGGTAAATTTCTTTCCATTTTAAGAGACTGCTGATTGTAGTGGGATTGGTGCTAGACTGGTAAATCAGAAAGGTTGCCATTACAATGAAATATATACCTAATGTGTTTAGAACAATACCAGATACACAGTATGGACCATCTAGGTATTTCTACTATAATTCCTTTGGCATGGCTCAAGTTATTTCCACCTACAGGAGTTTCCACTTCCTCATTTTTAAATAAGATATTTCCAGCCCTACCTCCTCAACTTGCTAGCCTCAGTTTCTCCATCTGAAGAATCCAAGCAGTAACACCTGAGTCAAGATTATGTTAAGGGTTAAGTGATATCATACATTTAAGGAACTCAACCTAGGGTTTAACTCTGGTTAAACTCTTCATAATAATTTTAGAAAGCTTTTTATACATTTTTTGTTAAATTATACATATAGTTTTTTAAAAATCATGTTTTTAATATGCTTAAGTACATTTTAAGTTTAAAAAATACAAATTTTGTATTTTCATCATGTAGCGGTATGCTTCATTTGGCAGAACTCTCGATGGTTTTAGTAAGCCAAGCTGCCAGCTGTTGTTTGCTTCTTTATATGGATGGAAACAGCAAGTTATCTTGACCAGACAGATGATCTAGAAGGCCAGACCTGAGTGGCCCTGCTAGGAGGGATTCACAAATTCATAAAGGCTGCTCCTAATGTCCCCCTCTGGCCTGCAGAGCCCACCATAGGAAAAGATGGGGAATTCCACATAGGGGCCAAGGGAACTGCTTGGAAGGAAAGGAACTAAGATCTCAATTCATATCTCTTAAGATTCAGCAATATTAAACTTTCTGTGGTACATTAAAATAATGCTGACTGAAGACCAGACTCCCAGTACTGTGGGATATTTCCTGGACACCCAAGGGGGAACCCACCAAAGGGAAAGGACAGAACCAATACAAAAGGAATCAACTAACGTACAGAGCGAGCGTGGAGCCTCATGGAAGAGGAGCTAGAGCAGACCTGGTTGAAGCTGGGAGCCCCTCTAAGGGCTTTAGCATGGACAGTTTGCCTGGAGGAAAAGTGGTTGAACAAGTGAGGACAAACTAAGGAGTTCTCAGCAGCCCTAGCCAAATGGAGGACCAACTACAGGAAACTGTCTTCACAGTGGTTGTAGTTACAGAAGAAAGAACCTAACCCAAGCTATAGCACTTTGACTATGACTGTTCCTAAACATCCTTCCATTCAACCAAGGTGGAAAATGCTTCAGAAGTGGCAGTATCTTTCTAGTCAGGCTTCACGGTCCCTGCAATCCAGGGGCATGGCTTCCCGGGAAGGCCCCAAGAGAGCAACAGACTAACATGCATGATACCAGTTATAATCATAAGGAAAAGTACACATATAGACAGGAAAATTTAGAAAACACAAGAAATTAAGAAACTAAATTTGTTAACAGACTAAAACTTAGTCTTAGGAATTAAGATACCAGGGCAAGATGAAAACTGTCTGGAGACGAACGATGGGGTATTTGGAAATCTTCGATAGTTTGAAAAGGGAAAATGTCACATCATTATTTTTATTTCGTTTTTTTCCTACAAATGAATATTTACTTTTTTACTGAAGTATAATTAACATAGTGTCATGTTAATTTCTGGTATACAACATAATGATTTTACAACTCTATACATTACTCAGCACTTACTGCAATAAGTATAGTCCCCATCCACCACCAAACAACATTATTACAATCTTACTGATTCTATTCCCTGTGCTCTCCTCTTCATCTCTGTGGACTTACTTATTTTGCAACTGGAAGTGTATACCTCTTAGTAAAATAGATAATAGATAATGGGACAGGATAGAAATAGAAATCAATAAAAGGGATTAAGAGATACAAACTTCCAGTTGTTTTTATTTTATTTTAATTTGCACTTGTAGAGTCATTTATGTCATTTAATATTGTCATTTATGTTTGTAAACTAGTTGTATTTCCTCTTGTGAATTATGTGTCCATGTCCTTGATCTAGTTATCTACTGATCATCTTAATCTGCTTAGGAGACACAACCACATAGATGGATACTCATTGTATCTGACCATTTTTGCACACTATAATGTAAGCTATTTGAATGTTTTACCCACTACTGGATAGGAGGAGAGAAAAGTGAGGGTAATTTGAGGCTAATTCTAAGACAGGAGTTCCCCTTTAGGTCATCATACAAAGGAAGGAAGAGAATACCTGAGTTGTCTCTAGGTTGCCCCATCTCCACAGCTACAGTGGGGGTATGCACCTCACTGTAGTAAATCAGGAGTTCCACATCTCGATCGAATTTGTGTCCATCAGCCAAGGAAACCTGAGTTGAGAACAAGGAAAAGATCCATGTTAGAACTATCACTGCTTGCTGTGTACGGCTGAGGTCAGGGCTGAGAGCTACTTCCTCCACGAGGGAGTGTGGTCAGGAGCAGGGACAAGAATGGAGAGAAGGCACTGGAGAAGAAATGGGGATTAAAAAGGAAGAAAGTGGGAGTCCCTCTAGTTAACAAGGAAAGTAAGGACCATTCTGGAACAAGATCGGAACCCAAAGAATAGGGGTGCTGCCAATAACAGTGCTTTCTTATGAATTACCTGGGCAGAAGTCTTATCTTCTCCAAGGTACTTGGTAGGACTGAAGGGGCAGTTGGACTGGACCCTCTCAATGCCATGCTGGGAACTGATGGTGGCAACCATGCTGAGTGTATACGGCAAGTCCTCCAAAGGAACTACAGGAGTCTTCATATCAAGGCAACTGTCCTCAAATGATCCTACAAAAAGTGACCTTAGTTCTGTTTCTCCTTCCCACACTTCTTAGCACCCCTACAACCTTGAGGGGACCTCCCAAATTATACCACCCACTGCCAGGAATTGAAAAGAAAAGAGACTCACCAGAGCCACGGTATCGAGGATTCAAGACAGCTGGGAGCACGTAGCGCAGGGCTCCATCTGCTTCCAAGGGGAGCTCCTGCACATACTTCAGGGTGAGCGCTACACTCGACCCTGGGTTCAGGTTCCCCACACTGCAACAGAAGACGTCCTTGGAGTACTTGTCCTCCTCCAGTAGGAAAGCTTGCCGGCGGTTGCTGATGGCACTCTCATAGATGCTGTGGGCCTAAGAACAGAGAAATAGAAGCGATGGAGAAGGCCTATGAAGCTCACAGCTGTACTTTAAATGCCCCTGATTGATTCCCACCACTCCCCCCCCAGGTGATTTTAGGAAAACAGCAGCCAGAGGGGAGTAGAAGAAAGCATTCCATATCAGCATTTTTTGTGCAGGTGCATTCGTAGAGATTCTAAGAGTATGCATTAAGGAAATAAGAAGGGAGGAGATAATCTACTTATCCCTAGTACCTTTGCCTTCTCCTTTAATTCTGCTTTAATTTTCTCCCCATCCATCTCGGCCTCAAAGCTGTAGACAGCTGAGTCATCATCCATGGGGAACACAAAGAAGGTCTCCAAAGGAACTTCCTCCTCATTCTTATAGTTCAAGGTAGCAGACACACCAGCCACAAACTCACGAATGGACAAGGTCACAGAGATGCTCTTCAGGGGTACTGGAGATAGACCAGAGTTCAAGAGGTGAACAAACTTTAGTAGAAGGCCTCCTGTCTGCCAGGCATGGAGCCAGATGCCAAAGATATAGTGGCAAGTAAGGGTCATGAATCAGGCTTACCTGGTTCCTCTCTGCGGGTTAATAGGCCACCCTGGAGCACCATGGTGACGCAGGACTACTGTGAAAAAGATAGATCATGAATACAGTAATATGTTGGGGGATATCTATTCAAATACCAGACTTTACGTGCTACTCTTTGGCATAAGAATACATTCAGAGGACTAATGATGGAGCTGGAAGGAGAAAGAAGCTATAAAGAAGGGGACAAAGAAACCAATGGGAGGGCTCCTTCTAAATGCCAGACCCAGATGGGGAAGCTGTAAGAGTCACAAAGTCCCTACTACACAGGAAGTCTCCGAAACACCCTGAGGCTGGTTCAAATACCAGTTCCACTTTTTCCCAAGTATATGTAATATACCATTCCTTAGATATATGGGTATAAGGAACTTACCCCCTGTGAAACTCAGTGTTCTCCTTCTAAAATGAAAACCATATACCTATTTCTCATATATGCATATGTAAATTTATATATGGGAAATCCCTAGAAGAGTGCCTGGTCTATGGGAAGCATTTAATCAATGATAATAGACTAGTGTTGCTCCTGTTATAATTATTACAGTTGTTAAACAGACCTTGGCTGTTAACTTTGCATCATGCTACCCAGAGACCTGCTTCATAAGGAACTGCTTGATCCAAAATGGTCCCCTGCAACTTAGATCACTTAGCTTGTGACTTTTTTCGGGGGGCTCACAACTGAAACCACTGTTTGTTTCCTCTGTCCAAGGTATTCTGATATACATATATAAATATCATGTGTGCAACACATCCTCTGTTTTAAATCATGCTGTCCTAACCGTATCTTCCGAATTTTATTATAATCTTAGACCACCACTTCACGTGATATGGTAACAAGGAGATAAATTTACATACCTATATTATGATTTACATTATGATTCTTTAACCCGGAGAATAAGCAGGTAGGTCTTGCACTAATCATTGGCCCTAGTAGCCCTAGAAGCTGCCCTCCAACCACTCTGAACAGAATCACTTGTGACGTTGCCTCTCCCTGCTCTGTCAAGGAGCGACTGCAATTTCCAGTACCAGTTAGGGGACTTTTCACTGAAAATACAACTTAAGGAACTAATATAGAATTGCCCGGTGCCCAGGGAATGCTGAAGGAAAGTGAAACTGATGTGTTTATCCAGAGTCCCAGGGCAGATCAGTCCTGGGGAAGTCCAAACTTCACTCAGGAACCCACAGTCCATAGTCCAGAAAAACATGTAGGTTCTTGAGAAAGGCAACTTTCCTTCCTAGAACAACACCCCCCTCACGGATCCTAAAGCTTTTGGCAGAAATACTTCTAGACCCTTTATGCTCATCCCAATCACTGTTTAAAACCTCACACCCTACCCCCATCCAGAGCAACTCCCTGTGACTCATCTGTCTCATAGCGATGGTGCTTCTTGTAGACTGTGTCCCATCTCCACAAACCGGCACCAAATACATCAGGTTTTCGGTTTGGTGTTTGTTATCTTATAGAACTGGATAAAAACTGAGTGTAGCTAAATGGTCCGTGTTTGATAGAAACACAGAGGGCAGAGGCAGCTGTAGGGAGAAGAGAATCCTCAGGAAAAGGGTTCTCATTCAGACACTTGACTGGGGTAAGCTCTCTGGGGGAACAGGCTGGCGCTGGGGGAGGGAAGAATTTCTAATAACATCAGGAGGAAGCTTAAACCAGGAGAAGGACCCAGGACATAGGGGAGCGACAGGTGAAGAAGCATCAGGCAAGCAAAGCTCCAAGGCTTGGCGATACTCACCAAGGGTGGCTTCCAGGTGGAGAGAGAGCGGAGAGCGATCTCCTGCAAAACAAAACCAATCAAAAACAAAACATAAACCAGCCTTATGTCCCCAGAACAAATCCCTCACTGAGGAAAACGTAGTTTCTGCAGCTCCTCTCCCACCGTTCCGAGTACAAACTGAAGTGGGTCACAATTAGTCCTGGGCCCCTCAGGATGGCATTTCAGAAATGCACCTAGCAACAGGTGGCAAAGACTGACCACAGCAGCTGACCAAGGTCAAAGCGTTGAATCCGAGGCAACTGGAAGCAGAGAGGGGGACTCCCTGGGTCAGGGGCTGCGTGTGAAGGTGGACTCCTCAGGAAGCCAGGAGTCTGGGCTCCTGGCAGTTCCGCCCCACGCCAGGGAGAAAGAGGAGGCCGCGAGCTAGTGACGCAGCGAGCCACACCCCTGCAGCTGGCTGCCGGGAACCCGCTGAAAACTCGTGATGCAGCGCAAGAGGCGATTTGAATGCGCAGTGGGGCTTAGATAGAAAGAGAAAGCGATTTAATCTTTAAACTTTCAGTTCTAGATTTGCCGCGTCCAAGCATTAACGGAAGGGATCACTGTCGGCCCCTCCAATACCTCTATATGAAAGGGATTAGGGGCTGTAATCCAGCTGGGTTTTAAACTTCATTTCCACATCATAAAATTAGATAAAAATGAGAAAACATTAATTTTCTACAAAAAAGAAAGAGACAAAAGTAAAATAAAAAAGAAGAAAAAGTTAAAAAAAAAAATAAAAAAAGACCTAGAGAGGATCAGGGATGCCTAAATCCCCTATCCAGCCCCCATAAAACTCCCCTAAACTGCCAAACCTGCAGAAAACCCCCAGAGACCTAACACCAGAACTCAATTTCCCACCCCCTAGGCTTGCAGTTAAAACAAGCCCCCCCCCCCCCCCCCCCCCCCAGATTTGGCGATGGGAAAAGAACGGGTCTCAGCCACCAGAGTGGAGGGCTGGGATCGAGCCCCAGCGAGAGCAGCCGCAGGTCACCTACCTTTTCCGGAAGTCTGAAGGCTCTGAGTCACAGGTAGCAGAAAACAACCGCTGACAAAATTCCTGGGAAGACCTGCCCCTTCTAGGGACCGGTTATAAAGTAGCGACTGCTTGATTAAGGGATCAAGGGAAAATTCTTCAACCCTATGACGTTTGCTTGTTTTCCTTTGCCTAGTCTCAGTGAGGGAACCTTCAGAGGATAGGCAAAGGGAAGAGATTTTTTTTTTTTTAAACCAGTGAAATGCTTGAACATCAACAGTCACATCAGATCACATCATCTTTCTGTAACAGACTTAATTATCAAGGGCTTACTGTACACTGGGCCCTACTAATACTACTGTGTGATAGATCCTGAACTTTGTGGGCATTATATCATTGACTTCCTAACATCATGGGGGGAAGGGGTGGCCAGAGGGGAGGAGGAGGAGATAGGGCAATGCTTACAGGGACCAAGTCTGCCAATCATGGGTGGTTTATGGGTTTTCATTGAGATCATAAAATTAAGGTGTTTGGTTTTGGGTTTGGGGTTTTTTTGTTTGTTTTTGTTTTTTGGGTTTTTTGATGGTGGGGATAACAATTTAAGTGAGAACATCTATGCTCATTTTCCAGCTAAAGGACACTAGAAGCGATCAAGTTTCTTATGTCTTCTCTATTTCAAAATGATGTTAAATCCGACACTTAAAGAATCATATTGCCATTGAGACTATGTATAGGTTAAAGAGAATATATGTATGAAAACTCAGGTTAATTTTGGTATCTGCAATGTCATTCACATCTACTTTCTCTGAGTTTATCTTATTTGCAAAATGAAAATAATGGCATACCTACTTCCCTGGGTTGTTACTGAAGACCGAATGGATCTTAATGGATGTGATATCTGTGTGTGTTTGTGTGTGTGTGTGTGTACACACACATATAGTAAACCACAATATAAGCACAGATTCTATTTTATCATAATTAGGCTTTGGGACTATGTCCCTTACATGTACCACACTAATTGTGAAAGGAAATGACCCTTTGCTTTCGGTAGAAATCACATCTGGTATTGTTTCTCCTGACTGTAACTTCTGTTGGCTGCAGTGTCTGGTCAACAACAGGGAGATGCTGGGAAAACGGACAGTTTATCATCTGACCCAGCTGAACTAGAGAAACTAAAACTAGACATCTGCCACAGACTCTACATGGCATCTGGGTTGGAAGAAACCGAATCAGGAAACATACCTATGATGCTGGTTATCAGAAGGACACTTATATGAAAGACCTCTGTACTTGGCACAATAGACATAATTAAACAGACCTTTATAGCCATTAAAAATATGAATACATTTTATTTATCTGCTTATTCATACTTTCCATAAACACAGTGAATAATTTCACTCTTTGTATATAGACTATTAAATGAATCCAATGATCAGATATTAAAAAAGAAAATGTTACTCATTCTTTTAGTCAACATAAAATTATTGGACTTCTACTGTAGGCAAGGCATTGTTCTAAACACTGTCATTGTAGCAATAACAAGACACAAAGACCCTTCCCTAGGTGAAGTTTACATTACAGGGGGAGGAAATATTCAATAAACAAATAAGCAAGTAAATAAAAAAGAAAATATCTGATATTATAAATGCTTAAGGAGAACAAAATTTGTAATATAATAGAGAATAAACACAACCTACTTTACATTAGGTGTCTTCATCCAAAAATCTGTCTTTGTGACTGCATGTTGCTAAGCATCCTCCAATATCAACTCTCAAGTTTACCCCAAGTTGAGCCAAGTCTATGGCCATTCAGAATAAGGACATTTCCCAGCCTCCCTTAAAACTAAGTGTGTGACCTTAGGACTAAGTTCTGGCCAATGGGAAATAAAAAATGACATGTGCAACATCACACCACACCCTTTCGAAGAAAAGATTATGACCTCCTCACTTTCCCCTCTTCCTATTCACTGATGGGAATGCAGATACATTCTGAGCCACTTTGGACTATGGAGACTAGGGTGAGAACCCCTAAGAATAAGAGTCCACAAGACAGAAGGGTCCCAAGTCCCCGAGGCTTTCATGGAGTAGAACCACTGTATTAACACAGATTTTACAGGAGAAAGTAATGAATTTCTCTATGATTCATAACACTTATCTGGGCTCTGTGCCACATGCTCCTCATCCTCCCTATATCTGATTATGATCAATAAGAAGAGTAACCTTTTAAAGCCAACAACTTCTTTTGAATATGAAAAGCATATTGACAGAAAATGAGAGAGAGGTCTGTAATTATGAGAACAGTGTCTGATCCATTTCAGCACCTACCAAGACAACACATAGACTCTGTTTATGCCTGTGTGTGTTGATCATAGAATGCTGCTTATTTCCATCCAGTTCTTTCCACAGTCGTTTCCCTTCCTGAAAGAAGAGCTGTTTGTGTTACTGCATAGAAATACTTAACACAGGGCACTTGAGTGTCTTAGTTGGTTAACTGTCTGGCTTGGGCTCAATTCATGATCTCAGGGTCCCGGGATGGAACCCCAAGTGGGTCTCCCTGCTGAGTGGGGAGTCTGCTTGTCCCTCTCCCTCGGACCCTCCCCCTGCTAATGTGGTCTCTCTCTCTCTCAAATAAATAAATAAATAAATAAATAAATAAATAAAATCTTTTAAAAAGAGAGAGAGATACTTAGTAAGGTCTGAACAAGTTGTTCTGGTCATCCCCTTATTTCCTACTTCCTATCTATCTCTCTTATCATCATGGAGTTTCATATAAATCTCCTGTTGTTCTTTTCTCTCCTCTAATGTTTCCTTGGTGATTCATCTAAGACTTCCTCTTGTTCTTATCATACTTGAGCCCTTTATGTGTTCTTAAAAGTTTTAATCCTTTATGTAAAGAAGTGCCTGAAATGCATAAAATTATTTGATTAATGAATAAATACATATAAATGCTGATGGTTGTATACTCTTAGGTCTTGTGATTGCTATCTATCATAGCTATTGTAAAATAGATTTCAAACAGACCAAATGGATAAATGCTCAGAAATGTACACAAGTCTTATAAGCATTGATTACCTGACCTACCAGTGATAACAATTGCAATTAATAGCCATCATTTTTATCTAACTTGCAAATTTTATGCTTGAAGAGATCACATGAAAACTGAACCCTAAAGGAACTTAATCATAAATGGGTAGATAAGCAATAAGGTGGGTTGGGGAAAAAAATACAGATCTAGCTACTTTATATTAAATTCTTATTAGAAACCAGTGTTAAGGGGCACCTGGGTGGCTCAGTGGGTTAAAGCCTCTGCCTTCAGCTCAGGTCATGATCCCAGGATCCTGGGATGGAGCCCCGCATTGGACTCTCTGCTCAGCAGTGAGCCTGCTTCCCTCTCTCTCTCTGTCTGCCTCTCTGCCTACTTGTGATCTCTGTCTGTCAAATAAATAAATAAAATCTTAAAAAAAAAAAAAAAGAAACCAGTGTTAAGTAATTTACACAGTAGGATGAACAGCTTTAATTTCACACAGGGTTAATGGCTGCCACCACAAAGCCACTTAGTTGCTCGTCAGAAACTCCTTAAAAGAGGCTGACTATTGTTTAACAGTAGTAATTGTCATCGATGACAAGCAAATATACTTTGGACAAACAAGCACAAATAACTACAAAAGGAGATAGGCAGGTTGAAGCTCTTGGGTCTAAATCCCTGAGGATGAAAAGAAGGCATACCTTCCTCATCCAGAGGCTCAAAAATTGTGAGGAAAACTAGGAATCAGGTTCTGATCTTTTAATACCAACTTGGTTTTGCCATTGAATTCAGTCTGTGAGTCTAGGCTCAATTCCTACCTCTACTACTGAACAGTTGTGGAATCTTGAGGAAGCGACTTCACTTCTCTGGTGGGATCCATGACATCATTTGTGAAGCACACTAATAATACTTACCCTATACCTATGTTGGGAGAATTAAATAAAATGGGATTTTTTAAGTCATTTGTCACAAGTAGGCACTCTTCAAGTGTTAGTTCCACTTTCCCTTTCTTGGGGCTTTTTCCCCTTTCTTGGATTGGTCTGGTTAAATGCTGAGAGTCTGGAAGTCTTCTATCATTTAGGTTCTTTAGAGAACAGGCTATTATTATGAGAAGGATTCCTAAATTTCTTACATTTTTATTAACTCTAGAAATATTAGTTTGTTTTGTTTTTGTTACTCACCATGTCTCTCGCTGTAATTACTAGTAGTTAAAATAAGCAAAACTAAAAAAAAAAAAAGCAAAACAAACAAAAAATTAAGCTCACAGACAAAGAAAACAAAACTTCATCCTAAGATTGGGTAGGGCAGGAGTAAGGGGGGAAAAAAGCAAAGTTTCTAATAATGAAGAGAAGTCCGCATTCCATCTATTTTCAATAAAAATCAGGGGAGCAAATAGTTTATGTCAGGAACTGTGTAAGCATTATTTCATTTACAATCACCGTGTGAAATACCGTTTTAACTCTATTTTATAAATGGCTATATTAAGGTTCAGAAAGGACTACTGACTTTCTCAAGGACTTATAGCTAATGAGAAACAGGCTTCTTCTTCATACCAGAGCCTTCTGGTTCCAAGGAGGATACTTTTTCACCATGCTAGAATTTCTTCTACAACTGAAAGAGGTAAGGGAATAAGTAGAAATTGGAAGGGGGAAAAAATGACAAAGAAGCAGTTAAATCTCTGAGGTTTGTAAAGAACAAAAGGATTCCATGGGAAGTCTACTCAGAACAGAAAAATGGGGTGGTTGGGAGCTCCACAAGTTCTTTGACTCCTAATTCCTTTCAAGGTTATCTTGATTACCATGTACTATTTTTTCACTCTTAAACTCTCTCAACACCCAGCATTTAATTGCTCCCTGTGCTCAGAGGGCTCTTGTTCCCTGGGTCTTGGACTACCTCACGGATGGGGCTCCAGAGGGACTATGATGTAATTGAAAGTCCTACACAGATAGGAGATTATTTTGTTTCTGCTAACTCTGAGGAAATCACACTAGGTGATAGGACAGTCATTGAATATATAGCATCCTCCCTCTGAGTGAGTCTGAATGCAGAAGACCAGTTGGGGTCTACAGCTAGAGCACCCGAGTCCAATTCCATGGCACCTACGGAAGACAGACATTTGAAATGGAGAGCCCCACACCTCTATAGAAGAAACTGAAGATAAAAGGAGGGGAAAATTTGTTTCCCTTACTTGAGCCAGTCATGACAATTCGACCATGTAAGTCTCAGAGCATCTCCCCATCTTTCTCAACTTTTCACTTTGACTCTCAACTCTGGAGTCCTGGGTAGCAAGAATTGTTGGAAGAAATCACAGTTGAGGGCTTCCTTCTCATTTTACGCAATGACTAGAATCCTTTCCTCCATCACTCTATCAAATAGCAGGCAGGAATGCATTCATTTATTCTTTTATGTTCCCCATGCCTTAAGTCATATCTTTCATGTTCCAAGCACCACACAGTTGCTTAGAATTAAAAAATTAGATATATTTCCTGATATGGAGAAGGTATATTTCTTTTTTTAGGATTTATTTATTTATTTGTGTGGGGGGAAGGTCAGAGGGAGGGGGAGAGAAGGAAACTCCCCACTGAGCACAGACCTGGACATGGGGCTTGATCTCATAACCCTGAGATCATGACTTGCACCAAAATCAAAAGTCTTATGCTTAACCCACTGAGCCACCCAGGCACCGCAAGAAATTATATTTCTATGACACAGAGAAAATATCTTTACGATACAAAGATATATAAAAGAGATTATCCTGGTTCTCTTTCAAATTCTTCAAAGATTTAATATATTTCTTCATACACATTCCCTTTCCTTCTCCTTTTCCAAAAATGTATTTCTCAGGGATTGGTCACCATACCTATTTTGGCCTCCTTTACCGTATTTCCTATAAGGGCCTCGTTAAGACTTAAGACACTGACTATCATCTTCATGCAGGTAACAACTTCACAAATTCTTTAGCATGAGACCCTCTATAATAAATATTATAATAATGAACCATTATATAGCACTTTATTATGGATCAAGATCTTTCATAAACATCATCATATTTAGTCTTTACAATAATTCTAAGAAATAAATATTATCTCAGTTAATCAAAAACATTTAGTGAGTACCTACTATATACCAGGCACAGTTATAAGACTACCCCACATTTTGGGGCCCCTGGGTGGCTCAGTTGGTTAAGCATATGACTCTTGATCTCAGCTCAGTTCTTGATCTCAGGGTTGTGAGTTCAAGCCCCACATTGGGCTCCATGCTGGGTATGGAGCCTATTTAAAAAAGAAAAATAACCCACATTTCAAGGAGCACAATTACAGTGGTGCATATCAAAATACAGATTTGTGGACACAGACGAGGGGCATAATGTTGAGATTACTCAGTGGAGTGGCAGAAAGTTTCCTATGTTACCACTACCGTACTGCCTTAATTATTAGTAATGCCTTCTTTCATTCTCAAAAAATTTCCTAGTTGGAATGATAAATTCAGGCTGAGGCTACTGGTACAGGGAATGCTTTCTGCTTCTTTATAGATGAGAACATAAGGTTCAGAAATATTAAGTTTCTGATCCATAGTCACACCACCAAAAATCAGAACTTGAACTTGGGTCTTTAGATCTCTAATCCAAGTTCTTTTAATATGTCATATTGTTAGGAGTTTGTTGGACACTTAGGTAGTCAGGGACAGGGTCCCCAACAGGAAAACAGGGATCTAGGAGAGCTAAAATGAAACCACACTAGCTTCCTGTTTTACAACTTAGGTAGTATCCTGTCTAGTAACCTCTGTAGAAGAGACTTCTGCAAAACATCCTGAAACAAAGCAATTAACCATAAAACTTTGGTCACTATCACAAGTCGAGGCAGCTAATCTCCAGAAGTTAGCCCAAAAGACCATTAACACATGAACAGAACCTGACAGGTGCATGATCAAAATCCCGATTGGCACACCTTAGCAGCCAATCCACAGGGGGCCCACATTCAGGATACTCAAGATAGTTCCCAAAAATAACTTACGAAAACCCCTAGATTTGAATGCCAAAATGGCAACCCTCTTGGGTCCCCACCCTCTTTGGGAACTTTTTACTATTACACAACAAACTTTGCACCAATCATGACTTATTCCTTTTCCTTCTCCTCAGGAAGGTTGGTTCTTCTTCCTTAGTTCTCTACTTCCACCTATCACTTACATGACTTTTTTCCACCAGCAAGAGAAAACAATGAGTTGTCATCAATTATGAAGATGTTCAAGGTTCATCTTATCTTTTCTAGTTTGGGAATTAGATTCTGTACATTTCGTTGTGTACCTAAATTCCTTTCATTAGGCATGGACTCTCAAGCCAAAAGGAGGCTCACTACAGCCATTGACTCCCAAGGTTAATAAAGAAGGCTTAAAGTAGTCTGAAGACAAAAGGGATAATTTCAGAGCATTCCTAAATTTAGGGTATTTGACAATGGCTTTGAATAACCCTAGGTGTGTTCTGAAAAGGAATTTCAGGTGTGCTCAGAAAGGAATGCATAATTGGTTGTGGATCTTGATTAAATTATGTTCATCTGTTCAGTATTGAGGTCTTTGTTTCCTTAGCCATGGTGGTGTTTCATATTGCTCTGTATCCGTACTCATGAAAGAAGATGATATCTTGAGACATAAAAGCATACATGTGCTTTACCACCCCCTAAATGTCTTTGGTAGAATCCCTAATTCTTAATTTCAGCATCACATTTATATTTAAACAAAGGCTGGGGCACCTAGCTGGCTCAGTTGGCAAGTACGTGACTCTTGATCTCGGGGTTGTAACTGAAAGCACCACACTGGCTGTAGAGATTACTTAAAAATAAAATCTTCTTTAAAAATGTAAAAAAATATTGGTGGTGATGAATGTGTTGGTATTGCGTCTGCCACGAGTCAGCCTCTGCATCTGTGCTTTCACCATCTTGTGTGCTCCAGGAACATGAGGAATCACACAGAGCTCCATGAGTTTATTCTCCTGGGAATACCTCAGACAAAGGGACTGGAGACTGTGCTGTTTGTCATCTTCTCATTTATTTACCTCTTCAACCTGCTTGGAAATTCACTCATCCTTATAGCAGTTGTTTCTTCCTCTACCCTTCACACCCCCATGTATTTCTTCCTGGGACTTCTATCTATTTTTGACATGCTGTTCCCATCTGTAACCTGTCCCAAGATGCTGTTCTATCTCTCCGGCCAAAGCCACACCATTTCTTATGAGGGCTGTGCTGATCAGCTCTTCTTCTACCATTTCCTTGGGTCTGCTGAAGGATGCCTCTATTCTGTGATGGCGTATGACCGCTTCGTGGCCATGTCACCCACTGAGGTACATGCTCATCATGAAACCTGGGGTCTGTGTGGGTTTGGTTGTGGCAGCCTGTTTGGTGGGTTGTCTCCATGCCACCATCCTGACCTCCTTCACCTTTCAGTTAACATACTGTGACTTCAACAGGGTGGACTACTTCTTCTGTGACATTCCTGCTGTCTTACCCCTGGCCTGTGCTGACAGTTCCCTGGCCCAGAGAGTGGGCTCCACTAATGTTGGCTTTCTGGCTTCAGTGCTTTGGTTCAGTGTCTGTGTCTCCTACACTCGCATTGGGATTGCCATTCTGAGAATCCGATCGGCAGATGGCAGACAGAAAGCTTTCTCCACCTGCAGTGCCACCTCATGGCAATCCTCTGTGCCAATGGTCCTGTAATCATCATCTATCTGCACCCCACACCCAACCCCTTGCTTGATGCCGTGGTGCAGATATTAAATAATATTGTCTCACCCATGCTGAACTCATTAATATATTCCTTAAGAAACAGAGAAGTGAAAAGTTCCCTGAAAAGAGTGTTCCACAATGTAGTATTTATTTCTCTGGAATAAATTATGGGTTTTTTAAAATGGATTTTGGAAATTTATTTCTCAACATCGTCCATATATTTCCTCCTTTTAAATAATAGAAAATGCTTCCTTGAAAGTGCTCTATTTTGTTTTCCTAATAAGATTTTCTATGTTTGTTTTCTCTGTAACCCCTGGGGCCCTAGAAATAACTCTACAACTAATGCTATCCTCCTGCCTTGTTCCTGGATATGGAACCCATGGGGCATAGCATGCATCTGGAGACAGATTTCTTCTTCCTCTAATGGACTCAATTTTGTCTCATTGAACATAGTGAGGAGTGGTGGCCCAGAAGCACCCCTCACTATTCCATCTCTGTGCCAGATCACTCTCCTTTCATTTATCTCGCTGAACTTAGAATATTCTTTTCTGCCTATAAACATTTCTGTTCCTCCATGTTGCCAAGAACAGTATTAATATTTTTTTCAAAGACTTCCATTTATTTATTTGACATACAGAGATCACAAGTAGACAGAGCGGCAGGCAGAGAGAGAGAAGGAGGGGAAGCAGGCTCCCTGCTGGGCAGGGAGCCCTACGAGGGGCTTGATCCCAGAACCCTGGGACCATGACCTGAGCCGAAGGCAGAGGCTTTAACTCACTGAGCCACCCAGGTACCCCTATTAATTGATATTTATAGAGCATGACCTGTTCTCCGGGCACTATGATGAACATTTCACAGATATTATCTAATCTTCATGTCACCTTCATATAGTAGAGTTTTTGTTGTGTAAAACAAAGAAATAGGCAAACAAAAAAACAGTTTGAGGATAATGCTATGGTATCTGGTAAAGCTTAGATGGTGTTTTCGGGCATATATTCATCACACTAATATTGATACTTGTTCAGCAGATTTCTTGTCTGTCTTATTCACTGTCATGTACTCAGGACATCACCCAGTGACATAGTAAGAATCCAGTGTAAGTTCATTGAATGAATGAATGAATGAATGAATATCACTCAACCATTGAAATTATGATATATTGCATATTTAGTCACACAAAAAGAACATGAGTGAAATAATTAGAATGCATGACAACAATAGACACTAATTTAAATATAGGTCCACATTTAAGTAAAATTAAAGGTGGATAAAAGCCGAAATGTAAATGGACTCTGACCACTTTTTTGACCATTTCTAAATCAGTATTGCAATGACTGTTTGGCATTGGAGGGAAAGAAAACCTTTAAAACAGTTTAAATCTTTCTTATATGTAAAACTTCAGCAAGAAATCAACATAACATTGTATTTAAAACATATGCACACACGTATGCAAACCACTTCTTTTTTTTTTAAGATTTTATTTATTTATTTTGACAGAGAGAGATCACAAGTAGACAGAGAGGCAGGCAGAGAGAGAGAGAGGGAAGCAGGCTCCCTGCTGAGCAGAGAGCCCGACGTGGAACTCGATCCCAGGACCCTGAGATCATGACCTGAGCTGAAGGCAGTGGCTTAACCCACTGAGCCACCCAGGCGCCCTGCAAACCACTTCTTAAAATCTTACTCCATCAACAACAAAAAAACCAAATAACTTGATCTAGAAATGGGCAGCTCCATTTTTAAATAGATACTTCTCCAAAGAAAACACACGAATGGCCAACAAGCATATGAAAAGATGCTCAATATTGCTAATCATTAGGGAAATGTAAGTCAAACTCACAATGAGTCATCACCTCTAACCCTTTAGATGGCTATTACTTAAAAAAGAAAATAATAATTGTTGGCAAGGATGTGCAGAAATTGGAAACTTTGTGCACTCTAGGTGAGAATGTCAAATGGTGCGTCTACTCTGGAAAATAGTCTGGTGCTTCCTCAAATAATTTAAAATTACCATAGGATTCAGCAATTCCATTTCTGAGCATATATCAAAAAGAACTGAAAACTAGTTTTGGAAAAGATATTCATATTCATAGCATGTTCATAGCAGCATTATTCAGAATAGCCAGGAGGTGGAAGCAATCCAGGTAACCACTGATAGCGAATGGATAAACAAAATGTGGTCTATACATACATGGAATATTACTCAGCCTTAAAAAGGAAGGGAATTCTGACACATACTACAACATAGATAAACTTTGAGGATATGCCGTTAAGTGAAATGCACCAGTCACAAAAAGGCAAGTGATAGAATGTTGGTTGCCAAGGGCTGGTGGAAGGGAAAATGGGTAGTTGTTTAATGAATATAGCGTTTCAGTTTTGCAACAAGTTTTGCAAAAAGTTCTGGAAATTGGTTGTGCAACAGTACAAAGATACTTAACACTACTGAACTGTAACACTTAAAAATGGTAAAGATAGGACCACCTACATGGGTCCCTCGGTTAAGCACTGACTCTTGGTTTCAGCTCAGGTCATGAGCTCAGTGTTATTAAATCAAGCCCCCGGTCAAGCTCCATGCTCAACACAGAATCTGCTTAAGATTCTCTCTCCCTCCCCTTCTGCTCCTCCCCCTGCTCGCACATGCTCTTTCTCTCTCAAATAAATAAATCTTTTAAAAATGGTAAAGACAGCGGGGGCGCCTGGGTGGCTCAGTGGGTTAAGGCCTCTGCCTTTGGCTCGGGTCATGCTCCCAGGGTCCTGGGATCAAGCCCCACATCAGGCTCTCTGCTCAGCGGGGAGCCTGCTTCCTCCTCTCTCTCTCCTGCCTCTCTGCCTACTTGTGATCTCTCTCTGTCAAATAAGTAAATAAAAATCTTTAAAAAGAAAAAAATGGTAAAGACAGTAAATTTTATGTTATATGTAATTTACCACAACATAAAAGTAAACCTGATTATCCACTTTTCACATATCCTGTGTTTTTTTTTAGTTTGCTAGTTCTCTCCCTTGTCTTGTAACTACATATACCGCTGAACCCTCTCAGATTGCAGTTTAATTGTTAAATACCTTAGTCTGATGTGGGCAGAGAAGAGATGTAGCCTGAGGTAGCCTTCAAGGGATCTGCCTAGAGTTACCATTCACTGAGTGCTCGCCCCTTACCCAGCACCTTGAAACTGATTTATGTATATTATCAAATCTACCTATGTAAGAATACTGAGATCATTTTGTAGAATGTGAAAAAAGGTTTGGGGATGTCAGCTAAATTTCCCTAAGTCACACAGCTTGCTTGTGGATCGAACTACGATTCTAGCTCCCATCCTCATGCAGCTATACATAATCTAGCAATTTTGCTATAACTTTGAAAACAAATGTTTGACCTTCTATACACACTGCCCAAAAAATCTTATTCCAGCTTTTTTCCTTCTACTACCTCTGATGTATGAGAGCTATCCCACATTATTTCTAATTTCCGTCTTCAAGTCCTTCAAAAATCCATTCTCTTAACCAACTGTAACTCTTCCTTTTATTTTCCACAAGTTACTCTGGCCTTTTCTATTATTCATGAATCTTTCCTTCACCTTACCCAATACACTGATTCCATAAAACAAAGGTCCAGGGAACAGGATAGTCAAAGACAAAATTCCTATAACAGGCGAAGCAACAAAAATATTGTGAATACTAATGCCTTATTTTTTATCTTCATATAAATGCATCTGTGTGTAAATGGATGGTTGAAGAGAGTGTTCACCCAAATATTAAAAATGGGTCATCCAATCTGGGGTGATTTTTACTTGCTTCTATATGGTTCTGCTCTACTCTTAACAATTTTACAATGAGAATGTAACATTTAATTTTTAGAACTATTTTCTTTCTTGTTTTACATTCAATTAGCCAACATATAGTACACCATTAGTTTTTGATGTAGTGTTCATTGATTCATTATTTGCACATAACATCCAGTGCTCATCATGTGATGTGCCCTCCTTAATGCCCATCACCCAGTTACCCAATCTCCTTACCCACTTCTCCTTCCACAACCCTCAGCTTGTTTCCCAGAGTCAGAGTGGTTTGTCTCCCTCTCTTCACATTCGGTTTTCCCTCCATGCCTCCATGATCCTCTGTGCTATTTCTTATATTCCACATACAAGTGAAACCATATGATAATTGTCTTTCTCTGATTGCCTTCTTTCATTTAGTATAAGACCCTCAAGTTCTATCCACATCAATGTAAATACTAGGTATTCATGCTTTCTGATGTCTGAATAATATTCCATTGTATATTATGAACCACATCTTCTTTATCCATTCATCTGTTGAAGGACATCTTGGCTCTTTCTACAGTTTGGGTATTGTGGACGTTGCTGCTATGAACATCGGGGTATATGTGCCCCTTCTTTTCATTACATCTGTATCTTCGAGGTAAATACCCAGTAGTGCAATTGCTGGGTCATAGTGTTAAAAGAGCTATTTTCAAGAGAAAAAAGAAAATAGACATCTCATTATGGGATCAAGAGAGGCTAATTATGCAAACTGGAAAGTTAAAAAAAGACAATTACTTTGGAGGAAAAACTGGACAGTCATTTCTAAAACCAATAGTGTAACGTGTATTATGTTGTTTATAAATTGTGTCTAACTGATTTGTAATAAAATGTCTTAATCCCATGGAGTGTGGTTCTGTGTTTCTCATCCTCATTAGTTTCTATCCTCAGTTGGCTCTAATTTTCTGAGTGTTCCCAGAAGATACCTGTGTGGGGGCTTTCCCTGAGTCGCAGAATCAAAGTCTGGTTCTCAGGATATGTTCAGGTATGGAAATTCAAACAGTAAAATATTAAGTTCAGTTCTGGTGTCATCAGATCAGGCCAAAGCAGGGCAATAATCTACATACATTCTCAGTAGCATCTCTCTGACCCAGTGACTGTCTTTTCTCCTTTTTTCCTGACCAAGTATCTCAAATTCTGTAGCCCAAAGATCTTCCTTATTTGTTGTCCTCAGTGTGTTCTAACTCGCTCCAACAGCTAGGATTATCTCTTCATATTCCCTCACTCTGATGACACACTCAAATGCAATGCTGCTGAAAACCTTCTTCACATTTCTTCAAGCTCCTCGTAGAGAGACCATCCATCACCTTTACAGTTACCGGCCGGACCCTGAATAATCATTTCCCATTCAGCCTCTCAAGCCTGATCTCACAATTCTCTTCCTCTCTTTCTTTGAGTTCTTTAAGTGGACTGTGCTCCCTTTCAAAGCATTTGCACATACTTTGCCCCCACCTAGAACATACTGTGCTTTCCCCCACCCTGCACCCTTACTCACTCGTAGGTCTCAGATCGGATGGCATTTTCCCAGGGAAGTCCTCCCTGACCTTCAGGGAACACCAGGTAGCTACAAATTATTATGTGCACCTATGTTCTGACAGGTAGGAGGAACATGAGCAAACACAAATACTCTCCCATTACAACTTTTCAATCCATTCAACTTTTCTTCCTAGTATTTGCCACATTAAATAATTATAAGTTATATATATAATTTGATTAATGTCTTTCTTCTTTAACTAGACTGTCAGCTCTTTGCAGGCAGAGACCAAGGACAATCCCTGTTCACCAGAACATAGCAGTGTTATTTTTTTATTTATGAGAGAGAGAGAGAGGGAGGGAGGGAGGGCAAGAGGGTGCACAAGTAGGAAGAGGGGCAGTGGGACAGCAGACTCCCTGATGAGCAGAGAGCCCAACATGGAACTTGATCCCAGGACCCTGATCACATGACCTGAGCCTAAGGCAGAAGCTTAATTGCAGAGCCACGGAGGAGCCCCAGAGATTTTATTTATTTATTTACGTATTTATTTATTTAGAGAGTGTGCACGTGAGCAGTGGGGAGGGGTGAGAAGAGGGGTAGAGGAAGAGGAAGAGAGGGAATCCCAAGCAGATTCCACGCTGAACATGGAGATTTGGGGGCTCTATCCCAAGACACTTAGCCAAAATCAAGAGTCAGATGCTCAACCAACTGAGCCACCCAAACATTCCTTAAACACTGAACCCTGAAGATCAGAAACCATATGGCCAAACGTCCTAAGGATAGACCAAGTCCCAGTTCCTTTAAGAGTGACCTCCATGATTTGTTCTTTTATCCTAACTTTCCTTGTCTATAGAAGACTTCATCAGAGTTTTATGAGGTTAAATTAAGACTATAAAAAACTCTGCCTCACAGACTCAAAAAACTTATTTTTGAGCAGAAGGACTATGACTAACCACAATTTCCCAGATTGT
Organism: Lutra lutra; assembly: GCF_902655055.1. NCBI lineage: Eukaryota > Metazoa > Chordata > Mammalia > Carnivora > Mustelidae > Lutra > Lutra lutra. The sequence goes on along the minus strand of NC_062287.1, from coordinate 19,473,114 downwards.
TCTGGTTCTCCTGGCAAATAATCAATGCCTTGCCTGTCATAACTGGTATTTGTTGGAACAAATGGATCCATGTATGCAAAATAAGCAACTGAATGAATGTATTTAATGAGGAATTTGGTAAGTCATTCCTTGCCAAAAAAAAAAAAAAATACTTCTAGAGTATATGAGGAATTTCACTTGGAAGCTTGAACAGATGTCAAGCAATATAAAACAGATGCTTCAAGTGATAGCTACATATTTTCTTGGCCTCTTAGCATGCTTCTTCTCTTTTTTTCCTGGCAATAAGCCTTTCCACTCTCTTTTGGAGAGCTGCCCATCTCCATTCCACTGTACCCTGTATGCTGGCCACAGAGGTAAGCATATGACCCAGCCAAGGAATTCAGATTTTAATCTGGAGCTGAGGCACATGGGAGCAAAAGGCAGCTGAGCCTGACTCATCTGGTGGTGGTGCTCAGGGAGGCCACTCCGTAAATTCCTACTGCTGAGGGCCCTAGAGCTGCCCTAGTTCCCACCCGTCCATGTGACTGGTTTTCCACTCATTTATTTAATTCTCTGGGTTACCCCAGTTACTGTTTGCAATAAATCAATCCTATCATACAGTGCAGTAAAATAATATAATTTGTTTATTATAATAACATACACATAACGTGGACATATATAGTAAATACATATATGTGCATATAAAATGTGTGATATATGCACCAAATGAATATTTCAAAATTATTATTCCACTGAAGTATATTTTACAATGGAAGTCAGAAAATATTTAGTCTTTAATCATTTTCCTCCCCTGCACTCTTTCTCTCTCTCTCTCTCTCTCTCTCTCTCTCTCTCATTTCTAAGGTCCAATTAGTCTAAGTCTCTAATTGCTCTTTTGCTCAATTAGGGTCCCTGACTTGGGGGATTAATACCCAAAGGAAGAGAAAGTTATTTAAAATCTTCCACATTTGGCAAGGATTACAGCTCCCAGAGTCAGAGAGGAGTCTGTGAAGGAATTAAAGTGCATTTAGATTTGTGATATTCTATTTGAAAGTGACTGAAAAGAGAAGAGTTCAGGATATCCACCTGCAGACTATAAGCTGATGGGGATTTAGCAGAGGAGGTCTCCTTCCTTCACTGGGGAAGGAAAGGAAAGCAGCATTCAGTAGCCCCAGCCAGTTACGTCCCCTGATTGCCATGTAAGTCCCGAAACCTTGCCCTTCACTTCTCTTACGTTGGCTCTCACTCCCCTCATAATCATCAAAAAAATAAAAAAATTAGAAGTAGAGATAGATAGATAGATAGATAAAGGGCTTAAGCAATAGCCTTCATGAGTTGATCTATAATTTAAGGATCTTAGTGTATTGGAAAAGTTAAAAGATATCAGCATTTTTCAAAATATGGAACTTGGACAGGAGCCTCCTCTACTACCACTGGGCCTTCTGCTGCCTTAAGATTAGGCTAGTACTTAGCTTGGGTCTGGTTAAACAATTATAGACTCTGGAGACTGAAATGGACACTACCAGTTACTCATTGTGCTAAATTCAGGAAAATGGAGGCTACCAGGTACTCACATGCACTAAAATGCAGAGCATATGGACCCTGTTAATGTAATCTCGTGTTCATGAAGAGCTTTCTGAGACCCTTCTTTGGAGAGTTTCCCATTGTTGACCTCATACCTAAGGAGACAATGTGGGAAGTATTCTGTATCTTTTGTACGTATGGCTTATAGGATCAAAAATGGTTTTTGGAGAGTTCATGTGGGCAAATGGTCTTAAGCAAATATAAGAAACTTGGATGGGTCCTTGTTTGTAACAAAAACATTGAGTCTTCATAGTTATCCTTTTAGAATCGCAAAGCAGCAACTGGAATCAATGTGATTTAATAGTGAACATGAAGATGGAAGATAGGAGACTGGTCATGTAGGACTTCTTGGTGAGATCGTAGTAAGGGGCATCTTTAAATAGGAACTGCACCTGCAGAGAGATACCCAGTATGGAAAGAAGCAAGCAGATGAAGACAAGTCTACTTTGTAGACATCTACATCATCTAGCTCCTTTTCCATTTCACTGGCTTAAGCATGGTTTATTTACATACATATTAAATTTAACCACAGATTTCTTTCCACAGACACCTTAGAGTTGGTTCTTCCATAGAAATGAGAAATCACACAATGGTGACTGAATTCATCCTGCTGGGAATCCCTGAGACAGAGGGCCTAGAGACAGTCCTCTTCTTCCTGTTCTCCTCATTCTATTTGTGTACTCTCTTGGGAAATGTGCTCATTCTTACAGCTATCATCTCTTCCTCTCGGCTGCACACCCCTATGTACTTTTTCTTGGGAAACCTCTCCATGTTTGAGCTGGGTTTCTCTTCAACAACTGTTCCCAAGATGCTGTTATACCTTTCAGGGCAGAGTCAAAGTATCTCTTTTCAGGGCTGCGTGGCCCAGGTCTTCTTCTACCATTTCCTGGGCTGTACTGAGTGCTTCCTATACACAGTGATGGCCTATGACCGTTTTGTCGCCATCTGTTATCCCCTGAGATACACGGTCATCATGAATCACAGGGTCTGCGCCATCTTGGCCACCGGGACCTGGATGGGTGGCTGTGTTCACACCATCATTCTAACTTCCCTCACCTTCCAGTTGTCCTACTGTGCCTCTAACGAGGTAGACTACTACTTCTGTGATATACCTGCTGTCTTACCTCTAGCCTGTGGGGACACATCTCTAGCCCAAAAGGTAGGTTTTACAAATGTTGGTCTTTTGTCTCTCATTTGCTTTGCTCTCATCCTTGTTTCCTACACTCGCATTGGGATCTCCATATCAAAAATTCGCTCAGCAGAGGGCAGACAGCGAGCCTTCTCTACCTGCAGTGCCCACATCACTGCAATTCTTTGTGCTTATGGGCCGGTAATCATCATCTATCTCCAGCCGAATCCTAGTGCCTTGCTCAGTGAGATAATTCAGATATTGAATAATCTTGTCACCCCCATGCTGAACCCACTAATCTACAGCCTTCGGAATAAGGATGTAAAATCAGCCCTGCGAAGTGCATTTCATAAGAGAGGTTTTGCTAACGAGAAAAAGTGAGAAAACCTACAGCTTTGCTGGGCAAAGTTTGAGTTTCTGTTTCTTAGGACAAATTCTCATTTGCAGCTTCCAAGATTTGAGATAAGTTTAAAAATATATGTCTTTTTTCTTGTTTCCCTCTGTTTTATCATGAAAGATGATTAATAGACTCACTTAGCAGACAGTGAACTGATTGTTATGCTGCATAGAACTTTCTCCCAGAACCACCATCCTCCCTAAAGCATTTCTTAGTTGTTTAAATCTCTGAAAGGTAAGAGAACATATTTTTTTCTCATAATCTCAGTTAAAAACACATGCACAAAAATCTAGAGAGAAAGGAGGATAGAAAAAATTTCAAGAATTCCAAGATTAATACAGAATACCAGAACTGAATATTCTTCCTTTTTGTAGAGCATAACCTCCAACTTTCTGTTGCTCAACACCAAAACTCAAACCAAATTAAGTAACATTTAGTTTAAAGTTAGATCTTTCTCATGCATAGTCAAGTGTGGTTCAAAGATTTTTCTAGTGTGTGCATTCTTCCAGGATCTGAATATTCTTCTTGCATTATTAGCTGCCCAAAAGGCTATGAACTTGAATCATTTTCTTGTTAGCTCCTAAAGGAATCCACTTTAGTTTTGTAAAAAAACAAGCAAGCTAATCAAGTTCAAATATGTTACTACATGTTTTTCCAAAACAAGGAACACTGATTTATCTTTGTTAGAGAAAGCCCATGTTAGAATTTTCACTCAAATTCATGTAGCAGTAATAGATTTCCTTCTCCAGGGCACCTAGGTGGCTCAGTCAGTTAAGCCACAGGCTCTTGATTTCAGCTCAGGTCATGATCTCAAGGTCCTGGGATCGACCAGTGTTAGGCTCTGCATTTGGCATGGATCCTGCTTAAGGTTATCTCTCCTTTTCCCCCTGTCCCTCCCCCTGCTCATGCTCTCTCTCTGTCTCCCTCTCTCAAATAAATAGATTAAAAAAAATTTTTTAAATAAATAAACGTCCCTTTCCATTGAAAAGAGCATATTTCTTTCTTTTCTCATAAGATCAATGTAATTTAGTTTGACTCCTTCAATTTCTATGTTCCATAATGCTAAGGGAAAAAATAGATAAATTTTATTTATAGAAGCAACATTAAATTTTGTATTTAAATTTGAAATTAAAAATCTTCTTTTCTTGATTTTTTTCTTTGTATATTTCACCTACCAGTTGTGTATGTCTTCTCTTATAAGCCACTTTAAATCCTTGGAAGGAAGCAGAGAATAAATAATGCACTAAAACAAAAAGAAAGAAGAAAGAGTGAGGGGCAGGAAGGAGGGAGGGAAGGGACGAAAAAGGGAAGGAAACAAGGAAGGAAGGGAGGGAGGAAGAAAGGAGGAAGAAGGAAGTTTTCTTTCATCAAGAATAGTTCCTGAGTCATGCTTTGTATTCCAAGATCTTAATGTTTTTTGAAGATTTTAGGCCTGGTATTTTATAAGACATCCATCAGTTTGAATTTTTCTGATGTTCCCTCCTAATTAGGGTTCAGGTTAGGCATTCTGGGAAGAACTAACTCAGAAATGATGTTTTGTTCTTCCCACTATATCTTACCAGGAGGCTCTTGCTGTGGCTTGGGCTCTTTGTCCTATTACTAGTGGTTAATTTTGAACATTTGGTTAAAGTGGTATCTGCCAGATTACTCAAGTGCAAAGTTGTTACTTTACCTTCCTCATTAATAGTGACCTTTTATGGGGAGGAGGGGTACTTTGAGATGATGTAAAGATTCTGTTAGTCCTTGAATTTTTATCTGCTAGTTTTATCATCCACGTATGGTTCTTGCCTGAATCAACTACTATGATGGTTGCCAAATAGTTATTTTCCAATTTAATCATTCCTACTACACTTACTAATTGGCTTTCTACTGTAAGGGAGAGTTTCTCATCTCCCTTATGTATTTATGGAAAAATGACTCTCTAACAAACTGAATAGAGCATATGATGCCTATCTTGTTGAGAATATGACAAAGGCTGTCAGCTAGAATCATAGGATAAGATGATCATACTAGGACCCTATCTTATTGAGGAGAAACATCTATTTTTTAAAAGAGGAGATATAAAAGCTATCAAAATAAGTTCCTTCCACTGGACTAAATGACTTCCAAATTCTGAAACACTAATTCTTTGATTTCATATAGCTATCTTGTAACTGTGGACCAACTTCTCTGGTTGGGGAAATGGGAGTATGGGTAGAGAAAGGAATGTAAATGGGTGACGAAAGTGGGACATGAAGAAATATTTCTTTCTTGATATGAAATCCTTGCTGAACTATTCAACAAATAAAAAAACAATTTCTCCTTCATTTGCTTGTTGCCAGCTAGTTGAAATATTAGTATGAAATACAAGTCAAGGACACCAATCAAACAAATAACCAGATTTATTTATGTAAAAGATGTAGAAGACAAGTGGCATAATCAGGATACATTCCAGAGACAACAGCAACATTTTTCGAGACAGAAAATGCAAGGTTCTTGAACCTCAATATCACCAATAAACACAGGGTTGTTCATGATAACATAGGAATAAAGCCCTGATGTCAAATGGCCTGGGGCCAGAAGACTTCTAAAACATGGTGGGTTTGTCCATTACCGAATTAACAATAAATCTTCATATTTTGCTTTAAACAGTCATCTTTGAGCAATGATATGTAAGAACCTTTCTAAAACTCACTTACATGGGGCAGAAAACAATGAAATGGCAAATCCCTAATATTTTGATACAATTGTAGAGAATGGGCATTGAGTATTATGTGATACAGTGTTCTGCAGCCAAACTTAGAGCAAACCACCTCTATAGAGGGAAGGCGATTTGGGCTGGGGAGAATACAAGGCCATTTTTGCTCAAGTTACAAATGTGGGGTACTCTGACCATAAGATGAGTTAGAATGACTATACTTCATTCATACATGACAAAACCACAGGCCTCAAAAGAAATGGAAATTAGTAGGTTAAGCATGTATTGGAGAATGTGTTATTAGTCAACAAATATTTATTGATTATTTATTATGTACAATAGTTAGGATCTATACAATCATTAGGAAGTGAATAAAATGAATGTGGGCCCAATCTTTGGAAAACTTGCATCAAAGGAAGGGAGACTTAAGTGAAACCTGGAAACTAGGAGGTCACCATTGTACATTTTTGAATATTGCAAGAAACAGGAATATCTGGAAATCCTCTATTAAAGAAGTATCTCTAGGTGAATCGTTCCCCGGGATATGGCAGCCTAATACAGTAATAAACCTTCCAGGAAGATAGTTCTCACAATTGAATATTGAGTCCAAATCCATGGTTCACAGGCTCCTGGCAACCTACACAGGCTGACGGGCATTCTGACAGCTAACATGAAGATTAATTCTCTTCTCTCACATTTCTCTGCCTACACTCCTCCCCCCTAGGACCACTAAGTCTCTTATGTAGTTTTCATTTAGAATAGCAGTTGGGTTATAACATGTACTGCGTCATGTGAATATTATTTTGTTTGGCATATTACTATATGGCTAGGAATTTGCTTTTGTTTTTAGTATTTTAGGTACTGTCCTGGTTTTGTGAAGATTAATTTCCACATGGAAAAATAGAAATTAATTGAAAGCCTCCATGGTAAGGCAATTCAAATCGGGAAGTCCAAAAGGAGGTTCACCCCATTCCATCAGCAAAGAGCCCAGATATGAGCCACAGAAGAAGGAACCATGACCCTAAATGAGGTCCCTCAACCTTAGAATAAGATGAATATGAAATTGAGAGAAGAATTTTATACCCTTAATTCTTTGCACTTTAATATACAACCAAAGGGTATTTCGTATTTATATTTTACTTTCTTTCTGAAATTTTAATAAGAAGATTCATATTCAGAATGGATACCCATATGCAGTTCAATTTTGTTGGCATTATATGATTTGGCATATTTTCACACTCTTAGGAGCGCTCATTTGACAGTGTCTTCTGTTGGGCTATATTGAAAAACGTGGCTAGACATAATGTGTGATGAGAAATAGATTAGAGAATGCATTTGTAGCTGAGGGTGGAGTGTGTCCTTGATATTGAATCAATTTATGTTCTGTTGTGAAGAGACTGGCAGGATAGTCTGCAGGTTGATCCAGGCAGACCTCTCTAGGTTGCCAGGCAACCAGCAGGTTGAAGTAGGTGTGCTGCCTGCCCCCAGCCAAAGGGGGAGGGCGGATCAAGATGCCTCTGGCCCCAAGGTTTTAGAGGGAGATAGACTATTCTCTTGCATGATCAATCCAGCTTTATTATTAATAAAATCAACATTTTATGTTTACTGTCTAGTGGATCCTTAGATTTATTCATCAGTTTTAGCCCTCAGACATGAGGAAGTGAGCAGAAAGATGATTGATAGACTCCCTTGATATACGTTATTCTATCCTCGGGTGGTTGTGATACTTCACACAGCCCAACTTGCTTACAGATGAATTCATGAATTTGTGCAATGTGATTCGATATTTCAAAATTCTGACGTCAGCCTAATATGTATAAAGAATCATCACAAATGCTTTTCAAGCGGATGCCAAGTAAGCTTTATACTGAGCACAAAACAAAGAAATTCTTTCTGTTTTAATTTATTTTTTATTTTTTATTAACATATAATATATTATTAGCCCCAGAGGTACAGGTCTGTGAATCACCAGGTTTACCCACTTCATAGCACTCACCATAGCAAATACCCTCCCCAATGTCCACAACCAAGAAAAGTAATTCTTTATCAATCACCAGCACCTTTTTAAGTGATTAAAATAGTAGACAAGAGAAATTATCAGCTCCGCTCTTTCCTTCCAATCTTTTGAGTGATGACATTACAACATGCCCAAATCCCCAAATCACAAGGAGCACAATCTACCTTCTCACACTCTCTCTCCGAATCACCCATGAAGTTCCACTACTCAATTTCTTAACTATGTTCTGCTAATTATCATCTGCTCTCCTTCCTAACTGCCACCACCTCTTTTCACACCCCCATCACACGGCATGCCCTCCTAAATGGAATCCTGAGCTTGCCCTAACCTGGGTCCAGCTTCCTGTCCACACTAATTCCTATTCCCCTTCTAGAACTCTGTCGGATCCCACCACTCACCAGCAGCACTCTAGAGTCCATGGTAGGAAGCACAGACCCTCTAGCACAGCATATAAAACCCTTCACAGCCTGACTTCCGCAGAACTTTCTATTCACATGACCACGTACGAAACTGAGTTGTGTTTTCTCGAACGCATGCTGTGGGGCCAAGAATGTTTGATGAATCACGACTAACCTCTTCAATCTAGACTTCTCTCAAATAGTATCTCTTTCTTGATGCCAACCTGGAGAAGCTTATTTTTCCCCAGTTTGTCTAGCATGGATGCACTTTTACTGCTGGGCTTCCTTCAGCATCATGCTTTAGCAAGGGTGAGAAATACAGACTTGGATTAAATTCTCACTCTCGCTGTGTGACATTGGATTTATTAAACTTTCCAGGCCTTAGTTTCCTCCCCTTCTGAATAATAACACCTCCCTCATGTGGACATAGGCAGGATTCAGTAATATTCTAAGCACCTTTCATGACCCATCATCATAGAGCTAACACCATAATTATTAAATTTTTTTTTGCTTTTCCTCTCCTTCCCACCTAAGTTGTAAAGGTTCCTTGATACAATTGTAAATCTTAAGCATCTCGCACAATACTTTCACAAGTATGTTCAGTAAGTGTTCAGAAACGAAATGTGTCATTAACCTGCATCTATAAACCAGAGTCAATGAACATTTAAAACATTTATTAACTATGATATCCAAGGAATTAATTTGCGTGCTTTCAGAGATACAAGGCAACTTAAAATTAGCCTCAGAGAAATAAGAAAGAATCATGTAAAATGGCTATGTGTGCCATGTTATGACACACAACTAAATTGTTCTGACAGCAATAGTCATGATCTTTAATTAAAACTGGTTCTACAAGGAAATCATTATTGGTTTTCATCCCAGAATTAAGTGTTTAATTATTACCAAAGTCTACATTAAGAACTATTTAATCAATCTTTCCACAATAAGAACTATGACTATACACAGAAAATAATCTCAAAGGAAGATCAAGACCACATTTATTTAAATTTTCATAAACTAGTAGAGATTTGTTTCTTACAAAGCAAAATAAACAGAAACTAGGATATCTATCAAAATCTGGATGAGATGTTTTGTGAGAGACTTTATGCTGTGTGGATCCTAAAAATGACACTTTCTGGCCACTCCGTATTTTTTTAGAGACAGTGCTCTTGTCTCCTCCATCATCTTTGATACTCACATGTAATGAGATGTGTTCTGACGTAGGATAAAATAAGCATCTTGTCCTTATGTGAAGACTTTTTAATTATTCTTAATGAAGGGTCTATAGTTTTAATGAAATCAGATAAGCACAGAGATGAGAGCAAAGCTGGAGTACAGGCAGGAGCTAATGGACACAGACTCTGCTGGTCTGCAGTGGGGGCAGGAGCTAATGGGCACAAACTGTACTGTCTTGAGTACTGGCAGGAGGTAATGGACACAGATTATATTGGTCCAGGGTAGGAAAAGGAGGGAGAAGAGGGAAGAATGGTATATGTTGGTTCTATGAATATTTAAAAGATGAAAACATATGGAAAAATGAATTCCAGACTACTCAGAGTCTCCACTTTAGGAATGTGCTAGTGAGGATTTCCTGAAATTAGAGGCCCAAACTTAAAGATGGATACTATAAAGAAGAATAGCCTATTAATCCAAACCATACATTAACAGTATTTTGTATGACTCTTCTATCTCTTACACCTTAAAGTGGTTTCTTTAACAGGATCTTATATATATTATATTATATTATATCATATGTTAATATATTTATATTAAGCAAAACTTTTCTTTCATTGATATTATTCTGTTGACTCTTGTCTAAAATGCAAAGTCACAGAGTGAAGTCTGAATTTATCCTACTGGGAATCACTAAGAGCTTGCAACTGTATTTTATTATCCTGCTCTTATCTTTTTTTTTTTTAATATGTTATTTATTTATTTGACAGACAGAGATCACAAGCAGGCAGAGAGGCAGGCAGAGAGAGAGGAGGAAGCAGGCTCCCTGCCAAGCAGAGAGCCCGATGTGGGGCTTGATCCCAGGACCCTGGGATCATGACCTAGCCGAAGGCAGAGGCTTTAACCCACTGAGCCACCCAGGTGCCCCCTGCTCTTATCTTTTAAATTATGTATCCTCTTGGCAAATGTTATATTCTGAGTTACTGTTTGTTCCTTTGGGCTTCAGCCCTTTTCTTAGCTTTGACAAATATCTCTCTTGTTTGACCTGAGTTTATTTTCAGGGATTGGCTCACCTTGCAAGCAGAGACAAGTCATCCATTGGAGGGGTTCTGCAGCCCATGTTTTCCTTCCTCACGTACATTTTCCCATCCATGCAATGCACTCCCACCGGTTTGCTGCCATTGGTTACCCACCACAATCTATGATCACCAGGAGGCATGAGCTCTATATGCTACTTGTCTCAGGGACCTGGCCAGAAAGCTGGTTATGTGTAAATCTCCTCACTGTTCACCTTACAGTTACCCTAATCCAGTGCTGAAGAGATGGGCTAGCATTGCTGGAACATTCCTGAAGCTAACCTGTGACCCATGCAAACAAGAGGAGAGGGTATGCTTTCCTAATGTTGGTCTTTTGTCCCTCTCTCTCCTGTTTCCATTAGTCTTATATTTGCAAAGGAACAGTAATACCAAAAATTCTCTCAGCAGAGGGCACACATGGAGCTTTCTCAGCCTGCATCGCCCACCAACCTGCAATTCCTTGTGGCCATGGGCAAAAGCCCAGATCCCAACCCTTCTTTTATTTTGAGATACAGCTACTGAATTTGTGTGACTGTCTCATTGAACTCCCTGATCTCTAGCTTGAGAAACAAAACTGTGAAACGAGTTCCAAATAAAATAGTTGAAAGACAAACTTTATTCATAAAGTAAATGAGATTTGGAGGAATCTTTATTCTTCTAGAGGAATCTTTATTCTTTTCTTAGCCATTTCCAAGAACTGTGCTTTAACTAGTACTGTCTTTAACTTTATTCCTAAGTCCAATTTTAAACTGTGGATATTTACTGGAACTTATGCTTTTAAAGTGAATATAGCTCATTATGAGAATGTCAGATATTCAATTGCTATTCACCATGTGATGTTCCCTCCCCAAAACTAAGTAAATTTTTTATTCTTTTCTCATTTGTGTGGAGAAAGCACAGGAAGGGAGACTATGTCACTGCAAAACATTCAGTAAATTGCATATCTCCTTATCTTAGAACATCGGTTTTGAAATGTTTTCTAGAAACCATCACTAAAAACTAAATCTTTTCCAATTCCTATACATGAAACAAAAATAGATAATGTAATTATATATATATATATGTATATATATATACATATATATATATCCCCACTTAATCTAGAGAAAAGCTCACCTCAGTTGGCACAATGGGGTAGTATCTCATTATATTCATGTGGGTGAGAATTATATTATCTCCCACCCAGCTCTTTTCTATTAAAAAGAGAAAAATTCAAGGACTCTTGATTATTTAAAGAAAATTATATTTTTCACGCACACTGACTCTATTACTGAAATAATTTAGCCACTGATGCCTGAGGATTTAATCATGTACTTTCAAAGCAGCCAGTATAAGACAATTGAAAATTGTATGACTCACTATTAAGGCTGTTGCTTATTTTTATAAAAATAATGAGGCAGAACTGAGAGGGAGAATGTAGGGGAAAAAACTGCTAGAATTCTGCCTAATAATGCAAAATACTAACTTCATTGTGAACGAGACAATCTTGCAAATTGTCACAGTTCAAAACATGTATTTCTTCCTTCTCATCAAAAGAGACTTCATTGAGCCTGAGAATTAATGTTTTCACATGGGAGGTTTGTCAGGCATGTGATTCAACAGTTAATTTACAGACATGAAAATAAACAAAGAGGAATATCTGAAAGGAAAAGGAGACAGGGCTCCTAGAGGTGGGGTGATGGAAGTGAGGTAGAAATTGGGCTTTTTAGACATTTGACGAGGAATTAAAAATTTAAAGAATTTTCAGAAGGATGGGGACCTGAAGGGAATGAAGGAAGACTGTGAACTGGGAACATCCAAAAGGAGAGAACTACTCTGCAAAAGGTTTACGTTTTTCAGTGAATTAACCATATCATATGAGAACACTAATATCGAAGTGGAGATTTCTATACTGGAAATCCTTTAAACATCTGGCATAGCTTCACAACTTTGTTGGAGAATATCATAAAGAATAAGGAAAAGAAAAAGGAAGAAGTGTGGCCTGCCCCACTGGAAGGAGGGGGCTTCCCAGCTAGACTTTCAAACTCCCTTCCAGCCCCAGAGATGAACAGGGATCATACTACTTACGAAAAGAATGAGCGTCAACTGATCATAAGTGAGGTGTATTTCTAAGGCTGCCTGCTTCTTTTCAGTGTTTCTCAGAGCAACCGGAACCTGGTTATTGAGATTCTCTATTGTAAAATATAATTCATGTGATCCAGCTGCAGGAAAACTGAGAGCAAGGGTCCATACGATGCCATCTTCCTTGGGTATCTTGCCTCACCTGTTATGTATGTGCATGGCGGGTGCAGTGATGCGGTCTGGAAGGTCTGCCTGGCTGGCAATTCTCACTAGGACGGCTGTGCTTCCTCTCTTGCATCAGTGTTTAAAACCAGATGAGGTTGATCCTGTGAGATCATCAAACTGCAAAGTCCTGAAATCTCTACAGGTGATAACTCCTTCATATTCTGTCCTCTGTGGACATCCAAGTAGAAAGTGAAACAGTCTCTCTAGGGACTCTGTCCAAGAGTTGCAGGTGTTGAAATGATCAGAGGCCATCACAGAAATTAGGAGCAACAGAAGATTCTTGGGGGATAACTTCCAGATGGATAACTGAGATGAGATACTAGCACAAGTCGGTCTTCCCTTGCTATGTACCTAACCCAACAAGAGAGAGGGATGGCTGATACCCAGGCCAGGCTGTGGCCCAAGGATCTCCGAACTACCATATAGTGAAAGAACTTCAAGATTACTCTTTCTATGCCCTTACCTGTCCCTTTTTCCTCTTCTTACTACCCAGTCAAAAAACTCGGGGAAGTTTCTCAGGGAAAACAAAGTTGCCTCCACTGAAGGTAGAGCGAAAAGTCAGATGCTGTCAAGGACTTGTGGATGTGTCAACGGTACAAATCACCAATGAACTCTTTATCATCATAGCAAAAATCTATATAGGAATAAAATAAACAGGGAGATGGTCAGAAAGGAGCATTTACCAAATCACAAGTGACATGAATGGCACAAAAAGTCCTCAGAGATAAATGATAATCTGATGGAGAGGACGATAATCTTGTCAAATAGTGAATGCTGATTTGACATGAAGATCAGTTTCCCCTTATCTCTTTGAGACACTCACCAGATTATTTTCACAGCGGTATGATGGAACATAGTTTGTGGTATTTTCCAGTACATGCCCTGGGGCACCCACACTGGCCTCCAACTCATTAGTACTGTCCTGTGCCCACCCTGGTATTGATATTGCTTGTTATACAACTTCTTTGAATTATTCAAAAGCCCTATAGAATCAACCTGCTGTCCACTTCTATTCCCAACTCCCACTTTTCACTTTTTCCCATCTGGGTTTTAGTCTCTTTAGGCAAAGAATGTGAAAAGACACAAACTTCCCAGTGTATTGAAGCTCCAGTGAGCCAAACCCTCTACTTCATTTTAATTCCAAAGGTTTTACCACAGATTGTTATAGAGTGTAAGCATAAGTATAAAAAGCTTACGAAGTTATAACATAAAAAATTACTTCTTGGGCATCTGATTCTAGAACAAAGAGTAAGTACACACCAAAATTTTGATCTCTTTCTCAAAACACAGAGAAATTATAGAACAACATAGTAAATATATAACTGCAGATGAAAACAAGTAAAAAGAATTCTCTAGGAACAAGAAATTGAAAATACTCAGCCAAGACACCCAGAGCACCCATCTGAAGCTGGGGACCAGAACTGCCCTGTCCAAGTTAGGCTCAGACCAGAGCTGCACAACCCAAGCCAGCTCCAGGCCAGGGCCACACCTACAAAATAATCACCTGTGGGGACTCTATTCAAGGAAACCAACATTCTAAAAAGACATACAAAAAAATAAAAAGAAAAAAAATCGGGGCGCCTGGGTGGCTCAGTGGGTTAAAACCTCTGCTTTCGGCTCAGGTCATGATCCCAGGGTCCTGGGATCAAGCCCCGCATCGGGCTCTCTACTCAGCGGGGAGCCTGCTTCCCCCTCTCTCTCTGTCTGCCTCTCTGCCTACTTGTGATTTCTGTCTGTCAAATAAATAAATAAATAATCTTTTAAAAAAGAAAAAAGAAAAAAGAAAAAAATCAGAAGCTGTAGGAAATTTAAAAATGAAGCATCTAAAAGAATTTAAAATATAAGTATAAAAGAGGCAACTAAAGCAAAAATATTATGAAACAAGAACAAGAAATCCTTCAATCAGGACAAGAAAAGTTATGAAGAAGTTATTTTTCATTATGTTCAGTAAGCCAACATATAGTACATTGTAAGTTTTGGTTGTAGTGTATGATTCATTAGTTGCACGTAACACCCAGTGCTCATCCCAACACGTGCTCTAATAATAAATAGTATTATTAAGTTTAAAAATACAATATGATATATGACTGAATAGTAGACAAAAGAGAATAAATTGCTAAACCAGAAGGCTTAACTCTGAAAATCACCCAGAATACAGCATATACACAAAAAGATTTAAAACAGAAAATGTAAAATCAGTAAGTCTTCTTTTGGTTTTATCACTTTTATTTTTGAGAGTGTGTTGAGAGCTCAATGAGCTTCCTTTCCTTTCATCTAGCTTTATGTAGTGGGCCCAGTAGATTCCATTCATATTAGGGGAGAACAGTTACTGGAAGATTCATTCAAGAGGATTGTTGTTGTATTTTTTTTCTTTTAAGAACTACATAATTTTTTAATAATAAGATGGTAATGATACCATAAACAAACAAACAAAAAACACAAGGAAAAAATGTTTTTTTTTTATCCACTAAAAATCTCACTACCCATTAAAAACCACTGATAATAGAGGTGTCTGGGTGGCTCAGTGGTTCAGCATCAGACTCTTGGTTTTGGCTCAGGTTGTGATCTCATGGGTTATAGCTCCTCAGTCTCCATGCTCAGCAAGAAGTCTGCTTGAAGATTCTCTCCCTCTGCCCCCCACTCCTCCACTCCCCCTATCACTCACATACGTGCATGCACACATGTGGGCTGTCTCTCAAATAAATTGTTAAAAAAAAAAACATAAAAGGACCACTAGTAATAATTTGGTGGACCTCTTCTCCCCAAACACACGTATACATGCCCACATATATACAAATTTAAACAAATGAAATAATATTGTATTATTATTTTATACGCTTATATTCCTACTTCCTAAACATTTTCCATATCAATAAATAAAGATAACCATCTCAAACACAGTAGGTGCCAAAAAAACAATGTTATGGCGTCAGAATGTATATAATCCACTAATGGAAATATTGTTTCTTAACTGTTCACTGTCATAAACCATCTTGTTTAATCCTGCCAACTGAGACACTTACTTTATAAGGCTATTTCATCCATCCATGTATAACCTAGTTCCTTCCCTGGTTTAGGAAGGCAATGTAACATAGCTATAGTCTCACATCTTTTCCCAGAATATTTTTGCATTTCTTAAAAGGGAAATCTCTAATTTTGTTACTTTTACAAAATTTTCTTTGGGTTATGAAATTTGGGAGTGAGCATTCTAAAACACAAAGAAAGGAAACTCAAATTTAAAAACCAAACAGTTCACATAGAGGACATTTAGAAGGACATCCTGAAAGGAAGAAAATTACAGATATCCTTTCCCACAGGGATATGCACCTGAGAAGATGTGGGAGGAAGGCAGAGTCTCGCCCCTCCTTCATTGCTTACACAGTTACTCATGGTCTTACAAGAGCAAAAGGAAAAGGATATAGGACCCTGGCCACCTATTATAATTTGCTTTAACTTCTAAGAGACAAAAACTTCCAAAGACTTTGTTTAAATAAGAAGCACATTGGGCTAATAGGTTTATATTATACCTTTATGAATACATGGAGGAAAGATGTTGGAGAGATCATGAAAAGGATGTGATACAGGTTGAACTTGAGCTGAACCTGGCAATCTGAGGCTCCTCGCCCCTCCCCTGTCCTTGGAATGTGCATCCCACTTGCCTTCCCCACTGCCAGAAGTTGCCCCAAGGTATTCAGCCTTGAGACAGTGATGTGGTAGGGGGCCCAGTTTCATATTATACTGGAAAGGTCCTGAGGTTTTGAACTAAGAAGAGGAAAATAATTCTGCTTGAAAATAAATTGTTGAAGTAGTGATACTTTCAGAAAAATACAAGTGTGAAGTGTGTTTAAGTACTAAAATTAATGCAGCAAATTATCCACCAAAGTAACCAAATGGGAAACCAGACATCTTAAGCAGCAAAAGTTACATTTCAGAGGACATGAAACAACTTCCCCAGTACAAGCGGGTGTCCTAAAAGTTCCCATTATTAAAGTAACACTTACAGAGGCAATTTTATAAAAATCAAAGACAGAAATACGGCACTATACATTTTCTCAAGACCTGGAGTTTTGTGTGTTTTCATTTTATCATTTAACTGAAAGGGACTTGACAATACTCAATGGTATAGATTGCTACAGTTACTATCAAGGAATGATGATAATACCTGGTAACTGAGAAATTCCCCCTGTTATTTCCTTATGTTGAAACTAAAATTATCATCATCACACAATTTCTGGGCTAAAATCAGTCCCTGGGGCTTCTTGATAAAGGAGATGAAGTCTCCATCTATGATAAAGAAAATGCCCAATTCTCTTCCTCCTTTAGTAGCTAAGAGGGGGAGTTAATGAAGGTATGGGCTAGAACAGATATGTGTATTAGCATCAAAGTAGTGTTTTTGCATTGTGTAGATGCAATGTAGATGCAAAAATGTAACCTTTGCCAGCCATATTCCCATCAAGACTTTCTCTCTTCTGACCTAAATTACATCTATGGCACACAGTACAATGCATACAGTGGCACCCACCAGTAAAAATGACAATAATTTGAAGCAGTTTCTCTAGGAAGAGATTTATACGCGGTAGTATCATCAGAAAACCATAAGCTTCCGGAACCTCTCTTGCACAGTTGTTGTCATCATTTCAACCATTCTTTGTCCTTTCAATTCAGTCCCAGGATCTTTTTTGCTGCCTCTCAGCATGCAGAAATGACTCTAGCTTGTCCATGTCCCAATGGTGCCATCTGCCGACCAATATGGGGCATTCACCTTGATTCAGAGGTCAATCTCAATGGCAGGATTCAAAAATCAAGTGTCTTAATTCAATGCATAATCGACTCTGAACATAACTTAAATCAGTTTATTAGGCGTAAAGGCAAATATGTATCATATAGGAATCTACACTAGGTAGAATTAAAAGGTACAAGAATTATTTTATGCCCTGAAATTCTTGATAACATTTCTAAAAGATTTTCATTATTATAATGATCCATTTCTCCTTTCTTCTTATTCAAAACCATGAAGATATATCATCCTGTCACAATGAAGAAATATCCCATCCTTCTTACCTCCTCTCTAGATTTATCACACGTAACTATGTTCAATAGGTTGTTCTTCTCTGTAGTAATTGTCAGGACAAATCTGTGATTTTAAATAGGACCCAGATAGTTATTTGGGGAGCATAACAAATAGCATGGAGGACATAGGGAGTTAGGAGAAGGGAGTTGGGGGAAATTGGAAAGGGAGGTGAACAATGAGAGACTGTGGACTCTGAAAAACAATCTGAAGGGTTTGAAGAGGTGGCGGGGGTGGGAGGTTGGGGGAACCAGGTGGTGGGTATTAGAGAGGGCACGGATTGCATGGAGCACTGGGTGTGGTACAAAAACAATGAATACTGTTATGCTGAAAATAAATTTTAAAAGAATGATTAAATTAAAAAAAAAAGATCCAAATAGTAGTCTCTGAGTTAGCCTTTACTGATTTCCCGTGAAGTATTTATGAAAAATCAGAAATAAAAAAATTCCTAGGAAGACTGAAATATAATAATGACATCCACATTATTTCATTTAGAAGAATATCTCTTAAATGTAAAATTTATGGCACTAAATTGTGAATCACAGCCCATGGCTGACCAGGGCAATCTTCCAAAGATGGTCATCATGCCCCCCCCCCAAGAATGGGGATCAGGATGTTACAAGGTCTACAGTTATTACATGTTACATAAAAGATAAGGTTAAAATATCACGTTTTCTGCAACTAGGGTATCATTGTGTTTATTATACATGGGTTATTAAATCCCAGAAATTTGCATTTTGCAATTTAATTTTGAAATGAAAATCTTTGCTTGGTCTTTAAAAAATTCCATAACATTATATATTATTGGGGGAATTTTGTAAGCTGTGAGAGCCTTCTCTTTACCCATATGAATTTTGCCCACATGAAATTGAGTTTGTCTGGGCTATACCTAGCTTTAAAACTTGACCTAGAAACACTACCAATGTACCATGGTGCAGCTACTCCCTGAAACTTTAAATGGTAACTATGACATAGAGCTGACTATGTAATTGGGAACCAATGAGTGTAATTCCAGAAACATAACCCTGGAATTGGGAGAATGTGGACAGATAGTTGAGTTATCCACAGTATTGCACGTGAGATCTAAGACTTTAGTCTGTTAACTAAGAGAAATGAGTTAGTATGAGTTGTGTAATTATGCTCATTAAACAAATTAATTTATTAAGAATAACATTAATGCTGACTATTGGACCTGAAAAAAAAATGGAAGTGGGAAAACAAAAAACTTGGAGCATTAGTTAAAGATACAGTTAACTCCATTTATTTCAAAAAATACAGTTAGCTCCTTCTATGTTCCTCTGTACCATGGTCTGTGCCTGAGATTTAGTCTCTGTCCATGCGCAGTTTATAGGCTAGTGTTTGTGTGAATGTGGGCTAGGGAGGGTTACATTAACAAATCTCAAATTACTACTTTAAGTTCAACAATAATAATGTATTAGACAAAGCAATAGCACAGAGCAAGGAGAAATCAGTACAGCTAAGCCGGATTAGGGAGAGCTTCCCAGAATAGAAGATAATTGAGTTGTGCTGGTAGAATGGGAAATAGAAAATTACATCTTTCTGAAAGCCTACCATGGTCCTGATATATGTAAGATGCTTTGTACACATTATCTCATTTAATTCTTACAACACAATCTTTCAGAAAGCTGTGAGGTTTGACTTTTTACACCATTTTGCAGATGATGACACTGGCACTCAAAGTGATGAGTCTAGAATCTGAAGCCAAGATCTCTGGTCTTCAAATCTCATACAATTGTTCCATCATTTCTATAATGCTGGAGCTTAGAAAGGGGAAGTGAAAGATGCTTATGGAATGATATAGAGACACAATTCTGTAAAGAGCTCTCTCAGAGTTTTAGTACGGTAAAATGGCTGAAATGTGGGTGTGAGTAAAAAGAATGATTGTGTATGAGAACAGACAAAAAGATAGGAGGCTGGTCTACTGAGAGGTTTGAACACTCAACCTTCAGTCCAAGTCTTCTTTGTGATATATTTATGAAGTTAGGGGAGAGCATGCTATAAAAAGATTAGGCTAAGGGAACCAGGATGATGGGAGTAGGCACCAAGAAACCTATCTGAACACAATAAAAAGGAGACACATGGGAGTGATATGTTCAAAGAAGAATAGAGAACAAGGTAAACGGAAGAGAAAACAGTGGGGGGAAATTATAGACAGGAGATTTCAGTGAGGTAGAAGTGAAAGTCTAGTGGGAGAATGGAGTGACAAATTTGAAAGAAAGGAGGTTATATTCAGAACAGGGTGTTCAATTGAAAGTTCAGAAATGGGGTAGGTAAGGGTGATGGCAGGTTCCAAGGAATGGCCCCAGGTTGGGATTCTGGAGTACAGTGGAGGTGAGGGAAACTGTGTAAGAGCTTTGAGGCTAAGATGATGAATGGTTCATCGTTGAAGACTTGAGACTGAATGTAGACTTCAGTTAGGAAAAGAAAGTTCTCTTGCTACCAAAGATTTCAGTGTTTAGGCATGACTATGAGAATAACTGATGATAAGGGTTGAGTCCAGAAGAACTTTCTGGACTTTTACAGGAGAAAAAGTTTTTGCAGGACAGGAGTAATGAACTGAAGAAGTTCAAACCTGACCTAGTGGGTAGGCTTTGGATAATAAATTTGGTTTTTTCTATTAAGTTGGTTGCAACATTTAAAAATTGTTAAGCTTTGCATAAATACCTGCATTTCTGGGTTATTTGAGAAATCAGA
Organism: Lutra lutra; assembly: GCF_902655055.1. Classification (NCBI taxonomy): domain Eukaryota; kingdom Metazoa; phylum Chordata; class Mammalia; order Carnivora; family Mustelidae; genus Lutra; species Lutra lutra. The sequence continues at coordinate 19,452,615 of NC_062287.1, read as the reverse complement.
AGCACAATCAACAATTAACTTAATTACCAACATGGCGACTAACACAGCTGGCTTTTTGCGACATAAGGAATTTTCAGATAAAGCAAATACAAATTCTCCTGAAAGGAAGACTCTTCTTTCAGTTAAGACAGAAAGTGTAAGTAACATTCTAAAAAGATTTTTGCAGGAGACAATAGGAAGGGTTAAGGAAGAGGTCAGCGGTGCTTGGAGAATCACTGTGGAGAAAGCAATGCAGTTTGAATAGGTGAGCGAGGCAGAAGGTACAGTTTATGCATGGAGCTCAGTGATTGGGAATAACTAGGATGAGAGTCATGTAGGATTAAAGGGACCCAAGGCTTTATGCAGATGCAAAGAGGTGGTATTGGAGGATTGGTACAATTAGAAGAAAATAGCCTGATTTGTGAAAGACTGAGGTTAATAGAAGCTAAAACCTCCGCAGCACCTGGGTGACTCAGTCCTGAAGCAGCTCAGGTCCTAGGATTGGGTGGCGCTGGGCTTCAGCACAGAGTGTGCTCCTCCCTTGACCTTTACCCTGCATCCCCCCACCCCACTCATGCTCACTCTATCTCACACACATACTCTCTCTTTCCAATAAATAAATAAATCTTTAAAAGGAGAAAAAAAAAAAAAAACTAAAATCCCTGCAGTTTAAAACTCCAGGTGATTCCCAAAGGTAGAATTTCATGCATAAATACTATGAATTTTCAAATACTAATTGGTTTAAGAAAATACATTTGCTTTTATATAAAGTATCTGTTTTTGTTTATGATTACTTTAAAAAGGAAGGAAATAAGAAATTTTTATATAATTGCTAAAGAGTGAGAAATGGTTGAGATTCCTATTTATCTCACAATAGAAGCTTACAAATTGAGAGAGGGTAGCTAACCTAGCTAACATCACATGGCTCCTCCACTGTCATTTCCATCAAAATGGATCAACCACTTATAGTGAGTTTAATTTCATTTATTGTGTTTAATTCACTGATTATGTAGAAACGCAATCTTAAACACAGAGCAAAACTATCATTTTATTAAGGAAAGAGATTAATGAATTTTTTTCCATTTTCTTTACATGAACTGTGTGTGTGTGTGTGTGTGTGTGTGTGTGTGTGTGTGATCTAGTAGTGTGCTCAGGAAAGCTACCCTCTAAATATTCATAACAAGTTTTCTATATTCTGGCATGGGCAATTGACAAGTTCCCCACCAAAACCAATATGGAGTAAGTCTAACATTGTTAAGACAGGAAGTATAAATAACAAGTTTAAGTCCAAATCCAGTATAAAGTAAGTCCAGGAAGAGGAAGTACAATTTATAATTACATGTTTCCATTTGGAGAGGTTATAAATTGAGGTGGTGGCACAGTAGCCACATCTTATCTTCTAATTAAAATGCCCATAAGGATGTTCAGATCTTATAATCATCCCAGAAACCAAGGATATAAAATCATTTTGAAAAAGATGTCTTAGAATCTGGGGAAATTTTCCAATAATAGGAACACAGGTATTATCTGAAACAAAGAAAAGAGTAAAAAAGAGAGAGATTGGAAATCACAACCTAACCATGAACCAACTTCTAATAAATAAATAAACAAATAAATAAATAAATGTAGGTTAAAGAAGAAGAATGAGGAGGAGTAAGTCTTTGGTCTGGTACCAGTTCCATCATCATCATCTTTTTTTTTTTTAAAGATTTTATTTATTTATTTGATAGAGATTACAAGTAGTCAGAGAGGTAGGCGGGAGAGAGGAGGAAGCAGGCTCCCCGCTGAGCAGAGAGCCTGATGTGGCGCTCGATCCCAGGACCCGGAGGCCATGACCTGAGCTGAAGGCAGAGGCTTTAACCTACTGAGCCACCCAGGCACCCCTCCATCATTTTCTGACTCTAAGCCACCTTCCTGTACACTCTCTTCTCCATCAACATTCCTTTCTACAGCCCTGTGCAGAAAGCAATTTCTAATATGCAACATAGCTGGAGAGCTACAGTTAGAGGGAGAAAGGAGGGAGTTCTTTGGACATGTAGGCCAAATAAGGAGAAAAATCTGTAACTGATGTACTCTGAGTGATAAAAGTGAGAAAGACAGGGTCTCTAGTAAGAGAAAAACGGGAGTCAGAGAGATACCAAGTTTAGATCAAAAGAAATTTAGTCAAGGTAAAAAGAAAGTAAGAAAAATTCCCAGTTAGAAATCCAATGGTAAAATTTGAAGGCTTTTTCCCTGTCCTCAATTACAGTAGGAGTATTAATAATTGCTATGCCCCAGGTTGCATATTGTCATAATTTTGTATGCTAAAGCCATTAAACAGTATAGTATCAGGAAATATTAAAACAAGAAACAAGTGAAGTTTGAAAAAAAAATCTGATGCTTAAATTGATGTTAAAAAATTTGGTACATAACAAGCCTGTTTTTGATACTGGTATATGTAGACAGAGGTACAACTTGATTACTTGTGAGAATATAAAAATATCTTTAATCAATTCCAAAATGGAAAACATATCATTCGTATTTTCTAACAACTAATGTATAAAATAATAATTTTCAAAAAACAAAGTTTATAAAAACCCTACAGCTCTTTATAATTAACCTTGTGGGTAAAAGCATCATACACATATGTACAATTTTATACAAAGCAAGAGAAAAGACCAAAGTTAAAAAAAAAGATATATTAATGATATTGGAATGGATGAGTAACAAAGAGACAACCCAACATCCTTCACCTCAAAACCAAATGTCCAGACAACTAATAAATGAACATAAAAGTTTTTCATTCAGCACCTAACTGAATAAAAGACAAACTTTTGGCAAATCTAATTATGTAGATAGCAAGAAAGTGCAAACAAAAATTATAGTGAGGATGAGATTATAATAACAGATACAAGGGAAAAGTTAATGTAGTTATTCTGACAAACTTGAAAGCCCAAATTAATCCCCCCAAGTGTGCTTTTACAGATGGGGATTTCTGGTCCTCTCTTCAGACTTTATGAATCAGAATCTCTGGAGGATGACACACAGGAACTGTATTTTTAAATTATAATCTCTAATCTCACAGATTCAAGGTGATTTAAAGTAGCTAAAGTGTGAAAGTTACTGAATTGATAAAATGAAATTTTCATTAGGAAAGTATTCATCACAAGAACAACTCAAGAGAAAAATAGAAAATCTGAATAGATTAATGGTTATGAAGAAAAAGAAAAACATTTTCTAAGAATTATTTATAAAAATCACATTACAGCCAGATGATGTTATAGACTATTTTAAGAAAAAGATAATCCTCCTGTGTTCTCTTTTCTATAGCACACAAAATTTAATCAGTACCTTTACCTGATTTATTTTATAAAGGTAACAGATGAGACTAAAAATTAATTTTAAAAACATGCCACCAAATCCGTAGTTAAAATAGATGTGAATCTCTGAATAAAGTTCAAACAAATGAAACCTAAGCAAATACTGAAAAGCCAGTATCAATGACTATTTAGTTTATCCTAAGAGCTCACAGGTAGATTAATATTGGGAATGCATCCAAATAATATATAATAAGACAACAGGTTAGCTATCAGGAAGATAAACAGAAATTAAATTTCCAAATTTTAATCAAGTAAATTCCAAGCACATTAATGAATTTATTGTCTAAAAAGAACACCTAGAATTCATTATAAAACATTTATTTTAAAGGAGTACCAAAAACTTCTGGGTTTACACAAATAAGGAAAAAGAATAAAAAACAGAGAAAAAAGATTGAAAAATTTCATTACATATAAAATAGAGAATTCTGTACATAAAATACTGCAAATGAAAACAAAAGATAAATAACAAAATGAGTGAACATATGAAAAGTTAATATTCTCAATTTCTGAAAAACACAAAATAGTAAGAGAATTCCCCAAACCTATATTAAAAAGTTTTTTCACATAAATATATAAAATTATACTGCCCCATTTGAAATAACAATGAATATTCCAACAATGAATTACTAACTTAACAAATTTTGTGACAGAAAACTGAAAGGAATATTTATTTTGGGGGGTGGTTATAAGACATCTCTATAAAGTATTTTGACAGGGTGCATAAAACAAACAAAACAGCTTATATTCTTTGACCCAGTAATACCACAACTAAAAACACCTATGAAATGTGGGAAAAACTGTAAGCACAAAAGTATTCACGTAGGGTATTGGCTAATCGGGAAAAATAAATCATATTTTAAGATTGGTGGTACATGAATTATTATGATTATACTGATAAAATGGAATATCATGCAGCCTTTAAAAATATGCTTATTAACATTTTATTGTGAGGAGGGGTTTCTAGCAGGACAGTGGATCTCTGCCCAGCAAAACTGATAAAAATTATAATAAAGTATACAAAGTCTCTGAAAGTAGTCCTAAGGGTATATGGCAAAAATAATGATAATAATTTAAGAAACTGTACTATAAGTTGGTAATAACAGAGAATATCTGCAGTATTGGAATAGAGATCTGCTCTCCACCATCCCCTCCAATCCAGTGTGACAGAAAGTCTACTCCAGACTGGTGCAGCCAAGAACGGGTTCTTTCTTCCCAGCTCCCAGTAAGAGATTATCTTCCTAGGAGGGGCAGGATGTCAGCATTTTTCATCCTGTCACCAACTACCTGTTGCTGAGGCAAAGTTTCAGGTGAGTGTGGCCAAATATGACAGCTCCCTTCTTCTGCCCAGGCCCGCTGATGAAAATAGAGGCTCTATCTTGAGAATACTGGGGCCCTGACTGACTTTGCTGTAGGTCATAAGACAATGGTTCCACACAAAGAGGCACAAGATGAGATGATGTGAGGCTACTGCTCATCTCCCAGTTCCACTGAGTACGAATCTCTTGAAGTAGAGGTCTAAGAGAGAAGCACACCACTGTCTCCACTCCCAGCTCCGGAGCTCTGGTTCTGTGTGGGGAGAGAATCAAACAGGGGAAAGACAAGCAAAAGACGCCTGCCTGGGGTCAGGACAAATCTCAAACCCGCACCTCAGGGAACTACACCTTCGAGGAACTGAAATAAGATTGGATTCATTTTTAGAGAAATTTAGGTGCCCAGACCTTGTTGAAATACAATAAAACAATCAGTCAGAAATTAGTGGAGCTCTACAGCTGGGTGTGGCCAGGGAAAGAGACCATGAGAATGAGCCCTGACAACACCAGTGTAGTGTGAGGACAACTTTGGGCCCCCACAAGGCTATACCTTACCCTGAGGAACAACAGCAGAGGTTTCACAGTGCAGGCAGAAGAATAGACTTCACCAAAATTACCCAGCCGCTCCCTGAATAAACAAATACCAATAACATGCTCTGGACCCAGCATAGACAATAAAATCCATTAGCTAAAATGTCCAGTTTTCAACAACAAAAAAATTATGACAAAGAAACAGGAAAACGTGACCCATACACCAGAAAAAATAAAATTCTTCACAAATGCTTCCAAAAAATAGAAGAGGGAAGAACACTTCCTAACTCATTCCATGAAGCCTAGATGACCCTGATACCAAACCCAAAGATATCACCAAAAAAAAAACAAAAAAAAAAACTACAAGTCAACATTTCCTATAAATGTGAATATAAAAGTCCCCAAGAAAATACTCACAAGCCAAATCCATCAATGTGTCAAAAGAATTATACACTGTGATCAAATGAGGATTTATCCCAGGTATGCAACTTTGCAGTCATATCTGAAAATCAACTTATATAACGTTCCATATTAAAAAGCAAGTGAGAATAGTGCGGAGGACCACAGGGGAAGGGATGGAAAACTGAATGGGAAGAAATCAGAGAGGGAGACAAATGGGGGAGACTCTGGATTCCAGAAACCAGACTGAGGGTTACAGAAGGAAGGGGTATGGGGGATGGGGTTATCAGGGGATGGGTATTAAGGAGGGCACATGTGGTAAGGAGCACTGGGTGTTATGTACAGCTAATGAATCACTGAACACTGTATCAAAAACTAATGATGTATTCTATGCTGGCTAATTGAACATGATAAAAAAATATATTAAGAAAGTAACAAAAGTTCCAAAGTAATGTATTCTTAGGTGAATGTCCTATAGTCTGCCAAAAGCTTCATTCTTTTAAATCTATTGTCATTTATCATTCTAGTAAAATGTTATAAAATAAACAAGAAAGCAAAAAAAAAAAAAAACACAGAAATCACATGATCATGTCAATAGTTGCAGAAAAATCACTTGACAATAGCAAAACACTTCCATAATAAAAAACACTCAGCAAACTAAGAATAGAAGGAAACTTCCCCAATGGGATAACGAGCATGTATGAAAAACCCACAGCCAACAGCATACTTTATGGTAAAAGACTAGATACCTTCCTTCCATGTGAAGAACAAGACAAGGATGCTTACTATGAGCCCTTCTATTCAACATTGTACTAGAATTGCTAGCCAGGGAAATTAGGCAAGAAAAAGAACTAAAACACATCTGTATGAGAAAGGAAAAAGTAAAAGTGTCTCTATTTGCCCATGACATGATTGTATATATAGAAAATACAACAAAATCCACTAAAAATCTATTAGAACTAATGAAGGAGTTCAGGGAGATTGCAAGAAAGATCAATATACAAAATCAACTGTATTTCCATATACTGGCAATGAAAATTCCCAAATGAATATTGAATAAACAACCCCACTTATAACAGCATCCAAAAGAATAAAATACCTCAGGATCAATTTAGCCAAAGAAGTGAAAGACCTATACACTGAAAACTAATTGACAAGAAGTTCCTGGAAGAAATACATATTTATGCTATAATCCTTAAAATACAGAGGCAACATTAGCACCAGATAAGGACCATTCCTTTCACATCTTAGCTCAACATCTTTCTAATTTTGTGACACTGGAAGTATCTTACCTCTCAATGCCTTAAAATCCTCTTCAGTAAATTGGGATCATTTATCATAATCAATTATCTCCTCCATGTGATAATTATGGTAATTACATATATCAGTATTTGTAAAGTGCAGAGAATAGTGCTTGGCACCTAGTAAGCCTTATAAAAGATTTTGTTGAATAAATAATCAAACTATGGAAAGAACCTAGATGTCCATCAACAGATGAATGGATAAAGAAGATGTGGTATATATATATACATACATATGTATATACATATATCTACAATGGAATACTATGCAGCCATCAAAAGAAATGAAATCTTGCCATTTGCAACGACGTGGATGGAACTAGAGAGTATTATGCTTAGCAAAATAAGTCAGTCAGAGAAAGACAATTATCATATGATCTCCCTGATATGAGGAAGTGGAGATGCAATGTTGGGGGTTTGGAGGGTAGGAAAATAATAAATGAAACAAGATGGGATCGGGAGGGACACAAACCATAAGAGACTCTTAATCACACAAAACAAACTGAGGATTGCCAGGGGTAAGGGGGTAGGGAGAGGGTGGTTGGGTTATAGACACTGGGGAGGGTATGTGCTTTGGTGAGTGCTGTGAAGTGTGTAAGACTGACGATTCACAGACCTGTACCTCTGGGGCTAATAATACATCATATGTTTATAAAAAAATAAAAAATTTTAAAAAAAGAGAGACAAAAAAAGATTTTGTTGAATAAACAATTATATAAACATATATATGCACATAAATCATACCAGAATCTTTTCAACCTCACCTACTTATCCCAAACCTCACTTGGCAATCACTCCAACTCTAAGGGACAAGTTGCCCCAGATAAATGTAAGACCAAGTTGTAGGGACAGAGCATGACCTGAAAGGTTATGCCCAACAAGTAGGTACTCCTTGGAATAGTGCTTTTCTCAGAGCCAACTTCACATCCTTGTTTCTCAAGGTGTATATCAAAGGATTCAGGGAAGGGGTAACAATATTATTCAACACCTGAACCACAGAATCCAGCCAGGGGCTGGAGGCAGGCCGAAGATAAATGAGGACCACGGGTCCATAGAAGAGCAGGATGGAAGTCAGGTGGGCACTGCAGGTGGAGAAGGCTCTGCGCCGGCCTGCTGAGGAGCTGATTTTCAATATGGAGATAATAATGTGAGTATAAGAAGCGAAGATAAGAAGAAAACACAAGAGTGCCACAATACCTACATTGGTGAAACTCACTGTCTGAGCTAGAGAGGTGTCTGCACAGGCCAGGGGCAGCACCACCGGGATATCACAGAAGTAACTGTCCACCTCATTGGGGCCACAGTAGGGCAACTTAAAGATGAGGAACGTGAGGACAGATGCATGCAGACAGCTCCCCATCCAGGTGCCTAGTGTCACGACGGTGCACACCCTGGGGTTCATGATGACTGTGTATCTCAGGGGGTGGCAGATGGCTGCAAAACAGTCATAGGCCATCACGGTGTACAGGAAACACTCAGTGCAGCCTAGGAAGTGGTAGAAGAAGAGTTGGCAGGCACAGCCCTGGTAAGAGATGGTCCGGCTTTGCCCCATGAGGGAGAGCATCATTTGGGGGGAACTCACGGAAGGGAAAAATATGTCAAACACAGACAGGTTTCCCAGGAAGAAATACATGGGGGTGTGCAGGGTGGAGGAAGTGAGGATGGCCAGAAGAATGAGCAGGTTCCCCAGAAGAGTGAGCAGATAGAAGGCCAGAAAGAAGACAAAGAGCACATTTTCCAGCCTTTTTGTGTAAGGGATTCCCATCAGGAGGAACATGGTTGCAGGAGTGTGATTCCTCATCTCCATGCCTAGTCAGTCCTGAAAGAGCAAAGAATGGCCTTGCTGAGATGAACTTTTCCCCCAAAACTAATATCTTCAAAGAACTCACTGGAAACTGAGACTTCTGTTACTATAAAAGGGAGTCAATCCAAGTCTGTCACTAATCAATGTGTGACATTAGTTAAGTCTTTTGTTTATTTTTCCTGTTTCTTCAGAAGAAAAATAGAGATAACACTAGAGGCAGAATAGAATAGAGGGCTGAGAATATAGCTTACAGTGCCTATATCTGAGTTTAATCTACACCTTGCTCTGTGACTTTGGATAACTGAAAAGAAATCTCTGAATCTCTGTATCTGTATACATAGCATATATCTTACAATTCTTGTAAGGACTAATACTTTAATGTATATGAAGTCCCTAATCTGATCCTACCCATCCTTGTTTAAAAAAATCATTTCAGATCCTAATAGTCTGGTTTAATGAGTCTTTATTTCCACACATTCTATCTGTTCATTTGACTTGCAGAAGTTCTGACATGACCTATGGCTGTCAATGACTTGCAAAACTGCCTTCTCCATCATCAGCCAGATAACTGAAAACAGAATTGTGTAGTGAAAACACAGTAAAACAGGATGGGAAAGATAATGGTTAATGTAGGGAAATGCAATAGACGGTTACCAATATTCACAACAATCATCTTCTTTCAATACGAAATTTAATCTCGGAGTAGCAGTTATATCTGCAATATGACAGAACATACGCAATCACCGTTAAGGTTTTAAGGTTGAGATTCATTAATTAGAGACTATCTTAAGAAAGTACCATGGAGTCAACTAAGGCGGTATTAGCCCAGTCTCAAATAGAGCCAGTTCCCACATTCCCACCATTCCTCTGGTGTGTACAACCCAGCAGATGAGAAGAAGAAAGCACTCTAGGCAGAAAGCACTTACAGATCGGACTGAAGGGAAATGGCCAGCTTGGGCTGAAAGCCAGGCTCCACATCCACCCTCTATTTCCGTTGCTTTTAGATGCTGTGGAACTCAAGAGCCAGGTTCTGTGGCCAAGAAAGCCAAAACACTCCTCTTTCTTAGACTCATCCACTCAGGTCTGAAAATCTAGACCCAGTAGTTCTCTGTTCCCCGAGTGAAGGAACAGCATTCATACCCTCTAGAGAGAGTAAATGTCTTCGATATTCCTTTGGGACCCTCTTCCCTGGTGAGTCCTGACTAGAAGATTTGTAGAGCAGAGGGAGCCATTAAAGTAGGGACTCCTTTCCTCCCTCCCTCCTTCTTTCTCCCCAATGCTTCTACCTCATTAACTTCTTAGATGAAAATCCAAATAAGTAGCGGTATTTAGTTATATTCTGTTTTTAAATCTCTGATTAGCAGTAACTCTTGGACATGTTTTTCCTCTGGCAGAGAACCCTCCACTGGGGTCAGAGATTGTGTTGCTCAGTGACCCTGGGCTTGGAAGTCATGGGTTTGAAGAAGAGGCTATGGGTTAGCAAAGGAACCACTCAAAGAAAAGAGGCACCAAACCACTTGACATTAAAACAAACACACCTACAACTGCTGTTCCTATATTTAGTTTTATCATGCTTCATTATTACTTCCTCAAGATCTCTAAGATTTATATGCTTACCAGACTTGCTTAGTTTAGAACACTTTAGAACCTTAATTTCCATTAATTTTTTCCTTGCTTTTTTTTTTTAAGATTTTCTTTGTTTGAGAGAGAGAGAGAGCATGAAGAGGGGGAGAGGGAAAGGGAGAAGCAGGTGTCCCACTGAGCAGGGAGCCTACACAGGGCTGGATCCCAGGACCCTGGGATCATGACCTGAGCCAAAGGCAGACACAACTGACTGAGTCATCCAGGCGCCCTCCATTATTTTTTTCTTTTTAAAACCTATTTCTATTGATTTTATTTGTTTTTATTATATATAATAAATATATAATATTTAAGTAACTCCAAGAATTAATTATTTAAGGGGTTTATACATCTCATAATTATCATCACTATAACTCTTTAAAACAAACACATTAGGTTCCTTCTTTTTTAAAATTTTATTTAATTCAGTTACTTAACATATAATGTATTATTTGTTTCAGGAGTACAGGTCTGTGATTCATCAGTCTTATATATACTCAGTGATCATTACAACACATACCCTCCCCAATGTCCACCACCCAGGTACCCCATTCCTCCTTCCTCCTCCCCTCCAACAACCCTCAGTATGTTTCCTATAATTAAGAGTCTCTTATGGTTTGTCTCCCTCTTCATCTTGTTTCATTTTTTTCATCTGGTTTCATCTTGTTTCATTTTTTTCCTCTCTTCCCTTATGATCCTGTTTCGTTTCTTAAATTCTACATATCAGTGAGATCGTATGATAATTGTCTTTCTTTGATTGATCTACTTCACTTAGCATAGTACCCTCTAGTCCAGCCACATCGTTGCAAATGGCAAGATTTCATTTCCTCCTTTTTTTTTTTTAATTCAGTAGGCTCCACACCCAGCATGGAGCCCAAAGCTAGGCATGAACTCATGAACTTGTGATCAAGACTGGAGCTGATATCACAAGTCAGACACAACTGACTGATGCACCCAGGTGTCCCAAAATATACACATGTTAAGAAAAGATAAAGCTATAATGAGCCTCTGTGTATACCATCTCATTTTGATTTCCTAGAATTGTTTGTGACAAAATCTTAAGAGTCATTAAAGTAACAATTAACAAAATAGCCCAAGATTGTATCTTTATATTAAGTGTTTTTCCTATACTTCCTGTATCATTAATTCATTCAACAAGTATCTGTTGAAGAAATTCATTTGTCGGGGCGCCTGGGTGGCTCAGTGGGTTAAAGCCTCTGCCTTTGGCTCAGATCATGATCCCAGGGTCCTGGGATCAAGCCCTGCATTGGGCTCTCTGCTCAGTGGGGAGCCTGCTTCCTCCTCTCTCTCTCTGCCTACTTGTGATCTCTGTCTGTCAAATAAATAAATAAAATCTTTAAAAAAAAAAAAAAGGAAGTTCATTTGTCACCCAGTCAGTCAGTTTCAAAAGACTACCATACATATGGTTTTTACATGAGTTTATGAATATATGATTTACACATTACATATGAATATCAGCATATAAATTTGTAAGGAGAAATAAAACACCATATTTACTGGAAAGCATGTGTTAGTGAGTCAGCTTATTTGTTTCCAAAGTAATAATAATCTACATTCAAAGCAAAATCCTCTTTCAGGAGGGTTTTACTAAGTGTAGAGTTAAATCAGAGGGAACAGGATGATTATAACCAAGTGTTCTGCTACAGTAATTTGATGCACTTTTCTTTACCATATCAGCATACCTGTCAAGCAGGTCAAAATGTCCCTGTCAGATGTTCTTTCCTCCCCCCAGACACAGGAGATATACTATCCACTTGTTCAACATCTACTTATTTTCCAGTTTTATCAAGATATAGTTTACCTATTATAAAATTCAACAATTGTAAGTGTACAGTTTAAATATTTTTATTAAATTTATACAGTTGTACAGACATTGTCAAAATTAAGAATACTTCCATCACCCCCAAAATTTCCCTGGGGCCAACATGCAATCAATTCTCACTTCTATTCCCCTCCCCAGGAAACCAACCACTAATTTGCTTTTTGTCTCTACACATCTGTCTTTTTTAGAACTTTCATATAAATGAAATGAAATAATAGGTAGCCTTTTGAAGTTGGCTGTTTTCATTAGCCTAATGTTGTCAAGCTTCATCTAGGATGTAACATGTAAAAATAATTTGTCCTTTTTGTTGCCAACTAATATTCCAGAGTATGAAGATACCACATTTCATTTATCATTTCACTGGATGATGGGCATTTAGGGTTTTCTCAGATTTTTTTAAATTTAAATTCCAGTTAGTTAACAAACAACATAATATCATTTGCAGGTGTACAATATGATTCAACACTTCCATACAACACCTGGTGTTCACAACAGGTGCACTCCTGAATCCCCATCACCTATTTAACCCAGCCCTGGCCCACCTCCCCTCTGTTAACCATCAGTTTGTTCTCTAAAGTTACGAGTCTGTTTCTTGTTTTGCCTCTCTCTTTTCTTCCCCTATGATTGTTTTGTTTCTTAAATTCCACATATGAGTAAAATCATATAGTATTTATCTTTGTTTGACTGACTTATTTTGCTTAATAAAATACTCTCTAGTTCCATCCATGTCTTATATATAGACCACACCACATCTTCTTCATCAATTTATCAGTCACTGGACATTTGGTTTCTTTCCATAACTTGGCTCTTGTTGATAAGGTTGCTCTGAACATCAGGGTACATGTATCCTTTTGAATTAGTATTTTTGTATTGTTTGGGTAAACGCCCAGTACTGCAATTGCGGATTATAGGATTGTGCTATTTTTAACTTTTTGAGGAACCTCCATACTGTTGTCCAGAGTGGCTGCAACAGTTCTCATTCCCACCAAATCTCACCTTTCTCAACATCCTCACAACACCTATTGTTTCCTGTGTTGTTAATGTTCCCAGCTTTGATTATGAATAATATCTCTATGAAAATTCCCATACAAATCTTTTTGTGTATCCATTCCCTTTTCATCTATCCTCAAAGACTGTAAATTGTTTTTTGAGGTTTTGTTGAAATTCTCACAGTATCTTCTCTCTGATATTAGTGATAAGCCTCATAAAGTCTAAATGGTTGAATAATTTTGGTAGACATCCAATGTCACCACTCAAATGTTTATTCTTACAGCTTACTCTTTCAAAGAGAGCTCTTTTCCTGATTGTTTGGGTCAGCCTTGGGCAGAACTTTATACAAAGAGGTCACATATAAGGACTGTCTAATATATTTCCGACATAAGTTCTTTCAAAAGAGCTTGAAGCCACAACAGCTTTTTGGAAGTTGAAGTACTTCACTTTGAACTATCAGCTATCACTGTGATGAAATTTGGGGTCCTCTCTGCTTTCCTCCATAGTTACTCACACCACAGCAACAGATGAAGAAAGGGACCTCCATGCCTCACTCACTTGCTAACTGTTGAGCTATTATGGTACCACATGCCATAGAAACTGATAATCCCGCTAACACCTAGGGTAGGATGCATTACCCAAGTCAATATGTAAGCAAAAGGGAAACATAAACTAAATTCTTTGAGAAATATTCCAGAGACAGAACAAAGGGGGAACCAAATGCTTTCACTGGGAAAAAAAAAAATTAAGAAACATATTTGGCCACAGATCTGAGCCATATTTTTTTAAGGTTTATTTATTTATTTGAGAAAGAGAGAGCATGAGCTGGGAAAGGAAGAGGGGGAGAGGGAAAGAAGCAAGCAGACTCCCCACCAAATGGGAGCCAGACATGGGGCTCGATCCCAGGACCCCAGGTTCATGACCTGAGCCAAAGGGAGATGCTTAACCAACTGAGCCACCTAGGTGCCCCAAGCCATATTTCTTAACTTAGTAACTATATAACTTAATTATCAGTAATCAAGTTGCTATTTTTACATACTCAAACACCTTTGTCTTCATCTCAATTGTTTCTGGACTTGGGAGGGAAATCAAGAGTGTTGCCCCCCCCACATCAATAAGTAGATTACACCCCAGGTTGGCAATTGCAAAAGAAATGGATCAAATTGTGGCCAGCCTGGGGCATGGGGGATCAATGAGAGTATAAGATGAATTTGTGAAAACTTTTGGGTGACAGTGAACTGACTTAACACATCTCACACTGTGTGACTATACTGAGCGCATATAAAAGACTATGACTGAGGTGTCAAAAAATGAAAGGAGTCTCTAGTCCAGCCATTCAGAGACATCTATTCCTTCCATAGGTTTAAGTGAGCTGAATTTTCCCAAAGGTAAAGGAAATGGTTTTCTAGACTCTGATTCAGAGACAGTAGTTGCTAGCTCTTTCATGGGTTTGAATACAGATAGAATTTCTCAGGTTTAGAACAGATCGCAGAAAGGACCTACTCTGCAAGAGAACTATGTGAGGTGAAATAGAGAGATGGAGAGATATTAGGTATAAATTTTTACCTCAGAAAGATTGTAGACTATTTGAGAAGATAGGCCATTCATTAAAATTGTTTCTTTTCCTTTTTAAAATAACGTTTATTTCAGTGAGGTTCCCTGTCAATGGAGAGCCTTCTTTTTCCTGAAAAACAGGAACACCAAGTAACTCCTCAACTTGCTTTAAAATATTTTGAAGAATATTCATCAGATTTCATTTTCTAAAGGTCCATTCATTTCATTGCAAGGGCACCATTTCAGTTTATTTCACAGTGTCAGCTGGGAGGACTGGTAGTGTTCAAGTTCATCAAATGTGGCATTACAGAAACAGAAACTGAATAATATATAGCAATATAGTTAATATCCCTAGTCTCTGGGCAAATGCTAAGGGTTTCCTTTTTTGCTGAATTTTTTCTTTCTTTATTCCTTGGTCCTTGTACTTTCACCTAGACTTGAGTCTTCACAGTCTCTTCTTTTTTTATTCAAAGCCTTTATTCCAATCATGTATTGTTTGTTCCAAGTCTGTCTTGCCCAATATGTTTTGTCCTCTGTAAGGACAGGGATTGTATCTATCTAGCATACTATCCATCCTCTTTGGATAACACTATATCAATATATAAATAGTAAACTGCCAATAAATATTTGATGTTACCCTGATGGCCGTCCTTCTGACTTAATTGTATTCTGGACTAGTCACTGATTGAAATATTAAATAGTAACTTAGGAATCATGTAACTACCAAAATGATGATGATCTAAGAACTTTTATAATTTGTATTTCTTACTGATAAGTGAACAATTAAAGCAATAAGAACTATCTGCTGGTAGAAGAAATGGATCATTGTAGAATGGGATGTTTGGAGAAAGTATCACAGAAATGTTTGAGGATGAATAAGAACCCAAAATTTATGTGGTTCTCATAAAGGCAGAAAGAATTATAATGGACATTCTAAATCAGGAAAACCATGTAAAGAAATATGTATGGCAGGGTATGTCTTTAGCAAATGAAATAATCCCAAATGAAGAATTACAATAAGAAAAAAAGTTTATATAAGTTGGACATATAACTGTGAGGGAGCACTTTTTTTTGACATTCACTTCAAAAAGTAGAGCCTAATTTCCCCCTGGAGGTGGGCTAAATGTACTGACTCACTTCTAACAGAAAGAAAATAAAAGCAAGAATGTTGTACATGATTTGGGAAAGTTTGTCATAAAAAGCTTTGCAGCTTCCTGTTCAGACTCTCTCTTGGATCAGTCACTTTGGTAGAAGCCAGTTGCCATGTTGCGAAGACATGTAGATAACTATATATAGAAGACGCCCAGGTACTGACTAAGAGACCGTGGCCTTCTCCCAACAGCCATGTAATGAGCCATCTTGGAAGCATGTCCTTCAGCCCCAGTTGTACCTTCAGATGAGTGCAGCCCTACCCAACAGTGTGCCTACAACCTCATGAGAGATCCCAAGTCAAGACCACACACTAAGTTACTCCAGGATCCATGACCCTCAGGAACTGTATGAGACCATAAATGATTTTGTTTCAAACTGCTTAGTATCTGAGTAATTTGTTGTACTATAATGCAAATGGATACAATACACAGATAGTGCCATGGATTCAGGAACATTCAAATAAAGTAAATAAGGTGGCCCTGGACTAATAAAGTAGAGATATTAGCAACTGTTAGAGTAAATCAGCTAGTTTTATATAAATACTTGATTTCCATCATAGACAGGTAGATGTTGCTCCCACAAATACTTCTTCCCTTTTACTCTTTGCATAAGTAATTTAGTGGACACTCTGTTCTGATCCCATCTGACACTAGTCAGATACACAGTTTTAAGTTAATCAGGCCATGACCAACTGAATGGATATTACAATGGGGTGGAAAGGAGTTGAGGTTCTTATTTTCCCATCATTGTTTATTTCTACTTATATCACCCAGAGCACTTTCCTCATTATGTCCAATGTCTCACTGCTTGTCTCTCCTGCAGTTACTTAACGTCCTTGTGCCTCCATTTTTTCACATATAATTGAGGAGAGTAAATGTATCCACCTAATAGAGATGCTGCTCAGATTACATTAGTTAATATGTGCAAAATATTACATGTTAATGTGAAAAATATTAGAACCATAAATGGTATATAAAAAGCAAGATATAAGGGTTAGCTTGATTATACAGAATTTATGATTTTTCACTGCTTCTTATAAGGCAGTGAAGGTTTAGTTCCAGATTCAGACTCCTTTGTGACAATACTTCTCTGACTTCACTTCTTTGTGTCAATACTTATCTGATGAAGATAGGTTTCTTCATCTTTAAAAGAAGGATATCACAGTATTTACCTCTTGGGATTTTGTGAGTTAATTTAGTCAATACATGGAAAGCACTTAGAACACCATCATACACATGGTAAGATTTTTCAATGATAGCTTACTGTTCTAGATGTTTGAATGGATGACTGAACAGATAGGTAATTGGCCTGAAATTCATTTTATTAAATGTTAAAATTTAAGTGTTGAAAGATTTAAAATTAGTAAATATTGTTACTGGGTCAATTTCAATTAATTACAGATATATTTTCAAGAAACAAAAAGTATCTATAGTGTATAGAGAATTCTAGCTCAAAAAGCCTCTCCTCTAAAATTTACAGGAATCCACTCTTTTATCTTATAAGAATAGATTAATGGCCAACTTCTCACTTGAGATATAATGAGTAAATTTCAATGCCAGACATCTCTGAGGGCCAAAGGAATAAAGCTCCAAATGGAATTATTGTCTAATGGGAGCATATCATTAAAGACGAAGTTATAAATTAAGTTTAAACCTAAATTTACCAAATGGTACAATCCTGCTTTTAAGTTTTATAGCATGTCAACCATGAAATCTAGCTTTGTTGAATGGCCAGAGACAGACCGTAATAGAATAGAGTAAGGCATACATTTTGGAAGGAAGGATGAGAAGAAGAGGGAGAGAAGGAAGGAAGGAAGATAGGCCATGGCTTCTAGAACTTGAAGATTTGTGGTAATTGACCAAACCAGAGTTCCAACAAGTACAGCCTGTGTGAGTCAGAAAAAGTACATTGTTTTGGCAAATTAAAAAGAGATAAGGCTGGGTTAATCTGGAAAGTTTCCATGTAGGATTAAATCAGTGGCTCAGGGGACCCCTACCATGTGACTGTCAGGACTCCTAAGGAACTGGTGGTAACTTTGCCCAGTTCACTATTTGGCCACAATCCCATTCTAAGAGTAGTGGATCAGAAGCAACTTCACAAAGAATTTCGGAGAGGAATTGCCCCCATACCTTATGCCCCCGAAATGTGGACCATTTGAGTGAATACTTTTCTCAAAGCCAATCTCACATCCTTGTTTCTTAAGGTGTAAATCAAAGGGTTGAGAGAAGGAGTGACAATATTATTCAACACCTGAATAACAGAATCTAGCCAGGGGCTGGATGCAGGCCTGAGATAGATGAGCATCACCGGCCCATAGAACAAGAAGATTGAAATCAGGTGGGCACTGCAGGTTGAAAAAGCTCGGCGCCTGCCTTCAGAGGTGCTGATTTTCAATATGGAAAGGACGATGTGACCGTAGGAAGTAAGGATAAGGAAAAAACATGTAAGAGTCACAACATCCACATTAGTAAAACTCACCATCTGAGCTAGAGAGGTGTCTGCACAGGCCAGGGGCAGCACCACCGGGATATCACAGAAGAAATTGTCCACCTCACTGGGGCCACAGTAGGGTAACTTGAAGACCAGAAATGTGAGGATACTTCCATGTAGGCAGCCACCCAGCCAAGTGCCCATCGTCAAGCCAGTGCACACCCTAGGATTCATGATGATGGTGTATCGCAAAGGGTGACAAATAGCCATGAAACGGTCATAGGCCATTACGGTGTACAGGAAACACTCAGTGCCCCCCAGGAAGTGGTAGAAGAAGAGTTGGCAGGCACAGCCCTGGTAAGAGATGGTCCGGCTTTGCCCCATGAGGTAGAGCATCATTTTGGGGGAACTCACGGAAGGGAAAAAGATGTCAAACACAGACAGGTTTCCCAGGAAGAAATACATGGGGGTGTGCAGGGTGGAGGAGACCAGAATAGTGAGGAAGATGAGCAGATTTCCCAGCAAGGTGAAGAGATAGAAGGCCAAAAATAAGACAAAAAGCACGTTCTCCAACCCTTCAGTATTGGGAACTCCCAATAAGGTGAACTCTGTCACAGAAGTGTAGTTCTGCATGTTCGCACACTGGGGCATCCTGGAGAAGTAAAGCAATAGTCGTGACAGATCACAAATGACTGTGGAAGTACCTTCTGAGTAGAATTATTTCCGAGGCAAGGGCTACAAGCAACAGGGGTCCAAAAAAGGAAAAGGAAACCAACACTAATCTGGCCCTGAAGCTAAGTCATGTGTCACCTCCAGCCTGTTTTTTCATGTGTTAAATTAAATCACAGAGTAATATTTCTTTATAGTTGGCAAACCTCTTGCAGGAAGCAACTCTTATTATCAACTTTATAATAGTTTCTCCCAATCTGATTTATCATCACACAATCTGGTGCATTTCAGAGTCATCTTCTCCAAGGAAAATTTGTCATCAGATAGCTGTCTTATTTTAATATCAGCGAAATTGTAATCAGTTGGTGGTAAATAGGCCCTACTTATTTTTACCTTCAACAATACTCTTTCCATTCTCCAGTGTTTATATTCAAGAAGAAAACTAGACCATTCATATTTATAAGCTACCCACCACTAGAAATGTATCTTTCTGAAGCTAGATTTATTTATTTACTACAGAGCTCATAAATCTAAATTTCAATAACATTAATATCATTAGCTTTATTAATGTCAGCAGATAAACCTAAAAAAAAAAAAACCTTGATTATATTTTCAGAAGGACAATATCTCCTTCTGTTCATTTGTATCCAATTTTATGTTATCCTTCCATATTTGTCATTGGATATAACTGATTTCCCTCTGTGATCAATATTTGTTCATAGGAAATCATCTGATAAATATATTCATACCAGCTTATAAATTGCTGATATGTTACTATCTCCTGCATTATCTTCATTTTAACAAGGATAAAGTCTCATGGACAAAAGTCTCAATAAGTAGAATTTCTAGCAAGAATAAGAAAGTAGAGAAAATAAGAGCTCAGCAGACCATTCTTGAAATCAATCTATAGAGCCACACCCCTATATAAAGCTTGTCCTGCTCAAAGTGTTTGAAAAGAATTTGATCCCAGCAAAGATAGACAGGAAGACAAAAAGACTCTTTTTCAGCCCAAAATGCAGTTTAAATATTGAGTTTAAGCCATGACAAGTGATTTAAGCTCAAAAACATTCATTTTTTGTCAACTTGCAAGAAATATAAAGATGAATAAAATGAAGTATTCTTCTTGTAAAATCTTACTCAAGAGGTACATAAAATTGGTTTATAAACCTGACCCTATCTCTGCCTTTCACTAACACGGGGCCATAAACTATTTAATATCTCTGGGCCTCAAACCCTGCAAAAGAGTAATGGGTCATAATACTGTCTGCCTCATAAGGTCTTTGTGAGGATTGAATGAGATAATGAACATGAAATGGTTACCTCAGTGCTTGGCACTTTGTAGTAAATGTTTGATATTAGTTGAACAACCAACCTTATGCATGTAAGACTGTGAAAGCAGATGTGATGGAGATATAATTAGAAATATATTTGAAAAAGATCTGTGAGATTTGAAAAAGCAGGCAAAGCATAAACATGGTCAACTGATCTTTGAACAAGGAGCAAAGGCAATACAATGGAGAAAATATGGTCTTCTTAACAAATGTATCTGAAACAACAGGGCATCCATAGGCAAACAGATAAATCTAGACACAAACTTTACACCCTTCACAAATGAATCACAGAGATAAATGTGAAATACAAAAGTATATATAAGATTCCTAAAAGATAACATAGAAGAAAATCTAGAAGACCTTGGGTATGGCGATGACCTTTTAGATATAGCACCAAAAGCACCATCCATTAAGGAAAAAGTTGATAAGATGAACTTCATCATAATTTTCAAAAATTCTGCTTTGCAAAAGACAGTCAAGAGAATGAGAGGACAAGCCACAGACTGGGATAAAATATTTTACAAAAGATATATCTGATAGAGGACCATTATCCGAATTGTACAAAGAACCCTTAAAACTCAATAATAAGAAAACAAACAACCCAATTAAAAATTGGGCCAAAGTCCTTAATAGACACCTTACCAAAGAAGATGTACAGATGTCAAATAAGCATATGAAAAGATGTTTTACATCATATGTCCACCAGGGAAATGCAAATTAAAACAATAATGAAATATTGCTACAAACTTAATAGAATCAGCCAGAATCCAGAACACTGGCAGCACCAGATACTGGTGAGACTGTGAAGCAGTGGGATCTCTCACTCATTTCTGGTGGGCATGTAAAATGGTACAGCTGCTTTAGAAGACAGTTTGATGGTTTTTCACAAAACTAAACATAATCTTACCATACAATCCAGCAGTCTGCTCCTTGGTATTTACTCAAAGGAGTTGAAAACTTATATCTACACAAAACCCTACACATGGATATTTATAGAAGCTTTAGTCATAATTATCAAAACTTGGAAACAACTAAGACATCCTTCAGTAGGGGCATGAGTTAATAAACTATGGTACATCCAGAAGTGGAATATTATTCACCACTAGAAAGAAATGAGCTATCAAGCCATGCAAAGATATGGGGGAAACTTAAATGCATATTACTAAGTGAAGGAATCCAATCTGAAAAGGCTACATACTGTGTAATTCCAACTTTATGACATTCTGGAGACAATAAAGAAACTAGTGGTTACCCGGGTTTAAGGGCAAGGGTAGGATTATTAAGAAGAGTACGGATTTTTAGGGCAGTGAAAACACTGTGTGATACTAAAATGGTGGACATATGTCATTATATATTTTCCAAACCCATAGAATGTACAACACTGAAGGTGGGCCCTAATATAAACTATGGACTTTGAAAAATTATAATATGTTGATACAGGTTCATCATTTAACAAAGTACCACCTGGTGGGGAATGTTTGATAATGCAGCAGGCTGTACATATGCCAGTGACTGCAGTATATGAGAAATCTCTCTTTTCTGTTCACTTGTGCTGGGAACCTAAAATTCCTCTATAAAAAAAAATAAGTCTTTCCTTGAGAAAAAGGAGAGAAAGACACTCAGGTTAGGAAAATGTTATTTTCATTAGATCCACAGAGAGTATTAGATAAATAATACCGGCAGAATTAAAAGATCTCTTTGTTGACTAGAAGTGCATAAACTCTCCCTTTAATCTGAACCTTTCTGTTTCTAGATCAACAACCGAATTCACAAAGGTTTGCCCCAGGAAAAAGTGTAAATTTCACAAATTACCTTAGATCCACTTTTGAAATATTTCTCAGTCCTCCCCTGCTGTCCGCACTCAATGACTCTTCTCCATCCAAAGTTATTTTCAAGAAGAATGTAACATCAGTCCAAAAAAAAAGGGTTTTTTAAGACCACATGTTGCATAATCATAAAGTCATTTGGAAAAGGACTAAATTTCCATCACAGAAGATTTTCAAGCAGAATGTATAGGCTCATCTCTCGGGGAAATGAATGAAGGAATTAATTCTCCTGCAAAGGAAGGTAGACAGCATGTTTTCCTCCAACTGGAAATTCTAAAACCTAATATTATTAGCTTTTTATAAATTTTGTGTTTCACTATCACCACATTCACTGAAATTTTCCTTTTATGCCTTCATTTTCAATGAAGGAATGAAAATATGCCCCTGTTATAGGAAATTCTCTTATTAATAAGAAGAGTGGATTGATATTGATAAGATGTCAAGAGTGGGTATAATTTCCAATTTTTGTACCATCTGCAAAATAGATTCACAAAGAATCCATCCCCTTCAATATCACCACCTACTCCTACAAACCACTTTCCTGCCCCACAAGCACACTTTAATCTGACTTCACCCCTTCATTTCTTTCTGAGGGCACACTTACTATGGGTCGCTGAACTCAGCCACATCTAAGAATTTTCTTAAGTTCCAGGATTCTCCTTCTTCGGTTGGTTGAGGAGGGGAATGAGCAGGACAAATACAGAGTAGAAATAGGACAGTGAGAGAGACAAGAATCGTATAAGCAGAACAAACGTTAAAGAGAAGCAGGCAAAGTTTTAGACACATACCAGCTAATGAAAAACACATCTAACATGGTAGAGAGATTTTTCTAGTTTCTAGGCAAGAAGAATGTGTTCATAAGGCTAAAACCCTATTTTGGTGTAGGATGCCACACACAGAGCCAAGGTTTTGCACTCTCTGCTCTCAAACCTAAGACACATAGATTCCACACTCAGCCCTGCTGTGTAGTCTGACCCTGAAATTCAGGATTTATGTTTTCAAGCTGGAGAGTTTCTTTTGAGACATATCCCCAGTGGCCCAATACTCAGACTTACAAAGCATGAATGAGCAAAGGGAATAATTAGAGAACTTTCTCTCCTTCCTCATACCCCTCTTCCATTATTTACCTCATTGTTTCATAATGACATACACTCATCATAAAAGTAGCATTGCAACTTTATATGCTTTTTGGTAAATATCCAATAAAGCAAGAAAATATACCACAGTTCCTCTGCCTTACCATTACCAATGTTAACAGTATGGTGTTTTCTTTCCAATCACTGAACCACATGGTTATGGTATATTTTGAACTACATACAATCATACCACATATGTAGTTTTGCATGTCTCCCTTTTAATTTCAATTTTTAAATTAGCAGGTTTCCTTATATTTCCCAAAATAAATTAAGCAGGTAGGTAGATAAATAGATAAGTATATATATAAATTACACTGTGATAAACCTCTTAGCTCATACAGTTATCCATATTTGAGACCTCATTAAAAATAAGCTAACCTATGGGGTGCTGGGGTGGCTCAGGAGGTTAAGTGAATGACTCTTGGTTTCAGCTTAGAACATGGTCGCAGGGTCATGAGGTCGAGCCCCATGTCAGGCTCCTCAGTGTGGAGTCTGCCTGGGATTCTCTGTCTCCTTCTCCTTCTG
The DNA here is from genome assembly GCF_902655055.1 of Lutra lutra. Lineage (NCBI taxonomy): Eukaryota > Metazoa > Chordata > Mammalia > Carnivora > Mustelidae > Lutra > Lutra lutra. The sequence goes on along the minus strand of NC_062287.1, from coordinate 19,428,856 downwards.
CTCGTACCCCTGCTCACTAGCTCTCTCTCGCTCTCTCTGGTTAAATAGATAAAATCTTTAGAAAAAAAATAAGCTAACCTAAATAGAAATGCCATAAGAATTAATGAATATTGTTTTTTTAAGATTATTGGCAAATTACTTTGTTGGCAGCAGTGCTTATGAGGGCCAATTTTACCAGCATTATGTAATAACATATTTAAAAGTTGCAGTTTTTATCATAAGCAATTGACAACCAACTATTTTTAGATATTAATTTTTGGTAACTCTTAAGGCTAAACATGTTTACAAATGTCTATTATTTTTCCTTATAGCAGCTAAAACAATGTGTTGATGTTAGATTAGACTAACAGAGAAATGGAATAGAAGAGAAAACATAAAAACATTTTCCCTGAATATACAGATAATTGACTTTAAGTCAAAGCTGATATGGAAGATCTTGGAGAAATTTTTTTTTCAATAAATGATGCTTGGGCAACTCAGTCAATAAGGAAAAGATACATTTAATCTCTTGCCACATACCCTCTACAAAATCAATTCCAGGATTTTCTAAATTCTAATCTGTAAGACAAACAATACAACTTTGTAAGTTAAACTGAGAAAAGTATTTCTGACCCTGATACAGAAACTAGTAACAATAAAGTAAACATTGATAATTTTGGTTGCTTTCAAACTGAGAACAACATTAAAAGAATGAAAAGGAAAATCAAAAAGAAAAAGTGAAAATCAGAGGTGTTATTTATAGTACATATTACTCATAATGACTCATATCACAATATGTAAAGAACGCCAATAGTGTATATTTTATTTTATTATTTTTTTATTTTTAGTATGTATATTTTAAAAACAAGCAATTCAGTATGAAAGCAGGCAAATGACCTGACTGGTCTTCACCAAAGAAAAATAGAAATAGTCAATGAACAATAACAAAAAAATCTGCTCCATCTCTTAAAGAAATAGGGAAATGAAAATTTATATTGCAATAAAATTTGCTTAAATATCAAAATCATCAATTACTAGAACTTTCACATTGTTGAGGGGACTATAAATTTATAGAACCACTTTAGAAAATAGTTAATCATTTTTGTATAAGGTGGGAGATATTTCCCTCATAAGACAGAAATTTCTTCGTAGAAACCCATGCACATGTGGATCAAAATAATGTATGCATATTCAAGTCAGAATTTTTGCCATAGCTAAAATTTGAACACACAAATGTCTACCAAGAACATGCTTTGCAATGTAATAATACACATCAATATAAAGAATGAATTTATAACTATGACGTAGTTATAATGTAAAGCACAATTTTAAATAATAGAAACTAGAAATTAAGTAGTAGCACATGATCCCACAAATATAAATTCTAAAAAGACAAAGTTTAGCAATTGTTTAGTAGTGACTTCAAAATTAATAAGAAATCAGAATTACAGTAGAAGTCATGATAGTTGAATGGGAGAGGACTGACTTCAAGGAAGGGATATGTGAGGGCTTCAAGATTATGAGCAACATTTAATTTCTTAATTTGTGTGGTGGTGACATTGTTTGCTTTATAATGAAGTTTAACTGTACATTTATGCTTATGAGCTTTTATCTAGATAAGTTATATTTCACAACACAAGCAAATGACTAAACTAGAAATTAAATAAAATTTTATAAAAGTTTAAACAAATTAAAAATAAAAACAGTTAAATTATCTGTTTTCTATAGATGATATGCTATGGACATATCATATCCTATGATATGATAACAGGGACTGGATTTATTCTCCTGCCATAAATATAAAACTAGAGCAAAAAGTATAAAAACAGGTATTTTCAGCTATGAGACAATAGGCAGAACAAGACTGTAACCCCATACAGAAGAAAAACAAATGGCATGAATACTTCTGCTGGGAGGCACATTCCAGACTGTGATAGGTGAAGAAGATATGCCAATTGTCTTTCAGAAAACTGAATAAGTAAGAAACTTTCCTACACATCCTATAACCCCAACATTACCTTGATACAAAAAACTAGTGAAAGACATTGCAAGAATAGAGCTATTCATTAATATCCTTTATAAACACAAATACAAAAATTCTTTTTTTTTTCAAATACAAAAATTCTTAACAAATTTTATCAAATCAAGTCCTTGATATTTGAAAAATAACTATACATCATGATCAAGTGAGGTTGATTCCAAGAAGGTAGGTTTGGTCTAACATTTAAAACTCAAGCAATATAATTTATCATATTAATAAACTAAATGATTGTCGCAATAGATCCAGAAAATGCATTTGACAAATTCCCAAATGCATCCCTGATAAACACGGTAGCAATTAAGAATACAAGGAATCATTCTCAACTTATTAAAAGAGAAAAACAAAACCAAAAAAGCTACAAAAAACACACCTACCTTCATACTTCATGTCAAAAATACACAACATTTTCTGCCTAAAATCAGGAGCAAGGTGAGGACAATTAGGCAAGAAAGAGAAATAAAAGACATCCAGATTATAAAGAAGAAGTAGACTGTCTACATGTGTAGACAACATGATCATCTATATACAAAGTCTGGTGAAATGTCTAAAAAAGCTACAAGAACAAATAAATGAGTTTAGCCAAGTTGTAGAACATAACCATTATACAAAATCAACTGTATTTCTATTTATTAGCAATGAATAATTAGAAATTGAAAATGCTAAAACTACCATTTAAAATAGCATCAAAATAGAAGATAGTGATAAATCTGACAAAAGATGTGCTAGAAACCTGAACATGGAAATGATACAACCAATAAATTATTGAGAGAAAGGAAAGAGACTCAGTATTCATGGTCAGATATTGTTAAGGGGCCAATTCTCTCAAATTGATCTATAGATTCAGTGCAGTTCTTTTTTTTATGATTTTATTTATTTATTTGACAGAAAGAAACACAATAAGAAGGGAACACAAGCAGGGGGAGTGGGAGAGGGAGAAGTGGGTTTCCTGCTGAATAGGGAGCCCGATGCCGTGCTGGATTCCAGGACCCTGGGATCATGATCTGAGCTGAAGGCATATGTGCAGGGACCAAGCCATCCAGGCGCCCCTGGTTCCTTCCTTCCTTTCTTTTTTTTTTTTTTTTAAGATTTTATTTATTAAAGAGAGGAAAAAATATGAATGGGGGGCGGCTGAGGGAGAGGGAGAAGCAGGATTCCCGCTGAGCAGAGAGCCTGATGCGGGGCTTGAAACCAGTACCCCAAGATCATGACCTGAGTTGAAGGCAGATGCTTAACCAACTGAGCCACCCCTGTGCCCCTAGATCAAGTTTTCTTTGTTTCACAAAGCCCTTTTCCTGCTAATTAAGACATACATTAGTTCTAGTAGGAAAGTGTATTTTCCCTTTCTTTAGTTATATTAATTCAAGCTTTAAAAAATCAACTTTCACAGAAAATCTAGATGTGTTCTAACAAGGTACAAAGGCAGAAGTCCCTGAGAAAAAAGAAAATCTCTGAATCAGACAAGTGAGGTGGCATCCATACTTGAAAAACTTACAGTCTGCCAAGCCCTGGAGGGAGAAAGTTTAATTAGTAAGATGTTTATCTCAGGGGAGGAATACTCAGGTGGTCTCTGGGGTAAAGAAGTTCCAGAGCTCCTGTTCATATGGGCCATAATCACCAGAAAGGAAAAGATTCATCAAGGAGACTATGAACCTCACCAGAGAACTGTTCCTTTGGGGATGAAAACCCTATTTTCTACCTTTGAATTTCAGGAATAAATCAGAGGAAAGAACAAAACAAAACATAACATAACTATATCTTCCCAAGACAAGGCATTTTCTAACCCAGAGTGTCATGATTATTTGAAATAAACTAATTAATAAATAAATAAACTTGAAATAAACTAATAAATAATATAATTAATAATAATAAATTAATTTTTTGCTAAATAAAATGTTTTCTGGAATATTGGCCTGTCATATATAAAACCAAGCTAAACAAAGCATTTGGAAAACATTCTGAGTATTTATCATCATGGAGAAGCATGATCCTCATCCAGAAAAACTCAAGGGTCAAGGCAATATCTCCTGAGGTGTCAAATCCATTTTAAACTCTATTATTTAAAATATTTGTTTTAGTGGCTCAGTCGTTAAGCATCTGTCTTCACCTCAGGTCATAATCCCAGGGTCCTGGGTTCGAGCACAATATTGGGCTCCCTGCTCAGCAGGAAGCCTGCTTCTCCCTCTCCCACTCCCTTTGCTTCTGTTCCCTCTCTCACGGTGTCTCTCTCTGTCAAATAAATAAATAAACAAACAAACAAACAAACAAACAAACAGACAGCATGGTACTGGCATAAAAACAGACACATAGACCAGTGGAACAGAGTAGAGAGCCCAGATATGGACCCTCAACTCTATGGTCAAATAATCTTCAACAAAACAGGAAAAAATATACAGTGGAAAAAAGACAGTCTCTTCAATCAATGGTGCTGGGAAAATTGGACAGCTATATGTAGAAGAATGAAATTCGACCATTCTCTTACACCATACACAAAGATAAATTTGAAATGGATAAAAGACCTCAACGTGAGCCAGGAATCCATCAGAATCATAGAGGAGAACATAGGCAGTAACCTCTTCATATCAGCCACAGCAACTTCTTTCAAGATATGTCTCCAAAGGCAAAGGAAACAAAAGCCAAAATGAACTTTGGGGACTTCATCAAGATCAAAATCTTCTGCACAGCAAAGGAAACCATCAACAAAACAAAAAGGCAACCCACAGAATGGAAGAAGATATTTGCAAATGACAGTACAGACAAAAGATTGATATCCAGGATCTATAAAGAACTCCTCAAACTCAACACACACAAAACAGATAATCATGTCAAAAAATGGGCAGAAGACATGAACAGACACCTCTCCAAAGAAGACATACAAATGGCTAACAGACACATAAAAAAATGTTCATCATCACTAGCCATCAGGGAGATTCAAATCAAAACCACATTGAGATACCACCTTACACCAGTTAGAATGGCCAAAATTAACAAGACAGGAAACAACATGTGTTGGAGAGGATGTGGAGAAGGGAACCCTCTTACACTGTTGGTGGGAATGCAAGTTGGTGCAGCCAATTTGGAGAACAGTGTGGAGATTCCTTAAGAAATTAAAAATAGAGCTTCCCTATGACCCTGCAATTGCACTACCGGATATTTACCCCAAAGATACAGATGTAGTGAAAAGAAGGGCCATCTGTACCCCAAAGTTCATAGCAGCAATGGCCACAGTCACCAAACTGTGGAAAGATCCAAGATGCCCTTCAACGGACGAATGGATAAGGAAGAAGTGGTCCATATACACTATGGAGTATTATGCCTCCATCAGAAAGGATGAATACCCAACTTTTGTATCAACATGGACAGGACTGGAAGAGATTATGCTGAGTGAAATAAGTCAAGCAGAGAGAGTCAATTATCATATGGTTTCACTTATTTGTGGAGCATAAGAAATAACGCGGAGGACATGGGGAGTTGGAGAGAAGGGAGTTGAGGGAAATTGGAGGGGGAGATGACCCCCCATGAGAGACTATGGACTCTGAAAAACAATCTGAGGGTTTTGAAGGGGCGGGGGGTGGGAAGTTGGGCCAGCCTGATGGTGGGTATTGTGGAAGGCACGTATTGCATGGAGCACTGGGTGTGGTGCATAAACAATGAATTCTAGTACACTGAAAAGTAATTAAAAAAATAAAAATTTTTTAAAAAAAAATAAATTAAATAAATAAATAAATAAAATCTTTTTTAAAAAAGTAAAATAAAATGTTTGTTTCTATCGCTTGTTCTTCCTGTGGTTTTGTCTATGCAAGAAGAACAAGCATCTTACTTGTCAAAAACTGAGTTTCTTTAAATTTTGAATTTTACCTTATGACCCAAACTTAGTTCTTAAATTGGTAAGTAGCAAAAATTAGCAAAACCTTAGCACTTTTCATTGATGAGAATTCATCATTTTGCTTTTATTCTTCTTCGGCTTTGGCTTATACTGCTTAGTCATGGCTGCAGGGTGAGCTTTACATGGTTTTATGAAACATTCAAATTTCTACAAAATCACAGTAAATAGAGTGCTTTCTTGATAAAACGTAACATTTACAACTCTGAGCTGAACAACAGAAAAAGCCTGTTTTTATCAGATACACCAGAATGGAGACATGTCGCTGCCATTACTCTATATGGCAGAAGAATCTTAGAAATTGGTAAAGAAATGCTCTTTTTCTATCAGAGAGTTCCAAGTGTTGAACCAGATTCCTCTTCATTTCTTCATCCCTCTTTATGTGTTTTCTCATTCAATGTATATTTTCGAGGACCTTCAGATCACTCAAAAGAAAGAGAGAAAGAGAAAGGAGAGAGGAGGGAGGAAGGAAGAAAACTGCTGAGCCCTGGAATAATGGAAATCCTAGAAAAAATAAACATTATTTCAGACTACATATTTTTCCTTTATTTTTTTTTAAGATTTTATTTATTTGACAGACAGAGATCACAAGGAGGCACAGAGGCAGGCGGAGAGAGAGGGGGAAGCAGGCTCTCCACTGAGCAGAGAGCCCGATGCAGGGCTCGATCCCAGGACCCTGAGATCATGACCTGAGCCGAAGGCAGAGGCTTAACCCACTGAGCCACCCAGGCGCCCCAGCCTTTATTTTTAAAAGAACATTGGTGTTTGTTTTATAGCAAATATAAATATTCTGTCTTGGAACTCAAAACCCAAGCATGTGGTTTGGATTTCTTTACTAATTAAGCAGATGTAATGCTTCATGGCCCCTCAAAATACATTCTGACATGATCTGATGATACTTCAGAAGGAGGATGAGGAATAATAAAATTTATAAATAGAAATGAACATAGGATGAGAGGAGGTGGGGAAAAGGACAGTACTCTGACCATTATTCTTGAGGCTGAGGTCAGATTTCACAACTGGTTAGGGGGCTATGATCATTGCTTCGCATCAAACAGATGAATCCGTGAGGGTAAGCCCTTGCTGAGGTCCCACCCTGACACAGCTGCTGCTTCTCAGGGAGCTTCATGAGGGCAGTTTTCTCAGCCATTATGGATGAAGCTTTCTTTAGAAATCTGTATTTATAGTGGAAATCCTCTGATGATGACAGACTGCATCTGTATATAGGGCTGTGGTTTGTACACATGTGTGCATGTGCTTGTGTGTACTTTGTGTGGGGAGGATGGTTAGAGAGGAAAAGGGAGAGAGAGAGAGAAGTCTGGGTAAAGACTTACCCATGGAAGAGCATGCCAACTCTGAAGAGTTGTTGCTTCTGGTATAACTTTTCTAATTCTACAGAAAATAAAATATGCAATTTACCCCTCTTTTCTACTTGGCTGATTGGGGTACTATGATAAGGAAGTGACCAATCCTCCTCAAAGCCCCATGAAAGTGAAAATGCCATGTAACACATAAATGACAATTACATCTTGTGTTTTCTATCAGTGAAAATGCAGTTACCATGATATATGATCTCAGTAAATGTTGTGTTTGCTTTCTTTCCAGTAAGGACAGAGCTCCATATATGAAAAGAAATGACCAACATGAGCATAGTGACAACATTCTTCCTCATGGGTCATCCCCATGCATCAGCACTGGACATCTCCCTCTTGGGAATCTTCTTGGTGATTTATGTACTCACTGTGGTGGGAAACCTCCTCATTCTGCTGGTGATCAAGGTGGATTCCCACCTCCACACCCCCATGTACTACTTCCTGACCAACCTGTCCTTCATTAACATGTGGTTCTCCACCATCACTGTACCCAAAATGCTGATGACCTTGCCCAGGAGGCAGGGCCATCTCCTTTCCCAGCTGTGTGGCCCAGATCTACTCCTTCCACTTCCTGGGGAGCACCGAGTGTTTCCTCTACACAGTCATGTCCTATGACTGCTACCTGGCCATCAGTCACCCACTCAGGTATGCCAGCATGATGAGTGGGAGGACGTGTACCCTCCTGGCCATCAGCACGTGGCTCAGTGGCTCTTTGCACTCTGCTGTCCAGACCATACTGACATTCCGTCTGCCCTACTGTGGGCCCAGCCAGATCCAGCATTACTTCTGTATGATTGAATGCTGAGTAACTGTCAAATATGAGTGTGAAATAATAACATTTAGAGACATTAAAAAATGGAAAGTTTCTACCACTACGACAACCATATCAAGTAACTTCAAAATATACAACACAATAATAAAACTCATCAAGAAATGAGCATTTGAGATATAGGAAGGAATAGAAAGTTGAAAAAATCAGACCTATAAGCAAATCTGAATAACTATTGCATCATTAAAAATAATGTTCTGTTCTTAAACTTAAGAAGTCATGATTTGTAACTTCTGGTTTTATCTCCAACATATAAAGAGTTGAAAGCTGTCCCTTGCCTGATTAAAACAAGGCAAATTGGGATATACTGAAAATCAAGGCTTTTCTTGGACCCATCAGAGAGCTGAGGTCACAGGGCAAACTGGCCTGGGACGGTGATGTGTAATTAACATACAGCAGACTGCCCATTGTGACCTTCTCTTCTGTGTTGGTTTTAGAATGTGGTCCACCTATGAATGGTTGTCAAACTTTGTTACTGATTTCAAATACTCTCATATCACATTGTCTCACATATTAATATCCTGCCAGCAGACAGCCTTTGGAGGAGAACTAAATAGAATTCCTCCCATGTCTCACCCACTAACAACTCACTCCATGAGAGCCCTGTGCCTTCTGTTTCTATCTAATGATCTGAAGCACTATCAGTAGGTCATCTGACTCCCTCACACTTGTCACACAAATTCCACAATTTTCAAAATTCTAATATGGCTTTCCATGGCCCCTGCTGAGTGGGTGAACTAGAGGAATAGAGTGATAACGAGTCTGTAGGGTTTCACCATCTCCTTTGATCTAATATGTATGCCCCCTGGTCATTGTGATAATATGGGCATCCAAACACGGAAACAAGGTCCCTCAAAATACTTTGATAATGACAACTTTGAAGAAGGATAAGACCCTTATTATACCCATTTTGAAAATGTTCTCCCATCCTGACTTTCATTCTCTCAATTGAATGAATGAATTAATGAATAAAATCTCAAAAAATGTTTATTATGAATCACTATCACTCAAACCATTTCTATACATTCATTTAATCCTCATAACAGTATTTTGAGAGAGTGTCATTTTTGAGATGGTAAATTGAGGTACAAGTCAGAGAATTATTTCAAAACTAGTTTGAGACAATATTTGCTTCTGTTTGGGTGCAAGTATAGCATTTCTTTCTAATTTGTAAAAGAAATGTTGAAATCCCATGAACAGGTTACTTAAAGATATTTTCATTTTTCTACCTTCCACATTGGAAACATCATTGGCCCCAGGCTGCAGTGTGGGTGTTCCATCCTAGACCAGGTTGTAGTTTGGTACAGCAGGATTTCCAAGACTCTAAGAGGGTAGGAGCAGGAGCTCCCTGGGCAGACGACCCTCTGGCACCAGCTGCGGTAAAAGAATCCAGTGTTGAATGGTTTGGTGCTAACAGTGGACATCTGGTCAGATAGCATAGGAAATCAAGGTCAGAATATGTGGTGGAGACCAATGGCTTCTGTCCTTACTTTCCTCTTGATCTGCCTCACCAAACCTGGGAAACTGCAGGACCCTGGTAAGTTGGCAGTTGTTGGCAGTTCCTGAGAGGAGCATGTCATCACCACAGCCTGTCCCGACAGACCCACCTGGAGAGTTAAGGAGCTGCTCAGAGCTTAGAGCTCTTTCAGTGTGAGAGCAATGAACATGGTCACGATGTGCCAGGTGGAGGGGTGGTCACACTGAGATCCACACACAAACACAGATGTGATGGAGAAGGCAGTCACACAGCTGCAACCATGAATCAGTGACTCTGATATTTGCTTCTGTCCTTGGACACTATGCTCAGGAGTATAATTCCCAAGTTGTATACATAAACCTCAAGCAAAAATTTTTTTAAAAAGCATATTACAAAGTTAGGTATATGACTAAAACAACCCTGGTGTCTGAGTTTCAAGCAGAATACAGAATTTTTAAGAAGGCAAAACTATGTTATATGTCAACTGTAGCTCAACAAAATGAAACGAAAGATAGAGAAAAAATTCACAGAGAAAAATTTGATAGACCAAAACTTAGGCAAGTTCATCATCAATAAATTTTAATTCTGATTTTTAAAAATTCCTCAGACAAACCCGTGAAACAAATATTTCTGAGTGGATGGTTTTGGAGAACATTTAACACTGAGAACTACACATGTATATGTTGCATCTTGGTGACTGAATTATATTAGTATTTTTTTAGAAAAATGATGATATCTACTTTCCAGTGTTTATTTGCTCCCGGAAAATGTTACTATGTTTATAAGCTTCCATAGAGCTTTCTTCACTTCCTTGTTCCTCAGAGTGTACACCACAGGGTTTAGAAGGGGTGTCAGCACCGTGTAGAAAACTGCCACAACCCCATCCACAGCATCCCGGGAGCCTGGCCTCAGGTAAATGAAAACACAGGGAACAAAGAAACAAAGGACCACAATGCAGTGGGAGGCACAGGTCTGAAAGGCTCTGTGTCTCCCCTCTGAGGTGCGGATCTTCAGGATGGACCAGACGATGGACACATAGGACAGCACTATCAGGAGAAAGCAGCCCAAGGCCACGACCCCGATGTTGACAAAGATCACCATCTCATTGACAGAGGTGTCTGCACAGGCCAGCTTGAGGATGGGAGGGGCATCACAGAAGTAATGCTGGATCTGGCTGGCCCCGCAGTAGGGCAAACGGAATGTCAGTGTGGTCTGGACAGCAGAGTGCAGAGAGCCACTGAGCCACGTGCTGGTGGCCAGGAGGGCACAAGTCCTCCCACTCATCATGCTGGCATACCTGAGTGGGTGACTGATGGCCAGGTAGCGGTCATAGGACATGACTGTGTAGAGGAAACACTCAGTGCTCCCCAGGAAGTGGAAGGAGTAGAGCTGGGCCACGCAGCTCGGAAGAGAGATGGCCCTGCCTCTTGGCAATGCCAAGGTCATCAGCATTTTGGGCACAGTGACGGTGGAGAACCACATGTCAATGAAGGACAGGTTGGTCAGGAAGAAGTACATGGGGGTGTGGAGGTGGGAATCCACCTTGATCACCAGCAGGATGAGGAGGTTCCCCACCACAGTGAGTACATAAATCACCAAGAAGATTCCCAAGAGGGGAATGTCCATTGCTGGAGCATGGGGAAGACCCATGAGGAAGAACGTTGTGACGAGGCTCACGTTTGTCATTTTCCACGCCTTTGGTACCTCTCCCTATGGGAATAGAGAGAGCACCTAGCATTTAATTGAAAACTGAAAACCCATTTTCGTGTGTCAACTTCATCATTCCTGGAAGATAATGCAAGAGTTATACTCAACTTGCTTCATCATCATCCTCTCTTTCGCTCTCTTTTTCTCTGTCTCTTGCACACCCACAAACACATGCACACACCAATGGGGCGCACACAGATCTATGCAGTAGAAAGCCATAGAAATCCATTGTATAACTTCTGGTTATGTGTCATAAATGATGACAAATTTAGCAACACAAAACAATGCAAATTTCCATTCTTACAGTGTTTGAGTCAGGTGAGCTGGGTGTTCTGCTCAAGGGTGAAATCAGGATGTCATCTGAGTCTGGAATTTCATCTGAGGCTTGGGACTGAGGTGTCTGGCTTTCTAGCTGTTAGTAGGAATCTTCGCCCTCAGCTGTAGAGCCCACCCCCAGGTCCTAACCCCCCGGCCATCTGATACCATGGCAGCTTACTGCTTCAAGGCCAGTAGAAGAATCTGTCTCCAGTTTTCTGTGACAAAGTGTGATGTAACAAAATGCATCACAAGTGATATCCTGGTGCAGTCTCAGGTCTCGCTCGCACCCAAGGGGAGGTGATTTATCAAGGAGTGTTCACCAGGGGGCAGCAATCAGGGGGACCTCTTGGAACTCTATTTTCTCTCCAGAGTTTATGTGGAAACTTAAGAACCAAGAATTTAATTGCTGATAGGGCTGCACACTTCAAAAGTCTACAGAACAGCTGAATAATTCTCTGGGGTCCTCATAGGTAACTCAGCAGTAGTAATATCAGATGAGACATTATAAGTATTAAATAAGACAATAGATGTGAAGTCCTTAATAAAGTGTCTGGCACTTGATAGCTGCTCAACAAATGATAATGAATCATACAAAATTGCCTTGTGATACAGAACTGGCTTCCTATCTGTATCTACCAATATCTATCTACCAATCTACCAGAGTGGGGGGAATGAGAGGGAGAATAAATTGTCTTTGCGTCATAGAAACATCTCAATTTCAAAACTAGACCTTTTTTAAAGATTTTATTTATTTATTTGACTAACAGAGATCACAAGGAGTCAGGGAGGGCGGCAGGAGGTGGGGGAAGCAGGCTCCCCACTGAGCAGAGAGCCCAATGCAGGGCTCAATCCCAAGACCCTGGGATCATGACCTGAGCCAAAGGCAGAGGCTTTAACCCAGTGAACCACCCAGCACCCCTCAAAACTAGATCTTTGAGGAAGGGTTCATCACTGGTATTTGACTGATGTCTCACTACAGCCATCACCAGCTTATAAAGGGAGTTCCCTCAGGGGAGTTTGAGAAACTCAATGCTGTGACATGATTCCTGCAATCTTCTGTCTGATCCAGAAAATACCAAGCCTTGTACACTGTTGGCTCCATACTCCGTTTACAATAGGCTATCCTTTATAAGGTTCTAGGAACATATAATTTATACCTGTTCTCCCAAAACATAATTCACTGGCAGTTTTCTAACATATAACCTTCTGTCATAAATATCTAGATATTTAGATGAATATGGCTTTGTTAGAGATAATATCCCTCTCTCCATCTTCCACTCTCATACTCATAAATTCAGGCAATGCCCTTATAGGAGAAGACATCTCCATCAAGGATATGGCTCTTATTTAAGACCTACTACCTGAGACAGGAAGAACAGAACCAACACCAGAGGAAAGGATGTTGCCAGCTTGATGTAAAGAAATGTCAAGAAAAGGCAGGCTGAATTGATTTTTAATCCAAATTAGCTTTGAGTTCAGAATTGTTGTTAATTAGTCCTTTTTTTTTAAGATTTTATTTATTTATTTATTTATTTGACAGAGAGAGAGAGAGATCACAAGTAGGCAGAGAGAGAGGGGGAAGGAGGCTCCCTGCTGAGCAGAGAGCCCAATGCGGGACTTGATCCCAGGACTCCAAGACGATGACCCAAGCCGAAGGCAGAGATTTAACCCACTGAGCCACCCAGGTGCCCTATTAATTATTCTTTGAGGGATGACTATGAAACTGGCTCCACAATATGAGAGAAGCCACGATCTCTGATCCCAGCAAAGCTTAGACAAAATGTTTCCCATGTCTAGACAATGTGGCTTAAGCTACATCTAAACTGTAATTTTTATGGGTGAAGGAGAGTGGGAGGTTCAGGTTTCCAGGTATGGAATGAATAAGCCATGGGAGTAAAGGCACAGCATAGGAAATAGAGTCAATGGTAATGTCACAGTGTTGTATGGTGACAGATTGTAGCTGCCCTTGTGGTAAGCAGAGCATAAAGTACAGAGAAGCTGAGTCAGTATATTATATACCTGAAAATAGAGCAACAATGTATCAACTACACACAAAAAGATTTTGAAATCATATTTTTCAAATAAGAGAATAAATAAGAGAGACAGAATTATCATAATCATAGCTGTATGGATATCAGAATTGAAATAATGATACAAATAATGATAAAAATAGGTATCTGACATTTCTATTTTACCATTGGGATCCCATATCCAGGATATCTTCGTATTCAGATTAATTGAAATATGAGCCTTTTCATCAGGTAAATTGCAAAGTAGACTAAGATTTAACACAGGACTATCAATTATGGTGTCACTGTGTGTGTGTGTGTGTGTAGCGAGGAGAAAAAGACAGATGGAGACAGAAAGACTGAGTAACACAATGTAGAGGCATGTCTAACAATGCCCAAACATCTTACCTCCCAGGGGAAGTTCAAAAAGGAAAGCAGGAAGACTAAGAGAAATCTACCATTTTAAGAACTCACCTTACAGTATGATTCATTTTAATATAAAACTCAGCTGGGTTTTTTTCTTCCAATTTTTTACTATCATTGTCAAGGTAGTAGTTTGCAAGTTATCACTCAAAGAACAGATATATCTATGATTCTTTGGTGAGAGTGGCTCATTTCTATCCAAGGACTCAAGTAGTTGAAGTTCGGGGAATGAAAGGAAGATGGCTAGATGGATAGGAGCTTAACTTGATTTGGCGACCCAGGGGAAGGTTTCCTCTTGAGTCTTCAGGTTCCTTAATGAGCAGAAAAACAAGAGCAAGAGACTAATGAAAGGTTTTTAATAATCATGCATAGATGTCCCACTGTGTTTGCTTTTTGAACCCTCCTGAGAAAATTTCATGTCTTTCTGAAACTTGTGTTTATACCTAAGAGGAAGGAAGAGGGACCTAGTTACCCTGTTCCCTCAACAGTGATGCAGATAAAGACACAACTGTGGGCTCTCAACTTAAACTTGTCCAGAATCCATACATGGTCACCACCTGTCCCCACTCTCCATCTCAAGGCAACTCTCTCTTCCACTACTTTTTTAAGCTGAGTTTAAAATACCTAAATTCCTAAAAATTTTTGTTGCTTAGAGTTTTAGAGTGACTCTGCATAAGAAATACCTAAGGATACATAACTATTTCCCAGCTGTATACATAATAGGTTGCATTGCTCTCATAACTTTTATGGTCTTATAAGCAAGTATAAACACTTGATATATTAAATTAGTTGTTCTTAATTTGTAAATAAGCTTTTCATGAACAATATTGATTTCTTTGTTTTGAGGAAATAGTCTTTTCTTATTGGTTTGTCAGGACATTTACTAATTAAGGTAAATAATCCAGTTACTAATATCAACATTTATTGCTGACTTGGATGAAGAAGAAAGCTTCCTCGCACATAGTGTTTGTACAAATCTATGCAGTTACAGAGCCTTCTTTAGGAAAGCAATAGGACAGTAGTTGAAGTTAAGAATACATATACACTTAATTCCAGTAATTCATTTCAGGAATCTATTCATGATTATAAAAGCACCAGTCATAAGTGTCTTTATTCAAACATGTGCTTTGGGGAGCCTTGCTGGCTCAGTCGGATGAGTCTGTGACACTTGATCTGGGTCATGAGTTCAAGCCGCATGTTGGGTGTAGAGATTAAAATAATATAAATAAATAAATACATAATTAAATAAGTGAATGAAGTCTGTGTTCATACATGGTTTCTAGTGACAAAACAACTGAAAAGCAAGTGAATATTGTTACAGAGAGGGTTTAAATATCCTTACAGAGAAAGGGTTGAATAAATCATCATGCTGCTACATCATGAAATATTAAGCAGTTATAACTGTACCAGTTAACTCTGAGTGGCTTTTGCAGGATATTTTCAATAATGCACAGAAGTGATGTTAGCCTTGTGCCATCTTTATAAAGAAAACAATGACAATTTGTACATTGTAGGAGTATAGATAAAGGAGAAGAAGGATAAAAATGAGATTATTAAATTGACAGTTGAGAGGTAGTATTGAAAAAAGGACAAAAAAATTTAAAGATGAGAACAGAAGTATAGCATATATGATATAAACTGGTCGATTTAAATTATACACATTGTTATATACCTAAAGAAACCAGAAAATTAAAGATTTGGATATTGATCTATTGACTTGCATTGATGTCCACAATAGCTTAAAAAAAAAAGTAAGCTAAACAAAAATTTACATGTCAGTGGAAACACGTTCCCCCCCACCCCACACACACACTCATGTAACAAAGCCCTGGAAAAACCAATGAATCAAACTTGGAGGAGGAACAGGAAACAGGAACAGGCAGAATTATTGCAAAATCATGCCTAATATGTGACGACGGCCCACTGACGTTTCATGGAGGACTCCAGTCCACAGTGGCTTACCATCACCCCAGGCATGAACCCCTTACCACCCTGCCTTTCCAATCTCTGTGTTATTAACCCTGTCATGGCCATCCTCTGAATCATCCTCTCTCGCATGTACCTTTTACTGCCCTTGCTTCTGACCCAAAGTCTAAGTTGACATATCTATTGCTTAAGTCTAGATCCCATGTCTGTGTCTCTATTTGCTGGAGGGAATGGGAAAGCATCTGGTATTGCTGTTTCTATAGCAAAATGCAGCCCCAATTACAGGAAGAGGGTCTAAATGATACACAGCCAACCTGTGAACAAATAAGTATGCCAGTAAAGATCCATGGCTGTCCACTGCAATGACTGCACACCATCTGTATACATCCTTCCCTGCCTACTTACACACACACGTTGTCAGCACCAACTACAGCATGACTGTATGCCTCGCGTCACTCCCTTCACACATGGAGCCGTTCTGAAAAATCACCATTTATTCCATCCAGATCCAACTCTATCATTGGTTCTGGGGCAAGTCTAGTTCAACATCGTGTGCCCTATGGACAAAACAGTAAAATTACCATGAACACATCCTAGATATAATAATGGACTGAATGGGGGGAGGAAAATAAAATATGGAAACACGCACATACCAAAGCAATGTAGAAATACATGTCAAAGGTACAAGACTTATTTTGCAACTGGTTATGAGGGAATAGCTAACATTAAGGACTTCTGTCTTCTTCCACACATTGTCTCATCAGGACGCTCAGCATGTCAGTGTCGTCAATGGGATAAACCACAACATTGTTTCTGCGAGACAAAACACTCATGATCTTGCCAATTTATGCTGCACTCTTATGATTAATTTTTACATCTAGATGTAGTTATATGCAGGAACTCTCAAAGAATTACCTGGATTCACTGACTGGGTAAGGAAGAGGGCAGAGTAGAAAAATTACTGCCTTATATGTTAGTGCAAGTATTTTTTCAGCAGGGGGATAAAATCCTGTAATTTGACAGTTTCGTGTTGTATGACAGCCAGATACCTTTCATCACATAATGTGCCAAGGAAATGAAACCTTGGAGAGCTCCCACCCACCGTGGAAGTAGGGACACCAGGGGAAGTCAAGTCCTTTACCCTATGTCAGTCTGTCACATAAATCTTTTGAACTACTTATTTGGTATTTCAGGAGTAAATGAAATAAAAAGAAACTTGAGCACAGTATGAGCTGACATTGCTGAACATTGTCAAATTGGACCAGATTTGTCAACTAGCCTAACTCACCGCAAGGCAACTAGATGACCAGAAATGTCACTAAGGTGGCAGTTTTTTTCTGTAGGCTCGACTCCCACAATGCAGTTCACATATGAATTTCTAGGGCATCTGGGCTATGTTCTATTTCCCACACACCAGCTCCTATTAGCATGATGTCACCAGTATAGTCAACACATAATACCCTGTGTGTTCATGGGTGGGCAAGTCACTACAGCTAAATCGTTACACAAAAAGAGAGATCCAAAATTGTACCTGTCACATATGTGATAAAAATTAGCTTTGAATAAATAAAATTGTTGTGTAGAAAAATTCTCTTTAAAAGACAAATATTCCGGGGTACCTGGGTGGCTCAGTGGGTTAAAGCCTCTGCCTTCAGCTCAAGTCATGATCCCAGGGTCCTGGGATCAAGCCCCACATCAGGCTCTCTGCTCCGTGGGGAGCCTGCTTCCTCCTCTCTCTCTTTGCCTGCCTCTCTGCCTACTTGTGATCTCTGTCAAATAAATAAATAAAATCTTTTAAAAAAATTAAAAAATAAAAAAAATAAAAGACAAATATTACTGGTGATTCACAGACCTGTACCCCTGGGGCTAATAATATATTATACGTTAATAATAAATAAATAAATAGTTAAATAAAAGACAAATATTTCATTGCTTTTTATGACTGAGTAATATATATATGTGTATATATATATATATGTGTATATATATATATATATATATATATCACATCTTTTTCTATTCATCAGTCAATGGACATTTGGGCTCTTTCCATAATTTGGTTATTTTTGATAATGCTATTAGAAATATCAGGGTACATGTGCCCTTTTGAATCAGTATTTTTATACCCTCTGGGTAGTACAATAGCTAGATCATAAGGTGATGGGGATTGAGGAGGGCACTTGTGATGAGCACTGGGTGTTGTATGTAGGTGTTGAATCACTAAATTGTACACCTGAAACTATTACACTGTATGTTAACTAGCTGAAATTTAGATAAACACTTAAAAAGACACAAAAAGATTTGAGTAGAAATTCTTCATCTTGATTTGGTCAAATTATCAAAAACATTCTAAAGACAGAGAAAGGATAAGTTGTGCATTGAGGGAAAATGCTTACTATGCATAAACTAAAGAGAAAATAGAAAGTATTAGTTGCAGTTCAGGAATGTTCCCTCTATCCCTGTACTTTGAAGCGTTTTAATCAGGAACGGATGCTGGATTTTGTCAAATGCTTTTTCTGCATCAATTGAGAGGACCATGTGGTTCTTCTCTCTTCTCCTATTGATTTGTTCTATCACATTGATTGATTTGCAAATGTTGAACCATCCTTGTAACACAGGGATGAATCCCACCTGGTCATGGTGTATCCACCATGACCATGTGCTGTTGGATCCTGTTTGCTAGGATCTTGTTGAGAATCTTAGCATCCATATTCATCAGTGATATTGTTCTGAAATTCTCCTTTTTGGTAGGTTCTTTGCCTGGTTTGGAGATCAGGGTAATGCTGGCTTCATAAAAAGGGTCTGGAAGTTTTCCTTCTGCTTCAATTTTTTTGAAACAGCTTCAGGAGAATAGGCGTTATTTCTTCTTTGAAAGTTTGTAGAATTCACCAGGGAATCCGTCGTGTGCTGGGCTCTTGTTTTTTGGGAGGTTTTTGATCACTGCTTCAATCTCGTTACTAGATATTGGTCTATTCAGGTTGTCGATTTCTTCCTGCTTCAATTTTGGGAGTTTATAGTTTTCCAGGAATGCATCCATTTCATCTAGGTTGCTTAGCTTATTGGCATATAACTGTTGATAATAACTCCTGATGATTGTTTCTACTTCCTTGGTGTTAGTTGTGATCTCTCCCTTGTCATTCATAATTTTATTAATTTGGGCTTTCTCTCTTTTCTTTTGGATTAGTGTGGCCAATGGTTTATCGATCTTATTGATTCTTTCAAAAAAACAGCTTCTAGTTTCATTGATACGTTCTACTGTATCTCTGGTTTCTACCTCATTGATCTCAGCTCTAATCTTGATTATTTCCCTTCTTATGTGTGGAGTTGGTTTGATTTGTTGTTGATTCTCCAGTTCTTTAAGGTGTAGAGACAGCTGGTGTGTTCTGGATTTTTCAATTTTTTTAAGGGAGGCTTGGATGGCTATGTATTTCCCCCTTAGGACCGCCTTTGCTGTATCCCATAGCTTTTGGACCGAAGTGTCTTCATTCTCATTGGTTTTCATGAATTGTTTAAGTTCTTCTTTGATCTCCTGGTTGATCCAAGCATTCTTAAGCAAGGTGGTCTTTAGCTTCCAGGTGTTTGAGTTCCTTCTGAACTTTTCCTTGTGATTGAGCTCCAGTTTCAAAGCATTGTGATCTGAGAATATGCAGGGAATAATCTCAGTCTTTTGGTATCGGTTGAGTCCTGATTTGTGACCCAGTATGTGGTCTATTCTTGAGAAGGTTCCATGTGCACTTGAGAAGAATGAATATTCTGTTGTTTTAGGGTGGAATGTTCTGTATATATCTCTGAGGTCCATCTGGTCCAATGTGTCATTCAATGCTCTTGTTTCTTTATTGATTTTCTGCTTCAATGATCTGTCTATTTCTGAGAGAGGTGTGTTGAGATCTCCTACTATTAATGTATGCATATCAATATGACTCTTTATCTTGATTAATAGTTTTCTTATCTAATTGGCTGCTCCCATATTGGGGGCATAGATACTTACAATTGTTAGATCATCTTGGTGGATAGTCCCTTTAAGAATGATGTAGTGTCCTTCTGTATCTCTGACTACAGTCTTTAGTTTAAAATCTAATTTATCTGATATGAGAATCGCTACCCCAGCCTTCTTTTGAGGCCCATTAGCATGAAAGATGCTTCTCCATCCCTTCACTTTCAGTCTGGGTGTATCTTTAGGTTCAAAATGGGTCTCTTGTAGACAACATATGGATGGGTCCTGTCGTTTTATCCAATCTGCAACCCTGTGCCATTTTATGGACGCTTTTAGGCCATTCACATTGAGAGTGATTATTGATAGATACGTTTTTATTGACATCGTGTTACCTTTGAAGTCTTTCTTTCTGTAGATTATCTCTATATTTCTGTTCAATGCTATTCTTAGGATTTTTCCTCTTTTATAGAACCCCCCTTAATATTTCCTGCATTCCTGAACTTCATCAAATCTATCTATGAAAAACCCAAAGCAAATATCATCCTCAATGGGAAAAAGCTTGCAGCCTTCCCATTGAGATCAGGAACACGACAAGGATGCCCACTCTCGCCACTCTTGTTCAACATAGTATTAGAAGTCCTAGCAACAGCAATCAGACAACACAGAGAAATAAAAGGTATCCAAATTGGCAATGAAGAAGTCAAACTCTCTCTCTTTGCAAATGACATGATTCTTTATATGGAAAACCCAAAAGACTCCACCCCCAAACTACTAGAACTCATACAGCAATTCAGTAACATGGCAGGATACAAAGTCAATGTACAGAAATCAGTGGCTTTCTTATACACTAACAATGAAAATACAGAAAGGGAAATTAGAGAATCAATTCCATTTACTATAGCATCAAGAACCATAAGATACCTGGGAATAAACTAACCAAAGAGGTAAAGGATCTGTACTCAAGGAACTACAGAACACTCATGCAAGAAATTGAAGAAGACACAAAAAGATGGAAGACCATTCCATGCTCTTGGATTGGAAGAATAAACATTGTTAAAATGTCTATACTGCCTAGAGCAATCTATACTTTTAATGCCATTCCGATCAAAATTCTACCAGTATTTTTCAAAGAGCTGGATCAAATAATCCAAAAATTTGTATGGAACCCGAAGAGACCCCGAATCGCTAAGGAAATGTTGAAAAACAAAAATAAAACTGGGGCATCACGTTACCTGATTTCAAGCTTTACTACAAAGCTGTGATCACCAAGACAGCATGGTACTGGCATAAAAACACACACATAGACCAGTGGAACAGAATAGAGAGCCCATTATGGACCCTCAACTCTATGGTCAGTTAATCCTCGACAAAACAGGAAAAAATATACAGTGGAAAAGACAGTCTCTTCAATAAATGGTGCTGGGAAAACTGGACAGCTATATGTAGAAGAATGAAACTCGACCATTCTCTTACACCGTACACAAAGATAAACTCAAAATGGATAAAAGACCTCAACGTGAGACAGGAATCTATCAGAATCCTAGAGGAGAACATAGGCAGTAACCTCTTCATATCAGCCACAGCAACTTCTTTCAAGATATGTCTCCAAAGGCAAAGGAAACAAAAGCCAAAATAAACTTTTGGGACTTCATCAAAATCAAAAGCTTCTGCACAGCAAAGGAAACAGTCAAGAAAACAAAGAGGCAACCCAGGAATGGGAGAAGATATTTGCAAATGACAGTACAGACAAAAGATTGATATCCAGGATCTATAAAGAACTCCTCAAACTCAACACACACAAAACAGATAATCATGTCAAAAAATGGGCAGAAGATATGAACAGACACTTCTCCAGTGAAGACATACAAATGGCTATCAGACACATGAAAAAATGTTCATCATCACTAGCCATTAGGGAGATTCAAATTAAAACCACATTGAGATATCACCTTACACCAGTTAGAATGGCCAAAATTAGCAAGATAGGAAACAACATGTGGTGGAGGGGATGTGGTGAAAGGGGAACCCTCTTACACTGTTGGTGGGAATGCAAGTTGGTACAGCCTCTTTGGAGAACAGTGTGGAGATTCCTCAAGAAATTAAAAATAGAACTTCCCTATGACCCTGCAATTGCACTACTGGGGATTTACCCCAAAGATACAGATGTCATGAAAAGAAGGGCCATCTGTACCCCAATGTTTATAGCAGCAATGGCCACGGTTGCCAAACTGTGGAAAGAACCAAGATGCCCTTCAACGGATGAATGGATAAGGAAGATGTGGTCCATATACACTATGGAGTATTATGCCTCCATCAGAAAGGATGAATACCCAACTTTTGTAGCAACATGGACAGGACTGGAAGAGATTATGCTGAGTGAAGTAAGTCAAGCAGAGAGAGTCAATAATCATATGGTTTCACTTATTTGTGGAGCATAACAAATAGCATGGAGGACTTGGGGAGTTAGGAGAAGGGAGTTGGGGGAAATTGGAAGGGGAGGTGAACAATGAGAGACTATGGACTCTGAAAAACAATCTGAAGGGTTTGAAGAGGTGGGGGGTGGGAGGTTGGGGGAACCAGGTGGTGGGTATTAGAGAGGGCACGGATTGCATGGAGCACTGGGTGTGGTACAAAAACAATGAATACTGTTATGCTGAAAATAAATTTTTAAAAAATGATTAAAAAAAAGAAAGTATTAGTTGCAGTATAGAAAAATATATAAATCAAAAAGTAAAAAGAAATAAATATAATAGGCAAAAGTCAGATAATAGAGTTTTCAGAGAAATGGAAAGCCAGAAATGTTGAAAAAGTAAAAAAAAAAAACTATGCTCAACCTCTTTGGAAATCTTGGAAATGCATATTAAAACTACAATAATAGGAGTGTCTAGGTAGCTCAGTCGGTTAAGCATCCAACTCTTGATTTTTGCTTAGGTCATGATCTCAGGGTCATGAGATCACGACCCCGGTCAGGCTCCATGGTCAGTGTGGCATCTGCTTGAGATTCTCTCTCTCCCTCTGCCTCTACCTCTCCTTCCTACTCTCTCTCTTTCTCAAGTAGATAAATAAATCTTTTTTTAAAAACCTACAATAATACATAAATTTATGCTTTCAAGATTGGAGAAAAATGTGTCATCTGTGAATATACAAAGTCCTAGCAAGAATGGGGACTACAAGGGCTCTCTTATGCTCATAGTTAATGTGAACATTGGTGCAAACACTAGATCTCCAATACAGTTATAGATCTGCATATTCAATAACTACTCTTATATTGCTTTCCTAAAGAAGGCACTGTAACTATACAGATTTGTACCAACACTATGTGGGAGAGAGCACTGTTACCTCAAAACAAAGAAATCAATACTGTTTGTGAAAAGCTTATTTGCAAATTAAGAATGACTTTACTATATCAAGTGTTTACCCTTGCTTATAAGACCATAAAAGTTATGACAGCAATGCAACCTATTATATATACAGCTGGGAAATAGTTATATATCCTTAGATATTTCCTTCAGCAAAGTCACTCTGAAACTCTAAACAATGGGTGCCTGGGTGGCTCAATTGGTTGAGCAACTGCCTTCGGCTCAGGTCATGATCCCAGAGTCCCGGGATTGAGTCCCGCATCAGGCTCTAGTCCCACATCCCCACATTGGGCTCCCAGCTCCACGGGGAGTCTGCTTCCCACTCAGACCTTCTCCCCTCTCAAGCTCTCTCTCTCTCTCAAATAAATAAAGTCTCTAAAAAAAAAAACTCTAAACAACAAAATTTTTTAGGAATTTAGATGGTTTTAACACAGCTTAAAAAGGTGTTGGAAGAGAGAGTTGCATTGAGATGGAGCATGGGGACAGGTGGTGACTGTTTATGGATTCTGGACAAGTTTAAGTTGAGAGCCAGCAGTTTTGTGTTTATCTGCATCACTGTTGAGGGAAAAGGGAAGTGGGTCCTTCTTCCTTCCTCTTAGGTGTAAATACAAGTATCAGAAAGACATGAGCTCCTCTCAGGAGGGTTCAAAAAGCAAACACAGTGGGACATCTATGCATGATTATTAAAAACCTTTCATCAGTCTCTTCTTGTTTTTCTGCTCATCAAGGAACCTGAAGACTCAAGAGGAATCTATCCCCTGAGACACTACATCAAGTTAAGCTCCTATCCATCTGGCTGAGTGTGTTCTATTCCCTGGACTTCAGCTAGTTGGGTCTTTGACTAGAAAAGAGCCACTCTCACCAAAGAATCACAGGTAACTGTTCTTTGAGTAATAACGTGCAAACTACTGCCTCGACATAAATAGTGAAAAATTGGAGGAAAAAAATACAGATGAGTTTTATACTGAAATGAATCACATACTGTAGGTGAGTTCTTAAAAATGTAGATTTTTCTTAGTCTTCCTGCTTTCCCTCTTCAACTTCCACTGAGAGGTAAGATGCTTGGGCATTGTTAGACATCGTCTTACATTGGGTTATCAAGTCTCAGGTTGTCACTATCTCTGTCTATGTCTCTGTATCCCATCTCTGTCTGTCTGCCTGTTTCTCTCTTTACACACACAGACACACACACAATTATTAATTAAAAACCTACAAAGAAGCACAAAATTGTTGCAACATGGACAACAAATGAAACATTGACACCTCTAATTGATAAATCTTAGTCTACTTTGCAGTTCACCTGATGAAAAGGTTCGTATTTCATCTAATGTGAATATGAAGATGCCTTGGGTATGGGATCCCACTGGTAAAGTAGAAACTTCAGATACATTTGTATCAGTTTTTGAATTATGATATCCATATAGGTGATTATGATAATTCTGTCTCTGTTATTTATTCTCCTATTGGAAAAATATAGCTTAACATTTTTTATGTGTGCTTGTATGTTTGACACACAACGCCACACAATTTTCAGGTGTACAACATAGTAATTGACATTCTCTGTACTTTATGCTCTGCTCACCACAAGTGCGGCTACCATCTGTCACTATACAATACCATCGACTCTATTTCCTAAGCTGGGCCTTCATTCCCATGGCTTATTCATTCCATAACTGGAAGCCTGAACCTCCCACTCTCCTTCACCCATGAAAATTTTAGCTTAGATGTAGCTTAAGCCACATTGTCTAGACATGGGATACATTTTGTCTAAGCTTTGCTGGGATCAGAGATCCTGGCTTCTCTCATATTGTGGAGCTGGTTTCACAATTTTCCTCAGAGAATAATTAATAATGATCATGAACTCAACACAAATTTGGGTTAAATTTTTAAAATATCAATTCTGTCTCAATTTTCATTGTATAGAATCCCAACTTTTCTTGACATTGAGCTGGCAACATCCTTTCCTCTGATGTTGGTTCTGTTCTTCCTGTCTCAGGTAGTAGGTCTTAAATAAGAGCCATACCCTTGGTGGAGATGTCTTCTCATATAAGGGCATTGCCTGAACGTATGAGTATGAGAGTGGAAGATGGAGGGAGGGATATTATCTCTAACAAAGCCAAATTAGCCTAAATATCTAGGTATTTAGGATAGAAAGATATATGTTAGAAAACTGCCAGTGGATTGTGTTTGGGAGAACAGGTATAAATTTTATGTTCTTAGAGCCTCACAAAATCCATTATGTAAGCTTACATTGTAAGTCTAGTGTAAGAGAAGCAAGGAGACAGCAGTGTACAAGGTAAGTATTCTGAATGATAAGGAAGGTAGCTGGTCTCATATCATAGAGGTGAGTTTCTCACCTCCTCTGAAGGAAATCCCTTTATAAGCCGGTGATGGCTGTAGTGAGACACCAGTCAAATACCAGTGATGAAGCCTTCCTCAAAGATCTAGTTGTGAAACTAAGAAGTCTCTACAACACAAAGAGAATTTATTCTTCCATTCATTCCCCCTCCCCGTTCATAGGTAGATAGATTGATAGATGATAGATAAATTATAGATACATAGGCAACTCTGTATCAGAAGGCAATAGTTTTGTATGATTCTCTACAATTTCTTGTGAAGTTCTCAACTGTCAGATACTTTATTATGGACTTTACAACTATTATCTTATTTAGTTTTTATCTCCTAGCTGGGAATACTACTATAAAGTTACATATGAAGACCCCAAGGAATTATTCAGGTGTACCAAAGACTTTTGAAGTGTGCATTGCTATCAGCAATTAAATACTTGGTTCTTTAAATTTTTCCATGAACTCTGGAGAGAAAATAGAATTCCAAGAGGTCCCCCTGAATGCTGCCCCCTGGTGTACACTCCCTGCTAAATCGTCTCTCCTTTGTGTGGGTGAGACTTGAGACCATGATGGGATATCACTTATGATGCATTCTTACACTATGCTTCATCACAGCAAACTGGAGACAGATTCTCCTACCAGCTTTATAAAAGTAAGCCGCCATGTTCTCAGATGGCCGGGTGGTTAAGACACAAGGGTGGGCTCAAAAGCTAAGAGGGATGATCCCTGCTAACAGCCAGCAAGAAAGACAGACACCCTAGTCCTAAAGCTGCAAGGAACTGAATTCTGCCAACAATCTCCATGGACTTGGAAGAGAAACCCAAGCTTCAGATGAGATTCCAGACTTAGCTGACATCCTGATTTCAACCTTGAGCAAAACATCCAGCTCACCTGACTCAAACACTATAAGAATGGAAATTTGTATGGTTTTTAAGCAGCTAAGTGTGTGGTCATTTATGATATATACTAGAGATTAATACAATGGATTTCTATGACTTTCTTCTACATGTAACTCTATCTGTGTTTCTGTTTGTGCATGCATGTGTATCTGTGTGGGCAAGAGAAAGAAAGAGAGAGAGAGGAAGAGAGAAGATGATGATGAAATCATTCTATCATCTTTAGCAAATAAGTTTCATAAGAAGGAAAATTTAGTTTAGCTCTAGAACTATCTACCATGGATGATAAAGTTGACACATGAAAATGGGTTTTCAGTTTTCAATTAAATGCTGGGTGCTCTCTCTATTCCCATAGGAAGAGGTACCAAAGGCGTGGAAAATGACAAACGTGAGCCTCGTCACAACGTTCTTCCTCATGGGTCTTCCCCATGCTCCAGCAATGGACATTCCCCTCTTGGGAATCTTCTTGGTGATTTATGTACTCACTGTGGTGGGGAACCTCCTCATCCTGCTGGTGATCAAGGTGGATTCCCACCTCCACACCCCCATGTACTTCTTCCTGACCAACCTGTCCTTCATTGACATGTGGTTCTCCACCGTCACTGT
This sequence comes from Lutra lutra, assembly GCF_902655055.1. NCBI lineage: Eukaryota > Metazoa > Chordata > Mammalia > Carnivora > Mustelidae > Lutra > Lutra lutra. The sequence goes on along the minus strand of NC_062287.1, from coordinate 19,401,751 downwards.
GCCCAAAATGCTGATGACCTTGGCATCGCCAGGAGGCAGGGCCATCTCTCTTCCGAGCTGCGTGGCCCAGCTCTACTCCTTCCACTTCCTGGGGAGCACTGAGTGTTTCCTCTACACAGTCATGTCCTATGACCGCTACCTGGCCATCAGTCACCCACTCAGGTATGCCAGCATGATGAGTGGGAGGACTTGTGCCCTCCTGGCCACCAGCACGTGGCTCAGTGGCTCTCTGCACTCTGCTGTCCAGACCACACTGACATTCCGTCTTCCCTACTGTGGGCCCAGCCAGATCCAGCATTACTTCTGTGATGGACCTCCCATCCTCAAGCTGGCCTGTGCAGACACCTCTGTCAATGAGATGGTGATCTTTGTCAACATCGGGGTCGTGGCCTCGGGCTGCTTTCTCCTGATAGTGCTGTCCTATGTGTCCATCGTCTGGTCCATCCTGAAGATCCGCACCTCAGAGGGGAGACACAGAGCCTTTCAGACCTGTGCCTCCCACTGCATTGTGGTCCTTTGTTTCTTTGTTCCCTGTGTTTTCATTTACCTGAGGCCAGGCTCCCGGGATGCTGTGGATGGGGTTGTGGCAGTTTTCTACACGGTGCTGACACCCCTTCTAAACCCTGTGGTGTACACTCTGAGGAACAAGGAAGTGAAGAAAGCTCTATGGAAGCTTATAAACATAGTAACATTTTCCCGGAGCAAATAAACACTGGAAAGTAGATATCATCATTTTTCTAAAAAAAATACTAATATTCAGTCACCAAGGTGCAACATATACATGTGTAGTTCTCAGTATTAAATGTTCTCCAAAACCATCCACTCAGAAATATTTGTTTCACGGGTTTGTCTGAGGAATTTTTTAAAAGTCAGAATTAAATTTTATTGGTGATGAACTTGCCTAAGTTTTGGTCTATCAAATTTTTCTCTGTGAATTTTTTCTCTATCTTTCCATTCCATTTTGTTGAGCTACAGTTGACATATAACATAGTTTTGCCTTCTTAAAAATTCTGTATTCTGCTTGAAACTCAGACACCAGGGTTGTTTTAGTCATATACCTAACTTTGTAATATGCTTTTTAAAAAAATTTTTGCTTGAGGTTTATGTATACAACTTGGGAATTATACTCCTGAGCATAGTGTCCAAGGACAGAAGCAAATATCAGAGTCACTGATTCATGGTTGCAGCTGTGTGACTGCCTTCTCCATCACATCTGTGTTTGTGTGTGGATCTCAGTGTGACCACCCCTCCACCTGGCACATCGTGACCATGTTCATTGCTCTCACACTGAAAGAGCTCTAAGCTCTGAGCAGCTCCTTAACTCTCCAGGTGGGTCTGTCGGGACAGGCTGTGGTGATGACATGCTCCTCTCAGGAACTGCCAACAACTGCCAACTTACCAGGGTCCTGCAGTTTCCCAGGTTTGGTGAGGCAGATCAAGAGGAAAGTAAGGACAGAAGCCATTGGTCTCCACCACATATTCTGACCTTGATTTCCTATGCTATCTGACCAGATGTCCACCGTTAGCACCAAACTATTCAACACTGGATTCTTTTACCGCAGCTGGTGCCAGAGGGTCGTCTGCCCAGGGAGCTCCTGCTCCTATCCTCTTAGGGTCTTGGAATTCCAGCTGCACCAAACTACAACCTGGTCTAAGACAGGAACACCCACATTGCAAGCTGGGTCCAGTGATATTTCCTATGTAGAAAGTAGAAAAATGAAGATATCTTTAACTAACCTGTTCATGGGATTACAATATTTCTTTTACAAATCAGAAAAAAAGCCTGCAAAGGATAAAACCCTCTGAAAATACCTATTTAATGCTACATGGCCCACACTTGTGGGCATCCACATATAATGGGTGAAATGCTATACTTGCACCCAAACAAAAGCAAATATTGGCTCAATATTTGGAAATAATTCTATGACCTGCACCTCAATTTTCCATCTCAACAATGACCCTCTCTCAAAATACTGTTATGAGGATTAAATGAGTGTCTAGAAGTGGTTTGAGTGACAGTGATTTATAATAATTCTTTTTTTAAAGATTTTATTTATTCATTCATTCATTCATTCATTCAAGAGTGAGAGACAAAGCCAGAGCAGGGCAGGGAGGGGCAAGGAGAGGGAGAAACAGAGTCTCCGCTGAGCCAGGAGCCCAACATTAGGACTCCAGTCCAGGACCCTGAGACCATGACCCAAGCCAAAGGCAGATGATTAACTGACTGAGCCACCAGGCACCCAGTACATTCTCAATTAGAGATCTAAAGTTTAAACCTGGGGCCACCAGTCAGGCAGCCTCATTCTCAGAATCATTCTCTTCACAAATTCTGTCAATGATTCCCAGCCACCAAAATAATATTTTTGAAGATACATGAATGTTGATTTTTTTAAATCACCTTCTAGATAATAAATCTAGCTAATTATGAACAATGTAATCATTCTGATTCATTAACCATTTTCATAAATTTGCTACCCCTATATTTACTAGCCTTCAAGGAATTTATAGGAAAGCATCTGAAACATTAAAATTATAATGAATTAAGTTTTTCTAGAATAATTCAGAGGCAAACACAGTAACATTATTGAGCTTGGGATAAATGCTAGACATTTTGTAAATTAATTTTTATAAGAACCTTATAAGATAGGTTCTGCTACTATAAAAAAATAAAAAAGAAAATGATGGCAGCTTAGATAACTTGATAAAGTCACACACTAGTAAGGAATAGAGTCAAGGTTTAATTTCAGGCTATCTGGTACCAAAGCTCATGGTGGTAAATTCTACTATACATTACAATCACTAATTTCAGGAACTTTCTATTTGGGGGAGAGCAGAGTCATATCAATGAACATCAGTAATTATTGGAATAACAAAACACAGATCTTTGAATAGTTACGTGTATTTTATAACTGAAATGTAAGTTTTGTTGGAAACCACATTTCCCCCGTAGACCAGGAAAAGTGTATGATCTACTCTACCTCCACCTAAGTGAGATTGCAAATGTGTCATGTGTTCCACATGAAGGTGTGGATTCCTCTGGGAAAAATACTGTCTTAGCCCCTTAGTCTCCACCTACATCAATCCTGGTCTTATTTCTTTAGAATATTCTCTCTGCTACTGACCCCTCTATTTCCAAACATTTACTTTTTGAGGAACCCAACTTCTGATCCACACTCAACGTATTAGGTGTCATTCCTAAACAGATGCCACCTCTTTCTCTCAATGCTGTCCTTACCTTCTTTGTCCTTACCTTCTTTGTAACTTGAGTTTTTTCGATGCTTCCATTTGGAGATAAAGCTATCACATCAAAATTCCTATGTCTACACCAAAATCCCTTTTTCCTTTTTCTTCAACATTTGTCTCTCTGTAGTATGAATGACCCAACAAAAGTAACCCTGACACTCGGAAGGTCTTCCCATAGTCTCTGTTCATACATTTCTTCTTCGTGCAATTGGGAAGGGGGTAAGAGAAGAAATAGAAAAGGAAGAGGTAGGATGGCATGAAGACATTCCAGAAAATAAAGAACAATGTTGGATAATTTTAAAACTTTAATAATGAATCCTTTGCATTTTCAAATAACAACTGGAACACCTTCTTTTGTAAATACTTCATTGTGTTGTTAGTATGCGCCAAGAGCTGTTAGTACTGCTTCCAAAAGAGGAAAATAAAAAAGAATAAAATACAGGAGAATTGATGTCTGCATTCCACATGGGGACCAACGAAATATGAGCAAATGTCTCACCACATCGTGTCACAGTTTGATGTATTCTCCTGGGTTTCTCCTCAAAATAGCAGCTCTAGAGTACTGACCTTCTCCACTGAGGCTCTTAATGACTGGTACCATTTCACTGAATTTTGAAAATGTTGTTTGGTAGAAGCATGATGTGTCTGATGGATTCCTTGAAGCTATATTTTCTGAGTTCACTAGTGGTTGAAAACCGTCTATGTTATAGATGTTGTAGCTGAATTATAAGAAGTAATTAACTAATAGAAAAAATCAGGCTCAAATTATGAATGAATAGGGTGACTTTTATAATGATCCCAGTGCTGATACTGGTTCATTCACTCATACTTTCTCAAATAATTAATCAGTGCAGTAATTCCTTCAATAATTTAAATTAGGTGACACCTATATTTAAGGCACAGGAAATACAGGGCATCAAGACAGTGTCTACGCTCCAGAACTCCAGAGTTCAATGAGAAACGCACAAGTACACAAGTGAATCTTACAGTGTCCTACTGTACGTATGGAGCGCTACAGTAAATGATGTGACACCTAACACAGATTAAGTAGTAGAGTGAATTACCACCTGAAAATGAAGAAAATAACATATCCAGATAACAAACGCTTGCTTCAATGACATAACTCATAATAAATAATTAGTACATATAAAATATGAATAAAACAAAGGTGATTTCAATCTATGTTTTTCGGAGTCTGCTCCAAATTTACAGAGCTTCTGTTTTCCAGGCCAAATCATAATGCATATTGAATCTTTTCGTTCTAACAAGAAGAATAATTGGACACAAGAGACTAAACCCAAGGCATTTCACATTTCTTTTTATTGTCTGAAAATCTCTGTATCCTGACCAGGCATACATGTTGACCATCATCTGCCCCCACCCAACCACAGGAAAGACACAAGAAGGTGTAATGCCACCATGTCCTCGAGGAAGACGTGAGGAAGTATTAGGTGGGCTGCACAAAGTCTGACTAAGGTCTAACTCAAATGTTTGCAGTGTGACCCTATTTTTCTCACTGTGGGTAAAATTAAGACAAAGGCATGTCTCTTTGGTAGAATGGGGGGACATTATCAAAATGGGTATAAATAAGAGTTATATCCTTCTTCAAAGTTATCACTATCAAATTATTTTCAGGGCCCTTGTTTCCATGTTTGGATGCCCATATTATTACAGTGACCAGGGGACATACATATTAGATCAAAGGAGACATTGGTGAAGCCCTACAGACTCATTATCACTCTATTCCTCCAGTCCACCCACAGTCAGCAGGGGCTAGGGAAAGCCATAGTAGAATTTTGAAAATAGTGAAATTTGTGCAGCAAATGACAGGGGGTCAGATGCCCTACTGATAGCGCTTCAGATCATTAGATAGAAACAGAAGGCACAGGGCTCTCATGGAGTGAGCTGTGAGTGGGTGAGACATGGGAGGAATTCTATTTAGTTCTCCTCTAAAGGCTGACGGTTGGCTGTATATTCACACATGTGACAATAAGATATGAGGGTATTGATATCAGTAACAATGTGTGACAAACCATTCATAGGTGGACCACATTCTAAAATCAACACAGAAGAGCAAAGTCACAATGGGCAGCCTGCTGTATGTTAATTACACATCCTTGTCTGATGGGTCCAAGAAAAGCCTTGATTTTCAGTGTGCCCCAGTCTGCCTTTTTCTAAGAAGGCAAGGACAGCTTCCAACTCTTTACATATTGGAGATGAAACCAGAAGTCACAAATCATGACTTTTTAAGCTCAAGAACTGAGCATTATTTTTACATGATACAGTAGCTATTCAGATTTGCTAATAGGTATGACTTTGTTTAACTTTCTATTCCTTCTTATATCGCAAATGCTCTTTTCAGGATAAGTTTTATTATTATGTTGTATATTTTGAAGTTACTTAGTACAATTGTAGTAGTGTTAGAAACTCTCCATTTTTTCAATTAGCAATAATCGCGCCTCGGATAAACCTCATTGGCTACGATACTGCCACTGCGCAAAGCTAGAAACTCTCCATTTTTTAATGTCTCTAAATGTTACTATTTCACACTCAGATTTGACAGTTACTCAACATTCAATTATATTTATTTTTTATGGAAACATGGTGGATACACAATGTTACATTAGTTTCAAGTGTATGATATTGTGATGGGATAAGTCTGCACATTATGCTCTGTTTACCAGAAACATAGCTTCCATCTATCACCACACGACGCTGCTACAATATCACTGACTGTATTTCCTATGCTGTGCCTTTCCTCCCTGGACTTACTCATTCCATACCTGGAAGCCTGTACCTTTTGCTCCCCTTCGCCCACTTCACCCCTGCCCCCAGACCTGCCCTTCTGGCAGCCACCAGTTCTCTGCATTTAACAGCATACAATTCTGGATTGACAGTTATCTTCTCACACTCTGTGCTGTTTATTTCCATATTTGCGACTTGTATCATTGCTGAGGCTCAATCAGCTGTTCAAATAGTATTTCACTGAAGAATAACTTACTAAAAGCAATTTTCACAAGTCCTATATTTTGAAGGTGTTTTGCTAATTCATAAGAATTTGGGATTTTAATAGCTTCCTGCTAAATTGATTGTTTTATATTTATAAAATGCCCTTTATACTCAGCCACAAAACAAATGAAATCTTGCATTTGTGATGACATGGATGGACCTATATTATGCTAAGTGATAGAAATTAGAGAGAGAATGACAAATAGCATATGATTTCACCTACATGTGGAATCTAAACAACAAAACAAATAAACGGTAAAACAGAAACAGGCTCTGCAAATAGCAAATCGCTCAAACAGAGAACTAGTGGGAGGGGAGGAAGTGGAAGGATGAGCAAAGTAGGTGAAAGAAATAAGGAGTTAAAAACTTTGGTTATCAAATAACATGTCACTGGGATTAAAAGTGCAGCAAATACATAATTTTGTGTAGTGACCGATGATGACTACACTATCCTGATAGCATTTCCTAATACAGATCATTGTCAAATCACTACAACTAATATAATATTGTATATCAGCTAGACTTCAATAAATTTTTTTAAAAATATCCTTCATGCTTCTTACTTCCTACCTTAAAGTTCACCATATTTGTTAATTAATATAGACTTGGGTTTTTTCCTGATGTTTTTGTGGCATACATTTTCCATTCTGGTACTTTCCATTTTTTAATTTCCATTGTTTGTATTTAATACAGTTTCTTATAAACTAGATAATTAAGAATTTTCCAGGCTGTCTGTATCATTTTTATATTATTTAAGGTGGTTATTTTATCTGTAATTGCTGATATAGTTAGATTTAAATTGCACATTTTGTTACTTGCTTTCAATTCTTACCTTAAATTCTTTTTTCTTTATTCCCATAATTTTTCTTATATTAATCAAAGTATTTAGTGTATTTAACAAAGATTTTCGTTGTTTTATTTACTTTTTTGTTTTTACCTGTTTTCATTATTCTTTACCTTTTTATGATATTCAATATAATTTTTAAAATTATAATTTACTTATGTTAGGGGTGCCTGGGTGGCTCAGTGGGGTTAAAGCCTCTGCCTTTGGCTCAGGTCATGATCCCAGGGTTCTGGGATGGAGCCCCAGCCCCACATTGGGCTCCCCTCAGCAAGGAACCTGCTTCCCCCTCTCTCTCTGCCTGTCTCTCTGCCTACTTGTGATCCCTGTCTGTCAAATAGATAAATAAAATCTTAAAAAATAATAATAATAATTTACTTATGCTAGCACTTTACAACATCCTAAAAAATCCAAAACCCTTACAATCATTTAACTGCATGTAACCTCTTATACATTTTTATATTTTGTCCTATATTTTATTTCTAATTATGTTATAAACCTCATAGGACATCATTATTGGTACTTTATTATTTAATTGATTTTTATTATTACTTGTGCTTTAAATAACTAATAGTGTTTTATCTTTACCTATACCTTCCCTTAAGAGTACTATTTATTCCTTCTTGTACTTCTTCAATCTGGATCTTTAAATTCAATTTTGGGGTGGTTTGGGGTTCTTTAAAACCTATTTCTGTTTATTTTTTTAAATATCTTTTTATTTATTGGTTTGACACAGAGAGAGAGAGAGAGCACAAACAGAGGAAGTGGCAGGCGGAGGGAGATGGAAAAGCGGGCTGCCAGCCAAGCAGGGAACCTGATGTGGGGCTCGATCCCAGGACTCTGGGATCATGACCCGAGCTGAAGGCAGAGGCTCAACAGACTGAGCCACCCAGGCGCCCCTATTTTATTCAATTTTGGAATTTCCCTTAGTAATTTTTATGGTGCAGGAGTATATTGTATGCTCATACTTTTTCAGAGGGAGGTTAAGTCTGACCTCTACTTCATCGTTGCTGTGTAGAAATAATGTTTTCTCTTTTTGTTTTTAATTTGGAATTTGACTTTTCACCTTGCCTGCTTTGAAAAAGCAACTTTATAGAGGTATAATTTGCATATGCTGAAATGTATCCATCTTAGGTACCCAGTTTGAAGCTTTAATAAATGTCCGTTACTCCTACAATCAAGATAAAAACCTTTCCCATCACCAAGGTGGAATCCTTGTGTCCCTTCTGTTGCTCTTCACCAGTCTGAAACCTAGACTGAGCTGCTTGCTTTCTCACTGTGGATGACATCTGGTTTTTTGGAGTTTCCAGCAAGGACTCATAGAACACATACATATTTTTTATTTTTTTTTTTATAGAAACAGATTTTATTTATTATTTTTTTATTTTTTTAATTAAATTTTTTATTTTTTTATAAACATATAATGTATTTTTATCCCCAGGGGTACAGGTCTGTGAATCGCCAGGTGTACACACTTCACAGCACTCGCCATAGCACATACCCTCCCCAGGGTCCATAACCCCACCCCCCTCTCCACACCACACACATTTTTTTTTTTTTAAGATTTTATTTATTTGTCAGAGAGAGAGAGGAGAGCGAGCGAGCACAGGCAGAGGGAGAAGCAGGCTCCCCGCCAAGCAAGGAGCCCGATGTGGGACTCTATCCCAGGACGCCGGGATCATGACCTGAGCCGAAGGCAGCTGCTTAACCAACTGAGCCACCCAGGCGTCCCCACCACACACATTTTTGTGACCAACTTCTTTCACTCATCCTTCTTTTTCTCGTTCATCTGTGTATTTGTGCCTATCAATCATTCATTTCTCACCGGATGGTAGTCTATTGTATAGCTACGTCATAATTTACCGCCCATTGTTTAACCTTTGTCTTGCTTCCAGTCTGGGCCTGGTATTTATCAAGATGCTTTATAGATTCATTTGCAAATATTTGTGTGGACAGATGTTTGCAATTCTCTTGAGTAAACATCAGAGGCTAGAACTGCTAAGTGAAATGGTAAGTCAAATTACAAGTGTAGGGGGCTGCCTGGGTGGCTCAATGGGTTAAAGCCTCTGCCTTCAGCTCAAGTCATGATCTCAGGGTCCTAGGATCGAGTCCCACATCGGGTTCTCTGCTCAGCAGGGAGCCTGCTTCCCTCTCTCTCTCTCTGCCTGCCTCTCTGCCTACTTGTGATCTCTCTCTCTCTCTGTCAAATAAATAAAATCTTTTAAAAAAAATTACAAGTGTAGGTTTAATACCTTAAGAAATTATCTGATTGTGCTACAATCTTATTATACCATTTTATATATCCACTAGCAGTATCTGAGTTCCAATTGCTTTGCATTTTTATGCGTATTTGATGTTGTCAGTTTTTTTTTATTTTAGCCATTTGATTTGTGTGGTAGTATCTTATTATGGTTTAATTGAGGTTTCGATGTTTATTAATAACGTTGGGTACTTTTTCACCTTTCTGTTGGCTACCCATGTTTTTCTTTGTGAAGTGAGCCCCCAACTCTTATGCCCATTTCTCATTAGTCCTTTGTTTCTGATTATTGACTTATGAGGTATCTTGACACATTTTGGGCTTGAATTTTTTTTCTCAGACATATGCATTACTAATGTGTGTTTCGGTGTGTATCTTGCCTACTCATGTCTTCATTAATTTCATCCAGAGAACACAGTTTTTATTGCATTTTAATAAGGGTATTTTTCATTTACTTTTATGGCTCATGCTTTTCTATCCTTTCTAAGAGATCTGTGATACTTCATGTATACAAATATTTTCTCTTGATTTTTTTCCCCATACAAATGTAATAACTTTAGCTTTTACAGTTGGGTCAGTAATCCAATCTAAGACAACTGCTGTGTATGCAGTGAAGTAGTAGTCAATGGTCGGTATTTATGGATGCATAGCCAGCTTTTCAAGCATCATTTGTTCAAAGTATGTATTTTCCCCCTTTGAAGTGGTTTGGGATTTTGATTAAAAGTCAACTGAGTGATATGTGTGGGTCTACACTCATATGCTTCTCTGTTGATCTATACATCAATATTTATGCCAAGTGTCCACACTCTAGATTACTATGAGTTACAAGGCTCATCACTGCCTTTAAACGCCCAGTTTGTATGTTTCCATGTGCACTATGTGCCTACTCTGTGCATCTTTGTCCCCCAAACCCTTCAGCTCTCCCTTCATGATTCATGTTAAGGCTTTTGACTTCATTTCCATCTCATCTTCTTCGGATATGCTCCTGGTGCTATATGCATGTAATCTCTGTAGCAGAATAGTTCAATAGCCTTAGGGAACTGGTGGAACAACGTTCAGGACCTCCCATCCCTTGGTATCTCCAGGACCTTACCATCGAGAAGTAGCTGCTCTTCCAAGCACTGTCTTAGGGGCTCTTTAACTTTACAATCTCTGTAAAGGTCTTTGGGTATTATTGTGACAAATGAGTTGCAACAACAGATTTGTACAGATTTCTCCCAAACCATGTTTCTTGGGCTTATGTGGAAAAGTAAGAAAGGTGGAGGTTGTTCTTCCCTGAGCTGGTCCCTGCTTATGCTCCTCATGGAACAGGAAAAGGTTCTTTCTGCACAATTAGGGAATGGATGTTTAAGGCCAGCACAAACGACAGAACGTAGGGGCCCGTCCTCTTGCTTACTTAACCTTGTAATCTTTAGCTGCCTAGTCTCCTAAGCTACACCGTCAACTAGAAAATTTTACCTAAAATTTCTTCAGGTATTTAGCCCAAACAGTTCTAAAATTAGACCCTTCATTGTACCCTCAGAACTCACTCATTACTTTCTCTACTTTGTTATGTCACAACTGCCAAAGCATAAACTCCCTCATCGACTCGACCTCCTCACACAGTTGGCTACCTTTTGCCACCTGCTGCACCACGCTGGATGCCTGCTGCCTGTCCACACGAGTAGTTGACCTGGAGAGTCTTGAGTGTGCGTTTCTTTCTTTTCTGAGATGCAGTTGAAAGGGCTCTTTAGTTGATCTTTCTCTCTTAAAGCTTGCCTTCCTCCAAGCTATCTTCCATGCTGCTATTAATTATATCTCTAAATGGAAATGCCATCATATTACTGTGGCATTTTCTGTATTTCAATGACTTTCCAAAATGTGCAAGATGAAAATCCTTTTTCCTAGTGTTCTAGACAAGTTCCTTCATGACTTGTCTACCTTTTCTGACTCCTCTTCTTATGCCCTTGCACTTCTTTTTTTTTTAATTTATTTTTTTAATTTCTTTTCCATGTTCCAGAATTCATTGTTTATGCACCACACCCAGTGCTCCATGTAATTACATGCCCTCCATAATACCCACCACCAGGCTCACCCAACCCCCCACCCCTCACCCCTCCAAAACCCTCAGATTGTTTTTCAGAGTCCACAGTCTCTCATGATTCGTCTCCCCCTCCAATTTCCCCCAACTTTTTTATTGAGACTGTAAGTTCCTTGAAAGGAGGTCTATGTCTCTTTAATCTTTGTGCTCATGGTGCATAGCACACAATAGCCAGTTAATATGGATTTATGTACTGAATGAGTAAGTAGATGGACATAGGCAGGAAGGAGGAAAAAGAGAACATAAAAAATGTTAAAGAGTAAGTAAAACAACTTTTAATTTCTTTTATCTAACCCTCTAACAAACTACCAATATTTGATAGCTTTATTCAGTGGTCAATATTTATATTAGATAAAAATCCTCACATGAGACATTCTTACAGTCACGGAACTGTTCAGAATCTTTACTGTGGTGGTAGACACCCAAAACTACACAGGTGTTACAATTGTGTACTACTTAGCACCCACCTACACACACACACACACACACACACACACACACACACACAACATGTATACACATAAAACTGGGCAAATAAAAACAAGATCTGTGGATTAGATCAATGCCGATGGTTGTGATATTATGCTACAGTTTTACAAATTCTTGCCATTGGGGTACACTGAGCATATTGATGCCGTGGATCTCTCCATTTTATTGCATACAACTTTACATGATTCTACAATCATTTCAGTAACAATGTCAACTAAAAAATGACACTGATATTTATCTTACCTATCATCATTACACACTTAAATTACTTTCAACATGTTTTGTTTAATATGTATTATCAGAGAATTTTGAATCTTTCAGCATATTTCCACTTTAAAACTCTTAATGGGTCTCTCCTTGGGTACCCACACTTATCACCATGTCCTCTGGATGATGCTACACTAGTTTTTCTCCCACACCAGATGATGACCTTCATGAATGGAGGTACTTTGTCAGTTCTTTGGCTGTTTCTATTGCCTATTACATAACATAACATTCAGTCGATGTCCCATAACATTTTGTGCTACTGTGAGTTAAGTAGAATAGTATGATGTTACAAGACACTAGAAAGAACCCATGTGAACCCAATGGCTGAGTAAGTTTGATCAAACTCATCTTCAGTTTTCTCTTTTGCAAGTTGAGTAGGATCATAGACTAAGCCATATCAGTCTGGTTTATTGAAATGAACAGTAGTAGTTGACCTCTTAGATAAATCACTGTTTTGTGGCTTACACTGATCATACCTGTATAAATAGTACAATTTTCTTCCTAGCATAGCCTCATGATTTACTTAGAGCAAGAGATACAATGTAGTACAGATGGTTGTCTCGCTAAAGCATCTCTGGAAGTCAGGTGCTGCAAATCTGAGCAGTCTGACAAGCAATCTCCAGTTCTAACAGGTGCCCATCAGTTTCTCTTCTTCTCGGTATGCTAGGCAGTGTTGACATTTATTGCATTAACAGGATACATGTGACATTTAAATTAAGCATTTATTTTCAGAAAAACTACTTCATGCTATAATATAGGCATATATTTGAATGACTCCTTTGAGGTTCATGGCCCAACTCTTACCTCCCCAGTGTCCAAAGTTCATTTTACACTTTAAGTCAAACAAATGTCAACTACTGATAACATAATTACACAGGTCTGATTACTAGGTATTGTTCTAGAACTGGAAAATAATTTCAATATTTATCGGTAGTATTTTTTTTCTAAGGTTATTTTCTTATTTTTCACATATTTGCTCTTTGTCCCTTATTTACTCACAAAAATAATTTTAAGACTGCTGAAATTAGAAGCTTTGCATTTAAGATAAAAGTCAGGAGCTCTGTAAATATGGAACAACAATCTAGACAGTTGTAATCCAGTAAAATAGTGCATAGAACACATAAGTAGATAAATGTTTACTTTAAAAAAACTTGAAAGTCAAAGTGAAAAATTTAGAGTTATAGAGTTTTTGTTATCTCATAAATGTGGATAAAGGCATTCTTGAGAATCAGGTTCTTTTGGTGTGATATTATATAATGTAGAATTTCATCAGATGGATACTATGTTATATAATGAATTGCAAATATTACATGTGATTTTCTTCAATATAATGGCTTGTAAATTGAAAGAGATTTTTAGATTGTTTGATTTAAATTGGCAAAATAAAATATACGTGAGTTGTACTGAAGAGCAGTTCTGCAAAATATTTATTTGAGGATAGGAGTAACAACTTTCCTGATGATTTACTTGGTAGAACATAAACAAGAATAAGCCATCATCCTTCCTCTTAGATTACTACTTAAATGGTTGCGGTTGCTTTTACTGGGATTCTGGCAAGAAATTAGGAGGGAAAAATTTTAAAAATGCATGAAATTTTAATTAAAAAATTAAGATGGGATCATTGAAATGTTCCTTACAAGTATAATGTTCATGTTGGTGGTTTAATTTAATTCTAAACAAATACAAAAGAAGCTAGTCATATCTAGCCTTTCTTCATTATTTACGCTGAGTGAATATTGACTTACTTCTCACCTTGAACAATGCTTTCCTCACCTCCTTGTTCCTCAGAGTGTACACCACAGGGTTTAAAAGTGGTGTCAGCACTGTGTAGAAAACTGCCACAACTCCATCCACAGCATCCCGGGAGCCTGGCCTCAGGTAAATGAAAAGACCAGGGCCAAAGAAACAAAGGACCACAATGCAGTGGGAGGCACAGGTCTGAAAGGCTCTGTGTCTCCCCTCTGAGGTGCAGATCTTCAGGATGGACCAGACGATGGACACATAGGACAGCACTATCAGGAGAAAACAGCCCAAGGCCACGACCCCAATATTGACAAAGATCACCATCTCATTGACAGAGGTGTCTGCACAGGCCAGCTTGAGGATGGGAGGTCCATCACAGAAGTAATGCTGGATCTGGCTGGGCCCACAGTAGGGAAGACGGAATGTCAGTGTGGTCTGGACAGCAGAGTGCAGAGAGCCACTGAGCCACGTGCTGGTGGCCAGGAGGGCACAAGTCCTCCCACTCATCATGCTGGCATACCTGAGTGGGTGACTGATGGCCAGGTAGCGGTCATAGGACATGACTGTGTAGAGGAAACACTCAGTGCTCCCCAGGAAGTGGAAGGAGTAGAGCTGGGCCACACAGCTGGGAAAGGAGATGGCCCTGCCTCCTGGCGATGCCAAGGTCATCAGCATTTTGGGCACAGTGACGGTGGAGAACCACATGTCAATGAAGGACAGGTTGGTCAGGAAGTAGTACATGGGGGTGTGGAGGTGGGAATCCACCTTGATCACCAGCAGAATGAGGAGGTTCCCCACCACAGTGAGTACATAAATCACCAAGAAGATTCCCCAGAGGGGGATGTCCATTGCTGGTGCATGGGGAAGGCCCATGAGGAAGAACGTTGTGACAAGGCTCACGTTTGTCATTTTCCACGCCTTTTGTGTCTCTCCCTATGGGAATAGAGAGAGCACCCAGCATTTAATTGAAAACTGAAAACCCATTTTCATGTGTCAACTTCATCACCCCATGGTAGATAATTCTAGAGTCAAACTCAACTTTGCTTGTTACAAAAATTATTTGGTAAAGATGATAGAATTATTTCAACATCACCCCCCCCCCACTGCCCTCACAGGCAAACAAAGGCACGTGCACACAAACTGAGGCACACACAGATCTCTGCAGTAGAAAGTCATAGAAATCCATTGTACTAATCTCTAGTTATATATCATAAATGACCACAAACTTAGCAGCACAAAGGAAATGCAAATTTCCTTTCTTACAGTGCTTGAGTCAAGTGAGCTGGGTGTTCTGCTCAAGGTTAAAATCAAGATGTCAGCTAAGTCTGGAATTTCATCCGAGGCATGGGTTTCTCTGTCAATCCAATGGAGATTGTTGGCAGAATTCAGTTCCTTGCAGTTTTAGGACTGAGATATCTGTATTTCTTGCTGGTTGTTAATAGGGATCCTCAGTCCCAGTTTTAAAGCCCACTCGCAAGTCCTAACCACCCTAATCAAGCTCTATGTTGCCAGCTTGATGTCCCATCTGATAACACAGCAACTTACTTCTATAAAGCCAGTAGGAGAACCTCTCCCAGTTTGCTGTGATAAAGTGTGATGTAACAGAATGCTTCATGAGTGATAACCCATTATAGTCACAAGTCTCACCCATACTCAAAAGGAGGCAACGTAGCAGGGAGTCAGGGAGTGAACACCATGGGGCAGCAATGAAGGGAAGGGGGTTTTGGAATTCTATTTTGTGTCCAGAGTTCATGTGGTAACTTAATGAATTCAGAATTTTATTGTTGATAGCAATGCACACTTCAAAGGTCTACACTACAGCTGAATAATTGTGAGGGAGTTGTCATATATAACGTGATGCCAGTAATACTAGTTGAAATATTACAAGTATTAAATAAGATAATAGATGTGATCCTTAATAAAGTATTGGCACTTGGGAGCTGCTCAAAAAATAATAATGAATCATACAAAATCGTTGCCTTGTGATACAGAACTGCCTGCCTAACTATCTATATATTTATCTACCTATCCCCCAAACTATCTATAGAGAGGGGGGAATGAGAGGAAGAATAAATTCTCTTTGTGCTATGAGACTTCTCAATTTCAAAGCTAGACCTTTGAGGAAGGTTTCATTCCCAGTATTGGTGTCTCATTACAACCACCATCTGCTTAGAAAAGGATTTCCCTCAGTAGAGGTTGGGAAACTCAACTCCATGACATGATCCCCATGTTCTTCCATTGGGTTCAGAAAATACCAAGCCTTGTACACTGCTGGCTCCATACTTCTTTTACACTAGGCTATCCTTTATTAGGCCCTAAGAACATAAAATTAATATGTGTTCTCCCAAATCAATCCATTGGTAGTTTTTTTAACATATATCCTTCCATCTTAAATAGCTAGATATTTTTCATTTCGCTTTGTTGGAGATAATATCCCTTCCTCCATCTTCCACTTCTCATACTCATAAATTCAGGCAGCACCTTTACAAAAGAAAACATCTCCATCAAGCGTATGGCTCTTATTTAAGACCTACTACCTGAGACAGGAAGAACAGAACCAACACCAGAGGAAAGGATGTTGCCAGCTCGACGTCAAGAAAAGTTGGGATTCTACACAATGAAAATTGAGACAGAATTGATATTTTAAAAATTTAACCCAAATTCATGTTCAGTTCATGATCATTATTAATTATTCTTTGAGGAAAACTGTGAAACCGGCTCCACAATATGAGAGAAGCCTGGATCCCTGATCCCAGCAAAGCTTAGACGAAATGTATCCCATGTCTAGACAATGTGGCTTAAGCTACATCTAAGCTGTAATTTTCATGGGTGAAGGAGAGTGGGAGGTTCAGGCTTCCAGTTATGGAATGAATAAGCCATGGGAATGAAGGCACAGCACAGGAAATAGAGTCGATGGTATTGTATAGTGACATATGGTAGTTGCGCCTGTGGTGAGCAGAGCATAAACTACAGAGAATGTCGATCACTATGTTGTACACCTGAAAACAGTGCGACGTTGTGTGTCAAATATGCAAGCACACATAAAAAATGTTAATCTATATTTTTCCAATAGGAGAATAAATAACAGAAACAAAATTGTCATAATCACCTATATGGATATCAGAATTCAAAAACTGGTACAAATGTACCAGTGGGATCCCATACCCAGGGTATCTCCATATTCACATTAGATGAAATATGAACCTTTTCATCAGGTGAATTACAGAGTAGCCTGAGATTTAAGGCACTACTATCGATTAGAGGTGTCAATGTTTCATTTGTGTGTCCATGTTGCAACAATTTTGTCCTTATTTGTAGGTTTTTAATAAGTGTGTGTGCGTGTGTGTGTGTGTGTGTGTAAAGAGAGAGAGAAACAGGCAGACAGACAGAGATGGGATACAGAGTCATAGACAGAGAGAGTGTCAACGTGAGACTTGATAACCCAGTGTAGAAAAACGTCTAACAATGCCCAAGCATCTTATATCTCAGGGAAAGTTCAAGAGGGGAAGAAGAGAAACTAAGAGAAATCTACCATTTTAAGAACTCACCTTACAGTATGTGATTCATTTCCATATAAAACTCATCTGGTTTTTTTCTTCCAATTTTTTACTATCATTTTTGAGACTGTAGTCAAGTTATTACTCAAAGAACAGACATACCTATGATTCTTTCGTGAAAGTGGCTCATTTCTATTCAAGGACCAAACCAGTTGAAGAGCAGGGAATGGAAACTAACATGGCTAGATGGGTAGGAAATTAACTTATTTTGGCGACCCGGGGAAGGATTCCTCTTGGGTTTCCAGGTTCCCTTGATGAGCAGAAAAATAAGAGCAAGAGACTAATGAAAGATTTTTAATAATCCTGCATAGATGTCCCACTGTGTTTGCTTTTTGAACCCTCCTGAGAACAGTTCATGTCTCTCTGAAACTTGTATTTATACCTAAGAGGAAGGAAGGAGGACACAGTTACCTGTTCCCTCAACAGTGATGCAGATAAACACACAACTGCTGGCTCTCAACTTAAACTTGTCCAGAATCCATACATGGTCACCACCTGTCCCCACTCTCCATCTCAAGGCAACTCTCTCATCCACCATCTTTTTAAGCTGTGTTTAAAACATGAAAGTTTCTAACCTTTTTTGGTTGTTTAGAGCTTTAGAGTAGTTTTTCTTAAGGAAATACCTAAGGATACCTATTTCCCAGTAGCACATGTAATAGATTGCATTGCTGTTATAACTTTTATGGTCTTATAAGCCTGTGTAACACTTGACATATTAAACTGGACCTTAAGGGCACCTAGGTGGCTCAGTGGGTTAAAGCCTCTGCCTTCGGCTCAGGTCATGATCCCAGAGTCCTGGGATCGAGCCTCACATCTGGCTCTCTGCTCAGCGGGGAGCCTGCTTCCACCTCTCTCTCTCTCTGCCTGCCTCTCTGCCTACTTGTGATCTCTGTCAAATAAATAAATAAAATCTTTTAAAAAAAAAAGTGGATCTTAGTTTGTAAATAAGCTTTTCATGCACTACATTGATTTCTTTGTTTTAAGGTAATAGTCTTTTTCTAATTGGTTTGTCAGAACTATTAAAATTAAGGTAACTAATTCAAGTTATTAATAACATATCTTGCTGGCTTGGATGAAGGAGAACACTTCCTCCCCCATAGTGTTGGTACAAATCTGTATAGTTACAGAGCCTTCTTTAGGAAAGTAATATGACAGTAGTTACTGAATTTAAGATTGTGTGTGCCCTTAATTCCAGTAATTCCACTCCAGGAATCTATTCATGATTATAAAAGCACCAGGAAATGGTGTCTTCATTCAAACATGCATGTTGATACATGGTTTCTAGTGGAAAAACAACTGAAAGCCAAGTGGAAAACCCTAGAAAGAATAAATCATGGTGTTGTTACATCACGAAATCTTAAGCAGCTATTAAAAGACTGAGTTACACCCATTCCAATTAACTCTGGGTGGCTTTCATGGATGTTTTCAATGGGGGAGGGAACATGATGCCCAGAAGTGTGATTAACATTGTCTCATTTGCTTAAAGCAAATAATCACAAACCGTATATTACAAAGACATAGAGAAAGGGGTAAAAGGATATGAATGAGATTATTAATCTGGAGTTGAGAATGGCGGTGTGAAAAACAGACAAAATTTTCAAAAGATGAAAATACTAATATAGCATATGAGATGTAATCTAATTACTTTAAAATTTTATTTGTTATTTTATACACAAAAACCAGAAATAAAGGAATTGAATCTTGATCTACTGACCTGTATAGGAATGCTGATATTATATAGTTTAAGTAAAAAAGGAAGCTAAACAAAACTCTATATTTCAGTTGAAACACATTTCCCCATATACTCTCTCTCTCTCTCTCTCACACACACACACACACACTCTCTCTCTCTCTCATGTAAGAAACCCCTAGAAAAAACAATGAATCAAAGTTGGAGAAGGAACAGGAAATAGGAACAGGCAGAATTATTGCAGAATCGTGCCTAATAAATATGTGACGACGGCCCACTGATGTTTCATGGAGGGCTCCAGTCCACAGCGGCTTACCATCACCCCAGGCATGAACTCTTACTACCCTGCAGGATGCTATCACCCTGCCTTTCCAATCTCTGTGTTGTTAACCCTGTCATGGCCATCCTCTGAATCATCCTCTCTCGCATGTGCCTTTTACTGCCCTTGCTTCTGACCCAAAGTCTAAGTTGACATATCTATTGCTCAAGTCTAGATCCCATGTCCGTGTTCCCTATTTGCTGGAGGGAATGGGAAAGCATCTGGTATTGCTGTTTCTATAGCAAAATGCAGCCCCAATTACAGGAAGAGGGCTTAAATGATACACAGCCAACCTGTGAACAAATAAGTATGCCAGTAAAGATCCATGGCTGTCCACTGCAATGACTGCACACCATCTGTATACATCCTTTTCTGCCTAGTTACACACACACACACGATGTCAGCACCAACTACAGCATGACTGTATGCCTCGCGTCACTCCCTTCACACATGGAGCCGTTCTGAAAAATCACCATTTATTCCATCCAGATCCAACTCTATCATTGGTTCTGGGGCAAGTCTAGTTCAACATCGTGTGCCCTATGGACAAAACAGTAAAATTACCATGAACACATCCTAGATATAATAATGGACTGAATGGGGGGAGGAAAATAAAATATGGAAACACACACATACCAAAGCAATGTAGAAATACATGTCAAAGGTACAAGACTTATTTTGCAACTGGTTATGAGGGAATAGCTAACATTAAGGACTTCTGTCTTCTTCCACACATTGTCTCATCAGGACGCTCAGCATGTCAGTGTCACCAGTGGGGTGAATCACACCATTGTTTCTGTAAGACACCACCATGGGGTGTTTTGTTGTTGTTGTTGTTTTTAGGATTTTATTTATTTATTTGACAGAGAGAGATCACAAGTAGGCAGAGAGACAGGCAGGGAGAGAGAGGGAGAAGCAGGCTCCCTGATGAGCAGAGAGCCCCATTTGGGACTCTATCCCAGGACCCTGAGGTCATGACCTGAGCCGAAGGCAGAGGCTTAACCCACTGAGCTGCCCAGGTGCCCCAAGACACCACCATGTTTTGATCTTGCCAATATATTGCTTCAGTCATTTATGATTCATTTTTACATCTGGATGTAGTCATATGCAGGGGCTTCTCATGGAATTACCTAGATTCACTATCTGGGTAAGGAAGAGAGCAGAGTAGAAAAATTACTACCTTATGTGTTAGTACAAATAAATTTTCAGCAGGGGGAATAAAAGCTAATAATTCTAGAATTTTATGTTGTATTACAGGCCAGATATTTTTCATCATGTTAGCTGGTCAAGAAAATGAAACCTTGAAAAGCCCCCCCACCCAATGTGGAAATAGACACGCCAGGAGGAGTCGTGTCTTTCTTCCTATGTCAGTCCATCACATAGATCCTTGGAATTACTTATTTGGTACTTCAGGAGTAAAATGAAATAAAAGAAACTTGAGCACAGTACAAGCTGACATTGCTAAACATTATTAAGTTGGACTAGATTTTGTGGACTAGCCTAACTCACCACAAGGCAACTGGATGACCAGAAATGTCACTGAGGTGGCAGTTTGTTTCCGTAGGCTCAACTACTACAATGTGGTTTGCATATGAGTGTGCAGGGCATCTGGCCTATATTCTATTTCCCACACACCAGCTCCTATTAGCATGATGTCACCGGTATAGTTACCCAGCATAATACCCTGTGGGCTCGTGAGTGAACAAAGTCACTACAGTGAAATTGTTACATAAAAAGCATGATCCAAAACTATACCTATCATGTATGTGATAAAAAATTAGCTTTCTGTAAATCCATACAATGTGTAGGGAAGGATTTCTCTTTAAAAGACATAATTAGGTAGAAATTCTCAATTTTGTTGTGGTTGAATTATCAAAAGACATTATAAAGACAGAGAACAGCTAAGTTACACATTGAGTATATTTACTACACATAAACTAAATGGGGAACAAAAAGTAGTAGTAGTTGTATTATAGATAAATATATATAAATCAAGAGGTAAAGGAAATAAATAAATGTAATAAGCAAAAGCATATAGACTTTTCAGAGAAATGGAATATAAGAAAGGTAGGAAAACCAAAGAAACATGCTCAACTTCCTTAGTAATCACAGAAATGCATATTTAAACTATGATAAATTTATGTTATCAATATTAGATTTTTTTAAAATGTGTCATCTGTGAGTATACCAAGTACTAGCAAAAAAAGTGGACCCCATGAGCTCTCTTACCCTCTAGTTAATGTGAATATCAGTGTGGACACGAGATCTCCAACACAGGTACAGATCTACACACTGTGTGGTCCAGCAGACCCTCTCCAGGGGCCAACATAGATTTTGTACATGTGTGTTTCCTACCATGTATAAACATATCCTTAGCAGCTCTGCTTACATGTAGCAACATAAATAAATAAATAAATAAATATTCACAACTCAAGGGTTGTTTGGAAAGAGAATATTGTGAAAGGAGAGAGAGATGAAAAACAAGCTTTATTCATAAAAGAGAACCAGAGGTTTAAAAAAAAAAAAAGATGAATAAACCACAGTCATGAAAATCAGTGTCTCAAAAACATACCTTTTAGGTAAGAATACTGCTATATGATTCCATTTATATGAAATTCAAAATATGAATGAACCTATATTTGGTGAACTGCCAAAAGAAAATCAAGGGAAGGGGTAACAAATTTCAGGATAGTTATTACCTCTCATGGGGAGAGCAGAGGATGTCATGGAAGAAAAGGACAAAGATGTTTCTTGGTTCTTATAACATTTTATTCTGAAATTGGATGATGGTTATGCACATTTTTTATTAGCATTTGTATATGGGTATTATGTATGCATTATATATACATCTAATTTGTAAAACTTTCAGAATACATAGGTGTACATTAAAACTTTCATATGTTGGGGGTGCCTGGGTGGCTCAGTTGGTTAAGCGGCTGCCTTCAACTCAGGCCCTGATTCCCTGGTCCCGGGATCGAGCCCCCCATCCGGCTCCGTGCTCGGCAGAGACCCTGCTTCTCCCTCTCCCTCTGCCTGCTGCTCTGCCTACTTGTGCTCTTTCTCTAACTGCCTCAAATAAATAAATAAAATCTTAAAAAAAAAAAAAACTTCTACAAGATGGGATTGGGAGGGAGATAAACCATAAGTGACTCTTAATCTCACAAAACAAACTGAGGGTTGATGGGGGGAGGGGGTTGGGAGAGGGGGGTGGGGTTATGGATATTGGGGAGGGTATGTGCTATGGTGAGTGCTGTGAAGTGTGTAAACCTGGCGATTCGCAGACCTGTACCCCTGGGGATAAAAATATATGTTTATAAAGCTGTAAAAAAAAAAAAGAAAAAGAAAAAAGAAAGGATGAATACCCAAGTTTTGTAGCAACATGGACGGGACTGGAAGAGATTATGCTGAGTGAAATAAGTCAAGCAGAGAGAGTCAATTATCATATGGTTTCACTTATTTGTGGAGCATAACAAATAGCATGGAGACAAGGGGAGATGGAGAGGAGAAGGGAGTTGAGGGAAATTGGAAGGGGGGGTGAACCATGAGAGACTATGGACTCTGAAAAACGATCTGAGAATTTTGAAGGGGTGGGGGGTGGGAGGTTGGGGGCACCAGGTGGTGGGTATTGTAGAGGGCACGGATTGCATGGAGCACTGGGTGTGGTGCAAAAATAATGAATACTGTTATGCTGGAAAAAATAAAAAATTAAATAAAAAAAAAACTTCTGTATATTGAAAGTTTTAATGTACTCCTACATATTCGGAAACTGTTTCCAATTAGATGTCTCTCTCAGTTGGAGGTGCGGCAGTCCCAAAGGCTGTGCCCGTATATTCTAGCAGGACCATGTCTAGATCTGGAGCTGTGAGATGAGTAAGGACTTCATTACTACACTTGCAACTCTCTCTTGTTTGCACTTGTCCTACTGCAGCTAAGTGGGTATGACCTAGAGATTTCCATCGGGAATCTTTGAATCTTTGATAATTGTCTCAATCTCTGTGATCCTCTCCAAAGACACAAAAGATTTGATGACTACTTTGTTGGAAGTGAAGAGCCCCAGGGCTTCCATGTGGCCCTCTCTATCAAATCACTCCCTACTTACTCCACAGGCAGGAAGCCAATGTGAGGGTTCTCGAAATTGCTGAAAACACCAATTGCAACTCCTCGCTGGTGAGCTAGGAAATATTGCAAGGTAATTTTCTGGTCTGTAGTTTGCCCAGCTCTATTCCCCTCCTCTATTCTCATAGATGGGGGATTCCTTATCATCTATCTACACAGATTTGTAGGAGATTGTTTCCACTACCTACACAGTATCATCTTTCTTCTTTGAACTTAATCTCTTTAGAACTGTTCTAAGTGTGAAATGCGGTTGGGGGTGGGGGTCGCTCTGGATTATTCCTCCAGAGGGCCTTCCAGCTCTAGTCGAAGTGTGTTTGACTTTAAAAGAATTGCCAAAATTGCATGCTCCATCTAGCTCAGACTCTCTTTCTCTTTTTTTTTCTTAAGATTTTATTTATTTGAGAGAGAGAGCGAGAAGGGGAGAGAGAGCACAGGAGAGCAGAGAAGTCAGAGAGAGGAGCAGGCCCTTCACCGAGCAGGGAGCCTGATGCAAGACTCCATTCTGGGACTCCAGGATCATGACCTGAGCTGAAGGCAGTTGCTTAACCAGCTGAGCCACCCAGGTACCCCTAGCTCAGTCTCTTACTTGCCTATTGGAAGATCAAGACATTTCTGTCTGAAACAGTGTTGCCAGTCCTAGGAATTTACTCTTTCAAGCTGAGTGAAATTCAAAGGGCACTTTTAGGTAATTAACATATGGCACTCATGTAACATTTTTGGCTTTAAAGTGCTTTCAAATTCCATCTCCACATCTTTATGGGATAAACAAACAAGGCAACTTTATCTCCAATTTACAAGAGAGAGAAACAGGAGAAGTGGTCCTTCCTGTCAGCTGATCAGGTAGGTGTATGCTCTCAGCAGGATCCTGTGCTTCAGGGACACTACCAGCAACCAAGCAAACTTCCTGGAAAAGCCCTAGCTCCCATTTTGCTATTAACAAAGCCCCACTGTGCCTTATTTTCATGCAAGTTAATTGCCCCTGAAGGGGGAAAGCAAAAGTGACATCAGCCCCCATGGGGACTACAGGAAGGAAGAAGCTGCTTTCCAGAAAGAGACTCCAGAGCTCAAAGCCCACAGACATCGCAGCCAACCCTTTGAACAAGGCTACAAAGAGGACAGATGCACCCAGAGAAGGGTACAAAACGAGCACAGCGACAAAATCAAGCTGGGGCGTATCGGAGAGCCCAGGGCACCTGCCCAGCTCAAAAAGGGGCTTCCCCAAGAAACAGCAAAGAGCAAGAAGCTGAAGCAAGCAGAAGGCTATGGCCCTATGGCCAAGTCACAGGCAGGTAGAGACCATGAGCAGAGAAGACTCCAGAAGGCAGGCAGAGGTGGAGTGATGGAAGCTCTTCTGAGATACATACTTATTAGAAGGCTGTGACAGGTTGGGAACAGAGAGCTCAGCCAAGATCTCCTAACAGCCTGGGCTTTACAAATACATGGTGGGGAGGGGAGGACCTTTATGCTCTGCTCACCAAAGACCTTTCAGAGTTTTCTGACCCAGATGAGTTCCAGCCTCTAGCTTAAGCCTAGTTCAGCTCATCCAGGGTTTGGAATGGCCAGAGAATGCTAGTGTTTGGGTACTAATGTCCTTTTCCCCAGGACTGCACGTGGAGCCTGCTTCTTTTCCTGTCACACAGATGAGTCTATCGTAAGTTGATAATATCACGTGATCCTGACTAAATTGTACACATCATGTAACTGGAGAAGTTTTAGTTTCTAATGGGGAAAGGAGGGTATTTTTTTGGATTTCCCAGGGGAGAAATTATTATTTCTATGCAGAGAGAAGAAGAAATTATAAAAATGAATGAAGACGGAGATGGCAGGGCAGTGGGGAGACAAGAGAAAAAGAACCGAACAAAAGGGAATTTAGGCTTGCATGAAAATTGATCTTCTATGTGTAAGAATTAAATTTAAAATGTGAATTGATATGGATGCAGGAGAGATTGCGATTTCTTCTTTGGGTGGGAATCTACACCACCTTCTCTTCCCTCTCTTTGTCTCTCTCTGTTTTGTTGTTGTTGTTGTTGTTGTTGTTGTTAACAAAGGAGAAACTGAGACTAAGAATATTAAGAGATTTGTTCAAAATAATTTAATTAGTAAATAATGACCTTTGGTTGGAATTCTTATGATTGCAGGAGCTACATTAAGACCTAAGTGATAGTATCCTGGATTCAGTGTCTAGATAACAGGGACATCCAGACAGAGGGGAATGCATTTCTTCTATAGGATTTAAGACTTTTTCAATTTTTCAGTGCAAGGGGAGCCTAGGTGGCACAGTCAGTTAAGCATCCAACTCTTGGTTTCGGCTCAGGTGGTGGTCTCAAGGTCGTGGGATCAAGCCCAGTGTGGGGCTCTGTGTTCAGCATGGAGTCTCCCTCTCCCTCTGTCGCTGCCTTCCACTCTCTCTCTTTCTCTCTCTAAAATAAATAAATGCACCTTAAAAAAAAAAAAAAAAGAATCATTCAGTGAAAGATATGCCACAAACATGGGATGAAAAGAAAATGAGACAAAGTCCCTTTGGAACTCATAGTCTAATGGGGGAACTTGGGCATCCAGAAGGGCAAATGGCTGCATGTTTTGTGAGCCCAGGGAAACGTGAAGGATGGTAGAGGCTACAAAGACCGACTGACCATTTCGGGAAAAGGGAGCAAAGGCTTTCCTTAGTAGATCACACATGAATGAGATATTGAAAGATGAGTAGAAAATGTTCAGGCATCAGCAGAGCAAGGCCCTTCTAGATTAAAGGGACTGATGCCAAAGGAAACAGAAAAGAATGTCTGGCCATAGCACAAATTTGTGGGATGGAGCACAGACAGGGGAGGCTGGGGAGATAAGTCGACACCATATTACAAAGCTCCTTGTTCTCTAGGCCATGCCAGTAATTTTACACTGTGCCCTTGGATGCTGTGGTGCCGATGAGGTTGGTAAGCAAGAAAATGTCTAGGAAATCTCTAAGAATTTTCTCTGAAATTCTTTCAGAATAGATTCTATAGCTCTATGGTGAGAGATTATTTAGTTTCTATGTGGTTTAGATCCTTCCCGAGGGGGACCACCTGTCTCAGCTTGCCCTGAACTCTCCTAGGGTTTAACAAGGAAAGTCTCATGACCAGGAAATTGCTCAGTCCCCAGAAAGCCTGTTTGCATTAGCAAGAGTAGTCTCTTCAGCACTGACGAAAATTGGGAGGGATAAGAGCACAGATATGCCATGATTGGTGGCACAGAAGGAAGTAGCCAGATGGCAGCCATAGCTATAATGGTGGGTCTTCTGCCCATTCAGGGTCCAGCGGGAAACCAAATCTCATTCCACACCCTCTGAAGCCTTCTGAACGATTCTGGAAGGTGACATGTCATTTGGAATGCTTGTCTCCACTTGGTAAACAGATTATTAAAGCAAAACTAGGTGACACTAGAAAGGATCCTCTCACATGAGCCCTAGGCATCTGGAAAAGCTCTGGTCATGTCCCTTATTTCTACCTTTCCCTGTGGCTGATGACAGTCACCAGGAGTCCCAGGACAAAAGGCCTTTATCATGCTGCTTCAAATCTGGGGACTGAGATCTGCTATGGGACAAGTCTTGGGAATCTACGGGTTCACTTCAGACCTCAGGCACAAATGCAATGACTGGATTTGCCTGATAATGAGGACCATACCACATGCTTTGATGGAAAATGATAGTCAGTGTTGATTGAGTGCTGTTATGGACTATGTGATTTTATTTAATCCTTACAATATTCCTGTGAAATGGGCACAATGATTGTCCCCACTTATAGAATTAAGCAAGGAAAGGGGAAATGGGCTTTTCCAAGTTTACCAACAGTATAAGTGGAAGAGCTAGGATTTTTAATTCTGGTCTGACCTCTAAGCCATGCTCTTAGGATATAATACATGCTTCCTTAGTGACAGACAGACAGATGGATGGGTGGATGGATGGATGGATGGATGGATGGATGGATGGATGGATGGATCAATTGACAGATAGACTGCACTTATCCAAAAGCAGAGAAAAAAGATGACAACAGGTGCCTTGTGGGTAAGATTTTGTATTGCTTCACTATCATGAAAAATTTTAAATGGCATGTATATTTTTGCAGTTAATGAAAATGGTTATTTCTACCCACAGCTTTATTCAATGTGTAGCCCAAATAATGCATGTTTAAAAATCTCAGCTGATTTTTATTGGGCACATCTACGTTAGGAAATATGATTCCAACTCTCATGCTGTTAAATAAATAAGCTGTTAATTATCTCTCTAGTATATAGATCAGAGATCAAACTGAAGGAAAACAATGGGATAGCCAGCCATTCCTTCAGGGATTGGTTTAGGTTTTATATGACTGTACTTCGTCCTAACATGAAGAACTCTATGTACGGTCTTTCCTTCAGTGTCCTGTCACATAACCTGACACATAGGTTTTAACCTGACATAACCTGTCACATAGGTTTTAACCTTGGAAAAAACTCTTGCTCCCTAGAACCCAGCAGAATCCCAAAATCCTTGGTGGGTCAGGTGGGTAGGGTCGTGAAGGGAGGTAGGGTGTGGGGATGACAGAATTATTTAGAACAAAAGCTGGAGCACAATCTCTCTCTTTCTGAGACCCTTCTGTGTCCATGTTTGGGAATGACAGAATATATGCTCCATGCCTAGAGAATTTAATGGCCTTGAGCTTTCCCTTCTGCTACTTCTTCCAGCAGATGTGAACAGCAAGGAAATGCACAGTGAAAACCAGACTTCTGTGTCTCACTTCATTTTGGTGGGTCTGCACCACCCACCACAGCTAGGGGTGCCACTCTTCTTGGCTTTTCTTGTCATCTATGCCCTCACGGTCTCTGGCAATGGGCTCATCATCCTCACCGTCTTGGTGGATACCCGGCTCCACCGCCCCATGTACTGGTTCCTGTGTCACCTCTCCTTCTTGGACATGACCATCTCCTCTGCCATTGTCCCCAAGATGCTGGCTGGCTTTCTCTTGGATAGCAGGATTATCTCTTTTGGAGGTTGTGTAATCCAACTTTTTTCTTTCCATTTCCTGGGCTGTACTGAATGCTTCCTTTACACGTTAATGGCTTATGATCGTTTCCTGGCCATTTGTAAGCCTTTACATTATGCTACCATTATGACCCGCAATGTTTGTAACTTCCTGGCTTTTGGCACCTGGCTGGGAGGCACCCTCCACTCACTTTTCCAAACAAGCTTCATATTCCGGCTGCCTTTCTGTGGTCCCAACCAGGTAGACTACTTCTTCTGCGACATTCCCGCCATGCTGCGTCTGGCCTGTGCTGACACCACCATCAATGAGCTGGTCACCTTTGTGGATATTGGGTTCCTGGCCCTCACCTGCTTTATGCTTATCCTCACTTCCTATGGGTATATAGTGGCTGCCATCCTGCGAATCCAGTCCGTCGATGGGCGTCGCAATGCCTTCTCCACCTGTGCTGCCCACCTGACCGTTGTCATTGTTTACTATGTGCCCTGCACCTTCATTTACCTTCGTCCTGGTTCTCAGGAACCCCTGGATGGAGTGGTCGCTGTCTTCTACACTGTCATCACTCCCTTACTTAACCCCATCATCTACACACTCCGCAACAAAGAGATGAAGGCAGCATTGTGGAGGCTGGGAGGTCGCAAAGATGTGCAGCCTCACTGACTCATGAGCCCCAGACATGCAAAAGACACTAAGATTTGGGACACAGTTAACTGGGGAGATTTAAGACAAAAAGGAAAGAAGCATCCATGCAGAGAGTAGAAGACTCCTAGGTGCAGAGATGGAGACGAATTTTTCCTGCTTTCAAATGTGATTTTTTCATATTTCTACCTTCAAAATCCAATGGGAATCAAAGCAACTCAGCAAGGATGGAAGCTTGCAGAGAAGATCCAAGATAAGTAAAAATCCACATAAAAAGTCTGTTTCTCTGTGACATCAATCTGCATGTTTATTATTGCTTCTAATCCTCCAGCGGATTCCCATATTGCTTTTTAACATGTTACAAATAACCTTCATGCAAAACAGGAAGTTTGACCTTGACTTCAGTTATACAAAGTAGGTGTTTTGATTCCCATGTAGCTGTGGGAAGCTGAAGTCAAGGAAGAGAGTGGCCCTTCCATACTTCCTGTTCTCAGCCTTTTACTTTGACAAAAATGGTAGATGGACTTGAACTTGAGGAGGCAATTTCACCACACTGGGAGGGAGCTGTTCATGGGCACTGCATCACTACCTCACCAGTTCTAGCCTTCTCAGTTTGCACAGGGCTCCACCTTGATAAAGCTGAGGGAGGTATGTCAAGGATAAGCTTTCTTGCTCCACAAACACAGATGAGATCCCCTGGTGTTCCCATGGATATCAGTGAAACAGATCATAGGAGGTGGTGCAAAGAATGTATGCGCTACCACATTCTGGCATTTTCCTACAACTGTTGAGTATGAATGAGGAGCTGGATGGGATGAGGCATGGACCTGGCTGCAAGAGGATGACCTGAAGCCTGGTTTTCCTCGTGAGATGTTGCTAGTAGCTCGTGAAGGCCCTTCACTTCCAGGTTTTGGGACACAGGATGCGAGACACAGTTTCATTGTTTCAAATGTACATGAGTGAGTAAGACCCAGAAACGATCACTGTATTCTCCAGAATCAATTCTATTTGTTAAAGAACTATGATAATGAATAAGAACTGGTTTCTCTGGACCAGAAACTTTCAGAAATGGAATATGTGCTGTTCAACTCCAAAACTGTGACATTGTTGGCTGTTCTAAGAGAGTTTGTAGTCTTATGAGAAGGACATGCATTTGTATCTGAGCATAAAGATAAAATATCTGACTAGAAAATGATTAAGAAACAGCTGGTACAATTCAGCCGACCATAAGTACTGTAGTAGTTCAGGAAGGGAGCCCGAGAAAGAGCATCAGGTCTTTAGAATTTGTAAAGCTGACATCATGGGAAGTATTGGATAACATATGGGTTGAAAGTCTTGTAAAATTGAGTCAGTCAAAGGAAAGGAGTAGACAGAAGTTTTTATGTGGGGGGGGGGACAAAAATCCCCCTCAGTATAGTCCTAGGAGAATGTTCTAGAAAAGTCTAATCAACTATTTGAGGAGGAGCCCTGGGGCTAGGAAAAGGCAGTTGACAAACTACTGGACACCTATACAAAGGACAGTGTCCTGGGCACTTCAACATCCCACAGGCCAAGAGGAGGCAGAACTGTCTCAGTAAGCCGCTGGGCCAGAACGGACTGTGGGGAAGTCAGAGGAAAGCAAACAGAAGGGCCTCCTCTCCCATTAAGGTCAATGACATATCATGAATGCTTACATCTAAAACTTAATTTGTTGTTTAAGTTTTAATAGAGAAATAGAAGATACATTTCATCAATTAAAAAAAAAGACACCTAAAAAAATAACAAGGAACAAATTTTACTTTAGTCTCCAACCACAGTTAAAAGAGCAGCAGAGCTGAGGGGGAAAGCTAAGTCTGAGTCTAGAGTTTGAACTCTCCACTTGAATGAACTATAGGAAGTAATGTTTTCCGTGTAACTTCACCGCTAGGAAGGGTGTTTTGTTTTCAAGTGTGTTTTGAGGTTATCTAGCCTTGAGAGTGAGAAAAATAAAGCAGAGAGGGAAAGTACAAGCCTGAACGTTTCTCCAGTGTGGAAAATAGTAACTAAGAACATTCTACCGTTAAGTTTGGCTAATAGTATGCTTTGCCTTCCTTCTAAATTTGACTTCTTGTTTTAAAATTTAAATAACTCTCTGGCTTCCTATTTTAAAACTTAAGAAATTGATCCAAGTAGCATATTTTATGAGAGAAAGAAGCAAATTGGAAAATTGTGTTAGCTTTCATTTCCCAAATGAATAGCTGATTATCACATTACCCTTATAAATACTTGTCATACACATAGACTTAATATGCTATCTTCTAAGTATGCTAAATTCTTACATGTACTTGACCTTCTTTCACAATATCCTTTGTATATATATGTATGTGTATATATATGTATATATATAATGTGTATGCATATCTTTTATATATGTGTACATATATGAAACACACAGACAAAATACAAATTCCATGAGTATGTTTGTTAGCACAAAATTTTTGAGTAGCTGCATTTTGAAAAACCTTTTAAAGGGCACCTGGGTAGCTCAGTTGGTTAAGCGACTGCCTTCATCTCTGATCATGATCCTAGAGTCCTCGGATGGAGTCCCACATTGGGCTACTTGCTCAGCAGGGAGTCTGCTTCTCCCTCTGACCCTCCCTCCTCATGTTCTCTGTATCTCATTCTCTCTCTCTCTTTCTCTCTCTTAAATAGATAAATAAAATCTTTAAAAAAAAAACTGTTAAATACCCAGTAGAACTACTCTCCCATATTTTCTATTCATGTTAAGATTATTTCCAGCTATTTTCTTATAGTTATTTAAGTGGATTTATAAATAATTTTGTGTGTTATATGTATTTTCTGTTATAGTGTATTATATAGTATTTAGAAATGTTTCAATTTATACATTTTGCTGTCATTATCTAATAGTCATTCCATCTAAGTTATCTTTGTATATATCTACTCAGATCACTTATGTAGTAATTTTTTAATTTTAATATTCAGCAAGAAATCTGATTATGCTTATTTCTAAATTCCTGAGGAACATTTCAATTTACCCCTGTTTTACTTGATCTCTCTAGGAGTGATTTCTTCATCTGCAAAATAAATTTAAGCAACATGATCTCTAAGGTTCGATTTTGATATTCAAAAGCTCTATCATTTTTCTACCCCCACTGTTTCCATGAAATGTTCTTAAAAATTGGTGTATACAGGAAATGTTCTTAACAGACAGACAAGAAAAGAGGAATCATAGAAAAATAGCTAGACTGGCAGCCACCAGCCAGATTTTTTCATATGCCAGAAGTGATAAAATATAGAATGGACAATTTTATCAAAAATTTGCTTCTGTTTCCATTTTTTGCATAGTTTGACTATTTCACTGCATTCAAAGGGCAAAGATAGAACTAACTGATGGTAGTGAGGTATCTTGATTTAAACTGCATGTAAAGAATATTCTAAGATATCTAAACTGTCCAATAGTGAACTAGGCTTTTCTGTGAAGTAATAATATTCTCAGACTGAAAGGGTCATGGAGAAATCTGTGGGTTGGGTAACTGTTTCAGAAAAAGTGAGGATGTTGTGCTGTGTCCCATGTCCCAGGGTTGATGCCTACTGTTAACAGAATGTTCATCACGTATCGTTATTTTAAAGATGTGGAGTTGACATACCGACCATGAGATGAGAAACCAAGCCATCTTGCCAATAAGTGGTGATGGTGGGATGTAAGCCCAAGTCTGTCTACTTTCAAAGTCCATGCTCTTTCTGCAGTGCTCTTTCAAAGATGCTTATGGGAAGCACAAAAATCCATAGCACAGGCCTTCTTCCCAGGGGGCTGTGTGAAGGGGGAAGAAAAGGGGGAAGCAGTACCCTAAGCCAGTCTGGGAACAGGGTCCTTAACACAGAACACTGTGAATGCCTCTGGAGTTCACACCCTTGAACACCCCGGACACTTTTAGACAGAGTAGGAAAACTTCCTGGGGGAGAAAGACTAGATCTAATCTCAAATAGTGGTTTAGATTCTTGCTTCTCCAAGTGTAAACCATGGGAGAACAGTGTGGGCATCACGGGGGAGGAGTCAGAAAAGCCGAATCCCGGACCCTATTCCACACCTGCGGAATGAGAATCTGTATCTAGGATTCTCAGGGGATTCAGATGCACATGAAGCTCTAAGAAGCTTTGGAGATATCATCAGGTAAGAATGAAGGTTGATTCCTTCAATGTGGACTAGAGCAGACTGAGGAGAACAAGAGGAAATTGTGATAAATTTAGGAGAGGGTGAAGAAATCCACTTGAATAGAGAAGTGTCCTGAATAGGGGAAGGATGGAGGAAAAAAGAATAAATAGACAACAATCTGTCAGATTTCAGATAGTCCTGAGTTGTGAAGTGAAAATGTTATGGAGCCCAGTAAAGAAGTATGGGAGGGTGGGGTGGCTTGCAGTTCTAGGGGATCAGTGAGACACACGTGGCTGGGATTTGATCAGGCAGTGACTTGCAGGGTGGAGTGACTCATTCAAGGAGAGAGATGACAACTGAGGAAAACTTGTAGGAGATCATTTGTCTAATCATCCAGCTGGGATGAAATGAGAATTATAATAAAAGTTGTAAAAGCTGAGATGCAGATACAGATAGAGATATTTTTCAGAACTAAAGTCTGGTTAGATTGAAATGAAAAAGAAAATTCACATGGAACTTTGACTTTGAGCTTGACCCTCTGAAGAGGCTGGAAAGAGCATGTGCAGAAGGATAAGACCTTAAGATTCAGAGAGACAAAATCCATAGATGAGTGTACCATAAACCACAGGAATTGCTGTTCTGATATTTCAGTGAACACACAATCCCAAGCTTTGCGAGAATCTCTAGAGGCCAGACAGTAAAATCTCACCCTGGATGTGTAGAGCATGGAACTATTATGTTCCTGCTAATGAAATAAAATGCAGACTCCAGGCAAGAGTTTATATGAGTTTGATAAACTTTTCCATGCCTCCTAGAAATAAGGCTTTTGCCCATCACCATCTGCAGCTCCAAAAACCACCTAAAAAGCAAGAGAGTAAAAATCTGGAAGAAATCAAGTTTTGCAAGGTCTTCAGTAGGAGTTGCATTTTTTTTTCTTTTAAGATTTTATTTATTCATTTGACAGACAGAGATCACAAGTAGGCAGAGAGGCAGTCAGAGAGAGAAGAGGAAGCAGGCTCCCTGCTGAGCAGAGAGCTCAATGCGGGGCTCCATCCCAGGACCCCGAGATCATGACCCGAGCTGAAGGCAGAGGCTTAACCCACTGAGCCACCCAGATGCCCCTGGAGTTGCATTTTTCAGGCTCTCTCAGAGATCATGAATTTACTCGGATAAGACAGTAGTGCTTTCAGCCCCTGGCTGTACCTTGTGTGCCAAATGCAATGAGCAATTTCTCTACTGAGGGATTCATACAGTAAAGAAGCAGACAATAGTAAAATTCTGTGACCTTTAAAGACCTACAGAGTCATCTTATCAGTCTTTATATGTTCCATGAGGCAAATTGCACTTGGAGATGATCTCTTAGAAAAAACGAAATGTTCAAATACAAAGATTGGACTCAGGTAAGTAAAAAGAGGGGCAATTAACCAACTACTCTAAAGTGAACATGGGGTCACAGGGAAAATGGTCCAACTCCAAGCAGGTAAATCACTTACTTCTTCCTGAGCCATACTCCTAGCATCACCGCGACTGAGAATCTCTCATCCACACGACTGTGGGCTCCCAAGTTCACCTTTCCCCCTGAATCTCTCCTTGTGCCACTGCTAGCCTTTGCTCGGCCATTTTTATCATGTATCTAAAATATAAAAGACATTTATTTCTAGGCCCTCAACAGATACTGCATAGCCCAATGCAGCAAAAGGCGCTAAAAGAGGAACTGGCTATTGACATGGAAGGAAAAAGCGATGTTCAGATGACAGACAGAAGCAGACGGTGCCTGAAA
The DNA here is from genome assembly GCF_902655055.1 of Lutra lutra. NCBI lineage: Eukaryota > Metazoa > Chordata > Mammalia > Carnivora > Mustelidae > Lutra > Lutra lutra. Next base: position 19,366,601 of record NC_062287.1, on the reverse strand, counting down.
AGTTTGAATGTGCTTCCGTTGGTGGAATCTCCATTGTTGAAGTGGAGACTGAAGAAAGCATCCTATCAAAAAATTGAGAGAAGTGTGACAGATATTAGTGTGACCAAATGAATGTCACGACATTCAATGTCTAATGTGACCAACAGAAATGAAAATATTTCAAGTGTAAGTGTTTCTGTTATTAACTACAGTGATTGTAGAGAAAACAGAAAGGTGCATGGTAGAGCTATTTCAAAGATAGGCATGAAGGCATAGTGTATTGGATGTAGAATTACAAATAGTAGCCAGTCCGTGAGTAAATTATTCCACAATTATTCGAGTACACCTAGAATCCTTGTAAAACCTTACAGCTTAAGTATTTTTTAATCCATTTGCAGATGAGGAAACTAAGTCGGAAACATCAAGGGATTTGTTAACAAGCTATTCCACTTGCATGGAGCCAGGATTTGAACATAAGTCTACCTCTGTCCAGAACACCTACTCATTTCTCTGTATCCTAGTGCCTGGGAGATCGTGGGCTCTAGTCCCTTCTTTACCTGGCTTAGCACCTCGTTCAGAAGATTTCAAGTTTGTTCTGCTTTTTTAAAAAACAGATGTACTGAGGGGCACCTGAATGGCTCAGTGGGTTAAGCCTTTGCCTTCGGCTCAGGGTCCTGGGAGCCTGCTTCCTCCTCTCCCTCTGCCTGCCTCTCTGCCTACTTGTGATCTCTTTCTCTCTCTGTTAAATAAATAAATGAAATCTTAAAAAAAAAAAAAAAAAGATGTACTGAAGCATACAAGTCAATTTTTTAAGTTTATACAGGTTGTGCACTTTCTAATTTTAGGGCATTTCTGTCACTTTAGGCCTATTTGCCATGAGTCCCTGATACCTCCCCACCCCCGCCAGCCTTGAGTATGCACTAAAATCTACATCCTGTCTCTGTCCATTTCACATACATGTCATCATACAGCATGTGATCTTTTCTGTCTGACTTCCTTTCACTTAGCCTCTTTTGGGTTCACTCACAGTCACCCCCATGCTCTTTTCTGAGGATCATTATTTTAACAAGAGTTACTGTCCCGTATGCAGCATATCGCACTTCATGCTTCTTTATAGGTGAATAATGTTGCGTACCATGCACGTATCACACGTGTTCATCCATTCACCAGAAGATGGACTGCTGAATTGTGTCTATATTTCAGCTATGTGTAGCGCTGCCAAGAATATGTGTATATGTTTCCATGCGAACCTGGGTTCAGTTCTGTCACCTCTATAACCAAGAGTAGCATGGTTGCGATGTATGGTAACTCTGCGTAACGTTTCAAAGAAATTCCAAACTGGTCTCCACAGTGGCTGCACCATTTTCTATTCCCGCCAACAGTGCATGAGGGTTCCAGTTTCTCTACCATTCTTGCCAACGTTTATGCTTTCTTTTTTTTTTTTTCTTTCCTCTTACTCTTTTTTTTTTTTTTTTTAATACAAAAGAAGCCTGGACCATCTTGTTATGCCGGGAAGTAAGGAAATATATGAAAAGATGGAGCATGTCAGTAAGACACAGGTGACAAACAGAATAATAACCAAAGCTAGTACAATTTAAATAATAAAATAAATAATTATCATGTTGGATATTTAATCTCAGGATCAAATGTGTATCCATGAGCCCCTATCTATGTAAGCAATTGAATAAATAAATAAATGGGGAAGAAGAACCACTTATTCCTTATAGAAATTCCAGTTAAAAATCTAGAAGATCAAGGGAAATTTGAAAATCACCATTAGACTAACAACAAAGTAATAATATTTTCAGGCAAAATACACAAATATCTTCTAAAATAAGTGAGTGAAAGATTGATAGGATAGGGAATTTAAGCTTAGTCTCAAAGTACCTCCCCCCCACAAAGACATGTCACATAACCAATAATAAAACATACTGACATCGTGTGTATTCTGAAATGCCCTAGAAAGGATAAATCTTCATTTCTCTTCTGTAACTTCCTGAATATGGAAATGCCAATCATTAGGTAAATTTATGTTTAACTTTTTAAGTAACTGCCAAACTGTTTTCCAAAGTGGCTATACCATTTTGTATTTTCTCTAGCAACGTATACAGATTTCGGTTTCTCTACATCCAATAACACTGCATACCATTTGTCTTACACACACACACACACACACACACATCCATTCCAGTGAGTGTGACAAGAGAAAATCTCAAACAAAATTGGCCAAAATATCAGGGATACACATCTACCGCTGATATAAAGGACATTATGATATATTTATCTATCCAACATTGAAATGGGCTTTCTGGTGAAATAGGGATTACTCGGTTATGGAATTTTTTCAAGCAGAAGCTATAGAATTTTTTATCAGGAGCACCATGAGAAATACTACTGCATTGAATAAATTAGTAAAAATGAAGAAATGAAAGGTCATATGTTATGTTCCTGCTACATTCTAAGTAAAATAATAATTACCACAAATGATGATATCCTCATTTTTTTTGTGAGAAATGGAGGAACCGAGAAATTCAGCACCATGATCCCTCTCTTTCAGCTAATGAGTGCCTGACCAGGGATTTATTTTTATTTTATTTTATTTTATTTTATTTATTTTTTATTTTTATTTTATTTATTTGTCAGAATGAGAAAGAGATTATTTATTTGTCAGAATGTCAGAGAGAGAGAGGGGGGAGCAGCAGACAGAGGGAGAGGCTCCCTGCTGAGCAAGGAGCCCAACTCAGGACTTGACCCCAGAACCCTGGGATCATGACCTGAGCTGAAGGCAGAGGCTTAACCCACTGAGCCACCCAGGCATCCCCAACCAGGGATTTAAACTTGAGTCTATAAAAATCAAAATAAACTTCACTCCTTAATATTTTGACTGCTTTATCCCCAAAATGTTCATGGGAAACTAGAGAAGGCATGAGATATCTTCCCTGTGGGAAGACATGATATAAGCATGTGGAACACTAAAGTAGTAGAGACACTACATGCTTAGGTATTTATTCATAAGTTTCACAAAAATACTATAGGTTTCAGGAATGAATAAATCAGTGTGAGATAAAGTATTCATAAAGTATTTAATGTTCAAACTTAAGTACAAAGAGTAGATTTGTGAGAGATTAAATGAATTTCATTCATCTTCAAAAATGGAAATGCAGTGATGAGATCAGGGAGAGATTATGGCAAATTACAAAGAAGATGAGGCAAACGGCATCCCTAGATAAGAGAGATTTCTTTGAGAGGTTGTAGGAGATAAGGGTTTTGTGATAATAATGGAAATAATGTGTAGATAATTTTGACTATCAGACAGCAATACAATTTATGCCTTAGGCAGTGGGGAACAGTAAAGAACAGAGATAAATTAAACAATGTTCCTATAAGAAGACTGACAAAGAAGCTGAATAGAGAACATGTTACACATTCGGGAAGTGAGAGAGAGCTGGGACGCAAAACCATTCTGAAATTCTAGGTATAAAAGATGCACATACAGGCTTAGGTCCATGGGAATTGAAGATACAATAGAAATTAGGAGTTTATTTCTTTTTTAAAGATTTTATTTATTTATTTGACAGACAGAGATCACAAGTAGGCAGAGAGGCAGAGAGAGAGGGGAGGGGAAGCAGGCTCCCTGCTGAACAGAAAGCCCAATGTGGGGCTCAATCCAGGACTCTGGGATCATGACCTGAACTGAAGGCAGAGGCTTAACCCACTGAGCCACCCAGGCACCCAGGAGCTTGGTTTTTTGGTTTGTTTTTTTTTGTTTGTTTTTTAAGATTTATTTATTTATTTATTTATTTATTTATTTGAGGGGATTTGAGAGAGCACAAGGGGCTGAGGGAGAGAGACAAGCAGACTCCCCCACTCCCATGCACAGGGCTCAATCCCAGGACCCTGGAACCATGACCTGAGCTGACTGAGCCACCCAGGTGCCCCTAGAAATCAGGAGTTTAGAGATAATTTTCACATAATACATCTAGGTTTAGGAGATAAAGGATGGAAAGGATTGAAGAAAACTCTTGGATTTCAAGTCCAACTCAACAATCAAGGCATGGGAAAACATTTCGCAAAATGCTGAAACAAAGATGTACAGGAAGAGCAAGAAATGTACTTAAATATTTGTCCTTCTAATTATGCAGTCAATTCTCTAAGGCTTCATTGTCATACACTTGAGAGTTAGCTATGGGTAGCTGTTAATTCCAAAGAATTCCCTCTGGGTGAGGAATGGATAGAAGTGCTGGGTGTCTGGCTGACGTAACAGCCCCCACACTCTGGGTAAGTATCCCCCAAAGATGGGCTACAGCTCCCTAGCATCACACAGTAATAAGAGCTGGCTTATCCACATCTGCAGTACGGCAGAGTAAATTAGGAGAGTGAAGGCATCACAATTCTGAAATATTTGTAGGATTGATATGGTCCACAAGAGTAAGATTTACAATCCATACTTATATTGGTGTTATTAGGGGATGCATTTCTCCAAGTAATTATTACAGTCCTTTATGTACCTCAAAGGATTGTAGGTCCTCCATATTGAAAGAGTCATTTCTGAAACAACAGCAAGAAAAAAATAGGTCAAAAGAGTGAAATGAACCTGTATATCTTTCTCTCGTGTAGGGGGCAAGACCAAGCTGGCACAGTCCGACGGCTCATGACATTTCAGCTAAGAAGGATGGCTGTTCATTACATTTGTTGATATCAGTTTTGTTACAAAGGGGTAACTAACTGCTTCGTGTGTGAGAAGATGGCCGTTGAGACAGAGGATCCCAACCAGACTGTGGTGAGCCACTTCTTTCTGGAGGGTCTGATGTACACAGCTGAACATCCTAGCCTCTTCTTCCTCTTATTCCTCCTCATCTACAGCATCACCTTGACCGGGAATCTCCTCATTCTCATAACTGTGGGCTCTGACCCTCACCTCCGCTCCCCTATGTACCACTTCCTGGGGCACCTCTCCTTCCTGGATGCCTGTTTGTCCACAGTGACGGTGCCCAAGGTCATGGCAGGCCTCCTGACTGCGGATGGGAAGGTGATTTCCTTTGAGGGCTGCGCTGTACAACTTTACTGCTTCCACTTCCTGGCCAGCACTGAGTGCTTCCTATACACAGTCATGGCCTATGACCGCTACCTAGCTATCTGTCAGCCGCTACACTACCCAGTGGCCATGAACAGATGCATGTGTGCGGGGCTGGCTGGACTCACCTGGACCATAGGTGCTGTGCACTCTGCCATCCACACCTCCCTCACCTTCCGCCTGCTCTACTGTGGTCCACACCACATTGCCTACTTCTTCTGCGACATCCCCCCGGTGCTGAAGCTGGCCTGCGAAGACACCACCATTAATGAGCTCATCATGCTGGCCAACATTGGCATCGTGGCTGCAGGCTGCCTGATTCTCATCGTCATATCCTACGTCTTCATCGTCGCGGCGGTGCTGCGCATCCGCACTGCCCAGGGCCGGCGACGCGCCTTCTCCACCTGCTCATCCCACCTCACAGTGGTGCTCCTGTACTACGTGCCACCTGTCTGCATCTACCTGCAGCCTCGCTCAGGGGGGGCAGGAGCTGGGGCCCCCGCTGTCTTCTACACAATCATCACTCCCATGTTCAACCCTTTCATCTACACTCTGCGGAACAAGGAGGTCAAGAGGGCTCTCCAGAGGCTTCTGGGCCGAGGCTCGCGAGAATCTCCAGCAGGCAGCCCACCTCCCTGACCTGTGCTGGGATTCTTCATTTGCCTGCCAAGAAAACAGTTATTCCCAGAGCAAAACGGGGAGGGGAAATCATTCAGGTGGGAATCGGTGCAACTGAGTTTCAGCCCAGCCACGAACTTTTCCCCCTCCCTTTGGCCAAGTGACATTTCTCAGTGTCTCAGTCACAAACTCTCCATCTATAAAATGGAAGGACCCCATAGGTGATGTCTATGAGTAACTTCCAGATCTAAGTTCCATGGCTCAGAGGTATGTGAAATGCTGTTCATATCCTCACTTGTTTTAATAAATGATTCTTTTCTTATTTCATATGCAATAATTTGATTAAATAAATAACACATATTAAAGAATACTGATAACAAAAATGTAATGAACAAATAATGAATAAAACTTGACCTATGCATCACCTAGCTTAAGAGAACAAACCACGCTTTCGAGGGGATAAAATACAACTACACAGAGAAAAGTGACTTGCTCAAGGCCACTTAGAAAGTGTCATTATCTTCACTTTCCCATTCAAGAGCATATATAACAAAGTAGTAGAAGTAAGATGGATTTTAAGGTCAGAGCTACCAGTATTCTAATCCTGATCCCACCAGTCAGTTAGGCGTAGAATATTGTGCAAATTTTATAATACTTGGTGTCTCAATGTCCTCTATTAATTGTAAAGTTAAAAATAACTACTTTGGGGCATCTGGCTGGCTCAAACATTAAGTGTCTGTCTTCGGCTCAGGTCATTATCCCAGGGTCCTCCATCGAGCCTGGCATTGGGCTCCCTGCTCAGTGGGGAGCCTACTTCACCCTCCCCCACTCCCTCTGCTTGTGTTCCCTCTCTGTCAAATAAATAAATAAAAATCACTAAAAAAAAAAAAAAAACTACTTTGTAGGATTTTATGAGGTTAAGTGCCCAGTGCAAAATAAATATTCCCTTTTCTTACCAAGCCTGCTAAGGATGTCAAAGAGAGCTTATTATATAAGCTAAGGTTCAATGTATCTCTGAAGAATCAGAGGGGTTTTGATATCTTCATTGAACATGGAGGAAGCAACACAAAAAATATGTATATTTCTAGACTCCAAGGTAACAAATAATAACTCTAGGTTTTAGTGAGAGCAGTTTGCCATAGAAGTGGGTAGAGCTGGGCTGTGTTCAAAAAAAGTCTGTGAATGACCCAAAAGTACTCTATAGACAGAAAAAGGGCCTTGAATGTCAGATTTAAGAGTTTGGATTATGCACCAGACATTCTGCCTCTTTATTTCTCCGATTCTTCTATAGGAAGAAGAAGCAGCCACATTCATAAATGCTAAAACAAAAGGGACAAATGGTAGAATGACCAGTTAATAGACCACCATAACAACCTAGACATGAGAAAAACAGCGTCTAACTTGGGTAATATCATTGGAGATGGAGAGGCATTTTACAGAATTATGTTTAGAGGTGTTTTAAAGGGAACAAACTGAAAAAGCGTTAGAATTAGAATAGTAACCATAATCATTTTGAGCACACAAATGTATAAGGCGCTGTGCCTGTTACTTTATATTATTCCTCCTTAAAACTATATTTCAAGACAATGGTATTAATCACCTTATACAGACAAGAAAACTGAGACTAGAGGAGGTGACATAAATTTTCCAAGGTCACGCAACCAGTAATAGTTGAAGCCAGGATTTCAATTCATGTCTGTACGGCTTCAGAAACCCCGCATTTCGATTATACCCGAATACCTTAGAGAGAATTGAATCTAGCCTTCACTGTTTACAAATTCCCAATTACATTAGAGGTCTCAACGTCATGTTAGACCTTGAACCAAGGGTAGTCCTCTTTGAGATAAGGATTCCCTGAACTTTAAATAGTGCCTCATCCTCCACAGAGGCAGGATCTGAACCTGGCATTTCTGGAACAGAAAAAATACATCAAAAAAAAAGAAAGAAGTCAGGGCACCTGGGTGGCTCAGTGGGTTAAGCCTCTGCCTTTGGCTCAGGTCATGATCTCAGGGTCCTGGGATCAAGCCCTGCATCAGGCTCTCTGCTCAACGGGGAGCCTGCTTCCCCCTCTCTGCCTGCCTCTCTGCCAACTTGTGATCTCTGCCTGTCAAATAAATAAATAAAATCTTTAAAAAAAAAAAGAAAGAAAGAAAGAAGTGCATCGAAGATGCCACACTCCGCCAAAATTCAGAGCTAATCTCCTTTGTTCTAGTATCTCAGAGTTACCGATATATCTGTAGGAAGGCCAGAAGGAACCCAGAGAAGTTCATTATTCCCATAGAGTAGGTTTTAAACATAGAGAGAGCCAAACATAGAATGGGAGGCAGAGCTAAAACAAAGTATGGGCCTGTCCTTAAGCATTCCTCTATATCATCAAATGGCTGCTTTGTTAAAATAATAGGATACATCATGAAAGAAGAATGTGCGTATACCATTCCAGTCCCTTCTTCTCAACTTTGGCCCTACCCTTTCTATACCTGTCTACCCAGTAAGAATCCTTCACTCTCTCAGACTCTGCTCTTCTGTCTTCATATCTGACCCGGTCAGCCTGGATTCTTCATCACACTGATTTATTATAGCTTTCACAATGATACTAAAGCTATCCTGTCTTACATAGTTATTGAATGTGTCATGTGCATAACTGGATAATAAGAACTTTAAAAGCACAGATTCCATAGACCTCGCATATGTCCCAACCAAATGTTAACTCTATAAAATATTTGTTCAACTCAATACTCAAAATCTGAAAATTAAACAAGACACTATCCATTCTTCACAAGAAGGGTATCAAGTCAGAAAATTGGTTTTTCATCCAGACAAATTGTTCCTCCCAATTATCTTCTCCTTTTAGATATTTTGATCTTCAGTTTTGATTTTTAAATTTAGGGGACTGGATGTATTTCTAATAATACAGGCTCACTTGAAATTTAAAGGAAACAGATGACAGAATTACTGAGTATTAGTTAAGATGAAAACAATACTTCACAAAAGGAGGACAACTGCATAGGGCTATCATTTTCTCAGTCTCCTGGCAATGCCAATAGGGCATAGACTGATAGTCTCTTTTTGATGAATATGGCAAAGGGACAGGAAACAAATGCATTATTTAGGAGGGATAACATGCAGAGAAGGACATGCTACAAGAGTGACAAAGCATCCTTACTCTTGGTCGTCTATGGTCTGGTGCTTCTGAGGGAGAAATTCACCAGGACTCCTGAAGGTGGAATGTGCAAAGAAATTGTGAACCATGTGATCAGATGAACTAACTAACCTCATCAAATGAAGGACTTTGTGGCAACAGTGGCATTCAAATAATGAAGCTGCAAGTGATACATGATTTCAGTCCTGTTGTTGTTTTAATAATGTGACAATCTGTAAAGCATATAGTTGTGTACCCCTTACCAGCAATGCTAGAATTTAATAAAATAATATTTATTTGAAAATGTTTTATTACTTAGTTTTTGTTGCCAAGTTTATATCCACTTCCCATTTTAGCGATTGCTAACTAACAGTTGTGCTATGTAAATTAGGGTAAATATCTGAAAACATTCAAACTGGGGGGGCACAGACTTAGAGACACTATGACAAGGTAGTGTTTCCCCAGAATGTTGTAGAAATGTGTAAGCTTAGGAGTCAGATGTTTTACCATCCTTTAATTAAGGGAGGTTCACGATGAAATAAGGAGGCCCCAAAGTTTGAGTAAGAGTCCTTGAACTTAGATCATTCTCTCTCTCTCTCTCTCTGTGTGTCTCTCTCTTTCTCACCTGAACCCTTCAATAAAGGCTTATAAATTCTAAGATATTGAGGCAGATTGTATTTTCCTAAGAGGACCACAACAGTATCATCCATCCCAAACCGTCTTCTTGAAAAGAAATAAAGACACTTTCCATCAAGAGCTAAGTGGTCTGTTCCCCAACCCTCCCCCCCCCCACCCTGCCTTCTGAATTTGAAAGATGTTAGGTGACTTCTCAGACTGGACCACCATAGGCAATGCAGCCTCGCCCTGGCTCTTGAAGGCACTTACTTTTGGAACTATTCACCGTGCTCTGAGACAGGGCAAATAGCCATGGGCCATGGAAAGAGATGCATGTAGAGAGGTTCACATGAAGAGGTTCTGAGGCCCTGGGCCCAGTGCAGTTAAGTTCTCAGACACAACAGTGAGTACAGGCTTCCCAGTCATAGGACTGAGCCATCTAACCTCAGACTACCCCAGGGACTACCAAGTGAAGGGGAGATGAGTCTTTATCACCATACCTGGCACAAATTCCAGACTTGTGACTAAATCAATAATTGTTGTTGTTTTAAGATACTAAATGTTGGGATGTTTTGTTACATAGCAAAAAATTAACAGAGCACAATCTATGCCTGGTCACTGCTACTAACATATACACACAGACATGAGTATAGTATCATCCCCAGGTAACACTCAGGAACCATTGGTTGTGCTTCCAAATAATTTACCCATTGTTCTTTATATTCTGTTCCTTCACATCTTATAGTAATAGAACAAATAATAGAACAAACCGATTCCAAAGTTAGCAGAAGGAAGGATATAAAGATTAGAGTAAAAATAAATGAAATACAAAACAAGGAAACAATAGGAAAAAATCTACAAAACTAAGGGTTGGTTTTTTGAAAAGATAAAATTGACAAGCCCCTAGCTAGCCTAAGGAGAAAAAGAGAGGAAAACTCAAAGAAATAAAATAAGAAACTTTACAACTGATGGCCAGAAATAAAAAAGATCATGAGACACTATTATGAGCAAATATAGACCAGCAAATTTTGCAATGCAGAATAAATGGATAAATTCCAGGAAACATAAAACTTACCAAGACTAAATTATGAAGAAATAGAAAGTCTGAATAGATCTATTTACAAATCTGCAGGTTAGAGAAGTACTCAAAAACCTCCCAACAAAGAAAAGCCCAGGACCATAATGCTTGACAGATGAATTCTACCAAACATTTAAAGAAGAATTAATACCAGTCTTTCTTAAGCTCTTGGGTGAGTGAGTCAATGGCTAATGGTGGGAATCAGGTATCTTACTGTGAGAACTGGCAGCTTACAAATAAGCAAGGAGAAAAAGCAAGTGGTACTAGATTAGAACCAGAGTCATCAGTATGCACACATGTTTAACTGAATATAGCCACAGATGACTGCATACAGACATATTTATTGATATGTGTAGATACATGTATTTCCTTGTTCTATCAGCTTAGAGGGCCTAGAAGCAATGATACTCTCATAGAGCAAGCACATTTCATGCCCAGATATTGGTTTCTAATAACGATCTGCAATGAAAGAAGCCAGGAAAGGAACTTGGGCAGGAAAGACAAGCCTGGAGCATCTTCTGGTGCCAGAAAGCAAAGAAGTGCTAAACTACACACACACACACACTGTTATGTCAAAGAGACACAGAGCTGGGACACCTGGGTGGCTCAGTGGCTTGAGTTTTTGACTCTTGATTTTGTCCCAGGTCATGATCTGGTTGTGGGATCGGTCTCCACATCAAGCTCCATGTTCAGCAGGGAGTCTGCTTGGGATTCTCTCTCTCTCCCTCTGCCCTTCCCCACTCAAATAAATAAATCTTAAAAAAAAAAAAAAGAAATAAAATGAGACACAAGAACCAATTGAAAGGGTTCTCAATAGCCAAAACTTGAATAATTTGAGTAACAGAATAAATAAAGCAATAATGGAATATAATATATAAAATAAATGTCCATCACTCCTTCATGATATAAATAAATGATTAAATAAGTAGATAGATAATAAAATGAAAAAAATCCATGTTGTGGAAGCCTGAAGAAACAGAAAAAAAGAAATAATAGAGATAAGAGCAAAAATATGTGAACTACAGAGAACATTTGCAATCCACATCCCAACAAAGGCTTCCTGGTATGTATCTAGAATGTATTTTTTTTTAAAGATTTTTATTTTATTTATTTGACAGAGAGAGATCAAAAGCAGACAGAGAGGCAGGCAGAGAGAGAGAGAGGGAAGCAGGCACCCCGCTGAGCAGAGAGCCCGACGCGGTACTCAATCCCAGGACCCTGAAATCATGACCTGAGCCGAAGGCAGCGGCTTAATCCACCGAGCCACCCAGGTGCCCCTAGAATGTATTTTTAAAAAGAAAAAGAAAGAAGTACCAAAATTCAATAGTAAAAACAAGAACAATGAAATATTCCTATTAGAAAATGGGTAAAAGATGTGAAAAGACAGATCACTGAAGAGGACATATAACTGCCAAATAAGCACATAAAAATATGTTCAATATCATCAGGAATGAGGGTAATATAAGTTAAAACCACAATGAGACATTTCACATCCATCAGAATGACCAGAATAAAATACAGTGACAATATGAAATATGGCACAGATGTAGAGAAGCTGGGTTATTCATATATTGCTGGAGGGAATGTAAAATGGTACCACAGCCACTTTGTTAACTAACTAGAATTTAAATAAAAACTTGAAACCATTTCGAGTTTATCTTTGTGTACGGTGTAAGAGAATGGTTGAGTTTCATTCTTCTACATATAGCTGTCCAATTTTCCCAGCACCATTTATTGAAGAGACTGTCTTTTTTCCACTGTATATTTTTTCCTGTTTTGTCGAAGATTATTTGACCATAGAGTTGAGGGTCCATATCTGGACTCTGTAATCTGTTCCACTGGTCTATGTGTCTGTTTTTATGCCAGTACCATGCTGTCTTGGTGATCACAGCTTTGTAGTAATGCTTGAAATCAGGTAACATGATGCCCCCAGTTTTATTTTTGTTTTTCAACATTTCCTTAGCGATTCAGGGTCCTTCTGATTCCATACAAATTTTAGGATTATTTGCTCCAGCTCTTTGAAAAATACCGGTGGAATTTTGATCAGAATGGCATTAAAAGTATAGATTGCTCTAGGCAGTATAGACATTTTAACAATGTTTATTCTTCTGATCCAAGAGCATGGAATGGTCTTCCATCTTTTTGTGTCTTCTTCAATTTCTTGCATGAGTGTTCTGTAGTTCCTCGAGTACAGGAAAAGACCTCAACGTGAGACAGGAATCCATCAGAATCATAGAGGAGAACATAGGCAGTAACCTCTTTGATATCAGCCACAGCAACTTCTTTCAAGATATGTCTCCAAAGGCAAAGGAAACAAAAGTGAAAATGAACTTTGGGGACTTCATCAAGATCAAAAGCTTCTGCACAGCAAAGGAAATGGTCAACCAAACAAAAAGGCAACCCATGGAATGGGAGAAGATATTTGCAAATGACAGTACAGACAAAAGGCTGATATCCAGGATCTATAAAGAACTTCTCAAACTCAACACACACAAAACAGATAATCATATCAAAAAATGGGCAGAAGATATGAACAGACACTTCTCCAGTGAAGACATACAAATGGCTATCAGACACATGATAAAATGTTCTTCATCACTAGCCATTAGGGAGATTCAAATTAAAACCACACTGAGATACCACCTTACACCAGTTAGAATGGCCAAAATTAGCAAGACAGGAAACAACGTGTGTTGGAGAGGATGTGGAGAAAGGGGAACCCTCTTACACTATTGGTGGGAATGCAAGTTGGTGCAGCCACTTTGGAGAACAGTGTGGCGATTCCTCAAGAAATTAAAAATAGAGCTTCCCTATGACCCTGCAATTACACTACTGGGGATTTACCCCAAAGATACAGATGTCATGAAAAGAAGGGCCATCTGTACCCCAATGTTTATAGCAGCAATGGCCACGGTCGCCAAAATGTGGAAAGAACCAAGATGCCCTTCAACAGACAAATGGATAAGGAAGATGTGGTTCATATACACTATGGAGTATTATGCCTCCATCAGAAAGGATGAATACCCAACTTTTGTAGCAACATGGACGGGACTGGAAGAGATTATGCTGAGTGAAATAAGTCAAGCAGAGAGAGCCAATTGTCATATGGTTTCACTTATTTGTGGAGCATAAGAAATAACATGGAGGACATAGGGAGATGGAGAGGAGAAGGGAGTTGATGGAAATTGGAAGGGGAGGTGAACCATAAGAGACTATGGGCACTGAAAAACAACCTGAAGCTTTTGAAGGGATGGGGGGTGGGAGGTTGGGGGAACCAGGTGATGGGTATTGGGGAGGGCACGTATTTCATGGAGCACTGGGTGTGGTGCAAAAACAATGAATACTGTTACACTGAAAAGAAAAGAAAAAAACAAACCTTGAAACCAACAAACAAATTAAAAAAAAGACATAGTAGCTAAAATTTTCTCAAAATCAGTGGAAGACAGATTCAAGAGCTATGCAAACCTTAGACAGAGTAAATCCAAAGAAATCCATGTCATGGCTCATCGTAGTCAGACTTCTGGAAACTAAAAACAAAACAAAATTTTGGTGAAGATAAAGAGAAGAGACAAATAACCTACAGAGATATAATGATGAAGATGATAGCAGATTCCCCACCTGAAATAGTGACGAAGAAAGGGGTTTCAACGGAAAAGAAAGAACAGCCAATTTTGAATTCTTTTCTTTTCAGGTTTTTATTTAAATTCCAGTTAGCATACAGTGTAATATTAGTTTCAGGTGTAGAATTTAGTGATTCAGGTTTTACATACAACACCCAGTGCTCATCACAAGTGCCCTCCTTAATCTCCATCATCCATTTCATCCATCCCACTGTCTACCTCCCCTCCAGTAAGCCTGTTCTCTATGGCTGAGTGTCCGTTTTCTGGCTTGCGCCTCCCCCGCGGGCCCCCCGCCCCACTAGGTTCAGCTGTTTTGTTTCTTAAATTCCACATACAAGTGAAATCTATGGTTTTTGTCTTTCTCTGACTTATTTTGCTTCACATAATACACAATAGCTCCCTCCACGTCATTACAAAAAATACCTCATAGTGCAATTGCTGAATCATAAGGTAGTTCTATTTTTAATTTTTGAAGACCCTCCACACTGTTTTCCAAAGTGGCTGCACCAACTTGCATTCCCACCAACAGTGCAAGAGGGTTCCCCTTTCTCCACATCCTTACCTACATCTTTTGTTTCCCGTGTTGTTAATTTTAGCCATTCTGACAGGTGTGAGTGATATCTCATTGTAGCTTTCACTTGTATTTCCCTAATGTGAGTGATGTTGAAGATCTTTTCATGTGTCTCTTAGCCATCTGTATGTCTTCTTTGGAAAAATGTCTACTCGGGTCTTCTGCCCATTTTTAAACTGGATTGGTTTGGGGGGGTGTTGAGTTTTTGTTTTTGTTTTGAGGAAGAAAGGAAGAGTGTGTGTATATGCACAAACAGGAGGAGGTACAGAAGGAGAGAGAAAATCCCAGGCAGGTTCCTCACTCAGCTCAGATCCCAAGGCGGGGCTCAATCTCAGGACCCTGTGACTGTGACCTGAACCGAAATCAAGAGATGGAACGCTTAACTGATTGAGCCACCCGGGCACCTCAGGTGTTGAGCTTTATAAGTTCTATAAGTTTTATAAATTGAGTTTTATAAGAATGTCCAATGGAAAAAAGACAGTCGCTTCAAAAAATGGTGTTAGGAAAACTGAACAGCAACATGCAAAAGAATGAAACTGGACCACTTTCTCACACCATAGACAAAAATAAATTCAAAATGGATGAAAGACCTAAATGTGACAGAGGAAACTATCAGAATCCTAGAGGAAAATACAGACTGCAACCTCTTTGACCTCGGTTGGAGCAACTTCTTACTAGATGTCTCCTGAGGCAGAGAAAACAAGCAGAAATGAGCTGTTGGAACTTCATCCAGGTAAAATGCTTCTGCACAGTGAAGGAAACAATCAACACAACTAAAAGGCAACCTTTGGAATGGGAGAAGATATTTGAAAATAACGTATCTGATAAAGGGTTATTATCAAAAATCCATAAAGAATTTCTCAAACTCAATTCCAATTTTGAGTTCTATATCCACTAACAATATCCTTCAGGAATAAAGAGGAAATAAATACATTTCCAGATGAAGGAAATCTAACATAATTGGTCTTCAACATACTGGCCCTTTCAGAATGGCTAAAAAAGTATATGGAACATAAAGGAAATGATCACAGGAGGAAGCCTAGACTAAACTCCAGGAAGGAAGAAATGTTGACTGTGGAAAATATAGATAAATAAAATAGACCATCTTCATGATTTTTTAAACTTTTTTTGACATTTGTAGCAAAAGTAATTACACCACCTGATATGACACTCAATGTATGTAGAGGGAATACTAAAGACAGGTTTTGTTTTGTTTTGTTTTTTAATGGGAAAGAGTAAAAGGAAGTAAATAGAAGCAAGTTTTCTACACTTTACTCCAAGTCACAAAATGTCAATACTATGTAACATGTACATGTAGACTATGTAAGTTACATGCGTATATTGTGCTAACTAGAGTATACACACAGATACTTCAAATCACTAAGTATAAATCAAAGCTGAATTCTGAGAAAGGTCAAGTAATTGATAGGAAAGCAAGAAAAGGAGAAGCAGAGAAAAAGAATATATCAAAGATATATCAAAAAACAGTGGAAACAAGTAGAAAAGAACAACAATGGTAGAATAAGCCCTCAGACATCAAGAGATCAATAATGGTCTAAATTAAATGGAGATTTAATTAAAAAGCAGAGATTTTCAAGGTGCCTGGGTGGCTCAGTTGGTTAAGCATCTGCCATTGACTCAGGTCATGATCCCAGGATGGTGGAATCAAGCCCCACATCAGGCTCCCTGCTCAGTGGGGGTCCTGCTTCTCACCACCCCCTGCTCCTTCTCTCTAGCACTCCCTCTCAAATAAATAAATAAAAATCTTTAAAAAAAAAAAAAAAAGCAGAGACTTTCAAGGTTCATTTAAAAAACAACCCAAACATGCTACCTACAAGAAACTTGCTTCAAATACAACATAAGTAGGTTGAAAGAATGAAAAATAATAAACCATAAAAACATAATAAGTTGTAAGGGTAGTTTATATTTTCTTAACACAGGTCCATTATCAGATATGTATTTCCTTCGTTTATCATTTGACTTTTCATTTTCTTCACTGCGTCTTACGACATAATATTGAATAGAGAAATAGCCAAATCAGGAAAAATCACAGACATGAAAAGGCCAGCGTAGGGGATATAGTCAATAATATTGTAACAACATTGTGTGGATGCAGGCGGTAACTACATTTTTCACGGTGATCGTTGCATCATGCATAGAATTACCAATTCTCTATGTCATACACCTAAAACTAATATAACACTGTATGTCATGTACACTTCAATTAGAAAAAAGAAAATAAGCACAATATTTAACCAGATATTTCAAAGAAGATATATAATTGGCTAGTAGACATACACAAAAATTGTCAGTATTATTCATTAAGGACATGTAAATTAAAACCAAAATGAGACACTACTGCACACCCACCAGAATGACTATGATTAAGAAGACAGATGTTACCAAGTGTTGGCAAAAACATAGGGAAAAATTGTCATCTCTTGCTGGTGGGGATATAACAATAGTAGAATCTCTTTCGAAAACAGTTGGGCAGTTTCTTAAAAAGTTAAAGAATATTCATTTTACCCGCAATTCCATTTCCCATACTTTCACTTAACTCGCTCAGAAGCAGCACCCAGAGATCTATACATCTCCCCTCCTTCACTACTACCTCTGGATCCAGATATTTTTGTTGACTTATCTTGAGTCCGAACTACTTTTCATCAAAGGATACTGGACTATTAGATATCCAAATACAAAAATTTTACTCAGATCAACAGTCCACACCATATAGAAAAACCAATTCAAAACAGATCATGAATTTAAATGTCCTAATACTTAGAGAAGAAAACATAACAGAGAAATCTTGGAACTCTGGGATGAGCAAAGGATCTCTTAAATATGAAACCAGAAGTTCAATCCATAATAAAAGATTGAGACATTAGAATTCATCAAAATTGAAATTCTCTGCTCTTTGAGAGACACTATTAAGAGAATGAAAACCCAAGACAGATTGGGAGAAAATATTTAAATCACATGTCTGATATACTTTGCATTCAGAATATATCAAGAAATCCCAAAACTCGAGACTAAGAAAACAAACAACACAATGTGCCCTATAAGACCGCACACATTGCCTATCTCACTTACCACTATATCTGCAGTGTTTAACAATAGAGCCTGGTGCAGGATAGATGCTCAGTCTCTATTAATAACTATACTGTTTGTGCCATTAACCCTCTGAGACAAAAGGAGCAGTGAAAATCATAAAGGGAAAATGCTGACTGCTAAAAGAATTAGAGATTTTTAAGTCTATTTGAGAAAAGGACAAAAATTCTTCTACTAATATAGCCTCTCTTATTATCTATATTTCCCGCCCTGAAATCCCAAGAGGGAAAACCCAGTGTAGGCTCCTTTTTATTCCTGACGGCTCTAAAAAGGTTATCTTAGTTTCTTGTCCTTAGGATCTAGGATCAGAAGGAAATCCTCCTTTACCACACTCCCTTGAGACCAGAGACTAGAAGGAGAAGAGGATCTTTCTATTTTTATCTTCTTTGGGGAAACAAAGGAATCTCCCTAAACAAAATGCCCTACAGCAATGTAATAGACCTCTCTCATTTCCACCACAGCCTTTCAATAGAGGTTTATTGAGTGAATGAATGAATGAATGAATGGCCAAATCTCAACTCCACCAAAGTCCATATATCCATGACAAATCTTCACAGGAATTCCAGACATGTCTCAGTCAAAAATCTCACACTTTACCATTTCTGAATTTACCAACATTCAACCTTTTATACTTAAAATTTGTAACTTCTGAAAATGAGCTGAAGAATGACAAAGGAACTCCTTTTTACTTTCTGTGAAAAGACAGAGGACTGGTCCTCCTCCTCCTTATACTGTCTTTGTGAAATGATTTATAAATAATTAACTCAGTTTACCTTATTATTTGAATCATTTGCATTCCTATTTTGATTTTTTACTGTTCTCTCTGTAACTTCATACATTGTGTGCCCCTCCTGGGTTTGGCATCTATACCTAACCGAGTTTCCATTTATGAGAACATCCTTTTCTTCAAAATCGTACTCAGTGCAATTTTAACATCTTTGTTCCTCAGACTGTAGATAAAAGGATTCATCATTGGCCCCACAATGGTATAAAAAACTGTGGATACTTTGTCTTGATCCAGAGACCCAGCAGATGGCTTAAGATACATGAATGCTGATGACCCAAAGAAGAGAGAAACAGTAACGATGTGGGAGCTGCAGGTACTGAAGGCTTTGGACCGGCCCTCGGAAGAACGGATGTGGGAGATGCTGGAGAGGATCAAGGCATAAGAAACGGAGATGGTGAGGCTGGGCACTATTACATTGACGCCCACCACAATGAAAACCACTAGCTCGTTGATGTAGGTGCTTGTGCAGGAGAGCCGGAGGAGAGGAGGTATGTCACACATGTAATGATTGATGATGTTGTCACCGCAGAAAGTGAGTCTCAGCATGCACACAGTGTGGGCCACGGCACCCGCAATCCCCATCGCATATGTTCCTGCCATCAGCGTGAGGCAGACCCGATGGGACATGATGGCCTTGTAAAGCAGGGGCTTACAGATGGCCACATACCGGTCATAGGCCATGGACGTCAAAATACAGCACTCGTCAATAACAAAGAAGGAGAAGAAACAGAGCTGTGTCATACACTCTGTGTAAGAGATGATGTTCTCTGTTACAAAACCCATCAGCATTCTAGGGATTATGACAGACGAGTAGCAGAGATCAATGAAGGAAAGGTTGAAGAGGAAGTAGTACATGGGGGTGTGCAGGTGAGGGTTCAGACTGATCAGAATAATCAAGCCCATGTTCCCCACCACGGTGACCACATAGATTCCTAAGAAAATGAAGAAGAAAGGCAGCTGGAGTTCTGGCTGTTGTGTTAAACCCAACAGGATAAACTCTGTCACTGAAGAGTCATTTCCTGTGGCCATTCTTCCCTAAGGCATATCTGTGAGAACAAGACAAAAGATGACATTGCAATGAGTACCCAGCTCTCCCTGCCAATCCCCCCATACTGAGACTGAGACTCAGAATGAGAGAATGAACTCAAACCCACACTGCTGTGTGCCTTTGTTGTCTCCACTGTAAAGTCTGAGGGACCGTTCAAAGATGTGTATCAAACACGTTAACAGGTGAGTGCCGTCGGTGTGAGGCTGAGGAACCCTGTGACCAATCAGGGCTACATTGTCTGTGTTCCACTCCTGCTTTGACTGTCCACCAGCCCCACCTAATGGCCCATGGCTGCCTCCACAGGGAGGAGATGAGGGCATCTCAAATCTTCAGCTGCCATAGCTGAGGCTGGGAAGAGCGAGAACAGGACAGATCAAATCAACACTCACCCTTCAATATAGGTCCTTGCTAACCTCTTTTCCTTATTCCCAAGGAGACACAAGTGGCTCTGATGAATTTCAGAGATGAGCAGCCCAGAAAGGAGATCCTTCCTCTTTGTTACCTTTTTTGTTTTGACTGAGGGAACCAGAGCACCGACCTCTGAGAAGCCATGACTTACAGATGATGATTTCTGACAGTGGCTTTGACCAGAGTGGTTTTCTCCAGATGAGGGGGTAGTAAATAGCACCCTGCCCGTGCCCAAAGAGCCCCATGCTAATATGACCCCAAGGGTTTTCATGCATTAGGAAATCCTAGGGACCTGATTAAAAATTAGGAAATCCTAGGGACCTCAAATCTCCAGAGATCAGGCTTTGTAGCAAAGAGACATTACCTATTGTGCATGTATAGCCCAAGTTCATTATAGGAACACTGATTTCTTGGAATATACCATTTTTCACACCTTTGGGGTTGTTGCCAAATCGGGCACATCCCCAAATAGAAAAGCAGATGATCCTTCGTGCATCCACTGCCCCTCTTGCCTTACGAAATACTGTACATTATTTGTTGTTCGTTGTGTCTTTCCACAACACACACACACACACACACACACACACACACACACATTCATACACTCACATACATTTGAATTTAAGTTCTAAAGGGACAAGGATTTTGTCTGTTTCCTTCAGCACTATTTCTGGAGCACCTTAGACTAATACGAAGGATATATAGTAGGTATTGAATATTTGTTTGATTAAATAAATGAATGAGAATCCCTTTTTTCCATCTTTCCTGGGCCCTGTGCTGGTTACTGACTACAATGGAATTCTTGCCCCACAGGCAAAGGCTTACATGGCGTCCATGTTTTTCTTTGCACGCCTGTAGAAAAAACACCAGGAACATCCATGAAGGTCACTGCTGAACTCCTGGTGTCCATGTAGGAGCACTTCAGATCAAAGTTACTGAACTCAGGAAAAAAATTTTATTTTCCTCCACCCTCAGTGTCACATAGAGGACTGCCATAGGCTCTCAGAGAGGTCCCAATGTCTCTCCCCAGGGACCGCAGCAGAGACTCAGATCAAAAGGCAGATTTGGATTAGCCTAGGAAGCTCCAAAATGCCAAAGTCCTGCTCAGCTCACCATGGGAGGCCATGGGGAACCATTCAGGATTTTTATTGCTCTTTTGGCACCAGATTGAAATCATCAAAATGGAGACTCTTGGGAAGATTAATGTGGTATGCGAAAGACTAGAGGCAGGGTCAGCTTTGGGAGACAATTACAACAGTCTATGAATGACTTTCAGATGCCCTGAATTAACAGTGCTACTGTCAGTAATTCCAAGAAACAAACATACTCAAGAGACATTGCAAAGGGAGATTCATCCACACTTCTTACAAAGAAGATAGAAATAGACAAAAAGAGTTGCAAAAAATGCTAGCCTCAGTGTTGGGATAAACGATGCTGTTACTACAAACAGAAAGAACTCAAAGTATTTATGGAAAGTGTACATTCGGGTTGAACATGGTGAGGCTGGCTGCTAGCCGGACAGGGAAGCAGAAGCACACTTTAGGAAACAGCCCAATGAAGGCTAAATAAATGTAAGGAGGAGGGTTACACATGAGAAAAAGATTTGGGGATCCTTTCCATAAAGGCTAAAGCCATGGGATTAGGTAAACTCAAGGAGAGAAAAGATGAAGAAAGATTATGCTAAGTGAAGTAAGTCAAGCAGAGAAAGACAAGTATCATATGGTATCACTCATATGTGGAACATAGGTAATAACAAGGAGGACCATGGGGGAAAGGAAGGATATCTAAAGAGGGAGAAATCAGAAAGGGAGATGAACCATGAGAGTCTATGGACCCCGGGAAACAAACTGGGGGTTTCAGAGGGGAGGAGGGTAGGGGGAGGGGGTAACGGGGGTGATGGGTATTAAGGAGGGCACGTGTTGTGATAAGCACTGGGTGTTATATATAACTAAAGAATCACTGAACACTACATTGAAAACTCACTGAACATAAATGAATAAATATAAAAAGAAAAAGAAAAGAAGGAGAAAAGGAGCAGAAGGGCAAGAAGAAAATTTGAGAAATCCTCCCATTGTAGGTTTTATATTTAGGGTCATTTTAAACCAAACCATTGCTGATATGAATCCTAATTATTATTCTTAGCCCCCTCAAAATTACTAGAGGACTAAAAATTCCTCAGGCCAAATTTGAAAAGTGCCCCACTGGATAGATATTCCTTGGGCTGCAACAGTGATGAGTACCTGGGGGAGTCCATAAAATGTTTTGTCTTTTTTTGTTTTGTTTCTTTTTGGCAGAAAAAGAGGAGAGGGAGAGAGAGAATCCCAAGCAGGCTCCACACCCAGTGCAGAGCCAATGTGGGGCTAGATCTCGTGACCCTGAGATCATGACCTGAGCTGAAATCAAGAGTCAGTTACTTAACTGACGGAGCCACCCAGGCACCCCCATAAAATGTGTTCTGTATAGAAAGTTACAAACTCTTACTTGGCTGACAATCCCTGTAAAAATTAAAAAAAAAAAAAAAAAAGAAAAGAAAGAAAAAAAGAAAGAAAGAATCCCTTTAAACTTATATGAAATCACATTGCAAGAATCCTACATGAAGGTTTTAAGCCACAGCTGAAAGTCATTCTTTCATCTTTAATACAAACCACCTAAATATGGGCAAATATGAAAGGAAGATAGGGAGGTTCCGAGCTTATCCTTACATTGCAAAACTCTCATTCCCTCCCTACCTTTCTCCCATCTACATAATGGTCGCCTTAACCTAATTCAGTTAAAACAATGTTAAATGGTCTTCCTTTCTTTGAAATATATCAGCCCCTCTTGTCCATGCCTGACTCCTTTTCTTTTTTTTTTAAGATTTTTATTTATTTACTTATTTGTCAGAGAGAGAGAGACCAGAAGCACGGAGAGTTGAAGGCAGAACAAGCAGGGCAGGCACAGGGAGAAGCAGGCTCCCTGCTGAGCAAGGAGCCGGATGTGGGACTCAATCCTAGCATTCTGGATCATGACCTGAGCCAAAGGCAGATGGTTAACCAAATGAGCCACCCAGGCATCTCCTGACTCCTTTTTAAGTAACTCAAGTTCAGTATGTTCTACATTGTCATAGTCAGTGGTAATCAAAGCCTTATGTGATGCTGTATTTTCTAAAGATGCAGAAAATAAAACCACGTATTTTAACCCAGAACATGATGTTTTCATATATGTTTACATTGTCAAATGATCATCATAACCAAGCCATTTAACATATTCATTACCTCATGTAATTATGAGTTTTTTGTGATGAGAACACTTAAGATCAACTCTCTTAGCAAATTTCAAGGATACATTACAGTATCATTAACTATAGATACAATGTTGTACATTAGATCTCTGTAACTTACGCATCTTGCTTAACTGAATTTTTGTCCCCCTTGGAGAGCATCTCCCCCTTTTGCTCGGTCCCAGGTCCTGACAACCATCATTCTACTCTATGCTTTCATGAGTTTCACATGTTGAGATTATATATACAAGTGAAATCATGCAGTATTTGTCTTTTTTTTTTTTTTTGGTCTGCCTTATTTCACTTAGCATAATGTCCACTACGTCCAACTATGCTGTCCCAAATGCAGAATTTCTTTCTTTCCTTAAGGCTGACTAAACCATAAGCATTTTTTTTTAGAAATCAGCTCATCCTAAGATTAATTCTTCTTCTCTAAGTTCTAATCAGTAAAGAATATACACAAAGACCTCTAGTCAAATAAGATAAATGAATCAGCTGTGGCAATGGGCAAGGGGACCGTTATCTGTAGAAAGCAGAACTCTCTAGTAAATATTAGATTGGAAAAGTACACCTTAATCTTAAAGCCAAATGAGGCTTCCTATGTATTCCCTCTTGCCTGATCCACTGTAAACAAAAGGAACATTGTGGACACACCCCACAGGCAGAAAAGGAATTGCCTGTACCAATCTAGTTACCTTGCAGGAGTGAGGATGGGGAGATCATGGCCCAAAGAGTCATTTTTCTATTAATAAATGAACTGGTCCAAAGAAAAGGATGGACTTCCCTTCTTGCTTTTGAAGCACGATGGCTCCACCTACTGATAAAGGTCTGACCCAAAGAATTTTGGACCAGCTCTTCAGATTAGCTATTTCTCTTCACTTACAAAAAATAGGTAAAAGGGGGAAAAAAACCAAGATTTCCAGAATGTGAAGAAGAAAGGAAGTCCTTTCCTAGGTGGAAATGTAAGAGGAAAGAATGAACATTTCTCAAGTGCTGGGAAACGGGATCCGGCAGAGGCTGGGTACTTAATAAATAATTGTCAGTGGCAGATGCTCCCATCAGATTTTATTTGTCTATTATTTGTGAAATAATCACACCTGTGAAGAAAACACTGTAATATAGTGGGTAAGAGCCTGGCTTCTAGGGCAGAAGACCAGATTTAAGTCGTGTGTCCCTATTCATTTCCATTGATTAACCAAAGTAAACAGGTATAAGGAAAAAAAAAAGAGAGAAAGGGAAAATGCCCATTTTTTGGAAAAGGTAGCAATTCTACTAATCTCCCTTCAGAATGATATTCCATCTTAATTCTGAGATGAAATGCTATCATAAAGACATTTTTTCTCCGAATGAATGTAGCTATCACCAGGCGTGTTATTGAACAAACCATTTGGACTCACTTCTTGTTTCTTGGCCTTTCTTATGAGAGAAGACTCTGGGATCAAGTAGGCACCAAAACACCCTCCAGGTAAGGTGATTATCTGCCACACTTTATAGAAGTCCCACTCTAACTGGAATTATATCAACTTGTTTCACTGAAAGAAACAAACTATTCTAGGAATTTTAAGCAAAGAGGCTTACAGGGAAATAAGCGCTTACGTAATCACCAGCAGCAGCACTTAGGAAATGGGACTCCAGGATGGACTCTTAGTCCTCTGCAGATCTGACCCAGTGGGGAGGTTAGAATGAAGGTGGGAAGAGCTCACCCACAGTAACCACAAGGGCATTCAACACCGTTGAGCACACTTTCTCTTATTCTTGAAAATCAGAGCAAGGCTGGCTCCTCACTTTCCCATATTAAAAGCAGATCGCTTTTATTGACCTTACTATTCTATCCAATTTTAAGGGGCAAGTTTTGACAATCCCAGAATGTTTAAAGACTTTTCTCTAGACATATTATTCTGATCAGTGCAAAATTTTCTTTTATCTATTACATATTTTAAGCCATAATTTATTTAGCCTATGAACTCCTAAGAATATCATAGAATATTTTCCCATCTTCAGGAGAAAGAAAAAAAACATAACTGGCTACAAATAAAAATCACCAATACACAGTCTGACATGACTATATTTCCTAATTCCAACTAAGTTCAGACAACCATCAATAGAACTTTTAAATATGTTCTCTTGATTTTATCTTACCTCTGTTAAGCCAATAGTAGGCACAATTCGTTCATGCTCCCGAATGTGCAAAGTTTTTCAGTAGAATGGCATCTAAAGGGGACAGACTCTTAACAGTTCACAGTTTTAAAGGACTTGAAGTTCAACATTTATTCAGGGGATGGGGTAGAGTCAGCAGAGAAAAATGGATACTCTGAGCTTATAGAATTTATGTAAACGAGAAGAGAATTTTTATTCTGCATTATAATGAGCAAAATTTAAATGATTTTTCTAACCTTTATTATCTTAGTGCAAACTATATACAATCCATTCTCTTGAAAGCCCTGTGAAACCCATTCTGCTGATGAGGAAACTGACACTCAGAGAATGTAAGTAACATACTCAAGTTCAGGCAACCGGTTGTGTCATAACTAGTATGTGATTCAATACTCAGTATTTATTGAAAAATAGGGTTTATTTTGTTATTTGTGCTGATAATATATAGATACTTAATTTTTATAATTTCATTACATTCTCAATATACCCAAGGTCTTGAGTCACTAGCCAAGTTTAAGAGAATTTCCCAAAGTTTGGATATAGTAGTAAATTTTCTACTACCCTATACTCAAGAAATAGCTTTTTTTTTTTTTAAATCAAAGGAGTATGGCTGCCACTCTATGACAAAACTCAAACAACTTACTCCCTGTAACCTCAAAGGCCTAATTACACTGTTTATTTTTAAGAAAGTTAGGTCAAAGGTGTTTCCTTTTGGGATTCCAAAACAAGTTCAAAGCAAGTTAAAGTAAATGTTAATTGATTAGGTATGGAAAGAATTAATCATGCCAAGTTATAAGAGCTTATCTCTCAACACTACAGAGGGGTTTTGCCTGGTATCACGTGAAGCAAACAGGTGTTGATACAAAAAGCCTTCCGTGTGCTCCACTGACCATGAACAGGAGCCCTACAGGTCCTCTGCCTTCACCTTCTTCATAGTGGCCAAGGGGAGAAGCCTAAGAAGTACCAAATGGAACAGGTACAAGCCAATTTATAAGAGCCTCCCATCTCAGGCAACTTTGTGTACTCAAAATCTATTCTTACTCTGACTTAGAAAGGAACTTGTTGGAATTGAGTCTTGCATATACAAATCTTAAGTCTTACAGTTTTGTAGTATGAAGCATATGGTATATTTCATTACACACAGAAATACATTTCTGTTTATCGGAAGCAAGAGAGGAATGAGAGCCCCCCATTCCCACTTCTGGCTAGGGAGTTCTGCACACATAGACCCGTACTTGGGCCAATAAAGCACTGCACTGCACTATGGGAAGCTCTGAGGTTTATGTTTTGCATACCCAGATAATGAGACTAACAACTTCCTCTTTTATTAGGGCCTCAGACACCACACCTCCAGGTTTTGGAAAACTTTGTCCTTATTCTTGTCACTGCAGTTTCACGTGAAATTCTAGTTTTGCAGGTAGAGAAGTAACCAGAAACCTACTGTAGTTGGGAGAGCAATAGGCAAAGTACCGTGTCCCAGAGAGCACAAGTTCAGGAAATATTTGCATCCTCAGTTACTGTGTTAGCCATTCTATCCTCAGGCCCTTAAGAATGGAATTATTTCTCTTAAGAAGTAAATGTCTCCTTGGGTGCCTGGGTGGCTCAGTGGGTTAAGCCTCTGCCTTTGGCTCAGGTCATGATCTCAGGGTCCTGGGATCAAGCCCCGCATCGGGATCTCTGCTCATCAGGGAACCTGCTTCCCTCTCTCTCTCTGCCTGCCTCTCTGCCTAACTTGTGATCTCTGTCTGTCAAAAAAATAAATAAAATCTTCAAAAAAAAAAGTAAGTAACTCCAAATAATCACGTTTCTTTTTAATATAACACATTACTGATTATTTGACAATTACCTAAAAGCAAGAATACCATGTAATAGCTATATAAAGACACTACTGGCAGAGATGGAAAGGATCCAAAGACAAAAATTAAACTTCCTCTGTCTCAAGGGCTTGTTTAGGCTCCCAGGAGCCTTTAAGTCCTTGAGGTTTGAATCATTCTCCTTCCAACAAGTAGTATGCTCTGGTCTTGCTATCTTTAAAAAGGAGTATACTTACATAATAATTATATTTTGAACAGTAGTTTGTTAATAAAAAATGAGCAATCTTTATAGTCTCATTTTCCTATGGAAACACTCAAAAGTTTTGGTATTTGGGGTTATTTTAAACCTGACAGACTCATATCCTTTCTTGAACTGCAACAATTCCTCCTTAAATGCTCAGTTAAATGTTATGAACCTTATAAAGTATTCCATGCTGCCCCCAAACAAAATTCGTTCCTTTCTCTGCCCCTCACATGACTTTCATTTTACTTTTATCACAGCCTTAAATGAATTCTAATGGAATTTATAAATTTGCAATCACGATATCTTAACACTTACTACCCTATGGCTCTGTAGCAATTAATGCCACTTTGTATCTCCAGTACCTGGTAGGACAAGGTAGCGCAAGGCTTTCGAGATTGTATCTAATCTCCTATGTATGGGGTACTTGGAGAACCCAGTCCTGAAAGCAATACTCCGTACATATCCATGGGCACCATGGGGCATGAGTCAGCCATTTGGAATGTTGTCAGAATTAGAAGCCTGAATTTATATTGCTTCTCTGGGTCATTTGTAAAGTTTGCTCTACTAAAAGATAGAAACTGTAAAGTTTGCTCACATTAGAAAGCTGGTGTTGGGGACACCTGGGTCAATCAGTTGGTTAAGCTGCTGCCTAAGGGCTTAGGTCATGATCCCAGGGTTCTGGGATTGAGTCCCACATTGAGCTCCTTGCTCAGCAGGGAGACTGCTTGTCTTTCTGCCTGCCACTCTGCCTGCTTGTGCACGCTCTCACGCTCTCTGACAAATAAATAAATAAATAAATAAAGTCTTTAAAAAAGAAGAAGAAGAAGAAAGCTGGTGATGGTTCTAGTTTAGAAAAACTAAACTAATGTCTAGGCTCTTCCATTTCCAACCTACAACTTAACCTCTTCTTATACCTCAGTCCTTTTCCCTTAATCACACTGAAATCACCCAACTCTCTCCTTTCTCTCTAAATCCAGTAGTTCTCAGACTTTAAGGTAAATAAGAATAACCCAGAGAAATTGTTAAAGATCTGTATTCCTCGGCCCTAACCCCAGAGGATGGTTGCATTTTTACAGGTAGAGTCTAAAAATCAGCGTTTTTAATTGACAAACTAGAGGATTCTGGTGAGGGTTTTCCATGCTCTTAGGAAGTAATTCAATAAACCTAGATTCACCCTTAATTAATAAGGTATAAAATGTATTCAAACCTCAAGATGCCAGGAGGATAGCTAAAGAGGAAAAAAAAGAAACAAGCTAAGTAAATGTGCAGTCAGTAGAATGAGGATTTGGCTAAGGGAAGCAGGAGAGCAGCTCTGAATGGATCATAACAAGCTGGAGGACTAAACAGACACACGAACATACATCCTGGAAACTGGAAATTTGCAAGACCACATGGTCCACGTGGATGAAAGGATTGAGAAAGAAAAGGTCTCAGGGGTGCCTGGGTGGCTCAGTCAGTTAACCATCTGACTCTTGATTTCAGCTCAGGTCATGGTCTTGGGGTCATGAGATCGAGCCCCAAGTCGGGCTTTGTGCTGAGTCTGGATCCTGCTTAAGATTCTCTCTTGGGATGCCTGGGTGGCTCAGTTGGTGAAGTGTCTGCCTTCATCTCAGGTTGTGACCCCAGGGTCCTGGGATCAAGTCCTGTATCTGGCTCCCTGCTCAGCGGGGAGTCTGCTTCTCCCTCTCCCTCTGCCTGCCACGCCCCCCACTTGTGCTCTCTCTCTCAAAAATAAATAAATAAAATCTTTAAAAATAAAAAAAATAAAAAAGATTCTCTCTCCCTCTGCCCCTGCCCCCACCCCAGCTCCCATGTTCTTTCTCTCTAAAATAAAAAGAAAGAAAAAAGAGAAAGGGTCTCATAGCAAAGGTTTATGGTAAGTCCTGGCAAGAGGGTCTTATCTTTCAGAAGGGAGATGGTTTTAATGATTCCAACCAGATTTAGAATAGTAAGTCATAAGTGTAATGCCATGAAGGAGCGTTTACTGGGAATGATAAAGTAAGTAAGTACCTATGTGTGATTCTAGATCTTTAAGCAACCCAAGCAGAAGGTTCCACTTTCTACATGATCTAAATCCAGCATATCCTGTGATAGAACTTGAAAGACAAGGAGGACAAGTCCCTCTGATGTACTCCAGCTAAGGGAGTCCATCCTCTTTGGGGAGGGAGTGGTAAATGGGGACAGAACACCCACCCTTCATGCTCTACAGGAGGAACTGAAAGCCTCCAAGGTAAGGCTCATTCCAGCACACATTCTGAGGGATATTTTTATCTTTTCAGGATCAAAGCTTTAAAGTACAATAACTAATTTCTATATGCAGAATTCCTATCATTAGCCCACAAATGAAGCAAGATAACGATTGGAAGTTGACACTGGATCAAATTTACAGTCACCAACTCTCTCTCACCTAAGATATTATGGCCGAGCAGTTCCAAGTGCAGGCTCCAAAGTCAGACTTTCTAAAATTCCGATCCCTAACTCTTCTACTCACTAGATATGGGTCTTTAATTTCTAACCAATTCCTTTGCCTGTAGAATAGAAGTAATACCTAGCTTGTGTAGTTGCTGAGAGACTTAACAATGAAATGAATGAAAAGTTCCTTTCCTGACACATAGCTACTCAGTAAACGCTAGCTGTCGTTATCATGAGGCATTATATTGTCGCATTCCAAATCAATGTCATTTTCCCCTCTGGCAGGTTCAAGTTTCAAGTAAAAATAGCCATGGTCTGAATCAGGGTTGGATCATCTTAAATGTTCATCTTAGCTCTACCTCTGAGGTTTTGTAAACTTGCTCTCCTGAAGTTTGCTCACCAATAAAATGGACAACAATAGAAGCTATCTTTTTGTGTAAATTAAGTCATGGTGCAGCTAGAGTGGAAAATATGTGTACGTGTGTGTCCCTCATAGCTCTAATTCCCTCCATAGATTCTCACCTTGCCAAGCAGTATTTTTAGTGCAAAGTGCATGGAACAAGAAATCATTTCCAATAACAGTTTAACAATTTCTAACTATGACTTTATGCAAGACTTCTTAGACATTAAGTAGGCCAAACAACAACATTATTTGGAGGTTCAAAATGACAAAAAAAAATTTTTTTAAGATTTTATTTATTTATTTGGGAGAGAGAGAGCATGAGCAAGGGAAGGTGCAGAGGGAGAAGCAGACTCCCCAGTGAGTGCAGAGCCTAACAAGGGCTTGATCCCAAGACCCTGAGATCGTGAACCCAGCAGAAGTCAGACACTTAACCAACTGAGCCACCCAGGTGCCCCCAAGTGACAAAATTTTAAGCATGTATACATAGTGGTTATATTTTGATTATGTGGAATCATAACAAAGACAGCTAGCCACCTGGAAATTATTCAGAAACTTGCAAGTAAGTTGAAGGATTACTTGTTACAGTTATGTCAGTGGAATACTGTATAACAGACTTTGGTGTATGTATTTTATAATTGTAGATAAAAGCTAATATTAAACATTTCACAGCTAGGCCTTATAAGCTATTTTTAAACACAGTATTTACCTGATACTTTGGAAAAAGCCAGAGTTAACATATTTCCCTTATCTGAAATGATTATGACATCCTGAAATAGTGCTCAGCATCCTTCTCTGGATTTTATTGAGGTACTTCTTTGATTTTGGAGCTATAGTCTCTACCAGCCTTATATATATATAAGGCTTTATTATTAGCTAGCTAGCTATGTAATTCCAGGATTTACTCCTTATTGACATAACCAGAACTTAGCCTGAATGTCTCTCTCTTTCAGCCTTGGAACCAAGATTATCTGCCTCAGCTGATAATTTTTCTTAAGGCCTCTTCAAAGAGGATGCAGAAAATATTTGTGTTCCCCATCTTTAATGCTGGAAGTCTGGCATAATATAGATGATCCTGGATTAAACTTTGCCAAAGTTCTGAAATACTTCATTTCTCATCAATTAAATAAAGTAACTTGATGGTAACTTGCATTCTTTCTGTCTTAGAAAGCATTTTCAGGCAATGAAATTGACAGGCAATATCTATGAAAGTCTGAGTATTTGGTGCTGGATTTAAGAAAAGGATCCTAGAACCAAGATGTCTACTGAAACCCAACCCTTCAAAACTTATGGGTAAATTTCACAAGATGCCAAATGTCCAAGGAAAAGATGAACATATCTCCAAATGAAGGCAATGGTTGAAGAGGTGAGCTGATACAGCCTATCTCCTTTGTAAAGTTTCCCTCTCCCTCCTCATCTTATGCCGTGAACATGTTGGAGGAGCTGAGGATGAGGGGAAGCAAGTCAATGTGACACCGGGAAGAGGGATTTCCTATAATCCACAGAAGGAAGTCGTGGTAAAAACAACAACAAAAAATAACCCAACAGGACTGGCTCTACATGGTTTCATCCTGTGACTCTGCAGCTGATTAAGGAAAATAAAACCGCTAAAGATACTGAAAGCCCTGATTTTTATTGTTATATTATGTTAAACCAGAACACAGAAGGACCACAAACACTGAGAGTTGTCAGTCATCTTTTCTTTATCTATAAGATGAGGGGGACACCTGGGTGGCTCAGTTGGTTAAACGTCTGCCTTAGGCTCAGGTCATGATCCCAGGATCCTGGGATCAAGTCCCACATCGGGCTCTTTGCTCAGTGGGGAGCCTGCTTCTCCCTCTGCCTACCACTCCCTCTGCTTGTGCTCGCTCTCTCTCTCTCTCTCTCTCCCTCTCCCTCACAAATAAATAAAATCTTACCAAAAAAAAAAAAAATGAGAACAGTTATATCTAACTTTAAAAGCCACTGTGAGAGGAGATATAGCATCCAAATTTCCTAATACATAATTAGTGTTCAATATCATCCATGTTATTAGTGGTATACAGCTTGCTATCATAATTTGCTTCTCTTTCTGTGAATCACCTCTAAGCAGAAAGATTAATATATTCTCAGAATGTAAGGAAGCACTAGGTGCTCATTATTTTATTAATTGATTAGAATATGATTTGTGACTATAGATCCAGTTACGAAGTTCTGTTTCATTTCTCCTCCAGGTCACTGGAGATGAGTCCTGAAAACTGGACTCGGGTAACACGGTTTGTCCTTCTGGGTTTCCCAAGAAGTCACATCCTACAGTCCCTGTTGGTCCTGGGGTTGATGGTGACCTACATCGTAACGGCCACAGGCAACCTGCTCATTATTGGGCTCAGCCGGACCAGCCGACATCTGCACACACAGATGTACTTTTTCCTGAGCAACCTGTCCTTCCTGGAGCTGTTGCTCGTGTCTGTTGTGGTTCCCAAGATGCTCTTCATCATTCTCACAGGGGATCACTCCATCTCATTTGCCAGCTGCATCCTCCAGTCCTACCTCTACTTCCTCCTAGGCACCACCGACTTCTTCCTCTTAGCTGTCATGTCTCTAGATCGTTACTTGGCAATCTGCCGACCGCTCCACTATGAGACTCTGATGAGTGGTCGTGTCTGTTCCCAACTCGTCCTGGCCTCCTGGCTAGCTGGCTTCCTCTGGGTCCTTTGTCCCACCATTCTCATGGCCAACCTACCTTTCTGTGGCCCTAACGGTATCGACCACTTCTTCTGTGACAGTTGGCCTTTGCTGAGGCTCTCTTGTGGAGACACCAGCCACCTGGAGCTGGTGGCTTTTGTGCTCTCCACGTCCGTGTTACTGGGCTCCCTGGCACTGACCTCAGTTTCCTACGCCTGCATTCTTGCCACTGTTTCCAGGGCCCCCACAGCTGCAGAGCGAAAGAAGGCATTCTCTACTTGTGCCTCACATCTGACCGTGGTTGTCATTGTCTACGGAAGCTCCATTTTTCTCTACATCCGTATGTCGGACGCTCAGTCCACGCTGCTCAGCAAAGGTGCCTCAGTCCTGAGCTGTATCGTCACACCCCTCTTGAACCCATTCATCTTCAGTCTCCGCAATGAGAAGGTGAAGCAGGCGCTGAGTGATGCGCTGAGGTGGCACAGAGCCATGGCTGCAGGAGACTGTGAGGGTCACAAGTAAAAGGAAGTATTAGATGAGATTAAAAATGTATGCAATTTGGGGGCGCCTGTGTGGCTCAGTGGGTTAAGGCCCTGCCTTCAGCTCAGGTCATGTTCCCAGGGTCCTGGGATCGAGCCCCGCATCGGGCTCTCTGCTCAGCAGGGAGCCTGCTTCCTCCTCTCTCTCTCTGCCTGCCTCTCTGCCTGCTGTGATCTCTGTCAAATAAATGAATAGAATCTATAAAAAAAAAAAGTATGCAATTTTTAAAAGTGTATTTGAAGTTCAAGTCACTCGAGCAACACCCTGCACTTTCCTCAAACAATTAAGAAATAGTCTCCATATGGGGCACCTCAGTGGCTCAGTCGGTTATGCATCTAGCTCTTGGTTTCCGCTCAGGTCATGATCTTGCGGTGGAAGGATCGAGCCCCAAGTCAGGATCCGTACGCTTCTCCCTCACCCCTCTTGCAAATGTGCACTCTCTCTCTCTCTCTCTAAAATAAATAAAGTCTTTAAGGAAAAAGTCTTCATAAATATATAATACAAAACAGGGAGTGAGCCTTCATTTTCCTCCCTCCTATCTTCCTGATGCCTCCCCGCCCCACTCCCCCAGAAGGCTGATCCAATTGGTCAAGTTTCAGAATCTGATTAGGACACATGTCCTTTGGGGCAGGTAATGGCTTTCAGGCAGGGAGACGACTCCTCTTCTTCCTTACGTATGTGCTCAGGCACACTGATTCCCGCTTTGGGATCCCAAATGATGAAGCCTGTCAGGGGATGCTGAAACATGGAGATTCAGATCAGGAGCTTAGAGGGGAGTAAGAGGCCTTCTGCAGCCTTACACCTGGACTGAGTATTACAAACAAGATTAACCAGAATCTGGATACAGAAAATTACATTTTGGCAGCAATAATAAATGGTTCTTCCACTTGTTACTGCTATGTATGTGACTAGCATCTCTCCTAGGAATCACATAAAGGAAGAATGCTGTGACCAACAAAACCTTTGGCTATCCCGAATTCCCAAGTATAAATACAAGGACAACCATTCCATCATTCCTTGAAGAAATATTATTAAATACCTTGTATGTTTAAGGCACTGAGCTAGGCAGGCTTCAGATGGGGGTGACATCTTGGGACAACCGAGATGTGTAGGGCCCAAATTTTAAAGAGACGCATGCCCCACTGGTTGTGCAAGTTCAGGGTCAGGCCAAGCACAAACCTGGGAGTGAATGCATCCTCGATTCTGCACCCGAGGCCACTCTGGGGCTGTTCTGGAATCTCGGCTCTGGAGCTAGACCTTCAGTATATGGTAGTAGACATGGCTCTCACTTTTATAGAATTTACAGTATACTGCTGATGGCTGGCAAACAAACAAGAAAACCTAAATACACACCTTAGTACGTAGTTATAATTTGTGATCAATGCTTTTGAGAAAAGAGTTGAGTTTTGTTCAAGAGGCTAATAAGGAAAACTAATTTGGACAAAATGTGGAACATGCCTCTGAGGAGATGAACTTTAAACTGTGGCCTCGGGTAGAACAGCAGTTACCCAGGCAAACCGTCGGGGAGGAGCTTTCCAGAGAGAGCGAGTAATATTGGCCAGGACCCGGGGTTAAGCAAGAGCGACTAAAAGAGAAAAATGTACAAGAGGACTGGAAGCAGAGTGGTGGGCTGATGTCAGTTCAGACAGGACCTTTTATCTATAAGGTTTCCGTGGATCTTTCTTCCTTTGTAAAGACAATGTAAAGCCTTTGAAGGGTTTTAAGTGAGGAAGTGATCAAGTCGTATTTTTAAAAAATCAATCAGCCATTGTGGGACAACTGGTTAGAGGGAGACTAGTGGGTTTGAGAGAATCAAGTAGGAAGCTGCCACCTGGCCTAGATGGCTGGCTATGACTTTGACTTTACAACTGGCAGCGACGACTGAGAAAAATGGACAATATGTAGTTTGGAAGCAGACTTGGTAAGATGGGCACTGCTCCTACCCACAGAGATCTCACAGCCTATGAAAGAGCCAGGCTGGTAAAGGGACTAAGTTAGAAAGAGGGGGAGAGCAGAATCCTAAGGGAGACTGAGATATTTTCTGAAGAGAATGACCTCCTACTTAAGGGGACTATGCATTTTTATGTGTACTGGACCTGCCTAAATTTTAGCTCTTTTCCCCTACTATCCAGCCAGATGAAAACCATTTGGGTTACTAGAAAAAAAAAAAGAAGAAGAAGAAGAAGAAGAAGCTGCATTTTATTTGCACTTGTATGTCCTCTTCAGTGTATCTGTACATATGACTTGTATAAATCAAGATTTGACTCTGCTACAAGTCCAAGGTATAGTGGCAGGAGAATTAAACTCTTCCTACTAAACCAAACTATACGGAAAGAGAACTCTGACTTGAGTCTTCTGATTCCAAAATTATCTTTTCACTAAAAGATACTCTTTTTAAATAGATTATGTGTTTGCTCTATGCTGTATGAACACCTCTTCCAACTTTCCAACTTGTTTTTCCCTAGACCTGTGTCTTTCCTCTTTCAAGCTTCACCCATGCTCTAGGCCCTGGGTACTAAACATTCCCTCTCAGCTGGCTATCATCAAGGAAGGGAACTTTGCTTATACTAATTTGCTTACTAAGGTATAAGGGATGGGTGATGACTTAATGCTATGATTGCAGACGCTTGTTAAATATCATCCTTTTTCCATCCCACATCCATGGTAGGTATCAATTGATTAAATAACATTCAACACAAATAAACAAAACATTGCTTTGTTTTATTTTAAAACTGATTCGCAGGTATGGGAGTGAAGATAAAAAAGTGCAGGTCCTATGGCAAAGGTAAGAACCCAGATGGTTAACTTGGTGGTAGGAGATGTGGGAATATGGATCAGGGAGTTAAGATGTGAGGGTGGGTAATAGACCACGTAAGAAAAGACCATGACTGTTTCTCCATGCCCTCTTAAGTTGCAATAGAGCTTCTAGGGGTACTTGTGTATTATCTTGTACCACTCCTTATTTAGGGACTGAAGGATAATCTACCTTTCCACTTTATAACCCAATTCTGCATTTTTCATTGTGTTCAGTTGTCAACAAATGATCTTTTACTCTGTGTCCCCACACTCCAAAATCCAGTCTGTTTCACTCTCCCAACTACAAGAGACTGAGACCAAGTTAGAATATTTTATCTCTGCCCACGATGCCAATTTAACTGGCACAAACTCAGAAAGACATAGTGACCCTTAGTAGCCACAAAGAGCTTTAGATATTATCCAGAACTTGGGTTCTAAAGTTACACAGAACCTGGATTAGATTCCAGAAACAAGCTCTAGAGACTCAAATAAATGATTCAAAGTCTCTCAGCTGCCACAGATTCATCTTTAAAATGAAGATGATAGGGACGCCTGGGTGGATCAGAGGGTTAAGCCTCTGCCTTGGCTCAAGTCATGATCTCAGGGTCTTGGGATCGAGCTCCGCATAGGCTCTCTGCTCATCAGGGAGCCTGCTTCCTCCTCTCTCTCTGCCTGCCTCTCTGCCTACTTGTGATCTTTGTCTGTCCAATAAATAAATAAAATCTTTTTTTTTTAAAAATGAAGATGATAAAATGAACGCCTGCCACATAGTAAACTCTTAACAAATATTATTTAAATCGTGATGATGGTGAATACCTTAAGTAAGAGGAGGAAGTAATTTTCCAAAGACAATTTTCTTTCTCTTCATTGACATTAAATTAAGTTAGCCTTCCCAAATCAACACCACATTTATGTTAACCTCCAGATCTCTCTTTTCTCCAGGATGTTTATAATTGTTCTGAGCTCATCTGATATATTTTGTGTCCAAGAAGCAATATCAGAAGAGAAACACCAGATGTGCCACCTCCATGCAGCTAGAACTTTCTCCGCAGGGCCAATACCATCATATGGACAAGTACCACTGAGCCAAACACCATTTCTGCATAGCACCTAAGACTTCTTCTCTAGGAGGCACTTGGGAGAAGTTCTAGGATACTCATTCCATTTTCTAACTGTGTTAAGAGTTCAGGTCTCCAGAACTTGACTGTGGTTGAAAACAATAGAGAAGAAAGTAGTAGAGCAAGTAATCGAGAGGACATGTAGTTTTAGTTACTCTGTAGGTCTCCTCAAGCATGTTCCTACACTGAAGCAGCCAGCAGATTCTCAGGCCCTGCTTCTGCTAATCTGGAGGTCAGTGCTCCAGGGGACCCAGAAGGTCCTTCTGCCTCCTCCACAGCTTTTTCATCGCCACGATCACTTCCTTATTTCTCAGGGTGTAGATGGCAGGATTCAGCATGGGAGTGACCATTGTGTACAGCACAGAGACCGCCTTGTCCATAGGGAATGTCCGAAACGGCCTTGCATAGATGTAGACACAAGGCACAAAGATTAAGGTCACTACGGCAATATGAGAGGCACAGGTGGACAGGGCTTTGCTGCGGCCTTCCCATGAGTGGCCTCGGAGCATGAATAACAGTGCTGTGTAGGATCCCAGGAGCACCAGAAAACACATCAATGTCACCAGGCCATTATTAGACACCATCAGAAGCTCTAACACAAAAGTATCTGTGCAGGCCAATTTGATGAGCTGAGGCACGTCACAGTAAAAGTTGTCCAGCTTGTCAGGCCCACAGAATGGCAGCTGGATAGTCAATCCAACCTGTACAATGGAGTGGATGAAGCCCCCCACCCAGGAGGCTACCATGAGGAGACCACATACGGTCCTGTTCATAATAAGCGTGTAGCGCAAGGGCTGGGAGATGGCAACATAGCGGTCATATGCCATCACAGTCAGCAGGAAGATCTTGATGCCACCAATGAAGTGGAAGAAGAAGAGTTGAGTCAAGCAGCTGCCAAAGGAAATGACGGGGTTGCCTGAAAGCAAGTCAACCAGCATCCTAGGTGCCGTGATGGTAGAGTAGCAAAAGTCAAGGAAAGAAAGATTGCCTAAGAGAAAGTACATGGTTGTGTGGAGGTGTGGGTCAGAGGTCACGATGGCCACAATAAGGAGATTTCCCATCACAGTCAAAAGATACACAACAGAGAAGACACTGAAGAAAAGGAACCGGAGCTCCCATACCTGGGAGAGCCCCAGGAGGACAAAGCCCGTCACTTGGGAATGATTTGCTGGATTCATCTGCTTGGTATGACCTGGTCAGTGAACCTGCTGAGGAAAATGGACATCTTCATCATGGGATCCACAAGCTTCTCTGCAATAATTTTCTCTGCCCTCTCTGGGGAATTCTTCCCTGTCTCATTTACTCTCCAACAAATGTTGTAAGCATTGCGATAGGAAACCAAGCGTTTGAACATCATCTACTGTGCAGTCAAACTCCAGGGGTCTAAAACTCAGCGTAACACTGATACTGTTCCTAGTTGATGAAAATCAAAAATAATCAGCCCTCAAAACTTGAGAAGTGATATGCAGAGAAGTGAATTCTCACTTCTCCCAGCAGCCAACCATATAAACAGAGCAATCTTCCCAAATTCTCTAAGTCTCACTTCCCTCCTCCATGATGTACATTAGCCAAAATGCCTGCAAGGTCTCCCATATTCTAAGATTTTATAGCTATAGATGGCCTTTATTTAGAAAACCCAAAAAATTCCCACCAGCCAAATATTTAGATGTATAAGTGTCGTGAACTAGTGTTTTTCTAAAGTTAGATAAGAAAAGGAAGGACGCCTGGGTGGCTCAGTTGGTTAAACAGCTGCCTTCGGCTCAGGTCATGATCCCAGCGTCCTGGGATCGAGTCCCACATCGGGCTCCTTGCTTGGCAGCGAGCCTGCTTCTCCCTCTGCCTCTGCCTGCCACTCTGTCTGCCTGTGCTCACTCTCGCTTCTCTCTCTATGACAAATAAATAAATAAAATCTTTAAAAAAAAGAAAAAAGAAAAAAGAAAAGAAGTGGAAGAAGCAGCTTCCTATCCATCAAGTCTGGGAAACCCAGAGAAAACTATAGTCCCTGTGGAAATAGAGGGAAAGGCAACCAGAATGTTGAACCACCCCTGAAAATTTGTGTGTCACTGCTAACTTGAGGGATATCTGCCAAAGAATAATTTCTCATTCATATGAGAAGCAGCAAGAGAAGGTCATAAATATTAACTGAAGGTAAAAAAAAATCATCATCTAAATGCAAAGCTGCCTCAACATCTTAAAAACCTTAAAAATAAAAAGGGTGTTTTTAAATATTTAGGCGTTTTTAAATATTTAAGTGTTTTTAAAAGATACTGAGAAAACTAGCTCTTTGTAAGAATTCTAGAATGACTCTCTTCATACTCTTTAAGAGAAATGTGAAGTTATCATTCCACACTTAATTTTTAGTATGACTTTTCAACTATATTTTCTTTCCTTTGTTCTTTCTTCATTCAATATGCATTTATTAAACAACTTTTATTTACTAAGCCCTATATTAAACAGTAAGGATTTTAAAAAATAAGACACAAGTGATCTAACATGTCACACTGAGCATAGGAGTTTCACCTCCTGACACCTGCCTACCCCTCCAGTTTTGTCATTTTATACAAAGCCCCCTTCACACATACACTATGATCTAACATACCAAGCTCCTTGAAGTTCCTTGAGTTTGCCATGCTCACCCCATGCTTCCCTGATTTTCTTTATTAATCTCTACATACTTATTTTATCTCAATTTTAATGAAATATTTCAAATACACAAAGTTGGGATCTCCAGTTTTAGCTTAAACATGTCTTCACATGTTCCAAGTTCTTCAACCTGGAAGTCAATACTCTCTTATCCTTGAAGCAAGAAAAAGCTAAATAAAATGAAAGACAATGACTTTTCTTGGGGCCATCAGAGAACAGAAGTCACAGAGCAAAACACTCCCCCCAAAACCCGGAGAGAGGAGGGAAGCAAGAGAGAATCATAGTAGAGATCTACTTAGCTGGGGGAGAACCACTGGAGTCAAACACTTAAGTGTTAAAGAGCACTTAAATAGCAATTTTGACAATTACTGGAGGGTGGGTGTGGACTAGCACGCTAGTGGGAAACTCCTGGGAGCTGCAGCCTTAGGGAAACCCCACACTTCCATGGGTTCCGTCTCGTAGTGAAGAGTGAAGAAAGATACTCTCCTGGAACTGTCAGGGAGAGAGGAGGAGTAACAAGAGTGAGGGGTGCCTGGGTGGTTCAGTCGATTAAGCGTCTGCCTTTGGCTCAGGTCATGATCTCAGGATCCTGGGTTTGAGCCCCGACTGAGCTCCCTGCTCAGCTGGGCTCAGCGGGAAGTCTGCTTCTCCCTTTCCTTCTCCCTCTCCCTGCTGTTCATGTGCGCTTTTTCTCCCAAATAAATAAATAAACCTTTAGGTGGGGAAGAAAAGAGTGAAATTTAGAATAGATAATTCTCCATTAAAAAAACAAACTATTCTCTAGGATAAAAGACTTTGCTAAATCCATTCCCCACCTGGGAAAAGGACCTTCCTCCCCTTTCAGCACCCCACAGCC
This sequence comes from Lutra lutra, assembly GCF_902655055.1. NCBI lineage: Eukaryota > Metazoa > Chordata > Mammalia > Carnivora > Mustelidae > Lutra > Lutra lutra. The sequence goes on along the minus strand of NC_062287.1, from coordinate 19,325,656 downwards.
TTGTTGTGTTACCTAAGACGGTGAGTGTCCAACGAGGGTCCACTAAAGACTTATGTTTAATCACAAGAGTATAGAATGCTTCTCTCCCTCAGGGACCTTACCTCCACCACAACAGGGCTCCAGCGTGAAGACAGTGGGTTACCATGGAAACGGCTGCAAGACACAGACTATCTCTAAGAACAAGTACTTCAGGATGCCTAAAGGCAATGCAAGAGATAACAGAGTCTCCTGAAACCCCTGACTCCTTCAAAGATAGCAGCTACTATTCAGATTCACATAAATTCTCACACTGAAGTTTCTTTACCTCAGTTCCTGTTACCTGACTGTTCCTATTGTTCCAGGTTTGAATTTCAACAACAAAATCACAAGGCATGCTAAAAGGCAAGCAAAAACACAGTCTGAAAAGACAGAGTAAGGAACAGAACTAGAGTCATCTATCACACCAATATTAGAATTATCAAGCAAGGAAGTTGAAAACTGCCATGATTAATCGGTGATGGGCTCCATTAGAGAGAGGGAGCAGCCTGCAAGAATGTATTGGTTATGAAAGGAGAGTGATGGAAATTCTGTAAAAGTATAAAAATGGAATGCCAGAAGTCCAAAACACTGTAACAGAAATAAAGAATGCCTGTAATGGGCTCATCAGTAGGCCGGACGCAGCCAAGAAAAGAATAAGTGACCTTAAAGATAGGTCAGTATATTGGGTCCCCAATGTTGGGTCCCCTAATAATAGGTCCGTGATTAAAGGAGCAAGACTGATATAAAGCAAAGTTCAAGCAAAGCTTTATTTCGCGTCAAGCATCAAGAATCAAACCGACCATCAAACAGACAGACCAGTCAGGGCTGCCCCTTACAGAGAGGATGACCCTTCTCTGTTTCACAGACTAGCTTTTATAGAGCAAAGGCCATGTGGTTGGGCCTGGCCATGCACAGGTGGCCAATGAAATTGTAACACACAGAGAAAGCTGCACAGTGATGCTAGGTGACCAACTGAATTACAATTTACCCTAGTAGACATTTGAACCAGCCTATCACCTAGTTCAGAATTGGCGCCCAAAAGGTGCCCAAAGGGTGGGGCCCATACTCCTTGGTAGCTAGGAGACAGTATGCTCCCCCATTGATTGAATGTCTCCACCTGACCTGACCCACCCTTGTATTTGGGCTTTTTTAACCTGGGACTGGTTTCTGGAACTTGTTTTTAAGTAAGTTCCCCTGGGGAGTGGGGGCAGAGTCAATATAAGTTTTACTGCATAAACAACAAAATGGCAGTTCAACCGGAGTGGGGCCGCTCTGGCTGAATAGGCCTTTACAGGTAGAAACTTCCCAACCAGAAAGGCAAAGGATGAAAATGGCAAAGAGACACAGAGAAGAGCATCCAAGAACTTTGGGATAGTTTTAAAAGGTGCAACACACATGTAATTGGAATGCCGGAAGGAATGACAGAATGGAGTAAAATAAGTACCCAGATAAAAACGGCTGAGATTATTCTGAAAATCACGATATACACGTAGTCACAGCACACCAAACAGAATAGCAAAAATTAAAAAAAAAAAAAAAAAAAAAGCCAACTATACCTAGGTCTGATGTAGGAAAGATGTCAAGATTCAGAGCAGATGGCCAAGAAAGAATTCTTGAGACATCTTTGGTGCAAAAAGGTGGTTTTATTAAATCACGGGAACAGAACCCGGGGGCAGAAAGAGCTGCACTGGGGTCATGAAGAGTGGCCTGTTACATACGTTCAAGTTGGGTGGGGGTTAGGGACAGCTTAAGTCTCTAGGGAATTTTGGAAGCAAGGTTTCCAGGACCTTGAGGGGGTAGCTATTGTTGGGAAATAGTCATTTATTACCATCTTATAAAACCTGAGTCACAAGACACTTCAGGTGTATATGAGCAGGTCATATGCTTGGGGGATGATTGCCAACATGTATCTTGGGAGGGTTAGAGATAAAGGAAGTTTCCATAGGAATTTTTGTATGTTACAGTAGACTTACAAGATCCTGGGGGTCAGGCTAAGATTGCCTTTGCCCTTAGCAAAGTATTAACATGGAGGCAGCTGAGTTCCTCGAGGAATGTCACTCTGCCTGTTTCAAGGACTTGTCAGTGGGCTCTAGGTAGTAAGGGAATTTATTTTTCTTTTGCCTTTGTTTCCCACATCAATTATATCATAGTCAACAACAGAAAACCAAAGTCAAGGAGAAAAATCTTGATAGAAGTCAGAGAGAAAATTTTCTCAACAATAGAGGAACAAAAACGAGAGTTAGAGAGAAAGGCTTGACAGAAACCAAGAAAGCAGGAAATAAGTGGACTGATAGATACATTTAAACAAGTGTTGAAAGAGAGAGAGAAAAAAGTACCAGCTTAGAATTCTAAATCCAACAAAATTGTCTTTAAGCATTAAAGAGAAATAAAGACTTTCTCAGGCAAATACCAGGTGAAAGAATTCGTCACTAGCAAACCCATTCAGCCAGACGTGTTTTAAAAAAAAAAAAAAAAGGAAAAAAAGGTCTTTAGGGAGAAAGAAAATGCTGTCGATCAGAAACTTGCATAGACATAAAAAAAGGAAGAGTGTTGGAGAAGGAATAAATGAAGATAAAACTAAAATAACTCTAAAATTTTTTCTTATTCTTAAAAGAAAAGTAACAATGTATTGGTTATGGACAAGTAAACCATTATGAGCAAGTAAATAGAATGACAGCAATGTCATAAGGGATGGGAGTCTATTCATTTGCCAAGGCTGCAAAACAAAGCACCTCAAATTAAGTGGCAGAAGCAGCAAAAATGTATCGTCTCAGTTCTGGACAGTAAAGGTTCAAGATCAAGGTGTTGGCAGGACTAGTTCATTCTGAGAGCCATGAGGCCGTTTACTGCTTCTCACGTGACTTCTGGTGCTTTGCCAGCAATCTTCGGCATTCCTTAGCTTGTAGAAACATCCTCCACATCTCCACCTTCATCTTCACTCTCCATTCTCTGCAAGTGTGTGCTTCAGACTTTCCCTTTTCTAAGGCCACCAGTCATTTGGCAATAAAGCTAATCCTAATGACCTCCATTCAGCTTGGTAACATCTGTAAAGGAGTTGTCTTAAAATACAGTCACATTCTGAGATGCTAGGGGTTAGAACTTTAAGATGAATTTGGGAAGGGTGGTACAGAATTCAATTCTTACAGGGAGGGAGGATTTGGGAATACTCTTGTTGAGGAGAACAAAGGCAAAAGAAATATAGATAAATTAAATTTCCTTACAACTTACAGCCCATTGACAAATTCCACAGACGCACAAAGTGCGATATTCTCAAGAAACTCGGGGCCATCTTAATGTTAATGCCTTGCTAGAGGCAAAAACAGCCTTAGCTCGACAATAGCCAGATCTCCAGGATCCTATAAGTCTTCTTTAACAAATGAAAATCCCTTTAGAGACTTCCTTTACTCTACCCAACCCCCAACTTGGAAGTATAAAATCAATCACTCCTCACAATCACAGGGCAGCTCTTTCCGCCCATTGGTCCCGTCCCTGTTCTTAAAAACAAAAACAAAAACAAAAACACTTTTTTGCACTGCAGATTTCTCAGGAATTCTTTCTTGACCTTTTGCTCCATGGCCCCACAGCACTCTGACCTACAGATGCAACATAACCTCAACCAACATCCCAGCAAGCTATTGTGTAGATATCAACAAGCTGATTCTAAAATTTATATGAAAAGCAAAAAGCCTAGAACAGCCAACACAATGTTGTGGAAAAACAATGCTGGGTGACTCACACGAACTGATCTCAGTATTTACTGGGACGTCATAAAGTTACCATAATTAAGGCAGCATGATATTAGAGAAAAATAGAGACATAGATCAATGGACTATGATAGTCCAGAAGAAACAAAAACAAAAAAAAACAAAAACATACGGAAAACTGATATTTGACAAAGAAGCAAAGGAAATTCAATGGGGAAAAAGGTTGTCTTTGCAACAAATGGTGCTGGAACAACTGGACATCCATATGCAAAAAGAAATTGTACACAGATTTTATGTATTTCATGAAAATTAACTTAAAAAGAAACATAGACCAAAATGTAAAATTCAAGCTATAATATTTCTACTGAAAAAAAAAAAGAAGGAAATTTACATAAACTTGCAGTTTGGTGATCTATTTTTACATGCCACAGCAAAATCATAATCCATAAAAGAAAAAAAATAATAAATTGGGCTTTCTTAAAATTAAAGATTTCTGCTCGGCAAAAGACACCATGAAGAAAAGCAAAAGATAAGCTCCAGCTCGGGTAAAATATTTGCAAAACATATACCGGGTAAAAGATCCAAACCCAAAATTACGAAGAACTCTCATAACTCAACAACAGGAAAGCAAGCAATCTAATGAAATGGGCAAAAAATCAGAACAGATCTCTCACCAAAGATATACAGGTGGCAAATAAGCAAATTAAAAGATGCTAAACATCTTTTGTCATCAGGAAATTACAAATAGAGTAGTTCTCCATGGAGATATAGAACAATTCTAGTAACGGTATACTCGCACGTAGGAACTGAACAAACAGTTCAGTAAGTGAACGGCAATGGTAACAGCCAGGCTTCTCACTGTTGGAGTGTAAGCTCACAGGTAAGCAAGAAAAAAGGTTAAAATGATCCATGTTGTAATGGACTAGAGTCGGAGGGATCAGTAGAACTCATGTTTATCTTAGTAAAGATATTGACGGTTACTTATCGAAATACGTACATGGGTAAGTAAACACTAATCTATTTCCTTGCTCTGTCCGCACAAAATACCTGAAAGTAATGACATCCCTTTAGCAAAAGCACAAAGAGCACTCAGACCTTGGTTTCTAATTCAGTCTCTAATAAACGGAACGGGGACTTCTTGGAGAAATAGCGGATTCTAGGACGAGGGCGGATTCTAGGAGGAGGGCAGGAATATTGAGGATTCTAGGACGATGAGCCTGGAAAACTAGGAAGACAAAGCATGGAAGCACTCAAAAAAAGTTGACGAGATATGCCAAAAGGACACAGGAGCCAATAAACAAACTCTCTATGCCCAAAGCTGGGACAATTGGTGCAACAAAATAAAATAGCATTGGCTTAAAATCTAAGGCATAAAATAAACATCCGTGATATAAATATATGATTGAATAAATAAATGGGGAGAATAGACACACCTCCCTGGGAGAAGAATTCCAAATAATTGAAGTAGATACTTCATCCTCAAGGAGGTAAACTCCTTCTTAAGTGTAGATGACACACAGTGAGTCACTCCTAAGGTATGAAAAGTGAGAGAAAAAAAAAGTTTCAAAAGGAGAAAAGCTGCCAAACATTTTTATACTAATGATGTTACATAACATCAGTAGTGACGTTATGTTGTTAATATGCATTCTTGATATATGTGACATTTATATCCCATATGTAATAGGATATCATGACAAAATAGGGTTTCTTTCAGAAAAGTAAGGATGGGAATGCCTGGATGGGTCTGTGCATTAAGTGTCTGCCTTAGGCTCAGGTCAGGGTCCCAGTATCCTGGGATGGAGCCCTGCATGGAGACCACATGGTCTCCCTTCTCATTAGGGAGACTGCTTCGCCACTTCTCTCTCTCTCTCTCTCTCACTCTGCTCTCTCTCTCTCTCAGATTAATAAATAAAATCTTAAAAAAAGAAAAGTAAGGATGGTTTAACATTTAAAAAGCATACAATGTAAATTATATTAATCAAATAAAAGAAAACATTATATGACGATTTCAACTGATACGGAAAAAGCATTTGGCAAAATTTGACCCCCATACATAATTGTTAGGAATAGAAAGACATATTCTCAAACTCATAAAAGGTACCTCAGTCTATGGTGAAATCTTGACTACTTTCACCTAGGCCAAGGATAGAGAAATGATGGCCCCTCTTATCCATATAAAAGAAATGAGAGACATAAAGGCAGTAACCACATGTGCAAACCAAGCACAATACCCTGACACGGTCCTTAGTAAAAAGCTCTTTTGTTTAGGTGATGGTTGATACTGCTGCATGCAGGTCAATCACTGAAGGATATGCTTCATTTATTTTAAAAAAAAAAAAAAAATCCCTCCTATTGGCCCACAATGGCCAGAAGAAGCTTTCGGTAATCTCCACTTGTGTCACTCGCAATCATTGTGCCCAGGGTCTTCTGATACATCTGACTGAAGGTCTGTTTTATTTGTACAAGATCAATCTCACTTCGAGTGACCACAATCCTGACCAGGGTGGAGTCATCTGTGCCGGCACCTTTCATAGAATAGTAGAGCCTCTCAGCAAAGAAGGCAGGGCGGTTCAGGGCACACTGCAAGATGGTCTTTAAACCTCTTTCAACATTTCCAGAAAATTCACGGGCAACACTACTTAGCAAATCTCGATTAGCCACCCTGGAATAAGCCTCCACAGTAGCTTTCAGTTGAGGAAAGCTTCTTGTGGCGAGAATCATGTTAAAGCAGGATTCATCTGTTCCTAGTCTTCCCTCACCAGCTTGATAGAGACGCTGAGCATCTTCCTGAGCCAACTGGTGGTTAACATTCTGGTTCTCATCACGGTTTCCCTGGCACATGGATACCAGTAAACGTTCAAAATGCCCAGATGTATCTGACCTAATATCCTTTTCAAGGTCTTGTCCGAATTCTGACTGATAACATCTGACAATTTCTCGGATTTCCTGATTTGTTCTCGTGCACAAAATTTCAATCAATACACGTTCCTGAGTTCCTGCTCCCTTCATTGCATTCCGTAAACTCCAGGCATCATAATATGTAGGTGGCATGAATAGGGCAAGGATCAGTTCTTCCATATTTCCACTTAACTCTGATTTAAGGTCTTTGATTAAATCCTTGCCATGGGGTAAGACAGAGGGAGAAGGAGAAGCAGACTCCCCGATGAGCAGGGAGCCCAATGCAGGACTCCATCCCAAGATCATGACCAGAGCCCAAGGCAGATGCTTAACTGACTGAGCCACCCAGTTGCCCCAAATTCCAGTTTCTTCATGCACAACTTCTTGGCCCCAGGAAGCACAGCCTTTTTTGGCTAATTATTCAGGCTTATAAACTTAGCTTAAATAGAGTCAGATCAGAGCTAAGGTCAAGTAGAGGCAGTATATTTGAAATGCACCACATTTCCCATCTCCAACTGCCTACACAATTCATAACTGCAGTGATTACTAATTCAAACATGCATGAACCACTACCACGTAGTAGCTGCACATAGCTTCTTCTGGATGAAATCATTACTTAAGCATCTGTCTCCCCATCAGCCTAAAAGACCACAAAGACAGAGACGGTACCTAATTGAAATTTTCCTAACCCAGAACCCCAGAACCTTAAAGGTACTTGACACGTAATAGAACATCAATAAGTATTTATTAAAGGAAGGGGGGAAAAAGGGGGAGGGAAGAAGGAAAGACGGGAGAAACAGGGAAGGAGGGTAGGTAAGAAGGGAAGGTAGAGTTTCTGACCAGTGACTGGTCCCTGAGGAAGTATTTTGGGGGAGTACTCTTCAGCTGACCTCTGATGTCACATTACTTATTTAGAAAGTAAGTCTAAATAATAGAGTGCACCGTTTTGTATCAAGTAGGCACTGTTTATTGGACACGGTATTACCTTTAGATCCAGGCTGACAGAACTCTTGCCCAGGATCACTTACCTTCACAGGGGCAAGGCATCCCAGGGGTCAAGGTGAAGTGCCTATAGGGTCATTTGCCTGCCCCCTCTCCACCATGGCAAGAGTAAATGGAGACCCCTCCCAAAAATGCCTAAACATTTAAAATTATACCTCAAACTAATGAACTGTTAAATATATTCTTGCTCACTTGTTGAAGACAAGGTAAGGTCTGTAAGGTCCAGAAAGCCAGGTCTGAATTTGGAAACCTTGGTCACACAGGAGGGGTTCTACTCTGAAATGAGACAGGATGGGAAGAGGCCACTCCATCCTGCTTGCTTAGTCTTCACCCTGGCTCCATCCTGCTCACAAGGGGTCCTCATTGTGCGCGTGTGGGCACCCTGGTTTGCACGTTCCAGCTCTATCTCCTGTCCCACCACCCAAACAGTAGGCACCCCCATACCATCCCCCACGCATAGGGATAGATACACTTCCGTCTGTCATAGACCATCCTGGGGAATGCAGTCCTCTGGAAGTAGGATTAGGACCACATAGACAAAGTCTCAAACACTGAGAGCACGGTGGGGAGGGGTAAACTGGACCCCACGAGCCCTTCACTTTGGTGTCTCTACTGCCTTAGGCAAGAGTCCTTGGGGCCCGAGTCTAAAGCTAATACTGCATCCAACACACTGAGTGCCTACCTTATACAAAACTGTGCTCTCTGTTAAATGTTTTTGTAGTAAATGTTTACCAATGACACCTGAAGAAAAATTAAAAGAAATATTATGATTAAAAAGAAAAGCAAAATGAAACACCAGGAAAATGCAGGAAATGGGGAAAATCTAGAAAAAAATGAGCTAGGAAGACTTTTAATGTTTACTCAAATTCTCACCTTTTAATGTTTACTCAAATTCCTACCTTCCTGAAACACTTCAGCTCTAATGAGAATTATCTAAATTTATGTGGCCCAACACAGTAGCCCTTGGCCACATGTGACAATTTAAAATTAAATTAATTGAAATTCAATTGAAAGATCAGTTTTTAAGTTTTACCAGCCACATTTCTAGCACTCTCAATAACTCTGTGTAGCTAGGGTCTACCATACTGAACAGTACAGATATAGAACATTTCTGTCATCACAGAAAGTTCTACTGAACAGCACTTTTAAAGAAAAAGAAAGTAAAAAGCTCCATTTTGACCTTCAAATGACCTTCATTGGTGACTTTGATGAAAATCAAGCAATAACCTTTGAGGTCAATTGTGTTACAATGATTTGGTGCCACTTTTGAATTTCCTATCAATGTCTCCCTTATATTCGATAGTTATTTAGGAAATTGTAATGTAAGCAGTAACTTCAAAAAATCTTGTTCCTGGTATGAAGCATTTTATAAGGTCAGGCTCAAAACCTTAAAGAATTAGGCAAGATGCTCTGTTTGGACCAGCAGAGAATACAATAGTTTGAATCCAAGATCCTGTGAACAGCCTGACATATTCTTATGGAAACTGTATCAGAGAGCCTGGATTCTAGTTCTGATATGCACATCATCTTGGGAAAGTTAATCTCTCTCAACTTTGGTTAAATAAATATGGTAAAAATATGCCCAGTTTGCCTCACTGAGGCATTTTAAGGATGAGATAGGAATATCATAATTAAATAAGGTATGATTAATATCCTAAAGAAGGTTTGACTTTTTTTTTCCCAAACTGTGTGATTTTAAGCAGATGTATTCTTACAGATGGGCCAAAATAGAGAAGATTTACTCTAATTCCTCACACCTGAAGCCTTTCCTTAGATTTTATGAGCTCTTTACTGTAATAGATCTTATAGCTAGATACGTAAATATAGATTTCAGATTTTTAACTGGCATTGTCAGTCTTTAAGACGCATTGTTAGGTAAAGTTCTGTACATACACGCATGAATTTTCTCTTCCATCCAATTCAGTGATGATTTATTCTCAGATTTTTGGGTTTGAAGCAGAGAGGATTAGCAACTAAAACATAATGGACCAGTTATTTATCAGTATGTATAAATTATGCATATTACTTTAAATAGAAAGACAAGGAATCACTTTATGAATTAACAATAAAATATAGGGGCACCTCGGTGGCTCAGTGGGTTAAAGCCTCTGCCTTCCGACCAGGTCATGATCCTAGGGTCCTGGGATCAAGCCCCACATCAGGCTTTCTGCTCAGGGGGGAGTCTACTTCCTCCTCTGTCTCTCTACCTGTCTCTCAGCCTACCTGTGATCTCTGTCTGTCAAATAAATAAAACATATACATATATATTATATATATATAATATATATATATAAAATATAAATTAGGCATATTGGGGCACTTGGATGACTCACTCAGTAGATCATGTGACTCTTGATCTCAGAGGTGTGAGTTCCAGCCCATGTGTGGCACAGAGTTTACTTAAAAGAACAAATTAAAAATTTAGAATGAATTTAAAATGTGATAAATGTCCCTAAAAGATTCTAGATCTAGCGTTATTGGGAGGAAAATATACCCTCTGTTTGGAGGACTGAGGAACTGTGACATACCAAGGGCAGGAGTGTGTCACATTCATTTGGGGATCTCTATTGGCAGGCACAAACCCTGGCTTTGACACCCATTAACTGTGACCACCCAGGCAAAGTGTCTTACTTGCTCCGAGTCCAATCTGTATAATGGGGGCAACGATGTTTTCTGTTGTAAAATGAGCATAATGACGCTTCCCCTGCAGGGCTGAGGAAAAGTGTGAAATTAGACAATGTATAAGAAGCTTTTAGTTCCGTGGCTGGAAGGGTGCTAGGTAGCACTATCGTGCATATAAATAAATCATAGCTGTATCTTGAAATTTGGAAAGGATTTTTAACTGTCAGAAATAGGGTGGAAGAGAAATAACACATTCCAGAGGTAAGAGACAGATGAAGAAAGTGTGTGAAGATATGACAGTGGAGGGAATGTCTGGGTAAAGTGAAAATGTCTAATTGAACTAGAAATAGTGGTAAGAGATGATATTGGAAAAGTAGATAGAGGGCGGGCTGTGACCTCACCTTCAAGTAAATGTCAGGTTAAAGAGTTCCTGTTTCCGAGTTTATGAGCAGGGGCTTGAGGGAATCAGCCTGGGACCTATCCCTGCCCAGCTGTGGCATTTGAACATTCAATTTATGTGACAATTTAAAGTTTGTGAATCCTCCCAGGCTAAGAGAATCACGGGCGCTTCCACTTTCTGTTCAATTACTCTATTTAAGTCAACACGTGTTGCGTTTTAGAAAGGAACAAGTTAGCCTAGTTTTCAATCTTATTCCTCTTCCTGAAAGTGGAAAGACAACAGCAGGAAAAATGGTCTTAGGTTTTAACACAGTCATTCAGCCTTGAAGGCGCTTGCTGAGTTCTCGGTGCTAGCCAGTAGCACAGCACGAACTGTGATTCAGTGCCATGTTTCTCCAGTGGATAATTTCAGGCTTGAACATCTCCAAATGAAGGAAAAATAGCCTAAGAAATACATGAGAATAGCCTTGGTGCACTTACCTGGAGCTTCCCATTTAGGGCATCCCAACAGCAATCATCGATATATAAATTCAGATCCAAATGTGTCAGACTGCAAGGATTCCATTGGGTCTCTGAGAGGCTTTGGGGAGTGGAAGTTGCTAGTTTTAGTGCAAAGGGTTATTGACAGAGCAGGAGGTAAATACCAGGCGTGGGGTAGGCAAACCTGCCAGGCATTCTCTTAAGCCAGAGGTCACTGGGGACCACACATAGGACGAGAGCGTAGGAAGAGCAAAGACTCCAGTAAACCATCCCTAAAGGATAAATTAGCTGCTCAACCTCTAGTTTGGAGATGTGTCTACATCACACCACGGCCCATAATCCAAAGATGACATTTGTAATGATTCATCTCCAAAATTCTCTTTTCCCATCTTTCTCTTGCATCCTATTTTGCAGCCATATGCCAAATGGCTACACAGATCAAAGATCTAAATGCAAAAAAATAAACTAATGAAAAAGTTCACTGAGAAAGTGAGTTTGGACAACTACCTGGAACCCATACATCAACCTGACTTTATCATCCTCTACCAGCTGCTATGCGCACCATTACTCTTGTTAAAGATTTAAACGATCATTTCTGTATTTGATCGTATTTATGCATATTCATGAGGAAAATTATATACTGCTCAAAATTCTCAAATGTGTTCACACCTTAGAGTATATCCCTCAGAAATATGCAATTCACTGAATGCTTTTTGTATATTGGTTTCCAGAAAATTTATTCCAATGTAATTATGTGAGATTCAATCACACCACATTCTCACTGTCAATAATTATCAATTTTTACTTCATATTCAATAGAATTTCCTTAAAATATAATATCTTTAAATTATTGAGGATAAATATTTCTTGTCTTTTCAAAAATCTTCCAAGACTTTCAGGTTGATCGTAGCAACTGTTCTGTTCCTTGCCCAGACTTCCCATGCATTATTTGTTTCTGTAGACTTTGTTTTTATTATTTTTGTGCGATTTATTAAGAAGAGAATCTGTATTTACATATGAATACACATATTTACATATTCATATGTATGTGCATTTATATGTAAGTAGGTGTGCATGCATTTAAATATATGTTAATATGTATTTTATTATTTATATAAATTGTTATGCTCTTGACTGCTTAGTGGTCAAGACTACTTTTTTTTGTTTTTTTAAATATTATTTCATATGTTTTTTTTTTTATGTTTAGCGAGGAATTTCCCACTGAAATAGTCATCCTGTATGACCTAGATTTTATTCTGTTTTGTTTCTTTATTTATTTTCCATTTAAATCTGTAAAGAGTCTGGAAGTTTCTTAGGTGAAGCATTAACATTTTTCTAAGAAGCTCAATTTCCAAACTTCACTTACTATATAAATTAGAACTTTGCTATTGGTTTGTCATATCTTTTTTGTCATTCACTAAGTTTTTCTACATATATTAAGATATGTTTCAACATTTGATTTGATTTCATTAAAGGGTCTGTCAATTCTTATTAGTACCCTTTACTTGTTTTTAAAATAATACATTTATGTATATTGTACCTATTTGAATTTAGCCATAAATCCAGAAAACTATTAGATAATGGTGACAGCAAAAATCTTTGTCTTCTTTCTCTTATTTTAATACCTTTATTTTTCTTTGTGAGGGAAGATCACTTTATTACTAGCTAATGAAATATTTTGAATTTTTTTTTGGTTGTTGCATTGTTTTATTGAGATTATCAATATTTTGTAATTAGATTAGTTTATGTACATTTTTAATATAAATAGATTCTAAAATTTCTGGGTGAAACTTTAATGCTGTAGTTTTAGTTTGTCAGTATTAGTTTTAGGACTTTTACATCTGTATCCAGTGGTGAAATCAGTCTATAGACTTTACATTTCATGCTGTCTTGGTAGATCTTGATATCCAGATAAAACCTAAGGAACTGAGGACCATTTCAAGTTTTCCTGGATTCTGGAAAATTACTTTTTGGTGGTTTTTATAGAACTCACCAAAAATGTTTATTAGGGTTGCATCTTGTTGTGGAAAATAATTTTTTCAACTGAATGATATGTGAGAAATTGTATTTTATTGTAGTTTTAAATTTCATTTCCTCTATCATTAGTGAGATTCCACAATAAGAGCTGTTTTTGCATGTCTTTTCTTTGTGAATTTTTGTTCATATATTTGCCCACTTCGGTTTTGAACACTTTCCTCAAATTTTAAGAATTCTTTATGTATCAAATATATTATGACTTTTTCTGTGATGTAGATTGTATATATTTTGTGTTTTGTTTATGGCATTTTCCAATGCAAAAATATTTTTTATTGAGTCAAATATGTCAGTCTGTTCTTCTATTGCATGTAAATTTTGAGTCATAGTTGAAAAATATTCCATAAATCCATTGTAAAAAAAAAATCATCTGTTTTCTTCTGTGCTTATACATTTTTATTTCTTACGTTTAGTTATACTTATAAATGGTGAGAAGACTAATTTATTTATTTATTTTCTAAGATTTTATTTATTTTATTTATTTGTCAGAAAGAGAGGGAGAGAGAGTGAGAGAGATAGTGCACAGCAGGGGGAGGGGCAGGCAGAGGGAGAAGCAGGTTTCCCACTGAGCAAGGAGCCAGGAGTGGGACTCAATCCCAGGATCATGGGATCATGACCTGAACCAGTGGGCTTAACCCACTGAGCCACCAGGTAGCCCATCTAATTTTAGATCTAATTTTATGTTGTTCCAAATGCATAGTTAGCTATCCCAACACTATTTATTAAAAACTCCAACTTTGCTCCTATTATTTGAGATTATATCTTGATCATATATTAACCTTTATATGTACTTTGATCTATTTCTAGAATTTCTATTCTATTCCAGTAGTCTGATTATCTATTCTAGTCAATACCACATTTTATTTTAATTTAATTTAATTTTATTTTATTTTAAAGGCTTAGAGTATGTTTTGATATCTCATGAAACTAGTTTCCCCTCTTATATATTTATTATTTTTAATTTATAACATTTTATTTTTTTCTATCACTGATAATATTTATTTTTTAGTTTTTCATTTTTTAAGTTTCTGTTTTAATTCCAGTTAGTTAACATACAGTGTTATCTTAGTTTCAGGTGTACAGTTTAGTAATTCAACATTTCCGTACATCACCCTATGTTCATCACACCAAGTACACTCCTTTTAAAGATTTTATTTATTTATTTGACACAGAGAGAGAGACAGCGAGAGAGGGAACACAAGCAGGGGGAGTGGGAGAGGGAGAAGCAGGCTTCCCACTAAGCAGGGAGCCTGATGTGGTGCTCAATCCCAGGACCCAGGATTATGACCTGAACCAAATGCAGATGCTTAACAACTGAGCCACCCAGGCATCCTAATAAGTGCACTTCTTAATCCCCATCACCTACTTCATCCATCCCCCCACTCTCTGCTCCTCTGGTAACCATCAGCTTGTTCTTTATAATTGAGTCTGTTTCTTGATTTGTCTCCTCTCTCTCTTATTTTTTTCCCTTTGCTTGTGTGTTTTGTTTCTTAAAATTCCACATATGAGTGAAATCATGTGATATTTGTCTTTCTGTGACTGACTTATTTCACTTAGCATCATACTCTCTAGCTCCATCCATATCATTGCAAATGGCAAGATTTCATTCTTTTTTATGGCTGAATAATATACCACATCTTTTAAAAAATTTTTTTAGTGAGAAAGCATGTTGGGGGGTGGGGGTGTGGAGTGGCTGAAGAAGAGGGAAAGAGAGAGAATCCCAAGCAGGCTTCATGCTCAGTGCAGAGCCTAGTACAGTGCTCAATCTCACAGCCCTGATATCATGGCCTGAGCTGAAATCAAGAGATGGACACTTCGCTGTCTGAGCCACCCAGGCACCCCATATGTCATATCATCATATCTTCTTTATTCATTTAACAATGGGTGGACACTTGGGGCTGCTTCCATATCTTGGCTATTGTAATAAATGAGTTCAATAAAGTTGCAGGATACAAAATCAATGTGCAGAAATCTGTTACATTTCCTTATTTTAGAAAGTTCATTTATTTAAGGGAGAGAGTGCATGCACAAGTGGTGGGGCGAGCAGAGAGAGAGGGACAAACAGACTCCACATCAATTGTGGAGTTCAACAGAAGACTCAATCCCACAATCCTGAGATAACAACTTGAATGGAAACCAAGAGTTAAATGTTCAAACCGACTGAGCCACCCAGGTGTCCCCAAATCTGTTGTATTTCTATACACCAAAAATGAAGCAGCAGAAAGAGAAATTAAGAACACAATCTCACTTACAATTGCATCTAAAATAATAAGATACCTAGGAATAAATCTAACCAAAAAGATGAAAAACCTATACTCTGGAAACTATAAAACACTCATGAAAGAAATTGAAGATGACAAAAAGAAATGGAAAGACAGTCCATGTTCATGGAATGGAAGAACAAATATTGTTAAAATGTCTACCCAAAGCACTCTACACACTTAATGCAATTCCTAACAAAATACCAACAGCATTTTTCACAGGACTAGAACAAGAAATCTTAAAATTTGTGTGGAACTACAAAAGATCCTGAATAGCCAAAGCAATCCTAAAAAAGAAAAACAAAGCTGGAGGCATCACAATTCTGGACTTCAAGTTATATTATAATGCTGTAGTAATAAAAACAGTGTAGTACTGGCACAAAAATAGACACATAGATCAGTAGAACAAATAGAAAATGCAGAAATAAATCCACAATTACATGATCGATTAATCTTTGACAAAGCAGGAAAAGACTATTCAATGGAAAAAGATAGTCTCTTCAACCGTGTTCGAAAAACTGGACAACAACATGCAGAAGAATGAAACTGGACCACTTTTTTATACTTTACACAACAATAAATTGAAAATGGATTAAAGACCTAAATGTGAGACCTGAACCATAAAAATCATACAAGAGAACACAGGCAAGTAATTTCTTTGACATTGGCCAGAGCAACTTCTTTCTAGGTATGTCTCCTGAAGCAAGGGAAACAAAAGCAAAAATAAACTTTGGGATTACATAAAAAAGGTTCTGCCCAGTGAAGGAAAACAATCAACAAAATTAAGGCAACCCAAGGAATGGGAGAAGATATTTACAAATGTCATATCTGATAAAGGGTTACTACCCAAAATGTATAAAGAACTTATCAAATTCAATACTCAAAAAACAAATAATCCAATCAAAAAATGGGCAGAAGGCCTGAACAGACATTTCTCTAAAGAAGACATACAGATGACCAACAGACACATGTTGGTCAATGTCAAAGATGGTCAATGTCACTCACCATCAGGGAAATGCAAAATTACAATGAGATATCCCCTCATACCTGTCAGAATGACTAACACCAACAGCACATGAAACAACAGGTATTGGGGAGGATGTGGAGAAAAGGGAATCTTCATGCACAGTTGGTGGGAATGCAAATTGGTGCAGCCACTCTGGGAAATGGTGTGAAGGTTCCTCAAAAAGTTAAAAATAGAACTATGCCACAATCCAGCAATCACACTATTGGGTATTTACCTAAAGAACGCAAGAACACTAATTCAAACAAAACAAAACAAAAACAAAAAAACAAGAACACTAATTCAAAGGGATACAGGCACCCTTACGTTTATAGCAACATTATTTATAAAAGCCAAGATAGGGGCACCTGGGTGGCTCAGAGGGTTAAGCGTCTGCCTTTGGCTCAGGTCATGATCTCAGGGTCCTGAGATGGGAGTCCCACATTGGCCTCCCTGCTCAGCGGGGAGCCTACTTCTTCCTCTGCCTCTCTCTCTCTCTGTCTCTCATGCATAAATAAATAAATTCTTTAAAAAGTAATAATAATATGGGGTGCCTGGGTGGCTCAGTGGGTTAAAGCTTCTGCCTTGGGCTCAGATCATGATCCCAGGGTCCTGGGATCGAGCTCCGCATTGAGCTCTCTGCTCAGCAGGGAGCCTGCCTCCCTCTCTCTTTCTCTGCCTGCCTCTGCCTACTTGTGATCTCTGTCAAATAAATAAATAAAATCTTTAAAATAATAATAATAATAATAGCCAAGATATGGAATGATGAATGATATTTATACCTTTTTTAACTAGTAATAATCATGCCTCAGGCAAATCTCATTGACTATAACACTGCCACTGTGCTAAGCTTATATACCTTTTCAAAGTCCTTATTCCTCTGTCTTTTCATTTACTTTTGGACTATGTGGTGGTTAGTTTTCAGTGGTATCCCTTAAATATCACCTATTGCTTATATAACAATGAGATTTTTTTTTTTTTTTCAACTTTCTTCTTCCCCTTCCTCTTTTCTCCCTTATTTTAGGGCATTGCTTCCAGTGTTTTCAGAACAAACAACACATAACACGTGTTATATTCATATGACAAAATTATCATTCTATCATCATCCCAAACTTTGCTCTTGTCTTAGACCTACAATCAAATGTATTAAATATTTACCATCAGTATTTATAGTGGTATTTCTACAATCCTCTTCTTTGAATGAAGTCCACCATCTTCTAGTAAATTCCTCAAGAGCAGTTTATAAAGAATTCCTTGAGCTCTTCACATGCTTAATTCTGTTTTCAATAGCCTTGATACTTGAAGGAATGCTTAGTTGGATATAAAATCATTTCAGCTTTCCCCCCCCCCTTAATTTCTTCAAGTGTTGCTTCACGCCTTGATATAAGTTGTGTTTGAGAAGTCTTTTGTCAGCCTAATTCTTTTTTTTTTAGTTATTCATCCCTTTTGCCTTATCTAAGCTTGTATCTATATCGGTAATTATAATTTGTTCTTTTATTTACTTCTATAGTATCTGCTACTCCCTACCCACCAAAAGGAGAGAACTTGTACATCTACTTCACCATAATATTCCAGCACTTAGAACAGTAGCTCGCACATAGTATCCACAATAGTGTTCTTGGATTATAAATTTTTAATTTTGATGCGGTCTAAGTTATTTTTTCTGTTGTTTCATATGTTTTTGTTGTCATAACCAAGATATCATGGCTGCATCCAAAGTTATAAAGACTGTCTCCTATGTTTTCTTCTATGATAGCTATTTTATGAAGTTTAAAATATATTTATAATAAAAACTCACGATGATAATGTGAAATATTGTATTCGAACAGCATGAAGGAGACCTCAAGGGTGTTGTTAGCATTCTGTTTCTTTGAGTGCATATTACACTGACGAGTTCTCTTTGTGAAGATTTAAAGAGCTATACATTTACCATTTGTGATCTTTTCTATATGCATTTTATATTTCAAAAAAAGGTTACTCAAACTTTCTTCCAAAATAAGTCAAAATAAAAATAAGAAAATAACACATACGGGGCGCCTGGGTGGCTCAGTGGGTTAAAGCCTCTGCCTTCAGCTCAGATCATGGTCTCAGCATCCTGGGATCGAGCCTTGCATCAGGCTCTCTGCTCAGCAGGGAGCCTGCTTCCTCCTCTCTCTCTCTCTGCCTGCCTCTCTGCCTACTTGAGATCTCTGTCAAATAAATAAATAAAATCTTTAATAAAAAAAAAAGAAAATAACACATAAAAATAGACTGGGCAAAGAGAGTTCAAGAAGACAAATTGTAGCCAAAGTTTACTTACAAAGATAGATTCAAGAATTCTAAAATAATTAGAAAATTTATTTCAGCAGTTTATTAAGACAAACATAACATGACTAAAGAGGGACTTTCCCAGGAACTCAAAGTATTTAACAATGAGAAACAAGAGAAGAAAATTAGTTTGGGAAAATTTGTACAGGGACATAGATGAGTGCAAATTTAATTTAAAACAATCTAAACCAAATGGAACATAGTGTTAAGGCTTTATAAGTTTAGACAATAAGTACACAGGTGGTTATTACATTGTTTTCTACTTTGTTCTGTATGTTTGAAATATTTCACAATAAAATACAGAAAATTTTCCACAAATGATAATTTATATATAAGATCCATCTTATTATTGGGATAGGAAAAAAATCAATTGATATTTCAGTAGATGCATGAAAATTTTCAATAAAGTTAAACATTTACTTCTGGTAAATTCACTCTGCAAATGAGATATATAAGAAGAAGTCCTTTAATTTGATGAGGCAAATATGCCAAATTCTACAGTGTATATAATACCAACTATTAGGATTATATAGGCATTTTAATTAAGATGAAGAACACAGAAAGGATGCTTATTATCTTTTTTTTTTTTCCCATTCACCTTATCTTGGGAGTCTGAGCCAATGAATAAGACAACACAATAAAAAAGAAATAAGTGATAAAAGTATTGGAAGGAAATAAATATCTTTTCAGCAGACAATATGTCTTCCTCCAAGAATAACATAAGAGAGTATATAGACAAATTAAAAGGCCTAATTAAGACAAATTTTAAAAAGGGTTTAGTAGTTTCTAGAGACAAAAATCAACAACTTTACACCAATAATAGGCAACTAGAAAATATTATAAAGTATTTCAATTCACAAAAGCACAAAACTGCAAGTTACCTATGAATCAACCTAACAAAAGATGTTTCTGGAAAAAAAAATCATAAAACATTGTTGAAGGACATGAAAGAACCCCTAAATACATGTTGTCATATTTTTGGATTGGATGGATAAATATTATTAGCATTGTTAATTCTCCCCAAATAAATTAATAAATTAATATGATTATGAATCATATCAAAGTAGGATTTTTGTGGAACTGTATAAGCTAGTCCTGCTATTTATATGGGGACCAAAAGGCCAACAACAAATCAAAATCATTTGGAACAAGAACAAGCACTTGGACATATTAAACACCAACACTTTCTATTCCTATAGTAATTTAGAGTGCTGTATCATACAGGGATATAAAAACAGACCCATGAAATATGTTATAGAGATCAGAAACACACTCACAACTATGTATTTGATGCATGTAGGAATTATGTTACAAATATATAAGACAAGGAATTGAGTCATAAAAATGTTCTGAATAAATAACTATCCACGTGGAAAGTAAATAAAATTTGCATCTATGCCTTATATACTTCACAAAGATTATTCCTAGTAAGTGTAGAGTAAGGAAGGATTCCTTTTTTTTTTTTAAGATTATTTATTTATTTATTTGACAGGCAGAGATCACAAGCAGGCAGAGAGGCAGGCAGAGAGAGAGAGAGAGAGAAAGGAGGAAGCAGGCTCCCCACTGAGCAGAGAGCCCGATGTGGGGTTCGATCCCAGGACCCTGAGATCATAACCTGAGCCAAAGGCAGAGGCTTTAACCCACTGAGCCACCCAGGCGCCCCAAGTAAGGAAGGATTTCTTAAACAAGACACTGTTAAGCACCAACTAAAAGGAAAAGTTAATATATTGTATTACATTTCATCTGAATACCTCTGCAAAACAAAAAGACATAAAACCCAAGACACCACCACTTAATATTAGTTTCCAATGTATAAGAACTACAAATCGATAAAAAATAAACAATTCGTTTCAAAAAATGGTCAAACAGCAATTCACAGAAGAGGAAATCCGAGAGCTCAATAATGAAATGAGAAGGTGAGCAGACTCAGCAATCGTTCAAGAGGAGATTAAAAGTAAAAAGACTGATTAAACCCAAGTGTTGGCAAGGTGCAGAGACTAGAACACCCATACACTGCTGGCAGAAGTATGAATTGTAACAGCCATTTTTGACATCATTCTGTCGACATTTAGGTAACTTGAAAATGAAGACACTTTCTGATCCAACTCTTCCAGTCCCAGATAAATACCCTAGAGAAAGTCTAGCTCATAGACAGCTGTGTATAAGAAAGTTTATAGCAGCACTATAGCAGAATAAAAGAAAACAACTAGATTTTCATCAACTTAACTTTAAGTTAGTTAAAAGCTTTACTGTAGTTTCAATGAACGAAGTAGAACAAAGCTGAATGAATCACAAAACCATACACGTAGTTGAGTGGAAAAAAAGCAAGTTGCAGAGGTGCCGGAGTGGCTCAGTGGGTTAAGCCGCTGCCTTCGGCTCGGGTCATGATCTCATCAGGGTTCTGGGATCAAGCCTCCCATTGAGCTCTTTACTCAGTGGGGATCCTCCTTCTCTCTCTCCCTCTCTCTGCCTGCCTCTCTGCCTACTTGTGATCTCTGTCAAAAAAATAAAATCTTTAAAAAAAAAAGTTGCAGAAAAATGATCTGTACAGTCTTTTAATAAATCTTTGAACACTTGGAAAGCTAATCTATGTCATTTTTAAGGAAGCATAAAGTTGTAAAAATGACAACATGAATGTAAAGTGATCAGGAATGCATCATTAAAATTATTTTGTGAAAAGAAGGGAGGGAAATGAGATTAGGGAAATTTTTAGCTGAATATCACTTTTATCTATAAATTTAATTTGAAAACATCTAAAAGCAAATAAGGCATAATGTTAAAATTTCATAAAGTTGAATGATGTGTGCACAGGCATTTATCATATGGTTTTGTGTTCTGAATGAAATATTTCACAATAAAATTAAAGTACAAAAGGTATTCTACGTTATTTAAATCTTTGTGGTGTATATAGTTAACAATACGGCAAGTATTAGTTATAAGATAATATTTATTGTGTGAATAACACATGTTCTTAAATGGTAAGAACAAATAGAAACTATTTGTTCAGCAGGCCAGGATTAAAAAAAAAAAAAAGTCACCCTTTGGATCTTCTTACAAACACCCACCCAGGCACAGTCATTAAATAATGCCGAACAAAGACAATACGGCTGTAGAGAGACACAGCGCATTAGGCAAAGCGGTTTCCATTACGCTATGAATGTACTGAAAGATCGAATGTCAAATCATAGAGCCCAGGTTACACGGCGCATTTGGAATTGTGGTCTGTCTGGAGAATCTTCCCTTGTGTGAACAATACTACGAGGCATGGCTGCCTTTGGTGAAGAAACAACAGAACCCTCCGACTCCTCTACGTCCTGACTTTCTCTCTGAGAGGTAGGGAGGAGGGTCACGCAGGCACAAATCTTGGTGGACTGCTTGCACTCTAGCAAAGACATGGTTCCTGGGGAAAAGAGAAGCCAAGAGAGGGTGATGAACAATGGAGAGTCACAGAAACTTGTCCGTCTGTGCCAGCAGAGAGGCCCCTACCCAGAGCCCAGTGGGTCCCTTTGAACCGCCCCAAACCAAACCGTGGGGGAGAGGGAGGGTGTTAGCGGCAGAGATGAGAAGCCTATGCAAAATAGCTTAAATGCTGCGCATGTCAAGAGCACCGAAGACTGAAGACTCATGCTTCTGAGTTTGTAAGTGCATTTCCAAATGAAATTTTAAAGAATTTTTCAGAAAAGGAGGGTCTCCAGTGTTGGCACGTGGTCATTTAACATCAGAAATTGCTTGTTTCTGACCTCAGAGTGCCTCAGCACCACCCTGGACACCCAGGGTACCCTGTCCCTCTTCACAGTAGTAAACATTCCGTATCAGCCATCCTCCTTAGTCATGACTTTGCTGGCTATCTCTGCCCTGAAGTGGGGAGGGGGTGAAAGGCAGTAGAAATGGCAGACATGAGAGCTGCCCTTGGAGCAAGCTTACTGAACACTTCACATAGCCCTAATCTCCAGTTCTACCCTTAGAGGAGTTGCCCTCAGAGAGTGAGTCCACTTGAAACTTGGTCATTTAATACACAAGAGTTGGCACCTTTTCCCTATGTCCCTTCCCTATCCTTTTTTCCTCTCCTTTCTATCAGGGACTGATCAGTTCTTATCACCAGTCAGGGGCCCTGAATATACTCACCAGAGGCCATAAAAAGGCAAAAGCTTAAGTAGCCAGTGACGATGATCCAGCTGATTTTGTAACTAGAGTAGTACACAGATCGACCTTGCCTTAGCTTTTGATGATACAGGAGGAGTGCACAGAGCAGGAGGATACCTTTTGTCCAGACACAAGGAGAAAAAAAAGTCCCTTCTGAGGAACCTGGGCTCTTCTACTCAAGCCTTTAACCCAAGATATGCCTGACTTCCAAGCCTCCACCCTGTACACTAGCACCTTGTCCAAAACCCGTCCCCCTCAGGGGTCATTCCAATTCAGAGGCTCAATCTCTGAGCCAGAGAACTAGGAAGGCTGCAGCCCAGACCCATAAATGAAGTCAATCTCCAAGCCTGTGTCAAGGGAACCAGGAAGTTACCTGTGAGGAAACTGAGGAAGGCAGTGATGAAGAGGATACATTTAGTTGAAGGAATCAGATAAGTGACTTCCAAACCCAGGAACAAGTTATGGAAGAGAGAAAGGTTGAGAACCAAAATCATCATGATCCTGACCACTTCCAGGCCATCTGTTGGAAAGCAGAAGCTGTGTTGAAAGAAGGACAGAGATTTCTTCTAGGCTCATTTCCACCTGAAGACCACACAAATCTCTAGGTAAAAATTGGAATTGGGGTAAAAAGATTTGATTAAATAATAAAGAGGGCAAGGGGAAAGAAAAAAGAGGCAGGGAGCCTGAAGCTGAATGGGAGCGAGACCCAGAGGAAACTGCTCTCTATCTTAGCGTCTCTATAAGCCTCTTCTTCTCCTTTTCTTTTCTCAGATTTCTCGTTCAATACAATTCACCCTGTCCTCCTTTAGTGCTAATACAAGATATTTCCTTGTTGCCAATTACCTTTCTTTTATGGCCTCCTGTTCTAGGTGCACTGACTACCCTAGGGCTACTGCCAACACTTCTCAGATGTCCAGCAATTAAGTCTAGGAGCTTCTAAACTTTTCCCCAAAATATGCAGAATGGTGAGATTTGGGAGTCGGCCTTGACCATTGATTATGGAACTGGGCGCAGGGCAGCCTGTGGAAGCTGCACCAGAGAACAGAGAGTAAGCTGGTGAGATAAGTAGAAGTCAAGGAAAGAGGAACGCTCCCTCTCCCCCCATCTCTTTCCATAGTGTCGTTCTGACCTTCTGGCCAAAGAGTGGTACAACATATCCAGGGGCTGTGGCTTATTGTATTTTTCTTTGTTTCCAGTGTCAGTTCAACCCATTCTTCTGTGAGGACTCCTATTGCCATGAACACTAAGGCCCAGGAGGAGAACATCACGTTCATGGCCTGGATATTTCTGAATGAGACATTCACCATTGCGAGGGGGATTTCAAGCTGAGACCACTACCGGTATCTCACATATCTCTTCTCTGATTCCATTACTCCTTCACAGGAGGACAAGCAAAGTCTAAACTCTCAGTGATTGCAGAGGCATTGGACGTGGCGGAGCTGATGTCACCTCCGGAACAGAGACGATAAATCCCACTCCCCACTACTCCTATATCTGGGCCGGCCTGCTGTCAGGGTTGCCAACTGCCATGGAATCATCTCTTAGCTTGACCCTTGACCCCGGTGACTAGCACAGTGGAAGGACCAAGGGGACTACAGGTCCTGAGAGAGTTACCCTTTATAGAGGGACATATAATATCACATATTAGAGCTGCCAGACGTAGTGATAACTAGAGACCTTGAAAGAAGTTAAACATGCCTGACCAAAGAGGTCCAATTTTAGAGTTGAAGGATCAGTGAAAAGCAGAAGGAATTCAAGATCATTGAAGGAGGAGTCGGCCAGCTAGCCTCACAAAGAGCATGACCTCTCAAAATTTAGGACGTTTTGGAGAAACTTGTGTCCTCATTTAGAGAGCCTAAAGAAGTTGAGTTAGGCAGGCATCTGGGAAATGGACAAGCCACAGAAAATGGCTTCATACACTGAAGCATTGCAGTCCAATATCATTTAGAAGGCACAGACTATTATTTTTTGACAGTTGCCTTAGTAACTCGGAAGAGAAAACATTTACTTATTCCTTGAGTAGGCAACCACGGTATGCAGTAAGCGCAGAGTCAGAGGACTTATATGAAAACCCCCAAAAAAGCCTTTTACTGAACTAAGATGAAAGTCCTATCTAACAGCCTTTTTCTGCCTATTTTTTTGACCTTATGGCAGACCCCTTTCCATGGGCCAAACTGGATTTCTTTCATTGCCTCAAACATGCTGTGCGGTCTTTCTTCTAAACCTCTTTACATTTCTTGGTATATTGTATTTTAAAAACTGTTTAGGGGTGCCCTGGTGGCTCAGGGGGTTAAAGCCTCTGCCTTTGGCTCAGGTCATGATCTCGGGGTCCTGGATGGAGCCCCACATCAGGCTCTCTACTCGGCGGGGAGCCTGCTTCCTCCTCTCTTTCTGCCTGCCTCTCTGCCTACTTGTGATCTCTCTCTGTCAAATAAGTAAGTAATATCTTTTTTTAAAAAAAACTTTTTAGAACAATGTTCAATATCTTTAATCTTACAAGGGAGACTTTGTAGTTAAGAAAATGGATTCAAGGGGCGCCCGGGTTGAGTGGCCGACTCTTGATTTCAGCTCAGGTCATGATCTCACGATAGTGAGATTGAGCCCCAAGTGGGGCTCCATGCTCAGTGGGGGGTCTGCTTGAGATCTTCCTCTCCTTCTGCTCCTCTGCTCACATTCTCTTTATCTCTCTCCTCTCTAAAAAAAAAAAAAGGAAAGAAAAGAAAAAAAAAGGGACTCACAGTCCTGGCTTTCCATCCTGGCTCTGCCACTGAGCAGCTTTGTGATCTTACAGATAATAATGCTTCCTACTACATAAGAATTTTGTAAAGACTACATGAGTTCAGAGAGGTAAAGCACTTCAAAAGAGTTCTCGGCACATGACAAATGATATGAAAGCAATTACCACAGTATTCATTTGGACTCCCTGGGACAGCGACTCTGAGGCAGGAATTGTATGTGGAGAGTTTATTGGGGAGCATGTCCAGCAGTCACACCTGCCAGTGTCTGAGGGGAGCGGGTTTTGTCAGAAGTTGAACTGAGATGGAGTTGCAACAAAAGAAACTTGAGCCGACCGGAGCCACCAGGAGCTCTGGATTGGGAGCAGCTTTCTGGAGTCATCTCAGATGGAGCAAGAGAGCCTAGTTTGCTGTAGAATGCAGTCTGTCCCTGGGCTAGTATCTCCCTTCTGTGTCCAGGACAATTCCTTTCCTCACAGAAACTGCAGCCTCAGAGGCCTTCCCTTCTGGTAGTCATGGGAATGAGCTCCCACCCTTGTCCTCTCCTGTATCAGAGCCCGCTTGCTCTGAGAGCTGCCACCTGCTGTGGAATCACCTAGCGGTTTGACCCTTGATGCTTGAGGACTAGTGTAATGGAGGGACCAAGAGGGTAATAGCCATGACAATTTATATTATTACATTCTTATATAGTGATGATTTTATACCTATGCAATTGGTCCCTAAGAGTAGGATTCGGGGCCGAAAGATTTATATCTCCTTTAAACTTTAAGAGATAATGGTACAAGAATATGAAGAGGTAGCCAGATTAGAGAACCTGGTGGGATATGAGGGATTTGTGAGAGACAGGTCTAAGAAGAAACCATGTTTCCAGCTTGGGAGAACAGTAGTCCATGATGCCATTAAGTAAGATATAAAATATGGTCGCAGAAGCACAAGCCCGGTGAGGAAGAAGCTAGTAAGTAAAATACTGGTTTGGGTTCATATGATAGATGGAATTTAGTTCTGGAACTTGCCGATGCATTAGGGGTTATCAGCCTGGGGATGGCAGTTGAAACATAGATGTGCATATACCCGTGTAAGGATGTGACAAGAAGTAGAGAAGGAAATTCTGGAGAGGGGCGCCTGGATGGATTAGTGGGTTAAGTGCCTGCTTTCAGCTCAGGTCATGATCCTGGGGCCCTGGGATCAAATCCCACATCTGGCTCCCTGTTCAGCAGGGAGTCTGCTTCACCCTTTCCCTCTGCACCTCTCCCCCACTCATGCTCTCTCTCATTCGCTCCGTGCTCTCTCTCTCTCTCTTTCAAATACATAAATAACTTTTTTTTAAAAATCCTTTAAAAAAAGAGAATTCTGGATAGCATTAGCATTTATAAGAAAAAGCAAAGAGGGGGCGCCTGGGTGGCTCAGTGGGTTAAGCCGCTGCCTTCGGCTCAGGTCATGATCCCAGGTCCTAGGTTCGAGCCCCACATCGGGCTTTCTGCTCAGCAGGGAGCCTGCTTCCTCCTCTCTCTGCCTGCCTCTCTGCCTACTTGTGATTTCTCTCTGTCAAATAAATAAATAAAATCTTTAAAAAAAAAAAAAGAAAAAGCAAAGAGGATGAGTCAGAGAAATATAAATGTTGGTGAGTAACTTAAAAGAAGCTAGAGTTTTAAGAAGACATTGGGCAATGATACCTCATGCTGTAAGGAAATCAGGTTTGGTACAAGCTGAACGTATGTCATTTTATTGATAATCAGAATGTCCTTTGGTGGTTTGGGTCCTAGCATTTTTTTTTTTAAAGATTTTATTTATTTATTTGTCAGAGAGAGAGGGAGAGAGAGCAAGAACAGGCAGACAGAATGGCAGGCAGAGGCAGAGGGAGAAGCAGGCTCCCTGATGAGCAAGGAGCCCAATGTGGGACTCGATCCCAGGACGCTGGGATCATGACCTGAGCTGAAGGCAGCTGCTTAACCAACTGAGCCACCCAGGCGTCCCATGGGTCCTAGCATTTTCAATAGAATGAGGGCAGGAGTGGAAGTAGAAGAGAGAGAGTTTTTGTTGTTGTTTTGTTTTTTAATGGCAACTAGATGACATCAATAACAAAAAGGGGAAAAGGAAAGTAGAATTATAGTTTCAAGAGGATAATATGCAATTTTAGAAAAATTAGAGAATAATACAATGATGCCCACATATCCTACATCCAGCTTCAGTGATCGTTCCCGGAATTATTCTGAAATAATCCAAGACAATTTCGTTTTTAAATATTTGTTTGTGTCACGAAAAGGATTGATTTTCCCCCCTCTACATTTTCTTCCTCCCCTCTCCCTCCCCACCTCTTCTTATCTAGTTTATTAGAGGGTTATCATTTTCATTCAACGTTTCAAAACCTCTTTATGTATTTATCCATTTGAAAACCTTATTTTTAATTTATTCACAACTTTAGGCTTTTCCCTCATTTCTCTTTTCGTATTATAGTTCATGAAGGAAGTTCCCTTCATGACCTCCAGAAGCATTCACACCTTTGTTCTCTTTGATATGAATACAACTAAGGCCCTCCTCCATCTCAACCCCTTTGCTGTGATTTTTTTTTTTTTTTTTTTTTTTTGCCACCATTTGGTTCTCTTGAGGGGAGAGAAACTCTGGGCTTTCTTCAGCAGGCTGTTGCTGCAGATGACATGTAGTAGAGAGACCCAATGGTGATAGAATCCTCTCTAACCGCAGATGTGAATTACATGATGTGGGGTTCCTTTCTATCTCTCTAACTGCAAAAACAAGTTAAAGACAGAGGTCTTGGAAAGGCAAAACTTTGTAGTCCTTAATGACTTAGAAACAGACAAAATTAGAAAATATCTTTGTTTTTTAAAAAAGGCAAAATAGGGGCCCCTGCATGGTTAAGTGGCCAACTCTTGACTTTGGCTCAGGTCATGATTTCAGGGTCCTGGGGTCCAGCCCCGTATCAGGCTTCACACTCAGCCGGGAGTCTGCTTCAGGATTCTCTCTTCCTCTCCCTCTGCCCCTCACCCTACCCCTGCTCACTCCCCCTCGCTCTTCTCAATTAAATAAATAAATATTTTTTACAAAAAGGAAAAGATCAAAATTGTGAGGAACAAAGCATTTTGAACTATTATTAAAAAGAAGAGAAAAAACCAATATCAAAAAAGAAGAGAGCAACATGTGAAGAAATATTTAGGGAAAAAAAGCATAAGTGATACTATCCTACAGCAACAACTAATTTCCTTTTGCTTATTACCTTCCAGTTTCTTCTCCTTCTTCATTACAATGACGTGTGTTGGACATGATTCTACATGGCTATAATAAAAATGTACTATATGTAAAAAAAATGTAGTGTACATAATGAATAGCATGAGCATTTAGAAACTCCTTAAAATGATAATTTGAAAGAACACACAATAGTTCACTGTGTTAATATACAAAAGTATGTGATCCCGTTTTCCTCTAATAGTTGGTTTTCATGGATTATACTGGCAGCCATCTTGAAAAAATGGCTGGAATCAGAGGAATTAGCAGATCACACAGCTGATTCCCTCACTGTGTCTTTCCTGCCTTCCTTCTTCCTCCCAAAATAATCAATAGACACATTAGTATAATCTCTTTTTATTTTGTAGAACATTCCTGTGTATTTCTTATTTGACCTTCAAAAAAATGTTAAAATTCAGATAGAACATGTTAGAATTATATGTATCTTATCAATAAGAAACCTTATTTAGATAACCTGACCAAAGGTCACATAACAGCTAGTAAACAACGGGAAGAGATCTTAAAAAATCTTCAAGATGAGAAGCCTATGTGTGTTTTCTCTCTCTTTCTCTGAATATCCACTCCATGCACACATTAGCCATCAAATTAGAAGGGTCCACAAAAGAAGCACACAGCACAGATCACGAATCATGTCACTCCTGAGACAGAGAGCCAAGGAAAGGCCAGTTATAATGATAAAAACTGGAATCCACTGGGGACAGTAAACATATGCACAAATGTTCTCTCACCTGAAGGCACTGGAGAAAGTAGAAACTATAATATTGTCACACTCGTGATTACAGGATTCACTTATAAATAATTGAACATAGTCCCATCTGGGGCAATTAAAACTTTCCCTAAACAAAATGAACTCCAGAGACCATAAAAGAAAATGGGGTGCTATTCATCTAAATCAGCATCTAGGTCACTTATTAGCTTGATTAGGGACCTCCAGGATCCAAACGATAATTTCAAGAACGAGAGCATTGTGAGCCTCTGTCTACCAGGGCTGGGAATTAATGGGTGATTCTTTAACTGTACTATTCTGGGACTCTCACCTGGATAAAGAGTTTTCCTTCCCTTTAAAGGGAAAGGTGCCTACCTCCCTGTACTCCACTAGCAACACTCCAGTCTGGGATTGAGGGACCATGTGCTAACAGACCTCGCTACCTGAGACCTGGCTTGTCGGATTCCTGCTGGAGGATCATGGATTCAAGGCCGCACTGCATCATACCCCTGGGGCTGAAACAGCTATTCCTGACATCTTCCTGAAACGAAAGGCAGAAAGACTCCACGTGAAACCCTGGGGCACATACATGAAATTGGAAATTCCCCTTCCACCCGTTGCCCCGGGGATGGTGGTGATTGTGGCATTGACGGGAAGACAGCATCTACACCACACAGGCTCATGGCCTGTGTGAAAACTTCCACTCAGATGATTTCTCCTGTCACGTGGCTTCCCGATTCTCCTCTTCATCAGGATGTCCTCCTGAGGTTGGGCCTGGGCTTTCAGGATTCCCTGAAGTACAGAACTAGGTGATGACATTTTGCCACATGCTAGCCCAAGATTTCTTGATTCTGTATCCCTCTGGAATGCTTACTGAAATTGAAGATTCTTTTTTTTGACCCCAGATTTATGGAATCAGAACTGTAGGGGGTGGGACCCACTTGGGCCAGGTGCCATGAAAGAATTTTGGCACACAAACCTTAAGAATCTCTTGGAATTGGGGCGCCTGGGTGGCTCAGTTGGTTAAGCGACTGCCTTCAGCTCAGGTCATGATCCTGGAGTCCCGGGATCGAGTCCCGCATCAGGCTCCCAGCTCCACGGGGAGTCTGCTTCTCCCTCTGACCTTCTCCTCGCTCATGCTCTCTCTCACTGTCTCTCTCTCTCTCTCTCTCAAATAAATAAATAAAATATTTAAAAAAAAAAAAAAAAAGAATCTCTTGGAATCATAGGCCTGACTGCCTGGAAATGTTGTAGTACATTGTCTTTGGATGTGTTCTTATCCTTTCGGACCCTTTCCATGGTGATCAGGGTCTTTGAGATGGACTACAAGAAACCCACAAGTCCAGGGATCCTAAAATGAGAGGGGCTTTACTTTCGGGTCTTCTTTTCATGAATCTCCTGAATATCTATCCAGAATATGAGTCTGGTGCATTTTCTGAAGAGGTCAGTGATAAAAGAGATTAGCAGATATTTTTCTAGCCAAATGCACCAGCTTTATTACTAGGGAAATATTTGCTCCAAATAGGTTTGCTTTTCAAGCTTACTGATGTGTGCTAAATCCCCTAGGAGACACTTAGAGTTCTTTTTGTCTCACTCCAAATATAAGCAGACACCTTCTTGCTTGCTTTGCTCTTGGGGCAGCAAGACACAGGCTCTGGGACGAGGCTTTGCAAATTTGCTGCTTATGGACCCACCACTTTACCAGCTGTGTGACCTTGAGCTCATTTCGCAGTCACTCTGAGCTTCGTGGTCTCAAGGGTGAAATGGAGCTCCACGTTCCCCACATTGAGCAGTTACTGCTAGTAAATGAGATGTTTACCAAATGTCTGGAGCAGTACTCAGCACATATCAAATCTTTTCACCTTATCTTCACCTCGAGTGCGTGTGCGTGTGTGTGTGTGTACACACACACATATGTTGTGTGTCTGTGTGTGTGCTTACATGGTATGTCTTTGGGCAGCAAGCAGGGACATGTAAGATGATATAATGGGGGCCATCTTCAAGTTTCCATTTACATCTAGACCAAGAGTTCTTGAAGAATTCAAATGAAGAAGAAGCAGGAACTTGATTTGATGAGTTCAACCCAGTAAGATAAACTATATCCACCCTCAGAGATGTATAAAATCCAAGAATAGTACAGAGCCATCATGAGATTTGACTCTGGGCCATCTCCCTTTGCATTTTCATAATATTGGAGGGAACAAAAACCAAAAATCGAATTTTAGTAGAAACCTCTGTAAGACATTGTGGCACCATTAGCATCACTTGGATTGACAGCTAGCAAAGTACAACATGCAGACAAAATGTAAAAATCTGTCTTCACCTCATTGACCTTGACTCCCTTACAGCTAGCATGCTTGGTGGCAGCTGCCGGGCACGGTTGGGAAGTGGTGGGGCAGGGACTCTCCTGAGTGGAGCGAGGTGTTTCCAATACTGACGAGAGTGACAACATGGGTATATGAGGCTGTGTGTGGGTCCTGAGGTTCTGCCCAAACCAAAGAACCCTAACTAAAAGCCTCATAAGGCTCTAGCTTTGGGGTGCCTGGGTGGCTCGTTGGTTAAGCAACCAGCTCTTGATTTCAGCTCAGGTCATGATCTCAGAGTTGTGAAATCAAGCCCCACGCAGGACTCTGCCTGGGTGTGGAGGCTGCTTGGGATCCCCTCTCTCTCCATCTGTGCCTCCACCCCCCATTCACACACACGTTGTCTCTCTAACAAAAAGTGAAATAAAATAAAATGGGGTTTTTTGATCATTTTATGTTTTTTAAGATTTTATTTATTTATTTGACAGAGAGAGACACAGAGAGAGAGGGAACACAAGCAGGGGGAGTGGGAGAGGGAGAAGCAGGCTTCCCGCCGAGGGGAGAGCCCGATGTGGGGCTCGATCCCAGGGCCCTGGGATCACGACCTGAGCCACCCAGGCGCCCCTTTTCTTTTAAATCATTTTTAAAAGGCTCTAGCTTAAATGGGGTTAAAAGCAAAAGGAAAAAAAATACAATCACAAAAACAAAAAAATAACAAAGCCACCTCTAGTGTCCTGGCTTTATACTATCTTACCTCACTTTATAATTTTCTCATTTCTCTGCCTTGTGACAGCACCCTGAATCTTAGTCTTAGTCTTTGAGTATAGGAAATTGAGAAAAAGAAGAAGAGAATTGCATCCAAATCATTCTCTGTCTTTACACTTATATCTCTGTGTGACTTCTTGAACTCCATGTACTATTTCAAAGCAATAAAATCTTTTTTAAAGATTTTATTTATTTATTTATTTATTTGGAAGCGAGAAAGAGCATGAGTGGGACTCGATCCCAGGACTCCAGTATCATGACCTGAGCCAAAAGCAGTTGCTTAACCAACTGAGCCACCGCTTGCCCTGCAATAAAATCTTTTAAAGGAAAAGCTATTTGTAATTTGTTATACAAATATGTGGAGGTCTCTGACTACAAAATACAAATGAAAAAAATAGAATCCAAAACCCAAGAGAAATGTTCAGATTCTTTCTTTAAAAGGGGGCCATGATATTCTTCCTTATGATGTGGGTAAGTCAAAATTGACTCAGCAAAAGCAATGTCTACTTTGAACCTCCTTTTGTATCCACTCAGCTTAAGCAAATTCTCTCCTCCTTTGAAGGTGCTGTCTAAAACCTACCCTTCCATAAAAATGATCTTTAACACATAGACAGTAGTGCTTTGTTCCATCTCTGAGCTCAAACCTTACCTACTGCTTATCACGTAGAGTGCTGGATATGGTGCTTCTCACTCACTAGTCTGTCAGGGCAAGTCGTGTGTTGAACAATACTGTTGTTCTCGCTAGACTGCAAAATTCTGAAGGGATTCGTGTCAAACCCTCCCTCAGAGTGCCTAATCTATGTTGTATGGCAGTGTTGAATCACTATATTGTATACCTAAAACTAATATTACACTTTATATTAACTAACTGGAATTTAAATAAAAACCTTAAAAAGTGTTTTAAATTAAAAAATAAAAATAAAAAGACCTCATATTTGGGTCACCTGGGTGCTCAGTCAGTTAAGTGGCCAACTTTTGATTTTGGCTCAGGTCATGATCACATGGCTCCTGGGATCGAGCCCCGTGTAGGGCTTCACACTCAACAGGGAATCTGCTTGAGGATCTCTTCCTCTTCCCTGCCCCTACTCTCTCTCTCTAAAATAAATAAATGAATATTTTACATATATATATATATATATATATATACACACACACACACATATATATATATGTATATACATATATATATGAGACTGGAAATCTACTTCTATAGTTTAAAAGAATTCATGTGAGAAAATAATATCTTTTTTAAATCTACCCCATTTCTTTAGTATGTATTCTTTTTTTTTTTTTTTTTTGAAGATTTATTTACTTACTTATTGGAGAGAGAGAGACAGAGATAGTGAGAGAGGGCAAGAGCAGGGAGGAGAGGGAGAAGCAGGCTCCCCGCTGAGCAAGGAGCCCAGTGGGGGACTCGATCCAGGAACTCTGGGATCGTGCCCCGAGCAGAAGGCAGTCACTTGACCAACTGAGCCACCCAGGCACCCTTTAATATGTATTCTAAATAATTCCTAACATTGGGCCATATTAGTTGCATTCCTCTAGAAACATGATCACATTTAATGGCCAAGTTTACTTATGTAAAGGGTGGATAATAAGACAGCACAGGGACAGTACTTACAAATCTACAAATACACCAAACCTCAAGAGATAGGAAACCTGTGAGGATTACTTGTCTTTGTTTTTCCAGACATGCGACACTTGAACTAAGACTAGAAGTCACAGATTCATTTAAACCTGCTCTTTGCCGTGGTTGTTTGGATACTTAAGGATGAAAAGGTATAATTAACCCATCTCTATTCCTAAAATAAAAAGGATAGGAAAAAGAAGAGGCATTTGTCAAGAGTCTTCAGAGGAGGAAAGTGAGTTTCACAACTGTAATGTTTGTACGGTTTAGGTATTAAAACGCATTCTAACTTCAACTCCCGATTATCCACAGGAGCGCTAGAGGTTCCAGTGTTTGCAGGCCACTCAGACTCAGGAATGGAGGGCAGAAGCTATGGGCATTCATTCTGGACTTAGCTGTGCTATGTCCCC
The DNA here is from genome assembly GCF_902655055.1 of Lutra lutra. NCBI lineage: Eukaryota > Metazoa > Chordata > Mammalia > Carnivora > Mustelidae > Lutra > Lutra lutra. The sequence goes on along the minus strand of NC_062287.1, from coordinate 19,290,981 downwards.
TCACCTCCGCCTAATAAACCTTGTGCCTTATCTGTGAATTAATCTGTGAAATCGCCAGCATCTAAAATAGGAATTTTACAAATGTTTTTATAGAGATCTTAAAATGCACAGAATGTGTTTACGCTTATGTCTTATTTAATTTGCAGAATTTTCAAGTATTTATTTTTTTTTACAGGTTAAAATATGAACCTCTAAGAGAATTTATGAATTAAATATTATGCCGTGGGACGCCTGGGTGGCTCAGTTGGTTAAGCGGCTGCCTTCGGCTCAGGTCATGATCCCAGCATCCTGGGATCGAGACCCACATCGGGCTCCTTGCTGGGCAGGGAACCTGCTTCTCCCTCTGCCTCTGCCTGCCTCTCTGTCTGCCTGTGCTCGCTCGCTCTCACTCCCTCTGTCCCTGACAAATAAATAAATAAAAAATCTTTTAAAAATATATATATATATTATGCCATAAGTCTTAGAGCAATGGTTGAATTAAATCTTATGGCTCCTAGTTCAGTGCTCCTTTTGCTACCTCTGTGCTAATGGTTTCTTTCTTTAAAAGGGGGCCATGGAGATTTAACATTTAAGTCAGACATAGGGAAAAAAATTCTGGACCTGTGCTGTCCAATACTGTAGACACTAGCCACATGAGGCTACTGGGCATCTCAAATATGGCTAGTTTGATTTTAGAAGGGCTGTAAGTATAAAATAAATTAAGAATTCAAAGTTCTGTACAAAAAATAATAATAATAATTTGTTAGAATTTTTATATCATAATGCATAGATCTTTAAAACAGGAATTTTTATATATTAAATGTTGAATGAGTAAATTTTTACATGTATCAAGTTAAATAAACTGAAGTATTAAAATTGACTTCAACTGCCTGTTTTACTTTAAAAAAAAATAGACTTCTGGAATTTCAAATGACCCCTATGACTGCATATATTTCTATCGGGCAATGCTGACCCAGACACCACTTTTGTAAAATACTTAAAACTGTCATAGTTTTAACAGCACTGTGTGGGTGCATTAAAATGTTTAAAAACATGTTTTAAGCTACTAGATGACTTTTGAGTTTCTGAAATTATTTGAGATCTGAATCAGGTCCGAGTCATTGTAGTAGATCATCTTGAAAAGCGGTCAAACACAACGTAAAAAGTTTTTTTTTTTTTTTTAAGATTTTATTTATTTGTCCGACAGAGGGAGATCACAAGTAGGCAGAGAGGCAGGCAGAGAGAGAGGAGGAAGCAGGCTCCCTGCTGAGCAGAAAGCCCGATGTGGGGCTTGATCTCAGGATCCTGAGATCACGACCCGAGCTGAAGGCAGAGGCCCAACCCACTGAGCCACCCAGACGCCCCCAATGTAAAAAGTTTTAACCCCAGAGTCTAGGAACTTACTATTAAGTAGATGATCAGATAAAGCCGATACCTTTTTTTGGGCAATGTTAGCATTGCTAGCTCCCGTTGCTAACATTGTTAGCAAGGCTAATATGTAAACACTGCTAACATTGTTCACTCCTAAGTGGATTAGGGTATAATTTTATAACATTTCTTCCCTGCAAACACAAAAGTATAATACAATTTATTGTAATAAGCTCTCAGACATGCACCTCTCACTGCTGTGAGGTCTCTGAGTCTACGTATAGGTGCTAAAACACTGAAAGGCAAAATACAATTTAATCCTTCATCCAAGAAGCCTATTCTTGAGAAGCTGTTTTCAAACACTTCACATGAGCACATAATGGTTTCTGGCACAGAGAAGAAGCAGAATTTCAGAGGAAGAAACGAGAACAAAGAAAGGTGATTTCAGCTCCAGGAGATAAAAACCGAAAATAGCCCTTCTCACACTATAATGTGTACACAGATCCTGTGGGGATCTTGCCAAAATTTTGGCAATGATTCAACTGGCATGGGTTAGGTTTGAGATGGTGCATAAATTTCCAAATCTTACAAATTTCCAAACAGTGCTAGTGCTGGGTCTGTGGACTGCAAAATGAGTAACAAGGACCTAAAACACTGAAATGTGTGAAAAGCAGGAAATGTAGGAGAGAGAATCATAACTAACCTCAGCAGAAGGCAGATGGGTTCAGGGCCCTGGATCAGAGCTAGGAACGGGGGCAGGACAGAAGACATTACTTTGATGGAGAGCCCAGCAGGAATTAGGGGAAGTGTGGGAGAATTAGAAACGTGGCCAGACATTCAGGACAGTCTGAAGGTACACATAAGAGGAGATTAAAGGCCAAAACTGAGTATATGTGTCTTCTTGAACATCCTTTGGTATTTCCCTGTATGGTCTCTGTGACTAGACTATACCTGTGTATGCTGATTGGTAAGGGATGAAGGGAAAGGAAGATTCTGGACTATTCCAGCATTAGGCTAAGGGCAATTGGACATTTTCTCTTTTGCACCTGGCTCCCCTATTTCATCCCTCAGGATGGGAGAAGAAGAGCAGATGCAAAAGTCTTGTGTTCTATAGAGCTTGGAAACCTTCTTAGAGAATAGGTATCCAGTATTATGAAGTCCCTTTGTTGTCAATTGACTTGGGAAATAGGGAGGAGGCGCCGGCATCCTTGAGAACGCAAGTGGCCAGAGGAAATGGGCCTTGTCCTGCTGTGACAGTAACAGATTGAAAGTAGGAGGACATGAACAGCTTCTTGAAGAGCCAGGCAGAAAGGTAGGTCCTGGGCAGCGCAGGTCAAGAAAATACTAAACCAGATGTCCGAGCAAGGGTCTGTATAAACTGTGGGTGAACACGAGTGTGTAGACAGGGCTCAATGACAGCTTTGCCTTCTAGAAGGTTTGCTGTTCTACCATCACTCAGCTTTACTAAAGTGTATGAAGAATCAACTTCCTACCTGGAAATCAGCTTCCGATTAGACTAAAAATAGAATGAACACGCCTATGAAAACATAGTTTCTTCGAAGGTTCTGAGCCACACCATTGCTAAATACATTTTATTAAAAAGGAGAGGGGGGCTCTACCATCAGATAAGTTTGGAAAACATTGTATGTTTTATAGCTCCGTAGGAGATTCTGAAATATCCTTCAGTTCAGAAACATTTTTAACTTTGTGTATGTAACTCTGTGTCTGAAATCGTGAGCTACATATTCCATGTCACACCTATTAACATCTCCCTAGAATTAATATTCTGCTGAACACCCCCAGAATCCTTGACGTGGAAACCACAGTCAACCATGACAATGGACATCTTCTCTGTAGGAAATCCTGGAGGCAGTCCAGCCCTTAGCAAATGTGTCATTAACAAAAATATTTCTTTTCTCAGTCCACAGCCCTTTCTTTAAGAACATCTTTGGCTGACTTGCTTTAGATCGCCTCTCCTGTGTCTTTAGTCTTCCCTCTGATTCTAGAGTTAAAGGTTTCATACTTGGCTAAAAGAATCTGAGACACTGGAGAGATTGCTAAAGTTTATTCATAATTCCTAAAACTTATAGTTAAATAGATGTTTACCTCCTATTGTAATCTGAACGCAGACTTTTGGGGTTGGAGGGGGGGCGGCGCTCAAAGCCTATGTACATCATTGGAGGCATGGGCTTGGTGCCGAGGAGATAAGATAACCTTCATTGTCCGTTTTCATAACTACAGGGAATGGGAGACAAGCTAGGATTCTGCCTGCCTGACTTGGCTCTTTTCTCTCATCTCCACAGATCTCTCAGAAGAGAATGGGCATCAGAAACCATTCCACAGTGACTGAATTTCTTCTTTCCGGACTAACCAACCAACCCGAACTTCAGGTGCCTCTTTTCTGCCTCTTCCTAGGGATTTATGCAGTCACAGTGGTGGGAAATCTCGGCATGATCTCAATCATTGGCTTGAGTTCTCAACTCCACACCCCTATGTACCATTTCCTCAGTAGTTTGTCTTTTTTAGATGTGTGCTATTCTTCTGTTATTACCCCCAGAATGCTGGCAGACTTTTTAGGCAGCGATAAAGCTATCTCTTATTCTGGATGCATGACTCAGCTATTTTTCTTCTGCATTTTTGTCATTTCCGAGTGCTACGTGTTGGCTGCCATGGCCTATGACCGCTATGTGGCCATCTGCAGCCCCCTGCTCTACCATGTCACCATGTCCCCTCGGGCCTGTTTTCTGTTGGTGGCTGCTGCCTTCTCGGTAGGACTAACCGACGCGATGATTCACGGAGGTTGTATACTAAGGCTGACTTTCTGTGGCCCAAACATCATTAAGCATTATTTCTGTGACATTATCCCACTTATTCAACTCTCTTGTTCAAGCACTTATATTGACGAGCTTTTGATCTTTGTCATTGGCGGGTTTAACATGGTAGCCACCAGCCTGACAATCATCATTTCTTATGGCTTCATCCTCTCCAGAATCCTCAGCATCCACTCTGCCCAGGGCAGGTCCAAAGCCTTCAGCACCTGCAGCTCCCACTTGACTGCCGTTCTCATATTTTATGGGACTCTCATGTTCATGTATCTCAAACCTGCCTCCAGCAGTTCACTCATCCAGGAGAAAGTGTCCTCAGTATTTTACACCACTGTGATTCCCATGTTGAATCCCCTGATATACAGTCTGAGGAACAAGGAAGTGAAAAATGCACTTGTGAAGCTCCTAAAAAAAAAATTATCTTTATAATGAATTTGCTCTTTAGTAAGATGTATTTACATATTTATAATCATAATATGTATGTGTATGTGTTTATACCCTGACTCTTTAAAAGTCATTTGAAGTGAGGTGAAATTCTATACATAATTTTATGAATTAGTGTATGTATATATATATATATATAAATTTAGTATCAATTAGTAATATTTAAAATATAATTAATATGTTTATTAACATTGGTATTCTCCTGAGAATACCTCTTTATTTCCATACACGATGTATAAAACAGATACAGGGCGCCTGGGTGGCTCAATCGGTTAAGCATCTGCCTTCAGCTCAGGTCATGACCCCAGGGTCCTGGGATCGAGCCCCATGGGGGCTCCTGGCTCAGTGGGGAATCTTCTTCTCCTTCTCTCTCTGCCCCTCCCCCCACTTCCGTGTGTGCTTTCTCTATCTCAAATAAATAAATAAAATCTTTTAAAAAATAAAACAGATAGAATTTTATGGAGGAAAAGTCAAATTCAAGCTTCAGACAAGTCTTTAACCACAACACAATAAAACTGAAATTTCGGTTAACATTGTACGGTGACAGATGGTAGCTACACTTGGGGTGAGCATAGCAAAATATATAGATTTTTCGAATCACTATATTATACACCTGAAACTAATGTAACATTGTGTGTCAACTATACCTCAGTAAAAAATTTTGACAGAAAGAAGAAAAGTGAATAATAACTTGGAACCACAATACGATCCAGCAAAGTTGGTTAATGTTCACCTTATATATCCTTTTTCTACCCTTTAATTTTTTCAGCCATTTCTGCTTCTGATCTAGATGTGTCTCCAGTAACAAGACTACAGTTTGATTTTTTTAACCTAATCCAACAATTTCTGGCTTTTAATAGAAATGTTAAAGTTTCAAGGCTTTGATTAGAGGAATCAATAGGTTCCAGAAACTAAGTGATGCTGTAATGTAGAACAAAATGCAATGGAAAAAAGCCACAAAGCGAAGAACACACAGGAAATGACACCATCAGAGGATAATGCCAGTGGACACTTCTCCATTACCTCTCCAGCTGCTTTGGAAGGTCCCTACCCCGTATCTTTTGGAGATTACATTCAGTCAATTCAGAAAATGTCTGCATTCATGGCACTTAACCATCACTCTAATTCACCAACCTAAGGATTTTTAGGCTAATATAAGGATTAGTGTGGATGAATATAAATGAAGAGAAAGTCACCTTTTGTAGGTTCTGGCAAGAATAGGAGAATTTTTCTTCATTTTTAACAGGGGCGGGGGGAGGAAAATGTATCATTTTCAGAGCACTGGAAGGATTATTATTGCCAGCATCCCTGGGAAAGGAAAACGGGCATCATGTTGTCAATTATTGGGGAACATCAAAAGTTTTCTATGTTTTGATTTCTCTAAAGTTCTAAATGAGGCCACCAAGCTTTTATTAACTGAATAAAACAAAAGGCCTGGGATAATCCCCCTGGAGTCCTGAACATGTCTATTTGGCATCTCCAACTAAACTTTGTGGTTGTGATTGTTTTTTTAGGACTAAACTTCCTTGATTACAAAATAGTAATTAACCTCATTTCACCTCATATTCCCAAGAGCTACTATTCTCAATTAAATCCTTGAGAGCAAGCAAGAGCTTCAAGTATTACTGTTTATTCATGGCCTATTTTCATAGAGGAAAGGACACATCCCATCCTAGATACAGAAAAAAGAGGTAGAAAGCCAAAGTTCCATTTATCTTATAAAGGTTTCAGAGTTTTCAGAATAAATATAGAAAACAGGTGGCATTCAGCTTCCAGGTCAATGTAATGGTTGACTTTGAAATAGAGCTGTCCTAAGATACAATGGATTTAGTACATCTTCAGGGTAGAGAAATATTTGGGAAGGATATTGACATTTAGACCCTCATGGAACTACATGATCCTAACTATCCCTTCCAATCCTGAGATTTTTCTGAATCTAAAATGTTCTGGTTATTCAGTTCCTCAACACAGCAAAACCAGCATTTCCAGACTTGGAACACGAGGTGACGATGACATTTCTGCTCTGGCTTACCTAGAGAGCTGAGTCTTGACTCAGCTTCATGTGTTTTATCACTAACTTAGACCATAACCAGAGATTCTCTGACCTTTTCTCTCCTCTCTGAAAAAGTGGGACTAAGAGTCCATATTTTGCTTATCTCTAATGAATTCAGTACTCCAATGTGACTCTGCCACACACTAGCTATGGCACTCTAGGTGAGTGATTCAACCTCTATAAATTTCTTTTCTTTTTCTTTTTCTTTTTCTCTCTTTTTTCTTTTTTTTTTTTTTTTTTGTGGGCAAAATGTAGATCACGACAATACCTATTAGAAGGTCATTGAATCTATACATATGAAAGAGAAGAGCCTTGAAAAATTTAAAACAACTGTCAGGAAAATATGACAACCTCCAAATCAGTCATAGGGATACTTTAATATTCACCTATCAGAAACAGCTCAAAGCAGAAAGGTTGTGTGGAAACAAAAGCTGCAAATCTAAAATTTAGCCAGAAAATATTACATTTCAGAAATGGATGATACACATTCCTTTCTGATGCCACTTAAAGTTTTCAAGTGGTAACAATGCCTGACACAGAATACCAAGAACTCAATGCATGTTAGCTAGTATCACTCCTATGACTTGAAACCTAAAAGTAGAAATCAAGGCCTTTTGAAGAGATGAGAATAGTGGCTTTGTCTGAACAAGCTTCGGGCCAGTACTGGGACCAAGTGGTAGAAGTAACTGGGAAAAAGTATTACCTCAAGTTAATAAAGAATTTTCAAAGGGTCAGAAATCACCAATATGAAAATAGATAATGAATTAGCAGTGAATTTCCCACAGTTGAAAGATTCTAAGTATAGATGGTTTGACTTTTGCTGAGGAAGAAACAGTAAGTTTGTGTAATGACCCGTGGACAACCAATATTATGAAGTTTTCCAAGAAATCCAAGTGAGAGGGGGCAAAAAAAATTTCATCACTTAACATTTATTTTTTTTAAGATTTTTTTATTTATTTATTTGACAGACAGAGATCACAAGTAGGCAGAGAGGCAGGCAGAGAGAGAGGAGGAAGCAGGCTCCTTGCTGATCAGAGAGCCCGATGCGGGGCTCAACCCCAGGACCCTGGGATCATGACCTGAGTCGAAGGCAGAGACTTTAACCCGCTGAGCCACTCAGGTGCCCCATCACTCAACATTTAAAAGGAATCTAACAAATACAATTCTGAAAAATTAAGTTTCCTTTTATGTTTAAATATAAAAAACACATGCTTATGGGATCAGTTTTGAATAATCTGCAAGGTATAAGAATATCTTCCCTTTTATCTCTATGATAGAGGCATAGGCTAAAACATGCATATGAGAAAGCAGTGTGGCTATAAGGTCGAATCCTTTTAGGACCCTCACACAGATTTTATTTATTTATTGTGGACAGAAGTCCAGGTTCCGTAGAGATCTCTGTTATCACATCTCCACTGCGTATTAACGTTTTTACATTTTTATTACTCACGGAGATGGGGTTGACAATATTTTTTTTCCTTCATGGTTTGTCCATAATAGGTGCCTCCTCACTCCCACCAAAGGCTCCCAGTCCTATTTGTCTTGCTTGGTTTTATTAGCAAAACATTTATTGAACATTTGTGCCAAGTAATGTTACGTTAGTTGTTTGCTGATAAGAACCTGACATCATTCCAATCCTTACTATGAACATAAACAGAAGATAGTTACAGCATTTCCGTTTACCAGTGAGAAAATTAAAGTCACATGCAGAAATCACAGCTATGGAACTCCTACTGGAGCCTTCCCACTGCAAACACACTTACTACTGTACTACATGGCTCAGCTTACACATAAAACTTGGAATGAGAAATTATTTTTTTAAAGACTCATCCACAATTTCAGACATGAAGGGCTTATGAAAGGACTTCAAAGTAATTTGTATTTATATGAGCTGACCAGCGGAAATGAAGGAAAATAAAAACCTTAGTAAGGAGACTGAGACCTGGATTTTGAAAGAGATTGTTAAGGGATAAATTATTTAATTATCTTCAGATTTTACTTAGTAGAAGTTCAGTTACCTGTTTTGTCTATAGTCCAGTCAGCAAGGAACAAGTTTATTTGGCTACAGGGAATACTGACACAATCACAGGATCCTTCAGTAAACTTTGCAAGAGCTATGGCTTAGTAACTAGCAAGAGAAGTCATGTAAAATTGGGTTATTTGTGTGTTTAATGAGTTGTTCATATAAACAGTGACTTGTTGAGCTTGTCACACACATACACACAAATATTTTAAAATTTAAAATATTATAAAATAAATGTATTTACTAAAATCTTCCACTATGATGATATTTTGTTCTTACTATTCTGTGATTTTTTTTCTTTATGTGTGTTAAAGCTGTTTATTAGGTATCTACGTATTTAGAATCATAATAAGTTCATGATGGGTTGAAACTTATAAAATCACAGAGCAGCCCTGTCAATTCCTAATGACCCATTCTGTCTTAGTGTCTATTTTGCCAATTATTAATACAAGTTCCCCCACTATCCAAAAGTATTAGCATTTCTATGAAACCTTTTGTAAACCAAGAGAGGATCAAGTGAAGAAGGAATTACCATTAATTTATATGGAAATTTGTTGAGCATCCCTAGACACCAAAAAATAACCCCTCTTAGACTTTTTTGATACCTTTAGCATACATCTTGCTAATAGATTCACAAAATAAATCAAGATAAAAAAACAGATATTAACAGACGCAGCTCAAAGCTGAGTTCAATGCTGAGATGCTGAGTGTAGTTCCCTGGGGAAAAGCTTGGTGGCGCCACTCTCTGCTCTGCTTGGGTGCTGCTCACTACTATGGCTTGACTCCCCGCAAAACACACACACAAAATCACGGGGTTTCTGGATTCCTTTAAGATAGCAAAAACGAGTACAAAGTATGTTGTCCTTGAATGAAGTGGCAAAATGGGAACTTTCGAAAAGTGGAGGATACTTGCATAGCCACATTAACTTACTTTGTGATTAGCATATGTTTGACAATTTTTTTAAAGATTTATTTATTTATTTGAGAGAGAGAGAGAGCAGAGGAAGCAGCAGAGGGAAAGAGTCTCAAGCAGACTCCCGGCTGAGCACGAAGCTGACCTGGGGCTCGATTTCAGGACCCGGAGATCATGACCTGAGCCAAAACCAAGAGGCAGACAGATGCTCAACTGATTGAGCCACCCAGGTACCCTTGAAAAATCTTTTTAAAAATCCTTCTATTTTCGGGGCGCCTGGGTGGCTCAGTGGGTTAAGCCGCTGCCTTCGGCTCAGGTCATGATCCCAGAGTCCTGGGATCGAGTCCCGCATCGGGCTCGCTGCTCAGCAGGAAGCCTGCTTCCCTTCCTCTCTCTCTGCCTGCCTCTCTGCCTACTTGTGATCTCTCTCTGTCAAATAAATAAAATCTTAAAAAAAAAAAATCCTTCTATTTTCTATTTTTCCATGTTCTTACCTTTTATGTATGTCTTATAAACAGAATAGAGCAGGAATTGTTTTTTTAAATATAATATTACATCTGTCTTTATTTAGTTTTGTTCTTTATTTTAATAGTTAATGAATTAGAAATGGTCTCTACAGCTTACTTTTTATTTTTTATTTTCCCCAATTTTCTGTTTCTTTTTCCATAATTTTTCTTTTTTTTTAATTAATGGATTACTTTGACTTGGTATTTATTTGTATCATTGTTATAGTTGAATTTTTGTCTTCCCTGTTTCCCTTTGTCCTTTCTACAAATTTGGAAATTATCTATTCTGTTTCTATTCTTTCCCTGAATACCCTAGAAAAATTACTGGGCTTATTTAACTTAAAACCTAAAAGAAAACAATGTTTCATCCCCTCTCAAATGATACATGAGGGCTTTAGCTCCAATTTCCCTCTCCACACTTTTATCTTATCATCACCCATATACCAATTCTAGCTTAACTCCACAAATTCAACACTGCTATTACTTTTTACAAAGAATTTCTATTTAAGGGTGCCTGAGTGGCTCAGTGGGTTAAGCCGCTGCCTTCGGCTCAGGTCATGATCCCAGGTCCTGGGTTTGAGCCCCACATCGGGCTTTCTGCTCAGCAGGGAGCCTGCTTCCTCCTCTCTCTCTGCCTGCCTCTCTGCCTACTTGTGATTTCTCTCTGTCAAATAAATAAATAAAATCTTAAAAAAAAAAAAGAATTTCTATTTAGATCTATGTGCACGTTTACCATTCTATTATTCCTCTTAATACCTTAAAGTATCTCCATTATTTTATGCTTGAATTATATTTAGAAATTACTTTATAATTTGTCCCTTGGTAATAAATTCCTGAAGTTTTTATCTGAAATATGTTTATTTTACAATGGGAGATACTTTTACTGGATATCTCATTGTGAGTTGGCAGGTACTTTCTCGCCACGCTTTAAAGATGTTATTTAACTAATTTTTGGCTTTCACTGCTGCTGTGTTGGAGCCAATAGTCATTCTGCTTTCCCATGTAAGTGATCTGCCTTTTCTTGCTGTTTTTCATTGCCTCCCTTTGGTGCTCTGCTTCTCTGTAAATACTATCCATCTTCAGTGTCTGTGTTCTCTCCTGCAGGATACCACACTACACATGTAAATATTCCCATTCCCTGATTTTGTTTTGGTTGTTTTAACAAAATTCCATTCCTTTGAACACTAATATTTTGCAAGTTTATCTCTCTTTGTTTCATTAAAGAGAAATTCTTTTTATATATCTTCCTATTTACTAATCTGGTTTTTTTGTTTGTTTGTTTTCAGAGTGGATGAGATGACCTAATAAGAGGGGGTTTGGCGGGGGGTGCCTGGGTGGCTCAGTCGTTAAGCTTCTGCCTTCAGCTTGGGTCATGATCTGGGGTCCTGGGATCAAGCCCCACATGGGGCTCCCTGCTCAGCAGGGAGTCTGTTTCTCCCTCTCCCAGTCCCCCTGCTTGTGTTCCCTCTCTCGCTGTGTCTCTCTCTGTCAAAAAAAGAAATAAAATCTTTGAAAAAAAAAGAGAGAGAGAGAGAGGTGCCTGGGTGGCTCAGTGGGTTAAAGCCTCTGCCTTCGGCTCAGGTCATGATCCCAGGGTCCTGGGATCGAGCCCCGCATTGGGCTCTCTGCTCAGCAGGAGGCCTGCTTCTTCCTCTCTCTCTCTGCCTGCCTCTCTGCCTACTTGTGACCTCTGTCTGTCAAATAAATAAATAAAATCTTTAAAAGAGAAAAAAAGAAAATGGATCCAGACACCTCCCCTTACTTTTGATGCAACCAGCAATGTCTCAGAAAGTGTGTCCTATCCAATTCTTGTTGCTGCTTAAGAGAATCCTTCAGATCATCATATGCTGGTCAGCCTCCATACAGGAAGGATAATAGAATTTTTGTCTGATGACTTCTTTTTCCTCAATGAAGTCTGATATGAAGTTCTCAGCTAAGATATCCATAGTATTAAATTGTAACATGTTCAAAATGTCTTGAGTGAATTTCAGTGAATGATACATATCAGTTAGCTTGAATGGATTTGGATGTAAGGAAGGAAGTAAAGAAAAGAAATATATGCATGTAATAGGAATTGAAAAGTTAAAGTTTAAAGAGACCACAGAAAGGTTTTTTTCCCAACTCATCAACTATGAGGATGGGAACAGAGGCCAAGCAAAGGAATTTGATTTACCAGAAGCCACATAATACAGCCAGAGAGAGGACCAAGACCCCGGCTCTTGAATGTTCTCTCTAGCAAAATTTGGAAGAGATCTTAAACTCTTCTGTTTTTCTTCATTTGTTTCTTTATCCCTCCAGTAGAAATGGCTCTGAGAAACCAGAGTTCCTTGACTGAATTCACATTGGTCTCCTTTCCTGTCATCCAAGAACTTCAAATCTTGCTGTTTGTCATTCTCTTGCTGGTTTATATGCTCACCATAACAGGAAACATTGTCATCATTTCCTTAGTATGGACTGATAATCATCTCCAAACACCAATGTATTTCTTCCTTAGTAATTTGTCATTTTTGGACATTTTGTTCACGACTACTATTACCCCCAAGTTGCTAACTTGTCTCTTAGAAGAGAAAAAAACCATATCTTTTGCTGGCTGCATCACTCAAATTTATTTCTACTTCTTTCTGGGGACAGTGGAGTTTATTCTGCTGGCGGTGATGTCCTCTGACCACTATGTGGCCATCTGTAACCCCCTGCGCTATACCATCATCATGAACAGCAGGGTCTGCCTCCTGCTGGTTCTGGGCTGCTGGTTAGGGGCCTTCCTCTCAGTACTGTGCCCAACTATCGTGGTGTCCAGATTGCCATACTGCACTGAGGAAATTGGTCATTTCTTCTGTGACATTGCCCCTCTGCTACAGGTGGCCTGCATAGACACTCATTTCATTGAGATGATAAACTTTCTCTTATCCTCCCTTGTCCTTCTGACCTCCCTGGTACTCACTATTGTGTCCTACACCTATATCATCTCTACCATCCTGCGCATCCCCTCAGCCCAAGGCTGTCAGAAGGCCTTTTCCACCTGTGCTTCCCACATAACAGTTGTGTCCATTGCCTATGGGAGCAACGTCTTCATGTACATGAGGCCCAGCCAGAGCCACTCGCTGGAGTTTGACAAAGTGACAGCCGTCCTCACCACAGTGGTGACCCCTCTACTGAACCCTTTCATTTACAGTTTGAGGAATGAAAAGGTAAAGGAGGTCTTGATAAGTTCTGCCACATTCCAAGGGAACATGACTCTAACCCATTTCAGGGCATCTAAGCTATGCTTTCTTCATATGGCATCTCGTGCTGTATGAAGAGTGACACCAAAGTGGACTGAACTCTTAGCATCTGTTGGCAGGATAAATTAGCATCAAACACATCATCAATAGTGAAGCATGCAAAATCAGAAGAAAAAAAAAAGAATTCTATGTCCACTCAGTCCTTAAAATATTTTGCGTATCATAACATGGGATCATGGAAGCACTCCAGACCTTGAGTCATAAGAGCTAATGTTTAGTATTTGTTGAGGTACTGATTTCAGTGGACTTAGATTAGTTATATGACTTCTCTAAGCCTCCTGCTGCCCAACTGTAAAATGATGGCAGGAATTGGCATGTAGATATAATTGAGTACAACGAACATTTGGGTTTTTTGTTGTTGTTGTTATTGTTTTTGTTTTTGAGATTTTTATTTATTTATTTTGAGAGACAGAGAGAGACAGAGAGAGAGTGAGCATGAGAGGGGAGGTCAGAGGGAGAAGCAGACTCCCCATGGAGCTGGGAGCCTGATGTGGGACTCAATCCCAGGACTCCGGGACCACAACCCAAGACAAAGGCAGTCACCCAACCAACTGAGTCACCCAGGCACCCCAACCAATATTTGTTTATGAGTTTTGTGCCAGAGGCCTACGAGGGCAGCAGTTATGGGAACACTTGTAACCCAGCCAGCATGCAAAAGGAATGGCCCCATAGAGACTAACAAATAGATCTGTCATTATAACACTTTGTATCCAGTAGAGTCTTAGTTTGATTATATGTTCCCCAAATCCTACTTTGATTTTGATTTTTTCCTTTGGAACTGCCCACTTTTTAAATTGTATTATCTTTGCTCACAGGTTGAGACCCAACACCCAAATAAATCTGTTTGAATTCATTTATCAATCTAATTTACCCAAATGCTCTCACTTACTAGATTTTCTCATACAATTTCGTGATAGTTGAAAATATTGTTATGGGAGTTAAGATGACAGAGTAAAAAGGAGACCCTATATTTGCCTTCTCCCTTGAACACAGCTAGATAAATATCAAATCATTCCGAATCCCCCAAGAAATTGACCTGAGGACTGGAAGAACAAACTATACAACTAGAGGGAGAGAAGAGGCCACATCGTGGAAGGTAGAAGCAGATATGTACTTTGAGGGGTAAAAGAATTACTAGTGATGCATAGGGGAGAGAGTCCTGATCATGGAGAGAGAAGTGAGAGACAGAGAGACACAGAGTATTGCAGAAGAAACACTTCCCCAGAGGCATTGACTAGGAAAACAAGAGGGGCTACTTATCATGAGTTTTTACAAACAGTGGAGTTCAAAGTCTGAAGTTTTAGAAGTCCTGCCATGGCCAGTGTGGAGCCTGGCAGGTGTAGCTGTGCTCCAATGGAGAAGGAGGACAGAGGCCCAGGAGTGGACTGCATGCTCTCAGGATCCCCTTGGCCCACTAGAGAAATGGTTCCCCTTCTTGAAGTCCATCTGGGAGAGGTGGCACTCCTTCTCAGGGACAAGAGCCAGTGGGTGCCATTGAGCTGCCCCATTTGTTAGCACAGGAGCAGAGACACCAGTTGAGGGCAGCTAACCTGGATGCTGATTCTTGTTTTTTTTTTTTTTTTTTTTCCCTGCTGCATTTCCCTCTAAACTCCAAGTTTCTGCACGTTGGTGCAACTGACCTTCTAGGACAAATCTGCATCAGACCCAGCGTGGTAAGACCCACCCCTAGAGGAGCAGCATGGATCCATGCCAGGCAGATCCCTAAAATTTGGAGTTTTGAAACTCATGCCAGCTGAGTTTCAAAATACAGGTGCACTGAGCTGCCAGGTGGGCAGATGGCCAGACCACAGACAGGGTGAAGGCAACAATCTGCAGGACACGAGAGGGCAAATTGTTCGCTCCTCTGTGAGGGCTTCCTGGACAGCATGAGTGCAAACACCCTTCTCTGGGGACAAGAGAGTGGGTTGGCACCATTTTTCTCCCTCCACCCATCAGCGTGGACTATCTTCAGTGAGGAGCACAGTGGAGACCTGAGCCACATATGCCAAGCCCCTCCTCCCTACACAATGCGGGTGCTTCTGTATGAGGGCAAGTGTCCCACACACACACACATACCGAGCCTACTGACCATACACTGGCTGCAGACCTTCAGCTCTAGTGAAAATAGGATCAGGCCTCTTTCAACAAGCAGACCAGAGCTTACCTAGTTACAACTCACCACACTCTGGACAAGGTCTGAACACTCCCCACTGCAGGCAAAGAGAAACTCTGCACAGCCTGACCTGAGGGAAAGAGCAGCCAAAATGCAGCCACAGAGTACACACAACATACCTCAGAGACACTTCCTGAAGGACCAGGCTCTGGACAGGATAAGAACCCTTCTTAAAGCCATTACTCTCAGCAGCAAGAAACGTAACAGGCAGAAGAAGAAGAAAGAGACCTTGACAAAATTCCAAGATGATGAAATTCATCCCAAAAGAAAGAAAAAGAAAAGGTCATGGCCAGGGGTCTCATTGAATAAGATGTAAGTAATATACCTGATCCCAGAATTGAAAACAACAATCATGACGATATCAGCTGTGCTTAGGAAAAGCATAGAAGACACCAGAGAGTCTCTTACTGCAGAGATATAAGACCTAAAAACTAGTCAGACCAAAATAAAAAAAAAATGCTATAACTGAGATGCAAAACTGACAGAATATAATGACCACAAGCATGGAAGAAGTAGAAAAATGGGTTAATTATATGAAGATAAATTTTTGGAAAATAACGAAGCTGAAAAAAGAGGGAAAGAAAAATATTGGATCACAAACATAGACTTAGGGAATTCAGTGACTCCATAAAGCATTATAATATTCATATCATAGGAGTCCCAGAATAAGAAGAGAGGGAAAAATAGGCAGAAGTTTGCTTTTAGGAAATTACAGATGAATATTTCCCTAATCTGGAGAAGGAAACAGACATCCAAATCCAGGAGGCACAGAGAACTCCCATCAAAATCAAAACTGGCCAACAGCAAGCAAGACAGTTTGTGGTAAAATTAGCAAAATACAGAGAAAAGGCGGGGAAAGGCCTAAAACCAACAAGGGAAAGGAAGTACTTACAAGGAAAGACAAAGTAGGGGGCAACAGACCTAGCCACAGAAACTTGGCAGGTCAGAAGTGACTGGCATGATATACTCAAAGTGCTGAGTGGGAAAAATATGTAGCCAAGAATCTTTTATCCAGCCAGGCTACCGTTCAGGATAGAAGGAGAGATAGAGTTTCCCAGACAAACAAAAACTAAAGGAGTTTGTGACCACTAAACCAGCCCTGCAAGAAGTATTACAAGAAACTCTTTGAGTGGGAAAGAAAGACCAAAAGCAACAAAGACTAGAAAGAACAGAGAAAATCTCCAGAAACAATTACTTTATGGGTATAATACAATGATACTAAATTCATATTAAAAATCACTTTGAATGTAAATGGACTAAATGCTCCAAATGAAAGACATAGGGTATCAGAATGGATTAAAAAAAAAAAAAAAAAAAAAAAAAAAAAAAAACAAGACCCATCTATATACTGCCTACAAGAGACTCATTTTAGACCTAAAGACACCTGGAGGCTGAAAGTGAGGGGATGCAGAACCATCTATCACTCTCGTGGATGGCAAAAGAAAGCCAGAGTAACCATACTTATATCAGATAAACTAGATTTTAAACCAAAGACTGCACCAAGAAGTGGGGAGGGCACTATATCATAATTAAAGGGTTTATCCATCAAGAAGATCTAACAATTGTAAATATTTTTGCCCCCAATTTAGGAACATCCAAATATATAAAACAATTAATAACAAACATAAAGAACTCACTGGGGCACCTCGGTGGCTTGGTGGGTTAAGCCTCTGCCTTCGGCTCAGGTCATGATCTCAGGGTCCTGAGATTGAGCCCCACATCAGGCTGTCTGCTCAACAGGGAGCCTGCTTCCCCCACCCCCTCTGCCTCCCTCTCTGCTTACTTGAGATCTTTTTCTCTCTCTCTCTCTCTCTGTCAAATAAATAAATAAATAAAACTTTAAGAGAAAAAAACGGAACTCACTGATAATAATATAATCATAGCAGAGAACTTTAACACCCCACTTACATCAATGGACTGATCATCTAAGCAGAAAATCAACAAGGAAACAATAGCTTTGAATGACACACTAGACCAGATGGACTTAACAGGTACATGCAGAACATTTGTCCTAAAGCAGCAAACTACACATTCTTTTCAAGAATACATGGGACATTCACAGAATAGATCACATACTGGGTCACGAACCAGGCCTCAACAAGTACAACAAGACTGAGATCATACAATGTTTATTTTCTAACCACAACACTATGAAACTTGAAGTTAACGACAAGAAAAAATTTGGAAAGATCACAAAAACATGCAGGTTAAAAAACTACCAAAAAATAGGGACGCCTGGGTGGCTCAGTGGGTTAAGCCGCTGCCTTCGGCTCAGGTCATGATCTCGGGGTCCTGGGATCGAGTCCCGCGTCGGGCTCTCTGCTCAGCAGGGAGCCAGCTTCCCTCTCTCTCTCTCTCTCTCTCTCTCTCTCTCTGCCTGCCTTTCTATTTGTGATTTCTCTCTGTCAAATAAATAAACAAACTCTTTAAAAAAAAAAAAACTACCAAAAAATGACTGGGTCAATGAGGCAATTAAAGAAGAAATTAAAAAAAAAACACATGGAAGCAAGTGAGAACGAAAACAGGACAATCCAAAACCTTTGGGATACAGCAAAAATGATCATAAGAGAGAAGTATATAGCAGTACAGGCTATATCAAGAAGCAAGAAAAATCTCAAATCCTCGACCTAATCTTATACCTAAAAGAGCTAGAAAAGGAACAGCAAATAAAGCCTAAAGTCATTGGAAGGGAAATAATAAAGATTAGAGCAGAAACAAATGATATAGAAACAAACAAAAAAAAAATAGTAGAATAGATTAATGAAACCAGGAGCTTGTTCTTTGAAAGGATTAATGAAAGCAGAAAAACCTCTTGCCAGACTTATCAAAAAGAAAAGAGAAAGGACCCAAATGAGTAAAATCATGAATAAGAGAGGAGAGATTACAACCAACACCACAGAAATACAATTACAAGAGATTGTTATGAAAAATTATATGCCAACAAATGGCAATCTGGAAAAAATAGATAAATTCCTAGAAACATATAAAATACAAAAACTGAAACAGGAAGAAATAGAAAATTTGAACAGACTGATAATCAGCAAAGAAATTGAACCAGTAATCAAAAATCTCCCAATAAACAAAAGCCCAGGGCAAAATGGCTGCCCAGGGGAACTCTACCAAATGCTTAAAGAAGAGTTCATACCTATTCTCAAACTGTTCCAAAACATAGAAATGGAAGGAAAACTTCCAATCTCATTCTACCAAACCAGCTTTACTTTGACTCCAAAACAAAGACCCCACCAAAAAGGAGAATTATAGACCAATGTTCCTGACAAACATGGATGCAAAATTTCTCAACAGGATACTAACAAACTGAATCCAATAGTAAATTTTAAAAATGTACTTCACCACCATCAAGTGGGATTTACTCCTGGCCTGCAGGAGTGGTTCAGGATTCACAAATCAATCAGTGTGACACTCCATGTTAATAAAAGAAAGGATAAAAAACACATGAATCTCCTAATAGATGCAGAAAAAGTATTTGACAAAGTATAGCATCCATTCTTGATTAAAAAAACCCTCAACAAAGTAGGGATAGAGGGAACATACCTCAACATCAGAAAGACCATATATGAAAGACCCACAGCTAACATCGTCCTCAAAGGGGAAAAACTGAGAGCTTTTCTTCTGTGGTCAGGAACAAGACAGGGATGTCCACTCTCACCATTGTTATTTAACATAGTACTGGAAGTCCTAACCTCAGCAATCAGACAACAAAAAGAATAAAAGGCATTCAAATAGGGAAAGAAGAAGTCAAACTTCTGCTATTTGCAGATAACATGATACTCTATGTATAAAACCCAAAGGACTCCAACCAAAAAATTGATAGAACTGGTACACAAGTTCAATAAAGTTGCAGGATACAAAATCAATGTACAGAAATCTGTTGAATGCCTAAAATTAAGAACACAGGAAACAGCAGGTGTTGGCGAGGATGCAAAGAATGTTACATGTTGGTGGGAATGCAAGCTGGTGCAGCCACTCTGGAAAACAGTAAGGAGGTTCCTCAAAAAATTAAAAATAGAGCTACCCTGAGACCCACCAATTGCATTACTGGGTATTTACCCAAAGGATACAAAAATACAGAAGCGAAGGGACACCTGCACCCCAGTGTTAATAGCATCAATGTCCACAATAGCCAAAATATGGAAAGAGCCCAGATGCCCATCAACAGATGAATGGATAAAGAAGATGTGGTATATATATACAATGGAAATACGATGCCGCCATCAAAAGAAATGAAATCTTGCCATTTGCGATGACATGGATGGAACTAGAGGGTATTGGGCTTAGTGAAATAAGTCAATCAGAGAAAGACAACTATCATATGATCTCCCTGTTATGAGCAAGTCGAGAAGCAGCATGGGGGTTTTGGGGCATAGGAAAAGAATAAATGAAACAAGATGGGATTGGGAGCGAGAAAAACCATAAGAGACTCTTAATCTCACAAAACAAACTGAGGGTTGTCAGTGGGGAAGGGGGTTGGGAGAAGGTGGTGGGGTTATGGACACTGGGGAGAGTATGTGCCATGGTGAGTGCTGTGAAGTGTGTAAACCTGGCAATTCACAGACCTGTACCCCTGGGGATAATAATACATTATATGTTTATTAAAAAATTTAAAAATTTTAAAGAAAAGATGTGGTATATATATATACAATAGAATATTATTCAGCCATAAAAAAGAATGAACTCTTGCCATTTGCAAAGACATGGATGGAGCCAGTGTATTGTGCTAAGGGAAATAAGTCAGAGAAAGATAAATGCCACATGATTTCACTAACATGTGGAACTTAAGAAACAAAACAGATGGACATAGGGGAAAGGGAAAAAAAAGAGAGAGGGAGGGAGGCAAACTATCAGAGAGACTCTTAATTATAGGGAACAAACTGAGAGTTATTGGAGGGGAGGTGGGCATGGGATGAATTAAACAGGTGATGGGCTTTAAGGAAGGCACTTGTGAGGAGCCCTGGGTGTTGTATATAAGTTATGAATCACTAAATTCTACTCCTGAAAGTAATATTACACTGTATGTTAACTAACTAGAATTTAAATAAAAACTTGAAACATTAAAAAAACAAAGAAAAGTGATTTAAGATAAATATTTATGTGTAATTTAATAAAGTGAATAGTAAATTAACACTGATACATATTTGATTACTGTTTGTAGTCAAATTTTAACACCACTGTTCCCTCAATAAATGCATCATCATCATTATCATATTGTTACCTAAACTTGCCAGTTATAAAATCAGTTACTACTTTTGGAATGTCTTTTTTGTTTTGTTTCTTCTCTCTGCTGCTCACCACTATCATTGGTTTATAAGAGAGCAGACTGTCAGACAGCCACCCCAAATCTCTTGGAGAAGACAAGCTTATATCCTATATACTAAAAGGCTAAATTGAGATTATTTATATGTTAATAGTTTTTTATGCATATGTATTTGACATCTTGGTAGAGATTGAATCCAAGTAGCAGTAACTGATTTCAGTCAAGTGCTTAAATGTCCAGGATGGTCATATTTGCTTTAAGAAGACCTACATTTTGTTCAGCTTACACAGTGGAGGTTTGGAGGAGGGGAAAGGATGTTCACATGAGAAGGGAAAGGCTTACAAAGGAAAGCCTATAAGGACAAATATGTAAATAATTAGAAAAGGGATTTTCAAAAAGTATTAATTTATTCATAGTTATTTTACACTTTACAATCTCTCAGAGGCTGAAAGGAAATATTCCAAATGGTTAATGCTGGTTAATCTGGCTGATATTCTAGGTGACTTTTTGTTTTAATTGAAGTACAGTTGATATACGATGTTACATTTTAGTTTCAGGTGTATAACATAGTGATTCAAGAAGTTTGCACATTTATGCTGTACTCACCACAAGCGTAGCTTCCACCTGTCACCATACAACACGATTCCTGTAGCCCTGACTATATTCCCTATGCTGTACCTTTAATGCCCTTGATTAACTCATTCCACCACTGGTAGACTGTACCTCCCACTCCCTTCCACCCATTTTTGCCATTAAACGATATATTTTTTTTAACACTCTACTTTTCTACATTTCCTGCATTTTCTGTGCTCAGGAGGCATAAAAGTTAATTTAAAAATATTTGGATGGGCACTTTTTGAAAGAGATTAAATTCATTTCCATACTGATGCACAGGTATATATCTAAGAAGTGATTCCCATACTTGGTATATAAATAATGAAATTATTTTTATTTTATTCAATCTGTTTTAAACTCTGTAATTCATACTCTCCAATTCAGTATCCATTTTTTAAAAGATTTTATTTATTTATTTGACAGAGAGAGAGATCACAAGTAGGCAGAGAGGCAGGCAGAGAGAGGGGGAAGCAGGATCCCTGCTGAGCAGAGAACCCAATTTGGGGCTCAATCCCAGGACTCCGGGATCATGACCTGAGCTGAAGGCAGAGGCTTTAACCCACTGAACTACCCAGGTGCCCCTCGATATCCATTTTAGGAGTAGTAGTAAATATCTAAAATTTCCTCCATTTAAAAAAAAAACAATTGTTTATCCTGCTTTGTTAGAATAGTTAAATGTCCTATGGAATTTCCTTTTCCTAAAGTTCAAAGTTTGCAAATTAACCCAGAGGGAAATGTATTGAGCCCAAGTGAGTTGATTACAACATTCACTATTTTCAGACTACTTCCCCCTGTAACAATTTACTGGTAACGTCCCTAAATGGTCATACTAATTAAGAATACAGTGATTCATCTGGGACTCTAGGTCCCATACCCACTGTAAATAAATCATAGCTTTGGGGCAGAAGTGAAATTCATTTAAAAACATCATAATCTCACTCATCTTCAAAAGATCATTATCATGATAATCAGGGCCCCACCTCATCTCAAGTGACAATTCTATAAACTTCTGAAAGAATTTATTATTTGTGATTATTTGGGAAGCCCAATCTGACGTACTTTGGTTCCATGTGCAAAGAAGCACACCGAGAGAGAAGCTGAAGCTACGTGACACATTGTGTGTTTAACCAAGAGTTTCTGAATAATTTTAAAAGCCACCAAAAGCTATCTGGACATCTATGTCAGAAACTGGAATAAATCATAGACTCCTTCCTCAGTGCCCATAACCATTGGTCAGGCCCTTTATTTTGCTTCCTATCCTTCAAAACTATCCTTCAAAACTGTTTTCTCCTCTTCACCATTATTACATTTCAAAAATCAAGTCATTTATTATACATCCTGGGATTATTGGAAAGGCCTATTAACCAATCTCCCTATCTCTAGACTTATCTCCATCTAAGTAACCCTCCATAGGTTTGGTGCAGTAACTTTCTAAAAAACAAAGATAATCAAATAACATTTTCTCAATGGTTCCAAATGACTTCTCACAGTATGTCATATAAAGCCATTATATCTGTCCCTCACCTGTGTCAACCTCACCAGTACCACCAAATAACTTGAAGTCTCCAGATGCTCCATGCCCTTCAAAGTCTTTTTTTTTTTTTTTTTAATTTGGGAGAGAAAGAGAGCACAAGTAGGGTGGAAAGACCAAAGGAGAGGGTGAAGCAGGCTTCCCTGCTCAATCCTGTGGGGCTCCATCCCAGGACCCTGGGATCAGGTCCTGAGCTGAAGGCAGACACTTATCCACTGAGCCACCCAGACACCCCACTTCAAAGTCTTTTATAAAATTCTGTTTGTCTTGACATAAATGTTTCCCTCCAGCACTAGTACCACTAATCTGCCTAAAAACATATTCCTTATCCTTCAAGAGTCGTTACCTCCTCTCTGACAGCATTCTTGTCTAACACTCCCATAAAACTTTCCTCCCTCTCTCAGTCCCACAATAGTCCTTGAATTTTCTCATCATCTCCCTGTGAATTCCATGAAGGCGGTATTTCCTCTAATCTGTTGCAGTGTCGCTAGTTCTGAACATCAGTTAGCTACATTTAATGAACATGTATTTAATCATCCAGTCAAAAAATATTTATTTATTTATTTTTAATTATTTATTTTTTAAGATTTTATGTATTTTACTGAGAGAAACACAGCGAGAGAGGGAACACAAGCAGTGGGGATGAGACGGAGAAGCAGGCTTGTCACCGAGCAGAGAGCTCGATGTGGGGCTCGATCCCAGGATCCTGGGATCATGACCTGAGCCAAAGGCAGACGCTTAATGACTGAGCCACCCAGGTGCCTAAAAAATATTTATTTAGAACCTAAATGTGCCAGGTACTTCCCTGGGCACTGGGGGGCTCAGCGAGGAACACAAGAAACAGTGTGTTCTCAGTGAGCCTACTATTTTCTAGTAAGTAGCTAGAGGTAGGACTTAAATAAATAAATTACAAAATATCAAGTGGTGACTAATACTACACAGAGAACTGAATCAGAGTGAACTGACTGAAAATGGCTGAGGAAACTTCAGATTAAATGGTTAGAGTAAACACCTCTGAGAAAATAACATTTATGTTGAAATTTAATGACAAGTCAGCTATGGAAAGATCAGGAGAAAGCAATTCAGGATATACACAATGAGGCTAAAACCTAAGACCATAGAAGTCAATGAATTTGACATGCTCAGAAGGAAAACATAAGCAATATTACTAAAATATGGTGGTATGTTAATCACTGAACCTTACTATGTAAGTTAAAAAAAATATTAAAACTAACAATGGCGAGGAGCATGGATGGCTCAGTTGGTTTCAGCTCAGGTCATGATCTTGGGGTCTTGGGATCCAGCCCCACTACATGTTTGGTACAGAATTTGCTGGAGATTCTCTCCCTCTTGTTCTGCCCCTACCACCACTCACACACGCGCGCTCTCCCTCTTAAATAAATAAATAAATAAAATCTTAAAAAAAAAAAAACTAACTATAGCTATAATAATTTTTTAATAATAGATATACAGCTGACCCTTGGACAACACGAGTTTGATCTACACAAGTCCATTTACACATGGTTTTCCATAAATACAGTACTGTAAATGTATTTTCTCTTCCTGTATACTTTCTTAATAACATTTTCTTTCATCTAGTTTATGTTATTGTACAAATACAGTGTATAATACATAAGTAAAATGTGTGTTAATTAATTCTTTCTGTTATTGGTAAAGCTTCTGGTCAAAGGAAGCTAAGAGTACTAAGTTTTGAGAGAGTCAAAAGTTTTACATGAATTTTCAACTGTGCAGGTCAGTGCCCTAACTCGTATGTTGTTCAAGGATCAACTGTACCTTGTGACATCAAAGCCATAAAATGTGGGGAGGTGGGAGATAAAAGGATAGAGTTTTTATATGTGATCAAAGTTATTATTATCAGCATAAAATAGACTGATCAAACTATAAGATATTTTATGGATGCTTCATGGTAACCACAAAACAAAAACCAACAGCAGATACCCTAGAGACAAAGAGAAGGGAATCAAGGCACACTGCTGTGGAAAATCATCAATTCACCAAGTAGGACAAGCAAGGGAGGAAGAAAGACATAGGGAACTACAAAAACAAAAACAAAAACAAAAACAAACAAACAAACAAAAAACAATAAGATGCAAGGAAATGAAAATAAATTTGGAAAATACCATGACAGTTTCTTATATAGTTAAACATATATTTGCCATAAAGACATAGCAATTCTACTTCTAGGAATGTATCCAAAAGAAATGAAAACAAATATTCACACAAAAACATGAACCCAGCTGATCATAGGAACTTTATTCATAATAGCCAAAGACTAAAAACAACACAACTGTTTAACGTCTGGTGAATAAAAAAATGTGATCTGCACAATCTACATAATAAAGAATCCTCCATAATACAAGGGAAGAGAGTTCTGACACCTGAAACATGTGGATTAATTTCAAAGTATCTGATTAAATGAAAGAAAACAAACACAAAAGACTACATGAAGTAAGATTGCCTTTATATAAAATGCAAGAAAATGCAAATTACCCTGACAGGAAACACATCAGTGGTTATCAGGACCTGAGGTAGGGGAGAGGAGAGCATTTCCTGCAAGGGAGCACAACAGTTTCTAAGAAAACGGAAATATTGTAAACCATCATAGCGGTGCTGGCGGCTACGTGAAGGGACACAGGTGTCAAAACTCAACCAGCTCTACGCTTAAATTGTCCATCGTGTACCTTGTACATCAATACAATAAATTTAAAATACGGACACAGGGGCGCCTGGGTGGCTCAGTGGGTTAAGCCTCTGCCTTCAGCTCCAGTCCTGATCCCAGGGTCCTGGGATCCAGCCCCGCATCAGGCTTTCTGCTCAGCGGGGAGCCTGCTTCCTCCTCTCTCTGCCTGTCTCTCTGCCTACTTGTGATCTCTGTCTGTCGAATAAATAAATAAAATCTTTTTTAAAAAAATAAAATAAAATATGGACACAGGCATACCAATCTTTGTAAAGGATCTCTTTGGAAAGCAGCTTAAAGCTTATTTCAATACATGACGATCATTTCAGAAAAAAACATGTTTTAGGTTCTCCAAGTTTCTACTTTTCTGATGCTTTAAAGCAGCTCTCTAAGTTTCTCTTTAAATAATAAAATAAACAACCAAGAGTGTGTCCCAGGAGACCCTAACTTTCTAACTGTGAGTAGTTACTGCCACTCTGATGTTCTGACTGCAGTAATAATCATTAACCTTTTTTTATGCCATAGTCCCAGGTGCCACTGTAACCCAAGTCCCTGTAGGTGAGCACCACATCTCATTAAACACCGCAGTTCACCCCCATGCAAGCACTTTCGTAGAGGCAGAGTCAGGCGATTCCTGCAGAGAGTAAGTGAAGGTGGTGCTACGTGAAATCAAGTCACGGGACACCTGATGAATGAGCAGGTGTGACCCAAGGAAGGGTGACAGTTTAGAGAGATGCTTCAGTGCATGCAAACATGAATTCTTCTGACAGTCCGGATGGATCCACAGAAGAACTTGAAATTCACTGAGTACACAAAAATTAAATTCCTGAAGTGAAGAAAGGAAAAAAAACCCAGCTGAAATTTGGGCAGCATTCAGCCACTTTTGCCAGAATAGAAGTCAGGGGACCTGCTCTAGATCTGGCTGCAGGTGACTCCTCCATTCACCACCAAACCTCGCTGCTCCGCCCTTCCTTACCACTACGTGCAACAGGATACATGGGACGTGGAACT
The DNA here is from genome assembly GCF_902655055.1 of Lutra lutra. Classification (NCBI taxonomy): domain Eukaryota; kingdom Metazoa; phylum Chordata; class Mammalia; order Carnivora; family Mustelidae; genus Lutra; species Lutra lutra. Next base: position 19,264,289 of record NC_062287.1, on the reverse strand, counting down.
TAGAGGAATGTTCTGAGGTTCACAGGAAACGTGAACAGATACTGTAATGCTTGGACTTCTCCCTGGTGTAAGTCCAGACTTCACTTTTGCTGTGGGCATTCGAAAAGGAACCGAGAAAAAGCCACAGACGTTATGGAAAAGGACAGTTTTTCATTCAGAGGAAGAAGGACGTTCTCCATAAGCAAACACTGAATAACCATTTGGTGTGGTTTGGAAAGGGGGATTAGTTACCACCCGGGGAAAAGTCTCAGACTCGGACTGAGATTTACACAGAATTCAACACTGAAGCAATCACAGAACTGACAGAAAAACAGAGGGAATGCAGTATGGAAAAAAACCCGCAAAGCTTGAGTTTCCTAACATACCCGAATAGAGAAAACACAAAGGGTGCTACAAAGAGTAGGAGGTAAGTATACTTTATTATGCAATTATCCATATTTATATGTTAAGCAGTCTGAGTCTCACTAAATTTCTTTACATGTATATTTTATGAATTAAAGTATAACTACTGCTCTTCCCAAAAACTATAGTGAAGGCAGCTGTCAAGTATGATAGCTTTACTCTAAGTATGTAAATGAAAGTCTTTAATGTACTCAGCTTCCAATTGAGCTTTGTCACATTTTACTGACAGCAGCAAAGATCCCCAAATTTCTCTAATCCCCAAGCCCCCCACCACATCTCAGTCCTTTTCTGTTCCTCCTTCCCTATCCTGATGTTCTTAACAAACATGTACTGAACACCAAGTCCGCATACATCACTCTAGTAGACATAGGCTCTAGCTGAGGAATTCAGTCTGTCCCTGTCATCACCCTCATTTTAGAAAACACGTAAGACACGAGGCTTAAGAGTGTCATGAAAGATCAAAACCTACAGTGGCCAAACAGGTTCTCTTCCATCAGTCCCCATTTCTGACTAAATCTGGCATCTTGAAATGTGCCAGTGTGCAAGTGAATGCCACTTTTTAAGGACCCACAAATGGTAATGAAGAACAATCCTCCCCCAAAATGAAAGTCTTAACATGGCAAGGTTATAATTAAATGCTTAGACGCAGATTGTCATAATCCAGAACCTTTCCCCCAAGACAGGATGGGCTCAGGAGGGCACAGAGGTCATCTAGAGAAGACCGACACAAAACCAGCTTGTTCTCCACTATCATGAAGTTAAGCAACTCCGCTAGGAGAGCAAGGCTACATCTTTCCCTCTTCTCAGCATTTATTTGACCCAAATACAGCAGAACAGAAAGCTCTCGATGCCTTTTTTCCATTCCTATATGACCCCATGACAACCACGGCCAACAGCAACCAAATTTGTGTCCGACCATCCCAGAATCTTTTTTTTTTATAAACATATAATATATTTTTATCCCCAGGGGTACAGGTCTGTGAATCGCCAGGTTTACACACTTCACAGCACTCACCATAGCACATACCCTCCCCAATGTCCATAACCCCACCCCCTCTCCCAATCCCCCCCCATCAACCCCCATCAATCTCATTTTGTGAGATTAAGAGTCACTTATGGTTTGTCTCCCTCCCAATCCCATCTTGTTTCATTTACTCTTCTCATACCACCTTAACCACCCATGTTGCATCTCCTCTCCCTCATATCAGGGAGATCATATGGTAGTTGTCTTTCTCCGATTGACTTATTTCACTAAGCATGATACCCTCTAGTTCCATCCACATCGTCGCAAATGGAAAGATTTCATTTCTTTTGATGGCTGCATAGTATTCCATTGTGTATATATACCACATTTTCTTTATCCAACATCTGTTGATGGACATCTAGGTTCTTTCCATAGTTTGGCTATTGTAGACGTTGCTGCTATAAAAATTCGGGTGCACGTGACCCTTCGGATCACTATGTTTGTATCTTTAGGGTAAATACCCAGTAGTGCAACTGCTGGGTCATAGGGTAGTTCTATTTTCAACATCTTGAGGAACCTCCATGCTATTTTCCAGAGTGGTTGCACCAGCTTACCATCCCAGAATCTTGTTTAAAAATGGCACCGAGCTATTGCAGATCCCAACCTGTCTAACTTACAACACCAGGGGGGAATCAAGCTCCTCTCAGTGTCATCAAAGAAGAAATACCCAGGAAGGAAAATGGAGGACTTTGGGGGAGGTTGGGAAACAATTGTCGAGATAAATGGAAGCAACAGTGGGATGGATGATTGGCAGCTGCGGGAGACTCCACCTCTGTCTGCCTTGACACCTGCTCCTCTCCAGTGGGGGCAGTGAGGAAGGTGGGAAGGGGGAAATGAAGGGGATTTCAAAGCATTTCCACTTGTCCACAGACCATGCGCGCTTCTGTGTCTATATTAGACCTCAGCAACATTAACACGCGCCCACCCAGATATGGTTGATATGGTTATGCCTTTCTGTGCTGTAGTAATCAGTCAGGAAGTGTATGACCTGGGTGCAGGAGCAGTGGGGGGAGGGTGAATATCACAATATTTATGGTGCAAGGCAACCGACAGTACAAGACCCTATTTCAATAGATGAGCCTCTGTGAGGTCCTTTGATAATTTAAAAGCAATTGATTTTTGGAATAAATGGATGGGAAATACAAACAATGAGCAACTACAAGGACCAGAAAAGTCACAGCAAAATTTTCAAATGGAAATTGATTCAGGAAAAGAAAGGAGGGAGTCTTTAAGGCAAAAAAAGGCTGCTAGGAGTTACTTTTCCCAGACAGAGTGCCTGGGGAAAATGATTTCCTTTCAGGAGGAACTCGGTGGCTTCAAACCTAGAGGGAGCCTAGCTCAGGTTCTTGAATTGGTCATTTGCACATAAAACTAAAGAATTAGCCACAAAATAAAACACCCAAGGACCCCAGCTTCAACGGAGTTACACAAGCATGCACTAGAAGTTCACCAAAGTTGAGCACTATTCCGAGAGGAGCATTCCAAACACCGCCCATCTGCATCCACTTTCTTGCACTACTATTAACAGACTCCTGTTCCAGTTGCTGAAAAGAATATAAGGTATAAGAGACCTATAGAAGAGGACCTGTAAAATATGCGTAGGTGGGGAATGGGAGGTGAAATTTCTGTTATTCTTTTGGAAGCTGCCATACACATGACATTGCAAAGAACAATGACCATTTTCCCAAAAGAAGTTTTCAAATGCATGAAAGAGATTATGCAAATTATGAAGCATGCATAGTGTACCTATGTGCTCTGTCACTGTGTGGACCTCAAAAACTCCAGTTTCTGCTCTTCTACGTGGACAATACATGAAGGGTTGAAATAACTTGGAGAAAAGGAACTCAACTTTTATTAACATTCCCTTTGTCCTTTTGCAACTTGACTGTCTGGATTCTCAGTTAAGTATTCTCTCTTCTCAGGCACAGAACTGACAGGGGAAAACAGGAGACCAGGAAGAATGAAAGGGAAAGGGGAAGGAGCCCTGGGTCAGAGAGAAAAACCATCATGAAGACCAGAGTTTAATGGGACCACAGAGGTAATTTCATTCAACCAAAAATTTTAAATATGAGAATCCTGTGGTGAGAAAAGTCGTGTCGTTTACCCAGGGTCCTACCTGTTTTACGGTGAGTGAAATGACTCTTGACTCTTCATCCAAAGCTTTTACTACTTCATCTTTAGCACTGACATTCAAAGTTGAAAACTTATTTTTGCTAATTTTCTTCTCTATAATTTTTTTTTCAGAGACTTTCTGCCCACTGATACTGCATGCAATGGATATGCAGAATCAGACCACAGTGACTGAATTTATCCTGACTGCCTTCCCTATGATCCCAAAGCTTCAGATCTCCCTCTTTGTGGTCCTCCTGTTTACTTACATGCTAACTCTAACGGGAAATACTGTCATCATTTCCTTAATCTGGGCTGATAATCGCCTCCAAACCCCAATGTACTTCTTCCTCAGTAATTTGTCTTTTTTGGACATTTCATACACTACCTCAGTTACCCCAAAGCTGTTAGCTTGTCTCCTAGAGGACAAAAAGACCATAACTTTTGTGGGCTGCATCACTCAAACATACTTCTTTTTTTTCTTGGGGACAGTGGAGTTTATCCTTTTGGCGGTGATGTCCTTTGACCGCTATGTGGCCATCTGTAACCCCCTGCGCTATACTATCATCATGAACAGCAGGGTCTGCCTCCTGCTGGTTCTAGGCTGCTGGGTAGGAGCCTTCCTCTCGGTACTGTGCCCAACTATTGTGGTGTCCAGACTGCCTTATTGTTATAGAGAAATTAGTCATTTCTTCTGTGATATTGCCCCCCTGTTACAGGTGGCCTGCATAGACACTCATTTCATTGAGATGATAAACTTTCTCTTATCCTCCCTTGTCCTTCTGTCCTCCTTGGTATTCACCATTGTGTCCTACACCTACATCATCTCTACCATCCTGCGCATCCCCTCAGCCCAAGGCCGTCGGAAGGCCTTTTCCACCTGTGCTTCTCACATCACAGTTGTGTCCATTGCCTATGGGAGCAACATCTTCATGTATGTGAGACCCAGCCAGAGCCACTCACTAGAATTTGACAAGGTGACGGCCGTCCTCACCACAATGGTGACCCCTCTTCTGAACCCCTTCATTTATAGCCTGAGGAATGAAAAAGTAAAAGAAGTTTTGAGAGACACAATCCACAAAATTATGTCCTTATGGCACAAGAGAACTTGAACTTTATTGCACAGGACAGCTTGAAAGTTTGTGTGCTAATAATGACGATATTCAGCACTTGGACTCCAGGTGGAGGAAAGCATGCTTGAAGACAATAAAGTCAAAGATTTGTGGGAACACACGAAGAGGCTTCTTGCCACATCAGAAATAACGTATTACAGTCAACGTCCAGAGCAGGCAATTCAAGCATAGAGAAAATAATACATTTTAAACCCTATTATTGTACTGTCTCACACACAGATTATCATGAATTAATGAAAAATACTTAACTGAAGTCAGAAAACCTGATTTGTAAGCCTGGGTTTATTGCTGTTTTATCACATAACACTTACACTATCTGAACTCTCATTTTTCTCATTGGTACAGTAGGAAATACCTCACAGCCCCACCCCCCCCTTTTTCTTTAGTAGTCTTAATCTAGATGACCTAAGAAAGGGAACCACAGATAATTGGAAGTTAATGCTTTCTCTAGGTATTAGGATGATGCAAGATAGTTGACTTCATCCCTGACAGCTAAATACCATAGAAAATAATAGTAATAATAATAACAACAAAAACAAGGAAGAGCAGTAACCTATCCCAGTGTTTGTACAGTGTGCTTAAATTTGAGCTTATATGTTGATACACATGGAGTTTATAAGAATATAGATTTTAAATCACCCGAGTTCAAAATCCTAATTCCTGGAAGGAGGATCTGATTGGTGCAACTGACGAGAGATGTCCTCTCCTGATTCATTTCTTTGTAAGAGGAAAGATTGGCAAGGAGTTAAGTTGCCCTCTGTCCTTACCACCATGGAACCCGTGCTATGGGATGGGTACTCTGAACGACATGGTAAAAACAGGAACAACACCATAGGCATTCCTAAGAGCAAACAAATTATGGCTAGTGTGGTCATTAACCTTCTAGCTACATGGACGATGACTGAGACCCTAAACTGGCATGGAATCTCTCACCGACAAGCAGATAGAGAAAGTGCTACCTCAGGAATGGACTCAGAATACTATGGAAGAACCCAGTGTGTCATAAGGTATTGTAACGAACAAATGTTTCCAGATCGAAAGAACATAGAACAATGTCACCAGGGCTGAAGCAGTCATATAAGGATCTGGTCTGTACTCATTATCAGACGCTCCATAAGTTAAGATTTGGAAAGTTACCATATCAGTTCCTATTGCTGCCATAACAAATTTGGCAGCTGATAACGACTCAGTTTTATCATCTGACCTTTCTGGAGGTCACATGTCCAAAATCTTCCTACTCATCTGAGTTGTTGACAGAATTCCCTTCCTTGAAGATGTGGGCCCAAGGTCCTGCTATCTTGCTGCTATCAGCCAAGGGCCATTTCCAGTTTCTAGAAGGTACTTCAGCTCTTGGCTCATTGTCCCCCTTCCTTCACCTTCAAAGCCAACAATAGTGGGGCGAGTATCTCACAAGTTTCAAACCTCTCTTCTTTCCCTCTCTTTCCAACTTGGCTGACAACGTTCTCCACTTCTAAGGACTCACTTGATTGGATTAGGCCCACCCCAATATCCAGGATATTATCATGGACTCAAGGTCCTTTTCCTGAATTACATTTGCAAAGTCCCCTCTGCGAAGTCAAGTAACATATTCACAGATTCCGGGGGATTAGGACATGAATATCTTCAGGTGCCATTACTCTGCTTGTCAGCATTGGGTTGCTAGAGGTAATGATCCAAGAAAGAAAAAATAAAGAACAGAGCACAATAGGATTATTTTGAGCCAATACTCATTCCTAAACTCCAAGTTTCATCACTTAAAGCAGAAGAGTTTACAAATCCCGGAATGTGAAAGACTAGTGAAAAGCAGCAACATAGGAAATACATGTATGAACTAGCTACATGTGTTTTTATTTAAATCATTGTGAGGTAACAATGAATATAATTGTCGCTTTGTGCTGTTTTACTGTTTTCACGAGTGCCCACATCACTCAGAAACTCTGATCTGGTATCACGAACACAGAAAAGAAAACAAATAAGAGAATTTAAACACAATTTTGGTACCCAAAATTATACCTGGCCCCAGGTTAGGCCAGGCTTGAAACTGAAAATATAAAAAAGACTTCATAAACTCTGAAAAATAACATAAATATACTGTTTTGCCTTGATGTCGATTATTATTCTTATGATCAACATTGTTATAACACAAGATAATAGTATCTATCAGTTTCTACATTGACTCTAGTTAGTTACTTGTCCCAAATTTGGGGACACCTGGGTAGATGCTTACTTTTCCCTCACTCAACTAGGACTAGGTATTTAAACTACTCCTCTTCAGTATGGGGATAGAAGAGGGAACAGATCAAAATAACCTCCAGAAATGTCAAACAATATCCACTTGCTAGATAAACTATATCCCTCCAGCTGTGGACGCAGGGCAACCCAACCAGAGAACCCCTGTTGTATGTAATGAATTCTGTGATCCTTCTCTTTGCCAGCTAACCCTCACGTATTCCTTCCTCCTGACTCAGTCGTAATAAAGGTTTCGGTGACAACAACTGTGAACATACATCTCAATTACATCACAAGATTCTCAAAGGCTGCAGTGAAACATGTCAAATTATTTATTATCGGTGGTCAAGAGTTTAGCTAAACTACTCCGGGGTATTGCTGCCTTGGCCCCCATTTGGCCCAGCAGCCTGCTGTGACGTTGAACTGCTATTAGTCCCCTCATGCAAGCACATGCAGCTGCAGAGTCAAAACACATGTGACTTTCTGACATGACCACCCCAACAGCCCTTGTGCTCAACCATCTTCCCCGCCTCCCAGCCCCTTCCCTTTATGGGCCCCGTTAATAAGGCCCCAGTGTCACTGACCAAAACTCACTCTTTTGGTTGCAGCTGACTAATCTGGCCTTGGCCTGGGAACCCTCAAACCCTCTACCCATAGACTTTAATGAAAGGATGTGCCCCAGGGCCTGCTTCTCCATACTGTCCCCCTCCAAGGGTGCCCCCTCCCCCCAGTCATGGCATGGACCTCCTCCAGGACCCATGAGTAATAAACTCCATGGTAATTCCTGTTACAGTCTGTTGAACTGCAGCTCACCATCTGGTCTCCTCTGCTCTACTTAGGAAATGTTAACTTGGGGGCACCTGGGTGGCTCAGTTGTTAGGCATCTGCCTTTGGCTTAGGTCCCAGGATCTCAGGGTCCTGGGATTGAACCACTTGTCAGGCTTCCTGCTCAGCAGGAAGCGTGCTTCTCCCTCTCCCACTCCCCCTGCTTGTGTTTGCTCTCTCTCTGCCTCTCTCTGTCAAATAAATAAATAAATAGAATCTTAGAAAAAAAGAAATGTTAACTTGATAAATTAATAACAAGGTGGTACCACCACAAATGGCAATTTCCTTCATTCTTGAAATGTACTAAGAAGTGTTTGTGTGTGTGTGTGTGTGCATATGTATGGTACATTTCAGAAGTATGTATTTCTTTTTGTTTTTAAGATTTTATTTATTTATTTGACAGACAGAGATCACAAGTAGGCAGAGAGGCAGGCAGAGAGAGAGGGGGAAGCAGGCTCCCCACTGAGCAGAGAGCCCAATGTGGGGCTCGATCCCAGGACACTGAGAACATGACCTGAGCCAAAGGCAGAGGCTTAACCCACCCAGGCGCCCCTAAAATCTTTTATTAAAAAAAATCATTTATCGGGGTGCCTGGGTGGCTCAGTGGGTTAAAGCCTCTGCCTTCGGCTCAGGTCATGATCCCAGGGTCCTGGGATAGAGCCCCATATCAGGCTCTCTGCTCAGCAAGGAGCCTGCTTCCTCCTCTCTCTCTGCCTCCTTCTCTGGGATCTCTGTCTGTCAAATAAATAAATAAAATCTTAAAAAAAAAATCATTTATCATCTTGGACTGTAGGCGTGCCCCAAGGATATTGTTTACAGCTAACTAGGGATTCATTCATTAATATGCTTTCTTACTTTCAGCATTTGGAGAAAGTAAGCCCCCTTTTAAAAAAGATGATAATGTAGGTGTGCTTGGGTGGCTCAGTGGGTTAAGCCTCTGCCTTCAGCTCAGATCGTGCTCTCAAGGTCCTGGGATCGAGTTCCATGTCAGGCTTTCTGCTCATCAGGAAGCCTGCTTCTCCCTCTCTTTCTGCCTGCCTCTCTACCTACTTGTGATCTCTGTCTGTCAAATGAATAAATAAAATCTTAAAAAAAAAAAAGATGATAATGTTGAAAACGATAATGCATAAGCTCTTTCCAGTTATAAAAATTTTAGTAATTAATATATTTTCACTGTTAACCTTTTTGTTTTTGAAGAATTTATTTAAGAGAGAACTCGCAAGCGAGTGAGCAGGGGAGGGTAGGGGAGGAGTCCAGGAGGGAGAGTCAGGAGGAGGCAGTGGAGGGGAATAGGAAGAGGCAGGCTCCCTGCTGAGCAGGGAATCCAGGGCAGTCTGGATCTCCGGACCCTGGGATCATCATGACCTGAGCCGAAGGCAGACGCTTAACCAAATAGGCTACCCAGGTACCCACCAAAATTTTATTTAATAAAGAGTTTTTAAGGATCTCAGACAAAGTACATACCTCTGAAGTGTCACACACACACGTACACACACACAAACACTTCTTAGTACATTTCAAGAATGAAGGAAATTGCCATTTGTGGTGGTACCACCTTGTTATTAATTTATCAAGTTAACATTTCTTTTTTTCTAAGATTCTATTTATTTATTTATTTGACAGAGAGAGGCAGAGAGAGAGCAAACACAAGCAGGGGGAGTGGGAGAGGGAGAAGCACGCTTCCTGCTGAGCAGGAAGCCTGACAAGTGGTTCAATCCCAGGACCCTGAGATCCTGGGACCTAAGCCAAAGGCAGATGCCTAACAACTGAGCCACCCAGGTGCCCCCAAGTTAACATTTCCTAAGTAGAGCAGAGGAGACCAGATGGTGAGCTGCAGTTCAACAGACTGTAACAGGAATTACCATGGAGTTTATTACTCATGGGTCCTGGAGGAGGTCCATGCCATGACTGGGGGGAGGGGGCACCCTTGGAGGGGGACAGTATGGAGAAGCAGGCCCTGGGGCACATCCTTTCATTAAAGTCTATGGGTAGAGGGTTTGAGGGTTCCCAGGCCAAGGCCAGATTAGTCAGCTGCAACCAAAAGAGTGAGTTTTGGTCAGTGACACTGGGGCCTTATTAACGGGGCCCATAAAGGGAAGGGGCTGGGAGGCGGGGAAGATGGTTGAGCACAAGGGCTGTTGGGGTGGTCATGTCAGAAAGTCACATGTGTTTTGACTCTGCAGCTGCATGTGCTTGCATGAGGGGACTAATAGCAGTTCAACGTCACAGCAGGCTGCTGGGCCAAATGGGGGCCAAGGCAGCAATACCCCGGAGTAGTTTAGCTAAACTCTTGACCACCGATAATAAATAATTTGACATGTTTCACTGCAGCCTTTGAGAATCTTGTGATGTAATTGAGATGTATGTTCACAGTTGTTGTCACCGAAACCTTTATTACGACTGAGTCAGGAGGAAGGAATACGTGAGGGTTAGCTGGCAAAGAGAAGGATCACAGAATTCATTACATACAACAGGGGTTCTCTGGTTGGGTTGCCCTGCGTCCACAGCTGGAGGGATATAGTTTATCTAGCAAGTGGATATTGTTTGACATTTCTGGAGGTTATGTTGATCTGTTCCCTCTTCTATCCCCATACTGAAGAGGAGTAGTTTAAATACCTAGTCCTAGTTGAGTGAGGGAAAAGTAAGCATCTACCCAGGTGTCCCCAAATTTGGGACAAGTAACTAACTAGAGTCAATGTAGAAACTGATAGATACTATTATCTTGTGTTATAACAATGTTGATCATAAGAATAATAATCGACATCAAGGCAAAACAGTATATTTATGTTATTTTTCAGAGTTTATGAAGTCTTTTTTATATTTTCAGTTTCAAGCCTGGCCTAACCTGGGGCCAGGTATAATTTTGGGTACCAAAATTGTGTTTAAATTCTCTTATTTGTTTTCTTTTCTGTGTTCGTGATACCAGATCAGAGTTTCTGAGTGATGTGGGCACTCGTGAAAACAGTAAAACAGCACAAAGCGACAATTATATTCATTGTTACCTCACAATGATTTAAATAAAAACACATGTAGCTAGTTCATACATGTATTTCCTATGTTGCTGCTTTTCACTAGTCTTTCACATTCCGGGATTTGTAAACTCTTCTGCTTTAAGTGATGAAACTTGGAGTTTAGGAATGAGTATTGGCTCAAAATAATCCTATTGTGCTCTGTTCTTTATTTTTTCTTTCTTGGATCATTACCTCTAGCAACCCAATGCTGACAAGCAGAGTAATGGCACCTGAAGATATTCATGTCCTAATCCCCCGGAATCTGTGAATATGTTACTTGACTTCGCAGAGGGGACTTTGCAAATGTAATTCAGGAAAAGGACCTTGAGTCCATGATAATATCCTGGATATTGGGGTGGGCCTAATCCAATCAAGTGAGTCCTTAGAAGTGGAGAACGTTGTCAGCCAAGTTGGAAAGAGAGGGAAAGAAGAGAGGTTTGAAACTTGTGAGATACTCGCCCCACTATTGTTGGCTTTGAAGGTGAAGGAAGGGGGACAATGAGCCAAGAGCTGAAGTACCTTCTAGAAACTGGAAATGGCCCTTGGCTGATAGCAGCAAGATAGCAGGACCTTGGGCCCACATCTTCAAGGAAGGGAATTCTGTCAACAACTCAGATGAGTAGGAAGATTTTGGACATGTGACCTCCAGAAAGGTCAGATGATAAAACTGAGTCGTTATCAGCTGCCAAATTTGTTATGGCAGCAATAGGAACTGATATGGTAACTTTCCAAATCTTAACTTATGGAGCGTCTGATAATGAGTACAGACCAGATCCTTATATGACTGCTTCAGCCCTGGTGACATTGTTCTATGTTCTTTCGATCTGGAAACATTTGTTCGTTACAATACCTTATGACACACTGGGTTCTTCCATAGTATTCTGAGTCCATTCCTGAGGTAGCACTTTCTCTATCTGCTTGTCGGTGAGAGATTCCATGCCAGTTTAGGGTCTCAGTCATCGTCCATGTAGCTAGAAGGTTAATGACCACACTAGCCATAATTTGTTTGCTCTTAGGAATGCCTATGGTGTTGTTCCTGTTTTTACCATGTCGTTCAGAGTACCCATCCCATAGCACGGGTTCCATGGTGGTAAGGACAGAGGGCAACTTAACTCCTTGCCAATCTTTCCTCTTACAAAGAAATGAATCAGGAGAGGACATCTCTCGTCAGTTGCACCAATCAGATCCTCCTTCCAGGAATTAGGATTTTGAACTCGGGTGATTTAAAATCTATATTCTTATAAACTCCATGTGTATCAACATATAAGCTCAAATTTAAGCACACTGTACAAACACTGGGATAGGTTACTGCTCTTCCTTGTTTTTGTTGTTATTATTATTACTATTATTTTCTATGGTATTTAGCTGTCAGGGATGAAGTCAACTATCTTGCATCATCCTAATACCTAGAGAAAGCATTAACTTCCAATTATCTGTGGTTCCCTTTCTTAGGTCATCTAGATTAAGACTACTAAAGAAAAAGGGGGGGGTGGGGCTGTGAGGTATTTCCTACTGTACCAATGAGAAAAATGAGAGTTCAGATAGTGTAAGTGTTATGTGATAAAACAGCAATAAACCCAGGCTTACAAATCAGGTTTTCTGACTTCAGTTAAGTATTTTTCATTAATTCATGATAATCTGTGTGTGAGACAGTACAATAATAGGGTTCAAAACACATTATTTGCGTTGGTGGTATAGTGGTGTGCATAGCTGCCTTCCAAAACACATTATTTTCTCTATGCTTGAATGCCTGCTCTGGACGTTGACTGTAATACCTTGTTTCTGATGTGGCAAGAAGCCTCTTCATGTGTTCCCACAAATCTTTGACTTTATTGTCTTCAAGCATGCTTTCCTCCACCTGGAGTCCAAGTGCTGAATATCGTCATTATTAGCACACAAACTTTCAAGCTGTCCTGTGCAATAAAGTTCAAGTTCTCTTGTGCCATAAGGACATAATTTTGTGGATTGTGTCTCTCAAAACTTCTTTTACTTTTTCATTCCTCAGGCTATAAATGAAAGGGTTCAGAAGAGGGGTCACCATTGTGGTGAGGACGGCCGTCACCTTGTCAAATTCTAGTGAGTGGCTCTGGCTGGGTCTCACATACATGAAGATGTTGCTCCCATAGGCAATGGACACAACTGTGATGTGAGAAGCACAGGTGGAAAAGGCCTTCCGACGGCCTTGGGCTGAGGGGATGCGCAGGATGGTAGAGATGATGTAGGTGTAGGACACAATGGTGAATACCAAGGAGGACAGAAGGACAAGGGAGGATAAGAGAAAGTTTATCATCTCAATGAAATGAGTGTCTATGCAGGCCACCTGTAACAGGGGGGCAATATCACAGAAGAAATGACTAATTTCTCTATAACAATAAGGCAGTCTGGACACCACAATAGTTGGGCACAGTACCGAGAGGAAGGCTCCTACCCAGCAGCCTAGAACCAGCAGGAGGCAGACCCTGCTGTTCATGATGATAGTATAGCGCAGGGGGTTACAGATGGCCACATAGCGGTCAAAGGACATCACCGCCAAAAGGATAAACTCCACTGTCCCCAAGAAAAAAAAGAAGTATGTTTGAGTGATGCAGCCCACAAAAGTTATGGTCTTTTTGTCCTCTAGGAGACAAGCTAACAGCTTTGGGGTAACTGAGGTAGTGTATGAAATGTCCAAAAAAGACAAATTACTGAGGAAGAAGTACATTGGGGTTTGGAGGCGATTATCAGCCCAGATTAAGGAAATGATGACAGTATTTCCCGTTAGAGTTAGCATGTAAGTAAACAGGAGGACCACAAAGAGGGAGATCTGAAGCTTTGGGATCATAGGGAAGGCAGTCAGGATAAATTCAGTCACTGTGGTCTGATTCTGCATATCCATTGCATGCAGTATCAGTGGGCAGAAAGTCTCTGAAAAAAAAATTATAGAGAAGAAAATTAGCAAAAATAAGTTTTCAACTTTGAATGTCAGTGCTAAAGATGAAGTAGTAAAAGCTTTGGATGAAGAGTCAAGAGTCATTTCACTCACCGTAAAACAGGTAGGACCCTGGGTAAACGACACGACTTTTCTCACCACAGGATTCTCATATTTAAAATTTTTGGTTGAATGAAATTACCTCTGTGGTCCCATTAAACTCTGGTCTTCATGATGGTTTTTCTCTCTGACCCAGGGCTCCTTCCCCTTTCCCTTTCATTCTTCCTGGTCTCCTGTTTTCCCCTGTCAGTTCTGTGCCTGAGAAGAGAGAATACTTAACTGAGAATCCAGACAGTCAAGTTGCAAAAGGACAAAGGGAATGTTAATAAAAGTTGAGTTCCTTTTCTCCAAGTTATTTCAACCCTTCATGTATTGTCCACGTAGAAGAGCAGAAACTGGAGTTTTTGAGGTCCACACAGTGACAGAGCACATAGGTACACTATGCATGCTTCATAATTTGCATAATCTCTTTCATGCATTTGAAAACTTCTTTTGGGAAAATGGTCATTGTTCTTTGCAATGTCATGTGTATGGCAGCTTCCAAAAGAATAACAGAAATTTCACCTCCCATTCCCCACCTACGCATATTTTACAGGTCCTCTTCTATAGGTCTCTTATACCTTATATTCTTTTCAGCAACTGGAACAGGAGTCTGTTAATAGTAGTGCAAGAAAGTGGATGCAGATGGGCGGTGTTTGGAATGCTCCTCTCGGAATAGTGCTCAACTTTGGTGAACTTCTAGTGCATGCTTGTGTAACTCCGTTGAAGCTGGGGTCCTTGGGTGTTTTATTTTGTGGCTAATTCTTTAGTTTTATGTGCAAATGACCAATTCAAGAACCTGAGCTAGGCTCCCTCTAGGTTTGAAGCCACCGAGTTCCTCCTGAAAGGAAATCATTTTCCCCAGGCACTCTGTCTGGGAAAAGTAACTCCTAGCAGCCTTTTTTTGCCTTAAAGACTCCCTCCTTTCTTTTCCTGAATCAATTTCCATTTGAAAATTTTGCTGTGACTTTTCTGGTCCTTGTAGTTGCTCATTGTTTGTATTTCCCATCCATTTATTCCAAAAATCAATTGCTTTTAAATTATCAAAGGACCTCACAGAGGCTCATCTATTGAAATAGGGTCTTGTACTGTCGGTTGCCTTGCACCATAAATATTGTGATATTCACCCTCCCCCCACTGCTCCTGCACCCAGGTCATACACTTCCTGACTGATTACTACAGCACAGAAAGGCATAACCATATCAACCATATCTGGGTGGGCGCGTGTTAATGTTGCTGAGGTCTAATATAGACACAGAAGCGCGCATGGTCTGTGGACAAGTGGAAATGCTTTGAAATCCCCTTCATTTCCCCCTTCCCACCTTCCTCACTGCCCCCACTGGAGAGGAGCAGGTGTCAAGGCAGACAGAGGTGGAGTCTCCCGCAGCTGCCAATCATCCATCCCACTGTTGCTTCCATTTATCTCGACAATTGTTTCCCAACCTCCCCCAAAGTCCTCCATTTTCCTTCCTGGGTATTTCTTCTTTGATGACACTGAGAGGAGCTTGATTCCCCCCTGGTGTTGTAAGTTAGACAGGTTGGGATCTGCAATAGCTCGGTGCCATTTTTAAACAAGATTCTGGGATGGTAAGCTGGTGCAACCACTCTGGAAAATAGCATGGAGGTTCCTCAAGATGTTGAAAATAGAACTACCCTATGACCCAGCAGTTGCACTACTGGGTATTTACCCTAAAGATACAAACATAGTGATCCGAAGGGTCACGTGCACCCGAATTTTTATAGCAGCAACGTCTACAATAGCCAAACTATGGAAAGAACCTAGATGTCCATCAACAGATGTTGGATAAAGAAAATGTGGTATATATACACAATGGAATACTATGCAGCCATCAAAAGAAATGAAATCTTTCCATTTGCGACGATGTGGATGGAACTAGAGGGTATCATGCTTAGTGAAATAAGTCAATCGGAGAAAGACAACTACCATATGATCTCCCTGATATGAGGGAGAGGAGATGCAACATGGGTGGTTAAGGTGGTATGAGAAGAGTAAATGAAACAAGATGGGATTGGGAGGGAGACAAACCATAAGTGACTCTTAATCTCACAAAATGAGATTGATGGGGGTTGATGGGGGGGATTGGGAGAGGGGGTGGGGTTATGGACATTGGGGAGGGTATGTGCTATGGTGAGTGCTGTGAAGTGTGTAAACCTGGCGATTCACAGACCTGTACCCCTGGGGATAAAAATATATTATATGTTTATAAAAAAAAAAGATTCTGGGATGGTCGGACACAAATTTGGTTGCTGTTGGCCGTGGTTGTCATGGGGTCATATAGGAATGGAAAAAAGGCATCGAGAGCTTTCTGTTCTGCTGTATTTGGGTCAAATAAATGCTGAGAAGAGGGAAAGATGTAGCCTTGCTCTCCTAGCGGAGTTGCTGAACTTCATGATAGTGGAGAACAAGCTGGTTTTGTGTCGGTCTTCTCTAGATGACCTCTGTGCCCTCCTGAGCCCATCCTGTCTTGGGGGAAAGGTTCTGGATTATGACAATCTGCGTCTAAGCATTTAATTATAACCTTGCCATGTTAAGACTTTCATTTTGGGGGAGGATTGTTCTTCATTACCATTTGTGGGTCCTTAAAAAGTGGCATTCACTTGCACACTGGCACATTTCAAGATGCCAGATTTAGTCAGAAATGGGGACTGATGGAAGAGAACCTGTTTGGCCACTGTAGGTTTTGATCTTTCATGACACTCTTAAGCCTCGTGTCTTACGTGTTTTCTAAAATGAGGGTGATGACAGGGACAGACTGAATTCCTCAGCTAGAGCCTATGTCTACTAGAGTGATGTATGCGGACTTGGTGTTCAGTACATGTTTGTTAAGAACATCAGGATAGGGAAGGAGGAACAGAAAAGGACTGAGATGTGGTGGGGGGCTTGGGGATTAGAGAAATTTTGGGATCTTTGCTGCTGTCAGTAAAATGTGACAAAGCTCAATTGGAAGCTGAGTACATTAAAGACTTTCATTTACATACTTAGAGTAAAGCTATCATACTTGACAGCTGCCTTCACTATAGTTTTTGGGAAGAGCAGTAGTTATACTTTAATTCATAAAATATACATGTAAAGAAATTTAGTGAGACTCAGACTGCTTAACATATAAATATGGATAATTGCATAATAAAGTATACTTACCTCCTACTCTTTGTAGCACCCTTTGTGTTTTCTCTATTCGGGTATGTTAGGAAACTCAAGCTTTGCGGGTTTTTTTCCATACTGCATTCCCTCTGTTTTTCTGTCAGTTCTGTGATTGCTTCAGTGTTGAATTCTGTGTAAATCTCAGTCCGAGTCTGAGACTTTTCCCCGGGTGGTAACTAATCCCCCTTTCCAAACCACACCAAATGGTTATTCAGTGTTTGCTTATGGAGAACGTCCTTCTTCCTCTGAATGAAAAACTGTCCTTTTCCATAACGTCTGTGGCTTTTTCTCGGTTCCTTTTCGAATGCCCACAGCAAAAGTGAAGTCTGGACTTACACCAGGGAGAAGTCCAAGCATTACAGTATCTGTTCACGTTTCCTGTGAACCTCAGAACATTCCTCTAAGTTCCACGTCCCATGTATCCTGTTGCACGTAGTGGTAAGGAAGGGCGGAGCAGCGAGGTTTGGTGGTGAATGGAGGAGTCACCTGCAGCCAGATCTAGAGCAGGTCCCCTGACTTCTATTCTGGCAAAAGTGGCTGAATGCTGCCCAAATTTCAGCTGGGTTTTTTTTCCTTTCTTCGCTTCAGGAATTTAATTTTTGTGTACTCAGTGAATTTCAAGTTCTTCTGTGGATCCATCCGGACTGTCAGAAGAATTCATGTTTGCATGCACTGAAGCATCTCTCTAAACTGTCACCCTTCCTTGGGTCACACCTGCTCATTCATCAGGTGTCCCGTGACTTGATTTCACGTAGCACCACCTTCACTTACTCTCTGCAGGAATCGCCTGACTCTGCCTCTACGAAAGTGCTTGCATGGGGGTGAACTGCGGTGTTTAATGAGATGTGGTGCTCACCTACAGGGACTTGGGTTACAGTGGCACCTGGGACTATGGCATAAAAAAAGGTTAATGATTATTACTGCAGTCAGAACATCAGAGTGGCAGTAACTACTCACAGTTAGAAAGTTAGGGTCTCCTGGGACACACTCTTGGTTGTTTATTTTATTATTTAAAGAGAAACTTAGAGAGCTGCTTTAAAGCATCAGAAAAGTAGAAACTTGGAGAACCTAAAACATGTTTTTTTCTGAAATGATCGTCATGTATTGAAATAAGCTTTAAGCTGCTTTCCAAAGAGAGATCCTTTACATAGATTGGTATGCCTGTGTCCATATTTTAAATCCATTGTATTGATGTACAAGGTACACACGATGGACAATTTAAGTGTAGAGCTGGTTGAGTTTTGATACCTGTGTCCCTTCACGTAGCCGCCAGCACCGCTATGATGGTTTACAATATTTCCGTTTTCTTAGAAACTGTTGTGCTCCCTTGCAGGAAATGCTCTCCTCTCCCCTACCTCAGCCCCTGATAACCACTGATGTGTTTCCTGTCAGGGTAATTTGCATTTTCTTGCATTTTATATAAATGCAGTCCTACTTCATGTAGTCTTTTGTGTTTGTTTTCTTTCACTTAATCAGATACTTCAAAGTTAATGCACGTGTTTTGGGTATCCATGGTTTCTTCCTCTGTATTATGGAGGACTATGTATAATATAGATTCTGCAGAATTATCACAGCCTGTTTATTCATCAGACGGTGGAGCCTTGAGTTGTTTTCAGTACTGGTTAATGTGAATAAAGCCTCTATGAACCATTGAGGTCATGTTTTTATGTGGATATTTGTTTTCACTTCTGTTAGATACATTCTGAAAAGTGGGATGACTGTGTTTTATAGTAGGAATATTTTTAATTATAAGAACCCGTCAAGATGATCTCCAAAGTCATTGTATCATTTTCCGTTGTATTGGTAATAGAGTGACTCTCACACTTCCATATCCTTACTAATGCTGGGTGTTAGCAGTCTTCTAAATTCTAGCCAGTCTAGTGCATGTTGATGGAAATATCTGATGCATTATATTTTTTTTTTACTTTTTCAGTTTATGGGATGTATAATTGACAAATAAAATTGCATATATGTAAAGTGTTCATCATGAAGACTTGACATAAATCTATATTTTGGGAAATGATTATCACAATAAATTACCTGACACATTCTTCACCTCATATTGTTACTTTTTTTTTTTGGTAAGTGTGTTTAAACTAGCTACTATTTAGCAAATTTCAAGTACACAATACAGTATTATTAAGTGTGGTCACCACGCTGTATGTTAGACACCCAGTGTTTATTCATCTTATAATGGAAGGCTTTGTGCCCTTGGCTACCATCTCCACATTTTCCTCTATTCCACATGTGCGTGAAATCATAAGGTATTTGTCTGACATGTTTATAGCAGCATTATCTACAATAGTCAAATTATGAAACAACTCAAGTGTCCACTGACCGATGAATGGATAAAGAAGAGGTGGCGTAATGATGGGATATTATTCAGCCGTAAGAAAAGAATGAAATCTTGCCACGTTTTGCAACAACATGGTTGGAACTATAAAGTATAATACTAAACGAAATCAGTAAGAGAAAGACAAATGCCATATGACTTCACTCTTCTGTGGAATTTAAGAAACAAAACAAATGAACAGGGGCGCCTGGGTGGCTCAGTGGGTTAAAGCCTCTGCCTTCGCCTCAGGTCATGGTCTCAGTGTTCTGGGATCGAGCCCCACATCGGGCTCTCAGCTCAGCGGGAAGCCTGCTTCCATCCCCCCATCCCCATCTGCCTGCCTCTCTGCCTACTTGTGATCTCTGTCAAATAAATAAATAAAATATTTTTAAAAAGAAAAAAAGAAAAGAAACAAAACAGATGAACAGGGGGGATAGGGAAAGAGAGGTAAGTGAAGAAACAGACTCTTAACTGTAGAGAAGAGACCGTTCCCAGAGGGGAGGTGGGTGGGGGGAGGGGTGAAATATGTTTTGGGGATTCAGAAGCACGTTGTTGTGATGAGCACTGGGTGTTGTACGGAAGTGTGGTATCACTATATTGAATACCTGAAATTAATATTACTTTGTATGTTAACAAGTAGGAATTTAAATAAAACTTTTTTTAAAAGATTAAAAAAAAAAAAACTTAAAAAACTTGCTGTGCTGATACAGAGGTCCTAAATGGCATCTGAAACTCTAGAATAATTATTGGTGGAGAACACTTTCTATTGGTCAATGACTTTAAAAGGATGAAAAGTTTTTTAAGCATTAATTTTCTTTTAAATAGATAAAGCAAAATATCATGAAAATCCCCAAGGAAACCCTAGCAGGTCAATTTGGCACCGTCTAAAACTTTGTAATTGTGATTAGGTCGTTCAAAACCAACATTCTTTTGTAACAATATTATTAATTAACTTCCTTTGACCCATATCCCCAAGAGCTGTTTTCATCTAAATCTCTAAGGAAAATAAGCCCATGAAAAAGCACAGTTCATCCACTTATGAAAAAAAATTCATAGAAGAGAGGAAACTTTATAGAGAAAAAGAATAGGGTAACTTTTTAGAAAATATACAACTCACCTTTAATCTTGGCAATTCAGTGTATTCAAGACTATTTAGTAAAATCTCCGGTGGAAAATTTAGTATTCTAGTAACCGTAAAGAGGGACCACGATACCAAAAACTACACTAAGTTCCCCTCACTGGGCTGTCACTTGGCAAGGGTGGCGTAAGAAGGATTCTGCATCAGCCACATCTGAGTTAGTTGGTTTTATATCCAAAACAGCCCAGTTACTAAATAATTCGAATGATGGAGAATTAACCAAAGACTCAGAACTAGCCTTCTTGTAAGAGGGAAAATACCTGTGAATTGAGAATCAATGATTTTCCAGGATAATTTTTTTAAAAAGTCAGGGACGATCTACTCTTATCCAGCTGATTATTCCTGCAAGGTTTTCCAGGTTCTTAACACTTTACTACCACATTTTCTACTGCAAAACCAGACTCTACAATCATTTTGTGTGGAACTCATCGGGGTACCTAGATCATTAGGGTGTTTAAGGGCTACTATGGTGAAAAAAGTGTTTGGTTGGAAAGGCCAGAACATGAACGTGTATTTGGAATTTACAAAGACAGAATTTTCCGTTCAAGATGAGAGCTTTTCATTCAGCCAGTGCTAAAGCAAGGTAGAGATTTCCCACTCACTGAAGTCATCCAAGCCATGGCTGGATGGATATGTGATGAGGCTGGTAATCACAGGGACACACACTGGGGTTAGGTGGTTCAGTGACCTAGTCAATTTTATTTTATCTTTAAGAGATGTTTCTAGGAGCTAGACGTAGAAATAGAAATGGCAAGAGAACAATTTCAAAGTACAATATCTAGAGTAGATTCATGCACACACAATAATCACAGTTGGACCCTCTTGCTGTCTCCATGTACGAAACATGCTGGACGAATCTTGCATCATCTATACAATCGATAAAATGTAAGTATACCTTTTCACCTATGTTTTATTGACTAATATAGCACTTTTGTTAAATGTATCTTCTCGTGTGTAGTCTCTCTGATCTGTCATATTCTTAGTGGGGTCAGATGCAAATCTGGGGGATTCAGATTAAGGATGCACTAAGAATATTCCTCAAATTAAACTTTCCATAATTTGTTGTTATTTATTCAAGAAACAGATCACTCTAATTTTTCATCTCCTTTGAGTTTATTGCAATCCTTTCTGAACGAAGCCATATTTTTTAGCAAGATTCTGTTAGATATTGCCACACATATGATTTAATTTAAACTTCGCAGTAGCTCATCTTGAATGTTATATTCATCTAACACTTGAATCTGGAAGTGTGAATTATCATTTTGAACAGCCTCATGGAAATAATAAAACACACACACAAAACAGACTCTCAGTGCCTCAGACAGAAAGTTCACATGAGATTTCACTTGCTATTACGTTGGTATCAGTATTCATGATTAGCCACTTCTGTGCGATGATTTATAGAAACATTTGAGAGCTTGTATGAGTTTGAGCACATACACACATCCATAATATCATCACCACAATTAAGGAGACAGACACACGCCAGACCTCCCAGAGTTTCCTTCACACAATCACTTGTAAGGGTCATATACTGTCTGATTCCATCAATGGCCCCGTGAGAAGGTCAGCCGGTTGTTTGGTGTTGGTTAACTTAGATGATCAACATTTCCTTCCTGTATAGATAATGACTGAGTAAATATTCTTGCACATAAATCACACAAAACTCATCAAATTGTGCCTATTAAATATGGGCTGTTCTTCGCTGTTGTTTTTTAAGATTTTATTTTTAAGTAATCTCTACGTGCAAGATGGGGCTTAAACTCATGACCCCGAGATCAGCAGTCCCATGCTCCACCAAATGAGCCAACCAGGGACCCCATGTGATGTTCTTTGTGTATCAATTGTACCTCAAAAAAGCTGATATTAAAAAATGAGTGTGCAGCGTTCTAGTAATTGACATGGAAGGATGATTATTATTTAAAAAAAGAAAAAAGAAAAAGAAGAAAAGCCCGTTATAAAATAGTATGTCAGCCTCATTTATTTTAGATACATATGTAAGTAATTTAATTTTGAAATGGCATGGAAATACATTCACCAAAATATATAACAGGTTTGCTTACAGAATGTAATTTTCTTTTTTGCATTTGCATATTCAAATTCTTTCCACTGAAAAATGTGAGGTTTTTTGTGGGTTTTTTTTTGTAATGGGAAACACTTAAAAAATGAAATAGGAAGGCAAAATTTTTATCTTAGTAAAGGAGTATGAGGGGAGGTGGGCAAAAGGAAAAAGAGGGGAATAACCTCTAACTTATTTGTTAAGGAGGTGCTCAGTAAAATCTAGACAAAGAGAGCATGGGCGTTAGAGCATGGGTGCTTTTAACCTAAAATGAGGATACCGGTGCCAGAGAATATTTCTCAGATCCTGGGATAAAGAACAACTAGATGATCTTGATGTAGTTTTATTATTTCAACTAATCAAGTAAATAAAGTGAGCTACGTTATCTCTATTTTACCTCCTGTGTATAATCTGTACCTCTTTGATTTTATCACATTGTTTAGTGTCCCCTTAAATAATCAGCCAGAAATAAATCAGACAAAGACAAATATCGTACAATTTTACTTATGTGTGGAATCTAAAAAACAAAACAAATGAACAAAATAACAGGATTGTAAATACAGACAACAAGCTGGTGGTTGTCAGAGGGGAGGAGGTGGGAAAATGGGATTAAGAGGGCTAAACTTCTAGTCATAAAATATATAGGTCACAGAGATGAAAAGTATAGTATATGGAATATAATCAATAATATTGCAGTAACATATGGTGTCCCATGGTAGCTATACTTATCGTGATGAAACCAAGTAATGCATAGAATTATTGGATGAATATGTTGTACACCTGAAACATTATATGTTCATTATACTTCAATAAAAAAATAATCAGCCAGATATGTGATGTATAGCTTACATACTTCACAGAATTTGGAGAAGGTAGGTTGTGGACCCAGGGTGTAACCTAAATATAAGATACTCACTATGCCCTTTTGATGTGTCATCTAAAGTGATTAGCAGGAGCCATGAACCATTGTTCCTTTCAGATACTTCCGGTCTGTTTCCATAGATCTATATATGCAAGGAAAAGACTTTCAAAGTTGAGACTCTGGAGATCACCAAATATGGGAAAAAAGAAATCAACCTTTATCTCTTGTGGCGGGTCACCAATGTCAACTGCTCAAGTGAAAGAAAATTTGTTATAGAAAAGGCCAGAAAGTATTTAAAAGAATTTCCCTCTCAATGACTGTAAACTTCAAAAAAAATAGTTCTTGTTAAAGTGTGAGTCAGTACTTTATAGCACATTTTTAACCTGGAAAATGAAGCTGGGTGCACTGAAGAGAAGAGAAATTTCATTTAATGAGAATGAATAGAATTTTATCAGAGGAAGGAAGCTGAGAGGATTTTTTAAACCATTCTTCTCTCGTCGTTTTATGGAAAAAGTTGTGTCTAAATGGTATTTTCATTTTCCCAAGGATGCCCAATAATGATCTTCCAATCAACGGCTAAGCCCTTGACCCATCTCCCAATGGAAGACATGCTCCATAACACATTTTCTACAGATATTTATAAACGTACCTCCTAGGCTGATTTTCCTTTTCTTGTTTTTTAAGGGAGACCATGCCTACCGCGTGTAGCCACAGCCATGGGAAATCGGAGCACAGTGACTGAATTCACCCTGATCGCCTTTCCTGCTCTCCTAGAGCTTCGAATCTTCCTCTTTGTGGTTCTTTTGCCAACTTACACATTAACAGTCACAGGAAACATTATTATCATCTTCCTAACATGGACCAATAATCGTCTGCAAACCCCAATGTACATTTTCCTCAGTAATTTGTCCTGTTTAGATATTTTATACACCACGGTTGTCACTCCAAAGTTGCTAGCCTGCCTCCTAGGAGAGAAGAAGACCATACCTTTTGTTGGCTGCATCACTCAAACATATTTCTACTTCTTTCTGGGGACAGTGGAGTTTATCCTCCTGGCGGTGATGTCCTTTGACCGCTATGTGGCCATCTGTAAACCCTTGCGCTATACCATCATCATGAACAGCAGGGTCTGTCTCCTGCTGGTCCTGGGCTGCTGGGTGGGTGCCTTCCTGTCCGTGCTGGTACCAACCATTGTGGTGACAAGGCTACCTTACTGTAAAAAAGAAATTAATCATTTTTTCTGTGACATTGCCCCTCTTCTGCAGGTGGCCTGTGTAGATACGCACCTCATTGAGCAGATCAACTTTCTCCTATCTGCCCTTGTCATTCTGAGCTCTCTGACATTCACGACTGGGTCCTACACCTATATCATCTCTACCATCGTGCGCATCCCCTCAGCCCAAGGCCGTCGAAAAGCTTTTTCGACCTGCGCTTCTCACATCACGGTTGTGTCCATTGCCTATGGGAGCAACATCTTTGTGTACGTGAGACCCAATCAGAACTATTCCCTGGATTTTGACAAGGTAGCTGCTGTTCTCATTACAGTGGTGACTCCTCTTCTGAACCCTTTTATTTATAGCTTGAGAAATGAAAAGGTGAAAGAAATGTTGAGAGAGACAATGAACAGAGTCATGTCCTTGATACTTAGGAAAACTTGACATTAGTGTTCATTATATCACACAACATTTTTTATCTTCAGCACATTCATTCTGCATCAATATAGTGCCAGGTGGACATTTCAGAAACCTGAGACTGTGTCAACAGAATGAGCAATGGCCACAGCAAACTGAAGGACATTCTGCTTACATCTAGGGGAAAAAAAAAATCTAACCCACCAACCCTTGTATATTCATGGCTTTAAATCATGAAACATCACCTAAATAATATCCAGAGGTTTCCAAATCCAGTCTTGGCTCCATCAGTTTATTTTCCAGGTGACTTTGACCATGTCACAACTCATCTGAGCCTTGATGTTTCCATCTCTAAATGAAATAATAGATAATAGTGTATCACAACTCATAGCAAGACATGTGAAGTTAGAGCATTTTAATTTCTTGGGTTAGGCACTCTTGAAAATTTCAAGAGATTCAGTTTTCACCTTTTGTTCCATTTACCTAGATCAAGTAAATATGATGTGAGAAGTGAGGGGAAAGAGGTAAGTGAGACTCAGGATGCCATCAAGCTTCTGGCTATAAACCTGAGTGAGTGCTCTCTTCGGCAGGACATACACTAAAATTAAAACAATGCAAAGAAGATCACCTTTCCTGCACAAGGAAAATATGCAAATCTGTGAAGCATTCCATATCATTTGGTGGCAGATGATAACTAGACTTATCATGGGGACCATTTCATAATGTCTAAAAATATGAAATCACTAAGATGTATACCTGAAAATAACTTGTATGTCATTTACACTTCAATTTAAAAAAGAAGGTGTGGGACGCCTGGGTGGCTCAGTTGGTTAAGCAGCTGCCTTCGGCTCAGGTCATGATCCCAGCGTCCTGGGATCGAGTCCCACATCGGGCTCCTTGCTTGTCAGGGAACCTGCTTCTCCCTCTGCCTGCCATTCTGTCTGCCTGTGCTCGCTCTCTCTCTGACAAATAAATAAATAAAATCTTTAAAAAAAAAATAAAAAAATAAAAAAAAATAAAAAAGAAGGTGTGCCTAGGTGGCTCAGTGGGTTAAGCCTCTGCCTTCGGCTCAGGTCATGATCTCAGGGTCCTGGGATCGAGCCCCGCATTGGGCTTTCTGCTCAGTGGGGAGCCTGCTTCTCCCTCTCTCTGCCTGCCTCTCTGGCTACTTGTAATCTCTTTCTCTCTCTCTGTCAAATAAATAAATAAAATCTTTAAAAAAAAAAAAAAGAAGGAAAGAAAGAAAGAAAGAAAACCTGAGTGAAAAATGGAGATATTTGCTAAGAAAAGGAACATAAGAAGGGCAGGTCATGAGTGACTTTGGTAAAATGTTTAATACAATTTGGGGGGTGAAAGCCAAAATAGAGTAAGGAGAATAGCCTGCATATATAAAGAAACAGAATATAAATATAGTCAACACTTTCAAGAAGGTTAGCTGAGAAAATAAACAGTAAGGTAATATAAAGGTAACATGGGTTAGAAAATATTATTTTCTGACAGTAGATGTGTTTGCTTTTTAAAATATTGATTAGAGGAGTAAAGTCATGGCCTTAGGCTGAGGCAATCAGTGAATGACTGATATGATGAGTTACCAGAAACTGTCAAAGGTAAGGACATCAAGAACATGAGGAAAAGGATAGTTACTGGCAAAAGTTTGTGTTGCATGCTGACAAATAAGAATGGATGCAGAATGGAACTTATAGCAACCAGGTGAGAAATGTCACAGTCCTTTTTGATGGATGGCCCAAAGTGAACATGAAGAAGAGACTAAGCACCTAACTTCAGGTAGAAAAATGGCCAAAGAAAAAGTATAATTTTTAATAATGTGTGCAGAATACAGCAAATGAACCAGGTCCATCAGTAAGTAATATAATGTGTAATTATATTTCCAAGGAAATTACTCATTCTTCCATTTGCCAAGTATTGTATGGTGCCTATAATGTACCAATAAGCATAAGAGACAAAACTTCTGCCCCACTGGATATAAATTACAATAGGGGGAGACATACAGTAAGAAACTGATCCAGAAAAATTATAGAAAATTTACATGGTGACAAAAATTATGGAGAAAAATAAGGCAGGGAAGGGGAATAAAAGGTTTTGGGATAGAGTTTTGATTTTAAACAAGGTGGTTAAGAAAGCCTTTTCTGAGAAGATGACCTTCGAATAGATGGAAAGGATCTGAGAGTATGAGCCATGAGGGTATCTGGAAAAACAGGATGACATTATATTAGATCAAAGACCTTAAACCATGGTAAGAGAGAGAGAAGCAAGCCCTCGTGTTCTAGCAAGTGGCCACTGAGCATGGAGACCATCTGACAACCTCTGCGGCCAAGGACCAGTGTGGGCACCAAGATGGGAACTCCAGGGGCACCTGGGTGGCTCAGTGGGTTAAGCCTCTGCCTTTGGCTCAGGTCATGATCTCAGGGTTCTAGGATCGAGCCCCACATCAGGCTCTCTGCTCGGCAGGGATCCTGCTTCCTCCTCTCTCTCTGCCTGCCTGTCTGCCTACTTGTGATCTCTATCTGTCAAATGAATAAATAAATAAATAAATAAATAAATAAATAAATCTTTAAAAAAAAAAAAAAAAAAGAAAGATGGGAACTCCATTCATCAGCCCACTGCACTGGAACTAAAAACCAAAGCAGCAGAAAGGCTATACTAATCCCATATTGCCAAGAAACTGGTACCTTAAAGCAATAAATATTGACAATATGTAAGAAAATTTATTCTTCAGGAGCACCTGGGTGGCTCAGTCGGTCAAACATCTGCCTTCAGATCAGGTCATGATCCTGGAGTCTTGCAATCGAGCCCCACATTGGGCTCCCTGCTCAGCAGGGACTCTGCTTTTCTCTCTGCCTGCTGCTCCCCCTGCTCATGCCGTCTCTCTCTCTCTCTCTCTCTCTCAAATAAATAAAATCTTTAAAAAAAAAAAAGAAAGAAAATTTATTCTTCAGCACAACCATACCTGATTTACCCATAGTGTTGTTCTGATTTCTTTTTTTTTTTAAGATTTTTATTTATTTATTTGACAGAGAGAGATCACAAGTAGACAGAGAGGCAGGCAGAGAGAGAGAGAGAGAGGGAAGCAGGCTCCCTGCTGAGCAGAGAGCCCAATGCGGGCCTTGATCCCAGGACCCTGAGATCATGACCTGAGCCGAAGGCAGTGGCTTAACCCACTGAGCCACCCTGGTGCCCGTTGTTCTGATTTCTTTTGATGGATTCCCTTCATTACAAGTTTGAAGTTAAAGACTTTTTTTTAAGATTTTATGTATTTATTTGAGAGAGAGAGCCTGAAGAGAGGGAAGGGGGGGTGGTTAAAAATTTCAAGCACCGGGGCGCCTGGGTAGCTCAGTGGGTTAAGTCTCTGCCTTCGGCTCAGGTCATGATCCCAGAGTCCTGGGATCGAGCCCCGCATCGGGATCTCTGCTCAGCAGCGAGCCTGCTTCCTCCTCTCTCCCTGCCTGTCTCTCTGCCTACTTGTGATCTCTGTCTGTCAAATAAATAAATAAAATCTTTAAAAAAAAATTTTTCAAGCACACTCTGTGCTGGACACAGAGCCCAACGCAGGGCTCCATCTCAGGACCCTGAGATCATGACCTGAGCCAAAAACCAAGAGTCCAGTCCTTAACTGACTGAGTCACCTAGGCACCCCCTAGCCTTTTTTTTTTCTTTTTTTTAAGAAACATCTTCAATAAGGACCAAATGGTTTTGTTGTTTAGGACACTGATTCTAAAAATCTGGTTCCCAAACCAGTAGCATAAGCCTCATCAGGGAACATGATAGACATGAAAATCCTCAGGCACCACCCCAGACCCACTGTATCTGAAACACTGGAGGTAAGCCCAGTGTTCTAACAAGCTTTCCAGGTGATATTGAAGTCAGCCAACATTTGCGAACCATGGGCTAAGGGAGGGCCAGGCAGGTGATCAGTTACCCAGACTCTTATTATCATTGCTATTGCTCATGAAGAGCCTTGATTAAATATTGCCAGGAAATTTGGCTTAAAATTTACTTGGTATCTAAATTTTTTCAAAAAATCATATACCACAGTAATTTTGTTTACAAATTTTTATTTAAATTCTAGTTAGTTAACATATAGTGTAATATTGGCTTCAGGAGTAGAATTTAGTGATTCAACACAGTATTACGAATATAATTACCAATATTCTCATGATAGGTAGGTACTTAATCGTATCTGCTAATTTATTGGGATTGAATGAATGACAAAAATTAAGTTTGTTTCTGTTGTGGAGAAGTATTTTCCTGGAGTACTAGAGATAACTACATAAGTACTTAGCTTTTTTTTTTTTTTTTAAGTACTTTGCTTTTAAGTCCTGGGCACCTGGCAATGAAATAAGAAGGTCTCTCTCTCTCTCTCTCTCTCAAGATTTTATTTATTTTTGCAAGACAGAGCAGGTAGCACAAGTGGGGAGAGAGGCAGAGGGAGAAGGAGAAGCAGTCTCCCTGCTGAGCAGCAAGCCAGATGCAGGACTTGATCCCAGGACCCAGGATCATGACCTGAGCCAAAAGCAGATGCTTAACTGACTGAGCCACTCAGGTGCCCCAGGGAGGACGTTCAAAACAAAGTTCCCAGCAGTTGTATCAAAGGCCAGATTTACAGGTCCTTTTCTACAGTCATTTAAATTGTCTGTGATCTCAATATCTCTGGTTTTCTCTGCCTCTAAAAAAGAAAAGAAAAGCTTTAGTTTGCTCGTAGGTTTCATTGCTGTTGTGTACATGATGATCATTTTTCCTCAGAGCTCATTCCTCAGTCAGGTGTTCATTCATACAAGATCTGTTGAGGACACATTCTGAATCAGTATAGAGCCCAGTGTCTGGATGTAGGTCTTCATTCTGACATCTGGTTCCAGTATGATTTGGGGCCAATCCCTTCATCTCTCTGTACCTCAGTTTCCATTATCTATAAAATGAATTTCATAATAGTTTTCATGCTGTAGTATTATTGTAAATAAACTTGAAAACACTTGTATCACTGAATCAATATTAGCTATCCTCTTTGGGACCCTGTATAAAATTCTATGTGAGGTGATAAAGAGAAAAAGAAACAGAACATGAGTTCTACTCCTAAGTAATTCATATTTTAATTTGACAGAAAATTACATAAAGGAAAATATTATGAATGATCCAGTCTGAAAATAAAAGAATTAATACTTCCGATTTGGGACAGGGTGGAGTAACAGAGATTTTTAACCTTTTGACTTAAACAACTAGAAAATGCAAAAGTGTGTAGAGCAATGATTTTCACACATTGAAGAAAAAACAGTGGAGGATTGTGATCACTGCAAGGTGGGGAAAAAAGTGCAGCCTGAGCGTGGTTTCTAGGCTGCAGCGTGGGGCCAGAACTCTCAGCCAGAGGCTGGCAGGGTTCCTGAATTGAGCAGACAGAGACCAGAGTTTGGGGAGATGGATGACTTGTGTTTGTAGAGAAGACAACCAGAGATAAGGGACAGACACAGAAAGACAACTCTGGAGACAGGCAGAAGGATGCCCTGGAGATTTTGGTTGAATACAAATTTAAGCATCCATCCAAAAAAAAAAAAAAAACACTTACTTGAAGGTGTGAAAGGATCCATGAGAAATAAATAAGCCAAATAAATTTTTGTGACCACCTAGGGATGGACACAGTTGTGTTCCCAGCAGCCAGAGTGAAAATTGAAAACACGTGAGACATAAGATAAAGTAATAGGGATAAATTAACCCAAAAGCAAAAGCAAACATAGCTTTTTCTTGAAAAAGGTTTAAAACAAGATTTGAAAGCATTAACCTCGACCACATGTGCCTAGGAGGACAATGTTAAAAGAATTCAACCTTAAAAGAATTCAGCCAATTCCATGACTTAACAAAGTAAAATACACAGCACCCAAAGAAAAATGTGTAGGCAAAGAAGTAGGATATTGTGATGTATAACTAGAAGGAGAATCATCAACGGAAACAGACCCAGAAATTGCAGGAATTACCAAGCAAATATTTAAGCAGCAACTGTAACTACATTCCATGTGCCTGAGAATGTAGAATGTAAAATGATTTAATGATGAAATCATTAAATGATTAAAATCAAAAATGATTAAAAACATTTATCATCTCAAATGGTGGTCACCATCATAACCATCCCCTCTCTCCTGCACTTTCCAAAATCTTTGTATCATTTTGTCATATTAACAACCATTATTCTTAGACAGAGTTGGCCATGATGATACCATGTTCTCAAGGTATTCAACGAAGAGCTTTGTAGGAAATGTTCTTTTTCCTGAAATGGAATATGCATGGCCTATAGACAAAATGCCCATAAAAAGGGTTTCCACTAGTTCTTGTAGCCTTTCTCTTGCATGCAGGATTACAGGTAGGAGTTGGGACCCAATTTCCTCTTGACCTCACCAGTCTGTGAACACAAAGCAGGTCATAATAAAATTCCGAACATCACTGGCGCTTGCCCTTCTCACCCAGACACGTGCCACAGGCTCTCACTCTCCTATGTGATGACTACCATGTGTTGCTTGGAATCCCCAAGTGATATTTCATGTGTAGTTATGAACTGTCACTTAATATGATCAGGCCCTGACTGCCCTTTGCTGATTTATACCATCTTTGAAGCGACTTGAAAGCACAACTTTCTCGTGGTCATTACAGACTACTTACTCCCTCTGAAAAAAAGTGGATCTAAGGGACAAAAAAACTTTCAATGTCTTTCAGTGATCCTAAAGTAGCAGACCACGGAGGTGTTAGATATGCTGCTCTGTGCTCTGATGTAATCTGCTATAGTTCAGGACACTAAGCCATATTCCCAACCTAAGTAAGGAGAATCCCCGTTATCCTACTTTACCACCTGGGCGCAGAGGTAAGATGGCATGTGCCCTCCCTGTACCTCAAAGAGCCCTTCACTTTCTTCCTTCAGCCCCTCTGTTTATAAGGTTTAAAAAAGAATCCACATGGCTTGGGCAGATAATCAATATCTGAATAGATGGCATGTCCGCTTCCCCACCCTGGTGCTGCCCATATGTGTCCACCATCTCTAGCGAAACCCTCATAGAAATTGACTCAGAATTTCTTTACCCACCAGTGTGTCACAAATTCTTAGCCTCCATCTGGGACCCCTGAGGCACGTAAGTCAGACAGAATTCAAACACAGTGTATTTGAGTATCAGAGATGACTTTGGGGGGTTTTTCTGGGGTTTTTGTTTTGTTTTGTTTTGTTTTTCAGTGTTCCAAAATTCATTGTTTATGTACCACACCCAGTGCTCCATGCAATACGTGCCCTCCGTAATACCCACCACCAGGCTCACCCAACCCCCCATCCTCCTCCCCTCCGAAACCCTCAGTTTGTTTCTCAGAGTCCACAGTCTCTCATGATTTGTCTTCCCCTCTGATTTCCTCCAGCTCACTTCTACTCTCCATTTCCCCAATGTCCTATGTGTTATTCCTTATGCTCCACAAGTAAGTGAAACCATATGATAATTGACTCTCTCTGCTTGACTTTATTTCACTCAGCATAATCTCTTCCAGTCCTGCCCATGTTGATACAAAAGTTGGGTATTCATCCTTTCTGATGGAGGCATAATACTCCATTGTATATATGGACCATATCTTCTTTATCCATTCGTCTGTTGAAAGGCATCTTGGTTCTTTCCACAGTTGGGCGATTGTGGCCATTGCTGCTATGAACATTGGGGTATGGATGGCCCTTCTTTTCACTATGTCTGTATCTTTGAGGTAAATACCCAGTAGTGCAATTGCAGGGTCATAGAGAAGCTCTATTTTTAATTTCTTAAGGAATTTCCACACTGTTTTTCCAAAGCGGCTGCACCAACTTGCATTCCCACCAACAGTGTAAGAGGGTTCCCCTTTCTCCACATCCTCTCCAACACTTGTTGTCTACTGTCTTGTTAATTTTGGCCATTCTAACTGGTGTAAGGTGGTATCTCTATTTGGTCTTGATTTGAATCTCCCAGATGGCTAATGATGATGAACATTTTTTCATGTGTCTATTAGCCATTTGTATGTCTTCTTTGGAGAAGTGTCTGTTCATGACTTCTGCCCATTTTTTGACATGATTATCTGTTTTGTTGACTTTGTAAGAATGCTCACATCCCTTCCAATTCATGCAACGGTCCTTTGACCAAACTGAAGAAACAACTAGAACAGTGTTGTGTGTGCATGGTATTACCCTACATGAAACAGAGACAGAGAAGAGAAAGATACTAATTCCCGGAGATGGAGTGTTCAAGAATGCCTTAGAAGTTTGAAAGTGATTAACATATATTAGAAAAACTCTCTAGATACTGTTACATTTATAAACTTAACCCCCAGTTTTTAATACAATCAAACAGAAAAAGAAAGATTCAATAATAATCTTAGTGACAACCAATAATCCATGAAAATCCATTCTCTTAACTGACTAGAATTTAAATACAGCCAAAAAAAAAAAAAGAAGAAAAAGGAAATCCATCCTCTTAATTTAGTAATTTACCAGGTATAGACCTAACTGATGGAAATTTTATGCTCTGCCTTTTAAATACCTAATCACATTTTTGTTTGTTTTTATAGTTAAATACCATAAGGAAGTTCTTGATCTTGGGGTTAAATTTGAAAATTAAGTTTCATTAGTAACACACTCCAACCACAAGGGGGAGTGCAAGTCACACATGACACCTGTCACACACAGACACACACAGACACACACACACACACACACACACACACACACACGAAACCCCCAGGCAATTTACCTTCTGTGGAAGGAGGAGTAATTAACAAGTTCACTGAATTGCACTATTCCAGGGGATCACTGCTTACATTGTACACTATGACATATTTCCAAATTCAGGATTTATTACAGCCTGAGTGTTTTGGTGCTTTAGATGTGATCAGTGAATCAGTTAAAATGTTTAAGAATCCTGGGAATCCTTTTTCGCGTATACATGGCTGAGGTATATATGTGCACGTATATATGGTGAAGTAAGACAGACCTGGGGTCTCCTACTGCTGAAGACAGGCTGCCCTTCCCCATTATAATTCCCACATTAAGCTATTATTGGTAAAGGGCAGAAGGGCATGATCTCTTCCTTAACTGAAGGCCTGTGGCTCTAGGTCTTACAGACAAATCCTTCTTTTTTCCCCTTGGTGTACTGTCCCTTGGATCCTTTCCTTGCTTCGTCTTTTCGTTCTTTAATCTTTCAATGTTTTGGAATATTTATTTTTTTAAAAGATTTTATTTATGTATTTGACAGACTGATCACAACTAGGCAGAGAGGCAGGCAGAGAGAGAGGGGGAAGCAAGCTCCCTGCCAAGCAGAGAGCCCAACATGGGGCTCAATCCCAGGACCCTGAGACCATGACCCAAGCTGAAGGCAGAGGCTTTCACCCACTGAGCCACTCAGGCGCCCCTTGGAATATTTATTTTTTGTAAACAAAGTATTTCTCTCTGAAAACTCATATCCAAAAAATAATCTAATAAAAACGTAAAATTTTATTTATTTATTTGACAGAGAGAGACACAGTAAGAGAGAGAATACAAGCAGGGGAAGTGGGAGAGGGAGAAGCAGGGTCCTCACAGAGCAAGGATCCTGATATGGGGCTAGATCCCAGGACCCTGGGATCATGACCTGACCTGAAGGCAGACACTTAACGACGGAGCCACCCAGGTGCCCCTGAAAAACCTTTAGATTTTGGTTGTGTTTTGTTCAAAATAAACCAGCAATATTCAACCAAACTTTTTTAACAAATGTAGTGCCAAACAGTTTCATGTTTTAAGGTGTTAGGAAATAGCAATTATTGAAAATGGAGCTTTCAAACATTAAGACATTGAAATGTTTACGTACTCAAGCAAGGGAAGAATTGAACAAACTATAAAATTAAAACTCCAATGGTGTACAATACTTAATTTTGAAATTCTTTTAATAGTTTAAGATAATATTAGTTTGTTTGGGGGAAACAAATGTCTATAATTAAATCTATGTAGTCTTGGAAAATAGGAACACTTTTAAAATTTAAATTGCCCTCCACAAATTTTATATTAATTTTTACTGCCAAGTACTGTTTACAGAAGCTACTTCTGACTTAAAAAGTACTCCAGAAAGAGTATACTAGGCCCTTCAAGATATAATCTCAGAAAACAAAGACAGACTGACAGATGATATTAAGTATGTTGTGATAGATTGCATTACTTTAAGAGCAATTTTATTATTATTATTATTATTATTATTATTGCAGCAAGAATAGTTCACATGAGATCTACCCTCTTAGCAAAATTTTAAATGTTCAACTCAGGATTATAATCTATAAGCACAATTTTGTACAGTGGATCTCTAACACTTATATATCTTACATAACTCAAACTTGATCTTGGAATAGCAACTACACCCAGCCCTGGAAACCACCATTCCACTCTGTTTCTATCTATTTGACTGTTTTAGATTTCTCATATAACTGAAATCATGCAGTATTTGTCCTTCTGTAAGTGGCTTATTTCAAAATGGACTTCAAGTCCACCCATGTTGTCATATATGGCGGGACTTCCTTTGTTTTCAAGGCTGACTAACATTTCATTGAAGGTATATAGCACCTTTTTTGTTATCCATTCATCGACCAATGGACTTGCAGGTTGTTTCCATGTCTTGGCTATTGTGAATGGAGCCGCAATGAAGAGGAGAGTTTAGGGGAGGAAAATGTTCTCTTCTTCTATTCCAAGTTCTTTGCCTGGTCTAATAATTAAATTGGTGTAAGACAGATTGACAGAAAAAAAAATTAACTCCAAATATACTGAAGCCACACAAAGACAGGCTCTCTGATAATCAGGCAGATGAGGTTTGTAGGCTACCCTGAGTTAGAGACGGAGTTTAGGGGTCTGCGACTTCAAAGGGAAGACAATTCACAGGAAAATGGCAAGAGCAAGTGTTTGGTAAACACACGTTTGTCGTGCCAGGGGGAGAAGTTTTCTTATGTAAAAAAAAAAAAAAAATAGAAAGTGATAGCTCTGTGTGGGCTCCCTAACACTAAATTCTTGTAGGCAATTAAAGAGAAGGTAAAAAGCTCTTCTTGGTCTATTGGACCTTGATTGTCCTCAGCTAAAACTACTCGGCATGCCAAAGTGGAACATTCTGGGGTGCTTGCTCTAAACTCCATCAGAGTGCAGCAATCCTGACTCAAGATTCTGGCTTCAAATATTTTGGATATATACCCGGAAGTGGGATCTCTGGATCATACAGTAGCTCTACTTTTAATTTTTTGAGGGACCTCCAAATTCTTTTCCAGATGGTTGCACAATTTTATATCTCATCCATGGTGTCCCCACGTCCCAGCTTCTTCACCTTCTCGCCAACACTTGCTGTCTTTTGTTTTCTTATAATACCCATTCAAACAGGGGTGAGGTTATATCTCGTTAGGGTTTTGATCTGCATTTCCCCGATGGTTAGTAATGTGAGCATCTTTTCATATACCTATTGGCCATTTTCATGCCATCTGTGGAGAAATGTTTATTCAGTTCTCTTGCCCACTTTAATCTGTTACTTGGGGAGCTTTTTTGCTACTGAAATGTAGGAGTTCCTTATATATTTTCGGATATATTCTCTTATTAGATATAGGGTTTGCAAATTTTTCTGCCATTCTGTTTACTGCCTTTTCACTCTGTTGATTTTTTTCTTCTGCTGTGCAGAAGCTTCTTGGTTTGATGTAGTTCCACTTGTTTATTTTTGTCTTTATCATCTATGCTTTTGGCGTCACGTCCAAGAAACCATTGCCAGCCCCACATCATGAGGTTTAACTCCTAGGTTTTCTACTAGCAGCTTGACAGTTTCAGGTCTTATGTTGAAATCTTTAATCCATTTTGAGCTGATTTTTGTGTGTGGCGTGAATCCAATTTCGTTCTTTTGCATGTAGATATCCAATTTTCCCAACATCGTTTGCTAAAAAGACTGTCCCTTTTTCCCCATTGTGCATTCTTGTGCTCTTTTATCAATTTTCAGTTGAGTATATATGTAGGGTCTATTTATGGGCTTCCTATTTTGTTTGTTAAAAAGAAAGACAACAGGCCCAAAATGGAGCCACTTAGGCCAAGTCACCAAAGTGGGGCTTAATATCTAACCTAGCTGGCAGTTTCAACCTCCCCCAGATACGTAGTTTTAACTGATCAGTCAGGAATTTTCTGGTCAGCACCAAAGAGGCAATCAGTGACTTGGGCCTCTCCATCCCCCAAAGGCAGATGGGGTAATCAGCATGATAAGATCTACTATTACTTCCCTTAAAGGAAAATGGTCTTGCCTAAAATAGCCCTTTCTATTCCCTCTGCTAATTATCCCACCCTGTTTCTGTCTTTAAAATCCTCCTATTTTGTACAGCTCCTTGGAATTTTTCCTGATTGCTAGATGTGATGCTGCCTGATTCATGAATCACTTGATAAAGCCAATTAAATATTCAACTTACCAGAAGTTTGTTTTTTAACATGTTCCGTGGGACTCTATGCCTGTTTTTATGCCAGTGCCATATTTGCCAGATTTGATTACTGTGGCTTTGTAGTATAGTTTAAAATCAAGAAATGTGAAGGTTCCAGATTGGTTCTTTCTGAAGATTTCTTTAGCTATCCTGGGGTCTTTTGCGGTTCCATATAAATTTTAGGATTTTTTTTCTATTTCCTTAAAAAAAAATACCATTAAGACTTTGATAGGGATTACATTGAATCTGTAGATCACTTTGGGTAGGATGGACACCAACAATAGTAAGTCTTCCAATCCATGAACATAAATGTCTTTCCATTTACTTGCGCCTTCTTTAATTTCTTTCATCAGTGATTTACTGTTTTCAGTGTACAAGTCTCTCATCTCCTGGGTTAAGTTTATCCCTGAGTATTCTATTCTTTTTCATACTATTTTAAGTGGGATTATGTATTTAATTTTCTTGATAGTTTATTGTTAATGAATAGAAATACAACTGGTTTTTGTATGTTGGCTCCTGTTTATGCTTCTTTATGCCATCAAAGTGGGATGATATCAAGGACCGATATCAGAATGTGACCCTGAGGTATGAACTGAAGCTCCTTTCAGTCATGGATCCACCTCTTCAAACAGACAGAAGTCTTGGCATAACTCACATCAAGGAAATACATTGAGATTGGGCTCCAAGGCTAGTAACAAAGAACATAGTCCTTTTCTTGGCCTTATCCTCTAGGCACGCATAGGAGAAGCTATGGCTGCTCTACACAGCTTGTCACAAAATTGAGAATATGGTATCATGGGTCCCAGCCATTTCTCTTTCTATTAATTTCTACCATAGACACAAATCTTATTTGAGAGAAATGTATTGAGCAAACATGAGAATTAAAGTTTTTATTACTTACAGATTGTATTTTGGATAACAGAAATCAACAATGAAGACTTTAGGGATACAGTTTATAGTAGTTGGCTTTTGAAAAATTTAATAACTTACGCAGCAATTTACTTCCAACTTACAGCCTAGAAGGGTCCTGGTGTTAGAGCGGAGGCAGGTTCACAGAACAGAGGACTCCAATTTAATTTAACAAAGAATAACTTCTTTTAAGATTTTATTTATTTATTTGTCAGAGAGAGAGTATGAGCCAGTTGGGGGGAGGGGCAAGGACAGAGGGAGAGAGAGAAACAGACTCCCCACTAAGCAGGGAGCATGACGTGGCACTCCATCCCAGGATCCCAGGATCATGATCTGAGCAGAAAGAAGATGCTTACTCTACTGAGCCATCCAGGTGCCCCAACAAAGAATAATTTTTTTAAGAAAGCAAGGAACAGAAGTCTCCTATATCAGGTGTGACAAGGAGGTCATGAATGAGCCAGTTCCACAAACTCATAAAAATATTCTCAGTTCCACAAATATTATTAAGGCATTAGAGACATAAACTTGCAACTGGGGCCTGGGTCACATGGCATATTGATAGAAAGCCCAAGTGCACTCTCTGTTCTTCATGCATGAGAACATACTGCAAACACACTATGCCAGAAGGCCACTGGCAGGAGGAACACACAGCTGTCTCCTACATATGGACCAACACTGGCCTGAGAAAAAAGAGCAGCTGACAGGAACAGCTGAGGCTTACGACAAACTGGCACAGATTAGAGAAGTGAAAACCTGACCAGGGGTGAACTCTGTGAAACCTGGAAATGACAGACTCCACAGTGGTTTAGAAATTACCCTTGGATGAGAATCAGATATTCTGGGTTTCAGTCGGGGTCCAGCCACAAACTAGATCAGTAGCTTCATGGAAGTCACTGAATTTCTGAGTTGCTTCAATGACAAAAGGTGTGGTTGTGGTTTGTAGGATATCAGGCCTTCGCCCAAATCTGTAACAGCGCTTCTCAAACTTTAATATGCGTACACATTACCTGAAGAACTTGTGAAAAACATAGATTCTAACTGACTAGATCTGAAGTGAGCTCAATCTTTTGCATATCCAATAAGCTCCCATGATACGCAATGCTATTTCTTTGCAAGCATGCTCTGTGTAGGAAGGCACTAGAATTTACTGGTTCAATATTCCTAGGCAGGATCAATCAATAAGGGAACACTAAGTGTCTAATTGCCCCTTTCAAATGAAGAGATGAAGAAGGAGAGTAAGTGGAAGAGAGATTAGGCCAGGAAATTTGACAAGGACCAAAGCACAATCCCAAACCATTAAGAACTGAAACCAGGGCTTACCATGCAAGTAGGTGTTCAATAGTTGTGTCAAATATCAAAAGATAGGAGGGTTGCTCAGATCTTTTGTGTCAGCATGAAACAGTGGCCCTCGGGGAATTTCATTTGTTGTGTGGGTTATGCCACTGGTGGTTAAAAAATAGTTGTAAAAGTATTCCCCCAATTGGTCGTGTGTATATTAAATTTTCCATATACACAGTGGAATATTACTCAGCCGTCAGAAAGGATGAATACCCGACTTTTGCATCAACATGGACGGGACTGGAGGAGATTATGCTGAGTGAAATAAGTCAAACAGAGAAAGTCAATATCATATGGTTTCACTTATTTGTGAAACATAAGGAATAGCGGGATGCCTGGGTGGCTCAGTTGGTTAAGCAGCTGCCTTCGGCTCAGGTCATGATTCCAGCGTCCTGGGATCGAGTCCCACATCGGGCTCCTTGCTCAGCAGGAGCCTGCTTCTCCCTCTGCCTCTGCCTGCCATTCTGTCTGCCTGTGCTTGCTCTCTCTCCCTCTCTCTCTGACAAATAAATAAAATCTTAAAAAAAAAAAAAAACAACATAAGGAATAGCATGGAGAACATTAGGAGAAGGA
Organism: Lutra lutra; assembly: GCF_902655055.1. Taxonomy (NCBI): domain Eukaryota; kingdom Metazoa; phylum Chordata; class Mammalia; order Carnivora; family Mustelidae; genus Lutra; species Lutra lutra. The sequence continues at coordinate 19,224,097 of NC_062287.1, read as the reverse complement.
AGGGAAAAATGAAGGGGGAGAAATCGGAGTGGGAGATGAACCATGAGAGACTATGGACTCCAGGAAACAAACTGAGGATTTTAGAAGGAAGGGGATGGAGGATGGGTGAGCCTGGTGATGGGTATTAAGGATGGCATGGATTGCATGGAGCACTGGGTGTTCTACACAAACAATGAATCATGGAACACTACATCAAAAACTAATGATGTACTGTATGGTGACTAACATAACATAATTTTTTTTAAAAGAATGAAAAAATAAACTTCCCATTAAAAAAAAATCTTAGTTTTAAGATAACTCAAATGTATAAATTCTTTGAGTTATAATTCATGACTTTGAACTTTGAGCAAAACCAAAGCACCCACCCCAGATGACAAAGTCATTGTCCTACATCTTCTTCTTTGCAGTTTTGTTTTGTTTTATTTTAGAGAGCACAGGCAAGAGCAGGGGTGGTGGGGGAGGAGCAGAAGGAAAGGGAGAGAGAATCTTAAGCTCCACACCCAGCACAGAACCTGACTCTGGGCTCTATCTCACCACCCTGAGATCGTGACCTAAGCCAAAATGAAGAGTCAGACGCCCAACCAACTGAGCCACCCAGGCACCCCTCTTCTTTATACTTTGTTTGTTTTATTTTTTTCACATTGAGAACTTTAATCTGTCTGGAATCTTCCTTTTCATGAGATGTTTTATACAGAACAGTTTTCATTTTCTCTTTTGTTTTTTTACCTTATAAGCTTTCTCTACTAGAGATCCCCTGCCTGTCAATTCTGGGAAATGTCTCTAATTTCCCCAAATATGACCTTTCTATTTATTTGTCTTTCCTGCTGAAACTCTTCTGTATCTCTTAGCTTAAAAAAAAAGTTTTATTTTGTCCTTCTTTCCTGTTACCCTCTAGAGAGTCCTCCAATGTAAGCTTCCAACTCAGTAGTGGTTCTTCAGTTTTATCCCTGCCACAATTTATCATGTTTATTAATTATTACATTTTATGTAATAACATTTCCTATTTGGCTCTTGTTTGTGACTTCCTGTTCCTTTTTTCTTTCTCTAGTATATTCCCTTATCTCCTTGAATGTTCTTATTTTGCATATTTAAATTCCATTCTACCAGGAATGCTACTTCAGATGGTAGGTGATGTTTGTTTTGTCTTTTTTTTTGGGGGGGGGGTCCTATTGTTTGCCTGTCAACCCATGTACCTTGGGAGACGCCAACTGCTCTTTGTGGTAATGCATGTTGGTAAGGAGCCAAAGGCCATGTACTTGTCTGCATCAATCTGATTAATATAAGACAGTAATCTGCAAACTATGGCCCATGGGCCAAGTTGGACCCATTGCCCATTTTTATAAATACAGTTTATTGGAGCACAGAAACTGCCATTTGTTTACACAGCCTACGGCTGTGTGAGCACCACAGGGACAAAGTTGGGTAGTTGCAGAGAAACCATACAGCTCACAAAGCCTAAAATATATAATTTGGCACCTGACAGAAAAAGTTAGTCGACCCCTGATTTAAGAAGTGGAGAGAGTTGAGACCTACAGTGGAGAGTGACAATTACCACCAACCCCTGTCATCCGGTCCAAGGGCTGCCCTTCCCTGCGGCAACACCTCTGGTCAGGATTTCACCTGGCGGTGGCTCCTTTAGAAGGTAACACCTGGGCCTTGATGGTTTACAGGGGAGTCGTGAGGGCATGAAGGCTCATGTGTGGCTGGTCAGCTCATTTCCATCACTTCCTCACTCAGTCCAATGCTTGGTGCTGCCCTGACATTTCAAGGTTGGACTGTTGCTACTTACTTCTGTCATGACAGTGCAAGCAAGGATAGTCTAAAGGCATTGCACATGAAAAGCAATCTAGTCTCCCAATGCTTCCTCTTCCCTGCTGGGGTCTAAGTGGCCACTATCCACCCAGGGGAAAAATGATGACCTTCTGCTCCTTGGAGTTTTCTTATGCTTTGTTGTCATTTCATAGTAATTATCATTAGATTCTGGAAACCATGCTTCCCTCTTGTTTCTTCGGTTTCTCCCAGATTGGTTTGGTTTTTTTTGTTGTTTTTTTTTTTTTGGTCAGGAGGCCAACAACACATGTTGCTTCACCCTTTGACAGAAACCAGAAGTCTCTGATGTTTATATAGATTAAGACCATCTCCATGGCAACAACTTTTCCAAGCCCTTCTTCACTCATTCCTAATCCCTTCCAACACAAAACTCATACAGACATGCCTCCTGTTTCACTGTGCTTCGCTTTACTGCACCTTGCAGATACTGCATTTTTTATAAATTGAAGGTCTGTGGCCATTCTGAATCAAACAAGTCTACTGGCGCCATTTTTCCACAGCATTTGCTCCCTTCACGCCTGTGTCACATTTCAGTAATTCACAAACTATTTCAAACTATTTCATTGTTATTTATATTTGTTATGGTGATCTGTGATCAGTGATTATGACTCGCTGGTTAATTTTTTTTTAATATTTTATTTATTTGACAGACAGAGATTACAAGTAGGCAGAGAGGCAGGCAGAGGGGAGGGGGGGAAGCAGACTCTCTGCTGAGCAGAGAGCCCGACACGGGCTCGATCCCAGGACCCTGGGATCATGACCTGAGCCAAAGGCACAGGTTTTAACCCACTGAACCACCCAGGTGCCCCTCGCTGGTTAATATTTTTAATTAAGCTATGTAAGTTGTTTTTTAGACATAATGCTATTGCACACTTAACAGACTACCATGTAAACAACTTTTATATGCACTAGGAAACCAAGAAATTTATTTGACTTACTATACTGCAATATTTGTTTTACTGGGGTGACCTGGAACCAGACCTACATCTCCAAGGTACAACTGAAACCCAGAGGAAACTGGGAGCCAAGAGCTGAGGAGAAGTAAGACTTCCAGTGATTTTTCTCAAGGATTCTGATTCAGTGGTCCTTCGTTCTCATGAGTTCCACACAGCTTGTAACATACAAGTTGCTATTATGGACCCAAAATTCGTAAGTCAAAGCACTAATCCTCAGTGTGGCAATATTTAGAGATAAGACCTTTCAGGAGATAAATGAGGTTAAATGAGGTCATCAGGGAGAGACCTAATCCAGAATGACTGGTGTCCTTAGAAGAAGAGACACCAGTGATTATGCTTACAGAGAAAAGGCCCTGTAGGAAAATTATAGCAAGAAGATGCGTCTCTACAAACAGAAAGAAAGGGCCTCACCAAAGACCAAGCACCTTGACCTTGGTCTTCCAGCCTCCAGAACTATAAGAAAGTGTATTTTTGTTGTTTAAGACACATATTCTGTGGTATACCACTATGGCAACCTGAGAAGACCAACACACTTGCCAGTTAGCCCTAAAGAGTGCCCAGAAGACTCTGCGCACTTATATCCTAATAGCAAGGTTGCTGCTTATAAAATATGCCTTCTCCAATATCCAACATATATATCCAATATCATATATATATATATATATATATCGCACCCAATTTCATACATCCTACATCGCAAATGCAGAGAAGGAAATGAACCCCAGTTGTAACCATCCAACTATATCCTAAATGGATACCATAAAAATATCCTAGATGAAGAAAAATACTTTTCTTGTAGAGAAAGCTCCTACATACCATGATCCCACCTTGCCAGATAAGCAATGTCTTAAACATGGATGAAGAAATCCTGTAAATAGAAAAAGAATGATCCATCATCCAAGCACAATCTGGGAGTATCATAGAACCTCTGAGGCATTTGGGAGATATCTCCTATGCTAATCACAGACAAAGAAAGGCCAATCATTTAAAAGCCTGGAAAGAACATATAGTACCCAGAGCAATCTAGAGATTCAGAGCAATCGCTATCAAAATACCAACAGTATTTTTCACAGAACTAGAACAACAATCCTAGAATTTGTCTGGAACCACAGAAAACTCAGAATAGCCAAAGCAACCTTGAAAAAGAAGAACTAAGCTGGAGATGTCACAATTCTAGACTTCAAGCTTTAGTAATCAAAACAGGATGGTACTATCAAAAAAAAAAAAAAAAAAAAGCCAAAATCTTGCCATTTGCAATGATGTGGATGGAACTAGAGTGTATTATGCTGTGCGAAATAAGTCAGTCAGAGAAAGACAATTATCATATGATCTCTCTGATATGAGGAATTTGAGAGGCAGGGCCAGAAAGGGGGGCTTGGGGGGGTAGGGAGGGAAAAAATGATACCAAATGGGACTGGGGAAGGAGATAAACCATAAGAGACTTTTAATCTCAGGAAACAAACTAAGGGTTGCTGGGGGGTGGGAGGGGAAGGACAGGGTGGCTGGGTGATGGACATTGGGGAGGGTAGTGTTCTATGGTGAGTGCTGTGAATTGTGTGAGACTGATGAGTCACAAACCTGTACCATTGAAGCAAATAATATATGTTAATTTTTTTAAACTACAAAAAAAAAAAAAAAAAAAAAAACCAGGATGGTACTGACACAAAAATAGACACATAGATGAATGGAACAGAAAAGAAAGCCGAGAGGTAAGCCCACAATTATATGGTTAATTAATCTTCCATCAGGGAGGCAAGAATATACAATTTGAAAAAGACACTGTCTTCAGCAAACGGGTGTTGGGAAAACTGGACGCTACATGCAAAAGAATGAGACTGGCCCGTTTTCTTACACCATGCACAAAAGTAAACTCAAAATGGATTAGGGACCTGAAATTATAAAAATCCTAAAAAAAACACAGGTAGTAATTTCTCTGCATCAACTGTAACAATATTTTTCTAGATATGTCTCCTGAGGTCAGGGAAACCACAAAAATAAACTATTGGGACTACATCAAATATGTGCAGCAAAGGAAGCAATTAACAAAACTGAAAGACAACCTACTATGGGAGAAGATATTTGCAAATGACATATCTAATAAAGGGTTAGTATCCAAAATATATAAAGAATTTACACATCTCAATACCAAAAACAAAACAAACAAACAAACCAATTTTAAAATGGGCAGAAAACATGAACAGACATTTCTCCAAAGAAGACATACAGCTAGTCAACAGACACATGAAAAGATGCTCAACATCACTCATCATCAGGGAAATGGAAATTGAAATCACAATGAGATGTCACCTCACACCTCTCAGAACGGCTAAAATCAAAAACACAAGGGAGCCTAGGCGGCCCAGTCATGCAAGCATCTGCCTTTGGCTCAGGTCATGATCCCAGGACCCTTGGAGCGAGCCCCGCATCTGTCTCCTTGCTCAGGGGGGAGCCTGCTTCTCTCTCTGCCCCTTCTACCTTCGTCCTCATGCTCTCTCTTGCTCTCTCCCTCTCTCACAAAAAAAAATTAAATTAAAATACTTTTTTTAAAAAACACAAAATTTAAAAACATATATACTAAAAAAAAAAAAAAAAAACCCACAAGAAACAGCAAGTGTTGATGAGGGTATGGAGAAAAAGGGACCCTCGTGCACTGTTAGTGGAAATAGAAACTGGGGCAGTCACTCTCTTAAACAGTATGGAGGTTTTTCAGAAAATTAAAAAATAGGATTACCATATGATCCAGTAATCACACTACTGGGTATTTACCCAAAAAATATGAAAACGCTAATTCAAAGGGATATATGCACCCCTGTGTTTATTACAACATTATTTACAGGAGTCAAATCATGGAAGCAGCCCAAGTGTCCAACAACAGATGAACAGATAAAGAAGATGTGATATACATGACGGGATATTACTGGCCATAGCAAAGAAGGAGATCTTGCCACTCGCAACAACATGGATGGATCTAGGGAGCACCATGCTGAGCAAAGTCAGTCAGAGAAAGATAAATACCATATGATTTCACTCACTTGTGGAATTTCAGAAACAAAACAAATGAACAGAGGGAAAAAGAGAGAGACAAACCAAAAAAACAGACCCTTAGCTCTAGACAACAAACAGATACTTGCAGAGGGGAGGTGAGTGGGGGATGGGTGGAATAGATGAAGGGGATGAAAAGTACGCTTAACCTTGATGAGCACTGAGTAATGTATAGAATTGTTGGGTCAGGGATGCCTGGGTGGCTCAGTTGGTTAAGCTGCTGCCTTTAGCTCGGGTCATGATCCCAGGGTTCTGGGACCGAGTCCCGCATCAGGCTCCTTGCTTAGCAGGGAGCCTGCTTCTCTCTCTGCCTCTGCCTGCTTATGTGCTCTCTCTCTCTCTGACAAATAAATAAATAAATAAATAAAATCTTAAAAAAAAGAAAAAAAAGAATTGTTGAATCACCGTATGGTTCCCCTGAAGTTAATATAACACTATTATGCTAGCTATACTGAAATTAAAATTTTTAAAAAAATTTAAAAACCTTAAATACATAAATACATAAATAAAAGCCTGGAAAGATTAAAAAGATAAAGATAAAAAGATAAAGACAGGTTTACATCTTCCATTTACCTGTAGCTATCCCCTTTCCAGTCCTCTCAACATATTGCATACAGGGGAATTGCGGGGTGCTCCAGTCAGACAGGGGTGTCCCAACTGGGTGGGGGCTGCAGCACAGCGGGTAAAAGAGGTCACCAAGGCAGAACGAAAGAGGAAAAAGTTTACTGAGCACAGCGCTGGCAGCTGGCAGAACAGCAGAGACTGTGTGCGATGAGATGGTGGTGAGGGGCCACATTTACAAGGACAGAGGGAAGAAGGATGGGAACATATACAACTTTCTCTCTTTTGGTAACTGTGCCTTGTTATAAGTAGCCCATTGGTTAGACAGGGCCTACAGCTATTTCATTTAACGAGCCTGTCCACATTCGGTCCAGGAGTCACTATGAGACCTTTTGCCTTGCTCGCATTTCCATGGCTCAAGCGTGTTGCCTAAAAGTGGCCCCTATGGGGATGATCTCAAGAATCATCTTGAATTTTCTAAAATCCTTTAAATGGAGTGGATATTAGTTATTATGGGCCCCCCTAAATATAAAAGATTTAACTGCAACATAAAGAAAAAAAAATTTTTTTAATTTTATTTATTTATTTATTTATTTATCTAATTCCTGGGACTTGATACCAGGACCCTAGGATCATGACCTGAGCCAAAGGCAGATGCTTTAAAAAAAAAAAAAAAAAAAAAGGCAGATGCTTAACCACTGAACCAGCCCAGCACCCTATGACACAGAGAAAAAACTTAAAAAATATGTTTAAGCCAGACAAAATTTCCTTGTTTGGAAAATAAAAGTGGGCACACAAATTCACAACACTGTATCACACTGTACCCATTCCGCTTACAGCTTTCTGTTTACGGGACTGCTGAAATCAGAAATCCTCCTCTGACAGAGAAGTGAGATGTTAAATGGCTAGTTCCACCCGCCATGAGCTCACACTTCAGGCTAAGGCTAAAACAACAGTGCAATGCCATTGTCATGGGAAGGAGTCTCCCTTGCTTACATGTGCTCCCCATCACATCTAAAACAATTCCCTGCACATAATCTGCGCATCATAAACACTGAACAAATGAAAAAAGTAAAGACTAATTATAGCAGAAGACACAACAGCCTGACGCATATGGAAATGTCGCCATTATTACTGATAGAATTGATAGAGGAACCTGTCTTTGGTTCACCTCGACTTCATCCAAGAATCCGAGGCCACACACTCTGGTCTCGAGCTGTGCTGTGGACAGACAGGGGCCCCTCATCAGAGGAAGTACTCGTTCAAATAGGCCTACATGTGGTCAGAGAACAGACTGAAACACAGCGCACCCTCTCAGGGGAAGGCCAGGTCTGAAAAGCAGAGCTCCAAAAAGCTAAAGCAAAGTTGTTCTACTCTTTGTCCCAAACTTGCCAACGAGATGAATCAGTCCTCCTCCTTTGAATGAGTGTGGGTGTGGGTGTTCAAGGATCTTCACAAAACAACATGTTTCCAAGCATTTTTGTTCCTCATTTTCCCACACTTTTTTTTTTAAGATTTTATTTGAGAGAGACCTCTAACAGGGAAGTGGGAGGCACAGAAGGTGGTGGGAACAGAAGGAGAGGGGAAAGCAGACACCCTCCTGAGCAAGGAGCCAGACATGGGGCTCAATCCCAGGACTCTGAGATCATGACCTGAGCCTCAGGCAGCTGCTTAATCGACCAAACCATCCAGGTGATGTCAACTTCTTTTTTTTTTTTTAAGATTTTATTCATTTATTTGACAGAGAGATCATAAGTAAGAAGGCCAGTGGGGGGGGGGGAGCAGAGCAGAAAGCCCAATGTGGGGCTTGATCCCAGCCAGGACCCTGAGATCATGACCTGAGCCGAAGACAGAGGCTCAACCCACTGAGCTACCCAGGTGCCCCGATGTCAACTTCTCAAGTTGGATGTTTGCCATGATTATTTTCCGTCTTTCTCCTTTTCTTAGAAACCTTTCTAAGCATTTAAAACTATAAAATGCTTTTTATATACCGCTTTAGCTATATTGCATATATTTTGATATTTAGTATTTTCATTATCATGCAGTTTTAAGCATTTTCTAACATACATTATGATTGCTTTTTCAGTCAAGTGTTTTTAGAAGTGTGATTTTCAAATTACTAAGATAGGAGATGTCTGGTTATCTTTTTTTTTTAATTATCTGCTATATTCATCTAATTTAATTTCATCATAGTCTGAGGTGTGATCAATTATGATCATGATTTTTGAAATACTTTTTAGGACTTGATTTATGATCTATGTAAGTGTCCCATGAGTGTCTGAAAATAATATATATTCTCTAATAGGGGGGTGAAGAGTTTTACCCCCCTACTGGAGAATATATGTTCTTGAGAAAGATTATTATATTGTTTCATTCATATGCAGAATATAAGAAGCAGCCCAGAGGATCATAGGGGAACAGAGGGAAAACTGAATGGGACATAATCAGAGAGAGAGACAAACCATGAGACACTCTTAACTGTAGGAAACAAACTGAGGGTTGCTGGAGGAGAGAGGGATGGGGGAATGGAGTAACAGTGATGGTCATTAAGGAGGGCCCGTGATGTGATGAGCACTGGGTGTTATACGTAACTGATGAATTATTGAACGCTGCATCTGAAACTAACATGTACTATGTGTTGGCTAGTTGAATTTAAATAAATTTTTGAAAAAGAATATATATTCTTTTATCTATGTTCATAGCTATTCATTAGGTCAAGCACATTGTTATATAATTCCAATGTTCCATTATCTTATAATTTCTGTCTTCTTGATCTATAAATTATTTAGAGAGATGTGTTAACATTTCCCACCAAAACGATCAATTTATCAACATCTCTTTGCACTTTCTCAAGTTTTACTTATATTATTTGGAGCTATTTCATTGGGTGCATAAAAGTTTAGATTCCTGTTGTGTCTATCTTCTGATGAGTTAAATGTTTTATCACTAAAACTAATGGTGTTATTCTTTATCTACAAAAACACATTTTGTCTTAAATTTTACTTAATTTCATATAAATAAGGTTAAATGGGGTGCCTGGGTGACCCAGATGTTGAGCATCTGCCTTTAGCTCAGGTCATGATCTCCAGGTCCTGGGATCGAGCCCCGTGTGGGGCTCCCAGCCCAGTGAAGAGTCTGCTTCTGCCTCTCCTCCTGCTTGTGCTCTCTCTGTCTCTCTCTCTCTCTCTCTCTCAAATGAATGAATGAATGAATGAACGAAGGAATGAATAAGGATACATCTGATTTCCTTTGTTTTGTGTTTCCCTAGTGTATCCTTTTTGATGCTTTTGCCTTTGACTGTTTTTGTCCTTTATATTTTTGGTATGTTTCTTGGAAAAGGCCTGTAGTATGCTCCTTTTATCAAATCTGAACTGATATTCTCTTACCTGATGTGTTTAATTCATTTACATTTATTTTTGACATAGTTGGATTTATTTTTTCTTATATCTTTTTTTAAAATCTTTTCCATTTCAGTGCTTCTTTTTATTTTTCCTTCACTTTGTTGTTGTTGTTGTTAGGTAAACCACGACACCCAACAGGGGGCTCAAACTCTTGACCTCAGGATCAAGAGTCACATGCTCTGCTGACTGAACCAGTCAGGTGCCCCTATTTTTCATTCCTTACTATTTGTTCTAAATTTGTTCTAAATTAAGGTTTTAGTTTGGTTTGGTTTTTCTCCCCCATTTACTGATTTGAGAGTTATTGTACTTGTTTTATACTCTCTCAATGGGAATTCCTGAGATTTTTTTTATTATTTATTTATTTATTTATTTGATAGAGATTGCAAGTAGTCAGAGAGGCAGGCAGAGAGAGAGAGAGAGAGGGGAGGAAGCAGGCTCCCAGCTGAGCAGAGACCCCTCCCCCCTCCATGCAGGACTTGATCCCAGGACCCTGAGACCATGACCTGAGCTGAAGGCAGTGGCTTTAACCCACTGAGCCACCCAGGCACCCCGCTGAGATCTTTTTTAAAGATTTTATTTATTTATTTGAGGAGAGAGAGCACAGGGGGAGTGGCAGGCAGAGCAGGCAGAGCAGGCAGAGGTCATAATCCCAGTGTTTTGGGATTGAGCCTGGCATCAGGCTCCCTGCTCAGCAGGGAGCCTGCTTCTCCCTCTCCCACTTCCCCTGCTTGTGTTCCCTCTCTCACTGTCTTTCTGTCAAATAAATAAATTTTAAAATCTGTAAAAAAAATTTTTGTTCATCTGAAATGTTTCTTTTTTTTTTTTTTTAAGTTTGCTGCATGTGAAATTCTAGGATGGAGGGAATTTCTTCTCGTACTTGGCTACCCTTGTACTATACCATAGTCAAGAGTCTATTTCATGTTCTTTCATGGATAATGTCTTCCCTGGCTCGTTATATGGCCTCTTCTCTTTGGTGTTCTGCAATTTCACTCTGATATGTCTGTGTTTGTTGATTTCCTTTCATTTAATCCACTTGGGATCCCCTGGGATTCCTGAATCTGAGAATTGGTATCTTCATGTTTCAGTGATTAAGTGATTCATTTTCTTATTCTTGCCTTTCCTCATTATCTTGATGCTTTCATTTTTTTCCTGCAATTAACTACTTGTTAGAGCACTGGTCCAAGGGTCAGTGAACACTTGTGTCCAATGAAAGTCATATGGTTTTATAAAAATTACAACTGGAACACAGACACACCAATTTATGATTTGTCTATGGATCCTTCCAGGCTCCAACAGTGAACCTGAGTAGTTGTGACAGAAATAAGAGGCCCACGGTGCCTAAAATATTTATCATCTGAGCCTTTAAGGAGGAGAGACCCGATCCCTGCTTCCAGCCTTTGTGTCTTTTTTTCACTTTCACTTTTTAAATTTGCCAAATTTAATTGCTTTTCTATAAGCCTCGTCTATGTCTTTTTCACTTCTTGATTGTTTTTTCATTGTCTGTAGTTCTTACTCATTTTTTATTCCCTCTTTTTTTTAAACACATTAAACAAACTTTTTTCTGGATCAAATAAATAATTGTGATGTTTTAATACCAAAGTCTTTACGGGCCTCATCCTGATGGTTATTGTTTCTGCCCGTTCTTGTTAACAGTGCCTTAGACCCTCATGAGTTTTGTACTTTTTTTTTTACAATGAGGTTATATTTCTAATACCTCTATGGGGGCGCCTGGGTGGCTCAGTGGGTTAAAGCCTCTGCCTTCGGCTCAGGTCATGATCCCAGGGTCCTGGGATCGGGCTCTCTGCTCAGCAGGGAGCCTGCCTCTCCCTCTCTCTGTGCCTGCCTCTCTGCCTACTTGTGATCTCTGTCTGTCAAATAAATAAATAAAATATTTAAAAAAAAAGAAATCTAATACCTCTATGGGGAATTTTTCAGGCCTGCTTTAGGGATGCCTTCCTCTCCTGAAGATTTGCATTCCTTCCATTCTATCCACCCAGGTCTACTTTAAATTACATTTACTGTTTATAGTTTCAAAGAAGAATAATGATGTAAGGGCCATTAATTCATAAAATGACTATTTTCCCTCAATTCATATAGCCAAGGTCAAAATAGAAAAGTAGGATGGGTTTATTTTCTAGTTCACTCTATTTCTGAGAGCGTAACTCTTCCTTGGTCTGTTTTGTATTGGGAGGATGTTAATCCTGCCTCTGTCCTCTTCACAGGTGCAAGGCTTTGTTTCCCACACCTGACGGTATTTCCATCAGACTGAAGTTCAAGGCCACCTGGTGTCAGAAGGTACCACATACAATTGGCTTGGTGCCCCCCCCCACCTTGGCTTAAGATGATGCCCCCACTGTCTGGCAGGTTCACTTTTGCAATTGAAAGACTGAGGCTTTATTTTAATATTTTCAAAGGTTGGGTAGCAGGAGACTTTTAAAATATATAGTCTATAATATTGCCAGGAGTAGGTCAAGGTTAATTCCATTTAATTATTTTAAAATTAAAACTTCTGTATGACAGAAAGCTCCCATGAATTGTGACATGGGGGTGATGCTTAGACAGGGAAATAATATTTGCAACACAAGAAATAATTTGTGTACAGATTATACAAAGTATTTTCTTCAATGGTTGAACAATCTCAGAAAAAATAAGTAAATCTTACAGAACAAAAGAGGCAAAAAAATGCATGAAAAGATATTAAATTCAATAGTAATAAGGAAGGAAAAAGTGAGTATCTATGTCTTCATCCATTTGGGCTGCTGTAGGAGAATACCACAGACTTAAAAAAAAAAAATTCTTTCCGATAGTTCTGAAGGATATAAAGTCTAAGATCAAGGTGCTTTCAGATTCAGTGTCTCATGAGAGCCTACTTCCTGGTTCCTAAACAGCAGTCTTCTTGCTGTGTCCTCACAGGGCACAAGGGGTAAGGAAACTCTCTGGGGTTTCCTTTACAAGGGCACTAATCCCATCAGTGAGGACTCCACCCTTGTGACCTAATCACCTTCTAAAGGTCTCATCTCCTAATACCATCACATTGGGGGTTAGAATTTCAACATATGGATGGAGGGGCAGGAACAAACATTCAGTCTATAGCTACCTAAGATCAGACAAATTCACTCGAGAGATATATTACCTACAGAAGCACTCTGCATGGGCACCTGGGTGGCTCAGATGGTTGAGCATCTGCCTTTGGCTCAGGTCATGATCCCAGGGCTGGGATTGAGCCCCACATAGGGCTCCCTGGCAGGGAGGCTGCTTCTCCCTTTCCCTCTGCTGCTCCTGTTGGGTCCCCCCAAAAATGGGTACCCCAATAATGGATCCGTGATTAAAGGAGCGAGACCAGTACAAAGCAAAAGTCAAGCAAAGCTTTATTTCGCGTCAAGCATCAGGAATCAAACCGACCATCAAACAGAACAGTCAGGGTCACCCCTTACAGGGAGGACCACCCCTCCCTGCTTTCCAGACTAACTTTTATAGAGCAAAGGCCATGTGGTTGGGCCTGGCCACGCACAGGTGGCCAATGAAATTGTAACACACAGAGAAAGCTGCACAGTCTTTCTAGGTGACCAATTGACTTACAATTTACCCTAGTAGACATTTGAACCAGCCTATCACCTTGTTCAGAATTGGCGCCCAAAAGGTGCCCAAAGGGTGAGCCCATACTCCTTGGTAGCTAGGAGACAGTATGTGCCCCCATTGATTGAATACCTCCACCTGGCCTGACCCACCCTTGTACTTGGACTTTGTTACCTGGGACTGGTTTCTGGGACTTGTTTTTAAGTAAGTTGGGGGGGGGGGGTAGGATCAATTTAAGTTTTGCAACAAAATGGCAGTTGGACCAGGGTGGGGCTCTCTGGCTGAATAGGCCCTTACATTCCCCCCTTTTCTTTGGAGATTAGTCAAATCTTTGACTTTTCAGCCAGTTCTATGTCCCTTTTTATGGCTTCTGGACTATTATAATGACTCCAGTGTGATTTACCCAGAAACAGCATTTCTCTCTTAGGGCTATGCAGAGCCCCCACTTATTCTAGAAATAGTATGTCAAGCCTTTCTCTATTTTTCCCACCTATATTTTAACACTAGGAGCAACAATGAACTCAACAAACTCATTGTTTTTTGAGTCTTAGTTTCAGTCCACGATTGGCGGGGTCCACTGGTAGCAGCATCCATCTCTGGGGGGCGTCCTCGTCCTCAGCTCATTTGACGTGACTCACGTAAATCCAGGCCCTGATGCCATCTACTTTTATTGCCATGGGAGTGGTCAGGATGACAGTAAATGGTCCCTTCCAGCGAGGTTCCAAGTTTCCCACTTGGTGGTGGTGTATCCAAACCAAGTCCCCGGGTTGGTAAGATGTGGCTGGATTTAGCACTGCCTGAGCTGGAAGGTCACTTTTGGTTTGTTGAGGAGGAGGGCCTGATACCCTTTTCCTGCAGAGTCTGTAAGAGAGCTCTCGAACCCCGCAAGCATGACCCATAGTCCTCAGCGGCTATTTCCATTATTCCCACTAACTCAGTCAGATTCTTCCTTTCAGATCCTTCAATTTTCTGAAGTTTCCTCCTTATATCTGGGGCTGACTGACTGGCAAAAGCAAGATCATCTACACGAGTTACCGTGCAACGTCTCCGAAGTTTACCTCAAGCTGCCTAGCTTAGGTAAACAAACATTTAAAGACAACCAAATCTAGAATTTAACACCCATAAAGGTGTGTTATTAAAACTAATTTTTCTCTCTAAAATAACCCTCATTTCCAGAGATAGCCTAATCAGGACTAATTCATTTGAAAAACAAGTCCAGTTTTAACAAACTTGGCCTAATTATTTACATAAGCTCAGCAAGAACAGTGAGTGTGATCATATAGATCTTATAGAATCTGCTTTGCTGGGGCGCCTGGGTGGCTCAGTGGGTTAAGCCGCTGCCTTCGGCTCAGGTCATGATCTCAGGGTCCTGGGATCGAGTCCCGCATCGGGCTCTCTGCTCAGCGGGGAGCCTGCTTCCCTTCCTCTCTCTCTGCCTGCCTCTCTGCCTACTTGTGATCTCTGTCTGTCAAATAAATAAATAAAATCTTTAAAAAAAAAAGAGAGAAAAAAAAAGAGAAAAAAAAAGAATCTGCTTTGCTGGAACTTCTTATAAGGAATCTCTAGGTTGAACTTTTAGTAGCCTCTCCGGGCCAGAAGCCAAGCCACGTAGTTGCCATCAGACATGCCTGCAATACCTGTCAGTCTGGGTGAATTACTCTTCCTGAGGCCCTGCCCCTGCCAGGGAGTGACATCCTTTACTCACCTGGTGAGGCTGCTGGGAACTCTGTAAGCAAGGTATCAGGCCAACAGTTCCAAAGGGCTTTAAGGCTCCAGGTTTCATAAAGTCAACCTTAGTTCCTTTAAACTGTCTAGTCATGTCTGAGTCTTTTCAAATATGACATCCCAGTCAAGGCCTTGGTAAAATAACCAGTGTTTCCAATAGTGTCCTGCTACAAGAAGAACAGATTCTTATTGAACTTATGCAAATGACTGATTGCCATGAAAGAAAGAATACTTACTAAGACCTTTTGGTTTCAGAGGGTTCAGATAGAAAAGTTGAATGCCTTGATTCGTTTACAAATGAGCACTTTTACATCTCTATAAGTTACAGAAAACTTAAAAAGTTTCCCTAGTCTGGAAGAGCAAACATTACAGAACCAGTCATGTTTAATAAGACAACATATTAAGAGACACAACATTACAACTTCCTTCAGTTCATCTAGTCCCATGTTACTAATTCTGGTTTAGTCCGAATGCAGCTTTTACTTCTGGAAATTCTTACCCATTTCAGTTCCAGGATTTTATCTTTTCTTTTTTTTTTTAAAATATTTTATTTATTTGACAGAGAGAGATCACAAGTAGGCAGAGAGGGAGAGAGGGGGAGGAGGAAGCAGGCTCCCTGCCCAGCAGAGAGCCCAAAGCGGGACTCGATCCCAGAACCCTGAGATCATGACCTGAGCCGAAGGCAGAGGCTTAACCCACTGAGCCACCCAGGCAGCCCCCAGTTCCAGGATTTTAACATATCAAAGACCTGTATTTGTCCTGAAAGTCTCCCATATGAATTTCCTTTAAGGCGGAATTCATCTTACAAGAGAATTAAACAATTCTCTTAATTAATTAATTAAACAATTAATTAAACAATTAAACATTAAATAAATGACAAAAACTCAGAATAGATATGTTTAAATATCAAGTGATGACACTTATCAAAACATTAAAACTTTAGGAAATGTAGAACCTCTAGAGAAGTTACAGCATTTAACCAAATGTAACCCAAAGTTTATCATTGGTTTAGCAGTACTCCCTGAGTAACTTAGCATATCAAGGAAAAGCCTTATGAGTCAAAGGGATCTCATTTACAACTTTGGGCAGGCAAAGAGAAAACCATTTATACTTTTTTTTTTTTTTAACCAGATCAATTAACCTAAGAAAACTTTGCCCTTTTAAACAGAGAGAAAGGGGCGCCTGGGTGGCTCAGTGGGTTAAGCCGCTGCCTTCGGTTCAGGTCATGATCCCAGGTCCTGGGTTCGAGCCCCACATCGGGCTTTCTGCTCAGCAGGGAGCCTGCTTCCTCCTCTCTCTCTGCCTGCCTCTCTGCTTACTTGTGATTTCTCTCTGTCAAATAAATAAATAAAATCTTTAAAAAAAAATAAAAAAAAATAAACAGAGAGAAAACCAGCTTTTTTTATACCAGTGTATTTCCTTTTTTTTTTCAGTCTTAGTTACACTTAGCAGAATTTTGTACTCTTAGAAATACCTTAACCTCTACTCAAGACTAAATATTAACCAATTGTGAGCTGTTAAAACAGAATTCAGTTAAGCACAAAAGATGTTTACCGACAGATTTCAAAAGCACAAACCTAGTTCCAGCAACCAGCGCTCTAGCATTTTATCCCATTTGGTTTAAAGTTTCAGGTTAGAATAGACTTTGAAAGCTACTTTAACAATTACCCATTAAAACCTTGAGACAGACAATTAACCATCACTTTAGTCATCTCTTTGCTAACAGATTTCAACAGATTTTAACAGATTTTAACAAATAACACGAGTTTATTTGACTTTAAGTAAAAACTCTGAAGTCTTACATTTACTACTGATAACTCAAGACATGTTCATCCTAATTAACCCAACAAACTTAGTTAACTTAGTTCAAATACTGATTTATGTTCCACCTGGGCCCACTCCGTTTGGAATGTTTACCTGAGACACGGTGGGAAGATCCGGAGTGGGGGGTGTTAGGTCCAGGGGGCGCTCTTCTTGTTTCCTGACAGCGAAGAACAGAACAAAGGGCCACCAGAAGGCAGAGAAAGGGTTCCCAGTTCCAGGGCTCATCAGCTCCAAGAGAGGAGCAGATGCCATGCTTTCCCACCAGCAAGGGGGAGGGGCTAGGCAGTCTACATTGGGCCCGAGAAGGCATGGAATGTCCCCAAAACAAAGGTAGTTTTGGCAGCTGCTTGGGAATATTCCTTAAAGTCTCTGTCTTGAGTTAGACTAACCCCAGTTGGCTCCAGTTATAGCCCTTAACACACGAAATGAGTGAGGGAGAAGCCCCACATCTATTAGGAGGAACGGAGAGACGAAAGTCAGAGTCCCCTTACTCTCTGCTTGCCCCATTCCTTCAAACACAACAAACACCACAACAGACTACAAAGAGACAAGACAAAGACAACTGCAAACCCAGCGGCCCTTACCCAGAGCCCTCCATGGGTGGGGTTTTCTTGGCCCCCTACAGACACTCGCCAGTGGGGATTTCTCGGTCCCCTAGAGACACTCACTGAGATGAGCCACAGAACAGAACCAGACCCAGATGACCGCCTAGGGGGGACTCGGACCCCTAGACGATCTAACAGAAGAGGGATGGGGCATCCCCGCATCCACTCCAGCCCTGGGGAGCATGGCTGCATCTAGCTTCTCCCTGGTGGGCCATACCTGGACCTCCGCAACCAGACAGAGATTCAGACCCAGAAATTCTGATGCTGGCTCAGTTCTCATCGTTTAATCCCGGACGAGCCCCCATATGTTGGGTCCCCCCCAAAAATGGGTACCCCAATAATGGGTCCGTGATTAAAGGAGCGAGACCAATACAAAGCAAAAGTCAAGCAAAGCTTTATTTCATGCCAAGCATCAAGAATCAAACCGATCATCAAACAGAAGGGTCAGGGTCACCACTTACAGGGAGGACCACCCCTCCCTGCTTTCCAGACTAACTTTTATAGAGCAAAGGCCATGTGGTTGGGCCTGGCCACGCACAGGTGGCCAATGAAATTGTAACACACAGAGAAAGCTGCACAGTCATGCTAGGTGACCAATTGACTTACAATTTACCCTAGTAGACATTTGAACCAGCCTATCACCTTGTTCAGAATTGGCGCCCAAAAGGTACCCGAAGGGTGGGGCCCATACTCCTTGGTAGCTAGGAGACAGTATGCTCCCTCATTGATTGGATAGCTCCACCTGGCCTGACCCACCCTTGTACTTGGACTTTGTTACCTGGGACTGGTTTCTGGGACTTGTTTTTAAGTAAGTTCCCAGGGGTGGGGGGGGCAGGGTCAATTTAAGTTTTGCAACAAAATGGCAGTTCGACAGGGGTGGGGCTGCTCTGGCTGAATAGGCCCTCACACTCCCCCTGCTTCTGCTCTCTCACTGTCTCCGTCAAGTAAATAAATAAAATTTAAAAAAGAAACACTCTGCACAAGACATGGGCAAGAAAATGGATACAATAATTTTCATTTTAACATAAGCTATAATTCTGAAAATTGAAAACATTATCTGTTCAGCAGAAATCAAGTGAACCAACTCGTTTGTACCTACACGAAATAGTATGCAATAGTTAACAAGAATGAATTCAAAATTTTATGGGTCAACTTGGGCAAATCTAAAAAACAAATTACTGAGTAGAAAAAGGCAAGATATACAATAACAGTTATACTAAAATATCATTTATTTACATTTTAAACACACAAAAAAAGCACTGTATATTATTTATGGATACTTAAATATCTATAAAAATGTAAAATCCTGTACGGGATCATTATCCTCCAACTTTGGGGAAGTAGTTCTTCTAGCAAGAGAAGCGGGAAGAGGAAAGAGTGATGTTTTAGCATTACCTGAGATGTTCTTTTTAATACAAAAATATTGAAAGCAAATACTAAAATACTAACATCCCAAATTTGATGCTAATTATATAATACATATAATCAGCAGCATAAATATACATATATTTATTTTATGTATTATTTTTGTATTTGTGTATTATTTTCTGTGCACTTCTGAATGCCTAAACCACTTTATAATTAATTTTTTAAAGAAGAAGAAAAAAATTAAAGAGTATAAAAATTGCCAATTTTTTTTTGACAGGAACACTTACGAACAGACATTTGAAGATATAAATATATGTACTGCTATAAGAAAATAAAAGGTTAATCAGTGTTTCAGAATATAGTCTAAAAACCAGCCCAAGTATTGACAAGATTGTAAATTACATAAGAACCAAAATTTTAACTGTTTTCTTTTCCCTGATTTACCAGCACCTAAACAGAGACTAGCACATATTAACATCTTAAAAATGTAAAATTTCTGAATGCTAAAAGCAAATATAATCATAGTCAAAATACAAATGATAGAGTAGGAAAAATATTTGTAACATTCATAATAGGAAAAGGTTAATATTGCTAATATTTTGACGACATCTACAAATTAAATACATATAAAGGACAATCTAACAGGAAAAAAAATGTCCTAGATACATGAACCACCAAGTCACAAAAAGAGAAATTGAAAACTGCCAACAAACATATGAAAAGATAGGCACCTTAATTATTAATTAGGGAGATATCAATTGAAACAAAAACTTCTCTGCATATCTCATTGGCAAAAATTTCAAAAGACAGTTAACATACAGAATTAGCATTAGTACAGAGAAACTGACACATTTACAAACAGTGCATAAAAATGTAACTGCAAAGGGGGCCTGGGTGGCTTAGTAGGTTTAGCAGCTGCCTTCAGCTCAGGTCATGATCTGGGGGTCCTGGGATCCAGCCCCGAATTGGGTGGATTCCTTGCTCTGAAGGGAGCCTGCTTCTCTCTTTCCCTCTGTCTGCCTGCCTACCGCTCCCCCTGCTTGTGCTCTCTCTCTCTCTCTCACTATCTCTCTCTCTGTGTCAGATATATAAGTAAAATCTTTTTTAAAAAATGCAACTGCAATAGATAGTAAACCCATAAAATATGCATATATATTCCCCCCAAATCATTGTCTGGCTCCTAAAATGTTCAAGATGCCCAGAGAAAAGCAACACCTAGAAGGCTGAGACAAAAGAAAGGAAGCTTGGAGCTTGAATTCTATCAGTTTAGAAGAATTGGTAAACGGGGCACCTGGGTGGCTCAGTGGGTTAAGCCTCTGCCTTCAGCTTCAGTCATGATCCCAGGGTCCTGGGATTGGGCCCCACGTCGGATTCTCTGCTCAGCGGGGAGCCTGCTCCCCCCACCACCACCCTCTGCCTGCCTCTCGGCCTACTTGTGATCTCTGTCAAATAAATAAATAAAATCTTAAAAAAAAAAAAAGAAAGAAAGAAAAGGAAAAAGAAAAAGCCATGGGATGGGTTTAATGGTAGAATGGAATTATAAAATAAAGCATCAATGACCTCAAACACAGATCAGTAAAAATTATTCTGTTTCATAAGATAGAATTTTTCTAATAAAAAAAAGTACAGAATGTCAGTGACCTCTGGAATGGGTTAAGAATTATGCCAGTCCTATTTGAATTCCAATAGAAGTGGGTATTCATTATAAATATGCCAAACTATTTTGAGTTGTTAAAATTTGTCTAAATAACTGAGTTGCTAAATATGACATTTTTATTCCATAAGACCCGAAGGATCAAAAATATTTTCAAAGAGAATTTCAGTTACTCTGTAAATAATGAGAAAGTAAAAAAAGTGCATTAAAGAAATGAGACACTACCTGCAAGCCCCACTTCTTTTTCCCAGTCCCTCCTTTCTCTTAAATCCTTGGCCTTTAAATCATTCCATGACTTGCTTTGTGATTATAAAAATTAACATGAGATTTGTCTACTTCAGAATGGTAAAATGTTTTGGGCTGTGGTGGGTAGAGGATAGAGGAATTTAAGGTAATTACTCCTTAAAAGCTAATGAACATATTTGATGGCACCCTGCTATTGATGTCCTTTCCCTCCATTCCAGTCCCTCCCTCCAATTCTTTTTATTCTCCAATATATTTCCTTTGAACTTGCCTAAAATCAGTGCAAACACACAACTGCATATAAACATAAGGAACCCTTGATAAAACTATGTGTTCACTAAAATATTTATTCTGCCCATGGCCTCATATCCTATCTTCCATAGACTTCTTGGGTCCATCACCTTTCTCACAAGAGTGCTCTCAGTCTTTCCTAATAACTGCCTATTTTATCCATTGGAAGAAATGTTTATGTTTTTTTTTTTAAAGTTTTTTTTTTTTAATTTGACAGAGATCACAAGTAGACAGAGAGGCAGGCAGAGAGAGAGAGAGAGAGGGAAGCAGGCTCCCTGCTGAGCAGAGAGCCCGACGCGGGACTCGATCCCAGGACCCTGAGATCATGACCTGAGCTGAAGGCAGCGGCTTAACCCACTGAGCCACCCAGGCGCCCCGAAATGTTTATGTTTTAAGTAAAAAAATGTTCTTCCAAAATAATTGCTTGTTCAACTATATTTCCTGGGACATTCAACCTAGTCACATCTTGGATGATCTCTTAAAAGAAGACGTGAAGGGGTGCCTGGGTGGCTCAGTGGGTTAAGCCGCTGCCTTAGGCTCAGGTCATGATCTCAGGGTCCTGGGATTGAGCCCCGCATCGGGCTCTCTGCTCGGCAGGGAGCCTGCTTCCTCCTCTCTCTCTGCCTGCCTCTCTGCCTGCTTGTGATCTCTCTCTGTCAAATAAATAAATAAAATATTAAAAAAAAAAAAAAAAGAAGACGTGAAGATGTAGATTTGAAGAGATCAGGCCTCCAGAACCCCATTACTCAGAGTCTGCAATTGCAGGACAAGCTGGATAAGCTTAGCTAAGGCGGGTCTGCCTACAGCTGTTGAAGAACGATTCCTAGGAGTTTCTAGAGTTGAAGTGTCTTCCTGCCAAGTTCTCAAGATGGGACTCCTCTCCTGCCAGAACGCAAAGTCATCTCAAGTCTCTCCCACCAGTTTTCACGCCTCTCTACTTTCCCCAAACCAGCTACTCTGCCCCTCTGTGCAATTTTGTGACTCCTATCTTCCTCTTAATGGTTTTGCAAATTTTCAAAGTAAGGCTGACTCCTCCTCCCCGCGCCTTTTTTCAACTTTTTTCGAAGTGTAAATTAATGCATAGTAATCATAAACATAATTGTAAAATTCAAAAAGCACATAAAAGCAATTCACCTCTCTTACCTAAGACAACTGATTGTAATTTCTTTACTGAGTGATTCTTTTTGAGTTCAAATCCTTTGGAAAATACAATCTCAAGATGTGTGTGTGTGCGTGTGTGTGTGTGTGTGTGTGTGTGTGTGTGTGAGAATTAGACAACAACAACTTTGTATCCAGCCGTAGAGCCCTGTAGGGAGGCACTGCAGTGAAAGGTATGAGGGATAGTGTAGAGGGTATTCTAAAAAGTTCCAGAGAATCAGGGTCCTCTCCAGGTTCATCCACTAAATCACTGTGCAACAGTGTCTAAAATCACTTTATCTCCCTGAGGTCAGGTTTTTTATTTGTATAATAAAAAGGCTAGACTTGATCATTCTAGGTTTACTTCCATGTGGTGGTGTTGGTTATTTTTCTGTTGTCCCACCTCAATTTGCATTTGACTTTCCTGTGCATTTGTGTTTTGTGATTATTCGTATCTATGCTCCTCGGTTAAATTAGTAAATTAATCTCGACTGAGACAAGGTCACTCACCTTTGGCATATTACTTTGAGTTAAAGTTACCTAAGAAACAGCCAATGCAAAAAGGCCACTCTCATCGTCTTTTGTCTCCCTGAAAGCAGGAAATAAATCTCCCATGTGAACGGAACCCTCCCCGTACCAGCAGGAAGAGAGACATCCTTATCACCAAGGCAGAATTTAGGGCCAGGAAGGTTGTATAACAAACCTTGTTACTTTACTAAATTTACTCTGCCAAGATCAGACTACTTTGTCTTGTAAATTCTTCACAAATGTATTGTTTCTTTGCCTAAAATATATAAAAGCTACCTGCTTTGGACACTTATTAGTTTGGTCTCATATTTCTATGCACTTCCATACATGTGATTTAAATTTGTTTTTCTCCTGGGTTGCCTAGGTGGCTCAGTCGACTAAGTGTCCAAATCCTGATTTGGGCTCAGGTCATGATCTCAGGGTCCCAAGATTGAGCCCTGTGTTGGGCTCCAGGCTGGGCATGGAGCCTGCTTAAGATTCCCTTTGCCCCTTCCCACTCATGTACGTGCGCGCTCTCTCTCTCTCAAAAAAAAAAAAAAAAAAAATGTTTTTCTCCTGTTAATCTATTTCATGTCAATTTAATTATTAGACCAGCCAAAGAACCTAAAAAGGAAGAAAGAAAAATTTCCCACTCCCACAGTCTTCTTATCCTTTGCATCTACCCAAATACACTGGTGGAGGGGAAAAAAAAAAAAGCCCCCAAAATGAAGACTTTGCCTCAGGAGAGCAAACCAAGATTGAATTGCAGTTTTAACCTACCCCAGAAAGGTGACCCTTTCAAAGTCCTTCTGAACTTTCCTGATCAGCACTACTGAAGTAATCTGCATGATAAAAACCCTTGCTGTTTCCTTCCCCAGCAATAGAGGAGTCCTCT
Source organism: Lutra lutra (assembly GCF_902655055.1). NCBI lineage: Eukaryota > Metazoa > Chordata > Mammalia > Carnivora > Mustelidae > Lutra > Lutra lutra. The sequence continues at coordinate 19,200,482 of NC_062287.1, read as the reverse complement.
CCTGAAACAATCCTTTCTTTTCTTTTGCTAATAACTGTTTGCCCCACCCTCCTTCCTATAAAAAGCCTCCATTTTGTACAACTCCTCAAGGCTTCTCTCTACATTCTAGATGGGGTTCTCCTTGAATCATGAATTGCGTAATAAAGAGCTTTAAATTTCCTTGGCGGAATTTTGATTATTAACAATAGTGTATCGCATCTAATAGGTGCTCAATAAAGGTAGGAAGGATGGAAGTGAGGGTAATTTAAGACTAATGAAGATAGTTTTAGGTGAGGGAGTAGAAGGCTGGCTAAGGACAGGCAGAAGCTGACACCCCATAACCTACCCTCCGTGGGATATATGTGACATTCCTCAGGTACTCCTGGATGCCCTAAAGGAAAAACAATTCATAGAGATTACAATCCTGCAAGACAGGAGTTTCCCTCAGTTCACAAAAGTCTTAGCAATTTACAAGAACAAAGCATTTCTGTCAATGGCTTAGCTTCCAGAAGAGAGTGTGCTGCACTTAAATGTCCTTATAATCTGCAGCCCATTAACAGATAGTTGAAGTGGGCAAAGTGCAATGGTCCTCCAGGAAGCTCCCAACTATCTTTCTGTGAATGTCTCACTGGAAGGGAAAACAACCTTGACAATGGCAAGGTCTCTGTTATCTTGTAGGTCCTCTTTAGCACAGGAGAGTTCTTTTGAAACCTCCCTTTTCCCTTACCTCCCCCAATGCCCAAGTATGTAATCAGCCAGCCCTCACAGCCCTGGGGCAGCAGCCCATGGGTCCAGTCCCCGTGCTTTCATAAACCACCATTTTGCACCAAAGACATCTCAAGAATTCTTTCTTGGTTGTCAGCTTTGGACTCCACTGAACCTCACCTATAGTCTAAAACCCCATCATATGGTTCCCTGACAGGTTGAGACTTGGATTCTTGGTTTCAGCTCAGGTCATGAGCTCAGGGTCCTGGGATGGAGCCCAGCGTGGGCTCTGCTTTCAGAAGGAGGTCTGCTGGGTTCTCTCCCCCTCTGCCCTGCCATCAATCACTCTCTCTCAAATGAATGAATAAATCTTTTTTTTTTAAGATTGTATTTATTTACTTGACAGACAGAGATCACAAGCAGGCAGAGAGGCAGGCAGAGAGAGAGGGGGAAGCAGGCTCCCCGCTGAGCAGAGAGCCTGATGCGGGGCTCGATCCCAGGACCCTGGGATCATGACCTGAGCTGAAGGCAGAGGCTTTAACCCACTGAGCCACCCAGGCGCCCCTGAATAAATCTTTAAATGTGTGACTCCCCACCCCCCACTCCTGGATGGGACAGGTGTGACATTCTTCTAGAAATCTCCCAACTATCTTAATGTTAATACCTCACTGGGGAAACAACCTTAACTTGACAATGGCAAGTGTCCAGCATCTTGTAGGTATCTTGTAGGTATCATGTAACTCAGTCCTCTATAGCGTGTGAAAGTTCTTTTGAAACCTCCCTTTTCCTTATTGTCCCCAACTCCCACGTATATAATCAGCCACTGCTCCAGACCATGGTGTGTCTGCCCATGGGTCCTGTCCTGTGCTTTAATGAACCATCATTTTGCACCAAATCTGTCTCAAGATTTTTTTCTTGGCTGTCAACTCTGGACTCTACCCCACCGAACCTCACCTATGTTCCAAAATCACATCATGCCTGTGTATAAAGAATTGTTATATCCACAGAATGTCATTACATATCTTTACGGAACAGCATTGCCACCAAACCTTGCATAGGATCAAGATTATTTTTATTAGAGAGTCAGTAATTTGATTGCTCAAGGTTTCATTTGTTTTAGGAATTAGAGCCACACAGGATGACCTTGTTTGTCTTCTTGGGGGATTGGGGACTATTTATCAGCCCTGGTGGTGGTGCTAGTGGTGTCCTTCGTCTGGTAGCAGCTGCTGTCACTGACGTCGCTCTTAACCACAGAGGCACCGTACACAACCACCCCTGGGTTAACACGGAAGGCAGCGCTTTCATTCCCACAGCCCTCCGAAAGAATAAAGTAGAAAAGGCTTAAATGAGCCAGAACAAGGGTACCAGGCAGATTTTTCCTATAAAGATATAGCAAGGAAGGGTGCCTGGGCAGCTCAGTCAGTTAGGCATCTGCCTTCCCCTTAGGTCATGATCCCAGGATCCTGGGATCAAGTCCCACATGGGGCTCCCTGCTCACGGAGAACCTGCTTCTCCCTCTGCTTCTGCCTCTGTGCTCTCTCTCTCAAATAAATGAATAAAATATTTAAAAAATTTTTTTAAAAAAAGATATAGCAAGGAAGACTTTCAGGAGAGATACATTCCCCAGGTCCTTCTAACTTCTTTTTCCTTTGTTTGAAAAAAAGCTGAAAATAAGAGGCTGACAGGGAATTTTTCTATCATGTAAGTCATTTTGCTCCCAGATTCATTTGTTTAAAAATTACAGATTAAAGGGCGCCTGGGTGGCTCAGTGGGTTAAAGCCTCTGCCTTCGGCTCAGGTCACGGTCCCAGTGTCCTGGGATCGAGCCCCACATCGGGGTCTCTGCTCAGCAGGGAAACTGCTTCCTCCTCTCTCTCTCTGCCTGCCTCTCTGCCTACTTATGATCTCTATCTGTCAAATAAATAAAATCTTTTTTAAAAAATTACAGATTAAATGCCAAGATTATAATGTGAAGTATTTTTTTTTTTTTAGAAAAAGATTTTATTTATTTATTTGACACAGAGAGAGAGAGATCACAAGTAGGCAGAAGGCAGGCAGAGAGAGGGGGAAGCAGGTTCCCTGCCAAACAGAGAGCCCGATGTAGGGCTCAATCCCAGGACCCTGAGATCATGACCTGAACTGAAGGCAGAGGCTTTAACCCACTGAGCCACCCAGGCACCCCCCAATGTGAAGTAATCTGTGGAGTAATGCAAAGGGCTGTCCCTTTGGGGAGGGGAAGGACTTGGGGAGAGGAAGACTAGTCCCTGCTGTGGGAAGAATTCTCCCTCACACGTAGATACACTTCTACCTCGCCACATCCTCTGCATCCCCCCTGCATGGTCTGGCCTTTCTTTTTTTTTTTTAAAGATTTTATTTATTTATTTGACAGAGAGAGATCACAAGTAGATGGAGAGGCAGGCAGAGAGAGAGAGAGAGGGAAGCAGGCTTCCTGCTGAGCAGAGAGGCCGATGTGGGACTCGATCCCAGGACCCTGAGATCATGGCCTGAGCCGAAGGCAGCGGCTCAACCCACTGAGCCACCCAGGCGCCCCTGGCCTTTCTTTTTTTTATCTTATCTTAGTCTTTATTTATTTTCTTGGGACAACCCTGAAGGCTTAGCTTGCGCTAACTCTGCATGCCCTCTAGAAATCAAGCATGTTCTGTTATTTCTTGAGGTCTGAAAGGGGTAGTAGGGTCAGGGATTTATTTGCCTGAAAATATTTGGAAGGAATGTGAGGGGGGGCTTAAGAGGTTGTAGAGCAGATGTTTGCTGAACCAAAAAGTGGTTGTTTTTAGTGACCATTTGCATGGCCCTGGGTCTGTCCAGGATTGCAACCACACAAAACACTTGACTTAGAGGATCTTTATGCTTATTTAATAAGTCATGAGGATTAATGTACAAATGGTGTACTTGGGAAATTTGTGAGGAAAAGCGAATATTGAGTACAGCCTTTAGGTATGTAGACTTCACATCAGGATGAGGTATGGTTTGACAAAGAGGAAGGTGGACATTTCAAGCAAAGTTTATATACCGTGTACCAAAGCTAAATGATGAAGTAAAGAGAAATTTTATATGTATAGTAAAATTGATATCGACTGGGGTTAAACATTGGCTTCGAAGCTAGTAAAAGTAAAGAAATTTACCTGCTGGGCATTGGTTCTCTAGGAATTTAGGGCTGATGCCCAACATACTTGCTTTTCTAACCCCAATGTAGCATCAAACATAGTACACCACCTTTTGGATCCCTGATTCGCCTTGCACAGTCATCAACACCCCTTGCCTATTTTCCTTAGCTCACTAAACATGCTCATTGCTATATTTGCAAAGAATGACTTGAAGTATTACCCTACCCATTTGGATGTTTGAGTTTAAGGGAGACTGCAGAAGACGCAGAATAACCCAAGACCAAAATTAATTACTCGGCAATGGTGATTTTCAGTTAGATAATAGGGTAGATGATTTTGGACAGGTGAGACCACCTTTTTACTGCTAAACTTCCGTCCTGTAGTCTGACGTCCTATAAGGTAATCCCTGGGTATCTCTACAATGGAAAACAGTGGTATCCTCAACCATTATCGGTTTATGGATTCTAATTCCTACCATAAACACTGAGTCTGACCAAGACTACCTGTGCACAAGCTTATAACACATGCAAATTCAAACCACAAGAAATGATGATTCAATACAAAAGTTAAAAGATGGGTCGCCTGGGTGGCTCAGTCGGTCAAGTGTCTGCCTTCGGCTCAGGTCATGATCTCACAGTCCTGGGGTCGAGCCCCTGTCAGGCTCCCTGCTCAGCAGGGAGTCTGCCTCTCCTGCCCCTTATCCCACTCATGCTCTCTCTTACTCCCTGTCTCTCAAATAAATAAATAAAATCTTAAAAAAAAAAAGCAAAGAGATCATTTGTGCCTAATGCTTACATATCAATGAATCACAACAGATTTCTTTTATAAAAGTATTCACTTAGGGCCTTGTTTTCCTCACAAAGTTGTTATGAGATTAACTAGAATTATATAACATGGAAAAGGGGAAATTAAAAGCACAGTAAGGGGCCCCTGACTGGCTCATTTGGTGGACCATGTGACTCTTGATCTTGGGGTTGAGTTTGACCCCACACTGGGTGTGAAGGTGTGAAGATTGCTTAAAAATAATATCTTTATTATTGGGTTAAAGCCTCTGCCTTCGGCTCAGGTCATGATCCCAGGGTCCTGGGATCGAGCCCCACATCGGGCTCTCTGCTCGGTGGGGAGCCTGCTTCCTCCTCTCTCTCTGCCTGCCTGTCTGCCTACTTGTGATCTGTCGGTCAAATAAATAAATAAATATTTAAAAAAATAATAATAATATCTTTTTAAAAAAAACAAAGGCAGTGCATAAATGTTACGGATGTTTTGTCTGCTTTACATAGATCACTGTGATTCTAAGCTCTTTTACTACACATTTATCTTATTCACTTATTCTGTCAGACCCCAGGGAATATGACTGATTTGTGGTTATTTTCAGCAGAAAGGTTAGTCTGAGAAGAATGTGAAGTTCGCAATTAATGTATCTTTTGAAAGAATCACAGCTGGAATAAAATAAAATTTCAGAGGGTCCCAAGAGATGAAAATAGACCACAACACAGCGTGTGAGGCAGGTAGCGCTCAGAAGACAAGCAGGCAAGCTCACAGCAACCATGTAGATAATCAACCAGTAGGAAAGGTTCCAGCCACCAGGAAGGTGCTGAACAAGACTCCAACTCTGGGAAGGGGTCTAGGAAAAGCCCATTATTACAGATTTAACTTTGGGCTGGTGGAAGGTTGGAGAATGAAGAGAAAGTCTGGACTTCATGATCCGGGCAAAAGCTTAGTCTTCAGAGCTTACAAAGACTGAACTGAACCACTTGATCTTAGGAGCTCACCTTCTGCTGCAGGTGCGTTTTGGTCTTCGGTCATGGGAATGAAATGAAGAGGGTTATCAGGCTACAGCCAAGACACATGCAGAAGCTAGGAATCTATTTGGACCCAACATTTCCTTCTACGTCATAGCACCACTTTGTGGTTCCTTTTGTTCTTCTATAAATGCTTCCTCTTCTTCGGGAAATGCTATTGTCTCGAACTCAATCTCTAAAACCATATTTCCTGGGTTGAAACCTGTCATTTTCTACATGTGGCCATAGTCAAGTTACTTGATCATTCTGTGTCCCGGTTTCATCATCTTTAAATAGAAGTAATAATAGTCACGCTACCTCACGGGGTTGTTGTAAAGATGACAAAGACTCAAAACTGGTAAGAGCACTATGCAAATGTTTGCCTTGATTATTATTCTCTTTATTTTTTTTCTATAATTTAAAAAAATACTCATCTTTTTTTTTTTTTTTTAAAGTACACATGTGTGCACATAGGTGGGTAGGGGCAGAGGGAGAGAGAGAATCTTAAGCATGCTCTGCACCCAGCTTGGAGCCCAATGCAGGGCTCAGTCTCAGGACCCTGAGATAATGACCTGAGCCGAAATCAAGAAATGGACACTTAACTGACTGAGCCACCCAGAAGCCCCCTACATCTTTTTTACTTTGAAAATTCATATTTCCTTCTGATTTCAGTCAACCACAAATTTCGTACTTGAATTTGTAATCTCAGCTGATGCTTTCAAAAACAGAAAACTGACTCATCAGAATAATATTCTGAATCTGTAAACACGGTGATAGCCTCATATGACTTGTAAAATTTCCTAACACTCTTCTGAATTTATATACTGTTAGTCATTTTTGTACGTAGTAATTTTTTTCAAAACTCAGAAAATTCAACAGTCATTCTGAGGCACCTGAGTTTGGAAATAAAAGATGGCATTTCATGTGTTGAGAGCTAGGAAGAATCAAGGGTTTTTGTTGTTGTTGTTGTTGTTGTTTTCTGTATTGGTTTTTTTTGTTGTTGTTGTTTTGTTTTTCTTTTTAGTGATGGCTGCCCACTCAGAGAACACCCTAACATAAAGCCTTTCTCTAGTAGCTGATGGTTTAATTCTTTTAATGTTTGTGATAATAGATCCAGACTCATGGTATCTAAACATACACACTGGGGAGGCCATCTTTAAGAAAAAGAACACTAGGGGTGCCTGGGTGGCTCAGTGGGTTAAGCCTCTGCCTTCGGCTCAGGTCATGATCCCAGGAGCCTGGGATCGAGCCCCGCATCAGGCTCTCTGCTCAGTGGGGAGCTTGCTTCCTCCTCTCTCTCTGCCTGCCTCTCTGTCCACTTGTGATCTCTGTCTGTCAAATAAATACATTAAAAAAAAATCTTTAAAAAAAAAAGAACACTAAATTGAAAATACAGATTGGGTGCAAAAACTAATATATATTTTAAATGAGAGGGGAAAATAACACCAAATTGCAACAAAATACTCTAAAAATTACACAATCCAGAAAAATAACCCAGTTATTTATTTGCTAATGCAAATAAATGGAAGTTTCTGGTTTTTTAGTTTTTTAAAGTAAATATTAAACTATTTTTAGCATGTCTTTGATCATACAGTAATGATTTTATAATACCATTTTCTGTAGAGAAAATGGAAAGTTAATTTAGATGTTCTCTAACTGGATTAACTGAAGTGTTTTTAATTTATTTGTGTTAGGGAAGTCACTTTTAGCTTCACGATAATTAGGCAAATGTATACAGTTTTGTCAAATTTATAATAAACCTCGATAACGCATTTGTTCATGTATATGACAGGGTATACACCTGACAGTAGAGAATTTCAGCTTGAGTGGGTATTAATTAAACTGTCTGCTTACAGTTTCATATGACCAATAATAGGAAGAATCTTTCACAGACTCACTTCTTGTTCTGCTCACTTCTGGTTCTGAACATTTTAAATCTTGTTTCTCCTCCATTATCACTGTTGGGGATATATAATTGAAAACAAAATCTTCCAACCCAGGGGTGCCTGGGTGGCTCAGTGGGTTAAGCCTCTGCCTTCGGCTCAGGTCATGATCTCAGGGTCCTGGGATCAAGCCCCTCATTGGGCTCTCTGCTCAGCAGGGAGCCTGCTTCCCCCCTCTCTCTCTGCCTGCCTCTCTGCCTACTTGTGACCTCTCTCTCTCTAATAAAAATAAATTAAAAAAAAAATCTTCAACCCAGAAAACTTCTCCACAAAGATAGCAGAGAAAGCATACTTTTATTATTAAATAAGCATTCAACCAGAATGTGATGCATATCCCAGGCAATGCACTGAGATCTGGCAAAGACAAGAAGAAATTTCACCCTTTTACATAACCAAGCAACCACAATCCATTACATACATGCGCTCAAATAAACAATAACTAGGCCTCAAGTAAGAGGACTTGACAGCACAATTTTTAACACAGTTTATCTTAGACTCATCTGGTAATTGGAGTGGCCATCTGTGTTAGCTAATTGGCTTTATCAAGAGGAAGAATAATCTTCTTATATCTTTTTTTATTTTTATTTTTTTTTTAATTTTTTTATTTTTTTCAGCATAACAGTATTCATTATTTTTGCACCACACCCAGTGCTCCATGCAATCCGTGCCCTCTACAATACCCACCACTTGGTGCCCCCAACCTCCCACCCCCCACCCCTTCAAAATTCTCAGATCGTTTTTCAGAGTCCATAGTCTCTCATGGTTCACCTCCCCTTCCAATTTCCCTCAACTCCCTTCTCCTCTCCATCTCCCCTTGTCCTCCATGCTATTTGTTATGCTCCACAAAAAAGTGAAACCATATGATAATTGACTCTCTCTGCTTGACTTATTTCACTCAGCATAATCTCTTCCAGTCCCGTCCATGTTGCTACAAAACTTGGGGATTCATCCTTTCTTTCTTTTTTTTTTTTTTTTTTTTTTTTTTTACAGCTTTATAAACATATATTTTTATCCCCAGGGGTACAGGTCTGCGAATCGCCAGGTTTACACACTTCACAACACTCACCATAGCACATACCCTCCCCGATATCCATAACCCCACCCCCTCTCCCAACCCCCTCCCCCCATCAACCCTCAGTTTGTTTTGTGAGATTAAGAGTCACTTATGGTTTGTCTCCCTCCCAATCCCATCTTGTTTCATTTACTCTTCTCCTACCCCCTCGACCCCCCATGTTGCATCTCCTCTCCCTCATATCAGGGAGATCATATGATAGTTGTCTTTCTCCGATTGACTTATTTCGCTAAGCATGATACCCTCTAGTTCCATCCACGTCGTCGCAAATGGCAAGATTTCATTTCTTTTGATGGCTGCATAGTATTCCATTGTGTATATATACCACATCTTCTTTATCCATTCGTCTGTAGATGGACATCTAGGTTCTTTCCATAGTTTGGCTATTGTAGACATTGCTGCTATAAACATTCGGATGCACGTGCCCCTTCGGATCACTACGTTTGTATCTTTAGGGTAAATACCCAGCAGTGCAATTGCTGGGTCATAGGGTAGTTCTATTTTCAACATTTTGAGGAAACTCCATGCTGTTTTCCAGAGTGGTTGCACCAGCTTGCATTCCCACCAACAGTGTAGGAGGGTTCCCCTTTCTCCGCATCCTCGCCAGCATCTGTCATTTCCTGACTTGTTAATTTTAGCCATTCTGACTGGTGTGAGGTGATATCTCATGGTGGTTTTGATTTGTATTTCCCTGATGCCGAGTGACATGGAGCACTTTTTCATGTGTCTGTTGGCCATCTGGATGTCTTCTTGGCAGAAATGTCTGTTCATGTCCTCTGCCCATTTCTTGATTGGATTATTTGTTCTTTGGGTGTTGAGTTTGCTAAGTTCTTTATAGATTTTGGACACTAGCCCTTTATCTGATATGTCATTTGCAAATATCTTCTCCCATTCTGTCAGTTGTCTTTTGGTTTTGTTCACTGTTTCCTTTGCTGTGCAAAAGCTTTTGATCTTGATAAAATCCCAAAAGTTCATTTTTGCCCTTGCTTCCCTTGCCTTTGGTGATGTTCCTAGGAAGATGTTGCTGCGGCTGACGTCGAAGAGGTTGCTGCCTGTGTTTTCCTCGAGGATTTTGATGGATTCCTTTCTCACATTGAGATCCTTCATCCATTTTGAGTCTATTTTCGTGTGTGGTGTAAGGAAATGATCCAATTTCATTTTTCTGCATGTGGCTGTCCAATTTTCCCAACACCATTTATTGAAGAGGCTGTCTTTGTTCCATTGGACATTCTTTCCTGCTTTGTCGAAGATGAGTTGACCATAGAGTTGAGGGTCCATTTCTGGGCTCTCTATTCTGTTCCATTGATCTATGTGTCTGTTTTTGTGCCAGTACCATGCTGTCTTGATGATGACAGCTTTGTAATAGAGCTTGAAGTCCGGAATTGTGATGCCACCAACTTTGGCTTTCTTTTTCAATATTCCTTTGGCTATTCGAGGTCTTTTCTGGTTCCATATAAATTTGAGGATTATTTGTTCCATTTCTTTGAAAAAAATGGATGGTATTTTGATAGGAATTGCATTAAATGTGTAGATTGCTTTAGGTAGCATAGACATTTTCACAATATTTATTCTTCCAATCCAGGAGCATGGAACATTTTTCCATTTCTTTGTGTCTTCCTCAATTTCTTTCATGAGTACTTTATAGTTTTCTGAGTATAGATTCTTAGTCTCTTTGGTTAGGTTTATTCCTAGGTATCTTATAGTTTTGGGTGCAATTGTAAATGGGATGGACTCCTTAATTTCTCTTTCTTCTGTCTTGTTGTTGGTGTAGAGAAATGCAACTGATTTCTGTGCATTGATTTTATATCCTGACACTTTACTGAATTCCTGTACAAGTTCTAGCAGTTTTGGAGTGGAGTCTTTTGGGTTTTCCACATAGAGTATCATATCATCTGCGAAGAGTGATAGTTTGACTTCTTCTTTGCCGATTTGGATGCCTTTAATTTCCTTTTGTTGTCTGATTGCTGAGGCTAGGACTTCTAGTACTATGTTGAATAGCAGTGGTGATAACGGACATCCCTGCCGTGTTCCTGACCTTAGCGGAAAAGCTTTCAGTTTTTCTCCATTGAGAATGATATTTGCAGTGGGTTTTTCATAGATGGCTTTGATAATATTGAGGTATGTGCCGTCTATCCCTACACTTTGAAGAGTTTTGATCAGGAAGGGATGCTGTACTTTGTCAAATGCTTTTTCAGCATCTATGGAGAGTATCATATGGTTCTTGTTCTTTCTTTTATTAATGTGTTGTATCACATTGATTGATTTGCGGATGTTGAACCAGGCTTGCAGCCCTGGAATAAATCCCACTTGGTCGTGGTGAATAATCCTTTTAACGTACTGTTGAATCCTATTGGCTAGTATTTTGGCGAGAATTTTTGCATCTGTGTTCATCAAGGATATTGGTCTGTAGTTCTCTTTTTTGTTGGGATCCTTGTCTGGTTTTGGGATCAAGGTGATGCTGGCCTCATAAAATGAGTTTGGATGTTTTCCTTCTATTGCTATTTTTTGGAACAGTTTCAGGAGAATAGGAATTAGTTCTTCTTTAAATGTTTGGTAGAATTCCCCCGGGAAGCCGTCTGGCCCTGGGCTTTTGTTTGTTTGGAGATTTTTGATGACTGTTTCAATCTCCTTACTGGTTATGGGTCTGTTCAGGCTTTCTATTTCTTCCTGGTTCAGTTGTGGTAGTTTATATGTCTCTAGGAATGCATCCATTTCTTCCAGATTGTCAAATTTGTTGGCGTAGAGTTGCTCATAGTATGTTCTTATAATTGTCTGTATTTCTTTGGTGTTCGTTGTGATCTCTCCTCTTTCATTCATGATTTTATTTATTTGGGTCCTCTCTCTTTTCTTTTTGATAAGTCTGGCCAGGGGTTTATCAATCTTATTAATTCTTTCAAAGAACCAGCTCCTAGTTTCGTTGATTTGTTCTATTGTTTTTTTGGTTTCTATTTCATTGATTTCTGCTCTGATCTTTATGATTTCTCTTCTCCTGCTGGGTTTAGGGTTTCTTTCTTGTTCTTTCTCCAGCTCCTTTAGGTGTAGGGTTAGGTTGTGTACCTGAGACCTTTCTTGTTTCTTGAGAAAGGCTTGTACCGCTATATATTTTCCTCTCAGGACTGCCTTTGTTGTGTCCCACAGATTCTGAACTGTTGTGTTTTCATTATCATTTGTTTCCATAATTTTTTTCAATTCTTCTTTGATTTCCTGGTTGACCCATTCATTCTTTAGAAGGATGTTGTTTAGCTCCATGTATTTGGGTTCTTTCCAAATTTCCTCTTGTTATTGAGTTCTAGCTTTAGAGCATTGTGGTCTGAAAATATGCAGGGAATGATCCCAATCTTTTGATACCGGTTGAGACTTGATTTAGGACCAAGAATGTGATCTATTCTGGAGAACGTTCCATGTGCACTAGAGAAGAATGTGTATTCTGTTGCTTTGGGATGAAATGTTCTGAATATATCTGTGATGTCCATCTGGTCCAGTGTGTCATTTAAGGCCTTGATTTCCTTGTTGATCTTTTGCTTGGATGATCTGTCCATTTCAGTGAGGGGAGTGTTAAAATCCCCTACTATTATTGTATTCTTGTCCATGTGTTTCTTTGATTTTGTTATTAATTGGTTTATATAGTTGGCTGCTCCCACGTTAGGGGCATAGATATTTAAAATTGTTAGATCTTCTTGTTGGACAGTTCCTTTGAGTATGATATAGTGTCCTTCCTCATCTCTTATTATAATCTTTGGCTTAAAATCTAATTGATCTGATATAAGGATTGCCACTCCTGCTTTCTTCTGATGTCCATTAGCATGGTAAATTCTAATCTTCTTATATCTTTTTGACAGGAGATGGTTTTGTAACTTGGAGTCAGATATCCAAGGAAGTTAGGCTCCTACCCTCCCACAGAAACTGTGAGATAGAGTACTATTACCCTTGTTTACATTTTAAAGAGACGGTTCTCAGGTCCTTGAGAAAGACATTTCTGAGTCATAAAGCTGACAAGGGCCTTATTGAGCTTCCAAAAAAAAAAAAAATTACACACATTTCAAAGAGACAAAGAAAGAAATTATAATTTGACATTTTCTAAAGTAAATGCTGCATAAAAGGCAGAAGAGAGAAAGTCCCTTCCCTTATTTTTGACAGAGAGAATTAAGCCTCTTGTATTTTATTTTCTATTAATTCCTATACTACATATTCTGGTGCTTGCTAGAAAAATCTCTAGTCTTGTTCTTTCGGGTCATGACATCTAAGTGAGTCAGCTTGGTGGATGTTCCCAGAAACAATTCCTGTGGCCATTTATTTCTGTTGTAACAAAGTTCTTCATTTAACCCCGGTCTTCTCATTCCCAGACCAAACAAGCACCCTGGGATAGGAGAAAGATCACTGCAGACAAGCATGACTTGTCCTGTATTGGGAACATCACTGTCTCCTCTAAAATTGTCCCACTGATAAGCCAACCTGACCTAGCAGAGTTCTCACATACGATGACTCTTTTTTCCCCTCAGAGTTTATAGAGTGCTTTCTCTGTAATTACTTCATTAAGGGACCATCTCAACTTACAAATATATTTATAAATACTCCAATTTTGAACTGTTTCATATTTTAGTTTCCAAACATGAATCACATCAAGATATATGATCTAACAATCTGATTTAAATATCCAAGTATTGGGGGCGCCTGGGTGGCTCAGTGGGTTAAGCCGCTGCCTTCGGCTCAGGTCATGATCTCCGAGTCCTGCGATCGAGCCCCGCATCGGGCTCTCTGCTCAGCGGGGAGCCTGCTTCCTCCTCTCTCTGCCTGCCTCTCTGCCTGCTTGTGATCTCTCTGTCAAATAAATAAATAAAATCTTAAAAAAAAATAAAAATAAAAAAAAATAAATATCCAAGTATTGTAAGACAGATAAGAAGTTTGCTGACTCAGTGGCTTAAAACCTCTGCCTTTGGCTCATGTCATGATCTCAGGGTCCTAGAATCAAGCCCCACATCGGGCTCTCTGCTCAGCGGGGAACCTGCTTCCTCCTCTCTCTCTGCCTGCCTCTCTGCCTACTTGTGATCTCTGTCTGTCAAATAAATAAATAAATAAAATCTTTAAAAAAAAAAAAAAAAGTTTGCTGAATATTATATAACGAAAGGTTGGTGTAATCAAAACATGGATGAGTTTAGTAGGGTGTTATGTTGTTCCACACATGGACGTAAAGAATTCTCATTTAAATAAGATGTCTAGGGCGCCTGGGTGGCTCAGTGGGTTAAGCCTCTGCCTTTGGCTCAGGTCATGATCCCTGGGTCCTGGGATTGAGCCCTGAATCGGGCTTTCTGCTTGGCAGAGAGCCTGCCCGCCCCACCCCGACTGCTTCTCTGACTACTTGTGATCTCTCTGTCAAATAAATAAATAAAATCTTTAAAAAAAAAAGGAAAGAAATTTTGCAATAAAATAAGTCTAAGATAGCTAGGCAGTCAAAGTTTTGTTTTGTTTTAAAACAGAAAACTGTGCCTTCTTTTTTTTTTTTTAAGATTTTACTTATTTATTTGACACAGAGAGATCACAAGTGGTCAGAGGCAGGGAGAGAAAGAGAGGGAAGCAAGCTCCCCACTGAGCAGAAAGCCTGACACAGGGCTCAATCCCAGGACCCTGAGATCATGACCTGAGCCAAAGGCAGAGGTTTACCCCACTGAGCCACCCAGGCACCCCAAACTGTGCCTTCTTAAGGAAGAAAAAAAAAGTCTATTTGGTGAGGGGAAATAGCCAAACAAAGTAGAATTTTGGATGAAGGATACTCTGAAAGACAGCAAGAAAAGAATATCAATAATACTAACAATAAAACCAATACTACACACAAAAATAGAATATGTGATTCTTCTTTTAGCTTCTGCTAGAGAAAAATCTTCCTTCTCTAAGATCAGCATCTCTTCCCCTACTCATGCTGCCTTCCTTGTTTTCGAACTATCTCATATCTCTTCAATTATGAATAAATCATCTGTTGGGTACCACTGAACTTTCAGATTTCCATTCCATTACTTTGGAAGAATCTAATAAACAACCATGACAAAATAATCCTACTAGAACAATCTTCCAACCATAAACATAAGAAAAACTAGACAAAATATATGAAACAACTATTTTCAGGCACTGGATAAGGAGTCAAGGATGGATAACCATGAAAAAAGGGAAACAAATTAGTCAAACCCTAAAATAGCCAGGGCTCTCCACCTGGAGGTGTCTGTTAGACAACCCTAGAGGGCAAACCCAAGCTAGGCACAGCAGGTAGAGGGACAGAGTTCAGAGTTCAAGGAGACTAAAGCAACTGAGGGGCAAAATACAAAAAAGAAAAATCTCCAGAAATCTGCAAAGGAGTCTCTCATAGTTTATAGCTGAAAATAACAAGCTGTACCTGCATGCACAGCTTACTGGGGAGGTAAATGCTGAACTGCAGAACTTGCAGAGGGTTAGATATCAGAGATCCAAGCAACCAGAATGTAAGGACCTCATTGAACACACAGAACCTTAGAAATTATGTCTTAGCAGGAGAGAGAAATTAGCTCTAAAATGAAGTCTACTCCACTGTGACCCAACAAATCTTCAAAAGAAAATCTTGAAATTATCAAGTAAGTTTACAAATACATTGACAGCTTGTCAGTACCAACTACAATACTCTTTAAAGAAAGAAAAGAAGGGGCACCTGGGTGGCTTAGTGGGTTAAAACCTCTGTTTTTAGCTCAGGTCGTGATCCCATGGTCCTGGGATCAAGCCCCACATCCAGCTCTGTGCTCAGCAGGGAGCCTGCTTCCCCCCCGCCCCCCGCCTGCCTCTCTGTCTACTTGTGATCTCTGTCAAATAAATAAATAAAACCTTAAAAAAAAGAAAGAAAGAAAGAAAGAAAATAAGACCCAGAATTCAACATTTATAATATGCAACAACCAACCAAAACTTACTAGACAAAAATAAAAAGGAAATGTGATCCAAAATGAAAAGGAGTATCAATCAGTCAATAGCAACACACCCAGAAATAACAGAGATGCTAGAATTATCAGACAGATAATTTGAAATAGCTATGGTAAATATGCTGTAAGATTTTTTTTAATGTGAACATAATGAGGAAAAAATGGAAGATTAAAATACAAGTAAATGTAACTGAAGAGTATATACAGCTGAAGTGAAAATTTTCCTGGATGTATTCAATAGCTGTTTAGACTTCACAATAAAAGAATGTGAAGACAAAGTATAAAAGCTATCCAAACTACATGTCATGGGGGAATAAAACACTAAAAACAAAATATATGGAGCTTCAGTGGCATTTGGGAAACCACCCAGCAATCTAATGTATGTATAATTGGAGGACAAAAAAAGAGGGTGAGGGAAGAAAAAAATATTTGAAGAAAAAAATTCAAAGACATAATGACAAAAATTTTTGAAAATTGGATGGAAAATACAAATTTACATTTTCACAAAGTTTTACCGAGCAAGACAAACAAAACAAAACGACACCTACATATATCATAATTAAATGTCCAAAAATCAATGATAAAAATTGTTAGGACAATCAGAAATTAAAATACTCACCACACATACCCACATTACAACACATGTTATATAATATTGAAATATACATAATGCATTGCTTATGTCTCATGAGAACCATGCAAGTAAGAGGACAATAGAACATATCTTTAAACTGCTTGGGGTTGGGGGTAGAGTGTAAGAAACTCCCTAGAATTCTTTATGCAGTAAATATATCCCTCAAAATGAAGGGCATGTAAATAAATTTCACACAAACAAAAATAGAAAAAATTTTGCTACAAAACCTTCACTACAAGTAATGTTAAAAATTACCTCAAAATGGAGTATCTGGGTGGCTCAGTTGGTTAAGCATCTGCCTTCAGCTCAGGTCATGATCCCTGGGTTCTGGGATAGAGCCACAGTTCAGGCTCCCTGCTTAGCTGGGAGTCTGCTTCTCCCTCTCACTCTGCCACTCTCCCTGCTTGTGCTCTCTCTCACTCTCTCGCTCAAATAAATAAAATCTTTAAAAAAAATAATTAAAAATGGATCATACACTTTCAACATCTAAAAGAAAACAGAAAAGTTTTGCAATCTTTGTGTAGGCAAAGATTTCTTAGACAAGATGCAAAAAAATTAAATGAAATATAAGAAGGAAAAAAAATAGATTTCAAAAATTTAAAACTTTTCTATATTATCAATATATTATCAAAAAATTATTGGAGTCCCTCAGTGGTTCAGTCGGGTAAGTGTCCAACTTGATCTCAGCTCAGGTCTTGGTCTCGGAGTCATAAGTTTGAGCCCCATGTTGAGCTCCACACTGAGCATGGAGCCGACTAAAAAAAAAATTATTAGGGGGCCTGGGTGGCTAAGTCTGTTAAGTATCTGCTTTTAGCTCAGGTCATGATCCCAGGGTCCTGGAATCAAGCCCCACATCGGCCACTCTGCTCAGCAAGAGCCTGCTTCTTCTTCTTCCGCTCCCCTGCTTGTGCTCTCTCTCTCTCTGCCAAATAAATAAATAAAATCTTAAAAAAAAATCTTATTTATTAATTTGACAGACAGAGATCACAAGTAGGCAGAGAGAGAGGGGGAAGCAGGCTCCCCTCCCAAGACCCCGAGATCATGACCTGAATTGAAGGCAGAGGCTTAACCCACTGAGCCACCCAGGTGCCCCATAATCTAATTTTTAGTGAACAAAATATTTAAATTAATTCTTCACAAGAAATAAATGTATGAGGTCAATAAACATACAACAATTTGCTCAATATCACTAGTCATCACAGAAATGCAAATTAAATTAACAATGATAATATCTTACCCCTACAATAATGTCTTTTTTTTAATTGACAATAACAAATATTGGTATAATGTGGAGCAACTAGAACTCTCATATGTTGGTTGATGGGACAGCAAGATGGTGAGATCTCACCGGAGAAAAATTTGGCTCTTTCTTAAAAAATTAAATATACTTACCTTATGCTCAGAAAATTCATCAAACATTTATTCATCTAAAATAAATCAATGCATACACTCACAGAAAGATTCCTGCATGAGTGTTCACCACAGCTTGATTTGTATAATCAAAACTGAAACAACTCAAAATCCTATCAACCACTAAATGAATCAATAAGGTGTGGTATGGTCATGGAATATGGAATGTGTAGGGAAGGAAAATTTTCCCTCCTTCCCTAGTTTCTTTGGCTGGTCTAATAATTAAATTGACATAAGACAGATTAAGAGGAGAAAAATTTTTAATTTTGTATGTACAGGAGCTCGTAGGAATACAAGTCTCAAAATAGTGAAAAACAAGGCAGCTTTTATATCCTTTAGACAAAGAAACAATACATTTGTGAGGAATTGACAGGACAAGAGATGTTTGGGCTTGGGGAGGTAAATTGGCAAAGTAACAACGATTGCTTTTATAGCTTTCTTGGCCCTAAATTCTCCATCACTGGTAATAAGGATGTCTCTCTTCCTCCTGGTTCAGGCAGGGTATACCTCACATGGGAGATTTATTTCCTGCTTTCAGGGAGACAAAGTTCAGAGTGTCCTTGCACTGGTTGCTTTTTAAGAAACTTTAATTTTTTTTAAAAAGATTTTATTTATTTATTTGACAGAGAGAGAGAGGTCACAAGTAGGCAGAGAGGCAGACAGAGAGAGAGAGAGGGAAGCAGGCTCCCCACCGAGCAGAGAACCCCATGCGGGGCTCGATCCCAGGACCCCGAGACCATGATCTGAGCCGAAGGCAGAGGCTTTAATCCACTGAGCCACCCAGGCGCCCCAAGAAACTTGAATTTTAAATAACCAATATGCCAAAGGGTTATATTTGGGGGTAGCCTGCCCTGAACCTTATCAAATACTACTCAACAATCAGAAGGAATGAACTTTTTATATTTGACAATAGGGGTGAATCTCAAAAATCCTTTGCTAAGTGAAAGCATCCAGAAAAGAAAAGAGCATACAGATTATATGATTTCACTCATATGAAATCATACAGAAGTCAAGACTAATCTACAGGCATAGAAAGCAGATCAGCGGTTGTTGGGGTGAGAGGGAAGGTGTTGAGGTAGACTAACTGAAAGTGGGCACGAGGGAACTTTTAGAGTGCTGAGAACATTCAAAATCTTAACTGAGGTAGTGGTTCCATGGGTATACACACCTGTCAAAACCCACTGAACTGTATACCTAAGATGACAGCATTTTATTCTATGTAAACCATACCTCATTAAAGTTTTTTAAATTACAATTTCAACCCCATTTTCTCATTTTGCAGAGTGTCCCCCAATCAACTCTCTATTGACCCTCAAGAGTTCAAAACCCCATCTTTTCCCTTATCACCATGAGAAAGTTTACAAAAAAGTCATATAATTCTATGCCATTCACTCTTGCATTTCTGCAAAACTGGTCACTTGTCACATTCTTTTTTTTTTTTAAGATTTTATTTATTTATTAGACAGAGATCACAAGTAGGCAGACAGGCAGGCAGAGAGAGAGAGTGGAGGAAGCAGGCTCCCCACTGAGTAGAGAGCCCGATGGCTCGATCCCAGGACCCCGAGATCATGACCTGAGCCGAAGGCAGAGGCTTTAACCCACTGAGCCACCCAGGTGCTCCACTTGTCACATTCTTTTTTTTTTTTTTTAAGATTTTATTTATTCGACAGAGAGAGATCACAAGCGGGCAGAGAGGCGGGCAGAGAGGCAAGCAGAGAGAGAGAGAGAGGAGGAAGCAGGCTCCCCATAGAGCAGAGAGCCAGATGCGGGACTCGATCCCAGGACCCTGAGATCATGACCTGAGCCGAAGGCAGAGGCTTAACCACTGAGCCACCCAGGTGCCCCACTTGTCACATTCTTTTTTTTTTTTTAAAGATTATTTATTTATTTATTTATTTGACAGAGAGAAATCACAAGTAGGCAGAGAAGCAGGCAGAGAGAGAGAGGAGGAAGCAGGCTCCCTGCTGAGCAGAAAGCCCGATGTGGGGCTCGAACCCAGGACCTGGGATCATGACCTGAGCTGAAGGCAGGGGCTTAACCCACTGAGCCACCCAGGCGCCCCACTTGTCACATTCTTAAATCAAATTTCCTACACTTGATTTAACTCAGTTCAATAGAGGATCCCACTTAATTATTAAGAAACCACTGATTTTTCTTCTTGCGGAAACGGAGAAATTCAAGATTTAAAACCCATAAAATCATGGATTCTCTGATTTTGATTATCTCATGAGTGGAGGGATGATTGGTACCAATTAGAATTTAGGAAACTACCAATGCCACACCTTGACTTATGAATAAACTTTTAGCGAAACTTTGTTTTCTCCTGGGAGTCTCTGGAGCACATCCATGGAGACTGATGTCCCAGAGGAAGCTGGGAAAGTGCCCCACTAACAAACCATTATTTTGAGAGAAGAATTCTTGACCTAGTGTGAACTGATCTATTAATCACTTTCAGCACAATTGTCTTAAACGCTGAAGCAATCTTGCCATTTCTTGAAAGCTTCATGAATGGAATTCAGCAAAGCCTAACAGCACTTACCTTAAATTTTAGAAGGAGAGGTTCAAGTTCCTGGTGCAAAAAAGACGGAAATTTTCTGTTTCAATTCTGTGCCTTTATAAGAATCTCTCCTTTCCTTTCAGTCTGCTTGTGGATAAGGACACGCCTCAGGACCAGAAGTGTTTCCCTGGGAATCATTAGTGCTGTGAATATTGCTTTGCTACTGAGAAGCAAAGAGTACTATTCTGGGTAAAGTATTGCTCTTCTGTAGAATTAATAGATAGGTTTAACCTTGATGCCTTAAAGCCTTGAAATACGTTCCAATTAATGCATCTCAGTCTCATATAGAAACGTCATCATAACCATGACTGGCCTTGGACCAGCAAGCAGTCTTAATTCGCTGCGCTTTACCTGCAACCATCAATCCTTGGGATGAATTTCATACTGGCTATCTTTCTTTGCATCCCAGTTTTACGCAGCCCCCCAAGCAGTGATTCCTGATAAGCTTCCCTTTGTGGAACTCATAATAGAGTATAATCCAGGTACCTTTGCTCCTACTCCTACACCATCGGGCATCTTCAAATTTACTACATGATCCAAGTCTTGAAAAATTGAAACTGCCAGAGACAAGTTTAAAAAAAAAAAAATGGATAAGTAAATGAACAAAAGATGAGACTTGGGACATACTGCCCTTAGCCCAGATTCAGAAAAGATATATGTTAACACCTTTGTACTTTTTTTCTTCTTTTGAGACAATGAAAAGCTTAAGAAAAATGAAGGATGCTTCATCGCCACAATATAGCTCAGAAAAAAATGATTCCATTCTACCTCAAACCATTGAGTATCAAGCGGGTTGAGCAAGCTCTCTGTACTCAAGATCCGGGATAATAACCAGAACACAGTCAGAAACATGGGAAAGATGCAGCCGAAAGTTTTGCATGCAGCAAAATTTATATAAAAGCTGGAAGCAGCAGCAGACCTGGAGATAAATTATTTAGCAAACAGTCCCTGTTAGTCTCCAGCATTTGAAATATAACACTAGCGTTTTATAAACATATGCATGTATCAATCTACATAAACTCATAGGAAACTGGGGACACAGTGTCAACAAACTATCCATTTATATAATCCTTCAGAAAATCTCTCTTGAGGGCTTATTTTATGCCCCACAGATATTATTGCCTTAGATTCTGTGGAGGAATCCAAACAAACTGTAAATACAGTTTGGTAAGCAGTAGCATATGGAAATGGCGGGGAGGAGGGTGGGAGTCACACCAGAATGAGATGGGAAGTTAGACAAGGCTTCCCTGACATGGCTCCTGGGCCGGCGTCTAGAAGACAGACTGGATTTAGCCAAATCTGGGAGGGATTGGGAAAGGCATTCTAGGTCAAGGTAATAGCACGTGCACTGATGAGGGCGGGAGAGAGAGGATGGCCCCTTCAGGGAACCAAAGAAGGGGTCAGCATACTTTTGCTGTAAAGGGCAGACCTGATCATGAATATTTTAGGCTTTTCCACGTCCTATAATCTCTGCCTTAACTCCTCAACTCTGCTGCCTGTAGCACCAAAGCAGCCACAGGCAATATGTAAATGAATTATTGCGGTTCCGGGGAAATCTTATTTCCAGAGAGTGAATTTCCATATACAGATAGGAATGCTTTGCTTGGTATGGAAAGATACTCAGTCATAAAGGAAGGTGTTGGTAAGGATGTACTTTCCAGGATTCAGCCTGTTAGCGCTAGCATTTGCTAGCCTTTTAACTTTGTTAGTTTCATGTCTACGGATCTTTATTCGGTGTACAGTCATTAAGTACTTTTGTATATCAGGTCCTAATTCAGCTGGTCTTGGCATTTTGAATTAAAGCTTAGTACATTTTCCTACTTGCTTAGCAAGTGTATTCACTTCGTTTGAATGTGTTTTAGTCTCCTTTGTTAAGAGTCTGAATTAGAATTTGGAAATGGATTCTTGAGAGAAACATCTGTTCTATTATCTAAGTTGTATTTCACTGCTAATATATAACAGCAATGATTTTTAGTTGTATAAATAGACACAGAGAACCGTGGGGGGTTGTAAAATCAGCTTTCTTACACATATGTGTAATATAAATCAAGAATTTCTTTTAGAATGTAATAGGGGAGTGTGGGTCAATTTCTTAGGAGCCCCCAGCAGTGATCATTCTTATAGCCGTACGCGGTTGGGAAAGTACTTTTCCACTCACCAAGTGTACTTAATACTTTCAAAGTCCATTAAAAGCTGGTTTAGCTGGCAAAAGGACAAGCCCAATCCTGAGTAAGGAAGAAGTGCTGAAGGTGTGTATGTGCAGGGAAGTGTCCTGAAGGACCTTCAATGGAATCAGAATCCTCCTTTTTTCTTTTCTTTCTTTCTTTCTTTTTTTGGTCCAATCTGGATTTGAGCATGAGATTTGAAGGAGCTGCTTTCTTGCTTGTCTTTCTAGAGTATGAGAAATGGCACAACAATCATAGAATTCATCCTTCTAGGATTTCCTGACATCGAAGGACTGCAGGTCCCCCTTTTCATAGTCATCTTTTTCATCTACCTATTAACCCTTGCAGGCAATGGGCTCATAATTGCCATTGTCTGGGTGGAGCCCAGGCTACACATACCAATGTACTTCTTCCTCTGCAACTTGTCCTTCCTAGAGATCTGGTACACCACCACAGTCATCCCCAAACTGTTGGAAACTTTGGTGGCGGCAAGAAAGGCTATCTGCATGCCCTGCTGCCTGCTGCAGGCCTTTTTCCTGGGCACCGCCGAGTTCTTTATCCTCACTGCCATGTCTTTCGACCGTTACCTGGCCATCTGCAAGCCCCTTCGCTACCCCACCATTATGACCAGCAGCCTCTGCCTGCAACTTGCCCTCGGTTCCTGGGCGGTGGGCTTTACCATTGTCTTCTGTCAGATGCTGCTGCTTGTCCAGTTGCCCTTCTGTGGCAACAACGTCATCAATCATTTCTACTGTGATGTGGGTCCCATTTTGAAAGCAGCCTGCACAGACACAAGCATTCTGGAGCTCCTGGGTCTTTTGGCGACCGTCCTCGTGATCCCAGGGTCACTCCTCTTCACGGTGATTTCTTATATCTATATCCTGTCCACCATCCTACAGATCCCTTCAGCCACTGGCCGACGGAAGACTTTCTCTACCTGTGCCTCGCACTTGACAGTTGTGTCCCTGCTCTATGGTGCTGTTTTGTTCATGTACCTGAGACCCACAACACACTCTTCCTTTAAGATTAATAAGGTGGTGTCAGTGCTGAACACTATCCTCACACCTCTTCTGAATCCCTTCATTTACACAATTAGAAACAAGGAAGTGAAAGCAGCCCTAATGAAGGCAATGGCTTGTCCAAAGACTCCTCATCCACAGTAAAACATGCAACACATCAAAATGAACTTAAGGCAGATACAACAATTAAATGTGAAAGAGGACTGTGGAGAAGGTAAAGATGTAAAAGCAAACTATGATGGTTAAAGTATCCTATAAGAATTTGTTATGTATGGGGCACCTGGGTGGCTCAGTCGTTAAGCGTTTGCCTTCCGCTCGGGTCATGGTCCCAGGGGCCTGGGATCGAGCCCCGCATCGGGTTGCCTGCTCGGCGGGACGCCTGCTTCTCCCTCTTCCACTTACCCTGCTTGTGTTCCCTCTCTCTCTGTGTCAAGTAAATAGGTAAAATCTTTAAAAAAAAAAAAAAAAAGAGGGGCGCCTGGGTGGCTCAGTGGGTTAAGCCGCTGCCTTCGGCTCAGGTCATGATCTCGGAGTCCTGGGATCGAGCCCCGCATCGGGCTCTCTGCTCGGCGGGGAGCCTGCTTCCTCCTCTCTCTCTGCCTGCCTCTCTGCCTGCTTGTGATCTCTCTGTCAAATAAATAAATAAAATCTTTAAAAAAAAAAAGAATTTGTTATGTATGTTATGTTGTATGTATATTATGTATGTTCATGTTATATATATATTTATATATATAATGTATGTATGTATATTATGACCCAGGAGCCCTTCAAAAGAAATGAACTCATTCTCCAACAAGGAAATCCCACCTTCCGATGCATCCAGTAGAAACCACAAGACTCAAGGACAACTGTCAGTAACTTAAAAAAAAAAAATATGGGGCGCCTGGGGGGCTCAGTGGGTTAAGCCTCTGCCTTCGGCTCAGGTCATGATCTCAGGGTCCTGGGAGCAAGCCCCACATCAGTCTCTCTGCTCAGCAGGGAGCCTGCTTCCCCCTCTTTCTCTGCCTGCCTCTCTGCCTACTTGTGATTTCTGTCAAATAAATTTTAAAAAATCTTCAAAAAAATGTAAGGAATCCTATCTCCCTCTTTGTTTATAATAACTCTTCTTGCCTCATTTCCTTATCAAAGACATAAAACATCCTACATATTTTCTTAGTACTTAGTCCCTTCACAGTAGAAGTCCCTGGTAGGCTTCTAATCAATTCTAATGGGTCTTTCAGAAATGTTTTAAATAAACCAAGTTTTTGTTTGATAATGTGTTAAAAAGGGAACTTTCATTTTAATAGAATACAAATGTCTACATACACCGAAATGTGTTTATTCCCACTTAATACCAAAACTTGAGGACAGCACGTGAAAATTTCCAATTGGATTAGGCTGGTTCCTATGTTCCACTCTAAGTAGTCTAGGTGCCTATGAAACCAAAAAAAGTTTGAGAGCCAATAGAACTATGAAGGCTTTCTTGCTGGAAAACTCGGCCCAAGGTTACATTAATGACAGGGCTTGAATGTAAGGTTATCATGTAAGTTCCCTCAAGGAATGACAAACATATTCATTTAACCATGTTCTCAGGCAAGACATTTGACAGAAAAAGTTTTCTACAGAATGATGATGTAGGTGACTCACAGTTGTAATAACAAGTATTATATATGCCCCTCTCCCCACAGCAAAGAAAATCTATAATTAAAAGTCCACTAAACTGCGATTTTTTTTAAAAAAAAGGATTATTTATTGCACATCCCTTTTAATATGTTTTGCAAAAGCAAAACAAAGTGTAATGAGGTGAAAATGTTAATCTCGATTGTCCAATTGGATTTTATCTTACAGAGGAGCTGTCTTGGGGCCAGGCAGGTGGAATTGGTCATTTGAAGGCAGAGAGAGAGTCCCTAAGGTGAATATTATCAACAGCCCTTTCATCAAAAGAATGATTTAATTGCCCTGAATGAGAAAATCTGGGTAATATCTAAGTGGTCCCCAGAGAGGAAAATGGCACAGAAAGTAAAGAAAGGAGAAATGAGCAAAAAGATGACTGTAGCAGAAAAGTTTGTGAGAAGAAGTCAGTGGAAATTCTCTAAAGTTGGAGAGCCTATAGAGCATTTTTAAAATGGAGATGCCTATCTTCAGTTTGAGGTCACATTTCTACGCTGTTCAACTGTCTTCCTCTTGAACCTTCAGTAACGTTGCCTACATTACCAAATATATGTATGAACATCATGTGTATATCACATGTATTCACATATGTGTATGTTGTATGTGTAATTCAAGGAAGAACTAAGTTTCCTATCTGGAATGATGTGGTTTGAATTAAAGAAAGCCCACAGAAAAGCTTACAGCAATGGCCACAGAATATGCAGAAATTTTAGGAAGAACTTCAGACTTTTTTTGGCGTGGGCATGGTTCCAGGTTGCCTCTATCTAGGGGAATTGTGATACCTGAGTTATATTATTACTTTAAAACATTTTTAAAATCTGATTTCAAGTTTCGTAAGTATCAGTTTTCCTGGGTCTAGCTTATTGTCTTAAGAGTTACCTGTTTAATGGCAGACAGAGGTAACATAAAACACCTTGACAGATCTTATAAAGGAGAGAAGAGAGTACCACCACAGTACGACCAGACTCCAATTCATGAAAATCAAAATAGACACCATTTATTCATGCATTTTTCATATTTTATTGGTGTATTGGTATCATGTCGCAAGCAATGTGCCAGGTAACTGATTTCTGTTGAAAAAAAAACCATATTTTGGTAGTCTGCCAGAGAATGAGTTCTAGGAGTTGGAAATACCAGAGTTGGAGAGGTCTAGCCAACAAAGAAGCTCCAATACCTGAACATCAAGAATGAAATGGGTTACAGGACTTCTAGGCAGCCCTGCCTTAGATCTTCACCAACATGGTCCCTCCAAAGTCACCTCCAGGGCCTACAGAAGCCAGAGTGCTATTTTGAGGAGAAGGAGCCCTGGCCACAGAGACAACATGGCAAAGATTGACTCTCCATTGTCCTTTTTTTCCCTAGGGCTCTAGAACCCAAATATCTTCCTCAAATGTACATACCCAGCTTTCTCCAAGAGAATAAGAAATTACACAAGAACTCATCCAAACAATATCATAAACAACTTCTTCCTCAGATCCCTGGATATTAATTATTTTCCTACTACTGGAAACTCTAATGACAAAGTTGAACTCATGCATACAGCTGAGCCAAATCCTTGACAATGAGCTCTTGAGTTAATTTGTACCTGAAAGACGTACACACTTAAGTAAAGGGGTTGTTTCCGTGATAGGTTCCAAGAATACATCAGTTATTAAAAGCAGGGTTCAAAGATTCAGACTTGACATACAGAGTTAGACAAAATTAAACAGTTTTCTTCACTACTCAATTTCTCAGAATCTTTAAGACTATGTTAAAAATAAATTTCTAACTCCCAAGCTTATGCATATTAAACTGTCTGTTATATCATCTTGATTTTATTAAGAAACGTGCCCGCTATTAGTGATGTATGTAAACCAGAGCAATGACCATTTCAAAAGGTCCTCTCCTCAACCAATCAAATGGTGGCTTCATTTTCCTGCCTTATTTGGGCAAAACTTCCTTTCCTTCTCCAAGATCTAGTCCTTCCCTTGTAACTCAGAAAGATCAAAGTCACTTTTGAGAGGTACAGCTCTCCCTTACCTCTCAGGTAATAAATTCAGCTTGACTTTTCAATTCTATTAATCTTCACATACATTAGATACTTCCAAGAGGAAGATAAAGAATATGCCTTTCCCAAGCTTACCCAGCTACAGACCGCTTTTCTCAATGTGCCTTAGACTAAGACTTTCCTGCCATCTTCCTTGAGAGGCATCCAAAGTCATCTCTGTATTTATCAGGCTATTATAATTCCATGATATTTGTAAATGACCAACCAACTTAGAGATGAAATTTTTAAGCTCCCATACAAGAAAAGCTGAATGCACAAAGAACTGGACATGATTACATATCTACCAAAGCATCTAATGCCTGACCAAGTGGGTCCCCACCACTTTGAATTACATATTCTCCTTGCAAGTTTAAATGAGTCCAGTTATAAAAATGCCATTTACACATGACTCTTCCAAAACCATTCACTTTCTGTGTTCACCTGGTATTCAGCTAGTCTCAGACTGAACAACTAAAAGAGTAGAATGACATGCACTTTCAGATGAGCCCACTCCACTAATTACTCCTGCCATTTCTTTGATTTTTGGAAAATAGTCTCTCTCTTCCAAGTGCAGAAGCAACCATTTTCCTAATAATTAGGTCTTTGTTCTTCATCAAATACTGTTTAAAAAAAAATAACAACCTAAAGCCCCAATCTCCCCCCCCTACGGCTTTTGTCCAAGCACTTGACCTACAATAATAACTTTATAAATCACCTTTCCACATCCACTCTTGGACCCCTTCATTCTCCTCTGTGGCCAGAAGGAGCTTATAAAAATATATATCTAATCATGTCACTTAATTAAAATCCTTCAGTGGCTTCCCATTAGCTGTAGCAGATAATGCTTAATTTAGTCTATAAGACCTTTGGTCTATCAGATCTGATCCCTGTCCACAATACCAGGTCCATCTCATATATTTTTCTGTGGCTCTCTGGCCCTAGACACACTATCCCTTCGGTTTCTCTAATACTCTAAGCTCCTTTCCACCTCAGGACCCTTGCATATGCACTATTTCCCATTACTTCAAATATTCTTTTTTACCCCACTTCCCACTCCTACCCCCAATCTCAGCCTGCCCACTCATCCTTCAGAACTCTGTTCAAAGCTTACTACTCAAGAAAGTTTCCCATAACCATCTCTCTTTCAGCACCATCAACAGGATTAGGACCGCCAGTCATAAGCTCTCATAACATGCTGTACTTCTCCTTTGTAGAACCTACCACAGTCATAAACAATTTATACAAATATGTTTCTTTCCCCCCAAACATATATACCACAAGAAAGTTAGCTCCGGCGAGGACAGGTTGTTCTCCACTGTATTCCATATACTACCACAGTGTCCAGGAATAGTAGTTACTCGATAAATAAATCCCACTGATGAATGAAGGACCAAAAACTGGACTGACAGAAAACCAGTCACATCACAAACGGACTGTAATCTCTGTAGTTCTGTTTGTAAATATCCCATACTGTGGTTTGTGGTTATTTTTTAGATTTTATTTATTTATTTGACAGAGAGAGAAATCACAAGTAGGCAGAGAGACAGACAGAGAGCGGGGGGGGGGGGGGGGGCGGGGGAAGCAGGCTCCCTGCTGAGCAGAGAGCCCCATGCAGCACTCAATCCCAGGTCCCTGGGATCACAACCTGAGCTGAAGGCAGTGGTTTAACCCACTGAGCCACTCAGGCGCCCCCACATACTCTGTGTTTTAAAAGTATAAATGAATTACCATAAACAATATTAGATTAGAATCCCCAATTTATACCAATCACAAAAATAAATGCAAAATCTAACCATAAAAAGGAGAGCAAAAAATGTAGTAAAAAAAAATATAGGAGGAAGCCCTGATGATTTTGATGTGGAAAAAAATGTTCTGAAATAAGACATGAAAATCAAAGCCACTGAGAAAGAGAGTATCACATTTATCTGATTTGAGTTAATTAAAAAAAATTTTTATTTATCCAATTTAAACTTTATTCAATTTAAACTTCAAGACAATAAATTTATCCAATTTAAACTTTATCCAATTAAAACTTTATGCAATTTAAACTTTAAGACAATAAACAAAGTTAGAATGTAAGCTATAAAGCCGAAGAAAGTATTTGCAACATATATATTAAATGATTACTATCAAGAATATATAACATTTTTTTTTAAAGATTTTATTTATTTTTTTGACAGACAGAGATCACAAGTAGACAGAGAGGCAGGCAGAGAGAGAGAGGGAAGCAGGCTCCCTGCCGAGCAGAGAGCCCGATGCGGGACTCGATCCCAGGACCCTGAGATCATGACCTGAGCCGAAGGCAGCGGCCTAACCCACCGAGCCACCCAGGCGCCCAATAATATATAACATTTAACAATGAATAAGAAAAACATCCAACTGAGAAATGGGCAAACTCATGGGAGAACTACAAGTTACCAATAAACATATAAAGAATGTTCATTTTCATTCTTAATCCTGGAAAGGAAAGGTAAAATATGAGACACCACTTTCTTACCCATTTTACAAGTTTTTTTGAGAGAGAATGAGAGAATGAACTGGGTGGCGAGGCCTGGGGGGTGGGGCAGATGAAGAGGGAGATAGAGAATCTTAAGCAGGCTCCCTGCTCAGTGCTCAATCCCAGGACCCTGAGACCATGACCCAGGCCAAAACCAAAACTTGGATACTTAACCAGCTGAGCCACCCAGGTGCCCCTCACTTAGGAGGTTAGCAACATCAATAGTGGCATGAATATGGGGGAGGGCGCCTGGGTGGCTCAGTGGGTTAAAGCCTCTGCCTTCGTCGGCTCAGCTCATGATCTCAGGATCCTGGGATCGAGTCCTGAATCGGGCTCTCTGCTCAGCAGGGAGTCTGCTTCCTCCTCTCTCTCTGCCTGCCTCTCTGCCTACTTGTGATCTTTCTCTGTCAAATAACTAAATAAAATCTTAAAAAAAAAATTTGAATATGGGGGAGAATATTCTCATATGTGGCTTTTAAGATCATACACTGGTGCCGTCTCTGGGAGATAATTTGGTAGTATTGATTGAATGTATACAACCTATATGACCCAGCAATACTTTTTGTCCCAGAGTAACATTTGCATGTATGCATGAAAAAGATGTTTACTATAGCATTGTTTGTGTTAGTAACAATTATAAACAACACATATTATCTATAGGCAAATGGCTAGACACACTACAGAATGTTACGAATGCAAAAAGTAGGAGGAATAAGGCAGATCTGTATGTACTATGAGCAGGTCTCCAAGGCCCAGTACTAGGAGAAAATAGCGAATTGAGGAATCTAACACGAACCCACACATATATGCACATGCACACAAAATAATATTATATGATTTCTATGAATACACAAGTTTATTATATGTAAAAGTAGGGTAAAGGTCTGGAAGGTAAATACCTGAGAATGAACCTTTGGTGGGAGAGATGAGGAAGCCAGGATTAGTAAAAGATCACTAACTTTATCTGCAATGTTTGAAATGTTTAGAAAAACATTTATGTATCATTTATGAACTTACTATTTTAAAATATTGAATGAAATCTATAACCAGAACATCTGACACACAGTAGGCCTTCACGAACCGTATATTCCTGGCTCTCCATCAAAAGTGATGAATACCTCGGCTTCAAAAGCAGTAGACTGATCCCAGCAATGTGTCCCACGAAAATAAAACGTGTAAGAAAGACACAGATGGGGGGGGGGGGCGGGAGAGAAGGCCCTCCCATGGCATGTGGAAAGTGGTGACTTAGGGGGTTCAAGGGACAGGGAGAGTAAAGAGGAAAATAGCAGAGGTCACTGACCTAGACACAACTGAACAAATGAGATCAGGGAGGTCAGTCTTAACAAAACACAAAGACACGCTCCAAGGAAAACAGAAGAGAACAGGATACCCTAACTCTTCTCTTACTAAGCTTCTACTACGTTCCAAAGGGTTCACTTGCAATATATCCCTTAGCTCTCAGAGCAAGGCTTATAATTACACCCATTTTAGAAGATGAACACTGAACCTTAGAGGGGTAGAGGGGTTTGCCCGATGCCCCTCAACTGTTGGCGAATGCAAGAGCCAAACCCCAAACTACTCTCTTTGCTATCCTGATTCGCGAACAATTAAGAAAAACCAAGACTCCAAAATCAAAGCAGAGATCAAAAAACGGTGAAACGAGTCTGTGAGTAAACTGAAGGCCCGGGGCTGCAGGAGGGGCGTGCGGCCGGAAGCGGTCTGGCCCCAGGCTTTCCGCGCTGGGTCCCCGCGACCATCAGAGCTTCCAACCGCGCCGAGCAAACAGAGACCAAACCTCCCACCGCCTAGAAGGGCTCCAGCGCCGCGAGGAGGCGGGGCAAAGCCCAGTTTCCGGTTCCGGGCGCAAAGGCCCCACGTGTTCCGACCCGCCAGGCCCCGCGCGGCTCGGATCCGGCGGCGCTGCTACGGCCGGGAGTGGGTGGGGGAGAAGCCGGGGCAGGGGAGGAGCCGCCGGAGCTGTCGGAGCCGTGAGTGCTGAGGGGCTGGGCCGGGTCGGGCCGGGCCGGATCGCGTGGAGCCGGGCAGGGCAGGGCGGGGAAGAGGGGGAGAGGTCTGAGACCCCGCCCCCCCCCAGAGCCTGGGGAGATCGCACTGTGCTGGAAGAAGGGGCGGTGGCAGGGTAGTGAGGGGGCCGAGGCGTTGCGGTCCCCAGGGCTCCCGTGGCCGGAGCTCGAACCTCTGGGGACGCGGATGGCGCTCCGGGCTTCTTTCGGTGCAGCCACCGCCCTCCGCCCCCTCCTGAGGCCTGCAGAAACGCAGTTAGTTCGTACCTCCCTTTGCTTCCGCGCCAGCTGGCCCCCCCGGCACCGAGAGAGGAGTTGTCTAGGCCCCTCTATTTCCCCCAGCTTTTTCTCACCCCGTCTTGAAGATTGTTCAAGAACCATCCCCCCCACTCCATCCCCCGCAGTCTCCCGGCCCAGACCAGCCCCATCTCTTTCCACCACCAAACTCCCCCCTCGCCAACACACATACTGATACACTCACCCGTGATCTTATCACCCTTGGACACCGTCTGGCCTGTGGCTTTTCAGCTGCCACTGTGACCGACCCCGCGTTTCCCCTCAAGCTAGTAGCTTCTGTCTCCACTTGCAGCTTCCCTCCCCGCAAGCCCTCACAGCCACTTCTGAACCCCACCGTTAGCAGGAGTATACAGGCCTCTGCTTCTTGTCTGGTTTGACCAAAAGTTTGTTAGTTCGTATGCCTTGGATATTCTGTTTTCTCAGGGGTCAACCCAGTTTTTATTTTTCTGGGCATTGGAGATTCTTGTCTCCCAGGCCCTTTGATTACCCTGTCTGCCTCCGTCCCTGTACTGACCACCCCAAAGGTGACCTCCTAGGCCTAGCTGTTCTGTGACCACCTTGGTCCTAGAGAGCACTGTCACATCCAGGCTCTCACTCAGATGTTAGGGTGAGAAGTGTCGGTTATCCTCTATCCACACACTGCAGGTGACACCCAGGGCAGCCTGACTCAGGAGCCATAGAAAGCTAGTGGAGTCCCCCTTCCCTCTTCCCAGCTTCTCTTCTAAGTCACCCCACTGGGCCTTGACCCAGAAAGCCACTTTAGAAAGGTTGTGAGGAAGCCATGGGGAGAGAGGAATGTTGGTGGGAAGTATGTGACAACCAAGCAGTTAGGGTTTGTGGCCACTTGTCTTGGGTAACTTTCTGCTGATAGATTCTAGTATAAGAGGGCCGGCAGGGTTGGAGGGAGGAAGGGGATTTTTCCTCTTAGAATCAAATACCTGGGATTCATAATCTTTCCCCCTTTCTCCTCCAGCTGTACCCCTTTTGCACTCTTTTAAATACTATATTGCAGTAGACAGTCATTTCAAGGGCACAGCAAGGTTTACTACGATGTGAGGGACTCTTGGGCATTACAAACTATACAGATGAGGTAAGTTACAGGCTTAGATTTTTTTTGTGGTTAATTTGGCACAGGCATAAAACAGTCCTAGACTCTTGACTTTTGCAAATCTTCCTTTAAATTTGGGTAGCACCGGGGCACTTGGGTGGCTCAGTGGGTTAAAGCCTCTGCCTTCGGCTCAGGTCATGATCCCAGGGCCCTGGGATCGAGCCTCGCATCGGGCTCTCTGCTCAGCAGGGAGCATGCTTCCCTCCCTCTCTCTCTGCCTATTTATGATCTCTGTCTGTCAAATAAATAAATAAAATCTTAAAAAAAAAAATTGGGGCAGCACCGGAAAAGTTGGATGCTTTCTGCTGAACCTTAAGTTTACTTTCTTTAGGTACTGGCTCTCAAACTTACTGTGCATCTCAAGCACCTGAAGGGAAGGCTTGTCAAAGAGATTGCTGGGGCCGCCCCAGAGTTTCTGATAACAGGTCTGGGCCTGGGCTTGAAAATCTGCACATTTCTGACAAGTTTTTAGGTGCTTGTGCTGCTGGTTTGGGTTTCTCACACTGAGAACCACTGCCTTTGGCCAAGCTCCTTCACATAAACAGTGCAGTGGTTTGGGGAATCAAAAGACATATGTGTGTACTTCTGTTAGAAACCAGTAATATGATCTTGTGTGGATAATTTAACCACTTAGGTCTGAGTTCTTTCGTTTTTAAAACTAAGAAAGCTTACTTTAAAAAAAAAAAAAAAAAACCTCCATAATTGCTAGTGTTCTATGCCAAATAGAAGATGAAATATTGATGAGTTCTCCCCGTGATTTTTTCTTTTTTTTTTTTTTAAAGATTTTATTTATTTATTTGACAGACAGAGATCACAAGTAGGCAGAGAGGCAGGCAGAGAGAGAGAGAGAGAGAGGAGGAAGCAGGCTCCATGCTGAGCAGAGAGCCCGATGCGGGGCTCGATCCCAGGACCCTGGGATCATGACCCAAGCCGAAGGCAGAGGCTTTAACCCACTGAGCCACCCAGGCGCCGCCCCCCCCCCCCCCGTGATTTTTCTTAATTCTCTTGATAGGAGCTTCCATTTTGACCATATTACTTATATCCTTTTTTAGGTTTTTTGCTACAAATTGCTAGTATCCTAAAGTCCCTGCTGTTTCGTAACTACTTACTAAATTCTTTAAGGTTAGAGCCAGTGCTTTTTTCATCTTTCTCCGTCTGGCGGTTTGGATTGTGTGGGACACACAATTGATGGTCTGTAGGTATTTGTAGAATGAATAACCTTATCCCCATATCCCCTATCTTTTCCCTTTGAAGAAGTTTTTCTTCCCTAGTTCTGCATCGTAAAGCGGTATATGGCTATGCCACTTGATTCCCCCAGGCCATTGGGATAAATGCTGGTGCCAAATTCCTATAACTGTCCCTGTGAGTGATTTATTACCAAGGTCTTGGCACCCACTGATTCTAAATTTTAGTGCATCCGTATCCAAGTTGGAGTAGGATAGATAGCTTAATAAAATTCAACACGTTTTACTGAGCACCTTTTCTACCAAGCATTCAACAAAGCATTAGGCACTTGGAATATAAAAATGAATATAGAGGTCCTTGCCATCCTGGGATGCCTTCTACTCTTTGCACCATGATTTTATCTGCAGTGGAAGCCTGCTGCTCCTCTGATTCCTCTGGTCGGCAGGCATGGGTCCCATCTTTTATCATCTCCTCATAAGTGAGGGAGCCTCGGGCAATGCCGGAAGGAAGTCCTCTAGATACAAAGCAAAGAGTATTTTGACAATATCAGTTACAAAACTAAAACCATAATACATGACCCTTGAATTCACTGTTCCAAATTACCCATATTTACTTCTCGGGTCAGGGTCTAGTTATAAAATATATTACCCTGTTGTTTTTCATTAAATGATGTTTCCTGCATCCCTGTGATTGGCCTTGGCCATGTTTATTGTAGTAATGAATTGGGTACAGTTACTTTAACTCTGGCTGTCATATGAGCACTGCCTCCCTCATTAGGATGGGTGTTCGGTTTGGTGAGCGCCCTTTTCCCACTTCAGACCACTTTGTGACGTTCTACTTTAAACTGAGCCCTAAGGGGCGCCTGGGTGGCTCAGTGGGTTAAAGCCTCTACCTTCAGCTCAGGTCATGATCCCAGGGTCCTGGAATCGAGCCCCACATCGGGTTCTCTCCTCAGCAGGGAGCCTGCTTCTCTCCCCGTCTCTCTGCGTGCCTCTCTGCCTACTTGTGATCTCTGTCTGTCAAATAAATAAATAAAATCTTTTAAACTGAGCCCTATAATTGACCTGCTTTGTTTAAGCCATTGACCACCTCTAGGTAACCGTTAAGGTTAGGAAGCCTAGCTTCCCATTGGACATTAACCAGTATTGTCAGGACTGCCAGATACTCCGTTCTGGACTCTTAAAATCTGTTTTTGGCTTCTACCCATCTAAACTCTTTGAACTTCTTAGGCTAGTACACCATGGCCCAGGTATTTAGTAAAGAAGCCTTATATCCTTGTTCCACTCAAAGCCCTTCTGTTACCATTAAAAAGCAAGATGGTTTTTCAAAGGATGATCCAGCTTTCTGTCTTTACATGGAAAATCATTCCCATTTCCCAGATAACACATCTTGAGGAGGTAGAACCCAGATCCCCTACATGCAAGGGCAGAAGTACCAGCAGTCCTGCACGGCCTCCTGGGCCTGTGGTACACACCTAGAGAAAACATTTTAATTCAAAATAAAGTGAATTGGTATGTTTCTTATAGTTTATTTCACATTCTTTTTTTTTTTTTAAGATTTTATTTATTTATCTGACAGAGATCACAAGTAGGCAGAGGCAGGCAGAGAGAGAAGAAGAGAAGCAGGCTCCCTGCTGAGCAGAGAGCCTGATGTGGGACTTGATCCCAGGATCCTGAGATCATGACCTGAGCTGAAGGCAGAGGCTGTAACCCACTGAGCCACCTAGGCACCCCAACACTTTACTTTTGATATAACAGTAGACAGACCAAGATTTTTCCTGTGCATTTAAATTTTTTTTTGGAATGACAGTGAAATAAAGGGCCGTTTTCTTGTTCATTGTTTAAATCTTGTGTTCTTCCCAAAAGGATTTAAAGTAATTGGAAGGGAAGAGAACAAAATAAATTGAGCATCTGCTCTCTACCGGGCTCTATGCTGTAGTGATTCTGTATGTAA
The DNA here is from genome assembly GCF_902655055.1 of Lutra lutra. Lineage (NCBI taxonomy): Eukaryota > Metazoa > Chordata > Mammalia > Carnivora > Mustelidae > Lutra > Lutra lutra. The sequence goes on along the minus strand of NC_062287.1, from coordinate 19,164,421 downwards.
CTTCATTTACTCCTTAAAGCAACCGTGGGAGTTAGGTAGGATAGCCACATTTTGAGAATGAGAGCCAAGACATAGTGTCACGTGGCCAGTAAATGAGGAGAGGGATCCAAACCCAAGGCTCCAAAGCCCCAAACCATTATGTGAAAAGCATGGATACACACTTGTATACAGGACAGTTACCCATAAAAGATAATCTTCGCAGTAGAGGGATCATACCAGATAATCTTTAGTTTTAAACAAGAATACAGCGGGGCCCCTGGGGGTGTCTCAGTTGGTTAAGTGTCCAGCTCTTGATTTTGTCTCAGATCATAGTCTCAGGGTCGTGAGCCCCTGCGTGGGGCTCTGTGCCAAGTACAGAGTCTGCTTGAGTCTTTCCCTCACCCTTTACCCCTTCCCATCCTTTCTCCCTCTCCTTCCCTCTCTAAGAAAGAAAACTATAGCGTTAGAACAGGGCAGTTAACAATTTAGTTGATTCCTATTCTAGAATGATGATAGGAGCAGGCGGAAGGTCTGGTTAGCCCCAGAGAATAGACATACCCAGATTTCCAGGTTATGGGCCAGCATTAGGGTAAAAAATAAAATTGGAGGCAGAAAGACTAAATACAGTCATTTGAACCCTGATGCCCACTGAAGATGATTTGCTACTGAATAGATCACTATCTCTCTATTGCTGTATGACCACAAACCTTGTCATTCAGGGTCCAGAAAGCCCTCCCGAAGCAGTCAGATTTGCAGGTAGGGAACCAGATATCCTTTTATTGCCTGCAGTTTTTGTTCTTGTCCATAGAATGCAGTTACGGCCTTCGCTGGAATGTGACACATTTTAGATAAGGGGCAGAGGTAGCTGGACCAAAGGCCGGAGAAAGCTCTTGCCTTTTCCACAACTCCCCAGTCCTGCTCCATACACCCTAGAAACACTCAAAAGATGAGGTCATGGAGCATGCCCAGCCCTAGGCTTGTGAAGCTTTTCTGTAGACATAGTTTCAGAGCCTTCTAGAACCAAGTCTTTTGCTCTTCCTGGCCTGGCTTCAGTCTCTATAGAGTCTTCAGTTTTTATCTGTCACTGTGGAACCCTTCCAAGGGCAGACACGGAGGGAAGGTATTAGAAGAGCATGGACAACAAGTACAGGGCTGGTTGCAGCGTAGCATATCCCAAGAACCTAGAATGAAACAATGTCCATTTTCGTTCATAAGCTCACAGAGCTCAGCTAATCCTGTGAGTTAGAGTAGTTATCTGCAGAGGACTCTTGTATCATCTCATGGTTCCCTTAGAGCTGCTCCAGTTACTTGAAGTGGGGCTGGGACGTGCTTAACCCAGTGTTCTTTCCACGCACTGCCTGCCTCCTGTTCCTTCCCATTTCTTGTCCCATCAGAGGCTCCTCTTCTGCCCATCATCCTGCCATTGCTGATCTGTTTGTCTTTGTCTCTTCCTAAGCTGCCAAAGTAAATCCAAAACAAACAGTGGAAACTTCAGTTCATAATTTCTGAGAGGATTTAGAAATGGCAGGTTTTAATGTCGACCTTGTACGTTCCTTTGTCTTTGGAGAGCAGAGCCCTCTGAGAGCAGGAATGCTTCTGTCAATGCAGACTTCATAGTCTCTGCAGTAGACGATCTCTAGTAGCCAGTGCTATGTGGAAACGAGGAGCACTTCTAGTCCGCCTCCCTGGGCACGGGTCCTCAGACTTCAAAGATGATTGCGATCCCTTCATTAAGCCAAAAGACTATCAATTCATTATTATCTCAGAACTCCCAAAGAAAACAGCCTCACTGAAGATGGGCATAAAATTTTAAAAGCTACAAACAGCATAATAAACAGACCACCATGGGGTAGAGACAGCAGATCTGGTAGGTAAGACAATGACCACATAAAGATCTAGAAATGAGGGAACTCTATAAAGCAGGGTATGAAAGTAAGTAATGTATGTTTGAGGCTACCAGAAGAGAAATAAGAGCATGAATGAATGAAAAGCCATTTGAGATAACAGATAATAAAAATAAACAACAGGGTCATTGAAATTAAACTCTGTTTTATGGGCAGCATGACATTAGACCCAACTCTTTTTTTTTTTTAAGATTTTATTTATTTATTTGACAGATCACAAGTAGGCAGAGAGGTAGGCAGAGAGAGAGAGAGGGAAGCAGGCTTCCTGCCGAGCAGAGAGCCCGATGCGGGACTAGATCCCAGGATGATCCCTGAGATCATGACCTGAGCCAAAGGCAGTGGCTTAACCCTCTGAGCCACCCAGGTGCCCTAGACCCAGCTCTTAAGAGCGGATTGTTAACCTTGAAGGTAGATCTGAGACTGAGGTAATGAAGCCCCCAAAGACTGAAAAATGAAGAATGCCTCACATTGCATGTGGAGAGGGGTCTGCAGGGGGCAGGACCGGGAAGACTAGGGGTGAAATTTAAACAAAGTCGTTCATTCAACATACAAGCATCTGTTACATGCCAGGGTGGTGTAGGAGATGGTCATGTTTTTAAAAGTTCCTCTTAATGCCTTTCAATGGCTCAACCAGGGGAATGGCAGTGGAGATGAGATGGATTTGAGAGACCCTTAGAAGGAAGGATTAACAAGATCGGTGAATTAAAAAGTATAGAAACAGTGGAGGGAAAGATGGGTTCTTCCTGATAAAAATGGGAAGAAAACTTTATTCATTTAAATTCACTTCATGTGCACTTTATCATACATGTTGGGAACGTCAAGGAGGTTCATAGGAAGCATAGCCGGGGACTGGGTGTGCTATCCCGGGATCCATACCACGGGCGTGGTGATGGCGTTGTGCCCAGGTTGCTGCATAGGCACAGTGATGTCCAGCCATTTTAAGGATGGGGGAGTGGGGTCAAGGAAGACATCTCAGAAGACATGGAATCGAAGCTGCCTTAGAAGTAAAGTTTCACCTAATGAAGGGTGAAGACTCGGAAGGAACGTGTTCTAAAGTCAGAGAGCATGGGGCTTGTGTGTGCTTCACATGCATACTGTGTGTGTGTGTGTGTGTGTGTGTGTGTGTGTGTGTGTGTGTTGGAAAGGATTGAAGAGGAGGATGAAAGGAAGGTCTGCCTAATTTAAAAAACTTAGGAGTTTGTTTTTCACTTACAAGACGGGGGAATGGTTGAGGATCTTATAGGGAAGGGACATGATCACATTTGCCAAGAGTGCTCATCACTCTTGTGATACTGTCCTTGGTAACTTGAAGGTAACAAACTTGCAGGCGGGGAGCTCCAGGTTGGAGGCAGTTGGGAGTAATCCAGACAAGAACTGATCAGGAGCTGCGGTGCAAATCGTAGGAATGCAGAAGAGGGAACATGCCAAGAAAGGGAACACACCATGCGGCATTGGAGCTGGGGGGTGGGGAGGTTGCATTTAGAAGGAACAGCCTTCCTATGAGCATGGTGTCCTGAAGAGACACCCGCTTTCCGTTGGAAGATCAGCAGTTCGCGATAGCTTAGTGATAACACAGCAAAGGGGAGGGTATGAGGCTTGACAAAGCAGTCGAGGGCTGATGGGGAAGAGCTTCGTGTGCCATTGCCGAGGACATTATAGCTGATCTTACTAACAGAAGTATTTTAAAAAAGTGTTGAGTGGTGCACTTGGGACTCTAATTTAGAAAGATAGTCAACATTGGGTTGCCATTGCCCTTCTAGGCACTTGACAGTGATATGTTTAATCCTCAAAGTCACCCTGGTCGATGGATACCATCCTTACCTCCACGCCATAAATGGGGAAACAGGCACAGGGAGCATAACTGTGGCCTCACACCTACCAAATGGTACAGCCCCAGTTTAACGCCTGGCAGTCTGACAGCAGGACTCTCGTCCTTCCCTTACACACCCTTGGTGTTTCTCCATCACCACACGCATCAGGACCACGTGTAGCATTTCTAAAGACACAGTTACCTCCATTGACTAAAGCCCAAGTGTCCAGAAGAGTGTTGAGCAGTACTTATTTTGCAAAAGCTCCACCATGATTATGCTGCCCTCTGTTCCTGGTCGGGTGCTGCCGATATCCCAGGTAGGCAGTCGGGTCAGTAGTCCAGGCGAGAACCGAGGGCCCAAGCTCAAGCGGTCTGTGGCAAAGAGGAGGAGGAAACGGATTGAGAGGCTTACAAGGTAGAACTGGTTTAAGGGGCTGTAAGCAGTGGGGAAGAATCAGAATTGAGTCTAAAGATGACAAAGTGGAGTGTTTACTTAGCTAGTGATCTCAGCCAAGATAGGATCTCAGGAAGTGGGGTGGATTTGAGAGTCAGCGTAACTGTCAGTCAGTCAGTTTTGAACACTTGGGTTTGAGGGTCTGGAGGTCTTCCCAGCAGAATATTGCTCTGGGGGTGCCTGTGTGCCCACCGCTGTGTAAGGGGCTTTCCTCACTGTTACCTCACACAGTTTGCCCCTCAGATCTCTGGGAGGCCCCCTTTTACGGAGGAGTTCCTATGGAGTGTGGTCGAGTTTGAAATGAGCCTTCCTAAAGGCTTCCCCGTCTGTTTCAGCCTGGCAGATGGGTCTCTCTTGGTGTGTATGTAAACGTGTGTGTGTGACACAGATGGTGGTCAGTACGATGGGTTCCAGCCGGCGATGAGCAGCGCCCTTTGTCCTCGCCATTTTCCTTGCAGTTTCAAAGGGTTCGTGAAGTAGAGATGCAGTGTTTTTCTGTTTTCTCTGTGGGGTGTGAACCTGGCGGAGGGTGAGGCGTAAGAGAACAAACTTGAGGCATAGATCATCCGATTTCAACCAAATCTATTTATAGCTGATGGTGGTGGAGATGAGCGGCAGGGTTTTAATAGTGTGAGAAAGTGTTAGGTGTGCCAGGTTTTGAGTGAACTCAGAACTGTTATCCCTGTGTATCAGCTCATGCTTACGCTGTTGTTTGTCTCTGCTTCTCTGCCCCAGGTCCCTTGGGAGAAACTCCTTGAGGTGCCCAGGCTGAGACTGGGGGGTAATGACGGTGTGAGCTCTAGATGGTATGAGACCCCTCCCCACAAGAGCCAAACAATGGCTACAGCCTTGGAACCAGAGGACCAGGATCTTTGGGAAGAAGAGGGAATTCTGATGGTGAAATTGGAAGATGATTTTACCTGTAGGCCAGAGTCTGTCTTACAGAGAGATGACCCTGTGCTTGAGACCTCACACCAGAACTTCCGGCGCTTTCGCTACCAGGAAGCTGCAAGCCCTCGAGAAGCTCTCATTCGACTGCGTGAACTTTGTCATCAGTGGCTGAGGCCAGAAAGGCGGACAAAGGAGCAGATCCTAGAGCTGCTTGTGCTGGAACAATTCCTTACTGTCCTACCTGGAGAACTGCAGAGCTGGGTGCGGGGCCAACGGCCAGAGAGTGGCGAGGAGGCGGTGACGCTGGTGGAGGGTTTGCAGAAACAACCCAGGAGACCAAGGCGGTGGGTGAGGAGGGGGAGTCCTGATCTGTGTGATGTGGAGGGGCCTATTTCCTGGAAGGATGGATTTGGGGCATAGGGCATACAGGGAGGGCCCTCATCATTTACCCTTTAAAACTAATTGACTCTGCTCTTGGGTTGTGCCTAGATCCATAAGGGGCAGGGGTGGGTGTGTGTGTGTGTGTGTGTGTGTGTGTGTGTGTGTGTTTGCGTGTTTGCGTGTGTTTGTGTGTGTGAGTGAGTGAGTGGGACTTCTCTGGTTTTTGAAATCCCTGCTTAGGAACCATCTTAGGGACCTCAGCACTCAAGGGTCAGATGGCTTTGATTTTCCTTACTTTGGCTGTCGAACCTCCGGTTCTTGAGGAAGCCAGTTTTGTGACTTTCTCAAAGGTCCTCTTAGACTCTCAGTCACAGATCCCCCTCCTGGGACCATAAGACAGGGAAGCAAACAACGAGGAGAGCCACAGGTGGGAGCAGTGGAGATGAAAAGAATGGGTATCTCAGAACCCCAAGTGACAAGGGCAGGGGTGGGGGAGTGAGGAAGCTGTGCGGCAGTGTCCGAATGTCCCCACCTTGTCCTGGGGAGGATAACCTTCAACAACTTTTGTGCCCCAGTGGCACCAGAGACTCCCCTCCTTATCTGGGACCCTCTGGGAGTGTTTCTTTTGGCAGCATCTCCTAAAATAAGCCCTGATGTCAACCGAGACTTTCCTCTTGACTCCATGCTGACTGGAAATTGGAATTATTCCCAGGTGACTGTCCATGTTCATGGCCAGGAGGTCCTATCAGAGGAGACGGTGCATCTGGGAGCAGAGCCCGAGTCACCTAGTGAGCTGCAGAACCCTGTGCAGATCTCAACTCCTGAGGCGTCCTGTGAGGAAACCGTACAGAGCCCGGATCTGGGGCCACTGGAAGAGCAGAGCCTGCTCCATGAATTGGAGTTCCAGCCCCTGCAGGAGAGCGGTGGGAAGCCTCAGCAGAAGGGGGGATTGTGGCGGGCAGAGTGTGGGAAGGGGGCTAGTTCCCCTCTATGGAGGAGGCTAGGTGTGGAGCATAGTGGGAATAAATCACAGAATCCAGGGTATTGAGAGAAGACATTCCTAGCTAGCGTCCCCCAGAAACCCGGCCGAGCTGAAATAGTCAACCCATCCTTGCTTGTCCTCTTGGCATGTCAGTAGTTTTCCACATGGTGGCAGTGGGGGGACTTGAGCTGCCCTTGGGCCGGTTTCTGGATTCCTGCCAAAGAGCAGGAGAGACGGTCAGCTGTTTGCCGTTTACAGGGCACGTTGCTCATCTTCGCCTTCTTTTCTTCATAGAGGTTCCGGTGTCCCAGGACCCATACCTTCCCGAAGAGAGGAACACTGGAAACCCAGAGATGGTTGCCCTTCTTACTGCCCTTTCACAGGTGTGCTCTGGTTTCCCCTCTGTGCCTCAGAGAATTTGAAGAACCACCAGGCATTAGCTGAACAGGTCGGACAGGGCACAAATGTCCACTCTCCTTTGCCAACTTAAGTTCTCAGTTCTAGACGTGTCTGCAGCAGGAGGAGTTGCATGGAATGGGATGAATGACCGTAGTCTCATTTGGATCTGCAGCCTCCCGAGCCTTATTTGCCACTGCCCAGAGAGAGGGACTAACAAAATGGGATTATTTCATAACTCTCTGGTACAACCTGGAAGTGGCTGAATGAGAGCTTATTTTTGGTTTTTAGAAGTCAGCTTGATAGTCATTTGTAAGAATGGCTGACTGCTGCAGAAATGCTTTCTGGAATTGTATGGTATCCTCTCGCAGGGGCTGCCCTCAGACCACAGCACATAGGAAGCCCTTCCCGTGGTCAGGGCCTCGAAACTAGGCTGTGATGCTGGAGAGGAAAGGAAAAGGCTGCATCTGTGGTTTCACATTGCAGTCCAGGTGCCATCGAAGGGCCTGTGTGTGCTGTGCTGACCCTGTAGGTGATAGGGGTACCTGGAGAAGGTCAGGGAAAGCTTTCCAGAAAAGGTGAATTTTTACAGAAATATAGGTGGCATTAAGGCATCAGATAGGGTGTTAATGAGGACCTTTAAGACTCTTCTTGTACGGGGACGCCTGGGTGGCTCAGTTGGTTAAGCAGCTGCCTTCGGCTCAGGTCATGATCCCAGCGTCCTGGGATCGAGTCCCACATCGGGCTCCTTGCTTGGCGGGGAGCCTGCTTCTCCCTCTGCCTCTGCCTGCCATTCTGTCTGCCTGTGCTCGCTCGCTCTCCTCTCTCTCTCTGACAAATAAATAAAATCTTTAAAAAAAAAAAAAAAAAGACTCTTCTTGTACGTTAACCAGTGTGCTCTGGAAGAAGAGCAGAGGCTGGCCCTGAGAGAAAGCAGTGGGACTGGGAGGCCCAGAGGAGGAAATAAGAAAGTGCAGAAGTAGGAAGTCGGGGAACAGCAGCCCAGAGTGCTGCAGATTTCCCGAAGGGAGCCCAGAGTCTTATGTGCATGCCTTTTGTCTCCGGCCATAATCTTCATCCCATGAACAAAATAGGCACCTCTGGGAGCATCCCGTTTTTTTGTTTTTTGTTTTTAATTTTAATTTTATTTATTTATTTTTAAATTTTTATTTATTTTTTATTTTTTTAATTTTGTTTTGTTTTTTTTTGTTTTTGTTTTTGTTTTTAGGTTTTTTGGTGGGGAGCATCCTGTTTTAACCAAAGCCTGTGTCTTTTCAGGGATTGGTAACTTTCAAGGACGTGGCTGTGTGCTTCTCCCAGGACCAGTGGAGCGACCTGGATCCAGCACAGAAAGAGTTCTATGGAGAATATGTCTTGGAAGAAGATTGTGGAATTGTGGTCTCTTTGTGTAAGAAATTTCAAGTGTTTCTAGGGTGTTCTGAGCACAGAGGTCTTTCTCCTCTTGGAAGTTGTGGGGGTCTTAGACCTTAGAACTGTATGCACCACGCTTCTCTTAGCCTACCCCACCGGCGAGACAAAGGACGAGCTAAAAGCAAGACAGTATCATTCCAAGCTAAAGGGAAGAGGAAATGCTTAGAAAGTGGTTGGAAACCTCTAATAAGAAAATAAAATTATAATATATAGCTTTAGTATATTTGAGGCGGTGTGTGAGTTTTGAAGCAAGCAATAGAAGTTGAAGCTGATCTGCTTACTTGAGTTTGGGGAAAGAGGGAGCGTTAACAGTCCTAGACTATCAAGTTGCAGACGAAGGGCATGAAATGTGTAGGGTTTGGTGAGAAGTGCTCAAGCTAAAAAGACCAGATTGGAGCCACTGACCGGGCCGTCCGTTTGTTCTTCAATCGACCCAACAGCAAAGATCTGCTCTTAACACAGGGAATTGCTGAACCAATCGTAATGTCCCACTTTCCCTCTCTTGAGCAGCATTTCCAATCCCCAGACTAGATGAGATCTCCCACGTTAGAGAGGAAGAGCCTTTGGTCCCAGATATCCCAGAGCCTCAAGAGCCTCAAGAGCCAGAAATCCTGAGTTTTACCTACACAGGTGAGGAACGACAAAAGGCATCTTCCCCCGCAGGGCTGGCACTTCCCCTCTCCCTCTGGGGTGCCCCTCTCATTGGTTCTTCTAACCTGTTGGCCATTACCCCTGTCTCTCTCTGAATGCCAAATTCTTCTGTCTTCATCCTCCTCTTTCCCCTCCCGTCATTCATGTGAGGGGTATGTAATGCAAGGTGGTGAAAGAAAAAAAAAATGGGAACTTGGGAACGCAGCTGTAGTCCTTTACTAAGCAGGTCACTTAAACTCTCCGTCCTCAGTGTCCACATTTGTGAAATGAGGATGATAATTTTTGTCTACACCAAGGCTTGTTGACAGTATGAGATAATGTATAAGAAAGTGCCTGGCACATGACAGAAATTAGTTGACTGGTTATTTCCTTCTCTCCCAGCCTCTGCAGTTATGAAATATGGGCTTCTCTCTGTGGTCTTGCCTTCCCAAGACTGTTTAAAAATCCCAGCGTTGTGTGGAAGGCATTGTCCCCTCTATAATTTCCCTTGTTCTCCTCTCACCCTCTCTACAGGAGATAGGAGTGAGGATGAAGAAGATTATCTCGAGCAAGAAGATCTGAGTTTGGAGGATCTACACAGATCGATTTTGGGAGATCCAGAAATCCACCAGACTCCAGACTGGGAAATAGTCTTTGAGGATGATCCAAATAGACTTAACGAAAGAAGATTTGGTACAAATATTTCTCAAGTTAATAGTTTATCGAATCTTCGGGAAACCGTGCCTCTCCACCCCTTGTTAGGGAGACACCATGACTGTCCTGTATGTGGGAAAAGTTTCACTTGTAACTCCCACCTTGTTAGACACCTAAGAACTCACACAGGAGAGAAGCCCTATAAATGTGTGGAATGTGGAAAAAGTTACACGCGGAGCTCGCATCTTGCCAGGCACCAGAAGGTCCACAAAATGGGCACGTCGTATAAATTTCCCCTAAACCGTAAGAATTTGGATGAGACCTCCCCTCTGGTCCAGGCTGAGAGAACTCCACATGTTGAGAAACCCTATAGATGTGACGATTGTGGAAAACACTTCCGCTGGACCTCAGACCTTGTCCGGCATCAGAGGACACACACAGGTGAAAAACCCTTCTTCTGTACTATTTGCGGCAAAAGCTTCAGCCAGAAGTCTGTGCTGACAACACACCAAAGAATCCACCTTGGAGGCAAACCCTACCTGTGTGGAGAGTGTGGAGAGGACTTCAGTGACCACAGGCGGTATCTGGCACACCGGAAGACACACGCAGCCGAGGAGCTGTATCTCTGCAGCGAGTGTGGGCGCTGCTTCAACCACAGCGCCGCGTTTGCCAAACACCTGCGAGGACACGCCTCAGTGAGGCCTTGCCGGTGCAACGAATGTGGGAAAAGCTTCAGTCGGAGGGACCACCTCGTCAGGCATCAAAGAACCCATACTGGCGAAAAGCCGTTCACGTGCCCTACCTGTGGGAAAAGCTTCAGCAGGGGCTATCACTTAATCAGGCATCAGAGGACCCACTCAGAAAAGACCTCCTAGCTAGGTTCCCATGTGAGGAGGTCTGGATTCAGCCCTCACCTGGGGATGGGCTAGGAGACACCCTCTTGTCAGCCTGAGAAGACCTTTTCTGGGGAGTCTCCCTGACGTGCCCAGATCTACATCACCTCTTCCCACAGCTAACTAAAGTCCCCCAGGCAGAACCTCTCAACCTTCTTCTACACCTTGAGGAGGTTTTTTGCCCAAAATACAACCTGGGTGGAGGCTTCTCCTTGACTGGAGTGTTCCTGCCTCTACCTCCTGGGTGTGAAGTAGGAGATGCAGAAGACTTAACAATATCATGGTTATTATACTTTCCCCTAAATAGGCTGTTACATATCCTAAAGACTGCTTCACAGCCTCAAGTCTAAAGTTGCCCAGGACAGCCCTTTAGGTTGGGTGAGGGACCGGCCTCTAGGATTCTGTCCTTACTGGGCTCAAATCTTAAAGCACACAACCCTGAACTCAAGGCAGGAGATTTGCATCCTCATGGCTCTGCCACACATTCACGTGATAACTACAGATCTCTCACTGGTTCACTTCTTCACCATGCACTTTCCTTTGATACCTGGGGAGAGATGGGAGAAGTGTCTGATGGGGGAAAACCTCGAGGCTGTTTCACATGGACCTTGTCAGGCTGCTCCCTTACCTGTTGCCAAAATACCAGGGGCCAGACCCTGCTAGAAAGGAGGGTCTAGTCAGAAACCTCTTTCACTGGGGGTGTTTTCCTGTTGGAATACTCATGCCCACCCTCCTTAGTGTTCTACCAGCCTCTTGGTTTTCCCCCTAGCACTTCTGCAAAAGGGAGATGCAACAGCTGGGTGCCAGGGGAGTCAGTAAAGCGTAATTACATCACAGTGAAATCATTTACATTCCCACATGCATACAGGCCCACCCACCCTGCCTTCTTTGCATGGGTTTGCAAAGGGATTTTGGAACCATGTCGGCTAACATAGGTACGATAATAATTACAGAATCACGATTGACTGGGTCACTTCATTTATATGAAGAACACAAGACCTGAGACCAAATTTTGAAGAAAATTTTGTAAAAGCTGTTGCTGCTGGCTAAGGCCATCAAGACTATACTGACACCCAGCCCCTATCCCTGCCTTGGTTCTCTGATATCAGGGAAAATTATGAACCCCAGCACCTGGGACCCTGAAGAATTTACCAGGAGTAAATGGCTTTCATGTATTTGCGTTGTTTGCTTCTTCTTATGTGATCTCATTTTTATGTAATTAAGAACTAAATAGTAGTATCTCATGGCTGATAGTAGGATCTCTGTTGCCTGATTAAGGATCCTTGGAGATGGGGAGGAATAATTACAAGTCTCCCCTGCTCTGCTTGTGGGAGCGGCAAGGACTGGATGAGTGTCCTCCATAAATGGAGCATAGGGTATGGGATTAAAGCATGAGAAGGGAGATTGTCTTCTGTGCCTGGTTTCTTCAGCTGTTTCTCAATCCATTATGTGCCACTGTGTACAGAGAGAATGGGTAGGATAACAAGGTTTCAGACCTAACAGCTCAACAAGATAATTCACATTTTGGCCGGTACTGATAACTCCAGTTGCCCAGTCTGGCTTTAATACCAGTCAGCCATTGTCCTGGAAATACACACGTATGGAATAAATAAAAGTAACACAGGCAGCCCCGTCCCCTGGTGTCTGGAACTTTCCATTGTATTAGCTTCCCAAGGCTTCAGGTTCCAGAGAGTTCGGGATGTCATACATCCAAAGACATCAAGGAGTACACAGTAGTTTTCAATGAGGCAGGTCATGGTTGGCAGAGCCGAAGTTGGATTAGATGGCATACTGAGGGAAGGTTCACGCCTGTGGTTTGCACAAGACACTCCTCATGGGCAAACATTTCTGAACCCTAGATCTAAGGTCTAAGCAAATTTGTGTTGGGTGAAATACAGCCTCAAGAGATCATTTTCCGTAGCTTACACCAGTTATGGGAGCTGATAAAATTCTGGAGGTAGCCGAACAAATTTGTTCTAACGGAACAGTGGTTTTGTTCACTGATTTACCTGCATTACTGCATAAGTGAGAAACTGTCAAGAGAATTCTACATGAGGAAAAGCGAGAGACTGGTCTAGTTCGTTGGCACATCAAATAGTTCTTTTATTCCCAACTCCCCCAGCGAAGTCACATATGCAGACACTAAGTCTCTGCTTGCTTGTGAAACACTATTTTCTGAGGCTCATGGAGGGGCGTGCCATCTCCTAAACCCGAGCATGAGCAGAGCTGCAGTTTGCAGCAGAAGGGCCTCTGCTAGAACCTGTGGGGAGCAAGAGACTACACCTGAACTGGGGAAGAGGCTGGGCCGTGGCTACCCTCAAAGGGGGGTCCCCACAGAATTTTGTAAACAGTTGAATACTGGTGTTCTTGAATACCGTACTAAATTGAAGTTTCTGGAGAATAAAGAGGATTTTAAAGATAATATTTGGAGGAAGCTATAAAGTACTCGAATCAACAACTCAAGAAAATCAGTAGATGGTTGGAAATGATGTCACATGCTAATAAAGTTATGAAATTAAAATGTTTGTGCTTTTGGCCATTAGTTTAGGATTAACCAAGGAATATTGAGCCTCTTCTCCATCCCACTTACTGAAGAGAAATAAATGGAAAGAGATCAAGGCAGAATATATTTTTATTATCTGGAACTTAGGCCTCAGAGTCTAGACCAGAATCTAGTGAACTCTCCGACGAACCCCATGGAGGACACTGAAGTGCTAGAACCAAAGCAAGCTAAAAAACAAAACAAAACAAAAAAAACTTTCTCTAGGGCCCAGCTCAACCAGAAGATCTAATAGAAAAAGCATTCTTTTCACTGAGCACTAAAGTGGTGAACACCCCACTGAGTTCTGCAAAGTTGGCAGAAACCATTCGCTCCAAGCCTCACAAGTCAGAGCAACAATCTCCAGATTGCCCCTTGCATGAGGAAAGTGGCAAGTTAGTGTGCACCCCCTCCTAGGCCATTTTGATTCACCAAGCTCCCAGGAAGGACAGCAACCCAAGTGAGAGTTAATCTGACCCTGTGGGGGTTTTGGAGAACAAAAGCTGTGCTGAGAAATAGTGAATTATTATATCCCACGCACCTGAATAATTTGCTAGTCTTCCACACAGATATTTTTTAATTTTACCTCTAACATCTCCTTCAGCTAACCAAAGTATTTCTTCGAGCCACAATAAATTTCTCTAAGAGAAATATACATAAATTTTTTTCTTCTGTCTCCTTAAATTTCTAGTGATATTGGCCAACTGACCCATTAATCTGATTTGGGGGTGAGTAACAGACTACAAGCCAAAAAATGGGTGCCCTCCCCATGTACTCACTAATCCTTGTTTTGGCAGATTCAATGTTCTCAAACTTGAGCACATCTCCTTGTAGGTGGCATAACTTGATTCCTCCTTGGAGAAGCCCCAAGAAGCAGGCAAGGACAGGTTTTGATCTCTCTTTAAAGATTTTATTTTATTTATTTGACAGAGATCACAAGCAGGCAGAGAGGAGGAAGCAGGCTCCCCGCTGACCAGATAGCCCAATGCAGGGCTCGATCCCAGGACCCTGGGATCATGACCCGAGCCGAAGGCAGAGGCTTTAACCCACTGAGCCACCCAGGCACCCCTTGATCTCACTTTAGATACCGGTCACTGTAAATTATCCTTAATAACAAGAAGAAACAACTCTTGTCAACGCGACAAAAGTAAGGATATCCTATAATGAACAGTTCTTGTTCTTACTGTATGTGTATGCTCATGGAAATTTCAGGTAAAAAGGGACAAGAGGGAATGCAATTTGATTTTTTAAAAGATTTTATTTATTTATTTGACAGAGAGAGAAAAAGAGAGAGATCACAAGTAGGCAGAGAGACAGGCAGAGAGAGAGGAGGAAGCAGGCTCCCTGCCGAGCAGAGAGCCCTATGCTGGGCTCGATCCCAGGACCCTGAGATCATGACCTGAGCTGAAGGCAGAGGCTTTAACCCACTGAGCCACCCAGGCGCCCCCAGTTTGATTTTTTTTTTTTTTAAAAGAGATTAGATTATTTGGTAATCTGGAAAGACAGGAGCTCTTCAGTGGAAACTGGGGACTTAAGAGCAGAACTTATATAAAGACTTCCAGAAGCAGAAGTAGTAGGTAGCTGGAGCAAAAAGACCCAGTCCTCTGCAAAGGTGCATGAAAAATAACAATCTTCACTTAAATAGAGTATAAATCTTAGTAATGATCCATGCAGAATATGACAAGGCTTCAAAAGGCCATTTGCACAGGAAGATAATTGAAACTGTAAATTCCCAGGATTTTCTGTAAGACTGCTGCTCTGGGCTCATTTCACTTCACCTGTAGTTCCTCCATTAGTTGTACATCTTACGATCTCTTAGAAGAGTCCAAGAGACTACTTATCAAGGGACACTCTCAGGAAGAGGACTACAGCAACCGTTTCGACCTTTGGTTCATTTACTGAATCTCTGCAAAAGCTCTATCAAGAAGCAGTTCAAGGTTGAAGAGCTGGGAGCGGTTGGAAGAAAGGACCCAAAGAGGGATGAGTTAACCACGAGCCAGGAAACATCAACACAAAAGCAGAAAACTGGATCCAGAGACAAAGATCTCTGCTCCCTCCTTTAACTCTGAGGAGCTATTCTGAAAGGCCCTCTTCTACAGCGAAACTCTATTTTGGATAAACTACTAGAGAACAGGGACACCTGGGTGGCTCAGTCAGTTAAATGTCTGCCTTCCGCTCAGGTCATGGTCCCAGGGTCCTGGGATCGAGCCCAGCATCGGGTTCTCTGCTCAGCCAGAAGTCAGCTTCCCCTTCTCTAACTCCCCCTGCTTGTATTTCCTCTCTTGCTGTCTCCCCCTCTGTCAAATAAATAAACAAAATCTTTTAAAAAAATTACTAGAGAGGGGCGCCTGGGTGGCTCAGTGGGTTAAAGCCTCTGCCTTCGGCTCAGGTCATGATCCCGGGGTCCTGGGATCGAGCCCCGTGTCGGGCTCTCTGCTTGGCGGGGAGCCTGCTTCCTCCTCTCTCTCTGCCTGCCTCTCTGCCTACTTGTGATCTCTGTCTGTCAAATAAATAAATAAACAAAATCTTTAAAAAAATAAAATAAAATAAAATAAAAAATTACTAGAGAACAGAAATAGCATGTAAATTGGGGGAGGGCGCTCAGAAATTGAGTGTGTTAGCATTCATGAATTGTTCAGGACAAAAGCTATAATATGTTGGTTAGCTCTGGATATTAAGTATGCACTATTAAATTATTACATTAAATTATTAAGTATGCACCATGCAATATCAGGGATACTCATTACAGGAAATAGAATAAATATTCTAAACAGTGGAGGGAAAATTAGAAATAATTTAAAAACAAAGGCAGGGAAGTAACTCATATTGTCCAAAGAAAGGCAAAAAATAAGCATCTAAAGATGGGACAAATAGAACTAAAGGTTGCAGAAAGCCCAAATATGTGAAGAAAACAGACAAAATATTGGTTAAGTAAAAGAGATTATTTAGGTGGGCTCAACAGTTGATTAGAGCAATAGGTTATATATCAGAGATACAGAAAAATATAGGAACAATGAACAATTCAAAGAATGAAAAGGATACACCAGGAGAATACTAACCTGAAGAAGCTAAGGGAATTATTTTAATTTTTTATTTTAATATTGACAGAATTTTTTTATACAAAAAGCATAATGAGAAATTAAAAGTTTAATCCACCAGGAAAGTATAACAGGTCTAAATTTCCATGTGCTTAACGAAGTCGCCTCAGATTATATGCCCCAAATTGGTAGAATTAAATAGGAGAATTGATAAAACCATCCCCTTAGTGATCCACTTAAATATACTTCCCTAGTTATTGATAGATTGAGCCAATGGAAAAATCAGTAAGGATACGTATTTGTACAACACAATTTAATAATTATGGGGAGTAAAAATCCATGCCTTACAATTATAGAATATCTGTTCTCAAACAGATATAAGACACTTAAAATAATTGCTACTGTAGAGTGCAGTAAAGTAATTCTCAACAATTAGCAAGTGAGTATTACATAGATGATGTTCTCTCACCACAATATATTTTATTTGAAAACCTGCAAAAACAAGAATTGTAAGTTACTATGTTTGGAGACTTCAAAATCCCCACATAAAAAACTCTTGCATTAAATAACTCTTGTATTAAGGAGGAGATCACATACAAATTTACTAATACTAAGAACTAAAATGAAATGTAAATAATGTTAATCAGTACATGTGGAATGCAGTGAAAATGGTATTTAGAGGGTTACAAGAGAGGAAAAGCTGGAAGATTAATGAACTAAATTATTAACTTAAGAATTAAAAAAGGTTTTGGAGCACCTGGGTGGCTCAGTGGGTTAAAGCCTCTGCCTTCGGCTCGGGTCGTGTCAGGCTCTCTGCTGGGCAGGGAGCCTGCTTCCCCCTCTCTCTCTGCTTGCCTCTCTGCCTCTCTCCCTTGTGATCTCTGTCTGTTAAATAAATAAATTTTTTTTAAAAAAGGTTTTAAAAATTATTTATTTAAAGTAGGCTCCACACTCAATGTGGGGCTTGAACTCATGACCCTGGTATCAACGGTCACACATGCCACCACAGAGCCAGTCAGGTGCTTCTCCACTTAAGAATTTTTTTTTTAAGATTTCATTTATTTATTTGACACAGAGAGGGAGAGAGAGGATGAGCAGACCTTGGAGCAGGATGCAGAGGGAGAGAAGCAAGCTCCCTGCTGAGCAGAGAGCCTGAGATCACGACCTGAGCCGAAGGCAGATGCGTAACCACGGAGCCATCCAGCTGCCCCATGGAAATTTTTTAAGTAAAAGAATAAAATAACCTAGAAAGGAGACAACTACAGAAAGTAATGACCAAAAAAGTACATTAGCAAAGTAAAGAAGCTGGTTCTATGAAAAGATGACTAAAACCTCTGGCAATATTGAGTAAGAGATGGAAATACAGAAATACAGATATAATAAACTACAGAAAGGTAAACATGTAGATAAATAGAAATCATACCGATATGAAAACAATGTCTTATGAGTATTAAAATACTTGTAATAATGCACAAGATGAAGAGAGTGAATGTAGTCAAAATGTTCTAAGGTTCTAGCATTATTGGGAAAATGGTGAAATACTATGTTTTTAATAATCTATGATCTCTGGGGTAAGCACTAAAAGAATAGTAAAGGAATGTGTAACTGACAAGTTAATAGAGGGAAAATAATGAACTTGCAAAAGATTAATGCAAATGAAGGCAACAAGAGAATATAAAAAGGTAGATCAAGGGGCACCTGGGTGGCTCAGTCAGTTGAGCATCTGCCTTCGGCTCAGGTCCTGATCCCGGAGTCCTGAGATCGAGCCCTGCATCAGGCTCTCTGCTCAGCGGGGAGCCTGCTTCTCCCTCTCCCACTCCCCCTGCTTGTGTTGCCTCTCTTGCTATGTCTCTCTCTGTCAAATAAATAAATAAAATCTCTCTTAAAAAAAAAAAAAGGTAGATCAAGAAGCTAAAAAGCTAGATATATAAATACTATATTCAATATAAATGGATTAAATGCCCCCACTGAAAGACCAGGTTAACATTATATACACACAAACACGACCTTAAAGATGATCGGAATGCTGAACATAAAAAAGCGCTCTTTACAATGACTTGTCCCTGGAGAGTGGGTATGGTCAGGAAGGGAATGAGAGTAACCATCTCAGTACTGAGTCGGAAAGAACACACACCACGAGTGGTCCATTTTGAGCCTAAGGAGAAGAGCGTGTTTGAGAGAGAAAGGAAGAGGATAGGAGAGGGAAGGGATGGGGAAAAGAATGAACAGTCACCTGTTCTCTCTGTAATCCCTTCCAGTCAGTTACCACTCATTTGCTGAGTATAACCTGATCGTTGTATGCTGGATGCTTAACACAAGTTACTCATGAAAACATGTTACAGGTATTTTTATTCTTATTTCACAGGTTTAAACCAAGTCTGAAAGGAGCCAAGTTGCTTATTCAGTTTATAGTCATTAGTGGGATGGGTTCAAAATCAGGACGGTGATCCCAAAGCCAGTCGTTTTTTTACATGAGCACGCTGTCTAGAACAGAGCAGAGGAGAAGGGAGGCACAATTCAAAAGAAGGAAGAAGAAAGCCACTAAAAATAGATGTTGGTATTTATATCAGGCAACTACTGCCCCATGATAATACAAAACTTGGGTGGCTTTCAACCATAAACACATATCTTCTGTATCCGCAGATAGTCTAGACTTCCAGAAGCAGATCTTCTCTGGGTTTGCGGGCGTGGCTTTGCTTCTGCCTGGTGATGTGTGGGGCAGCTGGGGCTCTGCGGGTTTCATTCTTCTCCTGGACCCCCGTGGTGCAAGCCTTGATATAGGACTCCTGTAGTGATTACCCAGGTGCGACAAGGGAAACCCAGCCTCCAGGTGCGTGCCAACGCCTATGTCTCAAGTCGGCTAACATACACTGGTGAAAGCAAATCACATGGCAGAGCCCAAAGTGAAAGGGAGGAGACTTTTACTATGTCTTCAGTGGGAGACTGCTTCCTTATATGGAAAAGGGTTTGGATATAAAAAGGGGAGATGAGAGTCAATAATGTACTCTACCATTTTCCAAGCAAGAATCACAGTGTAGTTTTTTACTTGACATCCATGCTGTTTTGGAAAATGCCTATTTTTATTTACGTCTTCCAAGACTAGCCCTTCTCTCGACACAAAAAAACTTGAAGTATTTTCACCTATCACTTTCCATGCAAGCTGATAATGGGGAATGGGATCAGACAGTTTTTATCAATCATCAACAAGGTGATCAAAATGCTTTATGTAACCTTTATAGAAAAATCAAGAGCAAACTTGGGGGGCAGGGGATTCAAAGATGAATAAAATACAACATGCACAGAAGAGCTGTGGGGATCTAGGTGACATCATCACGTTAGAAACACGGGAAAAGGCAAATGCACCAGAGAAGATACTCGGCTCAGTTTTTTATTGTGTTGAGTGTGAGACAACTCTAGGCTCTCCACAAAGCAGAAACAGATCTGTTGTGAGAGAAGAAGTCTGGAAAGGAGCTGGGGAGTGATCTGCAAACTGGGGAGTGATCTGCAAACAGGAATAAATTCAGGGCACGTGCTTGGATGAGAAAGAAAGAAGGTGTATACGGAAAAAAAGAAGAACTTGCTAAGGAGAAATCTGGGCTTCAGGAGCAATGGGTGAAGGCAGTAAGCTACCTACCAAAAAATAGTGGGAAAGAACAGCGGAAGGGGAGAATCAGAAGAGAAGTGTTGAAAAAAATCCCAAGAGAAGAAAATTATAAACAGAAGATGTGGTCTGTGCTCTCAGATGCCACAGAGGAGCCGAGCTGGATGAAAACTAAAGGAAAGCGTTTGATTTCATGATTGGGTCAATGTGAGCCAAGGGGTGAAAATTAGGTAAACCAATAGGGATGGAGGAAGAGACAAGCTATGGAACTTTGAAGGAAAATGCTTGAGGCGGAAAGAAACAGTGTGGCAGTTTGGGGAGACACAGTGTCAAGAAAAGATGTCAGTGTTTTCTGGGTGTAAGGGAGACCGGCAGCAGTGGAGGAAGGAAACTAACTCGCATCAACCACCTGCTGTTTGCCAGACCTGAGCTAGACGTGCTAATACATAGTGTCAAGTTGAACACGATGTGGGGAAGGAATAAGGGCAGCCAGAAATATTAAAAATACAAAAGGTGGGGGCGCCTAGGTGGCTCAATGGGTTGAGCCGCTGCCTTCGGCTCAGGTCATGATCTCAGGGTCCTGGGATCGAGTCCCGCATCGGGCTCTCTGCTCAGCGGGGAGCCTGCTTCCCTCTCTCTCTCTCTGCCTGCCTCTCTGTCTACTTGTGATCTCTCTCTGTCAAATAAATAAATAAAATCTTTAAAAAAAAAAAATACAAAAGGTGGGAGAAAGGAGGAAGCAAATCTTTAAGAGGCTAGGATCAAAAGTGCAGGTGGACAGACGGACGTTAGAAAATAGCACATTCTGAGATGAAAAGCACAATATGTTTCGGTGACGACTGAACCTGATAGGTTATATACAGGGGGGAAAAAATCCACAAGGAAGGTTTCTGTCTTCTGCAATCAGTGCTGTGTTCATGATCTGAGAATGGGGAGTGTACACGTAGAGAAATGGGCTCAGAAAGAGTAGGAAAGGGTGATGCTTCTGATGGAGAAGACTGTTGGATGAACAGAGAATATAACAGCACGTAAGTGTTCATTGTAGAAAGTTTTGTTACTAAGCTGACCAAGAGAAAGCTACTCTATGTAAATAATTCTTGACCTATATAAATAATTGTTATGATGAATTTTCTTAGTGGACATCGGCTTGTAGTTGAGTAGGAGGCGTGTCAATTAGAAAGCCACACAATCACGGGGATCACGGAGTGGGAAATGTGTACAGAGCACACCCACCCAATAGCTCAGAACATACACTTCCTGAACTACGCAGTGAGTTTCTTCACCTTTTCTTTCATACACCCAGAAATCATGTAATAAATACTTATCATGGGGGCACCTGGGTGGTTCAGTTGGATAAGCATACACTCTTGATTTTGGCTCAGGTCATGATCTCAGGGTCTTGAGATCAAGCCCTGTATTGGGCTCTGTGCTGAACATGGAACCTGATTAAGATTCTCTCTCTCCCACTCCCTCTGTCCCTACCCTTCTTACCCTCCCCTCCTGGTCACACACGCGCATTCTCTCTCTTTCTAAAAAAAGGAAAAAAAAGTTTATCATTTAACAGACTTTGTTCTAGATATTTGGGAAATGGCAGTGAACAAGAGACAAAGATCCCTATCTTCATGGAGCTTATATTGTGGTGAGGGAAGACAAAGAGTGAACAAAATAAATTATTGTTTTTTTTTAAAGATTTTATTTATTTGAGAGAGAGAGAGGGTGAGATCACAAGCAGGTGGGAACGGTAGAGAGAGAAGACTCCACACCTAGCAGGGAGCCGGATACGAGACTTGATCCTAGAACCCTGGGATCACCACCTGTGGCAAAGGCAGACACTTAACCGACTGAGCCACCCAGGTGCCCTAAATGACTGTTATATAGCATACCAGAACGTAACAAATGCCAAGAAGAAGAATTAGTCAGTCAAAGCGTAGTGCACACACTCCAGGCATAGCACAGGGAGTAAGCAAGGAAGGCTCGCAGAGGAGGAGATTGAATAAAGACTTCCAAGAGCTTAAGGGAGTGAATCATGCATATTAAAGAGAAGAGGCATTCTAGAGTGAATAGCGAGTGCAAAGACCCTGAGAAAGCTTGTGCTTGGCATACCTGAGAAGCAGCAAGTAGACCTATGAGCTGGGAGCATAGGGAACGAGGGAGAGGGCTATAGGAGATACGATTAGGGGGATGTTAGTAGGCAAAGCATGGAACTCCTTATAAGCCACTGGAATGATTTGAGCTTTTGTCCTGAATACAGTGGGGATCCACTAGAGTTTATCATTCAACAAACCGTACTATGATCTCACCACGATTATAGAAACACGCCGATAGTGAGAATGGATTGTAGGGGAAAAAAGATGGAAGGAGGGGAACCACTGGGCAGGTGGATACAGTTCTCCGCATGAAAGATGGGCATGGTTTGGATGAGAACAGTAGCAGCGGAACTGATGAGAAGGGGCAGGGCTCAAATCATATACTTAAAGTACAATTGCCAGGAATTACGGGTAGATGTGAGATTACAGAAATAGACTAGTCAAAGAACGCTCTAAGGGTTTGGCCTGAGTAAAGGGGAGAAAGACACCATTGACTAGGATGGGAATACTGTTAGGATGAAAAGCACATCTTGCCAGGAACATGAGGAGTACGGTTTGGACACGGTAAGTTTGAGGTATCTACTAGACAGACTAATGGAGGTGTTGCGTAAGTCGCCAGATGGAAGAACCTGGAGAATAGAACAATAATATCCACCCGTTCATTAGACATTCATTGGGTGTCTGCTCTGTGCCCAGCATTGTGTCAGGTGCAGTGATTAATTACTGAGAGCTTTGCATCCAAGGAACTCATGAACTGGTCGGAAAGACTGATCTCTAACCTGATATAAGAGGTGGGCTAAGTAGATAGATAGCATAGAAAGTGGGGGGTCAACTTTGCTGGGGGAGATGATTCAACTAAGACAGGAGCAGAACAGAGCAGTGGTTAAGAGCACAGACTCTGGATTAATGGACCTAGATAAGGACCTAGATTTGAGTCCCACTTGCATCATTTATTAGCTCTGTGACCTGGGCATGTAAGTTACTTAACAGCTCTAAGGTTTCTCCTGTGTTAGCTGGGGATATTAATAGGTCCCTTAGAAGCCAATATTTTCATTAGTTGTCATATTAACCCAAATTGCTTCATGAGTGGACCTGTGGCCAGCCAGGCTGCTACAGACCCTGTGTGAGACAACGTCTGTGTATCAGCAAAGCCCTGGCCATGTTTTCACAGTGACCTCACTGATTCTTTCCACCATTCCTAGAGTCAATGAGAAAAGCACTTTGGCTCCTCAAGACTGTTATGAATATCTATGTCTTTTACAATTCCAGGAGCCGCTGAGGGTGAAGATGTTGCTTCAAATCCATTTTCCCTATAGCACAAAATATACTGAGAAAAAAAATATATGTATATATGTCTTGACTCTGATTCCTTCAGTGTATCCATCCAAACCTGCCCAAAAGAGGGATATAATGGGAACCAAATGACAGCCCTATAACAACCAGTAGTATTACCTTAAAGTATCTTGAAATTTGAAGCCTTTCTATAAAATGTAATAATATGAACTCTTTCCGTTTTCAAGTAAACCCTCTTTTGCCGCAGGTAAATTGCATCCCCCCCCAAATAATCTTAATTTTATCTTTTTCCACAAGGAAAACCAAATATCCCAACTATGTGTTGAGTCTTTCCATTCTAGTTCCCTGCATGGTGCCCAGTTATCTTCTCCACCCATGGGTCAGAAGCTGCCTGCTGTTTAGGACCCAAAGTGACTCTGAACTATGTCACTCATTCGTCCGACTCTTCCAGGAACCCAGAGTTAAAAGGACATAAACGTTTGTCCTGGCCCCAGCACCACACCCAGAAAGTTTAGAAAACTCAAGGATATCTCGGAACCCATGTGAAATCTACAATACTGTCAATGCCATCATGCAACATGTCTCCCAACAAAAACTATGTTCTTAGATCCATATTGTCTTCTACATCCACATTGCTATTTCCAGCAATTTCCTAGCTATTTCTACTGCTGTGTCCAGATGCAAATAAGGGCAGATTGAAGTAATTAAAAGGAAGGAAAAAAAAAAGTGATAAAGAAAAAGACTATGGGTTCAGCTTCTATGGAGTACCAATCACCCTGAATCCATCATTTATACTGAGAGAGAAATCTTCCCTTAAGAAGCTTCCCATCTCCAGGGCACCTGGGTGGCTCAGTGGGTTAAGCCTCTGTCTTTGGCTCGGTGAAATCTCGGGGTCCTGGGATCGAGTCCCGAATCGGGCTCTCTGCTCAGCAGGGAGCCTGCTTCCCCACCCACTCTCTCACTTGCTTCTCTGCCTATTTGTGATCTCTCTCTGTCAAATAAATAAATAAAATCTTAAAACAAAAAAAAAAAAAGTTTCCTATCTCCTAAGGGAAAATCCATCTGTCATGCAAACCATTTCCTCTCTCATAGAATGCTTTTTGAAACCCTCTTCTCATGTGATTTGGAAATTTCTGGCCAGTTTGTGGGTTTTCTCTAAGTAATCCTTTCATTTTGACTCCACACTATGTTTTTCTAGTTTCTTAATTTCCCTTCCTAATTCCCATTTAATTCCTGCATATCTGGCTTCCCACTGGGGAATTCTTTGGAGTGAAAGGTAGTGAGGACCTCTACATTGATTGACAGCTTCCCCTTCCCTGTATTCCTGACACGCCAAGTTCATAGGCTTGTATCCTGCCCAACCAAATCCCAATCTCCTGCTCTTATCTCCGTATTTTTCCAATGTCAGCAAAATCCTAAATCCTTCCTAAATGCTGCTGGTGGTTCTTTCCAAAGAAAAACAATAGGTTGGAAACTTGCTTATCAGCTGATTGGGATCAGTAGCTTTTTTTGAAAGGGGATCAGTAACTTGTAAATTAATCTACAAAGCTGACAAATCATTTTAAAAAGATACATCCATGCTATACATTTCATTCTAATTTCAAACGTGTAAACCTGTGTTTATTCCCCATTTTTTAATTGCATAGTGATTAGTCCAAGTTTAAATCTAGACTCATTATTTGCCACTTATGTGACTCTGGACTAATGAGAGCAAATACTTACATAGCTCTTATTATATGCCAGTCAATTTCCTAAGTGCTTTACAATGTTCACTAATTTACTTATAAGAACCCTGTGGTGTTAGTTTTCTACAGATGCCTTAACAATTAACATAAACTGAGTGGTTTAGAATAACATAAATGTATTCTCCCATGTCCTAGGGGCTAGAAGTCCAAAATCAAGGTGTCAGCAGAACCAGGCTCCCTCTGAAGGGAAGAATTCTTTCCTGCTTCTCCCTAGATTTTGGTGGTTGCTGGCAATCCTAGGCATTTTTTGGCTTATAGCTGCATTGCTCCAATGTCTGCCTTCAGCTTCACATGGCCATCTTCCCTCTGTGTGTGTCTGCATGTCTGAGACACTCTCTCTCTTTATCGGGACACCAGTAATTGATTTAGGACCCACCCTATTCCAGTAGGAGCTCAACCTGACCACATCTGCAAAGGCCCTGTTTCCAAATAAGGTCACTTTCATAGGTACCAGGGAACAGGAAATCAACGAATTTGGGGGGGGGATTCGAATCATACACCTGAGAAGAAAGAATGCCTGATTATCTAATTTGACCAATAAGGAAGTTGAGGTACAAAGAAGTTCAATAACTTGCTTATGTGCACACAGCTAGAGATTAATAGAAGCGACATTTAAATCCAGGCTCTGGTTTGGCTCGCAATTCTTCTTCGCCAGTATGTAAGACCCCTTCTAGACAGAAGAAGGAACCTGAGGGTAATGCGTGCTGTGCTTGGCACTACCCAACCAAAGCCTGAACTCTGAGCTGCCCTGAGGCCAGCAACGGAATCCAAATCCGAGGATCTTCAAGGTCAGGCTCTGCTCCCTCCCAGAATGGCAGGTGCACTTGCAGTTCAATAAGTGACCACTAGAGGCTGACACCCAATGCTGGAGGCTTGCTTCCTCCATAGAGACTCCAGATCCGCAAAGCTTAGTGTTATTAGGTGGAAAGAAATAGGAATATGTCTGGGAGCTCAAATTTTTGAAAGCTCCCTACTGATGCCTGAAATTTTAAAGAGATATCTATACAAGAACTGGGGTGCCTGTGACCGTCTAGGTCTTTGTACCTCAAGCCCTCCTGTGCCGTCAAGCTAAGAGGCAATATGTTCATTTGCCTTCTGGCATTCTGACCTGAAAAATCTAAACAGGTGAGTGAAAGTGACCAGGGTGCCTAAGGAATTCAGTACAAAAGTACATCACGATGTTCACGGACCTTTTTCCTTATTATACCCAAAATGGTCAGTTCTCTCTAGAAACAAAAAGAAGGGGGGGCGGTAAGGAGTGGGGAGGTTTGTGAGTAAAGAATCTATTATTCTTCTTGAAAGGAACCGGCCACCATCTACCAGGCAGAAACCTGTGATTTGTCCCAGACTCTCTCCTCTCCCTCTCTGTATCCCATTAGTGACGCTAATTCTATTTTTTTAAATTTAAATTCAGTTAGCCAACATATAGTACATCATTAGTTTTTGGTATAATGTTCAATGATACATTATTTGTATCATTTGTGTATGACACCCACTACTCCTCACATCACGTGCCCTCCTTAACGCCCACCACCCAGTTACCCCAGGCCCCCCCACCCAGTGATGCTAATTCTAAATTATCTTTACCGACTGCATCTGTGCCTTCCTCTCATTTCCCCTCTCCCCTCTCCCCTGCGGCAATGGTCCTGGCCTCATCATGCGAGTTATCACGATGGCCTTCTAACAGACTCCCCTGCTCCCCACGTTTCCCCTCCTCAACCCATCCTCTGCGTAATTGCCAGCAAATTTCCTAAATATCAAATTGCATCCTATTACTTCTATCCTATCCTGTTGCCCAGTGGCTCCAAAGCACGATCAAAGTGCAACACAAACACCTTAGCTCTGCAGGCAGGTCATTTACTGCTGCGGCGTCTTCTGTGCATCCCCTTCCCCCCACTCTGTCCATGGCTCCCTTTTACCTACTCTTTCCTGCTAATTCCATTTGGGAAACTCGACTCATGGTTCACATCCTCCAAGAAGCGTGCTCTTATTTTCCCTTCAAATGCTTCTTACATGGCCCTTTGAACATTGCCGCGTGGTCCTCTGTTAAATTGTCTCTTGGTGTTGTCTGCCCAACACTGAGCCCAGTTCCTGATACGTAATAGCAGAACCGGGAATTTCACCACTTCCCCTCCACCTCAGTACCTTTCATGGAAAAGCATTTTTTTTTTTTAAACCTAGGACCACCTTGTTTGTGTGTAATCTTGTTAAAGACTGGAGTCTCAAATGGACCACTGTCTGTAGGGATTTACAATGGAAGGACACACATACGTAAATCCAGAATCCTTGAAAAATAATAGGACAATTTAACTATAAGTTTTCATACAGCAGTCGGTTTTTGGACCACACACTTTTGGGTGGTTTGTACCTAAACGGTGCCCAGTGCCTGGTAAGTGCTCAATAAATGTCTGCTAAAGAATGAATGAATGAATGAATGAACGAATAGACAAATACCTATTTTAGGCATTTATTACAGTACTTCACTCTGGTTTCTTATGTTTCTCCTTTACTTAACTATAAGCTCCCAGATCTCTCAAATATACTTCAGAGTTTGTGGTGGCACCAACCGCAGGGCTAGAATAGAGTAAACCCTGATCATTGTAGCTATAAATATCACACTCAGCTTTTGGAAATGTAATCACTCCAAGATAAAAGTTCCCCAAATCCAAACTCTAAATATTAGACTTGAAAAAATGCAAGTACATATGGCAAATCAAAAAGAACTAGTACGCAGAGGCAATGCAAAAAATAATTTTAAAAAATCATATATAAGGGAAAGTTCAAATAGCATGCCTCAAGAACGATCTGGGAGCTTTGCATCCCTCCCTGTCTCGTTCACGCCTTTTGACACCAGATGGCGACATTTTATCATGATTGACTGAATCTTGGCTGTTTGCTAATTTAGTCAGCAAATGTATGTATGCTTGGAGGCTTAGGTTAGGCACCAAGAATTCATAAATGAATATCATATAGACTTTGATATCAAAAAGTATACTGGGAGAGTGGATAGCTATACAGATCATTTAAAAGTTCAACAGTGGGGCTCCTGGTGGGCTCAGTCCCTGAAGCATTTCCCTCGATTTCCGCTCAGGCCATGATCTTGGCTGGAATCAAGTGCACATTGGACTCCGTGCTCTGTGCAGAGTCTGCTTGGGATTCTCTCTCTCTCCTTCCCTCTACCCCTTGCCTGCTGTGTGAGCTCTCTAAATAAATAAAATCTTTTTTAAAAGGACAATAGTGATGATACAAAATAATAACTAACGTACTTTAAGGGACATAAGAACTAAAAAGACACATCATAAGCAAGGATTTCCAAATGGACAAAAAGCACACAGAAGTGGTCAACATTATTAGTCATCAGGAAAAGGCCAGTTACAAAGCTCTGTGAGATGCTACTCTGTCCCACCCCCCCCCCCCCCTTACAATGACTAAAATGAAAAGGACTCAGAAAACCAAGGGATGATGAGGCTGTGGAACAGCTGGAAATCCTACACATTGCAGTGGGGAATGGAAACCGGCATTCAACAACTTGTGGAGAACTGCTGGGTATATCTACCAAGGCTAAGCTTACAGCCTAGCCATTCGGGTATATACCAACAGAAATGAGTGCTTCTGTACAACAGAGACATGAATATATATATTCATAGCAGATTACTGATAATAGCAAGAAATGGAAACACTCAATGTTGATCTATAGTACAGCATATAATTATGGTGTATGCATAATATAGTCAGTAAATGGAATATTATAGAGCAATGAAGAACAACATACTGCTTATGGCCACATGGCTGAATAACACTAAATATAATGTTAACTGAAAGAAGCCAGACCCTAAAGAACTATATGACTATATTTATGTGAAGTTCAAGAACAGGAAAAAAAATTTTTTAAAGATTTATTTATTTGAGAGAGAGAGAGAAGGGGAGGGGGGAAAGGTCAGAGAGAGAAGGAGAGAGAGAATCTCAAGTGGACTCCCACTGAGCACAGAAGCCTACATGGGGCTTGATCTCAAGACCCTGAGATCATGACTTGCGCTGAAATTAGGAGTCAGACGCTTAACTGATTGAGCCACTCAGGCCCAACCCCCTCTCTTTTTTAAATAGGTTCCATGCCCAGTGCAGAGCCCAGCATGGGGCCTGAACTTGCGACCCTGAGATCAAGACCTGACCTGAGATCAAGAGTCAGTTGATCAACGAACTGAGCCTCCCAGGCGCCTCCAAGAACAGGAAAAACTAATGTGTGATAATAAAGGTTAGACTGTGGGTTACTTGGGAGAGCAGGTTGTTATTGATGGGAAGGGGACAAAAGTGAACCTTCTATTGTACTATAAGTTTTCCATATCTTGATGTAGGGGCTGCCACACAGGGATAGACAGATGTAAAAATTTACAGAGCTATATAGGATTTGTGCACTTCACCATATGTAAGTCAGTTCTCAATAAACTGGTAAATAAAAAGGAAGCAACAGCTAACATCATTGAATGTTTATTAGGTGCAAGACATTTTGTTGATACATGTACAATCTCACTCAGTCATCATCCTAATTCTTTTCCACCCAGCTCTATTGAGATATAATCAACATACCACATTGTGTGATTTAAGGCATACAAGGTCATACTTTGATGCATGTATATGTTGCAAAATGATTACCGTAACATTAGTTAACTCATCCATCATCTCACAGTTACTGTGTGTGTCTGTGTGTGCACGCGTGCGTTTGTGATGACAGCATTTAGAGCTACTCTTTTGGCACTTTTTTTAAATGGTTTTATTTATTTGAGAGAGGGACAGCACAAGTGGAGGGCAGAGGGAAAGGGAGAAGCAGACCCCCCACTGAGCAGGCAGCCAGACATGGGACTAGATCCCAGGACCCCAAGAACACAACCTGAGCCAAAAGCAGACACTTAACCACCTGAGCCAGCCAGGTGCCCCGTATTTTTTTAATTTTAAAATTTTTTTTAGTTTTTAAAATATTTTATTTATTTATTTGAGAGGAAGAGAAAGAGAAGGAGTACAAGCAGGGGGAGTGGCAGAGGGAAAGGGAGAAGCAGATTCCCCACTGAGCAGGGAGCCTGATGTAGGGCTTGATCCCAAGACCCTGGGATCATGACCCGAGCCAAAGGCAGGCGCTTAACTGACTGAGCCACCCAGGCACCCCCAATCCTTTTTTTTTTTAAGATTGATTTTATTCATTATTTTAGAGAGGTGGGAGGGGCAGAAGGAGAGGGACAAAGAGAATCTCAAGCAAACTTCGCACTGAGCACGGAGCCTGATGCCGGGCTCAATCTCATGACCCTGAGATCATGACCTGAGCTGAAACGAAGTGTCAGCCACGCGGGCGTCCCTGGAAGTTTATACACTTTGACCACCTTCACCCATCTTCCCCATCTTCCCCCTTCATCCCTGCCCTAGGCAACCACCAATCTACTCCTGTCAGTGCAGTAGGAAGACTGGAGTGGGTGGTCAGTGGGAGGGGAGGAGGGGGGGCCGGTGGAGGGAGACCGGCATGCTTGCCTTGTCAAACTGGGCCAAATCCGAATGCAAACAAATGGGACAGGTAATGGAGACTTGCTGGCCAAACTCAGCTTCCAACAGAAAGAAAGCAGCATGGGGAAACCACCTGATCCAAACCAAGGGATCGTTTCAAGACTTTGAATTTAGACCAGGTGGAAGATTTAAAAAAAAAAAAAAAAGGAAGAAAAGCTCACTTTCAGAAAAGTTCAATTAAGGCATATAAAAAAAAAATCCAGTTTGGATCGAATTGGTGGGTCTGTCTCGGCCCAGGGTACGATGCTTATCTGACCAAGGCAGCTCAGCCCGGAGTCAACCATTTACCTGTCCCTCCCTCTCTCTCTGCTCTGTCTGTGTCCCCTCTTCCCCAGCTGGAGGTCCTCCAGTTTTTTCCTGGGACTTCCACCGTGCGCCCCGCATATCAGCGGTCTAGGAGCCGAGGGTCTTTGTCTTGGCACAACTGGTTTTGTTGAGCCTTTTCTGCATTATGTCCGAGGACTATGGGGGCTGTGACAAATACCACAGACTTGGGGGCTTAAGACAACAACAATTTATTCTGTCCTAGTTCTATAGACCCCAAAGTCCAACGCCAGTGTCACTGGGCCGAAATCACCCCGCTAGCGCAGTGGCACTCCATCTGGGGGCACTCGGGGAGAATCTGTAGCTGGCCTCTTCCTCCCACAGGTGAAACCCCCCCCCCCCCCCAGTGTGGCGTCCCCAGACTTGTGGCGGCTTCACTCCAGTGTCTGCCCCGGTTCACAAGACCTACCCTGCGTGCGTCATCCTCCTTGGCCCCTCTCTCACACAGACCCACCCGGAATAACCTCCTCGTTACGAGACCCTTCATTTAATCACATCTATGACCACAGAAAATTGTATTCACTCTTTTTCCAAAGAAGGGAATATTTGCACTTTCCGGGGGCTAGGACATCCTCTCCTTGGGGAGACCCTTATTCAGCCTAGAGTTTTCAAGCTGCAGAAGTACAGATAAATAGATTTTTACAAATAAAGAAAACTTCTCTAATGACCGACTAAAAATACTGCCATTAAGGACAAGTCCTCTCTTAATTCTGTTCAGTCTGGCTTTGTTTCCTCACCATCCTCTGGAAATACCTTTGACAAAGCTGCCAGATCCCACCGTCATTTCTCAGCTCTTATCCTGTTCTCATAGCACCTAACAGAGGAGAGCTCTTCCTCCTAGAAATGACCCTCTTCCCCTACCAGCTACCTCTTCTCAGTCTTCTCCCCTGGATCATCATCCTCATACAAGTTCTAAGCATCAGTATGCCTGTAGCTCAGCCCTTGGACTGCTTTCTGTCCTAACCTGTTCTTATCCCCTGATAAGATAAGCAGTATAACCCAGCCCCCCCACAATGAAGTCACAAAACACAGATGATCCCAAATTGGATCCCCATCCCAGTCTCTCCTGGAAGCACCCAACTATTTTTTTTTTTAGTTTCTTTCTTTCAGTATTCTCTACACCCAACGTGGGGCTCGAACTCACAACCCCGAGATCAAGAGTCACATGCTCTACCGACTGAGCCTGCCAGGCGCCCCCTTAACATCCGACTTTATTTTTTTAATTTTCATTTTTTTAAAGATTTTTATTTATTTATTTGACAGAGATCACAAGCAGGCAGAGAGGCAGGCAGAGAGAGAGGGGAAAGCAGGCTCCCCACCGAGCAGAGAGCCCGATGTGGGGCTCGATTCCAGGACCCTGAGATCATGACCCAAGACGAAGGCAGAAGCTCAACCCACTGAGCCACCCAGGCACCCCAACATCCAACTTTAATAAGAATAGTTTGTTTGAGGGGCGCCTGGGTGGCTCAGTGGGTTAAGCCGCTGCCTTCGGCTCAGGTCATAATCCCAGCTCCTGGGTTCAAGCCCCACATCGGGCTTTCTGCTCAGCAGGGAGCCTGCTTCCTCTTCTCTCTCTCTCTGCCTGCCTTTCTGCCTACTTGTGATTTCTCTCTGTCAAATAAATAAATAAAATCTTTAAAAAAAAAAAAAAGAATAGTTTGTTTGAAATCTCCTTCTGGATGTCCAACAGGGATCTTAATCCTGACACGTCCCAAACCGAACTCCTTATTCCATTCCCGTCCCCAAAACTGCTCTTTCCTGAGGGTCCCCCATCTCAGCAGAAGATTCTATTTGCCTCGTCACTCAGCCCCCAAATCCTGGGGTCCTCTTTGGTGTCTCTTTTTTACCTACGAGCCCCTCTAGCAGCAAGAGTTTTTAGTTCCATCTTGTAAAAATTTCCAACTCCTACTACAGCCTTCCACCTTGACCACTGCCTCCTTGTCTAAGCCACCATGACTTCGTGCCCAGATTGGGCACAACAGCCTCCTAACTGCTCTCCCCGCTCTCCCTCCCACCTCCTTACAATCTGTGGAACCAAGGAAAGTATTTTAAACACACACCCCATCATGTATTGCTCTTCTCAAAATGTTCCAGTAGCTTCCCATTATATTTAAGACACAATCCAAAGTCCTTCCCATGGTCCTTGAAGCTTCTCCACCTTCCTTCCTTATTGCTTCTTTACTTTGCCCCTTGTACTCCGGGCTCCTTGGTTCTTAATGTTCTTCAGACTGACCGTTCTCACTCCTACCTCAGGACCTTGCACTCTCTGTTCCCTCTCCTAGACCATTTTTCCTGGATATTTGCCCATCGTGCTCCTTGACTGCCTCCAAGCCTCTGCTCAGTTGTCATTCATTCCCTCAGGGAGACCTCTCCTGACCCCTCACCTAATAATAGCGTTTCCGTTACTTCCTAGCCCCGTACCATAACTGATTCTCTTTAAGACATCTGTCACTACCTCACATTATAGTATGTATTTATTTGGATAATTGATTAATTTCTACCTCCTCCACGAAAATATTGGTTTTCTGAGAACAGGCATTGTGTCTACTTTTGCTTTTCTCAAGATCTCTAGTGCCTAGAACAGTGCCTGACACAGAACAGGAACATGTTAGATATTTCTTGAACAGATGAATGAATGAATAAATGAATGAATAAGGATTTTAGAGGTTGGCTGGCTGGCTGGGACATAACAGGTAAACTCTTGGAAGGGACCTCCCTCCACTGCCTCCCAGCACTCCTGCAGACTCTGATCCCCGTAGCTATGATCCTACCCCACCCCCACAGCTTGAATAGCCTGCCAGCTCCTGCTGAACATCAGCTCTGCAAAGGGAGCCCAGGCCCTCTAGCCCCACCTCCGCTTCCCCACCAGCCTCCCAGGGGAAGTGGGCAGGCAGGTCACGAGGCAGAGAACCTTGCCTAGGAGAGCACAGCTAATAATGGACTTCTTGTGCTGTAGCAACTGCTATGACGTGCAAATGCTATGGGTCTCAAAAAAAACACCGCAAACCCCCCAAAAAAACAACAACAAAAAAAACAAGAGCAACCTGGTGGGATTCTTTGTAAGTTCTCAGCAGCAAAAGCTTCCTTTGATGTGCCAGTTGGGGCAGCAGTTAAAAAAGATGGCAACCACTTGTGAGTGTTGTCCCCATCCTGGGTGGGGTGGGGGCTGGCAGGCTCCGTGGGCCACAGGCCCAAACAGAATGCCACCTTCCACATCAGACGCTGCTCCCTCCTCCACCCCACCCCCAGGGAAAGTCGGCATTGGCCTGCTGGCCAGGAGAAACCCACATAAAGTGCAGAAGCCCTGTAACACAGTGAACAAGTGGAATTTTAGATGCAAGCCTCAGTTTGAATCCCCCGTGCATACTTTTAGCTCTGCATTCTTGGGTAAGTGACGTACTGAAAGCCTCAGTTCCCTCATCTGTAACATCAAAATCACTCCTGTCTCTAGGGGCCTTTGTGAGGGTGGAATGGTCTGGGCCAGCGCTAGGTCCCCATGACTGGCAGTCGGCGGGTAGGAAGGCATGGAAGGTAAGGGGGGTGGAATGGCTAGGACGCCGAGGTCCCCTGACACCATTGGCCCTGGGGTGTGGCCAGCCTGCTCTGTGGAAGCGGAGAATCACAGAAGGATGCGGTTACAGGAGATTTTGCAGTTATTAAAACAAATAAGCGACAAAACCTTGCATTTTACAAAAAGGGAAATGGGCCCACGGAGATGAATGGTTTTGCCCAGAGTCACACAGCCAGTTAGTTCATAACAAAGCCAGAGCAGGCACCCAGATCTCAGCCGTTGGTCTCAGGGTCTTACCAAAGCTTCTGGGTGTTCTCAACAGCTTGGATGATTCGTGAGCCTTCCTGCCCCCAACTCCCGGGCCTCAAACCCCACAGCAGGCCAGTGTTCTCTGCCCAGCCCACCAGGCCTGCAGCATTCTCTACCCCTTGTCCCTGCCCCCATTCTCTAATCTTTCTTCCTTCTGACACCTCCCTCCCAGCCAGGGGGCCCACTGGCCTGTTACAGAGGAGGACATTTCCTGGACATGAGGGGAGGAGAACCAGAACGTCACTCTGAGGATCCCTGGGCTTCTGTGGCAACTAAAGCCCTTCAGGGGACATGCGTCCCAGGCCAGGCCTTGGTAGAGCCTCTCACTCCTTTCCTCCTATCCCCGCAGCCCTTCTGTAGGCTCGTTGGTGATGCCATATTGCCAAAGTTTCCGTAAGTTAAAAATGAAGGCAAAATCCCCAGTTCTCTTAGATCAAAGGCCACATGGCTGTCTACCCCCTTCACTTCTCTTGGAAATATCATCTCTTCTGCCGAGCCCTTAAAGGGACGCATCATTCTGAGCCAGAGCTCAAGTCTTTAGCTGTCCCTCACGAGTTTCCTCATGACTCTGTGACTCAGTTTCCTTATTTATCAGGCAGAGCTAATAGGATTAGCTGTCTCCTAGGGTGATTGTGAGATTGTTAATTGATACCTGTAACGCACTTCTAGAAATGCCTGGAACAAAGTAAACCCTCAATAAATCTTGTCTGTGATTTTTTTTTAAAAGATTTTATTTACTTATTTGACAGACAGAGATCACAAGTAGGCAGAGACGCAGGCAGAGAGAGAGGGGGAAGCAGGCTCCACGCTGAGCAGAGAGCCCAATTTGGGGCTCCATCCCAAGACTCTGGGATCATGACCTGAGCCGAAGGCAGAGGCTTTAACCCACTGAGCCACTCAGGTGCACCTTGTCTGTGATTATTATTATTACAAGAAAGTCATCCTCTCCCATTTCAAACAGGAATTTACCTGGGACTCCAACGGCCCAATTATATGTATTTCTCCCTCTTTCTGTCCGTAACTGCGTATGTGTTGGTGCTGTTCCTGACACGATCCTCGTCCCTGTCAGTTGTCTTAAGTGACCAGTGTCTGATTAGGGAGAAGCTCCCATAGAGCTGGGAGCAGGACTGGTTAACCCTCTTCTGCCAAATGGATCGAACCCCAGGTGGCTTGTACTGCTGTTAACCGAAAAAGCGTCATCGAGTCAACAGTAGGTAACACCGTCACCCTTATTCCTGATGACCTGTCCGTCTAACCTGATTTATATACGTTTACTATAAGAAATCATCCAATTTTCTAAGTAAAAAACAGTTAAATATCAGCACTTTCGTATGGTTCAGTCTTGTAAGAGTACAACAATTATAACAAAAAATAGCACCCAATGTTTATTGCTACTATCTGCCAAGTACCATCCTTTTCATTTCATGTGGACCTTTGCCATGTCATATCCACGGCTCTGTGGGGTGTGCACCATCACCGTCACCAAACGTCAGAAGAGGAGACTGAGGCACCGAGGAGTTTAGTAAATGTCCTCAGCTAACACAGCTAGTGACGGGATGCAAACCTGGGGATTTATTTCTGAGCTCACACCCCCAGCAAATACTCTCGTGCTAGGCTTTCTGAATCCAGGACTCTGCCTTGTTCTTATAAATTCATCCTTCAAGGCTCAAGGATTGGGACTCTAACTTTGAACCCAGCTGGTGGATAGGCTCCTGTCCCCTGATGAGAAAACCCCCTGCTTATGCCTGGTGTCTGCTCGAGTCCCTGAATATGCCTTCCTCCTAGCTTTTCTACAACCATGTTCTGTTTGTCTGTCTGTCCAAGGAACCCTCACCCATTATTTGTGTTGGATCTTCCCAGTGAGAAGGGCTTTATTCAGTGGTTCTCATCACTTATGCCGTCCCGCTAGTCACGTGCTGGGCTCCACATACTGCTCAGCACCTGCTCCTTCGCCTCTAGCCGGTTCCTCCTCCTGAGTCCCTCCCCCATTCCTAGGAGTGGTCCAGTGTCATTCCCATGCCCACTCCGTCCGTCATTCCAGCAGTCTTGGGCATTCGTACCTCGCCCTGCTCAGGCCTATGACACTGCAGGGCAGAATCCCCAGGGAGCCCAGTGCATGAACCTGGTCTCTGCGTGCAAAGATCCTTGCAATCTCATTGGCAGACAGAATATAGGAAAAGAAATGCAGGGTAGTGCGTCCCGAGTGACGATTGAATGGCCCGAACATTTATTATGCACTCAAGGCCTCACATTAGGAAGAGAGTGAAGAACCAGGATCAGGATACAGTCCAAACAGTGCCTGCCCGAGATCTGCCCCAAGCCCAGTTCCCAGTTTCCCAGTGTTAAAAGGCACCCAGCAGGGGCCCCGAGGGAGCTTACCTAAAAGGCCAGGGTGGCAGAGCGACTCTGCGGAGTGTCCCTTCTCCTCCAGCCCTCTCCGTGTAATGGCAATAGTGGAATCTCATTTCTGCGCCTCGCTGGACATATCCTAAGCCTTTCATCCACAAATCAGAAGTCCAGTAACCATAATTTAAATTCTCCCCAGTGCCTCGCCTGGGCCACAGTAAATTGCAGCCTAAAAGCCGCATTTGTTTTTTGTCGAGACCCACACAAACCATGCACTTTCTGGCGATTTTTTTTTTTTCCCCAGCCTCCCTTCTGCTAGCAGAACAAGCCTCATTTATCTGCAGCCATTAAGTCTGTCCACAGGCAGGTATCAGGCATGACCAAGAAATCAATATGAGCCAGTGAGACAAGATATTTCCTCCCCGTTTTGCTCGTCTAAATGAGGAAAGCTTCCAGCAGTGATCA
Source organism: Lutra lutra (assembly GCF_902655055.1). Lineage (NCBI taxonomy): Eukaryota > Metazoa > Chordata > Mammalia > Carnivora > Mustelidae > Lutra > Lutra lutra. The sequence goes on along the minus strand of NC_062287.1, from coordinate 19,127,211 downwards.
GGGAGCCGCCAGCCGGCCACGCAGTGCCCTTTTCGTTCTCCCCATGCCGGGCAGACACAGGAATTCTTTTCTGCTGGGAATATGGGCCATTGTGAAATTCAAGGACTTTCATAGTATGATGAAGCCAGTCTAAAATACCCTTCCCATCTTGGAAGGTATCACAGAATCTGTTCTGGCAAGGAGTAGGAAAGAGGGACCAGGGAGCCATCAGGTCTGGAGATGTATAAGGGGACCAGGCGCTCTGTTTCCAGACAGCAGCACTCACATCCACCTCCACAATTCTCAGAAACCTTTATTTCCAAACCCCATCCTAAAGACTGTATCTGTATACAGTAGGACTTGTTTACTCCATCCAGCTTTTATTCGTGTAAGATAATTTATTATTGATGACAACCTTTTTTTCGGAGCCTCTGTTGTTCAATAAGATTTTGGAACTCAGCGGCTTTGTTACTGAAGAGCAGGCTCCATTCTCCATCAACTGGTAGAGGTAGACGCTGGGGGAGTTTTAGGAGGAGAGCAGTAGATAAAGGACTCTTCTCAGTCTGTTCCAGTAGTCATAACCACATAACATGCACTGGGTGGCTTAAACCACAAACATCTATTTTCTCACAGTGCCGGAGCCTAGACATACAAGATCAAGATGCCAGGTTGATTTCTGGTGAGAGATCTTACCTGGGGTTACAGATGGCCACCTTCTCATGGCGTGCTTGCCTGACCTCTTCATTGCAAGGGAGAGAGAGCCTGTACGCAAGTTAAGCGCCTGTGTCTCTTTTATAAGGACACTAATCTCATCATGAGAGCCTCACCTTCCTGACTTCATCTAATCCTATTCCCTCCCAACAGGCTGCCATCCCTAAACCCCTCACCACAGGAGGGCCTCAACACTTTAGGACTTCAAATGCAGAATGGAGGGGCGGGGCGGGGCCACAATTCAGTGCGTAGTAACATTGTACCACAGATGCTCTCTGTTGCTGTATGATCTCTCTTGATGAGGAACTGAAGGGTTCATCAGATGCACACCCACAGGTTTCTGTGATGGCTTCTCCTGTGTTTTCTCAGGTAGCTGTGGTTGGTGTAATGTGATATATTATCTGTGTTGTGGTAGGAGCTGCACTGGACTTGTAGTTAAAAGACAAAGTTTCAATCGCCTCACTCCCATTTGGACAGCTATTATCAAAAATACAGAAGATAGGGACGCTGGAACGACTCACTCCGTTAAGTGGACAATTCTTGATTTCAGCTCAGGTCATGATCTCAGGGTTGTTGAGATTAAGCCCCACGGTGGGCTCCCCACTCAGTGCGGAGTCTGCTTGGGATTCTTTCTCTCTCTCTCTCCCTCTGCCCCTCCCTCTACTCTCTCTCTCTAAAATAAATAAATAAATCTTTTTTTTTTTTTAAAGATTTTACTTATTTATTTGACAGAGAGAGATCACAAGCAGGCAGAGAGGCAGGCAGAGAGAGAGGAGGAAGCAGGCTCCCTGCTGAGCAGAGAGCCCGATGCGGGACTCGATCCCAGGACTCCGAGACCACGACCCGAGCCGAAGGCAGCGGCTTAACCCACTGAGCCACCCAGGCGCCCAATAAATAAATCTTTTTGAAAATACTAAGTGTTGCTAAGGATGCAGAGGAATTGAAATAGTCATGCACTCTTAGTGGGATTGTTCAATGGTGCAACTACTATAAAAAACAATATGGCGGTTTCTCAAAGTATTAAAAATAGAACTACCAGCAATTCCACATCTGGGTATAAATACATACAAAAGAATTGAAAGCAGGATCTTGAAGAGACATTTGAAACACATGTTCATAGCAGCATTATTCAGAATAGTCTAGAGGTAGCAATGGATGAACGATGGAGTAACAAAATGTCTGTTTCTATACATACAATGAGGTATTATTCACCCTTAGAAGGAAATCTTGTCACATGCTGTAAAATGGATGAACCTGGAGGACACGGAGGACATTAGGATAAGTGAAACAAACCAGTCACAAAAAGTGAATGATTCCACTACCTGAAGGGTCAAATTCGTAGAAGCAGAAAGTAGAGTGGTGGTTGCCAGGAGATGTGGGGAGGAGAATATGGGGGGTTTCTGTTTAGTGGATACAGAGTGTAGAGTTCCTGTTTCGCAAGATGAAAAAGTTTTGGAGATGGTTGTACGACAGTGTGAATATTCTTTTTTTAAAAAAATATTTTATTTATTTATTTGACAGACAGAGATCACAAGTAGGCAGAGAGGCAGGCAGAGAGAGAGGAGGAAGCAGACTCTCTGGGGAGCAGAGAGCCCAATGCGGGGCTCGATACCAGTACCCTGGGACCATGACCTGAGCCAAAGGCAGAGGCTTTAACCCACTGAGCCACGCAGGCGCCCCAACAGTGTGAATTTTCTTAACACTATTGAACTGAACACTTATAAAATTAAGATAGTGAATTTTATATTACGTGTTTTTTTTACCACAATCACACACACATGTTGTAAGTCCAATCAAACAGGTGCTAGCAATGAGAGAGTCATTTAAACTTTCTAAGTTTCCGTTCTTTCATATGTAAAATGGGGATAAAGTGTCCATCTCTGAGTTATGGTGAAATCAAAGATATTAGGGCAAGCGCATTAGGATAAAGGTAGACGGGACGGTTGTGGACAACTACGTGCAATACTGAAGTTGTACACAGGTACTGATGTCGCTAGAAATTGCTCTGCCACAATTTAAATTATATTAAATGCATTAGTTGCCTAGAAGAGTTTTAATTCTGGCCATATGCATGGCCATGTTCTTAATTAAGAACCATATGCGGGTCGCCTGGGTGGCTCAGTGGGTTAAGCCTCTGCCTTCGGCTCAGGTCATGATCCCAGGGTCCTGGGATCGAGCCCCGCGTCGGGCTCTCTGCTCAGCGGGGAGCCTGCTTCCTCCTCTCTCTCTGCCTGCCTCTCTGCCTGCTTGTGATCTCAGTCTGTCAAATAAATAAATAAAATCTTAAAAAAAAAAAAAAGAACCATATGCAATGTAGGCAGAGGAACTGCCCACCCTATCAATTCCCAGGTTTGGAGAATAGTGTGAGTTTTAAATGAAATTTTAAGACTGGCAATATATTTCCCAGGCAGCAGAAAACACAATAAATTACTTAGGTCTAAAAGCGTTCAACTAGGACTTGTAAATGGTAACCTGGACTCATTAATGATTCCTATTTGTTGGAGGATGGTCAAGAGGACTGGTTCTGTGTGATTCATACTCCCACTGCTACTCAGGAAAGGGTAAGCCAGTAAAATCCATTTGTGGGCTGTGAAACACTTAATGTTCCTTTGTACTGATGTCTTATCATCCAGGAATAAAGAGATCGTTTATAAAGAGGACAGCAGGAATTAGGAAGTAGCACATAGTCATACTAACCTGCCTGTCCATCTTCAAGAAGCTCTGCTCCCAGGGTCCTGGGTTTGGGATCAAAGATGGGGACTGAGGGGCGCCTGGGTGGCTCAGTGGGTTAAGACTCTGCCTTCCGCTCGGGTCATGATCCCAGGGTCCTGGGATCAAATCCCACGTCGGGCTCTCTGCTCAGCAGGGAACCTGCTTCCCGCCCTGCTCCCCCCCACCGCCTGCCTCTCTGCCTACTTGTGATCTCTGTCTGTCAAATGAATAAATAAAAAATATCTTAAAAAAAAAGGTGGGGACCAAATATCAGCTCCCTGCTACCCTCACAGACTAGAGAGCCAAGGTCCTTTTTCCTTGATTCTCCTACTAGCAGAACTCAGTTCTCCTTTGGGCATCTTCAAAAGAGGCTAGAAAAATACTCTAAGAGAGACTTTTCGTGTTCCTTCATTCCCAGACTGTTCCCAGAGGGAGTTGTCACAACCCCAGAAGATGTCTGTTCAGACTATCCTGCTGACCACTGGGGTCTCTGAGGAGGACCAGCACTGGGGTGGGTTCTAGAGGGTCAGTGACAGGAGATAATTTGTCTGCAGTGCACTTAACTCTCACCGATCTTGACAACACAAGGGAGGCATGAACAGTGATGGGGCCGACCCCAATGAGCATGTAATATTTTTTAGAAGCTGACTGTGGTTTTTAAGTTGCTAGTTCTTCAAGAAAGTTGATTGGGTGGATGTAACTTAAGAGAGCTTTTCTCTCTTTGTTTAGGACTCTATGACTCGGTGTCCGAGAGGCCCAATCAAAAGTATTTTTGCTGTTTCCCCAAGAGAGTATTGTATTTCCATTCTAGTTCGTATCCTGGCACTCTGCCTGTTAGGTCAAGAATCCTAAAGCAGGGGAGCCTGGGTGTTTCAGTCAGTTAAGCCTCTGCCTTTGGCTCACGTCATGATCCCATGGTGGGATCGAGCCCTGCATCGGGCTCTCTGCTCAAGGGGGAACCTGCTTCCCCCCAGCCTCTGCCTGCCTCTCTGCCTACTTGTGATCCCTGCCTGTCAAATAAATAAATAAAATCTTAAAAAAAAAAAAAGAAAGAAAAATAGAAAAAGATTCCTGAAGCCAATGGACAAGTGAGGTGCCTCCGAAAATACCGTCATAAACACATACAAACCACACCCCCAGTCCTCAGGAGAAGGTAAGGTCAGTGAGGAAAGGGATTTTTTTTGTGTTTGGTTTGCTGCTTTATCCCCAGCACTTGGAAGAGTTCTGAGCATGGAGTGGTGCTCAATAACTATTTTTCAAATGAACAGGTGGTTACTTGCTGCTTACCCACTCACACACAAACTCACAGAATTGGTAGGAACAGAGCAACCAGCATTTCATGCCGGGGAAACATCAGCATGTCTTATATGACTGAAGATGGCCAGTTTCTCCAATATGATGGTGAGGTCTAACACATCTACATTGGAAGGAAAATATGTCATGACACTGGGCTTAAATCCAAACACCACGTCCAGAACAAGTAAGAATGTACTTAGTTCAGGGACTCTTAAAATTTGAGAAAACAGCATGTAAGTAATGGGAACTATAAAAGCAATGGATGTGGTCCTTTGAGCCGCCAAAGGATGTCAAAATCTTAAAAAATTAATCATCTCATGATTATGGACATCAGGTCTCAGGAGCTAATTACTGCTTTATTATTTTCTTTCTTTGACTTAATTTACAAAGATTTTTATCTGACTGGACTATTAATTTGTGTCCTTAATAGGAGTCCTTGCAAAATGACACACTTCAGATTTTCAAAACACAGTTTCTAGCACCTTCCACTTTTCAAAGAATCTTTACATGCATTATCTAATTTCAAACATCTATGCAGAGCATGAGGAAGACCAAATCTCTGGAGTCCAGAAAGCCTGAGAGAGCATCCAGTTTATAGTTTTCCTTTTCCTCTGCAACTTGCCTTTACCTAACTAATTCCGACTCTCCGTGGCTTCCCTTTAGCACAGACTAAGGTAAATGGAGGGGAGGTAGAATTCAGACTTACTAGCCCCTAGGTAATTGAAATTGGAGCTCTGGATGTGTGTGCCCCCATGTGCTCGTGCAGTCTGTGATGGTTCAGAACATACAAGAAAGTGAAAATCAAGGTAGGTAGCGACAGCTCCAAATACTTCATCCCCCTTTGCATGGAAGGCCAATGAGAAAGTGGGGGGGGGGGCTTGCACACATGCACGTGTATATCCATGTATATTTTGCAGTAGGCATCAGACTTTGGAGTCAAATGTTCAGAGCTCAAATATTGCCACCCCAGCACCAACATCTCCCCCCACATCTCCCTGCCACACTGCTGATTCTCAACCCTGGCTACACACAGAAAAATGTATTATTTATTGCATGTGCCCATTTCAGAGATTCTCATTAGTTTGATTTGGGCAGGGTCCAGGCATCAGCATTTTTCGGAGCTTCCCAGGATACAGCTGGAGTTGAAAACTACTGGGTCGTGCAGTGCAGCAGGTTAGACTGAAGTTGGAATTTGTCATTGAGGAAGTTGTTTGATCTTGAACCTGTGAAGTTTATAAATATCATTTTGGGGGCTTTAGAAAAGGAAAAAAAAAGGCTTTGAGTTCTATATAGTGAACTAAACATGAGTTTATCTACATTCCCTCCTGAGTTTTCGCTGAAATGAGAGTATGTGTTATAAACCCACAGGACATGTAGAACAGAGAGGAGAACGCCAGAGACAAGAGACATCAACAAAGTTTGGGGAAACGGAATGCAAATTGAAGAAGAGAAACTGACTTCATGGACCTAGAAAAAGCTAAAGCCTAAGTACTTACAGAGGGGAGGTTGAGGAGAGTTGAGTTGATTCGTGTTCAAGAATCCTTGAAAGGCTCAGAAATTGGAGGCCCCAGCTACAAAGATGGGAAGGTGGGGGTAAGACTGAAAACAGGAGGGCCAGGTCCCTTGAAAGTCTGTATAATGGGCAGCAATCCTCCCAGCTCTTCCCAACATGAGATGCCAGGTCCTCCATTGTAGAAGGAGCTAGGTTATTCGCTGGAAAAGCCAAGTCCAGAGTCTTCAGACAGGATAGGAAGGAGGCATGGTACTGGAAAGAGGAGAGCAAGGGAAGCTCCGTAATCACCTTCGGACATCCATCCCCTTCCAGCCTTGTGGTCTCAAGAATGCTGACTGCCAAACAAACACTCCCAGGCAAAGAACTGGAGAATCTTTCTTTGGAAAAAATGAAAAGCCCGGGGCACCTGGGTGGCTCAGTGGGTTAAAGCCTCTGCCTTTGGCTCAGGTCATGATCTCAGGGTCCTGGGATCGAGCCCCACTTTGGGCTCTCTGCTCAGCGGGGAGCCTGCTTCCTCCTCTCTCTCTCTCTGCCTGCCTCTCTGCCTACTTGTGATCTCTGACTGTCAAATAAATAAATAAAATCTTAAAAATAAATAAATAAAAAGAAAATGAAAAGCCCTGAGGAAGAAAACCTCTGAAAAATGATGTTTAAAATACCCACAGTAAGAATGACTTCATGTCTCTACAGAGTGAAGCCACAGGCCACACCCAAGTATTCCTGAGAGTCCAGTCAGCTCTCTGGAGCCTCATCTGAAGGGATGATGAGGGATCTCCAGATCCTTGAAGAAAGCTTCTGTCTGGTGGGGGGAGGGGTGGGGAAGAGAGAAGAAATGGAAGTCAATGCAAAGAGAGACAAAAAAGGTATTAAATTGATAGTTGATATTCTCAGAAAGAAGAGAGGATACTTCAGCCAGGAGACAAGAAGAGAAGGCTATTAAAACAAACAAACAAACAAACAAAAAAAACAAGACAAAAAACCCCACCAAAACCCCTCAAGAACAAAGAGTTCTCAAGAAATAAAAATCTGGTAGATTTGCTAGCTAGTCTCCAAAGATGGATCCCAAGGAGCCCTGCTTCCCAGTATTCCCAGCCTTGCATAATCCCCTCCCACATGGAATCCATTTGGCTTTGTGACACTCGAAGCAATAAAATGGGACAAAGGTGTTGTGCTTTTGGAAGTCCTGAGCCATCCTGTAAGAAGTCTGGGTACCCCACTGGAGAGACCCCAGGGAGAGCTCATGAGGAAAGAGAAAGTTCCTGAGACTACATGAAGAATGAGAGGCTCTGCCCTCCTGGGGTCTTGGCTGAGTCTCGTCCTATCATCCGGCCAAAGCAGGTGCAGGAATGAAGCTGTTGGAGATTCCAGCCCCAACAGCCACGTGAGAGGGAGACCACATGAGAGAGGCCAGCTACCACAGACGAGCCCCAGTCAACCCAGAGAATCATGAAAAATAATAAAATGGCTGTTGTTTTAAGTTACAGATGGTAGGTTATGCAACCAGTGATATCTAGAATAATTGCCAAAATACAATGATGACTCTGAATGGCATCAGACTTCTTCTTTTTTTAAATATTTTATTTATTTATTCGACAGACAGAGATCACAAGTAGGCAGAGAGAGAGGAGGAAGCAGGTTCCCCGCTGAGCAGAGAGCCCGATGTGGGGCTCGATCCCAAGACCCTGGGACCATGACCTGAGCCGAAGGCAGAGGCTTTAACCCGCTGAGCCACCCAGGCGCCCAGCATCAGACTTCTTAACAACAACCCCGAAAGCTGGAAGACAGTGGAGTAACAGCTTAATAAGCCAGGGGAGGGGGGAGGATGGGAGGGGAATGGGGGAGGGATGCCTTATTTAAATCTACAGTTCTACATTTAGTAAAATTAGCAATCAAACATAGGGTTGGATTAAAGAAGATTTTTTGCAAGGCCTCCAAAAATTTACAACTTATGCAACCCTTCTCAAGAAGCTATTGTCAGATGTGAGTCAGTAGAATGAAGGATTAAACCAGAAGTTCTGAACTGGGGCGGGGGGGGGGGGTGGTATTCGGGGCTCCAGGGACATTTAGCAGTGTCGGGAGACAGGTCATGGAAGGCATGGTGTTGCTGGCATCGAGGAGGTTGAGGTCAGGGATGTTGCTAAATAGGCTGTAATAGCAGGACAGCCCTCCACAACAAGGAATTATCTGTCCCCAAATGTCAGTAGTGTACAGGCTGAGAAACCCTGGATTAAACCAAGAGAGAAAACACGATATCAGGGAATAAGATTTTCAGCACAGAAGATCTGCAGAGGGAAGTGCCAAGACCATGGCTGTCTTACAGGCTTAGGCAACAGCCAGTCCCAACTGGAAAGGGATCATAGAGGATTCCAGTAGGAATACAGAGCTATATCCAGGAGCAAAAAAAGGGAAGGATGGACCTGGAATAATACCTGATTATTTGACTATCTGAGCAGAGTATTGGGTGGAGAATTTACAGTTCTTTTTTTTTTTTTTAAAGATTTTATTTATTTATTTGACAGAGAGAGATCACAAGCAGGCAGAGAGGCAGGCAGAGAGAGAGGAGGAAGCAGGCTCCCTGCCGAGCAGAGAGCCCGACGCGGGGCTCGATCCCAGGACCCTGAGATCATGACCTGAGCCTAAGGCAGCGGCTTAACCCACTGAGCCACCCAGGCGCCCCGAATTTACAGTTCTTTTGAAGAGTGGGAAGATTTAGTGATAGGGTCATGAAAAAATGAAAAATGTAAAAATGCGGCAATGACTAACTTTACAAGAAATGAAAAATTGTACAGGAAAGGAGATACAATTATATTCTCTCTGCTCAGCAAGTTGGTCATATGTGGCAGTAATAAGGTAATCATAAATTAATGATGATAGCAGGCACCTATATGGCCTATCATAGCACCGTTCTTTCTGCTTGACCTGTATTTACTCATTGAACCCTCACAAAACTTTTGCAAGGTGGCTGCTATGATATTCCCAGCAAAGGCATGAAATAAGCAATTTGCTTGAGACTGCACAGTTATACGTAGTAGAAGCAGGATTTTGAACCTAGGAAGTCTAGTTCCAGAATTTTAACATTTTTCTACTATCCTAGCTGTTTACTTATTTACAAAAGATTTTTAGGGGCACCTGGGTGGCTCAGTGGGTTAAAGCCTCTGCCTTCGGCTCAGGTCATGATCTCAGGGTCCTGGATCGAGCCCCGCATCGGGCTCTCTGCTCAGCGGGGAGCCTGCTTCCCCCTTTCTCTCTGCCTGCCTCTCTGCCTACTTGTGATCTCTGTCTGTCAAATGAATAAATAAAATCTTTAAAAAAAAAGATTTTTACCATTTTTTTAAAAGATTTTATTTATTTATTTGACAGAGAGAGATCACAAGTAGGCGGAGAGGCAGGCAGAGAGAGAGGAAGGGAAGCAGGCTCCCTGCTGAGCAGAAAGCCTGATGTGGAACTCGATCCCAGGACCCTGGGATCATGACCTGAGCCGAAGGCAGAGGCTTTAACCCACTGAGCCACCCAGGTGCCCCTAAAAAAGATTTTTAAAATGTGACATTCATCTTATAAGCACGAGTGTAATTGGCCAACAGGCAACTGTTCTATTCTCCAGCAGTTACTCAATATCTGGAATATTGCTCCTAGAGCCAGAGTAGAAGGACAGAGAGGGGCAATCAGAGTGTGAATGTGCTAAACCCTCATCCGCTGTAATAGGATTACTGAGATATATATATATACAGTCTAAAATTCAGAATTAAAGATACAGCAGCTCGAGCATGCTGTTTGATATATGGAAGAAAATGTCAGAAGAACAGCTGAGAGATTAAAGTGGTTGCCCTGAGGGGATGGGCCTTAGGAACAGAGAGGAAAAAGGAGGGGAGAGCTTTTATTATTATAAGCCTTGTAGTACTATTTGGCTTTAAAATTATGTATGTTTATTACTCTGATAAAAAATAAAATTCATTTAGAAATTAAACTGTCATTGGTTGAAGATTGTTGAGACTTATCCTGCCTGTAAACAGAGACATAATCCAATGATTCTTAAAATGGCCTTCTGGGCTCAGGACCATGGAAATAGGACTATGTCGTCTCAGGGAATGGCCTAAATTGCTTTTTCATAAATAGGACAGGAAGATCATTCAGCGTAGAGGCTCTTGTCTTGAGCCACATAAGACTCTCCATGATCCATGGGTGGCAGCTCTATGACAGTCTCCTTTCTGGAGAGGAACATGGGGCATCTCCGATGGGAAAGGGTTCTTGCTGGGGGAAGAGGATGGTTGATAACCTCCATCCGTGGGTACAAAAGATGAAGGTAAATTGTACCAAAGGAAGACTGTGTGAGAAAGTCACTTAACATTTTGAATGGAGGCTAAGGATAAACCTTAGGAGACTGAGATTTCTTGAAGCATACCCAACTATGACTTTTTTTTTTTTAACTATGACTTATTTTTAAACCCTTCTCTCTTGCTTTGCAATGGCCCCAGACTCCCCTTATGCTCTACTGAATAGTCTCACCGTCTCGGAGGCCTTGGACCACCTGGTCCAATCCTACTCGTTGTCACAACCAGTTGGCCTAGACTGAGCAACTCTGTGTGGGGACATTTCGACAGCATCTTGCCTCACACCTGAGCTGTGCCACTTTGCTCTTCTCCATGAGACTCCTGTCTACAGGGAGGTGAGAAACAGACCGGTTGGGCACTTGCATGTGAGCTACTCAGAAGCACAGGGGAAATTCATCCCAACTGGCCAATGATGATGGACACCAGTGGATAAGTCTCTCTTCCTGAAACTGTCCTGAAAAACAATCGTGTGTAACTTGGAAGATCCTGTGATATCAAGCATTCCTTCCTCCTTCATGTTAAATGGTGATGAACCCTTGTATTACTTCTCCCTGCCCCGCCCCCCACCCTTTCCCTCATTCCCAGTTCCTGGGATCTGACACTCTAACCAAGTAACAGCCCACATGCCATGTCTCAAGATCTGCTTTCTGGGAAGCCCAGATTTCAGACTTCAAAAAATGTTAAAAGTCTCACCTAATATAAAATAGATTGCCTGAACAGTCCTATAACTATTGAAGAGATTGAGTCTGTAATTTGAAAGCTTCCAAAGTGGAACTCTTCAGGCTCAGATGCCTTGCTGGAAAATTCTACCAAACATTTAAACAAAAGAATTAGCCATCAGTTCTATGCAATCTCTTCCAGAAACTAGAAGAGGGGAAAGTACTTCTCACCTCACTTTATGAGACTATTATTACTCTAATATCAGTATCAAACAAATAGAGTAAAAAACAAAAACAAAACTTCAGGCTTATATTTCTCATTAACTTAGATGCAAAAATACTTTTTAGAAATGCGAGCATACTGAACGCAGTAATATATAAAAAAAAATTATATACCACAACCAAATGGGGCAAGGGCTGGAATTATGAGCTAGACTGCCTCAGTATTTGAAAATCAGTCAACTGATGCAGAAAAGAAATTTGACAAAACTTAATTTGTGATAAAAACTTTTAGAAAATTAGGGATAGAGGGTAACTTCCTTAAATTAATAAAAGCACCTATAAAAATTAGCAGTTAACTTCATACTTAATAGTGATAACCTGAGGGGCCCCTGGGTGGACCAGTGGGTTAAGCCTCTGCCTTCAGCTCAGGTCATGATCTCAGCGTCCTGGGATCGAGCCCCGCATCGGGCTCTCTGCTCAGCAAGGAACCTGCTTCCCCCTCTCTCTCTGCCTGCTGCTCTGCCTACTTGTGATCTCTTTCCCTCTGTCAAATAAATAAATAAAATATTTTTTAAAATTAATGATAACCTGAATGCTTTCCTTCTAAGATTGAGAATAAAGCAAGGATGTCCACTCTCACCACTCCTATTCCACATAGTAGTAGAAATTCTAGCCAGAGCAATAAGCTAAGAAAAAGAAATAAAAGGCATACCAGTTGGAAAGGAAGGAAAAAAAGTGTCCAAATTTGCAGGTGACATGGTGAGAAAAATCCCAAGGAATCAACAAGAAAAATCGCAGAACTAATGAGTGAACTCAGCAAGTTTGCAGGATACGATAAATAGCAAAAACCATTATATTCCTATATATTAGCAACAAACATGTGGAAAATAAAACAGAAAAGCCAATACCATTTATAGTTACCCCTTAATTATCCCTCAAAATTAAATCCTTAGGTATAAATCTAATAAAACACATATACATCTATATGCAAAAAAAAAAAAAAAACAAACAAACAAAAAACAATAAAAACCCACAAAATGCTAGGGCACCTGCTTGGTTCAGTTGGAAGAGCGTGCCACTCTTGATCTCAGGGTTATGAGACAAGAGTAGACAAGAGTAGAGACTACTAAAAATTAAAATTAAAAACAAACAAACAACAACACAGAATGTTAATGAAAGAAATCAAAGAAGATGTAAATAAATGGAGAGGCATACCCTATTCAAAGATCAGAAGGCTCAATGCAGTGAAGATGTCAATTATTCCTAAATTGACCTATAGATTTAATGTAATTCCTATCAAAATCCAAGCAGGAGTTTTTGTAGATCTAGACAAGCTTGTTATAAAAATTTATATGAAAAGGCAAAGGAATAGAATAGTTTAAATAATTTTGGAAAAGAAAAAAAAAGTAGGAGGAAATACTGTCCTTGGTGCTAAGACATTCTGTAGTGACAATAATCAAGATAGGGTGGTATTGGTCGGGGAGTAGACGTGTAGATCAATAGACAGAATAGAGAACCTAGAAATAGGCCAACACAAAAATGCCCAATTGATTACTACAAGACGCAAAAGCAATTCAATGGAAGAAGGATAGTCTTTTCAACAAATGGTGATGGGACAATTATAATTAGACATCTGCAGGCAAAAATAAATCTTGACACAAACCTCCCACCATATACAAAAATTAATTCAAAACGCATCACAGATTTGAATGTAGTGTGGATCTATAAAACTTTTAGAAGAAAATACCAAAGAAAATATTCAGGCTAGGAAGAGGCTTACTAGACCTGACACCAACAGCACAATACACAAAAAGAAAATGTGATAACTTGGACCTCATCAGAATTAAAACTTTTGCCCCACGAATAACCTCATTAGAAGGATTAAAATAAAATCTACCACCAGGAGAAAATATTTGTAAACCATATATCTGACAAAAGCTCCTATCTACACTATAGAAAGAGCTCTTGAAAATCAATATTAAAACAAATAAAACAATTATAAAACATGCATAAGACAGAAGCAGACATTTCACCTAAAAGGAGCTAGGGATGGCAAATAAACACATGAAAAGTTGTTCCACACCCTAGCCATTAGCAAACAAAATCACAATGAGGTATCAGTACACATCTGCTAGAACAGCTAAAATGAAAACGAGCAGCAACACTACAGCTGGCAAGAGTGGAGAGAATCTGGATCACTCATAGCGTCGTGGTGGGAGTGAAAATGTTACAACCACTCCAGAAAACAGTTTGGCAGTTTCTTATAAAACCGAACATGCCATTACCATATGACCAAGCAATTTTCCTCTTGGCATTTATCCCAGAGAAATGAAAACTTCACACAAAAACCTATACATGAATGTTCATAGCAGCTTTCTTCCTAATATAAGAATACTGGTTACAACCTAAAAGTCTTCTTTGAGAGAATGGTTGAACCATCTCTGGTATATCCATATGACTGCATACCACTGGTCAATAAAAAGAAATGGACTGTTAATACATGCAAAAGCCTGGACAGACTTCAAGGGGATTAAGTTTACTGAAAAAAATCAAGCTCAAAAAATTATATGTATGATGCCCTCAGTAGAACAGAACATTCTAGAAACGGCAAAAACAACAACAACAAAAAATCTCAAAAATTGTATGTATGATGCCATTAGTAGAACAGAACATTCTAGAAATGGCAAACAAATAAACAAACAAAACAGAGCTAGCAAACAGATTAACAGTTGATAGGGGACAGGGTGGGATGGTGGGAGTAGAGTTGGGGGGGATAGGTCTTCGTACAAAGATGTAGCATAAGAATGGTATTTTGTGGTGATGGAATAGTTCTGAATCTTAATTGTAGGGATGGTTATACAAATCTATCCATGGAGCTAGCTGGCTTGGAACTACACACACACAACACATAAATGAATGCTAGTTTTATAAGTGGTGAAAACTGAGTAAGATTGATAGTCTAATAAACACTAATGGACCAATGTCAACTTTCTGGCTTTGATATTGTACTATAGCTACGTAAGAGGTCACCACAGGAAGCTGCCTGAAGGGAACACGGGACTATTTGTCCTGTTTCTGCAACTTCTTGGGGGTCTATAACTCTTTCAAAACAAAGTGTTAGAAAAAGGGGGGGGGACTTAAAAAAATGAAAAATAAAAATATATTTTTTAAAAATGTACTATCTTCTTAACATCTTATTTTATTTTATTTTATAGGTTTTATGTATTTATTTGACAGAGGGAGACAGCGAGAGAGGGAACACAAGCAGGGGAGGAGCTTCCCACGGTGAGCCCAATGCAGGGCTCTATCCCAGGACCCTGAGATCAGGACCTGAGCCTAAGACAGACGCCCAAGCCATCCAGATGCATTATAAAGGCTTTGTTGGTCTGTTAAAGCTGACTAAAATAACTATAGGAGAGCCTTTTCCTTCTGCTGAAGACAGATGTGGTCATGGAAAGAAAGCCCAACAGGGAAGCAATAAACAAAGCGAACAGAGGCAAATAGTCCCAATATCTAGAACCTACGGGAGAATAATAGTACGCCTTGAGCCAAGAAGTGAGCTACAGCGTTTAAATCAGAAGGATGCTGTGTGTTCGCTGACACCCAAGCATGAAGGCAATAGCAGTAACAGACGGGCTGAAGCAAATCTGGGTTTGAAGCGCTGGAGGGGGAGGAGAGCATCTCTGCGAGGGCGGATGGATGATTAACACGGAGTGTATGCTTTGGGTGCCGCAGGGATGAACGTCCAGCCTGGTGAGCGCCACTGTCTGAGACCCAACTCATTCCTTGTTGAGGCGACCTGCCGCCCCTGCCTGCCTGCACAGCGGGAGACCTGCCTGCCGCCTCCATTTTTCCCTAAACCTAAACCCAAGGCATATAAATAATAGTCCTCATCACAACCTACATTTGCATAGAACCTTTCCATTTTTGCAAAAACATTCCATATCTTTGACCTCATTTGAGCCTCACCATTCATTGGTAAGATAGCAGGGAAGGTGTTTAGGGTAAGGTAAGACAAGTAAGAGAAACAGAGGTTTCACGGACTCCTGTGGATATAGTACTATGTTTTGGGTCTCTGGGGTCTGACAATCAGCTCTGAAATCTAAATTGTGGCCACTCTTTTCCTGCCAGGCCAAGTCAACTCCTGGAACACGAACTCTTTGCCAGGATGCTGTGCAGGGAATGAGAAATTCAGACAGAAAAGCTACCAGCAAAATTCAGCCTCATAGAAAGACCTCTGCTTTTCAAGGAGACATAATAATAATAATAATTAAAAAAAACAACAAACCATCAGTTCATTAGTTCATGGGGCTTGTTTTTCTTAAGAAAAGAAAGGAAAGTATGCAAATTTCACCCTGACTGGTTTTATGTTTTCAGGTGATTCCTGAGTCTTAGTCATACATGGGTCTTGGATTAATCAGAATTTATTTTTATCTTCCAACCTTCCGGCTGAAGCTGAGTGCTGTTCTTTGCTTGCTGGGTGAGGTTGCCATAGAAACACTTTCAGGGGAAGCAGTGTCTCTCTTCACAATGTTGTGACTGCAAGTACCGACTAAAGCAGACCAGCCACTCCCCAGCGAAGGAGAGCACCCTGGGGCCCCCAAAGTGCTCCATCTCCTCTACTCCAAGATCCGTGTGCCCTGAGGTGAAGTTGTTTCCCCATCAGCATCCAACCCATAGAAATATCATTTGCACCATGAAGCCTCCTCTCCATTAGCCCCTCCTTGGAGAATGGCTGCCGATCCCCGATAAGAAGCAGGAGCCCTAGTTGGAAGGACTGTCACGCCGGAGCTAGCTCGCACTGGTTCACGAGACCGATCTGTGCATTCCTCCCTGGTTCTACGTTCTCGAATGTCCCATCAGCAGCTTGAAAATTAACCCCAGGTGGGAATATTTATGCCTCAGAACTTGGTCAGTCACACAGATCAGGGCTTTTTACTTTGTCATCAGCTCACTACTGAGAACCTTTCTCAGAAACCCTAAGAAGCTTTAATATCTGATTCTGAATACTTTGTCTTCCAAATGTTTGTCAGTTATAGGCACCTCTGAGTCCAAATGAGATAAAAGTAACTCAGATCTCCATAGGAGACAAGAACTCAAGTCTCTTGAACTTGTCCCACCCTTGTAACTTGCGTGTGCCTGTTATCACACTGTGAGGTTTTATTTCAAATATGTCAGCTTCATTCGACTATATCTCCTTAAGGGCAACAACTCTTTCTTATACATCTTTATATTCCCTAGTGCCTAGTATAGGGCTGGGTATGCAGCAAGGGCTAGATGGGGATTTGGTGCCTGAGTTATTGAATGAGTAAGCGAGTGTTAGAGCTGGAAGGGCCAAGAACTAATCAAACAGTCATTATACTGGTAAGAAATGCCTCCCAGGAAAGTAATAGTAAATTGCCCAAGGATACAATCCTGTTAATGGTAGAGGAGAGAGAGGAACTTAGCTGATAACATCTAAAATGGTGCCACGTTGTCCCTGGTTCCAAACATCCAGTCCTTGTGACAAATACCACATTTGATTCGTAGCCTCAACCTTTTCCTCTGAACATCGCTTCTTATAATCTTGTTACACGAGGAGCCCCTGCACTGGAATTTCTCCATCCTTCTCTGGATGCTTCCACCATCCCTAAGTAAGGCAGGATTGTTCCTGCTCCAGTAAGCTATGGCTATAAGGGAAGGAGCTCCAGGACATTTCCATCAGACCACAGTGCCCTACTCTCTTCCTCCCTTCCCTTCCTTTTCTCTCTCCTTTTCTCTCTCTCTCCTTTCCTTCCCACCCCTAGTCTTGGATAGGCTTCTTTACTTGAAGATTCATAAGTCATATTTTGAGTTCTTTCCCCACAAGTCCTTAATGTAAATTCTGAATCTCATCAATGCTCTGGACAGATAGGAAGACATCACATACAAGGAACAGTGAAAAAGAAAATCACATCAATAGATTTGGTTTTGTTGGTTTGTTTGTTTGTTTCAAAGATTTTTATTTATTTATTTGACAGACAGAAATCACAAGTAGGCAGAGAGGCAGGCAGAGAGGCAGGCACAGAGAGAGGGGGAAGCAGGCTCCCAATAGATTTGTTTTAATGTCATTTTTGCGAATGTCCATATTCCTAATATGGTGTCTCACAGGTGTTTCTCCTCTCCCCTTCTTCCTTCCCTATGACCTTGACTTAAAGCTCTTCTTTCTCTCTTCCTCCTCTTTCTTGCTCTCCTCTTCCTCCTCTTCCACCTCCTTCATCTTCTTCATAAAATAAAATGTAAATGTTTAAAGTATGAAATAATGTGCTGACTGCCCAATGGGGTATTAGTTTATCAAAATCCTAATATGTTTGGGGTAGTTTTTACTAACAGGTACTAAAAGGGGGGGGTTGGTGATCTATAGCTGCATACTAGGTCCTTAATGATATATTCATTTGCTCCGGTAAAGATACCACGATCAAAACAGCAGCTGCCTCTGGGGTCACCACCTGATGGAGTGTCCAGGAATCCACCATCAGTCTTCAAGATTCAGCTGTCTTGCATGCCCGTGACAAAGTCAGCCATCAAAGTAAGCTGTGGGAGTTATTCCCCATCATTCAAGCTAAAACACCGACTACAGAATCTCTGGTCAGTGGACCCATATCAATAAATCCACACTGATCCAGCCATTCTCAGACATACCCCCTCAGATTGTTTTTCAATGGAAATTGTCAAAATCTTGCAATTTAGATATGCATGGTATCTTCTCATTGGTCATGCTTGTACCCCGTGGTCTGACAGAATTTGTGTTTAGATCTCTAAACAGAGATGTAGAAGAACCAAGATTGGGAAAGATGAGTCTTGAGAAGGATCAGTGCTCCCAGTGCTCCTGGGGACTTCGAAAGAAACCATGTAGCATCACAGTACTCTACTTATACTTATTTTTTCTATGGCAACAACTTCTCAATCATTCAGAGCCTTTCCTTTTATAAACACTTCACTGTAGGAAACAGCAGGTGATAACCGACTAATTACTTTGCCATTGTAGGTCCTTGACTACTAGTTACCAGTGATGATGCAGTCATTGATGGCTTTAAATTAGTTTATATTTGGTTCCAATACGGTAAGTCAGAGAAAGAGAACTATGGTGAGTATTATGGATATATGAGAGATTTATTGTAAGAACTGGATCTCTTTTAGACCCTAGACTTTATTATAGGAATTAGATGCAAAAGTGAAGGAGTTAAGGAAGCAAAGTTCTGGAAGGAGGAGCAGGGGAACAACAACAAAAGGAGTCACTCAGCAGGTCTTCCTGAAGCACGGATACCGGTGGACAAGTTGGGGCTTGCAGGGAATTCTGGGAAGCAATTATATGGAGCTGCTCAAGTGGGACACAAAGGGCAGACTTCTGGAGAGGTCTCTGGGAAGCCATTTCCCTTAGCCCCTGCTTCAGGGGGTACATGGCTAAGCCTGGGGCTGCTGTCTGGAAGACAAGCTACATACAGAGCAGAGGAGAGAAAGAAGGCACCTCTGTGTCCCCAAGGTGCCTTTGTGTCCATCTGTGACGTACTTTGGAGAGTAATGGCTGTTGCTTCGCTTTGGCTTTCCAAATCTCATGCACGTTCTGTTTTTGGCCAACTCAAAACTAGAACCATCCATGGTAGGGGCTTCTGAGAAATATAGCTTCCAGTTTGACCAGGTTGACATAGCACAACCTAACACCACCTTCCAGGAGTGTGCAGGTGGCAGCAAGTGACAGTAAGTGTGAACCCAGAGCAGAGAGTACAAAACATAAACAGCCACCTATAGCCTGCTGAGACAAACAGTTGTGCAATGGCAACTGCACTGTGGTCAAGTTTATCTGCCAGGCTGACACTGAGAGGTGTTAAAAGCTGGGAATTGAAAAGAAGAGAATTACCATTTTGCTCCCTTTTTACCCTGACAGACTATTAAGTTAAATGTTTCCCTCCTCTATATTTTAAATATTTACTAATCCAAAAGCAAGGATGATGGAAAGTTACAACTCAGCTAATTCTCCAAAGAATCTACTCTCAGGGGACAGATTCACTAAACTTGTCATTCTCATCCTGTTGTCTATTAAAATCCATGGCTTTTTTCACTGAAAAAGAAAATTGAGTATTAAGAAATTTTCTTCATTTAATTTATTCAAGCCTCGTCCTAGAGCTTCATTTTGGGGTCGATTTTAGTAAATCTTCACAGAATCGAGATAGGTGGATAAACTAAATTATTTGTCATGGTCCCTTCTACTTCTTGTCGTATAATTTTGCTAATGACATGGAACTCCTTCATTGCTATTTCTTTTTTTTTTCCAGATTTTATTTATTTATCTGACAGAGAGACAGAGAGATCACAAGTTGGCAGAGAGGCAGGCAGAGAAAGAGGGGGAGAAGCAGGCTCCCTGCTGAGCAGAGGGCCCAATGCAAGGCTCGATCCCAGAACCCTGAGATCATGGCCTGAGCCGAAGACAGAGGCTTAAATCTCTGAGCCACCCAGGCACCCCCTTCATTGCTCTTTCTTAACATGCACAGGCAGAGTGATTTTAAGTGATACCTGGAAAAGTAGAACACAGTCCTAACAATTCGTGCCAATAAGGAATTTTGAAATTGACAAGGCACTTTAAAATGCTGTCACATTTGAGTCTCAAGACAATCCAGTGAAGTGAGCTAGGCAGACGTCCTATCACCGCAGTGATAGGGAAACTCGGTCTCTGTGTTTTTAAACCATTTGCTGTTGCTGGAGCTCTCCCAGTTCATCATGCGTGAGCCAACAGAACTTATGCAACTGATTACGGTTATTTTTCTTTTTCCCCGGGGAGTGATGATGGATCGCTCTGCTTCATCCAGACCTTATCACCTGGTCGTTTGTACGATCAACACTCACCGAAAAGAAAATGTGCTTTGGTAAGAGAAAAACCTGGATTTGAAAAAGGCTTCCATCCCTAGTTTTGTGGCTGTGGACAAGCTACTTAATCTCTCTGAGCTTCAGTTTTTCCATTTTAAAAATGGAAATCATTTTTTACAAGGTTGTGAAGATGACACACGCTGTCAGGAGGCCTGACACCACTCCAGGCACATCGCAGGGGCATGGCAAAGGCCATTTTTCATCTATAAATCCTTCTTCCTCAAGGCTGAGGACAGTTCCACACAAAGCCCTCCCCTAATTAACCTCTCTCTCATTTTCCCAATTTCACGGTACCCAAACCACTCAGAGCCCAACTTATTTGTTCTCAGATTGTTTCATAGTTGATCTGCTCTTTTTCATTCATTGGACAAATATGTAGTGAGTGCCAACTATTTTCGGACACTGCTATATAAATATATAAGAGTGGATATAAAATAGTGAAGAAGGGCGCCTGGGTGGCTCAGTTGGTTAGGCGACTGCTTTGGCTCGGGTTATGATGCTGGAGTCCCGGGATGGAGTCCCGCATTGGGCTCCCTGCTTGACAGGGAGTCTGCTGCTCCCTCTGACCCTCCCTCTTTTCATGTTCTCTCTCTCTCTCTTTCTCTCATTCTCCTTCTCTCTCTCAAATTAAAAAAAAAAAATCTAAAATAGTGAAGAAAACAGATGTGTTCCTGCTCTCAAGGAGCTCACAATCAAGCAGGAAGCAGAGCTCATACCAGTAAACACACCAGTAGATGTATCATAACAAAGGATGATAAATGTTGTAAATGGAAAGACCAAGCTGCAGTGTGGAAGACCAAGTTCAGCTTGGGTGACGACAGACGTTTTCCTTGGAGTGACATTTAAGCAGAAACATGAGGGGTTAGGAAAAAACCAAACACGTAAAGTTAAAAATCTAGCATTTCCTAGGCAGAGAAGAGCATATATGGACACCCTGAACGGGGGGAGGAAAACTAGAAAATCAGCATGGCTGGAGTACAGGGGATACAAGGGGTGTGGCCTGAAACCAGGTCAGGAAGCAGGAAGGGGCCAGACTGCATGGAGCCTTTGACCTCAGTTGGCCTCTCCTAGATTTTGAGTACCCACAGTTTATTTAGGAGGTTGGGGAACAGGAAGTGAGAGAGGGAGACAAGGAACGCAATAAAGATGCATTATTGAACAGATCACCACTGGGGGATCCTGGGTCTCCACCCTCTGAGAAACTCCAAGACCCAGTATATATATGGGATACCTACCCAGGATACCAGGAAGTTGGGCTCTTTATCCATCAGATTCCTATGCTCCTGATGGCATCCACTCTCTGGCACTCCCAGCTTGCCAAGTGCAGGCTTACTACACTCATGGCCAGGGAAATGCAGCCCAGGAACAGAAAGTTATAGATGTGTACTGAAGCAGCCTTCAGTGTGTATGCATGAGTGAGTAGTTGGGGTAGAAGATGAAGGAGGCCATCCTGGACACATCATTTTCATTATAATAGAGAACTATGGGAGGATTTTCATAGTTTAATACGATAGAGTTTAGGGTATTTGTTTTGTTTGTCTGGGTGCCTTGTAAGATCCTTGAGAACAAAGAACATTCTTCATATTCCTTCAGCACTAGCCACAGTGATGACACAATGCTGTTCACATAGCAAGTCCTAAATAAATATGTTTGATGGGAAAAAAAATATGTTTGATGGACTGTCCAGGGGTAAAAGTTTTGATGAATCCAAGGTAACTGGACCACAAAGGACCCGCTGAAAAGTTTTTCCATCACTATGTTTGGCATCAGGTTTTATTTTTTTTTTAAAGATTTTATTTATTTATTTGACAGAGAGAGATCACAAGCAGGCAGAGAGGCAGGCAGAGAGAGAGAGGAGGAAGCAGGCTCCCCGCTGAGCAGAGAGCCCGATGTGGGGCTCGATCCCAGGACCCTGGAATCATGACCTGAGCAGAAGGCAGAGGCTTTAACCCACTGAGCCACCCAGGCGCCCCTTGGCATCAGGTTTTATAAAGTCTTTTTTAAGTGACCAAATGGCACATGGGCCACCTCGGTATCCAGGAAGTCAACTCTAATTTGGGCTATTCATAGGAAAATTTTTCAGAGAGAATTCAACCCCGTTTTTAACCCTCAGAAGGGCAGAGTAGTGCAGTGGTTGAAAGTACTGATTTTGGAATTCCATCCAGATCGCACAGGGCTTGGACCATAACCCTTATCAGCTTTGGGCCCTTGAACAAATTACTTAACCTCATTGGCTCTCAGCCTCTTCATCCATAAAATGGACATAATATGAATTACGTTACCTCACAGGGTTAATGTAAAGGCAAGATAATATAATACTCTCTGCCCAGTATGTAAATAACATTCAATAAATGTTATCATGACTGATATTTTGACTTTCCTTAGAGTTATTCGGCTTCTCAAGTCCATGTCATGAAACCATGTCATGAACAAGGGTAAACTGTACTTTCGGGTGTAGGCCAGAGACAGGAGGAGCCTCTGGTCTGTTTGCACTTCAAGCCTATACTTTAGAGGGGGAAACATCCCCAAAAGCTGATTTCTAGTGGATACTTCTTCCCAGAAACAGACTCTCCCTCCAGGAATCAAGGGACGTATTTGTAGAATGAACTGAAGCACGTTGGAGGCTGAGTGTGGACTCACAGTCTCCCTGACCGACCCTTTCATCTGCCCGCCCCCTCTGTGCTGCCCCCTCCCTCCCCTTCCTGGAGAACTCAGACAGAGATGCATGGAACTGTGAAGTATCTTTATGTAAAAGATCCCCCTAGCAGGGACTGCACTGGCCTGCACCTTTGTATTCATCTTTTCGCATTTGCATTTTTTTCTGATTTCAAAGAGATCTATTCTCCTCCTAGAAATCCTGGAAAACGTATAAAACCATAAAACAGTAGGAAAATAAAGCTCTTTAAGCCTTCTCTAGGATGTGATTGTATTCACCCATGACATGCTAGCTGAGTTTTTGCTAACAACCTTAGAGTCACAGGCTTTAAATTGTGCCTGACCTGAAAGTCTTTTATAGCTACCTTCCCTTTCTTCTTGCTCTGGTCTCTATGAAAACAAACCCTTCTGAGTCACCGTTCTCTGTCTCTGAGTGTGGGCATTTGTCCACTTTGGGGCCTCCACTTCCTGGAAGAGCATGGGCTGCCAAGGCCAGATCTGGGTCCAAAGAACATTCGCGCAGGGGGCAGAATGCAGGGGACAAACCCAGAGCGGGGTAGCAACCACCAGCCAGGGGTGCTGAGCTCAGGTAAGGTGTCCTCACTCTGCTGGATCTTCTATCATGGTCTTCCCACCGCAGTCGCGAACCCAGCCCAAGAAAGCAGCTCCAGCTCTGGCCTCGTCTAGCTGGAACAGATACTCGTCCAAATGGAGAGCAGGAGGGGACTTTTTAAGGGAAGTCTAAATATGGCTCTCCGCTCAGAGAACTCGACAACTGTTCAGAGCACTTGTCTTACCTCAGGAGATGGGAATGACTTTTATGCCGCTGGCACTGGAACTTCAGGAAAGTGTTGCTCATTCCACTGGGGATGTCGGGTCAGCGGGGTCTGGCGGGTGAGGAGTGGAAGTTGGGGCTTCTCAAGTCCATGTCATGAAACCAAATAGGTTACCTCAGCTGGGAGCTGTTGTTCTGTCTCCGTCCTGCTAGCCAAGGAAGAGAAAGAAAAAGGAAAAGAAAAAGAGAGAAAGAGGAAAAAAAAAAGAATAAGGGGGAGGGGAAATACTTAAATTTCATCCAGGGAGATGCCTCCCTCCTTGATTCCCACAGTCTGTTAAGCACTCAGGAAGTTCTTCCTTAACTCAAACCCACGTTTGTCTTATTGCCACGCAACCTCATGTTGGGTATCCTTCCTCTGCGAGAGGAAGCTTCTTCGTACCAAGAAAGGTGGTATAGGTGGTACTGGGGGTCAGATAATCGTGAATCTGAGCGCCATGTTCTCCATCTGTGAGCTGTGTGACTTTGTGGACTTGCTGCATTTTGGTCTCCTTATGCGTAAAATGGGCAGAATTATAACACGTGCCTATTAAGGTTGTTGTAAGGATTACGTGAGATAACATATGTAATGCTCGCTCCACAATAACAAACTCAATAAACATCAGTTATAAATAGAATATTAACAGCAGACCCTCCCATGGCATTCGCAATGTCTTTGGTACCATGATCCAACTTTTACGCTGAGGATGAATTAGATCCTTTAGTTCTCTTTTTCTTCCTGTTTTTTTTTTTTAAACTATCTTTCGTTTTTTATATCACTCAGATTTTTTTTTTTAGCCACTTCCTGATAATTCAAAGTAGAATCACTTTAACATAGAATTCCTTTAATTTACTTTAAAGCTGAAAGCACCATCCTCTGCTTGGGAAGTCTCAGGAAAGTGCTGGAATTCTCCTCTCTCTTTTCTTTTTTTAAAGATTTATTTATTTATTTGACAGACAGAAATCACAAGGAGTCAGAGAGGCCAGCAGAGAGAGAGAGGAGGAAGCAGGCTCCCTGCTGAGCAAAGAGCCTGATTCGGGGCTCGATCCCAGGACCCTGGGATCATGACCTGAGCCAAAGGCAGAGGCTTTAACCCACTGAACCACCCAGGCGCCCCTCCTCTCTCTTTTCATTGTGGTCCTGAAGACGAAGAGACAGAAGCAGTAGACCCTTCCTGAGGAGACTTTAAAAAGAAGCAGCTTCTTTACCCCTAGTTCCTGCCTCAGCTGCATGAAGGAAGAAGTCAAGGTCATGTCTCCTTCCTGCTTCCTAAAAACAAGAGGCATCTTCTCTTCCCTCTGAGGACTTCAAGGCCCTCAGGGACTGCCAGCAACACACAGTTGCTTACTTATTGGGGTTATATTTATGCATCCTACATGCCAGGTGCAGAGGAACGATGGTGTTACAAAGAACTCAGCCTTATCCTTTTATGAACAAATATTCCCCAAATTCGACTTTCAGGTTCTTCACTTCTATTAACGGAGTCTTTTCTTTCCTCCTTCCCCAGCCATCAACAATACCGAGTCTCTTATAATTCTTTCAAAAGAGGCCCTATGCCCAATGCACTTCTACTCCCCGGCAAGAGACTCATTCATTATCTCTGCTTCCCATTGCCACATCCAGGTGGTTCAACTCTTCCTTCACGGAATTCACAGAAGTCACGCCGTCACTCTTGTACCCTCCTCAAAGGTCTCCGCCTACTTCCCTATACTTCACCCATCTTACTCACGGGTTTCTTCATCGAAAGAATGGTGGTTCGCTCTTTTCTTTTTCACCATCACCTTCAAGAATGCCAACAATCCATGCTGATAATGTTCCTTGTACTCTGGCCTCACATACTCTTTTATCTTTTCAATTCCAGAGACAGGCAAACATTCATCAATTTTTATTCCAGTCCAGCTGAACGGTTAGTGAATTCAGTAAAGAATTGTGGACTTACTGGCCTGGATCTGAGCCTGAAATTTCCTCCCCCTGCTTTAGTCCTTTGAATGCCATAAGTTTGTTTTGATTTTATTGTTTTAAAAAATTGTGGGAGCAAGATTTGCTTGTTGAAAAAAATAACTCCAATTTTTGCAGAAGCATATAAATTGTAAAACTATGTATTTCCTGATCTCCTCAACTCCAATGTCTTCCTTCTGCAATGTACTCGGTCACTTTGCAGGGACCTCCACAATACAGACTTGCTTATCGTTTAATGTGGCTCCACGCTGGAGAGGTCAATCCCCCCAAGTCCCCTCTGATAACGATCTCTTGCTCTTCCTTCTCTCTCAACTACTTGCAGTCCCAAAATTGCTTCTTAGGTACTCCCTGATTCCATTTATTTACTTATTTATTTATCTCTCTTCTTTACAGAGAGAGTGTGAGTACACATGCATGTGAGGGGAGGGGCAGATGGAGAGGGAGAGAGGGATTCTCAAGCAGACTCCCTGTTGAGTGCAGAGCTCAACTCAGGGCTCTATCTCATAACCCTGAATCATCACCTGAGTGAAATCAAGAGTCAGGTGCTTAATTGACTGAGCCACTCAGGCACTCTGCTCTCTGATTCTCTATTCTTTTCTTTCACCTCTTTTGGCATTCGGTTAACTATTTCATAAACATACTTTATTCCACTCCAGGATATCTAAATGCCTTGAACTTCTATTCCACCTCTCCAGCCTTCAGGAATGGTTGGCAATGTTACTGGAGAAAGCCTTGAAGCCATTTGGAATGGATCCATTGCAATCCATTCTTTGTTGGGTCTACTGATAAATCACATCTGCTTTCATTCATTTTTTATTAATTAATCATCCCACTTCCTAGAGACTTTTCGATCTCTCTCTCTCATTCTCCTCAAGTCCCCAGTTCTGTCCAGCTCCTACTTAGAGCAAATAATTTTATTGCCTGTTTTACTGACATATAATCTCTCTCATCTGAGCAACTTCGAAGTCTTTTCTTGCTGCCTCCACATGGCTGTGTAACCTCCCTCTTTCTCCTTGTCCCCCTCCCCTGAAGCTGAGGTTAACTCCAGCCAGTACTCTGGGTTCAAGCCTCTCCTCCTTGTTATGGAGCTTGTGCATCAATGATTGCCCTTTTCCTACAAATTTTGTCTCTCCCTCTGAGTTGACTTCTAAGCATTTGCCGATATGACTTTCCCAGAAAAATCCTTACCTATCCTAAAGTTTCTTATCAACACTTTCCTATCCCTACCAACACCTTTACTTCCACTATCAAATGTTTTGAAAATATAATAAAACAAATTGCATCCATTAGTTTTGCACCAACACTTCTTGCTCAACTTCTTCCATAGTATGGCCTCCTCTTGGCCCTCAGCTGAAACTTCTCATAAGGTCATCAGTGATTTCCTGATTACCAAGTCTCCCAAACAATTTTTATCCCACTTAAGTCTCCGTCACGGCACTCACTGTCAGTATGGAACATTCCCCTCCTTTTGTCCCTGACACAGCACTGTTTTGATCTCCTATCACTTTGATCACTCTGTTTCCATCTCTGTTACAGATCTCCTAGCACTTTATAGTCTCTCCTTCAAATACCAGCCATTTCCATTACTTCAGTTATTACTCTATAAGAATGACTCTCCTATCTTGATCACTAAATCCATGATCTCTTCTGAGGCCCAGATTTAAATTTCTGGGCAATCTATCAGAATCTGGAACACAAAATATAACAAACAAGATCCAAGATCCATCAGTTTTTCGCCTAAATCACCAATACTGCTATCTTTTCTATAACTTTGGAGGCATCAAAATCGTCTCCTCTTCCATGACTAGGGTGAACTTTCTTCCCTGTCCCACACTTGGTCATTTGCAAGATGCAATGTATTATACCTCCACATTTTCTTCTGAATCCGGTATCTCCCACTCACACTGCCTTACATGAGTTCCTTTTTCCTTCTTACTACAGCTGCAGCAATTATTTTTCCTATTTTTCCCATTTCATGAGTCTTATTCTACCAGATAAACTTTCCTAAACACCATTTTTAAATTAATTTATTTTTTAAGTAACATATATTATTTGCTTCAGGGGTACATGTCTGTGACTCATCAGTCTTACACAATTCACAGCACTCACCATGGCACATACCTATCCCAATGTCCATAACTCAGCCACCCTATCCCTTCCTCCTGCCCACCAGCCACTCTCAGTTTGTTTCCTGAGATTAAGAGTCTCTTATGGGGGAACCTGGGTAGCTCAGTGGGTTAGGCCTCTGCCTTTAGCTTGGGTCATGATCTCAGGGTCCTCAGATTGAGCCCCACATCGGGTTCTCTGCTCAGTTGGAAGCCTGCTGCCCCTTCTCTCTCTGCCTGCCTGTCTGCCTACTTGTGATCTCTCTCTCTCTGTCAAATAAATGGATGAAATCTTTAAAAAAAAGAGTCTTTTATGATTTGTCTCCCTCTCCAGTTTCATCTTGTTTCATTTTTCTCCCTCCCTACCCTCTATGACCCACCCACACTGCCTCTCAAATTCCTCATATGAGTGAGATCATATGATAATTGTCTTTCTCTGGTTGATTAATTTTGCTTAACATAATACCCTCTAGTTCCATCCACATCATTGCAAATGGCAAGATTTCATTTTTGATGGCTGCATAATATTCCATTGTATATATACACCACATCTTCTTTATCCATTCATCTGTTGATAGACAGCTAGGTTCTTTCCATAGTTTGGCTATTGTGGACATTGCTGCTACAAACATTCAGGTGCACATGCCCCTTCAGATCACTACATTTGTGTCTTTAGGGTAAATACCCAGTAGTGCGGTCACAGGGTCGTAATATTTTAAACTTTTTGAGGAACCTCTATACTGTTTTCCAGAGTGGCTGCACCAGCTTGCATTCCTACCAACAGTGTAAGAGGGTTGCCCTTTCTCTGCATCCTGGTCAGCATCTGTTGTTTCCTGACTTGTTAATTTTAGCCATTCTGACTGGTGTGAGGAGGTATCTCACTGTGGTTTTGATTTGTATTTCTCTAATGCTGAGGGATATTGAGCACTTTTTCATGTGTCTTTTGGCCATTTGGAAGTCTTCTTTGCAGAAATGCCTGTTCATGTCTTCTGCCCATTTCTTGATTGGATTATTTGTTCTTTGGGTGTTAAGTTTGATAAGTTCTTTATAGATTTTGGATACTAGCCCTTTATCTGATATGTCATTTGCAAATATCTTCTCCCATTCTTTCAGTTGTCTTTTGGTTTTGTTGACTGTTTCCTTTGCTGTGCAAAAGCTTTTGATCTTGATGAAGTCCCAATAGTTCATTTTTGCCTTTGCTTCCCTTGCTTTTGGCGCTATTTCTAGGAAGATGTTGCTGTGGCTGAGGTTGAAAAGATTGCTGCCTGTGTTCTTGTTAAGGATTTTGATGGATTCCTTTCTCACATTGAGGTCTTTCATCCATTTAGAGTCTATTTTTGTGTGTGGTGTAAGGAAATGGTCCAGTTTCATTTTTCTGCATGTGGCTGTCCAATTTTCCCAACACCATTTGTTGAAGAGGCTGTCTTTGTTCCATTGGAGATTCTTTCCTGCTTTGTCGAAGATGAGTTGACCATAGAGTTGAGGGTCTATTTCTGGGCTCTCTATTCTGTTCCATTAATCTATGTGTCTGTTTTTGTGCTAGTACCATACTGTCTTGATTATTACTGCTTTAAAATAGAGCTTGAAGTCTGGAATTGTGATGGTGCCAACTTTGGTTTTCTTTTTCAACATTCCTCTGGCTATTCAGGGTCTTTTCTGGTTCCATACAAGTTTTAGAATTATTTGTTCCATTTCTTTGAAAAAAGTTGATGGTATTTTGATAGGGGCTGCATTAAATGTGTAGATTGCTCTAGGCAGCATAGACATTTTCACAATATTTGTTCTTCCAATCTATAAGCATGGAACATTTTTCCATTTCTTTGTGTTTTCCTTAATTTCTTTCATGAG
Organism: Lutra lutra; assembly: GCF_902655055.1. Classification (NCBI taxonomy): domain Eukaryota; kingdom Metazoa; phylum Chordata; class Mammalia; order Carnivora; family Mustelidae; genus Lutra; species Lutra lutra. Next base: position 19,097,529 of record NC_062287.1, on the reverse strand, counting down.
TACTTATAGTTTTCTGAGTATAGATTCTTTGCCTCTTTGGTTAGGTTTATTCCTAGGTATCCTATGGTTTTGGGTGCAATCATAAATGGGATCAACTCCTTAATTTCTCTTTCCTCCGTCTTGCTGTTCATGATTCCTGTGTATTGATTTTATATCCTGACACTTTATTGAATTCCTGTACAAGTTCTAGCAATTTTGGAGTGGAGTCTTTTGGGTTTTCCACATAAAGTATCATATCATCTGCAAATAGTGAGAGTTTGACTTCTTTGCTGATTTGGATGCCTTTTATTTCTTTTTGTTGTCTGATTGCTGAGGCTAGGACTTCTAGTACTATGTTGAATAACAGTGGTGATAGTGGACAGCCTGCCATGTCCCTGACCTTAGGGTAAAAGCTCTCAGTATTTCCCCATTGAGAATGATATTCCCTGTGGGTTTTTCATAGATGACTTTTATGATATTGAGGTATGTACCCTCTATCCCTACACTGTGAAGAGTTTTGATCAAGAATGGATGCTGTACTTTGTCAAATGATTTTTCAGCATCTATTGAGAATATCATATGGTTCTTGTTCTTTCTTTTATTAATGTATTGTATCACATTGATTGATTTGTGGATGTTGAACCAATCTTGCAGTCCAGAAATAAATCCCACTTGGTCATGATGAATAATCCTTTTAATGTACTATTGAATCCTGTTGACTAGTATTTTGGTGAGAATTTTTGCATCTGTGTTCATCAAGGATATTGGTCTGTAATTCTCCTTTTTGATGGGGTCTTTGTCTGGTTTTGGGATCAAGGTGATGCTGGTCTCATAAAATGAGTTGGGAAGTTTTCCTTCCATTTTTATTTTTTGGAACAGTTTCAGGAGAATAGGTATTAATTCTTCTTTAAATATTTGGTAGAATTCCCCTGGGAAGCTGTCTGGCCCTGGGCTCTTTTTTCTTGGGAGATTTTTGATGACTGCTTCAATCTCCTTACTGGTTATGGGTCTGTTCAGGTTTTCTATTTCTTCCTGGTTCAGTTGTGGTAGTTTATATGTCTCTAGGAATGTATCCATTTCTTCCAGATTGTCAAATTTGCTGGTGTATAGTTGCTCATAATATGTTCTTATAATTCTTTGTATTTCTTTGGTGTTGGTTGTGATCTCTCTTCTTTCATTCATGATTTTATTAATTTGGGTCCTTTCTCTTTTCTTTTTGATAAGTCTGGCCAGGGGCTTACCAATCTTAATTCTTTCAAAGAGCCAGCTCTTAGTTTCACTGATTGTTCTACTGTTCTTTTGGTTTTTATTTCATTGATTTTTGTTCTGATCTTTATTATTTCTCTTCTCCTGCTGGGTTTAGGCTTTCTTTGCTGTTCTTTCTGCAGCTCCTTTAGGTGTAGGGTTAAGTTGTGTATTTGAGACCTTCCCTATTTCTTGAGAAAGGCTTGTATTGCTATATGCTTTCTTTTCAGGACCACCTTCACTGTGTCCCAAAGATTTTGAACAGTTGTGTTTTCATTTTCATTTGTTTCCATGAACTTTCTTTAGAAGGATGCTCTTTAGCCTCCATGTATTTGAGTTCTTTCCAACTTTTCTCTTGTGGTTGAGTTCTAGTTTCAAAGCACTGGGGTCTGAAAATATGTAGGGAATGATCCCAGTTGCTTGGTACCGGTTGAAACCTGATTTGTGACCCAAAATGTGATCTATTCTGGGGAATGTTCCATGTGCAGTCGAGAAGAAGGTGTATTCAGTTGCTTTGAAATGGGACGCTCTGAATATATCTGTGATGTCCATCTGGACCAGTGTGTCATTTAAAGCCTTTATTTCCTTGTTGATCTTTTGCTTAGATGATCTGTCCATTTCAGTGAGGGGGGTGTTAAAAATCTCCTACTATTATGTATTATTATTGTAGATGTGTTTCTTTGATTTTGTTCTTAATTGCTTTATATAATTGGCTGCTCCCATGTTAGGGGCATAGATACTTAAAATTGTTAGATCTTCTTGCTGGATATACCCATTAAGTATGATATAGTGTCCTTCCTCGTTTCTTATTATAGTCTTTGGCTTAAAATCTAATTTATCTGATATAAGGATTGCCACTCCAGCTTTCTTTTGATGTCCTTAGCATGATAAATTGTTTTCCACCCCCTCACTTTAAATCTGGGGGTGTCTTTGAGTCTAAAATGAGTTTCTTGTGGACAGCATATTGATGGGTATTGGTTTTTTATCCATTCTGATACACTGTGTCTTTTGATTGGGGCATTTAGCCCATTTAAATTCACAGTAACCAAACTAAATAAATAAATAAATAAATAAATAAATTCACAGTAACTATTGAAAGATATGAATTTAGTGCCATTGTATTGCCTGTAAGATGACTATTACTGTATATTGTCTCTGTTCCTTTTTGGTCTGTTACTTTTAGGCTCTCTCTTTGCTTAGAAAACCCCTTTCAATATTTCCTGTAGGCTGGTTTGGTGTTTGCATATTCTTTTTTTAAGTTTCTATTTATTTATTTGACAGAGATCACAATAGGCAGAGAGGCAGGCAGAGAGAGAGGAGGGGAAGCAGACTGAGTGCTGAGCAGAGAGCCTGATGCGGGGCTTGATCCCAGGACCCTGGGATCATGACCTGAGCCAAAGGCAGAGGTTTTAACCCACTGAGCCACCCAGGCAGCCTGGCGTTTACATATTCTTTTCATTTTTGTTTGTCCTGGAAGATTTTTATCTCTCCTTCTATTTTCTTTTTTTTTTTTTAAAGATTTTATTTATTTATTTGACAGAGAGAGATCACAAGTAGACAGAGAGGCAGGCAGAGAGAGAGAGAGAGAGAGAGAGGGAAGCAGGCTCCCTGCTGAGCAGAGAGCCCGACGCGGGACTCGATCCCAGGACCCTGAGATCATGACTCGAGCCGAAGGCAGTGGCTTAACCCACTGAGCCACCCAGGTGCCCCATCTCCTTCTATTTTCAATGACAGTATAGCTGGATATAGTATTTTGGGGTGCATATTTTTCACATTTAGTGCTCTGAATATATCATGCCAATCCTTTCTGGCCTGCCAGGTCTCTGGGTATAGGTCTGTTGCCAATCTAATATTTCTACTGTGTATGTTACAGACCTCTTGTCCCAAGCTGCTTTTAGGATTTTCTCTTTGTCACTGAGACTTGTAAGTTTTACTATTAGATGACATAGAGTTGACTATTTTTATTGACTTCGAGGGGGGTTCTTTGTGCCTCCTAGATTTTGATGCTTGTTCCTTTTGCCAAATTTGGGAAATTCTCTGCTATTTATATTACTGTATTACTGGTATAATATGCTCCAATATACCTTCTGCCCCTCTCTTTCTTTCTTCTTCTTCTGGGATTCCAATTATTCTAGTATTGTTTTGTCTTATGGTATCACTTATCTCTCGAATTATCCCCTTGTGGTGCAGTAGTTGTTTATCTCTCTTTTTCTCAGCTTCTTTATTCTCCATCATTTGGGCTTCTGTATCACTGATTCTCTCTTCTGCCTCATTTATCCTAGCAGAAAGAGCCTCCATTTTTTTATTGCACCTCATTAATAGCTTTTATTATTTCAATGTCATTAAATTTTAGTTCTTTTATTTCTCCAGAAAGAGATCCTCTAGTATCTTCCATGCTTTTTCCAAGCCCACCTAGCACCTTGATAATCATCATTCTGAACTCTAGTTCTGACATATTACTAATGTCCATTATTGATTATGTCCCTAGCCATCAATACTGCCTCTTGGGGGTGCCTGGGTGGCTCAGGGGGTTAAAGCCTCTGCCTTTGGCTCAGGTCATGATCTCAGGGTCCTGGGATCGAGACCTGCAAATAAATGGCTCTCTGCTCAGCAAGGAGCCTGCTTCCCCCTCTCTCTTGCCTGCCTCTCTGCCTACTTGTGATCTCTGCCTGTCAAATAAATAAATAAAATCTTTTTAAAAAATACTGCCTCTTTTTTTTTTTTTTGAGATGAGTTTTTCTGCCTTGTAACTTTATCCAGATAAGAATAAATGAATGAGGGGCGCCTGGGTGGCTCAGTGGGTTAAGCCACTGCCTTCGGCTCAGGTCATGATCTCAGGGTCCTGGGATCGAGTCCCACATCGGGCTCTCTGCTCAGCAAGAAGCCTGCTTCCCTCTCTCTCTCTCTCTCTCTCTCTGCCTTCCTCTCCATCTAAAAAAAAAAAAAAAAAAAAAAAAAAAAGAATAAATGAATGAGATAACAAAATACTAAAAAGATAGCAATGACCCCAGAGAAATATACAGTAACTTAATTGGAAGACACCCTAAATGGGGAGAAGAAAGGAGGAAAAAATATATATATGTGTATTAGACTGGTGAATAGAAGAGAGCCACACACTTGATTTTGGGTGTATTTTGGTCTGTTAGAAGAAACTGCCTCCTAAAATTTTAAAGAAAGAAGAATACACACACACACACACACACACACACACATATATATATATGTAAATATGATGAAGGGATGGAATATTTTAAAAGATTCTAAAAAAGGAATTGATAAGGTAAGAAGTTGCTTAAAAAAAAAAGAAAAAAAAAGGGGAAAGAATGTGATCAGGCTGGAGACTAGAACAAAGACATGTGCTAGATTTGGGATGTATTTTGATCTGTTAGAAGAAACTGTATCCCAAAATTTTAAAGAAAGAAAAACCTATATGTATATAGAAAATAAGGTTAAATGCAATGAAGATATAGAATATGACTACAACAATGAAAATTTTATAAGATTTTTAAAAAGATATTGATAAGTTAAATTAGTTAAAAACATTAAAATAGGAAAGAGGAAAAATTTAAAAAATAGAATAAGAAAAAAATAAAATTAAAAAAAATTTAACTTTGAAAGACTAAAGAATCATGGGGAAAAAGCCACGAATTCTATGTGCTGTATTCCCGTAGCTCTGAAGTTTTGCAGTTCTCATTGATCAGTGAACTTGGTCTTGGCTGGATGTTCTTGTTGATCTTCTGGGAGAGGGGCCTGTTGCAGTGATTTTCAAATGTCTTTGCCAGAGGAAGAATTGCACTGCCCTTGCCAGGGGCCTGGCTAAGCAATCTACTTGGGTTTGGGTTCGCTCTCGGGAGCTTTAGTTCCCTGAACACTTTCCGTAGAGCTTTGGAGGAGGAGAATGAAAATGGCGGCCTCCCAGTCTCCCGCCCCAGAGGAGCCAAGAGCTTGGGCCCCATTCCTCAGTGCACCCTCAGAGAAAAGCAGTCAATTCTTCCCATCTCCCTGGTCTCCAGCTGCACTCCAAGCTAACTCAGCTTGTGACCGAATGTTTCTATCTCTGGGGCACAGCCCCATTTGGAGTCTCCAAACCCAGCAGATGCCTGCCCAGTGCTCCTGTGCCACTCCTCCTGGAAGAGGAAGGTGAGTCTCCTTAGATCTGCCACTTGTGGTGTCCCTGCTTGAAGAGCAGTGGCCCACCTGTGACTTGGATCATGGGTTAAGGTAACCCCGAGCTGAGAGCTCACTCCTCTGCTCCGTCTCTGCTGCCAGCTTCCCCACTCCGATACCTGGGAGCTCTGCCACACTCAGGCACCCCTGATCCTTCTGTGGCCCCATGGGACCTGAGGCCACACTGTCCCCATGAAAACTCCACTCCCGCTTAGCCCCTGGAGCAATGTCCCTAAGTGGAACCAACTTCTAAAATTCCCGATTTTGTGCTCTGCTGCTCCACCACTTTCTGGGCACCTGCCCTCCCACTGCGGTCTATCTTCCTGTTGCTTCCAATTCACTTCTCCACACGTCCTACCTTCCAGAAAGTGGTCACTTTTCTGCTCCTAGAATTGCTGCACTTCTTCTCTTTGATCTCCTGTTGAGATTGTAGGTGTTGGGAATGGTTTGATAACTAGCTAGCTCAACTCCTGGGACCTGATGACATTTAGGTTTCCTCCTCCAGCTGCTTCTATGCTTTGGTCATGTTGGTTTACCTATAAAGAATGCCATGCTTTTCAAACACATCCTGTTGAAATTGTACCTTTGCCTCAGGAATGTTTTCAATGTACCTTTTTTTTGTGGACCTTTTACAGTTTGAGGTGTAGCCAGCCTTTTTCTGGTCCTCTATATCTTACTCCTACTCTGTTTTATAACATAACCATTTGTAGACGTGCTATCTTCTCACCCCTGATGTCTGATCCTCACTATAGATTGTGTCTTTAATACTATTACCAAGAACTTTGCTAATTCCTGCAGGTTCAAAGATGAATTAAAATTTTTATCATTTCCCTGGGAAATTCAAAATTTCCTTACCCAAAGGAAGCTTGTATTTATGCGTCTTTTTAAAAAGATTTTTATTTATTTATTTGACAGACAAAGATCAAAAGTAGGCAGAGAGACAGGCAGAGAGAGAGGGGGAAGCAGGCTCCCCATCAAGCAGGGAGCCCAATGCGGGGCTTGATCCCAGGACACTGGGATCATGACCTGAGCCAAAGGCAGAGGCTTTAACCCACTGAACCACCCAGGCACCCCATGTTTTTCATCTTCATTCCCCAGTGAAGGTTTCTCATTTATGTGAAAAGTGACTGCGTTCCTATTTTCACTCCTTTAAGGGTGGAGAACATAGAGAAGGGGGCCCATCTTTACCACCATGACCGGGGAAAGTGTGTTCTCCAATCTCCACATTGGAATTCAGAAGGCAAATCGTTGCACTAGAGGGGAGAACACAGACTAGTGATAGAAAAAGACCCCAGTTGGGGCGCCTGGGTGGCTCAGTGGATTAAGCCGCTGCCTTCAGCTCAGGTCATGATCCCAGGGTCCTGGGATCGAGCCCCGCATCGGCTCTCTGCTCTGCGGGGAGCCTGCTTCCTCCTCTCTCTCTGCCTGCCTCTCGCTGACTTGTGATCTCTGTCTGTCAAATAATTAAATAAAATAAATCTTTAAAAAAAAGAAAAAGAAAAAGGCCCCAGTACACCCAGTTACAAGGTTGTTTGATAAACACTATGGGTGAAGTGTGTGCTGTGGGCATCATCTCCATCATGGTGTGGGAGAATGAAAGAAGAAATCTGAGGGCAGGATGAAAGACCTCAGCAGCCATTCAGCTCAATCAGGTTTTCTCATTGTGACTTCATTTATCATTCTGAAACACAAAATGCAGCACTGTGCCTTTTCTAAACACTCAGCATAGTCACATTCTCTTAAAAGTACTTACAGAAATGGCAATATTTTTTTAAATTATGTTATTGTTTCATATGGTCTGAATATGGAGGCTCTTCTCTCTCCTCCTCCAAGTCCTGGAGTTGTTATGTTGGTCTCCTCCAAGCAACACACAGCTGCTTGTGGAAATCTGAGTCCCACCATTAGTGGGAGTGGTACGTGAGGGACATCAAAGAGTAGAAAACAGAATTGTATGTCAGAGCACATACAAGTTGAATGGCCAAGTCACTGAACTTCATTTGAATTTAGTTTGCTAAAAAAAAGAAAAATAATAACAATAATGCTTACTCCTTATTTATGAATTTATGAAGAAGGTGGGAAATAGTACTCATTAAGTTTATGCTAAGAGGTGTCTGGCTGGCACAGTTGATAGAGTATGTGACTCTTGATCTCAGGGTTGTGAGTTCAAGCCCCAAACTGGGCATAGAGCTTACTTTAAAAAAAAAAAAAGAAAAGAAAAAAGTTTATGCTAAGGGCCAGATGTTGCTCCAGGTGATTTATATGTTTAATTCATTTAATCTTCATAAATAGATACAAGGTAGGTAGTATTATTATTGTTTTCATTTTCACAGAAGAAAATAAGGTTCAGAAGAATTAAGTAACTTGCCCAAGGTACAGAAGTACCAAGCAGAGTATCCAGGATAAACCTGTCCCAAATAAATAATTCTTTTTCATTGCTGCTTTCAGCCACTCCCAATCATGGCCTTACTTAAAAATGGTGGGGTTATTCAGTGATACATATCCCAAATTAAGAATCAGGAGTGTGTTACTTGCATCATTAAGGTGAGCTTCTCAGGACACTCTTTATCCCCCAAGCTCCCATTTCCTTTCTTTGGGAAATTTTACTCATCCACTCAAATATTAAACCTTTTTCAAAACTTTCCCAGCTCTCTCTCTGCTCCCCAGGCTCAAATTATAATAGGTGAGCCCATCTTCCAGGCTACCTATATGCAATAACCACACAATTTCATTTATTGTTTTAAAGCCACAGACTAATGTGATACCTAGCACAGAGTAAGTGCTCAGTAGAAGTTTTATAAGTGAATGAATAAGTGAAGTTTAACAGTATATAAGTAATTTAATATCTCCAGATATCAATTTTCTCCATCTTTAAAATAGATGGCTAGTCTCTCATATGCCACAGGCATATCATGAGAATTCAATGAAACATGTTGTGTTCATAAAAATAAAACTGTAAGATGAGGTCAAGCAGTTGTTCCCTTTGCAAAGAGAAAAAGACTCCCCCCACACAGAAAACAGACCAATAATGAGGAGTTTTTCATTCATATTAATCCATGGGAGCTCTCTAAGTGATGTGATTGCAAGATCACTCCACTCTGGAAGAAAGAAAGAGAAAAGAAGATGAAAGGGGGAGGGGAAGGAAGGAAAGGAAGGGAGAGAGAAAACACAAATTATACTGGTTTTTTTCTTATTTACTTACTTAGGGGTCATACCTACTTTTTCTTACATATAAACACACACACACACACAGGCACACACACACACACACACACAGAGAAACATTCATCTTAGGACTTCACATAAGGAGTCATTAACTTTCTGATTGATTTGCACATCAAAGTGTCTTTTGATGGTGAAGATCTTATAAGAAGAAATTAAGTCTTTAAGACTTTGAAGACAAAGAGCCTTGGGTTTGAGTCATAGTTCTGCCATATACAAGTTGAATGAGCAAGTCATTTAACTTTTCTTGTAGTTATTTCCTCAAAAACAAAAGAGAGAGAGAGAGAGAATAGTGTCTACTCCTTAAATTCTTTGTGAGGATTAGGGGCGCCTGGGTGGCTCAGTGGGTTAAAGCCTCTGCCTTCGGCTCTGGTTATGATCTCAAGGTCCTGGGATGGAGTCCCGCATCGGGCTTTCTGCTCAGCAGGGAGCCTGCTTCCTCCTCTCTCTCTCTGCCTGCCTCTCTTGCCTACTTGTGATCTGTCTGTCAAATAAATAAATAAATAAAAATCTTTATTAAAAAAATCTTTGTGAGGATTAAATGAGTTAATCCATACAAAGTGCATAGAATTGTTCTGGGGCCAAAGCATCTCAAATATTATGATCATGATAAAGACAATGATGTTGGTGATGAAAAGGATAACAAAGATGTTGACAAATCATGAAAAGTTGATTATCTCTCATCATGCTGAAGTCAACAGCTGGGTACAACTCTGTAAGGACTAAAGAAATAATCTAAACAGGAGCCTAATACGTTGATTTTATAAGACTTTACAAAATTCAAAACACATCCACGCATTAGTTCATTTGTGCTTCCAGTAACTCTGAGAGGCAGACAGAGAGAGAAAATTGGTTCAGAGTGGTCAAGTGAAAATGTCAGTACTATCTGCGAGCCTAAAGAGGCCTGAGACAGACATCCTGTCCCCAACCTGGGGGTCATTTTGTGGTTTCTTTTTCTCCTTCTTCAATATTATTTCTGACGAGCATCAAGTCATCAGGGCTTAGGTGCTGGTTCTGCACCAAACTTCAGAATAACCAGAGTATTAGTTTAGTAGCAAAGGCAATAATGACACTTATTTCTCCAAAAGTCTTTTTACTTTGGTCTAGCCTAAGAACACCAGCCAGAAATGCATAAGAAATTATGCCAGATGAACAGCAATACTTGAAATATAACATTTCTTCTGAGAAGCTTGAAGTACCTTATCACCAATTATATTTTCTTTTTCCCCATTCAAATGTCTGGATGATTATAACTACCTATTGACAGCTTTCTCATAGACGTGTACCATGGGTTTCCTGAAGATTGGTGAAGATCGGTGACACCGACTTCTCTTGCACACAGGTTATGTTATGAGGGCTTGTGGGTCTCTCCTGGATGTTAGGAGTGTTCTAGCTTCCCTGATCATTCAGACGAAATTCAGTTCAACTCAACAAACCTGCCAGGTTCTCTGTCATGTGCAGATCCAGGAAGGGATTGCATACTTTGGTCATAATGTCACCATTTCCTGTCCTAATCCCAAACTTCCCTTGGCTGGTAACAGTAACCACACAGCTGGCAGTCTGATGAGGGAGCAATTTGGGGGAGCCTGATATCTCCCAGTCCCACATGTGCTCCTCAGCCACAATTTAAAATAAACTTTTTTTTTTTTTACCCTCCTTGTCTCATGGGCTATGCACTATTTTTCAAAATCCATTTAGGATAGCAAAAGCAGGTCACTTGACTTGCTTACATTGGGCTCTGATTTCTACATCTTGACTCTTAGTTTGGGTATGTGTTGATCTTGAAATGCATCAAGAAGGGGCCCACAGCATCTCTCCCACCTGTAGCTCCCCAGTTCCTCTCCACCCTCTACTCTTCAGGAGACAATTTTGCCTCCTTCACTAAGATCCATACGTGTATCCTAAGGTCTCTCTCTTTACTCAGTGTCACTGCCTCTATGGCTGTTTCTAATTTCTCCCCATAATTGTAGTGAAATGGATTTCTTTCCTTAGGAAGAGTAACATTTCCATGAATATCTCAGATGCCATTCCTCTTTCCTTGTAAGAGTCATTCTTTCTGCTCTACTTCAAAATCTTTAAATACCTCAGGCCCCATACACTTCTCTCCTCTTTTGCAATCTCTGAGCACAATTGGCTGGAGTATTTGTGAGGAGGAGTGTCCTCCCATTTCTCTGATTATTTTTTAAAATATTTTATTTATTTATTTGATAGCGAGAGACACAGAGAGAGACGGAATACAAGCAGGGGGAGTGGGAGAGGGAGAAGCAGTCTCCCTGCTGAGGAGGGAGCCTGATGCAAGGCTTGATCCCAGGAATCTGGGATCATGCCCTGAGCTGAAAGCAGACACGTAATGACTGAGCCACCCAGGCTCCCCTCTCTGATTAATTTTTTTTCTGTTCCCTCTATTGATTATGGCCTGGGCTCCTCACCCTTTCCATACTATTCTCACTTGTTCATTCATCCATTTATTCATTCATTCAGGATTCATAGAGGATCTAATAATCTGCCTGGTACCAACCTGAGCATAGGAGTACAGCAGTAAGCAGAGCAAACACGGTTGCTTTCATGAAGCTTATATCCTGATAGGAGAAACCAGAAAATAAGCAAGTGCATTAAATTTCAAATAAAATAATTTTGGATAGTAAGAGAAGATATAAAGAACAAGAAGCAGGATAATGACATAGAGAGTAGCTTCAGGTGGGGAAACTGAACAGGAGCATGACCGGGAGTGCCACTCTAAGGAGAGGTCATCTGAGGCAAGACCCTAATGATAAGAAACCAGACAGAGGATAAAGAACGTTCTGGGAAGAGGGGACATCTGGCACAAAGGCTCTGTGATGGGAAAAAGCTTAATAACTTTGTGTAATGGAACATTGTGAACAAGACAGGGAATGGTAGACACAAGTGTGAAGATCTAGCCAGGCCTCCGGGCAGGTGAGGAGTCTAGATTTTATTAAGTGCAATGAAATGCCATTGAAGGGCTTTAAGCAAGGAAGGTACATGATCTTATAAAATACAAAATATAAAAAATCCTCTGGCTGCTGTTTGTAGACTAGAATGGATGGTTTCATCATCATCTGTAAGGGGAAGATGATCTTCAGATTGGGAAAGGTTAAACACAAAACAGTAAAAAAAGCATTGAAGCCAAAATGGCAGAAAGGAAGAAGGCATAACTTAAACAATTAAAATGAATTAAAAACTCTTAGAATAAAGCAGAAGTTACTTCAGGGAACTTAAGTTACTTGCCAAGTGACAGAAAGCCACTGCCAAAAAATCAAAGGAAATGTCAGAAAACTGAAAAGACCAAATGCTCCTATTTTCAATAGAAGAGAGAATTTCACATGCAGACTAGAGGCAAGCACACTGTTCCTAAAAATCTCATGTAAAATCCTCAAAGTGACTGAAATGGGACTGGTAAACATTTAGAAAAGAACATTGTGATTATTTTTTAATAGCACAAATGGATGTAAGAAAGATTATGTAAAATTAAACCAGTTCCCACAGCGGTAGTGGTGATGTATGTGGGGGTGGTGGTTGACAGATTTATCAGACTGAAAATATCTCAGTTACTCTATGTATTTGGATGGGACTTTCAATAAAATCATAGAATCTCAAAGGTTCTTGGAACTTCATCAGTAATTTATTCCAAATGTCTAACCTATAGAAGATTTTTTTCCCCCTGCACCATCCCAGTAATTTTTTAGAGAACAACTTCTTGAACATAACAAAAGATAATTCCTTCCACTTTGGAATTGTTTGAAATATATTGCTGAAAATCTATTTCCATGTAAATGTAAACCATCGATCCTACCTCTTTTCTCTGGACCATTATCAATGTAATTTTTCTCCCATGTGTCCTTTGTGTTAAGTTTTCAGGATGTGTCATGCTGTAAGTATGGAAAATAGAGAGAGATACCTTTAGTATTTATTTGTGATTGAACAACCATACCAAAAAGTCTAATTAGGAGCTCACTGTCACGCTAGAGTGAGGTCTCTAGAATCATGTTGAAGGACTCTTCTTTGTTTTTTTCCCCCCCATTAAAAAAAAAAAAACACCCTATATTTGGATCAGGTGATTGTCAAGCCTAGAGGTAAAACAAAGCTGAAGAAGAGAGATATGTTGGATGATTGAATTTGGATTCTATAAGAGTATTAACAGGAGGTGACAGTTAGTTGAAGCTGATAAATTTTAACAACAATAAAGTAGTTCCATAATCATTTTTCCAAAATTCCCCGTATAATTAAAAATGACTCTGCAACAATTCAAGTGAAAAATACTTAGGAATTTTAATTGGCGACAAGCTCATTTTGAGTGACATACGGCAGCAAATGTATTTGAATCGACATACCTTCTGAAGCAGGTGTGGCCATAATTCCCCTGGATTTATGCTGGCCAGACCACACGGGGAACATCATTTCCTATTCTAAATGTCACTTTGAGAATCATGCTGACAAACTAAAAATCCTCCTGAGAAAGTGACAAGAACAGTTTGAGGACCACTTCATGGAGTGTGGGGAGGGAAGAGGAATGTACAGAATTTGACTGAATGTAAAGAAAAACTTCTTTAAACAGTAGAAGGGACAGGTACCTGGGTAGGCTCACTTAGCTAAGCATCTGCCTTCAGCTCAGGTCTTGATCCCAGGGTGCTGGAATTCACTCCGACATAGTCCCTGCTCAGTGGGGAGTCTACCTCTCCCTCTGCCCCTTCCCCCTGCTCATGCTCTCTCTTGCTCTCTCCTTCAAATAAAAAAATAAAATCTTCTTTTTAAAAGATTTTTTTTTTTAATTTGACAGAGAGAGAGAGAGTGAGAGGGGCAGAGGGAGAAGCAGACTCCCCGGCCAAGCAGGGAGACTCTGGGATCATGACCTGAGCTGAAAGCAGATGCGTAACCAACTGAGCCACCCAAGCGCCCCCCAAAATAAAATCTTTTCTTAAAAATCAGAAGGGACTAACTTGGGAAGTAGTAAGCTCTTACCCCTAAAAAGGGTCGAGCCTATTCATCAGGAATGTTCTTGGGGAATTCATGAATTGAACAAGTTGAATTAAGTCAACTTTAATTTCTCTTCCAAGCTTAATACATTGTGCTTTAAGGGCTGGCCTTCAAAACAACATAGAGTTTATGGCCTGGTGGCTCCCTGCCCAGGAAGAAGATCCGATCTTGGCGACCTTCTGCTATTCTGTCATATGTTAGGAAAGAGAATTTCCTGCCTATGGTTCGTTTACAGTCAGCTGTTACTCTCCCGTTCTTTTTTGGAATATCGGTGTCAAGCTTCCCCTTTTGGAAAGGGAGCAGGAGGGAATAAGAGGGGGGAGGGGGAGATTTTTGTATTAATCTTTCATTTCCGTTCCAGGCATTCCTAATCGAGTGGTTATAACAAATCTGAGTTTGAATTTAAAATTTCAGGTTTCCCTTCCAGAGATGGGGCGGGGACGCTGAAACAGCTGTTAGGACTAGGGAGTGGCTAATAGTTGGAAGAAGCCAAACCACAGTCTGTCTCCTTTTAAACTAAAAAAAGAAAAGAAAAAAAGGGATTAGAGCAAGAGGGAGCTGCCCCCACCCACAGCACCACTCTTGGGCTAACCTTTGGGTCACCTCCCTGGACGAGGAGGTGAACATGGGAACAGGTGCACCTCACTCCTCTCCACTCCTCCTAAGCAGGGATTATCTTGCTGTGTTCATAGTGTCCGGAACTAACTAATCAAGGCTAGACAAAGAATAGATTGGAAGAACAGAAGGGGCTGGGGTCGGGGGAGAGAATCCCAGAGCTTCTCCTGTACAGTGTATATTACAGATGACATCATTGCCTGAAAAAGATTCGGCCCTCCCCTTCCCGGAGCTGGAGGCAAGCATGCGTGTGCGGGAGCAGGAGTGGGGTTGCCTGGAGGGTGTGAATTGGTGCGAGGGGGTGTGCCCGTGCTGGGAAGAGCTGCCGGGATGTGAAAGGGAGACCTGGAGACAGCCGGCTAGCAGAGAAACCGCGAGGTCTGGAGGTGTTTGCGCCGCTCTAAGCTCCGCCCCTCGCTCCGCCGCCGTGTTCTGCCCTGGGAGGGGCACGCCTGTTTGGGGGTGGGGAGTGTGTGCACGAGGGGTGGGTCCGGGTAGCGGTGGGGGTGGACAGCCGCCTGCGCATGTCAAGGTTGACTGAACATACGCGGTCAAAGGGGACCTGGAGAAGGGCAGTAGGTCACCCGCCTCCCAGGGTCTAGGACCGGGCACGATCCCGGGGCGAGCTCCGGAGAAGGGGCCCACCCTCCCTGTCCCCTCCCCCTGAGATCGGCAGCGCGACAGGAGCTTCCGCCTCCTTCCCCGCCCCTCCGGACCTTCCCGAGGAGCGGAGGGCGGGTGTGGACGGTACCGAGGTGGAACGAATTTTGGAGCTCAGACGGGTGGCCCGGGTGGCTTCGGGTGTCGGGGGGCACGCCCAGCTTGGAGAGCCGGTGCAGGCGGATGAAGCCGAAGCTCCTGGGTCTTGGCGGATCCTGGTCTGAGCATAGCTATTCCCAGGGGAGGTGAGAGGTGGATCAACATGGACCCCTTCGACAGCCCAGCCGCCTAGAGCCCTCCGTGCTGCTCTCTTCGGAGCTGAGCTGTCACCTAGGCGCAAACAGAAGCTTCTGAGCGCCTGGAATTTGTGAAGTTCCGGGGTGGGCGGGGAAGGCACTGTCCGTGGTGCTGAGCCGGATCCCAGCAACGGGCTCCGGGGAGAGCGCGCGAAGCTGCTCATCGGCTCCCTCGAATTGGGGCGGTGCGCTAGGGTAGCTTGGAGCTGAACCCACCCCCCCGGCTCGGAAAGCCCCCGGAAAGCCTCCCCAGTCGCCGGCGCTTGACCCTTATTTCAGTCAGAAAGTCGCCCCCTTGGGGTAGTTCGTCCCAAAGGGTTTCCTCGAAAGTATCTGAGAGGGCGAGTTGTTGACCAAGGGAATCTCTCTGTTTAGCCTCGGAAGCCACCCGCCGGAAAAAAGATGCCTGCCTTCAACAGATTGTTTTCCCTGGCTTCCCTCGTGCTCGTCTTGTGCGGTAAGTACCGGCACCCTGCTGTGCGAAATGCAGATAACAGTAATAATGCCAACAATAATAACACTTAATTCATGTCGTTTGTGACAGAAAGGAGCCCTGGCTGGCTTCCCTCTATGCTTGTCTGCCAGACACGGAGCTCCATAGGGGTTCCATGAGAGCTGGGATTTTGAGATTGGAAAAACACGTCCTCAATTCTGCTGCTTTATTCCTGAACCACCCTTGGTGGTTTTTCCACCCCTCTTCCTGTTTCCTGTTAATTCCAAAGTATTTTTCCCCCTTTCCTTTGCTGAAAGGGAATGCAGCTACGTTCATTATGAAAAATCTCAGTTGCATTTACATTTCATTTTTCAATGAGGAATCAGTCGGTCTTCAGATTAATTCCCATGTCTTTTTTTAAAAAGCTGGATGCACGCATTTTGAGAATGAAAACACTTTAGCTGTCGGCCCATTTTTAAAATTCTAACAAGGAAAATAGGCTTCAGCCATTTGCAGCTATGTCTTTGATAAATGGGCACCTGGGCATTGCATCTTTATTCTTTTTCATGAGCATCTGAAGCTAAGGTGCTTTGGTGTTTGGGGACCAATTTTTTTTTGCTTTCAGAAATAAATAGGTTCTTGTTTGTTGTGAGGAAATAAGGTGACCTTCTCCTTCCAAATACGGAAGACCTTCACTTGCAACAGTAGGGCTAAGCAGAGTAGTGTCCAGGTAGGGTGCCTGCATGTGTGTAGAGAGAGTTAAGGAGTCTATGTGATAACATCTGAATATGTGATTGAGAGAATGCTTTACTCAGTGTATGTATATGCTTGTGTTTAAATGTGTGAGCATGTTAGAATGGGCATCCGAATAGACTGGTGAAGATGTGTGCGCTTGTGTGTGTGTGTGTGTGTGTGTGTTGGTTGTGTAGTTCTGGGCATCTCTGTCTTGATGACTCTGATTAGATCCTCAGGTCAAATATAGGTGCTCTTCAGTTAACAGATTGCTTCACATAATCTTCTACATTCCCACTTTTTCCGTGTTTTTACCTTTCTGTATGCTAAAAATCAATAACCAGTATAATTAGAAGTGATTGTGCCCACCGGCTTTATTGGAACTGGGCATGTGGGATTATCCTCCTATGCTTGGTGTGAAACTCATTCTGTCTGTGCAGTGGCAAATATGCTGATGGGAATTGCCTCTTTGCCTTAGTATCACTTTATTAAGCCTCCAGGACTTACTGGCTGCCAGCATTATCTGGATTTTGCATGTGACCAAAAGCAAAGCCAAGCTTCCTGTTGAACAAAATGCCTGATGAGATAGTCCAGGAAGGACAAAAAGGAAGAGTAATGCCAGTCCTAAGGGCAGACTCACCGCCATCCATCCCCAATAGAGTAGACTAGACCTGAAGATGAAGCCGACATAATAGGTTGCCAATGATCTCACCTGCCTTGAAGATTTAAGGCTGGAATTTCCTCAGGGGAGGCTAAGACTAGGGACATGAGGCTTAAGAGAAGTTGGTCTGGCTGGGTAAGAAAGAGTGTGAGTAAAACAATGGGAGATGAAGTTGGTGAGAACCTTGTAAAGCCCTTGTAAAAGGCTCTACAGAATCTTTCTTCCCAAACCTTAATTTAAATTTTTAGCTCCCTGCCTGAATTCCAGCAAAGGGGGTGAGCATGCCTTCTCCCAAGCACCTCTTTGGACTTACAAAGCCTGGCTTGGAGTCTTAGCTCTGCCATTGGCTTGCTATGTAACAATCTTAGAGTATCTGGTTCCTCATATGTAAAGTTTGGAAGTTGGGGCAGATAATATTTAAGACTGAATAGTAAGGAAGTATTTACAGAATATTGCTAAACTTGGCAGTGTCCATGCCTCTCCTCACCCCACTCCCCACCCCAGCCCAACATAGAACCTTTGGGAGAAGTGTGCACATCACACCCATCCTTGGTAATTCTCAGCTTCTTCATAACTGGAACATTGTTTCACAAAACTTAAAAGCTGCAGAAGGAAAGAGGGATGGTTTGGGAAACTTGGCCATCAAATGTAAGAGAAAGGGCCTCGTTTCACAAATGCAATTTCATTTTATTTGAATGTAATTCTAGTATTGGAAACCACTCCTCCCCAAGCTGATTTTTCACATGATGCAAATAGGAATGGAAAGTATTTTTTTCCATTATATTATTGTCTGCATCTCTTGAAAAAACTTCCCTTATTTCCTTTAGTAAAGTATATAATGATAATTAAAAGAAAACTCTATACTTGCCTGGTGCTTTATAGTTTACAAAGCATTTTTCAATCCATTACCTCTTTTTGGTCACCGTATCGATCCTTGAGGGTAATCAGGGGAAAATAGTATTACTTCCAATTTAGAGGTGAAAGAATGAGCTCAGGGAAAGGGAAGGACTTGCTGGAGAACTCTTTTCTCCTGATTTCAGTCTCCTACTACTTGTTCTAGCACTTCTTATGGACACATGTCCTGCTCTGCAGGATTGCAAGATAGGTATCGTCCTCTCATCCCTTTTCTGAGCCATCACCTTTTCTCCCCTCTGCCAAACCATTGCCTTTCCTAAGGGCCTCCTGAGCCTCTAGGCCCAGGTCTATTCTTCCAGATGTCTGCTGTGTTGGGTGGGGAATATTTTCCTCTCTTCCCCCAGCAGCCCATCTTGCTGGATCCCATTCTTTCAAGGCTCTGCTAAGTGACTGGCTAATTTGATAGACAAGTCACTTCAAGGTGTTAATATCTACAGATAACTTCATTTATTACCCTCCTTCAGAAAGTATTTACATTCTAATCAAAGCCTTTATTATCTTAGCACAAGGAAAAGAATTCTAGAGCAAGGTCAGGAATGCCCAAAGAAGAAAAAGATTAGAGGAGTTGGTTTAATACACATTACTCTCTACCTTATAATAGATTGATATTATTCCTTAATTAAATATAATCATTAGTAATAACATCATATTCTACCTTCTTAGAAGTTTCTTCATTTTTTTAAAATTTTATTTATGTGTTTGAGAGAGAGAGAGCACAAGCAGGGGGAGCAGCAGAGGGAGAGGGAGAAGCAGGCTCCCTGCTGAGCAGAAAGCCTGATATGGGGCTCAATCCCAGCACCCTGAGATTATGAACTGAGCCGAAGTCAGATGCTTAATGAACTGAGCCACCCAGGTGCCCCAAGTTTCTTCATTATTACTATGGAAACTGAAGAAGAGACCAAAAGTGAAGTGATCTGGCCAAGACTATTGTAGTTTATTCTTTACAGTCAGCAATGTGGACTGAATACCTACCATGTGTACAACCATTCTTGGACAGCTAGAGGATTTCAGAGAGGGGCAGTCTCCATGGGCTGGAGAAACAGATTTCACCTCTTGATGGATGGAGCAGCAAGTCATATTGCAAAGGGCAAGCAAAGAGGGATGAGAGAATTTTGTGGCCATTTTGCAATGTACTATCCAGGACCTCACGAGCAGAATTCTATGAGAAGGGAATTAGTAGCATTCGTTCTCTGGTGCAGTTTTCCTGACTGCATATATTCTGTCCTCCCTCCTTTAACTGTAAATGAACTAACTGTACCCCTATTTAAGACCAGTTCATCTACATCACCTGTGACCTGTGGAAGGATGTGTGGTCCGGCAAATTATTCCTTTTCAAACCCCAGCAGCTCTACTACACCTTCATCCAAGCAAAACCATTGAGCCATCTCTCAGTCTCATCAGTGTGCCAGCCTCTTAACTACTCTCTTTGCTTCCGCACTTGCCTTTCCTCACCTCTTCCGTTTATTCGCAACAACATAGCAGTCAGGTCATGTAATTTTGTATAAATCATATCTTTCTTCCACTCAGAATACTCCAGTGTTCTCCAAGTCACTCTGAGCAAAAGTCAAGGGTAAGGTTCTAACGGTGGTCTGCAAGACCAGCCATGATCGGCCCTGGTTTCTGTCTCTTTCTCACTCTGTTCCCTGTGCTTTATTGGGCTTTTTGCTTTGGACAGACACTCCCCCCTCCCCAGGACCCCTGAAATGATATTTCCTCTATTTGGCATACTTCCACACTGATATTTGTATAACTCATTTCTTCTCATTTTTTTCCTTCCGAGCCTGCTCATTGTCACCCTCTCAATGAGGCTGTCTCCAATGTGTCTGTGCTCCTCTACTCTGTTTTACTTCTTCTCATAGCACTTATTATAATGTAATGTATCTTGTTTTTCTCACCCTCCCCTGGAATGTAGACTATATGAGAGCGGGGATGGTTTCTGTTTTGTTCCCTGTTGTATTGTCAGTGCCTAGAACAGTGCCTGGCACACAATAAGCACACAGCATATTTGTTGAGTAGGTGAACAAAGAGATGAAGGGTAAAATATCTTAACAAGGGATAGTGTACAAAGCACATTCATATAAATAATTCCATAGAATTTCCATGATGACTCCGTTAGAGAGATGTTATTTCCAACATTCTGTTGATGAATGAACCGAGTCTTTGGGGTTAAAGAGTAGATAAACCCAGGCCTTCCGTTGCCAAATACATCTTCATCTTGCCTCTGAATTTGTAACCGTGCATTCCTTGGTACATTTTTAACCATGCTGCTTTGGAGTCATCATCATTGAACTAACTTATTTTCACCATGTCTCATTAAATATGAATGTGCCCCAAGGCTCCCTCCTACACAGAGTTCTCAAGGCACATGCTCTGCATCTCTGTTCATTCCCAAGCTTTTGCAAAGACCACACCTTCTTCTCTTCAAACACATCACATTCTGAAAGTGTTTCTGGTCAGTTCTCTCCAGATAGGGACCCTTTCCCCAAAAAGGGATGGTCCATATGCAGAAGCAGGAGACCCTCTTTTTTTTTTTTTTTAAAGCAGGAGACCCTCTGGCAGATTGCCCAATAAGACGAGCCCCAACTTGTTTGAGAGTTTTAAAACCAATTAACTTTATTTTACATTGATGTTTTAAACTTCATCATAGTGCCACTTTGTTTGTTTGTTTGTTTGTTTGTTTGTTTGTTTGTTTGTTTTTAAAGAAAGGCAGACTATCCAGTGCCTCATTTGGAGGTGTCTGGAGTCTTGGAAGATAGACTCCCCTATGTTCTTTTCCAAATGGACCTTGAGAGCTTGTTTGGAGGTTCACAGCCACTCATATACCCTTGAGCAGAGAACAGTCCTCCTCTGTAAGGTCGTCCCCTCTCACTGAAGTGCACAGCTTTGGGAGGGATGCACGTGGAGCGGTGAGGGAGGAAGGCGACCTGCCTAAGCAGACAGATGAATCAGATCAACCCTGGTTATCAGTGGGGTGACAGATCCTAGGGCTACTTGCTTTTTAAATTCTGTGTTTAATAGTGACATTTTTTGCCTTTGAAGCCAGTCGAATGTAATTTATTTTTTGACTCAATTAGTTGGTCAATCTCATTTTAAGCTCTAAATAAAGCTTTCCTCTGTTTTTAGAATGAACGGCCTGCCAATACAGAGACAAACTCACCATTTATAGTGTACTAGCCTCTAAATAGCAATGTGTATTGTTTCATTTTTTAAGGGGTTCTGTTTTTGTTATTAATTCATCAGATGGGGCCTTATAAGTCCTGATGTAAGAATCCTTTGTGGTCATCCCACTTTTTAATCTTCTATACAATGAAGTGTAAACTCTTACCAAGTAGGTTTGGTTTTTTTTGTTTTTTGGTTTTTTGCATTTGTAAACAGCTTCAGCACCAGAAAATTATTTTTTTTTAATAAGTTAAACTTACTTTCTTGTAACTTTTGGAACTGGACAGAAGTTCCTTTCTCTTCTATAGGCCAGCCTTCAACTATTGGAAGACAGATAAGTTCTGTGTCCAAGCCAGGCACCCCTCATCCTTCCATCTGTTTCTCCCCAGATTTTGTCCCCAGACCCTGCTCCATATTGCTCCCCTCTGGGCATGCACTCATTGAACAACTTCCTTTTGCAAACTGTGACACCCTGAATGGATCATAATGGTCCAGATTTGTTCTGAACAGTACGGAGGCCCTGTTGCTCCCTCGTTCTGCACATTGTACATCTGTTAATGCAGCCCACATTTGCACTTGCTTTGCTGGCAGCCACATCCCACTTTTGACTCATTCTGAAAGTACAGTCTGATGTACTCACCCTTTTTTAATGGGTTATGAGTTTCTAGAGAACAGGGACTGGAGGTCCAGACCTCCATGTGGCATACAAGGTGTCCCCCTGATTCTGACCTCTCTCCAGATTTTTAACTTTGTTTCTCTCCACTCCTCTGCGAAAAGCATACTCTGGCCGAGGGTCTGTTCCCTTGTCTTCCTCACTGCTGCTCCATCCCCCACCAGGCATCAGAATTACCTACATTTTTTTTTTCATAAAGTTCAGATATAATTACATCTCTCCATGGCTTGCAGACATCTGACCCCTCATGTTGTGAAGACCATAGAAAGGTCTTCACAGTGTGGTCCTAGCTCCCCTTCTACACCCCAGCCTCATCTTCTTCTTCTTCCTCTCTCCCCAGTCCAACCAGGAATAATTGGCACTCCTCTGGGAACAGAGCCCATCGCTAGCACAGCACTCATCATGGCCCCATTTCATGATATTTCAGAGTATGCGTTCCCTGCTAGATCCTAGATGCCTTTAGGGTGTGGTTAGCGTTCCGTTCATCGTTGCATCTCGGCCTAGCATCAGGCCTGGCCTGGGGTAGATTTCAGTGAATGGTGGTTGAATGCAGGGGTGCATGGTGGTCAGTGGATGGGTGTGTGTGTGTGCCCTGTTTCCCACCTAGACTCTAAGTCTTTGAGGGCAGGAGTCAGGGCTGTGCCACACCCTAACTGCATCCTGGGAGGCTTGCAGTGACCTCCAGGTCATTCATGGCTCCTCTAGCCCACTCCCCGCCCGCTCCGCGCGTGCACCCTTGGGGAGCACAGGTGTCAATGTACGGACACATACATGCGATTTTCAAGTTTGTCTCATGACTCTTTCTTCTCTGTCTCTCCTCCCTCCCTCTTGTTCTCCAACGCCACTCTCCCGGTGCTGGCTTCCCCCACACCTCCTGTTCCTTCCCTGTCACTGGCCTCTCTGCAGTCAGCGTCTGCTTCCCTGTGTGTGTGGAAGTGCCCTCGGAGACGGAGGCCGTTCAGGGCAACCCCATGAAGCTGCGCTGCATCTCCTGCATGAAGAGGGAGGAGGTGGAGGCCACCACGGTGGTGGAGTGGTTCTACAGGCCCGAGGGCGGTAAAGATTTCCTTGTATGTCTGGCTGCGGATGCTGGCCTTTCTTTTGCTTGCCTCTGCTATTACAGGCCTGGATCCTGAGAGTCTGGGAATGCGAAGATCTGACAGACCCTGGCTCTTTCTTTTCAAAGCACTGACAGCTCCCCTGCAGATACCTGACAGCCCAGCCTCTGTGAAAGGAAGGGCGCCTGGCCAGCTGCAAGCATTCCTGCTTACAAGCAGGGGAAGGGGGAGAAGAGAGAAATAGCGTTTAGCGCCTACTGTTCGCTAGTCACCGGATAAGGCACCTCGTAGGTGTTTTTAATTTTCTGCACTGTCCTAGGGGATGGATTAAATTAGCAGGAGCACTGAAACGACACTCAGCATCATTATATGGAATAGTGTAGGCTAGCTCATTGAAATCTCACAGTCCCAGTGAAATAAGACTTGCAGGGATGACCAAGCTGCTTTTCTTCTCCTCCTCCTCTCTCTCCTCCCCCTCCTCCTCTTCGTCCTCCTCCTTCTTTTTATTTAAATTCAATTATCCAACTTAGAGTACATCATCTGTTTCAGATGTAGCATTCAATAATTTATCAGTTGGGTACAACACCCAGTGCTCCTCACACCACGTGCCCTCCTTAATGCCCACCACCCAGTGACCCCATCCCCCACCCACCTGCCCCAAGCCGCTTTTCAGCTGGTATACCCAGTACAGCCGCATCCGTGAGTAAAATATTTAACTAGTTCTGTGGTGGGTATTTAGCTATGCCTAACCTCCCAAGTGGCCTCACCACCACGGGTCCCACTAGGAACCTCCGGACGTCCCCATGTTCTAGAGACTGAGGGATCACCCTGACAGAGCAGGGAGCCTCCAAGCCCCGCCCCGTGCTGTGGCTAATTTCAGTTCTGATTGGTTGGCGCCACTGCCAATATGGTTGTTACACGCTTTGAATACCCACTCGGGGATGCCCATTACTCACACTTTCGCTGACCGCGGGACCTCGCTGCCTGCCTCGGTTTGAGTCTCGATTCCACAACTTCTGGGTTATGTGCCCTGGTACAATTTGCTTCGCCCCTCTGTGCCTCAGCATCCTCATCTCTAAAATGGGGGTGCGAACCACAGCTACCTCAGAGAATTGTTACCTTCCGAGTTGTTAGCTTTAACTTTTAAGGCTATTTAGAATAGCCCTGGGATATAGGAAGCACGATTTAAGTGTTTGCTAGAGAAGAGGTATACGTCCATAAGTGAGGCGCCTGGGGCCCGGAGAAGTTAAGTTAATAAGAGAGCTTAGATTCGAACCAGGGACACAAGGCACTTCTTACTGCCCTATCCCACCTTCCTGCAGACAAGTTTCTTTTCTACAAAGACTTCATGGCGACAATAATAGGGGGAAGTTGAGTGTTTGCTTCAATTGGGAGCCAACAACGGAACCAGTAGATGTCCCCCAAATCTTAGTTTTTCGCCCAGAGTTGACTGTGACTGACACTAGTCCCCAGGTTACAGGAACCTGGATGTCTGGCTGGATGCGAAGGCTCCCACTGACCTCAGGCCTGTTTCTATGCCAACCCCCAGTTCGGCCTCCATGGCTGCCCAAAATGAGTAGAAGTTGACTCAGAAGGAAGAAAAGAAACTTTAAAAAGTTGTAGTGGACATACAGAGCAACGCTGTCTCCTAGAAATGTTTGCGACAATGGGAATGCTCTATCTGTGCTGTCCAGTACAGTAGCCACTGGCTACAGGTGGTCACTGAGCACTTGAAATGTGTCTAGCGCAGTGGAGGGATTGAATTTTACATTTTATTTCATTTCTAGTTATTTAATTTTTATTGTAGAGAGCCACGCGTGCCAAGTGGAGACTAGAATGGACAGCACGCCTGTAGAGAATAAAGAGCTGGAGAGAGTGAGGAGGAGGGGGTGTCTGAGAAAACCAGTTTTGAGACCACATTTCACTTATAATTCAGCCTAAAATGAAAGACCTGAGGTGTGCATATCAGTTGGCAGCTCTGTTTATCTGTGACACCTTTTGCGTCCTCGGTCCCCTTCCTGTGACCTGACCCAGGCCGACCACATCCTCTCAGTGAGAACCAGATCAGAGAGGCAAGTTTTGAGGCCAAGACTTTCAGATGTCTTCGTGACGCAGGAAGCCGCCTTTCTAGGTCTCTCTGCTCTGTCTCCTCACCGGCTGCCCCCGTGACACATCTCACTCTCTCTTGCTCTCTGTCTCCTTCCAGTTCTTTCTTTCTCCCAACTTCCCCCCTCCCGGTCTCCTGTATGCTTCACTCACCTTTAAAAAAAAATTTTTTTTTAAATATTTTATTTATTTGAGAGAGAGAGAGTATGAACAGGGGGAGTGGAAGGGGCAGGGAGCCCAACGCAGGGCTCGATCCCGGAACCCTGGGATCATGATCTGAGCCAAAGGCAGACACCTAACTGACTGAGCCACCTAGGAATCCCCTTCACTCACCTTCTTTCGTGTTCTTCCTTTGCACCTCTTTTTTCCTGCCAGCCTTCTTCCTGCCTCCTCCTTTCTGCCTCTTGCTTTTCTTTGTCCAGATGCCCGGATACCTGTTTACCTTTGCTCATCTTTCCCTGCCTTTCTCTCCTCCCTGCCCTTCTCTGAGCCTCATCCCACTCCTATTCTTGGGATCTCCTTGTAACCATGTCCCCTTTCTTCCCTGTCCCTGCACCATTCTCCTTTGCCCTGCCCTGTCCCCATCCCAGCTCTCCGACCCAATTTTCTCTCCCGACCCTGCTCTCTTTTGCTTCTCTACCTGCAGATCTACGAGTATCGGAACGGCCAGCAGGAGGTGGAGAGTCCCTTCCAGGGACGTCTGCAATGGAATGGGAGCAAAGACTTACAGGACGTGTCCATCACTGTGCTTAACGTCACTCTGAATGACTCTGGCCTCTACACCTGCAACGTGTCCCGGGAGTTTGCTTTTGAGGCGCATCGGCCCTTTGTGAAAACTACACGGCTGATCCCCCTCCGAGTCACCGAGGAGGGTGAGGCTGGGGCGCAGGGTCTCCAGGGTGCCCTGCTCTTGGGGGAGGGAGGACAGTGGGCTTCCACCCAAATGACACCCTTGCAGAGTGCAAAACCCATATATCGAGAGTGGCGATACCTAAAACTGTCAGCATTGACTTGTCTTCCTGTAGCGCCCAGTTTCCTGCAAACTGCCTGATAGCTTGCCTCTCTGTGCCTTTCTTCAGAGCAGAAAGGCTCAGGGATGACAGGAGAATGACCTCTTCCTTCATCCCCTAACTCTCGTCCTTAGAGAAGGAGGACAGCCTCCATAAAGCCCAAAGCTGCCAAATCAGCTGCACCTGCTTCTCTGGCTTGTGTTGAATCCCTGACTCGCTGGGCACAGGGAATGCTCATGAGGTCATCTAGAGGTCCTCAAACCCTCCTGTATGTAAGCCATATACATCCCTGAACCAGCGGTGCTCAAACTTCAGCAAGCCTCAAAATCCCCTGCAGGACTTTTAAAAATGCAGACTTTCTGATTCTGTAGATAGAGCTTGGGAATTTGCACGTCTAACAAATTGCCAGGAGATGCCCCAGCTGCCGAGGACCGCACTTTGAGAACCACTCCTCTAACCAAAGTTGGACAGGCTTTTGTCTTCTGTTCCCCTCCCCCCAATTAATCACCCAAGCAATCTCCTCCTTCCCCATCCCCAGCATCTCTTATTACATAACCTCATTCTCAACTGGGAGAACAAACTTTCTAGTCTTTAGTTTAAAATCTTCAGATTTCCCACAGCTAGTTTCTTGTTGGGGTGGGAGGTGTGGGGAAGCCCTTTCATCAACCGAACTCAAAAGTTTCTCTTTTAATCCAGTCCAGAATCCAGGGCGAAGTTTGAGTGTTCTCATGCACAGTCCTTGTGCTTCCTTCCTTCCTTTTTTTTTTTTTTTTAAAGATTTTATTTATTTCTTTGGCAGAGATCACAAGTAGGCAGAGGCAGGCAGAGAGAGAGAGAGGGAGGAAGCAGGTTCCCTGCTAAGCAGAGAGCCCGACGTGGGCTCATCCAGGTTCAATGATGGTTCCATTTCTCTTAGCCTGTTCTCAGGCAGTCTGTTTCCAGCATCTTCTTAGCTTTATCGCTGCCTCAAGATGCCGGGTGGTGAGAAGGCAAAAGGTGTGGGACATGAAAGAAGAGGTCAAAGTCAAGATAGGGCATTCTTAGGATTTCCAAGAATCTCAACTTCCAAACCACAAGTGTATGTTTTTCTCATGTTATTGTGATAGAATTCATAATGCAAACTTGAGAGCGAATGGCAGGTCAAGAGGGGTCATGATTTTGTCCTGATGTGGGCACTATGACTCAAACGGAAGATAGGTCAGTTCTGAACGTGCAGAAGCACTCTCAGACCACTGGCGTTTAGACCTGATGAGCCATTTTCCCCCTCTGGGCCAGTCTCCTCTTGTGTACAATGAGTGTGTTGGCCTGGAAGCTCTCTAAGGTATTTTTCTGTTCAGAAGTTCCATTAGCCTCTCTGTTTACACACCTCTTCTCCCCGGGGAGCAGGGGCTGGCGCCCTCTGCTGCTCACCATGGGGAACTGCTGGCTGCTGACAGCCGGGCACTAGGAAGGTGCCTGTCTGCACCCACTGCGCTCCCAGGCTTTTGCCTCCAGAGACCCTCACGCAGCCAGTGGAAGGTGTGCCAAAGCTGAACCAGTCTGCCTGCTGGGCGCCAGAGCCAGGCTTGGGTAAGAATAGAAGGAAAACAAGTTTGTTGTTGGAACCACAGATCCTCTTGGGATGCTAGGACTGGAAGGACGTTTGGCTCTCATTTCATGCAGGGGTTCTGAGCAAAGAGCAGGTGTCGGAATTGCCCGGGGGGCTTGTCTTCCGTGTGGACATCTCAGTACCGCTCTTGTGGGTATGAGTTCGGAGGGTCAGAGGGAGGTCTGGCGTGTGTCAGTAGAAATGACTCCCTCGGTGATTGCCTGGAGGATGCAGCCCTGGTGTCCCTCATTTTGTGGTGGGGAGATCAGTGAGGGGGCTTGCCTAGAGATGTGAAGCAAATTAGCACCAGACGCAGGACTCCAAGCCAGATCTTTTGCCCACCAGGCTAGCTCTATGTCCATGGCATCTTCTCCTTCTACCACTGTCACACTCCCTGCTACTCTTTCTTCTCCTTTTCGTAACTTTTTCCCTCTTCCCATCCCCCACCCCTTCTCTTCCCCTCCCTTCCTTTTCCCTTCCCCTTCTCTTCCCTCTTCCTTTCCCCGTCCCTTCTCTTTTCCTTCCCCTTCCTCTCCCACTCCCCTTTCCCCATCCTTTCCCTTCCCTTCCCTTCCCTCCTCTTCCTCTCTTTCTCTTCCTCAGTGAGCCCCTGGCAGCCTCCGAGAATACCTCCCCCCCAGATACTACTGGTCTCATAAGGCTCAGAGTCACATGTCCCATCATGACATGCCCCACTGTATGTCCTCCATTCCTATAGTCTCCCAGAATCTCTCTGGTTTTCTTTGTTCAAGCTGAAATTATCCTACCCTAAGCTCTGGCCTCCTGGCTCTAAGACAAAAATCTGAAGTCTTTTTACCTAGAAGTGAGTAAAAATAGTGAGCCTAGATACCTTCTTGTGTTACTACTTCTGGGCTATTGCACTAATACAATGCGTGCTTTAAGATGAATATGTCCTAAATCAGGTAGTGTCAAGGCCACAAAAAGACATTTGATGTGTATGGTGTTCTGGGCTTCAGGCTGCATCTCTGACCTCCAGCTCCAGGAGGTCCGGCATCCAGGAAACCTGGATGATCGTGGAGCCTTTAGACTGCTTCTCTGAGCTGAGGGTCTTGGCAACGGCTATTCTGTGCTTTCAGTGAGCTAATGAGTGAGGCCTTATGGATGACTGGGGCTGTGAATAACCAGGGACCATGAATCTAATATATGGGTAGGAGCTAGCAATGGGAGATGTAGCTAAAACCTTCCTTCCCACTAGAAAGGAGGATCTGTCAGGACACTCGCCATGGAGCTTGTTTTAATTGTCATTTTGGTTGGCCGTGAAACAAAGATCAATATTTATTTATATTCATTCATTCAACAAATACGGAGTACTTCAACTATTCTGGCATTAGACAACAGGCTGATAATTCAGAAATAAGTAAAATATGTTCTTAATAAGCCCACCATCAGTAGGGAAGACAGAGAAACCCATGGCAGTACAACCTGAGGAGTGTCACGATGGATGAGGAGGACAAGTGCGCAGAGAAGGACACCCTCTGCATGAGAGGCTGAGGAAAGCTTCTCAGCCCGGGCCTTTGGTGGCATCTGGGAGAATGGTCGGGGGACTGAAAAGCAGGAGGGGATGTTGAGACAGAGGTAGCAGAGTGAGGGGCAGTCCCATCGAGGAAGAGGAAAGGGTTTGGATAGATGTCCGCGGATCCCAAAAGACCACAGTGTATATGGGAGCGGAAGTTTTGCCCGTGCGTCGGATGGCGATGAGGAGAACAGGGCCGGGAGATGAATGGTCTCACGTGCCACGTTCAGAGTTCAGTCTTTCTCCTGAGGGCGGCAGGGAGCACAAAAGGTTCTAAGCATAACAAAGGCAGGATCAGTTTTGTGTTTCAGAAAGCCCAGTTAGTACACGCAATGCTCCAATTCTCATTTCTGTTTGGGTTTGGGATGACGTGGAAGGAAGACAGTGGGAAGGACCCTGTTTCCAGTCTGGTCTTGTAGAGAACATGCCCAGCTCATGGGGCTGGCTGACAGCTCTGGCCCCCGCTCTCTCCCTCTGCCACTCTAATGTCAAAGGACAAGGTGGCTGAACTAGACACATTCCCCACCTCTGTGTAGACCATCACATCTCACCCAGACAGACGTTCTGGAACATAGTGTCACAGTGGGAACGGTTACCCTGGCCTTACCTTTTAGGGAGATGAATCTCCCCAATAAGGGAAATGACTCTTCACATAAAACCCAGTTCTTATCTCTCACTCGGTTCCCAGATTCTTTCCTTGGCTCTGTGATTTCTTCCACTCCCCATTCCTCTACATCCCCCACTCCAGAAGGAAGTCGGTGAGCGAGCGAGCAGAGAGGAGCGTTGGACGGTATTAAATCTCTCTGACATCTTCTCGAGTTCCTTAGCCCCAGGGCTTATTTAAGTGACACTTAAAAATAGGTCTCATATATCTTGGAGCCAGTGACAGCTCTGGCTTTGCTGGGCATGCATATTCTGAACGCTTTGTCCCCCTTGCAGCTGGAGAAGACTTCACCTCTGTGGTCTCGGAGATCATGATGTACATCCTCCTAGTCTTCCTCACCTTGTGGCTGCTCATCGAGATGATATATTGCTACAGGAAGGTCTCAAAGGCCGAAGAGGCAGCCCAAGAAAACGCGTAAGTTCAAAGATGCCAAAAATAAGGCTAGCGGGCACCTTCAGAGCGCTTGCCCTCACAGTCGAGGTGCTAAGCAATTGACATGGTCCTCCGCTCTCCTCACTATGATCTTCAAGGTAGGCAGCATCGATACACCCATTTAAGAGCTGAGAAAACTGAGCCTGGGAGAGTTTGCCCAAGATCATTATAAGAGGCAAAGCAAAGTTTTGATTCGTGCCTGCTAACTCTTGACAGGGACACTTAATCTTTGATGTAAAATGAGACCCATAAGCTACCATCTCAGTCCTACGAAATTCGCATTATTATGATCATCTTACAGAGGCTGAAGCGGGCTCATAGAGGTTAAGTGGCTTGCGGAGGCCACACAGATAATGAGAGGAGAGGCTGGGTTTTAGGCCTCTTGATTCCAAACATTTGTGCTCTTTCTGTCACACTCAGCCATTTGCTGTACACTTCGGAGCTCATCACGCCATCTGGGCACCACCTTTTCTTGGCTAAGGAGCTTGGGGCCACACGATCTTTGCCCTGGAGCTCAGCAGCAATTGAATACCCAGAGTAGGGCCTCTCATTCTCCAAGGTCCAGACCGTACCGTGGCCATGTTCATCAAGGCCCTAGTCACTCGGGAGTGAGCACATCTGAGAAATGATGGGGTCTGAGGGTCTAAGAGGCCGCTCTGGCCTGTTAATTTGGGGAGAGGAAAGCACAGAACAGTCATAGATTTACAACGCTAGCCACAATGCAGAGGTGATATCCTAAAAACTGGAGGCAGATAAGATCACCTAAAAATGTTTGGTAAAGAAAGTATATTAGAGGGGCGCCTGGGTGGCTCAGTGGGTTAAGCCGCTGCCTTCGGCTCAGGTCATGATCTCAGGGTCCTGGGATCGAGTCCCACATCGGGCTCTCTGCTCAGCAAGAAGCCTGCTTCCCTCTCTCTCTCTCTCTGCCTGCCTCTCCGTCTACTTGTGATCTCTCTCTGTCAAATAAATAAATAAATAATCTTAAAAAAAAAAAAACTTAAAAAAAAAAAGAAAGTATATTAGATGATGCTATGATCTCAGGAAAGTAAAAATTACAACTGATATAAGGATAGAAAGTAATGATATGCTGGGGAAGATTGTCATTCCTGGTGAAACCTAGGTTCTCAGGTTTTAATGCTTGGACAGAAAGGGCCTACAACTGGGCCCGCACAAAAAACAGTTGGAACCGAGGCCCCCAGCAGAGCCAGGATCCTCCAAAGGCTACAACACATGTCAAGGACAGATGAGAAAATCAGTCTGCCAGCCTGTGGAAAAACCCAAGGAAACTTACCTGTCTTGGCCTGACTCCCAAAGAGAAACAAAAGATTCTTGAGAATTAGTAACCACAAGCCTGCAGTCACCACGTTTGGGATTTAAATTTATACTACCTGCATGATCCAGGAACCTCTAAGCTGAGAAATTCAATTAAAAAATTAGTCCCCAGGGGCGCCTGGGTGGCTCAGTGGGTTAAGCCGCTGCCTTCGGCTCAGGTCATGATCTCAGGGTCCTGGGATCGAGCCCCGCATCGGGTTCTCTGCTCAGCAGGGAGCCTGCTTCCTCCTCTCTCTCTACCTGCCTCTCTGCCTGCTTGTGATCTCTCTCTGTCAAATAAATAAATAAAAATCTTTAATAAAAAAAAAATTAGTCCCCAGACAGTGATAACCATATAGGAGCAAATGGAAAACCATTCTGAAGGGACCCTCTCTCAGCTGAGGCTTACCAGGATTCCCCGCGTAAAGCACGGCTGGATCTGATTTCACAGTCTGATCCAAAGCTAAAAGCCAGCACAGGCAAGACAAAGAACAAATGGCAGGATTAAATCCCAGGAACTTCAGACACAGGACCTGGTAGAATTTTGAAAATAAGTTCATTTGAGAGAGTTAAGGCAATAAAATAAAAGCATAAGAATAGAGTCAGTTGCTAAGAAAAACAAACAGGCAGATTTCATTTTAATTTTTAAAGACTTTATTTATTTGACAGAGAGACATCACTAGTAGGCAGAGAGGCAGGCAGAGAGAGAGGGGGAAGTAGGCTCCCTGCTGAGCAGAGAGCCCGATGCGGGGCTCGGTCCCAGGATCCTGAGATCATGACGTGAACCAAAGGGAGATGTTTAACCGACTGAGCCACCCACGCACCCCACACACAGGCAGATTTTAAATAATTTAAGAAATCTGGAAATGAAAAGTAGAATCAATAAAATTTTAAAATGTGATGGAGGGGTTCACCAGAAGATTAGATACGGACGAGCAGGGCATCAACATAATTAAGCAGTACAGAGCGAAGCCCAGAGATCTAAAAAGATGGGCTATCACAATGAAACATGAAGGAAGAAAATGAGAATACCCATTAGAACAGAACAGGCAAAACGGAGGAGAAATGATATTCAGGGATACAGTGGCTGAGGAAAGATTCCTCAGATCCAGGAAGCACGACGTGTCCTGCGCAGCATAAATACTAAACCGAAACACCAGTCATCCCTAAACCAAAGAAGGGCGGCTACTCAGGTTACCTCCAGCAAATACCAGCGGGGTTAGAACTGCCTATGATATGAGAAACATGTCTGCTGGCTTCTGTTCAATATTAACTTGCAGATCCTAGGGAGTGTACTAAGTAAATACAGAGGAAAAAAAAGAGTAAAAATTGTAAGGGACGACACCATATCATGATTCATACCCAATATAATTATCTATTGTTGGCTGGCAACCCCCTCTGGAGCTTCCCCGGTGTGATGGGAGGGCAGGGAGAGATGGAAGGAAGAGGCAGGCCTATCCAGATGGAATTAAACCAGGGAAATTACTTACACGACTTTTCCTGGGCAGCCACAGGACAAGCCTGCCAGAATCTTAAAGGCTTTTGTAGACAGAGGCCTTAACTGGGTTCAGACGGGTATATACTGTCCAGATAGTCTCAACACCACATCACTGTCTTCAGACAGTGTCCCTGGGACAGCTTCTGGGAGTGGGGAAGGTAGGCAGAATGCACACTCCAAGAAAAGACGGCAGGGGGTGGGGGGGTTGGGGGGTGGGCAGCTTGAGTGCTGGAGTCCAGCTCACGGGTCACCCAACAGCCACGTCCTGCCCATAACTTCCCCCACCACCTACATAGAAAATCCAAGGGAAGCCTTGGACAAACCATTAGAGCCCGTGAGCACATTCCACAGGAGGGTAGATACAAATCAAAACACAAAAGTATAAAAACCACCTGTAGTCCAACCACAGACATTTAGAAAAACATTGAAATAGAACATTTGAAAAAAAAATTCCATCACAGTGGCAACAGACACTGTCCGGCACCTGGGAATACATTTGATGAAAATGTGTGAGAACTTTCAGAAAATTGCAAAACTTTACTGGAAGACTTCAGACCTAAGTAAATGGGAGAATCAGACCTCACTGATGCAAACATGGCAATTCTCTCTGAACTTAATCTGTAAATTCAATGACATTTCCACCAAAACCCCTGTTGGATTGTTCAAGGAACTCAGTTAGTGGATCTTAAAAGTCATATGGAAGACCGAAGGGCCAAAACTAGTCCAAACCAAGCGATGCCCAGATTGTGACTCTTTTCTCCACCCGATCTCTGTTGTGTATTATTCTTTGGTTTTGCTTCTTGGTGGGCAACCCTTCTGATCATTCTCAGCTCATGAGCCATCGTTTGCCTATTTCAAAGAAAGAGCACTATTTAGTGAAGGTGGCTGGTAGGACTTTCCCTATCTGACATGAAGATTTCTTATAGAGCTATTAGAGAGAAGAGTTTATCCGTACTGACCTAGGCATGCAGCACGAAGAGAGCAAAGCCGAGAGCCCCCCTCCAAATGGGTCACGATAAAAAGATTCCCCCTTCTGTTTACTAAACAGAAGTAAATTGTGAGTGGATTTAAAGACAAGGTAAAATATACAACTTAAAAAGCCTATCACGGGAAAATAGAAGACACTGTCTTCATTACCTTAGGAAAGAGGATTTCTTAAAATGCAAAAGGCACGGAGAGGAAAGAAGGGTAATTTTCATGACACTATCTATGAAAATCAGTTTAGAGACCACAGACCCAGAGAAGATATTTTCAAGACACAAAGCCAGCAAAGAAAAATCCAGGGGTGGGTGAGGGCTCAGTCAGTTAAGCAGCTGACTCTATTTTGGCTCCGGTCATGATCTCAGGGTCCTGGGACTGAGTTCCATGCTCAGTAGGGAGATTGCTTCAGGATTGATTCTCTCTCTCTCCTGGTGCCCCTCCCCCTAAAAGAAAGAAACAAAACCAAGAGAAAAAGAAAAGAAAAGAGAAAGGGAAAGGAAAAGGGAAAGAAAAGGAAAAATCCATGAGAAAAAGACAGGAAAACTGGGAAAGCACATGAATGAATTACAGAAGCAGAAACCCGAATCACTTAAAAACCTACAGCATTAGCAGTAATCAGAGAAATGGACATTAAAGCAACTATAAAATATAATTTCACACCCCACAGTGTGGTCAACATTTTAGCCTGAGACCCATGTGGATCAATGAGAAGATTCATGCATTGCTAGGGGAAGGGGAAAAAAATAGACAATGTCTAGTATTCTAGTCCCCGCTGAATGGGGCATTCTAGTTTTCTCTGGGAAACAGAGGCAGAAGGAAATGCGGAGCTGTTCTGGAGACATCCTTGTTCCTGTGCCCGGCTCCTTCCCCTTTCTTGGGTTCCCACCCCTGGGTAGGAAAGTACTGATTCTCTCCTCCCTTCTGCCCTCCTCCAGGTCTGACTACCTTGCCATCCCGTCCGAGAACAAAGAGAGTTCAGCTGTACCTGTGGAGGAATAGAGGCATGCGCCTGGGGTGACGTACAGGGAACGGCCAGGGACAGTGCATCCGGACGGCAGCTGGTGCAAGTGACTGTGTCCATCCACACCCAAGTGACTTTACATCTGACCCCTTAGATTTCTACCCTATCCAGAGTCCCCGCCCTCAGGGTACTACCTGAAGTCAATGATACCCAGGTCACAAAGCTCTACATCAAGCCCTTCAGAAGGTGAATTGCTTTGGCCTGAGTGTTGGAGCAACTTGAACGTCTTTCCCACCGTGACAAAAACTCCCCCACTCCCTCCTTTGTAAGGATTGTGGATTTGGTCAGAGTCTTCGGCTGGGCTGGACTGGGCCAGGCTGGAAATTCTCAGTGAGTTGTTTTATCGTTGGTAGGTGGCCTGGACCCCGAGGGACGGGATATTCCAGATTCAATGATATCAACGGCATCAGAAGGGTGCCCCAGGGGCCACATCGCTTGTCTCCTGCATCCATCCTTCTAGTCACTCATATCTGCTCACGTCTGAACTTTCACCTCTGACTTCCTAACTCCATCAGACCTCTGCACACCCTAAGACTTTGCCAGAACCGAGGAGCCAACATTTCTATGTGGACTCAAACTCACCCTGTTCTAGCTTTCAAGCGAGGAGCTCCCATGCCAACCAGACTTCCTCCCTGGGCTCCAAATGACTCTGTACAAATGCTGGAGATGGCACATCCCTCTGTCCCTAACTGGCTGGAACTGGCTCGTCCTTCATTGCTGCAAGTGAATGGATGTCTTCATGGAAGGAAGCAGGAATGATTAATTCGGGTTAAAGCAAGAGTGTCATGAAGTGGGATTCCTTGAAGCCAGTTTTTTTCAAGTCCCTGGCCCACCTGACTAGAGCATCAGAGCAAAGCATGCCTTTCTAGGTTCTTCAGTGATAGAAAGTTTACTAAGCCTGGACCAAAATGTGCTCAGAACTTGGTACTCTAGGGCTCGATCCCGATAGGTCTCTAAGGCCTAAGCGGGGCTCAGTCCTTCAAGAAGCCAAAGACAGAAGTGGCTCTTAAAAGTCATGCAACAGGTTCATAACCCTATTGGGGTAGCACGGGTGCACCCTCCAAGGGGAGCACCCACCTGAGATCGCTGGGAAGCACTATTTCCCTGTGGGCATTGGAACAGAAATTCCTAAATTCTTCCTCTCAAAATTCCTGTAGATCAGTATTATTCCTCATTTCACAGGAGACAACTGGGACTCCAGACTGGGCTCAAATGAGTAAGAGACTTCAGAGGCTAACCTGGGGCATAATAAGCCTTAGATGCTCTCCAGTCGGGACTTTCAGAGACGGGATGATTTTGTTTTTAAAAAGACCTTGGAACTGAGCTTGGCTGTGGCCATGCCTCATCCCCAAGCACGGGGGTGGGCTGGGGGGTGGGCTTGGATTGCCTGGCTAAGGTTAACTCTGATAGCATCAGGTAACTGGAATCCGGCTGAAAGGCCCAGAGTAGGACATGGGGTGGACTGGAAGAATTTCCTCAGTGAACATGAAGAATCTTCCAGAAGGACATTGCCTCTGGGAATACTTAAACTAAGAAATGTGCTTTTTAGTCTTAGATGGATGACACGTGAATGAGTGAAGAGACGGGCAGGGCTCATTGACTTCCAAATATTCCACCCACGAATCCATGATGTCTCTCGCTGTTGGGTATTTTTCTGGATTTTGGGATAGCAGAGGAACACTGAAAAAATTTGAGTCAGTGTCTCATTTCATTTCAACTGACTGGTCCAAGTGTGATGTCCTTCGGCATCTAGTGAGGAGGAAGGGGAAGGCTGCTTTATGGGATATGAAAGCATGGCGGCAGCAGGGCCCAGGCAGTGAGATGTCCCTCAGATCCGGGGGAAATGTGTGAGGGAAAGAGCACACTCCACTGGCTCTGGGGCTCACCCAACAAATCTTTCAACTCTTCCATCCTTGGGAGGATCTGCTTGAAACAAGTCCTTGTTCACATCTTCAAGAGTCCAATTTTATTGAAGAAAATACTTTCAGTAAACTCAAGCAAGACCTTTCTCATTGGTAAATTCCCACACAATTCCTCTGAAATAGGCGGCAGAATATAGACCATTTTTTGTACTTTGTAATGAGGAAGTTCCTCATTACAAAAAAAAAAAAATTCCTGTGAGTTCCAGTCCCGTGGCTGGTGGATGGCCAAGTTTACAGCAGAAGCAAGCTACTTCCGACCAGCCGACCCTCCTCTTGCTTCCAGGAGACCATGCATCTGACTCCTAATCAAGTAGTACACATGATGGCTGCCTTTGTCCTTTTTCAAAAGCCCAACTCAAGTATTTCCTGAGTGGTTTGTTCTTTTTTTTTAAGATTGTATTTATTTATTTGACAGACAGAGATCACAAGTAGGCAGAGAGGCAGGCAGAAGGGGGGTAGGGGGAAACAGGCTCCCTGCCAAGCAGAGAGCCCGATGCGGGGCTCCATCCCAGGACCCTGAGGTCATGACCCAAGACGAAGGCAGAGGCTCAACGCACTGAGCCACCCAGGCACCCCTCCTGAGTGGTTTTTAAGGAACTCAATGGCACCTATCATTTTCTCCTCTTCTTTATCTTTTACAAGGAAGCCTCTCAATTCTTTTCTCTTTTCTAACCTCTCCACCCCTCTCATCCTTAATTCTGCCGTGAGAGCAACATGGCTTACACAGCACTTTCATTTCCAATACTTTAGTTCTCTTCCACAGCTAGTCCTGTGAGGCGGGTATTACCGTGGGTATTACCATACCCAGGTATCTACCGAGCACACTGAGGCTGTCTGAGGCCAAGCAGCTTTACCACATCCTGCCTTCATACACCTGGGAAGTGCGGAGCTGCGGTCGGGTCTTCTCTGGACTCCTGGCCCCGCTCCTTTTCCACCCGGACCGCCGCTGCTTTCTTTCACGGCTGAATTTGGTCTCCTCTCCGCCTCTCTTGCAGGGGTTGGACAGCTCTCACCCTACCCTCGACTGCTCCTCTGCCGCTTTGCATCTTAGCAGTGCTCGCATGATGCTTTGAGAATCTGTCTTGATTCGGTTTTCCTTCTCTGGCTGGTTTGCACATCACTCTTTCTCCTGAATGGCAACTCAGCTCCTTCCCGGGAGGCTTGATCAGGACTACAAACCCCGTGATCCCCAGCCTGCTTCAGATCCTCCCCATATTCCTAGAGGAGCCAGAACCAGTGTGCATTGCTCTGGAAGCTTCGTCTGGCATGTTGTTCTTATTAAAGGGCTTAGAAATGTTCTCAAGGGCTATTACCACTTGAGGAACCCCACCTGTTGTCTTGGTGCTGCGTATTTCCCACGACAGATCCCTCAATAACACAATTCGCTGAAGGCCAGGCCAGGCTGGCTCTGGTTTTTCTTTTCCTACTGCTAGAACAGCCAAGAACTTGATTGCTCAACTCGGCTGGCGCTGTAGACACCCTGCCCTACTGACCTTTACTGCCAGCTCGGTCTTCTTGCACAGCCCCAGCTCCTGCGTGTTAATACTGTGACAGTCCCTCCCCCAGCCTTTACTTTCCATCTGTTTAAAAGCATTCTCCTTTACTTCCTCCATCCCCCAACATCCACACACCCAGATTGCCGATTCTCTGAGTTTTTCTCTTTTGATGCCCAACTAGACAGGTTAGTAGGAAGGGAATTTCTCAAAGCAGGAATGTGCTGGAGAAACGAGGATGGCAGTGGATGGCTGAGGGGCAGGAGGAGGTCCTTCCCCTCCCCCACAAAACTACTAGATCAAAAAGTAAAAGACCTCTAACCCCGGATCTGTGAACCTACCTGACGCCAGGGGGCAGAGGCTGTGTGACTGGCATCCCTGTGGGAAGATGCAAGCCCAGACCCATTTCAGAACAGACCTTGGTTCCCAAGTTCACACAGAAAGGGAAAAATAAAACACCAACAAAAAGCCTTCCCCTCCCCTCCTTTTGTAAATGAAAGGTCCCTACGCCAGTGAGTTCGCCTCGTCCCTGCGAGTGTATCTGAGTCGTACTGGTGTGTTCAGCCTCCGATCGCCCATCTCGCCTGCGTTTCCGCACGCACTGTCTCAAGCACCAGGCTTTTAAGCCTCTGGGTGCCCCGCCGCCTTAGGTCGGAAAAATACCATCAGCCAAGCTCTTCCTCATCTCTGAAAGTCCGGCATGGTAGATAACTCATGTTGAGCTCGCTTGCTTTGAGTTTAGAGTAGGACCCAGTAGATAAGCACATGAATCAAGTCTGAATTGTGGTAGATCAGACTCCACCCCTCTCCTAGGCCAGCTAAGCCTCAAAGCTGGTAACAGCCTTCTCCCCGCTGCATCCGCTGGGCAGGGGCGCTGCGGGAGCCCGAGCGCTCGTCCATTTGGGAACAGCATCGAACACAATCCACCAACTCCTGCAGTCCCACAACTGACGCATCTCTTTGCCACATCATCCTCTTCGTTATTGCTTTTTGATTTTCCACAGCCAAGCTTTTTCCAAACCCTAGAAACGTCGTTCCTGATCGCCCTGATCGCCCACGCTCTCCGCAGCCTAACGCCAGTAGGTAGTGTTTTTCAGGAAATACCCTGTTTGTGTCAATAAAGTGTCTCTAAACGCACTTGCTCTGGTTTGGCTGTGTGTATCCGCTGTCTGTACTATGGCTCCTACCTCCCTCCCCAGCCCGCGCCAACTCCATTAACTCCCCATCGGTGGTATCTTCCCGCAGAGCAAAAAATGCATTTAGCAGTCTAGAACTAAACGGTATAAATGTGTGATGCAGCCCTCCTTCCCTCTCCAAGCCAAAGGAATGCAAGAGTTGCCAGTCTTCCCTCCCGCCGGACACCCAGTAAGTTTCCCATCACGTGGTGAGGGTGTAACTCCCAGACAGACAGGCCTAATGAGGGGAGGGGCCAGACTCCTCAACCAGTCTAGGCTAACAAGGAAGGCAAAGCAGTCTCCCGATGTCCACCTTCCTGGAAGGGCCAAGGCACAAAAGGGAAAAGTTGAGTAAGATGTTGTCCCTGGGAGTCACAGCATGTGATAATAGGCTCCTACAGTAATGGTACTGCTGGGCGCTCCTGGGGTGGGGGGGCAGTCGGTTGAACATCCTACTCTTGGTTTTGGCTCAAGTTGTGATCTCAGGGTCATGAGACTGAACCCCACTTTGATTCTCTCCCTCTCCTTCTGCCTCTCCCACTAATAAATCTTTCAAAGAAAAGTACAGTTAATAAGGAAAAAAAGTTTTCTTAGTATAGTACTTGCCACTCTATGAAGAAACACACAGACACTGGGGCACCTGGGTGGCTCAGTGAGTTAAAGCCTCTGCCTTTGGCTCAGGTCATGATCGCAGGGTCCTGGGATAGAGCCCCTCATCGGGCTCTCTGCTCAGTGGGGAGCCTGCTTCCTCCTCTCTCTCTGCCTGCCTCTCTGCCTACTTGTGATCTCTTAAATAAAATCTTTAAAAAAATGAATAAAATAAATAAAGTAAATAAAATCTTAAAAAAAAAAGACACACACATATTTTATATTATCTCTAAAAAACTGAGGCTTAGAATAATGGATGGGGACCAAGGTCACACAGCTGGAAAGTAGTGTTGCTGCAATCCATACTCTGGTCTGATTCGAAGACTTCTTATCCATCTGACTTATCACGCTGCCTGCCTTCCCAGGAAAGGGCATCCTAGACGTTGAGCATGTGTATGAGCGCACGCACACACACGCGCACACACACCTCTACATGCATGCACGCCCTCATCACATCTGGGAGGACCAAAACCTTTTGGGGTGATGAGCACTAATGAATCGAGCAATAAACACACACACCATTTATTATTTGTAGTTCAATACTTTTTTCTTTTAATTCATACTGTACTTCCATGGCTCTAGCTACTTTACATGAAGATCTGGCTGGGAAGCCGTGTATGGTTCTAGGTAATAGCAGGTAAGTTTTCAGACCTTGCGCACAGCGCCAGGCAAAGTACAGTTCTAGATCCAAATACAGAGGCCAGACAACTCAACTGCAGTCGACCGGTGTTCTTTCCCATATATGGCCCCATGCAGGTGCTGGGGGCTGCTCCCTCTGCCTCACCCACTCCACCCATTGTCAGGATTATCCAGGGGCCCCTGGGGCCTCTGACTCATCTCTCCCCACCTTGGAGTCTAGGTTGAGTGGGGATCGGGGGAAAAGCACCATGGGTTTGGGAAAATGACCTGGTCCATGCAGAGAGTGGTCTGGCCCTAGAGTGCAGGACAAGGAAATGTGGGGAGCCACACTACTGTTGGCAAAAATGGTTGCTTTCATTATGCAATCTCAGCACGTGGCACCCGAGCCCAGGGCCAACTCCCCAGACAGAGCCAGTTGTCTCGCCTGGAGCGGAGGCCGCCATCTTGTTTCTGCAGCGTCTCACTGTGTTGTGAGAAGCAAGGAGGCCACGGGGCACAGATGACAGTATTCTTTACTCTTTCACATGCTGGGTACATCGTCTGGCATCGGCTCCTCTTGGCCGGCAAGGTGCTTCCCGCCAGTGGCCAAGGTTCCAGTCCAGGCTCCCAGGCCTGCTGAGGACCTCAAGTCACAACAGAGAACAATGCCCATGACCCCTGAGCTGTCGCACCCAACACCGAGCCAGGGAGCTGGCTGGGCCCGTCACAGCCATGGCTGGAGCAGGAGTGAGGTAACAAGGCTGGGCAGAGAGGTGGGAAGGGGTGCTCTCTACACCTTGTGCAAATTCCTGCTCCATATCAGGGAAGCAGGGGGTGTTAAGAGACGACCTTCCAGAAAAACGCTCCACTCGGACCCAAAAACGCATCTTCTGGAAGAAAACATAGAGGTGGAGGGAGGGGGGCCAGCCTGCTGGAGATTGGGGGATGAGGGTCAAGGATGTCAAGTGGTGGATGGGATGATTGTCCCACAGCCTAGAGACAAGGGGTGGGGGGAGGAGAGAGTCAGGAAGACAGGTTCTCAAGTTTCCTACTGGAGTGGGCAGGTGAGGTCCAGGGGGTGTGGGGAGGGAGATCACAGCCCTGCCACCTGGGGGCCCTAGGGAGGAAGGGGCTCGCTCTGGCTGTTCTGCAGAGCTAAAGCAGCAGCATAGTATGGCACAGAGAACAGCCTTCTGAGACCACAGTCCAGAAAGATTCTTCTCCCTGGTCCTTTCTCCAAGACTTCACCCTAGAGATGCTGCCCAGAAATGATTTTAGACATGGTCCAAGCTCGTGTCAGGACAGGGACAGGGAGAGAAGCCATTTCTAGCAAAGCATTCTTCTTGAGGTTTCTTGATCCCTCTCCCCCTTCCTGTAATCCCAGGTTCTTAGGGTCAGTGCTCTATGACAACCCCAGGATTTTAGCCAAAGCTTCACAATTAATCAAAACCCCAACAAGGTTTGAACTGAGTCAAAAGAGAAGTACTAGGACCAGGAATGACTTCTCTCCAGTGTTTCTTCTAGTGAGGAGGAGGAAGGATGGATAGATGAAAGGCTTCACAGCCTAGAGACAAAAGATGAGCTTATATTAATCCAAGATGGTGCCCTTCTTTCCATTATCCTCCTCCTCCTAGCTTAGAGAAAGTCCCTTCCCAAACTAAGACTAGGGCGACAAAGGAAGACACACCCTCCTAGATTAATACTGGGAAATACAACACACCTGATCTCCTTCTCCCTACCTCACTAGGCCTCCTTAGTCCTGCTGGCTCATAAAGAAGAAAGTTTAACTATCCTGGATTTCCCAGGAACCCTGACACTGCCCTACTACTCTACATACCAGGAAGCTCTAGCCCAGAAGGCTTGTTCTCTCCAAGTTTGAGAAAGCCCTACCTTGCCAGTCTCCAACACAGCCTAATAAAGACAATGCCCACACTAGAACCTATCTTAGAGATGGTCCAGCTCAACCCCCCTCCCGTTACAAAGGAGGATACAGCAACTCAGGTAAGGGAAGTGACTTGTCCATGAGCAGAGCCAGGACTTGGGCCCAGGTCTCCTAACTTAGCCCAGTGCTCTAACAGAGAGCTTCTAAAGCTGCCGATCCTGCTGCCCTTGTCCCAGGGAGGTGAAGGGGAGAAGCGAGGCGTTGCAGATGTAAGTGGGTTCTCCAAGGCCATAATTCCTTCAAGGGAGCTGGAATGGAAGGACAGACCCTGTAGCTCACTGCCACCTGGTCAGAGACGCTGCAGCATCTTTTGAATGCAAGCTCTCAAACGTGACCCCAGGAATCCTCGAGGAAAGATTCCCACATGACCAGGGTCCTTACGTAAACAAAAACAAAGCACAGGCTGGAAGAAATTACATAAAGGATGTGGTTCTCATGCTCCCAGGAACAGCTATGAGCCAAGCTGCTGGGCTCGAGCTGCCATGTTACTGATCAGTTTCACTCCCAGACTTAATCTGCAAAGGTGCGCTTCCTTGGACAGGTTACTGAGTGTGGGGAGAAGGTTTTGTTCAGGAGTGAATAAAGGTGTTGGGTCTTCTGCTTTGAAAGTTAAACACAGTATTAGAACAGAGTGCCCACAAGAGATCCATGATTCTTAGGAATGAGGTAGGCCGAGGGACCTTCCCCATGTGTACACAGTGTGTCCCGGGTTCAAACCCCCAGGGTTCCTCGGATATACTAAGCATCTCCCTTCCTGTCACCTCCTCCTCCCTGGGATGGCCGAAGAGGTAAAGCAAAAGCGAACAGCTCTGTGCAGCCAAGCCCCCTTACATCACTTTCCTCCCAGCAGAGAAACCACTGGAAGTCACCCCAAAGGTCCCACCACGGGACCATCAACAACTGGATGATTTAAATAAGTATTAAATTATGAATGGAATAAAGGAGAGAATTTATCACTTTTGCTTTCAAAAGTTTCTGAGAATAATGTTGGCCTCTGGATCCTGCGGCAGGAAAATTTCTAGCAGTCTGCACTGTTCCTCCTCCTTTGGCCCGGGGCCCACAAGCCCTGACCATCACTGGAGTGTCTCCTGATCCAAGTCCTGGACAAGGATGAGGAGTGACCCCCCCGTGACCTGTGGGCACATGCACCTTGCACAGGCATGATTCCAGCCCTGGAATCTCCTTTCCTAGAGAAGGGATATCCATTCTAGCTGATTCTCAGCCCACTCCCCTGAGGCAAGTATCCTTTGTCTTCCCATCCTGCCCTTAGGCAGGGTATTTCTCAGACTGAGAAGTCAAAAGCTGTCTTTGATTGTCAAAGGGGGATGCTCAGGCCATTCCAACAGAAGAATATGACTTGCTTTTCTTTGCGGCTAGATCAGCGATAAAATCCTCCTTTCCTTTGACCTCCTATGTCAAGAGACCCCTAGGAGAACAAGCAATCTGGAAGAGTCTTCCCGGCCAAACTAGTATGATCCTTTCCCAACCGAGGATCCGAGGGGCTGGCAGGATTCCTCTGATCATTACACAGAGGAATAGCAGTTAAATGAATGAAAAATGCTAATCGTGCACAGAAGGCCCCTGCAAGGTCAGATAAATGCCCGCGTCTGAGGGAGCCAACTCCCAACTGGCCCTGGGTGACTCACTCTCCTAACCAAAGGTCTTCTTTCTCCTCCTGAGTGGTCTTGTACCTCTCTGGGTCCAGAGGCTGGAGAAGGCTTTGCCTCCTCTGCCACAGCTCCCACTCCCAAGTCTGAGGAACGGGATTTGGAATGGCCTCCACGTGGCACAGAGGCTCACTCTGGCCTTTTCCTGCACAAATGTAATGCACTTTTGCCAAATGCATTCCTTCCAAAAGCCTAGGTCTCCTACCCTGTGCGGAGTATCTTCATTGTCTCCCTTAATCAAAGTCAGTCCTTCCCTTATAAGGAAAGGATGTTGGCAGCCAAGTGAGCGCTTGGAGATCGGTGCTCACTACTCCTACGGCGTTCTCTGTGAACCTATGATCTGATTGTACAGTGCTAGGGCACTCCCTCCCTCCAACCCCGGACGCCCCTAGGACACCCTGACTTGTCCCGGAAATCAAACTATCAGCTCAAAGTGAAGAAATTAGAGCCACAGGTCTGGCGGCTCATAACCACTCGGAAA
The DNA here is from genome assembly GCF_902655055.1 of Lutra lutra. Classification (NCBI taxonomy): domain Eukaryota; kingdom Metazoa; phylum Chordata; class Mammalia; order Carnivora; family Mustelidae; genus Lutra; species Lutra lutra. The sequence continues at coordinate 19,052,634 of NC_062287.1, read as the reverse complement.
GGGGTTTAACGAGATCCAAAATGCTCCATCCTGGCTAATAAACGATGTGCTCTTAGGGCACAGAGAAAAAATAGGGCTTTAGGCACTAAAAAGTGACACTTCACCCAGATCCAGCCTGGGAGAAGACCAGAGAGAAGGGGGAAGGGGGTGGGAAAGTAAGAAATTCCCAGCCCTTATTGGGTCCACACCCTACAGGGGTCAGGGGAAGGTGCAGGGGTGAGGGAGGAGGACACCATCCTGCACACGTGTCCTCGGGAGCCTGCAGCTCAAGGCCCAGTCCCACAGGGGCAGCCTTCCCAGCTTTCCAGCCCTCCGCCTCGCTGGGGGCGCGTGGTCCATAGACAGCGGGGTGGGAGGGAGGGGGCGGGGCTTGGGTGGCAGAGTTTAGACTGGGCTCTTGCCCTTGATGCTTCCTGTTCACAAGAGAACACCTGGGGAAGCCTGGGGTAGGGAAGAAAAGATTCTCTTTTATTTTGGAAACAAATCAAGAGGGGATTTGGGAATGAAGCACCTTAAGCCCCTTGAGACTTCGAGACCCCAGGGTCTTCACAGGCATGACTTTGGCTCAACAACATTTCCCTTCTCAGAGCCTGGAAGGGCCAGGAGGGGAAGGGCGGGGACAGGGGTGGGGGGAGGATCAGGGGAGGTCGGTGCTGAGAGGTGGTCCCTGCCCTCCTCGGCCCCTCCGCCGACCAGCACAGGAGGCGGGCCCGCTCCTTCTCCCTGGTACATAGGCATTATCTCTTTTTAAAATCTGTATATAATATATATATATTTATATTCTGTATATATATATTTATATATATCTATTTATACGGTCTATGTACACGTATTGCACGGGCCTCTCGCAGCCCCCCCTGCTCCTGCCTTGTCAGTGATAGCGGTTCCTCTTCTCTTCACTTTCTGACGTGTAGTCTCGGGACCTGATGCCGTTCTGGAGATTGATGAGCGAGTCCTTCATCTGGAAGACAGGGAAGCCCACCCAGCCCCGGGTTGGTGCCCTCAGTGGGCTTCTCCACCACGCCCACCAAGGGCAGGTCCCCTAGCGCAACATCGAGTTCCAGGAAGCTAGACCCCTAAGACAAGGGGGATTCTCCTAGGATGCTGCCTCCAGCAGAAAGGCGACAGCCGATCTAGCACTGGGAACCCTTGGGGTGAGGTTCCCTGTGTCTTAATGATTTGTGGCCCCTGTGTTGCTCAATTAAGAATTCTCTCTGTCTCTCTCAGGGCGCCTGGGTGGCTCAGTTGTTAAGCGTCTGCCTTTGGCTCAGGTCATGATCCCAAGGTCCTGGGATCCAGGACCCACATCCAGCTCCCTGCTGAGCGGGAAGCCTGCTCCCTCACCCTCTGCTGCTCCCCCTGCTTGTGTTCCTTGTCTCTCTCTCTGTTAAATAAATGAATAAAATTTTTAGGGAAAAAAAAAAAAGAATTCTCTCTCTCTCTCTCTCAGGGTGCCTGGGTGGCTCAGGGGGTTAAGAGTCTGCCTTCAGCTCAGGTCATGATCCCAGGGTCTTGGAATCGAGTCCCACATAGGGGTCCCTGCTCAGTGGGAAGTCTGCTTCTCCCTCTACCCTTCCCCCCTGCTTGTGATCTCTCTCTCTCACTCAATAAAATCTTGGGGAAAAAAAATTCTCTCTTTCAAAAAAGAAAAAATTTCTCAAAGCATTCCACTGCTATAAGGAGCCCCACGAGGCTGTCTTCTACTCATTCCAGGTGGTTTGCCCATCAAGCCTGAAGACCATATACTCCCATCTTGTGCATTTTGCCACCTTATTTTCCCAGCCCAGGGCTCTTGTCTTCTTGCCTATTCCAATCTCACCCATCGTAAGGCCCAGAACAAGTCCAAACGTTCTCTAGCTCACCATCCGCTTCCTTTTTCCTTGGCCGCTCGTAAACCACTTGTTGGGACTCCACACTAGGGTCATCTGTAATCATTTTGTTTCATGTGTGGTGGATAGCAACAGACACTTTGGGTGCCAAGCAGAGACCCGACAACTGAGCAGGCTTCTAGCTGTACCCACATCATGAATTAACCTTAACTGAATGTCTTAACCTCCACGAAGGAAGAGGCACACTAACACTGTCAGGTCATGGCCAGGAGTCTAAATGGGGCAGAGTCCCAGCAGCAGAATCCTAATGGGTCTGTCATACCACAACACGTTTACATACCACCTTGACCTAAGCTGCCCTGGGACAACTGGCTAACATTTCATGGGCACATGGCTATGGATTTTGAAATCCTCTGTCCCTCTGCCTAATCTAGTTTTCTTCTTTCTCTCTGGTTCTTCTATATACCCTTTGCTCTGTAGGGATGCTCCATAGGGGTCTGTTATTAATCTTCCTGAAGTTACTTTTAAAGGGAATGAAACGGGCACCTGGGGGGTGTCAGTCTGTTAAGCGTCAGCCTTCGGCTCAGGGCACGAGCTCAGGGTCCTGGGATCAAGTCCTACAGCGGGGATCGAGTCCCCGCTGAGCAGGGAGCCTGCTTCTCCCTCTCCTGCTCCCCCTCCTTGAGCTCACTCTATTGCTCTAATAAATAAATAAGAATCTTTAAAAAAGTAAAATAAAATAAATAAAGGGAATGAAACAAAACATCTATCCTAACGCTCTTAGAGTTGAGTCCTCCACCCTATACATCTGACCGCCCCATGCTCCAATGTAAGGGACCCCATCCTGACACCGGATTCTGGAGTTGTAAGAGAACCTGGTCGTTCAGTCCAACTGCCTCCTACTTCATTCATAAGTTTCTTATCTGATACCACCTGGTCAACCCTTGGGCACTTCCAGTGATAGAATCTCGAGCCTTCAAAATAGCCCATTCCACTCCTGACTAGCTTGTCAGTGGTCTGTTTTTATTTGATTACTTGAAGCTCCCTTTCCCTGTAACTTCTAGCCCCTGGGGCCCCACAAGCATTCAATCTATCCTTCTACCTGTTGGACCTTGAGGTCTGAAGCCTATCCTGTTTTCCTCGCCCCATCCTTCCTTCTCCTAAGCGTATCTTTAATTTGATCAACTTTTCTTGGTATCACAGAGCTCCTAAGCCCCCTGCAATGCCATTTACCCCTTTTGTTAAAAAAACAAAAAAAAAAATCCATGGCTCCAAAGCTAAACATGATATTCTAGAACACATTAAATTGGATCCTGATAGCTACATTAAAATGCTCTCTCCTCGATCTACAGCTAAGACCACACTATGAAGGGGAATAAGATTTAATATTAATGAGGGCCTCCCCCGTGCCCTCAAATCCTGACAGCAATTCCACAAAGTCACAATTGTAATTCCCATTTTATAAAGGAAGAAACTGTGAAGTCACTAATATTAAATCCCTTGCTCCAGGTCACAAAACCAGTCCGTGGCAAGGTTGGGATTCCCTCTCAAGTCTGGCCGACCACCAAACATAAAGAACTCCTTAGGAACAGAAATTTTAATGGACAAATTTTTCGTCTATGTTCTTAATTCTCTTGGAGGGCAAAGTTAGCCTCTTGCTGTCTTGGCAACTACAAAGGAGTTCTAAGATGTTAACTTCTTCTGGGGGAAGGAAGAGAAGCTCCCTCCTTTGATGAAATTAAACTTGTTGATTTTGCACTGGAAGGATTTTCTTAAAGGATGAACAAATGCAGTGTTTGGAAGGAACACAGGCACCTACACTAGAAGATGTCACAAAGAGATGACGCAGTACTAACACCATCTTCCCAGACTACCTGTGCACCTGACGGAGAGTGACGTGTTGGGGGTTGTGTGCTGGTGTGTGTGTGTTGAGGGTGGGGGGCGGGGGGGCATACAGCAAAAGGAACTAGAAACATCTGCCCTCTGGGAAGACAAATCTCTGTGAAAGGAGGTTCTCCCCTTTAAATGCCTGTCAGATGGCCACGAGTGACCAAGGGGGGAACAAATAAAGGAGTTCTTCAGTCTAACCTACCGCTTTCTTGCTGCAAATTTCATTGTTATCGCTTGGGGAGAACACCTGTGTTTCCAACAACCCATTCCAGGATGACTTTAAAATCAGAACAATGGATGGCCCAGGGGAAGAATGAACAGGAGGGTGAGGTCCAGTGGGTGGGGGTGAGGATGGGGACGGGACGGGGAGATCTCCCAGGGCACAGGGAAGCAGCTCATCTTCGGAAGATGAGGGCAAGGAGACAAAGTGGGGACATCTCACCTGGTCAAGAAGCATTACCGAGGATTTGATGATCTCTCTCCATTTTTGGAGCTCTGTATCGTGGTACTTTTGTTGGGACTCCAAGAGCTGGGCCCATTCTGTCTGAGACTGGGGTAACCTGTGGGGCAGAAGAAGGGGTACCCCGGCAGCTGGAGTTATGCTCAGTGGACTGTCCTGTGCTCCCAGACCCCTAAAGGACAGAGAGTCATATCAGACTGCTTTGTCCTCTGCTCAATGCCCCCGGCTCCCCTGTGCCCCAGGTCAGAAGCAGACTAAAGCTACATGGACAGTTTTCAGAGCATACTTATGGGCTCATCCCAAAGGGTTACCCACTGGATAAGGGCAGCGGAGCCATCCCACGGAGACTGGGTGGCAGGAGCGGGGGCACGGTACCAGGTGGGTGGAAGTGGTGGCCCAGGGAAGAGGCAAGGATTACCTTTCTTGGAGCCTCAGACCCTGCCAGGCGGTGAGGGTCTGGGTGGTGTATTCCAACATCCAGAGTTTGTAGAAGAGCATTATGTTAAGGACAACCAGCAGCACCAGACTGGGAAGGAGACAAAGGGGACAAAGGCGATAGGCATGAGAGGTCATCTGAGAATGCATGCAACCTTTAAAAGCCTGGGATCACCCCCCACCCCTCCAGAGGCAGCTGCTGTCCTTGACCATTGGTCACCTGAAGCATGGCAGTAAGGGAGGGAGGAGGAAGGATGCAGCGAAGGGGAGAGGGAGAGAGAGCAGTGCTCTCATCTGGAGGGGCCAGGACACAGCAGGAGCGCCATGGAGAGGCACGTGGGTGAAGGCATTGGGAAAGAGACACACATAGGAGCCCCCTAGACCCAGGGTGCCTGGGGGGAAGAGGTAAGATGGAGAGGAAAAGAGATGAAGGGTAAACGAAGCAATCAGAGAGCCAGTACCTGAAACAGATCCTAATGGGAGCAAGGAGGAAAAATGGGGAGGAGGCAGAGGTTAGAACAGGCCAGTGCTGAGATGGGGAGGGCTGCACTGTAACCAAGCCAGGGAGCAAGTGAGTCTGGGGGGAAGAAACACTGGAAGTGAGGACACGAGGACGAGGAGACCCAGCAAGCAAGGAGCAAGAGACAGCAACTGCAAACAGATCTTAGTAGGTCAAGGGTGACACGCAGAGGCAAGTCCTCCTACCCAGCGAACCGGACACACGACAGAAGGGCGAGGCTGTGGACTATCGGCCTGATCTGCCCAACAGGGGTTAGCACGATGTCCTACAGCACGTCTCGTCCTCATGCCTGCCCGGACCCGTGGGGGTCACGAGGTTGCCTGGGCTGGGCTAGCATTGCTGAGAGCCAGGAGATGTAAGGACGACCCTGGGGGCACAGAGGGCCACCAAGAGATGGGGGAGCCTCAGGGGCTGCCGAAAGATCATTTTAGGTTCATGGCAGAGAGATGATTTGCAGAGCAAGGGGATCTAGAGACACATAGAACTGGGTACAGTACTGGTACAATGTTTCAGGGTTCTGAAATTCCGATGAAGTTCCCTAGCTTCTCTGAACACCCTTAACTACCCCGCTGGGGCTGCACTGTGCATGGGCTGAAAAGCGTGGACGGAAAGCTCCCTGCACACAGGAGCCCCCCGTGACAGCCGGTTTTATCATGAAAGGGGTATGAGGACATTTAGGGACACACACAAGAAAAGGGAGACAGAATGATGGAAAAGGACCAACAAAGAACATCTTATGCTGTGCCTTCGACCTTTCGGGGATGTGTGTGTGTGTGTGTGTGTGTGTGAGAGAGAGAGAGAGAGAGAGAGAGAAAGAGAGAGAGAGAGAAAGAGAAGAGAGCAAGACTGCGCTCTTCTCTGTGCCTCCACCACTATACAGCGGATACTCCTGGAGCTGGCAGCTTCCAATCCCTGACCCCATCCAGGGCTCTGTGCCTTCTCCAGAACAATCTAAATTTCACGCTGACTTGCAATGACGCTGCCTCTAACTGTATCCACATGCACCAGAGGACCTGAACGCCCTCCTCTTTGGCGTGGGCTGCGTATATCCTACCTCCTGCATTTAGGTCTATGTGTACAATCCTGCCTGTGCTCCGTGGAGGTCCACGGACACCCCTGCAAGCGGTCTGAGGAAAGAGCCTGGTCCACACAGGGGAGGGCGGGCAGAGCCGCTTCGGGGCTCGCCGGACACAGGGCGGCCCCTTCCACCCACACTGTCCGCAAATTTGCAGCCCGGACCCCCTAAGTGTTGAATGATGAAGGCTATGATCTTAACCTAACAGAGTCCCACAGTCAGCTAACGCCATGCAATCGCACTGACTCAGGAGAGCAGGCCTCCTTCAGTAAGCGTGCATGCAAGAAAAGCTCAGACAGAATCCACCTGAGGTTCGAGTTTTCGATCTACCAGACCCAACAGGAGAGACTTGGCAGTACGAATCCCCTCAAATGGATGTTGTTGAACAGGAGTCTTACTGGTTTCACAGCTGTCTTTGTATGCATGTGTGTATATCTTTGTATTTGTATGCGACTTTGTAAGAGACCGTGGCTCCCCAGGCCATGGGCAGAAGAAATCTCCACCTACGTTTCTATTACACGCGCAGTCAGGTGAGAAGAGAGCCCGCCTCATGTTCCTCACGCGCCCGCCCCATGGTGCCCACGCCTTGTCTGTGGCCCCGATTTCTTCTCACACCCGGCGCTGTCCTCGGATGGTCTCATTCTCACCCAGGGCTCTCATGCTACTGCTAACTAAATCAGCATCCATGAGCCATATGCCTCTCCGCCTCGCCCAGGTCTACATCAGCAAGTGCTGTCCCCTCCCCGTGGATTCCCTACTGCAACGTGGGACACAGCTGGAGCCCAGAGCGTCTTCTCGGACAGATCTGCCACCCGACCCGGATTTCTGTGAACGACACAACCATCTCCAGGCGCCCACCGCAGTCCTCCCTCTTCTTCAGCTACCCAACCAGATGGCTAACGGGTCCTCCGTCCCCTCCTTGAGGGACAGTCACGCTCCCCTACGCCGCTGCCCCTTACTTGGACCAGCCTGCCTGCCTCCAGCCCTTTCTTCTCTAGGCCTCCCGCTACAGGCCGGCAGAGGGACTTAAAACAACACAACCACCTGATCTTAGCCAAAAGGCCCTGAAGCGATAAAACAGCAACACAGAAAGCCAATCCTGTCACATTCCAGGGCTTCCTGACGGGTTTGTCTGTGCCTCTGGTTCTGCCTCTCTGAAAACGAGTTATGGGGGCCTGACCGAGTCGGGAGAGGGTGTCATAGAAGAAAGACCCAGAGACAGGCCAATCCCCAGTGCAGAGCAGGCAGGACCCCCATCTGGGCATCTCCCATGTCACACCTGCCTGTGCCTCCCGCAAGCTCACAGCATACCCCCATCTCCAAGGGAAGGCGGTGGGGCGGGGGTGGCCCGGCAGCGGGCAGAACCAAGCAGAACAGCAATCTGCACTCAGCCGCCCGTGCCAAGAACTCGCTACTCCCAGAGGTTCAGGGACGACCCCAGCGTCCTGGGCTCCCCCGTGGACAGCTGGGCCCTCCCACGCTACCTGTGCATTTCTTCCCACTTCGTCTCTCCCTGCCCAGGGTCCTCCTGGGAACATTACTGCGTCTACTGTTCTATAACGTGATGGCAACCTTGTAAATTATTTACAATAATATAAGCATATATTTCGGGAAAGTCGTCATCGATTTTGTCTGGCTTTCCTGCCAAAGTGTGGGCCCAGGAGTGCCCGATCCTGGCCCCCGGACCAGAGCAGTCTCAGGACCTCCCTCACACGTGAACGAACGGGCTTCTCAGACGCTGTGCGGCGTCTCCGTGTTAGCGTTTCTCCAACAGTGTAGTAATTCTGAATTTCCTGTCTGTCTTACCCACTTGAAACTGAGTTGCCAAGGGCATGGATGCTGTATACAGTGTTCTGTTCCCCCTCCTGAGGGCCTAGCTTACAGCAGATGCTAAACTGAACAGAGAAAAAGAAACAAAGCAGCAAGGAGTGACGGACAGAGCTAGTGATCTGAAGAGAGGAGGCTAGAGGACAAAGAAAGGCCAGGGCCACGGGAAGGGGTGCCAGCGGGCAGGGAGGGAAGGTGCTGGGGCAGGGGCGGGGAGGAGATCCCTTACACACAGCTGATAACCAGCAGCAGCTTGGACACACTCTGCAGATGGAAACCGTTAGGGGTGTCCTCTGGGATATGCCGTGTCTGCGTGGAACCTGTGGGGAGAGTAAAGAGGCCATCACCACGGTGGCTCACGAGCCCTCTGGCTGCTGTGACAGGGGTCACGCACAAGCTTCGGCAAATGACGGAGAGTTGTCCATGATGTTTTCCCAACAATGAGAGAACAGATACGCCCAGCCCTCCAAAAGGGTAAGGGAAGCCCCCAAGGGCAAGGTCATGGGCTGGATCAGGCGAAGTGGACATTCAAGTCACCAAACAAACAAGAGACTCAATAGCCTTATGCAGCTAGGACATGCGGAGCGGGGACAAAGGAGCCGTGGCACAGATAACCGCACCGGGCTGGGACCAGAGCCGGCTTTCTGCTCAGGCTGTGTCTGTAGCTAGTGCCAGGACGCTGAACAAGTCTCAGCTCCCCTCGGAGAGTCAGTGCATTCACACGTGTCACATTAGAAATCCGCTACCTAATAGCATGGAGGACAAGGGGAGATGGAGAGGAGAAGGGAGTTGAGGGAAATTGGAAGGGGAGGTGAACCATGAGAGACTATGGACTCTGAAAAACGATCTGAGAATTTTGAAGGGGTGGGGGGTGGGAGGTTGGGGGCACCAGGTGGTGGGTATTGTAGAGGGCACGGATTGCATGGAGCACTGGGTGTGGTGCAAAAATAATGAATACTGTTATGCTGAAAAAATAAAAAATTAAAAAAAAAAAAAAAAAAAAAAAAAAGAAATCCGCTACCTAAGGGAGGGGGACACAGAAGGCGGGCACCGTCCTCCTTTCCTGCTCCCATCCTGAGGCACACCCCGGGGTGTGCAAAGCATGGTCTGAAAGACTCTGGACTGGTGGTATCTATGGCCACATGTCACCAGGCCACATGTCGCCATGAAGACATGAGGTTGTGCGTAGCTGGATGCAAAGAGGGAAACAGGTCAAGGCAGGGGGTGGGGCAGGTGCGGGGGCTGCCTCAGACATCTGTGTCAGGAGGGCACCTCTGGCCTGAGCTGCGGCTTCTCCCCAGTGCATTTGCCCAAAACCTGGAAGCTGCTCGTTTGAGTCCATCGAGGCAGACATGGGAGTTCAGGGAACTTCTGTTCAGCAGACCCCACGTGTGGGTTCAGCAGGGACCGTGGAACATAAAGGGCAAAGGGAAACAGGTAGTGGATCCAGAGGCTGAATGATGAGTCAGTGGCAAATTACATATGATCTGTACCCATGGACGCAAAAGGAGCACGTGTGTATAGGCCCCGGCACTCGGCACAGGCAAGCTGCTCAGGGCCCCAAGCCCCACCCCCACCGCCAGTGGGCGCGCACCTGCCACGTGTTTGATCCTGTGGCCCACGTCTTCATCGGTGGGTGTGGTGACGGGGCTCATCACCTCTTCCAGGTGAGGCACCCGCAGGTGGGCATGGGGACGCTTCCTCCTCCGAACGGCCGGGGCCTTGCTGGTCTTCTCTTTGGGAGACTGTCTGTGCATCTCAGCCAGGTACGTGCTCTCCGTCTTGGTCAGCTCACTCTCTGTCCGAGACAGAAGGCCGCCTGCCTCCACCTGCAGCTCGACCCACTGGCCTCCAGAGACAATGCTGCCTCCGCCCAGCCGAGCCCACTCTCCAAGAACCCTTTTCCCACGCTGCACGCAGGGACGCTGAGTGGCAGGGCAGGGGTCCCTTGGGGGCAGCGACGAGCCTCAGGAAGTTCCACTGGGACGTACCCCCAGCCAGATCCCCCACTCTGGGTTCTGCTCAACACTGTGCAGAAATGTAGGTTCCCGACATCCACGCCCCCATGCAGACAGCTGGGGGCACGTCCCAGGTCCTCACGGACGCATTCCCAGGCTCACCCTTCCTCTCAGTACCAAATTACCCCCGGTGTGATGAGAGGTGGTGGTCACATGCCGGGGGTGGGGAGGGCTGGCCACAGACCCCTCCGAAGTTACTGGCACAGCCTCTCGGAAACGCACATGTGCCCACGTGTGGCCCCCACCTCCGTGCTTCCCACGCCCAACCAGTGGCAGCTGTGTAGCGGAGTCCGTGTTGGCCCTGCTGCGCCAGTGCCGACGGCTGCAGCCCTGCTCACCAAGGTGGCGGAAGTAGTCCTCCAGCCCACTCCAGAAGTTCTTCTCGATGAACGTCTTCACCAAGCCCCAGGGCTGTTTGCGGTAGCGCAGCTCTGTGGAGACCCTGAGGAATAAGCCAGGAGCGAGATCAGCTGTTTCGCAGGATCCCTGCTCTACCCAGACAGGCCCTTCGCACCACACCCACGGTGTCATCTCAGCTCCCTGACCACTTCCGGAGGTCCGTGGAATGGGCAGATGGACCCTCCCTTTACAGGTGAGAAAATGGGAGTTCTAGAATAGTCCGGCAGACCAAAGGCTAACATAGCAGGGCTCCTGACAGTGGGCCCACAGGTCTTTCATGAGGCCACACCACCTCCTTCAGATGGGACCAGGCAGCCGGCCAGCCGCGGGGGTCCTTGTCTTCTTCTGTAGACACCTGCTAGTCCAGATTAGGCTCTGGGGTTCCGGCACTCCCACCACTAGGGGAGTCATCTGCCACCGGCCCTGGCTCCCGCCTCTCCACTCCCCAAGAGCATGCCACCTCTTGCATTTTTCCAAGTATTCTCTCTCCCAGTCACGGGTCTCTCTGCTGCCCAAGCTGTCTGCACACCAGCCCCTTCCCCTCCTCCCCTCCATGGCCGTGTCACCACAGCTCCCAGTTAACACTCCTGTTTTTTAAGGATGCCTGGCCCCCTTCCCTGCTGTCCTTGGGGACACTGCAGCCTAATGCGAGCCAACCGATGCTTGCAAGTCACCCCACCATCCCCTTCCGCCCTGCCACCCAGCACGGGGTTACAGGGGAGGGGCACGTTTCTGGCGGGGGGGGGGTACATCAGTAACAAGCTGCCTCTGGGTGGCCTGGACAGAAAGGACGTGTCATCAAGAGCCACTTCAAGAAAGCTGGAAGAGAGAAGCCTAGACATGGTGTGGGGCGGGATGGCAGGGGCAGGAGGGAGGAGAGACGATGGAGGCGCACAGGCACCAACAAAAAAGTATTTTCAAAGAAGAGGATGAGAATGATGCGGGCCCTTTCTGAGATGTGGGGCTCGGAACGTCTTGACTCCTGAGAGGGCTCCCTGGGGCCCTTCACCAAAGCCCCGTCTTACGGCGACTGCATGATCGAGGTCACGCATGCACGTGGGGCACCTCCCAGAACCCACGGGGCGCTCTAGCCGCCCACCTGAGCCGACTCTTGTTCCGAGCCACGCGGGTGAGTGTGTAGCGGTTGATGGTGTAGAAGTAGTCGTGGTAGGGCACGTCGTGCGTGAGGACCTCGGCGTCGATCACGTAACATTCGCTCTCCTGGCTCGCCTTGTACATGGTCTGTGGGGACGGGGGACGAAACTGAGGAGACGTGGTGGGAAGAGCGCCGCCCTCCCTTCTCTCCCTGCACCCACCCCTGACTTCTGGGCGGAGACGGGGCACCCCGAACCTGTGGAAATGGCAGCCCAGCATGTGTCCCCGCCTTGGGGCACAACGACACAGGCACCCAGATTCCTCTTCACACCGTCTACCCTCAATCCTTCAGACGGGGCAGAGGCTCTTCCCACTGCTCCTCTGCGCCCCCGCCCGCGGCTCACCTGCGTCTCCCTGACAGTGGCAGTTTTCGGAGCCAGAGGGTTGGTGAGGGTGATGGTGTACAGGATCACTCGGCTCTGGTTTCCATTCTCTTCCTTCTTCCACGGATGGAAGATGATATCTGAGGGTGGAGAAGAGCCCCAGAATGAGGGCGGGAGGGAGGCAGGCCCGCGCCATCTCTGAATTTCCCCTCCCAGCGAACCCTTGACTGTACTGGCGGCCGGCTGGCCCCCAATGGGAAGCCAATGGGAGCCCGAAGGCCCCGGGAGGAGGGTGGGAGGAGGGGAGTCAAAACAGAAAGAGGCCCATTGTAGCGCTGCCGAAACTCTACACAGGGCTCCAGAGTGCTAATTGTTCCTGGGGCCGGGACAGGCCGTCCGGGGGCCACCTGCGGGGGTGCTGGCAACACTGGAGTCACTGTGACGAGGGCCTGGGATCTTTGGGAACAAGTCCTCTCCTCTAAGGCATGGCCTCTGGGTGCCCTCCGTCTGCCCTCCCCTCCTGGCAGAGGGTGACGCTGATGCCCAGATGTTCCTTCATGGCCAGAGCCGCAGCCCCTGCGGTAGGGCAGAACAGGGGCAGGGGGACGAGATGGGAGCAAAGCAGGAAGGCGCAACGTCCTGGATGTGAATCCTGGCTCACGCCCGACTGGGTGACATGGCCCCTGGGCAACGTGAGGACAGCTGGAGCTCGGGGTTCCTCACCAGTAACCCCAGGGATCGCAATGCTCGCAACACGCAGCAGGCCCAAGGGTTACACGAGATGGTGTCACGTGCTTGGCATACCAGGGGGTGCCTGGCAGTAAGGGCTCGAGGCGGTTCTCTGCGAGACCATGAACCCTGAGCAGTCTTGCTCACTGGTGGGCCTTTGGGGCCTTGCACACGGTGGGCTGAGGCAAGGAGGAACACACAGGGCCCTGGGGTGGGAAGGCGGGGGCCCCGTGACCTCAGGGAGCCTGGGGAAGGAGGAAACTTGGGAAGAAGAGGGCGATGAGTGTCCTGAGAGGAACTGACCGGAGAAGCGCCGCTGCTCCATGAAGTCCCGCTGGAAGGGCGAGTCCGTGAACAGCAGGTCATAGAGCTTGTCCACGCTGAAGTTGAAGACCTCATTCACGTACTGCCGGCCACTCAGGTCCTCGTAGAAGGCCTGGACCTCCCCTGCACAGAAGAAGAGGAGAAGTAGGGAATGAGGGCTGAGGGGCAGCGGCCCCAGGGACAACCGCCAGGGTACTTCGGGGTCACGGGCCCCTGAGGAAGGGCAGCCCTCGTGGGTAGCGGCTCATGACCTCGCATCTGTCCACCTCCTCCTTCGCCAGCACGCACACAGCTCACTTGAACCAGTAGCCTTCCTTGACAAAGACGATGGGAATGTTCTTGTTTTTCCATTTTCGAGCCTTGCTAAGGAAGCTGATCTCAGATGAAGATTTAAATGAAGGAGGATTTCCTGAACCTAAAAGCTATCAGTTATCCAGAGTCTGTAAGTTAAGCATGACGGAGGACACACGGGCCTGCAACTATGGCACAGAGGCATTAAAGGGACATGGGTTCATCTGCAATGTCAGCTGGGCTGGACTGCAGGGCGACCCTCTCTAACTACATGGAGCTGGCTCCTCTTCCATAAGGCGGCCGGCCTCCCCCAGGATTTCGATGCCTGTCACTTTTCTCAGGTTTCTATCTGCTCCGGGAGAATGTGCCTGGGAGTAGAGGTGTGTTGCTAAAGTCCCGGCACCCCAAGCCCTCGGCACCCCAGAGTCCCTAATCACTGCACCTACAGAGGCTGCCGTGTGGTCTCAAGCAAGAAGCTGACATTCCTGGTACCGCTGCAGCTCAGAATCATACAGAGCCGGTGCCCATGACCGGACAGGATAAGCACAGTCGGCGGGGGGGAACGGTCACGTCTGAGTTGATGTGCGTGTTGTGCAGTACCCGACCTGTGCAATTACTGGCACTGGCCTTGCATCCTGGATGGGACTGGGGGAGCTGGCCGACAGTGAGGACACCACTCCAGGGGACCATGGGAGAGACCGTCCACAGGTGTTTAAATGAGCACTGTCTACGTACATGTGCTAGTCCTAGCCTACCCCCAAGTCCGTGGATCAACCCATTTCATCGATACTGACAATCAGGCCCCTGGGCCCCGGAATGCCAGAGGCAATGCACACCAGAACCAGGTCCTAGAACCTGACCCAATGCAGGCAGGAGTGACGTTAAGAAGTACTATCTAGAAATACTAGAGAGAAGGTCAGGTTCCAGAGTCTGAGTGACCCGGCAACACCTTTTCTCGCAGCCTGGTCTAAAAAGCCAATGCTGGTGTCACTAGAGCAAGCTTCTAGTGAGATCGCATTGTTCCAGGAAGCGGCTGACTGGCACTTTCCCGTGGCACGTAAACACTGCCTTGCCTTGCATCTCTATGAGAACAGAGGTGCCAGGCAATCTGGTCAACAAGGGGGACCTTAGTGGCAAGACCAGACTGCAGGACAACACATGACCCATTCAGTACGGACAGACAAATACGGAATGAGAAGGATCCTGCAATGGCTATCCAGAAAATGTCCGTATGCTAATGACACATGAACCCACCCTTCTACCAGAAACCCAGAGACCAACGGACTCCAGCCTCCACACAGGGACATCCTGTTAGCCTCCAAACAGAGAGAGAAAGGGCTGCTCTGCACACCCACTTTTGAACGCCCACCTTCATCGTGGGTGTCAGAAGAGTCACTGAGCTCAGTGGGGATGTCCTCGTTGTCATTGAAGTCCAGCGAAGGGGAGGTCACAGGCGCGATGATCTCAATCTTCTCCCCGATGATGTTGTCAATGGCAAGCTCCTTCTCTAGGGACCCCTCGCCCTCCAGCACCTCCTCCTCCAGGGGCAGGCCATCGAACTGGGGTGAAGACAGAGGAGTCACCCAAATAGGGCAAACTACTCCGGGTCTCCTCTCCAAAGGGAGATTAGGGACCTGGCCCAGGGAGCTCTCACGTTCACAACACAGCCCCTCAGGGGCTGGGCTGGAGTCCCGCTCTAGGGGTTTTCCCCAGCTCTGCCATGGAAGGCAGGAGAACCAAGTAGAAGGTTCTGACCTTGTATTACCATCACACAGTGCCCCAGCCCTAGAATCCAGCAGAGTCAGCTCCCGGAGCCACATCTCCCCCCTGCTACAACAGGTCGGCCTGCCTCTCACGAGCGCTCGTCTGCTAAGAGGCTCCAAATCTTCCTAAGCACTTTTTAATGTATTCTCCCCTTAGCCCTAGAAGGGAACAGAGCCAAACCTTTTTATTTTTAGGACAACCTTAGAGATAGAAAATGGAGATTAGGCACAGATGAATGACGTTTTCATTCTAAGGTCTGACCCCTGAGCCAATGGAGTATGCGTCTCCCTTCTCTGGGAATCCTTTCCAAGAATCCCCGCCCATTCTTCACCCGCCAGTGCACACCCAACACTTCCTCAGTCAAGCTCCCATCCCTTCTGGAGCCAAGTCTCAGAGAACAAAGGCCTTTCTTAATGTATTTTTATCTCTTTCGCAAAGTCTAGCACTGTGGAAAAATAAATCGGGAGCGTATACACCAGGAACTCAAAAACTAATTGTCGAATGACTGAACAGATAACAGATTACAGCCCTAGATTCACATGCAATTTTGACCTTGTATCAAGACAGTTAAAAAAAAAAAAAAAAAAAAAAGACCTGGGATAGTTCTCCATAGAGGGGCCGACCTGGAGCTGTCACACCATGAACTTGGAATGGTTTTCGTATGCTCAGAAGCCAAACAAAACCTTGTATCCAAGGCGCGGGACTACAGCATCAGAACAAGAGACCCATCGGCTCCTGGAGGCCTCCTGAATCACCTGCCACAGGGTAAGCAACCTCCCTTCTCCCCGTGTGCCCCAAGCCGGGGTGCTGGGGAGTACACTGGGCTGGGAAACACCGCCTACGGGAGGAGGGGCAGAAGAAAGGTCCTATTGCCCATACCGAGACAGGGGCCTCGCTGCTCCCTGTGGACGTCAGTGTGCTGTTGGTGATGGACTTCTTGGGGAGCTGAGGACTGGCATCCGGCTTGGTCTCGATGCTGCTTTTGGATGAGCTGTCGTTCACTTCATTCTCTTCCACGGGGATCTCCTCACAGTAGCTGAGAGAAGACAGCACAAATCCCTGTCACCTCGGCAGTCGAGACCGCTGACTATTCTAAGAACCTCACATCTGTCTACCCGTCCCCAACTATGGGCTTTCTTGCTTCTTTGCTTTAGCCAGGATCTTCCTCTAAACACCACCTCCCTGCTACACAACATTCCCGAAACCTCCTCCCCACCTTGCACTCCCCTCCCCATGTATGATTTCTGGCTCCAAAGTCACCTATTCTCTGCATACTCTCCTTAGATTTAACCCTATCCTATGACCCCAACCTATGACCATTACGTGTCTTAAACAATCTTTCTTCCATGGCATCCCATCCCATCCCAATCTCACCACTGACAGAAACACCTGGGACATTCTGAGAATACATTTTATTTCCCACACAGTGATGAGGACTGGACCCTCCACAAGTGTCCTTTGGTGATAACACCCAGATTCTGGATCCTAACTAGTGAGCTTCTTTGCCCTGGACACCGGAAGGGGAACCCTCCCTGAGAGAAGGGTGAGTGCCTATCTAGGGACACTTCAGCCTCTCCCAAGGGAGAAATCAGCCCTGTCATCAACTTCTGACTCACACTTTGCCTATCACCCCACCTGGATGCAAGACAACTCTGAGTAACCCATGACACGTCTGCTCAAGACAGGCAGATGTTCACCGAGATTAAGTGGTACCACTACTGAGGGTCACTACTCCACGCGCTTTCCCTGCTTTCCACGGCTCTGTGCTTCGCATGCCACCACCGAGCCTCCATCTACCTCCCCACCTCGAGCAAGGCTAGTACGGCTTCGAGGCCCCATCCTTCTCAACACATCAAGCATGGGATACAGCGATGCTCCCTTCTCTTAAAGCTTCCTTCCCTTGGCTCCGAGCATGCGAGCTCTCCTAGCGCTCCTCCTACCTGGCTAGATGTTCCTTCAGGATTTCTTTTGCTGCTGATTCCTCCTGCTGAGTGCTCCCAGGCCCAGTCCTCGAACTTCCTATGTTCATCCAACCATTTGTGGTTGCAGCTAATCTCCTAGCTAGCCGCTCCTAATTCCCAGTTTTAGGCACTTTGCCCACACTTCCCTGGTAAACTCCACACTCACATCCACAAATGTCTATGTGACATTTCCATTTGGCCGGCTGTCATCTCAAACCCAACTTGCCTGATCTTCCCCCAAAGTCTGGTCTGTAGCGCTGTCCATCTCGGTTTGGAACAGCCCTAGGCTTCCGGCTGATAAATCCAAGGAAACCTTAAAGCCATCTTTGGTTCCTTTCTAATCTGTCAGCAAATCCTTCAAAACAGACCTGATTCCACTTTCAAAATATATTCAGCAACGAACCACTGCCTGCCATTTCTATTGCTGTCCTCCCGGCCCAAACAACCTTCACCTCTCCTCTCAATTATTCAACAGCCTCTCAGCCTCTCAGCCCATCGCCCTTGTTCCTCCCTGGTCTATTTCCAATGCAGGAGCCAGAGCGCTCCTGTTAAAACGTTAACTCAGATCTTATCAATTACCAACTCAAAGCCTTCCTATGGCTTCCCAGCCCATTTGGAGTAAAATCCAATCGTTGCACTGGCCAAAAGGCCTTCAGGATCTGGCCCCGGCCTCTCCTCCTCCTGCTGGCCCTTTGTTCATTCTGTCCAGTCACCCACTGGCTACTCCCACTCACTCAGGCATCGCTCCCTAGGGAGGCTGCCACCACCATCCCAGGCCCTCTTGGAGGAGCTCCCTGGGCAGCTGCCCTCTGCCTTGCTCACCCCATCGTGTTGAAGTCGTCATCAGGGGGCACGTAGTCCTCATCGTCACTGGTAAGGCCCAGTTCATTCCCATAGCACTGGTGAACGAAGTGCCAGAGCTCCTTGGGGCAGAGGGGCTGCAGGGACAACAGAGGGACTCTGACCTTTCCTTCCTCGGGACCCCACGCTACACAGAGGCACTGAGCTGGACTCCCCTGGGGGTAGGAGAAGTGGACCTCCATTCTGGACTAAGTGGAGAGCAACGCCTCTTCTACTTCCCTGTACCTCCTCCCAGGGTCACATCAAGACACCAATCTTTTGCCTAAAGATACAGCTTCCAGCCAAGCCAGGAACCTGGCCCTGTTCCCACAACTCAGGTTTGCATAATGGGATCAACTGCCCCCTTAAGGATGGTAACTACCCATTTTTTGCTTCTATGGACGAGGTCAAGCACTAAGCGTGATAAATCAATGTGAATCCTGGAGCCAAAGGGATCACAGAGCTTCTGATGTGGACCTGGTCCCTGGAGGCAGTCTCCCCAAGACACAGAAACCTCCTCATACTAACGGTGACCACGCAAGCAGGCCCCACTGCTTCACAGAACGAGGTGTGACCTCGAAGGTGGCCATTCCGTCGTCGGACAGTTCCCGTGGTAGAAAGAAGCCTATGTTCTCATAATTTAAGGGGCCTCAGATGGGATGGGAGCACATCCAACCCTCTCCTGGCTACCTCAACACCTCCTTCTTTCTTCTCCACCAGAATGAGTCCGCCTACAGTTCTGGGTGCTGCTAGGCCCACGTCCTCATTTCACCACGGGCCTACGTGCCCTCCTCAAAAGCTCTGTCCTGAGAAAAGTGAGCTCCCATGGGGTTCGGATTTGTGGGAAAAGAGGCAACAGAATGTGGAAAAAACAACGACTGGATGGACATGGAGGAGTCCTCAGTTGGAAGCGAGGCAGAAGGTGGCAGGGTCAGGATGTGAGAAAGAGGGCCAGAGACTTAAGGAAAAACAGAAGGAGTCAAAACACAAAGAAATGTTATATCAAACTTAAAAAGCGGTTCCCATCAACAGATCTGATTAAGAACCTGAGAATTCTCGGAGATCAGCCTTTCCTGGTGTGGTTTAGGAAGCAGGCCGTGCTTCTGGCCTCCCAGCTGAGGAGAACTGTTCAGAATGGCACAGCCCAGGGCTCCCTCTGAGCCGAGAGGTGCTGGCCCTCACCAAGCCAGAGGGAGGCATCTCCTCCTCCTTTCTCTGGGCCCCCGCCTCCTATCTCTGGCCCTGACATAGATCATTCACCCCACTTGAGACACATTTGCCTCGCTGCCTAACCATGTCCTCCCCTTTGTCACAACTCCCCTTCTCCGTGCACTCCTCTCTGATCCATCCACCAGGCTCGGCCTGCCGGACCACAAGCAGGACGAGGACAGTCGGCGGACATCTGCTGTGTCAGAGCTTCTGTCTTATTCACAAAGGACAGTGTCTGTGAACTGAATGAAAAATCCCAACCTGCCAGTGGAGGTTCAAATACACAGTCATTTTACTATTACTGATGGCTACTAAAGGCAGAAGATCGCAGCACAGATAAGCTACCTGGATTCGGGCCAGGGCTACAGGCCTTCAGGTCAGAAGAAATTCTAAATAATAAATCTGCCCAGTTTACTTTAGATTGCTTAAGAGTCAAGGTGGATAAATATGTGTCATGTATACAATTATAACCATGTAACTTCTCTACTGTGTCTCTTGCCCTGGCTTGGGATTTCTTTCCCAACACCCACCCCGACTGGCCCAGGCATCTGAGTGGGAGTTCTTGAAGGAATGTGGCCATATCATCGCCAATATCCGTGTCCCCTCAGAGTCCCTCAGACACTCGAGTCAAATGTGGCCATATCATCAATATCCGTGTCCCCTCAGAGTCCCTCAGACACTCGAGTCAAATGTGGCCATATCATCGCCAATATCCGTGTCCCCTCAGAGTCCCTCAGACACTCGAGTTGTCAGATTAGGGGGCTTATTAACTCTATTTTTCCGTTTTCTGGATTTCTGATGCTCTGGCATCCAAGGCCTAGCTGACTGGTAAGGGAATGTCCATCCCAGGGTTAGCTAATCCCTGTTGACAGAAAACAACTCTCCGAGAAGTTCACCTTTTGTATGTCACTGGCCAATCCAAAGCCTAGACCCTCAACCCCCTTCTTTCCTAGCTCATTACAGTTGGGGCCCATGTTACCTGGCCTTAGGTACCCCAGTGACAGGCAACTAGAGACAGTCTCCATGTCCCAAGGCCTGATGGAATTATTCAAACTAGCCAATTCTAAACCTGGTTGGCCCTTACCCGGCCTCACCCAGTCCTTCCTGCAAAAGCCACAACGAAAGTTCTTATCCATGCTTTTCCCTTATGCTCTCTACCTCCTAATGGACCGTGGTCTCCTTCCCTTCCCCATGGGATCTGCAAGGTGTGACAGGCCTCTGCCTCTAGGAACCTGTGAGTATAGAAACCGATTCCTCCCTGATAGTCCTTTCCACCTCTGCAGGTCTCACAAACCCCGGCACGTTTCAGACGGTGGAACGGAAGTGCCTGAAGTCAGTGAGGGCCTCGCTCCAGGCAGCAACCAGGCGGCTCACAGAACACCACCAGGAGGAGAAGAGAGAACTCACCCAAGTCTGGGGGACTTCCAGAACCTTGATGACACACGGGCTGCTCTGGAGCCAGCCCACGTCACAGAAGCCCACTCTTGCCACGGAGCCCTCACCCCAGGGGAATGAACATTCCAGGTGGATGCGCATCCTGAGGCCGAAGGACGGAAGCAGCTGGGCAGTACTCACCTTTTCCAGGAGTGCATTCTGCCAGAGCCGGAACATCATCATGTATGTCCTGTCCCGGGCCCCAAATGACGTGAAAAAGTGCTAGATGGGAACAGAAGACAGCAAGAAGAATCCTTTAAGACTCACAATATAATGGAGGGAGACAGGGTGCTTCATCCTTTTAAGGAAAGCTGCTGACTTCCTCCCCAAATACTACAGACTCAGTTATCCACGACCATGACACCAACGTACTCTAGTGAGAGGGACCAGCCCATGGGGCCCAGGCACTTGGGACCTTCAAGTCCACGGTGGCCCTAAGTCCTTCGGTATTCACCCCTGCTTTCCAAGGCGCTTCTCCCTCTGCTGGAGGTTGTCATCTCCATAAAACAACTTTCCTCACCCACCGACTGGACCCGGGTTAAGTGGTGAGCCGTGAGCCAGACTTTGGGAAGGAGAAGACAAACCCTCTGACCCTCTCATTCGCTAATTCAACAAATATTTGAATACAGTACGTGCTGGGTATGATTTTACCTATTCGGGGTACAGTGACAATCAAAACAGAAAGGCCGGCTCTTACTGTGCTTACATGTTAGTGGGGACCCCACAGAACACGTGGGAAGGAAATGGTGGGGAACCAGATGTCCTGAACATGATCTAAATGCTGCTTCACCTCAACCACACAAAAGCTTGGAAGAGAAACTAACCGCCAATGCCTAATAAAGAGAAAGAAGCTGGTGGGATTAGGGGTCTTATGTCATCACAAGGCTGATTCATGTCGGAAACAGAATTCAAACCAAAGACCACCTGACCCAAAATCTCAAGGTTGCTGCCACTGAACTCCCCAAGTCCAAGGGCTCTGCAGTCCTGTGTTTGGCTCAGGCCTAGTCCACCCCCAGCCCTGAAGCTCTCAGTCTCCAGGTGCTGGTTAAAGGTCAAAGATCCCAATGTTTCCTCAGCCCCATATGTTACCTCCCCCATGCTGACAATCCACTTCCCACTGGACTCTGCCGATGTATAATAACAACTCATATTTGCAAAGAGCTTTACAATTCAGTGTTTTCAAATCCGTGACGTCATTTCAAGCCTTTGTCATGGGAACGACTGGCACGACGTTACGCATGAGAAAACTTAAGTGGAGAGAGGTTACATGCCACTCCCACGGTTACGGGACTCAAATTCAAGTGGTCTGGCTCTAAGTCCAGTGGACTGACCTTCCGTCCTCACCCCTGCTCAGACTCCAAACACCCCAATCCAATGGAGGTGGTCCCCACCATCTCTGTCACCTTCCCATCCCCCACCCCCATCCTCCTGGCCTCCATATTCATGCAGTTGAAGGACAGAAATACAGAAGCGGGGTGGGGGGGCTGGGGACTGGGGTGCCAGGGAGTAGAAGGTCCAAGATTAGTCTCACTTACCTTTTCAGAGTCAGTGCAAACTTGAATGGCATTGGGAATGAGGCGAGCTGTTTTCTCTTTAGTCATGGAGCAGATGTCTTTCAAACGGACCGTCAGCTGGCACCCCACAGGGACGGAGAACAGATAATAAGCAAGAAGAGACATTCACTGAGTCGGCCACGCGTGTTTACATGGCGCCCAATCAGAGGGAGGAAATCACATCTCAGTTTACTTATCTCTAAACCTGGAAGGGACCCCGTTAGACATCACCTGGTTTAGCTCCCCATTTCCCAGAAGCCATGCAGCAAGGTGGTGGCTGAGCCTTGCCTTGAGCCCAGTGTTGTCTCAGCTACTGGTCCAGGTAGCCTGCCTTCTCCCGTCTACACAGTCTGATCAATGTGCACAGCCCTATTGCTGCTTGGCACTTACATAGACAATGACGCTGGATGGAACCATAAGTCACCAGCTTATCTCTTCCTGCTTTATTTTATAAGATGAGGAGGCAGAGGAAGAATAAAGGACTAGCCTCCTGAGAAACAGCTCACTAGGTGGAAAACCTAGACAACGTTCAACCCGGCCCTGAGTGCCAAGGCCAACGCTCCTTGGACTCAACTACTCTACCTCCTGCGATGGCTTTTGCCAAATGCTTACCCCCACTTGCCAAAAGCAAATGCTTTCATGCTCTCTTCCGCACCCAAGAGGGAGGGAGGGGAAGACATGGCAGAGGAGATGTTGCCCTGAAGACTCAGGCATGTCCTTTTATGCAAAGGCGTGGGTAGAGCAGGAAGTCAACCAAAGGGGGAGGGTGGGGGCAACTTGCTCAATGCTAGCCAAGGGGACAGCCCAGGGAGAAAGCCCCAGGTCTTTACCAGAGTTTCCCAGCGGAAGATGTTGCTGTAGAAGCAGATCCAATTTTCAGAGAGGTAGAGTCGGCCCTGAAGAAGAATGTCTCTTTGGAGTGCACATGAGTAATCTGCGGTAGGATGGGGGACAGAGGAAGCATCTTCAGCGAAACACTACCAATGAGGCCCGCCATCCCTCCCACCAGCACTGCGGGAGCTCCGCTGCCTACCACTCACTAGGTGGGTGAGACACTTGAACTAGTGGCCAAGAGGGTCCCTAGCAGCTGACGTGACATTAAACACGCCATTGCTGCCTGGAGGCAGAGGGATGGAGGAGGCGGCAGAGAGGACGAGAAAATCAGAGGGAGTAGAAGCCGATAAAAGTCAACTGACACCCCTCCCCCATCCACGTTACCCCAACCCTTTACTGCTGGGCCACCTGCAGAGGGAAGAGTGGCAGTGACTCATCCTGGGCTGGGCTCTCTGCCGGGGCCATCACACACACGGTGCGCAGCCCAGATTTCCTTCCCGCTCCCACCCCCTGCTCTCGGGGTCCCCTGGCTCACCAACAATGAGACGCTCCGTGTCTGGAAGTTGCTTAAAGAGCTTTCGGAAGTCTTCATTTCTCTGCTTGTAAGTTGGGCTTAACACCTGCGCGACAATGACTGAGGTTAGCAGGTCGTCCCCAGGTTCTGTGGGGATGGGGAGGAAGACACAGCAAGAGCACCCGCTTGCAGGTTTAAAGGGCGAAGATGAGGCTCGTTATTCCACAGACCCTACGTGGCCCGGTGAGACCTAGGGGGCTTCAGCATGTATGGATAAACACCCCAGGGAGAATCAGACACTCCGAAAGGGTTTGTATCCAGTGTCCATCAATGAGAAAATATCAAACATGCTAAGCAGGGCCCTACTGGATACCAAGAAGAGAAAGGAAGGAGGGACCCCTCCAGGGAGCTCTTCCCGGGAACCCACCACGAGAGCTACTGCTGCCCTGCCTTCTGCCAGCAGGAAGTCCCACCTTGACAGCAAAACGGGGGCCTGAAAGGGCTCCCCCAGCCCCCTAGCAGGACCCACAATACGACGGTACTCAGTGCATCTCTTAGAAGCAGTGGTTATCGTCACTGACCCAGTAAGTACCTGGCTGGGTACGACATTCGCAACTGGAAAAGAAAAATCTTACAATGGAAGACTATTACGATGGGACTTGTCGATTATATCTCAGTGAAACGGGGTGGGGGAGAACTGTACTTTACCAAGACTAGATTAAACAACAACAACAACAACAACAACATCATAAAACCAGTACTAGAATAAGCACAGGAGCAGAGAATTTAAAAGCGTGTCTGGCAAGTTGGAGGCACCCCACCTTGAGGCCCTCCCCACCTTTTACAAGCCCATCTAACCCAATCCTTCCATTAGCGATGAGGAAACGAAGGCCTGAGAAGAGACCCCTGCCCAGGAGCCCCTGGGCTGGTCAGTGACAGATTTCTGCATCCCAGGTCCTCGGCTCCCCCTGAGCCACCACCAGAGCCTGTGCCCACTCAGCTTTTTGGGTGCAGACCTATCCCCACAAACTGTCTTAGCAAATCCTCCTTGGAAATTCCCTCAGTCAGCTGAACAGACAGGAAACCTGATCTAAGCTTACAATCTTAAAAAAAAAAAAAAAAAAAAAAAAAAGGGCAGCATATCCTGTGGCTGAAAGGCACCCAAGGATGACACATGAAGACGAGGGCACAACCCAGGAAGAGCCACGCATCACGACAGAGAGACACCTGTCCTCCAGCCAGGCGAGTCACTGACCGGCCTATTCATGCCAGGAGCATCCCAGACTGTCCTGATGGTGGGGACAGGTAGGTCTTGGCCATTTACACTTTGCACCCACTTCCTTGGCAATGCACCGGTATACAGCTGTGGCAGCAACACGACGTGCTTTAGTCGGTGACTTCTGGCTTCCTGCAAAGCTGAGTGGCCCGGGAGCAAGCTCGGGCTGTGGTCTGACCGCGTTCAGGGCACCCACTTGGCTAGCTGAGCTCAAAGTGGCCTGTTGGCTTTTGTGCTAGAGGCAAGGGGAATATTTCAGGAAGCTGGAGGAGAAAGGAATGGCAGGACTTCAGTTTGGGGGAGGATTTCCAGGACAGAGAGAGAAGACAGTGCTTTCAGCTATGCTGTCTATAGTTAATTTGGCTTTGAAACTTCTGTCTTGGCTGGTTTATAAAATGAGCCATCCTGGTAGTAGTCAATGCACAGCTACCTTCCCCGAAGGCACGCTGTGCTGTAGAACCCCAAAGTCACCTGCTGTATGTCTGAGCCAAGCATCAGGGCCACTGGGAGTGAATATCTAGAAGTCAACCTATCCTCTGACTTTTATGGCTATTAAAAAAAAAACCTCCAAATACCACACTTCTCTGGCCCATAGGTTGATTCCAAACTGATACCAAGATAGCCAATCCAGCCAGCACCCTGGCCTTGCAGAACACAGCCCACACAATGAAAACCCTTGCTCACCCACCTGATCGTCGCTAAGTTCCTAATTATGCCTAATCGACCCTGTACAGCTACAGCTGAGCGAACGTGAAATGAGTCATTACCACGCACCCTGCGTTACCATTAGCCCTTCACATGCATCATTTAACCGGACCACAGGCTGTTTCCCTTATCCCATTTTATACACTAGGAAGTTGAGGCACAGAAAGGTTAAGCAACTTGTCTAAAGTATGTGATTCCGAAGTGGGAGAGGAGAGCACAAACTGAAGCAGCCTGCCCCAGGGTCCCTGGTCTGAGCCACTGTTCTGTGATGGTGCCTCATGGTCTCGGTCCCAAGAGGGCAACAAGGATGCCCCAGCAGAGCACACCCTCCGAGGCGATGAGATACTCACATCCTTGGGGGCACCCACTCGTCTCTCATGCCCACGAGTGGTCTCCTCCCCGCCCCAGGGGGTGGTAATAAAGCTTCAGTGTTTCTAGATGAAAAAATTTTGGAAACGGTGCAGAACAATGTGAATGCACTTAACGCTACAGAACTGAGAAATCCTTACAAATACTTCAGATGGTTAAGTTTTAGGTTCTTTACAATTAAATTTCTTTAAAAAATAAAAAAAAAATTCTCCAGCAGGCGAGTCTTCCTATTTTTACCACGTTCCGCCATCAGTCCGAGGAGCAGCCTAGCAGATAGCCCCAGGCCCCCTCAGGTGTTAACCAGGCATCAGGCAACCAATTATCCAAGACTGGAAGTCCTCCTGTTCTCACGTGCTCTCCACATAGCTGCCTAGCCCCTGCCTCTCTCTCGCCTCCACAGAGAACTCAGGCATTGACAGAGGTGGAGGTAGGTGCCTGGCGTCTGGCCATCATCTCCCAACCAGACTGGTGGCAAACGGAGGGAGCCGCTCCTCTCCTCTCCTCCCCTCCGAACAAAGCTGTGGCCGAGGGAGAGGGAGGGCAATGCCAGCTAATCTCTCAACTCAGCCAGTTCTATCAAAACTGGCTTGGGTGCAGGAACTCCTTAACGCAGCCTTGGAGATCAGTGCCCTGATTCTCCCAGGCTGCCAGTATGGATGGCAGGCAGGCCTCTGCCTCCCAGACTCTAGAGACACGTCAGGTCGACCCCCCCCCCACCCCCATATATCCTTTTGACGCAAAAGACCTCGACCCTCTATCTCCCACCCCTGTGGTCCTAGAGCAATTTCCTCGGAAAGTGAGGCGTGGCTCACCTACTTTAATTTAAAATGGTCAGAGGATTTTGGTTCAAGGATGGTCAGGTGGGGGGGCCCTCAGGCAGCAGGAGTGAGTAGGGAATTACAGGGGTGCGGCAGAATGGTCACACGGGCCCAGAGAAGTTGGGATGCACACTCACGGCTGGGATCTCCTCAGATTCATGCCAGCAGCAGAGTTCTGCACCAACAGGTGGATCCGGAAACTTCTTCAGGTACCACTGCAAAGGCTGGCTGTCCTGCTCCAGCAGGAGGCTCAAGAGGACCCCCGACTCAGTCAAAGATTCCATCGCTACCCACGGCTCCTCCTCCCCAGGGACCCCAGCTCCTGGAGCTCTGGTTCCTGACTGTGCCCTCAGGATGAAAACAATCAGCCTCGTAACGCAGATAGGCAAACCGCTGGCTTCTCGGCAGAGGGTCTGTGTGACACTGATTGGCCTCCTTCTGTCTCCCAGAGCTCCGTTCCTAGCACGAAACCTCACAAGTGGGAGGGTGTGGTCAGCATGGCTCTTGGGACAGGCTGGCCGGCCAGTGTCCCATGGCCAGGTTCTGCTGCTTCACCCCACTTTGGCTCCCACAAGGTGGCTGGTCTTTGGGCTGAGGGTGACCCAGAGAGGATGCGGTGGGACCCCTCCTCCTGGTCAGTGTGGACAGCCACTGCGAGAGGCCAGCTGAGGCCAGAAGAGGCAGACGACACGGCAGGTGCGCAGGGCCAGCAGGAGGGCTCCGGACAGCAGGCCCCTGACGGACACGCCGCACAGGAAGAGGATGACCCCACAGCCTGGTCCAGGGGTGCACCCCGCCAATTCCTCACACCCCACTCACAGTTGGTCAGAAACTCCAGGGAGAGAATGAACTCCCGGCTTCCCAGCGCTGTCTGGCCCGTCCCAATAAGGCAATCTCTCCGCTGGGCGGGCACTGGTCCCTATGACTCATAGCCCTCTCCCAGGCAGAGCGGCCACCACTGGCTGTGGCAACAAGGCCTGTTCTCACCCCCACCCCTACACACACACCCCTTTCCTTCCCCACAACGTGCTCTCCTGAGCTGACCAGCAAACAACTTCTTTGTTAGAGCGGCCCATGGCAGTGGGGAGGCAGGGTGGGTGGGTGGGCAGGGCCAGAGTCCTACACATGCCTCAAGTTACAGGATCTGGGTGATGGTACTGGCCAACGTCCTCCAGTAACCCCTCGGCCTAGTCTGGCCTCCCCAGCAGATGTTTCCTGCAATGGAAAGTAACTGGCCAGGGCTCTGGGGGGAGGGGAGGAGGGGAAGGGAGGGGGAGGTGCCGGGGGCACGGCTGCTATGATGAAATCTGAAATTGGAGACGCTAATAGCCAGGGACTTCTCGAGCACACTCCTGTCACTGCCTCACTGGTCCACGGACCTCCCTGTGCATCGCACCAGCAGGGGGACTGGAGTTTGACTCCTCTCTCCCCAGATATACTGGTGGGGAGAAGTTGGGCAGATCACCTGGAGAAGTTGAGGTCATCAGTTCCGGGGACCCTCCCCTGCCTCCAGCACTAGCAGGAGGGGGAATCCAGGCCAAGAGGATTCCTAGGCTGCTCCTCAGACCCTGAGGGCCAACTAGCAATGCTAAGACCAGAAACTTTGGCCCCAGCGGGGGTTAAAAGGAAACAGCGCGAACTTAGGGAAGCAGAGGAATGAGAGTCAGGCCAGTGGGGCCAGGAAGGGATCTAGACAGAGAAACCGGGGCAGCAAATGCATAGCATTGGGACTGGGAAGACATGGGTCCCCAGGAAAAGTTAGACCTTTGAAACAAATGGGGCACCTGCCTCGCCCTCCACAGCGATGCTCTCCGTGTAGCGAGGGTCCCAAGCCCGAGCGTGATGAGGACTGGTGCCTCTTAGGAGACTCTGAGGTCTGAGCCAGCAGGACTCCAACATGAGCGGACTCTAAACAGAGCTAACAAATGCACTGAAAATGGAAATCCTGGGGGTGCCTGAGTGGCTCGGGGGCGAAGCATCTGACTCTTGGTTTCAGCTCAGGTCGTGATCTTGGGGTCACAAGACGGAGCCCATGTCAGGCTCTGCACTCCACAGGGAGTCTGCTTGAGATTCGCCCTCCTTCTCCCTCTGCCCCTCCCCTTCTCTCTCTCTCTAAAAATAAAGCTTAAAAAAATGGAGATTCTTGACTCCCCGAAGATTCTGACTCTGAAGAACCCAGAGTCTCCTGGTTAAATGGTGTTAGGAAGTAGACAAGGAGTCTGAATCCTTCCCCAAACTTCTCTCTCAACATCTGCACCCTGGACCCAGCCTCTCGGCCTCCACTGTTACCCATGCACAGGGTTCCTCCATCAGGTTATCATCCTCGCCAGGAGGGATCTACGCCTCAAACAGCTCTGTCTTCTACAGCAGAGCATGACCTGATGCTCAGAAACCCTTTACCAAATGTACACGTTCCTTATATCCCGCTGCTGTTCCTCTGTATACCGCGTCTGACGTGTGCACAGCCACCCAGATCCCAAGTATGCACTTCTTGGTGCTCGATCCCTGCCAACACTCCAGACCATACACTCAAGCTTCTCTGCTCCGCGTACGGCAGCCCTATCCTTTGCAGTGTGGGATGGGAACCCTGGCAGTTCCATTTTCCGGGGTGACCAGAATGCTTCTCTTCTTGGTCCATACCAGACCCCAAGATCTAGGCAGGGTATAGACCACGAAAGCTGAATTCTTCAAGTAATTCTGGAAACATTTCCATATCCCTATGGGCCTGACAGCTACAGGTACTGGGTGAGACGGAGTTAGGACACACCCAAGAGAGATAACCCCAGGGAGACAAGTCTCAGCGCTCAGCCTTTGTCTCCTACAACCCCCACAAGGGAATGGGCTGGGCAGGGCAGGGTGGCAGGCAGCTCCCGGCCTGAGGAGAGGGCATTGACCCTGAGATAAACATTAACTGGATGGCAAACACTGGGAGCTGGGACCAAATGGTACCCCCTCCCTGGGTACAACACCGGAGGGGTGGGGTCTAGGAACCCAAGAGAAAAACAGAGGGATTTTGGTGGAGTACTATACTCACCTGGGAAGAAATCAATTAAGACCTTCAAATCCTGGCCCTCCAACCGAAACCAGGTAGGGAGGAGCCAGATGTGGGGCTTGGGGCGGGGAGGGTGGCAATGATCAAAGAAAGGAGAGAGATGCAGGTGGGACAGCCTCATGCAGAAAGGTAAAGAGGGGAGTGAGATTGAGAGAATGACCTCATCATGGGAGTGGGGACCATTCTGGAGAAGGTGAAGGATGGGAGTCCGGGGAGCAGAAGTCAAGAGACTCTTCCAAGACACTGGGTAGGTAACAGTGGGGAGATGGGCAGAGCTGACGGAAGCACACGGAGCTATAGGCAGCAAGTCCTGTCTCTGAACTTCTACTTTCTATGCTGTCCCCCTAATGTCCCCATTTCATGCCCACAAGGCTTTGTTCTCTTGCTCTCAATCTCATGCCGGCAGACCTACTTGGCCATCCCACAGGACCGGCGCTATCCCTTCCTCCCCATCAAAAAAGCCAGCACCCCCATCCCGGGGCATGGAGGGGAGCTTGGGCTCCAAGTCTCTCCCAGCCTCCAGGGCCTAGGCTCCTAACTTAGGACCGCAGACAGGTTGCTTCTCTGGGCTGCCATGACGACTGACCCCCCAGGAAGGGGTGAAGCCGCTGAGGACATTTACCTGTGTCCACACAAGGCGAGGCACCAAGCGGAAGACTCCTGACCCCTTCACCCAAGATGCAAGCCTACTGCACCCAACAGGGGCCATTTCTGGGGGGCAGAATACACCCCTGCCACCCCCAACCTTGCCCTCGGCTTTCTACTGAAACTAAAGCCCTGTTTGTGCTTATCCCACCACTTCATGTCTACTGGGGCTGCGCCTCTCAAACTGGGAGGAGCCTTGATGAATAAAGCTGGGATCATCGGGTGCCTGGGTGGCTCAGTGGGTTAAGCCACTGCCTTTAGCTCAGGTCATGATCTCAGGGTGCTGGGATCGAGTCCCGCATCGGGCTCTCTGATCAGCGGGGAGCCTGCTTCCTCCTCTCTCTCTCTGCCTGCCTCTCTGCCTACTTGTGATCTCTGTCAAATAAATAAAATCTTTAAAAAAAAGGTAAAAATAAATAAATTAGTGAATATTTATCACAAATACCACCTTTGAAAGTAGAATAGTGGAATCTTGCCCCAGGAAATTACAGAAGTCTGCTCATTATCCCTATGCTTTGTGTTATTCAGGCAAGAAAAATAAACACAAGTATCAGAGGGGGGAAAAAAAAGTAAAATGTAGAAGAGAGGAAGGTAAAGGAAGGGGCTGGGGAAATGCTGGGTGAGCCTCCTTCCTAGCAGACCCAAGCTACTCAACAACCCCAGATGTTCTCTCAATGGTCAGCAGCTCCACGAGGACGCCCAGTCCGGAAGCTGACCAGGGCACGTGTGACTGTCCCGGAGCTGGGATGACAAAGCCTTTGCCTATCCACATAAGGATGGCCCCCTAGGCAGCAACCCAGCTACAGTGCTCCCCTGAGTGTCAAAGAGGGCTGTTGGCAGCGCAGAGACGGGGAGATGGGGCAACACAAAGGCCAAGTTAAGTGCCTTCTGGAAAACCGTGGATGTATTATTGGAAGGCAGTGTTAGGGAGCATGAGGCTTCTGCTCACAAGAGCACAGACACATACGGCGCACAGCACGGGGGTGTCAGCCCCCCAAGGGTGCAAGCGCTGGGAAGATTGCGGGTACCCCACACCATGGGCCCCGAGTCACGTGGCCCTGGGGAAACCCCCAGGTGGTAGCTTCCTGATCAGGGCAGGACAACGGTGCCTAGGGGAACGACCACACTCCGTCCCGTGCTGTAGACAGGCCCGCTGACAACATCCAAGCGGGCAGAGATGGGGTGACACTAGCTGTGTGGGGCAGGTAGCACCTTGCTTCCTCCGCAGACACCCAGAAGCCGGCAGTCCAGAGCCAGGGTATCGTCTCGGTCTCAGGGGGAAAGCAGGGTTTTTACAGGAGCAGCAGCCTGGGGCTACCTGAAGCCAGCTCTTCTAGGGCTCTCCCTGACACAGCAGCTGCTCCTTTCCCTCCTGCAGCTTCGGTTGGCTGGAGGTCCCCCCTGTCCCCTCTCGGCCTCCCAGAGTCTCCCTACCATTTCCCTGCCCCTCCTCCACATCACTCCGTTCTGCAACCCATCCCTGCCCGCCCCAGGCTTCCACCGAGGAAGCAGAGCAGGACCCGGGCGCATGGAAGGAGCCACATCTGCCTGCAACGTGGAAACAGCCAAGGAAAAGGGAGCCACAAGAAGACATTTCTGGATGGGCCGCCTGGAGTCTGCAAGACGCCCCAAAGCGAGAGCACGCGTCCCAGAGAGGGGGCGGCTAGGGACAGCGTTTAGTCCCTTGTGCACTTGGCCTCTATGAGTTAATGATTTGTGCCAAGTGGGGAGTCTGTCATGCTTCTGTAATTTATTTGGGGCGAGGGACGGAAGGCTGGAGGAGACACTGACCATCTGTGAGTCCCAGGAAGGCCTGGGAGACGACCTTGCATGGGGGCCCATTGCGCAATCAGGGAGGGTCTCCAGCTGCAGGGCTCAGGCAGGAAGCGGGTCTGGCCACTCTCAGCTCCTCTGCCGTCTCCCCCTTATGTGTCGCCAGAGCCCCTGAGTTCTGGGCCCTTGCGGTGACTGGCATCCATTCCTATCCCTCACTCTGCAAGGGCTCAGGGGCCCGCTGGGCCTGCGGGGGCGGAGGGAGGCCCTGAGGTGACAGAATGGGGAAGCCACGGAGGGTAAGGAAAACCTGCTGGCTGGTAGCAGAGAGGGAGGGGGAGCCAGCCCCGGAATGGAAATCAGAGAAAGGAGAGGAGGAGCCAGAGACAAAGGGCGTGGAGTCAAGGAAAGGGAAAGTGAGCTGGAACAGAAGAGCCTGACTGAGAGAAAGTGAGTGACAAGGGGGTGGGGGGACCTTCATGTCCAAATTTGGCTGTTTCAATGGTCTAACATGTCTGCAGCCACCTGTTTCCTGTTCCCTCTGGGGCATTAATTTTGCAATGCCACTCAGAGTGGTGGAGGCTTTGTCAGGCAAAGGATGCTGGAGGCCCCACATGGCTCCCAAGAAAGTGGCCCCCCCCCACTCCTCCCTCGCAGAAGCAGCTTCTGTTGCCTCCAGGATTTGAGCTCTAAGCAGCGCGGGGGCTGAAGACCACGGCAGGTCCAAAGGGAAGGGCTGGGGAACGAGGGGGCGTCGTCTGGCTTCTCCCGGACACAGGCCACCTCAGCCCACAGCTCAACCCCGTCAGGGCAGCCCTCCAGCCTCCACCTCGGGGGCGCCAGGCTCGGTGGGCAGAGCTCCCCAGGGACAGGCAGGGCCGCTGAGCAGCAAGAGGTCAGAAGCCACAGGGCTGACCAGGCATCCCTGAGCCGTGTGTGAAAATATCCCCCTACCCCACCCCACCCCACCCTAGGATCAGAAACAAGCCCTACATGAAATGCAAGCCTCCCCTCCCCCCCCCACGTGCACAGCCCCCCTGGCTCCCAGCCACCTTCTCCCCCACCCCCTCCACATGGCCATGAGGCCCCCTGGGGTACAGCCCGGCCAGGGGCAGCGGGCAGTGGTGCCTGCATAATCAAACAGACCGAGTGTGGGGGGCGCCAGGCCCCGGGCGGAACGACGACGGCAGCCTGAGGCCAGGCCCTCTGCGGCCCAGACCCAGAGGGCAGAGTGCAGTGTGGCCGGATGGCTGAGACCTCAGTCAGCTGCTCTCTGGGTGGGGGTGGGGGTGGGGGGTTCAAAAAGCTGCCCCCCCGTCTGTGCGGTGGGGGCTGTGGTCCTGGATGGGACGGCTTCATCCACAACACAAGTTCTGGCTACGGAGCGGCTGGGTGAGCCGCCACCATGGACAATCCCAGGCTACAGCTGCACGACAGACCCAAGAGCAGTGGTTGTCTTCTAGAAGGCACACGCCTCTTGGGCTAGCTGAGCTGGGCCTTGGGGCAGAGGTCAAATTCCGTCACATGGAACGGCCTCTCTACTATCAGAGAAAAGTCTGGCTGCATTTTCTCCAAAATGTCTCTACCAAGGGAAGGAAACCTGGGTCCTAAGTTTAGGCCCTGGAGCTGTCCCCATCCCAGAATTCCGTGTAGTCTTTGGATGCCTCCCCCGCCTGGTCCCCTCCACTGGGGCTGGAGGAGCCCTGTCCACAAGTGTAAGGGAGGATAAGGAGGGCCATCCCTCCTTGGTCTGTCCTGAATCAAAGCCTCCTTCACCAGCAGTCCTGTCCTGCTGCAGAGAGGATAACCAGCATGTTTGGTCTTTAGGGGCAGGGGCCAGCCAGGGGCCCATGAGCTGGCTCAAGCCCCTGGGGCAGCCCAACTGCACTCCGCCCCTCTCCATTCGGACCACTTCCACCCTCCCCCCACACCCCCACTTCCCATGCACCCGACCAGAAGAGAAACAGGGATACTTACATTATACCAACTCTGGCTTTTCTGAAAGGACAAAATAAGAGAAGGTACCATTAGTCAGGGAAGAGATAGCGGGAATGGCCAGGGTAGGCCCGGCCTCCTGAGGGAAGGTTACACAGACAGCAGAGGGCGGGCAGGGAAGAGGAACCCCAATGCAACTGAATGCTTCCCAGGTGGCTGCTCAAGAGGGGTCCTCCTTTCTCAAGACAGATCCAGAAAGGAGGCCCAGGGCAGGTCCATGCTGGAAGCCTCACCAAGGTCGGGGCGGCAGGCAGCGGCAGCACCAGCCAGAGCTCAGCTGGAAGGGAGTCGGAGCCCCATCACGAGCTTCTCTGATGGGGGGAAAGGATGCGCGGCAGGCATCCGAGACCCAGTCCCCAGATGGGCACTGACCAGAAGCAAAGTGCAGACGGAGACCAACCCAGCCTTCCGCCCCAAGTCAGCCCCTCTGCGCAAGGCAGGAGGGGACCCTTTGGGGAATGGAAGAGAAGGGGCTGCCTGGAAACCTCTTCCAGCTACATTCTCGGGGAGCAAAGGAGGCCATTTCTCCTTCCACTCCACAACTGGCCGATGAGGTGAGAGAGGCTGGGGAGTACCAGGGGTACGAAACTCATCACTGCTAATGGTGCCTCCCAGCTTCGAGGTGCTGTCATTCTGTTACCCACAAAATCAAGACTCCGGGCCAGCTCCAGAATCCAGGTGCTCTCAGCTCCCGGCCCTGGGCAAAGGTGACTCGTTTTCATGGCAACTGAGAGGCGTGGCTGACACTGTGCTCTGTCTACCTCCAATCTCTATGGCCAGGAGTCCTTTATGCACACCCCACTTGGAAGACAGACAGGCAGATAGGAGCGCGCGTGTGCATGCACGCACGCACACACACACACACAAACACACACACACACAGAGCTGCTGGGCCCCAACCCTTGAGGTGCTGATCCAACAGTTTTAGACTGGAGATGGAGTATTTTCGGTACTAAGAAGCTTGCCAAAGGCATTAACTGCAGCGAGAATCACTAGGTCGGGGAAACCGTGCCTGCATGTCAACCACTACACACAGAGGTGGGGATTCTGGGCCCAACTGCAACCTTCATCCCCCCTCACCTTGTCTAACAGGTCCAGACTTGTAAGGGAAAGAAAGGGCAGTCACGGGCTCAGAATGTCTACTGGGAGTGTCTCTGGTGGGGGTGGAGGGCGGGTGACTAAAGCGTGGTCGTGAGACCTCCCCCTTCGCCAGCTCTCTCTCTCTCCACTGGAAGAACTCTCTAGATGCTCTCCCCATAGTTGCTTCCCAACAAAGGCTGTCACTACGGCCCATCTGCAAGCCACATGCTCAAACCACGGCCTTACCCTCTCCTCTAATCCAGAGGTCTTAGCGGGGAAAGGGGCCCCATCTGACTACTTACAACCAACTGTTGCCCTGCTGAGGGAGCTACAGTCACAGTCTTCGCCTGCAAACATCTGGCAAAGGCCACCCGTACCTGGAGGAGAGGGATGGGGCACAGGCTGTGTCTGCCCTGACCTGCACCTTGGGAGGTCTTCACTCCTGGGGCCCGCCCTGAGATCACGTGGCACGAGGCTGTGCAGGCATTCCCTGAGCCCCATCCCCCAGCAGTGGAGAGGTGCCGTCAGCCTCCATGGCCCCTCAGGTCCCAGCACTTCATCAACCCGAAGCCAGGCCCTCAGACACCTGCTTCACAGCTGAGAAAATGCTCTGTCACCTGCCCCCTGGCTCCTTACCCCACTGTCCTGGCTTTCACGGAAGACCCCAGGAGGGAAGGGGGAACAGGAATGAACTTGGGCTGGGTGTGGGGACCCAAGAACCTTTACGATTATTCCTAGGTGGTGTTCTCGCTCCTGCCTAAGGTACACAGAAGTAGATTTTTTTTCTTCCTGTACTGCCACACAGCTGTGAGTGCTTTCTCAATCTGCTTCGAACAAAGGGCTTCAGAATGACAAAGAGCCGAGCCTTGACCATGGAACCCGTGTCTCATCTCTGTGTGACACCTTTGTGTGTGATATTTGCTCTTCTGGAAAGGGGTGGGAGAAGAAGAATTTGTGCTCCCAAGTACTGAAATGTGAAATGTACCATCAAAAGCGAGGACTTCTGTCTTCTCCCTCAGCATGAGACTCTACCTCAACCAGCCATCTCCAGGCACACTGGGAGTACCTCTGGGGAAAATGCCCCCCCCCCAACCTGATCCGTAGTAGCTCCTGAGAACACCCACTGTGGGCACGGGTCTCTGAACTCTGACCATCCTCCTGGAGGCAAATTCCACCCTCATGGCTTTGCTCTCCCAGGGCTGAGTGCCCAGCTCAGGGGGGGCAGGGAAACCAGAGGGAGCTTCCAGGCCCCGGTGCAGCAAGAACAGAGGTGTCCCCTGGCATGAGTTAGGCTGTCTGCCCTTGCAGGTTCCCTGAAATGCCTCTCCTCTGCAGAGAAGTTCAGAAGCATGGGGAAAAAGAGAACTAGGCATGGGGTTGAAGGCTTT
This sequence comes from Lutra lutra, assembly GCF_902655055.1. Lineage (NCBI taxonomy): Eukaryota > Metazoa > Chordata > Mammalia > Carnivora > Mustelidae > Lutra > Lutra lutra. The sequence continues at coordinate 19,016,149 of NC_062287.1, read as the reverse complement.
TCCGACAGGTCATAAATGGATTTGGCTAGAAAGGGGAGGGCGTCAGGGAAAGTACTCAAAGACAGAGTGGAACACATTTCTATCACCTCCCAGAAGGGGTCTCAAGAACAAGCACTAAAGGAATGCAAGGCCCCTAGAGACAGACCCACGTTCCCTAAAAACATCTCCCCAGTGCAAAGGCTCCTGGAGTTGGGAAGATGGGGACAGGGGGACCAGAGGAGGGGGAGAGAGGAGCTCTACTTAGAGGAGGTCAGAAATAAGAGAGACTTCTTACTTTGATCAGGTTAAGTCTGTCATACTGGAAAGAAAACCACAGAAATTAGAATTGAAAGACAAGTCAAAAGTCAAGGGGAGAGGAGCAGCAAAGCCACTGAGCCGGGATGACACAGCTCAACCAGCCTGGGACCTGGGTTCTGGGGGGACCTCTGCAAGGGCCAACCTAGAGCAGGAGCTCCTGGCCGCACGTAGCGGCCGCCAGCTCCCCCTAGTGGCCTCAAGCCAGCACTACAGAGCAGAAGGTGGGTGGTGGCAGGAACTCAAGGGGTTTCAGGGAAGAGGAAAGAAGCCATGACCATCTTCCAGCCCGCTGCTCTGGGCAGGGCTGCTGCACCCCGGAAGGATCAGCCTCCGCAGTCTAGTTACATATTCACAGGTGTGGGGCCTTACTGAGCCCCTACAGATTAACACGAGGAAATGGGAGGCCCTGGGGAGGGGAGGCAGATACAGCAGGACACCTTGGCTCTAGGGACAAGGGGGAACCCTCTCCTGCTTGCCTGGAAAACAGATGAGGTCTCCTCCTCTGTGAGGTGAATGGGAGGCACTGAGGGAGGTGGCCTGGCGGGGTAGCAACGGCCGCTCTGGCTACCACATCCCTTGCCATGGACAGGTTTGGTCAACCTGAGACAAGCATCTACCCAGAGGGTGGTGGGAGGGGTATCCCCACCTCATCTCTGTAGCTCTCCAAACTGGGGGACTCCCAGACTATGTGTCTGCCTCCCCTGAGCTCTTCAAAGGGAAAATAAAACCCAGCCCCCCTCACCTTCTCCCCCTGCCCCATCACCTCCTTATGAAAGGGGGGGCCACGATTCACTTGGAATTCACCCTCAGCTCGTGGTCTCTTCTTTATGCCTCATTTTGCCTCTCAGGGTCCCAGCCTGGCTTCTAACAGCCAGGTTTGGTTTGTGGACAACCTAGGCATGTGTCTTCTCTCCCCTCCTAGACTGTGCGCTGTCTTTACACTTGCTTCCCAGAGAAGAGCTGCCATTCAGCAGGACAGGTTTAAAAATTCTCCTTACCGAGTGCTCGCCTCCACCCAGCACCTGGCTAAAGAGGCACCGGCCCCCCGTGGGTGGGGACTGCTGGCCATCAGTAAGGTTTGCCTCGGCCACTGAGTGCCTTGCTAGGCATGGGGGTAAGAGGGCAAGAATCCTGTAGCTTCACCTTGGGATGGAAAAGTGTGCAAAGTCCATAGGCACGACCAGAGAGATGGAACAACCTGATGCGTGTGTCTGGCTCACACGGGTACTCTCCCCAGCCAGAGGGCTGAGGGGCCGGGGGTGTGTGCGTGCTGGCTGCACAGAGAACTCCCTCACACCGGGCAGAGCTCCTCTCCCCCTCCCTAGAGCAAGCAGCCACCGTCTCAAGTCCTCGGAGGCAAGCTTTTAGCCTGAAGGTCACAGACTCTAGGATTAGCCCTGAAGTCTCTTGTTCTTCTCTCGGGAAAGAGAACAGCTGTTCGCCCTCCTCCTCCTCCCTAAAACACTTAGAGAGGCTCAAGACTATTATTAAGTCATTCCTTTGCTTTTTCTTTTCCGGGCGACATCCCACCTCCTTTCCCCCGTGGGGATTATTTCCTGAGCCTTGCTGTTCTAAAATACCTATTGCTCTCGCTGTACTCCCTGTGAGTTCTGCTCGGACCTCTGAGATCCCAGGGGACGGGGTTCAGGCGGCGGGGAGGCTGGGCAGACTCCAGCACTGACTCCTTGACCTGGCTGCATTGCTGCGAGGCCTGGAAGGGGCCACCATCCACGTCCACCAACTGCCAGACGTTAGCACCATGCCCTTCTGGGAGAACAGTTCCGCTCTAATCACAATTCGGGGTCCTGAGAACACCAGAGGCCATAGGGCTGGGCAGTGGGCAGGTAGAGGGAAGGAGGGTGCCAGGTGCAGCTCCTGAGGTCACTCTACCGCACCGGGGAACTCCCTATGGGCATCTGTCGCCCTCAGTCATCTCATCTGGGGAATCAGGACTCACCCAGTAAAGCAGGTATAAGGGGCCCTCAGGACCTGAAGCCTCTCTAGATGGGGCCTCCCTTCCCCAAAGCAACGAAGGAAGCCCCGGCAGGACTCTGCTTCTAGATGGCTCCATGTAAGGAGGGAAGAGATTCCCAACCCAAGGCAGTGTTCGGGGAGCAGGCAGAGACTGGGGAGGATGGGGGACGGGTCTGTTCTCCGACTCTGGGCGCAAGAGGAATGGTCCCTCGGTAACGTCAAGCCAGCCTGCCACGGGGCAGTAGGGCCGGCCCTTCTGGGAAAGGGACCAAGCGAGACATGGGCCAGAGTGGGCGGGGGTGGAGGGAGGGGGTGCAGAGCACTACAGACAATTCAACACCGGAGGGGAGACCAAAGACAGAGACAAAAGATGGCTTACTTTTGAGAGGCGCTTGTGAGACTAAGACCATGCATGCAAAGGAGGTATTTGGGAAATGGTGGGGAAGAAGAGGAAGAACAAGAAATCAAAAGACAAATCAGATGGGAAGCCAGCTCCCGTGCCTCCCAGGGGCCCCTTCCCCTCCCCAGGGCCTGGGAGCCCAGCAGTAAACAGAAGCTTTTTGAAGGAGCATCTAGGCAAAGAATATCTCCTGCTTCCCAAAGGACTGAGGAGGGGATAAGAAAATCTCTGGGGACCCAGGCACCCCCCCTGGGGCTTATGTTATGCCTATTCTCAGGCAAAGGCCCAGGTCCTCAGGCAACAGCATCTTGGGAGGGACAGAGAGGCCTGGTCACCGCCCTCCCGGCCAAAGGACTACCAAGTGGGTTATTACCAAAGGTAAGGCAGAGAGACAGCCAGGGTGGACGTTAAAGACATCCCCCTTCCCGAGGACTCTCTTCCTGGCCCTGTTGTTGTCCCAAATCATGTTCCCTTCTACCCCAAATTTGAAAAAGGAAGCGGGACTAAACAGATGGTCCCTCCTGGTCCCCAGAGCACCCTTTCTCCAAATCTCAAGGTCCAGGAGGCTCCCTCACCCCAAGAGAGAGAACAGTCAGTGTGGAATCCTGTAACGAGTTCCCTGGGGGCACTCCGAGGGCTGAGCTGAGAAGAGAACACTGAGCTAGGGTCAACCCTGCCTGTCCCACCCTTGCCTCACTGACACAAGGGTCCTCGGGGAAAGGGCTCCCGCCTTGCCGCCCCCCACCACCCGCCCCCGCACTGGCTTCCCTGCAGCCAGCTAAGGAGGAAGTGGAGAGGCCCCGGAGGGGTCCAGCTCACCTTGGAATTTTTGCCACCACTCCGGCCAGACTGTGAGGAGCAGCTGCGCTGCACACCCTGCTCCGGCGTGGACGGGGACTTGTCCGAGGAGTGATCGGAGCCCTTCTCCACCATGGCGTCTCCGTCCGGGCTCTGCGGGGTTGGTGAGCGAGACCGTTTGCGGAGGATGGGGGAGCAGGCCGGCGTGCTGCGGTTTGAGTTACTGGCAGTGCTGCAGGGGCAGATGGAGAGAGGGAGTGGGGTGGGAAGGGAGGAGGAAAGACAGGCAGTCAGTGGTTGAAGGCCAAAGCCGGGTCCCAAGGAGCCAGCTCAGGGAGCCAGGGCTGGGGCTGGGGAGAAACAGGGAGAGAAGGGCCCGGCTACGGGCTCACGGCACCGTAATACTGCTGCTGGCCAGGAGGGGGCGGTGGTGTCAACGGGAAATGGAAATGGGACTAGAAGGGGTAAGTAGGGCAATTAGACGTTTAGCTATTCATCCATCCATCCGACCATCTGTCTGTCCATCCATCCAAATATTGTCAGAGTCCCTATCACATGCCAAGAGCCGTCTCCAAAACAGAATTTAGGAGCTGAAAGACGCATGAGAGATCATCTAATACTGTAGATCCGGTTTCGACATTGTTTTACACGTATGTGCCTGTAAAAATGGTCAAGAATAATCCTACTTTTCAAAGCAGTCACATGCACTCTATTTTGCTAGCTTCTTAAAACAATCCTCCACGGAGGTAGTAATGACAAGTGCCATAATCCCTATTTTTAAAAATGAAGCCCGTGCACCCCAGAGAGGAGCTCAAGTGTCCTCTGATCGCAGAGGCATTCGAAACAAAACCTGGGATCTCCTGACTTGCAACTCACGCATGCCGGAGTACTTCCTTGTAAGCCATACTGCTCTCCGCATCCCCTGCCCAGGGCGAAGACGAACACAGCAGAATTCTCACCTTCCAGAGTCCCCGCCACCCAACCGTGTTTCCAACAAGTATCTTATATGCCCCACGGTCCTGAACCCCTGCACACCAAGGCTTATAAGCTGTGTATTTACTGCTGGATACTGAGCTTCAGCTCTTGATGGAAAAGAAGGATAGAAGACAGAAGAGGGGAGGAAAACTGAATACTGTGACGTTCTAACAAGTGTTTGCTTTGGTCTGAGAGGACAGAGCAAGAGAAGTCAGGGCCAAGGACAAGGCTAAGTGGGAAAGAGGAGAAAAGGGAAGGAAAGCAAGGATGAGACTGCAAAGCCAAAGAAAGCATAAGGGCAGGGGGCAGATGAGAAGCCCAGGGTCTCTCTCACCCACTCAGTGGTCAGAGAGCAGGGCCAGGCTTCTGGAACAGCCCAGATCCAAGGCTGTGAGGGCCCCTTCATCCCAGCCTTCCCTAAGGGAGTGCCATGCAGGGTGGGGAACACAGTCATTTGCATGAAGATCAAGCTGTGACCTCAGATGTCCCATGGGACCCATTTGCAATGAAAACCATGTACGTATGGAGAAGTGAAAGACCTAAGGCTTTGCTTCACCCTAAAACAGATCGAAGTTTTAGATCTCACTCAAAATACTAACAATACCCTTGATTTAGAAAAAAGAAGCTAGGGGCGCCTGGGTGGCTCAGTGGGTTGAGGCCTCTACCTTTGGCTCGGGTCATGGTCCCGGGGTCCTGGGATCGGGCCCCGTGTCGGGCTCTCTGCTCCGCGGGGAGCCTGCTTCCCTCTCTCTCTCTGCCTGCCTCTCTGCCTACTTGTGATCTCTGTCTGTCTGTCGTGAAATCTTAAAAAAAAAAAAAAAAAAAAAGAAAAAGAAAAAAGAAGCTCTTTGAGTTCTCATCCCGTCACCATCTTTATCCTCTGACCCCGCCCCAACTCATTCACGATGCAAACCCTGGAAAGAGGAAATTATGTTCCTTTTCTTGGGTTGGAAAAGGAGAGCCTTGGAATGGTGGCAAAGGGACGGTGGGATACGGCCGCCTCCGGAAGGAGGACTCAGGTGGTCACTGTAAGGACCTATTTAGAAACTGTCCCTGCTCCCCTTCCCCCAGGGGATTTACTTGGAGACAAGTCCCAGAAACCAGCTTCAGGTAACGAAGCCCAGATACAAGGGTGGGTCAGGCCAGGTGGAGGCATCCGATCGGTGGGGGGGATGCATACCGTCTCCCTGGTTACCGAGGAGTATGGGCCCCGCCCTTTGGGAGCCTTTTGGGCGCCAATCCCAACCAAGGTGTGATAGGCTAAATCAAATGTCTACTAGGGTAAATTGTAACTCAATTGGTCACCTAGCATCACTGTGGAGTTTCCTGTGTTACAATCTCATTGGCCACCTGTTTGTGGCCAGGCCCGACCGCATGGCCTTTGCCCTTAAAAGCTAGTCTGTGAAACAGAGAAGGGTCACCTTCTTTTGCAAGAGGTGCGTCCCCGAACGTTTTCGGTTAGATTCTTGATGCTTGGCGCGAAATAAAGCTTTGCTTGACCTTCGCTTTATATCAGTCTCACTCCTTTAATCACGGACCCATTATTGGGGCATAACAGTCACCAGTATTCCAAGGATTAAACTGTCTTCTAGCATTACTTAGCTAGAAGCACAGCCAGGAACTCTACCCCTCACCTCAACGAGTTTGCTCACGGACACACCAGGGTGTGGATGACTCCTAGCACTGCCCATCTCAGACCCAACATGCCCACAGCTCAGCTCCAGTTTTTCCCTTCCGTAATGGGACCTCGTAACACATGGTGATTCCAGGTGCAGCAATGAAAGGAGATCTCCTTATCCTCCAAACTCTCCAACACCACTGAGAGCAGGCTGTCTGTCGAGGAGGGATTCAGTAAGGCGTGGGTAAAAAAATTCTAACCTGCAGGAAACTCACTCCAACTTGCCCCAAACCACATGAATCTCACACTCAATGATCAAAATGTCCCTGAGATTCCCTCAACACCTAGTGGCCTCCTCTTAGCTGACCCACCATAAGCTATCCAAGGAGACCTAACTTTTGGCCTTCCATACACCCGTCAAAACATCAGTCAATAAACTTGTACTGTCCTTTGTCACTTTATTCTCTGTGCTTTTATGGCTACTGATCATCTATCTGAGCTATTCCCAAAGATTTCGCCTCCCCTTCCAGATGCCACACACCTCTTCCTACCTCAGACGCTGGCTTCTCTTTGCTAACTCTAGCTGAAGTGTGTTCCTTCCCCGAAGGTGAGTCCTTCCCTGCCCACACCATCTCCCGCTTCACAGGACTTCACCTGTGCATTGCAGCAGAAGACTCCCTCCCCGCCTGCTTCCAGCTCTCATCACTTGCTCACTTCAGCCCAGCAATCTGCAGCCGAGGGGACACTCCCTCCAAACCCACGTCTCACAAGCCCCTCAGACGGAAAGCCAAGCCTGCCGTTCGTCCTGAACCTCTTCCCGCTACGGCCGCTTCTCCACAGCATTCTCATTCCCCGTCTCTGAGGCTGCAGAGCCACACCTTCCATCTCACCCCGCAAAGAGTCAGTCTCTGGATCCCATCAATTCTATTTGCTGAAAGCTCTTTGTCCACCCTTCCTTCCCCTCCCTCCAGGGCCCCTTACCCTTCCAGATGGTCTTCTAGGCAGTCTCTTTCTCTCCCTTTCCTCTCTTGGGCTCATTCACACCTCTGGCATTCAATCTTTCTGAATAAGAACCTGATAGCATCTTTCTAACCCCCTCCCAGCATTCACATTAAAGTCTCCAATCCTTAGAATGGAATTAAAAGTTCTTGAGGGAAAATCTTTTGACACTTAACTGTATTCTGGTACTTTGTGTCTCCTTACACAATCTTTGAGAGCTCTAGTGTATAGTCCTATATAACCTCCTCCGGTTTTCTTCCCACTCTCCTCCTCCTGCCTCCTGACTTCCACACCTATCACTACTTGAGTGTGAGGGGTCCCTCCCCCAACTACCCCCTCCCCCATATCTACCTACCAGAGTCCTACCCAGCCTTTAAGACCCATCTCAAACCCCACCTTCTCTGAAAAGCTTTTCAAAGCCTCCACCACTGAACTGGCTAGAGCATCTAACATATTCTGCCCGGGGCACGCTCTTGGAAGCACCCACCTGTGCCTCCCACTCCCACAACGCCCAGTGGGAGGCTCTCTAAGTGGTAGGTGCTCAGTACACTCGTCCGCTGGATCGAATAGCATTACAGCCAAGTTGTAACAATCCTCATGGCTTTCCCAGTCCCCAGTATCACGACAACTCCCAACCAAGTCTGTGCCTTCAACCTGCTAACAAAAATAGCTATACAGGTTTCTGAATGTTTATATGAGTTCCTGGCCTGGTGCCAAGTGTTTATGATGCGATAGCCTGTTGAAATCCCCAGCCAATCTGTGAAGTGTTAGTGGGTATTATTATTTGTCCCATTTTTCAGATGATAAAGTGAATTACTGACAGATTCAGTAACTCCCCCAGGGTCACCCAGCCAGGTTAAGTGGCAAGACTGGGTTTGAAATGCAGGCCTGATGACAGAGCATGTTCTCAGAACCAACACTGAGTAATCCTTCTTGGCTGGGTGAACAGATACAGAAGTATGGATGGGGTGGTTGGTAGATGGAAAGAAAAGAAGGAATCAGCTTCTTGCCTCCAGTTTTCAATCCAGTATCTATTTTGCTATCAAAATGAACTTTCTAAAAAGGGATTTTGCCATTCTAACCATCCCCTCCCCTGGTTCAAAGCTCTCTATGGTTTCTTATCCCCTTAGAAGAAAGCCTGATCTCCAAACTATGGCACAGAAGTTCCTCGAAGGTCTTGAGGATCACCCTTGGCTACTCCTCCCAGCGGACCCCCTCCCCGCCTCAGCCATCCACGACTAATGACAGATCCTGGTGCCATGTTGTCTTCCTTCCACATTTCTCAGTGTCTCTCATTCTGAAAATACCATTTCCCCCTCCAAGCACCCTTCCAACATTTACTGTTCAAGACTAAACCCAACTACTCCCCCCATCACCCTCCCCCCATGGTCTGATCCCTCACTATACAAGAAGAAACCTTCGAAGCTATAGTTCTAACTCGGCAAAATCACTGCTAGATGTGCTACGTAGCTAATACTCTTTTAAGAGGTGCTCCATGATCCAGTCAGTTAAGTGTCCAACTCTCGATTTCACCTCAGGTCATGATCTCAGGGTCGTGGAGTGGAGCCTCCTCAGGATTCTCTCCCTCTGCCTTTCCCCCTATATTCATGCTCTCTTTAAAAATAATAATAATGATAATAATAAATAGGTAAATAAAAGGTACTCCATTATCCTATAGACTAAATAAGTAAATAAAAGGTACCCATTATCCTACAGACTTTAGACGTCCTCCTGAGCAAACAAAACTAATTCCCATGTAGCTCATAACCCTACACTATTGTGTCTTTCGAGCAAACTTCATGGTGTGCCATTAGTCTGATTCTGCCACTATTATTAATAATAGTATTACATTGGGTTTCAAAATCTTAGGAATTTATTTTTTTTGAGGTTGGGGGGAAGCAGGCTCCCCACTGAGGAGAGAGCCCGATGTGGGGCTTGATCCCAGGATCGTCGGATCATGACCTGAGCCGAAGGCAGAGGCTTTAACCCACTGAGCCACCCAGGTGCCCCAAAATCTTGGGAATTTAAAACAAAAAAGGACCTTAGATTTTCTACAGAAAGGGCAGGAAGACTGGCATTGGAGGAGCTACTAGACTATGACCCCCTTTCAGAATTTAGAATACAACAAGCTTGTCACTTGACATATAAGAAACCTAAGAAAGAGGGAGGTTAATAAATGCCTGGTTAAAAATTAACAAGACAGGAACCAACGTGTGTTGGAGGGGATGTGGAGAAAGGGGAACCCTCTTACTCTGTTGGTGGGGAATGCAAGTCGGTGCAGCCACTTTGAAAAACAGTGTGGAGATTCCTGAAGAAATTAAAAATAGAGCTTCCTTATGACCCGGCAACTGGGGTATTTACCCCAAAGACAGTGAAAAGAAGGGCCATCTGTACCCCAAGGTTCTTAACAGCAATGGCCACAATCACCAAACTGTAGAAAGAGCCAAGATGCCCTTCAAGAAACGAATGGATAAAGAAGATGTGGTCCATATAATACAATGGAGTATTACATCTCCATCAGAAAGGATGAATACCCAACTTTGGTATCAACATGGACAGGACTGGAGGAGATTATGCTGAGTGAAATAAGTCAAGCAGAGAGAGTCAATTATCATATGGTTTCACTTACCTCTGGAGCATAAGGAATAACACGAAGGACATTAGGGGAAGGAAAGGAAAAGTGAATTGGGGGAAATCAGAGAGGGAGATGAACCAAGAGAGACTGGGAAGCAAACTGAGGCTTCGGGGTGGGGGGGTGGGAGGTTAGGTGAGCCTGGTGGTGGGTACTAAGGAGGGCACGTATTGCATGGGAGCACTGGGTGCGGTACATAAACAATCTTGGAACACTGAAAAAATAAAATCAAATAAAAAAAAATGCCTGGCCAAGGTGATATGCCTTCATACCCAGATCTCCTGAGCCACAAACACTTACTAGGCATCTGGCATCATCCTAGGCATTCAAGTCCATAAGAGTGAGTAAGAAAGGACCCTTGTCCCTGGGACATTATAATCAGGAAGAGCCAGACATGCATTTTTTTCCTTCTAACATAAGCCAAAGTGCGAGACAGGGAAGAGTCAGGGAATCTTCTCTAGACTTGAGGGATCAAGAAAGGCTTCTTTGGCACAAGAAAGGATATGGCACTTGAGACTAGAGTGGGGATCTAAATAATGTTTTAAGAGTTAGCCAGGTACAGGGCACGGTCATAGGAGGGAAGAGAATGTTCCCAAGCAAAACAAAACAAAACAAACAAAAAGCCAGTATAAACAAAGGTGTGAAGGCCTAAAACAGCACAGAATACACAAGAGCATTACAAGAAACTGTGTCACTGAAGCGTAACACACTTAAGCCTGTGCTTCTAAGATTGCTGTAACTGTCACGTCTCCCCAGTAACAGGTGCACTGAGACCGCCACCAGCCACTTTTAAGCCACTTACTGCAGAGGGGCCCAGGAGCCGTTCACTCATCTCCCCTCTCTCCTATCTTTAAGACTTCCAACAAAGACTTTTTCATTCCTCTCCTGGTTACCTTGCTAACAAACAGTGCTTCCATAAGTCTAACCATTAATCTTACCTCCTACGCTCAGGTCTGGGTGAAGTCCTTGAGAAATGGATACGAAAAAGAGGATGAAGGCTCTTTGGGCTCTCCGTGGCATCTCTCACCCTCACCTGACACGTGGGAGCCCTCATCCTATGCTTTCTTTTCCCACCCTGACAGCTGGGTGGGTGGTCCTGCGGGCACCAGCAACCTTTGTCCACAAGCCAGCTCCCTGAGCAGCCATCCGTACGTTCTTCAGAACTCGGAGCAGAGCAGAATAGTTAGGCGGTGTCCCAGTGTTCCTCATTCAAGTTCACTTGTGTGTCTTCAGTGTAACCATTCCTGCCACAGAGATTGCAAGGCCCATGCCTGTCACTCTGCACCTGAATCTCCACCTGCCGGAATGACAGCCGCTCCTTTCCCGCTCTCCAGCAAGTTCCACTGGCCTGGCTCATTCCCAATCAGATTCCCACTCGCCCTCCCCACACCTGGACACATCACATCCACTTTATCTTCTCCCCTAAGCCCAGCCCTGCCATGACCTGTCTCATCCAATGTTTGGCTGGAATCGTTTCAATGCCAGGGCACTGGTTAATTTTTTTTTTTTTTTTATTGGACTGCCTGATACATTCCAGGGCACCTCAAACTAAAAGAAAAAAGCATTTAATTAGAAATTTAGAAAGCCAGTTTCAAACAAAACATTTGTTTGCTGGGGGCCTGCTTGGGCCATATGTCAGGATGAGCTGCCAGTCTGTGGGGTCCTGTCACCAGGCTCGAGTTTGAGTCTCAGCTCTGCCACCTGCCATGTGACACTGACCTCTGGATCTCATTTTTCCATCTGGACAAATGAGAGATACCACTATCTCACCATAGGACTGTGAACCCCAAATGAAGTAAGCTCCGTAAAATATTTAGTGCAGCTCCTGACACATCAGAAATGCTGTGTATTTAAGGCGGCTTCTGTTCCTCTCTGCAAAATGTGGGATAAAATCCTTGCCCACTCTCCTCAGAGGATTATGTGGACAAACTTCAAGCGCTCCTGTGCCTTACTTCTCATCGTAGGGACCACATCTACCTGGGCTGTTCCCCTGAAGGGTGGACTCCCACTCCTCCCCCGCTGTATAAGTGATCATTTCCAGGGACGGTCTTAGCAATCTTCATCCTAAACAAGCTCCAGGGCAGATGTGATACTCTCAAACTTGAGAGGACTCCCAAGGACGAATCTTGAAAATATCCAGGGGTAATTGACGCATCTGTCCCAGATGACAGAAACCTGCTTACAGCTCTTCGAGGGAATCAGCTTTTCAGGGTCTACTAGGTTGGTGAGCTCGTTGCCACAGAAAACATGGGTTGAGTTTGTCACAGAAACCGGCAACGGAGAAGAATCTAGAGCCGATGAGGAGTGGGCACAGAGATGTAGGTCTCAAGGTAGGGCCACGACACTCAGCATCCGAAGGAGAGGGTCACCTTCTTTTGGTGTGGGGAGCCCAACCATTATCATCAGAGCCCACACCCACCACGTGACAGGCACCCTCCCTGGCTTTAAGCAGCATCGAGATAAAGCTGACTCTGATCTCTAGTGGTCCCCAATTCCCAGCAGACCACCATTCCGTGAGCCAGCTCTGCGCCTGCCATCCCCACGCCCATTCTGAGCTCTCGTCAGTAATCCTCCTTGGTTCTTTATATGAGCACTGCAAATATCCAGGAGAATTAGCCAGCTCCACTTGGAATTTTCCCACAGCACATGCTCAAGTGCCTGAGACAGAGAGCCCACGGGTGTATTTGCCTAACACGGACATGAATTTACATGCTGCCTGCAAACGCCTCCGGTAAGTCCGTCCACCTAAACTGGATCCCAGTTCAGGGTACGAGGACTCCTTGAAGCTGGCTGTTTGCCAGTTCCTCTCTGTACTCTTGGCTTGTCACTTAACCGTGTCTCTGAACCCTCATAAAACCACAGCATGGTGAGCGGGAAGGGCATACCCAAGGGGAGCTTCGTAGAGGGGGAATGTGGCCCAAATTGCCAATCCCAGCAGAGCCCCAGATGCCTCTTGGATCCGTCTCCTTAGGGAGCAAAATGCCATGTTAGAAAAAAAGTAGATCTTCCCAATCCTGCTTCACTCCTTGTTATAACTTCCTGGAGCTCCTGATCTTACCCCCTGCCCCGACCCCAACCCTTACCTAGGATGATAAACCCAGGCTCGGGTCCCCAAGGAACGACTGTGTGGACAAAGATGGGGAGGGGCTCATCCTGTCCAACCCTCTCCCTGGTGGGGGAAGCAAGGGTCCAGAAAGAGGACAGAATTGTCCACCAGGGGGTTAACAGGCAGCGGACACCCCAACGCCCAAGCACAGAGGGCTTAACAGTGCAAGGTCAGAGACTCCCCCTCCACTCCGCTACTTTTTAGGACACTGGATGGGGAGGAAGTTCAAAAGACTGAGAGAAGTACTTCTGTTTCTCCTAAGAGGAGCTCCTCGTGACCATGTAGGGAACCCACCCTCTGTGGACCTATGGCATGGAATCTAAACCTGGGGACAACTGTGCCACTCGTCTGGTTCCTTCCTTTGTGGACCCAATGGGCCTTTGGTGGCAAACTGTGATTATATGGTTGAAGAATGAGGCAGGCCAGGCGGCGACTAGGACACAGATGCTTTTTTGTTGGTGCTGTTTTCGTTTTGTTTGGTTTTGAATGGCGCAGACCTTCTCTTCCCAACTTAGGCTATGGCAGAGTCTCTGCCGGGTCCCAGCCCGGAATGCTTTGGCCTGGAATAGCAACCTGCCGCATTTCAGCAAAGGGCAGCAAAGGACAGGGCTCCCGGAGCGCTGCCTTTCTCCCCCTAACACAGTTCACAACAACGGCAGTGGCGGAGCCCGACACAGAAGGGGCCTCCCTCACCTGCTGCGAGGGCAAGATTTTGATGGAGATGAACATCTCGTTCCCTCTCCTCTGTTTGGGGAACTTGCTGAGATCCCCTGGGGGCTTTCCAATTGGGCCTTTAGGTGAAGGATACAGGGTGTTTGCAAACAGGTTCTGTCTGCAATCTGGAACCAAGAATGCAGAACTAGATGGTTGCCAGGTCAGACCGCTGGCAGAGAAAACTCGCAAAGGTAAGCCTGACCATTCTCCACCCTTGCTAACTACCCACGGGTCATCCACACCCTGACCCACACACAGGGTCCACCCTGGCCCAGGCCTTGCCCTCTCTCTGCACTCTGTGCCTCATGAGTCCTCATCTCCATAGATCTTGTACAGATAGGATTCAGGTCACTTCCTAGGACCAACAGGCTCCACTTACCCCTTCCTCCTTCCCTATCTTATTCAAGTAACTATGGAAAGTTTTTTTTTTTTAATTTGCTTACAAGGGAAATGAAAGGTAGCAGAGCCCATCCAAACACATCTGCAGAACATTTAATACCTGGAGACATTCTTTTTTTTTTTTTTTTTTTTTGACAGAGAGATCACAAGCAGGCAGAGAGGCAGGCAGAGAGAGAGGAGGAAGCAGGCTCCCCGAGAGAGCAGAGAGCCCGATGCGGGGCTCGATCCCAGGACTCCGAGATCATGACCTAAGCTGAAGGCAGCGGCTTAACCCACTGAGCCACCCAGGCGCCCCACCTGGAGACATTCTTGATAGAAATCTACTTAAGCCTGGAAGGAATGACTTGGGTGATGGTGGGGGGAGTCCTAGCAGGGAACTCCAATTGTTAATTTATTAATTGAGCAGCTAATATAAGGGCGAGGCCCATGGAAAGTCTTTGGCCAAAGAGAGAAAAAGCAGACCTTCAATTACCCTTCTACTGGTATTCTTGGTCCAGGGAGGTGATGGGTGGAGAGAGCGCCAGGGATTGGGTAAAACCTGTTTGCCTTGGCTACTCAAGCCAGAGAGAAGAAATCCTCGTCACATGGGCTGGAGCCTCCATCCATCCTACTCCCCCGCTCCCTGGCTTTCCTGCAGCTTCTGTTCAGCCCAGAGTTTGGAATTCAATCCAGGAACAGGCATGACAAACACTATTTTTCATTTCCATGGAGACCAAGGCCTGCAACAGAACCAAGACTCCATGCCCGAAATGCCAAAACAGCCTGACCCACTTTTCCCCCTTCCTGCAAAAACAAAATAAGTTTGTTTGGGTCCTGCAAGGGCTCTGGGAGAAGCCAGAGCTCCTGTTATCTCTTTGGATATGCTGAAGAGGAATGAATTAGAATCACCTTTGGAAACCCAGATGATGCTACAGAAACGGTCAGGCATGAACTGCTTTACCCTAAAAGCTCTCAGACTGCCTGCAATCCACCCCGCATCCTCGTCCTAACCTTCTGGAGGGAGAGGTTTGCATCCCCTGAGATGTACTTAATGGCCAGCGATGCTACTCCTAGGATCTGAACTCAAGGGACTGTCTTCTCCAACTTCCTCTTACACCACTTCCCCCCACCCTCCCCAACCATCTTCTGGCTTCCTAGGGCCTTTCTGTTCCTGAGACAAATCAAGTCTACCCCTGCTCTAGGACATTTGCACTTGCTGGTCCCTTCTGCCTGGAACTCTTTTAGAACTGAAGTTTTGGATTCTGGTTCTTTTTTAATCTTCAGAGTTCAAATGTCACCTCCCTAGAGCCGTCTGTCTTGGAAGGACCACTCGGCTGGGTCTAAGGTGGAGTCCCTGTCCCCAGGCAATCATTATCAGAGCCTGTCTTTCCCCCTTCCAGGCATTTAGGAGAAGCTGAAATTGTCTGCTCTTAGTTTGTTGACTTTTTTTTTTTTTTTTTTAATTAAAGTGAACACTGTTGGGCAGGTAGGGTGCCTGGGTCGCTGGGGCCTCCAGCACCATGACTGGCACCTGGGACCACAGACTCACTGCACGAATAAAGGAATGAGCTCTTTTTAAAGCCATTCGATCCACTGTTCAGCCACTCTGTTAGACTCTCAAGCCTGCCCCGAGTCTGCCTTCTTATAACACCGGCCCACTGGTTCTTATTCCGACTTCTGGATCCAGGCAAACTGAAATCTGACATCACTTCCAGGTTCTCTGCTGGCCTGGCCCCTTTCCCACAACATCAGGATATGTGTCTGAGTTTAAATTCTGAGCTGTTCTGTGCTTTTGAGAAAAATGGCTTATCTTCCTGTGAGTCTGGGTGTCCCATCTCCCGAATGATCACAACTTACATCACTAGGGTGAGGGGAGGGATCTTAAAAAGCGAATAAACAAAGCTAATTAAACAGTGCCTCCCCGAAGGAAAGGTCTTCCTATAATTGCTCATTGAGTGAAAAAAAAAAAAAAAAGAGAGAGAGAGAGAGAAGCAGGAAGTGAATTTCCCAGTGAAGAAACCAAATCCTGTTTCTAAATTCCGTCCTCTCCTCATGGCACAGACAGGGTGAGAATATCAGCCGTTGCATGCACACCTTCAACTAGTTCCTCCTTGCATGGGGCTGGAAAGCGAAGCATTCAGGACGGAGCACAAGATGCTGAAATTCATCGCAGCAGCTTACTGGTGTGGAACCATTTCCCTTCCCCGAGATTATTCACTACATGACAAACACCTACACTGGGAGACAGTCCTGCTGGGTTCGTGGGCAGCGCTGGCTGAACGGATCTGCAGTGACAGTCTGTCTTTTGGAAGGGACCATAGTGGTCTCGTAATCCAATCCGCCCTCCCCCTCCCGGACCAAATTCAGGAATTCCCTCCATGAGGCCCTGCTGACAGCCACCTAGCCAGGGCTGGCTTCGGATCTCCAGTGAGAAAGCACTCACTGGCTGGCTTGCACAGCTCCAGAGGGACTTTTAGTACCATGGTCCTTATCTCTCCACGATTCGTGGTCACCAGGATCCATCCAGCTGTCCCTGAACATCAGCCTTTGGAAAGTGAGCTAACCGTGCTGACTGGATGTCTGCGAACAAGCATTTCCTCAACACCTACTATGCGCCTCCAACCCTGAGAAACCTATTTATTCATCCCAAGGGCCCCAAAGCGCAGTGACTATGTCAGGGCTCTATGCAGACACACAAAGATTAAACACACATATCAAACATGGTGATGGGCACACGGTAGGGACTTAACACTTTTAAATTTGACTCACTATCAGTCTCAGCCAAATCTAAGTACAATCCCACCCAAAGTATTCCAGAAGCCTCAGCGCTCGGAAGAACGAACGGGACCTTGTGAAAGCAGAAAGGTGCTAAGCCTATCCCAGGAGGCCCCCTTCCTTGAAAGAGATTTCCAGTCCACTGGGAGGCCATAAACCACTAGAACAAGGCAGGGAGGGGGTTCATCTGAATAGAACTTCCTTTGCCTGTCAAGGGCCCCTCCCCCATCCTCTGCAAGAGAAATGTTGTGGCTAAGCCTGAAAGGAACTTGAACATGATCCATGTATCCGTCATCCATCCCCCATCCATCCATCCATCCATCCAACAAACAGCTGAGGAGACCACACTCCATGCCAGGTAACGTTCTAAGCATTAGGGATACAGGCTCTCCCTCTAAGGAACACACAATTGGGTGGGAGAGAGACATGTAATGAACTAACACTATTACATGTCCGTCTCTCCCACCCAACCCCACGTGATAAGAGCTACTTGGATTCAGTCAAAACTGCTCCCCTCACTACCTGCCAAGGGAGCCAGCCAGCCCTGATGGCAAACGCTCCTCTCGGGGCTTCAGCTTGAATTATGCGAGGCGTGTGGAGGCCACCTAATCCCCGCAGAGACATGACAGGGGGAAGGCAACAAAGAATGTCTCGAGGCCACACTGTGAACTCCCGAGAGCAGCAGCTTCTCCACCTAGAGGGACTCTGCTCTCCATTCAGCGGAGGATGCAGAAATAAGACCTGGGCACTTGGGGGTCCTTGAGAATGCAGCTTCCCCAGCCTTCCCTCTTCCCAGAGGCTGCTGCCATGCTGGCCGAAGAAAGCTCTGAGCTTGGCGGTCTAGCAGACGAGGGGTGTGTAGGGTGCAGGGGACTGAGGGTGAAGCAGCAGCATTTAGACAACCCTTCCCAACCACCCCCCTCCCCACTCCTCCCTACCTGCACTGTCAAAGCCAAGTGCGGGAAACCTTTCCAGACCCCTGTGGATTCAAGTCCCGTTGGGATTTACTTTTCTGCTGGAGAGCAAACGGAAACAGGCTGAAGAACAACCATTAGGTTAAAATCACAGAAATTTTAGAACAAAGACGACTATAAGAGGTCAGCCAATAGGCCTGGCTGGAAGCAGACAGACCTAAATCACTCAAGGGAGGCTTCGTCCTACTTGAAAATGTATTCCGGGTACAAAAGTCCAGGGCCCCCCTTTGGGATCCTTCTCACTGGCCTCCGCTACCATCAGGAAGTTCCCAATGATTAAAACAAAAGCCTGTTATCATGCATTTAATGCCACTTTCTCCATTTCAGCTTTCCAGGACTCAAGGTCAGTTCATTAGCTAGAACCCTTCCTGTGTTCCTATCCTCCTTTCTTTGGGCGGAATGATTCCAGTTCCTCAAACCTACTTTCAGAAGTTAAAAATCATTTGTCCTATGATCTCTCCACCAAATCTCTGTTTAGATTATGCCTCAAGCGGCAGAAGATACTTAATCGATGATGTGGTTCAGTTCGCCTTTGGACAACTCTTTTTATTTTAAGCTCAAACTATTTCCTGCGGCTTTCTACCAAAGGTCCTATTTTCTACTTCCCTGGCAGACAAAGAATAATCTAATTCCTTTTAAAATAATTAATTAATTTATGAATTTATGAAAGAGAGAGGGAGAAGGTATGCTAGCAGGTGGGTGCATGTGAGGGGAGGAGGGGTAGAGGGAGAGAGAGAGAATCTCAAGCAGACTCCCTACTGAGAGCAGAGCTTGATCCTATGACCTTGACATCAGGATCTGAGCCAAAATCAAGAGTCAGACGCTTAACTGACGGAGCCACCCAGGTCCCCATAATTCTTATATGTGCAATTTATACAGTTTGCATGATCCCTCAGCGTTTTCTCCTCCAGATCTGCCAGTCCCTCCGGCATTGCTCACACAGCCTGGCTATGGACCCCACGGCCACAGGGCTCACTCTCCTCTGAATTAATCCCAGTTCATCCTAATCCCCCTCATATTCTCAAACCCAGAAATGTAATCCCACAGAGAAGTGCTCTGATGAGCTCAGAATAGAGCAGAACCACCACCCCGTGTGCTTTTGGAAATCAGAATGCAAACATATTTTTGGAATCATCTCCTGAATCAGGAGATTCTGGAATTAGTCACTGTTCTCTTAGGAGTCTGGCTACAGCCTATAGGCTAAGGAGAATGTATGCATGTGCACCGTACGTATGCACAGCCCTACAAGGAACACCCCACCCCCATCCCTTCTCCTAAGCGGACAAACCTGAGTTCGGTGAGATGATGAAAAATCCATCCAGTTCTCATCCCGACTCAGGTTATATCACAATCCTGAATGTTTATGTATTTCCAGGCCAGATGCAAAACCACAGACATCACAGAGATTTCTCTTATCTGGAGATGTCAAGTCCTCAACAAATGTTTTCCCTCCTCCTGGTCCACAAACATTGGTTCCTTGGACCCTCATAGCTTGCCTCACAGAGAAGCTGAGGTTTTGCCAAACTGGCCGAGAGCAGTTCTAAGGTCATTAGGAAAACTGAGTCCAGCCCTGTCTGGTCCATTACCAGGAACCGAAGGGTGCGTGTGTACAAACACACATGTAGTGAGGGCTGCCTGCTCCCTTCAGACCTAAAGAGGTCTCAGGTGATCATCAGGACCTTCCAGCAGACTGTCTAGTTTAGGGCCAGCAAACTATGACCTAGATAGGCCAAATCCAGCCCACCATCAGTTTTTTTTATGCCCCACAAGCTAAGAACAGTTTTTACATGTTTAAATGGTTGGGGGAGAAAAGAAGAGTATCTTGTGACATGTGAAAATTATATGCAATGGAATTTTCAGAGTCCCTAAATAAAGTTTTGTTGAGAACTCAGCCACGTGCACTCTTTCACAGACTATGTCTGCGGCTGCTTCTGTTGGACAAAGCAGACTTGAGTAGCTTCAACAGAGAACAGCATGGGCCACAGGGCTGAAAATATTACTACTTGGCTCTTTCCAAAAACAGTTGGCCAACCTTTGGCCTGACCATGTATGACCTTGAAAAAGGTCTTTCCTGTGAGCCTGCTTCTCTTCCGTCAAGTTGGGAAAGGGGGTGTCTGTGTCCCACAAAGAACCTGTGCTTGATGACTTCACAAGTGGAGGGAAAAGGTCTCAGGTGTGCTCCCACCTGCAGAAGAGAAGCAAAGACCAGGAAAGAGAGGAGGTTTCTTCTAGGTAGTATACAAAAGCTCCCTTTCCTTCATTCTTTCCCAGTGGGGTACTACTTTCCATGGCCTTGACACTGACACGCTTCTGCCATGGGCAGCTCCCCTTTCAAAACATCCCATTCTCCTTTCCCTTCTTTCAAGGTCAGCTTTTTCCAGCGTGGTCCTAAACTTCTCTAACCCGTGGAGTGCCACTCAAGACTAGCTGGGGAGAGAGGGAAGGCGGGAAGCAGAGGAGGAAGAGGGTGTCCACGGAAGCGGAGTCTGCTAGCAAGTGTCAGAGAAGGTAAAGAGACAAAGTTCCCTCTCCCAGCTCTGGGTGAGAGCTTGGCTGAGTCCCAGGGAGACAGAGAGCTTCAAGTCTCCCCCCACCCTTCCACTTGTCTAAATCAAGCAAATAACTAACAATGCAAGGAGGTGTGGGGGAGTAAGGACCAGCCACTGGGTATCTATTTTCTGAAAACACATGGCAAATCTCTGAGCCAAATGCAGGCTAAGCCAAAGAATAAACAAATCCCTTTATTTCCCTGAGACAGGAGCTATCAACTTCCCCTCTGGTCCTCTCCTTCCGCCAGCCAGATCCAGCTGAGAGGAGGTCCTCTCCCTGGGGGAAAAGCAGCATCTGTTCCTATCTGAGAGGATGGCCTGCCTTATAATCCCCCTGCCTGCCTCCTTTCCCTTGCTAACCACTGCTCTGGTCACGGAGCCCCCACCAGGGGCACCTCGGAGCTAAGTTGGTGGGTGGAGAACAGGAGCACATGGCCAGTCCAGACCTCCCCCAGAGGATCAGGCCAGGTCTCCATGACGCACCGCTAATTCAGTCCACCGGCCTCTGTTCTCCAAGTTATGGGACCCTGAATAAGTCCTGCTGGCCAAGGGGACCCCTGCGTCCAGCCCACCCCCTCCCTCCAGCCGACCAGGGCCCACCCTTCAGTGCTCCAAAGGTCTGCTGAAGCAGGGCTACTGTGAAGGAGGGCAGGAAGGGGGGAGAAAAGAAAAAAGCCAGGGAGGGAAAGAACATCTCCGCAGCATGATGTCACACCGGCTGCTTTCGGATCCCCCAACACAGAACAGAGGCAAACAACATGGACTCCGGATTTTACTGTCGTGGAAGGTTTGTGTTCTCAGCAGCTCTGAGCAGCCTGCGCCAGCTGGAAAAAGCACACGGCCAGACAGACAGGTCCTCCTCCTTACAGCCCCCAGGGCCTCAACCCGACCCCCCCCAACCAGAGGTAGGGGGAGAGTCACCCCTCCAAAAAAAAAAAAAAATGCCCGGAGGAAACAAAGATAGACTGACACATACACACACAAGCGTCAGTGAGCACTAACCTGGAAGCCATTAGGAACTGTAGTAGAGTGCAGTGCGGAGGAACTCATTCATTCATGCATTGGGCAGTGGGGGGGCGGGGGCGGGGAGCGGGGGCCCTGAGGACGGCGGAGGGCACTCACCTCCATGCCCACCCCACAGCCCTGGTTCTAGCGGGGAAGGGAGTGGGGGCGGGGTGCTCATAAGCTCTGGGAGCTGCCTTGCTCTGCTGTTTCGCACGGCTCTGGAACTGTCAGCATGACCCCCCTTAGTTCCTGCCCCTCCCCCCGCGGCTGTTACTTGGTGTGGTCGCGCAGCCTACAGAAGTCCCCCTCTCCCTCGCCCTGGCTCCCTTTCTCTCTCTCTCTTTCTCTCACAGACAGCTGTTCTCTGGTCCCTGCACGCGCGCGCGCACACTCAGCCACGCACCCCTGTGCGCGCGCGCGCGCGCGCGCACACACACACACACACACACACACACACACACCCTGCCGCCTGCCACTTTACATAACGGAACTCTCTGGTGCAGTCAGCTTGCCAGCTCTCCATTATTCATGCCGGGCAGGAGGACAGAGCCGCCTGGGCCGCGAGCATGATTTCCTCTTCATCCTCCCCATCCTACAGAACACAAGATGATGCTCCCAGGAGATTCTGCGCCCTTGGCCGCCACCAATTATTTCCCAGGTGTTGCCTATTAGGTCAACCTGTATCAAGGAGGGGACGCTCAGTCAAAACACGGGCGCCTGGCTCAAAATAGAGCCTTGCCTCTCTCAAAGGATGAGAGTTGCGCTCCCTGCCTGAGCCCTAGGAACAGAGGAGGGGAGGAAGGCAGTGCTGGAGACCACAATCCATTCGAGAAAATGGCTGAGGACCTCTTCAAGGTAGCCTCTCCCAGAATTCCACGATGGAGGGCTGACGCTTGCAGCCATGGAAAATAACACTCACCCTCGTGACAAAGGAGGCTCCTCTGAGTTTTCAAAGTCCTAAGCTGCGCCTTAAGAAGGTTTCTTCCTCCTGCCCATTCACCGAAATGCAGTGATTTCAGGGCTACTGAAACAGCCCCTAGCAAGTGTTTTTTTTCAGACCAGAGGCAGTCTCTTCAACAAGGGTATCAGTGAATACTGTGAAAGTCATCCATGGCTCAAAAAGCACTTTCCCCCTCAAATCAAACTCATCTGATTTCCACAACACTCCTCTATACAGGCCTCACTACTACCACATCTAACATAAGGATGCTGAGCAGCCCTGGAAAGTCAAGGGTCCCACAGTAAGAAAGGCTGAGCTGGGAATCCAGACCACTGGGCTGGAAATCCCATGAAAATCAACTAGCCAATGCCTCAAGCATGCCTATGAGCCTCTGCAGTTACCACTGTTGTCTTCTGATGGGAGTAGCAGGGGAAGCCCAACCGTGAGTCCAAACAAACAACAAAAAGAATGATGATGGTCAGCTCAGTGTTTCACCAACTTTAGTCCCCCTAGGATGTTGTTAAACCACAGGTTCTTAAGTGGGAGGTCTCAGGGAAGGCCCAACGGTTGGCCTTTCTCCGAGACCCCCATGGGATGCCCATGTTGCCATTCCAAGGGCCACACTTTGAGGAACAAAGGGTTGGTTTATGCATTCTCACCCTTAGGATGTTCCTGAAGGACAAAGTCTTGTCTGTCTGCACAGGATAACGAGCTGAAGGTGAATACTAATTATAATCCATTGATGTCACCTTTGTCCTGGTCACCAGACCCACTCTGGGAGCTAATACTTCTCAGTCATCTGTTGGCAAAACATCTCACTCTGGGATTGCCAAGCCTTATAGGCTCAGCATTAAAGGTCTTTCCAGGATTGTTTCTGTCTGCAGCATGTTGATAAAAGAACAGCCTCTTGGTATCCAGGAAACACAGAGGTTGAGTGTCGGGACTCCACTGACCATGAACCTAAAGAAGTTCAGCTCCAAAGAACGGTGTGCTGGAGATGTCCTGGGACACGCGCTCTGCCGACTCCACCCACCCCTACCTGCCTGGCTCGCGTCCTACCTCTTCTGAAATACCTTCCTCCCTTTGGACTGCCCCACTCCTTCCCCTCTCTGTTACTCCACAGAAAGAGCCTGCACTTTGGGGTTGAACTGGCATGCAAAGCTAAGTTTTGCTGCTTTCTGGCTTTATGACCCTGTGTAAGTTCATGTACCCCTATCTCAGACTCGACTTCTTCATCCGAAAAAGCCAACAGTTTCTCTTTCCTCTTGTACACCATTGAAAACAAACAACAACAACAACAACAAAAAACAACGATGCAATAAAATAAACGCATGGAAAAGCACCCAAGAAAAGCTAGTACTTCCCCCACCCCTGCCATTATAAACGACCGTACACAATCTGAAACTGAACTGGAGGTTCTGTTGTTCGCTCTGTTGGCTTTCTCTAAGAATATTCTAGGCTACTTCTTTCATGTCCCTCCAACACGTAGGAGTACCGGGTACAGCCCAGGTGTTCAGTAAATGTCCTTGTACCGATTGTCCCGTCCTCTATTAAGACAAAGGCAAAAAGGTTGGTGGAGTCAACCAGCCAGCGCTCTCGTCTTGGTTCCCCCACTCACCTACTACGTGACTTTGGACAAATCGTACTCACTTTTCAGGGGCTTTCCTACTTCGAGTACAAAATGCACAAACTCATCTTTCTTCTGAAACACTTCTACGTCCCTCTATTGTGTTAGGAGCTTCAAGGTTGAGATTAATCAATGTGGTTAAAAGGGCAGGCTAACAGGTGGAACAATCCTGACTTCACATGTGGCTTCTCTCAGTGACTGATTCTGTGACCTTTAGAAAGTCGGTGTCACTAAGCTTCAGGCTTCCTCGTCTTGAGTCAAAAAGTAAAAGAATCTTCCTGGACTGTGGGAGGATTAAGTGAGGTGAATACATGTGACAAGCTTTTCACTGTATCTGACACAACACCAGTATGATAAATAAAAATATTATTACCAATATTGGTTAGAAACAATAGCTATTAAAAAAAAATATATGGGGCGCCTGGGTGGCTCAGTGGGTTAAAGCCTCTGCCTTTGGCTCAGGTCATGATCCCAGGGTCGGGGGATCGAGCCTCGCATCGGGCTCTCTGCTCGGCAGGGAGCCTGCTTCCTCTCTCTCTGCCTGCCTCTCTGCCTACTTGTGATCTCTGTCTGTGAAATAAATGAATAAAATCTTTAAAACAAACAAACAAACAAACAATGAAAAGATCTACTTCTGAAATCTTCAACTAAGTCTGGACCTAAGAAAAATCTCAGTGTCTGGGGCACCAGGGTGGCTTGGCTGGTTGTGAGTCTGCCTTCAGCTCAGGTCATGATCCCTGGGTCCTAAGATCAAGCTCCATGTCAGGCTCTCTGCTTAGTAGAGAGTCTACTTCTCCTTCTCTCTCTGCCCTCCCATGCTCGGCTCTCTCTCTCTCTCTCACTCAAATAAATGAATAAATAAATAAAATCTTAAAAAAAAAAAAGGAAAAAGAAATATCTCGGTTCCTTAAGCTGCATGTGTATATACACATTATTTCCCACCCTCACCACCCCCATCATGAAAATCTTCTCTGCCAGCCTCCTCCCCAGTTGGACCTCCTTAAATAATAGGTTAGTTATAGAGCAGGCAAATCAGAGAATCTGGACTATGTCTACTCCAAATCATAAGCCTTTCTTTAACGATTAGAAGCTCCTCACTTGGGGTGCCTGGGTGGCTCAGTCGGTTAAGCATCTGCCTTCAGCTCAGGTCATGATCCCAGAGTCTTGGGTTCAAGCCCCACATCAGGCTCTGCGGTCAGCAGGGAACCTGTTTCCCCTCTCCCTGCCGCTCCCCCGGCTTGTACTCTCTCTCTGTGTCAAATAAATAAGGAAAATCTTCAACAACAACAACAACAACAAAAGAAGAAGAAGAAGAAGAAGAAGAAGAAGCAGCAGCTCCTCACTTGAGCTACTTAAAACCAAAATGATCCTGATAAAAAAACAGAAACAGTATCTTCTATGTGTGATATAACTTGCTACTGATGTGAATGACCTCTTTAATTCCTGCCGACAATGTTATAAAACAGGTGCTTATCATCCCCATTTTTTCTGATGGGTTAACTAAGAGGTAGGGGGCTGGCTAACTTTCCAGTAGTATTTGATTTATAAGGAGCAGAATGCGTATCCAAAACGCTGGCTGCCTTCCCCAAGTCCCACTCTTAACCACTGCATCACCCGTGAAGAACAAAGGTGCTACTGACGTCATCAGGAGGCCAGGGGCCTTCTAGTGCTAACCATGTTTAACAGATTTGCACTGCTCCCTCAGACTCCCTGGAAGTCCCCGCACAAACTCTGCCCAGGCTCCTGAGTCTAGGAGATCCAAGACCTGTGACCCCAACGGAGCAAACTACATTTCTGCAGATTCAACGTACCCACCCCTCCCCTTGGTCCCACTGCCCACCCCTCCCCGCCTCCCACCCCCCGGCCCCAACTCAATACCGGCCTTTTCACAGCTGAGCTATTTGTCACCTAAATTCCCAAACTGCTTTTCTGTAAATGAATTTAGGAAATGGAGGTAAAAGTAGCTATCTTTTTCTGAATTAAACCTTTCCCTTAGAGATATGGAAAACTAACATTAGTTTCTATTTTTGAAAGGAAAAGAGGTTTTCTGAGTCCTGTGCAATATCAAAAGCACTTTCTAAAGAGTGCCCTGGAGGAATTGGGGGTGGGGGGGAGAAGAAGTTAAGGTACACCTGCAAATCCAATCCGGTCCCACTCAACCCACTCCTGTCTGATCACATTCTATAAAAAGAAGGTTGGTGTCCACAGAGCATCTTGCTCGCCTCAGGTATTTAGTAACTGCTGGGGACAATAATGGGGACAAAGGATAAGGTCTTATTATAGCTTTGAATCCTATTCCCATCCCAATGAGAGAGCAAAAAGCTTTTTTTTACATACTACATCCTTTCAAACATTTTAACTAAATCTGAATTTCTTGAATGACAGGCAAAAGTGAACCTGACGGGGTGCCAGGTGGCTCAGTGGGTTAAGCCTCTCTCTGCCTTCGGCTCAGGTCATGATCCCAGGGTCCTGAGATCGAGCCCTGCATCCGGCTCTCTGCTCAGTGGGGAGCCTGCTTCCCCCCCACCCCGCTCTCTGCCTGCCTCTTTGCCTACTTGCGGTCTCTCTCTCTGTCAGATAAATACATAAAATCTTTTTTTACAAAAGTGAACCTGACTGTATTACTATTATCATCCAAAACACAGATGCTTTTATGCAGCATAAACATCTAGGAGATTCCTGAAGTGTTTGGTAAGTCAAGGAAGGAAAAGGAACAGAGATCTAGTATTTACTGAGACTCAACCACATGTTAGCCACATATTTTATTTCCTTATAAAATTCTTCCTTAATCTGGTGAGAAAACTAAGTATAGAAGCCAATCCTTACCTAAGAGCACACAAGTATTTCTAAAAATCTACATTTTGGGGTATCTGGATGGTTCAGTTGATTAGGCGTCTGCCTTCAGCTCAGGTCATGATCCCTGGGTCATGGGATCGAGCCCCGTATCCGGCTCCTTGCTCAACAGGGAGTCTGCTTCTCCCTCTGCCTCTGCCGGTCCCCCTGCTTGAGCTCACACTCTCTCTCTGTCAAATAACTAAAATCTTTATAAAATAAAAATAAATAAAATAAAATAAAATCTACATTCTCACTATACCATGCTACTTCCATAAATAAACACCTATGAGGTAAAGGCACTTCAGAAAGTTCTTGTATTTAACCATTACCAGTCATAATCATAATTTTGCATTTAATCCTTGAAACGACACTGCAAGGTAAAGTCCCACTGTTCCTGCTCAGGCCAGTGATCGATCCATTTATGGCTGCTCAGGTCCAAATCCAGCCTTCTCTGCCCTGCCTCACAATGCTGCCTCACAAATGTACCCTGTCGACTTCCACCAGCCCCCTAAGAAGCCTCACTGCCCCCCACCCTTCCAGGGAGAATTTCCAGCTTACCCGCCCCCGCCTGCAGCACCTCGGGAAGCTTCTGGGCCACACACGGGGCCACAACCACACCCTCTCCAAAGAACTCTGCATCTGGGCCTTGGGTGGCGACCACCCCGTGTTCCTCTGCTGGAAGCTCTGCCCTAATCTAAAGATGGAGGCTGGTCCCTACGTGTTATTCCCGTATGCTTTAGAGCCCTCTGTTACTTGTTACTTGTTAGTGATTCTTAACATTAAATCCTCCCTGTCCACTCACTGACATGCTTCTGTCTCCTGACTGGACACTCACTCATGGACTGCACAGCACTGAGCGAACAGCAGCAGCATCCCCAACCCTCAAGGCACACGGTAATAACAAAATGGCTAGAAGCATCCGGAGCATTCTACGAGCTAGACGAGACTTACTGGATTTCATACATATCCCTTCCTTCGATCCTCACGTCAATGCTGCTTTACGGATGAGGAAGATGAGATACCTCAGAATCGCAACGATTTCCTCAGGTCACAGAGATGACAGACAGGAGTGAGGATTCGTCTCCCAGCCCTCGGACACCCAGCCCGCCCCTGCCATGCTGAAATGCTGCCTCCGTCAACTGGGGGCAGCCAAAGAGTGACAAAGGGCCAAGGAAGTGTGAGTGGAGCGCACACACACACAGGAGTTGTTCACGTTTGCAAGAGAAAAACGGAGTTAAATTGTTAGCCAGAGAGGTCCACATATATCCAAAGAAATCAAAATACAAGAAGGGGCCATCATTAAAGGTCTTTCAAGGGAGCCTCTGTAGTGCATAGGAGTTGGGGTACCCTGGTCATGAGGTGCTCTGGAGACCGCATGAAACAACTCTTTCCAGACCTAAATGCTCAGGGTATTGCCCATGTTGTATGAACGCTTCACGCGAGACAACTGATAATCTGCACACTTCCACCAGGCCCTGAGTTCCCCAACCCAGACTGTGATCCTCGGAAGCTGGGCGGGGGGTGTCCGAAAGGGTATATGGGTTGTCTCTGACCCAGCTGCAACCCAAGACATGTCATGAATACTGCGTCTGTCACATGAGGAGCCGTGATGTCTACGTGATTAAAAGCTGAAGCGAGAGCTGGGGAGAGGGGAGTGAGGGCGCAGCTGACTCTCACACAGTTTCACTCTGTGGTGACCCAGCGCCCGCTCCTGAGCAGCTACTATAAGAGCCAACTAGTCTCGAGGCAGCAGGACACAGAGACCCAGCCCCTAGCCCACTGGGAACATATTATAATATATATGCTATATATATACACACACACATATATATTTAACATACATATTATATATATAAAATATGTACTTATTATATATATGCACATATACACATATACATATATATACATATATAACATATAATAATACATATTAGGCCAAACCCCTTGTACCATGCATGACAACCCCCTTCTCCCAATTTCCTCATTATCCTACATGAAGAAAATAATTAGTCTCTGCGTATCACCTTTTTCTAAACATCCACTCTAGATTTTCACTCAGGATCAACTATAAATCTTCTCAATGGGTCTATGCTGGTGGCTCCCCAACTTGGCTGCCCTTTAGAATCACCTATGAGCTTTTATACACATTCCCAGTGCCCTGTCACCCCCTACCACTACCAATTAAATCAGAGTGACTGACGGTGACGATCAGGCATCGTGGTTTTTTGAGCTCTCCAGGTGACTGCAAAGGGCTGCCGAAGTTGAACCCACCGCTGGTGTGTATGACAGTAACCTTAATTCTCTAGAAATGTAATAGAGAAATTACTTCTGAAAGTATAGTCTAATAATCTGTATTTCCCAGAAGTCACATTTTTTAATCTAAGACACTTTTCATCTCTTCTCATGATTTCCCAAATAATAATCAGAACTAACATTCCTTCAGAACTACGTGCCAGGTCTCGTTCTAGGCACTTCAGGAAGGTTACATTGGGTTATACTGCAGTTATTATCCCAATTTCACAGAAGAGAAACGGAGCCACAAGATTACGAGCACATCTGCACATTTACTCCGTACCCCCAAGTTGTCACCCACCAAGGACTAGAAACGGGAGCAAATCTAGGAAGGTCAAATCCTCCCATGTTCTTTTCTCTGATCCTTGGGTTTTAATTCCACCCAGTGACATCTGCTCTATTCTTCTGGTCTTGAAAATTGCTCTTTTTTAAAAGAGAGGACAAGCTTGGGTAAGTGTGGTGGTGTTCTTCAGTGTGGTGAAACTTTCTCCCTCTCCCAGCTCTCCAGAATTCAAGCAGGTGCTCAGTGGCCATGGTGAGAATCTACAGAAGGTGGCAGGCACTAAAAGTGTTTTTCCCCAGAGAGAAAGGGCAAATCCCCACATGGGATCAGAACATTACATCTTAGGGGCACCTGGGTGGCTCAGAAGGGTGGGTGTCTGTTTTTGGCTCAGGTCATAGTCCCAGGGTCCTAGGATGGAGCTCCGTCTCAGGCTCCCTGCTCAGTCGGGAGTCTGCTGTCCCTCTCCCTCTGCCTGTTGTTCCCTCTGATTGTGCTCTCTCGATTTCTGCCAAATCAATGAATAAGATTAAAAAAAAAAAAAAAGGAACATTACATCTTGTATGTGGAAAAGTATAGGCAAGCAACTGGAGTTGATTTCATGGGATTTGGGAAAATGAGGATAAATCAGCCTGTGATCATGACTCTGTGGGAAGCAGGTGGCAGCAGGATTCTATCTGGAGCCCAGAAGCCACAGAAGGGCACAGAGACACCGAAGTGTAAAAAGTGAAGAGGGTAACCCCAGGGCCAACCTGAGAACATCACTGAACAGAAAAAGGCAAGTGGTCCTCCTTCTGGGCAATTCTAACTGTCCAAGCAAGAATGCCTTAAACCAAGGGACTACCAGGAAGGTGGCTACACATGGGCCGGGGACCTTTAAAACATGAGCACAGAACTAATCTAATTACTTCATTATGCAAATTAAGCAGTTTAACTGGGCCCATATCCCAGAGCTAACACAGGTTAACATGCAAGAGGATTAAATAATAACACAAACCACTCAGTCTGTCATTCTTTCCACCACCCGAAGAGTCACCACGTCCTGGACTGCCACCAGCTACCCTCAGCCCCTCTGCATGTGACTCTCTTGGTCAAAGGCAGTTAACACCTGTTCTATAAAAGGGTGAGTGTGAGGAAGAGAAGACGTAAGGTCAAGTGCAAGTCCGCGGGCTGCCTGAGTTAACATCCCGCAATGGTTACCTCCAGAACTCCCCTCCATGCTCCCCTCCAGAAACAGGCACTCACTTCCCTAGCTCTCTGGACTAAAAGCTGCTGGTGGGTCACAATCAAGCTCCTCTTTGGGAGGTGCCCTTCGCCAAAGAGAACAGCCTCGCCCAAAGGATAATGTCCCCTCTGTGAAGACAGACCACACCTACTGGACAGTCCCTCTGCGAGAGGACGCGAAAACCTGCCCCTTTGCCTTCATTTGGGATAACTGCAAGGCCATTCTAGAACCAGAGCTTCTCCTGGAACTGGCCAACGCCTCCTGCAAGTTCATCAAAGTTTAGCTTCCTCCTCTGCCCAGGCCTGATTCTCTCACTCACTTACAGGTTTGTTCCCAGGCGCTTTCTGGTAAAGCTCCTGCAAGGCAAATCTGCCCCTGCATCTTTTCCAGGATTCTTTGCAACCTAAGACTTAGCCCAAAGGAATGCGTGCGCATAGGGAAGCACTGAGGCACACGGAGCCAAAGTGTAAGGAAAAGGCCAAGTCTCAGACTCAGGAATTTGGTACAAGCCCGGGACTTCCAGAACGTTCTAGACCCCTGGGACAGGCAGATAACCGTGCTAGGCCTTCTACCTCTGTCTGCTACAGGATATTAAGAGAGACTAAGCCCTCTCCAAATCACCTCTCCGCAGAGGTAACTGACCTCTCCTTAATCCTGGCTTAAGGTCTTAAACGGGAGAAGCCTGCTTGCTGGTGCCCCAGTTAAGATGTTGACACGTACTTAAGAAGAGATCTTGAGTCCCTCCTGCCACAGGCTGGAGACTGCGGCCACATGACCATCCCCTCCACCCTCTTCCGTTAGCCCTAAAGAACCAGGTGGCTTTGGTAGCTAAGGGGGCACACATCATGGCAATCCCGCTGCTAGGTCCCTGTGCAACCCTGGATGCTGGTGAGAAGGACGGAAAGAGTGTTGTGATAGGGTGGAAGAGGTAGGGGGATCGTGGAGTGAAGGAGAAATCCTAGTCCAGGCAACGGCTGTCTCCAGTTGGGGGTCTTTGGGGGCATGCTAGAGAGGCTGCCGTGGCCTCCTAACCACCCCACGTGTCCACATGTCTCAGAAGTTGGGCTGGCCATGGGGCCAGGCAAGATGGAAAACCCGGGTGGAAAGCAAAGCACCAGAGCCCATTCTTCAAACATCCTGACCCAGCTCCTCCCCAAATCAGTGCTGACTCTCCAGGAAGTAACGAACAGAGCTCTTACACGGGCACTGAGAGAACTTCCATGATCTCTCTTGTCTTAGAGTGGCACAGAAGAATGGCCTTCTGGAAGTGCTGTCTAGCGCCTGGCTTTCGGCAGAGGTACCCACGCTGCATGGTGAGGCTGCAGACCCTGGCTGGGCTTAGCCCTAACAGAGATTGTCCATACCTATGGACATCTTTTCTCTGTACCCATTTTCCCCAGATGTGTCCAGGAATGGCACTTAGCCCCCTTGATCACCTTCTTCAAAGGGTCCTGCGGGGCTGCTAATGCTACTGCTCCCAAGACTGGCCTCCTCGAAGACAGGGACCCGACATACACTCGACTCTAGACGAGAACAACACAGGCTCACAGAGGGGTGACTGACGTGCCACAATCCAAAACACACTTTAAAAGAGTGTTCACCTTGGGGCGCCTGGGTGGCTCAGTGGGTTAAAGCCTCTGCTTTCGGTTCAGGTCATGATCCCAGGGTCCTGGGATCCAGCCCCACATCAGGCTCTCTGCGAGGTGGGGAGCCTGTTTCCCTTCCTCTCTCTCTGCCTGCCTCTCTGCCTACTTGTGATCTCTGTCAAATAAATAATAAAATCTTAAAAAAAAAAAAAAGTGTCCACCTTCATGCAGTATGGGGCACCTAGTAACACAGGTGTGTGACCCTGAGTGGGTCCTACCCTTTCTCTGGGCCGCAGTTTGCCCATCCAAGAAGGGGTTGGTCTAGATGACCCCCACCCCCCAGTTATTTCCTGCTCTGAAGTCCCTGACCACTGTTTACCACCCACACCTCCAAATGCTAGTAAGTAGCAAAAAGATGAGCTCTGTGACCAGAGAGAAGAGAGAGAGACTCAGGAAGAGAGGGTACCGCTGACCACAGCAGACAGTGCCAGCGACCCAGGCCACGAGCTCCAGCGCTCTGGTCTCTTTCTACCTTCTCTCTTCTAACCACATCATAAGCTTGAACTAATTGCTTCTCCTCCTCCAACCTCTGCAATCACCAGAGCTCAAATGCTCTCTGAGGGGCTATGCTGGGCAGCTGGAAGGTACCTCTCTTTCTGAACTCAAAGCCAATCCTCATTGAAGAATTCTGGCACTGCCTGACTCTTCCGGTCAAAAGCTAAAAGGCTCTGGGATAGGTAGGGGCAGAAGTGATCAGAGTAAGGAGATTAAGTAGCTGGCTGGCAAGCTGGGGACAATGACTTGCCACATACACAGGCTAGGACATCCTGGCCACACCACACCCTCCAGCTGAATCAAAGCTCACCCAAATCCAACTCCCTTCTCACAGTCCACACACTGGGGATCATTCAGCCACACACCCCAGACCCTGGAGCCTGCCTGATGCAAGGGGGACTGCAGAATGAGCCCCTGACCTTCTGGCAAGGACCTTCTTTCTACAAAGCTCCATGGAGTGCCAAAGTCTAGTCACCACTGGGCAAAGACCAAAGCTCGGCACGGACCAAAACTGCAATATACCTGTGAGAAGCATTAAAATGAACTTGCCCTCATCAACAGAAGCAAGGGAAAGAGGTAACGAACTTGCCACAGGTCACACTGGCAGGAGCATACTTAGAAACAGGACCAGGCTTTACAAGGGCTACTGTACAGATAAGGAAGACAGTGTGGGTCTGGAAATCCTGCCCTACGCAAAACGATAAGGTAATTAATTAGATGTTTAGACTAAAGGACAGTTGCCTCAGAGTAAGCAGGGTATCAAGTATTTGAGAAGAGGAAGAGAAGAAAGAAAGCTGAAGGAGGAGGCGCCTGGGTTCGGGGGGTGGGTGGAGGAGGGGGACTCTGGTGGACGGGCGTCTGCCTTCAACTCAAGTCACAGTCCTGGAGTCCTGGGATGGAGCCTGTGTCAGGCCCCTGCTCAGCAGAGGTCTGCTTTTCTCACCGTGCTCTCATTCTCACTCTCTTACAAATGAATCAATATAAAAATCTTTAAGAAAAAAAAAAGAAAGAAAGCCAAAGGAGTAAAGAAGCCTATTTCTTGTTTCTCCGAAGGGAGGTTATCGGATGGCATAACTGGGCCTGAAATATCGGGGAATAATAAGAGTTTTGGCAGGCCAGCGTTGGAAGAGGCTGGCTCACAGAGGGCGGGTGCCTAGTCAAGAGGCTGGCTTCCCATCCCCATCTCCAGAAGGGTGCAGAGGACCGTCCCAAACCTCCCCACTTGAGACATCATCTGTGGCACAGAGGGCCCTGGTCCTGGATGACAGGGAGGCCCCAGCGTGGGAATGAGTGCAGGGCCTTCTGATTCTCGCACCGAAAACCCACTTAGGGATCTACATCTGTTTCTATTCTGTACATCTCCTCTTCCCCAAATCGAGAGGCAAGGTCTTCCCTCTACTGTTGGGGCCAGAAACCCGTGCACAGAATCCACCCATCTTCAAAGCAGAAAGGCCTTTTGATCTCATTCAGCCCAGATTCCCACCCAAAGCAGGGATGTTCCCTGCAGCTTCTCTGAGGAGAAGAAAAAGAAACCAATGGACTCTTCCATTAGCCTCCAAAATGATGAATCAATATTCTTAAGTAACAGGGCAGAGAGCCAACTCCTCCTCCCCAGGGAAGTGGACAAAACGAGCGTCTCGATCCACCAAGGTCCTGTCCCTCCGCTATCACTGTGGGTTTCTGAACCACCAAAGGTACCAAAACCCCCACCAAGAACAGCAGTGGTCCTGTGAGGCTTCCTGGAAATCTCGTAAAATATGCCCAAGTGGGAGTGAGTGGACGCTAGGAAAAGTCTGCCCACTGCTGCGTTCCCTGTATGCTGACATTTGTCATCAAGATGGAAAATATCCACGAGACATGCCCTGGAGGACTAACTTGTTTTCTTCTAAATAATCCAGCATTTGACTCACCAAAAACCCTTGTTATCAGGATCTATAAAATACCACAGCCTGGGGGTATGGCATCAGAATCCCCCGTTTACCCCCAGGCCCTTTGCCCGGCCGCCAGCACACCCCGGGGTGGGGTGGGGGGCAGGGAGAAGCAGCTCAGTAGCCCCCCCTCCGCCCCGGCCAGGCGGGGTGTCTCCCTCCCAACCTCCTCAACCACATGCCATGTCTGTGAGCAGCTGGAGGAGTCTGATTCCCGACTGCAAAGAGAAACGACAGAGCACGGGAGGAGAACGCAGCCCCAAGACGAGTACTAAACGTGGAAACCTCGAGTCCTACAGGATCGTTTTCAGAAAAGTAGTGGTTGAGCAAAACCAAAAAGTTATAATAAAAACTTGTTTGCATGCTAACCCCTAGTGCCCACTTTGGCTCAGGGGTGCTCCTGAGGGGAACGCCTCCTGCATACCCCTGGTTACACACCGCCACCCCGCCCCGCCCCTGCCGGGCCACTGCAGACGCTTCTGTCCGTTCTTCTTCCTTGAGGCCAGGAAGGCTGGACAGAAGGTTCAATTTAAGTCAGGGGACGGAGCTGGGTGTGGACGGTAATTATTATAATACCTTGTATTTATGTCTAGCTATTTCTGGTCTGCAGTTTGTTTTCTCTTCTGATTCTCGCTGGAGAGGTCAGTCTGCCTTATAGATGTGGCTCCTGGCCTCCCTCTGACAGCATTCCAGGGCTCAGCAACGGCACCTCCCCTAGAGGTGGAATGGAAGCCAGGCAGGGATTTCTCTCCTCAGCCTACAGGCCAAGAGATGGACAGGGCACATGGGAGCGCCGCCTTCTCAGAGCAAGTCGGTGTGACGTGCAGCTGAGAGTCGCTGGTCACTGACTGGAACACACTGACCAGCCTAGCCAGGGCACCTTGCCTCTAAAAGGCTGCTCGACAGGGGGCGCCTGGGTGGCTCAGTGGGTTAAAGCCTCTGCTCAGGTCATGATCTCAGGGTCCTGGGATCGAGCCCCGCATCGGGCTCTCTGCTCAGCAGGGAGCCTGCTTCCTCCTCTCTCTCTGCCTGCTTCTCTGCCTATTTGTGATCTCTGTCTGTTAGATGAATGGATGAAATCTTTAAAAAATAAAATAAATAAATAAAATTAATTAATTAATTAAAAGGCTGCTCGATAATCATGATCTCCAACCTGGGTGATCAGTTTACCAAAACATAAAAATTAAAGAAAGGGGCCCCTGGGTGGCCCCGTCGGTTAAGTGTCTCACTCTTGGTTTTGGCTCAGGTCGTGATCTCAGGGTCTTGAGACTGAGCTGTATTGGGCTTCGCACTCGGTAGACCTCTCTCTCCCTCTCCCCTTCCCCCTCCCACACTCACTCTGTCTCCTCATCTAATAGATAATTCTTTAAAAACACAAAAATTTCACCAAAAACGTATATAGCACGACCGATGTGTGAAGTCTATTGTGAGAACTTCATAAACAGCAACTCTGTTCATTCTCAAAACCACCCTCTACAGCAGGTACGAAATTATCCCCATCTTACAGGTAAGAAAACTGAGGCACAGAGAGGTTGAGAAACTTACCCAAGATCATAGAGATAGTAGCTGGTAGGGCCAGGCTTCAAACCCAGTGGACCAGCTCCAGGGAACCTGCTCTTAACCCCTAATGAGAGGCCCCCTTGCTCAAATCCGTGCGTCCCAGGCAGACAACGTGATTCTGTCTGCCCCCACATGATTCTGATGGCCAGTCAGTTCTGGCAATTACTGAGTGGCTCTCAAAACTAGGGTGTGCTTGTTGAGACTCAGGTTCCTAGGCCCCAGATGTTCTGGAATTGGAATCTAGAATGCACAATTCTAACGAACCCCTAAGGCAGTGCCATGGCAGGCAGTTTCCAAAAGGCACTGGGAGAAAACCAGTCCTATCCCTTGACCCCACTCACCTGGGACAAGTAAACAACTCACTGGGGCACCTCCCCTGCTGCAGCCTGCAGAGACCATTCCTTCTCTGCTGGGGCGGGTGCCTGGGGGAGGGGGAGCCACCGGCTGTGTGAGGGCTATTCTGTTCTTTAGCCTTGGTGACAAGACTGCCTTCTGACAGTGGAGCAGGAGGGCAGGGTGGGAGCCCGAAGAGAGCGCACCGTCCCTCCACCCTTGACAGGCTTCACATCACAGGGGGACACGCGGCTGGTAACGGGAAAAGGAAAAAAAAAAAAAAAAAAAGACTGGGCGGCCTGGGCCCCCATCTCCCATTGCCAGAACAATGGCCTCTTCAAATGCCTGGCATCTGAACTGGCAGTCGGCCACCAGGAAAGAAAAGAGCTCACTGTCCCTTTAAGGACGCCCTCTCTCCACAAAGGTCAGAAATGCCAGCTCAGCCTGCCCAGCGGCTGCCGTTTTGCCACTTTGGTGCCCCGGGGCCCAGGGCCATGCTCTCCCTTCCAGCTGGTTCTCCAAGCACCTGCTGTCTTCCGAAAAAGGCAGAGCACCTGGGGGACAGCTGTCGCTCCAAATGAGGTTCCATCCAACCAGCAGGAGCCGCTGATGTGGAGGAAACCCAAGACCTCGTTTGCATCTCCTAATCTTTCCCCCAGGGGAGTTGGTCCCAAGAAAGTGGGGCTTGGGAGCCAAGGTCAGAAGCATGACTGGAGGAGGAGGGATGTGGTCAGAAAGAAAACTGACAGAGAAACAGACGCTCCAAAAGAAACATGGTATTTCACCCACAAGTGCAAAGGCTGATGGATGAAGGATCCAGAAATCACAATAAGCCGGGGGTAGGGAGTTGAGGTTGGGGGGGGGAAGGGGTGCTGCGGCAGGAAACACAAGCTAGTGGAAGGGCGAGGGCCTTCCTCCTGCAGATTGGGTTCGAATGCTGCCGCTTTAGGTAACCCGGGCACCTTCCCTAACTTCCCTGACCCTGATTTATTTACTGAACAGTACATATAGAAACTAATAATGTCTGTGATTAGAGTACTTGCCATGCCGTGGGGGTCTCACAGGCAGCTCAGAACGTGCTCAAGAAGCCTGAATCCTGGACCACACCACCGCTTCTAAGAAGCCAACTTGCAAACAGATGCCATGAGGAAAAGGGGCATTCACAGAGCAAACTGCATGTTGGTGCAAACCATGATTCTCCTGGAAAAACAATTCCACCTATTCATAATATAAAGCAGGGGTTGGCAAACGTTTTCTGGAAAGGGCCAGATATGTTACATTATAATATTACAATACATTGGGCCTTCCACTCACCGTGTGTGGAGCCCAGTGTGGAACTTGACCTCACAACCCTGAGATCATGACCTGAGCTGAAACCAATAGCTGGACGCTTAACCGACTGAGCCACCCAGGCACCCCTGTAAATAAAGTTTTATTGGGACACAACCACGTTCTTTTGTTTACACCTCCACGGCTGCTTTAATCCTACAGAAATAAAGAGTTCAACAGTTATGGCAGACCCAGTGGTGTGCAAAGCCCAATGTTTTTTTGTGTTATATCCCTCACCCTCTGCTCCTCCCCCTGCTCACAGTCTCTCTCTCTCAAGTAAGTAAGTGAATAAAATCTTTAAAAAACATAACACAAAAAACTCCTTTATTTTCAAAAAGAGATGGCAGCTGACAGGTAGAATTAGTGGAGGAAATGGTGCAAACCTCATGGGAGATTGGAATAAAAGATATAGAGGCAGAAACCTATTTCTTGGGAGCCTGGGTGGCTCAGTTGGTTAAGCAATTGCCTTCGGCTCAGGTCATGATCCCGGAGTCCTGGGATTGAGTCCCGCATCGGGCTCCCAGCTCCACAGGAGTCTGCTTCTCCCTCTGACCCTCTCCCCTCTCATGCTCTCTCTTACTTGCTCTCTCTCTCTCTCTCTCTCTCAAATAAATAAGTGAAATCTTATTAAAAAAAAAAAAACTATTTCTTGTTCTTCTATGCTGGGACTGTGACTATTGTCCCCATTGACTTGATCTCCAAGAAAGTTTCTGGCTAACCCCAGCCCACTGCAATGGCTCCTGCTGGTTTCTTCAGCGGTCATGTCCAGAGTCTGCTCACATCTCTTATTCTTCTGCACTTCTTCTCTTCTTTGAGACTGGGAGCTTAGAAGGGGCAGGGTCTCATTCCTCAGCAAAGTCAGCAGGGCACTGACCCAATGACTACCCCTCGAAGTGTCCTCCTCAGCACGCCTCATGGTAAACGTGTCCTCCCCCAACCCAGCTTCCCAGGCCACAGCAGGCTGGGGTCCTTCAAATAGCTTCCCAAATAGCTCTGTCTGTCAGGGAAGCCATGCACACTGTTCAGTCATTCACGGATCCATTTAAATAGGGGAGCGCCTACTGTGTGTGGGTAAACCTTAGAAAACAACTTCACCTCCGCCTTGAGTGGCGCTGGGGAGAGTCTGCTGTGATGCGTCCTCTCAGAAGGCCGCCCTCGTGTTCACTTCCTGCTCCCTGCTGTCTTCCTACCCCAGAGCCCAAGCACTTCAAAAATAACTTTCTCGGCTCTGCTAACAACTTTTATCATGACAATTTCTAACTGGCACTAAGAGCAGAGAGGATGAGAAAAGCTGAGAATAAGAAAACAGATCAAAAGCAAAGGAGGTGGAAAGAAAAGCCAAAAAAAAAAAAAATCACTATTTCAAATTAAAAAAAAAAAAAAATACTGCCCACTCACATCATTCTATCTGCATAAAACAACCTCGTTCTACAAATCCCTCCTAATAGGGTCCTAGCTTTCCTTCAGAGCTCTGCCCCCCATGCACCTTCCCCAGGGAAACTTCCCTAATAAACTCTCCCAAATCTTGAGGACACTCAAGATCCAGTTCTAGACCCTAGAGTTCTCCATTATGGCTCACTCTTGCTTATGTACCTAATGTGTGGTGTATTACAGCCTATGGGCTCTGTCCTAACCCTTAAAATGCCATCTGCTCAAAACCTACAGGATATGTTTTCCTTCTTCCACATTCCCTATGGCACACTTTCCTTGGCTGGTGCTCTCCCAACATGATTGCTTGGCCAACATTCTGCTTGGATGGAAGGGCTGCTGCTGTATTACAATATCCTCAGTGACCTGTCATCACTGTTCACACCACCATTCATTCATTCATTCATTCACTCACTCACTCCTCCATCCAACCAAACATCACTGTGCAGTCCATTCAACCAAACGCCATTGTGCCGTCGACTGTCCTGCATCTCATGGGCAAATCCATTTAATCATCAGGCCAGCTTGGTATTAACATGTAACTGGCACAGGACAGCAGAGGTGATTTCAGAAGGGATTATGGCGAAGTGGGTGATGGATGG
Source organism: Lutra lutra (assembly GCF_902655055.1). Classification (NCBI taxonomy): domain Eukaryota; kingdom Metazoa; phylum Chordata; class Mammalia; order Carnivora; family Mustelidae; genus Lutra; species Lutra lutra. The sequence goes on along the minus strand of NC_062287.1, from coordinate 18,976,435 downwards.
GAAGGGGCAGACTATCACATTCTGGAAGAGAGGCACTCATCTACCTGGCACTCTAATGTTGGCAAAATGGCGGGACCGACCACATTCCCCTTGAGGTCCATGACTTATGACTTAGTCCACACCAAGGTTTTATAGAAGTAGATACAATTTTATATCAAAACGGACTGAGGTATTAAATTTAAAAACCAAATCACAGGACTCAAAGGAAGCAGAGGCGAACGCATATATGGTTATGGTTTGGGAGGAATTTTCTTTGAATAATGCCAAACACAGAAACCATGGAGGGCAAAAGTGATTGACTGGATCACATTGAAACAAACACACTTCTGTGTGCTGAAGACAGCCTGAAGTTAAAATACTTCTGACATGCATGACTAAGGGTTAATAACCTTATTATATTCGAGTCCTGAACAATGAAAAAGGCAAACACCTCAACAGGAAGGGGGGCAGAGAACAACAAAGGCACTTCACAGGAGAAGTATAAATGGGTAATAAGGAAATTAAAAGCATGTCACCAATGATCAAAGAGATGCAAATGAATGATACCACTCGGGGAGTATCAGATTGGCAAAGACTAAAGAGAATGGTAATGCCAAGGCAGGCAAGGACAAGGGGAAGAAACAAACACTCGTAACTCGCTGGTGGGTGTGTAAACTGGAACAACCTTTCCAAAGGGCAACTTGGCACAAGGCATTAAAAGCCATTGACCTAGAAATCTGGCTTCTAAGTATTTATCTGCAGACTCTTAGCACATTATTTTTAATCTTAAAGAATTGCAAAGACTCTAAGTGTCCAATAGGAGAAGGGACAAATACTTACATCTCTGCAATACTACCCCTTAAACATAATTACAGAAATCTGTATTTATTATGATAGAGAGATCAGGTGCTATTAATTAAAGGATTTCAGAACAATGTACAGAGTGAATTGTAAGTTTCATCTATCTTTACCTTTCTATGTAAAGTATATACAGGAAAAAAAAACAGCTCGGAGGATATAGTGATTATCACTGAGGGATGATATTATGACTGACTTTTTTACTTTATATTTTCTGATTTTTCTACAATACTCAGAGACAATGGGTGTTGCCAAAACAACAACAGAAAACCCCACATATTCAAACAAGTTTAAACTACTGACAATTTTTTTCTCAAAAATGTTTCTTTTTTTGTTAATTTCTGATTTTCAGAAGACAAGTAGTATGCAAAAAAACTATGAAAAGCAAAAAGGACTATACAAATCTAAGAGGGCGATCAATTATCCAGCATATTTTTTTCTGAGTACCTACTATGTGTAAATCCTTGTAGAAAGTACCAGAAAATAAAACAAAAATTGGAATGCCTCTCTATTCACAGAAAAGATTTAATATGTCATAAAAGATAGAATGACATTTAATCCAAGACCGGAATTATGGGGATCCACGTAAAGTGCACAGAGAATGGAAAGGGACTAATTAATTCCTATCTGGGGATGAGATAAATCTGGGATTGACTTCTTTGAGAAGGTGAGAGTAAAGATAATTCTGAAGGATAAATGGATTTCCATAACCACAGACAGGAGAAGCAGAGGCAAAGGGGCAGCATAACCAAAGACTGCAGGGACATGAAAAGGTATGTGTGTGACATGCTCTACAAAGGGAAAGTGTGTCGAGACGGTGGGGACAGAAGAACCTGTGGAAATCTGGAGTGATGATGAGGCTGGACTCTCACGACGGAACCAGGGAAGGCTTTCAGTGTCATAGCCAGGTGTCACCTGTATATTGTAGGTTACTAGGAGCCAAGTTCAGTTTTGAAGAAGGGTTAGAAATCTGATCTGTAGCTCGCCTGAATGATCAATGGACCCAAACGTTCCAAGAAGAGATGAGATTATTCAGTCATAATAAAGGAATGAAGCACAGATACGTGCTATGGCTTAAATGAATCCTGAAAACATTATACTAAATGAAAGAAGCCAGTCACAAGAAAGTCCACATACATCTATGATTCCATTCATGAAAGTCCTTACAGGGGACTCACAGAAACAGAAAGTAGATTAGTAGTTGCCTAGGGCCGGGCTGGAGAGGGGGAAGGTCTTGTCTTGGCTAAAAGGCACAGATGGGGTTTCCTTCTGAGATGATGAAGATGTTCTCAAATTGCGGTGATGGTTGCACATATTGTGAATATACTAAAACCCACTGAGTTGTACACTTGAAATGAGTTGTGTGGCACGTAAATTATATTTTAAGAAAGTTTAAAAAAGAAAAAGAAGAAGAGGAGGAGACCAGCCAGGTGGCTACTGCAACAGACCAAGCAAGACATGGCAGGTTATGAATTCAGACAGTGGCAGTAAGCCACAAGGGAAAGGGCAGAGGACAAATCAGAGACACTGCAAAGAGAGAACGCACCATGTGGACAATGACAAGAGCAAGGGGAAAACAAACAAAAAAAGCTCCAAAGCTTCCAACGTGAATGACTAGGACAGGAGGATGGGAAGAGAAGGCTGTTGGCAGACTATCACAGATATGCTTTCTGTGCCATGAGTTCAAGGAGCTGAGCCCCTTCAGGCAGTGAGGAAACTCAGAGAGGGGCAGACCTGGAGTGAACAGTCCTTCTCCCTGCACCGGTGTGGAGAGGTCTTTTGTGACTGGGGACAATTACTCATTCTGTTTAGCGCAAACAGCTGACATCAAGGTGGTCCTGATGCCTAGAAATACACTTCGGAGAATTTAGCCAGAGAAAGAAGGGAAGACTGCCTTAAACAAGAAAAACCAGGGCACCTGAGTGGCTCAGTCTGTGAAGCGGCCGACTCTTGGTTTCAGCTCAGGCTGTGATCTCAGGGTCATGAGACGGAGCCCTACACCTGGCTCCACGCTCAGCAGAGTCCCCTTGAGAGTCATTCTCTCCCTCTCCCGCGGCCCCTCCCCCACTCCAAAATAAATAAATAAATCTTAAAAAGCAAAACAAAACAAAACAAACAAAAAAACACAAGAAAACCAATTTTATATCTGTACCTACAACAGTCTCAGCCTTTAACAGAATGGAGTCCTGCTCTAGGTCCAGACTCCGTAAAAGGAGCCCCATCACGGCGGCTGTTAAAGGTCACGGTTCCTGCAAAGACCACTCAACAGCAGAATGGCAGAGGCTGGCACCTCTTACCAGTGCACCTCCCAAGAGTACAGGTTGACTCTGTTTGTTTACATCATAGAATGCAAGAACGTGAAGGAGAAACACTTGGCTCATGCAATCAGAGGGTTAAAAAGTCATTCAAACAAGCCAGAGTCAACAGAGGCTAAATACATAAATATATTTTTTAAAAGGTACACTTTAGACCAAAAAGATGGGCTAAAAAAACAAACAATAATAATGTGCAGAGCCCAGCAGGGCAGATCACCTTCGAAAAGCCCAAAGGTCAAGAGTTCCCCAAATTTGCATCCTGAGGTCTGTCAAGTTGAGCCTCTGGAAAACAAAGGGATTTTGCATGTCACGTCCTAATGCCACTGGGATACCAACTACCGGCCACCCAGTAAGGCATAAAAAGTTGAGGTCGCTGCAGGGAAGCTATTATGAAACAGCAAGGCTCCCAGTCTCGGGAGAATGGGTCCAAAAAAAGCTCTTAACTGGAAGATAAATCTATTTGCACTACAGCAGAAGAGGTATGCGAGTCCCTCTGTGGAATTTTCCTGTAACAGGCGGTGCTGGTGAGACCCTACAGAGAAGGGCGTCCAGGTCTGGCTCCCCCACTCCTGGGGCCAACCCCCACCCCCACCCCAAGGCCAGGACCAGTTCCTATCACCAGCTGAGTGTGTGCTCCAGAAGGGGACAGAAAGAATCCAGTGGGAACTTGTGGAGAATACAGAAGGGTCCGACACTCCAGAGATCTCCAGCCTGAAGTTCATGGGGGTTTAGAAAGAGAAAAGTATCTGCTGCTCTAATCTCAGCTGTCATCTCAAAGATGAGGACACTGGTGCCTTGCCGAAGGTCACACACTCAGTTGGAGGTAGAACATGTTCCAGGCTCCAGCTAAGTGACCGAGTGACCATACCCATGGGGGGACAGAAGACAGGAGAGTTCCAGCAATGAGACTAAAACCTATCTGGGAGGCTATTAAGCTGAAAGTAGTAAAACTGAGTGATTGTGGACTAAGACTATCCTTCCTGGCTACTCTAAGGAAGATAAGGGTCAGAGTTCTCTGTATCTATCCAGGGCATGAGTAACAACTGCGGATTTTCAGTATGTGGAGAGCAAGGCTATGACCACCCTCTCTTTCAACATCAGACACAAGACAATGAAAATGTTAATAGCGACGTAACATCTATAAGGTGGTTACAAACGTGCCCGGCCTCCTCCTCAGTACCTTCCCAGGATTTATCTCCATTAATCCTCCCAATCCCTACAAGAGCCCTCCAAGGCAGGCATGATTAGCCCCATTTTATAGATGAGAAAATCAAGGCTTGGCAGAATAGGTAACTCACCTAGCATCCCACAACTAGAAAGGAGCAAAACCACTCGCACCTGTCCCTTAGGGTCCCCCACATAGCTAAAAGGAAGGAGCCCCCCTCCCCGGTGATGGAGCAGCCATTCGTGTCAGCATTAGAACAAGGAGATGCTGCCTGAGAAGCATGACCTGCCCACTCCGTGGGGAAGGGGCATGGGGCCCAGACTCCAGAGCCCCATCAGTGCTCAGTTCCCAAGATCTGCATTTTCTGGGACCTGTCCTCCCAGCCGTTGAATGTTTTCATAAATCTTACAAAACAAACAGACAAACTGAAGGGCTTTCAAATATTTAGGTATGGTTAAAATGCTTAATTGGATGGTGAACAATGTTTCACTCTCCTTTATTTATTTCTTCATTCTCCTTTAAGCTGTACGGATATATTATATGCTTTCTTTTCGAGGTAGGGTCCATTTCACAATTTTTTTTACAAGTTTTTTTTGTCTCTTAGTTTGTTTTTTAAATAAGCCCTGACCCAGCCCCAAAGTGAAGCCACCAGATCAGCGATGACCAGGGACAGGGCTCAGCACAGGGGTGAGTCCGCAGCAGAACTAGTCTCCCACACATCACCTGACCCAGAGAGCACCACTCCCCAGAAGACTGCCTCACCTCCATGCCAAACCCTTTCTGAATGGCTAAGTTTACAGCTCCAAACTCCCACCAAATAAACACCCCTTTCCTCATGCAGTCAAAGACTCCGGTAGTGTAGAGGTTAAGGGCACAGGCTTTAGAGGCAGACATTTCAATTTCACCCCAGTTTTACCATTAACCATGATGTCTTGAGCCTGTTACCTAAACCTCTTTGAGACTCAGTTTCCTTATCTATAAGATGGGATAAATACGACCTTTCCCGTTTCATGAGATAAGGAAGGCAGGCTCGCTGGCTCACAGAAACACAGTTATAATTTGTAACCCTATTCTTGTGTGCTTCCAAAAGCCAGGCACTTGTGCTCCAGTTCTCCCCCCTCCCCACCCAAACATCTTGCCCACCAAGCTGGGAAACACATCTCCCTCTCTGGACATTCTGAGCCCAAGGGCTTCACACAGCTGAGTCCAGCAACCCCACTCACCCTGCCTTACCCGTGAGGCTGTCTGTATGTGAAACCTGTCTTACACCACGTGAACTCTGCACATGCACACCCCTCTGTTCTGACCAGAACACGTAGCTCTCTCTCCTCCCATCAGTGCCTCGCTCTGGTTTCTGTGGTCTAGCTCTTGCTTCTTCCCTGCCTCAGAGACCCCTCTAAACTCTCTTGAAATCTCAGTGGCTTCCATCCTCAAGGACCTAGTCACGTCCCACCTCCTCCCTTCAAGCCCTTTTCCATTTATGTTGCTCTCGTCCTCTCTGTTCTTGCCCACCTTTGTAGTTATAATTTGTATTCATTAAATGCCTCCATAAATTACCTTGACCAATCCTCTAACTTTTCATGGGTATTTGTCTTCTCTCTTCTCATGGGCAAAGACCTGTCTTCCAATTGCTTTACACCTGCAGTGGTTAAGAGTGTGAACTCTGGAGTCAGACTGCCAGCTTGAACACTTTGGGGCTGTGTGACCTGAGGCTGATTACTTAATCTCTCTGTGCTTCAGATTACCACTTGGTAAAATCCACACCATAATAATATATAGCTCAAAAGACTGCTAGGAGTTAATCTACAGAAAACATTTAAGATATATGTGATATAGTAAACTGTCATGTTAAGTTTTAGCTACCACTACTGATGTCCATATCATCAGGATCGCTATTACAGTGCTTAGAAGGAGACAAAGCATGGAGCAAAAACATCAATTTGTTGCATTCGAGAGGCATCTTTATCTGTCTAAGTAAACTTTGTCTAGGGCTAGATAATAAATAATAAATATTTTATCTTTGTGGGCCACAGGTCTCTGTCACAACTGCTCAGCTCTGACCCTGGATCATGAAAGCAGTCACAGACAATGGCATCCACAAATGAGTGTGACTGTGTACCAATGAAACTTTACTTACGGACACTGACACCTTAATTTTGTACAATGTTCACATGTCATGAAATATGACCCTTCTTTTTTCACAGCCACTTAAAAATGTAAAAACCAAAAACCACAAAACATACATAGCTTGCAAGCTGTACTAAAGCAGGCAGGGAGCTGAACTTGAGTCCCCCAACCCTGGCTGTTGCTTGCTGACCCCTGGCCTAAGGTTACACAACGTCTTCCGTGACAGTTCAAATCCAGACCTTTATTCCACAGGCAGTAAGAAAATTGCCATCGGGTTTTAAGAAGGGGAGTGGACCCAGGGCCCCGCTTCCAGAAAAGCAGCTGTAGTCCCCATAACTGGTGCTGAACGAGACTCCTGGTTCTCCTCTCCTCTGCCCTTCAGAAGCCTCCTGGTTCCCAGACTCCCTGTGGTCAGGGAGGGCCATGTGATAGTGCTGAAGGGCAATGACAGCGTGCCTGCTTCCAAGGAGAAGCCCTGAGGGGCCAGGCTCTCCTGACCTCTATGGTGACTATGGAGGAGGGGCCAGGAGATTCTTAAAACCTGGATCACGGAGCCACCTGCCATGCCCCGTGCCTCACAGAGGATCACCTCCCTGGAAGTCTTGGCGGGGGCGGGGGGGGGGGGGGGGCGGGGGGGTGGCCATGCTCAAGAGCTAACTTACTGTGAGTTGAGCGACTGAGTCTGCGCAGGGGGAGGGGAGGATGTGTGACAGCAGCTGCTATCATAGCATAACCAAGCCTATCCAGTTTAATTCAACATCTTTATGCAAACATAAACCAAAGAAGGACGTTAAAGGTAAGTACACATAAAAACATCTAGCAATATCTAGTTAACCTATCCTTTCGCCTTAACTCATTTAGGAAACATATGACCAGACTTCTGGACAAGGGATTAGAAGCATTCCTCTCCACGTTTTCTCATGAGAAACCCTAAATCATCTCTTCCAGCAATAAAATTCAATGGCAGTAAGTCTTATAACGGCCGGGAGGAAGGGTTTCTAGCCAGAACAGAGACCCTCAGGCGCAGGGGTACCCCTTATGCATGGGGGACCCATTCAAAGACCCCCGGTGGCCACCCACAACCACAGGTACTACCAAACCCTATACATATACACACTATCCCTTCTCCTGTACATACACACCTATGATAAAGTTTAATTAATAAATTAGGCACAGTAAGAGTTTCACAACAATAATAAGAAAACACTCACACTGTCATAAATCTACGTGACTATGGTCTCTCTCGGTCACAATAGCTCGTTTCACTGTACTCGCCCTTCTTCTCTTTTTTTTTAAAGATTTATTTATTTATTTATTTGACAGAGCAAGAGAGGGAGAGAGAGAGAGAGATCACAAATAGGCAGAGGGCAGGGGTGGGGGGGAAGCAGACTCCCCGCGGAGCAGAGAGCCCAATGCGGAGCTCAATTCCAGGACCCTGAGATCATGACCTGAGCCGAAGGCAGAGGCTTAACCCACTGAGCCACCCAGGGGCCCCTGTACTCACCCTTCTTCTGGTGAGGTGAGATGATAAAATGTCTACGTGGTGAGATGAAATGAAGTGAATGCTGGAGGCGGGATGGCGTAGCGCTGGGCTACTACGGACCCTCTGAGGATCTAGCAGGAGGGGCACCTGCCTCCACACCACAGTTGGCCATGGGTAGCTGAAACCTCAGAAGGCAAACCCACAGAGAAGCAGGGGGCAATACGAGACAGGGATAGGGAGGGACGGGGCGGCGGCGGGGCGGTGGACTGCCATACCCGTAATCTGATTTGTTCTGACACAGTCTCTGCCAACCATCTCACATTCTAATACAGTAAATTTCTTTCTTCTTCAAATAATAATGATGGTGACTAGAACCATAAAAAATCATGGTGACAGCCGCTTATCTCAAGCTAGGGGCAGCTCCCAAAGTACAGAGCTGGATATGAGGTAGGACTTGTTTTTTTTTTTTTTTTTCTTTTTTGGTAATCTGTAAAGTCAGAAGATTCAGTCACTGCCCAGAGCCATCCTGACCACTCATGGGATTTCAATGCTTAGGTGACCAGCACTCAGTGCCCTGGATTTAACAGACCATGGGGAAACTCCCAATTCCCATCCCACCGAATCATAAAGTTAATCTTGCACTGTTAGCCAGAGAGGGTGTCTGCTGGGGGATGTCTGTGAATGAGTATTTAATATTTTCTTTTTTAAAAATATTTTATTTATTTATTTGACAGAGAGAGAGAGATCACAAGTAGGCAGAGAGGCAGGCAGACAGAGAGAGAGGGGGAAGCAGGCTCCCTGCTGAGCAGAGAGCCCGATGCAGGGCTCCATCTCAGGACCCTGGGATCATGACCTGAGCCGAAGGCAGAGCCTTAACCCACTGAGCGCCCCGAGTATTTAATATTTTCAAGTGAAGGTTCAGTGTTTCCTGCTGGCTAAAGAAGCATACCAAGCCCCCACATCACAAGCCACCGCTCTCTGCGGGCGACAGCCTTTCTCTAAACCATTCGTGGAAAGAAAGCAGAGAGCCCAGCTCATCTGCCCAGTGCTGTCATTTAATCCCACTTTCAAAACAGCTACTCCTCAAGGCAAACAGAAGTCGCCTACCAAGGCCACCAGCAGGTAATGAGTTGGTGACAAGGTTCAGATTCCCAAGGTGGCCCTCCAGAATCTGGAGCTACTGAGGGACCCCAACCCTCACTGCAGCTCACCTCCTGGTAAACGTCTGAGTCACTGGGAAGCCTGGCTCTCAAGGAGGCCATGCTTCCTCCGCCTCTAGAGAAAATTTCTCACGAAAGAACCTCCCAACATAGACGATCTGACCTGATCTTGACGCTCCAGAGGGAGAAATTCCAAACTTTCTCCTTATGTCTAATTTAAATTCTCTCTTGGAACCTCACCCATTTCTTCTTTCATGAAAGTGTTTCATGCATTAACAGATCTGAAGAGGGGGAGAAAAGCACAGGAGACGACGGACTTCTGGTAGCTGATGAAACATGGCTGACCACGAGTCTCCAGGAGCCATGGAGGAATGCAAAAATGAATTTCTGTCCCAGCTACTGGTGAGGACATAAGCGAGCAGGTTCCTTTACACAGCACTCATAGTCTTAAATAAACAGTGTGAAAGTACCACGAATCCTCACTCACCCACTCAAACACAAAGAGAAGCTCAAAATTCCTCTCCTCTGGGGACCACAGCCTGGCCACAGAAATGCCTCCCCCTTCTAGGTGTCAAGAACCCAGGCCTCTTTACTGTTTTCCCGGAACCGGATTCCTGCAACACACTGACTTTCCTGAAGGTCTGCCCGAGCCTCCAGCACCCACCAACCCCAACAGATGTGAAGCCCAGGAGCACAAGGACGGAGAAGCAAGACAGATGTCACTACACTCTGCAGAGTCCTGTGGGGGCCAAAATAATCTGTCCACGGCGCAGCCCCACGAAACTGGAGATCTTGGCGTTCGAGGTTCTGAAGCCCTAGGAATTCGGGGTATCTTTGCATCGCACACCCGCCCCAAAATAAAGAAAGAAATGATAACCATGGAGACGCTAAGGAGGACTGAGTTGTTCTTTGACTTTTTTTTAATTCTTTATTTTTTAAAGGTTTTATTTATTTGTCGGAGAGAGCGAGAGAGAGGCAGCACAAGCAGGGGGAGCATCAGGCAGAGGGACAAGCGGGCTCCCCGCCGAGCAGAGAGCCCGATGCAGGACTCGGTCCCAGGACTGAGCCGAAGGCAGACGCTTAACCGACGGAGCCACCCAGGCGTCCCTGAATTATTCTTTTAAAACATCTTATGGCCTCCAAATTGCATGTGTTCCAGAGTCACGATGACTCTTTCGCAGTCCTATGTGTTTGCATGGACCGCCTCCTCTCTCTCTCTCTCTCTCTCTGTCCTCTGCCCTTACCTTGTGCACCAAATTCCCGGGAGACAGAACCACAGGATCTTTTGAGAAGGGAGGCTGAACAGTGGGAAGATTTCCCCCTCGCCATCCCGCCACTTGTCAATCACAGACATGTACCTTGACCCGCATCATCCAAAAGCATCCCCTGTGATAACCCCCAACACCCTGAGGGGGGTGTTAGCGCCGTACAAAGGATGGGCTCTACTTACCTAACGCTGGCCAGCCTTCATGCCCCCACTCAAGTCCCAATGATTCCAGGAAGTTTCTTTGCTACCCCAGATGCAACGAATTCCAGCCTCCTCTGAATTTCTAGAGAACATGCTGCTAATAACATGAATCTGTCCCTTAGCATTTACTGACTGGCTTTGGGCGGGGAAGGGGTGTGTGTGTGTGTGTGTGTGTGTGTGTGTAAAGGGGTTGGGTCTCATTCTCTCAGTGAAACTACCAATCCCCTAGAAGTCAGAGGCAGTACCCTTTACATTTTTTTAACCCCACGATGCCTAAGCACAGGACTGTGAAAATTACCATGACTTTGTCCACATGCGCAGATCAAAAGGATGGAGGCAGAGCGGACATGCGGACCTTGCCCCTGTCCTCTGGGAAGGCTGGTCTAATGCAGACACCTCTGTTGTTGTGAACTGAAGTAGGAGTCAAGTAAGAAGAGCGCAGCCTACTGCCTTCTTCACTAACTGTCTGCAGGAATTTAGCCAAAACCTTTTAGCACTCTGTACCTCAGTTTCCCCTGCTCTCAAATGCAGATGCCAGCTGCATCATGGGCCTGTAGTAAGGATCGACTAAGATGCTACCCTTCCTTACACTTTTAAAAGTCTAACGAACAAAATAAATACAAGGCAAAGAGACCGCAAGGCAGGGGGGCAGCAGGGGGAGAAAAGCCAGTCTATGATGTCGTTACCTGCTGAGAAAAGTGCACCACAGAAGAGCAACCAAGCACAGGTGAATCCCAAGGGAAAATGACCCACAAATCCAACGCCTGACTGTACACCGGCCCCGCGTCTCAGATGGCTCACGGCTCACTCTGTAAAATGAGGGCCTGAAGCACAACGCCGTGAGCTCTGCGGGACTCAACACCTATAAAGTGCCTCGTGTGGTCCTTGACATGTCGTGAGCACTCAGTGAATGTCAGCTGCCGTTACTACTGTGATTATCAGCGTTATCATCATTTATATCTGTGTGTGTGTGTGTGTGTGTGTGTGTGTGTGTGTGTGTGTGTAGCCCAAGGTAGGGCTTGAACTCACGACCATGAGATCAAGACCTGAGCCGAGATCAAGAGTCAGGCACCTAACCAACTGAGCCACCCAGGCGCCCCAGCATCATCATCATCATTTTTTACACCACCAACACATAGCTGGTGTTCCAGAAATGTTTCTAGAAATGACGCAAACACTAGGAAGTTAGTTAATTCCATCCTCTTCCATATGCAGATAACGTCCCCCAGAACAAGGTAGCCAAGCTGTTTGGTCACCTTGTTCCTACCAGGTCTCCCTGTGGACAGAGGAAGAGTGCTCCCAGGCATGGGGAACCACCAAAGGGAGCTGCACGCAAGCCCAAACACTCACAACACACACGTGAGCCTGGCCCCTGGGCCAACACGGACCAGTATATTTACACCTAAGGAAATAGTGACTCACAGGGCCTAACACTGTCCAGGCATCAATGGCCAAACCTCCCCATCCTTGTAGTATTTTATTTGGCTGGAAGGGACAAGGTTATCCCAGTTCCAGTTCCCAGCATCACCCTGGTCTACTGAAACATATCAAGGGTTACTCGAGGCAGATTTTTAAAGACCCTGATCTCTACATGTCCCTGAAGGACCAACCCAGGCTGAGCAGAGAAGCATTCTGTACCAAAGTGATGTCTCCTCAGCAGAGACGACCAAGCACTCCTCAGTCCCAACTCGGCCATGCGGAGAGCAGGAGCAGGGAAGGATGTGGAGTGGTTTCTGATGGTGAGCCCAGTGTCCCCACTCACCCAGCAGGACCCGGGCCTTTCCCGGAGGCCTCACCCAAGTTACAGGCCCAGCTTGGCTCTGCTGAGGAATAAAGTGGCGCCTCTAAATGGTGCTGACTGGGCCTGGAATTCTCAGTGACTAAGATTCTGCCGATCCCTTCCAACCAACCCTGAAGGAATAAGGAACCTGGCCCCAAGAAAGCCATGAGGCCACTGCAGTACCTCTCCCTCATTTCCTCCACCTCGGAGGGGGGTTTCCAGCACAAGAGTTAAATATAAGAGGGAGTGACAGCAGATCCTGAAGAGAAGAAGTTACAGGCTGGTGGTGCGGGCGGGGGGGGGGGGGGTCCCTGATGGTGACCATTCCTCAGGACCTCAGTTTTTAAGAGTTAAGCTCACAAGAACGAGCTCCTTGCTTAACCTTCTTGCCTAAAGGAGGAGGACTGGACTAGAGTAATTCTGTCAGACCTTAACCTAGGGTCACAGCAGGGGTTTCTGGAAAGCCTGATGTAATCCAGATCCGGGTTAGGACCCCATGTACTAAACTGCCCGATTCCTACCCTGACTCTTAAAATCAACCTCCCAACCCAGAGAGATCACCTCCCACGGTCCCACCGCAGACGGACTGCGGGTGGACGGCTCCCAGCGGCAAGGAAGGCAGGGTGCATCCCTGCAGGGAACTCTCCCAAACTCTCCTCCTCTGGGCCTCCACTGTCCTCAAGGAGAGAAAGCACCTGCCCACCCCGCTCCCCGCCAGCCCTAAGAGCCTTCCTCCTCTGAACTGCACGCGTCACCCTGCAGGGAGTACCATGACAAAGTTTTCCAGGCAAAAGCTCCAGTTTCTCAAGCAGATAAAAAGCCAATTTACCCACCCACCCGATTCAAAGGAGAAAAGGGAGAGGTGAGGGTTTTATTTTTAAAATGGAAGGTAAAAATACTCTGACTACGTCTGCGGCCACCAGACAGCAACCTCACACATGTCAGGCACGAAGAGGCTTTAATATGCCAACATCAGGCTCCGGAAGAGGCACCAACAGAGCATGTGTGTGTGCGCGCGCGCACCCCATGGCGGGCAGGTGGTGGTGGGCACGGTGGTAGGGGCCACCCCTTCTCCTTCAGATGCCAGAGGAGGCAACCTGGCCCTCATGACAGTCTCCTCAAAGACAAGCCTCCAGGCAATCAGAGCCTGCCTCCCAGAATGAGGGTACCCTAAGGAACAGGGTGAGCACAGCCCCTGGTGATGTCTGTTGGGCTGGGAGGGGTATCACCGCACCCACCTCCAGCCTGAGACGACCCCCCCCCCCGGCCCTCATGCAAGGGTCCCTTCTCTACCAAGTTCCCTCTGTACAAGGTCCCTCAAAGTTGGAGACTCTTTGCAGCTGTACTTTCTCTCCACGGCCCCCACCCCCCAACTTCCACCAGACCCCTCCCCCAAGAAGATGCTGGCAGAAAACACTGCAGCAGCGCAGTGGATAAGCAAGGATAAGCCAGAGAGGGTGACCCAACTTTGCAGAGTGCGCCCGCCCCCACCCCGGACCCCTCGAGGGCTGTCTGTGTGAAGGAGACCTCCTAAGGATACAGAGGTGCTGGCGGGGGTGGGGCGGACATGGACAAGGACCTGGTTGAAGAACGATGACGATGACGAAGAGGAAGGTGCTGTATCCCTCCTCTACTTACCAGGAGAGCTTGAATCCTTTCATTAGTACGGGCACGAGAATCCACTGACCGTGTCCTTAGCATCCCCGTGACAGCTCCGGAGGTCCCAGGACATATTTGAAAAGATGACGAAGTCCCCAAAGAACAGAATCCCATGTAATGTGACTTGAACACAGAGAGAGAAAGAAGACAGGGAAAGAGGGAAAGCAAGCGCCAGCCAGAAGGACCCCTGCGTGCTGGGCTCGGAGGCCAAGGGCAGCTTCTGCAAATCCAGCCTGGGGCTGGAGCCGCCCGCCCAAGCTGTGGCTGCCGCTGCCAGCTCCTGATGGGGACGGGCCACGCTGGCCAGGCTGCAAAACAAGCCCGGAGGGGCTGTCAACAGGCAGGCCGGCTGGCCACCCACCCACCCTCGCCTCCCGCCGGCTCAGGGCAGCCTCGGGGCAAGGACCCGAGGAGAGCCCGGCAGGAGAGCGAGAAGCAAGCGGAACCTGCACCTCTCTTCCCGCAGGCGGCAGCTCCCGCAGCTCCATATAATCTCCTCATCAATGCAGTACCCAAGCAAAGCACTGCCAGCCACTTCCGCCCATTTAAAGACACAGCACATGTTTTGTCCCGGCATGGGACAGAAAGTCAGGGAGAGGGTGGGTGAGTGAGCTAGCAACGTGACTCCCGTGACTCCCGGGAAGGAAGAGGAGAGGGGCAGGAACAGCGGAAGGCGGGCACTTCCCCAGCATCCATCGAAGGGTTAAAATGCCACACCCGGTGGGGGGCGGGTGGGGACGAGAGCTGACCCCAGGCCCTCTGCTAACCTCAGGAACCCAAAGCCCTGCAGACCTGAAGGCTGGGGAGAGGGTTAGTGCCCGGGTGTCCAAAGGTGAGCTGCTCAAGGCCACCTTAAGTGGAATCCTCTCACCCTCTGCCCTGCAAGGCGGGGCAAGCTCCGGGGTGAGATCCTGAGAGCCGAGAGCCAGGGAGCGCGCTCACCGCACACACAACAGTTCCTTCCCCTGCTGGGGAAAGTGCTTCACCACCACTTCTGGGGCTCGGTGAGGCAGCAGCTTCGCCCCGTCACCTGGGGCCCCAGCATCCTTTTAAGGTGGCTGCAAGGCCCAGTGTTGAATCTAGGCAATGTTTTATCACCAATACGGGGCTCTAAGACGACTCAGAACCGGCAGAGCATCAAAGGGAGGAGGCACGGAGACGGTCAACCCCAACGAGAACATAGAATTCACTCTTAAAATCCTCCAGTCTGGGCCCACTGTGTTCCAGCCCCAGCAACCTCCCTGGCTGTGTAATTTTTTTTCTTTTTGTCCTCCCCTAGGTTACAGACTATCTGGGTCAATAATGCGGATGGGTGAGAACAAACAAAGAGGAGATTAATTATGAAATAGCAACCTTCAACTGAACCATATTAAGCCTTTTCCCCGAAACCTGCCTCGAAGCAGTCATCTGCAGACATCCGTACGTGCTGTACGTACACCATCTACACCTGGCCCTCCATGGTGACGGTCAAGAAAAACTGGAATGAAAGAGCCCCACCGGTGATACTCACTGTACCTGCAATTACGCGTTTATTACCTGCCTTCCTTTTTTTAGATGGCACACTCTGTGGAGGCAGGCACTGTGCATCGTGCTCAGGTCCACTGACTTAGGAGGGACTGTATGCAGTAGGCACTATTCGCAAGTGGTTAACTGAAGTGGCCTTATTCGAACCAAACTAAAATACTGCAGCCTCCCTCCAGTGTCCAGATGGTCCAGCAGAAGCACTCTTTATGGGGTCCAAAGCTTTTAGAGACGTCCTCCCAAAGCAGTTTGGGGCTATGGACTTTCCCTCCTCCATCCACAGCCCCTAGGCTAGACAACACTGAAATGCTTTCGAGACTTCTGAACACATCTTTAGTTATATGCCGGCACCAAAAGACACTGCAGGGAAGCTGAAGTTCTCCTTTACAACCCAGATAATTCATTCAAAGGGCCTCCCAAGACCAGTGACACCAGCTCCTGGACAAATGTCACTTAGAGTACTCTAGGTAGATGAGACTGTTCTCATACTGCCCCACGGACTGCTCTGATCACAGATAGCACATAAAACCTGCATCAAAGTTTCCAATATTCCATGCAAAGCAAATCACTATTTTAAAATTCTTTTGGCTTTAACTCTTTACCTATTTTTTTTTAAACTCCTTGCAACTATTAATAAGAATGCATTGGAAGCATACACTGTCAGGTGTCATGCTAAACCTTTAGTTGCATTATCTCATTTAACTCCCATATCCATATTACAAAGTGGTGATGATCATCATTTTTCAGGCAGTGCCGTTGAAAGCAAGTATAGCACCTAAGATCTGCCTAACGCTAAACGGCCCACAAGCTGTAAGCTTGAAACTTGAACTCAGGCATGTTCAACCTCAAAACCCAGTCTCTTAATCATGATCTACGCTTATTAAAAAAAAAAAAAATCTATCAGACAAGTTGATGGATAAGGGCTCACACGCTCCCAAGGCAAAAAGAACCCAGGCAACAGGTGAAAAAGGATGCTGAGTCAAGTTAGCTCCTTCTTTCCACTACTAGTGCTGATGAGTTAGCTTGCTTACGTTATCAGTGTATGAATGTGATGTGAGTAACGAGACAAGGAGAGCCTTGTGGGCTGGGAGGCAATCACCTGCCTCAAATTCCCCTTGGCTGTTTCCGGTTTCTGAAACCAGAGCTTTTCAGAGAGCTCTAGAGCCTGACTCCATTGTCGTGGTCCATAAGAAAATCTTAAAAAATGATAGAAATAGGGTTTTAAAGAGCCATGGGATTTCTATCTTTCCTTGAAATAAAGAATAAAACCAAGCAAGATGAAAGACATTCTTCACTCAGTGTTATTTCCCTCCTGGGTCTTCTCACAGAGGGCAGACCATTTTGTACGGTTTGGAAAGGTTCCTGACTGGCAAGCTGTCAGCACTGACATAATTCTAGATTACTCTGGGGGGGTGAATGCGTGGATTAATGGTCAGGAAGGTGCTTTCGATTCTCCTGCTTCTGCCTGACTCTGAAATCTGGCTGCTCCTTGATGTCTGTATTTCAGGAAGGGCAAGAATTTATTCTTAAGATTTTATTTATTCATTTATTTGAGAGAGAGAGAGAGAGAGAGCGAGAGCGAGCTTGTCAGGGGAGGAGTAGAAGAAGAGGGACAAGTAGACTCTGCACTGGGCACAGAGCCTGACACAGGGCTCGACCTCACCATCCCAAGATCACAACCTGAGCTGAAACCAAAAGTCAGATGCTCAACTGACTGAGCCACCCAGGCCCTCCATGGAAGGGAAAGAATTTTTTTAAGAAAAAACGAAAGTCCAAAGACTTCTATTTCTGGCAATATAGCAGACTAGATATGCTGATGGACCTTCCTGCTAAAAACAACTAAAAATGCTGGATAAAATAAAACATCTAGAAAGGAAGAAAAAAAAAGGAAATTCTTTTAAAATGCTTGATGAGCTATCAAAACAGTGAGACATACTTAGAGGCCACAAATTTAGGGAGGGCAGAAACCCAGAAAATTAAAGAAGGCCTTATGGGTATGTTTTCTAGAGAAGGCACTTGTAGAACCTTCGAAATGGGGACTTGGGGCTTTCTGGACCTCACAGAACATGGTGGACAGAGACAACACCAGAGGCCCACAAATGTGAGAAGGGAAAGGAGATCACCTCATCAAGTAGGCCCTGCCAGCTTACCCTCACCCTAAGAATTAGCTTAAAAGAAACTCCCACATGCTGCTGAGCAACTAAAGGACAGCCCTGTTTTTGACCTTGGCAGAGACTAAAGGAGGAAAAACCATCTCCCCTCATCAGTAATAATTACCAACTGATCCTCACACAGATGGCGGCCTGAGGGTTTCCTCAACAACTCACACACACACACAAAAAAACAACGTCCAGAATGGAGAAGGCTGAGGAAACTCAACCACAGTAAACCTGTGAACACCTGGTCATCAAAACTGATCATAAAGAGGGAGAAAAAAGGGGCACATGGGTGGCTCAGTGGGTTAAACCTCTGCCTTCGGCTCAGGTCATGATCTCAGGATCCTGGGATTGAACCCCGAGCCCCACATGGGGCTTTCTGCTCAGCAGGGAGCCTGCTCTGCCCCCTCTTTGCCTGCCTCTCTGCCTACTTGTGATCTCTCTCTGTCAAATAAATAAATAAAATCTAAAAATTAAAAAAATTAAGAAGGAGAAAAGACAAGTCTTCTCTGGGAGAAGCTTTTTGCAGCAAATATAATAAAAAAAGGAACTGTTCACAGAATTTATTGAAAAAAAAACACACACTCTACAAATCAATAAGAAAAAGAAAAACAATTAGAAAAATAGACAAGGGATTTGAATAAGCACTTTCAGGAGAGGAAATGATCAATAAATATATAAAAAGGTGCTCCACCTCATTAGTGCTCAGGAAAACGCAAGTCTAAAATGCCAATGAGATGTCCTTTCATACCCATCTAATTGGCTAAAGTTAAAAAGTCTGGTCATAAAAATGACGGAAAGGAGCT
This sequence comes from Lutra lutra, assembly GCF_902655055.1. NCBI lineage: Eukaryota > Metazoa > Chordata > Mammalia > Carnivora > Mustelidae > Lutra > Lutra lutra. The sequence goes on along the minus strand of NC_062287.1, from coordinate 18,957,958 downwards.
TGTAGACATGTATCATGGTTCAACTACCGAAGCAAACCATCTGGTATTACGTGGGCAAGTTGAAGGAACGCATCCCCTAACAGCTAGCGGTTCCATTTCAGCCACCGTAGAAGCTTCCAGTAAGAGAGGTGCAGGGGAAACGTCAGACGGCACGCTATGTAGCAATACGGTCTGCAGAAACAAACCCCCACGCCAGGAGATGGAGGTCTACCAACAGCAGAAAGGACAAATAACTGGGATTTTCTTACAGTGCCCATCGCATATAACTTCCAGAAAATTTATAAATCACCATCCCAAGCAAAGGTGGGAATCTCGGGAAACGATGCTGAAGAGAGGAAGGCCAATCAGGGAAGAATGCAGAGTGTGATCCCATGCACATGCAGCTAGAGAACAAAGAGGGAACAAGACAGCTCAAATTCATATACGGATAAGGTGCTCGGCCTCATCAGCACTCAGAGTGTGCAGGCATTCTGGATCTGTACAGCTAGACAGCCTGTGTCCATTAAAATTAAAAAAAAAAATCAAGCACATGACAATGTCGACATTCACCTTTAAAGCGTGGGGCAGACGGTGGAATCAGCAGGACAGGCAAGAAGTATACTGTGCTTATTGCTTTTTCTTTTTGTATGCTTTATACATAATGCTTTTTTTTTTTAAGATTTTATTTATTTGAAAGAAAGAGAGTGCAAGCACATGCGCACAAGCTGGGAGGAGGGACAGAGGGAGAAGGAGAAGCAGAGTCCCTGCCGAGCTGGGGAGCTTGATGAAAGGCTTAATCCCAGGACCCTGGAACCATGACCAGAGCCGAGGGCAGACACTTTAACCCACTGAGCCACCCAGGCGCCCTCATATTTAATGCTTTATAAATAATCTTTATAATTATTCAGTATTTAGCAAAAACAAAGTAACTAGAAAATACCTGACACCAGTATTCTCCTTTGGGTCTTTGTGAACAGAATGGACAAGGCAGCAGGACGGTGGTGGGAAGGGGCTGACAGTGACAATTTGTGTTACCTGCATTTTCAAAGACCTAAGTTCAAAAACTGAGCCTTCCCAGGCTCATGGATATTCCCAAATTTGTTGTGTTTATAGGTCTGGTTAACTTAAGGTTGAGGTGTATCCTCCTAACCTCTCGCTATAATACAGTGGTTTCTTCCAAATTTTACTGGGTTTAGAATGCAAGTTGGAAGAAGTTCCTTTTTTTTTTTTTTTAAAGATTTTATTTATTTATTTGGCAGAGAGAGATCACAAGTAGGCAGAGAGGCAGGCAGAGAGGGGGGTGGGAAGCAGGCTCCCTGCCCGAGCAGAGAGCCCGATGTGGTCCCAGGACCCTGGGATCATGACCGGAGCCGAAAGCAGAGGCTTTAACCCACTGAGCCACCCAGGCTCCCCAGAAATTCCTTTTTGATTTTAGCTGCTCTGACTTTCTTTTGGCCTCCTACAAGCCTGAAGGTCTCAGCACCCCAGTACTGTTCCTTTCCCAGGCCAACAAAATCAGGGTTGGTGCTTCTTGCCTCATCTCTAAGGAAAGACTGGTTGGTGGGAGGTCTCTGAACCAGGGCATAGAGCTACCCAGACACCCAAGGCCTCAGCCACAGGAAACCTGGCAGCTGTGAGCCTAGAACTCACCAGAGAGTTCGGCCCCCTGCCTCCCACCGTCAGAGGCTCTTTCCACCACCGGAAGCTCACACCTCTTCATGACCTTGGGAAGTTACTGGGAGCCTATCTGGAGCAGAAAATAGACCGTGGACATGATCCCCGAGGCTCCCCCTCTACGTTGAGCTTCTGGACCCTGCGCACGCCTCCAGAGGAGAGGAGAGCCGCAGGACCAGGGCAGAGCTGCGGGCCTCCAGGAGCTGGCAGAACTGGGGCAAAGCAGTGCTGCAGTCACACGTTGGGGAATCAAAGCTCCGAGCTCAGGCAGGGGAGTCGTCAGGCGCTGGGAGTGTTATATTTAAGGAGCATTTTGGAGGTCAGGAAGCTGGTGAGAGGAGCAGCGGGGGAGGAGCAGCCTCGGAAACACTCCATTTCAACAAGCCTCCTCGTCCTCCAGCCAGAATCCTCTTCCAAATCCCAAACCGCAGTCAATAGGGCCTGTGTGAGGGGAGGACGGCAGATGGCCAGAGCAGCACCCACTTAGGTGCTCCCCACTTCCCTGTCCCCTCCTCCCCCATCCCCCAGTCTCCTCTCCCCACCCTCTGCCACTATTAGTCACTGGCTCTGGGGTGACAGTGTGGGCTGCAGGCATTGGCCTCGCCTTCTGGTCTGTTCATCTGTGTCAGCTCCCAGCTGGGAGCCTCCCCAGCCTGCCCCTCCCCTCCGGTGCTGGGACCCGTGTGCACACCCCTGCCCTCCAGCCCCACCAGTCCACTGTAGGGAGGACAGGGGCAGGGAGAGGAGAGGAGGGGTGGCACGGGCCACAGAGCAGCAGAGGTCCCGAGGTTTGTGTGGAAAGCCAGCAGGGCTCAGTTCATTTCGAGTCGGCTTCCTTCTGCCTCTGGGACCCCAAGGAATCACTCAGGGCACTGGAGTTAAACAAAAAGTAAAGATAAAAAATGGAGAGACGTACCACTCCCCCCCACCCCGGCCCCATCCTTCTCTGCCCCTCCTTCACAATCTGCTAATCCAGAATGTTCCTTCAGGCCTCCAACAGGATGGGCAAGGGCAAAGCCAGGCTCCAGCCAGCTTCATCCCACCCCCAGCGGCTTCACCACCCCAGCTGACTGGAGAGGAACACAGGATGGAAGCAGGGGGGCCACTCTAGAGCGTCAAATAGTCTCCCCTACATTACATCCTGTGAGTCTCACAATGCCCAGGGAGGTATTACTAAGCCACATTTCAGGGAGGAAGAGACTGAGGCTCCGGGGTGGGGGTGGGGGGGGTCCAGTTCTCTTCCTACCGCTGGTGGCTGTCCCTAGCCCCAAGGTAAGGGAGTACTGTGGTTGGTGAAAAGAGGAAAAGCGGAAAGGTGAGGCCCGTGCTGAGTCCCATGAACCCCCTCCTCTCACGCTAGCCTCAGAGCCTCTCCTCAGCCAGGCCAGGACCAAATCTCCTCTCTTGCTGGCCTCAGAGGCGGAGCCTAGCGTGACCTCTGTCAAGGCAGCTCTGGACATCCCTTCTCCCTGGAGACTTCCTGGCCTCCTCGGCTCTGCTCTGTCTGGTTATGGAAATCCCAAAGAGGACCCCCTCTCTCTCTAGCCTACATCCCTCTCCCCTTCATCTCCTGAGATCTCTCACAGCTGCCTGGAAACCTGCCTGCCCGCCTGAGTGCTGGCTCATTTGTCCGTCTCCTTCATTAGTGTGTTCCAGATCACAGCTCTTTCTGCTGCTGGACAGAAGGGTGACCTGCAGGTGGTACAGCCCTCCTGTCAGGAAAGAGACACACACCTTAGAGAAACCCCACTAGCCAGGAGAGGGGACCTCACCTGATTTCACTCATCCTAATCACAAGCATAACAAAAGAAAACATCTCTCCTGCCAGATGGGAGAAACAAGGCAGATTTCTAATTACCCACCCTGATCCTCCCGGTTTATCCTCAGGAGAAATTCAGGGTGACTGATGGTATCGGGGACCCAGAAGGGAGCTTATAAACTCAGGTTTTCTCGGGGGAGGGAGCGCCCATCCGCCCAAAGCCAGCTGCTCCTGCTCTCCTCCCACCAAATGGAAACTTCTCCCTTCTCATCTAAGTCACACGTGAGGAGGACCCCTTCACAAACTGATGAATGGAGCGAGCGTCCACTCATCTTAACAGTGAAGGACTCCTGGCCAAGGACACAAGAATTTACTGTTGGCCGAGAGCTGGCTGGGTGAGAGGACAAGCCTAGAAAAATCACATTCGTAACTGATTGGAGCCTGACACCTGTCCCGGAGGTGTGTGTGCTGTGATTTCACACGGGGATTCTGGAATTAGACCTGAGTTCAGATCCCTGCGTAATAGCTATGGGACCCTGAGCAAGTCAACCACATTTCTCGATGCCTCTGCTCCATCTACACAAAGGTGATGGCAACAACCCATACGGTGGCTAGGTTGTCAATGACCTAACCCGTGACCTACTATCAGGTGCCCAGCACACTTTAACCACGATTACGATGATTCCCCACAAACTACGACTACCTATTGCAAGAACCAGACCCCGTTCTCCATGCCTCATCTACTTTCTCTTCTTTACCTAAACAAAAGCTTCTGATTTTTCCCTATTCTGCGTGGGATATTTTTATATTTTTGTTTTGCGGTATTTCTGCAACATCTGCCAACCATTTATTTATTCGACAATTACTCTACTTACTGAGTGCCTACTACATTCAGCACTCAGGCTAATCGGCATGGTATTTCAGCAATAAATCCAAGATCCTCCTTGTTCTCCAGAAGCTTATCATCTAATAAGGAAGTTAAGACATGGGCATGAAGTAGTTACATTAAGTAGTTTTAACATAAAGTTTAAAGTAGTAAGTCATGTAAGAGAAGCAGGGATACTCAGGACACAGTACTTCTGTTTCCCTGAGTGAACATAGGTCTGTAATCATTATGCCAATTTTTCAATCAATTAACAAGTAATGGCAGACATACTCAGCTAACCAATACAGAGTCTGTCTGTGACAATTATTTCCTGATTAGTCTGGTCTTAACACAAAAAGAGTCAGCCAGAGAAAGGATCCAATATTTGTCATCATCCTTTATGGAGGCAAGAACTTATTAACGTGACAGGTGTCCAGAAATAGTGCCTTCGGAACATACTGCTGTTCTCACTGCCAGTAAACACAGGTTTATTTGGACAGAGCAGACTGTGTCTAATGGGCTGGAATTTGAAGTTTCATTTCCTACCATTAGGACATTTTCTCATGAGAGCCTTAAGACTGGGGGGGAGGCGGGAATGTTCAAAGATGTTTCAGGCCCCTATAGCTACTAGTTTCTCTAAACATCACGATCGACTGAGAATGGCATCCTCATGAGCTCAGGTTCCACGTGCCTTATGATCACAGCCACTCAGTAAGTACACCTGCGTCCTTCCATAAATATATTTTTAGTTTTCGATAACATGCCCCTTTAAATTTGTGTTAAAATGTTCTTTAAAAATGTTCTTTAAGGGGCGCCTGGGTGGCTCAGTGGGTTAAGCCGCTGCTTTCGGCTCAGGTCATGATCTCAGGGTCCTGGGATCGAGCCCCGCATCGGGCTCTCTGCTCAGCAGGGAGCCTGCTTCCTCCTCTCTCTCTGCCTGCCTCTGTCTGCTTGTGATCTCTCTCTGTCAAATAAATAAATAAAATCTTTAAAAAAAAAAAAAGTTCTTTAATATAAAAAAAGAAACATTTTACAAAGCTTCACATTTCTTTTACAATAACACAGCCCTGTCTAAATTTTACCCAATGTAAACAATTTTCCCCAATCATTGTTATAATGACATGGTATATTAAAGTGGCATAATATTTTGACAATATGACCTATTTTTTGTGCCTACCACTTTTATGGTCGCTGGATCACTTCTAAAAGACCGTTATCCAAAAACATTGAATAAAACATTCTCCATGTTGAAAAAAAAAAATGTTCTTTAAATAGAAACAGTGGTTGTGGGCATTTTAGATGGTAGTTTTGTCGCCTTCTGTAAGTAAAACAACTGTGTGGCAATTCTGTGTCAGTCCACCAGTTTCTTTCAACGTCTCTGCTACGTCCCCAAATTCGGACTTCCCTATGAGGAAGGGCTCCCGGGTTCTGGGCGCTCACATTCCGCTGTGAGGAGGGGCTCTGCCTCTTAACTGCTGGGAAGAGGGATCTGAAAGCCTTCTCCAGTCAACTCCCTTGTCTTTAAGCGGTCATCTGGGTCACAGAGGTTCCTAACCCAGGGGATTTTATTGACATGTAATTGGCATATAACATTATATTAGTTTCAGGTGCAAAACACAATGAATCATTATTCGTGTACGTTGTGAAATGATCGCAACAAGCCTGGTTAACATCGTCACCACACATAGTTGTACTTAGTTGTCTTTTTTCTCATGATGACCAAATCTACTCTTGAATGCTTTGACAATGCCTTGGAGTATGGCTGAGCCTCTCAAATCCACTCAGCTCCTGCCCCTCCCCTAACCTCAGATACAAATTCTCAGTTGTTCCTGAACACCTTTCCCTGGATGTCCCACCGGCACCTCAAAGCCTGCCGGAATAAACAAAGCTTCTCACTGCCTCTGGCACCTCCTTCTGACTCCGACCTCCTGGTGCCTGCTTCAGTTGATGGCACCATGACCTACCAAGTCACCTGGTCAGACACTTGGCACTCACCCCATGCTCCTCTTCCACCTCCCACTGAACCAGATACAAAGGCATGTCAATTCTAGCTCCCGGAGGGACTCGAGTTTGTGTCTTGCTTTCACTTTTATACCTGCTTTTCCATTCTCATTATTAGGTCTGCAGGGGTACCTTCTCTCGAATTTGTGTGTTCACTTACCAAATCTTTATTGAGTATCTATTATATACCAAGTAATATGCTAGATGCTGGAGGGTGTGGGGGGGTGCTTGTGGGTTAAAAAGCGGAAACACACTTAGCACTCTGCCCTTAAAAAGCTTATAGTCTGGGGGCGCCTGGGTGGCTCAGTGGGTTAAGCCTCTGCCTTCAGCTCATGTCATGGTTTCAGGGTCCTGGGATCGAGCCCCGCATCAGGCTCTCTACTCAGCCAGGAGTCTGCTTCCCCTTCTCACTATTTGCCTGCCTCTCTGCCTGCTTGTGATCTCTGTCTGTTAGATAAATAAAATCTTTAAAAAAAAAATTTTTTTTTTTAAGTTTATAGTCGAGTTAGGGAAGATAGATTTATGTTAAAAGCAAAAAACAAACAACAACAACAAAAAAGTCTTGGAGATGGCACCAAATAAGGAAATGATCAATTATCTGTCTACCCCGTAGCCAGAGAGTACACTTTCAAAAGCAAATCCAGGGGCACCTGGGTGGCTCAGTGGGTTAAAGCCTCTGCCTTCGGCTCAGGTCATGATCCCGGGGTCCTGGGATCGAGCCCCGCATCTGGCTGTCTGCTCCGCAGGGAGCCTGCTTCCTCCTCTCTCTCTCTGCCTACCTGCGATCTCTCTCTGTCAAATAAATAAATAAAATCTTAAAAAAAAAAAAAAACCCAAAACAAAAACCAAAAAACAAAAGAAAATCCAATGATATCCTAAAATTTTTCGATTGTTCCCAATATCAACATAATCTCAGGACTGTGTAAGGCTGTTGTGGGTTGTCAATTCCTGCGTCTCCGTTTCATCCTCTGTTCCTAAGGCCTGATCATGCCGAAGTGCTTACAGTGACCTGGGCTTTGCCACATTCATGCTGTCTCCTCCCCTCGCCTCGCTCCTATTCGGGGAACAGCCACAGCGTGCCAGGCGTGATCTCATTTAATCCTCACTACAACCCTGCAGGGTCCGTACTACCGCCCTCACTTACAAATAAGGATGCAGAGATGAGAGACCAAGAAAATCCACTCAAGGTCACAGAAGCAGAGGGCAGCGGTGTCAGCACTGGAAGGCACATCTGTCTGACGCAGGTTCGTAACATCTCCTCCCTTCTCCTGTCCACCTGAGAAGCCCCCACCGAAGCCTCGGGTCTCAGAGCAAATGTGGCTTCCTTTAGAAAGCCCTCCTGCCTGCCCAGGGAACATCAAAGAGTTCTTCAGCGCTTCCCTGCTGACCTCAACTTCTGTTACAACCCCGATTACCTTGTACCATCATAATATGTTTACTCATCTGTCTCCCCCAACAACCCGTGAACAAGCGCTCACGGTGCTCGCACACACACCATCGAACGGAAACCTCCACCCTGAGCCTTCTGCTGACATATTCCTGGCACTTCACACTCATCGAGTGTGTGGACCGAAGAATGCCCACCAACTGTTCTCGGGGCTGAAACAGAAACTCTCAGGGCACAATTTACCATCCAAATATCTTAACCCAGTCATGTCAGGACATCAGACGACCCCATTCTGAAACCACAACCTTAAAAAAAACAGCGGCGGAGGGGTTGGGAAGGTGGTACTGTGGCAATGCAGTAACAGAGCCTCAAAATCCAGACTCTGGGAGATGAAGTCATGCCCCCAACAGCCCTCCTCCAGGAGCCCAGCGCAGTCTGAACAGGTAGTGTTGTCATCAGGAGTGACCGTGCTTCCAAACCGAAAGCTATTTCATCCTGGGGTACCTGAACCCAACATAGGCGGGGCTAAGAGAAACCCTGAGAACAGAACCTCAGAACTAAAAGGGGAAAGGATAAGGTAAGAGAGGTGCATTTACATGAATTTAGAAATATATCTATGTACGATGACGTATTAAAGAAGAGGCATCCAAGCCATATGTAAACGAGGTACCAATGAGTCATAACATGAATTTGTACTCAACACTGGCACTGCACTGATATGAGATCAGAGATTTGGTACATCGGCCATCATCCATAAGCTCTCTCGGCACCTGAGCTACAAAACGCAAAAGCTTCTTAAACATTTCTGAGTTTTAAACCTTCTAGAGATCTGGTAAGAGCCATGGGTACTCTTCCCAGAAAAATGCAGAGAGATACAAAATTCCACCTACAAATAAATGAGGCTCGAGGACCCTCTCCTAAGGAACTTCCTGGTTCATGGACCCAGACGGAAAGCACCTGAACTCAACTCCCTCCAAAGCGTTTGGAGGACAGAAGGTTAAAGAAAAAGCCATCACTGTCCTGGGGTTAAATGGTATCAGTGTCCAATGATCAATCAGATTCACTCTTCAAGGTCCTGAAAGCAAAGGCTAGCCTCAGGAACGGTCCAGCTCCAAAGACGGCTCGCCCGCCTGAGTAGACAGTCTGCAATCTGGACTAGCGGATGGTCGGGGCCTCTGCAAAATGGAACCATCTCCTTTCTTCAAAGAAAAAGTATTTGATGAGTCTAAGCTGGTTAAAACAACAGCTGTGTGTAATTTTCACCACTGTGCAGACTAGAAGACTTAATCCCTACAGGTTAAGTAATCTGGGTCAGATCACACCCCATGTGGGAGTTAGGAGAAAGGGGCCGGGAACCCACATCGGCAATTCGCAGTAACCTATCTTAACCTCTAGAACGCATTAATGCCCACGGTACCCTTGCTGCCTGGGCCTCCAACCTTATCCTCTCCTCCATATACACTTGGGGTGCCCAACTGCTTCAGAAGTCTAGCTTTGTCCAGTCTCGCATCTCCGAGACAAAGAAGACCCTGCCATCTGACCAAAAAGGCAAGCCCCAGCCCAACCAAGGGCTGAGAAATTCTTAGGACTACAGGTCTCCCCCTACACATAGGGGCCGGGGTTGAGGCTAAGACCCCTCCTTAGATCCCCTATCCACTCCCAAGGGTTCAAGTTCCTTGTTGGGGAAAATGCACAGAAAAACAAATTCCAAACTGCAAGCAGGATTCAGGAGGGATTCGAAATCTGTCTCAGGAACGCCCTCTAGTGAGCCAGCAGGGTCCACGCGACAAAGCCACGGGCACCACTCCCTAGAGGGGCCCAGACCCACACTTTCATTGGGGCATCAGATGAGTGGTGGGCGGAGACAGCAGCAGCATCTGCCACTCAGGGCCCAACTCCTCGCCAATCCCAAGGCCATCATCTTCTGCAGGATGAGAGGCAGTCTCTGCTGTCAAGACCGACCGGCCCACACCCACCCCACCCGTTCCTTATACAACAGGCGGAGGGAAGAGAGAAGCAAACAGAAGGTGGGCAGGAAGGATAGGGACGGCACAGATGGGTGGAGAGAGCACTGTGGTGTGAGGTAGAGGCAGAAAAGAGAGACAGGATAGGGATAAATGAAAAAAGGAGGCAGAGTTAACACGACAGACACAGAAGTCAGCCCAGACAGAGCTAGAGTCCCCGCCCCCTACCCCGGCTCAGACTCCAGGGCATGTGAAAGTGAGGGGTGTGCTCTGCAGGACCTAGCCCTTCCTCCCATCTCCTGAGGGCATCCTGCTCAGGTGGGTTCCCTCCGCTCTGACACAGCCCCTGGACGCTGAGGACTGGTGGGCTGAGGGACAGGAAGGGAGAGAAAAGTGAACCAAAGGCAGAACTCGCCAAGCGAAGCCACTTACGCACAGTGCGGCCGGCAGCATTTCCATCCTACCTTTGCTGTCGCCATATCAGCCGGCTCCATGATCTCTGCTTGGCCTAAGGAGCAGCGGCACCATCCAGAGAGAAAAGGCAGAGTCACAAACGTCCACCCAGAGAGAACAAACCACCCCTGTGGAAGGTCAGGGAAAACAAGACCCGGACTGCTGTCTATGGCCCTTCAGGTTGTCCTCTCCTGGTTGCGGGGGGGGACGCATGAGGGGACAGGAAAGAGGCTTGGGGTCCCCGGCAAGTCAGGGGGCTGCCTGGCTTCCCACAGGTGCTCACATCAGGCTGAGTCAGGGGGCATCTCCCCTCGCCTGGGACTTCTTCCCTGGAGGCAAGTGTGGGTCTCCCGGGGCTCCCCCTGCTGGGGGAGAGCGCACAGAGATGGGAGGGCCTGGCCTCCCATCACCGGGCCAACTGGTACCCACAGGTCAGGAAGAGGGGAGAGTGTGGGCAGCGGCCAGCTGGCGGGTGCTGAGCAAGTGCTGGGGGCAGCAGGTAGGGAGGAGGCTGGGGGCCGGTGGGGGCGGGCGTGACAACCTCCAGAAGAGGGTACAGGCACGCAGATGGAAGCGGGAGGCGCGGAGCCCCGCACGGCTAGGTGGGGAGCGCGGAGGGAGAGGACGTGCCGGGCGGAGCCACTCACCTTGTAATAACATTCAGACTGACTGAGGCCTACACAGAAGCCAGGAGCGGGCGGTTCACACCCCCCACTCCACTCCCAGAGACTCACAGCCTCTGTCTAATGGTACATGAGAGCAGCCGGCAGCCCAGCTGGATCTGCAGAGGCCCCTGGCTCGCGGCGAGCAGCCTGATTGGAGGAGCAGGATGACTTCATCCGGCCCCATTCATCACTGTAGGTTTCCTGCCCGGCAGGGACAGGCCGCTCTGCGAGCTGAGACTACAGCTTCCTCTCTGGCCCATTTCACTCTGGCAACCTGGGATAGGCTGTGTCAGCCAGAGGCTGCCAGGGGAAAGGGAGCGGAGCACCCCAGGCCCTAGAACACGGAGGCTGCTCCCGTTTCAGGGAGAGTGCAAAGCCTCTGCTCCAACAGAACACGGCAAGGCGTGCGTATTCACGGTATGTGCCCGGGCGGAAACACAAAGGGGCAACACTCCACAACACCGGCAGGAGAGGGGCTCGTGTGCTCTCCTAAACCCCTGACCTTCCTGCCTAACCTTTAGAGATAGTCTCCCAATCAAAGAGAATAACCGAGGGCGCCTGGGTGGCTCAGTGGGTTAAAGCCTCTGCCTTCCGCTCAGGTCACGATACCAGGATCCTGGGATGGAAACCCGCATCAGGATCTCTGCTCAGTGGGGAGCCTACTTCCCTTCCTCTGTCTCTCTGCCTGCCTCTCTGCCTACTTGTGATCTCTGTCTAATAAATAAATAAAAATCTTAAAAAAAAAAAAAAAAAAAAAGGAGAATAACCAAGGCAAAAGCAGACCAGGATCTCCAGGCTTCCTTCCCCGTGAGCTCCAGCTCTACCAGCTCCTCCCAAAGTGTTATCCTGGCCTTGCTGTTAAGATCCTCCGAGTCCCTGATTCTTATGGTTTCGGACCCATGAAATGTTAAGCTGGAAGGGACCTTAAAGCTTTGGCTCCATTTTACAAATGGGAAAATGAACACCCAGAAAAGAGTGAAAGGGTTGGGGCACCGGGGTGGCTCAGTCAGTGAAGCATCAGCCTTCGGCTTGGGTCGTGGTCCTGGGATAGAGCCCCGCATCGGGTTCCCTGCTCAGCGGGGAGTCTGCTTCTCCTTCTCCCTCTGCCCCTGACCCTGCTTGTGTTTTCTCGCTCTCTCTCTCTCTCTCAAATAAATAAAATCTTTAAAAAAAAAAAGTGAAAGGGCAAGGAAAGGACTGCCAACACTCCTTTCCCAATTCCAGATGGACTTACCCTCAAAAAAGGGGAGACCCTGAAAGAAATAACACCCTTCATTTACCCATCCCCCAGTCCAGCTTCCAGAGCAGAGGAAAAATCCAGCATAGCAAGGGTTCAACAGAGAGCTTAAAATATAAGAGAATTTTAAAAAAGAAGGGAATTAGGGCACCTGGGTGGCTCAGTGGGTTAAAGCCTCTGCTTTCGGCACAGGTCATGATCTCAGGGTCCTGGGATCGAGCCCCGCATTGGGCTCTCTGCTCAGCAGGAAGCCTGCTTCCCCCTCTCTCTCTGCCTGTCTCTCTGCCTACTTGTGATCTCTGTCTGTCAAATAAATAAAATCTTAAAAAAAAAAAAAAGCGGGGCGCCTGGGTGGCTCAGTGGGTTAGGCCCCTGCCTTCGGCTCGGGTGGTGATCCTGGGGTCCTGGGATCGAGCCCCGCATCGGGCTATCTGCACAGCAGGGAGCCTGCTTCCCTTCCTCTCTCTGTCTGCCTCTCTGCCTACTTGTGATCTCTGTCTGTCAAATAAATAAATAAAATCTTTGAAAAGAAAAAAAAAAAGGAAGAAGAAGGCAATGAACCTGTGATCACTCGGTTGGGTCCGTTCTGGCCATCTCCTCCCCTCATTCTTCTCTCTGACCCTGCTTCTGTTCAAGCCTGACTTCACAACCGAAGTGCACATTCAGGTAGACCAACAACAGAGCAGGAAAGGGTTTCCCAAAAGAATGACACCACCAGGATTCGACCAGTTTCCACAGCCTTTGTGCATCTGGCTTAATGACAGAACAGTAAGAATTACAACTCCCATTTGCCTGAGGCTCTGGGGCATTTTCAAATCTGCTGCCTCATCTGATACTCACAAGAACCCTGCGAGGTAAGCTGTTCTCCCTTCCCAAGAGAACCGAACTGAGATTCAGAGACTTTCAGGGACTTACCCGAGGTCACACAGCACAGCAGAGCTGGGATTCAAGCCTGTGTTCATGGACACCAAACCCCTTGCTACCTCTCCCACCACTTCACTTTCCCCCCTTCAATCGGTCCCCAACTCCTGCTTCCATTATCACAGACACTGAGAATATAAAACCTCAATTTAATATTTCTCCTTGGGGACCCCCACTTTTTTGGTGAAAGATGCCAAACAGTAAGAAAATGCATTATCAAGACATAGGGGGAAAAATCCTGGGTATATTCAGAGGTTGGTGTATACATTAGCAAATCTCCTGTGTCCAATGGAAACTGTTTTTAAAAAGAATCATCAGGGGGCGCCTGGGTGGCTCAGCTGGTTGAGCAACTGCTTTCGGCTTAGGTCATGATCCTGGAGTCCCAGGATCCAGTCCTGCATCAGGCTCCCTGCTTGACAGGGAGTCTGCTTCTCCCTCTGACCTCTCCCCTCTCATGCTCTCTCCCTCTCTTCCTCTCTTTCTCTCTCTCTCTTAAATAAATAAAATCTTTAAAAAAAAGAATCATCAGGGACTCCTAGGTAGAGCAGTCAGTTAAGCCTCTGATGCTTGGTTTCAGCTCTGGTCATGATCTCAGGGGCCTGGGATCGAGCCCTGCATCAGGTTCCATGCTCACTGTGCAGTCTGCCTGAGAGTCTCTCTCCCTCTCCTTTTGCCCCTCCCACTCATGCTCACGCTAATTAATAAATCTTAAAAAAAAAAAAAAGAATCAAAGGTTCACTCATGTTCACTTTATTTAGGCAGCACAGTAGACCAAAACGTCTCACCAAAGTGATCAACTATCAGGATTAAAATGAAGAGGGGAAAAGATGCGTTCCTGGTTCCAGCCACCAGAAGCACTGAGTGGGTCACGTCTCCCTAACCTATCTCATCTTATCCTATTAGCCAAGAGGCACGAAATTTCCATAAAACCAAAGGAAAAAGGACAAGAACAGAAGTAGTAGACTATACCATTTAGGCCATTGGACTGATTTTCTTCAACTCGCTGCCCCATGGTCATAGACACAGTCAACCTGGAAAGGGTCCGCGGCACTGCCAGAACGGCACTAGAGGTATTCCACTGTAAAAAGCTGTGTGCGGGCTCTGCCAGTTCCACACATGCCATCTCTGCTCAGAGGCCTGCAGTGTTCCTCCTGGCTATCGCTCTGGCCTGCGGTCCTCTCTCCCCCTGGGCTGACAGTCAAATGCACAAACAGATGGAGAGCAGAAGGCTGGTAGCCACGAGGGAGGATGTTCTGTTTCAGCAAAATCATGCAGAGATCGGACCCATGTCCACAGGACTGCACCCAGTCTCCCAAACGACCAAATACCTCAGTCCTTAACAGCATCCGACAGTCACACAGCCCTGGGTGGCGAGCACAGCACACAGCGTTCAGGTGAGCCGCTCAGCTAGAATCATCTGTGTGTACTTTATAAGGCAATTTAAACACCCTGAACTCCAAGCGGCAGGGAGAGAGCTGTCAGCTACAGAACGGACAAGGCAGAAGACATGGCAGGGCAGGAGGGAGGGGGCAATGCTTGGTTTCAATGAGAAAGGAGGGAAAGAGTAAGTCCCAGAGGCCAATGAAAATTCCAGGAAGAAAGACAGAAGAGAGAACAACACTGAAAGGGAAAAAGGAAAGAAAACCTGACGCAGACAATCTCATTAAGAAGTCACTGTACCCACACTTCTGCTAACCGGAAAGGAATCTACCTAAATAATGGACTAAGTAACTCCTCTAGTCCACGCCATCTGCTCTTTGAATTAAAGGCCAGAAGCTTCTTCTACAACTCCGTGTCGTTCCATTCTGCCTAGTATTTAGTGAAAAGACAACGATGGAGAGACAGATGGATACATGGGATGGTATCATTTATCATTACATCATTTTCTCTCCAGGGGAATTATTCGTACTAATTACTTTACCCTAGGTATTATATTCTAACTCCTTAATCACTGTACTTATGTAATAGGTTTAAAACCCAGATACCTGGGGGTGCCTGGGTGGCTCAGTGGGTTAAGCCGCTGCCTTCAGCTCAGGTCATGATCTCAGGGTCCTGGGATCGAGCCCCGCATCGGGCTCTCTGCTCAGCAGGGAGCCTGCTTCCTCCTCTCTCTCTGACTGCCTCTCTGCCTGCTTGTGATCTCTCTCTGTCAAATAAATAAATAAAATCTTTAAAAAAAAATAAATAAAATTTAAAAAATAATAAATAGATAAATAAATAAATAAAACCCAGATACCTGAAGAGAGGCTAGGGTGAGTTTGGGCAGAGGACGGGGAGGGTGTGGTGGGAAGTACAGGACCCGGTTCCCTAAGGACAGCTCAGAGGCTGGACACACTTTCAGGAAGGGCCTCCTCCCAAGCAGCTGCCTCCTGGTGGGAGGCACTGCTAGGAAGCCAAGGGGAGCGGCTTCCAAGCCCGGCCAGATCAGCATCCCCCCCGGGGCACCATGGGATATGTAGTTCTTGGCGCAAAGTGCAGTGGTGCAGCCGTATCTGCATTGCTGATCAAATGTGCAGCCTGATCACTCTGCCCATCCGGAGACCGCCAACTCCTTGCTGGCACCTTTGCCAGAAAGGTACCATTCCTTCTCTCCGGAGTCTTGACTTTAAACAGAAGAGATGGTGATGAAGCAGGGAGGGGTGCGCACAAACTACAGGCGTCCGGAAACATGAAGACCTTGAGAGGTCACTTAACGTCTTCGCTCCGTGGATACAGAAAGAGAGGCAGATGAAGGGGGAAAGGGGTGGGTGTGTGTGTGTGTGTTTTCTCACCACCGTGCATGTCTGATTCCAGGGCTGGAAGGTGACTTCTCCTCATCTCTTTCGCTCACTAACCATCAACCCTAGAGAGAGGCAGTCAGGCACGTGGACGAGCATATCTCTCCAGCCATTTTGCTCAAGTCTGAATTCTGACTCAAATGCCCGCCATCTGTGTGACCTCAGGCAAGTTACTTAGCCTCTCTGTGCCCCCATTCCTCATCTGTAAGCCACAGATGTTACTCAACTCATATGCTACATGAAGGTAGCACACATAAAAGGTTTAAAACTGTGTCTTAAGAGTATGGGTTGTTTTTTTTCCTTATTATTAATCAGTGGCTCGCCACTTGTCTTCTCCTAATTCAGCTGACCCCTCTCCCCCAGAACATGAAATTTTAAGTCCCCTGCAGAGCTGAAGATGGCAGAGGTGGAATGGACTGAAAACAAACCCACCTGCTTTTTCAGATGAATAAAGACATGAAAATGGGGGGGGGGGGGGGGCAAAACGGTCATCAGAATATGAAAAAGGGCAGAAAAGGAACAAAGACGGGAACTACGAGTGGACATTAAGGGGGACTTGTAGGGGAGTTTGTGGAGTAAAAAGCCATCAAAGAACAATAAAAGAGTCCAAACGGAAATAAAGAAGGGGAGAAAAGATTCACAAAGAGAATCAGGGACGTTGATCAGGCTGGAGGGGGCAGAAAGGAGACTGAGCAAAGTGGCAAGTTCCACGAGAGAACCTGACTAAAGCACCTGGGAGGAGATCTGGGAGGACAGAAACTGCTCAGCACGAGGAAAACTGGAGAGATGGCAGCTAACCCTGCAGAGTTCAAGTCTGGAACCATCTTGTGAAGCGGGCCTATGCCCTGGAGATCCCGGGTGCTGCAGCGGGGCTGGGCTGGAGGGGCTTCTCAAGCGGTCAGGACAGGAGGGGGTGAGAGGGGTGGTAAGAATTAAGGTTCAGGTTCAAGGAGGAAAGAAAGTAGCCTTTAGTCAGCTACAAGACAGCACCCGCAGCTCTGAAGTCAAGAGGAGAAAGGCAGGCCTCTTTGAGCGCAGGCAGCCATAGGGTAGACAGAAGGGACAGTGCCAGCCCCTCAGCCATTGCTTAGGGAAGCTCAGATCTCAGGCAAGACTCTTGAGGGTCTTTGCTGGTATCAGATCAGGCCCTTCTGCATCTAAGTTCCTCAGGGTAAAACAACAAGTCAGGCAGGGGGGAGGCCTGCCCCCCTTAGCCACTAGCAATTCCTGGGACCTCACAAGCAACTGGAGTATCAATGATACCCCTTCAACATCAGCCCTTAGAGCTGGACAGGGAGGTGCTGCAGAGTGGTTAGGACCTAGAGTCAAGGCGCCTGGATTCACATTCTAGACCATCACATTAGAGCTGTATATGCTCTTATGCAAGTTATAAAACCTCTCTCACGGCCTCAGTTTTTTGATCTATAAGTAACAGTTATACCAGTTATACTATTTCATAGCAAAATGCTGATATTTAAATGAGAGCCCAGTGCCTGACACATACCAAAAATAGTCACTAAAGGTTCACTAAGACAATGCTGTCTTCTAACCACTATCTTTAGGGCAGTCAGGGGTTGGGAACAATAGATATTTCACGAGTTCCCCTAACCCCCCCAACCCAGCACTGCTCAGGTTACACAAGCCCTTCCTCTCCCTACCCTCTCCAGCCAGCAGCTGGTCCCGTCCTGTACTTCCAGATGACAGATTTGTGCCAGTACTTTTAAAATGAAAAGGGTCACCGATGCAGAGGGCAGATTCATTCAGGGTGAGATTTTTTTTAAGATTTTATTTATTTATTTGACAGAGATCACAGGTAGGCAGAGAGGCAGGCAGAGAGAGAGGGGGGAAGCAGGGGAAGGGGGAAGCTCCCTGCTGAGCGGAGAGCTCCATGCGGGGGGCTCCATCCCAGGACCCTGAGATCATGACCTAAACTGAAGGCAGAGGCTTATCCCACTGAGCCACCCAGGCACCCCTCAGGGTGAGATTTCACATGGCCATTCAGGGTGAGGACATCTAGGAAGCCACAGGATTAATTGAGTAGGGGGTCCACAGGGAGGGGGAAGGGGGCAAAGGGCAATGCTGAGCTTTTTGGGGTACATGGTAAATGGGCGCCATGCACGCTGTCCTGCGTGCTCCAGAGGCAGATAATGGGAGAAGCCTTAGGACGGAAGGTGTGAGGCTGTCCGAATGCCCTGGGGGCATCACTGGACGCAGGCTGCTGGAGAGGCCCGCTAGGGACCACTGCTGAAGCGAGGGAGAGAGCAGACGGGACACCAGACCATGGTCAGTGACCTGACCGCTGGACAGCGCAGCAAGCTTCAGCAGGCTCGGGGACTCCCGTGGAGAGCGGCTGCATCCCCCATTCTGGGCAGCTGCCAGGATGGACCAAAGGTGAGCGGGCGACCGAGGGATGGTCTCCAAGTCAGGAGCGTTCTGCTCTCAGGTTTCTTCTAGGGAACTGGGACCGAGGTTGAAGGACGCAGCTACAGATCTTGGCCAAGTCCTGGGCCAGGGGCTAGGCAAGAGAGGCAAAGCCAGCACACTCAAAGGGAAATGTGGAGGGGAATGCTTCCAGGGACGACCACCCTCTCCAGACCGCTGCTTGGTCCCTACCACCCTCCAAGAATACAGGACCCACCAGGGAGGGCTGTTGCAATTGCATCAGAAAATGAAAACAGTCCACAAAGCTACAGAAGCTGGGCGGGATGGGGAAGAAAAGAAGGACGGGGTGGGGGTGGGGGGGAGTAATATATATCCAAAGAAGAACTCACTGGCCCCAGAAGAATCTGAGTGAAGGGTCTAAGACGAACATACAAACCCAATTGCTCAGCTCATCTGGCCATCAAGTCTGCAGTTCCCCCCTCCTACTGTCCTGGTCCTATGAGGTGGGGGTGTAGGGCCAGGTGGAAAGTCCTGCCCTCCATAGTAGGAGGGGAATCCAGGCCACGCCCCCTGCCTCCTGCCTGCTGAATAACACCCATCTCACTACTTGAGGGGATCTGGTGGCCACTCTCTCTTCTCCAGCAAAGCCACTGCCAGCAGGGGGTGCTGGCGAGCCCAGCAGACAAAGAGCAAGGGAAGGTAAAGAACTTTTGTTGCTCAGGCCAACACCTAGAGGACCTTCACCTGATACCAACAGAGAAATCAGAGCGACCACAGTTCTGTTCTGTGGTTTAGACATAATACTGAACCGAAAGAAAGCATCAGAAATGTATTAGAACTTTCCTATAAGTAACCTGTTAAAAACCTACGGCACTTCTCAAAAATCAACAAGGCATATGAAACACACTCAAAACAAAAAAACAAAAACAAAACACAAAACCCTATTTGGCTCTCAGGCATATTTAACTGAATCATTCAGAGTCACTGGGGTCTATTCCCTCCTTGTCAATTTGTCTTCTGTTCCGTCTGGCTTGAAGCTTTGCCACAAATCATCTTCATTAACGGACTCACAAACTCCTCATCTGGAGCTTCAAGTCCAGGAGACAGGGGAAGAAAGATCCATCCAACATAAGGAAAAGCAGAAGGTTCAGCACTGGGCGCCCCAAGTGTCCCAACGGCCACATGGATGCTCTCTCAAGGGGAAGTCATAAAAGGCAGCTCTGGAGTTGAATCTCAGTTCTGTCACTTATAAGGAATGACAGTGGACAACCTAAGTTCTTACAGGCCTGTTAGCATAGTTAAGTAAGAAAGGACATGGAAAGCACACTGCTGAACACATAACAGACTCTCAAAACATTATTATTATTATATTATTATATTAATATATTATATATAATTATTACATTATTATAATTATATTATTATTATTATTATTATCGAAATATGATTATTATTAGTCATAACAGATAATACCTCGGAACTTTTATGGTGCCCACAGACTAAGTTCACGGACATTCTGTGTTCTCTTAGATTTGCTCACCACATTTGTACCGTTTCTGTAGTTTCCCCTAACTCGAAGTTTCTTTACTGAAAGAAACCCCAATTAATTTCCTTCGATTTCCCACTATGGAAGTTATTCACAAAGAGGCAGATGATCACTTGATGTGGGGACTGAAGAAGAAATTCACAACTGAGGAAGGAGCAGAGAGGATCAGCTTCCTTAAATCCCTTCTTCAGGCCACCTCTGCAGATCTAGGTCCCACCCCCCATTTATAAGGACATCGGCCAGATGCCAAGTCCACCCATTCATTGAGAGGCCAAGAAAAGGAAACCCCGGTGTTTCACTTCTAGAGGGAAAGGAGTTCAACAGAGACAACCGTTCACTCCGTGGATCCCCCTAATGAGTCTGTCCTGGGGCCACACGAATCAACTCAGTGTTTCAAGCCTAGCCCTGGTCCTCCCAAGGGACTCCCCCAACCAGCTCATACCAGAGACACAAGGGAGTGTCTGTGTTAGTGTCTGGGGGCCAGGAGCGGAGGTCCCCAGGAGCCGTCCACAGCCTCAGCCCCTCTTCCAATCCCAGAACAATCTGCCCCCGGGTTATGACGGGTTTCTCGCATCTGGACAGAGACTTTAACCTTCAGACTAGGGAATGGCGAAGAGGGAGGGGGCCCAGCAGGGAGCTGCTTGCTGCTCACCCGTCAGAGGATAAGAAGAAAAGCAGCATTGAGCAACCTGCAAAGTTGGTGACAGATAAGATGAAATGATTAATTTAATTACATATCCCCACCCTGCCCACCTCTCCCCCTGCTGCAGAACCAGGATTCTTGGGCCATGCAGCCAACAGCTGCGGGAGAACAGAAGCGATGCACTGATACCAGGGCCCCTGAGGGCTAGGCATTAAAAAGGCGCCATGGGTCTGCCAGAGGCTCCCTAGGACGCTGGGCTCTCCCTGTCCCATGACCATTCACTATTAAATTGCGTACTTGATGTTCACTAGAGCAGAGTTAACAGGAGGCTTCTGACCACGGGTCACGTTTCTCCGAGCGTGGTTCAAGACCCCCAGAGTCAGAATCGCTCGGGATGCGTGGTAACTATGCAAGTTCCTAGGCCCACCGCAGTCCACAGGGCTCAGAACTGGAGAGAGGGGCCCAGGAATCTGCACACTGGATAAGCCCCGCATGGGATCGTGACACCCCGTATGGCCCCTCTGGTCTCCGGAGGACACTGCTCATGATCAAGGGGTAATGAGCACTCACGGGGACAATGCAGGAAGGGAAGTATTAGAACTTGCATAGATCTCTATTTCTTTTTATCTCATCCTTTTAAAACGTCTGCTTAATTACATAATGAGCAAAATATTCAGTACAGCAGTGCATGTATATAATTTATATAAATGCATTCACACATGCATATATATGTATGCATATATGTACGTGTGTGTATATGCGTGTATATACACACATGTGTGTGTTTGTGTATATTGGTGGAAATATGTATATATATTGGTGGAAACAGCTCAAAAATGTTTCACTGACTCAGGTTTGCAACCAAGTTAGAGTATCAACTTCTGGTACAATGACTTATTATTCATCGCCTCAAAGGGAAAGCAGGGCGTGGTCTCCGCAAACAGGTGCTCTGAGCTCCCATTATTCGTCAGTAACATGCTCGAAGGAGAACTCTGGGATTCTGGCCTCCAACTGCACCTCAAGACTGGATAAGAGGGAGACAAAGGAGGCAGCAGGGCAGGGCAAGCTGGAGGTGGAGTCTCGGCCCGAGCCCCCGGGGTACTGCCACCCACTCACATTCCTTCTCCACTCCCACTGGTAGGAGGATGGGATTTCTCCCCAGCAGGAGGTGGGGAAGCTGGGGAACGAGGTTTACCATCTGCCTGCCTGCCGGTTGTTCAAATCCAGATCCCAACTCCGGCATCGGCCAAGATAGCACAGTTTGCTGAGCTATAATTAACAGCCCCCTTTCTCAGGCAGGAAAGGAGAAATGCTGGAGTAGGAGGAACACGGAGCAGGTGACGGTTACACCTGCAGACAGTTCTGCTGACGGCCACAGACCCAGCCAGGCCTGCCAAAGAGAAGCTACGAACTGGGAACTCGGGGAGGGAGGGGAAGACAGGAGCGCCCACTCGCTTCTCTGCCCAGACCTAAAATAAGGTGTTTCTCTCTCCTGTTCCAACACCATGTGTGCGGTCTGTCCAAGACCACGCCGTCACCTAACCAGAGGTGTATGTGGATCCAAAGAAGAATATAGGAGGGGCAGTCACAAGCCACTGACCGCGACCATGAAAATGTCACAAAGATTAACAGATACAGAAGGGCTAGTCAGTGGCCCTCAGTTTGGGGCACAGCTACACAATCCTGTGATCACAGAATGTGAGAGCTGGCAAAAAGCCTTAGACAGTGGCGCGCCTGGGTGGCTCAGTTGGTCAAGTGTCTGCCTTTGGCTCAGGTTATGATCTTGGGGGTCTGGGGACAGAGCCCCACACCGGGCTCCCTGCTCAGCGGGGAGTCTGCTTCTCCCTCTGCCTGCTGCTCCCCTGCTTGTGCTCTCTCTCTACGACAAATAAAATCCTTAAGAAAAAAAAAAAGCAAAAAGCCTTAGACAGTTACTCAGGTGCTCATTTACTCATTAACCAATCTTCACTGAGCACCTAGCGTGTGTCGGGCACTGCACTGCGTGTCAGATACACACTAGTGAGTGAACCAGACTGTCCCCCTGCTCTCGTGAGATTTGGGCCCTAGTGGGGGAGACGTGACCACCAGGCCAACAGATACATACAGTGACAACATGATCAGTGTTCAGACGGAAATCAGCTGGGAAAGTGAGGACCCAGGTTTATGCGACTGGCCTCCCCTGCCTTAGCCTAACCAAGTCCTCCCACGGACAGACAGCTTTCAGGAGCTCAAAACTCCCCTTCCACTTACTCACAGGCTTGGCTCCAGGCTACCATTTGCCAACAAAAAGGACATATCATATCATTTACTGTATCCAGACACAGGGCTAGGACCTTCTCCCATTTTATCTCATTTTGAACCCCCCAGTCTCCACAAAGTAGATACAATTGTCTCTGTTCTTTTTTTTTTAAGATTTTATTTATTTACTAGAGAGAGAGCACAAGCAGGGGGAGCGGCAGGCAGAGGGAAAAGCAGGCTCCCCGCTGAGCAGGGAGCCCGATGCGGGACTCGATCCCAGGACCCCGAGATCATGACCCAAGCCAAAGGCAGACACCTAACTGACTGAGCCATCCAGGCACACCCCCGCCCCCGTGTTTCCATTCTTAAGGAAGGAAACGTTCAAAGAGGCCAGAATGATTTTGTGAGAGCTCCATAGCCAGTAAGTGCTAGAGCCAGGGAGCCACCGAAGGTCATGGAGTCTCCAACAGGCTCCTGAGTTCCACAGGACCCCAGAGGGAAGCCGGCCTCTGTCACCAGCAGTGACAGGGCATCTCAGGGGGAATCCCTCATTCAGCCATCGCGTGTCGGATGTCTGCTGTGTGCAGGTAACCTGGGCGGTCGGCACCTGAGAAGTCACCTCGTAAGAGTAAGGACTCAGTCTCTGTTCACTGTCCTCCAAAATTCTGCCATATGAGAACACCCCAGGGGAGACAACTCTTATCAAAAGACGGCTAAGCACTCATGGGCAACCACGCCTATGGGTGTTTGCACACGGGCCTGTGTGAGAGAGAATCAGATCAAGTCATCTACAACACCTCCAGCCCCAATTGACCTCTGAAATCTATTCAGTCTCTCACCACCCTCCCTCCACTTGTCCATCTTTCCTTCCCCTTACTGCTATATTCCTCTTCACAAAAACACACCCAGAAACCTGCCCATAAGCTTACATGCCCCCCCTCTCCAAGAGCTGTCAGCCTCTGAGTTTCCCCTCTGGCCTTGGGGGCTGGAGCGTCTTTCTCCTCTAGGACACCTCCTCTCCTCTTCTTGCTGCAGAGACCAAGGGGGCATGGCCACCACGGAGCCCCTGCCCACGGTTCTGCCAGCGAGGGGGGCGCCACACTGGGAGAGAGCACCCCCCACCCCGCTTATCCTCTGACCTCCCCGGCTGCCTACTCGAGCAGCTCTGGGGTCGGGGCAGAGGCCCCAGTGACTACCTCTAAGAAGTGAACCCGTGACGTCCACACCTCCGAATGCCTCCCTCACAGGTTCCCTGTCACTGGAAGGAAATGATCAGCACCCCAGAGACGCCAGTTAGAATACATCACCCTCCACAGCACCTCTCTCTTGCGACCTCCAAGTTCTTTACCACCTGAAGTAATTTAACACACAAGAGACAATCCTCCCTGGCCGGTTATGAAAAACCAGGAGAGCCACTAACCCCCTGGGCAGACACCTAGTAAGGCCCCGTCAAGCATTCCATCCATTCCGATGAAGGGCCACCCAGCCTCAGCTGGCGGCACCCTTCTATCCTTTGCCTTCGGCCTCTTGCAACAGATCACTCCTCCCCCGTCTTGAGGACCCGTCCCCCCTGGCAAAGAACTACCAGAGCCCCAAACACGAGAGCCAACCCCGAAAGCTGCCTCTGTGAAGAGCCCCCAGTCATCCCCAACCAGCCCAAGGGCCAACTGGTCACACTCTCACCCTCGGGGGCGGGGGGGGGTCCCCTGCCACCTACTTGGCTCGCAGAAAGGACAGCTTTTTCCTCAGGGAGGAGACGTGGTAGTGACAGGCTTGCTTGACAGCCGCGCTGCAGGAAACAGCCTCGGAGTGCAGATTCTGTACCATGCTGAGCTCAGGGGAGGGCCCACCACATGGCAGCCGGGACCTTAAGGGCTGGGGGCTCACTCCAGAGCCACCTGGACGGGACTCGGCCTCTGCAGCTCTGACAGCTGTCGGCCGGACCACCTGCCCACAAGCCCTCCCAGCCCTGCTGGGCGATCCAAGACCCGGGCAGGCACAGGGCCCGGGGCAGGAGAGCCCGAGGCTCCGTGTCACCAGGATCCCCTCTGGCGTTGGCCCAAGCCACAGGTCCAAACAGGGCCCTCCTCCATCTTCCCACATCTGGCAGTGCTCTGGGCACTTGGTGAGTTTCCTCCTCCTCTTTGTCCTCAGACAGGGAGGCTGGAGCTTTACCTGCCTGTGATGTCAGCTGGAGGGGGAGGGCCGGCGGGCCCTGCTCCCAGAAGGTTTGGACTGGGCTCCTTCCTCGTGCTGAGGGAGCCAACTGCAGAGGTCACCTGAGCGGCTGCCGGGCCGCAGGGAACTTGGGGGCCGGGCACGCAGATGGAGCTCGAGCACTCTGGAAGTAGGCTGTCTGGGGACAATTTCTGGGCTAGAAGAAGCAGAACTGAAAGTATCCTTCCTTCTACCAGGAGGCTCTCCATTCTGGTGGCTAGACCAGAGCTGAAATCAGTTGAGCCTGCAATTCCGGAGGCCTGGCCTTTGGCCTCAAATTCCATTACTTTGGTTTCTCCATCTGTTCACTCGTGAATTCCACAAGCATCTGTGGAGCGCTTCCTCTGTGCCAGACAGAAGAGATACGGTCTCTGTCCTCCGGGGTCTCGTGGGCCGGCGGGGGGGAGACAGAGAAGTGAACCGGACAGCGCAAACCACGAGGCAAGTGCTGGACAAACGAACCACAGCCCAGCACTCCACCTGTAAAACGGGTCCCATAACACGTGCCCTCCCTAGCGCACCTGGAAGAAACGAGGTGAGTTCCGGGGAGACAGGTAAGACGGGAACACCTTTCCTGTGAGTGAGAGAAAAGGTGATGCAAGAAATCCCCAAACTGGGGCATCTGGGTGGCTCAGTGGGTTAGGACTCTGCCTTCAGCTCAGGTCATGATCTCAGGGTCCTGGGATCCAGCCCCCGCATTGGGCTCTCTGCTCAGCAGGGAGCCTGCTTCCCCTTCTCTCTCTGCCTGCCTCTCTGCCTACTTGTGATATCCCTCTCTCTCTCTCTCTGTCAAATAAATAAATAAATAAATAAAATCTTCTAAAAAATAAAAAAATAATAATAATAAAGAAATCCCCAAATTAACCATACCCAAAGCTCACACAATTCTCATTCCCCCTCCTTTGATCTTAGGAGATCATCTCATTCCCACGATGCGGAGAAGACAGGTCCCGCCGCTATTCACCCCCTCACCTTCCTGCCACGTGGCGTGGGAACTCACTTACATCCACCTCCATTAGGATCTGGTCCAGGCCAATCCTTCCACCTGTGATCGAGATCTTTCCTTGCCTCCTCTGAAACCTTGCTTCCTTATCTCCCATAGGGGCCACGAGCCCGCTGACCACATCGGAATCCTGGAACTAACTCCCAAGACCTCCCTTCTCACACCCTAAATCCAATCCATCACAAAGTCCTGGACATTTGAATCCCCTTAAAATGTATCCTGAATTCATCTACTTCTTATCTTTCTTTTCTTTCTTTTTTTTTTTTTTTTCCCTCCACAACTACCATCTTGCCAAGTCCAAGCCACCAATATCCTTTAAATGGACTCTACAGCAATGGCCTCTGGGCTGCCCCAGGTGCTCGCTCCCTCTGCAGCCACCTTTCCTCCACACTGCAATCTTCAGAATGCAAATCGGATGCTGTCAGCTCCCTTCTTAAAGACTCGTAGTAGCTTGGGGCACCTGGGTGGCTCAGTGGGTTAAAGCCTCTGCCTTCGGCTCAGGTCATGATCTCAGGGTCCTGGGATTGAGCCCCGCGTTGGGCTCTCTGCTCAGTGGGGAACCTGCTTCCCTTCCTCTCTATCTGCCTGCCTGCCTACCTGTGATCTGTCAAATAAATAAATAAAATCTTTAAAGAACAAAAAAAAAAAAAAAAAAAAAAGACTTGCAGTGGCTTCTGGGTGCTCTCCACATAAAGACTCAAGCCCTTGTCATGCCCCCCAACCCCACCCGTGTCATCTGCCTCCTGCTCACCTCAAAGTCCTCCTCCCTTCCAGTCTTAGCTCAACCCCTCCATCCTCACCCTGCCCCCTCCATCCTCTGTCCAGTCCATGGACACATGCAAGCTCCTGGAACCCTTCCTTCAATGCCCACATCCAGGTTTGTACTTTCTAAGTCATACCCTCAGTCCTGTTCATCCTGTCTCTTCAACGAGACTGGGAACTCAGTGAGTGGCTAACGCACAATGGCTAAGTGTTTACTGAGCACAAGAATGAACCACATCCTCTGTTTAAATTCACACCACTGACCTACCAGTTTCCACTTCAGATTTAAAAAGGGTTGTGTCGGGGTGCCTGGGTGGCTCAGTGGGTTAAAGCCTCTGCCTTCAGCTCAGGTCATGATCTCAGGGTCCTGGGATTGAGCCCCGCGTTGGGCTCTCTGCTCAGTGGGGAACCTGCTTCCCTTCCTCTCTCTCTGCCTGCCTCTCTGCCGACTTGTGATCTCTGTCTCTTTTCAAATAAATAAAATCTTAAAAAATAAAGTAAATAAAATAAAAAGGGCTGTGTCTCCATTAAAACAATTTCTCCCCAGTCACCCCTGCCTTCTCCTCTAGGTATCATCTCTTCCTCCCGGAAAAACTCCTAGAATAAACTCTCCTTGCTCCCTCTCTTCTTCCTCCCTTCACCTACACCCTTCTAAAACTGCTCTGTGGTTACCAGGGACCTCTGAACGGTCACTGCAGAAGATCCCATTTCGTGGGGCACCCCTGGGGACACAGTCAGCTGAGCATCCAATGCTTGGTTCTGGCTCAGGCCATGGTCTTGCGGTTGTGGGATCGAGCCCCACGTTGAGCTCTGAGCGTGGAGTCTGCTTCAGATTCTCTCCCTCCCCCTCTCATTCATGTTCTCTCAAATAAATAAATAAAATCTTTAAAAAGAAAAAAAAAAAAGATGGTGCTTACCTTACCTGCCTCTTTCCTCTTTGATCCTGCCTTGAGTCTGTTCTTTCTTTTTTTTTTTTTTTTAAGATTTTATTTATTTATTTGACAGACAGAGATCACAAGTAGGCAGAGAGGCAGGCAGGGAGAGAGAGGGGGAAGCAGGCTCCCTGCTGAGCAGAGAGCCCAATGCGGGGCTTGATCCCAGCACCCTGAGATCATGACCTGAGCTGAAGGCAGAGGCTTTAACCCGATGAGCCACCTAGGTGCTCCGAGTCTGTTATTTCTGTCTCCTACTTTTCCCAGCTGCAGTGGGCAACATTTTGCAGATTCCTTCTTTCTTTGCCTTCTGCTTACACTCTGCTGACCCTAAGACTCTTGCCTTGACTACATTTTCATTTCCAAACAAGTAATATTAGTTCTCTCGGGATGCCTGGGTGGCTCAGTCGGTTAAGTGTCTGCCTTCAGCTCAGGTCATGATCCCAGGGTCCTGGGATCGAGTTCCTCATTGGGCTCCCTACTCATCAGGGAGCCTACTTCTCCCTCTACCTGCTGTTCCCCCTGTAGGTGTGCTCTCTCTGTGACATATAAATAAATAAAATCTTTTTTAAAAAAAATATTAGCTCTGTGGGGCGCCTGGGTGGCTCAGTGGTTTGGGCCGCTGCCTTCGGTTCAGGTCATGATCTCAGGGTCCTGGGATCGAGTCCCACATCGGGCTCTCTGCTCAGCAGGGAGCCTGCTTCCTACCTCTCTCTGCCTGCCTCTCTGTATACTTGTGATCTCTCTCTGTCAAATAAATAAAATCTTAAAAAAAAAAAAATATTAGCTCTGGGAGTGCCTGGGTGGCTCTGTAGGTTAAAGCCTCTGCCTTCAGCTCAGGTCATGGTCTCAGGGTCCTGGCATCGAGCCCCGCATCGGGCTCTCTGCTCAGCAGGGAGCCTGTTCCCCACCCCCACCCCTATCTCTCTGCTTGCCTCTCTGCCTACTTGTGATCTCTGTCTATCAAATAAATAAATAAAATCTTAAAAAAATATATCAGCTCTGTCTCCTGAGCTTTAAACAGGTATAGCCAACTGGCTGGTTTCTCTCCCCACCTACACACTCGACGTGTCTAAGTTAAACTCACCACCACCCTTGCTCTTCAAATTCTTCCCACTTTACTCAACGTTTTAATAATGATAAATATAATATTAATAACAATAGCGGGGCGCCTGGGTGGCTCAGTGGGTTAAGCCACTGCCTTCGGCTCAGGTCATGATCCCAGGTCCTGGGCTCAAGCCCCGCATCGGGCTTTCTGCTCAGCAGGGAGCCTGCTTCCTCCTCTCTCTCTGCCTGCCTCTCTGCCTACTTGTGATTTCTCTCTGTCAAATAAATAAATAAAAATCTTAAAAAAAAAAAATAACAATAGCAAGCACATATATAATACGAGCCATGTGCCAGGCACTGTGCTATGCTAATTATCATAGACACAAACACACAAGCTCCTCCCAGTAACTCATGAGGTATGAATCATTACCATACCCATTTTATAGATAAGGAGACTGAGGCACAGTGGTGGAGTGGTTTGCCCAGGATGACACATCATGCACTTGGAAGCACCATCAGAGCCCAGGCAGGAATTTAACCTCTGGCCTGTGCTGCCTTTTATTTGTTGCCCCTGCTAGAGAGCTTAGGTTCACACCAGGTGCCCTCCTCAACCCAGCTATAGGCAAGCTTTGTCAAACCTACTTAACACATTTCTTCTTCAACCAGTTCCTCCTTTTCTGTCCTCGCTAGTCTAATTCAGAAACGCCTTCATCTGATCTTGGCTTAAATGTCACCAGGTCAGTAAGCTGTCCCTTCCCACCCACCTTAGTGTTACCCCAAAAAGCTCTGGTCCACTGTACCACCCTTTACCATTTTCTTTATAACCACTGCTACTGCTGGATGCTGTCTTATTCACTTATTTGTTGATACCTATTTCCACCCAGTACAACATAAGCACCATGAGAGGGGAGACAACACTTAGCCTAACACTTAGCCTGTTCATGGCTGCAGCCCCCAACGCCTGTAAGAGTAGCTAGCATATAGTATGTGCTCACTAAATGTGTTAAATAGGGACCGGATGGGTAAATAATTGCCAATCTGCCTTCAACATGAGCCCCCTAAATCCATCTCTCCCAGTAGGACCAAAATGACTTTTCTCCCCAAGAGTCTCTGTAAGGTGACCTAGGAACCCCCGTGCTCAGAATCTCTCCCTCATTTCTCCTCCTCTATAAAGAAGCCCACTCTGTCATGGCAGGCTGCGGCATGGTGAGGCATGTACCTGCCTATCTGGGCAAAGATGAGGACTAGCCACTCACCAGCTCCCCACCATCGGCCATGATCGGCAGTGACGCTCAAGTATTTGAAGTCCCTGAACACGCCTTTCTCCCACCTCCGTGCTTATGTACGTCTTGTTCCCTCGCCTGGGAATGCTGCCCATGGACAGACTCCTACTCAGCCTGCAGCTCTCAGTGGAGCACAACTCCTTCCGTGGAGCCTTTCTGGGTTCCCCGGCCCCCTCTTCCCTCTCCCCTGCCCTCACCCCAAGTACAGTGGCTGTGCTATTTTGCAACAAATCTGGGGCCTCCACTGAGCCTCCATTCCCTACACTCTAACATAAAGATAGTAACAGCCCCTATGTGACAGGGTTGTTGAGAGGATTACATTTCAAAGCGTATGCAAGATTCATACCAGTTAGGCACTTTAGCGTCCAAATTCTTTAGTTTTACTACTTTATACGAAATCCCGTGTCTGTTATCACATTCTATTATATTTGCGTACTTATAGGAACGTCTCACCAGGAGACAAGAAAATGCTCAAGGGGAAATCCCATGCCTTCATCTCTTTATCCTTGGTGTCCACATCTGACATTTTAAGGGCGATCAATATTCTAGAAGTCCCCTGTCTCTGCTTCTTCAAGGACAGCAGAGCACAGATCATTAGGAAGTGAAATCTCATGCCATCCTCGTCATAGCAGGTATCTCTTACTAAGCACCTACTATGAACGGGGTGGCACTTTACACGTTATCTCATTTATTCCTCTCAAGGAAAGACTTTTACAAACGAGTAAACTGAGGCTGAGCAAAGGTGAGTAAGTTGCTTCTAAAGATGTGGGTAATAAGGAAGAAGGGAGTCAATCCTAAATCCGTTTTGACTTCAGGGATTTCACTCTTTCTAGAACACCATGATGCCCACCAGCAGTGAGCCTCTAGACATCTTTTTTTTTTTTTTTAAGATTTATTTATTTGTGGGACGCCTGGGTGGCTCAGTTGGTTGGGCGGCTGCCTTCGGCTCGGGTCATGATCCCGGCGTCCTGGGATCGAGTCCCACGTCGGGCTCCTTGCTCGGCGGGGAGCCTGCTTCTCCCTCTGCCTCTGCCTGCCACTCTGTCTGCCTGTGCTCATGCTCTCTCTCTCTCTGACAAATAAATAAATAAAATCTTTAAAAAAAAAAAAAAAGATTTATTTATTTGTTTTAAAGAAAGAGAGAGAGGCACACACGTGCACAGGAGCTGGCGGGGGTGGGGAGCAGACTCCCCAATGAGCATGGAGCCCAACACAGGGTTTGATCTCATGACCCTGAGATTATGACCTGTCCTGAAACCAAGAATCAGACGCTCAATGGACTGAGCCACCCAGGCGCCCTGAGCCGCTACACATTATGCAGCCTGGACTCCAGCAGGCTCCCCAGCATCCTGCAGACACTTAGCGAAGGTTTGGGGCACACACACTGCACGCAGGGACTGATACATGAACCCGGGCAGCCCAGCCTCGGTGCTCGGTTACATCCCAGCCCTGCCCAGGGCTCCAACCTCCTACGCGGAAAGGCTTCCTGGTCAACCAGGACCGAGTTCTGTTGAAACTAACATTGTGAATATAAACCGTCCTCAGTGAAACAGCTCCTTTTTCTACAGCTCTGGCTTTGACAGTTCGTACCATCACGTGAACGTGCGAAATAAAGATCTGGCAATGTGAGAAACCCTGACAGTTGGTCCGGTTTGGGCTGAACCTGGGAGCTAGTGTTTTTTAAGGGTATCCCTGGCTTCACCTAGAAGCATGAATACAGATTTACTATCCCACATTTGATTTTACACACACACACACACACGCACACACACACACACACACACACACACACACAGACGTTGGAGAAGGTAGGTCTATTCTTTCTACTGGAAACCTGAGTTCCTGTCTCTGAGACAGTCCTCATTTCTGAATTTCTTCCTGAAATCAACTCTTCTTGATGCACACCTGCCCAGGAAATGATTGCTTCCCTGCACCCTCCCACCGACCTGCCCCTATTACAGACCCAAAGGCTTTCTCCTTCAGGAATCAACACTGATGTGAATGAGGAGGAAAACTCTCAGAAAGCCCTTGGGTTTGAATGCGCTACTGTGGCATCTCCTCCTTTGCCATCAGGTGGACATTTGTTAAACTACCAGATGGGCCCTAGTTTGTCTCTAAATATCCCATCTATTCTGAACCTTGTACAAGAAAAAGAAAAATCGGTGTCTTACTTAACAGCTGAAAGTGTACATCATACTGAAGGATTAGAATTTTTATCTTTAAGACAGAAGTAATCGATGTTCTTTTTTTTTTTTTCCTTTTTTGCCTGTTCTGTGAAACTGTCCCTCATCCTGGAACTGACCACATGGTATGGAGAATTAGGGGCAACCACAGAAAAGGGTCTAGGCTACCTGCCTCCTACCTGACCATTTTCTAAGATTTTTTTTTAAATTTTATTTATTTGACAGGGAGAGAGAGAGAGATCACAAGTAGGCAGAGAGGCAGGCAGAGAGAGAGGGGGAAGCAGGCTCCCTGCTGAGCAGAGAGCCCGATGTGGGGGCTCAATCCCAGGACCCTGAGATCATGACCTGAGCTGAAGGCAGAGGCTTTAACCCACTGAGCCACCCAGGTGTCCCCTACCTGACCATTTTCGATCCGTAATACCTGCTCAGCAGCCTCCCAGGGGAGTCACGAGAATACAGGAGGTCACACAAAGGCCTCGCCTCTGTGGGAAATGCCACCACAACCAGCAGGGCGCACCATCCCTCAGATGGGGGCCTGGAGCAAGGAGCCAGACCCTCACCACTGCTGACAATCTCCCCGGGGTTTGGATCTCATGCTTGACCCAGGCCAGGAGAACACGGGCCAGCATCCGAAACGCCCCAAAGAGTCTCTTAATTGGGTAAAAACATATTAGAGGAAGGGTTAGGGGCAGAGTGTTGAGGGTTTGCTGTGAACCGAGGCTGGTGATTAATTAGCACTCCAAGGACCTGTTCTCTCCAGGAGAACCAACTGGATGCGAAGAGAAAAAAGACTTCATTCAGAATGGCCATGGTGAACACATTCCAGTCTTGAGCTTCTGAGGCAAGGGTCTGCAGGGACCACCATGGGAACCATACTTCTGATCGGATTTTGTTTCCCGTACTGTCCAAGGTAAGCTGATGCAAAATTATATCCACTGTCCACCATGAAAGAGTTAGGGAGCCATCAGGGGGCCAGGAGTGGGAAGGAGCAGGGAAGACATCTAGAGGACTTTTCTGGGCAGAGGTTCGGACTGGAGACCTGCTGTAACATTGCATTTGGTTGAGGAAGAGGGCAGAGAAGGAGCTAGAACAGAATTTATGGCAATATACAATCCCAAAGAGCAAACAAAAGGCAGGGCTCTCTCTAGCTGGCAAGCAGTCATGTCCTAGAGGAAGAGCTGAAGTTGCCTTGGGAAAAAATGTAGAGTCTACAACTCACCACCTGTTCCCTCCCTCTGAGGAAGGCCCCCAAGCAGCCGAGATAAAAGGAGTCGAGGAGCTACCAGTCAGAATGCTGCTGTACAAGGACCAACTGGACCAACTGAAGACACTATGACCAGAAATGGACAGGACACTTCAGGAGATGTTTGACGCCCAAGCACAGGGAAGGGAGCTGGGCCAAGGGAACTCATGGGGCCCTGCTAATTTTGTGAGTATGGTGGATGAATTCCAAAAAAGCAATGGAAAGGGAGGGTAGGCCACTCAAGAGACAGACTGAACTGCCATGGGATCGTCATTGATTAATCATCTTGACAAGAATGATTAGTCTTTGCCCCTGGTGGCCCTTTGCCTTCTGTCTGCTCTGTTTGAGTTGATAAGCTGGACTGATACTTGAGAACTGGGGTAGAACTACACAACTTTTTAAAAAGATTTTATTTATTTATTTGATAGAGAGAGAGAGACAGCGAGAGAGGGAACACAACAGAGGGAGTGGGAGAGGGAGAATCAGGCTCCCCGTGGAGCAGGGAGCCCAATGTGGGGTTCGATCCCAGGACCCCGGGATCATGACCTGAGCCGAAGGCAGATGCTTAACAACTAAGCCACCCAGGCACCCCAAGAACTACACAACTTTATAATGTAAAGAGATAAGTACAAGGATTCCCCAAGCCCCACACTCTTGGCCAGAGGGGCTCCCCTTATGACACACTATGCAGCTTTTGCTGGAACCCAAGGGATACACTGTCATCACAGCGTTCGTCCTTATCCTGAGATGGAATCCTTCTCACTAGGATCTCTCCGCCTCTCGCTCTATGTCTTAAGATTTTCAGGTACTGGGACGCCTGGGTGGCTCTCTCTCCCAATCTCTCTGACCAAAAAAAAAAAAAAAAAAAGAAGATTTTCAGGTACTTTAAGAGCGGTGTTCTACTCATCGTGAACTTTCTGCTTTCCAGGCTAAGCCACTCTCCCTTCTACCGGTCCTTATAATACATTATCATCCCGACCATTCCTTCTGGACTCTTCATTTATCAGTATCTACTTCCAAAGAACTGGACATGATACACCAGTTATAATCCAAGTAGTACAGACCAGTGAGGTCTTTTTCTCTTTTTAATGAGCAAATCTGGACTTTCAAAGATAATCCTAAATCCTACGTTTAAGAAACTATTCTAGGGGGCACCTGGGTGAGCTCAGTGGGTGAAGCCTCTGCCTTCAGCTCAGGTCATGATCTCAGGGTCCTGGGATCGAGCCCCGCATCAGACTCGCTGCTCAGAGTGGGGAGCCTGCTTCTCCTTGTCCCGCTCCCCCTGCCTGTGCTCTATCAAATAAACAAATAAAATTTAAAAAAGAAACTATTCTAATATAGATTTTTAAGTACTAAATATATTAGCACCCTTCCTTTAAAAAAAAAAATTGTCGTCTGCACCCATTGTTCCATCTGAAATACTCAATCCTGAGTCGGTCGGCCTCAGTCTTCTCTCTCGATCCCCGCTCAGTATCTGCCCTAAGTCTGATAAAGGATGTAGAGGTACGTTCTCCTTCCTCATCCAGTGCATTGACAAAAGCAGTAGACAGAGCACGACCAAATGCAGAGCCCTGTGGCGTCCCGACGAAGACCTCTTTCTGGTTAGTTAACATCAGGCCAGTCACCTTTCACGGGCACCGAAGCCTCGCCTGCCACAACAGACCCCTCCGTCCACCGCGCAGGCCCTCCACGGAGCAGAGTCTGGTCCTCACATCCTGAGCGTTTAACTTCGTTGCATCACGAACCCTCCAGCCAGCACTTCAGGGCCTCATGCTCACTGCCCCTCGCCTGTCCACCCTCCTTGACCTCTAACGCCCACAGTCCACCTCCATCCTGCTATTCCACTGTCACCCGCTGTCACACATCGGACCTGTCCACACTGCACGCAGCCACTAATACACGCCTCAAGCCAAGCCCGCTGGCGCGTCTTCCCAGGATCTGGGGTTCGCCACAGGCTGACCTTGCTCCCAGCTGAACAGCAGAAGCCTTTAGAAGCCGTCGGTCTGCGCGGCCCCCTCTCACTTCCTGGGTGAACATCCCGTCTCTCTGCCCGATCTGAGCACAGAGGTCTGGCAGCTTCCTCCCTCTTCCCTCCTCCCCTTGCCCACGGTTCTCCCCCAGTGCCTGGAGGGTGACTGTACTCCCACGTTTCAGCCCATTCCCTCTCTCCTCCCTTGGCCTTACCTTTCCTCCCGCACTCTGGGACTCAGGAACCTGCTGGAATCATCGTCGTGGCTGCTCTGCTGGCTGCTCTGTTGGCTGCTGAAGACAGACACAGGATAGGAACCGTTACCTTCTTTCTCAACACTGGGGGAGGTCATCTAGACAAAGAAACCACGTTACAAAATTTCAAAGATACAAGTTCCCCCATGTTACTTTAAGCAAGATGTACTGACAGGCCAGAGGTGGGTGGAATGACACAATTTGGTACTAACCCCACCCATCACATCTGAGGCCTAAGAGGAAGATCCTGCTGTTCCCTGGTTCTTCCTTGTCTACACAGTCTTGGGGAGCAAATGCCTCCAGCATTTTCTACACTTGGGCCTCTTTATCTGTAGAGCAGGGTAACAAGCCCATTTTTCTTCAACGTCCCTGGAGATTCCAGAGGCAGGTACAGACTGGGATGGGGGGGAAACTGCAGCAGGGAGAAACACTTGGTGGGGGCAGAGGTCAGCAGGCAGCTTCTCTGCCTCCTGGGAAGGCAGAGCAAGGTTGAGGATAAAGGAGGGATTACAGGGTAAGTCCCTCCACTCCTGAACACCCACCCTGCAGGGGAGATGATTCTAGCTAGGCCTTCAATGTGCAGAGCTCTGCTCTTTAAAACACTTTCATGGGAGTTATGTGGAATTCGCCCCTCTTTCATCCTACTTGAGAGGAAAAAAAAGCTGTCCAGGCACCTTATGACTACTAACTAAACACACGATTTTTATTGTTATTCATTAACTAATCCAAGCATCTGATCAGAAGTCAATAAACTCTAGCCCTCCAGGCCAAACCCGAAGCTGCCCATTGTTTCTTTCTACTGCCCTTTGAGAATGATGTTTGTTTTTTTAAATGGTTAGCGGGAAAAGTCAAAACAAGAATAACATCTCACAGGGGCGCCTGGGTGGCTCAGTGGGTTAAGCCTCTGCCTTTGGCTCAGGTCATGATCCCAGGGTTCTGGGATGGAGCCCTGCATCAGGGCTCTCCGCTCAGCGGGAAGCCTGCTTCCTCCCTTCCTCCTCTCTCTCTGCCTGCCTCTCTGCCTACTTGTGATCTCTGTCAAATAAATAAATAAAATCTTAAAAAAAAAAAAAAAAAGAACATCTCACAGACATGAGAATTGTTAGGAAATTCAAACTTCAGAGTCATGAATAAAGTTTTATTGGAACATGGCCACACCCAGCATTTACATATCCTCTGGGGCTGCCCTGTCAAGGAAGAGCTAAGGCAGAGCTGAATAAGCAAGTCGTGAGTTCATTAGACTTGCAGTATCAACTATTTATTATCTGGACCCTTACAGAAAAAGCTAGCAAACCCCCTGCTTTGCAGAGAGTCTATTAATAAATTGCTATTACCATAAATGTCACTATAACCCAGGCTCCAGGTGAACCCAATTGTTTCCTCGTTCTGATGGACGGCTCAGCACAAAAGAAATCCCTCATCTCCAGGGACTGTATTCTTCAGATGAGACCCCCAGGTCGGTTGAAACTCTGCAGTCTGGCAGGGTGAGAGCTTGCTCCCATCCCTGTGCGCTCTCCCCCAAAGTGGGACGTGATTTTTTGTGGTCACACTTATCACTACGCTCTTAGACTCTGTTCTTTCAGCAAGAAGTAAACGAACTTAGAAGCAACCTGTACCAAATTTTCAAGCACATACATACACCGGAAATCAGAAGAGCACCAAACACAGACAGCCTCCAACTGCCTGGCAGAACCCAAGTGTGTACACAAATCCTTTCTCTTTTATTTACTTTACACGGACCACTTTTGTTCCTACTTGTTCCCCGTGGATTGGTTCCTCCTCCTTTTTCCTCCCCTTCGTGAGGTCTCAAAGACTCGCCCATTAAAAACTCCTCCTCAGGCGTGCCCGGATGGCTCAGTGGGTTAGGCTTCTGCCTTCGGCTCGGGTCATGATCTCGGGGTCCTGGGATCGAGCCCCACATCTGGTTCTCTGCTTAGCAGAGAGCCTGCATTCCCCTCTCTCTGACTACCTCTCTGCCTACTTATGATCTCTCTGTCAAATAAATAAATAATATCTTAAAACAAAACAAAACTGCTCCTCACAAAATTGTGCCACAGTGTTGTTGACCCATGGGATTTCTTACACTGGGACTAACTTGTTATAATGCATCGGGCACGGAGTCTCCTAGAGAACCTGGGATACGTGTGGCACTAGGGTAAGGCCACCCACAGCTGACTGGAACTCAAATTCCAAAGCAGACCGGGCAAGCATTACGAGAGGAAAGCCGGTCTACACCACCAGCAGCGCGTGTGAGGCGGAATGGAACAGCCAACGGCAGTCAACCAACCCAGAGGCCCAAGATCAGCATTACAGCCTCTTCAAAGAAGAGACTTGGTTTAACTCCATTCCTCCTGGTTCCTCCCTTCTCACCCTACCCTCTCTCAGACAATCAAAACTTTAAGCTAATCAAGGGACTCCCAGAATTAAATGACGATGTACCAGGGTTTCAGAAAAATTCTGAGTGGCTGTTCACAAGCTGTCCCACTAGGTGGCACTGCTGACTTCCAAACCAGAACCGAAGCCATCCCTCACTTCCAAAACCCAAACTAGAAGCAACCTTCTGGTGCCCCCTTTTGGCCTGCCCCTTGCTCAGGAAGCAGTTCAGATGGTGGAGATGAAAACGCCAATGGATCTCCTCCAGACGGTTTATTGGTTCTAAATCACCAAGAAACATTAACCTGCATGCACTTGACAAATATTTATGTAATGCGGTCCGTGGGCACATGTGCCAGCGGGAGGCGGCATCAGGCAACGGTTTTAGGTCTAGGCTCCAGAACACACTGCCTGGGACTGAAGCCAGGCTCCTCTGCGCCCGCATGACCTGACCCCAAGCAAATGATTTAATGCCATTTTCCTTACCTACAAAATGGAAGGTCCATGTTAGTGGTGATAGTTCTGACCTTACAGAGCTGTTGCAAAGATTAAAGAATGAACATATGGGAAGCATGGAGAACAGTGTGTGCCGCCCATGAACTGCTGTGTGTGTGTTACTGTCATTCTTGCTCTTATTCGGTGTAAGGCATCATTTTGTGGGTCCTGGACCATAAAGACATGAGTCAGGGAAGGATCCTGTGCTCACAGTGTTTACAGTCTGGAAAGGAAGAGGCAATATATTTTACATTTAAGAGTAGGAAATCAGGGGCGCCCCAGGTAGGGGTGCTCAGCCAGTTAAACGGCTGCCTTCGGCACAGGTCAAGATCCTAAGGTCCTTGGATTGAGTTCCACATCGAGTCCCACATCGGGATCCTTGCTCAGCGGGGAGCCTGCTTCTCCCTCTACCTGCTACATGCTCCCCAACCCCCGGATTAAGAAAAATAAACAAAAAGGTAGAAAATCCTAACTCTTAGAAGGAAATACTAAATGTTCCAGAAACATAAAATACCAGGCCGGTAAGAGAAAGAAGAAAGACTGTCCTGACAACAAGGCTTTTAGTGTGGACACTTGAAATTCAGAGAGATTCAGGACAGACAGAACTGAGAAGAGAAGGCATTCTAGGAGTGCCTGCGTGGCTCAGTCAGTTAAGCGTCTGCCTTTGGCTCAGGTCATGATCCTGGGATCGAGCCTCACATTGGGCTCTCAGCTCAGCAGAGCCTGCTTCTCCCTCTGCCCCTGCTCATGTACTTGCTCACACTCTCCCCTCTCTCTCTCTCGCTCACTCTGTATCTCAAATAATATCTTTAAAAAAAAAAAAAAAAAAAAGACATTCTCTTTTAGCTCTGTTTACTAAACACTTATGTACCAGACACTGTGCTAGGAGACGGGGACATAAAGGAGGCCCAGAGAAGGTGCGAGTATTGGCCACACAAGGCGAAGCCGCAACACTAGAAGACAGACGAGGTGCAGGGGGGCAGACACTCCTATTGGGGGCGAGCAGGGAACACGCCAGAAAGGTGACACCAGAAAAAAAGGCAGGAATCCCTGGTGGCAAGAGCCCTAGGGTACACAGAACCCCTCCCTTACAGCTCCCGGGAAGGGGCTGGTCCCCTGTCCTCCCATGTTCGGAACTTGCTTTTCAACAGTCTTAAAGAGTGAGATGGCCACCCACGCACTCCTCCACTCCATCCCCGTGAGATAATGTTGTTGAGCACAATTTCCAGAGATTCAGGGGCTGGCTCACCCTCTCACATCAACTCTTTTAACTCTTCTCTTAATGAGCTTTTTCCTCCCTTTTTTTTTTTTTAAAGATTTTATTTACTTATTTGACAGAGAGGGACACAGAGAGGGAACACAAGCAGGGGGAGCAGGAGAGGGAGAAGCAGGTTTCCCGCTGAGCAGGCAGCCTGACATGGGGGGCTTGATCCCAGGATCATGACCTGAGCCAAAGGCAGATGCTTAAGGACTGAGCCACTCGGGCACCCTTAAATGAGCCTTTTTAAATGATGCAGGCCTCCCGGGAAGCTCGTTCTGCTCCCTAAATGCATCTACCCATCTTCTGAGGTCATGAAAAAAGCAACACCAGACTAGGGTGTTCATGGATATGGAATGCCAGAAGGTCAAGGGCCACCTCCCAACCACTCCGTTTTCATGAAGACCTCGGACGGCCTGGGTGTCCATTCTGGGCTCTCCAGCTTCAAGTCAAGAAGAATTTGGAAGAAGTCCAGCAGAGGGCACTAACAGATAATAATGTCTGTTAGAAAAACCTTTTGGAAAAAAAAACAACTCTGAGCAAGGATTTGGATCTGGGCACTAGATAACAGAAAGTCTGCTGAAAGCCTCAAGGAAGGGGCTTTGTACAGGCAATTGTTCGCTGTCCCCCCAAGACGGCTAAAGAAGTAAACCCCTCCTCCTGTAAATGCAAAAGCTTCACATAAAAATCACTGTATGAATTAAATTTTGAAACACTAGAGTGTGTTACTAAATAAGGTAGGGAAGCAATGTCTTTCAATTCTGGAATATTCCGAAGGAAAACCAGCTGAAGCAAATCAGATCCGTAATCCTGGTTTTCTTCTCCACCAGCAAACGAGTACTGGGAGCTTATTCTCGAAGGTCATATTAAACCAGTAACACTGGCACAAGCTGGGAAAAAAACTTTGTAATCGGAGCCAAAGCACACCTCGAAAGACAGAAAATCATAGACTATGACCAGGAAGCTCCAGGCTGGTAATTCCCATAATTCCCCTGATCGCCCTTCCTCCCCCCGCCCCCAACAACCTGGGACACTTTCAGAAAGTACAGGCTGAACCCACAAGCCACCAGAAAGGTGTCCTTTTGTCCTCTGGAAAGTACAGCTTCCCTGCTAGGGAGACTGCATTTGGTACATTTCCTGAGGGGGTGCTTCGTACGTAGAAATAGCTCTTTCTCCCCCAGACAACACTAAAGGGGTCACAGCCTCCTAACCTCCATATGGGGGTTGGGGGGAGGGGGTGTTGAGTGATTCAGAGGATTCCAAGAAGGTATGGGGATGGGCAAGCTGTTATTTCTAGAACCTAATGGAAACCGTCCATTTACCCACACTATGGCTGTACAGACTGACTGAATTTCTTTGCTTTTGGTGGTCACCAGAGCAATCTAGAGTGTTGACTTATAATAACTGGAAGCTTCAAAAGGCTCAGAGTGGCTTTGATTGATACAGATCTTTGATTAATAAAAATGGGGAAAGAAATTAGCGTGGGCCATGGACGCAGTAGAAACGGCACAACACAGACCAACATGGTTGTGGCCTGACTTTGTTTCTTATCTACTCTCTACTTTGGCCAAATCCCTTCCCCTCTTTTAGCCTATGCCCCACCCCCCACCTCCAAATTCTAGAGCGGTGCTGAGGATTACATTGCGAGTAATCGCATCACAGTATATGAACTCAGGATTTAGAGTCAGAACCCCACAAGTCCTAGTCCAGACTCTGCCACTTAGCAGGATGATACGGGGTAAACTAACTTTTCTCATTGTCAGGCATGGGTATACCTCATACCTTAAATGACAGCAGTGAGCACTAGAAACAGCAGAGATCATCACAGAACGTGTCCCGGCCAGTAGCTTTGGTGGGTCTACCATTCGTGGCGGACATCGATTGGATCCAACCATCAGTGAATTTGGCAGACAGAGATTTTGAAATGTCCAGTGCATGGGAGGAAGAGGAGAGACACTTGCGGGAGTTCTGACAGCTGCTGACCTGAAAAAGCAGGGTCATGGACGGAAGAGAAGGCGGCTGCGTGTTCATGCTGGATTACAGCCACCTGTGAAATGGCTTTGGCATTTACCGTTTCAGTGTAAGGAGGAAAGGTGTACGGGGGAAGAGAGGCAGGTGGCAAAGCAGCTGAGGACGCAGAATAGTCTGTCATCTGGCAAACGAGTACGGGAAAGTCTAATAATAGAAAGTAAGTCAACAGATGTGATTTGGGGCATGGCCAACGGCAGCCAGCTTCGTAACCCGACGTACCTGAGTAGTCTCAGATACTACCTAGAAAACAACACTGTCCGGGTGAAGCCGGATCATTTGTCTACAAAGTTAGCAGGACGGCACCCGGGGAACGGCTCCCACGGAACCCTGCAGCAGGGTGGGGAGCAGGACAAAGACTGAGGGATTCAGAACTGAGCTAAACATCCTTTAACTTGGTACCAACACGCGAATCCTACCCTACTGAGTTCTTTTGGCCTCTAAACATGCCCCTGGCTGTCTTCACACGTACAAAAAAAATAAGGCTCTCCCTCAACCCCTTTAAGTTTCCTTCCTTTCCTCCAGGGCCATATTTTACTAAAAGACCACTTGACTCAGTGCACGCCAAACTTTCATCAAAGCCACATCAGCACGAGCTGGGAGCTTCGTTATGCTAATTCCTTGGCCCTTTCCCCAAACTTGCCATGTCAGAGCCTGAACCTGTCCCGGAATGTGTATTTTGTATTTTTTAAGTTTACTTTTATTTATTTATTTAAGTAATCTCTACACCCAACGTGGGGCTCGAACTCATGACCCTGAGATCATGAGTTGCCTGCTCTTCCGACTGAGCCAGCCAGGCCGCCCCCAGGAATGTGGACTTCCCAGGGATGCTGGTGGGCAACCAGGATTGAGACC
This sequence comes from Lutra lutra, assembly GCF_902655055.1. Taxonomy (NCBI): domain Eukaryota; kingdom Metazoa; phylum Chordata; class Mammalia; order Carnivora; family Mustelidae; genus Lutra; species Lutra lutra. The sequence continues at coordinate 18,915,565 of NC_062287.1, read as the reverse complement.
CACTGGATCCACACTCACTGACTCGTGAATTAGTCCACTGCCATGGGAACGCCATCCCCACCCCTCTTTGCTTTCATCCACCAGGACCTCCATTCCTGAGAGGTCGAGGACAGCTGTCCTGCTCTCCTCTCATTTGACCATCCAGGCAGGTCTGACATTGATGATTCCTTCCATTCTCCAAACCTCACCCTTCCTGCCTTCCATGGCACCAACTTCTCCTGGTTCTTGGGTTTTGTGCTGCCTTTTTCTCTTCTCTTTGAAGAAGCTTCGTGGACTCTTCTGTTTCAGCCACCCATTTAATAAATTACCAAGTACCCACTATGTACCAGGCAACGGGCATCTCGATACCAAGTACAGAGTAGTAAACAAAGCAGACGAGATTTCCTTTCTCAAGTTTCCATTCTGTTGGGTTCCTTCCTCTTCCAGCCTCATGCCAGGGGAACCTGAGTTTCGTGAACGTCTACTTACCAAAATACTGCGCAAGAATAGTATATATTCATAGGAGATGACTTATAAACTCTCCCCAGAATCTCAGATAGGCCTGTGACCCACAGAAGAATCCACTGCAATACGTCTCTGGGGAATCTTAGCCATACGCAAGCCTTCAGTTACGACAGATAGAGTGATGGCTCCCAAAGACAGCAGGGCAGGGGACTGGGCTGTCACTAGTCACGGGTGGCTATTTAAGTCAATTAAAAATTCAGTTCCTTAGTCATCTAGCTATATTTCAAGTACTCAATAACTACCTGTGGCCATTTGCTTCCATATTAGATAATGTAGATACAAAACATCCCCATCATTACAGAAAGCTGTACTGGACAGCACGGAGGTTTCCAGACCAAACTCATCTGAGTCATCCAGAGCAGCCTATTTCCCTCTGTCTATCCTCCCGTCACCTCACCTGTTAAGTTGTTTAATTCCAGACAACTGTTTCGAGGATGGAGCAAGTTTATTAATATAAAGCACTTAAAAGGGGTGCCTGGGTGGCTCAGTGGTTTAAAGCCTCTGCCTGCAGCTTGGATCATGATCTCAAGGTCCTGGGATCAAGCCCCGCATAGGGGCCTGCTTCCCGGTCTATCTCTGCCTGCCTCTCTGCCTACTTGTGATCTCTATCTGTCAAATAAATAAATAAAGTCTCTAAAAAAATAAATAAAGAAATAAAAATAAAACACTTAACAGAAGGCTGGGCAAATAACAGGACCCCAAGAAATGTTAAAAATACTGTCATACGTTTGCATTGGTAAGAACTCTCTGGAGTCCAACAGGAATCTCACACTGAACACAGCCAATCCTAAATTCACCAAATTTTTTTTTTCCCCTCTCCTGGTACCCAAAAAGTAAGGATTCATTCAAGCTTAGTGTTAAAAAGGAAAAAACACAAAAAACAAAACACAGGTCCAAAACGGCATCACTTAAACCACGTTCCAACCTCCCCTGGAAATGGGAATCCCAGCGGCTCTGTCAGGAATTCTCCCAGTGGCACCAATGAGGGAATGGGTCACCGGGACCAATCCAGCCCCCAAATCTGCATAAGACACCCCTCCCTCTTCCCCTCAGGGAAGGGGACCAGACCTCAAACAATCCTCTTTTCTTTTGCTAATGATTTCTCACCTCTCCTTCCTTCCAAGGAAACCTCGCATTTTGTACAGATCCCCAGGGCTCCACTCTACTAGGTCGGTAGAATGCCGCGGATTCAGGACTGGGGTCATAAAGCCAATGAGATGGGCAGGTTTCCGCTGCCCTTGTTCAGTACATGTGCCACACAAGGGAGCACTGGGTCGGTGTTTAACACCTGAGAGGAACCCCCACAGCGACCTCACAGCACGTGCTAGAGATTCTCCCTAGAGATTCTCCCGCCTGATACCCCCCCCCCCCCCCCCCCGCAGTCCATCCTGCTCTCCATTCATCACTCCTCCGGCCACTGCTGAAGGTCAGGCTCTCATCACTCCTCGTGGGGATTACCCTAACAGGCTCCTAACTGCTTTTCCTGTTGCCAATCTGGCCCGAGCTCCAGGCCATCCTGGACATGGATGGTCCTCCTGAAATGCAAACTAGATCCTTGCTCTTCCTTAGGCTTTAATGTCCTGCAGACTTCCCATCCTTTCAGAACCAAGTTCAAACTCCTTTGTTTGTGTGGGAAAAAAAAAAAAAAGAAAGAAAAAGAAAAGCCCTTACGAAGCTACCTGCTCATGGCCCACGCCCACTCTAGCTATCCCACCTGCCCTCCTTAGCCCCCAAGCTCTGACGGGCGCCTCTCTGGGCCTGGTTAATATCCTTTCCTGCGCTCCCTTCTTTGTTTCACTCATCCCATCCGCAATGAGGCCTGAGGACCGGAGTTTTAGACTGCCAGCATTCCAATCTTAACTGCTCTACATACTCAGTTTCGACCTCTATAAAATGAGGATGACAAGGGTACCTTCTTCATTGGGGCAATGTGAAAATTAACACTCAGAGAGGGATCTGGCCTTGGGCTACTCACTATTATAGCTATTACCAACCCTGGAAAGCAGCACCTTCTTAGGGAACTCTTCCTTGGCGACCACGAACTCCGCCCACAAGGGTCCTATATCACCCTACCCTTTATCACAAAAATTAGCATACTCCCTGGGATCGAGTGATTAAGGCTTCAGTTCCCTGGATCCTCCGTCACACCCTCACTTATTTAAGACTGAAGATCCTATCTTATGTTTCATTTCCACTGGACACTCCCGCCACTCCAGAAAGATCTTCCGCTGGGCAAGTACTCTCAAATCCGCACAGATGCCACTCTCTCCGCAGACTGCCACCCAGTTCCAGATGTTCACCAGCATGGTCTAAATGCCCGTGTCGAAAGTACCCTAGGCCCTGTTCAGCACAGAAAGCACGGTCTGTGACCTCAAGGAGTTTCCACTTTTAGTCCGTCAGATACCAAGTTGAATTAAACAGACGTGAACCTTCCAAAGAAAGCAGCTACTGTGAAGAAAGCTTTCCTGTTGCCAGCCCTCCTCGGCCCCACACCCCCCCACCCTGCCTGTTAGGCTCCAATTCCCAGTGACCCAACCTGAGGAAGATATACTTCATGCTTGAAACAGCCTCTCCATCTAAGGGGGGGTGGGGCAGGAAAGCATGTAGCTCTCCAGTTAGACAGTAGGAGTACAGAGTCAACAGAAAAAGGTTCGGAAGCCCAAGGCTACAAATTTTTTTGTTGCTTTCTGAATTGCCTATGTGTTTTGATGAAATGTTCACGCCCGTCCTTGGCTCTCGTGAATACAGATGATCAAGCGTTGGCTGGGGGAAAAAAAATATTTTCTCTAATGCCCTGTTCTGTGATATTTTCCACAAAGAATAAAGGTTCCCTGATCTACAATAAAATTCCAGCCCTCTCACTGCACACAGTTAAAATAATTACACTTACCACATTATATTCCTCAAAAGGCTTCTGAAGAAAGGGGGCAAGAGAACTTGTGCTGGTTTAAAGGTCTTTGGTCTTAAGGAACACTTTTCAACTTTGGTTCTTAAAGGAACACTGCACTTTTCTCTAGTTCCCACACCCTTCTACTTCCTTGGCCTCAAGCACTACTTTGCTTCACAAGCAAAAATCTTGGGCCCTCTAAAGAGAATACAAACAAATTAACCAGGTCACTTAGTGGTAAACCTCAAATCAGTAGTAATGTGACCAACCAAAATGCTTCCCAGAACTTCTGACAGTTGTCAAGACCCTGGGCCAGGGAGTCTCCCAAGCCCGCCTTCCCCACCCTCTCAGTAACCTGTGCCACCTCCCTGCCTTTAGGACATCCTTTGCTTCCTAATCCAGGGCCTTCATACTGGGGAACGAAGTAGGAACAGGCATAGATTTCTCAACCCAACGCAAGCCAGAACCCATTCTGTCCACAGATAACCCCAAAACCTTATTTTAAAACAATTTTAGTAGGTCACCTGAGTGGCTCAGTCAGTTAAGCATCTGCCTTCAGCTCAGGTCTTGGGGGTCCTGGTATGGAGTCCTGCATTGGGCTCCCTGCTCAGCAGGGAAACTGCTTCTCACTCTGCCCCTTCCCTGCTTGTGCCTGCTCTCTCTCTCTCACATAAATAAATAGAGTAATTAATTAATTTTAGTAGTTTCTACACTCAATGTGGAGCTCCAACTCAACGGACCCTGAGATCAAGAGTCACCTGCTCTCCTGACTGAGCCAGTCATAGCCAGGCAAAACCCCCAAAACCTTCTTTTTGACAGTCATCTTGATCCTTCGTCTAAACTGTTCCAAATGAGGAGTTAAAATCCCTTCTTCCCTGATTTCCTCTCACAGGGGCACATGGAGAGACATTCCCAGACACGCAGAGAGCCCCACACCAAGAACCTTTAAACCAAATCCACAACTATCATATTTTGGAAGGTATCTTTCTGATGTCTAACTAAACAGCGGTCTCCCAATTAATTTGTGTATCTTTTTTTTTCTTTTTCTTTTTTTTAGAGAGAGAGTGAAAGCATGGATGTGCAAGTGGGAGGTGGAAAGGGAGGGAGAGAGAGACTCCCAAGTTGGCTCCACGCTGAGCACAGAGCCCGACATGGGGCGCGTTCTCATGACCCTGATATCATGATCTGAGTCGAAATCAAGAGTCCGGCACCTAACAGACTGAACAGCCCAGATATCCCTGTGTGTGTGTGTGTGTGTGTGTGTGTGTGTGTGTGTGTGTGTGTGTGTTTTAATCAAAGGTACATAACTACCATTCAGAACCTCAGGTCAGCATCTAATAACATGCCTCAAACTCTCTTCAGTCACTCTTAACCTAAAACACTCTAAACGTTTTAGGTTACTGCAAAAGCATGCTATGTGGTTTCTACCAGACTTTCGGAAATGCTGGAAACACCTAGAGGAACCCCCTCCCTCCAAGAAACCACGGACTTCAGGAATCAATACACAAAGTGCTGTTTGCTTGACCTCTTCTTGGTCTCCCTTCTACCATTATCTGAAGAGTTGTTGCTAGAGTTCTGCCCACCTTCTCCTCTCTACACATTCTTCCCCAACAATATCGTCCAAATCCTTGCCTTCAACAATCCACATGTTGTCCCAAACCTGACTGTTCTGCCGAGCACTAGGTTCCCGGATTCCAAATACATAGAAGACATCACCAAAACCCTGCATCCCTAGGGGCTTCCCAGACAGCATTATGCAAAACCAGCTCTGCTCTCCTCCCCACTCTCCTCTCTCCCACCAAGTCACGCTTACCTGCCTTCCTTAGCTGCCTACCTGCATCTCCATCCATCCACCTAGTTGTCTGAACAAGGAAACACACAAGAAGCTTGGGCAGTTCCCTCTCCTCCACTCCCTACATCTAATCAGCCACTGAGTTCTGCAGCTCCTACCTCAGACACATCTTTTGTACGAACCACTCCCCTTTCTCCACTGTCCTGGCCTTGGACCAACCACCAGTGCCAGACTGACTGTGTAAGAATCACCAGGCAACTTTTTTAAAGCTAGGCTCCCACCCATCACTTTCCTTGGATTCTGATGCCGAGGGTCCAGGCGGGGGCCTGAAGGATTTTCACACATGTCCAGGTATGCAAATTACCGAAGTCCCTACCCTAATGAAATGGCCTCTAGAGGTGCCTGGGTGGCTCCCTGGGTTAAGTGTCCAACTCTTGATTTCAGCTCAGGTGATGATCTCAGGGTCGTGAGATCAAGCCCAGCATCTGACTCGGTGCTGGGCATGGAGCCCGCTTACGATTCTCTCTCCCTCTCCCTCTGCCCCAATCTACCCCCCACCACACACACAGTCTCTTTCTTAAAATAAATACATAAGTAAACATTTGAAACAGCCCTTGACTGAGCTGATAGTGTTTAACTATCTGATGAGCTTCACTGGCGGGTTTCTGCTGTGTGGATCCTCCCAGCACGGTCAGTTTCAAGCTAACATCACAGCCGGGGAACCATGCGCGTGATCGGCTGATGCGAGCTGGACCCAGCACGTGAAAATGTTCAGACTATCCAGTGTTCTCTTCTAAAAATAGGTCTAAACGTGCCTTTTCCCAGGTTAAAATCCTTTGGAGTCTTCCTCTGATGCCCCCTAATACAGTCCAAGGTGCTTTGCCTCCCACATGGGCCTTATACCATGAAAGCAGTTTCCTCTTCTCAACTTCCCCTACACAAAGCTCCGCCTAAGCACATGAGCTCCCCTCATGTCTGGCTCACGTAGATTTGCTTGTGCTCCCCCCAAAGAAGCCATGCACACTCATTCCTCCAAACTTTATTCACCTTGTCCCTCTGTTCCTCTATATGACCTCACGTCTCAATAACGGCATTGCCCACTGAGCTCCCATAGTCCACAGAAGCCTGGCTGCCTCTTCCCTCTGACATATAGTCAAGGCCTAACTCATTCATTTTTTCCCTCCTGCACCCAGAGCTCAATGGCCTTTGAGCCACGGAGCTCCGATGATCTAAGCCTGAACACGGTGCCTTGGGGACAACCTGTTGGCTGCCTGAGAAAAAAATCTCTTTTAGGGCAAACACTGGCTACTTTTTTCAGTGTATTCAAGAGACTGCATTCTAATAGGTCATATTTAATACGAACAGTAAACAGTGCTTTCCTATCTACAAAGTGCTTCCCTGCACACTCTTCCATCTGATCTTTCCAATCTCATAAAGCAGGTAAGAATAATCTCGGATTCCTGTTTTTTAAAGATGAAGAAAATAAGGGTTTACAGGGTCAAAGAGCAAAGCAGTGGAAAGCTAAGGAAAACAGGGTTTCAGTACAGGGGTTCTGTCCCTGAATTCCCCATGCTATGACCTTGAGTACAGGACAACGCTGGCCGTGGCATTCACCTAAAGCTGGGAAGGGGTGAGTAGCAGGAACCACCGACCTCAGAAATGAGAGTGGGGGAGATCTGAAGTTCGGGGTGGGGAAGGGAGCCTGGGAGGAGTGGAAATGTTCATCATGCTACAACTGCCAACTGTCTCGGCCACAAGACAAGAGCATCTGGGAAGTCTGTGTGACAAAAGAGAAGGGACAAGAGTATGATGTGCAGGGTTATGGAACTACGGCATACACATGAAACTGAATGTAACATTGTGTGCCGACCAAATTTTTAAAAAATAATTTAATTAAAAAATTAATTTAAAAAAGAAAAAGAGACATGACGAGAGTTGCTCTGACCAATCAACAGGGGCTGATGTGAGACGGGACAGTTCGCCAGGTAATGGCACCTGCCATGAGGTCACGAGGCCACAAGTGAAACCACAGAAATAAACAAGTTCTCGAACAACTTCTGCAGAAGAGCAGAGCTGTCTCGAGGACAATCAGTGGCTGAAAGCCAAGTGAGACAGAGCAGTGTGTCCGGGGTAGGAGAGGACTTCCTCGAGCTAGAGCCAGGCCTGGGAAGGGCTGGCCTGAAGTCCACAGGATGCGTCTGGGAACCAGAGAGGTGAGTGCCATCCCCTGGAGGCGTGAGGGCAGGACTGGGGAGGGGTGGGCAGGCCACAGGGCAAGAATGCCAGCGTCCTGAGTGCCTTGGCACAGAAGTAAGTGTGGGGAGCCATGCTGGTGGCCGGTCTACCACCCGCGGAAGCAGAAGCAGCCCAATGGAGGGCTTGGAATAGCTCAGAATAGCTCGGGGCACCTGGTTCCCCAGAAACGGCTGGCGAGCTCCCGCAAGAGCCATTTTCAAAGCCCAAGAAAAAGTGGCAGGAGTCTGTGTTACTTCTTTAAAGCCCAAGCCCAATGAAGAATAAATATGTTTTCAAGATGTTTTAGGACTACAGCTGCCCAACTGGTAGCCAATTTTGTCACCACCTGTTTCCCTCTAGTTAACCAGAATCAAACCCCTTCAGCTGAAAGTGTGGGAGTGCTGGAGGTAACAAAGCAATGAGGATATAGAAAGCCTTGTGTTGGGGTGCCTGGTGGGGTGCTCAGTTAAGTGGTTGCCTTGGGCACAGGTCATGATCCCGGGGTCTTGTGCATCGGGGCTCTGCGCTCAGTGGTGAGTCTGCTTCTCCCTCTCCCTCTGCTCCCCCCCCGCCCCCCCCCGCTCATGAGGGCTCTCTCTCTGTCTCAAATAAAATCTTTTCTTTTCTTTTAAAGATTTTACTCATTTGTTTGACAGAGAGAGAGACTGAGAGAGTGCACAAGTGACGAAGGATAATTGGAAGAAAGACAGGAGGGGACAAAGATGCCCCCCAAGAGGAAACCACCCTTGAAAGGATGTTACACCCACCCTGGAAGGAGCTCTGCACCCTTTTCGACATGACAAGCAGATGACAAAAGCCTGATTGGATGACAGGTGCAGGGAACAGCACCAAGAAGCAGGCTTAGAAACACCAGAGGCAACCCCCTGGGGTCCCTCCCTCCTGGAGAGTTTTGTACTATCCCTTGGCCATCTCTCTTAAGCCTCTCTTTGCTGTCCACCGCTTTGTCTGGTCTACATCTTCATTCTTCAAAGCACTGTGACCAAGAACCTGGGCACCGTCAGAGAAAAAAATCCTACAGCACAAGTAGGCAGAAAGGAGAGACTGAGGGAGAGGGAGAAGCAGGCTTCCCACTGAGCAGAGAGCCCAATGATTGGGTGGCTCTCGGGACCCTGGTTCTCAACCTGGGTGCAAGGCAAACGTTTAACCAACTGAGCCATCCAGGTGTCCTTCAAATAAAATTTAAAAAAAAAAAAAAAAGAATAGCCTTCTATCCTGCCCCAAAAAGCCAAGGGGAGAGAAGGGGCCGATGCATCTGGAAAGCAGGAGGAATTCTTGTATCCTAAAAGGCAAAGGACACACGGCGGGGGAAGGGTACTGACCCAGAAACTCTATCACAGACAAACTGCCAGATACATGGAGGGCTTGTGCAGATCAAAGACGGACTGCAGACTGTGTTGTGTTCCAGAAAGAGTCCCTTCAGCTTCCCTACCTCCCCCTTCCCTGCCTCACACCTAGCCCCATCCCCCATGCAACTTCATTTGCCCTTGGCCTCTGGAAAAACTGGTTTATGGTAAAACCATTATCTTGGTTTTTTTTTCCAGTTAGAAGAAATAACAAACAGTCCTACCAGAGAACTCTGTCATTTAGCGCTCACAGAGAGCCCCTGAGGGGCCACGGGAAGAAATAGCACTGAATGGACCTGGAGTCAGGACACGTGAGTTAACAGCTCGACACCATATCTTCCGGGCCAAGCACTTGGCAATGTTCTGATAAAGTACAGACTCATGGGCACATTTCATTAGCAAGAAGGCAACAGATACGTGTAATTTAGCTTATGGAACAAAAGGAAACAGAAGTTGAATAATCCACAAATCTTTTATTTTTGTTTTGAGAATGTTAATGAAACACACATGGACACACACACATAGTCCTGCCCTATATCCATTTTGCCCCTTCAAGTTCAAATGCAGGATCCACCTACATGGAAAAGGGCACAAAAAAAGATTTTCATGATCCACAAAGTAGATGATCCACTCACTCAAGACTCATTCAAAGAACACTTCGAACGGCAACGTGCCAACAGAGAAAAGATGAGAAAGCAAGCTTTAGGTGCCCCAAGTTCCGTGCTAGAAGGCAGTAGAGGCAAAGTACCCTAAGACCTAGCCCTACCCTCAAGAATCTTAAAGTATGGGGCACCTGGGTGGCTCAGTGGGTTAAGCCTCTGCCTTCAGCTTAGGTCATGATCTCAGGGTCCTAGGATCAAGCCCCGAATAGGGCTCTCTGCTCAGCATGGAGCCTGCTTCCTCCTCTCTCTCTCTCTCTGCTTGCCTCTCTGCCTACTTGTGATCTCTCTCTCTGTCAAATAAATAAATATTAAAAAAAAAAAAAAAAGGAATCTTAAAGTATTTTTAGAAATGAAGCCTGAAGTATAAAGGTAAGTATGAATCACCAAAACGCTGTATCACAGAGGAAGGGCAACAGACATGTACTGAACACCTACAATAACCCTTTTTCACATATGATCTCACTTAAAAGTCAGTATTCGAGGAAAATAACATGCCTCTTTTTTATCCCAATTCCATTCTGTCTGTTCTTGATTTCTCAATTTCTTTACATGGAGAATAACAGTGTGCCATTTTCTGTCACCAAATACCCCACTTGCCCTGACTTCAAGAGCTAATCGCTATAACTATAACCCTTCTACCATGTGGGGTTCTTTCTGGCCTATACAGCGCCCCGTACCGCAACTTCCCATATGTGCTTTTCCAAGCCCATGACCAGGCAGGCAATTGGGCTGTGATGCCTAAAAGCCCGCAAGTGTGCTGAGTCCTCTGTGCAAATCTGCTGGGCTGAGAGCATGAGGTGGTTATTTCCATGCCTCACGGACTAAGGAGAACCGACTCGGGGCTGGGGGAAGAGAGGAGCCAGCTCCACTCCCATTCTGTGACGGCCCATCTGCGGAGCTGATACTTAGAGGATCCCACGAATACAGACCTGCCCCACGTGTTCTCATCACTCAGTGTGCTGCTGTCCTCTGTCTTTTCTGCTCTTTACTCACATTCCATAGTACAGTGGGGGTGGGGTGCACTACAAGGAGCAGGGAAAACCCCTGGCCTCTCAATGCTCCCTTGCCTGGGAGGCCATTCAACCTAGAGAATCAAGAAACGGATCTGCTTCAAGCTCTTCTTTATGTCCATTGGCTTCTCAGGGTGATGTGAGGGACACAGAACGCAATCGGCAGCCTCCATTCCGCTGCTCGGCTGGCAGGCAGCCCCATTTGGAGGTGGTAAGTTGGAACTGATGATGCCCTGTTGCCCCAAGAGGGCAAACAGTCACCCAACGTGGGCTCAGATCACTTTTGGTTTCATCATACTCTTTTGAGTGTTGAAGTTACCCACCTCGTCCGCTTTCTTCTCATTTCCCCACTCCTCAGACTGGTGCTGTCCACTAGCTCCATCCATACCCCTCCGCTCACTTCCTCACTCAAGCTCCCATCTCCAGTGCTTTACGCAAACTATCCTATTATCAAATATCACGGACGATGGCCCAGGGGTCTCTTCCCTACCTCAATTCTTTTTGACATGTCTACAGCATTTGAAATGATTCCTCCTTCTTGGGGGGGGGGGGGAATAACAGTACTCTATCCTTGACCTAAGTTTAATATTACTTAGTGAGATCACATCTCTCATTCAACAAGCATTTCGAGCACCTACTAAGTGCCAGGCTCCATTTGAGGAAAAAGAAAATACATTCCATCCTGAAGGATTTCACTCTCCAATGGAGAGTCTTTCCACTGAGTAAAGAGATTACACACAATAAGCGAACCTCTTCATGGAGGGTGGAATGGGAAAAGTTGTCTCTACAAAGCACACTACCCACGCACAAGACAGAACACCTGGGGTTCCATGGGACTCTGGACAGAGCTTCACGGAGGAGGAAGCAGCTGAGACGGCATATTCTAAGTGGAGAAATCGGCAAACGCTCTCGATGACTTGGCGGAGAGTTGTTTGCCGCTCAGTCAAGGAAGCAAACTGGCTCACCCTGCTGGGGGCGAAGACTAGGCCCTTTATGGCAAGAGAAGAACATAGGCAAGAAAGCAAAATCTGCATGAAAAAGGGCCCGTGGGTCCCAGGAGTGGGATTAAATTTCATCCTGTAGATGATCAGGGAGGTACCGAAGATTCCGGAAACAGCATTGTTTGGTTGTTCATTTATCCAAAGAAAGCGGAGGATTAAGAGGGAGGCCTCTAGAAGGAAGCAGAGGCCGAGAGGCAAAGGCTCAAACAAAGGGAGTGGAACCCCTGAGGGAGAGATTTGAGGAGGTGCCTGATTACAGGCGGTGGGAGAAGGCCAGGGAGAAATCTAGAATCCCCTACTGCCTCTGCTTGCTCACACCTGAAGACAGGTCTGTCTTCATCCCTGGTATCCCTACCTGCTCCACTCCAAGCATAGTGCAAAACACATGCGAGGCAAGGTATAAATCTGTGCTGACTTGTCCCATACTCCCACCTTGCTCACCCAGTGGTAAGGTAAGTCTACAGCGGGACTCTTCCGCAGGCCTTGCACCCAGAGTGAGAGCGGGAGGCCGCTACGGTGGGCTACGGGAAGATCTCAGGGCACCCCCAGCTGGGTTCTATGTACCATCCGTATGCTCTGCTCCTGGAGTCATGCACACAGTCACACTCCCATGTATTAAAAATAAAAACAGGGAAAACAGAGCACAAGCTCAGTAGCACTGGGGCCAGGTTCAGAAGTCCGGGGCCAGGTTTAGAAGTCCAGGTCCAGCTCTGGTTCCGCCACTGACGGGACAGGACACAGAGCAAGGAGCCTCACCATTCTGGACCTCAGTGTGCCTCTGGGTAGAACAAATGGAGCGAGCCTGACCACCACAAAGGCCCCTCTTGGCCTTTTCAACGGGCAATGAAGCTCAGTAAGATTTTAAGGACCATTTCTAGTAAAATTGGTTTGAAAGCTAAGCAACTGGCAGAGAAGGGTGCTGTGTGGTCTGAACTAGAAGGGTGAGGTGGCCCCATCTGGGCAGTGGGGGGCAAGAAAGAACAGCATCCTGCAGCTTAGGTCCCCAGAAAGGCAATTCACAGGCGCAGAGACACATGGGACTTCCTGGCTCGCTTCCTACGCTCTCGATGCTAGATTCCTGCTTCCATTTATTGTGACTGTTCCCAGCTTATCGCCTTGATCAGAATCTGTATTTCTTGTAATAAAATCGTGGACCAACCCATATATAAGAAGGGGCCTAAAAGATGATCTTGTCTCACTCTTCCCCTTCCAGAACAGGAAACTAAAGAAAGAAAAGACATGTAGAAAGCCACAAGGGTATTTGAGAGCACTGCAAAAAATAAAACTCGAGTTGGCCCTACCCTGAGAGCAAGAGTTCTGCCCCACAACCCCAGGCTGCCCTTCAGCTACAGGAACCTTCCTTCCTTTCTCTGACCTTCGGTGCCACCGCTCATGACAAGGAGAACGACGACTAGCTGTTCATTCCAGCGAATGTCTATATCATGGGCTGTTGGTGAGGGTTTACCAGATACCACCTCTGTTCTGACCACTGGAGACATGGTACAGGCCGGGCCCCAGCGCTTAAGAACCTCAAATTCTGTGCTTGCTTCGGCAGCACATGTTCTTAAAAAAAAAAACACCTCAGATTCTTGTGGTTTTGCAACAGGGATGCAGAGGGAAGAGACCCGTCATCAACACAGACGAAAACGAAAACAAAACGAAAACCCACTGTAAGTTAAAAGTATTACAAAGGTGGGGCACCTGGATGGCTCAGTTGGTTGAGTGTCTGCCTTCCGCTCAGGTCATGATCCCAGCATCCTGGGATCGAGCCCCCCCGCATCGGGCTCCCTGCTCCGTGGAAGCCTGCTTCTCCCTCTCCCACTCCCCCTGCTTGTGTTCCCTCTCATGCTGTGTCTCTGTCAAATAAATAATAAAGGCTTAAAAAAAAGTATGATCAAGGTAATAAAATCAGGAACTGAGGAGTCTCAAGGAAGCAAAAAAAAATAAAGATACTAAAGTTCACATTGATAAAAAGGGGCAGAATTTGGACTCACCGCACAGCACACGACTTCCCCAACGGGGTCAGACCGAGTGGCTCGGGCAGCAGTCTGCGTGACAAGGGCCCGCAGGACCAATGACCGACTGAAGGGGAATACATATAATCAGGAGGGTCTCTCGGGCATTTTTAACTTGAAGTATTTTTAATTTGGAAGGGAATTCAGAAGAAGAGTCTAGGGAATTTTGTTTTGATTTTCTTGCACCCTCATGAGTCTCTAGTTTGTCCTAATGGAAACATAGATTATTGTTTAATCAAATATTTCTCCTTTCATTCTATATCTGTGTACTGTGACAACCCAGACGTCAAGATCTGCTTTCCTACTTCCCTGACCAGTAAAGAGAGCTCCTCCACAGTACATACTGAAAACCACATTTATCGCTGATGTCGCCGGGGATATAACCTATCACAATCCTCTTACTAATATAAGGCTAAGTCCTCATAAAACACGCAGATAAAGCAAGTTAAAACAGTCTCTAAATACAAGAATGGCATGTAGCCACTTCCACAGTCAGAGTCACACGAAAGATGGACTCAGCATTGCCCAGTACACACAAAACCACCCGAATCTCACAAATGCCTCACATCTCAAAGGCAGTCTTTCCATCTTACCTTGGCTCTTTTCTATAAGATCTTCTCATTTTCCTAAAAGTTCTCCCTCGGCATCTTCTCCCCAGCACCAACAGCATCTTCTCTCCTAATTACGCCTCATATCAAAGAACATCGCTCCTTTCAAACCCCGGAGACAATCCATTCATGTAGAGCTCTCCGCCAGGCCTTATGAAATACTGATCTAGCTGAAATCAAAGATTCATGAAGCCACATCGGGGAAGCCCAGCTCAAGGCAATAGAGGCGCAACATCCCCCCGGTGGCTTCCATGTCCCCGTCCCTCTCCCATGAGAAGGGGGACCGGGGTCCAGAAGAGCACCAGGAAATGCGAAGCAGACGCCACAGGCTGCCTTCCCTGATCACACACAGCCCTAACCGCCCTCTGGACCACTAATTTTTTCCAGGTCTGCCAACCCCAAGTGACTCAGCAAAGGTACTGCAATGACAGACAACCACAAGCCGCACGGCCTGCCCTTCGCATCAGATACGCTCGGCACCGATCGGAAAATGACACCGATGTGGAAACACTTCTTTCCCTTAAATGTAAAGGCATGAGAGAGAAGTCATGAGAAAGAGAGCGCCGATCACGCATCAGGCACTTGGAGAGATGCCTCACCCTTTATTCCAACGCCACGCCAACCTACAAGGTCGGTATTAGCACGGTGCCCAATTTCCGCAGCAGGAAACTGATGATGCAAAGTGGCCAGAGGGGAGAAAGTTCGCTCCAGGCTGGAATTTTACTATATAGAAGCAGGCTGGAAATTGCTACCAGAATAAAAATCAAACTCAGCCGCTGGGGAGCCCTCTCCACTGGTGAGGAACGGTGTCAGCCTGGGCGTTATCAACGGTATTCAACAAGGATGAAGAGCCTTGGAAGGGGTGGAAACACATTCTATGTCTCAACTGTCCCCATCCCTCTCAAATTCACCATCAGTAGGCACCTGTGATTCCGGATGCCCCATCCCTCAACTCCGGCTGGGCTTAGCCTGGACTCATCTAGAACGGGGCAGGCCAAGTCTCTCGGTACCCCCAAGGGGTGGATGGATCTAACCCACCAGCGAACATCAAGACAAGTATCCTATTCAATCAGCAAATTAAAATTTTTTGCTGATGGGGGCGCCTGGATGGCTCAGTGGGTTAAAGCCTCTGCCTTCAGCTCAGGTCATGATCCCAGGGTCCTGGGATTGAGCCCCACACTGGACTCTCTGCTCAGCAGGGAGCCTGCTTCCCCTCTCTCTCTGCCTGCCTCTCTTCCTACTTGTGATCTCTCTCTTGTCAAATAAATAAATAAAATCTTAAAAAAAAAATTTTTTTTGGCTGATGGCCCAAGACCACCTCACCTGCCCTAGGGATATCCAGAGTTAAAAAATACATAATACACACACACACACACACACACACACACAGATACTTATATAATATATTCACATTAGATCCACAATATATTTATTTTTGTTTCTTTTTAAGATTTTACTTATTTGCCAGAGAAAGAGGCGGTGGGGAGCGCACACACACAAGCAGGGGGAGCAGCAGGCAGAAGGAAAACCAGGCTCGCCGCTGAACAAGGAGCCTGATGCGGGACTCGATCTTAGGACCCTGGGATCATGACCTAAGCCAAAGGCAGATGCTTAAACGACTGAGTCACCCAGGAGTCCCTCACATTTTTTTTTTAAAGATTTTATTTATTTATTTGACAGAGAGAGATCACAAGCAGGCAGAGAGGCAGGCAGAGAGAGAGGAGGAAGCAGGCTCCCTGCTGAGCAGAGAGCCCGACGTGGGGCTCGATCCCAGGACCCTGAGATCATGACCTGAGCCGAAGGCAGTGGCTTAACCCACTGAGCCACCCAGGCGCCCCACAAGACATGTTTTTAAAGGTCTATTTACTTATTACTTCATTCATTCTCTGATACCCATCCACTGAACCTGGACAAGCATGTTTGGGTTTATCTGCACGTGTTCAACTGTTTCTTACTAACCCTCCCAGGACACCACTGAGCTGAGTAAGACAGTGAAAGTGAATTATTTCCAAACAGCACCTGTCACTCAGAGGGGCCCTAAGCTGGTAGGCAACTGGGGACAGATGCTCTAGGACTCTAGACTTCATGGCTATGAGGATGAAGGTCAGAAACAGGCACAGATAATAATTCAAAAGTGCCCCACTTTGGAATCGTTTGCATCAAAGGAATAAGAAACAAAACAGAACTTTTATTTCCCCTGCCCATCCTCTGCTAGAGAAAGCCAAAGGGAAGTTCGGCGGTCCTGTGTCCCGAAGAAAAGAGAGAAGTGAAGTGGGCCGGGTTACCCCAGGCCCATAGCTGGGGATCCCCATTCAGCAAAGCACAAGCCATCTTCATCTACTCTGTGAAATGAATGAGCCAGCCAGGCCCTAGAATGAAATGAGTGACGGTAACTTGCTTCTGTTCTCCTAAGACAACGTGTCCATCCAGCTCCATTTACAAAGGACAGTCTCCTGCTAGAGAGGATGTCCTTCACAGTAAGATGTGGCCAGCTACCAGGATGACCAAATGCGGCCGTCTCTGCTGCCCTCTCCTTGGAGGAATCTGCCACATTTCCAGGTTTTACATTTATTTGCAGGATTTGCACTGACCGCCTGAAAGATGCTCAATAAAAGCTTGCAGGCGAATAAATGAACGAATGGACAATAAATAAACTAGACTAAATCCTTCCAGAGCAGAGGCCAGCCGGAGCCCAGTGGCTGGCGCAGAGCAGCCAAAGCCCTACAGGCGGGTGGAATTCGAATGTTCCTCACTGGGGCAGCCTGAATGCTTCGTGTGTCCCGCAGGGGAGGTAAAAATGCAGCCAGAGCTTTCCTCCAGGGCGGCTGCTTTAACAGAGCAGAGACCCGCTGAAAGAGTGTCTTACAGTGTTTGGTCTCTATTTTCCATTTCCTATGGATTTTCACCACCTACATGGTCAGCACACGCACATAAACCTCGCTACGGCGTTACACGGGCCGATGTGTTCTTTACAAAGTATCAAACAAGGCCTGAATTAAAAGAGCCAGGAACCCCTCTTCTGGAGTCAGATTCCATCGTTATTGAGTTGTACGGATGAGGGCTCGGTGCAGAGTTTCCGTTTCCTTAAGGACGGAGCGGACACAGACGTTCCACCTGCCCCACAGGCTGCCGGAGCGAATGAAGCAATGGACGGCCAAGCCCTGAGCATGTGCCTGGAGGCTCGGTGTGTGCCGGAAGCATGTTAAGTGCTGGAGCAAATGCAAAGGGTCATTGCCCTCTGCACCGCCTTCCTGGAGCCGGTGGCCTGGGAAGTCACTCTGAAAAGGATAAAGTGCGGCGCAGATTCAGATTAACTGCTGTCCATGCAGGCACCATTCTCTGCTGCTCTGACCGGAAGCTTCCGTGGCAAGGGTCAGTGTCTGTGTCTCCTCTTTCCTCCGTAACCTGCACCCCCCCGCCTGCCTCCCACCACCTTGGGCTCCCAGTTCAAGAGTTCAGACCCCACATCCTGTGATGCCCCAGTCCCCGGCCTTCAAGGCCTGTCTTCAGGCTGTCACTACGGTGCATGAAGAAGGCCCATTTCTCCTGCACGCCCTTCGGCTCCCGGCTTCCGCTAGAGCCGAGAGGACAACGCCAGGAGAACAAATGCCCTGACATCCGACAGCTGCAGAGAGACAACCGGCTTTGCACTGCCGTCTCCCGAGGTCTTGGAAAACGTCAGAGCAGCAGACACGTCTGCATTCCGAGATGCCCACACCCGAACCAATGAAGTCCTCCTGCCAGTGGGAGGGAGTCCGCCCCCACGGTCAGTCCTCGGCGGTAGCCCCCTTGCCCTCCCTCCGCAGAGCAGAGCGGAAGACCTTGCTTTCACAATCCCCGAGTTCTAAGTGTTAGAACATAGACGAATTCTCTTTGGGGGATGTGCCCAAGTAACTCGTTTTTTAAATAAACAGGGATCACGGTGGCGTCACTCATTTACTCACTCTCTCTCTCCCCTCTCTAGGACGCAAGCTCTCCTAGAGCAGAAACTATGTCATTCACTGTAGTTTCTGGCGTCTAGAACAGCACCTGCCCCGTCACATGTGGTCAATAAATATTTTGTGGATTAACTGGGGAGGGGGGAGGGTAGAATGGAAGGCTACATGTATTCCCCAATCCTTCTCTCCTCTCAAGAGGACCAACTGTTGCCCTGACCTGGAATGGGAAGGCCAGAAAAAAGTATGGTTGCCATGGCAACCACAGCTCCAAAATTCAAAACATTCTTCAAAACTGCCACAGGTCTTCAGTGGGAAAAGGGTTAGTTACTCCTCTCTGCAGACCGTACCTGGGCTCTGGGTCGACCACTGGCCAAAATATTGCTTCCGACCTGTTCTTGCTTTCTGGAGCCTTGTTTTAGGAAACATCAACCACTCTCCACCTGGGGATGCCACGTTAAACTCCCTGAATAGAGACCACCCTTAGAAGAACAGCAGTCTCTGTTCTCTGGGCATCTAGAGTCCGATGGAAGACGCAGATGGCACAACAAAATAAAAACACAAAAGAAACCAACAGGCTCAAAGCAAACGCCCTTATGTAATCATCCAGATTTACATAAATGGGATATTGGCAGGGAGGGGGGAGGATTATTCAGCTTCAAGAGGACTTCTTGCTTTGCAAAATGATTTACACTAGAATTCCATGAAAATCAAGTTTCTGTGCAGTCCTTCATTCATTTGATTATTTACTCCTTCCCCAAATACCTATTTACTGGAGCTCCTATGATGTTCCAAGCAAAGGGCTCAGCAGGCACTGAATAATTCAAACACTGAATAAAATAAACTCTGCCCTCACAGCTTATGATCCAGTAAAGGATGCACTGTGACCAAATAAACACAATTGAGGAACATAGTCACAAATTAGGACACGTAATAAACACCAGAGTCTGGGGATGCCTGAGGGGCTCAGTCAGTTAAGCATCTGCCTTCGGCTCAGGTCATGATCCCAGGGTCCTGGGGTTGAGCCCCATGTCAGGCTCCCTGCTCAGTGCGGAGCCCGCTTCCCCCTCTCCCTCTTCCTGCTGCTCCCCCTGCTTGTGCTCTCTCCCTGACAAACCAACAAAATCTAAAATAAAATTAAAATAAAATCAAGTAAAAAAACACCAGAGTCTGGAAATACTTCCTGGAGGAAAGATCCAAAGGAGAAGAAAAGAAGGGCAGGGTGGCAAGGTGGGGCAGTGTTACCAGTGGGGAATTCCGGCTGAAGGAACAGTGTCTGTGAAGACACGGAAAGAAGACAAAGCACCCCACTCAAGGTGCGAGGGGGTTAATCTGGCTGGAGGCACAGGACCAGGAGCAGCAGCGAGGGCATGAAGACCCCTCTGGCGGCAGCCCTTCCCGTGGCCCTCGCGGACGCAGGGAGATGAGCGAGGAGGGCACTTGAGGAACACACGAGGGAGAGATGGTGGCCTGGAGAGGAGCAACGGTGGTAGAGTTGGGAAGATGGGCTTGAAGAACACCCTCCCAGGGGAGGGAAGCCTCATGAAGCTGACCAATTCCCATCCCCAATGAAAGGAACCAAGGGAGAGGAACTGGGCTGGAGGGAAGGAGGGCCGGTTCAAGGACACTGACACGGAGTTTTGAAGAGCATCTCCATGAAACGTCCATTAGTCACTCGTAGGTGTGAACCTAGGGCTCAGGAAAGAGAGGAGGTCTGAAGTATGGGAGTGTCATCATCATACAGAAGTACTGAAAGGCACTCAAGTGGATGAAACAGCCCTAGGATAGTGTGTAGATCTAAGAGAAGGAGGTGAAGGGAAAAAGAGAGGAAGAAATAAGAAACCCGGGGTCAGAACCTTAAGCAGATGGACACCGAAGAGACAGACGGACAAGAGCAGCCCATGAATTGTAAGAGCTCATTGTCAGCACCCATAAGTAGATCCCAAAAGCGACATCTCGTAATTAATCAAAGAAGTAATAAACCACCGTTCCAGCTTGCGCTAACCCAAGGAGCAAACTCAGAGGCCTTGCAGACCACCAAAAAAGTCACTTTTACTAACAATCACATTAGCATAAGTCTCCAGACTCGTCTCCTTAAACTGTCTTACAGGAAGAAGAAATGGATATTCTCTACTTGACAGAGGAGAAAGACACCAAGACCCGGAGAGATGGGAGTCACCCGTGCAGGACCACACAGCGAGAAAATAAGCTCAACCCCAGACAACAGCTCCTGCTGCCTCAGATGGTCCTCTGGACTGGCGCTAGGGCCTTGGTCCTTGGAAAGACCATCCACAGACAAGGCCTGCGTGAGCTTCCTGAGTTCACTGATGAAGACAGGGCTCCATCCCACACAGAATGGGCTCCCCACACACGGGGTGGGCTGAATGCCAAGCTGACCGCAGGGTACCTGTACTCCGGATCCCCCTATGCCGCTGACCAACTCCACAACCTTGGACTTCTGTCTGTTCCAAGTTGAAATGACCCCACAAATCCCATCCACCATAAAGACTAGATCCTCCGGGAGAGATGCAGAGCTGGAATGTCGGGACTATCAGGTGGCAGCTGAGTACAGAGAAGGAAGACAACGTAATGGTGTCATTTAGGTCCTAGGACCCTCCTCCCCTTTCCCTTCCAGCTGAGTTTTTCCTCAGACCTTTTTTTTTTTTTTAATGCTGTAGTGTGATGTGCATATTCTCCTGAAATGATCTTTTTCACGTTGCTCTCCATACAGGCCGGAAGGTCCTCAATGGAAGGACTGTTGATGTCCAGCCCTGTAGCACAAGCACCCAGCACAGCCCAGTACGTGTCCGATAAATGTTTCAACTGTGAAAATCAGCTCTCCTGAGTTCCCTTGATTTTTCAGCCGAATGTAAGTACAAACAAAAAGCATGTCAACTCACAGAGAAGCAACCCAAGCATGGAGACTAGGCATTTGAGAAAAAGGACTCTTTCAGGGTCCCTCGGAACTTTCCGAATTGGTGGGCCACTTTCTACTCTGGTCTTCTGACACAGGTGGGCCACCAATCCCCCCAGTAAGTCCGCAGGGCCCCAGGACACCCATGAGGTCCAAGTAATGACTAGCAGAAACCTAGGGCTTCCCTTAGGATCCGCAAACCAAAGCATATGTTACTAGTAAGAAGAAGTCTCTGAAGGAATGTTCTCAAAGGATAATGACCCGTCTCTCATCCTCACTGAAGACGCAACTAGAGAAAATGTGTTTGAACCTTACCAGGGGGGATTTCAGTCAGATCTGAGGAAGAACTTGCTCGGTAGTGGGCCTTGAAACACAGAAAGAGGTAACCAACAGAGGTGGTGCAACCCTCTTTCTGAAGTCTTTTTTAAAATTTTTTATGAAGTCTTCACCCGTCAGGAAGATGTGGTTCCATCACAGACAAAGATAGAGAAAACACATGTTGTCACCCATGCTAAGGGCAAACTGTTCCCTGGGAAGGCTCCACCCTGTTCAGAGTAACCTTTATTACTGCCATTCCATCCAACCCTGAGAGGCAAGTAAAAGGTCAGGAAGAGCTCCGGAGTGTAATGGCCCAGCCAAAAGGCAAACACTTGCCAGATCAACGCAGATGGCTTTGTGGAGTCAGACTGGCCTGAACCCTTAAGCTTGGTTATGGGAACCACAAGGACGAGGCTAAGTGGCATCTCTGATGAGCGGGCTTGTCCCCCCACTTTGGAGAAGCATCTCATCCTGATGGCTCCTCCAAAAACAGTGCCACAGAAATTCTTTTTTGTCCCCCTTTATTTCACAGACTCACCTGTCCTCAACCTAGGGACAGATCTCCTACCCTACCTTCGACAGAGACAAGGTAACAGAAGAGCCAATGAATCAAAATGTCTATCACTTAAAAAGGAAACGTGAATGATGGATGGCTCAGTCGGTTGGGCGTCTGCCTTCGGGTCATGTCACGGTTTCGGGTTCCTGGGATCGAGCCCTGTGTCGGGCTCCCAGTCCATCGGGAAAGCCTGCTTCTCCGTCTCCCCCTGCTTGTGTGTGCTCTGTATGTCAAATAAATGAGTAAATAATATTTTTAAAATAAATAAGAAATAAACAGGAAACCTGAATGAGAAAACATAGTGGGTGATAATACACCAAAGATACTGCCAATGGCATCGCAAAATGACGAGCTCTATCTTCCTTTCCCCTACAAATTTTACGGTGACTAGCTATTTTATTACACATACAATAGCCACTGGTTTTTAGGACGCAAAAACTTCTGTTAAGAAGCTGGAAGATCCTTGCCGAGCCTCAAAAAGATGTCACTAAACCAACGGTCCACTATGTTTTTCTTTATTTTCCTAATTGTTGAGTCAAATCATGCAAGGGTTACCATACCCTCCTTTCCCCCACTGGGCCTCCAAGGCAAATTCTTTTTCCATAGTTGTGGAAGAAGGGGGAAAAACCAAGTGGGTTGGTTGGGGTTTTCTAAAATTTTTTTTTTTTTTTAATTTCCCTCACTCAGCCCCCTCACTTCCTGACTAAATTTGCCAACCAAAAAGCAGCAAGACTAAAACCCTCTGTGGTCAGACCAAGTAGGTACGAGGCAGCAGGCGGGGAAGAGGCATGATGGCAGCATTGTGCTGACACGGGGAGACCTCACGAAGCCCCAGGAAGCTCCAGAGAAGAGACTTGAGGTCAGAGGCCTGAGTTCTGGGCCATAACCCAGATCTGCCACCGAGACGTGCCTGTGGCCTTATTTCTTTATCTCATCAACAAATCAGAGTTGAACAACCAGAATCTCAACACGAGTGTGTATGAAGGAGGCAGAACCAAGGGCTTCATACCGTCGGACCCAAAATGACGT
The DNA here is from genome assembly GCF_902655055.1 of Lutra lutra. Taxonomy (NCBI): domain Eukaryota; kingdom Metazoa; phylum Chordata; class Mammalia; order Carnivora; family Mustelidae; genus Lutra; species Lutra lutra. The sequence continues at coordinate 18,892,735 of NC_062287.1, read as the reverse complement.
ATGGGGGGCTCCAGTGGGAGAACCCCAGATTTCCTTACTCCTCCCCTCCTCCACCCACTGATCTTAGCTGAGCCACAGCCCACCACTGGCTGATGATTCTGAACTATTTGAATTAAAAATCCAGACACACAGTGTCTGGGAAACAGAGGAGAAGATTTGACACCAGGACTATTTTTAGAAGGTGGCACGTGGCTGCTCAGAGTTGCAGGGGGGAGGGGGAGTGCCGGAACCAGCCACCACCTGACATCTCTTTATCACAGCTGCAAACATCTCCGACCTACCCACATTTGATTTTCAGTTTTGCATCCTGGATGAAAGCTTTGCCATCTCCCCTGAGAGCAGGAAGATGGCTCAGGGGCCGACGTCCCAGGACAAGAGCTGGCAGACCGCCCTCCCCACCCCCAGGAGATGTGTAAAAGCTGTATCTTCCTTCACACCAGACACGACAGCCCTCTGGCCCATCACCACACTGATGTGGGCCACGGAGGCAAGAACCCAAGAGGACAAAAGCTCCAGAAAGAGCCCTCAGGCTGCAGAAAGCTCTTGTACACACCGCAACCCAGCAACCGTCCCCGGGCTCTCAGGCCAGCTTGGTTCGGTGTCTGAACACTTGCTCCGGCTCCGGGGCCCAGTGGCTCGTGCACGGAGGTCAGGCAAGAAATTCCCCACCAGCAGCTTAGCCATTCAGACGCCTTAATGGAAAATAGCGTTACCCTAGAAGCAATTATCAGTGACCAGCCTAGCAACTGGTGGATGGAGAGGACCCAGGAGAAACTAACCGCACAGGGCAGAATCGTCACCTGCTAATCTGCCCCGGGATCATGCCGGGCTCCTGCCTGACACGGAATGGGCGCCCCCTGAGTGCATAACCACCATGGAAACTCTTAAAATACCAACGCCCACAGAGGAGCCTGGCCAGTGCATATCAGCCCATGGGACTCCATCTCGACCTCCACAGTTTGCACATATTGTTCAAATCTAGAAACCACATCTCCAGCCAAAGGCTGGCTGCTTCTCACGGAGCAGTCTGCCCAGGCCGGTCAGCATGGGTCCCCCCTGCCTACGGCAGTGCTTGCCCCCAAGCCCTACAGCTCGCTTCCCGGAGCCCTTCCCATCCTGCTGACCTCATTCCTACCTTCTCTCACACCCTTCCCCTCCACGTGTATGCTTTCTCAAACATGCATGAGAGCAACGATTTCCAGAGCCTGGAACGATGGTACAGTGTCCCGGTGGAGAGCTCAGGCTCTGCAACGGTTCAAATCTCCCCCTTGCTTCTGTGGGACCAGGAGCGAGTTAATCTCTAACTTCTGTTTCTCAGCCGTAAAACCCGCCGGGGGGTGTTTCTTGGGAGGATTAAATGGGATTGTATATTAAAGGCGCTTGGCAAGAAACTTGGCACATAGTGAGATGCTGTCCCCGCCCTCAAGGATTTAGGGGTCGGGTCCACTAAAGGCTTTCTCTAGTTTCACCTTACCCAGCACCAGTTACTTACTTAATTCTGTGGACAGATCACAGGTCTCCTCTGCATTTGTTTTTGTTGTTTTGTGTTAAGAAAGAATGACAGTTTTCTCAGGCGCCCGGGGGCTCGGTAGGTAAGCGGTTAAGCGTCTGCCTTTGGCTCAGGCGACAATCCCCGGGTCCTGGAATCGAGTCCCGCATCGGGCTCATTGCTCATGGGCTGTCTGCTTCCCCCTCTCCCTCTGCCACTCTGTTTCTGAGCGCTCTCTCTCTCAAATAAATAAAATCTTTAAAAAGGAAAAAAAAAGAAAGAATGACATTTCTCTCTCCCAGCCTCCCTGTGCCTCTCATACATGGCAGGGTGTGCACAGAGGTGATGCATGGGGCATCTGGAGGCACAGCTCACCCTGCTCCCTTGGAAATGGAGCTGAATCCGGAAATGAGACTCTCTCCAAAGGCTGAAGAATCAAGACAAATGCACCACTGATACTGTAACCTGCCAACCCGCTGGCACTCCCAGCTGGAGAGCCTGGCCCAACCAGGCTGGGCAGAATCAGTGAGAGGCCTGAGGTCAGATGTGGGCCGCAGAGCAGAAACCCCGAGACTCCAAACCGATAGGACTCTAAGCAGCTTGAGGATATCACACAGACGAGGGGACAGAACCGCCAGGGGGTCATGGTGGTACAAGTAACGACAATACTGGGGATTCCTGGAAGGTAGAGAAGCAGAGACGCGCTATGTCCCCTGGAAAGACAGCCTACAGGGAGCCATCCACATCTGCTCACTGGGCCCGTCAGCTTTCCGCTCTCCCTCCAAGGAACGAGGACAGGATGCAATCCTGCCAAACATGGTGCTGTCCAATTTCTGACTTTTCACCAGATTCCGGCAGGTCAGAGAGTTCTGAACAATCACCATAACCAGTTATGGCCAAGGAATTTAGGGAGGCGTGCAGGTACTAATTCCAAAAGCTTGACCCATCAACTTCAGACTCTGCTTTTTAGGGAACTCAGAGGGCAACATGGCCAGCAGGAAAAAGAAAAGTGCCATCTTACGTTAAATGATGGTTAAGACACCAATTCCCAGACCAACCACAGGAAGAACAGTGGAAGGCTCGAGAATTAGCTGCCTCAAATACCACTCTGCACGTCTCTCCCAGGTTCTAGAACCTATAGCGGCTCCCCAGTGACCTGAGTCCCCTCTGTATACAGAGCACACTGTCTTGGGGATCTCAGTGCATCTTTGTTGACTGATAAAGTGAAGTTCCAACTCTTCAACAGAAATCAGAAGTCAGCCCATCCGTTCACCTCCCTATTTTCCACATCCCTCATTGAGGCAACTCGTGGTCATCCATTCCCGTCTTCAAGCCAATCCCCCCAAACTGCTTCCACCACCAAGAACCTGGTCTCCGTTCTAAACCCTGCTCTCAGGGTGCCTGGGTGGCTCAGTCGGTTGAATGGCCGACCCCTGATTTAGGCTCGGGTCATGGTCTCAGGGTCCTGGGATTAAGCCCTGCTTCGGGCTCCTCCATGCTCAGTGGGAAGTCTACATGGGATTCTCTGTCTCCCTCTGCCCAACCCCATGCTCTTTCTCTCTCTCAAATGAATACATAAACCTTTAAAACAAAACAAAGCAAAGCAAACCCTCTGCTCTCCACAGTAAGTAGATGCATGGCTGCCTCGGGCCGGAGAAGAGGGATAGGACCACTGAGGGTGATATATATAAAGGGCACGGGTTTCCTTCTGGGGTCAGACAATGCTCTAAAATGGACTGTGCTGAGGGTTGTGCATATTGGGAAAATGCTAAAAACCACTGAGCTGTAGACTAAAAATGAGGGAATGGTACGGTACATAAATTAGATCTCAATAAAGCTGTCACGGGGAAAAAAAAAACTCAGCTCTGAACCCATCTCCTCCAGGAAATTCTCCCTAACTTATGAATAAAGATCATTCCCTTCCGAACAGTAGAGAAAAAAAAGAACCCTTCTTTCTCTTCTTTTTAATTTATTCGCCAACAAACATGTATTGATCACCATAAAAGCCCAAGTGCAGTGCTAGACATTGAGGAAACGAAGATGAACCAGACCAAACTGGGCGTGGGTTACTGCACTACTGTACCCCAAGGTCCTGGGCTCCCCAAACCACACTGACTTTACCATCTTCTCCACTTCTTTCTTCCTAAGGTTAAAGGAGGGGGGAACAAAGGCGGGGGGGGGTGGTCTCCCAATCCTCTTCCTCTTTCTCTGTTTAACTTGTGCAGTTAAAACCCACAGCCTCTTGCCTTCTGCTGCATCAGACTTCAGGGCAGCCTGCAAGGTGCTATTCTGGCCCAAGGAGAGGTAGATTCTGGAGGGAGAATGGGAAGAGGATGTCACGCTGGGCCTGGTATGCTAATCCCCCCTGGCTGAACCAGGCCAGAGCAGAGCAATTTTCCAATCCTGGAACGGATGAGGGGTCCCAGGTGCTGCTCCGGGACACTTGAGTGTGGAAGCTTATACCCTCAAGCAAATCCAAGCCACGAAAAACACTCACAGAATAATCCACAAAACACTCACAGACAATAATCCTTCACCGTGACGCGGCATTTTCACATGTGGAAAACGTTTTCACGCGTATGACTCCCAAGACGCGTCTCCCCTTCCATGGATGGAGAAGGGGAGACGCACAGAGCAGTGAATGAAGTGGGGTATCCGAGGTCCCACAGAACTGGAATTTAAACTGAAATCTCCTGAAGATGCCTGGGTGGCTCAGTTAGTTAAAGGTTTACCTTCAGTTCAGATCATGATCCCAGGGTCCTGGGATTGAGCTCTGCATCAGGCTCCCCGCTCAGCGCAGAGCCTGCTTCTCCCTCTCCCAGACCACCTCCCCCACTCATGCTGTCTCTCAAATAAATAGATAAAATCTTTAAAAATAAAAAAAATTTAAAAACAAACAAGCAAACAAACAAAACCCTGAAATCCTCTGGCTTCCAGTCCAATATTCTTTCTGCTCTACCGCCCTCAAATGCCAGCTCCTTTTCTCCAGGAATCTTGCTGGGCATCTATCTACAAGTTTCTACTCATTCGATTGCTTCTTTTCTCTCCAAGAAGCCTTCCATTTTTAAGACCTACACATAATGGGGTTTTGTGTTTACCAAGATCCAGAGAGATGCCAACACGAGGCAGTGTACAGTGGTTAAGAGTAGAGATCTGAGTCCGACTGATTTGGGTTCGAATCCAGAGTTTGCCTTTATTCTACACATTCACGCGTGCTCTTTTAATCCGGCAGGCCGTTACTTAAAAGACCTGCCTTCATCTACACCTAAAAGGTGAAAATAATTCCTGATTTTAGGAATACTGAAGATTCCACGGCACCCTTAGACAACTCTAAAAACAAGAAGACCTTCCTTAATTCCAACCAAATCCACTTCCATCCTCACGGTGGCCAGCAATGCAAGCCTCTTTCCCCCTTATTGTGTCCTCAAGAGGTGTGGCAAATCCCAAAATCAAAACGGGGTCTCTATTAGGGTCTCTCACATCCAAGGGGAAAGCTGACAAACTGTGATGAACTATTTTCATTCAAGATTAGCTCCTGGTTGGCTCGGTTGGTAGAGCGGGGTTGTGACTTCAAGCCCCACACTGGGCATAGAGATTACTTTAAAAAAAAAAGGAGAAGAAGAAGAAAATGGAAGAAGAGAAGAAAAAATATAAAAAAGATTAGCTCCCTCCAAGCTTGGCCTCCTCCCCTCTACTCTGTGGAAAGGGCGGCATGATGAGGTACCAGACAGAATTGTTATCCTCAGATCCACAAAAAGCTCTACAAGGATAACCACTTTCAGTCACCAGAAAAGAGATCCTGGAAAGCTTGGCATAACCCCACTGATTCTTCAGTGTCCCTCAAAGACACAAGGCTCATCCTACTTCTTTCTTCTTCTAATGTTTTTTATTATTATTACTATTATTTTACTTTTTGTAAGTTCTGCACCCAACATGGTGCTCGATCCCATGACCCGAAGAGATCAAGAGTGGCAGACTCTTCCAGCTGAGCCAGCCTGGTGCCACCGCCCTGTTTTTGCCTTTGTCCATGTTGTTCTCCTTTCCTGATCTCATGTCCCTGACCTCACACTTTTCCTGTTTTTCTACCACCCATCTGTGTTTGCCACAGTTTGAGACTCCCCCTTCCAGAAATCATTATGTCTTCCAATGGTTCTATCTCCTCCACAAGAGTGAAACTCACAGGTCTTAATCTTAATTACTTATACAAGTCTCTGCCCACTCTCCTTCTCAAAGCTGGTATTCCCTTTTCTCCCTTCCATCTCTCCTTCCAGGATCCCATTGACATCAGCTGGTACCAGACCATGTTCAGAAGAACATTCAATAAATACTTGCTGAATTGAAGTGAGTGAAACTGAACAGGCTGGGAGGAGGAGTCCTGGGGAAGGTGGCCAATCCTCCAGCTCCCCCACAGGAGACAACCCTAGAGACAGGACCCTAGAGTCTGGAAGTAAATGGGCAGAGTCCATGCTACAAAGAGCCAGTGAGGATCCCTCACACCCCCAAACCAGGCAGTGGGCTTGCCTCCAACACACTCCTAGCCAAGGTCCAACCAAGCTGCCCTATGGTTTTCTACACGAACTTCTCCCACTTCTCCCAGGACAAACCGAACTTCTCCCACTACTCTGATGCCACATTATCCCAGGCAAAAAAGTAGCAGGCACAAACCAGAGTAGCACAGAAGCAGCTCTACAGGTCAGAAGACTCTCTGTAACAGAAAATGAAAACTCAAGCACATCCGCTACACGTGTGGGCCAGGACAGGCAAGCTGGTGTGGCCAAAATACATCATAAAAATTGAAATGGGAGTTCAGCAATAGGAGTCTAAGGGGAGGCGCCCCTTAACCTCTCGCACCTTCTGTTACCTCCACGTCTTAAATGGCAATGACAGTAGTACCTAACACAGAGTTTTCGTGATACAATGTGCTCACCTTCGTGACCTGCACGTGATAAGGGCTCAATAGATATTAGCTGCCATGGATTTACCATTCACTTTGCTATGAGGATGGAATGAGATGGAATGTGGCGGGAACCCCCCCCCCCACCCCCCAGGTGTATGGCACAGGAGGAAGTCGCAGGCCCCAGGCCCCGGCTTGGGGCGACACGCGTGGAAGCCGCAGTACTCCCGGCCCTCGAGCGGGGAGCAGCGGTGCCCGAAGCCCACTCTGGCCAGCCCCTCCTCCCCGCTTTCCTCCGCGAGGTGTCGGCCAGGACGCCCCCCGGGGAGGGCAGGGGAGGGAAAGGGGAAGCAGGCGGGGGCGGCGCAGGGACGTACCTGCTTTCACTGCACTCCTTTCGCTCCCTCACCCTGAGCCACTTGCGGAGGAGGAAGCGCTTTCGGCGCGGAGAAGCGCTGGGTGTGGAGCAGTTGGACCAGGGGGTGTCCTCGTCGCTGGAGGGCGTGATCTCGATGGACGGCAGCTGCAGGAACTCCTTGCCCGGGGCCAGGACGCCGGGCAGGTCCCGGGTCAGCCCGGCCTCCAGGCTCTGCTCCTGCACGTTCTTCATGCGGCGCATCTTGAAGCGCCGGCGGCGGAGCGTGGGGGTCGACGAGCTGGACCAGAGCGGGCTGCCCTCGGGCGCGCCCTGGGGCTCGGGCACCTGCAGGGCGGGCGGCTGCAGGTTCTCCAGCATGTTGGCCGCCGGCATGGGGGCCCGAGGCGGCCGCGCTCCCTCGGCGCCCCCCGCCAGCCGCCTCGCTCCCCACCCCTGGCCGCGGCGCGCTGGGCCCGCTCTCGTTGGGAAACGCTCGCCGCTCGAGCCGCGCGGAGAGGGCAAGTTCGTCTCCCGGCGCGCCGCCAGGCAGGCGCGCGCCGCCGCCGGGGCCGAACTTTCCGGTGCGCGCTCCCCCAGGCTGTCGGCGCCCGCCCGCCCCGTCCGCCGCCCGCCGCCCGCCGCCGCCCGGCCGCCCTCCTGGGGCTTCCGCGGCGCGCCCGCTTGTTTTTCTTCCGCGCTCTCCCCGGCCTGCTTGCGTCTTCGCCTTAGCGGGACTCGGCGGCGCGGGGCCCCAGGGGGCGGCTCGGCAAACTCTCAGCGGCTGGCGATCGGCCGACCAGGCTGGGGAGCCGGCGTGGCGCTGTAGGCAGGCAGAGAGCAGGAGGGAGATGGGGAGAGAAAGAGAGAGAGAGAAGAAGCGAGACACTGGATGAAAACAAGAAAAGGAGGAGGGGGAAGCTAAGAGGGAAGGGAGGGGAGGTCATTTCTGTCCAGAAAGGGCATGCACAGGCAGCGACAGCTAGGGTAACTGTAGGCAAAATCCCTTGGGGAGGGACTCTACCTCCGAGTAAAGGCTGCTCCAATCAGCCTAATGAAACAGGATCACAAACCAAACTTTCTCAAAGCAGCGATTGGCCAGGCAGCTCTCATTAGTCTAATGCCCAGCTTTTTCTTCGGGGCAAGCAGGGGAGGGAGAAAGGAGAACGGAGCAATCAGGAATTCAGTTCTCATTCCCCAAGGCCACCCAAGACAGGGTTGGGGGGAAACTAGGGGGCTTTTCAGCAGGATGTTTTCTAAGAAAAGTGCTTTCTTTAAATTATGTGGGAGTGCGGGTAGGGGCACAGAAAGGCTGGGCATAGTCAGAGGATGACAGCAAGGTTCCGGGAGGCTGCTTCCAAAATGACAAGTTGAGAAGAGAGAACAGTTCTCCTGTGGAATCAGCTGAGGACAGCCGACAGGACATACCAAGGAAAGACAGACAACAGGACCCGAGAGACACAGGACACACAGGACCAGTAAGGAAAAAGGACTGATCCCTCTCCATCTTGAGCGACCCGGTCAATACCACAGCCCCATCCCAAAGCACAAAATGAAGGTACTGGAGGGTTGAGCCCCCAGAAGGCAAAGCATCCAGCAAAGCCTTCCTGGGAGTTACGTTCCTGGGGGACGATTCAATTCTGCTTCTACCTGCAAGGGGTATGGACTGGGTCCCAAAAAAATCTTCTAGGTCATGGAACCTAGAAAGTGAAGCAGCCCGGGCAGTGTCTGAAGGTAGGCTGACCCACTACCTCCCTAGACCCACGTACCTACAGCCCTAAGAGCCTGGCCGGAGACCTGATCCACTTCAGTGAGGCAACTGCTATCAGGACTGAGCATAAACCAGCCCAGCTTGTAGTGCAGAGGCTGTACGTTCCATTTTCCTCCCTTCCAGCCCAGCACAAATGCCTCTCCACTATTTGCTTCTCCACAAAGTAAGGACAGCTGGTTTCAAACAGACCAGGAGGAGCACAGAAGAATGCACCATTAAATCCACAATCCAACTCACCTGTTCTTCTCTGCCCCTCTCTAGGGGTCCAATTCCCAGTTAAGAGCTGATGCCCCAGCTTCCCTACCAGGATGAAGGACACAGTGTCCCGAAGCTGCAAGAACTCACAGGAAGAAAATCTGTCCCTACAGGTCAGCAAAACATCAAGCATGACAACTGGCCATGGGTCCATCATGCCCCAGAATGACCCATGGAGGGGAGCTCAAGGTATCAATGTCCAAGAGGCCAGGCAACTGAGGGAAGTCAGTTTTGCACTGGGACAGAGATAGTGTGGCCAAAAGGCCAAGGCCAGGCCCACCTGTAAATGACTGCCCAAATCATCAGCTGGTCTTATTTCTGACTCTACACATCCGGCCACTGGCTCGCTCAAAGGTGGTTTTGGTATCACTCTATTTTAACTCCCGGACATGACACAGAAAGGAGAAACCCCTTCAGGTGTCAGGCCTGGCAAGGAGCAGAACAGTTCTTCCGGCCCCAGGAATGCGGAGGGCCTGGGACAGGCAACTCCAGACTTCTGGATACGGAGTAAAGTCAAGGTACCAGAGTTGCTCATTGCCTTGGACTTCCCCAAGGATGCTCACTGCCTTGGACTTCCTCCAAGGACAAGGGCTTTGCAGGGGATCAGATAACTTCCCATTGCAAGGAACCTGCCTTTTGAGGGGCCTGCTGAAGTACGAAGCGTGAGGATTCACAACACAGGACTAACCCACTTGATGGGTACTGGGGTGGGGGAAAGAGAGATTCAGGAGGGTAGCAGGCCCTTGAAGTTGATCACCAGCACTCTGAATTTTAAAGGATGCGTCTTTAAAGGAATAAAAGTCACCAAGCTCCCTCTTCCGACAAACTGCAGCCGCTTTTCCCACCCACAATAGGATTCTGGACCTAAAATCGAAAATCCTAGGAGATTTAATTTAAGCCTTGGGCACTGCAGAAGTTGAGAACGATCATTTACATTTCACCTGGCCTGAGGGAAAACCTCCTCCAAACGAAATCTGAAATGGTTTCACTTGGCTGAGAAGCAGATATCCAGAGGACATCAAGGCCCCCAGCACCGTCTTTTCTTACTTCCATGGCAGTCCCTTCTCCCCTTCTACTAAACCCTGTTCAAAATACACCCTCCCATCCTCCTGCAGCTGTTTCTGTTTTATTATTATTTTATTTATTTATTTGTTTGTTTATTTATTTAATTTTTTACCACGGCACCATCGAGTGAGATGATGAAGGGGGACTGCTTTGAGAAAGGAAAGCCCCTTCGACGGCGAGCCATCATTACTATTGAGACCACAAGCCTGTAGAGGGAAGAACCAAGTCTCTCCTCCCTTAGATTCTCTTTAGTATCCTGCGTGTTTTTGTTGTATAGTAACCTTTACACTTTTGTAAAGGACTTTCACACAAAACATTTTATCTTCCCAGCGACCCAGGGGTGAAGTAGAACTTTATCCAAGGTCATAGATTTAAAAAAAAAAAAAAAAGTCAAAGGCAAAACCAGAACTTGAACCCAGGTCTTCTGAGGCCCGTTGGAGGCCCCCAGAATCTCACCAGGTGTATCAGCTCAGGAAAACAGCAGGTCCCCGGAAGCACCCGAATTCTACCAGCCCTCACCTCGGCTGGGGATATCACGAAGCTATATGCAGCTATTCGATCCCATTAGTCATTTTACAAGTGGGAAAATGGAAGCAGGAAATCTTTAAAAAAAAAAAAAAAAAAGCAATTTCCCAAAGCAGCTGGTGGCAGGGGTTCAGGACTAGGGTTTCCACTGGGTACTTCAGAATCTCAGTCCCTGCATTCCTCTCCCCGCCTTCCCCTCCCCACCTCAGTCCCACATTTGGCCCCAGCAGACCCTGTGTTCCCTGGGGAGCTGACCTCACCTCTGGCCTCCCAGACAGGTGGAAAGCTGGAACAACCTGGCCTCCCCTCCCCCACCCGTAGCCAGGCCTCTGACTTTAAATGAAAGGAGCTCCTATTACCAAGCAACTGTTGTTTATGCTCAGCTGTTCAGGCTCCTTTTTCCTGCAGACACAAGACACCCAGCACCTGTCTATTACTTCTGCAGACCCACTAACTACAGTCTGGTTTGCAGCCAGACTTTGGGAGGGAGCCTGACTGAATGATACGGGAATGTACCGAGAAGCTACATCTCTCCTGGGCGCACATCCAAGTGAGTGTGAGCTACAAGGGGCAGGTCCCCCACGACCGCCCATCCCACCTGCCCCAGGGTTGCCCAGGACAGGCAACTCCCAAGAGCCAAGGCAGGACTGCCCCCTCCAACACAGCTGCCACACACGCCAGAAAGTCCTCGCCCTCCAGCTTGGGATGTGGGGTCTGTCTCCTGCACAACATGAGAACAAGCAAAGCCCAGAGGTCGCCCACGCAGAAAGGGAAGCAAGCAGCAGGCCTCCACAGAATGGACCTTGTTACTGCGGGAGAAGCTGGAAATCTGACAGAAGTGTGAAGGGTGCTGCCGCACAGGGTTATTACCTGTCTTCAAATACAAAGCGAAGGGTGGCAGACCTCACTCTCTAGCTCTCCTTCTGCGGCTAAGCAAGAGGAGGGGAGTGTAGAGCTCCGTGCGGGGGATTCAGGTTGGAAGATAAGCATCTACTGAGGCTAAATCCAGTTAGGGACTGAGATGTATGACCCAGGATGGATAGCCTGGCTTTCTCTGAACATCTCAGGTAACTGGAGCTCAGTGGGAGGCAGCAGTAGGAAAGCGATGACGTCTTAAAGGCCCAGTCCCCACCCCATCACCAGAGGTCTGTGAGGCCCCAGATTCTCTCTCTTTTTTTAAAAAAAAGCATAAAACAAAGTCCATCTGAACAGATGCACATCTGGCCCCAGGCATCTTGATGACTGGATACTAAACACCTCCCTGAAACCTACAAACCGCTTTTGTATCTTGCATGGTGAAACAGAAAATCAGGGAGTAATCAGTAGGGTGGGAATGGGACCAGGAGCTGGGAGTGGGCAGACAGGAGCAAGAGAAAGGACTAGAAAGAACAGGCGTCAACCCCTCCTGGTATCTCAGTTCTGTTCCTTTTACTAATCCCTACCTCATTTCCCCGTGAAGGTGCGAGCTACTGAAGAAGTCAGAGGAAACCGCATGGGATCTGTGTGGTCAGGGGAGGGCAGAGCGTGCTGGCTGAACGGACAGTCTCACTAAAACCACAGTTGGCCAGCCACCTCGTCCAGCATCTCCTGAGGAAAGGAAGAAAATGCCGTAAGACTTGTATGGAGTCTAGTTGCCAAGGGCAGAGCGCTGGCGAGGCCTCCCAGCCACAGGGAATGCACACAGTGCTTCCGCTAGCCTTCGGCAGGGGCCAGGGTGAACAATGACGTCACCTCGCGAGAAGGACTGTCACCAGATAAGCCTCCCTGGTTTAATTGCTCATCAAAAGGCTTAGGAGTCAAAGAAGAATATTTTGCACAACAACATTTGGCTGCCCCGTGTTCTTGACACCAGGATACCAAGGCAAAGACATCATCTCTTGTCCTCTAAGCCTTACAAGGACAGTCTGTGTGCAAACCAAGGCCGGAAGAAACTTCCTGACATCACCCTGTCTCCTTGCTGTCCTTGCAGGTGGTATGATCTGGGGATTCCACTACTTTCCTTGGAGGCACCAAAAACTATTGGCAATATAACGTAGTGATTAAGTGCACAGGCCCAAGGCTTGTGATCTCAGCTTTAGACCCCACTTCCTCACTGACTAGCTCTTTGATTCGGGGGTAGGTTACTTAGTTTCTCTGTCTCGGCTTCCTCACCTGCAAAATCAAGGTAATTGATAGCCTCTCCCTCCTGGGTTGTGAGCACTGGAACAGTCTAGGACACTCAGAACAGTGCTTGGCCCACGGGAAGCGGTCTATAAATGTTAGTCTTTGTTATGCTGAATTAAGTTCCCTTATAAAACCCATGTGAGGCAGCGTGTTGACTTTCAACTCAGTTTAATGGTACAAGTACTTGTTAAGCTAGAGCACTATGTGAGGTCCCTTACTTAGTGCCAGGAATACAGCAAGACAAGTAAGACATGGCTTGTGCAGAGCAAGGCCGAGTTAACGTCGTGCAAAATCAAGTGCAAACAAGGTAGGAGTGGGAGGATTGATAAATTGTAACTAGAGGGAAAGAGGTGGTCCAGGCAGGCTCTGTGGAGGTATTGGTACTTGAGGCGAAGTATGAATTCCAATAGGAAAGAAGAGTAGGACATTCTGGGATAAAGAAACAGTTGTAGTAGGGGCACCTGGGTGGCTCAGTGGATTAAAGCCTCTGCCTTCAGCTCAGGTCATGATCCCAGGGTCCTGGGATGGAGCCCCACGTCGGGCTCTCTGCTCAGCAGGGAGCCTGCTTCCTTCTCTCTCCTCTCTCTCTGCCTGTCTCTCTGCCTACTTGTGATCTCTGTCTGTCAAATAAATAAATTAAATCTTTAAAAAAAAAAAAAAAAGAAACAGTTGTAGTGAAGGCACTGAGGAGTCAAAACTCATGAAGGGTTTTTGATGATAGGGAGAGATAAGTCAAGGCATATGGAAGGACATAGAGGAGATGAGGACAAATAAGAACCAGGTTGGTAAGTGTTCAACGTGTAGATTTTATTCTTTAAATAAAGAAATGCTCTTCAAGTTTTTTTTGTGGGGGGAGTGCTATTATCTACCTGTATTTGAGGCACATCCATTCTAGTGACTAGGACATACATACTGGAGGAACAAAATATGGTTACACAGAGGCCATCGGGAGATTATGGTCAACATTCCACATTTTCAGAATATCAACTATAGGCACAGCAAATAATTCAGGTAAAAGATGGGGGGAAATCGGAAATAGGACAGGAAGAAAATGTGGAATAAGAAGAGGGGACAAGGAAAAGAAAAGCCCTATGAAGATCTATTCAGAGACACAGATGGGAAGAAAACCAAGAATGAGGGATGATTCGGAAGTCCGGAAAGGAGCCAACGTTTACTGAATGCCTACTGTGAACCAGGTACTGGGCTAAGTGTTCACACACAAAATCCCATCTAACCATCCCAGCCACGCTGAGAAACAGATATCAAAACACTAGTTTTAGGATGATGAAAGATTTTATTTTTTTAAAGATTTTATTTTTTTGAGAGAGAAACAGTGAGAGAGAACATGGGAGGGGAGAAGGTCAGAGGGAGAAGCAGACTCCCCATGGAGCTGGGAGCCCCATGCGGGACTTGATCCTGGGACTCTGGCATCATGACCTGAGCCAAAGGCAGTTGCTCAACCAACTGAGCCACTGAGGCACCCAGGATGATGAGAGATTTTTAAAAAAGGTCACTTGCCCACGTTCACACCGCTAGCAAGGGGAAGATGGGCACATATTTCACTAGGTTCTCTTCACTTTAAATCTCATGCTTTTTCAATTACATCACATTTAAGAAAGATAAATGATGCCAAACACCATAATGAAGTCAGGCAGGAGGAAGATGGAGATAATTCCGTTAGATTTTGTAATTGGGTCACTGGCGCCCTCCAAGAGAACTGCAGTGGAGGGGCAAGAGAGGAAAGGCTACGGTCAGAAGTTCAAGAGCAAGTGGAGAAGGAATCCATGCAGGCGGCAAGGTTACACCACGTCTTCCAGGAATTAGGCAGTTTAAAGAGTGAGTGACATCTGTTTTTTTTTGTTTTTTTTTTAAGATTTTATTTACTCATTTGTCAGAGAGAGGGAGCAGAGCAGGGGGGAGAAGCAGGATCCCCACTGAGCGGGGAGCCCAACGAGGGACTCCATCCCAGCACCCTGAGATCATGACCTGAGCCGAAGGCAGACACATAACCAGCTGAGCCACCCAGACATCCCTCTATTTTTTTTAATGACTTTTTAATTTTTTTTTTTAATTTTTTTAGAGAGCAAGGTCAAGAAGAGAGAGGGGCAGAGTAAGAGAGGAGAGATAAACTCAAGCTCTCCATGCTGACCGTGGAGCCCGATGCAAGGCTCGATCTCACACCCTGAGATCACGACCTGAGCCAAAATCAAGAGTCGGACACTTGTCTAACTGACTGAGTCACCTAGGTGCCCTGAAATCTATTCATTTTTAAGTAGTCATTGAGCATCTACTGTATTAAACACTCCTCTAGGACCTACAGCTGGGCTGTGAAAAGCAGTGCGTGTGTTTGTGAGAGGGACAGAGGTGGAGTGGGGGACATGTAGGGCGTAGGGATAGCAAGTTTTTTTCCTTTTAATTTGTATTTGTGTTTTCTTGTTGGTAGATGTTACGTTTAGAGGAACAAAACGTGACCATGATTATGCCATTTAAAACGGAGTTCTGCCTGTATCTGCGAAGAAAACTGAAGCTTGGTGGTGTACCTGGTAATCTAGCAAATCAATCAAAAAGTATTTAATATGCTCAAACTCTAAGCATACCATAATACTAGGTACGGTGAAAGGCTTCTTTAAAGTTTCTGCGAAACTATTCATTTATTCCTAAAATAATTGTGAATGCCTATCAAAGATGACCCTGGCCTCTGTTGCTTCAAACCTTGGAAGGGGAGGGGAGAACAGAAAACCAATCCAAGAACTACAATTTGGTAAGAAATTATACTTGAGTGGAGGCATGTGTCTAATGCTGTGTGAGCCCAGAGGAGAGAGATTTGATCCAGAAAGATCTTCATGGAGGAGACAGTGCCTACCCAAGGTTGAAGGTCAGCAGAGGACTTTTCCACATAGAGGAAGGAAGTATGCTTCCAGACAGATGGGCCACACATGCAAAGGCACTGAGGTATAAAAGAGAGTATGGTATATATATCTTTTAAAATTTATTTATTTATTTATCTATTTGTGTGTGTGTGTGTGTGTGTGAGAGAGAGAGAGAGAGAGAGAGAGAGACTGAGAATGACAAACAGACTCTGTGCTGAGTGCGAGCCTGACACAGGGCTCAATCCCATGATCCCGAGACCAGGACCTGAGCTGAAATCAACTGTGGGACGCATAAGCAACCGAGCTACCCAGGCACCCCGAGAGCATAGTATATTCTTGAAATTACAAAAAAACAGTTTGGGTCCTAATGTTCGCTTGGGTGAGGGATGAGAGCAAGAGAGTGTATCTACTATAAATCTTCCTTCATTCACCCATTCTAAAGTGTTTATTGAGCACACAATGTTCTAGGTGCTGGAAAACAGGGGCGCATGAAAGGAAGTCTGTGCCCTGAAGGAGCTTATGTCCTGGGGAATCACAAAATTCCGGAATGACGGAACGGAGACTTCCAAGAACTAATCCATCCCTGTATCTCCACTGTTTATTCTGATCTAGATATTTGGAAAAGCACAAGGAGGTTACAGGTTTTTACTGAAATTGCACACCAGAAAGGCAAAACTACACAGATAATAAATGGCTTTGCAAACAGAGACCCAGACTCAGAAGAGCTAGAAGCTTAACTCACTCAAAAAGAAGGGCTCCAAGGCTCTAGGAAATAGTGCCTTTCTAGTGCTAAAGCCACCACAGAAGGCTTTTATTTCTGACAGAACTCTGGCCAGTCCACCTGCTCTAAATCAGAAAATAGCCCCCTTTTACAGACCAGCAAACTAAGATCCAGAGAGCTAGGAATGTTTGAGCCTTGCGCTCCGCATGGCTTCCAGGGTTGAACAGAACTGTGAGAACTAATTACCTTGAGATACAAATGACGAAATTGTAAAAATTGCTTAGCTCTGATGGGAAACAACAGCGTTTGCCCAACATCAGGAGGATGCTAGCCTTTACATAGCATTTCACACAAAAAGTTAGAATCGTTTCGTTATGACTCAGAAAAGGAGCTGCAGAAGGCTCGGCACACTGGAGGGTTTTCAGTGGCAGCCCCTGTAATCTGGTTTTGGACAACCATTCCCACTGGGCCCCGAGTTTATCTTTCTGCAAAGAATGCATCTGGAGGGAGTAACTGTAAATAATTAATTCCTGTAAAATTCTGCGTTTACTGTGAGCTCTGGCCTTTAATGAAAGTCACACTGTCAGATGTCCCCACTTTTCAGGAATAGTCCCTTGGCTTCCCTGGCTGTTCCTAGGGACAGGCGTCCCCTGGGCTTGCATTCCCCCCTTACCCTCCTTCTAACTTGCTGATACTCTGCACCACTGCCCTCATGATTTGCCTCAATTCAGTGACTGCACAGTATTTTAAATGCCCCGAAATTGGGATTCGGGGATTGGTTACGCTGGATGTAACCAGACTGGTTACGTCTAGTGTAGCTTCCCGAGTCTATGAACTAGAAAGCTCTACTTGGCTTTAAGCAATCCTAGTGTATGAAAACACAGATCTTTAAAATGTACACGTCAAAATGATCATTCATGTCATACAAATCATTTGCCTTGCAAAAGGAATCCACTAAAATGGATTGTTCTTTTTTTATAGATTGTTTCTTTATGTGTATGAACATTTTTATTCAATTAATAAACAAATAAGGCACACTCTATGAGGAAGCCTCCTGCTGAGTAACTTAAGTGTCCAAATAAACATAAAACATGTCACTTAATGTTGAGTGACCGATTCTCCCTATTTCCAGGAAAAGAACGAGCCCCATTTCCCATATCCTCAACCACTCCCTTGAAGTAATCTGGTACTTTTGGAAGACATGTACTAACTCCATCTGACAGCTGGAAAATGTATGAGCAATAAAGCTTTCTGAGGTGACAGAATTCTAGGCATACAATAAACATGAGGTATTTAGTCCAATTTCATTAGATATGTGGTCCGTCCCCGTCCTCCAAACCATCCCACCCAGGTTCCCAGATAAGAAACTGAGGCTCTGACAAGATAAATCTTGGACAAGGTCACAAGGCTGGAATTAAAACTGCTTTTTGCAAATCAAACATCTTTCGGTCAGATTCTACCTTTATTACTTCTGGTGTAGATTTTGGAGTTAGCCTTTTTACCTCTAAGAAAAATTAAAAAACAAGTCGCACTCAGAAGCCCAAATACTCATCCTGTTTTTCCCTCCACACATTCTGTGTGCGATTTAATTCCCTCAGAAGCCCGCCCACGGCAAGAAGTTAACAAAATACCTTGATAGAACTAATCCCAACATGTGCACATGCAGATCTGCACAAAAGATGTAATAAAACAGTTACTTGCTTTTGGGAAGGCCTCTTAGCTTTACCCAAATAGAATTCCTTTAGGTGGGGAGTTCCCTGATTGCACTTTATTATTTTTTTTTAAAGATCTTATTTATTTATTTGACTGAAAGAGATCACAAGTAGGCAGAGAGGCAGGTAGAGAAAGGGGCGGGGGGGAGCAGGCTCCCTGCGGAGCCTGAGATCATGAGCTGAGCCAAAGGCAGAGGCTTAACCCACTGAGCCACCCAGGCACCCCTCTGATTGCACTTTATTTTTTTTTTTTTAAGATTTTTTTTATTTATTTGTCAGAGAGAGAGTGAGAGAGAGCGAGCACAGGCAGACAGAATGGCAGGCAGAGGCAGAGGGAGAAGCAGGCTCCCCGCCGAGCAAGGAGCCCGATGTGGGACTCGATCCCAGGACGCTGGGATCATGACCTGAGCCGAAGGCAGCTGCTTAACCAACTGAGCCACCCAGGCGTCCCTGATTGCACTTTAAATATCACTTGATTTATACGCAACTTTGCAACACCACCACGTAATAAAAGTATATTTGTAAAATATCAATCAATAGATTCATACCCTTTTGGTTCAAAGCAAACATATGATAACAAGGACTTGAACCAAATATGGAATCAGTCAGGCATAGGTTACAAGTGTTTCACTGTCCTAAACATTTTCTGATTCACCTAGGATTTCTTGAGCCAGGCACGGTCTTTTCTCACTTAGGTCTCCTAAAAATCCAATGAGTTGATTGCACTTTTTTCTATGTTAGCAATAAAGACACTGAGGCCCGGAGAGATTAAGAACTTGAAGTGTCAAGATGTGATTCAAACTCAGGTATTCTGAATCCAAAACCAGTGTTTTTTCCACTCTACCGTATTACTCCATTTGGACTTTTTTTTTTTTTTTTAAGAATTGTTTCATTTTATTTTTTAGATATTTATTTATTTATTTGACAGAGAGAGAGCATGCTCAAGCACAAGTGGTGGGGCGGGGGCGGGGGGCGTGGCAGAGGAAGAGGGAAAAGCAGGCTCCCTTCTGAGCAGGGAGCCCCATGCTAGGCTCTATTCCAGAACCCTGGGATCATGACCTGAGTGGAAAGCAGATGCTTAACCAACTGAGCCGCCCAGGCGCCCCACCATTTCGACTTCTTGTAAAATATATTTTTCTAGCCACCATTCAAACTGGTTCTGTCATTTTTTAATGAAGCCTTTAATTTGATTTGCAATTTGGTCAACAAATTAATATTTGGGAATGCCATTCTGCTGTTTCCTTGTTTAATCCAGTCAGTTTCTATTTGTTCCCTAGCTAAAACACACCACCAAGTCAATACCAGTTTCCTTGGGAGTTCCTGTTAAATTCTAAGTATTTTTAAAAGAAATATTATCCCAAATATCAAGTGGAACTCACTTTCTAGAAATACATGTAGTTTAAAGTTTATTTAGTAATCTCTGTACCCAACGTGGGACTCAAATTCACAACCCTGAAATCAAGAGTCGCAAACTCTTCAGACTGAGCCAGACAGGCAAGAAATATTTTTTATGGCATGTTCAGGCCGCAAAAGCAGTTTCTCATTTGCAACTCATAACATCAGCATACTGCCCCTTCCTCGTTTGTACCCAAATGTCTCTAATGCCTCTTACCTGTTAAGAAGTCTACCTGTAGATCTGAGGCGAGTCGACAGAGTTCTCCAAGTGCTGGTGCCTATAGGTTCTACAACAGAGGATTGTCTCCACAATGCTCCTATCTCCTCCAGGCACACAGAGGAGACCACGGGTCTCTTATGACACGAACGGGGCAGCCCCAGCCTCCATTAAATTGGTTTGCTTACTAAAACACCTTTACAAGTCGCTTCTCTGGGGTCCTCAGGTTCTAATTTAGCTTCCAGAGGTAAATCTAACTTGTTGTCAGGGTGCAGTAAGGCACTGGCTTAAATCCTGCCAGGCAGAGCAAAGTCTCCGTTCTTGAAGGCTTGCTCACGTGATCTCCTTCTGCGCAAGTTCACCCTTGCATCCTTGGACCGTGGCACCAGGACATTGAGCTCTATCTTCAGCATAATAATATCTCCCCAGCTTAACTCAAGAAACAGCCAGTCAGCACTTGTTGGTCCCACTGTCCTTCAGGCAGAGACCCGCTGGGATACCAAAATTTGGTTAGTAACCCACTTCTTTCTCCCTCCTGTCCCTCCCCACCACCACCAACCTACCCACCCCCAACACACACCCCATTCTTTTTTTTTTTTTTTAAGATTTTATTTATTTTACAAAGAGAGAGAGATGACAAGTAGGCAGAGAGGCAGGCAGAGAGAGAGGAGGAAGCAGGCTCCCCGCCGAGCAGAGAGCCAGATGCGGGGCTCGATCCCAGAACCCTGAGATCAGGACCTGAGCCGAAGGCAGAGGCTTAACCCACTGAGCCACCCAGGCGCCCCGCACACACCCCATTCTTAAAGATTCCTCTACTTCCTTCAGTGACCAGACACTGTTAATCCAAAACTAAATGGTGGGTACCCCATCTGTGGAGTTGTTCAAGCAGAGACCGAACCTGCCGGGGACAATCTCACATTGAGGTAGAGACCTGATGACCTTACAGGGCATTTCCAGCTCTCAAGTTCAACCAGGTTCCTAGGTCTTATAGCAAGTGTTTCCAGACTCCTGCTCTCCCTATTCTCCTTTCATGGGGTCTTCTCTTTGTTATCTCCTTTGACAATGTCCTCCATATTCATTTAAAAATCAACACTTACTAGTCATTGAAAAACCTTGCAGGGTGCCTGGGTGGCGCAGTGCGTTAAGTGACCAACTCCTGGTTTTGGCTCACGTTGTGATCTGAGGGTCATGATCTCTCGGGGTTGTAGGATGGACCCTGCACGGGAGGGGGGGATCTTCTCTCTCCCTCTCTCCTCCCCCTGCCCTTTCCCCTTTCTATCGCTCTCTCAAAAATAAATAAATTTTTAAGAAAAACAAAAAAAAAGTTGGAGCAGTTTACCCACACTGCCTTTCAACACATCATTATCGTCTTGTATCATAATTATTGATGTGCATTTTCCACCTCCCCTCAGACTGTAGCTGCCATCTGGGCAAGATTTATGTCCCATTTATCTCTGTCAGCCTGTTACAGAGCTTACCGCCTCACACAGGGTACAGGCTCCGTAAACAAGTGTGAATGAATAAATGATGGGGGGAGGGGTGTGAGCTCGGAGGGCAGAACAGGAGGTTTGAAGAAACCCAGGGCAATTCGTTTCCCAGCTTCCAACTCTCTGGAGATTTTCCCTCCATGGCAAAAACCTCCTGGAGAGGCGAAGGCTGAAGAACCCTGTCGGCCTTAGCCCCGCAGGACCCCTAGGGACACAGCTCTGAATATGGTCATAATTTCCCTTAGATTATCATGTCACACTCACTACATCATAGAGGAGCCCTTGGGAGAAGTCACCTGGAACTACATTGCTCTTTGCCCAGAATATTCATTCCTGATGAACTAAAAGCTCAGGTTTCTTAGGTAAGAGTGTTTGGACTATGGATCTTTGGGGAGCAATGAAAGAACAGAACAGGAATGCATTTGGAAACGGCTGCTTATCTATCCACTCTTAACTCCCTGCATTGGAGCTTAATCAATCCTCTTTCTCTCGTTGGTGATGGCCTCAGTTTAACCGTTCCTGAGAGAAGGGAATTCGTCCTACACTCTTTTGAAGATCTCCTAACTTCCCTCAGAAAACCCAGCCTGGGGGTGCCTGGGTTGCTCAGTGGGTTAAGCCTTTGCTTTCGGCTCAGGTCATGATCTCAGGGTCCTGGGATCGAGCCCTGCATCGGGCTCTCTGCTCAGCGGGGAGCCTGCTTCCCTCTCTCTCTCTGCCTGCCTCTCTGCCTACTTGTGATCTCTGTCTGTCAAATAAATAAAATCTTTAAAAAAAAAAAAAAGAAAAGAAAACCCAGGCTGACTTAAGTTCAGGTGCTCCCCACACCCAAGAACAGAACCATCCCCTTCCATCGTTCCCTGCCCAGAGGACGCCTGCCAATCCTGATTATAAGGCTGACATGAAGCCATAATTTATTCTTCCCCAAATGTCTGTTTATTTCATTTGAGTTCCAAAGCAGACAAATGCCTTAGAGGAAGCCAAGCCCCACATTTCGAAAGGAAGACACTAGGTTCAAGGGCCTACCCTGGGACTGCCTTTGTTTGCTTGTTTGCTAAGCTACAAAAGATGAAGTCAGTCCATTAATTTCAGGAGAGCTGAGTGCAGAAACACATTGCCACGGCTTTTGAAAAAAAAAAAAAGAAAAGAAAAGAACTTTATTTTAAGAATAGTTTTAGATTTGCAGAAGTCATCACACAGACTTCTAAAAGCTAAACTATTTCATCCTTCCTGTTATTCTTTTACTAACAGCACCCTCTTATGTCTTACTTGAGGACTAGAGCACATTGTCAAAATATTTTGTTTTCCATTTTGTTGGCACTCCGTACTTTCTACGGGTAAGTGGCTGGCCCAGGTGCCAGAAACAATTTGCTTGTTTTCTGAGGGGAAATGATATAAAGAACAACTTACAAACCCCAGTTCTACACTGAAGGTGGGAAGAAAATTTGATTTAAATTAGATCAATGGCCGAGTACAATCATGGTAAGACTAGTTAATATTTACTGCACACTTACTAAGAATCAGGCACCATCCCTTGGATCCTCCAATCGACCCAATGAATTAGCTGTTATCCTCGGTTCCAAGTGAGAAAAAAAATGAGGCATGAAGAGGTCATTCAAAGACACTCAGCTAGGGATGCCTGAGTGGCTCAGTGGGTTAAGCCACTGCCTTTGGCTCAGGTCACGGTCCCAGGGTCCTGGGATGGAGTCTCGCATCACACTCCTTGCTCAGGAGGGAGCCTGCTTCTCTGCCTCTGCCTGCCTCTCTGCCTGCTTGTGCATGCTCTCTCTCTCTTTCTGACAAATAGATAAATAAAATCTTTTAAAACACACACACACACAGCTAGGGGCACCTGGCTGGCTCAGTGGGTGGAGTACCTGACTCTTGATCTCGGAGTCATGAGTTTGAGGCTCCGTGTTGGGTGTAGAGATTACTTTAAAAAATACATAAATAAATTTCTTCAAAAAAAAAAAAAAGAAAAAGAAAAAGGCACACAGCTATCAGCAGCTGGGCTGGAGTTCAAACTAGACGATCTGATGTCAGAGTTTATACCCTCCCATCATTCACTTGGTCCCCTCTGTGGTATGAAAGGGTCTCAGTCTTGAAAGTCAGCATCATGGTCCTAAGTTGGTATATGACTTGATAACTCATTCATACACCTAGACTACCCAGTGACCATATGTATCTTGTACAAAATACCACACAAATTCTGAATACCATCCCATGATTGGTTTGAAATAAATAAAAGTTCAGTATGTGCAGATACAAATCTTGGACATAGGAATTCCCAAAGCTGGCAGACATACTGGCATATCCTTGACATTGACAACAGATTTTTCAATTACTACCGAGCATGTAATACTCATTTATTTCCTCAATTATGTGACACAGTATAACCTAGCAATTAAGTGCAAATAAGTAGAAGGGTTCTGGAACTAGAATGTCTGTGTTCAAATCCTGGATGCACCGTGTACTAACAAGTTAATCTATCCGTGCCTCAGTGAACCCATGTGCAGAATCAGACGGAGTACTATCTCAAGGGCTTGTTAGAGAGATAAAATGATACACATAAAGCACTTAACGCAGTCCCTAGCACGTAGTAAATGCTAAGTGAAATCCATGATGGTATTATTTTTATGCCTGTAGTCACGCATATCAGCATTGCACATTCATCACTGACGTAGTAATGGACATCAGGCAACAAGGGATTGGTTGCACACGCACATCAAACACACACCACCGGGAACTATGAAAACCCACTGTATCTACAGAGCACTACTCGCACTGCGTGTATGAGATCCACTGATCATTTCAGCAGCTTCTCACTCACACACAAAGAGTGGTAAAGACTAAGGTCACCTGGAGAGCTTAAAATACAGGGTTATTTTAAGGCCCCAGGTGAAGGGGCGAGGTGGAAAAGAGGAACGACTGGTACTGCTCTGGTCACTATTGTTACCGTGACTACCGATATGAAGAGAACGCGGCTTCCGGGATCTCCCATGTCTGGACTTGCCGTTTCTAAAGGGACCAGAGAATGCTCCATTGCTTCCTGACAACGGGAGTGGTTTTGCCATTCAATTATCATCTGCATCGCACTCAACGGAAGCTAAAAGCTAACATCTGGGTCTACCATTCAAGCAGGGGACCTCTGTATCCCTTTCATTATGGGAGAAGCAACCGGGAAAGCTGATGCGGTGTGTTGTAACTAATGCCTCGGAGATGCCCAAAGCACAACATCCCTAATCCACTTTGAAGACTAACTGTATTCGGAATGCTCGGTTTTATATTAAGCTATATGTTATAGCAAAATCAGCTGCAGGGGAAAATCCTCTTTGAAACAGAGCTAAACCATTTTTATTTATTTCAAAATCTTGCAAGAGCCTGGTGCCAGAGGGGGGAAAAACCAACAAAAGTCAATAATAAGATACCAATTTAACCCTTGGCGGAGCTAGGGCAATGGCCGCTATGTGAGTTTTGCACCAAGGCGATGGGGTATGCATGACGTCTAGAACCCTCGATGGCATCTGGAGGCCAAGAAATAAGAGGCTATTCTAATAAGGAACACTGGGTGCTGGCTGGCTCAATTAGTTGAGCATGCAACCCTGATCTTGGGGTTGTGAGTTCAAGCCCCAGGTTGGGTATAGAGATTACTTTTAAAAAGTCTTAATGAGAAACACTAGAAGCTAGCCACAAAGTCACTGTTTTACCAATGAAGCATATGACAAAGGTCAGTGGTTAAACGGTGACTAAGAAGAAAAGAGGGAAACTCCACATTTTCTCTCAGACCCCTTCCCAGGTGCTTAATGGAACACTGAATTTGCTCTGAATTTCTGAAGAAAAGAACAGGATATGCAAATAGTCCCTGAGTTCTTGTGGAAGTTTCCAATGTCCCCGAGCCCATAATTACGTTTCCTGATGTTTGTTCATCCGCTCTCTATTCAAGACATGTTACCCCAGTACTGCCATTAATGCAATGAGGGAAAAGCAGAAAGATCAAAGTAGAGTGCCCCGTAGCTCTCATTTTGACAGAATATGCTTTGCTATATTTCTCAGAGGGATGGCGGGAATAAAAAGGAGTAATAATAAATAAGGAAATGCCATTTTTCTCCTTTGCTGGTTTGAGTGGCAGGAAACAATGTGTGCCCCACCTTCCAGTAGGGTTGAGAGCCCAGGTCTAGGTGAACCCAGGGCAGACAGTGAAGTACTCCATGCTCCAATCTAGAAGGTAATATGCAAGCTCTGGATGGATCCAATCTAGAGGCCCCTGGTTGAGCACCTGACTCTGGATTTTGGCTCAGGTCACAATCTCAGGGTCATAAGATTGAGCCCCACATCGGGCTCAGCAGGGAGTCTGCTTAAGATTCCCCCTCTCCTTCTGTCTCTTGCTCTGCTATGCTCATGCTTATGCACACACACTCTCTCTGCTTCAAATAAATAAATCCTTTTTAAAAAGAAGGATTCTATCTAAAAACCCTACTTATAAGGGAAAAAAGAGAGTGGATGTGGATCTTTGAGTTTCTTAGCTTACAAAACATACCAAAGGTATGGGGAAAACAGCATCTTCAGGGAGCAGGGCTTTCTACAAAAGCAAAGAGCTATTGGAAAGCAACATGTTTAAATGTAGTGAGAGTTCTATGTTAGAAACCTTCTAACCGTATAATCCTACGACTTTTGGGTTTTGGAGGAGGAAGGCTTTTGATTGCTGAGCAGATTTGAGTACAAATCTTAGCTCTGTTGTCACCGCTGTATGACTTAGCCAAGCTACTTACTTCTCTAGGGTTCCATTTCTTTCTGTACAAAGAGGAAAAACACTACACACTTCATAGGTTGTGAAAATTAAGTGATACGTTACAAGTAAAACGCAGGGCTAGTAACGGGTACTCAACACACTGCTTAGGTTTGTTTCTTTTCTTAAAAAGTAGTAATTATTTCTTATACAAGAGAGATTATTTAACAGTGAAAAGTTAGCAAGACTAAGGAAATCATGGTATTTTTCACTCAAAGGAGAAAAGCAACTATTTAAAAATATAAACATACATCTACTATATATTTAAATTTTTATTTATTTTTAAAGATTTCATTTGTTTATTTGATAGGTAAAGAGCACAAGTCGGCAGAGGGAAAGGGAGAAACAGACCCCTTGCCGAGCAGGGAGCCCGATGTAGGGCTCCATCCCAGGACCCAGAGATCATGATCTGAGCAGAAGGCAGCTGTCCAACTCACTGAGCCACCAAGGTGCCCTTGTTTTTTTCAAGTAATCTCTACACCCAACATAGGGCTTGAACTTATGACCCTGAGATCAAGAATCACATGCTCTACTGACTGAGCCAGCCACCCACTTCTGTACACATTTGTGTACATTTGCTGGTAATGGAATGATTTTACACATACAGCAAAATTACAACACGTCTGTGTGTGTATCTGTGTGTGTGTGTTTGTGGGTAACTTCCTGTGTTGTACTAAGTAGCATTAGGATAGATGTTATTTGCTCATAATAACTGCTTTTAAGAGATTAGATTTTTAATCAAAAAAAAGTAGAGGGGCGCCTGGGTGGCTCAGTGGGTTAAGTCTCTGCCTTCAGCTCAGGTCATGGTCTCAGGGTCCTGGGATCGGGCCCCACATCGGGCTCTCTGCTCCGCAGGGAGCTTGCTTCCTCCTCTCTCTCTGCCTGCCTCTCTGCCTACTTATGATCTCTGTCTGTCAAATAAGTAAATAAAATCTTTTTTAAAAAGTAGAAATTAAATTCATTCCTTAATTTAAAATGAAAAAGAAAAACCTATAGAGATGTGTAAATGGTCCCTTTTGAGCCTCTGGGGAAATGGAAGGCAAGCCAGCAACACCGAACCCCTCCCACTTCCCCTCCCCACCAGCCACATCCAGCCTAAAGAGTAGCAGATGGTTTGAGCGCTGATGTTACTACTTCTAGAGAGACCTGCTTCCGGGGATCGCTGAAGGAGAACCACCATCTTCCTTGTTTATTTGATTATGAAATCCGTGGCGGATACTTGTTACAGCTGCTACCTGCTGGAGGCCAGCCTACGTGAGAAGTCTGTAAGGATCCTGCCCTGGACGAGCACACAACCTACTAAAAGAAGATAATGTGACTCTTGATCTCAGAGTCGTGAGTTCAAGTCCCACGCTGTGGAGAGAGTTTACTTAAAAAATAAATAAATAAAATAAAACTTTAGAAGAAGACAAGCTGTTTGTCTATCTCCACAAAAGGTAGTGGGACACGCGATAGAAGGTACACAAGTCACTTCAGGGACCACCTCCGTATATCAGCAAACCACAGGGAGGTTTGAGAATGGAGACGAGTCTCGTAGGTAAAAAACTTAGACCTTGCTTGGGGGCCACTCAGCAGAGAAGTGGCAGACCAGGGACACCTGGAAATGCCCTCTGAGGACATCTTCTCTGATTTCTTCCCTCCATCACTGCCTCCCTACACAAAGTGATCTGGAAGTTTTGTTGGCCAGCATCTTCTTTCTGCGTCTTCCTTGTCCCTCCTCAAACCCTGAGTAAGCATGTGAGGTCCCAGCTGGCAAGGCAAGGAGATGGCTGGGACGCCTGGGTGGGCTCAGTCAGTTAAGCATCTTCCTTGAGCTTAGGTCATGATCCTTGGGTCCTGAGATCGAGTCCTGCATCTGGCTCCCTGCTCAGTAGGGAACCTGCTCCTCCCTCTGCCTGCCCCACTCCCTGCTTGTGTGCTTTCTCTCTCTCTCTCTCTTTGACAAATAAGTAAATAAAACCTTAAAAAAAATTAAAAAGAAGAGGAGGAGGAGGAGACGGTTACACTGCTTGTCACAGGGGTGGGTACAGTGGCCTCTGCCCTCAGAACTGGGGTCGGCAGCTTGGGGCGCCTGTGTCAGCAGATTGCTGGGGACCCAGAGGCTTGAATCCCCAGCAGCCTGAGAGCCGCATAGGCAGCAGCTAAGGGACATTTGGGCACAGCTGATTTCCTCTGAAATACCTGTTTCTGCTCAGTCTCAGTAGGAGGCTGGAGTGGAAAGGTCTTACACCCTGTCCTCCTCCCTCTGCCGTACTCTGACTTGTTCACTCCTTTTTCCTCCCCCACTTCTTTCTTTCCTCTTTTTCTAAGATTCTCCCCATTAATCTTTTCCCACATTTCTTTTTTTTTTAAGATTTTTTTTTTTTAAAGTCATCTCTATACCCAGCATGGGGCTCAAACCCACAACCCTAAGATCAAGAGTCGCGTGCTCCACCAACAGAGCCCTCCAGGCACCCCACCCACCCATTTCTTCTTCTGCTTCTTTAAACCCCTTTTTCTTGTCCCTGAAGCATCTGTCCTGTGAGTCCTGAGGGCCTGGTTCAAGACGTCCTAACCACAGCCCTCCACCTCTGCCTGCCCGCTGGCCTTCTGGGGTTTATTAGAATCAGAGCTGTCCAGGAGGGGGTCATGAGGGAAAGGTAGGGATGAGAACCCATCTCTAAAATCTCATCTTCTGACTCCGTAATTCTAGCCCCCCAGTTCGAAACAAACCGGAACTTAGTGAGGGTAAGTCAGGTATCTGTTCTTGATCACTATAGGGAGGTGAAGAGGACGCCCCCTACCTTTGGAAGAAGGCGGCTGTAAATTGTTCTGAAGCCTCTCGCTTTCGCTCTTTGTTGTGGGTTTTGTTGTGGGTGTTAGTTTGTTCTTGGTGAACTAGATTTTCAGGCCCCAACTCTGAGAGCGGAAACAAGGCCTCCTTCTTACAGGTCCGTGTTTCTGGGAAGCCACGTCCGCTGCAGGCAAATGTTGGTGACTTTCAAGTCGGCAGGTTTCCTACGTCTGCCGGGTGATTAGGCGGTGTTAATGTAACTCAGCACCAAGAGGCCTGGACAATGGGCATATTTTTATAACCGAAGGCAAGTGAGGGACAGGAGTCACCCCATTCTCAGAATCTCCTAAGTGTCAGGGCAGGGAAGGCAGGCAAGACAGATAAGCCCAGTAGTGGCCCCAGCTGAGAAATGCAAGTGCTCAGCAGTGTCTAGTGGGGGACAGTGGGGGGATTTCTGAGATCAGATGAGATGACAGAGGCACGGCTGCTCAAATAAAACCCTGCATCAGCAGAGCCCTTGCCTTTCAAACACTCCCCCGAGTATGCATGGTATGATTATTACAGCGCTTCCATAAGGAGAGTAGGATGCGTATACTAGTACTTTATCGAGGACAGAGTACAGTCAGAGAAGTTATACGACTTGCACGGGTCCCAGAGGAAGAAGCAAAGGCAGGATTTTCAGCCAGGTGTGCCCTTTCCAAATTACCGTAATTACTGAAAGTGCCTGCCTGGTAGTTACATGGTAAGACAGTGGCAGAGCAGGGGTCTATGTCTTTTTAACTCCAGTCCTAAGGTCGTTCCACCATGAAAAGTCCCTCCATAACCCAATCATGTAATCGAATTTCTTTTTCTCTGGCTCTTGGTAAAGACGACTCTAATCAGTGCGGCCTCTGGGCAAATACTAGATAAAATTAAAAAGAGGACAAATGTTATAGACTCCCTAGGTACTTATCATGCTATTTCTAGTCTTCTGAAACAATAAATACCGTAATTTAACTGCAGGTTATGGAGGCACCGGTCAACTTTCAGCTGCAGTGGTCTTTTGAGCAGAAAGTACTTCTCGTCTTCCACGTCAGAGCACAAGAAACTAAAAACTGACGGTCTGGGCCAGCACTAGCGTCAGGAGGCAAGTTATATGCATGGATTCACGCTCAACAATTAAGAGACAGTTCAAGTCATTCTAGCAGATTCCCTGTATGTCCCAGTTATTCCAATGAGTTAACAATCCCCACTACTCCCCAGTGCCTTAGGGCACAGGTCATCCAGCCAAAATTGTCAGATTTGCCCTCTGGACAAACACCCCTGGGTCTGAGGTTGTGGAGTGGGAAGGGCTGGTCCCAGAATCCTTCCCTCATTCCACACTATCTTCTTAGCAAGCAGTGAGCTGTACCATGTCATCCATTGACAAGCTCCATTCATTCCAGCCGTTGTGAAAAACAAACTTTGATCCCTCAGTCGGAAAATTATTCCCATCTGGGTTCCAGGACTAGTTTTAACATAACCTAGACTCTGTGTCTGCATAAAAAAATAAGAGAGGGGTTCGGGTTGCTGGTCGCCGTGCGAACACACACCTAGCTGTGAAGACATAAAGAAGGAGCTAGAAAAATCCCAGCTGGGTTTCCACCCTGGTGTGAGGCCCCACAATATTATTCTCTTCAATTTCACTTAGCTTTCTACTGGTAACAGTCTTAGCATCCTGGCCTTTTCTGAGAGCAGCTGGGAAAACACCAGTCCAGAAAGACTGAACTTCCCTGCAAATTTACATAGCAAAACAGTGACTCCTGGTTTAGGACTCACCATGAAGCTCTATCATCAGCTCTACGTTGGTGTCCTAAAATTTAGCCAAAGTTTATACCAAAGGCATCCAAAGGCCAGCCTCCTAAGATCTATATTCTCTCCTTTGAAATCAACATTATGATCTTAGTACGTACAGACTTCACTTGCACTGTAAGGAAACAGCCTGATGTTTTCTTGGATTTAGGACAATGTGGAACCACCCTGAGGCAACAAGCCGTTTGCTCCTTGTCTCCGGAAAATGTAGATCAGGAGCCCGTGGAGAGCAGAAGCTTTGCCTCGGTGAAGGTTGGACTCCAGAGTCTAGCTCCAGGCTTGGTAGAGAAACTGCAGTCTGTAGATGAGAGACCTGTTGATTCACTGGATGTGGCTGCAGGTTTAATTTTGGGAGATGAGAGAGACAAGCATCCGCTTATCTCTCCCAATTGCTTGTAGCATTAGCATTCAGGAGCTGGGACTCGGTTCTACTTGCCTAGGAAAGGTCATTTTACCAGCCCTGTTTAAAACAGGCTAGAGCTAGACAGAAATGGGAAATCGGTAGGTGACAACAGGTTCTTAATGCCCTCTGGTGGCCGAGATGATTTCGGATTCCAAAGTCCCAAAGCTTTTGAATCGAAGCATCCCGGTAGCCAAGAGCGTGCAGGTTTCATGGACCCATCCCCCCCCTCCCCCCCAGACAAGGGGCTCCATGGCCTCTGGGCCAGAAAGATGCCACCCTGTTCCCAATGTCCTCCAGGGAGGCCTCTCATCTCTGTACCGAGAGCAGAAAAATATGTCAAGAAGCTAACACTGAAGTTTTTGAAATGAACTGCCTTTCAGTGAACGCACTGTGCTCTCAAGAGCTCCTAGAAGGGAAGACCATTCAAGGAAAATAATAATGTCCAGCCTGGAACATTCAGATTTCCATTGTGGGGTTATTGGGTTAGGTTACCCTTCTGAACATTAAAAAAAAAAAAAAAAAAAAAAAGCCCTTTCAAACCTTACATTGCCCCTATGTCATGATTCCTTTTCTGCTTACAGAAAGACAGACTGAGGATCCAAACCAATGACTAAAAAAAATGGTAACTATCTTCAGAAGCCTACAGAAGGTTTTCAATCTTGTTTTCTTTTGTTTTAAATGTATGGCAAATGGAAAAAAGAGCCTGTAAACTTCTGCAGAGATTTCTAAGGTAAGTACCACAGGGTCAGGGACTTTTGTGTTTCATCCCACTGTTGACCCTCCAGCTCCTGGAACAGCATCTGACCCATGAATACATACTTCGTGAATGAATGAATGAACTAAGCCTAGAGAGAAAGAGGTGCTTTTTAGTGGAAACCGTTGCACATTGGAGAGGATGTCATCTCCTCCCTTGAATTCCTTTGAGATCATCGGTCTGACCTCCTCTTTTGGTTTCATCTATTCACTTCATAGATGAGGAAAATGAAGGTCAGAGAGGTTAAGCAATTCACCATAGGTCACACAGCAATTTCACAGCAAAGCCTACAGCGAATCCAAACCTTCACTCCTGACACTAAAAGAGCAATGATATTCAATGTTTTGAGTTGTGACTTACAGTGAGCCAGCACACACCCATATGCGCACGCGCGCGCGCACACACACACACCCCACTAGGGTTTCTAGGGTCTATTTCATTTTTTATTAAATACTGATCACGATTCTCCAAATTAATTTCACAACTTAAAGTTTTAAAAACATTCCACAATAGCATCTTGGCTACTGTCCCCTCTGCTCTGTAGAAAGCTGAAGTCCTCCAGAATCTTCTGCCAAGGAAGAGAACTAGAGTGATCAGCTTCTTGGGACTCCTTGGCCCAAAGATCCCCCATTTCATAATATTCCAGGCGTATCTCCCACTGTCAAGTTTCATTTTGCTTCCAAGAGTGCGGTTCAAGCAACTCTCCTTTCCAACCAGGCTAACCACAACACTGTGCTTCAGAACACAGACCAGGGCCATTGGCAGCGGCCGTGTCCTTGTCCTTGCCTGACTCCCTATGCACAAGTTAGCAAGGATTTCCATCCTTACATAAAGGAGCACGTTCTTATCTCTCACTAACCTCTCTTAGCCTTCCCCCAGCTTGGAGGGAAGAAGCCAGGGGAGGCGGCAGCAGGAAGAAGAGAAGCAGGGAAGTAGGGAGAGTAGGACAAGTAGGTGGGTCTGAGAAGGTCATCAGCTATGTAAGTAGGTGTGAACAGATGGACTGCTGAATAGACTTTAGGAGGTAGGCAATCTTTCCACCCCCTCACTCACTCACACACATAGTTGCAAAATACTTTCCTTTCTCCTCACCCCCTTTGATCCTTTTCTACATCATCCCATCCCCCCCCCCCCCGACACCCCCCCCCCCCCCCCCCCCGCCTCCGCATCCTCTACGTGAACACAGTGGGGAGATGGCTTCTCCACAACTTCCCTCTTAACAGACAGGTTGGGACTTTCTCCTCTGACTTCCCATTTTCCTGCTGAGAATCAGCAAGACCTGATTTGGCTGTGGGGGTGGGGGGTGCGCCTCACAGTGGCAGCCCAGGCTGAAAACTTCTCTATATCAACCTGGGCACATTCCCACGGCTCCCTGACACCCGGCAGGATCGCCAGGGTTGGCAATTCTCCCCACTCAGAAACAGTTCTAAAACTGCAGGCTGCCCCCTCCCTTGCCAATGAGCCCAACCAGGCTGCAGGGCATAGTAGTTAAAGGCAAGAAGCCAGGAGGCAGGTCAGACGATGCTTCAAGTGCTTACAGGCCATTTCGGATAGTCTCAGAGATGGCTTTTGAGCCTAGGGTTCCACTTCTACAATCCTATGCCCGAAAGGGGAAGGTAACAATGCCCTCACTCCCTCACCCTAGCTCTGCCACCCACGGGCTGTGTGATGTTCGGTCAGTTACTTAACCTCTCTGGCTCTCAGTTACCTCATTTCAAAAATGAGGCCAGAGATTTAAAATTGGACAAAATTTTGATTTTTACTTTTTAAAAAAAATTTATTTAGAGAGAGTGAGTACAAACAAGGAGGGGGTTATCCCAGACAAGGATTCTGCACCCAGAGCAGAGCCCAATGTGGGGCTCAAGCTCACGACCCTGAGATCAGGACCTGAGCCAAAATCAGGGGTAGGATAATTAACTGACCGAGCCACCCAGGTGCCCCGAACAAAAATTAATTGTTCATCCTCAATGGTTCCTTCAACTTTTCAGGGAATTAAATCATTTGTCTTGAAAACTGGCAAATAAAGAAAATAAAGAAAAAGTCCTTTTTCTCCTATATCAGCTACACCACCAAATAATCAAAGAGTTGCCAAAGGGAAGCGCCTCTTTCGAAAAGTATTCAAAGAAATAAATGAAAGAGAAATGAAGGGATATCACCATTCTGTAACATCCAAGGAACTGATGAATTGAGACTCTGAGCACCAACATTTCACAAGAAGAGAGACAATCCGACAACATGTGCTTCCTGAGGGGAGAACACGACACCATCCACCATCTTGCCAGAGAGATCTATTCAAATCGGTCCTGTTCAGAGCAAACTTCTGGGTCCAGCAACCAACCTGCAGGAGCTAAAGAGTTCATGGGACCTGGAGACCTGCATTATGAGCGGGCAAGCAGCACAATCCAGCCCACGAGAAACTATAGGTCACATGTCTTGAGCTCTTCAAAAAATCAAGTTTGAGGAAAAGAAACTGATGAAGGGTGAATATGGAGAAGAACAGAGACTTGTAAGACATGTTGATTTTTTAAAAATATTTTATTTATTTGACAGAGAGAAATCACAAGTAGGCAGAGAGGCAGGCAGAGAGAGAGATGGGGAAGCAGGCTCCCTGCCGAGCAGAGAGCCCGACTTGGGGCTCGACCCCAGGACCCTGGGATCATGACCTGAGCCAAAGGCAGAGGCTTTAACTCACTGAGCCACCCAGGCGTCCCGACATGTTGATTTTTTTAAGCACAAAAGACCACACTAGATGTCGGGAGAGCTGCAGCTAGATGATAAATGACAAGGAGACGAAAGGCAGCACTCACAACATGAGCTAGAGCTAGGGGAGTGATTCCTTTGGGGAGGGGAGAGTCTGTGAGGGGATCAGGGTACAGAGAGTCTGGAACAACCAGCAGAGTCTCATTGCTTCTTTGTCATTCCCTGTACCTGTATTTTATTTTATAATAAGGTGTGTTTTTTGGTTTTTGGTTTTTTTAAGAGAAGAGAAAAACCGTGTTAAATTCCTTACAGACCTAGAACATTTGGTTCTGGGATTCTAAATCTGGAAAGCTACAGGGATTGTCATGGTGAGGTTGGTTGGTTGATCGTGAGACCACTCTGTGGCTGGAGGGGGGAGGGCAGAAAGTCTAAGACCGTTCTGGCTGCTTGGCCTTGAGTCCTGACTGCCACTTACTAAGACATTGGAGAATTCCGTTAACCTCTCTCATCCCGCTGTCCCCATCTACTAAGCAGAGATCATAGCTCCTGCCTTGTTCTGTGACGATTAAGTAAAATAACTCGTCAGAGCTCTCAGCATACTATCTAGCCCACAGTAAGTACTCACCACAAGTTGCTTAATAATAGTAATTATTATTATATTTTGATATTGATAATTTTATGCTTTTACATTTCATATTTATTGAATTTATTATAATCTGAATAACAACAGTAATGATTATCTATAATTACTATTATTAGGACATAATGTGGACAGAAGTAAACCAGAAGGCAGATGTCTCCTTCAAAAAAGGAACATGAGAACGTGGACCCTTTGGGACACACGTGACTGGGGTGCTTGTAGAAGGCGTAGTTTCAGAAGTCTTCTGACTGGCTCTCCCCTGTGTGTGAGACCTGGTGGACATGTGCCTTCTCCATTCACTCTTCTTCCTCCTCATTAAGCACTAAACCAGGTTTCCACCTTAAGCCGTTCTCATCAAAGACCATCCTCATCCAGTTAGTCTGGTGTATGTCTTTGGTTCTGGTCTCCAGATGGAGGGAACCTCAGGATGCCACTAACTGTTTCCACTGGTCACTGGAGCCACTCTGTGAGGAAGCCACCAAGATGAGGAAATGCCCAGGAGAGCCCAGTGGCTAAGAACATGAACTCTGCACAGGGTTGATGACCAACACCTGCCCCGTGGTGACCACAAGGTTGAGGTTCTGAATGGACACAAACAGCCTTTGGAACCTGCAAAGGACC
Organism: Lutra lutra; assembly: GCF_902655055.1. Classification (NCBI taxonomy): domain Eukaryota; kingdom Metazoa; phylum Chordata; class Mammalia; order Carnivora; family Mustelidae; genus Lutra; species Lutra lutra. The sequence continues at coordinate 18,857,312 of NC_062287.1, read as the reverse complement.
ACACCCATGCCAGGAGTCACTGGGATGTCTCTAGCAAAATGGTCATATGTTCATTGCTTTTGTTTACTTTAACTTCTTGGGAGGACAGGGGAAGTCGAGGAATCCTGTGACATTTGGGGCCACAGCTTAGCGTCAGTCTTCCTTCAGGTTCTTTTTTTTTTTTTTTAAGATTTTATTTATTTGTCAGAGAGAGAGGGAGAGAGAGCGAGCACAGACAGACAGAATGGCAGGCAGAGGCAGAGGGAGAAGCAGGCTCCCTGCTGAGCAAGGAGCCCGATGCGGGACTCCATCCCAGGACGCTGGGATCATGACCTGAGCCGAAGGCAGCTGCTTAACCAACTGAGCCACCCAGGCGTCCCTCCCTTCAGGTTCTTATTCAAATAGTTTCATCGTATCTATGTGACTTTGGGCAACTCACTTAACTTCACTGTGCCCTCATTCCTTCATCTACAAAATGATGATAAGAGAATCTACTTCATATGGTTGTCATGGAGATTAAATGACTTAAAAAATACAAATTGTTTTCAACGATGCCTGGCAAGTTGTCTGTTTCTAAAAAAGCTGTGTCTTCAGACCTTCTGGGTTCAAACACTAGCTCCTTCCCATTTATTAGTTCAGCAGCCCTGGAGAAGTGTCTTTGCCTCCCAACATTACTGCCTCTTCCTCTATAAAATGGGGATAATAAGAGTACCCTCGTTGGATTGGCAGGGATATGAAACAGGGTAAGGCAAGTAAAGATCCTGGCTCAAACAAAATATTTAACACACACTGGCTATTATTACCCCCAAAGCACCAGATAAGGTGTAAAGTTGTGTTTCCTTCCCCTCCATCCAAAGGAGAGGAAAATGCACAGAATATTCTAGCAGGATACCGGGTCAACATCCTCTGAAGCACAGTCCTTGTCTCCAGGCACTGAGACACTCTGTGAAGCAGACCATTTTTGTAGACCCCACCCCTGGGGTCAAGGACAGGCAGCTTTCTCCAAATCCATCACATCTTGGGGGGCAGCAGAGCAGTGGAGTGTGTGGCATGGCACTTTTAAGTCACAGGAAATCAAGATGAATAAAAAAAGGAGAATAAAGAAAGAGAAAACGAAGGAGCAGCAAAGAGGAGAAAAGCTTTCTTCTCCACCGTAACTAGGTCTATTCATCAAGCCAGCCTCACTTTTCCAAAGAATGACCAAGCCATTAGAACTGAGGAAGAGCAGGGGCGCCTGGGTGGCTCAGTGGGTTAAGCTGCTGCCTTTGGCTCGGGTCATGATCTCAGGGTCCTGGGATCAAGCCCCGCATCGGGCTCTCTGCTCAGCAGGGAGCCTGCTTCCTCCTCTCTCTCTGCCTGCTTGTGATCTCTCTCTGTCAAATAAATAAATAAAATCTTAAAAAAAAAAAAAAAAAACTGAGGAAGAGCAGCCCAGAGCCCACTGCGTAACAGGATTCCCAGAGGTTTTGCTTCTGGTTGTCCTTTCTCTCTGACACTTCATTTGATGCTCTCAACATTTCAGCAGGATACAAACATTTTGGATGAGAAGCCCTATTTCACAGAGGGACTTCAGCTCTTGGCCTTACCCAAGGTCATGAGTAACTTGGGTCGACTTAGGTCTCTTCACCACCCAACCAGGGCTCTTTGGTCGAGCACAGGGTTTCTCACCCTTGGCTACTTATTGGAATCACTCGAGCACACTTAACAAGCACTAACGCCTGGATTCACCCACAGAGACTCTGATTCATTTGGTTTAAGGTGTAGCGTGGACATTGGGATTTCCAAACAATCTTTATTTGGCTCTACTCTGCAGCCAAGGTTGAAAATCACTCCTTGAACATATTTGACTTCTTGAATAATAAGTAAAACACACATTTCACCTAGGGAAACTCTGATATTTCCCTTGTCCTTCTGAGTAAAGCACATAAATAAGGGAAAGAAAAAGTGTAAAGACCAACACTTTCCTTGAGAAAACAGTCCAGATGTCATTTGGCTTTTTGCCGGAGCAGGGGGGTTGGGGGGAGATATATCTGAAGAATCCAAAGGGAGAAGGGTCCACTGTTTCCTCCATACACTTCCAAAATTTTATTGTTTAATCTTGTTGTGTTTTAGCTGAGAAGGAAAACCACTTTGAATATAAAAATTCTTCTTTAGTATGAACATCAAGATTATCTTTCCAAAAAGTTTCTTCTCATGAACTTGTTTGATTTCATTAAACTAAAATTTATTAAGGACCTACAATACTCAGTGGTTCATGCAACGTTTATTGAGATTTTGCTAAATAAGTGTAACATAGCCCTATACTCAGGGGATTATAAACTTGTAGAGGGGATAGGAAAGGTACACAAATACCAATAAGAAAAAAATTATGCTAAGTACTTGGAACTACTTTGAACAGTTCTTAGCACACAGAAGGCACTCAATAATTACACGGGGAAAGAAGACGACAAGAAGAGAGGTAGGAAGAAAAAAAGAGAAGGATGGAAAAGGTAAACAAGAATTATGGGGAAGGGTTTGAGATGAAAGATCCAATGTGCTGGGAGGGGGTTGCAATTGTAGCCTTGAAGAGCAACTCGGAAGTGGAAAGGCAATTCCACTTGGAGGGAACAGTATACACAGAGGAATGTATGAAATCCTGACTATGTCTGGGAAACATGAAATGGTATCATTGGACAGAGCAGAAGGAATAACAATGTTGATAATAAAAGAGAAATGAGGGGCGCCTGGGTGGCTCAGTGAGTTAAAGCCTCTGCTTTCAGCTCAGGTCATGATCCCAGGGTCCTGGTATCGAGCCCCGAATCAGGCTCTCCGCTCAGTGGGGGGAGCCTGCTTCCTCCTCTCTCTCTGCCTGCCTCTCTGCCTAATTGTAATCTCTGTCTGTCAAATAAATAAATAAAATCTTTTAAAAAAATAAAAGAGAAATGATAAAAGAGAATATTGTTGCCGGTATAAGAAAAGGGACAGAATAATATCTTAATTCTTAATTGGTAGGCACTTGGATGACCAAAATTTCGGTTTTTCTCATGACAGTATTAATTTACATCTTTGGTTCATGCATAATTGTTAAGAACATGCTTTTTCACTCTCAAAGGTGCTACAGTTTGGATAATAAATTATATGATAATCTTAGTAGCAAGAAACATTTAAACTCTTCTTAAAAATCAGAGGAGGGGGAAACAAAATAAGGATGACATTACCAGAGTTGCCTTTTACCAAGACTCATCAGGCAGTTCTATGGGACCTGCCCCCATAGGGAAAGAAATCAGAGATGGGAGGATCTTTCAGATGCCATAGCCCTGCTCTGGGAAAAAGTGAAAAAGAGCCAACATTGAGGTGCTAACCAGAGGTGGTAGGCAGCCTGTGAGCCAAGCCTGTGTTCCCCATCCCGCAGTATTGAACCCTGTGTAGTCCCCTCCCACACTGAAGAGGGTGACCTATGTGCACTCAGTAAGATATTACAGAAAAGGGAGGGTGTGACTTCTGAGGCCAGCTCATAAAAGATGCTGTGGCTTCCTCCTTCCTCTTTTTTTGGATCACTTGGTCTGGGAGAAGCCAGCTGATATGTTTTAAGGAGCTTCAAACAGCCTCAAGGAAAGATGGATGTGGTAAGGAACTGAGACCTATCACCTCCAACACAAATATGCCAGCCCTATGAGTGTGCCATCTTGGAACTGAGTCCTCCAGTCCCAGTCAACGTTTTAGATGTCGGCAGCCCCAGCTGCCATCTGACCACAATCTCATGAGAGATCTTAAGCCAGAACCATCCACGAAGCTTTTCATGAATCCATGACCCACAGACACTGTGGGAGATAAAAGTGTTTATTATTGTTTTTAACTGCTAGGTTTTGGGTAATTTTTTACACAGCAACAAATAGTAGGCCATAGAAATAAAAAGGAAAAGATAAAAATGAATTGCATATGGAAATCAGAGTAACTGGCGTGTGGGTCCTCCTCCCAGTTCCTCCCCTAATTAACTGTGTAATATTGGTGAAATTACTTAATGTAGGAGTCTTGGTTTCCTCATCTGCAAAATACACAGGCCTGGCTAATGATCTTCGATGTCCCCTGTAGCACCTGAATTAAATGATTCCATTTTCTAAAAGCACACTTATTAGTCATAAAGCAGGGTTTAGAAAGTATCACATTATCTGGTGGGCTCTCTGCATTTCTGGCCTCATCCTGTTCAGTGATCTTATCAATGACTGACTTGAAGATACAAAAAGCATTCTTGTCAAAACTGAAGAGGATGTAGAACTTACAGGGAAAGCAATCACAGTGGCTGAAGCAAAATGCTTAAAAATCTGGAAATTCTGGAACAATGAGCCAAGTTTAACAGGACAAAATATAATAGACTCAGAGCCTGTGAAGGTCTAAAAATTTATCTCTAGGAGCATAAGCGTGTATGGTAGAATTTTCATGATTGTTCAGTAATGGGAAATGGTTGTCAAGGAATGAATTCTGCCTTTCTTAAACTGGTTTCATGGGGTGCCTGGGTGGCTCAGTGGGTTGAGGTCTCTGCGTTCGGCTCAGGTCATGATCTCAGGGTCCTGGGATCGAGCCCCGCATCGGGCTCTCTGCTCAGCAGGGAGCCTGCTTCCTTCTCTCTCTCTGCCTGCCTCTCTGCCTACTTGTGATCTCTGTCTGTCAAATAAATAAAATCTTTAAAAACAAAACAAAACTGGATTCATGAATTCAATCAGCGACCACCCAGGCACTGTACTAGGACAGTGCTAGGCGTTAGAGCCAAAGCAATGACCAAGATACAGACCAAGGGGGTGCCTGGGTGGCTCAGTGGGTTAAGACTCTGCCTGCAGCTCAGGTCATGATCTCAGGGTCCTGGGATCGAACCCCGCATCGGGCTCTCTACTCAGCAGGGAGCCTACTTCCTCCTCTCTCTCCGCCTGCCTCTCTGCCTACTTGCGATCTCTCTGTCAAATAAATAAATAAAATCTAAAAAAAAAAAAAAGATTCAGGCCAAGGCTAGCTACATTTCTAAAATTATAGAACCTAAAACTAAAGGAGAGAGAATCCCATTTGCATCCTTGCTCGGTCAGATCATCTATGGCTACTGCACACAATTCCACTGATACATAGACAAACCAGAGTGAGGTCTGAGATGAGTTAGCAGAATGGATATGGATCTCAAAGTAATCTGAATTAACTAAACTTTATTAAGTGGCTGCTCTGTGTCCTGACCGCAGACAGTATGTCCAGAGAGAAGAAAAGATGCCTTAGGATAGGATCTTGCTGAATACCAATACCTAAAGGACAGACAGAAGAAGAGGATCCACAAAGAGGCAGAGTAGGAGTTGCAAGAGAAGCAGGAGAAAAATCTGGAAGCTGAAACAAAAAAGCATCTCAAAGATCTGGTGCTTGCCTCCTCTCCTCCCAGTCTTCCCTTTCACCCTTTTAATTTGCTCACTCTGACCCAAAAACATGGGTTTTCTGGTCGTTCTTCAGACCCCACTTGTTCCTAACTTTGGGTCATTCATGTTTGTGTTTGCACTGGTTGGCGGGCTCTTCCCTGAGGTCCAAGAACAACCCGGTCCCTCCCTTCTTTCAGATCTCACCTCAGATGCCATCTCCCCAGAGAGGACTTCTCAGACCACCCCAGCTAAAATAACCCTGTGCCTTCCCCTGATCCATTTCTCTTCTCAGCATGTATCACTCACCCCCTAATATGTTATACATTCACCTGCTCCTTTAATGATTATCTCCTCCTCCCCCAACTCACTGGCCCCATACACACTCACTGACTTCACCTGCCTTTTACTGGTGAATCCACGCCACACAGTAGAGTGAACTGCAGGTGCTTTGTAAATATCTGAGAAAAGCATTAATTAAATACAATCAAGATGCCAAGGAGGACTTCAGTAATCTTCACAGAGCAATTCCAGTGAGGGAGCAGAGAGATACAGAAAGAACAACCGACTAAACCAGGTCTGAGAAAGCAGGAGGGGATGAGATCCGAAACACCGATGGTGGAATTGGCCTTGAACAAGAGACAGGAACCTGAAGAGGGGAAGGGGGGAGGAGGAGCGAGAAGTAGTGCTATCGGTGAGCTCCCAGCTAGGAGGTTAAGAAGTTGAAGGATTTCTCATCTAATGACTTCTGTGTTATTTTTAAGCAGGGCTAAGGATTCATCAGCTGAAATGAGGTAGGGAAGGTGGGAGCACTATGGATTTCAGGAAAATAGAGTGAAAGAGATTTGAAATAACCACTGTGAGAAAAGCCAGGTTGCAGGGTGAGAGCTAGGGTATTGGGAGCAAAGTGGCTGGAATAGAGGCTCCTAGAATGAAGGGGGATAGAGAAGAAAGCCAAGAGGGAGCTTATGGATGGGGTCACAGTGGGCAGTCACGAGACTGGCCTATACGGAGTCTAAGAACAATGGCACGCCACCTTGCCAACAACAACCAGTTAGAGGGACAGGGAACCCTATCCTACACAAGAAATGGGTCATGGAGATCAGGGAGAGAAAAAAGTATCTGTCTTCAAAAAATCACCATAGAAGAACTGTATTGGACATGTATTCTGTATTAGACTAAAGCCAATAGGCAGAAATTATGAATGCTTTAACCCCCCCTCCAAAATGCTAAGACTCACAGCAGTCATAAAAGATAAAAGTTGTCTTTAGGGAAGAGATTACCCATCTCTTTTTTTTTTTTTTTTAAGAGTTTGTTTATTTGACAGAGAGAGACACAGCAAGAGAGGGAACACAAGCAGGGGGAGTGGGAGAGGGAGAAGCAGGCCTCCCGCCGAGCAGGGAGCCCGATGCAGGGCTCAATTCAGGGCTCGATCCCGGGCCCCTGGGATCAGGACCTGAGCCGAAGGCAGACGCATAACGACTGAGCCACCCAGGCGCCCTGAGATTACCCATTTCTAACAGTGTTGGAGGACAGACCAGGATATTACAGGGATGGGAGGATCCAAGGAGAGCAGGTGGTACCTCCAGGAGGCTGGGCACTCCTTGGCATTCCAGTATTGCCCCGGAGACAGGCGGGAGGTGAGGAAGGGGCCGAACAGATGAAGCCTGGGAGCTCTTTCCACCTCATCCAGAGCAAATCTGCATTTACTTGTATGTGATTGGACTTCTGCTTAACATTTTGTTTACAGTGTTTCTGCATAAAGAAATAAATATTAAAAACCATTAGACTAGGTGGTTCTTAAGGTTCCTTCCAAGCTGGAGGGCTTATTTTTTTTAATGAGTTGATTTGAACACAGCTATTTTTATTTTACTTACTTATTTATTCATTTATTTATTTTAGAGAGGGAGAGAGTGAGAGGTGGGGGGTGGGGAGGAAGCTGAGGGAGAGGGAAAGAATCCTAAGCAGGCTTCATCCCATGACCCCGAGATCATGACCTGAGCCAAAATCAAGAGTCAGACACTTAACTGACTGAGCTACCCAGGCGCCCCAAAAATAGCTATTCTTAAAATAAACTTTTAAAGATAGTACACAGAGTTCTTATAAGCATTATACATACATATATACATATCTATATACACATCATATATATTCATATCTTATACCCACTTTCCCCTATTAACCTTGTACATCTATATGGTATATCTGTCATAATTATTGAACCAAGATTAATACCTTTTGATTAACTAAAATCCATCTTTAATTTTCCTTAATTTTTATCTAATAGCCTTTTCCTATTACAGGACAAGCTACCATTTTACATTTATTCATTATGTCTCCCTAGGTTCTTAGATGTTCCGTGACTGATAGTTTCTTAGACACTCCTTATTTTTGATGACCTTGACAGTAAGAGTCTTGGTCAGGTATCTTATAGAATGTCTCTCAACTGGGATCTTTTTCTGAGATTTTTCTCATGATTAGACTGGTTGTTATGGGTTTGAAGGAGGAAGACCACAGAGGAAGTACCATTCTCAACACATCCTAGCAAGAATACATACCACCAGCATGACTTATCACTGTTGATGCTAACCCTGATCACTGGCCAATGGAGTAGGTGTCAGATATCTCCATTGTAAAGTTACCATTTTTCCCCTTTCCATACTAACTATAGACTTTGTTTTTGTTCCATGTATAGTTTCCATTTCTGGGGCTGATATTTCAAAGAAAAAAGGTTACACACTGCCAACTTGACTGAACTAATGGGGCCCAAATAGCTGGTCAAACATATTTCTGGGTGTGAGGCTGCTTCTGGAAGAAGTCAGCATTGCAATCGGTAGACCAAGTTAAAATCACCCTCTCCGATGTGGGTGGGCACGTTCCAATCCACTGATGGCTTGAAGAGAACAAAAAGGCATACACAATAAGGGGGAATTCACTCTCCACCTGAACTGAAGCATCCACCTTCAACTGCCCTTGGACTTTGGCATACCTGGTTGTCAGGCCTTTGAACTTGGACTGGGACTTATGCCACTGGCCCCCTGGTTTTGATGCTTTCAGACTAGGACTGAATTACACCAAAGGCTTTCCTGGTTCTCCAGCTTGTAGATGGCAGAACTATCTGCAGACCAAGCCTGAGTCTTTTCTTCCTCTGTCAAATCAGTATAGGGAACTCTGCAGGGTTATAGATGCAGGCTAGGAGAGAAAAGAGAGCAACGGGGACCACAGGCATTCGGGTCACTTCTTCATGTAACTTGCTTGTGTCTTAGGGCCATTTGGGCCCGATCCCATATATACCACTTGATGGATACCATATATCCATTTGATGACAAATGCTGCTGGCACATCCAACTTTAAGGCTTGGTGGTTCAGATAACACCCAGTCCGTACTGTGCAGCTCAGACCTCACAGAACCTTGGTGGCCCATGGTTAAGTGTTTAGTTTTACTAAGGTCCAGCAGCAGGCCAAGGGCTGTTCTCAAAAGGAGAGCAGTTATCTGTAGAGGATGGCCGGGCCTTGCTCCGAAGTTCTAGGAGGGCTGTGCTCCACTTGACCTCTAGATGCCTGCCAGGGTCTCCAGACATGGTCCCAGTCTGCCACTGTCACCTTGTGTACCACTGGATGGGCTGATCGGACGGCCCCGGGGCAGAGCAGCTGGCCCAGAAGCCTGGAACTGCCGCAGGGCCTTTCTTTTGTTCGGCCCCAGTCAAAACTAGCAGATTTTCAGGTCACTCGGTAAATGGGCCAAAGTAGCCCAGCCAAATGAGGGATATCTACAAAATCCAAAGAAGCCCATGAGACACGTGCCTCTTTCTTGTAGCAGGAGCCTGAACCAAACAACCTACCCTTCACCTTCAAAGAGAGGTCTCAACATGCGCTGTCCTGGTAATAATTTGTCTTAATTTGTTTAGGCTGCCCTCACCAAACTACCATACACTGGGTAGCTTATAAACAACAAAAATTTATTTCTCATAATTCTGGAGGCTGGGAAGTCCAAGACGAAGTCACCTGTAGATTCAGTGTCTAGGGAGGGCCCACTTGCCGGTTCGCAGATGGCTGGCTCTCTTCTCCCTGCGTCCTCCCGTGTTGGAAAGAGTAAGGGAGCTCTCTGAGGCTCTTTTAATACCATTCATGAAGGCTTTGCTTTCATGATCCACCTTCCTCCGTAAGATCCCACCTCCATTACCCCGGAGATTCGGTTTCAATCTCTGAGTTTGGGGAGGACACAAATAGTCTATGGCACCAGGTCACACAGGGTACGTGGCGAGCAGGAGCAAGCTGATCCTTGTTTATAACCACACTGGGGCCAGAACACCAAAACTCTGAGGCCTCTGGGGATGCCAGTGTCTAAATCCGAGAAGTCCAGGAATCCGTTACCTCCCTTGTTTTGTGGAACTGTGAGTGGAAGTCAGAAAGTGGACTGGGTGGTATGTCTTTGAGAAGGCTTCAAAACCTGTCCCTTAACACAAGAGCCCCCGCTTCCAAGATTCTTTCATTGCTACGCAAAGAATGCTAATTCAGTGACTTTGGGGAGTTCTTGTTCTTCCTTTCCTTCTAAATACAGTCTGTCTGTGATGACAAACAGTAGGTCTCACGTATATGTGTGTAGGCCTGTGTGTCAGAAAACACGCTGCCTTTCTGGAATGTGTGACAATCCACTGTGAGCCATGACTCCACCAGAAGACTGTGCCAAATTAGTCCTTTTCTAAAAAATCTTCCTGGGGATACTTTATATCCAGAGCCATTACTCATAAAACCAGATGATGCTTCTTAAAATGCCAGTACCTTGGAACTCAACAGCTTTGCATACCCCAACTAGGGTGGTCTGTAATTCTCGGGAGGCTCAGAGACTATCTCTGGCCACTGCAAACTTTCTTACTCCACTTGCTTCCCAAAAGGAACCCAAACACTAAACACCCCGACCAAAAGACCCTTCAACCATTCAACCAATGGTTACAATCTTGGTCCAATAGGAACTCAACAGTGCGTGGTGCACTCATTCAATGTACGCACAGGAGACCAGGCAGTCTTTCCTATTTCTCCCACACAAACTCAAGACGGGCTGATGTGATCACCCTCTTGCTGAGCCAAGGGGTTCAGATCTGCTGATTATCAACCAACGAAAGGTTTTGTCTAGTGAACAGGCTCTGGCTAGCTGCTCCTATCTCCCAACCACTGAGGCCAGCAGAAACTGGGCAGCTTTCTATTTCAGAAACAGAAACAGAAGTACATTGTGAGTCACATTAAAAGTAAAATCCTAAGAATCTGGAGTTGGAAGAAATTGAGTGCCTGAAAACGCAAAGAGTGGGATTTCCTTTGGGATAGGAAGCCCCTCGATTCCAACTGGGGATCTCCTATATAGAGTGCTGGAAGTCATCCCTACAAACAAGTCAGAAAAATCTTTGGGAATAATGGAGAAACTGTGACAGAAGGAAGGCAGATAAGGAAGGAAAAATATGTATATTAAACTTAATTTCATCCTTATAACAACCTTACAAAGTTGGTATTAGGATCTCACACAACAGATGGGAAAACTTAGATATAGAGGGGTTTAATAACTTGCTTAAGGTCAACAACTAGGTCAAAAACTAGAATTCCAACCCAGATCTGTCAAATTTCAAAGCCAATATAGTTTTCTGATATTCCAGGATATCCCTGACAGAATCAGATAAAGACACTGAGATAATATGTTCCCAGACCCACTCTGGCCACTCTACAAAGCATAATGGTGAAGACCAGGAAGAAATGAAAAAAGGCAGATGCTGGAAGAAGTGTACTATAATTGCACATGTACATACATGTACAGTGATATAGCCAAGGACCTATGATCTCTACCATCCAATGAGACTCATCCCACAACCCCAAGTAAGGGGTTTTTTTTGGCTAAAGATGTACTTAAATTCAATGGTGCAAGGCTTAAAATTAAATTTGACTCTATGAGGATGAAGATGTCAAGGCCCTTGCCTTCCAGAAACTTGCAATCTAAGGAGGGAAAGAGAGGTATAAACGACCAAGCAACCACACTAGCAGGCAGAATGGGAGTAGAGCAGGATACCTGATTCACCCAGGCTTGGGAGGCTGGGGAGGGCCTCCAGGTAGATAGATATGGGTCCTGAAGCATAAAGTTTTCCTTGGGCAGTGGAGGAAGGAAGGCTTCTCCAGGAAGAAGGAACAGAAGAACAAAGGTATGAAGGGATGAGTGGGAGCCAAGAAGAGGGTGAAGAAGCCGGAAACCATGATGAAGAATTTAAACTGCGTTTGGTAGGCAACAGAAAACCAAGAAAGGTGTGAGGGGGGGTGTGAGTTGAGCGGCCCAGGTGAAGAATAAGAGGGATCAGTGAGGAGGAGGCAAACACAGTGATCAAGATAAAGGAAATGAGAGCTTGAGCTACAGCAGCAACTGAGTGAAAATCATTGCAGAAATGAAACTGTCAAAATTTGGTCACCGACATGAACAGACATTTTTGCAAAGAAGACATCCAGATGGCCAACAGAAACGAAAAAGTGCTCCACATCACTTGGCCTCAGGAAAATACCAATCAAAACCACAGTAAGATACCAACTCACACCAGTCAGAATGGCTAAAATTAACAAGTCAGGAAAGGACAGATGCTGGCGAGGATGCGGAGAAAGGGGAACCCTCCTACACTGTTGGTGGGAATGCAAGCTGGTGCAACCACACTGGAAAACAGCATGGAGTTTCTTCAAAAAGTTGAAAATAGAGCTACCCTATGACCCAGCAATTGCACTACTGGGTATTTACCCTAAAGATACAAATGTAGTGATCTGAAGGGACATGTGCACCCAAATGTTTATAGCAGCAATGTCCACAATAGCCAAACTATGGAAAGAACCCAGATGTCCATCAACAGATGAATGGATAAAGAAGATGTGGTATACAACACACACACACACACACACACACACACACACACACACACACAATGGAATACTATACAGCCATCAAAAGAAATGAAATCTTGCCATTTGCAATGACGTGGATGGAACTAGAGGGTATTATGCTTAGCGAAATAAGTCAACTGAAGAAAGACAACTATCATATGATCTCCCTGATATGAGGAAGTGGAGATGCAATGTGGGGGGTTTGGGGGGTAAGAAAGATGAAATGAAACAAGATGGGATCGGGAGGGAGACAAACCATAAGAGACTCTTAATCTCACAAAACAAACTGAGGGTTGCTGGGAGGGGGAGAGGGGTAGGGAGAGCGTGGTTGGGCTATGGACATTGGTGAGTGCTGTGAAGTGTGTAAACCTGGCGATTCACAGACTTGTACTCCTGGGGCTAATAATGCCTTATGTGTTAATTTAAAAAAATTGGGGGGTGCCTGGGTGGTTCAGTGGGTTAAAGCCTCTGCCTTCGGCTCAGGTCATGATCCCAGGGTCCTGGGATTGAGTCCCACATTGAGCTCTCTGCTCCGCGGAGAGCCTGCTTCCTCCTCTCTCTCTGCCTGCCTCTCTGCCTACTTGTGATCTCTGTCTGTTAAATAAATAAATAAAATCTTTAAAAATAAATAAATAAAAAATAAAAAAAATTGGTCACTGAATGGATGCGGGGAAGGAAAGGTAAAGTAAAGGTAAAGATGAAGCTAACTCAGGTTTCTTTTCTGGACGACTGGAACAGAGAGATAATATAAACTGAGCTAAAAATCACAGCAAATGAAGAAGCTTTTGGAGAATGAAGAAAGAAGATAATCATTTCAGGTCAAACTGAATCTGAGGTGCCATTAAGTCAACCACATGACAATATGCACCAACTGGAAACATGAGCCAATAAAGCGGTCTGCAAATTATGACCCGGAGCAGCATGTTTTTATAAATAAAGTTTTATTGGGACAGAGCTACCTCTGTAAGTTTATTGTCTATGGCTGCTTTCGCTCTGGAATGGCAGAGTCGAGTCCTTGTAACGAGACCACATAGGCTGAAAGCCTAGAATAGTTGCTATCGAGTTCTTTTTTATTTTTTAATGTTTTTTACTATCAAGCTCTTTAAGAAAAAATTTGCTGGGCCTTGATCTACAGTCTGAAAACAGCAGTCAGAAATGTTTATCTGGTGAATAGACAGTTGAGAAGAAAGCTAAAAAAATAACACTGGGGGAATATTATAATCTATTCTGCATTCAACTAGTATTTGTTCACCACTCACGCTACATCAAGCACTGGAACACTAAGTTCTTTGGTGGGAATAACACAGCAAATAAGAGAGACAAGGTCCCCACCCTCCTGAACTTCACAAGAGAAGCACAGGAGGAAACAGTCAGATAACAACCAATTACCAGCAATATCTGTATTTTGAGAGTGAGAAAGCAAGGAGAAGAGAAGGGCAGGGGGAAATCCTGGGCAGGAATACTGAGCTAGGCCAACAGAAAACCAAGAAAGAGCACCCTAGCCCAGAAACCGAAGGTGAAGTACAGGAACCCAGTGCGGAAACCAAGACAGACACAACTGGGAATGTCAAACGCCGTGAAGTAGGGTGAGATGTAGAAAGAAGCCGCTGGCATTTGGGAGTCAGAGACTTTGGAGATAATTTTTGGCATAATGGTGAAAAATAAACTAGTTTGCAGGAGTTCAGAAATCAAGGGGCAGTGAACAACTTAGGAAAATGATTGTACACTGATTTTTATAGAAAATCAGAACAATAGGGGAACAACAGCCAAGATGTGGCAGATCAGAGGGCTATTAAGGTTGAGAGAGAGATTTCTTTTTTAACATCAGCAAGATGTAAGTATCCTCATAAGGAGGAAAGAACCACTAGTGAGCAAGAGATGGAAAATTTAGGAGAGAGGAAGTAATTCATTACCCAGAGGTAGAGAGAGGATTTATTCGGCACTGAGCAGGAGCCAACCCTCTACTGGGAGATACAGGACTTCTATAGACAGATAGAGACAAGGAATCTTTCATTCTCATATCAGCCATGAACATTTAATACAACCTACCTTTTAGAACTTGGGAGTTTACTAACTTGTCCAAGTCCCACATTTGATAAGTAGCATGGCTAGGAGTTCAAACTAATATTATTTAGTTCCAGAGCCCATGTACTTTCCACTTAATCAAGACATCACAACTTGGAAGGTTCCTCCTTGCTGAAGAGGGAAAGAAAAAGAATGTTGGGGAAAAAAAGAGAGATGCTGAAGTAGAAAGCATTGTTAAGGGCAAATCCAGGTGAGCCTGAGCTAATCCCTGAGCATTCTGAGAAAACAATCTTACCTTACCTGCAGTTACACACTCAAATGTGGCCACCTGCTGGGTATTTTCCATTTGCCCACCACATCTGCTCTCCATTCTCTGGATCTTGCTTATAAGGCTGACGCTCATGAACAATGTAACTGGCTCATTTGCCCTCTGGCCTCTGGCTGGGTCCTGCTGAGGGAGGCAGTGGCTGCAGATGGGAGGGCAAAAGGAGAATGGGGGCACAGATTGATGGCGGGGGGTCTCCTGGCAACATGGAGGTAGACTGATTACACCCTTGCACCAAAAGCCACAGCTCCAGTCAGGCAGCCCTTTACTACAATGTTGCCAACATGTTTTCTGGTTTCCCCTATCTCACCCACACCGCCATTAAACTCCCTCCTGCTACCCTGTCTGAGTGCACCATCTGTGTCCTGCCCAAGCTCCAACAGGCTACATGGTCCCATATGTTCCGGGATTGTTTTTCACAATACATTAACATAGTCATTCACACATGCATGCGTTTTCCCACAAAATTAAACAGCACGTTCACTTATGTGCATCGACAACTGCGAGGTCTTCAGAATGAAAAAAATCGAGGCATTTTTCACAACATGAGAGAGTTCTAAGCTGAACCTTGAAGTTCAGTATCAATTTAATCCTCAAACCCAAAATAACTTAAGAATCAATGATGCTTAATCATGAACCTCAATATTCTCGACTCTTCTAA
Source organism: Lutra lutra (assembly GCF_902655055.1). Classification (NCBI taxonomy): domain Eukaryota; kingdom Metazoa; phylum Chordata; class Mammalia; order Carnivora; family Mustelidae; genus Lutra; species Lutra lutra. Next base: position 18,842,059 of record NC_062287.1, on the reverse strand, counting down.
AAATGCCCTAATGAAACAAATCCTGGATTTGACTGACCCAGGTTCAGAAGTGGAGAGAAACGCACCGCAACTGAAGCTACAATTCAGTTCAAGTTCAAAGCTCTTTCCAGTTCTGGTCTTGGAAGAGAAGATAAGCCAAGCTTTCTGTTCTGATTCACACTCTGTGATAAAAACTTAATTTAAAATATTAATTGGCTTTTCCAAAGGGTGGTGAAAAAAATGCGTGCCCTCAGAATTGCTGCTTCCCTGTCTTCTCATTCCTTCACCTTAGTCTTTCATCGGTATCATTCACTTACTCTGGGAAGGTGAAACCTCCTAAGTTTTCATGTTAATATATAGCTTCTTCCTCGGGCTCTGAGGTAGCACTGCTAGGCATTGGTCAGACTCCTTTGCCCTGGGGATGGCACCTTCTGCATCATGGGTAAGCAGAGCAGGGAGTGCAGAATCCTGACACTAATAGTCCACCTACTGGAAATCGCCCACCCTCCCTTAAGACCCCAAGCCAGTCACCACCTCAGTCTTTCTTTCTACCTGGGCTCCTGTTCACTGAGTTTGTAAGATAATGGGTTGGAAATAGAGCAATAGTTTGCAATTTTTTTCAGCTACGGGGGTTGCATTAAAGAAACAGTGTAGTCCCGAGGGTTGGTGGCTATGTTTATATAAATCCAGTCCACAGGGAGTGTTCAGTGTACACATGGCTTCTTGGAGGCTTTGCAGTAACTCCATAGCCCCCTGGGAATATTTACTACATGTTTAAGACACATTAACCAAGTGTTAGCCCCTCGGGACTCTGATATCCCCTTGAGTTCCAGGATGTTGGTTGTTGTGCGAATGCGGAAGACCTTGTATTCATATAAAGACCTGGCATGTGAGAATCTCAACATCTTCCCACCCTGGAGTTGGCCCAGACCTGAACTCTCAGAGGTGTAAATACTTATCTAGAACCAAGACCTAATCTACTCAAGAACCAGGGGTCAGGTTTTCCCACTTCGGACCTCAGATCTAACCAAAGCTCAGATTTGAATCCCAAGGCAGAGTTTCTAGAGGGGAGCCCTAAAGAGGCTCTGTAGGCAAGGTTTACCTGGTATCAAAGAAGAAGTCCCATCACAGCTCACAGTTCACACATCCACCCCCAGATTTGCCCTAGATCTCTGGGAGGTCAGCAGATACTAAGATCTACCTAAACAGCTCTCACTTAAAATACCTCACTTTAAAAAAATCCCTATTTTATGGGACTAGATTTTTTTTTTTTTTGGTAGGGGGACTAGATTCTTAATCACAGTTCAAGGTATGGTCCATCCAGATGTCTAAAAGCCTGAAATCTTCTTTGGGATTTCCAGAATAGCTTTGTCGACCAAAAGGAAAGACACCTAGGTCAGTTAGCTTAAGTGTTAAACACAGTGCCATCCAGAGGCACAGGGACGGCTGCGATCACCTCCAGAAGCCCTTCCATCTCTGTCCAATACGACGAGCACGAGGGTGGTGATCTGGAACCCTACTCTCCTAGCCAGGACTTGCCTCAAGACACACGCGAAACACACCAGACTCAAGTTTTCTCTGAAGCTGCCAGACAACCACCCAGCAGCACCCTCCCCCCAACCCTGAACTATAACTCTCAGGGCCACTGTCACCACCATCTGTTCAGTCCTAAGACACAGACTCTGGGGCTCCAAAAACATCTTACGAAAACAGATCCAACAGTTGTCCAGGGAAGGGCTGGGAGGGAGTGGGGAGAGACAGACACTCCCAGAGCCCCACAGAAATGAGCAAAGCTTGATCATCTCACCCCTGTTCAAAAGTCCCCTACCTCTGGCCAAGAGTTTCCATGGAAACCTCATAAGTTCTATCTATAGGAAGAGAAAAAAATTAAAAAGAAGCATCCTGAGGTATGTATGAATTAGCTCCAAGGAAGGCAGGCAGAGGAGGAGGGAGTGGGGGGTCTCATGTGGGAAGAAACAGAGCCGATCATTACTCTGATACATAGAAAAGGCTTGTTGAAAACCCAGCTGCCTTCAGCCACAGAATCAGGACAGAGGTGGGGTGGACTGGCAGGTATGAGATATGAGGGGCTCTGAGGTGGTCATGCATTAGCACATGGAAGTGACTATAAGGGAAAGGGGGGCCTCGAGTCAACTCATGAAAGGATTTCAGGCCAAAGATCCTTTCACCTCGGGCTACCTGCAAAGAGTCAGTCAGCCTGTCACTCATACTGCTATGTCTGAGCCCCTCAAAAATCAAGTCTTCAGATAATAATAAAGTCTCTAGAGAGATCTAGTACATCCTTGTCTTATAAAGCTGCACCGCTTTGGGTCCTCTGTAAGGAAAGGCTCTGTTAAACTCTTTTTCTCCTAATCTTGATTTCAAGACGAAGTTTGAGTCAGGAGGGAGTTTCTGAGTCTTAAATGTCATGCAATTTGGTTTTTAAAAATAGACCATGAGGATCAGAGAACTAAATGTAAGAGCTAAAGCTATAAAACACAGACATAAATCTTTGTGTCCTTGGATTAAACAATGGCTTCTTAGACATGACACCGAAAGCACAAGCGATAAAAGACAAATAAATTGGACATCATCAAAATTAAAGACTTCTGTGCTTTAAAAGACAACCCAGAGAACCGGAGGAAATTGTATGTCTGGAACTTATATTTAGAATATATAAAGAGCTTCCACAACCCAATAATGTAGATGCCGCTTTTAGGCAACAGACTAGGGCAATGGAAACTTGATCATGGCAATAGGGCACAGAGTGACTGTGACCCCTGCCTGAATACAAAGAGGCCGAGTAAGCAGCCCACCTCTAAATACCGGCAGGCCCTAACTAACCAATGCACCACTTACAATCAGGCACAGCTGCAAAAAAAAAAAAAAAAAAACAACAAAAAAACCCAAAAAACAAAAAAGAAAAAAGAAAAAAGAAAAAGAAAGGGAAATTCCATCTATTCCCATACCTCCTTACCTTACCCCTTTAAATATGGCCCCACCCATTGCTCATCGAGGACAATCTCTGCTCTGCCATCCTGCCTGCTGCTGTACTCAACAAACTTCTATCTCCTTTGTTCTGCCTCAGGCAAATCCTTTCACTGCCCAAGTCGGGGTTTCCACTCAACAGGGACACTCCACATTTGGCCACATTTGGTGATCCCCATCCGATGGGGGGAGACACCACAAATAATAACAAGACAAAAGAAATGAGAGATGGATCTGAATAGACATTTCTCCAAAAACGACATACAAGTGGCCAGCAAGTACATTAAAAATTAACATCATTACCAATCAGAGAAATATAAGTCAACACACAATGAGACACCACTTCACACCCAGGAGAATGTAAGAGTGAAAAATGATGATAGCAAGTATCAGTAAGGGTGTGGAGGAACTGGAACGCTTCTACAGTGCCAGTGGGAATACGGAAAGGCATAGCCACCTTGGAGAAGAGTCTAGCATTTCCTCTAGAACTTGTATAAAGTACCCATAGGATCCAGCAATTCCACTCCCAGTGATACAGCCATGAGAAATGAAAACATGCATCCACACAGACACTTGCCCTCAGAGCCACACTACTCACGATGGCCAAAAAGTAGGAACAACCCAAATGTTCATCAACTGATGATGACACAAACGAAATGTGGCATAAGCACACAATGGAAGATCATCCAGCCATAAAAAGGAATAAAGTACAGACACGCTATAGCACGTGCAAACCTTGAAAACACTGTGAAAAATGAAAGAAAGAAGCTAGTCACAAAAGGCAACATATCGTGTGATTCCACCAATAAGAAAAGTCCAGAATAAGCATATCCATAGAGAAGGGAAGAAAATTAGTGGTTGTGTAGGGTTGGGAAGATTGGCGGGAATCAGGAAATGACTGTTAATGGGTACAGGGCTTCTTTCTGGGGTAATAAAATGGTCTAAAACGGAGTGGGATGCTGGCTGCACAACTCAGGGATATGTTAAAAAAAAAAAAAAACACCAGATTCTGTACTTTAAATGGGTTAACTGGGAAGCCTGCTTCTCCCTCTGTCCCCCTCCTCTACTCATGCTTTCTTGCATGTGTACTCTCTCTCTGTCAAATAAATAAATAAAATCTTGAGAAAGAGAAAGGGTGTGAGAGAGAACAAGCAGTGGAGAAGGAGAATCACGCTGCCCATTGAGCAGGGAGCCCAATGTGGGGCTCGATCCGAGGCCCCCAGGATCATGACCTGAGCTGAAGGCAGTTGCTTAATCAACTGAGCCACCCAGGCATCCCAAATAAAATTTTTTTTTAAGATTTTATTTTTATTTATTTGACAGACAGAGATCACAAGTAGGCAGAGAGGCAGGAAGAGAAAGAGAGAGAAGGAAGCAGGCTTGCCACTGAGCAGAGAGCCTGATGTGGGGCTCGATCCCAGGACCCTGGGATCATGACCCGACCCGAAGGCAGAGGCTTCAACCCACTGAGCCACCCAGGTGCCCCCCAAATAAAATTTTTTTTTTAAAAAAGCCTAGGGGCGCCTGGGTGGCTCAGTGGGTTAAAGCCCCTGCCTTCATGAAGCTCAGATCATGATCTCAGGGTCCTGGGATCAAACCCTGCATCAGGCTCTCTGCTCAGCGGGGAGCCTGCTTCCTTATCTCTCTCTCTCTCTCTCTCTGCCTGCCTCGGGCTTCCTGCTCAGCAGGGAGTCTGCTTCTCCCTCTCTTTCTCTCTCTCCCTCTGCCCATCACTCATTCTCTCTCATAAATAGATAAAAATATTTTTTAAGAATGAAATAAAATAAAGTCTATAACATACTAATCCTGCCTTTATTCAAAATCTTGATATTTTGTTCACTGTGGACTTTTTCACATTGCTACTATTTCAAAAATATATATTGCATTAATATATTATCTACCTTCCTTACGGAGTTATGGGCCACCTCCTGAGATTTTGTGCCTGAGGCAAGTGCTTCAGGGAACTTACCCTAGGGAGGGTCCTGATGGTGGGCTTGGTAACAAAGAAGTCCTCATTGAAAGGAGAGAAGAGGGGCGCCTGGGTGGCTCAGTGAGTTAAGCCGCTGTCTTCGGCTCAGGTCATGATCCCAGGTCCTGGGATCGAGTCCCGCATCGGGCTTTCTGCTCAGCAGGGAGCCTGCTTCCTCCTCTCTCTCTGCCTGCCTCTCTGCCTGCTTGTGATTTCTCTCTGTCAAATAAATAAATAAAATCTTTAAAAAAAAAAAAAAGAAAGGAGAGAAGAAGGGAGTTGGGGGAAATCAGAGGGGGAGACGGACCATGAGACACTGTGGACTCTGAGAAACAAGCTGAGGGTTTTGGAGGGAAGGGGGGCGGGAGACTGGGTGAGCGTGGTGGTGGGTATTAAGGAGGGCATGGATTGCATGGAGCGCTGGGTGTGGTGCATAAACAATGACTCTTGGAACACTGAAAAAATAAAATTAAATTAAAAAAATAAAAATATAAAAAAATAATAATAAATAATAAAAATAAAATAAAGAGCCTTAAGTGATTCTCCCCTCCCCCAGCATCCTCCCACGTTCCTCAGTTCCCTCCTCCTCTCTAGCCAACCTGAGCTGTTAGCTGCACGCTTCATGAACTCTCTGATGCTGTTCTCCTGCTCCTTCGCACACACTTCCTCCCACTGGCTTCACGTGTGCGGGCGTGCGTGTGTGGGAGACCACATGTGTACGCGTGTGTAATTATGAATAAAAAAGACGATGTAAAACTAACAGTGAGCAACTATTCCAATTTTCAAACGAATGAGAAGGAAAGAAAGCATATTCTACAAATGACAGTCCGGTGAACACAAATGGATCTCTAGTGGAATTACAGAACTTTATTACTTCACAAGATGATTTTGTGAACATTCGGGAAGCAAAGCGGTTACCAGCAGCCGCCAGCAAAGTTTCACTAGAACCAAGGAATGTCAAATGAATTTCACCGCCTTTTTGGGGTGGTTCTTAGACTATGTTAAAGATAAGAGAATTGCTAAACACGGTGAACATCTTGAGTATAGCAATGCATCCAGCGTTATCTTTCTATTATTGTGAACAGGATAAAGAAATGTAGGCACAATGATGGCATATTAGGAAAAGCTGTATTCTCTGGTGATACACAAATTTAGTTTGCTATAAGCTCAATATTATCAACAGAGTAAAGCAGCTGTAAAAAAAAATCTAGAATGATCTTGGGCTACAACCAAATTCACATGTCTGAAAAGAGGGCTGGACTACTTTTTTTTTTTTTTTTAAGATTTTATTCATTTATTTGACAGAGAGAGACCACAAGCAGGCAGAGAGGCAGGCAGAGAGAGAGGGGAAGCAGGCTCCCCGCTGAGCAGAGAGCCCGAGGCGGGGCTCGATCCCAGGACCCCGAGATCATGACCTGAGCCAAAGGCAGCTGCTCAACCCACTGAGCCACCCAGGCGCCCCAGGCTGGACTACTTTTTAACTGACTGTAGTTCTGGGGCTTTCCCTTTCCAAGGGGACTCTAACCCGCTGAAGTACTTACAGAGAACCGTGTGGCTGGAAGAGAGAATCAAAAGATGACAAGATTATGAAAAAGTCGAGATTGGAAATTTAACATACAGTGGTAAAAGCATAAGGGAAACACGATGGACATGATGACCACTTTGAAATACTGGAAGGAAGGAAGGCAATTAAGAAACCAAGAGAAGAGAAAGAGGAAAAACTTAGCAACTTAATGTAACCCAGAAGGACAGAATTAAAGCCAGTCAATAGAAGTTATTACCAAAAAGAAAAAAAAATCAGCTTAATGAAAGGCCCCTTCTACGGCTGTCCCACAGTCAAGGGGGCTGCCTTGTGTTAAATAATCAGATGCGGTTGGAGTTGTTGGCTTATGGGTCCCTTCCAAAGTAGACATAACTGTGAATGTGTGGTCCTTCTCTTTTCTCCAGCCTAATATTTTATCCCCTTTCTGTGGTGAGTACTTGGAAGATGTGCTAAACTCTCAACAATAAGCCTCAACAATAATCCACTGTTTCACCTTATTCTGTCCCTCCTCTAACCCTGCTCCCCAGCCTTCCTTCCTCCAGCCCTTCTTCCCTGTCGCCACCTTCCCTTGTTCCTCTGTAGGCTGACACGGTACACCGCTTTATGCTCTTCCCACAATCTCCACCACAACTGGGTTATGTGAGAGAAAAGAGTAGCAGGAAAAAAGAAGGGAGTAATAGGAAAGAAGACTGAACTCGGGAAGCATGTCGTGTCTGTTACGTTCTGATGTTCAAGTCCCATTGCCTGCTTGTTCTGGGACACAGGCACGTTCACTGAACGGACTGAACTCAGTTCACGTGAATTAGCCTCAGAAGCGTCTACGTGTACTGCATGACACTCAGTGCTTACAACATATGCAGGGTCCCTTTTCCCTGCTCTACCTGTAAGTTCCAAAGGCCAGACCATGACAGCCTGGTCTCTGCTGTACCCCCACAGGGGCACTCAAGAGACAGTAATGAATGAACAGTAATTAAATGAATAACAATTTCCCATATGCTTCCCCCATATATCCCAGACTGATGAAGATTCTGCAGATAAAATGCTTAAGACCAAGCACTAGACAATGCACAATAGAGAGGTCAGAAAACACCGAGCCTAACCCCTCTACTAGGCAGATGAGTAAACTGAGGCCCAGAGTAATGAAATATTCAGTTAGGAAGCAACAGATCTGGGAATCAAAACCAGCTCTCCCAGTTTCTTGGGAGACAGAACGTCACAGGAATAAAAAAACACACAAAACAAAAACAAAAAAAACCTCAAAGATTTTGGAGTCAGATGAAACCAGGTTCTAATGCCAAGTCTTCCTCTTACTAACTCCATGATCTGGGGCAAGTTAATCAGTGTCTCCAAGCCTTAGTGTCTTCAGAAGTAAATGGGAAAGATCGTATCTTCAACCACATCACTAGCACAGAGGACATGCTCACTAAGTGGTAGTTTTGAGAATTACTGCCAAGACCAGTGCTCTGTCCACTACAACACATGGGTCCTTGGCTCTGTGTGTCTGTAGGAAAAGAAACGTATCCACACTAATGGGGGGGGGGATGTGGAACAACCAAACACTGAGGGTCTGCCCGCCATGTGCTAAGCACTTTTCCCACACTCAGTCTAGAACCCACAGGACCCACATGCAAAGGGACAGAACAACTGTCATTCGTGCAGATGCCCCCTTTCTGCTGAGAGGACATGACCACAGAAGGCAGTCCACTTCATTGGACTTGAATATCTTTTGTGAGTCTTTTCTTTGGAGATCTAGAAACTTTCTCGGGTTCCTGCTTTGGGGCCTTCCAGCTGGAGAACACCAGAGAGCCCCTGGCACTTCTAAGTGTATTATTATCTCTCAGCTCTCCTGGATGGTGCTTGAGGGCAGAGGGCAAGGGAGCATGTCCAGTTCCGAGGCTGGTCACTGTGGGAGCTTCGCAGAAGCCAGGAGCGAATGAACAGAGCATGGTGACCATTCACCCCTTCCCAAGGAAGAGTTTGCTTCCTTTTCTCCTCGTCTGCTGCCTTACATGGTCCCCAGATCTGGCTCCAGCTTCCTTGCAAGCACAGTCCCCCTCGCCTCTTTCTTGATGGCATTACTTCTGAGATGTCACACATGAGACTTGCCTTGACTCAGTTCCTTTCTTCATGGGAAACGTCCCTTTTTCCCATGCCAGGCACAGACTCTGCCCTCTTAAGTCTAAAGTTTTGTGGGCCCAGAACATCTCATCAGAGCTGGAGGTTGCTCATTCCATAGCACAAGGGAGAGAAATTCTGGAATTAATTTGGCTGCCAATGTTTTGAGGCATTTATCTTTGGATTTTTATAACAGCTATCATCCTGGTGCGAGGTGTACAGACAAGACAGAGGCGATGCTTCCCAGGATAAATAAGCCTAAAGGAAATGAATGCAATAATCTTGTCTTACTGGATCTATTTATTGGACTGTCAGAGGACTTCGGGAGCTGAGGAGGAACTGTTGAAGGGGGGTAGAATTTGTTTGTCAAAGCAGGCAAAACTGTTCTTTTAGAGCAGTTCTTGGAAATAATTTAAGAAGGTAGGACTGGATGAAAAGGTAACGCTGATGAATGTAAATGAATCCCTTGTAAACTCTGTGGTTTAATTAAGACTTGCAGAACTGAACCAGAAGAACCATGAACTACAATTCAACATGTGTTCTTTAGTTAACTAGCTATTACTGAGTTTCCAAAATTCCATGGTAGTTCTAAAACATGGCAACCACTTGGGATCTGAGAGTGAGTAGGGATGGCAACCTGGACATAATCCCTGTGAGAGGAAGGAATTCAGATTCCAAGGACTTGGTCCAAGTACCCCCCTCCCCCACTCCCTTAACCAAGAAAGTTCCCGTTCCTTGAACAGCCTCCAGATAAAAGGGCAAGGTTTGGATAAAAAGAGAATTGTCTCCGTGGTCATGAACAAGAGAGATGGTCTTTTCACTTCAGATGCTTCCTGCGGGGGAAGAATGGGACTACAATGATCCTTATCTCACTACTGCCCACCAGAATTCCAATTCTTCTTGAGGCTTCTGATTCCATGCTAAGAATTTTCCTATTGTCTATATCAGGACTCAAAGGTCACACCATAAAAATGGGACTTTGGAAAACCTCCAGGGCCCCCATCTCTATTCAAATAGAGAAAGGGGAAAACAATATATAGGAACAGCAATGGGAAAAAGGTGGTACATCTTGTTCTTGTGAGGACTACTCATCAATATTCATTTACTCAACACATTTTTATGAGCTCTAACTCTGTAAATAAAGCAGAATGCAAAATTATACACACTCCCTGATTCCAAGCATGCAAAAGAAAGCACTATTTCCATGCTAAAACTGCAAGAGATTATACCCTGGTTCTATTAGGGAGGTAGGATTGTAGGTGATTGTCCATTTTTCTCTAAACCTTTTTGTAATGCCGCCATAGTGCTTTGTTACTTTTTCAAATTTAGAAATAAAGCAGTCAGACGGATATGGCAGAGCTGTTCTCGTTCCTTCTGACATGCTGGCTAGAAGAGAGGGGCTGGAGATGGATAGAACATACTCCAGCAAGAGTGTATGCACCTGTGAAGGCATGTGGTGGGGGGGTGTGTGTGGGGGGGAGTAGGGGTTGGCTGTAGGCCAAACACGGATTCCTGACATGTATGCATGAGGCAGACCAGCCAGACAACTCTGCAAAACACTGCTGAGAGAGGCAGAGTGGCGACAACTGACCTTGAATTTGTAAAACCCAATCTAAAGGAGCCTTGTGGCCCAGGCCTGGGTTGTTGACACTTTACACCAAGCTAGAAGCATGTGCACCTGTCTTACCTTATACTGTTGTAACCTGTTCTGTGTAGAGAACATAAGCTACTTGAGGAATGACATGGTTCTTATTCTTCTACTGTCCCCTCCTAAACTCCATCCTGGATATCCCCCAACAGTGGGCTAGCATAATTCCAGCACTGGAATAAATCATAATGGATTGATTGGTTGATTATGAGACCTGTAAAGAGGTAAGGTAAAAGAGAAGTCATGGCAGAAGCCATGGCAGAAAGGTGGATCTTGTCAATTTTCACCAACCAATCTGGGGATGAGCCGGACATCTACTGGTTCAGCAGGGAGAAGGCCCCTATGATACCCAGGCAACAAACAATGCCAATGGCACCCAAGCCCCCGTGCTCTTCCTCCTCTGGCCTTTTCTCTTCTAAAAGCTACAACACGTGTTGACTGTTCTGCTTTGAGCTGTACTTTGCCTCTTTCTCTGCCTGGCATAGGATGTTATTTACCAGAAGGCAGTCCAATCCCTACAACTGCTAGAGATAAATGAGTGACATATACGATTGGTTGGCTAACTCAACGCTCAGTTCGCATGCCCTTTTCCCCTTTGCCCTTCCTTATTATGGAAGCTCGAAAGAACACATATTTTGTTCTAGCCTCCTTTGCAGCCAGTGATGACTCCTTCTACGTCTTGCCCATGAGCTCTGAAGGAATGCATACTGGAAAGCTTCTGTTCTTTCTTGAAAGGGGGCAGACACTGTTGGTACCACCACATTCCACTTCTGTCCACCTTGAACATGATAATGATATTTGAGCAGTAATAGCCTTCTCATGACCACGAAGTAACAGCATGAGGATCAAAAGTGAAAATGGTGAGGATGGTACAGGAGAATGAGCCTGGGTCCTTGACTGTATGGTCAAGTATCTAAACCAATGCCAGATACAGCTTTCTCTGATCTCCTTCTTGCATGAAAAATGTCATCACATATTTAAGCTGCTATTAGTTTGGTTTCTGCCAAATTGAAGCCAAAAACATTTTTAATGGAATCACTCTCTTGAATCAATCATTTGCAACCGTACTGGAGCTGCACATAAATATGATTATACATTACTCTGCTTAAACCCCTCACAGCTTCCACTGCCCTTGGAACAAAGTATAAGGGTCTTAGCACGGCAGGTAAGGTCCCTGATACCCTCCCCTAGGGCTCCTACCCAGGCACATGTCCTTCAAATCATCCCTCTTACTTTATACTCTGGAAACTGTGAAATAACTTAATGTTTTCTATAAAAACCATACTTTCTTTGGCCGTGACTTTGTGCAGGCTTTCTCTGCCTGCTCTCAGTTACCCATCACATATAATTGCTTAAGCATCACCTCCTCCAGGAAACTTTTCTCCACATTCCCAGGCAGGGCTGAGTGCCCCTCTTTTATTACAATAGCACCTGGCCATACTTCTATCTTTGCCCTAATCATGTGAGACATAAGGTGTCCATTTGCTGATCGGACTTCTTCCCCCAAAAGTGAACATCTCTGACAGCAAGGCGACGAACTTCACTCTTCTCTGCAACCCTAACACTTAACAAAGTCTCTGGCACACGGTAGCTGCTCTGTAGGTAAATGTTGAAATACACTGTGTTTTGATCTGTCTATATAGCAGCTCTTCCTGCCCATGGATCCTGTCCTCCACACACTTGCTCCAAAGGGCAAAGTCTCTCCCTTTGCCCCTCCCCCCCAATTCCCATTCTCTCTCTCTCTCTCTCCTCAAATAAATAAAATTTTAAAAAATAAATTAAAATAAAATTCAATATACGTATACACACACGCGCGCGCGCGCACGCACGTTCCTGGGTGGATGAATCTTTGTGTCAAAATTTCCTTCCTTCATTCACTCATCCATTCATTCATTCGTACAAAACAGAAAAGCTTCAATAGTCCAAAAGTCCTATATCACAAGGATGGAAAACAAAAGAGAAACAGCCAAATAGACAGAAATGTAAGGGACTGTAAACACACTCAACCAGAAACCCATCTGTTTGAGAAAAGAGATGGCTCCGACAGTATATTGACAATCACGGACGCCTAGTCATCATCCAGTAGCAGATAGGTATAAGGATGATAAAGACTTATGGTTTAAGGATAGAGAACTCAGTGGCGGGGTATGAAAAGGGCATAATAACTGTGCCAATACAACCATCCAGTGTTTGAAAATTCTACCCATCCAGTTACCGTTAGAACACCATGCTACCAAAAAAATCCCAGAGGACAGGAAGAGTTCCCTCTGTTACATCCTTCATTTCCAATTTCTTCAGTCTCTTCCTCTGTCCATATCCTAGAGCTTCAAATATGGTTTTGCCCATTTTGAGGGGAAAAAAAAATCCCCAACTTTGATCAATTCTGTGGCCCTGCTGTCATTATCTTCGTCTTCTTCTCCTTTGGCTACTGAACTTGTAAAATGAGCATTCTCTACTGCTGTGATGATCACCTCTCCTTTTACTTAGTAATCTCCTGCAATAAGGTTATTGTCCCCAGCACACCACTGAAATGTGCTCTCCACCATCACCGACAGACCAGTCATCAAATTTAATCACCACATTCAAAGCATCCAATCTCTCCTGGTCTGTAATCTCATCTTCTCTTTAACACCCGTGACCCCTTTCCCTATGTACTTTCTTCAAACTCTCCTTCTGAGCATCGGTGACATGACAGGGGTCTAATTTCCCAGTCTGTCCTTCTTTGACTTTCCTTCTTCCCCTGTGCTCTAAACATGGGCATCCTCCATACAGATAGATAGATGTCTTCATCAGAGGAGTGCCCACCATCCAATGTGAAGTCCAGAAAAACCAGGGGGAAGGGGACAGGACAGAGATAACTAGTTTGGAACTTTTTCAGAGAACGGTTTAAAATCTACCTATAGCTCCCAAACTAGTGATTGTGTCTACAAGACAAAGTCCCAGCTCCTGAACTTGGTTATCAATAAGGCTCTACTCTACCTTTTCAACCTCCTCTCTCATTCTTCCCCTAGGGAATACCTCCATGTAGTAGGCATATTCAACAAGTATCTGTCAACCAAACAGATGAGTACACAAATACCTCCTCCTGGATAACTCGACCCATCCCCATTGCCCTTCACCCTTCAACAATAAAACATGCCTTGTACTTGCTCAGTTTTAGGGTTTGTTCACATCAACTCCCTTGTGTAAAACGCTTTTCCTCTTGATTTTCCATCTATGTAAATCTTGTCCACTGTTCAAGGCCCAGTGTGAATCTCACCTTCTTCAAGACTTCTTCCTTATTAATATATTGCTTATTGTGTTCCACATATTGAGAATTTAGTGTAGTGTTAATTATTTTTAAAATGACTTCTTGCCCAACAGCATTTGAAGCCACGAAGGAATGGGAGGTACCTTATGCGTCTTTGTATCCTCATCCCCCTAAACCTAGTAGAGTACCTTACATAAGGAGATGCCTGGTGAATAGTTTCTGACAGCTTGGTTTCACATGACATAGCTGTATTGGAAGATCAGGCTTGAAATCAGAGCTCTTAACCCTAGTAAGATAACATTGGAAGGTCACTGTTTCCTAAGTCTTGGTTTTCTTATCTGTAAAATTGAGAAATGACTAGTACTGACTCACTGTGGTATGAGCTAAGTAAGACCATGAATGTACTATGCTTAGCCCAGCATTCGGCACATAGTAGAAGTTTCAATAAACGAGAGCAGATAACAACAATGAAGAGGATGATTCTTCAGATATGGATTAGGCCTGAATCAATGCCAAGGTGAATGACTATCTATTACTGGAATCCTATGACTAATCCGGAGGAAGCTCACTCATGGAAAGATACCTTCCTGTTCTAAAGAACATTGAGGAAGACAGACGCCATCACCCCCTACCTGAGTTATAGCCACCCAGCAACAGAACCTTAAATTATGTTTTAATATAGGTCATTCTTAGAATTGCTTCTTCCACATCTGTCATCTCATGATCTGAGCAGTGAGCACAGAGTGAGCCCATTAGCTCTACGCTGGGGTGATCTGGAAATAAGAGCAGAGGGTCACTGTCTGTTGTTTCACAGTAATTTAACCAAATGGCGGATAAGTGCACAGGAGGCTAGTAGCAAAACAAAACAGGAAGGTTGTAATGCCTGTAGGGTCAGTGATCTGAAGAATGCCAAGACTGTTTTGAACTTGCCCTTCCTGCATTAGACGTGAGCTAGGCTGCTCTCCAGCTTTTATACCAAAGATAGTAAATCTGCGGTAAGAAATCTCTGGACCTTAATGATACCCATGTTTGAGAAATGGCTCCTTGAAACTCTGGACTGTGGTTTCATTTAAAAGTTCAACAGAGACAGTGGTTGATTGTGGGAGAGGAAGGTGGCTGTAAGTAGTATGTTTATTTTGCATACCATTTCTTATCTCCAAGACTCAACAACAAAATGGCCTACCTTGGAAGATGTGGTTTGGCAGGGGAGAATCGGACAGACAAAACACAGAATTACTGAATGATAATTTAAGAACAGACAGAAACAATACCACAGATAACATAGGGACAAGCCAAATGACAACACAGTTCAACATTTTGGAAGCAGCTATAACATTTGAACAGACCAGGAAAATAGTCTTAGCATAGGGACCCCTGACACAGCGAGACACCTACAGATCCCCCACTTCTCTTTGTGGCTTGCACGGCTGAGCACACCCTCAGTAAAGCTATTAACATGGAGGACTACATGGCTGTTAACTGGTATTTTGTCCAGATGGGATTCTCCCTGGGGAAAGCAAAATCAGAGAGCAAAATAACCAGCAAATAATCTCCACAATGACTGTGAATTCTGTACAGCTCAACTCTCAGGGACCTCAAGCTCTGGCAAAAAGAGCCCGTGTGACTTCTGTCTGGGCTCTGCAATATAATTTATTAACTCATGTTTCACAGAGGCAGAGACAGGAAACTTTCTCAGAGGACTGCCATAATTTTCTTTTCTTTATTTTATTTTATTTATTTATTTGAGAGAGAGAGAGAGAGAGAGAGAGCAAGTGGGGTGGGGGGAAGGGCAGAGGGAGAGGGACAAGCAGACTTCACACTCAGCATGGAGCCCGACATGGGGCTCAATTTCATGACTCTGAGATCATGACTTGCATCGAAATCAAGAGTCGGATTCTTCACCAACTGAGCCACCCAGGCACACCAACTTCTGTAATATTCTTATGAGCAAGTTTCATTGGTTCCCAGTCATTTTCTTGTGGATGGTCAAATGACCTCCCACCTACACAGATAAGAGGTGGAGATTCCCTTGTTCCTAAGCATGTTTTTTTTTTTTTTTAACCCTTTTCTAATATGCCTGTCCTGTCTAGTGTCCCCAAGTTAGGGACACTTGCTTAGTACCAGCTTCTGTAATCCTAGGCATCTAATCCACCAAACTGACCAACAAGGCCCAGAGCAGTGACCTGGGAACACCTCCACTTCTTCTAAAAGGACAAATACTGACCTGGGTTTCCCCACTAGGGCAGGTCATACACAGAGTTGGTGCCATACCTTTGCAGGCCAGAAGGCAGGTGACCAGTGACTGGCAGTCAAGGAAATCCATGCCCACCTTATGGCAAATTCATCCACACCATCAAACTTTCTACCTGTAAGACCAAGTAAATCCTAACTTTTGCACTTACATGGTTCTATCCTCTCAGATGTATAAGAGACCAGTATTGTTTCAGAAAGGGTCAGTTCCCAGTATCAACACAAAATCTTTGCCTATTAGGGGCACCTGGTGGCTCAGACAGTTAACAGTCCAAATCTTAGTTTCAGCTCAGGTCATGATCTTGGGGTTATAAGATCAAGACCCAGGTCAGGCTCCACACTCAGTGCAGAGTCTGCTTGGTATTCTGTCCCTCTGTTCCTCCCCACTCACGTGCGCACATGTGCTCTCTCTCTTTCTCTAAAATAAAAATAAAATCTTAAAAAAATATATTTGCCTGTTAACAGAGGATGACATGTTATGAACAACCAGAAGATCAGTTTCTATTTGCTAGTCTTACACACAAATTTTAAATGTGTGATGGTAAAACAACGTTTACACATTCAAATTATTCTCCTTCACACACACACCCTCCTTACAAGAAGGGAAAGGGGCAACAGATTCAGCCCCCTCGTTCACTCATTGGGTGCAGGATGAAAACCTCACAGGGTAATCCATATATAGGACAAACTGAGGTCCATAAAACTTTATGTGCTGCCCCGACAAGCTGTCACCCAAGTAGAACACCCTTCTCCTCAAAATATTACCTCAAAATATCCTCCTCCAGCAACTGGAGATTAAATTGCTAACACTAAATTCTATGTCAAGAAATGAGGGTACCAGTCCCAGATCTGCCACCAACCAAACTGATGATTGATTTTTCTCTGGGCTTCCTTTTCCTCATCCATAAAAAGTTAAATGAGATCATTCTAGGCCCCTTAATGGCCAAGAATCCATAGAAGTGAAGCTACAGAAGGCAACCGACAACTTAATTCTTACTTTCTTATCCAGAGCTCATCACAGAGCTAAGTAATGATTGAGTCATTAGAAGGACACATGGACAGATCACTGCCTAGGGAACTGTGTCTGCTGTCTACACTGAAGCCCTGCCTTCAACCCGCCACTGTAACAGCCTTGGAAGAAACCAGAACTGGCTGTAAGGAAGCATAGCAGACTGACCTAGAAAGGATGTTTTAGAACCTTGCTCCAGTGCTCTGAAATTGAGGTGAACAAACAAACAGGCAGATAAAACACGGCTGAAACATTTTTTCCTGACTTCTAAAGCTTTTTTGGGGAAGGAGGAGGGAAGGTTGACATCAATTGTCCACAGATACCTACAGATTGTGTTCTTTTGGTTTTTGTGTGCAGAACAGAGACGTACAGCTGCACCAAATTATGGAGGTTGTGATGATCCAGACAACAACATCTAGAAACAGGGAGCCCGAGGCTGAGTCTGGGGGCGGGAGGTGGAGGCCAGGGGAGATGGAGCATCCAGGTAGACAAACCATAAATGCTAACAGAACAAGTCAGAAAGGGCCACACAGACAGGCTCATCGCCTGCTGTAATTGTTCTCTCAATGACAAAAAGATCCTTTGTTGGCCTCAGCAGGCCCATCATAGGCTCAGTTTCTGGTGACAATACTGGTAGGAAGCATGTGGCCCAGTGGTGAGTCAATCCCTCTGATATGCCAGGTTGGATGAAAATGGAAGCCATTATGTTACCTGGCGGGAATGGTGTGTGGGGAATGGCCCAGAAAATTCACTTTTTGAACCCAAAAGTTCATGAATTGAGAAACAGAAAATGTTTTCTGGAAGGGACACGTTTATTTTAAGCCACTAATGACATAAAATAAGAGAAAATAATAAATCCCATTAAAAACAAAACAGAAGTGTGGCTTGGACACAAGTGGAAAAAGCCTGCAGTCACATGTTTTAGATATTCCTCAAAATACCTGTTCATTGGGCTCTGCACCTGGTGGGCAGCAAACACAAGGAGTCATCTAGCACACCACTCTGTTCCCAGAGAAGCCACACCTACCTCACCCCAGCAGATGGATGGGGACCAAACAATGTGGAATTTCACAGCCCTTCTTGGTCACCCATCCAGAAATAAACAACTCCATCGTTTGATCAATACAAATAAGACAATGCCAATTTAAGGTAGGGGGTCACTGACAAGCATCCTGCTTGAAACAACTTTTTATCCAGATGTCAACCCCAGAATCTCAAAGTATCTCTAAGATCTTCACAGTCTCAACCTCCAGTCCTCTAGATTTCTTATTCCATTACTCCTTTAGATCCCTTCTCTGTCTTCTCAAAGGTTCTCTGCATCGTTCTGGCTTTACTTTCCTCGAAGTCCCCTTCCTCAATAGTTTCAACATCACTCTCAATGACTTGTGGTTTTGCCAAACCTATGGGACGCATCTGCTCCCCAGGAGAATTCCAACCAGTGGCTCGCTCTGCCCAGCTCCCAGGGAGGGGGAGGATGGAGACAATGGTGCCATCACAGGGTATGTTTTCCAGCTCCAACAGGTGTCAACTCTATATGGAAATCTTTCTGCTTGTCCGAAGTCAATAATTTTGACACTGAAAATTTTCCATTCTTCTTTACCTCACTTTCTGCTCTACTCTCAGAAGCTATTAACATGGATGAATACATGGCTGTTAACGGATATTGTGTCCGGATGGGACAATCTCAGAAGATGATTTCACCTCTTCTTCACAGAGGAAGTAGAAGTTATTACTTGAAGCTACTCTCGATGGCTCTTCACAGCTGCATTTCTGAAAGTAACACCTTTTGCTGTTTTCCCACCTCCTCTAAAGAAAGGGGCATTCCTTTTCTCTCCTTGTACAGTTTTAATGAAAATGGAATAAATCAATAACCATAAAATACCTAGCACAATGCTTGGCATGCCATAAATACTGGTACACTTCCAGTCCTCCCTGTACAAATTTAACCCCTGTCCTTGTTTTTTGCTAGATTCTGTTACCTTCTGAATTCCTTTATTTATTTTTTTTAACACCTTCTGAGTTCTTAAGAACTCTGCTCTCTTAGCTGTCTCTTCTCTTTCCTGTTCTCTTCAATCCCTCCCTTTCTATCCAGGGGTTTCCTTTTTATTGAAAAGTATATTCAAGAGATTCCCCTCTTTTTTTTTTTTTTAAAGATTTTACTTATTCATTTGACAGACAAAGATCACAAGCTGACAGATAGGCAGAGAGAGAAGGGGAAGCAGGGTCCCACCAAGCAAAGAGCCCAATGCGGGGCTCGATCCCAGGACCCTGAGATCATGACCTGAGCCGAAGGCAGAGGCTCAGAGATTCCCCTCTTTTTAAAGACCTTCTCATTCTCACTTCTAGGTTGTCATGTCCTCCTCCTCAAATATTGAGAGTAGTGTTCCAGAACTCTCTGTTGCCTTCAATTCCAAAGCTTTGGGCAATGTCACTGGCTTGCTCCCATCCCATCTTCCTTCACAACTTCATTGAACCTGTTTTTGCTAACCTTACAAAGGACTCATTACATCTCTACTCCAGTAGCTTCTTTTCAATCCTCATTCTGCCCAAATTTTCCTTTACCTTCTCTTTCAACTATGCTTCTTTTCTGGTACTTCACATCTCCGTCTATGGCTAATGGCCCAGTTCAGACAACATGGAGTGAGAATGTTACCGTAATGTATGTCTCCTCCTCTTCCTTCCCTCAGCCTCCATCATCCACTTGCTACTCCGTCTCGAGGATTCCTTTTTAAACTAATTCTCAAAGCTGGATATTCCCTTCCAAACTTTCCCGCCCGATTTCAGACTCCCCATCAAATCTCACCTGGACTACTCAGCAGCCCCTTAATGGCAACCTGGTCTTTGGACTCTCCCTGTTTCTGTTTACCCTCCACATGGCTGCTGCCTACTTTCGTAAAAAAATGAATCTGTTCTTGTCCTCCTGCTGAAGAATGTCTTGGCTGCCCGTCGCCTTTAAATACAAGCTATATAAGTGGACCTTCACGATCGGACTCCAGCATGCTGCTCCAAGCTCACTGCCTCACCTTCTAGAAGGTTCTGTCCTTCTCCATCTGGAACATGCCTACTTGCCCGTTAAAACCCAGCTCAAATACAACCTTATATAAGCCTCTGAACAGGCTTTCTCAGTTTGACCTGGGCTGCTCTGCTCACTGCTCTGGACTTGGTGTTCCCACACCACCTTATTCTTACCTCTTTAGAGCCGTTAACAAGTTGTCTTTGCCTCTTCTACTTTGTCCTCTTTATTAGAAACCATGAGCTCTTTGAAGAGAGAATCATCTTATTCTAACTCTGCATCCCCAATACTCATCTGGTTTCTTGTTTTTTTTTTTTTTAAAGATTTTATTTATTCATTTTACAGACAGAGATCACAAGTAGGCAGAGAGGCAGGCAGAGAGAGAGAGGAGGAAGCAGGCTCCCTGCTGAGCAGAGAGCCCAACGTGGGGCTCGATCCCAGGACCCTGGGACCATGACCCGAGCCAAAGGCAGAGGCTTTAACCCACTGAGCCACCCAGGCGCCCCTGGTTTCTTGTTTAACAGGCATTTGTTGCAAGAATATGAAGAGAGGATGTGGTTAAAAAGAAAATGACAGAAATAAGAACAGAATAAAATAGAGGTAAGGATATGTTACATCCTGTCCACAGCTGGTAGAGATGCCGTAGCAAAGACCAAGAGATGAGGACATTTCACCAGTGCTCTGGAAAACTTGGATTCTGACCCATCAACTCATTTCTCTCCACTGCTCACAAAGGAATAAACACCACAAAAAGTGCAAATGTCTGGATTCCTTACTCTCCTATTTTGGTCTTGTTGTTACTGCTTTTAATCCTGTCCCAAAATCAGTTCTCAAAAGTTGATCGCAGCACCATGATTTTATTGCTGGTACACAAGACAGCCCCAACACTCCATCCCTAAATTAAATTTGGCTGTTGCTAAGAGAGATCAGGCTTCAGTTAGATGAGTTGAAACCTAGCACTAGCATTGAACTCCCGTTCCTGTGGCATCTAGATGTGTTAAGAATGATCATATTTTAGGAGAAAATAAAAAGGAGTAGATGAAATTAATTTTTAAACCTGGCGTTATAAATCCTCTCGTCTTATCCATGGTTGGGCAAACACTCTAAGAACCCAGACCGGCCGTCCCTGCTAACTTGCTCCTGCTTCTTGACAAGCCAAAATATATCCTTCAGCTGGGGTTGGTTCAACTGCTAAATAAAGCCCTCAGTGCAGTCTTATTTACCTGGGTTCGTGCTTTTTCAGACCAATAGCAGGAAGCTCGTGCATGCAAAACACCAGCCAGGACCAGCAATTAACACTCTCTATTGATTGTTGCCAACTGAGTTCAAATGGAGGGAATGGCCTCAGCCAAATTAAAAAAAGAAAGACCTTGGGATGCCAGGGTGGCTCAGTGGGTTAAGCCGCTGCCTTTGGCTCAGGTCATGATCCTAGGGTCCTGGGATCGAGTCCCATATCGGGCTCCTTGCTCAGCAGGGAGCCTGCCTCTCTCTCCGTCTCTGCCTGCTTGTGTGCTTTCTCTCTCTCTCTTTCTGACAAATAAATAAATAAAATCTTAAAAAAAAAAAAAAGAAAGAAAGACCTCAAAAGGCGGACTGACAGAGATTTGAATCCTAAGGGACTTGCTCTCTTTTGGAAGTGGCAGTTTCCCTCAATTCTGCTATACTTTCTTTGCCTTACGGAAATTTATTCAGCCACTGGTTCCACTTCAACAGGCTAGGGGGCAAGACTCTTCCTTCACAGTAATCTACAAGAGAAGGAGGGATATCGCAGTTACAAGGAGTAGATATAATGCCAACTTTCATTCAGCATTTTCCTTGACTTAAATGTCAAGAAAATTTGGCAGAGATTAACAGACCAAAACATGAAAGGAAGGCAGGAAGTGCCAAAGAAAGTAATATTCCACCTCTTTGTTCTAAAGTCCTTTAATTAGGTCTGCATAGGTATGTATATTTTAAGAAATCCCTTTGTGTCCCAGCTACAAGGAGATGCTTGTATACCCCTAACCTGCAGAGAAAAAGAACTAATGACAGCTCATGGGAGAGGATATGAAAAAAGAAAAAAAAAAAAAAAAAAGAGGAGGAGCCTGGATGGTTCAGTGGGTTAAGCCTCTGCCTTCGGCTTAGGTCATGATCTCAGGGTCCTGGGATCACGCCCTGCATCGGGCTCTCTGCTCAGCAAGGAGCCTGCTTCCCCCTCTCTCTCTGCCTGCCTCTCTGCCTACTTGTGATCTTGTGATCTCATTCTCTCTGTCAAATAAATAAATAAAATCTTTAAAGGAAAAAAAAAAGAGGACACTGAAAATTTAGAGTGGAATCCACAAGAGAGAGAATGGTATCACAGTATTCAAGAACAGTATTTAAGAACAGATCACAGTATTTAAAAATAGAACATTGGTTTAGGTCCTAACTCTACCACTTCCTGCCTATGTGATCTTGGGCATTGTGTCTGTACACTGCAACTCTAAAAGGCAGTTAATAATGATTCTGCATAACAAAGAGCTCTATGCTCGGTAACATGGAATACCAATAGTATTTCAGCAGTAATAAAATAATAATAATGAAGGGTTCAAGATGATTTTCTTTAACTGTCCATACTATTATGAGATGGCTATGTCATCCTCACCAGGAAAGGGGAAACTTTTGGATAAGACTCTGTGTAAGCTTTCGACTTCCAAACAAGTTGAGAAGCTGATTCTGGGGATTTATTCATTCATTCATTTGTTTTTTGTTTTTGTTTTTTTTTTTTTAAGATTTTACTTATTTATTTGACAGAGAGAGAGACAGCAAGAGAGGGAACATAAGCAGGGGGAGTGGGAGAGGGAGAAGCAGGCTCCCTCAAGTGCAGAGAGCCCAATGCAGGGCTGGATCCCAGGACCCTACCACCCAGACGCCAGCACCTGGGGATTCATTTAAATAAAGACTCGAGCACGAAGAGA
This sequence comes from Lutra lutra, assembly GCF_902655055.1. Classification (NCBI taxonomy): domain Eukaryota; kingdom Metazoa; phylum Chordata; class Mammalia; order Carnivora; family Mustelidae; genus Lutra; species Lutra lutra. The sequence goes on along the minus strand of NC_062287.1, from coordinate 18,819,359 downwards.
CTCAGAGTCCAAGTACAGAAGTCTGGGGACAACGTATGGCCAAGAAATGATGGAGACATTCGTTTCTGCTCTGGTGGCTGTAGGATGGACACTGCAATCGTGCACCATTGGGCTTAGTGATGGACAAAGGCTTTACACCTAGGAGGCCATCCTTTGAACTTGACAGTGGTAAAGGTAAGTTCTGACTTGGGTTTATCTTTTTTCCCTTTTTCTCCAAGATACAGAAGAAGTTTCCTTGGCTAAAAAGGCATGCCAGACAAACTGCCTGAACCAGATAGCCAGGAAGAAAGAGCAGAGAGAAAACACACACGGGTGCTCAACTGGAGGGAAGGGAAGGAAATCGGCTTCTGTTTCTGTCTTAATGGACTGTCAATCCTTCATTTCCTTGGGCCTTTGAACATACACCCATATGGCTTGTGTCAATGCTTTCCATCGCTCCCTGCGTCAGAGACGGAGACACCTTTTTATAGTCACTGCTGGGAATACTCTAGTAATAGACTAGTAAGCCTGTTTGGTTCTGGAGAGAAAGATCAGCCTCTGCAAGGCTAGCCAGCAGAAAGAAGATCTCCTTCTGAGTCACTCTGTCCGATCCATTGCTCTTTTTGAGGTCAGGACTGATTGAACAGCAGTCTTGCTATCCAGCCTCTGCTGCTGGATTTGTCAGAACACCACTTTAGAGGTTAACAGGTGGGGAAGCAGATAAACATTAAATGTTAATGGCAAAAGAGCCCACAGATCTCCTATTAAACCCCTATACGCGCATAAGAGTGGCAAGCCTTTTGAAGAGTCCTGCATTTTTACATCTACCCAACCAACCCTGTCTTATTAATTGGTCCCCTTAACAGGCATTGTTGTTTTTCTTTCCTCCAAAAGAATGGTTATGTGTCAGGGGCATGCATTTAATTGCTACTAAATCTCCTGGGACTTAGGAACTAAGTCCACGTCTAAACCAGCAAAACATTATCTGCGCTGAGTTCTAACCAAGTACAAGTTGTGCAGCATCCTTATTCTTGCTGTCTAAGCACAGTAACACCAGCACTACACATGAACCTCCCTGGGCAGGCCAACAAAGAGGGCGAGTGCCCAGATTCTAAGCAGGCTTCCACTCGGGGCAAGTTCAGCCAAAGTGAACACTTTCTTTTGCATTTAGTGAGATCTCCAAGGAGAAATGGACCAAGAAGGTTCACAAAGGCTGGAATCAAATCCAGTGCCAAAAAAAAGTATGGGAGGGGAAATGCTAAGCTCCTCCAGAATGCAGTTCACTGGAACTCTTCCCGCTAACAAGCCCAACCAAGCCAGAGAACAAGGTTCCTTTCTGGCTTCTGCCCACCCTCATCAAAGCAGCTCTTCATAGGCTATTATCAAAGCCCCAGCTTCTCTGGAGGATGCCTTCTTATCTGATTAAGTGGAATATTATGCTAAATATTCAGCCACCCCGGCACTGGCTGTGTGGGTGCGCTGGATAAAATCTTCATGAACACGCCATCACAGGGTCATTTGTTTAATTTCAATTCTGCAAAATGTAAAAATAGAAGGAGCTGCTGTGTAGGGTTGAGGCTTGACAGCTTCAATGAGAGGACTCCAGGAGCCCAAAAACCATGCTGCTCGGCTGGATAGGCTGGCTTTCTCCCCCCGGCCAGAGGAAAAGGGGAAGAGAATGAACCTGCAAGCCAGGTACTGCCTTCTCTTATCCTCTCTCTCCCCATCTTTCACCTTTTCTTGCACTTAGTGTCTGCATCCCCCTTCTAGTCCACTGGCTTCCTCTCTCGGCTGCTCCGCCTTCCCCTCCTGCATCATTTTTATTCTTTTTCTCCTTCCCACGGACCCTGTTTGTACCAACAGCCTCACCTGGGCTGTGCTCAACTTCTGGAACTGCTAGATTCCAGGTCTCACAAACTTTTCCCGAAACTGCTCTTCTGACCCATTCCCATTTCTATCCCCTACCCCTTCCCCAGGTCCCAGACCCTGAGAATGTGACAATGGGATTCCTGAGATGTGTTAGGTTAAATGGGAGAGGAGCTGTAGAGGCTGCCTTTCTTCATGCCCCTTCATCTAGCCGATATACATTTATTATTCATTGAGCTCTACAACTCCTGGTGGGGGTCAGGGTGGGCAGGCAGGTGGTACCTCCCCGGTTTTGTGTTTTGGATAAATCAATATTTAATTTCTTGAAATTTAAAAAAAAAATAAATGCTCAAGTTGCACTCTCCATGTCTGATCTTTGAAGCCCTCAGCCACCTCCTCTTTGGGCTTACTAAAATTCAGGCTCAGAAAGGGAAAATTCCTTTCACCAGAGGTTCCAGAGCTGTGCCAAAAGCCCACGTGGGTGCTGAGGGTGGGGAAATGCTTCCTGCTTCATGCCTGTCGGGGTCTCAGAAAGGTCCCACTATTTGACCTAGTTTCAAACCAAAGCATTCAGGTTGTTTCTATTAAGATTGGTCATTAATATGCTGATGGAAGGACCCATTCATTCACTGCGCCTACAATGGGCTCCTGGCCTGTGGTGTCCGTCAACGAAAGGAGCTGTCCTTCTCCCCTACTGTGGATCACCCGTGACTTTCTCTGAAGACAGAGCTTCACCGGCTGGCTTGAGGAAAGCCTAACGGGAAAGGTGGTTAGCAGACTACTAACTCACAGATTCATCAACGTCAATCCACTCTAGACAAGAACTTACATTCCTATTATCATTCCTATCTTACAGACCTATACCTGAGTCCACTGCAAGCATTCCCCTCTCCAAAGAACTCGACTGCCACCCACACCAAATAGGGTTTCAGTCAATGAAGGTGGCCCTCCTAACAGCATAAGCCTACTCAGAATCCCATTTCCTAAAACACACACACACACCCCTTTGCTATCACACTGTTTCCACCCTCCTGCCTCTTATTGGCAACGTCCACTCCTTGTGCAGATGGGCAATGTGTACCCACCAGGTACAAAGCACAGTGGAGACGGAAACATCTCTTAGAAGCCAGAGCCCTGTATGCACGGAACCCCGGCACCTAAAAGATGTATACAGTGTTTCTGCTTTGAGCGCATTAGGGTTTTGGATCAAATCAAGGAAATGATGATTTTAGCACAATTTGAAGAATAATCATGCCTAGACAGAAAATGAAATGTACCAATCCACAGATGGAAAAGGGGGAAAGGAGAGGGAGAAAGAAAAGATCCTGATCAAGCTGAAAGAACAAAGAAAATCAAAGCAGTATCAGCTGTAACAGGCACCCCAAGAGATAGCAAGCCCTTGGCAGGGTGAGTGCAACAGGTGATTATTCATCGCAGAATATTAAATAACAGCCCAAAGAGCCCCGCGCCACCTGTGCACAAGCAGCACGCTGTGGGAGCAGAGCCGTGACAACCCCTCCCGAGTGCACCTGCAGCCCGGGGCTGGCGGCTCAGGTACAAGTGTACAGACTACAGACGCGTCTGGTGGGGATGCCCTGACAGCGAACCAATAGTGAGCTCATCCGCAAAGACATCAAAGGACTGCTAAGGTCCCAAAGCAAAGGCTGGAATAAGGTGGTGGCAGGAACCAGCTTTATAGCACAATTGCCTCATAAAGGTGTGATTTCTTCTTATTTTTTTTTTTTAAAGATTTATTTGAGAGAGAGAGAGAGAGTACACAGAGGAAAAGGGAGAAGCAGACTCCCCGCTAAGCAGAAACCACGGCATGGGGCTCATTCCCTGGACCTTGGGATCATGACCTGAGCCAAAGACAGACACTCAACCGACTGAACCACCCAGGCGCCCTAGAGATCTGATTTCATTCAAGGCCTGTGACCCTTGAATACATCTAGACAAGAAACCGAGCAAGGCACTCACATTTGGTGACACCATCAAATTGGGGTGCGACAATAATACCCCAGTTTGGCTCCATATGGATCGGTTGCTCATACCAGTTTCTTTCCAACACTAACACCAAAGTGCAGCCCCAAATCTCCACACCTAAAAGCCGTTGAGTGTGAACCAGGGAAACCAGAGCTTCCACGTGCCCCTTGGGGACCAGGTCTCCCAAATGCCAATGATGAGGACGCTCAGTGGAGCTCTTGGCCCAAGTTGCAAGTTGAGGACAAGATCTTCTGAGCAAGTTATGAAGTCAGTGGGCCAAGGGATGGGGGTGGGAGGGCTTCAGGCACACACAGGTGACCTCTCTAGCAGCCTCACTGCACACCATCAAAGGCAGGCAGTTTGTTTTGAGCAGCAGGGAAGGGGACATGACTAGGGACACCAGGTATAAGCAAGAGAGATGAGATCTGCAAGGAAGGAACAAAGGCAGAGGCACTGCAAATAGAGGTAATGATGGAGGGAACAAATGCTAACCTCACTCAGAGCATAAGACTGAAGGGCTCACACAGGAGACATATGTTTATAGGTTGCCCTCTGACCTCCTAAATGCTGTTGAATGAAAAAGGTCAGGTCACACCAGACCAGCAGCCTGGGTGCGTCTCTCTGGTGTGCCTGCTCTATGGTGAGCCTCAAGTTCAGACCAGAAGCAAAGGGGGACTTTTGGGTGGGAGACAGAAAGGCAGTATTTCCCACCTGTTTCCCATATCGGCTACCTGAGCTCCAAGAGAGAGCCCCAGTTGAAATACGCCCCTCTTGGAAAGCCCCCCAGGCAGAGAGCTCCTCCCCCAGAAATCATTCTTTATATCTGCGAGAGGTAATGTGCCCACATAAGCACTGGCAGAGGAGACAGCTCAGCCCCCTCCACAAATTTCTTTATCGTCTCCCAGAATGGTGGGAGTTTTACATCTGCTACTGTCATGAAAACATTTTATTATTTTTTTACAAGTCTTTGCTTTTTTCTTTTTTTTTTTTAACTTCCTTGGATAAAGCTAGGGATCTTCCAAGTGGATGTGATGTGCACAATCTTTACTCCCCTCTCAGTGCTGCTCACCCCCCACCACTGCTCCAGGCCCACCAGACCTCAGCCTGGGAGCCTGCTATCAGGCGTCTGTTCATACGTGGCCTTGGAGCAATGTGGCCTGCTAAGGGACTCCAGGAGGAATGAAGTTTCTCCAGGCAGGAGGTCGGCTGACAGCTGCAAACAAGTTGTTTGGGCTCTAACAACTTCATTCTAATGGCCATTTCTCATCTCCTGGAAATGGAGTAAAGCCATTTCTTCTGGAATGGGACTCCATGCACCCCTAGGCCCAAAGCAGGAGTTTCTCCAGTTACTAGACCTTCCATCTCCACTCTAGGAGGAAATTAGGAAAAGCAGAACCTCTCCCTAGTCTCACTAGGAAGACATCTTCAGATAAACCTCATGATGTCCACTTTGTCATTCTCCCAAATCTCGGACTTCTACAGCATAAGAGAAATAGGCATAAAATTGATGGGGGTAGCCCGGTAGGGGGAGGGGAGCACCACCCTGAGCAGGGAAAGCCAGTGTCCCCAGTATCAACTTTTGCCAGAAAGCTGGAGAGAAGGAGACTTGATCTCCCTACCCACAGCCCTGCCCTCACCACTCGCCTGAGCACATCTCCAGAACTGAAGGCAGAAAGAAGCCAGCTTAGCCTCTGGAAATTCCTGAGAGAGACGGTCTATCCCAGTGGTTTCCTGGGGACACCAGCTCTCAGGAGGGGACACCACAGCCAGGCCACAATCCATGTTAATAGCTTTCAAGTGCCCTCTGGTAACTTGGAAGCTGCACTCAAGATTCAGAACCAACAGCACCCTTACGGCCACCCCAATGCTTCCACAGCCTCCGGGTTCCCCGGGGCTTCCCCATCCTCGCCCCGGCACCCAGATGTGTTCCTCTCAGGGCTGAGGAAGGTCGAGAGAAGTTCTTACCTGGGTCTTCTGGGAGAGGCACTCATGGGGCCCGCCGGTCGGGGCGCCCTGGCTGCTGGCTGCTGCTCACCGCATCTCCCAGGGAGCCCGGTTTTGCAAAGAGAAGAGCCAGTCCCATCTGGAGCAGGGAGGAGGAGTGGAGCCCGAGGACGCGAGGAGCGGAGGAGCCGAGCCCCGGTGGGGGTCGCGGCGCAGCTCCCCAAGGGTCTCGGGGCTCTGGCACCGTGGGCGGGGACCCGGACGGCGGTCTCTACCCTGGAGGGGCGGGGTGGGAGGTACGGGGGCGGGGGTTGGGGGGGGAGGCGGATGCCTCGCAGGGCTCCAAGGCTCCCGCTGGCTCCGCGCCTGCTATCACCGCAGCGTGTCCCCACGGTCTATATATGCATTGCCCCCTCCCTGTCGCTGTTCTCCTCCCCGCGTCGTCCGGACTGTACCTCTGTGGTTTCCGCTCGCGGCTCAGTCCCCTCTCCCTCGCGTCCCCCCCTCCCCCCCTCCTCCCCTCCCCCTCCCTCTCCGGGTGCAGCCTGCTGCCAGGATTCTCCCGGTGTTGCCTCGCTCAGATTTTTTAGCACTGAGGTGCAACTCGGGGACACACAACCAGCCAGGTCCTTTAAAACCAACCGCTCCTTTACAATCAGACCCTCAAGTTTAGTGCGGAAACCAGCGCGAGAAAGGCGGCTGCCTGGCGGCTAGGAGAGGATGTTGGCCCATCTGGAAACCAGATCTCCCCATTTCAGCAGAGCTGTGAAAAGGGATGCCAGGAAGGCGAATGGCATAGATCAGCCCACAGGTGACCTGCTGGGTCTTCAGGCTGGGGTGGAATCCTGCGTTGGGAGTGTCCAAATCCCAGCATTTACAAAGCAGCGTAGAACCTGAGGAGTCATTTGGTTTAAAGTGCTCATTTTGCAGAGAAAACTGGTGCTCAGAGAGGTGCATTGACTGGTCCAGCGTCACACAGCTAGCTGGGAAGGAGACCTGAGTTATCCAGTTGTCAGGACACCCAAGTGTCCAAGCCTAGAGAAGAGCACTCTACACGGAGTGGCCCCAGAGACAGCCCGTCAGTTTTCATTCATTCACTCTCCCCTCCCGCACCCGTGTTCCTGGGAGGTCACCCGAGCCCACCGAGGAAAAATAACCAGCCAGTTTACAAGTTGACCAGTCTACTCTACCCAGAACCGCTTCTTAAGCTCTCCCTGCTTCCAGGAAGGCTGTGAAGAATGGAAAACTCCAAAGGCACAGCAATGCTGAGGCCAACCAAAGGGGAAGGCACAAATCCTTGCTTATTGCTATGTTCCAGAAATCCAGCTAACAGGACGTGCTTTACAAAATTCCCATTTTCCACTCCTCATACTCCTCTTTCCTCTCTGTCCTTCCCAGCATTCTGACCACTCACTCTCTGAGACATATTTTCATGGTACCCGCAAAAGAGAACACATCTTCCCCCACGTGCTTCTTACATTGCAACTAAAATCCTACCTGGTAATATCAACCTATATCAAAAGGGCTTTCTCACCAGAAGACCTTGGGGGCTGGGGAGGAGGGGGCAGGATTGTCTTAGCAATCCTGCCCAGAAGATGTTATTATCACTGGCAGAATCTTCTCATTCACAAGTGTCTGGCTTTGTGCATTTCATTTCTTCTTAAGGCTTTTATTTCTTTATTTTCATGAAAGAGAGAGAGAGAGAGAGGGAAAGCACGAGTGAAGGGGAGGGGCAAAGGGAGAAGGAGGCTTTCCACTGAGCAGGGAGCTGATGCGGGAATGGATCCCAAGAACCTGAGATCATGACCTGAGCCAAAGGCAGATGCTTAACTGTCTGAGCCACCCAGGCGCCCCAGAGCATTTCATGACCCTAATGACAGAGCTCACTGCAAACTGCTCCTCAGGACAATGGTATCAAGGACCCCTTCCTGCTGGGGGGGGTTCCAACATTTTGCACTCATATACTCTCTTTAGGGAAGTTATGATCCCTACTTCACACCATGTGCTTGAAGTGACAGAGACTGATGAGACCTACCCTGGAGTTACACTGTAAGTCCGGAACAGTTCCTTTGTCCAATGTGGCCATGGAAAAGCAGGTAACAGAGTAGGAGTTTGAACCCTGAAGTAGGCACCCCATCCCCACCCTTCACCAGCTCTGTCAACTTGAACACGGTATTCAACCTTTCTAACCTTTAGTTTCCCTGAATGAAAAATGGAGAAAGTAATCGGCTCTGCCTGGGTATCAGTGAGATCCAAAGGCAGACTGCTTGGAACGTGGAACCCAAAACATTTTAGCTGTTATTCACACTGTCCACACTGCTCTCTGGGCCAGGGCGCCCTCTTAGAGACCTCATACTTACACTTACTGGCTGGCTAACCCTGGCCAAGTTGCTTAATCCCTCCCCTCTTCTCTCATAATCCAACCTACCTTAATCTCGAAAATGGGGATCATAATATGTCCTTCATAGGACTGTTGAGAGGATGAACTAAAATAATACATGTGAAACAGCTAGCTTGGTTCCCAATACAAAATGAACCAACAAAATATGTTAGTCCCAACTTCGCCTCCAGTTACCGGATGTGTGAGCAAGTTAACGTATCTCTTCTGAGCCCCACAGGGTTGCAAAGATTAACATAACATCTGTAAATTATCTGGCACACAGTGAAAGTGAATATATACTAATTACCTTCCATCCCTTTCGAAACTGCTCAAAATTTATTTTTACCTGAAAGTGTTCCCACCATATCTCAATCACTCATGATCTCATTCATCCTTTACTTAAGATCCTGTAATACCAGTCTGTTCCATTTGCATGTATTTACATCTTTTTCCCATTCCTTCATTCATTTAGCAAGAATATATTACTTATTATGTGCTGTCAGGCACTGTGCTGCTCTATTCTGACATGAATGTATTTCTTTTATATTGATGTTCCATTCCCAGAAGCTAGGAATATGGGGTGTGTGTGTAAGTAGGCTCCATGCCCAACGTTGAATTCAAACTCACAACCCTGGGATCAAAAGTTGCATGCTCTATCAACAGAGGCAGCCACGCACCCCTGGTTGTCCGTGTGGAGGCAGCCACGCACCCCTGGTTGTCCATGTGTTTTAACTTTTCACCTCTTCCTATAAACGAAGGCATAGCCACAGGTTCACTGAGCTGGAAGGAGGCCCAGACATTCTATCAGACAATGTTTCATTTTACAGCCCAGAGAGGAAAATCGACTTGCACTCATTGCTTAAGCTAAAATGGTGGTGATTTCTTGCGTCCTTATCCATTGTTCTTTGAACTACGCAAACGTTTCTTGCCACCTGTTCCATGGAACACTAGTTTCTTGGAATGTTCCCAGGTGGCACTCCAACAAAGGGTTCTACGGCTAAGTGTGTTTGATAAATAATGGGTTAAGCAAAGTAAAGCACATTTGATTTTAGTTTTTGTTTTTGTGTTTTGTTTTTACTGCAAGGCTTTCCAGAGCCTTTCTTATGTTTATGAACACTGTGAAGTTACAAGAGGGATACAGCACACCTCACCTTTTAAATGCATTCAATCAGGAAACCTTTTCTCATAGAATGTTTGGGAACCTACTGATCTAAGACACAGATTTAGGGAACAATGGTGCTACACCCTGGAAATGCAAGCAAGTAATGTGCCTACTCTGTTTGTAGGACCTCTGGAAAGGTCATAACTCATGACAGGCATTCAGTGAGTCCCCTTAAAGCTATAATAGTGGCAGGGTAGTGATAGCACTTAGTTGCCGATGGATAGCTTTGGTGATAGAGCAGAGTTTGGTTGAATGCACAAGTCCCATCCTTCCTTCCTCTCTCCTCATGCAGTGTTAAGTCTGTGACAGTCATCCCCACCACTGCTCTGCTCCCTCAGAGCTGGGAGGAAACGAATAGTAAATACTCTTTAAGCAATCTCAGAAGGGAGCAAAAAGAGGATATTTCATTAGTATTAAAAAAAACTTTTAATTGAGGGGCGCCTGGGTGGCTCAGTGGGTTAAAGCCTCTGCCTTTGGCTCAGGTCATGGTCTCAGGGTCCTGGGATCGAGCCCCGCAGGCTCTCTGCTTAGCAGGAAGCCTGCTTCCCACCCCCCCCACCCCACCCCCCCGCCGCCTGCCTTTCTGCCTACTTGTGATCTCTGTCTGTCAAATGAGTAAATAAAATCTTCTAAAAAAAAAAAATAGGGGCGCCTGGGTGGCTCAGTGGGTTAAGCCGCTGCCTTCAGCTCAGGTCATGATCTCAGGTCCCTGGGATCGAGTCCCGCATCGGGCTCTCTGCTCAGCAGGGAGCCTGCTTCTCTCTCTCTCTCTCTCTGCCTGCCTCTCCGTCTACTTGTGATCTCTCTCTGTCAAATCAATAAATAAAATCTTAAAAAAAAAAAAATAAATAAAATTTTAAAAAAATTTTAAAAACTTTAATTGAGCAGCTGCTAACTGCTGAGCACTGTGCTAGGTGATATATGTTTATGTTTATACTCATTATCTATCTATATTCTGTCCGTATCCTTATAACCACTTAAAGAGGAAAATAGCCACCCCTCCATTTTGAAAATAAAAAAGCTAAGGCTCAAAAAGTTTATGGGGCAAGAGGCCAAATTAATTCAATGACAAAATGACAACTTCTAGTTTCACTATAGTCATTTCAGTCCTAGGGGAGCATAGGCAGATTGTGTACTAGAACACACTTTATAGGACAAGTTCTCTCTTTCACTGGAGAGGCAATTATAGAACAAATGTTGATTAGTACCCAATTAAGTAAGAAATGGAGACAAGAAAATTCCTTTCTCAGTTGTCTCCCCCAGGGGTCCACACACTGGACTCTGCCCATCAGTTAGAGTATGTGAAGGATACAGGACTCATGTTAGCGCTTGAAAGGAGCCATGTTTATTGTGGTGATCATTTCACAGTATATGAAGTCAAGTCATTATGCTATAACCCTTAAATTTATACAGTGCTAGATATCGATTATATATCAGTAAAACTAGAAAAATAAACGAAAGGAGCTATGGTATCAATTGATCAGAGAGGACACTTCGTGTACACAGTAAAATAAAGACATAATTTTCTCCCCAGCTCTAGTAGGAACTCAGGCATGTGGAACCAGGACAGTGATTTAATTATTTTTCTCCCTCTCATCCAAAATATCTGAAAATTAATAAAGGGATACTTCACGGATGTCAATTACAAGAACTGTCAATTACAAACCCCAGCAGAAGAAAGGTCAACAGAAAAGAATCACCAGTTACAAGCCCCAAGAAGGGAAGATGTACGTTACATCTTCCACAAGAGATCCAGTATCCATGCAACTCAGCTAGTTAGAAACCATCATCTCCTGGACCTCTTGCTTTTCTTCAGTGAACTTTCCTTCAGAACAACCCCTCCCAGCTTCCTCCTTCTCTTCCATAAAATAATGTTCCTCTCTTTTGCTGGACTTGCCTATGGTTTTTGTAGTAGCTTGCTTGTTATGAATTGCAATGATCTGTTATTCCTGAATGAACACATTTTGCTTGTAAAATAACTGGCAATTTTATTTTTAAGGATAACATAACCTTTTGGATTCCACACTCAGCCCACCATTCATCCCCAGCAAGAAAGCCACACCTGGGGCCAACTTCCAAACTAAACTTTCCCAATAACTATAGTTCACTCAGGGGCAAGTCAAACCATCAGACACCCTTTGGTAGCAGCCACAGATGAGGAAAGGTCTGACTTGTCCCCTTCAAGAAGTCAGAACCCTAAAGGCAGCCATGGCCACCTGTACCTCCCGGCCAGAAACACAGTGAGGCTCTTTCCCCTCTCCCCCTAAGGGGATCTGGAATGAAACCAAGCGATTAAGAGTAAAGGCAAGAGGAAAGGAGAGCAAAGCTTTGTTATTTCCCCCAGGCAAAATATACCAAGAAGCTTCTGTGATACAAATTATATTTGTAGAACTGATACTGGAGAAGAGAGAAGGTGGACATTTGGGTGGTTTTGTTATCAGAGGATTCTACTGTGTTTGTCCTCAGAAACAACTACACTGTGACTGTGCAGGTCCGCAGCTGTGTATGTATTAAGGGGCTGAGGTGGGGGTGTTGGGTAAAACATCAGTATTGTAGAACAACTATTACAATGTGTCAGATATCGTAGAGAGTGCTAGCAATTCAAGATTTCCTGTAATTCGCACACTAACCTGATGAAGTTAGATTCAGTCACACACACACACACCCCACTTTATAGAAGAGAAACCTAAGTTTTTGTTTTTGTTTCTTGAGAGAGATTGCGTGCAAGTGGGGAGAGGGTCAGTGGAAGAGGAAGAGAATCTTTTTTTTTTTTTTTTTTTAGATTTTATTTACTTATTTGGAAGAGAGAGAGCTAGAGAGAGAGGAGGAGCAGGGATAGGGGCAGAGGGAGAAGCAGACTCCCCACTGAGCAGGAGCCCAACACATTGATGTGGCACTCAATCCCAGGACCCCAAGATCATGACCTGAGAGATCATGACCTGAGCTGGAGGCAGATGCTTAACTAACTGAGCCACCCAGGCGCTTGAGATAGCTAAGTCTGTCTTTATTTATTTATTTATTTATTTATTTGACAGAGAGAGATCACAAGTAGGCAGAGAGGCAGGCAGAGAGAGAGAGAAAGAGGGAAGGAGGTACCCCGCTGAGCAGAGAGCCCAATGAGGTACTCAATCCCAGGACCCCGATATCATGACCTGAGCCAAAGGCAGAGGCTTAACCCACTGAGCCACCCAGGCACCCGAGATAGCTAAGTCTTAACAAAGCTTCAGTAACTTGTCCAAAGCGACACAGTTAAATATTTAATGTGGGAACCTGATCTTTTATCTGTGACAAATACTAATCCCAATGGTCTCACAACTGAATGTAACATTTCAAGCATATTCTTTTTGGACTGCAAACAGTTCTGTGAGAGATAAAACATTTCTCCCAATTTGCACAAGAAACTAAGGCTCAGAGGTAACCCTATTCCAAATAGGTAGAAAAGGACAGGTCTAGAATCAAAGCCTTACTCTACCAATCAGTGACTCTAGCAAGATAGGCACTTTCCAAATTTTGAAATCCTGATGCTTTCAAGAGTCAGAAAACCTACCACTCCTTTAAAAATGACCCTGAAAAATTCCCATGACCAAACCAGTCCCTGTAAAGGGCAAAGGCTGGGGGAAAACAAAAAAAAAAAAAAAAAAAACACACAAAAACCCACAGAAAGGCCAGAAGAGTCCCTGGGGCTGCTGGTCATTGTGCAGGGGTTCCAGGAGCTGGAGTCCCTCTGCCTCTCCCTGATAGATTTCTAGCCAAATGTTTAGTTTTTCCTGTGTAGAAAACCTATTAAAGTTTAATGTTGATAATAATAAAAGCAGATCCTCACAGGCACACCTCCCAGGCAGCCTCCGCTTCAGACCACTGCAGTAAAGCAAAAATTGCAATCAAGTGAGTCAAATGAATTTTCCAGTTTCCCAGAGCATATAAAAGTTGTACTTACACTACGCAATAGTCTATTCAGTATGCAATAGCATTGTATCTTTAAAGAAATAATAATAATGCCCATACCTTAATTTAAAAACACTTCATTGCTTAAAAAATACTGACCAAAAATAAAAAAAAAAAAAATTACTGACCATCATCCAAGCTTCTAGGGAGCCATAACCACGGATCCCGGATCGCCATAACAAGTACAATACTACAAAAAAGTTTGAAATATTGAGAGAATTACCGAAATGTGACACAGAGACGTAAGTGCGCAAATACCTCTGGAAAATGGCATGCACAGGTTTGCTTGGCGAAACGTGGCCACAAACCTTCAATTTCTAAAAAAGCATCATAAAAGGAGATTTGCTGTAGTTAATGGTTACAGGTTCCAGGCACCGTTAGAAGTGTGACAAGGGACCATGTGAACAAGCTCCAAGTGAAAAACATCACACACCTGGCGCGCTTACCGGTGGCTACCATTGCTAAGCAGCTCTCCTTACAGAACAGAACCAGGTGGCGGTCAGGATGAGCCGCTCTAAAAGCGGGACTTAAAACGGAGGACCCTGGTTCCAAAAAGCGCCAATGAGAGCCTGTGTTGAGCGCCAATATGGACCAATCAGGATGAAGCCAATTCAAACCAATCAGAATGAGGCCCTTTCAGCCAATCAGGATGAAGCACTCCCCTCCTTAGCACTTTGGGCCAGAGTGGGAACCTGAGCTGGAACTCCGTCCCATCAGGGACTCCCGTCAGTTCAAGTCCAACCTTTGGCGGTGCCGGGTCGCTCTTAGTTCAGGTTGTATCCGTGCCTTTGGCTTTTGGGTTCCACCTATTCTCTTTGGCTGGCCTAGGAACTGATCGCTGGTAACAGACATAGTTTCTTTTTATTTACTCACTTAATTAGGAGTCATGCAGTGAGATAGGTACCATTATCTCCTTTGGTAGATAAGGAGAACGAGGTGCCAAGAGGTGAAGTAACGTGCCCAAGAGGACCTAGCTAGTAAGGGCAGAGCAAGGAGTTAAACCCAGAGACACTGCGGCCAGAGTCCAAGTGCGAGCGAGCTTGTGGCTTAGCCAGGGTATGGTTGCCTGCCCTGGCAAGGTCTGTGGGCACCAGCTTACTGAATAGTGAGACCCCAGGGTATGCGCTTGCATCTGAGGGAAAGGTGTTCTGGGACCGTCTTTTCCCCTCCCCCAATTTGGCCTTTGCCCACAGGCCCTTAGCTCATTTCCCTCCTTATCTCCCTGCCAGCGTCACCAGCTGCCCCTTGTCAGCCCAGCACAAAGAGAAGACAGATTGGCTGGGGGAGGGTTGCCAAGCAGGGGACTCACCCCCCCCACCCCCCCGCGCCTCCTCCTGGGAACACCCATCTGGTCTCTATGACCTACTGATTCGTGCTCAGAGAAGCCTGCTTTCAGGTGAGGGCAGTGGGGATTCAGTCCCTGGAACCACGCCCGTTAATCCAGTAGGGACTTTTCCCCTGACTGGCGGCATCACCCAACCCTGCAGGTCTATTACTGGCATTGAAACAGGGCTCTCCCAGGAGTCCAGACAGAGCTTCCAGGCCTTTCTTTCAGAGACCACATTTGACCTCAGGGATTAGAATGACTTCCTCTACCCTTTCGCCGCTGGGTGTTGTGACACGTTGTTGTGAAATAGCAGCAAAAAGGTATGGATGGGATGTGGGTGAGTAGCAGCCTGAGGTGGTAGATGGGTACAAGCCTAGACCTCAGGAAGCCCAGACTCAAGTCCAAAGTTCACTGGAAATAAGCTATTTGAACTTGGGTTCATTATTTCCCTTCTTTAGGCCTCCCTTTCCTCATCTATAAAATGAGAGCGTTGGATTAGATGGACCCTAGGCGATTTCTTCCATATTGCTTGAAATGGAAAGACTCCTCCAAGAGATGTTTTTTCCAAGGAGAGAATAGGGGAAGAGCCCAGAGTGACTCCCTATGCCCTATATTCCTTCCCTGGAATACCTCCTCATGTCTCTAAAGTATAGAAATCCCATTCTCCAGGACTCCACCCTTTGGGGTAACACACTGGGCCACTTGTGCAGGCTGCTGGGCCAAAGTCTCTGACCCTGGAGAGGTGACTCCTGAGCTCCCCTTTGGCTCAGAGCAAGTATTCAAAGTCTGGGTTCTAAGAAGTATCCTGTCCTGGGCACACATCTTCTCTCAGCTGCCACTGACTGCCAATCTTGGGATTAGCTCTTTATTTGCTTCTGACTCTGCTTTCCTCTTTTAATTAATACAAAGGGAAAAAAAAACCTTAATGAACCTGCATGGGGTGCCAGGCAATTAGCTAATCAGAAATATGGTTAATAAGCTTTAGAACATGAAGTGTCTCACAGAGAAAATCTATCTAACTTTTCAACCATGTCAGGCTCTATTCCTGACAGGCAGTGGCTACCAAGAACACAGCAGGTTAGAGACTTTATTTTTAAAAGGCTTTCCCTGGCTCTAATTTTCCCTAGTGTGAAAGAAATAAGACAAGACCAAAAAAGAAACCAGGTCGGAACACGTGAGGGAAAGCGGAATTAGGAGGCCAACTTGGGATCTTGGGTTGTACTATAAATCTGAGAAGTGGGTGCTGAGTCTTGATTAGATGGCTTTGAACAGCACTGAGTACAGCACACACACACACACGCACGAGCAATCACTGAAGCCGTTCAGCGGTGACGACTGACGTGGAAATGCCTTGTCCTTTGTCACAGTCCCCTGCCAGCAGTCACTCCACCTAGATTTAGGGACTAGCAGAATTGGTTTGGTTGCAGGACACTCCAACAAAGCCTAGGACCTGAAGGTTAAATCTTCTGCCAGGAATGGGGGCCTGTGCATGGGGAGAGGCACATGATGAGAAAAGCCCATCCAGGCAGATGGCACATGGCATGTGGAGAGGACAGTGACAGGCACTAGGCAGCGATCCAAGCGGGGAGGTCCCCAAACAGGAGACGAAAGGTGGAGTATGATGATAGAGGCAACGTGGCGGTGTGCAGTCAGCGACAGGGAGGTCTGTGGGGGTGCCCAGCTTCTGGATCCCACTCCCGCATGGACTGGTGAGAACAAAGAGGGGTCCTGTCCCTACGGAGCTGGGTACTGAGCAGGTTGCAAGGTCAGGACCATTTATCAATGAGAAAACCCAAGATCAAGTTTACATCACCAGCATGTGGCATAGCTGGGATGCGGACTCAGGTAGCCAGGCTCCAGGTTTTTTGTTTTGTTTTGTTTTTAAGATTTTATTTATTTATTTTGAGAGTGCACATGAGGAAGGATGAATGGGGAAGAGGCAGAGGGAGAAGGAGACGCAGGCTCCCCACTGAGCAGGGAGCTCAATGCAAGGTTTGATCTCAGCACCTAGGGATCATGACCTGAGCCAAAGGCAGGTGCTTAACCGATTGAGCCACCCAGGTACCCCAGGATCCAGATCTCAATGTGAGTTTCCTCCCAGCGCTAGGCTCCATCTGCCTGTTCAGGCAGGAAAGAGGCCTGGCAGGAACCCCGGAGGTCATTGCAGAGTCAGTCCTGGAAATTGCTTACCGACTGACTAGAAACCACCACGGGAAGGGCCTCTCCTGTGGGTCCTACAGACTTGGGAGGCACAGGAGAAGAACCAGGAAGAGAAACCCCAGTTCAGTGAAGAGGCTCTAGGGAGAACCTGCAGTCACCCTTCTGCAGGTCACATGTCCAGGCTCAGACAGAGCCATCCCAGAGTGTGGCAATAAATGCCAGAAGCTATCTCAGACCCACAGTGGTAATTCTGGGAAATCGTGGGAGAGCGAAAGACCAAAGTCCTGAACTCCACTGTAGTTTCCAGAAAGGCAGAGACTGGGGAATCTCTAACTGAGCATTAGGAGAGACAATTAAATACATAACTGAACGCTACCAAAGCAGAGTCCTACTGGAGTCCCTAAGAACCAGTTGTGCCCACATGAACTTACCGTTTGGATAGGCTTACCACGGACATCAAAGTACACTTAAATCCTTGTGTACATCATTCATTCAACAAATTCTGAGAGTCTGACACCTGGGATAACAGCCAACAAGACAATTAAATATCTTCCCTCTCAGGGGAGCCTGGGGGGCTCAGTTGGTGAAGCCTCTGCCTTCGGCTCAGGTCATGATTCCAGGGTCCTGGGATGGAGCCCCACATTGGGCTCCCTGCTCAGCGGGGAGCCTGTTTCTCCCTCTCCCTCCGTCCTTCCCCTACCCTCCACTCATGCTCTCTCTTATGTGTGCGTACACTCTCTCGTAAACTAATAAACATCTCTTTCACAGTCTACTGGGAAGAATCTGAAAATTATCATTAAACAATTTCAGGTGAGGACAAGTGTTAAGAAGAAAATAAAGCATAGCCGTGAACTTGCCAGAAGGACGGGGAAAGCTCCTCTCAAGGCGTCTGACCGGAGCTGGTAGGAGGGGCCAGCCTGTGGGGATCCAGGGGAAGTTGTTTGAGGAAGAGAAAATGCAAGTGCAAAGTTGAAGAGCTTGAGGGGTTTGGCCAGTTTCAGAAACCAAAAGGAGGCTGCAGTGTCCGGCTTACAGCAGGGAGGGAAGGGAGAGTCAGGGGATGGAGCTGGGGAAGCGGGCAGCTTTGCAGAGCCTCGTAGACTGGGGGCAGGAGTTCGGATTTCAGATATCGTCTCCAGTGAAATGGAAGCAGTTGAAGAATTTGAGCAGCAGAACGTCAGGATTCCAGTTACTTCTTAGGAAGATGGCCTCGGCCTCTGTGTGGAGAGCAGTTAGGGAGTGGAGGAGTTGACAAGGGAAAATCAATTAGAGACCCAGCACTCATGTGTTGAGGGGAGCAAACATAGTGGCTCCTGCAAGGGTGGCCCCAGGAGAGAAGGTTCCATGCATCAGATTCACGATCCATTTTGGAGAGACCGGTGATACCTTCAGTTTTCAAGCAAATATAATTTATTTTTAATTTTTATATTTATAAAAAAAAACACACACACACACTGGAGCACCCTGGGACCAAATTCCAAAGGAGCCCTGCTAGACCTCTGGCCTTGGCCTTCTCCTATTTGTTGATACCATATGCCTCTCTTTAGGGTATGACTTAAGACAATCCCTTCTGATTTAGTATCTCCATAATAGCCTTCCCTCTAAGATCTCATTTGGCTCCCATTGTTGTGAGCTGCCTTCTCAGGCACCTCTGATGGGATGCAGCCCACATCCTTTGTAGCCAGTCTCCAACCACCTCTGGCCAGGGTGATGGGGGCTCAGGAGGCCCAGTATATAAGGACTGTGTGTGAGGGAACTCTAGCACCAAGATTTAGGTCTCTGGCCTACTAGACCATGCTTATGGTCTAACTCACCATCTTTGGTTGGCCCACTCCTTTCTAGGCCATGTACCATTTACATATGGTGTTTCTCTTTTTCTCTGCACTACCCACAAAGCAGCAGGAATGCATGTGACTCGTTAACTGAGCACAGAAAATGTGCCAATCACTAGGCCCACACAGAGTGGAGCCAGTTGCTGCAATGAGTAGAAGGGCTTCCAGAAGATTCTAAGGGGATCCTTTTTCTTTGAATATGCCTGTGAAAGAGAGAAAAGAGAGTTTCTACAGGGAGGAAGAAAGAACTTTGAATTCCAAAGATTATTGAAATGGCCTGGCTTCTGCCAAGAGACTGGCTTCTAATTTTATTGGAGCTCCAGTCCCTAACTCCATGCTAGAAACTGATTTCTCTTGCTGAGGATCTAGCATATTTTACACCCTCCAAAGGAGCAGTTTACTCTGGAGACATAGAGTCATGTAGGATGATAATCCCAGCAGACAAATGGGAGAAGACAGTAATAATAAATATCACTGCTAAAAGAACAGAAAGGAAGTAAAAGCTTGGGGCATCTCAGAAGCACCAGCTGCTTAATAATAAAAGAAACGATAACATGATTCCTTGGCTGAGCTGCAAAAATATCTTTTAGTTACAGGTGTCAAAGCCCGAGTGTCTGGCCCTTGCTTTATTACTGCCATTTAGTATGCTGTTGGAGTCTGCGCCCAGTGCAAGCATTTTTTCCTGACACCAGAAACACAAAGCTTGCTCTCTCTGAATTCCCAAAGTCCCCCATTCCTTATACCCATTTCCTCCTCTGTTCTCTCCTAACCCAAGATTGTCTGGTCTTTTTGCTATAAAGAGAAACGGAACGTTCTTTCCAGGAAGGCTTAAATAATTGCATCTATGTTCATTGAACTATTAAGCCCTCTCCTGTCTGAGGACTGGGGTGGGGAATACAATTATAAAAAATGATGATGTTAAGAATACGGTTTTCTTTTTAATTCAATTCTCTTTTCCATTCATAAGCCTCGAGAATGACAAGATGTCAGACAGCTCCCTGAAGGGATTTGCGATCTAGTAAGAAGGGCGAGATGAACACAGGATTATAGGGCAAGTATGAAATAAATGGAATGAAAACAAGGGATCCATGGGCAGTGAACAAACCCATCCAGCTTGGAGAGAAGAGAAAGGTCAGGGGAGTCTTCCTGAAGTCGATGGCATTTGAGGTGAGCCTTAGGAGATCATTTGAGTCAGGGAGCAGTAGCAGAAGGCTGGGTGAATGAACGGACCCCAGATGGGACTGGAGAAATTATCCTAGCTATAGAGCCTGAGCTGTTTAAGGACACCTGGTATCTACAGATCAAAAAAACTTAGCTGTAATTCAGAAAAAAGTACTTGCACCAGGAAAGTATTCTTTTGCCTTGACACAGAAGTGTGAAATTCTAGGCCACTGCAAAGAATGTTGGGGGAAAAGTAAGCTGCCTTATGATTCTAAGAGATCTGTTCATTTCCAGAAAATAATCAGGGTTATAGGAATTAGAATCCCATCTGTGGGGGGAGAGAGTTGGGAAGAGCTGAGCATGGTAAGAGTCCCTGTCTGGTTGGCAGGGTTGGGGCCCAGCATTCTAATCCTGAAGCGGTCCTGGGAATGATGTAGGCCACTAGACCAGCCTCAGAACTGGGGGTGGGTCCAAAGCTAGAGCCACATTCTGGGGCCTGAAACAAAGTGGGGAATCCAAAAAGCTATTACTCAGAAAAGCCAGCATCCGAACCCAGCCTGCTCACATCAGATACTCATTTCTGTGTAGTAAAATAGCTCGGTGCCAAGCCTCACCAGATGGTAAGAGTGAGCTTCTGACTTTTTTTCTGCCCTGAGCAAGCACTAGGCCTTTTGTATCTGCAGGCAGTACACTGTGTCAGGGATGAGGAAAGCAGGGGGAAAGGGGACAAGGCAGACTTCATCCTTTGCTGACAGTATCTGACCGTGTGCTCCCAGGGTCACCTGCTACAAAGCAGCAAAGCCTGGTAGGATATGTTGAGACATTATCAGTCTCACCAGAGGAAAGACATAAGCAAAAAGAGGGAGAGCATGAACAAGAAAGAGAGAGGTCAATCCAGATCGATCGGAGGGTGGGTAGTGCTGTGGCCTGGATGCTGAGTTTTGGGCCACCCTTAGGGGGAGGAAAGGAAGTCTGGGGCTTCCCCATGAATTGAAGCCCTCAAGGGAGAGCAAGGAAAGTACAGGAGGTGGGGCAAGTTCACTGACATAGTCCCAGATCAGATGCCCCCTCTAGTCACTGTCAAAAGCAAAAGCAAATCTCTGCAAGGAAATGTCTCCATCCCCAATTTAAGCTCCCCGATGCTCCACCTATTATGACAATGAGCTCACAAACATTACTAAACATAAAATGCAAGCCTCTGAAAGTTGGCAGATATAACGTACAATGAATTTAGAATCCTTTGGATTAAGATATGAGATCTGTCAGATATAGAATATAGAGCAGTTATGCAAATACGAGGATTATCTACATACGCAATGTCTTCTGTGAATAAAGACCGTTTTAGTTCTTCCTTTTTGATCTAGATGTTTCTTTCTTTTTTTGTGTGTGTGCTTCAAGAAACGTTTGGTTCCTCCTAATTGTACCGGTGCATCCGAATTCTAGAGAGGTAATATTTCAAGTTTCTCTTTTTTTAAGTCCTTATTTATTTATCTGACAGAGACAGACAGACAGCATAAGCAGGGGAGTGGCAGGCAGAGGGAGAGGCAGAAGCAGGCTTTCCGTGGATGTGGGGCTTGATTCTAGGACTCCAGGACCATGACCTGAGCTCAAGGCAGATGGCCAACCAACTGAGCCAACCAGGCAACCCTCAAGTCTTTTTTTTTTTAGCACCTGAAAAACCCAAACTGAGAGTCTAAGAAAGCTGACAGAACCTACCTGAGGTAGCACTTTTAGGCTAGTATATCAATTATCTACTGTTTTAATAATAGTCTGTGGGAAAAAAATCTCAAAATCTCAGCAGCATATGACAACAAACACGTAGCTCATGAGTCTGTAAGGTTTACCTAATCTAGGCTGGGTTCATTGACGTGTCAACAGCAGGCTGGCGTGGTCACCGTTCTTATCTTGGCTGGGCACCCTCTTCTGCATGGTGTTGGCTGGCTGATGGCTGATCTAGGGTTCCGTTGACATGACTTGGGTGAATAAACTCTGTTCTACGTGTCTCTTTACCCTCTACCAAGCTAGCCAGGTCATAATCTTCTCATGGTAATGACAGAAGGCAAGAGTAATAAATGGAAATGCACAAGCACCTTTCAAGCCTTTGAAAAGTTTGCTCATATCACATTGGTCAAAGCCATGCCAGACCCAGAGTCAGGGGGCAGGACTCTATGGAGTCCCATGAGGAAGGACACAGATACAGGGAGGCCTGAAGAATTGGAACCATTAATACAGTCATTAATGGTTAGAGCCAAGGGGTTAGTACACGAGAGCAAGGCAATACCACATGTCTTGGCCCTGAAGCAGTTAACATTTGTATTTTACCTCCTCTGATAGAGTGACCAGTAAACCCTACTGGTAATCCATTCCCAAATTGCTGTGCAAGATCTGAGAAGTTCTTAAGAGTAGAGCATGAAGAGTAGGCACTGTGTGGACAGTTAGATCTAATTTTTGAGAAATCTTCAAAGGCAGAGGAGACCAGGCAATCCTGAGGGATTCATTAAGTAAATCAACTCCAGTGTCCAGAATATCCTATATTAATTGGAGTCTCCCTGGTTGCAGATGACAGAAATCCAAGCAAAACTGGTTTAAACAGAAAAGAAACTTTATAGCTTCCATAAGAGGAACTCTGGGAATATGTCAGATTTCAGACACAGCAGGAGCCAAATCCTCAAATAATGACATTGTGACTCAGTCTCTATCTCTGGGCTCCGATGATCTCTGTTTTCATTCTCAGGCAAGTTCTCTCCGTGTGATGGCTGCCGGCAGCTCGAAGCTTACGGCCCCCACTGTAACAACAACATGTGAAAAGGGCTCCATTTCCCTTCTAATTCCAATAAAGCTCTACAATTGACCTCATTATTCTGACTCGTATTACCTCCCCAACCCTGAATCTATTACCTAATGCCAGGGAATGGAAAATGGGTGTTGCCCAAGAACACTCTGTCACGTGGGAACAGTTTTCACGCTGTCACTGCACAACCCATAAACCTAAACATCCATTCCTGTGACTAACTCCAGTCGGGCACAAGGATATTTTCTCATGTATCTTAACCTGTGTCCTTAAAAGAAGAACCTCGTTAAGAATGCTAAGTCTGGGGGGCACCTGTGTGGCTCAGTCAATTGGGCGTCTGACTTCAGCCCAGGTCATGATCTCAGGGTCCTGGGATTGAAGCTGCATGGTGGGGGGGCGGGGTCCCTGCTCGGTGGGGAACGTGCTTCTCCCTCTGCCTGCACTTCTCCCTGCCCTACTTGTGCCCTCTCTCTCTCTCACTCTGTCAAATGAGTAAATAAAATCTTTAAAAAATATAAAAAATTAAAAGAATGCTAAGTTTTGTAGTTTATGCTGCCCCTGACACTGGAGATAGTTAATACTGTGGAGTGAGCAGAGGATTTCCGTGGTAAAATTACCTAGGTAATAGGACAAGCACTTAGGTAATTCCATGTTTTATTATTTTATGAATCGTGATGTTCTTCCTCTTATATAGTATGAATTCTGAGATATTTTTCCCACTAGCACTAATTACCCACTTTCTTATTTCTCTTGTTCTTTCTTTTTATGGTTCCATAGATAACTCACAAACGAGCTTCACAACCACATGCCTGTGGCTGAACATTTTATAATACGAAGTGATTCATACTACTCTTAATATTTATATAGCCTTGGATAGAGATATAAATATAAATGCAGCACGCATAAAGCATGATATTAAATCTTTACATAGACAGCTGCATGGTCATTGAACACTAGAGTTGTGGGTATTTTTATTTCTTGTAAGAAATCCTAGTATGATGTATGTAAGATCACCCCCCCCCAAGTTAAAATTTCAGCTTTGTTTAAACAATTTTTACTTAAAATTAGAATCTATGTTTGGTCTTTTAATTTTTTTTTTAAGATTTTATTTATTTGAGAGAGTGAAAGAGAACGTGAGGGGAGCGGGGGTGAGGGGATGCACAGAGGGAGAGGGAGAAGCAGACTCCCTGCTTGGGCTCCATCCCAGGACCCTGAGATTATGACCTGAGACAAAAGCAGACACTTAACTGACTGAACCACCCAGGCACCCCTGGTCTTTTCATTTTAAGATAATTTTGTTATTGTTGTTATTTTTTATTTTAATTTTGTTTATTTATTTTTATTTTGTTTATTGTGTTATGTTAGTCCCATACAGTACATCATTAGTTTTTGAGGTAGTGTTCCATGATTTTGATTATTTTATAGATTTTTTTTTAAGGTTTTTCTTGTTTATTTGGCAGAGAGACAGCAAGAGAGGGAACACAAGCAGGGGGAGTGGAAGAGGGAGAAGCAGAATTCCCACAGAGCAGGGAGCCCATCCTGGCTCGATCCCAGGATTTTGACCTGAGCTAAAGGCAGACACTCAATAACTGAACCACCTGGGTGCCCCAATTTTGATGATTTTAGAAGAAAAACTAACATTTGTGGAAAAAAATAATTTTATCTTGTTATATATTTTATTTATAGTTTCTGGATAGACATTCAAATTTTATACATTTTTACTCAAATCCTATTTTATTTTTGATTCCTTTAGAACAAGGGTTGACGAGCTACAAGACTACTGCCTGGCTATGTTTGTATATAAAGTTTTATTGGCACACATCCATGCTCATTAATTTATGCGTTGTCTAGAGTTGTGTTCACTTTACAATAGCAGAGTACAGTTATTAAGACAGAGACAACATATAAGGCTAAAATATTTACTGTCTTGCCCTTTAAGAAAAACTTTGCTGATCTCTGCTTTAGATTATTGTCAATGGGACACAAATTATATGAAAACATTAATTATGTTAACATAATTAGTGATTGTGCTAGGACGAAAACAGGACAAATATATTTTGTGGAATAAACATGTAATAATTTAGGAAATATGTAATTTACTGTGCATCTGGACATTGCCAGTCCTTCAACATCACACCCAGACATGCGTAAATATAATTAAATTTGATTGCATTTCATATTTTTGCTGACTTTTAGTCTTTTATAAACCACAGTTTTGGGTGCACCGGGGTGGCTCAGTCGTTAGGCATGGGACTCTGGGTTTCAGCTCAGGTGGTGATCTCAGGGTTGAGAGATCGAGCCCTCCCACCCACTCCCCATCAGGTTTCAGTAGCAGCATGGAATCTATTTAAGACTCTCTCTCCTTCGGAACCCTCCTACACTGTTGGTGGGAATGCAAGCTGGTGCAACCACTCTGGAAAACAGCATGGAGGTTTCTCAAAATGTTGAAAATAGAGCTACCCTATGACCTAGCAATTGCACTACTGGGTATTTACCCTAAAGATACAAACGTAGTGATCCGAAGGGACACGTGCACCCGAATGTTTATAGCAGCAATGTCTACAATAGCCAAACTATGGAAAGAACCTAGATGTCCATCTACAGACGAATGGATAAAGAAGATGTGGTATATATACACAATGGAATACTATGCAGCCATCAAAAGAAATGAAATCTTGCCATTTGCGACGATGTGGATGGAACTAGAGGGTATCATGCTTAGCAAAATAAGTCAATCGGAGAAAGACAACTATCATATGATCTCCCTGATATGAGGGAGAGGAGATACAACATGGGGGGTTAAGGGGGTAGGAGAAGAGTAAATGAAACAAGATGGGATCGGGAGGGAGACAAACCATAAATGACTCTTAATCTCACAAAACAAACTGAGGGTTGCTGGGGGGATGGGGGGTTGGGAGAGGGGGGTGGGGTTATGGACATTGGGGAGGGTATGTGCTCTGGTGAGTGCTGTGAAGTGTGTAAACCTGGTGATTCACAGACCTGTGCCCCTGGGGATAAAAATATATGTTTATAAAAAATTTAAAAAAAAAGACTCTTTCTCCTTCGTCTACTGCCCCTCCCCCCACCGAAGAATAAATAAAAATAAATCTTTTTTTTAATAACCCACAATTTTACACAAAATTAAGAATTGGGACATTCTAAAAAGTAAAACCATAGAGCATATTTTATGTAACAATTTGCTCAACTTACAGCTTCATAATACTTAGGTATATGGGACAGGCTACCTCCGTTTTAACTCTTGTTCCTGGGTCTGCAAAAGCTTGAAACAGGAGAGGGAGAAGTTATGGGTTCCATAAAGGAGAACCAAGATGTTCTAAATAGGAGGAGTGGGGGAGAAAAACCAGACAGATTACAAACAACAGATGTCACTGAGAGCTGACAGTTTGCCAACAGGAGGAGTTCTATCAAATGTTACTGTTCTCTGAGTCCAGAACAGGGATTCATGGGGGCAGGGAGGGAAATATTAGAATAATATTAGAAACAGTAGATATTTACTAAATAGTATGTATTTATATCAGATTCGATAAAATGTCGGAAAATATTAGAATAAGCAAGCTATCTCATGACGATTCTGGTCAGTCAAGTATTTGATCTAAAGCTTGATGGCCATGTCAAGGATCCGGCGGAAGGGTTCCTGCATTAAAAAGAAGACTAGACTAGGTTAGTTTAGTTAACAAACATTTGTTGGCGGTCGTTGTGTCCCAGGCTCTGCCCTAGGCCCCAAGGTTTGTAGGATTCTAATAACCAGCCAAAAAGGCTGGAGAGAGACAGACGAGTTCCCACTGCTGCAAATGCACACAGTGCAGAAATATCTTAGCAGGCAGTCTAGCTCTGCTATTAAGAAAGCTCCGGGTCTATTTTTACATCAGAGACACACACACTCAGAAGCCATCACTGCAGGAGGCAATCTGGGAAGTTACCCGAGGACAGTCTATGGCCTTGACAGTTCAACTTCAGAAGGAAGAATTAAGCAATCTTTGCAACATAGGTCCCCCGATTTAATTTTATTTCATCTAATCAGTCCACCAAAGGCAAAAGGTGAATTTCTAACAAATTAAATTAAAATGCAGTCTCAGCCGCTCTAAAAAGCAGAGTTCAAAACCAATTTTTCTCTGATTTCCTCTTTGAACCTGGAAGTTGAGAGGTCTGTGGAGGGAAAAGGATGCATCCTCCTTGATCTAAGTTATCAAATCAATTTATTCTGTTTCTAAAGGAATTAGAAGAGACAACGGCGTTTTATCTCACTGGATAGGGAGAGAATGGGGCTTCATTTTCATTTCTCAAGAAATCTCTGGAGCCAGACCCAGGCAAATGACAATGGCCAGCATAGTCTGTAGGATGAGAATGCCCTGTTTCTCTCCTTCCCTGCCATCGCTTCCTTTCCATAAAATTGCACCTTGATTTCCATCTGTCTTACAGCTGGGGAACACTACTGACATATATGTAGTTCTCTAAGCCAATCATACTCAGCTACCTGCTAACTAAAGATTTCAATCATTCATTCATTCATTTTTAGAAAGAAAGTGAGTGTGCCCAAGGGAGTGGGGATGGGCAGAGAGAGAGGAAGAGAGAGAATTTTCAGCTGACTGCATGTTCAACGCAGAGCCGAAGGGGGAGCTCAATCTCACAACCGGAGATGGTGACCTGAGGCGAAATCAAGAGTCAGAGGCTTAACCGACTGAGCTCCACAGGCTCCCCAACTAACTAAATATTTTTAAAACCAGAAGGAGACTTAGAGATCATCTTGAAACTTCTTCAGTGCCCAGAAAAGTTACATAAATGGGCCCCGAACAGGAAAAAAGTGTACAACCCCGATCTCTCACTCAAGAGTGTTTCATCTAAACACTCTTTCAGCTGTGCCATTCAGTGTGGTACTCTGGTAGTATAAGGGGTTGGAGAAGTATTCTTGGTAAGCCCCAATACATAAAGTCCACGTTGGACTCCATTGTCTCTCAAACTCTGGCTTGGTCCCCGAACGATCCACAGAATTCTTTTGGGAAATGTTGGCTTTGTGTTCTGACTCTGACGCTTTTCAGTTGGCGATCAAGGTCTGACCCCTCACCCTTTCAGACCTCAATTTAAATCATTTCTAACATAGAGATAACCACAAAAGCACCTTGTAGCATTGGTTAAGGATTTTATTGTTTAAGATAGAGTACATAAAGTGCTTCACAAACTGGGAGGAAATACACAAAGGTCAGGGGTCATTACCACTGGTGCTGCTGTAAGGCACAGTGTTTCTCCAAGATATGCCCTGGGTGGGTTTTCCACATGCAGTAATCTGAGCTCTTTCTTCTCATTCCTTCAACATATCAGGCACCATTCTTCGTCATGGAGCTTCAGAAATGACTGAGATGAATGAGATTCCAGCCATCCAGAGCTCCACGGACTAGTAACACGTACATAAATCGTCGCGGTCAATATGGGAGCACAGAGGGTGAACATGTGCTGAGATCCTTGGGAAGGCTGCATAGTGCGCATGCCATTTGGGTAGTTTTGAGTCAAAAGTAGAAGTTCTCCAGACAGGAGAAGGAAAAGAGTGGAAATGGGGGGCATCCCAGGTAGTTGCAATGGATTTGCATGTTCACACAAAGGCGAGTAGCCTAGAAATGCCGCTATATAAGCTTGAACAACAACATTAACAACTAGAGCTATTTTTTTGAATGACCCCTAAATGCTACATTTTTTAACCTGCACTTATAACCGGCACGGTGGCCCTTCGAGGACATAGCATTGCCTGAAGATGACAGGTGAGAAAATAAAGGCTCAGAGAGGTTAAGTAATTTGCCTAAGATCACAGAGCTGGTAAACGGGGAAGTCAGGTTGTGAACTTAGGTCCCAGTGCTTTGATTTCATGTATCACACTGCTTTTCCTGAACTGGGGGTTTTTAAGAGATGACTGGAAATGTAGGTGAGGGACAGAATTTGCAGAACATTGAGTACCAAAGCCAGGGAGCGTGGATTTTATTCTATAAGTTGTGGGAATTTCTGAAAGATGGTTAAGGAGGTGTTTAAAGAAAAAAAAAAAAAAAAGTCAGTCTGGGGCACCTGGATGACTAAATCGGTTAAGCGTCTGACTCTTGATTTCGGCTTAGGCCATGATCTCAGGGTTGTGAGATTGAGTCCCTCATTGGGCTTGGAGTCTGCTTAAGATTCTCTCTTTTTCTCCCTCTCCCTTTGCCCTTCTTCTATCCCACACTTGCACTCCTTCTGTCTCTCTCCTGAAAAAAAAAAAAAGAAAAAAAGAAAGAAATCACTCTGATGGCAGTGTATAGGATGGATGGGACAAGAAAGAGAAGATCAACAGGAAAATCAGTTTTAAAAAAAAGTATTACAAAGATCCAGACAAGAGAAAATAAAGACCAGCTGAAACTAGGTGTTCATCTGTTCACTCATGCCTATGTGGGACAGATCACTGTTTTATTAAATATGGACTTTTACTATCTCACATAACAGAAAGTCCAGAGGTCCGGCAGGCCCCAGGTTCATCCGAAGCCCTGGCCTCTTTCCTTCTCTCTACTCCAGTAATAGTTATTCTACTATGGGTTCCCCTCATAGACCCAAAATGACTACCAGCGGCAGTTTGAGGTCTACATGCTTCCTTGCTCACATCCTACCAGAGAGAGGCATCTCTCCTCCCAGACCTCCAGTCTGACTGGGGTCAACTCGGATAGCAGGAGTGAGTAACCGCTGCTGGGGGAACCATGTGTTGACTGGGTTAAGAGGAGTCAGGATTCTCCTCTGGATCTGGGCAGGATATGTTCCCCTGTGCCGGTGGGACAGGGGTAGCTACTGGAACCAAATTATAGCTTTTTTAGCAAGGGGAAGGAGGAGCTGATACCAAATGGGCAACAAGTAGCGACCATTGCTGCCATCCAGCTTTGGGCATGGATTCCATACATATCCGTCCCAAACCAGTCTGCCTGAGGACGTGCCCATAGTCAGAGAAGGCATTAGACTAGTCCCTCTCCAACTCCCTTTTCTCAAAGGCTCTTCTTCACTTTATGAGAAAGCCATACTCCCACCTGTTTCAAATATTCCCATAGTGCTTTGCCTCAGGAAAAATTTTCTAGGGTGCCAAAAAAAGAGGAGTTTTTAAAATATTGCAGATGATTATAAGGATGAGGTAACAAGTACTGCCACATGTCAAGTGGTTTCCAGTTTTTTGAAATTCAGAGGAGACCCACCAGGATTATTACCTGTTAGATCACTAAATATACTTTTTAAAAAGGATAGGTTGCAGTGCTATTTTTGATATATAAATTGGAACAGTAAGATAGGAGTGGAATTGGTGCCAAACCCCATTTTATTCTAATAATATGATATATTGAAACATAGATACATGAACTGATTGAGGAAAACAATAAAAGTCCCATCTTTCTCATTAAGTGATGCATTTCTAATAAAATAATGTACTTGTTATGTTTAATTTAAAAGGTCAATATACTTACATTTTTGTTGATTATGGTAATAAGCATTCTCATAACAACTGTTTTTCAACACTTAAATATTTATAGCATCAGAATAAACATTTTTTTCAATTTGAATTTATATTTTTGATTTAGAGAAGTATGAAAGGTGAACAGTAGAAGATTTCCAAGCATTAATCTGGAGAAAGTTAAATGGGCATCATAAGGTCAAGGAGAAAATATATAACATTTTTAACCATTAAAAAAGTGTTGGGGGAGCTACTTGGAGAAATTTCCAGTGAGATAAATAAGTCACAGTACAAAATGACTACAGCTAACCCACCTGTAAGATATATAGGAAAGGTTTTTTTTTAATTTTTAATTTTTAAAATTTCTTTTCAATGTAACAGAATTCATTGTTTATGTACCACACCCAGTGCTCCATGCAGTACGTGCCCTCCACAATACCCACCACCAGGCTGGCCCAACTTCCCACCCCCCGCCCCTTCAAAACCCTCAGATTGTTTTTCAGAGTCCATAGTCTCTCATGGTTCATCTCCCCCTCCAATTTTCCTCAACTCTCTTCTCCTCTCCATCTCCCCATGTCCTCTGTGTTATGATAATTGAAACCATATGATAATTAACTCTCTCTGCTTGACTTATTTCACTCAGCATAATCTCTTCCAGTCCTGTCCATGTTGACAAAAAAGTTGGGTATTTATCCTTTCTGATGGAGGCATAATACTCCATAGTGTATATGGACCACATCTTCCTTATCCATTCGTCCGTTGAAGGGCATCTTGGTTCTTTCTACAGTTTGGCAACCGTGACCCTTGCTGCTATGAACATTGGGGTACAGATGGCCCTTCTTTTCACTACATCAGTATCTTTGGGATAAATACCCAGTAGTGCAATTGCAGGGTCATAGGGAAGCTCTATTTTTAATTTCTTTTTTTTATTCATTTATTTGACAGATCACAAGTAGGCAGAAAGGCAGGCAGAGAGAGAGAGGAGAAAGCAGGCTCCCTGCTGAGCCCAACGTGGGGCCCAACGTGGGGCCTGATCCCAGGACCCCGAGATCATGACCCAAGCCGAAGGCAGAGGCTTTAAGCCACTGAGCCACCCAGGTGCCCCTATTTTTAATTTCTTAAGGAATCTCCACACTGTTCTCCAAATTGGCTGCACCAACTTGCATTCCCACCAACAGTGTAAGAGGGTTCCCCTTTCTCCACATCCTCTCCAACACACGTTGTCTTGTTAATTTTGGCCATTCTAACTGGTGTAAGGTGGTATCTCAATGTGGTTTTAATTTGAATCTCCCTGATGGCTAGTGATGATGAACATTTTTTTATGTGTCTGTTAGCCGTTTGTATGTCTTCATTGGAGAAGTGTCTGTTCATGTCTTCTGCCCATTTTTTGACATGATTATCTGTTTTGTGTGTGTTGAGTTTGAGGAGTTCTTTATAGATCCTGGATATCAGCCTTTTGTCTGTACTGTCATTTGCAAATATCTTCTCCCATTCTGTGGGTTGCCTCTTTGTTTTGTTGACTGTTTCCTTCCAAAAGCTGTGCAGAAGCTTTTGATCTTGATGAAGTCCCAAAAGTTCATTTTTGCTTTTGTTTCCTTTGCCTTTGGAGACATGTTTTGAAAGAAGTTGCTGTGGCTGATATCGAAGAGTTTACTGCCTATGTTCTCCTCTAGGATTCTGATGGGTTCCTGTCTCACGTTGAGATCTTTTATCCATTTTGAGTTTATCTTTATGTACGGTGTAAGAGAATGGTCGAGTTTCATTCTTCTACATATAGCTGTCTCATTTTCCCAGCACTGTTTATTGAAGAGGCTGTCTTTTTTCCACTGTATATTTTTTCCTGCTTTGTCGAAGATTATTTGACCATAGAGTTGAGGGTCCATATCTCTACTCTGTGCCACTGGTCTATGTGTCTGTTTTTATGCCAGTACCATGCTGTCTTGGTGATCACAGCTTTGTAGTAAAGCTTGAAATCAGGCAACATGATGCCGCCAGTTTTGTTTTTCTGTTTTGTTTTTCTTTTTCAACATTTCCTTAGCAATTCGGGGTCTCTTCTGATTCCATACAAGTTTTAGGATTATTTGTTCCAGCTCTTTGAAAAATACCGGTGGAATTTTGATTGGAACGGCATTAAAAGTATAGATTGCTCTAGGGCAGTATAGGCATTTTAACAATGTTTATTCTTCTGATCCAAGAGCATGGAATGGTCTTCCATTTTTTGTGTGTGTCTTCTTAGATTTCTTTCATGAGTGTTCTGTAGTTCCTCAAGTACAGATCCTTTACCTCTTTGGTTAGGTTTATTCCTAGGTATCTTATGGTTCTTGGTGCTATACTAAATGAAATCGATTCTCTAATTTCCCTTTCTGTGTTTTCATTGTTAGTGTATAAGAAAGCAACTGATTTCTGTACATTGACTTTGTATCCTGCCACATTACTGAATTGCTGTATGAGTTCTAGTAGTTTGGAGGTGGAGTCTTTTGGGTTTTCCATATAAAGTATCATGTCATCTGTGAAGAGAGAGAGTTTGACTTCTTCATCCTTGTCGTGTTCCTGATCTCAACGGGAAGGCTGTGAGCTTTTTCCCATTGAGGATGATATTTGCTGTGGGTTTTTCATAAATAGATTTTATGAAGTTGAGGAATGTTCCCTCTATCCCTATACTTTGAAGCGTTTTAATCAATATAGGAAAGTTTTTGAGAGTAAATCCTTTACACAGAAAATCTTTTGTTTAAGTCGCTAAGTTTGTGGTAGAGCCGGTGGGAGGTGGGACCCCCTGAGGAGGTGGGCTCACCCTTTATTGGTAAATTCAAAACATAAGAGCAGGAATTAAAATGGGAAAGGAAAGGCAGGGTCACTCAAAATTTCAATTACCTAAACCACTCAGGATGAAGTAAAAAGAGAGAGTTAATTCTGAGTTCTCAATACAAGGAGAAACATTTTTCTTCTTCTTTTCTCTTTTCCTTTGTTTTTATTATATCTCTGTGAGAAGATGGTTGTTAGCTGCGCCTGCTGTGGTAACCATTTTACAATATACAGTGTATTTACAATACAGGTAAATCAAACCATCATGCTGTATGCCTTTAATTTTTACAGTGAAGCATGTCAACTATTTCTCAATAAAACCAGAAAAAGTTCATTCATGTATTTTCGAATGAATGATTATGAGTATCAAATTGGTAATTGAGATTCCACTGGGTAAGTTTTTTAAATGCTGTAATACCTTCATTTTTAAATGTTGATCCTTACACTATATTAAAAACTGTATCCCTTGGAATATATAAACTTATAAAAAAATTCTAGATGTCAATTTAAAGTATGAAGGAGGGCATGTAGTATTTCTAAATTATTTTAGAGATACAAATCCAAAATGCTAATCACCACTTGTTTAAAGGAGACAACCAAATTGGGTTTAAGAGCAGTAGGCTTGTCTCAGTGCTGGGCAGGTCACTCATACGGATCCATGTTTGTTGTGCTGGTTTTGATGTTCCTATAAACATCCAAGACGTGATGACTTTTAGGCAATTGGAATTCAGCAGAGGAATCTGGACTACATATATATTGCTTGGGGATTATACAGGTACAGAGCCTGGTCAAATCAAAAGCGTAGTTGCCAATATCAAGAGAAAGTATGACAATCGAGAAAAACACCAGAATCATGTTTTGGGAACTAGCACCGGCAAAGGAAACAGAGGAAAGATCAGAGAGGTAGGCAGTGAGTAAGAGAGAAAGACTTTTATAAGGAAGTAATGGACAATAGTCCTAAAAGAGGTCAAATAAGATAAAAGCTCTGAAGTATCCATTGGACTTGGAATTAGGAAGCCAACAGCGACCTTAGTGATGTCAGTGGCCAGTGGGTGGTAGAACAGAGGACTCGTGAAACTGGCTGGGGATGGGGTATCTAGCAAGACCACGATGAATCCGAGACTCTGAATATGAATGAAAGAAATAAAGTCAGAAAAGGGAGCCAAGTGATTTTTCTCCCGGCTGGGAGGTAATGACAACAGCGCGGCTTTCTGACAGTTGAACTTACTAAAACATGTTTAATTTGGATTTAGCAATTTGGGGGTTGAGAAGATCCAAGTTTAAGTGAGAAATGGATCTAAAATAAAAAGAACTTACTGCCCCATCTGTGAGCACAATTTGTTGTCTTTTGACTCCTGTAGGTAATGAGATGTGCATTAGGATATGAAGTCACCAGAGGTAAATTAGATGCTCTTTACTTCCCGGAATCATCTACACATGCATGATGGCTCGAGATGTACATAATGACTGGGGTCTAAAATGGATAAGAGATCGCAGGAGCACCTGGGAGTTCTGGCTTCATGATGCACTAGAGAAGGGGAGTGGTCAGAGGAATAGAAAGAAATCAGAAGAGCAAAGCAGCTCAAAAGCCGGAGAAACACGAGCGGTCAAGGTGTGGAGTAGAACGCCGCAGAGAGCAGTAGAATTGAGAGCAAAGGAAATCTCACGGGATGTCGTAATTAGAGAGTAACTGACGACCTTTGAGAGTGAAATTACATCCGGCTACAGAGGGTCCAGAAACAAGCAGATGGAGAAAAAGTGGGAGATGTCGGTGTACTCACTCAGAGAAACTTCCTGGGGACTTTTCTATCCCAAAGACTCATTTGGGGGCACTTGTGTTATGCTTGGTGAATGAATGGCAGTGTAGAGATATTGCACATTTAGTAAATTAAGCTCCCAAGGCTTTAATGTCTTGGAAAATGAGATGTGCTTGGCAAGTCACAGTCATATTACAGTTATGGACTCGGTAACGGTGTGAATTTCCCGATAATAATAGTACTTCTCTCACCACTTAACGCAAAGGGGATACTTTTTAGCTCAGAGACATTTTCTAATCATTAGTTAAGTAAGTCTCCTTTCTTGTGTGCACCTTCCTAAATGATCGGATTAAGCTTTTATTCTTCTCCCTCGAGAGCTAATCAAATGTGTGGTAAAGCCACTTAGAATCACATTGTAAATTTATTTTCTTCATTCCTTCTCCCTCTTTGGCTATAAAAATGTGGTACTCATACAGAACAAAACAAAACAAAAAGGATAAAAAAGGCTACCACAGTTCACCGCAAGAAGAAGGGCTCTATTTTCATTATGAAGTCATTAACCCTACACTCAGAGCACCTAGCACATGGGGGGAGCCTGGTACCCTGTATTTTGGTGGCCGGTGGTAGGAGGAAGTAAAGTCTGCCTTCTAGATGCCCACAGTTTGAGTGTTGGTGGGGGCCCCTGAATAAGGGCATATTTTTATGAAATGGTAATGACCAGAACCCAGTGTGGTTCTTCTTACTGTAGATATTGAGGATTTGCAGTTGAGTTGAAGAGCATAGACTCTCATGCTTGAAGAACTTTCAAATTATAGTTCCTCTAACTCCCTGTCCAGTATATGTATCCACCCCCCCGCCCCCGCCAACATTTCTGCCAAGTGACATTTCTGCTAGTGAATTCATTAGCTCCTGAGGACAGCGCTGACTCTTAGTAAGTTCTTCCTTATAAAGAGTAAAGTAAGGGGGCGCCTGGGTGGCTCAGTGGGTTAATAAGCCTCTGCCTTCGGCTCAGGTCATGATCTCAGGGTCCTGGGATCGAGTCCCGCATCGGGCTCTCTGCTCGGCAGGGAGCCTGCTTTCTCCTCTCTCTCTCTCTGCCTGCCTCTCTGCCTACTTGTGATCTCTCTGTCAAATAAATAAATAAAATATTAAAAAAAAAAAGAGTAAAGTAAGGATAATACTCCTGTATTTTTTTTAAAGATTTTATTTATTTATTTGACACACAAAGAAAGAGACAGTGAGAGAGGGAACACAAGCAGGGGTAGTGGGAGAGGGAGAAGCAGACTCCCCATTAAAGCAGGGAGTCTGATGCAAGACTTGATGGCAGGACCCTGGGATCAAAACCTGAGCCGAAGGCAGACGCTTAACAACTGAGCCACCCAGGCGCCCCTGCTCCTGTATTGTTTTGGTCCCAGTTCTGCCAAGTCTGTCCACTCAGAGCAAATGTTGTCCCAAATATTTGGAGGTAGTTTCATTGAGTCTTCTCTTTTCCTTCAGCTTCTACTCATGAGTTTGGCCCTAAACCCTCCACGACCCCAGTTGTTCTGTCTGAATGCACTGTTTTCTATTCTCCTAAACTGTTCCCCTGATACAGAATACATTTCCCATTCCTGGGCTGTCCTGGGAAGGGCATGGAAGAAGCTGTTGGCTTTCCCCATGTGTGAGGTTCAACAGCTCTGTGCCGCTCCAGAGAACATTCATCTTTTTATTTTATTTTTTAAAGATTTTATTTATTTGACAGACAGAGGTCACAAGTAGGCAGAGAGGCAGGCAGAGAGAGAGAGAGGAGGAAGCAGGCTCCCCGCTGAGCAGAGAGCCTGATGTGGGGCTCCATCCTAGGACCCTGGGATCATGACCTGAGTCGAAGGCAGAGGCCCAACCCACTGAGCCACCCAGATGCCCCAACATTCATTTAATTTACACATGACATTCGTGCTCTTCATTCATTCCTACCTCCCCAGCCTTCAATGTCTTCCTCTTTGTTATGGAATACATCTGTTTCCCTGCTTGGTTTTAAAGGCTTTTTCTCATCTTTTCCTATTGGATTCATTCGGGGTTATTTTACACTCTAACAGACATCCATCCCTTGGGTCCGTCTGGTCTTATTAATATATCCCAAGCATCTCCTGCCTGTTCACTTCCAGCTCTGCACATTCTCGTGCTGTTCCCTATCTGAAATGCTGTTCCCTATCTGAAATGCTCTTCCCCTTGCCCATTTAAATTCCCTCTATCTTTCAAGACCCAACTCAAATACTACCTCCTGGATGCAGCCCTCCTATGTTATGTCCACTTGGATTATCTCCTACTTTGCTGAGTGTTTTTATCCCTCAGACACTGATAGGGCAGGACCCATCTTACATCTCATGCATACTAAACTTCTTGGTCATTTGTCTTGTATTATTCACTATAAACTATATGCATAAGTATTATACTCAGAGCAAAACATGGACACATTTTAAAATTCACTTTGTTTTATCCACTGGTTGTTAAGGACTGAATGTTTGTGTGTCTCCCCCCGCCCCCGCCAAATTTGTATGTTGAAACCCTAACTCCTAATATGGTGGTATCAGGAGGGGGGCCTTTAGGGAGGGGATTAGGTTATGAGGGTGAGGTCCCTATGATTGGGATTAGTGCCTTCCAAAAGCAACCCCAGAGAGCTCTTTCAGTCTCTTCCCACCATGTGAGGCTATAATGAGAGGGCAGCCAGGTGGGTTCTCACCCAAACACACCTATCTGGCTTGCTGACCTTGGACTTTCAGCCTCCAGGACTATGAGAAGTCCATGGCTGTTGTTTAAGCCACTCAGTACAGAGTCCTTTGTCATAGCAGCCTGAGCAGACTAAAACACTGGTGTAGGGCCAACACCTGGAACAGTGTCTGGCACATCATAGGCACTTAATAACTATTTGCTGAATGAATGAATGAATGAATACATGAAAAATGCTTAAATGCTCACTGATTGATTGGGCATCCGGGACTGGACAGATGATTAACCAGAGCAGAGACTAAATGGCAGAGGACAGGAATATCATTCTTAACAATCAAACAGCGCTCCACATCCATGGGTCTGATCCCGATTTGTGGAAGGAGGAGGAAGAGGTGGGCCATCAGCAGAGAAAGTCACCAAGTTCTCAGGGGAATAAGATGATGTAGGGAGTTCTGACTCATCTCGGGAAATCATCAGCAACGTTTCAACACTCCCTAAAACCTGCGGCCCCCGGATAAGCTTTGAGGCAGTTTTGGCTCCTCTGGTCTTTGTCCCATTGATATGAGGGAGCTTGTCTTGGAGACTGAAAGTGCTGTGGTTATTTGGCATTCAGGATATGACAGGTGCACGCCCTGTGTCCGGTCACCGTCACCTTCACTTTTCTTTGGAGCCTAGGAAACTATTGGAGGCAGGAGAAAGGGACACAAGGCCAAAAAAAAAAAAAGTTTCAAGGAGGGATATAAACTCTGACGTACCACCTGAATTACTCTCTTCACCTACCTCGTCTGCTCCCCAGATACCTGGGTTTTGACACATAATATATTTTACATATAATAAGGCATACTATTATATACATGTATATATATATATACATATATATATGTGTATATATACATGTATAAGGCATAATAGAAATATATGCATATATGTATGTGTACATATTATACATATGTATAATACATGTATATATATGTGTATATATACATATTGTAAGGCATAATAAAAAGAAGCACCTCAAAACATAATGGCTAAACACAAGACCAACCACTTTTTTGGCTCATGATTCTGCAATTTGGGCAAGTCTCAGCAGGGACAC
This sequence comes from Lutra lutra, assembly GCF_902655055.1. Lineage (NCBI taxonomy): Eukaryota > Metazoa > Chordata > Mammalia > Carnivora > Mustelidae > Lutra > Lutra lutra. The sequence goes on along the minus strand of NC_062287.1, from coordinate 18,781,009 downwards.
CTCGTTTCTGCTACACCCAGTGTTACTTGGGACAGCTTGACTGGGACCAGAAGCTGGATTGGCCGCTGGCTGGTGGAGCCTCTTTCTCAAGCGGAGTGCTTGGACTTCTTTCCATAGCAGCTGGCTTCAAGGAGAGAAGAGAAGTCTTGCAGCCTCTTAAGGTTTAGAACCAGAAGTCGCACAATGTCACTTCTGCCATGATCTATTGATCAAAGCAAGTCCCCAGACTAGGGTAGAGGGCAGGAGAAGTGAAAAGCTCTGCCCCCTCGGAGGAGGGTGTCAAAGTCACATTCCAAAGGACATGTGGAACGCACAAGATTTTTCTGCTCATCTTAGATACAGTTTACCACAGTCATTTGTATATCCTCTGTGCTCCAATAGAGTACTTCCCTAAGGTTAAGTCCTTATTTGTATTCATTTGATGGCTCTCCCCGTGCCCACTCCCCCAGAATCTCTTATCAGTCTGGGCACTGTGGTTCCCTCAGAATCATCTCTTCCTTGGAGCACTCCCTGATCCTCCAATTGGAAATGAATTTTGCATCCCCTGAATGGGAATTTTCCTTTGGTTTCTTCCCTTACATTCTGAAAATTATAGGTCATACAACGCTGGAGCTGCTAGGAAGTGAAATCATCTGGTCCCATACCCTTCATTTATAAATACGAGGAAATTCAGGCCAGATGGACAAAGCAACTTGACCTAGGACTCATAGCTAGCGTTGGACCCCAAGACTTCCTCATCTTGCAGTAATATCGTGTTTTGTACTCCAAGCGGGTTACCACGCGAGCACGAAGTAAGCCCGTTCCAGCGTGGAGAAGGGATGATGGAGGAGTAAGATAGGCGACGGTGTCAAATTCTCAGAAGGAACCTTGAATCAGAGGACACCAACTGCGGAGAATGGGTAGGCTTAAGCTCACAGACAGAATGCAGCTGAAGTAAGTTTTGCGTGGTTCACATGGTATCTGTTAAAAACATTTGAAGAAGTTGCCAATATTTAAGAAAAAAGTTCATGTCAAAATCCAGATTATCCACTTCTTTGGGAAACCAGCGGGACCATCTAGCCACTGGGCCTGCCTGCGAGCCTGGCAACCATCCGCTGGAGCCACATGGTGGCTGTCTTGTTAAATGTGGCCATGGTCTCCCAGGTCCCTGGGTTCAGGAAAGTTCAGCCTGCTCTCCTCTCCTGTGTTAGTGGCACAGCTACTGGTGGACGATGAGTGCGTGGCTCCTGCCTTAGATGAAGGCACTGGAAAAATCACACAAACATCTTCTTCTATATGGCAAGGATTTGCCTGCATGTTCGATCTCCCTACAAATTATAAGCTCCCTAAGGGAACTTACCATGTCTTAGAACACTTCGGTAGAAATAATATTTGTTTAGCACTGTGTACCCCCGTAGTACTCTGTACTTAGTACATACGTAGTACTCGGGACTTCGTGATGTAGGGCTTACTATATTTGTTTACCTTCTTCTAAATTTTTCTATCAGGTGAGGAGACAGAATCAGAGAGGTTGATCCCGAGATCAGCCAGCCATTAAATGTGGAGCTGGGGATGGAGGACATCTGGTGTTCATTTTCCTTCGGGAAAATTTCCCTTTCCCCCACACCCCTGTGGTTTGGATGAGGCTGATCCCATGGGAATTCAGTTCTGGTCTGTCCAATAAGAGTTCGGATTACCCCTAACCTCAGTGATTGGTTTGCATGAATATGTGACCCACGCTGGGCCAATCAGAGCTGATGAGTACCAGTCCCATGACTTTTTCTGAAACTCTTCGTGCATTAAGTTGATCACTTTGAGGTTAGACCAGCCTCCCTGTTCTATAGTCTTCCAGAGGCAAGGGACAAGAGTGTCCTAGAAGCCCCAGCTCTGCAAAAGATCACCCCACCCCTAGCTTCCAAAGCATCAATGACAGGAGTAAAACAGGCTGTAAACTCTGTGTGCGCCTGAAAAAGCCTCTCACCTCCCTGTCTTCCAGCCATCACTGACCGACCACCAAGCTGCCTTGAGGGCACCAAGACCTACCAATATGTGCATTATCTGGAGACAACTTAAGTCTCCACTAGAGTACGGGGCTCCCAGATCATCCCACATTCCCAGGATGCTAATCCTCATACTTCATGAGCACTGGGGCACGGGCACCGCCCTCATAGTCCTTATCCCCTTTTCCTGCTACTTCTGTTTTCCATAGAATTTGTGTTCTGAATGTATACAGTTGCTTTTTTCTTGCTCCCCCCGACTCCCACCTTATTAAGATATCATTGACATGTCACACTGTATAAGCTTAAGGTGTACCAAGTGTTTATTTGATGCACTTCTGGATTGCAGAATGATCACCACGTAGCTTCGCTGACACCTGCGTCATGTCACGTAATTACCATTTCTTTGTTGGGATGAGAACGTTTGAAGTTTACTGTCTTAGCCAAGTTCCTTATTTCTTTCACATCTGTCTCTCCCTGTTAGAACGTAAGCCTTGTGAGGGAAGGGACCTTTCCCGTTTGACTCACTTAGGCTTAGAACAGTGACTTCTAAGGATTGAGAACTGTGTCTGAGACCAAGAAGGAGTTCGGTGCACACTGTGTTGACAAACGAATGTTATCCAGTGGGGATAACTGCCCACACCCAGGAAGAAAAACCATAAAGAAAGCAAATGTAGGAGGGAGGAAAGAAAAATATTTCTGCTACATTTGTCTGAACCCTGTGTTTTAGTTTGTGAGGGCTGCCATGACAAAATATTATTGCTTAAACAGCAAAAATTTATTTTCTCACAGTTCTGGAGGTTGGAAGTCTAAGATCAAAGCGCCAGCATGGCTGAGCTCTCGTGAGAGCTCTCCCCCTGGCCTGCAGACAGCCATCTTGTCCCAGAATCCTCATACAGCCTTTGCTCGGTGCATGGGCCTGTGTGTGTGGAGAGCTCTCTGCCTCTCTTCCTTTTCTCATTAAGCTACCAATCCTGTCAGATTAGGACTCCACCTCTCTGACCTCATGCAAGCTTAATTACCTCCCTAAAAGCCCTATTTCCAAAAAAGTTGCTTTGGGTATGAGGACTTCGTCATATGAATTTTGGGGAGAATACAATTCCGTCTAACACTTTGACCCTGGATGTGCCTTAAACTCTTCAGTTATTTACAAAGCAATACATTCTTCTGTTTATGTCATACCTTAAGCCAGGTTGACTTCAGTTTCTGAAGTTGTATTTAAAAGAAGCCTAACCATGGAGCACCTGGTGGGCTCAGTTAGTGGAACACATGACTCTTGATCTAGGGGCTGTAAGTTCGAGCCCCATTTTGGGTGTAGAAATTACTTAAAAATAAAATCTTTATGGCTCAGTCGGTTAAGCAGTTGTCTTTTTTTTTTTAAGATTTTTATTTATTTATTTGGCAGACAGAGATCACAAGTAGGCAGAGAGGCAGGCAGAAAGAGAGGAAGGGAAGCTGGCTCCCCGCTGAGGAGAGAGCCCGATGTGGGGCTTGATCCCAGGACCCTGGGACCATGACCTGAGCAGAAGGCAGAGGCCTCAACCCACTGAGCCACCCAGGTGCCCTGGTTAAGCAGTTGTCTTCAGCTCAGGTCATGAACTTAGGGTCCTGGGATCCAGCCCCTCATAGGGCTCCCTGCTCAGTGGAGAGCCTGCTTCTGTCTCCCTCTGCCGCTCCCTCTGCTTGTGCTCTTTGGCTCTCTCTCTCTCTGTCAAATAAATAAAATCTTTAAAAAAAAATCTTAAAAAGTAAAATAAATAAAAGAAGCCTAACCACTCCACAACAAAAACCAAGCAGCCCAATTAAGAAATGGGGAAAGGACTGAAATAAACATTTCTCTAAAAAGATAGACAAACGGTCAGTAAGCACACAAGAAGATGCTTAACACCACTAGTCATTAGGGAAATGCAAGTCAGACTACAGTGAGATACTACTTCACACCCACTGGGATGGCTGTTATGAAGAAACAAACAGAAAACAGGCTATTATTGGAATAATGATGTAATGTTGACGAGGTTGTGGAGAAATTGGAACACTTGCACATGGCTGGTAGGAATATAAAATGGTGCAGCTGCTGTGGAAAATGGTATGATGATTCCTCAAAAAGATAAAAACAATTACCACATGATCCTGTCGTTCTGCTTCTGGATATGTATCCAAAAGGAATGAAAGTGGGACCTCAAGTAGATCCTGGAACACCCTGTTCATAGCAGCATTATTCACAATAGCCAAAATGTGGGAGCCACCCAAGTGTCCATTAACAGAGGAATGGACAGGGGCGCCTGGGTGGCTTGGTCAGTTAAGCATCTGACTCTTGATTTCAGCTCCGGTCAGGATTTCATCAGGGTGGTAAGATTGAGCCCTGTGTTGGGCTCCGTGCTGAGCGTGGATCTTGCTTAAGGTGCTCTCCTGGTCCCTCTACACCTCCCCCTACTCCCCCTCCCCCCTCAAACGCTCTCTAAAAAAAGCAAAAAACAAACCAAAAAATCCAGATGTTTGGATACATAAAATGTGCACAGGCTACAGCATGGGTAAACCATGAAGACATGCCAGTGAAATAAACTAGTCACGAAATTACAAGTACTCTGTGATTCTTCTTACATGAGACTCCTGGGGTCATAAAATCCATAAAGGCAGAAGGTAGAATGGGGGTTGCCAAGGATTGGGAGGGAGGGGGAAATGGGCAGTTGGCATTTAATGAGTACAGGGTTTGGGAAAATGGGAAAGTTCTGCAAATGGATGGTGGTGATGGTTGCACAACACTTTGGCTATTCCATTGAACTGCATACCTAAGAATAAGTTCAAAATGGTAGATACTATATTATGCATATATTGCCATAACAGAAAGAAAACTAACCAATGAACTGGGTCTCAAACCAAAATCATTAGGCTCCAGATCTCTTTTTAACCCTACATCCCTAGGTCTCCTTCCATCACTTATGCTATCCAACTCAAATCATTTGTGCTTAATACAAATCAGATGAATAAGTGAATTAATATATAAGTGAATGAAAGCACTAACATTTATTTGTTTGTATAGAGAGAGAGGGAGAGAGCATGTACGCACATAATGAGAGCAGAGGGGGAGGGTCAGAGAGAGAATCCTAAGCAGGCTCCACGCTCAGCATGGAGCTGGACATGGGGCTCAATCTCACGACCCTGAGATCATGACCCAAGCCAAAATCAAGAGTCAGATGCTTAGGCGACTAAGCCGCCCGGATGCCCCACTAACATTTATTTTTAATTAACATGACATCGCCATGACATAACATAATCATCTCCTGGCAAAAAGCCAGCATTTTATTTTTTTTTTTAAGATTTTATTTATTCATCTGACAGACAGAGATCACAAGTAGGCAGAGAGGAAGGCAGAGAGAGAGGGGGAAGCAGGCTCCTTGCCAAGCAGAGAGCCCGATGTGGGGCTCGATCCCAGGACCCTGGGATCATGACCTGAGCTGAAGGCAGAGGCTTTAACCCACTGAGCCACCCAGGTGCCCCAAAAGCCAGCATTTTAATTGAGGGTCCTTAACAGCTTGGAAAGTATCATGAAAGTTCAACACAACCTCTTACTTCAGGAAGCCTGGAGGTTGTCCCTACCCATTCACACTTCCCCATTCGGCACAGGAGAGTTTGTTTTCTCTGCGGATGTATGTTTCAAGTTGAACCCTGAGGAGATACAGCTTCAAGGCAGAGGCACTTTACTTGTACCATTGACAGTTGCTCATTCAGAGAACTTATATGCCCAGCTGCTCCCCGAGAGCTTCAGGATGGAGTTGGGGAAAGTAGACCTGACTTTCACTCCTTCACCAAGCCCTGGTGAGGTTTACATTCTAAACCTCTTCAACCTTCTCCATCCTCATTGCCACCACCCTGAGGATAGCCATTGCCATCTGTCCTCTGACTGTCCTCCCACTACTTGCAGGAGTCTGCTAACTGCTATCCTTATTTCCTGCATCGCCCCCCACATCTGGGGCCATCCCCCACAGAGCAGCCAGGCTATTTTCCAGATCATCAATCTACCCTGGTTTCAACCTTGAATGACTTCCTACTGTGGAAGGATAAAGAGAAAACCTCCTAATTTGTCCTCCTTGGCCCTCTTACATTCTGGCACCTGTGTAACTATTCAAGCCTCATAGGGAACCACCTCCTGCATCTTCCCTGGGCTCCAGCCAGATGCGCCCGCTCTTCTCTTCCTGAGCCACACCGATCTTTCCACCATAGAATCTTTGTGCACCTTGGCACTCCTTCCCACCATCACACCCTTTCCTGTTCAACTCTTATTTCTCCTTCATCTCTCGATAAATTGTGTTTTCCTGCATAAAATCCTCCCGGATCTCCCACACTCCAGCCAGGCTATGTCAGTGTCCTTTGTGTAAGCTGTCATGGTTCAGTGTTCTTTTCCTTCAGGATGCTACCCCCCGCTAGGAATCGCGCATTCCTTCAAAGCTCTGTTTGACCAACAACTAGCTCCTGCACTGCCCAGATTCTCAGCTTCTTAAAAACAAAGATGATTACTTTTGCCCATCACTGATTCACCATCATCTAGCTCCACACCTGATGTATAGTAGTTGCTCAATAAACGTGTGGGGAAAGGAGAAAGGAAGGAGGGAAAGAAGTAAAACAACAGGTTCTCCCTCTGGAACGTCGGGACACCACACAACGGCTTATGTGCACAGCACTGGTACCCGTTTGACATAAGAGCTGGAGCTCAGCAGAGTTCCAGGGTTCATCTTGGTTTTGTGGGGGCTTGGTCCAATTGCTGAAAGTCTCTAACTTTGGGTTGCTTCCATTTATTTCAGCAGACAGAGGTAGAATTCTTACTAAGTGCAAGGTGTTATTAGAAAACTGCTTCTCAGAGTGCCTGGCTGGCTCAGCTGGTAGAGCATGCGACTCTGATCTCGGGGTCATGGGTTCAAGTCCCACGTTGGGCCTAGAGCTTAGGGAAAAAAGGAAAAAGTGCTTCTCACCTGGAATGGGCATCTTCTGTAGAGGGCGGTAGCAGAATTTTAAGGGGGAATCTTGCTCAGAGTACAAAGAAAACCCCAGCTAAGGTGATGGGGCACATGTTGGGTGTGTGAGTCAGTGAGCAGGCAGAAAGTGCTAGAGAGATGAACCAGACAGTTCGTGACATCAAAACACTTACTCTCAAATGTGGGAAAGACGTGGGACTCGAACTGTACTATGAGGCCGTTGGCTAGAATAGAGACAAGAGGCGCATACAGAGCACAGAGGAGGAGTGATTAATTCCATCTTGGGGAAGAGGGGAGAGGGTTTATTGGTAACTTTGGAGCTCAGCCTGGAAGGATAGACAGGACCTCATGGATAGACCTGAGGAACAGTCGCTTGGCCCTCTTTCCAAGAAAGATGGCCACTGCTAACTAGCTGAGGTACAGGCGGCTTTCTGAAACCTTTCACCAGAGGCTCCATGAGCACCAAGTATAGCAGACCCTTGAACGTCACAAGTTTGTACCGTGTGGGTCCACTTACATGTGGATTTTTCATACTTCAATACTCAATGTATTTTCTCTTCCTCATATTTTAAGAACATTTTCTTATCTCTAGCTTCCTTTATTTTAAGAATATAGTGTATAGTACCTACAGCCTACAAAGTACATTAGTTGACTCTTTATGTTGTCAGTAAGGCTTCTCTGGTCTGTGGTAGACTGTGGGTAATTAAGTTTTGGGGGAGTCAAGTTTCATGTGGACTTTTTTTTAAGATTTTATATTTATTTGAGAGAGAGAGAGCAAGAGAGAGCACAAGTAGGGGGAAGGGCAGAGGGAGAAACAGGCTCCCAGAGGAGCAGGGAGCCCGATGTGGGACTTGATCCCAGGACTTGGGATCAGAGCCTGAGCCAGACACAGATGCTTAACTGACTGAGCCCCCCCAGGGGCCCCCATATGAATTTTTGATTACACAATCGGTCAGCAGTCCTAACTGCCCATGTTGTTCAAGGGTCAATTGTCCTGTCTCTTGACAGCAGATAATTTTAATATATTCAACGACACAGCGGCTGTGCTCCGCTGACCAATGATATTACTCCTGTGAACGGAATGAACATAAGCTTTTCCCTTCACTTCATAAAAAGGTCTTGACTGACCAGCATAATCAATTTGTGGGAGAAAATATTGCAGCAGCCAACAGGGGATTAGCTTGGGAGAGGTTGACTCCTATCTAAAACTAACCGATGATTTCGGTCCTATTTCTGTTCTGACGGAGCCAGCCAAGTGCCTGGCGTTCTCATTACTTTATCAATTCAGACGGACCCCTCGAGAAACACATAAACAAGGGCACGTCTTTCTAGAACAAGATATGGGAAATAGCAAACAGAGGTGGTGTTAGACAAACATGGGACGTCTGGTCTCTCTGGCTGGAGCAGAACACACTGCAAATGACACTTAGCTCTTACTGGATTCTGGGTGCCAGACTGAATACTTTGTAGGTATTGCGTCATTGGCTGATGCAATGTGATGTAGACAGTCATTGCCATTCACATTTGGTAGAGGACAAAGCTGAAGCACAGAGGGGCTACATAATTTGTCCAAGGTCACACTTGGTGGAATTTGAACTCATGGCCCATGCTCTTAACCACCATATTCGACTGCCTCTCACGTGTACAGCTGAAAGCAAGGACATTGGAGCCAGGCAAACCTGGCCATACCAACATTTCTGTCACTTTCTTGCTGTGTGATCTTGGGCCTGTTAGCTAACGTTTCAGGGACAATCGCATTGGAATAAGCCCCAAAGCCTTAAACTTGGGAAATGACTCTCATTGGAAACAATGTGCCATCTCAACCTGCTAGTCGGCTGCCTTCCCCATGTCCCCAGGCCTCGCCCCCAGCTGAGCCGCCAAGCTCACCTCCCGTATGCTTGACCAGTTCTGAGTTAGGGTGTGTCTCTTTCAGTAGGCTGAGCTGTGCCAAATAGAGGCCAAGTCTTGGAATCCTCAGACCTTTGTTCTAATCCAGTTTCCAGAGCTCTAATGGGGTCCCCCTGAGCACCTGCGTAGCTATCCCATTTTTTTCCCCTCATGTGGTTCTTCTATTCTATCCTGCTAATGGAGTACTGGCCCTCACCTTCTTTTTTTTTTTTTTTTTTTAAGATTTTATTTATTTATTTGACAGACAGATCAGAAGTAGGCAGAGAGGCAGGCAGAGAGAGAGGAAGCAGGCTCCCTGCTGAGCAGAGAGCCCGATGTGGGTCTCAATCCCAGGACCCCGGGGTCATGACCTGAGCTGAAGGCAGAGGCTTTAACCCACGGAGCCACCCAGGCGCCCCTGGCCCTCGCCTTCTTGATCCAGATTCGCCCACGCACTTCGATTTACGTGGTTAGGCTTCTGTTCTGACACCTTCCAAGTTCTGGTATATGGGCTGGGCCCCGCCTCGCACTTGCTAGTCCCTCTTCCCAGCTCAAAAGAGGAGCATTGCTCCTTAGATGACCCTAGGAGCTGGCCCTGTGCCACCTTGAACCGGCCTTTTGATTAGATGCTTTCCTGACCACTCGCCACACCTGCGTCTTTCTAGATGCACTCATGTGGTATAAAATTCACCATTTTCATCACTTAGCGTGTATAGCTCAAGGGCTTTGTGTACATCCAGAAGGTTGTGCAACCACCACCACTATCTAATTCCAGAATATTTTAGTCCCCTTATAAAGAAGCTCCAGAGGACATCAAACCTGAAGAGCCTGGAAGGGTTGGGGCTGGAAGGGACGGGGCTCAGCGTGGCATGGCCGGTTATGTGCGGCGTCATACGTGAGCAACGAGAGGCCAGCCCGACGTCCTACCCCCAATGACAGCACCTTGGCATACTGAATATCAGGCTGGGGAGTTTTCTGACAGGAGGGATTTTCTGACTTTCTTCGGAAGCAGAGGGTAAGATCCTCCTGTAAGAGGCTCCTTTTTTGTCCTCAGAAGAAAGAGCATCCCTGCCTCTGAAGAGGACAGACAGACACTGAAAGGAATCCGAGTGAGCAGGCTTCGCTGTCTTCCCCAGTTTACTGCCTTAGCTCAGAGTCCTTTTTGTATGTTCATATTTTCCCACGACTCTCCAGTCTTCACCAAACCTACCACAAATGCTTAGGCTTAACCACCCAAAGAACAAAAGCCAAAAAAACAACCCCACACTCCTCACGGGTCATTCTGCATCTCCCTCCCTCCACCCCCCGCAACCACTACCCTATGCCAAATCCCACTTCTATCACCACGGATTTGCCCATTCTGGATACTTTGTATAAATGCAATCATATACCATTTGTCCTTTCTTTGTCTGTGTACTGTCTTCTCTCTGTTTCTGGCCTTGTGAAAGGCCATCCCCATTGTAACATGAGTCAGTACATTGTTCCTGTTTACAGCTGCCTAATAGTCCGTCGTGTAAATAAACATTTTGTTCATACGTTCACCAGTTGGATGTCTGGGTTGCTTCTACTTCTTGGCTATTATGCATAATAGTTCTACGGACATCTGTGTACAAGTTTTCCTGTACACACTTTCAGTTCTGCCAAGGAGTGGGGTTGCTGGATGGTATGGTAACTCTGTGTTTAACTTTTTGAGGAATTTCTCAGCTGTCTTCCAAAATGATATTTTATATTCTCACCAGTGACGTATGGGAGTTCCAGTTTTCCACATCCTTGTCCATGCTTGTTATTGTCCTGCTCAGTATTTCTTGGTTCCCCTGGGGGGTCGTGGGGGGCGGTTTCCTGAAGTGGGTGATTCCTTGAAGAAAATAGTTAAGCATTTGGCTTTGATGCTAGAGCCCTAAGTCTGGGTCTGTTCTGCCATGCAGGGTACTAAGGCAGGTATGTTTCTTGAACAAGTTTTTCTTTTTTTTTTTTTTATCTTAACCCTCAGTTTCCTCGTCTGTTAAATGGGAATAATAGGGTCATTGGACTAATTAAATGGGACAAACCATGTCAAATCTTTAGGATAATGCCTGTAAAGTTCTGTCCTGATAAATGAAAGCTGTCATTATTACCTTCCACCTTCCTTTGCCTACACATCTAGACTTGTCATCAATGGGTCATTACGGTGGTCATTGGGCCAGATAACAAATATGTATGGAGAGTCTGTCAGGTGCCAGGCACTGTTTGAAGGAGCTAGGATTAGAGTGCCGTACAAGTAAGAGACCCACGAGTGGGAAACTAATATTCTACTAGAGCAAGGGCCATGATAAGTATATAAATTTAAAAATAAGGAAGATAATCATAGGAACTAGAAGAACCTTGATACAATAGAAGAGGGTAATGTAATAGTGAGCGGGGTGGGGGGTCAGCAGGTGTGGCCGGGGAGGAGGGACACCACAGTGCAGAGCCAACTAGAGAGGGGGAGGCAGCCACACATGGGTCTGGGGAAGAGAGTTCACACCGACAGACCCTCACAGAGAATCCCTGTGACAGGAATGGCGTGGAGGGGCTGAGGGACTCAGAGAAGTGAGGGGAGGGGGCAGCGGTGGCTCCCAGAAAGCCTGGGACCCTGGAGAAGAGCCAGCAGGAGCTGAAGAGCTGCCCAGACCCTGTGCTGGTGACAGCTCCATGCTGACGGTGGGGCCCCAGAGAAGGACGTCAGGGAAACTGGGCCAGACCCCGAGTGTGATAGTTGGCAGGAGTTCCGGATACTAAATGTTCTCCGTAGTTGGCAGGAGTCAAAGAAGTCTCACTGGAGAGCTTCAGCCTGGCATGCCTCCTCCCCGAACACCACTGTCACTCACTCCTGGGAAGTCCTGTCCTCGTTTGGATTTCTTTGTATCTGACACCGAGCCCTTGATCACACGTCTGCCACCGGCGTACCTATAATAGGACAACCTCTGTGTCGATGTACATGCTTGCACTTGGGAAAGTTGAGACAAGAAAGCCTGGACCCTCTCTGCCTCTCGGGGAACATTCTGGATGAGGCTGGTGGGGTTGAAAACTCGTCCTGTGAAGCCACAATGCCCAGACTCAAGGACCGAGGGGGCATCTCTGGAAGCCCATTTTGCCTCACACGTGCTGGCCTGAGTGCTACCTGCAACTGCTCCGTGGCCAACCACGTGGCAATGGGGGACTCCAGGAGCATTGGTTGTGCAGCTAAGGGCAAGGATTTCAGACGTGTGTGTATTTGTGCTCTGGGCTCTCCCACTTCCTAGCTATCTGGCCATGGGCAAGTTTCTTCAACACTCTAAGCTTTGGCTTCCCCATTCGTGAGACAGACACAAAACCTATGTCAAAGCGGCAGCAAGTACATGGCTCCTGACCGTGGAGTCAGCCCTCAATTACTATCACTTATCATCATTAATTATCACTAGTTTTGCTCCTACTGTGCTATGACGATTTTAAGAGCCTCCATCTAGGAAGGGTCACCACGTTTCGAAAAGCCAGTGCCGAGGTTGACGGGTGTCCCAAGAAGGGCAGTGATTATAATGATAAGACTTTGACGATTTGAAGGAAAGGTTGGCATGGGAAGGTTGAATCAAAGAGTGTTGTTAAACAGTTTTCAAGTATGAAAATTGAAGAGCTACGAAATGAGAACTAATATTTTCTCTGCATAACCTACCCTATGCCAAATCCCAGACTGGGGTCTTTACATTTATTATTACATTAATTATTACATTTAATCTCCATTGCGACCCTCTGAGATTGTTGTTATTCCCATTTTACAGATAAGGAAACTGAACCTGAGAGACCAAAGGCGAACATTGAGTGGGGTGCTGGTGTCTGTCTAACTTTGATACCAGTGGTCCTTTCTCTATACTACAAACCAGTAAAGCCCTAGCTAACCCTATCTGGTTATTCTAGAGATCATGAGCTCCACAGACCCAAGAATATTTCCCCACATGTTAGAGCTCTGCAGTGGAGTAACTAATCCAGCCCAGGAGACATACGTGTGTATGTAAGCCGAACATTAGAATGAAAAAGTCTGTGTAGCAAGAACATGCTTCTGGAAGAAGGCAGAGGAGGAGGGTTCCTTCTCCTGAGGCTGAGAAGGTCCTCAGGGAGGAGAAAAGTAAGTAGGAGGCCTTTTCCAGAAGTAGAGTTTCAGACGAGCCTCCTTGGGGTCGTCTGCTAGAAAGGCATGGAAAGGGCATCCTTTTCAGCTAGGGCTAAGGAAGCCATGGCTTGGAGGTGGAAAGGCACATGCTTCTTTCAGGAAAAGACTTGGACCACCTGGACTAAAGGGGCAGAGGATCTGGAGAAGGAGAGCGACACCTGAAGGCGGGATGCTTTGCATGACAAGCTATGGATTTTAGATTCTGTCCTGTAAGCAGTGGGGAGACATAAAGGCTTTTCAGTAGGTGACATTTGTGTTTTAGGACATTACCTCTGGCGGCTGAGTAAACAATGCAGCAGGCAAAGGGTGAAGCCATAAAGCCAGATTCTTCTAATTTACTCTGTAGTGCGCCTGCCTTTGGGACCCACGGGGGGCCCTTTTAGTAGGCAAGGAAAGGGGCATTTCAAGGACACCACTGAATCCAGTCCTTCAAAAAGCTCCCACTCCATGACATCCATCCTGATCTTCTCAGGTCCCTGACCAGGCAGTCCGCTGGCAGCACCATCAACCTTCCGTTTCCACTGCACTGAAAGGCAAGGGAGGATTTCTGAACAAATCCTTTACTTTTGAAAGTGTCTCTAGCTGAGATACCACCATTTCCAGGGCAGACAGAAGTGGTTGTCTCCAACAGTTGAGAAGTCTCCAGAATAGGACAACAGTCCGGGGCCTTCCCCCAGGAAAGGCAGGATGAGCAGCATGATCTGGACAGTGGATGAAGCCTCAGGCTCAGGCCCCTGCCCATCCATTCAGCCAAGCATTCATTCACAATTGCTCATTGAATGCCTGCTTGCGGCAGGCCACGGGACGCATACTGGGTGTGCCAAGGAGAAAAAGGTAAGGTTCCTACCTTCAGTAAGGTCACAGCCTAGTGTGGAAGTGACCATGATTTGGAGTGGAGAGGTGGACCTTGAGCCAGGCACTAAGGTCTTCTGTGAAGCAGGCAGATGAAAGTTAACACAAAACTATGACAAAATGGGAAAAGCATAATAATGGAGATTCTTCAGGATCACTTAGGAGCAACTAGCTCAAACACTCAGGGAGGTAGAATAAATATCAGGGACCTTTTTGTCAAGATCTTATTGAGCATGTAATAAAGTGCCAGGTTCTGGGCTGGGTATCAGCTGTGTCAGGAAGAATGAGTAGTCATATAACGAGGAGGTTAAGTGGAAGGGAACGTGCAACAGAGCGACAGTGTGACCCATCATGGAACCTACAAGTAGTCAATAATGCTTAGGACAGAATGAAAGAGATAACATTTAGGATAGAAGAGAAAGGGGGGAGCTAGAGGGATGACAAGTGTGTAATTACAACGGGTCTTCTATGGGATGCTAGAGAGTGCAAACAGCCAGTAAGAAGGAGATCTTGGGACAGAGCACTCTGACTACAGTGATATGGTCAGAGATTACATGACAGGATACAGAGATAAGATCATAGCATGGTTCCAAGAGCTCTTGAATTTCAGTGCTGAAACTGTAGGCAGAAAGAACTAAGTGGAATTAACATAGGGGAAACTATCGAGTCCCTGAACTAAGGCAAGGGTGGTGGGGATGGTGGGGAGGGGACCAATGGGGAGATACTTGGGAAGGAACAAGAACTTGCAGAGGAAAATCAGGAGTGAGGCTCATGATGCTGGCCCACAGCCAGGTATGCAGAAGAAGGCAATAGATGGCTGGATTGGTCCAGAGACTAGGATTTCATTGAGAAGAGCGAAATGACAAAGGAGAGGAAGCAAGGATCATTGCAAGATGTTTATGAAGCAATATATCATGTTTTCTAGACTGGCTGAAGGAGGAAATGGAGAAAGAGGATTGATCAATGGCTGAAAATGGAGACAAAGGGCCAGTAAGGTCAGACACTAGGTGCAGAAGGAGTAAAGGAGTTCGAGAAATGGAAGGATAGGAAACTGTTGTGGGTTTGAGGGTATTGGAGTAAAGGTTGGAGATGAAACCTTTCCAGGGTGTGGCCATCTGTGAGAGCAGCTCCAGTGGAATGGACTGGACTACTGTTCTACCGGACTGCTGGTCCTCCTTGTAGACAGAGAAGTCAGGATGATGTCAGGCTTTGGAGTGGAGAGGGTGGACTTTGAGCGAGGGACTAAGGTCTTCTGTGGAGCAGGCAGATGAAAGCTACAAAAGTGGGTAGAGGGAAGGGTGTGGACTTCTAAGGAGCAATGTTTGTAGGAGGTTTGAGAAAGTATGGTTTGGAAGCAGAACTGGGAAATGCAAGTTTGCTTATCGGTGTGGGCCCTGGGCTTCTTCCAAAGGAGGCAAGTGTTGGTGAAGCCGAGCCCTCATGCAAGGGTCACTTTCAGCTCAAACCAGGATGAGCAGAGTTTACATACTGGGCTGTAGAGTTCAGAAATCCTAGAGTAGGAAGAGAAGGAATCACAGGAGAGGAGGCCTGAGTGGTATGAGAGCTGTTTGGGTCTATGACTGGTGCTGCCATCTTCACAGTCATCCTGGTCCCTCCCCCTCACCCCTGCAGCCAACTAACTGGTAACCACAGCCTGCTGATTCAGATTCCTAAGGAGATCTTGGGTCCCTCCCTGTCCTTCCTTTTCCACTGCCCAAGCCCTAAACAGGCTCTCGTGGACCACAGCACTGGCCTCCATTTTGGCCCTTTCCCCACCATGTCCCACTCTCCACCCCCTCCATCCTCCACATAGCTGACAGAATGTTCTTTTTTATCCACAATTCTGATCCCATTATCCCAGCACTCGACATTCATCAGTGGTCCCTCAGTTGTTAACAAGACACAACCTGTCCCAATTGTTTGGCTTCCAGAGTCATTCATAATTGGTCTCCTGCTGATCAGTCCCATGTCATTTCTACTGTTCCCTATCACTCCCCCCGGAACTGTATGCTCTAGTAATACTCAATTATTTATAGCTCTCAGAACATGTTACTATATTCGCTCATGTTTCCAGATTCTGCACATTCCATTTCATCCGCCTACACATTATTCCCACTTGCCACACCTTGCCCTTGACAGAGCCCACTCCAAATCCACTTCCACACATAGCTCTTCCTCTATAAGTTTGTCCTTCACTCCTCTGGAGAGCCGAGGAGACCCTTTCCTGAAACTCCCCCTAAACTTTGCACAACACACCACAAAAGCAAGTATGCAATTATACTGTACTGAGCATCTCTGACTATTCACCTTACTACTTGACAATAAGCTCTTTAGAGGAAAACATTGTCGTTTTTAAAAAAAAAAAAAATATATATATATATATATATATATATATTTTTTTTTTTTTTTTTTAACAGCAGTTTTAGGTTCATGGCAAAACAGAGGGGAAGGTGCAGGGGTTTCCCATATATCCCCTTGCCCCAGACATGCAGAGTCTCCTCCATTATCAACATCCTGCCCCAGAGTGGGACATCGTTAAAACCGTGAAACTACATTGACATCATAACCACCCAAAGTCTGTAGCTTCCATTAGAGATCACTCTTGGTGTTGTAAAATCTATGGCCTTGAACAAGTGTGTGATGACATACATCCTCCATGATAGTATCATACAAACTGCCCAGAAAATCCTTTGTGCTGTGCCTGTCCATCCCTCCCTCCCCACAAACCCCTGTCAACCACTGATCTTTTTACTGTTTCCATAGTTTTGCCTTTTCTAGAAGGTCATACCATATGCCGTCTCTGCAGAGACGTTGTCTTTTAATGCTCACATCCAGTGCCTGTCACATTGCTTCGCCCAGAGTAGGTGCAGACTATTTACAGAATCAATGGTGGATTTGGTTGATGTGTGTTTAGGGAAGGGACCCTCCCTGATCTGAGGTGAGCTGTATATAATTAGACTCCAGACCTCAGAAGAAGCTCGGCTCTGGGCTGTCCTGAAGCTCATAGACTCTGTCTGATTCCATTCATTTCCAGACCTTGTCCCCAGGGCTGGCATGGATTTTTTTTTTATATCATGGGGACTCAACAGCTGTGGAAGGAGGACATAGTCCCTGACCTCAAGAAGTATACAGTAGACCAAATAAGTAGACCAAGTTTCTGTGGCCATGTTGCTCCGTCCTCCCTTTTCTTCAGTTGTCCACTAGCAAGGCCTAAAGGCCACAATCACTCGTTCTTCCATTCATTTATTCAACAAAGCTGTCACAGGTCAAGCGCTATGTTCTGCTTATTCACTGGAGACTTCTGGAAGGGCAAGGATCTGGCTGGATGGCTGGTGCTCTAGGCCACAGGCTGAGAGACCCTTCCCCTCAAAGCATCCCATGCCTAAACCTTGTGGCTCCAGGGAGTTCTCCGTGCCCCTGCCTGGCTGACTGTTCCAGCTCCCTAGGCCTTCTCCAGGGCAAGTCCTGCTGTACTCCAGTCAGAACCAGACGGTTTGGCATTAATTGCTTTCTAATTGTTTCAAGTGTGCTATTTTTATCTCCCGAGTACTTTGCACTCTCCTTGCAAACCGCCTGGTCTTTGAGTTTCTCATTGCCACTGTGCCCCCAGCGCCCAGTAAAAGCTTGCTGATTGATCTTCTATGAGCTGTAATTATTTCCAAGGCTGCCCTGGGACAAGGATCTCTCCTGAAACCGTAGCTGCTTCTACCCCCTGCGATCCCCTCCCCACTCCCAGCACCTTCCACCGACTGCCACTTCCATGGGTGTCCCTAGAACCTCTGTTTCTCCTTCTCTCTGTCTCCGCCACCAAGGTTCTCTTTTTTTGCCAGACCTCTTTTTGCATAAAGGCTCTCTTGGCTAGAAACGTTATTCTTATCGGTTGCCTCATGATCTATTTTTATCTCTCGGCGCAACGTATTAAACACTTCTGGGACATGCCGGGTGAATGAAGCTTCCACTTTGAATTTCTGTGTTTTCAGTTTTCTTTTCTCAAGACACAGTTGAAGGAAAGGAATCTTGGGTGGGGGATGGAGCTGAGGTGAGGTTAAGTGGGAAGAGAGGCTTCTTTCTAGAAGGGTAAGCTGTGATCGCTGACAGGAGAGGGTGGGGACAGGCAATCACCAGTCACCGAGGCTCCCGGCTCCTTGTTAGTCTCAGAAAGAAGACAGTAAGGCGTAGGGACAGCGCAGAGTTTTGCTGCAAACGTGCTTCTCAGACAGAATTCAGAGAACCTCCGAAGGCTTTCTGAGAATTGCCAGTATTGCTCTCCAGACTGTCCAAACCTGCCTCGCCGACCCCCAAAGGAGACGGAACCGTGGAATGTCTGAGGTCTCTTGCGGCTTTAGGGAGGGCTTTGTCCGACCTGTCTCCAGGTGAGAGCTCTTGGGAAGACTGTGAGCCATTCAGATCTACCAGGGAACCCTTAGATGTACGAGGCCACAAATTCTATCGAGGACAGGGGTCGTGGTGATAACTATTTTAATTTATTTATTATATATTTTATATATAATATGTAATTTATATATAATATAATATAAATTATAGAATATGTAATTTATTTTATATATAATATATAATTTATATTTTATCTATTTTTACATATTATTATATATAATATATATTATAAATAATTATTTTTCACGTGGATCCAGTAAGATTGATTTGCTGCCTCGAATGCTGAGGGCAGAGCATGAGGGTGAAGAGGCTGGGCTTGGTGTCACGTTAACCTGAGTCTGAATCACGCTGTAGCATTTCCTGTGGGAGTTCAGGCAGACGACTCGCACTCTCCAAACCTCAGGTTTTATCATACAAGCGCACAATCCTACCACGTCCTGGGTTATTATGAGGGTTGTTGAGACAGGGAAGGCACTGTCTACGATGCCTGGTACACAGTAAGTCCTCCACTGATAGCTCATAATATTATTATCCTAAGGGCAACAGCTACCTTCTTCCTAACCAGACTCTGACCCAGTGCTGATCCAAATCCTTTGGGAACCTTGAGCTAAGTCATCTAAATAGTGAGACAGTTAAGGGACCATGAGAGCAAGCCCCAGTGAAAAACTTTGCACAACTGGGGCGGTTTCTGGTGGCTGTTACTGTGACACCGCTTCTCCTAACAGAGCAGAAGCAACACGCGGCCTCTCTTTGAGCTTGAACTGAAACAGAAGACCCCGGTTCCAAAGAGCACCAGTGAGCCGCCTGCCCACATCGACCAGTCAGGTCGAGGCCCTTCTGACCAATCAGGACGAAGCGCCTTTTTCCCCTTCTCCTTATTAGCATATTGGACCAAGTGGGAACAGGTGAGGCCACCTGGTGTCTATAAGCGAGGCCTCCCTTCTCGCGGAGGTCGACCCAACTGCTCTCTGTTGGTGCTCTGTCTCCGTTCTGCTCACGCTGTAGGTCTGATAAAATTCTCGTCTGTGCCTTTGACTCTTGGTCCAGCTCGGTTTGCGGAGGGGGAGGGGGGACGTTAAGATCTTATTTATCTGTCAGAGAGAGAACAGCACAAGCAGGGGGGAGGGGCGAAGGGGGAAGCAAGCTCCTCACTGAGCAAGGAGCCCCATGCCAGACTCAATCCCAGGGCTCCGGGATCATGACCCAAGCCAAAGGCAGACGCCTAACCGAATAAGCCACCCAGGCGGCCCCTGCTCTGTTTCTATTCTTGCTGCTTTCAAGAACCCGACTCCACCAACAGCAACCAATCTTGTGGGCTTTTGCTGTGTATTCCATTGGTTAGGGGCATTTAGGAAGAAAACAGGATGACTAGAGACCCTTGCAGAGCTGTTTTCAGTGGTGGGAGTTCACTCGGCTTTTTCTGTGACTCTAGTCCCTCTCTATTGAACAAAGTCTCTCTACCATACAATACATCCTCCCCCACCCTTGCCAAGCAACGTGGTGGTCCAGGTCACTTATCACTTGTTTGGAGACATGATGTGGTACAGGTGTAAAAATCAAATCTGGGGCACCTGGTTAAGCTTGGGACTCGATCTGAGATGGAGCAGGGGTCATGCCCCATGGGGAGTCTAAGATTCTCACTCTGCCTCTGTCTCTCTCAAAGTGGGGGGTGTTGGTGGCGCAAATGATCTGAAAATGGAAATCCTTGAATTCAAATGACGCCTCTATTATTTACCAGTAGGCTGCTTATTAGCATTGCTAAGAGCGCTTTGGTTTCCTGCAAGACGGGGTACTAAGATTAACACACCGTGCATGAGAAACCACATAGTTCCTAGCCCGTAGTAATTGGGCAATAGATGATGGCGGTAACTGAGGAGTCTGCTTCCTTACTGGGGCACCTGCTACATTTTGCTCCTTCTTTGAAAATGTCTGGAGCTCTTCTTCACACCCGGCACTTAAGCTCCATTCATGCCAGCCTAGACTTGAACCCACATTCGTCTGCAAAGGATGTCCTCCGAGCACTTCAGGTTACTGTCTCTTCGTCAGCTAAGCTGGGCCCAGAAACACTCAAGAACCTGGCAAAAGTCCTTCTGGCTGACTTGGCACCACAGGGAAAAAAAAAAAAAAAGCCGTGTCAAGCGCTTTTTCCCGGCGCAGACACTGCCTTTCACAGCGCAGAGCAGACAACAGGCTCCTAGACAAGTTCCTAATTAATGACACATCATCACTGTCTTTCAAATGTGCATGTTATTCTCTGCCCAACTAATTAATTGCACTAAACATTCCATCGTTTAAGGGGGAGCCTGGTTTATCAGAAAAGCCCATTAGAACCAAACCAGATTCAGAGCTCCGAAGATGCAAAAGTTCCCATCCAGGTTCCACTGAGCTCCTGGAAGCTACACATCCCCTCCCCCTCTCTAAGCATCTCTGTAAGTAGGGCCTGGGAGACTCTCTACCTCTTAAGGCGATCTATTACAGCTGAGCCACCATAGGGCACCCGGCTGGCTCAGCTCGTTAAGCAACTGCCCTCGGCCCAGGTCATGAGCTCCAAGTCCTGAGATCAAGCCCCCAGTCTGGCCCCTGCTCAGCAGGGAGTCCGTTTCTCCCTCTCCCTTTGCCCTGCCCACCCCAACTCGTGTTCTTTCCCTCTCTTGCTCTCAAATCTTAAACAACAACAAAAACTGAGACCGTCATGATCCTCTCTGGGCAAGTAGAGACCTACACCAAGGCTTTAACTGTCACCTTGTTTTGTAAGCAGGAAGGGTGGTTTGCCTTGCACAAAAGTGATGTGTGTGTGTGTGTGTCTTCTAAGGTGTGGGCTTTACACACACAATCTTATGTGATCCCCATAACCATTCCTACCCATGAGGAAAATAAAGCTTCTTCAAGGAGGGGCACCTGGGTGGCTCGGTGGGTTCAACCTCTGCCTTCGGCTCAGGTTATGATCTCAGGGTCCTGGGATCAAGCCCCGAGTCGGGCTCTCTGATCAGCAGGGAGCCTGCTTCCCCCCTCTCTCTGTCAGCCTCTCTGCCTACTTGTGATCTCTCTCTCCATCAAATAAATAAATAAAATCTTTAAAAGAAAAGTTTCTTTAAGGAGCTCCCAAGAGAGCTGGGCCACAGTATGAACCCAGGTTGATCCAATTTAAAACACCCAGAATTCATCCTCCTTGTGTTCTCACAAAAAATATCATCCCCCTTGTATAGTCTTCCTTTCAGCCTGTCTTTTCTGGTTCCCTCTCCTCCCTCCTCCCGGCCCTGTACCTCACCACCCTGCCCCCCTGTTAAAATACACTCTCCTCTGTCACATCCTCTGAGAACCTGGGGGAGGCTTCCCTTCATCAGTGAGGTCTCTTTAACCTAATGGAATATTCCTTGCCAGTTTGTCAGCTTAAGGCTGCCATTCTCCTCACCCATCCCCACCCCCAGCAATTTAATTATTCTAATAAGAGCCTTCTGGAAAGACTGTGATCCTCTCCCATCACACCGGGGATTACACACTGCTTACCCCACCTCCCCTGGGGGTCGCCCTGAGCAACCACGCTGATGGAAGTTGCATGATCATGGGAGCAAAGCCAGAAGGCTCACTGGGCGCCCGATGTATCGAGATTAATACAGCACAGGGTTCTAGGGTGAGGACGGGCACCAGAGATGGGGAGAAAACCATGACGAAATACATGTATCATGTGTTCGAGCGGGAGGGCTGGCTCTGCTTGGACAGAACGGAGGGACCAGGGGAAAAGAGATGTCCCTCCTCTCGGAAAGCCTGTGTTCCCTCCTTTCCCTCACTCTCCAAAGCCTTTCCGGTCACAGAGGCAGCTCCAGTGGCAACGAGTTGCATGCAGGTGGCCGCTAAGCTGTCATTTTTTATTTCCCACCAGGTCGCAGGCAGGGAAGGGCTAGCCAACAGGCCTCGTCTGAATCCGTGGCAAGAGGATGCTTATTGCACATCCGTACATTCAGGGTTCCTCTTCCAAGACTGCGTAGCGATCGCGGCTGGGGAGCACTGTGTTGGAGCACAGGGAGGGTG
Source organism: Lutra lutra (assembly GCF_902655055.1). NCBI lineage: Eukaryota > Metazoa > Chordata > Mammalia > Carnivora > Mustelidae > Lutra > Lutra lutra. The sequence continues at coordinate 18,758,738 of NC_062287.1, read as the reverse complement.
CCCATCGACCAGGCTGCCTCTCACTTGCCTTCTCTATGGCTCCCTCCCACACGTTCACGCTTGACTACAGAAATTGGGAGCAGGTGGACAGTACTTCATTGTTAGACCCCCGAGAGAGACAGAGAGAGAAAGGTCTGGAAAAAGTGATACTACGTTTTCTAAATTTGGCAAGACACGGTTGTTGCCACTTTCTGCCTGTCTCCCATAGCCGTGGCTCTGTCCCTCTCTGCCCCCGTCCCGTTCACACCCGAGGTCTTCGGGGGGTCCTTCTAGAGATGGCTGCTTTCTGATGCTCTCTGCCCCGGGCAGCATGAGTCTGGGGAAACGTTCCCAACAGTTGCCTGGATATTCAAGACCCTCCCACTTAACTGAGGTGGCTATTAACTTGAAGATTTAATTAAAATTGGGTCACCATCTCTGTTCCCTGTGTGGCAGAAAAGCCAGCGTCCCTGCGACGTCCGTGGAGACTCAGCCCCTGGCTCCTGCTTCTGCTGAGTTTTCCTCTCTTCTCTGCTCCCTCCTGAGTTTGCTGTCCTCCTAACAAATCACCCCCGCTGGACACCCCCAGGTCTTGCTGTCTCGTCACTCTCGAATGGCCATCATATCCAGGTGCTCTGCTGAGCACACATTTCTAGAACTGGAGCAAAGGAAAAGTAATGCTACAGATAGCACCGTAACTGGCATAAGCCTGCGTGTTAGGTATTCCTGTTTTTATAATTCCCTTGAGCCATTTCTGTCTCTAGAGGAGCATTACTGATCACCTGTCTCATTTTCTTAGTCACCAACGTCTTGCATTGCTGCTGGACCTCTTCCGCTCTGAGAGCTCTTTCGTTCTTCCTTCCTTCCAAATCCCTGGACCTTTTTAGGCAGAATAATTTAACTACCTCTTACCCCCTCCCTCGGCCATGTGCCAAGTCTTAAGGGATGTCTTTTCACAACCCAAAATGACCCAGCAAGGTGTTCTGCTAAACCTATTCTAATTTTTCATTTTGATGAATTAAAATTCAGTTTAGTCCTTTAGTGGCTCTAGCCGCCTTTCCAAGGTTTTCATAGCCACAGGTGGCTGGTAGCTACGGTGTTGGGCAGTGTAGACAGCAATAAGTTCCACTGGGCCGCCCTGCAGTGGAGCCAAGACCAACCCCCGCTTCTCCTCAGGAGACAGTGTCACTGGCTATTGGACTAATCCTTTTCCCCGCCGAGCTCATTAATGTGTACTGAGTCCTTTCACTGTGTGAGGTACTTTTTGTGTGTTTTGTGTATTCCTTATAACAGTTCTCTAAAGTGGGTAGCGTTTTTCTCGTTGCACACAGGAGGAGCCTGAATTTCCCACAGCCAGTGCAGCTGGTCCCTGTTCTCTCCTCTAAGCCAAATGCTCAGGGGGGCAGGGGGTGATGGAAAGATAACACTGAGAAGGTAACCAGGGGACAGACCGGTAGAGAAAAATGAGGAAGGGCTTTGTCAACCCTTTTGCATTTTTTTCCCTTAAGATTTTATTTATTCTCTTAGAGCATAAGCAGGGGCAGAGGCAGAGGGAAAGGGAGAAGCAGACTTTCCGCAGAGTAGGGAGCCGGACACGGGGCTCGATCCCAGGACCCCAGGATCATGACCCGAGCTGAAGGCAGGTGTGTGACCATCTGAGCCACCCAGGCACCTCCACTGCATATTTTCAATTAAATCTTAAGAAGAATTTTCTTACTCTTAAGGATTCAGTCCCAAAATGGGGTTACTGGAAAGGAAGCTCCATGGGATGGAATTTTTACTTTGCTTTGAGGGATGCCGTTGCTTGTGGCAGCTGGCCAGGCAGAAAACTGTTTGGAGGGGGAGATCAGATCCCTCCTTTGAGGGAAACCAACAGTGGCGGGAAACAGGAGGTTACAGAGCTGGTGGTTCCTCCCCCACACCAGCTGCTCCCAGTGCCTCCTTCTGCTCTTTGCTGGGTGGAGCCGCCTTCCAGGTCAGAACCACCCCCTGTGCCGGGGAAAACCTGTTTCTGTAGGTTGAGCCCAGAGCTGACCCAGTTCCATCAGCTCCCAGGGGAGGCCTGGGTTCGATCATGGCGCCATCTGCTGGCCCTTTCTCATGCTGCAGCCCCTACTGGCTTCCTTCTTGCCTTCTTGAAGTTAATGCAGTGGTTCTCAAAGTTGGGTCCCCGGAATCGCCTGTATCACCTGGTATAGTGTTAGAGTGTTAGAGCTGCAAATCCTCGGGCTCTGCTTACTGGTCTAAAAAGTAGATTGAGCCCCAGCTGCTCGTGTTTTAACAAGCCCCTCACATAATCCTGATGCACCCTAGAGCTCGGGGGTCACTGGTTTAGGAGATCCAACTCTACCGTTTATTCATTTCTCAAGTCAACAATTATTCATGAGCCTCTTCTAGGGAAACATGACCCCCCCCCCCCAATAGAGGTAGGATTGCTTGCTGTGCCCTCACATCTGTGTGTAATAGGGAAAGGAAGCATTATGACTACCCTGTTTTCCAGATGAGAAGTGAGAACAGGAGACTGGCCCAGGACCGCACACCTAGTAAACAGCAAAGTTGGGTTCCATGCTCAGGTCTTTGCCTGTCAAAGCCTGAATTGGTCACTAAACCACACCTCCCTAACTTTTCCATGAGCTGGGAGGTGGAGGTGGTGGGAAGGAAGAAACCTCCCCACATCATATACCACTAAAACTCGTCACACTGTGTAAGGTTGCCGGCAACATTCACAGAGGGTCATTTTAGAAGGCTAGCACTCCTGATTGCCACACTGCTCTCACCGGCGGCCACCTGGCCGGACCCTGCCCACCTCTTCCGTGGACCGTACAGAGCATTACTGGGTAGGTCGTGGTGGGAGGGAGAAGGGTGCAGGGGAAGACTTACATGTATGTACTGCCTGGGTCCTGCCAAGCTTCAGGGCTTCCTAGGAAGGCACGAGTTTAACTTGACTGCTTAACTGGGGATTTACGGGAGAGACAGTGGGACCAAACAGAAAAGGGAAAAAAATGCTGGAAAGAAGAGATAAGAACAGAAAGCAAACCCTGGTTCCTCTTTTTACCATTTAACAAACTCTGCAGCAATCTTTCGTGCCCAGGACAGGCTGTCCATTGACAGCAAACCGTTGTGGAGCACCTGCTACGAGCGTGGCCCCCCACGCTCACAGCCCCCTGACCACAAAGGACACGCTTATTGTTCAGGGAGGAGACACATGACTTAAACAGGTTTAGACACTCCAGGTTTAAAATTCCCTTGGCAGTAGAAAACATGTTCATAAATAGCAGTATTTTTTTTTTTTTTGTATTAGTAACATTTATTGAGGCACTTAACTAAATGCTAGGCAGCGCTCCGGGCCTGAAATGAAACCCTGAGTGAGGTAACTGAGCGAGTTACCACCATCTTGAAAAGTCCCACTTCTGGTCCTTAGCTCTGCAGGCCTGGGAATTGGATTTTATGGGCTTCCTCTCTGTTTATCTGGCTCATAGCTCTCAGATTCACAGGGAAATACATTTACCAGAATGGCAAATTCGTCCAACTACAGTCGTGACTATGAACTGACATTCGTGAGTCCATCTTCTTTCCTTATGAAAATCTGTAGGCATGTCACTTGTGAGCGTCAAAGCAATGGGCAGTGGGTGAAGGGATTGGGGCATGTCAGAGAGCGAGAGCCTGATGCTCTCATCTTTGGCACTGGAAACACACCTGGATGGCTCAGAACACTGGCCTCGAGGCTCATGTGAGCGGCTCAGGGCACCCTCTTCCTGGATCAAGGCTGGAGACACACCAGCTTGGTACAGCTATCCATCCTCTTCTCTGCTTCTTTGCAGGATTTTAGCCAGGTTGCAATGCCTGTCATCTCAGCTTTAGTCTCCAGTCTGGTCCCCTTGAGTGGTGTTGTCTTGCCACACTCCTAAGATCATATTCACAACTGTCTCTCGAGGTAGTTTTGTCAGTAGATAAACTCAGTTTCATGTACTCTGTGCTGACTTTTAAGTTGTTCTATTGGGAAGATGGCCTTTTCCTAATCACAATCGCCAATGCCAAGGCTGCCCTTGGAGCTGGCTGGCCCACAAGACAGCCCAGGCATCTGCTCTCCACCCCTTCTTCTCGACTCTTGTGTTCTCCCTGTCTTTACCTTCAGCACACACACACAGGGACCAGGAGATCCAGAACCAAACACAGGGGGAGTCTTGGAACCACCTACTTCTTTGTTTCTTCCAAGAGCTGTTTCTTCCTTATTTATCTTTGTGTGCCCAGAAGCTAGAAGCTAGAAGAGAAGCTAGAAGAGTTGCTAATACTGGTTACGAATTAATAAATCAATAGATGAATAGAAAGAGTCCTGCTCTGTGATCAATACATCTAGAGTCTAAAATTGTTTCAACACCATCACTAACACACTTTGGAATCTGTGACTAATCACTTGAGTGCTTTGTTGTCTGTTTTCCCGGACATAAAGCGGGAGAATCCTCCCTCCTCCCTTCCTGCTTCAAAAGGACATTGGGCAGGTGTACGTGATCCCTGCCACAGATTGAACTTCTGCCAAGTGATAGAAGTTATCCATCACTTTTTCCATCCTAAGAAAGGCAACAAGGCATAAAAGCTTCTGGGTATTAAATATACGCTTTCCATTTCCATCAGGTCAGCCTTCTGGTGTTTCAAAACAAAGGAAGACCCAGCTTGTCCCACCAAGCTCTCAGGAATAATAAGATGATGTCTTTAAAGTATTTGGTGGCTCCTGAAGTTGCTGTTGGTGAATTTGCACCACTGTTTCGGTTAGCAATTGATTCCATGTGTCTGGTTTCCATACTCAGAAAAGCATTTTCAAAACACAGTGATTAGGACTGAAAAAGAGATGTGGAATGATACGGTTGTTTCTAGAATTTAGTGATTCATGGCTTTGAGTCAAGGAAGCCCCGGTGCTTGCTGAGATCATGGGTTCTTCACTGAAGATCAAGGCAAACCTCATGATGCCAGGCCCCTGGGCAAAGGTGTGAGGGCCTTGGGCCCCTGCTCCTTCTTGCCACATGGATAAGCACCCCCAGCCCCAGGGTGGTTGTCCTTCCGGGCGACCGGGGGACCGGTCAGTCCTCCTGTATGACACAGGTGATCCTGGCTCCTGTTCGCCCTCTGGCCAGGCAAGCAGGCACTTCATTTGACACTGGGAATCTCAGCTCTGAGGAACTCGGAAAGTATAATCAGCTGCTCAGATTCTCAATAGGCAAAAATCCATTTCGAAGCCGGGGGCTCAAGTGAAAGAGGTAATAAAGTGAGGACAATTTATAATCACTAAACCTCTCCTTGAAGCATTTCTTGGGGATCTCTCTTGATGATCTCCCTTTCACCTCTGGCCCCTGTGTCCATTTTCCCAGCCCCCTCCACCTTCCCTGACTAAAATACATAAATGTTTTTCTTATTTAATGAGGTTTTTTGGATAAAGTGGCATAATGTGCTTTCTTAATTTTGAAAGCAGGAGAGCTGAAGATTTTGCATTGCCTAAAGAAACACCAAGTCGCTTTCCACTTTTGTTTGGGGCGGGGAGGGAGTGTAGACGGAGGGAGAGAATTGATTGGGTAGGGAAATGATACTCTAGCCTTGATAGGAGTCTAAACGTTTCTCCTTGACTTTCAAAAGTTTTCCTAATTTCGGTGCCACCCTATGTAAGCAACTGTCTTTCCATCCAAGGATCCTGGTTCCTAGCCAGAAGGTCTCCCTAGGGACCTTGACTTTCTGCACCAGTGGCCTCCTGAAGGACAGGCTTGGACTCCAGTACCTCAGGCTGGGCCACTTACCAAATCGTTCAATCTCTTTGAGCTTCAGTTTCCTGATCTGTAGCTCAACGCCTGACCGGCCCAACTCACAGGCAGTGAGAGGATACGATTATAAAATAAAGCTGTGGATATGCAGACATGTTGGGGAAGGGGGGGATGTAAAGTGCTGTGTAAACGGACAATGCTTTATTGCCTGACTTCCAGAACGAGTGCTTCCAATGTCCCCATCAACCAGGTGCCATTGATTCTTCAGTAATCACTCTCGATCCCTACTTTTATTTTTCTTTTTATTAAAGAAAAAATTAAATGCATACAAAAGCGGAGAGAAAAGCATAATGAACTCCCAGGTACCCATCCCCCCCAGCTTCCAAGATTGCATCTTACGGACAATCTTGTTTCACTCCTACTCTTGTCAGCCCCGTGATTATTTTGGGGAAAAAAAACCCACTCAGATAAAAAATATATATGTTTCTAGGGGCGCCTGGGTGGCTCAGTGGGTAAAGCCTCTGCTTTTGGCTCCGGTCATGATCTCAGGGTCCTGGGATCGAGCCCCACATCGGGCTCTCTGCTCAGCGGGGAGCCTGCTTCCCCCTCTCTGCCTGCCTCTCTGCCTACTTGTGATCTCTGTCAAATAAAGTCTTTAAAATATATATATATATATTTCTGAAAATATGTATCTAAACTTGGTTTATTTGAATCAAGATTCAGACAAGTTTCACCCGCTGTTTTCGGCTGATGTGTCTCACTTGTCTCCTTTTTCTGAGTCACCTCTGTCCTCCTTGTTTTCCTTGTAGTCTATTTGCTGAAGAAGCTGGACATGAACCCCAGCGACCCCACCACATTCTGGGTTTGATGGACTGCATCTCTGTGCTGTTTAATCATTTCCTGCTTTCCCTACATTTCCTATAAACTGGTCATTGGATCCTGAGGCTACACCAGACTCGATGTGGTTTTTTTGGTAAGGATGTCGGTGGCGGGGTCCAGTACTTCCCACCGCATCACAGCAGTGATGTGTAGATGTTCTTATTGGGGGTTGTTCACCAACGTTCACCAGTGGGGTCCCGATGCGCTGCCCGTTGAATCTGTTACGTGATGAAGCCCCCTAGCTGCTTCTCACCGATTGGATTTAGCTGCCACTGATGATTGTGGTGGTTTTGGAATGTGTCTCCCATGCACCAGCATGGCCGGCAGGGACTAGTTTTCCTGTATGTTCCTGGTGAAGATGGGATGCGAGGGAGATTGTTGTGGGGAGGGGGGAGTGGGTGTGAACGGAAGCAGGACCCATTATCTCACACCCACATGTCATGTCCCTGAGCTCCCCTCATTGCCAGGAGAGAGCAGCCTGCAGCGCCACCCCCCCACCCCGTACTCTCAGCCTCTCCACCGCCTGGGCGTGTGTGTGTGTGTGTGTGTGTGTGTGTGTGTGCGTGCATGCATGCGTGTCCCACGACAGAGGCCCTGGCTTCGGTGGGACACCCTTACCGTCAACATCAGAGTCCAGAATTGCTGTAGCTTTAGGGCCCTCTTCCTGCTGCAACTGACATCCGTCCTCCCTTCCCAACTGCCTGCCCCGTGGACTTCCAGCTTGGGTCCCAGATCGGACCCACATTTCATGAGCAGTTGCAAAATGGTCAGATGCTGGTTGTAGCATTTCTTTTGCTGAAATTCCTGAGCTGTAGCCTCAACAGAGCAGAAGACTTATTTGTGTGCCTCCCGTTTTCTCCTTCACCAGTTTTCAAAATAACCAGTTGGTTTCTAAGCATCTTCCCAAAGTAATCACATTTTTTTTTAGTATCCTCTTGAACTCACAGATTTTAATACATTTGATATGGTATTGTACTATCATTGCTATAATGTTCACATTATCTCCTCTTTGGCCAGTGGGACTCATTCAAGTGGGTTCTTAGATCTTTTTGATGCAAGGCCTGCGGTCTCTGACAACTTGTTTGCCTGCCTGACCCACAGAATGTCCCAGGCTGCCCTTTGATATTTCCCGTCCCAGCCTTGAAATCCGCATTTATCCAAGAAGACGTGGTTCCTTTTAGTTGGAAATCCAATTTAGAGAACACAGTCTGGGTGTCGGGATGCTCATTATTTTGAGGTTAGTCATGGTTTCCAGACCTTTGCAGTAAACAGAGCAAAGAAATAATATTGTTGTTGTTTTTAAAGAAAATGTATCCTACATACTCTTCAAATCAAATTTAAGATTATGGAATTTTCCATTTGATTCATTCACTTCTATATTTATATCTCTCCCCTTATGCTAAATAGCTCAGATCCTAAATATATTAACATAATTATTTAATGTATCCTGGTATATACTCACACTTAATAGTCTCAGAATAATACTAACATAGCAGATATAGTACATACAGTGTATAAAAAGAATACATGTTCTTAAATATATATGTGTATGTACTTCAGTTTCAGAATATAGATACTGATATAATTAAAACAACATAAGATTTCTTTATTCTTTTTATCCTTTGGATAGATTCTTTCAGGATTGTAGGACTTATTCTGTTCTAAAATACTTGAAATAATTACTATCTATCTCTGTTTATTATTTTTTTCTTCTAAGTAAGCTCCATGCCCAACATGGGGCTTAAACTCACAACCCTAAGACCAAGAGTCACATGCTCCACCGACTGAGCCAGTCAGGTGCCCCTATCTATCTCTGTGTTTAAACCCTCAACTTGGTGTACATTCATTTCTTTCATTTTGCTCTCAATGTTTAGGGATTGTATTTATGTTTTTCAATTTCCCTTTATAATTATAGAAGACATTAATATGGTTCCAAATTCAAATGTTTAAAATTAGATACTGTATTGATTTAAAATATGCCCACAAATGCTTTAACACACCCTTTAAAAACGTCCCAGCCACACTTCCCTTGAGTATCAGTATCTTGCTTCTAACGAACAAAGTAAGGTATAAATGGCAGTGTGTGACTTCAAAGACTCGCTCGTAAGAGGGGCGCCTGGGTGGCTCAGTGGGTTAAGCCTCTGCCTTCAGCTCAGGTCATAATCTCAGGGTCCTGGGATCAAGCCTTGCATCGGGCTCTCTGCTCAGCAGGGAGCCTGTTTCCCCCCTCTCTCTCTGCCTACTTGTGACCTCTCTCTCTCTGTCAAATAAATAAATAAAATCTTAAAAAAACACACACACAAAAGACTAGCTCATAAGAGACATTACAGTTTCTCTGTTCTTTCTGGATAACTGGCGTTAGAGGACACTGGCTTCCCCATGATGAGGAGATTCAAGCAACCCTATGCAGAGATGAGGTCCAGGTGGTGAGAAATTGAAGCCTCCCTCCTGCCAACAACCACGTGAGGGAACCATTGTGTGGTGGAGCCTCTAACCCAGTCAGACCTTTTGATGAAACTCAGACCAACATCTTGATTGTTGTCTCTTAAGATACCATGAACCACAACCACCCAAGCTGCTCTGAGTCCCCAACTCTCAAAATGTATGTGACAGAATAAAAATGTATTCTTATTTTAAACCACTAAGCTTCTGGAATAATCTGTGATGCAATAATTGACAACTAATACAGGTACATTCAGAGAAGTCTAGTTTCCATTCCTGTCTTTCATCTCCCTAAAGTTAACCAGTTTTTTCCTTGCTAGTGTGTCCTTCCACTGGTTTTTATTTTATAAATATAAGCCAAAAGGTACATATTTGTATTATCTACCTTTCTTAGATAAAACGTAGTATATTACACATTCTTCTGAACCTTGCAGGGTTTTAAAAAAGATTTTACTTATTTGAGAGAGAGTGCGCGAGAGTGAGAGCAAGCACGAGCAGGGAGTGGGGGAGCAGAGAGCTGGAGAAGCAGGTTCCCCACGGAGCAGGGAGCTGGACATAGAACTTGATCCCAGGATCCTGGGAGGACAACCTGAGCTGAAGGCAGATGCTTAACCAACTGAGCCATCCAGGCTCCCCTGAACCTTGCAGTTTTCAATGAACAATGTTTAGTGGAAATTATTCTAAAGCTGAATAGAGAAAGAGTTTCTCCTTCTGTTTAACAGTTGATTAGTATTCCATTCTGTAGATGAACCACAGATCAGCCAACCTACTGGAGCTGTGGTGTCTCCAGTCTTTAGCATTGCCAACGGTGCATATGAAAGAGGATGGGTGTGTGTTTTCACAGTTTTGCTGGTTTATCTTTGGAATCCTTTCTTAAGTGCGCTCTTCTTGGAATTTTGTTTCCTGTGACTTCAGTTCCCCCCTTGTTCCCCATCCTACTTCAGAGTTTATTCCATAAAAGTTAGCATGTATCTGTGCCTTTATATTGTAATTCTGAGCTTCCCATGTGGATCTTAGCTCGCAGCTAGCAGGCTGTGCTATGGGAACGCACGTAAGGCAGTCACAATGCCGCTCTACGGCTGTCAGGAGATTGGGTTTAAAGCTGAATTTGTGGGGATTAAAGAGGTGACCTAGAAAGGGAGTCGGAGGGCGGTGATGAGGATCTGAGGATGCCAAAATGAGAACTTTTTCAGTAGGTATTTCAAACAGAAAGCAACTCTTCTTGAAAGAGAGGAAAATGTTCCGTCCCACTCCTATCATGATGACAAGTGAGGTAATGAAGATTACCTTGAAGATTAATGTGGAAGATTATTAAGATCTAAGATATGAAATAAAGAGATTAGAGAGAGAATCCTTTCTGTGCAAACCAGCAAAGCGGGCAGCAAATATCTCCCCAAGCCCAGTGGCTGGACGTAAAGCCTCTGCAGAGACATTATATTTAAAATGAACAAAAGTATAGTTGGTTAAGCATCTGCCTTTGGCTCAGGTCATGATCTCCGGGTCCTGGGATGGAGCCCCACATCAGGCTCCCCGCTCTGCACAGAGTCTGCTTGTCCCTCTCCCTCTGCCCTTCCCCCCACTCATTCTCTATCTGTGAGTGTCTCTCAAATAAAAAAATGAAACCTTGAAAAAATGAACATATAGAATTGGGGGAACAAAGATGAAGAGCCTGTAACCGGACAGCGATTCTCTAAGGGAAGCTCATCCTGAATGTCTCAGAACAGAGGTGTGGGGTGTTGTGTGGGGTGATGCAGGACAAAAGGGAACCAGATCAGCTTGATCAGCCCTTGACCTTGATCAAACACAGGTTCAGTCACCCGATCAGATCCCCTCTGCAGCCAGGAGTGAGAACTTACCAGTTAGGGCTTGAAAAAACATCAGCCCCAACATGAATAGGAAGGGCACAAATCACAGAACCTTGAGAGAACTTAAACAAAACAAAACAAAACAAGAAAGAGGCCAAACAAATCAAGCTAAATGCTGTCTGGACCCCAGTGAGTCTCACCATGTCCGCAGGGTGGAGGGACTAGAAATTCCTGTCGCAGCCTCCCTGTCCAGTCTCAAATCTACAAGTGTTTCTACTTGTGCCTCACTTTGCTATCTAGAAAGCTGCATCGAGTTCTCACTCAGGGTGCGGGCTGAGTCCTTCCTTGTTTTTCTTTGGTCCTTAAATATTGTGATTTATCTAATTTATCTATTGCAATTTATCTAATGAAGGTGGAGTCTATTTTAGACCAGATTCTGTTACTCACTGGGGACAAATCAAGGAGGCAGTCAGTGTCCCTTTGCAGTGTGGCTGGGAGGAGGTCACTACCTAGTACACTTTTGCCGAAGAATACTGACAAGCATATGCTGCACAGCAGATTTTCAATGAGCCCCGGGTACCCTGATCAGATCCTTAGTTCGAATTTTCATCACAATTTTATTCTTATCGTTGCCTTTCTCCCCTGCCTTCATGTGACTTAAATGTCAGTGCACATAAACCTTTATTTAGGCAATAGAGGAGCTCCTTCCAAAGTTGTGTGTGAATCTAGTTTTTATTAAAATATTTTTATACACAATGTGCAAGTCACTGATGATGCAAATGCATGCCTGTGATAGACCTAGTTCCTGCATTTTAGAAATTGACTGTTTACTCGGGGAGACTGCGTACACATGCGAAGATAAAGACAGTCCTCGCTAAATGATTACAGTAGCTCCGGAGTTCACTTAGGGTGTTGCCTGCTGGAAACACCACTCAGGGGCTAGAGAGCCAGCTGAATGTTGAAGGGCTTGATGACAGATAAATGGAAAGGAGAGAGGAGGGTTTTTGGCAGGAAGGACTGTGTGAGCTAAATCAAGAAACTGGTAAGGTGCCATGTTGATAATATTAGCTAGCTGTGGTGAGATGGACGCGGATAGCACATCCCATCAGAAGGAAGGGTTTTGCAGCAGGAGGGGAGGAGGAAGACGAACAGGGCAGCGGTGTGTAGGATGGAGTGGAAGGAGAGGGGACTGGAGGCAGGCGGGCTGATTCAAAGTCTGAAAATAGAATCATCGTCTTCACACTAAGACTGGGAGCCCAAAGACAACTGATCATCTCAAAGAAGCTTCATCTTCGTTTCCGATTAAATTTGAATACGGCTTTAACCTCAAGTGTCCATCCGCATTTGACCTCGGGGTCTGCATATCAGTACTGGTGTGGAGCGGGGCTTTCTATTCTCGGGTATCCCTTAGAAGGGGGAGGAAATGTTTAAGAGCTAACTGACGGCTAGTTCATTGGTGTCTGGCAGATTTCAGGCTTGTGTGCTGGGACTGCTCAGAGTGGGTGCACGCCCGCACACCCCACCTGTGTACCCAGGATAGCCTGGCCTTGTCCTGGGTTGCTTTTTTGATGTGTTTCAGGAACACGGGAGGCACGCAGAGTAAAAGAGATTGAGTGCCTTGTAAGAGCGAGGTTTTTCACATGCACCATCGCACTCCATTATCCCAGCCATCCCGTCCGTGGTATCAGTCCCAGTTTACAGATCAGAAAACTGAGACCTAAGAAGCAAAAAGACCTGCTTAGAATTACAACCTAATAAATGGGGAGACCAATGTACAGACCCAGTTTGGGCTGACTCGAAGGCTGAAATTCTTTCCTCAACACCCCACTGTCGCACTCGAAGGAAAATTTTGGTAGATTTGGAAGTAGGAGGAGGGGTGCAGTGTTTGAAGCGAGAGGGAGAAATAAATACCCGTTACTTACTGTTAAAGGGGAGAATTATAAAATAGTGCAGCTCTAGCTCAGCTCTTCCTTGCCCTTAAGCTACAAAAACTGTCTGTTGCTGGGAGATAGGGTTTACCTCCATAGGGTTATTTGTTGTAAAGAAATTTTTAAAATTCTTAATGTCACTGAATCACAATGACTGCTCATGCTATTAAGATTTTATGCCTGGGGGACTGCCTGGTTCAATCAGTTAAGCATCTGCCTTGGGCTTTGGTCATGATCCCAGGGTCCTGGGATGGAGACCCACGAGAGCTCCGTGCTCAGCAGGGTGTCTGCTTCTCCTTCTCCCTCTGTCCCTTCCCCCTGCTTGTTCTCTCTCTCTCTCTCTCTCTCCCTTCTCAGGTAATAAAATCTTAAAAAAAAAAAAAAAAAAAAAAAAAAGGAGATTTTCACCAGGGCAGAAAACCAGAATGAACATTTCTCCAAAGAAGACAACTAGATGGCCAAGAGACACATGAAAAAATGCTCAACGTCATTCATCATCGGGGAAATGCAAATGGAAAGCACAATGAGGTATCCCCTCACACCTGCCAGAAGGACTAGAATCAGGAAGACGAGAAACAAGTGTTGGTGAGGACATGGAGAAAAAAATCCTTGTGCACTGGTGGTGGGAATGCAAACTGGGGCAGCCACTGTGAAAAACCGTATGGAGGCTCCTCAACAAATAATAAATAAAACTGTCATGCAATCCAGTAATTTCACTACCAGGTATCTACCCCAAAACCGCTACCAAAAACGCTAATTGGAAAAGCTATGTGCCCCCCTGTGTTTATTATAGCGTTATTTACAAGAGCCAAGGTAAGGAAGCAACCTAGCTGTCCATCCATACATGAGTGGATACAGAAGAGGTATCCGTACGCCATGGAATATTTCTCAGCCATGAAAAAGCATGAGATCTTGCCATCTGCAACAGAGGGTACAAATGCTAAGTGAGAGAAGTCGACGGAGAAAGACAAATGCCTTAAGATTTCAGTTATGTGTGGAATTTAAGAAACAATCCAAATGAACACACAAAAAAAGGAGCCAAACAAAAAACCAGACTCTTAAATATAGAGAACAAACGGGTGGTCACCCATCAGAGGAGAGGCGGGGTAGGGGGAGAACGGGTAAATAGATAAAGGGATTGATGAGCACTGAGAAATGTGTAGAATTGCTGAATCATTGCACTATACACCAGAAACAAGTGTAACTCTGTACGTTCATTACACTTTAGTAACATTTTTTAATTAAAGAAAAAAGGACTTTCTACCTGAAACGCCCCCATATCCTTAACTCATTCTTCAAAATGAGTTTGGTTCAACAAGCTGCCCCCACCCCACCTCTGAATCCTGTCTCAGTGCCTTTCACATCCAGGAACTCCTTGTTCTGTCTGCAGCACCTGGACAGGGACTCAGTGTTACCAGTTCTAAAAATACAACAATCTTCCTGCCACCTCTCCCAAGCCACATGTGGTCCAGGACCTCTTGATAAAGTTTTCCTGGTTTTCCCCATCAGTTTACTTCTTTTTTTTTTTAACTATTTTTTTTTAAGATTTTATTTATTTATTTGTCAGAGAGAGAGAGAGAGAGAGCACAGGCAGACAGAGTGGCAGGCAGAGGCAGAGGGAGAAGCAGGCTCCCCACAGAACAAGGAGCCCGATGTGGGACTCGATCCCAGGACGCTGGGATCATGACCTGAGCCGAAGGCAGCTGCTTAACCAACTGAGCCACCCAGGCGTCCCCCCATCAGTTTACTTCTAGATAAACTGAGTAGAGGGACTGTAGATCAATTCCTGTTAATCTCTTTCCTCTCCTCCCCGGACAATCTTCTCCATTTTGGCTGTCCCTCTGTCCTCTCTTCCAGGGCCCTGACTCCATCATGGAACCCGAAAGGGAAGATTATGCCCCTGGCTGCTCTAGGGCACACTGGAGGGGTGGCAGTAGGCTTCTGTGCCTACTCTTGGGGCGCCGTCCCCTAGAATAGGGCCCACAACAAAATAAGCTGAATAATAGACTTGTAAAAATTACTCAGGCCATTTGATTCTCCCAGGTGGAAATACAGTGGCTTTGTAAGGATTTTTTTTTTTTTCAGTTATTTCTGTTGTTGATAATATTTCTAACCTCTTAGCATAACTTTGACATGTAGTATAGTGGACATGTATAGTTTTCCTGAACCAAGCTAGAGCAATGGGAATATTACATCCCCTGGCCACCATCTGGGACATACATAGACCCCCTCAAGGTCAATGGGTGTGACACACTTGTGACTCTGTGTGACCTGTTGGTAACGCAATGTTGTTCTCCACCAGATGGTTCTAAGCTGGTTGGATATAAACCCAGAGTAGCCTGTGGCCATCCTGTCATTCTGTGGGACTAACTGAGAAAGTTCATAAAGAGAAAGGCAGAGAAAGAGATGTAGAGAGTGTCTCTTTTGCTTGAGATTTAGTGTCAACCATGCCTGAAGCTAGGTGGTGCCTAGACTTGCCAGTTTGGAGAGCAACACATCTCCTTTGTTTCTTAAGCTAGTTGAAGGTGGGTTCTTATCACCGGTAACAAGAAGTTGCTACAGAGCAGTTATTAAGCTCCGGAAGTCCTTATCTCTCCAATCAAAGTCGTCCCCCCCGCCCCCCTGCTCACGAGAGAGGAAAGACGGAAGCACAGAAACGGTGGATGGGAGCTCAAAACCCAGTTCTGGGCAATCACACGGTAACAATTTATCTACGTGCCTGTAAGATGATGAGCACCTCGCCAGCCTGCATCCCCAGAGTCGAGCACAGTGTGTAAACAGAATTAAAACCCAGAAAGTATTTATTGGTTGAATGCCCTTGGTTTATCCATAGTTTCTAAGCTTTGGAGTCAACTCAACCTGTTCAAATCCTCACTGTTATTTACTCACCATGTGATTTTGGCCAAGTGACTTCACCTTTCCAATTTTGATTTCCTTATCTGTCAGATGAACACACGAATAACAGTACTGACTTCATGTGTTGTTGGGAGGAGGGGAAAAGATCAGGCTCGGAACATATCACGTGGTAAAAGATGCAGTGATAGGCACCAGTTCTTGGTATTATCAAACAAACAAGGATTGGGATGGAGACTTTCGTATATTAAAATTTCTATACAATGCTATTTGCTGTAGGGGCACCTGGGTGGCTCAGTGGGTTAAGCCTCTGCCTTCAGCTCAGGTCATGATCTCAGGGGCCTGGGATGGAGCCCCACGTCGGGCTCTCTGCTCAGCGGGGAGCCTGCTTCCTCCTCTCTCTCTGCCTGCCTGTCTGCCTATTTGTGATCTCTCTCTGTCAAATAAATAAAATCTTAAAAAATAAATGCTATTTGCTATAATGACCTTTAATGTTTCTTGGTTTATTATATAATTTATGTACTAGATAACCCTTAGCAATGTGAGGGTTAGGGCAACTGACCCCTTGTGCAGTTGAAAATTCCTGTATAACATTTTTTTAAAAAGAGTTTATTTATTTGAGAGAGACAGAATGTGCAAGATTAAGAGAGAGGGGGAGAGGAAGGGGGAGAAGCAGACTCCCTGCTGAGCAGGGAGCTGGATTCGAGGTTCGATCCCAGGACCCTGAGATCATGACCTGAGCTGAAAGCAGAGGCTTAACCCACTGAGCCACCCAAGCGCCCCCTGTATAATTTTTGCCTCCCCCAAAACTTGACTAGCAATAGCCTGCTGTTGATGCGGAAGCATTACCAATAACATGAACAGTCAGTCGGTACATATTTTGTATATTGTATGCATTATATAGTATTCTTAAAGTAAGCTACAGAAAGAAAATACAGTTATCAAAAAAAAAAAATACTCGGAGCGCCTGGGTTGCTCAGTGGGTTAAGCCTCTGCCTTGGGCTCAGGTCGTGATCTCAGGGTCGTGGGATCAAGCCCCACATCGGGCTCTCTGCTCAATGGGGAGCCTGCCTCCCCCTCTCTCTGCCTGCCTCTCTGCCAACTTGTGATCTCTCTCTCTATATCTCTGTCAAATAAAACCTTAAAAAAGGGAACTGTACTCACGAAAAAAATCCACACAGAAGTGGACCCATGCAGTTCAAACATGTCGTATAAGGGTCTACTGTCTAGCTGTGTGATCTTAGGCAAGTTACTTAACTTCTCCGAGCCCAGTTTACTTCAGCTGAGCCCAGGTCTACTACTGCACACATTCGTGTTTACATTAAATACCATAGGGCGTATCAAAATGCCTCGCTGGGAGGTGGCAGTCGGAGCAGGCAGGCTGTGGGCTGAGTATCAGGCATTCGTGCCCTGCCTTAGTTCTTTGTCTTCACAGACATTTCTGCGAGCCGACGTCCTCCGTTCCTTGTGCCCTGCTCTGCTTGCTCTCACATTCTAACCTTGGCTCCAGTCCTTGCTCGCCCATACTTTAGAGAGCCTAGCAGCCCTTTTTATGCTCTGCCTTTCATAAAGGCTTTTCTGATCCTTCCCTCCTCTCCCCCCACCGCCAACACCGGCTTCTCTTCCTCTATACTTCACAGCAAGTATTTATACCTTCCTTGGGCCTTCTATATTTGTACATTGTATCCTATCAATTGTATCCTGTCTCTGCTCCTAGAAGGCTCCAACTGCAGATCTGAATTGTTAAAGTCCAATCATCTTTGCAGCCTCTTCTGTGCCAGCACACAATGACGTGAACAATCATGGGTGCTCAGTAAGAACCAGTTAAGTAAATGATGCTGTGAGAAAGCGTATGAATGAATGGAGGATCATGAAAATAATTTATGTTCCTACTTCCTCCTTCTTGAATGATGACCTTTCCCATTGCCTTCAGTATACCCGCCTTAAGTCCTATTTCCAGGATTCCAGCATTCGTTAGTGAATTCCTGAGCAACTGCCCTCAAGGAAAATTCCAAATCAGCAAAAAGGAGCATTTCTATCCTATTAGAAGTATAGCATTATGACAATTATAATGTGAAAGCATTTTACAAATTGTGTTAGTTACGCAGCCAGCCAGCCAGTTAGTCAGTCAATCATTTATCCAAAAAAATGTGTTTTGTCAATGTTGTTGAAGATGTGGAGAAAGGGGAACCCTCTTTCACTGTTGGTGGGAATGCAAACTGGTGTAGCAACTCTCAAACTAACTCTCAAAGTTAAAAATAGAACTACCCTGTGACCTAGCAGTTGTACTACTAGATATTTATCCAAAGGATACAAACAACGATTTGAAGGGGCACGTGTACCCCAATGTTTATAGCCGCAATGTCCACAACAGCCAAAATATGGAAAGAGCCCAAATGTCCATCGACAGGTGAATGGATAAAGAAGATGTGGGGTGTGTGTGTGTGTGTGTGTGTGTGTGTGTAATGGAATAGTACTCAGCCATCAAAAAGAATGAAATCTTGCCATTTGCAATGACGTGGATGGAACTAGAGGGTATTATGCTGAGCGAAATAAGTCAGAGAAAGACAAATGCCATATTATTTCACTCGTGTGTGAAATTTAAGAAACAAAACAGATGAACATAGGGGAAGGGAAGGAAAACTAAAATAAGATGAAAACAGGGAGGCAAATCATAAGAGACTCTTAATTATAGGGAACAAACAGGGTTGCTAGAGGGAGTTGGGTGGGGGATGGGGTAACTGGGTGATGAACATTAAGGGGGCACATGATGTCATGTGCTCAGGGTGTTATATGCAACTCATGAATCACTGAACTCTACCTCTGAAACCAATAATACATTATATGTTAATTAAATTGAATTAAAAATTTTTTTTTTTAGGGGCGCCTGGGTGGCTCAGTGGGTTAAGCCGCTGCCTTTGGCTCAGGTCATGATCTCAGGGTCCTGGGATCGAGCCCCGCATCGGGCTCTCTGCTCAGCAGGGAGCCTGCTTCCTCCTCTCTCTCTGCCTGCCTCTCTGCCTGCTTGTGATCTCTCTCTGTCAAATAAATAAATAAAATCTTTAAAAAAAAAAAATTTTTTTTTTACAAATGTTTGTCAGCTGAAGAGAGCACCATGGAGGGGGGAGAATAAACACGAATGTGTGATTCCTGCCTTCACAGTCCATCTGGAAAAAACCACAAACTAGTGACAAGTTCACTAAGGCAAGGTGTTGGAGGACAGATCCCTGCAGAGACAGGAGTCCAGGAAGCCTTGGCCCCCTTCAGGCAGTATTGGCCAACACATTTCAAGCGAACGTACAGACAAAGGAATTGAAATGCACTATGATTTGAAGGTTGAAAATAATTTCAGGTGCTGCCCCTGAATTCAGCGTTCATTTGCAATTTTCTGCATTTGACAAAAGCCTTCTCTAGCCTAGTAGGAGATGGAGAATAATTAAAATGTCAGTAGAACTGCTTTTGAATTTCCATGAAATTAATACCTGTGGTTCTGTATTTTCCTTGCCAACCTGCGCGATAAATCTGAGAAACCATCCCAAAACTATGCATGCCCCAATAACGCAGGTGTTACCAGGTACCAAACACATGGGCGTTATGGTGCCAGGGTCGGGTTTCCACGAGGGAAACAAAACCCTGGGATCCATCTCTCACCCTGATTCTGGAGCTGACTGGTCCATTCTACCCCCTCCATTTCTCACTTGTCCACAAGTTTCCACCCCAGGCTAGAAAGAGACTGGAAATCCCGTCAGGTCACGTGCCACAACGTGGATGAACCTTGAGGACATTAAGTTGATGAAAATAAGGCAGTTGCAAACATACAATTACTGTATGATTCCAGCTATATGAGGTACCTCGAGTTGTCAAACGCACAGAGACGGAAAGTAGGCGAGTGGCGGCCAGGCGCCGGGGAGGAAGGAATAGGAAGTTGTTATTTAATGGGCTCCCAACTTCTGTTTTGCAAGATGAAAACGTTCTGGAGAGCTGTTGTACAACAATGTAAATGTGCTCACTACCCAAATCGTACACTGAAAAATGGATAAAATGGTTCAGTTTTCCATTATGTGTGTTTTACCACAATTAGAAGAAAATCATTTCAACACCTCCTCTGCCTTCAAACTGGACAAAACTTTAATGTGCCCCAACAGATGGGAATTTCCTGGGTACAGAAAGATCTGGAGAAAATACTCCACCGTCTACTTCCAGCAAGCCTGCATGCTGGGCTCTGGGTCCTCCTTTATGAGGAGTTTTATATTTAAATACACCAGAGTCCCTTTGGAGCAGACTGAGCCTTTTTCCAAACGTCTTCCAAAACCCCCAAGAAACAAAAAGCCCCAAACCTAAATTCACAACTTGGGGCACATTAGAAGGCAACTTTGGAAATCATTGTATGAAATCATTGTTCTGTTTCCTTTCTCTCTTCCTTTCTGCCAGGCGGAAGCGGGAATGGGATATTGGCTATTGGGGTGGGACCAGGTCAGACAACCAATAAAAAAAGAGGGAGTCATGAATGACAGTTAGGACTTACAGTCAGGCACATTTGTGAGTGCTTTTGCCCATATTAACTCATTTAGTCCTTGTAACAATAATGCAAGGCAAGTATTCTTACTGCCACTCCTATTTTGTTGATGAAAAGATCTGGCAGAGAGACGTTAGGTAAATTACCCATCATCATACTCCAGAAAGAGGAGGAACCGGGATGGAACTCCCTGAAGTCCAGTCTTGATGACGATGCTCTGGAACCCTGGCCAGCGCAGCTGGGACACCCATCAGGTAGGGCTCCCAAGCTGTGTCCTATGCTCTGGGGAACACCCACCCCACCGGGGTGCACCTCTTCTTCAGAGAGAGGCCCCTCTATGGGCCAAGAAGCTATGACCACCTGAACCCCATATCAGGTGCCCTTACCCCAGTGTCCTCTTCCCAATCATTCCCAGACCCTCCCCAGGGCCCTGCACTACCTTCTTTCTTAGGTCACCCTTTGGGGGTGCACACACTTCTGGAACCAAGTGGTGCCCAAAGAGTGACTGTCTGTGAGGAATACGGGCAGATCCCAGATGTGTGGGCAGGTACCCCATTACATAGATCAGAACCAGCAGTGAAAATAGAAGGGAGGAGTGCCTGGGTGGCTCAGTCTGTTGAGTGTCTCCCTTTGGCTCCAGCCATGGTCTTGGGGTCCTAGGATCGAGTCCTGCTTCGGGTTCCCTGCTCGGTGGGAGTCTACTTCTCCCTCTCCCTCTGCCACTTGCCCTGCTTGTTCTCCCTTCTCTCAAATAAATAAATAAAATCTTTAAAAAGAAGAAAAGGCAGAAGGCCACAGGCTGGGGTTGGCATCGGCCAGAACATCTCCGGCCCACCACGTTCTGGCGCAGAACTCCAGGAAGTCTGAGAGCTCTGAACGTGTGCTAGGCCCTCAGGTCACCGCTGCAAAGATCTGTTAGGGTAAGAGAACAGGACATACTTTATTTAACAGTTCATTAGCTTGCTCCAAACTTCCAGTGTTCGGAGACAAGTGCTTCTTTGCTGCCTGCCTTGCCCGGGGGCCCCCAGAAGGTAGGGGTGGGCCTGTTCCCAGTTAATTGGCTCCCAGAGCGGGGCGGTACTGGCCCCTCTGGAGCACTTCCTGTGTTCCCCGGGCTGTGTGGTGAGCACTTGACGTAGCTTCCCATTGGGTCCTCATAACAACACCCCTCCACGTGCCGGTGTGAGAAGCCACGTTACCGTGGCGTCAGCTTCGCCTCCCTTGACCCCAGGACGAAGTGGACCTACAAGACAAATCCACCAGTCGCTCTCCTGTGGGGACTCTAAAATCCTTTAAAAGCACCAATGAGGGAAAATGGTAGGCCTGTTTCGATGACTTTCAGATCATGCACTGCATTCTTTTCCTCTCCCGACAAATTAAGCACCATCCGGGGCCAATTTTAAGCCATGCTGATGGACAGTACCGACCTAGACGGCCCTCCTTGAGAAGGACGTATAAAGTCTATTCCCCTCTGGTAGGTGTAATTCTGGGACCCCGCTGCCTGGACACTCAGGTGTGTCCTGAGTTTTCTGGAAGAGCGTCACTGCCCACATGATCTCATGTTAACCTCATGGTATCCTGTGATCGAGGAAAAAAAAAAAAAGAAAAAAGAAAAAGGAAATTTGAATCTGTCACTAGAAAAACCAGGCCTGGGTTCGAGGTTAGTCTCTTATTCCCAAATTACCACCCTCACTTCTGAAGAAAATGTTAGGATGATAGATGTTCATTTTGCTTCTTGGGATGCCTTCCCCTTCCAAATACGCAGAGTTGAAAAGTTACCCTTTTCCACAGGCACATGTTAAAAAGGTAGTTACCAGGGGTTCCTGGCGGACTCAGTCAGTTAAGCATCTGCCTTGGCTCAGGTCATGATCCCGGGGTCCTGGGATGGAGCCCGTCACCACCATCATCGTCACCACCACCACCGTCCCCACCATCCCCACCATCCCCACCATCACCACCACCACCACCACCACCACCAGCTCCCTGCCCAGCTTGTGCTCTCTCTCACTATCTCTGTCCCAAAAAAAAGGTAGTTACCAAACCTATCAGCACCTCGATGCTAATGTGGGGCCCGGCTGGGGGATTAGGAATCACAATGGGTCTGCAAATCTAGGATTCCCCTTCCACCAAGACGTGTGGGCTGTCCAGAGGCACCCAGCTGAGAGGACCTGACTACTACGGGATTATTAGCATCCCTGTTTCCTTCTGCCCATAACCGTCACGAAGCATAATAACCTTCTCTAAGGAGAGACACGTCTTCCCCTACGAGGGACTCTCCATTTTCTCTCTGGTGCCCCAGGCGTGGTCATTATGGAGATGAAGAGAGCCAGAGCCGCCACTCACTGTGTTCCAGCTCTCATTTAATTGGCTTTTTTTTTTTTTTTAGATACAAAGCCGGCCCAGGAGGGAGGGTGGATGGGTGGTCTTTTCACAGACCCATTATCAATAACCACGTGCCAAGGCTGGCCTGCTTTGTTTTCTTACTTAAAAATAGGAAGAGGAGGAGAGTTGGGGAGTGGGGGTGGGCAAGGGATATCTTGCTTTTTTTTTTTTTCCCCTTAAGCTTGAATCTGAGCATTTGCCTCGGGCTTTCTCTCTCCAACCAAGCAAAAAAATCATAAAAGTGAAGCGAAAAGACAGCCTAATGACAGTAGTTAAATATTTCCAATTTGAAAATTTTGCAAAGGCTGGGAAGGGACATAAGATTATAATTGGAGCAAAAATATTTGGGGTTTTGCTTGGGGCTCACAGTTTCTTGCGCTTGGCCAGACAGCCTGGAGCCTGCATCCACCTGGTCCTACCCCTGACCATCCCCCCACCCCATCACATCTCATATTTGCTTCTTCATGCTTTCTAATTTACACAGTAATTTGGTTAGCATCTTAGGTCAGGTTCCCCAGGAAACAGACTCTCAGAGGGAGGTTAACTGGGGTTGCTTTCAGAAACAGCACCTGTAAGGGAAGCAGGAGGGGGTAGAGGGAAATGCGGAGCCACCACACCATAGCTCTATGGGCCTCAGGCAGCTCCAGAACTGGGATGGCCCTTTACAGTTATCCTCAACTGGGATTCCGGGGCGAGGGCAGGGCTCAGTTTCTGTACTCCATACAGACCTGACACTGGTGGGTGGCCTATGGTCCAGGAGACTGAACTTTGGGCCAGCAGTTCCCTGCAGCCAAGGGCAATTTCCACAGAAGGAAAGAGGTACTAGAAAGTGGGGGGAATGAGGACCTTGGTCCCTTGCATCCCCAGTGCCCACAGCAGCAGCTGGCGCATAATAAGGGCTCAATGGACGGTGGTCAAATATAGAATGAGTTAACGCTCTTTATTCTACAGACTTCTTTATTGCTTGAAACAAGGATACTAATATATTCATGCAACACATTTTCCTAGAAATATTTACACACATATCTCCTAAGGCCTAAGGACATTCTCCTAGGTAACCATATTAAAATTATCCATTTAAGAAATTTACATTGACAGAAAGCGATGATCTGATACATAGTCTATGTTCAGTTTTTCAATTATCCTCATAATATACTTTCAGCTTTTTTCTCTCTCTCTCTGTCAGTCCAGTCTAGAATTGCACCTTGCATTTAGTGATACTGTCTCTTTAGCATCTCTTAATCTAGAAAATTCCTCAGCTTCTTTTTGTCTTTTGTGACATTGACATTGTTGAAGTACTCAGTCTAGTTGTTTTATGCCATGTCTCTCAGTACGGTTTTGTTTGTTACCTCGTGATGCATGCAGATTAAACCTTTTTTTTTTTTTAAGATTTTATTTATTTGTCAGAGAAAGAGAGCACAAGCAGGGGAGCTGCAGACAGAAGGAGAAGCAGGCTACCTGCTGAGCAAGGAGCCCAATGTGGGACTCGATCCCAGGACCCTGAGATCATGACCTGAGCCAAAAGCAGATGCTTAATCAACTGCACCACCTAGGTGTCCCCAAGTCAAATATTTTTTTTTAAAAGATTTTATTTATTTATTTCACAGAGAGAGATCACAAGTAGGCAGAGAGGCAGGCAGAGAGAGAGATAGAGGAGGAAGCAGGTTCTCTGCTGAGCAGAGAGCCCGATGCGGGACTCGATCCCAGGACCCTGAGATCATGACCTGAGCCGAAGGCAGAGGCTTAACCCACTGAGCCACCCAGGCGCCCCAACCCAAGTCAAATATTTTTTATAGGAATGCTATATATGTGATGCTGTGTTCTCAGATCACGCTGGGACCAGATGAAGCTCTTTTTCCCATTACTGGTCATGTTAAATTGGATCTTTTGGTTAAGGCAATGTCTGCCAGACTTTTCTGTATTAAAACTATCCTTCTCTCTTTGTATTTAACGATTATGATGTGACACTCTGGGACTATCTGAGTATCCTGTTTCACCAAAGTTGTTCTGTCAAGGACTTTAGCCTCCAAGTGTTAACATGATGCTCACAAAGTAATAATACACTTTTGGAAATAAAAATATCTCACCTGATTGGCAAACAGTAACTGTGAAATCTCTGTAGTTAGAAATTCTCATGTTATATACAACCAACACATCAAGTGATATGTAAGTAAACATATGAAGACAGGTTGCTTTCTTAATGAAATTTTTCATTTAATTACATTTGAAATTAATTTATGCCTTTTAAATGATATTTTTAAGGTTTTTTTTTAAGATTTCATTTAAAAAAAAAAAGATTTCATTTATTTGATGGAGAGAAAGAGAGCACAAGCAAGCAGAGCGGCAAGCAGAGGGAGAGAGAGAAACAGGCTTCCCACTGAGCAAGGCACCTGTTACGGGACTCAATCCCAGGACCCTGGGATCATGACCTGAGCCAAAGGCAGCTTCTCAACCAACTGAGCCACCCAAGCACCCCTTTATTTTTAAGTTTTTAAGCAAACATGTATAGCTTGAAAAGTCAAATTGTTCTACAAGGCTTGTAAGGGAAACAACTCCCTGCCCCACTTCCCCCCAACTCCCCATTCCCACTTCCCAAGGCCATTCACTTTAGGCTCTCTTAGCTGCTTGTTTCCATGTTTCTAGATAACTTACCTGTCCTGTTTCTTGATTTTTCGGTTGTGGATATTTTCCATTGACTTCCCGCTGAGAACAGGACTGTCTGGTTATCTGGCACTCTTCCCTAACCCCCCACATGGAGGCATATATGCACACATAGCTCCTTCCTCTTTGTTCTACAGCCAAACAAAACACACTTACAATCTTGATTAGATTACAGTGTACTGTTCACTCTGTGATGACCATGAAATCATTGTTCACAGAGCTGTGCAGGGCTCTGGGCTTGTACTTAGCTATTTTCTGTATAATTTCAGTTTTGCTTGAATATCAATAATATTCTCACTTCTTCCTCTGCATAGTTTTCTAACTTCCTGGCATTAATTCACTCCCAGACTCTCAGCCAGCAGTATGACTCTCTTCTTCTTGTACTCATTTATATCAGGTAATGCCTCGGTTTCCTGTTCCTTCTGGTGTCCTATCTTCGGGCTCCTCTATCCTTCCTCTCTATATTGTATCATCCATTTACTAGGTTCCATGTCTGTCTCTTTGTTGGTTTCTTCCCTTGTTTTGATGGAGAACATCCTCTAGCAGCTTTCTGTGAGAGGTGCACATGCTATAAATATTTGGAGATCAGGTACAACTAAAACTTGCATGACCTTATTCCCTGATAGTTTTCCTGAATATAGAAGTATAGATCAGAAGGAATTTTGCTTTTGTGATTTTTTTTTATGTTTTATTTATTTGACACAGAGAGAGAGACGTCACAAGCAAGCAGAGAGAGAGGGGAAACAGGCTCCCTGCTGAGCAGAGAGCCCGCTGTGAGGCTCGATCCCAGGACCCTGAGATCATGACCTGAGCTGAAGGCAGAGGCTCGACCCACTGAGCCACCTAGGCACCCCTGCTTTTGTGATTTTTAAAGCATTGAGTGAATGTTTTCTTCCCAACTTACTATTGAGAATTCTAGTGGTGTTCTGATGGCTTATCTTTTACATGTGAGCACCTTTCCCATCAAGGAGCTTTTGCAATGCTCTCTTCACCTCCAGTGTTCTGAAATTATACTCTGTTGTATCCTGCTAGGGAGCTGCTTTCACTCATTACACCACACATTCAGAGTGGAAACTCATGAACCGCAATTCTGGGGGATTTTCTAAAAGTATTCCTTTGATCGTTTCCCTCCATTTTCTCTTTCTCCAATGCCTGTTATTTGGATATTATACCTCTAGAACTAATTTTTTTTTAAAGATTTTATTTATTTGACAGAGAGAGATCACAAGTAGACGGAGAGGAAGGCAGAGAGAGAGAGGGGGAAGCAGGCTTCTTGCTGAGCAGAGAGCCCGATGTGGGACTCGATCCCAGGACCCTGAGATCATGACCTGAGCCGAAGGCAGCGGCTTAACCCACTGAGCCACCCAGGCGCCCCTAGAACTAATTTTTTTAATTTCCCCCCTTTTCTCTGCTGTTTGCTGCCTTTTGTTTTGTTTTAGCTGTTGTTGTATTTTCCGAGGCTGTTCTTCAAGTTTATCGTTTAACCCTTCTACTCACCTGCTCCTAAATTTTTCACATTTTCTCCTGCTCCTGCCTTGTTCTGTTTTCTCCAAGTTCTTCTTGTTTGTATCAGTTGGCTAGGGGCACAAGAGTGCCACATAACGGGCATCCCCAGCTCACTGGGTTATACGATAGCACTCATTTCTCACTCGTGGGTCCTCCTATGGCAGGCCTGTGGGTCAGCTGTTGTGTCTCTGGTGTATGTTTCTCACTCCTCTGGGACCAACCAGCTATCGAGGATACGTTCTCATGTGGATGTTAAAGGCTTAAGAAGGCAAATGTCAGCATAAAAACTCATTTCAATCCTTTGCTTACAACCCATCCACAAACACCTCATTGATCAAAGCAGATTATGTAACCAAATCTAACACATCGGAATTTGGTCGTACATTTTTCCATGCTGGAAGGGAGAAGGGGTAAATATTTGCAGAATGATAAACCAAGATTTCACATTATTCTTCCGCATATTGGTTTGGGTTTCTGTCTTTCCTGTTAGAAGCTTTCCTAAAATGTTTGGTGAGCTTTGCCAGTTCTGCCCATTCGAAAATAAGGCACAGAGGGAGCCACTGACCAGCTTTATGGGGACAAGCTGGACTTGCTGGCTGGTGAGCTGTGTAGGATAATCTGGCTGGGTGGTATCACAGGGGATGACCCCGGTAAGGACCAGGGGATCTTGTTCTTTGAGCAGCTCAGTTTCTAAAGAGAAAAATCTTCCAACATTCTACATAGATGTGTAACCCTGGCTTTCAGCAATCTGGGCATCAAGTGGGAGAAGGGGGCCAGGAATCTTACTATTTTAGTAACAATCCCGATTAGCAGTGTGGTTCTCCTGCCTCAGTGAAGCCTGGTATCCCCAATCCCAGAATGTCTCTGGTTCAACCTCTTCAGAAAGCAGACCTTGAGGCTTCTGCTGGCTGGTAGAGGGGAAGTCACCAGCACAGTGGAGTTGAGGTAGGAATCCGGTGTCTATCTGCTTCTTAGGTAGACTTTCAATTTCTAGAGCACCCTGGACACCTCCCCACCTCCAATAGAGGGAACTTGTGCTGGCCACTTTGGAACATTCTGGAGCTCCATAACATGCATGCCCTTATTCCTGGGCTTCTCCCACTATATGAGTAAGATTTCGCTTTACCTGGCACATGACATCAGCCATCAACTGTCCAGTTTCCAAACTTTTATTCTGTCCTTTCCTTTTCTATTCTTTTTCATATCGTGGTTTTGTGCATTTTCATACTCTCACTGTTACTTCAGTTCTGGACAGAGGGACACTAGCACGAGTGCTTAATCTATCACATTTTACCAGAAGTTTCTCAACATATTAGTATTCTCTCACTAACCTATGTATCTAGAATATCTTTCCACAGCAAGTGTGGAGATGACTTTTTGCTTAATTTTATTGTTGTATGTAACTCAGTTAATCAATCTTCTATTTATGGTCATTTGGATCATTTCCTGACGTTTGTTATTAAAATAATGCCAGGTGGGGTGCTTGGTGGCTCACTTCGTTCAGTGTCTGCCCTCAGCTCACGTCATGATCTCAGGGTTCAGGGATTAAGCCCGTCATGATCTCAGGGTTCAGGGATTAAGCCCCTCGTTGTGGGGAAATCCTTGCTCAGCAGGGAGTCTGCCTCTCCCTCTCTCCCTCCCCCCAGCTTGTGTACTTTTTCTCTCTTTCTTCTCTCAAATGAATAAATAAAATCTTTACAGAAAATAAAATAATAGGGACACATGGGAGGTTCAGTCCGTTAAGCATCTGCCTTTGGCTCAGGTCATGATCCCAGGGTTCTGGGCTCCTTGCTCAGCGGGGAGTCTGCTTCTCCCTCTACCTGCAGCTCCCCCTGTTTGTGTTCTCTCTTTCTCTAAAAAATAAAATCTTTAAAAAGAGAGAAAAGAAAAAAAATAATAAAATAATGTGAGGTGAACATCTCTGGAAATATTGATGGATTTTTTTTTTCCACTGGTGGGTATTTTTGAACAAAGGTTCCAAGCAGTGTAATTGCTGGATGGGAGTCTTAAGCGTCCCAGCTTCTGGAAACCGTGCAGGGAGCAGCAGGTATCTGGGCTCCTCTGGGTTCTGCCTATAGGGATCTGGTGTCCTAGGGACTTGTCCAGCCTGTTCTCAGGAAACCTGATGCTGGGAAGCAGCGGTCTCTTGTTCATGGTGCAGACGGAGCCCCTGGTCAGGTTTAGAGCAGGGAATCGATCCCACGATCATGCACAAAGCAGTCAGTGATGTACACAGCTGAAGATGAGGCCAACTCTATATTTCAGGAGTTTAAAATCTTTTGTGGTGATGAGAGAAACAGAGACACAAGACGAGCCAGTGGCATTTTTTTTTCCCCTGAAGCTGGGCGTGAACAGGACGATCACCAGACAGCTAATGTTTGCTCGGACTGTCTTGATAGGCACCTCCAAACATGCTTCTTATGGAATAAATGGAAGAGAAATGGTGTAATAATCAGCTACCAAAGCCCTGATGAAGTCATGACTCCCTAAGTCCCAGGTTCGGTGACAACCCCCAGCGGGTCGCTCGGAAATGACTGCCAGTCTCTCCTCCTCCTTTGCCCAGTATTACAAAGCTCGCATGTCAGTAATCTAGTTTGGGAGCAATCCCCACCCGGCTTGTGCCCTCCCCCTGTCCACTTTGCAGCTGTCTGGCTGATCCCCGATGCATCTACCATTCGGGAAGGAAAGCAGATGAGATTAACTTGTTTAAATCTGTGCTCCAAACAGCAGGGGCAGGAAAGAAGCAAAAAATCCTAGCTACGGCATTGGGTAAGAGTTTCTTGTTTGGGTACTTATTGCTTTGGTTTCACACCCAGGTTTGGTCCCCTGTCATTTGGGTTAAAATGCAAGGATCAAGCGGAAGCAAAGCCACAAAGACAAAACAGAGAACCCAACACCTCACGTTTTCTTCTCACCATTTTGTTGAATCCTGCTTAGGTCTATTTCATTCCTTAAAAGGCTGATGACTTATTGCTTGTGCCTATTTTAACATATTGAGGCAATATATATCGATAATATATTTAAAAGAGAAAGTGTTCCTAGTAATAGCCACTCCTTACTGAGAGTGTTCACAGGAGCTAAAAGTTTTACATGCATGATCTCATTTGGATGCCTGTAACTCCTTGTGATAGGTATTTTTAGGACACCCATCCCCCCCCCTCATTTTATAGACAAGGAAATGAGCTAAGAGAAGTTGCAGACATTACCCACGGTCACGGGCTAGTACATCACAGGATTGACCCTGTGCCTGTGCTGTTTCCTATAGTACTTCCTCTCATTTCTTCAGATTACCTCCCAGTCTTACTGATGCATGATTAAATGCACATATTTGTGTTTATAAAGTGTACAAAATGTTTTGTACTCTGCTCTCTCTACTCCCACTTATTGTATCAAACATGTTTCCATGTCTCCCCCACCGGTATAATTGTAATTTACATTTTAATAGGCTTACAATAGTTCACTGAGTCCTCATAGCATCATTTACCAAGCAATTTCCTTCTGTAGGAGTTTTATGTTTTCACTATTTTTGGTTAGCAGAGACAACACCGTAATGGACTTCCGGGGGCTTTTTGCTTTAAAAATGTACATCTCCTTAGGATAGATTCCTGGCACTGGGATTTGCAACATATTATCATATTGCTTTCCAGAGTGTTATACTAACTTACAGTACTGCCAGGAGTGAGTTAGTAGCCCAATTCCAAAGAGGAATATGTAAAATATGGAGGGCTATTATGATTATTGTCACAATGAAAATTATTACCAGCAATCAAATTGTCTTTGATCCACTACCCCTCATTTCTCTGTGGTTCCCTTCCCTGTCGCTTTGATATCCTCATCTGAAGTCATGGTGATGAGTTTGGCTCCATTACAGGACACCGGCAACATGGATAGGAACCAAAAAAAGCAACCCATTATTCAGATACCAGCAGCTGGTGCTAAAAATTGCTCCTTCTCCCGCCTTCACAATTTCCATATTCCTCTCACTTGCATTAACAACAACAACAAAAAAAAATTGGAAACATTTTGGCCCCTACCCCTCATTCCTTCCTCAGTTTCCTGAAGTTAAATGGTCTCCCCTCAATGTTGACCCATCCTCTCCGTTCGGAAAGCCAAGAGACCACTTCTGATCCTAGTCATCACTTGCCTGCACACACGTTTTATTTTTTTATTTAAAAAAATTTTTTTAAAGATTTTATTTAAGAGACAGTGAGAGAGAGAACAGGAAAGCTGGGAGGGTGAGAGGGGAAGCAGACTCCCCGCTGAGCAGAGAGCTCGATGTGGGGCTCCATCCCAGGATCCTGAGATCATGACTTGAGCTGAAGGCAGAGGCTTAACCCACTGAA
This sequence comes from Lutra lutra, assembly GCF_902655055.1. Classification (NCBI taxonomy): domain Eukaryota; kingdom Metazoa; phylum Chordata; class Mammalia; order Carnivora; family Mustelidae; genus Lutra; species Lutra lutra. The sequence continues at coordinate 18,727,697 of NC_062287.1, read as the reverse complement.
CCACCCAGGCACTCCACAAGTTTTATTTTTTTTAAAGATTTTTTAAAATTATTTATTTGAGAGAGAGCAAGCATGAGCAGTGGGGAGGGGCAGTGAGAGAGGGAGAAGCAGACACCTTACTGAGCAGGGTGCCTGACGCGGGGCTCGATCCCCAAACCCTGAGATCACGGACCGAGCCAAAGGCAGATCCTGAACTGCTTGAGCCACCCAAGTAACCCTGTGCTCACGTTTTATAACAGGACTCCCTTCTTCCCTAACCCTCCCCACACGCAGCTCCCCATTAACCATCCTGAGGCACAGTCCCAGCTCCCTGTGCCTCCAAATTGGCACTAGTTTTCAGGAGATTCAGGAATGGCGTCCAAGCTGGGTGATGTGGTGCCCCCCTCCATGGTGTACACCCTCCTCCTCCCCAGCCTTGCTGGCTTCCACTTTCTCCATTTGCTCCCTGCGTGCCCATCAGTGTTTGGGACCTGATCTTTCCGGGTCTACCAGCTGCCTCACTGGACAGGAGCTGCAGGCAGAAGCCGGGCCACCATTCTCCCACCCATGCTGATTTGGGTGACCTGCTCTGAATCACTCTTGGGCTGGGGGAACCTGAGAAAGTCTCTCCCGCACCTTTAAAGCCACCATGAGCTTGATGGCCCAGGCCTCCAGCAGCTTTTCTGCCTGCAGTCTTGCCGGCTCCTTTTCCCCCCCATCTAGCCTGTGCACAGCTGCTCGAATGAGTTATCTCATTGCAGGCGGGGCCATGTCCCTGCCCAAGCTTCCCACTGTCTCTGCAAGGTGGCATCACATGCCCTTGAGGAGCTGTTCCCTCTCTAGCCCTGAGTCTTCATCGGCCCAGGGCTCCGTCCTACTCACCCTGCCTCCTGGAAACTTCTCAGTTGTCCACCTTCCTGGGGATGACTTCTATTTCTTTCTTTCTTTTTTTTTTTTTAAGATTGTATTAATTAGAGCACAAGCAAGAGGAGCAGCAGTAGGAGAGGCAGAGGGAGAAGCAAGCTCCTCATTGAGCAGAGAGCCCGATGCGGGACTCCAACCCAGGACTCTGGGATCATGACCGGAGCCGAAGGCAGATGCCTAACTGACTGAGCCACGATTTCATGGCTCAAGCCAAATGCCACCTCCTCGGAAAAGTCTCCAAAGACCTTCACAGATGGAGCTGGGCGTCAGTGAGTCCACGACACCAGTGACTTCTGTTTTATACTCACATTATGTTACCCTGATTGGTTGCTGTCTCTCTCCACTAGACAGAAACTCCTCTAGGGAAGGGATCATGTTTGATTCATTTTGGCTTTCCTGATGCCTGGCTTCATCTCTAGTACAGGGAGTTGCTTTTGGACGAAAAGTAGAGCCGGGCCTTATCTGAGAAGGGAATGGGTCAAATCCCCAGACTGACAATCTCATGAAGAGCCTGACTAGGTACAATGGGAAGATGACCTTGAGCCCTGAATCTGCTCCCCAACCCCCACCCCACTGCCTGCTTTAGGGAAAGGACTGGGTCTTTCTCCAGGAACCTCTTGCTTGTGGCTAGAAGAGAGGAAGCAGGGGTTGCCACGTCACTGTGGAAGGAGAGGCTCGAGGGTTTCCTCCATCCCTCCAGGTCCACACGTCTCCAAACTCAGGGTTAATGGGAGAAATCAGTGAGCGGGCAGGAAATGATCAAAACTGGGAGTTACTAACTCATCGTCTGTTTCAATGGGCTGCTTTTCGGTTTTGAAAACAAAGGCTTGCAGACCTGGAGAAAAGCATGCATGTGGTGCCTACATTTTCCCAAAGAATTTAGCCACCTTATACCTGAACAAAACTATGTTTCTGTGACTCCCAAAGAAGGACGTCTGCTGGTTACCAGCTGTTGTTCAGTTCCAAGCCCACAGCACACTCTCTTCTGTGTGTTGCTGTACCCCAGACCCTGTAGCTTCACCTCTCCTTTGCCAGAGGATCCCTATGAATTATGGCCAACAGGGTCACTCAAGGGAGACTGGAAAGAAAGAGGAGGGAGGCAGAGACAGCTTCCATCCTTGTTTGCTTGCTGTTTTGACCAACATCACTGAGACAATGCTTCTTTACCCACAGCAGCGCTGGCTTCAGGAGCAGCTGGTTCCAGTTTCCAGAATCTTTCACTCTCCCAGAACTAGCCCTGGGGTGCCCACTCAGGTGTGCCCGCGCCAGTCTGCCAGGAGTTGGGGGTCGTGGCTTTTTCAGTCTTCCAATCCCTGCAACCCATTTCTCATGTTAAATTATCTCTGTTAAAATAATGGTATGGTTTCTCTTGACCAGTCCAGGGAGAACAGCTGTTGGGAAGCTTCCGCTAATGTGCGGCTCAATTACAATTTCAGAGTCAACTCTAATCATGGTGAATTATAATAATGATGATTACCACGTACTAATATCTGTGTAAGTCATACACCATGTGACAAGATTTGAATGTATGACAGACGACTGAATATACAGAAGGACAGTGGCTACACCATATCTGACGGTAGATCTCTGACCCGCCAGGACTCAGGTGCTGACTGCCAGCTTCCCTGATTTTTGTTCCTCTTCCAACTCAGGACCAATCAGAGAAAAACCAAAGATGTTCCCCAAACCAATCACAGAAGACACCCCACCTCTAGTTAGCCTGCTCCGACTCCCCATGGCAACAGCCTCCAATCAGAGCCCCCCTGAAGCCTTTCCCTCTCTCCCTTCCCCTGCCTGCTTATGAGTCCCTACAAAGGGAGTGATGGTGGCCAGCTCCCTTGCTATGGCAAGTTCTGTTTGTTATTTGGGTAATGTTCATTGATTTCCATAGTAATGTTATTTCTTATTGGCATCCAGCAAGGCAGGCATAATTATGTCCATTTTACAGACGAAGAAACTGGCGCTCACAAATGCCCAAGTGTATAACAGTTAGAGGACAGACCCAGGATTCAAACCCGGGGAAGTCTGACTCCCAGTCTTGAACTGGCCCTACTCTATCTCTATCATGGCTCTCCCCACCTAACGTTTCCTGCTTCCCGCTGTCATTGTATCTTCGAGAGGCTGTCTCCCTGACACCCTGAAACTTTCTCCAAGTTAGGTGTAACTCACAAATGTCCTATTCTCGGCCCTTACTCAAGGCGGGACACACGGTCCCTGCCCCTCAGTGTGATGCAGTAATAATGCTGAGGAAATGTCTCTGCTCAACCTTCCCCAGGCTGAACCTTTTGAGGACAAAATAAAATCAGCTGAGTGAATGGTCTAGGATGTACTGAACTCTCGTTTTTCTTCCTGGGCTGTGGTGTAGACTGTGGACATGAGTATGGAAGAAGGTAGCACCATCTGGGCATCAGTGGGGCTCGTGAGCAGGGACCAGTGGGACCCGGGATCTCAAAGAAGCAGGAGGAGAGGCATGCTTGCGCTGCACCAGCATGAGGTCAAAACTGACAAAGTTGCCCACGCACAAAATCCGTCATCACCAGGAGTCAGATGTTTGCAGTAGTTAGGGGAGGAAGGTGGTTGTCTCCTTCGTCTCCCCCCACACAAGGATCTTGTGAACTGTTGTCAAAACACCTGTCTGAGCAAATATCCTATGATCTCACTCATATGTGGACTTCAAGAAACAAAACAGAGGATCCTAGGGGAAGAGAAAGAAAATAAGATGAAAACAGAGAGGGAGGCAAACCATAAGAGACCCTTAACTCTAGGAAACAAACTGAGGGTTGCTGGAGGGGAAGAGGGTGGGCGGGATGGGGTGGCGGTGACGGACACTGAGGAGGGTATGTGCTATGGGAGGCTGTGAATTATGTAAGATTGCTGATTCACGGACCTGAACCCTTGAAACAAGAAATACATTTTATGTTAATAAAAATAAGTAAATATATGGAGAAGGCCGACCAAAACCCCACCCCACCCCACCACCAAATGGGAAATGCCAGGAAGACCCGCAGATACCAGGGCCGGCCACCAGGTGGCACTAGTGCTGAGCTAATGGGCTCTGGCCTCCTGCCCACCCCTCCCTAGAGAAGCCACATTGAACAGAGGCCAGTGACAGCAGGTAAAGTAAAAACTGGAGCTGGAAATAGGGCTGCTCTTATAATCCCACAGCGAGCCTCTTATGTGATTGTGACTTTTATCATTAATAGGGCATTTGTTCTCCAGCAGAGGCCTGAATTAGCAGTGGTTTAAGAACTGAATCCAGCCTAATGTTTGGACTACACTAAGCAAGGTCACGAGGGCTTTCAGAGAAATGACCTGAACAATCCCCCAGGAAGATGAATGTAAATAAGGTTTTCTTTGATTAGCATCATCCTGCTGCCCGGGGCTTTCAAAATTAGAGGATTTCTGAGGCTCACAGTTTAATTGCATAATTGTACAAAAATAATACTTAATAAAGAACCAAGCAAATAAAAATGACAGCAGCACTTTCTCCAGCTATTATCAGCTACTGGAGGCTGCCTGACATGGGCGAAAGAATGGGTGTTGGAATTGAACTTGGGTTCAAATCGTAGCTCCGCCTCTTCCCAACTGCACGCTCACAGAGCCTGTCTATCAAATTAGTATGGTTAAGGTGGACATCCTAGATGAGTGCAGCATCTGGAACTGTCTGGTATGATGCAGGGCACGTAGTAGGTGTGGGATAAACCTAAGCCCCTTTCCCCTGTTCCCCAAATGGCGGGGGGTTGCTTCAATAATTAAAGTGGCTGTGCTGCCTTTTTGTAGTCTCTATGCTCAGGATTTTATTCCTTTGAAAGCATTTCTCATCTACCATCCCATTTTGGCTCACAGGTTTTGGAACACAGCTATAGAGGGCAGATAGCTGTGGGGGATGGAGGGGTTTTGTTTAAAATGCAGATTAAAGGGGCAACTGGGTGGTTCAGGCATTAATTGTCTGCCTTTGGCTCAGGTAATGATCCCAGGGTCCTGGGATCCAGCCCCCCATTGGGCTCCCTGCTCCGCCAGAAGCCTGCTTCTCCCTCTCCCACTCCTCCTGCTTGTGTTCCCTCTCTTGCTGTCTCTGTCAAGTAAATAAATAAAAATTTTAAAAGATTTTATTTATTTATTTGACAGAGATCACAAGTAGGCAGAGAGGCAGGCAGAGAGAGAGAGAGAGAGAGAGAGAAGCAGGTTCCCTGCGGAGTAGAGAGCCTGATGCAGCGCTGGATCCCAGAACCCTGGGATCACGACCTGAGCCGAAGGCAGAGGCTTTAACCCACTGAGCCACCCAGGCACCCCAAATAAAAATCTTCTAAAAAAAAAAATAAAATGCAGATTAAGTATAAATGGGGATCTCCCTGATCATTACGCTACCAAGCCTCCTCCTAGGCAGCTGGTTTTCCACATCCCTCCACTGTCCTGAAGGTAGAGATTCTGCTGAGGCAGGAGAGGGTGCCAGCACCCTTCCTACCTCAGCTCCGTCCCCTCAGAAATGTGGAAACTGGATTGTGGGTTTGGTCTGGCTTCAGGGGGAGCAAACTGGAAGGGCAAGGTATGGTTTTGAAGTATCAGAGGCCTCTGTCCAGATCTTCAGGAGGTGGGACTACCTCACAATTTCTCACCCTCTCCTAAACGCAAGGGCAGAACGCCAGGTGGGAGCTGGAGCTGAGGGTCTGGGATGGAGGCGCACAGGGCAGGGGAGCCCTGGACCGGGATACAGCAGACGCGGGGTCAACACCCAGCTCTGCTCCTCTTGTGTCGTAAAAAATTGTCTGGTCATGGGGCACCTGGGTGGCTCAGTGGCTTAAGCCTCTGCCTTCGGCTCAGGTCATGATCTCAGGGTCCTGGGATCGAGCCCTGCATTGGGCTCTCTGCTCATCAGGGAGTCTGCTTCTTCCTCTCTCTCTGCCTGCCTCTCTGCCTACTTGTGATCCCTCTCTCTGTGTCAAATAAATAAATAAAATCTTTAAAAAAAAGGAAAGAAAAAAATACATATTCCATGGTACTTTCAAAAATCAAAATTGTTTTTTTTTTCCTAATTTCTGAACGCATTATATAAAAACAGCTGAATTAATTTTTACTGAATTTTGACTGTTTGGGATAGTCAGAGTTAAAAAGTGGACCACAAGGTAATAAAGAAATTCACCGGAGAAAGCCCCAGAGACACCTCAAGAGCTAGACAGTCATCCTCCTGAGGAACAGAAACTAAAGGACAAAGATGATTTAGAGATGGTTTAGTGACTACCAGACACAGGGTCCCTAAGACGTGGAAATGCCACATCAGGAGAAACCAACCAGAGATTTTTTTTTTTTTTAAGATTTACTTATTTATTTATTTGAGAGAGAGAGAGAGAACATGAGAGAGGTCAGTCGGAGAAGCAGGGAGCCCAATGCAGGACTAGATCCCGGGACTCCAGGACCATGACCTGAGTCAAAGGCAGTCGCTTAACCAACAGAGCCACCCAGGCGCCCCAACCAGGGATTTTTGACAGGAGCCCTAAGAGGGGTAGACATTTTAAAATTATGAGTGTTGATTTGCAGTGGATTTCCTTTTTGCATGGCAATTAATGATTCTTTCCAGTAACTCCAGGCACGTTAGCTAGTAGATAGATATGAATCTAATACAGTGATAGATTCAGATTATCAAAATCGAAATGGGAGATGTTTCAAAATTATGAGGCTCATGAATAAAGCCCTTTCCCTTCTCGTTTCAAGTTGGTTCCTCTAATCAGCTAGGATGGGGGTGGCAGGGAGGTGCCTCTCTTCTGCTCAGGAAAAAGCAGAATTGAAACAGCCTACATTGTGCCTAAATCTTGTGCTGGGACCTCAGTCTGTGCTAAGGGGAAATCCTCCCTATCCCCCACCAACCTGTTCTTCTCCTGTGGGAATACAGGTAAGTTCCTGGTCAAAGTGGGATCTTTTTTTTTTAAAGATTTTATTTATTTGTCAGAGAGATAGAGAGAGTACAGGCAGGCAGAGTGGCAGGTAGAGGCAGAGGGAGAAGCAGGCTCCCTGCAGAGCAAGGAGCCCAATGTGGGACTCGATCCCAGGACCCTGAGATCATGACCTGAGCCGAAGGCAGCCGCCTAACCGACTGAGCCACCCAGGCATCCCCTAAAGTGGGATCTTAATGGAGACCACTGCCCATTGCCCTCATGAGAAACCTGGGGTTCACTCTCTTCTCTGCCCCCTACTTCCAATCTGTTAACAATCTGTTCATTCTACCTCATAAAATTATTTTTCAAATCCATTTCTCTTCCCCCAACCCTCAGCTCCAACCCTTGTTCAAGCCCAGATGGGTCTGAGTCTGTGCATGAATTTTCAGCTGGACCCAGATTTGTTCAGGAAATTGGAAAACTAAGACCGCCATCTTGGGGAAGTAGGCATCAGTGACCTTAGCTTGAAAAGGTGAAGAAAGAAAAGCTACCAGTGTCCCTGTCTCTTTACCAAACATGTCTTAGGAAAATAAGACTACCGTGAATTCTTAGGAGAGCCATATATTTTGTACCATTCCTATCCAGAGCAGTATAACCTTTGCTTTATACCCAATTATCCCCAACTCCACTTCAGAGAATTACTACTCCTGGAGTTTCAGTCTGAGGCCATTAAAGAGCAGATCAGCGGAGGAGACAGGGGAGGGAGTCCTAGAGCCCAAGAACTGCCGCCGTTGCCATGACAATGGTGGGACCTCAGGCTCCCCCCCATGTGAAGTCTCTTGCAAGACAGTCAGTTTAAGGGTTGAACCTAACATCTTTGCAATTATGGTGATTATCTGAGCAACTGGCTAGAGAGTCAAAATGGGGTCTCAGAAGAGCTCGGGTCTGAGGTATATTCTCAAAAAAGGCATTCCTCCCATGAACGCTAGAGAGAGGAAATAGAAATAGACGGTGAAGGGAAGAGTCTTCGGAATGTACCAGAAGACAAATGACACAATGAGTACAAAAGAACAAGAACACAAAGATGCTGCTCATGGGACCACAATCCACCCTGTCCCAACCAGGAGGACATCCATTTGTGCCCTCAAGTGGTCCACAAACCTGGCTTGAGCATCTAGTAGGTGCCTCACCCTGAGCTAGACACTGGTGACCCAGAACAGAATAATCTCTGTCCTTAAAGTGCTGCTTGGAGAACAAGAGATATATGAAAAGGGATTGAGACCCTAGACAGGAGAGACAGGAGCCATAAATAAAGTTCCCATATTTGGGAGCAACACCACAACTCAGTACTTTTCCTACGTGGTTACTTACTACTCATAAGATCTAGTGAAAGAGCTATGACACCCCCATTTTACAGGTGAAACAACCCACCATAAGAGGTTAAGTTTCTTGCCTGTGCCCACCACCACCACCACCACCACAGCATGACAGAGCTAGGTTTCAAATAAGGCTCCCCATTTCTAAAACCTTTCCCTCCAACATATTGAAAATCCCCGCTCGGTTTAATTCCCTCTGTGAAGAGGATCTGCCCAGGGAGACAGACCAAAGATCTTCTCCAGGTTAAAAAACAAAACCAAACAAAAAATTCCCTCCACAAAGGTGTAGAATGGGGAAGAGATCCCCAAGATAGTAGAAGAATAAATAGCATTCTCCGATGGCGGGCAAGCCCTCCATTCTGAAAGAAAACATGCCCAGATGAGCAAAGAGGAAAGGAAAAAAAAAAAAAAAAAAGGAGAGAGAGAGAGAGACACAAACCAAGAGACAGACTTTTAACTATAGAGAACAAACTGGTGGTTCCCACAGGGTGGGGTAGGGGATGGGTGAAACAGGTGAAGGTAATTAAAGAACACACTTACCTTCAATCACTAGATTGTACACTTGAAATCAATGTAACACTGTACGTTAGCTACACTGAAATTAAAATTGAAAACTTAATACAAAAAGAAAGGGGGTGCCTGGGGGGCTCAGTTAAGCATCTGACTCTCAGTTTCGGGTCAGGTCGTGATCTCAGAGTCCTGAGACTGAGCCCCAAGTTGGTGCCTGGTGCTCAGCAGGGCGTCAGCTTGAGATTCTCTCTCTCCCTCTGTCCCTCTCCCCCCAGATAAATCCTTCAAAAAAGAGAGAAAGTTGATCACATCTGCCCTCTGTTTGTGAAGCCTGAGCTCCTTGCCATTAACGAAACAGACGTCTTCCTGAAAACGGACTGAGCCATCCATCAATTCCTGGGATCAGACGCATTTCTTTCTAAAAACCCGGAATGTGCCCAAACACAAAATATTTTATACAAGTCAAAATACTGTTCTACTTCTTGTCCTCTGCTTTGAAGATAGGAGGACTCCAGCAAAGGGGGTTGTTCCAGTGATGAGATGGAATAGTAACTATTTGCTATAAATACATACATTTTTTTAAAAACCTAGTACTTAGGAAGACTCTTCCCCCACGCCCCAAAAAAGCTATAAATGACATTGAAAGGCAAATATCTCTGAGTCCTCTTTTGTGGTCTAAATCCAGGTCAGCTGTGAGCCCTACAGGCTCTTCCTCTACAACACGTCCAAAGCTCACCCACTCCTTGCCACCCAACCCCTGGCAACTCTATCTGGGGTATGGTCCCATCTTCTGTGGACTCCCACACAATCCTCCCTGGTCTGCCTGCCCTGCCCCCTCATCCTCCCTTACAGACCCTTTGCCAGAAAGCAGCCAGAAGGACCTTTTAATAATGTAACCGAGATCATGCTACACCCATAAAATCCTTTAATAGTCACATCTAAAATAAGAATGAAATTTGCCACGGCCTCGCTATCTCTCTGTCCCTCTTGTTCTCTCCGCTACAACCTCAACAGCCTTCTTTAGATCGTCAGGAGCCGCAAGCCTCCTCAGCCGGCAGAGTATACAGCCTCGCCATTCCTTCTGCCCACAAAGATTTTTCCCAGCTCACACGTTTCTGACTTTCTTAGCATCAGTTTCTGGATTAAATGTCACGTACTCAGAGCAGCCTCTCCCTACAACCCTACGAATGCAACAACCTCCTCTATCACTTACCAAAATCGAAAACTAGTAATTTGCTTTCATGTTTCTCTTCCCTCCATGAAAGCAGAGACCCCGACCATCCTTTGGAAATCACTGAGTCCCCAGAATCTAGAACAGCCCCTGACTCATTATAAGTGTGCTGAATGTTTGTTGAGTGAATGAATGGACAAAATACTGTAACTCTGATGGCAGACCTAGGGTTATGGACTCAAATATGTAAGAGCCTTTATTAATAAGCTAGAAAAAAAGCCTGCAGCAGCTCCCAGCCAGGATCTAAAACATTTTCAGTCCGGACGATAATACTTAGATACTGTCTTTTTCTTGATCTGCCGTTAAAAATCAAGAAGGATGTTAAGCCAGAAGGAAAGGGTATTTGAATCTGCAGATGGGACTGATGATAAAGAAGAGGTCCTGGACACCTGGGAGGCTCAGCGGGTTAAGTGTCTGCCTTCCACTCAGGTCATGATCCCAGGGTTCTGGGACTGAGCCCCCGTCAGGCTCCCTGCTCCGTGGTTAGCCTGCTTCTCTCCCTCTGCCTGCTGCTCCCCCTGCTTGTGCTCTCTCTTTCATAAATAAATAAAATCCTTTTTTAAATAAAAGTATATAAAAAATAATAATTTATATATTAAAAAAAAGAAACAATCAGGTCATGAAGCTAGCCCGATGCACTGAGGGCATCCCACCAGTTGTGCCAAATACCGTTTTGAACACCTGATTCCCCACAGCTGCAGTTGCGTCCCTCCTGCTGATAACATTTGTATCGCCCCAAATCAGCATGGGGTTGATGAAAATGCAAATAGCCTTGGAAGCTCAAGGCAGGAGAAGGAGGAAGTGGAGAACGGCAAGCCCTAGCATTTCGCCAAATGGCCCTGCGGAGGTTTGAGCCAATGAAGCAAATCCCAGGCTCCCCGCGTCCGGCAGGGTGCAGTGAGACGGGTTGCCCACAAGGGGGCAGAAGCCCACCGGTTGCGAGCTCGGCCCCGCTGTGGGGGACCGAGTGCCGCTGTAAGGGAGACGGTCATTGATTAGTTTCCGTGTCTGTTTTGCTATCCTTTTGACCCCAGATACGGAAAGGTTAGAACAGGGTGCCCGTTTCCAGAAATAGCGCCTCAGTTGAGGCTAAAAGCATCTGGTGTCAAGTCTTTGATGACCTCCCTGCCCACGGCACACAAAACTCAGGCTTGCGGCTGAGCCACAGGGAGTGGAAAGATGACCTAGATTTAAAAATCCTCTGAATAGAAGGGTGGCTTCCCGTCCTAGTGACATCTAGCCCCTCCACCCGGCTCCGAAAGGAAGAAAGCCATCCCCCTCCCCCCCAAAGACAAAGAAGCCCATCTGGAGGCACCAGAACAATGATATTTGAAGCCATATTTGGGACCTCCTCAAAGCCTCAGATCTCAACAGACCACACTACTCACTCCTAAATCCTTGTCCCCGAGGCTCGGCTTGACAAAGACAGAGAACAAATAATGTGATCAGACATTGAAGACCAAGTCTAAATAATTTATCTATTCTCCAATTTTACCTCCACGGCTTATTTCCTTTAGCTCTATTTGTGATCTTGATAAAGATGAACACTCCACCACACCACCAGCAACACACACACACACACACACACACACACACACACACACACACATCCCTTTTCCCTGGCAGTAAACCCGCAGACACACCACGCTGGCTTTTACCTAGAAGCATTGGCTCCCAGACCTGTGTGCATCAGAATCAGCAGGAAGCAGCCTGCTGCCTCTGCTCCCTTGAGTTCTGATGCAGTAAAACCCGGGTGCATGTTGATCCCGCTGGTTGGGGAACCATCCTTTGAGAACCACTGTCCTCATTACACAAAACAGAGGGATTGGTGTCTCTCTCTCTTTTTCTTTTTTTTAAGATTTTATTTATTTATTTGACAGAGAGAGAGAGATCACAAGTAGGCAGAGAGGCAGGCAGAGAGAGAGAGAGGGAAGCAGGCTCCCCGCTGAGCAGAGAGCCCAATGTGGGCTCGATCCCAGGACCCTGAGACCATGACCTGAGCCAAAGGCAGAGGCTTTAATCCACTGAGCCACCCAGGCGCCTCTCTCTCTCTCTTCATTGCATTATCCTCAAGCACTTGGAGGTTCAGAAACAAATACTTCCCAAATAAGGAAAAGAAACTAATGTTCACGGAGACTACTGTATGCTGGGTACTTTGCAGTCATTATCCTATTTTATTTAATTCCTGGAAAGTAGGTATTATTATCCGCACTCTCAAATGAGAAAAACAAAGGTTCCAAGAGCTTATTTGACTGCAATCATCTCTCTAGCAAGGGTTACCTCCTGGATTTGATCTGGCTTCCCGAGGTCATGCTGAATATTCTATCTCCCATGGGAAAAGTGGATGCACTGAAATGAATAAAAGTATAACAATAAGCAGTTTGGGGGGGGGGTGCGCCTTGGTGGCTCCATCAGTTAAACATCTGACCTCAGTTCAGGTCATGGTCTCGCGGGTCCTGTGATGGAGTCCCACATCTGGCTCTGCTGGTTTGCTTCTCCCTCTTCTCCTTCCCCAACCTCTCATGCTTTCTCTCTCAAATACATAGAGTCTTTTAAAAAGATAAGAAGTTGTTGTTTTTTTAAATTATTTTTTTTTAAGATTTTATTTATTTATTTGACAGAGAGAAATCATAAGTAGGCAGAGAGGCAGGCAGAGAGAGAGGAGGAAGCAGGCTCCCCGCTGAGCAGAAAGCCCGATGTGGGGCTCGAACCCAGGACCTGGGATCATGACCTGAGCCGAAGGCAGCGGCCCAACCCACTGAGCCACCCAGGCGCCCCAAGAAGTTGTTGTTTTAAGGTGAATAAGCAAGCAGTGTAAGAAAGCTTTGCAGACACCGTTAGTATCAGAGGTGGCTCCCAGATTGCCCCAGTGTGGGCAGGGGTAGGGGGGGACTGACAGCTCTCTGAACGAAGGGCGGGACTAAGTGAGGAGCTCCCCCGTTGTTTCGAACAAGATTGCTGCCGTACTAACTGCCTCATAGAACAGAACACCATACCTTATGCAGAATAGAAAGTAGTTTCTATTTTTGCATTCGAAGAAGTGGTATTTGTATAAAAGGGTGTTGGGGATGTTTGTTAAAAAGCTTTCTACAGGGGCGCCTGTGTGGCTCGGTGGGTTAAAGCCTCTGCCTTCGGCTCAGGTCATGATCCCAGAGTCCTGGGATCGAGCCCCGCATCGGGCTCTCTGCTCAGCGGGGAGCCTGTATCCTCCTCTCTCTGCCTGCCTCTCTGCCTACTTGTCATCTCTGTCTGTCAAATAAATAAATAAAATCTTAAAAAAAAAAAAAAAGCTTTCTACAGATCAGAAATCCCCAAGCTGGAGGTCTGATGAATTTCAAAAGTGGAAAAACAAAATGGAAGGCAATGTTTCAATGCCTGAGACACTGACTGACACCCCTCACCGTTTTTAGGTTTTTGCCTCAAAATGGAAGTGTTTGCTTCCTGAAAGCACTCCTTCTCGGCTTTTTTAGGCAAACATTAGCATGTTGATTCTGGTGCGGGGTTGTGGGGGAGTTTGGGGGGTGGAGGGGAGAATTTCTACTGAAAGTAATCCAATGCCAGGAAATCTACCTTCTGCATAAAATAATGTTGATATCCAAAACAGACTCCTAGTTGGTATGTCTTGGAGAAGAGTTAAACAGATTTTCATTAATAATAATCAGTGTGGGAAAAAATAGAATTTCAACATGTTAGGTGACACATAATTTAATTCAACTTTCAGAACCTCCTCTGCAGACCAGGCATTACCTTCAAGAAACTTGTGAGTTAGGCAGAGGAGTATGAGAGACATGTTAATAGTTATAGTAACTGTGATACACACTGATGCTTGTGTCCCTTGACATTCAGGAGTTGAGATCCTGACTCCCTGGGGGTGGGGTGGGGTAGTTGGAGGCGGGGCCTTTGGGAGGTGATCTGGTCCTGAGGGCGGAGCCCCAGGATGGGATTAGAGCCCTTCTAAGAAGAACCCGGAGAGCCCGTTTTTCTCTCTGCCTCATGAAGATACAGTGAGAAGACGGCCGTCTGTAAATCAGGAACGAACCCTCACCAGACACCAGAACTGTGGGTGCCTTGATCCTGGACTTCCCAGCCTCAAGGCACGAGTGCTGGTCAAGCCCCCCAGTCTTTTTAAAACCGGCCAAACTGACAAAGACAGCAACCATGATCCAGCTGAGGCGGAAATAAGCACTGGATCCTGCTTCTTTTTTCGTGGTTCCTCCCACGTGTCTCTCTAGTCCCATCGGCGCTTTGTCTCTGTCCGCTGCCACCCAAACTGTTTAGGCTCTTCTAATGGCCTTGTTGCCCCTGACCAGTTGCCTCTGGTCTACCCAACACACCGCCATGGGCTTACCCGCCGAAATTCCAGGCAGTTGGTTGTGACCACTCAGTCTTTCCGTGGATCTTAGTTCCTGCAAAGTTGAAGGGATCTGGTTATCAAAGTCCCCCAGGTTCTGCTGCAAACCACCATGACAACGTTGTCCCCTGTCAGTCCTTAACTCTGGTCAAGTCCATGCATCCTCGCTGCCTCTGAACAGAGCTTCCCATGTAAAACCCAACAGCACTGACTATAACACTGTTTAATATTTGGCATATGCTATGTCAAGATATTACCTGCTTTGGTGAGTCCATCTCATGGCTTGTCACAATTTGTTTTCTTTTTTTTTTGTTTTTTTAAAGATTTCATTCATTCATTTGACAGACAGAGACCACAAGTAGGCAGGGAGGCAGGCAGAGAGAGAGAGGAGGAAGCAGGCTCCCCGCTGAGCAGAGAGCCAGATGCGGGGCTCGATCCCAGGACTCTGGGATCATGACCTGAGCTGAAGGCAGAGGCTTTAACCCACTGAGCCACCCAGGCGCCCCTCATCACAATTTCTAAGAGTAGGAATTGTGTACTCCTTGTCCTCAAATCTTCAGTGCTCAGAGCAGGATGGGTACACAGTAGGCCTTCAATACATCCAGCTGACTTTGACAAAGGCTTTCATTAATGATACCAGGTCTTGTTAACAATCCTCCATACTTAAGCCCATCCAAGATAAACCCATCCAAGATAAGCCCGAATACACAGAGTCCAATGCGCAGAGTTGTATCAGCATCTCTTGGAGTACCATGAAATTAGAGTCAAGAGTTAGATACCTATAGACTTGTCAAGTGGATATCTGTTGCACAGCATCTCCCCAGCCACCCCCCCCACCCCAAGAGGATGACTGCCTGGCTCCTTTCAAAGTCAATGTCAAGTGTCACACAACAATATCACAGCTGGGTAAGCACCCTCTCAGTCTGCTCGTATTTACCTCTTAGGTTAGGAGGGCATGGCCCTCTACAAAGAGGGCCAAATTGGGAATCACAGATGCTTATTGGCTGTAGAATTATCTGAAAGACCTTTGACCAACTGGGTGTGAAAAGCCTTCTGACAGCTCTGCTAGATTCCTCAGACTAATTAGCAGTTTTTCATCAGGGACTTCAATTCAAATGTGCCTCCTGGTTATCAGACTATTAGTCTTACGTTGCCTCTTGATTTCCTTTTTTGGCTGCTTTTTTCTAACTTGAAAAATGGCAATGTAAGATAGTTCGTTTCCTCCGGTCTCCAAACATAGTTTTTGGTTATTATTTAGGATTGGAAGCAATAAATTAAAATAGCAGAATGTATGTAAGTTGCAAAATGCTTTTCTCACTTCTCTCCTCACCATTCTTCCATTCGCCACAGTGGTGGTTTAGCCACTCACTTCTGTTCAGGAAAATGCTTGCTGTTAATGAAGTGTTCCTCTGAGAACAACAATAGCACTGGCGACATGTATGGGGAGGTCCCCCCTTGCAAACACCACTCACCCAGAACAGCTACATGTAAATTTATTATTTACTGAAGAGCTGATGAGCCAGAGAAAGGTTTCATTGTGAATCTGTACTTTTTGCCTATAGTTGATTTCCAACTTGGCAAGATTAGAGAATCACTATCATGCCAGGTTCCTGGAATACAACGGAGTTGAATGATTCAAGAAGGAACTGCTCAGAATTATTGGCTCCGAGTCATGTTGTGGGGGTCCTCAAGGATTTTCAGTGTTTTAAATTTAGTATTTCAGATTTAGATTATTTTGGTTTTCAGAATTTTAGTATTCGGGGAGTCTCTTATTTTAGAAGTCTTGCTTTTACGTATTTCTCAAATCGTCGGAGGCAAAAACCTCACTCACATGAGTATAATGAGCAGAGTCGGAGACTCAGCCCTCTCCTGCCACCCACTACTTCCGGTGCCTCAGCCTGTGTACTTTCCAAATTAGAAACTTACAAAATCTGCTAAAGAACCATCATGGCCTCCCTCTGCATTCCCACCCACTGCTTAATGCCCAAATCCGTATCCAGACATGTAAGCCCTCCAACAGGTGACTTCACAAGGAGCCTGAGTCTCCCTCCTCCTGTCCCATCACTCCCTTATGTCCCAGTTAGTCCTATCTCCAGTTGCACTGACTTGTTTTGATCACTTTTGACAATTGCTATAAGGCTAACAAGCAATTACTGATTCTGTATTATATCAGACGCTACACCAGACACGTTCATACTTTGTCCATTTAACCGTCACGACAATGCCACAAGGTCTTTCCCAAATAAGGAATGAAATTCAGAGGCTTGTGACATCAGAGTAAGGCTTGGGTTATCCGCAGCTCCAAAACTTCTAGTCTTCTCACTGCGTACTCTCTCCTTGCTCTCAGTGTCTCTGCCCCGCTCAGTTTCTCCTCTATAATTTCTGCTCATGCTCAGGACCCGGAACTAACTCTGCCTCCTCCTGACACCTTCTCCTTACTCTCCAGAGACCTCACTCTCCTTGGAATTCATAGCACTTACTGATACTTTAGTCCTCTTCCCAGGACTGAATTCCTACATGTTTCATGCACATGTGTAGCATTTCTCCAGCTAGACCGAAAGCTCCTTAAAGCAGGAGTCACGAGTCGCTCGTGGTGTTTACTCAGGCAAGGCACAGAGTAGGTGCTGAAAAATTATCTGTTCAGGAACATGACACTACCAGATGTGTCTAATACCATTCTCGTTACAGTCTGTCTCCTGCAGTTGAACTAATTCAGGAAAACATCTAGCTAGCTTAAGAGAAAGCAGACAGATGCTTAACAAACAAACGGAGTCTTTTGGAGAGGATAAAGGGAAAGAATCAGGTTTGGGAGGTGGCTTAGAGGCTTATAATGTCTTTGATGATTATCAAAATGGATAAAAAGATAAAAGAGATCTTTGAGGATGATCATAAAGGATAAAAAGCCAAAAGAGATTCATGATTATAATCAAATGCTAAATGGAGATCGGGACAAAAGCAATATGGCCGGACGATTGGCTAAGTCCTCCCAGGAAAGCGCCCAGGATAAATGACTGTCTCCAAAAGCATCATTCTCACTTGCCTACAAACATAACACTTAGTACCTGCTCTGTACAAGATATCACGTGGCAGGCAGCAATGTGGTATTAGGGTCTGCTCGAAAAAGATCCCCAACTCAACTGGCAAAAGAGGACAAATATCTATAGAGAAGAGCAAAAACACAGGACAATGTACCAGCTCCCAAATAATGAAGCACATGGAAGGTCCATGCCAGTGAGGGTCAGGGAGGGAGAGGCTCTGTGGGGGGGTCATATCAGGAAGGACTTATGGGGAAGACAGAGCTTTTCGTACCTTAAGAGTAGAAGCAGGACGACCCAGGGAATGAGCAATGGGAAGAAAATTCCAAGCCAATGAGTGGCGGAGACTCACATTCCTCTTGAAGGCTACGGGAACATATGAAGTGGTCTGGCATAGAACGTCCATGCTCCATTGTTGGTATGGTAGCCCTGTGTAATGGCTACCTGATCCCAATGCCTTTTACACCACTGCACTGAGGCAAAATAAAAATAATGAATGAAACAAATTTAGGTTACCAGCTTGTGACAGCTGACGGGTGGGAATCAAGTCATATGTGTGTTGAGCTTGGTGTTGGGAATTGTAGATGTGACAAGACAGAGTGAGCACAAGGCCCTTGCCTTCAGAAAGCTAAATACCTACTTTGCGAGCAAGACGAACTCCTGTGGAAATGTCTAAATGGATTTTAAGATTTTATTTATTTATTTGATAGAGAGATAGAGAGAGCACAATAGAGGCAGAGCGGGAGGGAGAGGGAGAAGCAGACTCCCCACTGAGCAGGGAGCCAGATGCAGGGCTCGATCCCAGGACTCTGGGATCATGACCTGAGCCGAAGGCAGATGCTTAACCGACTGAGCCACCCGGGCGCCCCTCTAAATGGAGTTTAAAAACCTGTATAACCAGGGCTAAGTTGTATTCTTCTGACTGTATCACACAAGCTTATTTTAAAGATGAAAAATATTAGTATGGACACAAGTGTTTAGTAGAGGCAGAGTTCCAGTAAGTCCCTTGAGGTGGCCCCATCAAAATGCAACTTCAGGTTGGGCCAGGTGGGCTCCAGTATCTACTTTCACAATCTAGTTTCCACCTCACACTGGGAATCTCTTATGAGTGTTTCAGAAATGAAGACTTCATGAAGGAGAACAATTTCAAGTCCGAGCAAGAGCCATTCAACTTGGCAGCTTGCGGAGTGGGAGAAACCGATGACACCATTACCGGCTTCCATTTCTGCTGAGAGCCACCAAGTGAGAGACACCCAGCCAGCCTGCAGGATATTAAAAGCGATAGACACAGTCACCCTGTGAGGGCCGTTGCGGCTCACAGAACTGAGTCAGTATATTATTCACGAGGCATCTTCTAATTTTTTATGGCTCTAAAACCCACGAACCCAGCCCATGGCAGAAGCAGCTGTTTCAGGCTGCCATTTAAAAGTCCGTCTGAAATGTGCATGTGTCTTCTTTTAACAGTTCCCAAAATGTTACAGCAACACCGAATTCAGCTCCTGAGCCGCCTCAAAACTCCTCCCACACAATTCTCTTCATTATCCCTGCAATCTGTAGAAATCCGACAGCCCAGCCAGCGTCTCCTCCATGAGTCAGGCTGTAGGAACAGGACGCGTTGGGCTCCTTTCCCCCTGGGAGCTTAGTGTCTCCCGGGTGGCGAGTTGACTTTCTCAGCTCGGGTGACCTCAGGAGAAGGAAACGATGAGCTCTTCCAGCGACTGACAGGCAGAACCAGCCAGAGAGGCAACAGGAATTCAGCCACTGAGGAGTCAGGTGGCCTGCAATGTGTGATGTTCTCTTACTATATGAGGGGAAACGCAACAGTACGCATCTCCATGGAAGAAATGATTTAATAATGAATGAAGTCATTGCTCTCTGTAAACTAGGGGCTGGGTTGAAATGGTGGAAGAGGCTCCCCGAACAACAAAAGGTATCATTTCTGAAGAGGACTATGTGCCAGCCACTCTTTTCAGTACTTTTCCTCTATTACCTCATTTTGCCCTCGGCAACTTCCCGAGAATGTGCTATTATTATCTTATCATCCTCATGGTACAGAGAAATACGGAGATGCGCTAGCTTGCTTGACTTGACCTATAAGAGGCAGAGGTAGGATTTGAACCGACACACTCTCCCTCCATACCCCAAGCTCTTTAACTCAATGTTCTGCAGCCACATGTAGAAACCATTTAGGAACATACAGAGAAAGGAAACTACATATTCATTCATGGTCCCTGGAAGGTGGTGGTTACAAAACGGCTTGCAATCAGGGGGCCAGCCAGCGGGGAGGCCCAGGATTGGGGCAGAGTGTGCCATATATATATGATATATATATATATCATATATATAATACATTATATAGGGTATAGAATATATAATATTATATATTATATATAATATTATTTATTATACATATAATATTCTATGTATAATATATATAATAGAAGTAGGTAAGTGTTCTTTCATAAGACTAAAGCCAGTGTGGTCCAAACTATACTGTAATCCTTCCATACTTTGTTTGCTTTAGAAAATAATATAGGGTTCTTCACTTGGTCCGGGACTGGGTTTCTCAACCTGGACACTATTAATAGTTTGGGCCCCATCATTCTGGTAGGAGACTGACTGTTCTGGGCCTCACAGGATGTTGAGCAGCGTGCATGGTCTCTACCCACTAGAGGCCAGTAGTAATCCCAATCGTGACAAACAAAATGTTTCCTGGCTGCCAAATGTCCTCTAGGGGGCAAAATCACTCCCAGTTGAGAAACACTGGTCCAGAGATAGATGCAAAGAAGTTGAGTGAGCCAATACCCAAAGTCCCCCTGCAACCCAGCAGTCTTTTCTCTAGGAGAGTTCCAGGGGTAAACCCAGCTCAGACTCCTTGTGCACACAAATCCCTTCCCTGGGAAGGTGTGGTCTTGGACCGCCCGGAGCCAGGTGGGGCTCAACAGGGCAGCTTCTGGGAGCTACTCCAGCGCAGGGGAAAGCTCTCTCTGGGCACTACTGCTGGTTCAGCAAGCTGAGTGTTGTCCATACAATGACATTCAAAAGAAAAGAGAAACAAAAACACAGGCCAAGAGGCAGGAATCACAGGCCATCTTGTACAACAGACCACTTGTGTCCAAAGCTTTCTTCCAGTTTCCCTCTGACTTAAAATCTTCTTCCTAGTATATATATATATATATTTTTTTTTTTTCTAGCCTCTTGTGAAAAAGAGCAATTCATCATCACATTCCCGATACATATCTGGATATCCAGCATGAGCATTCCGATGGCGACGCTCTTCTATCGCAGGGCTAAGAAAGATGGTTAGCGGTTCTCCTATTCCAGAACTGAAGTTTAACTCAACATCTGATCATCTGATCATCAATGTCTGATCATCATTGTGCTTCCCAAGAGCTAATTCCAACTCGTGAGAAAATGCCAGATCCAGGTCTTAGAAGATTTATTTATTTATTTATTTCTCAGAGGGAAAGACAGCAGGAACAGGAAGAGTGGCAGGCAGAGGGAGAAGCAGGCTCCCTGCCCCCCACCCCGCACCCCGAGCAAGGAGCCCTGTGTGAAACTCAATCCCAGCCCTCTGGGACCATGACCTGAGCTGAAGGCAGACACTTCACCAACTGAGCCACCCAGGTGTCCTGAACTTGTTTTTTCTTTTTCTTTCTTTCTTTTTTTAAAAAAAGATTTTATTTGTTTATTTGACACAGGGAGAGAGAGATCGCAAGTAGGCAGAGAGGCAGGCAGAGAGAGAGGGGGAAGCAGGCTCCCTGCTGAGCAGAGAGTCCGATGCGGGGCTCGATCCCAAGACCCTGGGATCATCACCTGAGCCGAAGGCAAATTGCTATCTTTCCCTAGGTTTCCATTTTCCTCTAAAAATACAAAATCACCTCTTACTTTTCCTGCTGTTCTGGGAAAACTGAAAGATTCAGCACAAAATCCATGAAAAACAAAGAGAACATCCATTAAGGAAAAGAAGGACAAATCCGAGTTGAAGCTATCCTGAATTCTCTAAATCTGAGCGTCTCCCAGGCACTGCTATCGTCCTGATTTATTTACTTTCCCAGGGGAGCCATGCCTAGTCATACAGTTGAGGAGTTGTTCAGGAAAAAAAAAAAAAAAAAAAGATGAAGTCATCGATTCGTGGCTTCTCAGTGTTGGACGCAGCCAGACTCTATGGAGATGAGCTATTCCATTCCCACTCGCTGTAATTCAATTGTTATTTTTCCTGGAGGGCTTGGTGGTGATGGTCCAGCTTTGTGAACACATGAGTATATTGGGTTGCAGAAGCGGGAAGAGGGTTTGAGAGTTCAGGTGAGGGTTTCCCCTAAGGTTGTTTCTGGGAATTCGCATCCAATCTAGATGTTCGATACGACAAATGAACCATAGGTTGCAACAACTATGACTCTTTGGGCAGAGTAGAAAATGCAAATATGGTCTCCACTAGCCAATGGCAAAGGATGCTCCAGGATACACCATCAGAGGCAGCTGAGCATTATCTGCAAGGCTAAAGGGACAACCTCAAGGTGCCCTGACTGTCTGGGTCCATTTAGAATCAGCTGGTGATGTTCAAGAGCACTCGATACCCAGCTGGGCCCAAGTCCGTACAGAAGGCTATTAAACTGGGTAAGAAAAGGTAAGGCAGGGGTGCCTGGGTGGCTCGGTGGGTTAAGGCCTCTGCCTTCGGCTCAGGTCATGGTCCCAGGGTCCTGGGATCGAGCCCCAAGTCAGACTCTCCACTCATCAGGGAGCCAGCTTACCCCCCCCCTCTCTCTGCCTGCCTCTCTGCCTGCTTGTGATCTCAGTCTGTCAAATAAATAAATAAAATCTTTAAAAAAAAAAAAAAAGAAAGAAAAGGTAAGGCAAGCCAAAAGCCTGCTTCCTTGCCTCTGCAAATGTACAAATACATGGAGAAGAGAAATGACGATCTCCACCATTTATCATGTCTTATAGAAATCAGCGCCTTTTCATAAATGATCTCGGTTGAACCTCAAAGCCCTGTAACGTACATAGGAGAGAGATCATAGCCCAGATTTTTAAATGGGGAAACTAAGAATGTGGGAGGCCTATCCCTTGATCTTAGGGCAAACACAAAGAGGAATTAGAGGTGGAAGCCAGTTTTTCTGACCACAGACCTCGAGTTCTTCCATCAGGCCCCAGCAGATATGGGGCCTTCAAGAACATGGCCCCAGAGGGAAGTTTCACTGATCTCAGCTCCTTGTAGCAACACACCCCCTCCCATCCCTCTTGTCCCCAAGCCAGCCCAGAAGTACTTAGCGCCAAGGCAGCAGTCATCTCAGAAACTGAATACAAACAGGTTCTTGTTCATTTTATGAGAAGTCTTGGGTCTTCTTCGTCTGTAATACTTCACTGGGACTGATGAATGTACAGTAAATAATAGTGACAACAGTTAACAAATCTGAGGGATGAAATGTGGAAAATGATACTAATCACACAGCTCACATATCCTAACTAAAAGGTGCCAGGAGATAGATCTGCTGGCTACAGTTAGGGGTTGGGTTCTGTGGAGGGTGCCCAGCCCAGAGCACGAGTGGGAGCTGAGGTCAGCCTGTGACGCCCCTCACCCGCCTTCCCCCCTCGCACAGGGCTGTGTTCACTCGTGGGAGGGGCATCTGCTTTTCATTCCTCACCTTAATGGGCTGTGTTCCTGAAAGATGGTCTCTGCCAAGAGAGTAGGCCTTTTCCTGATTCACACCGAGGTGCCCCGGAGGCCAGTTGTCGCTTGGTGCTGTAGCTATGTTCTTGCACTTACCAGAAGGTTGTGGGGTAGATAACATTATCAGCATCACTTTACACGTGAGGCAAGCAAAGCTTTGAAGAGATTAAATGCTTTGACTGAGCTAGTAAATAGAAGAACTCCTCTGTCATATCCCGAGGGGGCTACCGTGCTCTCACGCTGCCTTCCTAGGAAAGCTGAGTTGACCTCTCCCCCTGTGGCACGTAGAGACTACCCCACACAGGTAAGAGGCCATGATGAGTAAGCTTCAGAAATTTAATTCAAGGAAGCAACCTTAAGATAATCATCAGAAAAAGTGTTTCAGTCCCTTGTGCTTACAGATCTGAGCCAAGATCCTCAGGCAACAAATTTTCATAGGTGATAGGAGTTCACACTTTATCATTCCCATTTCCAAAGAAAACCAGGGAAACGAAACCAATGTTCTTTCTCAATACCATGAGGAGTTGGGGCCAAGATTTTATTTAAAAAATAAAAATAAAAAAGGACCTGGAGAAACAGAATAAAGTCTGGTTTCCTGATCCTGCAGTATTGATATGGGCAGAACTGCCCAGCCCTGCTCCTCAGCTGGGGCTCCCCCCGCCATAATTAAATATTCTTCCTCCTCAGCTGTTGTCACAGTAACAGCGTGGGTCACATGGCCGTCACTTTACAATCTGTTTATGGAGCTGCTTGTGATCCTAACTCCAAGGCCTAGTGACAGCTCATTTAGAATCAATCAAACATTTATTAATAGAGAGAGATTCAAGGGGCACGGTCTCTTGATTGAAATTCTCTGGTCCTTGGCAAGGACAAGAGCAGGGGGGACGGAAATAACTCTCAGGTGGAGGCCAGGGGAGGCCACATCCTGTCAGGGAAGGAGTCCTCTCTTGAAGGTCGGACCCATGAAGGTTCACAGCCCGATCCTGTCTCTGTTCTAGGCAAGGAAGGAGTCTCTCCCTTTCTTTCAAGATTTTGTCGTGAGGCCCAAAGATAATGAAATGAATAAAGAAAAGGCGCCACCCCTGTGAAGGACTTAATCAGTGGCAGCCATTAGAAACGAGCAAGTGGTAAAGACAGGAAGTGGACGAAACCAAAAAGGATATTGTGATTTACCACTGACGGCTAAAGGAGTGGGTTTATTTAACCCAGCAGCTACTTTCGAGCAGAAGTCCTGTTAAGTGCAGAGAGTAACAAGCAGTAGGAGGAGAAAACGGGGAAAGGCAGAGTGGTAGAGAGAGAGGCTGTAAGGTGGGACTCCTGAGGGTGAATGAGCTCTGTGTTGTGTTTTGTTTTGTTTTGTTACCAGCAGCATAACTAGGGAAAAATCTTGCAATATCTGTTGTTCTTTCGATCAGTGTGTGATCTCATCTTAATGGCATAGGTGGTTCTGCTGGACGCCCAACCAATTACAGTCTGCCTGCTTTGCACAAAGCCCTTGTTAAATAGTTGTTGAAAAGGGGCGCCTGGGTGGTTCAGTCGCTTAAGCATCCAACTCTCGATTTTGGTTCAGGTCATAGTCTCAGGGTCCTGGGATCTAGCCCCGTGTCGAGCCCTGGATTAGCTCCATGGATGGGGGGAATCTGCTTGAGATTCTCTCCCTTTGTCCCTCCTCCCACTTGTGATCTCCCACTAAAATAAATACATTTTTAAAAAATTGTTGTTGAGGGGTGCCTGGGTGGCTCAGTGGGTTAAGCCGCTGCCTTCGGCTCAGGTCATGATCTCAGAGTCCTGGGATCGAGCCCCGCATCGGGCTCTCTGCTCAGCAGGGAGCCTGCTTCCTCCTGTCTCTCTGCCTGCCTCTCTGCCTGCTTGTGATCTCTCTGTCAAATAAATAAATAAAATCTTTAAAAAAAAAATTGTTGTTGAATAAATGAATGAATGAATGAAAAACAAATTATTTAATGGACCTAATGATCCCATCAGAACACTTGGGCTTTGTGAAAAAAGGGAGAAACTGATGCTAATACCCCATTTCTTCCCTCTATGTCCTAGTTTCTTACATCTAAATATGTTAAATATTCTTCCTGGCAAAGGCATTTGGGAAAAAAAAAATAGGCAGAAATGTCCAGATGGATCTGACATGGGTGACAATCCCCAGAAGTGAAAAAGCTCAGATTGATGAATAGACCTCCTCCCTCCAGACTGAGCCAGGGGAGTCTCATCCAACATTTTTCCATTTGATTACTTACAGCCAAAAAGATGCAGCTGACTCTACAGTCTTCCAGGCTCCCGCCTCCTCGCGGCCAGCTCAAGTGGCTGACTTGAGCCAGGGCAGGACGCCAGGCCGAGGCTATCCATGGCCCCCGGAAGCGGAACACGTCCCTATCCGTGTAACATGATAACACGACCTTACCTGCTTTCTTCCTTTCTATGTCTTCTCTCCAGCCTCTTCCCCTCTTATCTCCTTCTTTTTCCTCTTTCCCTAATCCTTTCTTTTCCTCTCTTCTCTCATCCTTCTTTTCCTGTGCTCAGGGACAGTTATCT
The DNA here is from genome assembly GCF_902655055.1 of Lutra lutra. NCBI lineage: Eukaryota > Metazoa > Chordata > Mammalia > Carnivora > Mustelidae > Lutra > Lutra lutra. The sequence continues at coordinate 18,702,209 of NC_062287.1, read as the reverse complement.
GACATCAGTGTTACTCAGGGCTAACAAACATGCTACTTTTTCATTAAAATAAAGTGGCCTTGTCACCCCAGGTCCCTGAAGACTCCAGCTGTAAGTCCACACTCAGGATCTTACATGACTAACCCATTTAAACTCCATAGCAATGAGAACTAGAAATCCTTCCATGAATTTATCCTTCTCCAGATCTATCGCAAGTCATCTCATCTTCGCCCGCCTTACTCAAGATGACCCTGGTCTCTCTCTTCCGAGACTCATCATAGACTGGTGTCACAGAGTGCATCAGCCGTCACCCTGTGGGATCTGTATAGAAGGATTTGGTGGTATCTCTCCAAGTCCATCTCTGGAGTGTGTACCTGCTTTTCCCTGGATTATAGCTACTAGTGACTTCTTCCACGACTTGCCCGATAGAAGTGTAGTTTATTAAACCTGTCACTCTTCTGCTCAACCCCTCCGATGGCTTCCCTTTTTCCATGAGATAAAGTTCTGATGTTTTGTCTGTCACTTCAAACCCTCAACTACCTGGCCCCGATTCACCTGTCCAGTGAATTGCCTAGATGAACACGCTTGTACATTGATTGCATTTTCCTGCCTCCTTGCCTTGTCTTGCTTTTCCCATTTCCTACCTCCACCCATCCAGCTTGGGGACCCTCTTTGAAGGCCCTACTTAAACACCACCACCCCCAGGCGTCTGGCCCTGAAACATGAAATAATCCCATTTCTCTCTGCTTTCCTCATAGCTCCGCTGCAGTGCTTACCTTACACTGCCCCATGTTACAGAGAGCAGCTCACATCCGGCACCTGCCGTGAGCTTGGGGCCGCTCCAGAGAGCTCACAGAAATGATCTACTCCTCACCACCTACCCATTTTACAGATGAAGCAACAGGGATCCCACCCAAAGTCACAAAGCTGGTGCGTGATGGGGCTGGGATTTCAAACCAGGCGTGTTGGACTCCAGCCCTCTTTCCATTACATCGGACTCTCACAGAAGGATTGCAGGCAGGGCACGCTAATTCACATCCATTCTTTCAAAGAATGAGGTCCTCAAGGGCTTACGTAAGAACGAAGGCAGCAGATATCAATCACTTGTTTTCAGCAACATCTATATATCTCATCTATGAGATTATAAACTGTTTGATATATGTGTGTCCCTCAATTCCTTTTTTGTTATGTGAATAAGCTTTTTTTCTTTAAAGAAATGGACTTAAGTTATGTAGACACACCTTGAGCTTTTCAAAAGTTTACTTTCCTCGAGACCATCTAATTTTTACTAACTTTTTAAAAAAATACATAAGCTCAGGGGCACCTGGCTGGCTCAGTTGGTGAAGCACACAACCCTTTTTTTTTTCTTTTTTAAAGATTTTATTTATTTATTTGAGGGAGAGAGAGAGAGAGAGCATGAGTTGGGGGAGGGGCAGAAGACTCCCCGCTAAGTGCAGAGCCCGAGGCAGGGCTCAATATGGAGCTCAAACCCAGACCCTGAGATCATGAACTGAGCTGAAGTCAGACACTTAACCAACTGAGCGCCCCAGGTGCCTCAGCACCTGACTCTTGATCTCAGGGTTGCAACTTCGAGCCCCATATTGGATGCAGAGATTATATACATACATACATACATACATGAATGACTTAAATAAATAAATGAACTTAAAAAAATATGTAACCTTAGTTCTGGAGAGAATATGCCATCTGTCTAGAGGCACAAAACAAAATCGTGGCAGGGCCAGGATCAGAAGGCAGGTCTTGGAGCCTGGCTGGGTGATTTGCCCCTTGCTCACACTGGAGGTATAGTTACTTTAAGCATATCCCCTGAGCTCGTTGTCAACATTTAATTCTGGACTGTTTCCAGGCTGGAGTTTTCTAGTCCAGATCAGCAGAAGCCTGTGAGTTGCAGTGAGAAATTTCAAATCTGACACTTGCCAGTTCCCATCGAGCTCCGGGTGGGAAATGTCCTGGGTTTCGTCCATTTCTAATGTCACAGTCAGTCTAGCGGAAGAGATCACCTCCAGGTAAAGTCATTCAGAACAAGAGCTTGTCGTTTTAGTGCCATTCAACAGAGAGAGATCATGGGCCAGTCTGCTCCCCAGGGGTGGGCTTGGAATAAAGGACAAAAGCCAGTTTTCCCTGCCCCTCTGCCCTCTGCACCCCAGGGCGGTCAGACAAATTCCCATGATGACAAAGCCCTTGACAGAGCTTCCTGGGGCTCAGCCCCCAAGAACTCTAAACCCACGATTCTAGTCCTGGTTCTGTTGCTGTCTAGCTGTGTAACTTGGAACCACTCACCAGCCTCACGTGTCCTGCTTTCCACATCCATAAAAAGGGAATAAAGACACTACATCACAGCTCGACTTTCGAGGACTAAACGAGATCATCATGAAAGCACTTTGTAAACTATAGATAATCATAGAAACATAAACTGCCAATTTTTCAGGTTATGTGAGGCTAACACCTGATTTCCTGCAGGACACAAAATGCTAGGAAGGTGGGCGGAGGGGCGTTCCATATCTAGAAACAGAGAAAATAGCCCACTTTGTAGGTATATCTGTTTAGATACGTCTCATAGCACCCAGGAAACTTGTCATTCTTAGAACAACCTGCTTTTCTTCATCCTCCCAAAGAACAGAATGGGAGGAAATTGTCAGTTGTTCATTTATTCATTCCTTCAAGGACTACTCATTAACCACTGAAATGTAACACCCGTTACACTGAGCTAAGTGCAAGGAATACAGAAATTAATATCAAGTTCTATGTACAAATATTTAGAAAAAAGTCTGGAAGGATATCCAAAAGGTAGGTTCCTTCCTTCCCTCCGTTCTTTCTTCCCTCCCTCCCTCCCTTCTTTCCTTCCTAAGTAAAATTAATTTCACAGAACTCTAAGTCCTGGGTCAAAGTAACTCAGATGTGGTCAGTCGTGGCTCAGTGGTGTCTGCTCACTCACCCTCCGGCAGCTCCTGTAGCAAAGCCAAGACAAACACAAAATCATGACCCTGACCCACAGAGACAACCCAGCTCTGTCTTCCTATGTGACCCCTTTTATCTCGAGGAGACTTTTCCAAATAGATTGAAGAATTCCCTTCATTTCTCTTTTGTCTGAATTGGGTCACACGTCCTAAGTCACTGGTAAAGAGAATAGTCTCCCCAATTCAGATCAGCAGTTTTCAAAGTGTGCTCCAGGGACCCTGTGGGACCCCAGCCCCTGTCAGGTCTATGAGGTCCAACTATGTCTGTGATAATGCCAAGATTCTTCTGTGCCATTTTTATTCTCACTCTCTCACAAGTGTACAGAGACTACAAAAAGTTTACAGATATGAAACTATCACTTTTTTGAGTTTTGGTGTAGTATCAAATCAGAATACCAACAATTATCTAAAAAGGGAATTAAAACACTTTCCCTTTTTCCTTTTTCTAACCACCTATCTGTGAGACCACATTGTTTTCATATATTATTTAACCAAAATAACATGTCACAACAGACTGAATGCAAAAACAGATATGAAAGTCCAGCTATCTATTAATCCAGACAATAAAAAGATTTGCAAAAATGTAAAACAATGGGGGTACATGGCTGGCCCAGTTGGTAGAGCACAGGACTCTTAATCTCAGGGCCATGAGTCCAAGTCCCACGTTGGATGTGGAGTCTACTTAAAATAAAATAAACTTAAAAAAAAAAAGTAAAACAATGCCACTTTCTCACCAAATAATTTTAGTTTGGGGAAGTATATTTATTATTTTGTCACAGAAAATGTTATATGTTAACCTGTGACAGATTGATTTTTGTTATTTTTTAAGGAATTACTATTTTGAAAATTTGTTTTAACATCAAATAGTAAATATTGGTAAATAGAACCTACAAAAACTAAAGCTCTCTGGGGTTTTCAATAATCTTTGAGTATAATGGGGTCCAAAAAGTTTGAGAATCCCTACTTCACTCATTCTGGTTATGTCATTGCGTTGCATACAGGGTGAGGTAGACCCTAAGCTTTGTCCAGGACAGAAGATGTAGGAAAATGGTGGTTGGTGAAGTACGCACAATGCCTAAGGCAATTTTTCCTTAGTTCTGTGGTTATCGGCTATTGTTATTTTCTTCTTTAATTTTCCTTATATATTGTATGAACTTTTTCTTGGGTCTGAACTTTTAAATGAGAAAATTCTGCTTTTCTGAGAAGAAAAATCCATAAGCCAGTTTTTACTTCAGAATAAATAAGTAAAAACAAGGATGAGTAGGATCCCCAGTTATGAAAGCAGAGAAGCCAAGCACTGAGGAGGAACCAACTGTGAGTTGTGACTTCCTCTTCAAAGCTTGGGTGTGATGAGAAGGGGAGGGCGTGGTGAGATTGGGTCCAGGATGGGTGGGCTTCTTGTCCTTCAGAGACACAGAAGCATCAGCTAGGCTGAGGGAAGGATTCAGGGAAGGAGGAGCAGTAGACAGGGAGGAGAGGTGGAGAGAAGGGATGGCACAATATGGCGGAGGGGGCTGCAGGGGAGCAGAGGGGGAGGCATGAGCTCCGGACAAGAGGAGAACTCTCTTCCCAGATGGATAAAGAGTGCCAAATACAAATCCAATAGGCACAAAACAGCACCCATCTGTCATTCAGAAAATTGAGATAATTCCTTGATATGCCATGATGTTGATTCGTCTCAATCGCTCTTTTTTTTTTAAAGGTTTTATTTATTTATTTGACAGAGAGAGATCACAAGCAGGCAGAGAGGCAGGCAGAGAGACAGGAGGAAGCAGGCTCCCTGCTGAGCAGAGAGCCCGATGCGGGACTCGATCCCAGGACTCCGAGATCATGACCCGAGCCGAAGGCAGCGGCTTAACCCACTGAGCCACCCAGGCGCCCTCGTCTCAATCTTTTAAACTCTTACCTTTCAAGAAGCATAGGGTTTGGAGCTATTCAAACAATATTAACTCAACAAGGGAAAGAAAGCAATAACCAATGCTGGATCTTCCAGTAGAAGATAAACTAAATGTTTATGATGTATTTGAAGGAAATATAAATGCAATAGATTATTTAATTCAAGGTTCTGCAAACTCAGGTTGTGGGACAAATCCTGCCCTCCAGCTATTTTTGTTATGGCTGATAGTTAAAGATGGTTTTTATATCTTTAAACCATTGAAAAAAGTGAAATGCAGAATCAAATGGAGACTATCTCATGACATGAAAGTTGTATGAAATTCAAATTTCAGTGTCCACCCTCAAAATTTCACTGGAACATGTACACATATATATAAACAAATTCAGTAAAAATGTGTAGGTAGCAGCACACCTGGGTGGCTCTGTCGGTTAAGCATCTGCCTTCAGTTTGGGTCATGATCTCAGGGTGCTGGGATCAAGCCCCGTGTCGGGGGGGTCCCTGCTCAGCGGGGAGCCTGCTTCTCCCTCTGCTTACCACTCCCCCTGCTTGTGCTTGCTCTCTCTCTTTCTGTCAAATAAATAAACAAAATCTTTTTTTTTAATTTTTTTAATTTTTATTTTTTTTTAAAGATTTTATTTATTCATTTGAGAGAGAGACAGTGAGAGAGAGCATGAGCTAGGAGAAGGTCAGAGGGAGAAGCAGACTCCCCATGGAGCTGGGAGCCTGATGTGGGACTCGATCCCGGGACTCCGGGATCATGACCCGAGCCGAAGGCAGTCATCCAACCAACTGAGCCACCCAGGCGTCCCTAAACAAAATCTTTTTAAAAAAAGAACATCCAGGGGCGCCTGGGTGGCTCAGTGGGTTAAGCCACTGCCTTCGGCTCAGGTCATGATCTCAGGGTCCTGGGATCGAGTCCCACATCGGGCTCTCTGCTCAGCAGGGAGCCTGCTTCCCTCTCTCTCTGCCTGCCTCTCTGTCTACTTGTGATCTCTGTCTGTCAAATAAATAAATAAAATCTTTAAAAAAAAAAAAAAAGAACATCCAGGTATGATCAAAAGTAAACTACTTACAGCTTATAGAATATTTATTAATGCTCTATATTAATAAATCTACTAAGATATATTATAATATAATCTATATTAATATCCTGATCTTCCCTCTGGGAGGGCTTCCAAGAGAAAATGCTTTTCCCATATGGAAGAAGATAAGGGCAGTAGTTTGGCAGGAAATGGTAGAAGGTGAAGCCATGGCAAGGTATCTGTCTAATGCACCTGCCCACCCCCACCTCCTGTGCCAGGGACACTGGGTGCTGTAGGACAGAGTTCCCAGGGGCGGCGGGGGGGAGTGTGAAGTGGCCTGAGGTTACAGAGAGCAGAGTCCCAGACCACTTCCCCTTGGGCCACTGGTGCCCCCACAGGTACCTTCAGCTGAGGCAGTGTCCCCGCATCACCCACCATCTGAGTGTGTGTGAGTGGTCTTAAGAAGGAAGACAACTGAAAACTGGGGTCCTGGACTTTGCCTGAGGACACCAAAATCTACCCAGGGAGCTGAGATTTAGTCACTGCAAGAAAGTGAGAGAAAGTTTGGTTCAGTCTGTACAGACGGTTCCAGACTCACCAAGGTCCCACTTAGGACCTCTCGACTCTACAACGGTGCCAAAGCGATCTTCATTTGGTAGAAACCGCACTTGGCATTTTGAGTTTTGCTCCTCTCCCAGGCTGGCAACATGTGTCTAATACTGCGTTTGTGGTTCTGGGCAGCTGGAGGGGTGCAGCCCTTAGTGACCCGAGATCAGGGGGGTCAACTCTTGATACCCTGACAACACTCTGTACTCATACAACCACATTGTTTCTCACTTCCAGTACAGTGTTCAATCAGTTCCAAGAGATATGCAACACTTTATTATAAACTGGGCTTTGTGTGAGATGATTTTGCCCAGCCGCAGGCTAATGTAGGTATTCCGAGCACGTCTAGGGTGGGCCAGATGTACGGTAGGTTAAGTGTACTAAATGCATTTTCAGTATTTTCTTTTTTTTTTTTTAAGATTTTATTTATTTATTTGACAGAGAGAGATCACAAGTAGACAGAGAGGCAAGCAGAGAGAGAGAGGAGGAAGCAGGCTCCCTGCTGAGCAGAGAGCCCGATGCGGGACTCGATCCCAGGACCCTGAGATCATGACCTGAGCCGAAGGCAGCGGCTTAACCCACTGAGCCACCCAGGCGCCCGCATTTTCAGTATTTTCAACTTACAGTGGGTTTATTGGGGCATAACCCCATCCAAAGTTGAGGGCCATCTGTGTATGCAATGGCATGGGCTGGGTTCATTACAAACAATGCCTGAATGCTGTCCCAGAATGGTTTCCCAAAATGAATCAATGTGAACAGACATCTTATGTCTTGGTCCTGCTTAACATTGTTCAGAAATCCCAGCCACTATGAGGTCAAAACCCACTTTCTACAAAGGTCTCCCTCCCCGCCCCATGCTTCTGTTTTTACCTCCCTCTCTACTCAGCACTCCGTCCCAATCTGTCTCCCCTTCCTGCCGTCTTTCCCACCCCTCCTTACTCCTTCTTTTCTGGTGATTTCTCTCTTCCTATCTTCCTGTTCTGTTTTCCTTCTTTCCTCATAGCAATGAAATACGAAATGTTCAATTTGCAACAGGAGAACACCACTAAATGAAAAGACAATGCTCCCTGGCTCGAGAAGCAACTTTAATAATCTCTAATCTCTAGCTGCTTTCAATTCTATTTTATATGGGCGTAATTTTACATAGTGGCTATCATAAACTCTATCAAAGCCATGTTTGCTGAGGGCAGAAATTAGAGATGTATGCGAGCTCTTCTGAGTTTTAATAGCCCACTGTTCACTAACCCAGCGTCAGAGCTGCAATAAACTGTCAGACAACTTCATTGCAATCGGATGTTGGTGAGCTCTAAAAAGGAAAAAATAAAGCAAAAAAAAAAAAATCATCCACTTTCCAGTAATAATGCCACAGGGTAGGAGCGCTCTCAGGAGTCCCTTATCCTCCCCACACAGAACCAACTTGCCAAATTCAGAGTCCCCATAGCTGGATAAAGACCCTCCTTCCCACCTCCCCCCTCATCCAATAACATGCTAGAAAATGAACCTGTTTATTTCAAGGTATGAGCTGCTTTATATATCTATAAGCTATCATTTTATGTAAATGCCAGTTTGGGAATCTGGGATCAGCTGCTTGCAAAATCACTTAGCTCAAACTTTGATATTCTTTAGAGAAAAGTTATCTGCTTAGCCAGCCAGCCCTTTAATTGGATGCCAGCCTCTGAGGCTACAAGGTTAAGAAACAAATAAAAATCAACTGTGAGTGAACCCGGAGGCACTTTCACTTGTATCTTCCATGAAGAATCAGTCTGGGCCTGGGGATTTTCTTACGGAATTTTCACAATAACTCTGTGGTATAGGTAATACAATTACCCCATTGTACAGAGGAGGAAACTGAGGCTCAGTCTCACATCAGAGTTAGAGATCGGATCCCGGATCCTCAGTCCCATTTTATCAGTTTGTATTTCAAATCCTCATGTCATGATGCTTCCTCCGACTTTGTTGGGGGGCTACATCTTCTGGGAAACCTCTCTGACAACCAAGAGACATTAAAAGTTCCTCTTGTCTCCTCCTTGAGCATCCCGAAGAGCTTCAGTAGACCCCTCATCATAGCACCTACCACACGTCTCTCCCCTGGTCTGTGAGTTCTTCAAGTACAGAGAATATGCCATTTTTAAAAAAATTTTTTTTTAATTTTATTTATTTGACAGAGAGAGAGAGAGAGAGATCACAAGTGGGCAGAGCAGCAGGCAGAGAGAGAGGGGGAAGCAGGCTCCCTGATGAGCAGAGAGCGCGATGTGGGACTCGATCCCAGGACCCTGAAATCATGACCTGAGCTGAAGGCAGAGGGTTAAACCGCTGAGCCACCCAGGCACCCCAGAATATGCCATTTTAATGTTTGTAACCCTGACCCCCAGCTCAAGCTTCTTTCTCAGTAGATGTGGGCTGAATGGCTGGTCCATGGGACACATCCTTCATGACCATGAGGGGTCATACCATGAAGTGTGCATTCTGACTGGTGCCCACTTGTATTCTCAACCGATATCCAAAACCCATCTTTTTTTGGTCACTCCTTCTTTCCTCCCCTTCGCCAGACCTTGGCACTCTTTTTCCTAATTGCGATCTCTACATAGGTACTCATCCCCCTTCAGCCAACACATAAAATGTATGTTTTCCACCTTGGTTTAAGGTGTTTCTCTCGGAGACTGTGAGCTCTTTTCTTTCCTGTTCTATTTGTTTGTTAGAGACTGTCCATTCAAAAACAGAAGGGATTTGGTAGTAAATCTTGGCAGAGGACCTGGAACCTAGTAGGTGCTTACTAAACGAACAGACATATTTCTCCTGTAACATCTTTCTTTCCTTCTTCCTTCCTTCCTTCCTTCCATTCTTTTAAAAGATTTATTTATTTATTTGAGAGAGAGAGAGAGCAGGGGGAGGCACAGAGAGAAAGGGAGAAAGAACACTCGAGCAGAATTCCCCTTCAACGCGGAACCCAAAATGGAGCTTCATCCCAGGACCCCAAGATCATGACCAGAGCGAAAATCAAAACTTGACATTTCGGGGCACCTGGGTGGCTCAGTGGGTTGGACCGCTGCCTTCGGCTCAGGTTATGATCTCAGAGTCCTGGGATCGAGTCCCGCATTGGGCTCTCTGCTCAGCAGGGAGCCTGCTTCCCTCTCTGTCTCTGCCTGCCTCTCCATCTACTTGTGATCTCTCTCTGTCAAATAAAAAAACAAAAAACAAAAAACAACAACAAAAAAAAACTTGACATTTCACCAAGAGCCACCCAGACACCCCTGGAACATCCTTCAACTTAACACCATCTGACATTCTGTCAGGATTTGTGCACTCATTTATTCATTCATTCAGTAAATAAATAAATGGCTATTATAGTCAAAGTCACATGTTACAGACTGAGAATGCAAAGATGAAACAGAGAGGAGCTTAGCCTTCAGAAAACATAGGTCTACAAGGAGAAAGAAGGAATGTTCCACCAAAAAGAAATAAGAGAATGTGCTCTGACCATTTCCTGCTGAACAGCTAGAGATGACTTCATGGAGAAAAAGGACTTTGCACAGGCTTTGAGAATCAGTAATACTTAGAAATTTGGCAAAGAAGGAGACAGAAGGGCATTCCAGATGGAGCAAAGAATTTGAGCAAGAGCAGAAAAGTGGGAAAGCCTGGGGCATGTACTTGGAACACAGCAAAGTTTATTTGCTGGGGCATGGAGTGGAAGAAGAGGCAGGACGAGGAGCAGTGATGGAAACATTTGTGGATGCTGGATGAAAAATCAGTCCTAAGGAGGACACCACGCCCTTGGAAGAGTTCCCCTACTTTCCAGGTCTCATCGGTGCCATCTCTGTACCAACCAGTGAAGGCCTCATGGGACCTTTGACCCATGGTGTTGGCTGGTGTCTGCTGTCTTAACGTAGTCCCCTCTTAGCAGATACTTTTCCCCTTTAGGAGATTTTCACTTTTGGAAATATCACCTACATCATAATCATATTTATAAATGAACTTGGCACATAGTCAACACATTAGTAGGAGCTCCCATAGCACATTGGGAGGACACTGCCCCCAGGTCCTCTCTCCCACCGCAATCCTTCTCCACCACCCACCTCGTTACAAGACAGATCCCAGTTTTAATTGCCACTGAAATGGTCACTACCCAGGGCCTACAGTGCAGGGCACAGTGCTTGCTGCATGCATAAGTCACATTGTGAGCTCAAGTAGAGGGTTTTGCCTCCCTAGACCTCCGGTCCCTCCTCTGCAGGATGGTGGTGGAGAGGGGGATGCTGGCTATCACTTGCCTTGCCAGAATATTGGGAGGATGGACAAGGTAATATATATAAACGACTTAACACATTTTCCAGTCTGTAAGGTATTCAATAAATGGTAACTAAGTATATACTGTAGAAGTTTAAAAGGTGTGTGTATCTACTGTATGTATGTATTTACATATATGAATATCCACAGAAAGACATACAGAGACACAGGGATTTTTCATAGTATCTGAAGAGATAGGGAGGGCAATTTCCTAAAGAAATGAATCCCAGGGGCGCCTGGGTGGCTCAGTGGGTTAAGCCGCTGCCTTTGGCTCAGGTCATGATCTCAGGGTCCTGGGATCGAGTCCCGCATCGGGCTCTCTGCTCAGCAGGGAGCCTGCTTCCCTCTCTCTCTCTCTCTGCCTGCCTCTCTGTCTACTTGTGATCTCTGTCAAATAAATAAATAAAATCTTTAAAAAAAAAAAAAGAAATGAATCCCATAGGACAGTTGAGGCATTTGTTCAAGGTCAAAAATAAATCGATAGGGGAGTGCCTGGCTGGCTCAGCAGGTAGAACATGATCTTGGGATCATGACTTCAAGCCCCACCTTTGGCATAGCGATTACTCTTTTAAAAAAATTAATTAAAAAAAAAATTGATGGCTTGGGTTAGAACCCAAGGCTCCCTTTTCCTGGGAACAGATTCTTTCCAGCACAGAGAGAGGACCAAGTGCATTTCAAGAGCACCTGTGTATACCTACAAATGAGAATCAGGAAATGAGCTGAAAGCACCTTGCCAGCGGAGAAGGCCCGGGAGGGAAACTGTCAGCTCTCCTTCAGGCAGCTACTTCTGGCTGAAGTATGTCTGGTTGTTAGCACTCCGACCTAGAGGCCGCTTCATAAGCTCTCCGTCGTATTCTTCTTCCCTCTTTTGGGCTTTTTTTTTTTTTTTTTTACACATTTTATTTATTTATTTATTTGAGAGAAGAGAGAGACAGTGAGAGAGAGCATGAGCGAGGAGAAGGTCAGAGGGAGAAGCAGACTCCCCGCGGAGCTGGGAGCCGATGCGGGACTCGATCCCGGGACTCCAGGATCATGACCTGAGCTGAAGGCAGTCGCTTAACCAACTGAGCCACCCAGGCGCCCCTCTTTTGGGCTTTGAGTTCGCTCCTTCCAATAAAGGACTGACCCAGCCGAGGTCAGAGCCTCTGGGCCTTGCGGTCCTTGTGTGCCCGCACCCACACCTCCTGGGCTCTCCTCACGTACCCTCCCGGAGCCCAGAAGAGCATTGTGAATCCAATTTTAAGGGCCAAGGTCCGCAGGTCCAGTCACACAGGAATGGGCTGGAGGACAGAGGGAGCAACAAGGACAGAGGATGGGCCAGCAGGGGGCCAAGGAGAAAATGGGTCAACGGGCTGATGCCCAGGAGCAGCCAGGAAGGCGCAGAGCCCCACGCCGAGGGTGCGTCTGAGAGGCAGCAAGAGCGGGGTGCCCATGACCAAGGCCAATGGCACTGCTGAACCGACACGGCTCCAGATGGCTTTCTTCCTTCCTTAGAGTCTAACGTTTTGCTCAGGAACAGGGTAAACAGAAAGGCGTGACTTGGAGGTCTCAGAGCACGGAGGCAAATAAACCCAGAAGATCCACGGGGGCCAGAAATCCCCTGTGGGCTAGCGGAGGTGAAGGTGGTCACAGCTCCGGGAGAGGGGAGGGGCCAGGCCAGCGGGGGGCGTGGTTTCTCTGCAGCGGGCAGCTGATGGACAGGTAGCCCCCCCCTCCGCCGGCTCCTGCCCCCCTCCCCCGCAGCACTGGGGTGCAAGAAACCGTCGAGAAGAACCCCAAACTCCGTATCCAGGACCTAACAAGATTCAAGCTGGAGAAGATCTGCTCACCGACTTAAGGGAGTTTTCCTTGAGCTTTCAATCTTGGAATGTTTTTGCTTTGCTTTGCTAGACTTTTAACGGAAAGGAAGAGATGAGACAAAGTGACGGGCAAAGTTACCTTGAAACCCTGTGTTCCAGTTTTGCTCCCTGATGCTGCGACGTGAACCCCAGATTCTCAAGAGGTCTTGGGGGGGGGAACACAACAAAAAACAGGGAGGGGCACCAGCTCTTTCTGCCTACGGGTCCTGTACCCATGCTCCAATAAACCACCATTTTGCATCAAAACAAAACAAAAAAACAGGGAGTTAAACGACCCTGGTGTTTTCTCTGGCTGGTACCCACCAGAGAGAGAGGCAGCAAGGACGCTCCTCAGTCCCACGGGTACCCCCCGCCTCCACCTCCAGGGCGAGAAAAAGTCAGAGACCCAAACTGAAGTGTTATCTTGCTGGCAAAAGGAGTGTGAAGAATTGCTGTGGCCTTTTCTAGCAATCCCAGTGAGCTCATATGTTTTCATGGGGAGGTGTTAAATATTGCCAGCGAGAGGGCATTCTATGAGTATTTAGGTCAAACGCTAGAATTTCTTTTACCCCTTTAGAATTTGAGCCCAATTCCGAGGATGTCACATTGAGATCATAAAACTGGCATAGCAAACTTTCTGGAAACTTTGGAGTCATCACTAATATTGTTAGGAAAAAAACAAAAACAAAAACCACAAAACCGTCTGATCTCAGAGAGAGCTGCATTAACTCTTTCTGTCCCCCTGAAATAACCCCCGTATGAATGATCACAATAATCACATCAATAATGTGCAGTGGCCTTTGTCTCCCCATTTCTTTACACCCCACTTGCAGTTCAGTGGAGGCTGAATCCCTGACTGGGCGCGGGTTAACTGCCTTGCCTGGTCACTCCCCAGAGAATTATTATTATCTCAGAATTCTGTTTTAAGACAAAGGGAACATCATCCCTTTGGAGCTTTCTTACCCAGGCAGGTCTCCACAGGCCCTTTGGAAGCCCTCAGCCTGGCACTGGAAGATGGTTTTCAAAGAAGTCAAACTGGAAGAACTGGAGGAGGTGGGAGGGTTGCTGGGGCAGGGGGTGGGGGTGGGGGATGGGCTGGGGAATGGGGAGATGTCAACACATGGGCGTGCACGCGCGCGCGCGCACACACACACACACACACACACACACACACACTAATTTCTAAGGAGACGGAGGTGTTAACTAACCGTACTGTGGCAGTCATTTTGCAATATATACACGTAATCATCACATTGTATACCTTAAACGTAGCATTTTGTTATATGTCAATAATTTCTCAAAAAAGCTAGAATAAAGCGAACGAAGACATAAACACCAGAATTGAAACAAAGCCTAAGTGGATGACGATAACTCCTGAGGTTTCTGCCAAGACGTGCTCAGTGTAGAGAAATCACTTTATTTTCTTTTTCTTAAGATTTTATTTATTTATTTGACAGAGGGAGTGAGCACAAGCAAGGGAAACAGCGGGCAGAGGGAGAGGGAGAAGCAGACTCCCTGCTGAGCAGGAAGCTGCCCCTGAGAAATCACTTTAAATTGTAGTTAAAATACGCAAAGCAGAATGATTCAAGGGGAACCCATGGTGTCTAGTAAAATATATTACTAAGCCCAAGGGCATTTTACCTGGGAAGTGGCTGAATGCTGGAAGGTGACAGAATGTATGTGTTGTGTGTGTGTGTGTGTGTGTGTGTGTTATTAGCATGGGGGTGGTGTCGGGGGCCCACGGGGGATATTCAATATTTTAAGCATCATTAAAAAAAGAAATTGTGGGGCGCCTGGGTGGCTCAGTGGGTTAAAGCCTCTGCCTTCAGCTCAGGTCATGATCTTGGGGTCCTGGGATCGAGCCCTGCCTCCAGGCTCTCTGCTCAGCAGGAAGTCTGCTTCCCTTCCTTTTTCTCTGCCTGCCTCTCTGCCTACTTGTGATCTCTGCCCATCAAGAGAAAAAATAAAATCTTTAAAAAAAAAAAGAAAGAAATTGCCTGAGAATGAACAGATATGGCAAGAAAGTATTAACAATCTACTTCATCTCGGAAAGATCAGTGAAATCAGCCCTCTCTGTTTCTCCTTTGGTACCAACTATCACTCTGCCCTAAGAAGCCCCGGCTCCTGAGAAGGCACTTGGAGGGTCACTCAGGCACCCATCCCTTACCTCAACTCTGTGGGGCATCGGGGTTAAGGAAATTCAGTAATCCGGCTGGAGCCCATGTTATATGCAGATGTCAGTAACTTTCATACACACAAGTAACAAACAAGATATAATGAAACCAAAACAAAAACCTGTTTTAGAACAATTTTTAAAAAGCACAGCAAATAAAATCTTAAAAAAAAAAAAAAAGGGGGGTGCCTGGGTGGCTCAGAGGGTTAAAGCCTCTGCCTTCGGCTCGGTCATGATCCCAGGGTCCTGGGATCGAGCCCCACATCGGGCTCTTTCCTTGGTGGGGAGCCTGCTTCCTCCTCTCTCTCTCTGACTGCCTCTCTGCCTACTTGTGATCTCTCTCTGTCCAATAAACAAATAAAATCTTAAAAAAAAATAAATAAAAAATAAAAAAAATAAATAAAAAACACAGCAATACCTGTAAGTAAATTTAAGAATTATGCAAGATGAGTAAAACATTAAAATATCGAAACTAAACTGAATGGAAAACCTAAGTATAGAGGCTTACCATCTTTCTCTTTCTTTCTTTCTTTCTGTCTTTCTTCCTTTCTTTTTCTTGCTTAGCTTTAGTTAGTTAGCTAGTTAGTTAGCTTGTTTGGGTTACAGTTTAGTGATTCATCAGTGACCTCTAACACCCAGTGCTCATTCCACCAAGTGCCCTCTTTATGCCCATCCCCTAGTTACCCCATCCCCCTACCTACCTCCTCTCCAGCAACCCTCAGTTTGTTCCCCGGAGTTTGATGTCTCTTATGGTTTGCCTCCCTCTCTATTTTCATCTTATTTTATTTTTCCTTCCCTTCCCCTATGATCTTCTGTTTTGTTTCTTAAATTCCACACGTGAGCAAAATCTTATTTGTCTTTTTCTGGCTGACTTCTTTCGCTTAGCATAATACCCTCTAGTTCCATCCACGTCGTTGCAAAGGGCAAGATTTCATACTTTTGATGGCTGAGTAATTATGCCATTATATATCGATACCACATCTTGTTTATTCATTCATCCATCAATGGACACCTGGGCTCTTTCCATAGTTCGGCTATTGTGGATGTTGCTGCTATAAAGATTGGGGTGCCCGTGCCCCTTCAAATCACTATGTTTGTATCCTTGGGGTAAATACCCAGTAGTGCCATTGCTGGATCATAGGTAGCTCTATTTTTACCTTTCTGAGGCACCTCCATGCTGTTTTCCAGAGTGGCCGCACCAGCTTGCATTCCTACCAGCAGTGTAAGAGGGTTCCCCTTTCTCTGCATCCTCGCCAATATCTGTCGTTTCCTGAGTTGTTAATTTTAACCATTCTGACAGGTGTGAGGTGGTATCTCATTGTGGTTTTGTTTTGTATTTCCCTGATGAGGTTTACCATGTTCTCTGATAGCCAGACAGGAGAGCGCGATTAAGAAGCCAGTTTTCCACTCCCCATATCTGTAAATTTAATGCACTGTCGATGAAATACCAAGATATTTTAAAACAAACTTGAGTCTAGAGTTGATGTGGGTAAAGAAACATGCAAGAATATCCTGGAAATGTTTTTTAAAAATGAGGAAAACACAAGTCTTGGCAGATATTAAATACATTTTGAAACTCCATTAACATAAATCATGCAGTGCTCATACAATGAATAGACAGATCATAAACTACATGAGGACATAATACAAATACATGAGGCAAATTTGTGTATAAAGTTGGGATCTCTAATTAGCGGATTATCTATAGATTATTTGATAGATGGCTTAGGAACAATAAGGTAACCGTTTGCTGAAGAAATAAAGCTGGAATCATACTTTACACCTAACATCAGAATAAATTCCCAGGACTCGTGGGTGGCTCAGTCAGTGAAGCATCTGCCTCAGGTCATGATCCCAATGTCCTGGGATCGTGAGTCCCACGCTGGGCTCCCTGTTCAGCAGGGAACCTGCTTCTCCCTCTGACTGCTGCTCCCTCTGGTTGTGTCCTCTCTCTCTCTCTCTCTGATAAATAAATAAGTAAAACCTTGAAAAAAAAAAAAAGAAGTTCCCAACGAATCAAAGATTTATATGTGAAACATGGGACCATAAACTTACAGAAAGAAATCTAGGACAGTTCTCTTGTAACCTCGTTTGGGAAAGACCTTTCTAACTGTGACACAAAACTAGAAGCCATAGGAGAAAATACAAACCCAACAATATCAAATAAAAAGTCCACGTAGTGAAAATCACCATGAACAGAGTTTGAAGAAAAGACAACCTGGGGAAAACAATATTTGCAACTTATATGGTAGATTAACAAATCAATAGAAAAATTGGGCAGTCCCCCCCCAAAGAAACACATGAACAAAATGTTTCATCTCATTATTAATAAAAAAAATACAAGTGAAAATTACTATAAGATAATATGCCCCTTTGCAAAGTTCAAAAATGTCACAACACACTGCTGTAGTATTGCCCAGGGCTCTCATATATTGATGGCAGGAATAGAAACTGATACAACTTTTATGCAGAGTAAATCCTCAAAAACTTTAAAAATCATAAATTTGTATGTCCTTTGAACAACCAATTTCACTTCTGGGAATTTATAGATGTATAAAATGGTATATGGACATAGTTATTTAATGCATTGTTGCCTGTTCTTTTTTTTAAGATTTTATTTATTTATTTGACACAGAGAGAAACAGCGAGAGAGGGAACACAAGCTGGGGGAAAGGGAGAGGGAGAAGCAGGCTTCCCACTGAGCAGGTAGCCTGATGTGGGGCTGGACCCTAGGACCCCAGGATCATGACCCCGAGCCGAAGGCAGATGCTTCACCGACTAAGCCACCCAGATGCTCCAAACATTGCCTGTTCTTTTAAACAATTGGAAACAACCTAGATATCTATTAATAAGAGAATGGTAAAATAAATGATCATAAATGTATCCAGTGGAATAATATATAGCCATAAACAACAATGAGGGAGCTCTTTATGCACTAAAATTGGATAATCTTCAATATATATCATTGGATGAAAAAAAACAAGTACAGGGCATTATGTAGCACATTCTGCCACTTACTGAGAAACGGACAAAAAGAATATATAAACGTGCTTGGCAATATACATAGAAAATATCACTGGATGTTGTAGAGGTTGGGGAGGAAAAATGGGTGTCTGAGATAGCGGTAGGAGGTAAGATCTTTCCTATACACCTTTCCTATACATATTTTTCCTATACAGAACTTTATGAATTTGAACCAAGTGAATATATCATCTAATTTTTAAAAAATATTTTATTTATTTATTTGACCAGAGAGACCACAAGTAGGCAGAGAGGCAGGCAGAGAGAGAGAGAGGAGGAAGCAGTCTCCCCGCCAAGCAGAGAGCCCGATGCTGGATCCCAGGACCCTGAGATCATGACATGAGCTGAAGGCAGAGGCTTAACCCACTGAGCCACCCAGGCACCCCAATATATCATCTATTTTTTTAAAATGCCAAATACAAGTTTAAAGACTGGACGGGATAGAAGGAGCAACAAGACAGAAATTAACAGATGTGCCTAAAATGCATAAACATCAATGCACAAGAAGAACTCAGAGCGTGATCTTGGTCAGCAGACTGAGGAACAAAGAGTGACTTCGGTTGTGTGATACGATGCGAAGCGCTTGGAATATAGAGCTGTCGAAGTGTAATTTCTGAAAATACTGAAAACCATGATTCTCTTACAAAATAGAATGAACACCTGTCAATGATTTTATTTAAATGATTAGCCCACAAGGGCATCAGGGAGATGGAAGCGCTGATTCCAAAAGCAGCTGAGGAAGTGGGGTTGGTATAACCCACAGGGACAGGCACAACAAATTACGTTTTTTAAAATTAGAGACAAATCTAATTCGTGTTCCACTGGGAAAGAAAAGCCTCTTTTCTGAAGGACAGAAATCGTTTGTATCTCTATAAATAGATACGTGTTGGACCCATTATCTACAAGTTAACATGTAACGTCGAGGAGTCTGAGCCCTGCCTTAGTTGTAAATAACAAAATCAAACATCAGTTTCTTCTCCTAGACAAAGAAATAGGAGTTTATTCTCTTAGAGAGAACTAATTTGCTGGGCCCAGTGCAAATGAGGATTCAGGGCCTCTTGTTCAAAAATTATGCAGAATTTCAAGACAGCAACAGTCAAGCAGTAAGCCAAGTTAGAGGGCTCTTCTAAGTGCAGAGTTCTGGGTGATTGCAAAGATCTATAACCCACCAAGCTCGCCTTGCCAGGAGAAGTAGATAAACCCAGGAGAACTTTCAAATAATGCCCCACGATGACATGAGAGGACGTGTAGTCACCCACTTACTTTATTTCAGGTCATTTTTTTTTTTTCATTACAGAGTGGAAAGAACCCCTTCATAGTTACATGATCTTGGGCAAGTTACTTAATGTCTGTAAAGCTCCCTTGCCTCCCTGGTAACTGAGGATTAAAAATAATCCTTGCCGGAGGGGCTTGGGGGGATGGTGAAATTCGTGAAAGGATCAAGAAGTACAGACTTCTGGGGATGTAATGTACAGCATGGTGACTGTAGCTAGTAACCCTGTGTTGTATATTTGAAAGGTGCCAAGAGAATAGATCTTCCAAATTCTCATCACAAGGAAAAGAATTTGTAACTATGTGTGACAGTGAATATTAACTAGACTTCTTGTGGTGATCAGTTCCCAGTATATACATATATTTAGTCATTATGTCGTACCCTTAAAACTAATATGTATGTCCATTATATCTCAATTTAAAAATTTTCTAGTAGTCACATTAAATAAGGTAAAAAAGTGAAAGTAATATTTTTTATTGAACCCAACATACTAAAAATATTATTGTGATATGAAAGCAGTATTAAAAATTATTAATACAAAGTGCCTTGCCCTATATACTTCTTAGGGTTGTAATGATTTCTTAATAAGACATGCATCTGACAATTGGATACACTGTAAAGTCCTATATGAGACTGTGCAAATATTTAAAATCAGAGTGGAATTTTGCCAGTTCAGTCTGACAATTCCTTTGGATTTTCTTTCTCATTTTCTTTTCTTTTATTTTTTTAATTTTGAGTGATTGATTGATTGAAGTATAGTCGGCGCACATTGTTACCCTAGTTTCGAGTGTATGACATTGTGACTCAACAAGTCAGTATGTTATGACATGCTCGCCAAGTGTAGCTTCCATCTGTCCCCACACAACGCTATCACAATACCATTGACTATCGTCTTTATACTGTACTTTTCATCCCCATGATTTATTCATTCCATAACGGATTCTCTTTTGAGAGTCAATTCTCTTAACTTAGAGAAAGACCTCCTGGATAAAATGACCTTGAATTGCATTATAAGGAGAGGAAGAGAACGGGATGTGGCTGTCAGGAAGTGGGAGGTTGTCCAGACATAAGTGACAGTTTGGATAAAGCCTCGGAGAAAGGAAAGACTGAGCCCATCCCTGGAGACCCCCAAAACAGTGAGCTTCACAGGCTGGCAGGAGATGAGAGCTGACACCTGAAAAATCATGGTAACTCACCTAGCCTGTGAAATATCATCAGGGCAGTGACTGTCAACAAAATTTCCCCCAAATACTTCTGAAGGCAGAAGAAAGAAAATAACTCTCTGAAAAGATCACTACAACTGGGACACTTCTTTTATTTATTTATTTATTGGGAAGAGGGGAGACACTTCTTTTAATTCTTGTGTTTATCTTCATAAATTCATGAAAATTTTACACGCTATTCTATCATATATCCAAGGTTATTTTAATATTAAAAATAATAGTCCCCCCCCAGCAAAAAAAAACAAACAAACAAAACTTGGGTAAAATTGTATTCCTTCAAGATGTCCCATATTTATTCTGTGGTTCCCATAATCCAGAGGCTTAAGCATCCCCATCTAAAAGGCACTATAATATTAGCCCCCTACATAATATCGTTCATGACATCTCGATGATCAAGGCTACTCCCCAGAAGCTTCCACGCTTGACTGGGGCCCTTCCGGCACTTCCAGGACCAGAACTCCTTGGATGAGGTCCAAAAGAGGACATGCCTTCTGCAGAAATCTCAGTCCGCAGCCCCGGTTACACCCAGTCTTCTCTGCAGTCCTTTTTCTTTGCACATAAGCCCACCACCCACGAGCCTCCTGCCTCGCCCCTCCCTGATCCCCAGAGTGCTAACGGACTACTTGAGTCTTCCCCCAATTTTTTTTTTTTTTTTTTTAGTTTTCCCTAAATTCTTTTGCCCAGTTTAGTTTTTCTTCTGCGTAATCAGGTTTGGAGATGGAGCTATAGAAGGGGCAGGGGAGGGGAGGGGGGGAGCTTAGACTCAGAGCACTTGCCATGAGAGCAAACAGTCTCTAAACTCTTCCAGTTGTAGACCACCCAGGCTCACTAGCTCCCACCTACTGCCCTGAGCCCCTTGAACCGTGCGCATATTTCTGCTCTCCAGAGCCTCAGCCGCTGGAGCAGAATTACCATTTGTTTATGATTAGGCCCGGGCTGCTGAATGCACAAAGTGCACTGGAAAACTCAGATGGCAGCTCTTCCGACTGATCTAACAAGAGCTTCATGTGTCTTTCTTTTCGTTCGCATCTGTATACGTTGCTCAGAGACTTGATGATGATTTGAAAGAGCAGAGTTTATGACTGCCTCTGCATCTTAAAGAGGAATTAGGGTAAACTGATGATTCTTCCTTGATCCTTTCTTGCCATCTTCAGAGCTTGTTTTTATCAGCAGGGGCTGCTGGGTTGCAAAATACGAGAGCAGAGGAGCATGTAAAGTATTTTTCCCCATTTGCGTCAAAATGGTGGAGTTTGGGGAGGGAATGCCAGGTGGGGATGGCCTTTGGTGCTTGGTACACAGCCAGGGTGCCACTGTCATGTCTCTGCAGAGGGTTCCCTGGAAGGACTCTCACCTTCACCTTTCTGCAGAACTCTTGCCCATCTGAGGACCAGACTCTCGATGTGGCTGTCTTCTCCCCACTTGGAAGGAGGAGGAAAGAAGAGGAGGAAACCAGGAGGACTAGGTTCTCACCTACAGGACCAGTCCTCTGTGGCAAGCAACCGAGACCCATGCTGGGCAGGGAGGAGAGTCATCATTTCCCGCTGGACTAACACCCGAGAACCGGAGTCGGAAGTAGAACTTAAGGACACAAATTGTCAGGCCCATTCCCAGAAGGAATGAATCAGCCTTGGGGTGAGGAAGATAGAAGTATGTCACACCAAATTGCCCCCAGTGACTCTGCTGCGTGAGCAGAGGAGGAGACCATTGAACGAGGCCAGCACTTAGCATCAAATGGCTGCACCTGCCAGTCTGACCAAGAAGATATCAGCTCTTAAAGTTTGGTTCAAGGGCACCTGGGTGGCTCAGTTGGTTAAGTGTCTGCTTTTGGCTTAGGTCATGATCCCAGGGTCCTTGGATGGAGTCCCACATCCAGCTCCCTGCTCAGCAGGGAGTCTGCTTCCCCTGCCCCTTCCCCTTCTCATGTTCCTTCTCTGTCTCTCTCTCTCAAATAAAAACAATAAATAAAAGTTTGGTTCAACCTGTTGTTCCACCATGGATCACCCCCTTCCCCACAACACACTGTAGCCCTATCGTTTGCCCTGATGATGCTGGGAGATTGCAGTACCCTTAACCATCCTGTTTGCTCATTAGTTTTCACTGTCCATTAGCAGTCTTGCCCCAGGGGGCACTTGGGTCTCTCCTGGTGTAGATAACTAATAACCCACATTCAAGCTAGAACACCAGTGTGCATCCCACCAGGGGGTCCTTTTGAGTCCCTCAGACTCAATATAAAGTCATTCACTTGGTTCGTCCTCTCAAGCAGCTTTCTCTCCTGGCTTCCATGTTTCTTTCTGGTCTTAGAATGGTAATTCTTCCTGTCATCCTGGCTTGAAATCAACATTACAATCAACTTACCTCTATCCCTTCCCATAGGCCCTGCTCCTCTAATCAGTCACCACATCTCACAACTTTCAACTCACAAGCTGCCACTTGTCATCACCTCCTTAGGCATACGGCTTCTGTCCCAGCTCAGCCCTCTTTACCTCTCGCCTGGAACGCTGAATGCCTTGAAGGTGAGCTTTCCACCCCCAGCTGGTCCCAAGGCACTCCACCCACCTCCTTCAACCATTTTCTATCCCACCGCCTCCCTTTAAGGGGGTTACAAGTAAATCGGATCCATCTTTTAAAGACCATATTGTTCGCCAGATCAAAAAACTGTAACAGTTTCCTGTGCCTACTGAGTGAAGCCTAGACATTTTTTCAGTGATTTGGCCCAATGCCACCCTACTGGTCTATCTCCACCCAGAAGTTTCTTAAACTCCTAAATGGTCACCACCTGCAGATCCTTCAAAATCACTCCCCTTCCTCCTCCCTGAGCCTCTACCCTTGCCATGTCTTTCTTACTCCTATATTAAATGTTACCCTTCCTTCAGGGCCCCAGCTCAAAATTTACCTTCTTCTTCTTCTTCTTTTTTTTTTTTTTTTTAAAAGATTTGTTTATTTATTTGACAGAAATCACAAGTAGGCAGAGAGGCAGGCAGAGAGAGAGGAGGAAGCGGGCTCCCTGCTGAGCAGAGAGCCCGATGTGGGGCTTGATCCCAGGACCCTGGGATCATGACCTGAGCCGAAGGCAGAGGCTTTAACCCACTGAGCCACCCAGTCGCCCCAAAAGTTACCTTCTTCATGATGTCTTCCATGATCAGACTAGTCCCATGTGACTTCATGCTCCCCAAGATGAGTATTCGTTTCTTACGACATTTTTTCATGCACTATTCTTATGGACGTTATTTGGTTGTCTGCCATAGCTCTCTTACTAGACCATTTGTTTCTTTAGGGTATGTTTCTTTACTTTTCTTAATGTCCCCCATTGTATCTAATCTAGTGCTTTGCATAAGAACCACACTTGGAGCGTGCCTGGGTGGCGGCTCAGTCAGTTAAGGGTCAGCCTTTGGTTCAGGTCATGTTCCCAGCGTCCTGGGATCAAGCCCTGCATTGGGCTCCCTGCTCCTGGGGCGCCTGCTTCTCCCCTTTTTGCTCCCCCTGCTTATGCTCTCTCTCTCTCCGCATCAAATAAATAAATAAAATCTTAAAAACAACAACAACTAAGTGTTGACAGACTGAGTAAAGGCAGAAATTAATAATGGATTGTGTTGGGCGCCTGGGTGGCTCAGTGGGTTAAGCCACTGCCTTCGGCTCAGGTCATGATCTCAGGGTCCTGGGATCGAGTCCCGCATCGGGCTCTCTGCTCAGCAGGGAGCCTGCTTCCCTCTCTCTCTCTCTCTCTCTCTGCCTGCCTCTCTGTCTACTTGTGATCTCTCTCTGTCAAATAAATAAATAAAATCTTTTAAAAAAAATAATAATGGATTGTGTTGGGGCGAGGAAGACAGATAGCTGGTACACTCATTATTAAATATTCAAAATTAAATATTGGAATTTTTCCATTCTGGGTGTGCGTCTTCTGCACTAGTTCATGCTGGTAAGTGTTGGTAGCTACTGCTTTAGATTCCTGGGAGCCCCCAGCATCCCTGAGTCTCCTCTGACAGCCCTGAACCCCCTGCAAGACAAAGAGATGATACTTAACACAGCAGGAAGTCTCCAGAACTAGTTGATGCCTCCATAGTAACAGCAGCCACAGGGAAGAGCAACATGATAATCAAAAAGATCTAACAACATTGACTTTTAGATGGGATACTACACTTGCCTGGGCACAGAAGGAACTAGAAACCTAGAGATGATTGCTGCACATTTTAGAATAGGAATGTTCCATATCATTCATATCAACGTTTGTGTGATGACTGATGAAGCGGAGTGTGTATTTCTGTAAGTAGTAATAACAACCAGCATTGGACAAAACACTTTAATTTTCATAAGAAGTCTTGAGAGCAACTGTTTCTACCTCATTTACAAGGGAACAGATAGTAGCAGAGGATCAGATAAGCAGCAGTGTGCCCAGGTTCCTCCAGTGAGAACACAAGCTGTCTGAGTTCCTAGATCTTCTGCACCATTTCATGCTGCTTCTGTATCAGGCAGCAATAACATGGTGCCCCTTGGTAGAAAGAAAGAGAAGAAGAAAGAAAAAGGAGAGAAAGAAAGGAAAGGAAGAATGGAGAGGGGTGGAGGGAAGGAGGGAAAGTAAGAGAAAGAGGGAAAGAAGGGAGGGACAGAAGGAGGAAGAACGAAAGAAAAAAGAAAGAAAAGGAGAAAGTGGGGGGAACCCAACTTATAAGGAGTAAGTAGGAACATTTTGAAGCCTTCATAGGCCTTTCGGAGAATTCATACCACATTCTATTAAGCATATTAAAATATGCCCAATCTTGGGGCTCCTGGGTGGCTCAGTTGGTTAAGGGTCTGACTCTTGATTTCAACTCAGGCCATGATTTCAGGGTCGTGAGATAGAGTCCCAAGTCAGGCTCCGTGTAGAGCATGGAGCCTGCATAAGATTCTCTCTACTTCCCCCTTCGACCCTCTTCTCCATCTGCTCACTTTCTCTAAATAAATAAATAAATAAATAAATAAATAAATAAATAAATAAAATAAACCAATCTTTAACTTTTTTAACTACGAAAATCCTGCTTTTTTTTTTTTTAATAGTTTTACTTCTCAAAATTTGGCCTAACAATGATTTCTTGGCAATCATCACACCCTATCAGGAATTCTGCCAATGATGAAAAACTAGCCTGCGAATTGTTCTTGAATAGGTAAAAATCTCGTAATAAATGTAATAATTAAAGAAAATGGCATAACAGCCTCCTTGTAGAGTTACTGAGGTCGATTAATTTTATTTTCACATTTCCTTTTGTACTGTGAAGCTGGTTACATTTTTTTAGATCTTCAGCATTGCTCCGTCTCTACCACCAGCCCTAGAGAAAAACAGCCCTGGTTGCACGTGTTGGAGGAGGGTCAGCTTGCAAACTGAACCAGGACCCTTGAAGTACCACAGACATGCCATCAGCCACCTCCTCCCCAAGCCATCTTTATACGTCTTCATACAAGGTGTAGACCACTGCTTCCATGGTGGAGTTAATTTCAAATCCCAAGTGGGCCTCTTCTAGGAAACCCCTCCCCACTCTGGATCTGGCCAAGCCACTGGGAGAGGAACAGCAGATGGAGAGTTGTGACACAGGTCGGAATCAGTGGGCTTGAGGCTGGCCAGCTCCCTGCCTCAGCCAGCTCAGGCCCAGAGAGAGAGGCACAGAGTGCTTACCAGTGAACACTGTTTACTTGGGCCAACCTGAGTGCATTCCTCGCCCAGGATGAAGTCAAAGACGATGCTAAACAGTCCTCCTTTGCTTTTGGGGTTGCTATGACAGCCAGGAATTTGCTGGAGACCTGGAGAAGGATTCTGTCCTCAGACCGGAAGAGTTATTGGTTCCAAATGGTTCTGCTTACAGTTCCTGGTGTCCCCTTTGACACCTGCCAGATGGAAGGATCTCTAAACTGGGAATTTGGAAATGTCCCAATGGAAAGGCTATTTCCAAGCTGGCTGAAGCTGCATTAGAAGGAATGTAGGTGTGACTGAAGGAGCTTTTTGGCAAGAAAAGCTGGAAAATATTACCGTAGGCCCCAGAGAGAACCTCATTGTTCTCTGGAAAACTCATATTTGTTTAGCATTCTGTGGTTTGCTAACTACATGCACATAAATTATGTCATTGGAGACCTGTACCCGTGAAACAAATAATGCATTATATGTTAATTTTCTAAAAGAGACTTTTGACCAATTAAAAGAAAATTATGTCATTAGATCTTCACATCTGTCTGGTGAAGTAATAATTGGATATTATATTTGACCAAAGACAAGGAAAGTCAGGCTCAGTAAGAAAAAGAACAAACAGCTAACAAGTGGGAGAATTGAGATTTGAATCTGGGCTTTCTGATTCGAGATTGAACAATTTGAATTCTATAATGATCTCCGAAAGATAGACAAGGTCACACCTGATCTGGACAGTTTGGGAGGAGTTTTTTTTTTTTTTTTTAAGGAAGTGATGTTGTAGAGGATGTTGTAGGAATAATTTTTCTTATTGCGGTAAAATACATGTAACATTAAATTTATCATCTTAGCCGTATTTAAGTGTACAGTTCAGTGGCATTAAGTATATTTAAATCGTGACACCTGGGTGGCTCAGTTGGTTAAGTGTCTGCCTTCGGCTCAGGTCATGATCCTTGGGTCCTGGGATCCAGCCTCACTCGGGCTTCCTGGGAGCCTGCTTCTCCCTCTGCCGGCTGCTCCCCACGCTTGTGCTCTCTCTCTCTCTCTGACAAACAAATAAATAAAAAAATTTTTTAAAGTATATTTGAATCGTTAGGCAACCACCACCAGCACCCGTCTCCAGAAATTTTTCCATCTTGCAAAGCTAACACTCTGAACCCGTTAAACACCAACTCTTCATTCTGTCCTGCCCTAAACCCCTGAAAATTCCCACGCTATTTTCTGTCTTTCTAAATTGAACCACATGGGAGGCCTGGGTGGCTCAGTCAGTGAAGCCTCTGCCTTCAGCTCAGGTCATGATCAGGATCCTGGGATCGAGTCCCGCATTGGGCTCCTTGCTCAGCAGGGAGTCTCTCCCTCTGCCTGCCTCTCTCCCTGTGTGTGCTGCTCACTCTTGTGCTCCCTCTCTTTGATTAATTAATTAATTATATTAAATATATTAAATAAATAAATGAAAAAGACCACCACATGAAAAGTCCTCCGTATAAGTGGAATCCTACAGTATTTGTCTTTCCGTGACAGGCTTATGTCACTTAACATAATGTCCTTCAGGTTCATTCATATGGTAGCATGTGACAGAATTTCCTTCTTTTTAAAGGCCGAATAATATTCTACTGTGTGTATACGCCACGTTCTGTTTGTGGATTCTTCTGATTCGTCTGTTGGTGAAAATTTGGGTCACTTGGGTCTTTTCCACATTTTGGCTATGGTGAATGATACTGCTATGAACATGGGTGGGCAAATACCTTTTTGGGTCCCTGCCTTCAATTCTTCTGAGACTATATCCAGACATGAAATCCCTGGGCTATATGGTACTTCTATGTTTAGTTTTTTTGAGGAATCATCATACTGTTTTCCTCAGCAGCTACACCATTTTATATCCCCACCGAGAGTGCCCAACGGTCTGGATATCTCCACATTCTCATCATCACTTGTTATGTCCTGGTTTTGGTTTGTTTGTGTGTTTTATGTGAGCCATCCTATTGAGTGTGTAGATGGATGATTCTTTTTTTTTTTTTAAAGATTTTATTTATTTATTATTTGACAGACAGAGATCACAAGTAGGCAGAGAGGCAGGCAGAGAGAGAGAGAAGAGGAAGCGGGCCTCCTGCTGAGCAGAGAGCCCGATGCGGGTCTCGATCCCAGGACCCGGGATCATGACCTGAGCCAAAGGCAGAGGCTTTGACCCACTGGCACCCCTAGATGGATGATTTTTAAACACGCGGTTATCAGGGTCAGTTTCTTTCAGAAGGATTAAAGAATGGTCCCGGGGAAACCTAGTTAGCTTCCACTTGACCCACCAGCCCTAAGCCCAGCCAGGAATCTCACGAAAGCTTTCACTGGTCACCAGAGAGAGCACTCCAGATACCTGACTTGCTCTTGGGATAAGGAACCAACTCAAAGCACAGAGCCTCCTTATAGGAATTTCATTTACCTTCACTGTGCATAAGAATTCATTAAGGATGCATTTATAGTGGATCAGCCCCTTGCTCCATAACCAGAGGGTCCGTGTGAGTGCCCACACCGGCGAGGGGGGCATGTCCGCGGATAAAGATGGAGGAGGAGAGTTCCAAGAAGGGGATCAGCAGGCTCGTCTTCCAAATGGCTCTAGAACCTTGAGACCTCATTTCATGTCTGTGAGTTTCCTTCTTTATTGTTTATCTACCTCTGCCCACTTCGGAGAGATGAGTTAGATCGGATCTTTAAAGGGCTTTGAAGTGAGCGCTCTGTGAGCACAAGATGTAATATCCGATTACGTCCAGAGCTATAATTTCTCCACCTGATAAGAACCGCTGGACTCCCTCTAATGTGGTTCAGAACAGTGGGAAGCTCTGGGCTGCTGAGTTTGGGACTGGGAACCATGTCTGATTCTCCCAACCTTGGATGTACAAGTTTTATCCTCCTTAAAAGTCACCTCCTTCAGGAAGCAGTCCCTGGTGACCACACAGGGCAAAGTAATAGTTTCCTCCTTCTAAATTCTGAAGCACTTCACTAATGTATGTCTTAGGCTGAAGGATGGGTGATCCAGTGAACCTGTCTCTGTGCTTGGCACATGCTTGGGGAAGTCAGAGGGGAGAAGCCTCACCCCGAGTCCCGGGGCTGGGCTCTATTTCCTCTGTGGGCCCCGCCGTGTCTGTCATGGGGTTGCACTAAACATTCCTTGACTGACTGATTCTCTACTCTAACTGGGAAACAGGGGGCACAGAGAAGAATGACCCACTCAAATTAGGTCATTTCAATTCCTACCATTGACACTCTTAATAATATTTACCTCACGTTCCTCAAGAACTCAAGAGTTTACAAAGCACCAGCAGCCGTATTTTCTTCAGACAAAAAAAAAAAATGAAGGCTCGGGTTCAATAATTTGTTCAAGGTGACTCTCAGAAAAGCCAAGTCTGCTGCAATCCTGGTCTCCTGATGTCACTCCTCGGGCTCTGTCCACTACTCTCCACTGCCTCTCAGAGGGCTGTTTTCCGGCCACAGCTGTCCTATTCCTCAACCCTGCTCCCCGGAACAGTATAGTCAGGAGAGATGCCAGACAAAGCAAGAGGCTGCAAGACAGTGACGTGTGTCATGTGCTCGTGGGTGTGTGGTAGTTGGGAAGGTGGGAGATGTTCCTCCCAGTCGCCTATCCCCTCAGCCTGGCCACCACAGACATCAGTCTTGCCAATGAGCAGCTGCTCGCAGCTGTGGACAGCCCTCAGCATCTCAGCCCACGAAAATATGAGTTCCCCTCAGGACCCTGGGGGCATATCCAGGTTTCGCATATGTCATCCTCCCTTTTACACTGCGGTTTTGACAGCCTCGTCCATTTCTAAAAAAAAAAAAAGAAAAAAAAATTTCCAGCTCTTTCCTGGGTCCTATCACACCTGTTCCTGCCAGCCAACACCATGGGTTTTTCTGTTCTCATTCCTGACCTTTTAGGAAGAGGCTGTCTGGTAATCTTCCACGCGGTGGGAAAGAGAACGGGTCTGGTCGCTAGGCAACCGGCCTCAAGCTTGGCTCTGCCTCTAACTTGAGTGTGACCCTGAGATAGCACATCCGCAGGCTGGGGCTCAGTCTGTAAAATGGGGAAGTTCAACCAGAAGGAACTCTACAGACCCATGCAGCTCCATAGTGGAGACAGCAGCTGCATGGGGTGAGGTTGGGGGGGGGGGTGCGCGGGGATCTAATTCAGGCTTTCGGGCTGGAACACGTCTTTTAAGCCTGAATGAATGAAAAGTGCATGAGCACTCCTTTGAGCTGGGGACAGCAGGTCTCCATTCCCCAGCTGGAAAGATATGAATTATTTCTGCCTTCAGGTTTGGCAGTTTGCATTCTCTGCTACGGGCTTACATGTCACAGAAGGAAACAGGCTGCCGGGTTCTCAGAAAAATCACCTAGGGCTCTGTCTGGCTGCAGAAGGAAGCCAGACATGGGTCTGGTCACCCATGGAATCGTAGCAGCCCACCCGAGACCGTGGTCTAGGAATCAGACTAGGAATCTTCTTAACTTGAACACCACCAACTCGCTGTGTAGCCCTGGACGAGTTGCTATTCCTCTCTGAGCTTGTGTCCTTTCGTAAAATAAACAAATTAGAGGGGATGCTTCTCATACTCCCTTAGAGCCAAGGATCTGAAATTCTGTGCTGAATTGTGTTCCTCTCCTACTTGGCTTCTCTATGACAGTTTGTTTTGGGGGTACTTCTGAGTATTACTAACCACAGAAAAGCCTTTTGATTTTGACCTCAACTCAGACATGGGGAATGAGGTGAGGAAGGGAGAAAGCTACAAATACGTTTACTACCCCCTTGTGCTTTGTGTTTCTAAGGAAATGCAAGACTTCATCCTTCAAGGAGAGATGCTATCTTCCCAAAGCTGAGAGGGGAAAGGGGCGCCAGTAGATCCCGTTACTGTCTAGGCTAAAGTTTGGGCACTTACTGTTGTATTCATTAAGGGAGAACGGAGAAGGGAGCTAACTTTCGCTGGACCCTCATGTGCCCTGTGCTAAGTGCTTTCTCATATAGCCTCATGTGATCTTCTGAACAACCACTAGAGAAACCTTACAGATGAAATAAGGAAGGTTGAGAGAAATTAGAAGACACTTGCCCAAGCTGGACACTGTAAGGAGAGTAGCGAGAATTTGAAATCAGCCTGTCTTTGGGCCCCCGGCTAGCTCAGTCCGTAGAGTGTCGACTCTTGATCCCAGGGTTACAAGTTCAAGCCCCATGTTGGGTGTCGAGATGACTTAAAAATAAAATCTTTAAAAAAAAAAAAAATCTGCCTGTCTTCCTGCAAAGTCTGAACGGCCTCTCTGAGGTGTGACTTCAGCAGGAATTGAAAGTAGGATTCGGGAGAATCTGGGAACCCCCGGGGGCTAGCTGACCTCAGGGAAAAGGGTGGCATTTGGAGCCACTTCGAATCCTTCGGCTCAGCAGTCACGTAAACCTCTATGTTTCATCTCCGTTTTTGATTCTCCCACCGGCCCCCTCAAAAGCCCTGTGGTGCCAAGAAACAGGCCTGTGCATCCTGCCTCAACTGACCACACGGATCAAAGTTGGGGACGGTCCTCTCATGGTGTGGGACGGAGCAGGGCCCAGCACTCGGCACCTCTCCCTCACTCTCAGGCCCCCTCGGGGGAGAAGAGCTGCTTTCTCAACATTAGTGGGAGCTCCTTATTCCTTAGTCTCCACGAGCTCTCGGGGCTCCCCAGGCACAGCCTCAGGCCTGACCCTGAAAGCCAGCTGGGGCCTCACACTGTCCCGCCATAAAAAGCAACAGCACCCTGAACAGCCAGGTCCAGAAGTATCCTTGTGAGACAGGAAAGAGCTTAGAAAGATAACCTTGTTTTAGTAGAAAAAGGAAATGAGACAGAAGTTGGCTCCTTACTCCAGGGAATGGAATCCTATGAACTCAACTGATTTTGTTGGAACATTTACCACACTTGTGGAAGGCGCTTTCTTCGTTCTCTCATTTCTCCCTCAGAACACTGTTAGGAAAAGGGGAAAGGAAGGCTTGCCGAAGTCAGGTGACCTACTCAAAGCCACTAAGAACCAAAACTTTCTGCCTCCTAGCCCAGCAAACAGCAATTATGCCACAGCTGCCTTCTTCTAAACGCTGTCCCGAGCCTGTTATCTTCATCCGAGACAACTGGGCACAAGTGGATGCTGGAGCTTGAAGGGACCGAAAGATATGTGGTCCCTGGTCCCCAGTCGTCCTGTGAGACGAGGCAGCAGCACAGATCTCCCTCTTCCTCACGGTGCCCCCCTCCCCTCTGCTTATAGGACTTCCCCTGGGAGGTCTTCCTTGACATCATCTACACTAGGGACAGAATCCTGCTATCAGCCCCATTAACTTGCCCGTTCCGTGTACTTCTCACTGCTCTGCCTGACTGATTCTTTGTTCTCCAACTTCCTTAACTTACCACAAACATCTGGAGGGCAAGGACATCTTTGCCTGTGCTCGGCACATGGTAGGTACCTAACAAAGATTTACTGAAAAATTTTTTTAAGTTTTTATTTATTTGAGAGAGAGAGAGAAGAAGTGAGCATGAGCGGGGGAAGGGGCAGAGGCAGAGAGAGAAGCAGACTCCCCGCTGAGCAGGGAGCCCAACCCAGGGGCTCCATCCCAGGACCCAGAGATCAGATCGGAGCCGAAGGCAGCCACTTAACCACTTAACCACTTAACCGACCGAGCCGCCCAGGTGGCCTCCTGAGTTCTTGATTGAGAGAAAAAATAGAAAAAACAAATGGATGAGTGGATGGGTAGATAGAGAAATGATGGTCTCCCAACCCCTTAAAGTTACCAGGTCTCAAATGTATCTTTCCCTTCCTGACAAGTTAACTTACTTAACTTACCTAGTTTGTTAGTAGTGCCATCAAAAGATAGTGAAGGGAGTGCCTCGGTGGCTCAGAGAGTTCAGCGTCTGCCTCCGGCTCAGGTCATGATCTCAGGGTCCTGGGATGGAACCCCACGTCTGGCTCCCTGCTCAGCAGGCAGTCTGCTCCTCTGCAGCTCCCCCTGCTTGAGCTCTTTCTCTCTCAAATAAATAATAAATAAAAATCTTTAAAAACAAAAGATAGTGAGGCATAAGGGCTTTCAATCTCTGACTCCGACACTTACTAACCATGGAACAATAAGCAATTGATTTACTCTCCCTAAACCTCAGTTTCCTCATTGTAATGTGGTATTATGAGGCTTATTGATGATGTTTCTAAGCCCTGAAATATACTAGGTCAATGAACAAATATTATTAATTTAGCATATACAGAAATATATGACATCACTTATAATTATCTTTGTGGCGTCTTTTGTCTTCTACCTCCTCTCCTACCCGCAATGACCCGCAATGACCGTCAGCTATGAACTATGCAATCTTTTCCCAAATATCTCCCATGTTCCTTTCACCACCCTCACATCTTCTCCCCATGTGGTGCGACAGGTTCTAACCAGTTCCTCTGCTTCACGTTTTTTGTTTAATGTTAACTGCACCCTGTGGTGGTTCTAAAATTCCTATAAAAAGAGGTGTAGAGTGGCGATCTTGGCTCCCTATAGAGTGGGGGAGCAGGAGAAGGCACTTGTCTTGAAGCTGCATGTGCATATTATTTTAGAAAACATTGAGAGGCACCTGTCCTCAGCACAGGTCATTTAGAATATTAAATTAGGGTCCTGGGATGGAGCCCTGCTTCGGGCTCCCTCCTCACCCCCTCCTTGCTTGCTTGTGTGCACTCTCTTTCTCTCTCAAGTAAATAAATAAAATCTAAAAAAAAAAAAAAAAAAAGGAAAATATTGAGAGACTGTTAACTGCCATCATTAAAGCATGGGGGGAGGGAGTCTGATGGATATGAACAGGGGTGCTAAAACCCACCATCCTTGGCCAAACATTGGGGTCATCTCTGGGCAAAAGCTACCAATTTATATCTCCTAAAATATGGTTCTCATCAAAGTCCCCTCTGCTAAACATTTTTTCTAGGAGTCTGGAGAAGCTGCAGAATAGTTTTCAGAATCTTCTACCTCACATTTAGGACTCCACCATTTTTGCCTCAGGCTAACTGTCCCAGGGCATTTTTCCCCAACACCAATTTTTCATTTCATTCAATGCTCCCTGAATACACCAAACTATCCCTACTTCTACGTCATTGTCCAGAAATGCCCACCAGGTCCTCTCACCTAATGAGATTCTATTCAGCCCCCAAGGCTGGACTGAAGCCTCGGGCGTTCTCTCAAGGAAACGTCACAACCACCCAGCCTACAGTGCTCCCTCCTTCCTGAGAATTCACAGTGTTTCTTACTGTCAGGGTAATTTACTCAGGCACTTAACTACATAACTTTCTTGTATTGTTGAAACATTTCGCGTGTTGACGTTTTCTCTCCCACTGGACCAAGAGGTCCATTTAGGGTAAGGACTGCCGCATACCTCTTTGGATTCCCATGGCACCCAGCCCGGTCAGTGTGGGACATAGTGTAGGTAGGCAACGAGCTGCTGAGTTATGAGCCCTCCCGAGGCACTCTCCTCTTTGGGCCCACAGATGCAGAATAATAGAAAAGAGGCTTCAGAGAGAGAGGGACAGTCATCCTCAGGGGTGCAAAGACCCTTTCCAAGGAACACAGGCCAACTGTCTACTGGTTCTAAGACTCTGGACCTGGGAAAACCAAGGGTTTATGACCCAATCTCAGCCTAGTCAACTCACGTCCTATGCTGATGACTAATGACTTGGAGTGAAGTCTTGTTACCTTCTGCTTGAGCAATTTGGTTTAAACACACGCCTGCTTACACCCACAGACATCTGTCCTCCTATGCACACCAGCCCTCCAGCAATAAATGGTGTCACGCAGTTCAGGAGAAAGGTCACAGTGCTTGGGAGATTAAAGATGGGGCTTTAAAACTTTTGCAAAATACCTCCTTTAGAAAGAAAAAAAAAAGGAGGTGTCTGGGCTAAGGGTATCCAAGAACTCTTTGTACTATTTTTTTTTAAAAGATTTTATTTATTTGACAGAGAGAGATCACAAGTAGACGGAGAGGCAGGCAGTGAGAGAGAGAGAGAGAGGGAAGCAGGCTCCCTGCTGAGCAGAGATTCCCAACGTGGGACTCGATCCCAGGACCCTGAGATCATGACCCGAGCCGAAGGCAGCAGCTTAACCCACTGAGCCACCCAGGCGCCCTCTTTGTACTATTTTTGCAACTTTTCTTTGAGTCTGAAATTACTCAAAGTACTTAATAAAATTTTAAAGCAGAAATAAGAAAAAGTCACCTTCTCTATATATTTTCCCTCCCACCTTCCTCAGCCTTTAAGAAGAATAAACATTTTTTCAACACATTCACATATGAATTATAGTTGTGAATATTTCGATATCTGCTATTAGACGAGAAGTATAAAATGGAAAATGGAAATACTCAGAGCTTTAAAACCTTTTATAATATAAAAAATAGTATTTTAGAATATTAAATTAGGATATTAATAGAAGAGAGGGTTTTTAAATTTTTTATTTATTTGAGAGAGAGAGAGAAGGAACGAGAAAGAAAGCACTAGCTGGTTGACGGAGAGGGAGAAGCAGAC
This sequence comes from Lutra lutra, assembly GCF_902655055.1. Lineage (NCBI taxonomy): Eukaryota > Metazoa > Chordata > Mammalia > Carnivora > Mustelidae > Lutra > Lutra lutra. Next base: position 18,666,736 of record NC_062287.1, on the reverse strand, counting down.
TCCCCACAGAGCAGGGAGCCAGACTAGGGGCTCCATCCCAGGACCCTGGGATCATGACCTGACCTGAAAGCAGACGCTTAACCTACTGAGCCACAGGGGTACCTTGAAGGAGGAGGGGTTTACTATTTTGTGACCCGTGACAAGATACGAATTTCTTTAGGTTATGGTTTCCTCATCTTTCAAATGGAATTAAAAATGCCTATACCTTAGCATTACTATAAAAGCAAAGATAAATGTTAAATAATTAATATAATTCCTAGTCTGTAGTTGGTGCCCCAACAAATTAGTTCCAAATTTCAAAAAAATGTCCATAACCAAGCTCCATTCACTTTGTGTGTTCACCACCTAAAAAAAAAAAAAACCCAAAAAACCAAACCAAACCAAAACAAAACACCTGGCTAAGAGTAGATGCATAATGAATATGTATTAAAGAAGGGAGGATGGAATGAGTAAATGTCAGAATTCTAAAACAACTTACAGCTGATCCCAAAGCTCCTACAAAAGCCCCTGCTTTTGCCATCCGTTCTGAGTGACCTTGTGAGTGTCCCATACCTCTGTTTTCCCCATCTATGAAATGGGTTGGTTTTCATTAAAACCAGAAAGACCAGAGAGGGCCATACAGCTCCTGGGATCTAACACCCTTAGAAAGAGGACCGGAAAAATTGGGGCAAATCTGTGATCCGGCAGCTGGCCAGGCCTGTAGGGTTCCTTTCTCCTATAGCACGCCCACTTCTCAGAGCGCTGGTCCCAGCTGCCAACTGGTTATAGACACAGGTGAGGCTGAAGGGGAGCCGTTCCTCCCGCCTCAGTGTGGCTGAAGGAAAAGCCACAGCGCCAGGGACATCCAGAGTCTGGGAACCAGAGAGCGCAGGCGACCAGCGTTTCTCAGAGATCAGGATAGGTGTGCCCCGCAGGAGCCCTGGGCCGTGGAGACCTGCGCACGGCCACTGCTGCTCAAGGGGAGAGTCCCAACCCGGAGTGCACGGAGCCCCCCTTGCCTTGGCCTTAGGTCCCTGGAGGGCCTAGAGGCCAGGTCCCTGGAGCCCCAGAGCGCGGCCCTTCCATGCAGAGGGAATTCCACGCCTTCTGCCTTTTCCTTCTGAAAGGGAGTGATGCATGTTTTGGCCAGCACCTCGCGCAGCGCAGCTCGCTCCAGTGCTTCCTAGCGGACGGGTTCCCCTGAGTTCCGGCGCCCCACTCCCGGGCGGGGGACGGGGAGGGGGCATGGTGGGGAAGGCTAGCTTAGCTCTGCCCGGGTCCGGATCCGAGGATGGGCTGCCGTAACTCCTGACAGCAGAAGGAGAAAGAGCGGGTGCGAAAGGCCAAGGGAAGGCCGGGCACACGGTGGCGGGGATGCCAGAACAGGCAGGGAAGCCAGGAGAGCAACAAGCGGACGGCTGCTAGGCTGTCTCCGCTGTCCCTTCCACGCCTAATCGTCCTTCTGGTCAGCCTGTGGTTTCCTGTGACAAAACCAGACAGGGAGCGCAGAGAAGAGGAGAGAAGGAGCGAGGGAAGAAGGGAGAGGAGGGACGAGGTGAGAGAGGGGAGCCCAGAGAATGCAAATGGGAAAGAAATGGGGAGAGAGAGAAGAAGGGGGCAGGAAGAAGGGCAGATCCGTGAGAGAAGTGGAGGTGGGGGGGGGGGTAGAAAAAGGAGATGCAGGAAAGAAGTGGAGAGAGGGACAAAGTGGGAACCGAGACGGAGAAGCCCGGCAAGGCCTCGGCCCTCCGCTCGTGGCCGCGGTGCCGCGGCTCCTCCGCTCCAGCCGGTGCGGCCCGGCCCCCTGCCCTCCCGGCCCGCGGGCCCGGAGCTGCGAGGGCGGGCGCGGGCGCGGGCGGGGGCGCGGGGGGAGGGCGAGGGAGGGGCTGCGGGTGGGAGGCGACCATGTGGTTCCAGCTCACTCTTTTTTTCGCCCCCCCCCCCCTCTTTCTTCACTTCTTTTTCTTTCCAAACAGGGAAAAGTGTTCCGCGAAGCGGTAGCGTCTTTCCGACTGGCCCTTCCCTTCGCGACCCTGGTCCCCGCTCCCGTCCGGGCGAGCGCTGGAAGCCCCTCTGCGCCGGGGGGGTTGCGGGGACCGGGCGCGGGGACTGGGCGCGGGGCGGGCTCCCGCGCCGGCACATGGCCGCAGCCGCCCCGCGCGCACCCCGAGGCGCCGCGCCCAGCTCGTCCAAGGTCCGTCGGCTGCGCCCGGCCGCCCCGGAGCCCTGCAGCGCCTGAGCGGGGAAGCGCCCGGGCATCGGGATGAGCCTCCTCCGCGTCCTCCTCTGGCTAGGTGAGTGCTCGGCAGCGCGGGAGACCCGCCGGGCGGCCCCCGCGCACGCCAGCCCCGAGCTCCCAACGCCGGTCCCCGCAGCCCCCGGGGAAAGCGCGCGGCTCGGCGCCCGCTCGGGGCTCCGGAGGCGCACATCTGGCAGCCCAGGCCCGCCCAGTCGGCCATCGAAAATGCCTCACACATCTGGGCCCGGGAGCGGGCTGGGGCCGGGGGTGTTTCCTGGTGGAGTTTGGCCGTGAACCGTCCGAGGTGGAGGGTTGGGGGTTGGGGGGCGGGCGGGCGGCTGGTGTTTAGTTTCGGGAGTCTTGCGCGGGGCGGGGGGAGAATTGGGGGAGGGAGGAAGGTTTCTTCAGGAATTTTTGTGCCAGGTTCCTGAGGGTGGGGGGAGTTTTTTGTTTCAAACAGGCGCCTGGAGGGCTCAGATTAGAAACAGATGTGTTGGAGGCGCGAGGGAATGGAGGAAGAGACGGAGGAGACGGAAAGGTGGAGGGGGAAAGGCCAGAGCGCATGCAGGACCGGGAGCAGGGAAAACGACCCAGGGAGGGCAAGAGGAGGGAGAAGCCCAAGGGGTTGGGAGCTCGGGAGAAAAGAGGAAAACGGGGGATATGAAGCAGAAGCGCAAGACTGAGGGAGATTGAGCAGCGGAGTGTCAGGAAGACAGAAGGAAAATGGAGTGGAATGGAAGGACAGAGAGAAGCAGACTCTGGGGCAAAGAGAAGAGCTCTCGGGATGTCCAGCTGGGTGTCACGGGGGGGGGGGGGGGGGGGGACTCCTGAAAGCCCAGAGCCCCTGAGGCACATTCTCAGTTGGGCTGGAAGCAGGAAGGTTTGCAGGACCGGGCAGGACAGTAGCATCAAGGATGTGTGTGGACAAGAGCAGGCAGGAAGACCAGTAGTGTCTGAGGTGGCAGGGGCAGGGAAGGCAGGCAGGAGAGCGGAGGAAAAGCCATGATATGCACCAGGGATGTGTGGGGAGCTCCCTGGGGACAGGATGAAAACTTAGCCAGGGTTCAGAAGACCAAAGAGCCAGTTGGGTGTTGTAGAGTGAACACGATGCAGGACATCAGACCTCCTGAGAACTAGTCCTGGTTTTGAGCTGACCAGCTGGGTGATCTTGGACAACTCACTACCCGGGGCTTTGGTTTCCTTAGCTCCAAAGCAAGCAAATTAAACCGTTCCTAAATCCCTTGTCGCTCTGACAGCCTGAAACACCAGGGGGTGTGGCAGGGCCTGATGTCTAGAAAACCCCCACACCAAAGTGAAGAAGCACGAAAAAGCTGCCCTGGTGTGGATTTCTAGAGCTCTCTCTCTCTCTTTTTAAAAAGATTTTATTTATTTATTTGACAGACAGAGATCACAAGTAGGCAGAGAGGCAGGCAGGGAGGGAGGAAGGGAAGCAGGCTCCTGCCGAGCAGAGAGCCCGATGCAGGGCTCCATTCCAGGACCCTGGGATCGTGACCTGAGCCGAAGGCAGAACCCACTGAGCCACCCAGGTGCCCCCCTCCTCTCTTTTTTGTTTTTAAACCTATAACCTGCCACAAGCATGTCCTTCTAGGCCACCTCAGGTCGGTAATCACCGAGGTAGAGAAATAAAAAAGGTGCATTAGCCTATATGGTTGGCTCAAGTGGGGCAGGTGAGGGGCCAGTAGCTTCTCAGCTCCTTCAGATACTGGCCAAGTATTGGCAATCCTTCTCCTGTGCACAATTGGCACAGTTGGATGGCACCTTTGTCACCCTTACCGGCCTCTGCCCCTAAGCTGTCGATCACCAGATGTTCACTAGGCTCAAACATCAGAGCCCCCTTATTAAAAACAGCTGGAATTCTTTAAGTATTTAGGCTGAACCCTTGATAGGAACTGTCTTGTTAACTCATTTACCCTTCACGCCAATCCTATGGGCTACCCGCTGTTATTTTCCCTGTTTTACAGCTGAAGAAATCAAGGTGTAAAGAGGTCAGATAACTTGCTTGAGGCTACCTCGTAATTAACAGAGATGGGATTTGAATGTAGTTTGTTTGCCTTGAGAGAGTGCTCGCTAAACCGCCCTGTCTACAGCCTTCTGTCACTGGAGAAGGGCTTACCAAAGTTGTTCTTTGCTGTGAAATCCGGTTTAGCCCTCTTCCTGAAGGGTGAGATGTCAGGGTGAACCTGACCTCAAGGAGGGGCCTGGGGGAGGAAGGGTGTGCGGAAGGGATGGAAAACTAAGCTAAGTGTGTTCGAACCCTGGCTCTCTACCAGCCCCAACAGGGCACAGTTGATGGTGGAAAGTGAAAAGTGACATTCGTCCTGCACAGTCATTTGCAACCAAGTGACTGGCCTTGATCACAGTCATCCTCTTAGTTCATGAGAAAGAGGAACTGACAAGACAGGCATCAAAAGATGTTACTGATTCATGGTCCCTTCTTTACTGAGCACCGATGACGTGTGACCGTTCCTTTGGTGAGAAAACAGTCTGTTGGGCCGATGGTCTCTTTATCATAGAGGCTGCCTCTCATGATTCCTTTGTTGGTTCTGTCCTTATAAAATTAGTGCCAACAGAAGGCCGTGTGGAGGAGAAAAAGTAGACTCCAGACTTCGTGTTCTGCACAACTGGATGTTTGCCATTCACACCTACTGTTCAGCTTTTGCCACGTCTGTGTTCTTTGTCAGACACACTCAGACTCCTGACATCCCGGTTCAGGTAGAAAGTCAGAGTTGATGAGCTGAAGGGTCTGGACGAGGGACAAGGCAGGAGACCTGAGGTGATGCTGGTGATCCAGAGATCGGCCCCTGAGGGGGACCCCTCTATGCCAGACATTCCTTTGTGGCTAAGAAGCCCTTTAGGGAGTCACTCCGTGGGCTGGATGAACCTTATTTGCTAAGGGCTTTTGAGCCGCGGTATGCCTGGTCCTCTAGCAAAGCCAGAAAGAAAACCTTCAGAGTTACCTGAATCCTAAAATCGTCTACTGGTCCCTTAAAGGAATATCTCCAGGACTGCTTAAGATAATTGCTGGCATGATTTCTGGCCTCTTTTTTGCAAGGGTGGACCAGTTGACTTCATGTTTTCTGGACCTGCCACACCTCTCTAATGTGAATGTATAAGTAATGTTCCGAGCTCCGTGGAGGAGAGAGAAGGGATACTTCATGGGCTCCCCCAGCTCCAGCCCCTCCTCTGACCATCCCCCCACCACCCATGCTCAGGTCCTCATTATTCCACCTTAAATTCTCACTTGGTCTCTGATAATGGCTGCCATATTGGTCTCCTGCCTGAGCTCTTTTCTCCACCCTACACACTGCTACCAGCGTGACCTGGTGAGGCAGCTGGTATTAATGCAAACAATTGGGACTTAGGAAACAGGCAAACTTTCTGCGTTCTTGTTCTGACTGTCTTGTCCCTAAAGCAGAGGTAAGGAGATCTTTAATTCAAAAATTCTATAATTCTATGACGTTAGTCCCTTCCTTCGAAAACCTTTGGAAATCTCCATTGCTTATAATATTGAGTACAAACACTTCATTCTCAGGTTAAAGATGTTACATGCGGTGTCAATCGCACTTCCTTTCCTCCCACTCCAGGAGGTTCTGCAGGGAATTGGGCTGCTTTCCTGTGCCCTAAACAGGCCCCATGCTTCTTTCTGTTTCTATGCTTTTGTTTATGATAATCCCTCCAGCAAAGATGTATTCGTGCTCTCTGCTCCTGCAGATCAAAATTCTGTTCCCCCTCCAGATCTCCTCTTAAAGACCACTTCCTTCACAGGCCCATCCACGATTTCCCCTGACCAAGATAGGCTTTTCTTCTTTAGAATCACAGTAGCCTTTCTGTTACGTGGTTTTTGCGTGATGGTGATCTAAATGCTCATCTCAGGCTCTAGTAAGAGCCTAAGCTCTATGCAGACTGGGTGCTGTCCCATTCAACTGTGTTCCCCTTTCAGTACCTTGCAGAGACTCAAAGCTGGGGAGCATTTGTTAAGATAATCGGGTTTTTGAAACATCTGGAACACTTAAGTTCAAGAGAGGTGAAAAATGGGGAGGGTTATTTCTCTGTGGAATGACACAATTGTGTCATTTTTTTTTTTAAAGATTTATTTTTTTATTTGAGAGAGAGCACAAGTGGGAAGGAGAGAGAAAGCAGACTCTGTGCTGAGCATGGAGCCCGATGCAGGGTTCGATCTCATGACCCTGAGATGTCAACCTGAGCCCAAACCAAGAACTGGATGCTTAACTGACTGTGCCACTCAGATGCCCCATGAGGAGCCCAGTTTTAACTCAACTTGCTTTTGTGTTTTCTTGTCCATTAATGCAAATAGGACCAGTACCATTAAAAAAATTATGCACAGAACATTACATGGACAGGGGCCAGAAAATGTATTTGTTACACAAACTTATTTTGTTATTCACAATAAACTTCTTCATTGAAATTTCTGCCAGGGTGGGGAAGGAATTTTATTTCCAAGAAAATGAGTTTGAGGAAGGCTTGATTGCACAGTCCATTGGTCTGTAGTTCAGTGACAGGTCTCAGTAGGATTCTATGCCTTGCCTTCATCTTCCCACATTAATGATGATGGTCATAATAATGATACATTCCCAGTAGGCTCATGTCTTGTCTCATCCTATTTTTGTCTTATACTTAGCTGGGCAGTGTACACATGAGTGGCGTGTATTTCATGAATGTACCTAATGGTAATAAACTAGACAGACATTTTTAAAAGATGGAGTCAAAGATTGTCAGAACTAGGGCAAAGCTAAGAGACTATCTAAAAATCAAAGGTTCTTAAAATTTAGAATCGCAGACCCCACTGAGAATCTAATGAAAACCACGAAACCACTTCTCAGAAAAAGGCACATATACGTTGAACTTTGTCTAGAACTTCTAGGGATTCATTGACCTCCTGATGCCCTTCCTACGCAAGTAAATCCTTCATCTAAACGTACTCCCCTTTTTTCCTACCCCCTTTTTTATGATGAAGAAGGAACCAAAGTTCAGAGGGACTTGGCTTAAGTTAAATAGCTAGCTTCGTAGAAGGGCCACGACTAGAACCCGAATTCCATAATCTGTCCTTTCACACATTCTTGAAATAGAAAAGGTCTCTCCTTTCTTCTCAGCTTATGTAGTTGAGCTCTAAGATCACAACTGCTCTCAGATGCGCCAGTTAAATGAGCTAAATGCTGAATAATTGGCAGTGGTTTTTACATTGAAAAATAGTCCGAAAAATAGGTCAGATGTCGTAACATTTCAATTGGGCCATCCTAAGTGGAAATCCTGGAGACGTCTACTGTGCCTTGTAGGATGTCTGGTATACTCAAGAAGAGGGGATTATGCCCAAAGTCTCAAAGAGGGGTGTGTGTGTGTGTGTGTGTGCACGTGTGCGTAAGGAATAGAATGGTAAACCAGTAGCTCTAGTGCCTTCATAACTTTGCTAGGTTATTCTGGGAAAGTCGTACCCCTCTGAGCCTCAATTTCCTTCTCTGCAAAATGAGATTATTAGACTAAGTTTATCTCTATGTTTCCTGATACCACTAATATTTTCTGATTTTTTTTTTTTTTTAATGCCGGCTGGTGGAGATGTGGTTGTGTTTAGGAGCACATGGGTGTGGCCATGACTATCTGATTTTTTTTCAGGCACTGTCCACTCATAGCAACTGGTTGCATGTGATTATAAATCTAGAAGGGTCAGCCCCCTAATGTGAAGAGAGCAGTAGTGGAAGTATTGTTTGCAGCACTGTTAGCCAGGGAGCATTGTTGAAGGTCAGGGTAGGATGATCAGAGACCTATGCCCTGGAAGGATAGCAACTGAAATATTCACCCAGAGGACCTTATCCTAAGCAGTTACCTACATAACAGGCCCAAACATGGACACCTAGGTAGATCTCTGTGTAGGGGGCCCAATGTGTGAAACTGTTTGCAAGCAAAATTCACCATTTGCTTTTCATTTCCCAGGAGGGACACAGTTCTGAAATCAAGGCTTCTGTGTTACCAAGAAGCAGAGGCTTCGTTTATACGGGGCCAAAAGATAAATCCCACGGTGGAAAACTCAGTGAGAACATTTATCCCCTACTCCTTTCCCCTTACTCCATTCAAATGGTTAATCTGATTTGTTTGGGTTAATGACTATTGTTTGTGATTTAGAATTCCTTCATCTATCTTAGAGGGATTACTAGCTCTTCTGGTTAATCAGAAGACTCTTATAGTACTCAAGGTTATTGTGGAGACCTTGACCTTCTGTGGGGTCAGAATCATGAGCTGTTCTTCTTAGCACACAGTCCTGAGACCATGGTGGTGGTGATGAAGGTGGTGGTGAAGGTGTGTGATTCGGTATGACTTGCCCTATATGTTGCTTTTCTAGTTAAATTCCTTTTTCCACCAGTTTTCACTTCTTTGCCTCCCACCTCTCCCCCCACAAAAAAGAATGCAGACTATATATATATATATATATATATATATATATATATATATATATAAAATCTAGTTATCTGAACTTCCTAACTATCTGGATTCTGGAAAAATACAAGTGTATTTCCTTTGGCACCATATAGACCAAAGTGGGAAGGAATGCTGAAATCAAACAACCTTTATTTTGCTAGTGACAGGCAGCTGGATCACTGTGTGACTAGCATCAGCCAGAGTCTGGTGGCGATAAGATTGAAGGCTGCTTCGTTTCAGTGGAAAGCCAGGGAGAAAGCCGTTTCCTTCCTGGGAAGAGCGGAAGGGGCGACAGCCATCTTTGGAATGGGTTCCCCAGTCAGTGGGGAATATGGCAGGCTTTTCTGCAGTGAGGCAGCAAGGGGGATCTGAGGAGTTCAGGTCGGAAAGGTGACAGGGGAGGAGAAAGGAGAGGAGAAGGGGGAAGAGGAAGGCATAGAAGTAGAAAAGGCAGAGAAAAGCTAAGCTAAGCCGCTGGGTTCTTGGTGTTCACAGAGGAGCTTCTCTGAGCTCATGCTTCTTCATGGATGGTGGCGCTGCTCCTCAGCCTCCCTTACCCGTGTGCATGATTTCTACTTCATCCACAAACTCTCGCAGAAGAGCTGTAAAAGGGGAGCGTCTTGTCTGGTTCAGGCCCCGTCCTAGGCTCTGAGACCCCGTTAATGCGAAGGGCATAGTTTCCACCATCTGAGAACCCAGGCCTCTGGGGGCAACGTAGGCCTGAACAGGGAATTACAGATATATGAAAGTGCTACTAGCATCAAGGAAAGTACCAAGATTTCTAGGCGTCCCAAGGAGGAAGGAACTTAATTATGAGCTGTCTTATGGAAATAGGGTATTTCTTCTCTGTAGGTCTCCAGGGACTGGGCCTGATGTTCCTCTGTCCCTCACAGCACTTTCACGTCTCAAGGTTGGTGCTAAAGAAACAGCGGGTGGGTTGATAGATCACCCCACCTCATCATCAGAAAGGATATTTAAGCAGTGTGTGTCCTTGGCCTTCAGCCAGGTGCTTCCTAGAGGGATTAAACCTCCCGATATCCTTGCCTTTTGAGAATTATGGTCTCATTCTTCATCACAACCTGCCAGCTACGTAGCTACCTTGACTCCTGCATCCCTCAGGGGATGTTAAGAAAAGAAAAAGAGAAAGAAGTATATCGATGAATTTGGATCTCTTCATTAAGAATGGTGGTCTGCTCATTCAGGGTTGTAACTGGTGTTTGTCTGCATGGAAAGCAAATGGGATCAAGCCAAGAAGGACTTTTCTGTTCCAGAAGGAATCCGTTGTATCAAACAGAGACTCAGCCCCTGCCATAGTCTTCTTTTTCTTGGTGGAAGGGCGGGGAAATCAAATCTCAGGGGGGGAAATTGCTTTGTGACTTCATTGTTTAAATTTAGGCTCGGGTCTGTCGGGATGGTTCAGACTTGGAGCAATGAGCCTCTAACCCAGCCTCTGTCACTTCTCATTACTTCCAGTGACAGTTCTATTATTTCCAATCACTCTTCAAGGGAAGAGCAGGGGGAGGCAGAGAAGGCTTCCATGTAGACCAACAGGGCAGCAACTTCTCTAAGAGCCGGGCCCCGGGGTCCTCGGAACCCCCACTTCGGGATCACGTGACCTTCACCTTCTGCCCCTACTTGTCTCCCCAGTCCCTGCCTCTAATAATGATATCTTAGGTTTGTCATGACAATTAAGTGCGATGACACATGTAAGGAATCTCGGCGTCCTGCTTGGTACAGAGTGAATAAATGGCTGTGGTCATGACCGTGAGTGTCCTTGCTGGGAGAGGGTCAGCCCATGGGGGTGGGGACGACGTGGGCATATTCTGCCTGGAGTCAGCGGATGCCGGGTCAGCCAGGCCAGCCTTTAGAGCTTCAGCCACGGCTGCTCCTCCAGCCTGCAGACAAGTTCCTAGATGTCCTTTGGGGAATGCCGCCAAGCTCCGGGACCCCAGCTGACTGCCTGCAACTGCTCTGGGAGAGGACTGTTTTGTGTCACTTAGCCCTGGGCAAGAGGTGCACTTCCTCACCCCACTGGGCAGAGTGTCTGTGGGCTGTAGCTGGGATGGCATCTCACCGTGAGCCCTTCTCCCAGGCTCTGCCCTCCCTGTTGCACACTCCCAGTTGGCTGTGCCTACTCCGGCTGCCCCGGCTGGGCCGACACCGTGGACCTCATTTCTCCTTTTGGCATCAGATCATGTTTTACTGAGCATCTGCTATGTCCTCGGCATTGTACTAGGGACTTTCGTACAAGTGATTTCTTGTATCCTCACAACAGCCTGCGAGGCAGGAATTATCCCCATTTTACAGGTCAGAAAGGGGAGACTTAAGAGGTTAGGTGTTCTGTTGTACGTTCCCTCTGCCTCCTGCTCCAGCACTGGTCTGGGGAAGACGGGAGTGAAGAGACAGACGGGTAGCATCCGTGTCGCAACACACAGCCGGGAGGTCGCTTGGGGACCAAGGTGTGCCCACTCTTTGAGGATGTGGCCTGAGAAGGAGGCGTAAGTTCCTGCATTCTCCCCTTTTCAGGCAGTCGTTTGTCCCGACCAAAATTAGACCGCAGTGCTCCCCACACCCACAATCAAGACGTGTTGAGTTATATTTCCTTTTTAAATTTGGGAGGACAGGAAAACCTCAAGGTGAGAAGGAAAATGTCTGTTTTTTCCACTGACCTGAACAGCAGAGACTGTGACATCCCTCTTCATTAAACAGGGCGAAGCCGAGTGTCCCAGATTTCTGCAGACCTAGAATTCCCACTCAGAATGATCCCTGGGCCAGGCAGGTAGAGTCTGGGTTTCCAGCAGAGGCCTGCTCTCCATCTGCTTCCCTCTGATGGAGTTCCATCCCCGGGGCTCCTCCAGCCAATGGCCAAGTGCAGCCGCTCCCCCCTTCCCCTCTCTGCCCTGCAAAGGAGGAGAGGTGGAAACGGGGCCACCTCTCCCCAGCCATCCTCTCTGCTCCACTGCCTCTCACTCCCTGTTCCCGGAGTCCTGCAGCTTGCCAAGCCCCGAGGAATCCAGCGACAGCCCCTCACATGCCCGCCACCTTAGTCTGACCTTCCCCTCACTCTTTCCCTCTCTCTTTGGGCCCAGTATGTCCTGCTCTCGGATCTGGCACTTAATGACAGAGAGACACACAGAGAGAGACATGCAGACAGAGACAGAGACACTTACAGAGAGATGAGACAGAGGGAGAGACAGATACAGAGGCACACACACACTGAGATGGAGAGATGCTGAGAGAAGAACAGAAGGAGAGACAGAAACAGAGATACAGAGAGAAAGGTAGAGACAAAAAGAAGAGAACAGATACAGAGAGAAACAGAAGACAGAGAGAGAAACACACAGAGAGAGGGCAAGACAGAGACAAACAGGGAGATACAGAGAGAGAAGAAAACAGCACAAGTGTGAACTTTGTAAAGCTTATCTTTGGTGTGTACCTCTTTTCCTTTCTGTCCCCCATCCCACATCTCCAATTTCACACCGACACCCTCTGCAAAGAAGCCCTCCTAAAAGGTTCCGCTCTTGAAAGATCTAAGCTGTTGTGGGCTGTGCCCCGGGCTGCCCTCGGGCTCGCGCCTTGCTCATCAGCACCTCCATGCTGTCGGCCACAAATTTCCCTTTACCCGGCTGCCTCTTCACCCTTCCCCCACCTCGATCGGTGCCCACCTCACCTTCAAGACCACAGGCTCTACCACCGTTTGCCCCGTGAAGGTTCCCCTGACTGTCCCAGGCAGGGAGCACGGCTCACCCGTCTGCACTCCCATGGCACCCCCGTACTCCCATTGGAGTAGCTGCGCCACATCGTGCGGGCGTCTGGGGTTCTCTGTCGATGCTGTGGGATTGCGAGCAGGGGCAGGATTGTACTGTCTGTGATTCCAAGCCCAGTGGCTGACACTCAGTCAATACTTGGAAAGTGGATGAATGAGTGAGCAAACTTAAGGATGAGAAAGTTAATGAATGTAAAATATAAGCTTATAAAAGTAAAAGTGACCTCTTCCTAGGGTTTCTTTAATGAGGATTCTTTATCATCAAAAAGACCCCAGTGAGGAAAGGGTCATCTTAGGCATGGAACAGAAGATGGTGGACATATTTGCAGGGAGAGTAGCCTGCCCAGCATATCTCCCACCTCTGGGGGGACAACCACACTTAGCTGCTCCCTGAAGGGACCTACATCCTCTCCTTGTAAGGAGAGGTCAGTTGGTCCGAGCTCTGTGGTGAGCAGGTCCGTGGGTGGGAGGTGGTAAGACAGCTGGTGGGGGGGCCTGAGGTCGTTCAGGACTTTTACACTTTGGTGATTTATTTTCCATGTACTGTAATAATTTGGAGAACATGTAGCTTTTCCTTCCAGCATCCTCTGAACTTTTAGCTTCATTAGTGGAGAAGGCCAACCCAGCCATGCTGACCGACTCATTCCCTAGCCCTTTGCAGGCCCTCTGGGGGTGAAATGCTCCTTCCCGAGTACATAGAGTTAAAAGTCTTCATCTTTCCTTTCTCCTCTGTCTTGGTGGATCGCTAACTAGGGCTCTGTCACTGAGGCAGGAAACACAGAAGAGACACCTGTCAGTTAATGATGACAGAAAGCATTGGTGAGATTTAAAGGTATTTTTCATTTTATTTTATTTTATTTCCAGGCTTAGTGCTTATGAGTATGTAAGATCCTTATGACAGCATCGTGAGGCAGATATTGTCAGCCTCTATTTTATACAAAAGGATCAGAGGGGGGCGCCTGGGTGGTTCAGTCGGTTAAGGGTCTGCCTTCGGCTCAGGTCATAATCCGGGGCTCCTGGGATCGGGTCTTGCCTTGGGCTCCCTGCTCAGTGGGGAGCCTGCTTCTACCTCTGCCTGCTGCTCCCCTTGCTGTGCTCTCTCTCTGATGAATAAGTAAAATCTTAAAAAAAAAAAAAGGATCAGAGATGAGGAAATATTCCCCAGTTAGTAGCAGAACCAGAACAAGAAGCTAGTTTTCCTGGCCCCCAATTCATTGCTCATCCCACTCCTCTGCAGGACCAGGAGCTCCCTCATGAGTGGCCGCAGCATCCCACGGCACTCAGCGGACCCTTCACTGCCCCCATGTGAAGTCCTCTGTGGCCCCATGGCCACCGCCGCTCCCTGAGCGTGCATGCGCTCCATGAAAGATTGTTGCCAGCTATGGCTGCTCTCTACTCTGGGAAGCCCTGAGATCTAAGATGTGCAGTGACTGACCATCCTGATATGCCGAGGACTGAGGGGTTTTTCAGCCACAGAATACTGGATTTTCAGTGCTGAAGCCATGATGGTCCCAAGAATACTGTTCTGCTGGTCAGCCATCTTGCTACCCAGAGTGTGGCCCTCAAACGAGCGGCCGTGTCCTCCCAGGGAGCTGGCTGAGGCGGGCAGACTCTCAGGCCCCACCCCAGGCCCACTGAACCAGACTGTATGACCTGTACAGGATCCCCACAGAACGTAAAAACCTCTAAGGAGCTACAGAGCAGGACCCAAGTTGCCTTTGACAGGAATTGAGGAAACAGAAGAGTCCTACCTCAACTATCTGCCCTGGGAAAAGCGTGGCTGTAACCTTCCGTGATGTGTTCACACACACAACTTTGGCTTTATAGCCTGAGGAAGAAAGGAGTCTGGGGTCCCACATGTGGCACAACTGGGTTGAAAGGTTGGAGCGTGTCTTGACTGCCTCATGTATGGGCATGACGGGATTCATGCTTAAGCTCTTCTTTTTTTTTTTTTTTAATTAAGATTTTATTTATTTATCTGACAGAGAGAGAGAGATCACAAGTAGGCAGAGAGGCAGTCAGAGAGAGCGAGAGAGAGGGAAGCAGGCTCCCTGCTAAAAAGAGAGCCCGATGCAGGACTCGATCCCAGGACCCTGAGATCATGACCTGAGCCCAAGGCAGAGGCTTAACCCACTGAGCCACCCAGGCGCCCCTGTTTAAGCTCTTCTGTCCGTGAGATGATGATGTTCTTATAAAGGCTGTGAAGTTCCCTGGCTTCTCCTTCCCTGGGACTGGGGAGAGGACGGCGCTGTCAGGGGCAGACAGCACACGCACCAGAGTGCATGCCACATGGACGGCAGCAGGCTCTGCTCCTGGGGCCGGGGACTCCGACACGGGAAATAAAACACAGGGTCACAGCATAGAACAGAGCCAGGTGTGGCAAACAGCAGGCTCTTGGGACTTAGTTACTGAAGGAATAAGGAGGCTGCAAAAGCTATATTCGGAACTTGCATTGTTGTTTTCCTGTTGGGTGCCTGGCTCTTCCTCGCCAGAGCTGAGCCCAGCTTTGCAAACAAGAACCCATTGAGTCTGTGTTCCGGGAGAGGAGTCTGCCCCCTCCTGCTGTGTCCCAACAGCTTCGCTAGACCTTGGCTTTTCTCAAAGTAAACCTCAGTCCAAGCTACGGTTTAAGTCTGTTGTGTGATGGCGGTGGCATGTTATCTTCTGGGATCTTTGTGCTCTTGAACCTGACCGTCAACCGATAAAATCCCAGGCACTGGGCAAGGGAGGAAAAGACATTCGTCTTTCTGGGCTGGCAGAGCGGCCTCACACTCAAAGAAGCACAACCCACATTTGTCAACTTTCTCTCTATTCCAAGTCACACGCCCAGTAGAGGCTCTGAAATAAGGGCAGCCCCAGGGACGGAGTGACAGCAAGGCCTGGAGATGAATGTGTGCGGTTGTTCAGTTAGAGCTGTTCCCAACAAAGCTGATTTCTGCCACAATATCAATCCCACTGTGAGGCCAGGACAGCAAACCATTGCTTCTCTTCTAAGAGGGAGAGATGTCTCTGACCTGGGGTGGTTGGTTGTGTAATAATTTCTTCTGTGTGTGTTGTTTTCCCTGGGATCTCAAAGGGCTTGGTTGTGGGTGGATTTTAAAGAAGATACAGATTTCCATTATGGAGCAATCCTTGTGTGCTTGGTTCTGTGTTACGTGACCCAAGACCCGGCTCATCAAGGTCTGTGGTGGCGGGGGTGGCAGACTGACAGAGTAACAAGAATGGGTACAGTGTGAGGTGAATACACAGAGACTTGAAGGCTTTGCTTCTGGGGTCCTTGGGGAGGGGGTGTCGGGGAGGGGGCCAGAGGGCAACAGGCAGAGCCTGGGGCAGAGGAGGATGGAGTAGGGGGGAAGGACACGGGATGGGGGGGCAGAGACCCACATAAAATAATTGTTCTGTCTGACTCTGGAAATAACACACATTCTTAGTTTACAGTCCAGTTTGGGGGGCCTTCCTTGGGTGGTGCTGAGAAGTAACCTTGAGCAGCCTGCCCTCTGGGCCTCGGTTCTCACCCTGCAAGGGGGGAGGTTTCTGGGTCCCTCCAGCTCTGCAGATGGAGGTCTCTGTGGCATTCCTTTGTGGGAGGCTGAAGCCCCAAGCAATTCCTGGTGTTCTCACCTGCATCCTTCAGCCTCCAAACCCCCAGGCTCCCTGCTGCTGCTCCGGCTGGGCCCCTACTGCTTTCCCTTGCACTAGAATGGACCCGGCACATCTGACCCTGCCAGGCCTCTGTCCCCAAGCTGCCAAAGTTGCTGCAGGCTCAAGGCCTTTGCATTTGTTCTTCCCTCCCCCAGATACGCACTTTCCCCTGATTTTTGTAAGGCTGGCTCCTCGCCTTCCAGGTTTCAGGGCAAATACGGCCCCAGTGAGGCCTTTCCTAAGCCCCACCCACCTTCCCTGTTCTAAACAGAGCTCTGCTGCTCCCTCTCACATTACCCTGTTGTATTTTCTCCCTCGTGTTCATCACAGTCCGACATACCCTTTTCACCTGCATTCACGCACTTGCCTGTTGTTCGTTTCTGCAAGAGTCTGGGCTTTGCCTGTGTCGTTGACTTCTGTATCCTCCGTGCTGAGAGCAGAGCTAGATGCTCAGTACAGGTGTGTCTAACAGATACATGTGCCGTTTCCTGTATGGCATGCCTAGCAACGGAGAAATTTTATAGATGCCAAAAGTCATTTATGAGCTCCCATTATGTGCAAAGATCATCGTATACGTAAAAAAAAAAAAAAAAAGATCATCGTATACGTTAGTGCATTTAATCCTCGCAGCCACTCTACTGACTAGGTACCATCAGGATCACATTTTTTTTTTAAGATTTTATTTATTTATTTGACAGAGATCACAAGTAGGCAGAGAGGCAGGCAGAGAGAGACGGGGAAGCAGGCTCCCTGCTGAGCAGAGAGACCAGTGTGGGGCTCCATCCCAGGACCCTGAGATCATGACCTGAGCCGAAAGCAGAGGCTTAAACCACTGAGCCACCCAGGTGCCCCCATCAGGATCCCATTTTACAGAGGAGAACATGGGACCCTACAGAGGTTAATTAATCTTCTGGGCTAAGGAGCCATGAAGTTAGGATCTGGCCCCCCAGCAGTTTGACTATAATGCCAATGCCATAAATTAAGTATTATTCAAGTCCTCCAAGCCAGTGTTTCTCAGACTTTCAGATGCTTATGAATCACTTGGGGATCTTGTTAAAATGCAGCTTTGCTTTAGTAGATCTGGTGATGGCGGGGGAGTGGTGGGCTCAGATTCTATTTCCTGGTTCCCAGCCAGCACTGCTGGTCCATGGAAAATACTGCTCAGGAAGGAAGGGAGAGATGGAGGGAGAGAAACGGAGGCTTACAGAGGTTAGGCGGCTCTCCTTAGACCATAGGGATAGTTGATAGCAGAGCTGGGACTCGAGCCCAGTGTCCCCGCTGCTAGCCCCAGGCTCGTCCCGCAGCTCACCAGCCGCAGGGATCTGGAAGTGTGTACACATTTTCAAAGACTGGTTTTCAGGAATAGAGCCGCCTGAGTTAGAGAGCGCAGAGAGCGTGCATGACGCTGGCCGCTGCTCCAGTGATCGCGGCCAGCTTGGTTACTGCCGGCCTTCCTGTGATGGGCCGTGACGGTTCTTGCTTTGAGAGACAACAGTGGCTCCCCCAGAATCTCCAAACCGCCTCCTAACACACTCAGCCTCGAGGTGTGATCTCCAGCACACCCACGACCCCTCACTCTGCCCCACGGGGAAAGAGTGCCCTTCGCTCCCGGTTACTGTTACTTCCTCTGGCTGCTATAGGGTTTGCCATGAGAGTCGCTTTTAGAAGGAACATCAGCTCTTTTGTGCGGCCTCCCTTCCCCCCTCCTTTCCTCCTGACGCACAGGATTCCATGAAAACCTGTTGAAAACTTTTATATCTGTCTGCTCCAGCTTCCACCCAACAGAAATCCCTTTCTGGAAGATGAGCCGCTGTCCTTCACTGGAGCAAACACCAGGAAGCTCAGTACGTAGAAATGCTTCCACTCTGAGATCGCACTTAGCAGGGGGAAGGACTTTCTCCTCTGAGCTGGAGGCAGCCTTCCTGGAAACTGCCCCCAACCAAGGCTACAGAGATTAACAACGGCCACAATGGCCTTGAAGTCAGGGGCCCTTCACTTTGTAAAGTGATGATTTAAAAGCGTTCATCTGTGATGGGCACTGTGCTGGACATTTTCCTATACGTGTCACCTCACGCACAGCTCACAACCACACCCTGATGTACGAAGTAGCAACCCCCCCTTTATAAATACAGAAACCGTGGGGAGGCCTGGATGACTTGGTGGGTTAAGCGTCTGCCTTCGGCTCAGGTCACAATCCCGGAGTCCTGGGATTGAGTCCCGCCTTGGGCTCCTTGCTCAGTGGGGAGGCTGCTTCTCTCCCTCCCTATGCCTGTCCTTCCCCTTGCTTGTGCTCCCTCTCTCTCTTTCTGTCAAATAAATAAGTAAAATCTTAAAAAAAAAAAAAAAACCCAAAAACCCAAAACCAAATACAGAAACTGTGGCTCAGAGGAAGGGGTTTAAGTGATTGTCCCAAGACACACAGCCAACAAGCCGCAGAGACAGTGTCCTTTCTCCTGCATCACAGCCACACGTCTTCCTCCTACCCCAAAGCCCTGTGTGTAGCGGGAAACGGTCTTTTCATATATGCTTCCGCCCCTGCTCTGGTCTTCCTGAAACAAACCCTCCAGTCTCCTTGAACTGTTCCCCCTAGTTATCATAATAGCAGGGCTAGCCATCATTAACGGAAGTCATGACATGTGCCAGGAACCCAATATGTAGACTGAATTAATCTCCATAAGAGCCCTAAGATCTCTCCATTTTATTGATGTACGAGATGCTGAAATCGGAGAAGTGATTTGCTCAATGTCACTCAATTACTAAGTGACAGCCAGCTAGGATTGGAGCCTGGGTCTCCTAGGCTGTGAAAATGATGGAGAAGGCTGGGGCGAAGGGATGGAATGAGGACGGTGGGAATCTGAGTATAGGAAATGACGTGAATTTGGCTGTTCTCCCATCGTAACTATCTGTATACTGGCACGCTCGGCCTCCCCTACAGACTAAGCATTAAACAGCACCCTTCATGGAAGCCCGATCTGGCCAGAGAGTAGGGTCTGGAGTTACTGACGACATTGTTCTAGGGAGGGTTTTTTGTTTTTGTTTTTAAGATTTTATTTATTTATTTGAGAGGAGATAGAGCACGGGGAGGGACAGAGAAAGAGGGAGAATCTCAAGCAGACTCCACGCTGAGTTCAGAGCCTGACACGGGCCTTGATCCCACAACCCTGAGATCATGGCCCAAGCCGAAATCAAGAGTCAGACACTCAGCTGACTGAGCCACCCAGGCACCCCTCTGGGGAGGTTACTTGACATGAACCCTAAGTACTTAAAAAACCCTAACCTCAATTATTGAGGTACACCGAACGTACAATAAACTGCTCATATTTACAGTCTACATTTTGTTACACCTTGGCTTATGTATATGCCCATGAAACCATCACCATAATCAAGATATTTTAAATATATGTCATAAATCCAAAAGGATGGCAGCCCTAGGAATGAACTTTTGAGGTTCTGATCTTCATGGGGCGGGGCAGTAGATGAAAGCCCTTTCAGACATCCTAGAGCAAGCCTCTGTCTTTGCATTCAGAGCCCTTCCCTGGAAATCACTACTTTGGGGTGTTTTACTCCCTTCGATGCAGTGTGTATTGGGGGTGGGGGTTCAGGGGGCAAGGACAAGATGAAAACCCATCTGCAATCCCTACGAAGCCTTGGGGAAGGTATAGACCCAGCTGGTCCAGACCCTTCAGCTTCCTAGACCTCCATGCCACCTTGTAGTTTTCTGGTTTATCTTTGACCCAGAGCCCACATTTCCGACCCTGTTTGGCTTCTCTAGATTCCCATGGACCTTCCATTTGGGTTCAAGCAAAAATTAACCGTGAAGTTCTTGAGGCTGAAAAATTTATTAAAATGAAACCGGTGGCTCAGTCCTCACATTTCAGGGTTCTCAATTCAGCAAAAATGAGATGACCCACCAGAACCTCCAAGAGGAGACCTAGAAGACAGGAGCCACAGGGTCAGAGTCCACCTCCCATCTTCCCTGCCCTTGTCCTTGCCTCCTGAACCCTCATCCCCAATACACACTGCATCAAAGGAGCAAATCCCCCAAAGTTGTGAGGATTTCCAGGGAGGGGTTCTGGACACCAAGACAGAGGATGGCTGAAATGGTTTGAATACTATCTTTACCCCAAGATTGTCCTTATTCCCCCCAGTTGAAGTAATCTCTGTCTGCTCTAGACTGCCATGAACTTTCCATTTTGTCAGTAAGCACCTACTACCCTTTGAAATATAGTTGTTCACACACATCTTCTTTCACTGTAAGGTCTCTGAAGGCACAATCCTGGTTTGCGCCATCTTTGTGTCCCCTGCTGTGTCTCACCTATGGTACACAGCCCTACTTCTCAAACAAATGACCCACCTGTCCTAAACTCTGGGCACAGCTGTGTGTATGTAACACTAGATGTCACATGTGAAATATTACACGAAATGTTGGTGATTCTCACTTGTGCAATATAAATAGGGCCAAGGAGATACGTGCACTGTCTTCTTTACATGCTCTGTTAATTCTCAGCAAAGGTGAGGCTTGGCTTGATGGGCTTGGCTCATAGAGAGAAAGCATTCACTGTCACTGGGGAGATAATCTCTCAAGGGAGACATAGGTCCTGCCTCCAGTGGTTCCAGCAGGTGCAAATGAGTCAGAGGAATAGGTAGGAGGAGGGAAGGCAGTAGTTTGGAGCAATGGGATATAGGTCTCAGCAGCTGGGGTCCCGTTTGCTCAATCTCAATTCTACAGAGCTGTGGTGCTCATGGGTCACCAGTCTAACTCCTTGTCCAGAGATCTCCATCCCTTATAGACAGATATGGAAAATGGTTAAGTGTCCTTCATGCCACTTGAAAAGGAATTCATTGGTGGGTTAGACAAAACTTGATTTGAAAGTATAGACATGCCTAAATCAGTGTTTCTCAGACTTTTAGATTTCAGGGACCAAAATAAATTTGGGCCTGACATCGGGGTCCCCTTTTCAAATATGGCTGACTACAGATATGAAACAAAAATATGAAACATCCTTTTAAAAATTGTTCCTAAAAAGAAATGGCATTTCAACAACAACAAGAAAAACAGAAAGACAAAATGACAGCCATACAAGAACGACTCTGCCTACAACAACTAACATGTCCCGAGTGCTAACTATATGCTGGGTGCCATTCTAAGTATTTTGCTGTTGTTTTCGTCTTACACCATACATATTGAATCATTTATATTTTTTCTTCCCTATGAAGCCCTGAACGTTTCATCATGGGCCCGTGGTACTTGTTTATACCCTAGATTTAAAAAAAAAATCACCAGATGAGGGGCTTCCAGCTGGCTCAGTCAGAGCTGCGTACAACTCTTGATCTCGGGATCGCGGGTTCAAGCCCCATATTGGGTACAGAGATACTTAAATAAATTAATTTTTTTAAAAAAGGAAAACAGCTTCTTGAGACAACTCAACAGCCATAGGAGTCAAAACTGTGAACTTTAAAGTTTGTGCCTGATGCAGAGGCCAGGACGGGGGTCCTTCAGAGCCACTCTTGAAGAAGGATCCAGTTGAGAAACACCTTGCTCTGAAGTTTCTTTGATATGTGGGACCCATCAAGCTCTGGTTCCTTTTGCCATGGAGACTCTCAAGCTTTCAGCCTTTATCGACAAATGCAACGGCCCAAGTAAATCACGGTTCAGTCAAAGCTAAAGTGCTTCCAGCTACATTTGTGGGTCATGAAAGATGGAGGAAATGCTACCACTTTTGCAAGATAGAGCCTCCCCCCACTCCCCCCCTTTTCCTGCCTGAACTTTCAAAATCTTAATATCCCACTATCATGTTTCACAATGAACACAAACCAGATGGCTTAGGCCAGGGGAAGGAATGCTGGATTGAGTAACAGGGTATGAATTAAATAACCCTGAACAACGATTAAAAAAAGAAGAAGAAAAAGAAAAGAAACCAACCCTAAGTGTTCTCCTAATTTCTAGATTAAAGGAAAGCCTGAAACAGAAAAAGGATATAAACCACGTTAGGATTCCGCCCCTAGACAGAATGGCCTTCTTCAGAAAATGAATAGACCAGCGAGGTCATCCACTGCAAAATCTCCCCAGAGACTGAACACACGTCCACAAGAAGGAAGCAGATGGGAGACTCTGTTATTTATTTTTCCAAAGCTTGATAGATCAGCTCAAGGAGACCCAGTGTCAGGCTTAGAGGAGAAATAGTACATTTCATAGCCCCTTAGTATCCAGGTGGGAGAAGTGCCAGATTCCGGATGGAATGGGATTTAAGTCCGGATGAACTTTGCTTGTGCTGCCCGTCTCTCTGGACCATCTTGTTTCCCTCAATAGGAAAGAAGACCATAGTTGGAACTCCCTATTACACGTGGAAAAATTTTCAAACTCCTTCCTATTCCCAAAGAGCTGGATTTGGAGGGCAGTATGAGGAAGCATCGAAAGTAGGTATAAGAGCTTCCTCTGGAGGTAAGACCTGGTCTCTCCATCCGGTAGAAAGCTCAAGCCCCCTAGAGCTTTAGACTCCTAGAGCTGGAATTTTAAAAATCGGTGGGGAGACGGGAGGCCTTTGGAGAGCTCCATTTTTCTATTGACTGTGTCACTTACCGGGGCCCAATGAGGACACAACTCCCATCTCACGGAGGAGGAAGGCAGGGCTCTCAGAGACAGAGAAACTTGGCCAAAGTCACAACCCCGTGTATATCTAGTTGCAAAGCCTGTGCTCTTTTCCCTAACCACACCAGCTCTGAAGATGAGCTCATATACATTAAAATGTTTGTAACGAGCCAGGCCCTGTGCAGTCATTCCCTTGTGGGTATTAGGCCCAGACTTCCATCTGGCATGCGCAGAGATGTGCCAGCTCACATCTGCATGTGTCCGTGGATATATTCATGTAAGACTGCTTTATGAACGTAAGTAAGTCTGTGGTCTGACTAGTATAAGAACACTTCAGCAATAACAGGACAGAACCAGGGAGTCTCCCAGAAATCCAGGCTATGCCGTGGCTGCAGCCATAGGAAAAGCCGTCCTGTACCAGGAACAGTTGCTTATGCTCTGGCTCATGCCAGCGCCGATCTTTCGAGCATGGGTGACACGTGGCTCACTTTGGAATAATTCTGGACCTTCCATCCTAGCCCAGAAGTGAGTTCTTTCTAAGAGGTTCAGGCAAACCATATCTGCTTTTACTGATCAACTCTGGGGAATCCAGGAAAAGGGAGTGTTGGCTTGGAGGAAATGAGAAAGAGGAGAGAGGGGCTCCTGGTCTGTGCCCAGGGGCTCAAGGGGTCACATGTTCTGCCCCCTGGGAACGTGACATCAAAATGGTGAAGAGGAAGACTGTGGCCCTTTTGGTTTGTCCCTCGGGAAGGCTCATCCGTGATTAGTGGAGGTTTGATCAGCACAAACCATTTTAGAGAATAGTTTAGAGGGGCGCCTGGGTGGCTTAGTTGGCTAAGGATCAGACTCTTGATTTCAGCTCAGGTCATGGTCTCGGGATTGTGAGTGAGATCGTCCTACATCAGGCTCTGCCCTGGGCCTAGAGCCTGCTTGAGATTCTCTTTCTCCCTCTGCACATGCACTCTCTCCCCATCTCTCTCTAATAAAACAACAGTTTACAAGTCTGCTTCAGGAATTAAAAACACTCACAGCCTTGGCCCAATAATGCCATCATTGGGAACCTGTGCTAAAGAGATAATCAGAATGTACAACATTTATGTATGAAAATGTTTACTGCAGGGGTGCCTGGGTGGCTCAGTTGGTTAAGCATCTGCCTTTGGCTCAGGTCATGATTCTAATTTGGGCTCCCTGCTTCGTGGGGAGCCTGCTTCTCCCTCTCCCTCTGCTGCTCTCCCTGCTTGTGCTCTCTCTCTCTCTCTGTCAAATAAATAAATAACATCCTCTAAAAAAATTTTTAGAAAGAAATTTTAAAAAATTGTTACTGCAGTAGAAACACAGACACACACTAAATGTCCCCAATTAGGATAATGGCTAAGTGAATTATGCTTCATGAATCCGTACAGTTGAATATAACGCTGTTAGCAAAACATAACAGAGTTTTCACAACTAGGATAACGCTGAGGAAAGTGCTACAGAACTGTACATACGGTACGATGACTACTTTGGGTGCATGTAAATGCCCAGAAAACGGACTGGAAGGAAATTTTACTGGTGATAGTTCTTTTCTTCATCATTTTTTGTCCTTATTTGCCAGGTTTGGTATAATAAGTAAGCATAAGATTTATGTATTTATTATTTTCTTTGAAACAAATTGGCCACATTATTTTTTTAAAGATTTTCTGATTTTTTAGAGCAAGTGAGCAAAAGAGAGAGAGAGAGAGAGAGAGAGAGAGAGAGCATGAGCTGGGGGAGGGGCAGCTGGAGAAGCAGGCTCCCCACTTAGCGGGGAGCCCAGTGCAGGACTCGCTTGATCCCAGGACCCTGGGATCACGACCTGAGCTAAAGGCAGACACTTAACTGACTGAGTCACACAGGTGCCCCAATAGGTATAAGTTTTATTTTTTAAATGTTACTTTAAAAATGGCTTAGAGAAGTGCCACTCCTCCTTAAATGGCTTTCTCTTTTGCCTGAATAAGCACAGCAGACTCCCAGCTGCCCTTCCTCCTCTCATCCCACTCCCTTCCCAGCCCAGCCTGAACTGTCTCCAGGGCTCCCCTCTGGGACTCGAAGCTGACCAGGGTTATTACCCTGGCTTAACATGGCTTCAGCAGCCTGTTGTCTCTAGACTGGATGATAGGGTTCAATGTCCTTCTCGTGGTTTGCTGTTCCCCAGGGGGCAGACCCCTGCAGATCTTCTGGTCTGCATGCTCAGCCTTCCCTCTGCTTAGAACGCCCTTTGCCTTCCTTTCTCACCCTGGGAATGTCTTCCTTGGCCTTCGTGGCCAGGCTCAGAGGTGAGCGTGTTGCTTTTGGCTCTGCTCCCAAAGACTTTGTCCATAGCTCCGTTCCAACAAATATCACTTGTTGTAATAAATGTATCTTTCTGTCTCTTGCTCCCTCCCCTGCCTCTCTCCCCACGTAAGACCGTAGGATTGTGAGAATGGAGATACTCCTGGGATGCTTGCTGCCTCGCACGGAGTAGGCGCCCAGGGATGAAGGGATAAAGAAACTGGTGGCTGAGCCGGGACAGAGGAGGCCTCGGGGAGTTCTCAGGCCAGGGAGGTAGTCTGTAAGATGGTTGTGGACCGACCTTCCTTCCTAGAAGCAGCAAGAAAAAAAAGCAGGCTTCCTTGCAGTGAAACAGATTTTAGTTAGCCAAAAGGGGGAACTCGCACAGGTTTTTATTACTGGAATAGGTGAGTGGCTGGTGGGTGGAGGGTGGGGGGAAGGGGAGAGGTGATGCCTTCAGAATAGGGTAACAACCTCCCCTGCCTAAGAGGACCTGAGCACGGCCCTTCTTGGAGCCTGGAAGGTAGACAAGGCGACCGCAGCCATCCCTGGGTTTCAGGGCATTGTCCAAGAAAAGAGGGTCAGGAGCTCCGCTTTCTCCCAGAGCCACTGCAATTCTGCTATAGGCCTGGGCAGGTTTCCATGTCAGCTGTACTTCCAAACGCAGATCTGCAATTTGAACCTAAGGCCCTGCAGACAAAGCAGACTGTGTTCAGAGCAGGGCCAATTGCTCCCCAAGCCCAGCGGGGCTCTTGGCTGCACAGTACTCATTAGCATAAATATATATGAGGCCTTTGGGTTCCCCTGGGAGTCCCGGAGGCCCTCACAGCCAAAGCGTCATCTCTCCCTCTTTGCACCTCCTCCTGGACCTTCTGAGACCAGCTGTCACCGGGGAGCCCGGTGCCATGAGACGATTCCCCAGCAGGGGCCCGACAGCTCGTTTTCAGAGTGCAAAAATAGATACTTGGTCCTTTGGGGGACCGGCTCTGTTCTGACCCTCCCCTCCTTACGGAGCGCCAAGGTCTCTGAAGAGCAGGGATTTCCCCACTGCCCTCTCATGTGCCCCGATCCTGGAGACTCCTGGAGACTCGAGGGCAGAGGGAACCCTCTACATGAATGCAGTGTAGCCCTTGCAAAACCCGGACTGGACGCTGCAAAACTCAGGACTGAGGGAGATGAGGAGACTCGGCTTTTTGGTCCTAAAGTCCTCCTTATCTAATGGGATACACAAAATAGAGAAGAAAAAAATAAAAGTAGAACCCTGAGACAGCACCAACCTCAGAGAAATATAAATGAGAACATAAGTAGCAGCCTATGAACCCTGTAAATTCCACAGAGGGGGCGGGACCGGAAGGCAGCGCTGCTGGATCAAATCTCAGAGGGCTTCTGGGAGGAGGTGAATTTTGATCGGGAAAGGGTGGAGTTAGGAAGGGTACTGGCTGTTGGGCAGGGACAGTTGAATGGCCACCCTGGCCCTCTCCCAGAGGTATTGTAGCACAGTTGAAATGTCAGGGAGGAAAACAGCCCCAGGGGTCCTCACACTCCCAACAGCAGCCCTATCCTATGAACTAGCCCACTGCCACAGTTGTTTCCAAGACAGGTCGGAAAGGACTTTTAGAGAAAAGCCACAAAACGAAACCAGTTGAATCCCGATGTACATGGGGAGAGCCTGGTGTGGGTGGCTGTCCTTTGGTGTTTCTGGCTGAAGCTGGAACACCCCAGCCTCAACTTTGGGGTGCGATGCCCCAGCACTGCCTTGGGCAGATATATATGACCCTCCTTCTACAGATTCATCGTTGGGGGAAAAAAGCCCATGTATCACTTAGAGGACATGAGGAGGGCAGTGGCTGACGTGGAAAGAGGAATTGATGGTGGTAGATTTCCAAGCGCTGAGAACATGTTCAACTCAGGTTCTTTGGGAGAAGTTTCTCCAGCCCCACTTCCTTTGCCCACCTTGGCAGGCTGATGTCCTCAGTCGGTTGAAGATCAGGCATTCTTCTGTGAAGCGTCCTTCACCCCAGGTGGTCTGTCATACGGGGCCTAGTAAGAGAGCCCAGGCTCTTCATTTGCTTCTCGAAGAACATCATCATCCTCCCTGATCTGCGCGATGGGGATGGAGGTAGATTTTTCAGCCAGGGAGGAGCTCCCCTTCTCCCTGAGTTGGCAATTCCAAGTCACAGCAGGTTATATGGGGAGAATCCTTAGAGATCATCGATGCCAACTCATACTACAAGCCCAGAAGGGGAGGGAGGTACTTAGTCAGAGCTAGGACTGTCATCCTGGGTAAGAGTGATGTAGAATGATCTCTGTGACCAAACCAGCCTGGCTCCACGCTCCCATCTTTCGGGCTCCATGGCCATGAAACCTTGAATAAGTCTTTGAACTCCTCTGAGCTCCTGTTTCTGCAGCTGCCAAAGGCAAAAGAGAAAGAAAGAAAAGCAGATACCTCTTCGTAGGAGGCTCTTGAAGATCTAGAAGATTATTGATAACAATAGCTATCACTTATTGAGTACTGATTGTGTGTCCAGGGCCATGGGAGACGCTAGGTCACGTCGTCTGTGGTTATTACTATGTCAGACCCAAGGAATTGACACTGCTTGTGGACATGTCTCACCTTTGGCTGCAGACTTCTGAGATGATAAAACTCCTGTGGCCCCGGTTTCTAGAAGTCAGGAAGACCTAAAGGTGGGGAAGGAGTCCACGTTCAGGCTGAGCAGTGACGTGCTGACCTGTGCTCCAGCACTGAGGAAGGTCACCAGCCTTCTCTTCCAAATGCAGCCTGCTCTCTCTTGTTTACACAAGGCCAAGGAGGCAGACAGGCAGCCCTTGGTTGGGGAGGAAGAAACAAGGGCTGTTTGGGATTCCATGGAGACTCCGGGCTATTGAAGCTGTCAGGCTGATACACAAGCTCTGTCAGGCTTATAGCTCTTGGCATTCTGGCTGCTTCCCCTGATGACCATTTATAGTCAATTCCTCTGAAGAGGGTGTAGCCCTGGGGTTGGACGAAAGTGATGAAGTTGGAGGAGAGGCACCTGGCCTCAGGGAGGCTGGCAGTAACTACTAGAAACGTCCTTACCTTCAAACACTACAGATGTCCTGGAGCTTGGGCTCAATGGCTCTCCCTTCAGGCGTACATGGTAAGAACAAGACAGGACCAAAGGGAGGTTGGAAGGTGGAATGAATGGAAAGATCAGGGCCTCAATCAAGAGTTTTTAGAGGAGTTTAAAGTAAGACAAGCCCGTATGGCTTTGTGATAGGGATTTCAGTCCCTGCGCCCCTGAATTTTTCTTTTATTTCCCCTTAAGATCTAATTTAAGACCGTTTTCTGCAAATCGGAAGCAGCAGACCTTTAACAGAGCTTGGAAAAGGGAAACATGGCTTGACAGCATCCATAGTCCAGTCTGGTCTGTTGACCTCGGCCAAGTTCTGCCCTTGGCATCATTGTGATTTCCATGGTCTTTGCGCGGGGAGAGGGTACTAGATTCCACGGGTCCTAGGTAGACCTTAAGTTCTCTTAGCGCCTAGGAGGAGGAAAGATTAAAGGAGGGTCTCGGGGTGCCTGGGTCACTCAGTGGGTTAAGCCTCTGCCTTCGGCGCAGGTCATGGTCTCAGGGTCCTGGGATCGAGCCCCGCATCGGGCTCCCTGCTTCGTGGGGAGCCTGCTTCCCCCCCGCCTCTGCCTACTTGTGATCTGTCTCTCTGTCAAATAAATAAATAAAATCTTTTAAAAAATAAATAAATAAAGGAGGGTCTGGACCCATCCTGCTGACTTGGGGTTGGGTAAAAAGAACACTGCTCCCCCCACCCCAGGTCAGCTGGAGGAATTGCCAGGAAGGTAGGATCTGCAAATAAGGAGGTGAAGGAAGGCTCACTGAGACCACAGGAAAACGGTACTTTGAGGTGGTCACCTGGGCCTGCATACACCCACAGGAATACAGCATAATAATATGTCCCTGTTAACCGTGAGAGGGATATCTGGTGGGGGCGGGGAGGCGCAGGATGGACAGAGGCATGGATGGTATTGTATTAGGTTCTAGACACTGGGTCAGGAGCTTCCTACACACTTTCTTGGTTTTTAATGTTCATAAGCTTGGGAGGTTAGTTTCGTTCTTGTCTTACAGAATCTGAAGAATCTGAAGCCCATGGAAGCCAAGTAAATTGCCTGAGGTTTCAGGCTTAGTGGTGGCTGGGATTCAAACTTCTTTCTACTTTTCGAGGCTGTTTTTAGAGGCTTATATCAAGATCAGTTTCTTGTGTTGGCCCCTCCCATGGGGGCAGGACCTGTTGTGTGTCCTCAGGAGGCCAGATTCCAGACCAGAGGGCATCACAGTAGACTTAAAGATCCTTCCAGCAGGCTGGTATAACGGAAGAAGCCGTCTCCAGCTGGAAGAGGTGTCTGTTTTCATTAGAAAAACAGTCTGTTCCCCGCACAGAGTGGAATGACGCTGTCAAAACCTCATGTTTCTGTTTCGTTTTTCTAGAACTTTGTGGAGCTCACCCCTCTTCAGTTACGACATCCTTTCTTCCTTGGCCAAATGAAACCATACTTGATTATATTACACAATTCTTTGGTTTTAATCCCCTTTTATTAACTTTAGGAGTTTATTACTGCATTTTAAAAACCTTTTAGTGCAAACTACAGGCTCATTCGTTTTTCCAAATTTATTGAGCACTTAAATATATGCCTGATGGTGGGTTCACTTCTGGGAACAGGAGAATGATGAAACTTGTCTCTTCCTAGGGGAGCCAGATGCAGAAACAAATACAATGTAATATGAGCCCAAACAACACAATATCTAAAACCCCATATGGATTGTTACTCTCACGCTATTGGTTTTTTATTCATTAAAACCAAAACAACAGGGGCGCCTGGGTGGCTCAGTGGGTTAAGCCGCTGCCTTCGGCTCAGGTCATGATCCCAGGTCCTGGGTTCGAGCCCCACATCGGGCTTTCTGCTCAGCAGGGAGCCTGCTTCCTCCTCTCTCTCTGCCTGCCTCTCTGCTTACTTGTGTTTTCTCTCTGTCAAATAAATAAATAAAATCTTTAAAAAAAAAAAAAACAACAACAACAGACATGAATTTATTGTAAGGCCCAATATTAAGTACTGGGAAAACTCTGAAGGGTCTATTGGGGAAGATAGCTAGACTATATGGTACAAACGAGATAAAAATTAGCAAAAAGTAAAGACAGGTGTTTGGTAGGCATGATTACCGATTTTCAATAAGTAAATTATTTAGTACTTTACCTGGAACAGAGCAAGCCCTCGGTAAATGGTAATCTATGTTGTTAGTATCATCACTATGATTATTGTAGGCAAACATGTGGTGAATCAATTTGGATTTTATTTTTCCTATACAACTTTTAAAATCTGGGTGGTACTCTCATTTTTCCATTTTTCAGATAAAATTGTACACAATATGATTTAAGTGGCTGCCCCAGATAATTTGGATTTGGAGTAAAGATACGAAAATGAGAGCGAATACTCTGGCTCCCAACGTATCCCTCTTGCTCGGGGCCCCTGAGCCCGCAAGCGGGCCATCAGTCTGGTCTTTTCCACCTCAACATAAACTTATTCTAACTCTATCCCCAACCCTTTATGATCTAATCCTCAAAACATCTGATGCTACCCTAGAATCTCCTTTCAGTGCTCCCCACCTTTGGCAAGCTGCCAGGTCCGAGGAACCAATGCTTCTCTAACTTACTGTATACAGATCTCCCCTGGTTCTTGTTAAAACGCAGATTCTAACTCTTGAGGGGCGTATGTGGGGGTGGGGTGCTCAGGTCCTACAATTCTGATAAGCTCCCAGGTGCCGCTGATGCTGGTCCCAGGACCATACTTTGAGTAGCAAGCTGTCTGTCATAACTCCAAAGCCTCTCTTTCAACTACCTCCCTTCCTTTTGCTCCCCCCTACCCACCGCCCCCAGCTTGGGCCACCCCTACTCCTCTGCAGATGAGTCCCGAGTGGTCTTCCTGCCTCTACTCCCTGCTTCCACCCCATCCCACATGCTTTGGCTTAATTCAGCTTCCTTTGTGTTCCTTTCCTGCATGACGCCCCCAGTGACTTCCCACTGACCAGCAAACTGAACATAAGTTTCTCTGAGTGAAGTTAAAACCGTCTAAGATGGGGCACCTGGCTGTCTCCGTCTGTTAAGCGTCTTCTTTCAGGTCGGGTCATGACTCTCAAGGGTCCTGGGATCCAGCTCCTTGTTGGGCTCCCTGCTTGACAAGGGAGCCTGCTTCTCCCATTCCTCCCTGCTCATGTCCTCGCTCTCTCTAAGATTTAGCCTTGCTTTTTTGGTATGAGAAATCTCACGATTCCCACTGATTTATCCTACCCATGATCACCATTACTACCTGCCTTGGGGACTTTGTGGATATTTTTCCTTCCACTGAAGCTCCTGCCCGCTCCCAGCTGTGGCCCTCATCCCAGCACCTAAGACATCTCCTTCCTTCAAGCCCTGGGCACCCTCTTCCACAGCTGGAGACCATCTCACACCTGCATAGCTCTTTGCCCAAATATGGTTATTTGTGCGTATCTTCCCATATGCGTCCCATCCTTCTTCTCTGCACAAACCCCATAGCATCTCTTGCAGGGCCTTGCTCCCTGCAAGCTCTTGATTCATTCAGCCGGGTGCCTCTCTTTCCTAGTTCTTTTAATGGGACTCTATTTTATTTGCATTATTCATGTTCCTGTGTTAGATGTGTTTTAATATCATAAACGACCTCAAATCCTTTTTGGAAATCAGTGAGTTATAAATCATAAATAATCAGCTACAAGATTAGACATTCAGGAAACATTTGTTAAAGAAAAAAATGGATGCTTTCATCACCGCTGAGTTAAGAGCAGGTTACTGTCTGCCCTTCCCACTCCTTCCTGCCTCTGGCCCTTTTGCTCCTCTGTCCCCTGAAAGGTCCTCCTACAGCTCTTGGGGTCCTGCTCAACTTCAGGATGCAGGGTGGACTCCAGACCCCCCCACCCCCGACAAGCAAGTTTTCCGCTTCAAGCAGCATTCACTGCTCATGTCATCCACTAGACTGTGAACTCCTTTCTGTCCTGGGTCTCTGCCCCACTGCATCCCTCATGTTGCAGCTTGCACAATGGCCCCCAGGCCTGGCTTCATATATTTCTCCCTGGGAAGCTTTGGGACATTTTAGGAGCCCAAACACACATGTCCCACCCCGGGCCTGTTGAATCAGGTGGTTCTCAAACTTGAGCATGGGTGTAAGTCATAAGCACCAGAGAGCTTGTTAAAACAGAGAGCACTGGCCCACCCCAGAGACTGTGGGATGGGACTAAGATTTTGCATTTGTAACAGGTTCCCAGATAATGCTGTTTGAAAAAGGCTCTTGGAGGACCATTGCCTTAGAAGTGAGGTCCAGCGGTTCTGTATGTAAGGAAGAGAAATCACAGAGTGCTCAGGCACGGTAGAGGCTTGATAAATACTTAATGGATTAAATTACTTGCTTCATCTATCTTAGCTCTACCTCCCCAAATGGATTATAAGTAACTTGCAGTTAGAGACCAAGTCTTAGATGACTTCTCTAGCAAATTCCATCTGGCAGAACCCTGGGCTGGCATTGAGTTGGCAGACAGTTCATCCCTTTGGATGAGTAACAGCTTTTCTTAACTGTTTTCAGTGTCACTGTGAGAGGAATGCTAAGGAGACTTAAAATTACCGGTTTCGATCAAAAAGTGGGAAGGCAGGTTCTGTCAAGTTCATTGAAACATTCGTGCCTGAGAGGTTCATGGGGAGGATCCCCAAGCCATTCATTCTGTACATCTCAGGAAATCAGTAAATTGAAGACCTGTTTCTCACCCAAAACATCCCAAAATTTTAGCATAAATCAGCCCCTGGTCCCTAGGTTCTTGTGTTGAGTATCTGTTGTGGTCTCCAGATTTCTTCAACAGTCAATGCGCACGTGAGCCAGCATTTAGGACGTCATTAAAACATGCAGAGAAGGGGGACCCTGCGTGTTTCAGTTAAGTGTCTGCCTTCAGCTCAGGTCATGATCCTGGGGTCCTGGGATTGAGCCCCACATTGGGCTCCCTGCTCAGCGGGAAGCCTGCTTCTCCCTCTCCCTCTCCCACTCCCCCTGCTTGTGTTCCCTCTCTCACTTTGTCTCTCTTCCTCTCTAAAATAAATAAATAAAATCTTAAAAAAAAAAAAGAAAACTTATTTAAAAAAAAAAAATGAAACACGCAGAGAAGCCATACAGCTATCCACGCTCCCAAGGACCATTCTTCCCCAAATGTCAGTATTTATTAACCTTCTCAGGAAAAAAAAAAATTAGGTTTATGAGGGTATAGCTGGATTATTGCAATAAACCCTTATTACCGGGGTTTGTTTTGTGCTTTGCAGAATGTTTAATAGCTTGTTAGAAAAATAAGATCAGGGGCGCCTGGGTGGCTCAGTGGGTTAAAGCCTCTGCCTTTGTCCCAGGTCATGGTCTCAGGGTCCTGGGATCCAGCCCGGTATTGGGCTCTCTGCTCAGCAGGGAGCCTGCTTCCCCCTCCCTCTCTCTGCCTGCCTCTCTGCCTACTTGTGATCTGTCAGTCAAATAAATAAATGAAATCTTAAAAAAAAAAAAAAGAAAAAGATGATCACCATCATCATTAGGCAGGAGGTCTTAATAACAAATGAACATGGTAGATATAATACGAAAATGGATGAATTCCTCATTTTTTTCCCTTTTGGACTAGAAATTGAATTTTTTTTTTTTTTGGTGAGAGTGCACACCTGAGTGGGGGTGAGGGGGTGCAGAGGGAGAGGGAGTGAGAATCTCCAGCGGACTCCCTGCTGAGCATGGAGCCTGATTCGGGGCTCGATCCCACAACCCTGAGATCATGACCTGAGCCGAAACCAAGAGTTGGATGCTTAAAAGACTGGACCAGCCAGGTCCCCCAAAGAGAATTTTTTAAAGCAACAATTATTAATCAACTGAAAGTCCTTCCAGAGAATTCTGGAAAACACTTACTCATTCTTGTAGACTCAGGGCATCCCCGTGGTCCTGTGGGTGTTCCCACACCTCAGCCCAGCCCAGGATGCTGCCTCCCCCTGCCACTCTCCCACCACCACCCTGCCCCCCCAACCCCCCCACCCACCCCAGCAAAGTGTCTCCAACATAACAGCACTTAACCTCACTGCCTTCCAATAGTCGGTTGACCATTTCCTATTTTGTTAAGCATGAGATAGTTAAGATTGAAGCAGTAAGGCTAATATAAATTATAACCAGTGCAGCACACAGATTTTCGACCTTTGTTGGCTCCATCCAGCAAGCTGTGTGTCCTCATGCTCTCGTTCCCATGTTGGACACGCTCCGATGATTCCCACACCTGCTGGGAGGACCTCACTGTAGCCCACAGCAGGGGGAGCCCAGACAGACACTAGGAGCCACTCAGCCTCCAGGTCTGTTTCTTCCTCCCCCTTCCTCCCCTGCCCGGGCTCGCCCAGGGTGGGGCCAGCAGCTGTGTCCTCACAGTGGCCTGCAGGTAATCGTGCAGGAGCGAGTTCTGGAAGGTTCACAGCCCGATATTTATCTTCTCGCTCTAAACAGCTATTAAATAGCTCCCAGGAGACACTGGGTTTTTGCTGAGCTTTCCAGACACTGTCTTAATCATTTTCAAAAAATAACACACACACACCCATACTGGAGCCCATTTGTGTCTTCAATGCTTTGACAGACCTTTGGTCTTTCCCACATTTTTTAAAGGTCTTAGAACCAAACCCAGATGGGAACTACTTCACCAACTTCTTGAGAAAACTGTCTTTTATATTTGTATTATATTTAACCCCCACGGCCCAGCACAACACCTGGCACATAAAGGGGGCTGAAGAATTAGATGCAGGAGAGGCCCGTGGGTGGCTCAGTTGGTTATTAAGCATCCGACCCTTGATTTCAGCTCAGGTCATGATTTCAGGGTCTCGAGATCAAGCCCCACGGTGGGCTCCATGTTCAGCGGGGAGTCTGCTTGGGATTCTCCCCTCTTCCTCTGCCCCTCCCCCCAATAAATAAATAAATCTAGAATTAGATGCAGGATCCCAACAGTCATGGCTAATATTCACTGAACATTTTCTCTGGGCCGTACTGAGAAGCCCTTTATGGGACCATCTTATTTAATCCTCATAACGACCTGGGACCCAGGTACTAGTCAGCACCATACTTGATAAATGAAAACAACCCAGGGCTCAGAGGGGTGAAGTAACTTGCCCAAGCCCAACAGCCACAAGCAATAAGGCTGATTTTAAGTCCAGGTCTGTCTGGTTCCAGAGCTTCTGTATTTATCACAACACGCAATGGAAGGTTAACAGTTGAATAAACCTTGATCTTAGGGACTGTAAATATTTGGGTAGTCTCCTGGCTTTGTGATTTATTGCAAAACTAACATAATATACCCAAACAGCACAACATATAGAGAAATAACTAGCAGTACCTTTTAATGAGGGAGACAGTGGGTTCATGGGCCCACCCAAAGACAGCAGACCGTGGCGGCACTGTCCCTAGAGTCCCCCAGGCTGATTTCTAGTAATGGGGACTGGTGCTCAGGCCTTCCACAGCGCCTCAATTCTCTACTGTTTTCTCGCTCTTAAGTAGCTCTCTCCAGGACAGAGGCATTTTGTCAAGATTACAGCATTATGTTATCTGGGTGAGCTGAGAGTTAGCTAGCTAACTCATTAGAAGGGATTGCTCACTGTGATAGATGGGATGGCAGGCTATAATTGGAAGGGCACTTTGAGGCTGAGAAGCAGCATGTGACTTGCCTAAGATCCCAGGGTAGGTCGGAGGCAGATGATTTTAGAACCCCAGTCCCCCCAACCATACCATCCAGGGTGCTTCCCCTTATCCCATCTTCCTACCCTGACGAAGGCTGGCTGGCCATCAGAGTTTAAGCAAAGCAGCACAGAGTATTTCTCGGGGCTGGGGGTGGGGGTGGTGGTGAGTGATCTTTGTGACCAAACCTGAGGGTTTTGTGCAGAGGGGACCACGTAGGAAGGAACAGGAAAAAAATTCAGGTAATGATTGCAGAAAGGGGCATGGTCTGTGCTGAGTCCCTCCCTAAGTCTGGTGCCTTAGGAGAAGGCAGTGGTTCCCCACTCTCCACTGGACGGTACCCTGGAGGCACTTAGAACAAGCTACACTTGAACTCAGAAGGCCAGAGCTCCTCCCGTCCCCGCTGTGTCCTTTACCTGCACCTTGTTAACCCTTGGCCAAGACACTGAGCCTCTGCATCTTCATTTCATCTTTAAGTGGAAAAAAAAAAAAAAAAGTTGTCCTGGTGATTTCTAAGATATTCTAGCTCTGACATTCTGAAGTTCTCCTGAACTGGGATTATTTAAGGTTAGGCCCAATGTCCTAAACCCACCTAAAACATTCTGCAACTGTGACCAGCACCTCTCCAAGTTCTTCTGCCTTTTGTTTTGGAATGCAGACCCAGTTGATCGGCTGGTCCCAGCTATTTACCTCCGATTCCTCTGTTCTCCCAGGACTACATGTATCCCTCAGCTCTTAAGGGGCACTGAGTGGCTCAGTTGGTTAAGCATCTGCCTTTGGCTCGGGTCACGATTCCAGGGTCCAAGGATAGAGCCTTGCATGGGGTGCCCCGCTCAGTGGGGAGTCTGCTTCTCTCTCTCCCTCTGCCCCTCCCCCTGCTTATGCTATCTCTCTCAAGTAAATGAATAAAATCTAAAATAAATAAATAAATAACTTAAACTCCAGGATAAAATATCCACCTTGGCAAGGCCCCAGCTGCATGGATAGCACAAATGTGTAAGATGCTCAGGCTTTCAAATGGAGGCTGGTGAGGATCACAGAACAGTGGCTTCCTTGGAGGACTGTCCCACTAGCCGATATGCCTCCTAAGTTCTTGACCTATTTCATCAGGGTTTTAGGATAGGGACCTAGCTGTGTCTTCAAGTCTGCTGGCCCGTACCCCAATTACAAAGAGGAACTAGCTTCTCATTGACGAGTAGAGGTCAGGATAGGGGGCAAGGAGATCATCTTTGACACTACTTGTGTAGGGCAGGGGGCATCAGAGGGCGTGATTGAGCCCATGCTCTGTCTGGCCACAGAGGAGAGCTGAGAACTATGATACTCATCCCTGGGAACGCCATCAACCCACTTTTTGAAGGAAGAAAAGAATTACAAATTTACTCAGCCTAGAGATGGAAAGAGTGTCTGTGAGCAAGTTAAGTGGACCAATTGTTTAAAAAACAAAGCCTTTGTCAATGTTGTTAGAAGTTAAGTCCGCTTCTGCCTTTGTTGCTCCCTTCCCTGTTAGTCCATAGTCAATTTCCTTTTCAGTGTTCCAGCCTGCCTCTGCTTTATTAAAGCGCATGGAAACGGGTTTCGTGTTTTCCATACTTGGGCTAAAATCTTAAGTGGGGGAGGTAAATCTCTGGGGATTTCTGTGATCTAAGCAAAAGGACTCAAAGGAGAAGCTGGCAGGAGAAAAAAGAAACTTCAGAGAGAAAGATCAGATAAAAGTTTTGAGTTGCTCCTTCCTCCACAAAGAGAAAGTAGCTGAAACTCTTATTTGCTCAACCCCCGGAGGCTGCTCTGTGCCTGCAGAGAGGAGGAGAGCTCAGTGTTCCAGACGATGGGCAAGCTTGAATGTCAGTGCTTGGTGCAACCCGCACCCTGAAGCCCGGGAGCGCCATCAACAGAAGTCCAGGGAGATGCTCTAATGTCAATTACATTTAATGTCATAGCTCTGTACTCTCTCGGCCAGATGCGTTTCATGGCAAGAGATTTCATTTCCTAGAGAAAAACCTTTCGAAATAAGAACAAATGTCCTCAGCGAACTTCCTTTGAGGGCAGTCTGAAGGAGCCCACTGGCTGAAACACTTTTCCAACATGCTTTCCCTCTGGGCATCTCTTACACAACCCCTGTGCTCAGCCCCCTTTGGGGCCCTACTGCGGACGTGTGATAGGCGTCATGGCCCCGAGTTTTAGTAATTTACGGCTTGCTTGTGCTGTAGGGTACACCACGTGAAAAGACATGGGGAAAATACAGAGCCAAATGAGAAAAAAATGACAAGGGACTGGGC
The DNA here is from genome assembly GCF_902655055.1 of Lutra lutra. Classification (NCBI taxonomy): domain Eukaryota; kingdom Metazoa; phylum Chordata; class Mammalia; order Carnivora; family Mustelidae; genus Lutra; species Lutra lutra. Next base: position 18,628,735 of record NC_062287.1, on the reverse strand, counting down.
AAGTATTTTCCCAAGTGGAGCTTTGGAGAAGATCAAAAGTGGCTGCCTTTCCGGGTGATTATAGTCTGCTGGGGGCTTCCATAAGAAAGTACCACAGAGGGGTGCCTGGGTGGCTCAGTGGGTTAAAGCCACTGCCTTTGGCTCGGGTCATGATCCCAGGGTCCTGGGATTGAGCCCCACATCGGGCTCTCTGCTCAGCGGGGAGCCTGCTTCCCTTCCTCTCTTTCTCTGCCTGCCTTTCTGCCTACTTGTGATTTCTGTCAAGTAAATAAATAAAATCTTTAAAAAAAAAAAAAGTACCACAGATTGACTTCTTGAAACAACAGAAACGAACTTTCTCAACGGTTCTGGAAGTTAGAATTCCAAGATCAAGGAAGGTGTCAGCCGGGGCGTGGATGGTTGTCTTTTCCAGGTGTCTTCCCACGGTCTTCCTTCTACACCTGTTTGTGCCCTAATCTCCTCTGTAAAGACATCAAGCCCATTGGATTAGGACCCATCTTAATGGTCTCGTTGTAACTCAATTCCTCTTTAAAGACTATCTCCAAATACCTTCACCTTCAAAGGTACTCAGGGTTAGGATTTCAGCATCTGTGTTTGGGTGGGGCCGGGGGGGTTGGTGTGGACATAATTCAGGGGTGTTGAGAGGAGAAAACAATTCACAACCATCGAGAAGCTCTGTAATCTTTCCTTAAGGCTGCGGTCCCACCTGCCTGGTGTGCGGTACCATGGGAAGGAGCTCAGGAGAGGGAGAAATTGCCATGAGCCAGTGTGGTTAGAAGAAGTCTGTCCTGAGGAGGAGAAATAGAACTAGCTAAAGAGGAAAAGAAGGTAAGATTTGGAAGAGGGTAGAGCATGGGTGAACAGCAGGGGAGGAGAGCACATCTAGGCAGAAGGGATAGCCTGGAAGATGGAGCAGATGGGGTACTAAGGAGACATACTCAGGGGATGTGGACTAGACCAATCTGGTAAGACTGGAGCACTCATTTTGGAGGCCAAGAGGAGAGCCGGAAACAGCCGGGAGCAAGTGGGGAGTGAGAATGGGCTGCAGATGGATGTTCTCTCCCGGCCAGCGCCTTGAAGCCAGCTACTAAAATGGTAACAAGAATCACATGCTTACAATCTTTAAGATTTTTTCATGACCGTTATCCCATTTCTTTTGCTACAAATACATAACGAAATCAGCAGGACATCGCCATAATCATTCTATAAATTTGGAGATCCAGGTGGAGGGAGTTCAACTGCTTGGCCAGCAGCTGTAAGTAAGGGCCATGATCAGAATTCACTCCAGGTGAATTAATCCGACAGGCGAGTGAGGAGCAGGGGGCTGGGGGTTATTAGGAAGAAGAAAAGGAGTGCAGGGGCGAAAGCCTGAATTAGAGGAGTGATACTAGAACGGAACATTTTAGGGGCGCCTGGGTGGCTCCGTTGGTTAAGCGTCTGCCTTTGGCTCAGGTCATGATCTCAAGGTCCCGGGATTGAGCCCTGCATCGGGCTTCCTGCTCTGCTGGGGAATCAGCTTCTCCCTCTGCCTCCCCAGCCCCCAGCTTGTGCACGCACGCTCTCTCTCTCTCTCTCTCTCTCTCAAATGAAAAAAATCTTAAAAAAAAAAAAAAGAACTGGAATAGTTTAAACACACTTACCATATTGGTTTTGATCAATAAACGTGCAAAAAATGAAGATGCCAGGAAATAAGCAAAAATGCTTCTCAGAAGGGTACCGCACTTGGCTCCCATCAAACTCCCGTATCTCAGCATGAATTAACTTATCAGATTCTTTCCTGGCTTTGGAAGTAGGAATAGGGAGGACATAAGTACAGCTATGTTCCCCTATGCGCCTGACAAACGCTCAGTAGATTGCGCTGGAACTGTGTGTGCGTGTATCTGTCTCCCCCCGCCCCAGACTATGAGTTCCCCCCAGGAAAGTGACAGTCTTTTCTTCATCTCTATTTAGTCAAAACCTAGTAAAATTCTTCAGTGGCCAATAAGAATCTTTTGAATGAATGAGAGAGAGAGTGAACAAGTTAGGACACCAGCACAGGGGAAGAAAAGAACATAAAAAGCAGAGGTGAAGGACCTTGAGGATAAGGGTTGGAGATGTCACAGGTGTCCCCAGGACAGCCTCATAGGCAGTCAGGTAAATCCAACCTAAAAGAGAGCTCTAGAAGGCCAAAGAAAGTTCACATAAGTGGCTTTGACCATCAGGTCCCTGCAGGCAGCTGTGGACTTCATTATGCAGAATTAATAAACTCTATTAAGAAGAATTATATAGCACACTTTATAAAGCTTATGGGCTTTATCATACAAAATTGCTGGGGAAATGGCATTGATGACATAAAGTAACTTATTCCATAGAATAAGTTTTTAGGCAGAAATGAGTGGTTTCTTCTCCATGGCCTTACCTGTTCATGCTCCAGAGGTCCTTTCCCCTAAGCTCCTGGATGCTTTCCCATCCTGCTTCCCGCTGCCATCTCCACACTGCAACTCTGCCTGGCACATGGAAGGGCCTGCTCTTGAACAGACAAGTCTGGCCATAGAAGAAAGATGTTGAGATAAGATGGAAGGACCCAAATACATCAGAGCGACTTGTTCTCTTCTCACTGTGTTGATCAAGAAGCCTACATAGGCTAGGATCGCTTGACCTGCTGTCTTTTTGTTACCCTGGGATATAACTGTACTCGGGTGCTCCGAATTCAGTTTGTTTCAATAAGCACATTTTATGAAAAACACCAAGATGGGTACCAGACAGCCCCCATGTCTTCCAGGAATTTATTCTGTCCATGGAAGAGCAATGTCTTCGTTAGTGTTGAATTTCTCCCATGCCCTTTCTACACTGAGCAAATCCCATTCTCATGCATGCCGTGGAAGCACTAAGATTTCCAGAAGTTCAAAAACACCTTCTCCCTACGGCTCAGTGGGCTCTTCAGAGCCACGCGCTGTGGCATATCCTTTCCAGCCATCTCTTCTGGTCATCATGTAGAACATGCCCTGGTATCTGACCCATCCCTTACCGCCTCTTAACCCATTTCCCCTTGCTTGAGCGCATGCTTTGATTAGACAGGATATAGAACATACTCTTTCCTGGAAAAGCAGTGAACAAATGCTCTTTGGGGGTACAGCCATGATAGGGCGGAAGTAGCCCTTAATGTGACTGATGTTTCAGGGAGAAGCCAAGACGTCAAGCAGATACCCTAGATCTCAGCCTTATGGAACAGGACAGTGATAGCAGGTCAGTGAAGAAGAAGTCTTGCTAATTAAAAAAAAAGTTTAGTATTAACCAGAACCGGGGCCATGCACCTGGTTGGCTCTCTTCCCACCGAGAATGAGGGCAAAAGGTTGGGGGTGGGGGTTGGCATTCAGACTTGGAGTTCTTCAGTGCGTGATCTGTGTTGTCTCTTAGAAGGTCTGAATTCTGGGGGTAAAGATCCCCACTGTCCAAGGAAACAAGTCCTAGGCATCAAAATCCTTCCCACTCACAAGCCAAATCAAGAGACAGTGTGTGTCTGTTATGTGACTGGTAGGAATTAGAACAGGAACCAATGTATTTTATGAACATGTAAATTTGGGGTGATCCTGTGATGGGGCTAAATTTTCACTCCTTTCTCTTGCTACTGGCAGGCACATCCTTGCATGCTAAGCTTCAGGCTGCCAGAAATTCAGACCACTGATACTCTGTCCCTCTTTATTTTTATTTTTCCTGGGTTTCTTTCTTTTATCAACCAGAATCATGCTGTATGAATTGTTTTTTGATGTTGGCTTGTTGGCAATGTTCTCAGCCTAGCACACTCCATTTATCCATCATATATTCTACCAAATTACTGTCACTGTTTGGGTTGCTTCATTTATGCTCTTATAATTATACCCACTTCTGTGCACAAACTTGAGCACAGTAGCTGAAATTTGAGGGGAAGAGTGCCAGTTTGAGCCTTTGGCAATCTGTGGTGAAGGTGTGATGACTGGGCACTGAGCAGGTGGCAAGCCATGCATGATGACTTGGGCAGAGGGGTGGCTGGACCATGAATTTGGGACCCACAGGCCAATGGCATCATGTGTGACAGGGAGGTGGCTGGCTTTCTTTTAACTTTTGTTTTTCTGGGAAACTCTATCTCTCCTTCTATTTTAAATAAAAGCCTTGCTGGATAGATTATTCTTGGCTACAGATTTTTTTTCCTTTTAGCAGTTGGAATTTATCATGCCGCTCCCTTCTGGCCTGCAAAGTTTCTGCTGAAAAACCTACTGGTAGCCGTATGGGGTTTCCCTTGTATGTCGCTGCTTTCCTTTCTCTTGCTGCTTTTAAAATTCTCCATTGCTATTTTTGACCATCTTATTTACTTAGTGTCTTGGTGCAGAACTCTTTGGCTTGGTTTTCTTGGGGGCTCTCTGTGCGTCCTGGATCTGGATTTCTCTTTCCTTCCCCAGATTCAAGAAGTTTTTAGCTATGATTTCTTCAGACAGTTCTTCTGCCCCTTTTCTCGCTCTTCCCCTTCTGGGATCCCTATCAGGTGATTATTATGCTTGACAGTGTCACTGAGTTCTCTGGGTCTGTTTCCCCCCTCATCTGCCCAGCTTGATGACTCTCCATTACTCTGTCCTCCCGGTGGCTAATCCATTCTTCTACTTCCTCTTGTTTGCTATTTATCCAGGTGGTCTATTCTTATTTCCACTTAGTGAGTCCAATATCTCTAATTGGCTCTTTTTTACATCTCCTGTCTCTTGGTGGAGGGTCTCTTGGAGGTCCTGTACTCTTCTCAATTCTAGTGAGGATATTTATAAGCATTGCTTTAAATTCACTATCAGACATATTACTTATCTCCATTTTGTTTAGGTCTCTTGCTCTGATTTTGTTCCACTCTTTGATTTGAGACATATTCCTCTGTCTCCTCATGTTGTCTATTGTACTGTCTCTTTCCCTGTGTTAGGAAAGTTAACTATGCCTCCCGCACTTGAAAGTAATGGCTTTATGAAGAAGAGGTCCTGCGGTGCCGTGCCTCCTTTTCACCAGAAAATGGTGCTTCAGGGATGTCTACTCTGTGTGTTGCTACAGGGGCGACCTGCCATTGTGGCGAAGCTGTGTTTGCCTTCAGTCCAGCCTGTGATGGCTCTCTGCCCGTTGTGGGTAGAGTCTGGTGCCTGTGCTGTTAGTGGGCAGGTCCGGATCTGCTTTTGGCTTGAGTTGAGTAAGACCAGGCATTTACCAGAGAGGAAGTAGCACCAAACTGCAGGGCACTGTCCCTGTGTTGTCCCCGTGAAGCTTTTATTGGTGGGCAGGGCCTGCAGTTAGCCAACTGCCTGCCCTCAGCCCACTGCTGGGCTCATAGTCAGACTGGTGTGTGGTTCTCTTCCCCTTCCCCAGAGCAGGACTGACTCTGGAGTGGTGCTGGCCCTCGACTGGGCTGCTTGCACACTGGGCTTGTGGCACTGTTTTGATGGGATCTTGCCAAGAGCGATTGGAGGAGTTGGATCTGCCTCTCTGTGGCCTCTTGTCTACTTGGGGCTGCAGAGAGTCTTCTGTCGATTTCGGGTGGCTTTCTAGGTTATTTATGCCAATGTGGGTGTTCTCCAGGTGGCCACGTGGCAAGAGGTGAGCCCAGGGTCCTCCTACTCTGCCATCTTCCCCTCCATTCGTTTTTTTAACAACCATTTCCTGAGCACCTTCTGTGTACCAGCACTGCACAAGGTGCTGAAGCTACAGTGAGGAAGGATATGGCCTTGACTCTCCAGGCACTGACAGTCTAGTAGGTGAGATGTCATAACACAGAGCACTAGGGTAGAGGTGTGCAGGCAGTGCTAGGGGAATGGGACGGAAGGGCAATCAAAAGAGGCTGCTGAAGGAGGAGACCCCTAAGTCTGAAGGGACCGGTGGCAGGTAGACCAGGGGCCATAGATAAGATAAAAGGTTAGGGATAGGGAAGGGTGCTCTAGGTGGAGGAAGTCATGAGTGCAAAGACGGAGGTATAGCAAACAGCTCATGTGCAGAGTAAGAAGCAGTTCAATGAAGCATGGGAGTGGAACACTTACAAGGAATGAGATTAGTGGACCAAGAGAAGTCAGATCTCCAAGGGTCTTTCTACCATGCGGCATTTGAAATTGAACCTGAAAAGAATGGCATTTAATTTAACTTAATTTAAGAGTTTTAAAGATTTTATTTATTAATTTGAGAGAGGATGAGCGGGGGGGGGGGGGGGCGGCAAAAGGAGAGGGAGCAGCAGACTCCCCGAGCTGAGCAGGGAGCCCGACGCAGGGCTTGATCCCAGGATCCTGTGATTGTGACCTGAGCTGAAGACGGACGCACAAGGGACTGAGCCAGTAAAAAAATGCCCCCCAAAATGGCATTTTAGAAAACAGGTAGTGAGCAAATCATAAAGTATAAAACTAAAAGGTCCATTTTGCAGATGAAACAGTGAAGATCTGTATGTCAGACCCATATTGTGGGTACGTATCATGAGTACGATGTGCTTGCAGAGCAGCAAGGATGGAGAGGGGTCGGAGTCACAGGCATTTGGGAGGCAGAACCCACAGGACAGGGGTGGGCTGAATATAAACCCAAAGAGTAGACAGGGACCTGGTCTGACTCTGGTTCTGGCTGAGGAGGTAGGGGATGGCTCTATTCCATCAGATAAGGAACATGGGAGGCATGATTTTGAGTTGGGGTTCCCCTGAATTTGAGGTACCTGTGATATATCCAAGGAGACCTACTTTTGCTGGATCTGCTGGATTTAGGGGTAGAGGTCTAGGTAGTAGAGCTAGATTAGGAAATTATCAGCTCTTAGTTGCATGAAAGCCTTAAGGGTGATTAAAAGATTAGGGGTGTGGAGAGCGATAAAAGGGAAGCTGCAGCGGCACCAGTATTCATAAGACATACCTGTGAGGAAGTAGAACCAATGATTGGGGTGGAAAGGAGGAAATGCTAGAGAAGGGGTGTCACACAAGCTAAGGGCAGTTTTAAGAATGCGGACACATCACTGAACCAAGGGGGTGGGCCTAGTTCTTCTTGTCTACACGTCTAACTCCCCACCAGATGGTCACCTGAGAACAGGGTTGCGCCTGATTCAGCTCTGTCCTCCCCCAACAGCAGGCACCTCATACAAGAGGATTAAGGAAATAATAAGAACCAGCATTTATTGAGTGTACACTTGGGCCCCTAAACATTTTCCATGGAGGATCTCATTTAATACTTTCAAACACACTATTAGGAATGATCCTTTTTAAAAAAAAATGGAATATTATTCAGCCTTAAAAAGAAAGAACATTCTGCAGTATGGGACAGATGGATGAACCTCAAGGACATTATACTGAGTGAAGTAAGCCAGCCACAGACTGACAAATACTGAGTGATTCTACTTATGTGAGCCATCTAAAACAGTCACATTCATAGAATCCGAGCAGAATGGTGGTTAGCAGGGGCTGGGGGGCGGGGGGGGGGGGGAATGGGAGCTGTGGGTCAACAGGCATAATTTCAAAATAAAATTTTTTAATTAAAAAATTTTTAGTTTTTTAAATTAAATCATCCAGGGGAGCACCTGCGTGACTTAGTTGGTTAAGCAAGCATCCAACTCTTGATTTTGGCTCAGCTGATGATTTTAGGATTGTGAGATTAAGCCCCAAGTTGAGCTCTGCACTGGGCATGGAAACTGCTTAGGATTTTCTCTCTGTCTCTCTGTCTTTTTCTGTCTCCCCCATCTAGATAGATAGATAGATATGTAAATAAATAAATAAATAAGGGGCTGTTGGCTGGTTTCATCAGTAGAGCATGTGATTCTTGATCTCAGGGTTGTGAGCTCCAGCCCCATGTTGGGAACAGAGATTACTTAAAAAAAAAAAAAAACATAATTTCAGATAAGCAAGATGAATAAATTCTGGAGAGCCACTGTACAACATTATACCTAGAGTTAACAATACAGTATTATACTCTTCAACATTTTTTAAAGAAAATACATGATCTTCTTATCTGCATTTACAGATGAGGGAAGTGAGGCACAGAGAAGTTAAGCCATGCTCAAAATCACACAGCTACGGGGCGCCTGGGTGGCTCAGAGGGTTAAAGCCTCTGCCTTCGGCTCAGGTCATGATCCCAGCGTCCTGGGATCGAGCCCCACATCGGGCTCTTTCCTTGGTGGGGAGCCTGCTTCCTCCTCTCTCTCTGCCTGCCTCTCTGCCTACTTGTGATCTCTCTCTGTCCAATAAACAAATAAAATCTTTAAAAAAAAAAATCACACAGCTATTGAGTAGTATTGGCTGCAAGCCCAGGCAGTCTAATGTTATTCTACAGCAACACTTTACAATAGAAATTATAGAAATATAATTTAATCGAATACAAGCCTACTTGTAATTTAAAATTTTCTAGCCGTCAAAAAAAAGCAAAGAGAGAAAGGTGAGATTAATTCTTAAAATATATTTTACTTAACCCTAAATACACAAAATATTTTTCAACTTGTAATCAACTCGAAAAAATGGTTTACAAGATATTTTACATTTGAATGGCACTATCTTTAAAATCAGGGTGTATTTTATACTTTGGGTGCATCTCAGTTCCAATTGGCCACACTTCAAGTTCTCAAGTGACACTGGTGGCTTAGTGCAGAGCCCAGTTCTAGAGCCTTGTAAATCTAAGGGACAGTAGGCATGGTCAGGGCCCCTGCACACAGGCAGTGGAATGGGAACAGACCCCACACAGTCAGAGAGATGGGCTAGGAAGGGATCCATCAGCTGGTAACCTATTTTCATGAGCTATCTGCCCATAAATATTCAAGGTGAAGGGCTCCCCTGCACTTTTCAAAAAACCCACGATCTTTTGCCTTTTTGCCATGTCATGTCACGGTCTTCTCTGTCATGATGCTCACCTTGATGGCCATTTTAACCTCATTTTACCAAGAATATCACCATCCACCAATAGTTATTGTGAGTACGATGTGCCTGACCGTGGGCTGGGTGTTGGACTGATATCGCCTTGGGATTATGTGGTGCACTGTGGGTTACAAAGCTCTTCACACACAAACCAATTATCTTAATTGTCTTAATTAATTATCTCTTGCTATGTAACATATGACCACAAATTTTGCAGCTTAAAAGAACACACATTTATTACCGTAATTTCTGTGGGCCAAGAGTCCAGACTTGGTTTAGCTAGATCCTCTGCTTAGAGTCTCTTAAGGCTACAAACAAGGTGTCAGCCGGGGCTGGGTTCTCATCTGGAGGTTCAACTGAGGAAGGTTGAGCCTTTCACATGGTTGTGGGCAGCATTCAGTTTCTTATGATGGTAGTGCAAAGAGTTTCTGTGTTTTGCTAGCTATCTAATAGCTACCCATGGTTTCCTGTCATGTAGCAGACATCATGCAGACAACATGGCAGCATGCTTCTTCAAGACCAGCAGGAGTGCTGCTGCTGCTGCTGCTTCTTCTTCTTCTTCTTCTTCTTCTTTTTTAAGATTTATGTATTTGGGGACACCTGGGTGGCTCAGTCGGTTAATCATCTGCCTTTGGCCCAGGTCATGATCCCAGGGTCCTGGGATCGAGTCCCACATCGGGTTCCCTGCTCATCGGGGAGTCTGCATCTCCCTCTGCCTCTACCCCTTCCCCTGCTTGTGTCCTTTCACTCTCTGTCAAAATAAATAAATAAAATCTTTTAAAAAAAGATTTCTTTGAGAGAGAGAGAGAGCATACATGGGGTGGAGCGTGGTGGGCAGGGGCATAGAGAGAAAGAGAGAGAGAAACTCGAGCAGACTCTGAGTTGAGTGCTGAGTACAGAGCCCAACATGGGGTTCGAGCTGATGACCCTGAGATCATGATCCAAGCCAAAACCAAGAGTCAGATGCCCAACCAGCTATGCCACCCAGGTGCCTCTAGTAGGAGTGCTTCTAACTCCAGTCTACTAGGTAGGACTTTTATGTAATTTGATGTCATCATAAGAGTGGCAGCCCATCTCCTTGGCTATGTTCTACTGCTTAGAAGCAAGCCACAGATCCCACCCACATTCAAGGGCCAGTGATTACACAAAAGCATAAATACCAGGGGGTGGGGATCATGGGGACTCCCCTTAGGGTCTATCCACCACAGTGAACTTATCCCTGTTTAACAGAAGTTGGGGGGAAGCACCTAGGTGGTTCAGTTAGTTAAGCATCTTCCTTCAGCTCAGGTTATGATCCCAGGGTCCTGAGCTCCACATCAGGCTCCCTGCTTAGTGCAAATTCTGCTTCTCCCTCTCCCTCTGCAGTTCTTTCTCTCTCTCTCTTGTTCTCAAATGAATAAATAAAATCTTTAAAGTACACACACACCCACCCCCCACACACACACAGAAACAGAGGTGGGCAGTGAGGGTCAGGGAAACTGATCAGTGATAGTCCTCAGGGGACTAAGGTCCATGGGTTCTGATTCCATTGGCCAGTGTTCCTTTCACCACATAAGGACAATGAGACATGGATCCTTCCCTTAGGCAGCTTGCTAAAAAACTGGGATTAGGACTAGAAATAAGATGACCTAGAATTCTGGGGTGCCATCACACAGAAGAGGCTTGGCTCAGGGAATAGGTTGTCAGAAACCTCCACTGGGTTCTTGTTGTGTTCCTTCCTCGACCTACACAAGAGACTCTAGAGATGAGATGTGGGACTTTGGCTTGGAGAAAATAAATTGTGGGCTCTTGGCCAGCAGCAGACTGCCTATTTTAAGAAATCCTATCCAGCCAGGAATCTCAACCACAACTTTTTAGGTGATTTTACAACAGAAATCCCATAAACCCCATGTACACCTTCTCCCACTTAGTGCTTTGACTGTGGGGATCAGAGGTCAGAGCCACTTACTATAGGTTCCTCCATCCCCTCTGCTGGGTGCTGTGGAAACATCCCTAAAGAGTTTTCTTTGGGACGCCTGGGTGGCTCTGTTGGTTAAGTGTCTGCCTTTGGCTTGGGTCATGATCTCAGGGTCCTGGGATTGAGACCAGCATCAGACTCCTTGCTCAGTGGAGCAAGGTGCTCTCCCTCTGCCTGTTGCCCTGTGCTCTGTCTCTCTCTTTCTCTAAAAAAAAATAAAGAAAAAAAGAAGAGTTGTTCTTTAATTTTAGGGTCACATTTCAACTTTTAAGATTATATGAGTACCCCCAAGAGGAGTGCCTAGATAATCAGATCTTCCTTATCCCACCCCTGACACCCAGGTCCAAGGTCCAACCTGAAGAACTTTGACTAGATCAACGTAATTCTCTCTTTCTGGCTCTACCAAAGATAGTAGCCCAGTAGCCCATCTTCTGGGCCACAACAAAGAGGAGGAAATTTGTGTGAATAAGTACTACTATTGAACTCTTTGTGTGCACTCATGCAAAATCAAAGAAGTGCTACAACACAGTCCCCATCTTAAAAACAACATTCACTATGCTTTGGGGGAGGGGTGAGATCTACACACTGCAAATGATGAATATGAGACAATATGAGCCACCTCATTAAAAATTATTTAAATTAACTCAGTAATTAATTTTGTATGCCTAAGTGATGAATGACAATACAGGGTAAATGCCTCAGCAGTGCACAGATGGAGGAGGCCATTGTGAGCCAGAATCTGGTTACCTTGAGCCAGGCTTAGAAAGAGCCCCCGGAGGGTAGTGGTTCTCAAATGGGGGAACCATCTGGCAGTGTCTCTGAAGACACTGCTGATTGTTGCAACCTGAGGGGGGAGAGGGGTTATGGAGTGGGTACCACTAGCATATAGTGCTCAGAGGCCAGGGATCCTGTTGTACATCCTATAAGGTCCAGGACAGCTCCTACAACAGAGAATTATCTGGCCCTAATGTCAACTGTTCTGAAAAGTTGAAAAAACTTGAAACCAAACCAAAGTTGAAAAACTCTGATCTCAAGTGGTCAGAGAGGAAGCATTTTAGCAAAGGTTGGGTGAGGTGGGATGGCAGTGTAGCAAAGCAGGGGATGGTGGAATCATGGAGACACCAAGCCACCCCCCATACCCTAATCTAGAGGGTTCTCTCTCCCAACTCATGATGACCCATCTTCTGACATATGGCTGACAAGCTACAACAAATGTAGGAAACTTACCAAGTTAAAATCTTAAAAAATGTTACCATGGAAATGGTGCTTTGAGACCCAGGGCAACCCCTCAGGATTCCAGATATGGACACTGGGCCATAAAAAGAGGGAACTGAGGTCCTGCACCAGCTCTGGAACCCAGACCCTGTAGCGCACAGCCCAGTTCTCTTTCTTAGGAATCCAATAAGCTTTGAATATCTCTCATCCAAGGTGGATGAGTTGAAAACTGCTGTGCGGCTAGAGGTTTGCCCTTGTATTTCTGCAGAGGATCAGACAGTAAATGGTTTCGGTTTGGTAGGCCATGCAGTTTCTGCCGCAGATAGTTAGTTCTGCTGCTGTTGTGTGAAATCAGCCATGGGCGATATAAACCCTAGTGAGTGTAGCTCTGTGTTCCAATAAAATTGATTTATGGACACTGAATTTAAATTTCATATAATTCTCATGGGACAAAGAACATTATTCTTTTATTGTGTTTCCACCACTTAAAGTGTAAAAACCATTCTTAATATATAATTCTCAGCCGTATGGAAGGTGCAGGGTAGGGGGGGACCCGGCAGGGACAGGAAAAGTGTTGCTAGGTTTGGCCCATAGGTCAAAACTGCTGATAAGCGACTATTAGCTAATCCCTCTATCTTGCTTTTTTTTCTTCACCTTTTATAATTGTAAATCCCATTTGGGAACTGAAGGTAGCTCTTTGTATTCCAGCATGGAAAACTTCCAAAACCTAGCGAAAATAAATTGAAAACCATACATACCGTAGAATCCAGCTCTGTTCAAGGTAAAACAAAGTTTTCTATGTCTATATGAACACATACACGTACATATGACACAGAAATTTTTAGAATATTCAAGTAATCTGTACTAGGAATTACGTGGGGGAAGGGAAGAAGATTGAGAATAGGTCAAGGGAGCCCTTAAATTGTTCCTATTTTTTTTTTAAGATTTTATTTATTTGACAGACAGACATCACAAGTAGGCAGAGAGGCAGGCAGAGAGAGAGGAGGAAGCAGGCTCCCTGCTGAGCAGAGATGCAGGACTCCATCCCAGGACCCTGGGATCATGACCTGAGCCAAAGGCAGAGGATTTAACCCACTGAGCCACCCAGGTGCCCCATTCCTTTTTTTTTTTTTTTTTTTTAAATAAGGGGAGTGTATTTATGTTTTAGTCCTGTAATTCTTTAAAGTTTTAAATTTAAAAAAGTTTTATCTGTCTCTTACACTAGGGTTAATGTGTATTTTACACTAGTTTGATAAATTGCCCCCAACCTCCCCCGAAAATCCAGCCCTTTCTGCTTGTTTTACCTGAGGGAGTTGGGGACCCTCCCACAGGTAGAGAGAGGTCCTGGCCCTTGGGATTTCTGGTCATTTTCTGCTATTTTGGGGGTGGGGAGGTGAGGAATGCTCTTATACTAAATTAAGTAGGGGGGTAGGGGGGAGAAAAGAATTAAAACAGCTGTGGTAGTGCTCTTTCTACGGCGAAACGGGCAGTCCAGGGTCCTTGGAGGATGTGATTTTGGAAGCCAAAGGGAGAAGGGAGATGGAAAAGGCTGCACAGCCTGGGCCCTCCGGGGTTTGGGGGGTCTTGGAGGTCTCTCTCTGTCTCTATCCTCTCTCTGCAACCCCGCAGCCGGTCAGCCCATGTGGTTTCAATCACTAAGCCGGGCGCCTTCCGCCCTGCAGAAGCTCCGCAGCCTGGGCGGCCCTGTGACTTCTTTGTTAGCCAGGAGCCGGACCCCGCGGGGGTGGTGGCGGCCTTCCCCTTTCTATGAAATTCCGGAAATCGTGGGGCAGCCCCAGGCGACGGCTGCGTGCCGCAGGCAGCGTGCTCCGGGAGCAGGGGCTGCCTGGGGCCGCTCCGGGTCCCTGGGGAGAAGTAACCCTGAGACCTCCGGGCCAGCTCTGGCCAAAGCAAACAGTGAGCACATGTCCCCAGCGCAGCCTCTAGTGAGGCTGTTCATTCTTCAGGCGATGGCCATCTCTCCCCTGGGGCCCCTCAAGCAGCACCAGCCCTTTCTCCTCTCACTCCCTCTGGCCCTCCCTGCCTCTGAACCCGTTGCCTCTGAACATGATACCATAGTTGCCAACTTTCCCAATGGGGTTTGAAGGGAAAAGTCAACATTCCCAACCTGGAAGGTGAATTTTGTTTTCTGGTAAAGAAGGGTTGCATGGAAACTTCTAGGGGACTCTGGGAACTGGACAGGGGAGGTCTACTTCCCCAGTTTGGAAGGTGGACAAATGCTGTCGGTTGGTGTGGGCAGCTCACCACTCGTAAAGCCCAGGGGAGTTGCCCCCCCGCCCCTGTAAGTAAGATTCCACTTAGGGGATGTCATTAGTTAAAGTTACACTCTGGGCCCCCCATTTCTCGAGTATTGCTTCTAAGGAACAATCTCGGTTCCGGCCACAAAATGTTGCACAGGAATGCAAGTCTGTGGGCAACCTTCTTACATCAGGCAACCCAATACTCCTGGAAAATATCTCTGACAGACACCACATTTGGGATTTTCCCCCACCATTCTGTCATCTTGCGGTGTAACGGTCTCTCCTTGGCTTGACCATTCATACCTATCGCTTGTGGACCGTGCAAATCGGGGCTGCCATTTTCACAGAACTGCTTTTTCAGACCATCAGCATGAACATCACAACGTTGCCTGACAACATTCTTGAGTATTTTGCTATTCGACTAATTTTTTTTTTTTTTTAAGATTCTATTTATTTGTTTGACAGAAAGAGAGAGAGCACAGCCGGGAGAGCAGCAGAGGGATGAGGAGAAGCAGGCTCATCGAGCAGGGAGCCTGATGTGGGGCTCGATCCCAGGACTCTGGGATCATGACCCGAGCCGAAGGCAGACCCCTAACAGACGAGCCACCCAGGCGCCCCTCCACTCATTTTTTTAAAAGTAGTCTCCATGCTCCATGTGGGGCTTGAACTCAGGACTCTGAGATCAAAGGCGCCGTGCTCCACCAACCGAGCCAGCCAGGCACCCCGTCGTTTGTTATTCTTGGGCTGAATAAGGAAAAGGGAGAATTTCACAGCATCAAAACGGTTCCTGTATTTATTGGTGCTCTCAGGTTTATCGCAGCTGTGGCTCCCGCCATCCACCCGCTCCTCGCAGGTCAGTGGCCGAACACTGCGGACAGCGCTGTCTGCTGGCGCGGCTGGGAACACAGAACACCCTCCCTCACAGACTCCTCGGGCTCCCCGTTGCCCATGCAGCAAGGATACATTCTGATCTCCTTAAATGTCACACACACTTGTTCTGGTCTGGCTGTAGGCTACTTTTCCAGCTCATATCCAGTCCTTAGGTCCTGTGTCGCTTCTCTACTCAAGTCCCTGGAAGTGTCTCAACCCCAACAACTCTGGAATGCCTTTGTGTGCCATTATAACGTCCTAGCCCAGAGAAATAGGAACGCTGTGGTAATAGCTATTTAGGAAATCGATTTCTCCTCGTCTACCCTCCAAATAGCTTCCCCTGTTCCACATGTAGGTGGGATCATACAGTAATTGTCTTTGACAGTTACCCGAAGTAATCATTCGTTTTCTCAGTCCCTGTATAAGGGCCGCCGACCACTTCCCAGCCCCTGTCCCGTGTAGGGCTGAATCAGCCCAGAGGAAGATATAAATCCTGTTTTTCTGAGTTTACTCAGAAAGGCGCTATTTGGACCAGCAGAGGCCCTGGCCCCATGTTTACAGTTAGCTCTCTGCTCCTTGCTCCTTCCTGAAAGAGGTTTCTGATATACACGTCCTCCTTCTTGCTAGGAGTATGTGCCTGTCTTCCACTGTGGTACTCCTCGTTGTAACAGCGTGCTTTTAAAAAGCCTTCCTGTGATCCTTACAATAGCCCTGTGAAATTGGGACCATTATTAGGCAATTTATGGATAATTAAACCAGGTTTAGTAAAGTTAAGGATCTTACTGAGGCCGCATAATAAATGGCAGCGTGAGAACTCCATTCTGACCCAAGCCCATTCTGGTGACCATTCTCCACACTGTTTTTAAACGTACTATTTTAAGAGTTTGAGGGAGTACGTTTGAGGCTTATGTTGTTATTGTCTGTTTGTTTTGTTTTGTGTTGACTCCTAATCTTAAGTACATAAAGTTAAGCTAAGAGGAGTTAAAAATTCCCTCCAAGACTCAAAATATTCTTTTCCATATTTGTTGTCTAACCTCTGTGGCTACCAGAAAATAATTCTTTCCTTTTTTTTTTTTAAAGATTTTATTCATTTATTTGAGAGAGAGAGAACAGAAGGGGAAGGAGAAGTAGGGAGCCCAGTGGACCCTGGGATCATGACCAGATCCAAATGCAGCCCCTTAACCAGAGCCACCCAGGCGCCCCACCGGAAATTATTTCTTAATGCAACTGACAGGGCAAGTGAAATTTCTATACCTTTTATATCGGAGGGAGAACAGAGAACTAGAACTGAATGGTTGAACTGTTTGCGTGGTGGAAAAACAATCATTTAGATTCTATTTTGGAAGGACATAGATTATTTTTGATACCCATTTGAGGGAGAAAAAGATTTTGGAGGTCTTAGCACATTTTTTTCACCTGAATAGGAGTATCCTATGCACATGGATACCGTGATGGTGTTTTAGAAGCAACTTTTTTAAAAAAAGATTTTATTATTTATTTGAGAGAGAGAGAGAGCATGACAGGGGAGGGCAGAGGAAGAGGGACAAGCAGACTCCCTGCTGAGCAGGGAGCCCAACTATAACTCCGTGGGGCTCAATCCCAGGACCCTGACATCATGACCTGAGCCAAAAGCAGCCACTTAACCAATGGAGCCCCCTGGGCAACCCTAGAAGCAACTTGCAACCAAGTTTTAGATTTGTGGACTGTTTTCTGGCTCGTGAACTACTTTTCTTTCCCCCCAGATTTTCCATAGTTCAAACCCCCTCACTCAGAATGCTTGCTCTCTGATTCTCTGCTATTGCGGAGGACACGGAAATGATGCCGGTCACGGGTCACAGTGGGTGCCTGCCAGGGAAGGTGGGCTCGCTTCTGTCTGGCTGAGAGCATCACTAGTGCCCTCCACCCAGTGTAGAAGGAAGTGTGCTGACCGGGTTCTTCTCCCTCCTGATCTGGCAGACACCATCCAGCCACATCATTTTTCTTCTTAACGCTCTCTTCTACTGCAAGGAAGCTTTTCTTTCAGAAGGCAGGACCAAGCCAAGGCTTGTGGCCCGGGGGCCACTTTCCCCTGGAAAAGTGACCTGAGCTGTTCCAAGGGATGCTGGTGGTTGGGAACTAATGATCTTTGTCACAAAAGGGCCAGCCCCGGGCCTCCTGGGGGCCACTTACCCACTTCGGGGTCCCCTGTTCAGGCGCCAGAGTTTCACGTTTCTGGAAGGTGGTGTTCTCTGCCCCCACCTCTAACTTCCCATGCTTCCCTGTTGAATCCTTGTGCTTTCTCACCATCTGCATTCCTAGGAAGGGAGTGTCCCACCCAGTCCTGCCTCAGCTCGCTCTTTTCTGAGTGTGGGCAGCGTCCTCTCCTCTCTGCGGCTTCGTGGTTTCCAATGTGAAACAGAGGGGAAGATGAAATTCAATCCTTGGTTTTCTAAATTATATTTCTTTCTCTAGTATTTTGGGCCTGGAGCTACCATGGGGGGAAAAATGTGTGTTTTGGTAAAAAGGAAGGGGTGGGAGGATTAGATATAAAAGTGACACATAGGTTCTGGGAAAAAAACAGTGCCCCGGGCGTCAGAAGGCCTGAGTTCCTGTCCCAATTTCACCATTAACTTGCTTCTGTGTGACTTGACACTCAGTTGCCCTAGTCCGTCAGGTAATGGTGCTTGATGAGAAGTAGTGCGGACAGTGAGGACCACGAGTCCTTCGTCTCCAGCACTGGCTGTGCCGTTTACTCGTATTTCCTTAGGCGTGTGTTTTCCTGAGGCTTGGTTTCTCCGAGCCTCAGTTTAATCATCTGTAAAATCGGAATAAAAATTGTACATATTTTATAGGGTGGTTGTAAGGATTAGAAAAAGATAACATGGGCGCCTGGGTGGCTCAGTGGTTAAGCGTCTGCCTTCGGCTCAGGTCATGATCCCACGGTTCTGGGATCGAGCCCCGCCTCAGGCTCCCTGCTCGGCTAGAGGCCTGCTTCTCCCTCTCCCACCTCCCCTGCTTGTGTTTCTTCTCTCGCTGTCTTTGTCAAATAAATAAAACCTTAAAAAAAAAAAAGAGAGATAATGTTCACAGAGCCCTTTGCCAGGGCTCAATAAAGTTAGCGACTGGCATAGTAGTTCCTCAGGGTTCTTCCCACATCTATACTTTATATGACTCAGTTTTTGAAAAGGTCATTGATGATTACGTTTTTAGTTATTTTTCACTTATTTATTTATTTATTTATGTATTTGACAGACGGAGATACAAGTGGGCAGAGAGGCAGGCGGGGGAAGGGGGGGAAGCAGGCTCCCCACTGGGCAGAGAGCCCAATGCGGGGCTCAATCCCAGGACCCTGAGACCATGACCCGAGCTGAAGGCAGAGGCTTTAACCCAGTGAGACACCCAGGTGCCCCTAAGATTTTAGTTTTAAGTAATCTCTACACCAACGTGGGGCTCGAACGTACAACCAACCCCAAGGTAAGGAGTCTCACACTCCACTGCCAGAGCCAGGGGGCGGGGGGGGGGGCTCTTATCTCTGTTTTTTAAATGTGGAAGAGATGGTTCCCTCAAGCCCCAAGTCCCTGTCCAAGAAGTCTTTTATGGAAAAGAAGACATTATCTCAAAAGGTGGAAGAGTCTAACAATACAGTTCAGAAAGGGCTTGAACTTAGTAAGTTAAGGAAAAATTTAAAAGGGAAGAATTTTATTGTAATCAAACAATATAACTGCCTAGGATATTAAGAAATCAGATATATGTAATGATGGAATTATATGTTTCTAGCTTCCCACACTTTTCCTTTATAACATCACATTTATAGATTTGAGGTGATTACTTAATCATATTAACTTATCCCGTTCAATATAAAAAATATTTACAATTAAGTATTTTTCTTGTATTCTTGTGAGTCTGCTCCACACAATCGTAAGCTTCATTAGAGGAGAGACTAATTCTGTTTTCCTCACTATTATCTTCATAAACCTAGCTCAGTAATAGAAAGCTGGTAAATAATGAATGCATAGTTAATGAATAAACTCATTAATGCTTTCCCACGAGCTTCCCAGAGAATTTGTGTCTTTCTGAAAAACTAATTAGTTCAGCTCACGTTCACTGAAGGTCTGTTGGGTGACAAGCATTGTATAACTACAAAGATCAAGCGAAACATGCCTTTGCATGGGGAACTTAATGTCCAGTGGGGGAAGAAGATGAGCATGTCCGTAGGCACAAGACAGTAGGAAAACTATAATGAAAGTGTCTACTGAGTCCTATGGGACACGGATAAAAGAAATTCACGCTGCGCAGGAAAAGTGACAAACTTGGGCTGGTTCCTTTCGAAAGAGAGAGAGGGATTGTCCAGGCAGGGAAGGTGAGTCGGGAAAGAACACGAACAAGGCAATTCCCGCAATTCTTGAGGACAGGAATGTGTTCCGTCCTGTATAGCTCCTCCCACCCCCCAGCCCAGAGCCTGATGCGCTCAGTATGTGCTCAGGAATTGTCTGTTGAGGGCGTGCCCACTCTTGCCATAGGAGAGGGTGTAGGAATCAGGGCAAAGTGGCCCAGGACCACATCCTGCAGAACCTTGAGTGCTCCCAAAGGAGTTTCCACTTGATCCTGTAAGCCAAGGTGAGGCCACTGGAGGGCAGTGCTTTGCAAACCTCCCCCACCCCAAGTGTACCTAAGGGCAGGGGAGCGTGCCCCTGTGTCTCTGGGGACTTGGGAACACAGCCCAGAACAACCTGCCACAAGGGCATTTCTTTGAAGTCTTGCTTTAGCTTAAAACTATGGATGAGGGATACCTGGGTGGCTCAGTCGGTTAAGCGTCTGCCTTTGGCTCAGGTCATGATCCCAGGGTCCTGGGATAGAGTCCTGCCTCGGGCTCCATGCTCAGCATGGAGTCTGCTTCTCTCTCTCCTCCTTGCCACCTCTCAAATAAATAAATAAATAATCTTAAAAAAAATAAATACATACATAAAAAGTGATATGGACAGATGGCTGTTAGATTATTTGAGAGACACAACCCAGGCATATTGGCCCGTTAGGCCCCTGCTGCCACACAGGCCCGTGTGCTGAATGAAACAGAGCCATGTCCCTTCCTGTCTCCGTTCTCTCACCTGTGACACTGCAGCCCACCAAAAGCATTGAGGTTTAAGAAAGGTTAGGAGCCGGGGTGACAAAAATAAGTCTCTATCTGCCTCTGAATAAATCTCACAGAATGGCTAACCAGCGAGCTGGGAAAATGGTACATAAGAACAGATACAGGGGGCGCCTGGGTGGCTCAGTGGGTTAAAGCCTCTGCCTTCCACTCAGGTCATGATCTCAGGGTCCCAGGATCGAGCCCCGCATCGGGCTCAGCTGCTCAGCAGGGAACCTTCTCCCCCCCACCCTGCCTGCCTCTCTGCCTACTTGTGGTCTCTGTCAAATAAATAAGTAAAATCATTGTAAAAAAAAAAAAAAAGAATGGAGACAGTTGTTAAACTAAAAATAACAACAACAAAACTGGAGCTCTTCTCTAGGGGCCAATTCACGTAATATTTTTCTAGAAGCTTCCCTCTCATCATTCTCACCTCAGATGACTCACGCCTTCCTCTCCGCTCCTCTCCTCTTTCCCTTGCAGTCCACCCCTGAGCGGTGAATTCACTCCTGCTTGAACATCCAGCCCTCATGCCTGCCTCTCTGGCTTGGCCAAGTTCTGCTCACCCCATCACCCATCCCACCTACGGAAATGCTGTGACCCCTCAGACTGGCAGTCTGATTCCCTGCCCTGGTTTTCATCACGCATGGATTGCCATCTCCTCAGAGCTCCCGTGGCTTTTGAGGTGACCAATTTTGTGCTGTCTTATAATAGCCTTTGATTCTTTCATAGACCTTAGCACAGTACTGGGTGCTCCCGAGGGCAGAAACCAGGGCTCCAGTGTTAATACTACCCTCAGGTCTTCCCCAGCACTCCCGTGCAAGGCTGGGACGTGGGACATGCTCACGCGGCTGAACCAGGAGTGAGCTGTCGTGGAAGTCTGCCTGCATGTCCCATGTGTCTCACACAGCTCCTCACGGGCTCACCACCAACTTCTCAATCACAAAAATCTTCAGATCTCTGCTGAAGTTCTGTAGAGTTTGTGTCCCCAGAAAGGTCACAGCAGGAGACCAATGCGACATGCTCAGAAAAGCTGATTCCAGAGCTAAAAACCACAGTGGCTTTTAAAGACCACAGAGAAAACAAAAGATTTCAACAAATATTTTTCCTAAGAAGGCCTCGGTCTCTGGTAGGGTTTCCAAGTTGCAAACACAGCAAAAGTGGTGAGGGTAGAGGGAGGAACTCTGCTGGGCAGAACAGGACTTCATTTAGGCTAGACATGATAGCATTGTCCCCAGGATTTCTGTACTTCTTTAATGTGTTCTGAGAACCTTGATTCGTTGTTCCCCAATCTGACCAAAATAGCTTAAATATGACATGCCTAGTGAACAGAGGAAGGAGGGAAGGAAGGGAAGGAGGGAGGGAAGAAGGCAGGTAGGCAGGCAGGCAGGCAAGACATTAACAAAATTCCCACACACTTTTTCTTTGTGGGTTTCCTATGTCAAAATTAGCAAAATGGCGGACAATTTCCTCATTCCAGATGAGACTTGCTTTCCCCTTTTTCTGTACCCTGCTCTCAGGTAAGGTCCTGTGGAGAACAGTCAGAATCTGCTGGGAAACAGCAGCTTCTGCGTCTCTTTTCTATTATGCTGCCCAAAGGGTGTTACAGCAGAAATGCCTTCTGGCAGGACTGTGACCACCGTGTCCTAATGCACATCCCAAGTACGAGGAGAAGCAGTTCTGTTCCGGAAAGCCCGTCCCAGTGGGCACAGAGCTAGACAGCGGGGTCACCACATAGGGACAACACCCTACAAAGATGATTATCTGTTGAACAGAGGAAAGGGACGATAAAAAAAAACTACAGATATTATCAAGTCTTTATTCTAAAAAAAAAAATGGTGTAGAGAAAATGTCTACAGTATCAAAGAAATTACCTGCTCCCACCCAAATCACTTCCTGCGGTTTTAGGTAATGTGGTAGATTGACCACTGGTGTTTTTCTCTGTTTGCTCCCCAAATCCCATTAAGATGAGAGTAAAGGAATAAAATGGATGTCCGTCCACAAGGACAGGAGGACGGGGGAGGAAATAAACGTTAAACAAATGTTGGCCAATATTTGGATGAAAGGAAGCAGATGGAGGAGAGACTACTGACTTACCAAATTCTCTGGGACCTTTCCAGTTTAAAATATGCAAAGAAAGACTTTTTTTTTTTTGAGGAAAGAAAACCTTTTGATGGCAATTCATTGATGTTAGCTTTGGGCCACGTTCTGAAAGCCAACTGCCTAAATTTGTTGTATATTTTTCTTCTTTTTTTCCTTAAGACTTTTTTTTTTAACATTTAAAAATTTTTTTTTTATTTATTTGTCAGACAGAGATCACAAGCAGGCAGAGAGGGAAGCAGAGAGAGTTGGGGGGCGGGGTGGGAAGCAGACTCCCTGCTGAGCGGAGAGCCCTATTGGAGGCTCAACCCCAGGACCCTGGGATCATGACCTGAGCCGAAGGCAGAGGCTTTAACCCACTGAGCCACCCAGGTGCCCAACATTTTATTTTTATGTAATCTCTACACCTGGGATGTCTGGGTAGCCCAGTCAGTTAATCCTCTCTGCCTTCAGCTCGGGTCATGATTCCAGAGTCCTGGGATAGAGCCCCAGGTAGGGCTCCCTGCTCAGCGGGGAGTCTGCTTCTCCCTCTCCTCCATCTGCTGCTCTGTCAAAAAAATAAATAAAATCTTTAAAAAAAAAAGTAATCTCTATGCCTAACGCCTAATGTAGGACTTGCTGTATTTGTTTCATTGTTTATTCTCTTTTTCTCATGGTGTCCATGAAATTCCACTGTCTCCTTGCATAACATGGGGCATCTGTGACTTGAACTAAGAGCAGTTCTCAACCTCAAAACAGACGCAGGGAGCTGTGGCTGTGTGCGCATGCTCATTGTGTGCTGGTGAGCCTAGCAGAAAGTCGGGGGTGGGGGGTGGATATTTAACTAGCTGCTGTGTGTATTGTCTACTTTTTTCAAGGTGGAGCCTCAAGAGTGACCTTGTTCTTGTATCTCATCTCAAAAAAATGAATGTTTTTTTTTTTTTTTTTTTTTTCCCCCCAAAGGATGATCTATACCAGGTTAAGGACAGAGTATTATAAATCTAGTAAAGGTGAGATCCTGTTGCTTATGGAAGGCGAGCCAGTTCATGGGAAGTCTTAAGAACTAGAAGCTATACAGACACAGCAAAATGTGGCGCTAAGGCATGTTCTTAAAGCCGGGGTGGGGGGGAGTCAGGTGAAAATCTCTTTTAAAAAGATCTAAGTTTCTGGGCACCTGGGTGGCTTAGTGGGTTGAGGGTCCAACTCTTGACTTAGGCTCAGGTCATGATCTCAGAGTTCTTGGATCAAGACTTGCCTCCAGCTCCTTGCTCAGCAGGGAGTCTTCTGGAGATTCTCTCCCTCTGCTTCTCTCCTCCTCCCCCACCCTCTGCCCCCATTCTCTCTCTCAAATAAATAACTCTTAAAAAAAAAAAAAGATCTTGCAAGCTGGTGCAACCACTCTGGAAAACAGCATGGAGGTTCCTCAAAATGTTGAAAATAGAACTACCCTATGACCCTGCAATTGCACTGCTGGGTATTTACCCTAAAGATACAAACGTAGTGATCCGAAGGGGCACATGCACCCGAATGTTTATAGCAGCAATGTCTACAATAGCCAAACTATGGAAAGAACCTAGATGTCCATCTACAGACGAATGGATAAAGAAGATGTGGTATATATACACAATGGAATACTATGCAGCCATCAAAAGAAATGAAATCTTGCCATTTGCGACGACGTGGATGGAACTAGAGGGTATCATGCTTAGCGAAATAAGTCAATCGGAGAAAGACAACTATCATATGATCTCCCTGATATGAGGGAGAGGAGATGCAACATGGGGGGTCGAGGGGGTAGGAGAAGAGTAAATGAAACAAGATGGGATTGGGAGGGAGACAAACCATAAGTGACTCTTAATCTCACAAAACAAACTGAGGGTTGATGGGGGGAGGGGGTTGGGAGAGGGGGTGGGGTTATGGATATCGGGGAGGGTATGTGCTATGGTGAGTGCTGTGAAGTGTGTAAACCTGGCGATTCGCAGACCTGTACCCCTGGGGATAAAAATATATGTTTATAAAGCTGTAAAAAAAAAAAAAAAAAAAGAAAGAAAGGATGAATCCCCAAGTTTTGTAGCAACATGGACGGGACTGGAAGAGATTATGCTGAGTGAAATAAGTCAAGCAGAGAGAGTCAATTATCATATGGTTTCACTTATTTGTGGAGCATAACAAATAGCATGGAGGACAAGGGGAGATGGAGAGGAGAAGTGAGTTGAGGGAAATTGGAAGGGGAGGTGAACCATGAGAGACTATGGACTCTGAAAAACGATCTGAGAATTTTGAGGGGGTGGGGGGTGGGAGGTTGGGGGCACCAGGTGGTGGGTATTGTAGAGGGCACGGATTGCATGGAGCACTGGGTGTGGTGCAAAAATAATGAATACTGTTATGCTGAAAAAAATAAAAAAATTTAAAAAAAAAAAAAAAAAAGAAAAAAAAAAAAAAAGATCTAAGTTTCAGGCTGCCTGGCTGGCTCAGTCAGAAGAGCATATGATCTCAAGGTTGTGGGTTTGAGCCCCATGTTGTGTGTAGAGATTACTTTAAAAAATAAATAAATAAACTTTATTTTAAAAGAACTAAGTTTTGGGGTGCCTGGGTGGCTCAGTCATCAAGCATCCAACTCTTGGTTTCAGCTCAGGTCATGACCTCAGGGTCGTGAGATTGAGCCTCATAGTGGGCTCTGCGCTTCGCTCAGTCTGCTTGTCCCTCTCCCTCTGCTCCTCCCTCTGTTCTCTCTCTCTCTCTTATAAATACATAAAATCCTTAAAAAAAAAAAAAGAACTACATTTCTCTTTCTGTACGTTCCATAGAAAGCTCTGGCCTCTCCCCCATCCCATCCATAGGAGAAGGGAGTTTGAGAGAAGCCGGTTCAGAGACCCCAGACACGGCAAGGAGCAAAGGGACAACTGTAAACCCAGGGACTCCCCAAATTAGTGTCTCTCTCTGAAACTGTTGGATTTGCATCTCAAATTGGACTCTCAGCTCAGTGATCCTTGGCAGCCCCTGCCCACCTCCCACTGACAGATGGGTGATTTAAGAATTCTTCTCTGGAGAAATAGAACAGCTTCAGAGAAAAAGCCTACAGACACTGACATTTGGGAAGTCCACAGTGAAGAGGGGGGAAAAAAAAGCCTACAGTGAAATCTGCAGTGCAAAAAAAAAAAAATGTGCTCCCTCACAGCCCTTACAAATGGCTATTAGGTATCTCTCTCTCCAACATGAGCCACTTGTGAAAAGTAAGAGGAAGACGAATAGAAACTGACTATGCAATTGTGGTTAATCTCCACAGAGACATCAGGGAAGAAATGGTAAGATGTTTTGCAAAAGGAACATGTTACTAGCAATAATAGCAGTATCAACTGGACCAAGCATATATGAAAACTAACAATCCCTTAATCTGAATTTAATGCCCGTGAGTTGGGTATGATGATTTCCCCCAGTTTATACATGAGACAACCGAGGTACAGGCAAGGTAAGGAAATTATCAAAGATTATACAACTAGAAAGGAGTGTCTCCCAAATCCATTGAATTTCTCTCATTTTAACAACTACCTTATAATACCCCCCCCCACAAGAGAGCCTTTGAAAAAAATGCTTGGAGTCATTCAATTGGAAAACATGAAAAAGAGATAAGAAAATTAGAGATCAGGGGCACCTAGGTGGCTCAGTGGGTTAAAGCCTCTGCCGTCAGCTCGGGTCATGATCCCAGAGTCCTGGGATCTGGCCGGCACATCGGCACATCGGGCTTTCTGCTCAGCAGGGAGACTGCTTCCCTCCTCTCTCTCTGCCTGCCTCTCTGCCTACTTGTGATCTCTGTCAAATGGATAAATAAGAAATCTAAAAAAAAAAAAAGAAAAGAAAAGAAAGAGAGAGAGAAAGAAAGAAAATTAGAGATCAGTCCAGGAGGCCAACATCTGAGACATATATATATACAAACAAGAAGAAGAGGAGGAAATGGAAGGAATTATTTTTAAGTAGTATAATAACATTTCCTGACACTGAAATGAAATAGGGATTCAGACTGACTAGCCAACCATTAAGTGAATAGAAAAAGAGACTTACAAACAAAAACCCATGGTAGCAAAATATTACAACTCTGGGAATGAAGATAAGACCCTAAAAACTTCCAGAAAGGAAAAAAAGAGGTCACCTACAAAAGACTGGAATTAAAAAATGGCATCTGATTTCTCATCAGTAACTCTGGAAACTAACAGTCAATGGAGCAATGCCTTCTGAAATTTGAGTCAGAATTCTGTCCAACCTAACATTCTATACCCAGCCCAACCAGGAGTCAAGTGCGAGACACAGATTACACATGAACTGATAGCAAATGTCACCTGTAGGAGGGAAACCGAGGGCGGGCCGGGTGTGGGCCAGAGACTTTGTTTGCCCTGTATGCCCTCTTGTTCTGTTTGTTTACCTTGTTTATCTAACATTCTTCAGATAAGTTTTTTAAAGCTCTTTAAGTGATGCTAATAATTAACTGGGTTTGGGAGCCACCCATCTTAAATTAGAAAGCACTTGGGTGCTATCTTGCTCTGCCTTAGTCCTCCCCGGCAAGCCCGAGTTCACCTGGTGTGGGGGCAGGAAGAAAGGGAGGGAGCTCAACCGGAACCGGTTTGTGCGGCTGATGCAGAGATCATCTGGAAGACAGTCCTCGGGCAAGCCAAAGCCAAGACTCATCATTAGGCCATTTGAATAAACACATGAGTGAATGAATGAATAAATGAGCATGAAGCAGCCATTTGAGTCATTTGGGTGTGGGTGAGTAACAGGAAGAGAGCAAAGTTAGGGGAAATTACTTGGCATTACGAATTCTCCCTTGCAGAGACCTGACACGTTCTCCGGGGATATATCCTGAGTGTAGGAAGCCAAATTGCAATTCTGGATCTATTCCTACCACCTTAATGTGAGAAGCTGCAGTCTGCTTTGGCTGATTTATCTGCATACCATCATTAAGTAGCATCAAATCAAGGTCCACATTTTTAATTGCCATTATCTGTCTCAAAAAGAGAAACCCCGAGATGCTTCCGGCGAAGCATGCACTAGAACTGATTATAATTCTGCTCACACCCTTGATGTAAGAAGCGTATTAAAGCTCCTGTAGTCCTTAAGAGCTTATCTAATACCCTAGTTATTTTTAAGCCCTTTAAAAAGAGATGGTGTTAAATGAACAATATGATGAGTATGGTGAACTTTCTATTATGAACATGTTACTAAGAGTATATTCCAAGCACTTGACCTGAATGACCACAGGTTGGTAGCATGGGCCTCTTGGAGAAAGACTGCGATAGTCTATAAGGTTGGTTACAAGCACTGTATGGGGAATTACTGTCTTTCACGTTCTACCTCCCATAATCTAGAAGACAATTCCTTCCTCCACACAAACACCAAGATCAGGATGACACAGCTTTTATAAAAATTTCCCCATGACATATTCCAGGAAGATGTATTATCAGAGTGATAATGAGGATTATAGTTTACCTTCTTTGTAGAGCATAGGAGGTCTGATGTCAGACTCTTTGGGTTGAAATTTTGGTTGTAACAATTATTAGCTCTGAAATCTTAGCAAATTATTTGGTTTTACTCTATAAAATGAGGCAAAACCCTGCCTCATCAGGTTAAATGATTAAGTGAATGTATACACATTCACTTAATGTGAATTAAGTGAATATATATATATAATATATATAATGTTATAATAATTATAATTATACATAATAATTATAATAATTATAATTATATAATATAAATTATATATATAAATAAATATATAAATATATAATAATAAATAATTATAATAATTATAATAATAATATAATATATATGTATTCATATATATACATATATATATTCTGCTGTAGCGTACAGTAATTGGCATATAGGGATTTTTTTTTTAAAGATTATTTTTTTAAAAAGATTTTTATTTATTTATTTGACAGACAGAGATCACAAGTAGGCAGAGAGGCAGGCAGAGAAAGAGGAGGAAGCAGGCCCCCGCTGAGAAGAGAGCCTGATGAAAGGCTCGATCCCGGGACCTTGGGATCATGACCTGAGTGGAAGGCAGAGGCTTTAACCCACTGAGCCACCCAGGTGCCCCAAAGATTGTTTAAGAGAGAGAGAAAGAGCTTGTGCAAGTTGGGGGAGGGACAGAAGGAGAGAATCTTTAAGCAGACTCCCTGCTGAGCTTGGAGCCTGACATAGGGCTTGATCCCACAACCCATGAGAACACAATCTGAGCCAAAACCGAGACTTGAACTCTTTCTTAACTGACTGAGCCACCCAGGTGCCCCCAGTGACTGGCATATAGTAAGCACTCAATAAATGCTAATATTAATATTATAAAATGTTTTTATAATTTTCAGAGTACTTTCAGAGAAACTAACGCTAAACTATAATTCCCACTTTTCTGCATAACAAAACTCAAAATACAGATGGGAAAGAATGGTGAAATCTGAAAAGTGTTATGCAAATATAAAAGCGATAATATCAAGCTTATTATTACATTTCCATAAAACAGAATGAAAAATTCATGCCATCAACCTACTCTTGAGGGGTGTTGTGATTACCAAAAAATTAGTGAATTGTTAAAGCATTTTAAAATCTATATGACAGTGATTATCATTGTGAGTGGAAAAGCAGAGGAAGTTATTGTGTAATTTTTAAAGCTTTTTAAAAGTGGGATAGGCAGCCTGAGATTGTCCTTAATGATTCCTCCTCGTAGACCCCTCTCCATGAATGTGGGCTGGAATTATGTGATTGCTTATAACAAATAGAATATGGCAACAGATGTCTCCTCTGAGTTTCCATTTTAGGCACGTTCTTGTGCTCCCTCTTGGTTCACTCACCCTGAGGGAAGCCAGTTGCCCTGTGATGATGCAGCCCTGTGGAGAGGCCTATGTGGTGACTGAGACCTGCTAACAACCACTTTGTAAACTCACAAGTGGATTCTCTGTACTTCAATTGAGCCTTCAGATCAGACCACAGCCCCATTCAACAGTTTAATTCCACCTTCTGAGAGACCCTGTGCCAGAACTACCCAGCTGAGCTGTGCCTGGACTCCTGACTCACAGAAACTCTGAGATAAGCTATTTGGTGGTTTTGAGCTCCTAAGTTTTGGAACAGTTTGTTATGCACCAATAGATAATTAGTAAAAAAATATAAATACATAAAGTGCACAATCGCAAGTGTACAGCTTGATGAATTTCACAAAACGAACATGCCCAAACAGGCACCCAAATCAAGATATAAAACATAGTCAGCACGTTAGAAGCCTCCCCATGTTCCCTTCTACTCATTTTCTCTTTCTCTGACAGTAACCACTCTCTGGAATTCCAAAAGCATAGATTAATTTTTTTTTGTTTTTGTAACTTATATAAATAGAATCATATGGTATGTACTCTTTTGTGTATCTTCTTTTGATCAGCATTATATTCACGTGTAGTTTTTTTAAAAGCATACTTAAAATGCCATTGCTCAGGGCCCCTGGGTGGCTCAGTTGGTTGGACCTCTGCCTTCAGCTCAGGTCATGATCTTGGAGTCCTGGGATTGAGCCCCACATCAGGCTCTCTGCTCGGGAGGGAACCTGCATCATCCTCTCTCTCTCTGCCTGCCTCTCTGCCTACTTGTGATCTCTCTGTCAAATAAATAAATAAAATCTTTATAAAAAATGCCATTGCTCAGTCATAGTATTTAATATGTTCCAAATAAGAAGAGAGTGAGTTTATTTATATGCAAAAAATGGGAGCATAAATAAAGAAAGATTGAGAAGCATTTCTATATATGACCAAGAGTAGAGAAGCTCTGAGGGAACTCACAAGAATCCTAGCATAACACTAGATCAATGAAATTTCTGTTAAATATATGTACTGGGATGCAGTATGATATGCCATTAAGGATATGGATGTTAGAGTTAAAATGGCTTGGCTTGATTTGAACCATGGCACCACTCCTTACTAATTTGGTGATCTTGGGAAAATTAATTTCTCTGTGTCTCAGTGTCTTGTCTGTAAAAAGAGGGTTATAATAGTGCTTACTTTACAGGATTGTTGAGAAGATTAAAAATGGAAATCAATATGGGGGGCACCCGGTGGCCCAGCAGTCAGTTAAGCATGCAACCTTTTTTTTTTTTTTTTTTTTCAAAGAATGAGATAGAAAGAGAGAGCGCAAGCAGGGGGAAGTGTTAGGCAGAGGGAGAAGTAGGCTCCCCGCCAAGCAAGGAGCGCGACATGGGAGTCAATCCCAGGGCCCTGGGATCATGATCTGAGCCAAAGGCAGACGCTTAACCGACTAAGCCACCCAGGCATCCCAAGCATGCAACTCTTGATCTCAGCTCAGGTCTTGATCGAAGAGTTGTGAGTTCAAGCCCTGGGTTGGGCTCCATGCTAGGTGTGGAGCCTACTTTAAAAAAGGCCGGGGTCGGGGGGGGATGAATATAAATGAAGTAGCACAATACTTTGCACATAACAGGCATTCAGAAATTGTTAGCTATTGTCAATAAATGGTTCCATAGAGGGGTTTTAAAATATATTGGATGCAAATGTGTATTATCTATCATTTTTCTCATATAGGAAGTGATTTCCCTGTGAATAGAAAATACAGCTTCCTTGATTCTTTTTGTTTTGTGAAGTGTAAAAATAAAATAACCAGGGTGTGCCTGGGTGGCTCAGTCATTACGCGTCTGCTTTTGGCTCAGGTCATGATCCCAGGGTCCCGGGATTGAGCCCCACATCGGGCTCCCTGCCCAGAGGGGAGTCTGCTTTCTCCCTCTGCCTCTGCTCTTCTCCCCTGCTTGTGTGTGTGCTCTCTCTCAAATAAAGAAAACCTTTAAAAATAAAATAAAATAACCATTTAGTTTATCAGCAAAATGTGTTTATTCAGGAATAGCAGAGGAATCACAATTTGGGACATGCAAACCATGTCAAACCACAGACATGTTCACAGACCAAGGTGAGAACTTCTCAAATCCATTTTTTTTTAAGATTTTATTTATTTGTTTGTCAGAGAGAAAGAAGGCACAAACAGGAGGAACAGCAGGCAGAGGGTGAAGCAGGCTCCCCACCGAGCAAGGAGCCCAGTGTAGTATTCGACCCCAGGACCCTGGGATCACGACCTGAGCAGAAGGCAGACGCTTAACAGACTGAGCCACCCAGGTGTCCCCCCAATTCCATTTTGAATGAAATTTTTACTTTATTCATTTTCTAGGTATTATGGCTTGGCTCTCTCATGCCGTCGTCAGCCTACTCTTGAGAGATGTTGTGATTACCAAAAAATTAGGGAATTGTTAAAGCATTTTTAAATCTCTATGACAGTTGTGAGTAGAGAGGAAGTGACGGAGGGAGAAAGAGATCTTCTATTTGAAGGTCAACTTCTCTTTGTTCCTAGTTTTATAGGAATGTAGATGGGATAGGTAAAGCCTGAATTGGTGCTTTAATTCATCAGTGGGTTTTTATCAGCATGACCTCAGTTCTCCATTGCCATGAATCCCTGAAAACTGACCATTGCACTCTCAGTAGTAAGTCTGTGTCTATTTTTAATTTCCTCACTCTGTTCAAATCTCCCTGCCGAAGGTAATAAAAGATTTAGATTTAGAAAGAGACTTAGCATTTGGAATGAGACAGAGGCTATAAATAGACATGTCAATGAAATAGGTTAGTGAGGGAACTGGTTCTCAGCGCCTCGGAATCAAAGGCACACATTCTTGTCTGATCTGTGTCTGGACACAGGCATGCTTGTAGGTTCTCTGCACAGGTATGTGTGTGTTTTCCTGCCTACGTGAACATGAACACATGTATGGAAAATGAACCTGCACATTCCTGAGAACAGAAATCTGCGAGATAACTGGTGTTATTTCTGAGCAGTGGGGTGATTAATCCCTCTGGACCACGTCAGTATCCTCTCCCTGACAATTATTACTAGAGATATCAGGGTAAAACATTACTGTTACATAGTCAGCCCCTGGACTGTAGGGCTGTGACACAGCTTGCATCCATTCATGTTACATTACTGACCATTCTTTGGGAACTTGTCAAGACCAAGGGTCCAAGGTGATGTTCCAATCTGTCAAGTACTAAGGTCTGTCTAGAAACTAGTTTCCTAAGCAGTTGGGCTACCATTTCCAATCTTTGGAGTTCCACCCCCTCATTTATCACTGCTCAAATTTCAATCTGTTTTTCAAGGCCCAGGTGACATAATTCCTCTTCTAGGAAGCCATCCCTGATCACCTTGGTGATCTTCCTCTTCTGAATTCCCTTACCACTCCCTGACCCTCACACTGATCTTGATCGCACGCTGCCTTAAACTGGGCTTGTTGAATGCTATTTGTTTCTCTGTTACTGTGATCTCTTCATAGACAAATGACAATGTCATTGATCTTTGTTTCCAGCAGCTCCTAGTATGGTAGCAGGAATGCCCTCATACTCATTGAACAAAAGAGCACTCCTAGTTACTCCCCTGTGAGTGCCAACGATTTCGTCACTATTCCTTTTTGTGGCACCCAGAATCTGAAGTATTGAAGACAAGGTGTTTGATTAAAGACATTCTATAGAAGACAGTATCCCTGATTATCCTGTGATACAGAAGTTGGTATCCGTAAATATCTCATGATATACAATAATACAAAATTTGATACTAGCAGAAGTCTCAATATCTTGGAACAATGTTGCCGTGATTTCAGATTCTCAATGATAAAAGAGAATAGGAATCATTTGATATGTTTCAGCAGGTGAGTTTTAAATATGAAATTGTTCAAAAGGCAAGACAACGACCTTCTATAGGCTTTCCCAAGCTTGAGATTGTAGATATAATCGGAACACCCCAGGATTTTGTAATTCTGTAAATGACTGGCCTAGAACCAAGACTAAATGTCAAGACTGAAAGGACCTGGAAGGTTCTTGTGCTGATTCCTCAGTCCCTCTAAGCCATCTGTGATGGATTTTTGTTCCTTCCGTTTGTCTTTCTTATTGACTGTCTACTAAAGCAAGTCTTCACAGCACCTGTTTAATTGCTTTGTTTCATAATAAATTCTGCAATTAAGATAAGGTGTTTGGCCTCAGAGTAAACATCCATTTCAGTTGGACAAAGTGAAAACAGTGAACTGAAGCTATTAAAATAGTGTATATTTCTGTTGCCTTGGTAAAAAGTTCCTCTCAAATATCTGTTTTTCTGATTTCTGTTGCCCTTGAAAATTAAATGCGGGTTGTTTGAAATTTAGTATATAATCACAAATGGCAACAAAGTGCTTATCAAGCTTAAATCCAAGGTCATCTATAATTCTTTGTCAATAATAATCCTTACTAATAGAACTGCATTAAAGATGAGGCATGGCTAATCCTCTGTAAGTAAATTCTGCCCCCTTGTGGATTAAAACATCCATAGATAAGAAAGAAATTCAGTAATAGCTTGGGTCAGTTCCCTTCACTTCTTTTAAAAAAACACTTCAGGGCGCCTGGGTGGCTCAGTGGGTTAAGCCGCTGCCTTCGGCTCAGGTCATGATCTCAGAGTCCTGGGATCGAGTCCCGCATCGGGCTCTCTGCTCAGCAGGGAGCCTGCTTCCTCCTGTCTCTCTGCCTGCCTCTCTGCCTGCTTGTGATCTCTCTCTGTCAAATAAATAAATAAAATCTTTAAAAAAAAAAAAACAAAAACACTTCAACAGGGTGCCTGGGTGGCTCAGTGGGTTAAACCTCTGCCTTCGGCTCGGGTCGTGATCTCCGGGTCCTGGGATTAAGCCCACATCGGGTTCTTTGCTCAGCGTAGAGCCTTCTTCCCCCTCTCTCTCTGCCTACTTGTGATTTCTCTCTCTGTGTGTCAAATAAATAAATAAAATCTTTAAAAATAAATAAATAAAATAAAAAATGAAAAAAAAACACTTCAACAATCTTTAAAAACAATGTTAACAATGAAACAAAATGAGATCGTTTATATCAGTTGTGTATGAGCTGATTGATGGTGACAAAACACATTGAGAGATAATAGTATACATTTGTGTCTTATACTTTGCATCCCATTCAACGAGGACAGTGCCTTGAATATTAATATTATCAGTTAATATTTCATACAATATTATAGTTAGAAAGAACTTTAAATATTGATTCATCATCCACATGTAAGGATCGCTTTTACAGCTCCTGACATATCCCCTGCCTGAATGACTCCAGTAATGGAAAGTTCACTAACTGTTACTGCTCATTCTCCTATCAGGCAGGACTGTTAGAAGGTCTAACAACAGGGACAGGGTGTCTCAGTTGGTTCAGCGTCTGCCTTCAGCTCAGGTCATGATCCCAGGATTTTGAGATCAAGCTCTGCATTGAGCTCCCTGCTCAGTGGGGAGTCTGCTGCTCCTTCTCCGGCTCCCCCTGTCTGTGCTCTCCCTCTCTCTGTATCCAATTAATAAATAAAATCTTAAAAAATAAATTAAAAAATAAAATCTTTTAAAAATAAATAAATAAAATGTACTAGTCTCTTATCAATGGCTTCATCTTCTAATTATGTCTTACTTCCCTCAGTTATATAAAAGTATACATGATGAAAACCAAAAAGTTACCCCTGCCCATCTCTTTGAAAGTCTTACAGGCTCACGAAAATCTTTAATAAATGTAAATGTCTTTTAGAGAACAAAATCTTGAACTCATCTTAGCTGAATGTAGGCAGCCATCATCTGAGGAAATAAAACGACCCTTCTCGTAGTAGAGAAAAACAGGGAAAGGGAACTGACATTTTAGCGGGGAGACTCCTATGTGCAGGCACTGTGCTGGGTGCCTTAGTCAGTGTTTCCTTCAATTCCCATTTTGCAGATGAGAATGGTAAGGCTCAGGGAGGGTAATTCTCCCAAGCTTTGGCTCTCAAAGGGCCTGTGTTAAGTGCCCGAGTTGTATTAGAAGCCTTCCCTTAGGGAAAGCTGGAGGCTTCCAGGACTAAATCTTGCATGTGCACACAGAGAATGTTTGTACCACTGGTACCTCCCAGCGCCTCCCCCCACCGTCAAGTGCAGGGCGCATCCTAGACGCCCAGGGGTGACCCTTGAATTGTGTGGATGCACTTACATGTGGATTTCTTACAGTACAGTACTGTACATGTGTTTTCCCTATGATTTTCTTAATATTTTCTTTTCTCTAGCTGACTTTATTGTAAGAATACAGTACACAGTGCACATAGCATACGGAATATGTGTTAATTGCCTGTTTATGTTATTAGTAAAGTTTCCTGTCCACAGTAGGCTCCTAATCAAGTTTTGGAGTCAGAAGTTATATGTGGATTTTGGACTGCAGGGGGCGCCAGTGCCCCCACCCCTGCATTGTTCAAGGATCAGCTGTATTTCCCTATTTGCAGTTCTGTTTAACATTTCCAATTCTCGGGGCGCCTGGGTGGCTCAGTGGTTAAGCCGCTGCCTTCAGCTCAGGTCATGATCTCAGGGTCCTGGGATCGAGCCCCGCGTCGGGCTCTCTGCTCTGTGGGGAGCCTGCTTCCTCCCCTCTCTCTGCCTGCCTCTCCGCCTGCTTGTGATCTCTCTCTCTGTGTCAAATAAATAAATAAAATCTTTAAAAAAAAAAAAACATTTCCAATTCTCTGGGCTGTAGTTTCCTCCTAAGTTAAGTTCTGATGATCTCTTACAGTCTTTCTTAATAAAGATGAACCCTTCAATGCCTGGGAGCCTAGAGCTAGCTCTTCCCACTCACCCACCGGGCAGTGGAGACATGTGCTTATCCACTGCCAAACCCAAGAATTCTTTTTTTAAAGATTTTATTTATTCAGGGGCACCTGGGTGGCTCAGTGGGTTGAGCCTCTGCCTTCAGCTCAGGTCATGAACTCAGGGTCCTGGAATTGGGCTCCCGCATCCGGCTCTCTGCTCAGCAGGGAGCCTGCTTCCCTTCCTCTCTCTGCCTGCCTCTCTGCCTACTTGTGATCTCTGTCTGTCAAATAAATAAATAAAATCTTTAAAAAAAGGATTTTATTTATTCATTTGTTAGAGAGAGAGAGAGAGCACAGAAGGGGGAGCAGCGGGCAGAGGGAGAAGCAGGGTCCCCACTGAGCGAGGAGCCAAATGTGGGCTCAATCCCTGGACTCTGGATTCCTGACCAGAGCCGAAGGCAGACTCAACCGACTGAGCCGCCCAGGCTTACCCAGGCCCGAGAATTCCATACAGAGCCCAACCCCTGTCTGCTTATGCTACAGAACACAGGTGTGGGGGTGGGGAGGGAATGCACAAAAGGAAAATTTTGAGAAATTCACAGGGATCCCAGTGAGCCCCTCGCCCCGAAGTCTGGGGCGCTGAAGTTCAGGGAAGACTAGAGATGCATGCCCTCTCATCTTGAGTTTCCCTGCTGTGGTAAAGTCATTTGTATTTCCTGGGCAGCCCCTCCCTGCAGGGCTGTATTTAGTTCTGGCTATGGTATAAATAGAACTTCGCATGCTGGCAAAGCACGCCACCCACCACCGTGTTCCTTTCCTTTTGGGACATCAACCAAACCTGAGCCTTTGATTCCCTCTAGTGGCTCAAATCGGCAACTTTGATAGCTGTTTCTTCGCATTTATTTATTTATTTATTTAAGGTATAGTGCCTACTGTATGCACTAAATTGGTCCTTGGTTCTCCAGCTTCTCCAGGGGCATGGGATGTTGGTTTCATTTGATCATTGTATCCAGGGCCAAGTGAGCAGGGGTAGAAGCCAGAGCTCCTTCTTCCACGCTTAGCTTAGTGCGATGCAAACTGGCTAATCTCCTTGCCATTCTATAGCTGCTTCATGGGGCCTGAGGGAGGATAGGTTTTATATGGGTTATGCCTTAAAGGAGCTGTAGGACTTCAGGGCAACTCCTTTATCCCTGGGCCTCAGTCTGCTCCCAGGTGAAATGAGTCCATGGGTTAAATTCAAGTCAATCCAACAATGGTTTATTGAACACCTGCAGAGTGAGGGGTCCTGGGCTGAGCGCTTTGGGAAGGTTGTGGTCAGTTGGTACCTGATCTCAAGGAGCTTGCAGGCTAATGGGAGAACCACGTGTCCAGGAAGCCAGAAGCTGCCTAGCATGGCTGTTGGAGTAGGACCTTTGCAGTGAGACGCATCTGGGCTTGAGCCCCTGATCTGTCCTTTCCTGGCTGCGTGATCTTGAACAAATTGCTAAGCTTGTCTTCATGCTTCATCTGTAGATTTGGATAATCACCCTTTCTTCATCGGGCTGAGTCATCGGTGTACAGCCAAACCACACAACTACTCCCTAACTGGCCACTCCCCTTGCAGTTTCAAGTTTTAAACAGAAATAGCAGAAACCTTATTAGGAATGTCAGTAAAACCCTATGAGGGGCTTATCCTGTTGGTTCTGAAGGCCGTTTCTTAGGCCCTACAGTTCTCTGTGGTCTCCTTTCTCTGCCCTGGAGCTTGGGAATCCACCTGCTGTTTCTGTTGGTGGGGCGGGCGGGTGCCTCTGAGGGCCCAGCCCTGCCGTATCAACCCAGCCTGCCTACTGTGTAGAGGGAACTACAGTTTCCCCTGCTTCCTTCTTCCTCCTTTCAGGCGGTTTTCCTTCCCACAGATCGATTGCTAATATCTTGGGAAATGAACGGGGAATAAGAAAGGTAGCTTATCTGCTTCTGTGAGTCACAATCCTTGATCTTTAGTGCTCCAAAGGGGCAGAATGAGTGCTTCCCAGGAGAGGGGACTTCACCAGAAACCCTGACACCTGGGGCTGTCCCAGCTTGGAGGTGGTATGATTCTGTTACCTTGTGAACCTCTCGTAGGAGCATTGTGAATGGCTTTTCACGCTGAGCTCCTTTATTGTGTGCAAGGAGGCAAAGGAGGATCTTAGGGCATGCCTTCATGCCAGACACATGATACCTAGAATCTAGGTGACGTTCTCTAACATTGTGGATTTAATAGTCCACAGGGTCTGAAATGAACAGGAAGGAGAGAAGGTGAGCGAACTTAGAGCCTAGAGTTGCTGGCGGGACACTCTTCCTGGAACAAGATGAAAATTAGGGGTAAAGAAAGCCAAAAGTGGAACTGAAATCCTGTTGGCCAAGGGGATACTGGATGCGTGGAGGGACAGGATCCCAATGTGGTAACTTGGGATTTCACTTTGGACAGGAAGGGTTCCTTCATATTTTGAAGCCACGTGGGATGAGACTATAGAGACTGGAAGATAGAACTTGGAGGGGCAGAGAATGAGGTCTCTAATGGAAGCAGGAACTGCCTATAAGATTCCACTCATGGGGTGCCTGGGTGCTCAGTGGGTGAAGCCTCTGCCTTCAGCTCAGGTCATGATATCAGGGTCCTGGGATCAAGCCCTGCATCGGGCTCTCTGCTCAGCAGGGAGCCTACTTCCCGCTCTCTCTCTTTCTGCCTGCCTCTCTACCTACTTGTGATCTCTCTCTGTGTCGAATAAATAAATAAAAATCTTTTTAAAAATTAAAAATAAAAAAAGATTCCACTCGTTCCCTGAGGCCTGCTGCCCTTACCTGTCGGCCTGTGGGAGTAGCCTGTCTCTAAGGGTGGCTCAAGGGGCCAAGTGATATCTGGAGCCTGTTCTGGGAAGGTTACCAACCCCTGCCTTTCCTTTGGTTTCTGCCCTTTTGCAAACCTCTGCTGGTAAAGGAGAGAAAGTTAAAAAAACAAAGTTGTTGACCTGAATTATTTATTTCATCATTCATAAAAACCAAGAAGGTAGGAAAGAGGACGAGTACGGATCGCTAAGAGTATAATTCAGGGGGCTCCAGAAACTAATGATGAATTCACTTAAAGGAGAAGCCAGTGGGAGATTCCGGGACCTTCTGGTACCTCTGGTCCGGGATTCTTCCAACACCTTGATTTGGCCCTTGCCCACAGGAACACCCCGTAATTATTAGTTGTAATATTTGCTTCCCACGCATTGCTATGCATTTCTGCATTACTCATTAGATGCTCTCCTCTTCCAGTTTCCTACTATGTTGGAACCTTGGGGACTCACACTGAGATCAAACGAGTGGCAGAAGAA
The DNA here is from genome assembly GCF_902655055.1 of Lutra lutra. Taxonomy (NCBI): domain Eukaryota; kingdom Metazoa; phylum Chordata; class Mammalia; order Carnivora; family Mustelidae; genus Lutra; species Lutra lutra. The sequence continues at coordinate 18,589,454 of NC_062287.1, read as the reverse complement.
AAGGTCACTTTGCCCTGTCACCATCAGCTCGGGCTTCCAGAAAAAGACACCCTGGATATCGAATGGCTGCTCACCGACAATGAAGGGAACCAAAAAGTGGTAAGTGTACCGTTAGCCAGAGGGCCCCCCCATCCCCATCGCCGTCCCCACTCATCCCCTCATCCTCCCACAGCTGTCTTTCCTCAGTCCTCTGGTTTTCTGTTGGAGGAAAGGGCTAGAATAGCTCTTTCATCTGGCTTATAGTTGGAAGACTCTAGAGATAAAAATTATCAACAAGGAAAGGTACTTGGGTCTTAAAGATAAGAAGTTCTGGGTTCTTGAGGCAAGCAAGCAAGCCACCTATCATTTGTCAGGGAGGGAATCTCCGCTGTTAGTGTCTTTTCCTAAGAAGGGAGCTAAGATGCATTAGCTGGTTTCCCTAGTCTAGTGGCCAGACCCCAGATCTATAGTAGGAAGCCTACTCCCCTTTCTCCTCTGAAACCATTACCACCTGCCTATGTTAAAGTTTTGCACAAAGTCATGACTTTCAAACTCTGAGATTATGTAATGTAACAAACAACATACAATGCTGGGCATGACTGAAAATGTTTAACACACATGTGATGGGTCAGCAAAAGAATTGATACTGGTTCTGGAGTTGGAAAATGAAGGCGCTGGCCCTGGGTCTTGTGTGCTTAGGATGGAGAGGTCCTTTGGTGCCTATGGGCTTTCGGGTGGTGTGAACAGAACTCGTAGCACTTTGCTCCATTGATCCACGGGGCTGGTCTCTGTTGAGAGTGAGAAGTGAGTAGCTACTGTATTATCCTGTCTGCCTTGGCTGTATTCAGCCTTCCTCAAGCAGGGTTTTCTAGCATAACTCTTCTCATTCCATTTACCCAACTGAGTTACTTTTTAAAAAGCTTTTGGCTGAGGGGTGCCTGGCTGGTTTAGCTGGCGGAGCATGCAACTCTTGATCTCAGGCTTATGAGTTCAAGCCCCATGTTGGGTGTAGAGATTGCTTTAAAAAAAAAATCTGAAAAGAAAACAACTTTAGGTGGAAAGTTTTGTGATTTTTAAAAAAATCACATAAAATAAGCCAGGGAAACTGACTTTAGACTTTCCTTCCTTTTCAGAACTTTACCTCTCACCCTACTAAAAAGTGAAAAGATTGTCCTTTCTTCTCTGTCTATTCCTCTGATTTCAAATGATGGTTTGTGCTGGAAGAAGTTAAAGTTTTCACTAAAATAAAATCCAGGATCATTGTTGGATTTCAGCTCCTACATCACTTTGTTATTTTGATACTGTGTGTCATCTGGTTCTCAGTACATCATCCTAAGACTCTGTTCTCCGTAGAGCAAGGTCACCTTAAACTGAGCATTTTTATTCCAGCAGATTCTCAGTCAATTGTAGATATGATACTCTCTGTTCTGAATCAAGTAAATAAGAGCCATGTTCCTCTTACAGAAATTTAAGAAGAATGCCTCCACTCATCTAACTTTGACCCAGGTGCTTTCATTTAAACTAAAGGAAAAAGAGAGTTGCTTTTTTATGTAGCCAAGTGAATATAAGGCTTAGAAGTTCATTGCTGATTAAAGCAGACCACTGATATGGCTTTAAGCAGCCACAGTTCCCTACTTGTCTCCAATTAATGCTCCAAAGTAAGGATCGGGATTTATTTGGTCATTCAGAGCACGTGGATTTATTTAGCAAATACTATACACCGAGCTAGGTACTGGGACACAATAGTGAAGAAGATGGCAAAGTCCCCGCCTCCCTGGAGTTTACAGTGCCAAGCCCTTCAGTAATTTAAAAAAAAAAAAAAAAAAGAAAGAAAGAAAAAGAAAAAACACCAAAAAAATTTTTTTAAGTAGAGAGCCCTTAAACATTAAGCTATGTTCTGGTTTGCAGTCTATTTAGCGCATAGTAGTATCCATTTAACTCAACCCGGGAGGATTAAATAACTAGGATTAGTAGTCTCATTTATAAATAAGGAACCCCATACAGCGTGTGCCCAGACACAACACACAAAGTGAGAAAAGGGCTTAAGGTCACTCATTGTGCCATTTGAAATGAGGCACTTGTGGTATCAGTACCTGGGCTGTTAACTGCCAGCTGTGCTACCTTCATAAATAATTTGAAATTAGAGTCTGTGTTATGTAGGAAATAAGGAGAATGTGGGAAGAAAACTATTCCAGACAGAATCAGTTGTGCCAAGGCCCCATTGCTGGAAGAAGCTTGGTCCTATTGCAAGTTCTAAAAGAGTGAAAATCAATTTTTTAAAAATTTATTTTTATTTTTTTAAGGATTTTATTTATTTATTAATTTGTCAGAGAGAGTAAGAGAGCAAAAGCTGGGGGGAGCGGCAGGCAGCAGGAGAAGCAGGTTCCCTGCTGAGCAGGGAGCCCGACGACGTGAGGCTGGATCATGACCCGAGCCGAAGGCAGATGCTTAACCGACTGAGCCACCCACGTGCCCCTCAAAATAAATTTAGGTTAAACTGAGTAAATACTGGATTCCCACTATCCACATGAAGGAGGTAGTTGTGTGAAGAAGTAACTTGAGAACTAAGTGACAGAGATAACGATAGAAATGGGCAGAGTGTTCTAGCTGAATATGAAGGAGGCACCATTGACCAAAAGTTGTTGGGGGGGCGGGGGGTGGGTCAAGGGCAGCTCCCGTAAAGAAGTCGCAGCTGATCTGAGTGCTGATAGACATTTCCTGATTGCACTGAGGAAATCACAAGAGCGTAGACACAAAGGCTGCAAAGTTCTGGGAAATCATGAGCAGCTAGCATACGTGAAGTACAAAATGTGAGCTCACAGAGGTTGCAGGACCAGAACACGAAAGGTCTTGTGGAACAGGTTAGGAACCTTAGATACTTTCTTACATTGTCGTGGAGTTCTTGAAGGATTTTAGGAGCGACAGGGACATAGATGCGTCTAAAGCAATCAACCTGGTCCTGTGTGGAAGCACACTGATTTAAAAGAGACTTGAGTAGAAAAGCAAGATCAGTTGAACAATTTCAAACTATACAGTAGGGGCTTACACTATAGTCATGGGTAGCTGGGATATCAAGGTGTAATATGCAAATGTAGTGGGTAAATTTGCCACCATTTTTGGAATGAGTGAGGGTGAGAGAGAAAATACAGGAGGGGCTTGACCAGATGTGGTGCCTAAGGTAGGCTAGCCAATAACCTAGACCCCAAGGTTAGCCTTGCATTTCAATCTGAGCAGAATTGGCTCCCTCCCTTTTGTCTAGGAGGCTGAGAAATGCAGAGACCATTTGGGAGCGGGTAGGCAGTTTGGCAAATATTTGAATTTCAGCCTAGGTAGATAGCCCGGCCTCTAGAACTCTGGAGCTCTCCTCCTGGTTCTAGGGGTGGTAACACAGTTACTTTCCAAAGTCAGAGTGACCATCTCCCTCAGGGTCAGTCATGAACACACAGCAGAGACCTTTCCCCTCTATTTTTCGGGTGGAGAAATTAGGGCAGAGATGTTCTCATTTGTGTGCCAAATCCCTCGTGCCACCTCCTTTTCTCCTTTCCCCCTAGTCTTTGATCTTGAGCAAGAGAACTCCTGATCAAGGGGTTGAGCTTCTGGCTCTCGATTTTGGCTCAGGTCATGATCTCAGGATCCATACTGAGAGTCTGCTGAAGAGCCTCTATGTCCTTCTCCCTCTCGCACTACCCCTGCTCGTGTTCCCTCCCTCACTGCTCTCTCTCTGTCAAATAAATAAATAAAATCTTTTAAAAACAAACCAAAAAACCAAAAAAAAAAAAAAAAAAACAAAAAAAAAACCCCAAAATGCATCTGTAACAGGTCCACCAGGCATGTCATAAGACACACAACCCCACAACAGCTGCATTTCATGGACTTCATTTTTTGTTTGTTTGCAAAAGGATTAAATTTATGTTCACTGTTCTCCCATCATCCCCCTCCCCCACCGCACCCCAGGGCAAGGGCTTAGTCTCAGCTCTGTGTTTCCTAGAATTAAAACCACAGCTAGGACAAAGGGACACCCACGTACCTGATATTCAATGTGCGTCTGAAAAAAACTGAGCTAAATTGCAAGGCTGGAACTGAGCCCCAACCTGTGTCCTAAATGCGTGTGAAATGCTCACATTAGGCAATGGTTATTTAATTATAGTAAGATTATTTTGGAGTTGTACAATGTCTGCTTTCCAAAGATATTAAATACTTACCTTAGGTGTGTCCCCCAGCCCCCTTCTTTCCCCCATTAAATAATGGGACAAGATTTGGGGGGAAGGGGAGAAAAGCACTCGGGAGTCAGCCCTACCTGGATATACCAGATGCTGTGGTGGGGCCATGTCCAAAGGGCTGAGGCTCACAGGAGGAAGTCAGTGATTCTACACAGGGATCTAGTACAAAGGCTAATACACAGATGGTGGCCTTTGAGCTTGATCTTGAGGCCTGTGTAGGTGTTGTTGAAGCAAAAATAAAAGAGAGGCATTTCAAAAGGAGAGAAGACTGCATGATCCAAGACAAAGACATATCAGAGAGTGTTGTTCAGAATCAAGGGACCTCAAGCTTGGGGACAAGGCTATTCAGAGATGCAAGGACAGGGACCAAAGATGAGGCACAGCCCAGGCTGCCCTGGCCTTAGGTGCCAATTTCAGAGGGCTGAGCTTTAGTCCAGTGTGTGCACAAATGTGGGAAACCGATGGAGGCTTTCAGCAACGGGGCTTTACTCTACAAATGCATGGAATGACTTATGTTCTCTGGGTACTAGGCGGGACAATTTTGGAAACCTTAGCGACTTCCCTGAACCGGCCTAATAAAAGCGATCGTGAAGGCTTACTAGCAAAAACCCAATGAAGTAGCTTACCCCCGTTTTACAACTGAGGAACTTAAGGTTCAGAAAGGTAAATTAACCGACCAAAGTGCAGAGCTGTTAAGTGGAGGGGCAAAGGCTTGAATGTAAACCCGGTGACTTCCCTGCTTGCTCACTCTTCGTCACTGTACCCTGGTGCAGTGTTTTTTCCAGTCAGGACTCAGTAGTGGATTCTAAGCGAGCAGACTGGGTTTTTTGTTTGTTTGTTTGTTTAACACAGACTGGAAAATATCAGTGTATTGCACATACGCTATTTCCTGAAACTTACACTTCAGTTGTCTAGTGCACTCCACGTGCATGCTGGGTCACGGATGTAAGTTTCTTGGTGTAAGTCTGTTCAAAGCTGGAAAGCTCCTATTCTATAGGAGACTTAAAGCAGCCAGAGTCTCCTGTGGACCGCACCTTACTCAGTCTCTCCGAAGTCAAATGTGACTTTCAAAAATATGAAATGTTCATCCAAATAGTAACATGAATAAGAAAGAAATCCCCTAGAGCAAAAAGGTTCACCCACTTCCCAAATCCCACAAAACCCCCAAATTCCTAAAAATTACCCGGCTCTTGGGGTACCTGGTTGGTTAAGTTGGTAGAATGTGAGACTCTTTTTCAAAGATTTTATTTATTTAATAGACAGAGATCACAAGTAGGCAGAGAGGCAGGCAGAGAGAGAGGGGGGAAGCAGACTCCCCGCTGAGCAGAGATCCTTATGCAGGTCTCTATCCCAGGACCCTGAGATCAAGACATGAGCCGAAGGCAGGGGCTTAACCCACTGAGCCACCCAGGTGCCCCAGAACGTGAAACTCTTGATCTCTGGGGTCGTGAGTTCAAGCCCCGTATGTGGCATAGAGTTTACCTAAGATAAAAATTAAACAAATTAAACAACCAATTCCCAACTCTTTACTGATTTTTGATTTTTGGTTTAGAATCTCTTCATTCTTCCTAGGAAGCACAGACTCACTTCCTTGTAATGATTATGCAGCTACGAGGTAACATGAAAAAGTCAGAAAGTAACATTCATTGAGTACCTGCGAGGCATTCCCACCTCACTTGTCCTACCTCCAAATATCAGCCCCCCCCCTTTCTTTCTTAAGAGGAGGTAAGCTCTAAAGCTTAAAGTTTGTTTCCGGTTGCTAATATATTTCCTCCTCTCCCTATTGTCCCAGTGAGTTGGCATTTCTACGGCAGCTGCTTCCACCACCCCAAGAAACCTGTCCTTTCTACCCAGTACAACAGGATGTGGGGCCAAGAACACCCTGCAAACATGTAAAACAAACAAATACCGTATCAGAAGGGCTGCGACCTGGCTTCTCCTGGTCTGAGACTCCTCAAGCGGGGAGCTTTCACAGATGCTGGGAACCCTATCAAATTATTTGCAAAATAATAATGTACTTTTTTTTTTCTGGGTCAGAGTTCATAGGTTTTATTGGAGAAAAACAGAAAGCAGTGAGGTAGGACAAGGAAATTCCTCAGACATGGTGCTGGGCTGATGTGTTGTGGGGTCTGGCAGCGAGTGGTTAAGAAAGAATTCTCGGGGCTCCGTGTTATGCCGGGAGCCTACTTGAAAAAAAGAGAGAGAATTCTTAGGATGTTTTTGGTGCCAAAAGGTGGTTTTTATCAAAACACAGGGGCTGGGGGCACCTGGGTGGCTCAGTCGTTGGGTGTCTGCCTTCAGCTCAGGTTCCTGGATGGGATCCAGCCCCAGATGGGGCTCCCTGCTCAGCAGGAGGCCTGCTTCTCCTTCTGCCTCTCCCACTCCCCTTGCTTGTGTTCCCTCTCTCTCGCTGTATTTCTCTGTCAAATAAATAAATAAATAAAATCTTTAAAAAGGGGGGGGGGGGCACAGGGACTAGACCCAGGGGCAGAGAGAGCTAACTTGGAACACCTGCCTGGCTCAGTCAGCTTCGGCGAGGGTCATGACCCCAGGGTCAGGGGATCGAGCCCTGTACCCTGCTCCCTGCTCATCGGAGAGCCTGCTTCTCCCTCTACTGCTTGCCCTGCTTGTGCTCTCTCTCCCTGTCTCAAATAAATAAATAAAATATTTTACAAAACATTCTGAAAAAGAAAGAAGGAGCTGCCTCGGGATTGTAAGGAGTGATTGCCTGTATACTTTTACATTGGGAGGGGCAGAGGGAAAGCAAGTTTCCAAAAAGAATTTTCATATGTTAATGAAGAGAACCAGGGTCCTGGAGGTCTGGCTGTGGTCGAGCTAGGGTTGCCTTTTGCCTCTAGCAAGGCCTTATTACCCTTAAGACAGCTGGGAGTTCCAGGTGGAAGGTTGTACTCTGCATTCCTTAAATATTTGTCAACGAGCGATCTAAGTTGTTAAGGAGATTTAATTTTATCTACGTTTCTTTTGCCTTTGTGCTCCCGATCCCTGACCACACCAGGGAACAGGAGGCTGGTTGCACTTTGAGGGATAAGAATAGGAAAGAAACCTTTCCCAGGCCCCAAGAAAACTCCTTTCTGGGATGTCTAGTCTCCATGGGAAATGCTGTCGAGTCTGTGAACCCCGGAGGTTGGAAAAGAACGCCCCCACTCAAGCAGGATAAACTAGTGCTGGCCCAGTTTCAGATTAGGATATATGTTCCCACCTCAAACAAGGCCCTCTCTAAAGAATTTATCAAACCGCCACCTGGGTGGCTCAGTCGTTAAGCGGCTGCCTTCTGCTCAGGTCAGGATCTGATTGGGCTCCCTGCTCAGCAGGAAGCCTGCTTCTCCCTTTCCAGCTCCCACTGCTTGTGTTCTCTCTCCCTCTGTATGTGTGTGTGCGTGTGCGTGTGCGTGTGTGTGTGTGTGTCTCTCTCTCTCTGCCAAATAAATAATTAATTAAAAAAATATATATCAAACAAAAGAATGCCTTCAAGTCTAAGCTGGGGACACTCACTTCCTTAATCTCCTTGATCTTGCTGTGAACTTTTCACTGACGTGGGTTTTTTTTTTCTCTTTAATGCAAGGGGTTAATACTTATAAAGCATTTAGAACAGTGCCTCACATAAAATAAATAACACATATGTGTTTGTTAAATAAAAACAGAACTCTCCAACTGGAAGTATTGCATTGTGTTGGCGGATTTTCATTTCTAGGCCTAATGCATATTTTTAAGTCCAGGGCCAAGGGCTGTGCTTGGCCCAGAATAGTCAGGAGATGGTCAGCGAGCAAAGGAATGACATCCTTTCACAGATTTCCACTCTTACAGTTCTTACTAGGAGCCTGTGAGGTCAGTAGCTAAGAATTGTTGTCCTCATTTTCTTTTAATGTGTGAGGAAAAATGAGACCCTAAACTTGGCTGCAGAAAACCTGAGCTCTATGCCTTTTGAGATTTTGAAGTCCGTTGCCCAAGACAGATTTCAGAGCTAGGATCTCAGCTCCAAATTCCTAAAGCTAAATCCCTTTCTTTCCCTCCGCCCCCTCCCCTAGAATTTACAGCTTCTCTCAAAAAGAATGCAGAAATTCAAGACAAAACTTTTGTCTGGGATTAAGCACTGGACCTTTGACTGAAATCGTGCGTTTCCTGTACTTTCCAGAATATTCCTCTGCATAAAGATGAAGCTTGGGAGGGACCTCCCTATTGTTTATGGATTGGGGGTGCAAATGTTCAGGTTGGGGTAGGGAGAGATCCTCCATTGTAGGATAATGAGTAATCAGACCTCTTCAAGGTTGCTCCCCTGGCCCCCATCCCCCTACTGTCTCCTCCCTCAGCGGGTGGTTTCAAGGTGCACTTCAGAGTCTTTATGAAAGAGAGGGTAGGAGGAAGAGGAGTTGTCATCCAGGAATAAAGCTGGAAATGTGAGCAAAGGCTGGACTTGAAGAGTCCGCTAAAGAGAGGACAGTCAACAGTTTTACTCTGAGGTTGGTGGTATTTTTTTTTTTTAAGATTTTATTTATTTATTTGACAGAGAAAGATCACAAGCAGGCAGAGAGGGGAGGAGGGAAGCAGGTCTCCCGATGAGCGGAGAGCCCCATGCAGGGCTTGATTCCAGGACCCTGAGATCATGACCTGAGCCCAAGGCAGAGGCTTAACCCACTGAGCCACCCAGGCGCCCCTGTCGGTGGTATTTTGATGAGCTCTATCTTTGTGTTTATACATCCACTCCTTGGAGAGTCTCATTTAACCCTCCTTTTCTTAATCTCTATATTCGTGCCATCGGGGAATCTTATCTAGTCTCAAGCCTTTAAATACCATCCACAAGCTTAGAATTCCCAAACCCGTATTTCCAGGCCTCCCTCTTGAATATCCAACACATGTATATGCACGTGCTTTACCCCATGTCTCTGGCTGTTAGACAGGTAGTCTCACAGGTAGGAAGCCCAGAACTAAGCTCCTGATCAGCCTCACCCCGCACACTGCCTCCGACTTCAAGCCTCCTCGGCTCTGTCTTCTCTCCAGGTTGGTAGCTCCTTTCTCTTCTCATAGGCTCCCACCCCAACATGAGAGTGGCCCTGGACTCCTCTCTTTCTCTCATACCACAAATACACAATTTTTTAAAAGACATGATTTATTTGACAGAGAGAACAAGCAGGGGGAGGGGCGAGGGCGAAGCGGGGTCCCCGCTGAGCAGGGAGCCCAACTCAGAGCTCACTTTCAGGACGCGGGGATCATGAATGACCCGGGTCGAAGGCAAATGTCTAACAACTGAGCCACCCAGGCACCCCAACTCCAATAGCCTCTTGACTGGTTTTCCTGTTTCCATTTTTTGTCTCCTACAGCCTATTCTCAAAACAAATCATATCATGACACTCTTTTGCTCAAAATCCTCTAAAATAGCCCCCACTTCCCGAAGAGTGAAAACCATCATCTTCACAATGGCCCAGAGGCCCAGCAGGATCTGACCCTACTGCCTGACCTCATTTGCTATCCGCCTGGCTTACTCCAGCGCCCTGGCCTCTCTGACGTTCGTCAAACACGCCAAGGCATGCTTCTACCTTAAGGGCTTCTGCTTTGCCTCTTTTCTTCGCTTAGAACTCTCTTTCCCCGGGTACCTGGGTGGCTCAGTGGGTTAAGCCTCTGCCTTCGGATAGGGTCATGATCTCAGGGTCCTAGGATCGAGCCCCGCATCGGGCTCTCTGCTTGGCAGGGAGCCTGCTTCCCCTGCCCCTCTGCCTGCCTCTCTGTCTGCTTGTGATCTCTGTCTGTCAAATAAATAAATAAAATCTGAAAAAAAAAAAAAAAGAAAAGAAAAGAAAAAAGAAAAAGAACTCTCTTTCCCAGGCTAGTAAGGCGTCTCCTTTAAGACAGGCCCTCATGTCTCCTTCCACCCAGGTCTACTTTGACCACCTTATTTAAACTGCAGTCTGTCCCCCTGGACTACCACCCTCTTCCCTGTTCTGTTATTTTCATAGTATTGTCAAATGTACCATACAGTGGTCTTCCGTGTCTGTTTCCTGCCACCAGAATGCATCCTCCCCAGGGACTGGGATTTTCACCTGCTGTGTTCACAGATCTTCCTCAGGCACCTATAACAGGTGCTGGCAAATTGTGGAGGCTCCAAATTTGTTGAATAAATGACTGCGCTCTTGGGTCTTTTTAGCTTAACATTCAAATCCAGCCTTTGTCTGCATTTCTACTTTCGGGTGGAGGTGGATGGATCACTCCTCTTCTTCTGACCGTCTCTTCTCATTCTAAACATTCTCTAGCTGGTCAGGCTTACCAATTTGCTGCAAAATGTCTTTGAAGAGTTCATCTGAACCTTCAGGAGCAGCCAATGGTGCTGCCCCAGTGAAGCTAGCTCCCGTTTCCCTGGCAGCCCTCATTCCAGTCCTAAGGAAATAAATGCTCTTCTCGGTACTCCAGCAGGAATTCTCATTTACAGACCCAGAAAGCTGAACTGTGAAACCACCTGCTGAGGGGGAGGACAGTAGGGGAGTGGGGGGCAGAGGGGAGCAGCCTTCAAGGAATCTAGTTCCCCTTACTGTCATACCAATCATACCAATAGAGGATCTCTCCCTACCAAAATCTGAACACTTGCTTCCACCACCCCCCATACAGTATACCATAGGGAGGTCCCTCCCAAACATCATCTTCATGCTCAGACTCCATATTTCCAGATAAATTACGATCTAATTTTCCTCACATATTAATCTCCACAGAAATAGAAATTAACTTGTGGAATGCCCATAGCAATGTCCCTGTTTCCATATCCACAGCATGGCAGTGGGTCCTGTGTATAGAGATGCAAAGGAATTTTGTCCCACGGAGACTACAAGTCTTTGTCTGATTCTCATTTGAACCTGTTGTAAAATCTTTCTGGTACCATCATTTATTAATGAGTTAAATAAAATCTTTGACACATGCTTATTTTCTTTGTATATGAGAGTCATAATTTTACCCTTTTTTTTTTTTTTTTAAGTTTTCCTTTAAAACTGTAGCGGGGAGGGGGAATATATTTTCCCCTTTCCCTTCCTAGGTTTTCTAGCTGGGGCACTGTAAATTAGACGAATAAAAGACAGATTTTTGTTAGTTGGTTTGTTTTCTCTCTTTAAAAATTTTATAAAAATTTTTTACTGAGATATATTTGACATAGAACAATTATATTAGTTTCAGGTATACAACAAAGGGAAGAGTTAATAGGAGAAAAACAAACAGAAGTCTATTAACTTCTGTGTACCACGTAGGTAACGTGTGAGATTAAGTACCCACAGATGATGTAACTCCAAGGGGTGGCTAGAATTTGGGCTACAGACCTAACTTAGTCGGGGAAAGAGAAGAGGAAGAAGGACACTTTGGGAAAAACGAAATTTGAGGAAGATAAACAGGCCCTTAGAAGAACAAGTGAGAGATATGCTAGAGATGCTAGAATGCTAGAGATATGCTAGCTTGTCATCTTGTTTGTCTGGGTGTGGTGCTAATTTCTGGTCTCCTAGAAGAGAAGATTTGAGTTGTTTTCAGGAGGGGATTTATTACACTTAAATTCTTAGAGGAGGCTCTGCTTTGAAGTCAAGCAACTTCAAGAACTCAAATGCCTTTAGTATTTGAAATTCTTATGCACATACAAAGTGGCTTATTCTGGGTGGCACGTCCTGGCCCTCAACACTTTCATAACACAATTTTCTTTTTCTTTTTTTTTTTAATTTTATTTATTTATCTGACAGAGATCACAAGTAGGCGGGAAAGGCAGGCAGAGAAAGGAGGAAGCGGGCTCCCTACTGAGCAGAGAGCCTATGCGGGGTTCCATCCTAGGACCCTAGGACCATGACCTGAGCTGAAGGCAGAGGCTTTAACCCACTGAGCCACCCAGGCGCCCCAAAACAATTTTCTTTGTATTGATATCATCTCTAGCACAGTGCTAAGCACGGAGTATGTTTTCAGTAAATGTGTATTCAATAAAGGCTTGCAGAATTGCATTCTAGCCTAGCCAAAGACAATTAAGGGCAACAGACATATATATAACCAGAATGTCCCAAGGGTCTCCTGGTCCACACCCAGCATGATAGGAAGGGTATCTAGCAATCTATGTGCCCAAGTCTTTCACCATTTCTCCTCTCATAAAAATGCTGCAAAGATGCAAAGAGTTGGAAGTGGGGAGGGAAGAGGCCATTAGTCTGAGTGTCATAACCTGGAAGGTTTCGTAAGAGGTTAACATTGATTTGGGACTTAGAAGAATGAAAGGAAATTATTTTTTTTTTGAAGATTTATTTATTTATTTGAGAGGGAGATATAGAGGGGGAGAGAGAGAGGAGGAGTGGGAGAGGGGCAGAGGGAGAGAATCCTAAGCAAACTCCCTGCTGAGCATGGAACCCAACAAGGGGCTCGATCTCATGACCCTGAGATCATGACCTGAGCTGAAATCAAAGTTGGACACTTAATCGACTGAGCCACCAAGGCACCCAGAAAGAATGAATAGGAGTTCTTCATGTCAAGAGATGGAGAAAAAGGAGTTTCTCTATGGAAAAATGCAGTGGGCAAAGGCATTGAGTACAAGAGGGCATGAATCATATTAAAGACAGGGAGGCAGTGTTATCTGACGGTGCCCAGGGAGGTGGACAAAAGAGGAAACGGGACTGGGAAGGTAACGCAGAAGTCAATGCCGAGAGCTATAGACTGAATCCTGTCCTCATTCAGAGGTAGAGGGAACCACTGAAGAGTTCTGAGCTGGAAAAGAGCTGATTGAGTTTTACGTCACTGTTAACTTGGCATCCACTTACATCGTGATGTAATAAGGTAGATCGGAGTGGGTAGAAATACACAACTGCCAGACAGCTGGAAGTGGTAAACCAGAGTTCAAAACTGAGTCAGGAGAGAGATAAGGATATGAGATTTATCATAGCAGCCGTGCTGGTTGAAGGGAGTGGGCCAAGCTGGATAACGGAGAATGTCTTAAATTGATTATCAGCTACAGTGTCTACCTTCGCTTTTGTCTTACTTTCTTCTCCCCCATCTCACCTCCCCCCTCCCCACCGAAGACTGTGAGGCCCACAGGGTAAGGGCTGGGTCTTATCCCAGCTTGTTTTCCAGCACCTGGCACAGTACTCTGGCCCGTGAGCTCAATAAATAATTTGCCAATGAAAAAGAGCATGAAGAGAAAAGAAAAAACACATTTGTCAGAGAGATGGTAAGGGTGGGGCGCTTGGGTGGCTCCGTGGGTTAACCCTCACCTTCCGCTCAGGTCATGATCTCAGGGTCCTGGGATCGACCCCCCATCAGGCTCTCTGCTCAGCAGGGAGCCTGCTTCCTCCTCTCTCGCCGCTTGCCTCTCTGCCTACTTGTGATCTCTCTTGGTCAAATAAATAAATAAAATCTTAAAAAAAAAAAGAAAGAAAGAAAGATGGTGAGGGCAAAATGGATGATACTGAAGAATTTTGATATAATCAAGAGAGGTCTGATGGACATTTTATTGGCTGGGTTCAAATCTTTTCAGGAAAGCATCTGATGTGTTGCAGGGTATCATGTGATTGAGGATGGAGTTAAGGACTTGAGCAGAGGGAAACAATTTGAACAGCTGCAGCCAGAAATGTGCTCGGGAGACTCCCAAACGCTTGTGTGCCTGTTTTTAGTGTCCTTCTGTGTATCTGGAATGCTCCCCGCAGCCTTCTCCCTGACTTTATCATCTCTTATTTAGTCTGCTTGTCTTGCAAAGCCTAACTCAAATGCCTCCAACTTTTCTGGGACATTCTCTCTGATACTATTTCAAGTTAATTAATCCTTTTTCTATGTTTATACTTCTCTCCTTGCTAATCCCATTAGATTATAAATTACTTGAAGACAGGCAGAGGGTTTTACTCATCTGAATAGCTTCCCTGTGACTTGATGGGAAGCAGTTGTCCCATAACTGTTTGCTGACATTTAAAATCAAATGAGTTTAAGAATATGCTGAGTGGCAGAACGGCCAAAGCTGAAGTTATATAGCTTGAAGTCTTGGTGAACCAGAACAGCACAGTTTTTGTGACTAATAGGAGTGAGGTGATGGACACACAGAACCAGGGAAGATTCCAGAACTATGTAGGCTAGAGTGCCCGAGTGACTCAGTTGGTTAAGCATCTGCCTTCAGCTCAGGTCATGATCCCAAGGTCCTCGTCAGTGGGGAGTCTCCTTCTCCCTCTGCCCCTCACCCCACTCACACTTGCTCCATCTCTTACTCTGAAAAAATAAATTTAAAAATCTAAAAAAAATCTCCAAGCCTATAGGCTATGATGCAGGCAGATGAAATTTCACTAATACTCAAGATTATTATTACTTTTTAAGTAGGTTCCATTCCCAAAGTGGGGCTTGAACACACGATCCCAAGATCAAGACTGGCATGCTGTATCGGTTGAGCCAGTCAGGTGCTCCAGGATTTTTTTTTTGTTGTTGTTGTTAGAGTAATCTAAACTTTGGTGTCCCTGCCTGGGAAAACAAAGACATGATCTCATACATATTTTATGGTAGGAAGGGATATAATCTTTTCCCAACTGACTTCCTCTTACTAATCGGCAGTGAAGCCTCCCAAAAGGAAAGCCGAATAATGAAGTCCTTGGTATCAGACCTGAATTTTAAGCGTTGACTTCTACTCTTTAACTCTTCCAGTCCCTTCGACTGGACTTCACGCTTTTGTAAGAACAAAACAGATTGGGGTGCCTGGGTGGCTCAGTGGGTTCGGCCGCCGCCTTTGGCTCAGGTCATGATCTCAGGGTCCTGGGATCGAGCCCCACATCGGACTCTCTGCTCAGCAGGGAGCCTGCTTCCCCCTTTCTCTCTGCCTGCCTCTCTGCCTACTTGTGATCTCTCTCTCTGTCAAATAAATAAATAAAATCTTAAAAAGAAAAAAGAACAAAACATTGATTTTATAGTGTCACTTTTCCACCTTCATTTCTAAACTTTCTGGAAGAGGACTTAATGAGCCGTGTAATGAATGCAGATGGCCACAGGAAGTGGGAGGTAACTGGTATACCTTGACCATGACCTAAATGGCCTTAGATGGTTATTTTCAATCCCGGTTCTGCTACTTACCTGTGAAATGGGGATAATGCCTACAGTATTACCCTCTTATCTGTGCAGGATATGTTCCAGAATCACCCCTGGATGCCTGAAACCATGAATAGTACCAAATCCTATATATACTATGTTTCTTTTATACGTATATACCTATGGTAATGTTTAATTTATAAATTAGGCACAGGGGCACCTGGGTGGCTCAGTGGGTTAAAGCCTCTGCCTTTGGCTCAGGTCATGGTCCCAGGGTCCTGGGATGGAGCCCCACATCAGGCTTTCTGGTTGGTGGGGAGCCTGCTTCCCCTCTCTCTCTGCCTGCCTCTCTGCCTATTTGTGATCTCTGTCTGTCAAGTAAATAAAATCTTTTAAAAAATAAATAAATTAGGCACAGTAGGAAATTAAGAATAATTAATAAAATAATTTTAAAATTATGAGAATGTGGTTTTTTTCTCCCTCCTTCAAAATCTTATTGTACCATACCCACCCTTTACCTTGTGATGTGAGATGATACAGTGCCTCTGTGATGAGACAGAGCGTGGGGAGACGACACAGGCATTGTGCATGGTGTTATCACACAGCTGGCCTTCTGACAATATGGCAGAAGGAGGATCATCTGCTTCTGGACTTCGGGTACTGAAACCACAGGAAGTGAAACCACAGAGAAGGGGAGAAACTACTTAACTTGCAAAAACACTACATGAGAAATAAACCAGGTGTAAAATTGCTGAGCAAAAGGAGTGTAGCATCTTTTGAATAGCTCACATGCAGGTGGTGGGAAATTAAAAAGTCAGAAAGGGTATGCAGGGGAGGGACACCTGGGTGGCTCCGTCTGTTGAGCCTCTGACTCTTGATTCTGGCTGAGGTCATGATCTCAAGGTGGTGGGATCGAGCTCTGTGTTGGGCTCTGCACTGGGCTGGCTGTAGAGCCTGCATGCTCTCTCTCTCAAAAAGAAAAAAAGGGGGGGTTTGCAGGGGGAAGGTAGATCTCCTCTCCATCCTTTTCTGCCAAATCTCCTCACAGTCAGCTCTTGATACCTTTTTTTTTTTTTTTAAGATTTATGTACTTATTTCACACAGAGAGAGAGATCACAAGTAGGCAGAGAGAGAGGGGGAAGCAGGCTTCCTGCCGAGCAGGGAGCCCGATGCGGGGCTTGATCCCAGGACCCTGAGATCATGAACTGAGCCAAAGGCAGAGGCTTAACCCGCTGAGCCACCCAGGCGCCCCCAACTCTTGATACTCTTATATGCATTTATGATGCATTCTCTTCCTCCCTTGACTTAGGTGTGTGAACTTCACTGAACATGTAATTCAAATGCAAAAATCTACCTATGAAATGAAATGGCTCTGAGCATTTAATGAAACAATTACTACTTCGTAATTAAAATGCTACACACACAAAAAGAGGTATTATCTTGGGAAGGAGAAGGAGGCCTAGACAAACATGTCATACTTTTAAAATCTTTTTTTTTTTTAAGATTTTATTTATTTATTTGACAGAGATCACAAGTAGGCAGAGAGGCAGACAAAGAAAGAGAGAGAGGAGGAAGCAGGCTCCTTGCTAAGCAGAGATCCCAACTCGAGGCTCTATCCCAGGACCCTGGGATCATGACCTGAGCCGAAAGCAGAGGCTTTAACCCACTGAGCCACCCAGGCGCCCCAACATGTCGTACTTTTAACTTCATTTAGAACAAAGGGTCTCTTGACGCTTAGAAATCAGCTTTGGGCATGACTGCTTTCTTCCATTTAGGAGTGTTCCCTTTCCTCATCTTGACATCAGCAAAAGATGAAGGCCGAGATCCGCACTGCTTGACACCCTGCCTTGGTCTGTCCCCCAGGTGATCACTTACTCCAGCCATCATGTCTACAGTAACCTGACGGAGGAGCAGAAGGGCCGAGTGGCCTTTGCTTCCAATTTCCTGGCAGGAGACGCCTCCCTGCAGATAGAGCCTCTGAAGCCCAGCGATGAGGGCCGGTACAGCTGCAAGGTGAAGAATTCAGGGCGCTACGTGTGGAGTCATGTCATCTTGAAAGTCTTAGGTAAGCTAGAGTGCCAAGGTGAACACCTCCATCTCATTAATACGGTCTCTGTGAGGAACAGCCAAATGCTCCATAGTCCAGTTTCCTGGGAAGAAGTACGTTCTATATTTTAGACATAATAAAAGAAGAAAGAATAATCACGATTTTCCATGGGAGCCCACTTACAAAGTTTAAATATCCTCTCATGTTTAAATGGCATTCTTATATTTACCTTACATCTCTCAGATACGATTCAAGTCCCATTTCTGGTTTCTGGCAGCAAAAGCTACTAAGTTCTATTTAATTGCGTCCAAGTGAATGGGTTTCTGTCCCTGTTTCAGTATTAATAAAATCACACTCAACTTTGAAAAGTGTCTTGAGAGGGGATGAGGGAGTTTCTGGGGCAGCCTCTGAAAATCACAGTGGCACCGGCAGAAGGCGCTGGGATTGGGTGTATGTCTGTGTAGGGGGTGGAGGAGGGTGTATTTTGGGGGTGCTGTAAAGCATGGTCACGTACCGAAAGACCCACTCAGCAGTGGACCGTAACAGACGGCTAGAGAAACAGCTCAACGGGACACGGTTCTTCCACTGAATTGGGTGTTTGGCTATCTTTGAAGCTTTTTCCTTTTGCCAGTGAGACCATCAAAGCCCAAATGCGAGTTGGAAGGAGAGCTGACAGAAGGAAGTGACGTGACTCTGCAGTGTGAGTCAGCCTCTGGCACAAAGCCCATCATGTATTACTGGCAGCGACTCCGGGAGAAGGAGGGAGAGGATGAGCGTCTCCCTCCCAAGTCCAGGATTGGTAAGTCATCTCTCCACCAGTCTGCTGAGACAACAGAATGGTACTCTAGCCTTGAACTTGGAGTCTCGTTTGGTCAGCAACTCACCATGTGACCTTGAACGCACTGCTGAACCTCTTTGAGCTTCTATTTTTCATCCTTCAACCTGGACAGAAAACAAACAAACAAACAAAAAAATAAAAACACCCGTCTTTTCTTTCCTCAAATGGCACGTAAAAGTGGCAGAAGCAGCGAGGGAGAGATGTATCGGGTGCCCATGATAGCTAATTACGATGCTCACTGTCCCTCCCACATTCCCAGTCTTTTGTTAAGTCTAGAGGATGTGCAGTTTCAAAGAATGTTCACCTTCCTTTCCACATTCCAAAAAAATCCATCATCTCATCCTTTCACACTGTATTAGAGAATCTTAGGTCAATGACGCAGTAAGGTGAGCAGTAGACAGAGACCCTGTGACTAAGAGGATTACAGTCATCCTTCTGCTTGTGTGTAGACTACAGTAACCCTGGACGAGTTCTGCTGCACAATCTCACCATGTCGTCCTCTGGGCTCTACCAGTGCACAGCGGGCAACGAGGCTGGGAAGGAAAGCTGTGTGGTGCGAGTCACTGTACGGTGTAAGTATCCAACGGGCTCGCTCCTGCTTTCCCATTGGTTCCGTGTAAAACACTTTTAATCACAAGGAAGAGGAAAGTCAAGGTCGAAACCTTTATTTCCAGAAGGACATGGCTAGTGCTAAAATAAATCCAGTAGTTGCACTGAGGTAGCTAATTCTGTTTAGGAACATGGGCGAATTTGTCAGCTCCCTGAAGAAATTTATTATGTCCAGGAGGGGACCGAATGGAGATTTTCTTTATAAATATAAATTTCCCTTATAAAAGGGTAACTTCTACTCTTTCTAGAACTTCTCCTCTGTGTCTGCTGTTTCTTAGAGATAATCAGCTTAAGCGGGGCACCTGGCTGGCTTAGCCAGTAGAGGACAGACTCTTGATCTCAGAGCTGTGAGTTCAAGCCCCAAATTGGGTGTGGAGCCTACCTCAAAAAAACCAGCTTAAAATAGTCCTAATGTCAAAGAGGCATATTTTGGGGTGGTGTGATCTGCTACCTTTTGATATCGAGGGGGGTTGGTCATACAGCAAGGGTAAGAAGATAGAAAGATCTGGAAATACTCACCCTGCCCGGGGCTTATGTTTCTGTTTAAGTAAATGCTATTCCCAATGTGGGGCTCAAACTCGCAACCTCAAAATCAAGAGTCCTTGAGATTAAGAGTTGCATGCTACACCCACTAAACCAGACAGGCATCCCAGGCCTTCTGTTTTTTAAGTTCATATCTTTTTTTTTTTTAAGATTTTATTTATTTACTTGACAGAGAGAGACACAGCGAGAGAGGGAACACAAGCCGTGGGAGAGGGAGAAGCAGGCTACCTGCTGAGCAGGGAACCTAATGCGGGACTCGATCCCAGAACTCTGGGATCATGACCTGAGCTGAAGGCAGATGCTTAACGACTGAGACACCCAGGTCCCCGAGTGCATGTATTTCTTGGCTTATGTTTCATTTTACCTCTGCTTTTGTTTCTGAGAAAACAGATGTACAGAGCATCGGCATGATAGCAGGAGCAGTGACGGGCATGGTGGCTGGAGCTCTGCTGATTTTCCTCTTGGTGTGGCTGCTGATCCGAAGGAAAGACAAAGAGAGATACGAGGAAGAAGAGAGACCTAATGAAATTAGGTAAACTTTCCTTCAACATCCCTTCTACTAGACTTCCTTTCCAGAGCTAGCTCTATAGTGACCAGCCAACATAAATGTCCCATTTCCTCATATTTTTTAAAGATTTTTTATTTATTTGAGAGGGACGCAGCAGTGGGGGTGGGAGTGACAGGGTAGAGGCAGAGGGATAGGCAGACTCCCTGCTCAGCAGGGAGCCCAATTTGGGGCTTAATCCCAGGGCTCTGATATCATGACCTGAGCTGAAGCAGACCCTTAACCTTAACCAACTGAGCCAGCCAGGTGCCCCTCCCATTTCCTCTTAACTATGAATCTGTTAAAATGATTATTCTGATTAGGTAAGGAGTTCCAGTGTAAGGACAGAAGGTCTGGTTTATCTTGCCTTTATTGTGAAACTGTCTCTCCTCAGCTGAGAATTAAAAGATCAGCTATGTTACTTCTGATTCACTTCCATTTATACAGCGCCTATGATAAAGAATGGGCATAAATTCTGGGCCACTGAAAGGGTTTAGGTAGGGATGCCTGGGTGGGCACAGTCAGTTACTCTTCATCTCAGGGTTGTGAGTTCAAGCCCCGCGTTGGGCTCCACACAGGGTCTGAAGCTGACTTAAAAAAATAAAAAATAAAAAAATAAGAGAATTGGGCAACTCCCTGGGGTCCTCTCCCTCCTTGGGAGCTTTGTACTATCACTTTGCAGTCCTCAGTAAACCTTGCTTTGCTGCCCACCAAAAAATAAACAAAGAAATAAATAAGTAAGGGGTTTTGTAGACAAACCCCAACTCCGTCTCAGCGGTTAAGTGCCTACTCTCCCAGAGGAACAGAGTTGACTTCAGGGCTAAGAAAACATCCATGTGTGTCAGTCAGCCATGAAGTCTCGGGGTCAGGGGAAGTCCCCATTCCCCTAAACGGCTGCCTTCCAGTGGTATCACGTGAAGTTTACAGCTTGAGGAATTTATTGGGAAACCTCAGAAGGAAGCAACCATAGTGGAAGCTATCGCGGTCTTGTCAGGATTAAAGTTGACCTCTGCTGTTTTCTTCTCTTCAGGGAAGATGCGGAAGCCCCCAAGGCCCGCCTGGTGAAACCTAGTTCCTCTTCCTCAGGCTCTCAGAGCTCGCGCTCGGGTTCCTCCTCCACGCGCTCCACAGCAAATAGTGCCTCACGCAGCCAGCGGACACTGTCGACCGAAGCAGCGCCCCAGCCGAGGCTGGCCACCCACACATACAGCCTAGTGGGGCCAGAGGGGAGGGGTTCTGAACCAAAGAAAGTCCACCATGCTACCCTGACCAAAGCAGAACCGCACCCAGCATGATCCCCAGCCAGAGCAGAGCCTTCTGAAGCGTCTGAGTTAGAGCGGACTTGACTCCCATGCTTTCCTCGGAGTCAGGATCTTAGGACGCTTCTAGTCGTTGAAGCTCAGTCACCAGCCACACAACCCCCTCCAACCAGATGAAAGGCCATTTCAGTAGCAGTGAGCATTGCATGAAACCCACTCAAATGAGCACTTTCTTTATAGGACACCAAACAGGAAAAAGGATGTAAACTGATCCTCTCCAAAAAGGCATCTCATGGTGCCTCGAGACCAGAGTGGGGAAGAGCGGGGGTCCAAATCTGTGTATTTGTTGACCAGGACCTGGGGTGGAAAAGGTTGGGGAAAGGGGAACTGAACACACTTAAAACTTCTCCCCTGAGATGTTTTGTATCACTACTTCGGCTCACCATTGTCAAGAAGAAATGAGATGTTGTTCATAAATTTTCTATGCATTTCTGCAAACCTACTGGATTATTGTGATTATTCAGAGTCAAGTGGAACCCACAGCCTTACATTTCACCTAGCTGCACCATGTATGGGGCACATTGCTTCTGAGAAATTTCAAAAAGGAAATACATTTCTTCTGACCTGACTTCATTTACCATAAGGCTTGGATATTAATTTCACAAGGAGTTGAACTAGTGGGAGGTGAAGAATGATTTGAGTTTCTCCCCCTCTATCCACTACTAACCTCCCACTTCTATTCAACTATAAGGGAACTGAGAAAGGAATTCAAAATGTGTGATAGGGGACTGTGAAGAACTTTCTGTCTTAATGATGTTCAGAGGGTTACTGACAGATATCAGAAATACATGCTGGAACAATTGTGGACCGTCCCTCAAATCAGACGCCTCTGAGGATCTTCCTGCTGGATCTCTGGAGCAAAAAAACATTCACTGTGTGTCATTTGACAATGTTCTTAGAAGTCTTTTAGAGAAAGATCTTTCAGAGTTGCTAAAAGGTCATCTGACGTATCATTGCATTCTTTTCTGAGAACATACGAAATCAGCATTTTAAGACTGATTAAACTAGAAAGGGAGCTTAGATCAGTTTTCTCTTAATATGTTGAGGAATGGTATAAGGCAGTTTACTATTACACCAAACTTGGAGCTTCCTCCATTTCTTTCATTTTAGGAGAAGGATGTGAACCTGGGACTTTTGATAATTCTAGGCCTTAAATTATCAAAAAGATCAGGGATCGTCAACGTTTCCTAATGGCATTATAAGTATGTCATAATCATTCCCTCCTGAGAGACAGAGAAATTCAGTAATTTCCCAGCGTCTGAGGAAGTCCAGGTCTGGAAGGAAAGGGAATTTTATTTAGGGAAGGGATGGTGAGGATAACTCCTGGGTGGCAGAACAGGGCTGGATTAGTGACTGCTAACATTCAAATTGTCACCAACTTGGAAACAATGAACAGAAGTGATTCACCAGGATTACCATCAAAGAGTTGATTCATGGAAGAAAGGTGTGTGAGAAATAAAAAAGAAAAGCAGCAGCTTCCAATACAAGAACTTGCCTTTTTAATGGTGGTGACTATTCTGTGAGTCAAATTCATCCTATGGCAAGAATGGTAGATCTGAAATAGCCCTGCAAGGACCTTAGGGCAAATGTCAACAGATCACCATTGGTGCAAATATTTATTATTAAAAGGACAGCAAGTTACAGAAAAGAGAAAGCCATGCTGAATCTGGAGATGAAACCTTTTTTCTAAAAGTGAAATCAGATGCTTGAACGGAAAAGGGAGATCTGGGATTTGGCCCCACTTCTCTGGTTTTTCATTTCTACGTTTAATTCTCATGAAACAGTCCTCATATAGTGCAAATGCATTTCCCTCTAAGGTTCTTTAAGAAATGGGGGTTTATGCTCGGGAGAAAATTGTAATCTGAGGTTTGTCTTCCTCTTAAAAAGAAAAAAGCTGGGAAATAAGAGACATTGAGGAAGTGATATAAGGAATGTCTGCTATTAATTTAAGAAGGCTGGCGTATTTGGAATGCTTCTTATACTAACACTGCCTCATTGTAAGATAGAAACCCCTTCCATACTCTTTTTTTATTTTTCTAGTAGTGTGGTAACCTATCACCTCTGCTATGTAACTCTGAGAATTCTCATTTCTAGAGTACCTGAGCCAAACAAGTACACTATGGAGGCTGCGGCTGTACCATCACAAGCAATTTGCTCTTATCATTATTTACTACCTTTGAACCCAAGGTTTCCTGTATATGCCTTTGAAAGCAGGAATCAGTCCCCTTTGCATGATATGGAGATTTAGGTTATTTAAACATGTTAGTTATTAAAAGGCTAGAATATCAGTTGAATATCCAGATTTTGGACATCTATTCACACTGGAAATCTACAGAAAAATTCACAAAGCAGGTAACTACCTAAAATCTGAGAAATTCTAAGGAATTGAAAATTCTGACTGATAAGGTGCTGAAGTTTTAGCAATGACAGTGCACTTCTCTTAGAGTCAGGTTTTTGGGTTCAGATATGGCAAGCTCTGGGCTTAAGATAAAGTTTTGAGACACTACTGGCTTCAAACCATATTCTATTAACTTTCAAATAAATTTGATCCTTTAATATGAAACAAACAAAAAAAAGTAAGTTAGCTAAAAAGTAGAAGGAAGAAATGTTTGTGGGAAGAAGATACCGATGGAATGATGTGAATGTTTGGAGAATAACCGTTTCAATAAAATATATAAACCAAACTTAAGTTTGGAAAATAATGAAGTCGATGCCCTTGTTGTTAACACTGTATAAAAATAACTTCAGAGTTGCTGTTGCAAAAAGACATAGAATTTTGCTTCATTTCTGGTGTTAAGCTGTTTATATTTTAACTTCTAAGTTGCCTTGTAATTGAGACTGTATTTGATCACAAAAACCAAATATTTATTACAGATGTATCTGCATCAGCAATTAAAAAATAAATAAGGTGATACCGTAGGGGAAGCTCAAGGTCATATAACGTGCACTGAAAATTTGTTCCTTAGCTTGCTGCCAAAAGAACAGAACTCAGTCTGAATATGATCTACTACTTATTTATTTCAGTGACAAATATACCAAGTACTATTTTCTCACAAAGCAAGGTCCTCAGCAGGATCTTATGACAGAGATCCTGCTCTTAAGGACTTTATCAAAATATTTACGAAGCAAATATTTTACACCAAGGTGAAGTGCTAACAGAACTACACGTTAAGGGGTTCAAACAATCTCAAAAGTAAACACTGAGAGATTCAAATAAATCTGGGGGAAAAAAAAAAACTTCACAAGTTAAATGAGGTAATACATGTAAAGCACTTAGAACAGTGCTTGGTACATGACAGGGACTCAGATATGTTCATCTTGACCCCATCTCTCAGTCAGAAACCCTAGGCTTCGGACTTTTTTTTGGCTTCAGACTTCTTTACTGTGGTCCCTATGCACCCCCAAGCTTTAATTTTCCATCCTGAATGTGTCTGAAACCTTGTGTATTTGAAGAGGTGGAGACAGGACACTGATCTTACTGAGCTTTAAATACATAAAGTCTGCATCATTCTATTTAATAAGAGCATAGTCCGTGTTCTACAGTGTATGTTGAGTGACTGGAAACAGGTTACCTACTCTACTTTCTTTATTTACTTTCAGCCACTGGATTTGGGCCCTTGCTTTCCTTTCCAGTGATACAATAGTTAAAATGTTGTAGGTAGTCCCGAGGTTACAAGGGGCAAAATGCAGGGTACAGTTTAGAGACTGTACTTGATAGGCTGAGTAGGAAGAGGAAGATTGTAGATACCAAAGAAAATTGAAAGGAGCCTCCCACAGCATCTTACTTCTTCTTGAG
The DNA here is from genome assembly GCF_902655055.1 of Lutra lutra. Taxonomy (NCBI): domain Eukaryota; kingdom Metazoa; phylum Chordata; class Mammalia; order Carnivora; family Mustelidae; genus Lutra; species Lutra lutra. The sequence goes on along the minus strand of NC_062287.1, from coordinate 18,564,552 downwards.
TTGTGTAGTTACATGTGTTTCTAGAAAGGCAATTATACTATAATGTAACCAAAAAACCCCCCAAGGATTCTGGAATCAAAAGCACTAGCTTCCATTCTAGCTCAGCCAGCTGTAAATTCTACAAATAACATCTCTGAACTTCATTTTTCTCTTAATACCGGGACATATAATACGTATCTCAGAAAAATATTTTGAGGATTGCATGATATAACAAATGAAAGCGCTCTGTACGTTGCAAAAGCATCATATAAAATTAATTTCTTGGGAGGTGAGTAGAAATCTTAAATTTATACCTCCACGTGTTCAAGCCAATATTGCTACCGCTCCCCCCCCCCCCCGCCCCCGAAAAGGCAAATGTGAAAAGAAAATTCTTCCTTCTTAGGTTTAATCTGTCTCTAGGCTTTACTGGCTTTGACAAGTACAAGGTGTCCTCTTCTGACAGATTTTGGAGGCACTGTCTGGAAGGCCTTTCTTATTCCAGCCACACCACTGTTAGGTAGTTTCAAAATAATCTTTTTCATTTATCTGCCCATTTATTTATTAAACAAGACAGCAGCAGCCCTGCCTGTTTGAAAGAACACCCTGGGAAACATTTCAAGGAACTGTAAAAGGCTGTTGGAATGACAAGGCCCATATACCTGCCTCCACGCACCACAATTTACAAGTACTATTGTTCTGCGGACTCGATTACTAATGTTCTCAAGATGCCCCTGAACGATCTGTCGTTTAGGTTTTTTTGTAAGTCAAGGAAGGAAAAATACATCATGTTTCTAAAAATAAGAGAGGTTCTAGAAGGTCTAAATCAAGGACACGGGGTTATCGGAACCCAGGTTCCTAATGCCCGATTCTCCTACATGGAGAGAACTCGGGTTTTCTTTTCTTTAACAAACAACTGAGAAGCGCCGGATTTGGGTGAGGGGAGAGAGTCGAGAAGCCGAACCTGTTTTAGGTGGGAGGTGGGGAGTGGCGGACTTGTTTGGACTCGGGGAAGCAGGTTTGGCCCTTTATTTCGCTGGGGGTCCCGCACAGGATCCGGCCCAGGCAGTTCTGAGAGGCCGGAGCCCCTCCAACTTCTGCCTTGAGGGCTGCCGGCTTCTTCAGCAACATCGTGACTGAGAATTCTGGGGGTCGGCCCGGCTAACATTTCCTACCCCGCTTGGGCGCGGCTCCCTCCAACCCCACATCTGCGTACCCCCGCCCCCAGCAAGTCGCCCTAGCAGCGCCCAGGGGTCGGTACCTTCCCCCCGCCCCCCAGCTCCTAGTGCTCTGACCTAGCCCAAAGCCACACTGGATAGAAGCGTGGGAACAAGGAATCCGGGAAGGCCTAGAGGACCCCGTACAACGCCGAAGCGGGGGTTGGGGGAAACAGAATGAAGACTTGGGGGGATGGGCAAAACAACCTTCGCGGCCATTTTGTCCTCGCTCTACTTCCGTCTTCCCTCCCGGGCTGCCGGCTCCGGACCCCTCCCTTCAGGCCCCGCGCTCGTCCTCTCCCGGTTCCGCGTCGATCCAGATCTCGGCCAATGCTGCTGTCATTGGCTGGTTCCAAATTTGCCCACCCCTCTTCCTCCTCCTCCTTCCGTCCCCTCCTACCCGCGCTGACTGAAAGCGCTTGCGCAGAAGCGGACGCTCCTTTGCCCCCCCCCCCCGCCACTCCCGGCCTGGGGTGACTGAGGACTCCCGCGCGCGGGCTCTCTCGGCTCCACCCTCCCTTTCCCCCGGGCCCTTCGGAGAGCGGGGGCGAGAATGAAAGTTCCAGAACGCTGCGGTGAGTGCGTCATCGCGAGGTGGGGAGGGATGGGGGCGGGAGTGGGCGAGGCCCGAGGAGTAAAGCCGGCTTAGTCATTGGGCCTCGTAGAGGTGGCCGCGCGCCCATTGGCTGAAGAAGTCATGATGGGCAGGCGATAGGGGTGGACCCCTTCTGGAAGGTTCTAAGGCAGGGTATAAGAGACAGGGTGGCGGGCGGAAACCGGTCTCATTGAACGCGGGGTTACATCTTTGGATTGCTGTCTTCTCAGCCTGAGCCAGGTCCACACATAAGGTAAGGTCTCCGTTCTGTGACCTCGTGGTTATTCTTCAGAAATGGGCGCTTCGCGCCCAGATTAAGACTTTGCGGCGCTTTGGCGGTTTCTGAGCGTTCACGTTGGCGGGGGGCCCTGAGTCCCCTGCCCAGATGCGGCTCTCTTCTCCCTGAGAGGCGGTGGACCTGGGTTGTGGCCGATCGGGAAACCCGGGGCGGGGGCTACAGGCCGTGATGGCCGCCGCGGGGTCAGGGCGGCACCCGCGCGGAGTGCTGGGCGAGGGCCGCATCCGCGCTCGGGGGGGGGGGGGGGGGGGGGGGGCGGAAGTCCGGCGCCCTGGAGCGGGCCTTCCCTAGATTCTCAGAGCAGGAAGCGGCCACTGGCGCGCACCCAAGGCGGGGGGGGGGGGCACTAGAGCACGGAATACGGTCTTATTGTGGTGTTTCTTGGAGCGCAGGGGGTGGGGGAGAAGGTCGAGCTCTGGGCTCGAGACCACGTGCTCGGTACTGTCGCAGACCCTCGGGGCAGGTGCTTTCTTTTTCTTCGGTCTGGGCTGAGCCCAGCTGCGGTTGGCACGGCAACCACGACTGCAGCATTTCTTGGTCTGGCCGTTACCGCGTGGTTTTCACACAAGGGCAGTGTTTCTGGGGAGGTGCTGAGTGAGACGGAGGCCAGAGTACCTCGTACCTCATGGCCTGCGTTCCACGATAAACGCTCCAAGCGTCTGATCGCTTTATCAAACCGGGCTCTTTTTTTTTTTTTTAACCTTCCTCAGCAACCATGTCTAAGGGACCTGCAGTTGGCATTGATCTTGGCACCACCTACTCCTGCGTGGGTGTCTTCCAGCACGGGAAAGTGGAAATAATTGCCAATGATCAGGGAAACCGGACCACCCCAAGTTATGTCGCCTTCACGGACACCGAACGATTGATCGGTGATGCTGCGAAGAACCAAGTTGCGATGAACCCCACCAACACAGTTTTTGGTAAGTCGTTAATTAAGGCACTAGGGCGTGAGTTCAAGTGGTTTATTAGACTGCGTGTAATTTGACTCCGAAGTTTCTGGAATATAAGGCAGCCAGGAAAGTTTTAATAACATGTTAAAAAATATATACAGGTAATTCTAAAGTGGGAAGTCTGAATAACTCAGAATATAAATCCGTTATTGTTCTGGAGTTCGGTTGCTAGGCCTCTTGGTGTTTGAGTAGTGGTGGATTAGGATTCTTACTGGATAGATGGCAGTGTTACAACATTTGCGTTTGATGACCTTTTACAGATGCCAAACGCCTGATTGGACGGAGATTTGATGATGCTGTTGTCCAGTCTGATATGAAGCATTGGCCTTTCATGGTGGTGAATGATGCTGGCAGGCCCAAGGTCCAAGTAGAATACAAGGGAGAGACAAAAAGCTTTTATCCAGAGGAGGTGTCTTCTATGGTTTTGACGAAAATGAAGGAAATCGCAGAGGCTTATCTTGGGAAGGTGAGTAGTGTGCAACCCTAACGGGAGGTAGCTGGAGGTTGGAACAACATTATGCACCAGATTTCCTATAAATGGAATTCATGGGGTTTTGACTGAGGTGTTTTGTCTTTTTTTTTTTTTTTAATGGTCAGTGTCAAGTGCATGCAGAGGCAGACAATGTAATTACAGGACTGACATTTTTAGGAATGGACCACAAACAATTATTTCTTTTTTTCCTAGACCGTTACCAATGCAGTTGTCACAGTACCTGCGTATTTCAATGATTCTCAGCGTCAGGCTACCAAAGATGCTGGAACTATTGCTGGTCTCAATGTGCTTCGCATCATCAATGAGCCAACTGCTGCTGCTATTGCTTATGGCCTAGACAAGAAAGTATGTGCCATTTGTAAAGTGTAGGATTCTCTTTACCCTACGCTGGAGCCATTGGAAATGACGGACGAGGAGTAATGACTTTGTATTTTAATTGCAGGTTGGAGCTGAAAGGAATGTGCTGATCTTTGACTTGGGAGGCGGCACTTTCGATGTGTCCATCCTTACTATTGAAGATGGGATCTTTGAGGTTAAGTCCACAGCTGGAGACACCCACTTAGGTGGAGAAGATTTTGACAACCGAATGGTCAACCATTTTATTGCAGAGTTCAAGCGCAAACATAAGAAAGATATCAGTGAAAACAAGAGGGCAGTTCGTCGCCTCCGTACTGCTTGTGAACGTGCTAAGCGTACACTTTCCTCCAGCACCCAGGCCAGTATCGAGATTGATTCTCTGTATGAAGGAATCGACTTCTATACCTCTATCACTCGTGCCCGGTTTGAAGAATTAAATGCTGACCTGTTCCGTGGCACCCTGGACCCTGTAGAGAAAGCCCTTCGAGATGCCAAGTTAGACAAGTCTCAGATCCACGATATTGTCCTGGTGGGTGGTTCTACCCGTATCCCCAAAATTCAGAAACTTCTCCAAGATTTCTTCAATGGAAAAGAACTGAATAAGAGCATCAACCCTGACGAGGCTGTTGCTTATGGTGCAGGTAATTCCTTTACCCTAGTTAAACAGTTGTAACATGGCCTGTCAGGCCCCATGCTGACTCGCTGTGATGATTGATTCTTTAAACATTCGTAGTTTCCACCAAAAGCTTAGCTGATGATGGCACAACTTCCTTGGATGTCTGAGCGACTGTAAATTTGTTTGATAATGAGGTGGTTGGGATTTCTTTTATTAACTAATATTTTTTAATTTAGCTGTCCAAGCAGCTATCCTTTCTGGAGACAAATCTGAAAATGTTCAAGATTTACTGCTGTTGGATGTCACTCCACTTTCTCTTGGCATTGAAACTGCTGGAGGAGTCATGACTGTTCTCATCAAGCGTAATACTACCATTCCTACCAAACAGACACAGACCTTCACTACCTACTCGGACAACCAGCCTGGTGTGCTTATTCAGGTATGTTTTATATTGTATTGGTACTTTGTCCTGTGAAACTTAGGGAAGACGGCCCGCTGTGATGATTTGACCTAAACCATTCGTAGTTTCCACCAGAAGTCCTGTGTTGGCCAATTCCTTCCTTGGATGTCTGAGCGCAGCCTTTCTTATTCATTGACCTTACACCAAACTAGGAGCTTGGGGCAGTAATCTTTGCAGCTTCTTAGTAATTTTTATTTGCTACCAAGGTGTATGAAGGTGAGCGTGCCATGACCAAGGACAACAACCTACTTGGAAAGTTTGAACTCACAGGCATACCTCCTGCTCCTCGTGGTGTCCCTCAGATTGAGGTCACTTTCGATATTGATGCTAATGGTATCCTCAATGTCTCTGCCGTGGATAAGAGCACAGGAAAAGAGAACAAGATTACCATCACTAATGACAAGGGTAAGTTAAGAGCACAACTTCAGAATTAAACATAACATCTTAAGATGGTTTAGGTCATAAGGATCATTTTTCAAATACTTTTAACTGCCCAAGGATACTTGGGCCAAGGAATCACTTTCTGTAATTGGCTGCTTCAGTGGGTTACAGTCGTAGCAGGGTAACTCAACAGTTCAGTTTCAACAAAAAGACTGGTTAATTTCACAGGCCGCTTGAGCAAGGAAGATATTGAGCGCATGGTCCAGGAAGCTGAGAAGTACAAAGCTGAAGATGAGAAACAGCGGGACAAGGTGTCTTCCAAGAATTCACTTGAGTCTTACGCATTCAACATGAAAGCAACTGTTGAAGATGAAAAACTTCAGGGCAAGATAAATGATGAAGACAAACAGAAGATTCTTGACAAGTGCAATGAAATCATCAACTGGCTTGATAAGAACCAGGTTTGTAATTTCAACTAAATTGAGAGTGGATGGGCATGGTTATAGGGTTTCAGCAAAAGGTTAGATGGGTCTTATATACAGGTCACAATGATGAATGGTCCAAACATTCGCGGTTTCCACCAGAATTCCAGATGTTGGCAACTAGCTTCCTTCCTTGGATGTCTGAGTGACCCAGGATTTCGTGGGTGTGGAAGAATTGAATGATAAGCTTTTGTCTAGTCTTCACAACTGATTGTACCAGACAGGTTGTGAAGTTTCTTTTATTTGAGGAACCTGCAGTAAAGTTTTCTTTCTTTTCAGACTGCAGAGAAGGAAGAATTTGAACACCAGCAGAAAGAGTTGGAGAAAGTCTGCAACCCCATCATCACCAAGCTGTACCAGAGTGCAGGGGGCATGCCAGGAGGAATGCCTGGAGGCTTCCCTGGTGGTGGAGCTCCTCCCTCTGGTGGAGCCTCCTCTGGGCCCACCATTGAAGAGGTTGACTAAACCAACCTGAGAATAATTAGGTTGAGCATTGTTCCACACACAATATTCAAAGGACCCAAATTTGTAGCAAATTCCATGGCAGTTGTAATGTTGAGCTGCTATAGCAAAAAAAACTGGGCATTCTTGATACTTGAATATGGAATATGTGCACAGGGAAAGGAAATAAACATTGCACTTTATAAGCACTGTATTGTTAAGTGGAAAATGCAATGTCTTAAATAAAACTGTATTTAAAATTGGCACCATACAATTGTCTGACTCCATGTATGCAAGGGCAGCATTTGATTTGGGGGGCTGGACACGCCTTTGGCCTAGTGGTGAATCCCCCAAAAACAGTATTTGGATTGTCAAATAGAACAGTTCAAACAAGTAACTCGAGTCAGTATAAAAAGTGGGTTGGGTTCATGATGAGCTAGATTTTGGGATGACTATAGATACTAAGCAGTAAAATAGGATTGAACTGCATATAGGCTTTCCAGCACTTGGGGAGCTGTTTTGGTGGGGAGGGGAGGAGAAACTGATAGAAGAAAAGGGAGTCACAAATGTTAATGGCTTGCTGAACAGATTATCCTTCTGAGAGTTAAGTTTGAGGGTGGCCAACTGAATAATGGAATAACCAGACCATGGAAGCAGTTTATTGAGCATGTGGAACTGACCCAAGTACAGGGCAGCATATTCCCTCTAAAGCATCCATGTTGGGGGGGGTGCATTCTGGTTTTTTCTCAACTTTTAAAGGCTGGTTGACAGAACTGGCTGCAGAGTTGTGGTGGGTTGGGGTTTGTTTACCATAGAATCAACTGAGAAGAAAAGGCTAGAAATGCCTAATTCTAATCTTGGGTGATGACGCTAAACCTCAAAAAGACTTGAAAGCTGAGCTGATTTGAGTACAGTTCTGTTTGATAAATACTGGATTGCCTTTAGGTAAGTGAGGTTTCAGAGCAAATCCCTGCATGCTTGTCTTTGGTTATGGTGGGTGTGTTCGTAAACGTGTTGAATTTGGCTTTGACAGTAATTGTTTGGTGGTGTGATGTGTACCAAAAGTACTTGGCCTTGGAGTTTGACTCTTATAAAAGTCCTGTGTGTCTTTTGGTGGTGATGGGCCTCAGTCCTCAAAAAAAAAAAAGCCTGAATCAAGGAAACCAGGGAGAGGTGATAAATACATTGACAAGGTTTGACATGGGTTGGTTGTGCCACACGTTTGCCATCTGGTGGTCAGAAATGAGTCTTGTCATGTGCTAAGATTTTTAACTGAGCAAAAAAACCCAAACCTTGATCTCTACTCCACTTTCCTGTCTTAGGAACTGTTGGTTCCTGGGTGACCTGGTATTACACATGTTTGGATTTTGCATGATGATTTTGCAGTAACTGCAACATTGAAGAGTGTTCTGCAAGGTCTGTAAGAATAGCTAAAACCTCATTCATACAGAGGTCATTATCTAAATGGTTGGTAATAACATAATGGTTGATAATACACTCCCGTGATTTAGGAGTGTATCCGCGTAATGCTTAGAGTCTCCAGAGGTTTATGGTACCATGCATGATTTATGTTTGCTTTCCTTTATTTTTTCAAGGGTCACAAATTTTAAAAAAGCAATACATGATTCTTGGGAAAGGTTCAGACCTCATGTATATAACTTGGTGTTTTTCCCCCCACCTTTTTATTTTATCTGCCCTGGTTTTAGTTATTTTTGTTAATACATCCTTTATGAACTGAAGCAAACAATTGGAGTACTCTGCTCAAAAGAAATGTAATTTTTTTTGTTGTTCCTTTGAAATCATGGGGTTTTGGTAAGAAAATTGTGGGGGTCAAATGTGATTAGTGAAAAAGGCATAACACAGCCCAACCAAAGTTGATTAAGTTCTTGTTACTGTTAAGAACTTCAGTTAAAGTTCTGTCCATGAATTCCATTAGTGAAACAAATTGGGTTTTGAAAAATGGTGGTTTCCTGTATACAAATGGAAGAATTTGGGCATGTATACTAGAGAATACTGAGGCTTTGGGAAGAAGGTGGAAATTAGCTATTTGCTAGATTTTTTTTTTTTATAACTAATCTGAACAAGGTTATGTTTACAGTTGACACAGGTTCAGAGTTGAGTTGATCTCAGATGCCACAGGGGAGGGATCCAGATTCAAATTCTAGCAGGCGTTATTCCAAAACCTGTACTTTTGCTTCATTATAGCGTGAATTAAACACTAGCTTAGCACAGCATCTGGGATTCACACTTACTGGAATATTTTTTTAAAAGATTTTTGAGAGCATAAGCATGGGGAGCAGCAGAGGGGGAGGGAGGAGCAGGCTCCCTGCTGAGGAGGGGCTCAATCCCAGGATCCTGGTCTCATGACCTGAGCCAAAGGCAGATGCTTAACTAAGGGACCCTGGTGTCCTTGGAAGGAATATTTTCTTAAAGGTAGTTTTGTATCTTGCTCCTCAACACATACAATCATGTACTTAGTTAACTTCATCTCTGTACTCATCTGGTAGTTCTTTGTTTGCGTTCATGGTCAGTGATTTATTTTTGCCTTTTGCAAGTAGCAGTCCATGCAATCATGGGCATTTAAGGAGCTCAGTGACTCAAACCAACTTTTTAATTTTGTGTTTAATGGGGTTCCTGCTGTGAGATAAGCCTGGTTTATGTGGGTAGATTGAAGCTGGTAAAAATGTGTTCTGGCTTTCTATATATGTAGAGTAACAGGGGAGGCTGACCCACACAAGATCAACTGGTAACCATGAAATGCTTTTACAAAGTGTAAAATGGCATGCTTGGTGCGAAGACTCTAGCTAGAAGTACCAGAAGTTGTTAGAGCACCCTTAGAAGAAGATGCAGAGAAGTGGTCCTAGAGGATGGCAGTATTTAACACTTACAGTTCTGTTTAGAGTTAATAGATGGCTTCCACTTCTCTTGATTCTTTTATTTTTTTAGAGATTTTATTTATTTGACAGATCATAAATAGGCAGAGGGAGGCAGAGAGGGAGGGAGGAAGCAGGCCCCCCTACTGAGCAGAGACCCCCCCCCCCCGCCCCCAGCCCCAGTGCTTGATCCCAGGACCCTGGGATCATGACCTGAGCCAAAGGCAGAGGCTTAACCCACTGGGCCACCCAGGCACCCCTCTTGATTCTTTTAACGACCTTCCTCAGGAAGGAAGGTTGGATGGTCAAAGGGTCCCAGCTACGCACGTGTGAACATATGTGGGGTGGCAAAGGCAGTTTTTAATTCTGGCGAATTGTTAAGGAGATTGTGGTTATAAGCAGAAATGTGGTGCTTGATGGCTGGCTCATAATTTTGCATAGGGCTTCATTGGATTGGGCAGAGGGAGCAAAAAAAGCGAACTACCTCCGTTGTGCAGCTTTTTAAGAATTAATGCTGGTTTCAGGTACTGTATTTAGCAATACCTTGAGTTTAATCCACAGTAATTGTTGCACTTGTTAAACTAGTAAGGGAGTAGTTTTTATCTGCAAAGCCACAGCAATACTTTACTCCCAACAATATTACTATTTATGTACTTAAAATGTAATACAAAGAAATGGAATGATAGTACCTGCAAACAATCCTTTGCTCAAACAGTATTTATGGAGTACCTATAGTTTTCCAGGTATCCTATACTTTCATAGGAAAAACAGCCTTTTGAATTCTGGTAAGGTAGAAGAGAATGATTGGTGGAACATATTAAATAGGGAAAAGTTGAGAATTTTCATTTTCGGGGTCTGCGTTTGGATGTAAGGACCTCTTTTTCCACTAGATGGCAGTAGCTATTTAGAAAACAACTCCAAACGCAGCTGAGAAAAGCTCCTGAAACTTGATCCCTAAAGTCTGTGCTTTTGTTTGTTTCACAAATTGCCTAACCTGGAAGCAAGTGCTGAGGAAGGAAGTCCGTGCTGAGGAAGGAAGTCCGTGCTGAAGACTCACATTCATGTTCCAGGTAAAGCATTCCCAGTAGGCAGTAGAGCAAGTGCTCTGGTTGGGGTTATGGCTTTGAGTAGGGATCTCAGGGTACTTGGGGCATGGGGGTGGTGGGGAGATACAGAGCCTTGAAACATGGAGGGGGAAAGAAGGTAAATCTCAGTGGTTAGCATGCCTTTCCTAATACAGTCTAATTTGAGCCCCTATGTTATTTCCCTCATCACCTTTGAACTTCGGAGATTCAACCATATTTATATGAAATGCTGGAATTTCTCTCCCCTCAAACTCAAACCCAAGAATGCAAGAGTATTCACACACTCCTGTATTTCCAGTGTCTGGCACATGATAAGTATATAATATTTGTCAAGTGTAAGAATAAAAAGGAGTGAAGCAGGCACCCAAGAGATTAGTAGTAGAATGTCCTCTCTTTGTAAGGGTCTGGTCATGGTCACAGCTATGGAGTGGTGCGAGGTTGGCTGGCTGAGCTCAGGAACCTCCACAGGTCTTTGCTACAGTTGCTCCTTGCAGAATTGGGGAGCCAAGATTAAAGTTGCATGAGAGAAGGAAATGATCAAACCGGGAATAACTCTAGCCAAATAAAGTTGACAGTGGCAACTGTCAAAACCTTTTGCCTAATGGACTCCGGTGTCTTTAGACTGCCTCCGAAATCTGGGCAGTATGTGGAATGAGTGGGGTGAGCAAAGGCAGTGCAGCTAGTCTTTGCAGTTGGAGAGGACAGCCAGGCAGCCTGGCTTGCGGGGAATGGGGCCTGTCCTAAGAGGCTGCGCTTCAGTTCAGGGTGTTCAGAGGATGCAGTCAGGCCCAGAACAGTAAGAAAAAAGGCTGCAAATCTTCTTGACTTGGATTAGGCAAGGGTTTCTTAGGTATGACGCCAAAGGCATAAGCAACAAAAGAAAAAGACATAATTTTCCTGAAAATTAAGAACTTAGGTAAAGGATGCCATCAAGGAAGTGAAGAAAGACAAAACGCAGAACTGGAGAAAGTATTTGCAAACCATGTATCTAATAAAGGACTGGTATCCAGAATATCTTAAAAATACATTTTTTTTTAAAGATTTTATTTATTTATTTGACAGAGATCACAAATAGGCAGAGAGGCAGGCAGAGAGAGAGGGAGGGAAGCAGTCCCCCTGCTTCGCAGAGAGCCCAATTCGGGGCTTGATCCCAGGACCCCGGGATCATGACCTGAGCCGAAGGCAGAGGCTTTAACCCACTGAGCCACCCAGGCGCCCCTCCTAAAAATACATTTTAAAAATATTTCTACAGTGGACAAAAGATCTGAAAAGCCATTTCTCCAAAGAAGATGTACAAATAGCCAATAAGCACATGGTAAGATCCTTAGCCATCAGTGAAATTCAGCTCAAAACCGCAGTGAGACAGAACTTTATTCCCCGCAAGGATGTTGGTCATTAAAAAAAAACAACTTGGCAAGGATGTGGAGGAACTGGAATCCTCCTACAATCTTGGTGTGATGATAAAATAGTACAGCCACTGTGGAAAACAGTTAGCAGTTCTCAAAGAGCTAAGCAGAATTGCCATTACAATCTAGGCATTTTACTCCTAGCTATGTCCCCAAGAGTGATTACAGTATACATACACATAAAACTTGTACACGGGTGTTCACAAGCAGTATCAGTCGTAAGAGCCGAGACATGTCAATCACCCCAATACCCATTACCTGATGAATGGGTAAATGGTACACAGTTGCAGTGGGATATTATTCAAATATAAAAAGAATTGAGGTCCTAATACATGCTAATGTATCCCTGAAAAGGGGGGCAGCCACAAAAGACCACATATTATACAATTATGTGAAATGTTTGGGATAGACCAATCTTTTGGGACAGAAAGTAGATTGGTTCCCTGAAGCGGAGGGAAAGGAGGGTCTGGAAGAAATGCAGAGTTACTCTAAATAGGTAATGGGGCTTTGTTTGGGGATGATGAAATCATTCTAAATTGTAATGGTTAAACGCAATTTTGTGAATATATGAAAAATACTGAATTGTATACTTTAAGGGATGAATTGTGTGGTAAGTCCCCATAAAGGAGTTTTATGATTTTTTTTTTTTTAAGTCAGAAAAGGGGAGGGAAAGAGGCTAGAAAGCTGGCTTCCCCAGTGAATGGGAAGGAGGGGAGAGAAAGAGTGTGTGTGTGTGTGTGTGTGTGTGTGAGTCCCCTGCAGTGCCAAATGGGAAGATGGATGAGGAGAAATAATAGGTAACATTCTTACTTTCAAGGAAACAAGTAATCATGGCTATTCAGCGGTTTTCCTTTCATTCCCCACCCCAGCTTTATTGCCATACTTGATGTACACTCTTGTGCAACGTTAGGGTGCGTAACATGTTGGTTTGATACACTTAGGAACGCCCCCGTCCCCTGACATTAATCATCACTTCCTTTTCCTGGTGAGGATACTTGAGATTTGCTCTCTTAGCAACTTTCCAGATTCTATGTACTCACCATGCTCTCCATGAGACGCCCAGGACTTCTTTATCCTGTGAGCTGGAAGTTTGTACCCTTAGACAAACCTGTCCCCCTCCGTGCTGTTGTTTTCAAACGTCTGCACTTCTGCTGGAGACACAGTAGACTCTTAATCCAAGTAGATACGGGTTCCACACCAGGGGTTGAGAAAATTAGATTGGGCTGGAAAGAAAGCAGGCAGCAAGTAATCATCTGAAAACTGGAGATAGGGACCAGGAACCTTTTTATTTGCTTGTTGATTGTTTGTCCTGTTTCTGTCTGAGACGTGCTCTGCCATTGACTAGGTAGGTGGGTGAGCTTAAGCAAACTCTTATCTCTTAAAACCGAGTCTCTCAGGAAACGGGGATTGTAACAGTCAGCTAGTAGGTTCGTTATGCAGATTCAATGAGCCAGTAAATGTGGCGCTTTCTGCCTGGCTCCTAGAATAAGTGCTCAGTAAGAACTATTATTACTGACCGCTGGTTAAACAGCAGTCATAATTACTAACATTTCCTAAGGCTGCCATAAAAAGGGACCAAAAACGGTATGGCTTAAACCAGAAATGCACAGTCTCACAGTTCTGGAGGCCAGTGGTCTGAGGTCAAGGTGTTGGCAGGCCACGTTCTCTGAATGCACCAGGGAAGGAACTGCTCTGGGCCACTCTCTTAGCTTCCAGGGGCCTCACATGTTCCTGGGCTTGTAGAGCACCATTCCAGTCATGTGACTGTCTTCTCCCTGCCTATGTCCACTTCGACCTCCCTCTGTGCACATCTGTTTATGTCCAAATTTCTGCTTTCCACTAGGACGCCAGTCATACTGGAGTAGGACCCTCTCTAATGACCTCATTTTAACTCAATCACCTCTGTAAAGATCTTATTTCCAAATAAGGTCACGTTCTGAGGGCATTAGGATCTGCTACCCTTAAAAATAAAGCTGTTGCTGATTTTACCAGCAAAATGGGTTTATTTGGGAATAACAGAATGGCAATGTAGGACAAGCAAGCTCACGCAGAACCATAGGCAAGTCCCACAAACAAAGGGCAGGAACTTTATTTTACCGGGAAGGAGGAGGAAGTTGGGGGGGAGTTGTTTTGAATGAAAGTCCACTGGAGAAAAGCATGAAAGGGGTCAGGGGGAGGAGGATTTCTCCCTGGCTGAGTTGCATGGATCCACCATCTCTCCTAGGAGATGCAGTATACCTCTTTCCCTATTGGGGCCTATAATTGATCCTTTTTTCCTGTGGACTTTCCTTCTGGTGGGGTCTGGAACTGATAATTCTTCTTGCAATTGACATTGAGTGGTCCAGGCTCCCCCTTCCAGCCTCCCTTTCTGGCATCAAGTCCACTTCATTGAGATTTCCCTTTATTACTTTCCATAGACTTCTCTAGATTGGGGTGGGGGGCAAGGGAACACAATTCAACCTGTTAACAGTCACATTCCCTGTTATCACGGAGGAGGAAACTTCTTTCCCGCTTTTGCCTAAAAAGAGCAAACCTTCCACAAAAATCCAAATACCTGTTCTTTCATGGGACCAACAAAAAGGCATTTTCTTGGGGCGCCTGGGTGGCTCAGTGGGTTAAGCCGCTGCCTTCGGCTCAGGTCATGATCCCAGGTCCTGGGTTCGAGCCCCACATCGGGCTTTCTGCTCAGCAGGGAGCCTGCTTCCTCCTCTCTCTCTGCCTGCCTCTCTGCCTACTTGTGATTTCTCTCTGTCAAATAAATAAATAAAATCTTAAAAAAAAAAAAAAAGGCATTTTCTTGGATCTCCTTCTCTGAAGCAGGTCCCACCATAGGCCACCAGCTTTGGGCAGAATTCCCTTTACCGGCCCATCATCCCTCCAGATTCCCAAACAATGCCTAATTCTGTTACTGCCGGTGATTTCCCCGTGAGTAGCAGTTTATTTCTGTCATCAAGTCTCTGATGAAATCTTTAGCCATGAAATGTTTAGTCCAATCCCAACAAATCGTGTGTAGTGTTAACGGCACAGGCAGCCGGTGGCCTGTATTACGTGGTAATTTGGAAGCGAGAGAAGTGATAATATAGGGCCGGGTTTCTTTTGTGAGCTCGCATTAATGCTGGAGCGGGTGATGTCAATTGACAGCCCATTGATTTGGGCTAATAGTGCCTGGAGGGGGCAGAATTGGGGCGAGGTGGGGAATAAAGGATATCGACGGTCAGTCGCCAGGATCCGGGCCGCTTTTAATCTATGACTGCCCTCTTTTAATGCAACTTCTGTGTCAGCCGTATTTATTTCCTCCAGCTCTGCCTGCTGTGCTGAACTGCGAAGCCGGTGGGACGCCACCCCCAGAGTGGTCCAAAGTTCCCCAGTATTGATTCTCTTATGCTCTGGGGTGCGAATTATAATTATTTCATTAAGCCCTTTAATGGGTATCAACTATGAACCTTCCCCAGCCCAGGCTGGGGTGGCCAGGGCGAGGTCCACATCATTAATCTGTGTTCATCTCGTTGCCACCAATTGTCGTCCCCTCCACCCTTTTTTCCCCTCCTATTATCGCGTCTATGGTTTTAGTGGGAAGCAGGTCGATCTATTCTCAGAGAGGAGCTGGGAAGGAGAGTTGGCTGATTTGGGAAGGCCAGCAGGGAGGCCACGGTGGAGGACATGGCCATGTTGGCTATTCACACGGAAGGACTAGTTACTCATGCTGTCAGATCTGCTCTACCCACTTCTAGTTTGCAGCACAAGGAGGCGATGAACAATATCTCGGGACAAAGTAAGAGATCTTGCAGCTGCTTCCTGTGTGGCTTTGAGTCCTACCATAGCTCAGGAATATAACACACCCTCGCTTAAAGTCCATCATCAGCCTTACTAGGGTGCAGTGGATACAAAGGTGGACAAAATCCTGCCTTGGGCCCTCCTGGAGCTTCAACTCCAGTAAAGGATCTAGCAGAGGGATCAAAAAGCAAACAGACAGCAAGGCGCTAATGAGTGTTGAGAAAGGGCAGAGTATAGGGAGTTATGGCACTCCAGCGAAGAGGCCTTGACCCTGGCTTGGGGGTCAAGGAGGGCTTCCTGGAGGAGTAAATGGTACACTGAACCTGAAGAATGAATAGGATAGTCCTAGGAAGGAGGAAGGTCATACCAGTCAGTGGGAACAGCATGTTTAAGAGGCCTGAAGTGGGGGCGCCTGGGTGGCTCAGTGGGTTAAAGCCTCTCACTTCAGCTCAGGACACGATCTCAGGGTCCTGGGATTGAGCCCCGCATCAGGCTCTCTGCTCAGCGGGGAGCCTGCTTCCCCCTCTCTCTCTGCCTGCCTCTCTGCCTACTTGAGATCTCTGTCTGTCAAATAAATAAAATCTTAAAAAAAAAAAAAAAAAACAAAAAACAGGCCTGAGGTGGAAGAGAGAAGGCACATGAAATTTTGGCTTCTTGTCTTTACTCACCTACCATTGCTGATTAATCTTATCAGGAGCCTAAGGAAAACTCGGCAGTCCCAAGTGGCATTTCCCATCATATTTCCCATCAGATAGCCTCTGATAAAAGAGGCTATCTTGTTTCTACCATAGTTTTCTTCAGGCCAAAAGTGAGTTTTATTTCAGGTTCTTCACTTGTCTGGTTCGTATGGTGGTTTTAAAACACGTCTGCAATTTTTTTTTTCTGCAATTTTTTGGGGGCATTCCTAGCATGAGGGTAGGGCATCTAATTCCTCTTCCCTTGAGTATGGGCTGGCTTTGGAGATTGACTTCCAAAAGACAGAATGAAGAGAAGGCACCTCTGGGTAATCTCCAAGTCTGGATTGTTAAATCCATGCTGCTTTCACCTGATTCTCTGGACACTCACTATAGGCATCTTCAGCTGCCCTGCTCCTGTGAGGCCCATAAATGGAAATGCCACATAGAAAGAGGAGCCCTAGCTGTTGCGCATTCCTAGTCTGTGCCCCAAACATGGAAGTGACAAAGGTTGAAGGTGATCTAGTCTCAGCCCTCAATGGACTGTATCTTCATTCAGAGAGACTTGGTGAGAATCAGGCAGCTGGGGCCAGTCCATCCGTCCCCGGGGCAATGACCAAAGTAAATGAGTGTCATTATCAAGCCACAGTTTCAGGGTGATTGGTTACATAGCGATAGATAACTGGAATAGTTAGATTTTATTAAGTTTGTATTTGGGTAAGTTTGATTACTATAGCTTTACAGTTAGTCTTAAAATCAGGTTATGACTCCCCCAACTCTGTTCTTTTTCAAGTTTGTTTTGATTCTTCTAGATCTTTTCCCTTTCCGTGTACATTTTAAAAATCAACTCAGTTTCTACCATAAATAAAACCTGCTTGAATTGTAATTGGGATTTTAATGACTCTATAGATTAAATTGGGTAAACTTGACATCTTAATATTGAGCACCAGTCCAAGAATACAGTATAGCTCTCCATTTCTTTCTTTCTTTCTCTTTCTTTCTCTCTTTTTTAAGATTTTATTTATTTATTTGACAAAGAGAGACACACAGAGAGACACAGCGAGAGAGGGACCACAAGCAGGGAGAGTGGGAGAGGGAGAAGCAAACTTCCTGCCAAGCAGGGAGCCTGATGTGAGGCTTGATGTGGGGCTTGATCCCAGGACCCCGGAATCATGACCTGAGCCGAAGGCAGTCACTTAACAACTGGGCCACCCAGGCAGCCTCTTTTCTTTTTTCTTCTTTTCTTTTCCTTTCTTTCTTTCTTTTTTTCTTTCTCCACACCCAGTGCAGAACCCAGTGCGCGTCTTGAACTCACAACTGTGAGACTGAGACCTGAGCTGAGTTCAAGAGTTGGAAGCTTAACTGAGCTATGCAGGTGCCCCTATTTAAGTCTTTTAAAATTTCTCTCAGCAATGGTTTATAGTTTAGAAGAAAGAAACCTTCCATCTTTTGTTAAATTTTCCTAATTATATTTTTTATGCTATTGTAATAGAACTGTTCTAAAATTTTATTTCCCAACTAATTGCTCCTACTTTGTAGGAAAATAACTGAACTGAAATATTAACCATGTTTTGTGAGATCTTGCTGGATTCAGTTATTAATTTTATGATGGTTTGGTGGAGTTCTTTAACATTTTTTCCAGAAACAATCCTGTTATCTATGAGGAAAGATGGTTTATTTCTTCCTTTCCAGTCTGTACACATTTTACTTCTTTTTCTTTCCTTATTGCTTTGGCTAAGACTCCAGGAAAATAGTGGGTAGAATGACATTGAGAGTGGACATCCTTGCCTTGTTTCTGATCTTAGGAAGAAAGCATTCAACATTTCACCATTAAGTGTGATGTTAAATTTGGATTTTTCAAAAATATTTTTAATCAACTGGATTTTGGTATTATGCTTATATGAAGGGTAAATTTGTTGAGCATGGTGATCTGTCCATGACAAAGCTGCTGTCAGAGAGCAGCGTGGAGAAAGAAGGCTAATGCAAGTGGAAAGAATGGAGAAAGGTAGAATCAAGACAGAATAACATCCTCAGGACAGGGCTTGTGGGTTTAGAATGGCTTCTTTCTTCCACTCTACTTGGTGATGCCTCCCTCCCTCCCTTCTTTCCTTCCTCCCTTCCTTCCTTTCCTCCCTCCCTCCTTTCTTTCTCCCTCCCTTTTCTTTCCTTCTTTCCTTCCTTCCTTCCTTTCGATTTTACTCATTAGAGAGAGAGAGAGAGAGAGAGAGAGAGAGCACACCAGCAAGGGGAAGGGGCAGAAGGAGATGGAGAAGCACACTCCCTGCTGAGCAGGGAGCCCAATGCAGAGCTTGATCCCAGGACTCTGGGATCATGTCCTGAGCCAAAAGCAGACACTTAACCAACTGGCGCCCTATTCATTTTTCAAAAGCCAGCTGAAATATTTGCTTTCTGGAGTTCTCCTAAACAAGTTTGGTGACTTCTCCATTCAACATTCCTTCTATGTTTGCACCTTTAGGATAGTCTTTTTCACGCATTCTGGAGATATTTACATGCCTGGCTGTCTTCTCTCTGGACAGGGAGATCCTCTGAGATGGGGACTGTGGCTTCTTCATTTTCATATATCCCCTTCTGGTAGGCCCTGCCTCTCTGGGAATCATGGGACAGAGCCTGAGCTCTGGGGTTTGCATACCATATTTCCCCAGCTGTGAAAACCTCAAGCAAGTGTCCCTCTGAAAACACTTTTCTTTAAAATATAATTCCCTTCTAAGAACTTGCACCAAGGTTAAAACTTCTTAGACACTCGGTTTTCTCATCTATAAAAGAGGGAGTAATGATACCTGTCTTAGAGGTAGGTGCTACCTGCTCTTTTAGTAGTTGTGGATATTTGTTGACTGAAGGGACACAGTTTTGTATTGGAACAGAGGTGTGGCCTAGAGATGAACAAAGGGACAATCTTGCATGATCCCCAATTTGAATGGAAACCTGTTTGATTAAATCCTGCCAGCCATTAGAAAGTGTATTCTGTAATGCAGTGGGGTTCCCAACCTGCTCAGACCTCTTTTTTTTATAAGAAATATTTTGGAATATCCTCTTTCCTATCACAGAGTGAAATTCATAGATAACCAAAATATTCCACTTGTAATTATAAATCAGAAGGAGAAGTAAAGAGAAACAGCCTGCAATAAAATACTGTGTTTCAGTAGATAAATGCTCAAGTTCAGATAAACCAGAAGACACAAAGAACCAAGTGAGATGCTCACTCCTGTAGAAACTTTGCGAAAGCCAGGTACTAATTCAGACTGATTCAGGCCAATACTTTGGTGGCTCCAGTGTGAGTGACATTGCCATCAAGACATGCTTTTCTGAAATGGTAAGCAAATTTTTGTATTGTCCCAGCCGAAACAAAGGGCATTCATCTCTCTCTCCCTCTCTCTCTTTTTTTTTTAAGATTTTTTATTTATTTATTTGACAGAGAGAGATCACAAGTAGGCAGAGAGGCAGGCAGAGAGAGGAAGGGAAGCAGGCTCCCCGCTGAGCAGAGAGCCTGATGCGGGGCTTGATTCCAGGATCTTGGGATCATGACCTGAGCTGAAGGCAGAGGCTTTAACCCACTGAGCCACCCAGGCGCCCCTCATCTCTCATTTTATATGATATTTGCACTCAGGGAAAATTCAGTATATTTTAAAACTGTAAGAAATATTTCATGTTATTGTACAACATAGTTAATTATGAAAAGTTTTTTCACCTATAGGAATATTTGGAAGATACTCAGAAATCACTTGGGATGTAGAAATTTCCTCGATATACGGAACTGACCTGAATATTGCAGGATACCAGGCATCCCTCCCTCCTGCCTGCTAAAGGCCCTGGGTGCCCCCAATTGGACCAACAACCAAAAAACGTTCCCACAAATTTCCTAAGTGACCTTCAGGGGGCAGCGTCCCCCCCCCCCCCCCCCCCCCCCCCCCCGAGCCCTGATTCTTAGGTTCAAGAGCCCTGGCACTGTCTCTTTTGGCAATGTGGCCACTTGACTTTCAGTTTCTTCATGTATAAAAGGGATGTGTGTGATATCCAGTTCCAAGGTGTGTAAAGGTGTAAATGACAGGGTAATAAATTACACTTGGTGTAGGTTAGTACCCAGCCCTCAGAAGTAGCTAAGTCATCGAGCATTTCTTATTTGTCACGAATAGCAACAATCCTTTTGTGTTTAGTGCCATTTGTAACTGTACTTTTCATCTGGGTAAGTGAGGCCCGAGTTACTTGCCCAAGGTCACGTAGAAAGTGACATGGGCAGAAATTTGGACACAGGCAGTCTGACTCCTGAACCTGTCTGGTTACTCTCTATCCTATACTGACCTTGTCGTGAATGGTACTAGCAAGACTAGCCCTGTAGCTTGCCCAGGGTTAACCCCTCCTGAGAGCCCACTACTTTTACAAAGGATCTCCACGGGCTGATGCTCTAGAATGCTGAAGAGGAAAGACCAGCTAGCCAAGAGCAAGGGAAAAGTGCAGAGGGCACGCAAACTATCCCACTAGTCCCTTTCTCTCAACCCAGTCCATTGAGCAGGCCCCCCACTTAACAGGGAGCCCAATGTGGGGCTCGATCCCAAGACCCCAGGATCACCACCCAAGCCAATGGCAGATGTTCAACCAACTGAGCCACCCAGGCATCCCTGATTCATCAGTCTTATATAATACCCAGTGCTCATTATATCACATGCCCTTCTTAATGTCCATCACCCAGTTACTCCAACCCTCCACCCCTCCCCTCTCTAATAGCCCTCAGTTTGCCATCGTAACCATTTTTATTTTTTTTATTAATTTTTTAAGATTTTATTTGTCAGAGAGTGAGAGAGAGAGCATGCACTAGCAGGGAGAGGAGGAGGGGGAGCTGCGGAGGCAGAGAGAGAAGCAGGCTGTCTGCTGAGCACAGAGCCTGATGCAGGACTCGATCCCAGCCCAGAACCCTGGGATCATGACCTGAACTGAAGTCAGAGTCTTTTTTTTTTTTTAAAGATTTTATTTATTTATTTGACAGACAGAGATCACAAGTAGGCAGAGAGGCAGACAGATAGAGAGAGAGGGGGAAGCAGGCTCCCTGCAGAGCACAGAGCCCGATGTGGGGCTCGATCCCAGGACACTGGGACCATGACCTGAGCCGAAGGCAGAGGCTTTAACCCACTGAGCCACCCAGGTGCCCCTGAAGTCAGAGTCTTAACCAACTGAGCCACCCAGGCGTCCCTTGAATAGTTTTAAGTGTACAATATAAAGTATATTTATATTGTTATGCCACAAATCCCCAGAACAAAACTGACATTCTGTATCCATGAAACCACCACTCCCCATTCCACCCTCCTCCTCAACCCCCTCGCCCCCCGACAGCCCCTGGCAACTTAACCATTCTACTTTTGGTTTCTGGGATTCTGACTACTCTAGATACCTCATATAATAAACCTTTTCGTAATAAGCCAATTTTACATTCTTAATATTATTTGATTGCCAAGATATGTTTTTTCAAAGATTTTATTTATTTACTTCGCAGAGAGAGCGAGAGAGCACAAGCAGGCATGGTGTCCCGCAGAGGGAAAGGCGGGCTCCCCACTGAGCAGAGAACCTGATGTGGAGCTCAATCCCATGACCCTGGGATCATGACCTGAGCCAAAGGCAGACATTTTACTGATGGAGCCACCCAGGCGCCCCTTCAACAATATTTTTTTAAAGTAATCTCTATACCTATCATGGGGCTCGAACTCACAACCCCCAGATCAAGAGTTGCATGCTTGAGCATGCACACTGAGCCAGCCAGGTGCCTCTGATTACAAAAATAGTCATAAGGAGGCAGGTCAGAGTCTCCTAAAGGCCTGGACCATTTCCATTTTTTTAGGCTCTCCAAATACAATGAAATACCAATTTGCTTTACAAAAATTGTGGTACATTGAATGAATGAATGCTTTAAAACATGCAGTGCCGGGGCACCTGGGTGGCTCAGTGTGTTAAGCCTCTGCCTTCGGCTCGGGTCATGACTCCTTGGCAGGGAGTCTGTTTCCTCCTCTCCCTCTCTGCCTGCCTCTCTGTCTACTTGTGATCTCTGTTTAAAAAAAAAAAAAATTAAAATTAAAAAATAAAGAAAGCATTACCATGTACTTGTCCCAGAAAAAAATTCACGTTAAAAATTCCTTAGAACATACGGTGGGTATGGTCCAAAAGGGTTACATAAGTTTCAAACTGGATGGTGGGGATGCCTGGGTGGCTCAGTCAGGTAAGCATCTGCCTTCAGCTCAGGTCATCATCCCGAGGTCCTGAGATCTAGCCCACATTGGGTTCACAGCTCAGCGAGGAGCCTGCTTCTCCCTCTCCCTCTGCCCCTACGCCCCACTTATGTTCACTCTCTCAAATAAATAAATAAATAAAATCTTAAAAAAAAATAGGTGACTATCTCCTTCCAATCCTGTATTTCTCTGTGGCTGAACATATATTCATTCTGAGATAATGTCAAGATCTAATGTGAGGCCCTTCGTTAATGTGAGGTTCAGGTAAAATGTCCATTTTTCCCTCTCCACCAGCTCTTCCACTTAAGAAAGGGTAGACATCATCCCCATTTTTACAAAACAGAAGTATCTCCACAAATATTGTTCCTAGCTGAAGACACAACAGCAAATTTGGTGGGGGGTGGGGTGTCAAGATCTGAAGTCAGTTGCTTGGCGGGAAGCCTAATAGTCCAAGCACCAAGTCCAGCCGTCCATCTCTCAGCTCACCGCTGCCACAGACAAGGATGTGAGCATGGCAGCAGTAGAGGAGGTCTCCGGGCTCTCCTGAGGCCACTGAGATGGGCTGCCTTGCAGGTAGTGAGATCCCAGGCTCTGGGAGCAGTCAAGAAGAAATCTGACTGACACCATTTGCATTTACTGCAGAGGAGATTCAGGAGTGGGGAATGGGAGTGGCGTTTGATGATTTCCCACTTTCCTGCAGATGCCCAGCACAGACTCAGCACATCCGAGTGCTCTGGGGAGAGGCAGCCTGGGCCTCGCATTCAGTTCCCCACCTTTTCATTAGCAGCAGCCTGCCGCCGCCGGTTGTCGGGCAGCCTCGGCTTAATTTGAACAATTGGGCTCCGGGTTCCCAGGAAAACAGTCCGGGCGCCTCAGCCATCCATCAGTATTCTCTTCAGTCCCCCGACAGCTGCTCACGGCGAGCTGCCTCAACCTGCACTGACCTCATCTTCTCACATAGAGCAGAGGAGGATTTGGAAAAAATTAGTTATATTAGTGACTCCCCGAAACACTCCGTTTACTTGTGATATGACAAATATTTCAGCCATTAGGATCTCTCTGTCTCTTATCATCTTAAATGCACTCACTTACATTCCAAATCACTACTTAATTTAAAAGCCTATTTGTTGAGATTGTGACAGACCCAGGGAAAAGGAGAGACAGACACTCACTCAGCTCAGGCTGGAATAGAATCAGACTTGGAACTTTGATTGAATCTTTTTCCACCAGACTTATGCTCGGTCAGGTACAATCGAAGCACGTAGGAAGCAGGAGACTTAAAGGGAAACCCACTTGGAGATTTACGAGCTCTGCTTTCAAGTGGCAGGTGGCAGGGTGACCTTGGGCAAATGACTTTATTGCTGGGTGTCCTCCCGTTCCCTGAGCCCTGGATACAATGACTCATTTCGTGAACGTTTATTGAACCCCTAATATATGCTAGGCAGCACAACAGATTCTGAGGGTACAAAGACGAATGAGCCGTGCCTCTGTGCTCTAAGCCATTCTCAGTTTGTTATTCACAATAAAGACTTATTGGGGCGCCTGCATGGCTCAGTCAGTTAAGCGTGTGCCTTGGGCTCAGGTCATGATCCTGGGGTCCTGGGATCGGGCTGTGTTGGGCTCCCTACTCAGTGGGAAGCCTGTTTCCACCTCTCCCTCTGGCCTGCTGCTCCCCCGTCCCCTGTGCACTCAAATAAATAAAATCTTTTAAAAAAAATTGTTTCTGCTTGTTAAAATTTTTGCAGGGTATCTGTCTATATATCTACCGTATATTGACATACGACAACATTTAATCTCGCAGCAACCCAGTGAGTTGGTGGGTTGGTATCATTACTCCTCCTGATAAAGATGAGAAAACGGCCAATTAGAGAGGTCAAGTAATTTACCCAGGGTTGCACAGATAATATGTGGCTGAGATCAGGCGGGCTGATGAGGCCCTGTGGAGTCTCTATGGATCTATTTCCAGGAGTGAAACTGGGAGCTCCTGTGTTTTGCTCTTAATAGCGGATCAGTGGGTAGATTCACGTCTCTGACACAGGGCTGTTTCGGGAGGTTCTGTCGTGCCGTGGCCCTGGAGCGGAGGGGAGCCTGTGCTTGTAAAGAAGAGGACGGTACCCGGTGTGTCACCTAGCAGCGCCTAGCCCACTGGGGCATTTTGAATCTCAATGGTGGAGGACCACGGTGAGAGACCTGCAACCTATTTAATTCTGTTAGAGAATCAGTGAGGTGCTTGACGAAGCCATTAACTGGGGTTCGTGTCTCCATTCTACTTATAAGACTCCAGGAGGGCAAATGCTGATGGAAATTTATTGATTTCTTTTTCTGCCTTTACCGAATGGGTCAAAAACATGGTATAACACTGCTGGTTCCAATTAAAATCACCTGTTAGCTTACAAAGGTTGGCCCTTTCCACCCTCCCCCTTTCCCCCCATTTAAAAAGGGTTTAAAAGATTTTCATTTAATTGATTTGCTGTAAAATGCCCTTTACAATTACCCAGATAAACTAGGCGTCACCTGTGGAGTAAGAGCCAATTTGAGCTGTTTATCAAGACTTTGCCTCTGGCCACTTCTCACCCTGGGATCTTGAGTCTCTGTATTGATAGCTTGCATCTGTCAACATTGGATATTTTTAGAGGGCTGCAGAAAGCTTTTAGGGAGATGGGGATGGTGGGGCTGCATCTTTGAGCAGGTGAAGAAAGCGTGATGGGGTTTTTTTGTTGTTGTTGTTGTTGTTTGAAATGAGAATGCTTTATTGTGCTGAAAACAAGTTCAGAAAAGCAGTCTTGGCCCCATATGCCTAAAAATAATCAGAGTTGGTCCCATTTTAAAAACCAGGCAGTGGGCCTCAAGGAAATGGGAACGTGGGCAGTGGATAAAACCAAGTAGCAACACTTGACCAATTCCTCTTGGTTTGGGCTTCCTGTCAAGCTGCGTTTAATGTTAGCAGGCAGAAGTTGGGGCATCTCCGCAAAAATTGTCTGTGAAATGACACTTAGATTCTTTGTGTTTGTGATGCTGGTGGGGGCGGGGGCGTTCCAGAGGGTAGGAAACAAAGAAAGGAGGACACAAGGGTATTTAATCTAGGTCTTGTGTATTTCTGAAACCGTACAGTTGAATCCACTTAGCCATGGAAACAGGGTCAGTCCTGGCTAAAGAACTATGAAAAAAATTGGCACCAGAAAGCGAAACACAAGCAGATATGGAAGGGGAGAGGTAAATTCTGGAAGGTATAGACCAATAATCTCGAAGGCGATCACAGCAAAGTTCTAGAATAAATTATGGGAAAAAAATGTTTGGTGAGCCTTTGAAAGAAGAGGGTCGCTAAGAATGAAGTATAATTTCCATTCTGACGGGTGTCAAACAGGAAATGCTCTAGACACAGGAAGTCTAGTAGGGCATCGCACAGGAAGTAAGGTGGTCAAGGGGACTAAATGACAGATTGTTTATGAAAGTTTTTGGTACAAGGGGGATGCATGATAAGTATAGGCTTTCGTTATCTCCATCATAGCCAAACTACTTCATTCCCTTCACTCCTGACTCTGATGAGACCCACCTATCCCCTGACACTGCTTTATCCGTTGAATTTAGTGACCACCCAGTCACTAAATTCAACGGATACTCCCAGTCCTTATTCTGCTTGAACTCTTTGAGGATTTTGACATTATTAACTTCACCCATTTCTCCAAAACCTTTTCTTCCCTTGAATTCTCTGACACCACACTCTCTCTTGGATTTGTGCTATTCTACCCACCCATTTCCCAAACTCTTTGGCCTAACAGCATTTCTCGACAACTACTACTGGTTGCCTGTGGTTCTTTCCTAGATCCCATTCCGCACTCTTCTTGGAAGCAATTTCAATGTCTTCTACCAACATTTCGTTAAGGTGGACAACTCGAGCCAGAGACAAAATAATGAATTAAGACCTCTACCACACACCATACACAAAAATTAACTCGAAATTGATCAAAGGCCTCAATGTAATTCTAAAACTATAAAACAGAACAAAATATAGGTGTAAATCTTTGTGACCTTGGATTTGATGAATACCTTCTTAGATGTAACACCAAAAACAAAAGCAGCAAGATAAAAGATAAACAGGACATCATCAGGGGCGCCTGGGTGGCTCCGTGGGTTAAAGCCTCTGCCTTCAGCTCAGGTCATGATCTCAGGGTCCTGGGATCGAGCCCTCCATCAGGCTCTCTGCTCAGCGGGGAGCCTGCTCCCCCCACCCCGCCCCTGCCTGCCTCTCTGCCTACTTGTGATCTCTGTCTGTCAAATAAATAAATAAGATCTTTAAAAAAAAACAAAACAAAACAGGACATCGTCAGAATGAAAGCCTTTGCATGGCAAAATAGGTCATCAAGATCGTGAAAGATAACCAGAAGAATGGGAGGCGGATTTTGCAAACTGTGTATATGGTAAGAGATGCGTATCAAGAATACATAAGGAACTCCTGCAATTTAACAATAAAAAGAACGATAACCCAAGTTAAATAAGGGGAAATGATCTGAATAGACATTTCTTTAAAGAAGACCTACAAATGGCCAAGAAGCACATGGAAAGACGCCCAACACCCCTAGCCATCAGAAAAATGCAGCTCCAAACCACAAGATACCGTTTCATACTCAGTAGGATGTTGAAAAATTGGAACTCTCATATACCACTGGTGTTTACGTGAAATGGTGCAGCCACTTTGGAAAACAGTCAGTTCTTCAAAAAGTGAAACCTGGAGGGGGGGGGCGCGCCTGGGTTAAGCGTCTGCTCAGTTGGTGAAGTGTCTGCCTTCAGCTCAGGTCATGATCTCAGGGTCCTGGGATTGAGCCCCGCATCCAGTGGGGAGGCTGCTTCTCCCTCTCCTCCTACCTGCTGCTCTGCCTACTTATGCTCTCTCTCTCTCTCTCTCTGACAAATAAGTAAGTAAGTAAGTAAATAAATAAATAAAATCCTTAAAAAATAAAGTTAAACATAGAGTTACCATATAACTTAGGAATCCCCCTCCTACTTACGTACTTAAGAGAAATGAAGGTAGATGTCTACACAAAAACTTGTGCCTGAATGTTTCTAGCAGCATTATTCATAATAACTCCAAAGTGTCAACAACCCAAATGTCCATCAGCAGCTAAATGGTTAAATAAAATATGCTCTATTCACATGATGGACTAGTCAGCCATTAAAAGGAACGAAATACTGGTGTGTGTTAAAACATAAATGAACCTTGGCCACATCGTCCTAAATAAAAGAAGTCGGTCACAACAGACCACGTTATTATACGATTCCATTTAGATGAAATGTCCGGAATAGACAAATCTATAGAGACAGAAAGTAGACTGGTGGTGGCATAGAGTTATAGGGAAAAGATCTGGGGAGAAATGTGGGGTGACGGCTAACAGGTACGGGGTTTGTTTCGAGGTGACAGAAATGTTCTAAAATGGATTATGGTGGGGCACCTGGGTGGTTCGGTCCTTAAGTGTCTGCCTTTGGTTCAGGTATGATCCCGGGGTCCTGGGATCGAGCTCCACATCAGGCTCCCTGCTCAACAGGAAGCCTGCTTCTCCCTCTCCCACTCTCCCTGCTTGTGTTCCCTCTCTCAATTTTTCCCTGTCAAATAAATAAAATCTTTAAAAAATACATAAATAAAATGGATTGTGGTGATAGTCACCACCTATCTGTGAATATTCTAACAGTCATTGAATTGTACGCTTTAAAAGGGTGAATTGTAGGGGCACCTGGGTGGCTCAGTGGGTTAAAGCCTCTGCCTTCGGCTCAGGTCATGATCCCAGGGTCCTGGGATTGAGCCCTGCATCGGTCTCTGCTCTGCGGGGAGCCTGCTTCCCTTCCCCTCTCTCTGCCTGCCTCTCTGCCTACTTATGATCTCTGTCTGTCAAATAAATAAATGAAATCTTTTTTAAAAAGTGTGAATTGTATGTATGTGAATTATATCTCAATAGAGATGTTAAAAAAAATTGTCCTCTCATTGTGCTCATACCTTAGTGACAAGTCACTTGACCCAGCCTTCCAAATCGCTTCCAAATCTGCCCACTTCTCCCTGTCCACCCTCTATTTGGGTCCCCAGGAAGGCCTCCTAACTGACCATCTTGTCTCCACTCTGCAGCCTTGAAGATCTTTCTAAAGGGCAGATGGGTTTCCTCACCTCTTGTCTCAATCTTGTCATGGCTCCCACCCCTCTGAAGATAAAGACCAAACTCCTTAAGTCAGTGTAAAGATCTGTGTGGGGGGTGCCTGGGTGGCTCAGTGGGTTAAGTGACTGCCTTCAGCTTGGGTTCCAGGGTTCTGGATCAAGTTCTGCATCAGGCTCCTTGCTTGGTGGGAGGTCTGCTTCTCTCTCGCACTCTGCCTGCTTGTGCTCTCTCTGTCTGTCAAATAAATAAATAAAATCTTAAAAAAAAAGGGGGGGGGGCTGTGTCATCTAGCCCCTGCTTATCTATCTCCTTAATCTGGTCTCTCACCATCAGGGTTCACCACTCAACACACCCACATCTTCTTTCAGTTTGCAAATGGTTTTACCTTATCTCATTTCTGGGCCTTTGCAAAGGCCGATCCCTCCCTCTGCTTTTTTGGGTCTCGCCTACATGTCCCTTGCTCTGGAACATTTTTTCTTAAATACTCCCCTTCTCCACACATTGAGGTTAGATGCTCCCCTACTTGTGTGTTCCTATTTATTTTATAATGCTTACGGTGTGCCAGGAACCCTTCTAAGTGCTTTATAAAATTAACTCATTTAGGGATGCCTGGGTGTCTCAGTCGGTTAAGCATCTACCTTCAGCTCAGGTCATGATCCTGGGGTCCTGGGATCCAGTCCCGCATTGGGATCCTTGCTCAGCGGGGAGCCTGCTTCTCCCTCTGCCTCTGTGCCTCCCCCTGCTTGTGTTCCCTCTCTCACTGTCTCTCTGTCAAACAAATAATAAATAAAAATCTTTTAAAAATCTAAATTAACTCATTTAATTTTCGCAGTAGCCACAGCATGTAGATACTGTTGCTATCATCTTCATTGTACAGATCAGCAAATGGAGACCAGAGAGGGTTCCTAACTTTCCCAAAGTCACACAGCTAGTGGTAGGGCCTGGAATGGGATCCAGCCAATATAGCTCTAGGGTTTGTGTTATTGTGTCGTGCTGCTTGCAATTGCTTAAAACATCCCTGCATGTACTATATTACACTGTCATTGACTGTTTAGTTATATCTCTATGGGACCTTTGGTTCATTGAAAGTAAGGGTTAAAAAAAAAAAAAGAAAGTAAGGGTTATGTTGGGCCTATTTATTGTTGTGTTCCCAGTATGGGGCTTAGCCTACAGTCCTTTAATGAAAAAAAATTAATGAATGAACAAAGCAATTCATTAAGATACAGATATGTGAGATATACATGAAAAGAGGTTGTAAGATTTACCAAAAAAATTACCAAATTAGAACAGAGAATTCCTATACACTCTTTAACTAACTTCCCATAACGTTAACATGTTTGTTGTCTAATCACAATGCAATGATAAAATCAGGAAATTGCCATTGCTACTATACCGGTAACCATCCCACTAATGTCCTGGTTTATGGTCCAGGGTCCCATCAGGGATTACACATTGTATTTATCTGTTGTGTTTCCTTAGTCTTTAAAACTGAGACAGTGTCTGTTTTTCTTCCTCTTTTATGACCTTGACACGTTTGAAGAGCATCGGTCCATTGGATTGCAGACCATCCCTCAGTTTTGGGTTTGCCTGAGTTTCCTCATCATTAAATTCAGTTACGCATTTTTGTTAAGGATATCAGAGAAGTGACGCTGTGGTGTCTTTCTTAGCACATCATATCAGGAGACACATAATATCTATAGGTTTCCTTACAGGTGATAATAATTTTGTTCACTGGGTTAAGGAGATTATCTGCCACGTTTTTCCCCTGTGAAGTTATTACATTTCTCCCCAGTAATTAATAAGCATCTTGTGGAGCGATACCAGGAGATGATGTAAATATCCTGTTTCCAGTTGTCTGTCTATCTATCTATTTCACCCACAAATTTTAGCATCCACTGATGATACGTTTTTGAAACAATTACTATGGTGGTGTTTGCAGTCAATGGTTTTCTATTTTTATCATCATTTCTATGTTTTTGAATTGGAGTGCTATAATAAGAAAGAATGTTCCCTTTCTCTCCATTTATTATCTATCTATTTATTCAATCAGCCTTCTATCCGTAGCAATATACTCTCTTAAATGTTGTTTTATTCATTGGATCATAATTTGTTGTTATCATTTCTTATTTTCGTGCCCAAATTGTCCCCGATTCAGGAGCCCCATCAAGGGAGCTTGCATCATGTTACTATGTTCTCATCATGTTTTTGAACAATTCCTTATTTTGCTGGTATGTTTCAAGCTTGCTCTGTACTTTCTCTGCCCTTGCTGTGTAATCAGTCATCCCTTTAAGTATGCCTGGTTCCTTTTTATTGGAGGTTAATGTTGTTGTTGTTTCTGTTTGTTTTTTGTTTTTTGGTTAATGGTTTTTTTTTTAAGATTTATTCATTTATTTGAGAAAGAGTGAGGAAAAGAGACAATGGGGGGACAGACAGAGGGAGAGAGAGAGAGAAAATTCTAAGGAGACTCATACTGAATGCAGAGCTGGAATTGGGGCTCGATCCCACGAACTCAGGATCATGACCTGAGCCAAAACCAAGAGTTGGATGCTTAACCACTGCACCACCCAGGTGCCATGGAGAATAATGTTTAGAAACAAAGGTCTGGACACTAGATGTTCATTGCTACTGGAGTGTCATTGTTCCTTCACTCAGTGGGCAGAACTAGGAAATATATGTATGTGTGAAATACACACACATCTCTACTTATTTCCGTATCTGGTTGTCTGTCTATCTATCTATTAAAAACCGTGACTTTACACTGATCCCTCTGATTCCATTACAATATTCTGGGTTGATTCTATCCTTTCCCTTTCTTATTTGTAATTCCTTTCTCTGACCGTAAAAACTATGGTATGTATTATTAACAATATATTTATTTATTTGCTTAACATAAAGCAGTGTCAAAATTGCTAACCTATAACCTATTTTTAAAACAGATTTATTAATTGGAGCACAATACTGTATACTCTTTAGTCTCAGTATATACAGTTTAAATTACTGCTCAAAGTACTTAGGTGAATTCTTTTTTTCCCTCACACCCTCTTTTGTAATTGTTATTAATTTGTAATCAGGTCAATTCATGTTTTTGAAAAAGTGAACAATATTTGTAAATCTATTTTGAAAACCACCATGCATAGGGAAATGTTTCTTTCTTCCTTGCATAACCCAGAAGGTCTGGAGAGATATTCTCAAGCTGGGTCCTCCAGAGACTGTAGGGAGATTTGAATCCTATCTCTTCCCACCCTACTCCTTTCACCAGTACTTTTCTGCGTGCCTGTATCTCCTTTGTCTTCAGGGCTCTGGGAAGAAGTTCTTACAAGTGCTTTCAAAGCCCCGCATTTCAGTCTACCCATCTCCGCTGAACTTTCCACTGCTTCGGCCCCCAAGTAAAACCTAGTGATACCTGCAATACCACGTTTGTCGGTGGGGAGTTTTCTATACCAAGAATCTGTTCTACCTGAATCAAAACACCTTCATTCAACCCCTTTTCCTTTTCCTTGGACTGAAAGTGGCCACCAGGTGGCGCCTCAGAGTCAACGGCCATCCCCGTTTTTAAAAAGTCTGCTTCTCCTGTGGTTAGGTTTGCTTCAGGAAGTCATTGCATTCCTGAGTAGGGAAGATACATCCTAGATACTTTTTTTTTTTTTTTTTTTTTTTTTTAAGTAGGCTCCACGCCCAACGTGGAGGCCAACCTGGGGCTTGAACTCACAACCCTGAGATTAAGACTTGAACGGAAATCCAGAGTCTGATCCTTAACCAACTGAGCCACACAGGCACCCCTCTGGTTGCACTCCTGAATTAGTGAAGAATTTTCTTGCCATTTAATTCTTCAGCTCAGCTTTCAGCAAAATGACAAAGGAAGGACAGTCTAGGCTGTGTCTTCATCTTTGCCTAGAAACCTCGCACTCCTTGCCTTTTCCTTTCCTTAAAACCTGCTCCAAGGAAAAGCAAACATAGGTTTGTGGATGGTCATGATGTGGTTACCTGTCAGAGGATACTTCACAGTAGATGTGACTGAGCTCCTTGGTCCGTCAGCCTCTCTGCAAAGGAAGCTCAGGCATGGCGTCAAGAAGCTGAAAGTTGGGGGTGCCTGGGTGGCTCAGTGGGTTAAGCCTCTGCCTTCGCCCTGGGTCATGGTGCTGGGGTCCTGGGATTGAGCCCCGCATCAGGCTCTCTGCTCAGCAGGGAGCCTGCTTCCCCCCCACTCCCTGCCTGCTTGTGATCCCTGTCTGTCAAATAAATAAAGTCTTTAAAAAAAAAAAAAAAGAAGAAGAAGAAGAAGCTGGAAGTTGTGTGAAAACGCCACCACTATTGGGGTCTCCTTGAGCGGGTCACTCAGCCTTTCCTGGACTTTGGTGTCCTCATGTAAGTGAAGAAATTATTAAACTCCATGGTCTCAAACACAAATCCCTCAGAGGCTCAGGGGATAATAATCTATGAAGAGGCTGAAGAGTGATTTAAGACAACCAGAAGTTGGGTTGACTAAGGTAGACTTGGAAAATGCACGCTCTGCTGAAAGGCATTCAAATTTAAACTTTTTTTTTAAAAATCCAGTACACCAACCAAGATACATCTGGGCACTGAATGTGTCCAGAACACTGTCAATCGGCAGGTCATGGACTAGAGAATCTTTATCACTATGGTCTCTCCTAGACCCGAGGTTCTGTAAACACTCAGTAACTGGTTGGAATTATTAGCCATTACTGTCATTCCCCATCATGTCTGCGTGTCTAAACCCTCATTCCTTCTTGTAAGACCCACTCAAATGCCACCTACTCTAGGAAGTTTCCCTAGATTATTCTCTCTAAATTGGAAAACGTTTTCTCTCCCCTTGAGTTCTTCCAGCATTCTAACTTTCTTCATGGCTTTTATTTTTTGTTTGTTTTTTCAAACTCTGTTATAGTTATTTATATGCTGGTCATCAATATTTATATAGAGAGAGCTCCTTGTGGGCAGAATCCATGTCTTATTGAGTTTTTTATCTCCACCACTTGGAAAATCAGCTAATAAATATTTACTGAGAGCCTACTCTGTGCTAGACATGGTTTTAGATGCTACTCTTAGTATATGGTAGTAGGGACTCAATAGATGCTTGCTAAATGAATGATATTAAATGGCTGAGCAGAATAATGAGAAAGAAAAAGGCAGATAATACCAAGTGTTAGGAAAGATGTAGAGCAACCCTCATACTCTGTTGGCCCCAACAGTCTTTGTGCTCTACTGTTTTCCCATCATTATCTTACGTTGCATGGTAAGAGGGATTTTGTAGATATAACTAAGGTTACTGACCAGCTGAACTTAAGATAGGGAGATTATCTGAGTGGGTCCAATTTAATCATATGAGTCCTTTTAATTAATTAATTAATATTTTTTAGAGAGAGTGTGTGCACAAGTTGGGGGAGAGGCAAAGGGAGCAGGGGAGACAGAGAATCTTAAGTAGGTTCCATGCCCAGTGCAAAGCCCAACATGGGCTCAATCTTATGACCCTGAGATCATTACCTGAACCAAAATCAAGTGGCGAACACTTAACTGACCAAGCCACCTAGGGGCCCCAATCATACACGTCCTTTAAAAGCAGAGCAGTTTTCTCAGCTGGTGGCAGATGGGGGCATCAGACAGATTCAAAGCAGGAGAAGGACTGATTCATTATTATAACTTAGCTGGGCTTACAAGTGGCCTCTGGAAGCTGGGAGCTGCCCTCCGCTGATAGCCAGCAAGCAAACGGGGAGCTCAGCTCTAGAGGACTTCAAGAAGCAATTCTGCCAGCAACCTGAGTAAGTTTGGAGGCAGATTCTCTCCCAGAGGTTGCAGAGAAGAGCCCAGACTCACTGGCACCTTGATTTTGGCCTTGTAAGATCTTAAGCAAAGAACCCAAGTGAGCCTGCTTGAACTTTTGGTTACTGAACGGGGAGATAATAAATGGGTGCTGTTTTAGGCTAGTAAGTTTGTGGTCATTTGTTGGGCAGCAATAAAAACCTACTGTAGGGGGCGCCTGGGTGGCTCAGTGAGTTAAGCCTCTGCCTTTGGCTCAGGTCATGATCTCAGGGTCGTGGGATCGAGCCCCACATCGGGCTCTCTGCTCAGTGGGGAGCCTGCTTCCCCCCCTCTCTCTCTGCCTGCCTCTTTGCCTCCTTGTGATCGCTTTCTCTTGTCAAATAAATAAATAAAATCTTAAAAAAACAAACAAAAAAACCTACTGTAGCCACTCACCGAGCACCTCGGCGGGGAGGAATGAAGGCCTCCAGGTGGAAGCCAGTGCCAGTTACCAGCCTGTGGGTGAACCGCGTCAGGAGCACATCTGCCAGCCCTGGCCGAGCCTTCGGATGAGGGAGCCACAGTCAGTGTGCCCACTGCAGCCTCGCAAGCGATCCTGAGCCCGAACTGCCCAACCAAGCTGCTCCTACATTCCTGCCTCACAGAAACCATGAGAGACAAGAAATGAATTTCAGTGTTTTAAGCCAGTAAGTTTCAGGGTGGTTGGTTATGTCGCCATAGATCACTGGTAGATCACTGTATTAGCACTCAGTAAATGTCCAGGGGCTGGAAGGCTACGCTAGGGCTTTAGAACCAAGCAGGGACACCCCAGGCCCCGCTAGTCTCTAGCATCCCGGACTGCAGAGCCTCCAGGGTCCCTTGTCCAGCTCCTCTGTCCTCCTCCAGCCCCAGCGTGGATTCTCAGGGCCTGTAGTTGCCCAAACTGCTCTGCTGAGCCCACTGAAGGGCAAACTAAGCTTCCTTAGGAGGAAGATGAGAGAAAAACATGTTTTTTTTTTTTTTTTAAATGGGAAGAAACATATATACTTCCCAGGGGTATTGTTAATTAATTGATAATGGTTTGAAAACAAGATACTATATAGTCATTAAAAAGATGTATTAAAAAAAAAAAGTTCTTTCTATAGAGATGTGGAACACTGCCCAGAATAACAGAAACAGACAACATCTTTTTTAAATTGGAAGAGCGAGGTTCAGAACAATGAGTACATTTAACTATTAGTCAGTTACAAAAAAGATATTTATAAATATATACTGTATCGGCATAGCACATCTCTGGTAAAAGATCCTCTTTTGGGAAGAGAACTGCCTGACTGGGGGCAGGGGTGGAAGGGAGATCTCATTCTTTTCACTGATATCTTTTGTACCTTTTGAATCTATGTACATGTATTATCTATTAAAAATAAATTCCTTTCTTGGAAAGAGATAGGAGGCACTCACTGACAATTTCCTGCTTCCTTGCTCCCTTCCTTTAACAGGCTCACACACAATGAGAACTCTCTGCCCCCACACACCTTCCTTCCCCATGTACAGTAAACACACAGCAAACGTGCTCCCTCACCCCCCCGGGAGCCCTAGCACACACACAGAGGCAACCACGCAGGTCCGTGCCCCGTGCACACACTCAAAAAGATGCCGTCCTGCGTATGGTATGTGTGCCTATGTGTACATGCATGTGCATACATGTATCTCTGTGTATATATTCATATGTTATACACGTGTCTGTGTTCATTTACGTGCATTTGCATATGTGCTTTGACCTGACTCCTTTATTCTCCACCGCACCAGTGCCTGCTTCCTATGTGTGTACACCTGGATAGATGCCCCAATTACAAGGCGAAATAGGTTAAAAGTATCCTATTCAGAAGCATTAAAGGGGCCTAATTGTAGGTGACTGTAAAACTCTAATTAGAGGAGGCCTCATTAGCCACGACTAGAGGAGGAGGAGGAGGACACAGGACCCGAATGACAAAGGCAGCCTCCTCAGACAGGAGAGAGGGGCTTAATTGCCCTTTGATAAAACTGGAACGGGGGAGACAGGAAGGAGAAGAAGCCACTCATCAAAGGAGGGGAGTCCCGCAGGCTCGGCTTCTCCCTTGTGCAATGCCCCCTGCCCCCAGCAACCCCAGCATCTGCCTGGAGGCCGTTCAGATGAAAGCAGTCACTTACCTTCGTGGCTGGCAGACAAGTAGCAGGAACTTGTGACATGCCTCCTGCTGTCTCCTTGCTCCTCAGGAATCCTGTCTCCTTGGTCCCTTCACAGGCACAGACACCCATTCTCTGGGGGCTGTGGGCAGGGCACATGTTCTCAATCTGCCTGGACCCCTCCCTAGCCCTGTGACCTTTGTGAGTCACTTACACGGGGCTGGTTCCACCCCTCTCCTCAATTACAGAGGGGACGGATAACACCTGTCTTCCAGAGCTGTGAGCAAGCACAGAATGGTAGAGAAAGTGAATTGAAAAGTGTGCGTCGCTCCATAATTATGACCCGGCATGGACCAGGTCCCATGCTCCTGGAGGACAGGAGTGATGTCTTTGTCACATGTGCTCGCAGCCTCCTGCTACATGGATCTAATGGAGTGGAGATGAAGAGTCATCCTCACGGAGGGTGAAGTGTGAGACCAGAACGCGTGGATTCTTTCTCTTGGCCTTGGTGTGAACAAAGGGACAAAACCTTCAGCAGTGGGATGCAGCTGTGGTGTCTCTACTGTGAATTCTGGTATTTGTTGAGCATTTCCGGTGTGGCAGCACGCTCCAAAACGGTTTACGTGTATTTACTGACTGGATCCTCATGACGTCCTTAAGAGGGGTACATAATCAGCATCACCCACATGTTGAAGGGGAGGAAATCAAGTCTCAGCTTTAGAGACGTCCCCTAAGCTGCACTGCTAGTAAGCAAGGGAGCAGGTTTGGAACCAAAGGAGTCTGCCTCTCAGCCCACAGTCTTAACCATGTGGAGTTGAGGCACCAGCAAGCTGGTGGTGAGTGACATTTGGGGCTTGTGGCCTTTTTGATGCTCTTTAATTATGGCTAACATTTCTCAACTGCTTGTAATATACCAGGTACAATGGCTGGTAAGAATTTTGCATCTTATCTCCTTGAATCCTTCATACAACCCTATAAAATAAAGCCTCCTGTTTCTTCTTCCCATTTTGAAGGTGAAGAAACTGGGGTCCAGAGAAATAAAATACATTGCCCAAAGTCACAGTAAGAGATGACTGTAGGGTTTTGAGGTTTTTTTAAATTTTATTTATATATTTGAGAGAGCGAGAGAATGAGAGAGAGAGGACAAGCAGGGGGAGGGCAGAGGGAGAGGGAGAAGCAGATTCCCGGCTGCACAGGGAGCCGGATGTGGGGCTCAATCCCAGGAGCCTGGGATCATGACCTGAGCCAAAGGCAGATGCTTAATCGACTGAGCCACCCAGGTACATTGCCCCCCACCTTTTTAAAGGATTTTATTTATTTGAGAGAGAGAAAGAGAGTGAGATGACTATAGGGTTAACAGTGGAATCTCATTAGTCTAACTTAGAGCCCACATCCTGAATAATATAACATTTTTCAGTTACTTTGCACAGAGAGCTGCCCCCTTTGTTGAAGCTGTAGGACTGGTCTATGGGGTCCAGCTTGCTGGTTCTACAAGAAGAGAGAGGTCCGGGCTGGGGGGCGGTGGGAGGGAGGACTGCAATGGAGGTAGAGGAGACACTGGGCCAGTCCATGACAATGTGAATGTGACAATGACAGTCGTATCTTACAGAAGCAAGATATTTTGCTAGTTGCTTTGGGGTAAAAGCTGTTCGAGGTCTTCAAAGAGTTTGTGGCCTTCAGGTGGCACAAAACTAACCCTCCAATGATTAAGTTATGAAATTACATGTGGGTTTTTTTGGTTGTTGTTGTTTTTTTTTTTTTTTTTTTTTTTTCTTTTTAGTAGGCTTCTTGCCCAGCATGGAGCCCAATGCAGGGCTTGAACTCTTGACCCTGAGATCAAGACCTGAGCTGAGATCAAGAGTCAGGCACTTGACCAACTGAGTCACCCAGGCACCCCTGAAGCTTACAATTTGAAGAAAGGTGCAAGGAGATTTGGAAGTTCTTCACAGGGAGACACGCATATGAGGGATGGAATCTGTAAAAGTGTCATTGGTAAGGAGCCAAGGCTTTTGAAGGGAGGAGAGGGTGTCAGCAGACCTAGATGAAGGAGAAGGGCTTTTGGGGGCTATGGTTGTAAGGCCTACACCTTTCCTTTGGCAATGGCCCCACAACTGAACAGTTTTGCCCATCAAAGTGAATTTATTAATACATTTTCCTATTTATAATTAAAGACAGTAAAACTGTTGATTAAAGTTCCTGATCATCACATATTAGCCAAAGTTAATTCACCAAGACAGCATTTAGCACCTTTTTTGTGTGAAGTGCTGTGCTTGGTACTTGGAATGCACTCACGGTCTATCAATAGAGAAGATTTGGCCCTTCCTTCAGGGAACTCTCTGAGTTTGATGGTTGAAAACAACAAAACTTGACATTTGTGTCCCATGTTGTGTTGGGTAGAAAAATGTGCATGTTTTTAGGCCTTTTGAAATATTTGAAATGAAAAATGATTACCATTTATTGAGAGACGACTATGTGCTCAGCATGCCGTGGGCAACTTACATACACTTGGTTTTATTGGTTTGCGTCTCCTCTCCACCTTCCCTAAAAGGCAAGCTCCGTGTTTTGTTCATAGCTGTGTCTCCAGTGCCTACGACAATGCCTGCCATATATGCGTGTTCAACAAACACACATATAGTTGAATGGACCAAGTGAACTAGCTCTATTCTCTCAAACACTCTAGTTGAATGGACATGGTGAACTAGCTCTATTCTCTCAAATGCTCTACAAGGTGATTGCATTTGTTTTCTCTTCCTGATCAGAAATCTAACACTCAAGAGATACTGGATACGTTCCTCAAATTCCTCCAACCTTCAGTGACAGGGCAGGGATTTACATCAGATCTATTTGACTTTGAAGGTGCTTCTTCTGTTCCATCCTTCCTCCAGAGATGCAGAAATGCCTAAAGCCAGGGACAGTAGGTTGGACAGCTCTGGTATAAGATATGGATATGCAAAAGTCTGTTTGAGCAGGGGGAGTGCTCTGAGTGAGGGTCAGCAGGAGACAAGGAAGGGGGTTGCGTGGTTGGGTTCTTATGGGTATTGTGGAAGGTCCAGAGGGCTGGGCTGAGGATTTGACTAGATCTGGAAGGCATAGGGTAATGCAGAGTTTCACTTGACTGGAACTGTATTTTGGAAAGATGAACAGGATGTAAGGGTGGTTTGGCTTTTAGAAAGATGGGAGATGACAAGTGTCATTAATTTGTCAACTGCGGGAGAAGTCACCAGTAATGGAATGGAGGCAGTGACAAGAATGGACAAGAGGGATGATGTCAGAGGAGACTCAACTGTCCCAAGTAGGGGAGCCAAGATAAAGCTCCAAGATCAATTTGCAGCACCCAGTGGGTGAAGCAGCTAGCACGGATGGCTTTCTCCCTCTTCCTAGAGTTCTCTCCAGGTGGGTAGTGGCCTCTATAGTAGAATGACAAGTCTATGCCAGTCATCTTAGCAGAGCACGTGGCTAGTCAGTTCCTTAGCATGTCTTTGTGGAGCACTAAGTACTGTACACTCATGGCATCAGCAACAGTGGTTTCTGTGTACTTTGGGGTTGAGTCAATAGAATACTTTAAGGCATACTGTGTTAGGGCTTGGAGATACAAGGAGAACAGATATGCAGGAGTCTATGAGGCTTCCTGGTTCCATCTGTATGTAATCCCTGCTTGAGAATTCAATGGGTTAATACAGGTTAAGCAAATAGAACAGTGCCTGACCTGTACATAGTAGGTGATTGGTGTTTGCTAATGTTTATGTATAAGACAAGGGCACTCCCCGCAAGGTCACAATCATGTAGTTGGGTTCATCCAGTCCATCAAGACACCCACCGTAAAAGAAGACATATATGCAAAGAACAGAAAAAGTTCTAAAGGAGCGCCATTCCAATGGGTACTTGTCTGTAAATCCCTCCCACTGCCAGCCAAGCTCGTTATAGTCTCTGAGGCTAGCATTTCATCCCCACACTTCTCTCTAAACTCCCTGATGACAAAATGACT
The DNA here is from genome assembly GCF_902655055.1 of Lutra lutra. NCBI lineage: Eukaryota > Metazoa > Chordata > Mammalia > Carnivora > Mustelidae > Lutra > Lutra lutra. The sequence continues at coordinate 18,524,202 of NC_062287.1, read as the reverse complement.
TACCAACTCTACCCAAGCCTCCAGGACCCTAGGACTTCCCAAGAATGTGCAAGACTCAGAGCCTCCATTTTAGAGGCGACCTTTACCCCTTGCCGGCTCAGCAGACCTGCCAGGAATTAAATCTTGGCCTGGGACAAATGAGATTATGTTCCCTTTGGAGAGAGGAAAAAAAAGACAATCTTCACCTCTCCCTGGATACAGACATTCATTTGCCTGATCACCTGCAAAGCAGATGAGTCTCTGAGATGCCCTCTTTCTTGTTCACTTAGGGGTGAAAAATTACCAGCAAGAAACCAATTAGCATCCTCTATGAGTGTGTCCCAAGCCTTCTGGAGTCAATTCTTTGACTCTGTCTTCTGCACAGAAGCAGCATCTGCTTTGGGGTCTTGTCCTAATTGAGTTGAACCTGTGCGGTTATCATTTGTTTATTGTAGCCTCAAGAGGAGAGAGGGAGGGAAGGAGGAGGGGATGGGGCTCGGTCCTTCCTTTGTCCCCAGCCTAGAAGGCTGCAGTCAAGAGAGAGGGTGATGGGGCTCAGGGGTCACAGGTCAGCCACGAAGCGCTACCTAGACACCTGGGTGGCTGGTTGACGTTCAGTGAAGAATAATACAAAGAATCTTTCTTGAGCACTTATTATGCACCAGGTGTGATTGTAAAGGCTTTATATGGATCAACCGATTTAATTGTCCCAACTTTCTAAGATGTCCTCATTCGTTCCCACTTGACACTGAGGAAAATGGAGGCACTAAGAGGTTAAGTACCTCCCTGGCAATGAAACTAGATGGGACAGAAATCGAGACCTCGGCCCTGACTTCCCGACCGCTGCTCCACGTCTCACACCCGTGGGCTGGCCTGAGCCCCCTGCCCAGATGCCGCTGCTGAGCACTCAGCAAACTTCAAGCTCGGCGATCTTCCACTTGCCTGTCTTCCGGTTGCCTGCTTGGAGAGCCCGGAAGCGGAAGCGCATCCGGTAGGGGGTGGGCCCTGAGCCCAGAACGCTGACCTGGTGGCTGGGGGGAGATTCAAAGGCAACCCGAGTGTCTGTGAGCTCAAGGGGAAGCAGGCTGCACAGGCTGAGAGAAGCAAACTCAAGTCACCGTCTGCCTTGAGGGACAAATGGTTCTAAGCCAAAGTCCAGACTCTGGAGAGAAACCCGCAGTCCCTTCCCTCTGCGGCTTCTGGCCACTTCCCCATCCCCGGGTGCGGCTAGAGACGGGGCAGAAGAAATCGTTTCCCTGTGACCCAGCTTCTTCTCACGTACCCCCTCGCAGCAGAGCCCAATACCCCCCTTCTCTGCTTGGGTACAAATCCCGACGTCAGAGGCCGGGCCTTCTGTTCCTGAGAGCACAGGGTGGCCCTTTCACACGTCCACAAGGACCCGCGGGTCATACGAACCATTGACAGACCTATACTCCAGTCGTGAGTGAGCGGGGCAGCCGTCCTAGCGCGCGGAGCACACATTTTGCCTAAAGGCTTTCAGAGTTAAGATAGTAAAGCAAAGCACTGTGTGTGCAGAGCGCTCAAACCCCTCTGGGTCCGTCCCTGCAGGCTCTTCGCTCCCGTGGGGAAGGAGTGATGGGAGTGAACCTGGAATGTCTCCTTTCCTGCGAATTCCTTTGGAGGAGGGACGCAGCAGAGGGGCGCGTGCGCACTGTGAGGGCGTGCGTGGCCACGGAAGCCGATGGCGTAGTCTTGACCGCAGCGCTGCTATCCATTGCTTCTGTCCCTCCGGACAAGTTTTATGCCTCCTTCTGCCTCTGTTTCTTCATCTGTAAGACGGGGAGAATGGTAAGTACCGCTTCCTGAGAGCTGCTCTGTGGACTACGTGAGTTATGCGGAAAGGGCTTACCACAGTGCCTGGTCCATACAGTTAGTGTCACGTACGTGTTGGCAGTTCTTTCTACAGTACACGTTTCACGCGTTCTGGGTGCTGTGCACGTTCACTGATAATCTAAGTTCTTTTCGCAGTCTGACAGAAGGAAGGTAATCCAGAGATTTGTGGCAGTATCGCTAGCTTCCTGGTTTCCTAGAGTCTACTACTATAGCTCTACCAATAATCGAGAGTAACAAATAATCAGTAACGCTGTGAAACTCACTTGTTATAGAATACCGTGTATTAATAATAACAAAGTAAATGAAAAGTAAACATGGTAATAGATTACACACAGGGCTTTCTGTGAGTTTAGCATCCTAAATGTTTTCTGTATGTGTTACCGCAATCTTCACACGAATCCTATGTGACAACAGCTCCTCCGTTTCACAGATGAATCACTGAGGTTTTGAGTTCAATAATTTGCTCAGTTTTTAGAAAGCACCCCCCAAAATGTGCTGCCTACGATTTAATATAATCCTACGCCGGGTGTCTGTGAATCTTAGGGACAAGAAGTTCTGGGGATAAGTTCTGTGCTCTAAAAGGCAACTCCTCTTGGTGCTTGTTTCTAGGTAGTGACCTGTTTGCCTATGGAGACACCGTTTGAAGCAAAAGGTAGCAGAAAAACTTAAGGCTGAGAATGTGCAATTTATTTTACTTTTATTTATTTATTTATTTGAGAGAGTGAGAGCAGGAGGGTGGGGAGGATCAGAGAGAGAAGCAGATTCCCAGCTGAGCAGGGAGCCCAGGGAGCCCAGGACCATGATCTGAGCCGAAGGCAGTTGCTTAACCAACAGAGCCACCCAGGTCCTCTATTTTATTTTATTTTACAAAAAGACTTATTTATTAATTTGAGAGCAAGAGAGAGGAGGAGCAGAGGGCGAGGGAGAAAAAGAATCCCAAGCAGACTCCCTGCTGAGCATGGAGATGGGATGTGGGGATTGATCTCACAAACCTGAGATCATGACCTGCTCCGGAACCAAGAGTCAGACACTTAACCAACTGTGCCACCCAGGTGCCCTGAGAATGTACATTTTAAACTTCTGCATCGCATTTTGGCCGCTATTTTGAAGTTTCTGGTTGCTCCAGATTCTTTTTAAAACAAGACATTATGTAACTAAACAGATAGTGATGTCACATTCTTTTTCTTGAACAGTCCTCCACAACAAAAGTATGAGCTAGGCATTATGATCCCCATTTTACAAACGGGAAAACTGTGACTGGAAGGGGGATTAGGTGATTTGCCCACGTTAAATGCAGGGCCAGGACTCAAACCTACATACATCTCACTAATTTCCATCCAGCAGCCTTTCCCAACACCATGCTGCCTGAAGGAGTTCCTGTGTCTGCCGGCAGAGTCAGTCAAGCCTCCAGCCCTGCCGCACAGAGGAATCAGAGAGTGTCTGGTCTGCACACCCCTCACGCTTCAGTGGAGAGGCAGAACACACCCTGTCTCAGGGGCAACGAGTTAATGATAGAAGAAACGTCCCAGAGCCGTGCAGCTGGAAATAAAGGGAAAGCAGTTCTTAAGCGTCAAGGGGGAAGTTAGATTCTGTGCATATCACAGAGATTTGTGCACAAAATATCTGGAGGATGCTGACCCAATAGAGGAAACCAAAGATGAGAGAAGCAGCTGCCCTGCCTTGCCCCATCGCCCCATCCAGCACCAGCTGAACTCTCCAGCACAGAATCCTGTATTCCCACAAAACTCGCTTCTTTTTCCTCTTCTCTAGTTTCCCGCGTGTTTCATTGTGATTTTAATTAAGGGCTGGGTAATTCACACCGGACAGCTCTGCTCTCCAGCATGCCCCTCACTTTCATTTGTTGAGCCGCCTACTCCCCTAAATACTTCTGGCCAAGGGGCGGGATGGGGATGTTGGGGCTGGTGTACCTATCACCTTCCTCCTCTTCCTACTGTGGCACCACCCCCATTTCAATTCCAAAGGCCCAGCAGTCTGCATGGGAGTAGAGCAGCTCCATTTTTCTCCAATATTAATAATTATGACATTAGAAGGGTGATCTGCTGCAATTCAGCCTTTCTATTTGCAGGCTGGTGGTTGCATATCAATGGCATGATTAGGCAAATGAAATCAGATTGGCACTGTTATGAAATATTTACATGGCCAGAATGCATATGCTTCAATCTCATTGTTCCCATTATTAAGCCATTTTATAATCTCATAACATTTAGACTCACACTTTGCATTTCTAATTAACTTGAGGAGTGACTTTGCTGGGAATTAATTGCAACTTGTGCATTCTTATACACACAAACTCCCTGAGAAACAAACTCTGGTTGGCAATCATGCAATTCACCCCTAAGATGGACCCTAGGCTGACTTCTGTTCGAAACCGTCTTTTCTGTCAGTTGGGAAAAGTGGCTGGGGACATTGGTTTTCATTAAAATTTGGCTACAAATCACATTCAGGAACAGTCTGAGTGCAAGAGTCCCTTTGGAGGGACTAGTTTCCACCTGAATAGCCTTTCACAAAGAAGTGGCTCGATGTGGGGCAGTGGTTTTCAGCCTTTTGGATTTTGTGGCTCAGTAAGATCCCTAAGATGATGATAATGATGATGATGGTGGTGATGATGATGATATTTGGGATATCTAAAGTGCTGTTATATTGAGCTATTATATTGCCTTTATTTGAAAGTGCTCCAGTATAAAGAATATGGAGCATCTCTCACAGTTGATTAGTTAGCATTTGAAAGTCTCCAATCAAAAGTCCATATCTGTAAGGGCCTACTATGGGCACTTTAATGATCTTCCTCTCCTGTGAACACCAGAGTTTTGTTAATATGCACACTTGGTGTCAGAAATGGTTTCTTTCTGGTGGAATGAGTGGTAGTCGGGATATGTGGCTTGCTTAGAAATATCGATCAGCTGCTTTCTCTCATGAATGTACAGGGAATGGGCTATAAGCCGGCCGGGTAGCCAACACCCTTTGGAACACTGCCTAGGCCTAGAAATTTCCCTGGCCATATTCTAGGAAGCTTGTGTAGGATTCGAGTGCCTGGTTCTAATTAAGAATTGATATGAATCTACTGTGAGTGAATCTTGCTTAGAAGATACTTGTTGGAGTCAGGGTTCTCAGCTGGGGACAATTTTGCCCTTTCCCATTCTGGCAGGGTAGAGTGAGGAAGATGAGGGGAGGAAGTATTTGCAATGTCTGGCGAGGTTTTTGGTTGTCACAAGAGTGTGTGTGTGTTGGGGTGGGGTGTTACTGGCGGCTAGTGGATATTGGCCAGAGATGCTGCTGAACATCCTACAATGCGCAGGACAGCCCCTTCCCCCAAGAATGACCCAACCTTGAATGTGAACAGTGGCAAGAAATCCTAGAAAAGAACAGAGCTTTGACTTCACTGAGCTCATGGAACTGGCTATATGGCTGTTTTTTTTTTTTTTTTTTAAGATTTTATTTATTTACTTGACAGAGAGATCACAGGTAGGCACAGCAGCAGGCAGAGAGAGAGGGGGAAGCAGGCTCCCTACGGAGCAGAGAGCCTGATGTGGGGCTTGATTCCAGGACCCTGAGATCATGACCCGAGCTGAAGGCAGAGGCCCAACCCACTGAGCCACCCAGGCACCTTGGCTATGTGAATATTTTTATGTCTAATGGCTAATGTTTATACGTGTGACAAAATTTAGTCTGTCCCTCTCTGTAATATACACCCTGATGGTGGAGTTTATGAAGGAAAAATCCTAGATCTTTTTTCTATGTCAACCATTGGAGGTGACCAGTATCTATCAAAAAGAACCCAGTAACTGTGCATGACCACGTTGTCTTAGGTCAGCTTAAACAATAGTGTAGATTCTCAGTCTTTTATTTTGGAAACTTTAAATTTTGTGAATTCCAGACTTTAAAAAGAAATGACAATGATCTGTTCTTACCATGATTGAATAACAGAATAAAATCCACAGTGCACTAAAGAAGTTATCAAGAACAATCCTTTAAATAAAATATGTTTTATTTTGGATCACGGGATTAAATGGTCTTCAGTGAACCATCTGGTCCAGAAACTCCCCAACTTAAACATAAGAGATCAACAATCCTTTTGAAAGATAATTATATACTTTGATTTTTTTTTTCCAAGGAAAAATAGATTTTTAAAAACCCCGGCCCTTTGGGGCACCTGGGTGGCTCAGTGTGTTAAAGCCTCTGCTTTCGGCTCAGGTCATGATCTCAGGGTCCTGGGATGGAGTCCCGTATCACATCGGGCTCTCTGCTCAGCGGGGAGCCTGCTTCCCCCACTCTCTCTCTCTCTCTCTGCCTGGCTCTCTGCCTACTTGTGATCCCTCTCTGTCAAACAAATAAATAAAATCTTTAAAAAAAAAAAAAGGCCCTTTCTATCTGTACTATTTCATGGAATATCTGTTTCACAGAATAAAGGATATTCTATGAAATATTCCTCAGGACTATGGAAAGCAAATAATCCATTCCTTCATTCAACTAATATTTACCAGATATTCTTCTGGTGTTCGTGAAAACACAGAAGAAGAACATTGGAGTCCTTGCTGTCTTGGGGCTTACATTCCAGTGACATAACTCAGAATAAAAGTTAATTCCTCGGGCACCTGGGTGGCTCAGTTGGTTAAGCGATTGCCTTTGGCTCAGGTCATGATCCCGGGGTCCTGGGATCGAGTCCTACATGGGGCTCCCAGCTCCACGGGGAGTCTGCTTCTCCTTCTGACCTTCTCCCCTCTCATGCTCTCTCTCTCTCTCTCTCTCAAATGGATAAATAAAATCTATAAAAAAAAAGTTAATTCCTCAAGTGAAGTAAGTTGAGCTGTATGAAAGATTCATTTGAGGGGCACCTGGGTGGCTCAGTGGGTTAAAGCCTCTGCCTTTGTCTCAGGTCATGATCCCAGGGTCCTGGGATCAAGCCCCGCATCAGGCTCTCTGCTCAGCAGGGAGCCTGCTTCCCCCATCCCCTCTGCCTGCCCCTCTGCCTACTTGTGATCTCTCTCTGTCAAATAAATAAATAAAATCTTTAAAAAAAAAAGATTCATTTGAGTGTCTTTATTGGATTCGTTTCATTTTACTTAACAAAAACCTCATCATGTGTCAGCATTGGTCCACAGACCAGCATTTGGGAACTCTGGATCTAGTACAATTGTCTGCTTCCAGGCAACAGAGCCCTAAATGATCTCAGATGGAAGGAGATCTGAATGAAATTTAGACGTAGTCTGGGTTCTCAAAGGGCCCAGGATTCATGGCTCAGGTGAGAAGTAGAATGTGGTATTGGGAGCCGTGGGGTAGTATGAGCCAGATGTCTGTGAGCACAACTCTTGGTGTTTGGTTAAACTCGTAAGGTGGCATTTTCCACATCCCCTTAATTTGTCTGCTTTTTTTGCACCCTCGCTAGTAAGTTTTAGAAATCTTGCAAAGCATCCTAAGCATCTATCTGTGTCTCAGGTCATTGTAGCTCATTAGCAGCCCCGGGAGGCTAAGTTCATTTCACTCTTGGGGAAACTGAGCCCCAGGAGGAGGCCATCCGGCAAGGCAGAAATGGCAGTAGGACCAATCCCAGTAATTCTGCTTTCATCGAGGGATCTCCTCACGGGACATCTAGGGATCTCCGTTCAGAGTAGAAAAGGCTGGGAGCATATTCTCCAGGCCTCTGCAACAAGAACTTGGTTTGTTTTCTCTCCTTGATTCTTTTCCAAGAATCACCCTTCCCACTCTGTCCAAGGCAGTGACCTGGGAGTTCTGGATGACAGGTTTGTATGGCTAATATCTCTTACTTGCTGAGCTGTCCAGCAGGCTTGGAGATGGCAATGAATGATTCAAATACAGAAAATTATACTAGAGAGAGCCTAGTGAAGAGGTAGGGGCATGGGGAGAGAAGCAGACCAAAAGGTCTGAGGCTGGAAGCCTGTTCAGTTAGCTCCCCAGGGCCTTCAAAATCCTGAATGTGGAAATGAGAAGGCCAGGATCTTTGTCCTAGCTTGCAGTTGGAAAATAATTCCAGGCTTCCCCTATGCCGTGTGTGTGTGGTTAGATTTGTTTATGAGAAAAGAAATTCCGGCTGGCTAGGATCTTTGAGGGACAGCATGTCTTTCCTTTGGTCTCCAAGCAGAGCTGCGTTTGCCTCATTTCCAGCAGCTGCCATTAGGCTGTGCCCTCTCCCTCTTGCCAAAGCCGTGCAAACCCTTGGTCCCCTCCATCCAAACACCTGCTCAGAAATATGCCGCTCCCAACTGACCTCCCGCAGAAGCCTTCCTCAGCTGATTTGAGTGTGGGGCATTCATAACTTTTATTTGGATAAGTCATTCCATTTTCTTCATTCGTGTGTTCATTCTCAGTCACCGGTGCTGTTGCCATGGAGGAGGGGAATTGGGTGACAGTACAGGACAGTGGCCAATACCAAGAGCTTTCTGTTTGGCGCTGAGAAGTATGAAGTGACTTTTTGAGGGAGTTGCATCTCTTTTCCTTTGATTCTTTAGGGTAATGCTAAGAACGAATGTGTGGTCTCTGAGCTCCTAACAACTAAAAGCAAAATGAAGAATCCCAGGAAGCATGCTTGGAATGGGAGCAACATCCTTGGAATTAATGCTCTGTCATGGAGGATCTTCAGTATTGCACAATTAAGAGGTAATTTGGGGGGATAGGACATTTATTATTTTTTATTGAGATATAATTGACATATGCCAGTTTTAGATGTATGACATCATGATTTGCTATTTGTATATATTGCAAAATGATCAGCACAATAAATTTAAACACTCATCATCATATATAGTTACAGACTTTTTTTCTTGTGATGAGAACTTTTAAGATCTCCCTTAGGGAGAAAGACAAACGAAGAAAGAGACTCTTTAAAAAAAAATTAATTTATTTTCAGTAATCTCTACACCCAACATGGGGCTTGAACTCACAATTCTGAGATCAAGAGTGGCATGTTTGGGGCGCCTGGGTGGCTCAGTGGATTAAGCCTCTGCCTTCGGCTCAGGTCATGATCTCAGGGTTCTGGGATTGAGCCCCACATCAGGCTCTGTGCTCAGAGAGCCTGCTCCCCGCCCCCCACTCTCTGCCTGCTTGTGATCTCTCTCTTCCTCTGTCAAATAAATTAATTAATTAATTAAAAAAAAAAGAAAAGAAAGAGTGGCATGTTCTTCTGACTGAGCCAGCCAGGCACCCCAATAGACTCTTAACTATAGAGAACAAACTGACGGTTACTAGTGGGGAGGTGAGTGTGGAGATGGGTGAAACAGGTGAAGGGGAGTAGGAGCACACTTATCTTGATGAGCACTGAGTAACGTAGAGAATTGTTGAATCACTGTATTGTACACCTGAAACTAATATAACACTATGTTAACACACTGCAATTAAAATTTTAAAAAATCAGTAAAATTAGAAAAAGGATCTACTCTTTAGCAACTTGCAAATGTACAATATAGTATTATTAACTATAGTCATCATGCTGAAAAGGAAATCTTTTATATATAATACTTATTATGGTATTTAACATTTACTTTGTACACCCATACATGTAACTAGCTTAGTTTCTGCTGGCAATAAATGTTGGATTTGTTCGTTGATCAGTGGATGAATACAATATGTTTTTCTAGCCAGCATTATTCAGGCTACATTTGGACTATTTTGTACAAGTGAGGCAGGTATCTTTGAAAGTGCAGAGCCCCATAATGGTAAGAGGGTTAAAAATTATGTATTTTGAGGGGCTGTGTGGGTTCTGGGAAAGAGAATTCTCAAAGAAAACCATTGAGCTTTTAAAATGTTTTGTTTTTGTTGTTACTGCTTTTGTTTTAATAATGGAAAAGCTTCTTGGTAGCTTTTCTGTGTGATTCCAGAGGTCAGAACAGGGATCAGTGGTAGAGGGTACACAGAAGTAAATTGAGGCTTCATCCAGGGAAGTCATTGAACTGTCCCAGGTGCTTCAGGTGGGGGGCTGACTTTGGGTAGAGGTTGGACCAGATATCATTTAGGGCCCTTTCCTGCTATAAAATTATACTATACAGATCAACCATGAACAGCATGGATTTGAACTGCATAGGGCCACCCATTTGCAGATGTTTTTTGATAACTATAGTATGGTAGGTACTATAAATGTATTTTCTCTTCCTTATGATTATCTTAATAACATTTTCTTTTCTGGGGTGCCTGGGTGGCACAGTCAGTTAAGTGTCCAACTCTTGGTTTTGGCTCAGAGCCTGATCTCAAGGTCATGAGATTGGCCCCCAGGTTGGGTTCCATGCTCAACTCAGAGTCTTCTTAAGACTCTCTCTCACTCTCCTTTTGTCCCTCCCCCCACTTCTCTAAAATAAATAAGTAAATCTTGAAAAAAATAACGTTTTCTTTTCTCTAACTTACTTTATTGCGCTATAATATATAATACATATAACATGTGAAATAGGTGTTAATCTGGGGCGCCTGGGTGGCTCAGTGGGTTAAAGCCTCTGCCTTCGGCTCAGGTCATGATCCCAGGGTCCTGGGATCCAGCCCCGCATCAGGCTCTCTGCTCAGCAGGGAGCCTGCTTCCTCCTCTCTCTCTGCCTGCCTCTCTGCCTACTTGTCATCTCTGTCTGTCAAATAAATAAATAAAATCTTTAAAAAAAAAGGTGTTAATCCACTGTTTGGGTATTGGCAAGGCTTCGGGTCAACAGTAGGCTGTTAATAATTGAGTTTTGGGGGAGTCAAAAGTTTCACATGGATTTATGACTGCATGGGGGGGTAGGTGATCCTAACCCCCCGCATTGTTCAACTCTCCCTTGTACTTGTGTGTGTGTGTGTGTGTGTGCACGCGCGCATGTGTAGACAGCCTATCGCTCTCCTCCTGTACTAAGATACAGGTTTTTGGTTGGTTTTTAAGGGGTAAAATGTGAGCATGACTTCATTCTCTGAAAGTACACTATTTGAGGGAATGTGAATGTGACCCTACATAGATTTACATATAAAGACACAGAAGCACATAACAGTAGTGCTTGATTTTGATTAAGCACTTTCCACATGCCAGACACACTGACCACTCTCCCCACACTGTCCTCTTTAAAGCTCCTCAGCATCCCGAGATCAGGATTTATGGCCCCATTCTGCAGATCAGCATGGGGCACTGGGAGGTCAACCTGAGCTGAGCATCCTGGTGTGACTGATGACCAGCCTCACAGAAGAGAATGTGTGATTTGTTTTTAAACACAGACACACATGCTAAGGCCATACGTGTGTTTTTTAAAATTTAAATATTTTATTTATTTGTCAGAGAAAGAGAGAGCACAGGCACAGGGAGAAGCAGGCTTCCCGCTGAGCAGGGAGCCAGATGTGGGACCTGATCCCAGAACCCAAGGATCACATCCTGAGCCCTAGGCAGACACTTAACTGACTGAGCCACTCAGGCACCCCTCGTTTCTTTTCTGAGTGGGGTTCTCTTTCACCCCTTTTTTATGATTCATTTGAGTCAACCTCAAGTATGCCAGAGGCCCTTGGCCATGCTAGGTTAGGCCACAGCCAGTCCCGGGATGTGAATAATCTCCGGTTTCTTTAGTGGAAGTAAATGAAGTTTTCTGTGACTTACTTCTTTTTGGTATATTGTGTGTTTTGCGCCTGTATGTCTATATACACGTGCGTTTTTATTTTCCTATGGATGGAGTTGGCGGGAGAGTAGCTCTGCTCTCAGCCAGCAGAAGCCTCCAGATGAATGAGGATGGTTAAATGAGAGGGGACGCTTTCCATAATGTGTCTCGAGCAATCCCTTAATGGGCACAGAAAATTTCTGCGAAATGGGTGAATAGCGTGGGTCCATTTTTATCAGCCTCTCAATGAAGTAGAGCCCGCTGGCTTTTAAGACCCAGGCAGCAGACAAAAAGTGGTCTTTATCCTCACACACCAAATCTGTGCGTCAGTAAAGTGCAGGCCCTGACAGGAATTTCAATTATTTAATCAAAAAGAAAATGAAAGAGGTCTTAAGTGTTGTGATTCGAAGACAGCCTTTTCATAGACCAATCTAGTGTGCGCTCACATTGAATATGAAGCAAAATGGGGAGGAAATTAAGGCAGCTTCGGCTTAAATCATGTGATTGCAAATAGTAAATTAGTTTCTCGATGTTTTCATTTAAGTGTTTAAGTGGAAGGTTTTATTCCTAATGTAGTGTAGTGACACAGAAGAGAACCCTCAGCCAATTCCAGCTTCCCGGTCCCCGCTTCAGTGATGCATTTGCCCTGGGGAGGGAGAGGGAGGAAGGGAGCCGAAGATGAAGAGAGAAGGAAAAGCAAAGCCTCAGTCACGTTAAGGTGCTTTTGTTTCAAATTGCTACCAAAGTACGCTTTCACAGCAAACTCATTAATTGAGCAGATGAGTAACGTCTGTTGAAAATGTACTAAGCGAAATGCATTTAATTTGGAAGGGAAATCAGAAACTGCATTAGTCAGAGCGTATAAATGGCAACATCATCCATTCTGCTGTTGTTTTGTTTGATGTGGACGCAACTGAATTTGTAAAAAATAGTCAACGTCGAGCTGGAGAGAAAAACACAGCCCCTCTGGCTTTCAAAGGCTTCTGGGTGGTTTGACTGGGGCTCCCGCTGGAGCCTGCTGTGGGGACGATCAGGAATCTCCAGGGAAAGTCGTAATGGGGTGGGACGGAGTTGACCTCTGACAGGCGCAACAAGTAGCTGCAGGTCATTTCTTTGCAAATGAGCAGCCCTTTGTGTGTGTAATTAGCTTTGATTATTCAGGGGCCCGGAGCTAAAGGCGGTGCGCGGTGGGAGGTCAGGCTCTGGGTTCACTCTATAGACCAACGGTGAGTGGACTTTTAATATCACACTAGGCAGCGAGGCTCGAGTGTCTCTGAGAGTTAGATTCACCAGCATCTCTCCTGCCATCCACGTGGGAGGAGAGTGGAGGTAAGCGTGTCTTTAAATTGGCCATTGTCTGGGCTCCGCTCAGACCCTAGTCCTGCCGTGCGCATTTCCATTCGGTTCACCAATTCCCTTCTGGGGCCAAGACGTCTTTAGACTCCTGGAAAGCTGTTGGTCTGTTGCTGTGATACTTCCTGAACCCTGGGTACTGAATATACCCTAACGAACGCCATATCCAACCTTTTCTAATAGTTGAATAACATTTTTGCTTTTACCTTTTTTTTTTTTTTTAAGATTTTATTTATTCACCTGACAGACAGAGATCACAAGCAGGCAGAGAGGCAGGCAGAGAGGAGGAAGCAGGCTCCCCGCGGAGCAGAGAGCCCGATTTGGGACTCGATCCAAGAACCCTGAGATCATGACCTGAGCCGAAGGCAGAGGCTTAACCCACTGAGCCACCCAGGCGCCCTGCTTTTACCTTTTTATGAAAATTTTCCGCAAAAGAGGAAAACAAAGAAAATAGTATCAGGAACTTCCATGTATGGATCACTAAATTTAACAGTTACTAATCTTTTGTCATATTCATTTCATCTCTATCCCACCCCTGAGGTTTACTTAAATTTAGGCAATATGATGTTTCACCCAAATTATTTAAAAATACACTGTCTTAAAAAAAATTAAAAGGTCATTTTCCTGTAGAGTCACAATACCATTATCACCATGAACAAAATCAACAAGGGTTCCTTCATATTCCAATACCTAGTCCATATTCCAATGTCCCTATTTCCTAAAAGTATTTTTTTTAAGATTTTATTTATCCATTTGACAGAGAGAGATCACAGGTAGGCGGAGAGGCAGGCAGAGGGAGAGGGGGAAGCAGGCTCCCCGCCGAGCAGAGAGCCAGACGTGGGGCTCGATCCCAGGACCCTGAGACCATGACCAGAGCCAAAGGCAGAGGCTTTAACCCACTGAGCCACCCAGGTGCCCCCTAAAAGTATTTTTAATGGTTGGTATGTTCAGAGCAGCACCCAGTCAAGGACCATGCATAGCGTGTCTTTGTTGTTTGTTTTAAAGATTTTATTTGTTTGTTTGTTTGTTTATTTATTTATTTATTTAGAGTGGGGAAGGGCAGAGGGAGAGAGAGAAAAGAATCCCAAGGAGACTCTCCACTGAGCATGGCGTCCAGCGGTGGGGCTTGATCCCAGGATGCTGAGATCGTGACCTGAGCCAAAACCAACAGTCAGATGCTCAACCTACTGAGCCACTCAAGCGCCACCCTTTTTAAAAAAGGGACCGTGCACAATGTGTCCTTAAGTAAATAAAGGATACTTTATTTTCTTCATGACGTTGCCTTTATTGAAGGAAATGGGGACTTGTCCCATTCAATGCTGGACCTCCGGGATTTGTCAGACTGTTTCCACACAGTACACTGTAGATCGTTTTCTATCCTCTGTAGTGTCTGTAGCTTGAAGTAGGGTCCAAACCTGACTGGACTCAGGTTAAACATTTGTCAGGAATGCTTTGGAGGTGGTGGAGTGTACCTCACTTAGCAGCACCACAGGGCACCTATAATGAACGTCTGGTTGTCCTGCATTAGGGATGGTACGACTGATCACATCACATCCAGTTACACTTTCTTGTTTGTCAACAGCAAGTAGCCTGCAGGGGGATGCTTCGGTACCACACAACAATCTAGTGTCCTTCATTTCATGGCAGAATCAAATGAGTGCCAATGGCCCCACGTTAGAGGGTGTCCTGTTTTCTGCAGCACTTAGCACAAGGTAGATAATATTCCAAGAGACTGTTTGAAGGGGTGAATGAATGAGTGGAAGGATGCAGGAAGTCTTGAATGAATAAAATGAAAAACTTAATGAGAAACTCTGCAAACCCGCCCGTGACCAATCTACCAGTGAAAGAACCCAACATCTTTAGGAGTCATGAAATGGTAGCTCTTTGCTGGGTGTGGAAAGACTCATGTTTTCTACCTCAGCTTTGCCTGGAATTTGCTGTTTGAATGGACATATCACTCAATTTCTCTGGGATATATTACGAGGAATACAGAAAGGAACCATCTCTAAGCTTCTACCAGCTATAGCCTTCTAGGATTCTAAAAAATACAAAGAACTCTTTGGGCCAGGAGCCTGCAGATCCTGAACCCATTTAAATCAGGGTTCTTCTGGTGAACTACAGGTTTGTGGTATTTAAGAAGCATACAGGTTGTCATGGCAACCACCCTTCCCAACTTGTTATCTGCTAACCAGCCCTTCCAATTCCATTGCTACCTACAATCTCTGTCCCATTTGATACTGAACTGGAAAGACGACCAGGGATTCATTAGCCTTCATGCCACTTTATAAACAACAGAAAACACTGTTTCTTTCCCACGTAAAGTACAGTCTACCAGGCCGGATCATCATTACGTTACTAATGCGCTTATTTCCTCATTCATGTGTCCTGTCAGTAGATCAGCATTTGAGACGTCACTGTGTGCCAGACATTGGACTAGCTGCTTGGGATAAAATTGGCCCTCCTTCTGTAGCGTTTACAGTTTAGAGAAGAAGACAATGAAAGAGACAGTTGCATTACAGTGAGAAAAATATGATACCAAAAGTGTATGCTCATACCCAGACAGGGTGCCTAACACACCTGGGGGCATCAGGGAAGACTTCTGGGAGAAAGCGATTTGTTCTCTCTCAGAACCCTAGAGGAGTAAGCCAGTGTGGGAGAGATGGCTAGACCAACACATGCTCCTGGCAGGGAAGGTACTATAACATGCTACCAAAGGATTTTAATCAGGGACTGACCTAATCAGATTTTCACTTTTGAGTCAGCACTCTGGCCACTGAAGAAAGGATTACAGGAGATGATGAAGAGGGAACAGAAAAGCTGCAAGCAGTTAAGATCATGATATTATCGTGAGGTTTGGAAGTCTTAAGAGCAGAGCCCAGTGTGGTGTTTGTATTTATATCTTCTAAGCTAATCTTAACCATGCCCGATGTCCGTGAAAAGTGACAAATACATATTTGTTTGAATGAATGAACGGTTGTTTTTTGGCTGGATAGCTGAATGGCTTCTATCTGGAAACACCAATACTTCCCACACTTTCTAGTGACTTTCCTCTAACTGCTCATGCAGAAAGACTTGACGTAAAATTTCCTAAAATACTATCATCCACAGTTACAGCTCTGCTCAGAAAACCTTTATTGGTCCCTACCCTCAGCGCTTTGTCCTCCAGATTAAGCATAATGTCTTCTGTCTTTCAAAGTACTTGTTAATAAAGCTCAAACCAGGGGCTCCTGGGTGGCTCAGTGGATTAAAGCCTCTGCCTTTGGCTCAGGTCATGATCTCAGGGTCCTGGGATTGAGCCCCGCATCGGGCTGTCTGCTCAGCGGGGAGCCTGCTTCCTCCTCTCTCTCTGCCTACTTCTCTGCCTGCTTGTGATCTCTGTCAAATAAATAAATAAAATCTTAAAAAAAATAATAATAATAAGGCCCAAACCACATTTCCCAATACTACTCGGGGTCTCCACTCTAGTTATGATCATCTCAGTGTTCTGAAAATATATTTTTGTTCTCTCTACCCTGTGAGTACTTGTATTTGCCATTCTCCTCAGCGGAAACAGTATCTTCATCTCCTTCCACCTGCCCACATTCTACCAATCCCTAATCATACAGGTCATCTCTTGCATGAGGCCTTCACTCCGTAACTCTATTTGAAAGATGATTTAAATACAATTTTATAAAAATTAAAGTAGTGAAGTTTATTTTTTTTTAAATTAGAAGTTAAAATGTCGGATCACTATATTGTACACCGGAAACTATTATAACCCTGTATGTTCATTATTATTGATTTAATTAATCAATTGATTGATTAATTTAAGATTGTATTTATTTATTTGAGAGGGGGAGAGAGCAAGAGCACGAGAGCATAAGAGCAGGGGGAGTGGGAAGCAGAGTCCCTACTGATCAGGGAGTCCCAGGTGGGACTCGATCCCAGGATGCTGGCAGAATCATGTCCTGAGCTGAAGGCAGACGCTTAACTGACTGAGCCACCCAGGTGTCCCTTATTATACTTGAATTTAAAAGGATTATAAATTATATATATAATTACATATACATAAAATTTTAAATTAAATTAAATTAATTAAAATTATATTTAAATTTATGTAAGGTTAAAAATTATAAATTATATATAATTATATATAAATATATATATAAATTATAATTATAAATTATAACCTCAAAATAAGATTCAGTGGAGAAAGCCCAGTCTTTGAATCTACTGAATGTCTGCAAACCTGGGTTTCATTTCCTCTTCTGCCATTTACCAGACGTGTGGCCTGGGAAGTCTAAATCCACTCTCTGAACTTTGTTGTTGTTGTTGTTTTCTTATCTATTTATTTATTTTAGAGAGAGAGCATGAACAGGAGGGGCAGAGGGAGAGGGAGAGAGAATTCCAAGCAGACTTCCTGCTGAGCGTGGAGCCCCATGCGGGGCTCAGTCTCACAACCCTGACATCGTGATCTGAGCTGAAATTAAGAGTCGGATGCTTAACCCCACTGCACCACCCAGGCACCCCTGAGCTTCAGTTTCTTGAAATATTAATCTAAAGTAATTATTTTTACTTTGCAGAGTAGATTAGATAGAATATATTAAAATGTATAATACGATACCTGTCACTGATTAAGTGCTAGAAGCTATTGCCCTTTTTTTTTTTAAAGATTTCATTTATTTATTTGAGAGAGAGAGCACACACAAGCAGGGAGGAGGGGCAGAAGGAGAAGCAGACTCCCTGTTGAGCAGGGACTCTGATGCAGGACTTGATCCCAGGACCCCGAGATCATGTTTTGAGCTGAAGGCAGACACTTAGCTGACTAAACCACCCAGGCGTTCCTAGAAGCTATTACCCTTAATAGTAATTAACAATTTCCTCTTGCTGGGCAGTTTTTAAAGCTCTTTTGCATATTTTCCTCACAAAATAGTTGCTACAATAGGTCTCCAATATTGTCCCCTCTTTGCAGATAGAATAACTAAGGCTGTCAAGGGTTAAGTAACCTAAAAACAACAGTATTATCCTTATATCATTTGCAGGAGAATCACTTGGGGCTCTCTAATCTGCCATGGATAGGAATGTTAACTGATGCTCCCTTTCTGGAGTATAGTTCAGCAAAGCCAATCAACACTACAAACTTGATCCAGAAGTTCATTGTCTAAAATGTCCATGTGTAAAATAATATATGTATATGGTTATTTATCGCGTGTATTTAGTACAGCATGGTTTGTAACAGCAAAAGATTGAAAGCATCCTAAATATCTTAGGAAATCATCCTAGATACCATAGAAGGGAACTGGTTAAATAATCACAGTACATCCATATATGTAACAATGTGCAACTAAAAAAAGTTAAGTAAAAAATCAAGGTATATAAATTTTTTAATTAAATTTTAAAAAATTTTAAAAATTAAAAAAATGTCAAGGTATAAAAGAGTAGGTAGTGTGCTGCCCTTTGCCCTTCCTATAAAAAGAGGAAGAAAGGATGTATATGTGTGTATATATACACACAAATAGACATATATATACATTTATTTATTTATTCACAGATGTATTTATTCACATATACGTGCATAATGTGTGTGTGTATATATATCATTTATATATGCTTAAGATACCTCTGCAAGGATACTTAGAAAGCAGGAACAGTGATTGGCTACAAAGGGAGGATTGGCTAAGAGAGGGAAATGGGAGACATGTTACTTCATATAGTTTTTCTAATTTTTGCCTTGTGAATTATCTGAATATATCACCTATAAAGCAATTCCTAGTCTAGCTGGAAAACAGAACATGGCCATGACCAGAGATAAAACGTGTCAACGTAGTATTAACTTATTCCCAAAGCCCAGTGAGGGGTATCTGCCAATTAAGTACTGCAGACAGGAGTGGTTTTCTGAGGGAGATGGGAATGAACCAGATCTAGATTTGGAGGGAAATTATTTCTGTAGATGGGGGCTGAGAAGGATGATCCTTCCAGAAAGATAGAAGAAAGCGATTTTTAATAATTGAGTTTGGTAAGGCTGAGACCTCAGAGTGGAGGTTCCGCTTTAGTTTGGTTTGAAGGGACTTCCTTAAATTCACCAGTCTGTATTTCTTCTCCCCACCAAAACACATGGTAGTTTTTACAAAAGTGTTTGGGTGGGGCATCTTGGTGGCTCAGTTAAGCATCTGACTCTTGGTTTTGACTCAGGTCATGATCTCAGGGTCACGAGTTTGAACCCTGTGTCAGACTCCACACTGGGCATGGAGCCTGCTTAAGATTCTCTCTCTCCCTCACCCTTTGCCCCTACGCCCCATCCCACTAGCATGTGCATGTGCACTCTCTCTCTCTAAAAAAAAAAGTGATAGTAAAATAAAAAAGTGTATTATATCATCACACCATCTTGAGGAGCTGCTTGCCTTTCAGCTAAGAGGAAGGGATCTGGTAACCAGCACTAAATTATTCTTTTACCTGGAAACTGTCAAATAATACTGCAAACAATTACAAGTAACTTCATGTCAATTTTGGGAAAGTCCACTGTGCTTTGGAAAGTATTAAGATACAGTAGATAAAATTAAATCCTTGGCTTAAAAGTGGAAGCAATATCTATACATCTGAGAAAAGGCCCCCAGGTGCATGCCCACCTTTTCGCAAGGTACATGTTCAATAAATGTTTGCAGATAAAAACTGAAGAAATCACAGAGTGCTTGGTTTTCCTGTCTCCCGATATTATTTTCTTTTCTTTTTTTTTTTAAGATTTTATTTATTCATTTGACAGAGAGAGATATCACAAGTAGACGGAGAGTCAGGCAGAGAGAGAGAGGAGGAAACAGGCTCCCTGCTGAGCAGACAGCCGGATGCGGGGCTCAATCCCAGGACCCTGGGAACATGACCTGGGCCAAAGGCAGAGGCTTTAACCCACTGAGCCACCCAGGCGCCCCCCGATATTATTTTCTATCCTAACTACAATCAAGCCTGTATCATCTTAGTGATGTTTTCTTAATTAAGTAAAATAAACAGAGAAGCTCTTGGCTGATCTTTCTGTTTTGTATGTTTGGGGTTACATATAGAGAGTGGGGGGGGCTGTATGTGTGTACCTGAAGCAGACATAAGGCTTATACTTTTCTTTGTTCCCTGCACTCCTCTACCCTATCTCTCCAAACCGCCTCATACAGAGCCTAGCAAAGGTAGGCTGCCTGGTAAACAATAAATCCTCTTTGTCTGATTGTTTTCTTTGATCAAGGGCAAGGAGAACCAGACTTGATGTTGATCTTATTTTCTAGTTTATTGTTTTTTAACTTCTGGCTGTGGGAAAGTTAGATAATGTCATCTTTCTTCAGATCACCTTCAAGGTATCATCTAGAACTAAGTAGATATTCCCCACTTGCTCCCATTTGAACCCAGGAGATCACTACCTAGTACCATCACCTTCTTCCCAATACCTTCTTTTTTTTCTTGGCAAGAAACTCTTCCTGCCTTTTTTTTTTTTTTTAGATTTTTTTTTTTTAAGATTTTATTTATTTATTTGTCAGAGAGAAAGAGAGAGCGAGCACAGGCAGACAGAGTGGCAGGCAGAGGCAGAGGGAGAAGCAGGCTCCCTACAGAACAAGGAGCCTGATGTGGGACTCGATCCCAGGACGCTGGGATCATGACCTGAGCCGAAGGCAGCAGCTTAACCCACTGAGCCACCCAGGCGTCCCATCTTCCTGCCTTTATATAACAAGATGGTGTTGGATTTATTAATCATCCATGTACATGGTAGCCCTAGGGTTCCAGTATTGATCATTTGGGCTGGCTTGGATCGGTTTGTGCGACCACCATCACCAGCTGCACCAGCACCAGTGGTAGGAGCACTTACTGGGATTAGTTGTGTGCCAGCCACTGGGCAGAATGCTTTACATATATTATCTTTTTAAAATTGAGATATAATTGACATATAACATTGTGTGGGTTTAGGGTTTATATGTTGTCTTAATTACTCCCCCAAACTATCCTATGAGGTAAGGCTTAGAAGGGTTAAATAAAATTTCCAAGGTCATACAGCAAGCGCACAGTGGTCATGGAGCCAGATTCTAGCCTCAGTCTGCTTGACTCCAAATCCTGTTCTGTTTACTGCTGATAATATCTCCTCCCTCTTCACCTTGAAGTGATGATGGTGTGTGTGTGTGTGTGTGTTCATTTCCCCAAATTAGAACCTTGAACCACTGTTTCTGGTATTGTAGGTTCTAGTTTTTGCAGGCAATGGTTATGAATTTGTAAATCCTCCAAGAAGAAGATTTGGGGAGATTGGCTCTTAAATCAAGGGCTGTAGTTTCAGATTTGGTTTCAGAAGAGAAATAAGCAGTGTCTATTATTGGTTTACCTGTTTATTTTCCAGAGATAATGCAATGAATAGACTACGGACTCTGGGGTCAGATAAATCTGAGTTCAAATCTTGATGTACAAAGCTGAGTGATCCTGAGCTCCTGATTCTACCTAAGTAATCCTCTGTGTCTTTATATATGTAAACAAGAAGAGATGGGATGTTCAAGTAAGAAGACAGCCCAAAGTACGCACTGTATAATATCAATATTCCATATATTAATGATGTTGTCTCACCGTAGCTGATCTTTCATTATGCTTTTTTTAGTATTATGATTAACCTCTTTAAAATGTTTAATAGCCATTTATATTTTCTTTTTTGTGAACTGTTTCTTCCTATCTTTTGTCACTTTTTATTTTTTATTTTTTTAAATATTTTATTTATTTATTTGACAGACAGAGATCACAAGTAGGCAGAGAGGCAGGCAGAGAGAGAGGAGGAAGCAGGCTTCCTGCTGAGCAGAGAGCCTGATGCGGGGCTTGATCCCAAGACCCTGAGATCATGACCTGAGCCAAAGCAGAGGCTTTAACCCACTGAGCCACCCAGGCGCCCCTTTTGTCACTTTTTAAATTGTGTTCTTGGTCTTTTTCCTTACTGACTTGTAGGAACTTTTTTTTTTAAAAGATTTTATTTATTGAGGCATCTGGATGGCTCAGTCGTTAAGCATCTGCTTTTGGCTCAGGTTGTGATCCCAGGGTCCTGGGATTGAGCCCCACTCTGGCTCCCTCCTTGGCAGGAAGTCTGCTTCTCCCTCTCCCACTCTCCCTATTTGTGTTCCCTCTCTTGCTATATCCCTCTCTGTCTCTGTCAAATAAATAAATAAAATCTTTTAAAAAATATTTTAAAAAAGATTTTATTTATTTGACAGAGAGAGAGACCAAGCATGGAGGAGCAGAGGGGCAGAGGGAGAGAGAGAGAAGCAGACTCCCCACTGAGCAGAGAGCCCAATGCAGGACTTGATCCCAGAACTCTGGGATCATGACCTCAGCTGAAGGCAGATGCTTAATTGATGGAGCCACCCAGGTGCCCCTAGGAACTTTTTATGTATAACAAACTGTCTCTGTGTTTGGGAAATGAATCACAAATACTGTCACTTTTGTTGTTTGTCATTTTCCTTTGCTTTTGATAACTTTTGGCATGCAGAATTTTAAAACATTTATTTTTTTATTTTTTAAAAAAATATTTATTTAACAGAGAGAGAGAGAGAGGGGTATCACAAGTACACAGAAAGAAAGCTGGGGGCGGGGAGCAGGCTCCCTGCAGAGCAGAGAGCCTGATGTGGGGCTCAATCCCAGGACCCCAGGATCCCAAGACCACAACCTGAGCCGAAGGCAGAGAGGCCCAACCCACTGAGCCACCCAGGCGCCCCTAAAACATTTAATACAATTAATTTTATCAGTGTTTTCTTCTTTGGCTTTCAGGCTTTTATGTTATACACATAAGAACTTTTCTTATTTTCAGTTTATTTAAGAAAAATTCTCCAGTATTTTTTACTCCTTCCTTTTAACAGTATCTACCATCTTGGTCATTGTTAAGATGATTTCAATATTACCCTCTTACAATGCAAACATTGATAACTTCATTTCTTTTGATCCACTAACATGATTGCATTAACAGTGAAAGTTAGAAGGACAAAAATCAATTTGGCTTCATAAACAGTATTCTCAAACAAAATATAACTGATCCATCATTTTAACAAAAATATACCAAATATTTAGTTCCATGCACAAGGTCCTCTTGGGAAATGTTTACAAGCTCATCTCTATACCTCATAATAGAGTTTGAAAAGGTTTTATAATCTCTAACATCAGAAATTCATAGTCCATAATGGCAGCATCTTATGCCCCATTATTTTCAAAGCTGTGCATACTAATTAGGTATTCTTTGAAGTACATTGTATCAATAGGTGACAAATTTTATTTTATTTTTTAATATTTTATTTATTTATTTGTCAAGAGAGAGGGAATGCACCAGCAGTGGGAGTAGCAGGCAGAGGGAGAAGAAGGCTTCCTGCTGGACAAGGAGCCCGATGTGGGACTTGATCCCAGAACCCCTGGATCATGACATGAGCTGAAGGCAGACACTTAACTAACTGAACCATCCAGGCATCTCAGTAGGTGCCAAATTTTAAATCTGAAAATAGAATTTGGATGGTTTAGGATGGAAGAAAAGGATTTTTAAAAGGCATTTTTGTTAGCCTATTGGTTTTTCTCTGGTAATGTACTTGGCTACTTTTTGGGGACTTGTTGAGGAAAATGGTGGAATCATTCTCATTCCACTATATACCTTTTAGAGGATGAAGACATGATTATATGATCTCTCATATCTCATACCTTTAATTCCCTGCTCTGGATCTATCACTTTATGAAGCATGTTTTATTTTTTATTTTATTTTTTTTTTGAAGCATGTTTTAAATTGAGATGCCAAAGCAGCATAGAAAACTTTGAGAAGTACCTGGGTGGCTTAGTTGGTTAACCATCTGCCTTTGGCTTAGGTCATGATCCCAGGGTCCTGGGACTTAGCCCCATTTTGGGCTCATGCTTGGCATGCTCAGCAAAGGGTGCAGGCAGTGTGTGTGGGGGGGTCTGCTTCTCCCTCTCCTTCTGCCCCTTCCCCCACTCATGCTCTCTCTTTCTCTCTCTCTCAAATAAATAAAATCTTGGGAAAAAAAAAAGACAACTTTGAAAAAGAAATGAAAGTTTTGATCCTAACACTGACATTATCCTGAATGAGTAAACAGGATGGATTTAGTGGTTCTTAAGTTAGGAATACTGTGAGTTGGATATCCTATCCTTGAATGTGTTCTTATGTGAGTTCACATCCTAATTTCTGGTGTAAAAGCATTATTTGAAGATGCGTTTGCAGGAAGCATTCAGTGACTCCTGTTCTTTCTCTAGACATGTCATCCACTTTGATATACCTAAAATAAAGTACTCAGAAAGTAACTTGAAACAGACAGCAAGCAATATAATACAAAATGTTATGTGTAAAGTATGTTACTCAGATCCTTCTAAAATACATTTCTTCCCTTATTTTGAAGGCCACTGTATAGGCACCTGGGCTAATGGAACCAGTCTCTTCCTTTGATCATCAATAGAGTCATCTTTTTGGGAAACCAAGTCCCAGCTCAGATGACAGTTTTAAATGTGGCTGACATGAAGGAGAGAAGGACTGTTTAATTATTCGTTCCCTGAAAAGCAGGTGTTTTCTCTCTTGGGATTCATAAATCTTCAGTTGAGACCATAGCAGGAACTCTGTCAGATCTTGTGGGTTAGATAGGGGGAAAAACATTTGATTTTTTTTTTTTTTTTTTTTTTTTTTGCCCAGGGCAGTGTGCAGGATCTTGTTTTATGGGTCAGCCTAGCATACAGCTCCAGCCTGCTGGTTCTAGGTGACAGATTTTAGTCAAGTGAGAATTAACAATTAATGTAATGCGAGTACATTTATTTAATCTCCTAACGCTTGGAGAAGGCTTGGGAAGGTGTGCAGTGAATAGCCTGGCATATAGTAGATGCTCAGTGAATGCTCACAAAAATCAAATGTAAAGCATGGTTAAAAGGCAAGCATAAGAAAGTACCTGGCTAGCTTCAGCAACTGCTTTCCATTTTCTGTGTATGCCTGTCTGCTCTGGAAAGGGGTAGAAGGGATTATGGCATTTAACTAGCCATGTGCTGTCCCATAGGTAACCAGTAGCCATATGTGGCTATTGAGCACTTAGAATATGGCTCGTATAAATTGAGATGTGCAGTAAGATGTGCAGTAAGTACATACTGGATTTTGAAAAATTAGTATTAAAAATAATACAAATATGGGGTGCCTGGATGGCTCAGTGGGTTAAGCCTCTGCCTTTGGCTCAGGTCATAATCTCAGGGTCCTGGGATTGAGCCCCGCATCAGGCTCTCTGCTCAGCAAGGAGTCTGCTTCCCCCCTCTCTCTACCTGCCTGTCTGCATACTTGTGATCTTTATGCCAAATACATACATAAAATCTTTTTTTAAAAAAAGAATACAAATATCAAGAAATCTCAATATATTTATATTGATGAGATGTTGAATATTTTTATTATACTGGAGCTAAATAAAATACATTAATATTTCACCTGTAAATGTGACTAGTAGAAGGGTGCCTGGGTGGCTTCATCCTTAGGTGGCTGCCTTCAGCTCAGGGTTGTGATCCCAGGGTCCAAGGATGGCTCTGCATCGGGCTCCCTGCTCAGGGAGAGGCCTGCCTCTCCCTCTCCCCCTGCTTGTGTGTTCCCTCTCTTCGCTGTGTCTCCCTGTCAAATAAAT
Organism: Lutra lutra; assembly: GCF_902655055.1. NCBI lineage: Eukaryota > Metazoa > Chordata > Mammalia > Carnivora > Mustelidae > Lutra > Lutra lutra. The sequence goes on along the minus strand of NC_062287.1, from coordinate 18,498,838 downwards.
AAATACAGTCTTTTAAAAAATAAAATAAAAAATAAATGTGACTAGTAGAAAATTTAAAATTACCTTTGTGGCTCACATTATTGGAGAGTGCTGATCTATACTTTAGAGATAATCTAGGCAATGAAACATCTCTGCTTTTAAGGAGCAAATGGTTTACAAGCTCTCTGAAAAAATATAACTTGGACCCATTGCAGGAGTTGGCCCTGAAGGGGTGGGGCCAGGGAGCCCTGAAGGTCTGGAGGCTCTGACTCCAGCACAGAAGTAGGATGGCCCACACAGGGGCCTTGAGGGGAGCATAGAGAATGGGTTCTGGTGATCCTAGTGTTTCTCCACCATTCTGTGCAGTAACTCCACAGCAGAGAAACTTACCAGCTTTCTTTCTTTTTTAAAAAAAGATTTTATTTATTAATTTGACAGACAGTGATTACAAATAGAGAGAGAGAGGGAGGGGGAAGCAGGCTCACTGCTGAGCAGAGAGCCCAATGCGAGGCTTGATCCCAGGACCCTGAGATCATGACCTGAGCCGAAGGCAGAGGCTTTAACCCACTGAACCACCCAGGCGCCCCCTTACCAGCTTTCTTGACTTTTCCATTTCCCTGAGTGTGTGGGCCATGGCTCTAGGAGGAGTCTGAGGCTAGGACCCAACAACAGGCACTTCTTCAAGACAAGACCCACCTGTACAGCTTGCCTGTACATTTGCTGGCAGGGGTCAGGTCCCAGAACCGTCCCCCCCAGCAGCCCCCAGCTGTGATTATTGAGCATCCTGGAAGAAGGGATTTTTCCCTCTGGGAAATGGTTGGCGACTGAGGAATCCCTGTCTCCGCCTCCACTTCAGATCCAGCGGTCCCGCCTCCGCATCCCCAGGGAACTGCGTTGGTGTGGGCAGTTGGGACTCTCAACAACTGAGCTTTGTTACCCTTGGTTGCAGAAAGGGGAATGCGAAGAGGAAGGAAAAGTCCTACAGTCCTCAAGGCTTTCCATTAGCTATCATGTTTTCTCCCTCTGTCTCTTACTTCTTAGGTTCCTGCTGGGGTTATGGCAAAGGTAGTATAGCTGGATTCTGGAGGGAAATGCCTTTAAGTCTCCCTAGGTGGCCCTCAGCTCTCAGCTCTGGAAAGCAGGTCCCAGTGCGAGCCCAACTAAAAAAAGGGGAACGTCTCCTCCAGGGATGGGGTCTGAAGACACAGCCTTAGCTTTGGGGGCAAGCAGGGAGCTGAGTGCAGCCTATGTGAAATAGTGGGGAGGGTAAGGACCAAACAGGCGGTCTTCCCCTTTCCTCCCCTTCTCTGGATCCTGAGAACACTCTGGTTACCCATGTAAGGCAGAATTCTGAGAAAGGGTTTGCAGTGCCTTGGTTCCAAGGTAATAGTCACCCAAAGACATTTTTTTACTGCCCCTGTTCCCAAAGGGACATTCAGTAATCTCTTCAACTTCTGCTTGGGAAACAGAAATAGTTTCAGCTCTGGAATGAGGTTGAAATCCCATCCCCAAGGCTGGGTGCAAATCTGTAGCCACAGTCTGTGTAGGGACTGAGCGTAGGGAACGCGCAGACACAACTAGGCTGTTTACTGAGACCAAAGGCTGGTTGTACACTCACCACGCCCTCAGTAGCCACTTGGTTTTTAGGGGCTTAGGGGACAGGACAGCTTGGCTTTCACTCGCTGGGTAAGCTCTTTTCCTTGAGAGGGAAGTGGTCATCAGTAAAGTGTGGATCGTCACCCCCAGCGCCACTTCACAAGTCCCCTTGGTTTCGGTTTCCCTCTAGCCCTGCGGGAGATCAATAGACCAGGGCTAAAGAGGGAGGAACGACCCCTGAAAGTCTACTCTTTTCCCTCTCTGTGGCTGCCTGCTCTCCGGTTTTCAATCCTTAATCATTATAATCAGTTAAGAAAGGAAGGAAGGAAGGAAGGAAGGAAGGAAGGAAGGAAGGAAGGAAGGAAAGAAAGAATGAGTGAACAGTTCAGACTCCCAGGACAAAGCGTTCTTGCCAAGGTCTTACTTTAAAGTTACCTCCTTTCTTCTTCCCCCTTCCTCTCACTCTCCTCATCTGTTTACCATTTACCAGTTCATCCATACGGAATACTCTCCCACTTCCTGGTGCACTGTAGTTTGGGGCCTAATTGATTCTGGTAATTAATTTGTTCTACCTGCTAGATCAGATGGAAATCCTACCCTCGCGCCCAAGGATTAGCACTTGGCTTTCTAACACCTCCTCTAATTATCTAATAGCATGGGTTGTGAGGACTCAGTCTCTATTAAAACACTTTTACTATTAGCAGTAGTGATTGGAATTGTGATGACGACTAGATTTCAACAAATTAGAGCTTAAAAATGGGGAGATGGAAGAGAAGTGGCTTCTTTTAATTTCCCTGAGTTTAACATCAATAATTAGAGCAATTTTCAGAGATGCGAGCTGAAATTACCCCTGCTGTGCTGTAGATGATCACCTTAATTTTAGCAAATTGACTCCAGGGAAATAAATGCGACAGATTAGAAAGAGGCAAACAGAAAAAAGGGGGGAAAAAAACCAACAAAAAAACCCCCAGAAGATTGGGAGATAGGGAAATGAGAAGAAAGGCTGGGAAAGAACACGAGACAAAAGTCTAGGACAACTGTTTTGGTGGGTTAAGGTTGAAAATGGTAGCGTGACAGAAATAGGAAAGCTGTGTGAGTGGGATGATGGGGAAGTAAAGGACATTTGAGAGGAGATGGAGGCTGGCATTAAGAACTAGCTCTGGCCATAGTTACACAGACCAAATTGCTTCCTAATGTAGATATAACTTTCTTCATACCACCCTCTATAACTGAGGGAAAGAATGTTATGGTCATCAACATTTTTTTATTTACCTCAATAGTCCTTCCATGCCTCAGCCAGCAACTGAAGTTGGGTGTAGCAAATATGGACCTTCTTGTCACTTTTTCCCTTCTCCATCCTGCTAGCAAGTCTCTAAACTTGGACAACCCAGGCCCAAATGCCAAACTAAATGCCTTATCCCTATTGCTTTGGGACCCTGTAAGTGCTTTTTGCTCTCTAAAGGAAGTCTGTTGAATAACAGAGAATTTTTCTTTTTAGCTTTCTTTAAAAATGCCTGAGAGAGGGGCACCTGGGTGTCTCAGTCGTTAAGCGTCTGCCTTCGGCTCAGGTCACGATCCCCGGGTCCTGGGATGGAGCCCCACATAGAGCTCCCTGCTCAGCCGGAAGCCTGTTTCTCCCTCTCCCACTCCCCCTGCTTGTGTTCCCTTCTCACTGTGTGTCTCTCTGTCAAATAAATAAATAAATAAATAAATAAACAAACAAACAAATAAATAAATAAAACCTTTAAAAAAATAAAATGCCTGAGAGAAAAAAAAGAAAAAGAAAAAGAAAAACCCCCTCAAATTGAGGGGGTGAAACCAACCTCTTAGGAGCAAGGACCCTGTCTGCTTCGCTCTCTCCGGGCCTGGCCGGTCGTATTCAGCACGGCGGACAGCTCCCCGCCCCGCCCCGAGCCCACCGCACCCTCCCCTCCGCCGCTGGCAGCCTTGCCATTGGCTCTCCCAGCTCCCCTCTTGAAGCTGCCAATTCTACACATAGACCCAACCTACCCAGGAGCTTGTCTTCTCGCCTCTCCAGCGCCGGGGTAGCCCAGGCCCGGGAGAGAGCCGCGGGGTTTCCGAGCCTCGGAGGTTCGTTGTCGGCGCTCGACCAGGCTTGCGGAGACCGCTTGCTTCCTACAGTTCGTCCCCGGCCTTCACCCTGTGACAGACGCTTGGCTCAAGATGAACCTCAACTTCACCGCCCCTCTACACCCAGCGTCTTCTCAGAGGCCCACGTCCTTCTTCATTGAGGACATCCTGCTGCACAAGCCCAAGCCACTAAGGGAGATGGCCCCTGACCACTTTGCCAGCTCTCTGGCCTCCCGGGTGCCTCTGCTAGACTACGGCTACCCCCTCATGCCCACACCCACCCTCCTGGCTCCTCACCCCCATCACCCTCTGCATAAGGGAGACCATCACCACCCTTATTTCCTCACCACCTCGGGTAAGTAACAGGGGACTCAAGGTTTGGGGGAGCGGGAGAGCAGGTCTCCCAGTGCAGACCCTAAGCTTGTGGTAGAGCTGAGGAAAGGCCAGAGTTGGTTTGGCCTGGTTTGTCAGCTTCCTTCCCTAAGTGAGAGTGGAACATTGGGCATATATGGGTGAGAACATGCAGAGCTCCCTTGAGGCATTGCCAACCCACTGGGGATAAGTTACAGTCTCTCCACAGGCTTTATAATGAAGGAAACCTTCCTAGCCAAGAGGTGGCTGGAGGTTTTGACAATATTCTTGGTGGATAGTGCTCAGTCTCCTTCTTAGTGGTCTTCCTGGTCACTGTGGTCCAGCTCTCAATCCTGATTCTCTGCCTCCCCTTGCTCTCGGGGAGACCGGTGACCACCTCCCCTCCATGAAGCAGAACTCCACTTTCTAGCTCATTTACTCAAAAAGCTCCAGCGGGTCCAGTGCTCTTTTCTCGGGCGCCGAGCATTCGCGGATATACTGCTTCAGCAGAAGTGAATGAGGGTTTGGGATATTCTGAGGACTGAAGGTTTGACCTGACCAGAATAGGGGGGGAAAGGGTAAGAAAAAAAGGTGTGTGTGTTGGGGTGGGAGGAGGGACACCGCTCCTCATTAACCCTCTACACTCCCAACGTCTAACTCACAATCTTGGGCTCAGCTGCCCATGCCCCGGTTGCTGGTGAAGCTGGAGCCCCACGCCAAAGTATTTTGATTTTCTGTGAATGACAAAGACCGGGGCCAGCAAAGTGGTTGGGACAGGGAGATGTGAAGAAATACCCAGATGTTTTCTGCTGCTCTCTGCAAGGACATTCGTGCTTTCTTCTTCGACACGACATTTTCATTCCAGTTGCAGTATAATAATTCCTTGAGTCCGGATGCAGAGTGCAAGTGGGAAAACAACCCCGTCTCCGCCAGGGCCATGGAAACTCCTGAGACAGTTTGTGAAATGCATGCTCTGGAATCTAGGACAAAAGCTAAAAGTTTTTTGAAGCAGTAAAACCCAGATTCTGAGGCACTGGGTTGGCAGGGCCCTTAGAGAAGCTGTGTGGAAGCCTGCATGTTGGTGTTCATCTTGGTATTGGCCTCACTCCCTGGCCCATGACAGCCTGTTCAGGGCTGCACCCATCTTCCCCCCAGATAGCAGTGGCCAAAGCCTCGGATGCCAGAATCGCTGGTTTCCTCACTGCCCCCCCCCCCACCCCACTGACAAACTGATGTCTGTGGCAGTTTACTTGGTGTGTCTCAAGACACCATAATGCCTGCAGAGGTCAGGAAAGACAAGAGAAGTCTCCCCCTGACCTGGTCGGGGGAGGGAAGTGCTTCAGTGCTTCTGCTTAGGGTCGAAGGAGAGAAAGAATAAGGATGAAGATAAGATTAGAGATGGGGTCCCCAGCGGTCCCCCGCAACTGATAAGGGAACGTGCCAGGCGGGAATTGCTCCTGGGTTCTTGCCTCTGAAAAGCTCCTGATGAGACAGTTTTGATCTGTTCCCTTTGGCCTCAGGCGGGAGAATGGGGGCAGCACGGAAAGAGAAAGGTGTTTTTTAGGTTGGGAAGCAGGGCCACATTCATGCCTCTACTAGCCCCAGAACGACACAGAGTGTCCTTAGGGGAGCTACTGGGCCAGCCGACGTTTGCAAGAAAACTTCGGACGCGCCACGAGGACTGGCAGACGCTGCGAGAGTCCTTCCAAGAAGACATTTTCTAAGGCCTCCAGTTTAAAATTTTTCTTTTCTATTTGACTTACTGTTCATTGTTTGTAGGTCTAGACGACCTGCCGGATAAAGATCTCCAAGCGCTGTTCTTGTAATTTTTATTTCCCCTCCCCTGCGGTTCCTGGGAGAAGGGCTGGAGAGGCTTTGGGGCGACGAGGGGGACTAGCGGAGGCAAGAAGCGGAGGGAGGCGCCGGGGACCGGGTGGATAGTGCAGCCGGAGGTGGCTCCCGGGGATCGCGCTCTACCCACTCGGTGGCTTTTCTCTCTGCAGGGATGCCTGTGCCGGCGCTGTTTCCGCACCCCCAGCACACCGAGCTGCCCGGGAAGCACTGCCGCCGCCGCAAAGCTCGCACGGTTTTCTCGGACTCGCAGCTCTCCGGCCTGGAGAAGAGATTCGAGATCCAGCGCTACCTGTCCACGCCAGAGCGGGTGGAGCTGGCCACGGCCCTCAGCTTGTCCGAGACGCAGGTGGGCCCGAGAGGGGCAGTTCTGATCGCCGCCGCTCTTTCCTCTCCCCTTAAGTCCTACCACCTCTGCACCCAGTGCCGAGCTCTCGAGTGGGAGTGACCCCCCTCCCCTTTATTCTAGGCTTCCCCAAAGATCCTTAGTAAAAGTACCGACACCTCCAACCTCAGGGCAGACTTACGGAAGCATCATCGCTCGAGCAAGCTCTGGACAGGGGGAGAAACTCCTGGGCATTCCTGATGAGCGCTCCTAGTTTTCGAAAGATTGGTTCTCTGCACCCCCCCCCCCCCCCCCCGCCGCTTCTCCTCTCCGATCAGGCTGTAACCCTGGTCCGACGTAAAATAAGAGACTAGACGGGGTTCTTGTCCTGAGCGAAGTCCACACAGGGAATTCTTTTTTTTCTTATTTTAATCTCTCTCACAGGCGCCAAATCCTCCAATGCAGCCTCCTCACTCCCCCACTGTAATGTAAGCGCCCAACTTATCGCTCTGTTTTGAGAGGGAGAATGGTTTTCATCTTCCAGATTCTGTTCACCTGCAACCTTCAAACTCCCTCCTCCAGTTCCTCTCTCTTATATTGTCTGTACCTGGGAGCCCAACTTTCTGGGAAATCGTTAGCCCCGCCGGGCGCCCCTGACTTTTCTCTCTGATGAGAACCAGCAAGGTTGATTCTCATCTTCCTGTCCAGCAAGACCAGGTGTTTAGAGGCCAAAACGAGGGGAATGTAAGTTAAATATAAAGGAGACTCATCCACGCAGCACTTACTATTTGTAATTATAATTGATAACAGTATTAGTATTAACTAAGCACACCATTTTGTCCTTGATCGTTATTTTGGACAATTACTTCCAGGAGCCTTAGGATGCTTGATTCTCACTTAGCCGAACACGGTAACTTGTGAGCAGTTCAGGTGTGATTTAACCCAAGGATGAGACTCTCACAGCTCTTGGATAATTTCTGAGTAGGTTGTGGTCCGTTTTCCTAACCCCCAGCCGTAACGACGAATCTGAAGGAATGACGTGGTTGTATTTTTTTTTTTCCCCTCCTGAAATCAGGTGAAAACGTGGTTCCAGAACCGGCGGATGAAGCATAAAAAGCAGCTGAGGAAAAGTCAGGACGAGCCCAAAGCGCCAGATGGGCCCGAGAGCCCTGAGGGCAGCCCCCGCGGCCCCGAGGCCGCAGGTGCAGAGGCTCGGTTGGGCCTGCCCGCTGGCCCCTTCGTGCTGACCGAGCCCGAGGACGAGGTGGACATTGGGGACGAGGGGGAGCTGGGCCCAGGGCCGCACGTGCTCTGAGCCGCGTGGCTGGGGAGGCGGGGAGCACGCGGCGGGGCGGGGCGCGGTTCCCTCCGGGATGCGGAACGCTCGGACTCGGGTGCGGGGGCGGGCCTCGAAGATCCGCTCCTGGAAGACAAAACAAAACACACCGGTCAACCCTCCAACCCGCGCGGCGCCCAGTGGCTCGGCCCACGCCCTCCTCTCCGTCCCGCCCGCCGGCTCCCTGTCGGGCGAGCGTGCACCTGCGTTAGCTCATTCCCGCGCCCCGCGTCTTAAGTGGCGCAAGCTGGACCCTGGGCTCTAAATCCGCCGCGATCACAGACCCTCTCGGCCCTCTCCTCTCCGCCACCTGCCCCCAGCTCTGTTGTCCAGGCTCCGAGACCTCTCCACCCGGACCCTTTGCCGTTCCTTGGGTAGACCGATTGGCTGCAGGTAAGGGACCGGGAGTGTGGGCCGTCCGCTCTGCGGGGATCCAGGTAGAACGACAACCAAATGCTTAAGTTGTCTTTGCCGGACAGACTCGCGCGCTGCTAGCCACAAACCTTCCACTGGGGTTCCCGCACTACACATCTCTAACTCAAAAACTATGGCGACAACCCCTCCTCCGGGCGGCGCTTCCATCCTCTCCCTTCACCGTTCCCCTCCTGAGCTTCCGGTTCGGCACCTTGGCACCCTTAAGCTTGTGGCCCCCGGGGGCACCCGCTCTACACGCGCCCCCCCGCAGTCCCAATACTGAGCGGCGCCCACGCGCGGTGAGAAACTTGGACGGGAAAACCTACCGAGCAGTTTCTGCCTCCCGACTTGGCTGCATCTGTCCCGCAACTCCTACACGGCCTGTGGGCTACTGATATTTTAAAAGTGAGTGTTCCTTGGGCTGTGTGCGGAAATGCTCGTTTTCGTTGCATTTTAGGGAATGAAGCGCTTTAGCGGGATTAAAGCTAAGCAAGCATCCGCTTCCGGACGTGCGCCGGCGTGTGGACTGATGCGGTGGGGCAGGAGTCTGACCCAGCGCGTCGCCCCTCTCCCTTTCCCCTAGGAGGTCTCCTATTCTCTTCCTCGGGCTGGCAGTCTCTTTAGATAATAAAGGGCTCGCCGCGCAAAACGGAACGAACCGAGTTTCCGGGAATCGTTTGTTAACGCGTCCTCCTCCGCGCACGCCCCCTCCCCTCCACCCCAGGCAGTGTCCTGTTTTCCGAAGGAGCGAACAGGGCTAATAACCTTTCCTTGACCGATCCCGTCCCTCCCGTCCCGATTTTTCTGTTTTTAATCGTTTTATGGTCTTGAGTTCCACTTGTGTGGAAAAAGTCACCGCAAATGGTATTTTTTTGACTTTCAAATAACGAAGGGACAGAGCGCCCTTGATATCTGGAGTTCGAAATTACGCTAACAAACTGTGTGATGACCCTACGCACCCGGTATACTTACCAGATATAAGGTCTAGCAACCTGCCTGAGGAGAGCTTCGCTTCCGATCTTCCTTTGGCTCTGGTTGTGTATTTAGGTAAGTGAGCCCTGGAAGGCTGGAGAAGAGTGTGTGGCTAAGTAGAATCATGACCCTTGGGTTCGAGCGATGAATAATAATTATGGAGACTATGACTGTGTGAGCTTGGGTTACAGTTAATCTTTTTTTGTCTCTTTGTTGTTCTAAAAGGATGAATCCTAAATATTCCTCTAGGTGTAAGTTCTATGCATATAGCCCGAGGAAATTTTTCATTTTCTCCCCCCCCCCCCCCCCCCCCCCCGCTACAGGTTTTTTCCAGGAAACACTAATTTAGGCAAAGATAAGTGTCAGGGTGAGACCCCTATCCAGCCTGCATCATTTAGGAGACCAAGTTATTGCTTTGAAAACAAGCATTGTAGAGCTCTTTTGATTTTCCAAAGCGCTCTTTATCAATCAAGATCTAGTGAGTCCTAGACAACAAAGACTAGTTTTCCTTTTCAGAGTTAAGTAAATCGAGGGTTGGCAAGCCTGAAGGATCCACCTATGAAATTAGTACTAGCTGAAGTCAAAGCAAGACTAAAAAAAAAAAAAATTCTTTTTTTGACTCCTTGTTCATTTCATTGTCCAACACACTGTTTTCTTCCAACAATGCACCGGTCAGCATTTTGCCTCTCTCACTTTATATGAACACCTCTCCCATTGATTTAAATTGTGTAGATGTGGTGTTAAAATCAAATCTACACTTCAGTTTCTCCTCTCTCCCTGTTCAGATAATGACAGTACCTTTTTAAGGCAGGAGTTTTGGGCTAGTGCTTTGCAAAAAGACAAAAGACTTGGTTATGGGGGTGGGTAGTGATTTGTGACGACTTGGAAGGGAGAGTAGATCCTATTACATGAGGGGAGAATCTCCCATTCTTGTAATACTAGATAAGCTACTAAAAGGGATTTGGGGAGAATCTTTCAAGTGAGTAAAAATACTATGTTTTTGGAGGACATTTAAAAAATGTTTAATTAGATACTTAACACAAACACAAAAGCTCAAGACATTTAGGTCTTTCTTCCATCTTCACAAGAAGAAGCCAGGCTTTATTTTGGCTCTGAGAGAAGCAGATTCGGCACATTTCGTGATCTTTTGAAAAGGCAGGTAAATAGGAAACATTGTCAGTGAGGGCACAGCTCCTCCTGATTGGAGGCAGAACGAATGAATCCTGGAGCCCAGGGAATGGCTGTCTCTTTGATTCATGAGCTTTAAACAGGGAAAGATGCTTGTTCTGCCCTATCATGGTCCTCCGTTTGTGGCTGTTCCTGGCCAGCTCGCACCTGCAGCACCAGCCACATGGGCACGGTTTTCTCATCAGACCGTGTTCCTGAAATTGATGGCAAACCATTCAATAGCAAAGTTCTCCTGGTTTTCCTTTTCTTTCTTATACACAGCGGGTTAGTGATGATATGGAGGATAGACACAATTTAGTTTCAATTTAACGTAGCATGATGGCAGTGTTTGTTTTTGGCCTTCAACACCGATCAAAACCTGAAGAGGTATTTTGTCTGAATCACCTCGGCTTTTGCCTCACTTCATTTTGACTTGGTGGTAAAGATCTGGCAAAATCACGCTCACTAGGGTATATTAAAGACATAGGCCCATTCTGAAGGGATAAAAACATCTTAAAATAGCCAAGTTCGACGTGCCCAAGGTGGGCACGTCGTCCTACATGTAATCCCAAATAGAGTAAATAATTTGTTCTGAATTTGTTCTTAATGCTGTTTGCAATAGACTTCATTTCACAGATTCTCAGAGAAGGACTCTTGATTCTATTTCCGCCCACATGATCTAAGAACATAAATGGACAGTACACCAATTCTGCCCGGTATTAGTGGATAGTGGCACTAAGAAATAATTAATTGGAATTCATGACACCACTTCAAAAGGTAGAGGACTGGCTCCCATCCATGTGTTTGGTAACTAGAGCTAAAGACATGTGGAGGCACAGAGCAAGCAGAATGCTTTTGGTGCTAAGAGAATTGGGCAATAAACCTACTGAGTTGGAGTGGTGACCCCCTAGTCTTGAGCTGGGCTCAGGCCATGTGCAGAAATAATGAGTTAAGGAAATATTTGATATTTATGTTATGCTCTTGGCATCACGTTTTATAGAGGCTGTTGACAAGCTAAAAGTCACCCAGTATACAAAAGCCTGGTAGTAAAATGTGTGGAAAACATAGGGGAGTATGAGCTGCTTAGCTTAGAGAAGCCGATTATTGGGCAGTGGTGGGAGAGGAGATTATGATAGTTGTAGTTGATGGTTACAGGGCTCCTCAGTATTAAGGGGTGTATCTATGCAGCTCTGCTAAAGAAGGCAGAACCAGAACCAATGGGTGTTTCCAGGGAAACAGATTTTGGAACATTTGCATACCTCCTTTAGACCAGTAGTGTGCTGTTTATCGGTAGAACAGGCTAAGTCCAGAAAACACCAAGCACCTTTCACTGGAAAAGTTTGAGCAGAAGCTGGAAAGCAAAACCCTAGAGGCTGGGAGGCTCTGTTATGGTTCTTCATTGGTGAGAAGGTGAACTGGTTTGGTTTTTCTAACACTTAAGATCCTAGTATCCTATCTTCTTTTTGTAGGAAAGAAACTATAAATTCCAACTTATTAAAGTTGTCCTCTCACTAAGATTTCAGTTCATGTGCTCTAAATAAATATATCTAGAACAATAAGAATTAGGAGAAACCAGAAAATGAAAAGGGTATTCTTTTATTCATTATGGAAGTCTCCAGTGCCCCATTTGAGAAAGTAAGAAAACATTGAGGATCACTGGAGTTAAGGACAACTAGATAGGAAGGGATGGTCAGTGTCAGAGAACTTTAACAAAATCTAAGCCCTTCTTTTTATAAGAGAAGAAATTAGGATCCAGGTATCATGAATGCCTTGTCAGTGTTAAAGAGACAGTGACAGACTTCAGACTACAAGCCGGTTCTCATGATCCTATTTTACCACTAATTCATGTAGTGATAAAAGTGATATGCGGGGGTGGGGTTGGGTGGGGGGGAGCTATTGTTCTTGTATCCTGTAGAGGAAAGGATTTTGCATAATAATTTTGGATATAAAATTTTAAAATTAGCTGGAACTCCTCTAGTAAAATCTTTAGATCAATTTACAGAAAAACTTTTGATGAAGAACCATCTGAAATCCTAATTCTTGTTAAAGAGGTACTGAGCCCCTTAGCCCTTTTCATTCAAGACAAAATTGGGTAACTACTTGCCGGGATGTTTTTGAAGAGGTTCACATATTGAGTAGGATGAAAAATAAAACTGAAAATCTTGCCTAATCTTTATAGACAAGGCCACTAAGAGTCTGAGAGATTGACTTGCTCAATGTCCTACAACTGATTAATTTGATGAGTTGCAAATTAATACTTGTAGAGATCTGTGATCATTCCAATAAATAGGAGACAAAAAAAAATTTGATATGATTCTGTTTTCTGTCCAGATTCTCTCCATTGTATTTTCTGGTTTTAATTCTCACTCCCAAAGATACCTTTCTTTATTTTATTTACTCCCTCCTAGAATTCCAAGTGTGTACACCAGATAACTTTTCCTCCATGATTTTGTTTCTACTTCTGTGAGCCTTCTCTTCTTACTCTCTTCACAAAATTGTGTAGTTGCAGCTGGATTTGGCATCCTAGCCACTGGCTAGATGGCTTGACTTGGAGACTTAAATTCCAACCTTCCTTTTGCTCAGGATTATGTTATGTCTCTTACTTGGTATCAGAAATATGAGGAGAGTGTCCTTTAAGAATGGTGAGGAGATATGAGGTAAAAGTATCTACTGTGAGATCTTAGGTGAAAAATGCTAGAGGAAGATAATGAATTACAATATAGATCTGAACATACCAGGTTGGTTCTTGATCCCACACTTGATAGGACTACGGCAGGAACAACACACGTAACTCAAAGGTTTTAGTCTTGTGTTCCATCACTATCATTACGAGGGGTTATTATGTCCCTTTCTAATTAGTTTTTAAAATAACTTCATCTTATTTTCTCTTCGTCATTATCCTATTGTGTGGACTAAGAGCGGGCGTGGTAGTCTGGGATGAAATAGGGCCATATAGGGCCATGTAGTTGCATTGAGGATACTTCATTTAGAATGTTCCTTCTCTCCCTCTTTCCTGTCTCACCCCATCCTGCCCCAGGGTTTCTGTTCTCCTGGTAGACATAAATGTTCTGTAGGGAAGGAAGATATAATTCAAATCTATGGGAGCCCTATTAAGAGATTGAGTTGCCTGTTTTCAGTAAAGGATCTAGGAGGGAAATCCAAGGTACAAGCTTTTTTTCTGAAGCTTTTAAGAATTTTTTTTTTTTAAAGGCACACCTTAGGAATGTATCTCTGCAACAAGAATAAGCAAGGGTGATTTAAAAACATTGACTAACACAATTCATAGGGATTATCTGAATATTTGTAACCTCCATTCTCTCTCTAGCTTCCATGGCTACCAATGATGAAAGTGATTAAGTACACTTGCCAGTATTTCAACCAGAAGTTGAAGAAGGCCAAGTAGTTCTTATTCTTCTTCAGTGCTTGACGTGGGATGGGAAATAAACTGTAGAAAGCAATGGGAATAAGGATAGAAAGGTAGCTCTTTATTCTAAGTTTCAAATGAACAATTTACAAGCTAAAAGCAAAAAGACAAAACCCCCTAATAACTTTATGATTGTTCTGTTCTTTTCCCATCTATTTTAATTCCCGAGTTCTCTCCATTTAATTTTAAAGACTTGAGTTTCATCATTTACCCATGTACATTGTTTATAGAGGTGAACATTTCTAGAAGGATTATTTTAAAAAGAAGCAGTCCCCTGGCCCCTTCCCTGTTTTCTTTACTACAGAGGCAACTGGTTTCCAGTACTGGGTGATTGTTTTGTTTTGTTTTTTGTTTTTTGTCTTCATGTTTCTAAATAATTGCTGAACTGCTGTTTTTGGTATTTTTGTTTTAGGAATTATCTAGTACTTCCTGCTATAAAAGGTGAAAATTTAGTTCTTTCTTCCCTGTTCCCACCACCTAGGTGTACCCTCTTCATCTCTTCCTCCATGACAGGGTTTTGGTTGGACCGTTATTATGGTATGCATGTCTGACTCTCCGCTCAGCCAGGTAATCAACTCAGATTACTTTTCCCTGCAAGACTTAGTTCTTCCCCGCCCCCCCCGGGAATTAATATTTGCCTTCTTAATTTTGAATGTACTTGTGACCAATGTAACTCCAGACTCTTCACCATTTCTCTATAGCCAACTCCCAAGATACTCTTGTTAAGGTTTCATTTTCCCTGAACAAATCGCTCCCAAACCTCTGGTCTGCTGCCCTCTGGATTTTGTGTTGCTGTATCTCTCTTCCCCTTCATCCTGGGATTCCTTTCTTTTTTCTTGTTTAAAATTTTAAAAGATTTTCTTTATTTGACAGAGATCACAAGTAAGCATGGGGGGGGTGGGAAGCAGGCTCCCCACTGAGCAGAGAGCCGGGTGTGGGTCTCCATACCAGGACCCCGAGATCATGACCTGAGCTGAAGGCAGAGGCTTAATCCACTGAGCCACCCAGGTGCCCCCTGGGATTCCTTTCAATTTACTTTTGTTTCCTATATTTTCCTTTTTCTTGCTTTACCCTCTCATTTTGGGGGAACACAGCCTCCTGTAGTTCCAGATTGGTGTGTGAAAAGTAAATGTTTTAGGCTTCATCCTTCTCTAAAAGATCTTTTTATTCTAGTCACTTGCTTTATTAGTATCTTGGCTAAGTGTAGAGTTCTAAGTTGGAAATTATTTTGGAATACTTCTGAAAAATTTAAAAAACCTCTTTTGATTTATTTTCATTGGCTTCCAGTATTGCTGATGTGAGGGCCTAAAGCCATTTTGATTCTTGATTCTTTGTGTATCCTGTTTAATTTATTCATTTGTTTTCCTTTTTGGAAGCTTGTAGGATGCTCTCTTTGTAACCAACGGTCTGAAATTTTACAGCTATGTTCCTTGGTCTCTTAGCTTCCATTATTCTGGATACTCAGTAGGCTCTGTCAGTCTGAAAAGTCTTTTCAGTTATGGAAAGTTTTCTTGAATTAATTCTTCAGGGATTTCTATTCTTTATGTTCTTTATGGAACTCCTATTTGGATTTTTTTCCCCTCCTAGATTTTTTTTAAAATTTTTTGGGAAGATTTTATTATTTGATAGAGATCACAAGTAGGCAGAGAGGCAGGCAGAGAGGAAGGGAAGCAGGCTCGGACCCGGGGCTCAATCCCAGAACCCTGGGATCATGACCTGAGCCGAAGGCAGAGGCTTAACCCACTGAGCCACCCAGGCGCCCCTTCCCTCCTAGATTTATCCTCTAAATTCTTTTTCTCTTCCATTTTCTCTCCTTTTATCTTTTTTGCTCTACTTCCTGGGAAAGTTCCTCAGTGTTCCAACCTTTTAACTTTTTAAATTTCTGCTATCCTATTTCTAACTTCCAAGATCTCTTTTAAGTCCTACTCCTCCTTTCTAGTGGGTTTCCCCAGTGACCTCTTCAGATATGTAGATATCCCCTGTTGTTTGCTCATGTTTGTGAGAAAAGGCTAATAGGAAACTGTGATACATGGTGTGTGTGTGGGGATACTTTAGACTGTAAGCTTTCCCCCTGTGATAATGTGGTTGAGTTCTTCCGTTAGAGAACCTCTAAAGTCAGAATTTTCAAGGCTTTTATTTTAGACTGGTCAGATTTTCCAGAGAAGGATTTTTTCAAACTCCTGCTTGTAGGATGAGATGTTCCCAATGTTTTGGAAGCCATGTGGCAAACCAGAGGTCTCTGAGTTTAGAACACACACATTCACTGTTCACTTTGCTTTCTGTATTGTGCCTCCCAACAGAGCCACTTGCCTCTTACTCAAGAGCGACTGCTTTACCCTCTGCAGAGGGGAGAGCAATCTTTTGGAGGGTAGCAAAGGGGCAATTGTCCATCTAGCCCCCCTCAATCCCTTACATCCCTACTTTTAAAGGTAATTGACATCATCCATTCCTGAGCATTTTGGATATTCTGGAATGTAAATCAGATTGATGCTTGGGTTTCCCGTTCGCTAGGTTAGAATTTTTCAACTTTTATCTGTTTTCCTACTTTTATTATCATTCTCCTGTTCTTATGTTTTTGTCTTCTAAAAACCTTTACTAAAAACCCTTTTAGTGTGGGCTTGCCAAGGGAGTGAAGTCGGTGTACGTATGTTCATGTGTTTAGTCTAACATATTTACCCACAAGTCTCATAATCTGAATTTAATGTTATTTAATTCTGGCCTTTACAGTGAGTGATGGAGGTGTTGATCTCTTACCTTGGTCTTCCTTTTATGCAACTGCATTTGTTGAGATTCAGGAGAATTGCATTTTTTTTTTTTTTTTTTGACAGAGAGATCATAAGTAGGCAGAGAGGCAGGCAGAGAGAGAGAGAGGGGGAAGCAGGCTCCCCGCTGAGCCGAGAGCCCAGATGGATGCGGGTTGATCCCACGACTGGGATCATGACCTGAGCTGAAGGCAGAGGCTTTAACCCACTGAGCCATCCAGGTGCCCCGAATTGCATTATCTTTAGAACAGATTGAAAGGCTGACTTCCTTGCCAAAATGTGTAGTAGTCCTTCCTTCTTGTCTCCTATTCAGTGATGCAGTACCAGTGGCATGGGCTCTACCAGTCTGAGGGCATCGGAAGTTAAAGTTAGTCCTTAAGAATCTTGGTCTGTGAGAGGTCCAAATAGTTTTACAGGATATTCTTAGAAATTTCAAGGTGAGGGAATTTATTGTTTCATTTTCCTTGTCTAAGATTGATTGAAAACCTAGGTCCCTAATTCTCTGAGTTGAGAGACCAGGATAAACAGACAGCAAGACACACACCCACACACACACCCCCAAAGAGAATGAGGCAAACAGGACAGGGAGAGTTGGAAGGTGATCAATTAAGACATTAAGTGTTTTGTGACACATGGACGCATCTGCATTTTGCCCTGATAACAAGGCCATCAGCTCATTTTCAGAGGACTGCTGCCTTCCTCGGTTCAATCCTCAGATCAAAGCAAAACTGTCTGCTTGCATTTTCCAATCAGAATGGGGATGCTAATTTATCCTCCTTAATGTGTGATGGTAAGAGACTCCTTCAATTAACTGAATTCTATAGCCAGCAAAATAAAAGGTACACAAAGAGGCGCAGGCTGGAAGAGCTGAAATTCTCATTAAATCAAAAGGTCCGGTATTCATTACCTCGTGCATCTGAGGCTAAACACTAAATATCAGGATCATCAAAGGAGGTTTAATGGGTTAAATTGAGAATATAATCTAATTAAAATATTAGACATGGCTAAATAGTTCTTTGATATTCATCTGAAGGATTCATTAAAAATAGGTGCTTGAGGTTTGTGTGATTGGAGATTATCAATTTTAAGTAGAGACAACAAATTTGGGGACCTCATCAGCACTGCTTCAGTGTCCCCATTGTGTGGAAGCAGGGTAATGGGAGAGACCTCCCTGCCAGGTGATGGGTTGGAAATATGAGGTGAGGTCCCCCAGGCTTCATAGCAGTGACTGTGGTAGTTGTCCAGATGGTGAAAAAGGAAAGTGTAAAATTAATTCGGGAGACCTATTTGTCACAGAGGAGAGAGTATGTTTGGAGCCCAAATTATTTAGCTATATTCTCTGCAGAGAGAGCTCTATTGATTTTATTCAAGAATATAAATATTATTGAATATATATATCCATTTATATATGGATATTCTGTTATCTAGTTCCGTCTATGTAGACAGCTTCTGAAGGAATAACTGATCACACTTTTAGAATTTTAAATATCTGAAGATTATTTTCCCCACTGTTTAATTGGCATCATACGGATATCTACTATTTAAATATCTTTTGCTAAAGCATGGGACCTTGAGAAACCGGTCTAGCAGTCCCAGCATTGGGGCTGGTCTCAGGGACGAGCTGTCAACTCAGTAAAGAATATTTATGAAATCATCCCATATCTCCAGGTCTTCACTAAATATATTTGTCTGAAATGTTCATATCATTGTAATCCTCTCAACCTATTAGAGTTATTTAAGGATGGAAGACCGTTTTCTCAGTTTATTGAAAATTAATTACTTACATTGCTCAGGTTTGCCAGGGAAAATGAAAAGGCAGTGGAGAGGCAGCAAGGGAGATTAGTCCTGCCCACCAAATTCTTTTTTTCCTCCGTTTATATTACCCAAAGAGCCTTCCCTGTATTGAGGGGTAGAGAGAACTGAAAAGTCTATTTACTTTGCATCTTCATCTTGAAATGTGCTGTTTCCACAACATTTTGGGAAGGCCCCAACATTCCGGTTATTTCACTGAACTGAAACTTAGTAACCAAAGATGAAGAATGGAATTTTTAAGATGAGGGAATAAAATTAATCAATGAATAAAAAACTTTGTCACCCAAAACCTTTTGCTTTCCATTGACCAGATATTTGGCTAGAAAATGGAGATATGTTTTCTTAGTACCTTTGTGAAAAGCTGTATGGTTTTGCTCAACAAAGAGGAGCAGGAGGAACAAATATTGTACTTAGCCTGGAGGCAGTGGGGTGAGGGGACTGTTTTGGATCTGTATTAAGTAAGCTGTAGGCCTAATGTGGGGCTTGAACTCATGACCTCGAGATCAAGAGTTGCATGTTCTACTGACTGAGCCAATCAGGCACCCCAAGGGCACAAAATTTTTTTTTTTAATTTGATTTTGAATATTAGATTTTAGCTACTCTGGATTCCTGCTTTAGTCTATTTTTAAGAGTGGAATATCTACACAAAATTATTATAATTCATATTTCTCTTTTATATTACCTTTATCATATACAGATTTCATCTGACAATATAGACAGCTCCTTAGAGTCAGGGATAAAAGGGGAGTGAGACACTCTGGATAAACAAAATCCACAATAATTAACAGTTTTATTTGTGTTGTTTGAAACCCTTGCCTTACTGGGAAAACAACTAGAGGCAAATGGAGTATTTGTGTATCTTTTTGTCTCTTTACCTTAGGAATAGAAATTATGAAAGCACACTTAGAGTTAGGGAAGAGAAGTCCTGTTATCATCCGATGAATACTTGAAAGCTGGATGAAATGTGTATTATTCATCAGGATTTATTCTTGCTCTAATAAAGTTAATCTTAAAAAGGCATATTTAGATGAGTAACTGATTTTTTTTTTCTGTAAGAATTTTAAATTTTCAAGCACTACTTTGAATATGATAGTAATCTATATTTTCAAGAATATTTTGGAGATAATTAGCAAAATGTGTCCTGAGATCTTCAGACTATGACCCAAATTCTATTGATAATGTGTGCTGTTTGTCAATAGGATTAAAAAAGACCCCCCCCCCCCCAAGTTTGCTATTGTAGACCATTTGCTATCAACTCAAAGTTCTCAATTAGCTCCAGTGTTGTAATAATTACTGGATGTGTTTTCAAACAACTCCCAGCTAATAACTGTTGGGATGGAGAGTCATTTTCTCACTATAGACTAGACTGCACACTCATGCTTGCTGGGAGGTTTTAACAATGATTCATTAACCAATAATAGGGCCCCAATTGGAACCATTAGGCATTGGTGTTTTGCTAGACTTACCTTTTATTTTGTTCCTCAATATTGTCTTTTCTTGGGCTGGTTTCTAGATAACTCCCAAGAGACTCCTTAATATACAAAACAATATCATGAAGACAGCTGTCATGAAATTCAGCTACTTGGAACAAAGCTTCCTCCTAACAGGATGCTGTCCTTATAAATTCAAGATGGAAAAACACCATGAAGAGGAGTCTATAATAAGAGAGAATATGTGGTTTAAAGGTCCTTTATTTACACCATTTCATAGAGATTAGGCAGATTAAGCTGTGTGTCTTTCAGTGGGCATATATAACATCTGGTCAAATACAAGCCCACCCTTATTCTGTCACTCGAGTTTAAAGTCCTTGCTTTCTAATAGGCAGATTGTTTTTACTTCTTAATATCTGAAGCAGAAGTTCTGTAAAAATTGATCATTGATCCACTTGGGTCTGCAGAAGATCAGTGTTGTTGCCTTAATTTCAAGGAGAAGCAAAGAAGTATGTGTCGTTCACTGTTTCTGCAGAATCTTACGCTTAGTATCATGATGGCTTAGTGATCTGCTAGATCGTACCAGGTGGGCTCAGACAATGGCCTGTTTTGGTTCATTCTTCTTTTTTTTTTTTTTAAGATTTTATTTATTTACTTGACAGAGATCACAAGTAGGCAGAGAGAGAGAGAGAGAGAGAGAGGGGAAGCAGGCTCCCTGCTGAGCAGAGAGCCCGATGTGGGGCTAGATCCCCAGGACCCTGAGATCATGACCTGAGCTGAAGGCAGAGGCTTAACCCACTGAGCCACCCAGGTGCCCCTTGGTTCATTCTTTGATCTCAACCCTCAGCTTCTAGCAAACATGTTCTATTTCTGTAGGAAATGCCCTTTTAGATGCCACTCATCACTTTCAATATTTGTGTACAAAGAATTGTGATGTCCTAGGGCTTACATGCTGGAGGTATAGACTTGCCTTCGAAGTAAAGATTCTGTGAAATGTTTGGATTCTGTGAAATGTTTGATGTAGACTGAATTGTGCCACCTGCTTCAGCTAAGTGTGATTCTCCATAGTGAGTGAAGGGATTGAAGGATTTAACAGTGCTTAGCTACCAGAGAAATGGTTGGAGGAGGGTTTTAAATGTTCAAAAATAAAATAGTGTTTCTTATGAGTCAACATCTGAGTTAATTTATGTGTCTCAACTTTAACAACATAGTTATGAAGTTGCTAGATTGTATGTGTTAAAATATGATCAGGTATGTAATAAGTATTTCTAGAAATGAA
Organism: Lutra lutra; assembly: GCF_902655055.1. Taxonomy (NCBI): domain Eukaryota; kingdom Metazoa; phylum Chordata; class Mammalia; order Carnivora; family Mustelidae; genus Lutra; species Lutra lutra. Next base: position 18,478,049 of record NC_062287.1, on the reverse strand, counting down.
ACAGTGGGAGTTCATGTCCAAAACTGAAGTTCATAATAATTATATGCTCCTTGCCCACACAGAAAACAAGAACAACCCCTTCCTAGAAATAATCAAATAGCACTGTCCTTGGTATTGGCTGAAGTTTAGACCGTACTCCGTCTGCTGTTTATCAGTAGGACTGACCTATGTCAAGAGTCATTTATCCTAACCTAATCTCCATTTCCTCTTCTGAAAAATTAGTATGTGAATAAGATAAGCCCATTCTAAGCTCTTTTAAAAATACCTTTTTTGTTGTTTAAAGATTTCGTTTGTTTATTTAACACAGAGAGAGAGAGAGAGAGAGATCACAAGTAGGCAGAGAGGCAGGCAGAGAGAGAGGGGGAAACAGGTTCCCTGCTGAGCAGAGAGGCCAATGCAGGGCTTGATCCCAGGACCCTGAGATCATGACCTGAGCCAAAGGCAGAAGCTTAACCCACTGAGCCACCCAGGTGCCCCTAAAATACTTTTAAAATATTCTAATAGAAGTGGAATATTTTAAAAAGTTGCTCTGTCCCTTTAAATTTGGAAATGTCTCTATATGGATTATTTAATCTTCCAGAGTTAAGTTTAAATTTAAGGCCATTTGAAAAAAGAAATTAATTCTTAAGCTTCTAGAAAAGTCTTCACCATGTACCATGAAGGGTCCTCTTCTTTTACAAATATCTTAGGAGTCATTTGAGATATGATTTTTCCCACCTAATGCTTCATATATGATTTTCAACTTACCACCAAAACATGATTTGTCAGCTTATTATTTATCTTCATATATGTTTAATTTTTCCAGACTTTCAATTCTAATTGCCTTCAGTTTTAAGAAAAAATCACGTACAGGTAGCTTTTATATACCACATCATGGTTTATGTAAAATGTTTATAATAAAGGAATAACTCTCCAAAGCTCTTTCTTATGCCACCTGTATAGATAAAGAGTTTTTCCCCTAAATTAGTGTTAAAATTGCCCATTTCTGGATATGGCTGTCAAAGAATCCAATGCCCATCGAATACGAGCAAGTAAGAAAAAATTGAATTCTTCCATATTTATTTTAAGACCTGATAATCTTTATTCCTTTATCACCTGATAATGTGTATTCAGTTTCAAAAGACAAAAGTAGATAATATTTATTAATAGTGACACTCAGCAGTAGAATGTGGAATGCTTTCTCTTACACACACACACACACACACACACACACGTACGTTAGGTAAGCACAGATGTAACATTTTAAGATGTTTTGATGGCAAGATGCCTGGCATATTCACACACTTGGAGCAAGTAACTTTGAGAAAATATATCGCTCAGAGTTGTTGGAATGGATGTTTATGGACTTGTTGGGTTTCTAATTTATGTCACGATGCTCTGTTAGGACATTGGGGTATTTTATTTTGTTTTTGTTTTTTTTAATTTAGAGACTTTAGAACTATTTGGGAAACTATCTCCCAATGTCCTGGCAGTTAGTCCAATTTACATTCATTTTATTCAAAACTGAAATGTTTCTATACTTTTTTCTTTCCTTATCGGGAAGTTAAGAGAGAAGCAGAAGTTAGATACATTTTTTGCTGGGTCACTTCAAGGTTTCATTTTACAAGGAAGGGTAGAGATATTGTGAGAAATTAAAAGATCCGCTATGAAACTAAAAAAGCTAAAAAATAATAATCTTCCTAGAAAGTAAAACACAGCTCTGTAAAGTTAATAAGGCCTCATGTTTTAAATCCTGTACAAAGCAAACGTGGACTGCAGCTGGAGGACAGAAGGTCCACTCTCTACACAGAGAGGTGGTTGGAGTTTTTTCTCCAAGTCCAGTCCCCGGGCATTTTTGGTCTCCGACAAATGTGTTGTCTAAACAATGTGAAGGACTTTGAAAGCCGCCACAGCCTGTTTTTCCCTCTCGTGTCTGTTCTGCAGTCTCTCCAGCAGTGAGATTTCAGGCAGAGTGTCGTCTTTTCGAGTGTACGTGGGATTTTTCTTTTCTTTGGATACGTTGTCCATCAGGTTTGAAGGTTTGGGTTTGGGGATGGTCTTGGCGTATTCCAGAGCCTAAAAGCGTAAAGAGAACATTTTATGTGAAATGGATAGTGAGCCCTGCATTCCTTAAATGAAATCAAGTCTTAGGACATGTTCACTGGCAGAACGAAGAGACACATTGCTACCATAAGGTGAGAAGATGTGGATGGGAAGGGAGAGCAGATGGGAAGGGAGAGCGGATGGGAAATGCGAGTCCTGCTCTCTAACGCACAGTTTCAACAAAGTAAGTTAGCCACATGAGTATGCAATGGACAAGAGCTAGAAAATGAAACCGAGCTGTGCCTTCGGGTGTTTTTTTTTTTTTTTTTTTTCTAAAACGAGGTTTTATTCAAGTGTTTGAAAATACATTTCTCATGTGTGGGCTCTATTTAGCTTCTAGTGGTCTTATTAAAACCAAGCCTCTGTTAAGGAGATATTAACAGACCTTTCCATTCAGAGTGGACTTGCTACAGCTTGAGACCAAAGACGTCACTGTAGTTGACAAAATTGAGTTTCCATCAACTCTTCTTATTCCCAGGCTTTTGGAACTCTAGCAACTATTTATTAGAGGTTGGAAATTACTCTTTAGTATATCCATAAAAGCCTGGAGACCGGAAAAAGTCTTTTTTTTTTTTTTTCCTTCAGTGATGTCAGTTCCAAAAGGCACTACAATAAAGATGAGATCACTACATATGATTTCTAAATCTGTCTTGATATCCATTTTATATTTTAGTAAGTTTCTTGATAGCTGAAGCAAGAGTAGTATATTCAGGTTCTGGAAGGGAAAAACATGTCCAAACTTCTCAGTGTGTGTAGAGGTGACTTCTGTAGGAATTTCTCATTACAGATTTGTTGTCTTGAATCTCTTCATGGAAAAAGATAATGGCTTGGGGAAAATAGAGAAAGTGGCACCATGGAAACTCAATCAAGTGGACTGAGGTCTTCAAGGTCCCAGCGAGAAAGGCAATAAATAGAAAATAGGATGGTCTGTGTGAGAGAACATGAAGTACAAATTCCTAAAAGCACCAAAGGGTCACTTGTCCCTCATGCAAAGGGTCCCATGTTCTTCCTGGGACTGAGATGGAGACTTTGCACTGTGAGGCTCCGTGTCTCCGCTGAAAGTACTTCATTCACATCCTGACTTAGAGTTGGATGACCTCTGAGAGGGAGAACATTCTGTATTTTATGAAATCATTTTTCATGGCTAGAGGGATCTATATATTACAGTCCCTTGGGAAAAATGTAGGGGAATGAACTTTAAAGAAACAACAAAGGACTTTTCTTTGACATACGTACCCATAAATGGCAAGAAGACACTAATTCTTTAAAATGTAATGGTAGAGAAGGAAATTGATAGGATTTATCAGGATTGCTAGATTCTTCTAAGAAATCGCCTTGCTATTCAATTTAAAATGTTTTGAGTATAGTTGACACACATGTTACTTTGGCTTCAGGTGTACAACTTAGTGATTCAGCTTCCGTGTCACACTGTGCTCACCACAAATGTAGCTACCATTTGTCACCATACAACGTTATCACAGTATCACTGACCATATTCCCTGGGCTATACCATTCATGCCCATGATTTACTCATTCCATCACTGGAAGCCTGTTACCTCTCTCTCCCCTTCATATGTTTTGCCCATTGCCTCATCACCTCCCCTCTGGCCACCATCAATTTGTTCTCTGTGTTTATAGGTCGGATTCTGCTTGTTTTGTTCATTTTGGTTTTCAGATTCCACATATGAGTGAAATTGTGTGGTATTTGTCTTTCTCTGTTCTGACTTATTTCATTTAACGTAATATCCTCTAGGTCCATCCATGTTGCCACACATGGCACCATTTCCTCTTTTTAAGGTTGTGTGATAAGCTTCTGTGTGTGTGTGTGGGTGTGTGTGTGTACACACACCACATCTTCTCCATTCTTCTAGAGATGGATACTTGGGTTGCCTCCATATCTTGGCTATCATAAATCATGCTACAATAAACGTGTGTGCATATATCTTTTCAAATTAGTATTTTGTATTGTTTGGGTAAATAATTAGTAGTGGAGTTATTGGATCCTTTGGTAATTCTATTCTTGACTTTTGGGGGACCTCCATACTGTTTTCCAGTGTGGCTGCACCCATTCACATCCCCACCAACAGTGCACGAGGGTTCTTTCTTTCCTCCATGTCCTCACCAACACTTATTTCCTGTCTTTTTAATTCTAAACATTTGATCAGGTGTAAGGTGATCTCACTGTGGTTTTGATTTGCATTTCCCTGATGATTAGTGATGTTGAGTATCTCTTCTGTCTGCTGGCCTTACTATTCATTTTTATGTGTCGGATTTGAAATACAAGAAGAAAACACATGGAGGACTAAGACCACGATGAACTTCAGGCTAACCTTACAGAGTCATTTGTGGTCATGTTCTTTGTGTATCAATGTCTCTGAATGATGGGTAGCACTTTTCAGGGGTTGGGAAACAGGAAGGGCAGTAGCTTAGACCCCTCCTGGGTTCAGAAAACATGGGGAATTTGTCAAGCGGTGACAAAGGTTTCCTTTTCATTCTAATTGAGAGGCTAACTGCCATGGTGGGGATTTCTTACCTTCTGCCGAGGGATGGCCGACTGACATTCAGTTTTCGCTGTTTGTGGTTTTGACAGAATGGATAATGTCTTCATGTTATACTCCTTAACTTGCTTTGCATATTCCTTTTTTTGGATTAATTTCTGCATCTGTTCAGACAAACCATGTTACAACAGTACACAGGTCCTTCTAGATCTCTCTGTTCTCTCTTTAAAAGAGGCACTCCTTTTAGTGAGCTGGCCATATTGTATTAGTGGTAGTGAGGAAATGGGATTACCACGCTTGAGGCAACAGCAGTGAGACAGTTAATGTTTCTCCTAAAAACAGTGTGTCTCTGATGGGGGACATCATTGCCGAAGCACACCCAGTGTTCCCTTAACAGGATCTAAATCACATTCAGCTCCTTCTTTGTTGCATTTACCCAATTTATTTTCATTTTGGCTTCCAACTTTGAACTATACTCTTTTTATGCCTTGAGTGCAACTGTAGTTAAAACACATTAAATGAAGATCTTCTTTCACTAGAGGAAAGGAAATAAAGTGGATGCACTTTTCAGGGGTTGGGAAACTCTTATCCTAAGTGTCTTCTCTGTAGCCACTCTTCAAAATTACCAAGATCACTCTATTGGGAAAGACCAACGACCATATAACACACACATCTCTTTTCATGTGCACGTGGCCCCCTTTTCTGTGCAGGCCTTCAAGATGAACTAAAAGGTGGATACATAAAACAACATTGGCTAGGTAATTTTATCTTACAGTAAAAGGAGTATCTGGGTCTCTATTACTAATGCTATTTCAGAAGGGCCTCTATTCAGAGGGAGACATTTGGATCAGGACTTGGTGTGGGGGTGGGTGGGAGACATTTCTGTACTGTTCTGCTAATACACAGGTGGGCATATCCAAGCCTACAGAATGCTGTATGTACATCTCACTCACTTTGTCTCTGATAGACTCAAGGTCAGGTCCAAGGCCTCCAAGCTTCCCGTCTGTTTTCTGATAACCTTTCAGCTTGGAGCTCTATAAATACAAAGAGACAGTTTCTTTTAAGGAATCGTGCGCCCCCCCCCCCCGGCACCCGCCATGCTGTCATCGCCACATAAGGAAAGGATGGAAGCCCGTGTGGACGGTTGGGAGGTGGCACATTCCCTGACAACTCTTTCGCTCTAATGGTAGCTATTGATTATAGCGTCTTGGGTAATTTGTGGCTGGTCAAGTAACATGTTTTGACTTTTCCAACTTCTACAACAACAAGAAAATTGGAATTCTGAAAATTATAAATAAAAATTTCCAAGTGAATAAAGAGGTGTTTCATTATTAACGTTCTAAACGACATAGCCATTTACCACTTTACTGCTTTTACTTTTACTGTCATTACTAATCTATCTGTTCTTGTACGGTTCACGAAACCAAAGAATTTCCTGGCAAGAGGCAGTCTAAATCAGGTAAGCATTGCTTCGAAAGGCGAGTGCTCTCATCATGTCCTAACATTCAAAAGACCGTAACATTTTTTTAAACTTAAATTCAATTAAAGTATATTACTAGTTTCGGAGGTTGAGTTCAGTGATCCATCAGTTGTTTGTAACACCCAGTGCTCATTACTGCTACATGCCCTCCTTAATGCCCATCACCCAGTTACCCCCCCCCCCGCCCCCCACCTCCCCTCTAGCAACCCTCTGTCTCTTACGGTTTGTCTCCCTCTCCGATTAGGAAAAGGTTATAAATTTTTAAGGGTTAAGAGTCCAAGCAAGAACTGGGGCACCTGGGCCACTCAATCAGTTGAGTCTCTGACTCTTGATTTCCATTCAGGTTTGCGAGATCAAGCCCCACATCAGGCTCCACACTCAGTGTGGAGTCTGTCTCTTTTGCCCTCTCCCCGCCTCTTCCCCTGCTTGTGCATGCACATTTTCTGTCTTTCAAACAAATCTTAAAAAAAAAAAAAAAAGTCTAGGTACGATCTGAGAAATGCCATTTAGTTAATGTGATTTTTGGGTAATTTGAAGGGTGTAAGTAATCTTATATCAATGTATCAGTGGTTACAAGAATTTGTTCTACTCCCACTGGCCTATTGGCTGACTACCCATAGCTCCTACCAGCTGGTTTCTCCCTTGTCCCACCCCACCATAGAGGCTTGGAGACAGGTACTCCTTTCCCCAGATCTGCAGCACTGAGGTCTGGCCCATGAGGCGTAAATGCAAGTTGGCTTAGCTTTCATTCAGGCTGGTGCAGCCCCTTCCTTTCCTTTTCCTTGCCTTGCATGTAGATATGATAGCTGGAGCTGTAGCAGCAATCTGGTGTCAGGAAAGACATGAGAGAGCCATACAAATATTGGTTCTGATGTTTTGAGCTGTGGACCCCCAGTACTAGTTACCATCTACTTGTGGATTAACTGCAGGTGAGAAGAATGAGCTCATAATTTTGAAGGTGCTTGGAGCCAAAAGCAGTATTGAAAAAATTTCAGTACTTCAGAGAGCCAGAATCCTGTATCTTTTAGGCAACATTTCTATGCCGCAAGGTTTGAGTCCTGCAAATAGAATCTCCCTGATTAGAATGTTCAAAATGTATAGTCAAAAGTCTTAGAGTATATCTAATTGTAAAAGATGAGAGAGGCTCTTTTTTTTTTTTTTTTAAAGAGGTTGTTGGGCTAAAATCACTGAAATATTATAGAGAAAAAAAATTGCTCATGAAAGGATTTCAAAACCCTAAATCTCCTTAGAGAAAACAATCACCTGGCAAAACCAGTCCAACAACTTCCTGCCTTTAACATCTGTCTGTTCATATTTTCAGAAAATGGCCAAGTGCTACAAATTAGATTTTTTTTCACTAAGTATCTTAGCATTATGCTGTATTTCCCTATCCCTAAATATCTTTCAAAAATGTGACTTTTATACATAACATTCTAAATGTTATTTAAGATGTCCTAGGGATTAGCATTGTTTGTGGGCTACTCTGATGATTACTTTGAGATCTAAACTTAATAGAAGTGGAATTATTGAGACAAAATCACAAACACACTTAAGGTCCTTAATGAGCACTTCCATTAGCAATGTGTAAGAATGCCGTTTTTTGTCCAAACCTTGATTACACTGGGTATGATCACATTTTAAAATCTCCACTAATGATTAGTAGGTGAATGAATTTGGGTATCTTCTACTTGGCAATTGCAAATTTGTTCTTTATCTGGTTCTTTATCTCGGACATGCCATCAGTACCACTGTTTCGCAATCGCTAAGTTACTTTCTATTTGGCAAAGTAAACCAATAATGAAAAAGGAGAGAGCCTCACTCATATCCAGGTCATAAATCCAATTTGTCCAAAACGGATGAGAAATGATCAGTGGCCAGAAATCACAGACTTAGAGTGAAGCAGATTAACTTTAATCATTGCACTGACACAAAAGATACAGTGTGAAGCACGAATCATTGCTCCCTGCTGCCCCCGCCCGGGGTCTGTGGTCCCAGTTCTTACTATCCCCTCGCATAACCAGAATAAACATCTTGGCTGTCATAGGAAAACACAAAGGGACTAACATGAAATATTGACACGAAGTAAACAGTGTGGCCCAAGGACAGATATGAGTATCCCAATGCTACTCTCTCCTTTCCAGCCTGAGCTACTTTTTTCTAGCAAAGCGCCCTTTTCTCAACGGGGAGAGAACATGGTTCCTAACGGAGTTTGTTCTGGGTGACTGGCAATGAAAAATCCTGGATTTACTTAAGTTTGCCTCAAGTAATCTTGATTGGCTCTCAGTGCTGTAATTTCGTTTGATCTCTTTCCATCAAAAGTCTTTTCTAACAGCTTTATTGAAACAGAATTCACACATCACCAAATTCACCCATTTGAAGTTGTACAATTCAATGGTTTTTTAGTATATTCATCAAGTTGTGCAAACATCGCCACAATCTGATTTTAGAACACTTTCATCACCCTGAAAAGAAACCCCTGTGCCCATTAGCAGCCACTCCTCGGCCCCCCTCTACTGCCAGCCCTAGGCAACCACTAATCTACTTTCTGCCTCTTCAAAAGGCTTTTATAGTAAAATAATCCTCAGAATTTACTTTGATTTAGTTCTTCTTGGCTGTTACAAGACTAAAAAGTCACAATAGCATGCTCCCCCTCCCCCCAAATTAAATCAACAATGATAGTCCTGTTACGTCTCTAAACACAGGAGGAAAATAGAGTCCTGTTCTCAACAAACCCCTGAGGGGGTTCACTGCTAGTCTTTGCATGAGACCTGTCCTAGCTGACCTCCACCATCCCTGGCCCCGGGCTGAGGACTTCAAACCCCAGACCCGCCCCTCCGAACTGGTGTTCTCTGTTGATGGTCCCCTGGGCAGAGGATGGCACCAGACTTTCCTGATGGCACGTTTCTGCCAATAACTGATCCCACCTCTCAAGCTAGAGGAGTGACTTCTATTGTAAATGTGGGGCAAAGCATGCCTGACTAAAAAAAAGTCCCTTGAGGACTTGTTTCAACTCTGAAGCGCTATACCCTGCTGTGGGGGACACTGCCGGGTTTTTCTCTAGAACATTCCTCAGATGTCTGAGTGTGAGAAAGTTACTCAAAAGCAGGGCAACAAAACAATGCCTCCGCTACCGGGGAACAGCAAGTGAAGGAAAATTGCTCTGTGGTTGCTAAAATTTCACCTCAATAAACCTCTTCTTAGAAGCCGCCAAGCAGCAATACCCAGACAGTCTGTGACAACAAGCACAGGAGTTAGTACCTGTAGCTCAGCTGTCCCAGAATTGCTTAAGCAGCTGTTTTGTGGCCAGTCCCAACAGATACTTTTATGCGCTTTGTCATCCCTTCTGCTGCATCTGCCCCTTCCCTCCTGACGTCTGGATTTACCAGCACAGACAATGCTTAGTGTTCATAAACCAGTCGCATCAGAACTGCCAGGAGAAGGGGAATCAGAACTGCCAGGAGAAGGAGAAGGGAAGGAGAAGGTGCTTGGGCCTGTTAGCTGTACAAATCCTCAAACTTTTAATGTGATTCAAGTCGAATCCCTAGGAAACCACAAGATTTGCTGTGACTAGCAAGTGGGCACGACCCACATAATGATTCCCCTGTCCGGTGCCCCAGCTACCTGCTGTCCTATACGGACAGCTCGATTCTAAGTCATTTTAGCTTCTGGAGTAGCTTAATGGACAAAGAGCACTTCTGAGCATTTGTTAGATGCAAGTTGGAGGTGCTGGGCTGAGCAAATGGACACGGGTGGGTTGGGACATTCCTGAAGGAAAGCAGAAAGGGAGGGATTTTCTGAGTTGGAAAGAGGGTTTGGGCAACAGTGACTAGAAGTTCTTTTTTAATTCCCCTTCTGACTCTCCCATGCTCTTAGACTTCTGGTGATATACATGGTCATCGGAGTACTTTCTGCTGCCTCTTCTCTGTAAGACATGAATTCAAATTACTAATAGAAAAAGAAAAAGGAAACTAACATTTATTTGATGGTCTGCTGTTTGCTAGGGACTAAACTACAGGCTGGTCCTTTTTGCCTGAAATGCTCTTTTGGTCTTATTAACTTCTTAAAAAGTTTTACTTATTTGTCAGAGACTGAAAGAGATCACACAAACAGGGAGAGCAGCAGAAAGAGCGAGAAGCAGACTCCCCACTGAGCAGGGAGCCTGATGTGGGACTCGATCCCAGGACCCTCGGATCATGACCTGAGCTGAAGGCAGATGCTTAACCGCTTAACAGCGTGAGCTACCCTAACATCCCTCTTATTAACTCTTGATCATCTAAATCTCAACTCAGAATTATCCCCTGAAGCTCTGCTTGACCCCTTAGGTTGGACTGTCAATCCAAACTCCTTTTTGCTCCTCTGCGCAATCCACACATACCTCTTTTTTTTTAATGCAACGTTCTAGTGAAGCCATTTTCATGTGTGTCTACATGAGGAAGGGTCATGGCTCATTCTCGTTACATCCCAGCTCCTAGCACAGTTCCTAATACAAATTCAGCACCTATGTTGAATTGAACTACGGTTGATTCCCTAAACCGCATTACAGTGGATGTCCCTGGGGACCGAGATAATCATTCCTCCACTTTGAAGCCATTTTCATGTGTGTCTACATGAGGAAGGGTCATGGCTCATTCTCTTTACATCCCAGCTCCTAGCACAGTTCCTAATACAAATTCAGCACCTATGTTGAATTGAACTACGGTTGATTCCCTAAACCGCATTACAGTGGATGTCCCTGGGGACCGAGATAATCATTCCTCCACTTGCTGTCCGCTATGGCTCCCAGTCGGGTCCCTCCCTAAGAACTGCCCTCAGCCAGATGGAGCTGCGGTACCCAAAGTTGGGGCTCTCCCTGGGGAGACCGTCTGTAGCCAATGTCTGTTCCATGTGGTGGAGCTAAAGCCCGCACCCTTTACCTTCAAAGAGCCATCCCAACTCAGAGCCCATGTGGACTCCTAGAGCTTCTGCTGCACCTGCATCACAACACACTCTTCCTCAGCCAGCCCTGCCCCCCTCACCCCTTCCAGGGCTGGTTTGGGAGGCACGGCTCAGTCAGCCTCCTGCCCATGAATCTCCATTTCAGGGTCTGTTCCTGGGGAACCCAGATCACCACAGGCCCTTTGCTTCCCACTGGTTGGAAGGGGCCCTATAACACAGAATGCATTTTCCAGTTCTCTCCTTAGCATTCCATGTGAGAGGCAAGCGACCTTTCCTGAGGGGATTTTAATGCTTGCAACAGTGGAGAAACGCAGAGGACCTACAAAGACGCCTTCTGTATGCCTTCATGTCTTCCTGGAAAGATTTTGCAACCTCCCTCAGCCCTATTTTGTCTCCTCAGATAGGAGAACGTGCTGAGAGGCTCAGCCTTGACTAGGGGTCAAGACAGGGTGTGAGGACCGTTTCTGAGGGGCTGGTGTTTAATCTGGGGCCAAAAGGAGGTCTCTGCTTCTTTGCAAAAGGAGACCCTTCCCTGAGCTGAAGCTCAAAGGAGGCCCATTCCAGGCAACAGCAGGAGGTCACACTAGGAAGTGCCTCAGGACTTGGGGCCACCCAGCGTGGCAGCCGCTCAGTAAGGACCATCCGTTGCCGAGGCTAGAAGTAAGGGAGTGAAAACCAAGGGCCATCTGTATAACGAGAATTAAAAGATTATTCACTAAAATGCTTCTGTTACCTTGAAGCCACTCCTTTTCCTATGCTTTCTTCCTTTTTCCAGTTGAAGCAGATAGCCTTCGGAATTGCTACGACTCATTTCCATTTGGTTTCTTTGGCTTCTCTCTGAACCGAGCTGGGATTCACTTTCGACCCTTGACAACAGAGGTGGAAATGTGATGTTGGATGGGGCCCCTTCCTTGGGCTGCACATCGGTCAGCTGTATTAAGGCTTGCTGGTGCTGCTCCATTATCTGGGTGAGCTGGGAGTCTGGAGAAGCTCTAACAGGCTGGCTGTCCGAGGAAGGATAGAATTTCCTGACGGGAAAAACACCCCACCAATCTGTTATTAAAAATGGGATACTTAAGACTTTTAGCAGGAACATCTTTATGACTTTGATGTATTCATCATTCTCCAAATCAAACTAATGACCTTTAGCTTAATCTTTAAAAAAATTATTTGAGAGAGAGAGAATCCAAAGCAGACTGTGCTGCTTTGTGAGATATAGAAATAGAAAAATATAGAATAGAAAAAATATAGAATAGAAAAAGAAAATACCCCTTTGAAAAGTCCTTGCTGCTATAAAATACCTGGAAATGTTGGATTAAATTTAAACAAACCTCTTTTTGAATACCTAGACTAATTTGTATGAGGTAGGGAATCTTTGGGACCAAAACCAAAAAAGGAATTGAAAGTAAAGCAGATTTTGGATAAACTGAAGCTGTGGCTTGCTTTGTGGGAGTTTTGGACATATGCGCTCAGGTTCTGACACTTCACTCTGGTACAGGATCTGTGAAATCTTGGCCCCATGTCAGCTGGGGTATCAGTCGAGATGCTTGTGTGAAGGCCTTGGAGAGCTATGTCCTGGATAAAAAGTTGGATTAGTGATTAGCTCAGTCACGAGCCTTGAGACTCAACAAAGCAAGCCGATCTGTCTTGGTCTAGGAATTTCCATACGACAGTATTTGGGGTTCATATTTACATTCCCATTTAGTCATGGAATCTAAGACCCAAAAAATGACATAAAAATGATCCCAGAGGAGGGATGCCTCTGCATATCTGGCAGAAGCAAATATAAAGTTCTCTGGAGGGATCTATTCCTTCTCAAGCCTGCAGAGGCATCTACAGACAGGATGACTAAACTTCATTCACAATTCAAAATCCTAGAATCTCTGAGGAGGTAATCTACCAAGTAGGAGAGTCAGCAGACACCCACCCACACACAAGAAGCAGTGGTAGATTTCTGAGAACTTCTGATAGTAGAATATTAGATAGCATTCTTTTTTTTTTTTTAAGATTTTATTTATTTATTTGACAGAGATCACAAGTAGGCAGAGAAGCGGGGTGGAGGGGGGGGAAGCAGGCCCCCTGCTGAGCAGAGAGCCAGATGTGGGGCTCGATCCCAGGACTCTGGGATCATGACCTGAGCTGAAGGCAGAAGCTTAACCCACTGAGCCACCCAGGCGCCCCTAGATAGCATTCTTAAAGCAAGCATGTTTAAAATGATTCAAGACCTGAAAGAAGAAATTAAAACCCCAGGAAACCTATTTTGAAAAAAGAACAGGAAGGTTTTAATCAGAACCAAATAAAAATTCTAGACATGAAAAATACTAGGATTGAAATTTACAACTCAGTGGGTACATTGTAGCCTACTGGCTACAACTGAAGAGAGTTATTGCATTGGGAAACATATGGGAGGAAATTTCTCAGGAGTACACATAGATAAAAGAAATAGAAAATAATAAACCGAATTAAAGAGACAGAGTCTAGAATAAAAGATTTTTAACATCTCTTTGGTATTCCTGGAGGGAAAAGAGGGTAAATAATATTTCATAAGATTCATGGTATTTCCTATGCCTATTTCCTAATAAAGGGAAATGGGTGATAATTGTGTAGAATTTATGAAAGAGATGAATCTCCAGATTTAGGAATCAACAGCAGGATTAAACATTTCATACTTAGACCTAACATAGTGAAACTTCAAAATTCCAAGCACAAGGGAAAAGATTAAAAAAAAATTATATTGACAAAAAACTCTTCATGGAAACTGGGAGGTAGAGAAATGTTTTCAAAGAGTTTAACTCTTCATCAGGTTAAACTATAATTCAAGATAGAGCATAAAAGAATTTCAGGTAAATTTACCAGTGACCTACTCTTGTTAAAAAAAATTTCCAAAGCTGTCTACTTCAGGAAGAAAGAATAAAATGGAAGAAAAACTGTGAGGCAAAGACATAAATAAACAGTTAAATTTAAAACATTGTATACAATGTTAAAGCGAAGTGAATTAAGCCTCGCTGAGGCAAATACTGTATGATCCCACTCATAAATGAAATCCAAAAAATAAAAAAACAGAATCAGTCCCATAAACCTAGAGAACAAACTGATGGTGGTCAGAGGGGAGGAGGTAGGGAATTGAGAAAGATGGGTGAAGGAGAGGGAGGTGCAGGCTGCTGGTTATGGAATGAGTAAGTCATGGGAATAAAAGTCACAGCATCAGGCACAAAGTCACTGGTATTGTAACAGCAATGTAATGGGACAGATGATAGCTACACTTGTGAACATAACATGTATAAACTTGTCAGATCACTGAGTTGTACACTTAAAACTAAAGGGACTTTGTCAACAATACTCAAATTAGAAAGAGAATATTTATTTCCAAATCAGTAGGGGAAAAAGTAACAAAACTCTATTAGTTCAATAGAAGATCTAGATATCTGTATATAGAGAGAGCTATAAAAGTACAGGAAAATAGGGTGATTGGAAGGACAAATTAAGATGGGAGAAATAAATCCAAATATGATTATCACAATAAATGTAAGTAGTCTAACATTGGAAATCCATTTGTGATAAAAGCCCTTTGCAAAAAGGATTAGCAATAGGATAATTTACTGTCTCCCCTCCCTGTCTTCCAAAAGTTAAGTTTTTTTTTTTTAGATTTTTATTTTATTTACTTGACAGGGATCACAAGTAGGCAGAGAGTCAGGCAGAGAGAGAGGAGGAAGCAGGCTCCCTGCTGAGCAGAGAGCCCTATGCGGGGCTCAATCCCAGGACCCCAAGATCATAACCTGAGCCGAAGGCAGAGGCTTTAACCGACTGAGCCACCCAGGTGCCCCAAAAGTTAAGTATTTTTAATGATATGAATGTTAGAAGCATTCCCTCTAAAGTTGGGGAAAAAAGACCAGGATCCTTGCTACCTATCACTATCTCCTCCAGGAAGCTAAATCCGAATTTTAATGAATGTATGTTTCATGCCTCTAAGTACAGCATACAGCACTGAAATGCCTTTTCATCACTTCAGATATGCAAAATTGTCTCCCTACTTTGAAAGTAAGCCCCTGGAAGGTACCTGTGCGTCATACTACTTTTGTATCTTCTATAGCATTTTAGTGCTGGATTTAGTGCATGGCAGGTATGTGATAAAACACATTTGATTGAATGACATCAGGAAATCTCCCTGGAAGTGATTTTTTTTTTTAAACCGCTTTTTCTTTCTTTTCTGATTATAGAAGGAATATATCTACATTGCAGGGAACTTGAACCAGTCAGAAGTACAAAGATGACATTAGAAATAATCCAGCCTCTCTTGCCAGAAATAACCAGTTTTGACATTTTGGTGCATTTTTCTTTCTTTGTGCATAGTTTTACATAGCAGAGCTCCTACACCTCAGGTGTAAATTTGTACCTTATTATTTTCTTTTTTGTAGAAGTGTTTCCTCATAACCGTAACTTTTAATGGTTACATGATATTTAATGCCATAATTTACCTAAATATTTCCTTATTGAGTTATTGTTGTCATTTTGGTAAACGATGGTATTTTTGTGCATACGTATTTTTCTGTATTTTTGATTATATCCTTAGGATAGGTCAACACAGAGTTAGAGATTGTTTCTTCCAAACATTACTTATAACCCTCAAAATATCAAAAATCTCAAAAGAGATCTTTTTTTAAATGACTAGTCCCTCTGTCCGTGCCCCGCCCCCGCCACCCCGGCTTAACTACAGTGGAAAAACTAGAGGAGACAGAGAAGAAGAAAAATACATTGAAAGTGGACTATTTGAGGCAGAAATCAGAGCCAACTGGGGCACCTGGGTGGCTCAGTCTGTTAAGCATCCAACTCTTGGTTTTGGCTCAGGTCACGATCTCAGGGTTGTGAGATCAAGCCCTGCCTTGGGCTCCACACTCAGTAGGGAGTCTGCCTGAGATTCTCTTTCTCCCTCTCCCTGTGCCCCTCTCACCTCCCACACTTGCTGCTCTCTCTCTCTCTCCCCCATAAATAAAATAAATCATAAAAAAAAAATTCAGAGCCAAGGACCGTGTTAGGTGCTGTTTTCCTCTCCCCTGACCATCCCCATGATGTTCCCACCCCCCATTCTCCTTCTCCCGTCTTCAGTAGTCTCGTTTCTCCTCTAGAAAAAACACTTGAGAAAACAGGAGTTCTTACCATAATATTTCTACGTTCTTATATTTTGTCTCTGTGTAGGTCTGCTTGGATTGCTTCTTATTTTCCCTCGATCCATTAACATTTTTGTTACTAGCAGACTGGGAGCCTTTCTGGCTCACTGCCACTGGTCTTTCTGTAAGCTCATTAAGGAAGTTCAAGTCCATATTGGAAAGGGTGTTGAGGTGTAGCTGCTGATGTGACGGTCTTTTCTCTTCTCGGCCTCTGCGTCCTCTTGCTTTCTTAACATTCACCAAGTGATTTCCAGTAGAGTTTTTGTACAACACCTTGTCAAAATCCTGCTGTGGCGCAGCAAATTTATTGGAGGCTGCTTCAGGCTCCTGGCTCCTAAGTGCGCCTGAGTGTTGTAAATCATTGTTAGGCGCATTCATAATTCCGAGTGTTTCGTGCTTTACTGAAGTATCAGCAGGCTTATTCTGGTTGTGTTGCTGTCTGGGAGTGCTATGCCGGTTTCTGTGACTGACAGCCAGCTCTTCAGTCGCCAGAGGCTTCCGGCCATGCTGACGTTGATGCTGGTTTCGAATCTTGTGCCGGAATGGTTTTCTGGAAGGTTGCTGGCCAGTGGTTGTTCCAGAAGATGGCCCTCTCGGCACGCTGTTTGATTTTGCACTTTCATTTTGAGACAGTTGTTCCTGGTAATCCTAAAAAGATATCTTTGGTTAATGTAAACTCAGATGATTGGCAGTCTTCATATTTTACTTAGTATTTTTTCAGACTAGGAGTTGAGACTGCTGGGAAGGGGACCACAGATTTGAAAGGAGATAAAGAGTCCAGTAGGTCCTTTCCTAATTTCAGGATATGAGCGTGACTAGCTGAGAAAGTCTTCCTGGCAATTTCAGATTACGAATTTTCTAGAAAGAAGTAGAGAGCTTAGAGTGGGCTTGATATTAAAGACAGGTCTTTGACCTCAAGTGTAAAATGAAGTGTTACCAAATGGGGGGTTACGGGAAGGAGATTTACCTCCACAGGGCTACAAAGAAAGTACAAATCTACATCGAAATATGCAAGTTTATTTCAACTAAGGTGAACATTTTAAAAAATCTCAACCTGAGAGGACATCAGTGATTCGCTTTACCGAACAAGTACAAGTCAAATACAAGATGCCATTTAGATGATCAGATCTTCTTACTCATATAGGTCAGAAACTAGAAATGACCTCTTCACCAGATGAAACAAATTAGATTTTATTCAGAGGATTATAAAAGAGTCTGCACTGTGATAGGACATTTGTGAAGCCACAAGGGTTGTTTTGCTTCAATTCCTTAATATAGCCTGTACTTAGGCAATCAAACATCTGGGGGAAATATTTCAATTTCAGAACAGTCTTTATGCTTTTCAAAGTCTTATAACAACAAAATATACTCCTGGTATAATAGATACACTATGCAACTATATTGTGCTAAGCCATTTAGAAATATTTTCCAAGAAATAAAGCACTCATTACTTTGTGAAAAACTAGCAGAGTTAAGAGTCCTTTGGAAAGAATGATTAACTGCTTAGTAAAAACAGTAACATGACCATATGCATCAGTGTGGTATAGAACTACAAATTATTTCTTTCTGAACATACATATAAAAAGAAATCTCTCTCTGTGCAACATTAAATGAAAAATGCCAGTTACCTGGGTCATTCGAGGGGAGAAAAAAAAAAAAAAAACAACCCTTAAAGTGAATAACTCCTATTTTTGCTCAAATGGTTTCAGCTGCTATGAAGAATGGTCAGATTACTGCAATGAGTTCAACTTTTCACTTTTCTGATATAATTACTAAGACAACCTCTTCCATATAATATTAAGTGGTATTCTATTTCCAATGACCTCTCCCTGTAATGATGAGGTTGAGGCTGTTAAATTTAAAACAGTCCCATACAATGTTACTTTGCATATCAGATTTTTAAGTATAAATGGCTTATCTGAAATTCAAAGCATGTTCTCCTTGCTTTCTGGAGGATTGGCCAGGTTTTTTTTTTTTTTTTAATTTTTTTATTTTTTCAGCATAACAGTATTCATTATTTTTGCACCACACCCAGTGCTCCATGCAATCCATGCCCTCTACAAACCCACCACCTGGTGCCCCCAACCTCCCACCCCCCACCCCTTCAAAATTCTCAGATCGTTTTTCAGAGTCCATAGTCTCTCATGGTTCACCTCCCCTTCCAATTTCCCTCAACTCCCTTCTCCTCTCCATCTCCCCTTGTCCTCCATGCTATTTGTTATGCTCCACAAATAAGTGAAACCATATGATAATTGACTCTCTCTGCTTGACTTATTTCACTCAGCATAATCTCTTCCAGTCCCGTCCATGTTGCTACAAAACTTGGGTATTCATCCTTTCTTTTTTTTTTTTTTTTTTACAGCTTTATAAACACATATTTTTATCCCCAGGGGTACAGGTCTGCGAATCGCCAGGTTTACACACTTCACAACACTCACCATAGCACATACCCTCCCCAGTATCCATAACCCCACCCCCTCTCCCAACCCCCTCCCCCCATCAACCCTCAGTTTGTTTTGTGAGATTAAGAGTCACTTATGGTTTGTCTCCCTCCCAATCCCATCTTGTTTCATTTACTCTTCTCCTACCCCCTCAACCCCCCATGTTGCATCTCCTCTCCCTCATATCAGGGAGATCATATGATAGTTGTCTTTCTCCGATTGACTTATTTCGCTAAGCATGATACCCTCTAGTTCCATCCACGTCGTCGCAAATGGCAAGATTTCATTTCTTTTGATGGCTGCATAGTATTCCATTGTGTATATATACCACATCTTCTTTATCCATTCGTCTGTAGATGGACATCTAGGTTCTTTCCATAGTTTGGCTATTGTAGACATTGCTGCTATAAACATTTGGGTGCACGTGCCCCTTCGGATCACTACGTTTGTATCTTTAGGGTAAATACCCAGCAGTGCAATTGCAGGGTCATAGGGTAGTTCTATTTTCAACATTTTGAGGAACCTCCATACTGTTTTCCAGAGTGCTTGCACCAGCTTGCATTCCCACCAACAGTGTAGGAGGGTTCCCCTTTCTCCGCATCCTCGCCAGCATCTGTCATTTCCTGACTTGTTAATTTTAGCCATTCTGACTGGTGTGAGGTGATATCTCATGGTGGTTTTGATTTGTATTTCCCTGATGCCGAGTGATATGGAGCACTTTTTCATGTGTCTGTTGGCCATCTGGATGTCTTCTTTGCAGAAATGTCTGTTCATGTCCTCTGCCCATTTCTTGATTGGATTATTTGTTCTTTGGGTGTTGAGTTTGCTAAGTTCTTTATAGATTTTGGACACTAGCCCTTTATCTGATATGTCATTTGCAAATATCTTCTCCCATTCTGTCAGTTGTCTTTTGGTTTTGTTCACTGTTTCCTTTGCTGTGCAAAAGCTTTTGATCTTGATAAAATCCCAAAAGTTCATTTTTGCCCTTGCTTCCCTTGCCTTTGGTGATGTTCCTAGGAAGATGTTGCTGCGGCTGAGGTCAAAGAGGTTGCTGGCCTGTGTTCTCCTCGAGGATTTTGATGGATTCCTTTCTCACATTGAGATCCTTCATCTATTTTGAGTCTATTTTCGTGTGTGGTGTAAGGAAATGATCCAATTTCATTTTTCTGCATGTGGCTGTCCAATTTTCCCAACACCATTTATTGAAGAGGCTGTCTTTTTTCCACTGGACATTCTTTCCTGCTTTGTCGAAGATGAGTTGACCATAGAGTTGAGGTTCCATTTCTGGGCTCTCTATTCTGTTCCATTGATCTATGTGTCTGTTTTTGTGCCAGTACCATGCTGTCTTGATGATGACAGCTTTGTAATAGAGCTTAAAGTCCGGAATTGTGATGCCACCAACTTTGGCTTTCTTTTTCAATATTGCTTTGGCTATTCGAGGTCTTTTCTGGTTCCATATAAATTTTAGGATGATTTGTTCCATTTCTTTGAAAAAAATGGATGGTACTTTGATAGGAATTGCATTAAATGTGTAGATTGCTTTAGGTAGCATAGACATTTTCACAATATTTATTCTTCCAATCCGGGAGCATGGAACATTTTTCCATTTCTTTGTGTCTTCCTCAATTTCTTTCATGAGTACTTTATAGTTTTCTGAGTATAGATTCTTAGTCTCTTTGGTTAGGTTTATTCCTAGGTATCTTATAGTTTTGGGTGCAACTGTAAATGGGATGGACTCCTTAATTTCTCTTTCTTCTGTCTTGTTGGTGTAGAGAAATGCAACTGATTTCTGTGCATTGATTTTATATCCTGACACTTTAATGAATTCCTGTACAAGTTCTAGCAGTTTTGGAGTGGAGTCTTTTGGGTTTTCCACATATAGTATCATATCATCCGCAAAGAGTGATAGTTTGACTTCTTCTTTGCCGATTTGGATGCCTTTAATTTCCTTTTGTTGTCTGATTGCTGAGGCTAGGACTTCTAGTACTATGTTGAATAGCAGTGGTGATAACGGACATCCCTGCCGTGTTCCTGACCTTAGCGGAAAAGCTTTCAGTTTTTCTCCATTGAGAATGATATTTGCGGTGGGTTTTTCATAGATGGCTTTGATAATATTGAGGTATGTGCCGTCTATCCCTACACTTTGAAGAGTTTTGATCAGGAAGGGATGCTGTACTTTGTCAAATGCTTTTTCAGCATCTATGGAGAGTATCATATGGTTCTTGTTCTTTCTTTTATTAATGTGTTGTATCACATTGATTGATTTGCGGATGTTGAACCAGCCTTGTAGCCCTGGAATAAATCCCACTTGGTCGTGGTGAATAATCCTTTTAATGTACTGTTGAATCCTATTGGCTAGTATTTTGGCGAGAATTTTTGCATCTGTGTTCATCAAGGATATTGGTCTGTAGTTCTCTTTTTTGTTGGGATCCTTGTCTGGTTTTGGGATCAAGGTGATGCTGGCCTCATAAAATGAGTTTGGAAGTTTTCCTTCTATTTCTATTTTTTGGAACAGTTTCAGGAGAATAAGAATTAGTTCTTCTTTAAATGTTTGGTAGAATTCCCCCGGGAAGCCGTCTGGCCCTGGGCTTTTGTTTGGAGATTTTTGATGACTGTTTCAATCTCCTTACTGGTTATGGGTCTGTTCAGGCTTTCTATTACTTTCTGGTTCAGTTGTGGTAGTTTATATGTCTCTAGGAATGCATCCATTTCTTCCAGATTGTCAAATTTGTTGGCGTAGAGTGGCTCATAGTATGTTCTTATAATTGTCTGTATTTCTTTGGTGTTCGTTGTGATCTCTCCTCTTTCATTCATGATTTTATTTATTTGGGTACTTTCTCTTTTCTTTTTGATAAGTCTGGCCAGGGGTTTATCAATCTTATTAATTCTTTCAAAGAACCAGCTCCTCGTTTCGTTGATTTGTTCTATTGTTTTTTTGGTTTCTATTTCATTGATTTCTGCTCTAATCTTTATGATTTCTCTTCTCCTGCTGGGTTTAGGGTTTCTTTCTTGTTCTTTCTCCAGCTCCTTTAGGTGTAGGGTTAGGTTGTGTACCTGAGACCTTTCTTGTTTCTTGAGAAAGGCTTGTACCGCTATATATTTTCCTCTCAGGACTGCCTTTGTTGTGTCCCACAGATTCTGAACCGTTGTGTTTTCATTATCATTTGTTTCCATGAGTTTTTTCAATTCTTCTTTAATTTCCTGGTTGACCCATTCATCTTCAGAAGGATGCTGTTTAGTCTCCTTGTATTTGGGTTCTTTCCAAATTTCCTCTTGTGATTGAGTTCTAGCTTCAGAGCATTGTGGTCTGAAAATATGCAGGGAATGATTCCAATCTTTTGATAATGGTTGAGACCTGATTTAGGACCAAGAATGTGATCTATTCTGGAGAATGTTCCATGTGCACTAGAGAAGAATGTGTATTCTGTTGCTTTGGGATGAAATGTTCTGAATATATCTGTGATGTCCATCTGGTCCAGTGTGTCATTTACGGCCTTGATTTCCTTGTTGATCTTTTGCTTAGATGATCTGTCCATTTCAGTGAGGGGAGTGTTAAAATCCCCTACTATTATTGTATTCTTGTCGATGTGTTTCTTTGATTTTGTTATTAATTGGTTTATATAGTTGGCTGCTCCCACGTTAGGGGCATAGATATTTAAAATTGTTAGATCTTCTTGTTGGACAGTTCCTTTGAGTATGATATAGTGTCCTTCCTCATCTCTTATTATAGTCTTTGGCTTAAAATCTAATTGATCTGATATAAGGATTGGATTGGCCAGGTTTTGATGAGCTCATCTACACTTTGAATTTTTACCGGTGGTCCTCCAAAGAAGGAAGAACTTCTTTCTCGGTGTTTCAGTTGAGAGAAGCATTCTTCCTTCCATGTACTATATGGAGCTGCATGGGGGGAAGGTAGGCAGGAAGGCTCTGCAAATAGATAGGCCAAGAGCATCCTTCCTTATGGTGGACCAGGAAGAAAACTGCTACTGTACAGTCTTATCAGGTGTGTTGATGGAACACAGTGGCTATTTCCATGACCATCACTGTTCATGAAGGTAGGAAACCAAAAAAGAAAACAAAAAACACCCACCTGTGCTACAATCTATAAGTATTTCTTGATGCCGATAATGTCATTTTATTGTATTATTTTAAAAGATTTTATTTATTTATTTGAGAGATAGAAAGCGAGGGCACAAGCAGGGGAGAAGAGCAGAGAGAGGGAGAAGCAGACTCCCCACCAAGCAGGGAGCCCAATGGGGGACTCGATCCAAGGACCCAGACATCATGCCGAAGGCAGGTGCTTAACAGACTGAGGCACCCAGGTGCTCCTGATAAGGTCATTAAAAAAAAAAATTGTCAGGGGGTGGCTCAGTCATTTGGGCTTCTAACTCTTGATTTCAGCTCGGGTTCATGATCTCCGGGTCCTGTGATCCAGTGGGGCTTGACAATCCGCGTGGAGACTGCTTGAGATTCTCTCTCTCCCTCCCCTTCTGCCCCTCCCCCCACTCATGCATGTTTGTGCGAGCGTGCGTGCTATCTCTCTCAATCACTAAATAAAGTCTTAAATAAAATGAAATTTTGTCAGCTTTTAACTGTTAGAAAAATAGGTGAACAGGAGTTTTTTCTGCTGCCATCGGATTATACATGTCTCCATTCTCTGTCCTCATTCCCACCAACAAAGAAAAAAGCTATCAGGATTTTTTTCCTTAGGTTACCAGACCCGAAATCTTGGGTTGCCACTTGGTTTTAATCATGTTATACCTTTGCAGCTGACAATTCAGATTACAATAGTACTCTTCGCAGGGTGCTTTGTCAACAAGGCCAAGGACTCATCATTTTATGAAACTTCAATTGTCTCAAGTGTTAAATCCGCTATTCACATAAACGTAAGTGCCCAGAGATGGCATTTCAGTCTCCAGAAAAGAAGACATTTACGGGCTTGATGTGATTTCTCTCACCTTCTGAGCAGACTACTTGAGATCTGTGGTTTACTGAAGATTTATTACCCGACAATTGAGACATCAGGTGTCACTTTTTAGGTCGCAAGACCTGAGTTCCCTCAAGTTAATATACAAAGCCATTCTCAGGCTACTTAATCTCCACCAGCACTGAAATCCTCTATTCCATCCCGCTCTCAATGGGGTTCTTTTGTTACCAATACTCACAATCAGTCCATACTCCATGCACTCAGAATAACTGCTTAATGGCACTGGGTTTTCCCAGCACACACACAGCAGTGGCCATTGGTACAGTGTTCGCATTGGGGAATCCTGATGCCTGATGCAGGGATGATAACTTCTTAGTAAGATCCGTACTTAGTTATTAATGTTCGTTCATACTGTGCCATCCAAGGGCAGTTTGCCCCCAACCCTGTGAAAGGCAATGTCCGGCTGTTTCTCTTTTAACGGCTTTCCTGCTTCCAAGCCATAAACAGAGGGAAGGATGCACGCCCTGTCTTAGCCAAAGGTTCATCTGCTTTAAAACAAAAGCCATTCTTGTTCTTTGTTACCCTGATCAGCCCTGAGGGTTGTGCCTGGGCTCCCCTTCTGTTGTGTTTATTAACAACAAAACCCAAATACTTTGAAGGTGGGGGTTATCAATTCGTCTGATAATATTGAGAACATTTGGAGAACGGGTATTAACTGGCTCTGATTTTCAGCGTCAGGCAGGGAGGACTCTGTGTTCAGACGAAAAAAAGAAGCATAGCTCTCTTGATGATGTTGGAGGCAAAACCAAAACAATAGCTCTTAGAGTCATGTAATAATAGGAAGGGTGGGAAGATGACTTAGGATGTGATTACAAGGACTTTGATATTAATGAGTCAAAGATCATCCGTACCTTTCGCCCTGTCATTCCTTTGCCTTGCCTAGAAAGTCAAGAGTTATTTTACAGCAGCAAGAAAGGAAACTGCCTATTTCATTTTTTTGGAAGCTTCATTTAATTAGAGAACTTTCTGTTTTTTTCTATTGACCACGTGCTCTGGGCCAGAGAAGGACCTGCTATCTTCTGCTCCCTCACGCCGGCCAGCAAAGGTCAGACCCTTAGGTTAGTACTGGGTCCAGTTCTGGACACACAATGAAGCTGGGATTTGGAAAAGCCGTGAAGGTTCACAGGGGAGCACAGAGTGGTTCAGGACAAGACCTATGTGGAAAGGTGAAGTGAAGAGGGGTGACTTGGTTTGAAGTAAAGCCCTTAGGTCCGAGTAGGATGCTTACATAGAAAGAGAGGATGGTAACTATCAACTCTCAGTTGAAAAACGGACCACCACCCCCACGCTGTTCTGCTCTGGCCACCACTAAACAATTCGTGGCCAAATCCTCTGGGCACCACTTTCTTTACCTTTTCGTTTTTTCGCACTAGAACATTATTTCAGACTTACAGGAAAACTGCAAGACTAGCATGGAGGACTCCCAGATCATCTTACTGAGATTCGTTAACTTTGGGCCAATTTCATCTTTCTGTGTGTGTGTCTCCACCTATAGACAGACGGACACTCAAACGCACGTTTGCGTCATTTCTGTGATATTGTGTGCATTGTTCCTACTTAGTGTTTTTCTGAATCCTTTGAGACTGGCATGTATGAGTTGCATGTTTTGTTCCCTTCTCATGACACCTTTTTAAGCCCTGCAGAGTCTGACCCTGCCCACTGATGTCTCTTTCTTGAGATTTTCAGGTCTTGGGTTCCATGACACTACTGAACCCTGGGCAGCCTTCTGTCTCTCTGGCAAGCCCTTCATGGTCTCTCACCTTCTGCTCTCTTTCTCTGCTTACCCTTAAAATCTAACCTTCCTGTACCAGGCCCTGTTCTTGACCCTTCTCTCTTCTCCCACTACCTGTGATTCGGGGGGCATCTCAGCAATGCCTACAGCTTCAGTCCACCAGGGAGTGGAATCTTACCATCAAATGTATGTTGCTAACTCAGATGTCTTTCCTGGGTTCTGTTCTCGGATCATGTTCCACCTCCAAACTCCACATCAGGCTCAGCACCCCTGTTCTCATGCCCTTCCCCCATTCCAGCCCCGGACGAAAGCCCTCCTTTTCTTCCTCAGTGGTGTCAGTACCACTACTCAGACCCTCGGAAACTACTCTCTTTCTCTCTCCCCCATTTACTTTGTGTCCAAACAATTGCTGAGTTTGTTAGTCTCACTCCTTGACTGCTTCTGGCAGGCTCTAAGGGGGCAGCCCTGACCCGAGGGAAGTTTCATGCCCTTGGTGGATTTACATCTGTCCACCGTACTGAAAAACAAGCTATTGGTGTGCAGAGCGTGAGACAGACCCAGCCCCACCCTGAGTTCTTGAGTGATCTCTTGCGGGAACAGCAGCAAACCGCCCCTAACTGCTTTTGCTGTCTCTGCAATCTCATTTCCTTCCAATCTACGCTCTAGACCCTGGCTAGAATGAATTTTCTACCATGTTAAGCCTGATCATGTCATTAACCTGGTTAAAATTGGCCAGTGGCTTCCTGCCATTTGCAGGATAAAATCTGAAATCTTTTGGCCAACATGAAAGCCTTTCACAGCCCTGCCTCTAGTTACCTGTCCAGCCCGTGTCACAGCACTGCCCTCCCTCACACCTGCTCTCCCGGATGCTGACCTGTGGGTGAGGCTGAGGACACACAACATCTCTCGGGCTCTCAGACCTCTGCTGCCCCACTTGCCTGTTTGCCATATTTTGATTCATTCTTCTAGGGTCAGTTCAGATGCTGTCTCTTTTCAGGAGACTTTTCTTGTCTTTCTAAGGCAGAATTTGGTGCTTCTTAAAGTTCCTACTGCACGTTCAATTATTGCATTATAATGATCACATAACTGTCTTCCAGCTAAAGTTTTGGGCTCCTTGAGGGTAGGGACCTTTTCTTTTTTTTTAAAGATCTTTTATTACTTTATTTTTTTAAAGTTCTTTTTTTTTTTTTTTTTTTTTTTAACCATGTGTTTTTGGAGCCAGACCCCTGACCTTGAGTGCCTGGAATATAGTAGGTACTCAATAAATATTTGTTGTGGGAATTATTTTGGTTTCATATAAAGACATTTCTTATTAGTGGGAGCTATTCATTGTTATGTAGAGTCATCTAAAGCTATCTTTCAAGAAAAAAAAATTTTCAGAGAGGCCTATTTTCATGAAATGATTTATAAATGTTTCTGTAACCAGCCAGTAAATATTTACTGAGTGTTAGCTTTGGGCAAAGCACTGTGCTAAGAGATATAAAGAAACATAACCATCTTAAAGATTTTATTTATTTGTCAGAGAGCACAAGCAGGCAGAGTGGCAGGCAAAGGCAGAGAGAGAAGCAGGCTCCCCACCAAGCAAGGAGCCTGATGCAGGGCTTGATCCCAGGACCCTGAGATCATGACCTGAGCCGAAGGCAGTGGCCTAACCAACTGAACCACCCAGGTGTCCTGAAACAACCATCTTAACATTTAGGCAGCTTCTGGTGTAGTTGGTACAGAGGGAACACAGGTACAGCAGCTGGATATGATAAACCCCGAGGGAGTGATCCAGCAGTCTCGGAGAGAGGGGCCTAGGATGGAGAGGGACAGACTGGGCAATCCCCATGAAGGATGGGGACCAGAACGAAGGCTCTGCGTTTGGGTAGTTGAACTGGAAAAAGAAAGGCAATGGAGCTGAATGCCTGCCTCGCTGGCGTATGCAGAGGGAGTTAAATCCGTTCTTACTGAAGGGAAGCATCCCGAGGACCACTCTGCGTTGATTGTTTTAGGTCTATGACCTTTAGATGTCTGGCTCCTCCTTGTCCTCATTCACGAGTGGGTTATGAACAAATGAATTTTAGTACACCCAGAGAACACACAGCATTCTTTTGGCTTCTTCCAGTTTTCTTCCATATAAAATTTTTTTACCGCCTCTGTCAAAGGCCATGCCACAAAATCCAGCCCTGTGATTATGTTATCACTGGCTGAGATCCTATAACTTTCTGTAGTGATGATTATGGAAGCTCTAGGTTGCAAGAACCTTACAATCATCAAATGGGTTTTCTATAATAATTTAAGTAACTGGAGAAAAATATCCTAGAATAATAGCATTTTGCTGCTGGGATGCATCTTGTAGTTCATTTCGGGCAACTCTTCATTTAATAAGAAAGTTAAGGTGTGGGGGGAGTTGAGATTTCCCAAAGTTCTGCATCAACTTATAAACAAGTGAGGGCACCTGGGTGGCTCCGTCATTAAGTGTCTGCCTTTGGCTCCAGTTGTGATCCCAGGGTTCTGGGATCGAGCCCCGAGTCGGGCTCCCTGCTCAGTGGGAAGGCTGCTTCTTCCTCTCCCACTCCCCCTGCTTCCTTCTCTTGCTGTGTCTCTCTTTGTCAAATAAATTAATGAAGTCTTAAAAAAAAAAAAAGGCGAAGGTCCAGAAATCCGTGTCTTCTGACCCAGGCCATTATCTGTAACACATGACAAAATCTTAAAGTGTTTCTCTTGTCCTCTCCATCCTGTTGGCCAAGCTCCCCGGGCTCTCTCTGAGGTCTGGCGTTGACCCTGTCCTCTACATCTCACTGCCACGGGCATTTCAGTACCTCTCCACCTCTGGGGGTTGTCCTCCTGGCATCAGCTTTCAGGAAGCTCTGGGTGAATGACTGTTTTTATTCTTTTATTTTTTATTTACTTTTTTTTTTTTGCAACTCTGAGAGTGACCTGGAAACCACTGAGAAGGAAAAAAGATGATCTAGGTAGGCCTTCTTTTCTAAATTCAGGGGCGCCTGGGTGGCTCAGTGGGTTGGGGCCTCTACCTTCGACTCGGGTCATGATCTCAGGGTCCTGGGATTGAGCCCCGAGTCAGGCTCTCTGCTCAGCGGGGAGCCTGCTTCCTCTTCTCTCTCTGCCTGCCTCTCTGCCTACTTGTGATCTCTGTCAAGTAAATAAATAAACTCTAAAAAAAAAAAAAATTCTAAATTCTCTGAAACTGGAATGAACTTTATTTTTCTTATACCTTTAGCACTGTACATAGTTTGAACTGATGGTGTCAGGCTTTCTAGGCTGGGTGACTTTGTAGGGCTCACCCCTCTTTCAGCGGGGATACAGTCTGGTGTAAGAATGATTGCTCTAGGGGTGCCTGGGTGGCTCAGTGGGTTAAGCCTCTGCCTTCAGCTCAGGTCATGATCCCAGGGTCCTGGGATCGAGCCCCGCATCGGGCTCTCTGCTTAGCAGGGAGCCTGCTTCCTCCTCTCTCTCTCTCTGCCTGCCTCTCTGCCTGCTTGTGATCTCTCTCTGTCAAAAAAAAAAAAAAAAAAAAAAAGAATGACTGCTCCACAGAACTCCATATACGGGTTCCAGAAGAAATCATCTGTTAGTATTTTTTCTCTTCTAGAGAAACGGTTGGTGGGGACTATTTCGCAAAAATCTTCCCTAAAATCACATTATGATGTCAGAATAGTAAATCCAGGGTCAGAAAAGGATGTTTTCATGCTAAATTACTTGTTAGTAGGCGTTTCCATCCTGCAAAAAGGAGGGTTCAGGGAAGTTCTGGGGATTCTCGAGAACCCATTTTCAGCGACTGTGTTCCCCATCAGCTAGGGATGCCATTAAGGAAACAGACTTGGAAGCAGTGCAGATTGGGACAGTATTCTGCAGCTATGGCTCCTCCCACCCCCCCCCCCACCCACATTTTCTCCATGCCCTGCTTCTGTTTGGGGTTTTAAGTCTGAATGTTTAAAGGGTGATGTGATGATTTTTCTCCTAGGAAATTTAGAACCTTTGGAAAAATGGGTAGACGTGGCAGGCTGAACAAGCAATGGCCTATCTGGGCAGAAACCAGTCTTACCCTCACAAGGGTGGGTCACTACTCTCAGACATAAGAAAACCCTGTAAGGGATAAGAAGTGAGTCATGAACATTACTCCTATTTAGCAGTAATCCTTGAAACCCATTTAAAGTTCAATCTAGCAGGTAACCTTTAGCTGTTGGGCTCTTTGATGCCATTGGTCTTCAGGATTGATGGCAGCATTTTCGCTCTCTTTGGCGTTCTGAATGGACGTCTTGTCAGTTACACTGATGGGGTAGGAGATCTAAGAGGGTAAAACATATAAAGCATGTTAATGGGATTCGTTTTAAGTCTTAGAGCCACGAGGCTCATCTGTGTACTCTAGAAAGAGGTCCTGCAGGGTTACATTTTATTTTCAGTTCAAGGATATATCTTAGTCCTTGGGGACCTGGGTTGTTCCCAAGGAAAATGGGAATAAATAATGTTTTTTCTTATAGGCATGATGTGAGAATTGGTGCTTTGAGGTCAAACTGCTATTTAGTTTAAATGTTCAGGACAGGGGTGCCTGGGTGGCTCGGTGGGTTAAAGCCTCTGCCTTTGGCTCGGGTAGTGATCTCAGGGTCCTGGGATCGAGCCCCACATAGGGCTCTCTGCTCGGTGGGGAACCTGCTTCCTCCCTCTCTCTCTCTCTGCCTGCCTCTCTGCCTACTTGTGATCTCTGTTAAATAAATAAATAAAAACATCTTTAAAAAAAATGTTCAGTACATACTCAGGGGACCCAATTTTAGAACAGTTATCTGAACTGGATGTAGCAACAAATGCTGAGTGTAATAAGAGAAATACTGAACAGTGAAATACCACTATGCTTCAAGATGATGAGCACAATAAAATAACAATATTTAATATACATGGAATGCCCATGGTGTGCTAGTCACTGTCGTAAGCACTTCGAATATATTCTATCAGTCCTACTGTATTAAACCTTATCATGTGTGTATTACTATTACCCCCTCTTTTTGCAGATGAGAAAACTGAGGGACAGAGACATGAAGGAACTTGCCCAGAATCAGTAAGTGGAGGAGCTGGGCAGTCTAACTCCAGAGCCTCATATTTGGCAATTTTGAAATATCATCTTTGACTTGCAGAATTTGTAATGTCGGCAGTGAATTTGAATGATGTAGATGGGAGGTTCTCAACTTTAGTTAGATGTTAGAATGACAAAATATTAGTGTCCTGGTCCCATCCCAGACCAATTAAATCAGAAGGTCTGGGGTGGTCCCAGATAGTTTTATACTTTATTGTTTTTTAAAAGATTTTATTTCTTTACTTGAGAGAGAGAAAGGATGAGCGCAAGAGTGGGGTTGTGGGGAGTAGCACGTTCCCTGCTGGGCAGGGAGTCCGACGTGGGGCTTGGTCCCAGGACCCCGGGATCATGACCTGAGCCAAAGGGAGATGCATAACTAACTGAGCTACCCAGGCACCCCCAGAATCCGTCACATTTGTGTTCAGATTCTCCTGCTGTTTCTTACTTTTACTTTGCATTTATGCAGACTGCTATTCAATCGGGAGAGGGGGAAATATCTGTTAAATATTAATAAGCCAGTGTCTGACAGTAAAGATAACCTCATTCCTCACTGCTCGATGCAGGTTCTGTGGCCACAAGCAATACCCGTCATCGTTGCTGCACTTGAATGCATAGATATGGCAAACAGATGGTATGGAAGTTTAGATACTTAAAGGTTGATCTGAAAATGGGAAAAAATGAAAATTGAGACTTCATGTTTGAATATCATAGCAAATACAAGGGCAAAAAGTTCTATTGGATCATGGGATTTTCCCAATTTTAAATAGGAGTATTAGGGAGGCCTGGGTGACTCAGCTGGTTACGCATCTGGCTTTGGCTCAGGTCATGATGCCAGGATCCTCGGATTGAGCCCTGTGTCAAGGAGCCTGCTTCTCCCTCTGCCTGCCTGTCCCCCTGCTTCTGCTCTCTCTCTGACAAATCTTTAAAAAAAATTAAATAGCACACAACAGATTTTGAAAGATTACCTACTCTGCAAAAGGAAAACTTCCCAACACCATGAAACGGTGTAACCTGCTATGCTACAGAGAGTTTAGGAATACAAATGCTGCCACCGCAGGTGAGGAACTGTGTGTCATGATGCCATCTCTGTCCCTCTCCTGGTACTGGTTTAAGAAACCCGAGGGGACTATAAAAGTATTAGGTTTCATAACGTTGGCCCTTGTTATTGCAAAGGACTCTATCACTTACTGCCATGATGTTAAAAGGAAACACCACTTAATTACAAGTAAAATCATCTCTTTCCTGGACAAGAAATGAAGGCCAAGAGAGTTGTGGCGGGGGGGGGGGGGGGGGGGGGGGGGGAGAATCTAAATAGGCTGCCTAATTGGGCGAGGAAATAATCCTTTTTCAAACCTCACACAGGTGATGTCTTGGACAAAAATGTTATCTGGAGCTTGGGAGAAAAAATTGGGCTGAATCATAGACCCGCCGCTAGGATGTTTGATTTCTCTGGCTTTTGTAAATGGGACTTGGTTTAGTTAATTCAGTCTGCGGCTGGTGATTCCGATTGTTGGACTGCCCGGGATGCGATCCCTTACACATAGCTCTGGCAAAAAGTTTCCAAATTACAAATACGTTATCCTATGCTTTCTTTCCCCAGAGAGTGTAGGATGTGTGATATTTTCATCCACGGGCTGTTTGGGCTGAACTTGGTGTCAGAATCACCCCGGTGAGAGTCTCAGGGCAAGTAAAGCATACTTCTACATTATCTCTTTGAAAGTGGAATGGGACACAACCTCTGCCAGCTATTTTTTTTTTTTTTTTGTGAACCATTCTATTAATACCAATCAAATCGAGAAAATGATCAAATGAAATTGCATTTTGAGCATCATAAGCTGTGTAATGTCTATTCTGTTAAATTGGGGCCTATAATTGCTTCTCTACTGAAAAGATACAACAAAGACAGCAATCATGGCATGTCATTATCCCAGACTAGAAAACCGGCCTTTGCTGGGAGGACTTCAAAGGCTTGTGGTTCTCGAATTGCATTTGGCTGCTATTGATGAAACGCGGGCAATCCTGATTAGGTGTTTACACTGAGGTAAGGCGCAGAGCAGAGAGCCTGAGTGCCTGGGTCTAGAGCCATTAAAAAATTGTACATTATGTTCCTTGCTTTGAAGTGAGGGTTTGTAGGAAGGAAAGCAACTCAGATTGAGTACAGCTGAGCTAGATTGGGCGGCTACTTCTCTCTCAAAGAAACTCATCAGGTTCTTAGAGAATGGGCACCGCAGAAAAAAGTTGAGGCTTTACACTGAGAGCTGTATGTGAATTAGTGTCTCTGCACAGACACACACTGAAACATGTCTAGAAAGCATATCATCCTTAAGTTCTGCAATCACTGCAAGTTTTGCTCCTTTATTCCTTGACATTGTTTACTGTTTATCTTTTATTATCACGGACGTTGTGCGGGGGCCCCCCAGTTAACATATCCGTTTCCTTGTTATTCTCTGATGGTATTAACAAATAGCACATAGCCAAATTAAAATAGGCCAGAGTGTCTGGATTTTTTTTCTTAAATGTATTATTTGCTTACCGTCAGTCCAACACATTTGTTACTTAATCCCTGTCTTCGGGACCTAAGCGCTGGATTCGGCGAGCATTGGTTAACTTGGCTAATGAGTGATCTGCTGTATTAGTTCTGTTCTGTTTCTGCGACCTTGTGCTCTGTGGCAGTCCAAGCCCACAAACAGCTCTCTCTTGACACATGGCCGGAGGGAGAGGTGGAGGCATGGCGGCACCAAGAGCCTGCCATTGTCGGGCTCCAACACGGATATTTTGCACAGCTGTTTGAATTATCTGGGGATTTGTATTCATGATTCAGCCATGAAGAGACAAAACACAGTTGTTAATACCATCAGAGAATAACTATTTGGCTCTGCTGTTGGTCACTTTCTCCATTCATGCAGAACACTTCATGACGCATTTCACACGCAGACGCTCCATCAGAATGTGAGGACATTGAAACCATTGGAGATACTACTTTTTTGCCTTCATTTTCCACATAAGGTCCTGCCACTTTTAAAACCCCCAAACTAATTACGCCAGCCACTGCCTTCAGTGCTTCCCCATTGCCCTTAATCTTTAAAAGTTTAAGGTCCTTCATTCTGTACTTCTTGTTCTTTTCACATTGTACTTTCTTAACTCTGTGGTTGGGTCATAGGCACCCTTGTTTCCTGGTTTGTGCATAGGCCATCTTTGCTGGGAAACATCCCTTCACCTCACTTATTCTGACCAGTCCCATTCACTGCTGCTGTTCCAGCCTGGGCTGAAATAGAATTTCCTCCAGGAAGCCTTCCTTGACTGCTCAGAGATTACAACAAAGGCACCTGAGCTCACGGCTTTGGCACTTTGTACTTTCCTTTTTGTAACAAGTGTTGGCTTGGTAATGAGGTTTGTTTCCCCTCTAGACTGTAAGTCTCAGTTTTGGTGGGCTAGTCACATGAGCCAGGCACATACATGCTCCGTAAGTATTATTGAATGAAAGGTCTATCTACATGGAGCACTGAATTCTCCATTTACATCAGAATACATAGAATCTACTTGTTTATCTGGCTAGATTTATGGTTTATAATAAAGTCAGGTAGCCAGCCGTCAACAAAATAATGTGGAAAGCAGGCCTTATCTTTCCCTTTCCCTTGCTCACTCTGCCCAGGACCACTGGGCCGTCACCGTTCTCATGTGCTGTTACCTCTTTGAGGAACATTCTTTCCTCAAATATTTGCATGATGTGCTCTCACCTCCTTCATGACCTCCTTAAAACCGTAATTTCCCCCAACCCCCAACTCCCTATTTCTCTGCTCTCTTTCTCTCCCTAGCACTTCCATCACCTATACATGATTTATCTATTTTTGTCTATTGTCCATCTCCTCCTACTAGAAAGTTAGCCCCATGGGGGTTGGGATTTTTGGTTTTTGTTCAGTGTTATATTCTAAGTACCTAAGACAATGCCTGGTACCTAGTAAGGTCTTACTAAATATATGTAAATGAATGAAGCAATGAACTATTTTCAAGAATATGAAAGAGATTTTTAGGAATATCTTGTGTTTGATTAACCAAGTAACCCGAACTCTATATGACACAACTAGGGATATGTAAGCGTGACCTCTGGATCGCCACAGAATTCAAATTACTCCATTACTAAAATCTTTTAGTGATTCCACGGCATGTAGAGGAAAGGCATAACTCCTTAGCACAGCGGTTCTAAAACTTGAGCATGCATTAGAATCACTTGGAGGGCTTATTAAAGCAGATTGCTGGGCCTCACCCCAGAGTTTCTGATTCAAGAGGTCTGGGATGGGGCCCAAGAATTTGCCCTTCTAACAATTTCCCAGGCGATGATGATGCCACTGGGTTCCAGGGACCATATTCTGAGAGCCCCTGCTTTACAATGACGTACAAAGGCCTGCATGAAAGGCACCTGCCAATTTCTCTAGCCTAAATACCCACACTCCCATCCTCACAGTCTAGATATGTACAACACAAGTATTCATCTTCTCCTCAACTCCTTGGATTCAGCAATCCTCTCCAGTCCTTAAGATCTCCCAACTGATACTCATAGCTGAGGCTCATGACTCCCCACTCCTCTCTAGGATGTCCTGGGATTTCTGTCCATCAGTTGGGTTGTATACTTACCAAGAGTATTCTACAATTGTTCACAAACCTGTTTATGTCTATTGTCTGTTTTGTTAAAATTATAACATGTATATAAAGGTTAGATAATTTGGAGAAATCTGAGTGTGAATAGAGTTGTTATTTTCATGGAAACAAAGTAAAGTAATTTAGAATGGCTCCAAAAAGCAAAAGGCAAGAGAACAACTCTGGGGGTGGGTAGGACATGGAAAACTGAAAAAGGTTAGGGAAATAGTTATTTTAAAAAAATCATGGGGCGCCTGGGTGGCTCAGTGGGTTAAGCCTCTGCCTTCGGCTCAGGTCATGATCCCGGGGTCCTGGGATCGAGCCCCGCATCCGGCTCTCTGCCTGCTTCCCTCCTCCCCCTCTGCCTGCCTCTCTGCCTACTTGTGATCTCTCTCTGTCTGTCAAATAAATAAATAAATAAAATCAAAGGAGGTTATATTCTAGGTCCTTTCTTTAAAAAAAAATGCCTTTTAAAGATTTACTTATTTATTGTAGAGAGAGCGAGCTCACTTGAGCAGGGGGAGGGACTCAGGGAGAGAGAGAGGGAGAATTCCAAGTCGATTCTGCACTGAGCAAGGAACCCAATGCGGGGCTCAGTCCCAGGACCCTGAGATCGTGACCTAGGCTGAGATCAAGAGTTGGACACTTAATTGACTGAGCCACCCAGGCAGCCTTGTACTGACTCCCAATATGGCTGCTTCCTACGAGGGCGGGAGATACTTAACAGCAGATACACTGACAGCAGCAAAAACGACTGCAGACCCCTAGCAGTCTGGGGCATTCAGGGAAGAAGCAGAGCATCCTTCTTCCCATTGCCACAGCCAGGGACATTACCACAGAGCCAAGTGCCATGGCCCCAGCTAAGCTAGCACCAGCCTGTCAGGCCCTCCAGCACGTTGGTGAAAGCTGACCTGGGAAATGATGGCTCAGGTTAAGGTTCTGGTTTCTGAAAGGGCAGGCTTTAGTTACGAGGAAAGTTTCCTTTTCATGGATCCCTCGTTAGTAATGTTGACTGAATGGAGTGACACTCCATAGATCACACAATTCGTAGCTAAACCAAGTGCTGATCAGTGCACACAGACAGATGCCTGAGGAAATGCGTTATGCTGGGAAAAAACCATGAAGTTCAATTTGAATTATGCTGTCCTAAGTAAGTGCTCTTGTCATGGTCATACAGGGCAAAAGAAAAAAAAAATCAATGATACAGAGCTCTTACTCTATAGAAGAATAACTTTTATGAGTATGATAGAGGTGAGACTCAAAAATACCCAGGGGGTGCCTGGGTGGCTCAGTGGGTTAAGCGTCCGCCTTCGGCTCAGGTCATGATTTCAGGGTCCTGGGATTGAGCCCCGCATCGGGCTCTCTGCTCAGCAGGGAGCCTGCTTCCCCCAGTCTCTCTCTGCCTGCCTCTCTGCCTACTTGAGATTTCTCTCTGTCAAATAAATAAATAAAATATATATAAAAAAAGTACCACCCAAACCGGAAGAATTCTAAAAAAAAAAAAAAAATTCCATTTCTAAACAAATTAGAAAAAGATCATCAGTGAAATGTACAGCTTAATTTTATAGACAACCAAAAGTTTTACTAAATCTAAAACTACAGAAAACGAGAGCAGTGGGTAGCTCAGTCATCTCAAGAGGGAGGGTAAGGTTTTCCCAAACAAACAAGACAAGGAAGAGTGGTCCATCAGCATGACCAGAAACGCAGGGGAGATGCTGACTGTGAGTTCCCAGAGGATGCTAGGGGTGGTAGGGAGGCGGGGCCGGGGGCGGGGGGAGATGACAAAGGAAATGGCTGAAGTAGCAGAAGGGGCTAGGACTCGGAGAGCCTTGTGTACCACTCTGAGAGTTTGAATCTGACCCACAACATGGCAAGTGTAACGTGTGTTTTCTGAGTTCTCTGAGAGTCCTACCATAGATTGGGCTACTAGGGCATTGAAATGCTACCCTTTTAGGTACAATTTTTAAATTCTACCTGAAGTGCTATCCCTTTTACTTTGAGGCACTATGACCTGAAAAAAGGAAAAAAAAAATCTATAAGGTCCTACTCTGAGTGGTTCCTTTCTCTTCCCATAGCTTGAGAGAAAGCCATAGCTTGAGAATGCCCAGTGTTGACAGTAGCTTCCCTATACTGTCTGCCACGTGTCAAGAGCTTTGTATAATTTTTTCTAGTAGGCCTCCAAGGCAGGAATTGACCCCATATAATAAAGAATATCAGTCTTAAAGAGTCTCTTGCTCAAATATCTAGGAAGTGCTACCACGTAGTTCGCTGAAGAGCCAGGATATAACCTGTGATTGTGACTTCCAAATTAGTGCTTTGTTTTGGTTTTATTTTTTTCTCCTGTAACATTGTGTTGTCCCTAGGGGGGAGGGCTGCTGCCACAGGGGGGCACAGACCAAACCTGTCCCCCAGAGCTTCCACAGTTTTCTCTTCCTTGTCTGTTCACGTCTCAACTTGAATGACATCTCCTCAGAGATGTTCTCTGGTACCTCCCTAGCATTGAGCCCCGAGCACATAGCTGGTGCTTAATAAAGGTCTGTCGGCTGACTGACCTGCTGTCCCAGCAAGAGCCATGAATGTACATTGATCTTAAAATGGGTAGTGGATTTCTTTCTTTTTTTTTTTTTTTTTTCAAGATTTTATTTATTAGAGATGGTAAGGGAGGGAATACAAGCAGGCTGGGCAAGGAGCCCAGCCCAATGCCAGCACCATGGGCTTGTGACTTAAGCCAAAGGCAGGCACTAAACGACTGAGCCACCCAGGTGCCCCAAAATGGGTAGTGGATTTTTTTTTTTAAGATTTTATATATTTATTTGACAGAGATCACAAGCAGGCAGAGCAGGCATAGAGAGGAGGAAGCAGGCTCCCTGAGGAGCAGAGAGCCCGATGTGGGGCCTGATCCCAGGACCCTGGGATCATGACCTGAGCCAAAGGCAGAGGCTTTCACCCACTGAGCCACCCAGGCGGCGCTGGGTAGTGGATTCTTGATAGCGCTTCATTTTGTCTGGAAGACTATAGGGGACCGAGTAACCTTTCTATATTTGTTTTCATAAAGTATCTGTAATTTCCAAGAGAAGAATAACAGGTCTAAAGGACCCTTCATCGGTCTTCAAAGTCACATTGGAATCAAGATAGAAAGCTAGCTCCTTTTTCAAGACACAAATGTCTTTTAATGGTAGCTCAGAAATGGACTCAAATTCTAACTAATGAGTTTCAGACAAACCCTGAACAACTCATGAATAAAAAAAGAAGGTCCTGAATGTTCAGCAGCAAAGTCACTGGCTGACGGTGATACTTAGGCGCCCTCTAGTGTGTTTTGGGTTTTATATCAGTAGGACCCGGCCTTCCTTCACACGTCCCGTGATAGAGATCTCCTGGATTCCAAGGTGATTTTCCCAGGGCGTTCTAATGTACGATCAACAGATGAAAAATGCACATGGTACAGATGAAAAATGGCAAAAATAATTGTGGGGCAGTTTAATTTAGAAACGGATGGTTCTGCTCTGAGCCATTATTTACAAGCAAAGAAGGCAATTTAGGTGACCCTGAGCGGTCAGTGGGCGTGAAGTTACAAGTTACTACAAAATGTTGTCTTGTGAATCCATTAAGAACTATAGCGCTCCTGCGAGGCTCAGTCGTTAAGCGTCTACCACTGGCTCAGGTCCAGAGTACAGGGTCCTGAGATGGAGCCCTGCATTGGGCTCCCTACTGTGGGGTGGGGGCGGGACTGCTTCTCCCTCTCCCACTCCTCCTGCTTATATTGCCCACCCCTGTCAAATAAATAAATAAAATCATTTTAAAAAAGCTATAAAAGGGTATCAAATGGAAGGCTGTGCTCTCATCCCTGTCCACCCTTCACAATTAATCACCAGCATATCCTTCCAGTTTTTTATGCATACCTAATGAAACACAGAGCTTTATCCTTCCTCACTTTTTTACACTGTGTGCATTGTTCTGTACCTTTGATTTTTCCCTTAATAATAAAAAAACTCTGGTAAGTTGTCCAAAACCGTTCATGGAGAACATCCTCATTATTATTATTATCTTTTAACAGCTACAGTGTACTTTATTCTTTGGATGTACTATAATTTCAGTATTACCCATGTGATAGATATCTGGGTAGTTTCCAATCTTTCTCTGAAAAAAGGCTGAAATGAATCTTGTACAAGAGTTATTTCAAAACTGCACATATATAACTAGGAAAAATTCCTAGGAATGTGATGTATTGGATCAAATAAAAATAATCTTTGCTAACAATTATATAGTGTTGGCTATAAGGCAGACATTGATCTAACCACACTACATATATTAACCTATGTATTTAACCTTCTTAACAATCCTGTGAGGAAGGTACTGTTATATATATGTATGAATATATACATACATATATATATTTTTTAAAGAATGAGGAAACTGAGGCACATAGGGGTTAAGCAACCTGCCCAAGGTCAGAGAGCAGGTGGCAGTGCCAAACACCTTGGCTCTGAAGTCTATTCTCTTCCATTATGTTTTACTTTTTCAAGGAGTATATGTATTTGTATTTTAAAGGGATATTAACAAATTATCCTCCACACCGGTTATACCAATTTTTTATCTTACCACCCTGATGTTGTACTTTTTTGCCTACAGCTTCATCAAACATTTGGAATTTTGTTGGTTTAATTATAGGTGAAAAATAGAATCCCAGTGTAGTATTGACTTACATTTCTCTTCTAATGGCTGAGGTTGGGTATCTTTTCATGTATTTCATAGATATATGACTTAACTTTTCTGTAAATTTTCTATTGACCTTTGGTCTTTATTTTTGTATTGGGATTTTTAGTCTTGATTTCTAGAAGCTGTTTATATATTAGCAATATTAGAGTTTCATCTGTGATACGATTTAGAAATATTTTTGTTCTTTGTATTTTGACTCTCATGCTTTTTCCTATAGAAGTATTTTGTATTTATGTAGTCAAATTTATCAATCTTTTGTAGATTTTGGATTTTCAACCATTTTGAGGTTATGGGAGAATGTGCTTTTTTTTCCCCTAGTATTTTTGTGGTTTAATTTTTTTAAATTAAATATTTGGTCCATTTGGAATTTATCTTGTTGTATGATATGAGTTATGGATCTGACTTCATTTCCTCCCAGATGGCTACCCAGTTGTTTTATTGAACAATGCACCATTTCCTCAATGATTTGAGATACTGCCTTATCAAATCATAGTATCATCTCCTATATTCTCATATGTAGTTTTGTTCTGTTTCTGCAGTTTCTACTCTGTTGTTCCATTTTTGTCTATATATGCATCAAATATCATCCTAGTATTTAATTATTGAGGATTTAAAATACACTCTCTGGTAGTGCTAAATTCTCTCATGATTCTTAATGTCCGGAGCTTTCTTTATTATCCCTGCTTTAATTTTTCATCTGAACTTAATCAGCTTTTTGAGTTCTATTAAAAAAAAAAAAAAACTGTTGACATTTTTTGGGGATGTCATAAGCTTCTTAGATGTACTTTCAGATCTTCCCAAAGCCAATACACAATTTAAGGCCATGTGGAATTCAACTGGGCCTAAATGCTTGTGACAAAATGATGTATTAAAAAGCTGCTTTTCTTCACTGTGTAACGGTAACTGACATTTAGTCATTCATTTGGGACAGATGTCATTTATTCTCTCAGTATTTCTGGTTGTAAGACATTGCTCATCTCTTTCAAAGAAGTTAAGAGGAGAAAATAGCTTTTCAAACATGAAAACTTTCCAGATAGATGCTGCTTAATCTAAAACCATATCCTCCAAACCTGCCACCTCCGATTCTACCTCCTGTTCGCAAATTGGCAGAATAATCCTACCATCCATTGAACACCTCAGTGCTCTATGGCTACTGACTTACACAACTATGACTTCCAGTTTCTGGAAAACCCTGTATGTGTTTTATGTGCGGCCCATGGACCAGCAGCCTTGACATCACCTGGGCACTTGTTAGAAATCCACACGCCTGAGTCTCACCCCAGACCTACTGGATTAAAATCTGTATGTTAACAAGATTCTGGGTGGTTCATAAATGCCTTCAAGTTTGAGGGGGAAAAGAGATCAGTGGTTCTCAGTGACATCAGAGCAGCAGAAGTGGCATCACCCAGAACTGTGTAGGAAATTAAAATTCTTGGGTCCCACCCTGTACCTACTGAATCAGAAGCCCCTAAGTTAGGTCCAGTAGTCTGTTTAAACAAGCCCTCCAGTTGATTCTGATTCAACTAATGTTTGAGAATCCCTGATGTAAAGCAATGGTTCTCAATCTTGGCTAAGCATTAGAATCACTTGGGGAGCTTTGAAAAAAATCCCCATGCTGACCGTGCACTCCAGATTAATTAAATCAGAAATTCAGGGCTTCAGCAGGCCAAGGAATCCGTATTCTTTTAATTTTCCAGATGATTCCACCAGGAAGCCAAGGATGAGAACCACTGCTCTAGTCTGGAAAAGTGCATCTCAAACCTGGCTACACGTTAGAATCACTTGAAGATCTTTGAAACAAAAATACTGGCGCTCAGCGTCTTACCCAAAGATGTCAGTTGGTCTACGTGAAGCCAAGAATCACTTTTTAAAATTAGTTTCTCAGGGGAATCTAATATCCAGCCAGGTTTTCAAACCACTGCTCTAGAAAATACCATTTTCCCTTCACATAAAATTTGTACTGAAGAGAGTAAGTCTGGAGGTGATATAAGAGGTCCATTTTTCATTCCCCGTCTATTTACTGAGACCTTACAGTATGTTAGGTTAGTTACCATGAAGATTAAAAATAGGTACAAATCGGGGCGCCTGGGTGGCTCAGTGGATTAAAGCCTCTGCCTTTGGCTCAGGTCATGATCCCGGGGTCCTGGGATCGAGCCCCACATCGGGCTCTCTGCTCAGCGGGGAGCCTGCTTCCTCCTCTCTCTCTGCCTGCCTCTCTGCCTACTTGTGATCTCTGTCTGTCAAATAAATAAATAAATCTAAAAAAAAAAAAAGGTACAAATCAATCAAGTTCTTGCCCATAAGGAAACCTATAATCTGTAGGGACAGAAAGACCTGCACATATGTCATATGTAAATAATGACTCTAAAGGAACATATTGTTCAATGCTATTGACTATAATTCAATAAAAACAGTTACACATATCCTATCACTGTTAAGTCAAACTAATTTCTATCCTTTTTATTTTATTTTATTTTTTAAAAGATTTTATTTATTTGTCAGAGAGAGAGAGGGAGAGAGAGCAAGCACAGGCAGACAGAATGGCAGGCAGAGGCAGAGGGAGAAGCAGGCTCCCTGCTGAGCAAGGAGCCCGATGTGGGACTCGATCCCAGGACGCTGGGATCATGACCTGAGCCGAAGGCAGCTGCTTAACCAACTGAGCCACCCAGGCGTCCCAATTTCTATCCTTTTTAAAAGAAGAGGAGTAAGAGGAA
Organism: Lutra lutra; assembly: GCF_902655055.1. NCBI lineage: Eukaryota > Metazoa > Chordata > Mammalia > Carnivora > Mustelidae > Lutra > Lutra lutra. The sequence continues at coordinate 18,435,593 of NC_062287.1, read as the reverse complement.
GGAAATGTATGTTGGAAAATGGTGAAGAAACCGTTTTGAATATAATTAGCAATCGGCCCTCGGACATTTGAACCTGGAGAAATGGTAGACAAGGTCAACAGCCACTTCAAAGACTAATTTATGAGCTTAAAGATTGAGCAAGCTAAAAATGCTTTAAAGTTTTCTCACTCCCTAACAAGAAATTGTGCTATGGGATCACTGTAAGTCAGCTCACCCCAATATTGTTTGTAAATGAAGTTATAACTACTAAGAAAAATTAGCAATTAAGAAATCAGCAATTAAAGAGTTTATAATAAAGCTATTTTCACTTCTATTATAACTTTCTTTTGGCCTATTTGTCTCTCCTTCTAGACTGGCTTCTTTTGAGAACACATTTAAAAATAAATGAAAAATATTGTTCTAGTCTGGGAGAAATTACTGGTTATAAATACTTCTCACAGATAATGGACTGTAGAATTTATATTTTTAAAGGAGCAACCAAGCAAAATTCAAAATTTCATATATTTTATGAAAGGTACATTAACATCTAAAATTGGGACAGATTGTTGATAATTCTTTTGCATTCAGCCAACTGTTTTGAGAATTCAGCTGAATATACTATATCCATTCCTCTGTTTTATTATCAGTTATAAAGGCAAGGATGTTACTATAATCCTTTAAGACTATAAAGGGAGTTTCTGAATTAAGAGAAAATCACAAATGTTCATCTACCTCCTTTTCATGTTCTATCAAAAAATACTTACAGGTTAGAACAGGTTAGAGCATTTTAAATAATACCAGTTTGACTTTGGAATAGGTCTAAGGGCATCCCCATGTAATGTAATAACCTTTCCTTCATATTTGAAAATGACCTCACAGTAGGTAATGAATTTCAAGCTGATCCTCCCAAGAAGGATGGTGGATATACTGATCTAGCCATTCTTTTCTTATGTCCATGGACATGTCCACTAGGAGTTGGTCTGATAGGATCTGAGTGCCCAGCAAATAGAGTTAAGGCTACTGACTCCCAATAGATTTGAATCCATCATCCAGGATAGAAATCACTCTTGAACTGATCAGATGAGAAAGGGAGGGCACTTACTGTTCTGATTTTATAGATGGAGAGACTAAAGTTTAATTATATCATTTGCACAGAATAAAGGACGGAGGACGGTGTAGTGATTATCAGTTGTGGTTGGAAAGGTAGTAGAATCATCTGGATAATTAAAAAGAAAAACCAAGGGGTGCCTGGGTGGCTCAGTTGGTTAGGCATCTGCCTTTGGCTCAGATCATGATCTTGGGGTCCTGGGATCAAGCCCCACATTGGGCTCACTGCTTCATGGGGAGTCTGCTTCTCCCTCTCCTTCTGCCCTACCCTCGACTCCTGCGTGCGTGCTCTCGTGTTTTCCGTCTCTCTCTCTTGCATGAGTTCTCTCAAATAAATAAATCTTAAAAGCCCCCAAACCAAACCATCACATGCTATAGACTGCCGCCGTCCTACCACTGCCCAAAATGTATATAAAAATCGAAGTTGAGAATCACTTGTGTGCGTGTTGCTGTTACTGACATGAGTGTGTCATGTCACCTCCAACGCATTGGGACATTTAATAGAGTTGAAAGCCAGTGGTTGTAGTAGAAAGAAAGGCAAGCAACACAGGGAGTCAAACCTCCAGTCCTGATTTTATCTAATGGAGTATGCAATTAAAAAAAAAAAATCCAGGGTGCCTGGGTGGCTCAGTGGGTTAAAGCCTCTGCCTTCGGCTCAGGTCGTGATCCCAGGGTCCTGGGATCGAGCCCCACATCGGGCTCTCTGCTCTGCAGGAAGCCTGCTTCCTCCCCCGTCTCTGTCTGCCTGCCTCTCTGCCTACTTGTGATGTCTCTCTCTCTCTCTGTCAAATAAAGAAAATCTTAAAAAAAAAAAAAAAATCCATGGTTCCCTGAATGGAAATGTTTTGGATATAGTAATTGAGTTACAGCACTGTAAGCCATTGATGGCTTTGATTTTGCTCTTAAGAATTAGTGGAATGAGGGGCACCTGGGTGGCTCAGTCTGTTAAGCATCTGCCTTCTGCTCAGGTCATGATCCCAGGGTCCTGGGATCCAGCCTGGTGGGAACCCTGCTTCTCCCTCTCCTTCTGCCTGCTGCTCTGCCTACTTGCACTCTTGCTTTCTCTCTCTGTCAAATAAATTAAATCTTGAAAAAAATTATGGAATAATTCCCCTGATTCTTCAAAGAGGAGCAAGGGATAGGGCATTTGTTTTACTCAGCCGCATGGTTAGAATGACATCACCGTCTCAAAGGAAATGATCTCCAGCCATTGCAAACAAAGGCACCTTCCAGGCCAGTAGTGCTTGGAGGAGATTAATAAGTAGCACTTACATACCTGTTCCGGGAGAATGTCCCCCCTTTTTTTATTGTGAAGTTGAAGATAAGAATCCGTTTTAGGAGTAGGTAATCCCAAAGTCAGCTTGTTTTTCTCCACGAAATATTGTTTGGACTTCCTTCGCCGACGGCCACGTGATCCTGGCAGGAAAACCTCATGATGTGAACTTGAACTCTTCAAGTAACGAGAGAGGTTGCTGGACTTCTCCACCAGGTCACTGTCGCTCAGCTCTGAAAATGGCTGGCTGCGGTGGGCACCCCGCTCATAGTTTGGGCTTAAAAATTCACTGCCAAGTAAGGAGGCAACACTCTGGGGGCTACTCTTGGGTTCACCTTTCTCCCCGGAGAGTTCCATCGACGTCTCCTTGGAAGGGTACAGGGGATCCGGATTCAGATTTTCGGAAGAGCTGTCTACAGACTCTGGCAATGCGTCCATAGTCAACAACTTCCTCTCCTCTTTCTTACTCTTCCAGTTCGGGTCATATCGGAGGTCTGAATATTTGTCTTCTACTGGTTGTTGGCTGCCCAAAGCAGAAAGGAAATGTCAAGTCCTTAATTAAAATGAATTTGCACGTTATGTTTAATTATCTTAGTTGAATCTTTCTCCTATAATTTTCCTTTTACTACCTACGTATCGAAGACATAACTGAGGCTCAAATTAGGTTTATGGAGTACACATAAGGGCAAAAAGGTTTTAAATATTCGCTCATTAAATTAGGGAATAAAAATGGGGGATAGTTCATTTATGAATGCCTGAAAAGCGCTGAAAATCACACACCAGTGAATCGCTGTGGTTCAAGGGGAGCTATGACTGACGCACACCTTGAACACTTCAACTAGCGAAGATAAACCTGATTTCTCATTTTGGCCAGTGATGCATACATTTGGGTGCTTATCTGGGAAGAAAATGCCGTTATTGCCTGGATGACCATTTCCTCCGTCTGCCCCACCTGTGAGGGGAAGCAAGATTGATCTTAACTGAATTCCTACCCAGGTTCATCCTCCTTTAAAGTATTTTGCTTCTCATCTTGTCTTTGTAGATTTCAATGTATATACTGAAGAACGAACCCCAATGTTTAGGATCAGACGGTGGCTCACAGAAAAGTTCTTAGTTTGTATTCTGTGGGTTTGTCACATGGATGCACACAAAACAGAACACAGGTTGGCTGTAGGACGGCCCTACTTCAGCAAAAGGTTAAACATATGGTCTCACCATAGGGATGCGGGCTAGTCCCTAATCAGGGCATATGATCCCAAGTAAAGTCTTCCCTTTTCCTCATGACAGTCTCAATTTGTAAAGCACCTCCTGGTCTTAACCAAAAAAAGAAAAAAAAAATGCTGGTAATATGGCATGTTTAATGGCCCCTTTCATCTTCAGAAGCTAAATGGGAGAGATTTTCCTTCCTTGAGTATAGTAGATGCAATCCTCTAATCAAAAAGAAAATGTAAATCACCTAGGCTTTTTATGCTACTTGATATTCCCGTTTACAGAGGACATAATTTTATGCTGGATAAACAAATGAATGGTGCCCCGGCTACTGATTTACTTCTCTTAATGTGGCCCTGGATGTCTTTTGATTTGAGGTAAAGCAAAAATTAGAGTGAGAAGACAAAACTCCTGTGTCTTGCTAAACTGTCATTTTGAATTAAGATGGAGAACTTCTTGGGATACCTGGGTGGCTCGGTCAGTTAAGGATCTGTTTTCAGCTCAGGTCATGATCCCAGAGTTCTTGGATCGAGTCCCATGTGGGTCTCCTTGCTCAGTGGGGAGCCTGCTTCTCCCTCTCCCTCTGCCGACACCCCTGCTTGTGTATGCTTTCTCTCTCTGACAAATAAGTAAAATCTAAAAAAAAAAAAAGAAAAGAAAAGAAAAGATGGAGGACTTCTTGGAGTAGGCTGCTCTGCTTTCTCCACCAAGGGAAGAAAAATGATATTCTCTTCCATCAAAATGCCTGAATGGAGATGGTGCACATTTGTTGGGAAGTTAGATATCAAATTATGCAACTCACCCCATGTCCTAAGCATCATGGGTTACCTGCCTCTGGGTTTTTTGAGGAGGAGGTTTCTCCTGTGTGATGTCTTATGAACTCACACTGTGTTTTAGCCTTGTCTAGAGAGCCTTTGCTCTCTAGGTCTCATTGGGCATAGAGTGGGACGTGGAGTGGTCCAACAGGGCACAGTCTGGACTTGGGACTGGACAGACCTGGGCTCAAGTTCTGGGTCTGTCATTATCTGTGCATAAAATTATGCCATCTCTGAGCTAGTTTTTCTTGTCCTTAAGTAGCAATTATATTCTGGTTACTTCTCAGGATTGCATAAACATCAGAATGAGACAATGTATCTTAACGTTCTGTATTTGTGCTTACTTTGCCTTTCACTATGCTAACTTTGGCTCTTCACCCAGTTACAGTTCTGGGCGGCAGGGTCTGAGTCTTCCTTCCTTCCCTAATCTCTACCTGAGTGCTCAAGCCTGTGCTCTGGACAGAGGAGTTAATGAGTATTTCTCAAATAACTGAGCCTCTAAAATTACTTGAGTCAACACAAATGTAGTATCAGATATCAATTTTTAAAAACCCAATAGTAGTCCATTAGAATCTACACATGCAGAAAAGCTTGCAAATTAGTGAATGATTTTTGGGCCTATCATGTGATGAGTTAAACATAAGCGTGATTGTTTAGGTGGGAAAGAACAGATTAAGGGGTACCTTGGTTCCATCTTTGAGTAAGTAAAGATATGAATTTTTTTTAAAGATTTATTTATTTGACAGAGAGAGATCACAAGTAGGCAGAGAGGCAGGCAGAGAGAGATGGGGAAGCAGGCTCCCTGCTGAGCAGAAAGCCCGATGTGGGGCTCGATCCCAGGACCCTGAGACCATGACCTGAGCCGAAGGCAGAGGCTTAACCCACTGAGCCACCCAGGCACCCCAGAATGTGATGCTTTTAAAGAACAGATTCTGAACGGATCAAAGGAGGGTTGAGGAGAGCTCACGGGGAAGCAGAGGTAAGATCCTGAAGGACTCTGTAAACTCTGTGAAGGAATTTGGCTTACCTATGTTAACTTGAGAGTCTGGCTTTGAGCAAAAATAATTAGAGCGCAAAGATGTTAGTAAGATCTAAATACTTCTGGAGAGCCCAGGTGATGAGTTTTTGGAAGGGATTATCTACAGAGGCGTTTTTGTTTGCTTGTTTTTTGTGAAGTTTTAGGATAGCTAGCCTTCTTCTTTGCACTCTTTAAAGCAGGGGTTGGTACTCTTTGAAAGTGAGTATCCAGGAGCGTTTGGGTGGCTCGGCTGCCTGACCTTCAGCTCAGGTCGTGATCCCGGGGTCCTGGGATTGAGTTACCATGTGAACAGGTGCAATTCTTTAACGTCTCTGTGCCTTAGCTTGCATGTCAGTGAAATGAGATAACAGTACCTATCTCAGGGTGCCGTTGAGAGGATTAAGTGAGTGAATACATACGAATGCTTACACATCCGTGACACAGGGTAAGTACCCCATGAGGGCTGGCTAGCTAGGACCACCTCTGCCCGCGAGCTCCGTGGCCATTCTTTGCCCTGTGTTGCATTCAGTCACCATGACACGATGCGTGTTGTGTCGTGCATTGTGCTTCCTGTGGGTGGATCTCAAGGGATTCTTCTCTCCCTGGGGCTCAAGTTATTTCCAGGGCTCGGAGCTGTGTTGTGATGCACTCAGGGGCACCTTTGTGGCTTGAAGGAACTAACCTTTATCTTCAAAAATCCGATTTTCGTTACCATGCCTTAGGCACCTGTGGATGACCTGTTTGAACTATAGTTTAGGAAATGGGACTAAGAAATTTCAGCCACACGATGAAATATTTTAAGAACCTGCTGAGTGCTGATGAGGAAGATAAAACTGGGAGAATTAAAGGACTTTAGATCTTCAGAAAGAACTGTAATTTCTGGGGCGCCTGGGTGGCTCTGTGGGTTAAGCCTCTGCCTTCCGCTCAGGTCATGGTCTCAGGGTCCTGGGATCGAGCCCCACATCAGGCTCTCTGCTCAGCAGGGAGCCTGCTTCCCTTCCTCTCTCTCTCTCTCTCTGCCTGCCTCTCTGCCTACTTGTGATCTCTCTCTGTCAAATAAATAAATAAAATTAAAAAGAAAGAAAAAACTGTAATTTCTGGTCTCAACAGATCACCTTTCTTAAATACCCCTAGAGGTATATCACACATTGCAGAAGGACTGGTGTCTTAAGTGGAACCCAAGCAATACAAAGGCTTTGGGAACAAATCAGAAAAAAAAAAAAAAATGAATTGCTTTGATTGAGAAGAATGTTTCTAAACCAAACGTGGGAAGAGAAACTCTAATAATGGATCCCGAAGAAATCTGAATCTGAAAATGCGGCTTTTCTAAGAGCTTTAATTACACTGCCCCATTTACACCTGCAATGACGGTCTCCAAGTGTTCCCTCCGTCCCCTTTCTAGATGGAAACTCTATGTCGAAACAAATGTTTTGCAAAATCATGAGCCCGGGAGGCTGTAATACTTCACAGAAACAAATCTAATGTTTGAAATAGAACATTGATACTGAAGAACCCCATTGTGCTGAGCTTGTGTGCTAAGAAGCTCAATTAGGTTTCGTGGTCCAGGTCAACGCAGTGGAACAAAATGAGTGTGAAGTGCTCCTTCATCAGTAATCATCTGCACACAAAACACACACTTCTCTTCCTCCCCATTTGATAGAAAGGTTACACAGACAATGCATGCACAACTCTTTTGTTGCTGTTCAGACAACAGATGCCAGGTCTCCTCTTCAGATGCCTAGGTGAGACCTGGATGCAGAGAGGAAGGGGAGGTGGTCTTGTACGCATACGCCATGATATTTGCAGGCTTTAATGGACCATATCTGAGTACTCACTGTACTCAAGTTCAAGCAAAATAAAATCAAATCTCCATTTAATGAAGAGCCTCATATTTAGTGGAGCATTCAATCAAAAAATTACTAAAATTAGAGCATGTTTCTAGTACAATTAACATCCTTTGCACTCATAATAAAATATTCAATAACTGGCCATTTTGCCTGTTGAGGAGGTGAATAAAAGCACTGCTATTAATCATTTAGCTGTTATTTATTTGCCACTTTATTTTAAGTAGGCAGTTAAATGGAACTGCACATGTTATTATTGATTTAGGTTTAATTTAATCCTTTTAAACAGAACAATTATTCCCAATTTATATGCCATTAAATCTTTTATGCATATGAACTGCAAATTCAATTTTTGCCTAAGTGTAAAGTTTTTAAAGCTTCTTTAAGGAACTATAAAACTGACAGTTATTTCCAAGGATTTCTGAATCCTAGGCTCCTCTTAATCTTTTTATCAATGGCTTTTAAGTAAATCAAATGAAATAAATCCAAAGGATTAAAAAAAAATCACTTTTGCAAGCACGAAGAAAATGGTCCCATAAACACACTGATGCACTTCAAGTAGGTTGTTTACCATGCAGGAAATTTCATTTAATGTAGGCATCCTGCTTACAAAAAATTAAGCATTTTAATTGGAAAAAAGTTGCTTTAATGAACCGAAGGCCAGACTGTCTACAGAAGCACACTCAAAAGCAGAAGTGTGGATTGTTACCTAGTGAACATAATTTACAGCAGTTATATAATTTGGATAATTCCAACCAGAGTCCCTTCTTTGTCTCTGACAACAGATTTATGGCTGCAAAATAACCGGATATTTGCCCCGCGTTCTTATAAGTACCAGCCTTGATTCAAGGATAGTCTGGGAGGTGAATGAAAACAAATGATCTAAAGAACACAGGGTCATAATTGGGATGTAAAATTCTCGTACCTCACTTCTCTTATGTGAAACAAAGCCTGAGTCTTCACAGGGGAAATGATGTATGACCCAGTATTTAGAAACACAATTCCTCGCATTCAGGGAGAGTCTACAGTGCTCATGCCAGGAATTTTCCATGGCCCTCTTGGATGTCCTTTTCATTCTCCAGAAACAGCAGCTTAGAAGCCTTGGATTTATGAAATTTGTAGGCGTTTACGCTCTCTGTAGATAGAATTTCCTGTCTTTTATTTGTTTTGTTGTATTATTTGTCAAAGATTTGTTTATCCAGAGAGCGAGCACGAGAGAGCCAGGGTGGGTGGGGGAGGGGGAAGTGGAAAAAAAATATATCTCAAGCCGACTCCCTGCTGAGCACAGACTCTCTGCAGGGCTCAATCTCAGGACCCTGAGGCCATGACCTGAGCCGAAATCAAGAGTTGGATGCTTAACCCACTGAGCCACCTAGGCATCCCATCGAATTTCCTGTCTTCTAAGTGTCTGATATTGACAGCATTGTAATTGCAAGGAAGCCGTGTGTCATGAGAAAGGCAATGGAAGGACAGGCCTCGAAATGTGGGTCCCAGTCCACATTTTGCCACTGCCCGGCCGTGGGTACTTGGGTGAATCTCTTCCCCACCCTAGGCGTTGGGTTCCTCCTGCGGACAGTAAGGAGAAGAGGCTGTGCTTTATGAGCCTGGCAGCTCGGAGGACCCGTAGTGTTATTTGCTGGATTACAACCATCATGCAAAATTCAGCAATGGTATATAAGCATTGGAAAAAGCACTCATTTTAAATTCAGTAGATTAAACATGTAGAATAATTAAAGCTCTCTATATTTTCACACTTGCCGGGGAGTAGAAATAATACAGTTAAGGTCAGGAATTAAACTAGTCCTTTACTAACTTGCTTACAAGCCTCTTAATCGTCTTGATAACCTCGCAGGATTGTAGGGGAGGGGACTTAAAACAATACTTGGGGCGGTTTTCAAACTCACCGTTTATTTACTAATTTAGCACCAAAAGCCTCCCGATTTTGAAATAAGCTAGAAAGGAACTCGTGGTTGTCTCTGAGGGCATTACACCCCAGGCCACTGCAGTGTTAGCATTTCTGGCGGGGCCTCTGCCTTTAACAGACACAAGCTATGCCCACGCACACACTTGACTTCCGTCCCTGTCTGCTCATCTGTTGTGATGGCACCATGCCTGCCCTGGGAGAGCACCAGGGCTTAAAGACGGTAGCGTTTGCGAGCGGATGGTTGCACAGACAACAGAAATGACGCATGCCTGCGACGGAAAGTCACTTCTCCCGTATAACCATTCCCCAGTGATCAGAAATAACTCAAATGCTGTAGCCATCCCTAAAATATTGTGTGAAGGATGTAGTGTAATGTACATGAAGTGCACAGCCGACCCAGGGCCTTAAATTGAAAATCTATCTTGGAAAGTCCATAAATATCAACATGGACGAATGTTTCTAGACACCGACAGGGATGCACGTGGGCTCCTGGAAACTCCCACAGTGTTCTTAGCAATTTTAGAATCTTAAACATGCCCTCGGGTGTTATCTTTACCCTCCTAAGCAGCACAAACAACAACAAGAAAGCAAACACACTCTACAACACCTGTGTGAGAAAAGTCTGCCGTCAGTTTCCCAGTCCCAGTGTGTTCTACGGAACAGTCTGGAAAACGTGTGGGGAAATGAAAAGGCTGAGTTTTGGTCTTTACTCAGTCTCTCTCTACTCACTGTTTCGGTTCCCCAGTACTGCTGTTTGAACCCTTCCCCTGATTTTTGTATTATTAATCAGAAATAATATATATAAAAGCATTTGAGAGGAAGATCCTAGACCACCACAACACAATAAAAATGCAGATTATTATTACCGAGTCCCTTTCTTATTTTTAGACAATTCTGGGCATAAAAAGTTAAGAACTGCTCATTTTGCCTTCTCTCCTGCCCAGTAATTTCTCTCACAAGGTGGTTCGTTAGAATATGGGATCTTTGGGACGCCTGGGTGGCTCAGTGGGTTGGGCCGCTGCCTTCGGCTGGGGTCATGATCTCAGGGTCCTGGGATCGAGTCCCACATCGGGCTCTCTGCTTGGCAGGGAGCCTACTTCCCTCTCTCTCTCTGCCTGCCTCTCTGTCTACTTGTGATCTCTGTCTGTCAAATAAATAAATAAAATCTTAAAAAAAAAAAAAAGAATATGGGATCTTTGGTGAAGGCTATCATTCCCAAATGATGTGAAAGACCTCTACAGACCTTAATGAATGAAAACATCTCTCTTTCCCAGGAGAGGTCCTGAGGAATACCGGAGACTATGACCTGGCTACCCAAAGCAAAATACAATTAATGTTGGTTTATTCCGAAGGCACAGTATCTTTGAAACACTTTTATTACTTTACTAAAATGTGTGATTTTCCATGTATATTTACTCTGGCCTCAGTTGAGTCCATATGGAAATTGTTACAGCCTTAATTTCTGCTAGATTGTAAAACTGAATCCTTTATCGGATCAGCCCTGATCACCTATCTAGATAACTTATAATTAGAGGCTCAGGCTTTGGTTAGGGAAGCACTTATTCAGCTCAATTCCTGGTTCTGCCCCTTGGTAACTACATATACCTAGGCAGCTGTCAGAGACTTGGTTCCTTATCTGCAAAATGGGGGTAATAATGCATAAGAGGCTCTTGCGAGGATAAATACAATAGTATATATAATGCAACTAGTTCTACAAATGGTAGCTAATTACATATAAGTATTCTTATTAAACACGTATACTAGGTACTGTACCGCTGCCCTCTAATTTTTTTAATCATATAAGGTTTCAGAGGCCCCAGGACTGAAGAAGTTATTTCCAGTGCTCGAGGAATTACATTGATCTCTTTCTTCGCCACCGCCGAGTGTCCTAAGGCTAGCTGTGGAGTGGGTTTTAAGGATTATCACGTGGAGATCCTCTCTCCACTCTTGATTCATTCACTGTAGTCAATGCCGCTCCAATTTCCATTAAGTAAAAGGTTTTCTCTAATCCATATACATTGAACTGGGGCTTGACTTTGGTGAGATATAAAAGAGTAATTGCTTTGAGGAGGTTCTAGTAACATCAAAACAGAAAAGAAGGGCTCAAGTGATTTGTCAGGCAGCTTTTAAAATTGTTGTTTTTAATAGCAAGAAGAAAGATTTTTCATGGTTTTAAGGCAAGGCTTTGACTAATTTTTTTTTGAACTACAATTCCCAGAATGCCATCTACCTTATAAAAATGAAAGCTTACTTGAATTTCACATTGAGAGTCTGAGATTGATTTGTCTGTTTCACGGCTAGTGCACTACTCAGAGCCAAGCAACAGTGCACGTAGAAAACATTTCCAGGACTTAAGTGAAAGAAGCCAATAACTAAACTAACCCGAATAATATTTTTGAGGCATTATTTGGCTTAATGCTTCGGTTGTATTTTCCTTTGTAGTGGGGAACTGCTCCTCCTAATATTCGATGTCTCAAGCACTATTTCGCTGCCCAATAATTACTAGGGCTAAAAGCCATTCTAACCCTGAGGATGATCGTCTGTCGTTAAAGATTTCTAAGGCAAATTAGTCTAAGGAAAACAGCAATATTTACAGATCTCTGAATCAGAAGACGAAGACCTGAACCATAATTTTGATTTCTATAAGTATTTTTCTTTATTTTGATATATACTGAGTGGTATTTACATGGTCCTTGGGTAAAGAGCCAGGGGTAAAAGCTGCTACCTGAGCACCAGACTCAAAGAGGAAAAACTCAACTGTGAGGAAATGAGGTCCCTCCATGGGTCCTTGTTTTGGTTTCTCCAGAATGCCTAACTACTGCAAAACATCTTTCCTCTCCCCTCGTTTCTGGAAAAAGGAGAAAAAACAACAACAACAAATAACCCAGCAGTGAAACTACTACCATTTATTGCCTAGGAGGTTCTGACTCTCTTATATCAGAGCTAATGATAAAAACACAGCTTAGGGCATCGAGTCAGACTGCATGAGTTCCCTACTCCACCCCTCCGTCGATGTAATAAATGGGTATAAATAGAAGCCCTTTAAGCCTCATGTATAGCCTTTAACATGGGGATCACTACAGTGTCTCCCAACAGGGTTGCCATATGAATTAAATGAGATAATACACAAAGACTGTTTAGCATAGGGATGGGCTCGTGCTAATCAGTCTATAGATGCCAGCTATCGTTATGAGCACCTTAAAGTAACCTTTGGCTTCTCTTCTTCCTTCAGCCACCATATCTGATCTGTCAACAAGCCCTGTCAATTCATATACTCATTCTCCCCACACCTCCCCCCCATATATTGCCTATGTGGCAAATGAATAAAAGATTGCTAAGAAGGATACACACCCACGCAGGAGAACATATTGGTTATCTCTAAGGAGGCAGATGGGGGGGGCGGTTTGAGAAGGGGAACAAGGAGGTTTTATTGTTGATGTTTTATGTCTATAAAAAATATATATGAGGGGCGCCTGGGTGGTGCAGTCAGTTGAGTGTCCAACCCTTGGTTTTGGCTCAGGTCATGATCTCAGGGTCCTGGGCAGGGTCCTGGGATTGAGCCCCACATTGGGCTCTGCAATTGGTGCAGAATCTGCTTGAGTTTCTTTCCCTCTCCCTCTGCCCCCTCACTTATGTGTGCATTCTCTCTAAAATATATTAATTAAAAAATAAATATCTGAAATAAATATGGCAATAAGGGTTATATGGTATTTTTCTGTACTTTTTTTTTTTTGGTGCAAAATGGTTGTACTTTTCTTTAGGTTAGAATTTCGTCACCATTTAACCAACATCGACAACAAAATCACAAACGTTCTCCCACAGCACTGTACTCACTGTTCAACAAGTTACTTGATCTGTGTTTGCCTCATTTTCCTTATCTGTAAAATGGGAAGACCAGCATTTTTCTGGCAGGATGACAAGGAAGAATTAAATGAAATTATGGATGGGCCTTTAAAAAGAGATACTGTTGTCTTGGTTGTAATTGTGATTATCATCGGGTAGTTTCTTAGTCTGTCGTGAGTTTACTCTCTAATTCAGAATGCGCCGGCTTGTAGGATAATCTTCCTCAAACACAGCTAACTCTCTCAGGTCTCCCCCAAGAACCTGTATTCTCTCCCCCTGCTGTAGCAGGGGAGGCCATCCGGCTGATGCTTCCCTGAGCCCCTCTCCCTCCCCCAGCGCTGGGGTGGTCCCTTGCTCATGCCACCTAACATTTGCACTGTACTTCGAGATCCCTAAGAAGCAAGTGAGCTTGATTCTGCCCGATAATGTTGCAGTGGAAGAAATAAGGAGGGAAAGCAGAAAGGAAGAAAAAGACTCAGGGTTGGGCTCTAATTCTGGTTCCCGCAGGTGCCCTTGCTGGGACTGTCTTGCTGAGACAGGTTGTAGGTTCTGTGTTCAATGCCCTGTCTGGGATGTGGGCTGGTTGCACACACGAGGCCCCTACATCAGGCCCCTTACATAGTCCTCTTTCCCTATGCTCAGAACAAATCCTCTGCCATCACGTGGGGCTTGAATGTGTCACACGTTCACTCTAATTTGGTTCTTGTTTCCACATTTTATCTTCTCTCCAAAACCCTGCCTGCCCAAGTTCTAGGCCTTCTAAGAAATTTTCCTCAATATATTTTACCCATTTAAAACAAAACAAAACAAAACTGGGCGCCTGGGTGGCTCAGTGGGTTAAGCCTCTGCCTTCAGCTCAGGTCATGGTCTCAGGGTCCTGAGATCGAGCCCCACATCGGGCTCTCTGCTCAGCGGGGAGCCTGCTTCCTCCTCTCTCTCTCTGCCTACTTGTGATCTCTGTCTGCCAAATAAATAAAAATATTAAAATGTCCAACACTTATTTTAAAAATAAACTAACATCTATAACTTATAAAGTGCTAGTCACTGTTCTACATTGTGTATTTTTGCATTTATTTTATCCTCAAAACTCTGTGAAGTAACTAGTGTCATCCCATTCTAGTGATGAGGGAACTGAGGCACAGAGAGATTAACTGGACTTGGCCAACTTACACAGCTAGTACGTGGCAGAATTTGAACCCAGATGGTCTGCTTCGGACTACATACTTTGTCGCCCCATGAAAACCTCTTTCTAACAATAGCTTTAACTTCTTCCATGCTGTGTCGTATAGTTTTTTTCATTAAAACTGAGTAATCCACTACTTTATATTCTCTTATATTATTTGGTCACTCATAGCATTATGTTAACACCCTATAAATACCGATTATTAGAAATTAAATCCTTACACGATTATGTAAGCCCCGGGAGGTAGACCTTCAAAAACTCGGGTAGGACTGCATTCCCAGAATGTACTCACTGACACGGATAGCAGTCCTGGGAGATGGACAGGCCAGATCAATGACAGTTGAGAAAAGTGAGCCACAAAAGAGTTAAGTGACTTATTCCAAATTATACACCGAACAGCAGTGCCTGGACCCAATCAACACCACCTGATTCCAAGTCATGGCACTTTTCTATAGCAGGCTTTCTGGAATTTCTCCAAGGTCAGGTCATAGCAGTGGAGACACTTGGAATATAGACAGGAAGCAAGGAGTGGAAGGAGTACATACGCCCTTATTCATGCCTTGTCTTTTGCATTTTTTTAAAAGGATTTTATTTAATTATTTGACAGAGAGATCACCAGTAGGCAGAGAGGCAGGCAGAGAGAGGGGGAAGCAGACTCCCCGCTGAGCAGAGAGCCCCATGCAGCTCCATCCCAGGACCCTGGGATCATGACCTGAGCCGAAGGCAGGGGCTTAACCCACTGAGCCACGCAGGTGCCCCTTTTGCATATTTTTTATTTTAAAAAGGGCGTGGCAAAAATCCTGGCTTCAAGCTGTCCTTAGTTGATTGGGACCTGTCCCACATACATTACAAGGAGTTCATTACCATAGCCTGTCCTCACTGTCGCTTGTGATCTACCAGTGATGACCTGACAATACATTTCAGGACCCACTGTTCTCGTACACAAGCCAGTTCCTTACCTGTTGTCCATGCCATTGCTCCGGGGGTGGAGGTTTTCTCGGCCATTCTTCCGTGCAACTTTTCTGCTTGCCTCCTCTTCCGTCTCACTCAGACTTTCCTCCTCTAAGCTGTCCGGCTCCATATTGTTGTCTCGGATTTGGTCTTCAAGCTGGGACTTACTCTCTTGAGTGAAGCTTCCCGAATCAGATTCCAAGGAGTCTTTTGAAATCAGATGTAAGTCCTTCTGAAAAGGTGGCTCTGTGGACTGGATCTTTAAGTTGGTATGATGAACAGGAGATTGAATTGAGAGCTTGGGAATTAATTTACTATGACTCATTTTGGAAACATACAAATGTGAATATGAACACAGATATTCTTGATGATAGGAGCAGTTGGCTTGAATATTTAAAGTTGTGGTTTACAAAGGCATTACCTAAAAAAAAAAAATTGTATTTATGTCACTTTGTGACTACTGAATTCTCTTTAATTTCAATGTTAATCAAACATTTAAGTGAGCAGAACCCTGTTACATTATCTGCAGCCTTTTGTATGTACGCTTTTGTCTGAGGAAGGTCTATTGGAAAACCTATTGTGTTTTTCTCTCTACAGAAACATATCTGATGTGGAGTTCATAAACAGCCTGAGTAATCAAATACAGCTTTATTGAGGAAATCAAATGGCTGGATTCCTTTTTCTACCGTCCAAGGGCCTATTACACACAAGCCTAGATAAAGCTAAATGGTTAATTATGGAGGGTACTTCGATAGCTTTATTTCAAATACCCAGGGCACCAACATAAATATGTCACATTTAGGAGTATTTATGAATAGAGTAAAACAGATTTCGGTTCTACCTTTTGAAAAGCAAAGGAGAGAGTGGAGAAGAGAGTGAGGAAGAGAGTGGTTTCCATAGTTGGAACTGTAAAGAGGGAAGCTGTTTTATGCCTAAATCTATATTGGCTGGTTTCATCATTTAGAAGACATTTTGGATCCCCGGTTGCCACTAGATAGGAATGAGTAATTTAGGTGGACATTACATGGAGATTAATATCAGCTTAATCTGTGTGTGTGTGTGTGTGTGTGTGTGTACAGTGATTACAACTGTCTAATGCAAAATTTGGAGGTTTTGTGAATCCTGCCACTAAGTGATTCGTAGCAGAGGCTGAATGTCTGCCTACCTGAAAAGGATGTTGTCCTTGAGAATATTGGGTGGGTGGGAGATTGGCCAGAGTAACAGCTAGGGTCCCTTCTAACACTCTTAAGTGTGTGATTCTAAGTGAGCCTTCCTTGTTTCAGAGGGCTGTCATGAAGACCCATGAGATGGTTTATGGAAAGGGTGCTCTAAGTTCGTATCAGATTGAAAGGAGATGATGATTTTGGATTGTGCTTCCTTTCATCTCTCCCCGGCATTTCTATTTTGCTCAGTCTTCTATCTCACTGCCTTTGTGCCATCTTTTTCCCCCCATAGGTCAGACAACTGAAACTTTTTACCGTCCGAGATTCCTATAACATTTTCTAAGGGCTTGCTCCTATTCTTTTGGCAAATGCTGGCTTTAATTAGATAACATGAGCTTATTCCTATTTCTTGCACTGTGAGTAATGTTGACCTCATTGCTAACACCATCAAACACCTTAGAGGAAAGTGCTTTAACAAACAAGACAGACAAAAGGTAGCATTCAGATTTAAATGCATACCAAGTGGTTTTCTTATTAATTTGAAGTTCCCCAAGCTGGTATTATACATATAAACAATATATTATTGTTTAACCATACAGACTGCTTTGCTGTATCATCTTATTTTAAAAATACATAGTGTGCCCTATCTTATTACTTTAATATTGACAAGTAGATGAACTCTTGCTTTTTAGGGAGTCTTAGAAAGCAGCAAATCCAAGCACTAACTAGCATTTAACAGAAACAGTTTGTATAAACATCTGTAAGAGTTTTACTGAATGAGTTTAAGTCACTGTACTTGGGATTGTTAAAGAAAAAGCTTAAAATAATCATTCTATTTCAATTTGGTATTGCTCATGAAATCAGTCAGTCCTCTCAATTGTTCTCCTTAAACGAGATAGACTAAGATTTCTTATGTGATAACACATTTTTTAAAAGTCCATAGAAGATAATTTTGTGGTAATTAGTGAAATCTGGAATAGTGCAGAGAATACAAAGCCGAACTAGCAAAGCTGGGGCTTTGCTGAGGCCTGATCTTATACAGGCATGAGATTAAAGAAGGAAAAGCTGGCATCTCCAGTACATTAGCAAGTAGGCATTTTACATGCAATGAATGTGGCTCCCTAGTGGCACAATTGTTTTTCACTGAAATTTCTGACCGAGAGAGAGGCTGACAGTCTCGTTACAAAAGTAAACAAGGCAGACTGGGGTGTCGCCAGTGGTATCCAGGCACTAAGACGCAGCCAGTTCCCTCGGGTTCCCTTCAAGGCCTTGGGTCTCTTCCTCTAGTAGCGGGAGGAACGAATTTCCTTCTGTAGGTGAAAAGGAACCCTGCTCACTCTGGCCAAGATGAAAGGTAGAGAAAAAGTTGCCCTATTGTGGAACAGCCCAGAAGCTGCCCATAAGGGATGATCGGTTTGTTTTCTATCTTTTTTCTGATGGACAAAACCTAGCAGCAAAGGCGTTTTAAGATCAAGGAGGTGACAGGTGGGGACGGGGGAGGGGTGGTCTGGTGCCCCGGACTGGTCTTTATCAACAGAAGACAGGGCTGCTCTGGGAGTCTCGGCACCAAAGTCTCTCCAGGTGCCGGCCTCTGGGTCCTTGTGCCTGCCTTGCCACGGTCCCGCCTTCCCGCCCGGGCCCCAAAGTTGCGGTTCTCCTGGTCCCGATCCAGTTTCCTCTGGAGATTTCCTGCTGTCCCCCCCAACCCCAGTCCCAGTCCTTCCCATTTCCCTTCCCCGGCGCGCGCACCCTCGTTCAGGAGGCAACCGCCTGTCACCTGCCCAGGGCTCCTCGGCGACCGCGACCCCTGCAGACCGCATCCTGCTGAGCCGCTACAGCCCCGCCCCACCCGCGTGGCAGGTGCTGCCGTGGAGACCGCGGCCAACAGAGCGTGCCGCCAGCCCGGCTCAGGGGGCGGGGCTCGGCTCAGGGGGCGGGGCCAGTGCGGTGGCCTTCCCCGTCCCGGAAGAGCGGGTGGGACCGGTTGTGAAGACTGTGTTGAAGGGCGGGGAACTCTGGGCCTGGCTGGTGTAGGGCCGTCCTGACTTCCCATGGTTGGAAAGCAAGGAAAGGCAGGCCACGGAGTGGGAGGAGATAATTCCGACAGATATTGCTAGAAGGGGCAAAGGACTCCTACAAATTAAGAAGGAAAATCCAGTGAAAGAATGGGTAAATGACTTGGACAGAAATCCAAATGGCAGATAAATATTTGTTTTTTGATTGAAAAGGTGCTTAATTCATTAATAATCAGAAGAGGCCAACTTAAAACCATACGGGATATCTATCACTCCATACTCCTCAGATGGGCGAAAGTCAAAAAGAGATAATCCCCAGGGTAGGGGAAGATGCGGAGCAAGGAACCCTCCTGCGCTACAGATGGGAGTGTGAAGTGGCGCGGCTGCTTTGGAAAATAGTTCAGGATTAGCTGGGATGTACCTATCCTGTGATAAACCAATTTCACTTATAGGTACCTACCTCTCAAACTTCTGTGCACCCAAACTGAAAACGACTGTCCAACCGTAGAACAGTTAATTAAAATGTGCTCTTCCATCCTCTAGCTTACTATATAACAGTGACAATGAATTAAATGCAGCAACAACACAGAGGGACTTTTAAAGATTTTATTTATTTGACAGAGATCACAAGTAGGCAGAGAGGCAGGCAGAGAGCGAGAGGGGGAAGCAGGCTCCCTGCTGAGCAGAGAGCCCGATGCGGGGCTCAATCCCAGGACCCTGGGACCATGACCTGAGCCGAAGGCAGAGGCTTTAACCCACTGAGCCACCCAGGCACCCCCATAGAGGGACTTTTAAAAGTCTGTCGGACTCCTGGTTTCAGCTCAGGTCATGATTTCAGAGCTGTGAGATGGAGCGGTGCGTGGGGCTCCCTGATCACTGAGGAAGTCTGCTTCTGTTTTCTTTCCCTCTCCCTTTGCCTGTCCTCTCTGCTTGGGCTGTCTCTCTCTGAAATAAAGAAATCTTTTTAAAAATGTTGAGGAAAAAACTCCTTAATATACACATTGTATGATTTTTATATATAAAAATTACAAACAGGAAAATTTAAACTGTACTGTATTTATGGATGTACAGTTAATGGAGAAAACTGAAAAGAAGCTAAGTGATTCTCATAAAGTTAGGACTGTGGTTAGCTAGGGGGGAGGGCATGTTGACACAGTGTTTGTGAGATTGCTGTTCCTACTTAATGCTAGTTACATAGATACTCACTTTATAATAGTTCATTAAGTTTATTTACACATATATATGTATATAGAATATTTAGTATTAAAAAGCCTTTAAAGAAGAGTAAAAAGGGATGTCTGGATGGCTCAGTTGTTAAGCATCTTCCTTCAGCTCAGGTCATGATCCCAGGGTCCTGGGATGGAGCCCCACATTGGCTCCCTGCTTAGCGGGAAGCCTGCTTTCCTTTCCCACTGCTTGAGTTCCTGATCTCGCTGTCTCTCTCTCTCTGTCAGATAAATAAAATCTTAAAAAAAAAAGAGAGTAAAAAAAAAAGTGTTGGGAATCATATTCACTTTAACATAGCATTAAAACCACAAGTAGATTTGAATAACTACTGCAAAGAGCTAAGAATGATTCCAGTTGCCTCATTCACGACAGGAAACAGAGAATTGGAAAATATCTTTATTACTCAATTTTACTCTTTTTTATCTGCTTTTTATTCGAGTTGGATATTTTATTTTTTAAAAAGATTATTTATTTGACAGAGATCACAAGTAGGCAGAGAGGCAGGCAGAGAGAGGGGGAAGCAGGCTCCCCACTGAGCAGAGAGCCCAATGCAGGGCTCAATCCCAGGACCCTGAGATCATGACCTGAGCCAAAGGCAGAGACTTTAACCCACTGAGCCACCCAGGCGCCCCTCTAGTTGGATATTTTAAAAAAGAAACTTCTTTGACAGCAGTTACCTTGTGTTATGACTATACAATGGAACCTCACTTAAGAAAGGAAAGCAAGGTAGCCAAAAACAGTGGGGGTATTCTGCCCAGTGTATGATACAAAGTAACATCAGAGCCACTACAAATGTGCCAACCAACCCCAAGCAGAAGGCTTTGTTCCCCAGAGCAGCTTCTGGAATATGTGAGGGCGTGGTTGCTGAGTCATTCCCTTGTCTGCCTCCTCTTCTGCTGGTCTGTGGGAACAGATGCTCTGGTTCTTGAGACTCATCAGGCGCGTTTGCACTCTCCAGAAGAGATTTTGTCCTGCTTTTCTGCAAATGATGCTTCCTGTGTGATTCAGGAATCTACCAATCCAGCACCTACTTTCGGAGACTGGTCACACACAGATGGAACACCCTGACCTTGATTTTCCCCCTCCCTCCTCTGGAATGGCTCTCCTGATTATTCTGGTTTAAAGCAACTAAAGGCTCAAAGAATAGTTCCGAGCAGCCGTAGTGGCCCAGTCAGGAGACGGAAGACACACCAAATTACTCGAACAGAAATCTCATGTGAAGATTTATCAACTGAAACTCTGAAAGGCGAGCAGGCATATCGCTTAGAAGGAAGCCACCACCAGCCCTGTTTCTAGGAGAACCCTAGGAAGAGTTTGGAATTATTAACCGTGCCAAGCTTGGAGGAAGGGACTGGAGTGGGGATCCAGGTCTCCAAGAAGGAGACAGAAAGCTGATGTGTGCCGGAGTCTGAAAAGGGACCACAAGGCTGGTTCTGGAGACTTGGGAAAACTGGAAATTAACTGCTGTTACTGAAACAAAGAGGGAGCAAAGGCGGAGCAGTCCCTTTTCCCTTTTCCAGCCTTGCGGTCTCCCTGTGATGCCCCCTACTGGCAGGCTTGACAAGGAGCCGGCTGGAGAAAGCTGGTTAGGAGGGTTTGCCCCAGTATCACAACAGACTTTGTGAGTGTATTTGAAGCAGAGAGACCTGATTTAGTAAGCAGCACAGCAATTTTCTCTTCTTCACAACTCCAAAGAATGAACACATATAAGCAAAGCCATAAAGTGCATCGTTTCTATCAGCTGTTATGGCAATCATAATGATCAATTTATGTATGAGTAATACTTCCCAGGGTTTCAAAGTGCTTTTCCATGCATTACCTGTTCAGAATTAGCTGTCAGCCTGACCCAGTGAGAAACACAAGTAAACAAAAAATCAGCATAGGTAGGTTAGTAATGCTGGACTGATTTGAATCCTTCTCCATCCTCTCTCCATCCATCCCTTTGGCTCCCTACTTCTCACTTCCCTGTCCTTATACTGTTCCAGTGCTCTGCTAGCAAAGTCCTTTCCTCCACTAGTTTTTGCCTCCCAGACTGCTACTCAGTCTCTAAGACCTCACTGAACTTCATCCCCTACAGGGAGAATTTTCAAGGAGTTCCCCCACGGGGCAGTTTTGTCCATCAGGGAATGTTGGCAGCATCTAGAGACACTTTTTCACTGTCATGACTTTGGGGAGGGGCTAGTGGCGTCTACTGGGTAGAGGTCAGGGATGGTGCCAGACATCCTAGAAGTGAGTAGGGCAGTCTCTACTGCCAAAAAGCCACTCAGTTCCAATGTTAATAGTGTTCAGGTTGACAAACCCCATGCTAGACTAATGGCCCTTGGTCTGTGGCCCCAAGGTACCCAAGTGCGCGCTTCCATCATTATACATGCAAGCTGTGGTGGCGTATTACTGATGAGTTACTAGTTAATGATTCTGTCACCTTCCTACTCTATGATGAGCTTCCAGAGAGCAAGGACTAGCAGTGAGCATGCCACTCAGTAGATGCTCCATAATGGTAAAAAAAACATAATACCCTTAAATGTAATGTAGCCTTTGGATGGAGGGTAGATCAAGGTAGCCCTATTAGACCTTTTAATAGAGGTATTACTCTTATTTGGCACATAACTAGGATGATGAGATAGATGATTAATTTAAGCCCAGGGTACACTCAAGAACAAAAAATAATTGCTATTGTTATTAACAGATATAAGCTGAAATTTTCACAGGTTGCTAGGAAGTATGGTCATTCTATGTGTAACTCTAAGAAGTTGCATCATCTGGTTCTTTTCCATATATGTTAAATTCGAAGCAAGTTAGAAGAGGGTAAGGAAAGGAACCCTGAGGACAGAGAGAAGGGACACTGCCCGCAAGTGAAGAGACAGAAGTGTCCCCAAAATAAGAGATGTTCAGAAAAACAAAGCACCTTGCGGTAGTTTGCCAGAGACAACAGGTATCCAACTAGTGGAAAACCCTGTGTGAAAATCAGGGTACGATAGCAAGCACAAGGGTTAATTTCCATAATGATCTTTAAAAAACTCTTACAGAGCAGATCAGTTTAGTAAATGTGCGTAGAAAGCTAAACCTCATGCAGTATATTTTACAAAGAATTTTCCCTCCAAATTTTAAAATGTTTAAAATTTCAAGGGAGCAAACCCTTAATTCTCTGCCCACCTCCAGAATTTATTTAGAATGACTTGTCAAGAATTCCAGAGGACTGACGTTGTAATATCTGTATGTTTATAGAGACAGTGCAGTTCAGCCAACAGAAATATAAGTAACACTGATGCTGTGCCAGAAGATGCAGTCAAGGGCTCGGGACCCTAGAAGGGAAGAGGGGGATTCTGCCTGGCTGGAACCAGAGGCTCTAGGAAGGAGATGATCCTATGGGGTGGTTCTTTTGAATACAGAGCAACAAATCATCAAGGAAGGCCTTTTTTCTTTTCTTTTCTTTTCTTTGTTTTCTTTCTCAAAAATTTTAAAACATTTTAAATTATATTTTTTATTATGAACATTTAAAAACACGTACAACAGTAGAGAGCAAAGGATAGCGAACCTACATGTAGCCCTCACCCAGCCTCAACAAAGACTGACATGTAAGCAGTCTTGTTTCTTTTTTTTTTTTTTTTTAAGATTTTATTTATTTATTTGACAGAGATCACAAGTAGGCAGAGAGGCAGGCAGAGAGAGAGAGAGAAGCGGAAGCAGGCTCCCCGCTAAGCAGAGAGCCCCATGCAGGGCTCGATGCAGGGCTCAATCCCAGGATGCAGGGATCATGACCTGAGCCGAAGGCAGAGGCTTAACCCACTGAGCCACCCAGGCGCCCCTTGTTTCTTTTTTCTTTCTTTTTTTTTTTAAGGTGAACTGTCTTTTTTTTTTTTTAAGATTGTATTTATGTGTGTGTGTGTGTGTGTGTGTGTGTGAGAGAGAGAGAGAGAGAGAGAGAGAGAGAGAGAGATTACAAGCAGGGGGAACAGCAGGCAGAGGGAGAAGCAGGCTCCCCACTCAGCAAGGAGCCCAATACAGGGCTCGATCCCAGGACTCTGAGATCATGACCTGAGCTGAAGGCAGACGCTTAACTGACTGAGCCACCCTGGGCATCCTGAACAGTCTTGTTTTCTCAACACACTATGCTTGATTCCCAAAATTATTTAAAGGCAAATCTGAGCTGTCATATGATTTCATCTCTAAGTTATCTATAAGGGATCATTTTTAAATAACAGCAATTATCACATTTAAATGACCACATTTAAAATAAAATTATCACATTTAAAATAAAGTTAATGACTCCTTAGTATCATTTAGTACTGAGTCAGTGTTCAGACTTAGACTGACTTCCAACTATCTTTTCAGAGTGGGTAGATTTGAATCGATTCAAAGAAGGTCTACAAAGTGATTCTTTTTTAAATAACCGCTTTGAGATATGATTCACATAACACACAATGATGTAAAAATACATCATTCACTAGTTTTGCAACCATCACAACTATCTAATTCCAGAATCTCTGTCCCCCTCAAAAACCCACACCAATTAGCAGTCATCCCTCATTCCCCTGATCTCTCAGCCAGCGGCAACCGCTGATCTACTCTGTCTTTATGGATTTGCCTATGCTGGGTATTTCATATAAATGGAATCAGAGAGTAGGTGGTTTGTGTGTGAATGTGTGTGCGCGTGTGTTTCACTTCTTCCACTTTCCATAATGTTTTCAAGGCTCATGCATGTTGTGTGTATCAGGATTTCACTCCTTTTTATTGCCGAATTATATTCCATTTATGAATATACCATGTTTTATTTATTTACTAAATTTTAACCTTTTTTAAAAAAAGGTTTTTTATTTATGCATATGAGACAGAGAGCGAGCGAGCCCATGAGCAGGGTAGAGAGGCAGAGGGAAGGGAGAGGGAGAAGCAGACTCCACACTGAGCAGAGAGCCTGCCTGATGCGGAGCTCGGTCAGTCCAGGACCCAAAGATCATGACCTGAGCTGAAGGCAGACACTTGGCTCATATACGTGATGATTTGTTAGTTTTTAGATTAGTTATATTTAAAAAATCTAATCCAATATGTATATAGTTCTAACCTCTTTCTCAGAGTAAAGGAATATATGTACTCTCTTCTGTACTTTGCTCTTTTCTCATTCAATAGTATATCCTGGAGATGACTCTGTAGAAATATACAATGAACCACTTATCATTCCTTTGCATAGTTGTATAATGCTCCACTGTGTGTCCAATCAGTTCCCTGTTGATACACACGTGAGTTATTATAGATGGTGCTGCAATGACTAGCTATGATATATTTGGTCTTTGCCCTGATACCTGGCACAGAACTCCTAAAGCACTTGTAATCTCCTGACCAGTAAGGGTGATGGGAGCATCTTTTTTTCTAGTATTTGGTCTTTGTCCCAGGTTCCTGAAACAAGAGCTGCTAAAACCCTTGAAAGATCCTTAGCAATAGGGGTGAGAGTATCTTTTGTTATTCATAATAAACCCCCTTCAGCCACATCTGAGTTTATGCTACTGAGGTGATTCTTGATGGGCCCTTAGAGAGCTTCAAGATGGCGGCTCTTTGTCAGAGGAACCAAGCATGTGATGTGAGGGTTGGAACTTTCTGTGCCATCTCCCAAACTTGGGAGAGAGGCTGGAGATAGAGTTATTCACCCGTGGCCAATGACTTAGTCTTGCGTACTTAATGGAACCTCGATTAAAAAAACCCCAATAGTAGTGCTCATGGAGCTTCTGGGTTGCTGAATGCAACCATGTGCTAGAAGAATAGTGCAACCCAACTCCACAGGGATTGAAGCTCCTGGGCCTGGGGACTCTTCCAGAGCTCCCCGTGTGCCTTTTCATCTGGCTAGTCATCCGCATCATTTATAATATCCTTTATAGTAAACTAGGAATAGTAAGTAAAGTGTTTCTCTGCATCCTGTAGGCTGTTGTAGAGAATTATCAAACCTGAGGAGGGGGTCCTGGGAATCCATGGCTTATAGCTGGTCAGTCCGAAGTACAGGTGCCTGCAACTTGTGATTGGCGCCTAAAGTGGGTACAGTGTTGGGGGACCAAGCCCTTAACCTGTGGGGTTGGGGCTACCTCCAGGTGGTTAGGGTCAGAATTGAATTGAATTGTTGAACACCCAGCTAGCTTCCAGAGGGTTGGAAAACTGGCTGGTGTGGAGGAAAAAAGCCACACATTTATAGTCTGAAGTCTTGCGAGTAAAAAACGATCTGTAAAAGCCCTGTATATATGTCAAATTGTGATTTTGTTGTTTACCTTTGGGTTTGATTTCGAAAAGTAGGATTGTTGGATTGAGAAGTTAGTGCTCATGTAATTTTGCTAGATGTTGACCAATTCCCCTTCCTAGAGGCTGTATTAATTCACATCCTAACTAGCAACATATGAGAGAGCTTGCTTCCCTACAACCTGGCCAACAAAGCATGCTATGAAATGCTTGAATTTTTGCCAGTATACTAGAGAAGAAATAATATTTGTGTTGTTTTAATTTTGCATTTCCCTTATGTAAGAGTCATTTTATATGTTTAAGAATAATTTGCCTTTTTTTGTGGAATGTTTTTTTTTTCTTAATTTTTCTCTCTTTTTTTAAAATTGAAGTATAATTAACATAGTGTTCTATGAATTTCAGATGTACAATATAGTGGTTCCACAATTTTCTTTTTATTTCCCTAAATCTAACTCTGGTATAATTTGCAAATATTCTTTCCCAGTTTGTCATTTGTTGTTTACATTTTTGGGGGGGAACCACAAAAAGGCATTATGTAGCCAAATTTATGTAGTCAAATTTATCAATCTTTTATCCCCTTACTTCTGAATTTTGAGTAATTTTGAGGGAACTTTCTCCCACTTGGAGGTATAGAACAATCAGCCCATGTTTGTTTTCTTTTAGTATTTCTATGGTTTCATTTTGTATATTTCAGTCTTGCATATGTTTGGGTTTTATTTCTGGTTTATGATGTGAGCAATACTTCTGATTTTACCTTTTTTCTGCATGGATGCCAGTTAGTAAAATGTTTATCTTTTCCTACTGATATGAGATACTATCTTTATTACATGTGACATTTTTATCTGATAGTCAGTATTCAAACCTATTCCTATAATTGTGACTGATTTATTATGAGATGAGGTGGCCATGTTCACCAAAAGTCTTCAGTGTCACTAGGTCATTCTGTGAGTCTGTCTGCAATAGTAGTCCCTTTGTGCTCTGTTAGCTTTAAAGTTAAAATTCTCCCTTTTTAGTTATGGGGGTGCTCTCAGGAAAGAAACCCAGACTCTGTGGTCTCCACACCATTGCCTCAAACTAGTACAGAGAGAAAAGAGTCTCAGGTAGAAAAGAAAAATTCTAACATTTTTTACATACTTATTACGTATCTAATACTGGTCTAGACACTTTGTATTATTTCTTCGCAATCCTTACACTAATCCTGTGCGAGGAGAATTGTTGTCCTCACTTTACAGATAAGGAAATCAAAGATACAAGAGGTTAATTATGACCAAAACCAAGTTACCCCAGTTTAGGAATAAGAAATTGGGGGAAGCAAAAAAGAGCACTTCTCTCATTTAAAAGAGAAATATTTGTTCTATGTTTCTCTCCAGTAAAGGGAACAATTCAATTTAAAAATCTGATCTGGATAACTGAGGCTTAGTCTCCCTTAAACCACACAGGAAAACACAGGATTTAGTATTTTTCTAAGACACAGTTTTTATTTCACAAATTGGGACCCAATTCAAAAGAGGTGTCCTGTCTTTTTCTTTTTCTTTTTTTTTTTAAAGATTTATTTATTTATTTGACTGATAGAGATCATAAGTAGGCAGAGAGGCAGGCAGAGAGAGAGAGAGAGAGGGAAGCAGGCTCCCTGTGGAGCGGAGAGCCCGATGTGGGGCTCGATCCCAGGACTCTGGGATCGTGACCTGAGCCGAAGGCAGAGGCTTTAACCCACTGAGCCACCCAGGCACCCTCTTTTTCTTTTTTTTATTAAGATTTTGTTTGTTTATTTGAGAGATAGCACACAAGTGGAAGGGAGTGGAGGGGCAGACGGAGAGGGAGAAACAGGGTCTCTGCTGAGCAGGGAGCCCAATGTAGGGCTTGATCCCACACCCCTAGATCACTACCTAAACCAAAGGCAGACACTTAACCAACTGAGCCACACCGGAGCCCTAAGGTGTGCCCTGTCTTCATGAAAAATTGTGACCCGGTGTTTCATGGGTTTGCAGAAGACCTGGCAGAATTATTTTCTTTTTTAAAATGTCTACACAGGGTGCACTCACAAAGTTAGCCCTCTACATTTAGGCAAGATCTCTCCCCCCGTTCCCCTTTTTAGATCAACTGTGAGACATCTAGCATTCTTTAGATCAACTGTGAGAAATATAAATTTCTGCTGCCTTATTTTTCGTTTGCCTCTATCTGAAAATCAGATGTAGAGCAGAAAAGGTAGGGAAAAATCAACATATTCACCAGGTCTAGAGTAATGACCGATGATGACAAATTTGCTCATGAATGCATCCCAGGAAGGAAGAGGGCTCTCTCTTAGAAGGTGTAAGGTTGTAAAAATAGAACTACATATCATCTAGATCAAAACCCCATCATAAATACAAATTACCACGACCTCAACCTGGGGAAGTAGAAGGACATTATGTTGTTAGGCTATATTAGTGGACTCGTGAATGATGGGCAGTTCAAACCATCTTTTTCATCTGCAGGGACCCTCACTACTTGATATGTACTCGGTCTGTTGGGTTGTATAATTTTTGCCCTCCATTATGTTTATCTAATGGTAGATGGTACAAACGATGCTTGGAGCCAGAAAATTGGGTCTGGGTTGTTGTGATTTTAAATCATCCTGAGAAAGTAATATAAGCATCCTTTGACTCAGTTCCCCAAAAGTAAGATTAAGAAAGATCATGAGGGTGCCTGGGTGGCTCAGTGGGTTAAGCCGCTGCCTTCGGCTCAGGTCATGATCTTGGGGTCCTGGGATGGAGTCCCGCATCGGGCTCTCTGCTCAGCAGGGAGCCTGCTTTGCTTCCCTTCCTCTCTCTCTGCCTGCCTCTCTGCCTACTTGTGATCTCTCTCTGTCAAATAAATAAATAAAATCTTTAAAAAAAAAAAAGAAAGATCATGAAATGGAAATTTCTCTGTTCTTTAGCTCCGTCTTCCGATGAACAAGAAGATGTGAGGATGAAATGCTCTCTTTGGGGATTAAAATTATATCGTAAGGAGAGAAGCAGAATCCTGTTTTGGTCTTCTTAAGCGCCAAGATATCAAGTTTCTAATCTCCATTATCTTACTAATTTGTTATGTGGCTTTCGATGGCCCCTGGAAACCTTTCTGGGTCTCAGTTCCCTCATCTGTAATACAAAAGAATTGCTTTAGATCAGTGGTTCCCAAGTTGCGTTTGTTAGGACACTAAGGTTTCATAAAACAACTGTTTCAGAGTTCAAAAGATGCTCCATTTTGGAGCTGAGTGTGACTTAACATCAGGTCCACCTGGTTTAAATAGCAATGTGGGTTAACAAGAAGTTCTGAATATTCATCACCTTAACAAAATCATCAGACATCACATGTCATTTTGTTCCTTTTCTATGCCCTTCTGACCATGTTGGCTCAGATTCCTTGATGGGCTTACAAGGGCCATAGCAGTTCCTAGCATCTCTCACAGTTATGACAACATTTTAGGGGAAGGAAGATGATTTCATTCTGAGTATCTCTTTTTATCATCAAGAAACATCTTTCTTGGGGCACTTGGGTGGCTCAGCGGGTTCAGCCTCTGCCTTCGGCTCAGGTCATGATCTCAGGGTCCTGGGATCGAGCCCCGCATCGGGCTCTCTGCTCAGCAGGGAGCCTGCTTCCCCTTCTCTCTCTGCTTGCCTGTCTGCCTACTTGTGATCTCTCTCTCTCTGTCAAATAAATAAAATCTTAAAAAAAAAAAAAAAAAGAAACATCTTTCTTGGAGTGCTCAGGTGGCTCAGTCAGTTAAGAGTCTGACTCTTGATTTCAGCTTGGGTCACGATCTCAAGAGTCCTGAGATGAAGCCCCATGCTGGGTTCTGCACTGAGTGTGAAGCCTGCTAAGATTCTCTCTGTCTCCCTCTCCACCCCCAACTCATGTGCACATACACATGTGCTTTCTTCCTCACTCTCTCTCTTAAAAAAAAAAAAAAAAGGAAAGGAACATCTTTCCCAGAACCCCTCTGCGAACTTCCGCTTATGTCCCCAAAATTTAACGTATGCAGCATACACTGACCTCTAACAAGGGGAATGGGACCATGACTAGTTCAGACCAACCGTGATTTCTCTTTTTGGTTGGAGATGAGTTTCACCTACCCTAAAAGCACAGGACTACATTTTATGGGGTGGATACTGGAACAGAGTCACAGATCAGTAGTAAGGAGGAAGACAGAGGCAAATGGTCACTGGCAGGTGGGGGGAGCATTATGAATTGCTCTAGGTGGTTAAGTCTGAGCTTTGCTGGGTTGGATAAAACAAGAGATTCCTTTATAAGAAGACTTGTCAGAGCCAGGGCTATGCTAATGCGTATCACCTCTATGGGGAGATGTAATGTTCAGCATTTTTCAAACTTATTTGAGCCCAGAAAGCTTTCATTTTCCTGCCTTCCCTCTGCTCTTTGCCAGATTTAAATTGAGCATATTATTCCCAATTCAGCTTTAACAAGAGTACATCTGCTTCAGCTATGTTTTGAAAAATTTTAGTTTATGCTCTAGCAAGGCACCCTTACCTATTGGAATCACTCAAGAAGCTTAAAAAAAAAAATGCAGATCCCAAACTCCATCTTTAGGTCTGCTGAGGCCAATCTTTGGGGACAAACTTGGGAATCCCAGTTTTATGAAGTCCTCTCAGGCAAAGCCCGCGTTCTGCTTTGCGTGATGCTGTAACATTGGCATCTCGGTTCGGCTTCTTGTGTAAAAGACACCCGAGCAAGGGAAGCATTTGCAGGAAGCATCCTTGGGGAGGATTGTCTGCAAACGCTGACTTAGAGTAGCATGGTGCCACGGTAGTGTTTAAGCAGCCATGACGAGCACCATCTCTGAAGTGAAGCTCTTCTTCTCTCTGGACCATTTTCAGAATACCAGTGGCTTGGTGCATGCTTTCTGCTTCAGAGCTGCTGTGAAACTGTAAAAATGGCATGCCTGATCTTGATGTCAGGTTAAAAATCTCTTAGAAATCAGGACCTCCGGCTAACACCTCACTTTCCTCTCTTCTGGAACAATTCAGTCCTAAAGCCGTTGGGTAGAGGATAGCCAAGTAGGGGTCCTTGGTGGTGCTGGGGATGAAGCTGTGGGGGCTGAGAGAGGGGTGTCCGAGCCTGGTGAACAGGCGGTGCCCCTAGGAGGGCCACCCGGCATGGGTGTCTGAGCCTGAGTGGGTGGGGAGGGTGGCCGCATAGTCATGTGTGACTAGGGCTTCCATATGGTGCGGTGACCTGGTGTGTGGGGTCAGAGCCCAAGCTTGGTGAGAAAAGCATCCCCCTGCTGGGATGGGGGCACAGTGTGTGGAGTCAGAACTTACACAAGAAGAGAGGATGTGCTCCAGGAGAATGGGGTGCTAGTGGAGCTGGGAGACTGCAGGGATACAGGGCATTGAGCGAATAAGTAAATAGGTTAAGGATAATGAAACAGGGTTTCTCAGAAAAGGTAGTTTTCTGAGCCTGGGTGGCTTAGTCATTAAATGTCTGCCTTCGGCTCAGGTCATGATCCCAGGGTCATGGGATCGAGTCCCACATCAGGCTCCCTGCTCAGCGGGGAGCTTGCTTCTCCCTCTCCCACTCCCCCTGCTTGTGTTCCCTCTCTCACTCTCTCTCTGTTAAATAAATAAATACAAAATCTTTTTTTAAAAAAAAGTACATCAATATCTTAAAAAAATATATAGCAAGGAAGAAAGCTAGAATAAACCCATGGTTGTAGGGCGCTTTGGTGGCTCAGTTGATTGAGTGTCTGCCTTCAGCTTGGGTCATGATCCCAGGGTCCTGGGATGGAGCCCCGCTTCGGGCTCCCTGCTCAGTGGGGAGTCTGCTTCTCCCCTGCCTCTCCTCCCTGCTCCTGATCTCTCCTTCTCTCTCCTTCACGCTGACTCTCTCTCAAATAAGTAACTTAAATCTTTAAAAAAAAAAAACCATGGTTTTAAATAGATTTAAATATATACGCACGCACATAGACACATATATCCATATATACAGTTGACTCTTGAACCCCGAGAGCTTGGGGCCAACCTCCCACCCAGTCAAAACTGCTGTATGACTTTTTGACTCTCCCCAAACGTAATTACCAATAGCCCTACTATGGCCCGGAAGCCTTACTGATAACACAACCCATTGGTCAACACATATTGTGTATATGCGTGTTCTAGGTGGTATATACCGTCCCCTTACAATAAAGCTGGGGAAAAGCCGATATTATTAAGAGAATCAAAAGGAGGAGAAAATACATTTACAGTACTGTACATATATTTATTGAAAAAACAATCCACCTGCAGGGAGGCTGGGCCAGGACAGAGGTGGTGGCAGTGACGGCCTGGCCCCTGGATGGTGGTGTTTTGCAGCCTGGTGGCCCGGTGGGCCATGGGCAATGACAGCAACCTGGGAGTGCAGAACAGCTGTCCCCCTCTACCTGGAGGGGCAGCAGTGCCCGTGGTGATAGATACCACATCTGAGCCCGCCAGCCTCCTGATGGCAACGGGGTCAGGGTGCTGCATGGGGAGGGGTTCGTGCCCTACCTGGGAGGGACCCCAGACCTGTGGCCACCCTAGCACCGGCAGGGAACCCAGCTCATGGAGGGCTTGGAGGGGAGGGATCCGGGGTTTCGGGGGGATGCTGAGGGCCTCCGTGGGTCGTCCGGGGTACTCTCAGGGCAGAAGGTGTGACCTTTATACCAGTTGCCTTCAATTTGGAGACTGGGGCGGGCCATTGTAAAGAAATACCCTGTGGCCTTTGCTGTCGACTCTTACAAACAAAACCTGTGTATAAGTGGACTCGGCAGCTCAAACCCATGTTGTTCAAGGGTCAAGTATATGCACACTTTGTGATATATTCCCTAGCTCTGTCTACTAAGATGACTTGAGGCCAGTGATACCCCAAAAGCAATGTACACACATAGCTCCTGGGTTTTGGCTTCTAAATGTCATTTTCCACTAAAAGAAACCAGGGATCCTTGGAGAAATGGCTCATTACAGGGCTGGGTAGGAAGAGGAGCCTGGAATATTTTGTACCAGAAAGGAAGAAAGTGCTCAAAGGTTAAGGATAAGAAGGACACAAAAAGCCTGTTTCTGCCACTTGATCACCCCATTAGCGAGAGATTAGTAACAGATTATAACCCAACGAGTGAGCTGAGATAGTAACAGATTGTAAAACATTGAATAACAGGATACTGTGAGTCCATACAGATATAAATAAAGGAGTAACTTGGAAGTTTGATGAGGAACAGGAGATCTGCGTGTTTTTAAAGCATCTCTGCACAAAATACTCTTACAAAGGAGGAAAGAGGAACTTCGCAGTGGGGAAGACTGGTGACAGCCCCTTAATCAAGGGATCAAAGTGAACATCAACGAAGGGGTAAATAAAACCCAAAGGGGTAACCAAAACATCAGTTCTGTGACAGTCCCGTCAGAGTTTTGTAACCTGAATCTAATCACGAAGAAACGATCAGACAAAGGCCAACTGTAGGACAGTTTACAAAATCACTAAGTTGCAATCTTCAAGGCTCTCCCAATGTCATGAATATGCAGGAAAAGACTGAGGAACAGTTCCAGACTGATAGACTAAAATTAAACGTGTGATTCTCAACTGGACCTCCTTCTCCCTTCAGGGTAGGATGTTCCCTGATCTCCAAGGCTTTGGAGAATATTCCTGCTCTGAAGTAGTGTCAGGCATAATGGTTCTTCTCTTTTCTTTTCTCTCTTCTTTTCTTTTCTTCTCTTTTTTCCTTTCTTTTTTCTTTTTTAAACTATGAAGCTTTTGTGTCCATGGTCCAGTCCTCATTTCATGGCTCTGAACCCAGAGCAGATCTCTATAGGAGGACACTGTCTTGCATCACACTCAAAGTTTATTTTTCATGTGACAGTAATTATGCACCTTCCCATAGGCTGCTCCACTGTGATGATGCGGTCGCCCCCAAAATCATATTTTCTATTGCAGGGAGCACTACACAATGGTCTCTGGTATATGAGTGGGCTCTTCTTTCGATTTTGAATTTTGTGCATTTTCCTTCCTCTTTGTTTTTGCTTCTGAGTACAACTGTGTGATGTAGTTCATGTAGCTCTTAGAGTGGAAACCTGAGAGAAAAATGTGTCAAAGATGACCATTTCTTTTGAATAACACTGCATCCATTTTTTGAGACACTTGGCATGTGGTATTTTTGGGTTCATTAGGCTAATGGCTTAAAAAAATCAAATCTGAAATTCATGCATATCATAAATGGCCTGAATGCATTGTTATAGGCTGATTTTTTAAGTCTTCTTACATAAATATACTAATAAACCTGAAATAAAATATATAGACATTTCTGCTATAAAAAATCTGGGGGGGGGGAACTCTGCATTGTATTTAGCAAATTTCATACTAAAAGTAGTAGGACTTATGGGAAACATAGGGTTGGGGCAGACTACTCAGAGCCCAGGTAACTCTATACACAGAGGCAGGAGACAGCTCCAGAGGATGTCTTTTAAGTGAGTAAAAACAGGGAAGTTGAGATGCTGGGCTGGAGGGAGCTCAGGGAAGGAGGCCGGAAGTGCAGGTTGGGGCCCAGCCCAGGAGGAAGTTCCACCTCCCACAGTCCGTGGCCAGCCCCTGGGGATGGACCTTCCTGGGAAGGGAAGCTTGAGCAAAGGTAGCCCTTTTCAACTTTCTTAAAGTTGAGATGCAAAGGCTTTCTGCCTTTTCAGCAGCTGAGTGAAGGGCTTTTCTTTTCCTTCTAAAAGTTATCGTTCTACACTCACTGTTTTGGTTCCTCTCGCTTAAGAAAACTGGCATAAGAAATAATCCAACTAACACATCATACTGACAAAATTCTCCTACTTGCCATTTGAGGACAAGAACACTGATGTTCTAGAAACATGTGCAATGCAACAGACTCTCTGTGCCTCGCACACACTTCCCACTTTCCCCTCCCACCCCCAGTTCTCACGATCTGCCCTCTTGTTCCCGTCCCAGCTAGTACAGTGAATCTTTCCATTTCACACCTTACTAGGTCAAAACAAAAGAAAAGGGCAGAGGTGTTGCGATGGGCCAGCTTCCTATAAAACCTCAGTGAAACCAGTAGAAACTCGAAGCCAAGCTCTTCTGCATCGCTTGCAACTCTCAGTGGGTGGTGTAAGTTACTTTGCAATGGAGGAGCCAAAATGGCTGAAGGAAAGGTAGAAGGTCCTTGCTTTCCTGTAGTACCAGCTGTGCTCTGCTAGATCTTTGTCAAGAAAGCACACATACACACGCGCGCGCGCACACAGTCTCCTTTAGAAACCCTTCCCTTCACTTTCTTTACATACTTTGCTTGAGAAACTACCACGGAGTCATTTCAAAGACCCAAAACATGTTTGTCTGACTCAGTTAATCCTTGTGTTCATTTAGTCAACACAAATATATCAACCCCTCCCTTTGCTTCAGGCCCTGTGTTAGAATCGGGGGACATAACATAGATAAACCCCGCTACTCACCACCTGAGGAGGACTGTGGTAGCTAAAACGATACATCAGAAATGACCAGATGGTATGGGGTGTGGAAAATGCTGGATGGTTAAGATGTAGGAAAGATACCCAGAGCACAAGAGGGACATATACTCCCAGGATGTGCCTTTGTGTGGCAGTGAGAACTCAGGGGTAGCTTCCCACAGGGACATGTCTGCAGCCATAGGAACTTAAGGATCGCTACTTCTTATTTTTGGAAGATGCTCCTATGTTCTACAAGATGATTTTAGTTGATGGACTTTCTAGTACTAAAATCAGAATGATTTTTGCCCTTCCCCTTAAAGGCAACAAATTAATGAACCTCATTTTTCAAATCGGAGGTCATGTTATTGACTTACCTTGGCACTTTTTCTCTTGGGATGATGTTTCTTCATTATTTGACCTTGATTTGTAACTTTCTAGAGTGTGTTCTGAGATTTCGTTTTCTGCAAGAAAAACAAGATTATTAATTTCGGGTGCCCCAGACATCCCCTATATGTACAAATGTACAGTTGAATAGCACGATCCCTCTGTCTACACAGCAGTGGACTCACTACTCCTCCTCCCATGCCTCATGTTCTCATTCATTCTGAGAATTGTTTTTGTTTTGTGCTCCGATTCCTACAGGCACCGCGCTAGGCTGTGTAAGAGTTCCAGAAATCAGATGACCTCAGATTAGAATCAAGTATTGTTCTTTGGGACGGAACCATTCCTGTGGCCCTTAAAAGAGCTTATGGGGCTGAAGCATTAATGGGAGATCTTGAAACAATACCATGGCATTTGCCTATTGTGTAGGTACAGCTGAAAAGCCGGACACTGTTTCTACGTCTCTTTATGATGAAATTTAGTCCAGCTGAATATTTGGAGAGAATGTCATCAAACTAGGAGAAGTTGTATTTTTAACAGGGCGAGAGCCATTCAAAGGGGTAGTATTTTGCCTTGGGCCATACTGAGTTCTCTGCTACTGGAGGTGTTGGAGCCGTATGTGGCTAAGGCAACAATGTTGGCAACTAGAATGCGAACCACACGTGTAATTCTAAGTTTTCTAGTGGCCATGCTCCGAGGGCAAAAAGAAGCAGGTGAAATTAATTTAATAATACATTTCATTTACCTAATAGATCCAATATATTATTATTAGACGTACTGTATTCGTGTGTGTGCGTGTGTGTGTGTGTGTGTGGTATGTATGTATGTGTATTGAGCTTTCGAAGTTGGGTGTGTGTCTTATCCTTTCAGCCCCTCTCAAAAGCGACTGGCCACATTTCAAGGGCTCAAGAGCCACATTGTGGCCACTGCATGGGCCAGCACAGGTCTGAATAATCACTCAGAATTAAGGAGGGGATTTAATCCTGGTCCACACAGATGGAATGCATTGAGTGGACGATTATTCTGGATAACTTCTAAGGTCCCTTCCAGCTCTGGTATGTGTTGAATCTATGCATTTAATATATATTAAATAATAATAAATAATACTATATATTAAATATTTATTAAATAATAATAATATATATTAAAAATCTATGCATTTAGTATATATTAAATAATAAATAATATAAATTAAATAATTAAAAAATGAATCTATGCAGTTAATATATATTAATATATGTAATTTATGTAGCATGGAAGGTACCCTATTAAAATGCATAGATTCAACACATACCAGATCTGGAAGGGATAGATATGCATAGATAACATATATAATATATTATATATTATATTAATATAATAATAAATCAATAAATTAATTAAATAATATATTAATATAATATTAATATAGACTATATTATATTAATATTCTATATTAATATTACATTAATATATTATTATATTATATATATTATTCTTTGCAAGAATGTATTCATTCACACATATATATATAGTGTCTGATGATAATTTCTTAATCGGAAAGCTTGGGAAACGTTACTCACATAGTATGGTTGATGGAGGCTGAATACATTCTTGCAAAGTAAGAACAGAACCAAGACAGTCTATATCCCCCCTTTGACTGGCCATCCCTAGAATGTGAACTCCTTGTGGGGCGGGGTTCCAGAAATCAGATGACCTCAGGGGGGGCTGGTCTCTCCTGTTGACAGACGTATCACCCCCGTGCCTGGCACAGCGCCTGGCACGCCAGAGGGGCTTGGTGAATGCTTTCTGGATGAGTGAATGAGTTTTCTACTGGGGATCCTTTGGTGACTAGAAGCTTTTATAACTTAATGTCAATTCTGGGAGCGACTCTGAAATCTCTGGGTTATATACTCTTTGATTAGAGCCCCTGGAGATTCACATCCTTATTTACTGCAAAACCAGCCAGTGCTTATTTGAACAACAGCACGTATCAAACAGGCTGTGCGGCATCGGACAGAAAAGCTTTAGTTGCCAGAATGTCCTCTGTCCCTGCCCCGTGTCGCAGCGCCCCTGAGCGCCTCGTGGGGTCCTCTGCCTCTCACCTCTCTTCCACACCACGTGTGCTTTCCGGAGCTTCATTATGAAGAGCTGGACGATGATGAAGAGTATGAAGATGAGGAAGGACACAAGGGTGAGCAGCAGGATGCCGTTTTTCCTCCGCATCACCCCCACGTACTGAAGACTGGCTTCTATATGGGAAACAAAAGGAATTTAGACAGTTCAAGGTTGGTTGGTTTTCATCACTGCAGGGTTTGCACAATTCTTTCAAAGTGTAGTGTCAGCTGATAGGCGACTCGGGTAAAAAGACAGAGAGCTTTACCCTGAAATGAAAGAGATTCATATTATTTATTCTCCGAAAACAAGGCGACAGGCGCACGAATAAAGCAATTCTGTGAGGTGATTTGAAAAATGCTCTTAAGTTACACAGATTTCAAAGCCGTGATGTTTCGTTTCTAGAGAAAATATGCAAGAATATTGACTTAGATTATAGTCAGGGGACTTAAATGAGCTATAAGGAATGATTCCTTAGCAAAATGTGGTTAAGCATAGGAGAGGTTGTTAAGGAGTGTGGAAAACTATGCAAATAAAATAAAATCCGTGAATGTTGGCTAGGTTAAATGTGGTCCTACATGAAGGGCTTTGGACATAAATTAGGTGAGGTCTTTAAGATCTTTCTAAACCTCACTTTCTGATTCTATGGGCTCTAGTTTTGCCCAGATGTCCTGACCCCCTCTCAGCCAACAAGTAGTTAAGGAGCACTAGCTAGTGTCGACATCGTGTTTGGGCTTCCTTAAGGCATGGTTCCTGTGCTTTTGGGGTAGTTCTCTCTCTATAGAAACAAATACATGAATCAACAGATGTCAGAAATCTGCCAAATTCTCGATCCCTAATGTCAACGGCATCATGTGCTCAGGGATTCAGAGGCTGGCGTGGTCCCTGAGTTAGGAAAGTTCTCAGTGAAGATCTTGGCCTTGAGAGAATGGTAAGGGGAGGCAAGATGAGCCCCTTTCTTTCTTCAGGGGCAGTTCAGGTCATCAAGGGCAGGGCAGTCAAAAAGGGATGATATTGTCAGAGAAAATTGTGTGTTCTTATTGGGACCTTAGAGACAAGACTGCAGAGACGGGATGGAGGCCGTTTGGTGGAGGCGTTGAGGCTCTTGCTCTGTGTGGTAAATGAGGGGAGCCACAGATGTTTTCTGAACAGAAGTGTGAAGAATGCAATGGGGTGTTTTGAACATAGTCCTAAAAATGGACCACAAGAGGAGAAACTGAAGTCCTAGAACTTTGTACAGGAGCTGATGAGGGTCTGGACCAACGGTGGCAGTGATGGTCTATAAGATTCCGGAAGAGGACACTCAAAAGTCCTTGGAGATGGACCGATTTTCTGTGTGTTTGTGTGTACACACATCCACAGGAATGGAGGATGACATCAAGGTTTGGGGACTCTGTGATCATCTGGGTGAGGTGATTTTGTGGGAAAAGGTGCTGTTTGTTTTTTAGTGATGTTAAGTTCGAGGAGATGGCAGAAAATCCAGCAACAGGGATGTAGAAGGTGGAATGAAACAGGGATTACTTCTCAAGAGAATGTTCTGGAAGTATAAATATGGAGCTTTCCTGCCTGGTGACAATAGGAACAACCTTGGGAATGGGTAAACTCATTGAGAATTAAGGGAAGAATCAAGGATAAAGAAGTCAAGTCAGAAGTGTATCCACATAAAAGAAGCCAGAGGAGGAAGGGAAATTCTCTGACGGATACATAGAAGGAGTGGTTAGCAAAAAGTCACAGACCCAGGCAGGATATGTCAAGGAAGCCAGGGAGGCAACTACGTCAAAGAACAAGGGACTGATTAACCAATAAAAAGGTCAAGAAAATGGGGACTGAAAAAGGCCATTGGATTTACTGATGAAGAGGTTAAAATGTCAAGTGTTTATTCTAAGTGCTGTGGGGGATGCTTACCAGTTGCCAAGGCAGGGTCTTCAGTGGGTCGTTCTTTCTCTTCCTTGTCACTCTCTGTTATACTGGAATCTTCCATTACTGCAACTAAGTCGAAAGAAATTAAGACATGAAATATACATGTGACGGTATATGAATAGTGTGTATATTTACACAGCCATCCCAAAGCAGCTTTGGAAACCAAATTAAGTTGTCCTTTTTACAAAAACCAAAACCAAACAAAACAACAAGACCATTTTTGAACTACTGACGTCTTCCAGAAATAGTTGCAAACGGCCCATTTTGCCTTGATGTTAACTGCATGCCAGCTCTAGGCTCAGCCCCAAACACAGCATTCCGCGGATTCCTCACCACAGCTCTGAACAGAGGCTTAGAGAAACTAAGTACATTGACGTCACGGAGCTAGTGAGTGATGGAGCCAACGTCGAAATTCAGAACGCAAAATGTAAACCACTGTTTTACACCTGCTTCCTGAATCAGGCTTCTTAGTGAGAAGGGCTTCAGATTAGCACCAGAGCAACGCCAGGATGCCAAAGATTGGGACCCCAAGCCTTGTGGCAAGAAAACATAACAGCCTGGGAAACAAACGTTTCTATATTGAAAAATAGGCTCCCTTATCCTTCAAACCTCTGCTTGCCTCCTCCCCTTAGAAGGGGCATGTACTGTGATGCTTTTGCTAGGCGAGAGAAGCCATAAAAACCAAAGACCGGGTTTTCTGGTTTTGTTGCTCATCCTCCCCCTTCTGCCCGCCACCCCCCCTGCCTTTTAGTCCATTGCACAGCGCCACTGTGTGGATCCCGCGGGGAATGAAACCACCCGTTCGGCTGGAAATGGGTGTGATTAACAGTAATAAAATCGTAGAAATTGAAAGCCGAAAGGAAATTTAGAAACCATATTAAATCTTATGTTCTATATGAAAAAGCAGAGCAGAAAATTGGGTTGTTTAGCGACACTGTCAGCCAATTTGAAGACAAGTAGATTCTAAACACGTTTACAAATATTGAATTATTAAAGCAAGTGAGATGGTGGCTCTACTTCAGACCATTTTCAATCTCCATTGCCCTTCAAAACACGGGCTGGTACATATTGTTTGTGTCGGTGTTTAAAAGCCCCGAGCACTTACTTTTAAATATTATTCCAGGTAAAAAATGTTTAAAAATGCAATCTGATACTCAGATCTATGGACATGATAATGATAGGAAAGCGCTTATTCCACTCAAGGAAATTCCTACAGACACACTGTTTGAAACAAAAAGAGGACATATAGGAGTTTATGCCCTTTTTGGACGAGGCTCTCTTGCTCAAAACCCCATAAGAAATGAAGGTATTCATATGTGTATTTATTCATTTAAACGGCATTTTCTGAGTATCTGCTAGTGCCAGATACTACGCCAAGTAAGATACAAAGATAAATATATGATTATTGCCCAGAGCTAACCATCCAGTGGGTTCACTGTCTAAAAAACTGGGATTATAATCCAGGCTTCGTATATTCTGCCTTGAGAGCTCAATCCTGTCATCCAAAACCTGTCTGAGTTCTTGACAACCAAGCAACTGAGGTGCTTTCAAAGGCGAGCTTGTTATTCTGTGGCCCAAAGTCCCACATCTCCACATCCTGCTTCTTTGCCCTTTGCTGAAGCCAAGTCTTTATTTTGTGTTTGCTGTGCTCTGGATGAGAAAACAAAGAAACGAGTCTCTCCATAAATGAATTCAACCTTGCCCTTTACCGTAGAGGAAATTCAAATATCACAGTTGTGCGTGCGTTTGTGTGTATGAAGCAAACCAGCACTGAACTTAAGAGGCATTAGTTACCCCAAGCCTATCCCACTAAGGGAACTCTGCTGGTGGTGTTCTCTGCCCCTCCAGGAAACCACTAAGCTAGAGCCAGTGCAGGGTGTCCTGCATTGCCTTATTAAAAGTTAAAATCGGGGCACCTGGGTGGCTCAGTGGGTTAACCTGCCTTTGGCTCAGGTCATGATCTCAGGGTCCCCACATTGGGCTCTCTGTTCAGCAGGGAGCCTGCTTCCCCCCCCAACGCTCCCCCCGCCTGCCTCTCTGCCTATTTGTGATCTCTCTCTCTCTCTCTGTCAAAAAAAAAGAAATCTGAAAAAGTTAAAATCAGGGGCGCCTGGATGGCTCAGTCAGTTAAGCATCCACCTCTCAATTTTGGCTCAGGTCACCATCTCGGGGTCCTGGGATGGAGCTCTGCATCAGGCTCCACGGTGGGCATGGAGCCTGCTTGTGACCCTACTACCTCTCCTTCTGCCCTTCCCCCTCCACCTCTTTCTCTCCCTCTCTTACAAAAAAAAAAAAAGTTAAAAAAAAATCTTAGAAATGAGAATTGGAAAAATGGCTCTTTCCAAGGAGGCTTTTTTTTTTTTTTTTAAATCTTAACAGGTTGACACTTACCAGTACTAGTGGGCTGCTGAGGGTCCTGTGAGGACGGGGAGCTTTTCTCCGGGGCATCTGAAGCCGTCTCGTGATCGGTAACTAAGAAAGGGGAAAAACAGAAATCTGCAACTATGGAGAGCAGTCTCACCCACATGGTGCTTGGGACAATAGGTTGGGGAATGGACACGGCTGCTACCTGCCTGGGAGGTTCTGCAGAGACCTCAGCACTATGCGCCCTGCAGCTCTTGCTCTGGTTTTTGAATCCATCCTGCTGCTAGCCCATCTGCTAGGCTGCCTGGCTGAGAAGTACAGCATGGGGGGCCACAGCGCTGTGTTTCACAGGAGTATGCTAAGGCGGTTTGCTGTCTCTGTCTCCATCTACCTGTTAGTCCTTCTGTCTGTCTGCCCGGTCCCCTAGCTCCCTCCTTATTTATTCGTTAGGTGGCCTTGGAGTCAGTCACAGACTGGGTTGAATTCTGATGTTGTTAACTTGTTTGTTACCAAGTGAGTTGTTTTTTTAAAAGATTTTATTTATTTGACAGAGATCACAAGTAGGCAGAGAGGCAGGTGGAGAGAGAGAGGGGGAAGCAGGCTCCGGGCTGAGCAGAGAGCCTGATGCAGGGCTCGATCCCAGGACCTGGAGATCATGACCCGAGCTGAAGGCAGAAGCTTAACCCACTGAGCCACCCAGGCGCCCCTGCCAAGTGAGTTTGAGCAAGATACCCAACCTCTTGAATGCTCAGTTTTTCCTTACCTGTAAAATGGAACTACTAACAGCATTTGCCTTTGGAGTGGGTTTTTTTGTTTGTTTGTTTGTTTTTTGCAAGAAATTTTAATGAGTTCGTTCATTCAACATGCTTAGCATAGGGCTTTGCTATTTATTAAGCACAATGGTTACAAATGTAATATTGTATAGTAGAACAATAGTTGGGGCGCTTGGATCGCTCAGTCAGTTGAGTGTCCAATTCTTGGTTTAGGCTCAGGGCATGATCTCAGGGTTGTGAGATCGAGCCCCATGTTGGACTCCATGCTGAGCATGGAGCCTGCCTAGAACTCTCTCCGTCTGCCCCTTCCCCCTTCTCTCTCTATAAAAAACAAAAGAAAACAATCAAAATAGTGTTTGGGTATATTTCCAGATACTCAGCTTAGTGTAGATTTGACCAATGAACAGACCTGCAACCAGGGAGTGTATAGAAAAGGTGCCTGAAATTTTATAAATATTGATACTGATATGTGACAGGTAATGTCTTTATGCAATCTGTGAGTGCTTCTCAGCTTTTTAATTTTTATTTTTTAAGAGATTTTACTTATTTGAGAGAGAGAAATAGAGCACAAGCCGGCTGAGGGGCAGAGGGAGAAGGAGAGGAGGTGGGGCTCGATCCCAGGACCCTAAGATCATGACCTGAGCTGAAGGCAGATGCTTAACCCACTGAGCCACCCAGGTGCCTCAAACCTAATCGTTTTCTATTAAACTCGATACTAAAGAGATTTCAGAATGCAAAACAGTGCAATTTTTCTAACATTTTGATGTTGCTAAAATAACAGTTATTTTTCCACAAAAAATGCCATTTCTGTTTATATGTAGTGGATTATTTCATAAATAAATATTTAAACTATTTTTTCAATTTTAATTTCTAATATGTAAATACTGACAGATACAATTCACATAACTAAAAATTCTTTGGGGTCCTCAGCTATTTGCAGGAGTGCAGAGGGGTCTCCAAATCTCTAAGTTTGAGCACTGTTGCTCAAGTTTTTTTTTTTTTTTTTTAATCCCACCTCCAGTTAAGTAATAGGAAATCAAGATTCCTCATTTGGAATACTAAACAATGAAGTAAATCATTTGGAAGAGGGTCTGATCCATTCCTGCTCTGTTCTCCTCTAAGCATCACACTTCCACAAGCATCGAAATATGGATTTTTCAACGGCAGACACTGCTCACGTCCCTGGATACGGTGCTTGCCCGATCTTCATTTTCCCAGGTCCTACCACACAGAGTATGGGAATGAAATGGGCCAGAATCCTTACTTGGAAATGTGTTTTAAAGCACCCTCAGCTAACCAAACTTTTTAAGCTCATTGGATGAACAAAATGTGTGTAGTATCTGTATGTCAACGTAGTTGCTTGCCGAAGGGTGAAAAGCCATAAACACATGGAAGCGGCCAAGAGCTGGTGTTGGAGCTGCTCTCTGAAGACTCAGTGGAGATTGGGCTGTGGGTGCTAAATAATCCACAGTTAGATCAGAAGCTAAAGTCAAGTCTTATCCTATTATTATTATTATTATTATTATCATTCTATTATCCTCCTGTTATTATTATCCTATTATTAGAAGCATTTTATGACTATGATTTTGAGTCCTTTGGAAGTATGGCCATAATGGAGAAGAAACTGATTTCCCCTCTGGAGTAATTTTTGTAGATGGACTGAATTGTAGCTGAAAAGTAAAAATACATACTTTTTCAATATCACTGATTCTTTTGTTGAAGAATCTGAATGTTAGGGGCTCCCGGGTGGCTCAGTTGGTTGAGCGTCCAACTCTTGGTTTCGGCTCAGGTTATGATTTCAGGGTCATGAGATCGAGCCCT
The DNA here is from genome assembly GCF_902655055.1 of Lutra lutra. Lineage (NCBI taxonomy): Eukaryota > Metazoa > Chordata > Mammalia > Carnivora > Mustelidae > Lutra > Lutra lutra. Next base: position 18,391,048 of record NC_062287.1, on the reverse strand, counting down.
GCTTTGGAATGCTCAGTGGGGAATCTGTTTGAGATTCTCTCTCTCCCCATGCTCTCTCTCTCTCAAATAAATAAATAAATCTTAAAGAAAAATAAAAGAATCTGAGGATCTTTCAGAAGCACCCCCCCCATGAGCTATGCTCCACTGCTAGCAGAGGCTGGACTGGAGGGGGACGAGTCATGGAGAGGCAGGACTGTGCGTCAGATTATGGTAGCAAGCCCAGTCTGTGGGGCCCCAGTCTTCTGGAGGCAGCTTCCTCAAGACTTGCTACTTTTGGTTTGATGAGAAAGTGACTGGTGGAAAGTACATGGTAGTGAGGGGGGAGCCGTTAGCCACAGCAGCAACCCCCACAGGGCTGTAGGGTGCTTCTCCCATGATGGCATTCTCCTTGACCAGTGCCTTGCCTTTCTCAACAAACGTATCCTCACCCAGCCGCTCCCTCCTTTGCTAGTGTGAGTGAATCCTTGCACTTGAGGAATTCTTTGTACATTGAGAAGTACCTTATAAAATAATGAAGGTCAGAGTCTTATTCATTACAGATGTGTGATTCATGGTACTTCTTATTAGATACTTCTTGGCTCAGGAAGTTCGCTAGCGGCGCCTGGGTGGCTCAGCTGGCTAAGTGTCTGACTCTTGATTTCAACTGCAATCATGATCTGAGGGTCATGGGATCGAGTCCTGCCTCAGGCTCCAAGCTGGGCTTAAAGCCTGCTTGAGAGTCTCTCTACCTCTCCACTGCCCCCTCACACTCTCTCCCCACCCCCCTCTCTCTCAAAAAAAGGTTTTCTGGAGCTTTAAAATTATTTTTTGTTTTTGATGAAGGAATCAGAGAACACATTCTGAAAATGCCTCTTTACCTTAACTATTTGATGTTTTATTAATATTTGTTCTGCCCAGAATATTAACACGGTTAAACTAAAACCTGCAGAACAGTTATAACAATATAAATCTAAAGAGGAATCATGGCTTAATTTGACTGTGTAAGTGTTTTATATTAACATAAAATAATACGGGCAAGTTTAGATTTATTTCAGTGTCTGTTATCTCCTTTTGGGTTGACTACAAAGATAAAGTATGTCTCAGATGACCTCCCTGAAAACGTGACTGCAATAAAACTACATAAGGCCAAGTCAGGCCAGCTGTCATTATCAAAATGCAAGCATGACGTCATTTGCATATGGCTCCCTGCAAGGCTTTCCGCACAACTGGGGTCCCGGATGTTGGAACAGGTGCTCTAGGATGCCCAGCTGGAGAAATTTCCATCATTAAAGGAATTTGCTGTTAAGGAGAGCTTTGTGGACAGTGATCTCACTCTGAAGAACTCTTCCCATTCCATTTAATTTCATTTGATATTGTAATATTAAGGTAAATTAAATGATTAAAGACAATCATTTGTTCTTCTTACCCAAGCCTTCAAATCGGAAAGGTGCTACCAGTTTTCCTCCTTGTAGGCCTTTGTGTTGGATCACGCAGTCCACTGTTGAGTTTCTGCTGTATCTGTGGACTCTGAGGATGCTGCTGCTGTTACATTTCTTCCTATCAGTTTCAAATTCATGGTGGGTCTCACCTATGGAGCAAATGAAGGCGGTGTAGGAGGTTATGGCTACTTAATACCATTGGGTGGGTTTGGTTCTCTCAGAGACCAATGGCTTTGACATCTTGGCGAACCTGTTAGACTTCTAAGTCATTCTAGGTTCGCTCAGCTGCCTTGTGCATGCTTGGCCCCAGTCCCAGAGGGAAGCAGGTGAAGGACAGTGGTTAGGTTTCTATTAACCTTCACTACTGGAAAATAAAATCCAAAGCTTATGGTGATGACACAGGGACAGACTGATGTTGTCAAACACAAAGACCCAAGACCTTACTCAAGGTGAATCGATCAGGCAAATGAAAGGTGAGGTCTTGTAATGATGTAGAATTGGTATTGGACGGAATCTCTGAGTGTGTAAAGTCCAATGTAACATACATTACGATGTAAAGAAACTCTAAACAGTTCCCAAACGTGACCATTAGTTATCCTTCCATCAACTGAACCCTGCTTTAATCTAATCAAAGTTTAGATTCTTTGGTACCATAATAATTTTGTTGAGGGCATGACATCGTAATGCACTTTTTCAGGAGGATCTTATCTGCCAGGATAATAACTATATCATACCTATATACGAAATTCTGTTGAATTTTAAGAAACCATAATATCCAATTTCAGGTGCCCACTTTCTTTTAAGTATAAACATCTAATCCTATTATTTCTGATAGGTTTTCAAGATGAAGGCACGGTATCGATAGGTTATAAAGATAATTTGTCCAGAAAAATCTGACGGATTGTTGAAAGCTATTGCCGCCGCTGACACCACCAGAGGGTGCCAGAGGATTTAAAAATTCCTTGGAAATTGCCGTAGGAAGGAAAACAAAGGAGGAAAGAGAACACTGTCCTTACCATTGAGCTCTATGTCATTCCCTATAATCCAGGTTATCTGCGGAGGGGGCTTACTTCTCACGGTGGAGCATTTAAGGGTAACGTGTTCTTTTCCGTCTTGTGTTCTGATAACTGAAGCTTCCAGGGTTGGTATGGAAGGTGTTGCTGGAAGAAAATTAATTTTTCTGTGCTCACTGAGCTGGTCTGCGTATCCCAGTAAAGCACGGAGTCTAATAGTCTATAGGGATCATGGTAGTGTATGGTCTAAATAATGGGCATTTTTTTTTTTTTTACTTGATCTTTCCCAGAATACAGTTAAAGGGCTTTTATGTACTTGTAAACCTACCTTGGCTCTAGTCCATATTGCTTGTCACCCAGTGTGTGATTAGTCCCTGGAAATTCCCAGTGTCACAACAGTAATTTTTACATTTGCTATTTGACTGTGTTTGGGAGAACACTAGTCTAGTTACACTGGTTACCAGTTATTGTAAGAACCCTTGTGTGTCCCTCCATATCTTGGTGGGTCAGTTTCCTTGTCTATGTCACGAAGGAATTGGTTTATAAGTGTCGGTTCAATTCTAGACTGGCATGAGTGTATGACTCACCTCAAAGTGAGTGAGTTCTATCCCCTCCTAATATTAAAGATGCATTTCTCTTATCGAGGGCCCAGTTGTCCTTTTTTTCATACTCCTGTCTTGGAAATAGAGTTGGCCCTTGAACAATGTGGGGATTAGGTGCGCTGACACTTCTCCTGACCGCACAGTTGAAAATCCATGCATAACTTTGAGTCCCCCCAAACTCAACTAAGAGCCTACTGTTGATGGGAAGCCTTAGTGATAACACAGTTGATGAACACCTGTTTTCTATGTTTTATGTATTCTACACTCTGTTCTTCCAAGAAAGTCATCTAGAGAAAAGAAAATATTAAGAAAATCATAAGGAAGAGAAAAAACCTTTATAGTACCGGAATGTATTTATTTTAAAACTTTGCATATAAGGGGACCTGCACAATTCAAACCTGTGCGGTTCAAGGGTCAAAGTGCACTTTTTGGGTAGGCTACCTTCTTCCTCCTTCCCATGCACCTTCACACTTTGGTCCAGAACTGCACCCCAGCACGTTGATTGGCTCATTTATCTGCCATTGAGACATTGCAAAGTCAGCTGCAAGTAGATACTAGATGCATTAGACGTGGGCTGTACACATAAGGAAAAGATAAAGCCCTTTGAGGAGCTGACAGTCTGGTGATAGACTCAGTCCCTAAGCTGTTAGTTAAAAGATCATGCGGTAAGTGTAGTGGCAGAGGTATGTGGGGACTGGGAGAAGAGCCCAGAAGGACACACAGGCAGCGTGAGCCAGAGTGCTGTGGGCACTGGCCAGTAAGGTGGGCTGGGTCCCATTGGGTCTCAACCTGCCTCGGGAGCCTTCCCAGATACTTCGTTACTGTGCCTTTGCTTTATGGCAGGCACCATGCTACATTAATTCAACAGAAGAAGCCTAAGACATTCACTTGTGATTTGTGGAATTATGTCACTTAGAACTCTATATAAAGTGATGTGTATATATAATTGATCTGAATTAGAGATCAATAAAAAGTGATGTTTATAATTGATCTGTTCCGTCACAAAAAGCAGAAAAGTAAAGACAGTAAGGCTTACACTGAACACAGCGGACCGTCCAGAGAACGGAGCCAGCCCTGGGCAATCAGGAGACCAGTGCTTCCTGTCCACACCTCCCAACCCCATTCCCCACTGGAAGAGAGGACCTGGTTTTGGCAGAGGATGTGAGCCAGCTGTCCTGTGCAATTACATCTGAATTCACTCTATCTTAGCTTATGCTGTTGTTAGCTTCTACTTTATTTACAGGATTCTCTTCCTACCTTGACCCGTGTGCCAACTCCTTGTAGGCAGGGGCTACGCCCGATTCCTCTTTGATCCCCTGGAGCTTAGCACAGTGCCTGGTGCATAGTAGCAGCTTATCAAGGATTAATTCTCCTTTCTCTTACTTCCTTGGTCAAGAAACGGCATTGATACCAAAGACAGATTTCACAAAGTCACATTTTCATCTGGGGCTCGCGAGTCAAAATGCTCCTTTCTGTTTTCCTTTTGACAAAAGATGGTAGAGGTGCCCAAGAAAATGCTTTGCTCTAGGCAATATTACTAACTAGAATGTGAAGTTTAAGAATGGTCTGTCCCGTCCTAAGTCTGTCGTTCGTGTGCTGGGTTGCTGGCCATCAGGCACTTACCTAACACGATCACTTTTACTTCCTTTGTTCTCACGGAGTTGCTATAATGTAAACACTTGTACACGCCTTCATCTTGCAGGGTGACATTAAGCACGCTGATGGAAAGCTGATGGGTGGAGTGATGAAGAAGCTGGTATTTGGGATTTTTTAAAGCTGGACAAGAGGGAAAAAGAGCTGTTAGGAAGAAAGTGATCAGATGAATACAGTCTCTCAGTGGGTTGATTGTTCACAGGAATGGCTTTTAAATTTCACACTTTCGCAGAACAAATGTCACATCTCCGATTGAGCTGCCTTCCAAATTCTAGTGTTCCCAGTTGGATGCCTCTCAAAAGCTCGACATTCGTTTAGGAAATGAAATATTTTGATACTGGGATCTGCGAAATAAACCATTTGCTTTATTTGTGCATGTGGGAAATTAACACTATGCTGGTGAAGGGTTCGGGTTGAGGGGTGATTAATTTTTTTTTTCATTTTTTTGTACATTATGAAAAATTAGATTCACCCCATTAGAGTCACCTCCTTGAAATCTAATTGATTTGAGGTTGTCCTGTCACAATGGATGTAAAGAATGGAAAATTAACACGTGACTATCCATTTCTCCATTTGGGTGCTTTTTATTTTTAAAGATTTTGGTTTTAAGTTAATCTCCACACACGATGTGGAACTTGAACTCCTAACCCTGAGATCAAGAGTTGCATGCTCTACCTACTGAGCCAGCCAGGTGCTCCTTTTATTTTTAATTTTTTGAAATTTATTATTATTTGAAGTTTCCTGAAGATTATGGCAAGTGTTTGGGTTTGTTGTTGTTATTGTTGTGTTGTTTTTTGATTCTTTGTTGACCTGGGATTTCTATCTTAGGTCGTAGGTCCCTTAGCAAATCAGAGGCTCCTGAAATAAGTGGTTTTGCCTCCCTCTCTCTCTCTTTCTTTGGATTTGTAACATGAACAAGCATAACATAGTTAAACCTTGAATGGCTGACCAAGGAAGGTTGTTTCTCATCTGAAAGAATGGTTGTGTGTCCTGGGACACTGGCATTATCTGAGCTAGATTTCAGGCATTTTCAAGCTCACCACTATTGACTTTTGAGTCCTTAATTCTTCGTTGTGGGGGCTATCTTGTACACTATGTTTAGCAGCAATCCTCTCTACTCATTAGATGCTAGGACTGCCCCTCCGGTCCCACTTCCCCAGTTATAACAACACAAAAACTCTCTCCAGACATTGCCATATGTCCCCTGGAAGGCAAGAATGACCCTTGCTTGAGCATCACCGAGTTCAACCAAGGTTCTCTGTTGGCGGAATTTGAGAGTGCCCGTCTTCTCCCAGGTTACTAAAACCCAAACCAAACCAAGAGAAAACATTATTTAACAGGAATGATCTCTACTCAAACTGTTTCTCTCAGAACTTTCAACAATTAACATCTACTTTCTTTACTGGATTCTACTATTAATAGTTAATTTAGCTTGAAATATATGGTAAGTTTACATCAAACATAAAGATATTTAATAATGTTTCATAGCATGGGACACCTAGGTGGCTCAGTTGGTTGAGCTTCTGACTCTTGCTTTCCGCTCAGGTTGTGATCTCAGGGTCCTGGGATCGAGCCCCGTGCTGGGCTCCACGCTCAGTGCAGAGTCTGCTTGAGATTTCCTCCCTCTCTCTCTGTCTTTCCCGCTTATGCACCTCTCCCTCCCTCTCTCTCTCTCTCTAAAATAAATAAATCTTTAAAAAACTGTTTCATAGCATATCAAGTTTTTTAGAGGCTCTGCTTTTACAAGATAGAATGAAATTTGCTGTTTTGGAGACTTTTCCAAATATTTGGCCATTCAGAATATTACATGGAGGTATACAATGGTCTCTTTAGGAAGAGGAGGGGTTAGTAGAATCCTGCCCAAAGAGAGGAACTAAATAGACTTTTAAGAATCCCTTTCCTTAAGAACAAAACAAAACCATTGTGACTGTGTGGGGTGATGGATGTTAACTAGACCCCCTGTGGCAATTATTTTGCAGTATATACATAATATTAGATCATTGTATGCCTCATACTAACGTGGTGCTATGTGTTTATTATATGTCAATAAAACTGGCAGTGTTGGGGGTGGGGGATTCCCTTTCCACCTCAGGCATCTGGGACTCAACCTGTGTCTGTGAAAACAGGAATGGCGGCCCTCCCTTCCAAGGTAGTGCACCCTGTCTGCTCCTCAGTTGCTCAGTGATCTTGGTTTTGTGTTGAGACCAACAGGAGAAAAGGAGAGATCTGGAAGGGAGCTTTGTGATGGGGCTTTGAATCGCTCAGATGGGAAATGAGGCAGCTGGCTCCAGATGTGGGGTGACAGCGTGAGCTGCGGGAGGACAAAAGGCCTCAAGTCTGTCTGTGGCCTGACTGTCATTGGTGCTGTTGGCAGTTTCATGGCTGCTGAGAGGAAAAGAGTGACGTGGGGGTGAGGTGTGGGCATGGAAATGTGCTTTGTAACTTGAGCCCCCTTTACCAACCATTCTGGTGGGGTTTCCCTTTCAGACTTCCTGTCAGAAAAAGCAGCCATGTGTAAAGTAGTAGGTCTCTGGGTGTGATCCCCACGTAATAGTAGGGGGGCCAAGCCCACCGTGTGGGTGACTCATGATGGTTTCTATCCCACCAACTTGTCTGTCTGGAAAATCCCACAGGTTGAGGTCTGGTGGCGATTTTTTTTTTCTTTCACTTACCAGGATGCTCATTTAAAAAAATGGTGAACCCTGAGGGGGCCAGCCACTGCAGGAAGGTGGTCTTCCCCTGAGAAACAACACACTTCAGAATGAGCGTCTGGCCTTCCTCCACGGTGACTGTTTCTGTGTGGTTAGTCAGAAAGGCTTCTGCAGAGCAAGAGAATTGGGGACAGTCAGGCTGGCATAGGCCAAGACACACTCCCGAGCTGAGGCAGGGACTTATTCTCAACACAACCTCATTCATTCATTAGTCATTTATTCATTTATTATGTACTTTTTTTTTTTTTTTTTTTTGAGAGCGAGAGAGAGAGAGACTCAGGGGGAGAGGGGAAGAAGCAGAGGGAGAGGGAGAGAGATTCTTAAGCAGTGGACCCCAACATGGGGCTTGATCTCTCGACCCTGGATCATGACCTGAGCCAAAATCAAGGGTCAGATGCTTAACCGAATGAGTCACCCAAGTGCCTCTCATTATATACTTCTTAGAGAAATAAAACATAAATCAATACAAAGGAACAAGTACTTTACGTAGGGGCAGTGAGATGCCTCCTGAAGGAGGTCTGAATGAAGGGGTGGGATTTTGATAGGAAAGAAGGAAAATGTTGAACAGTATCTATTAGGCACTTGCTCTCTCCTATGCCAGGAACTCTGCCAGGCCACATTCACCTGTATTTAATTTAACTTTTGAACTAACCCTATAAAGAAAGAATGATGTTGTTGGTTCTCTAGATGAGGAAATAGAGGCTGAAGGTAACACAGGTTGGGGTCTGTACCCATGTCTGTGTTCAGAGTCCATGGTCCTGTAACTAGGTCAGATTGTCCAAATGAGGAGACCCCAGAAACACTTGTTTCTGGCCTCAACCTTGAAACAAGTGACTTGTGGCTTTAAGTACAAGTTAGGTGTCTAGGATTCCAAGTGGTTTTTATGGGGAGTAGGTAAGCCCTACCTCAAAAGAGCTTCTACACCAGAGGAAGGATGTTCTAAGATCTCTTCCAGTTCAGTTGTCCATAGCAACACCTTCTCCAGGCAAACATGAGCATCTAATTTCCCCCAGGCACAACCCCCAGAGAATGATAAACAGTGGGTTGTTAGCAGCTGTAAATACAATCTCCCAAAAAGGAAGTGGATAAAAAAATAAAATAAATGGGCTTTATTGCTGATTTGGCACTTTTATTGCTATCTGCTATTTCTTCAAGTCTTAAGTTTAAAAAAAACCTCCCCCCCTGCCCCGAGGACTAGGCAATTCTTATCAATGAAAGTACGAAGCACTTCTATAAACAGAAGAATGCTGTGGGGTTATAAATTATGAATAGCAGATATAATGAGTTTCACTGTATCATCTTAAACCTTAAAAAAAGAGAGAGAGAGAGAAACAAGGATTTTATTTCCTTGTAATAAATTTCAAGCATTAGGAAAAGTGCTTTGGACTTTTTAGTTTGTTCCATTTCTAGGTCATTAATTTCAATCTTGCCTCTGGCAATAATAACCCAGAATTGTATTGTATTCTTATTGACTTTCACGGGAAAAAAGTTTGCTGGAGTTCTGATGGAAAAATACCCAAATCATCAGCCAATACTAATGAACAATGAAGAGTCCATAAAAAGATACTGTGTTTTCATAAGAGCATTGAAGCATAAGCCCAGAATTCTGCTTGGGTCGGGTCATTTGGAAGTATTTTCATCTATAAAATCAACCCGTAACTGAGTAGCAAAGATAATATTAGTGGAGATGCTTTCAAATGACAATGGATTTTCTTCTAAGGCTAAGGAGCTTCCGAGCCAAAAAATTGAATCTAGAACCATCTACCTTCCATTACTTCCATAGTCATTCCCATCTTGATTCTTGCTTTTTACTTTCTCCTTCTTGTGCGTTATCCTGCTTCCCACAGATCGAAGTTTCTAGAGGGCAGAGACTATTTTCTACTTCTCTAAAATTCATTCCTTATAGAAAGTATCACAGTGTGAGCTTGAAAAGTAATGGTTTAGTGCCAGCTCTCATGATGGCAGCATAAAGCAGGCGATGGACAGGCATCTTTGGTCTCCTGTTGTTAATAAGAATACTGAGAGACAGGAGGGAAGTTACTATGTTGAATCAATGACAGAATAAAGACCACTGTCAAAGCAACATGCCCTAATTTCATCCCTCAGGCCAGAAGTTGATACTAAAAAGTTTTGTCCATGTCCTTACCTTTGGCAAAGCCATTGTCTAGACAGGAAGCCCACATCTGGGGAAGGGGGAGTGTCGGGATTTATCTGCAGATTGTTTATGAATAAATGTCTTCCATTTTAAAGATGCCTTTTTCTTGGGATATGTGCTTTTGAATTAAATTTTTTTTTAAAGATTTTATTTATTTGTCAGAGAGAGAGGGGGAGAGAGAGCAAGCAAAGGCAGACAGAATGGCAGGCAGAGGCAGAGGGAGAAGCAGGCTCCCTGATGAGCAAGGAGCCCGATGTGGGACTCGATCCCAGGACGTTGGGATCATGACCTGAGCCGAAGGCAGCTGCTTAACCAACTGAGCCACCCTGGCGTCCCTTGAATTAAATTTTTATTTGATTCTTATAGTGTTTAAGAAATTGTAATGACATATAAGGTGGCTTTTTAGCAGAAGCTAAAGAATCGTATCTCCTGGGACGCCTGGGTGGCTCAGTGGGCTAAAGCCTCTGCCTTTGGCTCAGGTTATGATTTCAGGATCCTGGGATCGAGCCCCGCATCAGGCTCTCTGCTCAGCGGGGAACCTGCTTCCCTTCCTCTCTCTCTGTCTGCCTCTCTGCCTACTTGTGATCTGTCAAATAAATTTAAAAAAAAATCGTATTTCCTAAGATCAGTGTTTGCTTCTGTTGTTGGGAACTGAGTCCCAGGCTACTGAGCACAGCTACAAAAGCCTGGGTTTCCCATGGAAAGGGCTGTGTTCGAGGCATAGAATGATTGTTGTATCCTCTACTCTGTTCCAAGCCTCGCCTTTAGCTTTACAGGCTGATTTCTCTTTCAGTTAGCATGTAGACCCCGTGTTTGATTGAGAGACAGGAAATCATTGTAGAAAGGAAGAATAGCCCCAGAGAGAAGCCACAGACAGGCTGCTTCAGCTGTGAGCGCTCCCAGATACCGTTCGGTGTGTCGAGCTCTGCTAAACATTGGAAGAAGATCCCTGTACCTGTGCTTTGATGGTACGTCTTCCAAGGGGGAAGTTCTCCAGGATTCTCTCATTGCTGTTGCAAACTAAACCGGAACTCCTCTTTTATATATATGTTTTTTGCATCTAAGTTTGGAGTCCAACTTTCACCTTCTTTGTCAGAGGGAGGGGTGTGGGTTACCTTCTTTGCTCACCACTTCCTCCCCTGCAGGCTCTAAAAACATATCCCTATGCACCCCTCGACTTTCCCGTGTAGCTCCTGAGTGCGGTGTGCCTACTTCCTAGGCTCCCCAGCTGGGCTTCAGAGCTCCAGTCTGTCTGTTGGCCCTCTGTGGCTCCTCAGAGGCCAAGTGTGCAAAGCAGGGCAGGGAATAGCCGTGGAGTTTCTCCTGGGAGGTCCCCCCTTACTGCTGGTGGATCTTGTTTACTGAGTGGGTTACGGACTTCTGACTAGTTTCATCCATCCATGCGAGGCCATGTGTTCTGAGGCTGCTGGTTGACTCTGGGGCTATGGATTGTCACCGGTTTATAGATAGAAGTAGAACCTGTGACCTTCATGATCTCCACCCCCAACCTCATGGCAGTGGCTTCACCCCGAAGCACGTGTGACCGACCCTCAGTCAAAAGGGCAAGCAGCAGTCCCAACCTCCCGCCAAAGCATACATAGATGAAACCTGGGCAGTTCTTACGATTTCCTTGTTTTCCCCAAGATTTTCAGAGTCGCAGTGTCTGATCTCTCCTCTACTAGAGGCTATCATGGTAGACTGAAGAAAGAGTAAAATGTTCCTTTTTTTTCCCCCTTACCTTAGTATCCCAATGATTGCATCCAATAAATTAAATAACTCCAGAACAGAGCGAGTCTATCCCGCAGGGACCCCAAACTTGTCAGATCCCATCAGAACGCATCATCTCTAGTGTCCCCCTAGGCTCCACACACACCTGGCACAGAGAGACCACCCACTCCGTTCCTCTGTTTGCTCATATCTAAAGTGATTATCAGCCGCGGCCAGGTCCAGGCTCAAGAAGACACTTGGTCTTTGTCCATGCTGTTCTATTGACCTGGATACCTTTTTTTTTTTTTTAAAGAGGGGGAGGGGCAGAGGGAGAAGGAGAAGAGAGACAGAATTTTAAGGAGGCTCCATGCCCAGTGAGGAGCCCAAAGTGGGGCCTGATGCTGGGCTCGATACAGAGCTCCATCTCCTGACCCCGAGATCATGACCTGAGCTGAAATCGAATGTCAGATACTTAACTGACTGAGCCACCCAGGCACCACTGCCAGGTTAGCTTTCTTATCTCCTCTAAGACTCAACTCAAATTATACCACTGCCTAACAGTCTTTAGCCTTCTTCTTCCCCACAATGACCTGCCCTTTCCTCCAGCTCCCTGAAGGAACTTCTATTACAGCACTTAGCCCAGTGCTTTACATTCGGTTACAAGTATCTCTGTGTGGAGATAGCAAACTTCTCATAGAGAAGTCATTTGGTGTTCACTCATTTTTACAGTCCCAGGACTTCACACAAAGTAAGTTTTATTTTATTTAATTTTTTTCAAATAAGATTTAAGTATTGGGCGCCTTGGTGTCTCAGTCAGTTGGGTGTCTGCCTTAGACTCAGATCGTGATCTCAGGGTCCTGGGATCGAGCCCTGCATCGGGCTCCCTGCTCAGCAGTAGTAGGTTTCTCCCTCTCCCTTCCCCCCACTTGTCTTGTTTTCTTTCTTTCATGCTCTCTCTCTTTCTCAAATACAATCTTAAAAAAAAAAAAGATTTTAAAGTATTAGTTGAATTAATGGCTAAAATGTGGACATTTATATATCCAGTAATAAACAGTGTAACAGGATTCCAATTCAGCTCTGTTATTGTTATGTTGCATAAGAAAGACATGAGCTAAGTTGAAATCAGGATGATTGTCTCAAATCAGAGCCCTATTTACATGACTGTTATGAGGTAGTAGACAAATGCTTCCATTTAGATCATTATAAAAAAGGCTTGTTGTTGTTGTTGCTGTTATTGTTATTATTATTATTATTTAGATAAACTCAACAGAGAAAATTAGAAGGGTGAAGATGAATCTGGCTTTGTCAAAATTATTTCCAGTATGGCTTTCAAGAAGGCATCTCAGAATGTCAACAAACATGGGACTTTTTCATGGTTAAAAACAACAAACATAGGCAAAAGGATTATCAACAGAACCTTAAATTTGCAACTGCTCTTCGTTTCCTGCATCCTACCCTGCCCTGAAGACCAGGATAGAAGGTTCAAACTGGTGGGTTTTCATCATCCACAATATAGCTGAATGGGATTAATTTTGAAAAATTGTTCATTCTTATTGTATTTTACCCATCCTAGAGGCTATTTAGGTGGATAGTGACCTTGAAAAGAGATTACGGAATTTTTTGGTCCATAGTTCTTGGCAACCTTAGAAGTTGCATGGGAGAAGGTATAGCGATCTTCCCATGATTCATAGCTACAAACAGCTGACAATGGATAGTGTTGCCAAAATTGATTCGCTGCCTTTTTGCTAACAAGAAAGCAATATGGTCAGCTCCCTCCTCTTTGGGACTCTGACAGGCCCAAGCAAGGTTAGGTCAGAGGGGACAATGTGTGCCCAATGCCACTGAGCCTAGATGCCTTCTGGGTGAGTTTACGGTTTGGGATTTTCAATAGCATATCTTCCAAATTGTATAAATCAGTGGCTTTCAAACTTGTGATCTACATTAAGAAACACTTTCTATCCCAACCTTGTAGAAAGACGGACAGACACACACACACACACACACACACACACACACACACACACACAGTAAATGCTTCATGAGATAATTCTTATTTATATGCTGTGCAGGCTGATTTACTAGCTGTAAAAATGTGGGTGGGTTATCTAACTTCTTTTAAACTCCATTTTCTCATGTAATTTGGGGTAGGGATATTAATACCTCAGTATCTGTGCTAGGATGAAATGTAATTAATATAAAATGCCCACCCCTTACATGGTACAATAAATATATTTTTCTCCTCCCTTTATAAATAGTATTTGAATAATTTATATTTTAAAGAGTTGTTTTAGGTTTTGCCTTAAGACATGATTATTATTGTTTTTCTTTAAAAACTTTTTTTGTGAGATATTTTTAGGAGGCAACAACTTGAATCCTCAAGAAGTGAAAGTCAGTGAAGGGCTTTAAACTTTGGAAGAATTGAGAACATTCTAATTTTGGCTCTCTGAATGTACTTTTCCTGAATGTATGAGCTGTACTTTAAGCCACTTATTGAAGAAACTAATATTATTTATTACCAAATACTGAATTCATAGGACGTGCCTCAGAGTATAAGAACAAAAGAAGAAAGCACTTAATCTGAGTGTACAAAATTGGGAATTGAAATACTACATAAAATAGGAAATCTAGTTTTTTAAAACGGGATAATTCAGCTGCAGTTCTATGGCGAATGTAGCTTTAGGATTGGTGCATTCCCTGAAAGCTAACTGTAATTCAGTTCAATATTTGGAAACACACACAGGCAGCAAGCAATACGTTTTGGCATAGCTTCTTTTGTAAGAATTCGGTACAAGTTGCAATCAGAGATTTAGAGACTCCTACACCCTGTCCCCCCTTTTGACCTGTGCTAAAGAGGTAACAGCGTCTCTAATTTTCATCATGCTACATTCAAATTCAGGAAGCATCAAAAGTCAGATTTGAAAATGCTAATCCAATGTAAAGTATCACAGACTCAAAAACTAAGCAGGCATTTTCCATGGGGCTCATTATTATCTCTGAGCTAATGAAAAGTTGTAGAGCACTTCGTCATCCTCAAAGTGCTTTCCCATTTTGAAATTTGATCCCTTTAAAAATCCAGGGAGTTTGTTGAACGTAATTAATCATCTCTCCATGTTAAGTTCAGACATTGAGTTTTTAGAGAATTTGAATTACCTGGCTAAGGCTTATACAGCAAGGAAGCTTTTAAAATCGCATTGTGGGTGCACCTGGTGGCTCAGTGGGTTAAGCCTCTGCCTTCGGCTCAGGTCATGATCTCAGAGTCCTGGGATCGAGTCCCACGTCGGGCTCTCTGCTCAGCAGGGAGCCTGCTTCCCCCCGCCTCTCTCTGCCTGCCTGCCTACTTGTGATCTCTGTCAAATAAATAAATAAAATCTTTAAAAAAATAAAATAAAATCCCACTGTGATGCTTGTCCACCTTGCATACACTTAAGAGACAGAGCCCAATAAGCTTGTGACATTTTGCCATAACATAGATGCCACAGAGACACAGGTTACAGTGACCCTTTCTATACTTACTAGTATTGAACACTAATCGAACCATTGAACGAGAGATTAAATAAAGCAGGAGCACCCCTCCATGTGTGATTGGGGTGTAGCTTGGAAAGTAATCACATACACACCTGGGTTCTCCTCCGTCGTGGGTCCTCTGTGAATGCAACTGACTGACAGGTAGATTTGGTACAATACCAGGTCAGCTGAGTCTCATAAGAAATGAGCCCAAAGTCCTTACCTTGTAAGGGGAACCAGGCCAGCAAGCTGCAAAATCTCCACCACATGTTGTGCTGAGCTGTTGTCACACTTTGTCAACTTCCTCTAGATTCTGAAATAAAGGGAGCAGAGTGGTTTCTTTTGAAGGGGGAGAGGCAGCAGCTCTGTGACCTCATGTGTCTCAACGCCTCCGTTGGCTCTGGAAGCCCCCTCTTGGCTCGCTGCCCCCAGACTACCTCCGGGTGGAACATTTAGGGGACAGCATGTGTCATCGAGATTGTGGAGAGGTGTGAGTGATGTGTTGGTGGCACAGGTCATTCTGCCACACGTGGGTAGTACTGGTAAATCAGCTAGGTTGTAAGACTTTGCGGGGAGGAGGGGTGGGAGAGAGATTAAAATTTCCCTGTGTGGTGATGTGACCTTGTTGTCACTTTTCTGATGTCTTAGACAATGATAACAGGACGATTGTTGCTAAACCTTTGTTTTTCATTTCTGATAACAGTGTATAATGGTTTCAAGGGTAGAATTCATCCACTCACATTATCTGATCATTTAAAAAATCTGTATCAGGGGCACCTGGGTGGCTCAGTGGGTTAAGCCTCTGCCTTGGGCTCAGGTCATGATCTCAGGGTCCTGGGATCGAGCCCCGCATTGGACTCTCTGCTCAGCAGGGAGCCTGCTTCTCCCTCTCTCTGCCTGCCTCTCTGCCTGCTTGTGGTCTCTCTCTTTCAAATAAATAAAATCTTAAAAAAAATAAATTTAAAAAGATAAATATCTTAACGATAAAGGAGAATATGATCTAGTGAGGGGTGACAATAGACAAATGTACCATTTTGATATTTAATCGTCATTAATTGGGCAAATTGAGATACACTATTTCATTGTTTCTAGGCCGCACAGCAGAATACTAATAGATTTATGGTTAAAAAGTAGTCTAGACTGCAATGTTTGGAAAATCATAGAGGAAATCATATTCACTGGTTCTAATTAAAATGAGGGGGCACCTGGCTGGACAGTTGGCAAAGCATGTGGCTCTTGATTTTGGGGTGGTGAGTTCAAGCCTCACTTGGTGTAGAGATTACTTTACAAAATAATGGAATAAAACTTAAAAACAAAAATGACCACTATTACTCTGTAAATCTGTTGATACCTTTGGTAGAGAAAATTTTATCCATCAAAAATATCTTTCAAATATTTTACCTTTTTATTTTTTTACAGATTTTATTTGAGAGAGAGAGGGAACAAGAGGGTGTGTGAGCAAAGGGAGGGCAGAGGGAGAGGGAGAATCTCAAGCAGACTCTGTCTTGAGCCTGGAGTCTGATGCAGGGCTTGATCCCATGACCCTGAGATCATGACCTGAGCCAAAATCAAGAGTCGGACGCTTAACCGACCAGACCACCCAGATGCCTCTCAAATATTTTACCTATTTTAACAGGTAGAATGAAAAGAGGAGAGAAAATAGAATTTCCTTGTAGGGCATAGCATGATAGAAGGTAACGTTTCCCTAATTGTATGATGATATAAAGGCCTTGGGCCTCTAGCCAAAAAATGCAGTCGGCTAGGGTCAGCCCCGGAGTGATTCAATCAGACTCTCACTTGAATGAGGAGCCACCTGTGTGTTTAACAAGCTCTTTGGGGTATCATAAGTCAAGTTTGAGCAACACGGACAGCATTCTGGAACGGAAATCAAGACATCTAGGAGCTAACCCTCGCTCTGCTACCAGCTGGTGTAGCTGAGGTCAGACGGGATTCTCCATAAATTGCTTGTTGACTCTTTTGACATATACGGACTTACTTATGGAAACAGGGAATGGATAAGTTGCATCCTACCATTTTTTTTTAAAAATAGAGGACTGAGTGGTTTGCTTGGAGTGTTACAGTTAGTGGCAGAGCTGAGAAGACAAGACAAGACTTCAGTCTTTGGTTGGATTTTTTTTTTTTTTTTGCATGAAATTCCTCCAGGTACTTCCAGTTTCATATTTAAGGCTCTATGGTGTCTAAGCATTCAGTTTTCCTGTGATTGCCATGTCCTTGCTTTAGGGTGGTGCCTTCTTTTTGTACCCTGTCTACCTCTTTAAGAAAGTCCAAGGAACGGGGGACAGTGTCTTTTTGGGCCTCCCATGGGAGATGTGAATTGCCCTTGGTTAGTTGATAATTTCTCACATTTTCACCTGGAAGAGTGGTGTTCCTTATAGGATCTCCTAATGCTTCCTGTCGAAGCACAGAGGGCAAGGAGTTTATTTCTGGTAATATCACATGGGCCAGCATGGCGCCAACATCTTGTCTGGACCTAGATACTCATTTTCCAGATCATGAGCTTATCTTCTAACTCGAATGTATGAGGAGGTCAGAAACCACTTTTACAGGAAACAGAAGTAAAAATGTCAGCATGGGACTTTTCCTTTTAAGCCAATGGGAAAAAATCTTGGTCCAGTTGTGAATTAAATTCAGATAGAGGCCTGGAGAAGGATTACTTTACTTCTCTCTCTCTCTCTCTCTTTTAAAGATTTATTTATTTGAGAAAGAGAGAGAGAGTTGAATGAGTGCTGGGGGAAGGGCAGAGGAGGGAGAGATTCCTTAAGCAGACTCCTGACTGAGCGTGGAGCCTGATGCAGGGCTCCATCCCAGAACCCTGAGATCATGAGCTGAGCCAAAATCTAGAGTTGGGATGCCTAACCCACTGAGTCACCCAGGTGCCCCTGCTTCTCTCTTTTCCAGGGGTGATTTTCTGTAATTTTCATTGTTGGGTAAAAATGTATGGAAACATAGGTGAAAACAGAATGAACATAGGACTCAGGTTACCAGAGAATAAAATATCCTGAGGTTGAAATTAAAATTACAGTGTATCCAGCCCAAATCTATTGATTTAATGTGATTTTAGTGCCACACCTGTGAATCAGTTTCCAAGAAATGTTCCAGGTGTTCATTTAACTGCAGACAGGTAGATTTTTCTGTTTTCTTCCCATTCTTCTTCTAAAACACGAATATTCTTCTGCTCAGAAACTTCCAGTGGTTTCCTTCTGCCTGAAGATTGTCATCCAAACTCTTCACATCATCGAAGGCCATTCACACCCTAACCACAATTGACTTTTCAGCCCTCTTCTCTACCCCAACTCAAAATATGCTCCTAGAACTTTCTTGCCATATTTCAAGCATATAGTACATTTTGATAGTCATAGTCTTACTGGGTCATAGTTCATATGGCCCTCTCGGCCCCAAATGGCCTTCTCTATCTAGGGAGATTCTAGTCCTCTTCTAAGGCCCAGATCAAATGTGGCACTTCTCAGAGAAGAGTAGGGACTAGAACATGCATTCTGGGGCCAAAGCCTATTTCCTCACCTGTGAAATGGGTACAATGACAGTACCCACTCATAGGGTTGCTGTAAGAATGAAAGAAGTTACTGTGCATAGTTTCTGGCATGTGGTTAGCCATTACTGTCCTCTGGACTCCTAGAAAAAAAAGGAAATCACCTCTCTCCTTCTCTTTGCCTCATAATTGTTTTTTTCTTTTTCTCATACTGGTTTGTCTTGTGATTACCATTCTATTAATTGGGTATGTATCTTTCTCCCTTGCTAGGCTCCTAGCTTCCTGAATGCACAGTTTCACTTACCTTGGTGTTCCTGGCACTGATCCTTCATAGTTGTTTTCCAAATAGCTTTATTGTGGTGTAACTGACATAATGACTCTGCCTGTCCAAAAGCATACAATTTGATGCATTTTGACACATGCCTACACCCATGAACACTTCACCAGTGTCAAGATGGTGACTATTCCAATCATCCCTGCAAGTTTCCTCCTGTCCCTCCCTATCTCCCATCCAGAAGCCCCCACGGATCTGCTTTCTGTCTCTATTGGTTCGCTTTTCATTATCTAGAAGTTTCCATAAATGGAATCATACGGTGTGCACTTTCTTTTGTCTGGCTTCTTTCACTTGGATAATTATTTTGAGGTTCATCTGCGGCGTAGCACGTGTTCAGGGCTCGTTCATTTCTAGCGCCAAGTAGTAGCTCATTATGTAAATATACCATAGTTTGTTTACCTGTTTGCCTGTAGCTAGATTGCTGGGTTATTTATCATAGGGTAGTTTTAAATAATTGTTTATTACATTGAATCAGTTGTAGGGTAACATTAAAGAGAACCTGGTATGTTCCCACATTTGCTTTTCATGATAATCTAATTCAGAGAAAGAAAGTTCAAGTTAGTTTATTAAATACCGGTCCTTAGTTGACATTTGGGTTGTACTCTCTGACATGCTACCCAGATTCTCCCCTGGTCCCCCAGGGGCTGGAAGGATGGGATATCCCAGCTGGGTCCTTCTGTGGGAATTGCTGTCAGTGGAAGAGACCCATCTCACCCGACATCCTCCCTCTTCCATCTCAACATCTAATTTGGGGCACCTGACCCACAATAGCACATGAAATAAATTAGCAAATGAATGAACGAATGAAAGAACATTTGAGATGTTCTTTTTGCTCTGAAGCCTAAAAGGATGCTTGACTTCGAATTCTTCCAGAGCCTTAAAGAAGACCTCACTTTAGATTGTGCTGTGGGCAATGATGAGTGTATATTTTTCACCCACGGGTGTGATAGTCACTTGGTCACAAACCCTGACAAACGTCCTGGTTGTCCACTGGACTGAGGTTTAAAATGGCCCGTGGGTGCAGAGCCTCAAGGCAGGCTTATGACTGTGAATGACACACAGTTGTGGTTTGCACGGTTCTTCCTGTCCCCTCCCCACCCCCCTTCAGCCTGCAGCCCCGGGGGGGGGGGGGGCTTAGCAGAGGAAGGCAGCTGCTGTGGCTGCTTTGCTGCATGGAAGGAAAAGATGAGGTTGGAGTGCAGTGGTCAGGGAGTGATCTTCTACCTGTTTGCTAATGGAAGGGTGTCTACTGACCACCTTGCATGTTGGAGGCCTCACCGCTGACGGCCTGTTGTCATTTTGATCTTCTTGAATGAATCCTCCTACTATGTTCCAGTACTAATAGGAAATAACATTTCATGGGGGGGGGGTACAGATTTTAGAGAAATAGACATCTTCTCTCTCCCACCATCACCTTGGTCAATCTAGGCTTTCTGAGGGAAAAAGAAAAACTGAAGAAGGAGACATTTATGAAGTAGGTGAAAGATGGATGGTTTTAAGGGTCAGAAATGACAGGGGATTTCCCCAGGTAGAAGCCACTGGGGTTTTTGTTGCAATTATAAGAGGGGCCTAAACTTTCTTCTTGACATTTTCTGGCCGGTGCGAAGAATCCGTGGTCTTTCCCAAGGCTAGAGCATGAAGTGGTCTTGCCTGCATTTCCCAGCAGATGCCTTGGGTGGCTACTTGGCCGCTGGTGCTGGGGAGTCTTTGAGCTCTGTTGTAGATACACAATGTGGCTACAGAGTTTCTAAACCAGAGGGCAACAGCAGTAATTATTGAGAAAAGGCTTTTCAGCAGCAGCAAAGCCTAGTGGGATGAGTATGGGGGGAGGGTAGGAGGCAGACAGATCGGGACTTGTCATGTGGGCCCTGCCACTTGGTGGCCTTGTAGCCCTCAATAACGCCCAAGCCTCTTGGTGACAGTTTCCCCATCTGTAGAATGGGGAGAATAATTACAGCGTGGGAGGTATGACCAGGAGGTATGAATTCAATATAGTATCCTAAGCGCCCAGCACAGTGGCACACAGAAGATCCTCCATCAGTCTGGAGCTCTTATCTCATGCTCCCTTGAACCCTGGTAGGTTAGATCGACCTGCAAAAGGAGAAAGTCCGCTAAGCTTTTGTTCTAAAGACTGCTGCCTAGAATCGAATCAAATGGATCACACTGAAAAATGAACCCAAGTAGGAGTTGATGACTGTGGTTTGGGGGAAACGCACCCAGACAGGTAGGTGCAGGCTTCACGTCTCCCTTCACACCTCTTTTCCCAGGACAAATGACTTCCCAAGCGGTCCTCATCTGCAAATGAGGGGGTTAAATGAAACCAGTGGTTTCTAAACTACATTCTGAAGAAACCCAAGTATCCCCCCGGGGTGCCTCAGGGCTGGGCAATATTTGCCTTAAGATTTCTTTACAAAAATATCTTAAACGATTAGTCCAGGCTTTGGAACAAGGCTGACACAGCGCAGATCTGTACCCTAGTATGTACTAGCCATGTGACTTTGGGTGAGTTATCGGATTTTTGTAAGACTCTGCTTCCTCTTCCATAAACTTGGAATAATTAGAGTATCTATTGAATAGGGTGGTCAAGATTAAGGAAGTTTCTACCTGTTAAGTACTTAGAACAGTGTCTGATACACATTAACACTCGGGAGATGTTGGCTATCACTTTCCTAGCCTCTGAACCCACCAATTTTTATGCCAGGTAAACCTGTGTCTGTGCTGGATCCTTCAGGCTTAGAATAAAACCCAAACGCTTTGCCACGGTCTCAGTGGAGGTTGGTGAACTTTTTCTGTCAAGCCCCAAGTAGTAAATATTTTAGGCTTTGTGGGCCATACAGAGTCTGTAGCAGCGCCTGCCCTAGCAGGCTGGAAGCAGCCTTGGGCAAAATGTAAATGAATGAGCATGGCTTTGTGCCAATAAAACTTTATTGATAGGCCCTGGAATTTGGATTCTATATAATTAGCATGTGCCGCGAAATAGCATTCCTCTTTTGGTGTTCTTTAACCATTTGAAATTGTAAAGACATTCTTAGCTTGTGGGCTGTTTAAACATAGGCCGTGGGCTGGATTCTGCTTGTGGGCGGGTAGCTCGCCAAGCCCTGGTGTACAGGGCCCTGTGTCTAGCTCTGCCTACCTCTCCAACCTTGTCTCTCCCCACTTTTTTTTTTTTAAGATTTTATTTATTTATTTGACAGACAGAGATCACAAGTAGGCAGAGAGGCAGGCAGAGAGAGAGGAGGAAGCAGGCTCCCCACTGAGTAGAGAGCCCAATGCAGGGCTCCATCCCAGGACCCTGGGACCACGACCTGAGCTGAAGGCAGAGGCTTTAACCCACTGAGCCACCCAGGCGCCCCACTCCCCACTTTCTGCTGTGCTTCCTAAGCTTTAGCTCCCTGACCCCTGGTGTGCTAACCCAGCGAACTCCTTTTCACTGAGAGGCATCTGAATTCCTTCGGTCTTCCTTGAAATCCCATTTAGCCCTGCACCTGGCTTCCTGGCCAGCTGCACAGGGACACCGCGACCGACCTTATGTCAAGTACGCCCTGCCCCACATCCGTCCCAGAGTTACTATTGGATAACCCAGTTTTCTTCCTAGACGACATTGATCAGTCTCTGTCATTATCTTGTGTGTGTATCCCGTGTCTCTGTCTCTGCTCCATAAGGGCGGGGACCTTGCTTTCTTTGCCACTGTAGCATCAGCTTGCCGCCCTGCCAAGAACATCGTGTTCAGTCAGTACTGTAGAATGGAGGATGAATCCACGCCCTCCGTGTCTTTGTTTCTTTCATATAGTGCGTTCATAATACCTGCTCTCCTTACCTTGTAAAATTACGAGAAACGAAAATGGGCATTTAAGAGGAAGGTGGTAAATCTTTAAGGCAGCCTCATAGGCAGACCGCAGAATGCAACCCACACATCCTCTTTCTGAGGAAGATAATTTCTGGGGATAATAGTAAGTGATACCGGTATGAATGAGGCTGCTTTTGTTCCTTGTCTCTGATATTTTCCACAGATAAGGAAATGGCGATATGTGTTCATTTCTCTTTGGCCTTAGGAAAAGCAATTATTTATTTACTAGCAGATAGTATCTTACTAGGGTGTCCTATTAGGCATTTTATTTATTTATTTGTTTGTTTTAAGAGAAGGAGCCAGAGAGAGTGGGCGGGGCACCCAGAGAGAGAGGGAGAAAAAAAAGATTTTATTTATTCACTTTAGGGACAGAGCAATCACGAGCAGGGGGAGGTGCGGAGGGTGAGGGACAAGACTCTCACGCTGAGTGCAGAGCCTGATACCGGGCTCGATGCCAGGACTCTGAGACCAGGACCTGAGCCGAAACCACAAGTCAGATGCTTGACCCGCTGAGCCACCCAGGCGTCCCTATTAGGCATTTTATAGTCATTATTCCATATCCCACAACCGTGCTGTAAAAACTCATGTGCCCATTTTACGGGTGAGAACGGTTTAAGCAGTCCAGTAAGCGGTTGAGCCAGGATAAGAACCCAGCTCTGTCTGATGCCAGAATAAGGGCAGCTTCCCTGGTACGGCATGAGATTCTTCTCCGGCGATACATAGACCTTCTGGATTACACCACCAGCACAGTGTCACCCAGGAGCTCTCCAGACCTGCTGCTCTCCACGGTCAGGAGCAAGTGTTTATTGATGGCAAAACAAAGTATTCTGTTTCTTCAGAAGGAAGAGTGCTTTTTGGTCCTCAACTTACTTAAAAAATTTTTTTTTTTTTTTTGCTGATTTTGGCTTAAACAAATCCAGAGCATGTGGATTC
This sequence comes from Lutra lutra, assembly GCF_902655055.1. NCBI lineage: Eukaryota > Metazoa > Chordata > Mammalia > Carnivora > Mustelidae > Lutra > Lutra lutra. The sequence goes on along the minus strand of NC_062287.1, from coordinate 18,367,663 downwards.
ATTTTCCCTGGATGTGCAGGCAGCCTTTACATGCATCACAAGAGGGCAAAATGAGTTTGGGGATCTGTCAGGCAGAGAACCACCAAGAACCAGCCGTGAGGCTAAACATAGCTTGGTCCTTTGCAGATAGGAGCACTCGCTGTTAGGTTTCCTCAGGAAGTAAACCAGGCCCAGATTGTGGCTGGCTCTGTCCAGGAAAACCTGCGTTCGTGTCCCGAGAATAAACCTGCATATACCGTTTATTCTAACTTCTATTAGCTTCACATAGCCTTACTTTAAAAATGGGGTTGGGGTACCCGGGTGGCTCAGTTCGTCGAGCATCTGATTCTTGATTTCAGCTCAGGTCATGATCTCAGGGTGGAGAGATCGAGCCCTTTCGTGGGGCTCTGCGCTCAGGGGGGAGTCTGCTTGAGATTCTCTCTCTGCCCCTCCTCCTGCTCACGCTCTCTTTCTCAAAAAAAGAAGGGGGGTGGCCTGTTATGACTTTTGGTAGTGTGGAACCTAGCTTGCGCTGGATTTCCCTTTTCTTACCCGAATTCTTAATCTATGGGTGGTCCCTCGCACACCTACCTCCTCAAGGCAAGCAGGGGTGAGGGCTGAGGGCTCGCACATGGGCAATGAGAGCATTTCGGAGCACAGTTTCTCACTCCTGGGCGAGTGTCACCTCTCCAGCCTGGGTGACCCAGAGGGAAGCCTCACCAAAGGGGAATCAGAGACACCCCCCCCCCCCAGTGCTCCCAGAGCATCTTTCCATTTCCATCAGCAGCAAAGCCCCCTCTGGGTCCCTGAGCGAAGAATCCCACTCCTAATGGACATTCATGAAACAATAATGACCACAGTAAGATCTCAAAACACAATAGGAATAGAGACCACTCAGAATTTAATATGAGATTGCTCTGGATTGACTGAGGACTCAGTTCCTCTTTATTAAATCATCTGTGAACCACTTAAACGGAGATGCTCCTGGAATGGAATGATCTAGTTACAATGGTGCTGGGGCTGTATCCAGAGGAAGAGCACACAGCTGGGAAAGCATAGATGCCACAGGTAGTTTACAAGGGATTTGGTGATACAATTCCGTGTGGTTTCCCTTCTTATAATGACAAACCTTTTTCTTCAAATAAATACACCTGAATCACATAGAAGAATAATAAAAAATACAATAGCCTTAAAAATGAGAAAGAAACCAATATACCTCTAAACACAGCAGGTTGAGAATGGTCTATGCATAACCGAAAAGCTTTGGGATGGCATTCCCATCCGAGAAAGAACCAGCACACATTTCCCATGATACATGCGTATCTTGTACATAGTCCAAAAATAGTTCAACAGCTGCAAAATCCTGATTTTTGTGTGGGTAACGGCAGCTAAGTGGTACTGTGTAAGACATCTGTAAGAGCTGATTGTCTATTAAGTTTGACTGCTCCTCACTATAATTTTAAACTTACATATGCTGAACATAATATTATACGTATTTAAAGATCAAGTTATTTCCTCTGTCTTTAGCGGCATTTTTTTCCCCCTTCCCTCAAATTTTCATTATAGCTAGTTACTTTCCCAGGGAAAATTCATTATGTTGAAGTGTTAAAGAGAAGCAAATCCAATTTGAATCCTATGTTTAAACATGAAAAGCATCTGCCATCACTGAACAAAATATTCTCCCATCACCTCTGTAAAGTGAGTATTAACCTAAGTAGATGTTAAAAATGCTTTTTTCCCCTACCCTCCAAGGCCAATCTCATCCCTGCTGGCAAGGCAGCCGGACTAGACTCCTGCCTCTTAGTTCTCATACGTGTGCAGGACTACAATTTAAATGCAAATAACCTTGCGCCTCATTATCTGAGTTCCCGCAGACACAGTACAGTTGTGACTCTGCCTGTGAAAATTAAGGGAGGGAGGTTCATCTGTATTCGAACACACGCATTACTCAGAGTAGATTCAAAAGAGCAATTCATCACCGCTTTCAAATTAAACCCAGGAGTTGCAGAGTGCCTAGGTTACGGAGGAATGCCTCCCTTTTTGCTACAGAGGGACGCTTTTCTGCAAAGACAATGAGACAGAACTTCTCTTACTGCAGCTTTTCAATTAGTTCCCAGTGACACTAGGTAATTGAAATAGAAGACTTCCTTCAATAGGAACACAGCTAGTTGAGTGGAAAAGATACATTTATGGTAATGCTAAGTGCCGTTGGAGGACAATGTAGATGCATCCAAATACCACTGACAGGAGAATGACCACATCAGCCTAAAATGCAAGAAAATTATCCACAATGATTTACCAAACGGACATCACTCCAGGAGATATTTTTTTTTAAATTTTTTATTTTCTGTAAAATCCTCTTTTAAATATAAGGTTATTTTTAAAATAATTCTTTGGTTAAAGTATAATTCAAATAAAAAGTAGAAACTCCTCCAAGCCATTCACTACAGGGTGAAAAATACCCCCCTCTTTCAGCCATCAGATGGCCATTTAATCAGCCATTCAGATTCTATGAATCTAAATGTAATGGAAAACACTGTATTCTAACTCCACACCGGGGTAAAGCAATAAACTCCCAGCTACGGATGCAGTGATGGAGAAGAGGGCCTGGGAAAGTGAGACCCCCAGCTTGTGCATTAAAATGTGCCAATTATTCCCGTCCACAAGGAATAGCTGTGGCATGTTAAAATCACGGAAACCGAAGTCCTACCTATGAATAATACTGGGGCATTAGCGGGTTGATGGGACACTCGTGTACCAGCAGCAAACTGTTTCAGAGTTTCAATCCCAGAACAAAGCCTTTAGTTAATTTCATCTCCATTTCAGGCAACTTTCTACAATAAAACAAAAAATTCCCCTCTGCAAGTAACATTTGGTTCTTCTCTTGATGTCCGTCTGTCCTTCCCTCCTTCATCCTTCCTTCCTTCCCTGTCTTCCCCACCCCACAATGTTAGTTCTAAATAAGCATCAGCCTCGGATCAAAAAGAACCAAGCTGAAGTTCAGGGTGTGATGTCAACCTAGAATTTTTGGATGAAAATGAAATCGTGTAATACATTCCTGCATTCTTTTTATTACACACAGATTCAACATGATTTTCAAAGAATAGCTCCGTTGGAGTCTTAGTTTTTAAAATACCAATATGTGAAAAGAGAATTGAATGTGAATTCAGATCATTCAGGCCATTTTGATCAACGATCCGGATAATGAAAGCAGAAGGATAAACTCCTGAATTCAGGGTTTTCCACCTCAATTACTCAGCAAATGATTTCAGATCTCTGCCTCCTGCTCATGTAGAGGACAGCCTAAGACTCCGTCCATATTGTGCTAAGGACAATGGACTGGTACCCAGCTGAACTGGCATCTCAGGTCATCACAGGACCAAGACAGCCAAGAGGGGGAGAGGATAACTTATCCTGAGCCCTATTCTGTCCAGGTACAGACGCTGCCCAGAACACACAGCCACAGTCTTCAAGGAAGTCAGATGTGAGGTGCTCAAGCATTATTCTGACCATTGCATGTCCAAGAAAATTTGTGGAGAATCTAACGAACATTACAGATCTGATTAAAGAGTAGATTCATTTCATTACAGATGAAAGAATGAATAGCAGTGACATCCTATCACCCGTAATGTGATTTTTCTCCTAGAAACCTCTTACTGGGAATATTTCCCCTATTTTTAAGGTTCAAATATTTTCTATTACTCAATGGTATCAGCACGGAGTATTTTTATACCCAGTAGCTGGATCAGTGTTGGTGCAATGCTAGAAAATATCAAGTTTGTTTCTTAAAATCTAAAATTCATGACATATTTGTCTAAGTGGCCTAAAAAAAAAAAAAAAAAAAACCCAACTGTAATCCTCTTGCCGATTAAGACACATAGCCAGCATCCTTTCACTTTCCTCCTCTTTTTAGGAATCCTCACTTTCCAGTTTCAAATAGGAGCACAGATCTGTTTTTGGGTTTCATATGTACTATTTGCTACAATATACACTGTTTTGTGTTACACTGTTTCTCTACATGTCTCAGATCTCATCTGCACACATAGTCTACACAGTGAACTACACCACACCAGACCGTCGTATGCAGCCAACAGTCAGCTAGTCACACAATTAAATACACTGATGTCTCAGTTTGATTGTCATTTATTTTTCTTTTAAATAAACTCCCTCTGAATTCAGGAAGCGGGTGTGACGAGAAGCCACAGGACGTGGCTCTCCCACCTTTTCTTAAGTAGCCTTACCTCGGTATGTTAAGTTCTAGAAAAACAAATAGAAAATGACAGCACGCACAGCAATTGTGACTGTCATCCTTTAAATTAGTTCCCTGACTTCTTTGAGCGTCCCTGGCGTCACTGATGCATTGGTGGATGTTCTGCCCTCGGTGACAAGTACTCTGTGTACAATGACCTAACCCTGGGTACGGTCTGTAAAGACGTCCATATTGCACAGGAATGAGCTTCTTGCTGACTCAAGTAACGGACCAAACACACACGCTTTCAAAATGCCAACATCCTTTACCAGTTACCAGTCTAGACTCTAGGGGCAAAGATGAGCAGATCATGGTGATTTGGAAATGCTGTGACGTGGATAACGCCAGGTCGCTTTATATTTTGTAAGTTCTTTGCTCTCACAATTGAATACGTCACACGTCTGTCTTCCTCCTGAGTGTCCAAAAGTGCTTGGTCTCCCCATTTCACAGAGAGAAGCAAGGGGGAAGGGCCATAGCAAAAAGCCGTAGCCAGTTGTTCTAGAGAAAACGCGGCGGGAGTAGGTACCAGGGTGGACGGAGTCATCCAGCAGGCGCCTTGAGCCAGCAGAATGGGTGTGGGGGTCCTAGGGAGGGTCGAATTTGATGTGTAATAAGAACAACTCTGTGCAGGGCCATGTTTTCTAATAACCTTAAAAGGAATCTCTCAGCTTGGCTTTGCCTAACTGGACATGGAGTCCAAAAGAGAATCCCATCCCCAAACTGGCAGCTCGGTGTCTCTCCAGCTGGATTCTGGACACACGCCCCCCTCTCGCATTCTTCCTTGGAGCAGGTTGACTGCTCCCTTCAGGAGCTCTCCGGCTCCTCAGCCACGCACAGAAGGAAGGAAGAACACATCTGCTGCTGTAGCAGGTGCCTTGATTTATGAAGACAGTTCTCGAAAGCTTTGTTAGCTAGGTAAGCATCCAGAGAGAATGAATTCCATCCCTGAATCAGGTCTTTTTCTCATTCCCACAGTCTCATCATCAGAGCTTTAAAGCATGAAAGGAAATCTGCTCAAAGACTCTGAGCTGTCCACTTAGGAGGTGGTACGGACTTGGCCATTGTCACTAAACACACAGAAAGACACTTCTCCCAAAGGCCTTCTAGAGCCTCCTCTTCTCGTTCACTGCCATGATTTATTCTTGCAGCAAGGTCTCTCTCCAGTTGAAGCCCCCAGTTGGTCCATGGGTGAGAGGGAGGATAGGTGGGTCTGTCAGCTGCCATATCCCAGTTTCTCCCAGTTCTTCGCAGGAACAAAACCCCAAGTATGGGATCTGAAGTCAGAGCAGTCAAGGAAGGGAAACAGAAAACAGAAGTTTAATGCTTTCATTTTAACCTACACATAAAGATGTTCAGGTGGCCCTTGGGAATAAGGAACAGTCCCAGGAATTGACAGGGGCTTTGTAGACCGGCCTCTCTTCCAAAAATCAATAAAGGAAAACAAAACAGATGAAATTGACAAATTAGAGGGAAAGGCATTTACACGGCAAAGGGATTCATCAGAAAAGATTCATTAAACGGTGAGCTCCCTTAGTGTAATTAAGTAATTGTTTATAGATTGCTGCTTAATAGTGTGGGAGGAAAGAGGACAATCATACAGAAAGCTGAGGTGCCCAGAGTTAATTTGTAATTGTGAACCAAGCTGAAAATGCAGCTCAGACATTTCAGAAATTATATTTGGACAATGGGAGAGATTACGCTATTTTAAAACATTTTTCACCCAGTTTCGTCTTTTCTTCTTTTTTTCCCCCTTCTTGGCATGGGTATCCGTAATAGTCGAAGCCGAAGCTCGCCTTTCCTAATGTCAGGAGCCATGGCGTCCCTAAACGTATTTCTGTGCACGGGCCCAGAGCTGCGGTTATAAACAAGACAAAAATCTCTGCCTTCAAGCAGCTTACAGAGTAATGGGGGTGGACACAGATGCATAAATGAACTTTAAAAAAAATGAGAAAAGCATTGCAATCGAGTTTGAATCTGGTTCTCTGGGGGCAGATACAGGAAGCCTGGAGGGAAGTGTGTGGGAGGGCAGCTGATGGGAAAGCCTCTTCCACAGGCTTGAGAAGGAAGAATCCAGATGTGTGGGTCACTCTCATGGGATTTTGTCTCGTGGCCTTGTTCCTGGTTTGCCTTGCAGGCTGATCGTTTTAAATCACCGCTTCCTTTGGCCTACCACCCAGGCCCTCTCGTCTAGCTGAGCTGTCAGATGCTTTCTGGGTCCACTCACCCCTGTTCATCCAGTCCATGGTTCCTCAGGGAAATCCAGACAGTCTGCCTTGAATTCTTAGCTACTTCCCAAATTTGTGCTCCTGGAAACTAAAACTCGCTCAGACACATCCTTTTCTCTTACACAAGGCCCTACACAGAGCGCCACTCAGTACAGCTTGGTCGAGTGAATTGATACGTGCATCTTCCCAGATCAGAAACACATGCTGCAAACAGCTTAGCTGTCGGCTGGTCAGGGAACGTTCTAACACTGCCTGGCCCCACAGCCTCCACGATAGAAATATGAATTACCTTTCGGACCATTTGTACGAAGTCCTTGGAGTTCTGGGGGGACAGGCCCTGCAGCTGGCAGGTACACGCTTCCAGGGAAGACGCGTGAGCCACAATCAGGATGTTATTTCCTGGGGAAGAAAAGCAGGGACTGGGGAGACCATTTCTTTCTTCCTTCCCTCCTTCCTTTTAAAGATTTATTTATTTATCTGAGAGAGAGAATCTTCAAGCAGACCCCCCACTGAGCGTGGAGGCCAGTGTGGGATGCTTAACTGACTGAACCACCCAGGCACCCCTGGAAAGACCATTTCTATAAAGACCTATGTAAACTTTGTAAATATAGGAGGTCAAATGTTCCAGGGAGGGACAGACATCCTAAAAAAATGAGACAATTTGGCCAAACAATATTTTGAAAAGCTTTGAATTTCTAAGGCAGCCTAATATCGTTTAAAAAAATAACCTTTTAATCTGAAAATAATTATAGATGCACAGTAGGCTATAATTATGTATATATATAGTATGTAAATATAGACAATGTGTAAAATTACATCTCATATATTTATGGCATTGCATAATATGGGTACACACAAACATGGATACACATATTATGTGTGTATGTAGTATACAGTGCAGTATATAGTACATATACTATATTATACTGCATTATAGTATATATACTATAGGCACAGCTGGGAGGTCCCACATACCAGGCATCTGACCTCCCCTAATGGGAACATCTTGCCTACCTATGGTACTCTAGCAAAATCAGGAAATGGGTGCTGGCGTAACGCAGTTTACTTTCTCTATCACGTGTGAAACTCTTTGTAAACAACACAATCAAGATACAAAACGATTCTGTGTCTACAGGGCTCTCTGCTACTTCTTATAATACAGTTGTCAATGCTGCCACCTTAGAACTGGGAGCACTTGATACTTTCTGGCTGATAGACTATGCTGGCAAGTATCTTTACAGTGGGGAGCACAGGAGTAGTAAATGAAATGAGTAGTTTATCACTGTTAGTTGTGACAATACTGTTGACCGGGGCTCTCCACGGGTAACATTTCGGTGTGTGTAATACCAGTTTTTGCTCTATGAAGATAACTTAAAAAGCAGTGGAAATGTGCATATACTTTCGGCATCTCTTTTTTCCCTAAATATGGATGGTGACTAGTCTTAGGTATCATTAAATATTTGAGTTCAGTGTTTATCAAATACAGTGACAGACTGGAGTCTTCCAGAACACCGCTCTTGGTCAGCGGTAGCAGTGACTGTGTTGGTGAAGGTGTGGGTGTCCATGCTCCTGGGTCAAATCCTGGGCAACAACAGTGTTAGGTTAAGAAACGTCTGGAAATTTTATTTATTTATTTATTTATTTGAGAGAGAGAGATCACAAGCAGGCAGAGAGGCAGGCAGAGAGAGAGGAGGAAGCAGGCTCCCCGCCGAGCAGAGAGCCCGATGCGGGGCTCGATCCCAGGACCCCGAGATCATGACCTGAGCCGAAGGCAGCGGCTTAACCCACTGAGCCACCCAGGCGCCCCAGAAACGTCTGGAAATTTTAACAGGGAACTTCCTTCATAGAGTGCAAGATAAACAGATGTAGTGCAGAATTCTAAATGCTTTCATATAGCAACTAAGTCTGGTAGATTCCCATGGCATATCTACCGTTTACTAGAGAGAATATTACAAATTTAACATGAAAGTATCTATAAGAAAAGTCTTTCTTTCTTCCTTACTAAGCAAGTCTACCAAAGCAAGTTGCAACAGCTTGAATAGCTTACAGACCGCGAGGGAGGAATGACCACATAATTAATTAGAGAGTCCAAAATGATATCACCTACCTTTACTTTTACACTCACTTATTATTTCTTTTGTCACTTGGAAACTTCTACTAATGTAAGTGTCATAGGATTCTGAAACCACTAATTTGCTGACTGGAATGTGAGGTCTGTAAGAGAAGAAATGAACAAAGGTGATGAAAACATTTCGATCCCAAGACAAAGCAACTGCTAGGATTCTAAACTTTTATTTCAAGACCTTTCTAGAGTTCCCATAGCTCTGTTTACCCATTTCCCTAGAAAGGAGGGAGGTAGAGAGAAAGAGTAGTTCCACTCTATGAAAGTGGGGTCGAAATGTACAGAATGTGCAGAAATCAAGGCCGTGCATGCAAGGTGTCTCAGTGACCGGTGGAAAAGGGAAACCATACAGGTGCCACTTGTGGGTTAACTCATGAGCAGTTTGACTAATTTTCTGACCATCAGCGCTGGGTCATGTAGCTAACAGGAAGCAAAGCAGAGTTAGATCTCTTTATAGATCACCAGAGATTTCCCAAGCCCCTCTTTTCTAGCCTTATACACCATAAGCTATAAGAATAGGTTTTGTTTATTTTTGAAGTTTTTTCCCCAGTTTTATTGGGATAGAATTGCTGCTTCACGTTGTAGAAGTTCAAGGTATAAAAGTGTTGATCGGGTCTACCTATTGTTATAAAATGATTTCCACCACAGTGTTAAGCTAACATCTCCATCAGGTCACCTAATCACTGTTTCCCCTTTTGTGGTGAGAACATTTAAGATCAACCCTCCTGGGGCACCTGGGTGGCTCAGTGGGTTAAGCCGCTGCCTTCGGCTCAGGTCATGATCTCAGGGTCCTGGGATCGAGTCCCACATTGGGCTCTCTGCTCAGCAAGAAGCCTGCTTCCCTCTCTCTCTCTCTCTCTCTGCCTTCCTCTCCGTCTACTTGTGATCTTTCTCTGTCAAATAAATAAATAAAATCTTTAAAAAAAAAAAAAAAAGATCAACCCTCCCCTCGGCAACTTTCAACTATACGATACCATATTATGGACTAATTACCATACTGTGCAGTAGATCCCCAGAACTTCTAACTAGAAGTTTGTATCCTTTGACCAACGTCTCCCCATTTTCCCCAGTCCCTGGAAATCCCCCTTCTGCTGTCTGTTTCTCTGAGTTTGGCTTTTTAGATTCCACATATGAGTGATACCATGTGCAGGTATCTCTTCGAGCTCCTGTATTCATTTCCTTTGAATACATACCCAGAAGGGGGATTGCTGGATCATATGGTAGTTCTATTTTTAATTTTTAAAGGAATCTCCATATTGTTTTCCATAGTGGCTGCACCAGTTTACATTCTCACCAACACAGCTCTTATCTTTTTGAGGACAGCCATTCTAACAGGCGTGAGGTGGTATCTCAATTGTGGGGTTTTTTTTTCCCCTTTTTTCCCTCCCACTCATATGTGGAATTTTATTTTTTAGTTCAAAATAGTTTATTTTTTTAAACTTTATTTTTTCAGTGTTCCAGGATTGTTTATGCACCACACCCGGTGCTCCAGTGCAGGCTCACCCAACACCCCCTCCCCCTCCCCTCCAAAACCCTCAGTTTGTTTCTCAGAGTTCACAATCTCTCATGGTTCATCCCTCCCACCCCCGATTTCCCACACCCCACTTCTCAGTTGTGGGTTTAAATTGCATTTCCCTGATGACTAGTGATGCTGACATCTTTTCCTGAACTTGTTAGCCATTTGTATGTCATCTTTGGAAAAATATCTGTTAAATTCTCCTTTTTTTTTGTTTTAAAGATTTTTAAAATTTATTTGACAGAGATCACAAGTAGGCAGAGAGAGAGGGAAGCAGGCTCCCCACTGAGCAGAGAGCCCGATTAGGGCTCCATCCCAGGACCCTGAGATCATGACCTGAGCCGAAGGCAGAGGCTTAACCCACTGAGCCACCAAGGCGCCCCCTTCTGCCCATTTTTAAATTAGATTTGTTTTTTTTTTTACTCTCGAGTTGTAGGAGTTCTTCATATGTTTTAGATATTAACCCCTTATCAGATATATGATTTGCAATATGCTGTCCTCTTTTGTAGGTTGTTTTTCATTTTTTGGATTGTTTCTTTTGCTTTGCAAGAACTTTTTAGTTTGATGGAGTTTCACTTTATATGGTTTCAGTTCTTATGTATAAGTCTTTAATTCATCTTGAGTTAATTTTGTCATTGGTATACTTGCATGGTGTTATCCAATTTTCCTAATACCGTTTATTGAAAAAACTATGGTACCTCAGCGAGTATTCTCAGCTCCCTTCTCAAATGTTAGCTGAACATATATTTGAGGATTTACTTCTAGGCTGTCAATTCTCCTCCATTGGTCTGTGTCTATTTTTATGCCAGTACCATACTATTTTGATTAGTACAGATTAGTATAGTTTGAAATCAGGAAGTGTGATGCTTCCAGCTTTGTTGTTCTTTGTTGGGTTTACTTTGGCTATTTAGGATCTTTTGTAGTACCATACCAATTTAGGATGGTCTTTTCTATTTCTGTGGAAAACCATATAGAGATTTTGATAGGGATTGCCTTTAATCTAGAGATGGGTTTGGGTAGTATGGACATTCTAATACTATTCTTCTGATCCATGAACATAGGATATCTTTCCATTTGTTTGTGTCTTCAGTTTCTTTCAGCGGTCTGGTATATTTCAGTATACAGATCCTTCACCTCTTTCCTTGATTTTATTCCTAAGTGTTTTTTTGTTTTGTTTTGTTTTTGATGCTATTGTGAATGGGATTGTTTTATTTCTCCTTCAGACGTGTTGTTACTACATAGAAAGACAAATTATTTCTGTATGTTGATTTTTGTATCCTGGCACTTTACTGAGTTTGTTGATTAATTCCCATAGCCTTACAGTGGAGCCTTTAGGATTTTCTGTATATAGAATCATATGCTCTACGAAGACATTTTTACTTCTTTCTTTCCAATCTGTATGCCTTCTATTGCTTTTTCTTGCCTGACTGCTCTCAATACTTTGTGAATGGGCCTTGTTCCTATCTTAGAGGAAAAGCTTTCCATCTTTCACCATGAGTTTGATGTTAGCTGTGGGCTTCTCATATATGGCCTTTACTATGTTTTGGTATATTCTTTCTATGCCCAATTTGTTGAGCATTTTTATTATTAAAGGATGGGGTATTCTGTCAAATGATTTTTCTTCATGAGTTGAGCGTATGATTTTTAACTTTCATTCTATAAATGCAGTATGTCATATATTGATTTTTGTATGTTGAACCATCCTGGCATCCAAGGAATAAACGCCATTTGATCACAGTATATGATTCCTTTAAGGTGCTGTTGAATTTGGTTCACTAATATTTTGTTGAGAATTTTTACATCTATATTTATTAGGAGTATTGGTCTACAGTTCTCTTTTCTTACAGAGTCCTTATCTCTTTCCTATAGAATACTTATCTGGCTTTGGTATCAGGGTAACGCTGGTCTTATAAAATGAGTTTGGGGAGTTGTAAGGATAGATTTTGAATGCAGATATTAGGTTCATTGGATTTGTGAACTTATGAAATCACCAGTCTTTTATTTTTCTTATTTTGAACACAGACCATACACCTGGAAATAGGAAAAGCTCAGGGAACACAGAGATGAAGAGAACCAGCTTTTGCGCTTGGGGAGTTCTCACTGTGTGGCTGGGGTGTGCAGACTATTTGTGCAAATGGTAATTATGAACACTGTACAAAGGCATGTAAGAGGATGACCAATGCAGGGCTCTCCCATCTTGGTGACACTGCATGTCTTCAGTCTCAGCCACTGCTATCTGCTCCTGTCTCCCTGTACTACTTTGAGTTGCTAGTCTATGAGATGTGTATCTTGTCTTTGAGTACAACTATATCGTATTTTCTGTCTCATCTTTCATTGTTGGTGTTTAGTGGATGGTGGATGGAGGTGGTTGTGAGTCCTCAAAGGGAAGTCACATGGCATCTTGATCAGAACACGTTACTGCTGCTACCACTACCACAAAGATTTATTGAGAGGTTCCCATGTGTCAGGCTCTGTGCAAAGTGACCGACTTGCATGCTGTGAATATAGCCCTCCTAGAAACCCTTTTGCAAAATCCTGTTCATGGTTGACAAAACTAAGGCTCAGAATGGCTAGAGAGGACTTGCCTCTACTTATACCATTAGCAACTCTTGGGCCTGGATTTGAGTCTGGTCTGAGATCACCACCTGTAAACCCGGAGGCATTCTGGATGGTTTCAACAGTGCGCCCCCCCCCCCCCCAAGGCAGCCCTTCTGTGCACTTGGGTTTACTGTCCAGAGAGGAAGGATGGCATTCTCAGTGCCATCCCCATCCATCTGAAGGAAACCCACACTCCTTGAAATCACATTCCCTCAGCAAGCATACTTCTCCTAGGAGACAACCTTCTGAGTCTCACAACACCCCAGGGGACAGAAGGAGACGTGAGTCACCACTTTTAGGGACGGAGCTCATTGTTCTGGAGCAAACCCTTTTTTCCCATCCCTACCTCCTGTCTAGTTCCATTACCACTTACATCACCTGGTCTCCCAGGAGCCCAGCACAGTGAAAAAAGGCCACTTTGTATGGCTCAGGGAGTCATCTCCATGGTGAGACCATGGTCATGTCTGAGATTTGCAGAAGGGAAGAGCAGGTAAATGCTGGGATCCGGTTTCTCCAGGTCAGCTCTTGCCTTTGGCAGTGAACTGCCTTGAAGTGGAGCCTACAAAAGGCTTCTGTGGTTGAACTAGTTCTCACGGGGGGAGGCCAGAGTCCAAGCTTCCTCACCGCCGTCTGCAGCAGGCATGGCGCTTCTAGAGCTCAGAGTCAGGTAGGCCTCCAACCACCAGCTAGACCTGGGTGCTCAGGTAGCAGCCCTGGAATAGGATTCATCCTGGTACAAGCTCTACTCCCAACCTTGCTTTGACCTAGGCTATACTGTGGGCTTCTGCCTTGAGCCCCACACCAAAGTATGATTCACAGCCCCCTCTAACACTCCAGACTCATGCCCCATCCACACACCATTCCCCTAGCACCTCTAGTTAGAGCCCTGTTCTGAAGCCCAATCCAACTGGTGTGTGTGTGTGTATATATATACACACACACACACCATATATATATAAAATATATATTAAAAAATATATATTTTGTCTTGATCCTTCTGGCCCAGCTCCCTAAGACTGGGACTGCTTTCAACACCCAGCCCCCAGGCTTGGTCTTGGGGCCTGTGGATGACACCTGGGTATTAGTCACCGGGCTGGATTTTCCTTAACCTACTTCCATCCCTCCTCCTCCTTGTCCCAAGGTGAGAGGACTCTCCAACTGGGGCTTGCTTGATGTATAATACCCTATCAGTCCTTGCCCCTCTGCCCACCACATTTACTCAACCATTTGGGCATCACTACTTGCTTCAAAAGGTTGGCACACTTGGCATAAATGCACAGGGACTTTAACTCCAGGGCATGTGCCTCTCCCATGCTTTATTGTTGATGTTGACTTTCACAATTAATTTATAGTATTAGAGGCTTAATCCTTTTCTCCCCCTTGTATACAAAGTGGTTGAACTGAATTTCGATTTACTGTAGAACAAAAGAAAAATCTAGAGTAAGGACCAGGTCCTGGCCCCCAAGTTCCTGGTGTTCCTTCTTCTGCTTGTACTACTGTTGCTGCATGTGTCTGCATGTGCACGGAAAGGCTCAGACAGGATGATTCTGGAGAACTTTGTAAATGAGCTTGGGAAGATGTGCAGGATGCAGTTAAGGGGGTGAACTATGGCCCAGGTTGGCTGGGAGATGCTGAGGGGGAGTGAATCAAGAATGTCATTTCACCAATGTTGACAATAACTCACCCTCTTTCCAGCCCAGAGGGATGAGGGCTGTTGGCATGGGGACAATAATTGATTGCCATTTCCCCCAAAGGATGGAAAAACAGTTGCCATAGGGGAGATAGGGCAAAATGTGAAGTGTGATTGAGCCTTGAACAACATGGGTTTGAACTGTGTGGGTCCATTTATATGTGGATTTTTTTTTTTTTGGATAAGTACAGTTCAGTACTACAAATTTATTTTATTATTTTCTTTTGTCTAGCTTACTTTATTGTAAGAATATGGTATAGACTACATAAACATACAACATACATGTCCACTGTCTATGTTATTGGTAAGAATTCTGGTGGATAGTAGGTTATTAGTTGTTGAGCTTTTGGGAAATCTAAAATTGTATGTGAATTTGACTTTGTTGGGGGGTCAGCATCCTTCATCCCCTGTGTTCAAGAGTGAATTAATAGTAGGGGATCTGATTGATTGGTTTAATCTTATTTTTGAGGAATGCTAATTCCTTTAAGCAGGTAGCACACATTAATTCATTTATGGGGTCATCCGAAGTTTTATTTACAGAAAAGGAAAATGAATTTGGAAAAATAGATATTTTCTCCTATCTTTGCCAGAAGCTCACATTGCTTCATTTGTGGTTTGGGCAGGTATTTGAAATGAAAGGTCACAGGATATCACAAGGAGGAAATTGCTGTTTGGTCGCTTGCTTCAAATTCTGCCTTAAGAAATAGGAACTTAATTCTCCTCTATAATGGGCATGAATATCCCTTCTCAGGGACATTTTACAAACACCCTAGTGGAGTTTTGAGAGTTAAGAATTCACCAGTAATAATGTTGTTACACTAATGGCTTACATGAGGGTTATTCATTTGTGATCCATCTACGAATACTTCTTTCCTTTTTACTCCCAGCACCGTCTAGTCTCACAGAAAAAGGAAAGGACTAGGAATGGGGAGACGGTAAAGCGATTAGATTACGCATGCTCGACGTGCAGAAAAGGATCAGTCCAGGTTAGTTGTTGCTGCCATCACTGTTCCATGTGCTTACGAAATAGAATGACTTTGTCTGTAAGAGAGGACAAGTGGCTTGCCTGTGTTTTGGGGTGACAGCAATAATAAATGAAGATCGAGAGAATTAAGAATGCTCTGGAAAAAAATGAAAAAGGAAAGTCCAAGGCAAGACCATGTCCTTTCCCTCAACCCCCCCCCCCCCCCCCCCCCCCCCCCGCCACAAGCTTCTGGAACTGCATCAGGCTTCGCTGGTGGACAATCCTGGAATGCAAAATGGTTTTATCCTTCACGGAAAGAGACAGAACGAAGTCAGGAAAGCCCAGTGTGTGCACGGGGGGCACTAAGTACGAGGGAATGCTGGCTTTCTCAGTTGTGGTCTTTGAAATGATCACTTGACTCCCACCACTATGGACAACCGCCCATGGGCTCTGCCTGGTCCTCCTTCTCCTGAGTCGGCCCGACCTGGTGTAGAAAAGTACTTCCACACTGACTCTGGGAGGCAGCAGCCCAGAGGGTTACCTGTAGGTTGTATCCACGCTCAGGTTGGCGGCCGCTAGCTCTGACGGAGGTATCCACGCAGGTAAGGTGTTTCCAGGAACCCATTTCGTCCACTCAAATAAGCCAGGCTCTACACGGATCTTCAGGTGGTTTTCTTGTTGTAAACCTTAGATGTGAAAGGAAAGGAAGATGAAGGAACAGGCAAAACTGTTGTATAAATTCTGGTCAGTCTCTTTTCTGCCCGGTGCTGCATGGAAGGTGGCAGCACGGGGTTCGGTCAAGGGTTTCTCATTTCCACGTGCGACAAACAGACGAGCTTCATCCTCTGGCCCCGGCGACAGGATGGATGCTGGCTTTAGGGGGTCTCTGACTTAAGGAACACAAGTCATTACCCGTGTCCTGTATTCATTTCTGTGACGACTAGACTGGCTTTTCCTAAGGGAAGTTCCAAGACAGCCTTACGGAGAAACTTCAGAAATTCTCTTAGCATCCTCTGCCCCACAACAGCTGAAATGGTCTTTGAATATCATGGAAACTATTCACTTTCTCGACCAGGAAATCCAATTTTGAGTATTTCCAAGTGCCAGTGCACAAGTCCTGCATTTTCTCGAAGGGTAATTATCCTCAGAGTAGGACTTGTCCCTGCTGAACCTTCTGTATAATGCTTTTAGCCCAGTGTTTTAATATATAAAGTATCTTATTTTATTATTTATTTTAAAAGATATTATCTATTTGACAGAGTGTGAGAGAGGGAACACAAGCAGGGGCAGTGGGAAAGGGAAAACCAGGTTCCCACCGAGCAGGGAGCCTGACGTGGGACTCGATCCCAGGACCCTGAGATCACAACCTGAGCTGAAGGCAGATGCTTAACTGACTGAGCCACCCAGGTGTCCAAAGTATTTTAATATATAAATGCATTCTGGTTTACTTAAGGAATGGAAGTCTCAAAGGAAGTGTCCATTCTTCTCTGGCTTGGCTAATTCTGGCTCATTCATTTGTTTGGTATAGCGAATAGTTCCACTCTGTTTCTACTGGTTTTCCTTCCAGTGAAATGAGAACGGAGATCCCTGTAACTCAAGCTTCCCCAGATTTTAGGGTGAAAGTTGAGTATCTTTATAGCAATGGTGCTTCTAAAGCCATCCAATTAACTACAGAAACAGGGATGATTAAGATTTGTAGATACTCAGGAGCACCGTTGCTATTATAAACAAGAAGCAAACAGAGCAGAGTGGGAGGAAATGATTTCACTGTTTCACTGTTAAGAAAAAAAAAATCACACACTGTAGGCTCCAAATTATTGCCAGACAACGATATTTCACAAGCCTACCATTCATCCAAGAGGGCTTTTCATTTTCAAGCAAAAAACGATCTTTATACCTCCTTTCATCTCATTTAATGCCACCAGAGTATGATTTGGGGATGCTTGCAAAGATAGCTTCCAAATGAATCACGGCTATAAATTCCACATTTGAAGCTTCCCATTGGCTAATGTCCCACAAGTCTAGGATAGTCTAGCTGTAGGGCTATCTGGAGGCAGGTGGATGGATTTGTGGACCTTTATGGCGTCTAACCTTTCAAGATGTTGTATGCAGTCTGCACGCAGCGCAGGGATGGGGAGCAGTAGACGTGGTTGATGATGGTGTTGCTCTCCAGTAAGGCTTCCCCTGCAACAGAACACAAAGAACAACCGGTTTGCTGGGTTTAGGCAGCCTCCGCTGGAGCTCCACGTGGGAGCAGGCGGCAGGCAGACCCCCTTTTCGGTGGGGGCTCACACACAGCTGGCATCATTAGCTTGGTTTCCAAGACCCCCCTCCCCTCCCCGCCTTGTCTTTTTCTTCCCTTCTCTCTTGCCAACAAGCAGGAAAATATCCATCTAGGAGAGATGCAGAAACACGAGAACGCTCTGATTTCACACTTGTGATACAAACGAGCTGGTCTGTACTTTGACAGTTAGATCTTGATTTACTTTTATCCTGCGCTAAACAAGGTCTCAGCCTGTTGTATTCTTAGATAACAGAGGTAAATCCCTATACCTGGTACTTTAACACTTTCCTCGTGGAACACCCTTCTTTTCTCTACTGGTTAAAGCCTAAACACCTTACTATGAAGGGGTACGGTCTTCTGTGAACTCGTCTTTATCCAGCTCACCAGCCTTACTGTGTGTGGCTCACAAGCAGTGTTCTAGAAAAAGAGCTTGCTTTCTAAGTCCTTTCGATGCTATTTTTCATGTCTATGACTTCTTCTTTTTTTTTTTTTTTTAAGATTTTATTTATTTGACAGATCACCAGTAGACAGAGACACAAGCAGAGGTGGGAGGAAGGCTCCCTGCTGAGTGGAGAGCCCGATGCGGGGCTCGATCCCAGAACCCTGAGATCATGACCTGAGCCAAAATGTAGAGGCTTAACCCAACTGAGCCACTCAGGCGCCCCACATGTCTGTGACTTTATGTTCTCTCCTACGCTCTGGGTCCTTCTCTGCCCAAGTGACTTCTCCACCCTTCTGTGCGTTTTTTAATGGTCTCCTAATACTCCGTGCCCAGTTCTATTTCTGAGTATACTCGGCCTGTATGATATTTATCCACTGATAAGTCTGTTTCCCCGAGGGTGGGGGCCCTTGCTTGGATCCCCAACACCTAGCACAGGACCCTGCACGAAGTAAGTGGTCAGTGACTGCGTGACATGACTGCACGGGACATGGCTGCTGTCTCCGCCAGGCAGGTATGGAACAGACCTGCAAAGAACTGACCCTCTTCAAAGGGTCCCGTTGGCCTCTCTATACCCAGCCCCTGCAGGCTTCTGTCCTCTGCACCCCTGCTCTAGAAGCTGACCTTGCCCCATCCCTGGGTCATATGGCCCTCAAGGGATCACACCTCATTCACTTGGGTAAACCAGCCCAGTGCCTAGCACAGTGTTCTGAACTTCATGGTTACGTAATAAATCCCTTTTGAACTGGGGAAATAAACTGCTGGCAGGAAAGTTGTAGAAAGCCATACAGAGTGTCCTGGCATGCCCACTGGAACCAGTCTTCGGAAGAAGTAACCAGGAAAGACTGCGTAATCAGTCCAGGACACTTACCCACCAGTCTTGCCTGCATACATCCAAACACGGTGATCGGGGCATCTTTCTCGTAATCCCGGAAACCACCACTCCGCTGAGGTAAGCTATGAGGCATGTTCAGGTTGGTGCGTATGTAGCGGCCTGGCCAAAAAAAAAAAAAAAAAGGCAGAGAAAGGATGACATTGTTTTCCTTAGGGCTTTTGTTGCTGAACCTCAGAGCCCCCCATTTCCATTCCTTTTGGGCCAAAGAAACAGAAGTGAACTTTCTAGAAAACACTGAAGCGGACACTTCCTCTGGTAGAGTCTTGACATCTATGCCTGCATTTGTTGATGATGTGACGAGAGAGAGTTTTTAAGTGAAAGAAAGAGCCACACGCTTTAAAGCAGGAGGATTCTGGTATATACCAGCCACTCAATCTTAGACGCGCCACTCACATGGAAAGGGAGCCAAAAGGAGCCAGGGTGACTTAATGGAGGGAATTTCTGGCCACAGAGTCGGGACACTTGTCTCTGCCTCTGCCAAATGACCATGGGAAGACGTTTGCTGTCTTTGGTGCCTGGTATCCCAGTTTACGGAATGGGGACAAGAACACCTACCTCTTCACTAACACTCAAGACCAGGGGGAAGAATGTACCCTGTAATAGATTATAGACATTTCCTCTAGCTTGTGGAACAACCCTAAAGGACTCCATCTAGACAAATGCAGCGTCACTCTGCCCCCTAGAGGCCATGATAGGTATGCCAATGCCAAGCAGGTCAACTACCCACTCACCTTTGGCATCAAAGCACTGGGAGAGCCAGTACTTCCCAAACACGACATCCATCCTCTCACCGTGCCGACACACAAAGAGGCATCTCTTCTGAGGGCCGGGCTGGCTATTAACCCTCAGAGGCTGCAGAGAGAGAGAGAGAGGCTATTAGTGGGGAAAGCATATAAGAAAGTGAACACGTGCTAGAGCTGCCAGAGGAGCAGAGCCGAG
The DNA here is from genome assembly GCF_902655055.1 of Lutra lutra. NCBI lineage: Eukaryota > Metazoa > Chordata > Mammalia > Carnivora > Mustelidae > Lutra > Lutra lutra. Next base: position 18,347,763 of record NC_062287.1, on the reverse strand, counting down.
TTCTAGAACAAGTTCTGCCAGCGCAGGACTTGGACACATCTCGGAACTACCTGGAATTTATGTTGGCCTGTCTGCACATGGGGGCACAAGGACAAAGACCATTTGTTCTACAGCTCCAAGGGAGAGCTGGCCAGTAGGTCAAGCGAGTCATCTAGTCCTCCCCCAAAGGGATACCTAATCAACAATTTCAGGGGGCGAGGACTTTTATCACAAAAGTGTCTGCCTCACCTCTAACACAGGGTGGTGAGACCATAAGGGTGGATGGTCTCCCCCAGCTTGGCCCCTTCTGATCCCACTTTTGGTTCTGTTGTCTGACTACATGTGTGCTGGTGTTCCCAGAAACCATTCAGGGAGGACACTGGCTCCCTCTGAATGATGAAATAGGTAGGTCTAGTCCAAGGCATGTCCAAATGACTTCAGGTTCTATAACTGCTGGGTGGATCCTTGTAGACGCTTCTGTGTTCCTTCTTGTTGATAGCTGGCTAGTCCCAGCTTCCCTGGTACAGCCAACACTTTTTGTATTTGCTGCCAGGTAGCTGCCCCGCCAGGGTTAGTATATGGGATCGTGCCATGATCCTTCCCATTTCTTCTCCTACTCATCCCTAATTCAAGCCTGGGCTCCAGCCAATGTGATCTAGTCTCTTGCCCCCCAACTTGCTTTTGTCTCTATTGTTCAGAAGGATCCCCACCCCCTACTCCTCCATTCTGCGATGCTCCTGGTGTGTACTAAGCACTCAGACATATGTGAGCCCTCACCATGTGCCAGGCGCTGGGCTAAGAGCTTTATTTTCTTTAATGTCACAGTGGCTTCTGAAATAGAACTCTTATGACTTTACAGATAACGTGTCCTGTTTGCAGATCCACCTTTTCGACGAGTCGAGACCCAGGTGCAGTAGGTGCTGTCCGTTCTCCCCACGTGACTCCTCTAGCTTTACATCTCTTTGTATCTTTTATAATTTTATGCCCTTTCTCCCCAAGAGATCGGGGACCATTTCGGGCCTTGAGGGCATACCTTCCCACTTAGCAGGTAAGTGCCCAGTGAATCCCGAGTAGAGCTGAGGCCATGACCCCACGGGTCAGCGTTACCTGCGTGGGCTGGCAAATGATGGTCAGGGGCGCCGTCTCCCCCAGGCCCTGGTCCTCATACTGTCGCCTCTCCAACACACCGTCACCGAATGAGAGCGCGTTAGAAGATGCTGTGTTTAAGATCGAGTAAGACCTGCAGGGGAAGATAAGGAAGATGGTTACTGGTTTGGCCAGAAGTCACCGGCATGTCACCCTTGGGCTCAACAGGAGTGTGGGAATGAGCAGGAAGCATGCCCTGGGCGACAAGCTGGGGGCAGGGTTCTTACTCCCTCCACCACTTGGCCTGTAGTGCCCAATGACCAAGGAAGCCTTAGGGCTGTTCTCCCCTCTTCCACCTTCTTCCCTCGCCCCACTGCTCTCCCTGTCTTAATAATACCTCCAACGAGATGATGAAATTGAGAACTGTTTCAGAGGAGGCCATTCTACCAGATGTATAGAGCCGTGAGCCAAGAACTCTCATTGCTGGGTGTGACACTGACTACAGAAGCCCCAACGAGGTCTCGCTGACAGCGGGGGCAGCAAATTAGGCCACATTCAAATTACTGTGATTAACGAGGCCTCCAGAAAGCTTTATCTAATCAACACTGCCCTGTAAGTATGGTCGTAAGGCAAATCCCATGAAGATCTCCTCTGCCTGCCCGAACAGTGTTCAAGGGAGAGCATTTACGTTTTCGATTTCCTGCTTCGTTATAACAAGGGTGGCCGTTCATTTGAGTCTCCTCAGCACCGTCTTGGTTTGTACCATTAACCCCATCCGTTCAGGAATATTAAGTGTTAACACAGGTGTAGGCTTTGAAATTCATCTTGGAAAAGAACTTTTTAGATTCAGCAGTATAATAAAGCCGACCGGTTGTGACGCCAACAGTTTTTTAAATGCTCTGACTTTTAATAATTTTAGGACCCCCTCCCCTCTCTGAAGTACCCCCCTTTGTGTCTGTACAGCGACCTGTCCCTGCTTCCACATAAGGGTTTCAGAAGCTTCCTACCCTGAAAAAGAGATATATCAGCCCTCGCGCCTATCAGAATCACCAGGGGAGCTTAAAAAAAAAAAAAAAAAACATGTCTGAGCCCCACTTGTCAGAGACTGTGATTCAGCAGGTTTGGGGTGCCCGGGAGGGGGGACCTAGCCGGTGGCACCAGCCAGTGTGGGGTGCAGCCTGAGGGACCTAGTGAAAAAATTAAGCAACCACAGACAAAGAAAATCTAGTGCCGCTCGCAGCCTGATGGACAGACGCTCTCCTTTGTAAACATCACCGTTAAAGAAAATTCAGTTTCACTGTCTGATTCATCAAAGCTTCAGGGCCTGAAATGTCTGGATAGATGGCATCGTCTTGACACCCGGCTTGTACACGTCCCTTAATTTTCTTTCCTTTATTATAGCTATGAAGACACTGGCAGAATCCCTTCTCTCTGTCTCTCCTTCAGCTCCGTTGGCAAGGAGAATGCCAACCTCCTTCTCTTCTCAACTGTCATTGTAATCAAAAGACCTGACTCGCTCTGAGACAGTCTGGTGCTGTCCGTTCCAGAAGACAACAGTCAGAGGCTTTATGCTGAGAGCAGCGGAGGGAGGAAGCTGAAGCCTGATACCCAGGACATCTTCTCAAGTACTGGGGGTGGGGGGTTGCTGGCACATCCCTAGGCCACATCAGTCCTGTGGGTAAAGCCCGGAAGGACCAGCCGGCCCCTCACCCACAATGCAAGGGACATGATGGGGCTTCACCAACTACAAAGCATCTCGAGACACTTAGAACCAGGCAAGATGCCCCAATAGAAGGGTGGTAAGAGAGATTTTCTTAGAAGGGACTTAGAAATGAGAAGAATGACAGGGCCGAAAGAAAGGGCTGCGAAGGGTAACTGACCCCAAGTCCCTACTTGTTGCTTGGATCCCCTCTGCAACTTCCCATCAAGGCAGCCATTTTGGAGCACGTCCGGGGGCTTTATCCCCTCAAGGCTGACTTTGGTTAGGGGGGAAAGAGAGAGAAGATCTGTCTTATAGGGAGCCTCCTTAGGTCATTTCTGCTTCTGGGGTTAAACAGGAAAGTGCAGTTCTTCTACAGGATCACCTCTGTGGAAGAGACATTTGACTTGACAAGCATGTTGGAGAGGACTGGAAAACACAAGTTGGAAAGAAAAAAGAAAAAAACCCATAGAGCTGATGGCTTCTTAGGTTCAGTGCTATTATCTATGTGGTACTGATCAATGTCAAGTTAAGTCCTTTCTTGTCTTAACACCCCTATGTGGTAAAGGCAATTCTCATCTCCATCTTCCAGATTAACGAACAGGGGCTCAGAGAGGTAATGTAACTTGGCCGAGGTCACACAGCTTTTGAGTGGGACTGTTAGGAACTGAACCCAAGCCTACAGGAACAAACACTCAAATTCTTGATGATGGTGCCCTAACAGTTAGTAGTACTTCCCACTCTGAGCAGCCTTGGCTGTGGCAGCTGAGAGTTTCACCTCCGACATGGTTCCCAGGGCGCTCTCCTTGCTACTGATCTCTCCAAATAAAAGGAGAGGACACGCAAACCTCCCCATGGTCCCTGGAACAGTGTCCCCATGTTTTGGCCCGAGCTCTAATTTGGACGGGAGCAGATCTGGAAACACCGATCTGAAATGGGTCAGCAGGGCTTCTCACACAGACTTTTCGCCCACGTACGGCCTGACTTTAAAAAAAAAAAAGTGGTCTGGGCACTGTGTATCCTCAGACAAACCCTCTGAGACCTCCCTGTACCCACGTGCGTTGTGCTTCACTTGTTTTTACGGGCATGACGCGGTGATTTTGGAAATCCAACTTAGATTTCTGAAAAACCAAAATGTTTGGGGACTGTGAGGCAGCTCTGACCTCCCGGTTGTGCCACAGAACGCTCCTGGGCAGGGGTGGGGGTGGAGGGTGGGCTGGGGGGGAGAGGAAGGAATGGCGGGGCAGGGGATCATTCCGGAAGAAGAAGATGTTTCCCACCTCTGGGTGTGTGGTTTGCCTGCCTGCTGCTAACTAGGGTAGAGAGTCTACTTGTCTTTTCTCCCTCCAAGCAAAATGCTCGCTGAAACGGCCCCTCTCTGCTTCTCTTTTACGGCGGTAATGATAGCGTTCGACACCCCACGCAGCTGGTGCTCCCCGCTCCCGGCTCGCAGCCACTTTGGCCCGTGGCAGGAGGGAGGAGAGACGAGCCAGCGTGTGTGCCCTGGCGAGATGCCCCAGTATGCTGGGGAAGGGCTGGCTTCGAGCTGCTCCGATTAAGAAAGAGAAGGTGCCTCTTGTCCCTCTTTTATCTGTCCAGACAAAGCTGGCCATCTGACACAGGCTGCTCGGAACATGGGACCAGTTTGGTCTGGGGGCAAGACAGGAGGGAGGGGCTGGGTGGACAGTTATCCCTCTAAAGACGACTAAGGGCCACCATGTGTCTTTTCAAGGTTCCGGCATTGCCCATTTCCTGAGACGGTCTCTCTCATCTGGGCATTCATGTGCCCAAGGCTGGGGACTTGCTCAGGGTCGCCCAACAAGCTAGGGGCAGGTAGGTCTCCTGATCCTTGCAAACCCTATCACTTCTGTCCTGGCCGGCGTGATGGGAACTTGCCCCGCTGTTCTGGGGAGTCAGACCACTCTAGGGCAACGACCCAGGACCAAGGGTACAGAAGCCCAAAGACCATGAAGTCTCAGCGCTGGCATGACCCATACTTTCCCCCAAGAGACGGTCCTTCTAGCTGCCTGCATGCCATCTCTGATCAGGAACTGAGACCGCTTCATCAAGTGGGGCCGGCAGAGAGCAGGACAGCAGATCCATCCGTCATGATCCCCTGCCCGGAGTCAGCCCCTCCCGAATGCCCTGAACCAAGAGCTTTCTGCCCCCACGAACTCCTCTCCTGTCACAGCCGCCCCGTGGGTCCAGGCTCATGTCTGTTTCCCTGCCCCGTCCTCCCAGGCTGCGGCGGGCGAAGAACACGAGTCTGCTCACCCATGAAATATCCAAGTGCTGCACTCATCCGCCTTGGTAATGTAGTTCTCGGGCAGGAGTCCTGAGCAGCCGGTGGTTAGGGATGTGCCGTAGATCCAGCCCTCACTGGTGCTGGTCTGCTCCATCGGAGACATGAAGATGAAGTCCCCGGGGGTCAGCTCGAGCTCGTCATCGTTTTGTGGTGTGTAGGGGTAGATCACCTGTAATGTCTGAAAGGGGGAGGAGGGAGGCCCCTATGTGACCCAGCGCACGTGGCCCGGGGCACGTCTGTGCGTCCTGGTTTAATGGCGCACACATCCAGATGCTGACATTTACGGGAGCCCCTGGGGTCTGCCGGCTTGGAGCAGATTTGGACTCAGATCAGAAAATGTGGTTTTTTGTTTTTTTTTTTTTTTTCCCCTGGGGTATTGCGGATGTGTGCCTGGAGCTACTGGATGGCTCCAGACTTCCCTTCTGGCATGTCTTTCTTCCTGTTGGGACTCAGATACAGTTTTTAGGCACTGATCTTCAAGCTCTGTTAAGCGGCTAGACCAACGGGGTTGGACCTAGTTTCCCCTTCTCCATCTGCAGGGGAAGGCACCGTCGCAGACGCTTGAAACCTCACTCGTGGAAAGTCGGTCTTCCATATGGGGGTTACAGATGGTCTGGGTGGAGACACTCTCCTTGGAGAAAGGCTTTGGGACCGATGCATTTCCCTTTATAGGTAACTCTGGGGCTGACGCAAAACAGTCTCTGCCTTCAAGAAGCTTTCCCTAAACCTGCATGTCTCACAAAGACCTTGAAAGAAAAATATCTTTCACAGCCATCGATGTGTACGTCTGGGCAACCAGCTTTCACCAGGGAACAGATGGAGACGGCATGTTTCTTCTCTGGGCTCGGAAAGAGCCTTCAGAGCCAACCACAGGCCATTTTGCTTGGCTGACTGATTTGATTTTTTGCCTCCTTTCCTGGGATATATAAATGGCATCGGCATGAAGATACTTTGGAAAAAGGTTTCCTACTTTTTTCATTAAGAGCAAGGGCCCTCAGTAGTTAGGACAATATTTCCTATGCTATTTATGTCACTTGGGACCCCAAAACAGAGATGCTTTAACAGCCTTTCCTGCAATCTTGAAGTCATGAGTGGTAGGGCTAACTATTCTGGTTCTGCCTCCAAGTTTTTAACGTTGTCTGGCCTCCCTTTCCTCATCTGTAAAATAATGCCTGGACTATAAACTTTACTGAGACAATGTAAGAAAACTCTTTATAGGACAAAGCCCGTACCCAGAAGGCGCATAATTATGTCTCTTGAACCATGACACTTGATTTTCCTTCTAGCCAGACTCCTGGACTGTGAGCTCACCAGCACGCCGGTGTCTGTCAGGGAAACCCATCAGAACACGCTATAAAGAACTTCCTTCTGGAATTCTCTAAGGAAAGGCATTGGCAAAAAGACGTGACTGTAAAAACACACAGGATTCAATTGTACCACTGGATTGTGATTTTTTTTTCCTTTCGCTCAGCGCATCTGTTCCTTTCCCTACTCTCTAGAGTCTTACAGCTCCAGATCTTTGCCCCCTGTTTGCCTCCTACTCCTTCCCCTGTCCTCCGCCACATTCGTGCATGAACTGCCATTCCAAACTAGCCAGGGAGGTTTTCTGCAGGGCTGTGACAACAGCTTAAAAAGCAAAACAAAACAGAGCAACTCTCTGAGCTAGGTATGTGATGAGGCACCAAAAGGAACACTCCTTTTCCTGGAACAGGGTGGAGAGAGGCACCAAACCATGGGGGAGCAAGTCGAAACTCATGTCTCTTAGAGACTTGAGCATAGCATAGTTTTGACTAATTATGCCTTTAGCCGAGAAGTGTCTTTCCTTTGAGAGACTCAGGAAAGTGACTTCAGACGAGAACTCATTCCTCCTCTCACTTGGTGCGGGGTGAGTATACTATCTCCAGGGAAACTGAGGCACAGCAAAGGTACAGAAGAGACCGTGTGTCCTAAGCAGAGGGTAGTTAGACCACGGGGAGCTTTGACTTATTGAATATACAATAAAATAAGACGTTGCAGCAAATCTAAAATTACAACCAGCACAGCCCATTCCACTCACCAAAAACACATGCAAAAGGTCAGCCTACGTTTGAGAGCTAGCGGAACGCGTGCCTACTTGTGCCCTGCATTATCTACTTATTTTTTTTATGCTTAGCGCTAACCTGTGAGAATTGTTGAGTCTATCTCAAGGATGGTTTTTTCTCCCCTCGTAAGGGGCAGCCCTATGTGATTGTAGGAACCTAAACCGCGTTCAAAGCTCCTTGTGTCCCTTGTAGCCACAGAAATTCTGCGCTGTCGGGACCTTTCCATTATCTTCTTCAGGAGTCCATGTGACAGCAGCCGTCCAGCAAAATACTATCGCCATTGTACGCATGAGACGACCAAGGATGGGAGTGTTCTAGAAGCGCTGGATGGATGGGACCCTGATGACCGCCAAAGGGGTGGAGCCAGGCTCCACAGCCACATGTGCTGTGTGTGTAAAATGCTGCCCTTCCTCAGACTGGCTTGGCCTGGAGACCCGGCGTGGCCCCACGCGGTCACTAACACAGAAGACTACGGGACGTACAAGTAGGCATCTGTGAGTCCAAATCAAAGTGGGAGCCAGCAGAGGGATGAGCTGTGGACGCTTTCCTGTGCCTGGCTTGCTGAGTGCCCTTGTCCAAACCACTCTCCTCCTCTGGACATCTGTTGCCTCCCCAGCACCATCAATCAAACCTGCCTCCCGGGGACAGAAGGCGGCAGGCGAGAAAGGGTGTTTCTAAGCAGGGGGGGCTCAGGTAAAGCCAAATGACCTCCGAGAGCGAGCTGTATCAGCAGGAACAGTAATAAATGAGCTTTTACAAATAAGAGATAAAAGAGGCCAAGTTATTTTTAGAAAATACTTCACATGGGCGCTTGCTGCCTCTTTCCCTCAGTGCCAATGGAGCAGAATGTGGGTCAGGCAGAAAAGCAATTACCCTTCGAGTTAACTGGAGGGCAGTGTTGATTAGAAGATATTCCTTGTAAAATTCCATTGCCGCCACCTTTCTCCTAGAGAGGTGACTTCTCCCGGCCCATCTGCATGCAACCCTTGACTTTTTTTGTCCTTCGTCCTTGTGAGGAGCCCAGTCAGCCACACCTCCCTCGTTATATTTAGGGCTCATCCTAAGCAATTCCAGGAGTTGTCAGAATTCTTAAGTAAGATCAAGCCCAGTCTCCTTGTTGTATCTTTCCAGAAACTTCCACCAACTGACTTGGAAGGAGGACACAACATTCCTGTCAGCAGCGTTGGTCAAAGCTACATGTCCCTGACAGAGGCCCTCACCTTTGGTTCATGGGTCGGCTCTTCTCACTTCCAAAACAGTGATGAGATCAGCTGGGCTAGACCGAGAGCCCAACTGCTTTTCATATTTAAAAAAAAAGTCTAACAGGTTAAAAAAAAAAGCTACATAAACTGACAAAAGTACCAGTCCTTTTGCTGTTGAAAAATTGGGAAACAAATTAAATACGGTTTCATAAATGTAGTTAAATTGGATGACAAATTTTTCATCAAACTATGGTTTTTTGGTTTTTAAGGTGGGTTGCTTGTCTTTATTATTTGGGATCGCTGGGCTCCGGCTTCAGCTCTGGTCCTAAAGTGCTAGTTAGCCTTGAATCAGAGAGTTACTCTCTTTGGACCTCTGGTTCTCCTTCAGGAAAATAAAGGGCAATATTACTCTTCAGTGTCACAGGCTTGTCCTGGAAATCAATATTCATTCGCTCAAAAGAAGGATGGTAGGGTTATGCCAACCTTTCCACACGCGCTGGGAGTCAGTGGTCCCCCTCCTGCCTCCCAGGGGACACACACAGACTGTCTCAACATGTGGCCTCTGTTTTTATGTCATGTTTCTATTGTTTCCCCCCGTGCTGGACTCAAACTCCTTGAGGACAGGACCATGTTTTAAAATTCTAGTATGTTCCATGGTAACTTATATGCCATTGATACTCAACAAATATCTGTTAATTATGTGTTTGCAGTTTTTTGTCTTTTTTTGGTTTTTTGGTATTTCTGTATTCTCCTTACCTAAGATCTGGATGAGGTCTTTCATGAACACCGTGAATTTATAGAATTAAAATGTTGCCAGTATACTTTTCTATCCTCCCATTTCATTTCTGTTTCAGCCCAGGAAGTTTGGCAGGGCAGAGAGAACAATGGGGACAGTATGCAGATGAGTCACGTGGGACCCAGGGAGGAGGGGTGCAAGCTCCAAGCTTCCCAGGGAGTCAGGCAGAGCCCGGAGAAAACTGTGGGCCAACCGACTCCTGGTCTGGTGCTCACTGTACTGCTTTCCTTTGGTACCCCTCTCCCTGCAGCAGTGGGCCACAAGTGCTCCCGGTTCACACAGCACCCCGGCTTCTCTGGTAGGGTCAGGAGCCACGGGGAGACATTACCTCATGGTTCGCGAACCGGATATCTCGCGAGAATATGGTGGCCACCCAGTCGCAACCTAGTTTGACATCGATGTTCTGGGCTAGCTTCTCCAGGGTGGGTAAGTGGCTCGCTTGGAAGTGGTAAGCCAGGGTGACGTGCAGCTGCTTCTTATGAGGTTCCACATGGACTTCTGGAAAAAGGAAGGAAACCAGTATTAGAATGTGGCCATCACAGCCATGGCGGAGACCTGCCCTGGTCAGTTCTGCCTCCCAAGTGACAGAGGAGGGAGTCCCTCAGCCAGGTGAAACCTGTTTCCCTCCTTCACGGCGGCAGAATGAGGGGAGAGGAGCGTGGAAAAGACCCTGAATCAACCTATAATCTGAGAGGCGAAAAGCCACTCATTCAGCTCTTCTGCAGGAACCGTGCATCAGCTGAGGTCACCGAGGGGTTGGCTTTTCCTCCTCTCCCACTGGTTATCACAGCCCACCATTCAGAGGAGGAAACCGAGACATAGAAGGATGAGCTGATTGATGTAGAAACAGAGATTTTTGTCCTTACTGGGGGGCCGGAGCTGTATCACCCTCATGTTGAAATCAAGTCTCTTAGCTTCTGGACAGCTCCGATGGAGGAACCAGAACCGGAGGAAGAAGACGGAATATTTTCAAAGTCTCAAACAGCACTTCCCAGCAGCATTTGGTCAGAATTAATTCTTTGCTGTGGGGGCTGTTGTGTGCACTGGGGGGGGGGGGGGTCTTTAGGCACATCCCTGGCCCCTACCCACTAGCTTCTGGTAGCACCCCCCGCGTTGTGGCAAGCAAAAAGGACTCCAGACATTGCCACACGGCCCCTGGGGGATGAAATCTCCCCGACTGAAAACCACTGGCTTGAAGTATCCAGACTATTATTCTAAGACCCCGTGGGTAATAAAAGAAACCAACCTACCTACCCAAGGCAATGGATTTTATTTTTCCTTTGTACATCTCTGCGTGGGGTGCATCCGTCTACTGTCTAAGCTAGAACACCGCAGAAGATTCAACCAGAGGGGACGTAGGGAATTTGAGAAATTAAGGGGCTTGCTCATGTCTCACGGAGACAGAAGTACCGGTTGCATCTCCCTGTTATGCTACGGTGGATTTCTCTAGTTTGAAGTCCCATGAGACAAGGGCTTTCTGGGTCCTGTTCACAATGTATGCCCAGCGCTCAGCACCATACGGGCTTTTAGTATTTGTAGATGATTGGATACACATGCACAGAACTCCTTAAACCACCCAGGATAAAGGAACTAAATCTACTTGCTAAAGGAATCTGGGTCTGCCAAAAACACTCTAGAATACTGAGGATTAAGTTCTAGGGCCAAGATGGGATGGCCGGCTCTGCACAAAAAGGAGGTAAGGAGTAGGAGCAGCTGCACAGGGCAGGGCCATGCAGTTCTCCAAGTCACCACCAGGGGGCCGCACAGGGGCAGGAAACCCAGAAGGTCAGGCTCTTCTAGAGAGTGGCCACAGCTCTGGGAGAGGAGACGGCCCTCCCGCGCCCTACAAAGAAAGGGAGCGAGGGCCTCCTGTCTCTGGCTCATGTGCCTTCAGAATCTTGGCCACGGACCTGGCCCATACCTGCTTTACGCATTTGTGAAGGATTTGGGTTTTGTGGCTACAACACCAGTTTTGGGTCTTGGGGGAGTTTTTGTGGTTTTGTTAATAGCTACTGTGGGATGAAAAAGAGCCATTTCCCTGGGTTAGAGGGATAGGAACAGGAAACAATTTGCCTCTCTATTATGTTATTTCACTGAAATATTAAGCTAGGAGATAACGGGCTCCAGGGACATCAGAAGACAGAGTCTGGGCCCTGGGAAGAAGGCGTGCCTGGGGAGGGCCTCTAATGAGGCCCGGTTCCCCGAGTAGAAGAGGTACCTCTGGGGTGGTGGGGCAGGGGTGGGCCCTGGCCAGCTCTGGGCTTCCTCCAACGTTGGATTCAATGCTCAGATTCAGCTGTACCTCCCACACGCAGCTCGGGCTCGGCACAGTCCTCTGCACACACCCTGGCCCTTCCTCCCTTCCTGCCTGGGTTCACATTGCCTGCCCCCACCTCCGCTGTGGCAAGCTTCACTGATAAACACAGAGTGGCCCCCAATAAATCCCCGTGATCTCCCTCCAGGGGGCCAACAGGGAACCACCCCTGCCAGCGCCTCCCTCCCTGCACCGGACAGTCTGTCCCACTGCAGCAAAGCTCTCCTCAACCTAAGCGGGCTCGTCTACCGGCAGACAGGACAGCTTCGGCAGCTTCTCCCATTTGTCCCCTTCCCGTGCCTCCTGCCTCTACGTCAGTGCTAGTCCCGAGTCCCTCTCTACACTAATTCCTCCGAACAGGAGACCTCAGCTGACTGGAACTGAGAGCTGCCATGGGAAGAGGAAGAAACGTCTGGAAGGAGTGACGTTTTGGGGCAGGCTGCTGAGGCTTCAGGGACCCATCTCGTGGGTTTCTGCGAGTTGTGGACATTGGCTCAGTGGATTCATTATTTGATACTAAGTGGTTCCCCTCAGCTCACTGTGCGATCCCACCACCCAAGCACAGCCCTGGGTCCTCACAGAGTGAGCTGGGAGACCCAGGCAAATGCCTGTCCGAGGGGGAGGTTGTACGGGAAGGTTCCTTGACTCTGAATGGGAAACACAGTGTAGCTACAAAGGTTGCATTTAGTTCAGTGTGTCACAGCAAATTGTGTGCCTTTAACTTCGGTGTCGGGGCAGACCCTGGACATTCTCTCAGGAGGCTTAGCAGAACAGTAGCTGTTTTTTTTTTTTTTTTAAAAAGGGGGCAAAGAGGCAAAGGCTGCTGCAGGAAAGGGCAGCATTCCTGCAGGACCCCGAGGCTCCCAGCCCCAGCCTGCCCCTCCATACCTTCCTCCCCCTTTCCTTCCCAGTTTTTTGGTTGCCAGGACCCAGGGCCATTAGCTCACCGGTTTTAGACGCAGCCTCTGCGGCAAAGTCAGCGGCAAACTTCTTGAGGACCTCTGCGCTGTCTTCCTTCACGAAGAGGCCGATGAAGTTGGAGGAGGTATAGAGCTCCAGGGGCAGCGGGGCCGAGAACTTGCACTTCCAGCGACTGACCGTGGTCTGCAGGGCTTCCCCCAGGGCGTCCACCTTGCTGTCCTCACACTGGCAGGGGAAGACAAGACGCTCCATTCAGAGGGGAGAAAGAGGTCTACTGCTCCGGAGCTCATGGTCTCCTCCACCTGGAGCTGGAGGCATCCTGGCTGGGCTCAGGGATACGGCAGGGCGGGGGGTGGGGGAACAGAAGATTTGGTCCATTGTGTAATTTGCCAGTAAGATCATCCAGCAGAAGGGGAGAAGGAGGGAACGCGCCTGGAGAGCGCAGCATCCCAGGGTAAAGGGTGTGCCTTCCACGGCCTCCCATCATCTGTGACATTTCTATCCCTCCTAGACGACTGGAAATTGACTTGACTGTCAGTCCCATGATAGTTGGGAAGAATGGGGCTCAGAGAGCTGTGATGTCATCCTCCTACCCTCTTTGGAGCACTGGGTGGGGGGAAAAAAAAAAAGAGTGTCTCTAGAACTCTGAATGCTTTTGAGAAAGATCCTGGGATGACTAAGAGGAAGTGGTAATTATTTTAATTTTCAAAGTGAACGGTAAGAAAGAAGGTGTTAGGAACACATTTTTTACCTTAAAGAGACAGAGAAAAGCTGGGGAAAAAATACCTCAAAATGATTTTTTGGAAAATGTTGTCTTAACATGCTCGCGTCCTGCCTCCTCTTTAACATAACTGGATAAACCAGTTCTGCTCCTTCTCCACAGCAAACCAAAGTAGATGAAATGTATTTATATTTATTATGGTGAGGGGGATTTAATTTAGTTATTAAGTAAGGCCTGTGATAGCTGGGATGTAGATTAGGTGACCATGGCAGGTCACAGGTATCATTTTTTTTTTAAAGATTTTATTTATTTATTTGACAGAGCGATAGAGAGAGAGCACAAGCTGGCAGAGGGAGAGAGAGAAGCAGCTCTCTGCTGAGCAGGGAGCCCAGTGCTCTATCCCAGGACCCCGGGATTGTGACCAAGGTCACAGGTATCTTTGCTGTCTCTGGAAAGATCTGGTGAGACAGACCCGTGGACAGTGTCTGTCCATGAGGCTAAGGTCACCTCCGCCTGTCTGTAGAGTACATCTGTCATTCCCATCTCATATCTACTCGTACAGTGGACAAGAGTGGACACTGCCTTCGTTTCATGGCTGTGGCTGCCTGTCCGAGTCCTGACTCAGTGGGCCAGGCTTGCCCCTGGAGTCCAGCAGTCATCATGGTGGCTCATCAGACCTGCGGTGCTCCAGGGCCTCAGTAGGTCTTAGAAAGAGGAGCAAGTGAAAGGAGCCACGGACCTTACTCATTCGGAGCAGGGCCATCCAAGCCGAGGAGCCCGTGACTCTCCCGCTAGCTGTATGGGGGGCTCCTGACTCCGGTTCCAGGTTGCGAGGCGCTGGCAGGAGTAAGGCAGCCGGGCTCCCCATGGTGGGGGGTGGGGGGGGGGTGGTCTGTGACTCACCATGAAGAACTGGCAGAGGGTGATGTGTGGGAAGATGTTGTGGGCCTTGTTCTTCCCGCAGATCTGCTTCGACTGTTGCCAAAAGTCGGAGAGCTTCTGTGCTAAGGGGCCGGTGGGTCGGAGGTAGAGGACGTACTCCCGGGGCAGGGGGTCATCCAGGAAGGGGTCACCAACATGAGAGAACAGCCTGCCAGAGAGAGAGAGAGAGAGAAGGGAGCCAAGCAGGCCCCACTTGAGGACAACGGAAGGGAAGGAGGACCCAGAGACAGATCCGCACGCATGCTCCGTAAGCCAGGCTCTGCCAAGGGGGTACTTTTTGTGCTTTAAAAACCCATCCCTCAAAGCTCATACGGCATGACCAACTCTTAGATGTCTTACTGCATCCACATCCCACAACTCCCTCAAAAATCCTAAAGTCACTCCAGATACGCTCCGAATCCCTTCCGCCCACTAGGGCTGTTCCAACCCCGTCTGACCCTTCAGTTCGGCTCCCATTAAACCCACACGCCTCCAAACATATGGGAAGCGTCAGGAGCACAGGCTGTGGGGGCTGCCCTGGGTAGTGATGTCCTACAAGGCAAGCAAGATTTTTTTTCTTTTAATTTATCTACCTAGCATCCCCATACCCTAAAGTGTATCTTTAAGTGACTAATACGGGCAGACATTGTGATAAGGGCCCCGTCTTGGATATGCTTTGAATTTCTTTTTTTTTTTTTTTTTTTTTTTAAAGATTTTATTTATTTATTTGACAGAGAGAGATCACAAGTAGACGGAGAGGCAGGCAGAGAGAGAGAGGGAAGCAGGCTTCTTGCTGAGCAGAGAGCCCGATGTGGGACTCGATCCCAGGACCCTGAGATCATGACCTGAGCTGAAGGCAGCGGCTTAACCCACTGAGCCACCCAGGCGCCCTGCTTTGAATTTCTTTAAACAGCTTTAAGGAGAAGCACATCCTGGGGCTGGGATCGAGGAGGCAACTGGCTTGAGAAACGGGCTTGTCACATGGTCTTTTGGCTCATCCCACCGCTCCCCTCCCCCAACAGTCCATTAGAGAAAGGCTGCATATCCCTGCTCTTCCACATACACTCAGAGCTAATTATATGCTATTTTTTCTATTTATTTATTTCATACCAACCAGTCACATGCTGCCTGAACACTTCTTCCTCCTGTGGATGCCAAGGCTTTTTGTCTGGAAGGAAAAAATCAAATTTCTATTGTTAGTATTTTTAGCTTCCTATCAGCTTTTCTCACTATTGTGGCAAGAGTGTGAAGTAGGCGACACCCCAGCCTCCTTGGCAGGGTGGGGGAGACACCTGCAGCAGGATCCTGCCCCCCGCCCCCCCAAACCCCCCCAACCCAGGGTCATAGCAAGGCATATGGAAATGAGGACATGTACTTAATTTCCATGTAATTAGCACTGGATTTGCATGCAGCCCGACAGCCGTGCGATCTATTTTGAGCAGTTTCCACATTAGAATTTTATTTTTGTTTCCCTATAAAGGTTGTCATGTCTCGGTCTGTCCTCTTTCCTGTTCACCCACTCCTACTGACCCAGAGCCCCTGCTAAGCGGGTTTTTTGCTTGAAGCCCTTGGCAAAGCACATTAGAAAGTGGGGCTAAAGGCCCACAAGGACATTAACTTTGGTTCCATTCAGCGACTCCTCCCACCCACGGCCAACCACCACCACCACCACCATCATCTCCCAAGGCTTTTTAGACCGCTCTGGGGACCAGGCCACCACCACTGCCCCCTGCTGGAGAACTGAGTCAAAGCCCTGTTCCTGGAGAGGCGGCAGCAAGGACCTGGAGCACATGCCTCCGAGGACAGTGTCTGAACTTGGAGGTGTCCGAGAGCCAGAGAGTTCTGGGTTTGTAGCCAGCTTTGCTAGTCACCCACTGGTTCTGCCTCCACGCGTGTGTGCTCACGGAATGCCTACTGAACTGTGCCGTGCCGGGCTCTCGGCATTCCGTGAAAAACAAGACTGAAGTGGTCACGGCCCTCCTGGAGTTTTTGGTCGCGCTGGCATGAGAGCATCGGTGGTGCAGATAACGAATTACATGGGTGCTGAGTGCAATGAAGGGAAAGCCCAGGGAGCCCTAAGGACGTAGGACAGGGACATCGAGCTTGGGTTGAGGGGTCAGGGAAGGCTTCCCTGAGGAAGTGGCATTTTGAGTGGGATCTGAAGAGTGTAGACTCCCCCAGACAGGGGTGTAGGGGGGTTGCTGTGGGGGCAGACAGTACGTCTACTCCATAGTGAGGGGTGCCATGGAGGTGACCAGTAAATGACCATCTCTGTCCCTTGTACCCTACAGATTCAGCTTCCTGAGGGAGGTGAGGGAGGAGCGGGGAGGGAATTCTAGTTTTAGGTGACACACACCAAGCACCATTTTTTCAACTGGCTGCTGCACCCAGTCCCCCTATGTCTCCCCACCCCTGCACTGCCCCAGTCCATCTCCTGGGCTCTCTATGGAGCAACTAGAAGGCTGGTACTGGGAACCCCGGGGGGCTGGCCGGCAAGAACCCCAGATCATCTGTGAGCCCGGCTTCTTCACTGCACACAAGGAGAGCTCCGGGGAAGGAAGTAGCATGCTCAGAGCAGCCTGGCCACTATGGTGGCTCTGGGACTCAGCTCCACCGCCCAAAGATCAGATAAATACCTTTTCCCCCCATGAAAATCGGAGCCCAAACACCAAATGATCCGGATTAAGCAATCTACGCAGCATTACAGAGCAGGGAGAACAGCGTTACAGAAGCAAGCTGATGTTATGGAGCAGCGAGAGACCCCTTAGAACCCCTTTGGGACAAAAGCTGGTACCGAAAAGGCTGGAAACACAGGGACCACCCCCCACCTCCCCGCCAACACTCATCCCACACCTGGATAAGACGCTTAATTGCTACCACATTACCAGCCCTGTTTCCTTTACCACTTAGTAGACTGAGGCACACATCTCACGCCCTTTCAGATCCAGAAGCCACGTACACACAAAGAATGCAAATCATGGTCTTTTAGGTTAGAGTCTCCCAGGAATTACACTGACACCCCAAAAAAGACCCATTGTTTCAAAAACTAGGAAAAGAAAAACTCATTTGTGATACAATGTGCTATTTATATAAAGGATTCAATTTTTTCTTTCCCCAGGCCCTTCCCCCAGTGAAATATATCTGACTGAAATTAATTCATTTTTTTCTTTAAGCACTAGGAGTGTCCTCTGAAAATGAAAGATCTAATTAAGTTATGGTCCCCGTAACTCCAAAGACAGGTTCTGGAGAGGGTTCAAAGATATAACTGAGGAAGATAATGAAAGGTTTGGGTGATAAGGCTCCGAGGAAAGATTAAGAAAACCCAAATTCTTCTTTCTGAAGAAGACAAGTCTGAGAAAACATTGATTTTGTGGAAGGTTCTCGTCTGCGATGTACCTTCTTTAGTGAGGGTCAGCCGAAGTAAAGTCAGCTTTGGCTATAGCACAAAGGTCTCAAGTCAGATACCAGAAAGAACTTCCTCACAGGAAGGTGCTGTAAAAGTGTGTGTGTGTGTGTGTGTGTGTGTGTTTCTTTTTGGGGGGAGAAGAACGTTTCTGGGAAGCCATTCCTCATCTGGAACAAAGAGGTATGTGCTTCTCCAGGCAGGATGGTGGTAGGAGTCAAGTCACCACTTCCCCAGGGTCACAAACCACAGGCAGAGCTCTGCTCCTTCACACACTGCCAGGCTGACGACGACTTGGGCTGAGTTTGTTCCCAGAATGCTGCCCACAGAACAGACTGCACATGGGCAGTGGCAGAACGCATCTCCCCCCCTCCCCCTCCTGCTGGAGAGAGACCGTTGCCATAGAGCTCCCACCTCCACGGCCCATTGATGGGACCAGTGCCAAGAACAGTGGGGTGTGCGGGGTGCACCCCAAACACCAGGCTGAGCCTGAGCAGCTGCTACCCTCAGAGTGACTCAGAAGTTGGCAGAGAGTCGGAGACCTTGAGCAAGAAAGGCAGAGCATCCCTTTAAACCCGAAGGCGAGGGGTCCAGCCATTGGATTGCAGCAGCTGATTATTCAGATGGGACCTTCGTGGTTAGAGTCATGGGGACCAGTGACCTGCTGCAGCTGTTACTGGGGAACGTGCATTTGATCTCTCTGACCCTGGTCCTGACCTTCCTAATTATGCCTAGGGTTCATCCTTAGCAGGAAGCAGGGGAAAAAAATAATGCAAAATTGGATGTCTTGCTAATGGTGGGGAAGAAGCACCAGTGAGATCAAAGCAATGGCTCATGGGAAAATCCAGGCAAGTGGCTGGGAGGATAGTAGCCCAGATGGGAGGACCCAGCAGCACCCACCTGTGGCCTTGCTTCGCTCTGGCTGGGATCCTTCCCATTGTCTGCTCTTAGCTCTGCTGAATTTTAGGTTCTAGGATGGTCTGGCCCCAGGGCCCTGGCTCTGCCCCATCACCAGGGTCACAGAGATGCCCTCAAGCCTTAAAGGGGGCTGGAAAGGAAAAATCCCTTTCTGGTTTGCCTAAGACAAAGTGGTTTCTTTCTTCCCTCCTCTGCTTCCTCCCCAGGAGCTCTTACCAGCAAACCAAATGAGAACCAAAAACACAACCAAGAGTTTGGCTCAGAAAGCTACATTCAATAAAGTTTGGCTGGTGGGCGTCCTTTTGGGGACCATCACCTCTGGGTCCCGTGCTTGGGTTTGGCCCCACGTCTGAGTCCAGCAAGATTCCTGCTCCCTCCCAGATTCACGGGTTTTGAGCCTGAACTGGGATGTCCTGTTTAATGGTCACCCAGCCTGGTTTCCTCTGCAACCACCCCAGTTCTCTGGGGTTCCACTGTGCCCTCTGGCCCCCTGGGCAGTTCACTTCCTCTCCGCCAAACACTAGCTGTATGTCAGGCACTGTATTAGCACTGGGCATACAAAGAAGAGGAAATAGGGGTTTCTGGGGCTGAAGTTCTTTTTTTTTTTTTTTTTTTTTACAGATTTTATTTATTGATTTGACAGAGAGAGGGAAGCAGGCTCCCTGCCGAGCAGAGAGCCCGATGCGGGACTCGATCCCAGGACCCTGAGAGCATGACCTGAGCCGAAGGCAGTGGCTTAACCCACTGAGCCACCCAGGCGCCCTGGGGCTGAAGTTCTTAAACTGGACACCGAGTTATCCTAGGTTGGGACCCCGCAGCAAACTGCAAGAGGAGCCACGGGACATTCTGTTTGAGGGAAGCATAGCAATCCTTATCACGCGTTGGACATCCCATAAGCTACTAGCTTGAGGGAGTTAGTTTCACTATTAGATTGTGCTGCATGCCTCTAGATGTCCTCTCTTTGTGAAGCTGGAATTTTGCTAACTGCTATGATAAAAAGTACCCAGGGAAAACCAATGTGGAACAGGAGAGAAGAGTAGCAGTGTCTAACCTGATTCTAAGGCTTGAACCTTTGTGCAGTGCCCAACAGACACACACATCCCATTAATAAGTGGTTGTGGTCATTTAAGAGGGAAGTAAAATATTTTTCTTTCCATTTTGTGTATTTTTCTCATGGCTCTTAGGCTGTTAGGGGGTAAATACTCATTCCATTGTTTGGATCTAACTGCTAAAGTAACAGAACTGTTAGGTATTTATGTTGGCCTACATGCTCAATATAAAAATGACTGAGATGCTGAAGGTGTTGTGAACCGAGAAAGTTTGGGAATCTGTCCTAGAAGAAATGGTGTTGGTTTGGATCTTAAAGTGTTGTAAGAGCTGGCTAGAGAAAAGAAGGGGGGTGGGGACAGGAAGTAGAGTGAATGGCAGGACCTAAGACATGAAGACAGGGAACACAGGGAAATTAGTTTGGTGACACTGGAGCAAAAGTGGGAGGCCTGGAAAAAGGTTCAAGAAGCTGGAAAGGTAGGCAGGGGACACTCACAAGCGTCTGTGCCATTTGAAAGAGCCTGGACCCAATCACAGTACATGTTGGGAACCACGGGAAGGGCAGCGAAGGTGGAGAGGCCTGATTAGATTTGCCTGTGATGCGTGGCCCGAAGGGAGATGAAAGTGTACACCAGAGGCTATTTGGAGGCCTTGGCAAAAGATCAGATGGGGGACATTGAGAGGTTGAACTGGAATGATAATGGGAACGTTGGGGAAGTGTTTGGATGGCTGACTGAACAGAGCTTGGAGACTGGTGAGGGACGGTAGCTTGAATGTCTGTGCGGATGAGTGAAAATGCAGTACAGACAAGCCCGGGCTGGGGTGAGCGTCAACAGTTTCCGTTATTGTTCTATGCTGATAGCTAGACCAAATACCATTGCCAGATGCTGGGTCTAGTTGTGGGAATCAGGTCCCTAATGCTTCTTCTGTTAGCTTAACTAGGATTCCTTGTCTCCTTCTGTTCGTAAGTCAGACATTTCTTCCAGGCTACTCACTGAGTTTCTATTTCCTGTCTAAGGAGTACCTTTAGCTCCCAAATCACTCAGGTCTGGGATCAGTGAAGACTCAAAGCTTCCCAGGTCAGGGAGACAGGTTGGCCCAGACCCCCAGGTTCTCCAGGGTAGCTCATCTCTAGGTGCTTTCAGAAGAGAGTCCCTCCCCTATTTTCTTACACTTGACAAAATTCAAATACCTGACACTTGAATCAAAAGGTAGTAAGGAACAAAAAACAATAAGCAACAACAAATATATAAGGAAACATATAAGGAAATACATTCCCTTAAAGCAATAAGACCTTGATTCAATTAAGTAGAACATTCCAGTGACTTGAAGTTGTTTGCCCTTGGCTTTGAATTGCTGACCAACACATACCAGTGCCCTCCACATTCTGTTTGCCCTATGCTTTGGTTCTCTGTGACCCAAAACTTAGTTGTGTCAGAAAAGAGAAGACAAGAGGTCCAGTATGTAATCCTCCAAGTGGATGAAACTCCCCATGCACTGACAATGAGATCTTTCCTCCACATAGCTAAGACAATCGCAAATATTAGACACATTGAATGTTCACCACAGGACTTAAAAAAAAAAATGCTCTCAACCTCCAGGATACCGGTTGTTAAATTTTCCACATCTAATACTTTGAATTCAATTAAAAAATGACCTAATTAGTCAGGCACCTCATTCCCTTTCCTCGGAATTAGTTTCATGATCTGCACCAGACTGGGGAGTGCGCAAAACTTAGGTAGAACCCACTTTCTATTTTTCTTGGCTGGAGAGTCCAGCCGTATCAAGAGGCCAGTGGTTCCACTAAGTGAAGCTGAGGGTTTCTTTTAGGGTGTATTTGAAAAATAGACATTGTTTTGTAATGTGGTTTTAGGTAGAAATATCAGAGGGTTTTACTGTGCTCTATGGAGAATTGCCTGCGCAGCGCAGACTGTTTTCATGGGAGAATGTGAGGGGGCTTAATGGGCTGCTGAGGCTGACAGCGACCCTGAGAACAGAGGCAAGCAGAGGACTCTGCATCTGCTTCTCCAGGGGGAGAAAAACGGTAAGTCAATAATGACTGGAGGCCTTCCGTGCACCAGGCACTTCACAGACTTAAATCCTCGGGGAAAAAAACGATGAAGCTGGTATTGCTAAGAAGCCTCCTGGTCCTGGGCAGCTCACGCCTATAGGTCAGCTGTCCGGTCATCTCCGTGATTGTCCCAATCCAGGGGCTGGTTCCGGAGGTTATGGCCAAGTTCCGAATCAGTGAAAGAAGTCTACTACCCAGCTCTGAGCCATAGCTCTAAGAAGCAGCATTTCTGCCAAATGCCTCCCAGCAAGCTTCCTCTTCTCTGGAAGCCCAGGGTGAAGGGGCCCCTATCCCTCCTGTTAGGTATGATCGTGGAGATCTGCTCCCGCCTCCTGGGTGCCCTCCAGGTTGGAATAGGGTTCTCTGGCAGAAGAGGGAGCTGGAGATGTTGAGAATATTCGCGTCTGTCTGCCTGCGCTTTTACCTCAGCTCAATCAGCAGAGACCTTCCCTCTTATCCTTCAAATAAGAGTGAGTAAAGCCAAACCTATTCTCCGAAGAAGCTAATCTAGACATGTAGAAAGCTTTTCTGACTATAAAACAAAATCCAAAAAAGTCCCTGCTGACCTAAAAGGGAGAAGTTCTCCCTATTATCTTTTCTCTGTGTATCAGAAATTATTTGCTTCTCGGGCTTTTGCTGAATACCCATTCCACTTGGATTCTAACTTTCTTCTCCGGTGGAGGTTTGGTTCCACCTCCAACTGAGAGCAGCCTGCTTTCTCTTTCTCTCCTGTTGGATTGGGTTGTTTTAGGGGTGGAGTATCGCCCACGTGCAGGGCAATACGGTGTGAGGATGGGATGGACACAGAATACAGAGCAGACATGAGTCCAGGTCAAGGATAGGAGATGCTTACAGACCAACCACCTTGAACCCCTGAAGGCACATACAGCTCCTCTCACCCATCACTGCCCATTAATGGAGACTTCGCTTTCTGCCATTGTTACCCTCTCAGCTACCAGTGGCTGATGAGATCCATATAGGCTTAGTACCACCTTTCAGTGAAGGTCAGAAATCAAACGAATATTGGGGAACATTTGAGGAACAGCTAAGAGCCACACAAGCCCCAGAACAGCAGAGGTGGCATTATAGCCAACTTCTTGGCAGAAGTAAAATCAAGGACTGGTCCAATGCTGTGGCTGTAGTGGGCCCCTGAAGGAGCTGAGGCATGGGCACCAGTTTTCACGTGTTCTTTCCCCAAAGGAAGTGATTTCCCAATTCGATGCTTTAGTTTTTCATCTTCAAAGTGAAAAGGGATGAATGCCTGCACAGGGAGGTTGAGAAAGAAAGTTGTGACATCCATAATGGTCCCCGGAAGCAACCGTAAGTCAGAAAGCTGGATTCTGTGGTGGCAAAAAGATCTAGAGACTGGATGGTCTGTTCCTCCTCATGACCAGACAAGGTTGTACTTCCTTCGAGCATGTCCTTTGAAGGAATCTTTCTTCTTCTTACAAACCTTAACGGGACTCCGCAATGTCTCTGGATTACCTAAGGGCTCTTGTGCTCAGAAAGTTCTTCTGTGTATCTGGACTCTTTCCAACTGTGCCCAAACCCATGCCACCTTCTCTACCTGGTAGAGTTGGTTGCTTTTTCCTACATAACGAAATAACACATTCCATTCCTTTCACACAAGCAATTCCAGCTACCTTTTTTTTTTTTTTTTTGTCACCAAGGCCAGCAAGATAGGCTTGCGAGAGGCTGGCGGGTTTCAGTTTAGCAACCTCATCTCTGAGGTCTCAGCCTCCTGTGGCCTTCTCCCCATGAAGCCAAAGAAGGCCAGTGGAGGGGCGCGTCAATAAACACAAACCATAATGGCCCTGCCCATTTCCTTTGGAGGAAATGAACCTAATGGAGAAAGATATATTGATCATAAAGACCCAATTTCACAATCAGTCTCCTGGCGGTGAACCCTTTCAGTGAGCTGAGGCTAATGGCTAGGCTTTCAGCGGCTGTGGCCTGTTTGAGAGCTGTGCATCTAACAATCAATGGGATAGTAGGCCTGCCAGGGGGTCTGGGACACTACCTCCACAAGGCTAGCCAACAGGAAGGAAAACGCTGGGGGATTTTTTTTTTATAAAGCTAATCGGAGAAGGGGGGGGAATGCTGAGCCATTTGGGGGCTTTAAGAAGGCCTTCCAGTTGAAGAAATCCAACCTGTGGTGACACCCCTCTTTCTCTTCTATCAACAAGACTCTTCTTCCAACCCATAAAGAACCTATTAAGCAGCTCTCCTTGGGGGGGTGGTTAGTGGGGAAAATGTCGCGTAGATTCCCTGATGTTTTTCTGTGGTGGGGCCCAGCAGCCTGTATGGAGTGGCCTTGTTTTGTTCTTGCTAAAAAGGGGCTGCAGCTTGGCCTCCGCAGCTGGGGGGCAGCCGTTTGTAATTGGGAAACCAGCCATTAGACCATGGGTGGTGACATAATAAAACATTTCTTTCTGCCTCTAAGTCTCCCTAGGATCTAGACAATACCTTCCCCCCTGACCCCCTAAATCAATGAGTTTTTGCACAGAGGCACAAGTAGAGTGTTTGTAGTGTAAAAGGAGTAGATCTTTGGGAGGCAAACCCTGACTAGTTGTGGGACTACGGACCATTTCATTATTAAGATTCATTTTCCCAGTCTCTTAAATGGGGATAACAGTACCTACTTCGCGAGGTAGAATGGGGATTAATATCCATATCAGATACTTTACTTGAAGAGCTCAGGGTGGCGTCCAGCATCTACCAGGCACCTAAAGATAACTTTGTCCCCATGCCTCTGCATGTTAACTAATGATCTTTGCCATTTTCCTAGAATAAATATAAGTTCCATGCTAATAGGTATATCCCAAGACTTGGCATCAGAAGACCCAGATTCATTCTCTGCTAGAAGTCTAAAACCATGCAGCATGCTCTTGGGGAGTGTATGGGATTTGCAGCGAGAGGAAAGTTTTCCAGGCAAAAACACAAGAAAAGGCGCAGAGGGGATGTCAGCCAGAGACGCGTGACTATTGTAGGGAGAGTCTGCTGGAGAGGGGGACACAAGCCAGACTGTCTGGAGGTGGGCAGAAGGGTTCAGGTTAGACAAGGAGGGAAGCTGAGAGTCACTGAGAGGCTGTGAGCCCCAGAGGGACAGATTTCACTCGCTGAAGTTACCTGAGGAGTGATAGCTCTGAGAAGGGGGTCAACAGTCTTCATGCAGTAGGGGGAGGCTGGCCAGGGTGCCCCTTTTTCCTCTAAGAGCCTCAGCTACTGGGGCTCTGCATGGGCTGCTGGGCCGTACTCATCTCTCCCCCGCTAAAGTACTTCCCAAGAGAACAGGATAAATGTTTCAAACTGCAACTGCTGAACTATGGCTATCCCTCAAGAAACAGGATCAGAGGGTACCTCTAATTTTGACCGAGGACAGCACAGCAAACCAGGGACACAACGATCCCGGAACCAGAGTAAATGAAATCATATACGTTAGAGTAACATGCTTGGCACAGTCCCCTGCCTATACTGGGTCCTCGGTAAATATGGCCACGATTTATATTTTTAGAACTCTCTCCCTCCCCTGGAACTTGACCATTTTTGCATGCTTTCATCCTTTTCTCCTCCTCTAAGAGATACCCAACAGTGGAGTGTGGGTTGGTACCTCGCCTAGCCGCTGCGTTCAGTTCCACGGTGAAGGCAGCATTTCTCAAACTGCGTTCAGTCCAGAAGGTTCTGTTTTTAGGTTACGGGTTCTATAGAAAACAAGAGAAATCAGACACCCCTGGCGGGGCAGTGTCTGTTGTGTGGAGTCTCTGAGTCCCTGCAGAGGCAAGCCCAGCTGGTTGGGGGCAAAGATGTCACCAGATAAAAGAGGGTGTGTCCCAGTGGGGCACTGGGGAAGGTGGGAGGTTAATACAGAGCCACGGCCAGCCCCTAAACGCCTTTTGGGCTGGCAGCCTGGGGCAGAAGTGCTTGGAGACATGCAGAAGGCACGAAAGCTACTGCAGGAAGACAAGGAGCCCAAGAAGGCAGTGACTGCCCTCAGGGAGGCAAGGCCTGCCCAGGAACAGGAGGGAGCTCACTGAGAAAAATGGCGCCGTAGTGAAGACGCTTTTAAGACTTTTATGTCCTCACTCGAGGATCCTCCTAACAGCCCTGAGAGGTAGGCAGAGTTCCTTGTTGTTATTTTTCTGTCACGGAAGAGGAAAAGGAGACAACAGAGAGGTGAAAAGGTGGATTAGGCTCACAGTGGAGGGCAGGGCAGGGCTGTGACTGGGATCCCCCCGGCCCCCGTTCCTCGACTGGAGCTCTGAGGTATGCCTGGGGCCTCTGGGGGCAGGGGGACAGGAAGGGTCTGCGCTCCAACAACCTGCAGGTGGGATTTCAAACACAGTGAGGATAAAGCTCCCCCCCCCTCCCAAAGTAAGAGATCTGGGAAAAACAGATGAAAATGAGGAGTCCTTTCAGGTTGTAGATGTCATTTGTTTTCTCCTCCTATTTCCACCTCCTTCCTCTCTAAGCCACTCGAATCAGCTAAAGATACTTAACCATGGATGATTTTTAGTGCCTCGAAATGGTTTCACCCCAAAGCTACAAAAAAGAGGCTCTGGCTCAGCCCTGGTAGGTGAGAGGAAAGCGCGGACCAGAGCCGCGGCCACCGTTCTGAACCTCTTCATTTACGTGGTGTATTAGCGGACAGGTACTGAGTGTTTACTAGGAATAAGGGCTGCACTCAACAGTTTAAATATAAGTGATCTCACTGGATCCTTACTCAACGCTTGGAGGTCGGTGTCATTATTTCCCTCACTGAGCAAGGCTTAGCGAGATTGTAGAACTTGGGTCAGGTCCGTCAGCTGGAAAGAGGAAGGCGGGTTGTTCCAGTGTAAGCTCAAGCCACTGGGCCACTTGTCTTTCCGAGCGGATGAAGTTGGCACCAGCGGTGGCCACGGTTTCTGGATCATGGTAAGGGGAAGCACAGTGACAGTCTTCCATGGGAACTTTCTATAAAACCCAACACCTGGGACATCTGAGTGGCTCAGTTTAAGCATTGACTCTTTTTTTTTTTTTTAAAGATTTTATTTATTTATTTGACAGAGAGAAACACAGTAAGAGAGGAAACACAAGCAGGAGAAGTGGGAGAGGGAGAAGGAGGCTCCCTGCAGAGCAAGGAGACTTACGTGGGGCTCCATCCCAGAGCCCTGGGGTCATGACCTGAGCCGAAGGCAGATGCTTAACAACTGAACCACCCAGGCGTGCCTAAGCATCCGACTCTCGATTTCGGCTCAGGTCCTGGGCTCGAGCCTGAGGGCTGCGCACTGAGGGAGGAGTCTGCTTGAAGATTCTCTCTCCCTCTCCCCCTGCCCCTCCCCCTGCTCACTCCCTCTCAAATAAATAAATAAATGTTTTTTTAAAAGCTCAATAGCTGACAATTCACATGTTTGTACACTCAGTGAAACACTCCTTCCATAAGCCTGTATTGTGGCGAGCTCTGCAGCCAGACACTGTGTTGAGGACCGTGAACATGAAAATAAGAAAACAGGGCCCCTGCCCGCCCATAAGGGAGCTTATCACATGACCACCTCAGCAAATGGATGGTTATTTGGAAAGAGAAGGAAGCGAACATTAACAGAATACCCATTATGTGCTGTGTGATTTACAGGTATTTTATTGAACCTTAAACCAGTCTGGGGAGGTGCGTATTACTGTCTGTTACACACGATGAAACCCTGGAGTAGAAAGACTAAGAACGCTGTTCAAGGCATACAGTTAGTGACAGTTCTGGGATCAAAACAGGTCTTATTTAATTTTTTATAGAAACATGATATTTAATTTCTCCCGTAGACTGCTTCCTTGTAGGTACTTGGGCTAACACTAAGCGAATCGCTATTCCCTGCACATTCGCATCTCCTGGAAGAGAGAAGCCCTAAGTGTTGTCACTTAGTAGCAGAGGTGGAGCGGGGAATAAATAGTCACGACTGAAAATACAAAATATATCATAGTTCTCAAGAGTAGGGGCTCTGATTTCTTGTTTTTGACATTGTTTTCTCCCAAAATACCTTAGCTGTATCCACCGGTTTTGATACTGACTGATGTTTATGAAATAAATGACTATACCTATGATACGAGTGCCTACAGGCTTGCACATATTAAAAACTGATGCGCAGTAAGTTTCAGTCAACTACTATGTTATTTCATGACGATGCGATCAACCTTTTCACAGTTGGTTTTGACCAGTAGCTGGTTACGACTGCCCGACACATCCGTGGCAAAGTCCAAACTGAACTCCATCCTCTGACTTCACATGAGCGTTGTTTCCAACAAATTCCACTGAAGTAAGGTCAGAACAGGTCTTATTTTCAAACCCACATGCTAGTCCCCAGGCACCTTATCTGCCCTTTGTCTCCCCCTCCATTGAATGAGGTCAGATTCAAAAGGAGTATATGTGGGTAAACAACAGTAAGTCCTGAATTTGAAGAATTCAGCTGAGGGTCTTCAACCAGGAGGATGGGTTATTATCACAGGATTCTTGGGTGGACTTCGAAGGAGAACATAAGGCAGAGGGACACCACAGAGTTGTTTTTTTTTTTTTTTTTTAATTTATTTGTCAGAGAGAGAGTGAGAGAGAGCGAGCACAGGCAGACAGAATGGCAGGCAGAGACAGAGGGAGAAGCAGGCTCCCCGCTGAGCAAGGAGCCCGATGTGGGACTCGATCCCAGGACGCTGGGATCATGACCTGAGCCGAAGGCAGCTGCTTAACCAACTGAGCCACCCAGGCGTCCCCACCACTGAGTTTTAAGGGTGTCCCAAACTCCACCCGAGCAAATCGCTCCCAGGTCATATCCCACTGTGCTGACTGCTTATTTCAAGAGATTTGCAGAGATTAAAATGCAAACTAGAAAAAGAAGGGGACGGTCTTGGAATTTGCTGAATGAGGTGATGGCCAATACACGTGACCCAAGGAGCAAAAAGAGGCGTTAGTAAGGGTTGCATCTGCGCCATCCAGGGTCCAATATAAAGCATCCCCTTCTGGTTTTTAAAGATCTTCATCTCCAAGAATGAGTATAAACTCCCTACCATGCGTGCGATGCCTGCCATGGACTCAGCTTGGCCCTCAAGCCCTCTGTTCCTTGACTCTTGTCTCAGGCTTAACCCTTTTTCCTGTTTGGTCCTTCCTCTGCAAGGCCCACTCTACTGTCAGTTGGCTATGGCTTACTGTCCTTCATCTACGCCACAGAGATTTTATCTCCTCTGGGAAGTGGTCCTCTGACGGGTCTGGCCCCAAACACCCTGTGTGTGACTGCAGCACATTCTATCTAAGCCACTGGTCTTCCCCAACAGACTGTGAGCTACGTGAAGCAGAAACCATTTCTTGTTTCTTCTGTAGCCCTACTAGTTGGCACAGTACTTGGCACATATAGGTGTTTTTTTTTTTAAAGATTTTATTTATTTTATTTGACAGATAGAGATCACAAGTAGGCAGAGAGGCAGGCAGAGAGAGAGGAGGAAGCAGGCTCCCTGCCGAGCAGAAAGCCCGATGTGGGGCTCGATCCCAGGACCCTGGGATCATGACCTGAGCCGAAGGCAGAGGCTTTAATCCACTGAGCCACCCAGGTGCCCCAGGTTTTTTATTTTTAAGATCTGAGAGACAGAGTGGGCATGAGCGAGAAAGTGAGCAGTGGGAGGAGCAGAGGGAGAGGAATAAGCAGACTCCCACTTGAGTGTGGAGACAGACATGGGGCTCAATCCCAGGACCCTGAGATCATGACCTGAGCCAAAATCAAGAGTCTGACACTAATCAACTGAGCCACCCAGGCATACCACATAATGGATTCTAAATACATTTTTTAAAAAGCATGAATTTCACAAAGTTGATAAGGGTTTAGCTATCCCGCGCATGGGCTCTAAGGTGACAACCTAGTAATCTCTGCCTTCTAGTATTCACTCCCTTGTGTAATCCCCTCTGCCATAGTGTACAGATGAGAACCACGACTTGTTTCTGTCCGACAGAATAGGACACAGGTGACGTGCTGCTCCCATGATTGCATTATGACCCACATATAAGGCTCTAAGGGACTTGCTCTCCTGCTGCCTTGATGAGACAGCATGCTGTGAGTGGCTTATGAAGAGCACCCCATGGCAAGGACCTGTGGGTGGTTTTTAAGAGAACGGCTTCTAGCCAACATCTAGCAAAAACACTGGGACACTCAGTCCTACAACCGAAAAGAAATGAATTCTGCCAGTGACCTGAATGAAGTTGGAGGAGGATCCTAGTGAAGCCTCCCGATGAGGACACAGCCTGCCCAACAGCTTAAATGCAGCCAGACTCTGGGCAGAGCACCCAGCCAAGCCTGGACTCCTGCTGGATAGAAACCGTGAAAATGGTAAATGTGTGTGCTTCAAGTCACAAAGTTGCTGGTGCAGAGTAACAGAAAAATAATGGATGTCCAGCTCTTCAGGAAAGGGGGGATAGGAAGGAAAGCAACACCCACTGGGCATTGGCTGAGAGGAGTTACTCAGCATTAGGGGATGATGTGGGAATTTAACGCAGGAGAGGGGAAGTCTGAATCCCAGAACTAACTAAAACTAACTGGCCTGATTCCTTCACCTTAAATACATCCTCATCTCTTTACTGCTACCATTTAAAGTTGATATAGTAAAAGGTGAAAGATTTATGTGATCTGAAAAGAAACCAGAGTATGGACCATTACATGTCCAGGAGTCACAGCCTGGTAGTTAAGGGAGAGGGTGAAATGGATTGGCTAGGACACTGACTCAGAGTCAGAGTGGGGCTGGGATCTACAGCTCTACAGATGTGAGACTCTGGGTAAAAGACCTAATATCTCCTTCAGCTCAGCCCCCTAGGTAACCAGAGGTTGATTAGCAGGCTGTTACAGTTATGGGAGGCTAGCTCCAGGTCTATGTTCCCCAGGCACTGGCTCCTTTGCCCTGGGGCCACTGACTGCCTTCTCCAGCTTTTGTTGCGAAAGTTAAGCCAGCTTTGGTCTTTTCCTGGATGGAGTCCTTCTGGAAGACGAAAGTTCCTGGCTGATGCCTCAGAGGTTTGTGCTGTGGTTAAAATCCTAGGAACTTCTACCTGACCGTTTCAACACTGCTGGGCTGCTGAAAGATCAGGCTGAATTTCC
Organism: Lutra lutra; assembly: GCF_902655055.1. Classification (NCBI taxonomy): domain Eukaryota; kingdom Metazoa; phylum Chordata; class Mammalia; order Carnivora; family Mustelidae; genus Lutra; species Lutra lutra. The sequence goes on along the minus strand of NC_062287.1, from coordinate 18,317,207 downwards.
TAAATGACTCACTCCTCCCCCTTTCATGACGGCACATTCGAGATCACAGACGGGACTTTACCAAACACACTAGAAAGTGAGAAGGGTCCCAGACCCTCCAGCCAACCATCTGTCTGCTGGCCCAACCCCAGGCCCCAGACCATCTCCCCCTTGCCTCAGTTCCTGGTGCTTAGAGAAGCTAGTGTCACGTGCTTTCGGGAGCAGTAACGCACTGCCACATTTGCTTGCCTGGGGGCCCTGAGGAAGCCTTGCTCAAAGGAACGGCTGAGGATGGTGGTTGCTTTTAAGTAAGATCTGGGGCCGGGGGTGGGGGGATAGTGGTGAGGGGGTGCTGCATGGCTCAGTCTCTTAAGTGGTTAAGTGTTGGCCTTTGGCTCAGGTCATTATCTCAAGGTCCTGGGATAGAGTCCCCATCGGGCTCCCTGCTCAGTAGGAAGTCAGCTTCTTCGTCCCCTCCCTGTCCCACCCCCACTGGTGCATGTGTATACTCTCTCTCTAATAAATAAATACAATCCTTAAAAAAAACAAAACCAAAAACAAGATCTCATCTTCCCCTTGGGCTTCTGAGAGCTTAGAGCCCTTACACCTCATGACTTTAGGAGGGAAAGAGAGAGGGACCCAAAGGCAATTACTAATTTTATCTCATGGATAGAGAATGGACAGCCTAGTACCCCACAGCTTGGAATATCTAGATTTATCTGCTGATGTTCCATGTCCTGTCAGGCCCCCTGAGCATGACTGCGCACGTGTGCGTCCGTGACTTGAAGATGTGTTAATAGTTGATATGTTAAGATACGGCTCTTGGCACCTTAAAATGCTGTGTCTTTGCCTCTTTTGCTTAGATGGTGCTGATTAATTTCCTGTGATCTATGCCACTTCCTGAGCAGGTGCTAATTTGCCGAGAGGCCCTGGGAGCCCCTTCACGGGGTGTGGGGTCAAGAGACCACCCATCAGCCTGCCTTGGGCTCCACAGCAAGGCGGTGCCCAAACTTCTGACCTCAGGTCCTACACATCCCTCTTTGACTTCCTCTACCCCGGTGGCCCCAGGCCCTACCCCAGCCCTCCACACTGGGGCACTACAGCCTTGGAGAACAGCTAGAACCACCCCTGATATGAAGGCAGGGGTGTCTGCAAAGAGCCCAACAGCAGTACCCCAGTCCCTAGGCTCTAGGAACTAGATGCTGGAGATAATGGTGTGCCTTGGGGATGAGGCAGGGGAAGAAAGTGCTGGAAGGACTGTGTGTCTGGCACTGGCCTAGGCACCTTTGCTCACTTAAAAATACCTTCTTTAGGGGTCGCCTGGGTGGCTCAGTGGGTTAAGCCTCTGCCTTCAGCTCAGGTCATGATCTCAGGGTCCTGGGATTGAGCCCCGCATCGGGCTCTCTGCTCAGCAGGAAGCCTGCTTTCTCCTCTCTCTCTGCCTGCCTCTCTGCCTGCTTGTGATCTCTGTCTGTCAAATAAATAAATGAAATCTTAAAAAAAAAAATACCTTCTTTAGAGCTTCAGGCACTTCCTGGAGCTATTTTTTAAAGCTAAGGATGCTGAACCGCTTGGTGAGGGAGGCGGAGTATCGTTAGGGCTTTAACTTAGGGATGTACAAGAATCCAGTCCAGTTACTGAGACATCGTCCTGCGTGTTTGGTGCACAAAGCAGACCTGACTCATCTCTGGGTAACTGTGTGGGTTTCAAGGGCAAAGGCGTTTACGGATTTTTCACACGGTTCATTCTTCTTGCCACCTTCAAATGTCACCCCTGACTGCCGTCAGCCTTGAATCTTCTTACGCCAGAACGCACTCGCGTTTCTCCCTAAATGTCAGGCTTGATTCCTTCCATCCCAATGAAGCGACTCTCTTCCTTAACCAGCTTTCGCAGTGAATCCCCCAGAAACACCTGTATCCTATGTCCGTGCCCTCCGTGGTGACAGGGAGGGGGACCCTGCACTGTTCGGCTACAATCCATTCCTCACCTTAGCTCCCAACCCAGGAAGCGGACAATCAAATTAACCAGTGAGCGAAAGCCGAAAGCAGGTTATAATCAACTACCTATGTTTAGACCAGGTTTGTCTGTAACCACAGATTTACAAAAGTGCTTTCTAGTCTGGTGTTCTTTTTTTCCAAATATAAATCCAGGCTTAGAATCCTAGTACCTCGAGCCTGAGTTGACAATGGCTGAATGGACTGTCCCCAGCACAGAAGAGGACCCTAGATGACTCACTCCTGCCTGCCTGGTAAGCCTTCCTCCCAGCGGGCGGGAATGATCGGGAGTTCAGGGCTGAGAACCACTCTGGCATCATTCAAGCCTTTCTCAGCAGAATGATTCTCATGGACACTGCAGGCTCTCCGGAACCTGGCTGGCAAAGTCCCTCGTGTCAGACCGTCTCTGTGAACGGCCACATTCTGTAACCCTACCTGTTTCCGCTGCCTCCCCAGACCCACAGCCTGATCCTCACTTTCCTTTAAAAAAAAAAAAAGGAGGGGGGGCGCCTGGGTGGCTCAGATGATTAGGCATCTGTCCTCGGCTCAGGTCATGATCCCAGGGTCCTGGAATCGAGCCCCTCGTCGGGTTCCCTGCTAAGCAGGGAGTCCGCTTCTCCCTCTCTCTCCCCCCACTGTCCACCCTGCCTGTGCTCTCTCACTCTGTCAAATAAATAAATAAAATCTTAAAAAAAAAAAAAAAAAAGCTGGGAGGGGGAAGAAGCCGCCTGTTCTTTTTGCATATGTATTAAACTGAATTCACAGGGTTATCAAGAAACAAGCCCTAAGGGACGCCTGGGTGGCTCAGTCCCTTGGTTAAGTGGTTAGGCTGCTGCCTTTGGCTCAGGTCATGATCGCAGGGTCCAGGGATCGAGTCCCACATGGGGCTCCCTGCTCATTGGGGAGCCTGCTTCTTCCTCTGCCTGCTCTGCCCGCTGCTCCCCCTGCTTGTGCGCTCTCTCTCTCTCTCTCTGACAAATAAATAAAGTCTTTTTAAAAAAAGAAGGAAAGAAAGAAATAAGCCCTAAACCGTGTCACTTTCAGCGAAGCCCATCGAGACTTTTCTAGTTGTAGTTCTGGCCTCTCCCAGGAGGGAAGTTTTAAACCAATCCTGGAAAACCCGGATCCGCACTAGAGACGGAATCTGCCTGATAAAAAGGACAAAAAAACAACCAAAAAAGGTACAAAAATCTGCCTGATAAAAACAACAAAAAAACAACAACAAAAGTACAACCCCCCCCCCCCAAAATCCTGCCTTCCCCTAAGGGAAGGTGACCTTGCCTTGAATAATCCTTTTCTTTTGCTTGTAAACCCAGTCCTGTTCCTGCCTAGATGATCCTTCCACCTTGAACGGTTCCTGGGTGCTCCCCCTTGGCTGGCCAGATAGGATACTGCCTGGTTCACAAACTGTCCAATAAACCCAATTATCTTTACATGGACTCAGCTGACCTTTTTTTTTTCCAACAACAGTGATGCGCAGTTTAAGGTGACAGCAGGTATTAACTTCATTAAATGTGCTCACGAGCTTTGGGGTTCTGTGGCAACTTCTTCTACCATCTGGAGATATTCCCTGTTGGACTGGGAAGCGGAAAGTGTCATGCAGTCTTCCCATTGTACAGAGCAGGGCATGGAGAGGAAAAATGATGTTTTTAGGGAGCCTGGGAGTCTCAGGTTAAGCATTTGCCTTCCCCTCAGGTCATGATCCCAGGGTCCTGGGATGGAGCCCTGCATTGGGCTCCCGGCTCAGCGGGGAGCCTGCTTCTCCCTCTCCCTCTGCCTGCTGCTCCCCCTGCTTACACTCTCTTTCCCTCTCTCTGGAAAATGAATAAATAAAATCTTTTTTAAAAAGTGACTTCTTTAAGGTCATGGTGAATTGGTGCAGAGCTTGACTTAGAACCTAGAATTTCACAAATCCTTGTCATGCACCCCTGCTCCCCTACAACCCAGATCTCCCCCCACCTCTGGATTGTCTGTTGTGCCACCTGGGGTGGGGGTGGTGGGTGGAGGGGGAGGACTGAGATGGTGATATAGCCCGTATGAGTCCTGGCTCTGTCACCGTGTGCCCTTGAGCAAGTCCTCTAATACTCCAGGGACTGTGGAAAAATGAAGAGAGACAGATCGCCAAGGTCCCTTCTGGTTGGTTCTAAAAGCCTCTGAGTTTGTCTGCTGGCGATGCTCTTCTTCTACCTATTGGGGGAGGAAGTTAGGCTGTTTACTTAGCCTTAAGGAATAAGGGATAAAACAGAGCTGCCAAGTATGGGCTGATCACGACCAGTGATCTGCACCGGACGAGGGTGGGGGTCATGAGAGTCCTCGGTGTGAACAGAGACCAAAGCCGGAGCCACACACTTCCAGCTCCCAGCACAACCGAAAGCAGCCCTTTCAAAGTGCAGTCCTCACTAGAGGTGGCGATCTCAAGCCCCATTCTGCTTCATGCCACCCCGAAGGGACCATTTACCCTCTCCCAGCTCCCTCTGACCCCTTGACAGCTGCTTGCCCACATGTGACACTGCTCGGGTTCCTCCAATTATTGCTCTGCGTTCAGTAGTTAAGACCCAAAGGGAAGCATTCCTCAGGAAAATGAGGTGCTATTTTTAGTCTATCAGCAAGACGATTTCCTTAAGAAAAGGAGAAGCTAGAAGGGCCATCTCCACTCCTGGGGGAGCAGTGATGGGTAGAGAGTCAGTTTCCATTATTCCAAGAAAAAGACTTCTTTAAACATTAAAAAATTTTTTAAAAATTTATTTGACACAGACAGAGATCACAAGTGGTCAGAGAAGCAGGCAGAGAGAGAGGAGGAAGCAGGCTCCCCGCTGAGCAGGGAGTCCGATGCGGGGCTCTATCCCAGGACCCTGAGATCATGACCTGAGCTGAAGGCAGAGGCTTAACCCACTGAACCACCCAGGTGCCCCTCAAGAAAAAGACTCCTTGCCCCCTGTATTTTGTCTTTCTTAGCAGTGAAGTGCACCACTTGGAGTCCCCCTCGCTACTGTCCGGAAAACCATCCTACGCGCGTCCCACACACACCATGCCGACCAACATGCTGGTCACCAGCCACATGCTTACTACAGCTCAAAATTCAGCTCCTTGTCACACTAGCCCCATGTCAAGTGCTAGTAGCCACCATGTCGGTAGTGCAGACGCGAACATTCTTATCACCACATTATGTCTGACGAGACAGGGCTGCCCTAGAATGTAAGCTCTCCATGGGCAAACACTTGGATCTCACGTCACTTATGACGTGCCTGGCACGTCTGTTTGCTGAAGGCATGTATTTTTTTTTTTAAGATTTTATTTATTTATTTGACAGAGATCACAAGTAGGCAGAGAGAGAGAGAGAGAAGCAGGCTCCCTGCTGAGCAGAGAGCCCAATGCAGGGCTCGATCCCAGGACCCTGAGATCATGACCTGAGCCTAAGGCAGAGGTTTTAACCCACTGAGCCACCCAGGCGCCCCTGAAGGTATGTACTGAATTCACAGATAGGCAGGTTAGGAAGGGCAGAGAACAGGACATGGTGTCAGCATGGGGAGGCTAGTCATTCAAAACTGCACTGCAGGCTCCTGAGAAACTCTGACTGCTCCTAGTGTCCATTCCCTAAGAAGCTTCTGAGCACCCACTGGTGCTGCCCAAGGAAGATACGAGAAACGTGACCAGGAAGAGAAGAGGTAGGTAAATGGGACAGAAGGAGCAGAGGACTGGGAAAGACAAGGCCCGGGCTCTATCCAGACTGTGTTCAGAAGGGCAAGTGGGGGCAAGTCAGCCCCTTTGAGTCTTGGTCTCTTCAGCTGTAAAATGGGACTAAGAAGACTGTCTCCAAGGACTTGTTTGTATGACCCAAACGGGATGATAGAACAGGAAGTACTATGGACACGGTAAAGAGTTGGATGTCTGTTATTGACCTTGTCCTCAAGTTGTTTCTGAGTCCCACGGCCACAGGCTTTAAGAATATCTGCCTTCTCCGAATGCCCCCCCTCCTCCCCGCCTTGGGATCATTACTTCAATCCATCATGCACGCCTGCAAGGAAACATTTCTGCTAAAATGCCACCATTACCATGCCCCGCAAGATAATATGGCTCCTGACTGCCTCTAAGGTCAAGACCAACCTCCATTTTCCAACATCTGATCGCATCACACACCCCATTTGCTGAGGGAGCTCCTATTTCAGGATTCTCAGATAGGACCTTCCGGAAGCGAGAAAGCTTATTCCTGTTATAAATGCACCACTGCCTCACCCGTCTTTTCTGCTGGTACCTTTCCGTATGGTGCCTGCCCCCCGCCCCCCGAATCCACCCTGGGTATAACTCCAGCATGCTCAGCCAGTGTCTGGGCTCACACATCATGTACCATGGTCCCCCACATGGGCTTGTTCTCTAACTGCTTCACACGTCTTTATCTCTTGTACAAACTGGGCAATAGTCCAAGAAGCAGACCTTGGGCACCCAGGGATGGGGACAGGGTGGTCAGCACCGCAGGCCTGGGCTTACCTGTGGCCAGAGGGACAGGGAACAAGGTAAACCAATGAGAAAATCAGGTTTGAAGAGACCGTCCTACTAGCTTTGTACAGGTGGGCTATGCTCTTCCTTCAATGGATTCCACGTTTTAAACATTTCAAATACCTTGTGTTTCTTTTTTTTTTTATATATAAATTTTATTTTTTATAAACATATATTTTTATCCCCAGGGGTACTGGTCTGCGAATCGCCAGGTTTACACACTTCACAGCACTCACCATTGTACCTTGTGTTTCTTAATAATTCTTTCCCCCATTTGTTATACCTTAGTGGTTGATACAGTTCCAGCCCAATCAAAGGAACATAAAAGCTTAGCTGAGGCTTTACTGTAGAGACCAGACTTTTTTTTGGTTGTAGCAATGGATCTCCGCCTGGGATCCAACCTCTATGACTCTCACTATTCATCTGGAGACTTCTCAGACTGGCCCAGGAGAAGGGATAGCAATGATGGCCATGATGTGGGGCTTGAGGACTTAAGGGGCTATTCTAGGGAAAGGCAGAGTCTATGGTTATTAGCCAAGATCATCCCAGAGGATGACCCCAGGCTCCCAATCCACTGCAGAAGGCCTGGGTGTGTGGCCCCAGACCTCCTCCCCTTCATAATACCACATCCCCAGGGGAGAAAGGGATTGTAGTCAGGCAGCCATTGCCTGTGTGAGGCCGAGGTCAGTACCACAGTTCTCGCAGAAGACAAACAGAGGGCCCAGGGAAAACACCTAATTATAGGGCAGGCTGGATGGACCCTGGAGGGGGACTCTGTTGGTGGCCCTGAAGCCTGAGGACAAACAGGCTGCCAGCATTGCCCAGATCAGCCTCCACTGATCTCAGACCGAAATAAGCTTCCATGTGGACAGATGGACAGACCGACAGAGAAGACAGAGGAAGCACTTCTTCACTCCTAGGGCCGTGGAGCGCATTCTCCCCAGGAGCATCTAGGTAGTTTCCTGGAAGATGCACCTTAGAGTGTAAATTAGGATTCTAGATGTCTGCGAACCTGTTGCCTCATCCATAGAACGGAGTATCTAATTCACAGGATTACTAAGAAACAAATGCCACCAGGAGTCACTTCAGAGCTCTTTGCTCTTGGCTAAACGCTGCCACAAATGATATACCTTCTCCCAGAGTGGAGGATGGAAGTGTTATGAACAGCAGTGGCCCCGAACCCGGGCACAAAATACAGTTCTCGTCCTCCTATCTGCAGGTGCCCGTCCTTCCCACCAGGCACCGAAACACGGTGAATCCCTCAGCCCTGCGAGATCACGGCACCAGCTCAGCACCTAATATGCCTTTCCCAGCACCATGGATATGAAATGAGTTTCTGTGCTATCTTTCCTCCCCAGGTCTCACAGCAGGTTCACATAGGTATGTTAGTCTGACCTTCTGCAGAGGCTGACGAGAGGGATAGATGTCTGTAACTTACTGGTGGAGAATGGGGGCTCTGTGTTCGAGCGGCCTGCCCCAAGCTCCCCTAGAGCTTGGACGGGGACCCTAAAACACAATCATCAGGATCATCTTCTCGAAGCTGACTCAGGGAACGCTCAGCAAAGGGGCCACCAGGAAGCTTCCAGATGGAGCCTAGACTTCAAGCTTCTCCGGGATCATTTCACTGGGCTCTGTGTGTGTGTGTGTGTGTGTGTGTGTATGTGTGTGCGTGCGTGCACACGTGCTGCTGGGAGGAGGTGCTGCTTCTGGTTCTCTACTACACCATCACAGGATGGATGGATTTGGTCTCTCCCTTCATGGAAGATGATGTGACCGACCAGTCAAGTGGGCCCACCTCACAGAGCCCTGGCTGAGTGCGCCTCTTCATAGTTTTAGGGGTTTAGACCAAACCACAGCAACAACGTTATGTGGGTGTAACTGAGGGTACATTGTGCCCATGAGGGGAGCAAAGCACTCTGCCCCTCCCATCCAGCCTGAGCAATAGGCCAGAAAGGGGGCCCAGCAATGGAAACCCATCTCAGCAAGGGGCACCCCCACTGGCAAGCCTGTTTCATCAGCAACCCAGCCGTTCTGACCGAGGGACCGAGTCACGCTGTGCGAGGTCACCAAAGGATCTGGCTTTGAGCCTTGGCTCTGCTACTTACTAACTGCAATTTGGGGGAAACCGCTTTGGCCATGGAGCTCTCAGCCACATAAGTAGAATGGTAACGATGACCTCACAAGGCTACCATGAGGGTTAAGAGACTGTGTGTATAGGGGCCAGACCCATCATTAAAACGTCCTGAATCTAGCTGATCTCCCGTTTTCTCGCCTGACACCAGAGAATGGCAATAACAGAGCGTTGTCTGGGGGGGTTTCACTGATGAAACTCTTGTTGTTAATGCTGCAGACACAAGATATCGAGGTCGACACGCATGCCGACTGTTGTGATTCTTTTCCAGGCTGCAGGCAGGGGTGGCCACTGTGCGATGCGTGGTGCTTTCCATATAGTAAATGCATAATGAGTATCTGCTTCGTGTAATTACGGCACCCTAAGCAGCAGCTTCGCTCTGGAATTCAGCTCAGAGATTAGTATCATTTGCAGTAACCACATTCCAGGCTGCCAGCCCTACAAATTAGACCAACTAAAGATAGGCAGTCCATGGTTGGGCTGTCTCTCAGGGGAGGGTTTCTGGTGACAGTGAAAGCCACAAGGGATCTGACCTCGGGACTGTCGATGTGCCAGCGGAGCCTCTTTCTCCCACAGTGAGCAGCGACATACTGCTGTGTGCGGCTGGGGCATGTGCTGTGCTGTGCTGTGCTGTGCTGTGCAGGGACCCCCCCCCCCCCCCCCCCGCCGGGACCAGGAGAACCCACAGCTGTCCTGGACTGCCAGGCAGCAAAGTCTTTCTCCGTGTAGGTGCAGCCAAAGCTGAGGGTTCTCCCTCCCTCCCTCCCGTCCTTCTTCCCCATGTCTCCATCCCTCACTGACAGCTCAGAACTTGGTAGGTGGCAAGTCAGCATGAATCTCTGGCATGCGCAAGTGACCCAGGGCCTAGGACAGGGCCCTGTGAGGCTGCAGAGAAAGGGGGGCAGCAACTCCCCTCCAGCTGCCCTCCGACCCGCAGGATGGGAGAGCAGAGCTGCTCATGGTCCTTGGAAATGAGGATTTCATCAATTTCCAACCCCTGCGTGAGAGCGCGCTCCTTTTTCTTATTTGCTCCACGAATCTCTCCAAGCACAGTTGTCTCCAGGATGGAAGACTCTCTGCCTCTTCCCAGTTAACGGGATGCTGACAGGAAGTGCTAATCAGGTGTCACTCCTTGCATAACAGGCTTTACCTTCAGTGGTCACAACAATCAGCTCAGGACCATCATCCTTTAGACAAACCAGGAAACAGAGGCTTGGATATGCTGATTAGCTCCTCCAAGGCAACAGGAGGATTTTAAATTGCAGAGTCAAGGATTGGAACCCAGGTAGTTGGCCAGAGTCCCCCCACCCCACACCCCGTGCCCTCTGGCACTGCTCCTAAACCTGGCAGACTCCCTTTGTTTCTCCAGATTGGGTATCTCCAATATTATCATCACGTCCCTGTCAAGAAACCTTTCCAAGCGCATAGTCATCCCCTTGCCCTTCTCTGGACCTTCTCCAGCATTGTGTGGGTTTTTTTGGTGTGTGTGTTTTGTTTTTGTTTTTTAAATCTCGGAACATGCAGGAGCCCGAACCACCCAGTGGCTGACCCTACTGTTTACACTGAATTTAGTGATTGTATTCTCCCAGCAATCCTGGTGGGGGCTCAGGTTGGTCAGGTCACAGAGCCAGGTGCAGCCCAGGACCCACGTCTCTGGTGCCCTTTTCTCCTCCCAGCTACAGCTGGTCTCTAGGTACTGGTCTCAGCACTGTTCCCCATCCCGCCCCCACCCACCAGGGTACCCTGCATGTCCAGAGAGAGAATAACATTTCCTAAAGATTATTGGCTGATGTCCCAGGCCAGTTCCACCTCTGAAGTCACTTGGGGTCCATTCATTCATTCATTCATTCATTCTAGGCTCAGCGTATGAGCTCTTGCTTGGATGATGTGAGAAGTTCTCTTGCCTGCTGGTTTTGCAACCTGCTTCCATCTCCCAGTTCCCAGTCCATTCCCACTGGGGCCAGAACAATCTTCCAGAAGTATTAACCTGGATCGTGCCACGGTCTTGCTGACCCCGAGTGCCCTGTGGGCCTTGCTGCCGTGCCCCTGCACCTGTTACCCTTCTACTACGAAGCTCTGTGCAGCTCTGTAGTTGCCCAAAATACCCTGAACCTCTATTGAACTTTCGTCCTCTTGGCTTTTTCTAGTGGGGTTGTCCACACCTCCTCTTTTCTGTCTAATGAACTTAAAGGATGACTTTAAGACTAAAGCCAAGAATTTCCCTCCTCTGAGGAATCCTTCAGAACTTCTGAATCACACATCTCCTTCACTGTCCCTCCCACCCTTTACTTCTCTGTATCCCTCCAGTGGACTGTAATTTCCCTGGAGATAATGGCTCCGTATTTCTTTAACTTCATGCCTCCGAAATATAGAATGTAGTTAATGCCCTGAAACTGAGAAATGAATGAATGAGTTCTCCCCCGCTCTCCCCACCCCTCCACCCCAGCAAAATAGTCATCTTCTCATAGCACTTGGTAATATTCTTCTAGGAGTACTTGCCAGTCCTCACCTATTTCCTTCTGTGTCTGTTTTTCTCACTCTACTGGAAATATTCTTCATTAGACTCTCAGATCTTTCAAGGGTGGGAGGAACAGTCCTGAGCACTACGCCTAGCACATAGTAGGTGCTTTATTAACTGAATGGAATGACTCCCGGTCTTTGATCTTTCTTGCCAATGCTAATCACAGAGAAGCGCTGTCCTAGACCTCAGATAACCTCTGCTTCAATGCAGTGGCTTAAATTTGCTCACACTGAAGCCCCCCCTTCCCCTTGCCTTTCCACCCCTGTCTTGGGAGCTCCTCTGAAGGTCTACCCCACTGGCACGGTACCAAAAGAGCTCTGAGTCATCTGCAGATATGCCACTTTCACTCTGAATTTCCTTTTCCAGATCATTCATAAATACATTAGAGAAGCCCAGTCTTGGGGATGAAAAGCACAGCAGAGGCAACATGGTCGGGAATGTTGTGATAACGTCATCTGCGGACAGATGGGAACTACTACGCTTACTGTGGACAGCACCATGTATAGAATCAGCAAATCGTTACGCTATGCGCCTGAAGCCAATATAACCCCACAGGTCCACTATACTTCAGTTTTACAAAAGGATAACCTCTCGACACCCTTACAAAAATGTGGAAGAAGCTCAGAGTCAGCATCAATCACCATTCAAACTCCCATCTCTTGCACGGTCCTTGGGCCTTGGTCTGGACTCCTCAACCCGGGTCCACATCTCTTTTGCGCCCTTCATTACAGAAAGGGGGGAGAGGGAATGTTGTGGACCAATCCGTTCATCTATCCCACACGGGCTGGACATCTAAGAAGGACTGGACTTTGTGCCAGACTCTGGGAAATTCGGTGATAGATAAAACATAATTCCCAGCCTCAAGGAGCTCAGCTGAGACAGAAGACAATCACAACACCTAGTGACGCATGTCCACGGTCATTTACAGAGTGCAGGTGGGCCATCGAGAGGGAGGCATTAACTTTGCCCACAGAGTGGGCACTAGCTGAGCTGGGCCTTGATGGATGAGTGGAATTTGCCACCCAGACAAGAAGAGAGAGGCACAGCAGGTGCATTGTTAGAAAGGGGGAAGGGGCTTGAGCCTCCAAATGCGGCCAACAGCGGGCTAAGGGAGGGGGCACAGAAGGAAAGAGAAACCTTAACCATGTACATGTTCTTACTGGGGGGAGAAGTTTCCAAAAGACTGTGGGTCAATAATATTATCTTAGTGATAACCCAGACTATGAAAAGCCACATTTATTATGGCCTTCCCTCTGCCAAGAGCCAGAAAAAGCCAGAGCCTCAACTAAAAAGCTAAGGAAAGAAAAGGAATTTATTCTTTTATCCTACACTAACAGCACGGACATACTTATATATGTACGGATTTGCGGGATTGCAATGGTCTCCCCGCCAGTGACCCTAAGCTCCCTGAGGACAGAGACTTTGCGATGATCTGTACGGAATCTCGAGAGCCTTGAGTTGCCTGGTACAGAGCGAGCACTCCATAAATATTTACAGAACTTGCTGGATCCCTGCCACCTGTCAGGAACTATAGTAGGCATTTGGGGTTGAGAAACGGCCTAGACACATTGCCTGCCCTTCAAATGAGGAGGCTTAGAGAGTCTTGCTCTATTATGTTCTGGTCCCTCAGGAAGCCAGTTTCGGAATGCCACACACCAACACACACACACACACACACACACACACACACACACACGTGCACGGGCACACAGCCTGAGCTGTTAAAGTGACAGTGCTCACATTTTCCATTTATTGGTGATTTCAAAACAGGAAATCCCCTCGGTGGGGAGGGAGAGCGGCCATCAGGGGGGCCCAGGAGCCTGGGCGGGGTTCAGGAGGGACATCTCCTCCTTCAGGCGCAGGGAAGCCCCTGGCCTGGGCCAGCTTCTGAGCAGCGTCTGTCCAGGCTGGCTCTGACTGGTCAGAAGGCCAGGCGGCCGCAAGGATGCAGCCAAATCACAGCTCTCCTGCAGCCAGGGGTTTTCTGTGAGGAAGAAGGGAGCCCCCAGGCCTTGCTGTCTGCCAATGGGGAACCCCTTTCTCCTTTGGAAATCACCACTTCCCGGAGCCCTCCGGGACTGGCACTAACTCCTGCATGCCACTCTTCCTTGCCCCTTCGGCCCGCTGCTACTTACTCAGCCATGCTCCTTGGCAACGGCATACTCTGTCTGGTGCCCTGTCCCACGCCGCCCCAACAGGAAATTTACCAGGGACCAGCTTCCTACTATCCAGTCCTTGCAGCATCTCGTGTTTTTGAAAGTCTTTCCGTAACTGGCCTGTCCTTCAATCTTCAGGTCTGCCCCCTGAGGTTGCCAACAGTGTGCCCATTTTACAGATGGAGACCGGGAGCAAAGGGATGAAGGCCCATGTGCCAGCAGCATTCCAGAAGCAGACCTTCTGATCTTAACTCTTCATCAAGAAAGTCACAACTCCTACCTGGCTTTGAACCCGAGGGCTCTCTAAGATGGCCAAGTATGTCAGAACAGCCAGGGGAAAACCCGAGGGCAAGAAGGTGTAAAGTGCACCCATGGGCTGGCAGGCAGCCAGGAACAGCCTTGGCCACGGAGGATACCAGGTTTACCCCATCTCTCCTACACACACACACACACACACACACACGCACGCACGCATGCAGCAAACCACATACACACACACACGCGCACAGCAAACCACATATACACACACACATGCACACATGCAGCAAACCACACACACACACGCAGCAAACCACATACACAGCAAACCACACACACACACATGCACAGCAAACCACATATACACACACATAGCAAACCACACACACACACACAGAGCAAACCATATACACACGGATATGCACATGCAGCAAACCACACACACACACATACACACACACACAGCCAACCACATACACACAGACACATACAGCAAACCACACACACACAGACACACACAGCAAACCACATACACACACAACCACATACACACACAGCAAATCACACACACACACAGAGCAAACCACACACACACACACACAGCAAACCACATACACAGCAAACCACACACACACACACATATACACACACACAGCCAACCACATACACAGACACATACAGCAAACCACACACACACAGACACACACAGCAAACCACATACACACACAACCACATACACACACAGCAAATCACACATACACATACACAGAGCAAACCACACACACACACATACACACACACCCCAAACCCCACGCACGTGCACGCACAGAAATAAATCCTAGCTGGCTTGGCACCAGGAGGGTGTGGGTCCATTTATATAGTTTAATTGCCCAAGGCAGTTGGGGCAGCTTAAAAGGACTGAGGGGAAGCCCTAGGGAGAGGACATTTCTGGGGGCAAAAAATGATGTTTCTGGAACATTGCTTTCTCTTGCTCTCTGAGAAGAGGGGTTAAAAGCACTTTTTTCCCTCCGCAGTGACCCTGCAGAAGAAAGTGACCTTCCTGAAGCTGCCTGCCGTGCTCTTGCCGGAGGGGGCTCCGGAGGGGCAAGCAGGGTGTCGCGGGCCGTCCTCCCCAGCCGGCCCAGGGGAAAGAAATCTGGTGATGGCGTGCATGTGGCTGGAAGGAGACAGGAGGGGACAAGGGGGAAAAAAACCAAACCAACCCGCCAGCAGGCTGGATTTTTCCGCCAGGCTAGCATTTCTGCCAGACCTCGACCTCCTTTCCTCGCTGCCCTTCCTTCCAGGTTTCACAGACGCAACAGCCAGGCCTACACAACAGGACAGCGGAGGTCACAGGAAAAAGGATGGGTCAGACTCGGGGGTAGCCCTGGAATTTCCTTTCCTGGAGATTTTCAGGAGTGAAAGGAGAGACTCCTGCACCGGGAAGATTTGTGCTCTGCTGCTTGGCCTCGTTCCCTTCCCCTGTCTGGAATGCTGTCCAAACCTCTCTTCCTCCAAGGCCCATCCTTTTCTTAAAAGCCTCTCCTGACCCTTCCAGGCTTCCGTGCTCCCAGAGGCCAGAGACCATGACCCTGGAGTTTTGCTGACTGACATTGAGAAAGCGGATGCCCAGAGGACCTGGGACCCCACCCAACTCCAAGTATCTGTTGTCACCACACTGTCCTTGCTGAGGGTGGTGGGGGTGGCCTCGCAGGGGTGTGCTCCGGCAGCTGACAGGAGCGGTTAAACAAGCCTGTGTGGGTGGTGAATGTGGCCCGGGTTCCAGAAGAGATCTCGGCAGAAAGGCGGGCGGGGGAGTGCTGTCCCAGAGAAGCCGGACAGCTTGGTTCGGGTCACACACCAAGGAATTGCTCAAGGCTGGTTTCATTGGTCAGCAAAAGGGTCCAGGAAGCAGAACCCGTGGGAGGGAAAGCGGGCTGCTCACTCCAGAAGCCTGGCCACCCAAGTTCAGCAAGTTCACAGTCGTGGGGCCTTGCGGGAGGGAAGGGGAACAGCTGGGCTCCTCGCTATGGGTCTGTGCTTTTCCAAGCAAAGCGTCACTGCACTCCGCCATCCAAGGAGGTCAGCACGCCTACCAAGAGACCTACAAAGATTTCAAATTTGCAGTATTCCATTACTGCTTTAGGTCCTGGGAACTGCGCCGTGAAGGGACCACTCTATGAACGGAGTTAGATCGAAATGTGAGGGGCTTGGAACGAGGCAAACTCAATCTGTCTCTAGCCATGTACATCAGGTGAATTGTGCCGCGAACCAGTGTTTGTTTATTAGTAAGCAACCCACAGAAAGTGTGCTACTGTGGTAGCCGCATCTATATTTTCGTTGGTTCGGGTTCATTTCCTTTTTGACACATTTCATGAATGTATTTGTACCACAATCAAACTCATGATTCTTAAGATTCACTATTAGGAAAACAAAACAAACAAACAAACCTGGAACATGAAAATATTCTATGAACTGAGAGTAAATTGAACAGATATATATATTTTTTTCTTTCCAAGTTCTTATGGAAATCTGAATCCCATCCCAACGTCAGTCCTTAAACTCACCAGAGGCTAAGGCCGGTTGTCATTCCTTGATTTAATAGAAAATAAATTTCATTGTTTCTAAGGTGAAAAGAGTAAACGACTTAGAACTTTTACCTTATTGGGGTTTACTTTGATGACTGAAAATGAAGTGTGTCAGTATGTACTTTTCTAGTAACCAGGAATCAAAATTCCGAAGAACAGCTGGCTGTACGTTAGCCATCTTATCCCAAGCCTCTAGTCTCATTGACACAATTAACTCCCGCTAAAGCCGGACTTCTGCTAAAAAAAAAAAAGATGTGTAAATAATGGATCCACCCTGAGCCTGGGTGGCTCAGTCAGTTGAACGTCTGCCTTCAGCTCAGGTCACGATCTCAGGGTCCTGGGATAGAGCCCCACATCAGGCTCCCTGCTCAGTAAGGAGCCTGCTTCTCCCTCTGCCTCTGCTCCTGCCCCTGCTTGTGCACTTGTGCTCTCTCTCGGACAATATATAAAATCTTTAAAAAATAAAATTAAAATAGGTCCTGTTTCATTTTCAAAGTAATGCACTTAGATTTTTAGAAAAGAGAAACGTGCAAAGATACACCTACGAACCCCATGTTGGTGTTCAGTACCTCAAAGCTGGCCTCATCCCCCCTCTGCCTTCTGCTTGCTGCCCCCCAACCCCTTGGGGTGACCAGCACCCAGTTCACATGCCAGGGTGCCTCAAGGTCCAGAGACCCTAGAGCAGAGTGGCTTCTGCTCAGATCCTAGCTGCCTCGCTGTGTGATTGTGGGCAAATGACTCAACCTCTCTGAGCCATCGCTTAATTGTTGTGTAAGATAGGGAAAATACTGGGACCTGCCTCTTATGGTTATTCCGGGAATCAGGTGAAATCCAACAAAGGACTCCGCACCCAGCCCGGCACATACTGAACTCTAGGTGGACATTTGCAGGCATTCTAATCCTGGGACAGTAAATGATTCAAGCTTTTCGGGGCCAAATGACCTTTCAAATCACGCGTTTCATCGGGAAATACGCCAGGCAAGCTCATCCCTTTTTCACCAGGACCCACCGAGCTCACACTTCCAGAGTCCGTTCAAATACCAGCTTTGCTAAAACATTTACTTGCAGCTGCCTCTCCCCCACGCGCTTTAAAGCTGCTTGTGTAGCTCCTTGACTTGGCCACAATCTACTGAAACGATGTCTTTGGGTCTTGCTTTTTCACAAAGTCTGGGAGCATTCAGAGCACAGAACTGAAGATTCCTCCTCTTTGCACTGTCGATGCCAGGCACCAAGCAGACACTCAATAAATATTTATTGAATGGATAAAACAAGATGGAATCAAATGGCATCTGCGTGGATGCCAGGAGGTATAGAGCATATGGCTTTAGAGAAATAGAATCCATATTACGTCTCTTCCAGAAACCGGTTACTTCTGGCTGGAAAGGAACTTTACCAAATCAGATGTCATGGAACACAGGATAAAAAGAGAAATTGGAAGAAAAATCAGGGGAATGGCTTCAGGGTATTGCTCTCTTTCCAGGAAGGAAGTATTAGCCATCTGTAGGTAAGTGCCTTAGCAGTTTTATGGGAAACAGATAGTTTTGAGTCACTGCTGGGTCCCAAATGCTTGCATCAGGACGACTTGGGACAAAGCAAATAAAGCATGTTCATTTGCCAGCTCAGGGAGGGAATGGGGATGACAAGTCAGCCCTACACCTGAAAGGAAACTTACAGGAAGACAAGATTATTGTTTTACTTTAGTACAGCACAGGACTGTGGAAAGCAAAATGAGGTCTCTTGAAAATCAGGTGAGAGCAAAACCTTCAGGTGTGTTGGTGAGAGTGGAGGGGGAGAAGGCGGGATGGGGAAGGGAAGGACAGAGACGGGAGAGTTCAGTGTGCACCAACCACCGTCCCGGACCCTGGACACAAATCAGAACCTTCGAAAGAACTCAGAGGTAAACAGTATCATCCCTACGTTACTGATGGGGAAATGGAGTCTCGGCTTGCTTAAGTGACCAGGGCAAGGTCAAATGCTCACAAGTCGTGCTTTGCTCTATATTAAAATTCATCCAACAACAGTCATAGTGTGGATAGTTTTTATCTTTCCTGCTACAATCCATCTTCCTCTCTTCTGTTAATTTTCCTAAAATAAGGCAAGCTACCTGTTATCTTCCTTTAAGTACTAACACTCATATTCATAAAATAAAAATTCTAATACTCAAACTCATTAATGTAACATTCTCTATAGGCTCAATTCTATAGAATTGGCTATAGGTGGCTCCTCCTACCTCTTCACAACCATCACACTTGACCACATTCCCTTGTTCTACTCCATCAGTTCATGCCTCAGCTTCCTTGGCACGTGCTTGTCCTGCGTCGTTTGCTTTATTCCCACTGAAAGCCAATGCATCTTCCATATCTCCCCATTCTTCCTCCCTAGGAACTCCTCCTTTACATTTCTGCCATCTCCCCCAATCCTCAATCTCACTTTTCCTTGTAGCTAGAAGCTGCTGTAATTAGGCACACCACCACTAAAAGGGGCACCTGGGTGGCTCCGTCAGCTGAGCGTCCGATTCTTGATTTTGGCTGAGGTCATGATCTCAGGGTTGTGAGATCGAGCCCCATGTGGGGCTCCATGCTGGGCATGGAGTCTGCTTAAGATTCTCTCCCTCTCCTCTCCCTCCGTGTCTCCCCCCACCCCAGGAGTGATCTCTCTCAAAAAGAAAAATAAAAGTGCTCTAAGGCTCTTCATGCCAAAAATAATGTAAAAAATAATGGCTACTATTCACCGAACATTTAGATGTTGACCTGAATACTGAACAATCAATCAGTCCAATTCATGGGTGAGGCTCAGGGCAAAATTCAGTGACTGGTCTCCATTGACTCAGCAAGTAGCTGGGAGAATTTGGATCACCACAGCCTAGTTGATGGGCTTTATGAATTTCAGTCTCTCATGACTTCTCAAGAGCATGTCACATTACTGACACTTCCTTTACTCTCTACTTTTTATGTCCCTGACTCTCTGCTCTCTTGGTTTTTCTTCTGTTTTCTCTAGCTATTCCTTCTCAGCTTCCTTTGTAAATTCAGGCTCCTCTGCGGGCACTTGAGTTGCTGGTAGTCCTCAAGAAGCTCTTCACTTTTCCTTTTCACATTCTGTGCGCTCTTCAAAGGCGATCTTAGCCATTGGTAAGGCGAGAACCCCGCCTCCATGTGCTAACGACTCCCTATTCGTCATCCTTTTCTCTCTCTCAAACTTTGGGCTTCCAAAACACGTTCCTTCCTGAAAATCAGTACTTAAATATCTTGCTTGTACTAAACCTCCTGTATTCAAAAACCACACTCCCCTTCCCCCCTCCAAACCTGCTTCTTTCCAGATTATTTCAGTAAATGACACCCCACCCATCCAATTTCCCGAGTTAGAAGCTCCAGATCAACCCTTGACTCCTCCCCCTTGCTTTCCTCTCCCGTCCAATGAATCACCAAGTCCTACCCAAGTCTGCCTCTTAAATCTATTACACATCTGTTCTCTTCAGTCTGTTGTCCCCTCTCTGTGCTAACCCACCATCACAAGACTATCACAAGGGCGTATCCTAGCAGCTCCATTCCTTCTAGTTTTGCCTTTTGCAGTTTATTCTCCAAATATGCAATAATCACACTACTCTTCTGCTTAAAACCTCGACCGTTCTCTATATCCTTTAGGATTAAAACATCAAAACCTTGAAACCACCAGTAAGATGGTATGATCTAGATCCTGGCCGCTCCCAGCCCTCCTTCAGGCCACTCCCCCCTACTCTTATGTACCAGTCACGATGGATGTCTTTCAGTTCCTTGAACATGCTTCATTTTCCCACAACTGAGCAAGTGAATGTGTATTTCTCTCTTTAGGAACACCCCCTTATGCCAATGTCTCTGTTCACCTTCCTTGTCTCAGCTTGAATCTTCTGGGTTGCTTTCCCTGATATCTTAACTAATTCCACACTCATTTTCATGACACCTTGCATTTCTCATTCCCACTATTCATCATCTTATAATTATATATATTTATGTGTAGATATATGTACATATATGTACACATATATTCTTCCATATATACATATACCTACACATATATATTCTTCCATATATACATATATATGTGCATATATATACACACATATATACATACATATATATGTATGTGGAAGAATATATGTGTACATATATGTACATATATGTGTGTATGGAAGAAAACCACTAATTATATGTATGTATATATATGTACATGCATTACTTATATGTACACACAAATATATATTATATATACATATATAAGTACATATAAGTAATGCATGTACATATATATGTATATATGTATATATATGTATATATTTGACTATTATTCTCAGTGCCAAGGGACATTCATGGCATGTATGGTGCTCAGTAAAAATTAACAGCCTAGTGCAAACCACTTATGTGAAATCCTCCTGCAATCCCCCTGGCATCTCTCTGTGCTCTCATAGCCCTTCAGCTTTCATTCTGCCTTGGTTCATATTTACTGTTTTTTTTTTTTTTTAAAGATTTTATTTATTTATTTGACAGAGAGATCACAAGCAGGCAGAGAGGCAGGCAGAGAGAGAGGAGGAAGCAGGCTCCCTGCTGAGCAGAGAGCCCGATGCGGGGCTCGATCCCAGGACTCTGAGATCATGACCTGAGCCGAAGGCAGCGGCTTAACCCACTGAGCCACCCAGGCGCCCCCATATTTACTGTTTTACCAGGCTTTCTCCTTTTTGAGTTTATGAGCTTCTTGAGGAAGAAGACCAGGTCTTCATCCCACATGGTGCCCATGATGCTTACTGAATTCAAGAGGAAAGAGCTAAAAGCCAGAGCCCTGGACTTTACAAGCTCCGTCCCTTACACAAACGTCAGAAATGTGGAATGAGGTTGCAGGCCCCCAAACCTCTGGAGATGAGTTGTCCGTTTCAGAAAGGAGACGGAGGAGCACAGGAAAAATAGAAGCTGGGCCTTAGCAGCAGACCTTTGTAACTGTGCCTTTCAAAAACAGGCCATACCACTGAAATATACAGAAATTAGGAACCATTCGGGACTCCTTCATCTTTTCCAATGCCCATTCCTCCAACAGGTACCAGGGCGTCCCGAGAGCAGCTGACTGTACTTCCTCTGCCCCACCAGCTCCTCCTCTGTCTTGGGCCAGACTATCTTCATCTCTGACCCATCAAGTCCACTCTGGTTTTCCCCTAGCCTTTCCTCCTTCTCGTGTACCATCCTCTTCACTGGCACAGTCCATATTCTAGAACATAGACTTGACCATATTACCTCTGCTTAAGCCTTCGGACTCCCTGGGAGCTGCAGGATATGACCATTTCTGCATGGCATCCAAGGTGCTTGATGACGGGGCCCAAACCCACCCTTTGAGGCTCAACCCTGCCATTCCCCTCCCATGCCCCCTATATCTCAACAACCCCGCATTCGCTCTTTCCCTCAGTATGTTGTTTCCTTGTCTTTGTACGTGCTGGGACACTGTCCCCCATTTCCACACATCATGTCTTCTACATAATTTTCCATAGCAAGACCAAATATTTCTCTGTGAAATCTAGCGGAATTAGTTGTTCCTACCAGGGACTCACAGATCTGTTTGGGTGTCTGTCAAGCTAGGTTTTCCTTTGCTGAACCCAATGAAGACAGAACAGCGCCTTTGACTTCTTTGACTTTCTGGCACCTATCATATACTGCCTCAATAAATCATATCAGATACTAGGATACCTATCTTATCAGATACTAGGATACCCATCATATACTATGCTCAATAAATGTTGAATGTATAAAGGAATGAAATCTAGGTCTCTGGTGAGTCAGGCTGGTGAAGGAATCCTCCCTATCTGCCCAGGTTTTTGTTTAACTGGAAGATTGTGTATTTACCTGCTCTTTCATGACAAACCCTTCTGATTAGAGGACAGTCCTATTACTTTAGCTTTCTGTTACCTCGATGCTGATGGGCTATCCACCGTAAATTCTGTCACCCATCTACTATAAGAATTGCAAAAATGGGACGCCTGGGTGGCTCAGTGGGTTAAACAGCTGCCTTCGGCTCAGGTCATGATCCCAGCGTCCTGGGATCGAGTCCCGCATCGGACTCCTTGATCATCAGGGAGCCTGCTTCTCCCTCTGCCTCTGCCTGCCATTCTGTCTGCCTGTGCTCGCTCTCTCTCCCTCTCTCTCTCTGACAAATAAATAAATAAAAAAATCTTTAAAAAAAAAAAAAAGAATTGCAAATGGAAGCAGCGTAGTGTGCTAAGACCTTTAAGCACATTCCAAGGGCAGATAAACAAATGGGGAATGTCTGCCATTGGTATTATCTGTGATTGCTTTAATGTCATTTTGCTGATCACTTATGCAGTTCCTCTTCTCTACTCAACTTCTTAAGTGCAAATAATTGAGGGTTGTCAAAACATTTCAAATAGTTGTGACCTTTGTGCATACAGTGAGTAAGAAGGTGCAGAAAAAGCACTGGTCTCCGAGAGGGGGGAAGAAAGTTCACTCAATAGCTTAAGAAATGACAAAAGGAATTTATGTAAAGCTGGATAGGAAACAGGAAGTAAAAAAAAAAAAAAAAAAGCAGCAGTGATAAGGACAGAGAAATGCTGACCCAGAAAAGACTGTCTGAAAATGCAGAGGGGAACTTTTTGACACAGATGCAAGATCATTCATTGCTCTGAGGCTCTGGGTTTTTGTTTTTGTTTTTTAAGATAGGAGTTCAATTCTCACTTTTTTAGTCCTAATTCTGTAAGACAAGCATGTCTGATGAGAGGGGGGAAAGGATTATTCACTCTACTGGAATTGCTTTCATGGAAGCTTCTTGATGAAAGCTGCATCTTAAAATACTCAGGCAGTGACGAGGAGTTATTTCAAGATGTGAAGTCAAGGAGGACGCAGCCGTGAGGTTCCGATGCGAGGCACGCCATGTCTGGAGGATGGCGAATCGAGCCAGATGAGCGGCATGGTGGCGGCTGTTCCCACTGACCTTTCTGGACAGCTGGTCCCTGTCCCTGTGGCACACTGGAAGCCATGAATGCCACCCAAGCAAAAGGGTGAGGTCAGGGCTTGAGCTCCTTTCTTTCTCCTTGGTAATCCCCATTGCCAGGCAGAGTCCTTCCCTCTGGCTCAGCCACTCTATACTCTTCTCAGTTCCCTCAGTATCTCTTTCTCTCTCTCTCCCCAACTGTCCACAAGATCCCTAAGCCTCCAGTCTTCTTTCCGTGCTCATGAAACCAAAAGCTTTTGAAGTATAAATCTCAAGAGAGGAGAAATTAAATTTCAACTGTCCAACTCAGCGCACTGTTCTTGTCTATCCTTCAAAGTCAACGTCAAAGTCAACATCAGCTCCTGGGATACCTCATCCAGTTCTCACAGGCAGCAAGACCCTCCTCCTCCTGAGTTAGTCTGTTACTATGCCCGCCTCTAGTCTATACTCCTCTAGCACTGCTGTGATCAGTGGTTACCTCGCTTGAGTGCCTTCAGGTCAAAGACTAGAAATCTTCCTTCCCCCTAAGCCTAGTACAAAGCTCTTCAATGCACATTTGTAGGATAAACGTGGAATGAATGCACCACTGAGTGAAAGACGACTGTGGAAAGCAGATTTTGTCTGTTGACTCGCTTTGAAAGACAAGAGCCAAACATGTTGAATGGCAGCAATCGCCCTGTGAAACTCGGATTTGGGTGGAGCTTGGGTATAAGGCACCCACGTCCCATAAACAAGCAGACGGGAGAGCGGAGGTTTGTTTCCAGTGACTTACTTATCAGGGACATTTCCCTTTCCAAAGTCAATTCCCAGGCACTGCCAGACCTCTTCTCCTGAAGCACTTATTAAACTGGGCACCAGGGAGCTCCAGAAATAAAGGAGCTTGAAGACTGCACTTTCCCTTTGTGAGGATTTGGATTACAATTTAATTGGGTTTGAGATGGAGTGCATGGGAAGGTGAGGTTAATTTTCTAGTGCAAAGGGGAGCTCATTTTCCATTTGTGTGAAGTCCCTCTTTATTCACGCCACCCCTACGTACACTCGCTCCCCGTATCCACAGTCCTAGCTCAATTCCTGTCTAGCACAAAGTTTTGGGTCCCTAAAGAGAGGAAAGCCAATTACATAACCACTATGGATGGGAGACACGGACCCTGATATCCCAAAGGCCTTTAAAACCTTCTGTTTGATATTATCTAGGTATAGTGATGGGTATACCGTAAGCCAGGAATTTCAGTACAACTCATTGGAAGAGATGGAAATGTTTCACTGGGAGGGAGGGCGGGGGGGCTGGGAACGTGGAATTCTGGTACTATTTGAAGAGAAGGAGCCATCTGGGGAAAATGTGAACTTTAAAACTAGCTCTACTTTTTAGGTTTTATGGCTAATACCTGTTGAAGGAAGTCCAAAATCCCGTCAGGCCCTTTGAAGGGGCATAGGAAATTTCAGGGGAAGCCTTTTATGATGAAGTTGTTGGCACACTCAGGCAACCCTCACTCCAAGGCTATTTTAGACTGGCTTGTCAGCTTATATAACTGAGGCTCGTTGGGAGTGGGAAGAGGGGTGGTGGGAAGACAATCCATGATTTCACCACCACTATAAACACAGGAAATGAGCAGAGTTACCAGAGGACTTCACCGGTTGTATTTTACAAGCGGCAGGAAATACCACAGGAGGACATAAGCCTACCTTAAGGCAAGATGAAGCCCAGCCAGCAGCAAAATTCCCGAGTCTCCGTTAGGCAGTTAGGATATAGGTACCTAAAATGTGCAAGGCCTGAGCAAGACTAAGAATGGAGGCCCTGATGCTCATCGTCTAAATGTCTGAAAGTAATAAATGAGTGAACAAACTGGTAAATGAAATAGGTCCTACCATCCTACTTTACAGACTTCTCCCTTCATAATGGCCTGGCGAGATTCCTCCAGGCTCCCTGGCATTCTGTGAGAGACACAGCAGCCGATGGTTCTGATTCCCCTCCCTGTGGTGTGCCCCCATCCATTTTATACTCTGTCCCTCCCTTTTTTGGGTACCAGGAGGGGCCCCCATGCCTATGGATGGATACCCCAGAAGTACGTCAAAGCAACATCTCCAGGTCCATGAAGAGCCGCTCCTTGGCCATCCTCAGGGCTAGAGGTGTCTGTCTTCAGGAGGCTGGACATGGGGAACAAACCCCCAGAAACGGGGTCTTAGTCCCCTGGGTCTCCAATACCCTGTATGTAGTGTGTGTGTTGGGGGAGAAGAAGGACCTAGGGGACATGGGCTCCGGGTAAGCAAATCTCCATGAGCTTAAGGAGTCCTCACTCTGCACTCAAGGGCAAGGCCATGGGGAGACCAGAATGAAGCCTTTTGCTCAAGAGCAGGTCTGGGTACAAAAGCTTCAGGCGTGGGTTACGTCAGAGAGAAGCTGAAATGAATCAGGGATAGTGAGGTCCCTATGCTGCGGAGGCCACAGGTGACTGCGACCCTTCTGCTGAGCCATCAGAGGGCAGAGGGTGTCACTGTTGGTGGAGAGGGGAGAGGAAAGGGACAGATATGGACAGAGGGGTGAAGAAGGACTCCCAGATTGCGTCACAATGGACTGAAGAGAGCAGTTCTGTTGTACGGCTGGGTCATGCAGCGGGTGACACCTCACTCAGCAAGGGAATCTGTCTCCGGAGGGGCCTTTCCGTGTGAGGCTGAGGGGCCGGTCGGCAGCAGAAACGGAAACCCCCGAGGGCGGCACTTCACCTGACTGAGGAGGCGGCAGCTTAAGAGAGAGACAGGTGACGCCACACGGGTCCCTGAACAAAGGTGCTCAAGAGGAAACAGTCCAGTTCTTCCGTGTATCCTCCAAGGTAACTAGGGATGCAGACCGGCTACTCTGGGGCCTCTGCAGCCTCCCCCTTGTCTGGTCTGCCTCTGTGGTGCCGGCCTCCATTCCGTCAGGAGGGGCTTCCTGGTAAGAAGGGACGGCAAGGTGTGGAGAGACCCAGGTCCTACTTTTTTAAGTTTTATTCTGGAATTTTCCAGATATATACAAAAGCAGAGAATATGGTATAACTTCAATAATTACAAGGATCAATGTTTTGGCAAACTGCTCCTCTATTCCTTAACGTCCCCCATCCCAGAATGTTAAAAAAAAAACAAAGAACAAAAAACAAAAACTCCATACATCATACAATTTCACTCCAAAACACTTATTATAAAGAATTCTTTCTTCTCCCCGTAGAATATTCTAAAACAACCCAGGCATCAGTATGCATCCCTAATGACCTTTTTTTTCTTGAACCCGATCACTGGGCTATTATCACATCTAACGTTCACTATCACTCCCCAATATCACTGAACACCAAATCCATGTTCATTTTTCCCTGATTGCCTCAGAAGGGTCTTCTTTGCATTCAGTTTGTCTGACTCAGGGGCAGACAAGCTCCTGGCCTGATCTTAGCAGGACGGAAAGCCCTTCTACGTGGTTTGAGAACCAGAACCTCTCACACACCTCACCCTGAGAACCTCAGTTCCACACCTCAGCCAAATAGAGCCACGAGGTCAACACTGAGGAGCCCTCGTCTTGGGAGTTTCCAGCCTCCCCAGAAGGATGTCCCAGTGAGAGCTGCCGGCGGCTGAGCCCCTGCTGCCCGAGAGAAGCTCGCTCCCCAGTCCAAGGGTGAGAGCCAACGTCTAGGGCTTCCAAGTGCTTACAAGATTTGGGTCACCGAGTTGCCGCAGATGTTCAGTCAAACTGGGCTCTGGCACGCTCTGGTACCGTCTCTACTTTTCAGGATTTGATCTTTCTAGTTAAAGGCCAAAAGCGGGCACCAGGGGTGCCACAAAGAGCGGAAAGCAGGGGCTGTGGACAGTCTCTCTCTCCATCCTGTCTGATTGTGGCCATGACCGCAAGCCCCACACCAGTCAATTCCCTCACCCCTGAGGTGAGAGGGATGGTCTCTGTCATCCCTGAGACCCCCCAGCTCTATCACTCAACAATCCCAAGCTCCAAAGCCACCAAGTGACCGCGCCATTTCTGACACGGTGACAGATGTGGGAACATGCAGATGTCCTTTCCCTTAGACTATCAACTCTTCAGGTGTGGCAGCCGTGTCTCGTTCTGGTCATACCAGATTCTAGTGCCAGAGGCACAGAGAAAAACAATCTTACCACTGACTATTGAGTCTTCACGCCACGCCAGACCCGGTGCGGGGCCGGGGTTCACAAACATCTCCTTGGAGAGGCTGAGGTTTCGAGAGGGAGCTGTTCAGTTGGAGAAGGAAAGTTCTCTAACAAGTGGTTGTGGATCTGAACAGCTCAGACCGACCATGCACACACTGCAGTGGTGACCGCGATACGTGGGTTTCCTGCTTCTCACGCTGAAGCCACGCACTCCGACAGGAACACGACAGAGAGTGGTCCCAACACAAGTAAAGTAAAGCAAAGCTGTCTGTGCCAGTTTACAAAGGGGGAACATCTCCCAAACAGCACCCAGAGGCCTCTTAAGGGTCAGTCTCCCTGAAGGGAGACTCATGGGAATGACACAGATTGCTCAAAGGTCCACAGATGAACCCAAGGATTCCCAAATCTTCCTGAAAATGGAGAACGGATCCTCCCAGGACAACTGCTCATCTCCTCCTCACCATGGGCTGAAACTACAGGGCAGGAGAGGGTCCTGCCTGCACGGTCTTCCTATAGGTGAGGGCTGTGAGCCATCAGCCTGGGGACTGTGCCACTGACCTGCCTGGGAGGGGAGGGTAAAGCCACTATGCTGAGGCCCTTTGGGTCCTTGGGCAGGACAAGGACTTCCTGAATTCATAAAGCTGGCACAAAAAAACAAATCCTGAATCCCTTACAGAACATTAACCGGGGTCTGTGGGTTCCAGACAATGGCATTGCCGTCCTTTCTCTCACGCATCTTGGGGGGCCTCCTGGGGTCCCCCGATGAGGTCATTAAAGTGTCATTTTAGAAATGAGATCTCAGAGATCATCAAGTCTGGCCCCTCCGCCATGTCACAGACAACTTCCTTCCTTTGGGTCTCCCCGGCAGCCCTGGCGAGTGGGGGACATTCTCCATAGTCAGCGAAGATGCCATGTCTTCCAAACCAGGAGGAATGTTCAATTCTGGCTGGTTCCTGCCAGCGCGGGCCCACGGCTGCCCTGTGCCTGGGACTCTCAACGCTTCTGTGTAACTCAGCACGTGTGGTGGCAACAGTAAAGAAGTTTGCAACAGATACCACGAGAAGCCCTTGAACTGTGTGTGTGTGTGTGCGAGCAAGAGCCTCCAGCAGGATGGAGCTGAAAATCAGACCCACATGGCCCTGGCAGAGACTATGGCTGCCAATGAAG
Organism: Lutra lutra; assembly: GCF_902655055.1. Classification (NCBI taxonomy): domain Eukaryota; kingdom Metazoa; phylum Chordata; class Mammalia; order Carnivora; family Mustelidae; genus Lutra; species Lutra lutra. The sequence goes on along the minus strand of NC_062287.1, from coordinate 18,288,816 downwards.
GCTCAGAAGTTTGGAGAGGAAAAGCTGGAGGGGACAAAAAAGCCAATGACTTGTTAACAATTAGCAGTCCAAATGGAAAAAAAAAAAAAAAAAAAAAAAAAAAAAGATCCTGGGACCAGAGGACAAGAGGAAATATTTCACTGAGAAATCATCAAAAGGGTGCCAAGTGTGAGAATGCCTTCCCCCAGAAAGCTCAAAGCTGCTTATGAATGTGAAAAGACTTCTAACTCTGCCACATGGGAGTCAGGGCAGACGGAATATTGCCCCTATTTTACACAGCAGGGAGATGCTCTCCTTTATTCTATTCTAGAAGGAATAACCGGACTAGTCAGAGATTCTTCAACAAGGACAAATTTCATTTTTCAAAGAGCTTGTTGATATTCTGCCTGAAGAGGAGAGGAGAAGTACTCTCCAAGTGCCCGTACCTCTATAAGAAAGGGGGACAGTAAGAATCTAAATTTGTATTTGCATACATAAATTCTAGAAGGGTACCCAAGAAAATTACTAAGAGTGGTTTCTTGGAAGCAGGGATGGGGACAGAAGGGTGGGACGGGCACAGGAGTAGGAGCAAGACCTTTAATGCTTAAATTTTTCTGTCACTTTGCTTCTTGAATTATGACAATGCTACCTAGCAAATAATAAAAATAAGTGCAAATTTATTCTACATAAAAATAAAACAAGCAATGGACCCCCCAGTTTTCCTTTTGAGTAGGCAACATTTGGGGGGACTAGAGGGCAGTGCACAGCTCCCATGACATCTAAACCTGAGGTAGGGAAAGGAAGCTGGACATTCTCAAGGTCACCCTGAAAGTCATGGGAGAAGGAAATTCTCTAAAGCCTTGCCTGCTGGCCACAGATGGTGTTGGGCCCTCTCTGAAATGGTGGGTGACCTTCAACTCACATTTAATGAGGGTGAGGAACTCAAGTCCTCCAGCTGGCTTCCTTTTGTGTTGTACTATGCTCCTCACAGCAAGCAGAATGATTTTATTAAGACACAAACTCGATCGTGTTGCTTGAATGCACTGATGACTCCCTTCATCCTTCAGATGAAGTCCAAAATCCCTTGGCATTTAAGGCTCTTACCGCACTCACTGACCCCTCCCGTCTCACCTGCCACCTGCCACCTCCTGTTGGTGCTCCCCCTTCTCCGCTGCACATCCTTCCCTCACACAGCCAGAGTTTTCAAGCCTCTATGTCCCTGTTCATGCCGCTGCCTCTGCCTGTAATGCCTTTTTCCTTTCCTCCACCGGGCGAATTCCTTGATTTTAAGATTTTTTAAAAAAGTAATCTCTACACCCGTCATGGCGCTCGAACTTACAACCCTGAGATCAAGAGTTGCATGTTCTATGGACTAAGCTAGCCAGCCCCCCTGCCCCACGATACTTTAAATGAAGCAGCCTCTAGCTCAGGCTTAGCCCCAGCCCCTTCGTGGGACACCGCCGGCACATGCCTCTCTGAACCACCCCCCATACTGGACTTCCCACCCGCCTGGGGATCGTTTCATGGCAATCATCCACGTCTGCGTCTGCTTCCCAGGGAACTGCGAGGTCCTGCAAGGCAGAGTGCGTGGTGGCTGTCCTTTATACCACACCGGTGACACAGAATGTGCTGTCCGTTGAACAGCAGAGACCCCAGCACAAGGCGACCCCTTCCTTCCACGTGCCTCCTTCCATTCCAAGCACCCATAATCCTCACCATTATCACCTGAAGCGGTGCGTACTCGTGTTAGCGCGACCTTATAGATGAGGAAACTGAGGTACGACAACATAAATTATAAGGCCAGTAGGTGGCACAGCCAGATTTTGAGTCCAGGTGATTTGCCTCGAGAGCCCTCCTCTTCCCCCCATCCCTCCGGAGAGCCCTACTTTTAACCATGATGTCATAACACCTATAAATAAAAAATAAAATGAAATGTATTAAAATACAATAAATATTAAAATATTAATATTAAAATTAAATTAAATTAAATTAAATTTAAAAAATAGCTAGAAGTCAAACCCCTATTCCTAAGGCAAAGGTCGTCTAGGTTCCAATTTCGGAAATCCCAAGATCAGCAGCTCTGTGGGGGACCTGGGCGAGGAGGGGACCTGCAGAGTCAACACAAGATTTTTGGCCACTTTCGGTATGGTACAGAGCAGGCTGGAACCCAAGAGCCCCGCTCTCCAGTTACTCTTCCATACTGACATCTCATCCACAGGCACCAAAAACCCACTCAAAGTTTCCCATATCCACCCCCGGGGCCACCCTGCATCCTTCCCGTCACACAGAATTTTGAGATTCTGAGGTTTCTTCTTGATGATGTAGCTCCAAACACAACGCACATGGAAAGGGGAAAGATTTACCACCAGCTCTCCATGCCAGTGGTCAGTGGTTTCTGCTTATGCACTTCAGAATTCTTTCTTGGAATGGGGCTGCAGGATCTGTTTGGGCCTGGAGGACTGTCTGGGGCCCCCACGTGCCTCAACTGCTGACGGTGCACGGCCTCTGGGCAGAGGCTGGCCCGTCCGCCATTGCTGCCCGTCCGCCATTGCTGCCTCAGGGCCCAGATAACGGATGTGGGGGAAGCCCCAAGATGTTTCCTCTGGGGCTCGTATGTCCACCATCTTCTCCAAACCTGCTCAGAGCTGCCTTCGGGGAAGGAGAGTTGGATCTAGTGAGTGAGACTGCCGGACAGCCGAGTCCGAGGAGAAACCAGCATCCCCAGGGTGACGGAGAGATGGGGAGAGATTCCCGAGGTGGAGTGTGGGGGGAGGAGACTCGGGGCTGGAGACAAAGGCCTTGGGTGGCAGGCTGGGCCCCACCGTCCCCTAACGGAGAGGCTCACAACAAGTTATTTACCGTACATGAGCCACATCTGCAAAAGAGGTTAACAGCTTCCTCATGTGTTGCGAGGAAAAAATGAAATATTATATACAAAAGGCCTTTGTAATCTAAACAGTGGTTTCCAAGCCTCATTAGTTGTCAGGATCGCCAAGGATTTTTTTTTTTTTCCTCTTAAATTATAGATTTCTGGATCCTTCTCAAGCCTATTGAATTAGAACTCCAGAGGAAGCATCCAGGAATCTGTATTTTCAAGGACCGCCGCCTGCGTGGGTTCTTCTGAAGCCCAGTCACAATTCTACAGCACTATACAGAGTTGGCGCTGCTCTAAGTCTGTGGAGAGGTCCCAGGTCTGAGTACTGTGTTCGGAGGGAACTCCCTAGAGCCGCCCGGCTTACAAGGGCAGGACATCACAATGGAGGCCTAGAGAAGTCCGACTCTGCTGAGATGGAGCTTACGGAACCCATGCATTTGGGAAGGGTAGCTCTCCCTGGATGTACAGATGGTTCTCCTGCCTCTAAACATTCTCAGAGTGAAAGAACAGTGCCCGGATAACAGAGACACAGACATCGCCCCTCTGTCTCAGAAGCCGGCAGGAGCTATGGACTCCTACCAGAGAAGGCAGTCATCCAGTGTTTGAGGCCTCGTGGCTCAGGGAACTGATAGGGGGGTCATATCCCAGGGGGACACCTAGCCATATGGAGGGGAGCCTTGATATCGAAGGAAAAGTGTTGCACAGCCAGGAAGGAAAGAGCAGAAACCCCGGGGCCCTGGAGTGTCCCCACCACCACCAGCACTCGGAGCAGGCGTGAGCAAACCACTACCTTCCCTGGGGCCTCTGCCTTCATCTGTGAAATGTGGACACAACTTGTACCCTACAGGAAGCTTGGTGAGCGAGCCATGGACGGGAAGGGCTGCAGAGGATTACGAAAAGCCTTGCAAACATGATACAATGTTTCTGTTCTTCAGAAGTATCATGACTCCTACACCCCACCATGGACATGAAACTTTTCCCTAAGAATTAAAGGTCTGTGCAATGGATCCATTCAACGAAAAGCCTCCTCTTTGAATATCACGCTCTCCCTCCTCAAGGGAAAGAACCCTCAGTCTCCAACAAAACGTCCCCCCCATCCCGGAGAAGGGCACAGCTTGTTTCTGGATCTCCCCCTACCACCCCACCACCACCACCACGGGACAGAAGCGCAGACCAAGGGCACCCAGAGGTGTGCAGACGATCGGCCACCTCTGAGAGGTTACGTTAGGTAGCTTTGAAAAGAAGGGTTAAAAGTGAAAGAGATCCTGGAAGGCTTTGCAAAACCACTAAGTAACAAAATGTAGCTCCCACCTCCCACCCACGCACCACTGGAAATAACTTTAAATAATGCATCTGAGAATGTCTGCAGAACAGGCGGTCTGGATTAAGGACTTTTAAAGGGATGGCGTTCCCGCAACGATCCTTGCAGGAAAATCATCTGGAGAGTCATCTGATTCTCAGGCAAGCTGGTGGTGACAAACGACCTTGAGGCCAGCTTGGAGCCAGAGCTGTGATCTTGGTACTCTAGATGGCATCTCATGGGAAAGGAATTTAGGGCCAAAAAAGGCCCGGGGGTCCTCCCAACCCCCATGTGCCCACTCTTGCCCCGACAGTCTTGTGGAAGACTCGCTTACTGTATGTGAACAGAACCCCATAAAGAACGTGGCTGGTCTTTAGGATGTTGTAACTGAGCCACAGTCCTTTGTTCTTTTAACAAAAAGTCACTGAACATCTATCCTGCACCAGGCATTGTTCTGGCCCTGGGGATACAGTAGGAAATGAAACAAACAGAAGCCCTGACCTTCAAGCAGTCTCTGCTGTTGGAGGGAGGAGGGACAATAAATAAATATATGCATGAGTGCATTTTACAGTAAGGATTTTGGGTGACAGCACATAGGGAAAGATGGGGGGGAATTCCAGACGGGGGCGGGGGGGGCTCAAAGAAAATCCCAGATGAATCAAAGAGGGAGTGAACCATGCGCAGATCTATGCGAAGAGCATTCCTGGCACAGAGACGGGCGAGCACAAGAGGACCGAGGCAGTGGCCTGTGCAGTGCATTCAAGCAACAGTAAGTAGAACACGGGGCTGCCGCTGAGCGGAACGGAGAAGATTCCCAGGGGGCACGGGAACACGCCCGTTAGGGACTTGCAGGCTTCAGATTTGACTTTGACCGTGACGGAGAGAACTCTGGGGCGTTCTGAGTGGCGGACCAGAACAATCCATCCTACATTTTAGAAGATCTCTGGTTATTCTGAGGAGGCTTGATGGTTCAGGAAAGCAGAAATAAAGACAGAAAGTGCAGTGTGGAATAATGCAAACAGGGGAGGAGAGCGGTTGGACCCCGTGTGGGGGCAGTGGGGCCAAAAGGCTTGCCGAGAGCAGGCGCATGAAGAGCGTGAGACATTGAAGGAACCCCCAAAGCGCTGGACTAGACCACCTGGATGAAGGGGCAACCCCACCTGGAGAGCAGAAAACCATGACCAAGGTGCCTCCTTGACATCCTAAGGAGGGAAAAACGTAAGAGAGGCCTGGGCTGGGGACACCAAGGAGGGACTGATATTTGAAGGCCAGAGTCTGCAGGAGACAGAAGAGAAGAAGTAACCGTCTCAACTGGAGGGGGGCCTTCCCACCAGGACAGTGAGTAGCCAGGAACCCACGTGGGGCTCAGAGCAGAAGCAGCTCATGGGGCAGGGCCTATGAGACAGAACAGACTCCTGGCAGCCCGGGCTCTCCAGCAAGTGTCAGGGAGGAAGGACGAGTCACGGGCATCAAGCACCACGGGCGGACAGGAAGAGGACGGAGGCTTGCCCCCTGGGTGGGATAATGCCCAGGCCAGTGGTGACCTTGGCAAGAGCAGTCTGGGCGGGAGGGAGAGCAGAAAGCCAGAGGGCAAGGAGTGGAAGAGACAAGCAGAGGGCAGGGAGTGGAGAGAGCCAGTGCAGATAATGCTTCGAGAAGTTTTACTTTTCAAGAATCTGTTCTCAATGCTTTAGGGTTTGCAAGAGGAGAAACAGCTACAATGATCTCTCCAGCGGCTAAGCCTGATGTTCCTGCCTCTGCCCAGAGGCTCGCTGGCTTCTACCATGGGACAGACACTCGCTTTAGTGCCTGCCACAGGTCTTTCCCTCTCAGGGATGTATTCTGAAGAGGAGGAAGAAGGAAGATAATCCTTTGAAAGATTTGCAGGTCATAAAGCTCCTGAGTGGTTTCTTTTCCATCCCTGATGTCACTAAAACAACTCCGAAACCCCTACATACTCCAGAAAGCTTCCCGGGTCAACTTAGCACAGACCTAGAATTTTGGACATGACCCTGATGAAGAAAACAAAGCTCAGAGAGGGGAAATGACCTCTTGTCTCTCCCAACTATTAGCTGCATCGTCTTAGGCATTTCTTTTAAAGTAATCTCTACACCCGATGTGGGGTACGAACCCACAGCCCCAAGATCAAGAGCCCAGCCAGGCGCCCCTTGGTTAGTTACTTTTAACCTCGGAGCTTTAATCCATCTGTAAATGGACAATTAAATAACACCCACCATCTGGGGTTATAATGAGGATTAAGATAATCATTACATGCAAGATTCTTAGAACAGTGGCTGGCACATGGTCAACACTCAAAAAAAAAAGTTATTTTTAATTTCTATTGCCCAACTCACTCAAATTTGTGTCAGAATAGCAAGAGGATACAGTAGAACCATCCTCCTTCTACTCCAATCGGACAGAAATCCTGACACCAAACCTCATCCTTCCCTCCACAAAAGACCCATACTCCACAAATGAGCTTTTAATCTCTGTGCCTCTTATCTCTTTATTGGCTCTAGCCAAAAAGCCTTTCTTTATTCCATGTTATTACTAGTAATTGAAAGGGCTATTATCAAGGGGGTTTTGTTCTTTGCTCTTATGTAGACCCTATTTAACCCTTACGTGATCCTCAGAGGCCACTTATATCTACTCTGTTTTACAGGTCAGGAAGCTGGTGTCCAGAGATTAAATAATGTGCCCAAGGTCATAGGCTGAAGGCGGCAGAGGTGGGAGTCAAACAAGACCTCGGACTCCGGGGTCCAGAGGCTCGCTCCTTCCATCAGCCTGCCCAGTGCTGCCGGGTGACACCAGGCACTAAGGTCCCAGCGATCTGCCAGCTGTGAGGCTCTAGGGCTTTGTTAAGTCGTTCTGGAATGAGGACAGCAGCTCCATGTGAGCTGTATTTTAAACACCGGACTAGGTAGGTGCACCTCTGCTTTCTCGGAGCAGTTGAAGACCTACGTGAGAAATCCACTCGCAGCCGGATTCGTTCTTACCCAACAGCTCATGGGGGCTGGGCGGCCGGTGGGCAGGAGGGGAAGGAACAGGAAATCATTCGCTGGTGGTTGACCAGGCCCCTCGAGGCTTCTCAGCGTTAGAGAACTGCCACCAACAGTCAGGGCGGTTCCTGAGAACCACGAGAACCTTGGGGTCAGCCAGAAGGCACCTGTGGTGACATCGCGGGGTGGGGCAGTGGAAAATATACAAGCTCGAGGGGCTGTTTCCCCCTCTGTGAACACAAGAGCACTAGAGAAGCTAATTATAACCACTATGCCCCCAGCCCCCTCCAAGGGCAACGGACATTTCTAAGTGCCTTGGCTGTTTCTAGTGCTTCTCCTTCTACTGAGCTGTAGCTGTGGCCACGCCTAACACATGTGGTGGAGGCCACTGGGTCCTTGCTGGGGGCGGGAGGCGGCGGCGAGGACACCTTATCCCCAGCCCCCTTCCACTCCTGCCCAGAGAGCTCTTACACTGATTGCTATAGGTCCTCCAGGTTCCCATGGTATTCTCTTGTTGGACTACAGGGTACGGCCACTTTTCTAGGGGTCCAGGGGTGGGGGGAGTGGGAACCCAACAGTCTCACTGTCAGCCAGTCCAGGGTACAGCAGTGCCAGGGGCAGACAAGGAGGATTTGGAAGGTCGGTCTTCCGACGAAGAGGAAGAGAGATGCTTCCTCTCTCTGGACCTCCCCATCTTAGGCTAAGGCTCCAGGGAGTCTGGGTGCATTTAAAGATTATTCTGGAACCTGGGAGGCCCAGGGACAGGGGTCTCTGCCATGGGAAGATAGCCAGGCTCTGGCCAAGAGGTGGCCAGAAGGGAAGTCCGTGATATTGGGCTGGTCCTAAGAACAGCCCCGATCCTGAGTGGCTCGTGTGGTCTTGCCCAATTGATGGCTTTAGAGCCTGGTGGGGAAGAGGAGATGAAGATGTACTGGGCACAGCTTCTCTGCCTATACAGAGGGCCAATGTGACAGCCCCAGAAAATCCCACCTCTGCGTCCTCCTTGCATGGTCCCCCTGCCTCCAAAGCACACTCAGAAAGGTGAGTGCCAGTGTGGCCACTGGAGGGAAAATGAGCCTTTGAATCGCCTCCATCCTTGGCGCATTTTCAAAAGAGACGAAAATGCAATTTTGGCTCCAAAGTCAAGGGCTTGAACTCCATGACCTTAGTCTTTGAGGGAGAGGTGCTCTCTCTGTCAAGAATGGTCATTCCCTGGGCTGTGGCTGGGGTGGGGGGTGGGTACATGGCGGTGGCTGCAGGCCGGGCTTTAAGGTTTGCAGAAGCTGGCACTGACGAGGGTGCCATATGTTGTATTCTGAGACTCAAACATAAACTTCTGCTGGGTGTTTGGATTTGGGTTGTTTAATTATTCCCTGTTTTGGGAGAGAGCAAAGAAGGGCCTGTGTGTCCACATGTGTGCTCAGAGGGGGACAGGGCAAGCAGACAGAGGAGTGGCCGTTACCATCGGGGGCTTGCTCCAGCAAGGGCTGCTGACCCTTCTAGCGACAGAGCGGGTAAATGGCCCTAAAACACAAGAGCTCCGCTGACACGACACCAGTCAGGGGCGTCTCCTGAAGCACACGCTTTCTGGACGGCCTCTGTGGAAGCATAAAGCAGCCTGTGCCCCATCTCCTTCCTAACAGACACCAGCAGCAGCAGCATGACGGCGGCCAAAGAGGCAGCCCGCACCCCCATCTGGATGCAAACAGCACACCCCCAGCCCCAATCAGCAGTGAGAAGTTAACATTTCTGGAGTGTTACTGATATCCTAAGCACCATGCAAACCTTTGGAATTTCTCTTTTCATCTTCAGAATTCTATCATGTCGCTACGATTAGTATACCCACTTTACAGAAGAGCAAAGGAGAAGGTAAGTCATTTGTAGAAGGTTGTGCACATCGTAGGAGGGGGAAGCTGTACTCAAACCCAGGTTTGCCTGATTACCCCTACTCTAAATGACCCTCCTACCATGCCTTCCCTCCACCGTGACGTCGCCTCCAGGCTGGAGGCCAACAGCCAGCATTGCTTCCTGTGAGCAAGGCTGGAGGAAGAAGCACACTTGGGAAGTATTTAAGGTTCATTCCCACCACCGCGAATTATCTCCAGATTTGAGGAAATGGGGGACCACAAGTAAGTTGTCCAAAGCCACACAACAAAGCAGAAACACTGCCAGGAATCAGCAAAACTGGGTTCGATCCTGTGTTTTTTCCATTTCAGCGCACGTGGTCTCTGGACCAATTACCTGGAGGAAGGAGGCTGCCTCTCAGTCACTTCACCTAATAGAGTAAAGGCAGTGAAGGAGGCTCAGATTTTCTTAAACGTTGCATAGATAGGTTTAGGTGGGATCTTGGAAAAGACGTGAACCGGAGGCCCGTGAGTAGCAATTTCAGGGAAGCAGATTCGTGAAGAACTTCCTAATCCCCAAATGTGGAAAAAAAAAAAAAAAAAAAAGATTTCCTTGCAAGGTAGACAGCTCCTCCGTCTACCCAAGCACAATTTCAGTAACACCTGGTGATTCTGGAGAGGCGATCAGTAAGGGAGGAACTACAATTTGGCAGTCCAGCATCTGAGCACCTGTCTTACTCAGGGACCATCCCAAAATAAGGGAGAGGGGAGCCCCAGTCAGGAAGCTGATGGGGCTGATGTTCGCTCAGCTTCCTGCCAGGTAACACTCAGGTGAATGACCTAGACTTCACCACTCAACCGCTCCCATCAAGGACTTGGAACCTTAAAAGAGCAGCCCAAAATGCAGGGGTGGTGGCCAGTGTCCCCGGTTCCTGATTTCAGAGTCTGGCAAGCCAATTTGCAGGTCAGTTATATGAGCTACCGAAAATCTTCTAATCTAAGTTAGCCAGACGCGGTTCCGGACCTGGGATACAAGCATTTGATACAAAACTGCGTAGTTAGATCAGGTCACCGAGCTGGGCACATATCTGAATTCCTGGTGCGGCTCAGTAAAAATACCCAGTCTAAGTCCCGGGTTCAATAGAAACTACTGAGTCAGAATCTTCAGAGGTGTATTCTGAAGATCATGTATTTTAAGGCTCCCCAGAGGATTCTGACATGTAGCCAGATTTGGAAGAGGCTGGAATAAATAATCTCTATAGTTCCTAAAATAAAATAATAGGATTCTTGAAACACTCGTACCAAGAACCTGGGCATGACTCTCAGGAAAACTCAAGATGTCTCTCTAGTGGATCCTGGCACAATGCAAGGGTTAGGGGTACTGACCCCTGCGTGGTGGAAATTCCACACGTAACTTTGGACTCCCCCCAAACCTAACTACTGATAACTCACCATGGACAGGAAGCCTCACCTATAACAAACACATGTTGTGTTTACAGGTTATGATTAACACATGTTTCGTATGTGTATTCTATATGCATGCTTACAATGAGGCAGGCTATAGAAAAAATCACGTTATGAAGTCATAAGAGAAGATACAGTTATAGTATTGAAAATATGTATAAGTGCTCCCATGTGCATTGTCCAAGGGTCAACTATAGTTACACTTACTAACAAGAAGGATAACCTTGGGGGCGCCTGGGTGGCTCATTCGTTAAGTATCTGCCTTTGGCTCAGGTCATGATCTCGGGGTCCTGGGATTGAGCCCCGCATCGGGGTCCCTGCTCGGTGGGAAGCCTGTTTCTCTCTCTCCCCCTCCCCCTGCTTGTGTTCCCTCTGTCCAAAAAAAATTAAAAAGAAAAAAGAGAGAAAGGAAAAAAAAAAAAGAGGATAACACCTTGGACAAATAACATACACTCTCCAGAGGCGAAAGCTCTGAGATACCTTCCATTTCCACAGAATATTCATTTCCAAGGGCTCTCAAAGCTACAGATCTTTACCACAGCCTACAATCATCCTGGGCCTTCCTCGGGGCAGGGTATGAGATCCACGTTTCCGTGGACATTCATTCAATGCTATAACACTGGACTAGCTTGAGCCCTTTGACTTCCCAAATCAAGGCCTCCCTCCGTCATGGGGTGCTGCTCTTAAGATCCACCTTCAGTGTGCCCAAAGGAAAGCCTCAGCCCCATTCTGAGCCTTAAGTGTCTTGCCCGAGAGGAGGCCCACCAATGCCAACCCACTTTGTGTGGTTTCCGGGCAGAAGAGGACAAAGGAGGGCGGATGGGTTGGCACATCACAACCTCTCCATCCTGGTTCTGAAGGCTCAGAAGGCAGGCACTTTAGAGGATGAAGGTGGACATCCAGCCCACTGTCTGGGGCTCAACACTGCTCATCTGTCCTCAAGCAAAATCCCCATTTCTCCTGGAAACAATGGCTTTGCAGCAGCTATGCTTGGGGCTACTGAAGCCTTCTGGGGTTCATGGGTTTCTTTTGCATGGTTTCTCTGGTTTTTTGTTATCTTTTCCACACCATAGGTAGGGAAGGGACCTGCCAAGCTCATCCACCCTCTCCTTGGACCCTAGCCCTTACATCTCCTCAAGGTACTTCCTGGCACAGGAAATCCTGTAAGCTCTCTTGGTAGCCCTCCCAGTGCCCAACAGAGCTAGAGAACACAAGAAACTAGAGCCATGTGGATCCTGGCAGAGCCCAACCATCACTCAGGGGCACGATGGAAGGTCCCATCCTGTGGGACAGCACCTTCCTTCTGGAGGAAACTTCCAGATCCATGTGGGCATGTATTTGCTAAGGTCGCTAGCGCCTCAGGAAAGTGAACCCAGCTCCTACCTCCTCACCCCAGAGCCTTACATGAGCCACCAGCCTCGACAGGACCTTGAGGACAGCTCGGCCATCTGGTTTTTGTACAATCGGCATACATACAGCGCACATAAATTTATCTTCCAGGGCCTTCAAAATGTACACAGCTGAATCCTACTGCTGACTTTGGCACTTGCTCCTGGTATCTGAGAAGAACAGATTCAATTAAAAAGGAAGTAACAGATGCTGCAAATCACTCCCTCATTTTGAGAGAAGTTTTTTTTTTTTTTCTTCCCCCCAAATGGCCTGAATTACTTGATGATGAACAGCCATGCAGCAAAAAAAGGCTGGCATGACAACTTCCAACCTGGCTTCAAGCCAAGGGGAAGCTGTGGGTTCTTCCTCCTAGGTGGTCTTTATGCCCTGGCACATTCTTTTGTCTGGTCTGGGTATTGTTGTGCAGAGAACTTGGCTGGAGGTAGAGAATGGACAAAATGAACCCAGGGTGCTTTTTAGCCTTGGAATGCTTTGCTTTTCCTCACTTGTCCTCAGTGTCCTGGTGAGGGGCATGTGTGGACATCAGAGATAGAATTAGTATCCCCATTTTAGAGGTGGAAGAAGAGAGGCCCCAGGAAGGTAGGGTAGTTCCCCAAACTTAACCACAGGAAATTTGTTCTGTCAGGAAACCTCCATTCTTTTCCCATAATGCATCTGTGCCCTGCACACAGAAGGATGTAGCGATAGGGCCAGGGCCGGGCTGGAAGACTCTGGAGCACGTTCAAGGGATCAGACATATGGGTTCCTGGTATGTGTCCTTGAAAGGCACCCGCAGGCTGCTGTGCTCAGCTTTCCTTGCCTACCACTCAGACCTGCTCAACAATTCCACATCCTGGTTCAGCTTCATCCTGCCTGTGTCTTCTGAGACCTCCTGGGACTCTGGGGGCCATCCTGTCATTGAGGACTTGGGATAGGACCCACCTAGTGGGAGAATAAGGCAAGGAAAAAGGAAGAAGTTGGATTTTTCCATGAGATCCTATTGCTTCTCTTTTCCCTAAGTACTAAAACACTAAAAAGATGAAGAATCCCAGGGCTGAGCAGAGGATGGGGTCCCCCACCACCAAAAGAATTTTAAAAAATAATAAAATAAAAAAAGATGTCTGCTGCAGAGTTTTTTGGAGCCTGGAATGGCAAGGCTGAGAAGCTTCCTTGCCAGAGATTTTATAAGAGGAGCGATGGGGATCCCTTTGGGGGGAATTGGCTGAGGGGATCCTGCCTGGATACAGAGGCACAAAGTCAGCAGTGCTCACTTTTCTTTCCCGGAGTCTTGCTTCTAACAGTCATCAAGTGACAGGGTTCCCACGCTCCCTAAGGCCATGATTTTACCGGTGATCTTATTTTCTGAAGCAAGAGTCCATGAAAGGCATGATTTGAAAATCATGATTTGAAAATTGCAACTGTTCCAGAAAACCCAAGATGTCTGCTTAGCTATTCCCATGACCTCTCTACCTCCCAAAGCATGGAAACTGGGCTTCCTCTTCCTGTGGAACAAGAGAACAAAAACTCTAGCAAGGTGGCGGGTGGCTTGGGCTCCCATGGGCCACTGCTCCCCTGTGATGCCCTTCTGGGGTGACCTCTATCCCCACTCCCTTTCTGCTTTGGCACCTTTCCTTTCCACTTCCCCGAGTCAGGCTCAGCTACCATTTAACTGCAGCTCTGTGATCACAAAAGGTAGGGACACCGCAACCGGCTAGCCAAGGATTTCACTTCTGGTTCCACCACTTTTCAGATGTGGGACATCAAGGAGGGCCTTAAATGTCCGATCCTTCTCCTTGCAAAATGGGAGGGGACTGGACCTGCCTAATAGATGGATGGTGATGCTGAGGGTCATAACACATGCGGAGGACAGCAGCGCGCCTGGCATGTAATAAGCCTGGATAATAATCGTGGCCCCATGTCAAATACCAGCATCATCCCAAACTTGCTCCTCCTCCTGTCCTGAATGCCTGACCTCGGCCTCCTTTACCTGTGTCTTCTAATTTTACTTCCATTGGTCTCCCTGCCTTCTATGCAGGGGAGCCGGAAGGCCAAGACAGGCCATTTATCCTCCATGAGCTTAAATCCATGACCGAGAATGCACGTTCAATCCGAGGAGAATGAATGAATGAGTGAATGAATGAACACAAACAAACAAAGAAAAAAAAATGGCTTAGAGCTCTAGCTTCTGAGATGTGGTGATCATCTCTCCCTCGTCTCTAGCGGAAAGAACTGGGTGGGGGTTCAAGTCTCCCATTTGCAAAAGCCTTGGACTATACAAGTCTACCAAAGATATAAAGTGCCTGATTTGAAACACTTCTGCGGATCACAGGCCCACACCTGAAAAGAGTTAACCATCAGGTGCTGGGGATATTTTCATGGTCTTTAATAAGGGATCAAAGCAGCAGGACACACATGCGCTGAATCTCTAATCCCTCCAACGCCCACATAGGTTCCCTTTCCCCTTCTGATTTACTGAAGTTCAAGCTCACTTACCAGGAAATACACTTGGCAGCCTCCACTGGGGCTAACCTGGAAGTGATGAAATCTTAGTTCTTCCCCCAAATCCTCACTCCTGAAATTCCATCCTCACCCCATTCTTCCCATGGGATAGGGGTTGGGATTGCTTGCTTTCTGAAATCCCTTCTACAAAGAGCGCACGTTTTACAAAAGTAGACATAAAGGTGGGGATGGGGACAGGAAGTTGACATTTCAAGGATGAATGAGTTTCTCATGGTTCGGTTGGCTGGTTCTCGGGCCGTCATGAGATGCTCCCTGCATGAAGGAGGAGGACGGGAGATGACCACGAGTTGAACGCCTACACTCCAGGCACGTGCTAGACACGCTACATATACCTGCTCCTCTCGTGCCCGACAACTATGACAGAGAGATGATTCCACACATTCTGCTTATTCAAGCCCAGGGCGGGGACTTGTCCTGTGTCACAGGGCTCCCGGAACATAAAGCCAGGACTCAAACATCAAACTTAGAGATGTTCTGGTTTGAAAACCTGTGGAGGCCTTCTGAGGGATGCAAGTAAATAAAATTGGCAATACAACTGACAACAAATGGAAAATGAACATCTAGGTTACCAAAAATCATAAGTAAAATGACGTTTAAAATAATTTACTGCAATTCCCTGGAGAAGAGTCGTGCATCTCACATCTGAGGGCCTCTCTCCTCCAGAGCAGGTTGAGAATTGTGAGAACCTTTGAGATAATCACTCCCAGTCTTTTCCCTTTACAGAGAGAACAGAGTCTCCAAAGGGTCCAGAGACAACTAGAGCCCAGGGTTTCAGCTTCCTGGCCCCACTGCTTTTCTGCTAGGATTATCTTATGCCAGGAGAAGAGACAGCCAAAGACAGACTCCACTACGGTGGTTCTGCACCCTAAGAATTATGTATGACCCAGTGGATTAGCTCTTTATTTCTACTGCGGTAGACAGAGGAGACAATAAGGTTTGACTGCAACCGGAGATTCCGGGTGCTTATTCATTCAACAAATACATACTTATCAGGCATTATATGTAGAAATTACAAAAAAAAAAAAAAAAGAGAGAGAGAGAGAGAGAGAAACTGAGCAGCCACACAGCTTACTGAGAAAGAAGGTCATCCCCATCATGATCTTTTTTGATAGTAAGGGTTATAACAAAGGTGAGGACAAGGTGCTTGGGCAGCCCAGAGGAGGAAGATGCAAGTGAGCTCCCTTGCAAGGGGTTTCTAGACGGTTTCACTGAGAGAAGGAATGAGGGCATCAGGCAGAGAAGGCATGGGCTAGCAAAAGTTTACTACTCCTCAGCAGGGACAAGGAAGTACTGGAAAAGCCTGAAGAGGCAGGTCTTCTCTCAGGTTAGGGAGCAGAAGTCTTCTGTGCCTGGTGGCTTGTAAGAACGGTGGGTAGAGCAGTTGGTTCCAGATATTTTTGGACTAATAAGCTTTCAGAGCAGAGGCCAGTGGGCTGAAGGTGGACTGGATGGAGTTAAATTTTAATTTTCTCAATTAACAACTTATTCTAAAATCCCCGACACCAATGATCACCATGAGTTCATAAAAGAAAGGATGTTTTAACACCCAAAAAATTAAGCAGGGTATGATCACAGAAAAAAGGGCACTTTTTTCCCCTGAGAAAGATCATCTGGAAACTTTCCACCACTATGCTTCTTCCTTTACTCATTTCCCATTGTACCAATGACAAGGTTGACAGGATTTGGGACGCAAGTCATGACTGGAGGATATCACCCATCAGCCCTGCTAGATTTAGATAGACTTAAATGGAGGCAAGCTAAGTTCTTTTACTGGAATTGTGCAAACTTCTGGTTGGTATATTTATGACAATCTACGGGTAGATGCAGCTGAAATTCTCCACCATATCATCCCTTTACAGTATATGAACCAAGCCATAAGGTATTTTTGTCTACATACACGATTTTGGGTACTCCCTTTAGCTAAGGATTTCCAGAACCACCCACCTACGCAGTTCTTCTGAAAGAACCCCAGGCTTTTAAATTCCAGTATCAGGAGAGCAACAAGTCTAAAACTCGTTATTCTGAAGGCTATCCCCAAGCTAGCCCCTCCCCCTCAACACACTCAGGAGGATCAGTGATTCCTGAGGGAAGCTTGTATCCAGGGTACCAGAGTAAAAGGCAAAATGTACACTCTAGCTTAACAACACAGGTCGTTGGCCACAAAGCCATTTCTCCAGACCTTTATAGGAGGAACTTTCCCACAGTCAGCCAGATGTGCAAACAAGACCTTTGAATGCCTTGGAGTATAGAGACTACAGAAGCTACCAGAGGGTGTAGCTGAGGAGAAGGTTCTCAAATTCATTTTTTTCCAACTTTGTTCAGAAGGGGATGGATGGATGCTTACAAACAACCCACACTTTCTAAAGTCCCAAGCCCTAGATCTGAATCTGGGAGAGGCATTAAGGACTAGAGCTTTTGATGAATAAGGAGGAATGTTTTTATCTTCTTCCTTCACGATAAGCATTTGGCCTCCTCAGGAATGACCATTAGGACATTCGGTGGCCTGAGGTCCAGACCCAGGCAGGCTAAATGTGTGCACCTCAGTGAGACTTGGGGAGACGGGCGCCATACCTAAGATCACAGGATTACAACTGCTTCCCGCACAAAAGGAGGGTGTCAGCCCCTGCGGGCCAAAGGCAGAGCAAGGGGTGTACAAAGTCCCGTGACAAAGTTGAGTGGTGAGGACAGGAAGGTCAGAAAGAACCCCTGTAAAGTCGTGTTCTTTCTCACCTCACCCACTCACAAGGGCGCTCGACCTCCCTGTTAACTAACCACATGCGGTAGTTGGAGGTGGGGATGCCCCAGTGGGTTGGTGAGGAAGCCTGGGGGCTCAACCACATTCAGGATGTTACCTCTTTGGAAAAGAATCCATCTTTGTTAGGACTGGAAAGCAGGCCTTGCTTCTACAGTTTCCATGAGAAATTGCCGGGGCCTATAAAGGAAGGGAAGGTCATTGGCCCTCAGGGCCGTGGGCTGTGGGTTCTTGGATTGGTTGTCAGTAGTGAAGAGGATTTCAGGTTGAGCCAGCTGCAACCTCAAAGCCACTTTCCTTTGGGATTCATGAACTCGGCTGGCAGCTAGCAGGGTAGTCTGGGTCCATGGGAACAGCTTCGTTCCCCGCAGGGCCAGGGGGCTGGGATACGGCCAAACATACCATATCAGGCAGGTGAGTACCTGTTCCCTCCCTCTATTTAAGTCACTAGGTTTGGAGCCCTAACACAAATCCTTCTCTAACCATAGATGTTCCATCTCTGTGACTTTTCCTTTCTCCTAACCCCCACAATAAAGAAAACAGAAGAGGGCTGATCGTTTATATGCGTTGCCAAATCTAGAAAGCATAGCCCTTAAAGAAACCCTCAAATAAGCTCTCGATTTAAAAACAAACAAACAATGGGGCGCCTGGGTGGCTCAGTGGGTTAAGCCTCTGCCTTCGGATCGGGTCATGGTCTCGGGGTCCTGGGATCGAGCCCCACATCGGGCTCTCTGTTCATCGGGGAACCTGCTTCCCCCTCGCTCTGCCT
Source organism: Lutra lutra (assembly GCF_902655055.1). Taxonomy (NCBI): domain Eukaryota; kingdom Metazoa; phylum Chordata; class Mammalia; order Carnivora; family Mustelidae; genus Lutra; species Lutra lutra. The sequence continues at coordinate 18,270,925 of NC_062287.1, read as the reverse complement.
GCCTCTCTGCCTACTTGTGATCTCTCTGTGTCAAATAAAAATAAAATAAAAATCTTTAAAAAAAATAAAAATAAAAGTAAAAACAAACAAACAATTTAAACAACGGTTTCCAGAGACATAGCCCATAATCCCTCTGGGGAAAGCGGCCTCTGAAAATCAGGCATCAGCCCTAGTACTGGGCAATGCTCCAGCTGAACCAAAGCCTCCTCAATCCCTGTCCTCAGGTCCGCCATTCTCAGACCCACTGGCCTGTCTGACCTTTCACAAGGTCACAAGGTGATCCTCCCCCAACGTAAAGACCAGTAGTTGTTTTCAAAGTTGAAAACTGTGAACTTCTTCCAGCCACCATCTCAGAGGAAGAACCCAGGAGGTTGTGATTCAGAGACTCCATATTTGGCCAGATTAGAATGTTCAGCTCTCAAGTTTCAGGCTCCGCAGGGTGAGGACTCAGCTCCTGTGTAAAAGGTCAACCAGCTCTGGTCGCTCTTGAGTTCACACACGGCCTACGAAGCACTTGCCGGTGTTGGCGAAACTTTGCTTTGGTCTTTAAGTGACCTTAAGCCGCAGGCTCTTTGAGTGAGGCAGACTGGTTTCTGAGTCCAAGTGAGTCACTCTTGAGTCCAGGGCTGTTGGCCTGTCGGGGGATGGTGGCCCCCGAGCCAAGAGATCTTCTTGTCCACCAAGATAGGGAGGAATGACCACTCTGAAGCCAGGAGGGCACATGCTAAGGATGCCAGGTTTCTAGAGTGCACCCGTCAGGGCCTGTGCCATTGCTAAGGTCTCTTCCACCCTAAGAAAAGGAGCTTTTCCATCAACCCCTAAACCAGCACCAGGTCCAAGTCCTGTTCTCTTAAAGCCTTAGTCAGTCATGTCCTGTGTCCTAAGTTTCAAAACTTAGTCTAGGGCGCCTGGGTGGCTCAGTGGGTTGGGCCGCTGCCTTCGGCTCAGGTCATGATCTCAGGGTCCTGGGATCGAGTCCCGCATCGGGCTCTCTGCTCAGCGGGGAGCCTGCTTCCCTTCCTCTCTCTCTGCCTGCCTCTCTGCCTACTTGTGATCTCTGTCAAATAAATAAATAAAATCTTTAAAAAAAAAAAAAACTTAGTCTAGAAGTCTCAGTCAGCAGATTTTTTCCCTATTTTTCAAGAGGAGAAGCATCATTTGATTGTTGTTTTGAAAAGTAGAAAGAAGAAATTTCAAAATATGTGGCATGTCTGCAACCAAGCCAGCTTAACAGCTATATGTAAGTACCTGCTCCGGGTCAAGGTCACGAAGAGGAGGATGAAGAAGACATTCCACATATGAACCAGACATAGCATTCAGCTTCAGGTTTTTAAAGGAGTAAATGAACAAATGATGAATGAATGCAAAATCAGGGTTAATGCTAAGTGTTATAGCAATTCCCCTACCTTGTATAACTGCATTAATATGTCCCTAAGAGGAGGATGAGAATAAACATTTTTCCTGAGTTAAAATCAGAAGGCGCTTCTTCCTAATGTTTTTTCTCCTCCCCCCCAACCCCCAAACACATCTTTGGCTTCTAGAATCTTCTGCAATCTGGGTTTCTCTCAAGTCTTTAATCGGACCTCGAATCCTGAAGGCAAAGAGTCCTCATGCTCTTTGGGGATAAAGTCCCAGATTTGATTTTATGGGATAATATTCGGTCTTTTTAAAAGTACTTTGTCAACAGATCTTTATTTTAGACCCTTCCACCTCTCTCTGCGCAGAGGTCATTTAGGGTTCTGGATGATAGGTTCCCTTGCACATACATGTGTTGTGCTTGGATTCATTATTATAGCAAATAATTCCATTTTCCAAGGAACAAGGGTCACTTCTCCTCATGGGGTGTTTGCTGATCCTTCTGCTCAGAATACACGATAGTATTTGCAAACCACATGATGGAACAAAAGGAGACAAACTTCTGTCCTCATGGAGACTGTAGTCTCCACTGGACATCAAGGTTAAAAACGGGAAACCAGTGAATGGTGGCACAAGGCGGCTTCCCTTTTGAGGCCAGCTTGTGTCCTGGGAGCTCTGGGGACATGGGTCGCTCTGGGCAAAGGCTGCCAGGACAGGTTTTGAGATGGAGCAGGGACACATCCAGGAGAATGTCAAAAGGAAAGAACTGGTCCTATTCTCAGCCCGCCATCCCTTCTGCTCCGAAGACCCTTAGCTCCTTGAGAGAAGCAGTGGGCTAGGGAGTGGGAGCCTCAGGGGTGCGTGGAGAGACACCCCGTGCCTCTGGGTAAAGCTCGGCCCTCTGGGGAGCTCAGGGCCTTGAGAGGTGCATCAGAGGGAAGAACACGGTCCTCGTGAAAAGCCCACGGATGTCGCAAACTGTGAGTGTTACCCAAAAAGCAGCTTGCACAGGCTCCCATCCTATCGGGCGCCCAGCAGAACTTGCCGCAGCAAGTGCCTCGCTCCCCTTAATAAGGCCTCGTTTTATTATCTCCGTGCTCTGTCATTTCTCCCACTGCCTTGTACACTGGAACATTCTACTCCTTACACTTCATGTTAATTACTCCGGGGGGGGGGGGGGGGTCTTCAGGCTACAGCGCACGATAAAAAGACCAATTAGAACGTTTCCCACTGTCTTTTCCTTGCTTTGTAATCCCCCAAATCAATCAACCCAGTCCCTAGACCCTCCCAACAGACAAGCAGATCTGTGAATGCCCTCGGACAAAGCAGCTGAGAAATTCAAAGCAGATGGAGAATCACACAACCATGCAAATTAGTACAGGCCTTGGGCGGGACAGGATGACAATGTTGGGGGCTGGGAATTAATTTTTAATATAAAACAGAAATAATCACCCACGGCACTGATGTTCTTTTTGTGACGAACCAAGATGGTTCTGCTTAAATGGGGAAGGCGGTGGGGGGGGGGGGTCTTTTCCCAAGCTCTCTACATGTACAGACCGAGAGCTGGGTCTCCCCGGGCTGACTCCCGTGGCATGAAGTCCACCGTGCAGGGCCACGGACTGTTTGCCCCAGGTGAAGCTTTCCCTCACGGGTCAGCACGACGCTTCCAAGCCCGAACTGCTAACATCAACATCAGAACTAAATTACGAGCGCCAAGGAGACAAACACGCAAAAATCTAAACCAAAAAATGAAAAAAAAAATCAAACAAAACGAAATGTTAAAGTTTATCCACTCGACTGCACAAGTTTAACAAAAAATCCTCAACTTGCCGAAGGATGGGAAGAAAAAAAGCACTCACCGTCCGTAACTCGGGTCACGGCCCAAACCAAGGAGGAGACAGGGCTTGCGATGTTAAACCATCTGCCCAGCCCTGGGGACTTCACACTTAGCGCCTTAAGGAATCGGGTCTCCAACCAGCTCCGCAAAGAATAACTTCTGGGTCCCCCACCTAATCAACAGACGCTCACTTCTACCTTATGGAGGAGGCAGGGCCGCTCCCTGAGGGGAGGAAGATGGCCGCTCCAGCTTGTTCTCCGGGCCTCACAGGCTCCCGTGCTGGGCTTCCTCTAATACCCACACCTGATCGCTCACACCATACACCTGCCCACCGAGTGGGGCCAGGTGAGTAAAGGTCCTGATTGGCTCTGCCACGGGCCTGTCGGTACCATAGTCAATTTCTTGACTGAGTTTTAAAATCAAATAATACCATTTACGCAGAGCTTAAGAGATCACGCAACACTGAAAAATCTGTGTCCTCTGCAACAAAAATTGTGTCCCCTCATAGTAATTCTGGAAGGTAGCCGCTCTTATTTACGGATCTTTCACAGAACAGACTGAAGGACATGCTAGTAACACACATGAGGAAGGGGCTGGGCCAAGATTCAAACCCAAGTCTTTGGCTCCATATACTATGCTCTCGGGGGCTGTGAGTTCTTTGAGATCGGGGGGTCATACTGTTCCCCCTCTGGAAGGTTGGAGGTAGGCTCTGGGCTACATCTGATGCATGGCAAAGTGGAAAAAGTATGTGCCCTGGAGAGAGAGCTAGGTCCTGATTCTGGCTCTGCCACTTGCTTGCTGGAAACTCTGAGCCAGTTCGCTCCCACTATGAGCTCCTCAGTCTTCTCTGTGAAATGGGGCCAGGATCCACCTCACGGTGCTGTTGTGAGGACTGAATGAAATAACTTTTGCAGAGCAGGTACCTAACGGACACCAGTTTGTTTCCATGCAACGCCCCCCCTCCCCCCCGCACCTCTCCCCACCGCACCTCCCAGGCCCAGGATCAAGAGATTGGGAACCAATCCCAGTCCCGGTCTGCATACATTACGCATTTAGACGCACAACTTCAGGTTAAGATGATTATCAACAACAGCACTGAAGCCAGGAGATTTCCAAAGGGGTGGGTGTGTCAGGTGTAATGAGAGTAGAGACAGAGGATTGTGGGAGCACTGGGGGGGTGGGGGGTCAGCTTTAGATTCTGGCTTTTGTAGCAAGAGATCCTCCACACGTGGGGACCTGTGGGGCCCCGGGGCCTCGTTTCTGACAGCCTCAGAACTGGTGCCTTCCTACCGCTGACTCCGGGCTCTCGTGTATTATGGGTGCGACTTCGCTATGTGCTCCCTCCACCTGTCTCTCCACTAGTTCTATGCTGTCCTGTTTTTCTGTTGTCTCCTACCATGTCATAAGACAGAGGAAATGTACAAATCAAATAGCCAAATGGGGTTACCATTTGGTAATGAACAATTTTTGGCAGAGCCCCGCTGAGGGGCATGGAAAATTCTGGAAGGTGGAGGGCAACAAGAGGTAAAAACTTAATGGCTGGTATGAACTGCAACAAAAGCTCTCATGACTCCAGGAGCACAGGTCGGGGGAGGGGAGGTCATGAGCAATGCTGACAACTTTTTATCAGATGGGACAGAGGGGAATCCCAATCCTGAGAATGGAGGTCTGCCAGGGGGGGCAGGGGAGAGAACCGGGATCATGTCGAGGAGACCGAGCTCTGAGATTGCTGGGAGACCATCGCAGTGGCTCCACCACTGGTTTCCCCATCGATGGAGTGTGGGGGTTGGACTGGGCTGGCTTTGGAATCAGAAAAACCCAGGCTCAAAGTCAGGCTCTGCCACTTACTTGTTACGCAACTCTGGGCAGGCTTCTTTGTGTCTCTAGGCTCCAGTGCTCTCATCTGTCAGATGGGGATGAGAGACCATGTCTCCAGAAGCGGGTGGAGGAATAAGGGAGGGGGTATTTAAACATAGACCCTCTTGCACGGTGACAGGTCCACGAGGCTCACAGTCCAGCAGCTGCTTGCTCAGTAAATACCAGTCTCTTTCCTCACTCTAAGTTGCTGTAAACTTACATAGCTATGGTGCAATCCATTTAGTCAATTTCCAATGATCCTCCCTGGCTACCCTTTCCTCCCTAATCCTCAGCGGTGAGGGCACTGAGAGGCCGTATGCTGAAGCAGCAAATGGACGACTCACTCTGGACAAGATGGAGACAGATGTGGGCGGGATGGTGGAGGACAAAGGACCCACAACTGGGAGGCGGTGGACCCGGGTCTGATTTCTACCCGACTCGGTCACTAGCTATAAGACATATGACTGTGGTCAAAATTTTCTTAATATTTCTGTGCTTTGGTGTTCTCACCTGTTACATGGGAATAACCATACGTGAAAGTGCTTTGTGGATTGGAAAGTGCAGTTGGAGTATTTTTTTTAATCTTTTTTCTTTTTTGAGATTTTATTTATTTATTTGACAGACAGAGATCACAAGTAGGCAGAGAGGAAGGCAGAGAGAGAGGAAGGGAAGTAGGCTCCCTGTTAAGCAGAGAGCCCAATGCGGGACTCGATTCCAGGACCCTGAGATCATGACCTGAGCTGAAGGCAGAGACTTTAACCCATAACTTCAACCGCATATTATGATTCCAGTGACCTATATGAAAAACTGTCCAATGATTTGAGTTGGAAATTGTAGTTTAGATATATTTAAGATTTTATTTATTTGACAGAAAGAGAGAGATCACACGTAGGCAGAGAGACAGAGAGAGAGGGCGAAGCAGGCTCCCCGCTGAGCAGAGAGCCCGATGTGGGGCTCGATAAAGACCCTGAGATCATGACCTGAGCCGAAGGCAGAGGCTTAACCCACTGAGTCACCCAGACGCCCCTGGAAATTGTAGTTTAAATGTTCCGAGAGCTGTACCTAGTGCCCTGGAGCAGTCAAACAGACCCTAATCTCTAAAACCAAACGACTATTCTGCAGATAGTTGATGCATTCCCCAAAAGAGCTGAGTTGGTTTTTCTTTGCAATCACCAAATCCCTCCGTGACCCAGTGGAATCATCAACCACCGGCGGCCTGCTCTGTACTTGAAAAACAATCCGATAAACCACCCTCTTATTTTAACAGCTAGCACAGGGCAGGGCAGGAGGAACTCCCACCCACGCTTGTTCTGAACACACAACGGGTTGCAACCGATGTGAAAACAAGATAAGGAGAACTGTCTGTCAACAGCGTCGGGCCTTCCCTAGAGGGGAGCCGCTTTCTGTGTATTCTGCGCAGATGGGAGCCAGAGGCCACATGGTCACCTGCCACGCTGTCCTGACACACACAGATGTGCTCAACGCCCCCCAAGTTCACATACACGGCCAGCTCACTCACTCATTCGCACCTTTCGCGGTCTTCTGAGGTATACACGTAGAGGCAGAGTGCGCTGTGGAAACCATCCTTAAGGTTAAGATCCTACCCGATGAGAACTGAGGAACTGAAGACTGTCTGGCCATAGGGCTGGGAACCTATAAGCTCAACGTGTCTGTTCAGAAACTTCCCAAGAGCTCTGTCCTATAGGAAGCCCCAGGTGAGGTCTCTGAAAACTTCATTTTGTTTATTTATTTTCAAATACACAGTGAAACATGTCTCCTGTGTTCTGAACAGCTGGTCATGCCATTAGCTTTATTTCTTTTTTTTAATACTTTATTTTTTTTAGTTTAATTTAATTTCTTTTCAGTGTTCCAAAATTCATTGTTTATGCACCACACCCAGGGCTCCATGCCATATGTGCGCCCTCCTTAATACCCACCACCAGGCTCTCCCAAATCCCCAAGCCCCTCCCCTCGAAAACCCTCTGCTTGTCTCTCAGAGTCCACAGTCTCTCATGGTTAGAAACTGAACTGGGGAGGACACCTGGGTGGCTCAGTTGGTTAAGCAGCTGCCTTCGGCTCAGGTCATGATCCCAGCGTCCTGGGATCGAGTCCCACATCGGGCTCCTTGCTCGTCGGGGAGCCTGCTTCTCCCTCTGCCTCTGCCTGCCATCCTGTCTGCCTGTGCTCGCTCTCTCTCCCTCTCTCTCTCTGACAAATAAATAAATAAAATCTTTAAAAAAAAAAAAAAAAAAGAAACTGAACTGGGCTACCCCTTTCCTCTTTCTTGCCCCACCTCCCCCTCGCACCCTCCACCCAGCTGGAAAACTTCATTTCAAACCCACTTTGACCTGGCTCGGCTGCAGGAACCAATGCTCTGGGACAAAAGTGCCCCCAAGGCAGTTCTATTCTGTTTTTCCTGAGCATCACAGAACCTCCAGGGACAGAGGCACAGTGCAGATAAGGGTCCAAACAACACAGCCAAGGCCGAAGAGGACCACGGTGCCTAGAACGTGACGTACATAAACGCTTACGAGTCGTGAAAAAAAGTTTTCTTTTTTTTAAAAGGAACAAGAAAGAAACCACAAAGTCTCTTAGAGCTGCTGAAATGGCAACAGTATCAGATGCTTATCAGCATGGACCACCTCTGGGTGTCATCTCTCTGCGAGCAATGCAGTGACTGCCACGGGATCCAAAGAGACAGTCCCCGAACGTCATCCCCACAATGGAGTTGGGAGGACTGGACATGTTTGCAGAGGAGGACCAGGCTGCACCTGTTCTCTGGCCTGCTGGTCCTAGTTCCTGGCGTCCTGTTCCTCTGCAGGCTTCCTGTCTGATAAGGCCAGAGCTTCCAGCTCCTTCCAGGCCACCATGCAACTGAGGTATGACCAGAATGGAAGGAATAAATGCAAGTTTTCTATTTTAATGTGGGTCATTGTGAATGACACGTGCTGGGATTACCCAAACCTGAGCCCATGCAAAATGCCAAGCTCTGTGCTAGGACCTGGGATCTCAAAACCAAGGACACACTTAACTTTGGCAGCCGAGGTGCTCCCAACCAAACAAGTCACTTTCCCCAATTCTTCATCCCCTGTGCTTACTTAAAGCGGCTTCCCCTTGACCGTGGCAGTGTGGGCTAGGCCTCGGCCATTCCCCTAGCAACTTCCTAGTTTTGCGAGCTCTGCATCTGTATTCGACTGTATTTACATAGTTTTCCTTGAAAATAACTCATTTACAGGGCACCTGGGTGGCTCAGCGGGTTAAGCCTCTGCCTTCAGGTTGGGTCATAATCTCAGGGTCTTGAGATCAAGCCCTGCAACGGGCTCTCTGCTCAGCAGGGAGCCTGCTTCCCTCTCTCTCTCTCTCTCTCTCTCTCTGCCTGCCCCTCTGCCTACTTGTGATCTCTGTCAAATAAATAAATAAAATCTTTAAAAAAAAAAAGTAAAGAACTCATTTACTTTAACTCAAATACATTTTCAAGAAAACTTCATATGACCCCTGCGAAGAGGAAGCAAGGCCCATTTACCCTAAACAGAAAATAGCCACTGATTAAAAAAAAGAGAGAAAACAACACCCAGGAAACACAGTATTTTTACTAAACCCCAGTTGCACACTCTCACCTGCCAGTGCTCTGAGCATAAGGCCAAGGGCTCTCTGTTCAAAAGACGAACCAGTGGTCGACAGACTGGCTTGGCACTGACACTCTCCCCCCAACCTTGTGATCAGAAGCAAAGAAGGAATCATTGCTCACCATGTGATTCACTGTTTCTTAATGTTATGTCTGCGTCTCACCCCACTGAGACCCCAAGGTCCACGCATACCGTCTGTGCTTCCTAAATCCCCGCAGGATGGGGGCTCTCCCGTTGCGCCCACAGAGCCTCGGGCACCGCGCAGAACACTGTGGGCCCCGCACACGTATCTGTCCAATGAATCAGTGCAGGCGTCTTAGCCTTCTTTATTCCAGCTATACCTACCGGCCTGTTGCCCTCCAGTGACCCACGCCCCCTCACAAACCTCCATGTCCTTTTCCATTTTGTGCCCTTCATGGAATGTTTTTCCTTCTCCCCCACTTTCCACCAACTGATTAACTCTCTCCTCCCCTAGTCTGCAGCCCTGTCATATTCCCTTCGTGGTCTTTCCTTACAACGTTGGGTTGAGAACAGAAATCTTTTCCGGTAGGTCCATTACATGGGTCCCTTGATTATTGGGACTGTCATGCGATAATCCCTAAATGCTTGTCTTTCTCTCCCTATCAGTGTCTGAACTCCATGAGGGGGCAGAACTATGTCTCCTCCCTCTGGTGCTGAATAAAAGCCTGTCAGGCTCTTTGCCTGTATGCTCTCACCACATCAGACAGACCGTGTCTCTCCCCTCTCTGAGTCTTTGTGCAGACTGTGTCTTTGCTGGAATGTCTCAACAACATGCAAACTCCCTTCCATGTTCCCGCTCAGAGGAGAGCCTTTCCCCAAGCCAGCTGTGACACTCCTTCCCCCTGTGCCCACGAAACCCCCTTGTATCCCTTTCACTGTGGGATTAAGCCCTGCTCAGTGCAATTCTGTGTTTCTGTAGGATTTGGTTAAGCTATGAGCTTCTTGTTTTTGTATCCCCAAGGCCTAGAGAGGACCTGGCATAGAGTGAGTAATCACTAAATAACTTCTGAAGGTATCAATGTCTAGCACAAAAATATTTTTCTATTTACCTCTCCTCTTGTCAATTCCCAAACCCTCTAAAGTCACGGTCAGTAAAAGCATAACAATATTAAACTCATTGCTGACATTACAGAGTGCTTATTATTTGCCAGGTACTTTGTAAGCATTCTCTCATTTAATTATCCCCACAACAGAAGGGTGCTTCTGTGGACACCAGTTTGCATGACTGACATTAAGTCACTTGTCCCCGGTTACATAAGCAGCAGAGCCAAGGAATGGACCCAGGCTGGAAAATCTCCAGTGTTCTCAACTACCAGCCTGGCCCGGTCTGTGACCTTGTTCTGTCTGACCTACTGCCCTCCTTCATGGTCAGAAGCCAAATCCTGGGGAGATGGACCTGGGCCTGCTGAAGGGTCGCTCGGACGGGCCCCTTTGGGAGTACAATTAAGCTACCAGGCAGGCCGTGCCCACAGCACAAGGCCTTACCACTTAACAGCCACCGTGGCCTCTTACCTGAGCTGTGGGACTTGGCAAAGTCACCAGGTCCACACTCACCCAGCAGAAGGCCAATCAAGGCAGCCTTTTCACTGATTCTAGAGATGTCTCTTTTTTTCATTTGTAAAATAACCCACAATTGGACATTTAGGGATTTTCCTGCAAATGGCAGAGGCTAGCACAATAAGAGATGAGCTGTTGTCTTTGCAATCTCACTAAAACAATTTTTTTTTTTTTAAGGCAGAGAGAGAGAGAGAGAGAGAGAGAGAGAGGTGGCGGGCTGTGCAGAGGGGAAGGGAAGAATCTTAAGCAGGTTCCATGCCCGGCTCAGTCAGAGCCCGACACGGAGCTTGATATCACGACCCTGAGATCATGACCTGAGCTGAAATGACGCTAGACTGACTAAGCCACCCAGGAGCCCCTAAAAACACACTTTAAAGATTTTAAACCTTAAACCGACTGAGGAGGTAAGTGGGCGTCCAGCGACACCCGAGGGGGAGGAAGAGTTTTGGCTCCATTTTTATGACTGGATTCTCTCCATGCAAGAAGGCCACAGCTGGTCTTTCTTCACCCCAGTCCTGTGTCAAAAACCGTCTGAGGTAACAGAGGTCGACTTCCTCAAGTTTGAGAAATGCTGCTTGGCTGCATAAGTTTCTGTCCAGGACACAGTGAGTCTATCTTATAAAAACCAGCTTCAAACACGGTATGAAGTCCAGGAGAGAGACAAAAAGTAAGAGCCACCTTATAAAAGCTCCTTCCTGCTTCTCAATGTTGTTACCAGATTCTCCGTAGGAAAGGTCCGGCACAGACACATGGCAGAAGACACAGCCATGTGGTTTCATTTTTCCAGGGATGAACCTCTCAGGAGACACACTCGTTTTGGAAAGAGAGGCACGCATATCTGGACAGCAAGTTAACCGTGACCTCTAATCCCGGGTTCCTTTTCTTTTGCTGGGAATCAGCATGATCCTGGGAGAAAAAAATCCTGGCTGGCGGAGAGCTCCGGAAGACCTGGGGTTTGGTTCTGGCTTTGCCACTTAGCTTGTTTTATGACTTGAACAAATCATTTAAGCGCTCTGGGCTGCAGCCTTTCCCAGAAGTGAAGGGATCGGGCCCAACTATCAAGAAGTTTCCTTTCAGCTCTGGAGCTTTCTGCTGTGACGGAGTCTATCATACAGAGGACGAGGACACGGGTGACTCACTCTTAGGGATCCCACCCCAAGGCAAATCCTCTTCTAGCAGCAGTGATGATGACACTGGTGAGCTAGCATACCCCCCCCACCCCCAGCCACCATTCCCTATACTTAAGGCACAAAGGTGGGAGATAAGGGGACAAGGATGAGTTTCAGAAGGAGGGATGGCTTTCTGTGGCTCTCACTGGCTCTCGTGGGTATATATTTAAACTTTAGCAGCCACTGGGCCATGCAAAACGTTGGTGGATTAGGAATCCAGGTCTCAGTCAGGGATGCTGGGGACCGGGGGAGTCTGACTGCCACGACCCCATCTGGGGGTCGATGGCCGCCATACTTGATCGTCTTGAGCCATGGCTGAGCTGATACGTCGCGCTGGCTTCCTGTTTCTTCCGCTCATCTTCCTGATGACCTTCAGAGAGCCTAGCACAATGAAACCGCAGAGCCCTCAAAAACCTTGAGAGTGTAATTCTACTTTTTGGCACTTAAGAAAACAATCAGATGAAAAGTAAGCTGGTCACAACAGCTACCATTTATTGAGAGGTCACGGTATGCAAGGACTCTGCTAAGTACCTTATGTGTATCCTTCTATATAATCCTCGTCACAGTACTTCCAAATGGAGATGATGACCTCCATTTTACAAAAGATGAAACTAATGCCCTTAATCTTGCTCTGCTATTCAGGACACAAAAGTCTACACGTGAGAATGTTCATTGCAACAAAATGGCCCAGATTTCCAAAAATGGGGACTTGCTTAAATGGTATTTCCATCTAATGACATATTAGACATGCATGAGAAATCATGTTAGAGCAATTAGTGCCACAGAAAAATATTTACAGCAAATTGCTAGGTAAGAATCCCAACAATTTGGGGCACCTGGGTGGCTCAGTGGTTTAAACCTCTGCCTTCGGCATGGGTCATGGTCTCAGGGTCCTGCGATCGAGCCCAACATCAGGCTCTCTGCACAGCAGGGAGCCCGCTTCCCTCTCTCTCTCTCTCTCTCTCTCTGCCTGCCTCTTTGCCTACTTGTGATCTCTGTCTGTCAAATAAATAAATAAAATCTTAAAAAAAAAAGAATCCCAACAATTTATATATAATTATATGTAACATATGTGGTATGGTATTTGATCTTCTTTATGTTTCTGTATTTTTCCAAAATGTACACAATATGCCTGTATCACTTTTTAAACTGTGGGGCTTTTTGAAGGCCTAGTAGATGTGACCAAGAGCCCATCCCTATCCCACTTAGCATCCAGAGCCTGGGGAAGGGGCTTTCTAATAGATTCAGTTTCTAGACAATGGACATCTTCCCAGTCAGAACCAAGAGGTCCTCTCAGCCGGTCTTCTTATTCCTAAGACGTACGGTGCGTGAGTGAGGGACTGAAAGAAAACTGAAGGCAGACAAACAATTCTTTAGCTGTGGCCCCCACCAGATCCACTGGCCCTGATCACTATGACCTAAAAAAGTCAAGCAGAGACTCCAAAATGAGGCCACCTGATAAAACAAAACAAAATCCACAAACACTATCTCTGCTCCGTTATTACTATTCTGATCATCATTACGTAGTAGTTACTTAAATGAGGCATTAGTGTCTAGACAGGGAGATGAGATAGTACAGAGTCCGCTTCATGACTCGGAAAATTCTCTCAGCTTGGAGTCCTGGGAGCACGGGGAGAGTGGCCGTGGAAGCGGGGAAGAATGTGAGCCTAGTCTTCAGGCCGCCAGGAGTCGGAACCTTGACCCCATGTACCAACTGAGGGACACTGGGCAAATCGTTAACTTTCTCATCTGTAAAATGGGTTTAGAGGGGCTGTCGAGAGGGATAAAGATCTCATGTAAAAAACACAGCATAGGAGGGGCCTTGCACTGGCTTGATCTCCCTCTTCCAACCCCTCCTCATCCATCCTTCCCCCAGAACAACACACCTGCTCTCCACCATTCTCAAGTTCTAAAATCTTCCCCCTGGTGGGAGCGTAGCACAAAACCTCCCATTTGAAACCCAGTGCTGGGGCGCCTGGGTGGCTTGGTCGGTTAAGCCTCTGCCTTTGGTCATAGTCTCAGGGTCCTGGGATCGAGCCCCGCATTGGACTGCAGGGAGCCTGCTTCTCCCTCTCCTCCCTGCACATGCTCGCCCATCTTGCTTGTGCTCCCTGGTCTTGCTTATGCTCTCAAATAAATAAAATCTTTTTAAAAAGAGAGAGAAAGAGAGAAAGAAAGCCGGTGTTATGAGGGGCTGTCTCAAACAGAAGGCTTGAGTCAGAGGGCAAGGCATATCATTAGCCATCCCCACCAAATGGGACTCAGGCAGGACGCTGCGGACGGCCGATTGCCATCTGATGCACACCTGGAGATGTCATGGCCTCGTACTGATTGCATCCTCCTACAACATCTCAGCGGATGACGGTAGCAGAATCATCTCCTGTTTGTGTGGTTTAGGATAAACGTGCAACATTTCGTATTTACTGGACTTCCCCTCCCCGGAGGCATAGAAAAGCTTCCTTTAGGAAAAAACAGAGCTCACGCAGAGATTGGTTGACTTGCCCGAGATCAACTGGTGTGGGAGAGTGAAGGTGGGGGAAGAAGGGGATCCAGGGGCGGGGTGGGAGTCAATGTCTTGTCTGTTACTCCCACGAGGACAGGGAGAGGAGACAGGATATTCGACCCGCTATCCTCTTCTATCCTATTCACATGCCCACATGGCCTTTCCTCCAAGGCCACATTCTTTCCCTTTGCCTTGTGGCCAAGAGCCCACTCAGCTTGCACAGATCTAGTCCCCAAATATGAGTTAGAGTCATTTTCCTAACCTTTCAGACCATGTCAGCAGCACTTCACCCTTTCTTGTAAATCTGCCGCCGCACAGCCCACAGCATCCCAAAGTACCAGCTGCAAGAAACAGCGGCCGCAAGCTCTAAGCCCCACCACAGGGCTCTGCTCTTCCTCGCGGAACTGGATGTGAGTCTTGCTGACTCTACATCAGGCCGCACGCTAACCAGTGTTTTGCATACTCTTCCTTTGTGGGCATTTGTCTCTGACTTGACCTTTCTCAGCCTGATGGAGACCAAGTCTGCTTCTGCTGGACCCGTCAGGCTTCTTCTGGCGGACATTCTGCTGGGTGCTTAAGTGGCCCCTGATATTGTGTTCCCCTAAAAACTGAAAACCACTTAAGGCTGAAGACAGGTTCAGATTTTACCAGAGGGCCTTCTGAGTGGCCTGGAACGAAATCTGCTTTATGTCGGTCTTTCTTTTCCACCGGCAGAGAAAGGGGATGGGCCTGATGGTCTGACAGCGTCTTCCTACGGGAGAGGGTGGTGCAGACTGAGGCACGTGGTAGGCCTGGTTTCTGGGCCCGCCTCCCTCCTCTCTGCCTCAGTGACTTTGTGCAACTCAGCTTCTCGGAGCCCTTGCTCTCCTCTTCCATTCATGGTGGTGATAGCACCTGTCCTGCCCTCACCTTAACACAGCTGCTGTGTACGAAAATGAAAACAGAAACACCTGGTCGACTGTAATGTGGAAGAACAAGGAGAGGGGCCATCACGATCACGGAGATGTTTCTGCTTATCACACTTTTACGTTCCCTAAGCCCGTTTCCGCCTACAGGCTGCAGCATTCAAACGAGTCACCGTCCAGAGGGAAAGACCACCCCGGGGAGAAAAGCAGGGAGTGGACAAGATGGACACAGCGATGAATTGTACGCTCTTCAGCGCACGTGCTCCGGTGGACTCTTCTGGAAAACAGGACAATGAGGGAGATAGTCGAGGTCTTCGCTCTCAGGAAGCTACGTTCCAGGGGGAGAGTAGGCAGAGGATAAGCAAGCAAGCAAAGGAGGTCGAGATATGTGATCCTCCCGCTGTGGGCGCAAGGAGGGGCTCCCACCTTCCCCATCTCCTTCTGAGATAGCAGGAATGGTGGCCACAAGCTCTGTGTGAATCCTTGCCCCTGCCAGGACAAGATGTGAAGTTTTTGGCCAGGGCACATGAGGATGTGTTGGTTCTTTATATTTTTGGTGCAGTGACAACATGATGAAACGTTGATGAGACAAAAAAAGTTAAGGCATGAGAGGGGCGCCTGGGTGGCTTAGTCGGTTAAGCGGCTGCCTTCCACTCAGGGTCCTGGGTTCGAGCCCCACGTTGGGCTCCCTGCTCAATGGGGAGTCTACTTCTCCTTCTCCCTCTGTCTCTTCCTCCCACCCCCAGCTTGTGCTTTCTGCACCTTCTCTCTCTCCCAAATAAATAAGAAAAATCTTTAAAAAAAAAAAATTAAGGCATGAGAGATCCAGACAAATGATTTTCCAGTTATACGAGGATTTCTAGCCTCAGCTTGGAATCCTTGTTGAAATCTTTAAAAAGGAATGCAAGCCTGCATCCCCTCACTTCCTCTCCATTTTTCCAACCCCAGGAAACTGCACCAAATACTTTCAGTTCTAAAACTGTTTGTCTCTCATCCTTCATAATATGTCACCTCCTCAGGGAAGCTTCTCATCACCCAGTGAGACAAACCTCCCCTTTCTCCACAGCTCTGGCACTAAGAACCCCACACAGCACTTTCATGATACACTATCACCCCTGACTTGCTGGCTTGTCTCTCACTAGAGGAAAAGCATCTCTGGTTAGGGCTATGTTCCATTTGATTTTGAAGCCCCAACACCTACTGTCATGGGGGAAACATAGTAAGTACTCAATAAACACCTGTTCACAAGACCATGTCTCACATGAATCTATAGCCAATTTAGAAGACACGCTGGACGTGAACACAGACCATAGGACATGCTGTGACAGTTGGTTTAATAAGACAAATACCCCACTTTTCAGTGATTTTCCCACTTCTTCTATAAGGACTTGTGTTGTAGTTGATGTCCTACCGAGAGTTCCTGGTCACATGAGGTTTTGATCCAAATGATATCTACATAAGGACTGATAAGCATGGAGTAATGTACAGAATTATTGAATCACTATATTGTACACCTGATATTAATATAAGTGTACGCTCATTATAGCAGAATTTGAGGAAATTAATAGTGCCCACTTGATCTAACTACCAGTTTGTAAAAACTACCAGAAAAAGATGTGCTATGACATCCTGGGGCTGCCATCAGCATAATCCAGACTATGGGAAACTATAGACACATTACCTAGTTTTGTCAACCAAAAAATTACAAATAAAAAATAAGAGAAGGGTGGGAAGAGAGAGAGTAACCACACTAAGAGACATACATGTCAGTTCAAGTACGGGCCTTATTTGAATCCTGGTCCACACAAAAAAATTACTAAAAAAAAAATCTATAAGGGGATGCCTGGGTGGCTCAGTCTGTTAAGCCTCTGCCTTCGGCTCAGGTCATGGTCCCAGAGTCCTGGGATCAAGTCCCGAATCAGGCTCCCTGCTCAGCGGGAAGCCTGCTTCTCCCTCTCCTGCTCCCCCTGCTTGTGTATTCTCTTTCTCTCTTTGTCAAATAAATAAATAAAATCTTTAAAAAACAAAACAACAATGAAAAAACCTTCAGAACTATAAGGCAATAGAGGGTATGTGATCACTGACTACATTTGATACTACCTAATTATTTTTCAGGTGTGCTAATGACCTAGTGGTTATATTTTTTAAAAGAGTTATAATCTTTAAGATATACATCTAGATGAAATGATACAATGTCTAGGAATTAATTTTTTTAAACCTGGAGTAGAGAAGTGGGTAGGAAGTACACGGTACAGATGCCAAAGGAGCAAGCAGGAAGGGCTCAATACATTTGTTTTCATTATACTGTTCTTACTACTTTCATAAAAGTTTGAAAATTTCCATTAAATAAAAAATTTACTTTTTTATTATTTATTATTATTATTATTTATTAAAAAATCAGTAGTTTATGAAAGTCTTGTTCCCTGAACTCCATGGAGCAGGCTCCCTATGAACAATGTTGGCCAGACTGGGTGGTGGCCCTTTCTGGGGGTGGGGAGGGGCGCGGAAAGCTGTAGGCAGCTGGGTGATTCCTCCAGTGCTGCCCTCAGAGAATGAGAGGCAAGCCGGTCCCCAGAGACCCAATCACTACCTTCCGCAGAGAGGCTCCTGGTTCCACGGAGATGTGTATCTCAGACTCTGGAAACCAATGGAGGGAGAAAGAAGTATTTCTCAACCTCTCAGATGGAAAAATAAATGCTCAGGAAAGGCAGACCGTTAAGGACATGGAATTTGGATCAGAAGGTTTGGATTCCCTCCTTGTTCCACAGCTGGGACCAGGGGACGTCTCAGGGCCTCAATGTTCTCATCCGTAAAATAGGAAGGTAAGATGGGATCTCGTATGGGGAGGTGAGAGGCAGCACCAAGTGGTGGGTCAGACGCTTGGGTCTGAACCATGGCTCTGTTGTACCATGCACACAGTCAAGTACTAAATAAATGAACGCTGTTAAAATTAATTATTTAAGAAAAAGCAATTTGTTCAAGGCCTCAAAGTGAGTCAGCAGGGTACTACTTGGCGGGGGAGGATTTGCGCTCTGCTGTTATCCCCACTAACCTCTGGGCTTCTCTTTCAGCTCCGTCTGGGCAGCTGACTCACAACCAGTCGTTTTTTGCACAGTGCAGGAGAGACGGAGACAGCGAGATGGGGCATTCCTGTTCGGACAGCTGGGCCACCCCGGAGGACAGCGATGAATCAGCCTTTGCTGCTGCCACACTCAGCACACAAGGCTTCTCAAACAGAAGCAGAGCATCTGACCCAGGGGTGGGTGGATGATGGCAATGGATGACTGTCTCCTTGTGCTCCCCCCCACCCCCAGAGCACTCAGCAACTTCAGCCCGCTTCTCCAGCTTCTCAGTAGAAATGTATTTTTTTTTTTTTTTCAAATGCAGGGATCAAGCTAGCGAGAGGGACATGCGTGCATGTGCACGTGTGAGTTATACATGTGCACATGTTAGAGGATGCTTGTAAACCCATGCCCATTACAATGGCTGACAAGTCATCCACTTTCCTGGGCCCCGCATCCCTTAGAGGGGTGCGCAGTCATGATCCCAGAGGACCTCGGGGCACATGTGGTTTCAGAGCAGAGTCTTGAGTTTGAGTGATCCAAGGCCTATATCCTGAATCTCATCATTGTCTGTCTAGAGCATAAGAGGTACAAGGAAGCAAGAATTCCATTTCCTTTTTGTGAATGACTGTTTCTGTTGGACTGAGGAGTCAGGCTGGGCAAAGAGAAGGGTGACAGCTCAGGATATGCACTTATGGATGTGGAATTAATTGGTGAATTTAAAAAATGTATAATGTCTTGAATTTTGCAGTAAGAATCCTTTAGACTTGCTCTATTGTCTGTAAGACAATAGGTGGGACACTCGATTCATTCTTTTTTTTTTTTAAGATTTTATTTATTTATTTGACAGAGAGAGATCACAAGGAGGCAGAGAGGAAGGCAGAGAGAGATGGGGAAGCAGGCTCCCCGCCGTGCAGAGAGCCTGATGTGGGGCTCGATCCCTGGACTCTGGGATCATGACCTGAGCCAAAGGCAGAGGCTTAACCCACTGAACCACCCAGGCGCCTCCAATTCATTCATTCTATTATGCTTGTAAATAATGACTGTAATGAACAACCCATTAATTACCATGAATGAACAAGGTTGAAATAAAAACAAATAGGTATACATAAAATAATTTCTAGTCAAACTTCATTTCTTACAGAGTAGCACCCAGTCTAACTTTTATTTTGCTAAATAATTAAAAAGAGCCTCGATGTCTTATTTTGGGTATTGAAAAACCTTGGGTCCTGCTCTGCAGAATACATTTTCCCAGGACAAGCTGCTCACAGCATTTGGCTTTGACATTAAAAACGCTGTAACTGGGCGCCTGGGTGGCTCAGTGGATTAAAGCCTCTACCTTCGGCTCAGGTCATGATCCCAGAGTCCAGGGATCGAGCCCCACATCAGGCGCTCTGCACGGCGCTCTGCACGGTGCTCTGCTCAACGGGGAGCCTGCTTCCCTTCCTCTCTCTCTGCCTGCCTCTTTGCCTGCTTGTGATCTCTCTCTGTCAAATAAATAAACAAATAATCTTAAAAAAAAACAACCAACAACAACGCTGTAACTAATTGTTTGCAATTTATCAGAAAGAAAAAGGTAATTGGTCTTTTAAGGTTTGCTTATTCTGCTTATGCTATGGAAAAAAGATAAGGCTCCAGTTCTCCTTTCAAATCGGTTACATGTGGAATAGAGGATGAGCATTTGCTTGGAAGTAGGCAGGCCCATGTCTGAATCCTAACCAGTGAGCAGCTGTGTTGCCCTGAGAAAGTCATTTTTCTCACTTGGGCTCCACCCCCTCATTTGAAAATAGGGTCTGTATGTCATTCCCAGCTCACTCAATTTTCACAACAAAGCTTTACGGTCAGGAGGTTTATTATGTGAAAGCTGAGGACCTAACTCCTATAGATCAGGGATCAGCAAACTATAGCCCAAGGTCAAATCCAGTCTGCCACTCACTCTATATACAACCCACAAGCAAAAAATGGGTTTTACATTTTTAAATGGTTGGAAAAAATAAAGGAATATTGTTGTGACAGGTGTAAATAACATGAAGTTCAAATTTCAGTGTCTGTAAATACCCCTTTATTGGAACTCAGCCATGCTCATGGGTTTACATGTCATCTGCCTGCTTTTGTAGGATGACAGCAAAGTTAAGTTGTTGCCACAGAGACCCTGAGGCCCATAGAAAATATTTATTCTCTGGTTTTTTTTTTTTTTTAAAGATTTTTATTTATTTGACAGACAGAGATCACAAGTAGGCAGAGAGGCAGGCAGAGAGAGGGGGGAGGAAGCAGGCTCCCTGCAGAGCAGAGAGCCCGACGCGGGGCTCAATCCCAGGACCCTGGGATCATGACCCGAGCCGAAGGCAGAGGCTTTAACCCACTGAGCCACCCAGGTGCCCCTATTCTCTGGTTCTTTATCAAGTTTGCTGACCCTTACCACAGATCAGTATGTCTCCAGCTTTAACGTACATACCGATTACTGAGGGATCTTATTAACATGTAGTTTCTAATTTAGAAGGGTTGGGGTGGAGTGGAGGCTTTGCATTTCTAACAAGGTCCGGGGGCTGCCTGAGCTGCTGATCTGGGGACCCCATTTTGAGTGGCAAGGCTAGGCTCGATCAGACAGATCTGGGGACACCATGATTCGCTCAACATCCTTTGGGGCCTTTCCAGAGGCTTTAAAATAAACTCAGACTTACTACTATTTGATTCTTACCAGTCTGTCCAGTTTCGTTGCCTGCCCCCGACCCCATGCTTCTCACACACATACCCAGAAACACACTCCCACATGTACACACACATGCCTTCTGCTCCCTGATGCTTTAGGCTTTCTCATTCACATGCCTATGCACACCCTGGACTTTCTGCCTAGAACATTCTCTCATCTCCCCACCCCTCCACCCCAGACATGGCCAACTGTCCGGTTTCTTGTCCTTCATGCTTCAGCTCAAGTGGCACCTCCTTTGAGAGGAGCCTTCCTGGGTTCCCTGAGACTGAGGTAAGTGGCACTGTCATGAGGTCCCTTTAGTACCTCATCTCCCCTTCACAGCCTGAATCACACACCGCGTGACCTGTGTCCTTAAAGCAGAGGTCATCGCACAAATTCCTGCTTGTCTACGAACCAAGCCCGGTTCTTGGCACATGGCAGGGGTATACTGCGTGGAACAGGACAACAGGGACGCCTGGGATCAGCCAGCAAATCACGTGGAGAGTGGGGACTACGGCCTACCCTCTCTGAATCCTGGCATGTTGCTTTCTTTTCCCCGAGCCATGCTTCAGAAATCGATGTCCTTTGTTGCAACTGATGGATGTTTTAGAGTGTTTCAGTGGGACAGAAATCCAGCCTGTGCTCTGAAACCCTCAGAGCCTTTGGGAACAGCAGCCTTGTCCCCTGGCTAGCCACACTGTGGAGTACAGAGAATTTCTGAGCCTGGGGAGCAGCTCCTGAAAACATACTCCCAGAATGCAGAGCCAGTCCTGACAGCTGGATCCTCAGGCTCAGCACCCAAGTAGGGAGTTCCTTGTCTGGAGCCTGACTTATGCAAAGTGCTGAGAAGGGCTCCGTGAGAAGCCCTGGGAAACAGACACCTTCTCATTTCTCGTGGCTTCGATTTCCTTACTGTTACCGGAAGCCGAAGGAATGTGGATAGGCCGGACAGACTGTAGGCTGAGTGCAGCGACAGTGGAGACAAGGGGAGGGAGCACCCGGCAGGGACCACCAGCCCTTCCACCCGCCCAGCTAGTTGAGAGAGCTGAGGAAGGGTGACGGAAAGGAGGCGACAGTGTGGAGAGCCCCGGAACCCACCCTGAGTATGCCCCACCTGCTCAGTATGGTATCTTCCCCACCCCTCCTCCACCTGACCTAAAATTCCCTACCCGAAATCCCCAGAACTATTCTCTCCGAAAGGTCGCTGAGAGCTGGTATGGACTGAACTGAATTGGGTCCCTTCCCCACAAATTCCCATGTTGAAGCCCCACCCCCTAACACGACAGCATTTGAAAATGGCGACTTTGCGACACCATGAAGGTTAGATAAGCTCACGAGGGTGCAGCAGAGATCTGACAGGACTCGTGGGCCACCAGAAGAGGCACCTCGCTCCCCACCAGCGCCCAGGCGGGAAAGGCCACGTGAAGGCACAGTGAGAAGGGAGCCGTCTGCAAAACCAGGAAGAGGGCCCTCACCGGAACCCCAACTCTGCTCGACCTTGATCTTGGACTTCCAGCCTCCACAACCGTGAGAGGGTAACTGACAGGGGTTTAAGTGGCCAGCCTGGGGCTCCGTGATCCGGGAGCCAGAGCGGACCACGCCGCAGCCTTCCTTCACAGGTCATCTGATCAGATGCGTTCCCACCAAGGATCGTTCATTAAGCTCAGGAAGGCGGCAGGGACCAGTCCACTTTTGC
Organism: Lutra lutra; assembly: GCF_902655055.1. Taxonomy (NCBI): domain Eukaryota; kingdom Metazoa; phylum Chordata; class Mammalia; order Carnivora; family Mustelidae; genus Lutra; species Lutra lutra. The sequence goes on along the minus strand of NC_062287.1, from coordinate 18,248,647 downwards.
TTGCTGTCATCTCCCCAGCACGTGGTACGAGGCACAGAAATAATAAATGTAAATGAACGAATGAACGTACTGAGTGCTCACTGGGTACTTGGCACCATGCATCGTGGTACGGAAACAGGAAAAACGAAGACACCATCACTCCAAGGAGACGGTGATGCGATATGCGAAGCGCTCCAACAGAGCCACAGGACCGGGACCTGCCGGGCAGCGCACAGAGACGTGCATGCGCACACGTCCACGCGGGACCCGCGCGCGCTCCTTCCGCTTCAGGGTGGGAGTGGGTTGAGCCCGACCGAGGAGTGAGAAACTGGTAATGCAATCTGAGAAATTTTCTCAAAGAGAGGCGTATGTGAAAAGGACGTTTATGATTTCACTTGAGAGCGAAAAATGCACCCGGGAAAAAGGCACCTGTTGACTCATTGATCAACAAACTTGAGCAAGCCTCAGGGGTGTTAACATTGTGGGAACTTGAGCTGTCAGAGATAGCTGGGTGGGGGCGCCTGGGTGGCTCAGTGGGTTGAACCTCTGCCTTCCGCTCAGCACATGATCTCAGGGTCCTGGGATCGAGCCCCGCCTAGGGCTCTCTGCTCAGCAGGGAGCCTGCTTCCCCACCCCCCCACCTCCACCTGCCTCTGCCTACTTGTGATCTCTGTCAAATAAATAAATAAAATCTTAAAAAAAAAAAAAAAAAAAACATAGCTGGGTGCTACGAAGAGTACTGGGGCGGAGGGGAAGGTGAGGGCAAGCAGACCGGAGAGAGAGGCAGCAAGCAGATGGTGATCACCTCCTAACTGGAGTAATACCTGGAAACACAGAGAAGGGAGCCAAAGGAAGAGAGAAGCAGAAGTCATTACAGCAGCGGAGTAATGTTTGTTGGTCTCTTGAATTGTTAAAATGAAATCTTCAGAGGGTCTTGGGGGGTGGGGGGAAGGAGAAGGGCTCCCAAAACAGACTAACCCGGGGATGTTGGAACAATCCCTTACAAGTTGGAAAAAGCCGTTAACTGATCTGCCTGGCTCTTCTCATTTGTAAAATGGAAACACTACTTACTGATCCCCCCTCAGGATGCAGAAGAGTAAGACACACACAATAGGTCCACAACAAAAGTGAGCTCTTACTAGCTGTCTCTAATTAAGAAGTTAAAAAAAAAAAAAAGAAAGAAAGAAAAAGAAAGAGAAAAAGAAAAAGAAAAAAAGAGTTCCAAACACCCTGCAGTTTCAAGATGGCCCTTTGAAAACTTGGAAGAAAGCAGGCTTCCCTCACCGCACGTCATACCTCCTTGTTTGGTGACTATCCCTGCTTCTGTATGTGTCTGTCCTTCTCCTAATCTCAGGGATTCTCAGGGGCCAGGAATGCATCTGTTTGTCTGGGGCCCTTGGATCTACATGGTCCTGGGCTCATCAAAAGGCACTCCTTGAAACTCTGGATAATTAATTGCACAGATGGGCAAAGCAGACGTAAACCATCTTACCCAGAGTCACAGGAAAGATCAGCAGCAGAGCATGTTCTAGAACTTTGACCTCACAGTCCATTGACTTCTGGAGACCACATGGTCACAGACCAAACAGAACAAAGCCTCTGATCTCATCCGGGGACAGATGCATTCTTCTCCAAATCCCCACCAATTGGGAACTGCCACCCAACACTGAGCAGCCCATGTCACCTTCCTCCCTCTCAGAAGTGGCATCCACACTTTCACAAGGAAAAGCAGACACAACACTCGAAACAACTCTTAAAACACCTTCCTGCAATGTGGGCTATAAACACAGGAAACGGCAGCTGGCTGAGCTACCAGTAACGTTTATTTGCCAGTCAGGGTGCGAGAGCTCTGTGTGTGAGTTTAAAGCTGTCATCCAGGAACAAAAATAAACCAGTAAAGCAGAAACTGAGGCACCCTGACTGTAAATCTAACAGAAGGGGCTTTGGAGTCAGAAAGGCTAGGGTTAGAAACCCAGCTCTGCCACTATTCGTGAGGCATGTCCAGTCACCTTTTGAGCCCCCATTAGCTCATTTGCAAATGGGCCTATTAATACGAACTGTGTGGGTTTTCAGTGAAGAGTAACTGACATAGTGATTGTAAGGTGCTGAGGCTAGCGACTTTGGCACAGAAAAAGATGATTATGATTGGTATTTACCTTCAAGCTCCTTGGTATTTCCCCAAAGCTGAACACTTTCATTTTTAAGATTTTATTCATTCATTTGTCAGAGAGAGAGAGCACAAACAGGAGGAATGGCAGGCAGAGAGAGAAGCAGGATCCCCGCTGAGCAAGGAACCCGACTTGGGACTCAATCCCAGAACCCTGCGATCATGACCTAAGCTGAAGGCAGATGCTTAACCGACTGAGCCACCCAGGCATCCCAGAGCTGAATGCTTATGTCCACATAAAAACCTGCACATGGATGTTTACAGCTACTTTATTCAAAATGCCAAATCTTGGGAATCAACCAAGACGTCCTTTATTTGGTGACTAGATAAGCTGTGGTAATCCAGACAATGGAATATTATTTAGTGCTAAAAAGAAATAAACTATCGGGGTGCCAGTGGTTAAGTCTCAGTGGTTAAGCCTCTGCCTTCAGCTCGGGTCATGATCTCAGGGTCCTGGGATTGAGCCCCGCATTGGGTTCCCTGCTCAGCAGGGAGCCTGCTTTCCCCTCTCCCTCTGCCTGCCTCTCTGCCTACTTGTGATCTCTCTCTCTCTCTCTTTCTGTCAAATAAATAAATAAATAAATAATCTTTAAAGAAAAAGAAAAAAACGAACTATCAAGCCAGGAAGATGTGGAGGGACATTAAATATATATTTTGGGCAGAATATAAACATATATTCCAGACGGGCAGAAGAAGCCCATTTGGAAAGGCTATATAGTGTATGGTGCCAACATATGGACAGTGAGCTGAAAAAGTTAACACAATGGAGTGGTTGCAGGAGGAGGAAATGCCAGGGTTTGGGGGTGGGATGGAGTAGGGAGCGATAAATAGGCAATAGGTAGAACGCAGAGACTTTTAGGGCAATGAAAACACCTTGTATGGGATGCCTGGGTGGCTCAGTTGGTTGAGCAGTTGCCTTCGGCTCGGGTCATGATCCCAGCGTCCTGGGATCGAGTCCCACATCCGGCTCCTTGCTCATCAGGGAGCCTGCTTCTCCCTCTGCCTCTGCCTGCCATTCTGTCTGCCTGTGCTCGCTCTCTCTCCCTCTCTCTCTCTCTGACAAATAAATAAATGAAATCTTAAAAAAAAAAAAAAAAGAAAACACCTTGTATGATACTATGATGATGGATACGTGTCCTTACACATCTGTCCAAACTCATGAAAGGCATAACACCAGCAGTGAACCCTAAGGTAAGCTATTGGCTTTGGGTGATGGTCATGTGTCAATGTAGGGTCATCACAAAGGTGCCAGTTTGGTAAGTGATACTGATGATGGGAGAGGCTGGGGCACGTGTGGGGGGCAGTGGTATTTGGGAAATCTCTGTATTTTGCTCTGAACCTAAAACGCCTCTAAAAAAATAGTCTTCAAAAATGCTGTTTCTCTCCAACACCCTGGAGGGCCTCATGTAAAGAACGGCACTTGACAATATCCAGATCTTTGGAAGAACCCCAGAACCCCAAGCAGAGTCATTTGCTGGCTCCCTCGCCATTCCATAGCTCCAGCTACCTGTCTGTTTCAGGGCATGTGGCAGAGTGCGACACACATGTGACTACTTCTTGGTCCTCCCTATTAAACGGGGAGCACCAAGGCAGCAGGGGCCATTCCTTCTGCATTGTATTTTCTTTTGATCCTAGCAGCAAGCAAGCAAGCCTGATAATAGCATGTTGAAACAAACAAACAAAACCACCCCGTGAACAGGAAACTGGTACAAGGAAGAGAAAGAGGCACTCTGGACCCTGACATACAGCTCTCTGATGGTACTCCCAATATTCTGGCAGGAGTCCAGCAGTGAGCAGAGAAAGGCTAAAGAAACATGGTAGTACTTCCTCCTTGATGGTGATCTTCTTCTTTTTCTATTAAAGAAAGCTCCCTCTGTAGAAAGGCAATTCCAGAGCAAAGAAAGCCAAACAAGGAAATAACCTCAGATCCTTTAGCAAAAAGTGTTGCAACATACATTCCCTCCATCATCAGAAAGATGCAAGGACAAAAGACAGAACATTAGCCCTTCTGGAATTTTCTATTGCAAGGAGTTCAAGGCTCACTTAAGGCTACTTCTTTTATGGCTGAAAATTCCAGTCTCCTGAGTCTATTATAAACTCAAAGCCATCCTCCTTCCTCACAAGTTCTTTCTCTTCCTATTCCTGGGGTGGGGGGGTGTTCTGCCCTGGCTCGGTTACACTGGACTTGTCCCTCTCCTCTGCCTGTGGCTCATTGCTGCTTGTCTGAGCCTCTGCCCACTCCCTCTGTCCCAAAGTGGTCACATGCCCAGAGCTGACTACACATGGGTGAGTATGTGCCCACCAAGCGAGAGCTTGAGGCCCACCCCTTCTGAGGCCCTTGTCTGACTCCCTGAGGTCAGCACTGTGTGTCCCTTCAGCCCTTGCATGAGGACAATGCAATCCTACCAACCTTGGTGGGGCTGATCCCAAAGGGATGCTTGGGAAGGGGATGTTCAGAGAATCCAGAGACTTGGCATGAACATACTTTAAAGACAGCAGGCTTGGAGGTCAGGTCCACCCCCACTTGTTCTTCCTACTCTTGGCTGTTCAATACCTCAGGAGTCAGTGAGCTCCCTCTGTGGGCTACTTGTATGCACATGGTCCTAGGACCACCTAGTTGTACCCCTGAATAGCTTTGGGTACATTTCTGTAGGGTCCTCCCCCCCATATTTTATTTTATTTTATTTTATTTTATTTATTATTTTTTTTTAGTTTCAGAGATAGAGTTTGGTGATTCATCAGTTGAATATAACACCCAGTGCTCATTTCATCAGGTGCCCTCCTTAATGCCCATCACCCACCAACCCCATCCCCACACCCATCCATATTTTAAATAGGGGAAATGATCTCTTTTAGCGTCAGTGCGGTGGAATCATGCATGTGAAAGCACCTATCCAGAAGGTTCCTCATAAAGGACACCCTCAGATTTCATATCCTTCCCCACAGACCTCAGATCCCAGGCTGGCCAAGCTTAACCCTGGTGGTGGCTTCAGATATGTTCTCCAACCTATGTCCTTCTGAGGAGGCTGAGAAGGAAGCTCAGTCACAGTCAGTCATAACTGGGCAGAGAAGATCCTGGAGCACACCACAGCCAAGCCACTGGTTTCCAGATTGTTTTTCTGGTGAACTGGCATTTGCCCCACCCGCCAGCCATATAACTGCCACCAAAGTCCACAAAATAAGCATCCTCTTTTCTTATGACAGCCCCCTAGATATCAAAGGAGAGAACCTTCCTCCCTTTCTATCTTATCACATGATATCACCATCTTCTGCTTGAGTCTATCTTGCCCAAGAGCTTGAGAGCAACTTGCGGTCAGGGACAGGGTCTTACTCATATCGGTCCCTCAAAAGCCTTCCCCAATCACACAGGACACACGCCATCTTGCTGAAGCAGTTTTACTGGTGTCGAGCCCCTCGTCCTCGGCCGGCCCACCTCCCTGCTCTGCTGGCCCGCAGGGCCGCCAGCCACCGGCCAGAACAACACAAGCACACTCGCCACCTTCCTGCCGAGGCTGGATGGATGAAGTGATACCCGGAGGTCTGGGGTGCCTGAAGCAGCCAGACAGCAGAAGAGTTGTGGCTGTGCATCCGGCCTTACAGTGGAGAGCCTGTGCTCTTACTTGGAGGAAGATAGGGACTTCAAACGTCCTTCTCAATCCTGACCCACAAAGCTGTTGAAGGTCTCCGGTGAGGCTGGAGGTGCCTAAAGGCTCACCTTGATGATCTGTTGATTCTTCAGACCAACCAACTCCCCCAGGGTCCCCTGCCATCATGACCACCGTGCTGGCGTGTTGGGGATCCTTCCTGATAAGGACAGTAGCTCTGAATACTTGTGAGTCAGGAAGGAGGAGGGAGTGGTGTGGTTCTGCACAGAGTTCTGTAGGGAGGAGAAGAGCCATTCCACACACCTCAGCCAACTCCCCACATCTCCCTGACCCTCCCCAGAAGGCCCACCCAATCAACTGAATGCTTAAGTTATCCCTAGGCCCCAAGTCTTAAAGATGTTGGGAAGAGAACTTAGGAACTCACCAAAGACTTGCAATGACCATTGACTTATACCCAGAGTCCTCTCCTGCGTCCCATACAACCCTGTGATTCCAAAGCTTGTGATCTGTATCACTATACAGCTACCATTCATGGTGCACTGAAGAGTCAGGCTCTGGACTAACTATCTTGTGTGTATTATCTCATTTAAATGAATAGCAGGCAAACCATTATGTACTCTGCCCAAGGAGTCCCTCCCAGAGGCCACGGGAACAGGTGTACACTTCCTGTGTGCGTTGTGGAGGGCTCCATTTGCAACACAGATAGAGGCTGGGAGACACGGCTCATGGGGACGTGGTGTTCTGTAAACTCCTGAGTACAATCCCATGCCTGTCTTCCCCAAATCTGGAGCCACGATGGGTAGTACACATAACATGTACACACGCTTTCGGAAAGGGTGATGATATCACGGCAACTCTATACAAAATTAGTAGACAGTCAACCACACTGTAACTATTTGGGCCCACTGAGAGATGGAACCAATGAGATTAAACACGTGAGCAACGAATCTGGTTGCCTTCTTGACCCCAGTTCTATGTAATCTAAAGACATCAAGTCATTTTTGCTTCCTTCTGCCAATCGTCAAACATTACTAAACACCAGCTATCATCAACACTGTGGGTGCTGGTTAGGAGCCCTGACTTGGGAATCTGACCACCTGGGGTAGGCCCCTTGGGTCTACCACTTACTTGCTGTGTGGTCTTGGGCGACTCAAAAATTTCCGTGCCTCAGTTTTCTCATCTGTAGAATGGGGATGATAACAATTTCTATCTCATAAGATTGTTATGAAGAATAAACAAAATAATGCACATGTCATGTTTTATAATACTGCAGGGCACAGAGTAGGCACTCGGTGAAAGTTAGCTAGGAATATTCAGTGCTGGGTTGGAATGGTGAGGGCGAAGAGACAACCAGTGAGGAGTTAGGGATAAGAAAAGCTAATGAGGAGACCTGGTAGATGTCTGTCCTGTGCAAAAACATCACAAACTAAAAGGACATGCAGACCGAGAGTGTTACATGCACACACGTGCCATGGTAGAAGAATGATGGCTCCCAAAGATACCCTCATCCTACTCCCCAGAACCTATGAATACGTTCCCTTCCAGGACAGAAGGGACTTTGCAGATGTGACTAAGCTTGGCCTCTTAAGCAGAAGCACTGGAGTCAGTAGGGTCTTTCTCAGGGAGATGGTGAGGCAGGAAAGGCAGAGACAGATGGAAGCCCAGGTGGGAGGGGTGCCTTCTGTAGAAGGAGGAAGGGGCGATGAGCCAAGGAATACAGGCACACTCTAGAAGCTGGCGAAGTCAAGGGAACAGGCTCCCTCCTCGAGCCTCCAGCAAGAGCACAGCTCTATCGACATCTCAATTTTAGGGATCATGCCCACATTAGACTTCTGATCTCCTGATGTTAAAGAGAATAAATTGGTGTTGTTTTAAGTAATGACAAGTTTGTTAGAGTAGCAATAGGAAACTACTACATAGGCCTTTGGTCACATGTGCTGTATTTCACAAAACCTCTTGTTGTTCACAAAAGCCACTTGCTAACTCATTATGACTCACGTTCCCTACTTCCCAAAAAGGGTGAAGTGAAAATTTAAGCTTCCAGAGGGAAGTGTTCACTTTGATGCGGCTAGCCTGTCAAGGGGTTCCTCATGTTCCTCGTTCACAGCGTTAGCCTCTCAGAAGCAGCAGAGCTTGGTTAGGGAGGATTAGAACGGCCCAGCAAATGTCACACAAAACCAGCAGATCACAGGCTTTCTGGAAGAGCCTCAAAGTACCAGGACCCAACCCCTGACAACAGTAGTATCATTTTACATGTGCGTGATCTTTTGTGATTTTTATTGCTCGTATATACATGGCCTCACTTTGATTCATCCAACCCATCGAAACACTCAATCAAGACCACATCCTGAGAAAGTGCCAGATTCAGAATTTGAAGCCAGTCTTTTGTCCCTAAAGCCAGTCTTCCCTCCACCGTAGTGGAAGGCAACATTTGTTCTTCCCCTCTGAGGTGGGTAACTGAGACAACTAACGGTCCCCTCCCACACCGCCCCTATCACCAGTGTGACGCTTCCTCCTCCTCTCCTCCCCTCCTCCCCCCATCCTTCTCGGAGGTGACCTCTCCAACTGGCCATAGACACATTAGCTGCTTCTTCCACAGGCTGAGATATAAACACATGGCACGGATAAGGAGGACAGCCAAAGGGAAAGAAAGAAAAGGCAGAGAAACTGTGAAAGGGTTAATCAAGATAACAGCCCAGTCCGTTCCTCTAGAAAACAGAGCCCAAAAGCCTTGTTAGCAATCTCCTTCTTGGAGGCAGAGCTTCTTGGGTCTGCTTCTGTCACTGAGCAGCTGGTGGTCTTGAAAAAGTCACTTCATTTGTTTGTCTCATTTTAGTTCTATGTAGAAAGAGGAAGTTGGACTGGAAAAGTTCCACCAGCAATGCTAGCTGTACATTTCTGAGATTCTACCTCTATGGGTCTTTTCCATGCAGGAACAGTCTGTTTCAACAAAGACACCGGAGTCATCCTGGATGGAGGGCGGGAGCCTTCGTGAGATTCTTCACCCTGAAGCAAATCCTACCAGGCCTCATGTGTGCCTCTCGAGCCAGGGAAAGTGATCTCTGTCATGAAGTCAAATACGAGGCACAGTCTAAGATGGGAATAATAACTAATACTTCTTTTTTTTTTAAATAAAGATTTTATTTATTTATTTGACACACAGAGAGAGATCACAAGTAGGCAGAGAGGCAGGCAGAGAGAGAGAGAGGGAAGGAAGCAGGCTCCCCGCTGAGCAGGGAGCCCAACTCAGGGCTCGATCCCAGGACCCTGAGACCACGACCTGAGCCGAAGGAGAGGCTTAACCCACTGAGTCACCCAGGCACCCCATAACCAATACTTCTTGAACACCTCTATCTCCGTACACTTTCTGTCGTCTAGAGCTCTCTCTAAGTTTCTGTTCAAGAAGTTGTTCATGGGGCTCCTGGGTGGTCTAAGTTCAGGGACCTGGGATCAAACCCTGTGAGGCTGCTTCTCCCTCTCCCTCTGCCTGCTGCTCCATTGGCTTGTGCTCTCTCTCTCTCTGTCACATAAATAAATAAAATCTTAAAAAAAAAGATGTCATTCATTTCCACATCCTTTAGCAACCCATGAAGAGCCACTATCACTCACCAAATGTCCTAAACTTAAAACCATGTATTACCCTGTGCTAACATTGTCCACATCCACCAACGCTCAGAAATTCAATGCCCACAAACATAAAACCTACCACGTAAAGTACAACTTCCCATTCTTTGGGGGTAAATGTACTCTCTTCAACCTTGATTCGGGTACCCCCACTCCAAGGTCTTCTGATTGTTTCTTTCTCCCTCTTCTTTCCTCTAGCCTTTCCTTCCAGAGCACCCAATAAAGCCATCATCCATTCATATTCCATACAGCCCCACTCGTGTTCAGGTTGTAGGTGAGTGCAGGTGGGCCCGTGTGTGTAGGACAACTTGCAGTGACTTTGAAGACTGCACAACACCTTCCCTCGGGGTCACGGAAGGTGCTCTGGTCCCTGACCACTGGCCACCCCATGAATCCTGATGTCTTACAGACAGAGCATAGATCCCTGGGCATTCCTTGGTGAGCTCTTTCTAATAGAGAGGTGGTGGTGGCAGGAGCTTACTGGAGAGAAGAAATTAGAGAAAATGAGCTTAGTGCATGGAGGGCTGAGATCTCAGTCAGAGACCAAAGCAAAGAAGAGCTGAGTAGGTTTCTCAATGCTTTATCCACAGTACCTAACACATTGACCAGCATGCAGCAACCACCAGGAAAGAGGCGTTGAGTAATGAGGGAAGGGTCACTCTGGCAAGGATCCTCTGGTGATCTCGGCATGGTTTCCAGTGAGGGCAGCTAAGTGCAGATACGGATGGGTGAGGCCGGGTACCGAGGTATGGATGGGAGAGCACATACAATCTCTAGAAGTGAGGGAATTCTAAAGCAAAGATGATTCTTATATCTAGATGGATGTTCTAGAATCTAGATCTCACAGTCAGATCTCAGTCAGCTGCGTCAGTTTCAGAAAGAAGATTCTAGATGTCTGAGGTAAGGGCTGTCAGAGGGTAGGGAAGAATCCCGGGGTCCTGATCCTCAGGAGTCTGGGGGTGCTGGAGAGGATTACTGGAAACCCCACAGAGAGGCTTTGGAATCTCCATCCGGGAACACCTCATTCACAACCAACTTTACTGACTTGGGCATTGGAAAGGGAATGGAATATTTCGTTGACCTCAGTTTTGTCATGAAATTCTCTTCTCCCCTGCCTTCTTCCATGACACCTGTCATTTTGTTCTTTTCCTGCCTCTTGAACCGTCCCCCTTAGCTTCCTTCACATCCTTTCTTCTCTACCCACCAGCTGGTCCCCAACAATACTATCCCTGGGGGTTGGCTTCTTTCCTTTCCTTTTCACTCTGCCTGTTCTTTACACCTACTGCCAGGCCTTCTGCTACAACCTCCAGCAAACAGTCTGGTCCCAACAAATTTCTCCGTCTCACCTCTCACTACCTCTCTGTCTCCTTCCCACCAATCCCAGCCCCCGGGGCGGCTGGCTCCGAAGTCAAGCTGTTCTCTCTGACTGGAATGCCTCCCCTCCTCTCCGCCAAGAAAAGCTCTCCTCATTATTTAAGGTCTGCCTTAATTATCACCTCCTCTGCTTTCCTCAACCTTCTCAAGTTACTCTAATTGTTTTTTCTGTGGTCCCACATGTGTTTTTTCAAACTTTGACTACAGCAATAATTGTTATCGTGATATTGCATTCCAGGTTTCTATGTCCTGCCCTCCTGAGGAAGTCAAGTTGAGCTCCTGGAGAAGACAAACTTCACATTCCTAACAAGTTCCTGGCATACAGCAGGCACTCAGTAAATGCCCAGTAGAAGAGTAAACAAAACAATGTCAAACCTAAAGTCAGGCCCTACTATGGGTCAGCTCTTTTGGTAGCCAACATGTTTTCTTTTCCTTCTGGCTAGATGGTGACAGAGAGGGAGAGGGTGGGAGAGTGATGAGCAGAGTGAGTCAAGAGACCCAAGTTTAGATTAAAATCTGCTTCTATCTTCCCTTGTGGTGTGGTATGAAATCATTCAAACGGTCTACTGATCTTCCCAAACTCCCACCTCTCAAACTGAAGGGTTCTGACGCCATCTTGTTCACACCCTGAATTCCCTTCAGGGCTCCCTGTCTGGTTACCAACCCTCCTCACCTCCTCACCTACAACCTGCATCTACCTCTGCCAGCGCACAGGTCACACGTTAGCATAATTGTCTGTCTTCCACACTAGACTGCCAGGTCCTGAGGGCAGAGATTTTATATGTATATAATATATATATAATTAATATATACTCATGTCTTATATATGTATGTTATATATATAATGATGCTCTGTCCTCCTCCTAACTCTTGTTAGAATAGGCTAGCACAGTTGTCCATAAACACGGGGTGAAGTGTACACACGCACACAAAGTTGGCATTACCAAGGAAACGTTTGATGGAGAGAACACATATGCGATACTGGATTGTTGTTTTTTAAATTTCATTGCAGTCTAGTTGACACACAATGTTATAGTGGTTTCAGCTGCACAACAGAGTAATTTGGCAAGACTTTATGGAACACTGTGCCCACCCCCAACCGTGAGTGTGGCTACCATCAGTCATATACAACACTACTGTGTGTGGAACCTTTGACTATATTCCCTATGCTGTGCCTTCTATTCCTGTGACTCATTCATTCCGGAACTGGGGGCCTGTACCTCCCACTCCCCTTGACCTGTTTTGCCCATCCCCCCACCCTTGGCAACCATCACTCTTGTTCTCCGTATTGATGGACCTGTTTCTGCTTTTTGTTTGTTTGTTTATTCATTTGTTTTGTTTTGTTTGTTTGCTTTTTTTAGATTCTATCTATATGTAAAACCATATGGTGTTTGTTTTTGTTTTTGTTTTCTCTCTTCTTGTCTTGTTCTCCAGATTTCATTTGTCAGGATATATCAGAAGAGGCCCCGAAGCGGGGAAAAAAAATACCAGGTGCATAAGTGGCTGCAGACCTTAGACAAAGGACTTGGGATCTTTGCAGGTAATCTAGGGATGACCCTGTCTCTTCCCTGCCTGCTTCACAGGGCGAAGCCTAACAAGGCTTGAGGGAGAAGAGACCAGAAAAGAAAGGGAGAGGAAGAGAGAAGAAGGGAGGCGGGGAGGAGGGGCAGGGTGTAGGGGTAAAGGGAAGCTCAGGGAAGAGAAGCCAAATGCGTTGTGATTGAACGAGTTCCCCAGGGTGGGTGAGATTTGCTTAGGCAGAAAGCAGACACATGCTGCGTCCACAGTCAACTCAAGGACAGGCTGGTTAAGGGATGACGTAGGCGATGTCACGGATTCAGAACTCCAGCCACTCCATGCTGTTCGGAGCGTGCGTCTGTGTTTCAACAAGACTGTACACAAAAGCAACCATCGGGGCAGATTTCTTCCCTGCTCCGAAAGTGCTTCTTACCTGAGATCGGAGAAGAAACATTTAGAGGGTCAATGCTCACAGTCAATATTTTTGAATGGGACATAGTCAACCCAGAAGCAGGATTCTAAACAAACCTGCCACCTGATTCATAGAGAAGGCTGAATCCGCAACACCTGAACAGAAATCTGAAATGTTCGGCTGCCTCTGGCCATCTGTGCTACCAGCTTCCTCTCGGCATTTTCCAGACGGCTGGGAGCTGCTCTCTGCTGGTGTTTCTTCCAGCTTCCCACTGTGTGTGGCAACAGCCCTCGTCTTGGTGGAGTTCACTGCCACTGCTGCTTTCTGTACGAGAATGCTCGTGCTTCCACTGGGGCAACGGAGCACAGTGTGAATTGTTACACAAGCAGCTGGTGACTTCCAGAAGGGAAGGTGCCCCTTTAATTAAAAAGGTGCCCAGAGCCATTTGTTTCCCCAGGGGCGGGGCTCAAGGCACTAACCTCCTCTTTCATTCAACCAGCACTCTGGCTGTTTTATGCAAGAAAGCACATTTCGTACCAATTTGAAAATTATACCATTGTATCCTACTTAAATGGCCCTCCCCCTCCCCATTGTAATTGGCTGCTATCATTCTTTCTGCTTATTCACTCTCTAGAATATCAATGGGCAGTCCTGAAGGGTTTTCTTTAAAGGGAGAAGAATTTGACAGTAAGGGACTGAGGAAAATAAAACAAAACAAAAACAGAAAAGCATAGCAGACACAGTGAAAACACCCTGTGTTGTCCAAAACCATGGGTCCATGACACCCGCGGGGCCCCAGAATGCATGAGATGTGGTTGACTTCAACCCCATTTACAGCTGGGAAGACTGAGGCCCTGGGAAAAGATGGAGATGGGTGTGAACTCAAATAGCCGATAAGCAAGAGCAGAGCAAGAGCTCAAAGCCAGGGTCTGAAAGAAAGGAAAGCTGAATTTGCTTTCCATTATCACGGGGCTACCGGTGGGGTGGGAACTGAGTGCAGAACCTTCACACTATCTGTAAAGTGTTGTTCCCCACACCCAGAAAAAGTACACCTGCTCCCTGGAGGGTCATTGTGGAGGGTTGTTCAGCCAGCTAGAGAGAGTCCCAGGCTGCCTCCGACAGCTGACTTCAGAGTGCCAGGTGGTGAAACTTGGCATTCATCTTTTCCTGCTGAGAACGGCACAGAATTTAGTAGGATACCATGCACCTAGCAAGAACTCAGACAATTTCTGGATGTTCATCGGAGGCCTTCCCAAGAGGACTCACCCCCATAAACAGGAGGAGGCCAAGAACATGCTGGCAAAGCCATCAGGAAAAACGGGGGGTGTGAGCGAGAGGGGCTGACAAGAAAGGAGATGTCCTATCACATAATCCTGAACCCCAATGGAAGGTCTGGAGGGCAGAGGCCCCTGCTCCATCTATCCGTCCATCCTCCAGGGACATTCTCCCACAAGCCTCTGGGTGACACCCAGTGGCCCCTGGGAAAATCCTCCAATGAAGAAGACAAGAGCTGTCAGCCCTGATGGGGACCGCAGGCATCTTCCTCTCCAGCAGCCGCTCCAACCTGCAGGGACTGTGCCCATCTCCGGGCAGAGAAGCACACTCTTGAGTGAGATTTTTTTCCTCTCTCTCTTTCCAGGGATGGAGTCTGATTCCATGTGAGGCTAATCAGAAGACAGCCATCTGGCGCTCCAGCATATCCCCAGCCCGGGCCATTTATTATAATCCGCAGATGGGGCGGCGCTGGGGGCAGCGCTGGCTGTGCCCCAGGTCTGCTTCTCCTCTGCCTTGCCCCCCTCAGGGCACTCTGCAGAAAGAGGTGCCAGGGAACAGAACCCAAGGGCTGAGGGAAGGCACAGCCCCTACCTCCTACTCACGACTCCGTGCCATGAGGAGTGGGGAGCTGAACCCTGGAGACAGCCCACAAAGGAGCCGAGCAGAACAGAATCACCAATGCAGTAGCACGACCGTCCCCATCTTCACTGAGGGCTCACCGGATGCCACAGACTCCGTGGCCATGGGCATGGAATGGCACCGCTTGCCTTTACAGTAGCCCTTCGAGGTAAGGACTACTACTAGCAACATTTTCCTGGCTAGGAAATGAAAGCATGGCACTTCCAGCCACTTGCCCAACGTGTCCCGGCTGCCTGACCAGTTGCAGGCTAGACTTCTGTGTCTCGGGCAGCCAATGCTGGGGTCTCTTCCGTGCCTTGCTGCCCAAGCAGTGGGACACCCCATCACACACACGCAGGCAGGGGATGTTGCTGCCATCAATCCCTCTGCCGCCCCTGTCACTGGCCAGAGGAGAGCTGGTGGGAGACACAGAGTCCCCTAGGCTTGCATGTGGCTTCTCTGAAAAGCCAAGCGTTTAGCTCTGAGAACGAGTGCCCACGCCCTTGGTGAAAAGCAGCTGGAGTTTGAGGCAGTGGAGGGCAGGGGGCGGGGTGGGGTGACAGGACAGAGTCACAAAGCAGGACCCTCATCACTCTCTGTGGCACTCACTCTTCCAAACCTTAGTAGACACTCTCAAGGTCTGAGACTTGACAGTGATCATGCATATCAATCTGCTTCGCCATCTCTAAAGGGATCTGGAAACCCGCGGTACTATTTCCAGGGCGCAGCGGAAGTTCTGCAGAAGGTCTGTGCGGAGGGGCTGTAATCGCGTTACCGGTCATTTCAAACCCACCGCTGTCTGCTAGCAACACGAGGAGATGAACTACTGATTCACGCAGCACCACGGAAGTCTCCAAAATATGCCGAAGGGAAGAAGCCAGGCAGGCACGAGAGGGTACACTGTGGGACTCCCGCTCTGTGTAGATCTGGAAAATGCAAGCTAATCTATAACGACAGAAAGCAGGTGGGTTTCCCAGGCAGAGGGTGGAAAGGGGAACGAGGAACCTTTTGGGGGTGACAGGTAAGTGCCGGGTCTTGTGGTGGTGATGCCACGGGGGTACGCTTTTGACAAAACTGATCAATCCATAAACAGATTTAGTTTCAGGTACATAAATGATACCTCAATAGTAGAAAATAAAAATGTGTGTCGAAGTCTTCCCTTTGGAACCAGGGCCCGTGTGCAGCCTGGGAAGGTCGCTGGACTTGCAGGTTGAGCTCAAGACTCTCAGGGCAACGGGGCCGGACCCAGGTCAAGTGCCCGAGCTCCTCCGAGCCTCAAGCCTCGTCATCTTTAAAACGAGGCTGTCACCCCAAGCTTTGCCTCATGGGACGGCTGTGCCAATCAAGAGGGTTGTTTGGCGCACGTGAGAGCAATTTTCCGACAGCAAAATAACAGACGTAGAGGACTGTGGTATGGGTGCGCGGAGATGATGGGTAACTTCAAGTCCTTTACTCTGCCCACCAAGAAGATCCCTTCAGCTCCGGGGCACCCACCATTGGTGTCCTCTCTCTACCCCAGGACCCCAGGGAAAGCAGCTACAGAATCGGCCATGACTCGGAGACACTGAGTTGACCAAGGACTTCCACGGGATCCAATGTCAACCCCCAGGAAAGCTGGAGAAGGCCAGAGAAACTGGATACTTTAATTCACAGGCGGCGCAAGGTGCCTCTCAATTCCATGTGAAGGCAGCTCTGAGGGCCTTTTATCTTTGGGCGGCGAAGCATAGCTAATGCAGCTCACTATCCAAAGCCAAGTCCAAGGTGCTTATCCCAGCTCTTTCCTTCCTCCACGATCCTGCTCTTTGACTAGGTAGGCATTGTTCAAATATTCCCCGTAGCAAAAAAGGACAACCTGAGAGCCCAGGTAGGTCTATGCTGGAGACTTCAACCAGCAACCACCTAGCATCTTGTTCATCCAGTCAATACAATAAAACCGTAATCCTCTCTGTCTGGTGTCCAGATTATATTTTCAACTACTCTAAGTCCTTTCCTGCCCGTGCAGGAAAAAAGCCTTCACAAAGCCTCGTGCGCCACACAGGACAGGTGTTGCTGGGTGTAGAAGCTGATGAGGAATGCTGAGGAAAAGGGAAGGCCCGACAGCTTCCTCAGTCAGAAGCTGGACAAGTGCTGGGCCATGGAACCCCTGCCACCGCGTCCTTTTGCAAGCCTGTTGTCTCTCCATCATCAGCAAACATTAAAGCCATTTGCTAGAGACAGAGCTCTGGCCACAGGCAGCCTCCAACAGACCCAACCAAAACAAAATTAAAGGTCAGAGGTGTATCAGCAAAGAACCCTCAGATTCAATGGTGAGGTGATGCTCCTACCCTTAGCCTCAAGCTGCAGAAGAGATAAGAGATAAGAGCCTTGCTCCTCCTCTAACCATAGAGGCCAGAAGGGGAGGGTGTGAAATCAAGTAGCAAAGCAACAGTCTCCCCTCCACCACAGAGTTCTGGGTCTGCCTTCCCTCCTGGCCCCCAGGCATGCCCTTCCCCCAGGCCTTTGCTCAGCGCACCGTTCCTTTGCCTTCCCACCAGCCTCGCTCCAGTCGTGAGCAATAGGGACCATTTTTTTTTTTTTAAAGATTGTATTTATTTATTTGACAGACAGAGATCACAAGTAGGCAGAGAGGCAGGCAGAGAGAGAGGAAGGGAAGCAGGCTCCCTGCTGAGCAGAGAGCCCGATGCGGGACTCGATCCCAGGACCCTGGGATCATGACCTGAGCCGAAGGCAGCGGCTCAACCCACTGAGCCACCCAGGCACCCAGGGACCATTCTTTTTAGAACCTTTGGAATAGGAACGTTTAGAAGAGCTACTGTGTATGGGGGAGGAGGAGGGATAAGGCCATTTTGGACCCTTGAAGGTTTCCTAACGAAGGCTTCCCTAACACCTCCTAACCTGGTGCACACACACACAGACACCCCGAAAAATTGCTGCTACTTAGTCCTTTCTATGTCAGGTCCTTCTACAGCAGTGTTTGTGGACTGAAGGTAATGGGGTGAGATGGAAAAAACATGGTAAGAAGGAACATACCCTGAGGTCACCCAGCTGGCCCAGTACTCCTACTGCTCTCCCTTAGCTCTGTCGGGCAGTTAACAGCGAGCACTAATTACTCCCGTACCTCTCAGAGGGAGGCAGTGAGGCCCCGAGGGGTTAGGTGACTTATCCAAGACCACAGCACAGCACGTCTGGAATGGGACCTGGGCCTTGCTGGCCCGAGCTCTCTGCCGGCTCACCCAGAGCCATGTGGAAGGTCTCCTCTTGCTGCTGCACGATGCCAGACTCAGTTACACACAATGGGGAAACCAGAGCTGTCGGCCTTGGCTACCACCAGTCTCTCCAAAGGGCCATGTTCCAAATATCTCTCTCATTCCTCCTTGAGGCATCCCAGCCACATCTCCCAGAACCCTGAAAACCATCACCGCTCCCTCCTGTCTGCAATTTCTTCATGCCCTTTCCTCCAGGCCTAAGGCCCAAGAAGGAGGCTGCTCAGAAGCTAAGCCCATTGCCCTCGCTCTCTGTCTTCTCATCAGCAGCCCAGAGAAAGTAGCACTAGATCAGGGGACAGCCAAGGGCTCCACCTCCTCCCGAGCAAGGAATCTGATGGAGATGGAACAGAAAAGCCAACTCCCCTCCTGGCCAGGCTGTTCCATTAGGACCCCCTTCATCACCTGTTCAGTAAAAAGAGGCAGTGCTAGTCATAATACTAGGAGCTGTGATGGGCTGAATAATGGCTCCCCAAAAGCTCTCTAAGTCCTAATCCCTGGAACCATGAATATTACCTTACAGTAAAAATAAAAGAAAAAAAGGGGGAAAAAAAGATCTCGCAGATGTGATAAAGGATCCTGAGACGGCTGATCCTGGGAAGGCTTTCCTGAATGATCTGGAGAGGCCCTAAGAGCCATCACTAGTGACTTTGCAGGAAAGAGGCAGAGGGAGTTTTGACACCACCAGCAAGGCAATGCAACCTTCCATTCCCAGGTCCAGGTGATGTAGCCACAAGCCAACCGAAGCCAGCAGCCAAAGACATGCGTGAGGCAAGGAACGGATTCTCCCCTGGAACTTCCAAAGTAATCCCCGCCCTCCCGACACCTCGATTTCAGCCTAGTGACACTGATTCAGGGCTTCTTGCCTCCAGAGCTAGGAGAAAATACACTTCTGTTGTTTCAAGCCAGCCAGACTGTGGTCATTTGTTACAGTGGCAGCAGAAACTAATAGAGCAGCTAACACCTAATCATCACCCACTGCATGCCAGGCACTAAGCCTGACATGCACTAAGCATGGCACTTACATTAACTCCTGGTGCTTGGGCTCTGGAGGTGAGGTTAAGCAGACCCCCTGAGGGTTTGAATCCCAGCCTTACTGCTTAGTGTTGTAACTCTGAGCAAGTTACATAAGGTGACTAAGCCTCTGTTTCTAAATGCATAAGATGAGCATACGTGTTACATTCCTCAGTGTGTTGCTAGGAGGATACAATGGTTAGGAAAGGTCAAGTGCCTGTTAGAGTCTATATCCTAAGTACTCCATAAATGCTCGCTATGAGGAGATCTCAGGGGTTGAACCGGCCAAAATTAGACCATCATCCTAATCTGTTGGGACATGGACAAGACCACCTGGACCCAGCCCAGGAAGAAAAGACGCCCCTTTAAAGCAGGTGTGAATAGCAAACATGACAGTCTGAGGAGTTCAGTTTAAGTATTTCTTCTCTTAACTGAGCTACTTAGGTCCTTAATGCTGGCCTAGATGCTGGGTCCTATGCTAATTCTGCAGCCCTGCCCAAAAGACTCCCCAGCCTCTACCTCGCCTTGCTTAAGGAAGGTGTGCACAGCCATCCACCAGAATAAGGACACAACTTGCAGCATCCACACCTGATGTGGCCCTGCAAAGCCTCCCATTTTCTCTGTTAACTCTGGCATCAGGAACTGGAGCTTCATCGCTTGGAAGTCAACCCCAGTCAAAAAACGTCAATGTATTTCCTGACTTCCCAAAGCCCACTTTCCTGACTTTCTGTCCCAACGGGCTGGGTGGATAAAAGATAAAACCAGGGGTGTGCTTTGGTTACAAGGTCACAGCCAAGTTAGTAAAGAATAGAGTAGGGAAGGTTTGCCCAAAGGCTGGGGAAGGGTTACCTAGACTTGCCACCTGAAAAAAGGGGGGAGAAAGATGTTTTTTTCATTAACTTGGCCCTTCCCCATAAAGTTTGCCCAACTCTCCCATTCAGGTGATGTCATTCAAAGAAGCAGCGCCCCCACAGGATCGCTGGCCCTGTACCCCCACCGAAGAATTCTGCACGCTAGAAATTAACCGAAGGAGAAGGGCCTGGCCGCCCGGCCTTGGTTTCCTCCTAGGAAGGGTTCCAGCCCCACGGTCTTGGTTGGCCAGCTGAAAAAGACTCCTGCTGCCATTGCCTTGTGCAGGCGGCCAGGCCTCTTCCCAGCGGGCTGCAGGGACTGCCACCTGCGCTCTCTCGGCCCTTCCCCACTCCGCCCTCCAAGGGTTAGAAGGATAAGGGAAGACAGCTCCCCTCCTTACTCTCAGGCACCCACAGATTTCCGCGCTGCCGTCACCACTGACGAGAACCCAGGTCCCCAGGAGGAATCGCTTCTCCTCATTCCATCCTCCCTATCAATGAACACGCAGCAACACCCACGCTCCCGCTCCTCCTACTCCGGAGGGAGACCGAACCCGAGAGCGACATCCGGAGCAGGAAGCCGCTGCAGTGAGAGCGCCGACCCCTCCGCCCCGAGGTCCCTTGCCCCTTCCCAGCCAGCGGAGAGGATCCTAAACCAGCCCCGCGTTCCGGATCCAGAGGGTGCCCGAATCCTCGCTGGGCTCCGCCTCCCCCGGGAGCCAGGCGCCGGAGACCTCGGGGAGCCGGCGAGACACCCGCATAGCCCCACCACGGGGGCCGCCCGCCGGGCACGGTACCTGGGAGCCGACCCCGGTGCCCTCGCCCGGAGGGGCGCCTCACCTTCTGCACCCCCGGCAGGCGCCCTCGCCCGCCCAACGCTCCCCGCCGCGCCTGCCCCGGCACCCGCGCCGCGAGGGGCCGAGTCCCGGGCCGCCCGCGCGCCGGTCCTGCCCCAGCAGGTGGTGGGCAGCGGGGAGCGCGCCGTCCGGCCGGCCGGCGCCGGGAGGCGAGCCGGAGCGAAGCCGAGGGCCGGCCGCGTGGGGCGCGAGGGGCGCGAGCCCCGCCACTTACGCGCGGGCTCTGGGGAAGCCCATGGAGAGCAGCACGTCCAGCGCCGATCCATGCTTGATGGTGCCCGGGCGCTGCTGGCGGCTCCTCCGCGGGGTGACTTTGCTGTACAGCTCCTCTCTCGCAGCCATGCCGAGCGGGCCGGGGTGGCCGTACTGAGCCATGGCTCAGCGGCCAGCCATCGCCGGGGAAAGCACCCGAGCCCGAGCGTCCGGGAGGGAGCAGGGAAGGGGGCTCGGGGACCCGGCGCCGGGCGGGAGGCGGCGACGGAGGCGGCGCTCGGAGCTTCCCCAGAGTCGAGACTGACGCTTCCTGGTGAGGCCACCGGAGCCAGGGCGGCCCGCGGGCTGCTTGGGCCGGACCCCCCGTCAGCTGCTCGGGCCCCCGGGTGCCCCCAGCGCGGCGCCGGCAGCGGCCCTCTCTCCTCCGCCCCCTTCCTTCTCTGCTCCTCGCGGTCCGGGAATTTGCAATGAGTAATTTTTGAATGGATCAAAAAGGAAAAGGAGCCCTGTGGGCCGGCCCTGCCTTGCCAGTACCGGGGCCCCGCCCCTCTCTTAAAGCGACAGCGCTGCCGGAGCCTGCTCCGGGCCGGGCACAGGCTGGAGCGTCCGAGAGCTGCCGCGCGGAGGACTCCCGCGCACGAGGGCTGCGGGTGTGCGTGGGTTCCGGGGAGTCGCTCCCAGAGCCTCACCCTTCTCCAAGGCTCGCCCATTGAGTCAGCTGGGCCTCCAGACGCCAGATCAACCCGTGTCAAGTTTAATGTGGTTCGTGTGGTTCTAGATGGGTTAATAATGGAAATTGGGCGAATTGATGGATGACAGTAATGAACCATAAAGCCAAGCCCTGTAGGCCCAGATAAAAGCTTTTGCTTCGGAAAGACCATGCAAAATCCGGAGGATTGTTGTGGCCGGTGGAGACCAAGCTCCTGCCCGCTGGCCAAGTACCAGACCAAAACCCGACCGTGCTCTTCAGGACTTCTCGAGATAGTGACTTCAGGACAAAGATTGGGAGCTCTGGCTCTCAGACTTGGGAGAGGAGGGGGTGGAGGGAGAGGGCAGGGTGGAAAAAAGGAGAGAAAGGGGAAGATGGAAGGAGGAAGGAGGGGGACAGGGAAAGTGGGAAGTGGAGGGAGGATGGAGGGAGAAGGAACAGAGAAAGAACGCTTTCTAATTATAAAGGTGTTCAAAATGCAGTGGGTTGGTTTTCATTCGGGAATGAGCAACTTGTCAATGAAAGAATTCGACGGAAGACTAGATCATCCTTGCTCAGCGGGGATGCATAAGAGAATTCGCATCATAGGTTGGATAAAACTACTCCCACCTCAAAGAAGTAGGGAGTCTTAACCACACTCACACCCACCTCACACTGCACACACTGTGAACTTGGCTTGGGGATATTAATGCTCTTTCATTTGGAGACAAAGTTACTGTCTTCAGTCAAGGACAATGGCCCCACTTGGTTTAATGGAAAAGAGAGTAAACCTAGCTGCTCTTTTTCAGGTAATAATAATAATAAGACCTAGCATGTATTGGACTCTTGTGTCCATCATTGTGCTAAGCATAGTAAATGAATTGACTCATTGAGTGTTTATGACCCTTATGGGGTGTATACAATTATCATCCCAGTTTGCAGTTGACAAAACTCAGCTTAGAAAAGTTGAGGAAGATCATAGAGCTGGTAAATGTATAATGAAAGCTTTTATTGACTGTGGTGCCTGGATATGTTGCTTCTGCCTCTCCAGCCCCACGCCCTTATCCACGTGCATCATAGTAACCTAGCCTCACACACATGGGGTTCTCCAAAAATGTCAACTCCTTTCCCTGCTTGGAGTGTGGGGGAGGGATGGTGACCAGAGCCCATGAGCAGGTTTTTTTTTTTTAATTTATTTGACAGATAGAGATTGCAAATGGGCAGAGAGGCAGGCAGAGAGAGAGGAGGAAGCAGGCTCCCTGCTGAGCAGAGAGCCTGATGTGGGGCTCGATCCCAGAACCCTGGGATCATGACCTGAGCCGAAGGCAGAGGCTTTAACCCACTGAGCCACCCAGGCGCTCCCCATGAACAGTTTTTTTTTTTTTTTAAATTTATTTATTTGTCAGAGAGAGAGAGAGAGAGAGTACGAGCACAAGCAGGCAGAGTGGCAGGCAGAGGCAGAGAGAGAAGCAGGCTCCCCGCCAAGCAAGGAGCCTGATGCGGGACTTGATCTCAGGACCTAGGATCATGATCTGAGCCGAAGGCAGCGGCTTAACCCACTGAGCCACTCAGGCATCCCCATGAACAGTTTTTTGATGCTGCTTTCTAAGGCATCTAAGGGTTTTACCAGGGGAAATGACACAGCTGAATTCTGTTGGGCTAGAATCGCTTTTCTAAAGAAAGTTCAGTGGTGGTAGAAGTGGGGAGATAAGGACTACTAGGGTATAGCAACAATGTGCATAATTCTGCCTTCTGCTTGTGTAAGGGAGGAGGGAAAGTTCATGCTTCCTGGGTGAGAGCTTCTGCCAGAGCGGAGGAAGCTTCCTGGAGCCTTTTACGGAGTGCTTTTCCAGAGCAGGGAACAAAAAGACAGGACTGGGCTAAGAAAACCATACCTAGTAGACTAACCTCCCGGGGGTGTGTTCCGTAATGGATGCTGGACCTTACCCAATATTCTGAATTTCTTCCAAATGCCTGGGCTGAGAATCAAAGGATCTGGAGGCGAGTTGGGAGGTAGTAGTTGGGAGTAGTCTGTGGAAGTTATTTTGTGGAAGCACGAAACAAATAATAACTCGAATTTATCAAGAACTTACTATATGCTGGTGCTGTTCTTAGTTTCCTACATATGTAAGTCATTTACTCCCTTAAGACATTAAAGTGGATCCTGCCATATTATCAGAGGCCCCTTGACGAGTGAAGATATTGATGCAGACAGAGATCAAGTATCTTGTTCAAGGTCACAGAGCTAGTAAATGGAAGAGCCAGGATTTGAGCGCTTAAAATTTGTCCTAACAACCACTTACTGCCATGGTTATGATGATGAAGAGATGTCGACCATTAAAATAACTTGGTTACCTTTTGGACTCATCCTAAGCCCCTTGACACAAAATTGCTGGATTTCTGTTTCTCCAGAAAAATTGAATTGATAGGTCTCTCTCCCTACCTTCGGGCAGACTGTAAGAGGAAATGATGGATATAAAAATAGTTTTAGGTAGCCTGGAAAAATCACTATGGAAAACCAGACTCCTTGGATGGGAACTGTTTGGTCTAGAGTGCTTTGACAGAAATCCCAGGCTGGCTTTCTCAGCCTGCTTCCCTGCTTAAATTTAGGACTGCCACCGTTTGCCCTGCCCAGGATAGAGCCCTGGCAATCAGGATGCAATGTACTTCCATTGTGTTAAATTTGAAACTCTAGGGGAAGCTTTACACATGTCCCTGTCGCTGTAGTACACAGGAAAGAGGGATGACTCTTCACGGACAAGGTGTCTGACAGCAGTGGGAAGGAGGAGGGGGGAAGGAGAGTGGTCCCGACCCATCAGCATCAAGCTACTCCCTCAGAAGGACAGCACATCGTCCTCTGCGCCAAAAGGTCATACCAAAGTCCGCCCTGGACCATGAACTTGTTTTTGTTCACTTCGGCACTGTTTAATTCCAGTGGTAGCCCTCCTGAAATAGTCACAGGGTCCAGTTCACTGCACTCGTAAGTTCAGAAGCCTGTCTTTGTCTTTTTCTTCTCTTTTTGAGAAAAGGTCAAGTGGCTGCAGAATGTTTCCAGTCCCGAGGGTTGGGATGTTGCTTTGGCAATGGAAGGCAGTTTTTGCATCACTGGGACTTTTAGCCCCTGGACTTCAAGGGGATTCCTCATGGCCAGAAGATTTTGAAACTGTGCGGTAAGGAAAGAAAGGACAGGCATGGGAGGGCTCCAGCACTGGGAATCGGGGTGCCGAGATGTGTCGGCTGTGACTTGGATATGTTCTCTGCCCATTTCTGAGCTTAAGCTTCCTCACCTGCCAAATGAGGGTGTTGGCTTTGGCTGGGGCTCCCTTGGACTTTGCCAAGGGACCCTTTATGGGCAGGGGTTGTTGGGGTTATCAACTGGAGGTGGTGTGGGTGAAGCATACCATCCTTTCTTCCTCTTCTCAGAGCGGGTACACTTTGTCAGCTTGGTATCATGGGCGTTTTATGTAAGGTTTTCTGTGGGAAGATGGTTTAGAGGATCAGAGAACATTTTGAAAACCACTACACTAGATAATCTTTAATGCCCAGTTTAGTTCAGAGAGACCGTAACTTAGTAAAAGTGAACGTAAAGAGGAATGGAGTGGAACTGGCAAGAGGGGAGGGGGCTGCTGGGAAGAGGGTAAGGGGCGGGCTGGGGATAGAGCAGGTTCCACACAGGTAGCATGTTAGAGAACAGACTCTACCATTAGAAGAAATGATAATTATGTGACTCAACAGAATCTACAGTGTGAATCAGATTGCAATACAAATAAATCAGTATGTTATATATCTTAAATTTACAGGATGTTGTAGGTCAATTACACCGCAATAAAAGAAAACATTAAAAAAAAAAAAAAGGCATGTCAATCCTAACCTGTCCCGAGGCACAATTCAAACAGATCTAAGGACCTCAAGATTGGGGACTATTTCACAGTATTATATTTGTCCTTAAGACTTACTATAGGCACATGGAAAGTCTATGGTTAGGGTTAGGGCTAGGGTAAAGCCTACCCTAACATGGTAAAGCCACGTGACACAGGAGGAAAACTAAGGCAGAAACACAGTTTGGAGCATCACTCCAAACCAACACAAAGCTTGTATTTTTCCTCACACATTGGAAAAATTAAGATCCCTCCCTCTGTTACAAAAGGAAGACAGAGAGAGGGGGAGAGATTTATTTATTTATTTATGCATGCTCATCTTTGAACAAAAATCCCAGCCTGTCATTCTGGAATGACATTGTCCCTCCATTGTCCCTGTTTTCTCTTCGTAAAGACCTTATCCCAAATGTCATTGCCCCAGGGTTTGTGTTTCCGACTTGCACTTAACAATAGAAGCATTGTGAAATACGGTACAAGCTAAAAGAAAAAAAATAAGAAGGGTTTTCCCTTGTCTCACACCACTTCCTTTTTGTAAAAGCAGCAAAAGGGGGAATTTTATTTCTAAGAAATAGAATAAAACTTAAGGGGCGCCTGGGTGGCTCAGTGGGTTAAGCTGCTGCCTTCGGCTCAGGTCATGATCCCAGGTCCTGGGTTCAAGCCCCACATCGGGCTTTCCGCTCGGCGGGGAGCCTGCTTCCTCCTCTCTCTCTGCTTGCCTCTCTGCCTACTTGTGATTTCTCTCTGTCAAATAAATAAATAAAATCTTTAAAAAAAAAAAAGAATAAAACTTAATAGCTAGGTATGAAGCAAAAAAAAAACAATCAACAAACCTTCCCTTGGACTTAAAAGAATGGCAGGAGCATCTGGCTGGTTCCTTCCGTACAGCACTCTTGATCCCAAGGTTGTACTTCCAACTCCAAGTTGGGTGTAAAGATCACTTAAAAATAAAATCTTACAAAAATAAATAAAAGCGTGGAAACAAGAGTCATGAACCAAGATAATTGGAAAAATAATTTTCACCATTTAAAAATTCAATGGGGTGCCTGGGTGGCTTAGTCAGTTAAGTGTCAACTCTTGATGTCAGCTCAGGTCTTGATCTCAGTGTCATGAGTTCGAGATCTGCATTAGACTGCACCCTGGGTGTGGAGCCTACTTAAGAAAATTAAAAAAAATAATAATAAAATAAAATAAATAAATAAAAATTCAGTGATCTTAGGGGTTATAAGATACAATTTTTGAATATTTTTAAGAATGTAAGTTTATTTTAAAATTCTACAAAAGACTTTTTTTTTTTTTTTTTTAGATTTTATTTATTTGTCAGAGAGAGGGAGAGAGAGTGAGCACAGGCAGACAGAATGGCAGGCAGTGGCAGAGGGAGAAGCAGACTCCCCACCGAGCAAGGAGCCCGACATGAGACTCGATCTCAGGATTCTGGGATCATGACCGGAGCCGAAGGCAGCTGCCCAACCAACTGAGCCACCCAGGTGTCCCTACAAAAGACATTTTAATGAATCTTTGTGGGATTGTGTACCTTGCTTTAGATATGTTTTTCCAATTCATGCATAATACACTGGAAAAAAAAAACAATGGGCTTCAGATAGAGTCAGATTTGCTAAACCCCACGAAGGATTTTTTAATTTTTATTTTTTAATTTAAATTAATTAACATGTAATGTATTATTAGTTTCAGAGGTAGAGATCATTGATTCATCATCTTATATAACACCCAGTATTCATTACATCACGTGCCCTCCTTAATGCCCAACATCCAGTTACCCCATCCCCCCACCTCCCTCTGCTCCAGCAATCCTGTTTGTTTCTTGTGATCAAGAGTCACTTTTGGTTTGTTTCCCTCTCTGATTTCATCTTGTTTTATTTTTTCCTCTCTTTCCCCATGATCCTCTGTTTTGTTTCTAACATTCCACATATGAGTGAGATCATATGATAATTTTGTTTCTCTGATTGACTTATTTCACTTAGCATACCACCCTCTAGTTCTAGCCACACCATTGCAAATAGAAAGAGGTTTTTTTTTTTGATAGCTGAGTAGTATTCCTTTGTATAAATATATGCCACATCTTCTTTGTCCATTCATCTGTCACTGGACATCTGGGCTCTTTCCATAGCTTGACTATTGTGGACATTGCTGCTATAAATATTGGAGTGCAGGTGCCCCTTCGGATCACTACATTTGTATCTTTGGGATAAAATACCCAGTAGTGTGATTGCTCTGTCATAGGGTAGCTCTATTTTCAACTTTTTGAGGAACCTCCATGCTGTTTTCCAGAGTGGTTGCACCAGCTTGCATTCCCACCAACAGGGTAGGAGGGTTCCCCTTTCTCCGCATCCTCGCCAACATCTGTCATTTCCTGAGTGGTTAATTTTAGCCATTCTGACCAGTGTCAGGTGGTTTTGATTTGTATTTCCCTGATGGCAAGTGATGTTGAGGATTTTTTCATTTGTCTGTTGGCCATTTGGATGTCTTCTTTGAAGAAATGTCCGTTCATGTCTTCTGTTCATTTCTTGATTGGATTATTTGTTCTTTGGGTGTTGAGTTTGATAAGTTCTTTATAGATTTTGGATACTAGCCCTTTATCTGATATGTCATTTGCAGATAACTTCTCCCATTTCCTCCGTTGTCTTTTGGATTTGCTGACTGGTTCCTTTGTTGTGCAAAAGCTTTTTATCTGATGAAGTCCCAATAGTTCATTTTTGCCTTTGTTTCCCTTGCCTTTGGAATGCAGCTATCAGGAAGTTGCCTTGGCCAAGTCACAGAGGTTGCTGCCTGTGTTCTGCTCTAGGATCTTGATGGATTCAAGTCTCACATTTAGGTCTTTTATCCATTTTGAGTTTTTATTTGTGTATGATAAGAGGATGGTCCAGTTTCATTCTTCTGCATGTGGCTGTCCAATTTTCCCAACACCATTTATTGAAGAGACTTTTTCCCATTAAAAATCTTTTCCTGCTTGGGGCGCCTGGGTGGCTCAGTGGGTTAAGCCTCTGCCTTCGGCTTGGGTCATGATCTCAGGGTCCTGGGATCGAGCCCCACATTGGGCTCTCTGCTCAGCGGGGAGCCTGCTTCTCCCCCTCTCTCTCTTCCTGCCTCTCTGCCTGCTTGTGATCTCTCTCTCTCTGTCAAATAAATAAATAAATCTTTAAAAAAAAATTTTTCCTGCTTTGTCGAAGGTTAGTTGACCATGGAGTTGAAGGTCTATTTCTGGGCTCTCTATTCTGTTCCATTGATCTATGTGTCTGTTTTTGTGCCAGTTCCATAACGTCTTGATGATGACAGCTTTGTAATAGAGCTTTAAGTCCGGGATTATGATGCCACCAGCTTTTGTTTTCTTTTTCAACATTCCTTTGCCTATTTGGGGTCTTTTCTGGTTCTATACACAATTTAGGATTATTTGTTTCAACTCTGTGAAAGAAGCTGATGGTATTTTGATAGGGACTGCACTGAACATATGGGTTGCTATAGATAGCATGACATTTTAACAATATTTATTCTTCCAATCCATGGGCATGGAATATTTTTCCATGTCTTTGTGTCTTCCTCAATTTCTTTCATGAGTATTCTATAGTATTCTGAGTACATGTCCTTTGCCTCTTTGGTCAGGTTTATTCCTACATAGCTTATGGTTTTGGGTACAATTATAAATGGAATCGACTCCTTCATTTCTCTTTCTTCTGTCTCATTGTTAGTGTATAGAAATGCAACTGATTTCTATGTATTGATTTTATGTCCTTCCACTTTGCTGAATTCATGTATGAGTTCTAACAATTTTGGGGTGGAGTCTTTTGGGGTTTCCACATAGAGTATCATGTCATCTGTGAAGAGTGAGAGTTTGACTTCTTTGCCGATTCGAATGCCTTTTATTTCTTTTTATTGTCTGATTGCTGAAGCCAGGACTTCTAGTACTATATTGAACAACAGTGGTGATAGTGGACATCTCTGCTATGTTCCTGACCTTAAGAGAAAACCTCTCAGTTTTTCCCCATTGAGAATATTTATTGTGGGCTTTCATCTATGGCTTTTATGATATTGAGGTATATTCCCTCTATCCCTACACTGTGAAAAGTTTTAATCAAGAAAGGATGCTGTACTTTGTCAAATGCATTTTCTGCATCATTTGAGAGAGTCACATGGTTCTTGTCCTTTCTTTTATTAATGTAGTGTGTCATGTTGACTAGTTTATGGATGTTCAACCACCCTTGCAGCCCAGGAGTAAATCCCACTTGGTTGTGGTGAATAATCCTTTTACTGTACTATTGGATCCTATTGGCTAGTATCTTGGTGAGAATTTTTGCATCCATGTTCATCAGGGATATTGGTAATTCTCCTTTTTGGTGGGGTCTTTTTTTTTTTTAAGATTTATTTATTTATTTATTTGACAGACAGAGGGAGATTGAGAGAGAGTATAAGCAGGGAGAGCAGCAGGCAGAGGGAGAGGGAGAAGCAGGCCCCCTTCTGAGCAAGGAGCCTGAAATGGGGCTCAACCCCAGGACCCTGGGATCATGATCTGAGCCAAAGACAGATGTTTAACCAACTGAGCCACCCAGGCGCCCCCTGATGGGCTCTTTGGTTTTGAGATCAAGGTAATGGTGGCCTCTAGAAAGAATTAGAAAGTTTTCTTTCCATTTCTATTTTTTTGGAACAGTTTCAGAAGAATAGATATTAATTCTTCTTTAAATGTTTGGTAGAATTCCCCTGGGAAGCCATCTGGCCCTGGACTCTCGTTTGTTGGGAGATTTTTGATTACTCCTTCAATTTCTTTGCTGGTTATGGGTCTGTTCAGGTTTGCTATTTCTTCCTGGTTAAGTTTTGGTAGTTTATACATCTCTAGCAATGCACCCATTTCTTCAAGATTGCCTAATTTGTTCACACATAGTTGCTCATAATATGTTTTTATAATTGTATTTCTTCAGTGTTGGTTGTGATCTCTCCTCTTTCATTCATGATTTTATTTGGGTCCTTTTCCTTGTCTTTTTAATAAGTCTGTCCAGGGGTTTATCAATCTTACTAATTCTTTCAAAGAACCAGCTCCTAGTTTCATTGATCTGTACTGTTCTTTTGATTTCTATTTCATTGATTTCTGCTCTTATCTTTATTCATTCTCTTCCTCTGCTGGGTTTAGGCTTTATTTGCTGTTCTTTTTCCAGCTCCTTTAGGTGTAAGGTTAGGCCCACCAAGATTTAATACCTAACCTAATAGCAATTTCAGCCTCTCTCAGGAGTGGAATTTTAAACCAATCAGTCCAGAATAAGCTGATCAGCACTAGTAAGGTAATCTACCTAAGACCTCTGCCTTCTCCCTAAGAGAAGGTGGCCTTGCCTTGAATGATCCTTTTTTTTTTTCTTTTGCTAATTAACCCCCGGTCCCATCCTAGTTCTGTCTAGAAAAATCCATCCATTTTGCACAGCTCCTAGGTGTCCCTCTTTCCTTGCTAGATGGGATACTGCCTGATTCATAAATTGTTGAATAAAGCTGATTTGACCTTCACATTTACCCAGTTGAATTTTGCCTTTTAATAATGCAATATAAACATAAATAACTTATGACCTATATAAACAGGGAAAATTTTGTTTATTATCAAGCCATAGGTAGACCAACACTCTGGCTGATGATAAGTCTTGCATCTCCATTCCAAGAATGAAAATATTAAAACTGCCTCCCTTACCCTCTGCCTGCTCTATTCTCTCCCCAAACCACCCTAGAAGGTATTTACCCACACCTTCTGACAAGCCCCAATCTAGGGTAGGTTTGGAAAAGTAAGCAAGGCAATTTACTTCCATTTCTTCATCTTTAAAATGGAAACAAACATTTACCTCATAGGGTTTTTGTGATAATTAAGTGGATCAAGAATATGAAAGTAGCAAGCAAGGTGCCAGATGGTGGAGGCCACTTGTTGAGGGCTTAATGAAACTGTTTTTTCTCTGTGTACTCCTCCCCTTCCCATTCTCACAACATGTAGTTTCTTTGTTTAATTAGATCTCAGGACTCTGGAACTAGATCTCTCACGACATGTAGTTTCTTCGTTTAATTAGATCTCAGGACTACCAAACCAGATAATCATGATCCACGGTCTGCATGGATCAATTTGAGCTATTTAGCTACTTTCTGTTTTCAGTTCATTTTTATTTTTATATATTTTTCAATCCTGTGTCTTTATTAAAGAGAGTTAGAAAGACACTCTACCTGACGGCCAAGGAGTAGGTACTGAGCAGAAAGGTGGGGTGGGCTCAGGTACTGGAGATTCAAAGGCACAGGAGACCCATTCCTGGCAGTGGCTGAAGAGATACCCAAGGTTGAGCTTTCAGGCTCTGGGGCAACCAGCTGGTTCTGCAGGGGGTGCAGGGTAAACTGGGTTGGCTCCACCCTGCCTTGTCTACCTAGATCATCTCCTGGTTCTGATCATGTTTATTGCCTCCCTTGTCTGCCTCATTGGCCTCTCCAGCTTCTGGTGACTGCTGGTAGTCATCCACTGCATCCATGTCCTGCAGGTCCTCTTTGTCCTCTTTACTGTCCTCGTCATCATCTCCATCTTCCTCTTCCTTGTCATCATAGTGCTCTCAGGATAGCTTGCCAGTAGGTACCAGGTTGTCATCTCTGTCTATGATACTCTGTACTCAGGCCCAATGGTCTTGTTCTTGCTGTTGCTATAGCTCTATCTCGTCCACGCAGGGCCAATCCAGATCAAGCCACAGTGCTCAGTCACACGGGGGAAGAGTGAGGGAAACAAGATGGACATGGCTCCTAGACTGGGGTAAAGGGTCAGGTGAATCCAGCTTTCAGATGTGTTTAGTCTGGGCTTTTATTGGGTTATGGTACAATTTGGGGATGGGGTGCAGTAGAAAATAGGAGGCAAGTAGCTCTTAAGTCTTGGCTCCTCCACTTACTAGCTGTTTGATCTTGGCCAAGTCACTGAACCCCTCTGAGCCTCAGTTTCCTTATCACACCAGGAGGCAGCAGCTGGCTATCAGATCATTTTTTTAAAGATTTTATTTATTTATTTGACACACACAGAGAGAGAGATCACAAGTAGGCAGAGATGCAGGCAGAGGGAGAGGGGGAAGCAGTCTCCTGCGGAGCAGAGACACTGACGCGGGGCTCGATGCCAGGACCCTGGGATCATGACCTGAGCCAAAGGCAGAGGCCTAACCCACTGAGCCATCCAGGCGCCCCTATCAGATCATTTTTAATAATATAATAATCATGCACAAACCCTTGACCTAGAGCAAATGTTAGGACCTTGACAATAACCTACGTCTTATCAGTTGACCACTCTCTCCTCCAGTGAGCCCATTCCTTGCCTCCCCATACCCCAGGAGCTTTATCCTGTGTTCTATAGTCATCATTTCCTTGTTTTCCTTTTCATTTAACTTTACTGAATCTATAAGTACTCTTAAAAAGGACGCCTAAACAATTTTAGATGTTTTTAATATCACAAAAATGTATAATGCTGTTTGAAATCTTTCGGGGTTTCCTCTCTTGTGTTCAGTAGTATATGGCTAATGTAGAGCCATACTGGTGAATGTTGGGTCGTTCATTGATTTGATTACTGTATACTGTATATGTTCATTGATTTGATACTGTATTACTGTTCATTCATGTTTGGATGGTTTGTAAGTTTTTGCTTTTATGACTCTTGCCACTACGAACACTGTTTACATGCCTCCAGCTGTATGCGTATAAGAATTACTCTCAGGTATATCCTAGAAGAAGTTATCTTCAACTTAGAAGGTAGTAAGAAATGTTCTCCAAAGTTGTTATGAGACAGGGAAATGGAATGACTCCATAAAAATCTGTGTTTTGTTACTTTTCTTGTTCCTATTCTTGCTAGGACCTGTACTCCCCCACCCTACCATACACATGCATCATAATGCACATAGTGTTGTCTTTCTTGTAAGAGACAAGGAGTGAATGATTTCTTTAGAATAGATAATGTCTAAGGAGGGACCAGGTGAGAATGACAAGGTGAGGCCATCATATGCATATTCCAGACCACCAGTGCTAGACATCTCCACACCAAGATTCTCTGGCTCCAAGGAATAACACCTGGGCTGCCATCTTTGTTCTAACCAGTTCCTGGATGCCTGAGAGGACACATAACCCAGACTGCCATCCTCAATAAAAATCCCAGGTCCTGAACATAGACAAGACTCCCTGCTTTCCTTTCTGAGTCTCCTGGACACTCTTTATGTACCTGCTGTCTCTCTATACCTTCAGTAAAGTCGGCTTTTGCCTCCTGCTGGCTCATGTTTGATTTCTATCCTGTGCACAGCCAGAGACCCTCTTGGCTAGTCTTGTGGGATGCCCTTCAGGTCCTTGGACTGGCCTGCCAGCATTGATTATGCCAATTTATATTCCCACCAGCAGCACATAAGACGTCTTTTTGCACTGTGGTTGCCTGTAGCTAGGTAATTATTCTGTATTCTAGACTATTCTATAAGCCACTTGAGGAGAAGGTAATATCTTTAGGAAGATCAAGAGTATGGGGTCTAGGACTGACTCCTACTTCCTTCCTCATTAGCCATGTGACCTTCAACAAATTCATTCATTCAACAATTATTCACTAAACATCTACTATGTGCTGAAGACATGGAAATAAACAAGATAAAGTCCCTGTTCCCAAGGAGTCTACATGCCAGTAGGGAGAAGCAGATAATAAAGGAGTTAATAGTAATTTCATACAATGAGATGTCCTATGAAGAAAGGAAAGCCATGATATGCTAAAGAGTGACTGAGTGGGGAGCTACATTAGTGTAAGTAGGTAGGGGGGATCACCTGTGTAGAGGGGACCTCAGAGCTCAGATCTGAATGACAAGAAGGAGGCAGCCCAATGAAGATGTGGATGGATGGAGTTGGAGAAAGAGGGCACAGCAAATGCAGAGGCTCTCAGGTAAGAATGCTCCAAGGCGAGGATGTGGAAAAAGGGGAACCCTCTTAACACTCTTGGTGGGAAGGCAAACTGGTGTTTTCCACAGTGGAAAACAGTATGGCGGTTCCTCAGAAAGTTAAAAATAGAACTTACCCTACATCCCAGCACTACTAGGGATTTACCCAAAGGACACAAACATGGTGATTTTGAAGGGGAAACTGCACCACAATGTTTACAGCAACAATGTCCACAATAGCTAAACTGTGGAAAGAGCCCAGATCAACAGAGGAATGGATAAAAAAGATGTGGTGTCTGTATGCAATGGAATATTACTCAGCCATCAGAAAGAATGACATCTTGCCATTTACAATGATGTGGATGGAACTAGAGGGTATTACGCTAAACGAAAGAAGTCAGAGAAAGACAAATACCATATGATCTCATTCATATGTGGCATTTAAGAAATAAAACAGGTGAACACAGGAAAGGGAAGGAAAAGTAAAAAGATGAAAACAGGGAGGCAAACCGTAAGATACTCTTGACTCTTGGAAATAAACTGAGGGTTTCTGGAGGGGAGGTGGGTGGAGGGATGGGGTAACTGGGTGATGGGCATTAAGGAAGGCACATGCTGTACTGAGTACTGGGTATTGTATGCAACTGATGAATCACTGAACTCTATCTCTGAGACTACTAATACAATACATGTTAAGGAATTGAATTTAAATAAAAAGATGTAAAAAAAAAAAAAGAACACAAGGAAGGGCGTGGCAGTGGAAGCTTGAGGCAGGTGATGGGTGTGTCAGAGCCAGCTTGAGTAGCGGGTCAGAGCCCACTGTCTAATCCCTGGGAATGCCTGGAGCCAGTGGTGAAACCATTAGCAGCTGGAAATCAGCCACAGTGGGAGTGTTCCCAACATTACCCAGGAAGGGCATCATCAGGGCTGTTCCCCACCGGCCCTGTGCACGAGTAGTTACTGAACAGATATAGTTAAAAAGTGAGAGGGAGTTACTTAACCTCTCAGAACCTAATCTCGAGGGGTTGCTGTGTGAATTAAATGAGCATAAATGCATAAATGCATAAAGCCCAGGGCACATGCCGAATGCTCAGTGATTAAAGAGACTTGCCTGCTTCTGCCAGTTTTCAAGCTCCCTCCCCAGACTTGCTGCCCTCCAACACTCTGTTCACCACGATCCTTGGAGGAAAACGAACAAACATGTTGAGTGGTTGTTTTAGGCCCAGACTTTCACATAATCATTATTCCATACCACCAGCAACACTGTCAGGCAGATATCTCCACGGGCAGGTCACTGATCAATCTCTTCAAGGTCAGAGAGTTCATATGACTTGCCCAAGGTCGCACAGCTGCTACGTGTTGGAACTGTCATGAAAAACTAAGACATCTGAATCTGACTTCAGGGCCTATTACAATAAGCCTTAAATTAATTAAATTAATATCAATTAAAATATTTTAATAGGCAATTCATTTCAGTGGATAATATATTTCAGGGAACCACATGACTGCTGGCAGTAGGAGGTGGGGTCCCGTGGTGGGTGGTTAGGTCAGGAGGGTGCAGCCCCCAGGAATGGGATTAGTGTCCTTAAACAAGAAGCCCCAGGGAGCTCCCTCTCCCCTCCCACCCTGTGAGGATATAGTGAGAAGTCTACAGCCCCAAGGAGGGCCCTCACCTGGCCAGGCTGGCACCGTGGTCTCAGACTTTCAGCCTCTGGAACTGTGAGAAAGAAACTTCTGAATTGTTTTTTGTTTTTTTTTTTTAAAGATTTTATTTATTATTTATTTGACAGAGAGAGATCACAAGCAGGCAGAGAGGCAGGCAGAGAGACAGGAGGAAGCAGGCTCCCTGCTGAGCAGAGAGCCCGATGCGGGACTTGATCCCAGGACTCTGAGATCATGACCTGAGCCGAAGGCAGCGGCTTAACCCACTGAGCCACCCAGGCGCCCCTGAATTGTTTTTTTATTAGCCACCCAGTCTGTGGTATTTTGTTATAGCAGCTGAAGAGACTAAGATACAAGGTCAAATCAAAGTTGAGTCTCAAAATACTGCTCATTCTTCAAGGCTCAGATAAAGTCCTGAAATTTCTGGGACGTTTTCCCAAGCCCCAGCTACTAAGAACTCTCAGAGTACTTTTTAAACCCTAAGATCTCATGGATAATTTGCAATATGCTGCCTTCTCCCGCCCTTTACTTCTTCATTCTCTCTTTTAAATGTAAATGCTTTACTATATATATATATATATATATATGTATATATGTGTATACACACACACACATATATACATACACATGTATAAGCGATACAATAAGGTTTTTTTTAAAAAAGATCTTATTTATTTATTTGACAGAGATCACAAGTAGGCAGAGAGGCAGGCAGAGAGAGAGGAAGCAGACTCCCCGCGGAGCAGAGAGCCCGATGCGGGGCTCGATCCCAGGACCCTGAGATCATGACCTGAGCCGAAGGCAGAGGCTTAACCCACTGAGCCACCCAGGTGCCCACAATAAGGTATTTTTATCATAAAGTTAATGTAAAAAAAAAAAAAAAAGGAAGGAAAAACAATCATTTCAAATAGAAGTGATCCACGGTAACATTTGAACACATTTTCTTCTATTGTTTTATTAAAATTGATAATCAGTGGTCTAGCCCACTTAAATCAACTCTAAATTATTGAGAGTAGGGATTTCAAACTATTACTATATCACATTTTATCTTTCATGTGAACCCCTTAACTGCTTGTCACTGAGGAGACAATGCTCAATGGATTATGAGTATCCAGCTGGCTGGGACAAGGGCACGGGACTGAAGAGTGTGGTGATGTAGGTTTGCTTGAATTTTTGTGCCCTGCGTGGGTAGTGTGAAAAGCCCAGAAGAGAAGAGGACACAATCAGCCTTGTCATCTTCAGAACTACAGCTGTCCTCTTCACACCAGTGTGGTTCTCTAGAATGGCGACCCACAGTGTTGTCTAATATCCCAGAGGGATGCTGGATCCACCTCTGGCGTGGGTGGCCAGACCATCTCTTGAAAAATAAAAGCAAAATTAATAAAGGAAGCAACAGGTCACCCTCTTTCTCTCTCCTCGCCCTCCTTCTTACAAAGGCCTGGGAAAAAGTGATGCTTAGTCAATGCAGGAATCTGTTGTTGTTTTCTGTGATGGTTTAGAATAACAGAAATCTATTCTTTCTCAGTTCTGGAGGCCAGAGCTCTAAATCAGTGCCACTGGGCTGGAAACAAGCTGTGGGCCAGGCTGTGCTCCCTCTGGAGCTTCTTGGCTGGGGAGGAATTCCCTTCCTACCTCCCAGCTTCTGGAGGCTGTTGGGTGTCCTTGGCTTGTGGCCATGTCACTCCATTCTTCAAGGCAGAACCTGCAAATATCTCTCTGCTCTGTCTTCCCATCACCTTCTCCTCAGAGTGTGTTTGTCTGAAATCTCCTTTTGCCTCTTTCTTATGAGAACACTTTTGATTGCACTTAGGGCCCACCCAGATAATCCAGGCTAATTTTTCTATCTCAAAACCTTTACGTCATTACATCTGCAAAAGCCCTATTTTCCTTATAAAGGAACACCTGCACTGCCCAGCATTTGGAACCATGCCTGTGGAAGGACATTCTTTAGCCTACTGTACTAGAATTCCTTACAGCAGTTAATCTGAGGCTGGATGGACTTCATGGCTCAGAAGAAGCTTCTTCATGCTCATGATTTGGGTTAAGGGGTAGAGATAGATTATGGAGAGGGGCAGGAAAAGAGTAAGTAACTCATATTTTCCCAATTCTTCTAGAAAAAGTGGCTTTCTTCATTTATCCTGTTTATCCTCTGTCTGGAACCCTTCCTTCCCTTGACCTCCTCTAAGGGGCCTTGCCCAACCTCACCCCTCTTCCTTGACCATACTGCATGGATGAAATCTATGACCTTGCTAGTCCTCTGTGCCCCCTTTATAACTGCATAAAGCACAGTGAAAGGCATGTCCTTTACTTAATGCTCCCCTCCAGAGGAGAATGGAACTCCATAAAACTTCCTGTCCCTTGCTCAGAGCTGTGTCCTCAGTAGGTGCCTAATGTCTGCTGATCTCACTTGAGTTGCATTCCAGTTGAGAGGACAAGGATCCTCAGCACATGTGTGATTGCATTTCTTTGCTTCTCTGATTTTGAAACTGAGGCCAACAGACTCCCTCTTCCATGCCATAGCCTTAGCCTAGCCAACCTGACTCAGAGCCCTGATCAAAAACCTCCTATCTCTGCCTCTGTTTCCATGGTGATTAGACAGATCTTCATCCGAGTTTACGTCTCTGCTGCTGAGAGTGTGGTGACTGGCCTGCAAGTCAGCATCCTTAAAGCCGTCTTTGTTAAAAGGTCTACAGGGCTTGCACCGGAAGTGGCACCCCTGTGACGGGAAGCTGGTGGAGGCCTTGGAAGGGAAAAGGACCCTCTTTGAATGGGCTGGCCTGAACCAGAAAGAGAGTGATATTTCATCTCCAATGTTCAGTGGGAAGAGTGGTTTCGAAAAAGTGTCTCTAAACGACGATAGCTCTGTTCTTTCAGACCCTGACTTCACCTTCCTCATTATCCTCCTACTGGGCCAAGTGTGGGTGCTCCTGGGGGCAAATGTCTAGTGTGAGCAGGCATGGAGCCCCCAGGCCCCTACTAGAAGTTTCCTTACAGCCTGTTCTCTGCTCCTCAGTGGGAAGTTCCTATAAATGGAAGCCAGGAGAAGAAAAGAAATACAAATCCAAACTGGCTCCTTAGTTAGAGACTTCAACTAAAGAGTTGGGGACTGAGTTGGTTCTTGAACTTCAATGATCTGTGCAGCTTCTGCCTACCCTAAATGTTGCACTCTCGTTCCTATTTAATGTTTATATAGCTCTTTACAATTTTCAAACACTTTCAGGCATCATATCTTGTTTTAATTATCATTCTGCTAAGAAAACAAAACAATATGAAGAAGTTACTCTAAATACACCTTTTTTTAGGGACAAGAAAAAAAAAAGTCTGAGGCTCAGAAAAATGAAAAGACATACCCACGATAATACAGTGACGCGGGAGAGTAAATCAGGATTTAAACTCGCTTTTTCAGAAGCAAAAGTCATTCTAGTAATGTTCTCCTCTCTTTCTTGGGCTGGGTCCATAAATGCCTTAAGACTTGGTTCTCTCACAGGGGTAGGGCAAGTTCCTTAAAGCAGTGTAGACAAATCTCTCCAGTGAGGCCAAGTGAAGCCTTGAATCACCCCTCAGCTTCTGAAAGGCATCCAAATGGAGATTCTCTTAGGAGGGAGGGTTAGCCATCCCCTGGAGTCATGCTGTATTGCTGTTAGCTCTCCTAATGTCTCTGTATCCCCAGGCATAGGTAGCAGAGCCTAGAAATTTATTGATTTAAAACTGCAATTCAGGGACACTTGGGTGGCTCAGTCTAGCTACATGCATGCCTTTAGCTCAGGTCATGTTCCCAGGACCTGGGATCAAGCCCCGCATTGGGCTCCTTGCTTCTTGGGGAAGCTGCTTGTGCACTCTCCCTCTGTCAAAAAAATAAAATCTTAAAAATAGAATAAAATAAAATTGCAACTCAAAATTGCAGTTGAGAGGGCACCTATTACACAGACATTGATCGCTAAGTACCATTTCCCACTAAAAAGAACCAGGGCCCCATGGAGAGATGTTAATTCCAGGTCAGAGGCAGGGAGAGCAGAAGGTTGGCCTGCGATGTCTTGGGCCACAGTATAGGGGATTGCCCTGAGATCAGTGGGACGATGGGGTCAGGATACAGGAGCCAGCTTGAAGGAACTCTCTGGCCAAACACAATTTGCTCATCCTTCTTCCCAGCCAAATGATGATATTGGATTATGATAGGCTATAGTAGAAAAAAAAAAAAAAACACCTCCATGAGTCCATAGTGATGCTTTAAAAGGTAAAGAGAGAGGAAAAAGTAGGGAGAGAACAGGGGAAACTGTTCTTTATGAACAATGCTGACAGATAAATGTTGACAGAATTCGAAAGTCCCCATTTTCTAGCCCTCAAATTAATGGCAGATTCAGGTAAGAGTAACAAATAGATATTAAAATCACTGAGTAGGACGGTTGTTAGGGAGTAAGATATTCACGTTGTTTCAAAGTATTACCCCACAGATTATTTTTTTTTCATGCATTTAAACATTTCCCCCCAAGTTTTTATTTAAATTCCTATTAGTTAACATACAGTACAATATTAGTTTCAGGTGTAGAATTTAGTAATTCATTGCTTCCACATCACAGAAAGTACCCTCCTTACCAAAGATTAATTACAGAGGGAGAAACAGGCTGTTACAATGGGGAGATTGGGTAGTTTCCACCCTAATCAAGAGCTCAACATTGGCATTGCTGATTATGGGGTGGCCTGACTTGTGACTCCTGAGATGAGATGCAGTGGGAGGTACCCATCACAGCCAATGCAGTGCCCTTGATGGAACTGTCACCTGAATGCAATCCCGAGGAAATAGTCATTCATCCAGAATGTGGGATCTTCTGCAGAACAAGGAGCCTAGGTTTACTAATGGACACAGTGCCAGGGACATCAGAATGAGTAGAGGACTGT
Organism: Lutra lutra; assembly: GCF_902655055.1. Taxonomy (NCBI): domain Eukaryota; kingdom Metazoa; phylum Chordata; class Mammalia; order Carnivora; family Mustelidae; genus Lutra; species Lutra lutra. The sequence continues at coordinate 18,207,862 of NC_062287.1, read as the reverse complement.
TCTACCTTGGGAAAGCTAGCAAGACATAATAGCCAAACACAATGCTGGACTTCGATGGGATCCTAGATCCCAAAAAAAATCTGCTCTAAAGGACATTTTTGGGGACAATTTGGGCAATATGAATACGGGCTTAGTGTTGGATCTGTTATTGTATTAATGTTGATTTTCTTAGGCATGATAATGGTGCTATGGTATATGTGCTGCCGAAGCGAGCACAATGGTGCTATGGTTATACAAGAGAATGTTCTTGTCCTTGGGAGATGGAAGCTGAAGTGTTTTTGTTTTGTTTTAAGCAGGTTCCCTGCTCAGCGTGGAGACCAACGTGTGGCTTAAACTCATGACTCTGAGCTCAAGACCTGAGCTGAGATCAAGAGTTGGACACTTGACTGACTGAGCCATTCAGGTGCCCCATTTTTTTTTTCTTTTTTTTAAGAGAGAGAGAGAGAAAGAGACAGAGAGAGATAGAGAGAGCACATTGGGGAGGGGCAGAGGGAGAGAGAATCCTAAGCAGGCTCCATGCTCAGCATGGAGCCCAATGCAGGGCTCGAGCTCACAACCCTGAGATCATGACCTGGGCTGAAATTGAGAATTGGGCGCTTACCTACTGAGCCACCCAGACATCCCAAGCTGAAATTTCTAAGGGTGAAATATGACAGAGGAAGCCTACTTTTGAATGGTTGAGATAAAGGGTGTTATATATGGGAATGCAAACTGGTGCAGCCACTCTGGAAAACAGTATGGAAGGTCCTCAAAAAGTTGAAAATAGAGCTACCCTATGACCCAGCAATTGCACTACTGGGTGTTTACACTAAAGATACAAATGTAGTGATCCAAAGGGGCACCTGTACCTCAATATTTATATCAGCAATGTCCACAATAGCAAACTCAGAAAGAGCCCAGATGTCCATTGACAGATGAATGGATAAAGAAGGTGTGTTATCTATATACAATGGCATATTATACAGCCAGCAAAAAGGGGAGTCTTGCCATTTGCAATAACATGGATGGAATTAGGAGGTATGATGTTAAGGGAAATAAGTTAATCAGAGAAAGACAATTATCACACGATCTCATGGATATGTAGAATTTAAGAAACAAAACAGAGGATCATAGAGGAAGAGAGGAAAAAATGAAACCAGAGAGGGAGACAAAGCATAAGAGATTCTTATTCTTAGGAATCAAACTGAGGGTTGCTGGAGGGGAGGGGGGTAGGGGCATGGGGTAACTGGGTGATGGACATTGGGGAGGACATGTGATATAATGAGCACTGGGTGTTATATAAAACTGCTGAATCAGGGTGCCTGGGTGGCTCAGTGGGTTAAGCCGATGCCTTCGGCTCAGGTCATGATCTCAGGGTCCTGGGATCGAGTCCCACATCGGGCTCTCTGCTCAGCAGGGAGCCTGCTTCCCTCTCTCTCTCTGCCTGCCTCTCTGTCTACTTGTGATCTCTCTCTGTAAAATAAATAAATAAAATCTTGAAAAAAAAAACACACACAAAAACTGCTGAATCACAGACCTATACCCCTGAAACAAATAATACATCATATGTTAATTAAATGAATTTAAATTTTAAAAATCCTAAAAAAAAAGGTGGTATATGTATATATATATATCAATATGGATAATGTGAAGTAAGATGGGTATGGAAAAATGTGTCCATTGGTGAATCTAGGTAAAGGGACATATGGATATTTTCTATATCACTTTTTCAACTTTCCTGTAAGTTTGAAACTTCAAATTAAAAAAAAAATAAGAAATTAGAGTTAAGCCTTGCAGATAACTTTGGGTCCTCTCCAGTAGGAGCGATGCATTTGCAGGAAAGATGGCAAACTCAAGCACGGGGTGGTCTATGGTCTTGGAGCAGAGCTAACAGAACTAGAAATGAAGGTCTTAGGCCTAAGCATCAAGAGCCCGCAAACACAGAGCTATTCCTGCTGCTTGGCTTCTCGTTCGTGGACTAGAACTAGAAAAGAAGGTCCTAGCCTAAGCATCAAGAGCCCGCAAACACAGAGCTATTCCTGCTGCTTGGCTTCTCGTTCGTGGACTTTCCCTCTTCTACACCACGACCCAGGCTTCTCATAAATCCACAGATCTAGCCAGCAATCACTAGTTAAGAGCATCCACATGGTTGGCCTTTGAAATCTAACTAAAGTGGTTTTTCTTCAGGATGCTCACAGTCAAAGCAAGTATTTCTGTAAATAAGGGCTCTTGAGACCATCTCCAGGAAACTGCTATTCCCTGAAATAGGGTCGTCTCACTCCTGCACTGGCCTTATTACTCACCACCAACTTCTCCTTATTAAAGCTAGTGGTTTTGAACTTTTCTCCAGAGGAAAGAATGTTCTAGATATTTGTCATTCTATTTCTGGTCCCCTCTATTTTCAGGAATGTCACCATCCCTCACCTCCTGTGACTAATACATGCTGTCTGTCCCCCAGAGCCAATCCACTTCCTCATTTTGAACGTAGCTAGTGGTGAAGTCGCCAACAAGTGCTTCTCTGAGCATTTCTGGCCAAAGTTCTGGGAAGCTGAGTGATACTCAGTGGGATTGCTGAATGGCCACTCTGTTAAGTGGTATTAGCGTTGTGGCTTGCTTATCTGTTGGTCTGTTTTAAAAAATAATCACTCATTCACTTGTTCAGGATGAGTAACAATCCATGATGGATGAATAACAACTTGTTGATTTCACTTCCTGTGATTGTCTTCTGCCTAGAGGTCTGACTGGTAGAGAAGCATTCCAGAAATGATCTGAGCAAACATAGCAGAGTCAGCAAAGTGGGTAGCTTCCTAAGATGTACTGCTACGCTGGAGCAGCATTCATTCACGTGTTTGCACGCCCACACATTTACTTGCAATATCAATCTTGTTTTTTTATTTTATAGTCATATCTCCTATATGGACTAGTAAATCACTAAGAACAAGGGATAAAGGAAGGAGACTAAGTTTATTTACTACCCAATTGCACACCAGGTTGTTTACCTGAGTTAGTTAATGTAACCCTTATAACATCCCTGTAAATAAAGTTTTATTTTTTTCATCTTACAGATGAGAAAAGTAAATTCAGAGAGTTAAAGGACTAACCCAAGATGGTCAGAAGGACCAGAAGGTGAAATCCATGCTCTGTCTACTGTCTCTAGTAACTTATGGTCAACACTTGTATTTGCTTGACAGGTGATAGCCAGCAGGTTTTAAATTGCTAATCTCCTTTCACCCCCAGACACACATCTGGGCCACCTTCTCCTCATGAACAATCAGCGTCTGCTACTAGTGAAATAATCTTTGGTGAAATCTGTATGGAAGAATAAGGACATGCATTTTCTAGCCAGGCATTAATGAGACCCATACTACTGCTTATCTCTATTACTCTGAAAAATACACTTGAATCACTCCTTTATTGCATCCATCAATGAAATCAATTTCAGTAATTCTCAATCCTCCTGAAGTCGACAAATACTAGGATGTCACCAATTTTCTTAAGAGATGTTATAGAAGTTACACATTCATTCCTGTCCTAAAAACAACCGTATGGCACTTCCAGGAGACCACATGGAATTGAAAAGTGTGACCTTTGCCATCAAATATCTGAACTATTCTACTTCGAATAACTCTGTTACTACTGCTTCCGCTCCAGAAGTCGCCTAAACTCTGTAAACTTCAGTTTTGCGTAGCTAATAGAGATAAAAGTGTACTAGCTTCGTATGTGTCTTGTGGTTATTAACAAAGCCAGCACAGGGAATAGCTTACAGACTTAGAAACAACAAAGTGATGTCAAATAGCAGTGGTGATGAGGTGAAGAATATTAAACAGGTGAGTGGGAAAGAGAGTGAGGTAGAAGAGGACCCTTGGACAGGGCAGACGGGGAAGGCTGGTGTTGCAGAGGTGATGCTTAAGCTCAGGGCTGAATATCCTGCAGGAGGTGGACATGCCAGAGGAAGGCTGTGGTGCCCAGCTTCAGTGTGGAAGCCCTGAGCTCAAGTTCCCATTCTGCTACTTCTCACCTCCTTCATGGTAGACATATCCAGATCTCACATTCCTGCTCTGCAAAAAGAAATGAACATGAAGTAGGTGCCTGGGTGGCTCCATTGGTTGGGTGACTGCCTTCAGCTCAGGTCATGACCAGGGTCCTGGGATTGAGTCCCACATCGGGCTCCCTGCTCAGTGGGGAGCCTGCTTCTCCCTGCTCCTGTCCTCTCTCACTATCTCTGTCTTGCTCTCTCCAATAAATAAATAAAATCTTAAAAAAAAAAAACAACACACATTACTTTCATTTATCCACTCACTTTCTTACATTTCTTTATTTCCTCATTCAATGTCAAGCTCGCTCCAGCAGCACATAGACTCATTCATCGCTCAGGGTTGTTGAAGTCCTGCTGTAAGCCAGAAACTAGATCGGCACTGGAAGAACTCTTGTATGTCTGCTTTACAGTTATCCCATGAATTATACTCCAAGAGCCTTGGGAAGCTTGCAGTACAACTGCCATTTAGCAGATGAGGAAATGAGGGGTGAACTTTACGACTTGGCTGAAATGACCAAGTTTCCATGGGAAGCTGGCTTTCTTCCCCAAGAATCATGGGAAATAGGCCTTGCCAGGCACCAGGGAAAGGTATGAGGCCACCTATAAACCAGGTGACTATAGTTTCTGAACCCGACATCAGCTGACATGACCGGACAGGAAAATAGGATAGTTAAGATCAGACTGCCCCTAACGGGCATATGCTTGGCATACAGTTGCCTTAGAAAGAGGAGTCATGGTTTACAACACGATCGGGTCCAGCTGACTGGCTGATGGCCAGTAATACTGGGATTAGACGGGGAGGGAGGACAGGAAAAGCCGAAACCAAACACACAGGTTTGGGCAAAAACAGAGTCTGGGCCCATCCACCTGCAAATTCCTGAGCTCTCTTCCTCTTACTCATTAAAACCTGGGGACGACGGTTCTCCGTGTATTACTAACCCCCAGAGGCAACAACCATGGAATGAAAGCTGGCGTGGGGTTTTGTAGGCATGATCTATAAGCAATAAAAATAAGTAAGTTTCTATTTTTTTCTTTTCCAAATATTTTATTTATTTATTTGACATTCAGAGATGACAAGCAGTCAGAGAGGCAGGCAGAGAGAGAAAGGGGAAAGCAGGCTCCCTGCTGAGCAGAGAACCTGATGCAGGGCTCGATCCCAGGACCCTGGGACCATGACCTGAGCCGAAGGCAGAGGCTTTAACCCAGGCGCCCCTAAAAATAAGTAAGTTTCTTTTTTTTTTTTTCAAGATTTTATTTATCTGACAGAGAGAGATCACAAGTGGGCAGACAGGCAAGCAAAGAGAGAGAGAGGAGGAAGCAGGCTCCCTGCAGAGCAGAGAGCCCAATGTGGGACTCGATCCCAGGACCCTGAGATCATGACCTGAGCTGAAGGCAGAGGCTTAACCACTGAGCCACCCAGGTGCCCCAATAAGTAAGTTTCTTGAAACGCCTGGCCACTTCAGATCCCCCTGGGCCCATCAGAGGGGACAGAAGCCAGTCCCAGAAGCCCCCTAATTGATGTGCCTCACTGTGAGTCTGAGGGGACTTGGAAGCCTTGCTCTGTTCAAAAGGTAGGTGTGGAGGAGCCGAGTGGGGAGGGGAGAAGGGAGGAGGGAGACACCATGGAACTGGCTACTCTAACTGCTTCCTTTTGTTGTGGTGGCTGTTGCGCTTCTTGGGCTGTGGCAGGATGTGAAGTGGGAAGTGTTTTGTGGTCACAAAAGTGCAGCTGTGGGGATGCTGTGGGCCAGTGGACACTGGAGAGAGAATGACAGCACACGACAGGAGGAGGGAGGGAAAGAGCCTGGCTGTGGGGTTTGAGGGAGGCAAAAACACTACTTCCCCTCCCACCAGGGCGGCTTCCTTGTTTGCAAGTCCGAGGTTTTCAGATTAACCTGTGGGTTGATGTCCTGCGGCCCTCACTGGGTTTAGTCTGTGGGCTTAGTATCTGGTTGGGGATCTCTTGCTTCCAGGCAGGTGGCCTTGGCTAAGTCCCGGGACCACTGGGCCTTAGGGTCCTTACCCATAAAATGGAGATCATACCATTTAGAGTAGAAAGTTGTAGAAAATAAGTGAAATGCCTGGTCCATGGAAACATGCACACATGTACGCTACTCTTAGCGTTTTCTAGAAATGACTAGAAGACATGACGGTGCAAGAGGGCTCCAGAAGGGCAGCATCTGGTTGTGGCAAACCCAGTAAACACATATTGTCCCATTCTCTGCAGCTCACCTGCATTTTCCAGCCATTTCCCAGTTTACAGACATCAGTTTCTCCACTGGGGTCCACCAACGCCAGCCGGCGACCTTCTGTGCCACTCATGCTCCCATTTGTCCTTGCAAGCCCCCTTACCCCCTCCTCTCCTTCCTGGCTACAGAAGCCCTGGAAGGAAGATGCAGTGTCTGCCATTTGACTGCTTTCTTCAAGTGAGCCTAAGTGGGAGAAGGAAGGCTGGAGGGAAGAAGGAAGGAAGGAAGGAAGGAAGTGGGGGTTGGTTTCCCATATACTTCTGCTGGCTGCAGCCTCTACTCTGCTTACCCTAATCACATCATGGCCAGCACCTTCTCTGGTAGTGCATTACCCCAGGACTCCTAGTCCTTCATTGTCATCACCTCCTCTGCCCCTAAATCAGTTGCGCTTGAGCTATGCAAACAGAGAGGAGTGGAAAAGGGAGAGATAATGGCAAATGCACGAGCATTTGAACATCATGGTGCAGTTTACAGTCATTCTGCATTCACGACATCATGCGGGGCCCAGGAAGTCTCCTACTATTGTTACCCCCATATGACAGGTGGGAGACTGTGATACAGTGAAGTGAGCAGATTGACCTCCAGTCCCAGAACTGGGGCTTGACCCTAGGGGCTCTGACTCCAAAGCCTGACTTTTACCTTCTCTTCTACATCTGTCTCAGGAGAGAAGTGGTGAGTGTGTGAGGAGCGGAGGAGACCATTCTCTGATGAAATTTGCACCTTAATAAAGCTGGAATAAGAATGATCTACAAAATAGTGGAAGCTATGTATAAACCATCCCTCCACTAACCCAGTCCAACCCAAGCATTGTCTAGAGTCTCAAGGGAATTTAGAATCACACTTTTGGAAAAATTATAAGCTTTCTCAGTGCTTTGGGAACTTACGGAAATACCTAAAAACTTATTTTCTTAAGTGAATGAAGGTGTCTGGCTTTCATATTTGGCCCCACCCAGAGTATGAGGAGTGCGGAGGTCCCGGGGGTCCTGAATGTGACGGTCCCTTCCTTTCTCCCAGGTGGAAGGATAGAATTGGCAAATGTTACCATGTTACTTAGAATCCAATGGAACAAATGTGAGCTCAGCCCCCCACATATTAGTTCATTTAAAAAGGTTTTTTGCACCTGTACTAAGAGAATCAGATTCTGACCCAAATCCAAGCAAGAGCCTAGACCAATATTAACGTCGAGAGGGCTGTCATGGGGCGCCTGGGTGGCTCAGTGGGTTAAAGCCTCTGCCTTCGGCTCAGGTCATGATCCCAAGGTCCTGGGATCGAGCCACGCATCGGGCTCTCTGCTCAGCAAGAGGCCTGCTTCCCTCTCTCTCTCTGTCTGCCTCTCTGCCTACCTGTGATCTTTCTCTGTCAAATAAATAAATAAAGTATTTAAAAAAAAAAAAAAGAAAGGGCTGTCCTGGGGGTGCCTGCGTGGCTCAGTCAATTGAATGTCTGATTCTTGGTTTCACCCTAGGTCCTGATCTCAGGGTCATTAGATTGGGCCCTGTGTCAGGCTCTGTGCTTGGTGGGGAGTCTGCTTGAGATTCTCTCTCTCTGCTTTCATGCTCTCTCTCTCTCTCTAAAAATAAATAAATCTTTGGGAAAAATGGCTATCTTGTTACCAATTAAATTAGGAATGGACTTGTAGATAATAGTGTATTAATCAGGGTAGTCTTCTGAGAGTATAAGCAAAAGAGAGCCCACACAGTAAAAACCGGCACAACCTGACCCCTGTTCAGAAGCCAGGACATCTAGATCCCCAGGACAGATACTTTGAGATCAGATCTTACTCATCTGGATTACTGTCTTAGCCCATTTGCACTACTAATAAATACCATAGACTGGGCGGTTTATAAATCACCGAAAGTTTTTTCTCACAGTTCTGGAGGCCAGGAAGTTCACGATCAAGACACCCGCATATTCAACGTCTGAAGAAAGCCCACTTCTTGGTTCCTAGATGGCTGTTTCCTTGCTGTGCCCTCACACAGCAGAAGGGGCAAGGGAGATCTCTGGGTCTCATTTCTAGGGCACTAACTCCATTCATGAAGGCTTCACCCTTATGACCTAATCACCTCCAAAGGTCCCACCCCCAGATCCCATCACAGAGGGAATGAGGTTTCCAGATATGAATTTGGGGATAGGGTGGGTGAAGAACAAACACACTCAGTTTATAACACTCTCCAAACCTATTCTTGAGATGATATTTTTTAAAATTTTTAAATTTTTTTTAAGATGACATTTAAATTATTTTCTGTTCCCTGAGGATCAACTCTTCGAAACTCCCCAGTTACCTGGGGCTAGACCTTTGCCCAGCTCAAATGGTATTTATGCCATGAAACCTTTCTAATTCTCTTCTCCCTTTGCTGGAAAACAAAAAGCAAGAAACCCTTTTTCTCTGAAACTCAAAGTCACTTTGATTTGAATCCTCACAGCAACCTTGTGTGTGGGTTAGAGCCGGAAGCGTCTTAGCCCGGATCCCATGGCTGGCTGTAATTGAAACCAAAATTACCTTCTGGTATCCTGACTCTGGACCATGCTCTCTGCACCACACTTCCTTATCCGGAAGGACTATGGCCCCTGTAAGCACATTAGCAGATTAGTTTTATAACTGCCATCACAGAACAAGACCCCACGGATCCAGGGCCAGTCAGTGTTGGCAAGGGGTTGGGGGTCAGGAAAGAGCTAGACTGTGGAATGCTCAAGAGCAGGACAAGCCTGATGATAGTGTTGAAGGTGGGGTTGGAGGAGGAGTCAGTCTGGGCAATCATCCATCCTGTACACTGTAGGTAAAGCACTCATTCTAAAATCTGTCCAGGAGACGCGTGCCTGTCTTTCCCAAGCTGGAGACCATCTAGAGGGGTTCTTTCTTGCCCTCAGGATAAAGTTCAGCTCCTTGGCATGGTATTCAGGGGCTCCTCGGTGTGGCCTGTGCTTTCCTCCACAACACGCCATGCAGCCATTGCCGCCAACACACATACTCTTTGTTTCAGTTCAACACAGCAATGAGCGAACCAATGACCCTGCTTTGCAGACACGCACTGGGGCTCTTGAAGGTAGACAAGCAAACAGGCAGACCCAGTGCAGAGACATCAGTGCTCTTAGGGGAACTTCTGGGGGTTCTGGGAACTTAAAGGAAGGACACCTGGGCCAGATTTAGGAGCTCAGGGAGGACTTCCCAAAGGGGGTGACATCTAAGTCTCTAGCTAGATGATGATACTAGATCAAGAGGGTAAGGCGAGTGTTTCAAGTGAGCAGAATAGAACATGGAAATGCTGGAGACAAGGGCAGGGAGTTCAGGAACCAGAGCAAGAAGGGGTGTTTGGTGGGATGGCTGGAGATGAAGCTGGAGGTAGGCAGGGGCCAGATGATGGCCTCTGAAGGCTGACCAAGGAGCCAGACCATGCCCTGAAGGCCACGGGAAACCAGTAAAGGGTTTTAAGCTTAACCCGAGGTGAACAAGGAATTGAGGAGAAAGAGTGGGCGGAGGGAGAGAGAGAGAATTTGAGAAAAGAGATCTCTAGCTTTTGCTAGCTTTGCTCCATCAATAAACGATCATTAAAAGAACCACACAAAGCTCTTTGCCAAACCTAGGAGGGAATACCCAGGAAAAAAAAAAACAACAAAAAACAAACAAACAAAAAAACAGAAAATCTTTCCCCTTAAGAATCTCACAGGGGCACCTGGGTGGCTCAGTTTGGCGTCTGCCTTCAGCTCAGGTCATGATCCCATGGTCCTGGGATCGAGTTCCGAGTCAGTCTCCCTGGTCCGTGGCGGTGGTTGTGGGGGGGAGGGCTGCTGCTCCCTCACCCCCTGCTTGTGCTCTCACTCTGTCAAGTAAATACATCTTAAAAAAAAAAAAAAGAATCTCACAGTCTAGAAAGAGAGATAAGATAAAATGAAAACAAACAAGCCAAAACAAAACAAAACAAAACAAAACAAAACGCAGAACCAGGCAGAATCCTGAAACTGGTAATAAAGATACAAGGAAATGGTAGCAGAATTCAAGAATGAGAATAATTCAATTCTGTTAGAATGTCATTCAAGACCTCGTGAGGGAGATGCTCTTTGAGGCTGTGTTGAGGGACAGGAAGGATTTCAATCGACAGTGATGGGGAGTGCAAGGAGCCAAGGTCCAGGCTGACTGAGGGGCAGGAGTAGGAAGGAGAACAGAGGAGCAGGGAGTAGCCTCCTTGGATGAGGTCCGTCTAGGACAGAAAATGGAATGCTGGGAGATGAGCTTGGTGGACTGAAGCCAGAGTACGAAGGGCCCCAATGCCAGGCCAAGGAATTTGAATTTAACTTAGCAAGTAATGGGGAGCACTGAAAGTTCTTAAGCTCAAAAGAATCGTGTTAAGAACTTGAAGATTAATTGGCAGGGGAATCCATACACCAGTCAGCTGGGGCCTGTATGTATTCTCAGTGCTCTGAAAACTCTACAGTAATTCTCAAAGTGTGCATTTTCTCCTAAATGAGAATCTTAAGGTGTTATAATATTCTGGAGTATCTGAATGGCCACACCATGTCACAGAATTCTGCCACCCAAGTTCAGTGGCCATGCCTTCACAGGAAGTATTGCCTGAGCACCTACTATGTGCCAGGCATTGTTCTAAGCACTGGGCATAGAGCGCTTGACAAAACAAAGGTCTCCCTCTGTGAAACTGAACACTAATGGGATATTTGTCAGTATTAAGAAATTACTGGGATTGGGCGCCTGGCAGGCTCAGTTGGTTAAGCGACTGCCTTTGGCTCAGGTCATGACCTGGGAGTCCCAAGATCGAGTCCTGCATCAGGCTCCCAGCTCCACAGGGAGTCTGCTTCTCTCTCTGACCTTCTTCCCTCTCGTGCTCTCTCTCACTCTCTCTCTCAAATGGATAAATAAAATCTTAAAAAAAAAAGAAATTACCTGGTTTTTTTTTTTTAAAGCATAATAATGATATGTGGTTATGTTTTAAAGGGAGTTCTTATCTTTGAGACATACTGAAATATTTCGGCATGAATTTACCTGGCGTCTCAGATTAGCTGCAGAAGTGTCCGGTGTGGGCGGGGGAACACGGGTGAGGAGAGAGACGGAGCAAGATTGTCCAGGAGTTGACGTCATGGTAGCTGGCTGAAGGGCGCAAAGAGATTTGTTGCTCTTCTCATTACTTCTGTGCATGCCTTGTATGTTTCCCAAAAAGAAAGAAACGATGAACACCTGCCTTGATGGAGGTTACGTTCTAGTGTGTGAACTTGTAGTAATGACAGCATTGACACCAAGTGAAGGCAGCATGACATCAGGGCCGCAGAAAAGAGCAGGAGACGGGGGGAGGGGGCAGGCTGAACAAAGCTGAGTGAGGGAACTGGGACATGGGGGTGGGGGGCGCCTAGCGATCCTGGATTCCAAAAAATCAGCTGGATACACGGAGCGCCTTGAAAGTGGAAGTTTCCTGAGCCTCCTGTCTCTGTACCTCTTATCTAGCCACTGTTCATTAGCAAGCAAATAAAGCATTATAACTTTTATTTTTGAATTATGGGGAACACTATTAAAAATCATCCAGTGACAGTTTCAGAAGTGATGATTCTTAAATAAACAATGTGACAGTAACTCACAAAGGGGCTTGTCACACTTAAAAGAATTCAATGAAGGTGTGCCTGGGTCACTCAGTCAGTTAAGTGTCTGACTCTTGGTTTCAGCTCAGGTCAGGATCTCAGGATGGTGGGATCAAGCCCTGTGTTGGGCTCTGTGCTGGGCATGACACCCGCTTGGGATTTTCTCTCTCTTTCTCCTTCTGTCCTCCCAACCTCATCACTAAAAGAAAAGAAAGAAAGAAAGAAAGAAAGAAAGAGGGAAAAAAAAGAATTTAGCTAATAGCTAGTGAAACACAGATTTACCTTTTTAAAAAAATTTTTAAATTCACCTTTCTAATACTAGTTTCAGTAAAACAATACGCTATATTAAAATCAATGTATTTTAATTTTGTTAGCTTTCTGTGTCTACATAATTTAATGTAAAATGTTTTAGTTATCCTGTATAAGAACAACAGGTAAAAAATATTCATAAATCATTTTATGTTGGCATATATTTAAATAATAGCATAATAAAAAATGAATTACATCAACACTGAAGGACCCTAGGAATTTTCCCCCCTCTGATATAAAGTCAGCATCGTTTTCAGGGATATAGAGAGATTGATTATAATGGTACAAAAACCCAGGTGAGAGCATTGAATAGAATGTTGGCAGTGCAGCTGAAAATGAAAAATGAGATTCAGGAGCTATTTTGGAGGTAAATCTACATGTGGTAGAGGATCAGAAATGACTTGGATACAGGGAGTAATGAAAAAAACGTTTGAATCTCAAGGACAAAGAAAATGCCATTCACAAGAAATTGGATCCTTGAGAAGAGAAACTTGATAGGGGGCAGGAGGAGAGGGGTTCGTGAAATTAATTTTGGACGTGTTGCATTTGAAAAGCCAGCATGGTAGCGAGCAGGAAAGATGAATCGGAACGTGAAAGACATTAATTTCTCTCCAGAACCAGAAGACACACTGCCCACACTCACTACATCTGGGACCTGGGGTCTGTGCACTCCTCACACCATGGGTCGGGCTGAGTATGGACCCCACAGGCAGAGCCCAGAGCGAGGCCAGTTCCCAGTCAGCCCAAAGCCCAAAACTGGAAGGCTATGGGGCCAGCAGGAGCCTGTGGCCAGGACCACGTAGGGGTGGGGCAAAGGGTTCAGGGCTCCTACTTACTCAACTCCAAGCCAGAGGGAGTTGGCTGGCATGACTTTCTGCCCCAGGTTTTGTGAGCTGTCACTTGAAGGCAATGGTATCTACCCTCCTGTTTTTGGTAAACAAAAAAAAAAAAAAAAAAAAAAAAAGTTTCCGGTTTGAAAATTAAAGGCCATCTGTTTCTCATTCTATTTTCCCTCTTCTCTGGCTTTCTTTCATTCTCCCCTCTCTCTCCCCTCCCTAAGAACTCACAGCTCAGCTGGGAGCATAGTGACCTTATTTGACTATCTTTGCTTTAATGAGAATGTTGGGTTTGTCTTTGGGATTAAAACGAGAGCATTCCTTGTTCCCACTCAAAATAGGTGTCTTACATTGTTTACTTAAAAATCATTTCCCCCCCATGAAAATGAAGTTTCTCTTTTCAGTGTAAGTAATTATAAAACCGTGACGGACGAAGCCAAATGCAATTTTGTTGAAGGCAATGCACGAACTCCTTAATGTCTTGTTAGCACACTCAGCTAAATGTGACCAAAGGATGAGAGTTGACTTTTAAATCAGGATAAAAATGAAATCTTGAGCTGGTTAAATTGGCGGCAACCCCATGGCCAGGATGTGGCTTCTCTCCTGGGATTCTGGAGTGGGCAGGCTGTTCTCAGCGGGTTCTATTTTCCTATAGTCTGGTGTTACAGGTCCCTCTTGTGTTGGTTGTTAACATTGTCTTGTTTCTGTCTCTAGAAGTGTGAGAACACAATGATTGTGCATTTCCGTTCATCAGCATCGGCAACCAATGTCCTCCCGTCCCCATTCCCATGACCATCCCCATCAGCACCAACATACTGGGCAAACCTTGTAGGATAGTTCAAAACCATACGCTTTGCAACCAGACAGATCTGAATTTGAATTCTCTCACTGTCCCTTGGGCGAGTTACTGCCACTTCTGTGTGTCATTTTCTGCATTAACTAGAGGTGCTGATGACAGTCACGTTATTGATTTCAGGAGAAAGAAGGTGAAAGCAGGTGAAGTGTCTGACATTCAGGCTTGAAAAATATGACTCCCTTTCTCATTCGTTTCTTCTTTCTCTAGGGAAGACAGCGTTCTCACAAAGAAAGAGTGAAGATGTAGTGTGGCAGGGGGATGTAATCGAGACAAAGTGGATGTAAGGGGACCTTACCCAAGGATCAAGTCATCTTCAAGCTCCCTATGTAATAACAAAGCGATCACACTTGAAAAAATGAAAAATCAGTCCGTGATATTGTTTACATTCATTGTTATGCTCAGAAGGGGACCCTTTGCTCACTTCCTGTTTTCCCATCTTCCCCCCATCTCCCCCCCAATACCCCCCTCCCCTCCGCCTTCACTCTCACTACTCTCGAAGGCAGAAGGACCTACTGTTTCTTCCAGCTGTGGACATCTGACAAGTGCCTGTTTTTTTCTGTCCAGTGGCTTGTTCTTAGCAAGGCTTCAGGTCAGAATCCAAACACCTTTTCTTGAAATTCGTTAGGAGTGTGGTGTGTAAAAGGTATTACTGTGTAATTACTGCTCATACATTATGCTTCTGCTCCAATAAAGGACTTCTCTGTCTTCTGAATTCATGTAGCATTCATGCAAAAAACTCAGCCCTTAGCGTAGACCATCTTGTTGTTTTCATACTGTTTTTTCTAACGTATGCATCTCCAGGATCCTTGGGGCTGTCTCCACCCTGAAATTTTACTGACGAGCATGGGCTTAACCTCAAACTCAGCTCTAATAAATATTTATTGAATTAAGTAGAATTGTGTATCTTGTTTGCCTAAGGATACTGCAAATATTTCAGAGACAGGGACTTTATTCTCTACCTCCTCTTACTCACTTTACTCTCCTCTTACCCCACCGTGATACTCAAAAAATGATCAATAACATTTGATGATATCTATGATCAGCAGTAGAACAAAGAGGAACCCCAACCCTGCAAGGAGCCTTCACAAGCGTCCAGTCCAGTCCTGAATTCCGTGACAGTGCTCCTGCCAAAGGCCATCCCCTTTTTGTCAGGATGGCTCTGGGAATGTCAGAAAAAAAATTTCTCCTTATTGAGCTACAATTTTTCTTCCTTTAGCCTTCATCCTGGATCTAAAATTTACCCATTGGAGGAAAGCAAAACACTTTCAAGCCCACCTTCCACATGCCTGCCCATCGCATATTCAAAGATTGCTTTTGAATCTTTTTTCATGATGAAAACT
This sequence comes from Lutra lutra, assembly GCF_902655055.1. Classification (NCBI taxonomy): domain Eukaryota; kingdom Metazoa; phylum Chordata; class Mammalia; order Carnivora; family Mustelidae; genus Lutra; species Lutra lutra. The sequence continues at coordinate 18,192,677 of NC_062287.1, read as the reverse complement.
TCTGTTACATGACTAAATTTCTCTGTCATCCAGTTCTCTCTCTTTTTTTAAGAGAGAGAGGGGGAAAGTGAGTAGAGGTGGGAGGAGGGGGAGAGAAAGAATCTTAAGCAGACTCCTTGCTGATACCAGAGCTCAACATGGGGCTCGATCCCATGACCCTGAGATCATGACCTGAACCGAAATCAAGAGTCAGACACTCAACTGAGCCAACCAGATGCCCCTCTCTCACTCATTTTTCACTTGATTCTTCACTAAGACTAGTTGTAATTATCATTATCTTTAATTGAGAATTTACTCTGTGCCAGGCATTGTGATGAATTGCTTTCAAATGATGTCTCTGCAATTCTCCCAAACTCATGAGGTAGCTGTTCTTAGCACAGGTGAGCACACTGAGGTTTAGCAGGGATAAGTAACTTGCTTAAACAGTAGACAGCAAAGCTGGGTTTGGAATCCAGGAATGTCTGGTTCCCAGGTCCACACCCATAGGTACTATAATACCCTATCTCCCCAAGGTAAATCGGATCATTCTATTCAGCTCTGAGTTCATTCTTATCTGGACTGGATTCTTTTTGCTTATTTTCCCCAAATCCCATTTCTTCTCTCACTGATACTGTTAAAGAAATCTACCTGCCTTCTAATGTGGATTAATTTTTTCCCCTCTAGATGTTCTCCTTGCTCTTTCTAGCTTAAGGACATTTCCTTTTTTGTTCTTTAGCTTTAAAAAAATCCTGTTTTTAGGATTGCACGGTGACACGTTCTAATTTAAGTCATGTTGGGACACATGAGCTGTTATAGTCATCGGCACATGGTAGACCAAGCAGAAACATTTCTACATGCTAACTACCATGCTTTCATGTCCACACAGCATTGGTTGGGCTGATGTTCTAGTCACCCTGGCAACGTGGCCAAAGAAAGAGAAGAAGTGAGAAGGTGTCTGAAGGCAAGGGGGAATCCACTGGGACACTACTCATGAGTTCCTGGCAGAAGTACAAATTCAAGGTCATGGCGGCCAAATGCTGGGGGTGAAGGGGGGGTGGTGGGGAACTACGCTGTGGGGCAAGAGGCAAAACCCAAGCCAAACCAAAACAATTCTCAAGTCATATGATGCCAAGTGTAATTACCCAATGGTGAGGTGAGAAAGAGACTTAAGTTCTGAATTCAGGAAGATTGGGGATGTAATACACAGTGGGGTCAGGGTGAGAGGTTCAGGGAAGAGACTATGGACAAAGAAAGGGACTCATTTTTGGGGCAGAGGGACTCAGAGTCAGATGAGATCATCTAAAGGCATTGGGGAAGTCCAACTAGAAATAAGAGAACCAATGCTATTTCGTTTTTCTTTTTTTGACCTGCTTTTAGTTGTAGACTTTTTTTTTTTCTTCCAGAGCTATTCTGAAATGCCTACTCTAATAATTAAAGTTTTCAACCAACTGATTCATTTGGCAGGAAGAACATTTCCATGTGCCACTGTGTATAGACTGAACTCCGTGACCTCTCCACTGGGAAGTACGGTGGTTCTAAAGTTCATCACTGGGTCACCACCTCTGAAACACTGGGAGGTAGTAAGCTTTCCTTTTTCTTGCGTTTTTATATACTGACATCTTTGACCTACAGCTAGTATTCTAGATGACACATATGTGCTGAATGTTCAGATTTAATGGAGAATTTGAGATGAGGTATAGGAAAAACCCCAGGGGGCAAGATGGTGGAGAAGGAGAGTGACAGAATGATTTTCTAATTCATGAAATTATCAAATAAATATCATAAAATATACATAACATGAAATATACCTGACATAAAAATTCAGGAAATTTTTAACCATTTCGAAGTTTGGTGACATTAAGTAGTCCCATTGTACAACCACCACCTTGGGTTGTACAATGCTCTGGTATACTGGATGCATTTTGTCTTTCCAAAGACAAAATAGGATGTTTTTATCTTTCCAAATGGAACCTCTGTACCCATTAACAGTAAACAATAACTCCCCACTCCTCCCAACCCAGTTGCCGGTGACCACTGTCCAGCTTCCTTTCTCTCTGAATTTGACATTCTCTGTACCTCACGTGAATGGAGCCTACCTATTTGTCTCTTTGTGACTGATTTATTTCACTTAGCATAACATCCTCAAGGTTCATCCATATTACAGCCCGTGTCAGGATTTCCTTCCTTTTAAAGGCTGCCTAGCGGGGTGGTGCCTGGGCGGCTCAGTCTGTTAAGCATCTGTCTTCAGCTCAGCTCATGGCTCAGGTCACGGTCCACGGTCCTGGGGTCGAGCCCCACGGGGGTGGAGGGACATCGGGGGAGGGAGATGGACAAGAACCTGTGCTGATGCGGGGCTCAATCTCACCATCCTGAGATCATGGCCTGAGCCCAAGTCAAGAGTCAGGTGCTTAACCGACTGAGCCACTCAGGCGCCCCAGAACCACACCTTAGGAGGCTTTTTCAAGGTTCGATCTGGGCCCTGCATCCCTAGGGGCTGGCTCCCATGGCTGGAGGAGCATGCCTCTCCCTTCCCGAGCACGCTGCCCCCAGTCTGTCGGAGGCATAAACCAAAAAGAACAGTCTGTTTGCCAAGGGAATGTGTCTGTGCAGAAGCATAGCGCTCACCACAACGGCTGCTCTGGGAGGAAAATCAGAGCATTTGCCAAGCCACGCAGCCCACTCACAGCTTCCCCCGGCTCTCTCTTCCACTGCCGAGCACAGCCCTGTGGTTATTCCAATCACAGCTACACGATTATCCCGGAAAAGAAGAGCACAGGCCTGGAACAGCCATCTGATCTGAGAGCTAATTTGTACTTGAGCAGAAGATGAAAAGTACTGGTGTGATTGACCTCAGAGAGTTGAAAGCCATGGGCTGAAATTTTAATGATGTTTACATTTTCAAAGAGATTTTATCCAGGACTTTTAACAGAGGAAATATGTCCTATGTATAAGCCCCAGTAAATTGATGTTCAATGCTAGGGAAACCTAATGAAGCTTCTAGCAAATATTTATCGCATAGCTATTATATTCAAAGGGCTCTGCTAGATGACATAGGGAGTTAGACCTACTTTATGGGGGCTCAATTTTTCTTTCTAGTCTCTACTGAGCTTAAAAAACCAATACTAGTGTTTCATTTGGTTCTTAATGGATCCTGGTACCGTGATCTGTTGTTGTGCTCAGGTTTATAACCAGTGGATGTGTATGGGACTTTATTTTTTTTAATGAATTTATTTATGTATTTACTTATTTTTTAAAAAAGATTTTATTAATTTATTTATTTGTCAGAGAGAGAGAGAGAGAGTGCGCGCACAGGCAGACAGAGTGGCAGGCAGAGGCAGAGAGAGAAGCAGGCTCTTTGCCGAGCAAGGAGCCCGATGCAGGACTCGATCCCAGTACCCTGGGATCATGACCTGAGCTGAAGGCAGCGGCTTAACCGACTGAGCCACTCAGGCATCCATGTATTTGTTTACTTATCAATAGTCATTCATCAACTGTATTTTGGTCTCCAGCCAAAATTTTTTTATTGATTTTATTGATTTTTTAAATTAATTTTTAACATGAGATCTACCCTCTGAAATTTTTTTAAGATTTATTTATTATGAGGGAGAGTGAGAAAGAGCACAAGCAGGAGCAGCAGAGAGAGAAGAATCTCAAGCAGACTCCATGCTGAGCTCGGAGCCTGGTGCAGGGCTTGATCTCGTGACCCCGAGATCACGACCTGAGCCGAAACCAAGAGTCGGATGCTTAACTGACTGTGCCACTAGGCGCCCCTACCCTCTTAAATTTTGAAGTGTACTGTAGAGATTATTAACTCTTGGTGCAACATTGTACAGCAATCTCTAGACCTTATTCCAAAGCAGCTGCCCATTTCCCACTCCCCTCCATCCCTGGCAACCACCATGCTACTCCCTGCATCTTTAAGTTTGGTGATTTTAGCCACCTCATGTAAGTGGAATCATGCAGTATTTGTCCTTCTGTGTCTGGTCTATTTCACTTACATGATGTTCTCCAGAGTCATCCACGTTGTTGCATATAGCAGGATTTTATCTATGTGTCTATGCAGCTATTTAAAAATTTTTATTATAATTCCAGTGTAATATTAGTTTTAGGTGTACAGTACAGAGATGCAGCACTTTCATACATCACCCATTATTCATCACGACAAGTGCCCTCCTTCTTCCCCATCCCCTAGTTCCTCCTCCCCCACTGCCCTCCCCTCTGGTAACCATCAGATTGTTCTCCTTAGTTAAGAGTCTGTTTCTTGGTTTGTCTCTCTCTCTTTAATTTTTTCCCCTTTGCTTGTTTCTTTTGTTTCTTAAATTCCACATATAAGTGAAATCATATGGTACTGGTCTTTCTCTGACTTATTTCATTTAGTATTGTGCTGTCTAGCTCTAGCCATGCCAGTGCAAATGGCAAGATTTCATTCTTTTTTATGGCTGAATAATATTCCATGATATATATGCACAGATATAGTTTGTTTTTTAAATTTTTAAAATTTAAGTTCAACGAGTTAACCTTAACGTACACTATATTATTAGTTTCAGAAGTAGAATTTAGTGATTCATCAGTTGCATAGAACACCCAGTGCCCATTACATCAAGTGCCCTCCTTAATGCCCATCACCCAGTTATCCCATCTCTCCACCCCTCCCCTCAGGCAACCCTAAGTTTATTTCCTATGATTAAAAGTCTCTTATGGTTTGTCTCTCTCTCTGATTTTGTCTTGCTTTATTTTTTCCCTCCCTTCCCTTGTGGTCTTCTGGTTTGTTTCTTAAATTCCACATATGAGTGAGATCATGTAATAATTATCTTTCTGTGATTGGCTTATTTCAGTTACCATAATACCCTCTAGTTCCATCCATCCCATTGCAAATGGCAAGATTTCATTTTTGTTGGCTGAGTAGTATTTATATGCATGCGCGCCCATGCGCGCGCACACACACACGCACACACACACACACACATCATATCTTCTTTGTCCATTCATCTGTCTGTGGACACTTGGGCTGCTTCCATATCTTGGCTATTGTAAAAAATGCTGCTATAAATATAGAGGTGCATGCACCCTTTTGAATTAGTGTTCTTGTATTCTTTGGGTAAATACTCAGTAATGCAATTATTGGACGGTAGGGTAATTCTATTTTTAACTTTTTGAGGCAGGAGTTCTAAAAGCTGCTGTCCTACGATCCATTAAGGAAGCCCCACTTCATTCCAGAAGAGGAGATTCCCCTTCCTTAGTCCAGTGTCCTCTCTGTCATTCCGGGCTTTAGCCAGATGGGCAGCAAGCTTGAGTCTGCACCGTGATGTCTGTTCTAGGGGAGGATGAGCTTGGGCACGATGGTTGGCAGTGAATGTTGGTGCCCAGTTCATCTTCAGTCTTTCTACCAGTGAGGAGTGCTACAGTCCATGCCTTCGCTGCTTGGCCTGTTAAATAAGAGCACTCCTCCAAGACAAACTTCAGATTGTTCCTGGAGACAGCACTGTATAAATCCATACATATGAAAAAATATTCCTTCCGGGAAGCAAGGCTCTGTGTCTGTTCTTTTTTTTTTAATAATTTTTAATTTTTTTAATTACTTTTCAGTGTACTAGAATTCATTGTTTATGCACCACACCCAGTGTTCCATGCAATATGTGCCCTCCATAATACCCACCACCAGGCTGGCCCAACCTCCCACCCCCCGCCCCTTCCAAACCCTCAGATTGTTTTTCAGAGTCCATAGTCTCTCATGGTTCACCTCCCCTTCCAATTTCCCTCAGCTCCATTCTCCTCTCCATCTCCCCATGTCCTCCGTGTTATTTCTTATGCTTCACAAATAAGTGAAACCATATGATAATTGACTCTCTCTGCTTGACTTATTTCACTCAGCATAATCTCTTCCAGTCCCGTCCAAGTTGATACAAAAGTTGGGTATTCATCCTTTCTGATGGAGGCATAATACTCCATAGTGTATATGGACACATCTTCCTTATATCCTTATCTGTGTCTGTTCTTAAATGACTGTCCTTGTTTGATACTAAACTATGTTATGTCCTTGTTATGATACTAAAAACATTTGGAATTTCTCCTGCTTCAACAGAGAGGCTTGCAACGTCACAAAAGGATGACACTAGCTTTTAATGTTTCTCGCTCTCTATTTCTCAGGGAACAACCCTTAACAAGCCCCCTGGCTTCAGTCTCACTTTGATGGAGGTGTGTGGCCATGGGGATGCTGCCAATTCCTCTCTCTGTTTCAGAAAGTGGTAGAAATGGGGCAGGGGGCAGGTTCTCCTCAAACAAATTTTTACTAGGGGTTCCCTTTGGAAAGTGTTTTGAGAGTAGCTAGGACTTAGAAAAAACCAGAGCAGCCTCCAGCTTCCTGCAGCAAATAAGAATAAATGGTCTAGAATTTGGACATGGAGGGACATGGCTGGAGAGGTGGCGGGTTAACCCTAGGGGATTGTCTGCATGAGGGGCTGAGGGAGTTCCTGAGAAAGGACTTTCTTGAGGGGAAGGGTAGAGGCTGGCAGAGAGAAATCAACACCATGTTCCCCAGGGCAAAGAGGAGAGCATGCCACTCAAACTGTCCTCACCCTGCCTGTGGATTCTATATTCAGGAAGAGAGAGGAAAGGGAAGACAGGGTTGCAGATGAAGTAACATAGAAATAACAGTTTTATAAAAACTTGGAAAATAGGGGCGCCTGGGTGGCTCAGTGGGTTAAAGCCTCTGCCTTCGGCTCAGGTCATGATCCCAGGGTCCTGGGATCGAGCCCCACATCGGGGTCTCTGCTCAGCAGGGAGCCTGCTTCCCTTCCTCTCTCTCTCTGCCTGCCTCTCTGCCTACTTGTGATCTCAGTCTGTCAAATAAATAAATAAAATCTTTAAAAAAAAAAAAAAACTTGGAAAATATCTACAGCCTAAGTATCTCAGGAGCCCTTGCAAAGACAGGAACCAGGTGAGCAAAGAAGTTTTCTTCTCTTATCATGACATCGCTGCATCTTTTTTTTTTTAAAGATTTTATTTATTTATCAGAGAGAGAGAGGGAGAGAGAGAGAGAGAGCAAGCACAAGCTGGGGGGGGGCAGAGGGAGAGAGAAGCAGACTCCTCGCTGAGCAAGGAGCCCGATGCAGGACTTGATCCCAAGACCCTGGGATCATGACCTGAGCCAAAGGCAGGCACTTAACTGACTGAGCCACCCAGGTGTCCTCATCACTGCATCTTCTTTCATAATCCTCTGCCAACTGCCAAGCCAGTGTTCTTTCCATGACCCCATGTGGCCTCTTAGACCATCCTTAGACCTCAGATCCTTTTTCTGTTCTTCATCTATGAGACACATGTGGAGGGAAAGGCTTTTCTCCCTCATGCACTCTGTCCCTCTCTCATATACTCTCGGAGGCCCTTCCCCTTGCATCGCCACCATTATTCTTGTGGTCATCCGCAGGTCCCTGGAGACCTACTATAGGAGCAGCATAAGTAACTGGAGCTTCAGCTGCTGCGTGTGGAAATCCCATCACAACATCCATGGCGGGGCTGCTCCTGCCAATGGTTGAGTGGCAGGGGTACTAAGGCAGATGTGTTCCCCAATGACCTAGGATTCTTACATCTGCTGACTGTGGCTCAAGAACTCCCAGATGGTCTTCTGGAAACATCCATTAAACTGTGTGGCAATTTAGGATGCCTCTTCCCGATGGGTTTTCCTTCTCTCCTTCCTGAATCATGGTCTGACAGTGTTCCCAGCCTCCTCCAGCTACGTCCCTATTTCCTTCACAAGTGTTAGACTAACACAGTTCTGTTCTACCTGACTCGAGATCATTAGCTTAGGTCAGCTATGATCTTGAGACAGTAGACGGAGATCTCCACTGTTTCTCTCTATGGACCCCAGGCCTCTGATGAGAAACAATCTCTTGGGGGAGAGGGCAAATTCTCTACAATAGAGATTTTCACCTTGTAGGTGCATCGGGAGTGTATGTTAAGACCATAATTTCATTTCTCCCAAAATGTTGACTTTCTCCATTCTCACCAGGAAGACAGGCCCTCCATACTCCTTACCTGAAGAGAGGTTGGTATGCTCTCATCCTGCTCTTTGGGAAAATCTTAATTCTTTATGCTAGGTGTCTCTGAAGGAGAGAGGCAATATTTTGGAGAGGGGGAAGCAGGACAGAGATTTCTCAAACTTAAGGAGGGGAAGCTGGTCCACAAGTCCTGCTAGAATGGGGACTTGAGATCTGGCGTATTTGGGGGACATAAGGAGCTGTAAGGAACTCAGAGTTGAGTGGGGATGGTTTGGGGGCTCTAAGAAGCACTAGGGTTCCAAGAATGATCCAATTCCCATGCCTCTTATGTGGCATTTAAGTAACAGAACCAGAAGACTTCAAGGTACCATGTGGATCAGGACAATAAGGAGATTAGCAGCCATTGTTAAAAAATGAATACAAAGATTCTTTCTAGATCCCGGTCAGCCTTGGGGATTCTTGGGCACCTTCAGGGAGACGATGGAGCCTTAATAATGCCCGAGATGGAATTTCCCACCAGCCTGGAAAGATAGGAGGTCAGGGTCATATTTAATTAGACATTTTTCTCATAGAATTTTGAGATGTAATTAACATACCATAAAATTCATGCTTTTAAAGTCTATGATTCGGTGGTTTTTAGTATATTGATGGAGTTGTGCAACCATCACCACTAATTCCAGAACGTTTTCATCATTCTAAAAAGAAAAAAAGCTCTATACACATCTTACTCATCACTTCCCCCCAGCATCTGGCAATCACTAACCTATTTTCTGTTTCTATTTCCATCTTGCCTCTTCTAGACAGTTCGTATAAAGGGACCATACAATATGTCGCCTCTGTGTCTGGCTTCTTCCACTTTGCATAATGTGTTCAAGGTTCATCAGCGCCATGCCATGTGCCAGTATTTCATTCCTTTTTTATGGCTGAGCGGTAGTCCTTTGGGTTGCTATACCACGTCTTATTTGTCCATTCATCAGGTGATGGACATTTGCATGGTTTCCACATTTTGGGTTTTATAATGATGGTGTGATGAACATCAACACATGTTTCTGTGTGGACATATTTTTCAGTTCTTTTGAGTGTATAACTAGAAATGAAGTTGCTTGGCCATAAAGGTAACTCTAAGCTTTTTTTTTTTTTTTTAAGATTTTATTTATCTATTCAACAGAGAGAGATCATAAGTAGGCAGAGAGGCAGGCAGAAAGAGGGGGAAGCAGGCTCCCTGCTGTGCAGAGAACCCAATGCGGGGCTCGATCTCAGAACCCCAAGATCATGACCCTAGCTGAAGGCAGAGGCCCAGCCCACTGAGCCACCCAGGCACCCCAACTCTAAGCTTTTTGAGGAACTTCAAAACTGTGTTTCAAAGAGGCTGTATCACTTTAAATTCTGACCAGGAATGGAGAACCATCCCAATTTCTCCATACCCTTGCCAGCACTTAATACCATTAGTCTTTTTTTCGATGATAACCTTCCATGTGGGTATGAAGTTATATCTTGCATTTCTCTCATGACCATGAGAAGGTTGTGAACTTTTTAGCCAATTGTGTAGCTTTGAAGAAATAGCTATTCAAAATTTTGGCCAATTTGAGGGGTGCCTGGGTGGCACAGTTGGTTGAGCATCTGACTCTTGGTTTCGGCGTGGGTCTGATCTCAGGGTTGTGGTATGTGCTGAAGCTGCTTGGGTTTCTCTCTCTCCCTCTCCTTCTGTCCCTCCTCTCTGCTCTCTAAAACAAATCTTTAAAACAAACAAATAAACAGGGGTGCCAGGGTGGCTCAGTGGGTTAAAGCCTCTGTCTTCGGCTCAGGTCATGACCTCAGGGTCCTGGGATCGAGCCCTGCATGGGGCTCTCTGCTCAGCAGGGAGCATGCTTCCCCCCTCTCTCTGCCTACTTGTGATCTCTCTCTCTCTCTGTCAAATAAATAAATAACATCTTTAAAAAATAATTAAAAAATAAACAGATAAACAAACAAATAAACAAGATTTTGGCCATTTTGAAAATTAAATTATTTGTCTTTTTATTATTGAGTTCTAAGAGTTCTTTATATATTCTGCATATTAGTCTTAATTCGATTTTGATAAAGTAAGGAAATCTAGAATTTTTTGTACACTTGAGTATGTGGACCACAGGTTATACCTATTACACTATCTATTCCCTTATAGCATCCTTTGTGTGATATATTTTAGAACTGTTTTTTTCCATACTGGTTCTTCTACTTAGGCTATAAGTTCCAGGAAGGAAGAGCCCATGTTTTGCTCTTAATCATTCATTTTCTAGCCCCTTGAATATAGTAGATACTCAATGTTTACTGAAATGAATGGAAAGAAAGACTAATGAGTAATTGAATGGATGAATGAACGAATGAATGGATGAATGAGTGAATGAATGGATGGATGGATGAATGAATGAATGTGCCTGATCAGGCTCTCCGTATTGGGAACATGAACTTCAGGGGAAGGACTTGTACATTTCCCCTCCCTTTGGTCGAGGTCCTCCATGTAATGGTGGGTAATGGCCTTCCTGAAGCACACCATTCTCCAATCCCTACCCCCAACCCTCGCTCAGCACACATGTGCAAGGCTCCCTCAGGGAAGGGCCACTGGTCTGCATTCTGAAGTTAGCTGATGCCTGTGACCTAGGCAACGTAGCAGAAAACTGACCTATATTTCTATCAATTCCCTCATCTTTTGAATACATTTTAACTTCACCTTCTCCCGAGGAGCCTTAAAACCAGACTGTAGGAAGTCCCACTCCCTTTTCTCTCTTTCTCATAAATAATAAAAGTGTATCATGAAAAGACCTGGGTGAGTCTTCCCTCACTTACTCCTGGCCCACAACTTTTAGAGTCAGCCACTGTTACCATTTCCTTTTCTGCCCTTTCAGAAATACCTTTTTATGAATATACTGTTGGGTCCGTTATCAAAGGAACGAGACTGAGACAAAGTTACGCAAAGCCTTATTCTATGCCAAGCATTAGAAGTTAGACTGACCGGCCAGGGAAATGAGGCTGAGACAAAGTGAAAGTTATGTAAAGCTTTATTCTATGCCAAGCATTAGAAGTCAGACTGACCGGCCAGGGCGCCTCCGAAGAGAGCGACGCCCCTTGGTCTTACAGGCTAATTTTTATAGGGCACAATTACAGACATCTACATATGTGGCTTTGGCTGATTGGATGTCTCCTACCTGTGTTTTTTTTTTTTTTAAAGATTTTATTTATTTATTTGACAGAAATCACAAGTAGGCAGAGAGGCAGGCAGAGAGAGAGGAGGAAGCAGGCTCCCCGCTGAGCAGAAAGCCCGATGTGGGGCTCGAACCCAGGACCTGGGATCATGACCTGAGCCGACCGAAGGCAGCGGCTTAACCCACTGAGCCACCCAGGCGCCCCAACTACCTGTGTGTTTTAGTAAGGGTTACCTGGAACCGATACTAGTAACTGTTGAGGCGTTTATTAAACAACAAAATGGCCTTGTTTTAGATGTGTGTTTTAGTAACAGTTACTTGGAACTGATATCAATAACTGTTGAGGCATTTATTAAACAACAAAATGTCTACCTAGGCAACATGGAGTCACTATGGCTAAGTAGGTCCAGGCAGGCCCTAGGGGGTTAACATGTTTTAACATGGAATCGACCCCAACAATACCCGAGCACATTCATGTGTCACCAGCTTTTTTGACATCAATAGTTTCATAGACTTTTTCTGTATTTTTTCCCTTAATATTGCATCTTCAAAATCTTTCCAAGGCTGTACTATAGCACCACCTTATTTTTTCAAAGACTTATTGCTATATCATGGTGTTTATAACTGTTTCCAGACTTTTATTCTACTAAAAATGGTGCAATTATTATTCTTCTACATACATAGCTGGGCACATATTTATCTGAGGGACAAGTCCTAGTATTAAAATGGCTGGATCAGGGATATGTATCTTTTAACTTTTGATATATATTGCTAATTTCTTTCCAAAGAAGTTGTATCAAATTGCAGTCTCACCAACAGAATAAAGAAGTGCTCATACATTTGCCAATAGATATGATCCAATTTTTAAAATCTTTGCCAATCTGAGAAATAAAAAAATGAAATCTAATAGCTTTAATTGCATTTATTCTATTTGGAAAGTTAATAATAATAAAAACAGAGAGTAGTTAAGTAAGCACTTTCCAAATACTTTGTATACATTTAAACATTTAAAAAAAATACTTAAAAGCATTTTTATTTATTTTGTAAATTGTGTTCTTGTCCTCTGTCCATTTTTCTATTAAGGAAATTTGACTCTGTATGTGATGTGAATTGAAAATATCTTTTCCCCTGCAGTAATTTGTTTTTTGACTTTGTGGCACTCTTAAAATGCAGATTTTGCATTTATTTATTTATTACTTTATATTTTATTCCTTTAAAAAAGGTAAGGACTGCTGTTTTCTTGTTCTGCATGTACAAGTAAAGAGCTGAATGGACTGAAAAATCAACAAATTTTCCAGGATCTGTAAGAGAGATGAGGACTCAGGGCAAACCGTAGCCCCCAACAAGGTAGAGAGTCAGATGAATATAGGGGAATACAGGGAGTCATAGTTTCCCCAAGCAAAGACTCACAAGTAGAAACCACCTTAGAAACCAGTTCTGGGGTAAGAAAACTTGAGCTGTAACTGACAAATTGTCGGAGGTTCCGTGTGGATGAGTCTGAGAATGAAAACTTCATGGAGACCCACTTGTAGGGGGACCCCACAATATTGTGCGATTTATTTCCAAAAGCTTGACCAGGTTCCCACAGTACATTCTGGAGAAAAAAAACCTTAAGTGTTCCGGCAGGGAGAGGTGAAAAGGAACTATTTTGAAATAATCCAGAACATTATATTCTTTCTTAAAAATGCCCACCCTCAGGGGAAACTAGTTAACAGGAACCTGACCGGCTGGGGTATTATGAGGGACTAACTGACTTGGGGGAGAGAGATACCCAACTCTAGCCCACTCCAGTCATCCTCTCCCTAAAGCAGGGAGGAGGAAGACTGTAGACACACTTGGGAAGCTCACAGTCCTGGGGCAGAGATTCACTTAAAGACTGGACTTCATCATGGACTAGAGAACACTTCCCCTTCCCACATCTCATCACATTACTAAAGGCCTTTTTTTTTTTTAAAGATTTTATTTATTATTTATTTGACAGAGAGAGATCACAAGTAGAGAGGCAGGCAGGCGGAGAGTGAGAGAGAGAGAGAGAGAGGGAAGCAGGCTCCCTGTCGAGCAGAGAGCCCGATGCAGGACTCGATCCCAGGACCCTGAGATCATGACCTGAGCCAAAGGCAGCGGCTTAACCCACTGAGCCACCCAGGTGCCCTAAAGGCCTTTTTACAGCAGTTCCTTTTCCCCACATCCTGCCCAACTATCAGGAAAAAAAATCACCAAACCAAAAGGCAAAACCCACAATTTTAACAGACAGAGCAAGCATCAGAACCCAGATATAGCAGGGATGTGGGAATTACCAGATTGGAAATTTAAAACAGTAATGGTTAATATGTAAGGGCTTTAATGGATAAAGTAGGCAGCACACAAGAACAGATGGGCATCAATAAAGTTATTGAAATGTAAAAAAAAAAAAAATGGATGGGCAAAGTAAGCAAAGAGATGGAAATCCTAAGAAATAACCAGGAAGAAATACCAGAAATAAAAAATACTGTAACAGAAAGGAAGAATGTTTTTGATGGTCTTATTAGTAGACTGGATCTGGATAAGGAAAGAACCTCTCAGCTCTAGGGTATCTGAACAGAAACCCCCCAAAGTGAAAAGCACAGAGAACAAAGACTAAACCCCCTTCGAAACAGAAACCAAACCCCATAAGAGAGTATCTAAGGACAGTGGGACGATGACAAAAAGTATAACACATGTGTTATGGGAATACCAGAGGAGAAGAAAGAGAAAGGAACAGAAAACATACTGGAAACAATAATGGCTGAGAATTTCCCCAGATGAATGTCAGACACCAGACTACAAATCCAGGAAGCTCAGAGAACACCAAGCAGGATAAATGCCGCAAACAAACAAAAAACAAAAAAACCTATATCTAGGCATATCATTTTAGCTACAGAAAATCAAGAGAAAGAGAAAATCCTGAAAGAAGAGAGAAAAAAACCCCACCTTACCTATAGAGGAACAATGGTAAGAATCACTTCTGACTTCTCAAAAATCATGCAAGCCACGAGAGAGTGGAGTGGGGGGTGCCTGGGTGGCTCAGTGGGTTAAAGCCTCTGCCTTCGGCTCAGGTCATGATCTCAGGGTCCTGGGATGGAGCCCCACATCGGGCTCTCTGCTCAGCGGCGAGCCTGTTTCCTCCTCTCTCTCTGCCTGCCTCTCTGCCTATTTGTGATCTCTGTCTGTCAAATAAATAAATAAAATCTTAAAAAAAAAAAGAGAGTGAAGTGGAATATTTCAAATTTTGAGAGAAAAAAGCCCATCAACCTAGAATTTTGCATTTTGCAGAATTATCCTTCAAAAGTGAATGAAAAGTACTTTCTCAGATAAGCAAAAATTGAGGGAATTTGTTGCCAGTAGATCTACCTTGAAGAAATGTGAAAAGAAGTTTTTTAGAGAAAAAAAAGACATAGGTAAAAAACCTGGATCTACATAGATATGGAGAGAGCAACAAAGAACGAACGGAGAAGGAAAATAAAGTGTTTTTTTCTTATTTTTAATTTTCTTAACAGATAGGTTTGTTCAAAATAAAAATAGCAACAGTATATTTGATTATGTATGGTTATGTATATATCTTGTGTGTAGGTATTCTCATTATGCTTCTGTATAACAGTAATGAATGATGGCAGTAATATAAGGGTACAGGGGACAGACGAGAAGAATTAGGAGTATTTTGTTATTATAAGATATTTATACCACCCATGAAATGGTACATTATTATATGAAAGTGGTCTTGGATTGGTTGTAAATGTACATTCCAAAGTGGGACAACCACTTAAAAGAGTAAAAAAAGAAGTTTTACTGAGATGTTAAAAAGGTAATATGAAATTACATAAAATGTTCAGTTAAAACAACAAAAGGCAGAAAACCAGTAGAAGACAAAAATCAGAGCTAGGGCAACAAACAGAAAAACAGTAAGATATATGGCAGATATTAATCCAACTATATCAATAGTCACTCTGAACATGAATGATTTAAATGCATTAATGAAAAGACAGAGGTTATCAGAGTGGACCAAAAAATAAGACCCAACTCTATGTTGTTTATAAGAAGCTCATTTTATTTTTTTTATTTTTTATTTTTTAAAAATTATTTATTTATTTGACAGAGAGAGACAGTGAGAGCAGGGACACAAGCAGAGGAAGTAGGGGAGAGAGATGCAGACTCCCCACTTAGCAGGGAACCTAATGCAGGGCTCAATCCCAGAAACCTGGGATCATGACCTGAGCCAAAGGCAGACACTTAACTAACTGAGCCACCCAGGTGCCCCAAGAAGCTCATTTTAAATATGAAGATGTATATAGATAGATTAAAAGTAAGTGGATGGAGAAAAATACACTGTGCTAACACTAATTGCAAGAAAGTACTGGCTGGCTCACTTGGTAGAGCACGTGACTCTTGATTTCAGGGTTGTGTTTGAGTCCCACATTGGGTATACAAACTACTCGAAAATAGAAGGAAAAAGAAAAAGAAAAAAGAAGAAAAGGGCAGTAAGAGTAGCTATATTAATTTCAGACAGAACAACTTCAAAACAAGGAAAGTTATCAGGGATTAAAAAAAAAAAGCATTACCTAATGATGAAGGGGCCACATCTTTGATATGTATGTACCTAACAGAGGGTCAAACTACATGAGGCAAAAAGTGATGGAACCACAAGAAGAAATAGATTAATTCACTATCACAGCTGGAGACTTCCACACCTCTGCCCCCTGCAAAAATGGACAGATCCAGCAGGTGGAAAATGAGTAAGGACAGAGTTGAACACAACAACACCGTCAATCTTCTGGACATCTGGATGCAGCCAACATTTATAGGCTACTTCATCCAACAACAGCACATCCAACAAGAATACACATTCTTCACAAGTTCACATGCAACATTCACCACGATAGGCTACATCTGGGCCATAAAACAGATCTTAACAAATTTATAACAACAGAAATCATGCAATGTCTGCTCTCAGACCACAATGTGATGAAACTAGAAATCAGTGCCAGAATGATAAATGGAAAATCCCTAAACACATGAACATTAAATAAGCGACACCCTTCTAAATAATACATGGGTCAAAGAACTCCTCTCAAAAGAAATATAAAAATATGTTTCAATGAAAATGAAAACACCACTTACCAAAATTTGTGGGATGCAGCAAAAGCAGTGCTTAAAGGGAAATTTATAGTAATAGATAAATACATTAGAAGAGAAGATCTAAAAATCAATAATCTGTTTCCACCTTGGGAAACTAAAAAAACAAGAGCAAAGTAAATCCAAAGGAAGCAGAAGAAAATAAGAACTAGAGCACAAATTAGTGAAATCAAAAACAGGAAATCAAAAGAGAAAATCAATGACACCAAAAGCTGGTCCCTTGAAAAGATCAATAAAATCAATAAGCCTCTAGCCAAACTGACTAAGAAAGAGAATTTAAATTACCAATATCAGAAATGACAGAGTGGGGGCCACCTGGGTGGCTCAGTCAGTTGAGCAGCAGACTCTTGATTTCGGTTCAGGTCATGATCTCGAGGTCATGAGAATGAGCCCCATGTTGAGCTCCAAACTCCATGCTCAGCACAGAGTCTGCTTGTCCCTGTCTGCCCTTTTGTCCCTCTGTACTCTCTCTCTCTCAAATAAATATGTGAATAAAATCTTTTAAAAAAAGGGAAAAAAATGACAGAGGGGTCATCACTACAGAACCCATGGACATTAAAAGGATAATAAAGGAATACTATGAACAACTGCATATTCACAAATTTGATAACCTTGATGAAATGGACAAATTCTGTGAAAGACACAAGCAACCGAAACTCATACAAGAAGAAACAGACAAACTGAATAAGTTTACATCTATTAAAAAAATTGAATCAATAATTAATAACCTCCCCAAACAGCAAGCCCCAGGTCCAGATGAGTTCACTTATGAATTCTGCCATACATTTAAGGAAGAAATTATACAAATTCTCTGCCATCTCTTTCAGAGAATAGGAACAGAACTCTTCCTATTCCGTAAGTCCACCATTATCCTAATATAAAACCAGACAAAGACTTTACAAGAAAGCTACAGACCAATATCTTTCATGAGCACAGATGCAAAAATCCTTAATAAAATATCAGCAAATCAAAACCCACAATGTATAAAAAAGATCATACACCATGACCAAGTCATACTTATTCCAGGTATTCAAGGTTGGCTCAATGTTCAATATTACTATATTCCATCACATCTACTGGCTAACAGAGAAAAATCACATGATCATATTGATAGATGCAGAAAACACATTTGGCAAAACCAAAGACCCACTCATGATAAAAACTGTCAATAAACTAAGAGTAGAGGGGAATTCCCTCTTCTTGATAAACAATATCCACAAAAAACCTAAAGCTAACATCATACTTAGTGGTAGAAATCCCAAAGCTTTCCCATTAAGATCAGGTACAAGGCAAGGATGTCCCCTCTTACTACTTCCTGTTCTTGTACTGCAGAATATCTCATCACCTAGGACCTGCAGAGATCCCAAAGTAAGCACACAGTGTTTTTACATTTATTTTGCCATAACACTCCCTCCCGGCCCCCGCCTGGAGTGACTCATATGTTCTATAGCTGGACTACTCAGAGTGTATTTTGTAGGTGTTTTTAGAAGTTTCATTTTTCAAGTAAAACATTTCTATTTTTTTAATATTTTAAAAAAGATTTTATTTATTGGACAGAGAAACAGAGAGAGAGAGAGTGAGAGTGCCCAAGTAGAAGGGAACGGCAAGGGGAGAGAGAGAAGCAGGCTCCCCACTGAGCAGAGAGCCCGATGCGGGGCTTGATCCCAGGACCCTGGGATCATGACCTGAGTCGAAGGCAGATGCTTAACCGACTGAGCCACTCAGGCGCCCCTCGAGTAAATCATTTTTAATTAGAGAGAGAGAGAGAGAGAGAGAGAGAGAGCATGAGTGGGGTGAGGGGCAGAGGGAGAGAATCCCCAAGCAGATTCCCCACTGAGCACAGAGCCCGACTCAAGGCTTGATCCCAGGACCCTGCGATCATGACCCAAGCTGAAATCACCAGTTGGACTTTTAACTGGCTGAGCCACCCCGGTGCCCCTGAAGTAAATTTTTATTTATGTTATAAAATTATCAGACTGCCATAGGTTGGAAAATTAAGAAAAATACATCACTCACTACAGTCTGAGGAACACCGTTCTATTCATGATGCTGCTTGTATACAGCACACGTGTTTGGCATCTCTTCTGATTCCTTTACTGCCACTTAAATTCTAGCAACTTAAAAGTGTGTGTGGGGGGGGTGCCTGGGTGTCGCTGTTCGTTAAGCGTATGACTCTTGGTTTCAGCTCAGCTCCGTGATCTCGGGGTCGTGAGATGGAGCCCTGGGTCAGGCTCTGTGCTCAGCATGGAGTCTGCTTCCGATTCTCTCTCTCTCTCCCTCTGCCCCTCCCACTCATGCTCTCTCTCTAAAATAAATAAGTAAATCTTTAAAAAAATAAGCGTGGGAGAGTTACCTCTCCATGGAGTGACCTCTACCAACGGGAGAGCGGAGGTTGGTGGGAGCAGGGCAGATCCACCCCCCCACCCCTGCCCCCCTCTTTTCTACACAGCCTTCCTGGAGATATCCCACATACCAAGTAAACACACTTTCAAAGCTGTGCTCTCTTTACGGTTGTCACGAACAGTAGCCAGAATGAACACACTGCCTTAGAACGTTCCTTGTCTTGTTTTCCTTTTACCTCCCTTTTCCTGCCCTACATTTGTATCTCACCAAGTATCAGGCTGTGTTTTCGAGAGAACACTAATTAAACGCTAAGAATATACCACAGTGAGTAAGCAGCTTTCAGAATGGTTTTCTCGTATGTAAGGATAAACATAGAGATGTAAGGCCATGCATCTTTATAAATACATCTTTATAGGACTATATATAAAGATATGTATCTTTGGAATATGTAAGCCTGAATTTTAGGCAGCATAGCAGGATTTTGGAAGACTGGTGACCCTCATTCATTCATGACTCATGTTTTGAGGGCCAGCCATATGCTGGGTTTGACAGGGGGTAGGAGATGATGATTAATAAAGCCTGACGTGTGTGCTCAAGGGGACCCCCACGGAGTGGAGGACCACAGACAAGCTTGAGGCAGAAACACTGCAGGGAAGGAAGCATGGGTCTAAGTGCACACGTACGTGATGGGGCAACGGAGACAGGCACCAGCCCCCAAGATAAGATGATGACCAGAGAGAGCCTCTCAGAGCTGCACTGTGAAAGCTTTCAAGTAAGCTGCTGGGGATCAGGGGGGCCATGGGAGACGGGGACACTTCAGGCAAAGGGGGGATCCAGGTACAGAAGCATGGAAGTGGGCCAGGTCCTGGCATGTTCAGGCAGGGACCCGACAGTGGCTTGGTGTGACTGGCGCCCAGGTGTGAGGTGGCAAGGATGAGGGGCATCGAGTGCCGAGGCTGACACCCAGCCAGCCAGCCAGCGTCCACATCTGGAAGCTGCTAAGGAGGCCTAGATTTCTTCTGAAGGCAGTGGAGGACAATGGATGGATATTAAGTTAGCGGTGGCATCATAGTCTTAAAATATATGTTCCGGGCGCCTGGGTGGCTCAGTGGGTTAAAGCCTCTGCCTTCTGCTCAGGTCATGATCTCAGGGTCCTGGGATCGAGCCCCACATCGGGGTCTCTGCATGGCAGGGAGCCTGCTTCCTCCTCTCTCTCTGCCTGCCTCTCTGCCTGCTTGTGATCTCTGTCTGTCAAATAAATAAATAAAATCTTTAAAAAAATATATATGTTCAAAGTCTAGGACACTGTTGTGACTCTGTAGAATGAATACTTGTTAAGGGGAGCCCCAGGGTCTTGGATGGCGTGCTGCAGTTCAAAAGAAGGCCACAGGGGAAGTTGAAATGTTTATTACTCACAGGTCCTGGGGAAAGCACACAGCTTGCCTAGAGGGAGGTCGAGGCAGTGCACAGACAGAGAGAACAGGAGGACCTGGATGCACGCCTTTAAGATCAATGAAGGAGAGCTTTGGGGTTCTTGAGCTATGGCTGGATTGGTTCATTCAAACCAAAAAAGTGTGGGGTTTTGGTAAGTTTCGGGGGTACCCAAGGGGCAGGCCCTGGACAGTGGGGGAGACTGTTGTTCACAAAGGCTGCTGGGCAAGTCACATCAGGAACTCACACTGGCTTGTGACCCTGAGGGCTGCCATCTAGGATGTGCACTTGTGTGAGGG
Source organism: Lutra lutra (assembly GCF_902655055.1). NCBI lineage: Eukaryota > Metazoa > Chordata > Mammalia > Carnivora > Mustelidae > Lutra > Lutra lutra. Next base: position 18,172,304 of record NC_062287.1, on the reverse strand, counting down.
GCTAGTGCTGGTGAAAGTCCCCACAGGCCACTGTGGCCAAACAAAATGGATGCGGAGGCAGCAACATCACGGAGTAGGTCGGCTCAACTCCTGACAGACACTCTTCTTTTCACAAAATGAAATCTCCTCCTCTTAAATGTGGACCCAACTTAGAGACTCACGTCTACTGAGGAGTATATGGTAGAAATGACACAGAATGATTTCCAAGACTTGGTTAAAAGAGCCAATATGGCTTCCAAGGGCTCTCTCTCAGGCTCTTGACTTTGGAGCTCCACACTACTGTGTGAGAAGTCTGACTGCCTTGTAGCTGCTCCTCACTGGGGAGACCAACGCAGAGACCATGTGAACACAGGGAGGCCTGCTCAAGGAGCCCCAGCCACTGGAGTCCTCCTAGTCTGGGGACGAGTCCCAGGGGTCAACAAGACCTCGGGTGATCCCGGCCCCAGCCACCATCTAACTGCAACCCTGGTGGGACCCTGAGTGAGAACCGTGGAGCTGAGCCCTGTCTGACTCCAGGACCACAGAAATATAATAATCATGGATCATTGCTGTGATTTTCAGCCACTCTTTTAGGTTGTTTATGGCTTGGAAATAGATTGTGAATACAAGTGACATACCAAGGATTGCAGTCTAGAAACCCATTCTGGTTGCAGGGTAAAGAACAAAGGCAGGGGGAGGACAGCCCTCAGGGACAGAAACACTGAACTCTCAAGCCAGGAGATGCCAGACACAGCCCGTGGGCTCTTCCTGACTTGGGAGTTCCCCCCAAGTCTGTAGGAGCACTGTATCTATGGGGTTACTGGAAACCTACACTGACCCAAGAAAAATCAGCCCATGAGGGGCTCCCGGGGCCAAATTCAGCTTGCCAGTCGGAAGGCTTAGCCCAGATTGGGGTCTATTGGGCTCAGTCTGATCACATGGCCAAGACATACAGCTTCCTGCTGGGGACTGAGGACGTGACCCACAGCTCCCACGGAGGGGAGTGCAGATGCTGGACCACAGACCACATCCCCTTTGTAGTGTTGGTCTGGCGCCAGACATCATTCTGATTGCTGTGTATGTGTGGAGATGATCGGCACAGGTCAACAGAGTTGGTCAGCATCCTCAGTCAGTTCGAGCTGCTCTAATGGAAGTGCTGTAAACTGGGGGGCTTGGGGGTTTGAACTGAAAGTGTTTGTCATCTCTCTGGAGGCTAGAAAATCCAAGATCCAGGCCCTGGAAGATCAGGCGTCTGATGAGAACCTGCTTCCTGGTTCAAAGATGGCCGTCTCCTCCATGCCCACATTCAGCAGAGGGGGCAGGGGAGCTCTCTGGGGTCTCTTTCATAAGGGCACTAACCTCATTCATGAGGGCTCCACCCTCCTGACCTCATCACCCCTAAAGGCCCACCCTCCTAATACCATAATGCTGGGACTTAGGACTCGACGTTTCGTTTCGACATTTTGGAAGACACCAGCATTCAGCCTAAAGCAGGCCTGGAATCAGTGACATGAGGTCCACTGTGGGCAAGCAGGCCTGAGTCGGTCTTCTCTGAGATCCTGGTTCACAGCTGCACCTGCTTACTCGTTCCTACTAAAGCAACTAGACCCTGCAAGAGCTTTCCTCTCATAAAAAAGGCTGAGGGAAATTTTCCGTGTTTACAGTAGTGTTTTCTCTTGTGGGGACCCCAACACAGCCTTTTTGTGTGAGTGTGTTTGTACAACTCCAGCTCTCCCTGGTCTCATTACAGTCCCCACGGTAGGGCCATCCCAACAGGCAGCACTTCTCCCCTCCAGGAAGGCCTGCTAGGGCATTCACTGTCTGGGGAAGAATTTGAAACTTCAGGAGACCAAGTTCAGAATCTTCAGTGAGTCTGGCATTCTCTACATGACTCAGCACCCCTGCTGTCTATAGGCTCCCATATATCGGCAGTGGCGGCCCTGTAGGATTGGTGTCATGGACACATACGTGCAGTTCTGGTCCCTGGGCTTCTGTTCATGCCAGTTCCTCCATTCACCATGCCTTTCCCTTCCTTTACTGTGAATCAAAATCTTGTCATTGTCCCTCAGGATCAAGCTGCAGCACTACCACCTCTGTAGGACTTCTCTGGTCCCCTGTTCAAAATTAGCTCTTCCTCAAGACCACATCTGGGTATGAATCCTAAAGGCCTGAAATCCGGATCTCATATTATTGTAGCATTATTCAAGTAGCCAAGACATGGAAGCAGGCAGGTCTCCATGGACAGATGAATGGACAAAGAAAATGTGGTCTATTTATACAATGGAATATGACTCAGCCTTAAAAATGAAAATCTTGCCATCTGTGACAACACAGATGAACCTGGAGGACAATATGCTAAGTGAAAGGACAGAAGGACAAATGCCACATGATTCAGCATATAGGAGGCATGGGAAATAGTCAAACTCAGAGAAGCAGAGAATACAGCAGTGGTTGTCAGGGGTTGGGGTCATGGTGGGAGGGAACTGGATTAGTTGTTCAACCAGTACAGAGTTTCAGTTATGCTAGAGGACTGAGTTCTAGAGGTCTGCTCTGCAACATAGTGCCTATAGCTAACTATGTGGTCCTATGCACGTCAACATTGTTAAGAACATGGGGGGTAGGGGACGCCTGGGTGGCTCAGATTGTTAAGCGTCTGCCTTCAGGTCATGATCTCAGGGTTCTGGGATTGAGTCCTGCATCAGGTTCTTTGCTCAGCAGTCTGCTTCTCCTTCTCCCTCTTTGATTTCTCTTGCTCTCACTCTCTTTCAAATAAATAAATTAAAAAATTAAAGAAGTATAAACAATGTTTAAAAAAAAAACCCAGAATGTGCAGCCACTCTGGAAAATAGCACAAAGGTTCTTCAAAAAGTTGAAAATAGAGCTACCTACAACCCAGCAATCGCACTACTGGGTATTTACCCTAAAGATACAAATGTAGGGATCCGAAGGGGCATGTGCACCCGAGTGTTTATAGCAGCAATGTCCAAAATAGCCAAACTATGGAAAGAACCTAGATGTCCATCAACAGATGAATGGATAAAGAAGATGTGGTATATATATACAATGGAATACTATGCAGCCATCAAAAGAAATGAAATCTTGCCATTTGCAATGACGTGGATGGAACTAGAGGGTATTATACTCAGTGAAATAAGTCAATCGGAGAAAGACAACTATCATATGATCTCCCTGATATGAGGAATTGAGATGCAATGTGGGGGGTTGGGGGGTAGGAAAAGAATAAATGAAACAAGATGGGATCAGGAGGGAGACAAACCATAAGAGACTCTTAACCTCACAAAACAAACTGAGGGTCACCAGGTAGGGGGGTAGGGAGAGGGGGGTGGGGTTATGGACACTGGGGAGGGTATGTGCTATGGTGAGTGCTGTGAAGTGTGTAGACCTGCTGATTCGCAGACCTATACCCCTGGGGCTAATAATACAGTATATGTTAATAAAAAAATAAAATAAAAAAAAAAACCCAGAATGATCTGAAAATGACTGCATTTTCAGATCATTCTGGTTTCCCCTGCTTTCCACGGTCACTCTTCCCTCTAGTATAGTTTTGTGACTGGTTCCACCTGCTCCCTTGGAACCTCCAGTTCAGAAATTAGGTTTTACCCTAATAGCTCGGGGCTCATCTACATTGGCGATAATGGGGAATAATCCCAGATCCGCAGGTGCCTTGGCCCAGGCTTTGTGGAGGTCTCTCTCACCGCCCCCCAACCATAGGTACCTTTTATAGAAGACATAGCCCCAAGTAGTGGCCATAGATTCTCCAGCTCCTGTTTCCTGCTGGTGGGCTTAGGCTCTGGTTTCCTCCCCTGCCTGTTATCCTATAGGGTTTGGATACACTCTGCTCCTATCCCAGACGAGGAGTAGATGCCTGGGACTTCAGCTCCTACGTACAGTTCTACTTTTGGTCTTGCGCATTGTAGCCCTCAATACATATTTTTTTTTTAAAGATTTTATTTATTTGATAGAAGACACAGCGAGATCTCAATACATATTTATTACATGAATAATTTAATCATGTTTTTGAAAACAGCTATGTCTTCTTTGGCTTTAAGAATAATTTTTTGCTGTTGAATTTAGTAAACAAAGGACCCCTGAGGATGAATGCATCTTGACAACATGTTGAATTTCAGTTACCTGGAACTCCCTTAACTACAATGGCTTGTTCTTTGCTGACGCTTGGTAAGTTCACTTTTACTCCACTTATGGGCTGGGGGAGAAGATGATGAGCTTACCAAAGTAGACAAAGACACGGAGACTCAGGAAAATATCCCAGATGCTTTAGTCACCTTGAAATTCATATTGAAAGTTGTAAGATCATAAGAGCTATAAAGAAACAGATCATTTAGGACCAACTAGGACATTTCTGATGGTTGTTCATTTGGCTGTTTGAATACTCCTGGTCCTGGAGAGCTTATTACCCTACAAGTCAACTCAAAATTTTGGAGGTTGGGCAAAAAACCCCCAAAAGACCAAAATACCAACAATGTTCCCTCATTGGCTTGCAAATAAATCCATTTCTACATGACGTCAAATATGTGCCCTTGAGTTTTCGGTTTGGGGTAAAATGCACCCAGTTTCTTTGGCAGCAAGAGCAGGGCGTCTGTGGTTAAGCCTCGGGGCAAAATTTATTTAGCCCAGCCGCTGGTAATCTTTTCCTGAAAGGATTAGACAGTAAATGCTTTGGACTCTGTGAGCCATACTAACTACTCAGTCCAGCCACTGGGGCATGAAGGGAGCCACAGGAAGCAGGGCTGTGCTCCGGTAAAACTAACAAAAACAGGGGCAGGCTGGGATTTGGGCAATAGTTTATTGATCCCTGATGTGGCCAGTTCTCTCATGTTTTCTAGACCCTCCTATGTTTGATCGACTCCATTGTCCCTCTCTACGGTCTTAAAGTTTGGCCGCCAGATTTGAGGAGGACCCTCCGCGGGAGGGTGACCAAAACACAGTCCGACAGGCTTCTTGCCTCTCCTGCAAGACATTGAAGCAGGAGGATCCCACCGTGCAGTACACAGAGACTACTCTCTCGGCCACAGGCTAGCTGTGTGCCCTTGAGCTGTTCAACTTGTTCTAAACCTTGGCTGCTGCAGGCTTAAAAAAAAAAAAAAAAAAAATCAAGATTCTCATACCGGTCCTGCAGCATTGCTTTGCAGAGCGGGAATAAAGCTTGGAACAGTGCATAGTGCTGGGTCCTTTAGAGCAAGCAGCTTTATATACTAGTTGTTATAAACGATGGTGTGCTGTGAAGTTCTGTTGTGACCGAGCTTTCGCAGCCCCAACTGAAGCGGGGAGAAGGAAAATTCCACTCTGTTTAAAATGAGGTTATGGCAGTCGGAGTCTGCCCTATTCACTCTGCTGCTCGTTCCACCCTCTGTGCTCCCACCTGTTCCCCAATTGACACCCTATTATGCTGAACACCTGCACGGAAGCCATTCGCCGGCCCCTTTCCAGTTCTCTCGCTGCCACCTCGCTAACCCGGAGCCCTGGCGCCTGTTGCCGGGTCTCGTAGCGTTTGCCTGCAGGAAGGCTGTAGGGTTTGCTGAGCTTTCCCTGGGACAAGAAATTAATGTGACTGTGAATGCTAATATCTGTGCAGTAGCTTCTTCTCTCCTGGGTCCTAATCAGAAGAGAGGATCCTTACATTTCTTTAACTTTAAAATAAAACTGTGTGTGTGTGTGTGTGTGTGTGTGTGTGTGTGTGTGTATGTCTGTGTTGGGGGTGGGCAGGTCGGGAGCATGTTGGGTAATGGAAGGAGACAGGGAGAAGGCCAATAAGAAACAGAAATGAGGGTGCCTGGGTGACTCAGTCGGTTAAGCGTCTGCCTTCAGTTCAGGTCATGATCCCAAGGTCCTGCAATCGAGTTCCGCATCGGGCTCCCTCCTCACTGGGGAGCCTGCCTCTCCCTCTAGCCCTCTCCCCTGCTTGTGTGCTTGCTTTCTCTCTCACACACTCTCTCTCAAATAAAATCTTAAAAAAAAAAAAAGACACAAAAATGACAAGCAGGGGACAGAGGGAGGAAACCAGCTTCCTAATCCGTACCAGGTAGTAAAAAGCTCGGGGATACCAGCTTTTGAAATCACCCCTCTTCCCCCTCTCAAGGTACACTGAGAAGAGTGAGTGGTTTGGTGAGATCACACCACTCCCATAATGTGGAGAAACCAGCTACTTCCTAAGGGGCTCCCACGAACCTCAAGTAATGCTGGGCACTCTGCAGTTAAGTGAATCGTCTTTGTTGAGCCACATCTGTATAATCCTGGTGTCCACAACTGGCACTGACTGCCCCATGAGCTAGCACGCTGGCTAAAGGCTGCTGAACAAGACGCGCTCACACGGTCTTGGCCTGTGGAACCTCGTGGACGGAGGGGAGCGCGGACAAGGACTTTTTAAAAAAAATATTTTATTTATTTATTTGACAGAGATCACAAGTAGGCAGAGAGGCAGGCAGAGAGAGAGGAGGAAGCAGGCTCCCCGCTGAGCAGACAGCCAGACGCAGGGCTCGATCCTAGGACCCTGAGATCATGACCTGAGCCAAAGGCAGAGGCTTTAACCCACTGAGCCACCCAGGCGCCCCTGGACAGGGACTTCTTAAACAGAGTGTGTGTACGCCTCACCTGGGGCCCTTGTTAGAATGTAGATTCTGATTCAGGGCCTCTGGGGCGGAGAGGAGATCGTGCATTTTAACAAGTGCGCAGGTGACACCCATGCTGCCAGGCCATACTTGAATAGAGAGAATACAGACCAGTTCTATTCAGAGTCAGTCTGGATGGCTGCGTCAGTCTTAGAGGACCAGAAAGATCACCATCAGCAGGCCTGGGTGTGTTGGGTCCTGAATCGTACTCAGAAACTTCCACACTCCTCCTATAGTCGTTGACTCTGACTACGAACCAGTTTTTGATCCTTGTCTTATCTTAGTAAGTCTATTTTATACCTGATACCTCTGAGACCCCAAATCAAGGGCTAGCTAAGTTTTCTAAGGTTAGAAAGAGCTATTGTTCTGAATTAAAACTGAACCGGAAATGAAGTTGAAAGAGCAGAATTGAAACATTGTCTCTGATATGAACCAGCAAAACTAGACCCTTCCTGGACCTCAATTTTGTCATCTGTAAAATAGCATAACATACTACATCCCCTACCTTGAAGGGCGTATAGATAAAGAAAACAATCCCTAAAACCATAAATGGAGATAATACATGTAAGAGAGCCCTACATATAGTATTATTTTGAGACAAAATGCATGAACATCTCATCTCTGCAGAATTAAACCAGAGAATAAGAATGTGCATATGGTTCTTTGCAAATTAAGAATGGGGAAGAGAGTCTGGGCCTCCTATACAGTCTAAAAGACATATGCCAATAAACATTGTATTATCTGATCTAACTATCTGGGACTATAGTCTGGCAAGTAAGATATATTTATGGGGACAATGGGACAGAACAATGAACCCATATATGAAATGCCTCGGAAATTCTGAACTTGTGAGTTCTCTACAATCACACCACCTCTCTGTTTACTCGCAGGTTCCCCTGTCATCCAATGGAGCACAGAATTCCCACAACTCCCAAATCCATTCCATGAAACTTACTCAGTCAAGGTTATGGAACTCCAGGGAGCTGCAAATTTCGGAGTCTGCCTGGCTCCGCGTGGCTCTTCTGTGAGTCAGAATATGGAATCTGGGAATCTGAGAGCTGAAGGGTCCTTTGAGATTGTCCTGTCCAAGCTCCTCATTTTCCAGATGAGGAGCGGGCATGGCTGGCCAAGACCACACTGGCTGTGGGTGGAGAGCTGGGGCTGGGATTCGTGGCTCGGTCCTGAGTAGGGCGCCCCCCTCCACTCCGGGTTGGTTGCCCGTCACTGTTTAGAAACTCAGGGAAACTCAGCCGAAGCAGCTTTCCCTCTCTGGGTGGCAGACTGTGTGTACAAGCAAATGACCTTGTCAGGACCACCCAGGCACTCGGGCCAATGAATGCGTCACTTTCCACTGAAAAGTTTGTGGTATCGTCAGCAGGAAGGCCAGTCGGGTGCTCTGGGGCGTGAGGAGGAGATGGAGAAGGTCAATACAAGATTTTCTCTATGGCGAGGGGCCATTCACAAGCCCACACTATTGTCCTGTCTCTGGGCAGTCCTGTGGCCAGGTACTTATCACTGTAAATGTTAGTGGTAGTAACAATTTGTTTGTGAGATAATAATAATGCTTGGAGACTTGTGATGGGACTTTTTAAAACTATTTTTTTCCTTTTCCTTCCTCTATGAAAGAGAGAGAGAGAGAGAGAAAGCGTGCACAACCAGGGGAGGTGGGGAGGGGCAAAGGGAGAGGAAGAGAATCTTAAGTAGACTCCTCATTGAGCATGGAGCCCGACCTGGATCTCGATCTCATGACCTGAGCCCAAATCAAGAGTTGCACACTCAGCCGACTAATCCTTCCAGTCAGGTCGCTCATTAGAATCACCCTGGGAAGCTTTTCAAAATCCTGATTCCCAGTCTGCACTCTGTACCAGTTGATCAGTATGGTTGGGTGGGAGCCCAGGCATCAGTGTTTCCTGAAGACCCTGGGTGATTTCAATGCCCAGCAAGTTTTTGACTCATGGAGATGGGGGACACACCCATGTCCACGAAGCAAAAGAGAACAGGGTCTGTGTCCTTCCTTTTTATTTCCCTTCGGATTGAGTTTTGCACAGGATGATAACAGGAACAGAGCTGCAAAAGGTACCACCTGGAGAAATCAGAATGAGGAAAATGGTTAGATCATAGAAGGTATAAAGGGGAAGGGAGGGAAGGGGAACAGAGGGAGGGAAGAAGAGGGGAAGAACTCCAAAGCTAGCTGTTGCAAGAAAACTTGGAGTTCCACAGAAGGTGGTGGGTCGGCTAGAAGGACCTTGTCACTGAGGAATATGCTGGAATGTGGGTGTGTAGAAGACATGCCTGCTGCATTGTAGGGATCTCCTGAGGATAGTTTGGTGTAGGGGAACTCATTCTCTACAAGGAATTAAACAGAGAGACTCCTTTCTAAAACACTTCTTAAGTTCCCCAGAAGGAATTTATACATAGATACAATGTCTCCATTTACTATCAGACAAGCAAAATGCTACAATTTCTGTCTGCTTGACTCTGCCCTCCCTGGGGCGGAGTTGTCCAAACCTAGAGAGAAAATGACTCCTTTCTGCTTGGAGGCCCATGCAGCGTCAGCTCTTCTGGTGGGAACCTTTGAGAGAGGGCGATTAGGTGCTCTGTGGAGAGTACGTGAGGTTGCACAGTTTTCCTCCCGAATGGTTCAGCATCGGTGACAATGGGAGGCTCTGAAGCCAGCCAGGCAATCCCCATGTCTGGGTTAGTTGGCTCTCCACTGGCCCCCAAGGCCCTCTGTTGTAATTGTTGCCTTGCCTGTGTCCTCCCTGGATGCACACTCTATGTGGGCGAGATTGGTTTCCTTGTTCCCCATGGGCTCCGCTGTACCCAGCACGCTCGTGTGGTCCCACTGCCGTGCCCATCTGTTGAATGAATGGATGACTACCGCTTTTCTAGGTTACAGCTGAGTACACTTGCTTGGGTTACTCAGCCCCTCTGAGCTCTAGTTATCTTTAGCTGAAAAATGAGGATAATAATACATATGTCACGGTGGGGGTGTGTGTGACAATTAGATACATGCCATGAAAGGTGCCTTTAGAGAGTCTGGCCCAGAGCAGGTGTCCTGTCTGATCCCTGTCGCCGATGAGTCCCACTGGTAGGCACAGGATTCCTCTGCAAACCCACAAGTTTTCATGAGCCCTACTTCAATGGAACGTCCAAACATTTTCCTTTCCCTTCCTTTTATTTTATTTTATTTTTTTAAAAGATTTTATTTATTTATTTGACAGAGATTACAAGTAGGCAGAGAGGTAGGCAGAGAGAGAGAGAGAGGAGGAAGCAGGCTCCCTGCTGAGCAGAGAGCCCGATGTGGGGCTCGATCCCAGGACCCTGGGATCATGACCCGAGCTGAAGGCAGAGGCTTTAACCCACTGAGCCACCCAGGCGCCCCAACATTTTCCTTTTAAAAGGAATCACGGTGCACACATTTTGACAAAGCTTGTGGAGGAGTATGGGTTTTCCAAACATAAAAGCAGGGCACGGAAGGCCAGCCATCCGCCATGATCTTTACAAGGTTCTCTTGTGCTAATACTGCTGAAATGCTATTTTGGGTTTCAAATCCTGTTCATCCAAAAGAACCAACTTAGGAAAAGTTTTCTATGTCAGTACGGGCCTGTGTCAGACTGGTTCATGGACATTATAATGTATTTGTAGTTGAGACTGGCCGTTGGGCTCACTGCCATCTTGGTTCTGAAGCTCTGGTGCCTACAGGACATGGATCAGCAGCCAAACCTCCTCCTCCTCTTCCTTCTTCTTCTTCTTCTTTTTTTTTTTTTTTAAAGATTTTTATTATTTTAATTTGAGAGGGAGAGCGAGTAAGAATGAGTAGGGAGGAGGCAGGGGCAGTAAGAATGAGTAGGGAGGAGGCAGGGGCAGAGGGAGAGGGAGAAGTAGATTCCCTGCCAAGCAGGGAGCCTGATGTGGGGCTCGATCCCAGGACCCTGAGATCATGACCTGAGCCGAAGGCAGATGCTTACCCGACTCAGCCACCCAGGTGCCCCAGCAGCCAAACCTTCCAAACACACTTTCTCATGCTCTTTGTCTTCCTAGAGATCCATTTCCTGATTGTTTCTAGGGTTTGATTTCATCTCGTGTTTTCTGTCAGGAAATTCACCATTCAGGGCAGATATCTTTAGGGTTCATCTTTCCATCCCAGCTATGTGAAGGAGGAAAATTTCTTTCTCCAAGTATTAGACTTGGTGCCAGAGGTCCGAGTTCTAGCTCTGGCTCTGCACAAGTGGTTACTGGAGAAGGGGCCTCAGGTCTTTCCTCTGTTAAAGGCAAAGATTGGGGTAGAATGGTTGGTGTGCACACTCTGCTGAAGACTAAGATTTCTGTAGAACTTTCAGAGGCCTTTCTAGAGAAAAAGGTGGAAGCTTAGCTCTTTGGGATAAGCAGCCATCTTTCCTCTGCTTTCCATATTAAATAATGATTACTTTTTCTTTCTCTCTCTTGCCCTCTACTCCCTCTGTCCTTCCTTTAAAAAAAAAAAATTATGAGTTTTACAGATAAAGTTTGAAAAGCACTGGACTAGGAGAATCTTTGCAGCCCTAACATTCTGTGGTTCTGATGACCCCCTTATGTACATACCCCAATAATAAAAACCCTAAGAGACTTGACAATTCATAGGGTCCTGATAACTCATCAGAACTGGAAACTTCCACACTTTCCTTCAGACCCTATTTGCTACTGAGCTCCTCTGGGAACAAGGGTATGAATGGATAGACATTTGCATTATAAATTTTCTATTTTTCTTTCTTTTTTAAAAAGATTTATTTATTTACTTGAGAGAGAGAGAGAGAGAGTGAGAGGACATGCAGGTGGGGGGAGGGGCAGAGAGAGAGAAATCCTCAACCAGATTCCATGCTGAGTGTAGAGCCCAACAGTGGGTTCCATCTCACAACCCATGAGATCATGACCTAAGCTGAAACCAAGAGTCAACGCCTAAGCAACTGAGCCACCCAGGTGCCCCTCTATCGTTCTTGTACATTCTCTTGTTCTGGTATATTGCTTTTTTCCCTCCAACATCATCTCCTCAAAAATAACTAGCTTCACCTATAATTACATGGAGGGACTCTTTATGTTTTCCCAAAGACGGAACTTACCCGTGTCTTCATCTACTTTGGAAGAGCAAAGACAGGACCCTAGACCGGAAACTGTTTCCACCTCTTTCTTACGTGGGCTCGTCTTAGGATCTGGAATAACTCAGGACTCCCGTATTTGGTCCAAATCATCACTGGATTACTTTAATCTCAAGGAGATGAAAATGTCAGGACATCTAAATGTTGTGTTAAGAAGTGCCTCTACTGGGCACAATTCCTACCCTTTTTCTGAAGGTGGACGTCTTTGATCACCAAAATGGCTCAGGGCCCCAGAATAAGTACAATTTATTTGGTCTTTGAAGGCAGATGACAGAGGAGATGGCTGCTGTACTTGCAGCTATATCCCTGTCATTATAATCAGGGGTCCACCTTGAAGGAGGGAAATGTTCCAACCCGTTTTATTGTGCTGCTTGGTGCAGAAATGGTAGGCTAATTGTGTTATTCAAACATAAGTCTCTTACATAATTCGAAGCAGATTTTATAGAGACATCGCATCCCAACTTTTAAAAAATGTCATTTGAACACTGAGAGACTTTCCTTCCCTATTTTTTAATGAAAACTTCAGAAAACAAGTACATATGATTTCTGGGCAAAGATGTACTTTTCATGGGAAATTGGCAAACATGATGTGTTTTTGTCTTTGTTGCAAATCTATAGCTTCTCTTCGGGGAGGCATTTGCAGATCTTTCTAGTACTTAAGAACAACAGGCAATTGTTAGAGTCTGTTAATCTGGCCTGACTCTTGTAAGAGTGAAGCGGCTTCCTTATAATTGGTTTTCTATGGTAAAAGAGGGCATGATCATAGAGGGTGCTGGGGAGTCCATGTAACATCTTCTGAAAACCCTTCTATGTAATTCAGACTGAAATTGAAACATTACCTAAATGGGGCACCTGGGTAGGTTAAGCATCTGCTTTCGGCTCAGGTCATGATCCCAGAGGCTTGGGATGGAGCCCCATGTTGGGCTCCCTGCTCAGTGGGGAGTCTGCATCTCCCTTTTTCTCTGCCTCTCCAACTGCTCCTGCTCTCTCTCTCTCAAATAAGTAAATAAAATCTTAAAAATAAAGAAACATTACTTAACTTCTATGGTATGTTATGATGTCATAAATAATGATCGTCTGACCAGACGTCTCATCTGAGGACTCCTGGAAGTCAGAGCTACCAAAACTTTGAGGATGGGTCTTGGTAGCCAAGGTGAAGGGTAATATCTGTCTATCATTCTATCAAACATAAAGTCTTTTAAGAATCTGACTTAAGGTCTCTGTTATGGGTGATTTGTGTCCCCCCAAATTCATATGTTAAAGCCCTGACTTCCACTACCTAAGGATGTGACTGTATTTGGACATAAGATCTTTAAAGAGGTAATTAAGTTAAAAAAACGAGACCAACAGAATGGTCCTTAATCCAATATGACTGGCATGCTTAAAAGAAGATGAAATTTGGACACAGACATGTGTGTCCATGGAGGAAAGACCATGGGAGGACACAGTGAGGAGGCAGTCATCTGCAAGCCAAGGAGAAAGGTCTTGGAGGAAACCAACCCAACGACAACTTGATCTTGGACTTCTGCTCTCCAGAACCATGAGAAATACATTTCTGTTGTTTCAGACAGCCCTAATTAGAGAGGCAATCTCTAATAAGTTCTCGGGCTATTAGACTTTTTAAATTATAAAAATAAAATGATCACATAGTGAAGTGTTAAAGACTACACTGAAACAAATTTACTGGGCAGTTAATAGCTATTCAACAAATGACAAATAAGAAAATGTTATCCGTAGAGATGGCCTGCATTGTAGTGATCAGAGGTGGCTCTGTGGGAGAGTGGAAAGTGCTTGCGTCTTGTAGACACACAGATTTTAGTCAGAATCCTGTATCTGCACTTACTACCAAGGTGGTTTTGGCCACATTTCTAAACTCTTCTGAATGCTATGCTTTTCATTTGCGTATTAGACGAAAATAGTATTTATGTGCAAAGGCTCTGTGAAAATAAAGATCATATGGGTGAAACATGTCATTCTTTTTCTGGCCACAGAACGTACTCAAGAATTAGTGGACATGGAAATACTTTCAAAATAGCATCCTGAACTGATTTTGGCCAATTCGCCTTGCCAGGATATTCAAGAAGCTCTTGGTCAGGAATGACTAGGAAATGACTAGTTTTGACTTTGGCTAAGGTTCTCCCATCCTCTTCCCTTTTTGGGGTCCCTCTGGTTATCCTCTGTGTGCCCCCAACTGTACCCATCACACTTGTAGCATCACATCTGAACACACCTTGGTCATTCACCCTGGAACTGCTTCAAGTTCACCACCTGGATTTGCATTTCTCCAGAAGTTTCTGTTCTTCTCATCGCATCTCAACCCTCTGAGGATGTAAAGTGAGGGGATTTTTAGAATGTCTGAATCTTGGCAGGAGAAGAACAACTTCCTGGCTCAACCCTTCCCCAGGGACTCCCGTCCTACAACCATCAACTCTTAACCCCACCATTGCTGTCTATGTCCCCCCTCTTCAATGTCTGTCTCTCTGAAGTGGCTGGGCTTAAGCCATTTCATTTCTCATTACTGTGCTGTGGTTTAACTATTTCGTGTGTGGATACATGGAGAGGTCACAGGAACCTTGAATTGTGTTTCCAGGAGTAAGGATGGATTTCTGTGGCTCCTTTCCTACCCTCTGTGGCAGACTCTATTATGTGCATCCACAATATCCATTCACCTCTTCCCCGCTAATAAATCCCAGTTCCGTCCAAGGCAGAAACGTGCACAGCCTCAGATGAGATGATCACTTTTCCAGCCTCTCCTGCAGATGTGAGTGGCCAGGTGACATAGTCCTGAGAAGAAAATATAAGTGGAAATCTTTCCTATAAAGTGTTTGCTTCCTGTGAGAAAAGGGGATAGACAGGACTGGCAGTAAGTAGTCTCGTATTCCTCTTCCTCCTGACTTGGAAATTGTTACTGTGCATGTACTTCTTACCACCCAGAGGCATTGAACATGGGAGAGAGAAGGATCTCAGAGAATCTGACCCTGACACCGCCAACTAGGGCTAACCCAGTGCTGGCAGCTACTCAACTCCAGATTGTTTAAGTCAGAAAAATGAATCTGTATTTTCATTTAACCATTAGACTGTGAGTTTTCTGTTATTTGTAGATAAATGGTTCCTGTACAATACTTCTCTCTTCTGGCCCCTCAAATGACTTACTAATCATAAAGAATTTACAAGTTGGATATAAATACCTGACCATGTTTCTTGGAATAGCAGTATATTATGAATTGTTAATAGGTGTTTCATCACAGAAGGGTTTGATAGTCAAGTGAATCTGAGTAACACAGAGATCAACAAAGTTAAATGGATTTTCTTGACAAAAGGTCTTTTTTTTCAATTAACACTTTAATGTCCTTTTTGAATCTATAAAATATATATATATATATATATATATATTTTAAAGACTTTATTTGTCAGAGATAGAGAGCACAAGCAGAGGGAGCAGCAGAGGGAGAGAGAGAAGCAGACTCCCCACTGAGCAGGGAGCCCAATGTGGGGCTCGATCCCAGGACCCTGAGATCATAACCTGAGCTAAAATCAAGAGTCAGACACTTAACCAACTGAGCCACCCAGGTGCCTCTGACTTTGTTCTTTTAAGACATAGTGTTTTTATAACCTAACCATGAAGTGACATCCCAGATACCACACTGTACTTATTAGATGTCAGTCAGTAAGTCAAGCCTGCACTCAAGGGGAGGGGATTACCTAAGACGTGAATATCCAAGGCAGCAGTCTTGGGGTCATTTTAGAGACTGCCTACCACAGAACACTTTTCTTTTGTTACAGAACATCTACTAACATTTCAGGACACAACACTCATAATTTGAGTCACTCATGATTTGAGAAACCACGAAGCAGGGACATGCTAGGCAGCCCCAGAATGGCCATAGCATTAGCTTTTTGGATTGACTCATTGCCCTACCCTATCAGCGAGGCAAAGTGACTGGAAATGGTGGCCAATGGGAGAAAAGGAGGACAGTCCGGTTGGAGGGACCAAACGCAGATGACATGTAAGAAGCATATCGGTTGGAAAAAAAAATTCAACAAATATACACCAAGTGCCAGCGAGCTGTCAAGCATTTTGCCAGGTGCCAACCTTATCAAGGACACATCAATGCACCTGTAAATAAGTCAAAGTATGCTGAGAGGTACAATAAAGCAGGTGAGGCCACACAGAGAGGTCACCTTGGTAAAGTCGCTTATGAAGACTGTTATAACAGAAGGGTGTGGGGAAAAATGTTACGGGCATGGAAAGTATTCAGCAAGAGGCTTTGTTCCAACATCCTGGGGTAGGAAATAATTTCTGTGCAGAAAAGAGCCTATTAACCTGGCTAAAGCAGGGAGTCCGGAGAAGAATGGAGGCTCTGCTGGGGCCGACAGAGGGGCCTGAAAGCCTAGCACAACGGATATTCTAAGCAAAGGCAGCAGGCTCAGTCCCAGGCGCTGGGGACCTGACCTCCTCAGGCGTGGGGCAGGGCGTTGCCTTTGGCTCCCAGAATATCAGATCACCTGAGCCACCTGTCCTGCTTCAAACGTAGGCTTTGAAACATTTCATTATTTTCTATATTTAGCAAAGGGATACAGGTCTGTAGTTAAAATGAAATGATTTGAAAAGCTTATGTCGAAAGACCAGCTCTGACTCGAAAGAAAGGAAGACAAATAGAAAGAAAGAAAGAAAGAAAGAAAGAAAGAAAGAAAGAAAGAAAGAGAAAGAAAGGAAGGAAGGAAGGAAAGAGATTAGCTGCTCCTGGGGCACCTGGGTGGCTCAGTGGGTTAAAGCCTCTGCCTTCGGCTCAGGTCATGATCTCAGGGTCCTGGGATCGAGCCCCGAATCGGGCTCTCTGCTCAGCGGGGAGCCTGCTAACCCCTCTCTCTCTGCCTGCCTTTCTGCCTACTTGTGATCTCTCTCTCCCTGTCAAATAAATAAATAAATAAAATCTTAAAAAAAAAAAAAGACAAGCACCTCCTTGAATTTTGTGAGCTGATTCTAAGGTTATTTGCATCCCTATTTCTAGGTCAAATGCTTATCTAGTTATTTCTTGATATATCACTTTTACATAGTATGCCTTCACTTCCCTAAATGTTAGACAGAATAGTCCCCTGTCAAGCCTCTACGGTCAGCTTCATTCCTAAAAGACATTTTTGCTGGATATGGAACTCTGGGTTTTACTAACTCCTTCAGACCTATTTAGAGAGTTTGCACTATCTTATAGCCATTGGTGTAAACACTCACACCTGCCTGGTTTGTTCATGGTGTTTTCGGTCTTCCAGAAATTTCTTCCACTTCTTACAAAATGACCCCAATCTTAATTATCTTAAATGAGGGTACTGGAACCATTCTCCAAAGAGTTTTAAGCATTGAAGTCTGGAAAATGTGGATGAGGACTTAGAGCTACCCATGTGAGATGATCATGAGGAAAAGGGGAGAGAAGAATGGTACTTGTGGGGTCAGAAGTGGACAATGGGATGAAGCCAAGGAAAGTATTCAGGATTAGAACCCCAGAAGTAGTGTAGCATTCTGGAATGAATCTGGGCAGAGATCAGGACACCAAACCTGTTGTGTTCCCATCTGGGCTCTTCTGTGAAATACTCTGGGGTCTGGGCTGTCCACTTAATGTCTTCAGGATTTGGTGGTATGATGTGGAGGATATGGGATTTGGACCAGATGACCTCTATGCACCATCCCTCCTCCACCATTTTTCGGTTCTACAATTAGATGATTATATAACTCTAGGCGGGGAAAGGCTATTATTTGTTATTTTCACATTATTGTGAACTAATTCAATGAGCTTGATTTCTCAGGAACTGGCATAGCCGACATTGAAGAGAAATGATTTTTGATTAGAAGGCAGGGATAGAGTATGTCGTTTAGAAGCATGTAGGGGGGGCAGGTAGGTTAAGGAGAGGTAAGACTGAGGACGAAGCCCCACAAAGGGTGCTGGTGAGGTTCTGTTAGCTTCATTTCACACGAGGAGGTGAAAAAGGGTGGATAATGTCACCCGACTAGCAAGGGAGGTATTCTGAATTTTAACCCAGTCTTTGTCAATTCTGAAGTGGAGAAGAGAGGTGCTCTGGGAAGTGAAAGAAAAAGGCAGAAGGAGGGAAAGATGAAAATTTCCTTAGTCCAAATTGACTTTGCTCAGTAGGAGGAAGCACAGTGCTTTGTTTTTTTCCCTCTTGTACACCCAGACAGGTCCTTGGGTCCTTTCCTGGGTTGTGTGGCCCTGGCTTAGGACGAGGAGGTGATGGCTTTTGTAAGACGCTCTCAGGACAACTCGGGGGTTTTGACGCCGCCAGTTCCTGCTACAACAAAGCGTTTGAGGGAGAACAGCAGATGTACTCAGGATTTCTGAAATGGGGGATTTTACAGAAAGTGGACCACATACAACGATTAGGAAGGAGTCTCCTGCCCTAGGTTGATGCTTTGGTTGGTTCTCAGTGTGAATGAACAGAACTGCAAGACGCCGAGTTCAGACACGGAGCAGGTCCTCACCAGCCCAGCATTCAGACAAGCCTAGGACTGCATGGCCAAGGCCTATGACTCTACTGACCACCTGCATCAGGTACCCGCGGCTACAGAAGCGCGGCGGGGGCGTGGCCTTAGACACCGTCCCAAGCATAAATAGGAGGGTCTTGTTTGCATAAATCTGGAAAGAAACAGTTCGCACCACTGGGTGGCAGTGTGGCGTTCCTCTTTGTTTCTTCTAAATGGCTGCGTTTTCCCGACCTAAGGAATTAAATTTTTTACAATCAACCCAAGTACCCTTTCCTTCCTCCCCTCTTGGTTTATGTCCCTGTCCCTACACATTCTGAGCCTCAGCTGTGTGTGTGTGTGTGCGTGGTGGTGGTGGTGGTGGCGGAGGATCAGAAGCATCAACGTTTAGGCTCCATTCTGTCTGTCCCTGACTCCCATCGTCTTTCTGAACCTCTGCAACAGCTCCATTAGCCCTTTGTTTTATTGTTGGAGATTTATAATGAAATAAAAAAAAAAAAAAGTAGAGGGCAAGCCTAAATATAACCCTGAAAGGGAAATTCATTTCTAGGCTGAGATGTATAAAACTTCTGGTGAAAATATTTGTGAGGGGGAAATCCTAAAAGATAGTTTCCGAAGGATAAACCGGTGATTTTTGCCAAGGGCAAACGGGCAGAAGTCCAGAGGCCGACCCTCAGGAAGTTAAGTGTAGAGCTGCTCTGCCATCTGGTGGACAGAGTAGCACCTGCCGTTTGTAATCTTCAGTTCCCAGACTTTTGAGATTTTTATGCATTACAAAAAAAGAGACAAAAAAATCCAAGCAAGAAATCCTTCCCCCCCGCCAAAATCTTGAATAACTAAATAAAACTAATGCATGGTTGACAACTTTTTATTTTGCTAAGTAATATTTTTTAAAAAATCTATCATCTATGGTTATCATCTTTTTACTTTATTTTTCTAGATCTTATTTATTTATTTGACAGATAGATACAGAGCACAAGTAGGCAGAGCAGCCGGCAGAAAGAGAGGGAGAAGCAGGCTCTTCACTGAGCAGGGAGCCCTATGAGGGACTTGATCCCAGGATCCTGGGATCATGATGACCTAAGCCGAAGGCAGACTCTTAACCAACTGAGTCACCCAGGAGGTCTTACTTTTAAAAAGGAATAATTCCACTCCCCCCCAAAAAAGCGTTTTCATTTTCTCAAAAAAAAAAAAAAAAAGGACAGCCCTTTTAGTTGAATATTTAGATTAATGGAAATATCATTACTTTTTTGTAATTTTATAATTTTGTTACAGAAGGGGTAAAAATTTTATCAAGCTTCAGGACTGGTCTGAGGAATAATGTTTGAGAAACACTGATCTAAAACACTTCATACAATTACTTTAAATCATTTTTAATAATACAAATATTATATTGTTGCTGAAACATTTTCACATAGAGACTTGGAGTTAAACCACCAAATTCAAAATTATCTATAGTGGCTTAATTTTAACCAAAAAAAAAAAATTGTCATTATTTCAGTTTCTGAGTCTTTGAGATGCCTGTGGATTTCTCACATTTGTTCCATCCTTTCATGGTTTAGGAGTAAATTGCCTCAATCTAGTATTATCACAGTAATTTACTGGTGGTAACATGTTGTTTTTCTGATGCACTTGTCTCTAAATTTTGATTGTGAAAATCATGTTTGAGCACCTACCAATTGTTATATGTGTATTTATTCATGAAGTTCATAATGTGCTGTTATGCACAGTCTATCTTTTTTTTCCTAAAGATTTTATTTATTTATTTGACAGACATCGCAAGTAGGCAGACAGTGAGCGAGCAAGCGCGCGCGTGCGAGAGAGAGAGAGAGAGAGAGAGAGAGAGAGAGAGAGAAGCAGGCTCCCTGCTGAGCAGAGAGCCCAATGCGGGGCTCAATCCCAGGACCCTGAGATCATGACCTGAGCCGAAGGCAGAGGCTTAACCCACTGAGCCACCCAGGCACCCCCTGCAGTGTATCTTATAAAGCATCCACAAGACACAAACCTTAAATATTATGAAATTAAAAATATGAGCTTTAAGTTCCCATGCCACCCCCAAATCCTCCTGTGTTCCCCGATAAGCCCCATCCACTCAGCTTATATCGTTCTCTTGTCACTCCTCTGCTCAAAACTCATCAGTAGTTTCCCCGTGTGGAGATCTAAGTCTGCAACATGCATTTCAAACCTTCTACAACTTTCTACCTAAATCAGCGTCGACCTGGCCCATCTTAGGTGTCCTCAGATGCCTAAACCCCTCAGGTCCAGTCCTGACCCACCTCCCTCACCTACCCCAATATGGCCACATCTTCCTCCAGGATTCCGTTCAGCTGCCCCCTCTGCTGGGGAGTGACTTCCTGAATTCCCAAAGATCTCTTGGGATCTCTCCTTTGAATTGGGATGAGCTTTTTGGTCAACACTGGTACTTGAGGAAAAACAGGCAGAAATAGGCCAAAGTAATGAGATATATCACGCATAACAAGTTGGAAAAGAGGTGATAAAATAATTCCCATTGGGGTAGAAAAATGTTTGTTCTCTTTGAAATTCCAAGAAAATCCACAGAAAAATGGTTAGAGATCATAAGAACATTTAATAAAGTGACTGTTTGTTAAATGTATATCATCTGTGATTTTCTCATATACCCTTGATAATTATTTAGAAATATAAGATAATCTCGGTCTCAGTGTAACTCCCAAACTGGACTATCCCAGAATAAAACTGACCAGAAGGGTACAAAATCTGTTTGAAAACAACTCTAAAATGTTTACTGAAAGAGAATATTTAAGATGTGGGCTCTGTACTGTATTTCCTGGGGTTGAGACCCATCTCAACCATTTACGTCCTCTGTGACCTCGGATAAGTAATTAGCCTTTATACAGCTGTTGCACAATTTAGAATTTGACTTCCTTTCATCCTTGGTTCCTGGGAAGGAGACTCTGCATCCCTGGGATTTTCTAAGCTTTGTTATTCTTGGTGGTACCTTTGACCACACCTGAATTTAAGCTAATGAGATGGCTCAGGATGGGGCTAGTCCTGCCAGAAAGACCAACCATGTGACAAGCATCAGTCTGACATCGGGAGGATGGGGGGGATGAAGACTTAGTTCAGTCTTATCAGCAGTGATTCAATAAATCATGCCATCATGGTAGAATCCCAGGAAAAAGCTCAATGGGCCTTCCTGGTTGGTGGACACGTTGATGTCCCAGGAGGGTGACATGTCCTGATAGCACAGGGAAAGGACCGGAAAGCTCTGCGTTCAGGACCCTCCCAAACCCTGCCCCCTCGTCTCTTTATCTGACTGCTCCTGATCCTTTATAATGAAACCGTAATCACAAATGTAATCACCAACACACCGCCTTCCTGAGTTCTAGGAGTCTTGCAGAGTGAATTGTCAAACCCGAGGGGACAGGAGGGTGGCCTAGAGCTCCAGGGCAGGGGGACAGGAGTAGAGGCAGGAGATGGTGTGCAGTGAGAGCTGGCCGTTAAGGAAGGTTCAGGGTGAAAGCGAACCGGGGCGATTCTGACTGGTGTAACCGGGGGGAGGTGGCCCCGAGAACAGAAACAGGACAAAGAGGAGGCACCACAATTGGAAGCAGATGAAGAGCTCAACTGTCACGGTGATGTGAGGCCCCAGAGGAAAACCCAGGTGAGCAGCACCCAGGGAAGAGCTGGAGTAGGGCTGGGGACCCATCTGGGCGATGTCCCCGGGATGTCCCAGCAGAGTCCCAGAGTTTGGACAATGTCTGATCCTGGGAGGAAGAGGAGGAAGAGGAACAGCTACTGACACAACCCACCAGGTCAGTCTGGCTCCGGACCCCACACTCAAGAAATTGTTCTGGGATTAAGTTTCGGGAATAGCATGAGAATCACATGGGACCACGTGATGAAGTACTCTTCCCACAGCCTTATACCTAGGGTGTCCCTTTTGTTACTGAGACCAAGGTGAGGAAGAAAGGAACAATCTGCAGAAGGCCCTGTGGGGGAGGGGTGACTTTCCAAGATGTCCTCGATGGGTCGCTATGCCTTCTGGTTGTGCTGATCAAAATCCTGCCAGGCGGGGTTGGGGGGATGGGAAGGGCAGTGATGTCTGGGGTTTTGTAACTGCTACCTCCCCCCACAGAAACTAGCCTTCGGGGTGGTTTTCCAGTTCGTTAGTTAAGAGTTTCTTTTTCTTTTTAAATTTTCTTTTTAAGATTTTATTTGTTTATTTGACAGAGGGAGAGAGAGAGAGAGAGAACAGCAGGCAGAGCAGCAGAAGGAGAGGGAGAGGCAGGATCCCCACTAAGCGGGAGCCAGATGTGGGTCTCGATCCCAGGACTCTGGGATCATGCCCCAAGCCAAAGGCTGACGCTTAACCAAATGAGCTACCCAGGTGCCCCAAGAGTTTCTTTTTCTTATTCTTGAATGTCAACTCAGGATCAAATAGAGCCCCTCTGATAATCTGGTTTGGTTAGAAGGAGAAAAAAGCCTGGATTGATGGGGCGCCCTGACACAGCATCACCAGGGCCTCCGGCCTGGCCAGCTGGGGGGGGTCCTCCCTCACCTCCCTGCCCCCACGCCTCCTAGAAGTATTATCACCTACTTACCATGTGTCTGACGCTGCATTATGCTTAGTCTACAAAGATGGCAGGACATAGTCCTTCTTCCTGTGGGAGCTGATAGGTTCGTGACCAGAGCTGATAAACCAGTTCATGTAAAATGTCTGTGCTCCAGACCAGTGTTCACAAAGTGCTCTGAGCCCACGGAGTAGGGACTTCTAGGCCGTCCTGACGCAGGGGACATGGTGACATCTGAGGTGGATCTTGAAGTTTGAGTTGGTGTTATCCAGTGAAGGGAGAGGTCAGTGGGAAGGAGGAATCCTGTGTGTAGAAGCACAATGAGTGCTTCTAGTGTAAATGAGTGTAAATGTGTAAATGAGTCTGGCGGGCTCAGGCTAGGAAGCGACTGGGTATGGCCAGCTTGTAGTGTGGTGTGGTGTGGGTGTGGGTGTGTACGGGGTGGGTGGTGCAAGATAAAGCTGGAAAGGTACTTTGATGTGAGCAGGATTTTACGGGCCTCAGAAACTTCTAGGGGTTTTGATTTTGAACACATTTGTTTAACATTTATATGCAGCAACCTGACTCAGGGCATGGGTCAGATATAGAACCTGCCGTTTGGGCTGAAGGAGAAGAGAGGAATCATTTGGCAAAGATGTGTAAGACTCAAAGATAAGGTTAATGAATTCTCCAACAGTGGTGCAAACAGGCAAGATATTGTATTGTGTGGTACTCTGACGCATATGGGAAGCCCAGCGTGGTGGTAGGCCTTAAAAGGGAAAGATCGAGGAAACCTTCTCTTGTGTATCGCTCTGCTGTGTTCATCTCACCTATAAAGAGATAATAAGGTAACAGGCCCTCAGAGTACCCTGGGCACATGCCTGAGCTGACTGGATACTGGGAAGAACAGGGCGTGGATTTTGATACAAAGACCACATGCACAGATTCATCTCCTGGTTCAAACTTCCTCAGGATCAACTGCCTGTTGCAGTGGGAATGGAGCTCAGGATACAAATCCAGGTGTGCAAAGCCGATCAGATTTCTTAATTTCCTTTAAATCAAATTGGATCTGACTCAAAATCTGCAATCAACTTGCAGGCAGGAAATTAAACCTCACTCGCTATTGGGGTTCCTCTCTCCAAGAACATGCAAACATCCAAAGGTTGGATGGTACTCAACACTGGGGAGGCCCTTCTGGTCGACGGTTGTTGGCTGAGTGGCCAGAGTCTTTGTGAGTTTGTCCTTTCCTGACCTTTTCCTTGCTGTCACCATACTGCATACAGAACACAGGAAAACTTCCATGACTTCTGACTCCACCGCTTGAGGTCCAACTGCTTTAGGTAAGAGAAGCGTCCAATCCAGAGGAGGAGATCAAAGAAGGCTTCCTGGAAGAGAGGCTCTTTCTGCCAAAGCATTCTGCTTCATTTGTTGTTTTCCTTCTTCTCAGGAACCTTCTGGTTGGATAATCTTTCACTTTTGTTCTCCTTATCCTGCCACACCTGGTCTGGTCCCTCTAGAATGGCCTTGCTTGTCATCGTGTTGCCTTTCCTGTGGAGACACAATGACCACCTAAGCAACATCAAACAATACAATTTCCAACAGTAAGACATGGTATGAAGGGGTTAGGAAGGAGGGTAGTATCGGTTCTTTTAGGCTCTCTGTGTAGGACCTTCTTGTTTGTCTCAGGCATCCATCTGCTTAGAAGTAGATCAGGGTTCTTTTCTCTTCTTTTTTTTTTTAATGATTTTATTTATTTAAGAGAGTGTGTCAGCGGCGGGGGGTGGAGAGGGAGACAGAGCAGGAGGCTCAAGAAGACTCCATGCTGAGCAGAGAGCCCGATGCGGGGCTTGATCTAAGGACCCTGAGATCAGGACCTGAGCCAAGACCAAAAATTGGACTCTTCGCTGACTGAGCCACCCAGAGACCCCAGATCACAATACTTATACACGAAACACAAGGGAGAAGAAGAGAGTGAGGGAGGAAGAAGAGAAAAGCAGACTCTACCTTTCATCTTCTCCCTCCCTCCTGAGGTTGAGACATTTAAGAATCTCTGAGTCTTTGCTTCCACCCTGTGGTCCAGCAAGCCACTCTCTGCAGCCCCCACCCCCATTCATTCGGATGCCCCACAGAGCAGAGCTGGGAGGCAGGCAGGGACTGAGCCATCTGAGGGCCCAGGTGTTCAGCTTTCCATATAGACATGAAGTATTCCCCAGAGGAACAATTTAGATTACTGTACTGAGTTCCACTAAATCTAGGCAGACTTGCCTCCCTTCTTAACCTCTGGCTGGGGCTGATGAAGAACACTGAATCCAGTAAGACACAAAATAAATAAGCTTCATTTTCTCTCACGTGAGTATATTGTGAGTAGATTTCCATCCTGGTACGCCATACAAAGGAGGGTTACGGGATAGAGGGAAGGGATTTTAGAAGCTGTAGCACAAAGACAGAGACAAGAAAGTTGGGGTATGTTAGGAGAATAGTGAGCGGTCCACTTTGGCTGGAATGTTGGATATACGTGGGGCAGTAATGGAACGTGGATCTAGAATGTTGGGGGTCATTTGCACAGTGGAGTGAGGATTTGTAAGTGTATCAGAGAGACATGAGCATTCATTATCCAGAGATTTAGAAGAGAGGGTGTAATCGTGGGACAACCACGCACCTATTAGGTTGAGTATGTGGACATTTTTGACATCCAGAAATAGTGTTCTCATATGGTTCTACCTAACATTTAAGGCAACTATCGTGAGTTCCTGTGACATGAAGGCCAGTCTTCATTTGTTGGCTCAGAATCCACCAGCAGGAACCTCCTAATGGACCAGTCTTCATTAAATTGATTCTTTGATCATTTGTCCCACCATTTGCTAGTCTCCTTAGCTGCCTTTTTACAGACACACATTTCTTCATTTATTTTCCTCTACAGAATATGGTTGAAAGTCATTGTCAGATGCCGTGATAAAATCTGTTTTTGGTGCGGGTACCCCGTGAATGCAAAGAACAAGGTTAATCTGACTCTTGGGGGATACTCTTGGGGAACCAGCTCTATTTCTGATTATCCACCATTTCTTCCTGTCAGTGTTTCTAAATAGCTCTGAAAATAGTCATTGTCCAGTCTTGCTCAGGGATAGAATTGAGCCAGCCCGAGAATTTCAGGCTATATCTCAGTTTCTAAAAATTCTCCCACTTTCTAAAACAGAAATGTTTTGTTTAAATATATATAATATATAAATATGTAAAATGTATATAAAGCTAAGCCTCCAAAGTTTCAGAGGGCATGGTTTCACAGTATGAACTTTGAGAAGAACTGATATAATTCTCAGATACTCCATTTCAAGAGGAAAGCTATGTATTATTTATTTTTTAAGTAAGAGACTTTTAAAGATTTTATTTTTAGAGGGGGAGGCTCAGAGAGGGAAAGAGAGAGAAACAGTCTCCCCAATGAACACGGGGCTCAACTCAGGGCTTGGTCTCAGGACCCTGAGACCATGACCTGCGCTGAAATCAAGAGTCGGACCTTAACCTACTGAGCCAGCCAGGCGCCCCTTAAGTAAGATATTTTTAAGTAAGGAATTGATCTTGTAGGGGCCAAGGTTAGGCTGACCCAAAACGTACTGCTTTGGCATCACGATTATTTTAACTGAAAGTTACTTAGGAAACAACCAGTGCAAAGGAGACTCAGACCCTCCTCTGTCCACCTTGAAAACAGGAAATAAATCTCCCATTTGAAAGGCACCCTCTTTGTACTAAGAAGGAAAAAGACATCCTTATCACCAGAGACAGGGACTTTAAAACCGAGAAGGGTGCAGAAATAAACATTGTTACTTTTTTTCCCCCTAATTTACTATCTCAGCTCAAATCCCGCTTAAGAATTCCTTGCTAATTAAAGCTCCCAAATGCCTATTTCTCTTTATCTTGTCAATTCCTCACCAATTTATTATCTCTTTGTCTAAAAAGAATAAAAACTGGTCGTTTCTTTAGGTCTCAATTTCACTATTGGGCCTCCGTGTGCACATAATAAAACCGAGATTTTTTCCCTCCTGTTCATCTGTCTCATGTAAATTTAATTCTTAGTCCAGCTGGAAGATCTCACTTGAGCTGCATCCTAACCAAATACCAGAGCTGCGGTATATTGTAAGTTTGTAATAGTTCCAATCTCTAGGCGATGATATTGTGGAAGATTCCAAAATGCACTGAGCATTGCAAAGAGAGTCATTCAGAAGGGCGTCTGGGGGATACTGAGGAAGCGGGGCTTATACACCTGTTCTGTCTCAATTCTCAGAATAAGGTGAACTTTTGACTTTAATCAATTGCATTTTGTCAGTTTCATCTCCCCCCACCCGGGGGTGCCAGGACTGCCTGGAAAATAATCCCGGCTCAGGTTCTGTCCTCGCTCGTTTTTGAGGGGAGGTTTCTGTCTTCACCCTTGGAGTGGGAGATTCTGGTTTCAGGTTCTTGGTGAGTACTCCGTTATGGGAAGTAATTCTTCTGAGGGGACTTCTTCTTCCTTTTTAAGACTTTATTTATTTATCTGACATAGAGACAGCAAGAGCAGAAACACAAGCAGGGGGAGCGGGAGAGGAAGATCCAGGCTTCTTGCCGAGCAGGGAGCCCAATGTGGGGCTCGATCCCAGTAACCTGGGACCATGACCTGAGCCGAAGGCAGATGCTTAACGACTGAGCCACCCAGGCACCCTTTAAAGGGACTTCTGAGAGCCTCCTGCTGGAATCCATGCAGGATTTAGGTTTGAGGAATATGGCTCCTGTTGTAAAATTTTGGCCCCATTGGACACACATTACCGGAGATGAGTTATAACTCCATTTGCCAAAACGGGGCATTTTTGATACCCCCAAATTAGTTTACTTGTACACATAACTGGAAAAGGTTTATAAGACCAAACAAAATGAGGGGGAAGCTTATTTTAATTGGAGGTCTCTAAAAGAAACCCTGCAAATTTTTGCTTGCCTTTGGGCAGTGAAACCCAAACTTCAGGAACCTGTATCAGCCAAGCTAAGAAATCTAGAAACATTGGCTGAAGCCTTTAAGTCCCTTCCTCCTTTTGCTCACTGACCCCCCCATTCCTTGCCCTTCCCCACCCCCTCCTGTTGTGTAGCCAGCCTTAGCTAAACAGCCCTTTCCCTCCTGAGACCCTGACAGCCTTCTGATCCTTCAGGACCCCAGGTAAGGTTAAACCTGGGGAGGCAGGAGCTGCCCAAAGTTCCTTCACCCCATAGTCAAAAACCTGAACTATGGGCCATAGCTAAACCATTTCCCAAAGCTACCAAAGACCCTTGTACATTTGCGGGGGAAGTTAACACTGTGATGCAAACACACGACCCCAGTTTCTCTGGTTTGTATCAACTAATTATAAAGCGAGTTGGTGAAGTCCTAGTGAGAAACTGGAAGCGGGCAGCTCACTGATAGAACCCGCTGGAACACTTCCCTGAGCGGAGAGCCCTTAAACTGGGAAAAAGACTGTGAAGCTATTCCTGAGGCTTTCTTCCCCAAATCCTTAATAGGGAAAAGATTCCACAAGGTATTCAAAGTCCTGATGAATCTGTTCTTGGTTACTCTAACTAACTAGAGAGTGTCTTTGCCGAACACTCTGGCCTTTCTGCCACCTAGTGAGCCAGCTCTGTGATGCTGATTATTGTTTTAAAGATTTTTATTTATTTATTTGAGAGAAAGCAAGCATGCTAGCGTGGGAAGGAGCAGAGGGGGGAGGATAAGCAGACTCCCCATTGAGCACTAGCTCAGCGGGGCTCAGTCCCAGGACCCTGAGATCATGACCTGAGCTGAAATGAAGAGTCCTGTGCTCAGCCGGCTGAGCTACCCAGGTGCCCCAAGACAGCTGAATTATTTTTCATTCTACCTTTGCTGATGGCCTAGGTGTGGAACTATCATTTCTTGTTAAGCATACCCATTTAAATTCTGCAGAGTATGCAAACTCCTGATCTTGTTAGTCTAGCTAGTCTTTACTGGCCGCAGTCTTGACAGCCTCATCTGCTGGACGATTCCTCCCTGCTATGGGGTCATCTCCTTTTTAGTGTCCCTTATGGTGTGGGATTTGCTATTTTTTTTGGCAGCCAGATGACTTTGAGGGGTTTTCGTATCTCTTCCTTGTTTTTGATAGCTTTTCCTGCGATAGTAGGGAGGCCCCTTTCCTTGTAGACGGCCTCCCTGTACATGTACAGTAGCAAAGGTGTATCGAGAATCAGTGTGGACGTTGACCTGCTTGCCTTGACTGAGGGCTCGGACTAAGGCGTGTAGTTCAGCCCATTGTGCTGACCATCCAGCTGGTAATGCCTTAGCCTCTAGGACTTCAGGGGTCATGGTCATTGCATAACCCACTTTTGGGGCACCCTCTTGTAGGTAACTGCTAATGTCGCTGAACAGCCCGAGCTCTGGATTTTTTATGGCTTGATCCTGTAGATCTGGATGGCTTGCGTAGGCTTCATCAATTACTCTGGAGCAGTCACGGTCTGGTTCCCCCTCTTCCATGGGGAGATAGGTTGTTGGGTTTAATGTCCTTACTGTTTCAAGGGTGACCCATGGATTCTCGCAGAGGAGCCCTTGGTACTGTGCAGGCCGAGAGCTGGAGAGGAAGCGGTGCCCCTCTGTGTTCATGAGGGACCCCACTGCATGAGGGACCTTGACGTTAAGTTCTTGTCCCAGGCTGAGCTTGTCTGCCTCCTTAAGGTGTAGGACTGTGGCTGCTAGCGCCCTGAGGCACACGGGCCACGGAGTTCAGCTTCTTTCGCAGATAGGCAGCTGGCGGTTGCCAGGGCCCAACAGTCTGGGTGAGTACCCCGAGAGCTTTTTTTTTTTTTTTTTTTTTCTTGTACAAAGAGATTGGAGGATTTTTTTCCTCTGTTTGGTAGGCCCAGGGCTGGAGCCCGTCCCAGGGCAGACTTTATCTCTCTGAAGGTGGCTTCTGCTTTCCCAGTTTGGGCAGGGGGTTCTCAATTTGGTCCCCTGAGAGATCATAGAGGGGTCTTGTTATTGTGGAGAACCCAGGAATCCAGATGCGGCAGGAGTTCTGGTAGCTCCTTATCGTCTGGGGCTGTGGCAAGGAGATGATTACTTTCTTCCTCTCCCGCACTAGTTCTCTTTTCCCTTGGGTGCAGAGGAAACCGAGGTATTGGGCCTGTTGTTGGCAGATTTATGCCTTTTGTGTAGTCTTCCTGTGTGTCGTTGGTGAGGAGGAGGCCATCCCCATACTGGAGGGGGGTGCATGGATCTGGGACCACTGGGTTTAGGAGATGACCGACGACCTTGTTGGTGGCCTGCAGGTCTTGGGCTGGTCGATAGCCTCCTCCTGGCTTCTTAACTGGCAAGAGTGGGGGTATTTTAAGCCGACTGGCACTAATTACGATACTTGCTTTTTTAAGTTTGGCCAGATGTTTGTGAAGGCCAATCTTAGCTTCTTGTGAGAGCAGCTTTTGCCTTTGTGTCTGGGATTGGGCTTCCAATTAGTTCAACAATGATGGGGCCTGATTCTGGGCTAGTCTAGGTGGGTTGTCTTTGGCCCACACTGAAGGGAAAGGTGAACTCCAGTGCCATTTGGCTCCACCTGGGTGCAGAATAGCCTCCATTCTTTTTTCCTTGGTGTGGTAATTGCTAGTACCAGAGACCCTGTCTGCTCTTGCCCTGGGTTTAATTGGAGACTGGTATGCCCGGTGGGCTCAAGCTTATCTGAGCCCTAAGCTTAGAGAGTATATCTTGGCCCAGGAGGGGGATGGGGCAATCAGGTAGATAAAGGGAATTCATGTTGGACCTGGTGGCCCCAAGTTTACACTGACGAGCCTGGAAAAAGGGCTGTTGTATTGCCGTGTCCTGGTAACCCCAAGGATGGCTGCAGTCCTCTTGCTGAAAGGGGCCACTGGAGAGGTGACAACAGAGTGCTTGGCCCCAGTATGAACCATAAAATCACTGGTTGGCCCCCTATATTTATTCTGATCATGGGCTCATGGGGGCCAAGGAGAAGAAAGCCCAGCCCCCCCCCCCCCCCCCCCCAGTCTGAGTCTATTTCTGCAATGCCTGTGAGGTCCCCTTCTCGGGGTTCTTTCTTGAAGCGGGTGGAGTTTTGAGCCTTACCTTGGTTGGGACATACGTTTGTTCTTATTTTTTGTTTTTGTTTTTGTTTTTAAATGCACCTTTACAGTAGGCACATTGATTCCTGGCCAAGATCAGGGCCAAATCCAGAACCCAGGGTTTCCCCGTTTCGGTGGTTGGGGCCTCTCTGCCTTATAGACCTGCCAACAGGGCCACTCTGAAAACCCTTTCCCTAAATGAACAGGTGGGCTCATGGGTCTAGCGGAGAGGGTCGGTGGTGGAGAAAGGTTGGTAATACATCATGGAACGGCTGGGTTGGACTCTTCTGTTTTTATTGTGCCTCTCAGGTTCTCGCTTCTCTTGTACACGCATTTGGCACCTGGCCCGGCCTGGGGCACAGCCTGGCTGCTGGTCCCGGAGAAACTGGATCCTCTGGGCCTGGGGCGCTAGGGAGACTGATGGCGGTGGTGTCTGGAACTGGAGGGGGCCAGGTGTAGATGGCCTTAAGGGGGCATGTACGGAGAGGGCAGGATCAGCTTAGCCTTGGGATCTCTGGCTAGGATCTGTGGAGGCTGGGGCTTCTGTGGTCTTTTTGGGCTGCTTGGATGAGGCACTGAAGAGCCTGGCCTGTCTCTGCCTATTGTAAGCAGATCGCACCCAGGGGGGAGGGTCTGGGCAATTCCTAGCCAGGAGCCGATGTACAGAAACTGGTCAGGGTGTCCTGGCTCCCCCTGTTACAACTTGTCACACTCGATGAACTGTTGGGACATCCAATGTCCCTTCTGAAGGCCAGTCGACATTAAAGATGTGCCATTGTAACTCACATAGGGTTCTCAGTTTGCTGGGATGCATCTTAACTCCATAGTCTTTTGAAAACGCCTTCCTGAAATTTTGATCAGTCTAGGACTGTAGGGTTAGGGCCCACTCCGCGGACTCCGTAGTCTCAAGACCGTGGAGCCACATAATCAGTCCGCCTGACAAGCCAGGTCAAGCTGCACGTTCACTCGTGCATTCACACCGAGGTTACTACAGTTCCTCTCCCCGCCCCCAGGCCGTGCCTGTGGAATTCCTTTCAGAAATTCCCTTCTGACCCCCCTTTTGGGGGGTTCCTGACCTGAGGAACTTCTCTCCCTGGGAAGTCCTACCTGTGAGACCTCTAAGAAGTCTCCGGGAGGTGTTCAAGCTCCTGCTTCCACCCTGATGGGGGGCCCTGACTGGTCCTGGGACCCCAGGCCTTACTGGAATCCGACGGGGGAACCAGGTCCTCACCCGCCCAGACTGAGTCCAGCGGGAACAGCTGAGCGGGGTCTGTTCAAGGGGACCGGGTGGGAGACTGCCAAAGATTAGGCAGAGCGCGCCTTCTCCTTAGGATCTCTCGTCCCATCACCCCCCCCCCCACCATTGCCCTCAAACCCGTGGTAACAATGGGCCAGCGCGGTTGGGGTTCCAGGCCAGGGAACCAGATGCTATGGAAGGCGGACTGGATCCTGGCCAAAAAACCCAGGCGGCCCTCGGAGACCTGGGAGGATGGGAGGTTTATTTCACCCAGCGGGCCCAGAAGAGAGGAATCTCTCAAGCTCTGAGCCCCGAGCACGAACAAAGGGGTAGTAGAGTTTGTACATTTGAACCTCCACGTCTCTGGCCTCTGCGGCTGGTGGGGCAGGGGAAAGCTGGATTGGTTGACCGCCTCAAAACACAGATTTCCTTAGCAGCAGCACCAGAGGAGTAGTTGAGACTGGCCTCCTGGAAGAGAGGAGAGAGGCCCTGCTTACCTAGACCAAATCCCTGCTCTGCCTCCCACTGGGCTTTCCGCTTTTCCTATATACTAAAGAGGGAAAGAAAAAAAAAAAAAGGTGCTCCATCCTGATTGGTTGGAAGGGCCTTGTCCTGATGGTCAATACTGGCAAACAAGTCAGGCAGCTCATTGGTGCTTTTTGGAGCTTTTTGGTGCTGTAAGACCAGCTGGTAGAGGGCGAGTGGTGATTCTGTTTCCATGGTCTGTGTCATGCTCACTAGCTGGAAATAAGCAAACCAAACAAACGAAAAACAAAAAAACAACAACAACAAAAAACACAAAAATTAAAAAAAGACGGGGCATCTGGGTGGCTCAGTGGGTTAAGCATCTGACTTTTGATTTTGGCTCAGGTCATGATCTCGGGGTTATGGGCTGTGCTCCCCTGTGGAGCAGTGGGCAATCTGCGTGGGATTCTCTCTCTGCCTCTTCTGTGCCCCCCCCCCCCCCGCCAAACTTGCTCTCTCTCAAATAAATAAATAAATCTTAGAAAATAAAACACTATAAAGAAAACCACACAAATCATGAAACTTCAATGTCAACAACTACCTCCAAACCAACACAAACCCCTATTTGAAGTGTTACTCCAAAGTGTACCTGTTATTACTGCAAAAGGGCATTTTAAAAAAATTTTAAAAGACTGTCTAAAACTCAAAGGACTGACCCAAGACAAGGCTAGTCAGTTGCCTCACTCTCTTAATGAAAGGGCCCCTTCCACCAATCCCCAGTAGGGCTACTCCAAAGACCTAGAGGGATCTGCTTTTTCTTCCAGACCAATATTTTGGGGACAGTTGATGTAACCATAGGTGAGAGATAACCAAGGCCCTGATAGACACAAGGGCAACTTTTTCAGTTCAAAACCTAACCAGCCTCTCCCATTCCTTTCCTCAGAGGACTCAAACTGTATAAATGGTTGGGCTTCTTAATACCCTATTATGGTTTTCAAGTCTTTCCCTATCCCATTCCACCTGGGATCCAATCAGCAATATCATCTGTTCCTCCTGGTCCCTTTGGCTCCTATGCTTATAATATGGGGTCAAGAGTTTCTTGAAGCCCATCAGGATATTCTTCTTTTCTCAAAAGTAGTAAATATTTTTGAGTAGCAAACCCCCAAGTCCTAAACTTGATGAAAATATTGACACCCTAATATCTATTCCTGTGTGGGGTTTTTTGTTTTGTTTTGTTTTTGTTTTTTGGTAAAACTCTAACACTGAACCCCTCTTGACTTCTATTCCCAAGACTCTTTGGTCAAAGAAATGCCACTGATATTGGGTGTATTTTTTTCTGCACCACCCATTAAAATCCAGATTGATAAAAGAAAGCCTCTCCCCAGTAACAAACAATACCCTTTAAATGCTGAAGAAATCCAAGGAATCAAATCTATCATGGAAGATTATTCATAAAGAATTAAGTGCCCCATGTAACACTCCCATCCTTCGCATCTATGAGCCACATGGAAGGGGGACTATGATTTCTACAGGATCTTAGGGCAATTAATAATACCATATTTTCTAAAAAAGACAAAGTATCACAAAATTAATCACTGAGCATAGGATTATCCATTTTGGGCTCTTATTATAAAGAAACTAAAAATATCTGGATCTTTTAGTATACCTAGTAAATAACATTCTGTGCCACATTGAGAAAGCATGTATTTATTTGTCCATTTACAAGACCACAATTGCTTACTTCTTAGTTTTTTTCTAGGAATTAAGGATTCAAAGGTAAAGAATTCTAATTAATATATGTAAAAACAAAATGACTAAAACTAATAAGGATGAAAAGAAATGATTATGAAAAGCGTATAAGGAAACAGGATGTGTGTTTTTGGTAAAAGAAGATTTGAGGATTGGAAATGCATTTTGCTACAGGAAAATGAAAGTGATTTTGCTGTAATGCCCTGTTTTGGAAATGCAAAGAAGAAGGGACAAACTAAAATGGACATAAGAAGTTGTAGAAAGTATAGGGAAAGACATTTTATGTTGCATGGTCAAAGCTGGCTAAGATTGAATCGATTTATTTATAGCTTCCAAAAAATGAAACTCAATAGGGTACTGATGCCTCATTAGCATTTGGTTTTCTCTCTGTTAAAACAGCAAAATGTTCTGAGATTTCTGGTCTGTTCTTAACAAGAAATTTCTTTTTCACTTATGTAATCTGCCTGGGAAACAAACACCCCATGTTTTGTCTTTTCTGTTTTTGTCTTTATCCCATCTTTAATTACTTACAAAAACTGAGACTTCTCTATTCAAAAAGAACTAAGATTTCTGAAGCTACATGATCTTCTATATTTGTTCTTTAAATCTTTTTGTCACCTTGGGTAAGTAAATAATTAAGTATTGTTTCAAAATATTCTGCGATCTTATTTAGTCAAGTGCCCAAGCCTTTTGATATTTTTTGTAAACTTCTCAAAATCAAATTCTAAATGAAGTCTTTTTTTTTTTTTAAAGATTTTATTTATTTATTTGACAGAGATTACAAGTAGGTGGAGAGGCAGGCAGAGAGAGAGGAGGAAGCAGGCTCCCCGCAAAGCAGAGAGCCCGATGCGGGGCTCCATCCCAGGACCCTGAGATCATGACCTGAGCTGAAGGCAGAGGCCTTAAACCACTGAATCAGCTAGGCGCCCCTAAATGAAGTCTTTTTGATCTGGAAGAAATGTGGATTATTTTTCCAGAGGGTCCCTGGAACATTCCAAACTATTTAGGCTTATTTAATATGTTAAATTACATAGGGAACACTGTCAAATAAGGAATAATAAATCTTCTTGGATTTAGTATTTATATACTTTCTGTATTTACATAGGTGTATGTTAATATAAGTGTTCCAAAATTTATATGGATAAAAGGAGATGTGCTTCAATTTTGCAAAAGCCTAATCAGATCCATAGAGGGGAATCCTACTTTGGTAGAACAGTCTTTCCACCATACACTTCTGGGAAATGAAGACGTTGAACATCACAGCCTTCAACCCAAAGACTTGGTTTATTGGAAAAGACACCTCTTCAAGGAATTATAATGGGTATTGCTAACCAATCCTTGTGCCATTAAACTAGAAGGCATCCATTCATGGATTCATGTTTCTCATTTTAAAAAGGCCCAGGGTCACCTGGCTGGCTTCATGGGAAGAGCGTGCCACTCTTGATCTTAGGGTCATGAGTTCAAGCCCGAAGGTGGGTGTAGAGATTATGAAAAAATTAAAATAAACAATAAAAAAGGCTCCAACGTCCAACAGGACTACTAAGCCAACTTAGACCGTAAACTGACAAAATCCTAGAAAAAGAAGCAGCTGTCTGTGTAGAAGGCTTCCCTGAGTCAGGACCAGGCCAGTACAATAACCCTTTCATAACGTCAAACACCCAGTGGAAACTCCTAGACTCACTGAGACTTTAGCACTATTGTTTCTTTGTTTAGAAATTCCTATGATTTTTCTGTTTTATACTCAGTAGGACTTCTTCACCGGTAGTAACTGAGTCTCAGTGGTTTCTGTATACCTAGTGGTGTCCCCTCCCTGCCTTGACATACATCCAACATTATGAAGCTTTAAAATCCTATTAGTTTTTCTCCCTGCTCTTTTCTCCTCCTGAACCCGGAAGGATAATGTTGTTGTTCAAATGTCCCAATCCTTAGCTTCATCTGACCACCTATCTGATCAATGGATTTGCCATTTCCCACTGGAAGTTATGCAAAAAAAATAATAACCTGATACTTGTGCCTATCTCTTATTTTTAAAATACTTATTTTTAAAAACTTTACCATAACTTTTGATAAGAGGTCTTTGGCTATACCCCACCAAGTTTTTAGCCCCCCAAATCCCATTCATGCTTTTTTTGGTACCCTACACTATCCACCTTTTCCTCCCATAACAAACTCTGGAAGGGAAGTTTCTAGGCTCACTTGTACTTGCAGTGTAAGTACAGGGACCCCCCCTTTCCTGAGAAGAACTCACCAGTCTGTAAAACCTTCTTATGCAACCCACTTCCCTTCACTACCCTTCCCCAAGCTTGCCAACTTAGTGAAACTTCTGGGCACCCTCCCCAAACTGACCCCTGGTTTGAGCTGGCTTCCTCCTCATGGCCTGCTAATCTGCTAATCAAACTATACTATCGACATGTCTGGTTTGCTCTGTGCACCTAGAGAATATATTTTTATATGTGGATATGATCACCAGTCTTGGGCTTATGACATAGTCTTAATTGGAGAGGCTGGGCACCTGGGTGGCTCAGTCGTTTAAGTGTCTGCCTTCAGCTCAGGTCATGATCCCAGGGTTGTGGGATCAAGTCCTGCATTGGGCTCCTTGCTCAGCAAGGAGTTTGCTTCTTCTTCTCCCCCTCTCCCCTGTTTGTGCACGTGTTCTCTCTCATGCTCTCTCTCTCACACAGACTATCTCAAATAAATAAATAGATAGATAGATAAATAAACACAATCTTTAAAAAAATAATTGGAGAGTCTTTAGTGGCCCATGTTTTGGGAGACACTTAACATCCCCCTTAATTTATTCTCAAAATGACTGTAGCTACTACTCCCAAATTTCACTTGAGAAGAAAAAGGGCCTTAATCAGTAG
Organism: Lutra lutra; assembly: GCF_902655055.1. Classification (NCBI taxonomy): domain Eukaryota; kingdom Metazoa; phylum Chordata; class Mammalia; order Carnivora; family Mustelidae; genus Lutra; species Lutra lutra. The sequence goes on along the minus strand of NC_062287.1, from coordinate 18,135,118 downwards.
TAGATGATCACCCTGATAAGGGCCCTTCTGAATATGAAGACGAGAGCTATGGCCACAGGGGAGGCTGCCACCTTCCTGCTGGGTATTCTAGAGGATAGCTTAACTGATCCCTTCGAATCGTAGGTTCATGGCTTGGAGTGGGCACAGCAGGCTTAGAAGTTAGGATGAGAAATCTTTCCAGAACTGGTAACGGACTAGCTCACGCGACCACCAGAGCCACCAGAACGCAATAAGGATCTTCAGATTCCCTAGCTTGGGTAGGGCCTGGACAACAGGATTGCTGTAGATTATAGTTTGCTCCGTAGCTAATATGTCTTGCCGTACTAAGGTAAACACTTCACGAGAGGTGTGAGTAGAAACCACCAACTTACCCAAACTAGCGAAATCTTTAAAAGGACATGTGAGTTTTACCTAAGAATGGATTCATTTTAGGTTTTCTTTCTTTCTTTTTTTTTAAAGATTTTATTTATTTATTTGACAGAAAAAGATCACAAGTAGACAGAGAGGCAGGCAGAGAGAGGAGGGGGGAGCAGGCTCCCTGGTGAGCAGAGAGCCCGATGCGGGGCTCAATCCCAGGACCCTGAGATCATGACCTGAGCCGAAGGCAGAGGCTTAACCCACTGAGCCACCCAGGCGCCCCAGATTTTAGGTTTTCTGATATTCTTAGCTGGCTTCCTTCGGAACATAAGGGCTTTCTTACGTTGAGTTTCACAAATTGCACTGTTGAATATTATTTTAATTTGTGCCCTCTGTGTTATTTTCCAACTGCTTATTCTGTGTATTTTCTGTTGCTACTCAAAACGTCCAAGCAATGCTGGCTCAAAGACTAGAGGTCATTCATCAGATCTACACTTCGACCAAAAGAAATGAGAGCCTCACTGACATCTAGACCTTATATCCCCAACCTCTTTGTTACCCAAATGTGGCCTGTTACATTCTCACCTAGCCTGCTTGTTGAACGTATCAAATGTCAACCAACTACAAAACTGCCCCTTCTGGGGGGCGTGAAGGACCTAGAGCAGGTCCCAACCATCCCAGTAATGAAATGGATACATGATCATGAAATTGATCCCCCATGCTTTCCTGACAGAAAGAGCTTGATCAAAAGGGGGAAATGTGGGACGCCTGGGTGGCTCAGTTGGTTGGACGACTGCCTTCGGCTCAGGTCATGATCCCGGGGTCTCGGGATCGAGTCCCACATCGGGCTTCCAGCTCCATGGGGAGTCTGCTTCTCCCTCTGACCTCCTCCTCGCTCATGCTCTCTCTCACTGTCTCTCTCTCAAATAAATAAATAAAATCTTTAAAAAAAAAAAGGGGGGGAAATGTGAAAGAAGATTCCAAAGGGAAGCAAACATTGCTACGAAAGTTATTCAAAATGCGGTGGGAAGGATACTGAGGAAACAGGTTTTACACCCTTTCGTGCTTCAATTCTCAGCACTTTTGTCAATTACCCCTTGTCAATCAGTTCTCACACCTCCTGGAATACAGCTTTAGACTGAAATAAGGAGACACCTGTTACTAAATAACCAGCCTTGTATTAGGTAGTCAGTTTAACTGCCAGCACCAATCATAATCTTCCCGATTTATGTAAACTTTGGTTTTGCCTTTATAAGCTTGCATTACTCGCTTGCAATTCTAAGCATGCTTTAGGTTGGCTGACTCTGTGTCTCCCAGATTGCAATCCCTAAAACTCCCTAAAACGAACTTCGTTGTTTTACGTTCCCATTGTCTTTTGAGTCAACAATGTCTTTTTTTTTTTTTTTAAGATTTTATTTATTTATTTGACAGACAGAGATCACAGGTAGGCAGAGAGGCAGGCACAGAGAGAGGAAGGGAAGCAGGCTCCCTGCTGAGCAGGACCCTGAGATCAAGACCTGAGCCAAAGGCAGAGGCTTTACCCCACTGAGCCACCCAGGCGCCCCCAACAATCTCTTTTTAAAAATGAATTGTTACTGTTTAACATGAATCTTGGTGATAGATTTTAGTTATTCAGGCAAAAACAGTTATAGGACTGATGGATTTAAAATGCACGGAAAGTCTCCTGGGTGGCTCAGTTGTTATTCTGCCTTTCTGCCATCTGCCGTCTGCTTGGGTCACCATCCCAGTGTCGTGGGATTGAGCCCCTCAGCGGGGTCCCTGCTCGCCAGGAAGCCTGCTTCTCCCTCTCCCACTCCCCCTGCTTGAGTTCCCTCTCTCCCTGTATCTCTCCGTGTCAAATAACAAATAAAATCTTTAAAAAAATAATAAAAAATAAAATGCATGGAAATTGATTCTGAGTCTTGTATGAAACACATTTTTTAATGTCATCAGTACTTAGGGGTGGAGGTAGATTGGTAGTGTTGAGGTTTGGAGTGATGTTTGCAAAATCGACCTTAATGGAAGTTTAGGAATATGAAGGCTCAATTATACACATTTATGGCTGTGAGTTATGGAACAGTAAGAACTAAACCATCAAGATGGGGAAAATCGAGTACCTTGTTCAGGAGTGACTAGATACATAATGATCTCATGAGTCAGTGCGGCTTAGTGAGGACAGCACAGGCTAGGGAATCAGAAGTTTCAGGTTTAAGTTCTGACTCTCTTACCAGCTCAGTGTCCTTGCACAAATTATTTAATCTCTGTGTGTCATGAGTCTTCACCAATAAAACAGATTTTTCCCCTGCCTACCTCCCGAGTGGGAGATTACTCGTCCTACACAGAATAATGTATTTTCAAGCATTTTTTTAAAAAAGATTTTACTTATTTATCAGAGAGAGAGAGAGAGCATAAGGGAGGTGAGCAGCAGGCAGAAGCAGACTCCCTGCTGAGCAAGGAGCCCGATAATGGACTTGATCCCAGGATGCTGGGATCATGACCTGAGCAGAAGGCAGATGCTTAACTGACTGAGCCACCCAGCCGTCCCTAATTTTAAGCATCTGTAAACATCAGAACACTATTGAATAAAATGAGGCTTTATTTTTTAAATTTTAAGTTACATGTTTGAAAAAGTGTCAGCCAGCACTCTTCTGAGCTGCTGCTTTTTTTTTTTTTTTTTTTTTTTTTAGGTGCTCAGGAAACTTAAATTCAAAAGGTTGAACATATAGAATTAGAAAATTAGATCTGTTCCAAAAAATCATGCTGTATCACGAAGTCCCATCAGTAGTATTGTGGCAAAGCACGGTGAATCACAACAGCCTTTTCTGTAAATGCATATGGTTTCTCACATGTTTTTCTCTTTTCTTCTATAGCATTGATTCTTAAATTGTGGTCCCTGCGGTAACAGCATCACCTGGGAATTTGTTAGAAATGCAAATTCTTGGATCCAGATTAACCATTTTAGACATTTTGGGAGTTTCTTTCTATGTTTTAACAAGCTCTTTAGGTAATTCAGCTCCATACTACAATTTGAGAATAATTATTTTAGAGAAGTCTGAAATTATAGGATATGGGGCCCTAAACAAATGTAATCTTTAATGATCTCAAGTAAAAATTAATGTATTGACTACTCAATGCCAACCACTTTCTTTTTTGTTTGTTTGTTTGTTTTTTTAAATTTTATTTTTTCAGTATTCCAAGATTCATTGTTTATGTGCCACACCCAGTGCTCCATGCAATCCGTGCCCTCCTTAATACCCACCACCAGGCTCACCCAACCCCCTCCGCCCTCCCCTCCAAAACCCTCAGCTTGTTTTTCGGAGTTCACAGTCTCTCATGGTTTGTCTCCCCCCTCCGATTTGCCCCAGCTCACTTCTCCTCTCCATCTCCCAATGTCCTCTATGTTATTCCTTATGCTCCACAAGTAAGTGAAACCATATGATAATTGACTCTCTCTCCTTGACTTATTTCACTCAGCATAATCTCCTCCAGTCCTGCCCATGTTGATACAGAAGTTGGGTATTCATCTTTTCTGATGGGGGCATAATACTCCATTGTATGTATGGACCACATCTTCTTTATCCATTCGTCTGCCAACCACTTTCAATTTGACGCTTTCTATTTAGTTTTCTGACATGAGGATTTTTACCCTCCTTTTGTAGATGAAGAAATTAAAGTTCAGAAATGCGAGCAATTCCAAATCCAGGGCTCTGTCCACTATCTTAAGATTTGTAAAACACAAAGACTACCTAATTAACATAGGTCATGCCAGTGTGGTTTAAAAAAAATATATTTGTTGTTGCTGTTTTCATTTGAAGCAAAATGTATGCACTGTTGTAAGTTTTGGAGTCTGTCACTATTATTGGGATTGGTTGAAGTTTGTTTTTTGTTTTTGTTTTTTTGCCTTGACTACATCATAAGCTGACTGGCACATTTAATTAACCTCTTCTGTGAAAGGCGCAAACACAGAGTTGACACGGCAATGCACTTGAATAATGGAAAGATGAATGGAAACTTGTATATGACTAAATCTATTTCTAAACTACGCTCCACGCCCAGCATGGAGCCCAACATGGAGCTTGAACTCACGACCCTGAGATCAAGACCCGAGTTGAGATCAAGAGGTGCTTAACTACTGAGCCACCCAGAAGCACTGGGAAGCTCTGTTCTAAACAGTAGTTTCCTGATTGATAATAACAGTTTTCTGTAGGTCGAGGGTACCATTGTCAAACAAGCTTGAGAACACATGAATTTAACAGTTTTTTTTTTTTAAAGATTTTATTTATTTATTTGAGAGAGATCACAAGTAGGCAGAGAGGTGGAGATGTAGGGGGGGCGGGAAGCAGGCTCCCCACTGAGCAGAGAACCCGACACAGGGCTCGATTCCAGGACCCTGGGATCATGACCCAAGCCGAAGGCAGAGGCTTTAACCCACTGAGCCACCCAGGTGCCCCAACAGGTGGTTTTTAAATAAAGACAGACAGTTATCCTAGGTTGTGTTGTAAAGCTCTGTCTGGTAAGAGGTTATGGTAGGGAGTAGTGTTTCTCAAATATAAGGTCACTTTAAGGTCTAAGACTTTCTGTGGTTCTCTAACCTGTAAGATATATACCCCCAGAAATAAGTCTGCCTTTCCAATTCCACCTTTTGTTTGTTCTGAGAGACACTGTGGACCGATTTTATGACACAGTTAACCGCCATCAAGGCTGGGGAAGTGCTGGGCTGAGACCATTCCATTCATCCTATGAAGGAATTCTCAATGCTCCTGTTCTACAGGTATGTAAATGACAGCACAGAGATGTTAATTAACTGGTTTGAGATTACACTGCTGGTCTCAGGCAAGGTTGGGCTTCAAATTCAGGGAGCCTGGACCTTTAGCATCTGTGCCCATAATCACGATTCTGTGTTCCTGTTCAGATGTGTGTGACCCCAAAGCTTGGGGTGTGTGATAACTTATAAGAAAAGCAAATAACAACAAAAAAAGTCTCTTTCTTCCTTTCTTTTTTTCTTTCTTTTTTCTTTCTTTCTTTTCTTCCTTCCTACCTCCCTTCCTTTAAACAAAAAGGTCTTAAGAGATTTAAAACCATTTGATTTTTATTTAGTGTGTAAACCATATTTTAAAAGTGGCATGTAATTTTTGAATAGTTAACGCACTCATATGGTTTAAGAATCAAAACATAGAAAGGAGGTGTTTGGGGGCTCCTGGGTTTGGGGGCTCAGCCAGTTAAGCATATGCGTTAGGCTCATGTTATGATCCCAGGGACCTGGGACGGAGCCCTATGTCAGGCTCCCTGCTCAGCAGAGAGCCTGCTTCTCCCTCTCCCTCTGCCTGCTGCTCTGTCTACTTGTGCTCTCGATCTCTCCGTCAAGTAAATAAATAAATACAATCTTTAAAAAGAAAAGAAAGGAGGTGTTCGGTGCAAAGTCTTTTCCCACCTCTGTCCCTCAGTCTTCCAGGTCCTCTTTCTGGAAGCAAACACTGTTATCAGTCTCTTGTGTATCATTTCTCCAAACATTTTAGTAAGTGCTTATATGTGAATGTTTATATACGTGTCCTCCTCCTACCTTTTTACACAAACAGTGGAAGATGACAAACATGTTTTGCACTGTGTGTGTTTAATTAACAAAATATCTTGAATACATTTCCCCAACAACACCCAAAAGATGTCCTCACTCTCTGATGGATGGTTAATATTCTACTGGATGCCTGGGTGGCTCGGTGGGTTAAAGCCTCTGCCTTCGGCCCTGGTCATGATCTCAGGGTCCTGGGATTGAGCCCTGAGATCACTGGGCTCTCTGCTTGGCAGGGAGCTTGCTTCCTCCTCTCTCTCTGCCTGCCTCTCTGCCTACCTGTGATCTTTCTCTGTGTAAGGACCTATTTAGCAAGAGGCTTTCATTAAAGTTAAGCTGTCCCTGCTCCCCTTCCCCCAGGGGATTTACTTAAAAGCAAGTGCGGGGAAACCAGCTCCAGGTAACAAAGCCCAGATACAAGGGTGGGTCAGGCCCAGTGGAGACATCTGATCAAAAGGGGGTTGCATACTGTTTCCCTAGCTACCGAGGAGTATGGGCCCCGCCCTTTGGGAGCATTTTGGGGCCAATTCTAACCAAGGTGTGATAGGCTGGTTCAAATGTCTACTAGGGTAAATTGTAATTCAGTTGCTCACCTAGCATCACTGTGCAGTTTTCTCTGTGTGTTACAGTTTCATTGGCCACCTGTGCGTGGCCAGGCCCAACTGCACGGCCTTTGCCCTTAAAAGCTAGTCTGTGAAACAGAGAACCGTCACCCTCTCTTGTAAGAGGTGCGTCCCCGAACGTTCGGTCTGATTCTTGATGCTTGGCGTGGAATAAAGCTTTGCTTGACCTTCGCTTTATATCAGTCTCGCTCCTTTAATCATGGACCCATTATTGGGGCATAACACTCTGTGTGTCAAATAAATAAATAGATCTTTAAAAAAATATTCTAGGGGCACCTGGGTGGCTCAGTGGGTTAAAGCCTCTGCCTTCGGCTCAGGTCATGATCCCAGGGTCCTGGGATCGAGCCCTGCATCGGGCTCTCTGCTCAGTGGGGAGCCTGCTTCCCCCTCTCTCTCTGTCTGCCTCTCTGCCTACTTGTGATCTCTGTCTGTCAAATAAATTAAAAAATTAAAAAAAATATTCTATTGGATGCGTATATCATAATGTAACCCCTTCTCTCGCTGGACTGGTCGTTTGCAATATTTCGCAATTTCAAAACTACTGTCATATGTGTTTGTATTTTGCATGATCAGAAGTGAGTATGTAGGATAAATTATGTTCTTCAGGAGTGTTTTTCAGTTTTGTTCATCAGTTATACACAGTTCTGGCTTCTTGGGTATTGGGGTTATGCTCACAAGTATTTTAGCTTTCTGTTGCTACTCCTTCAGTGTAACTTCTAATGTCTGTATTTCTGGGCTATTCTGACCTGCTTTTATTCACAATACTTCTTCTTCCTTTTTTTTTTTTTTTTAAGATTTTTATATATTTATTTAAGAGAGAGAGAGCACAAGCCCAAGGGGTGGGGTGCAGAGGGACAGGGACAAGCAGACTCCCTGCATAGCAGGGAGCCTGATGTGGGGCTTCATCCCAGGACTCTAGGATCTTGACCCCAGCCAAAGGCAGACGCTTAATTGACTGAGCCACCCAGGCAGCTCTGCTCACCACACTTTAAACACCAAACACGTGGGTTTTCCCCCTACCAACAGCCAGTTCTCTAATTCTCCAGACACAGCTGAGTGAATGACTCAAATCGGTCCTGATACTAACTGCCCAGAGTTAATGCAGACCCCAACTGTCTTCACTTCAGATGGCAATTGCAAGTCCCAGCCCTCTCGTACTTCTGGCTGACTGGCTATAAGTGGAGGTTTCCCTGTGACTTTCTCCTCAGGTTCCACAGTTTGCTGGAACAGCTCACAGAACTCAGTTACAAGAAGTCACTTTCCATTACTGGCTTACGATAAAGGATATTACAAAGGATAGGCACATAGGGCAAGACCAAGATGGAGAGGTACATAGGACAAGGTTGGGGTGGGAAGTGTGGAACTTTCATACCCTCTGAGGGAGCATCTCCTGCCTAGCACTTTGATGCATTCCCCAGTCTGGAAGCTCTTTAAACCTCATTGTTTAGGGATGTCTATGGAGGTTCCATTACATAGATATGATTGATGAAATCATTGGCCACTGGTGATTAACTCAAGGCGCCCTCCCGGGTTTGGGTCTGAAAGTTCCAACCCTCTGATCACTTGGTTGGTTCCTCTGGCAATCAGCCCCCACCCTCTAGCTATCTAGGGACCCAGCAAGAGTCCTTTGCACAAATTCAGGGTTGAGATAGGGTTGAGAGGGGCTTATTCTGAATAACAAAAGATGCTCCTCTCACCCACATCACTTAGGAAACTCTAAAAGTTGTAGAGGCTCCTGAGTCAAGAACCCAGGCAAAATGTCCATTTCTTATTATAGTAACACAGCTATTGACTTCTGTACTCCAGTGATGTACCCATCTGTCTTTCTGAATTTTCTTTTTGTTTATTACAGTTTTTCAGTGGATTCTTTGGGGTTTTTCAGATTTATAGGATATAATTTGCAAAAAAATGATTTATCGCTTCCTATTCAGTATTTATACATCTTACCTTTTTTTTTTTTCTTCCCCTAAGTAAGTGTTTGCCAGAAACTCTAAAACAGAAGTCAACAAATGGTAGCCCATTGGCCAAATCCAGCCTGCCCTCTGTTTGTGTAGGTAAAGTTCTAGAGAATCACACCCATACTCATTTATTTACCTAATACCTGTGGTCTTTTTAGTAGAGCTGAGTAGTTCTGACAGAGACAGTCTGGCCTGAAAAGCCTTAAATATCTACTATCTAGCCTTTTGTAGAAAAGATTTCCCCATCTCTAGGCTAGAACAATGTCAAATATTAAATCATAACTAATAGGGAGCATTCTTGTTTTGTTTCTGACTTTGATGGAATGCTTCTGGTGTCTCCCATTTAAGTGTGATACCATAATGGTTTTTATTTTTATATATTTATTTATTTAAAAGATTTTTATTTATTTATTTAAGAGAGAGAGCATGGCAGGGGGAGGGGCAAAGGGAGAGGGAGAAGCAGGCTCCCTGCGAAGCAAGGAGCCTGATGCAGGACTTGATCCCTGGAGGCTAGGATCATGACCTGAGCTGAAGGCAGATACCCAACTGACTGAGGTTAGGACACCCAGGGGTCCCAGAGTAGACCTCAGTTTTAAGAGGCCCGAAGCAGATACTATTTGGGAGGTACTCTAAAAAAAAAGAACAGAAAATTAGGAACATAAGTTTTGGACCCAGTTTAGAAGGAGTCCTTCCAGAAGACTTAGTTGGTTAGCTTGTCAGAGGCCTAGCAATTAGACATTAGCATGAGCTGGGTTCAGAGGCAGGTCAGACAGCAGGTCACTCAGTGTCATGGGTGTGTGGAGAACCCAGGGGACCAAGCCAGAGCAGAGCCAGAAACCCGGAACAGTCTGGGGGCAAGGACACGAGAAGCTGCCTCCAAGTCTGGAGTCCAGATGCTTCCACTGCAAGCCTCCTTCTTCCTCTACCACTGTAAGAGCTGACACTTTGTTTTAGGTAAACGTGGGGGTGGGAATGGGGAATAATTTCACTGGGCTAGATTCCTCAGTGGGAGAGGGAGAAGGAGAAGGTTTCTTGGGACTGTCTGATTGAAGCCATGTAGGGTCTTCATTGAATACCTCTCTGTGTTTCCTGGGCTTGCTCCAGAGTTCCTGAGGACTGACTGTTGGCTCTTCCTGGTTACTTTCCTATCCTGGGCTTCCCTCATACCTGTCACTCCACACGCACAGGCAGCGCTCACCTACTTGGTTGGAACCTGTCCTATGAAGCAAAGGATTTTGAGTAAGGAGCCCTGCAATGCCTACCCCTGCAGTATTCGACACAATTACAAGCTGATTAGGATCAGGCGAGAGGACACATTCTAAAATACTATGTGAAGAGCCCCTATTCTTAGGGCTTTGGGTTTCCCAGTCATTGAGATCAGAGATGTGATGGTTTAGCAATGTTCTGACAGTGACGTCAAACTTAGAGACTTTGGGCACCACCAGTTGGCCCCAGGACAGGAGCGTCGGGCGTTTACCATTACCTAGGTCAGAAAACACGCCAGGAATGGACTCCAACCCAGATGCGTGGAGGTGCAAGCGATCCTCCCACGACCTGGACAAAGCTTGTGCCTCGGATTTTAGCAGATAGTTCCAGGGACGCTCCCAAGTTCTCAGTTTCGTTCAGGAAAGCCAAAGGCAATTTCCCGGAGATGACAGAGAACCAGTTAAGGATGAGGGTGTGGAGGGGCTGTGCCGTGGCCGTGGCTGTGGCCAGGCTGGCCGTCCAGCTGGCCAACCACATGTCAGGTGATTGTCCAGGAACTTCTCATTTTCATTCCCCTGGGTTGGTTTTAGGAATGGATGCATCTGGCTTTGACCCATTTTTACACACTGTTGGTGTCATAATGATCCCAAGTAGAACCCCAAGTAGAATCTTCCAGGCACTTTGAAGTTACCAAAAGCTCAGACATACATCGGCCCACGTGACTATTGCTGCACTCGGTAAGGTAGTTGGAACAGGCCCCTTATATTCAAGGAATATACTCTGGCTAAGTGTTGGTCTGAGAAAGAAGCAACCATATGTCAGGCCCCGCACCAGGACCTTAGGGTACCTTGTGCTCTTTAATCCTTCTCAATAACTCCATGAGAGGGGAATTTGATCAGACCTTGACAGTTGAGAAACTAAAATTGCAGAGAGATTAGGAAGCCAAATAAAGTCACACAGCTGTCTCAGGCAAGTGGCAGATCAGTGGTTGGAATGGAGGTCAGTCTTCTGTCTCAAAGTCCTGTGTTATTTCCACCTTCCTCTTAAAAAAAAAAAAAAAAGGAACCCTGTCTTACCTCCAATTGTTTCCAAATGGAAGCATATGTTTGGGTTGGTTGTTGAGTCTGAAATAAATAGCTTCTTTTAGACTGTTGAGACAGCCAAATGCTTTCAATATGCTCCCAAGGCCAGTGATTGGGTCTGAATAGAAGCCAGATGTCCTGGATTCCAGAACTATTTCCTTGTTGTACGCTTCTCCTAACCCCCAAACCCCCATTAAATGGAGGAAGGGAAGGTGAGCCCAGACTGACTGATTTTTGCTTTTCACATATTTATTTCTCTTTAGAAGGAGGAGGGGAGGGAGCAGCCGAGGTTACCGTTGGGCCAGAGCAGGCTGTGGACTTGGGGTGGGAGGTGGCCTGGAAGAAAAATGGCCAGGAAGACTGTGCGATCACTTATTCCAGGCCCGTCAAACCCCTCTGTCGCCTGACCTTTCTGTACTCCTTCACAGTTGACAGCCCAGACTGGGCTTCCCGCTAGGAGGAAGTCCCCTGCAGTTAGTTTGGTGATTGCTAAAACAGAACCATCATAACACTTGTCAGCTCGGCTTCCTCTGCGCACTTTGGAAGACTTCTTTTTTTTACCCCCCAGTTTCTTGTTTTATTACTGTTTGTCAGACCGGGGAGCCTTTGAAGTTCTTTACAGATCTGACTTTTATCAGAGCATGGAGGAGTTGGGGGGTGGTGAGTGGGGTGGAGGCAGCCATCAAAATATTCTATTCTGCACCCAGCAAGCTCACCCCCCTCTGTCTTTGTCTGAAAAGGTTTTTGACATGGTGTTTCTATACGTGGCCTGCCTTCCAGATGAGAGAGTGACATCTATTGTCGTAATATAGGGAGGAAATTATGATTACTTAATGATAGGATGTCACCGCTTGTCACTTCTTTATTTTCCTTTTAAATACTTGCTGTCACAGCAACACACAATTGGCCTTCCATCCTGGGGCTGGGTGGGACCTCATGTGGTACAAGGTGGTGCAAGGATGAGTTATTGGTAAAGTGGGAGAATTGGAGTGAACGGGGACCTATTTCTGCGTGCCCGGCCTGGTTCCCTGCCCTTCCTCTGTGGATGGGAAGCAGAGGCTTGCCTGGAAGCCTGGTCCGCTGTCCTGAAAATAGAGTGGGCAGCTTCAACACGCCCAGGGCACCCTTAGTCTCCCAGATACGCACGATCTTTCCTTGTCTGCTTTACACATAGAATCCGGAGGCCATTGTTCATGGAAACAGTGAGCAAAGGGTGGATGGGCTGAATCTCTACTGGCTTCCCTGAGCTTGTGCATTCTCTGATGACAAGCAGCATTTCAGTCCTGTTTTGTCACCTGGTGTTGATGCCCGTTCGTTCAAACCACAAAGTGCAAAACCCTCCTTGCATTCTGCACTATCTCCCCCAGTTTGGCCCACATCCACCTGAACCCCACTTCCCAACCACCTCCCACCCTTTGCCCCAGCCATGTACCTTGCTCTGTTCCCTGAAAAATTAATTTTCATCCTGGAACGTTGCAAGCATAGGAAAAAGCCAGAAGACCCATAGACACTTGTGTGTCCACTAGCTAGGGGTAAATGTAAAAAACTTGATGTTGAGTGTAGAAAGAAAGTTGAAAAACACATAATAGTGGAATATTATTTATGAAAGCTTTTAAAGCCCCCAAAGCCTGTTCTGTCTCCACCTGGCAAGTGTCCACTCGTCTTTATGATCCCGTTGACTTACTGCCCCCCCTCTCGAGTCCCGGGCTCGCTTGCTCTGTAGAATTGCTGTTCCTCCTCCGTGACTTCCAGCCACTCATTCATCCACATCCCCAGTGGACATTCGTCCTGCCTGATTGATGGTTTCCTGTTTCACATTGGTCTCCTGCACGAAGCCATGAGCTCCTGAAGACAGCGACTCGGTTGCATTCTTCTTGTTTGTACAAATGGGACCTACGCTCAGAAGTTCAGTGAGACTAAAAGACCATTACGAGACACAGGACCATGATCTAACTGTGGGCACCATCGAGAACCATCTAAAGTGGGGTCCCTAATGTTAATAGCAACAGCTGTCTTTTACGGTGGACAAAATGCTTTCTGCTTCATGAGTTCAGCTTTGTTACAATTCTTCCGGGTACATAGTGCATTTCCGGTTGAAGAAAGATGAAACCATGCCTCAGAGAGGTTGAGTGACTTGTTTGTCGTCACACAGCTTGTAGGTGATGGGGCTGGCTCTTCTCTGTGACATCTTGGAATTGGAGTAACTCCACACATCAGTCCCTCCTTTTCTTCCTCCTCTGGTGCTCTCTTTCCCTTCAGTCATTTGTTTGTGTGACAGATATTAATGGTGCCTCCTCTCTGTGTGCTGTGTTGGTCTCTGGGAATAAACTAATCAGCAAAACTAGACCTGGTTGTGGCAGTCCCAAGGGTACAGTCATTTGGAGAACTTGAGATCCTCCCAAACGAGATCCAGCATTCAGACCTGTAAGTGTTCGGTAACTCTTTGCAAGACTGTGTTATGCTGGAATGGGGATAGGAAGATAAAATGCTTCCTGGTGCTTTGACAGAGTTCTGAGCACTTTGAGATTTTTCTGAAGCTAATTGGGAAGGGGGGGGGATTTAATTCACTTTGTTTAACTCTGAAGAGCTCTCCCCTCTGTAGTGAATTGCTTAATGGTGGAGGCTTTGATGCTGGCAGGTACTTTTGGTGGAATATGACTTCTGTTGCCCTCTCTTACAACCTGCACTGTTGTGTGGGCTGAAACCAATTAGACCTAAATTAATTAGCAAGAAAATGATGGGCCCACTTGCTGAGCCATTCACAATACCATGTGAAGAAAGAGGAACAGTGTTTGAAGGTTGCTGTGTGTTTCTGCTCCATCCTAATGATTGAAGTATTTCCAAATATGGAAGTAAATTCGAGCCATTTCTTGATTAAGCGGTCCACTTCTTTTAACCCATGAAAGTCCTTTATTCAAAGTCAAATTAGGAAACTAAAGAATTCCTATGGGTCCTAGGACCTTTGATGAGCTTTGGGACGAATTTAGAAGATATGTGGAGTCATTATATAATTAGACTTCCCAAGACCCAAAGCAGATGAGGAAATTGATGGCAGAAAATTGTATGAGGATCAATATCCCAAAGCGTTGTGTGTTACAGGTAAGAAGGCTTTCTTCTGAAGGACCAGCTCAGTTCTCCCTGCTCTCCATTTCTTTACAGTCTCCTTTGCTGAAACCTCTTCCACTGCTTCTTCTTCTTCTTTTTTTTTTTTTTAAAGAATTTATTTATTCATTTGACAGACAGAGATCACAAGTAGGCAGAGAGGCAGGCAGAGAGAGAGGAAGAAGCAGGCTCCCTACTGAGCGGAGAGCCTGATGCGGGGCTCTATCCCAGGACCCTGAGATCATGACCTGAGCTGAAGGCAGAGGCTTTAACCCACTGAGCCACTCAGGCACCCCCCACTGCTTATTCTTAGATGAGAGTAGCCCCAGGGCTTTGATTTCAGTGAATGGTCCCATGCAACCATAAGCCCTTCTCCCTGATGGTAACTACCACCTCTGCACTATTTCAAGGGCCAACTGCTATCCAGATGCCCTCCTCAACTCCCAACTGCCCATATTTCCTCTACTGGATCTCCCACTAGTACCTTAAACACTTAGCTCTAGAATTTAACCTCTTCTTATTTCTACAGACCAGCCAACTGGTCACCCAAGCTAGAAACCTAGGAGTCATCCCTGATCTTTTCTTCTGTTATTTCCCCCATCCAGGATACTGGAGAGCTCTGTTCATTTGAAAAAAATTATTTGAGAGAGAGAGAGAGAATGAGTGGGGGAGGGGCAGAGGGAGAGGGAGAACAAGAGAATCCCAAGCAGACTCCAAGCTGAGTGTGGAGCCCAACGTGGGGCTTGATCCTATGACTCCAAGATCATGACCTGAGCTAAAACCGAGAGTTGGATGCTCAACCAACTGAGGCACTCAGGTGCCCCTTTTTATTTTACATCTTAAGTATTCTCAATTCCATTTCGTACACTTCTTTCCAACCCTTGTTTAGACCAAGCCCTTGCCCCTCTGCCCCCTGGTTCACTTTTCTGAACACCCTTAATGGCTCCAAGTCCTAAACTGTCTCTTAAACATAAGTTTTTCCTAGGTGTTTGCTGCCAGGTAAAAAGCAAATGACTGCCAATGGCAGTCAATGACTTTACTCATTTCATTTTCACACTGAAGACTCTGGAATATGTTTCCAGCTGCAAACTGTCCCCTGAGTTCCATGTCTACACATCCAGTGATAGACCAGGCACCTCCACACTGAATTCCACAGGCATGTCAAACAGCGTGTCTATAAGCAAGTTCATTATCTTCCCCCCCAAACCTGCTCTCCTCCTATAAATAGCATCTCTATCCATTCATTTACACAAATAAGCAATCTGAGTGATGCCATCTGGGACTCCCGGCTTGGCTCTCTCCTTCCTTCTTTTATACCTTTAGCCTTGTTTCCAAAGTTAGTTGGCTCCAAATTTTAAAACTACCAGTGTGTCCAACTTCTCATCATTCCCATTGCTGCCACGTCAGTAAAGACACCACCATCTCTTCCCTGAATTACTGCAAATATTCTTTTTTGGTGATCTTGCATATTACTCTGTGTTTTTCTAATCCACCTTCTGCATGGCCAGATTGATTCTTCTTTTTTTTTTTTTTTTTTTTTTGAGTGCTGGTGGCCAATACCACTCTAAAACCTTGAAATGTTCATGGTTCTGCAGCTCTGAGGATAATACCTAACTCCTTACTTTGTCTTTGCACGGCCTTTCACCGTCTGGCTTTCTTCTTCCTTTTTTTTTTTTTTTTTTTTTTTTTAAATAGTGGAGGAGGAGTAGAAGGGGAGGGAGAGGAAGAATCCTAAGCAGGCTCCACACCCAGTGCAGAGCCCTACTCAGAGCTCCATCTCACAACCCTGAGATCATGACCTGAGAAGAAATCAAGATTCTAAAGTTTAACCAACTTAGCCACAGGTGCCCGCATGATATGGCCTTCTAATAGAATCCAGGTTCATCCTTTTCTACTTCATTGTTGGAATGCCATGCTCTTTGGCTCTATAGAACTTAGTGTTTTTCCAAATGTGCAGTGTTTCTGCTTGTGTCTGGTTGTAAGAACTTTCAAAACCTATTTATCGTTTAGACCTTAGCTTAGATGGTCCTCTTTGGACATCAGGAAAACTGATGTAATTACATGTAATGTAAGTCCTGGCTTTGTCTTTCTCGTTAGACTAGAAACTTCTTGAAGGATGGGACTGTGTCTTCTTCATTATTGTGCATCTAGATGTAGGTTTGCTATGGACTGAGAAGAAAGACGATCCACTGATAGTTGATGATTTTGAATTTGAATGTTGTTCTCCTCTTAGCCTCAACCTTTTCTAGCCTGTCTTCCACACTGCTCCAGAATGCTCTTTCTAAAATGTATTTCTGATCATGCTGCTTTCCTGAAATCCTTCAGTGGTTCTCTACTGCTACTGGAGAGAATATGAGTTATGCTTTTTTGCCATGGCCCCCCATTGTTTTTACTACCCACGATATATTAATGCCACTTTTGGAAGAATTACAATAATTTCCCCTCGATCTCAGATTCTGGGACTAGAGTGAGGTTGACTTTATCCTAGCCTTCAGGGTAGAATGTGTGATCCAGGCCTAAGACAGTCGTAACAAATCATTCTCTTGTACACAGTGCCAGGGAATGAGCATGTTAGTCAAAATGGCAATGAGAGTTTTGCTAGGATTTTTGAGAAACTGACTCTTCCCAGATTATGGGAGCCCAGACCAAAACAGTGGAAAGTATAGCCCAGCTTGAAGAGAGCCTGAGTCCTGGTTATTTGATCCTTGAGCCCAGTGGTAACTGAAGACAGCCTTTTCCTGTGATTGTAGCTTGCGTGAACCAATACATCCCTCACTTGTTTAAACCAGGTGGGTCAAGATTGTTCATTACTCAAGTACTCATTGAGTTCTTGCATTGTTCTAAATGCTATTGTCGAGGTTAGGGCTACAGCAGTGAACAAGGTAGGCAAAGTCTCTATTTTCAAGGGGGTATCATAAGAGACCTTACTTATACCTTGCAAAAGAATGCCACAGCTACTTCTATAATCTCTTATGCCTCCCTCCAGCTAAGCTAAATTTAGTCTTGTCCATCTGATGGAATCAGATGGAATCTGAATTTCCATGTTCCTTATCATAGTAGGCCTCCATCTCTGGAATCATTCTATTCTCATTCTATTCTCTAAACACTCTTATCATTTTACTTCTTGGCACCTCCACCCTCCTCCCTATCAAGACTTCTGATCTTTTATCTCCTTTTTACCGTCTTCCTCACATATCCATTACCATCCTGTTTCTATGTTTCCCCTTGAGACTGCCTTAGATGCTTAGGAGAGAACTCCAGCCTCAACCCCCTTGCCATGTTCCTTTCTCCCTTCCCTGCCCTCAAAAACCCCAGTGCTGTGTCAGCCTGACTGCCCACCATCTATGGACCTACATCGGCTTTGCCGAGTGTGACTGGGGGAGGAGGGCAATGCCGGCTGCTGGAACTGTTCTGCTTGCTTCCAGGGTGGCCCGGAAGTGCTGGGACATGAAAGCCCTCCCCCCCGCAGCAGGACCCCGGAATTCCTCAAGTAGTGACCTATGGGAGTAGGTGGATAGACACCCATTCCCCTTAGGCCCCCCGGGTGGGAAATCCCTGATGGGTGTATCAGGCGGACTGACAAGGGCTCCTGGTGGAATTACACACCAGTGGCTCTGGTAGTAACTGGTTTAAACCCTCACGGGTTATTGTCTTCCTTCTCCACTCCCTGACTCCCAAATAAATTCCTTGCATTCCAGACCCACTTTTATGAAACTCAAATGAAGTGGCGAACGAGCTGTACCAGGTTCCTGCCTTCGTGGCTCTTACATTCTGTAGAGCATTACAGACCATGGAGACAAATAAACACTGCATTTTCACCTAGAATTTATGTGGTGCATAAAGGAAACCAGTGTCATAGAAAGTCATGGTAGAGCAGGGAGGCAGACATGGCGAGGGTGGGCTACATAAATGGGGTATTCAGGGCAGACGGGGTGGGTGAGTCTCTGTTGTTTTTCCACCTGTTGCTTCCTCTTGCCTGCATGGTCGTGCCTTGCCCATTCTTTCTTCTTGATGTTGCTGCATTCTCTTGACTCTGAAGATACTCATCTCCTGTGGTTTTCCTTCTGGCCTTTCTGGTGATTATACCCCAAACTTCTCTATGAACTTCTCTCCATCTATTTCAAATCCTACATGTCAGATTTTTTCCAGAGGCCCTTCCTGTTCCTCTTTTACCCCCCTTTGATGGCTTCAGCTAACACCTCATGGTGATGATTCTCACATTTATGTATACTGTAGACCTTTTCCCTGAATTCCAAGTCCAGATGTCCAATATTTATTCCATATCTCTTCCTAGATGTTTCACAGACACCTTAAACTGAAAATACCCAAACCCAACTGAATCTTTTCTCTCCTCAAACCGGTCTTCATCTTAAATTCCTTAAAAAATTCTGTCGGGGAATGGCATCAGCCAGAAGTCTTCATTCCTTGTTGACTCTTGACCCTGAATCTCCATTTCCATGACGGACCAATGTTCAGACATCATTCAGACCCCTTTCCTGGATAACTACAATACCCCTGAACATACCTCTGTACCCCATCCATCTATCCTCTAGGTGGTAGCCCAAATAACAGTTCTAAAATTCGAATTCAAATTTGCTTGTGTTCCTCTTGTGCTTTATAATCATCATGGGCTCAGTTGGTTAAGTATCTGATTCTGGATTTCTGCTCAGATCATGATCTCAGGGTCAGGGGGTTGAGCTCTCTGTCGGGCTCTGGCTGAAAGTCAACCCGTGTTAAGACTCTCTCTCCTTTTCCTCCCTCTGCCCCTCCCCTGCTGCTCACATACTTTCTTTCTCTCCAAAAAAAAAAAAAAAAAAAAAAAAGAACAAAGGAAAAAATTAAAAGGTCATCGTGGGCTCCCATCAATTTCAGATAAAGGTCATACTATCTAACATTAAAATCAAGATGCTGCAAGATCTTGCTCTTGACTCCCTTTCCAGCTTGTGTCATTGCTTACATTGCTTCTCCCACACTTTGATGCTTGGTTTATTCTCGAGCACTCTGTAGGATTCAGCTAAAGCATCACTTCTTTTAGTAAAGATGTCTTGATTCCCAACTGGAGGAGATTTTTCCCCTTCAAAGTCTCTTAGCTCCCTCCATATGAGATTATCTATCTGTAGTACATTGTCACGGTTTGCTCTTTGCCTACTTCTGTCACTTAACTTTGAGCTCCTTAAAAGTAGGTAATGACTTATTTATGTCTGCATCAGTGTCCAATACATGAAGATGTGCAGTCAACTTTTGCCCAGTGAATAAATAGTGTAGCTTACTCCCAAGTGGACATCTGGGATTAACTATGGACTTGAATCTTTTCCCTAAATCATACTATGATAAATTCTCTTTTATATAGAAATGCAAGTTGTTCATAAAGATCACTCACCCTATTCTTTAAACCCCCTGGACCTTTGCTTTCTATGACATGGGACTTAGGAACAAAGGTATTGTCACGTTAACCAGCCCATTTCCTGCACTGACTGTGGTTTCTAACAGGGAGCTGTGGTTCAGTCTTTGAATTCCTGTTAATTTTTGTTCTCTTTATGTGCTTACAGTCTTAGACAACAGGATAGAGAGGGTGGCTTATTCACTAATTCTTTGCTATGTTGTTTTTGAAATACGCTTTTGTTCTCTTTATCGCTTTACAAACCAATTTTGGAGGCAACCCATGAAAAACAAATTGAGGGAAAAAAAGCAGATTTGATAAATTCTATTCAACTTCCTATTTCACTGACTTAGGATCTGTGTTGGCAAGGTCTCTCCCATCTTGCTTGCTCTCATACAAAGCATTGCTTGTCTCTGTAGTCAGCCCTTTGTTTAAGCATTTACTACATTCAAAGCAGAGAAATAAGCACCTTATGTCTATTATCTTATTCAATCTGTCCAACAAACTTATGGAGGAGTAGCGTGTGGAAACATCTGGAGCTGAGAGAAAACATGATAAATATGGGAAACTGAGAGCAATTCTGTGCTGATTTCAGCGCTGAGGTTGTGAGGGTGGAGGAGAGAGGTGAGAGAGGGTAAAGCTGCAGTGAACCAGAAGATAACCTCTTGGGGTCTTTGTAAGTCACGTGCAGGAGTCTGGGCTTTATCCCAAGAGTGATGGAGCATTGTTGGTGGTGGCATTCTCAGATATGTGCTTTGCGAAGCTAGCTCTGGCTGCAGAGTGGACAGTGGACCAAAGGACCATAAAACTGAAGGGAGAAAGAGACCAGTTATGCTAACCCAGTAATCTAAGTATGGTTGACCCTCAAACAACACAGGTTGGAAATACACGGATTTAAAAATAAGTACAGTACAGTACTGCCAATGTATTTTCCCTACTTTGTGATTTTTCTCAATAACATCTTCTTTGCGCTAGCTTACTTTGTTGTAAGAATACAATGTATAACACATATGATATACAATATATGTGGATTGACTTTATGTTATCACTAAGGCTTCTGGTCAACAGTAGGGTATTAGTCAAGTTTGGGGGGAGTCTAAAGTTATACACAGATTTTCAACTGTGCAGGTGGTTGGTGCTCCTAACCCCCATGTTGGTCAAGGGTCAAGTGTGAATCAAAATGGTGCCCTGAACCAGTATGGTGGGATCATTCAATCAACAGATACTCAGGAAGTAGGAATGTAGTATAGTGTAGGAAGCCAAACAGAGATCAGTACAAATCTCTCTGTCATGTATTAAAGTGACCTTGGTCAATTTAGGTAAATTTGCTAAATCTGTTTTCTCATTTGTAAAATGGAGTTAATGGTAGCCATCTCACAGAATTCTTGAGAAGATGAGTAGATAATACATGTTGTGGTAGCCAGACTACTGGCCCTCCAGTCCTAATCCCCAGAACCTGTGAATATGGCAAAAGAGACTTTGCAAGTGTTATGAAAAGTAAGAATCCTGAGATGGGGGAGATTATCTTGAATTATTCCTGTGAACTCAGTCTAACCACACATGTCCTTAAAAGTAGAGAACCTTTCCTGGTTGTGGTCAGAAAAAGGTGTGAAATGGAAGTGGGTCGGAGAAATGTTATGTTGATGGCTTTGAAGACTAAGGAAGGGGCCATGAGCTAAGGAATGTGAATGACTTCTAGAAGCTGGGAAAGACAAAGAAATGGATTCTCTCCTAGAGCTTCCAGAAAAGAATGGCAACACTTTGATTATACTCCAGTGAGACTTGTGTTGGACTTTTAACCTACAGAACTATAAGATAAGATGTGTATGTCATATTAAACCTTTAATTTTGCAATAATTTGTTATAGCAGCAGTAGAAAAATAATGCATACATGAAGGGCTCAGCCTAGTGCTGCCTCTAGCGGGCACTGAAAATAGTGAATGGGTCGGACATGGTGATTGATTAGACATTGGGGAAGAAGGAAGAATCAAGAAGGGTGCTTGGGAATCCATTCTGTTGCCATGGTTTATTTTGGGAAAAGCTAAGTTTAGAAATCTGAGAGGGGGTTTCTGGGTGGCTCAGCTGGCTGAGCGTATGACTTGGGGTTTTGGCTTGAGTCATGATCTCAGTGGTGTGAGATTGAGCCCCGTGTTGGGTTCTACGCTCAGTGGGGATTCACTCTCACCTTCTTCTTCTGCCTCTCCCTCCGGTTTCTCTTCTCCCCCACTGCCACCAAAAAAACCAAAACCAAAACCAAAACAAACCAAAACAAAACACACACACCAAAAAACTTAAAAAAAAAATAGAAACCTGAAAGATCTCCAAGTGGACATGTTCACTAGGTGGTTGGCCATAGAGTCTGAACCTCAGAAGAGAAGTCTGAGTTACAGATTCACATTTTAGAATTAACATCACAAAATGAAGGAGATTGCTTCACTCCATCATACCCATGAGATAGTTGGGGGAAAATGATCCTTCCCCTCATCCCTGATTCCTCAGACTGACTTCTGAGGCCTTATATTTATTATATATATACTCTGGATTGCACAAGTCCAAGGGGGGGCATCCTTGCATCTTGGTCAGCCATTTTTGGTTGCAACTAATGTCCTAAATGTGGCCATTTGACCCAGGAAGTTTCTGGAATTGGATGTTACTCTCCTTGAAGCCACAAAATCCAACCGAAGACTTGTGAAAAGCAGTGCCAGGCCATGGATTTCGGCGCCACGGACTACAGGTGGCTAATAGTAGGTGGTTGCTTTGATTGGTTTTAACGTGTTGAACATCTCTCTCAACTACCAGCAACCCTAGCTATGAGGTGGTGTCATGATTCTTCCTCCTTCTTTCTGTTACCACCTCTAGTTCTGAGAGCTAGCCTTGTAGTCCTGTTCCCTTGTCACGGATGTCAGAACACTTGAGTAAACCACTCCCCACCCCGACCCCAATAAGCGATTCTCTGCCGTGAGGATTTCATGGTGCATCTTCTCTACCTCCAGCAACAACAGGCTGACCCAAGAGACCGTCATGCTTCCATATTGACATTATTTCACACTCAGAATAGAAAAGTTCCTATGATGGTCAGCCTAGTGCCCAAGCACAGATCTGTATGTCCCAAGCACACGATCATGGACAGGAGCACTCTGGTTGTGCCAAGGCCTTCTCCACTTCCTGAGGTCTGCCGCAGACGTGCCTATTGGCCGAGATGACTCACCAAGGCTTAGGAGCTTATGTCAGTTCAAGGTCTGTTGCAAGAGGGTACACTGTATTGTCACCACAGCACACAGCATGTGCTAGAAGGCTAAACTTTGCTTCACCCTATGCTAGGGCTCTTTCTCTGTAAGGTTTCTCACTCTCATCACTGTAACAAGAAGGGGATTATTATGACCATCCTTGTGACTTCATGACCAGGGTTCCCCATCCTGGATTTGCTTATTTATTTTTAAATTCAAACCACTATTGGTTGAGGGCCTTCTGTGCTGGGGCCCTGTGTGTGAGGAGGGGGATGTGTTTGCTGTCTTCAGAGAGCTGACTTTCTAATGCGACAGACAGATGAGAAAACAGACAGGCACTCTTTGCTGTGACAAGGGTCACTGTGGAAGGAGGCAGCTCCTTGTGGGGATGGGGATGGAGAACCATAATGTTCTCCTCATCTTCGTCATGTTATCTGCCTTTCCCTGGAGGGGGCTTGTTCGAGATGGACTGTGGTCCTTCATCTGTGTGCAAGCGGTCTCTGGGATACACAAATAGAAAAATGCATAGATATGGTCCTGGTTTATACAGTTTCCCAACTCGGGCACTGTTTGTTCCCTGCCGCGCATGTCTAGGGACAGCTCTCTTCCCCCATTCATGATAAAAGGAGCAGAAGAGAGGCATAAACCATGCCACAGTCAGTATCTATTACCTGGAGGCTGAAGGCCAAGGCCACAACTCTGTCGTTTCCCAGACACGCATTTGAACTAAGAGTTGATCTCCATTGGCACCTTGGGGACCAGCCCTCCAGAGTCTCAGAACTGGACCTTTTAGGGCAGCCTCATCAGAAGCCTTACCTTGCCATTCAAGGCCCCAGCCTTTTCAAAGCCACCAGCATCCAGCAAGATGCTATTCACCAGAAAAAAGTGGGACTTCTCTCTGTTTCCGCCCCGACTTCCTGTTCTCTGAAACCTTGACCTTGGTTCCTATTCACTACTATACTTTACATGATTGCCCTTGTGTTTTAAAGTGTTCTCCTTGGATGTCCTCTGCCCCACCTGTCCTTTTACTCACTCACTGACTTTGCCTTTGTCCCTCAGACTGGCTTTGACCCACACCCGCAGTGTTTCTGAGTATGGATAACTGGCAAACACCCGATTTTGATCTCTTTTTTGCTGGTCCCATAGGCTCTGGCTGGCTTTTGCATCTGTTTGTTCTTCCCAAATATTACTCTCATTCGGGAACCTTCAAAGATCGCTCATTGCCACGGCAAAGATTTTAAACCCTTGATCCTGTCTTCGGAAGCCAGCCTGCGTTTTGGCCCCTACTGCGCAATCCAGAGCTCACGCTCCGGCCGATGGGGACGTCTTCCTGGCCTCAGTGCATTCCTGCTCCTGCATAAAGTACTTTATGCTCCAAATATGCTTCATTCATTGTTTTCCTTTTTAAAGTTCCCACATCTGCCTGGCTAGTTCCAAGAGCCAGTCAGAGCCTCTCACTGCGGGGGTGGGGGTCACGGAGTGCTTTTTCACAGGCTGCAGGAATGACCTCTGTCCTGACGTCAGGTGTGTCCCTTGCAGGCAACATCTTACTACACTCTTTGGCCATTCCTTCCCCTACCTATTTCCCCTACTTTGTAAGTAGTCTGGGGTCTGACACCTTGCCTCTCTCATCTGTTTATCCCATCTGTGACACCCGAACACAACAACTGGTGTTATAAGAGATGTTCTGTTACTGTTTTGTGGGTAAACAGATCAATACTAGCTTTATTTGCTGTTCGTTTTGAGCACAGAATTTGACCGTGGTTAGGAGACAGGATGGAAAATGTCACCAAGATGGCACTTGCTGATACGAAACCATCAAAACGAAAAGGATTTTACCAGGCAGAGAAGCGAAGAGGCACGTTTTAAGTAGAGGAAAGAGCTCCAGGCCATTGAGGGGCCAGGGAGAAGTCTGGTGGGTCTTAAAGGTCGGGGGGAGTTGTAGGAGATGATGGACAATCAAGTCTGGATCCAAAAGAGCCCACTCTGCTGTACTGAAAAGTTCAGACCTTTTCCTGCGGTGACTGGAAGGGCCGTCGGCCTTCTGAAACGTCTAAGGGAAGAGCGACATGATTAAATACGGTTGCTGCTGCACTTTGAGGCTGTTGGTTTGTTTTTGAGATGTTGTGCATAGGTGTTCTGGAAAGTGGTCCCCCAAAGAAGTCGTCATACTGTGTGCTAAGCTCGTAGAAGGATAGGGTTGCCCTCTGGGAACAAATGCAGGCATTTGGTCCTCTTGGCTCAGCCAGAGGCACGCCTGCCACTGGAGGTCACTGTTGTACCATGGATATGCGTGCAAGGCGCCATGACGCCCTTTCCAAGTTGGCATCTGCGAAGGGTGAACCCGACATCACCAGGGTGGGTTGGAAAGTGCCTAGTGCAGACATCTTTCTGTCCCGATTCAGGACTGGCCTCCTGACCTGAAACATGTGGCTGGGGAAGAGCTATGTCTGAGGCAAGAGGGAGAGAGGCTGGAGGACCTGGTGTAGGGAAGGGCTGGCACGGTAATCAAATACGGGGAATTTCGTGTGGTCTGGATTTCATTACTCCAATGTCTGGCGTGGGAGGGGCTGGATGCCCCTTTGGGTCAAGGCAACTTTTCTCCTGCTGCTTTCTGGTTTGAATCTGGTTGAGGTTAGGGAAGGTTATGATTGTCCTGTGGGTCCATAGAGGTCAGGGGACACAAATTGAGTTGGGATATCTCAGACTGCACCCTGGCGGGGGGAGTCTGGGGAGGGGAAGAGGCCTTCTCCCCTCTTCTGGGCTGTGACAACAGAGCTGCCAGGTAGGGGAGGGGAATGGAAACTGAGGCCCACTACTTAAACACGCTCATTTCCAATGGACCGTACCCAGGGCTGGACCTCAGAGAAAGGAAAGAATGGGTGTTTCTAGTGAGAAACTCTGTTCCAGGCCTTTGTGTGTAGTTTCTCACTCAATTCTCCTATTAATTGTCTACAGTGGATATTATTTTGCCCGTTGATTGTTTGAAGAATTTGAGGTTTAGGGCCCACATGTGAACCCCTGTCTCTTAGAATACAAAGGGCAAAGATGGAAAAGCAATTACTCGTGGACACCTTCTGAGGATTGAGTCATGCGGGGGAACAGAGTCTCTGGCTATGTAGTTCTGGTAATAACTCACTTCCACGTTGGTTGAGAGGAATTTCTGCTAGGAGTTGAGTAACCTTCTCATAAGTCATCATTTTCTGTAACTTTACATAGACCAAGAACATCCACACATGATAACTCATTTGATCCTTAAAATAAATATCCCCCTTTCTGTGGATGAAATCTGAGATCAGAGGGATTTGATTTGCCTAAGATCACATAGTTAGTGATAGCTATGGGACTCAAACTCAGGTCTTTTTATTCCAAACGCAGCTCTTTCCAGCACGCTGTTATTATACTCCTGGGTACATCTCCGATGATGGGAAAACACTGTACTGCAGAAGTCACTAACAGGTCATGGAGCCCACCATTTTGTTTTTAGAGATGAGGAATTTCAACCCGGGAAGGTTAAGTTCCTTGCTCAAGTTCCTATAGATCTGGGGTGAAAAAAATGTTATCATCCTAAGTCAGGGTTCCCAGATTGAGCAAATAAAAACACAGGATTCCTAGTATCGATGAGATATACTTGTCCTTAAGAATTATTTATCTGAAATGCAAATTTAACTGGATATCCTGTGTTTTATCTGGCAACCTTATCCTAAGTCCAAAGAGAGAAAGCTAAGCTTGCTTTGAATTTTGGAAATGAAAATATTTTCAGAGGAGCACCCTGAGTACCCTTAAAGAAGTAGGAAGACTTTGTATGGTTATATCCTGGCTTTGCAAACCATGAGCTGATTTTGCTCTACCACATCACCTAAGAGGTTCATTTTAAAAAAAAAAATTTTTTTATTAACATATAATGTATTATTAGACCCAGGGGTATAGGTTTGTGAATCGCCAGGTTTACACAATTCACAGCACTCACCATAGCACATACCTTACCCAATGTCCATAACCCAACCAACCTCTTAAGAGGTTCATTTTTAAGGACACCTATGAAAAAACCATTGCAAAGCAGCTTGAAAATTCAAAGGGCTTCAGGACAATTATGAAAGAAACCAGCCCAGCTAATCATACCAACTACTCAAGGGAAACCAAATTATGGAAAGAAATCCCCAAAGGGCATTAAGGAGACTACCCTTCCCCTGCACACCTTTAATCAAGATTCATAAGGAAGACAGTTTGTTCCCTTTGGAAACTGTTATGTAATGAAATCAACCCTTCTTTGTACTTGCAGACTAATTACTGGATTTATTCTCCTTACTCAATTTATTTCTAGGTATTTGAATATTTTTCATTGATATTCTTTATTTGACTAAAACAAACAACAATAAATAGTAATAATTGTTTGACCTGACCAGATGTAAGTATGCTGATTTTAGAGCTAACGGTAAGGATATAAATATTAAAGGAACTTCATGCTTCTTAAATATATGTGTTTAAGTATAAAGAGAATTTCCCGATCTATTGTGTGTATCAACGTAGGGCTTGTAATGATCAAGCTCTGTGTCTATGGGGTGATCCTTCCTGACGCTGGACAGAAAACAATTTTTGATTCTTAAGGTTACATGGTGATAGGGTGGACAATAACACATGGATGTTTCTCCTAACATTGTATAAACACTGGCAATTTGAACTTTTTGTTTCCACGTTTCCTGCCTCTTTCCACCTTTCTCATTCATTCATTTGTATTTCCCTCTCATCGCTCATTATCTCAACAAATATTTTTTGGGCACCAGCT
Source organism: Lutra lutra (assembly GCF_902655055.1). NCBI lineage: Eukaryota > Metazoa > Chordata > Mammalia > Carnivora > Mustelidae > Lutra > Lutra lutra. Next base: position 18,107,831 of record NC_062287.1, on the reverse strand, counting down.
GTGAAACATCTCCTTTGACAGGGGCTGGGGACACAGGATTGGAAGCCACAGCTCTGTCCTCAGCATGCTCACAGGCTGGGGCAGGAGGAAGGGCCTGTAAACAATGAGGTTGAACAGAGTAAATGTGAAAGCAAGGAGGAGAAGGCAGTTAATTCTTCCCCTGGGGGAGGTAGGAAAGGAACAGAAATGTCAGTTCCAGCCCCTTGTAAATGAGAACAACGTTTACAGGGCAGAGGCTTTTTGAAAGACCCAACATGGTTTGTGAATGACAAGAAATTTACAGCAGAGTGAAGGAAAATGAGGCTGGGTGGATAGTGGGTCCATGTCAGGAAGTCCTTTGTACATGAAACGAAGGGGTTTGGATTTAAAGGGATGTCATTGAACATCTTTAGCAGGAGAATGATAGCAGTTTGGTTTTAAAGGCAAAGACCCTGGAGAGACAAGTCTAGAATAAATGGGAGTGGGGGAAAGATCAGCAGAGAGGCTGGTTAGGATGCCACAGTGTCCAAGGAGGGTGATTTGGAACTGGTGAAAAGCTTGGGCTAGAGGGCCTGGAAAGGAGGAACATAGACTGCCTTTGATTGTATTCTATTATTATTATTATTATTATTCTTTTAAGATTTATTTATTTATGGGGGGGCAGAGGGAGAGAGAGAATCTCAAGCAGACTCCATGCGAAGCATGGAGCCCAACACAGGGCTCCATCTCATGACCCCGAGTTCACGACCTGAGCCGAAATCAAGAGTTGGATTTGCTAAACCGACTGAGCCACCCAGGTGCCCCTCCATTTTTATTCTTTTGGCTCTTCTCATCTTCAGGTCCTGCAAGACTCAAAGTGGCAGTTCAGTAGGATGATGTAAGCATGTTCCGATCACAGGAAGTGTTGCCAGAGTGGGGAAGGGTCCATAGAGATCCCACAGGAATGTCATTATGAGAATATTTCTGCCAATGTTAAGCCAGGCCCAACCTCTCAATTATTTTTTATTAATGATTTGAAGATAGAAACTTTGCTCAAATTTATAGATGTTAGAAAGTTGAAAGGGATAGTTCATACAATGGATAAAAAAAAAATCAGATTCCAAACAGATAACTAAAGTATTCAAAGATCTGCTAAGTCTAGTAAGATGAAATTTAATAGGGATAAATGTAAGGTTTTGCAGTTGTGCCAAAGAAATTAATGAATAATTACAGAATGGAGAATATTAGTTTATAAAGATGAGGCGTTTAGGTGACAACATGTTGATATAATGTCCCTCCTCTCCAAATTAATGGTTTCTTATGCTGTTTCTTTCTTTTTAAGAAAAAAAGATTTATTTATTTGAGAGAGAGGGAGAGTGAGATTGGGGAAGGGGGCATAGAGGGTAAGGGAGAGAGAGAATTCCAAGCAGACTCTTTGATGAGTACAGAGCCCAGTGCTGGGCTCCATCCCATGACCCTGAGATCATGACCTAAGCTGAAATCAAGAGTTGGAAGCGGAACCGACTGATCCACCAAGAAGCTCCCCCACCGCTCCCCTCCCTTTTTAAAAGTAGGCTCTACACCCAACATGAGGCTTGAACTCATGACCCTGAGATCAGGAGTCATATGCTCTACTGACTGAGCCAGGCAGGCACCCCTTCTTATGCTGTTTCCATAGGTGTATGGTATTAGGATAATAGACGCTGTAAAAAAAATAGAGCCCTAAATCTCAGTGGTATAATATAATTGAAATTCAAGTCTTGCTCAGTTAACTTTCCAAGTCAAATATTCTGTGTCTTGTGTGTTATTTCTGTCTACGTGGAGACCCACATCCTGGGGTTCTTCCATCTGGCGGACTCAGCAATTCTTCAAGCTTTGGCCTCACTGTCATTTGCATCTAGCTTGAAAAAGAGGAAAGAGAGGAGAGGGAACCTCTGATTCAGAAAACTCTCAGTTCAAAGGTATCATAGGTCATTTCCCCTCACATTTTATCAGCAGGGGAGACTAGCATATACAGGTCCTGGATGGGCAACTGTTTCTAGCGACAAATTTATATTATGGAAGTTGGAAGACACGTATTGCTGAATTGTTTTACCATCTATGGCCTTTACGCCATCCGAATGGAGATGATATTTTTAGCTTTTGTTGGTTTCCAGTTCATGGATTAGTATCAGTTGAGAGTGTCCCATTTTAGGAGGGAAACTGGCAAAGTGAAATATTTGGAATCAGTTGAATAGAAGACATAGTGGAAAGATCCATGAATGTTCACTGTAGAAAAGAGAAGACCCAGGAGGAACGCAAGGGCGATCTCTAGCCATTGGAAATTATCTTAAATGTTATTGTTCCCCAGGGTTCTGTGTGTATGCTTCTCCTTTCTGTATCTCGTTGTGTTCTATAACTGGATGATCATACACTGTCTTAAGCTTATATTATTTGTTTAAATGCTGGGTTCATTGCTCCAATTTGGTCTTTCCTCTGAGTTGACTTGTATCCAATTACTAACCATTCATCTTAACTGGTGTTTTTTTGTTGTTGTTGTTTAAGATTTTATTTATTTATTTATTTGAGAGAAAGAGAGAGCGAGAGAGAGCGTGCACAAGCAGGGGGAATGGCAGGTAGAGGGAGAAGCAGGCTCCCTGCTGAAGCAAGGATCTGGAAGCCTGGCTAGATCCAAGGACCCTGGGATCATGATCTGAGGCAAAGGCAGATACTTAAGGACTGAGCCACCCAGGCCTGCCTTCACTAGCATTTTAAAGTAACATCAACAAACACAACTTCAGCTCATTCTAACAGCTCCGACTTGGTGTACCAACAACTGACAGTACCAAGAGCCATTCGGTTACTCCAATTAGAAGCCAAAGAGTTATCTTTGAACTGCTACCTCCCTTATACCATCTTCATCAAATTAGTTTTCCAGGGGTACCAATTCTATTTTATAAATATTTCTGAAATGAACTCTCATTACTACAGAGTGAATTCAGGTTTTCGTCATTTTCAATTTTTCACCTGGATAACTGAAATAACTTTTTTTTTTTTACTTTTTTTTTTTTTAAAAGAGTTTATTTATTTATTTGACAGAGATCACAAGTAGGCAGAGAGGCAGGCAGAGAGAGAGGGAAGCAGGCTCCCCGCCGAGCAGAGAGCCCGATGCGGGGCTTGATCCCAGGACCCTGAGGTCATGACCTGAGCTGAAGGCAGAGGCCCAACCCACTGAGCCACCCAGGTGCCCCTGAAGTAACTTTTTCTTTTATTTTTTATTATTTTTTATTTATTTATTTGACAGAGAGATCACAAGTAGGCAGAGAGGCAGACAGAGAGAGAGGAGGAAGCAGGCTCCCCGCCGAGCAGAGAGCCCGATGCGGGGCTCGATCCCAGGACTCCGAGATCATGACCCGAGCCGAAGGCAGCGGCCTAACCCACTGAGCCACCCAGGCGCCCCCTGAAGTAACTTCTTAAATGGTTTTGCTTCTTCTATCTTTTTTCTCCATACTGTCACCAGAATGATCTAACAAGAAGGTAGATCTGGTTTTATTATTCTCTTTTTTAAACCATTTTGGAGGTTCTAGGTAGACATACAAGTCTCTCTATCAGATTCTTGCCTATGTCTCTAACCCCATTGTATACCACTCCTTCCTTATATCATTCCCCTTGTTGTTCCTTGAATATACCACATCATTTGCCTTTTCTGTACTCTTCCTGAAATTTTTCCCTTTAGAAAATGACTTCCTTGGCTAACTCTTATTTGTCCTTACAAATGTAAGATTTCCTTTAACTTCCCAAATCTGGAATAAGTGCCCCTTTCCATACATCTGAACACTGAGTATACTAGTATACATCTCTCTCCCCATTACAATGTAAGTATCGCTAAAGCAAGAACCACGCCTCCATTCATTCATTCATTCATTCAGTATCTAGTACCTAGCACAATGCCTGGCATACATTCAACAAATGTGTGTTGACTTGAACTGTCCTGTGGAAGAGAGAACAGATTTGGTCTCATAATGTTATCTCAAAATGCAAAGTCACAATAGTAGGTTTTGGCTTTTATTAGGTGGTAATGCATAAAATTGGTGAGTGACTTTAGAAAGCAGTAGGTCTCTCCCTTGTGGTATTTGAGTGGAGGGTGGGAAAGCTGCCTGATAAGGTATCATAGTTGGGATTCAAGAAGCCAATGGAGGCTTAGACTTCACATCCTGGAACATCCCAGTAAACTATGACATTTATTTTTTATTTATTTATTTTTTTAAAAAGATTTTTATTTATTTATTTGACAGACAGAGATCAAAAGTAGGCAGAGAGGCAGGCAGAGAGAGGGAGAGGAGGAAGCAGGCTTCCCGCTGAGCAGAGAGCCCAACGTGGGGCTCGATCCCAGAACCCTGAGATCATAACCTGAGCCGAAGGCAGAGGCTTTAACCCACTGAGCCACCCAGGCGCCCCAAACTATGACATTTTATAGTTTTGATTCACATTTTTTTTTTTTTTTGTAAAACAAATGTATTATGATCATCTGAAGTGTGTTATGGGAGGTCATAATCGATGGTCTTAAAAAATGTTTTATAGAAGAAACAGACACAAAGATCTGTAGGTAGGAAACCCAGTCTATATCTTAATGAGCTTCGAAAAAAATATATTCTTTTTTTTTAATCAGACCCCTCTACCTCACTTTTCTAATGTCTATACATATTATAATAGCTGGGCCACAGAGGAGGCTAAGACCTATATTTGAGATGCTTTAATGAGCAATGATTATTGCACTTTGTACCTCAAATATCTACATATTTAGTTTCTCATAAAGGATTCAACAGAAAAAATGACTAATTACTCAAGAGTCCACGAATACAGTTTTTTGAGGGCTCTGGACTAGTGCCTTGATTCTTGTACCTATTTAAAATAATTGGACCCTTACTATTGTGACCTCAAATTGCAAATCTTTTGGTCTAGCTTTTCTGGATTGCAACATGAAGAAGGAAACAGCATTAGGCAAATAAAATAAACGTTTTCTTTTTTCCAGGAAAGAGCTCTCTTTTATCTCCTGGGCCACCTTTGCCTTCTGAAGCTGAAACTCAAGGAGAAATGTAGCTTTTCATTATCTGGCCTTTAAGCCTGCCAGCAAATTTTATTCTCTGAATGTACAGGAGGTTATTTTTTTGAGCCTTTTTTTTCCATATATTTTTTTAAATTTTGTTTTTTCAGTGTTCCAAGATTCATTGCTTATGTACCACACCCAGTGCTCCATGCAATCCGTGCCCTCCTTAATACCCACCACCAGGCTCACCCGTGCCCCCACTCCATCCCCTCCAAAACCCTCAGTTTGTTTCTCAGAGTCCACAGTCTCTCATGCTTCGTCCCCCGCCCTGATTTCCCCCAATTCACTTTTCCTTTCCTTCTCCTAATGTCCTCTGTGTTATTCCTTATGCTCCACAAGTAAGTGAAACCATATGATAATTGACTTTCTCTGCTTGACTTACTTCACTCAGCATAATCTCCTCCAGTCCCATCCATGTTGATACAAAAGTTGGGTATTCATCCTTTCTGATGGAGGCATAATACTCCATAGTGTATATAGACCTTATCTTATTTATCCATTCGTCTGTTGAAGGGCATCCTGGTTCTTTCCACAGTTTGGCAACTGTGGCCATTGCTACTATGAACATTGGGGTACAGATGGCCCTTCTTTTCACCACATCAGTATCTTTGGGGGTAAATACCCAGTAGTGCAATTGCAGGGTCATAGGGAAGCTCTATTTTTAATTTCTTGAGGAATCTCCACAATGTTCTCCAAATTGGCTGCACCAACTTGCACCAACTTACACCAACAGTGTAAGAGGGTTCCCCTTTCTCCACATCCTTTCCAACACATCTTGTTCACTGTCTTGTTAATTTTGGCCATTCTATCTATGAGTCTTTAAGAACGATGACCCCATTTTTCTTACAGTAGGATGAATGTGCACTTTTATACCTTCCTTGCATGAGAAACAATGGTTTTGTTTTTTGTTTTGTTTTGTTTTTAACACATGTAAGCTCTTTGAGGGGAAGCATATTGCCATTATTTAAGAAAGAGCTGGGTGTGGTGGGAAGAGCACTGGATCTGGAATTAGGACCCCAGTTTTAACTCCAAACCTGGCTGTTGTGTCTGAGAGCTCTGCTCCCAGCCTACAAAATGGGGTCATTGAACAGAATAACCCCTAAAGCTCCTAGCGACTCCAACGTTCTGTGTTCTGAGATTCTAGATGGCACCTCCCTAACGCTTGCTCATTGGGTTTGATGAACTTAAATAAAGAAAATGACCTCCCAAGTTCCTCAGTTACATTTTGCACAAAGCACACTCCTCAAGAAAGAATAATGTCATTGACCTTGGATTGCCTTTCACGGACGTTCCCTACCTCCATACAAGCACTATTGATCAATGATGGTTAATTATAAGCATGGGATCCTGTTTATAACAATTACTTCTAAATTTTTCCCTCTTCCGTCAGTAGCTTTCTATTCCAATTTATCCTATAAACTACCACAAATTTAATTTTCCCACTGATTTCCTTTCATTCACTTGATCAAAAATGCTTGTGAATTCTTCATTGTTTATGGGGAAAAAAGTGCCATATTCCTATACATGCAGTTCAAGGCTCCATATTATGGCCCTGGTCTGTCTTTCCAAATTGATTGCTGAACATGCTCCGTGCATAAAGCCTTTGTTCCAAGCAGACTGAAAACATCATTGTTGTGCCAGGTGGGGAGACGAGGTGCTTGCTTACCTACATACATGCATTTGGTCACACTAGTTTCCTTTGCTCTGACATCCCCATCCTTATTGTTTAGAAGTCAGTGAAAATTTCTTTAGAAATTTAATTAAAATTTGATTTAAAATTGAAATAGAAATTCTTCCCATTTTTTACGGGCAGTTCAAAGCCATTCCACTATCTGTCCCTGACCCCCATAGCCCGCCATGACAGTTCTCGACTACTGTGTAGATCCTATAACGAGTTCAATGTCAATCTTCAACTCTTGACGTGTTTGGGATAATTATACATTTGGCACTGCCTACCGGGCTAAGGTGTGTTTTTCTTGTTTTATCACTAGATTAAAATTTTCTTGAGAGCAAAGATAGGGTCTTAGCCATATTTGGATTCTCGGTGCTTGCTAGTCTATATTCCCATATTATCTTGTTCAAATCCACCAATAAGGTATTGATCATGGGACTTAGTAGCTATTAACTGTCCTGGCTTCATAGTTGAGCTATGAGTTTTTTGATTTAAAAAGAAACAACACCTGGCTTTTTTCCCTAGTGGGGAACCCCAGTGCCTGGCCCATACATAGTAGACACTCAATAAGTGTTTGTTGAAAGAATGAATGCACTCAGCTTTGACTTTGCCAGAAGAGCTGACTGTGTAAGAAGTTGATAAATTGAACTGCTTTATGATCATCTAAAACATAGAAAGTGATTGCCTCTGAAGATGGGATGCATCTTTTCTTTGTTTCTTGGCATTTTTCCTATTAGGACTAGAACTTGAGCAGATTAAATAGGACTCAATCTTGAATCCACAAATGACACCAAGCCTGAAATGATGCTGAGGTTGGAAGCGATTTAGTTCACTTGAATTTTATTTGGGGCATAATGTTTTCCTTCTGGGAAGAGAAATGCTAATGAAAAAAATCACCTTCCGACTACAACTCAGAAGTAATAGGAATCTGGCCAGAAATATGATCTTATGAAAATTGTCCAAGCAAAGCATCTTATACTCATGTCTATGCCTTTGGATTGACATTCTGGTGTTTGCCTTTCTCTAGTTTCCAGAGCTCAGGGTAGAGAGAGGCGCCAGGGTAACAAGCCAAATAGGTCTATTATGGGATGTCATGCTCACTGGGCATGAGTGCTGTCTCCTAGGACATTTATAGCGTTTATTACTCAGTCCAACTTTAATAACACATGGACAAGCCTGGGGCCATTTGTACAGGATCTGAGAGTTTTTTGTTATGAAAGTCTGTATTATAGAATTAGTGGGTCTCAGACTTGGACTGGATTGGAAAGATGATCTCATCAAAGGAGTCCCAGCTCTCTAATGGAGAAGAACTCCTTTCAATATCCCTGACATTCTAAGTGGTCATGAGTATTGGGGGACAATTTATAAGAGTAAGTTAACAGATGGTGACTGTTAAGTTATAAGTTAGGATATGGGCAAAATGGCAAATCCTGATGCACTTTTACCCTTGGGCCAAGGATGCCTGTGGAGAGGTGGCACAGGGGAGGAGTGACCAACCATCCTAAACTTTCTGCTATAAACACAGAGAGGAGAACATGATGGGGATCAATGATGTAAGTCAACCAAGAAAGATTCCAGTATCTTCTAGATTAGTGCTTCTCAAACTTTAATGTTCACAATATCACTTGGAGATCTTGATAAAATTCAAATTCAGATTCAGGAGTTCTGGGGTAGGGGTCTGAGATTCTGTATTTTTAACAAGGTTCCAGGTGGTGCCAATGCTGCTGATACATGAACCACATTTTGAGTAGCAAGATTCTAGAATCTTCCATACTGATTAGGTTGTTGGGAATTGAGCCCTATGTTAACCACCTCCAGTATGAAAAGTATGAAAACCACCTCCACTGAAGAAAAGATTACTGAGTAATAGGTGATCAGAATTTTATTTTATTTAATTAATTAATTAATTAATTTTTTAAAGATTTTATTTATTTGACAGAGAGAGAGTGATCACAAGCAGGCAGAGAGGCAGGCAGAGAGAGAGAGAGGAGGAAGCAGGCTTCCTGCTGAGCAGAGAGCCCGATGTGGGGCTCGATCCCAGGACCCTGAGATCATGACCCGAGCCAAAGGCAGAGGCTTAACCCACTGAGCCACCCAGGCGCCCCTAGGTGATCAGAATTTAAAAAAAAAACTTCCACATAGTCCAGTTAATTGGTTTCCAAATTAAAAATTTTTTTTCAATTTCTTTTTTTTTTTTTAAAGATTTTATTTATTTATTTGACAGGCAGAGATCACAAGTAGGCAGAGAGGCAGGCAGAGAGAGAGGAGGAGGCAGGCTTCCTGCTGAGTAGGGAGCCCGATGCGGGGCTCGATCCCAGAACCCTGAGATCATGACCTGAGCCGAAGGCAGAGGCTTAACCCACTGAGCCACCCAGGTGCCTCTCAGTTTCTTTTTTAAAACCAAAATTATAAGCAGAACCTCAATGTATACAAACCAGCTCAAAGCTTTGGTGCTTTGATCAAATCAACAGAAGCTTGGTGCCAACTCATCCTCCTAGGACTCCCCTCAAAGACTCCTAGGTCATCTCCTTGGAACCCTAGGACTCTGAGCAACACTGTTTGAAAACTACTGACCTTATTTAATGCATTAGGAAATAATAAAGTGGAACGCAAATCCAAATCCTGATCGCTGGTCTGATGTTCTTTCCAATATGCAAGGCAGCATAATTTATTACCTTGGCTTGGAAGCTAATTATCATTGATATGGGCTATCTTTGGCTCTCAGGGCTCTGGTCAGTCTCCGACAAAATACTTGGTCCTTGCTACATCCCTTGTGCCCACAGCTAACCGTGTGGGCGGGGGAAAGCCACCAGCTTTTGGAGCCTCCATTTCTGACTTAGAAAATGGAAACAATTACAACCTCTAAATATATCACCAGCACAGAGTGTCCAGAACCTTCGGGGAACTAAGTAAACACTGAGTGAATGTAAATTAAGGGAGGGCAGTAACTGCACTTCTCTTATCTACCCCTCTGAAGGCCTTGCATGGTGCCTGTCATAAGCAGATACTCGATAAATATTTGTTAAATAAATGAAGAATGATGCTATCAGAGGCAGGAAACTATTTTTTAAACTTGTAAGTGTTATAAAAATTTAAGGGATCATTAGGATTATCATCATAATCAAATAAGCTCTAAATTGTCTGCAGAGCTCCGTTGGGTGTTGACAAAAGGGAGCCCCATTATCTCTGTCTCTGGCATCTGGTTACTCACAACCTCTGACAAACAAGGATTGGCATATACAGGGCTCAGGAAGAGTTGCACACAAACCTAATCCTTTAAAAAGGGATTAGAAAGGAAGATTTTACACAATATACAGATACGGAGACGCATTTCACATTGAGGAACAAGGGCAACTACATTTTGGGTAGAGAGTAAAAACAGTCACAGATCCTTTTGTTTTCACACCAGGTAGGACAAGGGGTTTTGTGAGCCTTCTTCGGAGAAACTGGAGAAGGCGTCCTGAAAGAGACGGAGTTTTCAGAATCTTGCAATTCCCAGTTCTTTTGGCAACGGGGGAGAAGCCTTGGTCAGAGTGGAAGTCAGACTACCATCTGGCCCCGCTCTGGGTAATGGCCAGTCTGGAAAACGGTTACACTTTCGGTAAAGAATTGCAGAGCAGATAAGTACAAACTCTGTTCCTTGTCCGGGTCTTATTTGTTTTCCTGGGGAACAAGACAAAGTGCGGGGGGGGCACATAGTGCCCAGATGAACGGCCTGGGACTGGTTGGTGACATGACCACTCTGCAGCAAGCATGTGCCCTTTAAACAAGTACACCAGGATGAATTTATCTTCTTTTCTTATTTGCAAAAGGCTTGACGGAGAATATCCGCTGGTTCTGCCGGAGAAAAGAGACTTCCTGAGACATGATGTCATCTTTGCAAAGGGGAAACACATGTTGAGTCCCGCAGCACAGAACAATACAGAGGTGCTGATAGTTTCGCTGTCAGTCACGTGACAGGATGCAGAGTGGACTGGCCAGCGCTACCCAGGAGCCTTTGGAACATGGGGTTGGGGGGGGCAGGGGGAAGAGGAAAAAAAAAAAGGCCTTGGAGACGTTTGAGATATGGGGACTCCACTAAGTTTAGGAGAGCCTGGAAGAAATACTTTTCTGTGTTTCGTTAGCATGATCCTTGTGTTGGGAATACAGGATTATCACACACGGGCTTCTTTCTCACTCCAGACCTAGTAGGTACTTAGAGCATTTGGGTAAAGAAAAAGTTTGGGTAAATCTGCATTTACAAATTCTGCATAAGAAGTGATGATTTTAATCGGCAGTATCATTCTTCATGAATTGTTCATGAGGTCATGTAGCTCATGGTGCTCTCACAGGGTCACGGGCTACACACGGGCACGGGGGTTTTGGAGACGCTCTGGGTTCTCCTTTCCCCGAACACTTAACAATTTGATACGTATCCCTGTGTCAGGGGGAAGTCAGGGCTCGGCCCAGGAGCAGAAGGTGGACAAAGATGATGCTCATTTACGTTTCTCTCCATCCCTCTCTGTAAGCAGGTAGCTAGTGTCAGCTGGCGGCACACCTGTCTCAGGTGCTACATCCTGATAAAAGGCAAAAGTCAACTCACTTTTCTTCGTTACATAGTTATTTTTCTAGTTATTGAGATGAATATAAGACGTGGCGACCCCGAAAGGGGATTCCTCTCAGACCGGTGGCCCCGGTAGCTCCTGGGAGCTTGTAGCAATACAGAGCTCAGATTCCAACCGTAGGATTCACCTGCAGAATAAATCCCAGAAACAGTGGCAGAAGTAATACATTAGGGGAACAGACAAGAGGAAGAAATGACTTCTGGAAGGATGATAATGGAACGCTGACATGCGCCTTGAAAAATAAGTAGCTTGAAATAGGCACCAAGATTTGGAAGTGAGAAAACAGTGGATCAGAGAACAGGGATCGTCTAATAAGAGGCTGTGTTATGGGGAAGGTGGGACATGGAATGGACAGATCCTTTAGGGCGGATTACCAAACTAGAAGTTTGGGCTTTTGCGTAATAATTGTAAAAGTAAGAGTAACACTAACAAGGTTATGTTATATTATTAAAATTAAAGTGATTACATGTAAATTTCTATTCAAAGATTTTTTTAAAATAAGAGCTATTATTTCATTAGGTTCTTATAGAAACTATGCATGATAGGGGCTATTGCTATATTCATTGAGGGGCAGATTAATGAAGAGGTAAAGAAAATCTTTTTTTTTTTTTTTTAGCACTTTGAAGGTATGGTTTCATTGTCTTCTGACTTGCATTATTTCTGGTAAGAAGTCTATGAGCTATGTTTTTTTCCCTTTCAGGTAATATAATGTGTATTTTTTTCTCTGCATACTTCTAAACTTTTCTCTTTATCACTGTTTTATTTTGGTTGTTGTTGTTGGTTTTTTTTTTTGCCATTTCGTTGTGATGTGAATTGATGTTTTTTAAAAATCAAATTTGGAAAAATATCTAGCCATGACTTCTTTATTTTTCCCGTCCTTTTTTTTTTTTTTCTGGGACTCTAATTACACGTGGATTAGATGCTTGAAGTTCTTTTATAGGTCACCGAGACTGTCCATTTAACTCCCAGTTTCTTTTCCTCTGTTATACTTTAGATAGTTTTTATTACTATGTTTTCAAATTTAGTGGTATTTCTTTTAGTATGCTGTAATCCAGTATATTTTCTATTTGAATATTATAGTTTTCATTTCTAGAAGATCCATAATTTTCTTATGTGTGTGCTTTATATCTTCATTTCTTTCCACATTTTGTTTACATTTTCTTTTAAATTAAGGGTTAGTAAACTATGGCCCGTGGGCCAAATTCAGCTGATGCCCCGTGAGCTGAGAATGGGTTTTACATTATGAAAGGATATTAAAAAAATAAAAATAGGGGTTCCTGGGTGGCTAGGTCCTTAAGTGTCTGCCTTTCGGCTCAGGTCATAATCTCAGGGGCCTGGAATGGAGCCTCATGTTGGGCTTCCTGCTCAGCAGGGAGTCTGCTTCTCTCTGTCCCTCTGCTCCTTCCCTGCTCATGTTCTCTCTCTCTCTCTCAGATCAGTAATACATGAATGAGTCTTTTAAAAAATTTAAAAAATAAAAATATTCAATAGAGACTATATGTAGTCCACCAAGTTTAACGTATTTGCTGTCTGGCCCTGTACAGAAGTTTGCTGCTCATGCTTTAAATCCGATTTAAATCGTAAAATAGCTGTATTAACATCCATGTGCTGATTCTGTTCCCTCTGTCATTTCTGGGTTTGTTTTTGTTGACTTACATTTTCCTCCTTGTGTGCTGCTTCTTGACAAGTTTAGTAATCTTTTATCAGATGTTGGACACTATGAATGTTATGTGTTGAATATTTGTATTTGTTGTCTTTCTTTAAAAATGTTGAGGTTAGGGGCACCTGGGTGGCTCAGTGGGTTAAGCATCCACCTTTGGCTCAGGTTGTCATCCCAGGGTCCTGGGATCAAGTTCCGTATCAGGCTTCCTGCTCAGTGGGAATTCTCTATCTCAAATAAATAAATAAAATCTTAAAAAAAATTCTTTATCTCAAGTAAAAAAATAAAATCTTAAAAAAAGACTAGATTAAAAAACAATAAATAACTAAGTTGAGGTTAGTTTGGCAGGCTATAAAATTCCTTACAGATTAACTTGATAACTGTGAGGCTTTGTTTTGGGACTAGTTTAGCCACACTACCAAGTGTGTCTGGTGTCTTTTCTCAATGCTCTGCATGTTTAACAAGGTCTCTCTATTCTGGTTGATAGTTACTAGAAACTTCTAGGCATGTGTGAGCTCAGGGAGTCACTCGGCTAATAGGTCCCTCGGAAGTGAATCAGTTTTTGTCTTGCCTGGTGGAATTTCTTCATCAACTTGCATAGATGAGTGTTTAGCCAAAAACCTGAGGGGACTGTTACGTAGATTTCTGGATCTCTTTCTTTCCCTAGTTCTTTCCTTTTCGATACTCTTTTCCTCAAGTTGCATCTTCTTTATTGTACTTGAACTCTCTCTCTCTCCTTTTTTTTTTTTAAGTAGGATCCATGCCCAGTGTGGCGCTCAGTGCAGGGTTTGAACTCACAACCCTGAGATCAGCAGTCTGACGTTTAACTGACTGAGGCACCCAGGGACCCCTAAACTCTTGTCTCTGACTCTTCAGCTCAGTCAAACCCTGGGGCTATTCTTGGGTTCCCACCGTGTAGGGCAATCTGCACCCAGAGAGAAAGATGGAGCATCACAGATCTCACTTTGCCGTTTCCCTCCTCTCCTGGACTGCCTCCCCTGTGCTGCCTATAGTCCAATCTCTGAGAATAGCTGTTTTGTGTATTTTGCTTAGCTTCTAGTTGTTTACAACGGGAGAGCAAGGCTTGTACCACTTACTCTTTTGTGGGTGGAACTCTAGAGCATGGGCATTTGAGTTAGACTTACTTGTTTTCTAGTTCTGATGCTGTACTTCCTAGCTGTGAACCTTAGGCCAGCCATTAACTTCTGCGAGCATCTGATTCTTATTTGGAGAACAGGAATAATAATAGGGTTTTTGTGAGGATTAGATCGAGGCAGTGCATATCAAATATTAACAAAGTACCTAGAAAATAATAATAGGAAATAAACACATGATGGTTATTATTAACATCTCATTTTTGTGGGGGGGGGGGAGGAGACATGAAGTCGCCTGTTCAGTATCTGACAACAAGCAGCTGAGTTGGTCTCCCTCCCAGGACTGACAGTTCCTAAGCCCCTGTTTCATGTCAGCACTGACCCTGTCTAGCTCATAAAGAAGTGGTTGAACCACAGACCAAAGCATCCAAAAGTCCAAGAAAGGGCCTCCCTTGCACAGAATGTCTTATAAAAAATGAAAGGTTCTGGATCATGATTAGGTCTGAGTGGAAGCTCAGACTGGGACATGACTTTGCTGCTTACTAGAGGCAGATGCTGCATAATGGTGAGCATATGCTAACATTTCGAACGAGTGGGTTTCTTCCTTACTGAGCCTTAGGTTACACGGTAGTCTTCTACTAATTGATTCAACCAATATGGTTCTAATTGTTCATACTTCCCATTCTCGTCTTCCACCCACATTATTGGGGTGTTTCAGTTAGACCAACTCTACCTTTTCCAGCTGTCTGCCACCCCCAGCTCCCTGGGTGAAATATCACTTCAGTGCAGGGGACTCCTGTATGCCATAAGTGGGTAGTCAGGAGGTGGAAAAGCCATCTGGACAGTTAAGACATGTATGCCAAAGCCCGGCATCAAGATGGACCTCAGTTGTCCTGACGCTGAAGCCATAGAGTGGCTCTGACAGCTTCCAGATGCAGAGAGCATGAATCTTGGTAAAAGTTTGGCTTGGATTCTAAGCTTAGCTCTATGACTTAGTAGCTGGGTAGCATTGGGGTAACTAACCTTTTTCAGCTCCTAGTTTATGAAATGATGAAAATAGGTACTTCTTATGTTTTTATTTTTATTTTTAAAAAGATTTTATTTATTTATTTGACAGAGAGAGATCACAAGTAGGCAGAGAGGCAGGCAGAGAGAGAGGAGGAAGCAGACTCCCCGCTGAGCAGAGAGCCCAATGCGGGGCTTGATCCCAGGACCCTGAGATCATGACCTGAGTTGAAGGCAGAGGCTTAACCCACTGAGCCACCCAGGCACCCCCCAAATAGGTACTTTTTAAAAAAAAGATTCTTATTTTTTTATTTGATAGGAAGTCGGTGGAGAGAGAGAGAGAGAAAGAGAGAGAACACATGAGCAGGGAGAGGGGCAGATGGAGAGGAAAAAGCAGACCCTCTGCTGAGCTTGGAACCTAAGGCAATCCCCAGGGCCCAGAGACCATGACTTGAGCTGAAGTCAGATACTTGACCAACTGAGGCACCCCAGAGCCCTGAAAATAGGTACTTTTTAAGACTAAATAAGATAATGTATGTAATACACCTCAAACATAGTTAAAAATTGACAAAAATAACAATATTTTCCCTCAAAATAGTAAGAGAGATTCTCCCCACGAAATCTAACTTTTCCTCTCAGACGTCTCCTTCGCTTGATTTCTTCCCAGATTCCTGCACTGCTAGGAGCCTGGAGCTGTGCTGATGTTGCTCTGATAACCACTTTTGTGCATCGACACAGCCCTAAACAATGGTTTAATCTGGAAAACAGAAACCGAATGCATTTTAATTTTTTTTTTATTTTTTTAAAAGATTTTATTTATTTATTTGACAGAGATCACAAGTAGGCAGAGAGGCAGGCAGAGAGAGAGAGGTGGAAGCAGGCTCCCCACTGAGGAGAGAGCCTGACATGGGGCTCAATCCCAGGACCCTGGGATCATGACCTGAGCCGAAGGCAGAGTCTTTAACCCTCTGAGTCACCCAGGCGCCCCTGTATGCATTTTCAAACACAGAGAGTTTCGTGTTAAGAATTTGGGAAACAGCTCTTGGAAGAATGAAAAGACAAAGAAGGAACAGCAAAGTGACATGGAGTTGCCAGAAGAACCCCCTTCCTGGGACTGTTCTCTTGGAAGGACAAAGACATGTCCGGGGTTTTAGATCCCAGTGCTTTGAGGAATGAGCTGGGATTGAGAGGAGGGCGCTCTAACCTTGCTGGCACTCAGGAGTTCAGTTTGTGGGATCCTGTGGAGGTGGGAGTCAGACATCTGGGGAAGGGGTCCAGCGTAGCTGGTGCTGGTATCTCTGAGGGGGTCCCGGGATAAGGGAGGCTGAGAAACCTGGACCCTGAACCAGTTGGTCCTGGAATTAACCGCCACTGCTGGGTTGAAGCCCTTGCTGGGCAGCGCTTACAGAAACAGCAAGTAAACAGGAATTAAAAGCCCCCTCTCCCTCCCCTGGTCTTAGAGTCCATTGACAGAGCCCAAGAGGGATCTGGCTGGCAAAGGAGGAACGAGGGTTTCCAAGTCCCTGCCCAGTGTCAAGAAGCAGAGTCCAGAGGAGTGGGTCTGGAGCTGGAAACAATAGCTGAAAAGCCAGCACAGCTTGCTTTGTGCACTGGTCCCTGACCTTTTCCTGATCTCCTTGGCTCCTGGCTCCCAGATTCGCTTCCTGTTTACAAGCTTGCCTCTATGCTAGAACTTGGTATTTCATCTCATTTATGTAGCACTAATCTTTGGGGTTCTCTCCTTGATTAGGATTTGTACCAGTTAAGACTCTTTTGGGTACAAGATGCAGCAGGCCAACTTGACCTAGCTTAAACATGTGAGTGAGGGGCCATGTTGGGTGATGTAACCAGAAGGGACAAGGTGCAGCTGGGGGCAGTTCAAACAAGGACGTAGTCCTGCTGGTATCTCCATTCCTGGTCTGATTTTCTCCACGAGTTGGCTAATTCTCTTCTCTTGTAGGCAGACTTCCTCAGGGCATGGTCAATGGCGGCCTGTTGCTCTCTCCACTGTATAGAAAGAAAGGGAAGAGTTTTTACTCTCCTGGCTCCAGAGCGAACATTCTAGGAATCCTGATTGGCTGGCTTTGGTCTTAGGTCCTCTCCTTAGACCAGAAGAGAAGATATTAGGTTTGTGACTTAGCTGAAGTCTTGTGTCCACCCCTGTGAATTAGCATGGCTAGAAAAAATGAGTGAGGATACTCGGAAAGCAAGATCGGCAGTTGTCCACAATAATTTTTATTTAACTGTAGGCAAGAACTCCTTCATCATCCATGTAAAACAATGACAGATGGAGGTTGTACAATGATAGGTCTGTTCTGGACAGTTCCTTGATTATATTGTCATATCTATAGGTACCATGTAGTCAAGTCTATGTGGCCTTTTTGTAGGGTTCCTATGAATCTTGTTGTTGGATAATGGAGACACTCAACTCTAACTTTTTTAAAAACCAGAGTTCTGAAATAACTGGATAAAACCATAGGATCCCCTTGATGTGACAATAAAGACATGAAATTGGTCTCATTAAATCTTTCCTCTACTCCCTTCCTTAAAAGATGGGTCAAAAGGATAGAAGTAAGGAAATATATCAATAGGTTTACAAGGAAAGAATCAGTAAAGCAATCAATATATCCCAATTCAGGCACAACGTGCTAGGTAAAATGGAAGATTTCAAAAGAAATATGGACTATTCAGGCTTAACCCCTAGTGATGTAATTGTATAAATGGGGAGACAGGATGAACACACCGTTTTATTTACTGGGGACTCTCCCAGCGGCTGTCCCAAATTACCCCATCCCTCTTGGATTCTCAGTCCCTCCTCCTCATTCTTTCTTCTTCCATCTCCCCTTTCTCCCTTTCCTTTCCTGCCTCCTGTTTCACTGCATACACGGAGGTCACTGTTGTAGTTAGGGTTGACAGAGACACAGATCGGTAGGAGGTATACATTAAGAAGTTTATTGCAAGGATTTGGTGTACATGACCATAGGGGCTAGCCAGACAAGTCTGACATGTGTAGAGCAGTCTGTGAGGATTATAAAACTGAATCAATCACTTTTTCCTCATTTAACTTGCCCTCCTAATCATTTTCTCTTTGAATTATGCTTTTGGATTTCCAAGCTGAAGTCCTGAAACTGGTTTTGGTTCTTTCCACTTCCCTGTAGTCAGTTGTTAAGTCAGTCAGTTATTAAGGTCAGTGTTTCTTTCTTCCTGATGGTTCTTACTTTAGTCCATCCCTTTCCATTCCTGCTGTCACCTCTCTGGTTGGGAGACCTCAGTCCCCATTCCTGGACTATATTGCTAGACTTCTATTAAGAGATCTTTGACCTTTTTGTTCTTCATGGCTTCCTACATAACACCACCATATTATTGGTCTCAAAGTACTATTTTTAGTATGCCACTCCTCTAACAAAACTTTCCTGTGGATTAAAACTATATGCATGGACCTGGAGGGATATCTATGGCGAATTGTTAGATTAAAAGGGCAAGTTGCAGAATGTTGTGCACAGTAAAATGCTACTTGTTGGTACATCAAAACTATATATTAGAATATGTTGGTTTGAGGGGCGCCTGGGTGGCTCAGTGGGTTAAGCCTCTGCCTTCGGCTCAGGTCATGATCCCAGGGTCATGGGATAGAGCCCCACATTGGGCTCTCTGCTCAGCAGGGAGCCTGCTTCCCCCTCTCTCTCTCTGCCTGCCTCCCTGCCTACTTATGATCTCTGTCTGTCAAATAAATAAATAAAAAGTTTTAGAATATATTGGTTTGAGTGTAGAAGAAAGGGTGGGAGACGTCATTCACTGAACTGTTAACACGAATTCATTGATGATCTAGGGCAGTCATTCTTAATTGTGACTTGACAGTGAAATCATCTGGGGAACTTCAAAAAAATACAGAGATTTAATTAGACTGCAGTTTGACCTAGGCATCGAATTTTTTTTTTATTTACTATTTTTTTTAGAATTCAAGTATAATGAACATCAGTGTTTAGTGTATTAGTTTCAGGGGGACATCAGAATTTTAAAAAAGTTCTTCATGTGAGTCCAGTATGTTGAGAACCATTGATTTAGAGGATCAGCCTGGCTAGAGTGATTCAAAATATGTTTCTACACATGTGAATGCATGTACGCACAATTCAGGCAAGACTTCTGTAGCCAAAAATGCACTTTGACTTTGCTTAGTGGCATGTGAGAAAAGGCAGCTTGACTTAAAAATATATTATAGATGATCTGTAAAAGTGAATGAATAAAATTACATGTACATTCTACCTACCTATCTTACTTAGCTAGACACATACACATATATGTGTATACGTATATGCGTATATACTTGACATTTAATTATGGATTCCTACGAAGAGACATTATTATTATTTTGGAAACCAGGGCGTTTTTGTTCGTATTTTCTTTCTTTGCTTTTTTCAGTGAGACATCCACAACAGGAGAAGGCTTCCTGGTGTCGTCCTGGTATTCGACACCAGAGGGATCTGATAAAAAGACAGTATTCATGGAGCTTTGATGAAGAGGATGTGGGTGAATGTTATCTGATCATCACTAATTAGGATTCCAGGTTCCCTGTGATTTCCTTTTCTCAAAGCCAAACAACCCAAAATAGACACAGGTCTCTAACTAGACAAACTCGAATCAGATTTCACAAGGGGCAGGTAAACAGATGAACTTAGGTAATGAGCCAAGCAGTTCTTGGTCTTGTCCTGGAAACCTGAGAAACCATGCGTAAGGACCCGAGTTTGTTCAGACCTTGAGAACAGGTAGGCCAGGGAACCAATGGCATATTCCTTCCCCCACTCCAAGTGTGGAAACCTTGCTTATTACTTGTCTGCTTTGATCTGGATTCTGCCGAGTTAGTTTCTGGTTTGGTGATCTCAACAGTGTATGTAGCACGCAGACTGAAAGCTCCTATCTACACAAGATTTCAATCAAAGTTTGAGTGATAGGAAGTATTCAGAGAGGGCAGATGTTCTATATGAAAGGGGCAGGCTGGTCCCTTCAGTTTCGGGGACACCCCCTCACTGTCTCATTAACAGAGCCCTTGAAGGTCTGTAGCGTCTTGGAGAAGCGGATGAGCACTTGGCCACCAAGATGAGATGTGTTCAGTGATGTACTTGGCTGGCTCCAAAGAGGTGATTGGTATATTTTCCCATGTTTTGCTTGTTGATGGTTAAATATGGACACTCTTTTTACTTTTAAAAATTTTTATTTTTAGAGAAAGAGAGCGAGAGTGTGAGCAAGTGTGGGTGGGGAAAGGGGCCGAAGCCGGATGGGGCGGAGGGAATCTTAAGCAGGCTCAAGGCTCAGTGCAGAGCCTGACTTGAACACCATCCCATGGCCTGGAGATCATGACCTGAGCTGAAGTCAAGTGTCTGATGCTTAGACAGCTGAGCCACCCAGGCACCCCAAATGTGGACATTCTTTTTTTTTTTTTTTAAGGTTTTATTCATTTGTCAGAGAGAGAGAGAAAGCACAAGCAGGGGAGTGGCAGGCAGAGGGAGAGGGAGAAGCAGGCTTCCTGCTGAGCAAGGAGCCCGATGTGGGACTCCATCCTAGGACCCTGGGATCATGAACTGAGCTGAAAGCAGACGCTTAACCAACTGAGCCACCCAAGCATCCCCTTGTGGACATTCTTTTAATTACATTGAATTATATTAAAGACAAAAATAAATCCTATCACTTTACCATTTCCTAATCATTTTTACTACAGTTGGCTGTTATCTATGCCTCTGAGGTCATTCAGGTCTACTGTGTCTGCACTACAGAAATACTCTATGATGACATGATGCTTTTCTCTTCCTAACTCTGCATTCAGTAACTTCACACCGGTAGCTTGAAACCGGCCACTCTGGGCTATAAGGCAACAGCAAGGCCTTCCTAGAGGCTGTGCAACCCACGTAGTCATACTATGGTCATCTTCACCTACTTAATTACCTGTGTGATGAGGTGTAAGAATGGCCCAGTGTCAGAAGATGGCGAGGTCATAGGATTTGGCGTACTTCGCAAAGACATGCAGGAATGCTGGAGCCCAGAACGGATTGCCTCTCCTAGCAGCTATGGCTATAAGAGTTTAGTAAAAGTCAATGAAAGCAAACTAAGAGGCAACTGATGGCATGGGATTTATGACAGAGTATTATATATTTCATCATTATTTGTAAATAGTACACTACACATCCTTTGCAACAACAAAATTTTGGTAATCATACACAAACACACGTATACGCTTTTTTTTTTTTTTTTTTTTTTTTAGAGAGCTATTAATAGTTACTAGCATACCACTGGATGCCTTCCATTATAGAGTTTCTTGTTAGCAGCATAACCCAGGCTTGGAGGTAAGGATGCAGGAACAAAAGGAGGAGGAATGGTTGTCAGTGGTTTCTGGATTATAAACCTTGAAGAACTCAGAGGAAATGGGTCTTCCTATGTGAGGCAGGGGCCCAATACTCATAGACAATGTAAGACCCTCTTATTATATAGGGAGGCATTCTGAGATGTGTAAATTTCCCACCTTTGATACTCCTACTAAACAGATAGGGGTTGTCTCAGAGACATCAACAGAGATGCCACTCTGAAAGCATGAGTTGCCTCCAGTAGCAGCCACAGGGGAGAAGCAGGGGAGCTGAAAAAAAGAAAGTGGAGTCTCCCTTAATTTTTCCCCCCTTTCCCTTCCTGCAAAATATCTAATTTACTTGTTAAAGCCAACCTCACATTGTTTATCCAGGCTGTCTATTTTTTGGTCCTAATTGATACTAATTAAAATCAAAATAAAATTACAACTGCAAAACTTGGCTGGGGTTTTGACTCACTGCCAGCGTACCCACAACCAATGAGACTTACTCCATAAACACTCTCGTTTTGAAACTCCAGGTATTTTAACAGTGAATAAATGTGAAAAAAGAGAAAGAACTGTGCCCTCATTCTAAAATTTCTTTCCAGCTTCTGTTATGGAACATAAGAAAATAAGAGCCTGGTTCTCTATTGAGACTGAGGGTTCCATTAATAATAAAAAAATGCACTTGGTGTATTTGAGTAAAAACTAATATGAACTTGGAATGGTTAAGACAATTGTTTCGTATTTGATACTAATGAGGCTGGACTCCTGGGTTCTGTCCCCCTCTAGGATGATTATCTCTACCTAGAAGAAAACTCTGATCCACAATTGAGAAGGCATTCCAATTGGCAGAGTGATCTTGCAAGTGGAATAATTAATTGGTCATTTGGGGACTGGGCAAGTTTATGAATGGTTCAAGGCAAATCAGCCACCACCACTTCTAGAAAATAAGTCAAAAGTCCATTTTTACTGAGGGTAGGTTATTAACACCCCCTCCAGTTTGCTGTAATACACCCAACTGTAGCACTGAATTGAGTAAAAAGCTAAGTCTTAAATCTTATCCAGAGGAGATCATTGGAAGTATCAAGTTCATGAGGTGTTGTAGAAAGAACATTTTACCTTCATTTAGGTGTGGGGCTTCTGTCATTGGTAAGAGTTAGCATTTGTTACTCTGTGCTGGACATAAAACTAAATTCCTCCCATTTTCTCATTTAATGCTCTTAAAAATCCTATGAGTTAAGTGCTTCTGCAACCCGATTTCCTAAATAAGAAGTTAGGTAACTCACCTGTTTTCACACAGGTGAGCGAGTGAGCTTGCATTTGACCTCAAGTCTGTAGAGTTTCAGAACCCAGAGCTTTAACCACTTTACTAGGCTATTTCCACATCAGCTCCCTTGTGTTGAAGGGAGAGTTGATGAACATCTCCAGGTCTTGGTTTTCTCTCTTTTATAAAGTGATAATAATGTCTGTTGCTCCCACTGGAAGGGTGCTAGGATCAGGAGATAAAGTAGGTGTCTTGTAAAAGGTTGTACAAATGTATTATAATTCTGACATTGGCACGAATCCTAAGAAGAACATTATGTAGCAAGACTATTATTTAAATGTAACGTAAATATGCATCAACATTTATCCTTGGCCAATGCTTCTGATTTATCAATTTATTGATTTTTTTGAATGGATGTCAATTCAGCCACTAAACAGTAGAAAAAGACTTGGCTTTGGGGTTGATCAATTTGGAAATTCTGGAGATCCAACTCTTAACTGTCTCTTGGTTGCTGTTAGAACTTGTCAGACAAATTCTTCAAACCCCCTGAGCCTGTAGGACAACAGCTGTTTCAGAGGGGCCTTGGACAGAATCAATCAAGCATATGGGCACCCCATTAATGTAAGCTTTGCCAGTCCAAACTCTTGCTAGGTGAGGGTCATAGGAGGTTTACGAGATAAATAAAAGACAAATACCAATATAATTTTAGACCTAGAGGAGAATTAGAACTCATCTAGTCCAGTATTCTCTCTTTGCTGATGCAGGCGACAAGGTCGAGAATCTGATTCAAGATTACACAGCCAGCTAGCAACAGAAATAGAATTGGAAGCCACGCCTTCAAACTCCTAACATTCAATTGAATAAAAAAAATACACTGGCTTGGGGCACCTGGGTGGCTCAGTGGGTTAAAGCCTCTGCTTTCGGCTCAGGTCATGGTCTCAGGTTCCTGGGATCGAGCCCACCGTCGGGCTGTCTGCTCAGCGGGCAGCCTGCTTCCTTCTCTCTCTCTGCCTGCCTCTCTGCCTACTTGTGATCTCTGTCTATCAAATAATAAATAAAATCTTAAAAAAAAATACACTGGCTCCTGAGTGCCTCTCAGTAATGACAGTACACCATCTTCGTGTCCGAGCATCAGAGGAACAGACACGTAACTGTTTTAGAAACATAGTTTGGAGATGGCAGTTGTGAATCAAGCTTTCTGGACTTCACAAGGATTCTTCTGTTTTACATTTGGAAGTGCCACCCTTGAACCATTCCCCTTGCAAAATCACCGCATATTTATTGTATAAGCACTCCAAACCTCAACGTGGTTTTTGTCCTCAAAGAGCTTCCTCCAGACTTGTAGGCACAAGACGTGGACATATAAAAAAGTTGAAGAAGAAAGAAAGAAACATAACCTAGAATTATTGCCTGGCGAATGATCTAGAGAAATGAGGAAAGCATTTCAAAGAGAAAGTTGTTTTTGTCAGAAATATCTCAAGGAGACTGTGAATGTCCATCTTAGTCTTTAGGGGTATGTGATCACTGAATAAAATGAAAAGGAAGAATATTCTGGGCAGGGATCAAAATGTGAGCAAAGGTCTGTGTTGAAGAATCCACACAGTGCATTTAATTAGTAATTAGTCTAGCGGGGTGCTGGGGACATGTTGGGGACCACTGGGAGATTAGGATAGACAGATTGGGACAGCACAGAAGGTCTTGAATGTTATATTAAAGAGTTTGAATTTTATCCTACAGAGGACTGGTGACTAACTGAAACATTGGTGGCAGGGGAGGGCTGTGAACACAGAGGGAAGATTTATCTGGTGGTATGATGATAGCTAGGAGAAAGACTTGGAGCCAGAACACTGGTTAGAAGTTTATTTTGACAAACTGATAGGATGATGGCCAGAAGAACACAAATCAGAGACATTAAAGAGGGAGGATAGGAAGTCTTGGTGAGTTAGAGGCAGGGAAAATTCAAAGATGATTTTTCAAGTGGGTAACAATTAGATTAGTAATAATATGACAAAGAGGGAAAAATAATGAGATGGAAGGAATTTGGGGAGGGAACTAGGAGGGTACTTTGAGATAGTGAGCTTGCTTCCAGACTTAAGATTTTTGATGTAATGGTGAAGTATACAAGGAGAGATGTCCAGGAACAAAGTGCATATAAGGGTGGCAAGGGCAGAAATTTGAATTTAGTTGGTTTGCTGAAGCCCTTGCATGCCAGCTTGGAGCTGTGAAACTAGGAGATCCTGAATAATTTAGATCCCAAACACTCTAAAATATAAAATCCAACCTGTTACCAAATTATTCAGATTTGATTTTATTCTCTTAATGACCTAGAGAAAGAATTTACTGTCCCATGTATTTTTACAAGTAAGGAAAAATAATATTTAAAAAAAATAATTAATGATCTCTGAACTTACCTGGTAAGACTTTTTAAAACTGAGGAATTGGGGTGCTTGGGTGGCTCAGTTGTTACGTGTCTGCCTTCCACTCAGGTCATGATCCCCCCCATCAGGCTCCCTGCTCAGCAGGAAGCCTGCTTCTCCCTCTCCCCCTCACCCTGCTTGTGTTCCTTCTCTTGCTGTCTCTCTGTCCAATAAATAAGTAAAATCTTAAAAAAAAAAAAAAAAAAAACCTGAGGAATAACCCACTTACTGTAAAAATCTAATCATGGATTTTTACACACACACACACACACACACACACACACACACACTACCACCACAACCACCAAGATCAAGATAATAGAACATTTCCAGCACTCAAAAAGCACTCTAGAAAGCTTTCTTCCAGACCACACCCAAGGATGCCCACTGTTTTGACCACTATCCACATAGATAACTTTTGCCTATTTTGAATTTCATATTAATTGGATCATATTATATCTTTCTATCTATCTACCCATCCATCCATTATCTAATTTATCTATCTGAAGATTTTACTTTTTTTTTAAAAAAGTTTTTATTTATTTATTTGTCAGAGAGAGAGAGAGAGAGAGCACTGGCAGGCAGAGGCAGAGGGAGTAGCAGGCTCTCTGCTGAGAAAGGAGCCTGATGTGGGACTTGATCCCAGGACACTGGGATCATGACCTGAGCCGAAGGCAGCAGCTTAACTCACTGAGCCACCCCGGGCGTCCCTAAAGATTTTCCTTTTAAGTCATCTCTACACACAACATGCAGCTTAGACTCACAACCCTGAGATCAAGAGCCACACGCTCCATCGGCTGAGCCAGCCAGGCACGTCCTATATATATCTGTATATCTAAGTATATATTTTATATTTACACACTTCTGTTTAATGTATGTTTTATATTTACATACTATATATATATATTTTTTTCTTTTGGTTGAAATGCATTTTTTTCCAACATTTTATTGATGGAAAATTTTAAACGTATGCCAAAGTAGAAATAATTTTCTAATGTATTTACACTCAGATTCTACCATTAAAATTCTATCATAGTATATACTCTTTGATAATATAAATATACCATCTTGCTTTTTGTTCTCTATTCTACCGCTCTTCTTTCATACTTTTCCCCTTCTATGAGGTTGTCTTTTTTTAATACATTCTATGATTATTTTATATTTTATTTCTATTGTTGACTTAAGACCTATACTTCCTTTTCTAGTAGTTTTTCTCAGTTTACTTTAATATTTAATTTACTAAGTCTGTTATTAAATAACATTAAAGTATTTCATATACACTATAAAACCCTTTGTTCAGCATACTTCAATTTCGCCTCCTGTCCTTTATGCTATTATACTTCCGAAAATACTATAAACCCCATAATATATTGTAATTTTTACTTGGAGTCAATGATCTTTTACAGAAATTTAGAAAATGATTTTCAAATGTTTGTTTTTTTTTTCCTTTTCCTCTATCTTTTTAGACAGGTCTGATTCCTTTCACTTACTAGTGTATCTGTAAGATTCTTTTCTTTTAGAGTCTGAAGAATGTTTATTTTATTTTTATTATTTTTCTTTGAGTATGGTTGACGACAACATTACATTAGTTTCAGGTGTACAGCTTGGTGATTTGACAAGTTTATGTATTACACTGTGTTCACCTCAAGTATAGCTACCATCCGTCCTGTTACATTGTTGTTACAATATCACTGACTGTATTCTTTATGCTCTGACTTTCATTGCCATGACTTACTCATTCCATAACTGGAAGCCTGTATTTCCCTCTTCCCTTTACCCATTTTGCTCAACACTTCTCTCCCACCCCTACACTTGGCAATCACTAGTTCATTCTCTGCATTTATGCTTCTGATTCGGCTTTTTGTTTATTTATTTGTTTTGGAGTCTAAGAATGAGTAGAATCCTATGGTATTTGTCTTTCTCTGTCTGATTTATTTCACTTAGCATAATTCCCTCTAGGTCCATCCATGTCATCACAGATGGCATGAACTTATTCTTTTTTATGGCTACAATGGTAATATTCTATTGTATAAATATACCACATCTTCTTTAACCATTTGTCTATTGACAGACTCCAAATTTGCTTCTATGTCTTGGCCATTGTAAATAACGTTGCAATAAACATAGGGGTGCCTATAACTTTCTGAATTACTGTTTTTGTTTTCTTTGGGTAAATAGCCAATAGCAGAATTATTAGATCATACATTATTTACATTTTTTTAAAGATTTTATTTATTTATTTGACAGACAGAGATCACAAGTAGGCAGAGAGGCAGGCAGAGAGAGAGGAAGGGAAGCAGGCTCCCTGCTGAGCAGAGAGCCCGATGCGGGACTCGATCCCAGGACCCTGAGATTATGACCTGAGCCGAAGGCAGCAGCTTAACCCACTGAGCCACCCAGGCGCCCCATTATTTACATTTTTAACTTTTTGAGGAAACTCTATATTGTTTTTCCACGGTGGTGGTAGCAATTTACATTCTCACCGGTGGTGCATGGGGTTTCCCTTTTCTCCACATCCTCCCCAACACT
Organism: Lutra lutra; assembly: GCF_902655055.1. NCBI lineage: Eukaryota > Metazoa > Chordata > Mammalia > Carnivora > Mustelidae > Lutra > Lutra lutra. The sequence goes on along the minus strand of NC_062287.1, from coordinate 18,080,211 downwards.
TGTTATTTCCTTATTTTGATTTTAGCCATTCTAACTTGTGTAAGGTGATATCCCATTGTGGTTTTGATTTGCATTGATTGATTTATTTATGATGCTGAGTCACTCTTCATGTGTCTGTTGCTGTGAGATTCGTTTTTATTATTGCATATACCAGTAGGTTTTGTTTTTATTACTATGTGGTATGTCACTGTATATATATCCCACACTTTTAATTTTCATATTTTTTCCATTGCTGATGGATATTTATGTTGTTTCCAGGTTTCAACTATTATAAACAAATCTGTGATAAGCATTCTTTTGAAAAGATTTATTTATTTGAGAAAAAGAGATCGGGGAGGGGGAGGGGCAGAGAAGAATTTCAAGCAGACTTCCCACTGAGCACTGAGCCCAACATGGGACCCTGAGATCATGATCTGAGCTGAAATCAAGAGTCGGGTGCTCAACTGACTGAACCACCCAGGCGCCCTTGTTATAAACATTCTTATACATGTCTTTGGTGGCATGAGCACAGGATCTGATTTTGAAAAGTGATTTCTGGGGGTGCCCCTTGTCAGGCTCTGGACTCAGCGCTGAGTCTGCTTCTCCTTCTTCCTCTGTTCCTCCCCCTGATTGTTCTCTTGCTCTTAAATAAATAAATTAATTAAAATCTTTAAAAAAAGTAACTTCTGGAATTCTCTGGAAGACTACATTCTATCAGTCAATCCATTTGTGTTTTTACCAGTGATGAATCTTTTGCAGAAATAGCTTATGACTTTCTAAATGGTTGGTAGGAGCTAAGAGAGGCTGTTCATCAAATATTTTCCTGTACGATGTCCCAGGATGACTGTGTGCTTGTATAATAAAATCCTTAAAACTTAAAGGCAATACAATTAAAACCAGACTCTCTGCACACCTTGTTTGAAAAATAACACAAACCCACACATATCATCACAAAATAATGCAGACATGCTCAGGATCCATGCAGAGACGCAGGATACTATATAGAGTACCATAACTTTGATATGATTAAGATTTGCTGTTGAATCCTTATTCTGGCTCTTTCTAGCTGCTTGTCCTTAAACAAGATACTCAACAACTTGCCTTAGTTTTCTTAACTAGAGAATAGTGAGATTCTTACACATACTATAGGTGTGAAGATCAGAGGAGATAGCAGATGTCAAGCACCCAGAATAGTGACTTTTCTCAGGGGACTTGCTAAATTCTTTAAGGAAGGTGGGCACCCAAAGACTGTAGACGAACAAGGAGGCATTCTTCCTGAGGAGTGTGTGTGTAAGCAAAAGTAGGGAAATGGCAATTTATTTGACACCTTCTTCAATGATGAGTTGCAAAGTTTGGCTGGAGTGGTGTGCGTATGAGAAGTGGTAGTTATCCTAAGATCTGGGCGGAGAGGCAGGTTGGGAGCAGATTTAAACATTACTACATGTCGGGATGAATGGTTCAACTTTATCCTGTGGGGAAGTGATTTTTTGGAGGGAAGGAAAATGCCCAAGTGTTTGGGGCGAGGGAGAGCAGCTTGGCCATGTTGAGAAGTTTGAAAGGAGGGGAGGGAGGAAGCAAAGAAAATCTGTGCTTTTCATGGATGAATGGACTCTGTGGGACACGGCTACATTTTCCAAGAGAAGATTGTTGAACCAGTCAGGCAGACCTGTTCACTGTTCTCTTTTTGGTCCCCTGCTTTAGATGATTTCTTTCCCTTTTTTCTCTGCCAACTCATGTTCCAGTCTTCCTTCAGAATTTGGCTCAAGGTTCACCTCCACCAGGAGACCTATTTGGTGTCTGGTCTGTAACTGATTTTTAATTTGGGTCAATGATCCATTAAAGAAAAATGGTTCCCTATTCTGAACTCTAGGACTGACTGCTGTTAGATATGCCAAAGTTTAGTGGACAGTGTTGAGAAACTGCACCGATAAGAAGCAGTCAGCCTCTCTGTAGAAGCCGTCAGATACTGGATCTGTTGGAAATGAAGTCAACTCTTCATTATATTTTCCTCTTTGTGTACTTTTCCTGGGATGGTGCCCAAGTCTGGGAAGAGGAGAATGAATATAGCTCCGAATGGGTTAGCTGTGAGTAAGCATCTGTGTTCTTGGATCTCTTAGCCTAGGGAGCAGGAGGAGGTCAGCATGCCTGTAAGAGGGAATGGAAGGATTTTAATTAATGCACGGATATGCCCAGCATGCAGGTCTACACAAAGTGGAAAATTTTGCAACAAATTAATTTATGAAAAATGTGTGAGGCTGATCTTGTACTTGCTCTTATTTTGTGACCATAGAGTAAAAATAAATAGGGCCTTAACAGTATGTAAGTTTGTATCTGTCTCAAATACATTTTCAGCGTAGCGTTTGGTCATTTCAGTCAGGCTTCTTTATATTTAAGTCAATTTTATTGAAGTGCAATTTACATAAAATAAAATTCATTCTTTTTAAGCATACAGTTAAGTGAGTTTTGACACATGTTTACAGTTATGTAACCATCATCACAGTCCAGATATAGAACATTTTCAAATTCCCAACCCGAAACTCCCTTATTCTCCTTTGCAGTAAATCTCGTGCTTCCGTTCCTGTCCCCAGTCAGTGATCTCATTTCTGTCACTTTAGTTTTGTCTTTCCCAGAAGGTTATATAAACCATATCTGGCTTCTTTCACTTAATCTATGTTTTTGAGATTTATCCATATTGTTTCATATTTGGGTGATTTGTTCTTTTTTATTGCTGAGTGGTATTCCATTGTATGGAAATGCAATATAGTTGACACTTGAACAACCTGGGGGTTAGGGGGTCAACCCCCTGCACCATTGAAAAATCTGTGTATACCTTTGACTCCCCCCAAACCTTAACTACTAATAGCTTACCATTGATCAGAAGCCTTGTCAATCACATAAACAGTCAATGAGCCCATATGCCTTACGTATTATGTACTGTATTCTTACAATAAAGTAAGCTAGAGAAAAAGCGTTGTTAAGAAAATCATAGGAAGGGGGCCACCTGGGTGGCTCAGTGGGTTGAGCCTCTGCCTTCGGCTCAGGTCATGGTCTCAGGATCCTGGGATCGAGCCCCACATCTGGGCTCTGCTCTGCTCTGCTCAGCAGGGAGACTGCTTCCCCCTTCCCCTCTGCCTGTCTCTCTGCCTACTTGTGATCTCTCTCTCTGTCAAATAAATAAACAAAATCTTTTTTTTTTTAAAGGAAAATCATAGGAAGAAGTACCTTTACATTACTGTACTGTATTTATTGAAAAAAATCCATGTGTAAGTGGACATGCGTAGTTCAAGCTTGTGTTGTTTTGGGGTCAAACGTAATTTCGTTATCAATTCACAAGTCCAATTCACAATGGACATGTGGGCTGTTTCCAGGTTTCGTTCATTAAGAATAAAGTTGCAGGCGCCTGGGTGGCTCAGTGGGTTAAGCCTCTGCCTTCGGCCCAGGTCATTGTCTCAGTGTCCTGGGATCGAGCCCCACATCTGGCTCTGTGCTCAGCGGGGAGCCTGCTTCCCCCTCTCTCTCTGCCTGCCTCTTTGCCTACTTGTGATCTCTCTCTCAAATAAATAAATTAAAAACAAAAAGAATAAAGTTGCTATAAACATTTGTGGGTAGGTCTTTGTATGAATGCATATTTTTATTCTGTAGGGTAAATACCCAGGAGTGGGATTTCTGGATCATATGGGAAGTGTATGTCGAGCTTTATAATAAACTGCCAAACCATTTTCCAAAGTGGCCATATCATTTTGCACTCCCATGAGCAAAGTATAAGAATTCCAGTTGCTCTGTAACCTTGCCATGCCATTGCTTTTTTTTTTTTTTTAAGATTTTATTTATTTATTTGTCAGAGAGAGAGAGAGAGAGCACAAGCAGAAGGAACAGCAGGCAGAGGGAGAAGCAGGGAGCCGGATATGGGACTCGATCTCAGGGGCTTGGGACCATGACCTGAGCTGAAGGCAGACATTTAACCAACTGAGCCACCCAGGCGCCCCTCCTTGCCATTACTTGTCAATCTTTTAAGTTTTAACAATTTAAAGGTTGTATAGTGGCATCTTATTTTCGTTTTTATTTGCATTTTCCTAGTGATTAAATATATTGAGCCTCTTTTCATGTGGCTATTGTCAAATTTTCTTTGGTGAAATATGCATTCAAATTTTTTTTTTAAGATTTTATTTATTTATTTGACAGACAGCGATCACAAGTAGGCAGAGACGCAGGCAGAGAGAGAGAGGGGGAAGCAGGCTCCCCGCTGAGCAGAGAGCCCGATGGGGGGCTCCATCCCAGGACCCCGAGACCATGACCTGAGCCGAAGGCAGAGGCTTTAACTCACTGAGCCAACCCAGGCGCCCCTGCATTCAAATATTTTGCCCTTTTTATTAATGGATTGTTTGTCTTCTTATTGAATTTTGAGGCTTCTTTATATATTCTGAATGTAAGTTCTTTATCACATACAAGTTTTGCAAATATTTTCTTCCAGAGTATATCTTATCTGTTAATTGTTAAGGGTTTTTTTTTGAAAAGTAGAAGTTTTAAATTTTGATGAATTTCAAGTTACCAATTTTTCTCTTATATGGTTCATGCTTTTTTGTCCTATATACAGAATCTTTGCCTGACTCAAGACCACAAAGATTTTGTCCTATGTTTTTTACTTTAGACATTGTATAGTTTTTAACTCTTAAGATTTATGTCTCTAAGACATTTGAAGTTAAATTTTGTGTATAGTGCAGTTAATTCGGGGTGTGTCTATGGATGTCCAATTGTTTTACCATTCTTTGACTCTGAAAGGCTATCCCTAGTTACAGGACCTTTGGTCCCCTCAGTGAAAATCAATCGATCATATGTTAGCTATTTCCTGTTCCATTGTTCTATGCGACTCTTCTTATATCAGTACCATGCCAACTGATTCCTGTAACTTGGTAGTAAATTTTAAAAGTAGTGTAATTCCTCCAAATTATTTTTTCTTTTTTCAAAATTGTTCAGTCTCTCGTAGGTATTTTGTATTTCCACTTAACTTTTAGAGTCAGCCTATAAATTTCTAAAAGCTTGCTGGGACTTTGCAGGGGACTGCGTGAAATCTATAGATCAATTTGTAGAGAATTGTCACCTTAACCATACTGGGCCTTCTGGTCCATGTGCCCAGAATGTGTTCTCCATTGACTTCAATCTTTTTCAAGACCTTCTAGTAATGTTTTGTAGTTTTCGGGTGTATGAAGTTTGCATATTCTTTGTTAGTTTTATCACTAAATATTTCATATTTTTGAGGCTGTTTGAGGTGGTATTAAAAATATTTTAATTTCCGGGGGCACCTGGGTGGCTCAGTGGGTTAAAGCCTCTGCCTTCGGCTCAGGTCATGATCCCAGGGTGCTGGGATCGAACCCCGCATCGGGCTGTCTGCTCCACAGGGAGCCTGCTTCTCCTCTCTCTCTCTCTGCCTGCCTCTCTGCCTGCTTGTCATCTCTGTCTGTCAAATAAATAAATAAAATCTTAAAAAAAAAAGAATTAAAAAAATATTTTAATTTCCACTTGACCACTGCTACTTTTTAGAAACACAAACAATTTTTGCATATTGACCCTGTGTATTAGTTTCCTAGGACTGTTGTAACAAACTACCACAAATCTCATATTTTTGAAGGCTAGAAGTCCCAAATCCATCTACAAAGTTAAAAAAAAAAAAAAGATACTACAACTGGTAAGTAGATTTAGCAAGGTAGCAGGACACAAGGCATTGTGGGTTGGATTGTGTTCCCTAAAAAGATGTTCTGTAACTGTGAATGTGACCTTATTTGGAAATACAGTCTTTGCAGATATAATCAAGTTCAGATGAGGCCATATGAGATCAGGTTTACTTACTAGTTCTAGTTCTTTTTTTGTTTTTTAATTTTTATTCTTTGCTTTTCTATATAGATGCTAGGTTAGCAATGCAACATCCAGAGAAAAATCTGCTCTAATGTAACTACTTATGGGATTAAAAGGCTTTTCCCCCTTTAAATTGTTTCTGTTAGTTGCAATCTTGACTAATACACCTTAAGCAGACCTCTCTAAAATTTTCCAAGACTCTCTTCACACAAGGTGTTGTTCCAATCATTACATGCTTTTCCAAGGGTAAGGTGTGTATTGTACTTGCTTCAGGTGCAAAACTTAAGGAGGCACCAAAAACACCAGTAATCAAGATACATGACACCTTGATGTAATATTTTAAAACAAACACACAAAAATTAACAGTGAACAAAATATCAAAATTTCAAACAGAAAGGATCCTGCCCTGCGTGTGCATGACCCTGCCTCACTCACCTCACCCTTGTCCTGGCCCAGCTATTAAGATGGCCATAAACTAGTCTTCCCCGAAGTGGACAATTACGGGGAGACCAGTCACACGTACCTACCACAGCTTCAGGGGCCAGCATGGCCAAACTTAATACTGTGTCTGTTTTCTCTTCCTCCTTTCACCTGATTTAGTTTCGTAGCTCAATTGCTTCTTAGTCTTCTGTTCTTAAGGATATGATTCCTGCTGTGATGGGTTACATACACAAGCCTGGATTTATGTCAAAGTCTCAACTGCAGAATCTTCTGGATAGCCCAAGGGCACATGTTCAATAAAGAAGCCACTCCCTTGGGGCACCTGGGTGGCTCAGTGGGTTAAGCAGCTGACTTGGGCTCGGGTCATGATCCCAGGGTCCAGGAATGGATCCCCTCGTCGAGCTCCCTGATCGGCGGGGAGTCTGCTTCTCCCTCTCCCTCTGCCTGCTGCTCTGCCTACTTGTAGTCTCTCAATCTCTTGTCAAATAAATAAATAAAATCTTAAAAAAAAAAAAAAAGCAGCCACTCCCTTGTCTCATTTCCAACCTCCACGTGCGGTGTCTCCCAGCCATGTGATGGTACCGCAGGTGGACAGCTGAGTGAAAGTGAGCCAGCTTCATTGCTGTCTTCCAGTTTGGAATCTGATTTCAAAAACAGTGTATGAAATACTGTGTCGAGGCAGGAACAACAGCACATAAACTGTTATGTACCCATGTTCTAGCAAGTGGAGAGAAAGTTGGTTAGCAAAGAAAAGGGTTTTAAGCAGTTAGGCAGGACTGAGACAGAGAGGTAGAGGCAGCCTTGGGTTTCTAAGAGCTTCCCAGTTCCTGCTTCCAGTCCCATCTTTAGCCACGGCTCTGTTCTTGTTTTTGAATCCTATTACCACCATATCATTCATGGAACAAATGCCTGTCCCAGCTTTTTTCTTAAGGTCCGTCCCATTTGTTTCCAGTAGTTGCTGTTGGAGAACGTCGACTAATAAGCTCTTTCCAACTTCCCAAACTCGATGCATGCTTTATCCCCCTTGGTGCACCAAGGAAGCTACCCAAATTCTTCTTTCCTGTTTTGTTGCTGCTTAATGAAATCCTTTTCTCCAGTAGTACCGAGACTCCTTTCTGCCTTTTAGCTTTCTTTCCCTTCTTTCTTTTGCACGTTTCCTTGGTGTTCCTTACACGTATCACACCAACTTTGTTCCCAAGATGATTCTTCCATTATGGTTCGTTTCTTCTCAGCACATTTCGTGGTCTATCCCAAATATTAGCATTTATTAAGTGTCTCTATTGCATAAAAGTTACAGAAATCAGCTTTTTTCCTGATATTTTCCACCTTATTCATTGTGCCATCTTCAGTTTAAACCTCATTTCCATGATGAATCCCTCTCTCACCAATTTCTTTCCTTCTGCTCCAGAAAAAAAAATAATGTAGGTAGTTCTTTGTATATGAATCTATTATAATATGTCTCTCTTATATCCCCTCAAGGCAAGGGATATCTTACTCAATTGTATTATGAGCACTTAACCCATAGTAGGTAATTAGTAGGTGCTTGCTGAATGCATGCATGAATGAAAGGCTATCTAGTTTGCCACATATGAGATTGGAGAAAGTGCCTGATGATCACATGTAACCCTTGGACACTGTGTTCCTCAGGGCTCTGTTCACCATGTCTCCTCCCACGTCACCCTGTTTCTCTGCATGATCTTAGTTACCTCCAGGACTTCATTTGCCACCTGCCATATGTCAGTCCCTCCCAAGTCTATATTTTTAGCCCAGATCCTTCTCCTTAGAGCCAAACTCATAATTTCAGCTACTTAGTAGGCTTTTCCAGTGGGTGTTTCTGAAGCCACTTCAGACTCAGTTTAGTCTGCCCCATCTTTATTCATTACCTTCTCCACCCACTCCATCCCCACTTTCTTCTCTTCCTTCTTTCCCTCCTCCTCCTCGGATTCCTGAAACAGTCAATGGCAGCCCTATGTAGTCAACTGAACAAACCTGATGTCACCCCAACCTGTAACACATCGCTTGGTACTAGAGGTCACGGTTTGTTGAATAAATAAATGCCATTCACAAAGACGGCCAAGTCAACTGAAAATGATAAATTTGGTGGTTACATTTAAGAATGGTCTGACTCAGCGATCAAAAGCGAGGAGGAGTGTAGGCTCTGGGACTTCTGCAGATTTCACTTTTGGTGTCTTGGAACATGAAACAGACCAATGTCATTCATGAGGTCTTCGTTTAAAATCAGACCTAGAGGTTAATTACTTGTCATCCTCCGTGACACTATTTGAAATGTTTTCCTCTAGACCTGGGGGCCTTCGTCGTGATGCCCTCTCATACACAGGACATGGACCTCTCTGGAGAAGTGCCATGGGTAAGTTTTTCTCTCCTAGAGATTGGGGATATTTTGTGTAATATACCACTGGGAACAAGGCTCAGAACTAATTTTTCACTCTTCATTTTTGGGTTAGTATTAGAGGCATCAATTGTGGTGGAACACCAGGGGCTTTGGGAGTCAGACCAATGTGAGTTTGAATTCCAGCTCCTTCATTTACCAGCTCTGTGACTTTGGACAAGCTCTTTTAAGTTCTTTGAATCTCAGTCTCTTCATCTGGAAAATGGAGACGAAATTAGGCATAGCATAGGGTTATCTGAAAGTTATGTGTCGGACAAAAGAGAGACGGGGAAGCCTCATTAGACTTGACCTTTCTTCCATTCTTCTGTTAGATGAGTGGTGTTCTCCAAGTGACAGGTCTTGATTGCGTCTGTTTCCTCATCAGTGAATAAATTAATAGTTATCCACAGGGTTGTTGTGAGGACAGAATTAGTTATACTCACATGAAGTGCATGGTTATTTAAGAAATATTAGATTCCTGGAGCACCTGGGTGGCTCAGTGGGTTAAGCCTCTGCCTTCAGCTCAGGTCATTGACCCCAGGGTCCTGAGATGGAGCCCCACATCAGGCTCTGTGTTCAGCAGGGAGCCTGCTTCCCCCTCCCTCTCTGCCTACTGCCTTTCTGCCTACTTGTGATCTCTCTCTCTCTCAAATAAATAAATAAAATCTTAAAAAAAAAAAAAAGAAATATTAGATTCCATCGTTTCTTCCTTCCCTGTAAGATTCTGGGAAATGCCCGAGTGTATTTTCAGTCTGTCAGAACATTCTAGTCAACCTTCAGGCTCTTGTTAGACTACAGGAGACCTGGGAAGATACCAACACAGAAGAGCGTTACTGCTTTGCTCATTTGTAGGATTCAGGATCGCTCAACAGCGGTGATTAGGAGAGGAACATTGCCATCTTCTCCGTGACAGCAGCATGCTTCCCCGGATGGTATCAGATTTGCTTTGGGGTGGGGGGTGGGTCTTTCATCATGGTGCATTTAAGCAATGTTAAATGACTAATGGCCTGCGAGCGCTTGCAGGTTACTTGTGGGTACGCACAGTTTCTGATTGGTGGAAGCACCGGCCAATCCTTATCCACTCAGCAAGGGCAGTTTGCTTATTAATTAGGCAGTTACTGATTTCAGCTAAATCAAGGTGTATTTCCCAGCCATCAGGACCACTCTCTGTTTCTTCCTCCTTCCGTTCTGCACAATGCCCCCTTCTTCACTCCCTGTCCTGAATAAACTGATGGTAATCCATTCTCTTCAAATACCCAGAAGACTGGACTTTCTTCAACTGACAACTACAGCAAAAGTAGTAACAGCAACAACTGCATTTCTCCAGAAACAGAATTCTAGTGATGAGGGAACGAAGGTAACTTCAGTTACATATGTTTGCATAATGGTGTGAGTTGGTTATATGGCAGGTGATGTGGGAAACGAAGGCAAAAGAAAAAAAATTAAATTTCCTTACTGCCTACAGCCCACTGACAAGTCCTTGAGACAGACAGAGTGACCTTCCTCTAGGAACTCGGCCTGGATGTTAATACTTTGCTAAGGGCAAAAGGCAATCTTAACATTATCCTGATGACCCACCACCCCTGACCCCCAGGATCCTGTAGGCCTTCTTTAACATATAAAAATTCCTTTGGAAACTTCTTTATCTCTACCCCCCAAAGATACATGGTGGCAATCATCCCTCAAGTATATGGCCCAAAGATATACCTCTGAAGGGTCTCCTGACTGGGGTTTTACTAGGCAGTAATAAATAACATTTTCCCAGCAATAGCTAGCCCCCTCAAGGTCATTGAAACCTTGTTGCTAAAACACCTGGGAGGCTTGCGCTGTCCCTAACCCCCTCCCAACTTGGAAGTATATAATGGCCCCACCTCATGACCCCAGTGCAGCTCTTTCTGCCCGTGGGTCCTGTCCCCAAGATTTAATAAGACCACCTTTTTGCAGCAAAGATGTCTGGAGAATTCTTTCTTGGCCATCAGCTCCAAACCCTGACATCTTTCCTACCTCAGAAGGCACATGGAGGCAGGTTTTTCTAGCATGTGCCACACACTGAAGTGTGTGATATCTGCCTACCAAACACCGTTTTCCAGGATGGGTTGATAAATGGATGACTCTCAGGGGGCTTGACTGTGACAAACCGTGTCACTCACCAGCTTACTTTGACTGGTTGCCTTAAAAGCCTCCCGGTTTGAATTTCTGTGGGTGTGGCAGGAATGGAAAATGGTAGAGGGAGTTCAAGAAGAAGAGGCGGCAGAAGGGAGGCCACAGGGATGGGGTGGGAATGGGAATTTCCATGTGAGAGCCTTTTGGGAATCTGGAAGCAAACAGTTTATTACCCCAAACCTCCCAGTCCCTTGATAGATTGCTGTTGGCATTGGTGTTATTGGAAAAAAAAAAAAAGTCCTTGTTTCTTAGAAAAAAAATTAGCGAGGCAAATACAGGACATTGAAATGCAGCAGTGGGAAGGAAAAGAAGGGGTAAAATGCACTTGGCAAAGAATTTCAAGATCAGCCAATGGTGTTTATTGAAATGGCATTGAATTAAAAACTGAAGGGAGGTAATGGCATCTTCTTTAGTAGAGAGATTTAAAAGAAAAAACCAAGATCAACCACCAGGCCAACTCTACCCAGGAAACACTGTAGAAAAAAAAAATGTATGCAAGGTTTCTTTTCTTTCTTTCCCTTTTTGTTTTGTTTTGTTTTGTTTTGTTTCTTATATCCAAACAAAGAGATGTGTGCTTGCTACTGAAACAAGGAAAACACACTGCCCACATAGCCTGGCGGTTCTGAGCCTCTCTCTCTGGATGGCGACATTCCCCCCCACCCCATTCCTGGCTGAGTCCTGCCCCTCTGCCTGGTCCCCAGGCCCCCATTTACTCAGAGGCTTGTTTCCAGAACATGGATTTTCTCAGTAACGGGGCAGCGTTTCTCTCGCCGATGAATGGTCCAAAATGAGGCTCCGGGTGAGAACAGTTAGAAACTGTAATTGCTCTCTGGACATCTCACACTCTGAGCCACATTCTTATTTTTATAAGGAATTAGCTACAGATTGGGTAGCATTTGTCATGCGTTGAAACGTTTCCTGTGTCTTTCTGGCAGGACCACGTTCTTGTTAGAATGCTGGAGCTTCTCATATTCCCGCTTCCTCTCCCCATCTCTCTCGGTCTCTCTCTCTCTCTCTTTTTGGCTTGCCAATTCCAGCACCTTCACATACATTACCCCGTCCTTTCATCTCCAAGATGACCTGAAATGACCTTTTGCTTGGCACGAGACGTGATTCAACTGATAATAAAAGGGATGGGGGAGGGGGTGGGAGGCGGCGGGAGGCGGCGGCTGTCTGCGCAGGGCTGTCTGCGCAGGGCCGAGCCGGGAGGGGAGCCGAGAGGGGGAACCGCATCAATTTAAAGACAAACGCCGCCTTTTTTTTTTTTTTTTTTTGCTGTGCCATTTCCTGTAGTTAATTTCCACGTATCACCTATTACACGAAGGGAAAAGATATATATATATATATTTGAAGGCGTACCACTCTCTTTGTTTAAACCGGGAGGCTGCGGGGGGGGGGGGGGGTCGGCTGGGGAAGAAGGGGAGAGGAGAAGGGGAGAGGGGAGGCAGGGTGCGCGGTGGGGGGGCTGGCACCCCGCCCCCAGCAGGCCGGCCGGCCGAGCCCTGCGCCGGAATGTGGGGTGGGCCGCCCCGCAGCTTTCTTTCTTTCTGCCCGGGTGTTTGCTGCTGGGAGCGTCTCTCCAAAGCAACGACCCCCGCTGGGGTTCCAGCGCTCAGTTCCCTTCCATTTTGCATCCGCGGCCTGGGAGGGGCGTGGGCTTTTCCCGGAGGCCTGCTTGCTTTGTTGTTTTAGGAAACTAATTTTTCACTAACTCCAGAACTCCAAATAGATGCCCATGGCAAGTCTCATCGACCCTCTCCGTCTCTGTCTCTTACTTAGGGAGGAAAAAAAAGAACACACTATTTATTTGGCTCCTCGGCGGAGGGTGCGGGAGTTGCCACAGCAACAGCTCTGAACCTTGCACCGCCCGCGGCTCTTATTGTAGCCTGGCCCGCCTCCCCCGAGACCTCCTCTTTAAAGAGACGCGCCGGCGAGACTGCGCGAGTTTGGGGTGCGGGCGGGTGCGTTGACGTATCATCGACTCCACGGGAAGAGACAAAGACAAGCGTTTTCTTGGGTGGTTCGCAGGGTGCTTTTAGCCATGCTTGACTAGATCGGATGTCGGAGGAGAAATATGGGGGCTTAGGAAGTCAGCGGGGACCTGAGTTCGGGGAACTTCTTGTCTAAAGGCTTGTGAAATGCTAGAACACAATACAAAGGTGTCCTGGCCCTTTCTGAGGTTGAGGACAGCCCTCCTGTGAGCTGGCTGGGATGATTCTGCAGCGGAGGCCTGGTCCCCTCTCCTCTCTTGGGCCGAAGGAAACAGGCTCCAGGTGCTCTGAGCTCAGAGAGGTGAAACTCATCGCCCTGGGTCTGGGAAGAATCCTCTTCCTGAAGTGCCCCATAGGCTGAAATTCCACGAAAGGCTAGAGGTCTGCTCCACTGCTTGTTTGCCTCTCTGGCTTTCCTTGGAAACCATTCATTCACTTCATTCATTCATTCATTCATTCATTCATCTGGGACATCTTGATATTTGCTCTGTTCCAAGCACTGTAGATACAGGGTTGAAAAAAACACTATTCCTAGCCCTTGCCCTCCAGAGGCTTAAAGTCAAGAAGGGGAAAGAAACAAGTACACAGATAATTAATTTCAGGGGAGAAGTGCTGGGAGGATGCTGCCAGTTCAGGGAAGGAGTAACTATATGGTCCTCCCAGTCCCATTACAGCTGCCAGTGTGATTTCCATTAATTCCTTAGCTGAAAAGGAGATAGGTCCTGTGAAATGCCTGATGGAATGCTTTCCCCTCTCCTCTCTTCCAGTAAATATCCCTCTCCTATCCTATCCTATCCTATCACTTCAAGAGTGCCTTCTTATAGGAAAAGAATGACCATTCTGGAACACAGGAGTGCCGGGAAGCTGACCTTGAGGACCACAGTGTGGAAGGGCCCTGCTATTGTCTTTGATGAGAACCTCAGCTCAGGTTCTTTCTAATGTGCTGTAGAGAGGCAAAGAAGCTGGTAGTACCGAGCACCTTCCATGGGCCCCACATTATGCTGATTACTGCTTTACTGTATCTACATTCCATTGAGTCTGCCAGCAGTCTTTCTCACCTGGTACCGTGTTGTGTGCGAACCACAGCATATGGAAAATGATTTGAGTTGACTGTGTTCTCTCAATTGTCCCAATGATGATCAGTAACTAGTACCATTCTAGATACAGGGAGAGAAATTGATTCTTTAATCAATTTCTTTAAGATGTTAGGCTTAATTCTCCCCCAGACTTCCTCTTTTGAAAGTTACAGGGTATCTTCATTTAACAGATGAGGAGAGCGAGGCTCAGGAAAGTTGTTCAAGATCTCAAGCCAACAGTGATGGAACTAGGGATGAGAATCTTTCCTTTTTGACTCCAAAATTTACTGTCTTTCACGATTGCTTGAATACTTTGCACCAGGAAAAAGAATTGGCTACCATTCTACACGCAACTATTATAAAGAAAAAAGAATGGCATGTTAGGATAAAAAGTTTCAGTGGTTTAAAGTCATAAGTGACTTACAGAGTAGTTTGATTGGAAGATCTATAAAGACAAGAATTGAGTAACAGTATCTCTCTTAGAAAATTGTCTTTCAAGTTAGGCAAAGAGCTCACCAAGAAAGACACCATTCAAAGTGACAGGAACACCTTGTTTTTAACTTAGACCATTACTTCCCCGGCCTGATCACTCATGGGACTTAACCTCACATGACTTGTAAAAATGAATACCCCCTCAAAGGCTGGAGTCTTTGTCATCAAAATCAAAGACTAGACCTCCAGCTCTAGGACCATTCCAGAAAAAAAGCTAGATAACTCTTATAATCAATACTGGCATGTTTGGCAGAAGTGAATGCTTTTAAAGGAACGATAAGGATTTGTAAGAGTTTTTCTATGAACTTTCTTCTTCATGCATTTGGTTCTCAGTCCAGGCTATGCAACCTTGGCCTCTGTCCCTTCATTTCATCTAAAAAATGAAGTAATGCTAGTATTTATCACATGGGATCATGGTAAGTGTTACTGTGAGATTAAGCATGCAAAGCACTCAGCACAGTGCCAAGCCCATATGAAGTGGTTTTTATTACACTAGCTATTATTATGTTAATTATTATCATCACTTTTATTTGTATTAGAATTGATTGATTAAAGTGGATAGTTGGCATTTTCTTTCCCATGCCTACGGTGGACTTAAGCCACATTATGAGGCTGATAAATCTTTTTCTTTCTGAATTCTTTGTTTTCCCCTCACCATGACACCACTTCTCTTGGTTTTAAACATCCATTTATCCCTGCACTCCTCCCTTCTTCCTTCCTTAGACCTCTCAAACAAAACAGAAACTCTTGCTTCTAAAATGGTTCTCTTATAAATCATTACACTGGGGATTGGTGTGTTTTTTTTTTTTTTCCTGGAAAGAGCCAGTAGACTTTGCAGCATATACAATCTCTGTGGTGACTGTTCAGCTCTGCTGTTGTAATGTCCAAGCAGCCACAGTTAATACCTAAATGAATGAGCGTAGGTGTTCCAATAAAACTTTATTTGGGAACATAGAAATTTGGATTTCATGTAAGGCTCACATGTCACAAAATATTATTCTTTTATTTTTTCCCCCCAACCATTTAGAAATCTAAAAACCACACTTAGCTCTTGAGCTCTATAAAAATAGGCAGTGGACCCATTGTTGGCCTTCTCCAACTTATACTTGAACGTGAGTTTCAATCACTGGCACACTCTTAGGAATATTTGCATTTTCTTTCTTTCTTTTTTTTTCAAGTTCTAGAAGAATGTACAGAAAACACCATTTTGAGGGGGCCGTGGTGGTCAGGGGGTGCACACATAAAGGCAGCTTATCCCCCTTGGCTCTCTGTGGGAAAGATGGCGGGCACAGTCGGGCCCAGCTTGGCCAGCTCAAGGTACTCATTTACAGGAAAACATCAAATCATATGGGAAGAGGCAGTAGAAGAACATCTGCTCTCATGTCACATTTGGCTTCCACCACATTCAGACTCCAGGGCCTTGATAGTATTGTGATTTGGGCAAGTCTCTTTAAAGTCTTTGAACTTGGCTTTTCCTTTCCACTTTCCATAAAAGCGGAAATCATAATGCCTTCTCTGAAGAGTCTTGGGAGGCTAAGTTATGTAGATGCTCTAAGTGACGATGTATACTAAGGAGATGAAGACTAGAACCTGAGAGATATTCTGTAGATGTTGGAACTGTGTATCAGTAGCTCTCAGCCCATGCTTTCTCCAATCAGTCATCAGTGGGGGCAGTAGGAGGGAACTTTGGCTTTTATGAAATGTAAGGGCTGTAGGATTGCATATGGCGGTTCTTCTGGTATTTGAAAAAGAGGCCTTCTGATTGTTTTCAGGCATAGATGCGGAGACTGGTGAGAAGACAGAGTTGGGATATTTTTGGCAAAGGAAAATAAAAATAGAACATTTGAGATGAGACCCAAGCTTGCAAAAGTGGCTGCCATCCTCAGGTTAGAACGTAGCTCAAGATGACATTGGTTTCTGAGAGGACAGTCGAGGTGTCAGAGCCATTTCTGGAATGGCATCTTCAGGCAGAAGGAGCCAGCTCTGCCTGGTTCCCACATTGAATCAGGCTCTTTGAAAGGAGAATCAGGGCCATTTGAGAGGGCTCGTTTGCACAGTCAGACCCTAAATCACTGATGAGGGATGTGTGTTTATGTGCATGCATGCGTGTGTGTGAGAGTGGGAGAATGAGGAGAAACAGGCAAACAGAGAGAGAGGTGTCTCTTTACACTCACTTAAGGTAAGTCTTGCTGTGGGGAAAGACATGAGAGATGTGGCCTAGGGCTTGGGAAACACAGTTCCCTTTACTACAAAAGACAGTTTGCTGTATGGGTTGCATGCCCACACAGCACAGGGTTCTGAGCTCAGGGAAAGAGACCTCTTAGGTCCCAAGAGAGCTTACAGGTGTGCTTTTTGCATATATGGTTATAGAGATTAATTCATATTAAAAGTAACTTATGTAATATTCCCGATATTCTTTTTTTTTTTATGATTTTTTATTTATCTGAGAGAGAGAGAATGCATGAGGGCATAAGTCGGGGGAAGGGGAGACAGAGGGAGAGGGAGAAACAGACACCCCACTGAGTAGGCAGCCCAAAGCTGGGCTGGATCTCAGGGCCCTGGGGTCATGACCTGAGCCCAATGCAGATGCTTAACTGACTGAACCACCCAGGAGCCCCATTCCTAATACGCTTGATAAACAGACGGCTTAGTCAAATTAAAAACAATTCTACTTCTCCCTTATTTTAACAAATGTACCTGCAATATTAGCACAATATTTCACTTAGGACAAGGTTTGGATTTCATCTCACAATTTAAGATTTTCTAAAAATTAAAAAAATCCTGGGCACGTAGGTGGCTCGGTCGGGTAAGTCATGATCCCAGGGTCCTGGGAGGGAGTTCTATATCTAGCTCCTTGCTCAGTGGGGAGCCCGCTTCTCCCTCTCCCTCTGTCACTCATGCTCATTCTCTGTCACGCCCTCTCTCTCAAAATAAATAAATAAAATCTTTAAAAAAAATAAAAAATCCCCCTCCTACCTAAATTCAGTAAATTGAATTCAGTAAGTTATCATTGTTTATAAAAATTATTTAAAATTACCATTCTATATTGGGGCACCTGGCTGGCTCAGCCGAAGGAGCATACCACTCTTGGTATTGGGGTTGTAAGTTTAAGCCCCACGTTGAGTATAGAGATGACTTAAAAATAAAATCTTAAAAAAATTAAAATAACAAGAATTCTATATGTAGAATCATATTTAATTATATGAACTGGTAATGTACAGTTGTTGTTTTTTTTTTTAAAGACTTGATCTGGTGAGTTCTCGTAATGCTGCAAAGCATATGGCCATAGTGTGTTAGCTTAAATTGTAATTTCCAGATCTTTAGTCAACCTTAGGCTAATATTAATTTAATTAATACATGAACTTTGGCTATGAGGGCAATTTTTAAGTAAGAAAAAGTTGCAGATATTAGTTATTAAATATCGTTTTAATTGCCTTTGCTCCTTACTTTATACATAAATAATTGTACCTTAACAGGATATGCAAATGTCTTTAAGTGAAAGAATATATATGCTTATTTTCCTACCTTAAAATTCATCAAAGTGCTATGAAATGTGTGTGGAAAAATTAGCTAGACTGTTTTTGTTTCCTGTCTTCCAGTTTTCTCTTACAGCTGGAAAAACAAAATTTGCTTACTTTAGTAAGGGAGTAATTTATATAAATTTTTGAGATAATAGCAGGTACAATAATTTTGGAGAAACATTTATACAAAGTAATAAATATGGTTTGTTTGTCTTAAGGAAACTGTTTTAGTTCATTAGGATGGTAAATTCAATTACACACACACACACACACGCACATTGTTTCATTTTATATGCTGATAAAAAGTTTAGTTGAAGTAATCTATTTTCATGTTTACTTATTTGTATATGTCCAATTATATATAAAGGCATATCAAGATTAAGTTAAAAAGTTTAAAGGTAAGGGGCACCTGGGTGGCTCAGTGGGTTAAAACCTCTGCCTTCAGCTCAGGTCATGATCCCAGGGTCCTGGGATGGAGCCCCACATCAGGCCCTTTGCTCAGCAGGGAGCCTGCTTCCCTTCCTCTCTCTCTGCCTGCCTCTCTGCCTACTTGTGATCTCTGTCAGATCAATAAATAAAATCTTACAAAAAAAGTTTAAAGGTAAAAAATATAATAAAAGACTAATATTAAGGCAAACAAACTAAATGTTAACAGTCTGAGGTTGGAAAGCTTTGCCAAGTTAATAAGGGAGCAGGAAGGTGAAGGAAAGACTGAATTGTGTAAAAGAAAATATTTACAAAGTTGGCTCAATGTTAATGGATTTATTAAAAAAAAAATTAAAGTTTCCTGAATCCTTTACTGCAAATTGTTGTATGGCTAATATATATACAAAATAAAACTAGGATTTGGGTTCTCCTTTTAAAAAATGACCAAATTATTCTGTGTCTAGATAAGAGACATCATCACCAAAATATTCTGTTAAATATCTAACTTTTGGGGGGCATATTTTGAATCATTTTGATAAAAATTTCCCCTTTGGTTGATAAAACTTACATTTCTCATAATCATTAGGTTTTCTTGTGAGTTTAAAAATGTTGCTTATAACTATTTTTTGCTTTTGGATATGATCATTTTTTTTCCCCATTGGTATCCCTTCTGGATTTTTAGCTTTCCAAAGTAAAATTCCCAAATCAGAAGAATCAAGCTGTTAAGATACCTTTTAAACAAAATCTACGTTTGGATTTTCTGGTAGCACAAAGATGAACTTTACCTTATAAAAGGAAGACTAATAGAAAAAAAATTAGAATGTTTTGTATGAACTTGCCTTTGTAATCACACATTTTCTTAGAGTAGAGCTTGGGATGATATAGGGAACAATGGTGTTTTTTTGGACACTCCCATTTTTTCCCCAGACCTTATGAGAAAAGCTCATTACCTAAAGCTAAACCGCAAGTTCTTTCGATTTAGCCATACTTGATGACCTTTGAATTTCACATTTCAGATTTCAACTCCTGATACTATGCCACTCTTAATTAGTGGCCCAACACTTTCTGATAGTATTTGATAATCCCACTGGAGAATTTTTTTTTTTTTCCTGAAAAGAGATCATTGGATGGACCCTAATATCTGCTGTTGAATTTGCAGTAAAAAAAAGTCTGTTGACTACATTATCCACAGATTGGGCGTAGATCTGTCATCTTGCTAAACTTTTGCTTGACTTCAGGATAGTCTCTGACATCAACTAGGTTTTATCTTGGGCCATGGAGTTTTCTCCTAAGAAAAAGAGATTTTATTATACACACACACACACACACACACACACACAATTTATTATATATATTTTATTATATGTACACACATTTTTAAAATATTTCATTTATTTGACAGAGCAAGAGAGAGAGACAGCGAGAGGGGTAATACAAGCAGGGGGAGTGGGAGAGAGACAGGGAGAGGGAGAGGGAGAAGCAGGCCTCCAGCTGAGCAGGGAGCCCCACGCAGGGCTCGATCCCAGGACCCTGAGATCATGACCTGAGCCGAAGGTAGATGCTTAACAACTGAGCCACCCAGGTCCCCAGGAAAAGAGATCTTTAGATAATTTAATTTAAGGAGAAAAACTAGGTCTCATTTAAAGTTCAAAGCCTCTAATACCTGAAGGAGTACTCCAGAAGGCCTTTTTCTGTCTTTAAACCCCTTCCTTTTACATTTTATTAAGAATCCCTCAAGTGTGGTTTAAGGAAGAACAGGAGAGTTAGATGGCATCAGTGAGACTGAGTAGAGCTTTTTGTCTAAGAGGCCCGTGAAATTTGACAAATGGTGGTTTAAGGTAAATATGTAATACTGGCCCCCTCGAGGTGTCCTATGTGTCCTATGAGAGGATTTTTGTACTTATGTCTTTATAGACTTCTCTAGTATCTTCAATGTTACAACAGCATCTAGGGATCAAAGAAATCATGAATTGGTTAATACTGATTGGTCAATACCCCCATATCTAGTTCTTTCTTCTCTTTGGATTAGGGATGGAACTTCTTTTCTGGATTTAATTTGGGAAGTCTTAGGTTCTAGCTTGAAAGTGGACTATAAACTCTAGTCACATTCCTTCTCTGAGTATTTGTCCTAATTACAGTTCTCAAATATATGGTCTCTAGACTTTTAAATGCTCCTGGGTACCAGTCAAATGATCCAAGAAATGATGTTCTAGAACAAAAAGCAAAAGAAAGCTTGGGAGGTCCGAAGCCCCATCAAACATCTTTGCAGATCTGGATCGATTGTGTTCACAAACATGAACAATGACCAAAATAGGGGTCTTAGAAGTAAAACCAGGATACTTCCCTTTCTCTGTGCTGGATAATTCTGTGATCGAACATACTTTCGTATTTCTGTGCTACACAGTAGTGAGGCCAAGAAGAACATAACTTACTCCAAGGAATACTTGCCCTTAGCGGGTAAGACTGTTGACCTAATGAAGTAATTAATTAAAGTGAAGCAGAGTATACCAGAAACAAAAGGTCGTATATTGTTTGATTCCATTTAGATGAGATACCCAGAACCCGTAAATCCAGAAACCCCTGGGTGGTGGGGGGTGGGGGGTACTGGGAATGGGAAGCGACTGCTGTGGGTGTGGGTTTCCCTTTATGTGATGCAGTCAGGTAGAGGCAGTGGTTGCACAGCATTATGATTATACTAGTTGTCACTGAATTGTTTACTTTAAAATAGCTAATTTTATTTTATGTGAATTCCACCTAAAAGTCCCTCCCTTCCCCACCAAACAAAACTAACAGGCTGCTCATCAAGGCTCATTAAGAGCCTTGCTTAACTCTCTGTCCTGACCATTCCAAAGCTACTAGGTCATAAACTTTGCCCAGTCTCAACCAGTTTCATGCCTTCCAGGACATGCCTTAAAAAAAATGCACTCCAGAACCTTAAACTTTATGACTCTTTCCTTTAATGATTCCATTTGAGACACTTGGCTCTTTTCCTGCAGGAGTCCAATAAACTTGGCTATGCTTGATCCATCCATTTTTTTGGGTGGTCTTTTGGAAGGTCAACGTGATCAATAAAATCCCTTCCAGAGATTAAAAAAAATTACCTAGCTTGGGTTTTCTTTTTCTTTCCCCAGTATCAGATAGGTAGCTGCTTTCCAGTTACAGCCAGAAACAGGATGGGAGCAGGTCTTCCGACGGACAGGATCACAGACAGGTCTTCACATGTGGGTAGAGGTAGAGAGCTCAGTTCCAGCTCCCCAGGAGAGGGGACAGGAAAAGATCAGGCATGGCCATATGCCCAGTGTTTAATCTGTCTTCAGCTATTTTGGCGGTCAAATAAGGAGTAAAGAATTCTTGTTTCAGGAATTACATGCACATGTCAAGGGTTAAGGGAAAAGCCCAGAAAGGTTAATGTCTGAAGCTTACTCTGGATAGAAGAGACCAGGCTTATAGGGAAATCAGTTTTAGACCAATTCTATTGGGAAAGGAGGATATAAAACTATCAGTGTACTTATTGTTTTGATCTGGTTTGGCTCAAAAAATAGGGTCAAGCCTATACGTGAAGAGACCCAATACCTTAGATGACTAGGATTGATTTTTCTAAAATTGTGTATGTGTGTGTACGTGTGGTCTGCAATGATGTTTTAGGTATCTGTTGCTGTATAAAAAATTACCCCGAACCTACCGGCTTAAAACAACACACATGGGTGATGTTATGGTTTTTGTTGGTTAAGGATCTGGGCACATCTTAACGGGTCCTCTCACGGGGTCTGTCGCAGGCTTCAGTCAAGGTGTGGGCTGAGCTGCCAGCATCTCAAGGCTCAGCTTGAGAAGTTCTACTTTTCAGTTCATGCAGCTATTGACAGGACTCCGTTCTCTTACTTGGATGTGTGTGTGTGCGCACGCACGTATGTGTTTTGGACTGAGGGTCTCAGTTTCCCACTGGATGGTTGTCTAGATGCAGCCCTCGGTTTCTTGCCATGGAGTCTCTCCCATATGGCATTTGCTTCATCAAAGAATGTAGACCAAGAAGTCTATAGAATCTAGAAAGACAAAAATTAGTCTTTTGCAACTTGATCATGAAAGTGACGTTCTATCGCTTTTGATGTGTTCTGTGGATTAGAATCAAGCCACTAGGACTATCCCACATGCAAAGGGATGGGATTACACAAGGGTATGAATACCAGTGGAGATCATTTGCCTGCCATCTTGGAAAACTACTTACCACAGGTGATACTTGTCCCTAAATTAAAAGATAAGTCCTGTTAACCACAGATGCTTGAAGTTTAGAATGAAGTTGTTTTTCTCTGGCATAACGTTAAATCTGAAATATCACAAGTAAATGCGAACTCTTAAAAGTTTATCTTGAATTTTTGTAAGAGGCGAAATACTTTGTACACACTTTGGTTTCTTTTTTTTTTTTTTAAAGATTTTATTTATTTATTTGACAGACAGATCACAAGTAGGCAGAGAGGCAGGCAGAGAGAAAGGAAGGGAAGCAGGCTCCCCGCTGAGCAGAGAGCCCGACGTGGGGCTCGATCCCAGGACCCTGGGATCATGACCTGAGCCGAAGGCAGCGGCTTTAACCCACTGAGCCACCCAGGCGCCCCCACACTTTGGTTTCTAAGATGGCAGACCTGTCTGAGAGTATCACTGCCTTTTTCTTCAATGAAGTGCCAGATATTTTTTTTTAAAGATTTTATTTATTTATTTGACAGACAGAGATCACAAGTAGGCAGAGAGGCAGGCAGAGAGAGGAGGAAGCAGGCTCCCCGCTGAGCAGAGAGCCCGATGCGGGGCTCAATCCCAGGACCCTGGGATCATGACCTGAGCCGAAGGCAGAGGCTTAACCCACTGAGCCACCCAGGCGCCCCCAGATATTTTTGAATGAGGAGAATCTGAAAACTGTTTTCAGATGTTTTTACAGGTTTTTTTTTTTCCTTAAAGATCTTATTTATTTGACAGAGAGAGACAGAACACAAGCCTGGGGAGTGGGAGAGGAGGAAGCAGGCTCCCCGCTGAACAGGGAGCTTGATGCGCGGCTCGATTCCAGGACCCTGGGATCATGACCTGAGCTGAAGGCAGATGCTTAACAACTGAGCCACCCAGGCGCCCCAGAAAAGTTATGGTGTTTTGTAAGTATTTACTGTTTCCCTTGAAAACTACAAGGCTTGTGTTGTCATCAGCGTCATTCTAATTAATTACCTGGGTTTGCAGACTTCTCCTTGGAACAGCTTCACTGAATAAGTCAAGTGTTTTACAATTAGTGAAGCATCTCAGAACATGGGAAATTGTGGTGTTTGCTTCAGAAATAGGAGGAATTATTATTACTTATTTTTTTACTATCTGAGCTTGTCTAACTGTAGAAACAGAAATTTGGTCTGACCTTATCCAGTAAACTCTCAACAGGTACTAGTTCATTATCTCTTGGAGATGGGAATCTTTGATGAGTACAGTGTTTTATAATTGATCAAGAATTAGATAAGTGATTAAGAGACCAGCTCATAGAAAGAACGATTATGTGATATATCTGGAATGGCCTTAAAACAACCTCCCCATTTTATCTTTGAATAAATTGAGGCACAGAGAGCTGAAGTTGTTTATCTAAGAAGATAAAGCTAGTTAAAGGAGTATTTTCAGATTGGTATCAAGTCTCTTCTTTTTTTGAGAGAAAGGGCATGCACGGGCAAGGGGAGGGACGGAGGGAGAGGGAGATAATCTGAGGCAGACTTCACACTGACTGATGTGGGGCTTGATCTCACAACCCCAAGACCATGACCTGAGCTATAACAAAGAGTTGGATGGTTAACTCACTGAGCCCCCAGGCGCCCTGTTATCAGGTCTATTCTTGACCTAGTTCAACTCCACACTACAAGCATGATAGTGGAAAGTGCACCAGTCTAAGACCAAGAATCACTTCCCACAGACTCTGCCCATTTTGTTCTCCACCATATCCTATACCAGAAACTGGAAACCTATACCCAAAACTATAAATGAAAGTATTAAATGTATAAATAGATGAATGAATGAGTAAATAAATGAATGAATGATATCCTAGTCCTATGATGCACTGGTTGAGTGACTGTGGACAATTTGTTTCCTGTCTCTGGTTTTGGATTTCCTCTTATTTTAAAGTGAGAGTTTTGGCCTGGTTAATCCTTAAAATTCCTTTCAGTTCTAAATTTCTATGATTTAATAATAGTAATCTAACATTTGTTTGGTCATGTACTCTTTCCATCATGTATTATGGTTTACACAGTAATGCCATTTTATTTTATTATTTTTTTTATTTTTTTTAAATTATTTATTTATTTATTTGACCGAGAGATCACAAGTAGGCAGAGAGGCAGGCAGAGAGAGAGGGGGAAGCAGGCTCCCCACTGAGCAGAGAGCCCGACTCGGGGCCTGATCCCAGGACCCTGAGATCATGACCTGAGCGGAAGGCAGCAGCTTAATCCACTGAGCCACCCAGGTGCCCCAGTAATGCCATTTTAATTTTTAGAACCACTCTATGATAAACAAGGCTCTGAGGAAAATAACTAATAGCTAACAGTTATTTTGATCTTACCCTGAGCCAGACACTATTATTAACTCATTTTAATCCTCATCCCTACCGTATGAGGTACAGAGAGATTTAATTTGTCCGAGGTCACATAAATAGTAAGGGGTAGAGCCAGAACTTGAACTCCAGTGGTCTAATTCCAGAGCCTACCTGCTTGGTCTTGTTGTTACACTGCATAGTAACATCGGAAGGTCAAAGACCGTGGTTCATTCCGTTCAGTGGAACCTGAGTTCAAGCTTCTTTGGGGCTACCAGTTTCTTTTTTATTTCCTATTCATAAACATTATCTGCACACAAATACATTAGCCTTTACATTTCTGTATCAATTTAAGGCTTAAAGTGCTAAATAAGTTGCAGATTTAAGAAATCTGCGTTACTACCCAGTCATTTAAATGGTGGGTAGAAGTTGCTGTAACCAGGATTCCTGCTGTTACAAAGATTGGAAATGGGGAAACATTTTCTGAAGTCATGTCTGGGGTATGGTGGGTGGATGTTTGGCTTACTCTGAGAAATTTAG
This sequence comes from Lutra lutra, assembly GCF_902655055.1. Taxonomy (NCBI): domain Eukaryota; kingdom Metazoa; phylum Chordata; class Mammalia; order Carnivora; family Mustelidae; genus Lutra; species Lutra lutra. The sequence goes on along the minus strand of NC_062287.1, from coordinate 18,054,808 downwards.
CAGAAAACTCCAGAATTACTCAAATGTTTGGACTGGTGAGGCTTAATGTTCTGGCCAACTGGCAGCAGAAAGACATTAATCAAACCCATGGAGAATGAGGAAGATGAGGTTCAGATGGTGTGGCTCCATCTGTTTTATTTTTGTTTTAATCTCTTAGACTGTAACTCAAGAACTCTTGTGTTTTCATTTCTGAACACCTATTAGGACTGAGATTATATTAGCTGTGTATCTGCTTGGGAAATCTGCAGTAAAATTAAAGGTAATTTTCTAAATACCTTTTTTTCTTTAGGAAAATTGAGATGCTGCTGAGCCTATGGAAATGTATTTTTTTTAAAGATTTTATTTATTTATTTGACAGACAGAGATCACAAATAGGCAGAGAGGCAGGCAGAGAGAGGAAGGGAAGCAGGCTCCCTGCTGAGCAGAGAGCCCAATGTGGGGCTCCATCCCAGGACGCTGAGATCATAACCTGAGCCGAAGGCAGAGGCTTAACCCACTGAGCCACCTAGGTGCCCCGGAAACGTATATATTTTGAGCATGGTCCTCTATTCTGATTGAATCCGTTGAGTATCTTGTTAGAGTTTGCACTGAGTCAGCCAGTCCGTGAGTTCATATCCATATGAATGTGAGTGGTGGTGTATAGGGTAACATTGAAGAGGAAACAATAGAAGACCAAAGACAGAGTTCTTAGTAGGAATAGTGTTATTATCAAGCAGAATACTCAGTCTAAGTATTGACTGGCGGGGGGGGGCGGCGGAGAGAGCAATGTGGTTGAGTGATGCTGCTTGGTTGGTGATGCCCAGGCTTGTCCCTTGGGAGGCTGGGTGAAGGTGCAAGGCAAGGGTGGCCAGCAGTCCTGCTGTGATGGGATATATTGCCATCATGTTATGCCACCTGCTCACTGTCAGCAGGTTATGCTCAGACTTGTCAGGATTAAGAAGGATTAAGAAGTCTCGGGTTCTAGTCTTCGAAATGCCGTTGACTAAGGTGTGGGACCTTGGGCTCCCATGAAACTTCTCTAGGTCTTCACTTGCTAATTTGTAAAAAAGACAGAGTGGGCCTACATCTGTGAAAACCACCTCCTATCCTGCTATAGGTTCTGCTGAGGGATTTCAAGAGTGACCACAATGCCTTCACCTACCACCACTCAACTCCCATCCAACAAGAGCATCTCTACTCGTCACCCATTTTACATAAGGGACTTCTCCTTCAGAGTTTCTTTAAAGAGAGGTTCTAGTTCTTAAAAATAAAAAGTGGTCTTGAAGTTACCTTCCAACTCTAACATTCTATATATTCTCATTCAACACTATTTCACCCAATTATGATTTTTAAATCGATTATCATCTGACCAAAAACATCACTTAAGAGGATTGTGAATGGAAGTGTCGAAGAGTTAGGGTTTCATTTTCTCCTTCCAGCTTTTATTTTTTTTTAATTTATTTTTTTAAGATTTTATTTATTTTTTATTTGACAGAGATCACAAGTAGGCAGAGAGGCAGGCAGAGAGAGAGAGGGAAGCAGGCTCTCCGCTGAGCAGAGAGCTTGATGTGGGGCTCCATCCTAGGACCCTGAGATCATGACCTGAGCCAAAGGCAGAGGGTTTAACCCATTGAGCTACCCAGGTGCCCCTCCTTCCAGCTTTTAAAGCTTGGTTTGTTGACATGCCATTGTGCATATTTGCGAGTCTGGGATTATGTATGAATTCATGTTTGTGAATTTCAAGCTTAACCTGGGGAGTGTAAATGTGCAGAAGACATTCTGTTCACATGAGGAAAATAACTTCGCATGTGATTTCCTTAGGTAAATATTTTAAGGAAAGCCACCATCATTTCCTCTGGAAATTCTCCTTTCTTTATTTCTCAGAGTGAACTCTTACTGAGCTCCTTGAAAAAAAAAAAAAAAAGAAAGGGAAAGAAAATCATAAAGAGCATATCCCTGTAAATTACCTAATGTCCCATCAGAGGTTTCAGGAAGGTGTAAACACTCCTACACAGCACGGCACTTCTCTGCCCACAGCCCCAAGATCAACGATGCTGTTAGCATATCTGTGTTTTATTAAGGTGACTAAGTGGAATTCGTGTGTGTCAGGCTGCTGGTGATTTGGCAGGAAATATTATGTATGGTGTAAAAGTCATTGATTGTGTATCATGGAAATGAAAGTAGAAGTCTACTTTTTCTGCCCAAGTACTTCATCTCTACGCAGGTAAATCCCATCACGATGAGTGTTGTCCTTATGCATTCTCTTGAAGTCTTAACCTCATTAGATTCTTCCTGAGGTTCTCACTGGCCGGTTTGTTTGGATCTCCACAGCTCTAAAGGGGGCCTTGACAATTCTAGCTAGAGACCCGAAGGGTGCTCTTCCAAATGGGATGTAAATCAATATGGCATCAAGGAGGCTCCTTCAGCTTAGTGCTGTCCAGGGTAAGTGCTGGCGTCTGTTTTCAACAGTGATCTCCCAACAAGGACAATATTCATTTGTCAATGAAGAGGGAATAGGCACCTGTGAAACTCTGTGTTCAACAGTCCCAGGGGAAAAGATGAGTTAGGTACTGTCTCTCCTTCAAGGATCTTGGATGGTGGTCTTGTTTCCTCTTGCTGCATAACTTGGTGACTTAAAACAATGATGATCATTTATTTGGCAATGGCTCTGCAATTGGGGCAGTTTGGTGGAATCCCCTGAGTCTTTTCTTTGCTCCCCACAATGTTTGGATGACAAGAACATGTGTGGGCTGAAATAGCTCAGGCTGGACAGGCATCTCTTCTCTGTGTAATCTCAAAATATGTCCATGTGGCTTCTCTAGCAAAGTGCTCCCAAGGTAGTTGAACATCTCACATGGCAGCTCAGGGCTCCCAGGTAGCTACTGCTCCAGAAGGCCTGGGCTGAAACTTAAAAAACTTCTTGGGACCTGGCCTCAGAGATGTATTCTTAAAGGCAAGTCACTAAGGCCAGACCATGTTTAAAGAGAAAAGAATGACTCTCCAGCTCTCCATGGGAGTCACAAAGAATGGGCACAGTATCCGGCATGTTGTGTGTTTCTCCCACATTCCCAGCCACCACAAGATGAATACGTAATGAGTGAGAAGTTCAGGTTTTGCTCAGGTGGTGGATGGCAGAGTTAGGATTCAGACCTTTGATTCTGGTTTTGCTAGAAGAGAACTTCTGGGTCTTTTGTTCAGTTTTGGGGGAAAAAAACCACACAAAAAACAACAGAGGTCCAAAGAAAGGAAAGGAAAGGTTTTTTTTTTTTTTTTTTTTTTTTTTTTTTGATATCACACGTGTTCTTAGCAGAATTAAGAAAACCATTGTCTAGCAGGTGAAGCAAACCCTATGGGCATTGAAGCAGGACTCCAAGGGAGAGAGGGGCTTTGAAGGGGTTGGTGGGGTGTGAGCTTTCAAAGCTGCACAGTGTTAGGTTGGCTGTTTTTAGAGGAGGTAATGCTGTAGATGGGCAACAGACTCCCGTGTTAGGGTGCTCTTCAACCCTGCAATTCCAGGAAATGAGAACACTAGGAATTGAGGCCCAAATGACTTTGATCTCAGGTTCAGGTACTTGGGGTGAAATTATTTTGTATTATAGTCTAAAATTCTGTTATGTGCTGTATACATATATTTGATTTGATTTTTTAAAATTTTATTTATTTATTTTTTAATAATAAATTATTAAATTTATTATTATTATATTATTTATATATTATAATATAATATATATTATATTATATATATTATAATAATAAAATTATTATTATTATTATTATAAAATAAAGCTGGAGCCCAGCTCGGGGCTTGAACTCACAACTCTGTGATCAAGACCTGAGCTGAGAGCTGAGATCAAGAGTCAGATGCTTAGCCAACTGTGCCACCCAGGCATCCCCTGTTTAAATATATTTTAAATAATTCCATTAACTAGGATTTGAAACCCAAGGTGGATAATGTATGTTTAAAAGCAGGAAGTTTTGTCCTGTCTCGTGTTAGGGTTGCTAAGGATGCCACTGTATGTATGTATGTATGTTTTTTAAAAAAGATTTTATTTATTTATTTGAGAGAGAGAAAGAGAGAGCATGAACAGGGGTAGGGAGAGGAAGGGAGGAGGGGCTGGGACAGAGGGAGCAACAGGCTCCCCGCTGAGCAGGGAGCCAGATGTGGGGCTCCATCCCAGAACCCATCCCAGGATGCGGGGATCATGACCTGAGCCAAAGGCAGCCACTTAACCTACTGAACCACCTAGGCGTCCCAGGATGCCACTGTATTTCGATTCATCAGCTTCTAGCCACTGGGCAGGAGGAAAGGCATCTCTGTTATAAAGAAGTAAGCTTTTGTGATTGCAAAAGATGGACTGGTGTCCTTCTGTTGGCATGGATACGCCATGGGTCTATGGTCTTTCTCCTTTTGCAATTGAATGGTGAAGAAAAGCAATTTCTTCTTTCAAAGAAGGAAAGAAGAAAACGAGACAGTAGGTATGGACACTGCAGGCAGAGAAATAAAGAGAGAAAGGAAGAGAGCCAGGCTCTGGCTAACAAATGATTTTCTTTTAGAAAAAAAAAAAAAATCTCTAATAGGAAAGATATCGCCAGAGTTTTCATACCTTCTGAAGTTGTTGAAAACTCTAGAAACGCTGACCATTGAGGATGTCCAATCAAAAATTAAGTAATAAATTTGTTTCTGCTATGTGAACATGGGAAAAATTTGAAATAGATTAATCAGTGTTTGCAATAGTGCATATACTGCATTGCATAAGATCCCTAAATGTGTGAAGGAGTTTTGTGGTGAGTGGGTATATGTACGTATGCATGTGTATTTCAGGGTGCGTATTTTTTCCTATCTACCTTAAAAGGTGGTTAATCTAGTTTTTTAGAAAAATAATTGATGATACTACTTAGTTTTTTGTCCCATTTAAAAAAAAAACGCATTTAAAAAAAATGATAAAGAAGGAGGAAAGTAACCTGCTTGCCTTTTTGTTTTTAAAATTTATTTATTTATTTGACAGAGAGAGAGGGAGCACAAGCAGGTAGAACAGGAGGCAGAGGGAGAGGGAGAGGCAGGCTCCCTCTTGAGTAAGGAGCCTGACACGGGGCTCGATCCCAGAACCCTGGGATCACGATCTGAGCCGAAGGCAGTTGCCTAACCAACTGAGCCACCCAGACGCCCCACCTGCTTGTCTTTAATCATAATGGGAAACCACAACATTTGAACAAAAAACCCAAAGCTAACACATGGCCCAGTACATAAGAAAAAATAGGTGACCTCACAAAGAAAAGCCCATAACAAAATGATTGTCATCCTGGTTTTCATACGTCAGTCCCCATATTCATGTAACTCCAGAACACAATCTAAGGAGATCAGTTACCTGCTTTAGGTGGGACCAAGTAGAAGGCAGGGGTGGGAAGGGGTCCAGAAGAAGAGGATAAATGAGTAAGGAGAGGAATGACCATATGGAGAAAATTCACATTGGTTCGTATGACTTCTGATAGCCAAAATGAATTTCCTTACCCTTAGGAGAATCTATCTATAAACTATAGAACTTGTAAGACTTCAAATTCTCTAGAGATTTAGTTTCTGGTAGGTTTCCCCTTTTTAAAAAAATTTACTTATTTATTAATTTCTTCAAAAAAGATTTTTATTTATTTATTTATTTATTTATTTATTTATTTGACAGAGATCTCAAGTAGGCAGAGAGGCAGGCAGAGAAAGCGGGGGAAGCAGGCTCCCTGCTGAGCAGAGAGCCCGATGCCGGGCTCCATCCCAGAACCCTGGGACCATGACCCGAGCCGAAGGCAGAGGCTTTAACCCACTTTAACCCACTGAGCCACCCAGGCACCCCAATTTTTTTTTTTTTTTTAGAAAGAGAGAGAGAACATGCATGAAATGGCAGGTCGGGGCAGAGGGACGGAAGGAGGGAAAGAATCCCAGGTAGACTCTACACCCGGCTTGGAGCCCAACTCCGGGCTCGAGTTCTCACGACCCTGAGATCATGACCTGAGCCGAAATCAAGGGTAGGCCCCTTAACCAACTGAGCCACCCAGGTGCCCCTTGGAAGGTTTTCCTTTTGAAAACTGAGTTAATGTTTTCCTTTTGCTTCCACCTAATGCAGTCTCCAGCTACAAAGCTAGGACACAGTAAAATCTCTGGGGGACTGCAGACTTGTGGGTGTCTGCTCTCCTACCTCTGTGTGGGGCCCTCTCAGTTAGCACGGAAACGCGTGGGCGAAAGCAAAGCAGCATTCCCGGCCAAAACTGACCCACAGGTTGGATGTCAGTGTCTTTGGTTTTTTTCCTAAGAGTGAGGGGACTTCTGCCTTCCCGCAGAGTCTGCTTTGCCCCCGTCCACACAGAGGCCTTTCCTCTGCCAACACTCCCACTTGGAAAACTAATAAATAAACATGCTATGAAATCACGTAACTGTTCTCACTGAAAATTAGAAGAATTATAGGAAAGACCACACTTTTGTTATTTCCACCTTTATGTTTCTAAAAAGGCTAGATTCTAATGAGCCTGGAGGCAGGGAATAGAGGAGGTAGGCGCAATTTGATTTTATACAGCATTGCTCACAATTTTCGCACATCCTTTCCCAGCACATTCAAGTTGGGCTGCGCAGAGAGTCTCCCTTCATTTCTCCAGGTACGTTGTGAGCTATTTTTCTTGTTCCTCCTCTGACCTTCAAATCCTCCTGACACTTTGATTCCTTAGCAAGAATGAGTTAGGGAGTGAGGGTTAGGCAGGAGTTCGCCTCTAGACTGTCGAGTGTCACTGGGGGGCTGGGGGCCACTCACCTGCCTTCATCCAGGGAAGGTCTTATTTTTCACCTATCTTTGAGAAGGCTGGCGAGCTTTTACTCTGCACTTTGAGAACTGTGATCTCCGCTTTTCAAAAAGCCTGATATCCACCAGGAAGCTCCCATCCAGATTATTAGAAGTGTTATTTATTTGCCTCTGAGGACGACACATCCTTTCTCTATGTCATGTTCTTGTGTAATTCAGAAGGTTCCAGCATTTGGTTCTCCCCTCTTCTGGTACCCAGAGCAGTGCCTCAAACACAAGTGCTATTCTCGGAGGGAAGCGATAATAGGACTTTTGTACATTTTCAAATGGTTACCGAGCTGTTGACCTTAATTGTCTCCAGATGGCCATTTAAAGCAGTGCTCTGGGAACTAGGAAGGGGGCCCTACACTGCTTCCCATCAGCACATCTTCCAGGCAGTTTGTTGTCAGTTGTTTTTATAATGTCTTCTAAGAAGCTGGGTTTCCCTGTACAGTGTCCCCAGAGCCTGCTAGGGTGGGGGGCACAAGGAAGTGTGGGCTGATGGGAAATTTGTACCCCTCTCCTGCTTCAATCAGAGTGGACCTCCTTTATCTACGTATCTATTTATTTGGGAAAACAGAGTTGCGCTGTTTTTTAGGTTTGAAAACTATTGGAATATGAAATAAAGATTCACAACCCCTTGGCCCAAGGCCATGAGACACAGAATGGGAATGTGCCGTGCGTAGACGTAAAGGCACAAGGATGGGCATTTACCAAAGAACGTTATGAGAGTTTTCTGCAGATTGGTCAGAACCTTGCAGAGGGGCCGCCGAGCTGATGCCCATTGGGTTCTGGGCGTTGAGGGTTTTGGGGTGGGGGTGGTAGAGTTCTGTGGATTCAGATAGAAGCAGTTCATGAGAAAAGGGATCTACTACCCTTCCATTCTCTTCTGACCATACATCTGCCTCTGGTGCTCCCGTGCTCCCTCCAATGATGATACGCAAGTGTGCTGACCAGGTTCTAAGACTTTCTGGAATAGCTAAAAAGTGATTATGTAGTATTTTTTACCATAGTAAAATAATCATATTAAAATAATTCATTCCAACCAAGGTAAAGTGATGTGCCAGTGTCCTAGGGCTTGTGTATCCCTTCAGTCAATGTTGCTTTAGGAGAACAGTAAGAGGAACCAGTTAATTGAATTCCATTCTTTATAAGACTTTTAATCCCGTACTTTATTTAAGGGCATCCAGGATGGAAGAAAACTTTGATCTAATTCCCCTCTTCCAGACATTCTGGTCACTTTGTTTCTGATGGGCCTGACCGGGACACAACGGATATTGCCAGATTAAAAAAAAAACAAACAAACCAGTAAATCTGTCTCCTCTGCTGGGTAATTGGACAGAATGGTAGAATGGTAGAATTCCATCTCTGGGTTTTTTTCCCCCTCTAAATGTATAATGTGAACAGCCAATTTAATGGAAAGGGATTCTCTAAATTTCAAGTGGAGCCCCTGCCAAAAAACTTAGCATCAAGCTGGATAGATCTTCTCAAGGCAACATGAATTAGGAATGTTCTTTCTTGAATACATTTCTTTATCCCTAGCCTCCCCGGAAGCCTGATGTCATCTTTGGCTTCAGTCTATCTTGTCATTATGTTTCTTTCTTTTCCCCCTGTGTTTTCATCAAGGGACTGGCTAATGATTAGGCAGCAGATTCCTATGGTTGTGCCAACATGCAACTCATTGAGGAGGGCAGGTGAGAGGAGAACTCTGGGTTCTCCCAGCATGAGGCATGTCCTAGTGATTTGCTTTGGACTAAGAATCTGGCTATATAAGGATGAGAAATGCCTCTTAAATCATCTCTACACCCAACCTGGGGCTCGAACTCACAAACCCAAGATCAAGAGTCCCATGCTCTTCTGACTGAGCCAGGCAGGTGTCCCAAGAAATGCCTTTGAAGATGAATGTTGACTTCTCGGTCTACAAGAAAGCAATGTAGCCTTTTTCAAACCTTTGACTAAATCCATACTCAGTTTGAAGGAGGCCAAGAGTCTTGCTGTAGGTCAAATCAGTTTTCTTAACAAACAGATATGTAGTAGAAATTCTTTTATTCAACCTCCAATCACCTGACTAGATAGATTTACTAAGGCTCCCCATTCCTTCTGTAGCACCTATTACTTGATATCAATGCAAAGCCAGCCCAGGGCAACCAGCTCACTTCTCCATCAGTTGAGTACCCAAGAGCCAGTAGTGTCCATTGCCAAGCCTGTTTCTGTAATTCGCATTTGTTTTTATATAGATACGTTTCACGTTATGTGAAATATTTTCATGTAACATGAAATACTATTTCTATGAAAACTAAGTTGGATGCTTTGGAAAGAATCGGGGAAAAAAGACACTAGATACTTGCTCTTAAGTATGGTAAAGACAATTATAAAAAGTAGGAGAAATATTTTAAATATCTAGAACAATTCTAGGTACTTTTAATAATTACTCTAGGGCAAAAACTTTAAACCAGGACTGTTCTCTGTAAATTGGGACATATTGATTTACTAAGCCAGGTGTACGAAGATTGAAGGATATTGCAATAAAGAGAAATTGCATAAGTAAAGATGCAAAGGGGGTATGTGTGCACATGCATGTGTTGCACGTGTGTGTGCATTCATTTGTGTGTGTGCCTGTGTGTGTGTGAAAATTAGTGTTTGTTTTATAAGAGCTCAAAAGTCTTCGCAAATTATTGAATCATAGGAGAAATACATGAACTTTACTTTGTTTCGACTTTTTGCTAAAACATAATCAATCGAGAAAAAGCTATAAATCATAAGTATGGAGCCTAATGAATTTTCACCAACTGAATATAACCATGTGACCAGCACCCAGAATAAGAAACAGAACATTACTCTAGGGTTCAAGACCGGGCCATATCCCCCGTAAGGGAAGGCACTATCCTCAATCCAAACATTATAGATTGGTTCTGTCTGTTTTTGTACTTTATGTAAATTGAATTTTGTAGAATGTGTTCTTCTTGTACCTGGCTACTTTAACTCAACATCGTTTTTCTGAGATGTACCCATTTGTTGCACATAGTTGTATTTTACTCATACTTATTGCCGATTAGTATTTTGTAATGTGATCACACAACAGTGCGTTTGTTTGTTAGCTTCTCGCCGAATATTTGGTTGTTTTCAGGATTTGTTTATTATAAATGCAGTTGACTCTTGAGCAATGCAGGGGGTTCGAGGCACTGCCTCCCATGCAGTTGAAAATTATCATGTAACTTTTGCCTCCCCCCAAACTTAATTACTAACAGCCTGTTGTTGACTGGAACCTTACCGATAACATAAAGAGTTGAACAACACGTATTTTGTATGTTATTTGTATGATATACTGTATTCTTGCAATAATCTAGAGAAAAGCAAATGCTATTAAGAAAACTATAAGGAAGAGAAAATGCACTTACAGTACTGCACTGTATAAAGAAAATTCCATGTATAAGGGAACCTGTATAGCTCCATCTCATGTTGTTCAAGGGTCAATTGTAAAGTCAAATGAATGAATGTTCTTGAAATGTCTCTTATTGAATATATATACATTTCTGTAAGGTGTGTAACTAGGGATAGAACCTTCACGTGACAGGTTATAGGTATGTGCAACTTTAGCTGATGTGGCAAACAGTTTTCTTTAAGTGGTTGCACTAATTTCAATCCCAACCAGTAGGTTTTAGAGTTTCAGTTGCTTCATTTCTATATCTAAGACAGTATTTTCTGTCTTTTTTATTTAGCCTTTCTGGGAAGGTGTGCAGTAGCAATTCTTGTAGTTTTAATGTTAATTTTCCCAAATACCAACAGATTTAAGTATGTTTTCAGATTGGTCATTTGGATATCTGCCTTGAAAAAAATTCAAATTTTTGTTCATTTTCTTTTTTTCCTTAACCATTTTTTAAAAAGATCTTATTTATTTGAGAAAGAGAGTGAGAGAGAGAGAGAGAGATTATGAGCAGCAGAGGGTAGAGGAGGGAGAAGTGGACTCTCTGCTGAGCAGGGAGCCTGATGCGGGACTCAATTCCAGGACCCCAGGATCATGAGTCAAAGGCAGACTCTTAACTCACTGACCCACCCAGGCACCCTTTTTAATAATTTTCTACTGGACATCTAAATTATATCTTTATTTGATTTGAGGAGGAATCCTTTTTTGTTGTTGAACATTTTTATTTTGAAATAATTTCGGACTTACAGAAAACTTGCAAAAATGGTACAGAGTTCCCATTTGATATTCATCTAGCTTTCTCTAACATTAATAACATGTAACCACCATATGATAATTTAAACCCCAAAATTAACATGGGTGTAATACTATTAACTAACCTACAGACTTTCTTAGAGCTTTAGCAATTAGTCTTTTTCAAACTTCATTTTATGATTCAATGCAATGATTCTCAACTTTGGCTACCCATTTTTATCCCCAGGGGATATTATTTGTTTACTAAAATTATATGTATTTAAGGTATACTCATGATTTGACAAACGTGTACATAGTGAAAGGATTGCTACCATAAATCTAATTCATGTATCTTCTTCCATAGTTACTGTTTTCTGTGTGTGTGTGTTGAGAGCACCGGAAATCTCCTCTCTTAGCAAATTTCTACTATTCAATACAGTCATGCTAACTATAGTCATCATGCTGTATATGAGCTCTCTAGATTTATTCATTATGCATAATGGAAGATTTATAGCCTTTGAGCAATATCTCCCCATTTTCCCACCTCCTTGTCCCTGGCCACCACTATTCTACTGTCTGCCTCCATATATCTGACTCTTTTAGATACCACATATAAGTGAGGTCATGCTGTCTTTTTCTTTTCTGTGTCTGCCTTCCTTTGCTTAGCATAATGTTGAGGAATTCTTTCTATATTCTGATTCTGATTGTTTTGTCAGGGATGTGTGTTGTGTATGTAGGCCTCTGTGGCTTGCCTTTTCAGAGACTCTCTTAACGCTTCTTTTGATCAATGTAAGTTCTCAATTTTAAGATAGTTCAATTTGCCATTTTTTTTTTCCTTTTTGGTTCCTGTTTTTGAAACCTTTGCTTATCCCCAGGTCATTAAGATACTATTTTATGTTTTCATCTTAGTTTCTTTTCTTCTCTTCTAAAAGCATATTTAGGGGGAAACAGGATTTGAAGATCAAGGTGGCATATGCCTGCAGGATGGCTTGTGAGGAAGGGAGGCTGGATACAGGAAGACTAGCCAGGAGGCTCTAACGTCCACATAGATACCTGGTCTAAAATAAGCCCAGACTAGGAGAACACAGATGAAAAGAGAAGGGGAAGAATGCAAGCAAGAGCTCTGTTGAGGGCAGATCCTCTTGCCTGATGGGATGAGAGTGGAATGGATAGGCAAGGATCCTCTGTAGCTCTGAGGCTTGCTTGAATACTGAGAGAGTGTGTAGACACTTTCCTATTGCAACCCTTCCAGAAATATGTTTTGTGAGATACCATGGCCTCTGTTACTACGAAGACGTTGAGTAAGTATTTGTCATACTCAGAGAACAGAACAAGTAGGCATAGCCTCCTGTTTACAAGTAGAATCTTGGAATAATGAAAGATTGGAAAAGGCTACTGGGGGAGATGGTAGGACTTTCTCGAGAAACATGTAAAGAGGAACCAGCAGGTCATCTCTTTGCGTGAGTAGGAAACATGTTGCCTGGGGCAGGAGTTGACGCAAATGACCTCGTGAGCTCTCTGACAGCTTTAGTGAGTCCTTGCCTGCCTTGCAACTCAAGAGTGAGTCATGGAAGCCATTTACGATTGTGAAGTTGACATCTGTTTAATGCCAAGAAGGGCTGGATTTGCCAAGTTTACTTTCCTGAACCAGTAGAGTAATTAGTAAATTTTGCTAAAAGTCCTTCTCCTTCCTTCTTCCCTAAAATACAGATGTCACATTTGAATGGCTTATGCCTTGGGACTCTCTGATTACGCAGACTTCAACACAGTCACGTCATGATGGAAAGATCTGTATAAACTTTTCAGAGGATGGGGCCTGGAGTTTAGATTTTTTTGTTACTACTTCATTTTCCATGTGTTCCAGTAGAAGTTGTGTTTCTATGATTTAGGTAAACAATTTTCTCCATCTGATTGGAGATTGAAGTAAAGGCACCCCTGTCCTTTGCTAGGTCAGGATGTTGTGGCAGATTAAAAATTCCAGTAATTTCTACCAGAGTCTTATTCTGAGAAAGCAAAGGAATGAGTAGGCCATGAGATGTGCAGAGACTCTGATTTTTAAAAGTCCTAACATCACTTCTGATTCCCTCCTCCCTCATTCTTGGGTGTGCTCACCTGCCTTTGTTCCTGACATGTCCTCACAGGACTCATGAGGATTTGGGTTCCTTTTGCAGAAGAGTCTAGTGTAATAGAGTTTTATCTACAGGTTCATTTATTTGCTCTATGGCATATCCCAAACCATCCTATATGGGTTATAACCTTCAGAGAGCCAAGACTTGACTTATTCTTATGCATTCCCTAGCTATCTGTGGTATGTTGCCTTACATTTAGAAAAATAGTTAATAAACAGTGTTGAAAAAAAAATCAGTTGAATAGAACAGGGAAGTAGCAGTGAAAGATCTAGGCAATTGAATCTTTCATGATATGGCCCAAACTTACATGTATCTACCCTTATCACTGACCACAAACTGACCCCAGTCTAACCTTTAGCCACAATGGCCAATTTGCCATTTCCTGAACTTTTCTCACATACATGCCTATAAGGTATACCCATAATTATACCTAAAAGTAGAGAGAGTTTGGGGAAGGAAAAAAATTTTGGAATAATAGTGGCCAAAAAGGGTCCACATGTGATTTAAAAAAAAAAAAAAAAAAAAAAAAAAAATATATATATATATATATATATATATATATATATATATATATAAACTAAAAGGCCAAGAAGGCCAATGAAGAGCAAGTAAAGGGAGCATAGAGAAAACCAAATTGCTTACCAAGGTGACCTGACACATTTCTGTTTCTTCAACTTGGGTGAACTTTTCCATTCAAAGCAAAGCCTCCAGTAGGCACCGTACCGAAAAAGTATCCAAATGGCTGATGAGCATGGGAAAGAACACTCTGCATTATTACTTCCCAAGAAATGCAAATTAAAATCATACAAAGATACCACTGAACCTCCACAAAATGGCTAAACTCAACAAAACCAACAATACTCCGTATTGGTGAGAATATGAAGTCAATGGAACGCTAATGCAATGCTGGTAAGTAAAATGGTACAATGGCATTGAAGAAGTTGTTTGGCAGTGTCTAATAGAGCTAAACATTCTTATTCTATGATTCACTAGTGAGCATATACTCCAGAGAAATGAGTGTTTATATCTATCGATAGACATTTATAAGAATGTTCACAGTAATCAGAAATTGGAAACAACTCAAATATCTCTCCGTAGTTGAATGTTGAGGGTGTTCTGCATACTCTCCAAATGATGGGTTCCAAAATCTGGTGTTCTAGTGCATTCAGTGCTGAGGTGGAGATATGCAGAGGAAGTACAGCTGGGCCCCGTGGGTGTTGCTGAACCAGGAAAGAGAGTTGGAAAGCCTTTGACCCTCTTCCTGTGATTTTATTTAAATCAGATAATGAATGGTAAATTACATTTGGGGAAGGTGATAAGGGTCAGAGGGGGAGGTCCAAACAGATGGTTAAAGCAATGTAACCTGGGTTGACTTGGGGGTAGTCTTAGTAATCCATTGCACCATATATTTGGCCACTGTGGCAGAAAATCTGACAGAGAACCAGTGGCATAGGTCTCTAAAAGTACTCACCATTTTAATTTTTATAAGGCAGTAGCCTCATCTGTCCTCCTACCATCTCTGATGACTACACAGCTATTTTGGTGAATTATGAGCTCACTATGTAGGTGGAGGAAATGGTGTAGTCCTGAGACTGCGAGTCGAGAATGGAGAATCTCCTTTGCCTCTACTTCCATTCTGTCCCTCCTGCCTGGGCTCACCTTATAGCCTGGTCCTGGCAAGACTGCTTCTCCACAGTCTGTAAAATTCCATTCTAGGGTTCCTGGAACAGTGAGGAAGAAGGCAGGAGGGTTACCTTATACATCCTGGGGACCTAATAAGTCATTCTACCCTCTGACTGTCTGGGTCAGCTCTGAGAAAGAATGGTGTTCTGCCTTGCTAAGGCTTAGGAAACAGTTGCTCCCAACGCTGGTTGTCAGCATTTAGCTTGCAACTAAACCTTTGGTGGAACGATTTTCTTGACTTGGAATAATTAGCTTCTGGGCAAGGAAAGATGGCCAAATGTATAATAATTAAGAAGACAAGGTCTATGCATTTCAATAACTCACTTTGCTTCTCCCCATGCCCTTCCCCGAAATGGAGGCAAGGGCCAGGGCTGGAATCCTTTCCAACTGGAATGAGAACCTGTCTCCATTCTGAGCCAAGGCAGAGTTAAATAAGCCATTGTGCCATGTGCTTATGGGTAATTAGGCATGAAAAGAATCTGCAGTCAGCTCCCTCCATTGTTCCTCGCAAGCTGTCCTTTTGCCATGTGCCCGAGCCCCCGGGTCTCAGTGCTGGCACTACTACAGAGATATGGATGTCGTCGTCATGGCAACTCCTCTGTGCTAAGCAACTTTATGGTCTAATATTATTAAGAGGGCAGGGGTCAAAAGCCACTGAGGAACTTTGTCTCTGAAGCCGAGGATAACTGTGTCAGGGATGGGGCAGCATTACAAGCTCATGGGAGAAGAGGGGATCTCAGTAAGCACCAGACTGCCCCCACCATAGAGCCCTTTGCAGCAGACGGTGAGATGGCCAAACTGTGAAGCCAATAAAATAGGTCTCTGGGGCTCCCAGTTTCTTGTCTCTCAGGGCTCTCTCTCCCTGGCTTGCTCTCCCTTCAGATGCCAGGTACCCTGCTGCTCGCTCTCTCTCTCTCTCTCTCTCTCTCTCTCTCTCGGGAAAGGATCTGCTTTCAGTAGTTTTCATCTGCATGTGAATTCTAGCCCCTATTCACTTCTATTTGTCTTTCTGTTTTTCTAGTCTTATTTCCAACTGTGAAATGAAAAGCATCAGCCTGGAAGTGGTGGAAAATATTTGGGGGGGTCCCTTTTCCTTGAACCCCGAAGTTGCATCTTGAAGAAGCTGCCTTTTCTTTCTAGTTTTTTTTTATTGTAGTTTTCAAATGTTGGCAGAAATAGGGAGAATGGTGTAATAAGGTTCCATGTACCATCGCCCCAGTTGCTCTCTTTATCGATGTTCACCTTGCTGAACAGACAAATGTGGAGCAGAAATAGTCTCTTACACCCCCCTCCCCTCCACCTTAGCCTTCACCAGGGACGGTTGCTCATCAAGTCAGGATAAAATATTTCTTTAAGAGTGACATGGAAGAGAATGTCCCGGGCACTGCCAAGGCTCTTTTAAGAACATTGCATTCGGTGCTAAATGCTAGGGCATTCCTCTTGCCACTGTCAGCCAGTTAGAAGACCTAGGAGTGCACAGAGCGCCCACAAAAGACAGTCAGTCAGAGGCCAAAGGTGGCTGGCCTCTTCGCCATTCCGCGACTATCCATGTGACTGTTCCCTTGGTTTGCATAGGACCAGCTTCACAGACTGCATCATCATGTAATCGAAACCAGCAGATTACCCCTCAGTGTTGACCAAGAGGAGGGTTCCAAAAAAATGCTCTCGTTCTTGCAGTGCATTTCTATATTAAGTGCAAAAATGTATCCACTGTTCTAATAGACTCCAAAAAACCTGCTATTGCCGCAGAGGTTTTCACAGTACCCTGAGCCTCCTTCTGAATCCGTTCTTGGCCTTGATGGGCAAGGAGTAGGGGGCCATGCAGTACATGAGAATGTGTTATAATAAGATTATTCTAATATGTATGTTAATGAAGTAGATTTATGATGCTTATAAATTATACCAAAAATGGATATGGGATGAAGAAAATCTGGTTTAAAAAAATTAAGATAAAAGGGTTGAAGAGGTGGAAAAATTTTCCTTCTTCTCTACTAGGTTCGTTGGCTGGTCTGTAAGCAAATTAAAATAAGACAGATGAATGGGAAAAAAATTAGTTTCATACATAATTTTCCATAAAAATTATGAGACCCAAAAGGCAGCCAGGTTATCGAAATTTATTTATCATTCTGACCTAAAGAAAGGGGAGGAAAGCCTTTTACAGGAAGGCAGAGACAATATTTGGAAAACAAGGGTTACCTAGTTTTGCACATAAATTTCTTAGATTAAAGAGGTATCTGGTGCTAGCTGTCTTCCTGGTATAGGCCCCCTTTCCAATGTAAATTCAGGCAGTTGAAGGGAGGTAAAGAGCTCTTTCTAAATCTGCTGTGTTTTGATTTTTGCAAACTCAAAATAATCCTTATGCCCAATAGACATATTTTTCGGTAGTGGAATCTGTTTCTCTTCACTCCCATCTCCGAAATTTCAAATAAGAAGTTTTATAATTCAGAAGCTGAGTTAGTAGTTTGCTTCGTCAACTGCCTCATTGGATCAGCTTTGGTCATGAGACTGGGTTAGCTCAGTTAAACAATCGTATCTCATTTTGGGGGGGAAGGGATGCAGGTGTGCTGTCAAAGTTAGGGCTTATCTTGTGTAAGCAAACAGCCAAGTAGTTAATAACTGCGTATTTATGGAAACAAAAAGAAAAGCAATGGATAAGGACTGGAGCAGACTTTAAACTTAGTTTCTGAGTTCTGAGGGTAGCCTGTCAAGAAAGAAGACTTCCAAATACCAGACTTGAAGCATCTTCAGATAGAGGGAGGGCAGGCAGGGGCAATCCGACCGATTCTCTTGGTTTGCAGTTGGAATGTCCTGGTGATCTTTCTGAGTGGCTCACAGAGCAGCAGTCATGAATATTGTTTAAACACAATGTATTGTGACAAGTTCTCTGAAGTTTGTATCAAGTCCTCAGGGCTTCGGGGAGTGGGGGGGAAAGGACAGGTTTTGTTCTTCATGATTCCAAGTCAAATTGGGAGAAAAACAAGAAATGTAAGTTCAGAGAATCATAGGGTAGAACCAAGGATACTAGAATTCAAGATCCAGTCCAGTTTATAGGCAGAAGACAAAGTCTAAAAGACAACGAACAACACTAGAATCTGATGTCCGCAAAGGTATGATACTGAAACATATTTTTTCTCTCTAAAATCACCCTCATTTCTACCAGAGATAGCCAACTTAAGACTAATTTATTTGCAAAATAAGCCTTGTCTCAAAAAGTTTGGCCTGATTGTCTACATAAGTACACACAGAACAGTGATTGGATATATAGGCTCTTTGAAATTGGCTTTGCTGGAACTTTTCATAAGGAATCTCAGATTAGACTTTTTTTTCTTTTTTAAAGATTTTATTTATTTATTTGACAGAGAGAAAGATCACAAGTAGGCAGAGGGAGAGGGGGAAGCAGGCTCCCTGCTGAGCAGAGAGCCCGATGCGGGGTTCAATCCCAGGACCCTAAGATCATGACCTGAGCCGAAGGCAGAAGCTTAACCCACTGAGCCACCCAGGCACCCCTCAGATTAAAGGTTTTTAAAACCTCTCAAGGCTAAGGAGCCAAGCCATCAGACTGCTTGCAATACCTATAAATTTGGGTGAATTCCTCTCTTCTTGAGGTTCCCCAAGTAGCTTGAAGTTCCTGCACGTGCTGGGAATTAACCTTTCTTCCTTACCTGGAAGGGGACTGGGAACCCTGTAAGCAAGCAACTAGGTTCTATTCCCAAAAGACTTTAATGGTTCCATAAAGTCAACCTGAGTTCCTCCAAGCTGCCTGGCACATCCGATTCTATGCACATTTTCAAAAACTGACATTCCAGTCAAAGTCATGATAATATAATTAATGTTTTCAATTGTGTTCTGTTACAAGGAGAACAGATTCTTATTGAACTTACACAAATTTGTCATAAAGAATATTCACTAAATATCTAAATTCTGGAGGGATTTAGGATGGAGAAATTGTTATTATTGTATTTCCACTCACAAAGATGTATCTTATCAAGTTGCTCTAAGTTAAAAATATTTTAAAAGAAGAAGTTTAAGTCTGTAAAACAAAACATTAAGGAACTAACAATATTTTAAACAAAAAGTCATAAAAATTAAAATCATCCTTATCAGTTCATTCAGTCTCACAGGAGTAATTCTTGTTCTGCATGAATCCAGTTTTACCATTAGTCCTGGACATTTTTTTACTTAGTTCAGTTTTATGATTTTAAAGTTATTGGAGGGGCGCCTGGGTGGCTCAGTGGGTTAAGCCGCTACCTTCGGCTCAGGTCATGATCCCAGGTCCTGGGTTCGAGCCCCGCATCGGGCTTTCTGCTCAGCAGGGAGCCTGCTTCCTCCTCTCTCTCTCTGCCTGCCTCTCCGCCTACTTGTGATTTCTCTCTGTCGAATAAATAAATAAAATCTTTAAAAAAAAAAAATAAAGTTATTGGAAACCGGTGCTTGCCAGAGTTCTTGCTATGAATGTCCTTGAGGATGAATCAGTTTTTCCAGAATACTTCTGTAAAAGCATCAGAATAGAACAATAACTATAAGTGACGAGACTTAAAAATGGCCTTAGATGTCTGATGAGAGTGCATTGTAAAGCAGCGACAGGAAATTTGGTTATTTTTGACACACATTTTAAGATAATAACTAGAATTATGACTGATTAACATTATACCAGGACATGGCAGAATTTAAGAGTTTTTATGATTTTTGGAACACTATACATAAACCTATACAAATACAACATAAAGAACACTTAGTATTACTTCTTCATGGACAATGCTTCCTGTGTAATTTAACATATTAATAAGCAAAATTAGTTTAATAGCTTTGCTTTTACAAAGACAGAAATCTTTTGAAAGGTTTCAGGGACCTTCAACAAAATCCCAAAGTTAGTTCGAGGTCAGAAAACTGCATTTAGAATTTGATTTTGGGAAGTTTGTCAAAAATATCAAAAATTTGGACACTTGACTTAATAGGATCATAGATCATTGTGGAATAATCTGTTTGACTAAAGTAACAATGAAAGATTTCAAAGGCAAATACAGAAGGTTACATAGTTTTGGGGAAAACTTATCTCTTTTAATGTTAGGATCCAAGATTACTTAAGAATCTGTTTTTTTAAGTAATTAAAGATCTGATAATAATTTCCTTATAATAACAATTCAATTTGAGCCAAGTAAAATTCTCTCTCTTTTTCTCTTTCTGTCTTCCCAGTTTGGATAACATTTTAACCTTTATTTTTCTCTTTCCTAGAATTCTGAAATAACCAGTTTTACTTTGGGATAAGATCACTTTCATTTCTCTCAACAGAAATTTATCTCCATGTCTTCAGACCTCAGACCTTCTCCTAGTCAAAAACACAGTCCTCTTTTCTTATATGCAGAGTTGCTTCCCTTATTATATCTTGTAGCTGTAATTACATATATTAATTAAAATTCTTAACTCTCAGAAAGCTTAATTTCTAGTGAAAGCTAAGAAATAAGCAATTGTAGCCTATTACACCAGCATTTAGATTGACAACTTTATGAATACATTTCACAATTTCTAGAAACATAAGTTTTTCATGTACAATCTTTCAATGAAGCATAAGACATGTTTACCAACAGACCCAAATTTATCTCTTAGTTCCTTTGTAATTGGAAGCCAAATGTAGATAAACCTATATTCAGTAGTTAATATTTCAATATTTTATTTCATGTCAAAATGATCTAGATATTCAATGAATTTCCATCATTTAACTTAACTTTGTAAGAACTGTTAAGATTTCTGGTTACCAAAAATATTTGGGAAATAATTTTTAAGTACACTTGCCACAAAACATTATTACTGAAAAGCTCACCTAAGAACTTTTACCCCATTTTACAACATTCCAAATCACTTACTCCTTACAGTTATGTTTAGACTACCCATGAATAGTTAATGAGACATTAGGCAAAGTCAAGCATCATCCCAAGATACTTTCCTTGCTAACAAAATTTCTAAGAGATAACATGAATTTATGACTAGTACACCCAGCTGGAATAAAAGTTGCATATCTGCATCATATTTGACATTGATAACTCCAAAGACAGGCCTATTTTAGTTAAAGCTACAAACTTCTTTTAGCTTTTATTTACCAAAGATTATCTCAGATCATACAGACTTGAAAAACATTTGGGATAGTTATTTTTTAGAGTTTTGGAATACCCAGTCCTTACAAGTGTTTTTCTTTTAAATGAACCAAGTAGAGCTCTTTTACAAGTTAATTTCAGCAATACTGTCTGGACATAAAAAGACATCATACATCTACGGCATATATATATAGACCACAAATGTCTGGACAGATGTAAACTGATGCCTTATAGGCTTTGTTCTAAAATTTTAACCACGAATCAGGTACATAATACAAAACTCACTAGTTTATAAAGGAGCAGCTGCATACAAATTTTGTCTTGGCAGTTGGAATGAGTTAAGTTCTACTCAGGTGGCTAAAGCTTTTTACTAATATTTGTGGAGAAGACACTTAAGATTTTTTGTTTGTCGAATTACCAAATACTCCCCGCTCCCCCCAATAAGAAACATTTCCTTGAAGTCTGCATTTTAAAGAATGACTCAGGTCCTGTATAAGATGGGGATAGAAAATTTATATCACGGGGCGCCTGGGTGGCTCAGTGGGTTAAAGCCTCTGCCTTCGGCTCAGGTCATGATCTCAGCGTTCTGGGATCAAGCCCCGCATTGGGCTCTCTGCTCAGCGGAGAGCCTGCTTCCCCCTCCCTCTCTCTCTCTGTCTGCCTCTCTGTCTACTTGTAATCTCTGTCTGTCAAATAAATAAATAAAATATTAAAAAAAAAAGAAAATTTATATCACAGAGGACAGAGAAAGTATCTAAGATTTCTTAGATTTGGGGACCTATTTTCCTAATCTCAAAGGTAATTACTATTTAATCTTTTCTTCTTTTTCTTAAGTGCAGGATAATTGTACTTCCAGTGTCTGATTTTTTATAATATTTGCAAATGTCTAAGGCACATTGGAAAGGGTCTAAGTGGACTTTTGGTTGCTCTCAGCATTATGCTTTCGCTTTAAGTTATTTTCTGCAAATTGGGTAGTTGCTTCTATTATAATGCTTAGAGGTTGACTAGCCCACTCAACTACACTGTTTTGGATTTTCCATTTTATATCAGGGAGGAAATATCTTACTAAGGGGAAATTAAAAGATTTCTATCTCCTAAAGCTTCAGGATTTAGTGTACTATGCCTCTAGAAAACCTGTATAAGACATTCAACACATGTCTCTGAATCTTCTCTTTCTTTCAAGTACATGACTCAACCTTAGACATGGTGGTCGTGGTGGTGGGGGAGGGGGTTGCAGCTTCTTTTGGCCCCTGAGTGTCAACTTCCAGCTTAGCTATCTTCTGGTCATTTGAAGGAATGTCTGGGGGAAATTCTGGCCATTTGTTTCCTCTGGGTTTTCCCCAGGGGCCACCTGGCTTGTCTAATAACTACTGTATAATCATGGGGAAGAACACTCCTTAACAGCCAACTTAGGTGCCCAGGTATGGGGTTGTGAATGGCCACTAATCTTGCTAACTCCTCTCTAAATTTGGTAGGGTCTTCTGAAAGTGGAAGAAAAGGGCTTTATAATTTAGAAGATCTGTTTCTGTCTAGGGAACATAACTTCTTTGTGTTGGAGGTCCAGAATACATCTGCAAATGACATTATATAGGAAGGACTGAACTGACAGACCCTAATTGCAGAGCCCCCCAAAGTAGGAGGAGTTATAAGGGACAGCCAGGGGAGCCTTACAGAGTGTCTCAAATTCTGCTACATTCACTTCCTGGCTGTCAGAATTTACGTGAGTAACTTGTGAACTCTGGGCCTAGAGATCAGGCTGGAGTTCGTTCTTTCTTTCTTTCTTTCTTTCTTTCTTTCTTTCTTTCTTTCTTTCTCTTCCTTCCTTCCTGCCTGCCTGCCTGCCTGCCTGCCTTCCTTTCTTTCTTCCTTTCTTTCTTAGTGCTTTCTTTAAATCTCAAAGGAAGTTAAAACAGGCAACTGGATATTTAAGGGATTTTCTGGAGAAGTTGGAGGAATTTGGGAATCTAGGAGACTTTGCTGAGGCCATGGGGCTGGATTTCTGAGAAGGGGTTAAACAGGGATCCCAGAGATCCAAAAGATCAGGGAGAGGTCAGGGACAGGGAGTTGAGGAGTAAAGGGGTGTAGGAGAGGGTGGAGAAGGGGAATTTATTTTAGATATGGACTTTAATTTTGTTCTCAATCTAATTTCTATTCTTCCATCTTATTAAGGGACTCTTTAAGGCCAACCATTGTACTCCTTTGTATTTATTTTTCAATTTGGTCCTTCCAAGGTACCAATAAGACAATTGTTAAGAATGAGAGGCCTCTAATTTTTTTTTCTTTTATGTATAGCCAATTCAAAGGATCCATTGACAAGCAGAATCTTCTATTAGTCTCAATAGTGACTCAAACCAATAAGCCTTTTTATGTATGCAAGAGGCATCTTAAAGGACTAGGACACCTGTGAAGAACTCCCCTGATAGCTGACACAGACACCAGTCACAAGTCCAGGTTATTTCCTGTGCTTCTGACCAACCAGCTATAGCTGCTAGGAATCCCAGTCTTTCCCACTGGCCATCAAGTGCACACTGGTACAGACACCTTGAAAGTGGCAGAGACCAGAGACGATATTCTCACTAGTCACAGAGCTGAGCTTTCGAGACCTAGAATAAGTAGAGAGGAATACCTGATTTGATTTTTTTTTTCATGTGTACATTATCAGCTTTATTTAAGCCTCTCAGGGCCAACTTAATACCTTAGAGGGTTATGCCACTGGGTTGGGAATAGTGTGGTGTTTTATGGTGTACCACATTGCACAGAAATTTTCTTGAGGTTGGCAGGTGACCTAGTGTCAGTCTAACCTGTTCTGGGGCCAATTTATATTTTGAGGCTTTGAGTTAGGTGATGAGCATTCCAATAGCTTTGAAGTGCTTGACCTGTGCTCACCGATTTTGTGATTGTTGCTTCTGATATTCCCATTAGCAATAGACTTTACCTCGTGTGCACATTAACTCACAGCAAAATTTGTCTGAATAGATAGTGGTCTGGTGAGAATGGTGAACTCACCACTCTGTGAGACTGGCCTGAACAGCAGGCTTATAACCTGTGCCTGCATTATACCCTGTGGTTTTCCTCCTTATGACAAGTGGCACAAAAGACCGAGACAAAGGAAAACAGTGGTCATCAGCAGAAAACAAGAGTACTCATAACAGATCTTTACCAGAGTTTCTATACCCAAGGAACTAGTTCACACAGATTCTCTCCTGATCATCTAAATCTAGAAAAGGGTAAAAGAGCTCCCACCACTCCACCAGACCCTGCAGGTAGAGATCAGGAAGACTGATATGTTAAGAATTCTTACCTCTGCCAGTTTTTATTGGAGGTCTCCCAGGATCTCAGCAGCAAAAGCCCTGAGGCAAAGTGTCTGGCCCGTGCAGTTCCCTTCATGGTCGTCAACTGAAGGGGTAGAAAAGTTTTCCTTCTATTCTTTTAGGTTCTTTGGCTAGTCTAATAATCAAATTGACATAAGACAGATTAACATGAGAAAAACAAATTAATACCACACATACAGGAGCCCCGTGAAATGAAGAGACCCAAGGGGCACCTGAGTGGCTTAGCTGGTTAAGAGTCCAACTCTTGATTTCAGCTCAGGTCATGATCACAGGGTTGTGAGATCAAACTCTGAGTGGGACTCCATGCTGAGCATGGAGCCTGTTTAAGATCCTTTCTACCCCTCTCCCTCTGCCCCTCCACCGTTCTCCTCTCCCCCCACCCCACCAAAAACAGTTACAAGATTCAGTAGACAATCAAGTAAGTGAAGCTTATATGACTTCCCGAATAAGGAAACGGGCAGGGGTCTGAGGAGACAAACGAGAGGTGGTGGGAAGACCTCCACAGGAAGGCAAGAAGAGATGTTTGGAGAACAGTGATTGCCCTGTTACACAGATTAGTTTTTAGGTGAAAAGATATCTCTGATAATAGTTGTCTTCCTGGTAGAGACCCCCTTTCCAATGTAAATTTAGGCAATTGATAGGGAGTTAAAGAACTTTTCCTGAATCTTCGGGGTTTTGATTCCCTCAGGATCAAAATATCCTTATGCCAAAGAGAAATATTTGGGGGTAGCAAAATCTGCTCCCCTTTAGGATCAACACAGACTTCTTTGTAAGGCATAAGGAAGTAAGAGTTAAGCTCAATTTCAGATTACCACATATAATTTCCTAGAGTGTAGACACGGCGGAACTACTACTAATCCTATCAGCTGCACCCACTCCCATCACTGCTATGGCCACTACCACCTCACAGTGATCATTCCTAAAAGGTTTTCAGGTGAACGAATAATGCTGGAGCTTTTCCAGGTGAGACTTCTTAATTATTCAGTTACTGGGAATTCGTGAAACTCAGCCCGAAGTGAAAGATAGCAGTGACAGAATAAACAAAGGGTTTCAAGCACTGTACAAGAGACACAGAAACAGGTGGCAGGTAGGTGAGATGCGGGTGGGTATAGCACCATTCAGGAAATCCTGGGCTGATCTTACTACAGAGAAAATGGAAACCATTCCTTCTATAAATTGAGAGTAGTCGCATTATTAACACCTGATGTGTTACTCTTCAGTAAGATCCATGATCTTTCAATAGAACTGTCTCTTCCATGAGACAAGTAGGTCGATGTGTACATCCCCCATTTTGTAGGTAAGGAGGCTAAGACCCAAGTGAAATCACCTAGTAAATAACCGAATGAGTTGGGCAAGCATTGGACATTTTGTTTCCCAGTGCAGAGAGTTTCAGGAACAATCTGTAAGATGAACAAACTCGTCAAGTTAGTCAAAGAAGCTTATCTCAGCCCGTTCCTCCACAGAGACCTCAACTGGCCCTTGTTTCACATAATCCTGTTTTGTATTGCCTTACCTTTTTTGTTTGGTTGTTTGCTTGTTTGTTGTTTGCTTTTTTTCTCCCTTAAAAATAACTTTAGGTTCTACTGATTTCAAAGAAGAGAAGTGTTCAACTCAAATTAATTTGAGGAAAAAGGAGCTTAATATAAAATTGTTTTGCACCAGGAAGAAAAGCTCCGTGAGAGGGTTGTAGAGTCAGGTGATTCCTTCTGCCTTTTGTGGTGGACCCACTTTTCTCTACTACTGGATTCCATTTCTCTCTCTACCAGTAGGTTCCTTAGCTTTACTTAGAAGTCAGTCTTCCCATAACTTTGGCCTAATGTGGCCTATTATGGCTATTCTGGCCTCTAAAAGATAAGCTTTCTTTACTTTTTCTTCTACTGTCAACTAATAAATTCTTGTGATATTTCCTTGCTCAGAGTCTCAGGAGAGGAAATATATTATATAGTCTGGCATGCTGACGGTTTGGATTAGCTGCCCTTAGATTAAATGTCCAGGACTGGGCCAGTCGAATGAGTCCTGTATTGGGGTCCAGATAAGACAAACTATGGTAACTGAAGCCTACTTTTCAGGGTCATTTCTAGGAGATGAGGGTGGAGATCAGCAGTGAGACTACATTTGCTGATTCTACTCCCTTCCTTCTCATTTACTCTTCAGCGTGGATAGGACTAGTGTAACGCAAAAGAGGCACCTAGGGTTTCAGATTTAAGGCTATACTCACTACCAGATGCTGACCCTGCCCTGGCACAACTTTGAGAGTCAGTTTCACCTTAAATTTTGTTCCCTGGATGCTTCTCTTTCCTCACCAAGTCCCCATTCCTTCACCAAGTGTGTTTCCACCAAGGTCTCAATGACCTGTATACTGTGATATCCAACAGACATTTTTAGACTTTTTAGATCTCTTTTTTGGCCTCTCTCTGTGTTCGATGCTCCTCCATTTAAACTCTCCTCTCTTTTCTTTGTGAGAACTCTGTATTTTCTTCATGTCTCCATATAATCTGAGTCTCTTGCCTGGCTCCCTCTTTTCAACCAGTCTGCACATTTGGGCAGAGTGTATTGGGTTGTCTCTAAACATACTCCCTTTGGACAATTTACCTATAACCAGCTTCCACCTATACCATAAGTTGGTGTGATTCTGAAATTTAAGTCTCCAAATCAGATCTGTCTCCTGACTGACTCTCCATATTCCATTTGTCTTCCAAACTTCCACCTGGGTGTTTGACAGGAACATCAGACTCCATATACCCCGACTCAGAAATAGAACTGTCCAAGGAAAGACTCTCTGCATTCAGTATTGCCTATATCAGCAAATTCATGAGATCGGTGAAAACAATTGACCATGCCAGTCATGACTCCTCCCTATCATAGCCAATTGGTTGTGAAGTGTTTAGACTGTCCATTCTTGTCCATCTCTACTATTATTACCTAACTCAGACTCTCATTCACCTGCACTTGGATAATGCAATTCTCAGTTGGTCTTCCTGATTCTGGTCTTCCTTACTTTCCAATCCATTCTCCATACTATAGCTGAACTTCTCTTCCAAAAGTGAACTTCAGTGTGTGTTAATCCCTTGCGTAGGATCCTTAAATGGCTCATCATTGTCTAAAAAGTTAAAGTCCACAACTTTTCAAAGGACATTCAAGATCTTTCATAACCGGATCCCTTACTTTCTCTGAATTTCATCTACAACCATACACCTTTTCAAAGCCTGTAATCCAGCTGTATCATATGACTAATATTTCCACCCAAGCCAGGTGCTTCTGTGACTCTCTGCCATTTATATGCTGTTTCTTGTACCATTTTCCTACTCCTACTCATCCTTGAGGACCTACCTCAACTGTTTCCTACTATGTAACGGTTTCTCTTACAGCCAGAGCTACCTAATGAGAGCTGAGTGCTGCTACTATAGTATAATGTGTTTCTACATCTATTACCCAGTACTTACTCTACTAGTTTGAAATGGTGTCTGCCTTATTAGACTTTAAGTTCCTTTCAGACTAAGGATTTGTTTTACTCTTTGTAGCCCTGGTGCCTGGTTCTTTCATGTACCCAACACTCAAGCTCAATACTCAATATATATTTGGAGATGCTTTGATCTTTCAGGGCTCAATGAATGTGTGTGTGTATGAATTAAAATGCTCTCTGGTTTCCAAGGCATTTTTTACAGAATTCATAGTATGTGTCCTCTTCCTTTAAATGGGCCATTTCTGTATTGGATTTTTTGGACAGTGGTTTTCCCTAGGATTGAGCCTACTGAAGGCCAAAGTAGAGTGGCTAGAAAGGAAGCCAGAACACCCCTGGGTCTATCTTTGGGGATGATATAACCCAGCTTCTCATTTTAGCTTTTTGGTGGAACTACCCTCTCTTCTCCTCAGATAGGCAGTATGTCCCTGTTCTTCTCCTTTATTTTCTTCTCAAAAAAATAACCTTCCTGGGGTGTCTGGGTGGCTCAGTCAGTTAAGTGTCTGACTCTTGATTTCAGCTTAGGTCACAATCTCAAGGTCCTGGGATCAAACCCTGTGACAGGCTCCACAGTAGGTATGGAGCCTGCTTGAGATTCTCTATCTCCCTCTCTCTCTGTCCCTCTCTTTTCTTCTCACCCCCCCAAAAATAATCTAAAAAATCACCAAACTTTTCTGTTCTCAGGAAATAATCTGATAAGTTAATTCACCCAGAGGTGAATGATCAATAATGCTCAAAGCAATTCTTCCTTTAGAACTTTCTAAATTGTAGGAGTCAGGAAGCCATCAGACAGCACCTTCAAATAGCCTACTTGGGTCTCTGATCCTCAAATTTCTTCCTACAGCACTATGTTGTTCCAGTTGCCTGGGTTAAAAAATATGTGGTAACTTTATAGTATAATATTCAGCAGTCGATCTATTAAATCTTGCTGGGAATCTAGGCTTTTATTAGTTTGTCATATTATGATACTTAGCAAAGCCCTGAGGAAATAACGGTCTGATCAGAGGTAGGGACGGCCAAAGGGATGATCTGGGAACAGGCACCATGTATGAAGTCTGGTCAGAGTGGGGGTTCATGGGTAATTTAGGAGCAGAGTAGTTAGCCAGCATTTTGAGCAGTGTTATGAGGTCATGAAAAGGGGAGGGAGGAATTAGAAAGAAGACAGAGTATATTTGGTGGTTCATTCAGCATTTTTATTGAATTTTACTATAGGCCAGGCACCAAGGCTGATAAAAAAAAAAAAAATAAGGTGATGATTCTCCATTACAGGAACTCATTATCTTGTGGGAAAATTAGAAACTGAAAGGCACAAAGCTATATTTTAAGTACAATGGCAGAGGTTAAATATAATATGCTCTTGGAGCATAGAGGAAGGAGCCACTGACTCTGACAGGGAAACGAAGTCAGCAAAATAGGGAACATGCAGAGAGAAGGTAATATTCAATTTCTGTCTAAATGGGTAAATATGTTTTCTGGGTGGAGAAAAGGAGGGAAAACCATTCTAAGGAGGGAAGATGTGGCAAAGGGATTTTCCCAGAGAGTATTTATTGGGTACCTACTATGTGCTGAGTATTTTTCTAATTGCCCAGGATATATCAGTGAATGAACAGATGAGATTCCATGCTCATGGAGTTCAATATTAGTTAGGGAGACAGAAAATAAGAAATACGAATAATTAAAATATGTAATAACTTACATACGATATGTGGTGATGACAAAGAATGAAGCAGGCATGAGAGATATGAAATGTTGGGATGGGGACTGATATTTTAGATGGGGGGGGCAGGAAACTTTTGTTGTTAGTTAACTTTTGAGTAAAGTTCTAAAGGAAGTTAGGGAACTAATCATATGGATATCAGGGGTAAGAATGCTTTAAGCAGAGGAAACAAAGAGCAAAGGCCTGAGCTGAGGATGGACGTGGAGTCTTGGAGGGACAGAAAGGAGGTCAGAATGCCCAGAATGCAAAGATTGAGTGGGGACTATGAGCTCAGAGATTTAAGGAGGAGGCAGATAATTTGGGGCTTTGTGGGATTCCAGCTTTCACTCCGAGCAGGATGGGAAACCATTAGAGGAGTCTGAGTAAGGAGAAATATATTCTGATTTAGGTTTTAATAGAAGCACTCTGGCTATTGTGTTGAGAGATGGTTGCAGGGAGTCAAGGACAGGAACAGGAGGACCATTTGGGAACTTATTTTGACAATCCAGGTGAGAGATGGTAGTGACTTGAACCAGAATAGTGGCAGTGGGGGACAAATGGTCAAATTCTAGATTGATCATGAAGGTTGAGCCACAGAGGCTCACAGTACTTTGGACATGAGAGGTCAGAGTGAGAAGAATCAAGAATAGCTTCCAATTTTTAAGCCTGTGTAAGTTGCCATATATTGAGAAAGGAAAGGAACTAGCTTTGGGAAAAACAAGAGGAACTCAGTTTGGGAATGTTAAGTTTCAATGCCTCTTAAACATCCAAGTTCTGTTGTTACATAGGCAGTTTTGAATATATGGGGAGAGATCCAGGCTGAAGAGAATACAATATTGAGGGTCATCCTTCCTATATAGAGTCTCATAACCACGTAAATGACATTTAAAGTCATGAATCTAGAGGAGCTTATGGAGATCATAGATGAGATCACATAAAGAAAGACAGAGGGTGAGAAAGAAGACATTGTAGATGGGCCCTTTGGAGGAATCTGACATTTAGAAGTCAGAGAGATGAGATCAAGCCAGGAAAAGAAAATAAATAGATGCAACCAGAAACGGAGGAGGGAAACAAAGATAATATGTTGTTCTGGAAGCCAAGAATATGAAGTGTTTCAAAGAGAGTTTTCATTTACGTCAAAAGCTACTGCTAGGTAAACACAGATGAGGACTGAGAAATGACCTTTGAAGACTGCAGTGTGGAGGTCATTGGTGGCCTTGTGAAGAGCCATTTCAGGGAAGTAATGGGGACAAAAACTTGATTGGAGTGTGCTTGAGAAATAAGGGAGCACATAGAAAGATAGATGTTCACCATCGTTAGCCATCAAAGAAATGCACCAAAACCTAATGAGCTATCACTTTATACCCGCGAGGATGGATATAACAGAAAGGATAGATAGTAACATGAATTGGAAAGGAAGGGATTTGGAGAATTGGGACCCTCATACACTGCTGGTGAGACAACAAAATGGTGTTGCTACCTTGGAAAGCAGCCTGGCAGTTCCTCAAAAAGTTAATCATGGAGTTATCACATGACCTAGGAATTCCATTCTTCCTATCTATTCAAGAGACATGAAAACATATGTCTGCACGAAGACTCATTACATGAATGTTCATAGCAGCATTTTCCATAATAGTCCCAAATTGAAAGGCCCATCAGCTGATGAATGGATAAATAAAATGTGGTTCATCCTTACCAGAGGATATTACTTGGGTAGTTAAAAGGAACGCATCACTGATACATGATACGACATGGATGGACTTTGAAAACATTATGGTAAGTGAAAGAACGTAGTTACAAAAACCATGTGTTGATCTCCATTTATATGAAAAGTCCAGAATAGTCAAGTCTGTACAGGCAAAAAGTAAATTGATGGTAGCCTGGGTCTGGAGGATAGGAGACAGGTATGAATAGGGAATAAAAGTGAATTGGTAGGAGGTTTCATTTTGGGCTGATAAAAATCTTCTAAAATTTGATTGTGTTACTAGTTCCACAACTCTGTGAATTCTAAAAACCATTGAATTGCCTATTTTATTTTATTTTATTTATTTAAAAAATTTTTTTAAATGATTTTATTTATTTATTTGAGAGAGAGAGAGAGAGAGCATGAGAGGAGAGAGGTCAGCGGGAGAAGCAGACTCCCTGCCGAGCAGGGAGTCTGATGTGGGACTCGATCCCAGGACTCCAGGATCATGACCTGAGCCGAAGGCAGTCGCTTAAACAACTGAGCCACCCAGGCGCCCCTGAATTGCCTATTTTAAATGGGTGGATTTTATGGTATGTAAATTACATCTCAATAAAAATTTACAAAAAGAAAGAATGGGAGAGAGATATTAGGAAGAACTAGGAGAGAAGTCTTTCAAAAATTCTTTGAGGAATTTTGAGGTTTGAGGAAAGGAGAAAAATAAGGCAGTAGTGGGATGGGGAAATTGGATTACGGAAGGAGTATTTTTCTTTTTTAAGATCAGAGGACTATCAGCGTATTTTATAATGTTGCAATTGATCTAAGGGGAAGAGGAAGTTTGGTCATACAGGAGAGAGAGGAGACGTGGTGGAATAATGTTTTTGGGTAGTCAAGAGAAAATGGGAATTTAGCACGTAGGTGGAGGGATTTGTCTTGCTGGGAGTCTGGATAGTTTGTCTACAGTTATAACAAAGAAAGTAGAGTATATTCATTCTTATTCCAGTAGGTGGGTAGATTTAGGGTTGGAAATTTCACAAATTCTCTTTTAATTGCTTCATTTTTCCTCCATGATAGTAGAAGGCAAGATTGATGAGCCAAGAATGAGGATGAGAGAGGAGAGGCTGGAAATTAGAGGAGACACTGAAATAGTTGTCCTGGAAAGTGAAAAAAGAGTGGTTTAGGGGAGAAAAGAATGATTTCTGGGGAGAGGGAAGGACGTGTATGCAGTTTAGTGAGCAGGAGTGTCACGAGACCAGTTGGCATGCTTACAGTCTTTTTTTCCAGCTATCTTTGATTGCATGGGTTCAGGCCTGGACTAAGTGAAGAATTGGATTTAACCAAGGTTTTAAAATTTGCCAGATTCAATTGGGTTCCAAGAAAACGGACTCTGAGTTGGAGATCTGTGTTCAGGAAGTTTGCTGAGCCATAACCTCTTTCAGAAGAAACATCTGTGAAGAAGGGAAAGGAGGGAGCACTTGGCAGAGGACAGGGTGAACAGTGATGCTGTGACAACTGGGGTCTCAGACAATCTTACGGGGAGACGGGAACCTTCAGAGTGGTCCCAGATTGAGGCAAGGGGATTGGGCATCTGTGCGCCTTTGGAGATATTTAGATAGGGATTCCTCTGGGGGAGAGACACAGCCTTGGGCAAGGAGGCTTCCTTTGGGAGAGGGGAATTCTCCAGCAGGGATCTCACTGTGAGATGGCAGCAGTCAGTACACATAGGATCTGAGGTAATGAGTGCTTAGAGTACTTAGTACTTAATGAGTACTTAGGTAATAGTGCTTAAGGGGAGGTAACAGATAACATTCCACAGAATTCACTACAGTTCACCCTTTGCACTGCTTGCTTGTATTACTCAGTTTGCTACTTCTAGAAAGAGCTAGAAGGATTCTACTTCATTTGTTTTTCTGGGCAAACTTAGAAGGTTACTGGGACTAATCCCACCTCTGTAACTGGTCTAGAGGTTGCCATTGATATTCGTCATCTCCCTAATCTAAACCCATTCTAGGTGCTCTTCTCCTGGCTCGCACCTCTGCTTATGTAGATGGCTTGCTTAGTGGTATGACCCATATTTTTATATATGAGTTATCTGGCTTTCGGGTGATTAAGCTGTTCTCGGGATTTGGCTGTTGCATTTGTTCATTTACCATTAAAATTGGGCAAGGAAGTACCAAGAATGCAATATTGGATCACCTCGTTGCCCAACACAGTTTTCCCTTTTCCCTTATGGAAGAACCACCTTTTCTTCTGGTGATGTTTGGGGTCAATTTCTTCTACCAGTTTGGTGACATCTTTTCTCAACTGCTGGTATTTTGGTACAAATAGCTCAATGTGACCAGGTGACAGGCGTAGCTTAGGGTTTAATGGGGCCATAATGTGTTCCATGGTTGATTTCCATTCTGGGAACAGGGACCTTTATATTTGTGGGGAAGAACTGTGGGTTACCAAGTGGGTCACTGAGAGTGCAGGTAAGCAAGGCTCCTTGGTGCCCAGACCCATGCACCCTACACACTGGGGGCATGGGATCATAAGGTATTCTTCGAATTATGGTATATACTGTGTCCTGGAGGATAGCACCCCATCCATTCAGAGTATCATCTCCAAGCTTATGCCTTAGCTACACTTTTGAAAGGTCGTCCTACTCCTCTATCAGTTTGGTAGATTGGAGTGCTACAGTATATGAAAGGACTAGTTGATCCAATAGTCATGTGCCCTTTGCCATACACCCTTTGCCATACCTCTTTTTATATAAAGTTTTTTTTTGGTACAAGTCAATGCTATGTGGCATTTTGTGCTGTAGATCAAGTGTTCTCTATGCTCTTGGTGCTGGCTAAGGCCTTTTGGACCCATACTGGGTTTGGGGGTTTTCTGTGGAGAGGAATTGCTGTTCCTTCCAGCATAAAAGAGATTCGGTATAATAAATTTGCCACTAGTGTCTTCTTGGTCTTCTCTAGCCATAGGGTCACATCAAGGGGTGGCTATTTGTCTCTGTGGCTGACCGGTTGGGTGTTTGGCAGCATCAGTAGTTCGATCGGCACACTTGAGTAGTACTCCATGCTCCTGCGCCCGTGAATAGCCTCCATCCAATGGCATCATTGCTGCTCCATTAATAAGCCTGTTAGGCTGGTCCTGGGGTAGTTTAATAGTGGCTGGAGGAATTCTTCTGTCCACTTGGTTATTTAATGTCTATTCCATGTGGATGCCCTCTTGTGGGCACATTCAGCAATAAAGATGTTCACATTTTGTGAATTTTCCCATATTCCCATTCACAGGACCTTTCCCCTGAACCCCTTTCCCAAATCTTCCAGACTTACTATGTTCTGATTAGTAAGCCAAGTCAATCATCACTGCCTCCGAGTCCATGTGTATTTTCACCTCTGACCACCTCTCTTTCCACACAAAGCAGATGGATGGGTTCTCCACCTGAAGCCCACCTATTAGGAGAAGGTCCACTCACCCCTGTCTTTTGGTGCCACTTTCTAGAGCAGCCCATGTTTCTCTCATGACCACATACTGAACCAGCACAGCCATGAACCAAACTTAGCCTTCTTTATCCTCTGCTGAGGAATCCTCCATCTCATGCAGCCATAGGTTATGGGGCATGGGTCAGAGATAGACATCGTGCAGCAATGGCGGATGACCCAGGGGTCTGGGCCATCTGCTCAGGAAGCTTGCTTGTGCCTTCAGTACTATGTATGCCTGATCTTGGCGTACCACTTCCAGCTTACAGTGAATTGTTCCTGGGGCCTCTTGACCTTATGAAACATAGGCTCCCCCTCCCAGTTCTTACAGCTGGTTGATAGAATCCAGTCCGTAATGGGTCATCCTGGCCCCATGGTCACGTAATGTCCAATTCTCTATGTCTAAAAGGGTCCAGTAGCAATGCGAGCTGTGTTGTGTCGAAGTAATTATAGGTATCTGTTACAGAAAGCATAGCCTTGCTCCAGATCCCTACGAGTTTGTGTTGTGATTCTTCTATCCAAGTTTGCTATGAAGTCCATATGATGCCTTTTCTTATAGCAGTAGAAACATCTAGTATCATTGGTTCTTCTGCAGCATATGGCCAAGTGGCTGGTTTTTCCGGCAGTGTGGTCTCAGTTCCTGTGCCAGGGCTCCCTGGAAGCTGGAGAACTTTTATGTTACCCAGTAAATGGGTCAGAGCAGCATCCTAAAAGTGGAAAATGATGCCTGTGGAATTGGAGAGATTTATTAGGCATGTCTTCCTTTTTAGCGGCACAAGGCTCACAATGCAGTGATGTGTACTTTAATTCAGAGGGGGAGTTCCAGCATGATCCAAAACACTGATCCCCTAAAACCCTCACCAGTATGGTGGTCCCCTAATTCTTTGTAATATTTATTTCCGGCTGTCAGAAGCCCATATGTCTTATTAAGACTTCTGATACTTGCCATTTCTTGTTCCTCCAGCTGGACGGACAAAGACGCATTCCATAGACTGGAATAATGGAATGGTCTATGAAATGGCCAAGCTGTGTAGGTAATTTTAGACAGTATTAAAGAAGTAGGGTATCTTTGGGGCAAATGTATATATGTGTACTTTGTCTGTTGCACATGGATGCAAACTGTCTCCAATCCTACCTTTTGATAGGGATGGAAAAGAACTCGTTTGTCGGATAAGTGGCTTTCTAAATGCCGTGTATTTAAAGCTGTATATCTAGCAAAGATCCCACATCTGGCAAAGTTGCTGCAACTGGGGTTACTCCTTGGTCAAATTTTCTGTGTATCATGTCATCCATCACAGTCTATCTGGGTTTTGTAGGTTTCAGAATGGTGAATGAAATGGGAGATGATGGAGATCATCACCCCAGCATTCTTTGGGTCTTGAGGGTGTGTTATCTCTGCCATTGCCCCCTGGGATAAAGTATTGTTTGGATTTACTATTTCAGCCAGAGAATATGATTTAGAGGATTCCTTGGATTCCTCACTAGGTAACTCTTACCCCACAGTCCGTGGAGCCAATGTGTGCCTCCTGCCAATTATAAAGTTCTCATCATCCATTAGACTATCAGAGAAATGATCACGGGTGGGTCTGTGAATAAATGGAGTTATTGTAATTTGAACTTGGGACAAAATTCCATATATTCCCTGGTTCCCAAAGCCCCCACTCCAGTGGGGTAGCCATGAACGCTCAGCATTCTGTGTGTTCTCAAAGTACCTACTCAGTCCCTTTTTCTTAACAAAGGACTTTCTTTCTATCACTTTGCCTTTGGGGGAAGAACTGGGAATATTATTTCCATATATACTTGTTGTGTTCCATTAATTTTCTTCATGGGAGCTTAGCCTTTCCTTCAATCCAGGGTTCTGGATCTATTCCAGAAACTGCTGAAAAGATTTTGACTTATTATTGGGGTGGTTACCTTCAGTTTCCTGATCACCTGTCTTTGACTTTTTTTTTTTTTTGGTCCTATGAGTTAAGCAACTTCCTTGTTAGCTGCCCATCAACTTTACCTTAGGATTAAAAAAAGGCATCTTTTATTAACCACCTCCATGGCTGTCTATAGGTCATGTAGGAAGCATACAGTCCTTTGCAAAGCCAAGACCTCTTGATTGTCTTCAAAAAAGGCATAATGCCAACTTTTAATACACACACACACACACACACACACACACACATTTGAGAGAGAGAGTGAACGAGAGTGCTCGAGCTGGGGGAGGGGCAGAGGGGTAGAGAGAGAATCTCAGGTGGACTCCGTGCTGAGCACAGAGCCTAATATGGGGCTCATCTCATGAAAAGAGCCCTATGTGGGGCTCAATCTCATGATCCTGCGATCATGACCTGGGCTGAGATAAAGAGTTGGACGCTCAACCGACTGAGCCACCCAAGTGCCCCATAAAATGCCAGGAGGGGTCACCACTGCAGGTCCAGGTGGTTCGGGGTAACCTGGGAGTTCTAGATTTCCAAGTACATCAACACAGACATCCCCATCCCAGGTGTCAGGATTTCATTCTTTACTAATTGAATAGGGTGAATGGGATGTTGAGCATTATAGAGAAGTTACACTTATCTGTAATGATAAGGTCAAGAATTTGCCATTGGGCTGAGTGGCTGAAGTAGGGTAGAGGACAGGATCAATGGAAGACAACAGATGGAGGAATTAAGAGGTAGGGGGATGGAGGCATCATAGAACTGAACTGTTTAGTACTTAGATGTGAAAGGGCTTAGTATGTTCAAGGAATAGTGGGGAATGGAATGAGCCAGAGCTCATATATATGGTGACAAAGGTGGAAAATAATCTGAAAAGGTAGTTTAGGGCCGGCATGCAAAAGGCCCTCAGCATCCAGCTACAGAATTTGGCCCCATAGAAAAAACATAGCTAATGGAGATTTTACAACACTAATTTGTTTTAATCATATGGGGTTTACTTGCAGCAGTGTGGACAACACAGACCGTCTAGAGTAAGGCCAACAAATTAAGATGCTACCACAATGGCCCAGGGGTAGTTCTGGCTCCCTAAGCTGGGTATTTGCATCAGACACTGTCAACTGCCTATCCAGTATCCCCTCTCCCTTATTCCTTAGGAATAGGTCTCTGTGGTGTCAAAGGGAAAAAAATTGTGTTCGCCTTCCTTGCAGATAGGAGGCATCATTGAATATTGTAAAATTTTTGAGAAGACTGTGTTACGATGTTTAAATCTGCAGAAGGCAAGTGTGGAAGGCAGAATAATGCTCCCCAAGATGTCCCTGTCCTAATCCCCAGAACCTATAAATATGTTATCTTAGGCTGCAGATGTCATTCATGATGTTAACCAGCATCCCGGATTACTTGGGCAGGCCCAATGAAATTACAGTGATCTCTGAAAGTGAAAGAGGAGGGAGAAGAGTTAAGAGTTCTGTGTGCCTCAATGTGGGAACTCTACCCACTGCTGCTGGCTTTGAAAATGGGGGAGGGGACCTGGAGCCAAGGAATGCAGTAGCCTATAGAGGATGGAAAAGTGAAGGAAATAGGTCGTCTCCTACAGCTTCCACAAGGAAACATAGCCCTACTGACATCTTGATGATACTCCAGTGAGACCCCTGTCAGGTTTCTAACCTATAAAACTGTAAGGTAATACATTTGTGTGTGCTTTTTTCTAAGCCGCTAAGTTGGAGGTAATTTGTTATAGCAGCAAGAGAAAACTAATACAGCAATCATCTTTACTTTTTCCTCCTCCCTGCTTCCTTCTAATTGCTGGGATGCAGATGCGATGGTTGGAGCTCCAGCATTCATAGTGGACTATAAGGCAAACCTGAGGATGGATACCATGCATTAGGGGTGACAGATCAAAAAGATAGAAAGCCTTGGGTCCCTGGCAGCCACATTTTGGGACATGAGCCTCAGAATTTCTTTCAGAGGACTGGAAATAAACCTGTAGCGCGTTAAAGAGACTGTAATCAGGGTCATATTACTATCTGAATGTAATTCCTGACTAAATAATAGTGTAGGCTGGATAGACTTGTAACTCTAAAACTCAGCATTCCATGGTCCAGTAAATGTTCGAGCTGCCATAGGCCCAGCATGATCCTCCCCACGCCCTGATTTCCTGATCTCTGCTCATCTTCAGGGCTTCTGAGGCCAGAACTCTTGCATTCCCCTAAAATGCTCCCTCATTTTCATTTGCATGTCCAGTGAGTTGTCCAATTGTCAAAGCCTGTCGATTCTGCATCCATATTGCCATCCACATCTTCTGTCACTGTTGCACTTGTCCACCTTGGACTGGGTCCTCTCTCTCTGTCTCTGTCTCTCATCTAGGCTATTACAAAAACTGGACTTTTCATGTTAATTGTTAATCCCTGTTGTATCCTCTAAATGGCTCTATTCTACTAACATTTAAAAAAAAAATTTTTTTTTTTTTAAGAGGGAGAGAACACCTGATTGGGGGCAGGGAAGGGCAGAGGGAGAGGGAGAGAGAAAAAATCCCAAGTGGGCATGAGATCATGACCTGAGCCGAAGGCAGAGGCTTAACCCACTGAGCCACCCAGGCGCCCCAACATTTCAGTTTCTTAAAAGAACAGTAGTACTTATAATTCTTCCCCTAAAAATCCTTCAGTGTCTTCTCATTACACACTATATTAAATCCAGATGTCTTAATCTTGCATTCAGGGCCTTAATCAAAATATGTCATGTATTTTTCTCTTTAACATATGTTGGGTTGGCTAATGATTATTTCCCCAAACATGCCTCCCATTTTCCTGATTCCGTGGCTCCTCACCTCTGACACACATGCCTTGGTTTCCGTGACTTACTCTCTCAGCATTTCCCTTTTACTTCTCTCTTCGCTTACTATGGATTGCAAATACATTCGTTATTATTTGTTTACATATCACTTTATGTATTTTCATTCTCACCAGAGTGTAAGCTCCCTGAGGACGGGAGCTATGTCCATCTTAGTCACTACCCAATTCCCGAGGTCAGGTAAGTGTCTCAGGAAGGGCTCATGAAATATTTGTTAATTGACTACATGAGTGTGATGTCATTGTAAAGACCATCATAGCATCATCCTAAAATTCAAGCTGGAAAAAGCATGGCAGCTTACATACTCAGAGCTCCAAGAATTAGGGATGTGTGCTCGTCCTCTCCTCGTGGGAGAAGACCATAAAGCTGCGTACCCTGATGGCAGGGAGGCAAGGCTGTCCACAGGTCAGAGCACCAGCCTCCATCAAGGCTGTGGGGCCTCTCTGATCTCTAAGCAATCATTTTAGGTCAAACGAAAAAATATCCTTCTTATTTTACTCTTACTTTATGCTGGGCCATGAGGATTATTTAGCCTTTCAAAACTCAGTTTCTCTTGGGCTTCATCTAACTGCTGAAAACTTAGTGTGTCTGGAACAGTATAAATAAACAGACTTGGAACGGGGTGGGGGGGCGCCGGGGGCTACATTTTATTCTTCCCCTTGGCAAAGCATAAAAACAAACAACCCCCCCATGCCTAAACTCTCCAAAAACCTCATAATTACAGGAAGGAAAATATGTCTGAGGAAATTTTATTTATTCAACAGCAGGCAAGGATCTCAGATAAGGGGAACATGTCGTAGCTGCTCAGTGGTAGCTGCTGAATGGAGTACATGTAGGGAGAGGCAGTGGGTTTACTCGTAAGGTACATCGAAGTCCCTTTTATTCATCGAAGCAATCGATGCTGGCTAGGCAGGCATTGTATTAGAGGCTGGGGGACACTGTTTCTTCGTACACCTAGAGAATTGTTGTTCCTTTGAAACTCTGCAACATCTTTTCAAACACAAATTGGCCTCTGTGTGTGTGTGTGTGTGTGTCTATGTCTAGGCAAACAAACACTTTAATTCCAAATGAGTATTTAATAATCTTTATCATTTGCAATTTGATAGAGTATAGACACATATAAATGACACCCTGAAAGTACCAGAAAGACAACAAAAGATATTTATTACTATTATTATTATTAATCATTTTAAATATAAAATGCCTTTCCATTCATTCCTATGCTGTCTATATTAGGCCCTCTCTTTGACTCTCTCCCTTCTTTTCCTCCCCTTAACCCTTTCCATTTGCGGAGTGTGAATCCTGACTTTTGACTGTCAGAGAAGTCGTCTATTTTTAAATTTCCGGAATTTCAGGTCTCCTGTCATTAAGGATGACAGAGAGATTTAGGAAAAGGCAAAGGGGAAGCACTATTTAAAAAAAAACAACAACTGTTTTTTAGTGTGACCTAGACAGCACCCCAGATGAATCTGAATTTTGAACATATTTTTAGGTTGTGCTCTGGTTGTAGCATTTTAGAGAGTGCTGATGACTAAGTCATCGGAAAGAATCCATTTTACGTAGAAGATTTTTAACAATTTTATCCAGAAGCTAAATCCTCACGTTGTGTTTGAATATGCAAACGACTCCCATTCTAATCTGAGTTTGGAAGCCTGATCGGAAAGGCCTTTCACTGGCATTTAGGACGTGGTGTTCTTTAGCAAGAAAGCTGTCTATTTTTCTTTTCTCCGGGGGATCCGCAGTTTAGGACAGACACAAAGCTGGGAACACAACCAAGGGCAGAAAAAAATTCACCCCCCTGTTTTGTTTGTCAAACTGACCTGCAGGTCACAACCTGAAAGTTTATGGATCGGTGGGGCCTTGCTTCTGTACAAGCATGTTTTCTGGACTTTGGTTGAAGCTGAATTCCTGACTTCTGAAAGAGGAGTGGGTGTGGACTTCCAGCAGGAATAGCCAGTGGGAAGGAAGTAATATTCATTAAGAGTGTCTCATGCAAGCAGTGCGGGGCTAAGCATGCTCAGTGTAAATTCTCCTGTAGCCTGTCAAGCTATGTTTGAACTCGTTCCAGAATACTGGATTTACTTTTTTTTTTTCCACCACCAGGAAGAATGCTCGATTAGACTGCATTTTGCCCTGTTTTTCTCTTTCTTTCTTTCTTTCTTACTTACTTTCTTTCTTTCTTTCTTCCTGGCAGAAGATTGGAAACAATATCCTTTTCCGATCAGTTCAGTAATACAATACCTTCAGTGTCCACTTGAGCATTTCAGTGGAGAAGAAAAGAAACTTTGCTACCTGAAAGCTGAAGACTGCTTAGGTCAGTGACTGCTAATAAAGTCCTTAAGGACTTATGGAACCAGGAGTTAACTTTTCTCAACTGTGAAGGTAATCTACAGCAAATTTAATTGCTTTTTCAACTGAGTGGGTGTACACCAATTTTTTTTTCTCACAAAAAAAAGTATGT
Organism: Lutra lutra; assembly: GCF_902655055.1. Classification (NCBI taxonomy): domain Eukaryota; kingdom Metazoa; phylum Chordata; class Mammalia; order Carnivora; family Mustelidae; genus Lutra; species Lutra lutra. The sequence goes on along the minus strand of NC_062287.1, from coordinate 18,013,091 downwards.
TTTTCATATGTTGGAGTGATTTTCCAAACACAGGGAAAATATGTCTTTGGGTTAATTTGCATTTGAAAGGACCTCTTTTTGTATTAGAAGTTCTCTCTCTCTCTCTGTTTCTCTACCACAAATTATGTGTTTTTCAAACAAATATTGTGGTGAGCTGATGTAGCCATAATGGTCTGAATGTGGTTGTGTTCTGTGTTATATTAATTCTTGACGTGGGCTGGTTTGGTGAAAGTTACTGCTTTTGTTACTGCCAAAGATGAAAGAGAGTTTGTTTTTTGTTGCTGTTGTTTTTGGAACTTTTGGTGGGCTTTGGGGGCTGCATTGTGAGCCCCTTCTGGAGAAGAAAGTCATCTCTTTCTATGCGTAATGTGCGTTTTGCACAGTGTTCAACTCTAACTCTGAGAAAGGGACACAGTTTTTTTCAGAATCTGTGTAGGAGCCGAGTTGTTTTTTTTTTTTTTTAATGTGGTTTTGGAGGGAAACAGTACTTAAGAAAGGCAGAAGCAAGGTTTGTCATGAAGAAATTAAATCAAGACCTTCTTGGTGAATATAAGTAGTGAATGCAAAGAAATATTGCATGCCATGTACTCCCTGGTTTAGTTTAGATTAATAATTTTACTTTTGAATTAAAAGCAAACAGATTAGACTCTAAAGTGTGCTGTCTTACATATCCATTGTGATGACACCAAAAACTCCAATGAGAGAGACGTTAGGATCTCCGAGAAAGCAAGTTCGCAAAGACGGCCCCTTGAAAGCATGCATCTGAGGACTGAGGTTAGGAAGCCACATGGCTTCATGAAGGAACAGAGCATCCTGGGCTCAAGCAGTTTAATTTTATTCAAGAATTTTAAGAGTGAAAGGGGGATTTATTTCTTTTCAAAATCAGAACAGCCAGGCGAGGATTATTGATCAGTAGGGGATTAAATATTTTCTGGGATACAAAGCATCACATATTACCAATGTGTAAATCAGACTGACCAGCAAGCTATTCAGGGGATGGAAATGAAAACACCGGAGTTCCATTCGGAGTCAGATGCGGGAGCACCCCTGCCCTTCATTCTCCATCTTTATGTCCCAGAAAGGGCCAATAAGAGGTGGGGCAGGGTGTGAAATAAGGCTTCGCTGGTGAGCTGACCTCGCTCTTTTTTAACTTCTGTCCATCTGCTCTTACTGGGCAGCTGAAACCGTGAGCAACGTGGGAAGGGACCTCAGGGGAGATGAGGAAGAAGGGGCCAAACCCCGCCAGGCCTCTGATCCGCTCCCCATCCTGTGATTTAGACCTAAGCAGAGAAGCTAAGTGGTTGCATCTAAATCCACTTCCTTCTGCTCCCGGGGCTTTGATTTAGTACCAATTGCCGCAATTCTGCACCTGCCTCTGCTTTTCATAAGTAAAAGCTCCTCGATGCGGAGACGGTGGTTTATTTGTTACAGATTGATCCCCAAGGAGATAGCCTCAGTAATTCAGTCTTGTTTTGGTTTTTCCTTTCTTACCTAACATGTGGCATAGATCTTGATAAGTTTAATGGAAACAACAAATCCTTTCTAGGATGGGAGAGCACAGTTCTCCACGAACGTGTGTGCGCGCATGCGCCTGGGCTGGGCTGCGGGACAGTGCAGCTTGGAAGACTTTGCATGGCCAAGGGCATTTGTCTGGCGTCAGGGACCCTTTCACTGCCTTGGCTCTGTCTGTATAGAAAGAGAGGAGGCACACATTCTGGAGCTTTCTTTCCCCCGACTCTCATTTCCTATCACTGTGCCCCTCCCCAACGCTGTTCCCCCTCATGACCTACATCTCAAAGAATGGCATGAAACCTTTCGAGGGACAAAGGAAACCCAGAGGCCTCTTCATGTTCACATCTGGATAAAATTTAGATTGTGACAAGGGAAAGTGAGTGGGAGGAAAAAAAAAAAAGCCTGACGTCACATTTTTTTAAAAAGGTAGTAACTGGCTTCCTAGAGGTTTTCTTGTTTCAAGTTTTCTGGGTGTTTTTGTGTCCTGCCCACACCCTGCCCACTGGGCTTGGGGAAGGCAAGTATCATATCCTTATTTTGTAGTGAAGTCCAGTGGCTTATCCAAAGTAGTGGCCGAGTTCGAATCAGCACACACAGCTCTCAAGCTCCGGGTTAAGACTTCTCCTACACGCTAGAAGGGATGATCTGAGGTGAATTTCTGCATCTTAGCCTCAGTTTCCCCACTCAGTTGGAGGTTTTGGACAATGGCAGTTTTTCTGTGCAATAATCTCTCCAACGGACTCCATTACCATAATGGTTTCTTAAGTGGGAGAAGCATTGAGACCTTCCAGGGAACTTTCTCGTCTTTCTTTTTATCTCCAACACCGGCCATCAGAATTGATTGGACCAGTGTTGACATTTTCTCCAGACAAAGTATGATACCGAAAGCCTGGGTGAGTTGCCGCCTCAGGTCAGGTAGAGGCTGGATGGGAGTTCAGGTTGCCCAACTCAGGGTTTGAAATTCTAGACCATCCTGAATCTATGTGGGGAGCTTGGGGGTACTGAGGTAGGGAGGGTACCTAAAGAGGAGTCCCGTGGTCCATGAAGGTGCAAAGTGTGTCAGAAGCTTTAAATACTGTGAGTCCCCTAACGAAGGAGAAAACTCAGAAAAGTCATGTGCTTCGTCCGCACTCACACTTAGGGAGTTGGGAAGCTGGCTCTGGATCCTATGGTTAGGACCCCAAGGTGTGTGCCAGATGGCTCAGTGAGGAAGCCCCTGGGCTTCGGTAGGTTTCTCTGCATCTTTTTTCCACTTGTAGGTAGAAAGGGGATACCTAGCACAGGGGTGCTGTGAGGATTTTACTAGAGGACATATGTAAAGTACTTAGTATGGTGCTTCGAGCACAGTAAAACCCTACAACGTTCTGAATGGGGCCTGTTCTTGTTGTCTGTGTTTTTTTTTTAATCACCCAAGGTGAGCGCCAGTTAGGCTCACTGTGAATCCCAATCAGCTCTTAGCTCAGCTCCCAGATTCTCAGGGCAGTTGCGTTGGCGACTTAGCGTCATTCTATGAATGCACTCAAGGCATGTTTATTGAAAATACAAAAACTGTGCCGACTGCTGGCAGGGAGCTAACAAGGGAAAAAGCAGAGTTCTTCGTCTCCACCCAGGGAGAGGCTGGAGGGAGGTTATGCAGGCAGATGTGACTGGGATAAGCAGTATGGGCTGAGTCAAATCTAGTCATCTTTGGTGGCCTTCACCGGCTGCTGAGCAGACTTATTGCATGTGAGAGGTCTCTCTGAGGGGAAGAATGGCTCGTCAGAGGTTAGTCTAGGCTCATAGCTCCAGTGAGTATTGAAAAACAAGTGAAGGCACTTGCTCACAGGTTGTGAGAGTTTTGTATTTCTTGGCCCTTCGAGACCAGCACTGACTGGGCTGTGGAGGCTGATGGAGTCTCTGAACTTAACGTGACATTGTGTTAGAAAGATCCTCTTGAAAAGAGAAAACTCCAAGGTCCACGGCTGACCAAATCAGTACTTTGTAATTGAGTTGAGAACTGTAAGCACACCATAACAGGGCTGCAAAACCAGAGGGCAGAGCCACTCCCCTCAGAGCATGTTCGTCTGACTGAATAAATGGTACATATAAAGGCACAGAGCACTGTGACTCACAAAATAGGTGTGGGGGCACTGAAGTGTGAAGCCAACTTCAGGGACAATTTTAAATGTCTATTTACAATTCTAAATTCTTTAGCATTCAGAGGCCTTACCATGACTTGTCACTTGTCACTTGTCACTTGTCCACTGTAGGGGAATGGGGAATGTAGATAGGTGTTGGTTTCTTGAGCATCTATTATGTACCCTCCACTATGCTTTTATGCTTTACCAACATTAGCTTCTTGAAAGTTCACAATATCCCTAAAAAGTTTAAAGAAGAGGAAATCAGCTGGGAGACAAGTGTATGTGGCCACCGAAGCGAAGAGGGTTCACACGATTGACCAACTGACATACCGTACCTCGTGTAATAGGAAGACCTCCAGGAAGCATTTTAGCTGGACAGCTGTGGTCCAGGAGTCTCTCAGCTACTGTCATTTCTGCAAGTTCCTTAGATGGGAGATGCCAGACTCGCCAAGTTCTGGATCCATTAACATGTATTGTCCGGAGTTGGGCAAGTCTGTTCCCATGAAGGGCTACTGCTTTCTTGGCTCTATGTACACCACCTGCTTTAGGGAAGCCACTCTACTTGAACAGCAAATCGAAATGCATCTTTTTATTCGCCCATAAATAGGTCCTTAAAACTTTTGCAGCTTTAGAAGTAAAAACCCCAGTAATTATTAGGCAGTATCATGTAACTTAAAAGCAGAATTTGGAGTGAAATGCCCGGGATTTGGGTTCTGACCTTGGCATTTCCTAGCTGTGTGACTTTGAGTAAATTATTCCAATTCATTGTGCCTTACCTTTCACACCTGAAAATTGGAAGGGCAGAGAGAATTTCCTCAGGTGGGATGATGAAATGTTGAAGTGAATTCTAAAAATTTAGCCTGTTTTACCCCTGTGGCTGCTATCTGAAGGCTCTCATGCATTCTGCTTTTCTGTTCTGAAAAGGCTTCTCCTTCACTTACTACTGGGAAGGTAGCATGGTTGGCTGAGCTGGACAAACTGTTTTCTATCAGAATATTGAAAAATCTTTTATTGCCCAAGATGGAAGTCTTTGAAAAGACAGGGAACTAGGCAGAAAATATAGCCATAGCAGAATTTGGTTGACTGTAAGTAGTTCCCATATTCAATGAGAGATAAACAACGAATCAGGGTACCAGACAAATTGTTGACACACATATATTTCCACATGCTCCCTGAGATGATGGGAGAACAACCACCCTACCCCCATTAGGGTGACTACTTAAAAGAAAATAACAAGTGTTGGTGAGGATGTGGAAAATTGGAATCCCAGACAGTGTTGGTGAGAATGCAAAATGGTGCTGTGGCTGAGGAAAACAATATGGCGGTTCCTCAAAAAGATAAAGATACACATAGGATTTCATCCCATCTAGCAATTCTACTTCTCAGTATACACCCCAAATAATTGAAAGCAGGGTTTCAAAGAGATGTTTAAACACCCATATTCATGGCAGCATTATTCATAGGAGCCAAATGATGGAAGGAACCCAAATGTTTGTCAATGGATAAATGGATAAACAAAATGTGGTACATACACGTACAATGGAATATTACTCAGCCTTAAAAAAAGGACATTCTGACACATGCTACATCATGAATGAACCTTGAGGACATTATGCTAAGTGAAACAAAGCAGACATATCCCTCCTACCCCCACACAAATACCTTATGATCCCACTTATATGAAGTACCTAGAGTAGTCAAATTCACAAAGACCGAAAGTAGAATGGAGGTTGTCATGGGCTGAGGGCTAGGGAAGTGGGTATAGAGTTTCAGTTTGGGATGATGAGAAAGTTCTGGGGTTGGATGGTAGCTATGGTTGCTCGAAATTGTGAATGTACTTAGTGCTCCTGACCTGGTTATTTAAAAATGGGTGAGGATGGTAAATTTTACATTCTGTATATTCCACTGCAGTTGAAAATGAAAAAAAAAAATGACAATGTGAAAAAGTCAGTATATGAGATAGTTTGTAAGGGCTTACCCACTAGACGTTATTTGTTCATTCCTGAAATTCAGGTGTGGGAGGAGAAACTTAGGCTCAAACAGAGGAGAACAAAAGAACAAAACCTTTTAATACATGCGCTTTGTGGGAGTGAGGAAAAAAAAAAGAGAGAAAATACAGGAGAGAGAAAGGCTCTTGGTATAGAAAAATGCAATTTCCAGAATTTCTGAACGTGAGGTTCTGAGGGGTAGGGTTCTCTTTCGACATTGCATTCACACAGCAAGGGTGCCACTCTCATTTGGGGGTGGCATTTGGTCACTGATACCGAGGTGGAGGGACCGAAAGCATTCCTGAACCCCCTCTTTTTGCTAGACCTTGGATTTCCTATTGAATTAAATCCTTATCAGGGGCTACCTTTGTGAAAGGTCTGTGGTGAGAAAAAAAATGCAGAAGTCAAGAGAAATTAAACAGCTGCTCAGAGGCAGGTGGAGGAAGGGAGGAATAGCAGCCAGCAGGGGCTGGGTGCCAGCTTTGTACCAGGTGTTTATGTACACTACGAGTTTAATCCCCTCAGTTGCCTCTCGCCTGATTTTATAAGGGCGGCCTTTCCAAGGTCCTTTTGCCAACAGGGTGGCGAAGGCAAGACTAGAACCCAGGTCTGTAAGAGCCTGAAGTTTATTGGGTTTCATCACACTTCAGGCTTTAGGAATTACATTGCTTCAGTTAACTATGTAGACCAGCCACCCCCTCCACTTCCCCCACACCCCCCACCCTGCTGTCTTCGCTGTCAGCAGCCGTGGAGGGAGGTTTTTCTGGAACAGATACATGTCTCTCCCATACAGCTTAGGACCCTCCAGGAGGCTTTGGGGGGTGGAAGGGGGCATCCTTAGCATCCACATTCTGAACATCATTTTTAATTTTCACAAATATTCGCATGACAACATTTAACATTCTAGAAGAAAAAACAAAAACAAAAACAAAAACAAAAAACCAAGCCTCCAGAGGCACAGGTGTCTGGGGAGCGTCTTTTCTGTGGTGCTATCTCGGGTTCAGGTGTTGGAATAAATAAACCCGAGCGCACCGGCCCCCTCCCTGGAAGGCTGTTCTCAGGCTCCTTTGTTTGGTTTATGTATAGCCATCAATGCATCATTCTTTCTGCTTCAGCTGTTTGAGAATCCCATCTTCTCTATTGATTTCCCACAGAACGTTTACTGCTCTCCAAGGTGTGACCTGTACCTCTAGCTAATTTATTTCTGTCATGGCTGTAGGATTTAGGAATGAAGGGGGAGGGGAGGAGGGGAGGAGGAGTGGGGACCGGAGGGAGGGAGGGAGGGAGGGTCGGGAGAGAGTGATGTGTCCAAGATGTGGGAAGTAAATTCAGCATCGGAGCCCCCGACAGGCACGCCTGCGGCTCTGGAGGGCAGTTCTATGCACACAGCGAGGGGACTTTGTTTGAAAATCTGCTCGGCACGATGGAAGCTCAGCCACGGGGTTTCAGAAGGCCAGGAATTATAGCAGGGCCCCATGGGGATGGAAAAGCAACGAAAGAATGTGTTTGAAAATAACGTCTTGACTGTTCAGGAGCCAGTCACCATATTGAGCAGTATGTGGTCGGTTTTTTTTTTTCTTTTTCTTTTTTTTTTTAAAAATGAAATGATGGAAAACTCCTACTAGGGTCAGGGAGGCGACTAGTGAAGTCATATTCTCTTCTTCATTATGGGATTTTCAACAACGGGGCATTCATGTGTCAGTCCCTGCCACTGTGATTATAGTGACAGACATGTCAGATATTAAATCAAACCACTTTAGCATAAACCTCCCTTGCCCTCCATGCCTAGAACACACCAAGTGACCCTTTCCAGGGCCTGATTTTGCCAGAGAATGATTCGAATGTCCACTTCATTCCTGCCCATCACACACCACCCCCCAACTGTGGAGCAACTTCTATCTTAGAAAATCTGGATGTCGGTTATTTATTATTGCCTGGATAATGACTCACGCTTGTTAAGTGAGTAGGTAAGTCATATTTGAAGAGGGCTTGAGAGTTCTCAAGACCTTTTTCATATATGTTATTTTATTTCATTTCCACGGCAATGCTAAGGTATTGTATTTTTCTGTGCATAATCGAAGAAATGCTGGCTCATCAGCCTGCCTGGTACCTGCCAAGGTCACGTGGCTAATCAATAGCAAATACGAGATTCAAGTCTAGGGCTTCTGACTCCAGATTTAGTTTGTATTACGTGACACCTCAGAAGTTCAGAGCCCACAATTCTTTATCAGGATCACCCACTGAGTAGTAGAAGCTGGGCTGTAAGAGGCATGAGGACCAAAATTTGCCCAGCCACTTAGAAAGACACTAATGGGATAAATCAGAACTGAACGAAACATACAGGCTTTGATGTGTCCACTCATAGGATTTATGCCTATGGTCAGTCTATCTGAGGTATGAGAAAGCTTAGGAAGGAGGTTAGAACATTACTAGTGACCATTTTCTCTCTCCTTCTCATGTACCAGCCTCCAGCCCCACCCCAATGTACATGCGAATTCTCTCATTCTTTATAGGGAATAAAATAAAGTAAGTCATCTCCACATGTGTGATCATTAATTATAATGTATCCTGGGCTGGGGATTAGAATAGCAATTCATTGTGAGGCTGCCTGATGAAGTTCATGTCTATAAATGCCAGACATTCTGAGAACCTCTTCCTTTTCCACAGTGTAATGTAGAAGGGGCTCCTGTGATGTTAGTTGGAGAACAAGATGGCGGGGCTGGGAGGTCTTTCATCATTGGAGTCTAGGCTACCAGTGACTGTCTAACCCTGAGGAAGAGCAGGGTTCACCTGCCATGATGGCCAGGCAAATCTTCTCAGCACCCACCTTGGAGCTTGAAAGAGCCTCAGAGCCTCAATCAGGAGGCCCCGGACTTGAGCCACTCCATTTTTAAAAACATGTAGCACGACGGTGTCGTGGAAAGTCTTCTATCCTAAGGAAATACTTGGAATTAAAAAAGAAGGGATAATCTTGTAGATAAATTTAAAAAGTCCAGTGTGTAGGAATAAAAAGTAACTGTAAATATCACTGGAAAACGGGTATTATTTTGGTCTGGCAATGTCTGGTCTTTCAAAAGAAACTTGACTCTCTTCCTCTCTATGTGGCTGACTATATTCCCGCCAACTCTGAGGTAACCTTTGTCTCGAAATTTAGGATTTTGAGAAGGGATGAATGAGCTACAAAATAAGTTGGCCTGAGGTGGCCTGTTGTTACAGAGAGAACTCACGGACTCACAGATTTTTTTGAAAGGCCTGCACCTGAGTACTCGTTCCACAACTTATTAGCTGTGTGGCTATGGCATTTAATTGCCATAATTAATTTCTGCATCTGTAAAATGGGTATATTAATATCTATCCTAACTCACAGGGTTGTTGCATGACCCTCAAGAGACAATGGGTGCTAAGATGTTTTGTAAACTCAAAAGCACTATGCTGGAAAGAATTTGTCTGGTATTATTTTGAGTTCTTAAAACATATGGACAGTTGATGTTATCTCATTTATCTCTGCTATCATCATGACCTAATGTTCCAGCATGTTTCTATTTAATATTAAAACTTATTTGGAGTTATGGTTTGGCGTCAACCTACAGTTCACCACTAAATGTCAAACAGAAACCTTGTCCCTACTCTGTTCTGTGTCTCCCCACACTAACTAAATATCCTGCCTCTTTGCTCTGAGAGTGTGTTCCACTCCCGCACCTGGCCCTGTTCTTCTTTGGAGGTTTGCCTGGGAACCTCTTTAATATAAGCACCCTCATCAGGAGACACCATCTTATGGCTCCTGGAATTTCCGTAAGTATTGGAGCGAAGTGCTGTGGGGAGGGGCTGGTCTGTGTGCAGCGGGCACCACTGTAGGGAAGGGGGGCTGAGTTTCAGACGTCTCCTTTCTCAGCTTGGAACATGGTGTGTTGTAAAACTAACAGAATACATAAAGTTTAAGTCTGAATGTAAGAATGATGTGGTTTTGGTACCTGATGGGTGAGGTTTTTGGTGGGCTAATGTGAGAAGCTACAAGCCATTTATACAACTGGGAAATGCTTTGCTGGGAAAATGCCTTATGAATTGCAAGGACTGACTTCAAACATATATTCAGAGCTCAGCTTGGTTATGACTGGAGGCTTTTCTTGGTCTGAATGTATGGACCTGGCTTCCGAATTTAATTTGTAGAAGTATTTTATAATCCATGAGATGAGATATGTCTTGGTTAGTGTGGGTTGCTGAGTGACATCTGATGCTGGGTGACTGGAGAGGGAGGGAGGAGGACCAGTCCTGCTTCGGCCATTTACCTGCTGTGACACTGGACAACTACTTAAGCTCTTTATGTCCTGGCTTCCTCACATATAAAATAAAGATGATGATAATAGTTCTCTATCTACAGGGTTGTTGTTGTTGTTAGAAATTGTTCATAGAATATAGCCGTTACACGAAGAGACCTGTGACACTGACTTAGTGCAGCACTTTTTTTTAAAGACGTATTTGTTTGAGAGAGAAAGAGAGAGGGGGAAGAGGGAGAGAACCTCAAGCAGACTCCCTGCTGAGCACAGAGCCCTACACAGGGCTTGATCCCACAACCCATTAGGTTATGACCTGAGCCAAAATTCACAAGTTGGATGCTTAACTGATTGAGCCACCCAGGTGCCCTGACTTAATGCAGGATTAACATTCCTTTCCATTTTCTTGAACAAGAAATGACTGGCTTCCGAGCAAGGACTCTTTAGAGTGTGTTAATTGAGGGTAAGATGTTCAGACAGTACTGAAGATCAAAAATTACCACAAATACTTTATGTAGGATAAGGAGTTGACAAAATTGTCTTAGAGACACACAATGGAATACTATTCAGCCATAAAAAGGGAGGAAGCACTGGAACAGGCTACAATGTACATGAACCTCGAAAACATACTAAGTGAAAGAAGTCAGTCACAAAAGGTCATGTATGGTATGATTGTATTTATATAAAATACCCAGAAGAGGTAAAAACATAGAAACAGAGAGCAGATTGGTGGTTGCCTGGGTCTAGGGGGAGAGGGATATGGGGAGTAGCAGTGTAATGGGTATAGGGTTTTCTTTTGGAATGATAAAAATGTATTAGAATTAGATGAACACAGCATTGAGAATGTGCTAAATATGAATTGTTCACTTGAAAATGGTTAATTTTTATGTACATTTTACCTCAGTCAAAAAAATGCTCCCCCCCCAAAAAAAAACCCCAAACCCACACCTGAATAAGTTCACTATATAGGAAGCCTTTCTGACTCTTTATATAATCTTGGTCATTTGGTGAACTTTGTGAAGGAAGTCTCCCTGACTTCCCTACTTTTTTTTTTTCTGGCTTTGGTAGCCCTGTCTTAAAACCTTGGTTTTCTGTATCTCCAAGTGTATGCAAGTTCTGTTTGAGGCACTTCTTTCGTTCATTCACTTGGTGTCAAAGAGAATGATAATTAATGTGTGATCCAGGGCAGGGGACGCAAGCTGGCACTGCTGTGTAACTTTGGCAAGCATCGCAACCTCTCTGGTCTTAGGGAGACATCAACTAGGTTACTTTTGGGGACTTTCTGTTTCAAAGTGCTAGATTTAAGAAATGAGCAGTGCATTATTAGGTTTCCTTTAAGTATTCTGCCAATTAATTTCTCTGATTCTTTTACTTTGAATTCATTTATCAAACCTAGCTAGACAGACAGAAAAAAAATAAATTACGCTTTGAATTAGCCTCTTTTTTTTTCATTAAACCTCATTAATAAGGAGAAAAATTCATTTCCGTATCTGTGGTAAAACTACTTTGACTGCGGGAAACTTTTCTTCATGTTTTTTTTTTTAAGATAAAAATGCCCAAAGCATGAAATTGATATACTTTTAAGGTTTGAAAAGCATCAGAAAGGATTTTTTTTATTGTTAATTATAATACGTATCAGAAGATAGACATAGCAATAACTTAATAGCCGATCAGAACACCATCTTCAAGGGTCATTTAGCATTTCCATGATAAATTGTTATTTTTAGAAGCTTATGTAACCAAACAAAGAATGTGTTCTTGGCTATGGCCATGAAGACAAGTTATTATCGTGGGAGGGACAAAGGAATCTGAGAGGCCCATGAGAGACGGAGCCAATTGCAGAGGACATTTTATAGAGCGCTCTTTCTCTTTAGTCTCCCATTTTCTGCAATCAGAATAATGCAGTGCATTTCAGGGCCATTTTCATTTTTGAAGTGCTCTTTCATTATTAGTTAATAAATACTCATCAATGAATTTTCCTCCTCGTCTTGGAAGTTGGAGTAAAAAGAAAGATAATCGCTTTCTATTTCGTAAGTATTATTCCCTTTGGGGCTTCCCCTCTTGTGCTTTTAATGGAAATGTAAGAAATAAATGATACCTATTCGTTTGAAAGGACCAAGGACTCCCATTCCTTCCATATAGAGCACCTGGAAATTTACCACAGAAATTAAGGACCTTCAGCAACTACCCAACTATGGTAACAGAAGGCATGTCTGTCTCCCATTACCAAACTTTGTACTGTGTAGTGTCTCTTGAGGACAGAGAACTGGAAAGATACCTGGGTCGGGGGGAGTCTTCATCAGGGAGATGAATACAATAGAGTTGAGCTGGGAGGAAGTGGTCTCTGTCTGAGCATGGGTTTCCAGTGACCTTCATATCTCTGATTTCTAGGGCCAAAGGGTATGGTTTTTGAATTTTCTATTCTTTTGTATTATCCGCACTTCTCCCCTGTATCATCTTAGTTCATTCCATTTAGACTTGGCTATGATTTTCCCAGTTTCTGCTGTGGTGAATTGCACTACGCATACTTAAACTGCTCTTAGACCCTAGCTGCACAAAGGGGGTTAAGGGAAGATGATTTATAGCATGAGCTGTGTCTTACTGGGTTTTTGCTGTCTTATAGTTTATAGTAGTGTTCTCCAACAGGCCCACAACACAAATGTGAGCCACATGTCTAATTTTAAATTTTATGGTAACTGCGCTAAAAAAGTAAAAATAAACAGGTGAAATTAATTTTAATAATACATTTCATTTAACCCAGTATATCCAAAATATTATCACTGCCATATGTAATCAATATAAAAAGTGAATGAGATATTATCCATTTCTTTAACCAAATCAATGAATTTTGATGTGTGTTTTATACTTACAATATGTCCGTTTGGACTAGTCATATTTCAAGTATGAACAGCTACATTTCATATGGCTGGTGGCCATTCCTTTGGACAGTACAGACCTATGAATATGGGTAGACAATATTTTAATATGTATTTTCAAATAAAAAGGCATTCTGAATTATTTATCACAAAGTCAAATTCTGAGGTAAATTACCTCAAGTTTTCAAGGTTTTCTCCTTGTCAAGTAAAGTATCTCTTGGTTTTTTCAAGGATGGGAAGGAGTTAAAGGGTCCCAGCAGAGACAGTGTTAATATATATTTTCTGAAAACTATGGTTCACTCTGGCGGTTATGCTCAGTATTGAAATTAACAGTAGCATGAATGGATTATGGTCTCTTCCTCCTCATTTTGCTTTATGTTTTGCTGTACCTTGGGCTCTAATATACCTGAACCAAGCAACGCCACGACTGTCGATTTCGATAGTAGTTAGGATTTGACCGTGTTTGATTTGAGCCAATCCTGTGGCAGCTGCCCTATAAATGGTTCCCACATTCTCTTGGTTTTTGGTGTCAGCATCCCCCAAGATAATCTTCTGTGCTTCTTTGTATGTGTTTGTGTTCTCATGAAGAAAAAGTCTTCTGCTTCTATTGTAGCCTCTCATCTTGGCTCAACTGAAATCATTCTTTTTTTTTTTTTTTTTAAAGATTTTTATTTATTTATTTATTTATTTATTTTTTAAATATTTTTTATTTATTTGTCAGAGAGAGAGAGAATGAGCACAGGCAGACAGAATGGCAGGCAGAGGCTGAGGGAGAAGCAGACTCCCCGCTGAGCAAGGAGCCCGATGTGGGACTTGATCCCAGGGCGCCGGGATCATGACCTGAGCCGAAGGCAGTTGCTTAACCAACTGAGCCACCCAGGCGTCCCTCAACTGAAATCATTCTAAAGGGCAGCAGTCATGACCGAAGGAGACAGAGAGAGGCATAAAGGTGGCTGCAGATCACATCCCAGAGGCCTGGCACGCCCCATTCCTGGGCTAAAGACCTCATTTTTTTTTTTTTTTTTTTTTTTTTTTTTGAGAACAGCATCACAAGGATTTGGTCTATCTGTCCTTCCATCAACTGAAACTTTAGTCATTGGCGCTTTTACATATCTACAGTGGAATTAATTAATGTTGGTTATTATTTATCTTCGACCATTGACCATGAGCAAAGCACTGTAGCAGGTACTGTGAGGGATACAAGAAAGTGATGGCCTCCTCCCTTGTCCCCAAAGCACTTAGCCTGATGGTGAAGAGAAGTTTGGTACATAGAGTCCTAGTCAAGCTTTTAAAGTGTTAAGGCAGAAATATCAGCAGGGTATTCCAATGACCCTGAGGTACTGCAAGATACAGTGAACAAATAGATATTTGCCAAGGCCCCATTCCAAGCCCGGAGATTTACCAGATTCCAGTAACAATGAAGATGAGGACATGGTTTCTCTTTCTGAGAATCCACGAAACTACTGTGAGATGGCGGTAAGGAGCGGCCACCTACCATGTCCTTTGAGATATGATATAACAGGGAACAAGAACTCCAGAAATGCAGAGGACAGTGAGACTAAGACCTCTAGTCCAAGTTGGGGTCAGATCTTCACCGGCAATGATGACAGGCTGGTTTTCAAAATAGTTCCTTGGCAAGAAAGGGAGAGGAGAGACGCCTGGAAAGACAGGGGCAAGAGTGAAGGCCAAGGCATTTCGAGGGCTGGTGAGCTCTGGAGAAAAGTCATACTTAAGAAAGCTGTGTTCTCTTAAAGCCATTGGATTCTCTCTTAGGATACTTGATTCTAACTCTGCCCGTGACGTGTTCTCTACAGTTCTTGAATGTTTGAAAAATTATTGTAAGTTACTAAAGATGGATCATTTAAATTTTCACATTTATATAAAAAGTAGCAAGCACATCAATGGCTGTTAATTTAATCACTGTAGTAGAGAGGTGCCATGTCATGGGGCTTCAGCACTGACTCTGGAAGAAAGGCTACCAACTCTGCCCCCCAACTCCAACTCTGCCCCCCTCACTCCAACTCTGCTACTGAGCCTCTCAGCACTTCAGCTTCCTCATCTGCAAACTGGGAAATAATAATAGCACTTGCTTCAAGGGTGATTATTAGGAAAACAATGAGTTGAGATTTGGAAAGGACATAGGTGAGTGTCTGGTTCATGGTAAGGATCCTAAATGTTTATTAAATCTAATGATGGTGGTATGTAAAGAGATAGGGGTTGCAAAAGCAAACAGCTCTCCGTGTGACTGGCATGTGATCAGAGAATTGTTGATTTGGGTTTCGTAGAAATTTTTTTTTTTAAAGATTTTATTTATTTATTTGACAGAGAGAGATCACAAGTAGATGGAGAGGCAGGCAGAGAGAGAGAGAGGGAAGAAGGCTCCCTTCTGAGCAGAGAGCCCGATGCGGGCCTCGATCCCAGGACCCTGAGATCATGACCTGAGCCGAAGGCAGCGGCTTAACCCACTGAGCCACCCAGGCGCCCTCGTAGAAAATTTTTTTGAAGGAACGACTTTGCTTGTAGTGTAGCTAGTCTGAAATTGGCCTGTGGTGTATACCGCTGAATGCAGACTACAGCCGACATATTTGCAGTAGAATTGTATAAGCTTTATTTTTTATGTTGGTACATACTAAAATGCATTTAATTGCTCTAAATGCCTAAATTTTCCACTTTGAAGAACTTGCATATGAAATATCTGGAAACACAAGTTGCTTCTAAGGGAATATGTGTACGTTAATATTGGATCATATATGGAAATACCACTTTTGTCAGTAAAAGCAGAATGTTGTCATATTATAATGAGTGGTTGCTTTGCATTCATGTAAAAATTGCTTATTAAGAAAAATTCCAAATAGGCATAGAAGGAAAGAATAGTCCACCATATATCCATCACATATTCATCGTTTAGATTTTAACTATTTTATGGGGTTAACGTATTTTATTTTTTTTTAAAATCTTTTTTTTTTT
The DNA here is from genome assembly GCF_902655055.1 of Lutra lutra. Taxonomy (NCBI): domain Eukaryota; kingdom Metazoa; phylum Chordata; class Mammalia; order Carnivora; family Mustelidae; genus Lutra; species Lutra lutra. The sequence continues at coordinate 17,997,357 of NC_062287.1, read as the reverse complement.
TAATTTGTCAGAGAGAGAGAGGGAGAGAGAGCAAGCACAGGTAGACAGAATGGCAGGCAGAAGCAGAGGGAGAAGCAGGCTCCCTGATGAGCAAGGAGCCTGATGTGGGACTCGATCCCAGGACGCTGGGATCATGACCTGAGCCGAAGGCAGCTGCTTAACCAACTGAGCCACCCAGGCGTCCCGGGGTTAACGTATTTTAAAGGAAATCCCAGAAATCATGGCGTTTCAACCCCCAAATATTTGGTTTAACATTTAGAAAGTATATTTTCTTATATAACCACAGTGCCATCCCACCCACAATAATCTTTCTTTGCTATATTCCATTCATATTGAAATGTTCCCATTTGTCCCCAAGTGGCTTTTTGAGTTAATTTGTTTGAATCAAGACACCAACAAGGCCTCTTATGTTTCTTTTAATCTAGGATGGTATGTGATCCTATGTTAGTTTGAAAGAGTTTTATTATGTGATGGGTTCCAGGTCTGAGGCCTAGAAAAGCCCTGTATGGGCCAGGCGTTAGGTGGTTGTCTAATTCACCTTAGGTAGAAAACCTTTGGCCAACACATTGGAAGAGTAATTCTTTTCCCACAAGTTTTAATTCTAATTACATGTATTCTAGACACCGAGCGAGGCACTGAAGGCCAGAAATGAATAAGACGCAGCCCTTGGGCTCAGCAAACAGGCAGAGTTTCTGCCCTATGACCCATCAGAATCAGAGTCAGAGGGAGACTGGACCTTGATGTTGAAGGGGGAATGTGGCTGCCTCCAGGGGAGCTATCGGTGTGTAGTGCTGCAGACTCGTGATCAGGGCTTTTCTTTACAGTGTTAGAATACCCCCACATAACTGAAAATGCTGGAGATTTTATAGCACCATTGCAGAGGTACCTAGTGATTAGAGACAGGAGATCCTGGGGTCTGCCTTCTGTCCTAACAGTTGTTCTCTAGGGACATCCTGTCTGATGTTTCATTCCTCAGTGAGTATAAATTGTGTTGAAACTCCACAAATATGCCAAGCACTGGATGGCATTTGAGAAACAGTTAATACCTCCCAGGAAGTAGAATTCTTAAGACAGCACATACAGAAAAGAAAAATTCCCCTTAGGTCTTTGCCTGAAATATGTCTTCAAATTTGAAAGGAATTCCTGAAGGTGGTCAGTTTACAGGGAAGAAAGGAAAAAGCTTTTTCCTTAGGAACATGTGTTTTAGGGAGAGAGCATGTTCTGAACACCTGAGGGGGCCCAGGGGAATGTGAAGAGGTGACTGTCAGGTGGGAAGGTCTCTGGACTGACACGTAGAAAGACCTGGGGTTGCTTCTTAACTCATCACTTACTGGCTACTTGAATGTGAGCAGTTCTTTGAACTTGTTTGAAGTCAGTTTTCTGATCTATAAAATGGGCGTAACAATGACTTTTCCTTATGAAAGAGGGGGAATAAAAGATGACGGTTTAGAAACTTTCTGTATTTTCATCCCTCCTTATAGATAGGAAAGCAATATTGTTCTAGCTGCCTTTGGAGGAGGAAACTTCTCTGAAAGTTTTGGAAGGACAGTTATGAGAGTGCTGTGTCGCTCAGAGGATGGCCAGCCGGGGTCTTTGGAATTCTGAATGAAGAATAGTTTAAAACCATTTATTTAGTTCCAGAATAAAGAATGAAGGGAATGGGGCGCCTGGGTGGCTCAGTGGGTTAAGCCTCTGCCTTCTGCTCAGGTCATGATCTCAGGATCCTGGGATCGAGCCCCTCATCGGGCTCTCTGCTCAGCGGGAAGCCTGCTTCCCCATCTCTCTGCCTGCCTCTCTGCCTACTTGTGCGCTCTCTCTCTTCCTCTGCCAAAAAATTAATATATAAACTTAAAAAAAAAAACAAAGAATGAAGGGAACACTGGGGCATTTAACAAATGATATAACTTTATCGCAATCTCTATTCATGTAGTAGCAAGGATAAAATTAAATTACCTTTATAGACACCAAGTTAGGCTACATTCATCAAGTGGCAGTGTTAATTAGTAGAACTTCTGCTTCAGTATAAAATAGGGTTATAATATTGAGAAGTTGGTTTATAGAATATAGATATGAGTTGGATAAATTGCTGGCTCTTCTGTAAAGTAGAGAGGACAGTGGACTGCTGATTATACAGTCAAGTGATTATTTGCATGGAAATCATGACTTAAATGCTAGTGTGAGAAAGGAGGGAGATTGGGCTATTTGGCCCATGTATACTGGTTTGGGGGGGCAGTGGGGTAGTGAGAGAACTTTGGGAGGTTATGGGAAGAAGATAGATCCTAGAACCAGAGGAAAGGTTGAAAAATATTAATATAATGAGCAAATATCCTACAGCACCTTAAAACTAAGCTGGGGAACCAGTTTTGTTTTTGTTAGCATTTTGGGTGCTCAGCCTATGATGCATCACACGGCCATGTGAACTTACATTGATGCCATCTCCCTTGTGTGTTCTAGGCATCCTTGGGTGGTCAGTAAACAAGGCAAACATTTGCTAATTTGCTCCAAAGAGCACTTTCCGAAGCTCCAACAGAAAGCCATTGAATGGGAGAATGAAGGTAGAGGGTAGAAAAGCATCACGTAAATGGAGTCGTGAGATTCAGAGTAACAAAGGATCGCTTATCTAACAGCCATCGCAGGCCTTTATTTTAAATATTTTGTTTATTTTTCAGAGAGAGAGTGAGAGCAGGGAGGGTGACAGGTAGAGCAAGAAGCTGATGGGGGACTCGATCCCAGGACCCTGAGATCCTGACCTGAGCCAAAGAGAAAGGCTTAACCTACTGGGCCATGCAGGCATCCCTCAGGCATTTGTTTTAGTGTTAATTGTGCCATCCAAAATAAGGGATCATTTAAAAAATTGAGTGCATCATGACTACAGCACATCTCCATGATAGCAACTGCCATTTCTATTTCTTACTGTTGTCTATTTTTGTATCATACATCGTATTTACTGAGCATCTACTACGTGGAAGCACACTGCAGTGCTGGGCATATGCGAAGGAATGTTTCATGAGCCGATGACAGAGTAAGCTCAAGCAAGATAAAAACTGAGCAGTAACCAGGAGTTAGTAATTCCTAAGACATTAGTGACAAAAGCCATTTCAGATGAATGGGAAGCGACTGACCCAAGTAGTTTTTGTTGCTTTTTTTCCAGCAGTTGGGTGGTCACGGATACGCTCAGACCTCGATCCAGTTCTGCACTGGGAGTGTTGGGGTTAGCTAGACCCCAAGAGGTGTGAGTGGGCAGCTACTCCTTCCGGTCTCTAGGATGTACACACTTTCTTTAGATCTCCTTGATAGATCCGTAACCAAATGCCTTGAAGACATGATCTTGAGACCTTCTTAATAGAGTAGAATCCCCATGAGGGCAGGACTAGGTCTGTCTGCATTTCCGGTTCCTCACACTGTGTCCAAAACAGAATGGGAATTCAGTCAATAAAAAAGACACACACTTGTCGGAGAATGGTCTTCCCTGAAGCAAAAAATTTCTTTGAAGCTTAAATGCATATCGTAAAATTCTGAGGCCATCAGTTAAGTCTGAAAAAGATTTGGAAATGAACCCTTTTTGAATCATTGAGTTCCTTCCAACAGACGGGATCCCCCCATCACGAAAGCATCCACGCACGTTATGTCTACACACATGTGCCCACACAGTCCCTTCTCTCTACTTTTGGGTCCTCAGATCTTTGTGATCTAGTTTAGAAAAAGATGTTAGAAAAGTGACATGAATTGGAAGTTGTACGTTGCAGGTTTTAGGCCTTAAAAGACCGTGTATCATTAGAGAAATAAATCCGTGCTTCTGAGATTGCCTGTAATTTTGTTTTGGCAAGTTCTTCCTGTCTTTTTGCAGCTCTGTCTCTTCCTTAGAGGGATCTTTAAGTTCTATCCATCATCTCATTTACTGAAATGTACCTCATTTGGGAATGAGAAAGTTTTGGCATAGCTGAGAGCTTTTAATGGAAATAGGAGAGAAGATGACTCTGACACATATAATACCTTCAATATGTTTCCATATATTGCACGATCTCTGATGCGTTACCCGAGATACATAACGACAGATGGGCCGAAGAGAAGGAGGAACACGCTCCAAGCAGGGATTTCTTTAGAAACCAGCCCTCCTTCCAAGGTGCTTTGAGCTATTCTTAGCAATTGGGGTTCAACACTTTCACCCCCAACAGAAGCAGGTTTCTGCCAACAGGCTGCCTGTGGGAGCTCTGTTGCCTAGCATTTTGCTCCAAACAAGAGTCAAGCCAGGTAGTATAGTCTTGGAGAAACCTAGAGCCAGAGGATTGAGCCCCTGTTTTCAGCTGCGGGACTGTGGTCAAGCTCTTTGACTTCTTTGAACCTGGGATTGTTGCATTGTGCACTGGGGCTGAGGAGTGGTTTCTGTTCCCTTCCAAACTCTGAAACAAAACTATGAGAACATTTTTAGGGAATGGTGGGGATTATGAGAATTTCCCTGTTCTTTGCGACTATCTTTTTTACACATGGAGAGTGGAAATAATTAGGAAGGAGGTTTCTTTTCCCTTCTTATTTTATCCAAATCTAATCTAATCACTTGATGGCTTAGAATTTCCTCAAAGGCAAACGGCACACTCCAGAATAATGCAGAATTTTGGAGGGAGAGGAATAAGCTGTGATGCGTTTTGACCAGATATTATGGGATTGAGAAAATTTAAAAACCACATACATGAGAGTATAGACTCTGTAACGTGAGCCATACTTTACGCCATGTTCATTCTCAGATCATCTTTTCCCTTCTTATTTTTTTCTACCCTGTGTGATCCATGGGATAACAGATCTGAATCTTTGGAATATTTAATACGTTCTCTTTCTTAACCATGTTCCATTTCCATTAGCTTGAGCTATTTATCAGAGTATGCTTTTTTATAATCTTTTTTTTTTTTTTGGACTTGCACACAATCTAGTTGCCTGTTTTCACCACACCCATACATTGTGCTGACAGAGCCTTGTGTTTTTTTTTTTCCCCCCAGCATAGTTTTCCCATGTGGGGCGTGTGCTTGTTATTGTAGTAAGATAGATAACATACCTACGTAAAGACGTACTTGGGCCAAACACAGAGTGTATTCCCAGATGTATGGCAGGCTGGAGGGGAAGGATCTGAGAAGTCTTTGGAGCCAGTGCCTTAACTTTGCAGATGAGGCCAGAGGGACTTAGAGAAGTAAAGTGCCTGGGGGTCCGAGACCTCATGACTCATCAGGGCTCCTGGGTTAGGTTAAGGTTCCTTACTGGAAATAACTGGAACCACTGGAATTATAGAAAATTAAACCCATTATCTTGCTTCTCTGAACCAAGAAGAACATCCTCTGAGTTGGGAGCACGTTATCCTACAGCAGATTGCAAATCAGAAGCTATCTCTCCATAACAGGTAGCTCTACAGGATATTCAGTCTCTTTTAAAGGTGGACAGTAGAATGATTCTAAGTAAAAATATTTTCCTGTCTGGCATCCTTAACATGCCTACCATGCTGAATGCTCCCGAAAGCCTGCTGAATAACTTCCCTCCTCTGCCTCCTAACCCAGCTTCAACACCCATCGCAAACATATTATTAGCTGTTTTCAGCTGGCTTTTGTTCCGATCTGATCTCAGCCCATCTCCAAATGCTTGGCTTGGCAACCTTAAACTCCATTCTTCCTGTGGGTCTTAGACCTGGTGTTTGGCCTTGGTCTTTGTGGAGTTTGGGTATTGATCGGTTTAACAGATGAGCTGCAAGTCTGAATGTGCAAGGGGAGGGCGGGGACCGGACTCTTCATTTGGCACTTGATGCAGGGACCATGCTGTCCATCACGAATCACAGGGACAACATGTGATGATACAGGGAGGCTTCCCCACGTCAGGGACCGAGGAGTATGTTCTGAACAAATTGCTTGCATTGGGAGTACTGTCTTCCACCAATACCAGTGAGATGCGTGGAACTTTTCTCCAATGAATACTGCACCACCTGTCCACAACTTGACATTTTAGGATCAAGAATTCAACATTCCCTAACTCTTACCTCATCTTCTCCACTGACCTTATTGCCCATACCTGTCCTCTTGCTTTTCTGACTAGGCATACTATCCGTCTTCTCTGACTGGGGTTTCCCTTCTGGCTTTACCTTTGTTTCTCCTGTTCAGTATGATCACCAAGATGTCAGGCAATAATCTCTTCTTTTGCTTCCAGAAACTTTCCCATGACACTTCCCGTTCAAGTGATATTTTACTCCACTCCTTTTGGGTAGATTCAGGAAAATGGATACATTATTCCTTAATCTGATAAACTGTGGATATTCTTTTGTGTTGTGTGTGTTTATGTGTGCATGCACGTGAGTATGTGTATGTGTGTTTAAACACAGCTGCAGAATAGAGATTTAGACTGGCAGACTTAGTGCGGAGTAGTGGACTAAGACCTTGGCAAAGATGGGGAGACCTGAATTCTGTACCCAGCTTTGCTAGTAGACATTGGTGTGTGACAAAGGACAAGTCACAGCCTCTCTGAAATCTTAGCTACAAATTGCCAAGTTGAATCATTAGACACTGGGGTCTTTTACAGATTGGGTCTGTGCAAGATAGACCAACTTAGCATGGATTTGGGATAACATATGTGTGGGAATTCCTTGTAGCAGTCTATTAGATTGGCTTGGTTATCTATCAGCTGCAGTGAAACCAAATGAAGATTGGTTCATTTGAAGGAATTGTACATGTTCATAGCTTGTAAGTAAAGGGAGAGAGACAGAACACCCAAAGGAAATACATCATTAGCTATTATTTAAGCTATTTTGCTTCCATCTGTCTGATACTGTTGACATGACTTCCTGAGAAAATACTCTTTCTATAATGTTTGACTGGCATGGGTTATATTTTTGTTTAAGATATTTTACTCTTCTCACATAAACCAATTAACTGTCATATTTTATCTTTCCAGGAGTATCCAAATATAAGGTTGGCTGACAGCCAGTTTGTTAAGTCCTAGAGGATAATAGCTCATTGTCTATAAACCGAGCCTTGTTTTAATGTCTCTCGTCAATTCTGGCAGTCCTTGTGATGCAGAAGATATTTATAAGGCTGGGAGGAAAGGTCATATGTTGGGTGTGAGCTGCTCTGAGCAGCCCAAGTGATTTTATTTTTCCATTCAACAGCTCTTTGTTGCTGTAGATGACCAAAACTTGACTTGCTTTTCACTCTTCGCTGAAAATTTTACCATTGTCTGAGAGCTTTGAGAGCTGACTTGCTGAGTAGTTTGCAATGGCCCACTACGATCTTAGCTATACCCTAAAAATATAAATAAATAACAGGAAAATGAATTTAGTCCAATCTGAGCCTTTGAATTCATAGGCAACGAACTTGGTATTAGGAGGCAACAATATCTTGATATATTACTGTTTCTGTTCAGTAAAACACTGACGTCCATATTTAAGAGGAAAAGCTGCTTTCAACAACTTCAATGAGAGGGCAATTTTCTTCATCTTAAGAAGTTCATTCAAACCAGCATATTAATGCTTTATGGACAAATGAAGGGAGACTATCAGGGATTACATTTCTTTTGAATTATACAAAGATGTAAAAAGCTTGAAGAGAAAGGACTTGATTCAAGGTAAATGTTTGTTGAACTGATTTATCAATCTCTTCTAAATGCTCTTGGATAAAAAAATTCTAATCTGAACTACTTTTTATTTTTTTTAATGTTGCTAAGTGTTCTAGAAGATGGCTTTGAATCTTGAATGAGCAGAGGTTTAACTATAATTTCTAGCCCTTGCTAATTCCATTTGAGGCCGGGGATGCAAACATTAGTGCAAGAAAGAATAGCAGTCAGTTAAGCATCGTGGCACCTTAAGAAAAATGAGAACCATGTGACCAGCCTTCTGGGTTTTGAATCCACTTTGGTTGCACAACTCAGTATTTGCTGAGTGCCTTCTATGAGCTGGCACAAGGCTCCATGTTGCAGGTACGATAATAGAGGAGAGATGCATTTCCTGCTTTGGAGGAGTTTCCAGTCGCATGGAATGGTCTGCCCAAAACTGAATATCCTAAGACAGTGTTCTTACCAGAGACAAGTGGGGCAGTTTAGGAATTCATAGAGCCTAATCAGGAAGGGCAGGGAAGACCCCTGGGGAAGGGGAGTCTAGTCTGACCTCTGAGTGGTGAGTACGTGGTTCCAGGTGAAGGGTGACAATCAAAGATTATTCTTAGCAGCGGGAACAGAATGGATGAAGGTCTTCAGATGACAGAGAACAAACATGACTAGAGCAGAGAGTGCAGAGCGAGGAGAAGTCTTACCTCAGCAGCTCTTCGTCACCATGGAAAGAAGGCGTCCCCTCAGGACCAGTGGTGTGTGGCTGCCCACCAATTGCCCACCAGTGGTTCCCTACTTGTAAAAAGTACTTTCATTTAAAAAATTTTCACACACATTATGTCATTTAATTTTCACAATGAACTCGTGAAGTAGATCACATTATCCTGATTTTATGGATGAGGTTCAGGGATATGGGGACTTTTACCAAGATTACTTAATGACTAATGAGCTAGAACTGAGTCTCAAAGTAGTCTCCCCCCACTCCCAACCCTTCTCCTCGCCTCTAGCCTCACCTTCCTGATCGTGGTCACCATGTTGTTGAGCCTCTCCCATGGGTCAGATACCAGCAGGCACTCTCCAAGTATGGTGTCATTTAGTCCTTGCAACAATCAGCATCTTCTAGAAGGGTAGGGACCTGTGTTCTTTTTACTCCATCCTGTCTCCATTTTCATAAAGAACAGGGCTCATCCTCTTCTGCCTTCTGTCACAGTTGGAGAAGATTGCTCTGTGGGGAGAAGAGAAATTTTTAATAAAAATTCCTTTTATATGGAGACTACGGAGATATTCTATCTTCCAGATACTGTGAGTTGTATAACTGATCAGGTTTTCCTCTTCGATTGATGGCCAGCCAGCTTAGAGCTAAATTTGAACCCCATGTTCCCCTACAAATGTATAGGTCTTTAAGGTATGTCTTTCTGTATTAGCCCCATTCTTGTCTCCATTTTATGGTTATTCGCCTTATTTTTTCTCCTTTTTCTCTCCCGCATCTAGTTTGTCTTACCATTTCTAGACCAAAGCAGGATATAAATAATTAAAATGTAATTGAGTTACCTGAGCATAGCGTAGAATTTAAGCTCTGTGCTTTGCTGTTCTCTGCAGCTGAGGAGAGAATTTGCACCAGTCCACGTACTTTCACTCAGTCACCCCTAGGACCCCAGCTCTCATTTGCAAGTTGCCAGTCCAGAATTTAGGGTATGCAGGGGAGCAGAGAATAGAGTCTTGGCTTATAGTCCTCTCCACATCTTTACAAATAACCTTCATTTAATCAGCCTTGTGTTTCTTTTGTCTTGCATTCATTGTTCATTTACTCTTTGGGTTTGTCTTATCTTGTCTTCATAAATTGCCACAGATTTTTTTTTTTTTAAACAGAGAAGCTTAAGGAAGAATTCAAAGCTGTGACATGCTGTGTGCTTTCACCCCAGAAAATACGATATCATTTATTGTAATTTAGAATGAAGTGATGGGATTCTCTCCATAAGTGGAACGTCAAAAATATACTCTGTCTTGTGGAAAATAGGGAATTTCTTATAGATCTTGGAGATGGTTATTTAAATCTGTCAAATAATAGCAGACTTGGGGCAAAGGGCAGTTTGGTATCAAGAACCTGGGGCCTCGAGTCACATCCAACCATGCTACTAATTTTGTGACTTCAGGCCGATGGCTTCATGGGTGCTGTTTTCTTATTCTTGCAGATTAAAAGAGAACATGAGCTCTTTGTAGTCTTGTGAAGATTAATATGGTAACATGTAATTGCTTGCTAGAAAGCCTGATGCTCAGTAAGTGTTAGGTGTAATCATTAGCCTGACTTCTGCTTATCATTGTATTTAAGCTTAGTTGTTACACCTTTTAGAAAGATTTTAATAGGAATAATAATTGTTACAGTAATCACCATGGGGTTATTTTATAAATATACACACACACATACACACACAGAGTAGTCTATCTATCTTCATATGTATATACATATATATGGTGTATGTTCTGGACCTCTATACATAAATAATACATATGTATGTATATATATGTGTGTGTCCATACACCATACACATGTATATATATGTGTATTATATATGTATAGAGGTCCAGTGTTTTTGCTATTTCTGGTTGTAGTTTTGCCATTTATGAGAGTTCACTTTCCATCTGCTTTTCTGGTCCCTCTCCCCTGCTCTATTTTCTTCTAAGTACATCTCACCATTGGATTTATTGCATATTTAACTTATTTATTTGCTGTTTGTCCCTGCCCTGCTGGAATGTACGTTATAAAGAGGGCGTGGTGTGTATGTGTGTGTGTGTGCACCTGTGCGTGTTTCATTCATACAGTAATTTCCAGCATCTAGAACATTGCCTGGCATGCAGTAGTCACTCAAATTTATATTGAGTCAATGCATGATCTTCAGACATCATTAAAATTTCATTAATACGAGTTTTGATGATACTTGAAAGAGAAAGAATATTTGGTTGGCCAAGGGTGGAAGCTCTTCCCCGTGGAAGGGGGTGCTTGAAAGGCCAAAGAAGACATAGGTTTCGCGACTCTTGAAAGTGGTTGGTAGGTCAGAATTCTGTAATAAATTAGTCCGGTCTTCTGTCACCAGCAAATGGAGCGCCCATTGTGAGCTGGAGAGGGACCAAATAGGAAACCCCCCCCTGCCTTCAGAACACTAGCCTTTTTTTTTTTCTATTTAGACATATTTTTTTTTCTATTTTGACAGAGGGCCAAACTATATGAATATTTTAGTTGGAATTCACAGATATCAGGTATTTTCCTTGTGTAGTGTCTGGTCTACTGACCCATCGGGGTCATGTAAGTTGACCATTTTTTATCTAAATACGGAATTAGTTAGGAACGATCTAGGTCTTGATTGACAGAAGATTCCTAAGATAAATTCGGCTCAACAAATATTCACATAACACATATTATATGTAAGGATTCTGCAAGGCACAGCAGGAGACAAGATAATGCTCCTGACTGCCCTTTAAGAGCCAACAGTCAAGTAGAGGGAATGAAACAAATACCAACACCCAGGGCTGAAAACAGTCAGGAAACTTGTTTTCTTGGCTCTGCGCTTTGTGGATATGTCTAATTCTTCTGATCACATCAAAGAAAAGCTTTCTGAAAATGCCTAACTTCATAAAAATGCTTACTTGAGGGTCATTTCCTACCCGTCACACTTACAGATGAATATTTGTACATTCTTCGGGCTTCTGGGTTTCTGTAGGAAAGGGAAGTACTATTCACAAATACTTCTTCTGGGGCAGAGAGCGTGCTAGGCGCTGTCTTATCTCTTATCTCATTGAGTCCCTAATTTCACCGTGAGTCAGGTGTAATTATTCCCACTTCATAGGTAAAGAAGCTAAAGCACAGAGAGTTTAAGGAATTAGCCCAAAGCTGCAGAGTTAACAAATTCAGTTAGAAGTTGGCAACTAGATTTCAAAGACATTTTTGTGGTTCAAATCCCATCCCCCTCCCCCATCTTATTTACACTATAATTCATTGGATGTAGAGGCTCTCCTCTGTGAGAAGTAAGTCATGTTGTGGCATCAATTTTCCTGGTTCAAGTGAGAATTTCACCATATACTATCATAAACATGGGAAACCTGCTTTAACCTATAGTAAATCTTACTCTGGTATATGAGATTTTTGAGCATAAAGTTTCACTTGAATTATTCATAGAGGTGCTGACTTATGAAGAGGTTTCTCAAATGTCAACTGTAAGTTGGTTATGACAGAGCAAAGAGACAAGTGCTGACCAGCAAGGAACATCGTTCCGTGGCGGTAGGGACCCGCTAATGGCGGAGATTGCCACAGAAATGAAGCGAAGAAAGAACGTTATCCTCACCAAACAGCGTTTAGCTTGCTGATCTGTTTGTGCTCAGAGAAGCACTGAAGCACTGACCTTTTGGTCAATCTGTGCCTCACATTACAGCCTGAAAGATGTGTATGTACTCCAACAAAATCTTGTTAGCTCAAATTAATTGGTGGGAAGGTCAGTCTGAAGGAATATGAAATTTGAACCAAAGAAGGGATCTAAAAGAAATACATTTTTGATATTCACAGGCAGTTTGTACTAGAGATCTAGAAGCTGGAGGGCTCAAGAAGGCTTCTGGTCCCTGAGTCACGCAAGACTAGGATGAATGTGATTGGTGCTGCAAAAGTGCTTTGAGCCAACTCGGGTTTTAGTTTTTTCTTGTTGGTACTATGTGGCTTTTTAAAAATTTAAGTGTAATTTACTTGACAAATAGAGATTATAACATATTTAAAGGATACACCCTGATGATTTGATAAACGTATACATTGTGAAAAGATTCCCACTGTGGAGTTAATTAACAAATCTATTACCTCATATACTTACCTTATTTGTGTGTATGTGTTGAGAACACTTAAGTTGTAACCTCTTAGCAAATTTCAATTATATAATACAGTATTATCAACTAGTTATCATGTTATACATTAGATCCTCAGACATTATTCCTTCTTATAGTTGAAGTTTGTACCCTTTTACCAAACTTTCCCTATTTTCCTCACCCTTCCTGGTCCTTGACAACCCCCATTCTACTCTGTTTCTATGACTTTTTGTTTTTTGTTTTGTTTTGTTTTTGTTTGTTTGTAGATTCCTCAAAAAAGCAATACCACCTAGAATTTGTCTTTTTCTGTCTGGTTTATTTCACTTTGCATAATGCCCTCCAAGGTCATTACTGTTGTTGCAAATGGCAGGATTTCCTTCTTTATAAAGGCTGAATAATATTCGATTATGTAATATTCTATTATACGTATACATCACATTTTCTTTACACATTCATCCATCATTGGACAGTTGGATTGTTTCCATATCTTGGCTGTTGCAAATAATGTTGCCATGAATATAGGAGCACCGATGTCTCTTGAACATAGTGATTTCATTTCGTTTGGGTATATATCTAGAAGTGAGATTGGTGAATCATATGGTAGTTTTATTTTTAATTTCTTAAAGAAATTTCTTAAAGAAACTTCATACTGGTTTTTTTTTTTCCCATAATGGCTGTACCAGTTTACATTCCCACCAACAGAGCACAAGGGTTCCTTTTCCTCCACATGCTCATAGCATTTGTCATCTCTTGTCTACTTGATGATAGTCATTCCAACAGGTGTAAGATGATCTTTCCATTGTGTTTTTGGTTTGCATTTCCTTCCAGACTAGTGATGTTGAGCACCTTTTCATGTACCTGTTGGCTGTTTGTCTTCTTTGGAAGAACAACTATTTGGTTCCTTTGCCCATTTTTAAATTGGTTTATTTGTTTTTTTTACTGTTGAGTTGTAGCTTTCCTTGTGTATTTTGGTTATTAACCCCTTTTGGGTATGTGGTTTGCCAGTGACCTAAAGAATGCCATTCTTTAGGTCTCATTTGTTCTGTTGTTGATGGCTTCCTTTGCTGTGCAGAAACTTCTAATTGACTTTTAAAGAGAATTGGCAATATGAAAGTAAGTTTATCTGTCTGGTTTGAATTATCCTCAATTTGAATTAGTGTGACCCAAATTAATGGGATTTTACTTTGATTCTTTTTAAAAGAGATTAGTATCACCATGAAGGAGATGTTCTGTTTGATATTACCCTAAAGTCAAGGAAGGTTTCAAATAATGCTTTGACAATCAATTTTGCATGTCTCTTACAAAATCGTTCCTTTCCCTTTTACTACTTGTCTATAGCATAACCTTCTAAAGCACATTCGCTTAGCATTTTCTTACAGAATGGAGGGTTCATTTGCAGCAAACATCATTTTATGTATTTATTTTTAAAGCTTTTCTATTGGGTCTTGTTCTGTTTGAACTATTTTGTATGAAGTCAAGAAAAAAAGAATTAATAGCTCTAAGTATAACTTGGTATTAAGTCCTATTCAGGTGGGTTGAATTATCTCAATTGTGTGAACCCTTCAAGGTTACGTTTATCTAAGGAAAGATGCACAGTGAACATAAGATGACAGCCAAGAAAATGACTTTCTTGGTCTTAACTCACTCCATAAAGGACTATTAAAATTAGACCAACATCCAGCTCATGGGCGTTGCTTAGACACCACGTTAGCGAGATGTTATGCGCTGACCTAGGTCATTTCATTTCTTTTGTTTTTGTTTTTTCCCAGTTTTATTGAGAAATAATTGACATACATCACTGGATAGGTTTAAGGTATATGGCGTGATGATTTGATTTACATATATTTCAAAATGATTACCATAGTGTGTTCAGCTAAATTCCATCTTCTCATAGAGATAAAATAGAAACAACAGTAAGAAAAAAAGAGGAAAGGAAAAAAAAAACAAACCCTCTCTTTGTGATGAGAACTCTCAGGACTTTCTCCCTTATCAACTTTCTTCTATATCATATAGCAGTGTTACCTATAGCTGTCATGCTGTATATGACATCCCCAGTATTTATTTATCTTATCACTAGAAGTTTGTACTTTTTGACCACCTTTCCTCCACCTCCCCCTCTCCCCACCCCCACCTCTGGTAAACACAAGTCTGATTTCTTTTTCTATGAATTTGGCTTTTTAGTTTTTTTTTTTTTTTTGATTCCACATATAAGTGAGATCATATTGTATTTGTCTTTGCCTGACTTATTTCACTTAATAGCAAGGTCCATCCATGTGGTTGCAGATGGTGAGATTTCCTTGTTTTTTACAGCTGAGTAATATTCCACTGTACATATACAGCACGGCTTCTTAATCCATTCATCCATCAATGGACGTGTAGGTAGTTTCCATATCGTGGGTGAATAATACCACTAAGAACATGGGGTACAGATAGCTTTTTGGGTGAGGGTTCTGTTTCCTTTGGATATATTCCTGAAAGTGGAATAGCTAGATTACATAGGATTTCTATTTTTAATTTTTTGAGGGACAACACCACTTTGCGTTCCCACCAACAGTGCATGACGCTTTTCTCTTCTCTGGGTTCACACCAGCATTCATTATCTCTTGTCTTTTTGATGATGGCAATTCTAATGCGTGAGGTGACATCTCATGGTTTTAATTTGCATTTCCCTGAAAACTAGTGATCTTGAATATCTTTTTGTGCCCTCGTTGGCCTATTATATGTCCTTTTTGGAGAAATGTTTATTTGGGTCCTTTGCACCCTTTTTAGTTAATTATTTGTCTGCTATTGAGGTGTATGAATTCTTTGTATGTTTTGGATATTAACCCTTTATCAGATATAAGGTTTGCTCATATTATTTCCCACTTTGTAGGTTGTCTTTTCGCTTTGCGGATGGTTTCTTTGGCTGTGTGGGAGCTTTTTAGTTTGCTGTAGTGCCACTTGTTTTTTTATTTTGTTGCTTGTGCCTCAGGTGTCCTTAGATCATTTCCTAAAGCCCTTTTCAACCCTGGAATTGTTTCTATGATCCATTACTCCTCAGTTTCAAGGACTCTAGTGTTTTAGCTGACAAAGTTGTTTGCACTTTGAACAGTCTGTTGTAGGGATGTCATCTTGGGGCTGGGCCGATGGGAGCTCTGTGCCAGTGAAATTATGCAACAAGGCAATCTTTTTGCTTATAGGCAGTGCCTAACATTTTCACGTCTAGTTCTACCTGGGTTGGAAGCTTAACTGTGGCTCAACCAAACCTGATTCGACTCTTTCTGGACTCTGCTAGGGAAGATGGCAATACACAGTCTGGGTCCCTGGGGTTTTGTGAAAGCATGTTTCCCCCTGACATAAAGTACAGATGATGGAAAGCAGCTCCTTGGAAAGGATCATTTTCTCAGTCTGTTTTCCTTGGCTTGGGTATAGAACATGGAGGTCTTTCTCTGAGCCCTTGGAAGATGTGGCCTGTGCACGTACTGCTCAGCTCCTAGGCCTGCATTTATGGAAAAAAAGTTCCTAAAGAAACAGATTGAAATTGAGCAAGATCAAGTATTCACTTGTGGGTTTCCGCAAAAGTTGCTTTTTTTATTTTCCCCTTCACTAGCTTGTGGAAATGTCTCAGGGCTGCCTCATCTGAGAGATTTGTGCATTAAGCCAAAAAAAATTATAATTCATATCCCTTCCTGTTCTCCCAGGGCTTCAACACACAGGCAATCTTATTTGCATTCTCTAGCATTTATCTCCCTGCTTCCTGCTCGTCTCAGGACTGTCTTAGGGAGTTATAACATCTCTCCTCTCCAGCCCTGCAGCCTGTGTCTGTTTTAAGTCATATATTTGACTGTGGTCAGAGTAGAAGGGAACTGCACTAGATGACATGTTAGGTGTCTTTCTGTACATCCACCAGCCTCCTTCCCCACATTTCAAATTAATTGAACTGAAAGCCAGAAGAAATGGAAGGAGGCTGAAGTGTTCATTGGCAGAGGCTTCCTTAATCCCAAATCCTGAGAACCATCCTCTCTTCTTTTTGCTCCAGAGTTATTTCTAGCTTGATGATTTTTCATAAACATTGCCCTAAGAGTGGGGATAGATTCCCCCAGTGTAAAGGATATTTTTCTAGAAGAAGTTAATTTCCTTTAGAATCAATGCTAATTTTTTCACACCCAAGAAGGTACCAGAACATTCTCAAACTTCCTAACTTCTTTTCCTCCTCCTCCTCCTCATTCTTCTTCTTCTTCAGAGGGAGAGAGGGAGCATGCACGTGTGAGTTGGGGGCTGGCAGAGCGAGAGAGAGACTCTTATGCAGGCTCTACACCCAGCTTGGAGACCGGTGGAGGGCTTGATCCCACCACCCTGAGACCATGACTTGAGCTGAAAGTGAGTGTCAGACGCTTAACTGACTGAGCCACATAGGCACCACTTCAAACTTCCTAAGCTTCTAAGTGGAGATCTGTGACTGAACATTTTTGAAGCATTCAGAGATATGTGGAAGAATAATATACATCCTGGGGGAGTCTAGATAATTAAATACTCTGATAAGAACTCTTTCCCTTTGCCTTTTTGTCTCCACATCAACAAAGAGCCAAACATCAAGCTGTCCTCTGGTATTGTCCCACTAAGTCTCTTGCTAAGTCTGATGATGAAAATCAGTCCATTTGTCATTCACTTGAGACTTCAATACCAGTAGGAAAGAAGATACTTCAGACTGTGCCCTAACTTCTTTCTGTTTCCAGCTTCCTGCTTTATCCTGGAAGAAGTATGGTGTGGTATAGTAGTACATTAATTAACAATTAATTAATCCACTTACTCATTCAAAACACTGTCTAGGTGCTCATAGTATGTGAGGTACCAGGCCAAGTCTTACTATTTAAGAGCTAAGAGTTTGGCTCCTGAATAGAGTTTAGGATAAACATATATACAAGAAGTTAGATGGAAGTATTGTATATACTCTAATTTAAAATATGTAGGAACGATGGGGGAGAAATGGATGATCTCTGGACTGATGAAAGGTACACTATGCCTGGTCACAGCAAGGGATTAAGATAGAAATGGAAAGTCTGTTGTTCTCTTAGAAGCACTTTGTACTTTTCCAGAAATTCCCTTAGTGTTTCTTAGTAACTGTTAGGAAAAGCCTTCATCCCACCTTGCTGACTTCCCAGTGCTGGGGGTATAAGAACACCTGTTGCTGGTAGTGCCCTGGTGTAGAAATCTGACCTAGACAGAGTCTGACTTTCTATAAGAATCCATAATAAATTTTACATTGCAGATCTCAATATGAATGAATGAATGAATGAATGAATCCATGACATGGGTCCTTTTCCTTAGCTTTGTTAGCAGCTCATTGGATGACTTCCTTGGCTTTCCTTTTTAATAGTTGTAAAAATGGCTGCTCTGTCTTATTTCATGGGGGCTGAGGGGAAAGATCAAGCCAGAAAACCAAGGAAACATTTTGAAATATCTTAATTACTTGAAAAACTTTACACATGTAAGGTGAGGCTGTTAATCATTGTCTTTTTGAAAAACATGATATAGCGAAGGCAGGCAGGTGGGATGGAAGAGAGGGATGGAGGGAAGGAAAAAAAACAAAGGATAGAATCAGAGACTGAGAGGGGAGGCAACAGAAGAGAAGAATAAAATGAAACCCATCATTAGATGCCTGAATCCAAGCTGCCACCTGGATTGGCACCATGATGCCAAGATATGGAGGAGGCACTGGGAGAAAGAGAGAGTCTGCTCAAGAACGATCTCATTAGCCTCTGGGGCAGCTGGGTGGCTCAGTCGGTTAAGTGACGCTTCATGTCATGTCACCCCGGGTCCTGATCTCAGGGTCCTGAGATCAAGCCCCATGCTGGGCTCTGCGCTCAGCGGGGAGTCTAGTTGAAGATTCTCTCTCCCTATGCCCTTCCTCTCTCTTTCTCTCTTTCAAATAAATAAATAAATCTAACAAAAAAAAAAAAAAAGAAAGAAGGTTCTCATTAGCCTCAAAGACTGTGACCTACAAGGTTTGTTTTGACTCGCTATTCCGGGACTGAAGCTGATTTTTGCTGCTTCTACTCAATTTATAGCTGTCAAGGGAAACTTTTCTGAATAAATAAATGACATGAAACCACCCCTCACTAGCTCCTTCATGGCCTTAGACATGAAATACTATATGGCTCATGGAAAACGACCAGCCGAAACAGAAAACACCAAATGTTGCACTAAAACCTTGGTCAATTGTTATCACAGATAAAACAGCAATGTTTATTACAAGCATTCACACCTTGTGTCGCAGGTGTTCAAAGGAAAAAATTTAAAACATTAGAGAGGCAATCACACTGCTTGCGCCCATGCTGTGCCCCGAGTACTGTTGTAGGTCTCTAGAGGGTGGTGAGAGGGCTTAGGATATGGACAGGGACCTGAGAACTTCAAAGGTATGGAGGAAGAGTTCTAGTTTTTGGTGCACTATATTGTTTAGAAGGGATTACATGGTATGCAGAGGAGAAAAAAAAAAAAGGCAAATAGCCAATCCCATGGGATAGAGTGGGAAGAAGATCTGGGGGTCTGAGGGACTAGGTTCTAGTTCTGACTCCTGGCTGAATGGGCGGCCTTACTGAGCCGTGTCAACTTTCTCAGAAACAGGCCCTCTACGAGATTAAGAGATTGGAGTAAAGGGTCTCTGCAGTTCCAGACTCTTTACAAAATAAATAAAGTTTCTTTAGTTCCAAGAGAGTATTGGGCTATAATAACAATACAATTATTGCTAGAGCTAATGTAATTTATTGTATACTAAAATCTTTGTGCATTGCTTCAGTCAGTCCTCATGCAATCTTATAAAATAGGTATTTTCCTACCCATTAAAAAAAAACATTTATTTATTTGAGAAAGAGAGAGGGAGAGTATGAGGTGGGGGAGGGACAGAGGGTCAAGGGGAGAGAACCCTTAACCAGACTCCCCGCTGAGCACAGAGCCTGACATGGGGCTTGATCCCAGAACGCTGAGATCATGACCTGAGCCGAAATCAAAGTCGGTCGCTCAGCCGACTGAGCCTGAGATTAAGTTTTTTTTAACAATCAAAATTGTGAGACCGTAGAATGAGATTTTGTGTGACACCATGCTTTTTTTTTTTTTTTAATCTGAGGGTCTTTTTAAAGGACCCTCAGATTTAAAAAAGCTCAGATTGTGTTATCTATCTTAGTTTAGGTTCATCTTGTCCCCAGGGAGTGTCCTGGCCATCAGAAATGACAAATACACAGCATGCCTGTCACCAGTCCCCTATGCCACACCTGCGGTAGCCAGCACTACTAATCACCCTGGCACCCTTTCTCTCTGAAGCCTGCTCTGGTCCCAGATAATCAAGACAGAATTTCAAGAAATTCAAGAAATTCAGGAAACTTCAAGCAATTGAAGGTAGGATACAAGTTAGAAGGTGTTTGTCCTCCATGGTTAGTGGATTTTGCAATGTCTCTTGAGGAATAGTGATTCTTCCTTCTAAATATCACTCCATCACTGTTGCCTCTACTGCCCTGCCTCTCATTTGTTTTTGCGCAGAAAATTGGTAAGTTTCCCCTAACAGACTCTGTGTCTCCAGCCTTGATCCCCTCTCATCCTTGTCCTTTACCCTTCTCTACCCCCACCCTGATTATGACATCACCCCACTGGAATGCTCTAATGGCTACAGGTCCTCTTCAGAAGCAAGCCCCAATACTGTGTGGACACTACGGCCACTTCTCATTTTCCTCCTGCTTGCTCTCATTTGCCCAAATTCACCCTAAATCTGTATAATCTCACTTACATGGAGAATCTTTAAAAAGCTGAACTCGTAGAAACAGAGCAGCATGGTGGTTGCCAGGAAGCAGTGGGGAGGGTGTGGGAAATGGGGAGATGCTGGTCAAAGGGTACAGACTTCTGGTATAAGATGATTATCTTTTGGGGATCTGACACTCAGGCAGTGTGGTGACTATAATAACACCGTATTATATACTTGAAAGGTGCTGAGAGCAGATCTTAAATATTTTCACCAGACACAAGAAAAAGGTAACTATGTGAGCTAGTGTATGTGTTAACTAACCTTATTGTGATGATCATTTCACAATGTATACATATATCAAATCATCACAGTGTATACCTTAAACTTACACAGTGTTTCATGTCATTCTATCTCAATAAAGCTGAAAAAAAAAAAAAATCCCCCAAAGTCACCCTTATTCTGGCCCTACCAAATTACTTGGATTCCTTAAAACTCCCTATGCTGTGTCTGCTTTAATATCTTTCCATATACCCTGTCTCTCTCCTTCTTTACAAAATATACTCACTCCTTTTTTCCTGCCTAACAAACTTCCTACACATGCTTTAAATCTTAGTTCAAGCATCAATCCTATAAAGCCTTCCCTGACTCGCCCGGGACAGCTGGCTGCTTTTTCTTGAGCTTTCTCTCTTGGCCTTTCAAAGGCAAGGACTTGTCTTCTTCACCCCAATATCCCGATGCTTACTATAACATCTGGCATGTGGTACATTATGAAATTTGATTAATAAAAATATACATCAAATGACATGCCCGTATTTTTCCCAGTCCTTTTGGAAATGAATACAGTAAAAGAGAATTGAAACCAGGTTTTCTGACAAGCACTCCTTTTGATTTTTCTCCCTTTCCATCACCAGCTGAGGATCTTATTACTTGGACCTCTGAAATGGCCTCCTTCAGGGTTTCCTGGGTCCAGAGTTTCTCTCCACCAAACCACCCTGCATCCCATCCACAAGCAGATCATTCTCCTTAAAATTAATATCGATTCCACTTTTCTGTATAAAACTTTAATCTTCCTTTCTTCTACCTCATAAACTGCGAACTCCTTAGCCCTATATGTACCGCTTCCCGAACTATCCATGACCTTATTTTTCCACTTTAGCCGACACTTCTTCCCAAGCAGACCTTTCCTGCTGTACCATCGGTGTGGCTTTCTAGGGCCGATGTGCACCTCAGTTGCTTACCTGCTCACCTTTGCCCACACCAACCTCTTTTGCTTGGATTGTCTGTCTTTCATTTCCATCCTCATCTCACTGTAACTCTTCTGCCGTATCCTTTTGCCCGTCCTCGTTCTTCTTCGTGATTCTTCTTTCTGTACCTCACTCAGAAGTAATTCTAGCATTTCTAATCTCCTTCTACAACACTTAGGTGTGTTCTACTACCTCCCTGGACCTTGTCATATATGCATTATCTTGCAGAAGCCAGATACGAACGTTTGGGTCCTAATTCTAGCTTCACTCTTTATAAGTGAAAGTGACTTTACTCATCTTTGAAATGGGAGTGGTGATAGATACTTACCGATCTTTTGGTTAGAGAATGATAAAGATCAAGTATGAAAATGGGATTTGTGTGAAATTATCGTAAACAGTAAGGAGGCTCTTGTTACACACTTTATCCTTTATGTCGGTTTGCTAGGCTTATGAAAGTCAAACCTGTCTCTTGTACCCAACACTTTCCCTTTGTATCCTGAACACTTTAAAGCTTGGTACCCTGCTTATCACAGGTGCTCAGGAAGTATCTATTGAATGAATGATGAATCATCTCCACAGGAAAGAGAGTGGGCCAGCTAATTGTCCTTGTAGGGCTTGTTTGTTGACAAATGAAACTAGGGATCATCTAGAGATATGAGATCATGGAGGTTTGCTGACATTCTCCTTTCAAGTTTCTCTTCCCTCAACCTCCCTGATATACTCACACCCACACCTGCTTGTTCCTAGTTCTTCCTGGCTGTCAGTGTGTTTTAGAGAGTAGAAAGCAGGATGGTGAATGTCTGCTATTCATTTTCCTTGAGCGCTTGTGCGTGGTAAAGCCACTGGGCCCTTTGCCCAAGTCAAAGTCCTGGGATGTGTTACTGGACTGAACATATTTTCTTGGTTATGGCAAAAGTGACGAAGGCCAGTGAACTATTCCAGGATGTTATGGAGGGAGAATAAGAGAGCTGAAGTTAGAAATTGGGGACAGAGAGCTTTGCGGCTCTTATTTTTAGTGTTGTACTAAAATCGCCACCTAAAATGTGCCCTCTAAGGAACAACACTGCCAAAATTAAAGAGTAGTTCTGGACATTATTATGAAAATGAACAGATCCTCAAATGAAGGACAGTGATGTGGCTTGGATGCCTGAATAAGATCTCATTAAGTTTTACCTTTGTGGAATAGCAGAGGCAGGTGTCCAAGGGTTTTTCAGTTCTGTGCCAAGACATGTCAGGACCTAAGTCAAAAAGACAAATCACTAATACTAAGCCTGTCTTTTTCTACAGGAATTTTTGCATTAATTTTACTTCTTACCGTGCTGCCTTAATACATTATGTATCTTGATTATTGAGATTTTTTTATCTACCTTAAATCTGTGCCTGAGGCAAGTGCCTCACAGATTGTGACCCGAGTCCCAGCCCTAATTCACTTGATTTTAATCTGTGTATCTGTGTGTGCCCCAGTAGCAAGTGCCTTATAAAAAACAAACAAACAAACAAACAAACAAACCAAAAACCCAACCAAACAAAAAAAACTTGTCTCAATGATAGAAAAAGTGCCTGCTTCCTTGATGGAGAAGATAATGAACCTATACAACATGGCCTGGAAAGTCACAGAATAATTGTTATCCTCATACTATCAATATTTAGGGAATAATTGTTTTTAGAATTCTTCTAGTATTTTCTAGAATGGTGTGGTCAACATCCCCCACCAGAATGGCATATTTGTTACAATCGGTGAACCCCCATTGCCACATCGTCATCACCCAGAGTCCATCGTTTATATCAGGATTCACTCTGGGTGGTACATTCTGAGGGTTTGAACAAATGTATAATGACACGGGTCCACTACTTGGGTATCAGACAGAGAATCACTGCTCTGAAAATCTGCTATGCTTTGCCTATTCTTCCCTCCATCCCTAACCTATGCAACCCCTGATCTTTTCCCTCTCTCCCTAGTATTGCCTTTTCTCGCATATCATGTTGTTGGCCCCGTATAGTGTGTAGCCTTTTCAGGTTAACTTCTTCCTCTTACTTCTAGGTATTTATGTTTCTTCCATGTCTTTTCATGGCTTGATAGCATCTTTCTTTTTAGCACTGAGTAATGTTCTATTGTCTGGATGTTTTGAGGTCCATTTTCATTTGAGGAAAACAAGGCTCAGTGAGATAAAGCACCTGTACAAAAGTCAAAGTGAGCAGAGAGCCAAAGTTTGAGCTCCAAATCTCTTGATGCCAACTGGAATGCTATTGCCATGGATCCAGTGACTTCAGCTGAGAAAGTAATGGGCGGTTCAAATAGGGCTCGATACCAAAGCCAAGTGCACTTGATGGGGCTGCGAGGTAAGGGAGTGGTCTCTAGAACGTCAGTTTTAGATAAGACACAAGTGGGACCAGTTGCGGTTTTCCTTCGGGGATTCCTGGAAGGTTTTGTGGAGCGAGGAGTCATCAGGAGGCATTTTAAGGGCTTCCTAATGGGATGAAAGGTAGACCGGGGTTGGGAATTTCTCAGGCAAATGATGTAATTTGAGAAACGTGGGAGGACATGAGAACAAGTTTAACTTCTGGAAGAACTCCCCATACACAATACGTATAGTTACGGTGTCAGCTGCCAAATAATACAAATAAAGGATGACAAAAATACAAAAATACAACTCTTTCCACAAAATCAAGCCTATGTTTCTCTTATTTTGATTTTTCTTCCCCACTTAAGGACACATGTGACATGAATATTGATGACCATTTGCATTTATTAAGTGCTTAACGATGCCTGAAGCCTGGTGCCAACGACTTTATCTGCCATGATTTATTTAACTCTTAGCGTGTACCTGTAAATAGGTTCCATTATTCTGCCCGTTCTGCAGACGACAGGTTCCATGTCTGAAGAAAAGTAACTTGCCCAAGACCAGGCAGCTAGTACCTGCTGGGGTGAAATTTGAACTCCCGTCAGTCTGACTTCAGGGCCCCGCAGTCCGTACAATCTGGCCTCAAAGCGTATCCAACTGACATTAATGTTCTTCACCATATTTGATCAACCTCTTTAGACTTCTGAAAAGAGCCATGCAGGAGAACTCAGCACCACTCAACACACACTAAACCCATTATTCAATAAGGCGGTTCTAAGTACCCTCAAGTTGCCCAGATGTAGGTTTGCTATTTGTGATAAGAAAAGGAGAAACATGTTTTATGTCTTTGATGGTTCTATATTAACATGGAGTGACAGCAGACCAACATTGTCACTTCTTAAGAGTAGAGAGCTAAGTAGAGTTGGCAAATTGGCCAAGGCTCTTCAGATATCACCTGAACACAGCTGATGGACAGAAGAGAAGCCAACCTGTATTTGCCCACTGTGGCAAAGATTTTATTCCTTCGATAATGAGGCATCATTTGTTCATTTCAGAGGTGAGAAAACCAAAGTTCAGGAAAATGGTTTGCTCGATTACCAGCGACCCAGTGAAGTGGTAGAGTTTAGGGTTTCCCCTCACATCTGTTTGGTACGAAAGAATTTTCTCTTTCTAGTACATCCTAATGCTTCTTATTAAGCTCAGTTTCCTGGATAAATTTTATTTCTGCCTTTTATGTGTTGGCCCTGTTGAATATGGTACCTGTTGGATGCCTAGTAAAGACAGACATGTTAATTAAAAATGCCCGTGAAGAGAGAGGTCAGGAGCATGTTGTGAGTTTAATGTTGGCTCTGAAGTACCCAGGTGCTCTCTAAAGGGAACACTCGGATCCATCAGTGTCATTCTCTAAACTTCATATTCATATTCACGAACTTTCCTCCACACAAAGTGGGCTAAAAATAGTTCATTGTTGACCCAGGAGTCCCATCCTATGTACAAATGAGCTGTGTGGCTTTCTGCAGCTTTCAACATTGGTTTTCTACCATCACAAAATGCAAAGGGGTTGGGCACATGGTGTTCCTTGGCTCATGGTTTTATTACGTATCTCAGATTTGGGATTGTATTTCAGCTGTGTCTTCTTCATTCAACTCGGTAATCTGGATCTTCACCTGGTAGAATCTGGCTTCTCACTAGAGTCACAGAACATCCATTATATTTAGACAACCTTCATTGCTTTCCATGATTACAGTGACTTATGTGTGTATAGCTCTCAATAGTTGGTAAAGCTCCTTTATATACCAAGTCTCAATTTGTCCCTCAATAACCTAGATAAAGGGGGGCAATTTCAAATAGGGGTTTGAGTGCCTTAAATTCTTCATTGATAAATTTGTGTATATATTAATATCTATCTCCTCCATTGGCTGTGAGAAAAAAAAGAAAATCACGGCCATAACATGTTTAGCAGGGAGCCTCCCATATCATCGGTGTTGAATGAATGTTGGCTGTTTTTTGGTGGTTTGCTCCAGATCTCACACCTTCCTGATAATGGAGCTGGACTAGAACATAGGGGTTCTAACTCAAAGAAGAGTGCTTTTGTTAATACACTGTACTGTTCTTGAAGGTCTGTAAGAAAACTAGAAGGAACGTTTCTTCTGGGGAAAGAGTGGACCATTGACTTTAATACTGGGTCTATACGTGCCCAGTATATTCACCCACTAGGCTCTGAGAGTCATCTACTCTGGGTTAGGCACCATGCTACTCATTGAAGATACTAAAACACAAAGGTAGCACAACCTTTGTTCTCAGAGAGTGCACATCTAGTGGGT
Organism: Lutra lutra; assembly: GCF_902655055.1. NCBI lineage: Eukaryota > Metazoa > Chordata > Mammalia > Carnivora > Mustelidae > Lutra > Lutra lutra. Next base: position 17,971,325 of record NC_062287.1, on the reverse strand, counting down.
GAAGTGAGTATATAAACACAATGTGTCAGGCATTTCATAGACATTTTTCAGACGAATAATGAAAGAAAGTACAAGGTGCTTTGGCACGCATAAGGAAGGAGGCCCCTAAGTGCCAGGGGAGTTTGACCGTTATGCATGAGCTGAGTCCTGACTGACGAGCTGGTGTTAGCTAGACAAAAGGCCAAAGGAAGAGAGGACATTATGAATAGAGGGAACAGTGTCTACACAGGAAAGAATTGTGAGAGAACATGGCGCGCGCAGAGGATGCAAGTACTTCCATATGTTTGCACCTCAGTGAGAGTCTGAGGGGTTGACAGAAATTGAGTCTGAGGAAGTGGGTAGGAGTCAGATTGCAAAGGGATTGTATGCCACGCTAAGGGGATGGACATTCATCTTAAAGTAACCAAGGAATAATGCATGTTTTAAACAACAACAAAATGGCAGGCTCTTTTTTTTTTTTTTTTTTTTTTAAAGAGAACATTCTGGTGTTTCTATGAAGGATTGGAGAATATGATCATCAGAAGCAGAGTTTGGATCCTCTAAGCAAGAGGAACTGCAGATATGGTTTGAGAGTGCAGCAGGGCACTGGAAAATTGACCGAAATGGGTGTTGCATTTGGAGATACTTGGGAAGGATTGGTTCTTGGGCGTGAGAGTAATTTCGAGGAGGAAGCTGGGGTGACTCCCAGGTTTCTGGATTGGGCCACAGGGTGCATGGTTGGCCACTGTTAGCACCAGGAGAAGTCTAGTAAAACTTTAAACAGTATCTGGTTGCTGTTCCAGAGAGAGACCCGGATGGCAAAGGGAATGTGAATGCGTGATAACGTTGAAGTAGGCAGATCTGAAGCTTCTGCTCTGGAAAAGACGCTCCAGGGAAGATGGGTAGCTGAGGAGTCGCTTTGTTTTGCCTGTGTTTACAGAGACCAGGGGCATTACCACATGAATGATAATTGTTGGATGAAGCTCCTCAAAGAACCACAGTTCCAGGCATTTCACAGGGTCCCCACACTTCTCCCACTGGCAACTCCTGAGTAATTAGGAAGCGATTAGGTAGTCAGTAGGTGATTTAGGCTTTCTCCTCCCCACTGCTCACCTTCTGCCATGTCACTGTGCATTCGAGGCTGAATCAAGCAAAGGTGAGGAGGGAAAAAACGAAAGAGTCCGCTTGGCTACGTGGGAAAGACCCACAGTTTATTAGGTTTGGAGACGGACCCATTAAACAGTTGGCTGTCGTGCGGTTGTAGTGTTATTTTTGAATTTGCGTTGCCATCCCCATGCCATCCCCACGTATATGGGGATGGCCTGGATGGTAGAAAAATGGCGGTTTTGATTACAGTCTATATTCAACTTTGCGTGAGGCAAGCTTTTTAAAATTTAGTAGAAAAAAATTTTTTTGACTCCTCTCCCCAAGGTTCTTTCTCTAGAAAGCTGCTCCAGAGTGAGTAGTGCTCTGATATTTTCCTCAGAACTTCTCTTTTCAGTTCAGAATTTTATCAGCAATTCTTATGCTAAGAGGGGTCAGGAGATGAGGCCCTTCTCACGTTATCCTTGAAGCTACTCATGAATAATGGCCTATATCACCTCCATTGTCTGCCTCAAAACATAAGCAACCAGACATAAAGGCAGAGGAGAAATTAAAGATCACCGAATGAGCCGGAAGAGTAGGCTGAGGCCGAGATAGCGTGAAAAGGTAGAAAATGCAAGGTAGAGCAGATGGTTATGTAGGGGGAAACATTTGAGTAGATTAACTACTCCACAGCTAGAGAATGAGCCAGATTCCCTGGTTTAAAGGCAAGAAGAACAACAGAAAAGTGTTATGAAATCTTCAGAGTGAGATTAAGGGCATCCCCACCAAAGAGGAATGTGGCTAAAATAAATTAGGGGTCATTATTCCAGGCGGAATGCATAATGGACCAAGAAGCTCACTGGGCTTTTCACGGCCCTTTCGTATCATTTCCTGTGATTTATGCTGCCAGTTTCTGCTGTGTGGGGGCAATCTGTCTCTCTAAATACTTTCTTCCTTCATCTGTGAATTGATTTCGTTGAACTCTGACTGGAGTTTGGGTTTGTTGGGTGGGGGGTGGGGGGGTGCGTGAGCACGGGAGTAAGGTACTCAGCAGGACTAGAACAGTCTAAGGGAGTCAAATAATGCCACACTGGTAGACTCCCAGCAGCTGTCCTGGGAAAATGCACTTCTGCTTCTTTGTGGCGAGGCCGTGTGTATTTTTTTTTTCCCTGGCTACAGGTAGACACTCCACACAAAAACAATGACTTCCTCCAACGTGAAAGCCTAGCTCCCGCCTAACCAGAAAACTCATCCAAGACTCTCAAGAGAGAGGGGCAACATGTAAAATGAAAACTTGGCTGGGCTTCAATTCTGTCCTGGCTGAGTTATTTTGAAGTAAGAGGAGGAAACAAAGAATATACCGACAGAGGAGGTCACGGAGTGTGACGAGGGGTCTGTGAGAGGGCATACTGTGCTGCCTAACGAGAGAGAACCGAGGCCTTTGTGCTGGGGCACGAGTCCAGGGAGTGATGGATGCTTTCTGTATGGAGGCTCAGACCTTTCTGTCCCGCAGCCTGGCTGCCGCGGGACCCTGTGACATGACTGGCTCAGAGAAGCCTGGCCTTATGTTTCAGTGGCTTCTTGAAGCAGTGACATCAGAGTTGATGGCCATGGGCGCCTTTCGAGAGGCAAGTTTTATGTTCTGCTGTTTTTTATTAATGCTCGTTAGAGCTAACTAGAAAGAAGTGCTTGAAGCCTACCTGGGAGTAAAAGTTAAAACTTTTAAATGAGAATAATAGTAACACAACTACAATAAAATCACTTTTATCTCCCCCCACCCCCTGCAAGACTTCCCCAAAGGTTTCCTGATGCAGTACCTCTATTAGGACAGGAAGAGAGTAAAACGGCATTGCACAGCAGCCTGAGTGGTCCTTGTTCTATTTTTATTTATTTATTTTTTTTACGAAGGCATTTTTGTTTTAAAGATTTTTTTTTTTTTTTTAATTTGACAGACAGATCACAAGCAGGCAGAGAGGCAGGCAGAGAGAGACGGGAGGAGGAGGCAGGCTCCCCGCTGAGCAGAGAGCCCGATGAGGGACTCGATCCCAGGACCCTGAGATCATGACCCGAGCCGAAGGCAGAGGCTTTAACCACTGAGCCACCCAGGTGCCCCCTTGTTCTATTTTTAAACAATTTGTGTAAGGTGGTAATTCTTTCTCCCCCTGCCATATAAGCCCTACAGTAAGGAAATTAAACCAATGGCTGCACTCTGGTGTCCCGGTGCCGGCGCTGGTGGAGGTGGTGAAAGCGCGGGTTCCGTTCTAGAGCCGAGAAGGCTCTGATGTGTTCAGAGTGTCCTTTGAGTGAGATGGTTCAGGGCCTGTTCTAAGGGCCGCCTAACGTTCGCTCCGTGGACTATTGGATTGAGATGGTAACAAGTCAGAATCCATAGAATCAGAATTAGAAATGGAAAGACTTTGGAAGGTCTTTCTTGTCCATCACATGTTGCTAGGTGAAGAAGCTCTTTAATTACCCTAGATAGATGAAAATCTCCACCTATAGGACCTTGTGCCCTCCATTTAAATAACCAATATGCAGTATTAAACACTCTCTGAAATGACTACCCGGCTCCAGCAAGGGATGGCTCGGTTTTGTTATACTCAAAGCTCGTTCTTTCTCTCTCTTTCTTCCTTTAACATACTGAAATCTTTCAGATATATGGATTAATTAAACCATCATTTCTCCAACAGACACTGATATGTTACGTGCCTTGAGTGGGCACAATACTAAACAAGGCACCGTGGGGAGCACAAAAGAAGGGAAGGGATAGTCCTTGTCCTTGAGAAGTATATTATATTGAGTGGGCACGAAAAGAAGTCATGAAGCGACTGGAGAGCAAGGCAGCACAGTACCATGGAAGTATGATACCGTTGGGGCGATGACACATGCTCTGGGGAGTGGGGAATCTCATGGAACGAGGCCAGTCTTGAACTGGCTTAGGGGAGAATGAAAGGAGTTTGGAAGGAACATCTTAACTTCTATGGAGACTATCTAGGGATTTAAGCTTCCATTCCTTTCTTCCTCTGAGCCTGCTCCGAGCCAAGCTATGGGGACTGTCCCATCTACCTATGACCCACAGTCTCCAACCTTCTCCAACCACCATGGCTTCTGTAATTCACATTGACAGCGCTTTGTGCTGCTGGTTCTCCAAACCAGACCCTGTGTCTCTGGGATGCAGATCAGAAGCTCTAGGGGGGAACTGTCTCTATGGCAAAGCCTCTATGTCTGGCCACCTTGCTTTTCCTTCCTCGAGGTTGGTGGTACTAGGCTGCTGTCTGCTTTTCCCTTTATCTCTTTCATCCGACGGCTGGTAGGCTCAAGTCATCAGAGTTCTTGCATTCTTGAACCTGTGCTCACTAGTGACAGCGTAACTTCCGGTGGGCAGTATCAGTAACTTCTTCAACCTTGTGGATTGCTTCCTTCGAGCCAGTGTTTATGAAAATTTTATTCTCAAAGCTGCTGTTGCTTCTTCTATATCGTGTTTCAAATCAGCTTAGGTGCCACTTGCTCAGGGAGATGTTCCCCTGCAGATCCCCATGTTGGCTCTTCCTCTTCTCACTTGAACCTTGCTCTTGATTTGCAATTATGTATTTAGCTGGGCGGTTACCAGAGTCGTGTTTGGTGCTCCTGCTAAAATGTAAGCTCCGTGAGTCAGGAACCAAGTTTGCTTTGTTCATTCTATATACTCAGCCCCTAGCCTAGGCATGGAAATAAATGCTTGATAGTTGGATCATTGAATGAATTTAAAAGTAAAAGTGTGGGCAGAGGTGCATAGTCAGGACATTGTAGGATCTCCTTGGGATTATTATCAGAGGCAAGTCCTGGCAGCTGGCTGGGAGACCACCCATAGGATCTCCCCAAAAGCAGTTGAGAGAGAATGCCTGCTGTGACAGTCTAGCATAAAGACATCTCTATGCCCTCTGGATGAACTCAGTAGACCCTTGGAACAGTCATCCCAGCTGTTTTAGAGGTGTTGCCTTGTCTGTGATTACATGCTGGATGCCTCTAGCATTGCCACAGGAATCCATTTTATTGCAATGTGGATTTTCCATTAGGGATGGGAGGATTGACTCAAAAAATCAGATTTGGTTATAGTGTATTTCCAGTGGGAAAGACATTTCCACTTATTTCATGTTTTCAGTCTCTGACTGACTTTTGACCTGGGGAATCCAGCTGTACATTCTGGATCCTAAAACAACAGTAATAACAGTTAATTTTTATAGAGACAGGCGCTGTTCCAAGCACCTATATGTATGTATCATTTCATTTAACCTTTGCAGCAGCCTATGGAGTAGGGATTGCTGTATGTGTATACCCATTTGGTAGATGAGGCACAGAGGGATGGATCAGAACAAACAAGTGAGAGAGCTGGTGAACTCGGGTTTAGTTCTGTAGCTTGCATTCCCTGTATTGCCTCCTAATACGGTTTAATATTTATTTGAATGCAACTCAGTTATCAGTCTCATATCATCTGTATGGTTCATAGGTGTTTTCTTTTTTACTATTATAATAACCCTGTGAGGGGAATAGCAGGACTATGCCCGCATTGCTGGTGACGAGACTGAGGCTCAGAGAGGTTAAGGAACTTGCTCAGGATCACACAGCAAGGGCATCTGGGTGACTCCGTCAGTTAAGCGTCCAACTCTTGGTTTCAGCTCAGGTCATGACCTCATGGGTTGTGAGATCGAGCCCTGCGTCAGGTTCTGTGCCCAGCAGGGAGTCCGCTTGAGGATTTTCTCCCTCTGCCCCTGCTTTCTCTCTCTCTCTCAAATAAATAAATCTTAAAAAACAAAGATCACACAGCAAGTTACTGCTATAATAAGACTCAAGCTTTGGTCAGCTCACTCTAGAGGCCGTGTTTCTAGCCACAGTGCATTACCCACCCACCCCCACACACACACGCCCGGAGATGCCCTGTGTGGACCATTCAGCGAGGTGGCAATGGGGGACTAGTTAATTGTGTGCCAGACAGATGGTCCATCAAAATGGCAGTAGAGAGCTGACAAGTTTTTCCACCATTATGCCACAGCCTTTTCCTCCCTGTACCTTGGAAAGGGCAAATGTTCTTTCTTTTGACAACCTTGCATCATCAAATTGACCTGTTTCCCCCCACCGGAAACTTTCACGTTTGCAATACCAGCACACTTCAGGTGAATGAGCTGCTCACTGTTTTTGCTTTTTCCTGGAACTGATTCTGGCACTGCACGGGGAGAAGGTGAACTGAGGCAGGAATCCCCTCTGTTTATTTCCATCCAAACTCGATCTTGGTACCGAAGAAAAATAAGGGAATTTAAATGACCCAAGTCAGTTCTCTATAATACATTGATTTGTTTCGGGGAAAATAATAACTTTAGCGAAGGTGCCCAAACGATCTGGCCTTGGCCTTGACCCACTCTGACCGTTCGTGCATTGTCCCTGTGCCATCTTGGGATGTCAGCCCGGGCCCCCATCCCTGCACACTTTCATATTCTATCTTCCGCTCTTGGAGATGCTTTGCCTCTTGCCTTCATCTGGTTCTGTGAGAATGAGCTCAAGCCTGGTCTGGTCTCTTCAAACTTTAATTTATAAGTGCTCTTGTCAGTGCTTGGGTCTTGACTTTCTCCTGTAGATTTTTATTTGATTAACCCCTTTGACTCTTGCCTTTCCCTGTTGCCTTAAGGTGGAATCTTCTGCCCTAATCTCAACTCCTACGAATTCAATTTCAGCCCTTTGGCCATCAAGGCCACTCCTAAGAGCCAGCTAGTTTTAGCAGCCTTCTTATCACACCTAAAATCGACCAGACAACTCAGCCCAGTCTTTAATAATAGGCTATTTTTGTCTCTCACCCTGAGAGCAGAAGTCTTTCAGTCCTAGAGATGATAAAATAGAAAAATGCTCTGATAGCTCGTTTATTGGAAAGAATTTAAATGCATAAACATCTGAGCGGAAAAGGTGGCCCTGAGATAGGTTTGAAAATATGTACTTTATTATATTTAAAATATTGATAGAAATGGGGACGGATACTGGGAAAATTGCCAGTTTAAGGAAAATAAAACCCTCAAGTTATATCCTTATCTTACAAAATGCACCCAAATATGTTTTAGGCAGATCACATGTAAGATAACTTGAAGACAACATAGGTGTTTAATTTTGAGTGGGAAATACTTCAGAATATAAAAGCATCTGCTGATATCACAAAGGAAAATATCAGTTTGTATATAGAATACTGAAGTTCAGTACACTAAAATGTCATAAACAACTTGGAAAATGTATTTGCAATAGTTGACAATGTGTGTGTGTTTAAGATATACATATATATGTGTATAAAAAAGACACAAACAGGTAGTTAATAAAATTTTTTAAATGGTCAATGAGTTCTTAAAATATCAATCCGAACTTACTAGATTCACAGAAATAAAAAATGATACAGCACTGCTAAGCAAATAGTAAATAGTAAAGTAAATAAAACAAAACTTGAGGCTTGTGATACTGCAGAGAATTGAGAATTTCCTCCAATAGTTCAGTATGCTAATTGGCAAAACTTTTTTGAAAAGCGGTTTTGAAAGACATAAAAGAGAACACTTTGATCCAATTGTCCCACTCCTAATCTGTACTAAGGAAAATGGTCAAATAGTTTTGTAAAAAGATGTCCGTTACAACCTTATGTATAATATAAATCCAAAATACATCCTAGATATGCAATATTGGGGAAATAGTTAAATCACATTTTTAAAAAAGATTTTACTTATTTATTTGACAGAGAGAGAATGAGTACAAGCAGGGGGATCAGCTGGCAGCGGGAGAGAGGGAAGCAGGATCCCACTGAGCAAGGAGCCTGATGCAGGCCTCGCTCCCAGGACCCTGGGATCATGACCTGGGCCGAAGGCAGTTGCTTAACCAACTGAGCCACCCAGGTACCCCTTACATTTCTTTAGAATAGAATATTACATAATGTTACAAAAGATATTAAACACCAAAAATGCTCCTAATATGATGTCAAATTAAAAGGGTGGGAAGCAAAGTTATTTACATTATGATCCAAATATTCTACAAGTTCTAATCTGTAAAAGATTAGAAGAAAATCTGATGAAATAGCAAATGTGGTTATCTTTAATTGTTATTACTTTGGATCATTTATTTATTTATTTATTTATTTATTATTTATTTATTTATTATGTTCAGTTAGCCAACATATAATATCATTTTAAACTGTAATCTTTAGGTTTTGCTATTTTCTTATAAAAGTTTGGTAGCAAATGTTTTATTATTATAACCAGGAAAAGTCATAAACATTATTAAAATGTGCATACCTGCGTTATTTGAAAAAATATTTTTTTGCGTGTCTGTTAAACATCAAGGGAGAGAGGCAGAGGGAAAGGTGTCTTCCTTCCCTCACTTGTAGTAAGGGACTAGGGTAGGTTGAGAAGCAGAGGACCTGCATCTTCAAAGTAGTTCGGAGGGAGTTCAGGTGAGTAGCGCACATCACACTGGGACAGAGAACATAAAGGCAAATTAAAAGAAGGGACTAGGGTGAGCCCTATACCAGAAGAAAGTTCAACTGAGATGTGTTCCTCTCTGAGAAATTTCTCGAACCACACATTTCTGATCTCATGAAAGCATCCCAGATGGAAAACCAATATTCTGATTTCTCAATTCTAGTTTTTCTCCTAAGGCCCCTGTGTTGTCACTGTGTTAATGGCAGTCTCTTATACCAGCCTGTAAGTTTCGATGGTGTGGGAGCCTGCTGTGTTTGGTAGGTAGTCATGCTCAGCGGCATTTTCTGAATAAATAAATGCACCCGGTGTGTGTGCTGGGAAACGAAGCTAAAGAAGGAAAGCTTTCTAGCAGCTTCACACTTGTACATTTTGTTTCTTCTCTGTGTTTTCCTTGACCATGTGCTTTATTTCCCTTTTTCTCTTAGAGCTCACCCAAAGTAGGCTTGGCTTGCTGGCCATTCTGTCCCACTTTGTACTAAAAGTTAGAATTGATAAGAATCTAAGGACAGAGGAAACGCAAGATGAAAGATAATTGAGTGCAAACTGGTCAAGAGGGTGGGCTTAGGCATTACATTGCCCAGGCGTGAAATTTGGTGGCTGCCATGTACTAGCTGTGTGATCTTGGGCAGGTCACTTGACTTCTCTGTGCTTTAGTTCGCTCATCTGTAAAACAATGATGATAACAATAGGATGTACCTTATAAGGGGGCGCCTGGCTGGCTCAGTGGGTTAAAGCCTCTGCCTTCGGCTCAGGACATGATCTCAGGATCCTGGGATCGAGCCCCGCATCGGGCTCTCTGCTTTGCGGGGAGCCTGCTTCCCTCTCTCTCTCTCTGCCTGCCTCTCTGCCTGCTTGTGATCTCTGTCAAATAAATAAATAAAATCTTTTAAAAAAAAATGGGGCGCCTGGGTGGCTCAGTGGGTTAAAGCCTCTGCCTTCGGCTCAGGTCATGATCCCAGGGTCCTGGGATCGAGCCCCACATCGGGCTCTCTGCTCTGCAGGGAGCCTGCTTCCTCCTCTCTCTCTCTCTGCCTGCCTCTCTGCCTACTTGTGATCTCTGTCAAATAAATAAATAAAATCTTTAAAAAAAAAATGGCTGTACCTCATAGGGATGGTGTGGGGATTAGGTGGGTTACCAGGTCCAAAACACTTAGCACATTGCTGGTCACTGCTTAAGTGCTATGTAAGTAGTGGCTATTATTATTATTATTATTATTATCATCATCGTCATTATTATCATTATCATTATCATTTCCCTAAAAAGCAGCAGACATCTTCTTTGGTTAACCATAGCTATTGAAACAGATTTTTAGTCTTTAGAAGCCTCCCAATGTTTTCCATCCAAACCATGCATAGATAATGAGCCTGATGTCTTCATAGAGCTTCATGTTTGTAGCAACTATTTTAAGCTCCCTCATCTACTGTCTCATTTCATTAGATAATAACCGTCATGACAAAGTAATAAAAAGGGTCCTTCACAAGTACTTCTGGTACTGCAGATGCCAAATGCCAGTTACCACAAAATTTATGCCAAGACCTGCAGTCCTTTTCTCACTTAACACTTTGCGATTATTTTCATTTTATGATTAAAAATTTTTTTTCTGGGCTTTAAGCTCTTGGAGGCCAAATCTTTCTTTTTATACCTCCTACCTAGAGTGCTCTTCATGTATATCTTATCGACCTACACATATTTATCAAATGAATAATTAGATCCTTTCTCCGTGTATTATAAACACAGAAAATACTGAACAGTGATTTTTTTTTAAAGATTTTATTTATTTATTTGCCAGAAAGAGAGAGCACAAACAGAGGAAATGACAGGCAGAGAGAGAGGAGGAAGCAGGCTCCCGCTGAGCAGAGAGCCCGATGCGGGACTCGATCCCAGGACCCCGAGACCATGACCTGAGCTGAAGGCAGAGGCTTAACCCTCTGAGCCACCCAGGCACCCCTGAACAGTGATTTTTTAAAAAAGATTTATTTGTTTATTTACTTAAGAGAGAGAGGGAGAAAGAGAAAGCATATGCAAGTGGGGGGGGGAGGGGCAGAGGGAGAGGGAAAGCAAGAATCTTAAGCAGGCTCCACACTGAGGGTGAATGTGGGGTTCGATCCCAGAACCCTGAGATCGTGACCTGATTTAAAAATCAAGAGCTGGAGGCCTAACCGGCTAAGCCACCCAGGTGTCTCCTGAGTACTGTATTCTTACCTCTTAGCACAGGTGTCTCTGACACATCGCCAGATCCCATCCCGAGATTTCATTCTTATTTCCTATGAGGAAGCAATGCCACTAAGGGAGAGTCCACTGGAAGGCGGGTTGGTAGTGACCAAGGCACTTGGCACGCCTCCATCGGTAGATGTGACTGCGGATACTCCCCCGTGGGTTTGACACACACGGCGAGGTACTGGACTACATTATTCATCTTTCGTGCCTTACACTGAATGATGTATTCGGTTTTAAAAAGCTTTAGTATTGGGCTACCTGGGTGGCTCAGTGGGTTGGACCTCTGCCTTCAGCTCAGGTCATGATCTTGGAGTCCTGGGATCGAGTTCCGCATCGGGCTCTCTGCTCAGTGGGGAGCCTGTTTCCCCCCTCTCTGCCTGCCTCTCTGCCAACTTGTGATTTCTCTCTCTGCGTGTCAAATAAATAAAATCTTCTTTAAAAAAAAAAAAGCTTTAGTGTTACTTTCTCCTCCTCCTCCTCCTCTTTTGTTTTATATTTTGGAGCAGTTTATAGAGCATCCTGATATTATCTCATTTAGTCTGTACAATAAGCTTGTATTTTTATTGCTATTTTATGTGCAGAAATCTGAAAGGCGGGAAGAGAAAGGTTTACGTCGTATGTGCATGTGCTTTGCATACATGATCTCATTCAGCCTCAGAGCCACCCTTGAGTTAAGCAGTAATATCTGTATTTTACTAACACAAACCTAAGGTTCAGAGATGCTAACAGGTATGTCAGTACAACTGAGATTCAAACTCTAGTTTGTTTGGTTAACAGGGCTATTTTTTCTATGATACCAGTGGTTGAGCGAACCCTATTGGAACCTGCATGTAGTAGAGTCTACATCTTAGGACTGAAATTAGTGTTTTTCCCCCCAACTTTATGAGGTGTTACTGGCAAATAATGTGTATACTGTGAAAGTTACTACAATCAAGGTAATTAAGACATCTTCCACCTCACATGCCATTTGTGTGTGTGTGTGTGTGTGTGTGTGTGTGTGTGTGATAAGAACACTTTGGTCTACTCTCTTGGCAAATTTCAAGTATGCAATACAGTCTCTGTAACCATAGTCTCCTTATACAATACAGTCTCCTATACAATACAGTCTCCTTAACCTGTGTCCCCCATTCCCCCGTTCCTGACAACTGCCCCTCTTTTCTCTGCTTCTGAGTTCTTGAAGTCACTGTTGCTTCACCTCTAGTGACATTAAGGTATGGATGTGCACATGATCATGCAGGACATTGGAGGACAGCCTTTTTTTTTTTTTTTTTTTCCTCATCCTTCCCACAGAGAACTCATACTTTGCGGGCCCAGTCCTCTGTCACTGGTGATAACCACAGAGAGTGCCGACTCTGTCGTGTTGTTCTCTGTCACTGTTCACATGGTCTCAGACCAAGGCAGTGATTCGGGATGGGGCCAAACTCAATTAGCCTTCTGATCGTTCTTCCCCTACCCTACTCTTTCTAAAACCAATTCCTCTAGGCAGAATGCCCTAGAAAAACTAAGATCATGCATTTGGCAGTGCAGAGCAACGACGGCCTCAACCTATTCTCTGACTCGCCTTTCAAGGATATTTGTTCCCCAATTCCCCAAACTGACCTGTGTGACAAGCCCTGTGGTGGTGTGAGTGTGCACTACAGAGAATCTGGTAGAAAAGAGTCCGTTTGCTCCTGACAAACCATCTGATCTTCGGGTCCTAATAACCCTAGCTGGAAGGTGGAAACTCCCACGTTCACTTTTGGGTCAGGGTGTCATTGCTCAGTATGCTAAGAGAATTCATTTTCTTTGAGTGTTTTTCCTTTCAAGTCACGTCTTACTGCTGGAGTTTCTCAACGAATTAATAGGTATAGAAATGCAAAGCTCTTTTCTTATTACATTCTATCGATCTGATTGCAGTGTCATTAATTGAAAGGCTAGGGAAATGTGATGGATAGTTCAGCTCAAGATTCTACACGCATTTTGGCCCAGAGCTGTTGGAAAAAAGGTTGTGTGAAGCCGACCGAAGTCAGTCTTTTGGTCTGACATGAATTATTCTTTCTCTGTCAGTCCTTGTAAGAGCATTCGGTCCTAGTGAGATTTACAATGCGAAATTATAAACTGTTTCTACTCTTAAAAGGCAAATCAAAACTCAGAATGCTTATTGTGGAGTTGGAAATCATCCATGTTGTAATTCGCATTTACAGATTACATGTATATGACATCAAAAGCAAAACAAAACAAAAAATAGCCCCCAGTTCTGACAGAAACAAATTCTGACCCAAAAATATGGAAGTGGGCATTTTGCTTTTCGTTTCCAGTAATTTCATTTGGAATATCATGATTGTGAAACATTGTTTTCATTCAGCACCATCACGTCCGCCGGTCTCATTCAAGTGCTGTGTGAAACTTTAGAGAGATGGTGTGCGGTTAGAGATTGTTTTTTATGACTCTGTGTTTGGGTTTTTTTTTTTCCTTTTTTCTTTCTTTCTTTTTTTTTTTTTTTTTTGGATTGTTTGCCCTACTATCCTTTGGATTTCTCCCATAAATTTAAATTAACTTGAGAATTTTGTATATGTGTAGATATGTGCCCATACATATTTAATAAGTGTACTCTAATATGAAAGATTTAAAGGAATGTGTTTAAATATTTTAATCCTCCACATGGGGGAAAAGTTCCTAGGCTTGGACAAGTGCATACTACATTATATTTGATTTGTTCACGAAGGCGGAGGATGTCTCCTTTGCTTTCTGCTTATCCAATTTTTCTGTTGTGTTTATTATTTGAAATATTTGAAGCTTCAGGAGAACTAGAGGATACTCACACGTAAAAGCCCATCTAAAGGATATAGAATATCGACCATCTCAAACATGTTTGGAGAAGTTTAGAAGTGCAGTGCATGTTACTAATAACACATGTCCTGCTAAATACATGTGTTTTTTAATCCTCAGTCTATGGTATTTGAATTGTCTTTGTCAAGGTGTGATTTCTTCTCCTGGTTGGGATTCTGGATGTTGGAATTAAGTCATTTGTGGAAAGATGGGAAGTGAACAATTTGCCACAAGGCGTGACCTCATTTTGGGAACATACCTTGACAATAAATGTATTTAATGCTCTCTATTCTCGGAGACAATGGGTTAGGGCTTGGGGTGCTTCTAACCGACCTTTGGCTTGGGAGAAATGTGGGCTGCCTCCTGCAGTCATCAGCTAGTCTCAGAGTGAAAAAGAGAAGCTCACGCTATCGATGAGTGCATAGGCTGCCTTAGCCCTGATATTATGTCTAAAAATAAATCCACAGAGAGGCAGGCATATGCTCGGCGCCTTGGTGTGAAGGAGCTCTCGCCTGTGTGTCTTGCTCTACCCATCTCAATTCTGGAGTGAGGAGTTAAATTATTCCGGAAGCCCTGCCAGTTTTTGATTTGCCATTGTCTCTGCTTCTTCGTTGCCTTTGAATGGGACCCTGGATACAGGGCTTTCAGAGACCAGCCGGTGCTGATGGGGTCCGTGACTTGACGATGGCGCCTGCTCGTTCCCGTTGTGTTCTGTCTGAGGCGTGCTTTTCTTTCCTTTTTGGGAGGCAGAGAGCACTGGGCAGAGGTTGTACTTGGCACATGACAACGCCGCTGTCACGGCTATGGCTGTTACTCCCCTCGGCAAGCGCCAAGGAGCAAACAGGACGGTGGGTCACCTCGCCAACTATTTAACACTATTTCCCTTCTCCCTCTCCACCTCGTTAGGATCTTTTTTTTTTTTTTTTTCTTTCTTAAGTGACAGGGTCTGTTGGAGGGGCGGGGGTGGGGTTCCTGAGCCTCCGTCTCTACCCCTGCTTTATCTTGATAGGGACCTGGTCTGTCCTCCTTTCTAACACCTCTCTCTGCCCATTGTGAAAGCTTTGCTAGACTCACCGCCTGTCCCTGCGACTCTGTGCTCAGGCTCTGTGGCGGGGGTGCCCTCTTGGAGGGGGGATTTCCAAATAGCTCCGCTGCTGTAGCTCCCTGACAGATGAAAAGGGGTAAAATTATGGCTTGAGCCATTTTGTCTAGGAAGAAAGAAAACAGAAACTGCTCTGTAGAGGGGCAGTCCCCAGAAGAGGAATAAATAGCAGAGGGAAATAAGGTGATACTGTGTTGCAGCTCCTGCTACAGCTCGGCTGTAAATGCATGTCTTCAGGTGAGACTTTCTGTCTTGTTTACAGAGTTAGAGGAGGTTGTTAACTTACAGCATGGGTGCCATGCCTTGTCTGGAAAGAGCTTCGATTCTAGCAAGAAGTGCTGAGGGGAGAAACAGCAGCTTTTCATGCCCCAGAAAAGAGGGAAAAATCACAGAGAACATCAGATCCAGAGTACACCCTTTCCCTTTGAAATATCGGTAATTCACAAGTGAGTCAGATCAGCTCTTACTTATACTTATACCCCCCTCTTTCTGCGTGTGTATTCAAGTTAGCAATATTTGGATGTCCTTGAAAACTGTAAGGCAAAGCATTGTTTTTCAAAAGGGTCTTTTTTTTTTTTTGGAGGTTTCTGCAAAATGAGATAAAAGAATACTTTCTGTTGCTTCAGAGTGTTAGCACAGAATGCATCCAAAGAAAGTTACCACAGATAGCTCCGATGTGTGCTGGTACTCAGCAACACATATAATTAAAAAAAAAAAAAAAAAGCAAAAACAAAACACTTGCACACACACTCTAACAAACCACTCAATGTTAACATCCGAACATGAATTTAAATCAAAATAATTTTATCTGTTATGGAGGAGAATGAATCTTCATACATGCTTTTCTGTAGCTGAATACTCCCCCCACTTCTTTTTATCACTATTTTATGAGCTTCTTTCATAAAAGCCATTGCCATGGAAAAGAACTCTACCGTGTACTTAATTTAAGTTCTACTTGCAGTTGTTAAAATGGAGCACGGATCAAATATGTCATAAACTCTGATTTGTCCCCAGGTGTTTCCTTTAAGTTCAGCTTAATGCAGTTCGGTGATGCCAAGGGAACATAGATACCCAGAGGCACTCCCATCCCTGATTATGCAGGTGGATACATTAGAAGCCTGTAGTATCACATAGATTTGGGAGTGAAACAGAAAAACAAACAAACAAAAAAACCCAAAAAAACAAAAAAAAAAAACAAAAAAACCAAACCAAACCAAAAAAACAACAAGAAACAAAAAACAAAAAAACCAGCAAAAGGTGCTGATCTTTGTAGCAAGAAAGTTGCGTGATCTAGGTGCTGGAGTATTTGCATGTCTTTCCACCTTTGTTCCTTCAGAGGCGTTGAGGGTCTCAGCTATTGCTGACTAATTGACAGTTGTAGTAACTGCTGTAGGCTCCTTAGATTAGAAATGCATGCGGACGTGGGTCTTGATTCAAGCACTAAGGAATGCACACTCTCACTTACTTACAGGCAGAAAGTCTTCATACTAATGGAAGTGTGATGGAGCTAGCAGGACATAAAACAGAAGAGAGAGAGAGAGAGATGGCTGACAGCAAGTATGCCGCTGCAAATAGTTCTAAAATGCGTTTGCAAAATGCAGAAGCCTTCAGCACCATCCAACAATTCAGACACCCTTTTTATTTCTTCTCTGCAGGACGCCTCCATCCAGACTATTCGCAAAAACACGGAAAAGGTGAGAGCCCTGCCATCTTAGCTCAGAATTCATCTGATTTCCTTTTTTCCCCCCTGCCTTGTATTCCTCAGTCCATTGTCCATGCATCCGATGGCAGCCGCTCGTGCTCTTGAATGCGAGTGTCACAGCAGGAGCAGAAAGAGGGTTGAGGGAAGGCATGGTCAAAGCCACGGTCAGCTACTGTTTCTTCGCTTTCACTGATCTGCCTTTTTTTTTTTTTTCCCCTTTCCTGAGGCTTTCCCTTACTAGTGGCCTCTGTCCAGGAGGAGGGAGAAAATTGCAAGAGTTCACAGAGTAGAAGAGTGAAGCCATTTTTATTGCCCGCTGTTTGATAAACAGCTCAGAGATCCAGTCCACGAAATTAGGAGATAAAGCAAGAGTGGAAGGGCTCTGGTGGGAGTGTGAGGGGGGTGATCTGGGGAGACTGCTCCAGACTAGATGCCAAAGGCAGTTTCTTTGCAAGGACTTCGGGGTGGGGGGGCGGTATTTGTTTTTTGCTGCATTTTTGGTTTTAAAAAATCATGAGAAAAGTCGTATTCATCTGTCAGGCTTTCCGTTTGTTTATTTTTGTTCAGTTCAACAACGAGATGGAAAAATTTAAGCAAGGCCAGATCTGCTGTTTGTGATTTGCTCAAATGTTGGAATTGGTTCAGCCTGAAATCAGTGATTGTCTTTTTCAGATCTTTTAAGCTTGCATGTGAAATGTGTGTGGTAATGTTCCAATGTACATTACAAAAAAAAAAAAAAAGATGCTTTTGACCATCATTGGTGTGGTTATAAATCTTAGGATTATGTTATTTTGCACCTTAACCAGAGAGCTGTTCTTTTGGGCAACATTTATGCAAAAGTGATTATCTGCTCTGAGCAGGCCAACTCCTCTGATAACTCCCAAACTTTTCAAAGGTTACAAAGGCACATGCTCAAATAGATTTTTAGGCAAGTATTTCAAATGGCCATTTGGCGTAAGCATGAAAATGCTAGGAATTCTTTCCAGCAACTTTAACTTCATGTAATGTCTATTTCTTCAACTGAATAAAAGTGATTAGATTCAACATAGAACCAGAAAGCATATTTAAATTTGAATTCCATATTCAAGCAATTTTGCCAAAAAAACAAACAAACTTGCAAATTTTATAAACTTAGTTGCAGTGTAGAAAAACCATGTCTGTAATTGATTCCCCATAGTTTTCTTCTTTCTAAATATTGTACTATCTGTACTTACGTAGATAATTATTCCAAATTGATCACTTTCTCCCCGTCCCCCCACTTAAGCCATCTAACTTCTCACATGAGTCTGGGACGCTTCACTATTATCAGAAATTGCTAACATTCAGCATTTCAATCCTAAAATGTATTTTAAGCAGAGGAAGAAAATGTTTCTTTCTAGGAACCATTCCATGTTATAATGCATGCTGGTGGATTGATGGTCAATATGAGCTCATAAGTTCTTTCTTTTCCAAATAACAGGTGTAGTCTGTCTGTGAAAGTGGGGGAGAATAACTTTTGGGCTCCCTAAGGAAACACCTAAATGAGAAGTCTGAGGATCCCTGTATATTAGCAGCTACTTTGGTACCCTGCAAATAAATCCCCCCCCACTTTCTGTTCTCACTGCCCTGATTTAGGGGACTTGGGCCCAGCCACCCTGCCTCTTTCTTTTGTGAAGGAACATTTTGAAATGTCTATAGAAAGCAAACTTCTCGAAGAAATGCAGAACAGGGCATGGTTTGAATGCAAGTCTGAATTTAATTGTGGCCACCCTGGTAGCGCACTGTTTAATATCCAACACACAACTACATGATCCTTACAGCAACTCAGGGCCAGGAATTGTGAGCAAGGAAAATTTATCTGTGATAAAGTTACATATCTTTTGCCAAGGAACAGTCACTTGGGATTGATTCAAAAGTCAAATTTAAATAAATGTTCCCAAAGCCTTTGTGTATGAGAAAGTTGGTCTTCAGAGTGTTTTGAGCTGAGAGGGACGGAGATCCCCAGCTTTTGACCAATCTGCTGGGGCAAAATGTGAAGTGAGGGGCACATGGCTGCTCTATCACAAGGCCAGCTAGGATTTCCACTTGAAAATGCCGAAGACAAAGAGGTTAATGAAAAGCTCAGGGTCTCTAGGAGGGAAGTGTTGTAAACAAGTCCCTTCGGCCCTCCAAACAGTGGTTCTCCAAGGAGCCGGAAGGAACGCTTCGTCCCCTGGGAGAACAGACTTGGAGAGAACCCCATCTTTCAGCCCGTGCCCCCTGCAGATATTTAATTTCTGTTGGATCAACTTGAAAGGAACAACTGCTCTTGTGGCCAAGGTCAATCCCCAGATATTTTAAAGGCACAAGTTCAAGTTCAACCATTAATCCAAATATTTTACACAACTGCCGAGAGTTGTTCCAGTAGATCCAAAACTTGCAAAATCTTACAGAAGACCTAACGTCGACATTTCTGAAAAAATGAAAACTCCATCTTTAATATTTTATATTTTGAATGCAATGTGGTTAAAATATTATTTGTGCCTTTTATCTTCTGGACCTTAAAAATACAAATCTTAAAAAAAAAAACAAAAACAAAGGGAAGAATAGTATCTTTTGGCGTTTTGGAAGAACACCTTACCATAAATCAAGCAAAAGATCACATAGATGTGTGTGTAAATGATAAAAGAAGTTGTAGCTCTTCTACTTCTATTTGTCCGTAGACCCTTTGGCTGACTTAATATAACCATTAAAATGATAGGGGATGGCCAAGGTGCTAAACCGTGTTCAATCCACTCATTAATTCCAAACATCTTAATTCAACTGAAAACTTTATTTTTTCCCCCAAAAGCATTTCATTCGTGAAGACTCTACAATTAAGTTGCAGACACACTTCTAAGGGTCACCACCTTTTAAACTCTTCTGGATTTCTTTTTTCTCTTCTAAATTTGGAGGACAGTTGTGCTAACCCTTTCTGAATGAATAGCACACCTCCTTCTACCTAAATGGATGAGGCCTTCAGAGATGAAATTGCTCATTTAACTTCCTTTGTGACATAGGACTCTAAGTGCTCATAAGAAGTGTAGAACATAATAGCAAGATGAAGACTTTCTACCATGCTAATCAACCAGCATGACAAACTGCTCTTGTTGCATTTTGGGAAGTAACTAGAAAGCTCCTAATGGTTTGTTACATTAGCCAAGAGGTGGCATTTGGATATGATGTTTTATGTTCAGGAGTTGGGTTTAAAAATAAGCAAATGTGGAGAATGAGGATGCCATTGACAAAGGATGCTTTGACCGAACTCTGTTTTCTCCCCAGATTTATTTTTTGGGGGTGGGAAGGAGGTGTGTGCTATTTCATTTATGTAGACTTGCTAGGCTAACTGCAGATATTTGGGATTTCCTTGAAAAATAATTATATTATTTTGACAGTTGACATTTTAAGCACAGCATAAGAATCCTAAGAATATTCTAGAAGTTATGTGGCAATCCAGGGCTTTTCCCCGCCCCTCTCCCACATTCATTTAATGTGAAGTTCTATGCAAAAGAAACACTGATGATGTGGAGAAAAGTTCCTCCTCTACCCACTTCTCTGAGAGCAGATCTGGAAGGATGAGAAAAGAATATGTGTAATATTAGCTACACACCTATCCATGAAAGTACAATCCATTAAATGCCTACTCCAGGACTATTGCTTGAAAGTTTGTGGGAGGGTATTAAAAGGGATGTCTCAGATTAGCCATCCTTCAAACAGTTAGTGATATTGTAAGGGCTCTCTAACATTCTTCAATCCCTTTTACAAATCCCTGTCCCTTTGGGCCCTCTCATCTTTCCCTCCTCAACTCCAGCGACTGGCAAGGTAAGACTAAAATAAAGCCTGACAGGAAACACCAGTGCCATTTGCCCAGTGAAACCAGGTCATCCAAGCATCCAAGAATGCATAGAATAAATGTAATTTATTCGCATTGTTTAACCTCTTAAAGGAAACCACTTATTGTCCTTGTTGCAAAACTTTTGTCCCCCCAAATGCTCAAGTCATTTGATCATCACAATCTCATTTGTCTTCATACTCTTGAAAGGAGTGGCTTTTCTCCCCCTGACATGCATAAGGGGATACTGAGGACCAGAGAGAGTTTGGGCTTGCCCAGTGCTGGGAAACCCATGGTGCTCGATCAATGGACCAAAGTGAAGATCTAAGCTTTCTTGTTCAGCTCCTTGTGCCAATGTTCATCAGTTTGCATGGTTGCTCTTGACATCTCAGAACAACTCTGGGCTGGTTAGTAGGATCCTAGCCTTCCCTTAAAAACTGACAGTTGAAGAGGAAAGTTGTTTCAATAGGATGCACTTTGCTGGTTTCCGGGACCTATCCTCTGGTAATGAGAATCAATATTTCTGCACATTGGAGACATTTAAGATAGTTTTGAACTTTCCTTTCTTTTCATATAAAGCATTAACAAAGCAGAACATGCAGACATTAGGATAGATGGTATCAGAAGCATTGAATCTTCTCAAAATGGTTTCCACCCACCTCCCCCTACTACTTGCTCATCTGGGAAATGACCTTAAATGGCAACTCAGTGTGGTGATCGTCACTGGGGCCCATCCTTCCCTGATGAGGACTAGTTATTTTGGATATCCCACATCACTTCATTTTATACCAATGAAATTTGGTGAAATGGATAATCAGCTAGAATCACTCAAGTCCAGACTCATCTTTTTTCTGGTATCAGATTTTGTAAGACGAATCTGAACCAGGGCCTCTCAATTCTTGACTTCATTTCATTCTTCTTGATGGAGCCTTAAAATACTGCATTACGCCTAATCACAGAAATGACCTCACTGTAGAAAGACAATCATCTATCCTTGATCGTAGAAATTGAGAGTAATCCTGACTCTGGGGACTTTTAAATAAAATCATACAATGTGAATTCAAGTTCACCAATATCCCTCTACCTTTTATCTTAAATGAGAAGGGCAGGGTCATTATTTTTTGCCTCTGAATAATTTCACATACAAACCTATTTGGAAAGAAACTCCTATTTTCATGGCAACCATGCTTTCTGTCTCTCCTCCCAGTCTGTGTGCTATGACCAATGTTGAACTCGTTCTTTTTACTTAACTCTAGTTAGTGCTACTTTCCAACTTCTAGGAAAATAGTTTCTTGGGGGTTGCTCACTAGCTAACAGTGTTTTATATAATGGTTTCAGCTGATTGTGCCTAAGCTTTCAAAATGTTTGGGCAATTTATAAACTTCCTAAAGGATATTTGTGTTATTTTACTTAAATATGGAGAAAAAGAGAGACTTTATCAGGTTTATGCTTTTTAAAAACATGGTAATTATTATTACTGTGTAAAGGAAAACATAGCACACATTGTTTTCAAATCTTTTAATAATAAGTTGCGATTGAGTGTATGCCCATAAATATCCGATATTTTGGTGTCGTCTTTAAAAACAAAATTTCAAATATTTCAAAATTTTAAAACTCTTCACTTGTGGATAAAGTAATGTTAAAAGTTTTCATTATCCAGTAGGCCTATGTATTATGAACACATTAACCAGTGATCCAAACCTCAGCTTTGAACTTGTCACATAAGTAGGCATTCCTTTTAATTTTCCTGAGAATTTTATTTCCGTGTTCCCTCCATTCTTTTTTCTACTCGTGGACAAGGTTAATATGACACATGCCAATCTGGTGAATATATTGGGACAACTGGAGAGGAGCAAAATGCCTGGTATTTGACCGTATAAATAAGCTAGAAATTAGAACAATGACAGATCCTTGTTTTTGGTGACTTGACTTGAAATACCAGGGAGGACAATGGCTAGGATTGGGGTGATGGCCTGAAAGACTCAATCTGTCCTTTCCTGGAAACACAACTGAGAAGGGCACTGAATCCTCTCCACTTAT
Organism: Lutra lutra; assembly: GCF_902655055.1. Taxonomy (NCBI): domain Eukaryota; kingdom Metazoa; phylum Chordata; class Mammalia; order Carnivora; family Mustelidae; genus Lutra; species Lutra lutra. The sequence continues at coordinate 17,949,086 of NC_062287.1, read as the reverse complement.
TCTGGAACATTCCATATGACTATGTCAATTGACAAATATTTGCTGAATGCTTGCTCTCAGTCCAAGGCTGGAGGTGTCAAAATGTAAGAGTGGTAAAAGATACAGTGAAGATCCCTGCAAAGAAACAACAGTGCATTCAGTTTAGTTGTTCTAGAACATTGGCGAGTAGCGCTATTTGTCAGACACTGTGCCATATGCCATGGGTAAGAAAGAGGGAAAAATTATGGTTCATACCCCTAACGAAGTTACAGTCTTAGTTAAGGACATGGACTGTTTAACAGATAATTTTGGTACAAAGTGGTATATGCAGTGTGTTGTGGTGAAGCAAGGCATTGCCATTTCTTAGAGCCGGGGAAGGCTGACTAGGGGATGATGTCTAATTTGAATTTTGACCAAAGATTTATTTATTTAGTGGCCACTAAAATTCTGCACCCTTGGTTGGTGCTAGGGATTCAATGAAAGATAAGATGGCATCTATCTTTGAGGAGATCATGTTAATTTAGTAGAATTTGGTAGATAAATGGGTCAGGAAACTCAACACGTACTTACATACACACACGCACACACACATACACAGAGTGCAATAGGGTGTTTCCTCTTCTCTAGAGTAGATTCCCCAGGCTGGGGAATGCTGGGTTGACCCCCTTCATATGGATTTGCCTCTCACTTAGGAACCCCCTTGGCCCTATTCTGGGACTCCTGGTGCTGTGCTCACACTTGCTGTAACAGAGTTAAACAATTATGTAGCAGACCAAAAGAAAGACCTCTAACCTTTTGGAGGGAGTCAAGGAAGTTAGCCTACCCAAACTGTTGGTCAGTGGATTAACACGTGAACAGAATGATATGAAGGTCTAGAGGAGGGAACAGCTAATTCTGCCCGGAAAGGGAAAGGAATTGGGGTAGACTTCATGGAGGAGGTGGCATTGGTTTGAGCATTGAGAGTTAAGTGGCATTTTTTCAGGTAGTATTAATGAGATTAGAACAGAAGGGAATTCCAAGGTAAAATGTGAATCAGGGAAGGGGTTATGAAAGGGTATGGTGTGTCTATGACAACAAGGTCTGGTTTGTTTGTCTGGAACCTACTGGGCATGGAAGAAATTGGAGGAAATCGGGTCAGGAAGGTGGCCTGGAGCCATGTGAAAGCCAGGTTAAAGAATCTGTTGTTTGTTCCTGAAAGGCAGTGAGGAACTGGAAATTTTGAAAAGTAATTTGGTCAGTAGAGGGAGAAAGGATTGGAAAGGAGGAAGTTTAACATGATGGTGCTCAACAGTGATGGGCAATATATCAGAATAAACTGGGAAGCTTTTGTAAAATACACAGGCTTTTCCCCTCCCTAGTCTTCTGTTTCTTCCCTCACCTCAACGAAGTTTCTGCTCTGATACAGGGTGATGGGAAGGTTAATAAGGATATTTTGAAAAACTTGCTAGGTGATACTAAGACATCCTGCCCTCCGCCATTGCATTAACCCTGTCAAGAGATGCTCGTGGAGATGAGAGAGGATGATCAGAGCAATGCACATACATTGGAATTAATAGGATGGATTGGAGGTGGGTATGTTGGAAAGGAAACATGATAAATACCTGAGTATTTAGTATAAACAATTGAGAAACCATGAACTGAATGAACCCAAGGAGAGGAGTGGCATCTTTGGAGAAGATCATGGGTTCAACTTGATACCTGTAGAATCTGAGGTCCCTGTGGGCAGAAGAAGCTGGAGTTCAAAAAAGCTTACAACCATTCATACCTGACTCAATTATGAAACAATAAGAAATACCATTTAATGTTTTAAAAAGGCAACAAAAACCCAGAGACAGAGAGATCTATATTGGCTGGAACAGATGGATAAGTCTTCATGGAGAAGTAGAACTTGAATTGCATCTCAAACCATTAATAGAAAATTCAACTTCAAGAAAGGAAATTAAAAATGGAGATCATTTGCAAAAATAAAGTATGGGAGGGAGAAAGAAAAATGCTTTTCAAAAGGATAGAAAAGTAATATAAATAGCTTAATAATAAAACTTAATATAGTCTCATTTATTTCTCACTCGTAGCTGGAGCCATTATTATTTGCAATTTATAGATGAAGAAATACGTTCGGAGAGGTTAAACAAATGACCCAGATGGTTACAGGGGGAAACTGTGCCTTGACTGTGGAGCCTTTAAATCTAGAGTCTTGTTCCGATCCATTAGGCTATGTGTCCTTAAAGTCAGGGTTCATTTCATACATATTCTTAAATACCTCCTGGCTAACATGTAGCCTGAAAATAGAGTAGACCCTCAATAACTATTTACTAAATTAAACTTCTCAAATTTTTGTGCATTGATTTAATTATTCACAATCTATACTTAAGGCTAAACATGGAACGTAACATTGTAGGACCAGAAAGTACCATGGTGATTTTCTAACTCAATCAGCTCACATTATAAGGGAGCAAGTTAAATCTCGGGAGAGGAAGTAACTTACCTAGAATTTCACATCCATGTCCCATCTCATATCATAAAATCTCACATCTCCTATCAGCGGAGTGAATCAGGACTTCCAGTCCACTCTTTCTTCAACTCGGGCTTATCTCGCATACCATTGAATCCAAGAGTCATAAGCTCAAACTGTGAGGCTATCCTCCCTTCTCTGAGCTCTACAGAGTTAGGTGGAAATGAGACATGTGGATAGGATATAGAAGGTTATTTGATAGGTAAGATCTTTGACTATCTTTTTATCATCCAGTCTAATCATTGTATTTAATGGCTTGAATAAGAGAAGGATGACACCAGATTCAGATATGGGATTTAGTGAGTAATTCATTTGAGAAAAGAACAGCAAGTAAAAGGTTAAGGAAGGTAGTAAATGTTTCAATGTGTTGTGATCGAATGCTATGGTGACACCTTTGTTCTGCTGTTTTTTAAATGGAAAAACATAGTCTCACCTGCCCAAAACAGATACGGAGCAATACTGTCCCCAGGCTGGAGAACTAACAAGGGAGTGGTGTGAGCCATGGCGGAAAGGGTCCAGGGCTGGGATCCAGGACCTCTGAGGGCACTAGCGGGCAATGAGATTTGGGGGTTCTCCCAGATTCCTCATCCGTAAATGAGAAGGTTAGATTAGATTTGTCTAGCTTTTGTTTGTCACTTACCCCTTCTCAACTAGAGCCCTGCCCAAAGCTGAGGAGCCCCTTCTTCTCAGCAAGGGAAGTGTAGAAATAACTTGAGCCTGCTCTGCACTACCATGGGTATTGGTTCTTAAGGGTGAGCAGAGTCTCTGGAGCCGCGTGAACATTGAGTGACAGACTCCTTACTCAGCCAACACCATGAGGGTCCAGATGGCCTCTCTGTCCCATCAGCCTGATCTGGGCCCATCCCCATCAGCCTGTGCTCCTGGCTGGACTCTGCTCTGGCCTTCTGTGCTTTACCCCAACTCTACATTCTTGATGATGACCATTCGTTGATTTCACTCTTCATCTGTGTATCCCATCCTGCCTCTCACATTATATCCCTTTGATTTTTTAGTACATTTTTTTCTTTTGAAATTTTTGTTTTTAATTAACATATCACGAATCTGACCTGAGTATACAGTTCTATGAATTCTGACACAGCCATAAATTCATGTAATCATCACCAAAAGCAAGATCCAGAACGTTTCATCAACTCCAAAACATTCTTTCATGTTATTCCTTTGCCATCATACCCTGCCCTCACCCCTGGTCCCTGACAATGCTGAGATGTTGAAAATCTTGTGTAAATGTCATCACGCAAATGGAATTTTTGAGAATGGCTTCATTCCTTCAACATAATGCCTTTGGGGGCTCATCCACATTACTGAATGTATCCATAATTTACTTTTTTTTTTTTTAAATGCTGAGTGGTTTTCTGTTGTATGGATACACCACATTTGGTTTCTACATTCAGTGGTAGTAGGACATTTGGATCATTCCCAGTTTGGGATGATGACGAGCAGAGCTGCCATAAATACCTCCATATGAGTGTTTGCATGAGCCTAAGTTTCCTCTTCTCTAGGGTAGATTCCCCAGGCTGGGGAATGCTGGGTTGACCCCCGTCATATGGATTTGCCTCCCACTTAGGAACCCCCGTTGGCCCTATTCTGGGACTCCTGGTGCTATGCTCACACTTGCTGCCTTCTCCCTTCCTCAGATAAGCAGGCCCATCTGCCAGTGCCCTGCTGGCTCCATATCTTCCACCCCACCCCGGCTTTCTGGCTGGGAGCTCCCAGCAGGTGATAAGGCTAGAGCCCATTTTCATGAGTCTTAATCTCTCCGGGCTCTGGATTGGCCCAGAACGAGGAGTCGGATTCTTGCCCCAGGGCTGCAGTACCCTCTTCTGGCTGATTGGCAAAGCTGGCTTTCAGCCTGCGCAGGGGGAGAAGGGGTAGGTGCAGTGGGAGAAAGACAAGTCGGGGAAGGAGGTAGCTGTGGCACACTACCATTGTAGTGACAGCCTGACAGGGATACTTCGTGTATTTGATGCTACACATATAGATAAATGCTGTAATATTTTTGTGGAACCCTACAATATTGTGCTTGTCTTCTCAATTGTAGGCAAAGATGGGCTGTCTGGAAAGCTGGACTCAGCCTGGAGCCTGCTACCCAGATTGCTATTTTGTGAAGACTTCCGCATACAAATGACTCAGATGGAAACATTCAGAAATGATCTTGGAGGGCCATCTGGTCCTTGCTGGTTCTAAAAGCTTCATTCAGCCTAGTGGATGGATCCAGTACAAAAGACAGTGAGGGCCCTTCACTGAGGTTTAAATGCGTTCCACGGGCTGCGGTGAGAGGCTGACTTTCGAACGAGCAGATGCAGATGCTCAGGGGCCGATTGACGGCGCCTCCCCCTTTTAGGTCAGTGAAGGGCTGAGGAATGTTCAATCCAGGACCATGCAGTAGCACAGGAGCTTCGACAACACACGTGCGCATGCGCGCGTGCGCACGGAGTTTTTGCGTCGTCAGGGAGCATGCGCTGATTTGTTTGGGCGTCTGAAACGGGCAGGAGTGTGGCTGACCCAGCAGGTCAAGCAGGGAGGTCTAGCAGAGCTGTGGGATCATGGTGATGCGTCGTATTTCGTTCGTGAAGACGAACGAAGGCTGCCAGCCTTGCATTTCGGACCGTGGTGCTGACGGGCTTGACGTGGGCGCTCGCTGGCCACTTGCCTTTTCACCCGGGGTATGGTTGCGTGTTCTGTGGCCAAGGGATGGGGAGTGTCTACCAGCAAGGATAGGGATGGAGTCCTGTGCTCTCGGACTCATCAGCGGGCTCTGACCAAGTCCAGAAAGACTGGGCGTGTAATGAGAGGGATGCTGAGCACCAGGGCGCGTGGGTTTGAGAAAGCCACCTCATTGGGCCAAGAGAGTCAGGAGGCACTCCCTGTTGAACGTTCTGTTCCTCTGGGCTCCAGCTTTCTCTGCTGACAGGGGCGGGAGGGGAGGCGGGTGCGCGTCCTTTAGTTTAGGCACAGAACCGCAAGACATCCTACGTTCTGACAACGTAGTTCGGGCTTTCATGCTTTCTCACTCCCTAGGATGGGACATTCCTGAGTGGAGGGGCTGCACCACATCTCCAGGCACCCCCAGCCTTAGCACAACACTGAGCCCACAGACACACGGCAAGGGAGCTCATTAAATGCTAAGGAGAGAGGCATGGTGTTTGAAGGGCACCCATAAGCTGGGTGAGGTATGTAAGTGTCGGGACCGTGGGGGAAATTATTCTCCCTTTACCTCGGGTAATTGGTCTTTCTTGTCTTTTCTCTCAGTAAAGATGCTGCTGTTTCACCTTCCGTTGTTCCTGTCTGTCCAAGACTGTGATGCTCCAGGAGATCTGCCCTGTGGAAGGGGAACTGAGATTTAGACTATTGGTCAGATGAAGTCAACCGGTAAGTCCTTCCTTAAGAGCTTCATGTTTTGTTTCAAAAATGTATCAAATCACTGCAGAGGGCTCCTCCGTACCCATTGCCCCTGCTTGAAGATAGGAGGCAAAACCTCTTAACAGTCACAAGCCAAGGTTAACGATTTAGAAATTTTTAGGTTGTTCTGATATGTCTGTTCTATCAAGATGGTGCCTCAAGCGATGTCTAACTGGATGAAGAAATTTAACATTGTCAGTTTTATGAACACGGGGTGAGGTTTATGGTCTTGTGAGAAGGACTCAGTCGGGGTCTAGAGTTCACCATCTTCATCAAGGCTTTCCCTCTTCTCCTCTCAGGATGTTTTCACACAGAATGTTAGCATTTCTTTGTTGGTCATTTTATAGGGGCTTCACGGTCCTTTGCAGTGTTTTCTAGGGTACTAGAGATTTCCATTCGCTCCTGCTAAGTTTACTGATGGCGATGACGGTGCCTGTATTACTTGTCTTATTTTTTTTTTTTTTTAATTTTTAGCAAATATACACAACATAAAAATTACTATCTTAATCATTTTTAACAAAGTTATTATAATATTATTGATTATGTTTCCTATGCTGTGGTTTTGATCCCTGTGACTTATAATTGAATGTTCGTACTCTACCTCTCCTTCCCTGATATCAGCCGCCACCTCCCAATTTTCCTCCCCTTTGAAAACTGCCAGTTTGTTCTCAGTGCTTATGAATCTGTTTCTTTTTTGTCTGTTCATTTGTTTTGTTTTTTTAGATTCCAGGTATAAGTGAAATCATACATTATTTGTCTTCACAGTTTGTTGTGTTGTGACTGGCTTCTCTCCCTTAGCATAATGTCCTCTAGTCCACCCATAGTGTAGCATGTATGAGGATTTCCTTCTTTTGTAAGGCCGAGTAATATTCCATGGTATGTATAGACCACATTTTACTTATCCATTCATCTGTCAATGGGCACTTGGGTCATTTCCACTTTTTGGATCCCACAAATAAGTCTGCTATGAACACAGATGTACAGATATCTCTTCAAGACCCTGTTTTCAGTCCTTTTGGGTACATACGAACAAGTGCAATTGTGGAATCATAGGATAGCTCTGTTTCTAAGTATCGAAGGCACCACCACACTCTTTTCCACACTGGCAATCCCATTTTACATTCCACCAACAGGGCACATGGCTTCTGAGTTCTCCATACCTTCTTCAATGCCTATTTTCTGTTTTGGGTAGCAACTATCTTAAGGAGGGGGAGGTAGTATTTCGTTGTAGTGTAAGTTTTGCATTTCCCTAAGGAGTGGTGATATTTTCACATCCTTACTGGCCATTTGTATGCCTTCTTTGCCAAAATTCAAGTTCTTTGCCCATTTTTGAATCAAGTTACTTGTTTTTTTTTTTTTTTTTTGAGTTGTAGGAGTTTTCCATCGATTTGAGATCCCTCAACAGATAGATGATTTGCAAATAATTTCTTCCTTTCAGCGGGTTGCCTTTTTGCTGATCATGTCATTTAATGCACAGAGGTTTTAAATTTTGATGTAGTCCGATTTATCTTCTTTTTCTTTTTCCTTTTTTTACCTGGCTTTTGTTGCTGCGTCCAAGAAATCATTGCCAAATCCAATGTCATGAAAGTTTTCCCTATATTTTCTCTGATGTGTTTTACAGCTTTAGGCCCTACATTTAGGTCTTTGATTTATCTTATGTACTACCTGTTTTTTTTTTTTTAAGATTTTATTTATTTATTTGACAGAGAGAGAGATCAAAAGTAGGCAGAGAGGCAGGCAGAGAGAGAAGGGGAAGCAGGCTCCCTGCTGAGCAGAGAGCCCGATGCGGGGCTCCATCCCAGGACTCTGAGATCATGACCTGAGCTGAAGGCAGCGGCTTAATCCACTGAGCCACCCAGGCGCCCTGTACTACCTGTTTTTACCCTTTCTCAGGTAGTTTCTTGAGCACAGAGGTTGTGGCTGTCCATCTGCATATTCTTGGCCTTAGGATATACCTGGAACAGAGTAGTTGATCAGTAAATTATAGCTGAAAGAAACAACTTTTTCAGACATGATGAGACAAAAGCAAAGAATGTATTTATAGTGATTTGACTTCTCCATAATAATTATAGCACACTACCTTCGGGACCCACAAAGAAGTCTCTAAATTAAAAAAGTAGTACTTCTTGCAAGGGCTTTTTGGCATTTTATTTATTTACTTTTTCCTTGAGGATATTTAATGGAATATTTGACTATTATATGGGTTGTGTTCTTATTACACTTGACTTCGAATGCCTTTCTCAGGAGCTCTGTGCACAGTTAGCTCTAGACTGATGAAACTGTGCAAAGAGGTTGTTTCTCCCATCCATGTGGGTCCCCAAACTGTCGGTCAGTCAGTGGAGGGGGCAGGCACCAAATCGACACATCGCTGACCAAATTAGCTTCATGACCTGGGACAAGTTTTCCACATTTCTGAGCCTCCTTCAGTTCCTTCATTTATAAAACAAGAGAACGCACGTGAGAGTCCTAGTTCTAAAATTATCCGTTTAGGTACAGGTGATAGGGTATTTCAAACAGAAACAGAAATTTAACTGCCTTTGGGAAGAAACCCAAGACAAGATGGACTGCAGTCTGGGTTGCAGAGAACTTTCCTGCCCCAGAGATGATCTGGGAGTCAGGTGGAGAGGAGGCAGTACCCACGGTCCAAAGTGACGTTCCCGCTGGCCTGGCATGCACTGGCAGGGAAGGTGGTGAATTGAAGAAAAAAGTCCCATTATTGTTGTTGTCATTGTGTCAAGGACATCTCCCCATTTCAGACATTCCAGAGCCAGTCGTCTTGTACTTGGGTGTGTGTGTGTGGCACAACCAGTTTAAAAGATGAGAGGGCGCTTGGTTACACTGTTAGTTAAAGCTGTGAAGCCCACTCCCCCCCCCCCCCCACAAAATCCCATACATGCCACGTGTTTCCTGGTGAGTTTCAAGCATGTTTGAGAGACAGGTACAGCTCCAGCCTCCCTAGTGTGTACTGGCATCGGATGCTGATGTCTCCCCTCTGCCACACCCATGTTTGGACCTTTCTGAAACTGGGCACTGGGTCCTCTTTATGGTGCCCGTCAAACAGCAAGGCCTAGCAAGGGCATTGGGGAAAACTGGATTCTGCTCTCTACTCTTTCCATCTAGGTGAGGTTTGGGCAAGTGAATGACCCTCCCTAGGAATGGGTTTCGACAAGTGTGAAATAGTAGGGATTTTATCTACTGTTTTATGTAGTGAATTGGGTTATTGAAAGAGGGAAGAGTGGAAGGGACTAAGTTTATTGAGCACCTTTTATAAGTAAGGTACTCTGCCAGCTGCTTGTACAATTATTCTGTTTAATGCTCTCCTTGGGATGGGAAAATCAATGCTCAGAGAGGTTAGGTGACTTGTTCAGAGTCACACAGCTTGTACACAGCAGAATCAGGATTCTAATGCATATCTGCTGACTCTAAAGCCAGTGTTCTTTCCCCCACATCATTGGACCTTGGCATGGAATTAAATGGATGTATTCCACACTGATGGGAAGCCCCCTTTCCTTCCTTCCACTGCTTATGTTGCTAATTTGCTTTCCTTAGGGCTCCTGAGAATGAGGCTCTCAATCTTTGAGCCTTCTGGCTTTTACCTTTGCCGAAGAGCAGATACCAGCTACTTTCCCCAGAAGCCATATTTTCTTGAGAAAAAAGAAACTTACGGTCAAATTGTCAAATGTGGGGCTGGGGGTGGGTTGAGGTGGGGTGGATGCAGCATAAAGACTGCCCCAAAGACAAAGATGCGAGTATAAGTGAGGCTTCGTTTGTCTGTGATTCCGATTTGTGGTCATTTCTTTTGCTCCCTTTTCCTTTTTCTAAACATATTGTTCAGAAACCCATTCTCACTGGGGGTTCTGGTGAGTGTCATGGTGTCCAGATTCCCGCTCTGGGGCCCGGGACTCACAAAGGCCAAGTTGACGTCCATTCTGCATCTGGCTTATTTGATGCCAGAGGAGGGCTGAGGTCTCCTGAGAGAGCCAGGAGAGATTTCCCTCCTGCAGAGGTTTGGATAAGCCCCAGCTAATCTCCATGGCTTCTTAAGGGCACACCTGCTTGTCTGCCTGCCAGCAGCCTCCTCGCTCATTTCCCGTGGGACGGCTGGGGTCAGAGGGCCTCCAGAAAGCCTTTCATCCCCCACCACCCCGCCAGGCCCCCCTCAGCAGCACCTGGGTCCACACATAAGACTTTCTTTGAGGGGAGGTCTAGACGTTGTCCCTCCCAGAATGGGGGCCGGTGCCCTTTTCCTTCTTTTTGAGGCAGCTTGCTTGTTCCTTCCTTCTAAATAAGCATTTAATTTAAGCTTTATCATGCATGGCTCAAACTTTATCCCACTGGGGCTAAGCTGATCTGAATTAGTTTCTGGGCAGCTGAGCTATAAACACATAGTAGGTGCTCAGTAAAGAAAGATGATGTCTGATGATGATCTGTTTGGGACTCCCTAAAAGATCCACTGTTGCTTTCCATCTGTCTCATCGCTGGGATGGGATAGTTACACCGATAATATAACATGTCAGAGGATTCAAGTCATTTCTGGTTAGCCGTGGGAGTTAGGAATCCTCTCCTCCCTCCTTTCCCAAATCACATTGTACTTCTTAATTATCCTTTAGGTGTAGCTAGGAGTGAAGTTGATTTGTATTCTACGAGCATTCTGCTTAAGATGGGTAGTCAGGGACAGTTGTTTGACATCGGAAGCTCCCAGGTGTTATCTTCTTTCTCTTTTTCTTCCCTCCCTTTCTTCCTTGCCCTCCCTCCGTCCCTCCCTCCATCTTTCTTCCTTTCTCTGTCTCTGTCTCTCTCTTTATTTTTTGTATGTCAGATGGAAGCATGATTATTTTTTAAGACAGTACTATGAATGGCGATCTGTAAGGGTATGGCTGAAAAGAATCTAATTTAAAGAAACTGATCCTCCCTTCCTTTGAACCCACCAATTGTTCTGTAGGTTTGTAATTCCACTTGTTCCTAATTCCACTAATATTTGTTAAGCCCTTATTCTAAGTCCCTGGGCTGAGTAAGAGGGAATAAATCCAGCCCCATGGAAACCAGTTTACCTAGGAAGATAGGCCACTGGAATTACGGGAGAGAGCCGTGTGTGGGTTGATGGCCTGTTTGAGTGTTGAAGAAGGGAGTGGGATTAATAAGTCTCAGTTCCTCTGATCGTGGGCACGATATCACCAGCTTCCCCGTTCTTCAGTTATTTTCCCCCAAACCAGGCCAGGTATGCAGTGTCATCCCCGTATAATAGACAAGGAAATAGAAGCTCCAAGAACTGAGTCATTTGCCAAGTTGGTTGCAGTGCGAAGACGATAGCCCGGGCGATACAGCTAGGATTTGGAAATCCAAGTATTGAACCTAGCACTGGATCTGAACAACTCTCAGGTTCTAGCCTATTCTGTCGACACAGAAAAGGAGCTGTTACGGAGGTAGAGAATTCTGTGTAGGGAGCCATTTGAAAAGTTAATACTGTAAAGTGATTAAAAAATTCGTGTGTGTGTTTCATTTTCTTAAAGGGGAACACATGTAAAGATAATTTACCAGCTAACTGCTCATCTTCCCTTGCCGTTCGGATTATATACATAACAGGGTGTTGGGGGGGGCTTGAAATGATGGGGTTTAATTATTTTAGTGGGACAGGCAACCCCTTCCTCTGCCTGCGGCATCTCCGTTAGGATGCTTTCTGCTTGCTGAAATGCTTTGGCATTGTCTCTCGCCTGATATGTACACAAATGGATCTTCCACACCTCCCTTTTCCCCAGTGGAGCGCACAAACAGCAAGCAGACAGACACTATCTGAGAGTCGGCAACTCAGGCCCCATAATATTGTGGCAGAAAGTAGAAAATAAAGCAGCCAGTGCTGGGTGCAGGATAATAGCATAATAGGATAAGTGTGAGAGAGTCAGGAGGCGGTAATGGCCCTGGAGATGTAGAAATTCTGGGAAAGTAGGGCGGTATGAAAGCGGAGACGCCATCTGTGGGATTCAGGCAGTTGTGAGAGACTCTGAATGGCACAATATGGAGATCTGTTCCACAACACACCAAATAGTAGTAAAGGAATCATCTGGCCTTACAGTTGTCAGACATCCTTTGTTTGAAATGCCACCTTCCTGGCCACCAGCACCAGGGTACCCAAGGATAAATGGCAAGAGTATGAACTGCCTCTTCCTCCAGCCAATTTAAGTTGCAGACGGTGAGAATCCCAAAAGTCAATGCCTCCGTTCTTCCTTAGATGGACTCTGCACTCAACCAGCAGGGGGCGCCACTCATGCCCTCACCCCATCTCCTTTCAAAGACATTAAAGAGGTAGTCAGAAAGGACTGAGAAAGAAACTCCGCTTTCCTGAATGAGTGTCTGTTGTGCCAGGTGTGATGATCGGCTTTTCATGTAGGTCATCTCATTTGTTCCTCATCTTACCTCTTTGAGGTTGGTGGCATCATTCTGATTTTAAAGATGAAGACACTGAGCCTCAGAGAAGGAAAATGACTTCCTCCACTTTTCCTGGTTGGGGAGCCAGGATTCTCATTTGGGTGTGGATGACTCCCAAGCTCCTGCCCTTTCCTCTCCACCCTGTGTATCCAGAGGTGGACCCATCCACGAGCACATTACGTCAGCTCATCTGAGATCCTTTCCCAAATAGACGTTATCCATAAAAGTTTATTTTGACATGAAATGCTTCTCTTTAAGTCTCTGCAAATCTGGAATCGACCAACTGACCAACTCATCAACTAATCAACTTTCAAGTAATCAGAATGATTTTTCTCTATGTCCGTTTTAGGGGAGACAGACAGAGGAGAGGTAAACCACTTAGTTAAGGAGTTTTGACAAAGCATTAACTTCTGGAGTTTACATTGATCTTGGTACAATTTCTCAGCTCAATACTCTGTACCTTCTACTCCATGGAACTATGACTGCTCAAGGTTACAATGATGACCCAGAGGTGTGGCAAGGATCTTAATCATTAAAGAGGCCAAGAAGAGCATAGAAGAAAGACTACTGATTATGAATGTCATGAGAATATAGGTGTGCGTCCCTGTGCAACCACCTAGGGCCTGGCCCTGGGCAAACCGATCACTGTAACTTCATTTCCATCAGCTAGAAGGTAGGTGTGTGGTACCTCAAAAGATGGTTGTGAGAAATCAGTAAGCTAGGGTGTGGACAAATCACCCAGCACAGGGAGCTCCGCGTTGGCCCTGCTGAGTCAATCCTAGTTTCCTTCCTGAGGCGGAAGAGTAATTTTTAACCACAGGTAGAACAAAATGGATATCAGTCATTTTGAAATTCTTCCATTTTTACCATTAGCACTGCATCTGTGAAATGGGTCAAGAGGGTTGGGGAGCCACAGAGAATTTGTGTCCCCAGAAGGACCCTGACAGCATGTTCCCAATGTAGAATTTAAGTCCTGGCCATGGACTCTGCCTTTTACATTATTTTTGCTTCTATTGGTGTAGGTTCTCAAAACAATGTGTCATATATTTAACAACAACAATAATAACAAAACTGTGGAGGTGTGAGTAACCCACAGTGGAATTTGCCAGTTTATCCCCTTGATTCAAGAACTCAACTTTCCCCCAGCAGACTTCCCCAAGAGGAGTACATGGCAGGACACTATGCAGCAATGCCCAGGCCCTCTGCCTTTCCCTGTGATCCATTGCATGATGCCTCCAGCCTCCACCCAGACAGCTGGATGGCCTTTAGAAATACATGTCCTTGTTTCTGTGCATCAAGATGGGTCAAGTGCACACCAGTGACCCCGACGTGATGAAGACCACTAGAAAGAGAAAGGCATAGAGAAACATATTTAGTTGCAGTTTGAAGTGAGCCCTGTACAGAGCTGTGTGGCATGGAGTTAAGACCACTGTCTGACTCTGTAGCGAGTCAGCCTCGGTGTGAGTCCTGGAGTTTCCATGGACAATCCTGGGATGTTCGGAATGTGGCTTCACAGCTCCAAGCTTTAGTTTCCTTAGTAGTAAATGGACCTGGCTTGTGTAATAAGTTCTCAGTAAGTTTAAGTCATTGAATACAATTTGCTTTCTGCTTATTCTGCTGCTCATAACTTCATTTAGCTACCTCCCAACCTCTTCTGAGACTGAAGTGTACTTTATTCTCATCATTCTCAAAATAGTTCATGCTCTCAGTGTTTTCTCCTTGAATCGGCCAGATGGACGCTAAACTATTTGAGGTTTCTCAGTGGCAGACAACACAAGAGCTGGAAGACCACCCCTGGCTCCTGCTGTTTCTCTCTCCCCCTCTCACCCCTCCCGCGGAGAGAGGGGGTGTCACGAGGGTAACGCCAGTATGGGAGCTCCGTCGTATAGGTCCAGTATAGGGCTTCCGTCGGCAGACCTGAGCATGGAGAGCATTTTATTTGAACTTGCAATTATTTGTTTCTCACTACAGACATTACTCTTTAGCATTATTGATCTCCACTGTCTACTGAGCCCCGTCAAAAGTCTTTGACCCTGGTTTGCACCAGGAGCAGTCAAGGGGCCGCCTGAGACTGTCTGGCATTGTGATTCAGCTCAATTCCTCTTCATGTTTGCCTATGCCGTGTTCTGCCTTGAAATGGTTCTGCCTTGCGCCACTGCAGGTGGGGTCCAGAGTCCGCCTCTGTTCTGTCCCGCTTCTCAATACAATAAAGACTTCCTATCCATTGGAATCTCTTCCCTGCATGGCTCCTGCTGTCCCAGGGAGAGAAGGACTCTTGAAGCTTGCATCTCTTCTCCAAGAAGTTGGCCAGTATAGTTTCAGAGTGAAACTAGGAGGGGCAGGAGAAGACACTAGTGAATCCGCACATAGAATTAGAAACGATAGGGTGAGAGAAGGGGAGTCTAGACTAAAAGTCGGGATGCCATCCTCTTTCTTTGTTTCTTCTTAGAGTTGAAAATTTTCCTGAATTACTTGCTAGGGTGTTAAGGAGAAATGATGTCAGGGGAGTTTTTTCTTTACCTTTACTACTCAAAGAACAGCCAGCGATATCAGTCCCCCCAAAGCCTTCTTTCCCATCAAACATCTCTACTCTGGCTTGCCATATTTCATGAGGTCAAACCCATTTCTTTTCTCTTTTAATTTGGATCCAAGCCACCTGCCCTTTGTGCCGTCTCACGATTATTGCTTCCAGACACTTAGAAGCCCTAAGGTCACTCAGAGAGAAGAGTAATATCCCTGGGGGAGGTAGACTAGCCCTGCTTGAAACATTTAATTTTCATAAGAGAGTGATGATAACTTGAATAAGGAGCAAGTATATTGCAGAGAATTAGACTCCTGGTCCACAGAGAAGGGATCAATAAAGGCTGTGTGTGCATGGTGAAGTAAATCAAAGAGTTGGGGTAATTACTTAAGAAATTTGCTCCAAAACCTCTGCTCAATTTGGAGGGGCTTAATTTGATTGCTTACTTTAGATGTATTGTCCATTCAATTCATCAACTCAATCAGAGTCTACTTGCCTCGGCCCGATGTGTGTGTGTGTGTGTGTGTGTGTGTGTGTGTGTTTCCAGAAGGGTGGGGATAGAGTGGTGATCTTCTACCAATCATCTCATCTTTATTCCAAAATCCATTTCATTGCAGAACTGGCAATATTATCAAAATTGTGATCAAATCAGTGTGTTACACTATGGTTCCTAGAAGGTGAAAGATAGTTGGCTACCACAGCATAACCCTTAGTAGAGTTTTCCCCGTATGATATCATCATTTTATGTTTCTGCTGGCATGGCTAACACCAAGCAGCCCAGTACATCACGTGCCCTCTGTTGCTTTAACTTGTTGCCATGGCAACCTCAACATTCTCCCACAGTAACAAAATTTAAATATGTATCTATGAATTTGAAGAAACATAAAACCCTCCTAGCATCAGTCTGTTTCATATAGCACTCTGAGATGATTTTCATAATAACAATTACTGGGTATAATTTCATGAGATGCAATCCATAGTTAATCTTTTCCTTGAAAAGCACAAAATAATCAGGCTCTTTCATAGGCAAATGGGTGATTTAGTTATTTGCCATCCCTTGAATGGATGTATATGCCACCGTGTTAGGCTTGTGTATTGGTTAGGGCAAGCTCTGGTAACAAACAGACCCTAAAACGTATACACATTAAAAAAAAATAGAAATACATTTCTCCCTCTTGCACTAGTCCAATACTTGGTTTCTAGTCCACAGTAGCTTTCTTCCGTGTAATGATTCCCTCATCAAGCTGGCAACATCTTGCCTCATCAAGGTTTCCACATAGCTGGTGGCAGGCAGAAGAGAGTGTGGATGTATAGTATGTTACAAAAACCTCAAGGTGAAGTACATCACTTCTGCTTATATTCCACTGACTAAACCTGGTCCAGTGGCCACACCCAGTTAGAAATGAAGCTGGAAAAAGTATTTCCTGGCTTGGCAGGAACTTCTCAGCAGCAACTCTGTGTTAAAGAGGAAGAATCATGAGTGTCAGTAGATAGCTAGCTAGCTCTGCCACTCTGTAGGTAAATAGGAGAGGAGGACATGCTTCAGACATATAAGGGTTTCAGAGTTTTGGGGGAGAAAGTCATGTAACCAGTAAGTGCAGTGTTGAAGGGGTGAGCCCAGTGACATGGGAGTGACTACTTCTGCTTGGCACAATTGGGAAGGTTGATGGCATTGCCTTTATGGTAGCTGTACCTTGAACTGATAAGAGGAGAACCATCTTCTAGTAATTTTCAAATAACAGACTTGATTAAAAGCATGTGTGTTGGAGTGGGAGGCTGGAGGAGATGGGAATGAAGAGGAATAATTAGATAATGTCGTTGTCCCAGCTGGTTCTTAAGT
The DNA here is from genome assembly GCF_902655055.1 of Lutra lutra. Lineage (NCBI taxonomy): Eukaryota > Metazoa > Chordata > Mammalia > Carnivora > Mustelidae > Lutra > Lutra lutra. Next base: position 17,932,391 of record NC_062287.1, on the reverse strand, counting down.
GATAAGCCTGTATTTGTCCCTCACCCTCCACTTGCCTTATCACGAGTGGGTGACCTTGATGAGACATTTTCAGCACAGTATCTTTGGTTCCTTTTAATCTCCTGTCAGTTGCTATCACTGTCAGCATGACCCAGCTCCAGTGAAAAATTCAGCATTCATTTCAGCCTTCCCAGGAATGCTAAATTATGACAAAATGTCAGGATGGGAGAAAACCATAAACACTGTGGACACCTTACTTAATAGGGTAATTGAAGGACACTTAGATGTCTTCCTTCAACTTTGCAAGGACTAGGAAGACCTGTATTTTGACCTTCTGGATCTTTCTATAGTCTGAGTTGCTATAATGTCACCTGAGCACTGTCTTTCTCTAGTGCTGATCTCTAGCTGATCGCTGTTATATTCTAACGAGATGAATTGCAATGGACATTTTCTTGCCTGGAGGAGGAATGACCTCCTCCGGTTGCCGGTTTACCAAAAGGCACAAGACTCCAGACATAGCTTTCACTGGTGAGTGGGGGTGATTGTTGGGTTTGTGGTTATAATGTTCTTTGGGGGCTGTTCATGAAATAGATACCAAAATGAAATGGTCTCCATGAAAATGTTCTGAAAAGTTACAATGACTTCAAGGTACAGAGTAATTGTTACCCATATTTCAAATTCACTAGAGAATTTCCCTAGTGACGTTTATGTAAAGCACTTCAACCAATCTCTCTTACCTTAGGAAAAGCAGAAGTTGGGTTTGGGTGAAACATTTTTAGTGATTCTATGGGATGCTGGTCAACCACAGTGAGCATGGCAACAGATTGACATGGATTAAAAGAAAATGATGTCATCCTGAGGTATTTGGAGTTTAGTTTAGGAGGCAACCAATAAACACAAAATAACTGATAAAATATGAATGCAAATATAGAAATAGGCATAGAAATTGAGGTAGGTATTCAGATAAATTGGATCAAAACCCCTTACCTATGAGTTACTGTATATTTTTATATATTTTGTCATGTAACAGATTAGTTTTTTCTTTTTGAAAGATTTTTAAAGAATGGAATTGCATAATTTTATTTGGTTTTCAGCTCATGGCCCTTTGCTTCTTCTTTACTCCAAAATAGTCACTTGACAGCCTGAGCCTTTGTTTGCATAAATCCCTAAGTGGATAGCTGAAATGAGGTCCCACATAGTACATTTTTCTACGTCTTCGATACTAAGGGTATGCACTGAGGGTTTGTTCTTTTTATTACGATTTCTTGTGATATACCTCACATTTGATTAATTGCATGGTAGGAGCTTTAATCATGATATGACCCTTCTGCCCTCCTGCCCCCTTTCCTTTAAGCTCTCACCTTCCTTGAGATTCTAGACCTCAAAAAAAAAAAAAAAGACCAAATCTCCCCCTGACTCTTTTAATTTATATCTGTTACACTAATGGCATACTGGTTGAGCAATATAATCTTTTTACTGAGGCTTTATTTTCTGTTTTGATTGTTGTTGGGATAGATGGCCCCAAATTTCCAAGGTATCATGGGCTCTAAAATTACTTACCTCAACTCTGCCCAGAAAAGATTGCAAGCCAAGATTCCATTAGTGATAGCTATTTCATTGGATGAACTGGGGCCTGGGGAGTACTTGGGTAAGTACAGGGTACTTGGAGTAGGCTTTCGGGGCTCAGATAGCGCAGGTGACCACTGCAAGATGTGTGGGTCAGTGAGAGGACAGCTGACATTGTTTCAGGAGCTTCTGCGTGTCCTCAACAGGAGGGCTCCCCAGGAGGGATGGAATGTTCCAGTGATGTCCACCTCATAGAATAATCTTGAATTTTCCTGTGAGGTCAATGAATTTTACAATTTCACAGTTGCAGGTGATATGAGAAGTCATTTAGCCTGACTTTCCGAAAGTTGAAAGGCTTCCCCATATGGTATCCTTGAATAAGGGCCATTCAGCCTCTGTGTGGACCCTGAAGTCATGTCAATAAGAACACGCTGTCATTTTATCTCTCTCCCAACTAATTACAAGTTTCGGAAGAGCTTTGAGTGGCTAATGTTCAGATCAACTGGCTAATGTGGATACCAACCAGAGTTTTAATTATAGCTGTGGCAGATTTTCTACATTTAGCTCTGACGAGGATCTACAGACTGTTAACTGCTTGGATAGTAAGAAAGCAGCCTGCAGTATCGGAAAAGAAAACCTCCTTCACTATCACATATGTGACCAATTCAAGGCCTTTCTCAAGTCGGAAGTGCCCCTATTCTGGAAATGTTTGAATGTAGTTTGATAACCAGTCTGGAAAAGAATTGGGACCACTGACAGACGCAGATACCTTGTCATCAATTCTTAGTCTTATCCCTGTTTTTTGTGTCCTATTCTTTTCTTCCCTTCTAATGCCCATTCTTCATTTACTCCGATCTGATCTCCTCTATATAATCACCTTTTGATTAACTGTGACAATTAATAATTCTAGACTATCTTTACCCATTATTATCACACATGTTGCTAATATGAAATGTGTGTATCTGGGGTGCAAATCCATTATGAATTTACCTTCCACGAAATCAGTTTTGGGGGGAGGGGGTATGTGTGTGTGTGCAAGTGTGTACGAACATGCGTGCCTTTGTGTGGATATGAATTACATACAGTTATTAATTAAATACCCACATTTTAGAATTATCATCTCACTAAACTTTTCCATAGCAATGTTCTTCTACATTTAGGACCAGCCACCTAGAATACATTATGCCTTATATGTTTATGGCCTTAGAAATAAGTATAAAATACACCAATCATGAAGTTGTTGTTTTTAAAAGTCCCAGAACAGGGACGCCTGGGTGGCTCAGTGGGTTAAGCAGCTGCCTTCGGCTCAGGTCATGATCCCAGCGTCCTGGGATCGAGTCCCGCATCGGGCTCCTTGCTTGGCGGGGAGCCTGCTTCTCCCTCTGCCTCTGCCTGCCATTCTGTCTGCCTGTGCTCGCTTGCTCTCCTCTCTCTCTGACAAATAAATAAAATCTAAAAAAAAAGAAAAAAAAAGTCCCAGAACATCATTCAACTTCTTATTCCATGTCACATTGTTTTTTGGAGCTCACCTGGACTGGGCTGTGTCTCCCCTTGTGCCAGTCAGCTGGTGGCTGCTTTCAGGGCTCACTCAGGTATCTGTTTATCAGGATAGCACTTGGAAAATGGCAGTGATAAATTATCATGTACTTCCTGGGAGAGCAAGTGTATTTCCAGGGGTCGAGCACATTGAGTGGCCTGTTGATGCTCTCTAAAGGCAGAAGTCGGGAGCCATAAGGCAGGACAATAGAAAAGGCTGAAAGTTAAATAGGGGGCAGATTGGGCCTGAGCTGGGAGGTGCTGAGTCACAGTACCTTGCTCCCTTGTGCTTTCTAACAAATAGGATTTCACAGCAGTTCATGAACTTGGTGAACACATAACCTTGGAACCTAGTGGTGCAGGCCCTTTGAGAGGGCTCCGGCTCCTCCATGGCTGCTTGCGTCAGGGTGAAATGTGGTGGAAATCCTAGAAGAGAGCTCCTTCATTGTCCCTGAGACAGATTTTTGTCATCTTTCTCCCTCAGAGGCATTTTCTGTAATTATCAGCTTTGCCACTTAAAAAGCCCTTTACTGGCATTCACTAATGAAGCTCACAGTTCCATGGATTGTGCTCCCCATTTTTCAGAGCTTGGGTTATTAGATGCAGAGAGGTTAGGGTAATTGCCCAAGAGCAGACTGTTTCGATCTGAAATGAACCTAGACATTTAAGATGCTGGTTCTAAAATGTTATTCCCTTTCTGGGTCTGAATTGCAATTCCTTTATGTATGGCTTATGGAGTAATTTATTCATTCAACACACATTTACTGCATATCATTTTGTACTAGTGTGATGGCAGAGAAATTAATATATAATGTATGATGTAGTCTCCACCATCGAGGACTTCAGACTGAAAGACAAGAGAAATGGGAGCAAAAATAATTATAACGGGCATGACTGATGTAGTAAGAGAAAAATAAATGAACAGGTGTGGGTGACACAGCCTTGACTCTGCCTTGGCACTTAGGAGGCCAGAGGAGGTGGTTAGAGTCCTGAAGGGTTAGTAGGAGTTTGTCAGGCTGCCAGAAAGGGGAAATGGCATCTCCATAATGGACTATCCAGCCAATGTCCAATGACATCCACGCTTCTCTTCCTAGAACTTTCCTTGCTGAAAAGGTCAGAAGCAGCTAATGTGAGTTGCCTCATTGCCCTCCATATCCAAATGTCTCTGTATCTCCATCTGTCTCCTCTTCCTTCTTGAGTCAGAGGCAGAAGGGTAATTCCTCTTTGCCAAGGCTGGAGCTCCCACTGGAGCCACCCCACACAAGCTGTCCATATTCTTTGCTCAGTCGTAAATTGTCCACACCTGTCTCTTGCATCGTCACTCTTTCTGCACCTGTAAGTTCCATTGGGATAACAAGCAAAGGACCCTTGTCTGGGAGGGGAAGGATCCTTTGAACTGACATTTCTCTCTTGCCTTTCTTTTGTTACTAATCTTTTCAAAAGTTAAGTCTACAGGGGCGCCTGGGTGGCTCAGTGGGTTGGGGCCTCTGCCTTCGGCTCGGGTCATGGTCCCGGGGTCCTGGGATCGGGCCCCGCATTGGGCTCACTGCTCGGCTGGGAGCCTGCCTCTCCCTCTCTCTGTGCCTGCCTCTCTGCCTACTTGTGATTTCTGTCTGTGAAATAAATAAATAAATAAAATCTTTAAAAAAAAAAAAAAGTTAAGTCTACAGTGATTAGAGTCACTTTCTTACCAACCCTCGTCATTTGGCTTTACCCTCCGCCCTCCATGGGATCTCTCTCCCTTAACTGCATTCCTCACTGTGCCGCATCCTGTTTGTTCTCAAGGCTCCTCCACTTTGCCATCACTGCAATATTTGACACGACTAGCCAGTACCTCCCTGCTTTCTTTAAAATTCTTTCCTCTGGCTTTCATGACACAGCATGCTACTGCTTCTCTTTCCTGTTCTCTTTCCTTGATTTTCCCATTTGGATTTGATAACTCTCATAAGCTCTTCTTTTGGTACTTTTATGATTTTTATTTCTCCTGAGTCTTATCATATGTCAGCTTGCCTTATAAACATTCTTTTCAAGAACTATATCTGATTCATTATGACAAGAAGCAGCATTGCTGAGTAGTTGGGAGTGCAGCCTGAGCCAAACAGCCTGGGTTTGAATCCTGGCTTTGCTGTGTGGCCTTGGGTAAATTTCTTAACCTCTCTGTGCTCAAGTTTTCTTACCCGTAAACTGGGGATAATGATATTTTTCTTATAGTGTCATTGTGAGAATCCAGTGAGTCAAAACATATGAAGTGTTTAGAATAGTGACTGGTTCATAGTAAAGAGTCTAAAAGTGTTAACTAACTGTATTTGCCTCTACCATGGTACTGAGCTCAAGAACAGTATTAATATTGCTTATATGCGTTTATTTAAAAGGTAAACCATTATAAGTAATACATATTTTGTAACTTCATTATTATTATTATTATTGAGCGCTTATGGTTGGCAGACTTTGACCTAAGCACTTTCTTGTTTTATCTCAAGTTCTCTCACAACCAGTGCAGAAATGATCTCCATTATGATCTCCATTTTGCAGATGAGGTGACCCAGTCTCTGAGAGGTTAAGTGGCTTGCCCAAGTTCAAACAGTGTGTTGTGGAACTGACCTGACTCCAGAGTGATGGTTCTTTTTTTTTTTTTTTTTTTTTAAATAGGCTTCATGTCGAGTGTGGAGCCCAATGCTGGGCTTGAACTCATGACCCTAAGGTCAAGACCTGAACTGAAATCAAGAGTCAGAGGCTCAACTGACTGAGCCACTCTGGCACCCCCAGGGTGATGGCTCTTAACTACTGAGCTCTTTGTAGGTGTTCTGTGGTGCCAACTGACTAATGTATTCAGGAATGTTCCCCAGCTTCCGGCCAATGGTCCACAGCCACGACAAACTTAGCTCTCTCACTAGGCAGTGTGTGAAAAGTTAGCAAGTTTTAGAGTGGTAAAGCCAAAGTTGGGATTGTGTTGCTACCCACTCCCCTAGCTTATCTAATTATTTTTCTTATGCCTCTTTGGATTCACGATCACATTTTAAGTATCTGTAAGATGGGGGATCCTATCTTTTACTTATTTTACGTGTCCTCTGCAGTGTCTGAGGGAGCTCTGTGTTCACGCAATCCTTACTGATACACACAACAGGCAGGAAGAAAGTTGGACAGAGCCAGATTCAGTGAGCAGGACCTTGGTCACATGACCCCTCACTCTCATCCTTACTGGGCACCTCCCCTGAGAAGACATCTAGGACCCCACTCCCTTCCCTCACCCTACTTCTTTCTACCTTCACATCAGAACTAGGTACCCCTGGTCCTCACCTTCTCTCCCAGGGTTCTCTGTGTACCACTCCTTCAAATGACACAGTACAACCCTCTTCAGTTTAGACCACTTACTCCTACTCCAGGTCAGGGACCTACAGGTCAGGGACCTACCTCCTTTTTATATTCTTTGCACCTCACAATGCTTGGCATGTAGAAGATTCTCGATAAATACTAATCCAATAAGTGAATGAAGGAGGCTTTTTAATAAGTTTTCTGGCTCTCCCTAAGACTTTGCAGATGGTAGAATCACTTGGTTCCTTGAGGTCTTCACACAGGAGAGGGGAAGGATTTAGCTGCTCTGTGCATGTATTTTCTACGTATGGATGGCGGGGAGTGTGTGGCCTGAGTGGGTTGTGTCTGTCAGCTCTGCTTGCCCTCTCTCTCTGGCTAATGCAGAAGCACCCAGCCCCATCTCCACCTTCACCCAGCTGAGGCAGCAAGGATGCCAATTCTCCAGACCCTTGGCCATACCCCTTGGCTGAGCTGTTTTTAGAAACGAACTCCTACTCCCAAGCCTCCTGTTTCCCCCAGTAAGTCCTGCAAGTGTTCTGTATCTCCATGGAACTTTCAAATCAAGAAATGTTGTCAATTTTCCTGTGTGCCAGTTCCAGTTGTCATAATTATTTTTGACGTGTTTGCTTTCATAAAGCCTTTCCCTTACTGAAGCCCTGTCATACACTTTTCTTCATTTGGATGAAGTAACAGAGGGAGTTCAGCAATAATGTTGGCAATGTGAAATGAATGATCAGTGATATTGCTGAGTGTCTGGTACCAGAATCAATAGTTTACATATTATTTCATTTAATTCCTAAGCGGTGGCTAAGAGTTCTCTAGAGTTTGGGCTGATTGGATTTGAATCCTGGCTTCACTCACCAGCTGTATGAATCTGGATAACTTACTTCAGGCCTCTATGCCTGTGTCCTTGTAAAAAAGAGGGGCATTCAGTAGGAAATGTTCCATAGACCTGTTTGGAGGTAGGAGATGTTAATGCATGTCGAGTACTAAGCACAGTGTTTGGCACATGGCGAGGTTGCAGTAAATATGATTACCGATCCTCATAGTCAGCCCGTTACCAACTGTATTTTGACAGATGAGTAGAGGGGTGCTTGAAGACCAGATTCAGGCTCCACGTGGTTGATCACCATGCATCCCACCTCTTGGGTATTGGCAGTCATACATTCTTATTAGATCAGACTTGACGACTTGGGTCACCTGGTCTTAAAAAGTAATGAAAGCTTCCGGCTTGTTATTTGATAATTTTGAATTCTCTTTTCCCAGGTGGTATGTGCCAAGCCCTCTGATCTTTCTCCCTCGTCCCTACCCCCCACCAGACTAGAGGAACAAACTTCTAAGTTTGCAAGGGCAGCACAGTCTCCGGGTACGGCTGAGCGGTCACATCCCAGCCGCCGACCTTCCCACCAGCTGTCACACCCTCTACCTACTGCCAAGTGGCCCTGGAAGAATCATCCAAGTGATTTCCTGCCCCAGGAAACATCAAAGCCTTCCCTCTCCCTCTCCCCATTCTTTCTAGTGAATGCGCCGCTGGTTGGTATAAATGGAGGCAAGTCCTCAGGAGCCTCAACAACTTGGGGGGAGCTCATGGGAGGGGGGCTCAGTGGCCAGGGCAGGGAGGTGAAGGCCCATGCAATGTCCGGGGATGTGGCCAGACACTGAGGTCCCCAGAAACACCCGTGAAAAGACTAGCAGGTTGGGTGCGGCGTCATATACTCACCACCCTGCGTGGGTTTCAACGGGAAGCCTGCTGCCTTGAGTTATTATTTCTGTATTGTATAATAATCAGGCCACTGTTTTGAGATCATGTCAGAGATAACAAAGCATCAGAAGCCTCTTCTGTTGCTGAAGAACCAATCAACCTAAACTAATACCTTAATGACCACTTTTCCCAACGAGAAAACAAATTCAGGCAAAAAAAAAAAAAAAAAAAAAAGCAAGCAGGGCTCTGAGAAGGACCTTGTCTGGTCAATGAAAAGAAGAAAGAGACGTCTGCAGCCATGGCAATGGAGTAGGGATTACTTTGATCTGGAAAATAGGTTGCTTTTTTTTTTTTCCTCCAGTGCTTTTTCTCAGGCAGCCAAGAGATGCTATTGAGCTTGATGAGTGAGCCCTTTCAGAATGAAGGGGCACCTCAGAGGAGAATTGAATGACTGCTTTCATGGACAGCTACTTTAATAGTCTCATGTTTGAAAAATATGCAATTAAAGGAAGTACTATTACAAATAGCCCCTATTTGTGGCTCTAAAAATACTATCGATTAACTGAAAAAATGAGAGAGAGGTGTGCAAGATTATTATGTGAAGTGTAAACTGCAGATCGTAGGAGGAAAACACACGCATACACAGACACACGACCTATATACAATACCCGAGGAGATGTGGGGAGGGGGGCGCGCATGTCATGAATCCTAAGCTCTTTATTCCTTTCCATATAAAAAATGACTTGCGGAGAAAAGTCCTGCCTGCCAGAGTTTTTAATCACTTTCTTCATGTCAGTACTGTTCATAAGAACGAGTGTTATTGGTTAAGATTCAGTTTCTTCTAAAGTTAATCTGCAGTAGTTGGGGGTCTTCATGTGTAAGAATGATGCTTTTTAGTGAATGCTCTTTGGGCATTTTAAGTGAAACAATGGAGATCCTGGCAGTTTGATCTTGCATTTTCCACGGATATGACCCCTACCTTGTAGCCCCCTGCCAACTCTCTTTCCATTCCGCCACCTGCCTGCCCGCGACGTCCTCGCTCCTCTCAGATCTTGCCCTGTGTTAATTGGGACATATTCAGCAATGTGTGGCTTTAGTGGAGGATAAAGGAAGACTTTGTCCCTCCCCAAAGAGACGGAAACATCTCTGGCTATTCTTTTAAGAGATTTCCAAAATCTCTGTCCAGGTAACCTGCCTCGTTGTTATGGTAACGGCAGGATGGCTCCTGTCTCTTTCTCTTTTTTCTTTGCCTTCACGGATTTATTTAACACTTTTATAACTGACATATAACTGATAGATAACTGCTTTTTAAAAATATTTCTGCACACCAGTAGAAAATGAGAAGGCGAAGGTATCTGAAAGCTTTGTTTGTCCCAGGTCGTGCACAGATTTGAAGATGCAGATGAGATGAGCCCTTTCAATGTTTAGGCTCCAGCTTGATCAGGATTTATGATGAGCTAGGCACTCTGCTATGTCTTTTGTCTATATTTAGTCCTCAAGACCAAGTTTGCATGTAAACGCTGTTACCATGCCCATTTTACAGATGAGAACCTGAATCATTGAAAAGCTAAGTAATTTGCCCAATGTCACGTAGCTTATTAGTAGCTCATGAAAAGCTGATGCATGGCAGGAAGGACCCCGTGGCCACTGGGGCAGGCAGGCAGGGTGGACACGGTGAGGCACAGTTCCTGGGGCCCGAAGCTCACCAAAAGCCTCTGGGCAGTGCAGACTCCCCTCAGGGATAGGTTGGCCACCCCAGGACTGAGTTTTTGTGCCGTGCCTGAATTGGAAAATGGCTAATGTCCATCTCAGAGCAACCAGAGCCTCACCTGAAACTGTCAGAGCCCTTCAGAGAGCTCCTTCAGCTTCTCTACGTAGGCTGCTTGAGCTCCTCCTGTGTCTTCAGGTGTGCAGGGCCTTCAGCCTGGACCATCCTTCCTCTCCCTCCCCAGTGACTAACCTACCTGAGAGGAAGGCTAGACCATCCTTCCTCTCCCTCCTCAGTGACTAACCTACCTGAGAGAAAGGCTGGACTCCTGGTTAAAGGTGTGGTCTCTGGGCACCAGCCTGCCTGCATTTCAGTCTTCCTTCTCCCACTGACTAGGAACCCTGGGCTAATTATTCTCCTTCAGCTCCTCTTTTCTTACCGGTAAAATGGAATAACATTAGCATCTTTTCATAGAGTTATTGAGAGGATTGTGTGAGGTGACACATTAAAAGTGCTGGGAGGAGAAGGCACATTCAGTAAGCATTCAGTAATAATTTGTTGTAATTATCACACAGTCCTTAAAAGTTCAGCCTAAACACCAAACTGGCCAATCTTCTTGTAGCCCCATAGGTTGGGGTGGCTGGTGCCACTCTGGGCTTCGCTAGGACCTGTGCTTCTTTCGCTTCACACAGTTACTCGTTTGGCCAGGTTCCCAGTCAACGGAAGAGGTTGGTCTTGCCTACCTGGGCCCATCATGTTGTTTGTGGGTATTTGCCTGGATGGCATCCGGAATAGGAAAGCCAGCCTGGACTTGAGGAGGGCAAATAGAAGGTTTGTTAATGTCTTCAAGTCATTGTTGAAGAGCTGTTCTGTTAACCTAGTACAGTCTTGAGCGTGATGGAGAGAGAGAGAGAGAGAGAGAGAGGAGACACATACCACACAATTGGTGCCTTTATGGAAAAGCCAAGCTGTGGAGGACACATCTAAGATGTGATGGACAGATAAATGCAACCAAAGAGAGTGATCAGTATGAAACAGGATTTTGTGAGAGAGACATTTGCCAAAGCCATGGTTTTTGGTAAGCTTGACAGGATCCAGAGGATTCAGTAAATCAGAGGAGACTAATTTAGGAAGTGAGAAGAACGGGAGTAAAAAGCGCGGAAACACCCAGGGAGTGAATGTAGAATGGGGAAGAGGGTTCTGAGTAAAGAATTCACAGCTCTCTAGACGATCATCTAACAGTAGTGACAAGCATGGATTTTTTTCTCCCCTGTTTTATTGGGAAATAATTGATATGCATCCCTGTATAAATTTAAGGCATACAACAGGATGGTTTGATTTCACTATATTGTGAAGTGAGTACCACAATAGGTTGAGCTAACATTCACCTTCTCATATAGATATGACAAGAAGAAAAGAAGTGAAAAGGAAAAAAATTCTTTGTGATGCAGACTCTTTACTCTCCTACCAACTTCCCTATCTGTCATACAGTAGTGCTAGCTATAGTCATCATGTCATACATCGTATCCCTAGAGTCATCTGAATACTAGACATTTGTATCTTCTGACCACCTTCCTCCACGCCTGTCTCTTTCCACCAGCCCTCTGATCTCTTTTTCTGCAAATTTGGTTTTGTTTTTTAGATTCCACGCGTGAGATCATGTAGTATTTGTCTTTGTCTCACGTGTTTCACTTTGCATAATGCCTTCAAGGTCTATCCATGGTGTTGCAAATGGTAGGATTTCCTTCCTGTTTTAAATAGGTGAATAATATTCCATTGTATGTATATATATCACAGCTTCTGTATCTGTTCCTCCATTGACGGACACTTCAGTTGTTTCCCTGTGTCTGCTGTTGTAAATGATGTTGCTGTGGACATGGCAGGGCTGATATCTTTTCAAGTTAGTGTTTTCATTTCCTTTGGATATATTCCCAGAAGTGGCATCCTCCATACTGCTTTCCATAGTGACTCTACCAATTTACATTCCTACCAGTGGTGCACAAGGGTTCCCTTTTGTCCACATCTGTGCTAGCATTTTGGATCTCGTCTTTTTTGTGATGGTCATGCTTACATGTGTGAGGTAAGCTCACATTGTGGTTTTTGCATTTCCCTAAGGACTAGTGATATTGAGTAGTTTTTCATGTACTTGTTGGCCTTTCATATATCTTCTTTGGAGAAATGTCCATTTAGGTCCTTTGCACAATTTATAATTGAGTTACTCTTATTGTTTCTTGCTGTTTTATTCCTAAGTATTTTACTGTTTTTGGTGCTATTGTAATTGGAATTCATTTCTTTTTCAGAAATTTTGTTGTTATTCTATAGAAACACTGCTGATTTTTGTAAGTTAATTTTGTATGGTGAAACTTTACTGAATTCATTGATTAGCTCTAACAGTTTTGGGGTAAGTCTTTAGGATTCTCTATAAAATTATGTTATCTACTACAAATGTAGTGATCTGAAGGAGCACATGCACCCGAATGTTTATAGCAGCAATGTCCACAATAGTCAAACTATGGAAAGAACCTAAATGTCCATCAGCAGATGAATGGATAAAGAAGATGTGGTATATATACACAATGGAATACTATGCAGCCATCAAAAGAAATGAAATCTTGCCATTTGCAACAATGTGTTTGGAACTAGAGGGTATTATGCTGAGTGAAATAAGTCAGTCAGAGAAAGAAAATTATCATATGGTCTCCCTGATATGAAGAATTTGAGAGGCAATGTAGGGGGCTTGGGGGGTAGGGAAGGAAAAAATGAAACAAGATGGGATCAGGAGGGAGACAAACCATAAGAGATTTTTTTTTTAAAGATTTTATTTATTTATTTGATAGAGATCACAAGTAGGCAGAGAGGCAGACAGAGAGAGAGGGGGAAGCAGGCTCCCTGCCAAGCAGAGAGCCCGATGTGGGGCTCGATCCCAGGACCCTAGGATCATGACCTGAGCCGAAGGCAGAGGCTTTAACCCACTGAGCCACCCAGGCACCCCACCATAAGAGATTCTGAATCTCACTAAACAAACTTAGGGTTGCTGGGAGAAGGGGGGTAGGGAGAGGGTGGTGGGGTTATAGACATTGGGGAGAGTATGTGCTAGGGGCTGTGAAGTGTGTAAGCCTGACGATTCACAGACCTGTACCCCTGGGGCAAATAATACATTATATGTTAATAAAAAAATTATGTCATCTACAAGTAGAGGTAATTTTATTTCTTCCTTTCTAATTCTGATACCTTTTATTTCTTTTTCTTCCCTTACTCTTCTAGATAGGACTTCCAGTAATATATTGAATAAGAGTGGTGAGAGTGGGCACACTTGTCTTGTTTCTGATCTTAGAGGAAAAGCTTTCAACCTTTTACTATTGAGGATGATGTTAGCTCCGGGTTTGTCATATATGGCCTTTATTATGTTGGGGTTGTTCCTTCTTTTTTCTATTTATTATGTTCAATTCACCAACATACAGTAGATCATTAGTTTTGATGTAATGTTCAATGATTCATTAGTTGTGTATAATACCCGTGCTCATCACATCATGTGCCCTCCTTAATACCCATCACCCAGTTGTCCCATGCCCCCACCCCCTCCCTTCTGTAACTATCTGCCTAATTTGTTGAGGTTTTTTTTTTAAATCATGAGTGGATGTTGAATTTTGTTGAATGCTTTTCTATCTCTATTGGGAGGACCATATGTTTTTTTTTCATATATACTATTAATGTGATATATTATATTGATTGATCTGTGTGTGTTGAACTGTACTTGCATCCATCATGGTGAGTGACCCTTTTAATGTGCTGCTGAATTCAGTTTATTGGCATTCTATTTAAAAAATTTGCATCTATATTCATCAGGGATATTGGCTTGTATTTTTCTTTTCTAGTAATGTCCTTTTCTGGCTTTGGTATCAGGATAATGCTGGCCTTCTAAAATGAGTTTGGAAATGTACTCTCTTCTTCAATTTTTTTGGGAAGGGTTTGAAAAGTATTGGGGCTAATTCTTCTGCAAATGTTTAGAAAAATTCACCAGTGAATCCATCTGGTCCTGGGCTTTTCTTCAGCAGGGGACTTTAGATTACTGATTCAACCTTGTCACTAATAATTGGTCTATTTAGGTTTTCTATTTATTTTTTTTTCAGTCTTGGTAAATTTGTATGTTTCTAAGAATTTTTCCATTTCTTCTGGGTTGCCCAGTTTGTTGGAGTATAATTGTTTATACTTCTTATGATCCTTTGAATTACTGTGGCATCTATGGTAATGTTTCCTTTTTCATTTATAAGTTCATTGATTTGGGTTTTTTTTTCCTTAGCTAAGGGTTTGTTAATTTTATTTATCTTTTGTTTTGCTTAGCTCTTAGTTTGGTTAATTTTTTTTCTATTGTTTTTCTGTTCTCTGTTTCATTTACTTTAAGCATTAAGGGTTTTATAGTCAAAATACCCAGGGTTTGAATGTTTGCTCGGTTGTCTGCTGGGAAGCGACAGTGGGCAAAAATACTTAACTTGCTAAGGCTCAGACATCTTCCCTGGAAATCGGAAGTAAGACTAGCTTGCTCTTAAGTTGTACATCTGAAACTAGCATCACATTGTACACCAACTATACTTCAGTTAAACGAAAAAAGACTAGAACCAGGACTAGAGTATGTCCATCAGATTTATTTTTATTATTTTTTTCACATTTATTTTTAAAAAGTCAGACCTGAAGCCAAAAATAACAAAGAAAAGTTGTCACATTAAAAAACAAAACAAAACAAAACAAAAAAAAACAACAAAAAAACCTGAGCAAGGGCTTGACTTGTCCCCTCTCAGTCTACTAAAAAAACATAATTGGTTAAAAATATGGGAAGGGATTAGGAAAAATAAGTCTTCCTCTGCTTCATATAAAACATACAACTTTTGTTTAAAAAGAGGGAGTATCTCCCTTGTAAGGTTCCTGAGAGGATTCAATGAGTGGAGGCACGAATGAATTGAAGGCTCACATGGTGGGTGCTCAGCTATTAACTTGCTTACCAAACGTGTCTCTCAGAATTAAAATAAAAACAAAACAAAACAAAACTTTTTTTCTTGACTCTGACTATTGATGAGACATGTTATATTTCCAGGTCCACTAAAGGAGAGTTTTATCTATTCTGCTTGTTTAAGTTACCCCAGTTTTATCATTGATTGATCATACATACAGCTACATGAATTGATATTAAAATTTGCCAAAGGATTATTATATTATTATTATATTAATTATATTAATTTTCTTGTGAAGTAGGCTGAGGAAGGGTGGTTATTCCCATTTTCTAGCTGAGGCAACTGAGACAGGGAAATGTTGGAGGAGTTTTCCAGGGTTACGCCGTTAGTGGGTAGGGACGTTATTAATAGACTTAGGACTTCTGACCCCAGAACTTCCTCCCTCTTGTACTAGCTGGATGTGTGTTCATGGTGATTGGCTTTGATGAAAACAAAGTCCTCTTCTCTGATATCTGCCTTATCTTTGTAAATTTATGTCCCATCATAATTTTCAAACTTGGCAAAAGCAAGAGTGGATAAAGGCATTTCAAGAGCAGTGATTTTGTGATATTATTTCCAAAGGACTATTACAAGAAGAATATAAAGAAAGAAATCAATTTATCAAATAACAGGCTCAAAAGGACCAAGAATCAATTGTACCAGGTAGATGGAACCAAAAGGGACCATGTGCTTACTGCTATAGGTATCATGTATGCCATGTATATTATGGGTCACTGTAGAGATTTTTGTTTATTTTGGTATTGTGGAGTTGATGCTATCACATACTGGAGTTTTGCTTTGGAGTATTTGACTCCACTAAGTGATGTTGGCAGAAGACCTCATCACCCTTGCCTACTATAGCAGGAAATCTTCAGCTACCAGAAGAGGACCTTTTTAGGAGAGAGTTGGCAACTGTTGGTAGTGGAAATCCCCTCTCAGGTACTAAGAGTAACTGAATGTTTCTTCCAGCTGGAAACTGAGTAGATCCTGTGTTTGAAATGACTTCTTCGAGCCTGCTGGCCATTTTTTCTTAAGCTTCATTTCTGGAATCCATGTGGTGATAGACTACTTAAATAAAATAAAAGTTCTGAAGCCACAAGTATGCTTAGCTTCTGATGGTTTCTGGGGTACAGACATATGTAACAATTGTACCTATCATTGTTCCTCTAAGACATTTGATAATTTGATACATGGTTGGGATTATTGAGGCACTGTTTTTGTTGTTGTTGTTTGTTTGTTTTTGGTTTGTTTTTAAATCCAAGAACCATCAGTCTTTGTTCAGAGGCAAATTTCATAAATGAAATCAATGATCTAGTTAGGACATTGTTGCTTATACTGCATAACTGAGCCATCTGTCTCAAACTATAAATTTGGGAATTTCTTTAAGATTTCATTGTGGGGAAAGGGTGGCATTTCTTGACTAAATCTTTAAAACACATGGTATAAGGTGATAGAATGAGAAAATGTTGGAAAGGGACAGGATCGCAAACTAGCAGAGAGCACTGTAGTCCTGATTATTTCCTACTGAAGAATAGTTTATATAAATACAGAATTGTAATCCACATTGAGAGGGAACCCTTGCTATTACTGTAGTGCTTAAGAAATTCCACATATGCTGTGAGAGGCGTGGTGGTGCTTGTATATTTCTTTGGGGGTTTCATTCAGTGATGGGTTTTCTTTCAATGATGGGTTTTCATTGTATTTATAAAATGAACTTTGCATTTGAAGACTTTGAGTAGTACATGTGTCCACACACTTCCCTACACATCTGGGAGAACAACTGGGAGAATATCAGTGCCCTGAGTCCTCGGTGTCACTCTAGGTTTTCTGGTGTGGTCTGTATACACATAGTGTACTTCAAGCATGTCGCAAAGCTTGCTACTGTTAGACATTCCCAACTCACCTCTTCAAGTTGATACAATTGTCTAACATTATTTTAAAGGATATAAGATTGATTTACTCTTAAACCAAAAAAAAGGGGGGGTAGGCAAAGGAACAATTCTGTGAAGAACTGGAAAAGCTCATAAGCAATAAAAATGATTTTTTTGCACATAAAGGATGGTGGAAAAACTGCACTGTTATATCAGAAGGCCATTCATCCCTACATTGGCTGAGCCATTTGCATGTAATTGAGTGAATTCAAATGAGAGCGTTAATAGATGCCTTATGTGTTGATGTGTAATTGATGATGACATTGGAAATATTGTCAATGAGTGTTAACATATTCCAAGCTATTCAGCTTATTCTACCAAAGGTTTTTTCTCCAGGGCAATAGACAGAGGAGTCTTTGTCAATGACCCACATTGTTTTGTGGAACTTTTCGAATACGCTCATAGATGGCACTCAAGATATATTTTTGAAACAAACTCTAGCAGACTCTCAGAAGATGGTTCAAGATGCTCTTAATTCCATTGCAGAATCCTGCTGAAAAGTCACAGCATTGAGTTTATGTATTAGTCTTCTATTGTTGCACTTACTCAAGCTGTGAAACTTCTGTTTAGGGAAGGAATACTTTTGCGAGCAAGCATTATTATGTCCCAGGAAGAACTTACTGTTAAGGTTAAAATCTTGTAGGTTACATTAGACAATTAGATCCCTGGAAAATTCCAATATCTACATATGGATAAATAATGAACATGAGGTTTACTTATGTCTTACCGAGATCCTCTTTATGTACTATAGTTTAAACCCATGTGCCCCTGACATGGACAAGGGTAGTGACCATCAATTCCTCTCCCCCATAACAATGTTAATCAACTCTACCTTCAAAACACTGGGAAACAAGCTGAGGGTTTCAGAGGGGAAGGGGTGGGGGGATGGATGAGCCTGGTGATGGGTACTAAGGAGGGCACGTATTGCATGGAGCACTTGATGTTCTACACAAACAATGAATCATGGAACACTACATCAAAAACTAATGATGTACTGTATAGTGACTAACATAACATAGTAAAAATAATAATTAAAAACAAAACACATCTCTAAACAAAAGGTTGTTTTCCTCTCTCACTCACCACTATTTCTCACCGGGCTACCATGGGAGTACTAGTTGAGTACTGGAGAACTAGCTAGCCTTCTGACTTGTTGCCAAGCATCTTCCCTTACCACTTCAAGATCCAGTCTTCACATTGTAGCCAGAGCTACATTTTTGAAAGGCGTGGCAAATTATGCCTTTCTTCTGCTTAGAATTCTCCGGTCATGCTTAGAATAAGATCCAGATTCCTTCCTTGGGCCTACAAGCCTTACCACATTCTTATGTATGATTAGGGGCTAGTATCTGCTTCAGAGTGGGAGACTTGCTAGTGTCTTAGTTATCAGCTGGCTGGGAGAGGGTAAACCAGGTCTAGGAGGGTAAGCACAGCTGTAGGAATGTATTGGATCAGAACATCAAAGGCTGTGGCAGATTTGGGTCCAATACAGGCTGGATTCAATATTCTTAGGGGGTCGGTCTGGGAGCAGGGTACTAGAATAGGGCTCTCGAATTTGGTGACAGCACTCTCCAGGCTGGTGATTCCAGGCATGTTAAGGTCGGAGCACTACTCTGCAGGGTCCAGCCCTCCCACCCCCAACTTCTCCCACCCTTGTGACAGCTAACAAATCACCTGTGTTCAGAACAGGACTCCAGTCCAGGAGGGAACTGGTTTACGTTCTGGGATCCAGCAGTTGGGAACAGGGAGGAGGAAGGCAGGCTACATTCTTGGTAGACTGACATATACCCAGGGCAGAACAAGATGTTGTGGGCCGCATCTGCTAGGGAGCTTCATAGGGTCAGGCAGGGCAAAGCCCTGCGTTTGATGGTTTTCAACACCCGTAGCTGGATGGGGTCCTTTGGAATCCAGTTTGTTCTCAGCCTCAGAGCAAGGCTCTTTCCCTCTGAGTGGGGACTTGCTTCCTATTTCACTGTGAACTGTATTGCCACAGAGTTCAGTCAATCCTTGGTATTTAGTGGAAAAGGTCCTAGTCAGAAAAGAGTTTTTAAAATTAAAAGCTGAACCACAACTGTCCCTTCATTCATTCATCATGCTGGCCCTCATAGAGGGGCACTTATTTATTTTATTTTAATTTAGTTTAACTTAATTTTAATTTCTTTTGTTTTATTTTATTTTTCGTTAAGGCTGAGGTACTTTCCCAGCATTCAATGTCTGGCGAAGATGTTTGATAAGCCTCTGATGGTGACAATGGAGTCTACATTTTCCTTTGAGCTTAATATGGTCTTTTCCATAGTTTGCTTAAGCATCTTCAGATTGGCCTACACAGTCACCTCTTCACATTTCTGTCACTTCCTCTGGTAGTTCTTTCATAAGCAACATTAATCCCTTTAAATCCTCAACTTGTCCTTAGGATTTGCCTCCAGCACCCTTATTAGATCCTACCTAGCCTACTTTCTCTTTCTGTGGTTTTCTTGCTGGGGTATAGTAACACTTACTCTGCATTTTGATTCTCTGTTTCCCGCTTAAAAAGAAATCGAGCTTCTCAAAACTCCAAGGCACCAAAGACCATTTATTTTCAACCTTTAATTTCCTGGTGGAGAGAAAGGCACACATATTCCCTGGGAAGGCGCCTTGGATGTCCTTCATGAGGCTGATCTTGTGCTGGAGGGGGACATCAGAGACACGCACAGCAGGAGGTGAAAGTTGATGTAGCTCACCTTGGGGAATTGAGAGTTTTATTGTCTTGAGCCTCTTCCATCTGAAAAATAGAGGTAAAGGGCAAATAAGGAAAAGAGAATTGGATTGTTTCAAGAGGAGCATTCTCAGTTCTCAGCAATAAAGATAATAATTAAAGCATCAGTGAGTTATTAGGGTAGCTTACCCATTGTGTTTGCGGAGTTCTTGGAAATCATTGAGAAAAAGAAGAGACAGTCACCTGGCTAGCTGGTTTTGGCAGTGTGCTGCCTTGTAAGCAGGTGGATGGGGTGCTCTGGAGATAGAACAGAGTACAGCTGACAGAATAAGGGAAATCACAGGTAGATGTGGGAGCCAGGCCGAGCATCTCCTGGACTGGGACAAGCAGATACTCTCACCCTCCTCATCTCCTTCACCCCTGTATCCAGCATATACACAGGATTGTGGTTTTAACTAGTTTTAATTATTTTCAATAGTCCCATGTGCCTAGGGCTGCTATACTGGAGAGTACAGGACACTAGGGGAGCCCCCTACCCAGAGCAGAGAGGTACTCAAGAATGCCCATCGGCTGACATAATGAATGAATGGACAAAGGAAAATAATGAAAATGATGAACGAACAATGGAGAAAATAAGTATCTATCTACTTGTCTCACGGCATTGCTAGGAGGGTCAAGGAGTTTAAGATGCATCTGAGAACTTTAACAAACTTTCCAAGCTGCTCTTCTAGAGGAAAGTGCTACTTGGAAGTGAAGCGCTACTTAAAAATCTGCACATGACTGAATTTTCTTTATCATTTTTGGATGGAAACATATTAAAATGTAGAATATAACTTGTTGCCTTCTTAACCCTTCACTTGGTTGAACTTTGAGTATTTTTAAGAGCGCTCACTGCGGGGAAGAGTTGGGCGCCCCTCTCAGTTCTTCTTACCACATTATCAACTTGCAGCTTCTCCCGTCGTTATGCTTAGTGTAAAAGCCCCGTCCCTCCTTCCCCTCTAGTCTGTCTATAATCTAATATATTCTGAACAACCAAGTAAAGAAGCTGATTAGAATCATATCACAGTCAGTGAGTGTTCGGAAGACTCTGGCTGACCTACTGTGTATGACCAGCACATAGAGACACGTGCCTCCGTATCCAGAGGGGATAGAGGTCAGGAAGGCATTCTCGTGACATTGAAGTCAGAATTTCAGACATTGTTTGCTTTTACTTATTGCGGGACTTTATACAGAAGGCAAAGTATTGCCTCTTATGTGGCTGTGATCTTATTGTTTTGTGTGATTTCTACACAGAGTCGAAGTTAGTTTCTTCTTGCTGTGGGAATCTTGATTAATAGACAGGCCTCCTCTTGCAAAGGGATCAGTGGAGGACTAGATTGAGTATTAGGCGATGTTGTCTCTATTCCTGGCTTACACAAAGCTTCTATTTGACTTTGAATGCAAAGGATACGTGCTTCATTCATTCCACCACTTTGTTACGCAGTTAAAAAGTTAAATAATTTTGACGGTCTTGTTGTATTAATAAGAACTGTGTCCTGTAGGTTTTTCAGGAAAGGTTCCGACCAGTGCTTGAGAAACTAAATGCATTGTCAAGATCAGCTACTAGCCTTCAGGCTTTGTGGTGCCCGGGACAGTGTGTACCCAGCACTTAAGACAGAAACAGGCACAGATTAGAGCTCTGTAAATAATTGCTGAGCAACTAGTGAATGTATGATGAGTGAATGAACCAGTATGTGTATGAAAGAACCAACAGTGCCCATAACTCACCACTCAGTTTTCATGGGATTAGGCACAATCCAGTTCTCAGCTAGTCTGGGGAATTTGTGCTGACCTTACTTGATTGCCTGGGAAGATTTTCCCTGGCACACTCAGACACAGCTATCTGTTCAAATATTATCCAACAGCAGCCTGGTTTGTCCAACACCAGAAGCTGGTAGACTTGGTCTTTTTCACATCTTTAAGCAACATGACATGAATATTACAAAGAGTCACTCTGAACCACCTGCTGGCAATCACTATTTCCCTAGGGCCAGCTGAATCAGAGACATCGACTCGATCCAATTTCGTCTCTCTGATTTAATTGGCAATTTTGCTGGGTAGCTGGAGGGGGCATGCTTTCATCTTTGGCAGATCTGGCTAAGTTGTAGGTTGTAAAAGGGTGTGGAAGGGAACTGCTCTGGGACACTTGGGCCTCACTGGGCAGGCTGCTAGATGCCTTCTTCCTCAGGGTCTCATAAAAGGAGAAGCAGGGAGTGGACAGGTCAATAGCTCGCCCTGCAACTGGGATGTCTAGGAGGGGGTACTCATTGCCCTTTTCTTGCCCCCAGGGCCCCCAGTGGAGGAGGAGCAGAGAGCCCTGGTCTTGGGTGTGGTCAAATTCACATTGTTGCCTGAACCCCAGTTAGAGAGAACCAGGGGCCAATTGGCCAATTTGTACAAATTTTAACTTTTTTGTTCTTGGAGAGATGTAGTTTCATGAAAGTAACTGACAACTCAGCCACAAGAAGTAATTTTCACATCAGAGACACAGCGAGAGACCTGGCTTTCTAAGACGTCTTCTTCAGACTTACGGAAGCCATTCTCATGCTGGGGGTGGGGGAGGAGGAAGAACCCTTCTTCTACTTTTTTTCTTTCCTTTCCACCCCAGTCTTGCACTGTACAGAGTTTGAAGTGGGCCAGACCATACAAGAACCAAAGTAACTGTAGAATCACGGACCTTATGGGAGAGAGCAGATCAACAACAGTGGTGATCAACAATGAAATCAACAGATCCCAGGGTAGCCTGAATGTAGGCCATCCAGCAGGGGAGAGACTGATCAGCACCATTGGAGGGGACCGGCAGCCTTTCAAGGAGAGTAGTGAGCTATCCAGAGGCCCTGAGGTGGTCCGGGAGGAGCTGAGGCTCTAGCAGATTTGCCAGAGGGTCTCAGTATGTATACTCCCCTCCCCATGTTTGATTTTAACTCTCTGGTCTTTGAGGTCTGAGAAACTGAATTATATTTAATTACTGATTCACATGACTGCATTGCCACCTGCATACACTTAAGCATCTCCTCTTGGATTTTTCCTGATGCTTTTGGGAGGGACAGGGTGGAATTAAAGAAAAAAAAAGTCACTCACTACCCTCGAGGAATTTCAGTTATGTCACAGAAGCTGTAAGTACAGTGTTGACAGAAGTGCCAAATGTGTCAATTCCATGAGAGAAGACTGGATGAAAAACTTCTCTGAAGGCTTAGATGAGATCCTGACTCCCACCAACTATTATTAGAGGGGGTCCTTCATAAAGCTATGCCACTGCTCCCCTAAGGAGCATAACTTTGAGGAATGTATACCTAAGTATTTGTTAGAGTGTGCTTTCACATGTTTTACTCATGACTGAATATAGAAATCCACAAGTGCCCCCCGAAGAACCCTTTCCGTAAGATGCTGACAAAACAGGTAGAGGTCTTATACAGATGTTCAGAGAAGAAGATAGGAGTGTTACATGCCAAGAGTTGATTGAAGGAGTAAGCATGACCCACGCTATTAGGAAGTCATACTTGACTAGTTGCAAGCTGATGAGTTAATTGAATAAAGTCAAAACAAAAGAAGAGCAAAGTATTTAAATGTACACACATAAGAACACACACACATACTACACACACACACACACACCCCGCTTGACTCAAAGATCCATTAGCTTCTCTTTATTGTAAAACCTTAACTAATCAACCCATGTCAATCAGATGGCAAAACAGATAAAAGAGAATTATTTCATGCATCTGACATCAGAGATGGATTGAACACCAAATAGTCATCTAGGCATTGGCATTACTGACAGGTTTTTGGAATATCAAAAATATAGGTCTTCAAATCCAGTATGAACATGAAGCCTTTGGAATGAGAGCTCCTCAGAGATTAGAACCATCTTGCTTCAGGTTGACTGAAGAGTTCCAGCAGAGCCAGAAACGATGCCACCATTGAATAATGGTAAATACTACATTAGCCATTTTCTTACTCATTTCTTTAATAAAAACTGATTAATCAGAACCTCACATGTACCACTGGCCCACCACCTGCTAGAGGAAATTAGTACCTAGATCCTATAAAACAGAGCTTTTGACTAACCTAGATGGATTCTAATAATCTAGGTAGTTTGAGAGGATGTTATGCTATCGTGTGGGTAGGCTTAAGGACTCATCTTGGTGTCCTAAAAAGTGTTATTCACCATTCTGGGGCCATGGAATCCATAGCACAACTAGTTTTAAGTGATCTCTTAAGATTATGCTGAAAATGAGTTGCAAAGCTGGAAAGTGAATTTCTGTTCCTAGGTACTGTTCATTAAGAATTTGTGATAGAGTGTCCTTTATGTTTTCTCTTGACCGTGTTTCCTGGGGGAGGTGGGAATGACTAAGATAGATGTCTATGAAAGAATGAATATTGATGATACATTATGTAAGGCTCAATGAAAGTTGTGAATTCACCAGATGCTTGGAAAGTCAGCAGCTTCTCTATTATGCATTTCCTTGGCCTAAGCTTGGATGTTTTCCAAGAAGTGGTTACAGAAGCAAGTGGAAGGACCTGGTGTGAGTGAGTGTGTGTGTGTGTGTGTGTGTGTGCATGTGTATTTGTGTGTGTGTAAACTCTAACTTGTTAAAATGAGGAATGTGTGAGCAACTTCCAAATCTTCCTTTAACTGAATGATGAGCTTAGATTTTATAGGAAATCAAATTAGAGGCTGAAAAAAAAACAAAAAAACCCACCAGGATCCTTACTTCTAAACAAGCTGGCCTCTAGGCAATCGTTTTTAGGGGAACCAGGTCCTTACTGCTAAGTTTGCTTAGCAACACGTTTTCTTGATGACGGTTCTCAAAGCGGAGGGAAGTGAATGGAGGTTTGATTAACCACAGGCCATAATGGCTATATCAGTTTCTTTTGTAAGTGAAAGATTGTCTTTGCATATTCATAAGAGGGGTGTCTAAGCAGCACTGCTGGAGCTGTCAAGACCTCTAAGCTGTGCTGGATTAGTAAGTGTATGGGAGGCCTCCCAATGGGTGGCCCTGGGGACATTTTTTCACAATCAAGGAATTCAGATTGTACAGAATTTACTCACTGTAAAAGTTGTTAGGCATAGAAGGAGGTTATAGAATTTATTTTTCCCATAGATCTTTAAGGACAGGACAGAAACTCACTGAATAGGTTGGACTCAATACAATCCCAAAGCCTTTGAAATGAACTATTACTAGAGTGGAAGGGCTAAAGGAAATGGAGAAACCCAGAAGCATGAAAGTCAATCCAATTATCTCAGCAGCTGGGGGTCGGGGTGGGCATATAAATTGGACATTGTGTGGGATGAAGGATAAATTTTGTATTTTAGGATAATTCAGATTTCCCTGGTCACATGCTACTGTAATGAGCTTGGCCCAGTGGGTCTAACCTGTTAAAATGTATCCACATACTAGGGTCATCTGAATTAGGAAAATAAATAAAAGGCTCACATTATTTATGCCAGAGGCTAAAGTTTTATTTCATTTCTATGATTTTTTTCTTTTAAAGTTACTCATCGTGTATTATTTCATTTTATGCTCCAAACAGGTTCAACTAAATGATCATGGTCCACATTACATTATTTGCAACAAACTCTCAGAATTATCGGCAAGGCTAAGTTTAGAATCTAATGCCCTTTCCACGAAACCATACTGTTTCCTTCCAAATGCTTCTCCTTTTGGCATTTTCTTTTCTTTTTTTTTTTTAAAGATTTTATTCATTTCATTTGACAGACAGAGATCACAAGTAGGCAGAGAGGCAGGCAGAGAGAGAGAGGAGGAAGCAGGCTCCCTGCCGAGCAGAGAGCCCGATGCGGGGCTCTATCCCAGGACCCTGGGATCATGACCTGAGCCGAAAGCAGAGGCTTTAACCCACTGAGCCACCCAGGCGCCCCTCCTCTTGGCATTTTCTTTTTTCTTTTTTTTTAAAGATTTTATTTATTTATTTGTCAGAGAAAGAGAGGGAGAGAGAGCAAGCACGGGCAGACAGAATGGCAGGCAGAGGCAGAGGGAGAAGCAGGCTCCCCGATGAGCAAGGAGCCCGATGTGGGACTCGATCCCAGGACGCTGGGATCATGACCTGAGCCGAAGGCAGCTGCTTAACCAACTGAGCCACCCAGGCGTCCCATTGGCATTTTCTTAATTCTGCAGTTTTGTAAAAGGGTTCATGTGTCAAAGAGTATTCCATTCCAGAGATCTGAGTCAAGAGAGGTGATCACATGGGGCGCCTGGGTGGCTCAGTGGGTTAAAGCCTCTGCCTTTGGCTCGGGTCATGATCCCAGGGTGCTGGGATCGAGCCCCACATCAGGCTCTCTGCTCAGCAGGGAGCCTGCTTCCCCTCCTCTCTCTCTGCCTGCCTCTCTGGCTACGTGTGATCTCTGTCTGTCAAATAAATAAACAAAATCTAAAATAAATAAATAAATAAAAACAAACTCAAAGCATATTAAAAAAAAGAGAAAGAGGTGATCACAGCTACCTATGTACAAGTGGATCGAACACAGATTTCCATCCCCACCGGTTCCACTCTAGCCTACGTGTCACAAAATCTACGGTGAGGAACATTGCAAGAGACAGATGTGGAAGGAGGACTTACATGCTCACAGCAGCTTTCAAACAATTCCTACCCAAGATAAAAACTTAGTTTAACGAATACACACACAGAGCGATGAACACTTTTCAGGGAGTTGGTTTTGCCTGTGAGCTCCTAGAGACCATTTTTTTGATCCCTAAATTCAGCTTCCAGGAACCTTTAAACAAATGTACGCTGCATTATTCTCATTATTCAATTATGACAGTCTTTCCCCCAGCATTTTAATTAGCACTCATTTACTGAGAATTAAACTGTCATTTTAGTTGAACTCAAAGGAGTACCCCAGGGACATGCATTCCACAAGATAATAAAAGCACCATATAATTCTGATGCTTCAACAATTGAGATCGGAGCCACGACAGGGTTTTTTCTGTCAGCCATCTCTGATGGGACTTGATCATTGTGCTTAAGCGAGGGGTGGAGGGCACCATCTTTCTATCCCCGAAAGTCGGAGGCCAAATCATGTTGGGTCAAGAAAATCTGAGCTTTGATGCCTGCTTGATGCTATTCAGCAGAAAAGTCAAAGGAAAGGATCAACATGTTAGACATTTGGCTCCCAACCCCAGTTTTGCCCCAGGACTGCTGTGTTTTCTAGGGGAAGATTGGCCCAGCTTTCGCACAGGTGTGATTGAAGGGTATGGTCATGACGGGGCTGTGATTGTAGCTTTGGCTGCTTTCTAGATCTGCTCTCACTCTTCGGATACGACCCTTTTCCTTGCTGTTCATCGTGGAAGACATTTCATATCTGACTATGGCAGGAAACTCTGTCAAGACTAGGAGATAAAGAAGCACCGTAGAATATCCTGTTGTTATGTGGTATTTGCCACTTCCTTTCATTTCTCCAGGTTCAGGATAGAACCAGTTGGGTTTTTTGTTTTGTTTTGTTTTGTTTTTAGCGGGCTTGAGACCTGATTTACCTTACAGATTTTCATGGTGAATATTCTGTCAGCCAAGTAATTCTCCAGTTTTGAAAAGCCGAATGACCTCAGTTGATTAAAATAAGTAAAAATCATCTGAGCGCAATTAAAAGGTACAAACTTCCAGCTATAAGTTAAATAAGTCCTAGCATGGGGACTATAGTTAATAATGATGTATTATATATTTGAAAGTTGCTTAGATAATAGATCTTGAAAGTTCTCATCACATACACACACAATGGAAATTATTTGTGGCAATGGATGTTAACTAAATTTGTTGTGGTGATCATTTCACATTATCTACGTATTGAATCACTAGTTGTAAACCTTAAACTAATGCAGTGTTATAGGTGAATCATATCTAAATAAAACTGCAGAAAAATCACAGGACCACAGGATTGTAAAAGAGACATGACCTTGGTAATCCAGTAATATCCAGCACCCCCATTTTATAGTTGGGAAGACTGAGGGTCACAGATATTGGGTGACTTTCCCAGGGCCAAATGACTTAATTTGTGGGAAATGAAAACTAGAGCTCAAGTATCCCGATTTTCATGTATTTGTCTTCCCTATACCTAGAAGGCAGGCAGTACACTGTAGTGGGAAGACCAGGAACCCTGGGCTCCACATGCCTGGGTGTGAGTCCCAGCTCCATCACCTCCTACTGAGTCACTCTGAAAATGTCTTAATTTTCATGAAAGTACTATCTCAGTTCTAACATACGGTAAGTACTCAAAAGCATTCTGTGTTGTTGTTACTATATCTCCCTATTTTCTATGAGTCCTTCTAGCCACCACAGTGTAGGAAGCAGGCACTTGTGTTTTGTCTTTCTATCCCCATCCCTTATCTTCTTCCACCGTGCTTTATACCAGCTCTTTGTGCTTTATATCTAAACCTCACAACAAACATGCAAGGTAAGTGGTATCTGTCCATCTCTAGGATGAAAAAAAATAGGCACAAAGAAATAATTTGTCCAAGGTCCACAACGAACAAATCAGGATTCTCTTTGATTACAAAATCTAGACAACTTCCGTATATGTTAAGTTTGTTATCACTTACAGTTCTCAGTCTAGACCTTTCAGATGTTATCTATTGTCCGTGGAGTTTGTCGTGAAGGAGGGGAGGGCAGCGTGCATTTTCCCAAAACATGTTTTAGAAGTACATTCTATTGTTTGCTGGTGAGATGGCTTTACCTCTAGACCTATTCCTCTTTGGCAGTAAAAGATTGATCTTTTCTTACCTCAGATTCCCTGAAAATCATGTACCTGGAGAAGAAGTTTAGAAGTTCTATGAGAGAAGAGGGTGAATTCCTAATAAAAGTGAGAGTATCTCACTTTTTTGCTATTTGAGCTTGTATTTGGCCTTAAAAAGACAGAAGCAGGGGTGTCTGGGTGGCTCAGTCAGTTAAGCCTCCAGCGCTTGGTTTCCACTTAGGTGGTGATCTCAGGGTCTTGAGATTGAGTCCCTAGTCAGGCTCAGGGCTCAGCGTGGAGTGTGGTTGAGATACTCTCTCTCTCTCTGCCCCTTCCTCTTGTGCTCTCTTTCTCTCTCTCTCAAATAAATCCATCTTAGAGAAAGAGACAGAAGCAAAGAAAAAATCTTCTTTGAAAAGTAGACGAGAATAACTGGACTGAAGAAAAAGTAAGAAAATTTTTTTTTTTTTTTGTCCTCACAAAATTCTCCAGGAATATTTGCTCTGCTCTCAGTGATAGCCTGCCATTTTGATGTTCCCCGTACCGAAGAATGCTGAAGTCCAGAGCTCCTACAAGACTTCTTGTGAAATGCTTGTTTCCTTTTAGTTCAAGTGAGTTCTTTTATTCCTGTGTGTGATTTTGAATTTTCTTGGCAAAGCTAAGGGGAAAAAAAACTCCTCCTGAACAGATGAGGATCTCTTCTCTTCATATCGATTTGAGAAAAGGAGCTTCTGCCACATACTTTCATCAGGATTAAAGCGTTCTGATGTCTGCCCTGCAAATGTGAAATTACAGGAAGTAGCCAGGATGGAAGGAAGGTTTATCAGAAGCCAACATGAAACAGGCTTTTGGCCAGTTAATCTCCTGAATATAGTAAGAATAACTGTCAGTCTGTCAGCCAACATTGGCTTGTTCTAGAACCACCAGTGGTCAAATGGCATTCTTGACCTTAGGAATTTACTTTATAGTAAGAAGACAGTGAAGACAGAAATAAATTCAGGACCAGGCCATAAGCTAATAATTATAGTGCATATGTAATAATAAGTTGTAGTTCACTAACCGCTCTTCTGTGCATTCTCTCTCTTAATCTTCAGGATTAATTGTGGTTTTCTAGGGAGGTACTAGACACTGGAGTGGGAAACATATTCTCTCCAGTTATCTCTCATTTCTGAGAGACAACCTTCCTATCATGAAGGTTAGAGTCTCTTCCTCTCTTTGAGCTCTGGGTCATCTTCTTGTCTCTGAGACTACTCTCTCCCGAGGTGAGCTCATCCATTCCGATGACTTTCCATATCACCATCATGTTGATACTTCCAGATCTGTATCTTCATCCCTACTCTCTCATCTGAGCTGGGGATTCATATATTTTACTATATAACTAACTACAGTCGATACTGTAATTAGGTACCTCATAGGAATCTCTGTGTTAAGACATCCAAAATGGAACTCTTGATTTTCCTTCTGCTCTCAAACTTGTTTTTTTTTTTAAGATTTTATTTATTTATTTGACAGACAGAGATCACAAGTAGGCAGAGAGGCAGTCAGAGAGAGAGGAGGAAGCAGGCTCCCCGCTGAGCAGAGAGCCCGATGCGGGGCTTGATCCCAGGACCCTGGGATCATGACCTGAGCTGAAGGCAGAGGCTTTAGCCTACTGAGCCACCCAGGCGCCCCTCAAACTTGTTTTTGCTGCACCCACACTTCATCCCTCCCAGTCCTACCTCTAAAGAAAAAGGGCCTCACCAGCCACCCTGGGCTCAGACCAGGAACTTAGTAGTAACCCTTAATTTCTGTCCTTCCATCATTGCCCACATCTAGTCTACGAGCAAGTCCTCTTAATTATACACCACAGTTGTGCAAGACACTTCAAGCTGTTTTTACCTCCTCATCTCCTCTTACCATCATCTTAGCCCCAGTCCTCATTGTCTCCGGCCAGGTACCTGCAGTGGTTCCCTAGTAGATCACCTTGCTCCCACTCTGCCCTTCCACCCATCCCTGACAAGCCAAATGGTATGCCACCCATCCCTGAAAACCCTAGATAGTATCTAGAGAGATCTGTAAATAGCAAAACAAAACAAAGCAAAGCAAAACCAACTTGTGTCTTTCCTATGCTTAAATCTGTTAATGATCTCCAATTCTACTTAGAAGACATTTAAATTCTTTTCTCTGCCTTAATTACCATGCGGGATATGGCTCCTGCCCATGGCCTAAACTCCCCAATCTCATTCCAGGCTCCTGTCTCCATTGTCACCATTGTTCAGCCTTTCCTGGCTTTCTGACACTTTGTAGAACACACCAAGCTCTTTCCTACACCAGGAGCTTTGCACCTGTTGTTTTCTTTCCCTTTCTGGCTCTTAGCCTGGTTCCTCCTCATTTTCCACACATGGTTTTATATTTAACCTCTCCTGGTCACCCCCTCCCCTTACTTATTTCTCTGTCACCACACCTGGTGGATTTTCTTCTTAGGGCTTACTTTTGTCTAAAACAATTTCAATTTGGAACTGGGATCATCCGTGTGTATCAGGGCAGTTTTCCAAATTTCCCTATTTGGGGCCTGATGTTAAGTCATCTACTTGCCTTTTTGTATCAATAACTCACAATAGCCTCTCCAAGAATCCTGCCTTACCTTGATTTCTTTTTTTTTTTTTTAAAGATTTAACCTATTTATTTAACAGAGAGAGAGAGAGAGACTACAAGCAGGCAGAGCAGCAGGCAGAGAGGGGAGGAAGCAGGCTCCCCGCTGAGCAGAGACACTGATGTGGAGCTCGATCCCAGGATCCTGAGATCATGACCCGAGCCGAAGGCAGAGGCTCAACCCACTGAGCCACCCAGGCGCCCCCTTACCTTGATTTCTAACAAGGCTAACTGATTTATACAAGCCACATAGAGGCAAGTGTTCCTGTTTGCCAATCAAAGCTCTTTGCACTTTACTGAAGCTTAGGTGACAGGGGTGGTTAATGGGCAGGGGGACGCATGACTTTCTGAAAAAGCGACAAAGAATGAGCCTGGTGACTGCCTATGGCTGATGCATTTTCACTAAGTAAATTCCAAAACTATTTGTCAGTGATTTTCAGTTAGCTACTACTTGTGTCTCTCTTCTCTCTCTTTAGTATAATGGGAAGAAAACTCTACTTGCCCTCATGTGGACACAATATAAAGACTAATGAAGTCTTTGAACTAGGAAGGCATACTTGTTACCTGGGTAATTCACTCTGGTTTTTTTTTTTTTTTTTTTCAGAATGATTTTAAAACCATAAGAGGCATGCTTCTCAGGACAAACATTTTGTACTTCTAGTTGCTTTCTTTTCTTGCTCATAGCATTGTCATCCTTGTTAGATGCCCACTTCAGAGCAACCTTTACTGGAGAGAGAATGAATAAGACAAAGGAAGAAAGACATGACCCCAAAAGGGGTTGGGTTGGAGTGCAGGAGAGGCCAATATGAGCAATCTCTGCTCCTGCTTGTTTTAATCATCTCCCAGTTAAGTTCAACGCTCACTTCCCTGTGGCTGTCATGAGCTGTGACTTCAGCTCATGGTATCTGAGTACATTGAAATTTAACACCACCGACATTGTAATGATGCTCAGTACCACACTCTAATTAAAGCCAGCCACTGGCAGCCATGTGAACCCTTTGTGAAGGAGATGATGCAGTGAACCCTGATGCCTGAGAGAGAAAGGAGAAGCAGTGAGGAAGGAGCCAGGCGGTACAAGAACTCTGAAGTCTATACAAGGAGCACAGGGTCCAAGTGTTGACCATTATCTGCTCTTCCATCCTTGTGGCTCCTAGGGGATCCCCCTGCTCTGGTTTTGTTTCTGCAGAGTGAGGAGAGGTAATGTGGTTTAGTTGGGAAATACCCCAAAATAAACACACACACACACAAAGCTTCATTCCACAGGGAAGAAAACCAAGGCCTGGAAGAGGACTATAATAACGAACCTGAGCTTCTCCCAGATCATTTTTCACACAACTACTTAAAGTGTGAAGCTTAGCAAAGATCAATGAATTGATAATGAATCTGCAATATTGGCAACTAAGCTCTAGTGATTTTTCTTAAGAGACAGGCTGCTACTGGCTCGGCCATGAAAGCTGCATCAACTATATTGATAAATGGAGACAAAGTCAGGGTCAATGTCATCTCCATTGACTCTCCCGCCTCTTCCCACCCACAACTGATTGCAGTAAATAGCACCATCTCATTTGGCTCTTGAAGTTGAATCCTAGGGGTCATCCTTGAGCCCCTCATTCTGTCCACATCCAGCCCATTGGAGATTTCTAGCCCATCTTCCTTCATTAGTATGGGAGGCCTATGCTATTTCAAAGTCCAAGAATATACTTTACAGTGAGGTGCAAAATCAGTTATTTCTGAGAGAAAGACGTGAGGAAATCATATCACAAATAAGAAGGGCACTTGCACAGGTAATGGTCACAGCAGCATGGGAAAACCAGAGAGGGACAGATTTATCTTGAACATAGCCAAGGCTATTTCTTCCATTCCTGTCTTGCTAAGTGAATGAGAGACTTCTAGACATAATGGATTTTCATACCATATCTCCTAGCAAAAATGTATATAAAGAAGGTTCTGGAAGGATAGTGACTGAAGGTGTGAAACAGGTCCTAAATGGACTTAAATAATATCTCCCATTCATCCATTATCTGGCTGCATCACCACCGTAGTCCAAGCCAATGCCCTCTTTTCCAGACCACTGGACATGACCCCTGAGGCACCCCCTCCACCCACTCAACCACCTGTCACTGGGACAGCAGCAGAATAATGTTTTCACCATAAATCAACTC
The DNA here is from genome assembly GCF_902655055.1 of Lutra lutra. Lineage (NCBI taxonomy): Eukaryota > Metazoa > Chordata > Mammalia > Carnivora > Mustelidae > Lutra > Lutra lutra. The sequence continues at coordinate 17,899,462 of NC_062287.1, read as the reverse complement.
ACTTTCTTATCCCTGCTTGAAACTCTACAGGGATTTTCCATTACATTTAGAAAAAATTTCAAACCCCTCACCCTGGCCTATAAGTCCTTATATGATTTGGCTGCAGCTAATTTCTCTGACTGATCTGGTACTTCTCTCCACATTGCTTACTATCCTACAGCCACACTGGTCTTCTTCTGTTCCCTGAAGATACTAAAGCCATCCCTCCGTAGGCCTTTTGTAGCAGCCCTTCACTCTGGAATGCTCTTCCCCCAGACACTCTCCAGGCTGATTTCTTATCACTCAGAACTTAGCCTCAAATGTCTCCTTCTCAGAGAGCTTGCCATAGACAGTCATCACCACATTATTCTGCTTTATTTTCTTCGTGGCATTTACCACTCTCTGAAATCATTTGTTTATTTCCCATTGTCTTTGACTCTGCTCTCTAGAATGCAAGGCACATGTGAGCTAAGATACTGTGTCATTACCCATTTTATTCTCAGTGCCAGGAACAATGCTGGGTGCCTAGAAGGGGCTTGCTCAATAAAAAGTTGTTGAATGGATAAACGAATGAAAACATGGAAGGTCAACCATCCTTAATATCATCCTCATAGCACCTGTCATATACACCAGGCATATTATCTCAATCTCCACAACTACATGATAAAAACATTACTCTTGTCAACTGACAGACAAGGAACTAAGGTTAAGAAGGTTATGGAACTTCCCAAGTTAGCAGGTAGAGAAGAGTGAAAGCAGTGTGTCTGGCTCTGAAACCTCTGCTTTTCCTCTCTCACCCTGTGGTTACATCGCATGGCTGGTGCTGCTTTGCTGGGGCATGGGTCTAAATCCATCCACACGTTCGTTCTTTTATTTTGTCAGCTGTTTATTTGGGACCAGTTGTGTGCAAGGCGCTATATGAGGTGTGAATTTTGCCATGAATGAGATAGAATTCTTGCTTTCACTTCTCTTACACTCCAACAATTATTTGGTTAATGCTCACAAGCATCATTCTGACGGTGTTCATCGGCTCAGGCTGCCATTACAAAATACTGCACACTGGTGGCTTACACAACAGAAATTAATCTCCTCACAGTTCTCGAGGCTAGAAGTCCAAGATCAAGGTGCTGGCAGGGATGGCTTCCTCTGAGCCTTTCTCTTTGGTTTGCAGGGAACCACTCCCTTGCTGCATCCTCACATGGCCTTTTCTCCACACCTGAGCACCCCTGGTGTCTCTTCCGCTTCCTCTATGGAAACAGGTCGTAGTGAATTGGGGCTTCATTTATGTTATGACTCAATTTACCTGTACCTTTTTAGTTTTATTTACTTATTTATTTTAGTTAATTTATTATTTTTTTAAATTTTTTTTTAAATTTTTTCAGCATAACAGTATTCATTATTTTTGCACCACACCCAGTGCTCCATGCAATCCGTGCCCTCTACAATACCCACCACCGGGTGCCCCCAACCTCCCACTCCCCACCCCTTCAAAATTCTCAGATCGTTTTTCAGAGTCCATAGTCTCTCATGGTCCACCTCCCCTTCCAATTTCCCTCAGCTCCCTTCTCTCCATCTCCCCTTGTCCTCCATGCTATTTGTTATGCTCCACAAATAAGTAAAACCATATGATAATTGACTCTCTCTGCTTGACTTATTTCACTCAGCATAATCTCTTCCAGTCCCGTCCATGTTGCTACAAAACTTGGGTATTCATCCTTTCTTTTTTCCTTTTTTTTTTTTTTTTTACAGCTTTATAAACATATATTTTTATCCCCAGGGGTACAGGTCTGCGAATCGCCAGGTTTACACACTTCACAGCACTCACCATAGCACATACCCTCCCTAATATCCATAACCCCACCCCCCTCTCCCAACCCCCTCCCCCCATCAACCCTCAGTTTGTTTTGTGAGATTAAGAGTCACTTATGGTTTGTCTCCCTCCCAATCCCATCTTGTTTCATTTACTCTTCTCCTACCCCCTTAACCCCCCATGTTGCATCTCCTCTCCCTCATATCAGGGAGATCATATGATAGTTGTCTTTCTCCGATTGACTTATTTCGCTAAGCATGATACCCTCTAGTTCCATCCACGTCGTCGCAAATGGCAAGATTTCATTTCTTTTGATGGCTGCAGAGTATTCCATTGTGTATATATACCACATCTTCTTTATCCATTCGTCTGTAGATGGACATTTAGGTTCTTTCCATAGTTTGGCTATTGTAGACATTACTGCTATAAACATTCGGGTGCACGTGCCCCTTCGGATCACTACGTTTGTATCTTTAGGGTAAATACCCAGCAGTGCAATTGCAGGGTCATAGGGTAGTTCTATTTTCAACATTTTGAGGAACCTCCATGCTGTTTTCCAGAGTGGTTGCACCAGCTTGCATTCCCACCAACAGTGTAGGAGGGTTCCCCTTTCTCCGCATCCTCGCCAGCATCTGTCATTTCCTGACTTGTTAATTTTAGCCATTCTGACTGGTGTGAGGTGATATCTCATGGTGGTTTTGATTTGTATTTCCCTGATGCCGAGTGATGTGGAGCACTTTTTCATGTGTCTGTTGGCCATCTGGATGTCTTCTTTGCAGAAATGTCTGTTCATGTCCTCTGCCCATTTCTTGATTGGATTATTTGTTCTTTGGGTGTTGAGTTTGCTAAGTTCTTTATAGATTTTGGACACTAGCCCTTTATCTGATATGTCATTTGCAAATATCTTCTCCCATTCTGTCAGTTGTCTTTTGGTTTTGTTCACTGTTTCCTTTGCTGTGCAAAAGCTTTTGATCTTGATAAAATCCCAAAAGTTCATTTTTGCCCTTGCTTCCCTTGCCTTTGGTGATGTTCCTAGGAAGATGTTGCTGCGGCTGACGTCGAAGAGGTTGCTGCCTGTGTTTTCCTCGAGGATTTTGATGGATTCCTTTCTCACATTGAGATCCTTCATCCATTTTGAGTCTATTTTCGTGTGTGGTGTAAGGAAATGATCCTATTTCATTTTTCTGCATGTGGCTGTCCAATTTTCCCAACACCATTTATTGAAGAGGCTGTCTTTTTTCCATTGGACATTCTTTCCTGCTTTGTCAAAGATGAGTTGACCATAGAGTTGAGGGTCCATTTCTGGGCTCTCTATTCTGTTCCATTGATCTATGTGTCTGTTTTTGTGCCAGTACCATGCTGTCTTGATGATGACAGCTTTGTAATAGAGCTTGAAGTCCGGAATTGTGATGCCACCAACTTTGGCTTTCTTTTTCAATATTCCTTTGGCTATTCGAGGTCTTTTCTGGTTCCATATAAATTTTAGTATTTATTTGTTCCATTTCTTTGAAAAAAATGGATGGTACTTTGATAGGAATTGCATTAAATGTGTAGATTGCTTTAGGTAGCATAGACATTTTCACAATATTTATTCTTCCAATCCAGGAGCATGGAACATTTTTCCATTTCTTTGTGTCTTCCTCAATTTCTTTCATGAGTACTTTATAGTTTTCTGAGTATAGATTCTTAGTCTCTTTGGTTAGGTTTATTCCTAGGTATCTTATAGTTTTGGGTGCAATTGTAAATGGGATGGACTCCTTAATTTCTCTTTCCTCTGTCTTGTTGTTGGTGTAGAGAAATGCAACTGATTTCTGTGCATTGATTTTATATCCTGACACTTTCCTGAATTCCTGTACAAGTTCTAGCAGTTTTGGAGTGGAGTCTTTTGGGTTTTCCACATATAGTATCATATCATCTGCAAAGAGTGATAGTTTGACTTCTTCTTTGCCGATTTGGATGCCTTTAATTTCCTTTTGTTGTCTGATTGCTGAGGCTAGGACTTCTAGTACTATGTTGAATAGCAGTGGTGATAACGGACATCCCTGGCGTGTTCCTGACCTTAGCGGAAAAGCTTTCAGTTTTTCTCCATTGAGAATGATATTTGCGGTGGGTTTTTCATAGATGGCTTTGATAATATTGAGGTATGTGCCGTCTATCCCTACACTTTGAAGAGTTTTGATCAGGAAGGGATGCTGTACTTTGTCAAATGCTTTTTCAGCATCTATGGAGAGTATCATATGGTTCTTGTTCTTTCTTTTATTAATGTGTTGTATCACATTGATTGATTTGCGGATGTTGAACCAACCTTGCAGCCCTGGAATAAATCCCACTTGGTCGTGGTGAATAATCCTTTTAATGTACTGTTGAATCCTATTGGGTAGTATTTTGGCGAGAATTTTTGCATCTGTGTTCATCAAGGATATTGGTCTGTAGTTCTCTTTTTTGATGGGATCCTTGTCTGGTTTTGGGATCAAGGTGATGCTGGCCTCATAAAATGAGTTTGGAAGTTTTCCTTCTATTTCTATTTTTTGGAACAGTTTCAGGAGAATAGGAATTAGTTCTTCTTTAAATGTTTGGTAGAATTCCCCCGGGAAGCCGTCTGGCCCTGGGCTTTTGTTTGTTTGGAGATTTTTTTTTTTTTTTAATTTTTTTTTTTAAATTTTTATTTTTTTCAGCATAACAGTATTCATTATTTTTGCACCACACCCAGTGCTCCATGCAATCTGTGCCCTCTACAATACCCACCACCTGGTGCCCCCAACCTCCCACCCCCCACCCCTTCAAAATTCTCAGATCGTTTTTCAGAGTCCATAGTCTCTCATGGTTGTTTGGAGATTTTTGATGACTGTTTCAATCTCCTTACTGGTTATGGGTCTGTTCAGGCTTTCTATTTCTTCCTGGTTCAGTTGTGGTAGTTTATATGTCTCTAGGAATGCATCCATTTCTTCCAGATTGTCAAATTTGTTGGCGTAGAGTTGCTCATAGTATGTTCTTATAATAGTCTGTATTTCTTTGGTGTTCGTTGTGATCTCTCCTCTTTCATTCATGATTTCATTTATCTGGGTCCTTTCTCTTTTCTTTTTGAGAAGTCTGGCCAGGGGTTTATCAATCTTATTAATTCTTTCAAAGAACCAGCTCCTCGTTTCGTTGATTTGTTCTATTGTTTTTTTGGTTTCTATTTCATTGATTTCTGCTCTGATCTTTATGATTTCTCTTCTCCTGCTGGTTTTAGGGTTTCTTTCTTGTTCTTTCTCCAGCTCCTTTAGGTGTAGGGTTAGGTTGTGTACCTGAGACCTTTCTTGTTTCTTGAGAAAGGCTTGTACCGCTATATATTTTCCTCTCAGGACTGCCTTTGTTGTGTCCCACAGAATCTGAACCGTTGTGTTTTCATTATCATTTGTTTCCATAAATTTTTTCAATTCTTCTTTAATTTCCTGGTTGACCCATTCATTCTTTAGAAGGATGCTGTTTAGTCTCCATGTATTTGGGTTCTTTCCAAATTTCCTCTTGTGATTTGGTTCTAGCTTTAGAGCATTGTGGTCTGAAAATATGCAGGGACTCATCCCAATCTTTTGATACCGGTTGAGACTTGATTTAGGACCAAGAATATGATCTATTCTGGAGAATGTTCCATGTGCACTAGAGAAAAATGTGTATTCTGTTGCTTTGGGATGAAATGTTCTGAATATACCTGTGATGTCCATCTGGTCCAGTGTGTCATTTAAGGCCTTGATTTCCTTGTTGATCTTTTGCTTGGATGATCTGTCCATTTCAGTGAGGGGAGTGTTAAAATCCCCTACTATTATTGTATTCTTGTCGATGTGTTTCTTTGATTTTGTTATTAATTGGTTTATATAGTTGGCTGCTCCCACGTTAGGGGCATAGATATTTAAAATTGTTAGATCTTCTTGTTGGACAGTTCCTTTGAGTATGATATAGTGTCCTTCCTCATCTCTTATTATAGTCTTTGGCTTAAAATCTAATTGATCTGATGTAAGGATTGCCACTCCTGCTTTCTTCTGATGCCCATTAGCATGGTAAATTCTTTTCCACCCCCTCACTTTAAACCTGGAGGTGTCTTCGGGTTTAAGATGAGTTTCTTGTAGGCAACATATAGATGGGTTTTGTTTTTTTATCCATTCTGATACCCTGTGTCTTTTGATTGGGGCATTTAGCCCATTCACATTCAGGGTAAGTATTGAGAGATATGAATTTAGTGCCATTGTATTGCCTGTAAGGTGACTGTTACTGTATATTGTCTCTGTTTCTTTCTGATCTACTACTTTTAGGGTCTCTCTTTGCTTAGAGGACCCCTTTCAATATTTCCTGTAGAGCTGGCTTGGTATTTGAAAATTCTTTCAGTTTTTATCTGTCCTGGAAGCTTTTAATCTCTCCTTCTATTTTCAATGATAGCCTAGCTGGATATAGTATTCTTGGCTGCATGTTTTTCTCATTTAGTACTCTGAATATATCATGCCAGCTCTTTCTGGCCTGCCAGGTCTCTGTGGATAAGTCTGCTGCCAATCTAATATTTTTACCATTGTACATTACAGACTTCTTTCCCGGGCTGCTTTCAGGATCTTTTCTTTGTCACTAAGACTTGTAAATTTTACTATTAGGTGACGGGGTGTGGATCTATTCTTATTGATTTTGAGGGGGGTTCTCTGAACCTCCTGGATTTTGATGCTTGTTCCCTTTGCCATATTGGGGAAATTCTCTCCAATAATTCTCTCCAATATACCTTCTGCTCCCCTCTCTGTTTCCTCTTCTTCTGGAATCCCAATTATTCTAATGTTGTTTCGTCTTATGGTGTCACTTATCTCTCGAATTCTCCCCTCGTGGTCCAGTAGCTGTTTGTCCCTCTTTTGCTCAGCTTCTTTATTCTCTGTCATTTGGTCTTCTATATCGCTAATTCTTTCTTCTGCCTCATTTATCCTAGCAGTGAGAGCCTCCATTTTTGATTGCACCTCATTAATAGCTTTTTTTATTTCAACTTGGTTAGATTTTAGTTCTTTTATTTCTCCAGAAAGGGCTTTTATATCTCCCGAGAGGGTTGCTCTAATATCTTCCATGCCTTTTTCAAGCCCGGCTAGAACCTTGAGAATCGTCATTCTGAACTCTATATCTGACATATTACCAATGTCTGTATTGATTAAGTCCCTAGCCTAACAAGTACTGCCTCTTGTTCTTTTTTTTGTTGTGAGTTTTTCTGCCTTGTCATTTTGTCCAGATAAGAGTTTATGAAGGAGCAAGTAAAATACTAAAAGGGTGGCAACAACCCCAGGAAAATATGCTTTAGCCAAATCAGAAGAGATCCCGAATCGTGAGGAGGGAGAAAGGGGATAAAAAGGGGTTCAAAAAGAAAAAAAAAAAAAAAAGAAACTATTTAAAAAAAGAAAGCCGATAAAGAAAAAATATAAAAAGAGGAAAAAATATATATATATTAGATAAGCTATTTAAAAAACGTTAAAAAAGAAAATGGTAAAAGTTAAAAAAATTTAGCAGGAAAAAAAGAAAAAAAAATTGAAAAAGAAAAAAAAATTAAATTAACTGCAAGGCTAAAAAATCATGGGGAGAAAGCCATGAGTTCCGTGCTTTGCTTTCTTCTCCTCTGGAATTCCGCCGCTCTCCTTGGTATTGAAACTGCACTCCTTGGTAGGTGAACTTGGTCCTGGCTGGGTTTCCCATTGATCTTCTGGGGGAGGGGCCTGTTGTAGTGATTCTCAAGTGTCTTTGCCCCAGGCGGAGTTGCACCGCCCTTACCCGGGTCTGGCTGAGTTATCCGCTCGGGTTTGCTTTCGGGAGCTTTTGTTCCCTGAGCGCTTTCCGTAGAGTTCCGGAGGACGGGAATGAAGTGGCGGCCTCCCGGTCTCCGGCCCAGAGGAGCCGAGAGCCCGGGCCCCACTCCTCAGTGCGCCCTCAGAGAACAGGCCCAATGACTCCCGTCACCCTGGCCTCCGGCTGCGCTCCGAGCTGACCGAGCCTGCGACCGGTTCAAGGCAACCCCGAGCTGAGAGTCACTCCTCGGCTCTGTCTCTGTAGCCGGCTTCCCCGTTCTAATACCGGTAAGCTCTGCGACACTCAGACACCCCCGATCCTTCTGCGACCCTGCGGGACCTGAGGCCGCGCTGACCCCGCCTGGGCTTCACCCCAGTTAAGCCTCTGGAGCGATGTCCCTCAGCGGAACAGACTCTTAAAAGTCCTGATTTTGCTCCGTTTCTCCGCCGCTCACCGGGAGCCGGCCCCTCCCCCCGCGGTCTATCCTCCCGTCGCTTTGGATTCACTTTTCCGCCAGTCCTACCTTGGAGAAAGTGGTTGATTTTCTGTTTCTAGAGTTGCTGTTCTTCTTCTCTTCAATCTCCCATTGGATTTGTAGGTGTTTGCAATCTTTAGATAAGCTATTTAGCTGATCTCCTGCTACCCGAAGTAGTCTCAGCCTGCTACTTCTCCGCCATCTTGACTCCTCCGCTAATTTATTATTTTTTGAGAGAGAGTGTGCATGCATGTTTGTTGGGGGAGGGGCAGAGGCAGAGAGAGAATCGTAAGCAGACTCCATGCCCAACGTGGAGCCTGACACGGGGCTTAATCCCAAAACCCTGAGATCACGACCAGAGCTGAAATCAAGAGTCAAACGGTTAACCAACTGAGCCCTTGGGTGACCCTGCCCATACCTTTTTAAAGGCCCTATCTCCAAATATAGTCACATCTGGGGTTAGGGCTTCAACATATGAATTTGGGGAGGGAACAATTCGGTCGATAACACTGATCATTTAAGAATAGGAACTCTTTAAAGATGTGAATAAAAGCTGGATTTCCAACTGGATTAATATTAGTATTTTTCTAAAAGATTTTATTTACTTTATGAGAGAGAGAATACAAACAGCTGAGGGAGAGAGAGAGGGAGAAGAAATCTCCCTGCTGAGCAGGGAGTCCAATGTGGGACTTCATCCCAGAACCCCAGGATCATGACCCAAGCTAAAGGAGACACTTAACCGACTGAGCCACCCAGGTACCCCCAGATTAATATTGCTATTGTGTAAGTCCTAGATTAAACTCATTTATATTAATATGGGATGCCTATGTTTTTTCAAAGTCCAAGACTATATTTTACAATGAGGTGCAAAATCAGTTATTTCTGAAAGAAAGACCTGAGGAAATCATATCACAAATAAGAAGGGCACTCACACAGATAATAGTCACAGTAGCACGGGATAGCCAGAGAGGGACAGATTTATCTTGAACATAGCCAAGGCTATTTCTTCCATTCCTGTCTTGCTAAGTGAATGAGAGACTTCTAGACATAATGGATTTTCATACCATATCTCCTAGCAAAAAAGTGTATAAAGAAGGTCCTGGAAGGATAGTGACTGAAGGTATGAAGCAGGTTCCAAATGGATTTAAATAATCTCTCCCAGCGGATTTTGCAGAACAGAGTGATCTAAAGTTTGGCTGAGATTCTACTGTATTTACAACCTTTGCCTGGAATACCAGCATTGATGATTAATTGATGGAGGGTTACAGTGGTCCGAATACTTAATAAAATAGTATCTCTGCAAGAGTATCTTCCTATTTGGGCTTGAAAAAATTATTATGTGGCTCTTTGCCCATATCCAAAAAATACAAGTTTTTATTTCCCTTAACACATAACCAATTTAAATTCTAAAAGCTATCAGGTGTAGGGGAGAGAATGGTACTCCTTTTTGTCTATAGAATTTAGCATAGAAACTAAAAGAGGGTAATGTTCAAGAAATGTCAGATTTTTGGAAAGCCTAGTCAAACAACACAATAACAATAAAAATATTGCATTGTTATTAGAGAAACAGCTTGGGTGGTGGGAATAAAATGGGTATAAAACAGGCTGAATTCTGGTCCAAACACGGCCTCTGACTGGCCAGGAATCTTAAGAACAAGCAGACCACCCACCACCTGCCAAAAATCTCTGGGGGAGTCTGGGTTTCCTCGTATGTAAAATGAGTCAGTAGGGCTGGTTCCAAGTTCTCTCTAAAATGTCCTGTTTTAAGGGTGTTGGGTGATGATTACCAGTTGGATATCAGGTAGGGTTGCCAGATTTTGCAAATAAAAATATAGGTGTCCTGTATTGTGTGTCAACCCTGAGAGGCCCCTGAGAAAACAAAGTCATCACGAATAATCTGTAATGTGCATAATCTGCTGGCATTTAATAGAGACCTGACTGCTTATGTGTTAAGTTTCAGAACTTGCAACATTTCAGATTGGTTTGGGGCTGGTTCTGAATGCTCCCATCCCTACTGATAGGTCCCAGGAACAGAACTCAGAACAAGCTAGGTGATTAAGTGCAACAGAAACTGATGATATTACACTATATGTTAACCAACTAGAATTTAATTAAAAACTTGAAACATAAAAGAAAGAAAGAAAGAAAGAAAGAAAGAAAGAAAGAAAGAAAGAAAGAAAAAGAAAGAAAGAGAGAGAGAGAAAGAAAGAAAGAAAGCATTGTAATCCCCTTTCTCTGGCCCTGGAATGGTTTCCCAATAGGGCAAAAACCCGCCACTAACACTCCTCATGCAATGTTCTGCTGGGGTTGAGAAGGCAGCCAAATTCTTGTTATGCCTCTGCCCTTTTATACCAAGTCATACTTTGGCATTCTGGAAGAATTTAAGTGCATAACAATGTACTATCGTAGAAAAAAAAATACATGCATCATATTCTCTGGGATCTTAAACCAGATTCAGCCCCAGCCTGGCCACGTTCTCATGGGATGGGGAAGAAAGGTATTCCTGGGTCAGGAAAAACCATCTCCTTGAAGAACCTCAGAAGAACTGTTTGTGTGGCAAGAAATCCGTATAGAAACCAGCAAGCTATTTGTTCTTTGTACCAGAATAGTGCTGCCCTTCCGGCATTTTGACAATTGACTTGTGGTTTGGGTCAGACACAGTAAGTAAATTCACCAGCCAAGTTGTCCAGCCCATAGCAAAGAGAACGTGAGTCAAGCACAGCAAGAGAAGGCATATGGGTTCTGGGTTTTGGGGTTGTAAATACAGGTTAGGAGCTTCATACCAATTGCTTCTATCCCTTGACACATTTCCATTTTAAGGTTAAGTAGGTTTAATTACACAGCTCCTTTTCCCATCTTTGCCTCTTTTTGACATTACATAAGGTATTTTAGGAACAGAGAAAGGTTAATGGGCCTATGATGGGGCCTAGAATTAACTTCCTTAATTAAACCTCCAGAAGACATCTTTTCATTTCTTTTAATGACCTGTCTTGGTTAAAAAAGACCCAAAGCTCCTGCAGTCTTGTGCAGGTCCTGCTTGTGTAAGACCCACACAATCCATCATATGATTGGAGCTTTGTCCTAGATGACGTTTTTGGCTTAAGCAACTGCTGTCATCAACAGGGGGGCCGAAGCTGATGGGCAAAGAGAAGATCAATCTGTTCAGTGTTGTGACTTTGTAAAATTCACTTTTGTGGATTTTGACACATTTCAGGCATCAGTTTATTTTTAGAAAGAAAATAGATGACCATGTCCCTTCTCAAATTATCCTTCTCAAATATTTGTGAGTTAAATTACAATTTAAATGTACTGGCGAGTGGACTACAATCCAAAACCTTGCCATGAATCTTTTCGAAAACTCTTATCCTACTCTGAATTTCTCTCTTATTATTTAAGAATTTCTAAGATGTGTTTCTCTTCCATGAAGGCTTGCTATATGCTAATTTTTCAAACGAATTCTCTTTGGGGAACTGTCAGCATTCAGGGGATTTTTCAGAACCCAATTCAATGTGACCAAATTCTTTTTATATTTAAGGACACTCCCTGTGGTCCTAATTTTTTTGGCTTAATTTAGCGGTAATTCATTTACATTTCCTGGTATTATTGGAGGAGAAAATGCATATGCTATTAGTGTTCTTGTTCTTCTAAGATGAAAATTTTAGCAGTATTTCCTAATCAGTAATATGTATCCGAATCTCCCTTTAAAATTTTATATATATATATATATATATATATATATATATATATGCATTTATTTATTTATATATATATTGCATGTATTTATATCTGGCTGGCTGGTTCTGGTTTAGAGATCTGGACCAAGAGAATGAAATCTAATCTGTGTTTCTCAAAGTTCTCCAGAGGATACTGAAACCTGCTCCATATGTGTGTCTGGAAATGTGGTCTGCTTTAGAGCTCCAAACCTAGGGCAGTGAATGGCTTCTATTCCTTCTTCTCCAAGTCTTCTCTTCTACCTGATTAAAGGACTGCCTGAAAGGGGGATTGTTGCTCAACAGCTTCTTGTGACATTGACCTCAGCACTGAATGTGAAACAGAGAGCTGTTATTATCTGAACTATGCAAATATGAGAGTCAATGAATGTGCACTTCATTGAAAATGCTTGTGAGAGACAAAATCCTGAAACTGTACCAGGTGCTCCCACAGTTCTTTTTCCCAGGTAATGGAGCACCAATGGTTTGTTTCTTATGGTGTGTAGATCCTTGAGTTTGCTAATAGACATCCTGTGTTTCATTACAAAAAGAGTTTAAGGGATCCAGATAGATGCCTAGATGCGTAGGAGAATGTCTGCAAGGTTGTACATTCTTAAAAATGGCACCTCATCTTTCCTCTTTCTCTAATTCAGAGTATGTGGTATGGATGCCTGTTATCACTTGGTGTTTTATTCATATTACATACCCTGAGTTTAATTCTTTCTATGAACATTAATTAAGTATCCATAGTAAATAGAGTGGGAAATAAATGACCTTATATCTCTCTTTTGCTGTCCTCTTTAGGGCAGGGATGGAATGAGCAAATTAATCTGTAATAGGATGGCCAGACTGGGAGGTGTCAGGGGACATGTGGCAGGGGACAGAGGGTATGCAGATCCAGCTGCAAAGTTCAGAGCATAATATCCAAAGAGTAAGGCAGCCCAAAGTAGTTAACATCATGGAATCTGCAGTAATTAGACAGAACATGATCAGGAGAAACCAACAGGCAAACAATAGATGGAAACTTGTCTGTGTTTCCCTCATCTATAAAATGTAGATAATTCAGTACTTAATAAATCGGTTTGTTGTGAAGACTAAATTTGCTTCATACACGTAAAGCACCCCGAATGGTGCCTGGTGCATGGTAAGGTTGGATTAATGTGTGAAACAGCATTATTGTTATTGTCTTCATCAGCAGAAACCAGAGTATAAGGTGGGTTCTGGGCCTGAGGAGCAGGGACTAGGAAGGCAAGGTGGAAGACGGGATGCAAATGTAGCTGGACCTCTGATGAAGAATACTGAGTTGGAGCTCTTGAAATCTTCCCTGCTTGAGTCCCAAATTGATCTTGGAGACCAGTTGAGCTGAGCTTGAAGCACAGGGTCATGAGAGCCCCAGTGTGGGGAAATGGGGTAGCAGAGGCTAAGACCCAATTTCTAGAAGTGTTTAATTAGCCTCACCTCTTGACTTCCTTTCCTTCTGACAACACCATCATGCCCCAAGAGAAAGAGTTCTCTGACCATCTAGGAGAGTGGCTGGCGTCCATATTAACTGTCATAGACTGACAGTCCCCAGAAGGCAAGGTTTGGTTGTGCCTTAGGCTATAATTCTTCTGATTATTAGATGTCACAGGTGATTAGGTATTTAATAAATGATATGAAGTAGATCATTTCCCTTTAGGGTAGTGGCAGAGCTAACTAACATAGGTAATTTTCACTATTAACATCAATTCCATTCCTTAATACCCATCATTGGGGGATCTCAAAGATTAATCCATTGCGAATATTTCCACTAGATTTATGTGCTGTGTATTTTTCACAGTTCCCTGGGATAACGTGGTATCTACTTCACACAGTGACTATATTCCTTTAATTATTTCATTTGTCAAACATTCACTGAATGCTTACTACATGTTGGTGATGGTACTTGGATACTCAAGATGCAAAAGAAGAATGCGACATTGTTCCTGACCTCAAGATGTCATAAGCTGGTGCAAGGACAGAGACAAGTTGACAAGCATATTTCAGGGAAAGTGCTGCTAATTGAGCAAACACAAGGTGCTGTTGGGATCCAGGGATGATCAACTCTACTCAGTGGTTGAGAGTCATGGTCAAGAAGAGCTGATAGAGTGTGTTAAAACAGAACTCCAGATCGTCCTCCACTTTTTTTAACCAAAAAAAAAAAAAAAGATGTATTTATTTGAGAACCAAGGAGAGCACAGAGTTTGTGAGGGTCAAAGGGAGAGGGAGAGAAAGTCTTTTAAGCAGATTCCCTGTTGAGCGGGGAGCCCAAGTTGGGGCCTCATCTCATGATCCTGAGATCACAACCTGAGCAGAAACCAAGAGTCTGACACTTAACTGACTGTGCCACCCAGCCTCCCCTTCCTTGGCTTTTGATGGGCTTACATCCCAGTAAATCTATTATAAGTTGAAAATACACTTAATATACCTAACCCACCAAACATAGTAGCTCAGCCTAGCCTACCTTAAATATGCTCAGAACACTTATATTAGCCTACAGCTGGGCAAAACCATTTAATGCGAAGCCTGTTTTATAATGAAGTGTTGAAAATCTCCCATAACTTATTGAATATTATACTGAAAGTGGTTATGTGGGTACAGAACAGTTGTCAGCGTTTGGGTTGTTGACCGGTGATCGTGAAGCTGACTGGGATCTGGGGATGGCTGTTTCTACCCAGTACCACAAGAGAGGAAAGTACCACATAGTCCTAGTCAGGGAAAAGATCCAAATTCAAAATTCCATGGATGGTTTCTACTGAATGTAGATAACTCTCACACTATCGTAAAGTCAAACTGTCATACACTGAACCATGACAGATTGGGGGCTGTCTATACAATATCTTAAAAAACAAGAAGAGGTTTATTTGGCAGCAAAAGAAAAAGTATGCATAGCAAAGAGGCAGCTTGGGAGAAAGGAGAGGAATGGAACTCATGAGTATGAAAGTAGCAAAGTGGGAGAAATAGGGTTAGGTTAGTAAATAAAAGCACTATCACCATAAACCTTGCATGAAAAGCTTGAAAGTATTGAATTTGTCAGACATCATTAGAGGACTTGAAACAAGAAGACAATATGATCAGATTTGCCCTCAAGAATGTTCTTTCTGGGGGCACCTGGGTGGCTCAGTGGGTTGAGCCGCTGCCTTCGGCTCAGGTCATGATCTCAGGGTCCTGGGATCGAGTCCCGCCTCGGGCTCTCTGCTCGGCGGGGAGCCTGCTTCCCTCTCTCTCTCTGCCTGCCTCTCTGTCTACTTGTGATCTCTCTCTGTCATATAAATAAATAAAATCTTTAAAAAAAAAAAAAAAGAATGTTCTTTCTGATGCCAGTTTGGAGGATGCGGTGGTTGAGCAAAATACTACGTGGGGGGTCCAGATGTGCAATTGAGAGATTATTTTAATGTCCATGTTACATATGATAAGGACCTGAGTTAAAGCAGAGCAGTGGGGATAGAAAGGAGGATGGAAAAATCATTTAGGAGCACCCATACGGTTGCAAATGGCAAGATTTCGTTTATTTTAATGGCTGAGTAATACTCCATTGTGTATATATATCACATTTTCCTTACCCATTCATCTACTGATGGACACTTGGTTGCTTCAGTGTCTTGACTATTGTAAGTAGTGCTGCAATAATCATGGGGGTGCATATATCTGAAATTAATATTACACTGTATGTTAATTATGCTTGAGATAGATAAACAAACAAACAAATAAATAAAATCCTTTAGGAGGTAAGATCAAAAGGACTTGGTAGCCAGCTGGATGTCTAGAAGTGAAGGAGAAGTACTTAATACCAAATATACTTACTGCTGGTTATCACAGTCCACAGTGCATATTCCTCCTTCAGATCCTTGCTGGTGATTTGAAGCAAATCCTGCCCTGATGGCCGTTAGATGGAAAATGGGGTTGGAAAAACTTGCTGGAGCAAAAGAAGGCATATTTTAAGGAAGTTTTGGATTTCATTGGGGTACTTTATTTCTCCATTTAAATGCACAGGAAACACAAGGAGGTTTGCTAACTGAAACCTTGTACTTGGAGCTAATGGCCAACGGGGAGAGTCATGGTCTTCGTCTCTTGACCCGTCCTTCCCAAATTTAAGGTGCATACCAATCACTTGGAGGTCTTATTAAACCACCGGTGCTGATTCAGTGGATCTGGAGTGGGTTTGGGAACCCTCCTGTTGAACAAAACTCCCAAGTGGGGCAGATGCACTAGACTCCAATTTGTGTCATCTGTCTCTAGAATGTTTCACAAAGAGGGAGGTACATTTTGTTAGTGCAACAAAATGACCGCAAACACACTGTAGCAATAGGGAAAAGAGTACAAGTCTCAGATTGTACTCTGGCTACTGCTGCAGACCTTTCCGATCTTGTCTGGGTGGGGCCTCTTGGGAATGGCACCTATCCCAGGAAGGGAGTGGTTATGTCCTATAGAGTTATATGTAGTCCGAGCCAAAATTGTCCTGGTGTTCCTTCAAGAGCCATAAGAGTGCCTCCCCCCATGCTGCCCCCAGCATGTCTCCCTGAATAAGCAAGCCCTAACTCAAACCTGAAAATAACTCCAACCCCCTGCCCCACACAGAGTCCCACCTAGCCGAAGTGGGATAGCGTAAGTTTAACTTGCTGTGGGGTTGAGGGATATTTGGGGTTTAAAGAGTTATAAAGGGCTCTTTGTAACAATTGCACTATTTATGTACCTGTCACCAGAGACAAACAAGACTGGAAATCAGGGAACTGGCTCCTTCTCACCTTGGGAGTCAGCCCTCATCCACGTTTGACCTCTACTCACTGACCATGCGGTGCTCTGGTTATGGTTTGTTTATATATGCCAGCTCTTTAATTATGAGAACATAAGTCCTAGGGATCAGGACCAGATGCTGGGGTTGGCATTGCCTGGTGGGAGACTGGCACTGACAAATGGTCTTGGGTGGCTCAGACCCAACCTGGCCTGCTCTGGTTGCCTGAAATAGGAAATTTGTGCTGTAAGGAGACTGCAGTAGGCTCTGAAATTAAGAGGAGTCTGGTATGAGGACAGGTGCTATCTTGGGAATCAGAAAACTAGTTCTAGCTCAGCAATAATTGGTCATGTGATTTTGGAAGAGGCATCTTGTCTTTCTTGGGCTTGGTTTCTCTCTGAGAAATGAAGTAGGCTAGGTCAGTTGTGTTCAGTCTGTTCTCTGCAGAGTCCTACAGTCTTCATTGAGGTACCAGGAGGATCAGGCTGGATCTACCAAAAAGTTACCAGTTCTGGCTCATGTGATTGGTAACTCCCCCACATACACATGACCTTGGTTTTTGCCGTCATGGTAACCTTTTGCTGTTCCATAGAAGTGTTTCCATTGGTGAGGCCACGGATTTAGATTCTGGACTTTCTGTAAGAGTTCTTTCCATCATAAGCACTAATCAAATTCTGGAAGATAAGAAGGCTGCCAAAAAATCACCTCCAATGTTGCCCTCAGGAATTCCTTGATCATGGGTCATATATGGAAAATACTTAGAGGAAAAGCACGTTAACTGTAGGAACGTGATAACATCAACTGTATTTCTAGGGCATACTCTCCTAAGAAAATTGACCTCTGAAACATCAGCTCCAGAATTAGTTTTAGTAAACCAAACCACAAGGAATCTACTTTTTTTTTAAAAAAAACTTATTTGACAAAGAGAGATCAGAAGTAGGCAGAGAGGCAGGTAGAGAGAGAGAGAGGAGGAAGCAGGCTCCCTGCCGAGCAGAGAGCCTGATTCAGGACTCAATCCCAGGACCCTGAGATCATGACCTGAGCTGAAGGCAGAGGCTTAACCCACTGAGCCACCCAGGTGACCCAGAATGAATCTAATCTACTTTTAAAAAGTACATTTATTTGGGGTCCTGGACCATAGGCTGGAACAACCACTAGACATGTCTTTATCTCAAAATATTTCTTCTAAGTAGCCTATAATCTTAGCAGTTCATTTAAAAGAGGTTGACCTATTTTTCTTGTCTTGATTATATACTCACATGTGTTAAAAATCCTTTCTGAGGTCTGTACTGGAGGGATTGTTACCATTCTAATATTTTCCCAGGAGGGTTTTCCTTCAGCAGGTTGTATGGCTTTATAAGGACTGAAGTGCCTAGGAGCAAAGCTCAGTAAAAGTGGCTATTTATATACAACTTGTACTTACAATGGAGCATTTCACAAAGAATTTCCCTTTGTAGCACTGACAACAGCACCTTGAAAACAGCAGGCATACCTGTTGAATGACTGAATGATCATTCATTCATTTATTCATTCCATGGAGTTGACTCTATCACAGAACTTTGTATGAATTACTGTTTTCTGCTTTGGAGAACTGAAATGAAGCTATGCTTCTTCTAATAACTATACTTTTATCTTGATCACTGAGCCAGCTGGAGCTTCATATTTACTTGGCTTTGAAGATCAGTCTTTTAGAAGGCAGAGTCTACCCACCATCGTTCTACTGTTCTTTCCTTAATAGGATTCTCCTCTTTGGCTCTTCCCCTTGACCACAGAAGGATCATTCAACACAGAGACTACTGACAAAAGGGGGTATTTTTTTGTGTGTGAATAGGGTGAATCATGAGTAGTTAATAGAAATTTGATTCTCAAAAATATAGTGAAATCTAAGGGATTTCATTTTCAAGTGAATATGGTTCTTAATTTGATTATATTAGAATATACAAGTTCATGAGGAGAAATTTTGAATTTGTTTAGGTGTTTTTCATATCACAAGGAAACACCCAATTGAAATTTGACATTGGAAGACTGATAAATTGGACTTAGCTTCCCACGGGCTTGAGAGCATCTTCAGAAAATAGTGTTACATTCCTACCTTCCAGGAGATGGGGAATTGGCTTTTTAAAGCATTTTTTATGAGAAAGGTGATTAATAAACTATAAAAGATGTGAGATTATAGACTCTAGAAAATCTGCTTTGGAATTTAAAGTGTTAGTGGGTCCAATGCACTTAGCTAAGAGATCTATGGGAGAGGTAGCGTGAGACACATGAGAAGGTAAGGAGAGAAGAAAGCAGGAGATTGTGCTTTCTGTCTCCTTACTTTACCTTGAGCCTCTGTGGAGCTTAGCATGCTCATCCACAAACTAAGAACAGAGGATCTACCTCTCACTTTTCAGTGATCTTGGAGGTTTGTGGAGGTAGTAATAATGATAGGAGCACTAATGTTAAAAGTGTTGGGGTGTCTGGGTGGCTAAGTGGGTTAAGTGTCTGGCTCTTGATTTCACCTCAGGTCGTGATCTTGGGGTCATGAAATGGAGCCCCATGGGGCTCCACTCTCAACAGGGAGTCTGCTTGGGATTCTCTCTTGCCTTCTCCCTCTGCTCCTTCCCCATCTCTCTTTCCCTCTCTCTCTTTCAAATAAATAAATAAATTTTTAAAAATCATGTTAAAAGAGTCACAGAGGATTCACAGACCTATACCCCTGGGGCAAAAAATACATTATATGTTAATAAAAATAATGAAAAAAAAGAGTCACAGAGGAAGAGACACATCTTTGAGGAAGACATGTTTGCAACTATAACAGAATTCTGGGTGCCTCACTCCAGCTCCTGACTCACCACTCTTCCCTCTGGCCAAGGAGCAAGCTTTTAAAGACATGAGGAAGACACCCATGGAACCAGGGGTGGCAATTTGCCAAATTCGAATAACCGTAGCCAGCCGCAGCATAAAATCTCTGGAGAAGATACGTGCTGACCTGCTCAGAGGCACAAAGGAGAAGAATCTCATCGTGAAGGGACCGGTTTGGAGGCCCACCAAGACTCTGAGAGTCACTACAAGAAAAGTTTCTCAGACTTGGGATCCTTTTCAGATGAGGTTCTACAAGGGACCATTGATTTGTACCGTCCTTATGAGATTGGTAAGCAGATGACCCGCCAGTGTGGAGATACGATTTGAGGTTGAAATCACCATGGCAGACGCTTGAATCTACTTTTGCTATAAATTGATTATCAGTTGTCAAGGAAAAAAAAGTCACAGAGATAGGAGAGTGACTCATCACAAGACACCTGTGGTGAAAGCACAGGCATTGAAGCCACTCAGACCACTGTTCAAGTCTGGAACTCTGCCCCTTATACTTTGAGAGAGACATTTAATTCCGCCTTTAAAATGGAGATAATAAAGTTGGGATAAAAAGAAAATTTACAGAGGTGCCTGGGTGGCCCAGTGGGTTAAGCCTCTGCCTTCAGCTCAGGTCATGATCCCAGGGTCCTGGGATCGAGTCCCGCATCGGGCTCTCTGCTCAGCAGGGAGCCTGCTTCCCTCTCTCTCTCTGCCTCTCTGCCTACTTGTGATCTCCATCTGTCAATTAAATAAATAAAATCTTTTTTTATTTTTTTTATTTTTTTTTAAAGATTTTATTTATTTGTCAGAGAGAGAGAGAGAGAGCGAGCACAGGCAGACAGAGTGGCAGGCAGAGGCAGAGGGAGAAGCAGGCTCCCCATAGAACAAGGAGCCCGATGTGGGACTCGATCCCAGGACGCTGGGATCATGACCTGAGCCGAAGGCAGCAGCTTAACCAACTGAGCCACCCAGGCGTCCCAAATAAATAAAATCTTAAAAGAAAATTTACATAAACGAAATACCAGATCTCACAGAGTACATGTTCAGTTCACATCACACAGTTTAGCTCTCATCACCATCATCCCAGCTAAGAAATAAGAAGTTTGTTTCCTAAGCATTCATTTATTCAAGGTATTTGGAGTGTTTGCCATGAACGTTGGAAATTAGATATGATTTGATGTCGGCTTATGATGTCAGTGGAACCAAAATGAAATCATCTCAATACATTCAAAGGGACTATGTTGCCCTTAAGCAGCATGCTTCAGTTCATAACTGACTAATAGGATTTCAGCTGCACACAAATTGTTTTTCTTCTTAGATTTGTATAATCCATTATTCATATTCTCACCCCAGTCTTTCTTGTGATTAACCGCATATTTGCAAGAGGGTCACAGAGTGAAGTAAAGTTGGAATTTAAGCTAATAAACAATGGGCTCCTTGAGGGCAAAGCCTACATCATAGTTCATGGTGCTTTCAGGGCCTAGGAATAGCGTATAAACTGAGTTTTATTCTGGAGGAGATAGAAGCCATCTGAAAACTCGGAGCAGAGGAGTATCGTGAACTGACTGTATTCAAAGTGATTGATTCTGCCTTATGTGGAGGACAGCTGGTTAAGGGGGCAAGGGTGACGGCGGGCAGGCCCTTGGATGGTCATTGCAATAATAAAAAGGTGATATTATAGTGGTTTGGTCTTGGGTAGCTATGGTGGGAGGTGGTAAGAAATGATTGGATTCTGGATCTAATTTGAAAGTAGCATGACCAGGCACCTGGGTGGCTCAGTGGGTTAAGCTGCTGCCTTCGGCTCGGGTCATGATCTCAGGGTCCTGGGATCGAGTCCCCCATCGGGCTCTCTGCTCCGCAGGAACCCTGCTTCCCTCTCTCACTGCCTGCCTCTCTGTCTACTTGTGATCTCTGTCAAATAAATAAATAAAATCTTTAGAAAAAAAAAAAAACCTTTAAAAAAAAAAAGTAGCATGACCAAATTTGCTGGTAGATTATAGCGTGGTGTGAGAAAAAGAGAAGAGTCAAGCCCGAGTCCAAGGATTTGGGACTGAGCAATAAGAAGAAAGATGTCACCTTTTATTGAGATGAAGAAGACTGGGAGCAAGTGGGAAAACTCTTGAGGGGCAGATCAAGGGTACAGTTTTATATGACTTAAATTTGAGACTTCTATCAGATACCCAAGTGAACATGCAGAGTTAACAATTGGATTATTTGAATCTGCATTTCAGGGGAAATGGACCAGGAGATAGAAATTTGGCAATCATTGACATATAGAAGGTATTCACCATCAAGGGACCAGATGAGATTGCCAAAGAACGAATGTAGACTGCAAAGAAGATGAGGTCCCAAGTGTGAGCCCTAGAGCACTGCCATGTTCAGAGTTCAAGAAGACAAGAAGGAACCAGCAAAGGAGGACAGAAATGAGGCTGTAGGAAGGAGGAGAACTGGAAGAGAGATTGGTGTCTCAGAGACAAGAAAGATAAAAAAATAAAGATATTTCAAGGAGAGGAAGCAGTCAACTGTGATAAATGTGGCTAATAAGCCAAATAAGATGAGCACTGAGAATTGATCTTTGGGTTTGGCAACGTGAAGGTTTATTGATGACCCTGACAAAGACTGTGGTATTGGAAACATTGGAACGGTGACCTGATTGGAATGTGTTCAAATGAAAAGAGGAAAAGAAACAGGGAGAATGAGAACAGACCTCTGTTACAAGGATTTTGCTATGAAGGGGAGGAAAGGGGGATGGCTTGCAAGTGTAGGGTGGCAGCAGGGACCTTGCATATGCTAAATCAAATTGGATGCTGGCTATAGGTCCAGAGCAGGGTCTTGGAGGGCCCTGCTGATCCAGACTCTAACCTTCAGTTGCTGGATAACGGAAGGTCCTGAAGGTCCCAGGGAAGGGTTTGGGTTGAAAAAAGTGGGAGCGGGGATACTTGGAAAACTCAGGGTAGTGAGTGCTTCCCACCAGGTCCAGAAGTATCTCAATACTTTTAACACTCATAACAGTAGTACCAGCGTGTTTTAGATGAACACTGGCCTGGATCCATAAAGAGGTTTCTGTCTTCATTACCTTTGTTTTTTAAGAAGAGGATACTGTGGCATATTTTCGTGTTGATGAAATGACCAGAAGGGAGGGGAGATTTGGAAATTCAATTATGTGGGAGAACGAGGTGACAGTTATAGGAGATCCTTGAGTTGGTGAGTGGGGATGGGGTTAGCACATAAATAAAAGGGATGGTTTTGTTGGAAACACAATTTGTTGTTGTTATTGTTCCTTGTAGCAAGAAGGAGCACAGAGGAGAGGGGCACAGACATGGTGAGCTCTTAAGTGGTGGTAGAGGGCTCGTGAAATTTCTTCACTGGTTGCTCTCAGCTTGTCTGTGAAAGAGAGGAATTTTATTAACACCCCAAAATCTAACCTTCCTCAAGATCACTATGCATCCACATTTTATCTGCAACTTGGTAGAATTCTGGGGGAAAGCTGGTCATTCCACCAACTTTTTGATTCTCCTGCCAGGAGATCTCCAGCTGTGGGATTCTGACCCCACCTTATTCCATGAATGATGATTGGAGCCCAACTTTCTTTGGTTTGCAGAGTGTGAGGACCCCTGGCCCTCTCATGCCCTGCTTTGCTATGGAGTGGCCCAGAAAGGAAACATTTCTTGCCTGACACAGTGATGCATCTGGGGCCACGGCAGAACCTGACTGACAGTAGGTATTCAATAAATATTTGTTGAATGACTATAGAAAGGGAGGGAGGGCAGGAGGGAGGGAGGGAAGGAAATTCAATTTGCATCTAGAAGGGAAACCACTAATCTAGCCTAGTTGCATTATGTTTCTGCTCAGGAGATTTACAGCTTGTTTATAACTAATTCCTCTGTTGCACGTTTGGCATTCTAAGATTTTTGCCAAGACTCAGGAATACATCCAAAATGGCTGAAGGATGACAGTGTTTGATTGCTTGCCTCTCTTTCTACCTCCGAAGTTAATATGATAGTATCTGAGTGCAAAGGCACAGACAGGCAGGAATTTAATGCAAATTTAGCCAGGAGTCTAGTGCCACTTCACAAAATATTGATTAGGTGTCTGATTTGCTCTCCCCTGACAATGGGCCATAGGAATAAACCAATGAGGTGGGCTCAACCCCAGCTCGTCATGGTCATTCGATAAAGCCAAGCAGCCAATGAGGAGAAGCTACCTTTTGATTGGGCGAGAGGCCAGTGAGGGGGGAAACCATCTTAGCAACAGCAGAAAATATTGCACACGCCCTTGCACACACGCACAAACACAGACATCCTGCTTTACCGCCCTGCTGCAGGGAACAGTCGCCGATTGTGTCTCTTAAGGCTTTTGTTTAACCACACTCCCGCTTCCAAAGGACCAATTTCTGCTCACAGATCACACTGCTTACCTGGTCAGTTAGCCCATAATCCCTTTTTAATGGAACGCAGGAACAACACTCCTCTCTGTGTCCCCCTCCAACATACATCTTATTAAGGGCAAACTTTGTCCTGCAGGTGGACGGCCCAGGCTTTGTTCTGAAACGCACTGTCCTGATCCCTTTCAGGGAGCCAGCCCATCTCTGTCCGTTCCTGGGTGGCAGGCAGGGTGACTGCTGGACAGTCGTTTCTTCTGCTCCCTGCACGCGGCAGAGCTTTCCCCGGGGCCAGCGCAGACCCCAGGGTCCATGGAATTTTCCTTATGGGCTTCCCCTTTCATTGTTTGTGGCCTTCACATCCAGGGCCCAGGAAAGCGTGCCTGTGTTCAGTGTGACATCTGGCAGTGTCTTTCTTAGCCACTGGGTTCCAAACATTTTAGCACTCTCATTTGAAAGGCTCCCCTCCTCCAGTCTCTACTGTGTTTTCGTTGCTTCCTGAGCTGCTGCCCTTGTTCCCCAGGGGCCGGGGCATGGGGGCGGCCTGCCAATCCCTGGTTTCCCCAAATTAGGAGCTGCCTTGGCCTTCTTGCCTCAGCTCTTTCCTCGCCCACCCCACAGCCTGGCTCCGATGGCAGCTGGTGATGGCAGGTAACAGGGAAGGCGCGTTGGTGCTCAGCATCCTTATTTCCTCCATGAGCTTTGCTTTCTCTGCTCTCTCAGCTCCTTTCAGCATGAATCTTTGATCCAAGAGCATCTGTCCATGATTATCCAGTCCTGCTGGTGGCTCTCACTCTGGTTCCCTGCTGACAGTTACAATTCTGTCTAAGTAGGAAAGCCCATCCGTTAGAACAACCCCTCACCCTCTGAGGCGTGTGGCTGGTCTTTTATTCTAGAGAAGATGAAGCTGAGATGGTGTCAGAGGACTTTTCCAGCCCAAGAAGGATGCTTGTCTAGGAAATGGCAGCCAGCTGTTTTCTACCTTCCTACCTCTACACAACAAAGGGAGATGGCTTGAATTGGAAGCCAGAGGGGATGAAGATGGTCATGAAGCATGAGTTTCTGAATATTAGGGTTAGCAGAACCTAGAAAATATTATCAAGTGGGGCTTCAGAATGACTTTCTGCATTCTCCCAGAGTTCTGTGGGTGTTTTCTCTTCTCTCACAGAGGCAGTGACCTAGACGTGATGTCTTGCGGGTGTTTTCTCTTCTCTCACAGAGGCAGTGACCTAGGCATGATGACAGGGTGGCATGGTATGGACTTTGGAGTCAGATTGGTCTAGATTCAAGTTGCAGATATGTTGCTGCCAAACAACATGGTGGTGACAAATTTCTTAGCTTCTCGACATTTTTTAAAAAATCTGTAAAATGGAAGGTACAATATCAACCATATAGGTCTAAATAAAATTATGTAGATAGTATGCCTGGCTTAGGGCTTACCATGTAATGAGCCTCCAAAAATGGCCAGTCTTCCTTTCAATTCTAGAACTCTCAGAGCTTCGTTCCATCGGTACACTTGCGGATACCGCATCGTTCCTTGATTTTTAAAAAGTGAGCTTCTACCTAGAGCTTAGTGCTGTGAGGTTTACATGTAGTTTCTGCCCATGACAATTTACCCTGGAGGCTGGAAAAGAAGCCAGACAAGGGACGTCACCGGGAGCAGAGCTGAGGCAGGGAAAATGGAGGCCAGTAAGTCCACAGCCAGTAAGTATAATAGGAGTGGGATCCGGGGTTATGATCCCCTCAAGAAAGCATGATGGAAAAGTGGGAGCTTGATTAGAATCTTAAAGAACCTCTACAATTTGGATAAGTCGAAGGGGTGGAGGTAGAAAGAGGGAGCATCGTGGAGGTTGAGGTGACAGCACTGGCAAACCCGCGGAAGAAGAACGGAGTGTGAAGGTTGAAGCAGGAAGGGCGGGGGGCTGAAGGATGTCAGTAAGGGGCTCCGGCCCTGGAATTAGGTCTACCTTGGTTTTGGTTCAGAAACTGCCACTTGTGTCCTCATGAGTCAGTTTCCTCAGCTGTAAAATGGGCATCATGGTAGGATTAAATGGTACCAGAAGTGGATAAACGCTTCGGGCATGTCTGACTGCAAAAACCATGCTTTAACCCACGCATGCACCCTTTGTAACAGGACCGCCAATCAAGTATTATTAATGTGAGACATGAATAGATAAAAGGCAATAGCTCCAAATGACGGTCGCGGGAGAGAATTTCCTGGGCTGCTGTGGAACTCCGTGACAATGACCTCTGGTGTTCTCCCAGACAGCTGCTGATACCCACTTCTCCCTCTGTGGGTTGTGATTCAGCACTTAAGCATTTTCCCTTTTATCTCCCCATTTGCATGCTCAGATTAGACATGGATTTGGTTAGACCTGCATCTGTTGAGACGGCCAGCCAATAATAGAAGCCCCATAGGGACTAATGCCGTCTGGTTTCAGGAGTGGGTCTAGTGAGTGAGGTCTAGGTCAGGAAGCTATTAGCTGCAGAGTCAGGGAATATATTCAGCTGTCATCACTTTTTAATTAAAAATAGCCTGGTGGCACTTGCATTCCACCACTGTGTTGTAGAGAGCGGAACACTACACTCTTCCCTACGGTGGGTCCTCCCACAAAACAGGACACCTGTGTTCTCTGTGGTCCCAGGTCTCTAGAGCTTGTCCAGAGACCATGAGAAACCTAAAGACCACTTTAGGAGGGAATGGGTGCAATGCATACATACCCTCTTCCCACCTCTACCTTTAGTAATGGTAGGTTGGTGATACGACTTATACCTTTGAAATCTGCAAATGCTATAAATCAGGGCTTCTTCCTTGATGGAGAGCAACATGCCAAACACTGACCATCACACCACTGGGAGAGAGGTGAGGTAGACCCCCAGCTGGCAATTACTAAGAAGACCCTTTTGAAGTAGGACTTTTTTTTGACACTCCAGGTTTGGTCCCCATTTCCCATCACATTAAATCCATTTCTCCCATCGCTTATATGGAAAAGAAACTTTAGAACTAATATGCCATCAGTTTAAGAACCCACTCCATTAGAATGAAGTTCAAATCCCTGCTCCTGAATTACCTGTCATATATCATATACCTTGTCTACTTTGTGAAGCATTGGTTTTCTCATCTGTAAAATGGGGCCAAGAATGGAGTCAACTAAGTTCACTGGGATCATCAGTAAAATCTTTCATGTAAAGTATTTAGTACAATTCTGGCATGAAACAATTATGAGGTAAATGTCAGGTACTTTATTAGTCTCAGACTTTATCATTCTGGTTGCGGGACACGGTAAAAAAAACTGAGCAGGTATAGAAAAGTGGGTGTTATGGAGCTTGTCATAAATGTAGAAGTCTGATAAGGATGTTATTTGACACAGTTCTCTGAACCATGTAACAGTGAAATGTACCAATCGGGGGCTTCAGCACTTAATTAAAATGTTTAATTTATTACTCTGGTGTTTTTTCGCATTTAAAGATATTCGTGCAAAACAAAATGCAGTGCAGTTCCCACTCTCTTAAACCAGCGTAATATACAAATTATATATTCAGCCTCTTATAGCAGTATGCAAATAAAATATCTACATATTTGTAGCTTCATCAACACAAAACATTTCTTTTGTGCCTGTTTTCTATAGGCACACCAGAACAGAATGATTTTTGACAAATACAGTCAATTTCTACTCTTGAATAAATCTAATTTATACTCTTTTAGGGTTTTTATGGTAGGAGAGAGAACACTGAGATCCCTCTCATAGGTAGGCAGACAGACAGATGAGAGAAAGAGACAGAGAGTGCTATAAAGGCAAATAAAAATTTTTGTACCAAGAGCTAGTTCATAGAAATGTGAAGTTATTTACCTGTGTGGTGAGCTAGATAAAATTCATTTTGGATGAATGTGAGTTAGCCTTGTTGGAATCTTATATATGAGCTAGTAAACTTTGATTAAATCTAGTTGCCTATAGTGACTAATTTTAATTTGGTTTTCTTTACGGTGCAATTTGCTTTTTCAAAGTTAGCCAGATCAAAGTTGGGGGTGCAAACTAGCAGAGTCCAGTGGCAAAAGTCACCCAACATTTACCAGCCTATTTACTCCAATACCTGCCCCCAGTTGCGCTGCTTCTAATGGCAGCTCTAGAATCAATAGTTCTCTACAAGGCTCCTCTGTGCAGCATGTCTGTACATTTTCCAATGAAGAATCCCTAGCCAAACAGCAGGAGAATCACCCAGAGTGCTTTTAAAAATGAGGATTCCTTGGCCAAAGTCCAGTCCTATAAATCAGGCAGATGGGACCCAGGAAGTTTGCATTTTATCATGGGCTTCAGATAGTTACTTTATCCTGGGCTCCAGATAGTTACTGTCCACACCAAACCAAGGCTTTTGACATACTTCATATCCTCGGCCTCCTTATTCCTTCTACAGCTGCCTGAGTTCAGAGTCTCAGCCTGGCTCCTACGGAAGGCTCTTCATTGGTCTCCTAGTTATCCTATTTACTATAATAAATATAAACTGAATAAAATTCTGATCTTATACTGCCAGATCCTTCATAACATCCTATGGTAGGGTATTTTCTAGAGGATAATTTTCTCTCTTCTCTAAGACATATAAGACTCTTCCCAGCCTTGTCTTCTGCCATACCAACTCAGCAGTCACTTGCACGCTGCCACCACAATGATAGCTCTCCCAGTTCTCTGGACACATTTGGCTGTGTCGTAGCCCTGAGCCTCTGCTCCTGTTCTGGCATCTCGCCAGAATGACCTCCCCTCCACCTACTCCTGGCTCTCTTGAAAATACCTACTCATCTTTAACATAAGAACAGAAGAATTACCTTTTCCATGATGACTTACCTAAACCTATACCTATTTTTGTGCCCCCTGCCACCTCCCTCTGATCTGTGTTTTCTTTGATGACAGCACCTGTACCACTCCACTGCAGTATTTGGGCTTTTGTTTGTTTGTTTGTTTTTGTTTTAAAAGATTTTATTTACTTATTTGAGAGAGAGTGTGCAGGCAAGAGAGAGAACAGGAGTGGGGGTGGGAGGCAGAGGGAGAGGGGTGAGCAGACTCCCTGCTGAGCCGGGAGCCCAATGGGAGGTTCAATCCCAGGACCCCAGGATCATGACCTGAGCCACCCAGGCACCCTCCACTGCAGTATTTACTGACATGTCTGCCTCTCCCTTGAAGGCACAAGCTCATGTCTCCTACCCTTGGTATCTGAAGGAACATATTAATGTTTTCCAGAGTAAATGAATGAACCCATGAACTGTACTCAAGGGAGTTTCAGTGTATTCCCAAGCTGAATTTGCAGCTCAGGAGTTGGCTGTGTCATCTTTTAGTGATGTACATCTTACCAAGTTTTAAAGATCACAAGAAAAATGAAACAACTTGGAGTTTCTCATATGTGAGTAGAGTTTCCTATATGTGAGCCGGGTCAATCCAGTTTGAGTAATAAATACTAAAACTGGATGAAGCCCACAAAATGCTCCTTCCCTCCAGGACAGGGAGACGAAAAAGGGAGAATGAGGTAAATTAAACCAATGTCTTTGTTATATAAATCTCAGGGTAAATTTGGGTAAATGAGCAATCTCTGTGGCAAATGTAACTGATCTTTCTGGAGAGTTATTTGATTTAATTGGTTGATTTAATTTCCTAGCAAATGAAATCTGAAAATACTATCCGTGAGAATACTTGCTTGCTACAAATCCCTTCTCTTATCTAAACCTCATTTATTTCAATTAATTTCCCATCATTCCTTCTCTCTGTCTACAGTGTAATTTGGGTATCTCCCAGTTTTCTTTCAAGGTGACGGTTCAAAGATCAAACATTAAAAAGCTGAAGACTTGCAATTCTACCATCTAAGGCAATTTCAAAATCAACGGTTGCCCTCATGGGTTGCAGGTGGGAATGTAAAATGGAACAGCCACTTTGGAAAACAGTGTGGTAATTTCTTAACATGTTATATGAAAACTTAGTATATGACTTTAATCAGTTTCACGCCTAGGAATTTACCCAAGAGAAATGAATATCCATGTCCACCTAAGGACTTATGCATGAATGTTCACAGCAGCATTATTCAGAATAGCCAAAAAGTGAAAACCACCCAAAGGCCCGTGAACTGGTGAATGGGTAGACAAAATGGGGTGTATCCGTACAATCAGATACTACTCAACAACACAGATAAATGGAATATTGGTATATGCTATAACACAGAACCTCAGGAACATGGAAGACAGACATGAAAGTACTCATATTGTATGATTCCATTTATATGAAACAGAAGGTAGATTTATAGATATAAGGCAGAATAGCAGTTGCCTGGGTTTGGGGGTGGGTAGGAGCCAACAGTGAATAGAGACAGGCTTGAGGGAATTTTGGGAAGTGGGTGAAACGTTTTAAGACTGGATTAGAGCGAGAGTTGCCCAATTCTATACATTTACAGATCATCATTGAATTTTAGTTATAATGGGTGAGTGCTATTTCGTGTAAATTATACCTCAACAGACCTATAAAAATGGTTGACATTGGCATCCTGTTATCTTCCTATTTTTATTTTAGTGATATTACAGTTTTAAAAATCTTCCCCACATAGTGTTTTTTAAAAAAGTGTTTAATCACAGAATCTAGATTTTTAGTTAGTTTCTTTCCTCTTCCACAACCCCCTGAGACCCTTCACCTTTATACTAATGGAGATATATTCAGACTATAAAAACTTTTTCTCCTTCAAACTAATTAAGCTCTGGTGACATCAGCTGTATTTGCAGTGCACCTGATTAAGGCCATGATGCTAATTAAATTCCTGAATGATTAGAAATGCAAATTACCAGACTTGATTCTATAACAGGCATTGCTTATAGGCTCCAGAATGGTAGAGGAAGTAGCCCACCTCATGTCAGGTAATGGAATGCTTTTGAGTCTAATCTGAGTCTAATGGGAAAATAATATAAACTATGATAATATAAGCTATAATAATATAAACTATGGGGCAGTATGTCATTGATAGAGGCTGCATATTTCTAGGTGGCTCATAACCATGTGAGCTCATTGAGAAGTACTATAGTGGGATAGAAGGATTCCCGCCCCCCCAAGTTTTGGAGTTACATGGAACAGAGTTCAAATCCTTTCTCTGACACTGGCCCGTGGTGTGATCTTTGGCTAATTATCTAATTTCTCTGAGCCTGTATATCTTCATTTGTAATAGGGGATTCAGTTATCTATCTCAGAGGATTTGAGGGCTAATTCAATAAGATCATTTATATCTCTGGGCCTAGCATACAGGAGGCATATGATAAGTGGAATATATTCATGGGATAGCTTAGATAAACTGACTCTTCATTTATTTGACAAATACTGAGTGCCAACCATACATTTACTCCTTCCATGCAACAAATATTTACCATATTCAACTTACTGTATTCTTGGTAATATTCTTAGTGTGCAGGATACATCAGTGAATTTAAAAAGACAAAAATCCATACCATAGCAAAGCCAACTTAGGTAATATCTATACACATAATAAATAACTAAATTTTATGATAGACTACAAAGAGGTATATCCTATGGAAAAAACCAAGGTGGGGGCAAGGAGGATCTAGAATGATGGAGGTGGGGCAGAGGATGGGTTGCAATTTAAGGCAGTGAGGGAGGGGGTCACTGAGTAGGTAAAGAATGAACAGAGCCTTGGAGGAGATGTAGGGAGCCAGCACTGAACAGCAGATATCTGGGGAAGAGCCTAGGAGCCTAGTAAACAGTGTGTATAAAGGTCCCCAGGAGGAACAAACCAGACACCTTCAAGAAGTACCAAGGTGGCCTGTTACCAGGGCAGACACTAGTTGTACAGTGATAAATGGAGCAGTCAGAACCGAGTTCAAGTTCTGCCTCTGCCACTTACCAATTCTGTGATCTTTAGCTAATTGTTTAATGTCCCTGAGCTTATAGCTCTCCATTTATAAAATGAGATTGGAATATCTAAAATCTATTTCAAACGATTATCTGTCCCCAAGTATTGAAACATTTACTGCAAGTCATTTCTGAAGCTAGAATCTGCAGATTTTGCTTTAGCAGAACAGGAACTTCTGTTTGATTTCTGTCTGGTTCTGATCCATTTCATCGCATAGGGCCATCTCTTGTCCTGAGCCTATTCCAGAACTCCAGCATGGTTGGTGGGGTATTGAGGAGGTGGGACTGGCAGGGATAGAAGTCCTGTTTGGAGACATAAAAAGGGATGAGAGAGATATGCCTTAATTTATTCACTCAGCCAATAGATACTGAGTTTCTGCTGTGTTATAGGCATGGAGAAGAACCATGTGGAATGTGTTAAGGAGTTAGAAATACCAGCCTGGCTATAGGTTTTATATATATATGTAAATATGTGTCTGCGTTTGCATGTATGCATGTAGTTTATCAACTGTGCACCAAATGTTATTCAGATGTTTCTGGAATGTTCATCAGAGACTTCAGGTGAATAATGTGTTGGAGGTCGAGATAACAGAGAAGGGACATGGTGGCTCCTTCAATGTCAGTCCTCTTGAACTTGTCTCTCGTTGTCTTTAGCTGGCTATGAATGGTGTCACGGAAAGAATTCTGGATTCAGAGTTGGAAGACATTGCTTAGATAGCCATCCCTTTATTTTTTAGCTGTTTTGTCTTGGGCTTGTCATTTTTTAACTCCCCTGAGCTTTATTTTTTTCATTTACATAATGGAAATAAAACTTCTGCATCATTATGCCGCCTAAAATGTCAAAGGTCCAATGAGGAAATGGATTTGAAATCATCTGATAAACTATAGAACGACAAGGTAAGGCAAGGTATAGGCCTTCACTAAAGAGAGAGGCTGATGGGAACTGGGGAATGGTCAGTTACCAAATGTGGGAAAGAATGGTTTTGGCATTTCTCCACAGAGTAGACATTTGGTGCTAATTTATGCACATTAGTGAATTTTGTGCTGCAGGGGGTCCCACTCCCTGGTGGGTGTGCCATCCGTGACAAAATCAAGAAAACCACATACCTTAATACTGTGATCCTTCCAGGCAGGGATGAGCCTGAAGGAGACAGGCTCTTGAGGGCCACCTACTTGGCTGACAGTTCTGCTTGAGAACACCCTACGGAAGCCTAGAAAGTTAGATGAATAGAGAAAAACCTTACACCCCCCCGCAAATGGTTAAGTTCATTTTTCACCCCAGCTTTCTAGTCCTCTGGGTTCTACATCCTGGGCATGTAGGAATATTGTCACTCCATGGTGAATGGTGGTGTTGGGCCCTTCTTCCCAGCCATCTGGGGTGGCTGAGAATGAGAAGGGGAGAGTGGCATACTTTCACTGGGAGAAAAACACTTTCACGAGTCAAACTTAAGGCACGTTCTTGGAGAAAAGAGAATGATTCAGGAGAAAGGCAGCCAGATGCTCTGTAGAGGCACATGTCTAATCGTAGCATACGTTGAGAGTGGGCAGGAAAGAATCACCAAATCTGAAGAATTACGGAACCCTTGTTGTGGATACGACTCAAGTAAACCATAGATTCCTGTGCACCTCTGGTCCCACCCTCCAGACTGCAAGCCATTCCTCAGGAGGGGCAAGGATTTTGCATTTTGCTTCGTCTCCGACACTTACCCTGGGGCTTGGTCTCCACAGTGTCTCCAGATATGTTCTTGAATGGAATGGTGACACTGGCCCTTTCCACACACCAAGGCTGGCCAGGGAAGGAGGGGAGTCCCTGAGTCTTCTGTGGGTAATTTACCTCAGTGTTCCATAGTTCTTGACATTTGGGGAAGATTTTCATTTAATTAAGAGATTAAAATATTCCCCTTCTTTGGTACCCATTAATTTTGAGTGTGCTTTTTGCATCAACAGTGGGCTAGAAATGGACCAGAAGGCAGAGCTTTTCAGGGCTCTACAACAGGCCTGGGGTGGCTAGAGTAATTTACAAGGTATTTTCTGAGATATGGATGGTTGTAACTTCTTGTCATGGTAAAATATGAGAAAACAATTTTGATAACTTTTAGACATTTTCAGTTCTATTTGAGCATTCATTGTATGGCTTCATCTATAATCTTCTTGACTTTGGTAAGGAGTTTTTGAGTCCTGAAAGTCTTTGAATGGTCTCCATCACCAGAGTGTTCAGGGACAGTTACAAACAATCCATTTCCCCCTATTTACCTGTGAATATGTACTGATGTCTTAAAAACAAAAACAAAAAAGGGTCCTGGTCTTAGTTCATTTATGTTTTGGTCATGATTTGTCATAAGTGATGCTCTTTGTTTGGCCTACAGTATAAAATGTTAGGGATTTCTTTTTTCTGATTTAATTTGCCCTTGTATTTTCTATTTCTTCTAATAACGTAAGAAGCATATGTGATTTTAATCTTTACCTCTTAAAAATCAGGTATCAGGTACTCCTAAGTAGAAAATGATTTATTTTACTGGAAGAAGTTTTAGAAAATCCATATTTATTGTCTTCCATAACATTTTATCACTATAAAAGTAATGAATAAAATTTAATTATTTGTATGCCTAAGTCTCAAATAGAATCTCCCAAATTCTTCCCAATTTACCCCAGTTACACAGTTATCATAATTCACTGTGTGTGTCATGATGTGAAAAACACAAATGTAAATGATCCTTTTTAGCAATTTTTCGCCCACTCTTTTGGACTGGATAGAAGGGGGAAGAAAGCTAATCTTGGAGGAAAGGATTTGATAGAAGACTCCGAGATGTTATGTTCTTTTTTTTTTTTTTTTTTTTTTGACAGACAGAGATCACAAGTAGGCAGAGAGGCAGGCAGAGAGAGAAAGAGGAGGAAGCAGGCTCCCTGCAGAGCAGAGAGCCCGATGACGTGGGGCTCGATCCCAGGACCCTGGGATCATGACCTGAGCCGAAGGCAGAGGCTTTAACCCACTGAGCCACCCAGGCGCCCCTGTTATGTTCTCTTTTAAAGTTCCATTTGCTACAATAGTGAAATAAAGAGGGTAAGTTAAATTTCAGGGTGTTTCACAATGATGGATGCAGCCTGATGAAATTGCATGTGTTTTTGCAGATTCCTGTCTTGCCAGCTGGGTCTCCCTTGCTTCCTCCAGGAGAGAGGGGTTCAGAGAGCCAGCAGGAACTGAGAAGGTAAATGTCAGTGCTTCTAGCCAGCCATATTTTGAAATTAAACATGGATTAAACAGATTTCAGTGTGGCATAGTCCTACAATTCATTAAGCCACACTTAAACGAAAAGTAAGTGATAACCCTCCCATTTAAAAATAATTGAGCAAGTGTTTTTATATTGAATTGAAACACTTCCTCTATTGAATAATACACCCAGTATGGGAGTAAAAGCACAACATGGATCTGAAACTGACCTTAGATTACTCTTCCAGCTTGTTAGAATTGTGGGCAAGGGATGCCCCCTTTTATTCTTGGAGGGCTGGGGAGAGAGGTCAGGGCTGAGAAAGTGCACCTGCAGCTTTGAATGGCCCTCTTGGGGTGGGCGTGGGGGCGGGGTCAGGGACAAGGCGTGAAGTCTGTGGGCTCAGGGGTTAGGTTGCCATATTGAGTAAATACAAATACAACCCATTCAATGTTGGGGCTATACTTCCAGTAAAAAAAAAAAAAAAGGTTTGTTGTTTACCTAAAATTCTGATTCAAGCTGGCATTCTGTCTTTAACTGGCAACTCTGTGTGGGAGGGAGTTGCATGGAGAGGGATCTGGCAAGAATATCAAGAAAAGAGGGAGTGATGGGTAAATATTAGGGTAGAGGGTGTAGATAACATCATTTCTAGGTCATGTACTTAGAACGAGATTTGTACAGAATTTCTAAGAAAGCACAGGAGCAAGGTCCTGGTCAGGGAGGTCTTCAGATGATATCAGTACTGATGCTTGAAGACCAGAAATTACTCACGGAAGGAAGATGCTGGGGGTTGAGGAAGGGTTTTCCAGGCAGAACAAAGCATGTGCCAAGGCACAGAGGGATAAAACAACACCAATATCCACCTCCGGGAAGTCCTTCTTGTCCCACTTGGGGGGGAGGGGCGGCAGTCGTCCTTCCTTGCTTTGTGCTCTCCTAGCCCTTTACTGGAGACTGAATCCCCTTCCACTTTCTGCTGTTGAGATGTCTATGATGTGGGCCCCATGGAGTTGCAGGTGGGAGGTTACGGGACAGACCCCAGACCCATCATGTGCTGTCCCTAGTTGGGCCGTGCAGCCAACAGTGAACCTAGTTGAGCAGACCTCACTTTTTGCAGAAGATTGAGAACAAGCACATGAACCGTTCCAACAATTTTGCAAGCAGTGCCCAATTTGGGTATATGTATATGTACTTAAGCAAACATAGAGAATTGATTTATAGGACATCAGAGCTGAAGTTCCTAGGAGTGTTTCCCTACCAGAGAAGTAAAAATATGAAAGCAAGCCAATGGGAAATGGAAATCAAATTGGTTACATTCTCTAGGCTTTACCTGCAAGCCTACCCACACTGCCTAAGTATACGAAGTGATTTCTCTCTTGCACCACTCAGCAGGTGACTGCCTCTGAATGTTATTTTTCAGAGAAGAGGTTGTCCTGTATCTTGAGTGTGATGCTTTTATCCCTGTGCTTAGAAGCCTCACCTGCTTAAAGTTCTTCAGCTTACGGTGCTGAGTACTCAGATAAATAGGACCGTGCTTTCTGCCCTCGGGGGCACAGAGGCTGAGGAGTTCAGGTGTGTGTGGAAAGGAAAACTTGCTGGCCGCCCTCTTCCCACACCGGTGTGATTCAGAGGTGAGCTCACCCAGAGATAAGAACATCAAAAAGGTGGTTTCCCCTAATAGCTTTGAGATGTAAATAAATTTCCTTTTTATTTAAAAATGCTACTTTCCAGGGGTACCTGCGTGGCTTTGTCGGTTAAGTGTCTGCCTCTTAATTTCAGCTCAGATCATGATCTCAGGGTTGTGGAATCAAGCCCCAAGTTGGACTCCATGCTCAGTGCGGTCCACTTGAAGATTCTCTCTCTCTCCCTCTGCTTCCTCCACCAGCCCCCCTTTTTCTCTCTTAAATACATTAAAAAAAAAAAAAAACTTTAAAAAAATCCTGTTATCCAGAGCTGTTTGAGCCAGAATGGAAGTGGTTTTTGTTGTTGCTTTCATTTTGTTGGTGGTGAGGAAGGCTATGTGGGGAATTTTACTTCACCAGCAGCTAAGGGTTCTGAGTGGTGGGAGTCTTTCAAGTCTAGGAGGGTTTATCTTGCCTCTGCACATTCTTTTTCTCTTTCCTTCTCTTTGCACATTTCCTCCAAGTGCTGGCCATCCTAGAATTGGACTCAGACTTCTGAGGACCTACCTTGGCTTTTCCTTACTTGAGGAAGAGCCCATATCTGGCTCTATGCTCCATCTGGGAGTGTAGAGAGCCTGGTCTCCTTTGCCTTTCCTGGCCCTAATGCCTCCCTTCCCAGAGGAGTGAAAACCATGCTTGCTTTCTCGGGGCCCACTGAGGGTTGGTTTCTGCTCTCCTGCGCCACCTGCTGTAACCAGCTCCAAACGCAGCCTTCCTGGTCTCCAGCCCCAGGCCCCCAGCAGGAGCCAGAGCCAAAATCTCAGACCAAGCAGATGTTACTGAGACTGCCAGCTTTCTGTCCTGGTCTTATCTGGGCTCCCTCCACCGGCTCTCTAGATCAGAATCCCAAATGTCCCCAGATGACTTGCCTCAAGTCACGCAGACCCTGAGCTCCTTGGCCAGAAGGAGGGAGCCTGCCAGTTTGGGGGTTGGTGACCAGCAGCTCCTGCCAGGTTCCTGAATATGTGGTCAGGGGAGGCCAGCCTCTGCCTGGCAGTGAAAATGCAAATGAATTTTTTTCACAATGTCAATATACGCATGGCACTTGTCCTTAAATGGGCTCTCCAACATGTCTCCAGCATGTTCCCTGATTGGGCCACTAGTTTTTTCGCAATTTGCTCAGGAATTAGGAACTTTGCTTTGTTTTTTAAGCACCCTGGACTTTTCTGTGTTCTCAAAACTTGGTGATTCTAACCAAGGGACCACCAAAAG
The DNA here is from genome assembly GCF_902655055.1 of Lutra lutra. NCBI lineage: Eukaryota > Metazoa > Chordata > Mammalia > Carnivora > Mustelidae > Lutra > Lutra lutra. The sequence goes on along the minus strand of NC_062287.1, from coordinate 17,861,761 downwards.
AGTAGGGTGCTGCTTTTTATTAGCTAAACTAAGTACCCTTCCCCTTATTTCCTATTCTAGGTTGAAAAGCTCTTGATATGGGACTTAGGCATTTGTTTATTGACAATCATTACAGAGTCTGGAACACAGTAGGTTTTCACGACAGCTTTTTGGAAGTCCTTTTCTATTTGTCTATTAAATGTAAGACCTGTCAGGCCTGAGGCTCAGATAGTTCATTCCTGATTTAAGCCTGAAAAAATAAAGCTGGCTTGGTAGAAAGAAATGATGAGTGATAGTAGTGATTTCTACTATTACTCTGATAAGAACAAGGATGTAAGCAGCTGCTGTCTCCTGAGGTTAGAAAAAGTAGCAAGGTATGTGTGCAGGAGACAGTCAGGGTAGATCTGAGATAGAACTTCCTGAGAAGTTACAGTATACTCTTATAAAAATACAAAGGAGGGTTTATCCCAGCAACTAGTCTAGAGATAGATACACACCTGTTTAGTTCAGTAAACATTTACTGAATTCCTAATTATGCCAGCACCATACTGGAAGCTGGAGTTAGAAAGATTAATAAAGTCCAGTCCCTGCCAGGGGGGAGAATGAGCCAAATAGATAGTTTCAATGTCATTTCTTCAATCCTAGGAAAGACGTGTACCTGGGCTGTTGTGGGTGCATGATGAAGGGGCACTAATTCAAGCTATGTAGTCAGGGAAGGCTTCCTGGAAGAGGTAATATTTATACCGAGTTTTACCATCGGGTGAGAGATATCTAGATGAATAAATGCAGTCAGTGCATTCTAGGAAAGGTGGGTAGCTAGATTAATAGATGCAGAAACATCTTTAGATCATAGAAAATCCTTTCGGTTGTTCCGAGTTGAGTCATCTGGGAAATGCTGTTGTCCCATAAGAAATGTCTTATAATCCTGATGGCAAAAGGGGGGCTTTGGTTTTCTGTTCCATGTTTGACTTGTCACCTTATTGGGACAGCCTTTCATGGATTTAGGAGGTTGGAAAAGGTAAAGGAGGGAATCTTATTTTCCTCTGGCTCCTAGGGTTGTGATTCTTCAAGCAGCCTCTCTGCTCCGGCACACATTCAGAGCTGGTATGTCCATGATTCTTCAGATCCGATGTGTGTGGGGGCTGCCTGCAAAGCCATGGGATCCAGGAGGCCACATGGAGGAAGGCTAGGGCTGAGGCCTGCCTGCTGGGTCAGAGAAAAGAAACAAACTGCTACCTAGAAACTCTCTCAGTAGCTACTTTCTGAATCACCAGGCCCCATTGTACAGATGGGAAAACTGAAGCCAACGCCCAGTGGAGCTGCCTCCCAGGTCCTAGGGAATAAGAGGCAGCTCCTGTGTATTCATTTAGCTTCTTGTTTCTTACTAATGTGCTGCAGCAAATATCTCAGGGTGGGAACCTGTGAGAGGCCTTTTTCCCAGAAAAAAGTGCTTTTGAGATGGCAGGCCAGTCAGTCCTGGCCGGTTTCCAGTGCATACCCTGCATATTGGACCGGCATCGTGGGGTGGGGGTTCCCAGCCTCCTCCAGGGAGGTCATTCAATCCCAGCCATGGCAGCTGGTGTCCTCCATGCCCTGGGCCACCATCAGAGAAAGGAATTCAAGGGAACACAAAGAGTGCTGCCCGTGGCTGCAGACCTGAGCCCTCCACGCCCACTTGCCCGAGGCGGGCCCCAGTGGGGCTGGTGCCAGGCGCTGTGCCACTTCCCCGCCCCTTCCTGGGCCCCTCGGCTCATCTGCTGGCTTTCAGAACTGCAGCCCTCCTGAATGGGTCTTTGTGTGCGCCCCAGGAGCTGGCTCCGAAGAGCCCTGATCGAAATGCTGGACAGAGATGTCTCCTCTGGACCCAGGCGTAGCTCGGCGCCGTGCCCGTCTTGTGGGAGGCAGGCCTTTCTTATGCTACTGTTTTGCTCCAGATCTGGGACTGAGCCGGGACCCTGACGAAGGGGGGAAATGCCCTGCACCCCTGCACAGAGAGGTCATCGGCAGGGTCACGGGGATGCCGGGGGATGCCAGAGCCTTGGTCGGCTTCCCCGAGCTCTCTTTCCCATTCGCTCTCTTTGCTCCGTCGCCCCCAGAGATGACTGTGGTGATGAGAGTTCCAAGAGCCTCCGTTAAGTGAACCCTCTTTATGTGCCAGGCATCGTGCAGAGGGTTTTATCCCGTTGAATCAACCCTTCCCTGCAATCCTGTGACATACATCATCTTACTACCCCATTTTACAGGTGAGGAAACAAAGCTTGGAGACTTGAACCCGCACTGGAAATTTTTTTTTTTTTTTAAGACTTTATTTATTCATTTGAGGGAGAGAGCATGAATCAGGGTGGGGGGGGCACAGAGAGGGAGGGAGAAGCAGACTCCCTGCTGAGCAGGAAGCTGGACACAGGGCTCCATCCTAGGACTCAGAGATCGTGACCTGAGCCGAAGGTGAAGGCTTAACCATCTGAGTCACCCAGGCAGCCCTGCACTGGAAATTCTGAACACAGATTGGGTGGGCCTCTCCCAAGGAGGGTAGCTCCCTCCTTCTAGCCCTCAAGGTATCTCTTCCAGACGGGAGTCCCTAAAGACTCTCCATGCTTGGCTGCCTGAGAAAGCACCATGCTCCAGGGCACTGGCAGACTCGGGAGACCCCCAGGAAAGCAGATTCTGGTTCTGGCAAAATGCAGACAGCCTCCTGGCCTTCCAGAAGGCGCACTGTGTTTACACTGTCATCCCTTTGTGCTTTTTTTTTTTTTTTAAACCAAGAATAACATTTTGTTTTATAAGATAAGAGAAGCTATGGATGTCAGGAAAAACTTGGGGGTACAGTTACATCCAGAAAATTTTGCTGAAGGTCCCTACCCTCCCACCCAGGAGAAAACATGGTGCATGAGGGCCGGAGCATGGGATTCCTTTCAGGAGCTGGTGCTTCCAGCTGGTCTACCAACCGCACTGCTCTGGTCTTGCGTCCTGCCATGGTGATGGGGATAAGAATTAACTCCAGGTGTTGGGCTCTATGGCATTCTGGTCAGGTGGAAATGTAGGCACAAGTTTTGGTTTTATTTTTTTCTCTGGAGATAGTTATGATGCTAATGATAACCTCTATATTCATCTACCTCACCTCTCATACATCTATGGCAGGGCTGGCTACCCTGAGAGGTGTGATCTATACCTTTCTTATGGAGCCAAACTCCATGACCTTTTTGAGGGACAGAGATGTTAACCATGGCTTTAAGAACGGCTCTGTTACCTAAGCCAAATGGCCAAGTGGGAAGGGCTGTTACTCCGTTTGCATAGAGGCTATGAGCAATCGGTAGTAAAGCAAACACACAAAAACAGCAGGAGAAACACAGGTTAGGTCTTCCTAACTTCCCAACTGCACAATGTGTTGAGATAATCAGGCAAGATTATAAGATGGTCTCTAGAGTTTGTGGGTTTTGTTTTGTTTTGCTTTGCTTTGCTTTCTAGGCTAGAATGATTATAGTCATACGACTTCCAGGAACTGGGGAAAGAGTCTCATAGGCCTTATGTAAAGGGAGCCCCCTTTGGGCTGATCTTCCCCACATGACAAGAAACTCTAGAACTGGGATCCTCAGAATTGTGTGTGATATGCTGTGTTCCACCCCTCCCTGTGAAGAGTTAACGTCCGTGGCCAGCCACTAGTGCACCAGCCCCAGAAAGGGTCATGTTGTAAGGATGGACAATGTGACGGATTCACTGTTCCATGCATTATTCTCCAAGTTGCTTTTCGTGACCTTTTATGCATTGCTCTGATATCCACTCTATTTCCGTGAACATGTTCCTCCATTAAACCATTGCTATCATCATGGATTATTATTAGAGTCTAACGGTGGTGATATATGATAAATTCTATGGTTCAAGTAACTGATCTCTAAGGGCAGCAGAGGAATACCCATCACAGTCAAGATAATAGTCTGTAGATGATGAAATCCCTAAGATGTAGGGCGTTGCACATGCGAGTCACAAACATCCCTTTGTATGTCACCATTCTTTGGTGTTTTCCTTGGGAGCTCTTTGTTTCTTCTTGACTTTGCTAGTCTCATTTCTGAGAGTGGAACTCACTATTTATTTTATTTTTTTTTTAAGATTTTATTTATTTATTTGACAGAGAGATCACAAGCAGGCAGAGAGGCAGGCAGAGAGAGAGAAGGAAGCAGGCTCCCTGCTGAGCAGAGAGCCCGATGCGGGGCTCGATCCCAGGACTCCCGAGATCATGACCTGAGCCGAAGGCAGCTGCTTAACCCACTGAGCCACCCAGGCGCCCCTGGAACTCACTATTTAAACAACAGTTAGAGGTAGCAGATTTCAAGGGCCTGAGAGATAACTCAGGGGAGATGTCGGAAAGGACTCCCTGGTTGTGATGAGGAACATATATAGGAAAGAAACCCATGTGGGTAGCACCAGTGCAGTCCACTTCAGGTCCACGGGTTCCATGAAGGGGAGGAGTTTTCTGGATCTTGGTCCTTTATTCACAGGGTAACTTGGGAGTCATTGGACAACTTAATCTTTATGAACAAAGCTGGCCATTTATTTGCTGGACTTTGGTCAGTAGGCAGTGCAGTAGGCACTGTGTTTGGACTCTGACCAGTGGGCAACAGATCTTCACCAAGAGTGTTTGAATGGAAGAGTGACAGGATCGGGGGCATTCATCGGGAAGGCTAAACTGAAAGTCACACGTAAAATGGATTATGGTGGTTAGATACAATTACTGGGAAACCAGTGGGAAGAGATAGCAAAGCCCAGCAGAGAAAACATGAGAACTTCACCAAGGACAATTGCAGCAGAAAGAAAGGGATTAATGCAAGAAGACGTGGAGGAAGAGTGGTCAGAGCTTGGCAACTCAGCAGCCACAAAGGAGGGCTCGGCCAAGGGAAGAATGAACTCTGCCACAGTCACTAGCAGAGTCCCCAGGGAGCCACTGGGCACTTGTCCAATGGTGGGGGGTGGGGGGAGTAATTGGAAATTCTTTGTTTTTCTTGTTGAGAAAAAAGGAGGGATCAGCAGTGACCTGTTAGCAGTGCATACTTACCCCCATAACCTATTATAATGGGTGGAATGGGTCCTTGATCAAGATCAGAAATAGCGTGTTGGACACAGGTTTGCATTTCCACGATGGGCGAAGCCATTGTGTAGGTCCCATTGCCGCTGCTATGCCCCCCCTTAATGGGGATGATATCTAATACTTCACTTGCTTTTTGTTAGTGGGGCTCTCTGCACACAGAAGTGGAGAGAATATCACAACGAACCAAGAGGAAAACATTTAACAGAAAATGCCATGGCAACATCCCGCATGAGCAACAATATCAGGTGACTTGCAGTGTTTTAAATTCCTCCCCCTTTCACTTTTCTCGTCACCATTTCCCGACTCATAAATCCAGGGCTCTGATGCCAGATTTCCTTGGCTTTAACAGTGAAGTGAGGAATGACTTGCAATTAAGTTCTGTGTTCACTGCTGTTCTGCCACCTGAAGACAGAAGGCCTTGGGAGGTGGAGTGAATGTGGCATCTTACTGGGCTCCACAGTTAGAGATCGTAGCATGGGAACAGTGGGCATGTCCCCAGGGCCTCTCAGATAACCTGGCGGCACATTCTTTTATGCTAACTTCAGGACAAGAAAGAATATTCTTTGGATAGACAAAACCCAGATGACTAAAGCTCTTTCTTTAAAAGAAAATCCTTTAAAGGGGAGGGGAGGTTGCTCTTTCTATGATCCGGGTTGGTTTCTGGCCAGGGACCTATGAAATCCCCTGAAAATGAACAGCTTGTGAGGGTCTAGCTGTCTTTTTCTTTTTCCTTTTTTTAAATTTAATTTAATTTTTTCAGTATTCCAAGATTCGTCGTTTAGCTGTCTTCTTAATTAAAGACAAGAGATCTGACACTTCTCATACCCCATTTGGTTTTCCACCTTGAAAGCTGCCTTTAGCCCAAGAGGGTCTTTCTTTCCTTGGTTGAAAATGCTCAGATCTATACTTCATTAACTGATACAGGAAAACTAAGCATCCCTATAGTTAAGTCAGGCGAAGTTCAGTCTGTGAAAGTTCCTCCAAAGCACAGGATTGTGGTTACTTCCCATTGCCAGTCCCCAGGGGGCTTGGAGCTTCTGGATGAAACAGAGCTGGGGCTCCCAGGGAAGCCCACTCCTATGAGGGGAGCCAACATTAACCCTCTTGCTCATAATGCCAGGCTTTTGAATAAGGGTGCTGAAGTCAGCTCAGGGTCCTCCAACGTATTTACCCATCTGAGAGTGAGCTTTGCCCTGATTTCTTTGTCTTCTAAATTAAAAATGGCGGGTTTGATCTCAGAACCCTTTTGTTTGGGTAAGAAAGTTCAGTCCTGGATGCCTGCTCTAGGTATCTCTGGACATGTGCGAGTCATCTTGGCCTGTAGGAACAGTTCAGGTTTTCCTTTCCAAGAGACTCTGTTTTTCCAGTCTGAGAATACCTTTGGACTCAGAGTCAACCTACAGCGCTCTTGCCTTCATTAACCGTGAACTGATGCCAAGAATTGAGGACGCACTTCTGTAATCATTCCGTTGTTGTTCCTGTTGTTGGAAGGCTGCTTGGCTGACCGTGCAGGCACCTCTCAGAAGCATCAGTTCCCAAGGATCTGCACATGGGTTACATGCTTTGTGAATTATTCATGGATAATTTTAAATTCCAAACGGGCTGTGGCACTGCTTGACATGCTTCCATTAAGAGATTCCTCCCTGTCCTCCTTTGAGCTAGAGATACCTAGGGAATGTGATGCGTTCTGATTATTAGCATAATACAAAATAAACCAGGACCTAAACTTATTGAAAAGCCATCCTATAAAAATTTGCAAATCAGAAAAAAAAAAAGCAACTTTGGAACAATCCCCTTGTGGAACTGGATTATTTCTGCCTAAACACATCCCTCCATGATTACATATGGCCCATCATTTCTATACGGACTCCGTCTTCCTTCCCAAACCAGAACTTACAAAAATGTAATTGCAATGTTATGAGAGGGTATTGACACATATAAATTCTTCTGCCAACTCTAGATCCCATGAGGCTTGCACTAAAAGCTTCCCTAGCCGTTTCTCAAAACAGTCTTCAAGGGAGCTGACTCTGAGCCATCTTGTCCATCTTCGATAGCATGAAACCCAATCGAGCAATGTAAATCCAAAGTGAAAATTGTTCGTGCCTCCTCCCCTCTTTGGTAAAAGCATCTCATGCTTACTCCACCTTAAAAGTGGAACGTGCCCTTTTTGTGTGCAGAGACTGCCCAAAGTGGGCCCCCTGATCTTTCCAGGGAGGGAATGTAAGCAGATCCCTGAAGAAACCACTCAGCTCAGCAATTTTAGGCCTTGTTGTAATTGGCCTGGCCTAAAAGAACTCCGCAAACTGCGTGTGTGCCAAGGAAAATGCAAATGCTTCCCTGAAACAGGCGTGTAGGGTGGGTGAGAGAAGAAGGCTCATCTGTGAACCCATGAGAAAAGCAAGACAGACAGAAAATTCAGGAAATCAGAGAGGCTCCTTAGGGACCATTTCTTTCACTTAGCCACGGGTGGTGGCCACACCAACAGAACTGGTCAGACCAGGCAGGGCAAGAGGGGTCGAGTGGGGAAGATCTTGAGTAGGAGGCGTTCTTCTTCCATCATGAGTCTCTCTTGTTTCTCTCGAGAGGTAGAGCTGGTCTTCTTGCCCCGTCGGGCTCCCCGTGGATTGCCTCCATGGTCCCTTGCCGGGCTCTGCATCTACCACCATCCTCTGGAGCCTGGGAAGTTGATGGGGGTACTGCTTACTCCTGATTCTCTATGGCTTCTCACATCTCTTTTCTGTAAAAACTAGAAACCCAGTTTCGTATGTCTGCTATTTTTCCCCACAGTGCCCTGGAATTCTCTCCAATTTCTTTCATGCTTGGCTGCCCTCTCCTCGTTCCTCTTTATTTGTGACCTCCATGAGAGTGGGCCCCCGTCGTCCCGACTGCATTCCTAGTGCTTACCATGGCCGTTGGCCCATAGTAGTTACTAGGCAAGTGACTGTTAATTGCTTAATAGTAATACAGGTTACTATGGGATATTTGACAACGTGATTTCTTAGTAGCGTTTTATTTCTATTTCTGTGACGTAGCTGAGCATATGGGAGGTGTTTAGTCAACACTGGACGGATTCAGATTTTTCTGATGAATGAACAGTCTTCCACAGCCAAAAAGTACTCTTGACTGCTCTCCTCTGAAAAATGAGCTAGTCAGGGTCAGCTGGGTGGCTTAGTTGGTTAAGCATCTGATTCTTGATTTCAGCTCAGGTCCTGTTCTCGGGGTCATGGGATCAAACCCCCAGTCGGGCTCTACTCTCATTCTCTCTCTCCCTCTGCCCTTCCCCTGCTCGCATGCTCTCTCTCTCTCTCAAATAAATAAATAAAATATTTTTTAATAAAAGGAAAATGAGCTAGTCAGAAAAATGGAGAAACCAAGTCCTGTGATGAGTCAAGCTTCCTTGCTGCCTCTTGCACTCACATCTTTTCTGGGCCTAGGTCTCCCTTCCCCTCATCATGCAGCCTTATCCCCACCTCTCACCTTCTCTTGAGACCCAACATGGTCTTGGAAGCAGCTCTTGGACCTCCCTGGAGGCTCTCTCTTCACTTCTTTCAACCTTTAAATTTCCCTTACCAATCTCCTGTTTCTCTTTCCCCCTCCATCCCTAACCTCTATGTCCTTTCCCTCAGCCATTTCATGCCCTCTGTCCCCTCTACTCAAACACAGGTGCATTCTTGAACGTGCTGTTTTTCTCATCTGCCACCCTCACCAGCTTTCCACTTGAATTTACAGCCCTGTCCTGGGTCCCCACTTGCAAGCTGTTCCAGACACAGGCCGCTTGCCAGGACCTCAGAGCTCATGGTACTTCTTCCTCACCCACAGTTTTTACCTTGTTTAGTTATCTTGCCTCTAGTCTTCCGTCTCCCACCTTGCACTGGAAGGCTTGCACACACATGCAAAAGACAGTATAACACACAACAATTTCTACTGCGCTTTTACCAGTAATGTGTAGAATTAGAGGTGATATTTTAACTAGAGATGATATTTTTAAAGTTTACTCTAGTTCTGACTTCTTAAAAATCCTGATTCACTTTAGGTTCTGTATTTATACTAATGGTTCCATTTTTCTTTTTCCGTGTTTCCTTGACTTGCTGATGCATTCTGAATGTGTACCTTTTGCTTACTCCACATTAGAATGGCCTGTGATGAAATTAGCTTTGGAGGTGGCTTTCAAACTGAGATCAGGTGGTATTCAGTTGGGGAAGATATGGAATGAATTCAAACAGGAGGGGTGGGGGCGTCCAACAAGAAGACTTCTAAACCTCTTTTTTAAAACCTGAGATTCTCCTTAACCTGAACAGAACGTAGGAGTTTTACCTTTTCCTTTGTGTTGTCCCCTCTATAGACGGGCATTTGCCCCACCTAGGAGGTGCTTAAATACTGGAATTAGCTGAGACAGTGAAAATAAATAGTGCTGTTCGAGGGAGAAAGAGGACAAGGCAGCAAGGCCACTCTGGACGGAGGTGTTCTTTGAACGTATTAGGTCGTGAGATCCCTCTATAGGAGTCCAGTGCTTTGTGTGCGGATTGCGCGTGTTTCTTTTGTCCAGCTTTTCCTTTCAGGCCTCAGGTTGATCATAGAACCAGAGGGAACCCCAAGGGTGGTTGCAGTCCCATAGGTCTGTGTGCATGGCCCCCTCTCCTTGACCAAAAAACTTGCTCTTCTAGCCTTCTCCAGACAGAAAGTGATCTTTCCAGTCTAGGGTTGAGCTAGCAGAATGTTTTCCTTCTAGTGAGTCAAATAGCACTCTCTCTGAAATTTCTCCCCATTGGCTCCAGTCTATTCCCTGATGCTCAGCAGAGCAAAATCCCATCCCTTTTCTGAGAGCCCTTTGGACAGTGGAGGACAGCAATTATTTCTGATCTGGAGTTTTACCTTCATCTGTCCGAACACTTCCAGTGTTCCCAGTTCCTCATCACGTGATTTCTGGTCTTTTCTATGCTCTGGTTCCTCTCCTTTCAGTGGACTCCATTTTGTCTAGCATAGGGTCAGAATGGGGTGCTCTGGCCAGCCATAGCAGGACGCTTTCTCACCCCATCCATCCTCCTGTTTGTTCTCTAGCCCCTGACACGGTGCCCGTCATGTGCCCGACCCTGTGGTATGTTCTCCTTGAACAGAATCTCCGGGCTTCTACTCCATCCTTCACACCATTCCTATCCCCCAAAGCCCTCAGTTCTAGATCCATCTGCATGAAGGGGATTTTTGTTTGTTTGTTTTTGTAGCTTTCCTTGAATTCTCCAAATCCTCATTGCTGTTTTATACTTGACTTGAGTTTATAACGAAGTGTAAGTGTCTCCGGGGCTGGTTGCTTTTTTTCCTATTTAGCCCAGAGCCCAATATAGGTCTAAGAAACAGAGCTTGAGTCTGTGATCAGGAACCATATCACGAATCAACTTATCATCCTCCTCCTTTTGGTGGCACATAGCTCCTGTGGTCTCGGGTGTTTGTTTTGTCTTTATGCCTTTAGTGTCTGCGTTGCTTATGGAAAAAGAGTCCGTGAGGAAGGTTTTTAATACATGGAGTTTTTTGGTTTTATTCCAAGCTCGGTCTTCCCACGTGACTCAGTACAGAGCTGCCACCAACATCAAGGAGCGAGTGGAATTTAGTAGGGATCAGTGGGAAGCAGCTTGAGATTGGTTTGCTGAAACTAATATGGGATGCTTTCAGTTGACCCCCCGGCTAGAGTTCCCTTGCCAGGACAGCTAGAAGAGTCGATGAGGCAATGTGATATGGTGAGAAGAGCTCTCGGCTTAAACAGATTTAGGTTTGATCCCTATCTCTGCCACTTATTTCATGGTCTGTTAACCACTGTGACCTCAGTTTTTCCGTCCATAAAATGGAGTTAACCTAACCTCACAAGGTCTGAGACCAAGGTCTCAGAACTGGTATGATGGTGGAATGACATCACAGGTCACAACCCACATGGCGAGCTCTGGCCAGGGCGCTGCTGTCCTTCTGCAGAGTGTCTGTATTCTATCCCCACTGCCAGTCCCCGGTTCTGGGAAAATAAGGAGCCCAGTAACAACCCCAATAGGCCATTGGTTGTTTTGACATTCTACACGATGACGAATTCTCTCCTGCAGGGTGTCTGGGACTTTCTATCTATGTCATACCCAGGGCACTGTCCTCATGGCTGGGGAGTCAATCAGTGCTCCTAATCGTGCCGCTCATGGCCCTGCACTGGGGAAGGTCAGTGAGCATCATTTCCCATTCTCTCCAGAGACAGAGCATATAGTCTAGACACACTGGCCAGGGGGAAGGCAGGAAAGCTAAGCCCTTAGCTCCACTGATAGTTTTCCTAGTGCCTCGGGCACCTTACTTGGCTATGTGAGCCTCTGATTCTGTTTGCAGAAAAGAGTAATTAATATATTTGATTTCCTACCTGCCTGCCAGGGTAGGAGAGAATGAATGAGACTGTATCTCTCTGGAGAAAGTTACTGTTTGGACATACCTTGTTTCCATCAAGGTGGGGAGCGGTAAATTGCCACGTTCCAAAAGGCCGTGCACCCACACTGGGGAGAGTCCTGGAGCCTGGACCTTCACTCTGCTCAGAGGACGGAGACCACGCCTGTCTCTGCAGAACAGCCCCGTGTGAATGTCTGACTTTATGATACATTTGTGCGGGTGAGGGAATTGGACACGAGGTGGAGGCAAATGGTTGCCGATCACGGCTTCCCATACAGAGCCTACGTGGCGCGAGCCGGTGACTCATGCCACACTCACCTGGGCTCAGAGATCTCTAGGCACGGAGAGCTCTGTCTCCCCCAGAATATTCCCCTGATGAATGACGGAGGGTTCAGCTCTGCACTTCACACAGAGACACAGAGGCCCTTCTTCCTGGTGGAGCCCGACTCCCCCCCCCAACCCCCCACCCCCATGCGTGCACTCTGCTCTTGGCCCTCCTCCCTCCAAGGCTCCAGCCCAGCTGTGTCCTGCCTTGCCATGCCCCACATCTCCCACAAGGGGGAGCCCCCGGAGGGCAGTGGAATTTTGGAAGCTGAAGTTTTCTCCTCCTGTCCTCTGATTTTCGCGCTTGACCCAACTGTGAGATTTCTTTGTTGCAATGTTGGGGTCTGAAATAACACTTCTGGAGGCTGCAGCGAGCACCACAGCTGATGCCATCTTGTATTGTTTGTTATTAATTACCTAGCATGATCCACAAAGAAGGAAAAGTAACAAAGAGCTTGAAGACTTTCATGGCTCCCAGGCCCTGGATGGAGGCAGGCGGCCTCAGACAGGCAGAACCAAGGAGGTGCCCGTGACTGCACAGCCCAGGTAGGTCCCCGGGAGAGGACGATGGAGGGGCTCACGGGAGTTGGGAGTGTCGAGAGGCACAGAGTCCCCTGATGGTGGGAGGGTGGGTGGAGTAGACAAGGGGTAGTCAGGAGAGATTAAGGGGGGAAAGGCAGTGCAGAGAGACTGAGGGAGAGCAGAGGGAGGCACCCCCAAAAGGAGTGCAGAAGAACAAAAATGTACCTAGGATGTGATGTGGAAGGCTGACTGCGGAGCCAGAGCCGGAGAGGGAGGGTTTGTGAACTGACTCAGAGACTTAAACTAGCTTGAAGTTGGTTCCAACTCTGCCGCCCAGTAACTTCACAGGACAGGAGAGGCCGAGTCTGAGAGCTGGTGCTCAGCTGCCCAAGAAGATTCAGAGCTGGTCGGTATTTGCCTGAAAGTCTATCTAAGCCCGGGCCTTGTGTGTCATGTAGCCACACCCACTCCGGACTCTGGACTTTCTAAACTGGAAGGAATTCTGGTCTGATGGCCTTTTCAGGTTCTCTCTGCTCCCAGCTACTGTCTCAGTCGGTCCCCTTCTTCCCTCCAGGCTCCCGCAGTTGCTCTGGGTGGATGGACCAGGAGTCAGAAGTGCTCACTCTGCCACTTAGCCAGATTAGCTTAAGCAAGGAGACGTCAGAATCCCCTTTTTCTTTGTCTATAAAAGGGAGATAATAATACATTACTGATGAGCCTTATAGGATTTTTCTGAGGATTGAATAAGTAAGATAATGTGAATAAATGCTCCTAATAGATTATAATTGCTAGCTAAATAAAAGATGGCATTAATAATAATTAATCAGTTAATATACCCTTACGCTTCTCAGTGGGGTATTTTCCTACTGAGCTTTGGAGGAACGTGCGTGTACTATTTGTGGGAAAATTTAAGTACATGATCCCTAATTGCCACATCCCTTTTTAGAGTAACCTCTTTGGCAGTTAAGTGGGAAACTTTGTGTTCTTTCCCTTTTAGCCACCTTCAGACATTCTCTTTCCCTGTTCTCAGCTCCACTTTCCTAGTTCGCAAACATGCAGATAATGATTGATGGTGTCTGCTTGGCTATCTGGACGAGGGATTTGTCTGTGTCCTCGACACTGTGCTGCTGGCATACATGTCACAATGTGTCTCAGGCACCTGATCAGACTTGACTTGGAAGAAGCAAATAAGAGGCTGTGTTTATAATCCCATTGCCATATTCCCTGCCTGGAATGTTCTTTCCAGACTACTTGTTACTTACTCATTAAAATGTCTCAGATGGGAAAATGGGGTCTATGCTCTGGGTCAGGCTCTTTCAGTCAACCTAGAAGGCTGGAGTTGGCTTTGGTACCTGTGGACACATTCACCCTTTCTTTGGGTTCCAGAGGCAGCGTGGTGTATGAGGAAGGTAGTGTGGACCGTGGATAAATCCCTTGACCTCCTTGAGCCTTCTCTTTCCATCTATCACATGAAGTTGCTACTACCCTTTCTTACTGCATCCAGCTATGCCTGTGAGACACACATGAGATTACACCAGAACACTCCAGAAGTTTGTAACTCTACAGCATTATATAATTATAAGGCATTGTCAGTGTTCTGCTGCATGTCCCTTACTAGTGACCTCCCCATATTTCACAACTGTAATTATTTTAAAAGCTGCCTGTCCCTGATGTTCATGTATTCCCCTATTTCTTTTCTTCTCCCCCAACTGACTAATAAATTAAATATCAATTTAGAGTGTTAAGTTTAAGTCATACACCTACTCCCCTTCAAAAAGTTTGTATGCTCTCTAAAGCATGTGCCTAGCTGCATAATAGGTCCACAGACTGTATTTTTCTTTTCTTTTTTTTTTTTTAAGATTTTATTTATTTATTTGACAGAGAGATCACAAGTAGATGGAGAGGCAGGCAGAGAGAGAGAGAGAGAGAGGGAAGCAGGCTCCCTGCTGAGCAGAGAGCCCGATTCGGGACTCGATCCCAGGACCCTGAGATCATGACCTGAGCTGAAGGCAGCGGCTTAACCCACTGAGCCACCCAGGCGCCCCAGACTGTATTTTTCTAAAGCCACTATACACATATATATACGTTCCTTCTTTTCAGCAGGTACTTATTCCCCTTTTAATACAAAATACATGCAAATGTAGATTTGAGAAAACACATGGGCTGACATTCATGCAGCATACTCACTCAGAGAGCACAGTTAATGGGGAAGAGGAATGAGCACAACACCGTATCAGCATTTCAGCAATTCTGGAGTCCAGCAGTGACCACAATACGTACTTCATGTGGTTAAAAAAAAAAATCATGGATCAATTTCTTCCCTGTTCTTAGTAATGAATATCAATACTGCCTCTTCCAGACAGATGCTCAGCAGCTCCAGATATTTTTAAATGAGTTTTTTTCAAATACATTTGCAAAGTCAATTATTTTGAATCTCATCTGAAGCAATTAAAAAAAAAACATCCTGACATTTCAGGTGATATTTTTTCCCAAGTAAAATAATTATAAATAATACTAATTATGAACAGATCATTCAGTTACGCTCAGCCTGGTTCAACCTTTAGGTTAATAAACCAATCCATTAAAATTCATCTTGCTCAAAGGACCAATTTGTTAAAAAATGTAGTGACCTTTCACCACAAGTATGATGGATATTTTCTTTAACAATAATCAGAGCTGTCTTTCCCAGAAGAGAGTGTGGCCAAGTGGTAGACGTGGTTGGCTAGGGGTCTGGTAATACTTCTAGATTAGGTACAAAGTGATGTTTGTGATGATGAAGATGAAGGGACAAAATGGAAATTCTGTTTCAAAAACTACCTTAAAGAGAAGTCTGAAAATCTCAGGACGATTGCTCAGAAAAACCGACAGTATCATTCTTCACAGCAGGAAGGATTTTAGATATGTCCCTCTGTCTTCCTCTGGTGTTCATTCTGTCCAAAGATGTAGGGTAGGGATTTGCAAATAGGGCTCATGGGCCAAATCCAGTCTGCTACCTCTTTCTGCAAATAAAGTTTTATCGGAACAAAGCACAGCTCTCCATTCCCATATTGTCAGTGGTGGCTTGCTTACTCCAAAGACAGTCCAGTAACCACAACAGGGTCCTAAAATATTTATTATTTGGCCCTTTCCAGAAAAACTTTGCCAACCCCAGTTGTAAGATGATGGAAAAACAAGTTATCTTTGAATTTAACAGCACCAACTAATATTTGAACAGCACCTTACAGTTTATCAAGTCTGTTATTTTGTAACAGTATTATCCTCCTGTCACTGATGAAGACATTGCAAACTTTCCCATGGCCCTTTGGCCATTAACTGGTGTAGGTAGACCTTGACCTTCCGAAGACAGAAGGGTGCTGCCCTGAGGCCCGCCATTGGAGCAGCAGTGGAGGTGGCTCTCAAGCCACAGTCTCTTTCAGCCACCCAGATGTGGTCCTTGCCATAGGAGAGGAGAGGAAGCGATACTCCTGACATTCCGTTCCCTCTTATGTGACCGTGGCCTGGGTGATTTTATACTCGTTCTGTGTCTGCGTCCCTCTTCTCATCATCAGAGCAATACTAATAAACAGAAAGGAGGAAAACAAATGCTTTGCAGTCAAACAAAGCTAAGCTTTATTGCCTCAACTCTCACTTATCCATACTGAAGGAATGTATCCGCCCCAAAATTGGCACCGTGGTATGGATATCCTGTAACAAGCAGAAACAGAGACGTCTTTGTTTTTGGAATATGCTCTTTTTTTTCTTTTAAGTTTGCTTTTTGAAATGGCAAATCCCCTCTTAATTACACACTGCTTTTACTCGGTTTATTATCAAAATTATACTCCCCCCACCCCGCCCCGAGCTCATTTCATCTACTAGCAAGGTGAGCCATGAGGTGCTAGATACTAGGAACAAGGAAGCCTGGAAGGAAGACCTTGCCTTTGAGATCCATAGACCTAAAACCTGTTGTTTGCAGAGACCAAAGCTTTTGTCAACCTTAATGCTTTCTTGGAACGGAAGTAAGGGAGACAGTAAGAGAGACGGCAGTAAGACACTCCTATGTCAAACCTTCCCTGAAGGTTCCAAGCCAAAGATGAGGATTGAAACAACTGAGCTATTTCACTTTTTCCACCCAACCAACCTTCATCTGGAGTGCCCACTGTGGTAGGTGCTTCAAGGAGTGGAAGGAGTATCACGTTGAGTAAGCTCCAGATACTCTACTAACTGATTTATTGGAGAAACAAACATGTGCATTTGTGTCTATAGTACAAATTAGAAATAAGTAACAGAATGGAAGTACAAACAAAATCCGAGTGTGCTCGAAGGAGAAGTTGTTTCTTCTTATTAGACAGTCACTGAAGATCTTGTGGAAGAAGTTTGCATTTTCTGAGACCTGAGCATGTATGGGTTTTAGGCATTTGGGAATGGAAGTAGGTGGGCGTTCTAGGAGCAAGCAGAGAGAACAAAGTCATAGAGCAAAGCACAGGACTTGTGTGTGATCAGAAAACCATTCACTCCATTTCAAGCATCTGGTTACACAGGAGTAGAGGAAGATAAGGTCAGCAAAATAGGTCAGAGTCAGATTCTAGAGGGCCTTGAAATGTAGGTTAAGAAGTTTGGTCCTTACTATGTGGATGATGAGAATCCATGTTTTTCTGCAGGAAAATTGCATGATCATACCTGTGATCTGGGAAAAGATGTAGCAGATGTTTGGAAAGGTCTTGGAGACCAGGTCACCAGTGAGCAGCTAAAGCAATGGGCCAGGTCGGATGAAAAGTTTACACCTCCATCTTTTGCTCTCCTCAAGAGACAGCTCCTCTATAACCTGATGATAATAGGTTATAGCCCTGGCTGAGGGCTTTCTGAGGCCACTTACTTAATGTCATGCCAGTGGCATTTACTCATAAAACCAAAAAGCCATTGGGGCCAGAAATAGGGGTTTTGGTTACTTCCCCAGACAGGATGCAGTTGGGGTGATTATACATGTGATTCATTGAGGTTGGGAAGCAAGCCCTCCACAAACAAACACCCCTCCCCTCCAAGCCCAGTGACTCACAGCTTCTTCAGCTTGGAAAGCTCTGGAGTCCAGGCAAAATTTGAGGTATGATGTTAAATCACAATTCTTCAGTGTTCATTGTTATAAGAGAAATATTTTTATTCATTCTTTCAATTGTTCAAGCCAGGAGCATTGATTGAACTCTTACTACCTTAGGCACGGAGAATGTGGAGTTGCAAAACATGGTTCCCCACCTAAAATCTTCCCCAGTTTATCTGGGAAAATAGATAGAGCATCAAGAAGAGGTAGAGGGGTGCCTGGGTGGCTCAGTGGGTTAAGCCTCTACCTTCAGCTCAGGTCATGTTCTCAGGGTCCTGGGATCAAGCCCCGCATCGGGCTCTTTGCTCAGCAGAGAGCCTCCTTCCCTCTCTCTCTCTCTCTCTCTCTCTCTGTCTGCCTCTCTACCTACTTGTGATCTCTCTCTCTCTCTGTCAAATAAATAAACAAAATATTTTTTTTTTTTAAAAAAGAAGAGGTAGAGTATCCAACAAATGTTATAATAAAGAAATGCAAACAGTACCAGAGGGTCAGAGGAAAGACCCCTATTTGCTTTGAGAGAGGAAGCGTGGCTTTGACAACAGGTCTGAAACTGTTTATCATGTATTCATTCATTCATTCATTCAACAAATAATTATCAGGCACTTGCTGTTTGCCAGGCATTGTTCTAGATGTGAGATTTCATAGTTTTGTGGAGTTTCCATCCTAGAAAGAAGATCCAAATATTAAATACACTTGAGAACCAAACAAGCAAATCTCTACCCTCAGGCAGTTTACATTCTTGTAGAAGAACATTTCAGAGAGTAGCAACTAGCACTTTGTTCCAAGAAAAAAAAGAACATAGACAGAAGGAAGCATGAATCCAGCCCTTGGGGAAAGAATGGAGAAAGATGCCTCGGGTTTGGGGGTACTCAATATGACAAGAGCGTTTATATACAGACCCAACTTAAGATGTACAAGTTGCCCTGACATTCTTTGGCTGGAGTTGACAGGCAGAAGATGGATACTGTTCTCACATAGAGATGCCAAGAACTGAGTTCCCAGACATTCTGATTTTTCAGCGTCCATCAGGAAACCGAGTGTTGTGGTTCGGACTCTGACGATTTTTCCGTACCTTCCGTCTGAGTGTTCTGCGATGGCCCAGTGCCATGAACATAAAAACTCAATACACTGGCTCCCTCCTTGCTTAAATAATATTCAGGTCAAATTCTGTAACAGCCAACTCTGACTTGGAGGTCATGCTTGAGACTCATTTTATCAGGTTGTCTGAAGTAACCAGGCCATGAGGTGGTTATTGTTATGGTACTCGTTGGAATGGGATTTGACCTATATAAGGAAAAGAACTAGGACAGGAATAGCTCTTCAGCCCATCACAGACTTGGAGAGATCCAGTATAAGCAACTGCAGAATCACAGAGCTGGAAGGGACTTAAGGTGACTTAAGGTGATCCTGGCACCTGCCTCTGGGCACATATGTGCCTGTCTGGAAATTTAATATAAATTCTAGAACTCATTATTTTAACAATACATACAAGTTTACCCATCCTGAATATAGTTTCCTTTTGGGTAGTGATGCTGCCTAGCCTCGGGCACGACATCTTTAAGAAGACTTCAGAACCTATAGCATATTCTTCTGAATATATTTAGTAGAGGAAAATCCTCATCTTTGCAAGATGTTTTGCATTTTCAAAAAACCAAATGCCATATCTAATTGGTCCTGCTGAATGATTCAATTTTTTATTAAAAGTGAATTTAAATGCAGCTATGAAATTATGAGGTGACATTTTTGTTTGGCTCATAACTGGTTCAAAAAGACCTTAGTGGCAGTTGCAAAAGTCACAAGCTTATATTCCCGCAGATGGCTAACTTGAGGGCACATGAGCTCTGGTAAGCTGGACTGTTTCTCACTCTCCTTGGTGAGCTACTTGAGGTCGAGGAACATGCCTTGTTTGTTTCAAAATACCAGCCTACCACAGAAACAGGTGTATGTCAGGGGCGATTTGTTGAATGAATTAAAAAACAATAATGTCATCACCTCATATTCACATCATGAATTCTTTGTCCATTTTTATTTATTCATTTTTTTTTATTTTTACCACAGCTGAATCCCAAGATCACCTCTTACCTTAAGGCTAATTAGCCAGCAAATGGCAAGGCAGTACTCTGTTGTAAACAGAACACTGTTCTGGGAAGAGAGTTCAGGTTCTGGTGTAGACTCTGTTTTGAGTGGCAGGGGGAGTGACTTTGGGAAGGTGCCTAAGCCTCTGTCTCCAACTTAATAAAGGGATGGAACTAGATGATGGAATGTTCCATCTGAGGAATAAAATATAGAGGAGTTACTCTGTGCCTGTCTCTGTATTTGTTGTGGGAGAATTTTTTTTTTAAGGTCTTGGTGTTGATTAGGATTCTGTGTTTGCAAGTGACAGAAACCCATCCTGACTTAGTTGAGGTACAAAGCCACATTCTGGAAGGGCAGGGGTATACCAGCCTCCAGAAATTACCAAAATCGGGGACTCAGGTGCTAGTTACCATGACACACTTTCTCCAACATTGTCTTCAGCTTCCCTCTCTGGGTCAGTTTTATTCTCTCTCATCTGCTTCCTCCATGAGCCTGGAGAAATTTGTACAACTTCTGGAAAGTTCCCTGTGCAAAGGAAAACAAGATTCCATGACTGGTGGGTCCTCTTAGCACCAGGAGGTTAGCTGGAGAGAGGGGCAGCTCATCCAGAGAAGGGGTTGCTGTAGAGCCAACAAAACAGAGCTCCGCTAAAGCCTGCCGTCCCCATTTGCCTCCCAGTCCCAGCCTCCTCCTCTCGTTCCATACACATCGGCTGGTGACCTTCTACTCTTCTTGGAGGCTCTACTCAGCTTCACTGTCTCTGAGGGCAGCCTGCTTGGGCAGCACAATTCCTTCCTGTCTGTGCTCCCACAGCACCTGGAACCCATCTGTATCGGGAAATAGAGCTCCTCATGACGCCGGCCCTGGTCTATTTACAGACCTCTCTCCCCCCGGGAGATTGGAAGCTCGTCAAAGACACTAACTGCCTTAATTGGCTTTGTGTCACCTGATCTACTTATCAGATTATTTATTTATTAATTATCAACAGCCTACTGTGTACTAGGCTCTGAGGATTGAAAGACAAGTAGCCCAAGATCCCCGTTCTCAAGATGATCAAGGTCAAGATGAATACAATAAACAGACACTTGCAGGGCAGTGGGTGGGATGAAGCCACCACCAGCATCTGTGCTGGTGCTACGGGAGCCCTGAGCACACAGTGTAGTCCCCTCCCTAAACAAGGATGGGGAGAGGGAGAAGGCCAGAGAACGTTTCTAAGAAGTAGAAGGAGTATGCGCCTGGAGGTGCTGGGTCCTGCTGAATAGGAAGATTGAACCTGTTCCTGTGGGGATTGGGGGTGGGGGAGTGTTCTTTGCCATAGGAACAGCCTATGCAAAGCTCAGGGATGCCTGAAAGTAGGATGTAATCAAAGGCTTCTGTTTGAATGGCAGAGATAAGACAGAAATACGTGAAATAATTGGGAAATAACTTTCCAATGAAGTCTTAATTTTACGATACAGTCCACTAGGGGTATGGAAAGATTGAGATCACCAGGGACTGACAAAGGAAATCCTTCAAAAAAAAATGTGGGTATTGATTCACCTCATGGGGAGTTAGTACTAAATCTGAAATTAGAGAGTCTGAGTTTGAATCTCACTCTGCCAGGTATTAGCCTGGTGATACTTTCTCAATCTCTACTTTATCATAAAATGAAGACTCTCAAAATTATACTGATAAAATAAGACACGTAAATGAAAGTACTTAGTAAACTGTAAGGCCCATTTATAAACTTGCTATTCTTTAAATCTGATTATCTTTAAGACAGAGAGCTCTTAATTGACAAGAGTATTTGGAAGATATGAAAAGATGTATAAATATAGTTACATATGTATATGTATAAATATAGTTACATAGAAAGATACAATATTCATGTTAAGTGTTGCGTTAATTTTACTTATTGGCTCAAAATTTTGGTTAATGCTATTGCAAAATGCATGTTAATGAGTGGATGTTGGCTTCTTATTCATTGCTGATTCTGAGGATCGGGTAGAGAAACACTATCTCAGGGGTATGTGGTTGGACTCAGCTGGACATGTGATGTGTTAGGGATTAAGTCATTTGGATGTTGTGACTATCAGGTGTTCTCTCTGCTAAGGGAACTGCATTTTTTGTAGGCAGGTTTGCCTAAGGATTTCCTTCTAGCTATAGAACCTTATGAGGTAAAAGTTCTCCTTCAGTGCCATGATTTCCTTCTTTTAAATGGTCATAAATAATCATGGCATTTTAAAGAGTTGTGCTGGTACAAAGGACCTGAAGAAGTGTAATCCCTATATGGCCTGTGTGAGCCCATCTTACCTCTGGTCAGCTGTGGGAGAAGGCGGCTAAGTCCATCCAACAGATACAGAATGACCCACTGAAGGGATCTGAACTCTTTGGGTGTATCTCAATGATTATTGGTGAAATACTAAAATTTAGTTGATTCAGTATGTTCAGGCAAATCAGTGAATAATCTTTACGCCATGCATTCCTTCAGTTCTCCAGAGCTCTTGCCTAGTGTGTGGAAAGAAATGTTTGCCTTGTCGTCCACGTCTACCACCAGTGCTAACTCTGAGCTGATCCTTACTGGAAAGGATGACTCTAATGCTTTACTATGTTTCTGTGATGGTGGCCCTGAGAAGCATGGGATAAGGCATTAGAGATTTGTCACTCATTCTCATTCAGTGAATAGCACACAGAACCTGGATGTGGAGACTCATGGGGTCGAAGACATGGTGAGTTGGTAGTCCTCTCTCTGGGTTTGATCTACCTGGACCTCACTCTTGTGACGGCTGCCTTTCTAAAACTTACCTGAGGAAGGAGAACCTGGCTCCTTCCTTGGAACACTAGGTCCATGAGATGTTAACACAAGTTCCACCAAATAGCAAGGTAGTTCTTTAGTCAGACAAGTTGAGAAATTTTAACTATATCCCCACTGGAGATACAAAATGCATATTAACATAGCAAAGGCTCCAAAAAAAACTAAACTCTGCTTTCCCAGAGTTATTTAACTAGAAGATTGTTTTACTTAGTAATACTCATTAGCTTCTTGAGTACCTCTTGTTCCTCCACTGTACAATTTGGAAAATGCTGTTCTTAGAGAAGTTTCAATCCCAATGGTTCTCTTAAATATCCCATTCTTTATTAAATTAGAGGTTTCTAGGAAGGGAGGCTACAATAAGTGGTCTTCAAGTCCATTCATCCAATAAAGCCCCATTTCCAAGTTTAATTCAGAAAAAAAAAAAGTTTTTCTTCTTTTCCATTAGATTGGATAGCGCTCATGGAAAATCCATTGAAAATGTTGAGGTTGATGCTTCTTCTCCCTCCTCTCTGCTCTATTTCTTTTCTTTGTAAAGAATGAGTCTGGGTGTGACTATAATACAAACTATTATAGCTTGTATTTGATGGGACCCAATGGAAACCTACTTGCCAGAGACAGAGTACTAGCCAGTAGTTTTAGCCGTAATCACAGAAAAATCATTTCCTCTCCTTCAGTCTTTCCATTGCTCTGTGACTGTGAGCGGTATCTTTATTTTTTTAATCTTTTTTTTTTTTAAGATTTTCTTTATTTATTTGATGGGTCGGGGGAGAGCACGAGCAGGAGGAGCGGCAGCAGAGGGAGAAGCAGGCTCCCCACCGAGCAGGGAGCCTGATGTGGGACTCGATCCTAAGACCCTGGGATCATGACCTGAGAGCCAAAGGCAGATGTCTAACAACTGAGCCACACAAGTGTCCCGTGAGCTGTATCTTTAAAAGACTGTTTCTAAAAAGTG
This sequence comes from Lutra lutra, assembly GCF_902655055.1. Taxonomy (NCBI): domain Eukaryota; kingdom Metazoa; phylum Chordata; class Mammalia; order Carnivora; family Mustelidae; genus Lutra; species Lutra lutra. The sequence continues at coordinate 17,838,561 of NC_062287.1, read as the reverse complement.
CTAAGACTGTGTTTTCTTTCCATAACCTCTCCAAAGCATTGCCTTTTTTGCTACCCACAAAACTGTCAGGAAGATACTAGACAGTGGGATCCACTCCCCTCAACACACGTTTTGTTTTATTCGTCCTCCCAGAGGTTTTTATGCCAGCTTTCTTCTCTTATCACTGATTTCCCCTGCATTTCTTCAGATTTATTCAGTTCATAGGACGTGATTTTACCTATGATGACACAGGGCTTTGGAGCTGACCTCATTCCATTCATCGGTGTATCTTTTCTGCCAATAGAATTTAAAGTTTATCAGAGGTAGGGACAATATATTTAAATCTTTCATATTGTCTTCAAAATCTCATGTGCAGTGCTCTGTACAGAGTTGACACTTAGGTATTTGAATGGATTTAAGAATACTTTGCATGGAGTGAATGTGGGTTTAATGTCTGTATGTCTAGAACGTGAATGTTGGAGTCCAACCGACCCGAGTCCAATCCCAGACCAAAGAAGCATGGGCAGTATGTATGTTCTTTACCAAGTTACTTATCTTCTCTGAGATTCCATTTTCTTTTTTTTTTCCTTAAAGATTTTATTTATTTATTTTAAAGAGAGAGAGAGAAACAGCATGTGAACAAGGGGAAGAGCGGGGGAGGGGAGGGCAAGGGAGCGGGGAAAGAATCTCAAGCAGACGTTGTGCTGAGTGTGGAGACTGACCCAGGGCTCGATCTCATGACCCTGAGATCATGACCTGAGCCGAAACCAAGAGTTGGATGCTATATCAATTGAGCCAACCAGGCACCCTGAGGTTCCATTTTCTTCTACATAATGGAGATACTATATTTTTTTCAAGGACTACATGAGGCGAGTAATCACTAGTTTATGTTCTGGTGTCCTACTGGTCTGGGTTTGAATCTCATTTCTGTGTTGTGCCATCATCTTGAACAAGTTAACCTCTTTAAGGCTCATTTCCCTCATCTGTGAAGTGGGGTCTGTCATAGGATTTCTCTCCTAAAGTAGTTTGAATTAAATGGATTCAATGAAAAAACGCATGTAAAACTTAGAATGAGACTCCATACCTAGTAAAAATTCAATTATTGTCAACTGTTACTTTAGAAACGTGCCTAGTATACCCAACACGAGTGGGCTGCCATTGGCAGACACTGTCTAGACCTGTTAGAGGATAAAGGAAATTATTGTGCAACTTTCTCATATGAATGACGTTCTGACTCTTTTAGCTATCTGAAATGGCACCACGTTCTTCTGAAGAAAAGGCTTTCTTGGAAGGATCATGAACATCTGGATTAAAAAGAGCTTAGATTCTCAAAGTGTAGGGGTTGGAGATATTTTTTATTGAACATAGCCATCTTGTGATTTGATTTCCTCAGGATATGAATCAGAGAGAAAAAACTGAATTTTTGTCCCAAAAAAAGGAGAGGACAGGCAGAGGATTTTTCACTGGTAAGGCAATTTACACACTTGTCCTTTTCATAGTTAGTCATGGTCTATGATACATTTCATAGCAATGTCTATGAGTTTCCAAATCTGGAACAAGACTTATCAGCCAAATAAGGGATAAAGAAGAAAAGTCTTTTAATCCACCTAGTTACCATTCACAGAATTCTAGAAGTGGAACTTCAAAAAAAATGACTGTGCTAGCACCCCACTTGTATTTGTTTCTTTAAACCCATCAAGAGAGAATTAGCTAATCACTTTCCAGATACCTTTAGCAGAATAGCAGAAGAATTCCATCACCAGCCCTACTGTTTTCTAAAAAGTTCTTTCTTCCTAATCTTTCCCCCAAACCATTTTTCTTTCCTTCTATATAACTTGAAGCTAACTCTTCTTTTCTTGCTTTCATATTGGCTGACCTAAGTTCATCTTAAAGTGACATTGTAAACTTTTTAAAAAAGTTATTAGAGCTTATCCCTTAGTCCTTTTATTTTTCCAATCAAGCAAATTCATTTGAAAAGCTCCCTTAAGTCCAGTTGTTGCATACATCAGGTCATTTGAGGTTACTATTCTGAGGGTGTTCCCCAGATATTCTAATAATAGAATAAAAAACACCAAAGTGTTATATTCACTAGGGTACCCTAGGACCTATTGCCACTCAAAATTCATTATAGGTGCTTAAATAAAATGTCAACTGAATAGATTAATATGGTCTCAGGTTTATAAAGCTTCTTATACTTTATGAAAAGCTTTAACTTTCTCAAGAAACCCTGTCTAAGGTTCTCTTATTTGCTCAGTGCCCCCCCGCCCAATCTCAAAATCTTCTTTTTCCCTCGATCCCCAAATCTTGCTTTTAGTTGTAGACATAGAAAGTGGCAAAATGGAGGTCTGAGCTTCGGTCTCCAAATCACGTGAGTTTATCGACTTCGTCTGAGCGTTTATTTATCAAAGCAGAGGTACTAGGGTTTTGAACAATATAGACCCTCAAACTTAACCTCATACTCAGAAAATGAAGAGAATAATGGCAAGAGTGCATATCCATTCTAACAGGTCTTTGTCTGGAACATCTGAACATCATGATATTTTTTAATTGCAGAGTGTGATTTGTTCATAGAGAGCTTTTAGTCTTCTCTGACCGACCGTGAGCTCCAGTTTTCACTTCCTTTCTGCAAGCTTATCATTTTTTTCACGTGGCATCTCCGCATTTTGTTCTGGGTATGAAGTATTAACCAGACATGACAGGGCACTTTTAAGCTCTTCATCAAGATGTCTCATGGCGCCTCAGCTGAGTGTTGCGTGATCAGTGCGAGGACCTTGGGACACCTCGTGATGAAAAACTTGCTACTTCTACAGATGTGTGTGTGTGTGTGTGTGTGTGTGTGTGTGTGCTGAAATCAGCCATCTTTACCACGTATTTCATTGACTTTTCTAGAACTTACAAAGGTGAGTATTATATGATCAGGGAGACAGGGTCTTTCATATTGAGCTCTTCAAAGGCAGGATCTGTGTCAGAAATTTTGTATCCCCATCTCCTAATCCATGTCCTGGCATAGAGCAGGCACTTCATCCATAGTTCTTAACCTGAACTGACAGTTATAAGAAAATCCAAGAAATCTGAAACTCAGTCTAGACTTTGTCCATAACAGTATGTCCTCAGATAGGTCACTGAGCTTATTACATCCTCTATAAAATGGGATTTCTGTCTACTTTTGAAAGACCAATGGGAATGTGAGAGTTCCAGGAAATTGGGCCTTACACAATATTTGTGTTAAACTTCACAGACCAGGTGGAGTTTAATCCTTAAGTAAATAACTTACAAACTGATGGCCCTTGTGTGAACACTCAAACCAAAGGGTTCTTGGTGACCTACTTGGGGATCAGTATTTTAAATGAGTACATCACTTTTGGATAAATTCCTACGACCCTCCATATCTGTTTTTTTCCTTAATTCACAATCTGCTTAGATCATCTTTATTGTTGGAATGGAATTGTCAACTTGAAGATATACTGAGATGTGGTTTGCTACAATTTGGGTTCATAAATCTTAACAGGAAGAGCCAGGAATCCAGTGGCTCAGAGCATTGTGAAATCATTAAATCAGGTTTCTGGAATATGTGAGCAGCCTACTACTTTCTCATTAATCTGAGGCAGAATGCCCAGAAAGAGTATTTCATAAAGGTTAGTGCAAGAGGAAAGTCCACTGACTCATTGTTGGGTGCTGGATGACCTAGGAATTTATTGCATTTATCAATGAAAAAGATCTACATTCTAATGTTCTTTTACTGGGGGAGTCATCATCAACTTGTAAAGGAACAATTCTGATGATTTCTCTCATGTCGTTTTCTCAGTGGTTCTCAAACTTGAGTAGGCATTATCATTACTTAGAGGACTTGTTTTTTCTTTTTAAGGGATTTTATTCATTTTAGAGAAAGAAAGAGCACGAGTGAGCAGGGGAGGAGCAGAGGATGAGGGAGAAGGAGGGGGAAAGAATCTCAAGCACACTCCTTGCTGACTGTCGAGCCTGACCCAGGGCTCCATCTCATGACCCTGAGATCATGACCTGAGCCAAAACCAAGAGTTGGACACTTAGCCAACTGAGCCATCTAGGCACACCTAACCTCCTGGAGGACTTATTAAATCACAGATAGCTGGATGCGCCTCTCAAATTTCTAAATAAGTAGAGCTGGGGTGGGGTGGGTTTCCACAATTTGCAATTCTAACAAGCTCCCGGGTGGTGCTGATGCTGAAGGTCCAGGGACCACGTGCTGAGAACACTGTGCTACCTGAAGATTGTTGAGACTGGTAAAAATAAATATTCCTTGGACCACTGCTCTTTTCTGAGACTACTTTCATAAAATGGGACCTAGATAACCATCAATAGCACAAACCACAGGCAGACGTCGATAGGTCAGAGTGTCTGTATAGAACTACAATAAATATTGGAGAAAGAAACCCAGAATTGTCTTGTTGTTGTTGTTTCAAGTTGAACATTCAGCTCCTTCATGATTTTGTAGAACCCATTATTTTGGTCTTTTCCAAACTACTTCTTGAGTCATCTGAAAATATTGCCTGAATCTTCAAAAGCAAAAGAGGGACAATTTGTCTGCATTTTCCCCCATATTGTCATTTTTGGTTCCATATTCTTTACCAACAAATGGACCATGTTATCCCAGTGTCCTTGCCTCTTGCTTTATGATCTAATTAGATGCTAGACAGTAATCCTCTATCAAGTGATTTTAAGTCATGTACTTATTTCAGACAGGCATAATGTCATCAATTCAGATTATTTTCCTAGAGCCTATTTCATTCAATTCAGTTCAGTGCAATTTAACACCCATTGACTGACTATATGCCAACCACTATTCTGGATGCCTAGGAACAGGCATGACCAAGACCACCTACAAATTCCTGCCCTTGCAGAGCCTACAGTCTACCAAGGTTTAGGACTTCAGGGGCTATCAGGAGAGGGCTGTGTGTACACTTGAGCAAAGGTCCTCCAGGTAACACTACAAGCACGTATATATCTGGGTAACACTGTGACAGACAAAGAGAATTGCCGATTCAAAGGCCAAAAGGCAGAAGCTTGCCTGACATACTTACAGAATAGCAAAGAGGCCAGTGAGGCTGAAGCAAAATGTGTGAAGGGAGAGTAGTAGTAGATCTGAGAGGTAACAGAAGCAAAGTCAAGACCATATAAGCAAGGCTTTGTAGGTCACTGGAAAAGACATTGGCTTTCATCTGAGTGAAATGGGAATCACTGTGAGGTATTGACTTTCAAAGAAGGATCTGTCTGAATGTTGTATTTAGAATAGACTGAGCAAGGCAAGGATAGACACGAAGAGAATGAGACAATGCCAGTAACCCAAGCAGAAATAATGTGGCTTGAGCCACAGATTGGTCAGTAGAGGTGATGCGTAGTTCAATTCTGCATATATTTCTGAAAGTAGAGTTCAGCAGGACTTCATGACAGATTGGATATGCAGTGTTAGAGAGAAAGTAATCAAGGTTTTGGCCTAAGGGACAAGAAAGATGAAATTGCTATCAATTGAGATGTAAAAGGCTGCAAAAAACAGGCCTGCGGGGAATACTGGGATTTGGGTTTTGGATGTAGTGAGTTTGCCAAGTCAAAATGGTTGTTGACCATGTGTATGTGGGGCTTGTGAGAATATACTGAGTACATCTGGGCTGCAGATGGAGTTGTCAGCATGTTGATACTAAAAGCTGTGAGGCTCAATGAGATTATCAGTGAATGGGTATGGATAAAATAGTGAAGGCCAGGACTGAAGCCTGGGGGTCTCCAGCATTAAGAGATCAAAAAAGGAATCACAAGGAGAGATGGAGACAGAATGGCCATCAAAGTAGGAGGAAAAGTAGGGGGTATAATGTTCTAAAAACCAAAAGAAGGAAATGTATCAAGTAGAGGAGAATGAAAAATAGTGTCTGTCGAATGCTGATAATCCATCAAGTAAGAGGAAGATTGAAAAGCTACCACTGAATTTCACAACTAGAGATTATCAGTGACCTTAATGAGAACATATCTGGTACAGCAGTAATGGTTAAAGCCTGATTTAAAAGACAATGCTAGAAGAAGAATTGGAAATAGTGAGGGAAGTTGGCTCTTGAGGTTCCTGCTATGGGAAGCAGAGAAATGGAGCAAAAACAGGTGGAGAAAGTGAGGTCAGCTGAGGGTTTGGTTGTGGTGGTGGTGTTTGTATTGGTTTGGAGTTGGGAGAAATAACAATATGGTGCACTGCTAGAAATGATCCAGTAGACAGGGACAGATTAATGTTTCAGGAAATACAGGAAGAATTCCTTGAGCAATTTTGTTGGGCTGGCAAATGGCCATAACATCTAGTATCCAAGCAGAAGATTTGGTCTCAGAGAGAAATCAGATACTTTAATCCACAGGATTGGGGATGTTGAGGGGCACTAATGCTGGTGGGAGAGGAAGGTGGAGTGTTGAGACCCTATGCAAAATCCCTTTCGACTGCCTCAGTTTTCTCCCAAGAAGAAGCAACATTATCTCATAAAATTATTCAAAAGAAAATAAAGCCCAAATATATGCCTCTACAAATATTTATTCAAAAAATAAAACAAAGCCAAACACAATATAAGAAGTATGCAATAAATGTTTCTTTTAGGAGTTTTCTTAAATGAACTGAACTGACTGAGGTTTGAAAATAGAAATGTAATGTCTGTTCTATGAGGGAACCCTTCTTTTCTTCTAAATGTCTCAGTATCAAGCAGGCATTTTTCATTGTCCCATTAATCTTCAAAATTGTTCAAAATTAGGGGTGTTTGTGTAGAACATTTTTTATTTGACAGTTCAGTGTGCATGAATGTCCATAATATTTTTTTGATGGTGAATGTGGGTGGGGTGATTTCCGTGGGAATTCTCCTACAGTGATCTCTTGCTCTTCATTTCAACAAGATGGCTGACCTCTACCATCTTGTCAGTTACCATTTGGCACTTTGAAGACATTGGCTGCAGTTCTTAAACAGGTATTAATAAGAGTTTTGGCCATACTTATTTAAGATAAGGTCTTAAACTTAATCAAAGATAGGAAGAATACATATGATTAAAAAGAGAGAGATAGAAGACCCTTTAATCTAAATTATGTTTCCTCTCTGGGGTGAAAAAAAAATATATATATATATAACACTTTCTGAAGGATTGAAATTATAAATTATATCTTACTGCTTTGCTTGAACAAAATTTACAAAACTCAATTCTGAAGGCATTGCATAAATGTTTTGCAATTATAATAAAACACGTTTAAAAAAATACTTAGTGGGGGTTCTTCATTGCTGAACCAAGTATGTTTGAAAGAAACAAGAGTAACCATAGCATTGAACTAAGGATTGTAGGGGAAGTGAAATGAGATTGCCCATGTAAAATGTTTCTTACAGCACATTGTTCATGGTAAGGGTCCAATAAATTATGTAGTAGGTATAAGGTGATGTGGTTCCTTAACAAATGTAAGATAAAATTGTCAAAATTAGGGGAATATTCCCAGTTGGCTGTGTATTTTTTAGGGGAAGGTGGTGGCGGAAGGTTACTGTAGTGCCGCATTACTTTATTGGGGACCGGTGTTTAGCAGTGGAAGCATATAAGGACCCAATCACAAGAAACAATCACTGAGCATTACGTGCAAGGCACGATAGCAAGCATCTGAAATATACATTTTATTTGATCCTTATGATAGACCTGCACAGTAAGTTGTGCTAATTGTGTAGAGGAGGAAAGTGAATTGGGGAGACATGAAATGCTACAATAGGCAAGTCTGCAAATTGCCAAGTAAATTAAAATGCCAAGCTGCCCGTGAAAGAGCAAAATCCTTACCAAGATCACGATGTGATTGGACTTCTAAGTCCACGGTCGTCTTTCTACTACTATTCTACCATCGACTTGCTCATCTAAATACAACTCAAATTCAAGTGCATGTTGCTGGCTTGGTCAGAATCAAGGAGTCCTCGCACTTGGCTGTCTATCATGGGATTCAGCTTACAGTTCTGGACATGTATGTGGAAAGGACTTACGCTTTGATATTAACAGAGCTTGAAGACAATAGGAAAAATCTCACCTTTTGTCCCATGAGAGAAAAAGCTCTTCCCATTCCTGAAAGCTGTAATATAGTTTCTTTAGAACCTGGCTGTGCTTCAAACTAGTGTTGTTCTGGTTGATGGAAAAAAAGAACGATCCCTCTCTCTTCCTACAGGAATGCCACAATGAAAAAAAAAAAAAAAAAACCAAAAAAGCAACAACAAAAAAGAAAACCCTACCTAATTTTAAAGATTTTCTATTCAGAACAAAGAAAAATCAAGAACAATAACTTTCTATTTTTAAGAAGAAAACCAAATGGTAGTAGTTTGGTTTTAACAGCTTTTGGGAGAATTCTAAAGATGTAACATTCCCCTCATTCATGGTAATCAGTTGTTGAATACTGAGAAGCTCCATTTATGAATGAAGGAGAACAGTTTGGCTGGCAGAACAACTTACAAATATAATATTTAGTTCATGAATATTATGTAAATTCAATAAATTCATTAAATAATGAATATATACAACATAACATTTTACACTTGAATTTATTCCAGAACAAAAAAGAAATCAATGTCAGCGTTTTGAAAAAAAGTAAATATAGAAGTATCAACTCTCCACTTCTCAACCCTTTAACATTTTTTTTTCTTAGTATGTGAAAATATAAGCTCTCTGCTCGACCTATAGTTAGCCACCTAGAATAGGAAAAATGATGCCAGAGCATCAAAATGGTGTTTTTGTTTTTGTTTTTGTTTTTTTTCCTTTCTATAACCTAGGTGGGAGATGCAAAGTTCTCATCTGGGAAGGGGTGGGAGAACTGCCTGGGTTTCCAACATGAGTTTAGTAAGAGAGTAACTATGTATAACCATATGACAGATTTATACTTTCAGTAGGAAAATAAAATGCTCATTCATGTCTGCAAAGACCAGTTGAGGACAGTTGAGAACAGGAGAAGATGCTGTTAATTGAAACACAGAGCTTAATGGCTAAAAGGGTTGATAAAGATAGAAATTACTTACTAAGAGGAACTGTGACTTTCTTTTCCTCCAAAGAATCTAAAAAATCTGCTTAGCCTGCTTCTCTGATAACCTAGGGGCTCTTCCCCTGGGGGAGACAGGCGTCTGCACTGCTGATTTCTCTTGAGCATATCAGGGTCCCACGAAAGACTTCCCTCCTCCCCATCCCCATCTCAGGACTTGCTTATATGGTGTATGGCTTCTATACATTATGCCACATGTGAGGCTTGCTTGGCTGTTTCTCATGCCCAAGGGCCAGCTCTCTTGCCCCCTTTGGCTGATTGCAGAAGGCCTGAAATCTCTCAAGAGAGAGGAAGAGAAAGAGGAAGAGAGCAGAGACCCAACCCGGCTTCCTCCAGCTTTCATCCATTTCATCTGAGCACTCTGTGACTCATCCCTGAGTTCTCCACCCCCAAGCAAGGTCCACCAAATCCCAGCCCCCCCAGATTCATTGTGGAACATTTTCTTTAGCGGTGTCCTCTTGCTCTGAGACGACCAGGAATGCTGACTGTATTCGAGTTCTTTCCACCAACTCTTTGAATTGTTGTTGCCCTTTGGCAAGCGCCCTGTCACCCTCCAGGCTCCGTGGCATTCTATGAACACCTCATTCCATGTTGCTTTCCTTGTTTCTTTTTTTATAAGTCCTCATTTAGTTTAGAGCAAGTTCTCTTTTTTTTTTTTCCTCCAACAGACTTGTCTTGGAAAAGATGGAGAAGAGCCAGTAAACTTGGCTTCCTCGCTTCTGCTCACGTGAGTATCATTTATATTTCTAACTATTATGCAATTGCCATTCAAGTCCTGTGTTTCCCCAGGTTTCTGTGGAGGAACTGCCATGTTTGATCTTTGCAATGCTGGTACCCTTTTAGAATTACCCATAGAAAAACTTGATGACACTTCCGTGGTTCTTGTAAAATTCATCTTTAGGGTAATTTTACGGTGTGTGTTTTCCCCCTTGAATGTTTAAGAGAGCTGGATTTCTGTCTCTTTGCAGAGCTTTCTAGCAGCTGTGTCTCATTTGCTTTGCAAGGGCATTGGAAGAAATTGCTATTTTGGAAGCTTCTCAACATATGGGATAATTGTATAAAGCACTTTACAGTTTGCATAGTGCATTCCCATTATTTTACCCAGTTCATTTCTCAAAGAAGCCCAGGCCGTGTTGATTATATTTTTCAGAGAGAGAGAAATAGAGGTACTGAAGAAGTAACAGAAGCTTGGCAGGTCAATTTAGCTCACTCTGGAATTAATCAACAGATTAAAATCTCTTCTTTCAGATCTTTTAATACCTATGATCAGAAAGCCTCAGGCCTTGAGACACCTGGTGGCTCAGTTAAGCATCCAACTCTTGATTCTGGCTCAGGTCATGATCTCAGGGTTGTGAGATCAAGCCCTGGGTCAGGCTCTGCACTCAGCGCAGAGTCTGCTTGTCCCCCTCTCTCTGCGCCTCCCCCTGCTCACTCTCTCCTTCTCCCTCAAGCAAATAAATAAAATCTTAAAAAAAAAACCAACAAACAAACAGGTGCTTGGGTGGCTCAGTCTGTTGAGTGTCTGACTCTTGATTTTAGCTCAGATCATGATTTTAGGGTCCTAGGATTGAGCCCCATGTCAGGCTCTGTATTCAGTGAGGAATCTGCTTGTCTTTTTCCCACTGCTCCTCCCCCTTGCTCAAGAACTCTCTCTCTGGAATAAATTTTAAAAATCTTTAAAAATCCCTCTTGCCCTTTGACCTAAATAGGCAGACAGACATACTTTCTGTGCATCTGCAGAATGGGTAGCTAGGCTAGTGTTAGGTCTGCCCTAGCCAAGCGCTATCTGAGGGACTGAACATCGGCAGCTGGGCTGTTCAGCTCTGGTATTCAAAGTGGTAAGTGCAAGTTTTGTAGCAACATGGACGGGACTGGAAGAGATTATGCTGAGTGAAATAAGTCAAGCAGAGAGAGTCAATTATCATATGGTTTCACTTACTTGTGGAGCATAACAAATAGCATGGAGGACAAGGGGAGATGGAGAGGAGAAGGGAGTTGAGGGAAATTGGAAGGGGAGGTGAACCATGAGAGACTATGGACTCTGAAAAACGATCTGAGAATTTTGAAAGGGTGGGGGGTGGGAGGTTGGGGGCACCAGGTGGTGGGTATTGTAGAGGGCACGGATTGCATGGAGCACTGGGTGTGGTGCAAAAATAATGAATACTGTTATGCTGAAAAAAATAAAAAAAAATAAAAAATACAAAGTGGTAGGTGGATGGCTCAAAACACCAGATTTAGGATCAGACTGCCTGGGTGTAAATCCAACTTCCAACCTTTATCAGCTGTGTGACATTGGATGAGTCACTTAAACTTTCTCAGACTCATTTTTCTTATCTGTCCAATGGGGATGTTCATCACTACAGCGTGGAATTAGTGTAAGGCTGAATGGATCACATCCAGGCAAGGCTTTAAGCACAGTGCCCAGCGCACACTGTGAGCCCTCAGTAAATGGTAGCTAGTACCATGTTGTGGTTCCAAAGGGGCCACTGGGCCATTCTTTCCTAAGGTTTACTGAAGCTGATTTGTCTCATGAAATTACACATATGGCCCAGTCAGGACCAGAGAGAGTTGGTGGTCCTAAAAGGAGGCTTATGGGGCAGACAAAACTCACACTAGTATTTGCTCTGCCCTTAAGAATTGTGATATTTATAACTTCTGACTCTCTGTCATTCTCTTCAAGACACAAATGACGATGTTGCTCCTCTTGAATAATGTGGGAAATTCACAAAGGGCTTGGTACGCTGGTACCCACAGCATCTCAGCCTAGGACGTTTGGGATGGTAGCGCACACAAAAAAGGCAAAAGATGACCTTAGTTTTCTTACCATTCCTGGTGAGAGTAGGATGTAGAGGAGACAGCAGAGACATGTCTGCTTGTGAATGTGTTCTCGCTGGAATACAGAGGACCGAGTCCTGCATCTCTGCAGTTGTCTGGGTAGACTGAGCAAAGCGCTTAGCTGTTCTGTGCCTCAGTTTCCCCAATTACAAATGATGATTATAACATCCACAGAATGACCAGTTTGTATGCTATTTGCAGAGGCTTTCCCATGGCAAGTGCCATGTCCTGGGAAGCTCTTTAGTCCCATGAAAACTGGGATGGTTCATGCCTTAAATATTTGCCTCCCAGCTCATCATGTTCACCGTAAGAACAGTGGATATAAAGGTGCTTTGACATTTCATGGACAGAAGAGTATAATCAACTCAATTCTGAACACCTGGGGTCCCGAAGTAGTGCTTTGGGTTATTGAAAGAAAAACATGGCAATAATATAGTATATCACTTCTCAAGTTAAGAGTATCACACTTTCATTCTTGGTGCATCATTGTATAAACTGCTTAGATGTATGTAATGTGGCCGGCAACATCCATTCATGGACTCTTGTATGTTTAAATCCATGCAACTAAAGGCACACAACAAGCATACCCATACGGGAACAGTTAAGACAAGTACTTCCAGGTCATGACAAAGATAATTTGCATCCGAAAGACCTCATTTGAAATATTTTTACTGAAAAGTTCTGTTTTGCACTGAAGGCGTATTTTTGAAATACAGTGATTAGTGATTTGTCCTAGAAAACTTCAAAGAAAAACAAAATAGTGTGAGAAAAACAAAATAGTGTGGGAAAAACAGTATAACTGACCATCTACCTGGGACCTGCAAAATGAGTATACACCAAAGGATAACACTCCATTGCCAGGAATCAGCCTGAGGGGCACCGTGTTCAATAGATGTGAAAAAATATTACCCAGTGTGCACACAGGGGAATTAGTCTCCAAAAAAATGATTCATTTATGTTTTTTTCATAACATATACATTGTACTTGAGTGGAACTTCAAAATGTACAAGTGTGCATTTGCTTGAAAATTCAAATGTTTTCATTGAGGTTTTTTTTAAAAGATCATTTATTTATTTATTTTTAGTGTTCCAGCATTCATTGTTTATGCGCCACACCCAGTGCGCTCCATGCAGTCCGTGTCCTCCGTAATACCCACCACCAGGCTCACCCAACCTCCCACGCCCCCACCCCTCCACTGACTTTTGTGTTTTACCTAGAGGCATCCAGCCAGAATTCAAGCCAGTATAAGACCTAGAAATGCCAAAGTGAGGCTTCTTGTAGACATGCATAACAAGATAACGAAGGCATAAATAGCACGTATTAATTAGTAAAGGCATAAAAAAGAGTAAGTCTGGTCCAACTCAGTTGCCTCTATTAAAAAAAAGAAGTGGTATTTATTTTAAAAATTAGACTTTAGGGGCACGTGGGTGACTCAGTGGGTTAAGCCTCTGCTTTCGGCTCAGGTCATGATCTCAGGGTCCTGGAATCAAGCCCCGCATCAGACTCTCTGCTCATCGGGGAGCCTGCTTCCCTTCCTCTCTCTCTGCCTGCCTCTCTGCCTACTTGTGATCACTGTCAAATAAATAAATAAAATCTTTTAAAAAATTAGACTTTAAAAATAGAACACCTTTTTTTCTGCTTGCCTTAAAATAGGACGTGACCCTCTGAGAAAATCTTCAGACACTCCAAAGACCCTGGACAAGTCACTCGATTTTTCTCTATCCCTGAGGGCTTAACTGCAGCCTTGGGTGCAAGGAGGACACTCAGTAAGACCTTGTTAACTTATACTGAATGTTCTATGTGTTTGTCCTAATTCAGAATTACATAATGAAACCGGAGTGAAAAGGGCATGGTCCACCATGCCACATTCAACTTTTCCCCAAGGAATGAGCTACTTTACCTCTCAGACAGCAAAGAACTCTTTCAAAAGCAGGGCTGAAGGCTGTTGGAGTTATTGTTGTTTACATTGCCCTGGACAGAGGAGGAATTATGTTGGCTTCAAAGGCCTTTTCTTCTACCTCCCGTCATGGCAGGCGAGTACAGGAAGAAGCCTTCATTCCGCTCCTCCGTTTCACAAATGGAAACCCAGAGGAGGGACCGATTTGCCCAGGGTCACAGATTCAAACCTTCCCAAGATATTTCTTAGTCTGAATTTAATTTTTTCACATCTCACCAAATAGAGCTGTAGGTAATTTTCCTGGCTTTTTTTTTTTTTTTAATAGTTTAGGAGATGCCCTCTGCCCTAGGCCCTGCCCTCCTAGGCATTGTTACATCCTGCAGTCCCAACCCCACTACTCTTTAAACAACTCTGGTTCCTTCTATCACTTTCAAATGGCATTTTCTTTGCCCTCTGACAACACACTTGAAGCTCCCCTGCAAGGTCTCAGGCTAAAGGAATCTTCTAGATTCCCCAAGTGCTATATAAATATGAGGGCCATTCCCGTACTTCTTCCTAGGCCAACGGCCTCTGTTACAGTGATGTGTAGCTCCGCGCTTCTACTGATTTCTTTCAGGCCTCTGTAATGTGAGTCAAGTCTTTGCTTTATGGTTAATTTAGCCGATGATGAGGGCAGGCTGAAACTCGTGAGGCTCGACAGAAGCTGAAGCAAACTGAGGTCAGACCTTGAAGAGAACCTCTAAGAAGACAGATTGCCAGGGGGCTCTTAGAGCATCCTTCCCCTGACAGTAGCGATGAGGCCTGAAAGTAGAAAAATGACCATCTCCTATGAGGGGCGCATGAGGGCACAAAAATTTTTCAAAATTTGGCCCCAGAGAGAGGAAATCTGGTTGATATTTATTCAGCCCCTTCCTTTTAAGTCTCGATTACCCTTGGCTCAGTTGGTGCTGAAACTTACACACGAGCGACAGGTGATTCTTATGTAAGAATGGAATCTCGGGCGTGATAAATTTGGTCTCGAGAAATCACAGCTCAGTCGCTGCAGATGGCAGTGTCATGATGGCAGAGTTAGAGAGAGACATCCTGCTGGGCTGTGGGCTGTCTGTGAGATGGCTACTCAGTTCAGAACTGTTTGAGCCAATTCCTTGAGCCTCAAGGTCATGACCGAGGGGTCCAGCCCAGCTGCAGAGTTGACATTCATTGTAGCAACTTTCTCCCCTACTCCCTTGGATGCTGCTGCTGACTCATTCCCACTCACAGGTCCAGCAAGAATCGGGTTATGTGTTCTTTGTGAATATCTTTATAATTTGGGGTCTTGATCTATCGTAATTAGCCTCCTTTGGGGGTGAATTTTGTGCTTGTAAAGAATTGCTTACACTATAGAGTTCGTACAACCTGGTTGGTTTGGCCAAGGAGACATTTCTACCCACTCTATCCCTGTCAGATCCTGCAACTTTCATGGCACAGGCTTTTAGACATAGTTTTGAGGAGCCTGGAAATCCCCCAGAATGGCATATACACACAAAAACTGTGAACATATATAACCCCCTTTCTAGGGAAAGCATCTACAGTGCTCATAAAATTGTTCTAGAGAAGTCTGAGATCCATCCAACAAGTTGTAAGAGTCACTAGTGTAGATGAAGGAAATATCCTGAAGGCATCACTTATTCTCTTCCAACTAGATTTCCCCCTTTGAATTTTAGATTGAACTTGACCAGAAGTTAGAAACTTAAGATAAGCTTTGGAGTCAGACTCTTGATTCTGTCTTAGACCCTGGCTCTACATTTCCTCACTATGCGACCTCAGACATGCCCCTCCTCTGTGCATCACATCTTTATTTAGACAATCGATAAAATATCGCCTACCTCATGCTGTTGTAGGAATTAAATGGGAAGATATGTATATGTCTTGTGATATACCTGGCCTTTGTATACTGTTCCATAAACAGTGGTTAGTAGTGGTGGGAGTCACACAGAACTCATATCTCTGAAGCATGTGGGAAACATGAATTATTTTACTAGGCATTCTCTTGTCCATTCCCACTCTCCATTCTTTTTTCTTTAAAGATCACCACAAACATGACTTACTTTGAAAACTATGGACAGAGTGGCTTTATGTGAGGACGTTTGTCATCCTGGTATTGTGTGCTGCTTTTCTACTTGGGATTTGTGGCCAACAGTATCCTATCTCAGTCTCTTGTTTTAGAATCAATACTAAGCAAGTGTAATTTTATTTTGAGATTGTCCAAAAAAATTTATGAAGAGAGAACACACCAAGAGTGAAAAAGCTATGTTTATGAAAATATCACAAGGGCTCAATGTGATGTACTAGGAAAACATGCCAGCAGATTTCACTGTTTACCCATGAGATGTATATCCTGACTGTATTGATAGATACTATTCAAGGGAATGTGGAAAATTCCTTCTATACGTGCACTTCTCTTGCTCTAGCTCATTGCCTAATCCACAGAAGGTACTTAATAAATATTTGTTGGATGGTTGGATGTACATTATATTTTCATTATAACACAAATACCATACTATTTATATCATACTTATATTGAGTCAATAAGGAAAATGCAATCCTCCCTCATGAATATTTTTATGAACATATTTCTGAAGCTTAGCTGACTGATAGGCCACTAGAAGAAAGTGCCTTCTACATCTGTTTTCTATGTCAAAAAGGAATTTTAGAGAATATGGGTGTAAGTCTTTTGAGCGAGCCTTTATAAGTGTATGTGAGTTGCCATTTAGTCTGTTAGCTGTTGAGTCTTGCGATTATATCCATTCAGGTAGAACACAGTACAATAGGAGCCCATGAGAATCTTGTGGACTCCTTCTCTCCACCTTACTGTTCATAAAAGAAATACTAAGCAAAAATCACAGTGACATTGGCTTGCCGGACTTAGGGCTGAGACCAAGTAAGGGCTGACATGTTCTGCATGAAATCTCTAGAGCCTTTCCTCCCAGTGGGAAGATTCATCTGAGGAGTTAGGGGAAAGATAGCTGTGTTGCCAGAAGAGCTGCCTGCAGCAGCTGGCTTCTTCGTGAGGATGATTGAACCTAGAGCATTGGCATCCAGAAGCAGGTCATCCTGAGGGAGAACCATAGAAATGGGGAGGTCACGGGAGCAAAAAAGAATGAAACAAGGAAATGGTCCCCCAAGAGGACAGCCTTTCTTCTTTCCTTTATTGCAGCTCAAAACCCTGTATTTACCTTTGATTACTCAGAACTGTATCTCAGGTGTGTCTCCCACATCACCACATATGCAGCTCTTCAATCGTCCCTGTCTTACAAGAACATATAAGCAAACACAGGGGATTGGTTCTTACCTTATATTTCCATTTGGGAATGTGAAAAAGTAATCAACATGTATTGGGCATCTACAGGTGCCACGTAATTTTACTTACTCTCCAACAACTCAGCATGTTTTAGGTGGGAAAAATTGAGTATGCACAGGTTAAGTAAGTTACCCAGAACAGCCACCTAAGTGATGGGACTGGGTTTGAAACCTTTGGCTGTCAGCCCCTGCTTTTCTACATGGACCTCCTCAAGGCAGATAGGAAATCCTGGGAAATGGAACAAAAAGACATTCTTGGTGATAAGAAGTATTCAGTTTGAAGATGTATTTTCTTACTTCCTTGCATTCCTTTTCAGTACAGACCAACACCGAGAGACAATCATTCATATATCTATACTTGTAAGCCCAGGTCCTCTTCCATTTTACCTACTCAACAACAGCAAAGTTTCCATTTCACAGATATGGAGGTCAGGCTCTATGACTGCATGATTGATATTAAGCAGACCAGGAGGCCTCACAGGAGAAATGCCTAAGTGCCAGATCAAAGAACTGTTGTGGCCAAATACCAGGGCACATTGGTTTTCCTCATACCAATCTTGACGTTGGAAGGAATTGCACTTGAGCTTGAATGCATTCTAAGTCAATATTATAACTCATTTCTGGGTCTCTTTTTCAAGTAGCTTTGTTTAGTGTTTGAGTGTTTGTCCTTCTCTCTGGATAATTTCTCAAATGCCTGTCATCCTCATCCTTTATCACTGCCACTCTTCCCTACTGAGATTGAATCCCTGGTACAAAATCATATACTGAATGCCAGGGACAAGTCATTAGCTGTCTCTGTGAAAACCAAGAGAAACACAAGCTTACCACTTCCCAGTATTTGTTTAAACATACTGACACAGCTCCTGGGTTAGTGTCAAGGTCAAGGAGGTCAGCCCACACTTGAGCTCAGGCATTCGAGTTTGTCCAATGAGTCAGCCAAATGGGAATGTTGGGGTTTCTTGGCTGGATGTGTGTCAATATTGCTGTGTATAAAAGATGTCTATTTGCTATACCAGCTTTTGTCATTATGCTAAACCATCAGCTTAAAGTGACTAATGCCCCGAGTACACTTATCTTTATAAGAAGTTCCTTGCTTGCAGGGGCAGATAAATTTTGTTGAATATTTTTTCATCTTCTCTTTTCTTTCCTTGTCACTCCCTGATTATCCACGGTTTTCTTCATGCCTCCTCCGCACCCCTACAAGAGGGAATATACTCTCTCCTTGCTGAGTGCCAATCCCAGCACACGTGCAATTATTTCCGCACATCTGCCTTCCCCACTAGAGTAGACATTCCATGCACACCCATTTTTCCTTCTTCTTTATAATTCATCTTCAGGTCGCTGGTGCCATACAACGGCTGGCACAAACTAGGCCCTCAACAAATATTTGTTGAATGAATGTAAGATAGAATGAATAGAAAAGCATGTTAGTTTATTTTGCCACACATTTGGCTTCACTGAAACATTTGGATGTTTTTTTTTTTCTTTTGGGTATCTTTCATTCATACTGCCTCCTTGCCTTCCTCAGTCAATATTTATGGAGCATGTTTGATGTGTCAGGCACTTGAGTATATGCCAGTGTGTGTGAGACATGATCCCTACTGCTTTGGAAGGTCCAGAGTGGGTTGTACAGATCGTGTTGGTTCTGAGTCAGGTAGCCATATTGTACAGATCATGTTGGTTCTGAGTCAGGTAGCCATTTTGTATGGATTGGATCATGTTGGTTCTGAGTCAGGTAGCCATTTTGTACGGATCACGTTGGTTCTGAGTCAGGTAGCCATTTTGTACGGATCATGTTGGTTCTGAGTCAGGTAGCCATTTTGTACGGATCATGTTGGTTCTGAGTCAGGTAGCCATTTTGTACGGATCATGTTGGTTCTGAGTCAGGTAGCCACTTTTGGTGAATCACCAGTCACTGTGGGTGGAGCCTGGAAGTGGCTGTTTGTGAGAGGATGTAGAGGAGGAAGACATTACCCTGATTTTGAGACTCTCAGCAGCTTCTGGGGTAGTGAATGAATACATACATGAAATATGTAAGAGATACCTATCCTCTAAGTAGTGAGGTGTATTAGAAGTGCTAAGTATAAAGCAATAACGTCTTCCCCCAATATGAAACCTCCCTGATATTTCCATCTAGTATATAATTTATATGCAAATATTTCTTCTGTACTACTATGTGCTCAACACTAAGCCGGGGCTGCGCACATGGCAGTGAAGAAGAAAAATGTGAGACTTGCTTCTAAGAAGGTGTAGGCCAAGACACAAGTGTCTGACTCATACCTGAAAACAAGAGTGAATATGAGTGAGCAGGAGTGAGTGTACCAGAGAGGAAGCAAAGGGAGGGGCTGGTAAGAAAGACAGACTTTCTTCTTCATTCCCCTGGGTCTAGGTCAAAAGAATTCCGAAGATGATGGCTTTAAATTCAGGAGTTTTAGCTTACTTCCTTAGATTTTTTTTTCCAGAAAGAGCTTGATATTGTTGCAGTGACAGAAGGTGAGTTTAGTAAAAATATAAGAAATGTCTAAACAACTCCAGTAATCTAGGTTATTGGAGAATTAGCCTATCTTCAGGTGTCTTGTTTCATTGTGAACTAAGACTTCCAATGAATTTTCATTTAGCCCCTCCAGCCTACTAACCATACATTATCAACATTTATAAAAAAAATTTTAGGGGCACCTGGGTGGCTCAGTCTGTTAAGTGGCTGCCTTTGGCTTGGGTCATGATCCCAGCATCCTGGATCAAGTACCGTATCAGACTCCTTACTCGGCAGGGAGCTGCTTCTCCCTCTGCCTGCCACTCTGCCTGCCTGTGCGCGCTCTCTCTCTCACTGACAAATAAATAAATAAATAAATAAATAAAGTCTTTAAAAAATTTTTTTAAAAGTCTCTTCCTACTTTTACAATGGCTAGAAGTGTTAGGTCTTGGGTTCATTTAGTGCATATTTTCTTGGTACTTATTATATGCCAGACAGCATCCCAGGCCCTAGAATTCATCACCCTTAAGTCACTGACCCTGTGCTGCCATTGATAATACTGGTTTCTCTTTTATAAGATATATTTCAGGGGCACCTGGGTGGCTCAGTGGGTTGAGCCTCTGCCTTTGGCTCAGGTCATGATCTCAGGGTCCTGGGATCAAGCCCTGCATCGGGCTGTCTGCTCAGCGGAGAGCCTGCTTCCCCCTCTCTCTCTGCCTGCCTCTCTGCCTGCTTGTGATCTCTCTTTGTCAATTAAATAAATAAAATCTTAAAAAAAAAAAGATACATTTCAGAGTGTCTCTGAAAGAGCCTTTAGACTTCTTCTTCTTCCTTTTTTTCTTTTTTTTTTGCTAAAGGACTCACCACGCATGTGTGTGATTCTGTTTTAATTACTAAAAGGAATATGGAGCAGAGCTGGAATAACATAGAAACGAAAATTAAAACAATTTGAGAGTTTCAAGAAGCATGACCCTTTTGAATAGTTTTAAACCATCGTTCTATCAGGCTCCTGTGAGAAAGGCAAGACAGGCTGAAAGGACAATTTTCTACAATACAATTGCGGGAAGAAGAGTGTTTTCTTTTAAATACTGACCTAATACTTGGGCGCCTGGGTGGCTCAGTGGGTTAAAGCCTCTGCCTTTGGCTCAGGTCATGATCTCAGGGTCCTGGGATTGAGCCCCGCATTGGGCTCTCTGCTCAGCAGGGAGCCTGCTTCCTCCTCTCTCTCTGCCTGCCTCTGTGCCTACTTATGATCTCTCTCTGTGTCAAATAAATAAATGAAATCTTTAAAAAAAAAAATACTGATCTAATGCTTAAGGTGCCTGGGACACAGGCTGGGCATGTTCACATGCATCATTTCGTTCCCAATAACCATGGGAAATAGAGCCCATTATTGAACAGATCAGGAAATGGGGGCTCTAAGTGACTAAGAAGTCACCCAAATATTTAAACAGTGTACAGAACACTTCAGTACAGATCCTTTGACTTTAAAGACAGTACCTTAAGGAGAAATCTCAGAGTATTCTTATTAAGACTTAGAGCCATGTCTTGGTCACTCTAAGAAAGTCTTCTTTCTCTGAACACTAAAGGAGGGGTTAATTTGGTTTTGAATTTTGTCCTCTAACCCTCTGGGATTTACTGGTGGATGCTATCACTTGCCATTTTTTTGGCCTGCTTCACTTTGAACATGCTAGAGAGTCCCTCTTCAACTCAGCCATCTGTGCTCTTGGCTTTTAAATTCCATGAAAATGACTGGACACATTCTTCTTATTTCATCCATACCCAGGGCCAGAGGAAGGCATTCTATTGGCTTTTTCTGGTAATCTTTCCTAACACTGTTTCCACTATCTGTTCCAAGGTCTTTATATCACCTTCCCTTTCCTGTGTGTATTTTCTATATGTATTTTCTATATTTTCTCATAATCATTACATTGTATTAATGTAATTATAACACAAATGTATTAAAATATTAAAGCCGTATTTTTTAATCACTCACAACCAACACCCAGAGAATGTCCTTAACTGTTGATTTTAGTAATTAAAGAATATTATAAAGAGCAAGCAAATAACAAGAAGTTTCTGAATTTGAAAAGTATCCAGTAAATAGAGCAGAGACCCAACAGCTCAAACCGGGTTTGGATTGTCCATCGTATGGCTTACATAGAGGCCTACCTAAACACAATGGATTGGATTAGTCACGGGCATAGAATTTCGCAATTTAAGTAGCATTCAAGAGCCAGCCCTTACACCAGAGAGAAGGAACTAAACTCTGGAAAGGTTAGTGATTTGCCCAAAGTCAAACAGGAAGGCAGCATGGGATCTAAAGCAGTGAATCTCAAAACTTTTATTTAGAGATAAAAACCAGATTGTTCCAACACAGATTTCCTGAATCCCAGTCCCAGTTACTCAGATTCAGATCAGGAGTGGGACCCAGGAGTCTGCATAATTAACAAGCCCCCAGGATGATTTGGCAGCTGGTGGTCCTAAGGCCACGCTTTCAGGAACACTCATCTAGACTCTCTGGCCTCGAGACAGTTTCTTCCCAAAGGATTGTGTTGCCTCCCTACATTAGAAAACATTGCAAGCGCCACAGAAGACTCTGTGATTCCCATTAACGCTCTTATTTCCTGCCTCAACAGTTAATTCCTGATTGCGTCGTTCACTGAGTAGGGTTCCTTCACTCACTCAGCCCCCATCACGTGCCAGATGCTGTGCTAGGAGCTAAAGATACACAGATTTGAACCCAGCTCTGCTTCCAAGGAGCTCAGACTTAGCAAGAGGAGTAGCTACCGTGTCTTGAGGCCTTGCTTTGGATGGGCTTCCCACGCAACCATCTCTTGTCTCACCTTTAAGCAAGGCTGTACATAACAGCACAATGGCTTGGGAGCTTCTCGTATGATAGAATCCTACATATTCTCTGCAACTTGTTCTTCACACTTTAATCTGTCTTGGAAGTATTTCTTTGTTCTTTCTTTGTACATGTCTAGTCTTCGTCACGGCTAGAAGAACGTTTCTCAATACCGATGGACCATCCTGCCTTGAACCACTGCCATCTTGATGAATTCTCCAGTTGTTTCTGTTTTCTCTGACTACAAATATTCCCACAATGGATTCCGGAGTAAATATTGTTATCCTCATTTTACCGTGTCCAGCATCACGCAATGGCAGAATTAGGATTCCAGTGGAAGCCTGTCTACCTCAAAGACCACACAGTTCCTTTCTTTTCACTATTATGCCTTTTAGTAATTGCAGTAGAACGGCTTTGGTGCTGGTTGAAGTGGGTACCATGGGACCCCAGAAACCTAGCTGCTGATGGAACCTCGGGCAGGGTCATCTGGGGAAGTGATATTTGAACAGAATCTAGAAGTCTTCTGGGCGGAGAGGAAGAAAGCCATCAATCCTACCTATTGATCATCTACTAGGGGAAACCTGTAATACACACTCTGGGAGAGGTTCATAGAAAAAAAAAAAAGACGTGCTATTTGCACACCCCGATCTAACAGTGGATTTGTGGGTGTGCCTACACATGTGTGAAAAGTACTAGAGTAATAAGCGAGTAAGAACAGTATGAATAAATTACCTACCTCATTCGGCAGCCTTGGTAGACAGCTGGCCATGAGTAGGCCATGGGGTCCTGTCTACGTGGCATGCCAAAGAAATTTGCCCTCTTAGTGGCTCAGTTTCTCCTCCTGAAATGAAGAAAGTACCATCTAGTCCCTGCCTACTTGACAGGGATGTGACAAAGCTTGGTTAATATCTGTAAATGTTTTGAGCTCCTCTGAGGTGTGTGTTCTGTAAATAGGAGATACTAATAACCACCATCAGAGCAGAAACAAAAGTGAACTGGGCTACAGCCATTTTCTGAGAAAGAAACACAAATGCCCACAAAACATGAAGCCCACACCGGGTCCATCACATTGACCCTTCTTTAAAAGGCACCCTGGATTTCATCGTGGACATCCTGACAGCTCAGGCCCTGATCGCAAGTGGGAAAATTCAGGAGACTGGCTGGATTTTCCAACATTTAATTTCCCAGCTGATTACTATGATTAAGAGCCCATCTGGCACAGCCCATTTGCAAGGTATGTGTGAGCAGGGAAGTGGGACTCCAGTAAAGGCTGAGATCCAACAGAAAAAAAAAAAAAAAAAAAGGAAAAGACAAGGCATGGTGGAGCCAGTACCATTTTGGAGCTCTCTGCTAAGATGTTTGAAAAGGAATTTCATTGTATTAGCATCAGTGAGGCTGGTAGGCCATATGCTGTAAGAAAGGCAGTTAGGGAACAAGGGTTTCTCTTTCTCAGGGCTTTTATGTTAGCTTAATGTGGATTTTGTGGTGCCTTTGTCTGCCACGGGTCTGGAGGCTGGGAACCTGTTAAGAAGAAAATCCAGCTCTGGGTTTCAGTGGCAACATACCAACATCTGTACCTGCAAGTTTATGGCCGCTAAGTAGGCAGTGGCTGGGGAGACATACACTTACACTCCCGTATTGTGGTGGCGGTGAAATTTAGGACAAGGGGTTCCTTGCTCCTAGACCTCCAAAGGAAGCTCTGGGCAGGGCGTGGAGGAAGCCATATGTTAGCTCTCCCATCTTTGTGGCCCCCTCAGTGTAACTGCGCTTTCAGATCAATCCACAGGAAAGTCGGTCTGGTAAGCACTAATCAGACTTACAGATGTGCAGAAAAACCAAGGTTAGGAAGCTCAGCTGAGCTCCCAGATGTAGTTTCTTTTAATTCTCTCTTACCCAGGGGATCCTGTGTAAACCCATTCCAGACAGATTTTTTATTGTACTTTATTTCTGAGCTCCAACGAGGCCTTCTCTTTGGAGGTCAAGCCTCCAAGTCTCGTTGAAGATTCCTACCTCAAAGGTAGAGGCTTCTGAGTCCTGTGGTCACCACTTCTGCCAGAGACTGAGGTCCACAAGGAAAACTCATCAGTGACTTGATCTTAATCCCTCACTGTGTGTGCACAGGTCACTGAAGAACATCTGGTGGGCTCGACCTTTCATGTCCATTTGCCAAATGGATTTGAGTGGGGGGTTACTGGAGGACCCATCTGTAGGCCTCTGTGGTGATGGAGGGATAGGCTAGCTAGTGGTCTGACTTGTAAGGAGAAGGATCTGTAAGCCTTATCTATTTTGCTCAGTCTAGAAAGGATTGATGACCTCGCCTCCCCCCTTCAACGGTTGGAAGATCTCCATCTTTACAGGCTATCATGCTGAGTTTCTTTGGGTTGGGGCTAGGAAGGTGTCCTCTACCTCCTATCAGAAATGTGAAAATAAGTTGGCTTTTCCGCAGGCTGGAATCAATACCTCATTGCCCTTGGGGAGGTTCCCACCCTCTCTCTCAGGAAGGTGGATTTCACAGCCCATAATGCAGAGTTCAGCAGAGAAAGCTAGATCAATAGGAGTGAGAAAGTCTCTGATGTGGTCCCCTTAGGCTTCCGTTTCTGAAAAGGGACTTTTACTTTAATTTACTTAGACCATAGACTTAACTTCTACCTTCTTGTGGAGCAGAAGTCCATTAGCAAACTTATAAATTACAGTGAGATCTTATTTACAATGATAAAGCTTCCTCGGGGCCCAGGTATTTCTGGTGAGCCCTATCTGTTGCTGAGTGTCCTGAATAAAGGGTTGGTCTGCTGATTTTAGGCACTGTTCAGCCAGAGCTGTCTAACCTCCTCATAGGAGGGAGCCAGACTAAGTCAATGAGGCAGGATGACAAGCACCTGTATCTCATCACGGTGTCTTCTCCTTGCCCCTGCTTGCCCTCACCTGGGACCAAGAACCTTCCAAGCTTCCCAGGATAAGTAGCAGTGCCAGTCTGGATCAGGTATATTGTCTGGGGAGAAGTCTTTGTTCTAAAAGGTGTTGTTTCACATAGAGATTCTGAGGAGAACCAGATGAGGATGAATGGATTTTGCATCCCAGGCTACACAGAAACTACTCTTTTTCATGATTTTCAACAGAGACTTAGCCATCAGATTTGCATCTCTCAGTGACTGGGAGAAGAGGATGGGCGTTGTTTTCGTTAATTTTTTTTTTTCTTGGACCTTTCTCCAGTAATTTGGAGTGTTATCTAAAGATTGTGTGAACAAGTTATAGGAGATAAAAATCTACCCAGACTCTTTTATGATTAGCTAGGATGTCCAGAAATTATATAATAATAGCAATAATACTTTCCAGGAATCCCAAAATTTATCACACAGAGGCTCCTGAATAGCACCTCCCCACTGTCATGAAGAAGTCAGGGAAATGTTGCTCCAAGAGGAGTTTGGGGTCAGGCAGGAATGGCAAATATTAGTTATGTACCATCAAATGCTTTCCCTCTTGGCAGTGATAACTTACTAAATGCTCATAAAACTCTTTCCTACTGAGGTCAGATAGGATTTCAGAATCTTTTCAAGTTTGTACTCCAGACAGCCTAAGAGTCGGTCAGAGTTGGCATAAAGGACTCAATTCTTAAAAAAAAAAATATGAACCAAGTGGCATCTTGCATTCTTCCTGGCATAATTAACATGTTTCAAGAAGGAATTTTGGACTCGTTCTGTGGCTTTGCCAGCCTTTTCTGTTTACAGATTGTTTAGATGGGATTCAAGATTTAGCTTTCCACTTACCCCACCCATCCCTGTCCACCACCCCAAAAGCATCACACCAAAAAAATGGGAAATATGATCTTGCTTTTATGAGCCATGAGGTGATGTCTGGTCCATATTAAGTGTCAGAAATAAATTATTTATGGGAGATGAAAATACAGAGACGTGATTATATTTTGGATATTAATCCTACCCAAGAATAGCATCTTCACCACCTCGAATGCTCCCTGAGGGACATAATGGGTTTTCAATTATATGTTAGTAACCACTTGTCTTGGGAATATATAAAAAATGCATGTAGGCATTTTACATGGGACACTTAGAATGTGATGTCTTCTTCAGATCTTGGATTTATCCTCTCTTCGGTCCCGCCCTGTGTGTGAAAACAAATAAAAATTAAGTGAGCAGTAACGATGACCCAAGGTAATGGACAGATGGACTGTAGTCCAGGTCTAGATAGCGACCAACATTTTGCAGAATCAGGAGTCTGTGACTTCTCTGTCACTCGTGATCAGAGTTACGGCAATGCACAGTCACCTGGCCTCACTAGAACATACTGCTGGAGACCTTTCTCAACCTTAATTAACCTCTGATGTCAGTCTCCAATGTGAGTATTTGGCGGTTTATTCTTTGGGGGTACCCAAGGTGGCAGCTGCTAGAGCACTTATGGCCGGGGTTTCTACATCTTGGGGTTATAGGGAGCACACAATGGCTCAGTGACAAGTAAGGCAGAATGAGAAAAGGGATGCCATGAAATCCCTTCAACCCGACCTAGGACTCTCTCCTCAGTTTGGGGACGGGGCAGGGGGCAGTCTTCATTGTGATGCTGCTGTTACAGCAACACATGAGCTTTAGGAAGACACTTGACTGTCCTCTGTGCCAGCCCTCTGTCCCAGTATGAAGCAGGAATGCCAGCTGGTCTGAGGAGACACAGACTGGGTGATGTGTAAAGCATTTTGCAATCTGAAGCATTAGCTCATAAAAGATGGAGAGGCAAAAACATTCTGTTCCTTACCCTGTGTGTGGGGCATCAGACTGGATTTCAGGGTGGAGTAAGGGAAGGTCACTTTACAAAATGTGAAAAAGATGTGGTTTTTGAACTCAAGGCTAGAGATGAGAGATTCAGATGGTACACACACACACACACACACACACACCTATAATCGTGTTAAAAATATCAGTTATATCACTTTATACTTTGAGATGGGTCTGGGTGGTGTTATAATCCGCCAGCCGCTGTTAATAGGGCTATTTTTCTTCCTGCATCTCAGGGAACAGACTCATTAGAGATTTTTTAATACGATGTGAAAAACCATATTTTTTTAAATCTGAAAGTTACCTGAATGAACTCATTCTGCCTCTGATGCAGGCTTTCTTCCAGGCCAGCCTAGCCACGCTGATCATGGTTTACTGGTATCCTTCTCTTTCCACAAAGAAATGGCAGGGCTGGAGGGAAGGCAGGTGGTGCTGTAATGAAAGGTTTCTAATATGTTTTCTGTTCTCTGGGGACTTTGAGAAAGCAGCGAGCCACCCTGATGAAGGAAGGCGTGTTTTTGGCAATCTAGACGGAGAAGGGCCCTCTGCTGCAGGACCAGTGTGGTTGCACTGATCCTGTAAATTAGTTCTTACTCCCTTCGATGACGGAGGAGCATGGAGCATCCCAGCAAACATGTCTTCATATTAGAGTGAGATAACCTTCCCATTCCCAGCAGGCAGGACAAATAGGCCAGCAGGCGACGAGGCAGGATTTCTTGGGCTTCCTGAGCAAATGAAGAAAATGCAGGTGTCCCTCTACTGCCCCCAGGTCAGCCAGGTCACAGGGTAATTGCCCAGTTGCTTGCTGGGAGAGGCCCACCAGGCTCTCCTCCCTCCAGGTTCATTTTTCATTTTGATTGAGTTATGAGGCTTCATGCCACAAACATCAGAGCTCGTCAAGAACGCCAATGATCCCCTCTTCCCTAAAATCTGGGCCTTGGTTTCATGGAGTTGTTTGGAAGGGGTGGGCAAGCAGGGCTGGTGGCTGGGTTCTGTTTTTCTCTGCAAGTGGCAGGAGCTAAGTCTCCACCTTGCTAGTTTAAGAGTCGCCTGGCTGGCTGATTTCAACTGAGGCAGAACAGCTTGGTGTAGCTTTGACGTGTGAAGACCAGATAAATGTTGGCAAGAGGAAGAGACGGGAGCTGCGTAGCCTTCTTGGAGCCCGCTGAAGGGACACACCCAGCCCTACACACTGAATGCAGGTGCTTTTCCCATCCCCTTGCTGATCCCTTGTCCCACGTCCACCCCTGAGGATTATGGCTAAAATAGCTGTGGGCTGGGCTATTTGACCCTCACTGGAGCTTTTCTGTTGTGGCTGGTGGACAGACGTTACGAACTTCTCTAATCTGGGAAGGGCCCAAACAGATGCTCGTCCTCCAGCTGTCTTGGTGTGTGTCTTACTAATCTGCCCATGACAGTTACACAGGGACACATGCACCCATACACAAACATACACACGCAGTCATACACACACACGCACAAACGCATACAGGCACGCGCACACTCAGACCTGACTTTGGTTTGCCCCAGCACCCTGAGTAATGACTTAGGCTATGTATTGTCTACTCTCTCTGTGTCCTAGGGAAGATTTTAGAAATTCTAATACAGGAGGCTGAGAAAGGAAAATATTGGCTTCTACAGTACAAACATCTCTGTCCTGAAAAGAAATGTTAATTTTCCCTTAAATCAAATGTTGACATATATCAGCTGCTGCGAAAGATGTGTCTCTATGGAAGGAAGACCCCTGCTCCGGGGCAAGGATATTGGGCTGGAGTGTCTCCTCCGAAAGGCTAACCAGTTTAGAATCTGAACAGGTTTGGTTTAGAGGTTTGAGGAATCATTCCAGTTTGCTTTCAAACCAACTTTTGCAGCAACATGGACAGGACTGGAAGAGAGTATGCTGAGTGAAATAAATCAAGCAGAGAGAGTCAATTATCAAAATGATTTCACTTATTTGTGGAGCATAACAAATAGCTTGGAGGACATGGGGAGTTAGGAGAAGGGAGTTGGGGGAAATTGGAAGGGGAGGTGAACAATGAGAGACTATGGACTCTGAAAAACAATCTGAAGGGTTTGAAGAGGTGGGGGGGAAGTTGGGGGAACCAGGTGGTGGGTATTAGGGCACGGATTGCATGGAGCACTGGGTGTGGTAAAAAACAATGAATACTGTTATGCTGAAAATAAATTAAAAAAATGATTAAAAAATATATTAAAAAAAAAAAAAGCTGATCTCTCTGGGACCCACTCCTGAGCAGGGGAGCCGGAACAGGGTTCCACTTTGTGGAATGCATAAGCCTGGGACCCCTACACTGGCCTCTGTAATGATTCAGGCATTGCTTACCTCTGCCAGCAATACAGGATTTTATCTGGAGGGGCTGGTGGGGACAGGCAAAGGGCACAGAGAAAGGATGTCATGCCCAGGCAAAGAGGAATTTCAGGTGCTAGGTGTCTTACCTGCTGCTTTCCTCACTGCTCCCAAAACACGCAGTCTAAGTATTCTTTGTTCAATACCTATGTTTCAAAATTCCAAATTAAGTCCCCCCCCAACTAGGCATGCACGCATGCACACACACACACACACATGCATGAACACGCACGCCCTTTTAACTCGTTAAGTTTGAAAGACGATGATATAGACAAGCAGCGGGTTTGCCAGTCTGCATGGTGAAGGCCAAGATTAATGCAGGAGGTTGGTGCAATGTTGCCGCAGAGCAGCGTGATCAGAATACAAGATGGAGCAGAGGGGGAAAGGCCAAGAAATATGTCTGTGCCTGGAGTTTACACAAGTCTCCTTAGCAACTTGTCTGAATTTATTTTTCCCTTAATGTGTGTGGGTTTCTTCCAAACCCGGAGTGAAATGGGAGTCGGGCTTCTAACAGTCCTCGGTTTCTCTTCTAGGAGGGCGGAGTTGTTTCAGTCGGTAGCAAACCCCTCTCTCCCTTCCTGGATCCTTCCCGCCCCCCCCACCCCCCGCCCCGGGACCCCTCCCTCCCTGAGGTGGCTCTGCTCCTTTTGCATTGTGACTTTGTGGACTGTTGGTAGCTTTCCAGAAAGACTCATCTCTGCGGGAAATGGGGGAGCCCGTTTCTGATGGCCACAGCTGTGCAGGTTTCTGCCACGGCCTTGCTGCTTCCAGGACGCACGTTCCTGCCTGCGGCATATGTGTGAACGTGCCTGTCTATATGCCCGGAGGTCACAAAATGGGGAGTAGCTATGGAGCTCCCTTCCTGTCCACGTTATCTCTTGTCATTATTTTTGCCTTGTTCTGCTTTTGCAGCTCTCACCTCTTGCCTCACCACATGCACATGGGCGTGCACACACACGCACACACAGACATGCACACATGCGTGCACACATATAGACACACACACATACACATATGCACACCCACCCACACATATACACACCTACACACATTCACACGCGTGCACACACACATGTGCACACACATACACATATGCACACATACACACGCACACATATGCACACATACAGGCACACATACACACATGCACACATATATACACATATACACATGCACACACATGCACACACACAGAGGGTCCTATAATTCTAATTCTAATATAATATAATTAGAATATAAAGCTATTAGAAGAAAACCCAACAAACCCTGACTTTGAGGAGTCTGTACGTTGGATGTTTTGCGCTTGGGCTTGCTTCGGGAAAGACAACCAGGAATACTGCCACGGTTTTACTCACACTGCTTTCTTTTGAAATTACTCTGGGGGAGTAGAGTTGCTGCTTCACTGGAGCCAGTGTCGAATGTAAACCTTAATATTTCTCCTCCTGGCCTCTTCCTCTCTTGAGAGTCAGGGGGTAAAAAAGAAAAAAGAAACCTGGCCAAAACACGTGAAGGTTTGATTTTGGCTCTTTTACAAACAGATGTTGCTTGTCATTCTGTTGTTGTTAAGCAGGCACCAGATTGGACCAAGCAGCAGTGTGTGTGTGAGTGTGTATGTGTGTGTGCGCGTGTGCATGTGTGAAAGAGGGGGTGGGGGGAAAGAAAGAGGGAGAGAGAAGAAATCGATCCTAGGAGAAGTTGAGAGCAAGAAGTAGATAATGTAGATTAATACTTTTTTCTTTCCAAACTTCACCATGGCGAGGACGATAGGCAATCGTGTTCTCCTTGGTTGGTTGTTGTTCAGAAGAAGAGGGAAAGGTGGGGGGGTGCCTGGGTGGCTCAGTGGGTTAAGCCTCTGCCTTCGGCTCAGGTCATGATCCCAGGGTCCTGGGATCGAGCCCCGCATCCGGCTCTCTGCTCAGCGGGGAGCCTGCTTCCCCCTCTCTCTCTGCCTGCCTCTCTGCCTACTTGTGATCTCTCTCTGTCAAATAAATAAATAAAATCTTTAAAAAAAAGATAAATAAAATAAAAATTTAAAAAAAGAAGAGGGAAAGGTGGAACTTAGTGGAGGGGTGCAGAGAGCCTGGGAGGGGAAAAGCTGGCCTGTCGTGGGCTGAGAAATGGAGGCTTATGAGGCTGTTCAGCTCTTCCCTCTGAGTAGATCTATGCCCTGCAGGAAGGCAGAGAGGTCTTTCTGTTGCAGCTGAACCTGGTTTCTCGTGTTTGATGGCTGTAGGCAACCTGGCAGGGGCTCTAGGCTCTCTTGTACTTTTCCCCGGAACAAGCGTCGCATTGTTACACGGTCAAGGTTCGAGGACACCCTGACTCTTCGCATATTGCTTATCTCTTTTCTCGCAGGGTCCGGGGGCTTTGTCAGTTCTTCCCCAAGCCCCTCCGGACCCCCACTTAATTCCGAATGGCTTCCGAATCGAATTGCAGCCTGCTTTCTCATGAGCAAAACATAGCTTTGAAAATAAAAGCGTTAAAGTTGGCTGACATACGGGAAGCCTCGTGCAGCGTATAGTTCATTTATATTAAAGAAATGACAGACGTCTGATCTTTAAAAATCTGTATCTCATATTTCCGTATCAGAACCAGGGTCTTCTGTGTTTCTGAAAATTGAGATCCTTTGAAGAAACCCTCCTGGCTTTATTAAGCCATGTAGCTAGAAAGGAAAGTTGTAGCCTGGTGTCATTGTTCAGATTTTAAAGAGGAAGAAAAATTGTCATCCTAAGCAAACTTCACTGCTTTTAAAAGTGAAAGTCGCGTCCTTAGCCAGCTGCACACGAGACAACTTGTTACCGGCAGCCTCCTTCTCTTTTGTTTCTTCGGGTGTGTCGAAAGCAAATTTGCCTCCAGTTCCTCACTCTGAAACATGATCT
Source organism: Lutra lutra (assembly GCF_902655055.1). Classification (NCBI taxonomy): domain Eukaryota; kingdom Metazoa; phylum Chordata; class Mammalia; order Carnivora; family Mustelidae; genus Lutra; species Lutra lutra. The sequence goes on along the minus strand of NC_062287.1, from coordinate 17,806,131 downwards.
CTCTTGCACTGCTGTTGAGGACGAGCTCTGAGTGGGTTCCAGACTGTTCGAGGAGTGGGTTGCTTTTTTTCGTCATTTAGAAACAAGCTGAAGGCATCTTTTGTTTTTTTGTCCACTCTTATTTTGTCCTACCATTTTCTTGTCTTTGTTCTTTAAGTGACCTAGCCACGCCTTTATTTTTCATTTTACATAAAATATTAATTTTTTTTAACATGGGTTGGGGGTGATGGTGGGTGTGACAGGGAGATTATCAATATCAATTCTAATTTTCCCTTCGGCCGAAAGGAGCATGAAAACCATGGCGTCGCCTGGCCAATCTCCTCCCTCCGGCTCCCTTCTGGTCAGTTTTTCCTGGGCAGAGAAGAATTAATCCTACCTAAGCTAGCTGGCTTTGGTGACGGAGCCTCTGCATTGCTCACACGAGAGGTGCTCCCATGCTGGGGTCTGGTGTCCCTGTGGTAGTATCACAGGTGGACGGCGCTCATGGTGACGCATGGCCCCAGTGAATGTCTCTTGGAGCAGCGATTGCTGGATGTGCCTCTTTTGTTGAGGTGATTGGATCTTCCTACAAAAAAGCAAGGGCTGCAGAGGGTGAGAGAAAAGACATCAGGAAAACAGAAAAGCCATAGGGAGACCAAAGACTGGCGGTCTCTCCTGCTTCATGATGAATCCCAAAGGGTAGATTTGAGTCTTTTTTTGTGGTTCTTTTTGTTTTCTCTCCTTTTCTTTTCTTCCATCCTCCCTCGCTCTCTTTTTCTCTCTGTTTCTCTTTCTCTTTCTTTCTGCCTCCTTTTCTTTTTTCTTCCCTTTCTTCCCACTTTTCTTTCTTTCTTTCTCTCCCCAACCCCCCTTCTTTCTTTCACTTCTCTCTTGCCTTCCTTTTTAAAAAGTTCACTTGAATTGTTCTGTCCCCTCAGGACAAAGGAGGTCTGCTGAGATCCGGGACAAGAGGTACATCGTTAAAAAAGGAGGGTGGAGGGCAAGAAATCTTTCTGTTGGTGTCGTTCTACTGACATCACCATGGATTGGGTGTTCAAGTCCACAAGCCAGGCAAAACTCAAATACATTTTCCCTTTAGCAAGCGGCTGCACAGTGAGTTTGCCTTCCATTAGTAAAGGAACAATGAAGGAAAAGCAAACCCTGCGTCTAAAACATGGCCAATGAAAGAAGGTTGGAATGGAAGCCAAGAATCCTGCTGTGGTGGAAGGGGGATAGACTCATGAATTCTCCACAATAAGATATTTTACTTCTTTTTAACAGCCCCATCAGCAGAGACAAATAATGACTCCTGAAACATTTCAGAATCAAAAAGTTAAAACGATGTTTCAGTGATGCTACATCTTGCCAGGTAATGATTGCCCAACTTGATTGTACCTTAACCATTCTTAATAATTGATAGCCTGTCTCTTTCTCATATTTAACAAATGAGCGGTTTGGTACAAAACATTGGAATTTGTGAATATTCTGAGACCTCACATTCCTGTTTGATCATTTTTCCGGTAAAATAGTTGTCAGCGTTTGTCGATAGCCAGGGAAATTCCAGGAAAAAATGTGAAAGTGACTTATTTGCAGAACCTTTATAGCATGTGTAGTTTTGGAAATTAAGTAAATATAATGTTGCCCAGTGATTTTCTAGAATTATATTTATTTCAGTGTTTGCTGTTCCATTTTTACCTCATTCAGTGTTAATTCTAATTTAGCTTTAACCAAGAAATGGGTGACAAAAAGAAACCAACTGATAAACAAACAAAAGAGTCTTGATCCACTTAAAATAATTTTATTTTCCAGACGCGGGCTAATGGTTTGAAGATATTGGCCTAGCAAGATGGCAACGAGCTTAAAAAATAGGATTCCTAAGAAGTTGCTTTTCTCAGGTAATAGTGTTTTCCCTTAACTTTCCCAAACCTTCCGTTTCCTCAAGTGCTGCAAATTTTTAGGGCACGTCTGAATGCTTTAGTTCTAAAGAATAACTGCATTTTGAACTTGATTTTTTTTAAAGTAGCAAATAGCTTTATAATATTCATAGCAGAGCAGTCATGGCATTCAATTCTATGGAATTCAGGGGGAAAAAAATGAAGTTATTACTTAACAGTGCTTACTTCTTTTGACAATGATTTAGCCAGAACTCATTTGAAACTGTCAAGCACTGGCCTTAAACTCTGTGGCTATCTTGGGTAATTGAATTGAAAAATGTAAATATTAGAGGATTGTCTCTAAAAAACCTACGGTGTGCTCTGAATTCCTGGAAGATAGGGCTTGTATAACTAGCATAACAATATTGACATTTTAACTTTGGTCCTAGATTGGTAATATAGTATGGCGTTTCATGCAGCTATCCCCATCCCTGTCCAATGGCTAAGATTTGAGCTCAGCTATCAGGATACAGGCAGTTTCCTTTTAGTGGTATTAAAGAACTTCGTGCCACTTAAAAATGTTTAATAGCACAAATAATATATTTGCTTGATAAATTACCTTACTCTGCTTTGCCATTGTTCATAGCATTCAGCTTGCATTTTCCAACTTAATTATGAGTATTACTATCTAACAGAGCCCCACAGAATCTTGCTTCATAAAGCTAGCCAAAATTTCCTCTGAAAAGAACTTTTCTTTTCCTCCGTAACACAGAGAAGGTTCTTGAAGGAGGTAGTCAATTAATATTTTGGAGAAAATATCTCCTTCCGAACAAACCATTCTTCTATGAGTCAGGATTTGACCTATTTTTTCCCCTGCAATCTAGACATCTTCCGATTTTTTCTTTTATTTTCTATAATTAAAACGGTGGATTGTTTGGAAGCTAACACTACAAACCATTTGGAATGAGTAGCTTTTCTCTGTCCTATATTTACCAAAAAAAAAAAAAAAATGTTTAAAAAGAGATGCCCCCAATTAAAACATAGCATCACACTCCTTTCTTTGAGGTTCGAGGATGCAAGTGTATGAAGATGGTTCTAATTGAATGACTAAGTATAAAACTTGGACAGATCTTATTTTGTTCATTGCAAACAAATACTGCATTCCGTCTTTTTAATAAACCTGATAATAGTAGCTAGTCCTCATCACTTTGGAAGCCTGGAATGGCTCTTTTCCACCCGAATGGGAGTTCCTCTGTCCCACGTGCTCCTACAACCCTTCACAGTGTGCAAAGTGCCCATCCTCAAATGCTTCTGGACCCGTGCCTTTGTCGGAAAGATCAAAGGAAAAGAAGAGGCTTGGGGTTCATTTTAAAATCTTTCCTTTTAGAAAGGAAATCAGCATTTTAGAATGAAGCCAAGACCACTTGGAGGTGATTGGTTTGGATCCTACTTAATTCCACTTGCTATCATTGTTGCTTTGGATCTGAAAGTCAAGCTGCAGAAATTCTCAGTTTGGGGAACCTTCACCGCATGAATAGGCTGCCAGGAATCCTACCCACAGCTCAGTCCTAGTGAAGTAGGCAGATGATGGGGTATCTGAGAAGGGTCACGTCTCAGGTCCTGTTGGTCCCTGCTGCTGGTTGGTTTTGTGTTCTGTTGCTTTCAGCTTTCAGTATATGTGCATAAGGGCCCGCTCTTTTCTCTAAATAATCCCCCAATTCAGCTTTTTTTGTACTTAGTAGAGCCTCCCAGAATCTTGAGGAAGTCTCATGCTCATGTCGAGGCAAAGGAAGAGAATTTTTGTGAAAGCCAGGATCTATAGACATCGCTTAACAAAAATTAAAAAGTTTCTTCTTAGGTTGGGTGAAGGATGGAGGCATATGTTTTTCCCAATATCTAGGGAGGGCGATTATTTTGCTTTTTATCATGTGTTGTAGAAGTGCTTGTGATTCAGACTGTGCCTTTAAGAAAATTCACAAAAGGAGCTGTTAATAAAGCTTCGTGGTCTTGGATGTCCCATTTTTATGTGTAGAATATTGGCTTGGGAGAAAGAATGCTATATTGACAAATATAATCATTTCATAAGGCTTCAGAAACAGATCCATCTTCATATCCTTGAATAGTTTTGGGGGGACAATTACACAACTTCTTCTCCAGTTCAGATTTTATAATATATGCCCAAACTTGTTCTGTGTTAGTGTTGGGACCAATAATGGGGGTGGGGTAGAAACAGAAACACGAACTTTTCCTGAAGATGAGTCTTCTCATTTAATATAGCTAGAAATCTCCTCTAGAAGACTTTTCAGAAAATACTTATCAGCCTGTTGGTGATGCTTGTCAGTTTATTCCGCCTGTTTTCCAAAATGCAAATAGAAGGGAGAAATTCACCATCATTTTTCATGTAATTACAGGCATTTAAAGGAAAGAACTTGCACTTGGGATTTCATGTCTTTCTCAATCTCTCTCTCTTTCTCTCTCTCTTATAATCTGATACCGCTTTGGCCAGATCGTGTGCTAAGGTCTGACTAAAAGAGCCTTCGGTAACATTAAACAGTCACCTGATGAGATTTACCTAAAGCCGAGTGTATCTGTGGAATAAGTGAAAACAGAGGGACCTGTGTCGGGGAGAACACAGATGCTGCTGCTTAACCTTTGCCCTTCTAAGAGCAAGATGAAGTCTTTCCATTTCGGACATAAAACACTAGAATGGCAGAATCTTTGGTTGGACTAATGGCTTTAACGTTTATTTTCAGACATCTCAAACCCCCAAACGAGAGAAGATACTGAGGCCTGTTGCCACAAACCCGTAGATCCGAACTTGTGGTGATAGTCCGCACAAGCTTGTGTCTATAGGTATGTGTCTGTTAGGCAATCTCACAGACCGCGGGTTTTGCCTGTATGCCTACCCAATCCCCCTTCCCATCCCTTTCATGTCCCGTCTTCCCCTTAGAGTCCTTTAAGAGTGGTAGAAATGGAAGAAAGGGCTGGTACGGGAAGAAGGAGACCTTTTGTTCTGAGATGGATGGGACTCTCCAATCATTAATTTATAAGTTCGCCCTCAATTCCCTTCGCTCTTTAACTATTCTCAGCTCTCAAATTGAGAGACGGGGCTCGCAGGTGAGGCAGCAAGGACTTTGGGTGACTCAGCTTACTACTGAGGGATGAATAAATAGATACCTAACCAAGGGTCTGTTTTGTTTCCTGTGGGCCTAATTGTTTTGAAAGTTACTGTGATCTTTTTTGGAAACAGACAGAAACTCCTGCCCAGACCCATCTCGCCCTGGCTTGACTCGCACCCTGCGGCCACTCTTTTTCCCTCATTGTTCTCAAATCCGTCCTTATCTTTTTTTTTTTTTTTTTTTTTACAGCTTTATAAACATATATTTTTATCCCCAGGGGTACAGGTCTGCGAATCGCCAGGTTTACACACTTCACAACACTCACCATAGCACATCGTCCTTATCTTTTAAAATAAAATTAACCAGGGGAATGGCTGCGCTGAAGTCTTTATACTTCTGTGCATAGCCAGCACTGGAAGAAAAAGAACTTTTTTATAAAAAAGAGATCGGCCGTTGAGGTCTAACTTCATAGTTGGCTAGAGTTGTAAGTCTTCACATGTTTAAGAGGCTGGAATGAAAATAATTTTATCCCCTTGCCTCTTAAATGTCACCATTGTGCCAGGATTGGAAAGTCAAACTGACTGCAGATCAAAGCAAAAGTGGCTATATTTGTCTCATTCCAACAATGTGAGCTGAGGAGTCTGTAAACAGAACCCAGGGTGAAAAGTTGATCAATTTGGATGACTCTTATACTCTTGCATTCCCTTCTGGTCAAACACGGTGCCAGGAATTCCCTTTTAGATTTTTTTGTTTTGTTTTGTTTTATTTTATTTTATTTATTTTTGTGTGTGTGTGCAGACTCGTGTAACCAGAAGGGTCAATATAAAGCAGTTACTGAGTTACCATTGGCAAAAGTTTGAAATGCGCATGGTAACATTTTATTTCATTAAAAGCTCTTTTCTCTTCCGAGCCACACTACTCCGGGATGGGAGAATTCTTCTTCTATTACGTACATAAAAATGAAATGATGTCTGTTGGAATTGGGAAGGTGTAGGTACAGATCCCATATGTTTAAGGAGGAGAATAGAATGTTCTGCAAATGCTCCACGTGGAGGTTATGGTGTACATACATTTCCTTTGTGTTTGCTTGGCATAGCATCGAGGAAGGCTGTAGACTTCAGCTGCCAGCTTGCCAAGAAGTCATTACTTCATTATGGAATGATAGAACATGACATCCAGAAGAGAAAGATTGTCCTCATTGGCCTGTATCATGTATAATTGTTTGCCCAAGGCCTTGATCCACCCACTAAGCCAACAATCTCCTTGGTTGGTTTTACCTGCCTCTTTGAAGTGGTGAACTTAGAATGGATAAGCTGCTAGCAAATTAAACTTGTACTTTCCCTGGATAAATACTTATTATTGATAAAGGCAAAATCTTGTCTCTACTCATCATCCCTTTAACCTGCCATTAAAATGTATTACCAGTGGGACCAATGGAGTTCATGGATCCAAGGGGATGTTGAATTGCCTATAGTCCCCATACAAAGACACCAGAAGGACTACAGGTTGGCCGTGAGGTGGCTGCCAGGTTATTTCTTTGAAAGAGGTTTTTAAGACCCATTACCCCAAGAAAAAAAGATTATGGGGAGCAATCTTTTCAAAGTTTCTAAAAGACTTAAGATATTATTATTTGATTCATCTGACTAGAAAATATTCTAGTGGAAAACCCAAAGCCTCTGGGCCCTGGCCACAAGAAACAGGATATTAAATATTTTACATGATGATGCAATTCAGTATTTTTCCCCCTCCTTCCAGGTCCATGAATGAATGCTTCTGTAGATATTAATTATTCCTTTGGGGCTCCCTCAGAGTGGACCAAATATTCTACAGGAAGCTGCAGAAAGTAAAATAATTTCAGGTCTTCCCCAGAAAGACTCTAAAAATACATTTCAGTAGTCTGTGTTGCATGGAGGTATACAGAGAATGAGTATAAAACAAAGTAGTTTTATTAAAATCCTCAAATTATCAGTACCAAAATACATTTATGAAACTATAACACCAGGATATAGTGTGTGTGTGTGTGTGTGTGTGTATAAATATATATATATGTATATATATATATAAAGACAGGAAATTATAATTCTTATTCCAAGAATTGCATTTGATAAAGGAATTCAACCCTCATCACCAGAGCAGTGGGAGGTGCTGATACTTCGTTTTAAAAGAGTTTCTTATTTTTATTCCAAAATTAATAAATGGATTTTTCTATGTGGGAAGAAAATGGTAGGTATGGGAAATAATTAACTTGAATTTAAATTTAATATAATTCCTTCTTTTTCAATGTGCTTACTAATAACTCCATAGTACCTGTTTGGTCCTATGAATCTTTGTTGGCTCTGTACGGTATTTAACCTCATCTGATGTCCCCTAGCCTCTCTAATTAGGATGTTTTAAGCTTATTATGCCTGAAATAGTGTTGAAATTTTACAGAGAAGTCAATATGAATGACTCTAAAAATTTCAAAGATTTATCAACACCTAACATGGTGCCCAATAAAGTAAAGTTAGAAGGAAGTCTCTTGTTTCTTTTGGGATAGCCATATGGCCAGAAAAATTGTGAGATTCAATCACTCATTCACCCAGCAGAGTTTTATGAATGCTGACAGTATTCAGTACTTTGTAAAATGGCAAAGATACGACTGTGACTTCAAAAAAATGGTTATTTGGTGAGGAGCCCCTTTGTAGAATTTCATGTCAGTTACCAGATGACTTTTAATGAGTCACGCTTTACTCCGAACAGTTGCACAGCTTCCAAATACCTAATCAGGTACAGAATGTGTTTACTCATGGGGAGTTCCCCCCCCCTTCCATAATCTCAGACATTTGTAGCATTGTTTGAGATTCACCCTCATTTCCTTTGTGGGGAGTGCTGCTGCTAGCACTTCAGACCTCCATGTTCAACAGACCGAGAGTCTGTAATATATAGATTCCGAATATCTTTGGAATCTGGTTTTGAAAGTTAAAGTGTTTAATAGATTGTCTATACCTAAAGATATATAACTACTGTTCTATAAATGCTACTTATTTTATTTTTTACTTCCTTCTTTCAATAAGAGTTTTTATGACATCATTCCATATCATAATTGCATGTTGTTATAGCATGCCTACAAATATTTACACTAATTATGTAATGAGCCATAATTGCACTAATACATGATAATGGGCTAAAATCAGTGTAAATAAACAAGGAAATTCACACAACCAAAAGAGCAGGGTATTGAAAACCATTAGTATTCTAGCAGCAACATCTTTCTGTCTTTGACCCCTAGAAGAAAATGAATTTTTCCAGTTCTGGATATTTAAAAGCTCTGTAAGCTATACATTTAGGCTAATATACTAGCACGCTAGCATATCAAAACCTATACTATCTTTGTTCTGTCTTCTTTGGTTAACTCTTACAGGCTCTTTTATTGCCTTGTTTTCTGTTCTTAAAGGTTAGGCCTTCACAGTATTTACCGAATCAAACAAATGGTCAGTGCAAGGAAAATGAAAGAAATTCAAATGCAGAGGAAAGACAATGACTTACATTTTTTTCTAGTGTCCTAGTGAATGTTTAATCTTAAATGTAATTGAGTATCAGGAGGCAGAGGACTCACAGTTACTCCTTGAATTTCCGTATGAGATCCAGGACTTAAGAGAAATTTGTCAAATTGAATTCAGCCATTCTGCGATTCCTTTTCTCTTCTTTTCTTTTCTTTTTTTTTTTTTTTTTTAACACCATACTGTGAAGTTACAATATAAGTAGCAGGACAAGAGATATGACATAAAAATAAAAATCACCTGGCCTTTATCTTTAGGTTCATTTATACTCCCATTTTACCCATTCATTCAAATGCTTTTGCTTTCATACAACATACATATTTTTAAGTCTCTTCTTTGTGCCAGGTCGTCAGCATTCAAGTAGGGTTAGATTTGCAACTGTGAGTAGCACAGCCCCATCTTTGAATAGCTCAAGGTATAATAAAAGAGGCAGATAGATAAATTATAATGCAATAGTGTTAGTGTTAAATTAGAAATGTGCATATAAAATTATGAATGATCAGAGGAAGAACTCTTTGAATGGAGCCTTGAAGGATGAATGGGCGTTTGCTTGGTAAAACTAACTTACCAGTCTTTCCCGAGAACCACTGATCCAAGAGAGGCAGTCTCCTCAAAAAAGGCAGCCCCATTCCATGATATCTGCATCAGGGAACAGGGTTGGAGAAATTGGGAAAATGGTCCCTCTCCAGGTTAGTAGAGCAGGGTGATGAAACACCAACTCTACAGCATTTGGATCTTTTTTTTTTTTTTTTTTTAACATAATCAGCTCCATAGGACTGTCACTCATTTATTTACCATGTGCTTAAAGACACTCCTCCATCTCTATATACCTGGGCCCAGCTTCTCTATGGAACAACCTTTACCAGGCAAAACCAGAGTCCAGCTAAGCGATGAGGAGAGGGGGCTACCTGTAGATCAGAGAGCCTTCCTCAATGGGAAGTGCAACCCTGATCCAACACCAATTCACATGGAAATGGGAAGCCACCATCAAGTTGTTAAGAAGGAGTCTGTCTGCTGCCCCAGCATCAAACTGAGACTGATGATAAAGGGAAGACCCAGTTTAAAAATTAAAAGCCAATAGGGAACTATACTGTATTCCTTTAGAAGGGGGGGAAAAAAAAGTCAACATTTTACACATTGCTAAATTATTGGGGAAAGAATTTATACCAAAAAAAGTGCTGAAAGTCAATTCTGGAAGGAGGGGCACTTGATAAATATGAGAATTATGTAATATTATGGTAAATACTGTTGAGTGAATGTTCAACATTGCTTCTATATTGTTTACCTCTGCTTTGCTCATAATCCTAGTTCCTATAACTTTTCACCATATTTTGGCTGAAGCTCTTTCCCCTTGGGTACTGACGCTTTGGAGATTACAGTTTTTCAGTTTCACAGTAGAAACAGTCATTTTCCTAATTTTTTTTTCAATTGTTCAAGTTTAAATATTGGTCTACTTTTATATTCTGTTAACAGATGCCAAAGGGTATTAGTTTGATCAGAATAAACACCATTATATAACATTATCATGATTCTGATGCACCAATAATATCAAGAAAAACAACCCTTAGTATTTCCTCCCTTCTTGTATGCACAGTAATCTCAAGCCAAGATTCTTGTGTTATTTTCCTCTACTGTTGGACCCTCTGGTGTGTTATCTCTTATGAATGGCCCAAGTAGCTGACAGCATGAAGAACAATTATAAGACTAACTTGTCATTTCATTGCCTAAGAAATGGTAGCTTTCCAGCCATTGTGACTGCATGCTCCCAGGTTGAGGTAGTAGGTTGTATAGTTTAGAATTACATCAAGGGAGATAACTGTACAACCTCCTAGCTTTCCTTGGGTCTTGCACAAAGCAACATGCCGAGAACGATCATGAGTCCTCCAGGCCTTTTTTTCTAGGAAATTCTGTGGAAGGTAAGATTGGGTACAGTGGTTCTACTGGCATTTTAGAATTCAGGTTTTGTTTAATTCTTGTACCCATCCTGTATTTTCATGTTCTGTTTCTTTGGGTTGGATTTAGTTTTACCAAAAACATGAGCTTTTGAGGGATTCAGTTTATCAGTTATGCATTGTCACAATAATGCTGCTTAATAAACAACACAAAACCTCTGTGACAAACAACAATAAACATGTTTAGCTCATGAGCCTGTGGGTCAGTGACTTAGACTAGACAGTTTTTCTGGTCTTGGCTGGTCTCATTCATTCTGGCTGTCACCTGTAGGACAGGGTCACTGGGATACTGAGGTAATTCAGTTCTGTGCCCTACACGGCCCGTGTTCCAACAAACTCTTCCTTGCAAGCTCTCATGGTGAAGGCAGAGGAGCAAGAACAAGGAAGAGCCAAAAGGCTTAAGTATTTTTCAAGCTTCTGAGGGCTTTACATTTACTAATACCTCATTGGTCAAAGGAAGTCATATGACCCAGTATGGAGCCAGAGCAGGAAGCGCTAGTAGGTTCTTTGGGAAAGAGCAGGGACTCAGGAACACATGACAGATGGTGGCCGTTTTTGTAGTCACGTTGTACTTTCTTAGAATTCATCAGATTGGAAGTCATTATGCACCCTCCATCCTAGGAAGCTCCCGAGAAAAGGAGCCGTGTTTGTGAATTCACATTTAGGATTTTGGGCTAAGCTGGCCTTAGTCTGAATGTTATGTATATCCCTGTTAATGAGGTGTATTCCAACTAACTTCTGTGGGAAAATGCCAAGAGACTGGACTGGTAATAATATGGGGATTGACTAAATCAGAAACAAAGCTCAGTCATTTCATGTTGATAACTAGTGTCAAGAATGACGGCCATTTGGCCTTAGAGTGAACTCACAGGATCAACCCAGAGTATATCAGTGACAAAGAAGCACTAGAATCCAAGTGTGTTGGCTAGGATGGAGTTGCTCCAAGCCTAGATGCTTTCAGTAGAAAATGCAAAAAGGTAGTCAGAGGTACTTAATGAGGTTATTTAAACCATTTGATGACTTTCTGGAATTTTAATATGCAACATATGTAAAAGAATGGTTTTGCACATTTTAGTTGTAGCTCACTCATGTACTCTCTCTCTCTCTCTCTCTCTCAACTACCATTAAAAAAGGGACGAGATCCCTGTGTCACCATTTTGATTCCAGGCTCAAATATTTTCTTAGTGAATTATGGTATATGTTAGGCTACTAAGAGGTTCAAGGATAAGTAGCCCCAGCTTGGTGTTAAAGCACAGCTAGAGGCCCAGGTTTGTTTTGGGCCACCCTGAAAGTCTACTGTAGAACTGGGAGTGATGCTAAGACTCCTGTATGGTCTTCATTTCTTTGTTTACTCATTCATCCTTTAGGAAGGTCTTTGGCCTTGCTCTAGAGGACATTGTCATTATACATTTATTATGAGTTTGAGACGAAACACAGTTATTACCTGTATCTGTGTTGGCTTAGGGTTTGCATATTAAACATTTGTAGCCACTTGACACATAAGGACCTACTTAGTACTGTTTATACATTTATAAAGCTTTTTTTTTTTTTTAATCAAGTCATCTTCCTGTACAAGACAATAAGATCCTTTCCTTGCAGTGGCATGACCTTGAGTGGTTTCACACAGCCATGGTTCCCAAGAGCCAAGGAGTATTTGGGGTCATGCTTTCATATGACTGGATTTCTACTGACTAGGTAATAAGGATGTACCCACTAGATTTTACATAAGGCTCTCTTTGCTTTTAGAATGGCTGTGGTATCTAGGAGGTCATAATGTTGCCATTTTCCAACCAGTAGCCCATGGGAGGACAGAGTTTGGGAACTGCAAGAAAAATAAATTGTGTTGGAGGCCACTTTAGACACGTCTTAATCTAAGTTATAGCAGTACAGGATGGGTAAAGTATTCTTCAACATGAGTCATTTCTTATCTTCATCTTTGGTGAGTATGTGTTCTCTTTCCTCGGGGGAAGTGTTCGCTGCATTTGACATCTGGTAATCATTCTTGTGCCCAGAAACCACAAATACACCATAGTATAACACAAATGACCATAGTATCTTCTGAGACTTAATTTTAGCTAAAAAGAAAAAATAAAGAGGTACTCTTGCTACACTTTAAAATATCATCAAGAAATTATAACATCTATATGGGTGGTGCAAATGTTATTTTAATTTTTTGGAATGTGGTAATTTCATCCAGCTGTTTTCTAGCACACCAATAGACTTCAGAATGTAATGTGTTACTGGCATCTTGACCGTCTTCATCCATCAGGGAACATTTCACTGACACGATTTAAGGAGATCTGGCCAGTTAGAATAATGTGTTTGTACTTCTTCATTTGCATGCATCAGATTCTTTTTGACTTTGAACTGGTGTATTAATAGAAACTTTTAACTACTATGGGATAACACCATTGATCTCCTTCTTGTTTGGAAGTATGCACTTCCAAAGATATTCTCGGAAGGACAAACCCTAGCTGTTTCAACGTTGGCTTTGGTTTAGTGTCTTCTCTGAGCTTTCTGAAGAACCAGAAAGAAATGAATAAACTAAGGTTTTCTTATTCAACCAAATATGTATTCTCTAAATATTTAGTACAAGTTTGACCTGCAACACCTTACTTCATTACCATTCTTGTCCCCAGTGTTCTATTTTCCCCCTGTCTCTTGCCTTCCACATTCTAACCCTGCTGAAATATTTGTTTTTCTTTTTGGAGTAGGACCAATCTCTGATGGTCTTTACCTTCCATTTCTCTAATAGCCAGACTTCCGAATTCCATTGGAAGCTTCCTTTCAATAATGTTTGTTAAACTTTAATTAATAGAAATCCCCACAGATCTTGTCAGAACACAGATTCTAATTCAGTAGGTCAGGACAAGGCTTGAAATTCTGCACTCCTCACCGACTCTTACATGAAGCTGAAGTTGTTGGTATAGAACGTACTCTTGGGTAACAAAGTTCTACATGATCACCTGCTTTTGAACCCCAGGATGTCTGGGCTTTTAAGCTGAGGGCAAGAAATTTGGAGACAGCTTTCCATCTTTAGATAAGTACAGCAATTTCGCCTCTAATTGTAGTCACTAAGCTTATCTTTTAAAAATATCTTAGTTCCTTTCACCAACAGAACTCAAGATGCAGCCCTGTGAAAGTTGCATCTTAGAAATAGGGACACTGTGACATTGAGCGTAGTCCTAAAGACTTTTCTGGTTACTGGGACCATCCATTCCACGCATCCTTGAATAGCAAATGTAAAGAGGATTCAGCCAGCAACATGAGTGCAGGTACCAAACCCGGCTCTGCCATGCTCACATCATTTAAGATTTCTGAGTGTCAGTGTCTAAATATATAAATCCGTGGACTAGACCCAGACCATTTCTGAGACACCTGTAACATAGAATATCCTACAGTTCTGGACCTGTCATTGAAGAGTCTCAGATGCCAGTGACTACAATCTTCCTAGTCTCCATATCCGACATGGCAGGGGAAATTTCCAGTTCTGTCTCCATGCTGTCAAAGGAACACGAACACGATGGTAGCATTTGCAGGTATGGTGACCAAATGAGCTGCCAACACTGAAGGCCACTTTAAAGCAATGGAAAAAGTAGCCTAAGAAAACAGCAACTATTAATCCTCTTGGTCCTTCCATGTTTATAGATCGCTGGGGTAATAAAGAAGAGTAAATTAATTTCGGCCTAGTTAATGTCTAAGAACAGGGTACGTTAAAGCACTGAATGTCATTCTCCAGTAGAGGTTATCTCAGTGGTGAACAGAAGGGGGTATGAGGGATATGTGAAATTCACTACCTCCTTCCCCAGTTCCTGTTTGTGCTCTTTCTCAACAAAAATGATGTGCTTCATGCTCCACCATCAACTGCAGTATGGAGCACACGAGAGCCTCTGTGGCCCTTCTCAACCCTTTTACATCAGTCACAGAACTCCCACTGTTCTGTGCTAATGCAAAATGCAATAACGTTTAGCATCAGGACATCTCTGAGTCAAGAGGTTAACGGAAAACACATCTCCCATTGTGTTCCTGCAGCTCTGATACTGTTAATGGCGAAAACACCATGGAGACAAATAGATCTCTCTTTATTCAGGAAGCTTGGAGTGAAGAGAAAATATATATGACACCTTTACAACACGAGAGCCCTCTCTATATGGTGCATTAAGGAAGGGCGGAGGAGGAGGAGGGTCATGCGACATCGTGTTTGATAGGGCTTGAGACTCCTCTGGATGGAAAATTCTGTCTCTTCCATTTTCTTTCTGTTGCTTTAGTAAATAGTTCCAGTTCTGGTAGGAGGAAGTGAGATTTAACCTTTCAAGGGACAAATTCAGGGTAAAAGACTTCATGGGGTATTTTCTCAAATGTGACCAAATTGCTCTGTGAAGACGTAGATGCCTCTTTCTTTCCTATCCTACCTTTGTGCAAGCTTGTCCTTACCTGTTGTGTGCTTCAGATAAATTGTGGGCCAATATGCTTATAAAAGGGAACCAAGGCAAAAAAAAAAAAAAAAAACACACACACACAAAAGCAAAAAAACGCATTATAATTTTTCTGAGATTTCACTTGAAAATTACCCAAAAGTAGACTGTGAGTTTTATATGGCCATATAAAGATCATATGGAAATGTATTTATATGGTCTTATTTTCCATTCACTTGAGAATGTCCCTCAGGAAAATCTTTGTCAAGGATACTTCCTGTTCCTATAGAACATTCTTTCCCCAGTTTTATTGAGATATAATTGGCATACACTGCTGTAGAAATTGAAGGCATACAGCATAATGGTTTGGCTTACACATATTATAAAATGGTTACAGTAACAAGTTTAGTTAGCATTTATTGTCCTGTAGATATAATAAAAAAGAAAAAAAAAGAAAATCTCCTTGTGGTGAGAACCCTATAGAACTTTAAAAAAGAAATTTGTTCTATAGTTTCTGAATTGTCATTGGAAACTAAATTTAGGATGCTCCATTTCTTGAGGATTAAAGACTTTTCAGTCTGGTAAAAAAAAAAAAAAATTCTGGTTCAGGAGTCCTTTTGAGGGGTTATCTATAGAGTTTAGGGGCACAAAATCATGATCAAATATTCTGTGTCATGATGTATAGTCTCTGAAACATTTGGAGGGTGTAAGTTATTGATTACTGCCCACTTCTGTCCGGTGACTACACTGGCCTTAGTGGGGGTTGGCGGGGAGGGAAAGAGCGGCCTGTGCCTCCAGCTTTCACACCGAACTGGACATTTTTAGACCTGTTTTCCAGCCACCCTGGTCCATTGTGATACTAGTACCCTAATTGTTGATTCAGTTGCGTCAAGGGCAGCCAAATTTCATGTATAAAAGTTCACCGAGTCCAGGAAGGAGGGAAAGGAATTCCAGAATGACTCATTGTTTAATGAATAAGGCCCCAAGTGTTCTGCGGTTGCCATTTTTAAACTTGAATAAAATGTATAGAATTCAAATCATAGCTTGCATTCCAGATTGGGGCAGATGAGGATCAACGGTGGGGCGGCACGCTACAGCATTATGCCACGTCTCGTCAGCTGCTAATAAGCAACTTCAGAACCTAAATGGGGCGCTCACGATGTCTGCTCTGAATCCTCCAAAAGTTTAAAAGTCTTTTAATCTATTTGTAGCTTTTTATTATTGAGTAATGAAGTGCTGTTAAATACTGGAACCAATATGCAAAACACATATTAAATCAAGCATAATTCAAGGAGAACAGATCCCCGAAGACAGAACAGAAAGGTACAAAATGAATTTACAGGAAGTAAACTTCCATTGAGGGTGGGAGGGAGAGTAAACTTTTTATTACCTTTCATGACCAAGAAACAGAGTTTTCTGGTTAATCTGTAGCGTTTTTCTCAAAATGGTCATGTATAATAGACATGAATGACCAGTTTAAAAAAAATACTCTATTTTGCTTAAAGCTAAGATTGCTTGGAATACAATGTAATATTTCTTCCAGATTTATAAATCATTTCGTGTCTCAGCACACATTCTGCCTCTGATTTATCTTTAATCTCAATTATTCCCCTAGCTCATGCTTTGAAATTACCTTGCACTTCAAGATCAGCACCGTCAAACTAAATTAATGTCGTATACTTAGGTGACGTGTGGAAATGCCAGTTATAGGCCTCAGCTTGGCAGAATACTGGTTAAACTACAGTTTAACCAGTTTATGTCCTATGGCTTAAGTTTGGAAACTCAAGTTAATATTGACTGTGATCTCATCTAATGAGAAAGTGCCAAAATACTCTGTTGCCATTTAAACCCTACCCTTCACTGATCTACCAAAACATTTCCTTCTGAATATAGCACATACATTATCCTGTGAACTTGTGTGGTTCTAAATTTGGCCCGCTCTGTTGGTTGCTCTCTGCCTTGCCAGATCTTCCCCGTACCTTTGTTCATCCTGGTCTGTGTTCTCAGAGATTGTTAATCAGGGGCTGTCTCAACAGTCTCTTTGGCCCTCTGGCTTCTAACTGTGTTTAGCCAAGAGGAGGCACCAGCAGGACACCCCAGGGAAAGTGGAGATAGAGGTCTGGTACCTCATCCCCCTGACCATCTTCCTGCAGGCCATGGGGTTGACCTGGCTTTGTTCCCTACTGAAGGCTGTGGCCACTCTGATGGCTCTAAGTCTCCCTCTAGCTTCTGATAACCACCCCCCGCCCCCTGCCATTCCCTCACACCTCACCTTGGTGATGACTTTCCCCTTCTGTTAGTACTTGGACATTTATGCGTCTTAATGCCTTTCTTAACTCTGCCCAATCTTCACAAATAATCCTTTCACTGAACTTCCCTCTGTTTCCCCATCTGAGTGTGTTACTTTCTTGTCTGGACTCTGATTTTCTAGTTCAAGTTAACAGAAGCAAGATAACAGAAATTAGTCACTCATTT
Organism: Lutra lutra; assembly: GCF_902655055.1. NCBI lineage: Eukaryota > Metazoa > Chordata > Mammalia > Carnivora > Mustelidae > Lutra > Lutra lutra. Next base: position 17,788,778 of record NC_062287.1, on the reverse strand, counting down.
TCCATCCTGTGTGGGAGATGAGGGATGGGGGAGTAGATAGTTATCTTTTCCATAATACTGTAAGCTCTGGAAGGGCAGGGACCATATCTAATACCTCCTTTATAATTCTTTACAGCACCTGCAAAGGGCTCAGCTCACAGTGCGTGCTCAGTGCACATGGAGAGTCTCACTGAGTTCCTCTGAAATCCTCAAATTTGTCATAGGCTTAAATGGAATGTAAGTGCTTGACTTAGGATGTGGACTTCAAGAAGTCAAGGACCACACTATTTTTTAAAACAGCATTCATAATATAATCTAATCTCCCATGACACGAATATCAAACCCACTCTGAAAATTCTAACTCCATAAAAATAGAAGACTTACGTCATGGGTTAGGTTGGTTCATGTTTAGTAGACGAGAAATACTTCTACTTAAAATGTTTAGGTCTCATTTTCCTTTTGCATTACCTACTTACCCTCTACTATACATTAGTTTTCCTACTTGTGCTATTTTTTGGGGGGGGGCGGGGGTATTTATTTATATGGCTTTCTCCATAGCAATGAGGTTGAGACTAAAGAGTAACATTGACAATTTTCTGAATATAATCTGGGTGGAGGGAACCTAGAGTTGTGTCTGAAATAAGGATTTAAGAACTTCAGGACAAAGGGAATGGTTACCAGAACATGTATCTTCACTATTTTCTTTGGGGTTCCTTTTACTGATTTGCTTCTTGACTTTTGCTCTAACACCAAAGCTCTCCATAGTTTAAATTTCGAAATTACTCCTAACTTCAGGAAATGTAGGAACAGGGAGCGGAAAACACTTTGATCTGTAAAGTAGTCCGTTATTAATATCCTAGTGTGTTGTATTTATTTTCCACTTTGAGAAGATCAGGGTTTTCATTTCTACTTGCTCTGAAACTGGTGAAAATAGATTAGGAAAAAGTTAAGAAGAGCTTGCCTTTTGACTTTCTTTACTGAAAGGAAACTGTCTGGCTAGTTCAAAGAGCAGATGCCTTACTGTTCTTATTTTACAAACAAGATCATTTCTTCAACAAATGGAGGCAGCTGGAACATGGTCAACTCAGATAAGTTAAACTTTGTGTCTCCCTGATAAGTGAAACTGTTTAATGATAATTTTACTCGTCCACTTGGGAAGTGACCAAAGCACTATTCGATAAGTTAAAATTTTTAAAAAGCATGGAAAATACTTTTGCCAACTGTTTCTTCTTGGCCTCTTGGCAAAGATCAACAGTTACGTTCCCTATCTGGGGACTATCTCTTGTGGGCCAGACCGGATGATCTAATAGGTCTTTATAATCTCTAAATACTGTGACTTTTATCCCCAAGTGAACTACATAGTTTATTTACATAGAAACACATTCACAGGCTTAAGGAAATGCAGTATGACTAATGCTAAGGAAAGTGAGCCAGAATGACTCAAGTGACTTTTTTTTTCTAAATAGGATAAGTAAATTAAAATCATAGACATTCCCTCTAGTTCCCTTCCAGCATCTCAGTGTGTAGATTTGAGATGTCAGAATTCCCCAGTAGGTGAATTTTTTTCTGCCACCAGCAAATTATAAACATGTTGTCCTGTTAAATCAGTAAACCTTTGCCGTACTTATCAAGAAAGCTCTTCAATGGAGATTTGGTTTAATTGTTGTTTTAATTTTACATTCTATCCTAGGCACATGGGAAATTAAAACATTGGGAATGATAGAAAAATAAAAATTGCTGGGAAAATACAAGCATGATAAATAAAGCATAATCACTCTGCATTTCAACTTTATTAAGAATATGTTTTTGTGCCTTGGGCTACATTTATCGAGGCAAATGAAGCATTGGGAGGAATCTCAATTTTTTAATAAAAAAATTGTTTCCTCGGGATCGTGTTGGCAAAGACAGTGTTTTTAAGGAGTCTTTTTTTCCCCCTCTGTATTATACAAATATTTTATGTTTTCTACATCAGGTGATACTTTGAATTATCTATCTGGGACTAAAAATAAGTGGCTTTGTTGTTGTTGATTTTTTTTTAATATATAATTTATTATTTGCCCCAGGGGTGCAGGTCTGTGAATCGCCAGGTTTACACACTTCACAGCACTCACCATAGCACATACCCTCCCCAATGTCCATAACCCAGCCGCCCTCTCCATATTCCCCTCCCCCCAGCAACCCTAAGTTTGCTTTGTGAGATTAAGAGTCTCTCACGGTTTTTCTCCCTCCCCATCCCATCTTGTTTCATTTTTTTCCTTCCCTACCCCCCAAACCTCCTACTTTGCCTCGTTGATTTTTTTTTTTTTTTAATCAAATCTCCCCCATACACGACTTTGGGTCTCCTTAAAAACAAATACAGGGACGGTCAAGAGATCTTACTTCCAGAGGACTTAGAGTTTCTCAGCTGATTACTTGCTCAACTTTCTCTGGCATACGCAGGTTCAACTAATGTGGTTAAGAGATACCAAATAAGAAGGCAGATGTCAAAACCCTAGTATTACCCATGAATTGTGTTCCTAAGCCAGTTGAGTAAGCTTCAGGCCATTTATTGTTCAGAGGAGGTGTCTAGATGCTAATCCTTTCAGATAAAAATGGTCATAGGAATTCTGTCTGGGGACTTGATGATCAGTCCCTTCTATGGTGCTTTCTGCTTCCCCAGTCCTGATTTATTTTCTGAAAGTCCGTTCTAGTTCAGCACTGAGGAGAAAGGCTATATAAATACAGTGCATTACTTTCTGACATCCCGTAACTTAGTGCACAATTGATCATGTTGCTTATCCTTAATTGAAACCATTTCTTAAAAGATGATAATTTTTCTATGGGCTCTCTTGGAGTATATGGTACAAGTTCCAGTAAGTCACTCCCAACCTTCACTGTGTCAGCTGAAGACATCTCTCAAGTCACTTCCCACAATAAATTCAATATGAAACGTCCCATATATGCCTCATCCCGCAGTCTTAAGGGTAAGGGAGAGTATCACTCTCTTTAGTGCCTTTTACTCACTTATCTCAGTTTGGTGGTTCTTCACACTCTACCATGATTTATCTTTCATCTCAATTACTGTCATAGTTCATGCTTTGAAATCACCCGAAAACTCAGATCCCCGCTGAGGGCCGGGTTCACGGTTGAGGGTATGTTTGTTTTGACTGTTTGTGTCCTCTAAAGCCAAGCTCAAAGGTCACCTTCTCTCATTCTGTTTGCCTCTCACCTCCCTCAGGCAGCTCTTCCTTTTGTGCTCCTGTAACACTTTCTTCAAACAGCCAGCATATCATTAGATGAGTGTTATACATGTCTGTTCTACTGAGAGCTTTGGTGAATTCTTTGATGGGACGGACATCATTTCAATCATCCTTTTATTCCCAAGCTGACACATAATAGTTGCTTAATAAGTGTTGGCTCACTTGAACCAGATTTTCTTTCAGTAAACAATTTTGACAGGCCTGTGATTTAGGAAATGTGAAACTCAGCTAAACATTTGCACCCCACGTTTAAGTTCCGTATTGTATTCAGAAGCATCCACGGGCTTTTTCCCTTTCATTCCGCTATTGTTTCAGGGCACAAGATTGGCTCTGAAATAGATTTAACAGCCAAGTGAAAATAGGACACCGTTAAAACTTGGCTTTTGAAAAGTTTTCTTAGGATATTGGGAGTTCCCAGAAACTCAAGTGTTTGGTAAACTGTGGATATGGGTAGAAGACCCGAAGAGAAATATTTTAATGCTTATCAGAACAGAATTGATAAGAAACTGTATTACTCACGTGCAATTTCACTGCAATGGGATGAAACTTACTGGGGAGGAAATCTCCCTTGAGGAGATCTGCCCTTTTATGCATTGTTTATTGAGTGTAGATAAAACCATCATGGTCATGAAGATGATGAATGGCTTTGCTTTGATGTGACTGAGCTTCCCCAGTTGTCATAGCTTCCTACTGAGCCACATTTTTACTATAGTTTTTGAATTTTTTTTGAACTGAGGAATATGTTTTACAATGGTGGTGGTAGTGATAGTCATGATGGTGATTCGTTTCATTAGTATTTGTTGTGCAAATGGAATAAACAATGAGTACTGAGTTCCTTTTTCCACTTTTCAAAATTAAGAAGTCCTTCTAATTAAGTTCTAATTAAGTGAGGTACTATCACAGTATCAATGGCATCTAACAGTGTTTGTTCAATATGTAAGTTCATTGAATACATTTTGTTCATATATTACCTTTTATTTTTTAATCCCAGGAAGGAAATAAACACATCTCTCTGTCTGAAAGACAGTACAACCCTGACCAGAGAGTTAATGTTATAATAGTCAACTTTTTGGTTTTCCTAATCAATTTCATTTCACTTTATCAAATAATTGTTAATTTGTGGTTCTTTTCTCTTTTCCTCTATGTCTCTCTCAAGTTTTAATTTATCAATGATTAATATCAATAATTGATCAATAATTAACATCAATAATACTGGCCATTAACAATGTGTTGTACTTGCTCAATTTTCTCTGTTGTACATGGATTTTATATATATATATATTCATTCCTCATATCCATTCATTCAGCTGATAAATAGTACTTTACTGAGCACTTATGTTAGGTGCTGTGGTAAAGGCAAGATAGATATGATATTTCTGCCCTCAAAGATCTTGAAATATAGTGAAAGGAATAAAATAATTACAAAATGATTACTTCACAAATACAAATTCATTAAATATATTTCCAAAGGGCTACAGCGAGTTAGAGGAAGAGGATATTTCCAACTACAGAATTGGAGGAGGCTTCAATGAAAGAGATGTATTTTGAGCTGGGGCTTGAAGAATGGGCCAGATTTTGAGGGACAGAGACTTGGGATGAAATATTCCTGATAAAGGGAGAAGCGTGAAGAAGGGACTCGATTAGCAAGAAGTAGGACTTATTTGGGAATGGAAATAGTCCATTTGGGCTTAGACAAATTAGAAAGAAGAAAAAACTTTACAGGTAATCAGAAATCAGTTCGTAGAGGGATTTGAATGCCATGTAAATCCATGGTAAAAAATGCCATGTTTGGAGTTTTGCCAGGTAGCGATGGGGAGCAGGTAGGTTGATTAACTGTCTACTTTAAGATGATTAATTAGCGTGTAAAGTGGACAGGACGGGATGTAGGGAGAATAGTTAAGAATTTATTACCATAGACTTAGGTGATCCCCGTATCAGTCTGAATAGAGGCTTGGCAACATGTGTAGAAAGGAGGGAATGCTTGGCATGTCCTGTCTGTGCAATTGGGATTCAACAGTAGATGAATCAGAATAAGGAGGACAAATACTTGCTGAAGGTTAATTAAGTAAATTAATTTATTTTGGACTTAAGCAGTATGGTCTTGTGCATTTTCCCAGGAATATCTGGCAGGCCAGGGATAGAAGCAGGGGGGGAAATGGCGATCACTCAGGAGCATAGTTTGGAAAATGAAGAGCTGTAAAAGGTCAGAAGATAATAGATCCTTGGGTTCTAGTGAAAGCATCATTGAAATGACTTGACCAAAGTTACTGACAAAATGGAACTCAAGCAGAAATACAGTTAGAAGAGAGTGATAAGCTGGGGGGGTCCAAAGGGATTTTGAAGTCTCTTCGTCACACTTGGAAATCAAATGTGTCCAATACAAGGGAGGACTGGGTAGGCGACAAGGGAAGAGATTTCCTGAGGGTGGAGCCATTCCCGAAGGTGAGCTCAGGTGGTGGCCATGTGTGTTGCTGACTACACTAGAAATGAAAGGAGATTAATATCATTGGATTTGATGAGGTCTGGGTACTGGAACAGCCTTCAGACAGCAAGGAAGGAAAGACTGTAGCTGAGACAGAACTAAATTATAGAACTGAAACACCTCCACGTGGAATGAAAGTTCAGAGACAAATGTCCATGAACTGTCTCCATCTCGAAGAAAACTGGGATACAAAGACCAAGACGGTCTTTTTTTTTTTTTTTTTTAAAGATCTTATTTATTTGACAGAGAGAGATCAGAAGTGGGCAGAGCAGCAGGCAGAGAGAGGTGGGGGAAGCAGCTCCCCACTGAGCAGAGAGCCCGATGTGGGGCTCGATCCCAGGACCCTGAGATCATGACCTGAGCCGAAGGCAGAGGCTTAACCCACCTACCCACCCATGCGCCCCAGACTGGGACAGTCATAATGAAGAAGCCCCATTCTTGCCACCAGGCTCTGATATGTAGCAAATCCTCAGCTGCTTTCACATTTTTCCAAGAGTTCAATTTTTCATTTCAAAAATGCAAATAATATACTTATTCCCTTATTCGCTTAAGGCAAAGGTACCCTAAGTTCACAATCACGGGATATGTTCAAGGGTGCAATCAATACTCATTTATGAATTCCATATTTTCAAATTTGCCAACTCATTAAAACGTATTTATGTTTATACACCCAAATGAATACTGGCAATGCTTTTGTGGTCACTTGTAGACATGCACAGAGCATCGAAAATTTATGTCACCCAATTCACACGTTCCCAGCTAAGGTCAAACAAGGTGACGTTCTGCCTTCTCATTTCAGCTCTCATCCTGTGTCCTTTTCGAGGTCTGTTTAGTGTCACATTTTTTGCAGTTTTGCACTTTTTTGTTGACGATTTCACCATTTAAAATGGCCCCCAAGTGTAATGCCGAAGTGCTGGCTAGTTCCTAAGCACAAAAAACTGTCCTGTGCCTTATGGAGAAAATGCATGTGTTAGATAAGCTTCATTCAAGCAGGAATTATAGCTGTTGGCTGTAGGTTCAATGTTCATGTATCAACAATATATACTAAATAAGGTGTCTTTAAACAGGAACACACATAAGTCAAGGTTATGTATTGATCAGTTGATGAAAACATGACCAGAGGCTTGCAGGAAACTCTCTCTGTATTTGCCCTGGGAGCAGGTCTTCGGTATTCACTAATTCCGTGTTTGGGGGCAACTCTGTAGATCTAACTACTGCAAATAACAAGAATCAAGTGTACCTTGTTTGTTTGGGTTAAAGGTAGCTGTTTTAGTTGTTTTGATCTCCACTCAAATTCTTTATCACTAATGACCATTTCCTCTTCAACGTGTATAAACTTTGCATAGATACCATTCTCTTGTTAATTCGTTGATGAAAACCCAAAGATGATTTAGTTAAATTTTTATTTTGAAGGAATTTTAGACTTAGAGACAACTTACAAAATAATTGTACAGTGTTCATCTGAATTTCCCTAACGTTAACATTTTTATAACCATCGTATAATGATCAAAACTGGGAAATTGACATTGTTATAATGCTACTAACTAATCTTCAGACTCTGTGAGAATTTTTCAACTTGTACCTCTAAGGCCAAGGTCCAACCCAGAATCCTACATTCATTGTGTCATGTTTACTGTTTCTTTCAGTTTGTGACATTTCTTCAGTCTTTACTTGTCTCCCATGACCCAGACACTTCTAGTGGTTACTAATGGTCAAATATTTTGCAGACTCTCCCTCAGGTTGGTTTTTTTTTTTTTTAAGATTTTATTTATTTATTTGAGAGAGAGAGAATGAGAGAGAGCATGAGAGGAGAGAGGTCAGCAGGAGAAGCAGACTCCCTGCTGAGCAGGGAGCCCGATGTGGGACTCCATCCCAGGATTCCAGGATCACGACCTGAGCTGAAGGCAGTCCCTTAACCAACTGAGCCACTCAGGTGCCCCTGTCCCTCAGTTTTGATTAACGTGATATTTTCTGATGATGAGATTGTGGCTACTTATTTTTGACAAGAATTCCTCAGAAGAGATGATGACATCATATTGGGGTCAACGATGTCACTATGTCTTACTGGCGATGTTACTTTTGATCACTTGATTAAGGTAGGGTCTGCCATGTTTCTTCACTATAGAGTTACAAGTTTTCTCTTTGTAATAAGATTTTTTTTTAATGTTAAAATTTTCTAGAGTACTTTGCAGTCTATCTAGAAGCACAGCATCACTAATCAGTTCAGTGCTGAGCACAGTGATAAACACTGGGCTTAATTTTATATGGTAACTTTTTGTTCACCAGGAATGGACAGTCTAATTGGGGAGTTAGCTATGGCACTCATTAAACAATACTATACAAGGAAAGATAAGGAGAAGTACATTGTGGCAAATGGTATGGCACAGAATATAAAAGCTATAGGAGTAGAGACATAATCTTGTGGAAAGCGGTAACGCATGCAGGCTTTGAAGGGCAGTAGGACTTTTCAAGGTGGAAATTTATAATTCAGCGCAATATATTGAGTACCTTAGTTCCTTGGGAACTGTGCTAGAAGCCAGGAATATAGAGATAAAAAACAGAATTCCTACCTTCAAGGAGTTCCCAGTCTCAGTGAGACAGAGAAGTCTGATTGGAGACCACATACAATCAGCGCTGTAGAGACAGGTGAGCAGAGGGTATGATGGGTGTGGGAGGAGCAATACCACACCTTAGTGGTTCAAAGTCTTCAGGTTGTCTACCCTCTCCACACTCTAAGAATGCCCCCCCCCCAAAATATATTCCTGTGTTGTTGTCACTCAGTCGACATTGGAACACTTTGAGTCACAAGAAGTTAACTTCTCAATACATCTCATTCCACCAGTGGGTCTAGTTCCTCCCTCTGCTGCTGCAGGGAATCATTCTGCTCCCTGGCTTTTTGGGTCATTTTGTTTTGTTTTGGGATAGTCCTAAAAGAAGAGATGTTACATATTTTCTTTTCTTTTCTTTCTTTTTTTTTTTAAGATTTTATTTATTTATTTGACAGAGAGAGATCACAAGTAGGCAGAGAGGCAGGCAGAGAGGAGGAAGCAGGCTCCCTGCCGAGCAGAGAGCCTGATGTGGGACTCGATCCCAGGACTCTGAGATCATGACCTGAGCTGAGGGCAGAGGCTTAACCCACTGAGCCACCCAGGTGCCCCACATCTTTTCTTAATGTCCTCTTTTCAAAAGAAACATGAATAAATCTAATACTATATTTGATTTCTAGATCCTTCACAATTCAGCATGTTGGCTTGGTTTGTGTTTCCCTTATAAATAGTCCATTCCCCCACACCCTAGTCCTCACCCTCATCCTGATCTCCTCCCCTGGAAATATTTTTAAAAAATTGTACTAGGAGGTCTCCCCCACCCAGTTCAGTTGGAGATTGGAACCTAGCATTCAAAAAGTATTTATTTCTGTCATATTTGGTGCTCTTCATTTTGACCTCTTGTGGGAGTTCTCTTTGAACTTTGATCTTGTTGTCTGGCATAGCTTTTATTTCCCCTCCCTTTTAATGTCTGAAGATTTGATAAGAATATAATCTATTTTTATCCAAGAATTTAATAAAATAAATGAGACAGGGTCAAGAACAGAGCTTTTGGGCAAACCATGTATGTCTGATTATTTCATAGTATGGAAAGCTCCCACCTGTACTCTCATGCAGCTTCCATGTCTCTCTCGGGAGGGAGTGCTTGGTAAGGGAAGAGCAGGGTGTGCTCGTTTTGACAGTGTTGAGTCTGACCCAGCTAGAACCCAAGGTAGCATGTTGGCCAGCAGTTACAAATCAGGTTATACTTCCAGGAAAATGGCTTATAGTATGTCATATTCTAAATGCCAGCAAGAGTCATTATGGCTAATGACAATAATTCTCTAATGTTATACTGCCTGTGTGGTTTTCTCACATTAATGGTCTTATGGATATGAAATGGCATAAGTTGTCAGTGAAAACTTTGGGTTAGGGAATGATAAAAGCAAAATTTAAAGCAGAATATTCAGGCACCTCAACCAGCACTGGGTGGTTGAGTCGGTTAAGCATCTGCCTTTGGCTCCGGTCATGATCCCAGAGTCCCAGGATTGAGCCCCACATAGGGCTCTCTGCTCGGCCCTTCCTCCACTCATGCTCTCTCTCTCTCTCTCACTCTCTCTCTCTTTGAAATAAATAAATCTTTTCTTTCTTTCTTTTTTTTTTTAAAGCAGAGTATGTATTCTGTTAATGGAACTCCAGATGGACTGGAGGGGGAAGAAACTAGAGAGAGGGAGGCCAGTAGGGAAAATGCTGGAGTTATCCAGGAGGTGAGGAGGCGAAGGACTTAGTCAAAGACAGCAGTGAAAAGTGAGGGGAAGGAAGAAATAAAAGACACAGAAGAGCAATAGACTTTATAACTTTTGTAAAAATGGACTTGGGAAGGGGAGCAGAGGGGCAAATCAAAGATAACTTACACCTTCTAAATCTGGAAGAACAATGGCTCAGTAGACGGGAGGAAAAAAGGAATCAGTATGGGGAATGCTGTTTGGCCGAGGTTGGTTTTCCCGTTTTTGTGTGACTCAGTGGTGATGAGAAACAAGAGTATCCCAGAGGGGAGCCCAAGACTATAGAGTTGTCATCCGTTAGTAGAGAGAGAAGGGTTTCTGTGGAATGCTGTGTTCAAATAGAAACTTAAATAGCTTCCTTTGTGGTATGGCAGAATCATAGGATCACGGCAGTTGTCAACACCCCCTTGGTTTTCTGGCTCATAGGTGGATTATTGCAAAAGTACTAAGTATTGTTTCTGATTGAATCAAGGATCTCTTAACTTTGCAGATCCTCTTAATATGTTGCAAATGGGAAATGTGGTTATGAAAACCTTGGACATGGAGGTTGGCTAAGACAGATTATGTCCACATCATAGCATGAGTCATAGGAATAAAATCTTGGAAATCCTGTTTCTGAACCATCAGCAGAGATTCTAACAAAGCTATCTACCTACTTCTAAATAGAACATTTTGCTTTTCTTCTTTCAAGGAATGTTCAATTTGTAGTCTCTCTACACCCACTAAAAAATGAGTGCAAAGAGAGGATGAAAAAATATTAACTTGGAACCCCATTAATCAGCCTTTAGAGAAGATGCTGTTATTAAGCTCGTGGTCATTGTCATCACCAGTCAGTCATTAAGCACCTGACTGTGCTTATGCATGGGGCACATGTCACACAGCTGGCCCTCTCTGATATAGACCCCACATGTAAAAGCAAGAGAGAACAAAATGTACAACAGCCACATCAAAGTAGTAAATGAGCCCCTTTTCAATGATGTTAGCAGTTCCTCACCTATCCTATTTTATCAAGGAACAAAGTCCTCTATGAAAGAAAATGTTTATCAGAATAAAAGCTATCTATCCAGTATCACAACACTCTTCTTAGGGTTTCCAAACAGTTTTCTGCCCCTAACCCACTTGGTGGCTAAGGGTCACCTTAGGAAAGGACCCGTGTTGAATTCTACGCCTTCCTAAAGTCTTTCTTTGATTTTTGCTTCTTGGTCATCTTAGTATTCATGGTTGGCAGTTACCTCCTTCTGTCTTCTGGTGCTTTCTTTCCCTTCCATTGCTCCCCTGTGTCACTTAGAGCCTGTGTCTCTGAAGCATTGACCTGGGGAAGCAGTTAACCAAGATCGAGGGAAATGGTAAGTGAAATGAGTCGATATACAGTTCTGAGTGGGGCTCTCAAATACAGGCATAGAGTGTTGTGGAGACATCCAGCTTGCTACATGGAATGTCCAAAAGCACACGCTCTGCTCAGTGCTATAAGCTGGGTGCTGGGAGGTTGAGGTGGAAGAAATACTGACCTCAGGGTCAGGGAGCAGGGTGTGTTGCTCTCTTTACGGTATCGATTATTATTGTGTGTGTTTTTGGGATGGAAAGTGAAGTCTAGTGTCTGGAAAGTGGAGAAATTATCAACTTTCCCATAATCAATCATGTGCAATAGAAATTAAGCTTACTGTGGAATTATAAAAACAAAGATAAGTATGATATTCCCATCCTGAGAGCCTTCTATCAAAGGGAACCCTGCTGCATTGTGGTGGGAATGCAAGCTGGTGCAGCCACTCTGGAGAACAGGATGGAGGTTCCTCGGAAAGTTGAAAATAGAGCTGCCCTATGACCCAGCAATTGAACTACTGGGTTATTTACCTTAAAGATACAAATGTAGTGATCCGGAGGGGTACCTGCACCCCAATGTTTATAGCAGTAATGTCCACAATAGTCAAACTATGGAAAGATGTCCATCAACAGATGAATGGATAAAGAAAATGGTGTGTGTGTGTGTGTGTGTGTGTGTGTGTGTGTGTGTACAATGGAATACTATACAGCCATGAAAAACCCCTAAATCTTGCCTTTTGCAATGATGTGGGATAGAACTATCATGCTGAGCAAAATAAGTCAGTCAGAGAAAGACAAGTATCATATGATCTCTCTGACATGAGGAATTTCAGAGGCAGGGTGGGGGAGATTGTGGGGGGAAAGGAGAGAAAAAAAACTGAGGGTTGCTGGGCAGGAGGGCAGTGCGAGGGTGGGGTGGCTGGGATCACCCACTGGGGAGGGTATGTGCTATGGGGAGTGCTATGAATTGTAAGACTGATGAATCACAGACCTGTATCCTGAAACAAGTAATACATTATATGTTAATTAAAAAGTTGTTTTTTTTTTAATTGAGGGCCTTCTCTTGAGCACACACCTATACCTACACCATTTTGTTAATTTCACTGGTGACCATTTTTATTAAAACAGGCTAAAGTGTTGTTCATTCACTAATGGAAATACCATTGTTTTCAGTGCTTCTAAAGAGTATTGTCCCTACTAACCATGAAACAATGCCAAGAACCGAGCACTGAAGGGTAAGCTAGACACACAACCCTCAGGCAGAGACGGAAGAAAGAAACAGTCACTTCAAGGATCACAACTGTGTTTTATTATTGAAAGATTAAGAAGTACCATGATTAACTCAGAGCTTTAAGTTTTGTATTAAACTTCTTTTAAGTTATTTGTGAGTCCCTAGAAATACCCAGGTGGGCTTTTCATATGTCAGGTGAATATCTTTTCTTTCTTTGCTATTTTAAGTTTTTCTAAGAATGAACATGAAGTCATACTCTTCCTTCTCATTACTATTTTAGAGGAAAAAAATTTAAGTTTTAAAGTTTATGATGATTTCTAAATTGGCTATTTTCAACCGATACGGAAATAGTTTGATTGCAACCATCATTTAAATTCCCTTTAGTAATATCAAGAGAATCTGTTAGCTTGAAAATTAGAACAGTGTTTGTATTCCCAGTGGTGGCCTTGTTATTTCTCTTCAGTAGCTCTGTACAGAGTACCTGAAAACACAGCATTCTCCTTTTGAACATGGTTGAAGTGGAACCCAGAGAGGACTAAAGACATAGGGTTACTCTGGGATATGGATAACATGAGACCGGCATTATCTGGAAGGAACGGAACCAGAAGTTCAAATAAACAGGAAGGGTTTGGTGACAGGAGACTAAGGTTCTAGTATAGAGCAATAAGGTACAGAAGAGGAACAAGTTGAAGCAAATAGAGTTCTAGGTTTTTAAAGGTCAGGTGATTAACAGGGATATATTAACAACCAAAACTGAAAACCAGTCTTAGTAATAGAAGGTTTCCTGTCTTCTCAGTGTTCCAGGGCTTGCTGGCATAGGTGGCTCTAGGGCCTCAGAATTTGGCCACAGCCAAAGTCCAAAGAAGAATCCTGCCCCTCAATGAGGCAAGAACAGAGAAACACAGATTGCCTCATAGTCGGTTTAAGTGGCATCTTGAAACTGAACTTCTCTTTCTACATTCATTGCACAGTTTCTTCCATAAACTTATGATATGGGTTGCAATATTTGGAAAACCTTTCTCTTAATCTTAGCAAAATGGTTTCAGGAAAAATTGGGAGAATTCAGTTCTAAGTAGGATCCCACTAAACCATGAGAAGAAACAACTTTTGAGAGTTTTTTTAGAATAGCTCCCTGGTACCCGAGACAGCATCAATGCAGATATTCCAGTATCTGGGTAGGAGGCCATCAAACTTGATCTGTAAAGGGCCAGCGCGTACATATTCTAGGCCCTGTGCATCAGATAGTCTCTGTGGCAACCACTTCCCTCTGCCATTGTGGTGAGAACACAGCCATTGCCAAGAGCAAAAAGTGGGATCCAGCAGATTTCAGGACAACAGGTAAGCAGGACAGATGCGGCTCAAGAGCTGTGGCTTGCCGACCCCTAAACCAAAAGAAACTTGTTTACCACCAAAAATGTATTAAAAATAAGCCCCTGTCTTCCTCTATGTCATGAAGAGTCCTTCACCCGTGTACCACAGAACACAGAGAAATAACAAGGCTCATCTGAGGTCTTCCATCCCGGAACTCCTCAACGAATATAAGTGCTCTCCCCTGTAACTTGCCATTTTGGGCAAACATTCGTAGGAATCAATCAGTCTTTGAAAGTGCAATTAGATTGTCAGTTTTCTTTCTGGGGAGAGGGATGCCTGTGTTCTTGGACTAAATGTGTCCGGTTACTTCTTAAAGACCATCTTCTAGCAATTTTCCTTTTCTGAGAGACTGGATCAAGGAGCCTCCTTCTGCCTTGATTTTTCATAGTCGGGTGCTCTTGCTATATCTTTTTATTCTAGTTTCTCCGTGAAACCTTCAGACCGGGACCACATTTACCCACCACTTGTTTATCTTTTGTGTGTTTGGTTTTTGTTTAGACAATAGTTGGCTCTCCATTGACTGCACTCCTCGAAAGCAGTGGCATAGAAAATCCAGAAACAATGCAGTATCCCCAAGTCACTGCTATTTTGGAACGCTTTATGTGATTTTTTTTTTTTTTTTTTTTTTTGGTGGAACACATTTACTTTGGTAATTGTATCCTTCCCAACCTAATATTAAAATCAACTCTAATTTCTGGAGTAAGTGAAGTAACATAGGAGCATGTCTCTGATTAGGAAAATCACTAGATGTGGATAACACTTATGCAGATAATAAAAGATTTGAGTATTTGAACAACCAAGTAACAGTTGGCATGTCCATCCACAAATATGTTTGGAAGCTTCACTATTTGTCATGGATACGGAACGTGTACTGAGTTATTATTAGGGGCTCTCCTAGGTGTTCTCTGAACCTTTCCGACAACTGTATCTCATGGGGATATTGTTATTTTTATTTTGCAGTTTAGGCTTTGAGAGGTAAAATGACCTTGAGGGGTCTCAGAAGGATACATGATTGGGATTTGTACTTGGTCGTCTGGTATAGACCTAACACTCTCTAAACAGCAGCCTGTGGCTATATACTCAGGAACTCTATGCAACTCAGGAACATCATTTCCCTCCTTATTTCTGGACACTGAGAGGACCACAGATATAATACAAGACAGGATTGCTGCCTGGAGGAAATCTGTAAAGTATTTTCCACAACAAAGCATGTAGGCATTTACTCGTCTGTGTCTTTGTTCCTACGCTTCTCTCTGCATGCCCCATCTTCCCCCTGTCCATCTGCTGTCATTCTCCTCAATATGTTTAGCAAATTTATTGAGATATAATTTACATGCAACACACTATATCCATTTAAAACATACAATTGAAATAAAATAAAATATACAATTGATGCATTTTGACAGACTTGCATCTATAACACAGCCATGACCATTGACATACAAAACATCTTCATTACTTCCAAAAGTTTCCTTGGGTCCTTTTGCTGTCTGTCTTCCTCTCACCCTGGCCCTAGGCAAGCTCTGATCTGCTTTTTGTCTCTATACATTGGTTTGCCTTTTCTAGAATTTTGTAGAAATGGAATCAATATGGTATATACTCTTTTGTGTCCGGTTTCTTTCATTCAGTATGAAGATTCTGAGACTCACCCATACTGTTACATGTGTAAGTGATTTGTTTCTTCTTATCAGTGAGTAATACTTCATTGTGTTGTGGGTATGTAACAATTCGTTTATCCATTTAGGAGTTGATGGACATTTGGGTTGCTTCCAGTTTTTGCCTATGATAAATGAACCTTCTGTGAACACTAGCTTGCACGTTTTTGTGAGGACATATGTTATTATTTCTCTTCAATAAACCCTAGGATTAGAATTGCTGGGTCACATGGTAGATGTGTATTTAACTTTGTAAGAGACTTCTATTGTCCTCAGTGGTTTGCCATTTTGTATCCCCACCAAGAACATATGTGAATTCCAGTTTTCTGTACTCTTCTCAAAACTTGTTATGGATGGTCTTTTAAATTTAACCAATCTAATGGTGTGTAGTAGTATCTTGTGATTTTAATTTGCATTTCCCTAATGACTAATAACTTTGAGCATCTTTTCATGTGCTTATTGGCCTTTTGTGTATCTCCTTTTGTAAAGTGTATAAATTTTATCTTTGTTATTAGTTATCATTATTATTGGGTTATAAGATGTCTTTATGGATGCTAGATAGCATTCTGTTATAGGACCTGTTTTGCAAATATTCTCTCTCAATTCGTGGTGTGTATTTTCATTTTCTCCACTGTGTCTTTCAAGGAGCAAAGGTTTTACATTTTGATCAAGTCCAACTTAACAGTTGGTTTCCTTATAATTCTTTGTGGTTTTGTGTCTGATCTTTATCTTTGCCTACCCCAAAAATTTCAAAGATTTTCTCTTATGTTTTCTTCTAGAAGATTTATAGTTTTAGCTTTCACTTTAAAATTTGTCATTTACTTCAAGTTAACTTTTCTATAAGGTGTGAAGTGAGGGTGAATGTTTATTGTTTTCTATACAGTTAGCTTGTTTTCTGTACAGTTAGCACCATTTGTTGAAATGATTTTTCCCCCATTTAGTTAATTGCCTTGGCACTTTTGACAAAAAATTCAATTGACCATGTCATTGGGGGTCTATTTTTAGACTCTGTTCTTTCCCATTCATCTGTATGTCTATCCTATCCTCCAATACCACACTGTCTTTATTCTTATACCTCTATAGTGAATCTTGAAATAAAGTAGTATGAAAACTCCAGTCCTGTAAAACTACTTTGAAAAGCCTAGAACCTTTGTGTTTCCGTATAAATTTTTAAATTGCCAATTTCTGCAAAAACAACCAAAACAAAAAGCGAAAGAAAGCTTGCTGAGATTTTGACTGTCAGAGTGCTTTGAATCTATAGCTCTATTGGGGTAGAATTGAAACCATAATGATACTGATATCTTCCTGTCTATGAACCCTGGTATATATCTGCATTTCTTACGTCTTTATCTTCTGCCAACAATATTTTGCCCTTTTTACTGTAAAGATCTTACACCTTGGATTAGTTTCCTAGGGATGCTGTACCAGATTTTCACAAAGAGGTTGGTTTAAAACAATAGAGATTTATTCTTGCAGTTCAGGGGACAAAAGGTCACAGTCAAGGTATTGGCAGGTTCTTTCTGGACTCTTTAGGGAGAAATCTGTTCCATGCCTAGCTTCTGGAGGCTGCTAGCAATCCTTGTTATTCCTCAGCCAACTTCTCTGCATATCTCTTCACATGGCCCTCCCCTTCTAGGTAGCAAGGTTGTCTGCTTTTCTGTCCCTTACAATGACACTGTCATTGGACTAGGGAACAGCCAAATGCAGGATGATTTCCTCTCAAGATCTTTACTTTAATTGCATCTGCATAAACCCTTTCTCCAAAAAAGGTCACATTCTGGGGTTCCAGGTAGACATACATTTTGAGAACCACAATTGAACTCACTATATGCCTATTTTTGAAAATTTATTTCTAAGTATTTTTTGTTTTATGGTGCTATTATAAATGGCTTGTAATTCTTTGTTTCCAATGATTTGCTGCTTGCATCTAAAACTATAATTGATGTGCATGTATTCTTCTTCTATCTTACGATTTTGCTAAATGCAGTGATTAGTTCTGGTGATTGTTACATAGATTATTTTAGGATTTTCTACATAAACAAGCACAGCAGTTATAAATAGAGGCAATTTTACTTCTTTTTCTAGTAATGCCTTTTCTTTTTCTTGCTTTATTACAATTACTAGGATGTCCAGTGAAATGGTGACTAGAAGTGATAAGTGCAGGACTTTTCCCCAACATTAGGGGGAAATAATTTTATAATTAGGCATTAAGGATGATGTTTACAGTATGTTTTCTTTACCTAATGCCTGTTACCAGATTTAGAAAGTTCCTTTTTTATTCCTTATGTGCTGAGAGGCTTTTTTTAAAAATAAAAAAATGTGTATGAATTTTATCAAATAATTGTTCTGCATCTTTTGAAATAATGATGTGCTTTTTTCCATTTACCCTACTAATATGATGAATTAACTTGATTTTTAAATACAAGCCAATCTTACATTCCTGGAATAAATCCTAATGGGTGACTATTTATATATTTATATATATTTATATTTATATGTTACAAGATTTGATTTGTTAAAATTCTGTCAAAGACTTTTGCATTTATGTTTATAAAGGATATTGGTCTATGATTGCCTTGTAATTTGTTTTCCAATTTTGATTAAAAAAATATTCCCTCTTCTATTTTTCAGAAAGGTGTGTAAGATTAGTGTTCCTTCTTGCTTGGATATTTGATAGGAATCACCAGTCATACCATTTGGACCTGGAATATTCTCTGTGGGAAGGTTTACATAATAGATTCAGTTGCTCTGAGAGATATAAGGCCACTTAGATTTTCTGTTTCATCTGTGTCAGTTTTAGCAAGTGTATTTTTCAAGGAATTTTGCTTATTTTATCTGTGTTCTGACCTAGTTATTTTATATGTTAGCCTAGGTACCTTCTCCTCTTTAAACTTTCCCAGATACCCCCAACAGAAGTGACTTCACATTCTTTGTGGCACTACTTTATCTGGTATCATTTGTACTCTCCACTTTCCTTTGTGGTCGTTTGCCCATATGTCTCTTTATATTCTAAGTTAAGGGCCTTGAAGTTCAATGATTGCATCCCATGTATCTTTGAGTCTCTGACACTTTATATGGTGCTTGGCACATAATAGATACCATCCCCCCCCCAGTGTTTAATCAACCAATTCCATTTACCATTGTCTAATTTATAGTTACACACACGTTTCTTTCTCAGAAGACTATGAGCATCTTTTGCAAAAATGGCAAGTATTATTCAATGTTCATATTCCTTCTATGTCTTGTATTTAGAATAATTTTTAAAACTATTAAATAAAATAGATCCATCGAACAGCATAGAAAAGTCAGCATTCTATAAACTCAGATAGGAGAGGTTAAATGGAAATCAGGAAAGTATGCATCAATAAAGGGAAAGAAACAGGGAACTAACATTGGTGAATGCTTACCATATGCCAGACATTATCTTAAATAATTTATATTCCTTGTTATCATTTAACCTTAAAGTAAGTAGGCATAGAAAATGTTACTGGGGCACCTGGGTGGTTCAGTTGTTTGAGTGTCTGACTCTTGGTTTCAGTCATGATTTCAGGGTTATGAGATTGAACCCCGCATCAGGTTCCACACTCAGCAGAGTCTGCTTGAGATTCTCTCCCTCTCCTTGGCTCCTCCCCCACCTGCACACTCATTCCCTAAATGAGTGCGCACCCTCATTCCCTAAAATAAATAATAAATAAATAAAGTGAAACAGGGTCTCCTACTTCTCCACCATCTTGCCCCTCCCTAAATCTTTTTTAAAAAGGAAAATTTTATTATCCTCATTTTATAAATCCGGAATCTGAGGTGAGGTTTCAAAAAGTTAAGTATTTTGGCAGAGTCCACAGAGTTATTAAGTGGCAGATCTGGGTTTCAGATGCAAGCCTGAATGATTCTCTTGTCATCTTCTTGGTTTCAATTTTACTTTTGCCTGTTTGGTTTTCTACAAGGCACTTGGTGGATTTTCCCAAGTTACCTTTAAATTCTACCTTTGCCAGAGTAGAATATTCTGTGATTCCCCGGTTAAGTGTTGGGATCACTGTAAGTTTAGAAAAACTCCAAAGTATTCCCTGAATACTTGTTCTGCCTTTAGCAGGAAATATCCAGAAATGGCAAAGAAGATTCCAAATAGCCTTATCTCAAAGTATGCTGTGTAACTCCCTGTTGTCTCCCTCCTACTCATCAGCCTTTGTCTACAAGCTTGCCATTATTTTGATGATAGCAGATGCAACACTTCTGGATGTGGCTGATTGGTGGGTATCATTGGTTCCTGAGTTCCTGCCTACATGGCATGAGGACAGTTAAGAGCCCAAGGTTATGAAAACTCAAGAAATCTTCATAGCTTATTGTGAAAGGAGAGGATATTTCCTTACAGATGATCTCACTTTTGTATATGTTCCATATTTGTTCTGTTTAGAAAGGCCTGTGGGTTACTTTGTGTAAGGCACATTCTTTCTCCTTTTGCTTTGATAAAAGATATTTGAAACACCAAATCCAATCACATAGCACCTTTGCTACTGCTAACTTAGTTGTGTCTATTTTAAGTCTCTTCTCTCTCCATATGGTAGTACTCTACAAGTCACCTAATCAGGGTTATCTATGATAATCAGGCTTTTCCCAATTAGAAATGTGCCTAATGTGCCATTTTCCCAATACATTTTAGCCAAAGAACTGGGAAGGGGAGGCAAGTTTTTCAGTAATTCCAGTCTATCTGTTGGAACAAGAAGTTTCTGAGGTCTTCCCAATGTCAAAAACAACAACATCAAAATAACAGCATTTGTTTCTTTATTTGGGTATGATACCGTGGTCAGGAACTTGGCTACTTCACCAGAGAAATTATTTGCAATACATCATTGAAGAGATGACTTAATTCATGCTCACTAGTCCCCCCTAGTCTACCATGGGAAGGGTGACACTTTCAGTATCAGAAGCACCAGACAAGGCAGCTGGATACATTTTCTGTCTCTTGAAATTCTAGTCTCTGTTGGAACAACTCCCTTAGGCAACCACAGCTCTAGGTTCTTTCTAAGAAATGAAGCTAGTACTCCCAGGGCTGTATCACATTAGGGAACAAAATCTAAAGAAGTATTCCTGCCTTTTCGATGTCAGAGATCACCATAGAGATGTTTCTCAATTTGAGGCAGAAGATATAGCTTTTCTGTGGTCTGAGCATCAAACTTGTTGAAAGGACATTGTCATGACTTAATATTAATTAATAATATGTATTCACACAAACCTGGATCAAATGATATTCCACATGGAGGCAGGAGAGAAGGGGTTGGAATGAACACATGAACCCTTGGAAGCTGTTTTTCAGCTGGGGATTTTCAAGTAGCCACTGGAAATCAAGGGTAGTACCAAGGATACTAGGAGTTCAGAAGAACAGAAGGCCAGGATATATCTTTTTTCTTCCACCTCACATTGTGCTTAGACAATGCCCAGTCTATATGAGAGCTACCCTATAAAAAGTTGCTGAATGAATAAATGGATGAATGAACGTTTGATTCCAAACATTTTCTTACTTGGTAGCTTCAAACTGTGGTGAATTCGTTGTGTTCCATGTGGGTATTGTAGGAAGCCAGGAAAGACCTTTCTATTAGATCTTGGAAACTGAGAGCGTGCCTTGTACTGCCTGGCTAGGACAAGCTTTTGGAGGTTCCATTTATCCAGAGGCAGAATGGACCCTCTTCCTTGCTACTGGAAAATTGATGCCAGTTTCAACAAAGAGACTAAACTACCTAAGGAAACAAGGTTTCCTCTTACAAGGTACAATCTTGGCTTCTCCGCCATGGGTTGGTCGGGGGAGGGGCTGTTCTTGGAAATGTACTCCAGAGACTTTCTTACTTAACCAGGATACAAACTGCATTGCTACATAATTCCCCCTGCTGAGGCCCTATGAAAGGAATGAGTTGGGACAGATACAGCAAGATAGTAGGATAAATTTCGCCCATTCTTCTGGCTGTACTACACAGGAGTAAACTTGATTTCAACAAGATGACCCAATTCTTAGCATGCTTTTCTACCCACTTGGACCCATAACGCTTCCAAGTCACTGTCTGATTCACTATGTGCAGAGAAACAAAATGGAAAAAAAGACAAACTGGCCAGTAAAAAGTAAGATGACATTTAATTAAAACTAAGCTTGCAAGTTAATGGGGGGAAAGGGTTATTTTGTTTAAAAAAAAAACAAAAACAAAAACAAAAAAACCCCTGTGATTAAACCTCAGGGTGGCATAGCACATCACTATCCTTTTGTGGTTTTGAGTGTATTTTATTCATGCACTGGAAGTAGATATTTGTCATACTGTTAATAATTGTTCTACTAAATTGTACTCAACAGTGTGCATCTCTGTAACCTTGTTTACTATTTTCTTCCTGTACTTTTTTCTTAAGCTCACTTCTGAGGGGTGGTTGATTCACATAAGCTTTCAATTTTTAAATAACACACACAATTTTTCACTAGGCATCTTTTCTTAAAGTGGGGAAGAATCAGATTGTGATTGTGGTGTAAATCAGTCAGTCCTTTTCTTCCCTTTACAAGAAAAGCTGTGGGTAATAGAAAAGAGAACTGAAGGAAATAAAAATTCTACGGAGGCTTTTATGAACTCAGTCATTAGAGTAAGAAGAGCTAGCTAGCTCCATGGAGTAGGGGGAAGAGAAGAAAATGCAAACGGTTTATTTTTTTAGAGCTCTTACTTTAAGCCTCTTTAGTATCCCCCTTCTCTTCCATCCAGTATCCTGGACCCACCCAGGCCTAGTGAGAATCCAGGGCTGGGGCACTTCAGAAGCTGGAAGGGGAGTGAGAGAGAGGCAGTGGGTTAGCCTTGCCTGGTCATTAGGAGAGGTCCAGGCAGAAAGGCTGCCTAGAGAGCCTCACTCTGACCTCTCTGAAATGGTATCAGTCATCCTGAAACTTGATCGGTAAAGAATTTTCTGCGTTTAAAATGCTTAATCTTAAGAAAAAATAAAATACTTAATCTTGTTGGGATCTTTTGAGGTAGGAAAATCTGATGAGAAGTAAACATTCCCTATATTCCTATGCCTTGGGTATGCTCCTGGAAACGCTGGAGGGATTGTTTGCCAAAAAGTTTTGGCAGTGTTCAAGGATGGCTGGCCAAGTCATAAGAGACGGGAAGAGAAGAGGTTTATGTGGTACTGAGTCCAGCATTGTGTGTAAAACACAGGTTTCAATGTAAAGAAATCTGTTGCACAAAACCCTTAGAAAACATAGCATCCTCTCTTTTCTGTTCCAAGTACCCTGTTCCTCCAAAAAATTTTTTTAGAAAATAGGGAAAAAATAGGAGGGAATCAACATGACCTTAAGGAAGCGAATCCCTTTGTTTTAATTTTCTTTTCCTTTTGCTCTTACATTTAAGAGTTAAGACAACATTTCAGCAGAGAATTGCGGAGAAGGGTAAAGCGAAATCAATAAAGTTATTCTGTGACTTTTCCCAGGAGGGAGCTGGGTTAATCGAGAACGGCCTGCTTGGCTATATATCAAGTCCGAGGAGAGAGCAGGAGTTGATTTTGAAACAGATTTCCCAGCTAAACTGAAGGAGATACATGTAAATATACATGTATGAACATACATTCATGTGTAATTTTTATATGAGTGGTGTGTGTCTGTGTGTATCCTATTATATACATTCTAATGTGTACGAACAGGGTATGTGACGTGCACACACATTTAAAAAGTAGATGAGAAAATTCCTTTAGGTCATTAGTGATACTGGACAAAAATTCCTCTAACAGTTTCTAGATATTGATCTAGGATCCTTTTACATTTTATAAGTTTCTCTAATAAGTCCTTTGGCTCCCAAAGAATGAATTTGATGTAATAAAGCCTAAAGTGACAGATGAAGGGATGGAAATCAGATTTCCTGACCCAAGGCCAGTGGAAGTGTCTTTGAGGATGGGGAAGCTTCTGAAGAGTCTCTCTGGGTAATTCATGTGGTTACTTTCTCTAGAGTCTACAGAAATTTCTAGCGGGTCTGTAGAGCTTCTGGAAGCCAAGTTGGCCAGGGCACTACCTGATTCCATTGGGTCATAGTACCACATTCTCCTGTCCACTGGAAGCAGCAGTGGTTTCTTCCTGGACAGATTTGGACAACATAATTGGGTGAGTGTCAGTCCTGATGTCATCTTCCCATTGTGATCTTGAGTGAGTTAGCTATCCTTTCTGGACATCAGTTTCCTTTCTTATGAAATAAGATGAATAATTCTTGTTTCTTCCAAACAACTTCCTTATTGCCCAAGAATCTTGTCCACAATTCTTTGTGCCACTCAATGCTCAGATTTTGGAGACCACTAAAGGTTTATCTCCTTTCCGTGACCTAATCTATTGGGATTAATCCCATCATTCTGAAGCCCTTCACATTTTTCTTCTCTCATTTTGGATGTTCAAATTCTGAATTGTTTTTAACGTCAGCTAAGATGCTCTATTCTCTTTCTTTCTTTTTCAAAGATATTATTTGTTTATTTTGGGGGGGAAGAGAGAGATCATGAGCAGGAAGAGAGACAGAGGGAGAGTGAGACAATCTCAAGCAGACTCCCCACTGAGCCCAGAGCCCAGTGTGGGGCTTAATCTCATCACCCAGAAACCATGACATGAGCCAAAATCAGGAGTTGGTTGCTTAACTATCTACGCCACACAAGCACCCCTCTATTTTCTAAATTTAAGTGCCATATGTATCGTAACTGTTAAGGAAATACTTTTGTAAGAGAATGGAATCTAGACAGAGAGAGAGGGACTATGTGGAGTTCTGGAATTTCCCTGGAGGAAATCTCATAGTGTATCTAGTCTAACCCTCTGTTTTACAGCTGAGGAAGCTAATGATCTGAGAAGTAAAATGTATTGTCCAAGATCACTGTGACAGAATTAAGTAAAGAACCCATGTCCCTTTAACTTTCAGTTCTGTATTCTTTCCATTGCTTCATGTGTCTTGAGAAATAGTACCTGAGGGGTGCCAGAAAGAAAGAGAGAAAGAAAAGAAGGAAAGAAAAGAAGGGAAGGAAAGAAAGAAAGAAAGAAAGAAAGAAAGAAAGAAAGAAAGAAAGAAAGAAAAACAAAAGAACCTACAGATAAGCAAGCAGACCAGATAAAGATATCTCAACCTTTGGTTTTCCCCAGGGCCAGATTCTAACTCTGTACGTAACCTGACCAACATGGCTTTAGCATCCTCATGAAGGATGAAGGCTTCCTGGTTGCCAGAGCCTCTTCTTTTTGTCCCTTCCTGTCCCGTAAGCCCCAACCCAGAATCTGGATCTAATTGAATTGCTATATTTTCATGTCTATTTTGGACATGGTTGCATTTGCCCCCTATTTCATAGCTCTTAAATTCTATCTTTAAGTTGACTTTACACATTTCTTATTCAACATTTACTGGGAGTTTACTGTGTGCCAGTCATGTGCAGTGAGCTGGAGATACAGAGCCATATCTCACAGTGTCACATGTCCTGTGTGAGATATGTTCCCATCGGATATGCTGGGGGCGCGGGGGAAGGAGATTCTGGGATCATCCAAGGAATCCAAGAAGATAGCCCATCTGGTGATAATTGCCTTTACTCTCTCGTCCCCTTCCTTATGAGGGCAGGTGAGTTAGTTTTAGATGATGGTCTTTTCCAGGGTTCTTTCTGCCTTGTTTTCAACAAAAGAGAAGCCATGTGTAGGATTTTTCCTTTACCTCCATGTCCACCCCAGGGTTAGATAGTCTCACCATGAGTTCTCTGAACAAAGCAGGTTTCCTAATACTTCAGTCAATTCTTACTGGGTTACAGAAAGCAGGTCCTGGGGGCCCAGAGATATGTGCATATGCAGACTAGCTGTGGGGAAGGTATTGTCCTCTCATCATTTCCTCCACAACTTTAATTTTCAGTCAATTTTCTTTGTCTCCTTTGGTTTTAAAGACATTGACAAGTTGATACCTAGATGTTCCCTAGAAACACCCAAAGCTCTGTTCACATTTGATAACAGAACACTAGCCAGATTTCGTTTGTCTTGTTTTCAAAGTTCTTCTCCTCCTTCCTCACCTTAGAATTTTCCTCACTTTTCCATCAAATTTAAGACGTGGATTAAAGACATGAGACATGATTAAGGACATAAGACATGAGACATGATTAAACTCATGGCAGAGGAGGCAGATCATCAATTAAAGATTGCTCATGTCTGTGTGATCATCTGTTGGTCTGTTACATAGCACTGTGACCTAGATTAGTATTAAGTTCCCAGAAGAGTACAGGTGCCACAACAATGTATAAAGCACCTATTATGTGGCAGGCTTGATGGCAGCCAGAGTAAGATCACAATCAGTGCCTCTCCATGCAGTGCACGGGAAGTATCTGCAGAGCCAAGAGACCCGTGGGCCCATAAATTCAACAATTTCTCAGACTTGGGCCAGGTAGTCAGAATATCACAGTGAATCTTGGAAGACTTAAGAATGCCAGAAAATTCACGAAACCTCCCCTCATTTGGGAGTGCGGGTTGGTTGCCAACAACAGTTGGTTTGCTCTGTACCTGCCTGGATTGGAGCGTACAGTCCAACATTCCAGAAGGGCAAAGCAGGAGACCCCAGAAGGCTGGCCTGGCTCCCTCTGACATAGTTCCCTGTGGTCTTCGTGTCATTGCTATTTGCTGCATGGAGAGACTCTTTGATGAGTGTTGAATGTGCCACACTTAAAATCTCTGAGGTAGCAGTTTCTACCTATAAAATATGCCTTGATGTCTCCCCAGAGTGCTCCCTGCTCATCCCTATTCATCTATCTCCGTTTGAATCTTAGCAGGAATTCTGATGCTGTCAAGGCCCCTCGGTCCCTGAAATGTGTCTCAAACTATGTTTTGGTGTTCTTTTAATTTTATTAATTCTGCACACTCAGTGCTTTTGAAAATCATCTATTTCACAAAAGCTCAAGGAAATTTAATCGTATCTTTTTGAAGCCCTTCCTTACTGTGCCGCCATTAGTTAGTAATGGGGGAGACCAAGAGGCACGGGGTCTGATTATTATTAACGATACCTCAGAGTCACACATACTCACTCCCAATGAACTCTTGGCAGTTCATACATATTAGCTCATTTTTCCTCACAACAGCTGGGCTGGGAGACCTAGATTCTATTCTTGGTGCTCTAACAACCTTCTTGGGAAAGGTATTTAGCCACTAATTGCCTCAGTTCCCAACTATGAAAGGGGAGTAATGATATGAGGATATTTGCTTTTTCTTCTCCTTCTCCTAAACCTTTAGAACCTAAAGAGAAAAACAACAACAACAAAAAAACAAAAACAAACAAACAAAACCCTGAAGAGACACAGTCTAAAAGAGAAGGAGGAGTGTGTCTTGACTTTATTTCCATAATGAAAAGGTGAGACACAGTCCTAGGAGCATGACTAGAAACCTTGAACTCTGAATTGTGATTTACTCTCTGCTTGCTGATGGACCATTGCCTTTGATACCTCTCTCCTTTATCTTGGAAAACACTGAGAGATCCACAGCTGGTGAATATTATAAAAGGGGCCCATTCGTCTACAGAGCACGAACTGGGTCTGCAAAGGTTTCTCCAGGAACCATGGCACCAATAAGACTGGATTTCAGATGAGAACACTCTTGGCTTCCAAAGCCTTCCTCTTCCCCCACCTCTCTCCTTTCCCTCACAACCTCCAGGCTTTGTAGCGATTTCAGAAATATATACCAGTAACTCCAGCCCAAGTCACTGGCCTGTATCTTTGGTCTCATATCATCTCTAGACTCTTGGCCTGGCGATCTCAGTCTTCAAAAGTTCCAGGGGCCAAAACATGCCTCTTTGTTTGTCAGCCTAAACCTAATAACTGAATGGCAGAGAACCTAGACCAAAATAGAACTTGGCTCTTCGATGACATGTGTCAGCCAAGAATAATGCTTTTTATAATGTCAGGCTCAGTTATATTAGTGCACAGGTAATAGGAATCTCACCCTTTAGAAGGGCCTTGATTTTCTCTATTTTCCTCTCTCAGTGTACCCATTGTTACGTAGGAGCGAGAGCTTCTCTCTTTTACCTGTAGAGGCTCAAAAGGCTATTGAAGTGTACTATTTGCCAGTTGGTAAAGTCATATGGAATGGAACATAGATTACCTTCCCAAGGGCTTCGCAAACAACATGGGCCCATCACATAAACTCCAGACCTTGCATAGAGTTAATCTAGATGCCAAGAAAAGTCCTCTGAAGCTCACCCAATGAGGCATAAGGAGGCAATGGAATTATTTTATATATTCATATCAAAAATATTATTTTAAATATATATGCTAAAGACTTCTCTCACCATTGATTTCCCCTAATGTTCTAAAAGGCTAAAGAAAACAAGATTTTTTTTTTAAACTAGGCATAAATTCAAGTATTTAGCCTGATATTACTTAAACTGACACTTGAAACTCTTAGGGATTTGGGGTCTAAAATCTGCCAAATGACTTCTTTTGAGACCACTTGAGCTACAGACTACTGGTACCAAACACTGCTCCCTACTGGTTCAAAGTCTCATTGCTTCAGGGAAATGGCTTTGCTGATACTTGCATAAGGCAGCTTCCTCCTCCTCCCCCTTCCTGGGAATATTTTTGCCAATTAGTGAGGGACTCTTGCTAATGGAATTGAGATATAGTTCACATCTAAAGTATGTTTAGAGTTTAAGGGCACATCCAGCTCTCCCTTGAGGGTTGCCATCAGCCCCCTAAGGGGATGCATCTTTTTTTTTTTTTTAAGATTTTTATTTATTTATTGAGAGAGAGGCAGGGAGAGAGAGCATGAGCGAGGAGAAGGTCAGAGGGAGACACAGACTCCCCATGCAGCTGGGAGCCCGATGTGGGACTCCATCCCGGGACTCCGGGATCATGACCTGAGCGGAAGACTGTCGTCCAACCAACTGAGCCACCCAGGCATCCCAAGGGGATGCATCTTTAGAAACTTAAGAGGAGTCGAAATTCTGAAAGTGCATTATTGCTTGTGGAAGGACAGACTGAACACCGTCACGTTCCCCCTGCCCTCCCCTAGCCAGAGACAGGAGTTGCCCAGATGAAGATGAGGATGGAAGCTAGCCTGCAGAGCATATCACTTATACATACTTAAATATTCTTCCCTTAGGCAAAGTAAGCACGTGTCTAACCTTTTTTTCACAATACATATTATGAAACTCTGGAGCCTTGAGGTCCTATGGTCACGAACCATTTCGAGCTTCTCAGCCTCATTTTCTGAAATGAGGGCATCTGAGCTGGGTTGCTTATCTCAGATCTGGACTTACCCACACACTTTAAAGTGCAAGAGATCTCCCTCCCTGCATGTAGCCCAGAATAGTCCTTCACAGCCACGTCATCTTGGACACTTTATCACTTGATATTACCTCCTAATCCACAGATCAGGGAGATTTTAGACAGAATTTGTCTGGCTTCAAACAGAAACAGCATGACTGCAGAACATTTAGAATGAGTTTAACAGACCAATTTGCTATTTTTCAGAAACACAAATAAACATGGCTCTCCGTGGGACCTCAGCCAGAGTAGAGTCTTTGCAAATAAGACTGTAATTTGCCCTTTATTAAATGTTACTTTTTTTAAAAAATAGATTTTATTTATTTATTTGACAGAGATCACAAGTAGGCAGAGAGGCAGGCAGAGAGAGAAGGGGGAAGCAGGCTCCCCGCTGAGCAGAGAGCCCAATGTGGGGCTCGATCCCAGGACCCTGAAATCATGACCTGAGCAGAAGGCAGAGGCTTAACACACTGAGCCACACAGGTGCCCCAAATGTTACTTTTTTTTTTTAATTTTAATTTTATTTTTTTTAATTTATTTGACAGAGAGATCAGAAGTAGGCAGAGAGGCAGGCAGAGAGAGAGAGAGAGGCGGAAGCAGGCTCCCCGCCCAGCAGAGAGCCCCATGCGGGGCTCGATCCCAGGACCCCGAGATCACGACCTGAGCTGAAGGCAGAGGCTTAACCCACTGAGCCACCCAGGCGCCCCCAAACGTTACTTTTTAAAGTAACAAGAAAAAAGACTTTATTTTTCATTTGAGAGACAGACAGATAGTGAGAGACAGCATGGGTGGGGGTTGGGGAGAGGGAAAAGCAGGCCCCCCACTGAGCAGAGAGCCACATGTAGGACTCAGTACCAGGACTCTGGGATCATGACTGAGCCACCCACATGCCCTAAATGTTACTCTTATGTGGCATTAGACTAAGCATCATTCCAAGGGTTATTTAGATATGAACTTGGCTCTCTCAAAACGTTACAACCAAAGCCGCATCAGCATACAAGTTTATTTTTTTTTTAAGATTTTATTTATTTATTTGACAGAGAGAAATCACAAGTAGGCAGAGAGGCAGGCAGAGAGAGAGGAGGAAGCAGGCTCCCTGCTGAGCAGAAAGCCCGATGTGGGGCTCGAACCCAGGACCTGGGATCATGACCTGAGCCGAAGGCAGCAGCTCAACCCACTGAGCCACCCAGGCGCCCCAGCATACAAGTTTATTAAAAATCTTTTGCTGCCTGCCAGATACTGTGCTATATACCAGAAACACAAAAGTGACCACGTGACAACCACTGTTTCTATTCACCTTGCATTATGAGGATAGAGACAGCATAGTCTATGGACAGTGCCAACAGCAGGGCCCCCTTCCTGTCCTCCAGCTAAGGGAATAACACTGCCTAGCACAGGGCCTGACATACAGTCAAGTACTAAATAAATAATTATTGGCCAAAATGGGCTCAATGAAAAGAATGAATAAATGTTAAGGTAGAGTAAGTACAGAGTGCTGTGGAAAATACATCAAAGGAGAAACTAGACTAGTTCGAGGGGATGGACTGTAGAAATTGTTAGTTACACTGAGAATGAGTCAAAGAACATAATGTTGCAGAGGAAAGTCCACGCTGGCGGTGTTCGACCTGGTTCAAGTCCTAGCAGTGCCGTCAAGAGCTGGGCCATTCCAGCTATGTCATATCTTACTCCCTCCCTCTGTAAAACACTGGTGATGGCTTTGGGAGACTAAATGAGATATTATTTATCTGTAAGCCTCTGTCACAAAGAAGAACATCAATACAGCTATTGGAGGAGTAACGGAGACCAGAACTGCAGTGTTCAAGCAATGAGTCCCTAAGTCGTGAGGTTAAGAGCACAAACGTTTGAGGGATGGATGGCAATGACGAGCTTCAAGTTCACGGTGGCCGCTAGGGGAGGTGTTACAGAACTTCTCAGCTTCTAAGCCCAGACAATGCAGGGGAAGGGCAGGTAGCTTATGGGATTTGTCTTCCTCTTCCAATCCATCCCAGAAGGCTTTCATATTCACATTTTAACTATAGACCCATGTGGGCCCTGCCTTTTGCTGTTCACAGTGGGGTATAAACCATTTCAGATAATTAATAATCTGAGGATATTGTGATGTATGGAAACTCGATGCAGATTATATATGTGTTAGTGTTTATATACATATGCATAGAAATACATGATAAAAATATAACCTTTTCCCCCATAAGTTCTTATAAAAATTAGCTTCTGTTGCTTTTATCTTAAATCTCCACGAATATTCCCGACCCCTTCCTTCAGTTCTTCCTTCCCCGCATGTCCATTAGGAACTTTCCCACTACGTTCGTGTAGTTAGATCAGTACACACACACACACACACACACACACACACACTCGCGCGCGCGCATGCATATATCCACACACCTGTTCTCTACTGGCTTCAGCTTTTTTTTTTAGGTGAGCTTTGGGAAATGCCCTGAGTTGAACTGGATTGTCAGCTCTGTTAATAGGGGAGCGTTAGAGAGAGGAAGATGTGAGCCACTGACTTTTGGGTTTTCAGTCCCTAACACGAGCTGCAATTCTAATGACATGGCAAAACCAAAAAATGTCAAACCAGAGAGTGCAGGAGACCAAAGAAAGGGGATGGCGGGGGCCAAAGATGAAGGAAGGTACTGGGTATAAAAACATTTTAGACGTAAAAATTGGGGGAGGGGAGAACGAGAGGTGTTTCCGATGATGGTGGGGGAGGGAAAGCAATTGGTGGGGGCTTTGAAATGGTGCCAGGAACCAAGAGCCAGGGGCAGTGGCAGAGGGGAAGGCCAGGTAGGACAATTAAAACGGAAATCTGGCTCCTTACAGCGCAGCATGAAACAGGGCTACAGAATTTGCTGCAGTGGGAGGTGGGGCCAGTCTGGCACAGTCTGTGGGTTTGAAAGGAGCTGGGCGGGTTGGGGAATGCCAGTCAGCCTTTGTAGTTCTGAGCTCAGAGAGGGGGTGACGAATACTGGGCTTCAGGTCAGAAGCCTGGCTTGGGTGGCTTTTGGAGAAAATTTCCCTCTGCTCCCAAACTCTTAAAATCTGCTCATCACACCACTGGCCTCCAATCACAGCATAAACACGTGTCCTGGAGATGGCCCTCCAGCAGAGGTTTCGGCCGTGGTACCTGTTGGCTGACTGATGGGATCCTTCTCCTCCCCTACTCCCTAGACATCCTAACCGGGGCTGAATACAATATTTTTGCATATTTCCCTTTACCCTTCCCACATGCTTCCCATCTCCCAGACTCCTAGGGTTAATCCCCAGGACAACCTTGCTTTGAAAGAAAAAATGTGGTGAGCCTCCTAGAAGATTTGGATCTCAGAAGCCTCTGTCTGTCCTGCTTCAGCCGGACACCAGACAGCGGCTCAAGGAGATGGACATTGACAGAGAAAGAAGCAGTAAGTTTCTGTTGTTGTTTGTTTTCGAGGCATAGTTGCTCTCCAGAATTAAGGCCCCTAAAGGCATGAGGCTTTCTTTTCTTTATTTTTCGCCTTTCCTCTTCGTTTCTTTTTCTTTTCTTTCTTTCTCAGCAGAAATAAATACTATCCCGTTCCCATCCTGGGGCTGATTCAGAAAAGCAATTGAATTAGAAAGCTTTTCTTCATTGATGTTCGTATCTGGGGTTAAAAATATCTGAAGTTGATTTGTGCGTGCCTATTCTCAACACTGTAATA
The DNA here is from genome assembly GCF_902655055.1 of Lutra lutra. Taxonomy (NCBI): domain Eukaryota; kingdom Metazoa; phylum Chordata; class Mammalia; order Carnivora; family Mustelidae; genus Lutra; species Lutra lutra. The sequence goes on along the minus strand of NC_062287.1, from coordinate 17,756,240 downwards.
TTTTAAAATGTATCTGCATTTGTTAAAGTAATTTGTACTGATTGTTCTTCTCCAGAATAAATACTATCTATCTGGCTGATTGATTGTAATTATGATGAATTTGTCCCAGCACTTGCATGGATGTCTTCTTTGAGGATTTTTGTGCATATTTGCTGCTCATCAAAGGAAAGGCTAGAAGGACTTTGGAAGGAGGGTGTGGTCGGGCTGATTCAGCTTCCTTCCCGGCCCATCCCTGACTCCTTCCCTCTGCTCCTCCCTCTCCCCAGCTCCTACCCTGGCTCCTCAGATCCCTCCTGAGCCAGCTGTCGATGAAATGGCATTTACCTTTCGTTTCTTGTATCACCTGTGTTAGACTCGGGCAGGTAGGAGACCACTACCCACAATCAAATTCATTACATTTGTAATCTCAGCATTTTTTCAGACCAAGACGGACTGTTGCTGCCACTCCTTAAGCTTCTCTCATCGTGGGATTATTAGCCAAGATAGTAATAACAGTAGTAATACTGTATTTAGAAACTCTCTAGCACATTTGATCTCTGAGAGTCGTACAGATGTTAACTAATTAATCCGCGCAAGAGAGGTAAATATTATTAACCATGATGGAATATACCTATGTATATGCTAAGGACAGCAAAATAGTTCACTTATTTATCACGGTTCACTTGCTATAGTCACTGGTATTTTTAAAACACCCATCATAGATACAATAATTAGAGATGTGCTTTTGTTAACAAAACCACTACCCACTTCTAGCGTACCCTTGGGTACTAAGTAATTACCCACTTTGTGTGGTTATCTAGCTCACTAATTACCCACAGAAATTGGGGTCAGGTGTTAACTGCTTGAAATAAGTATCCTCCAAAGACATCGCTGAGTTGTATAGAGAAATGATGTGTTCAGAGCAAAACTTTCATAACTCATATATTTGTATATCTTTGTAAGCGGAGCGAATACCGACCGGGGCAGATCTGCTCAGCACGTGAAAATCATGCTGAACTGTTGTGGCGATGGTAGGGAGGTTTTGGAGAGTCTGGGGAAATTTCATCCTCTGTTTACCTTTCCTTTCTGAAGATGAGTGTAAGGACAGGGGTCCCATAATCTGCCCTTTCATATGCAAGCACACTAAGACAATTGGTGAGTCTGGTTAGGAATGATTCATTTTGGCGGTACAGGGAGGCACCCAGTGAGTCAAAGATTTTTTTTTTTTTGACAGCTCCACCCATTATGAGTATACTAGCATGTTTCTTTTTTTCTCATCAGTCTAGTGCAAACACACTATTAGCCAAATCTGAAAAAGATTCTAACCCAGTCCACAAGCCTGCCAACCATCTCTTTCTCCTTCCCAATAATGACCAAAAAAAAAAAAAAAAAGAAGAAGAAAGAAAGAAAGAAAGTAAAAAGAAAAGTATTAAAGGGAATCCAACACTATGCTTATAAGTCTCTTTTTGCCTGGATATCTTCTCCCGTCCCCTCTCCTGCCTTCCTCTTCCCTCCCCTCCCGTCCCCTCCTCTCCTCTCTTCTCCTTTCCCTTCTTCCTCTCTCTGTGTCTCCTCATTTGTGTTTTTCCTTCTCCTTTTCCTTGGCCTCCAGCTGTGCTTCTGCAGGTCTCAGAGTGAGAGACAAAGCACAGTGTCTGAACTGAGCACAAAGAAGCTACCTTTAAAAAACATCGACTTAGAGGAAACCTGCATCCTCAGATGCCTCCCTCCCTTTCTTGCTATTTACAGAACTCAGCCTTACACTTCACACAGGCCCGTTGTCTGCGTGATTCTAGCCAGGAAAATCGGGTGAAGATGGCCATATACCCACTGTGTGTATAGATAGGTAGAGACCCCAATTATCAGGAGCTACCTGTTTTCCGGGATCATCGTGTAGCCGAGCTTTGAAAACACACGCCAACAGACATGATGGGAGAGGCTCCCCTGTTCAAGCCAGGATGTCTTTCATTTTTATCTCGTGCCACTTTTTTTTGTCATCGGAATGATTACTTATCGTTATCAAGGGGCTTTAGGCTGATCAATGGAGTGTGTATGTATCTGATGGACATTTGAAGAGAAACCCTTCAGAAAGAAGGAAAATGTCTGCAGTGGAAGTAGAGGGTTAGTATGAGCTACAGTGACTGATGAGTTCATTTCAAAATCCACGGGCACGTAAGTGGTAAATTAGTACGTACAGCAAACAGAGTCAGCAAGCAAAGCCTCCCGTTGAAAGGAAAGAGACTTCAAGCATTGTAGTCATCTCACGCCCGAAGAAAGTGCGTATTTTAAATATAGATTCGAATCCCTGCTCTTTTATCCCTCTACATGCCGATTTCAAAGAAGTATTTGGGCACTGTTGACTTTCCGTCTGTGAAGAAAACCCACCAAGATGCAGGAAACGTACACATGCACTCCAACATGCTTAGGTGTTTCAGATGCTCGTGGGATACGGAACAATTAGGCAGAGAACTGCACTGTGGTCTCTCTTCGTCACTCCTTCCTCTCCTCCCCCCCCTTTTTTTCCCTCCCTTCTAGAAAGCGTGATACCTGATCTCTGGGTCTAGCAGGCTGAGGATTTTTCTGTATTTGTATAATACAATGTCTGGCCTTCCCCCTGACCTGCTGGTGTATTTTTGGTCTCATTAGTAGTCAGAAAGATGCTTTCGTGCATCCAGGGCTGCAAGTCAGGGTGAGACATACAACGGTGAGAGGGAGTGAGCGCGAGAGGATATTAGAAGGGAGGCTTGTCTCCAAGATATGGAAGGAAGTGGGAAATGACAGGACGGCAAGCTTTGTATGGAGGGGCCTGGCAGGGCGGGGGAGCGGCGGGGAGAGCCAAGTGGATTCTCAGAAAAGGAGGGAAGCCGTGGAAGAGCGAAAGGTGATTAGAGGGGGATATTGATTCCTTATTCTGCCAGAGATTGAAGCAAGCATGCGAGGAATCTGCACCATGGTTGGCAAAAGGAGACCCTGTAACCAGACACTCAGGCTTTCCAGGAGCCCAGGGAGAGAGCCGAGAAGAAAGGGGGCAGTGTGGTCTAGGAAAATTCAACTTGTCGCTGATTTGTGCCTGATGCTTGCTGTCCGTCAGCAGCCTCCCTTACAATCTTTTTTTCTCTCTCTCCCTTTTTTTCTTGCCTTCTCCTTCTTCACTGAAGCCTAGGGGAGCCAGCAAAGATTAAATGTGCTTTCTCAAAGGCAGCCACTTCATGCTGCTATGTCGAAAGGGCCATTATTATTATTATTTTTAATAGTAAAAGAAAACGGGAGAGAGAGACTGAGACAGAGAGAGAAGCAAGGTAGGCTGATGACGGACTAGCTTTTCTGGGAGGAAAAGGAAAGTGAGGGAGAAAGGAGAAACCCTGAACTGAATCGGACGATCGTGCCTGAGAAGAACCTCCAGAGGTGAGAAAAAAAAAAGTTGTCTTGAAGATGGGGGGGTGGGGATGCTGAATAGACCCTGTGCAGAGGTAAAGGAGGCATAATTTAGCTGTCTTGGCTGTTAGGATTCTGTTTTGCAAGGGGGGGGAGACGGGGGAAGAGCCTGGAGCTTTTAATGGTTTTTAGCTGCATATGGAAATATATACGAAATATTTAGCATTTTTACCAAGTGCTGGAGGCCCTTCCAATGCCTTCCTCCCAGGGGCTGCTTTGTCATTCTCTTTGACTAGCCAGCCATCTACCTTGCTTAGGCTGGAATAAAAGAAGGAAAAAAGAGGGAAGGTAGGAAGGAAGGAAGGAAAGAAGGGAGGAAGAGAGGGAGGGAGGGAAGAAGGGAGGAGAGAGAAAAAGAAAGAGAGAGAGGAAGGAAGAGAAAGAGAAAAGAGGGAAGAAAAAATTTAAAAGAGTCATCTACCCACCCAGTTCCCCTCCCTTCCCTTTGGATTTTGGAAGCGACACAGGAGCCCCTGGCACAGAAAAGCTCCGCTTCCAGTCAGAACGGGGGAAAAGCCACTCTCAGGTACAGAGCCGGTAGGTTCTGCGAAGATGGAGGGGAATTAGGCTTCGGATTCCTCTGAAATATTGGCAAAAGGCTCCAAAGGTTTGGCGGCAGGAGTGGGGCGGGGGAGACGGATCTCCCCAGCCTGCACCCACCCCTTCCCACCTCGCCTCCCAAATGACAGCCTGGTGCTGCCTCTGCCTGATTTGGCCTTGGTTTCAGCCAAGCAGCTGATGAAGCCGAGGCCCTGTTTGCAGGACCGACTGGCAAAGTGCACGCTGCAGGAAGAAGGAAGAAATTTTTTGAAAGCAGCTCTGGGGAGGTTTCTCATTCTTAAAAAAAAAAAAAAAGAGAGAGAGAGAGAGACAGAGAGAGAAAGAAAAAGAGAAAAATTTTTAAAAAAAATTTTAACCGAATATTTTCAAAATTTGATCCGTCCCAGCCCCTCCCTTCACGTCCACCAAATTGCCTTTTTTTTTCCTCCCCCGTCAAAGCATAAACTACAGAGTCACAGTCTCTAGATTTGGTGTAGGCTTCCTGCCCCCGCCTCCCCTCCCCGCCCCGTGGTCGGTCCTCTATTGAAACACCTCGCCCAGGCTAGCGCACTGCGAGCTCGCATTTCCCCCCCTTGCTCGGAATGGTGTCACGGGAGGCTGCAGCCCCGCTCCGCTTCCGAAGGGTGAGTTTCAAACGCTGTTCGTATTTATACTTTCATGGCCTCCGAACCCTCCTTCTTGGTCTTCTCCTTCCGAAAGAAAGCCTGATGTCTATGATTCTGCATGCGGCATGCTTGGCCGGAGGGAAAGAGCCGCCTCATGTTTTCCTTACCATCAGCCGCGCTGGTCGTAAGTTCAAGCTTTGAAAGGGCATTTTATCCTTATTTTAGACCCTGGTTTTAAAAAAACGTCAGCATCTCTCGGGCTATGCACATTATTTTTCATTTTAGTCAAACTGTTTTGTCCAAAGCTTCCAAGAGTTTTCTGTGATAGACACGCGGTGGTTGTGTTCAGGTATGTATCTATGTCCACAGATCCTGCGTATGTGTGTGTGTGAATATATTCTATTTACATGGACTCTGAATTCTGTGACCTAAGGAAGCTTCCAGAGCGAGGGAGTACCCTGCCTGCCACCTGTTTGGTGCCTTTTGGTCATGAACCTGGAGCAGAAATTGCCTGTCATTCTCGTTTTGCTTTGCTTTGTCTCAAGAAGGAACAATTTGTTGCGCTCCTCTCAATCCCTGAGACCCTAACTTGTGATGTTTACCGTTTAAATCCACGGGTTAGGCTCTTGGGAGCTGCGAGTCGTGCCTTGGCATCCTGGACCTTTGGTGGAACTTTTTTCTTTAAAGCAAAAACAAAAGAAAAGAAAGTTTTCTGAAGTGATTGAGTGCACCTCTAAGGTTTGCATTGTTCGATGCGGTCAGGTGACCAGAAAGTGGCAGCTCCTGGATTTCTGTTCAAGTAGGTATATATACGTTCTGTTAGAGGAGCGCGTTGGCTGCTCTGCGTGTGTGTGTCAGTACCGGTGCCCGAGGCTTGTGGAACTCCTCTCCCATGGTCTGTTTCTTGAGAGCAACACGCAGTACTATCAGAGCGTAACAAGAAGAGCTCAGTACCTGGTGCTTGACCTCAGAACATATTAGCTGAAGTCCCAGCATGCCCCATGCCTCCAACTTTTAAACTCAACAGTTAATCTTAAAATTGTGTCCAATTAAAATGGGCATGTGGACATGTTACACATTCAGTACTCACATGTATGTGTCATATATGGCTAGACAGCGAACACGCAGACGCAGATGGGGGCAAACCAGTAGTTTGGGCTAAAAGATTAATAGGCTAAAAATTCTTCTCTTGCTAGTCTACGCGGAGGATGAAATTTACGGTGTTCATAAAGATTCAATTTGTATTACTTTGCAAGATTTTAAAAAAATAAGAGGAGCGATGTAGCCTCCTTGCTGGGCGTCTGTTTTAAAATGTTATACACCGCGAGTTTAAAAGCAATAGGGATTGGAAATATATTTTCTAAATACGTAAATGGAAAGAAATAACAAGGGCACACATACATATGCAATTATTGTATCTTTGGGAGTAATCAGTGCCTGTTATTCTTCATTTAAAGATTGGAAAAAATTTATCAGGATTTAAATTCAATCCAGCAAAGTTATTTATAATGCCAAACTGTATATTTAAAATAATCTTCTCTGAAGGTAATTGTTTACCTAGTTTACAGTTTTCTGAAAACGTAACTTTTCGTGACAGAATAATTTTAGTGATTCAGATCTGTCTCATAGTTGAAGAAGAGAAGCAGGAACTTACCTTTCCTTTGTTGCGAAAAATTCTAATATACAATTTTATTTAAACCGCTTTGGTATCCTTGAGCCAACATTTATCTTCTATTTTTGGAAAAGACCTAAATCAGTCCTGACTTCAAATGCTTTCTTCCTTTAAAGACTCTATATTGGCTGTAACCTCATTTTATACGTGTAGTCGAAGGTTAAGGAAACTGTTCTTTTCCTGTGCATTTTTTTAAAGTGTTTATTGCAATTTCAGTCAATGACTCCAAATCGTAGTCAAGAATCCATTTTGTATCAGAAAACTGATTTGAGAAAATGAACCGTGCAACAATTGAACCATGCCTTTTGTTGAAACCTCTTGTGTAGTCGTACTATTTAAATATTACTTTGCAGCCTTTGGTAGCTTGGATATGCTTCAGAGAAAAGAGTTACTTGATTTTCAAGTGATCCTTTGGTTTCCGTACAATGGATTAATGATTTTTCCCCATCTTAGCGGATGTGTGTGCATAGGTATTTGGAAATTGTGGAAAGGGGTCTCTTTAACTTATGGATATATGTTATCACATGATTCATATCAACTGTTTGCAAAACATTTGGTGCTTTACTAAGTCAAAATGTATCTGCAGTTAATTCTATGAAAATGTATGCCCGGGCCAATAAAAACATGCTGGATATCATTCTTCTGCGATTTTGAAGGGTAACAGGATAGTAATTTAATACAAGTGATACAGTTTGTATTCCAAGGCACTCTTTCGGTTTTTCACATGTTTTCAAGTGGATTGCTCATGCCCTGAGGTTGCTACCACCACTGATCACACGGGCATTTGGGGAGTGCACAACGGCACACGGGATTTTTGTATGTCAGCGGGGGACTGCTCCAGTGTTAAGGGCAGGTTTCTCAACACCCCTTCTTCCTCACGGAGCCCATCAGTGAAGTTCAGTGAAATGAATAACATAATTGGTGGTTGGTTCAATCACTACCAGTCTAGACTAGCCCAGACGCATCAATTAGAGAGCGCTGTCTTTTGGGGGGGGGGACGCAGCCGAAACAAGTGGAGCATTATTGATACTGATCTTTAAAAGTGCAAATCCAGCTTGGCAGATAAAAAAAAAAAAAATAAGGCGGGGAACTGGGGTGGGGGCGGTTTGCGTTGCGGGAAGAAAAGAAAAAGACGTGAACTGGAGCTTTCGGACACAGAAGGACAGGAAGCTTGAGAGAAAAGGCGTGGATAATGAGTGCAGGGCAATGCAGCACCTCCTTGGAACACACAGTCACAATTCAGTTCACAAGGCATACTGGTTCACCATATTTTTAACTAGGTTCTCCCCCTCCTCCTTTTTTTTTTTTTTTTTTTGCCTCTGTTTCCAAAGAAGTTCCAGCTCAAACCCAATTCCGTTGGAAATTTAACAGCTCTAGGAAGCTCCACTGAGAAGAAAGCCAAGTAATACGAACCAGCCAAAACTCCTTTTGCAACATTTTTCCCCAAAAGAAAAACACAGAAAATGTTTATTTTTGAGTCTCTAATTCTACTTAAAAAAAAAAAAAAAATCAACAGGACTAATGAACAGTGCTCATTTTAAATCCAGCACCTGGGAGCTAATTTTATGGGCAAGACACCTTTAGGTAAACAGTTTTCTGTCGAATACAGTAAAATGATGAAGAACGTAACAAAAGGCTTTGGTAATTTGGAAGGGGAGGTGGTTTTTGATGGAGAAAAAACAGATGATTTAGAAAGCGTTAGGAACACATCAAGCCCCAGGGAAAGAAAATGTTTGATTGGTATTAATTAAAACACTGCTAATATATTCTAATAAAATCAAATTTAACATTCTAAACTAATCCGCTTGGTATGTCAAAGGAAAAGAAAAGTATTATCTTATTTGCATCTCTGCCATCCAAATGCATTTGCTCATTCAGCAGAATTAATTTTTATCACCAGCCTGTTTAATCTCCTCACAGATTTAGTCAAACTTATTCTTTCAAACTAAAAAGGATCGGGGTGGGGGGGTATGGAATCCATGGAAGGTATTGGGAAGACTAGTGACTGTATTTAGTACTGGCTTTATATTTTACCATGTCCTTTTCTCATTTGCTGTAGCGGGGTGTAGAGGAACCCGTGAGACTGCGGGGGGGGTGATGGATGGTTAATTTTCCTCTCTTTCTCTTCTACCTACTGGGTTATTTGGCAATTTGAGTTGCCAGATTATTTGAGTGGCATTTATTTACATGACTGATGTTGCCCTGTTGATTAATAATATCTCATTTATTTCTAATTTCAGAATCTATTTTATTACAAATGCCTTATGCCAAAAAACAACAACAACAACAACAAAAACCGGTCTCATGCCACACACCAATCACTTCTCAATTATTTGCAACTGTGGTCACTCTAAGAGAAAGTGGGGAGGTGAACGTGAATTTTTTTTTTTTTCACTAAGAACTGAATTCTTTGTTTCAATTTTTTAAGCCAAAATTTCTACAGAAGAATGTATATTTTCTGAAACGGCGAGTTTCGTGCCCTTTATTGTTAAACTCTCACAATGGGTAAAACTGTCCCCAAATGACATCATAGCCAAAATGTTTCTCCCTCATTAGTCTCTCATGACTATGATATCATATGTAAATATGTGCCCAACACAAAAAATGGATGGGCCAGAGATATCGAGGGCCACATTTGTGTATTTCACAAGTGCGGGATTCTGCCCAGTTTCAAGGAGAGGCAAAGCACCAGACTACAGTCCTGACGACACTGCCTTCTTTGCTCCATTGCCTTTTTCAGTTCTTCAACATAAAAGAGCAGTCGCAGTTCGGTTTCACATGTATTGTTCTATAATCCAGGCAATAAATGCTAATTAGTAATGCTCAAGGATCCGACCATTCAGAGTAATTATCATAATTTACTTCTTCCTTGTTAAAGACATTCCTTGCTGATTAAAAAAAAAAAAAATTAAATCACTTCCCCATTGCACCGCAGTGGAAATGCACTGGAGAGATGTCCAAGGTATAGTAATATCATTCCGGCTGCCTTCGAAGCCACCGACATGTGCCTCTTCACTTATTCCAAATGGAATTGCAACTTAATTTCTAAAAAGAGATTCATGTAAATGCATAAAGTTTTGCATGTGCACCAGGAATGTATGATTTTATTTTACAAACCCCAAGGCTCCTCCTTCCCGGCCCACCCCCTTTCTAAAACCACTTACTGAGCAGAACAAAGGAAACTGCTAACTAGAGAGGCATCATTAAGTGTGAACAGCAGTAGCATGATAAAGTATGTGATATGACAACATATTTCATTGCACAAAAGTGCAGATAATTAAATAATTCAATAGTAACCCTGACTAATTAGCAGAAAGATCTTTAAGGAGGAATCAAGAAAATGGATCCAATCAACTTGAATAATATGCCCCATTCTCCCAGATCACAAATATATATTTGGTTATTTGATAATGGATTGATTCATACAGAAGGATGGGGACAAAAGCCTGTTCCTCAAAATGGAGCTTTGATCTGGCATCCTCTTTGGGATAAATTAATCCTGTGTTCTAGAAGAGCAGAATTTAACGTAGGGCTCTCTGTTTTCAGTCAAAGGTGTAATCCTCCGTTCGGTTGCACATTTCTCTTTTATCAGGTGTTCTAAAAATTCGTCAACCCCTTCGCTTTTCATATCATTGCCTCGGAATATATGTATGAAGCTGCCTCCACATTTTCTAATAAGGATCGTGTTTTAAGTTTGCTTCTTCTTGCTTGACGCAAATAAGGATCCTATGCACAGAAGGCATAGGACAAATAGCCATGCTGAATATTATGTTTGGTGGAATCGCCCCCCTCCCCTGCCTAATCTATCAAGGTAATATTCCTGGTTTCATTGTTCATTGGTCCTTTCAGGGAGAGTTTCGGCTTTTACTTGAGGGTTGTAAGCACATTAGAGGAATAATTCCCTCTGGATACTATAGAGAGGGAGCCACCTGCAAAATGTTGATGCTGTTATTGAAATCTCAAGTGGAATCAGCTTTCAAAAAATTAGATATTAGATGCATCCGATATAATTTGCAATGTGTAATTATACTAATGTGCACAGAGTTGTGTGTTGCTTTACATGTTGCCTACTTGAGATTTTTTTTTTTTCCATGGGCATTTCTCATCGTTTGAAATGGCTCCTGAGTAGAATGTTCTTAAAATCAGCTTTCAAAAAAACGTCCTTGCTAATTAATATAAGAACACAAGAGCTCTACGGTCTGTGCTGTCGTGCAAGAATGAATGACCGTGTGTGACCCAGATTTTGGAAAGTAATGATCTCTAAGAACGCTGTCATTGTGGACCCTTGAATTAGTTGTAAAATATTGCCTGCTCTTGACGGATTTAGTCTTCATTCAGACTTTGGACAATTGGTGAAGTAATGGAGAATATTAGAGTAGTAAATCTTATTCATAAGAAATCCATTTCCTTTACCGGGATGAGATAAAATGCCAGGGAAATGGCTTTGGGCAGAGATCATTTTAACTTAAAGTAACCAAAATCGTAATGAACAACTTATTTTCCACTTTCCCCCCCCCCCCGTTTTGCATGGTGCATGCTGAATCACTGAAACTCTGCTAACTTAGGTCATTTACACACTAACATCAACTTCCCTTTTGGTGTCTCGACATGGTGTTCCATTGGACTGAAGACCCCCTCCCCACCAAGGAGCTGGAAAAACCCAGGCAGTGAAACAGTGAGTTGATTGGTCAGCCTGGTGCTTGGCACTTGCTATATGCCCAGTAGGTGAAGAGGCTCTTGATGCAAATTTGGAGAATCATTACCGTCAGATCACAGAAGGACCCTGAGCCAGGCTACACAAGGGTCCCAATTTATGCTTATACTTTGGGGAGACAGAAAGGATTTCAAGGGAGGCTCATGTTGAGATGATACAAGATATTACTCATTCCAATTAAGTAGGCAGAGGCCCCAAAGAAGCCTGATTTGTTAAACATTGAACTCACAATAGACACCGAGATACGGTGGTTCATATTTTTCTACTACTTATCCTGCAAAATATATTTTAATGATGGGGCCCATGTTAATAAAAGGGGCATTTTGCATGGGCTGTATCTATACACCCCCAAAGCAATGCATTGCTTTACCTTTCATTTGCTCATGTATACAAGGACTTTCCATTATGACACTACCCACAGGGGTCACCACAAAATTGTGCACAGCGTCCTTCCTGACTCCAAGAACAGTATGATTTATTCACAAATGAGTCTTACCCATGTGTATAAAGAGCTCCACGCCCCACCTTCCCAATCCATGTTCACAAAATATGGTTCTAAAATCTGTAAGGTACATTTTTAATTTCTCACCCAGGATCAAGTGTCGCACGCTCGATCAGAACAGAAAAATACCCGTTAACCATATGTAACACTGGGCTATTGATTAGGTTTTAGAAAACAAATACACCTGCCATCCAGAGACCCATCTTCAATATATTCCAAGTGTTTAGGGCAGATCTGTGATATGGGGTAGTATATCCTTTTGGCTGTGCATAACTCATTATGCTTCTTCATTGTGCTGGCATAATGAAGAGGCTGACAATAAAGGCTTTAGTTAAATTAAAATCCACCAGCAAAGTATATCTCATTCATAACAACTTCCGTAGAATAAAAGAAACATTAATACAGCTCTCTCCAAATATCCTTTTCTGCACAATGAGTGGGTTGGATTAGTTGGTCTCTAAATGTTTTTACAGCTTTAAGAATTTTTGAAGCTACTCTCAAATACAGAAATAGAAGAACAACTCCAAGACCCTTGAATCCAAAGTCCGTTTGTACCAACAGTTGTCTTTCAAGGTTATATTTGATTCCACCTCCAGGTGCCTTATTCACTAACGTATTTTGCCTTGCTGCTAAAACAGTAAAGGATGAAGTTCATTTTCAGGAAGGGCAGTGACAAAAAAGAGGAACAGCTGAAGAATGAAAAAAGCTACACAGTGGGAGAAGGAAATTCTTGATCTGACTTCTAAGCCCATGTCCTTCAGCATTAACGCAGAAGAAACCCAGACAAGCACCTGCCTTTCTATTTTAAGACCATATTCTTTGGTCCTTCTGCCTTCATTTAATTTCTTACAGTGTGGTTTTGTTTTACCCCATTGGGTTGACGCCTTTGAGTTCCACGTTTCCCTTTCCACTCGATTCATCTGAATCATGTTAATATTCCCTTCAAAACCCACAATAGTCACATTAACCCACCACGCTTCCCAAATTAAATCTTAACATGCTCAAAACCTCCTGAAAATTGCCCTGCCCTATTTTCCAGAGCCACTCTGAACATATAATCTCTCCTTGAACTAAGCAAGCCTGCTCTTCCTGGCTTCCAAGTCTCTGAATGAGCTCGCCCCCTGCTTTCCTCCCTGCATGCTCTGTCTCGGCCACGTGTGCATTTCAGAAACCTTTCTCTTCTCTCTTGCTTTCTTTCCTTCCTTCCACCTGCATTCTGTCTTCCTTCTTCCCTTCCTTCCTTCTTTCCTTATTCCACTTCTCTCTTCCTCCCTCCCTTTTGTTCTTCCTTCCCTTCTTTCTTCCACGGAGCACAATAGGTCATGCTCTGAGCCAGGCACTAGACCTATAAAGCCAGATACAAGAAACTGACATTAATTCCCAACAATTCCAGTGACTTCACTCGCCTCTGCATTGCTAAGCCCTTCTGTCCCCACAATCATTTTATTTTGCTTTTAGTCTTCGGAGTTCTTTGAATTTGTCCTTAATGTCCTGCGTTCTTTTGTCGTTCTTCCTCCATGTCCTATTTCAGTAAGTTGTCTGTTGGATAAACCTGAAGCTTTTCTTACGGAGCGTTTCCTCCCCGAGGGATTAGCGTGGGGCGCTTGCACACTCAAGCAGTGTTTTGGCTTGACTGCTCCTCCAGCGACGTGAACAGTGAGAGAGCGCTACATTTGTGTGGTGATGTCGCATTTCGTGTGTACTTAGAAATAACATGGCCCCCCGAGGATCTTCATGTTTAGTTATTTCTACCAAAGAGTCAATGTGATAACTTTTCTGTGACATGTTCTGTTATTTTTTTAGTTGTGTTGACGTTCCTTTCAGCTGGTCCTATAGCCCCCCTTCTCAGGAAGGTCTCCCAAGTGAAAGGACGTAAATGGCACTGGACACAGCTACACTGGGGGATGCTCAAGCCAACTATGAAGTTGAAACAAAGGAAATGATCATCTGAAGACACCTCTCCTGCTAAGCATCACCCCCAAAGGATGCAATTTCAGGCATTAGAACTCCCAGAATACGAGGCAATCTTTTCAAGAAACGGAAAAAACTTCACAGTGACATCTAGATTTCTAAAGAGCCAAGGACTTTCCCTTCCTCGTGTGTATTCCTCTGTTAGTATTTTAATTCAGTGGGACATTCATTTCTAAAATATCTCCCCGGCATGGATATGCTTATTAATGCACCAATTTTTAAAATAGAAAATTGCACAAATGTGTTCATGTTTTAAGGAACAAAATTAATGCTCTAAGTAGGTTGGTTTCTAGCCCACACACGGTTTGATCTGAAGAGTGACTTAAAGGAATATAAAGTATTTTTGAAATAACAAGGTAGTCAGAGGCAACCCAAAGGCTAAAATAATGGTGGAAACTCATAAGGCAACTGAAAAATGCCACCATATCCCACCTGACACCGACCAATTAACTATTCTTTTAATCAAGCAAGATAGGTTCCAAAGACACGGTCATTGCTTCTAAAGAGTGTAAATCTAGTTCTACAGGGATACATAAACTTTTGAAAAGATCGTAACAAATCAGGTCTATAGATGTTAAGACCACAACAAAACAAAAGATATAAAGAGCAAGCTTGGAGGAAGTCACCGTTATCTGGCAAAACTAGTCTGTTTAGGGAACAGAGTTCCCAAAGGAGGAAAATAAAAGATGAACCTTAAAGAATGTTGAAGATTTAGGCGCACCTGTCTGGCTCAGTTGGTAGAGCGTGTGACTCTTAATCTTAGGATTGTGAGTTTAAGCCCCACATTGGGCATGGAGCCTATTTACAAAAAAAAAAAAAAAAAAAGGAAGAAGAAGAAGAATATTAAAGATTCAGATAAATGGAAAAGAAAGAGAAAATAGAGTCCTTTAAATGAATGCAATATTGTGAGCAAAGCCATAGAAGAAGGAATCTAGGTGGTGAGTTTAGGGAATTATGACTATACATGTCTAGTTGACTTTCAGTGCCAGTGTAAATATGCATACAGTAAGGACTTCACACCACACCTCCTCTCTCTCACCCTGGGTGTCACCTAGAATCATCATCAGATTTATTTACCATTAAAGCAAGTTTGGTGGCAATATGAGAACTTACGATTTTTCTGTTAACTCAATAATACTTGGTATTTTTGGAGTTCTTACTGTATGTTAAGCATTTTACATATGAACTCACTTAAGCCTGCAACTCAGAACAACCCTGCAAAATAGGTATTATTATCCTTGTTTAAAAGATAAGGTTTAAGGAGGTCAAGTAACTGGCCAAAGTGCCATATACAGCGTTCTCATTCAGAACTGTGATTGCAAAACTCATGATCTAAAGCACTAAGTCACAATATTGGGATCAATGTTGCAATATTACCACTTGAATATTCCTTGATCGTTTTTTATGGTAAACAAATAGCTACATTATTCAGTTATCCCGTCGGTTTTTTTCAGTTTTCTGCTCAAATCATGTTAGAATGATGGAAAGAATTTTCATGATAGAAAATTGAAAGAATTGGAAAATAGAGCTTATTGGCATTTTTGGCTTTTGTTTTGGCTTTTACTGTTTTTTGCCAGATGTTAAGTAAATTGTTCACTGTGTTCTGCAGAAAATCTCAAATTCTTGAGAATTAAAAAGGGGGGGCACTTAAAGGTCATCTGTTGTGATGTGCTTTTCTACAGATGACAAATCAAAGTTAGAGTGACTTACAGAAGATCACGCATTTGCGTTTGACAGGGCTATGTCCAGAAACCAGGCTGCCCAGTTTCCTCTCAGAGGCTCTTAAAGTATGCCACCCTGCCTAAATGAAGGATGAACTTGAATTTGATCAAGGAAAGCATTCTCTCTGGGTGATAAGGGAGCACCGCACTTAGTAGATTATTTCAATTTTGCATCTCTTTGGCTTCCCACCTCAACGTGAAAAAAAGCCAGTTATGAACTAGCATCTTTTGATGTAGCAACTGTCAATGATCCATCCCCAGAGAACATTAATGGCTCAAGTTATGTGTATAATGTCTTCAATGATATCCTTAAGTTATTTGGAATTCTTAGCTCACCTAAACAAACCAGATCTTCGAATGAGCATTTTCTTACCCAATTTCATGCACAGTATGTATTCCTAAGTGCTTCTGCATGAATATTTATACGTGATTGTTTCAATAGTCCTTATGTTTTTGAAAAATATCAATGGTTATTTGCTATTTTAATCCTCACTTATCCTTGTAACTAACTCAAGGATACTTCAGCCCTAAAAAGCTAGAATTGAGGAAATATCACTCTTCTCTACCAGCTCTTTTGCATTTAGTTGGCATTTAGTAATGATTAATAAAGTGGTCAGCTGAATAACACAGAGGTTCAGTGGGTACTTCCATCTTGAAGGGGTCAGTTAAGCTGGGTCTACTTAAGGACAAACATCTAGGTGTTTGGAAGTACCTGCATATTTGACTGTTGTAAATTTCCACATCAGAATCTGGCATTGTCTGACATAGACCTTGTGGCTCGGGTTGTCCTGTTTTCAAAATGATGATTATTGGCCGCATCTCGCACAGTTCTCATTAAGTGAGTTCATAAATAAGCAGGTTTGTTTGTTTGTTTGTTTGTTTGTTTGTTTGTTTTAAAGAGTAGCCAAGCACAAAATGTGACTTTGTTGACATTTTATGAGACTTTGTCATATGTCCCTTGAATCCCCAATAAAAACAATGTTGTATCAACTGTGAACCTGTGTTGATTTCTTGGAAGAGCATGCTCTCATAATTTGTTTTCACTAGTGTATATCAAAGCTAATTCCAGGATCCACGAGGAGCAGTTGGTCTGATGTGATGGGAAAACTTAAATCTAGAGACCATTTCTAACAATCCTATATTGCCCCTTCAAGAAGTGGCACTCACTATCACCTACCCAGGTCAGAAAGCAAGGGGTGGTCCTTCTCTTTTCTCCTTCCACCTGTCAGAAAAATCAATTAGATTTTCCCCTTCTGTTTGCAAATACATCTGCTTCTCTTCATCTTCCATGCGACTGTTAGGACACCTTTTATTTCTCACCTGGACTACTGAGTCATGCTCCCAGTTTTTCCCTCCACACTGCTAAGCGGCAGCCAGGGAAATCTCTCTAAACCACAAACATGATCATATCATTCCATAGTTTCAAACTTTTCACCCGTTTCCCATTAACCTTGAAATATTGTGACACCTAAATTCCTTCATATCCTGGATCCTGGCTCCCAACATTTCTATCTGGACTCCTCAGGTGCCTGTCTCCCACTGCTCTTCTAGGTTCTTGCCATACCTCTTTGCCATTTCTTAATGCCCTCTTTCCCTTCTGGCCTTTCTCACATACCTAAACCGTCTGCTTAGTACTCTTTCCACTGCCCTTCCAGATGCCATCTCTTGGTCTTCGGGTCTCATTCTGGAAGTCACTTCGCCTTGGAAATTTCTACCCTGATTTATCACTACCCCTCCCTAGGATGGGCTTCCTCATGTAGGAGCTTTCCTAGCATTCTGTGCTTACTTCATATTAGCACTTATCACCCAGATTATGATCATTTGTATGCCAGTCTCCCCCATGGGAATGTGAAATTCTAGACCTGCCTTGTTGAGTAGGGGAGATACTTGCCACAGGTGACTACTGCAATTTAAATTCACTAATATTGAAGAAAATTAAAAATTTGGTTCCTCAGTTGCACTGGCCATCTCTCAAGGGCTCAGTAGTCAGATGTGACTAGTGGTCACTCCTTTGAACAGCACACATATAGAAAATTCTATCATCGATTAAGTTCTATTGGATAATACTGTTCTGAAAGGCAAGTATTCTGTTTTGTTTGTCATTTCATCCCCTAGACTTGCATCCTGTCTAAACTGGAATTTGTCAACTGAACCACAGAGAAAAAAAATTAAGTGATTTTTTTTTCAATTTTTTTTCAATTTTCAAATTTTCAAATTTTCAATTTTCCCAAGGATGATATATAACGAAAACTATACTATGTGCATAGGAAGGAAATTAATTCATTGCATGGTAAGATGTCCAGGACAGAGAGGTTTAATTCTGGTATAAAACCCTCATGGATAAAGTAAAAAACAGGCTGTCACAGTGTGTGTAGTGCAATGTGAGCACTTCATAATTATCTGCTATATGAATGAATGACACATCTGGATTCTTAGGTATTTCATTTTATTCATTTTCACTTAGATGTGTGGAGTCATGTCGAAGACATGTCTTTAGATTCCAAAGGGCCTCTTCTCTGGAGGATGTGATGATAGACGATTTCCTCACTTTCATCTCAAGGATAGTTGAATTGTATCAGTGCTATGGGATTACCCATTCCTTCACTTTCCTTCATTGTTTACACTAGCAACCAGTAGTAGAGAATTGAGTCACTATTCAGTGACTGAGATCAAAGTGAAAATGATCAAAGTAAATACCATTTTTGATAAGCCCTATTTCTTTTAGGAATTGGCCAAAGTGCACTAAAAATGTTGACCATTCTCTGAGCACCTACTATGTCCCAGAGGTTTTGTTAGGTCCTAAGGATACAGGAAGCAATGAGACGGACACAATTTGTGTTCATAATGAAACAGTCATATTATTTCAGTTCCTCTCCCTGTCTTGTACCTAAAGCAGGAGTTCTCAATATTGGTTGCATATTGTAATCACCTGGGGAGTTTAAAAAATATGGATACCTGAGCTTTTTGTCAAAAGGCTCTGATTTAACTGGTGTGGCATATGGCCTGGGAACTGGGATTCTCTTAAAGCTCCCCACATGATTATAGGTGCAACCAAAGTTGAGAACTGTTAATTTATGAGGACAAAATCTTGGGATGAGCTCAAAGATTAAGAAATTTGGGTATTGATGACTGATAGCCTATTCGAATCAAAAAGAAAAACTTTAAAAATCATCTAATATAGTTATATTCTACTCTTTAGTCCTAAGAATATGAGCTAGTACTTAAGAAACACAAAGGTGTCTGGGTCGAACAGGCAGTTCATGAGGAGATAAGACCTGACCCTGGGTTTCTGACTCTAACACCATGCTCTTTTTGCTCCACTAAGCTGTCTCAAGGAAATAGAAAATATAATTATCTTCAAGTCAAGAGACAGCCAATGTCTACTGTGGTCATGCTTTTTTAAAGCAAGAACTGATTTTGGACCAATTTGAATCCTATGTACTCAAATTTTCTTGCCCATCAAATGTGAGCACTATAGATTTATTTTTTTAGAGTACAACTTCTTTTTTGGGAATACACACACACACACACACACACACACACTTTATTTATTTGTATTTATAAAGAGAGAGCTCAGGTTCCCAGGGGCCTTAACCACAGTCTTACGAATTCAAAAAATCAATATGCGTGTGTTCAACTCCACACTCACTAAGAAGGAACATTTTGCCTTTGAACTTGAACTCCTGAACAGCAAAAATGATAGTAGGAGGAGAAAATAAGAGTGCATGGTGCTCTCACGTTCTCTGTCCCTACTCACCTTGTTGCAGGACATTCCATTGAATTTAACATTTCACAGCATAGGTAAAAATCTCCAGTCTGGCCCCATGAGAAAAGCTGACTCTGAAAAATATCTGTCATTAAAAAAAAAAATTACCCCTTTTCGCAAGCACCACTCCCTATTTGTAGATGCTGCTCATAGATCACGAGAACCCAGGAACCAGAGTCCACTCTTCTCCATCCATACAAGACCACGTAGTGAAAAAGTGTCTTTCCTTTTTTTAAGGCATCAGAATAAAACTCATGTTCACATAGTTCCTTCGAAACATATTTCAGTGTTTGAGAGCCTACCCAGTTGGGAAATTCTGTTTTATTTCGATCCCAAATCCCTCACGCTATAGTTTAATCCCATTTTCTGTTGTTCCCTGTGGAGAGAAAGAACAGCTGGTCTCCATTCTCTCTAAACTCCATCCCTTCAAGTCCTTAAAGACACCTACCTCCCAGCCTTCTCTTCTCTGGAATAAATAATAACAGTTCCCATCAGGAAAACGTCTCTCTCGCAGTGTGCGTTATTTGCTGCCATATCACATATATTCATGCTTATCACATAATGTTCATAACCAAAACAAGCCAAGGCCAAGAGCAAAAACAAGCAAATGTAACATTGTTTTCATGAATGAAGTTACAGATCCAATAATAGATGCGGAATACATAGCTGTGAATGATAATCTTCCAATAATTATGTGCCAAAATTATCATAATTTCTTTTAGGAAGTATTGGCAATCTGTTGCTTTTGGAGAGGTGAATTAAAAATTCGACGATTAGGTTTCAATTTTTTTTATGCAAGTTCTCCCCATGCCCTGCAATGGAATCTTCCATTCAGCATTCCACAGCAGGAGCTGCCATGGCTTTGACAAAAATAGATACAGTATTGGAACATTCAGTCAATGGAGTAATCCAATTGTCTGAACATTCTTTTCTGCTTTGTCATTTACATTTTAATAAATCCCAGAATATGTCAAGCTGTATCGAGTTGTACCAAGTGTAGCTAATAACATGCAGTTACCAGATGCAATGAGGAAATCATAACATGCAAGCCCTGAGACACATCAACACTTGGTTTGTGTATATTTTTAGGTTCCGACATTTTAAATAGGGATACTCTGAAAAATAAAAAAAAAAAAATGGATATGTAGCTAAATCCTTGCTATTATCAACATTTTGTTAGTATATTCAGTTTTCATAAAGGAAGCTGTGGGGAGGGGATGCTGTACTTAATTAATCTAGGAATGCTGGCATCTTGTTAACCACAAGGATGACACTGGATAGCAAGCGAAATATAGAATGTTAAATGATCTTATGCCCATTTTTCTCCAGTTCGCTGTGTCCCCATTCAGGAGGCTCAGATAATGACATTTTATTTTTTATTTTTTTTTTAATTTTTTTTTTTTTAGATAATGACATTTTAAAGTCACTTGGCATTGGACAATGCCAAGATTTCCGGCAAACCGTCCTGGAAAAGAGAGAGAGTGTGTGTGTGTGTGTGTGTGTGTGTGTGTGTGTGTGTGTGTGTTGGGGGTGTGATTATTATTACCTACTATGTATTACTTGCCCTGTGCATATATTGACCACCAACTATTTCAACACTTTGAGAAATTTGTTATCCTGGTTTGAAACGGAGCCCCCTGAATTTCACAATGTGGCAGAGCTCCACAGATAGTGGAGTGAGTCTCAGCAGGTTGGCGACCCCTTGACAGGTGTGCATCTGGAGAGGAGAGTTCCTCAAGGATCACAGGGATGCTGTCTCAGTCTCCACACTCAGTGCAGAGTCCACTTGAGATTCTCTCTCTCCCTCTCCCTCTCCCTCTGCCCCTTCCCCCTGCTTTCACGCTCCAAATAAATAAATAAATATCTTTTTAAAAAATCACATGGGACATGAGGCTAAAATTCAACTCTGGTTGTACCCTTTGTACCTAGTTACCTAAGTCACTTGTGTTAGCACATCACAAAACTCACCTGAGGCTTCTTCTTTCAAACTTCTGATTATTATCATTACTATTATTGAGATATTGGTTGCCAAAGGACCAGGGTTATTTCTTGATATTGGGTAAATCTGACTAGTGTTAAACTTGTAATAAACCCAAGGATTAAAAAGACCCTTTTGGTTTTTGTTGATGCATAGAGCAATTTCAGGGCTTGCCACAGAGATTGTGAGCGGTACGCCACTATTACTATATGGGGTCAAGTACGGCGTTGAGCAGAATGATATCATAGCTCAGAGCAGTGCAGAGATGAAAACAAAAGTTCAATGAAGAAATACACTTGGCATTGTAATCCACAAATGAGGTCATCAGCATTTCCCGATTCCCAAAGTTTTCTCTTACTATGCCCACAGTGTGAGAACTGATAGCGTTAGTGGGAAAAGTATGACCTAGCCAATAGCAGAATGCTCACAATATCTTGAAGACCTCTAGAGAAGGATCCTTTACAACTTCCCCATTCATTTAGAATATGAGCAAACACTTGTTCTCTCTCATAAAGTGCTATCATGATTATAGAATAATGGGTTATGGCTTTGGATAACACTTGATGAACTTGAATTTATCAACCAGTGATCTCAGTCAACATTAGGGAGAATTTTAGAAGGCATGCCAGATAGCGAAGGTCAAAAGACAGAGCTGACAGGTTTATTGTCATGAATAAAGTTTCCATGTTCTAGATCTAACTCCATCAATAATTATTTCCTTTAAAATTTCTATGGATAAGTTGGCTCTTCTGTAAAATGAGCAATACAGTCATTGACTCATTCTTGCTTTACAAAGATCTTGAAAGTAAATGTGGCAAGATGTTTTAAGAAGTCCTTCCTACTTTCAATATTATCTCCTTGTCTTTAACTTTTGATATTTTACTTATCATGTGTCTTGGTGTCTTGCTGAGGGTCTCTTTGATTCCATCTTATTTGAAGCTCTCTGGTCTTCCTAGATCTGGATCTTGGTTTCCTTCCGGAAACTTACATTTTCAAGTACATACATTCATATCCATTTCAGGTATATTCATTTCAGGGATTTTAGGTACATTTTCAACTATTATTTCCTCAAACACAATTTCTGCCCCTTCCGCCTTCTCTTCTTCTTCTGGAACCCCTCTAATGAGAATCCATTCAATGTTGTCCTTTTGACCCCTTAAGCTATCTTCACTTTTTTTCATTCTTTTTTTCTTTTTGCTGCTCTGATTGAGTAAGTTCCACTGCCTTGTCTTTGAGTTGACTGATTCTTTCTTTTGCTTTCTCCAGTCTGTTATTAAAAACCCCTCTCATCAGTTTGGTTATGTATTTTCAGTTCTGCAAGCTCTATTTGGTACTTTCCTATAATTTTTCATCTCTATGGAAGTTTTCATTGTGTTTATCCATTCTTCTCTTTGGTTCAGTGGGCATCTTTATGACCAATACTTTGAACTCTTTATTGGGTGAATTACTTATCTCCATTTCATTAAGGTTTTTTTCTGAGGTTTTATCTTGTTCTTTCATTTGAAACATATTTCTTTTTCTTTGTTTTGCTTGACTCCCTGTACTGTTTTCTCTGCAGTAGATGAAACAACCACCTCCCAGTCTTGCTTGAAGGAGTGGCCTCACGTAGGAGGTGAAACTTGTTGTTCAACACTGCCCAAGCTCTTTGTTGTCTCTCGATATTTTGTGCTTGTCCAGTACCCTATTATATTTTTAATAGCTCCAAAGGCCTCCTTTACAGAAAGACTGGGGAGAGACAGGCAGCGTGCCCCAGTCTGCTGTCTGCACAGTGCCTGGGGATGGCATTCTGCCAAGAACCATCTCTGACTGTCACAGTCCCATAGGACTTAGGAATGCAAATCCTCTTGGCCATCAGAGCCAGGCAATCAAGATTACATCCCATTGGCTTTTAACTACCCAAGTTAATAGAGAAGAGCAGGGATGCAGATGTTATAAAAAAAAATTAGTATAGTTTATAGGATGCACTTTTGATTTTGCTTTGACCAAATTTCCTTTCGGATTCTAGATCTATAGACTTTCAATGATAAAGAATCCAAAGGACCATGTAGTCCATTTTTTGCTTAAATTATCCCTTCAGATCTATAGCAAACTACTTTGTGGATTAGCAATTCTACCTGTGGACAACTTGGATCATTTAAGTAATTTTTCCTTATACTGAATCACAGGAGGCTTTTCCATCATTCTTCTTTTAAAAAAATATTTTATTTATTTATTTGACAGAGAGAGAGAGATCACAAGTAGGCATAGAGGCAGGCAGAGAGAGAGAAGGAGAAGCAGGCTCCCTGTTGGGCAGAGAGCCTGATGTGGGGCTCGATACCAGGACTCTGAGATCATGAACTGAGCCAAAGGCAGAGGCTTAATCCACTGAGCCACCCAGGCATCCCCTTTTCCATCATTCTTAGTTTTACCCATGGATCACAGAGTTTAAATCTGATTCTCTTCTACTATCTTCTACAGATACTTAAAGGAAGAAATTCTGTACTTTCCAGAATCTCCTTTTCTCTAGGCTACCTGGCTCTAGCACCTTCTAGCATGTTCTAACACCCCTCCCACCCACCTGAGATAGTGGCACTATTTCAAACGCCTTCATCATTATTATTAGTCTCCACACTATACTCCCATTTGTCTATTTGCCTTTTAAAATGTGCCACTCAGAATTGAATGCAATTTTCTAGATGAGTACTGATGAAAGGAGAGCTGAATGTGAAGATCACTTTTTTAAAAAGATTTTATTCATTTATTTATCAGAGAGAAAGAGAGAGAGAGCGAGCACACAAGGAGGGGGAGCAGCAGGCAGAAGGAAAAGCAGGCTCCCCACTGAGCAAGAAGCCCAATGTGAGACTTGATCCCAGGATCCTGGGATCATGACCTAAGCCAAAGGCAGATGCTTAACCAACTGAGCCACCCAGGAGTCCCTTGTGATCACTTTTTAAAAGGATTTTTCCCCCCCAAGTAATAGATTTCTATAAATAAAGCTTCATATTAATCTTCCTGGTAACCATTTAGCAGTGTTGACCCATATCATCTTACTCTCTATTAAAACACTTATGTCTATTTTATACATGCTGCTGTCAAACACCATTTTTCTCATCCTTAGATGTAGCCCATTATTTTGTCTCCTAGTATCTTTTTTTGATCTCAATTAAGATATCTGATATATCAGATATTTCCCTCAAAGTCATCTTGCTCACATATTTGACTCAAACTTCCCCAGAGGAGATCTTGGGAAGCCTTGTAGAGTGATTTGTGGAAGTTAGGATCCCAGATGTCATCTCCCAAAAGTATCAGTCTAATAACTGTCAAAGAAAGAAGTGAGTTAATCTGGCACATTTTAAGCATTTTTTTGGTTTGGTCTCATATTTATATAATTACATTTACATGTTTTTTCTTAATGACTGCTGATACTGAGAAATAGCCATCTAGATAAATGATGAATAACAAGGGGATTGGGATCCATGTTGTGTGTCCGGCAATCAAAAGAGGGACATTCCATATGTGAAGAATTGAGATCACTAATGCATGTGTTGATGTTTTAAGTAACTGGGTTTTCTTCTTTCTTGCTCTGTTTGGGTTGATAAATAACCTTCTTTGAAAAGAGAGCTTTCCAGTAAAAGGAATTGGAAATCTTTTGTCCGTAGTCCATAAGGATATTAATATGTCCACTCATTTTTGCACTTAACTATCTCACATAAAATAAAATAAAAGTAAATGTGTCCCAAAAAAGAACTTGTTTCCTCACTGTAGTAACAATTCTCTGTAAGAGGACAGGGAGTTACATAAGGGGAATATGGGCTGGCACCTGTTCAGGAGTTTGGTTACCAAAGTGCCTAAAGATACATAACAAGGCATTTCAACTCAATTCAGATTGTTAAAATGAATTGAAATTCATGATAAAGCAGCTCCACAGTCTAGCCCCAGAGGACAGAATTCTTAGCAAGATTCCACTGTACTGCGCTATCAGATGGTAATGCTACCCAGAAACAGTGAAAGTCCTCTTTTCATTCTTCCTCTATTCCTTCTTTGCCAAAACTGGCAATTCTTGATCTGTACCCCGTTTTCTCTTGCTCTTTCCTTTTTTCTTTCCCCCTTCCTTTCTCCTCCAACTCTTCTCTCTTTCTTTTTCTTTCCTATTTTGTTGTTGTCATTATTGTTGGCATTTCTCTCTCTCTTTCTCAAACTGATTTTCTGAAAAGTTATGGCTCTTTCCACTAATTACGAACTATTCAAAAGCCAATGTTACTTTCAGTTTGGTGTGTGCACGTGGCTTTATTTCTTATGCTACTGTTCTCTTGGGGTTTCATCTTTGAATAAACCTAGGTTAAAATTCCATCTGAGGATACCACCACATGTAGTTACCAGGGCTCTGAACATTCCTTGAAAGAAAAAAAAAAAAAAAAAAAGGAAAAGACAAGAAAGGAGAAAAGAGCCCTCTCTGGATGGCTTCTGCGCTATCTGTCCCCTGAGATGCTTCCTCATGTCCATCTGCCACCATTTGGTAGAGTTGAGCGGGGGAAGATTCAACAGTCAAGGTTCCACTCCTCCCTTCTTTTCTGTTCCAGTGACTAACACAACTCATTTTCATGACTCTTCTTTTTTTTTTTTTTAAATATTTTATTTATTTATTTGACAGAGATCACAAGTAGACAGAGAGGCAGGCATAGAGAGGGGAGGAAGCAGGCTCCCTATGGAGCAGAGAACCCGATGCAGGGCTTGATCCCAGGACCCTGGGATCACGACCTGAGCCGAAGGCAGAGGCTTTAACCCACTGAGCCACCCAGGCGCCCCATTTTCATGACTCTTCTTGAGACCACCACTCCTGTTCTCTAAATGGTTCTTACCCTTGAATGTGCATCAGAAGCATCTTGGAGAATTGTTGAACCACAGATTGCTGGATCCCTTCCCCAGAGTTTCTGACTCTGTAGGTCTGGGGTAGAGACCAAATATTTGCATTTTTATCAAGTTCTCGGGTGATGCTGCTTCTATTGGTCATGGGACCACACTTGGAGAACCACTGCTCTAATCCTGGACCATTATTTTCCTCCCCTTTGACAATCTCTCCAATGGGATAAATGTCAGTTCCTTTAATCTTCCTTAGTAACATCTATTTCTAGAACTTTTAATTATTGAGTGGCTGTTCTTTAATCTATTTCCAAATTCATATTTTGCTGGATGGCTAGAACTGAGTGCAGACTTTAGCTGATTCTGACATAATGAAAATAACAACTTCTTGTATTTCTATGACGGATTTCTCCCAAAGGGTTAGAGCTGTACTTTCTTATCTATTATCTTGTTTGTCTGCATAATATCCATGTGCTATTATCTCATTTTGGTAAAGAAGACATTTGAGGAAACAGATACTGAGCAATTACTATAAGAATAAGCAGGACAAGACTCAAATGCACCTTTCCTGACTCCTAGGTCACGGTTCTATTTGAATTCTTTTTTTTTTTTTTAAAGAGTATTTATTTATTTGACAGACAGAAATCACAAGTAGGCAGAGAGGCAGGCAGAGAGAGAGGAGGAAGCAGGCTCCCCACTGAGCAGAGAGCCCGATGTGGGGCTCGATCCCAGGACCCTGGGATCATGACCCGAGCCGAAGGCAGAGGCTTTAACCCACTGAGCCACCCAGGTGCCCCTCTATTTGAATTCTTAAAGGATCTGTTTAATTTCTAAAATCCAAAGTCTACTTCAGTTCATTGAAATCAAGATGAACTATTTGATCTATTAATACACTGTCAAAAAATTTGAAAATTGCTTAATTTTGTGTAAAAGCTGTCATTGACTCTTCATATACAAACTAAGTTTCATTTGAAGCATTCCACTCAACACAAGCAGTTAGAACTCTTTGACCTGGAATTTTATTTCTGTCCACAAATAATAGCTTTTAACCAAAGGTGAACCCACCTTTGGCTTTCAGTTCACTAAACTTACTAATTTGAGCATAGTTTGTCACCCAGTGTTTCCTGCTGTAGTAAAATAGCCTTCTACCTAGTTCTACAAATTGGTTATGACACTGTGTCATTGTTACAATCTTGCTGTTCACAAGGTAATTAGGAATTTCCACATTGGTCATTTATCTGGTTCTCTGTGCTATATGTTTCCAAAAATAAAAATGAGGAAGAGATTAGAGGGAAAGCAGTTTCTCAACATACCAGTTTTATTATTTACATTATCTCAAAGTTCTTTTGCTCCTCAAGCCCCATGGTCCTCTCTCTGCTCTTCCTCTATCCTTTCTTGTCTTCCCATCAGGACAAAGAAAATGAAGCGTCTGACAGTTTATGAAACAAAAAGGCTGGATTAGATGGGTTTTTAAGGGTCCCATTGTTTGCCCCTAAACCATTGTTGCAAAAGTGAAAGGCTCCAACTGTTTGTCTGACACACAAATTGCCATCAGCAAGGTATTAGAAGGAATTTCATTTATTACCACCAAGAAAATAAATAACACCAATGGACTGAGTGTCTTTCATCCAAATTAGACTAACCAAATCAATTCAAATCATTAGAATACATTATATCCAATTATATATAAGTCTGCCTTGTAAATAGCCACTTACCCGCTTGCCCAGAGCAATGTAATACTTTATGCTAAACCAACAGTTTAAAAAAATTATAGAATTGACTGGCAAAATATTTTAATGGGTTGTTACATATTTTTTTACTTAATTCATCCAATAAACATTAGTTGAGGACTTACTATATTTTGGGAAGACATGGATGAATAATCTTGATCATGGTCTCAAAGTGCTCACCTAGTAAGGGGAAATAGACTTGTAAAAAAATTGTTGCCCTTTTCTGTCTCTAAACTGCATTCAATTCCAGGAAAATTAATGGTGTGAGTTCCTGCCTGGTTTATGCATGAGAAAAAAAAAAAGAGATGAAGATACTGGTGAAAATATCCAAAGGAAAATAAAAGATGAAAATTTGCATAAAGTTTCATGTCCAGTACCTTCCAATGACTTTCTCTAGTAAATGCAGGTTTTGGTTAAAGCAAAATGTAATGGGGAAGATTGGTCTGTACCAGAATGGTGAATATTGTATTCTAAAGCCAAATAGAAATGCTTTTGGGGGGAATCGGGGAATTGGGTGATATGCATTAAGGAGGGCATGTAGATACGATGTATAATACCCAGTTTATACACAACTGATGAATTATTGAACTCTACATCTGAAACTAATGAGGCACTATATGTTGGCTAATTGAATTTTAAAAAAATAATAAATTCTTTAAAAGAAAGAAATGCTTTTTAGATTATTTGGAATGTTGCAATCCTGTTCTGTCTGTTCTTATGGATAATTAAGTACATTAAAAACATTTGCAGGGGAATCACTAGCAATGGGGAAACATATTTATTCTTTGAATTCTGTTTCTATTTCAAGACAGGCCATTTACTTAGGTAATAATATGTTCTTTCCTCTATATATCAAGATGCTTTGCCTGATTCATGCATAGCTGAACACATATGTCAACGATGTGCATGGGTCCACCCACACTTTCTTTAAACAATGCTCTCATCTTCTTTATACAATGGCATTTGCCAGCTGGACCTAGGCTGAACTATCTGAGATCATGGTTCTGGTGAGGACCGACAAGAGTTTGTGGAATAAAACTAACTGGCTTATTTAGAGATTGAACTTCCAAACTTATGAATACCTAGTCCAAATCCAGCTGATCGTAGAGCCATGTAATGAATAAGAAGCTTATCTTCTCAGTGCCAACTTTTCAGTAACTTCTTGAAAAACACACAACCCCAGCACAACACATTAATTGAGATGAAAAGTTAATTTTGAACCACCCCCCTAAGGTGGATTACAGAGACCTCCTTCAGACCTTTAAGAGAGAAGAGCTTCTACTGCCTGTGGGGGCCACGTCTAGTCCACGTGCAGCCGAGGGGGCGGGGCAGAAGGGAAATGATAACCCTTTATCAAAGCTAGTGCTGATTTGTATTTCCCTGATGGCTAGTGATGTTGAACATTTTTTTCATGTGTCTGGTAGCCATTTGAATGTCTTTTGTAAAGAAGGGTCTATTTATGTTTTATGCCCATTTTTTGACTGGGTTATTAGTTTTTTGAGTGTTAAGTTTGAGAAGTTCTTTATATATCTTAGATATCAGCCTTTTATCTGTAATGTCTTTTGCAAAGAACTTCTCCCATTCCAGGGGCTGCCTCTTAGTTTTGTTGGCTGTTTCCTTTGCTTTGCAGAAGTTTTTGTCTTGATGAAGTCCAAAAAGTTCATTTTTGCTTTTTTTTCACTTGCCTTTGGAGATGTGTCTCGAAAAAAGTTAACTGTGGCCAATGTTGAAGAGGTTACTGCTTTTGTTCTCCTCTAGGATTTTGACGGATTCCTGTCTCACATTGAGGTCTTTCATCCATTTTGAGTTATCTTTGTGTCTGGTGTAAGGGAATGGTCCAGTTTCATTCTTCTATATGTGGCTGTCCAATTTTCCCAACACCATTTGTTGAACAGACTGTCTTTTTTCCATTGGATATTTTTTCCTGATTTGCCGAAGATTAGTTGACCATAGAGTTGAGAGTCCATTTCTGGGTTCTCTATTCTGTTGCATTGGTCTATGTGTCTGTTTTTTTGTGTCATGCTGTCTTGGTGATCACAGCCTTGTAATATAGCTTGAAGTCAGGCAATGTGATGCCCCCAGCTTTGTTTTTCTTTTTCATCTTTCTTTTGGCAATTTGAGGCTTTTCTGGTTTCTTACAAATTTGGGGATTTTTTGTTCCAGCTCTTAGAAAAATTCCAATGGTATTTTAATAGGGATGGCATTGAAAGTGTAAATAGCTCTGGGGAGGGTAGACATTTTAACGATGTATATCCTTGCAATCCATGAGCATGGAATATTTTTCCATCTTTTGTGTCTTCCTCAATGAGATACCACCTTACGCCAGTTAGAATGGCAAAAATTAACAAAACAGGAAAAGACAAATATTGGCAAGGATGTGGAGAAAGAGGAATCCTCTTACACCGTTGGTGAGAATGCAAGTTGGTACAGCCACTCTGGAAAACAGTATGGAGTTTCCTCCAGATGTTAAGAATAGAGTTACCCTACAACCCAGCAATTACACTACTGGGTTTTTACCCCAAAGATACGGACATAGTGAGAAGAAGGGCCACATGCACCCCAATGTTCATACCAGCAGTGTCCACAATAGCCAAACTGTGGAAGGAGCCAAGATGCCCTTTGACAGTTAAATGGATAAAGAAGATGCGGTCCATATACACAATGGACTATTACTCAGCCATCAGAATCGATGAATACCCACCATTTGCATCGACATGGACGGAACTGGAGGGGATTATGCTAAGTGAAATAAGTCAAGCAGAGAAAGACAATTATATGGTTTCACTCATAAGTGGCATGTAAGCCAAAACACAGAGGACTATAGGAGAAGGGAGGGAAATCTGAAAGGGGAGAAATCAGAGAAGAAGATGAACCATAAGAGACTATGGACCCTGAGAAGCAATCTCAGGGTTTCAGAGGGGAGGAGGTTGGGGGGAGGCGGTAACATGGTGATGGGTAGTGAGGAGGGCACATGCTGTGATGAGCACTGGGTGTTATACTTAACTAATGAATCACTGAACACTCATGAAAGACTAATTATGTGCTCTACGGTGGCTAACATAATACAAAAATAAAAATTAAAAAAAAAAAACTAGTGCTGAGTAAAAACTTCAGAAGTGGCTTTTGAACCCAAAAGGAAAGCCATAGGATAAAACAAGTCACCTTTTCCCAAAGTCACTCCTTTTTGCCTTTTAAAACATAACTTGTTTCCATTTCCAATCCTAGTCATCATTTTCCATATTTTCTGAAAGTTTTTGCAATGATCACAGTCTTTTTATGAGCTAATAACCATGAGTAAGTAATTCACCTTTCCAACTGATTTTTTGGTTTGTTTGTTTATAAAGTTCTGGGATTGAGAACTTCTAAAGGTTTGTTATCAGGCTCTGTAAATGGACATTTCTGATGTGTGGGATCAGTTTGGGATCAAGGCATTGCCGAGCTCTGATTGGTCAATTTCCTGTTAGTCAGGGTTGCCCATTCACAAAAGTGTGAGTTAATCATGCTTGCAGTGAGGAAGTCTTGCATGCTTTTTATTTTGTGTGTAGATTTTGATCACTTTTTCTTGCATCTGGTTAAATACCCAACCCTGTACAATTCTATGCGTGCTAAGGAGCAGATGCTCCAAATAGGTGCTCATGTTTATTTTTATTGTCTAACTGGTGCAAGTGACCCCTTTATGCACAAAGTGTGTATGGTGATTTTGTGTGAGACCAAAAGCTGTTTACTGGGAGCCAACAGGGGCTCTAGCCCAACAGAGAGTCTTGTTGAGCAGCCTCCCTTGTGAAGTTGGATGGGATTTTCTCCCTCATTAACCCACTTAGTAGTGCCTGTGCCCAACCCTCACCTTTGTCACACATCCCCTCTCTTTGGGACCTCAGGTTCAGCTCTCCATACCCATTAAAAAAATAACTGATGTATTAATGCTTCTTTAAGATATTATTTAAT
Source organism: Lutra lutra (assembly GCF_902655055.1). Classification (NCBI taxonomy): domain Eukaryota; kingdom Metazoa; phylum Chordata; class Mammalia; order Carnivora; family Mustelidae; genus Lutra; species Lutra lutra. The sequence continues at coordinate 17,724,822 of NC_062287.1, read as the reverse complement.
AAGGTGGGTTCCCTCCGCCCCGGGTATTAGTGCTTTAATAAAGGAGATTCGAATGCTGAAATGCTGAAATGACTTAACATCTCAGAAAGAGTTCTCCCATGATAAGTTTTCTGACACCAAGGCAGTCCTGTGGGAGAAGGAGGGAATGGGGCAGGCTAAATTACTTGTCCTTCTATCTCTCACCACCACTTGCCTGAGGACAACTACTGAGCAGACAAAGCTTATTTTTTGGACCCAGGGTTTCTACTTTTGCACTCCTTATTTTCAGTGATCTGAACACTCGGCGTCTTCCAACTGCCTCCAGATTCAAAGCCACTGAAGTTTAAGAGGTGCTGTGCCCAGAAATAGGGCTCTTCTCTCCAAGTAGGCATTTCCATCATTGGGTCAGAAGAGCTTGACAAGTTCATTACACCCAAACAGGGAGGTGGAGAAAATATTCTACTTGTCTGGAATGTACTGGATGTCTCTCAGAGCCCAGGGACACCATTCTGATCCTAAGAAGTTCCCTGTGGATACTGAATAGTTAATGCAGTGTCTCAAAGTTCTCAATGCACCTTCTCCCTTTCCTCTTCCAATTCTTGAGAACTTTAACCATGAGCATGGACCACAGAGGTCATCCAGATAACTCCACCTGCCTTGTCCCACTTTTTCCAGGCACAACCTTTGGCTATCCCATTTATTTGCCCAAGTTTCGCTGGAAGTATGTTTATAAATAAGTATCCAGACAGTCCCAGAGACACAGACAAACCACCATGAGCCCCTCACATTTAAGTCCATCCAACCTTTACTCTTCTTTGCTTCTGTAACTTCACACATCCAAAATGGTGGCAACATCATATTGGGCCAGGACCTAGACACAGACACATGTATTCTCATGAAAGGCCAAGTTAGATGTGCCTGGGTGGCTCAGTCATTAAGTGTCTACCTTAGGTTCTTGTTGTAATTCCAGGGTCCTGGGATCAAGCCCCACAGCAGGCTCCCTGCTCAGTGGGAGCCTGCTTCTCCCTCCCCCACTCCCCCTGCTTGTGTTCCTGCTCTCACTGTGTCTCTCTCTGTCAAATATAAAATCTTAAAAAAAAGAAGAAAGAAAGGAAGAAAGAGAGGGAGAAGCCAAGTCAGGAGAGCCTTTAGTCGAACTCTTTCCTTAAATTCTAAATGCAAAATAAACATTTAACTGCAAGCCAAAAATATTTGTAGGTTAAAGATTTATGGAATTTATTGGAGACATCCAGAATGGTGATTGATGGTATACTCATCATTTCCTCCTCGTTGCCTTGTGTTTTTTTCTCTGCTTATTCAGGTTTATTATTTATTCATTGAACTACTTTCTTTCCCCCTCTCGTGTATTTCTCTGGACCATGCTTCTTATTGTCTGCCTACTTTGTTTGCAACATACACTCAAAATTATCAGCAGTGATGCCAGACCACTTGCCATCCACACACAGGCTGGAAACATCTGATTGCAGGGTAGAAATGCCTTTAAATGGCCATTCTATTCAGTCCCCTGCTGTCAAGTCACTACTCTGTCCATGATCAACTGCTATCATCATTCAAATCTGAATAGAAACATCGATTCCTCAAGGAAGGCTTTCCTGACCTCTCCCCAATTAGATCCTGTCCCTTTGTTTGTGTTCTCATAACGGGCTGTAATGTTTTTCTTTATAGCATTCATGGTTTGCAATTATATCTTTGGGCAGTGATTTGATAATGCACATCCCTTCCATAGGACTGTGAGCCTCGCAGAGGAGAGATGTGTATGTTTCACTCACCACAGCATCCTTACCTCTTTGTTCAATGTCTAGCCCATAATAGGTATTGATAAATGTTAATTCATAGTTATTATTGTTATTATAATGAATACTAACATCTATGATCAACCTTGGAAAACAAAACCTGGCTATAGGTTTAGCGTTTAGGTTAGAGATTTATAAATTTACCTGCCTTTCCCATCCATCACTCATTCGTTCATCCATTCATTCATTCAGTGCAGTTATCAAATAACACAAATCTATGTTGCTTGACCTCTATGTTTAAGCTCCCTTTCAAGCAAATGAGGTTGAAACAGTTGAAAACTCTGCCCATTGAATGAAATTATAATTGTTCAGAGGAGAAAGGAGGATACAGAAATGATTCTGGGGGCACCTGGGTGCCTTAGATGGTTAAGCTTCTGCCTTCAACTCAGCTCAAGACCCCTACGTCTTGGGATCGAGCCCCACATCAGGCTCTCTGCCCAGCGTGAAGTCTGCTTCTCCCTCTCCCACTTCACTTGCTTCTGCTCTCTCTCACTCTCTGTCAAATAAATAAAATCTTAAAAAAAAATAATAATTCTAATACAGACTAGAGGCTATTCAATGCCCAAGATCTGGAGGTATAGGGACAGCTTCATAGAGGATATTGCCTTCAACTGAGACTCAAAGGCTGTGTGTAACTTGGACAGGTAGAGATGGAAAGGAATAGTATTTTAGTTGGAGAGAAGAGAGACCAAAGTTTGTGTCTTTATCCCTTGAATGCCATGTGCATGTAGGGGTAACAGCCAGTATCTTAGTTATCTTGAAAGGGAGATAAGGCAGAAAGTGGATTTTGAAAGAAAGTCCTGGAAAAACTTGTATGCTTATCACAGGAGCTTAGAATTTTATTCTTAGGCCAGTGGGAGTGATTGGAGGCCTGTGAGTGTGATGATTTCATCTGAATGGCGTGGTTGGGAGATTCATTTGGCATCACTGTATCTCATGGTTAAGTTGGCTATTGTGCTGACCTTGGCAACATCGTCTTCAATGCTTGGGTCCCTATCCCTGCATCTCAGTTTCTGGGGGGGGCCTGAGCTTGAACCCCTGCTGCCCTGGCCTGTGTTCAGCTGTTAAGCTTCCCTGGTACGAATTACCTGCAGACTGAAACTTTGCTTATCACCTGTGGGGGCTCAGTGGACACACTTAGCTTTGGTCTCTCAACAGGTGGACTTCTCGTGACCCATCTTCTGAGCCGGGTCTTCCTCCATCCATTTTCAGATGGGGAGCCCGACGCTTGTGAATCAGTGGTAGAACTGATTTTCCAACCCACATTTTCCTATCGCTGGTCTGTAGCTTTTTCCAAAGTTCATACTCTCTCTTAACCTTAATAAAAAGGGGTCTGAATCAAACCACAACAACTATAATTTATTGAAATTTAATTTCACCCTCTCTGTGCAGGCCCTGTTCTAAGTGCTTTTAGATGTCTTGAATCATTTAATGACCACAAAAATTTTGTAGGTAGATGCCATCGTTCTTTATTTTTTTAATTTATTTTTTATTTCTTTTTTAAGATTTTATTTACATTTTTTGCCAGAGAGAGAGAGAGAGAGAGCTCAAGCAGGGAGAGCATCAGGCAGAGGAGAAGCAGGCTCCCTGAAGAGCAGGGAGTCCAATGCGGGATTCGATCCCAGGACCCCAGCATCATGACCTAAGCTGAAGGCAGACGCTTAACCAACTCAGCCATGCAGGCATCCCAACACACGTGTCTTATTTAGTAATCACAGTTATATTAAGGGTTATCATTTCCTTTCACAGACAAGAAATAAAGTTCAGAAAAGTAAAGGTGTCCACAGTCGGAATGAGTTAAGCCGTAGAGCTAGAGTTAAAACAGGTGTGTCTGACTGCAAAAGCCATCCATTTGATGAACAAATTTGTATTAAGTGCCTACTATGAGCTGAACAGTCAGGCCAGGGAGCTGTGTAAGTCAGCAGGACAGGCATGACCCCTGCCTCTAAGGAGTTCTCGGTCCAGCAAGAAGAACCACTACCTCCATCACTAGCAGCACGATGTGTGATGAATACCGCGTTGGAGAAAACACAGTCAGTGAGCCCCTTCCTCATATCCCACAGGGGGCAAAAGTGCAAGCCTTACCTTTAAAAAAAAAAAAACAAAACTGTATGGCACATTTAATAAAGCAATTATTTTCTCACCTCAATTGTCCTTTCCACTCTAAATTACTAAGGAGTCTATTTGAACAATGGACGGTCCTCGTGGTTTGCAAAAGCACCACAATATCGAGTGTTGGACATTTTAAAACTATGAACAGATGTAGTCCCAGGATGGCAGAAACTTGGACAATACATCGATGGTAGTGGGTAAAGTAGATGTGGCATGGGACGGTGCCTTGGGGATGGCAGCTCTGGGCTGTGGGCCGTGAGAGAGGTTTGTGGCCTGGTCCTGTTTACAATTTGTCTGAGGCTTCTTGGGCTCAGCCCAGCCAGATGGACTCTTCCTCTCAAATATCAGACCTGATCTTTTCAAATAAAACAGTACAAAGCACATTAAAAGCTTTGATCCGACTGTTTACTTTGCATTTGTGTGTGTTGGGGGAAATGGGAACAAAGGAAGGATTTATTGGGCCTTACTGTGGGTGGCCACACTGCACTGCGCATGACGGGGAAAGCTAGGCGTGCTCTGAGCTGACACATCCTGGGTTCACGGCTGCACTCAGACACCCCGATTCTCCAGTTAAGTCCCTGGCCCTGCTCCGTGGGCCTCAAACATTTCAATCTTCTTGTCCTTCTTGAGATAGGGACCCGTGGTGTTTAGCTGGTCAGCCCATCCCTCCGCCTTGGGGCAGGTCGGAGGGAGTCAGACACCTTTCTTTCGATGCTCCTGGAAAAGAAATTTCTCAGCCTCTGGGTGACATGACCTTTCTTTTTCATAAACACCTGATTCTTTGAAAGTATTTCACATCAGTTTACTTGTTTGATCTACGCTCTTCTGGAACAGGTGGTTAGTATCCATACCTTCCTCCCTTCCCTCTCTCCCTTACTTTCCCTCTCTCTCACACACACACATAGACTCTACAGATATTTCCACCACATGGATTAGAAAACTGAGAGCTTTGACTGCAGGGAAGAAGAATGTGCCCATTTCCGAGATGAAAAGTACCGAAACTCAGAGAAGTTAAAAACTCCAGGGTTCATTCATTCTGGATATTGATACCAAATATCGTATCACGACGATTCATATTAAGCATACTGATTCCAAGGCCTGTTTGTTCCTTCTCCCCCGTGTGCTAGCCAACCCCGGGCTTGCAAAGTTGAAAGCTTCACGGGACTCTTGTCCTCTGACTTCCAGCTCCGTGTTCTTTGCTTCTACCAGTAGCCATTGCAAAGTGGCTATTGCACTGAGAAAATCCTCCCTTATATGTGTTTCCTATTATATATGCATAACCAGAGGCAGGGAACCTCTAAAAGGAAAGTTGCCATGAAGGTTTTGTTATCGGTAAATAAAAGGAAATTATATGGGCAGAATATATAGGGCTCTGTATGGGAATTCAGGGACCTTCTAATGTTAGGAAGGAGAATATAGCAAAGCATTGTAGCTTTATTTTCGTTCAACAGAAGAGCAACTCTGACTGCAGTAAATACAGTGGTCAGAGTATGTAGAATCTCTGAGGGTTAATATAGAATTGTCTTTTTATTTCTCCGCTCCAGGTCACCTTCCTTCCCTTGCTCCCCCCACCAATCCCGCCCTCAGATAAAACTCTTGTACACCCAGCCCTTAGTCTCTGCATAGTTCAGGGGTAGGCACTAGAGAGGAAAGGAATTTGGAAATTCCAGGACAAACACAGTACCTCAGGCTTAATAAATTGTAGTGTCTAGTAAAATTAAATGCCTCTTTAAAAAAAGATCAGTTATTCCTAGATTTCAAGACAAACGAGGTATTTGGAAAAATAAAGATAACACATGATTGTTGCATGTTTATCAAATAGAATTTTAAAATATCTGGTTGGCGTGTGAGTGCATCTGTGTGTGTGTGTGTGAATGAGTGTGTGTGTGTGTATGTTTGAGAGAGAGAGAAGGGGAGAGAAACAGAGAGAGAGAGGGAGAGGGAGAAAGAGAGAGAGGCAGGCTAGGTACTGTAATTTTAATTGCTTGTAATCTAACTTGCCTTTTTGTTCCTTTTTTTTCTTTCTTTCTTTTCTTCTTCTTCTTCTTTTTTTTTTTTTTTTGTATCAGTTAATCTGTTGGTTACATTTGCAGCCTTCCTTTGCTTCTGGTTTCATTTTCAGATGAAAAAATGCTAGGCACACAGCGCTGCTGTCTGGTTGCCATGGCGACCACAGCCTATTATCCTGCCTTGTCATTCATCAAGAAAGAATTGCACTTGACAGAGGGAGAGGAAAATGCCTGCAGTCTGCGGCACAGGAGGAAAAAAAGGTTCTCTTTTCTTCTATGTATGTAAAAGGTCTTTAATGCCCGTTTAGTTACATGTTTTATTTAGCATTATTTATTACTTGTAACGACAATAATTGATACCTGTAAAAATACATCCCCTCCCCCTAAAGTATTTAACTTGCAATTTGTTCATTTGCCTTTGCTTTCCCATTTCAAGCCTACACCTAATGCTGTACCCCACCCCCACCCCCACCGACACTGCTTCCACTCCACTAACAGAAACAGCCAAAAGATGATATTCTCCATGGAGAATGATCATTGTAAAGGTAGCTAAACAAACCTCTTCTTCCCAAAATTGTGTTTTATAATCAACTGTTCTCTTGTCCCGTTATTTTTCAAATGCATTAGTGTGATACATAATCAATCCATAAATGAATATTACTTTTGATTAAGTGACTTCTCCAAGTGCGCGGTGCCTATGAACTAGAGCATTAGCAAAATAGTACAAAAGTATGGCGATCTTTCCGTGAGATAACCGAATATAAAATCATGATTGCTCTTTGCGAATTTGGATCCAGCCCAAATCCATTGTTCTTCCAGGCAAGAAAAGGTAATGACTTGTTATTTAACTATTTCTTGGCATGGCCATTTGAATCAACCCAAATTATTTCCCCCCAATAAATGATGTAATAAATTCTCTAAGTTTAACTACCTAGGCTTTTATTGATTATTATTTATTTAAGTCTGATATTTTCCCCCTCACCATTCACCTCTTATGATATCTATAACAAGTGGGCCATTGCAGACAACTTTGTTCTGCTGGTTGCTTTGCCCTTCTTGAATTGCTTGATTTCCTTGGTGGACAGGAGCAGTTGTAAAAGAGGTGGTATTTTATTTTATTTTATTTTATTTTATTTTATTTTTATTTTTTTTTAAAGATTTTATTTATTTATTTGTCAGAGAGAGAGAGGGAGAGAGAGCAAGCACAGGCAGACAGAATGGCAGGCAGAGGCAGAGGGAGAAGCAGGCTCCCTGATGAGCAAGGAGCCCGATGTGGGACTCGATCCCAGGACACTGGGATCATGACCTGAGCCGAAGGCAGCTGCTTAACCAACTGAGCCACCCAGGTGTCCCAAGAGGTGGTATTTTAAAGCTGATATCTCCTGAGCTTGGTGTTTGAATATCTGCTTGATCTTTTGTCTCGGAGATCAGAGAGCCACTGGACAATCGTGATACTTCACCCTGAGCTCGTTCAACAGCAGCATTTAGCACCCCTGATGTTTTTGCAGTTAAGACACCTCACCTTGAGTGTAAACGGGCAGCTTGGTGGAGGAATACAAACAACTTCTCAAGTTCAAGTTCTCTTCTTTTGGAAGACTTCTCAAGTTCAAGTTCTCTTCTTTTGGAAGACAACTTCCCTCCTAGAGGCCATGCTTCACTAGCAGACACGGAGACGCTGAAATCCTATTTCTACACTGTAAATGAAGCAGAGAGTTGGACAATTACTCTGTCACTTTTGGTTTGGAGATGGTTCAGATTCTAACCTTCCCACCACTTCCTTAATTATCTGGATAATTCTGGCAGGAGGAGGTTTGGGGGTGGAGAGGGATACTTTTAACAGAATTAAATAATTACAGCTGTCAGGAAATTTGTCCTGGGTTTTAGATACTGCTACCCAATCATTCCAAACCTCTTGATTTTCAGCCCATCTAAGATGAGTTCCATTAATGCAGACCCCCCAGCATCCTTTATATACCTTGGGCATGTAAAACTCTAGAAGCCATGGAATGTTTTTCCTCAACCTCGATGTTTGGGAGAGCAAAAGGAAACAACAAAAAAGAGAAAAGATAGATTAAGTTTAGAATCATGGCTATTTTCTGTTGGTTCTAAACTTTTACTTTAATATTGCAGCAACACCGCTGTTCATTTCCTGTTAAACTTCAAGCCCACCTTTTGATTTTCAAATGTCCCTTAGGCTAATGTTTTCACTAAAGAATGAAATGAACAGGCAGAAACAATTAAGCGAGCAGATACAGTGAAAACGAACACCACACTGCACTTTCACAGCAGAAATGGAAGTGTATGAAGGAATTCTGCTTGGAATTTGATCCTACAGGAGCAAAGCTCTTGCTTCTTGTCATTTTTCTTTTGCCCACCCCCAACGCACACCACTTCCCCTTTATGAAGAAGGGAAAAAAAAAAAAAAACCTAGGCAAGCAAAAGAACTCCTAAATACTCACAGGCATGGGAAATATTTCCTCTGCCGGTTACTCGTACAGGATAATCTCCAAGAAAAAAAAAAAGAATTCATCTAGATATTTTAAACTGCAAATGTCTCCCAAAGCCTGTTAAATGTTCACATATGTCTTTATGAAACTGTAATATGGATTGTTTATACACTCTTGATTAAGGGCATGAACATCATTAAACAGGATCAAGTCAGTTTCAAAATGGAAAATTATAAAATCAGATACAATTGTAACCTACAAGAAAAAGTGTGCATTAAGAAAAACGAACCACAAAAGTTAATAATCTGTGACTCTTCCCATAAAGAGATAAACCAATAGCCAAAAGTGAGCTGTTAGAGAGCCTTCTAAGTTCCATCAGGAATTAACGAGGAAGTAATTAACTGTACCCCAAACAAATCTGCCATCACATGTTTATAGCATTTTTGTCACTCTATGAAAGCTCTATCTTCTTTTTTAGCACCAAACTGAGAAATTTTACATGGCAGGAGCTTGGCATTCCTATGTTTGGATTTACTTTATTAAGAAGAACTAAGTCATCGTCTGTGATAAATAAGAGCCTGGTTACAGCAGCCAGGTAAAGTTGCTGAGAACGAGGTCCTGTTGCAGTATTCTCATCTGACAACAGATCTGTATGACAGCATCAGGGTTGATTCCCATTTAAATTCAAACTTTATTTCTAAGATGGTATGCAGTGGGAAATTGCCTTGTGAGAGGATCAGAACACCAAAATACACATAAAGTTCAAATCTTGGGGATGGCCTTTGTCAGGTAAGACAATACCCCAGTATTGTCTGGGGTACTGACATGGGTTAATCTGGATGATGGAGGGTATCCATAAAGGTTATACTGAGTGGAAGGCATGTTTTTGTTTTTTACTGAATTCTTCCCTTAGTATTTTCCCAGTGAAACACCTCTTATAAACCAGGGACTTTGTATTTTTATTGTTGTTATAGGTTTTTTTTTTTTAATACCAGTATAAATAGTTTTACTCTACAGTAGTGAGGATTTTGAAGACAGCTACTAGTAAACATAAAACCAGCTACAGAAAGGCATTAACATGGATTTTTTATTTGAGATTCCAAGAGGGGATAAATTTGTTACTCTAGCCAAGGGCTGGTTATGTGGAAATTGACTTCATATAATAGGAAACATTTCCATGGAAAAGAAGGTAATTTATATTGGTTAAAACACCAAACACTGACACACTTCCTCTTCTTTGTTACTTCTAAAAACAACAAAAACCTCACCTATGCGGTGGCTAGATGTGAGAACTCTTCCAGTAAACCATTCTTCTTCCAGGTGTCCTGATACTAGTCCTAGAGCACTTACAAAAGCACAAATGAATTTTTAGCTATCCATTGAAGCCATAAGTGGGTGAGGACATTTTCTTAATCTTACCTACAGCTATATGTCATGGGTAGCATTTGAACTAAGCAAATTGAGATCTCCTCGTCATCTTTCTTGTCTTTGTAACACAAGAAAAAGTAAATCTAAAATGTTTTGCAAGACAATATCACTTTTTAGATTATAGTGTTGTATTTGTTAAATGTTTAAATGACCTTACAGAAAGAAAAATATGGGCAGTGGTGACAGGGAAAATATAATGGCATGAATTTATTGAGATGGGTATTACTACATCTCAAAATTAATCACTATCATTTAAGATTCTCTTTTCTGGAAGTTCATAACAGCCTCCCCCAAAGACATGTCCACCCAGAATCTGTGAATGGGGCCTTATTTGCAAAAAGGGACTTTGCAGACATACTTAAGCTGAAGAGATTATCCTACATAGGGGTGGGCTCCACATCCAATGACAAGCTTCGTTGTAAGAGAAAAGAAGGGGAGGAAACACATACAGACACACGGGGGTTGGGGGGTCAGATGAAGAGGGAGGCAGGGAAGACAGAGGAGCGATGAGTCTACAAGACAAGGGATACCAAGGATTGCCAACAGACAGTAGAAGCTAGGAGATAGACATCAACCTCCAGAAGGAGCCAACCTGGCTACAGGTTCTTTTCCTGGACTTCTGGCCTCTAGAAAGGTAACAGAATATATTTCAGTTGTTTCAAGTCCTTCGGTTTGTGGTAGTTTGTACAATAGTTCTGGGTCATTCAACAATTAAAGCAAGAAGGGGACATATTAGAACACTGAATACAAGGGAGGACAGAATGGCCAGGCTGTTAGGTCAATATGTAGCTGGAACTCATAAACAACCAAAACAGAGGGTCCAAATTCTGCCAGGACTCTCCATCTCTCCCCTCTGCTTCATTGTCCCACAGTGACAAGGAGACACTTGTCACATGCCAGGAGACACAGATGCTAAAGTCTCCTGAGGTTTCCATTGTATAGCTTCAGTCATCTCAAACAGACCCATTCCCTTTCATATTTCCAAATTCCATGGAAAGGTTCTACTTTCCTAATTTGGTTCATGCCTATCTCTGAACCAAGACTAAGCTGCCAAGATCTCACAAAATATGGCCATTCCTGAGAAAAGCATATAAAGAGGTCAAGGTGCTGGTGTGAGGGGGGTCTAACACATGTGATCTTTTTTTCTCTGTCTGTGATGCTAGAGCCACAAAGACATTTGCAAAGACATTTGTTCTGTGGGTTCGATCTGGAGAGGACTCTGGGCTCTCTTATTTACTAGAGGTGTGATGTGAGCAAGTCACTTGACTTTTCTGAGCGGCTTTATCTTCTTTGGAAAGATAAGGTTAGAGTCACTGTACATCTAGAAGGATCTCGGTCAAGTTGGGGAAGGATGATAATAGAAGGATAGAACTTCAATGGACCTTCAAGTCAGACAAGGTCAATCACTTCATTTTTGTAGATGAGATCTCAGAAGTTAAGCTGGTAAGAAAACTGGGGCAAGAATTTAGGTCACTCAACTACCAGGTTAGTGCTCCTTTGTTATTTTGTAGGATCTGTCCCCATTCCTGTGGATATAAAAGAATGTCTCATCTGAAGGGTGTCATTCAGCTAAGTAAAAAGCACCTCTCTTAGAACAGACACTGATATGACCCTTTAGATCAGATCGTGATGTAGGGCAAACAGTGTCAAAAAAGAAGGTGCAAAGATGTGCGCTGAACGTAAAGATGTGAGGAACCCAGCCTAGGTACTTGCAAGAGTTTGCCTGCCCTTATTCTTCTAGAACGTAGTTATTCTGAGACAGTTTTCAGAAAGGAGAGAAAGAAGCCCTCGTAGGATCAGAACCCTCTAATTTTTAAGCCATTTTTGTTTCTATCCCTCTACCCTGTGTTTATTTTTCTTTTGCCATCTCTTATTACATAATGAACACATTTTGAAAAGGCTCACTTGCTTCAGTGGTGCAATGAGGAGATCTAGAGAAAGGTCTGGTTTTCTTTGGGCCAAGGTTGGACCAGAATAAGGGCACCTATGGATATGTCTGGCGACTATAGTTCAGCTCAGTTTGTAAGCTTCTAACAACTTGATGTTCATGCCTATGTTCTAAAGTTTTCTAAGATCAACTACATTCTCAGTTTGCTCTGAACCAGAAAGATCTACTCTAGTTTCTTGAGGATACCATAATCATAACCCATGAGACCAATCCATACTGTTGTATATGTAGGCACAAGTGTATAGTCACAAAGACACACACCCTATAACGTGTAGCATTCCCAGAAAAGGGTTTTTGTTTTTTGTTTTTTTTAATTCAAAGAGAGCAGGGACAGAGGCAGAGGGAGAGAATCTCAAGCAGACTCCCTACTGAGCATGGAGCCCAACGTGGGGCTGGATCTCATGACCTTAATCATGACCTGAGCTGAAATCAGGAGTCAGATGCTTAATGGACTAAGCCACCCAGGCATCCCAGGTATGCTTCTTTTTAAGGCCCTATTCTGGAAGAAATATTGCTTTAAATGACTACTCTGAGCAGAAGAATGTTACCTGAATTTGCTAATAAGATACATTATTCACATAACTATCTGCCGGAAAAATTTCAAAATGTTCTTTTTTTAAAAAATTATTTATTTATTTATTTGACAGATAGAGATCACAAGTAGACAGAGAGGCAGGCAGAGAGAGAGGAGGAAACAGGTTCCCCGCTAAGCAGAGAGCCCGATGCAGAGCTCGATCCCAGAACCCTGAGATCATGACCTGAGCCGAAGGCAGAGGCTTAACCCACTGAGCCACCCAGGCGCACCTCAAAATGTTCTTTAACACAGAAATTTTTGAATATGGTGAAAAGATTGCTTGAAAATGATAGAAGATACACCTTAGTATGAAGACCATATTGAGTTAAAACCCAGTTAATTTAGGTGTCCCTATAGATACCACAAATGATAAATAATTCAACCTATGAATCTGATCGTTAAACTCCAAGCCCTTCTCACTAGGTTTTGATGAGACCAACATTAACCAAGCCCTTTTGTTACTCCTTGATCCACCCTGAAACTTACTCCGTTGTTGCCAGTCGTCCTCCTGCTCGCTGTCCCTTGCTGTCCCTGCCCCATAACAGTCTGTGCTGAAATGGCTTCTCCCTTGCCAGAGTCTTTCAGGTAAATTTCAGTCCCAAAGTCTGCAATTTCTCAGATTTTGTAGATAGGAAGTTATGATTATGTTCTAAGGAATTTGCTTTCTTTCAATGGCCTTTGCAAAATGTATGCCATTTTATTTCTGCCAAAGAATGGCTTCTCTGTGTCTGTGCGCAGGCCTGACACCCATCTCTTTGCATGCCTCGGCAATGCTCTGGGGCAGAAGGGAGTCTTACGTACGCAGCCATTCATCGGATTCGTTGGGCAAGTGTTTATTGAGTCCTTACTGGTCTTCCAGATAATGCTCTAGATTCTTGAGCTCCAGGAGCATACAAAATGAGCCAAATTAATTGGCCTTCTTTAAGAACTTATATTCCATTGGGTAAAAGAAACAATTTTTAAAAACCACAATGAGTGTAATAAATAGGCTGTGGGGGGAAGAAAAAAATAACAGAGAAAGGGTATTCAGGAGTGTTAGTAGAAACAGGGGTACAGGTTGCAATTTTAAATAGGATGAATAAAGTAGGGGCGGGTCTCCCTGATATAGTGTTTGAGCAAAGATGTTCGCTACAAGAGGAAGTTAGATATGTGAACGCAAGCAACAAGAATATTCCAAGCAGGTAGTACGATCTTTGCAAAGGCACAAAGGAGAGTGAGGACTTTGCCTGTGGCGGCGGGCAGAGTCATCTCCCCAGAAGTATTAGGAGGTCCACGTTGTCATACGTGAACCTATTAATACGACCCCTTCCATGGGAAAAGGGACTTTGCAGATGCGACTAAGTTAAGGACTTTGAGGTGGAGAGATTATCCTGGTGGGGCCAGTGTAATCACAAATATCTTCAGAACTGAAAGAGGGAGGCAGGAGAATCAATCAGAGAAGATGTGTGATAGAAAGCAGAGGTTGAAGTGATGTCATTACTGGTTTTGAAGATGGGAAAACTGCCATGAGCCAAGGAATGCGGGAAGCTTCTAGAAGCTAGAAAATGCGGGAAGGGGGTTCTTCTATAAAGAAATGCAGCCATGCCAACACCTTGATTTTAGCCTGTTGAGACGCTTTTTGGACTTCTGACCTCTAGAACTGTAATAAATTTGTGTTTTAAGCCAATAATTTTGTGTTTGTTAATTAAGAATGGGAAACCAATGAAGTAGCTCAAGAATATTCCTTCATTTATTCAGATAATTTTCAGATAATATTACTTTATGCATCTAACACATGCCAGGCACTGAAAGAGAACTAGAGGTACAGGGTTAAAACACATAACTCTTACTTTGAAAGCTATGATCTCAAAGCAATGATAAACAATTCCTATAAGATGTGGTAAAAGCTATGTATGATAACACTAAGCACACAATACTTGGTGAGCACGTATGAGGGACAGTTAATCAGACTGAGGAGGAAATAATGGCCAGGAAGTCTTCCTGAGAGAAGTGATATTTGAACTAAAATTCAAATGATTAGTAGAAATTAATCTGACAAAAATGGGGGGGAAAGAACATTACAAATATAAGTTATATTGAGTTCAGAATGCCCCAAGAGAACACATCACATGGATGTGAGTAGCTTGCTAATTACTGGGAAGTAAAATGAAAGGCATAAGAAACCAAGCATGAACATACTCATAAGATATAGACCTGAAATAAACAAATAGGTATAGTAAAAGTAACATAATGTTATTAATCTTTTATTGGGGTATCATTTGCCTATTAGGAAATCGACAGATTGTAGATATGCAGTCTAATTAGATTTGACTACTGAATTTCACTTCCATAACCCATACCCTAACAAGATCCAGTCAATTCTGCTGCGTCTCAAAATATGCATTCCTAAAAGTCACCACTGCTGCGCCAAACCACGCAATAAACATCCCTTCATAGGTGCACAAAACGGGACAGGGACAAAACCAAACATTTGTCAGCAACACAAAAAAGTAAGTAAGAGCCTAATAAAAACAGCAGTGCAGTTTTATACATGCTAGGTGATTAAGAAATTCGTAAGTGCTGTAATAAATATGATGCTCTACCTTGAAAAAGACCTGAAATTTGCATGTGAAAGTGGGCATTGGAAGGGTTGCATTTTGTGAGTTATTGTAAAGTGGAGGAAGGAGGATTCCTTGAAATGAGCCAGAAATATGTAACATTTTATGTGGATGGTTGTGGCTCGTAACCCATGAGATGAACTTAGGTAGCTACTAGGTTTTAAATTTATTTTTAAAGATTGTGTTTATTTATTTATTTGAGAGACAGCATGCATGACTGCAGGGTGGGGGGTGGTTGGGGTGAGCAGGAGGAGCGGGGGCTGGGGGTGGTGGTGTAGGAGCAGAAGGGGAGGGTAAAGGAGAGGGAGAGAATCTCAACCAGCCTCCATGCCGAGCAGGGAGCCCAAGCAGGGCTCAGTCCCAGGACCCTGAGATCATGACCGGAGCCAACACCAAGAGCATAACCAATTGCACAACCTAGATGCCCTAGGTATAGCTAGTCGATGTTTGAGGTGTGTTCTTTTGTGTACGATCTGTGTTTTCCTATGCACCTCAGTTCAGCTGGATGCAGTTTTCCCGCCTTCAAATAGGTTTCTTGCTGGCAGAATCATGCATAAGCAAATGAAACATTCACATAGTGCTCAATATTTTCCCTCATGTATCAATTGCACTGAAACAAATTCACATTTTCAAAACAAGTGTTGCAACAGAATTAACTAACATTAACATTTCATCACCCCCAAAGATCCCTGTACTTCTGCCCAATCAATTGCCAATTCCCACCCCAAAGGCAAACAGTGTTCTGATTTCTATCACCATAGATTAGTTCTGTCCCTTCTAGAATTTCATATCCAGGGAATCACACAATCTGTACTCTTTGGGGCCTGGCTTCTTTCACTCAAATGGTTTTGAGGTTTATTTGCGTTGCTGCTTTCACTGGTAGTTCATTCCTTTTATGGGCAAGAAGGATTCTATTATATGGATATGCAATAATTTGTTTTTTTCATTTCCTTGTTAGTGCTCATTGTGGTTGTTAGCAGGTTTGAGCTATCAAGGACAAAGCTTCTGTAAACATATTGTACATCTCGATTTATATACATATGTTTTCACTTTTCTTGGGTAAATACCTAGAAGTAAAATTGCTGGGTCATGAGTAGGTATATGTTGAATTTTGTGAAGAGTGCTCAAACTTCTTAAGTAGCTGTACCATTTACACGTGCATCAATCATGTATGAAAGTGTTAGTGGTTCTACATCCTCAGCAAGATTTGGTGGGGTTCATCTTTCAGTGATTCTACTGGGTCCATAGAGGTACCACATTGCGACTGAAATTTCCATTGCTCTGATAATTGATGATGTTGGACACTTTTTCAAGTGCCAGCCAGCTATTCATATAGTTTTTTTGTGTGGGTAATGCCTTATATTCATTTTATTGGATGTTTGTCTCATTATTATGGAGTTGAAGGAGTTGTTTTTATATTCTGGAAACGAGTCCTTTGTCATATATGTGAAATAGAAATATGACACACACCCGTATATAGATGATGAAAGCCCATAGATAAATGATAGATAGATAGATGATATATTTATTGATGTCCAACTTAACTATGTCTTTTTTATACTTAGTAGTTTCTAGGTTGTATCTAAGAAATTCTTGTTTACCCCCAAATCATTGATATATTCTTCTGTTTTTTCTTACAGAAGATTCAGAATTGTGGAGTTATGTTTTTTTACAGATTTAGGTTTATAATTAATTCCAAATTAATTTTGTTTACGTATGAAGTTGGGGTTTTGATTTGTTCATCTTACTCCATGTTGATAGCTGTTATTCTAGGACTATTTGTTGAAAATAATTTCCTTACTCATTTAATTACTTCGGCACGTTAGTCAAAAATTAGTAGATCATATAAGTATGGATATATTTTCTACTCTCAGTTCTATTCTACTAATCTATTTGTTAATGTTCATACCAATACCACACTGTCCTAATTTTTACAACTTCATTATAGGCTTTAAAACCAGGTACTGTGCACCCTCCAAATATGTTACACTTTTCAAAATTATTATGGCTCTTCTAAATTCTTGCATTTCCAAATACTTTTACAATCAGCTTATCAAATTCTGTTTTTAAAAAGCCTGCTCAGTTTTTTAAAACTGAGATTGTGTGAGCTATAGATCAATTTAAGAATAGACAGCTTAATAACGTTGAACTTTCTAATCCATGAAAATAGTATATCTGTGCATTTATCTGGTCACCTTCAATTTATCTCAACATTTTGTTAAATTCTTCCAATTTTATTGTTAAATTACTTGTTAAATGTTTAGAAACATTCTATGTTTTAATGATATTGTAAATGGTATGTTTATAGTTTATTTTTTAATTTTCTTATTGCTAATATATAGAAATACAAATGACTTTCATACGTAGACATTAAATTTTGTGATACTAAATTCATTTAGCTCTGGTTGGGATGTTTTGTTTTGGTATTTTCTCTAGGGTTTCCTGTATATATCATGTCATCTATATATCAAGACAGGTTTGCTTTTTTCTTTTCAGCCTAAAAGCCTATTTTTTTTCATATTGTCTTCTTGTACAATGAGGAATAAGTGTAATGAGAATGAACATCCTTGCTTTGTTCCCTATCTAAGAAAAGCTTCAATATTTTACAATTATATAAAGATGATGTTAACTGTGCCTTTAAAAATGACTTTTGGGGAAATTTTTTTCCATTTCTAATTTACTGGGTAGTTATTATTATTGGTTATTAAATTTAGTCAAATGCTTTTTCTTCCACTAATGAAATAAGCAAATAATTTTTATTTTTATTATCAATATGTTGAATTATACTGATTTTATTTTTAATATTAAAATGCTTTTGTGTTTCTGGAATAACTTCATTAGTTCATGATGTAGTCACCTGTTTATATATCTGGATTGGGCTGTTAGTATTTTCTTAAGGAATTTGGTATTTGTGCTAATGAGAGGTATTGGGTAATAATTTTCTTTTCTTTTAATGCACTTACATGATTTTGGTATCAGGGTAATATTGACTTCATAAAATGAATTGAAAAGTTTTCCCCCTTCTTATATTCTTGAAAGAGTTTGTGTAAGATTTGTATTATTTCTTCCTTAATTGTTTGATAGAATTCACTTGTAAGTCATCTGAGTCTGGAGTTTTCTTTGTGGGGATATTTTTAGATTATGAATCAATGTCCTAATGGATATAGAACTATTATGATTTTTTATTTATTCTTATGTTAGCTTTAATAATTGGTATTTTTCAAAGGCTTTTCCTTTTTATGTAAATTGTCAGATTTATCTTCATAAAGTTGTTCGTATTATTCACTTATGAAGTTTTTAAGTTTGAATGACTTGTATTAGTACTCCTTTCATTTGTAATATTGATAATTTATATTTTCTTCTTTTTCTTGATTAGTATAGCTAAAAGTTTATCAATTTTATGAATCTTGTTAAAGAACCAGTTTGTTTTCTCATTACTTTTCTCTATTATTTGCCAATTTTGTACTTAATTGATTTCAGCTCTTATCCTTACCTTTCTTTCTATGTTCTTCCTTTGGATTCATTTTTTTTTTCCCCTGACTTTTCTACTTCTTGAGCTGGAATCTTATATCACTGCTTTTAAACCATTCTTATTTTCTAACATAAACATTTAAAGGTATAAGTTTCTTTCTAAGCACTCCCTTAGATTCATCCTACAAATTTCATGTTATATTTCTATTTTTATTGTGTTTAAAATATCCTCTAATTTCCATTTAGTTTATCTTATACCTATGGTTTAATAAGGAGTAATTTGATTGATTTCCAAAAATTAGAGGATTTTCCAAGTGTTTTTTTGTTATTAATTTCTAATTTAATCCCATTGAGGTCAGAGACCATACTGTTAGTGATTTAAATTATAGTAAATTTATTGAAACTTGTCTTATATCTCAGCATACCGTTTATCTTGTTTGTGTTTTATGATCACTTGAAAAGCAGGTGGATTTTCCAATTTGTTGGGAGGGGTGTTTTGTACATATGTAAGGTTGTGTGGGTTAATAGAATGGCTCACATCTTCTATATGCTTATTAAGCCTCTACCTAGCTATTCTATCAATTGTTGAGATAAAAGGTTGAAATCACTGGTTGTAGTTGTGAATTTGTCTGTCACATCTGTCACATCTTCCTTTATCATCCATGTTTGCTTCATGAATTTTGATGTTCTGTTATTGGATACATACCCTCTTATGCCTTCTTCATGATTTCATAATTCTATCATTATTCTCTTTATCTCTGGTAAAATTTCATCCTGAAGTCAGCTTTGTCTAATATTAATATAGCCACTCCATCATTCTCACGATTAATGTTCTTGTGGTATATCTTTTTTTCTACATTTATACTTTTAAGTTATCTGTGTCTTTATGTGTGAATCTGTTATAAACAGCACAAATTGGGTCATGCTTAGCATAATACTGGAGTTTCACTTGTAATGAAATATTTAGTCCATTTACATGTAGTATATTTACTTATAAATTTGGATGAGGATTGCTTTCTTACTATCTTGCTATTTGTTTCTATTTGTCTCACCTGTATGTTTTCATTTTTCCTCCTCTTTTCATCCTAATTTTAGATTGAGTATATTTTATTATTCCACTTTACATATTCTGATGTCTTTTTATTTATGCCTCATTTATCAGAATCCTTAACTTATTATAGTCTGTCTTGAATTAATATCAGTCCATCTCTTGTAAAACATAGAAACTTACATTTTTTCCTGGCTTTTTTCCCTTCCTATGGCTGTCACACTTTAACATCTACACTGAGATGCTTAAATTTTTTTCAGCTTTCTTGGTCTGTATTTCAGTTTAGATAATTTCTATTTTCCTGTATTTAAATTCACTGATGTTTTCTGTTGCTGTTAAGCTCATCCAGTGAAATTTTTCCTTCAGTTAACATCTCTGTTCTTTTAAGTTCTAAGATTTCTCTTTGTTTTTCTTTTTATGTTCTTTTATAAAATTTCCTTTCTCTTTTGTGTTTCTCTACCTGTTACCCCAATTTATCCATATTTTTCTTTGAACTCTTGAACATATTTATAATAGTTGTTTTGGGGTTCTTGTCTCTTAATTCCATTATCTTTGTCACTTTGGGATCTGTTTTTATTAACCGATTTTTCTCCCAGCTATGGGTCTCATTTTATAGCTTCTTTATATGTAGTAGTTCCTGATTTGATGCTGAATATTGCAGATATTATGTTGTTGAGTGTCTGGCTATGGTTGTCTTCTTAATAGTGTTGAATTTTGTTCTGGAAGGCAGTTAAACCAAAGTAGCATGATTCTTTTGGGTCTTGTTTTTAAACTTTGTTAAAACAGGTCTACAGTAGCCTTTAATCTAGGGATAAATTTGCTCTTTGTCTAAAACAATATTTTTCTGGGTTCTCTACCAAGCACTGTGGCTCCACTAAGAGGTCTCTACACTATGGTTGGTTAGAACTTGGATGTCTCTCTACCTTGTGCAAGCTCTAATATTTGTTCTACTCACAACTCCTCAATAGTTTTTCTTTCTCCAGTAGTTGTCTTTGCTCAGTAGTTGTTGTTTATAATACCTTATGGCTTCCTATCCTGTGCATGTGAAGTTTTGTGTTCAAACATTCAAGTGCTCCCTATATGGATTTACCACCACCACCACCACCAACAACAACAACAACAACAACAAAAACCTCCAGACTCTGATCCCTTTCTCTTTAGCCAAGTAACACCATTGTTTTCTGGGTTCCCCTTTCCTGCACTATGGTTCAGAAAGTACCTCCAAGCAGAAAGCCAGGGAGATTATGGAGCTCATCTAATTTAGTTTCTTTTTCCAGAGCAATCACTGTTCTGTATTGCCTATGGTTCAACAGCTGAAAATGGTTATTACATATATGTTGTCCTGTTTTTATAGTTCTATACCAACTTCTTAGTTATCACTGGTTAGCAGGTATTTTAATGCTAAAGCATTTTGGTTGCCAGTTTCTTGGAAGAAAAGCCATGCAATGCAATATTCCTTCATAACAAGAAATACTACCCTAGTAATTATAAATTATACTTTAAATTTGTTTGATACGTATATGTGTTCATGTGTGTGTACATTTGTATAGATGTATGTGTGTGTGTAATGGGATTTCAGTAATCAGAAGAGGCAATAATCATTTAGTTTTATGCATACAATCTCTTTATCAAATTTTTTTTCATATCAATTTTGGTTAGCTTGGGCCTTTCTGAGACCCTAGAGAATTAACAACTGAGATTCAGAATGAAAGCGATTTTTGCCATTTTCTTCAATACTAAACTACATCTCTTTTCAGAGTGTTATTCACCTAAGGTAGAGAATAATTCTATTGGTGGGAGAGCTAATTAGAGTCAATTATACCCTAATAGACCTGACAGACTTTACATGAACTGCAATGTAAAGTGGATTTGTCCTTTGTATTCATGTGGTTGATTCAGGGAGAACATCATTCATGGTATTTGTGAGACACCAGAAGGAGTGTCCAGGTTAATGGAACAAAAATGGATTCCTATTGTTTAGATAATAAAAAATCTGCATGAATTAGCTTGTAAGCAACTGGAACCAAAAATGTATCCATTATATTGAGCCATATGTTATCTGGTACTTTTTTGAAACTGATTTCTATGATATAGACAAGTTTAGCAATTTTTCCGGAGGTTTTCTTAGTAAGAATAATTCTTAGGCCCTGTAAATTTTGAGTCCCTAGTAATACCCTAGTAAACATGGTCAAAACCAAAGTTGTGAATACATAGATTTTTTAAAATAATGTACACATGAGTATGTATTGGGTGTCATTAATTTAATTAGTCATTCAACAAACACATTTTGACTACCAGGTAACTGCTCTAGATGCATGACAGAATATCTTTTAGATAGAAACCTATGTATGTGTCAAAATATGAATATAAATGACTTTTCATTATCTACACATTGAACAAACTAAGAATTTGAGAACCCATCCTCCCTATCTGCCAGTCTAGGAACATGAGAGCTATCATTCATTTCATGGAAAATGAGAGAACTTTCTTTACCTGAAAGTGGAATTGCATTGTTAGTAGCCATTTCTACATTTCAGACCTGCTAAACTTAAAATCAGTCTCAGCTCTGAGCAGAAACTGTGGATTGATTTTTTTTTCCCTTTTTTAAAAATACTTTTTTTGAAGCCATAACGTCCTTGGCCTAAATAATGGATGAAAGAGTTTGTTACTCAGGAATCTTTTTTTCTAAATGTTACATGAAATCAATCTCAGTTTCCATATAGCTTCCAGAATTGTTGTTAAATGCTAAGTTAATTTTCCATTGTAGTTGGCACTGTATCATACCGCATGCGATTGAAGATCCCTGTGGGTCATAGACTACAGGATGGTGTAGGGTTCTCAGCAGATGCATCTGTTAATTACTTAGTGTTTGTAAGGCATTTTCAAAATTAAAGAAAGAGGATCATTCACTTTTATCAGCTTTGGAGTCTCTTTCTTCATGGAGATGGAACATCGAATCGTTGTCACAGATCCATTGCGGTTGGCACTTGAGGCTTGTAGGAGAAGCAAATGCCAGTCAATTCTGCGATTCTCATCTAAAAATACATAAAGCCCAGCAGAGTTGCGCAGCGGAAGCGTGCTGGGCCCATAAAAATACATAAAGCCCAAGTTGTACTCTGGAGATTAACTGGCTTTATCGATAGCAAATGTCCTCCTTCCCCTGAGATTAATAAGAATTCAGACCTGGTCAGGCTGTTTTTATATCTGTCCTGGATGACACTTTGAACAGATGCTATATAGAAAAAAATACAGATGTGTATTTGGTATTTAATACTTTCTTTATGGGAAAGTGCATCTAGACATTTTAAATATAACAACTAATATGTATTATATATCCTTTCTTTTCCTATGAAAGAATTCATTGATATCTGGGGATACCTATATATAATAAGCGATGGATACATAATACATACACATAAACATACATGCACGCATTTTAAAATTCTGTTAAATTTCAGTTTGCCCTTGAGCCTCCAAATAGCCAGGCTATGTCAGATCAACATGAAGGCAATACAATTAATTTCAAAGTAAGTCTTCAGTTTTAAAGACTAAAAGTCAGTTTCATTTACGCAATTTCATTTGGCTGTTCTTTTTCATAGAACTGACCAGTTTTTAAAAATTTATCATTTTTTAAAATTTTAATTCCAGTATAGTTAACATACAGTGTTATATTAGTTTCAGGTATACAATGTTGTGACTCAACATTCTATACGTTACTCAGTGCTCAGCATGATAAGTGTGCTCTTTAATCCCCATCACCCCACCCACCTCCCCTCTGGTAACCATCAATTTATTCTCTATAGTTAAGAGTCCTGCTTTTTTGGTTTGTCTCTTTTTTCCTTTTTTTCATTTGTTTTGTTTTTTGAATGTCACATATGAGTGAGATCATATGATATTTGTCTTTCTCTGATTGACTTATTTCACTTAGCATAATACCCTCAGATCCACCCACGTTGTTGCAAATAGCAAGATTTCTTTCTTTTTTATGGCTGAGTAGTATTCCATTGTATATATACTACATCTTCTTTATCCATTTATCCATTGAAGGACATTTGGGCTGCTTCTATATCTTGATTATTGTAAATAATGCTGCAATAAACATAGGATGTATATATTTCCTTGACTTAGTGTTTTTGTATTTTTGGGTAAATGCTCAGTAGCAGTATCTGACCAGTTGTTTTGATAGTACATAGATATTTTGAAGATACATGTCAGCTTGTAATTATTAAATAATTAACTTTGTATGTAACATAAGCTATTTTTATATTTTTTAAAAAGCCTAGATGCTTAAAAGACAGCTCGTTAAGTTATTCGTTTGGGTTCCTGCATAAGGATTTTATTTAAAACCAGTTAAGGAAGAGTGATACCAACTCTAATCTTTAAAGGGTAAAGGAGATCATCTTTAGTCTTAAAAGAATAGTGAAGTGGGGTGCCTGGGTGGCTCACTAGGTTAAGTTGTCGACTCTTGATTTCGGCTCAGGTCATGATCTCAGGGTCCTGAGATCGAATCCCACGTCAGGCTCCATGTTCAGCAGGGAATCTGCTTCAGAATTCTCAGTCTCCCTCTGCCCCTGCTCCCTGCTGGCTCACTCTCTCTGTCCAAAATAAATAAATAAATAAATCTTTTAAAATAATAAAAGGATTTGAAGAGCAGAATTATTTCAGTTTAGGGTAAGGAAGAGAGTATCTCAGGGACCCATAGTGTTCTAAAGAGACCCTCTAAAGAGACACTCACTAGGTAAGTTCCACACAGAAATTAGAAAGATAAAAATAATAGAAGGGCTACTTTCTTTCTTTCTTTTTTTTTTTTTTTTAAGATTTTATTTATTTGAGAGAGAGACTGAGAGAGAGCATGAGAGGGGAGAAGGTCAGAGGGAGAAGCAGATTCCCCGCAGAGCTGGGAGCCCGACGCAGGACTGGATCTGGGACTCTGGGATCATGACCTGAGCCAAAGATGGCAGCTTAACTAACTGAGCCACCCAGGTTACTGAAGGGCTACTTTCTTTAGAGGATATTGTCTTCAGAATAATGGAGAAGATAAAACTGACTTCTAGGAAACTGAAGGAAGAAGCAAGCCAAAAAGCATACTAACATGGGATTATTAACCAGATGTTGTTTAAACTCCTCATGAGAATAAGCATTATGCCTAAGAGGTTTGCACTAAAGTTACCCACAAGCACAGAAAAGGATAGTCTTCGTGTGCTTAGTCCATATTTCCTTTCTTTTGTCTATATCTTATCATTTTAAAAAACGTCAACATATTTCAATAACATGCTTCAGTTGTAAAATAAATATTACATTTATATATATATATATACACATATATATTCATACATATATAAACATACATATTTTACTTAGCATCTGCAATTTCCTTAAAAGCTATCAACAGGCAAAGTGGGCTTTTTAGGGTCTTCCACTTAAATCCTCAACCTGTAATGGATATGGTCTAGCTGTACTCATTGTTTTTTATTTAACCACTATCCTACAGACAGTATCTTTAAACAATAGTTTTCCACTGATTTCCATCTTTTCATTTTTCAGAAGCTTTGCAACAGTGATATAGAAGGTAATCACTTTGTCAGTATTTGTGGATCCTTCGTGTATGATGTAAGGTGACCAGCTCTCCTGATCTGTCTGGGACTTGGAGGTTTCCTGGGGTCTGGGACTTTTAGTGCTGAAACTGGGGGTGTCTGGGTAAATCGGGACAACTGGTCACCGAAAATGAGGTACCCTGTCTGAAGGGGCTAATCCAGTACTGCTAATATTTGTTGAGAACTTAAATATTAGGCAATTAACTTTGGCTCCCTCATTTAATCTTCCTGAAAGTTCTTTGAGACTGGATTAAATTTTACCTTCATCTTATAGATGAGGAAACAGCTTTAGTCAGATGATGTAATGCATGACTTTAAGAAACATGTACTTATTGAATAAACCAAAATAAACGTTCTTGGGACGCCTGGGTGGCTCAGTTGGTTAAGCGGCTGCCTTCGGCTCAGGTCATGATCCCGGCGTCCTGGGATCGAGTCCCACATCAGGCTCCTTGCTCGGCAGGAAGCCTGCTTCTCCCTCTGCCTCTGCCTACCACTCTGTCTACCTGTGCTTGCTTTCTCCCTCTCTCTCTCTCTGACAAAAAAAAACAAAAAACAAAAAAACAAAAAAAAACTATTACTATAAAATAAACGTTCTTTGAAACCATGTCTCTTTATCTTGTAAAGTCCTATTATAATATTACTTATACAATATTGTTTTATAGAAAACTTGATGAGTGAGTGAATGAAAAGGTTAGACTTTAAAGAGAATCATCTCAGCTTAGTACAGGAGGACCATCCATTAGATCAATGTACCTTAGCTCCAGTGGAATGGAATCTGCTCTTCTTAAAAAAAATTTTTACACTATATTTTAATTAACTCAATATATTCAGAGGATGTAATCAATATGAAAATATTAATGAAATAGTTTATAGTCTTTTTTTGGTATTGTCTTCAAAACCCAGCATACATTTTGTACTTAATAGTGAAAAATTTTGCACTTAATTTGGACACTCTATTTTCATAAAAATAGTTAATTTGTATTTATTTTACTATTATTTTTAGAGGGGAGCGAAGGAGGAGCAGAGGGAGAGGCAGAGAGAATATTTAACAGGCTTCACGCCCAGTGCAGAGTCCTACGTGGGCCTTAATCTCACAACCCGAGATCATGACCTGAGCCGAAATCAGGAGTGGGATGCTTAACCAACTGAGCCACCCAAGTGCCCCATTAATCCATATCTGGGATTTCATAAAATTTACAGTTGAAAAAGCAGATTCACATATCCAAGTTGTTCTAAACATACTTAGAAGTTTTCTAATACATAAATGGAGTATTTGTTTTAAAATTTGTAATTATATAAATCAAATATATATCCAATTAAAATTCAGTTTCTTGGTCTCACTAGCCACATTTCAAGGGCTCAAAAACACACAGGTTGGTGACCAACCTATTGGAGAGCACCACTTTAAAACCTCCCAGGCCAGGGCATGTGGGTGGCTCAGTGGGCTAAGCCTCTGCCTTTGGTTCGGGTCATGATTCCAGGGTCCTGGGATGGAGCTCCACATTGGGCTTTCTGCTCAGCGGGGAACTTGCTTCCCCCCTCTGCGCTCCCCCAACCTCTGCCTGCCTCTCTGCCTACTTGTGATCTCTGTCTGTCAAATAAATAAATAAAATCTTAAAAAAATAAAATAAAATAAAATAAAACCTCCCAGGCCTGACCAGCCCATGATCCCCTACTAAGCCTGAGGCTAGTATAACAGCAAAGCTGAGTCGCCCCAAGGTCTGTCTTCCCTCCCTATTGGCTTTCTGCTCCTAGAAGAGCTCTGATGTCCGGCCCCTCTCCTGCACCTGCTTTTGCTGCTGTGTCATCAGCCACCTTCTCTTGTCCAGAGTCACCTGTCACTGATGGACCTCCCAGGGATCATGGGGGTGGCGGAAGGCCCCCATCCAGGGGTAGGGACCAGCAGAGCCTAGGACTCAGAGGACTTGACCACTGTCCCCACCACTCCTGCCTCCTCTCACTGCACCCCACTGCCTGGAACCAGAGCCACCTCATAGTGCTGGACCCCTGCTTCTAAGTATGAAGGTGAATGGAGGTGCCGTCAACCAGCTATTTTTAAGAAACTGAGGCCAATTCATGTTGGTGTAGAAGAATCAGAACGAAAGCTTACATTCACCATGTATTTTCCTATGTTTACTGTGCTTCCTTTTTTTTTTTTTTTTTTTTTTTTTAGGGATAATGGAGAGAGGACTTGATTTTAATGAGGTATGGAGGAGAGGATTTGCAGTCGTTCATGAGAGAAGAGTGGAAGTCAGGAGAGGGGCATGGGAGGAACAGCTGAAAGCTTTGGAGGGTCCAGAACAAGGGTGAGAGAGCCACCAACACCCCTCTTCTCCCTGCTGGAGCCAAGCAGTCTGAATGCTGTGGTCTGGCTCCTCTCCCCCATTGCCCCTTAAGCCCTAGCAGTCTGATACTTGAGCTTAATGTCCAAAGGTATTGTGGCTAGTATTTTTTTTTATTATATATATTTATTTGTCAGAAAGAGAGAGTACACAAGCAGGAGGAGCAGCAGGCAGAGGGAGAACAAGGCTCCTCATTGAGCAAAGAGGCCCATGTGGGACTCGATCCCAGAACCCTGGGATCATGACTTGAACAAAAGACGGGCACCTAACCAAGTGAGCCATCCAGGTGACCCGTGGCTAGTAGTATGAGGCTATATATCAACCATTAAATACTTGGCGGGGTAGCAGGATTGACAAAGGAAGTACTGAAACCCATCCTAAGGGATAGGGTTTCTCACCCTGAAGCCTGAAGGGGATCCTGAACCACAAACCCTTATAGATGGGGTCCTGCTCTCTGCCCTGACTGTCAGACAGACAATTACAAAAGCAAAGAAATGAACTTGGGAAAACATATGATCTGTCTTTTCCATTTCTTCAAGGCAACCTACAGCCCAAATACTCAGATTCAGAGTGCTAATACAGTGGACCCTTGAAGGACAATGATTTGAACTACAGGTCCGCTTTTGTGGATTTTTTCCCCCCCAGTAACAATAGTACAGCTAATTTGTATTTTCTCTTCCTTGTGATTGTCGTAATATTTTCTTTTCTCTAGCTTACATATTTTCTTGTAAGAAAACAGTATAGAATACTTATACAAAATATGGGTTAATCAATTGTTTATGTTATCGGTAAGGCTTCCAGTCAACATTAGAAGTTAAGCGTTTTTTTGGGGGGAGGGGGCCAAAATTTACATGCAGATTTTCAACTGCACAGGGGTATTGGCACCCTTAGCCCCCGCATTGTTCAAGAGTCAACTGATTTTTTCAGATGGTTTACGAGAAAAAAGAAAGGAATGAAGGATTAAAAAAACATGGCCTATATACACAATGAAATATTACTCAGCCATAAAAAGGAAAGAAATTCTGACCCATGCTACAATGCGGATAAACCTGGAGGACATTAGGCTAAGCGGACTAATCCAGTCACAAATGGGCAGACACTGTATGAGTCCACTCCAATGAGGCAGCTAGAGAAGTCAACTTCAGAAAGATAAAGTGTAGAAAGGTGGTTGCCAGGAGCATGGCG
Source organism: Lutra lutra (assembly GCF_902655055.1). Lineage (NCBI taxonomy): Eukaryota > Metazoa > Chordata > Mammalia > Carnivora > Mustelidae > Lutra > Lutra lutra. The sequence goes on along the minus strand of NC_062287.1, from coordinate 17,696,274 downwards.
GGGTGGGGCGGGGGAGGCATGGGGAGCAATGGTTTGGTGGTTACAGAATTTTGGTTTTGAAAAATGTAAAGAATTCTGGATATGAGTAGTGGTATTCACTGAACAACGGGGAGGATATAATCAGTACCACTGAACTATATACTTTTATGTAAATTTCATGTGTATTTTACCAAGTTTTTTTAAAAGAAGAAAATCTCTAGGCTTTTCAGTATGCACCATATCTAGCACCATTTAAAGGGTCCTTATATTTTCATCTTTGTTCTGAAAACAGCTTACTCAGCAGTTAAACAAGTCCCTGACTTGACTGTTCTTTATGGGTTTCCTTACCCATAAAATGGGAAAAATCTTTTTTTAACCATGCAAGTGCTTCTTTCGAAGTATAATTGAACCTTCTCTTAAAGGCCAACTGAATAAAACCCATCTTCCCTTTTTTTCTGCCGCCCCGCTCCCACAAAAGAAGGAAGGAGAGTTGATCACGAAGCCAGAACGAGGTGTCCTTCCGCTAAGATTCATACTCCCCTTGTGGTGTTTAGGGACCGCGGTGAGAAGAGAAGAAACGTCTGGTGCGACCGGATGGGGGTAGAAAACTGGACTCAGTCTCCCAGTACAAGGGTCTACCCATGCTCCAGGCATCTTACCGAACAGCTTCTGATCCCCATGAAGAGGTCTGGGAAAGTTGGGATTCCTCTAGAACTCCTGACTTCACTTCTCCGATCCTTTTACTAAATCTCTACCATATGGCAGAGTCCTAGTCTCATGCCAGACTATCTCCTTATTTGAAAATCAGTCGCCAAGGCAACTAGTGAAGGCCCTGGAGCAGAGTGGTAGAGAGCTCTGGAACTGGGAAGACCTGGTGGTGAATTTCTATTCCTCCACTCACCAGCTGTGGGTCCTTGGCTACATGGTGAAGCCTCTAAACCTTTCATATTCTCACAGTAGAATGGAGAGGATAGTAACCTGCCCCTTGGAGAGGTTATAAGAATGCCGGCACAAGTGCCTAGTACACTGAGTTTGTCAGAAGTGTTCAATACGTGTTAATATTTATTCACTAAAATGACCTTCATTCTAGGAAATCGTGGGTGGTGGAGATTTTTAACCATGGTTCCAGACTCCACTGAACACGGTCCAAACCCTTTCGCTGACGCTCCTTAAGCAACTTTGTAAGCACCCACTCTGTTGTCGGTCTGTCTCCACAGGTTCCTAATGCTGTTTCAGTCCATAATGCTTTCTTCATCTCTGAGAGAACTCCTTGGGTTTCCTTTTCTTTACCTCTTACAAAATATCATCAAAGGTTGGGATGAATCACAGCAGTCTGACTTGAGAACCGGTCAATGTATAAATTCCAAATCTAATCCAGCCCCAGATGATGTCGCTAGTGAATTTTTCATGCAGTCTAATGAGGAACGCGAGAGAATTTGTAGTCAACCAACAACATTCCCCCCCACCCCCACCCCGACCCACACAAAGCACATCAGAAATAGATCGCAGTGATCTCACCTCCCCCGATGGGAAACCAAGGCCCAGGGTGGCAAAAGGAGCAAAACCAAGTTGAGCAGGCAATGTCGATTCCGGTGTCAAAATGTTTCTATCAGGGCTCAAGACTAAGTAGTAAGTTCGAACCCACTCCGTCTCCTACCCTGATTTCCTGTAGGATAAATCGTACTATTTTTTTAAGAGAAGCATATCAGCAAAAGAAAACCATGGCCATAGGAGGACGCATGTTTAACCCAAATGCCAACAGGATACAAACTCAGCTGGAGTCAGAGCAGGAGAAGCCAGGGGTGAGCTAAAGCCAGGACCCGACCTACACTCCCTAACCCCGCAGGCAAGGCCCTTGGTGATCCAGCCCCAGCCCACTTCGCCCGCCTCGGCATTCCCCACTCCCCAGGTGGAATCTGAAACCCTTTGTAACATCCGTACTCAACCCCCCAAACTCCCCATATCTCATAGCTGCCTGACTGCACATCTTACCTTCCACTCCTCTGCACTTCCTGCCTTGTTTCTTCTTTTCCTCCCATCTGGCCTGAGCATCTGTGCATCCGGGAGCACCTTCCCACCCTCCTCTGCTCCCCGCCCTTGGAGGATTCCCCTCCTCTGTGTTCCCAGGATACCCTGCACATACCCCTGCATAACCTCTCATGCTGTATTAGCACAGCCTGCGTCCCCACCAGACCAAGAGCTCCGTTAGGGTGGATACCGTTGCTTTCTATCTCAAGTGTTTGGCACATCCTGGGCCTTCAATAGATGCCTGTTAAGGGACTCAGTTCTTAAAATTGAAATTTTAATTCTCTCCAAAATTTGAGAACTTCCGGCTCGATTTCTTTTTCTTTCACGAATGGCTAACAGTTCCTCCTCTCCTGCCACCCCCATAGAGTTGGAAATGGACTAGCACACCTGTTGCATGGAGTCAGTGTGACCCCCCCCCCCCCCAAATTTAAAAAGAATGTTAGATTGCTGGACTCAAAAATATGTTCAGAGGTCATTGTATACACTCCCATCAGCACCAACATGAATTTTCTGGAAATCTGAAAATATTTCAGTAATGAAAAGTCACAAAAGACAATGTCTGCATTGGACAGAAGGGCACGTTGAACTTCAAGTGGGCTCAAATGGCATGTCCAGGTAAGTTTGGCTTTCGAGAATCATGAACAAAGCTTCCAACTTGTTACTCCTTCGTGTCGAAACATGTAAGTGCGTAGAAAGTAATGGAATTCATACGCCGATGATTCACCTGCTTTTCCTTCATTAAATGTTTAGCTGCAGGAGTGTGCTTGTCACCTGTGTAAGCTTCCATTTCTTGACAACAAAGTTTGTTTTTTGGGAGATAACTCACATCTTAAAATTTGGGTACTTATAGGGAAATTCCAAGTTTATTAAATCAAAGAGTCTTGTCAGTCAGCCCTGAAACTTTCTTCCAGTACAGGTTAATAATCCGGGGGAAGGGGGAGGATGTCAGGGGAGTAATAGTTCTGTAGACGAAATAGGTCACTGGCTAATTGAATTTCCCAAGAGATGAGTGATCAACATCAGAACTTCTAAGCTTTTCCCAATTTGCTGTTCACTCTTTTTTGGTTTCAGACTTATGGCACGAGGCTAAAATGTATAAAAATGGTCAAAGGCCTTGGAAAAGAAAAACATTCAACTAAAATCGTGATCATTTTGAAAAGCTGTAAGAATGGATCCACTCACATCCTGAATCGCATTATTACCTATGCAAAAACTCCATACGTGACTTCTAATGCCTTAAAAGCCTGCCGTATAAGAAAGGGCTGAGGTCTGTCTTTTTTTTTCCTTCTTTGTGCCAAGGATCAAGATCAAGAATATGAAAATCAAATCTTCAAATGAAGGCATCATGGTGTCAGATTACTAGCTGTGACTGAAACAAAACAAAACAGAAACCCTGAGATCCCAGACTCTAGGATAAGGCCAATACGTTTATTTACACGCGATGTCCAGAGCTGAGGTCTGAATCATAGAGTGGACTAACTTCAGAGCAGCAGAGGTCGGTCGGACTAAGCAAAGAAAGCCCCACAATTCATAATCTTGGGCTGAACCAAAGGAAAATCAGATTCAGGCCTGTTAGAATTACAGGGACTCTAGAAACCCTAGAACCCATCCGTGCCTGCTTTGTGAGGCTCTGGCCTGTGTTTGAACCCTTCTGGATTCACAAAGCCCTCTTCCTCAGCTGGCCCATAGCACAGATGACTCTCCGTGCTAGAAGGTTCTTCCATCCATGGCTCCTTTTGAGCTATACACAGTAAATCGAATGCTTTTATCTCACCTAGTTGGGTGAGTGTCAGGCCCTACGTGTTGAGACCTTCTTGATTCTACTCTTCCCCAGATGGAAGCTTCTCAGAACCTTCTGCTTTTCCTTATGTGATGTGGCTTCAGATCTTTTCACTTCCTTGGATGTTTTTCTCTGAAAATCCTTCTTTGTCACTCGATCCCTTAAGTGTGTTAATGAGAAGAAATGTATGGACCTCTTCGTGCTCAGATCTTGAGAAATCCATGAGGAAATCATAGTATCTTTAAGATGGATGATAGGTGCATCTTATTTCATGAGATTTCTCCTCCTGTAGCCAACACATGTGACACTTCTGTGTTTATTACATCTAAGAGGCATTCTGTGGGCACTTGTTTACTGGAAAATTCCCTTCTCAAATATTTTCAAATGCTTACAGACTGTTGAGTGAAAAATCCTGCCTGAAACCACATTTAAATCCTAACATCAAGTGCAGGCCATACAATTCAAGGACAAATAAACCCCAAATAAAAATAAGGAGGAAAGAGACTGTATATCATTCAAAAGCAACACGAAACCTCATTGTTTCCTGTGATTTTAAGTGGAAGAGGACAGGAATTTCAGGGTAGGAATAATTAAGGGAAAAGAGCCTTATTGGTTTTTTTTTTTTTTTTTTCCATGAAGAAAGCCAGATTGGGTAGAAACAGGGTATACAGACCTTGGGTGTACATACACACACACACACACACACACACACACACACACATAGAATTAATCAAGAAGAGAATGTGCAACTATATCAATATGTTGTTATTTTTATGGTTATATATGGAGTTTGTTTGTCTATGCAACAGAGAACAGTCCATAGGTTCCACGGGAAAGGTTTGCATGACATAAACTGTAGCAGAAAACAGATGGTCATCTGATCTTAATAACTGTGTTTAAACAGAGCTGAACTACTATTAGTGATACCATCAATGATGATTTATTTGGGAACCATGGTAAAGGGACTTTCACCCTCATGGAATATTTTCTCTGTCAGTGTTTCCAGTTGTCCACACAACAGTGGAAACATCTGGATACAAACTAAAACCTTTAGTCTATCCTCTGCATATAGCTGGTTCATGCAGGCCCAAGCAACTGAGGGCGAGGAAAGAAAGTTGCAGCTGACTAATTTGGAGATGCATAGATTGCTAGAGCTAAGGAAATTCAGTCTTTCAGGTTGGTCAGTATAGACATCTCACTGGGACAGATTATAAATCTAAGTCAGGCACTGGGTCTGTTAAGACCCTACTTGTTCCTCACTGCTTAGGAGGGGATGAGTTTTGTTATCTGATCACAAACTAGACTTCTGAACTCATCTGCTACTCCTTTTCGCTCAGTGGATTCTACAATCCAACTACACAAGCGATGCACCCATTTAAAAGTGCTTATGCTTAAATTAATTAATTAATTAATTAAAATAAATAAAAGCACTGTGCTAGTTCATGATTTCAACCTGCCTTTGCTCAAGTTCATTCTCCCTGCTACATTTTTTCTTCCAGTTCCTCTGTCTGATAAACTCTATACTCCCATCCGTCTTTAGGATCATGTAGTAACTCCTTTGGGGAGGCCTTTGCTGATTTCCCTGTACTGAACTTGGTGTTTCCTCCACTATGCTACTACAGGGCATGCCACAAGGGTTGCTAATACACTTACCATCATCATTATTTGTCCACACATCTCTCTCTCTTTTTGGACAATGACCAGAGGAGGAGACATGCCTTTTCCATCCGTGACTCCCTTGTGCCTACAATAGTGACTGACTTATTATTGGTATGCCACAGATGATAGTTGAACAAATTAATTCCAATTTGAACTCAAATTTCAATTTTGAAAGTTTTGAAATTTGAACTCAGATTTCCTCAATGAGAGAATTGTTACTGAATAATTTGGGTCCTTGTTCAACAACTCACTCCAGCTCTATAGCTGATAGCCAACAGTATATATTTCAATCCAATATTGATTTGATGATGTCAATTTAAATAATAATGCGCTCAATCAACTTTAATTCATTGATTGTAAATTTTGCGTTTCATTTTTTTATGCAACTGCACAGAAGACATGTTTTATAGCACTTGAATTATTATTCACAAAATACCCTTCAGTATGTGTGTAATGGTGATATGTGGCTTATGAGCATGCCTGAACTCTCCTTAGGAATTTTTCAATCTCTCTAGGATACACAATACCAAAAAAATACAGTGAATGTTAAATACCTAGTAACCTTCACTGAAGCTATGTTCATAGGCCGAAAAGCTATAAAAGAATGTCCTATTCACATACTCAGTTCTGGGCATTAAAGAATTTTCATCATGTCTTTTTTGCTTTATATTTCATTATTTGGTAAGAAAACAATTTCTCGTGTTACTGTTTGGAGAGTGCGCCTGTGTGTAACAGCCTACATGTAATATATTGATATGTATATCTCATCTATAGTGAGAATTCAGAGAGAGAGAGAGAGAGACATGTGCATCTATATACGTGTATGCATGTAAATATACATTAATATTGGGTAAAACAGAAACAACCCCCACCCCCAATTTTACCCATGGCCCCTTGAAACACGCCAACATTTTTCATTTCCTGACCAAAATTGTCAAGATAAGATGGACACCGTGGAACGAAGGGTAATACAGGAATACTTTCACCAGGCTTAAGGGTACCAGATAATGAAACTAGCTCCTGGGATAAGCATATTTATTGGGTTTGTTATGTATCAAATGTAACAAAAGTAGAGGATCTGAAGAACACCCTGTGTGGTTCTTTTCACACCCTTTGATCACACAATTCCTCTTTAATTCAGATGGACTAGAGCTTAAGTGGCCTCATTGATGTGTTAAGTGTGGAATGATTTTTGTATAAAATAAAAAAGGCTCCATTATGTGTCCAGAAAAGCCTGTGTGTGCTTGTTTATTGAGACAGGAAGTTGGTTTCCCACACAGAACAACAGTTCTGCAATCCCGGAGCATTGTGTCTGAAAGAGGAGTAAAGGAAACTTAATTTTCTACCTGGCAGAAATCGGCTTCTGGACGAAGAGCAGACAATGCGGTTGGGCTTCCACTGACTGAGAGGACTTGATTGATTTTCAGAAAATGCGCCACGCCACGTAGAGGGAGGTCGCTTGCAACACTTTTGTTAGGAAAACGCACATTTTGTAACAGGCGCCTGTTTTCGGGCTGGGCTTAAAGGGATGCAGGGCAGTGAGCCCTTGTCCGCCCCGGTTTAGGGGGGGGACAGGAGGGGTGGGGGAGGACTTTACTCTCCTAGATTTGTCTCTGGGTTGATTTTTTATTGTTGTTTTCCCCTCAAGTTCGTTGCCATTTGCTTTCGCTCTTTGGGTATTGTTTGTTTGTTTGTTTGTTTGTTTAACTAACATGGAGAATCCTTTGGAAACTTTCCCTGGTGAAATTTTAAAAGTTTACATATTTAGGCATGGATCTAGTTTTTATCTGCTAGGAGTGGATCTTTGTCTTGTAAGCCCACGGAATAAATGCCACACTGTGGTCATAGGATGAAAAGGAGCGAGATTAGAATCCATCTCAGTTTTATATTCCAAAACCAGCTGGTTTTTTTTCTGTAGCCTGCTGCCTCAAGCTGTATAAGGTAGCTAGATTCTAGCCATCCTTCCCCGTAGCTCCTGTAATCCCATTATCTACCCTCGTGCTTGTTTTCATCGTCCTCCTCTTCAGTCTCATTAGGAACCAGCATAAAGGTTTATGTTTCTGAGCTGGGGATTGTTCTAGAAAAATATATGACATGGTTGTTTCACTGAACCGTTTTCTAATCTGAAACAGACAACAGGGAAGTGGACCTAATGATAAGAATGTATGTATGTAGAATAGAATGAGCCCAGGGAACTTTTTACCTTATTAATATTGCAGCAACAAGTGAATTTTCAGGGTGAAAAGCGCGGTAGAGGATAGTGATAGCACTTTCACGTTCAAGATAGCGGTCATAAGGCTGCATAAACTGTGGGGGCAGAGCGGGGTTAGAAGGGTCATTGACTGAGGCTTGGTGAGGTGAGTAAAAATGGTCAACCTTCCAGGCACAATCATGTCTTCCTAGTTGATTCTTTGATTCGTCCTTGTATAATTGAATCCTTTTTTTTTTTTTTTTCCCCATTCTTCTTTAAAATTTTCCGGCTTCTGCTTTTTCTCCCATTACACATGGGTGGATTTTTTTTCCCTAAAATTTGATGTCCCAGTATCTTTGTGAGTATTATAATTCTGTTTATACAAGAACTTCAGAGTCAAGGAATTCTAAGCATTAAGTATTGGGGTGCGACAAGGAATATTCTTCGAGAAGGTCTTAGACTAATAGTGACAACCGCTAACTTTCTTCCCTTTGGTTTTCAGAATGAATTCTTCATCTCTGGGATGCATGGGGGGCTCCGTCAGTTGAGTGTCTGACTCTTGGTTTCTGCTCAGGTCATGAACTCAGGGTTATGAGACTGAGTCTCACTAGGCGTGGAGTCTGCTTGAGTCTCTCTTTCTCTCTTCCGCTGTCCCTCCCCCTTGTTCTCCCTCTCAAATAAATAAATAAATCTCTAAAGAAAAATGAATGAATTCTTCATCTCTGACTGCTTTATTAGCCTATTCTATCTCATCATGACTCACAGGAGCGCGGCATGGCCGCTCTCCCAGATATTTCACACCCCTTCTTCACGCGCATCTTACATTCCTCTCATGCATTTCTCATGGAGCCTGGTCTCTCGGCCCCTCCATCTATGTGTGTAATGCTTGGTATGTGACTGCTGCCACGAACAAAAGGCCCTGACCGAATCATGGGACCTTCATCATGTCAGACACTGTTTTTCCTGGAGAGAATTAGTTGCTGCCCTAAAGCAAATTCTCTTACCTGGATATGATAAGATTTCTGATAACCCCGGAAAAAAACAAAACTTGTTAACTCTCTCTTCACCCTGTGTTCATATCCCTCGGCCACCCTCCTTCCCAAAATGATACTGGCCCTTTATCACAAAATCAATAGTGCCATGAAAAGATGGGCAAGTCAAGGAATGTGCGAGCCGGATGCCGCTCCTGGTGCTGTAACTGACTTCTTATAACTCAAGACCAGTTGCTTAATCTCTCCTGACCTTCAATTTCTCCATCAGAAAATTGTCTTTTTCTTTTTTCCTTCCTTCCTTCTTTTCCTTCTTCCCTCCCTTCCTTTCCCTCCCTCCTTCTGCCCTTCTTTCCCTGACCTCATATGAACTATCTCCATTCTCAAGGAGAAAACATAAACACCAAATGAAACCTTGATATGGTCACACAAGGCCATTATAATTAAATCACTGAATATAAAGGAGTAAAGTCCATGTGCATTTGTAAAGTCCTAGATAAAACAATGATATTATTGTTATGAGAGGATGGCACTCCAATGAAGGCTGGATAATATAGAGGTTGAGAGCTGGGGCTTTGAAGATTTTATTTATTTATTTGAGAGAGAGACAGTGAGAGAGAGCATGAGCGAGGAGAAGGTCAGAGGGAGAAGCAGACTCCCCATGGAGCTGGGAGCCTGATGTGGGACTCGATCCCGGGACTCCGGGATCATGACCTGAGCCGAAGGCAGTCGTCCAACCAACTGAGCCACCCAGGCGTCCCAAGAGCTGGGGCTTTGAAATTAAAGAAATATGATTCTTTTAAAGATTTTATTTATTTATTTGACAGAGAGATCACAAGTAGGCAGAGAGAGAGAGAGAGAGAGAGAGGAGGAAACAGGCTCCCTGCTGAGCAGAGAGCCCGATGCAGGGCTCGATCCCAGGACCCTGAGATCATGACCTGAGCCGAAGGCAGAGGCTTTAACCCACTGAACCACCCAGGCACCCCAAGAAATATGATTTTTTGATCCTACTAGCTGCATGACCAAGGGCACATTAAAGCACTTATGTCAAAGTCTCCTCACCTATAAAATACAACTTGTTAAGAAAAGCACCCGGCTGTTAAGAAGATTCGCAGAGTGAGATTCTACTTATGAAATGCTGAGCACACATGCCTGGCCTCTAAGACATGACAAATAATGCTAGCTAGCTATTATTACCATTAGGGAAGGCACAGTAACTCCCATCATTATTTTTGTTTTTTGAAAATAATAAAAATATTTTAAAAAATAAATAAAAAAACAATAGTAATCCCCAAAGAAGTAAAGTTCAGTGGGGTCCAGAGGAGTCAGGACTTCTCCTGGGGTCGTCCATTCTGTTGAAGAAAGGAGTTCACCAGAGGAGACGCATGATTGTGCCCACACAGAGGGCCAGGAGTGCAAGGCTAATAAGTCTTCTCATGTGCCAATCACCCATCTCTTTCTACCCCCCTTGAATATCCTTTTCTCAGTTCTTTCTGGAGTTTGTCTTGCCTTGTTATTGCTGTGTAGGGTCCCTGGGCTAGAGCTTTCTCTGGGGAAAATGAGCTGGGTGACTTAAAAGTCCCACCTGTCTTCCCATATCTGTCAAAATCCTATTCCTCCTTCATGGCCTGGTTCAGATATTATCTACTTCATGCAGTCTTCCTGGATTGCTTTAAGATGTCATTCTAGTTGTCTTTCTCTGTGCTCCCACCTCACTCTTGGCAGACAATAATGTATGATTGTGTTTGAGATCATGGTTGCCTGTCTCTTGTGATCTCTCTGTATATCCTTATCTTGTATTAGACTGTGAGCATTGGAAGGTAGGAGATATGTTGGATTCGTCTCATATCTTAATGACTTATGCTTAGTACAGCATAGAACTAGGCAAATGAAACTGAATGGTTTGGACTGAATTGACTTGAATTCAGTCTTGCAAAGGAAGAAGCAATGGGTCTGCTTTCCTAAGAGTTTTAAGGGTTCACTCAAATTGGCTTTGGAGCACACAACCAGGGAAAAGGCCCAAGGGCCCTGAATTCCAGCTTGAAACCCCACCTCTACCACAAGCTGCCTCTGGATCTCAGAGGCCCTCCATTGCTGACTAGGTGGCCGTAGGTCCTTTGAAGCTGGAATTAGAGATAACCCATGTGCAATATTTGGACTAGTGCCTCGATGACATGGACTCTGGGGATCATGAGGCCACGAGAATGTTCCATTTAGCTTATTTTTGCTGTGTGCTTATCAGAGCATAGTGCACATGCCCAGGACATTCAGATGGCTAAAGTTAAAACAATGAAGGGGTGTGGAGCCTACATTTGGCTCAATACTGTTTAAAAATTCCTTGGCTAAGAAATAATCTTTCTTTTCTTCTTTCTTTCTTTTTAAAAATTTGTATAAGTTGATCTAAAAAAAAAAATCTTTGCAGTTCAAGATGGAGTTTCTTTTTCCTTTTCTGTCTCGGGGGCCTTATCTGATTTTAATCAGCACTGGTCTAATATGATTTGAAACAGCTGAGGGTGACTGAAATGCCCATTAAAAAAAAAAAAAAGGCATCTTAGGTTGGAACTATCAGAACTACCTACAGACTCACCTTGTCCAAGGCTGCATGCGCCATCGAGGGCAAATATTGTGGATTATGAATTTACCCTTAAAGCATTTCAATGCCCTGCAGAGTTTTCTCAGCAATTTTAAAGTCCTGTTAACCATAATATAGCCAGTTCTTGATTATCCACAAAAAAGGAAATGAATAGTGGCACAGATAATCCGAAACAGAAAAACAATCAAAATGTTTCTTATATTTTACTTTGGAATGCTTTGTATGGCTTTTGGGGCTTCAGATTTTCCTTCCCAGTGATGTTCTGCTCAGGAAAAAGTTGAAATGAGTTTGCATTCCCTAAGCCCACACAAAATAGCTGAGGGGGATGTGGCTGGGCTACATGCTGGGTGGCAGGGAGAAGGAAGCCTGAAATCTGAGGGGTGAGAATTCCACTGATAAATCTAGAAGTGGAAAATGCCCCTATGAATAATTAAGCACTGGCTGGAATATAATTCAGTCTTGTAAATTGATTGTGGACAACTTTCCAGCCCACATTAAAAAAATAAAATAAAATCAGTTTATCCTCTGCAGAGAAGTTACCTCGGCAGTATAACAAATGACCTCAATGTTCTTTATTGTTCCAGTTCCTTGACACTGGTACTATGCAAAGGAGTCAGGACCCTATTGCTAAGGCGTTGGGGAGTCAGTCCTCCAGCTCCGTCCTACAACCTTCTCCAGTTGGACGTATAGGTTTATAAAATGCCAGACTATGTACTAAGTATTGTGTCATCTACCAAGGTAGTAGATGACCATTACTGGTCCTCGTTTTACAGATGAGAAAACTAAGGCTCAGAGAAGTTCATTGTTAGTTTAATGAACCCAGACCTAGTCACTGAGAGAGGCTACATTCTAGCCTGGGACTACCTCATCTAGTTTGGGATGGAATGGGGAAAAACCCAGAAAGGATTTTAAAAAGAAGCTTCAACAAATGAATGAGTGTAAATACATGGGTGATTACAATGTAAAATATGTGATGTTACCAAAGGACCAAGTCCATAGTGCCTTTAAGATGGACCATAAGGATGAAATAGCTCTTAATCAGATTTTATTAGAGCTCTCAATTGGACAGGATGGGATTCCCAGTCATGAGAATATCTGCGGTAGGTACACATAGGTTAGAGAACCATGAGTTGATCTGAAAAAGGAATCTGTTCAAGGCCAAGAAATGAAATGAAAATGAAGGTAATGACAATTAGAAGTGTCTCAATAGCATAATAGTCTTGCCATAAAAAAAAAAAATCACAATGGGGAACAAGAAAGGGAGAAAACAAAGAGGAAAGGGGCAAGCCTGTTTTTGAAACCTCTCAGGTTTTCTCGTGTTTTAGAAAGTATAAGTGCTCACTTTGTTATCTAGTGCTGGACAATGAGTACACCTTTCAGTACTTCTAGTACTAGGAGCAGATGAAGAAAATAGGTAAGGGATAGAGCTGGTTAAGTCAAGATCACCCAGTTGGCCAAGAGGATCCCCAGACTCATGTCTCCTGACTCCTACCCTAGTGATCTTCCACTAGCCAGGCTGGTTTGGGGCACCAGGTTAGAACCAAGGCCAAGCCTCCAGGAAGCCTCAGAGTAGCTTTGGGGAAGTAAGGGACTTATAAAATATAAGTCAAGGCTTGGAGGTTTTCAGTGATTTCTGGAAATTTCCAGTCATCTTGGCTAAACCATATTCTTTTTCCCAGACGGACCGTTTTGTCTGCCTTTGATCTTTTCTTTGACCTCCCTATACCATTTACTCTGTCAAACTTGATTTTATCCCTTGTATAAAAATTCAGGAGCCATAGAGTGGCTTACCTCTATGTACCATTTTCATCTTCTAGTCTCTGCCTCTTTAGTCTCTGGGGCTGTAGATGTTCTGTGGGCCCCATCCCTTGGTCTGTGATGACATGATCTCTATGAAACTGGCCCCCAAAATCTGGGTTCCCATCACACAGGTCTACCTTCCTGTAACAGATTGCAGTCCCCCATCACTTTCAAGACCAAGGCACTTGGGCTGCCAGGAGTGTTGACTGTTAATCTCCCAGAGCTGAGCCTTCCCCGGAACTTGTTCTCTCTCAAAGGAAACTTCCTTGCCCCAGGCCCTGTCCTTTTCCTGGAGATGGCTCATATTTGATGATTGCCACAATTCCAGATGAATGGGAACGGTGATCAGAGCTCTAGAATTCCCCAGAAGATCAGTTACGCGTTCTCTCATGAACGTTCAGCCTTTCCCTTTGCCCTGTCCTGTTTCTCTGACTCTCTCAGGAGTATTGTTCCTAAATTTATCCTAAAGATTTCCTTGCTTGCAGATCTCGACTTTACAGTCCGTTTCCCAGAGAACCTAATGTATGACATTCCCATTGCCCACACTTACCGTGACTTCTATGCCATTGCTGTAGTCCTGTGCCCTATAATGAAAGAAAAACTTGCAAACTTTGAAGGGGTCAGAGATCATACTTTTCGTAGATGATGTACAACAGTATTCATGGAGCCAGTCCAGCCATCTTCTCACTTCTTGACCTTGAGTAAGAGATTTATCATTCCTTTGTACGTACTGGCTTCCTATGGTTCGAAATAGATAATAGCCTCTATGATGGGGTGACTGGGGGGAAAAAGTAAGGAGAGGGCTAAACAATTTCTAGAAGACTATTAAGTGCTGTGGGAACACTTAAACTTTGTGGTGAAAGCTCCGAAATTTAAAGCCCCATAAGAGTGAGGTTCTACAGAGCCCACTTCCTTGGAGGTAGTTTTGAAAATACCCTTTGCTTCATTTCCTGTGGATTATGCAACCACAGAATTCCTCTGGGGACTCAGCCACACCCCAAATATGAGCCTAAATCACTGAGTTTGACATGGATTCACAGGCATTTGGCAAGGAGCTCACCCAATTTTTCTATCAAATTGGATCCAAATGTTGCCTAGGTTGGCTGAGAGTTCAGACGGAGGAGAAGGCGCGCAGGCCGACCGACTGTTAAATGGTGACATTTGAAACTCAATGAGTTTGGCTCAGCTTGAAGACAGGAAAGTCGTGAGCCCTAGTGTGGGATATAAGCCCTGGTCCAACTCGAAACACTTTCCAGTCTTTTGAGTTGTGGTTTCAGGTCTGCATCTAACCCTGAGAACGCACCTGGGTCACCATGCTCATTCCAAATGTCAAGGCCAGTTTCAGGGAACTTGGGGTCAAAGTGGGGAAGCCGGCTCACCTCACCTGTTGCTTTAATTCCCTCTGCATCAGAGCAAGCCCTGACAAAGGATGGAGGGAAGATTAGGGGAGTCCCGGGTTCAGCACCTGCGAAGACTCCAACAAGCCATTGGCTTGGCGTGTTGCTGTCCTCATTGAATTCTCTGGTCTTTCTTCTGGGTATTCAGAGAGTGCTGGCTTCCTGGTTCCTGGAATAATGACAATGGCCAGCAAGCATCTGCACCACTGGTTCGGGTGAAGTTGCAGATTTGAGAAAGTTAGGTGTTGCTGCTCACATCAGATTTTCTATCACAACGTTGCCTTGAATACTTCTTTTTCTTATTCTATGTGGGTTTATTTTTGCCCCCTCCAAAATCCTCTACCATAATCTCCACTGTCTTCAGGCCTCAGCTTCAGATCCTCCAGTATCCATCCCAGTATCCAACCAGTGAGCTGGCCTTTCCCGGTAATGTCACACGCTCTGGGCCCTTGTCCCTACTTCCAGCCCACATACTTGTCTTCCCCCAATCCCCGTCCACAGCCCCCCACTTCCCACCACCATCAAGACTCAGCTTTCCCAGATCCTATCTCCTAAGGCCCTAGCTGCTTAAAAGAACCGATATGTTATAAAATATATATTTATGGGAAAACCCACTAACACTCTGTCAGAATATATTTGAGGCATGACTTTGTCATCCACACACCAATTAACATTAGGTAAGACAATGAGACTCTTTGAGCCTCCATTTTTTTACCTCCGAAATAGAGATCTGAAATATTTAATTCATAGGATCCCCGATTAACGTTAACTTCCCTCAAAACATCTCTTGAGCTTCCAGAATAAGATGAAGGGCCTGTCCCCTGTGCTGCTGTGTCACCCTGGGATTCACTATTGTGAAGCATCTAACTTTGCACCCAAGTTCCCCGTTCCGTTTTCTGATGCTCACTGGCCTGAGGCTCCTGAGGGCAAGGACCACAGCTGATTGCACTTAAAGCCCAGTGGCTAACACCATGTCTAGTATGTAGCTGGTACTCAAAATATGTGTATTGAATGAATGGGCCATTGAAAGCATTTATAAATAGTAGAAATTATTTCTCCCAGAGAACATATTTATATTGGAACAGTGTCTTTTTTAGGCCACTTCTTTCCTGGAGGAGAGACCATAATGGAAATGTCAGGTGCAGGAAGATGTTTTGAAACAGGTGGAGCTCATGGTGTCCCTCAAATAACTCCAAGTAGGTGGCCTCTGGCTCTCCACAGACATCCAGCTGGCCCTGGGCCCGTGCACCTGAAGGGGAGGTGTCGCAGACTCCACACTTCCTGCTTCATACCAGTGACACAAGTTTGGCTCGGTTCTCATTTCCAAGCTGGGATCAGATGTTCTCCCAATGTGGGGAGAAGAGGAGATGGGTCTTGCTTTCTCCCTTGACTTCCTCTTCCTCCCCTCTCCTAAATCCTCTCCTGTCATGTTTTCCATGAAGCTTAAACCAGGTTCCCAGAGAAAATCCCTGTTCGGGTCCCACCAGCAGCCTACACAGCTGTAGGCTCTGACATGGCTCTAGACAGCTCAACATGGGCCAGAAATGTCCTAATGGGGTGTTTGAACTGTGATATGATGGGGAGAAGAGAAGAGGTGCAGGACACAGGGCACCGGTAATGTGGGAGAGTGCCATGTTCACAGAGCAAAGTGATGTTATACAGAAAGCCTGGCAGTGCCAATAGCCTGGTAAGAGCAGGGGAAGGAAATATATTATTTCTGTTGCGGCTTTTGGGAGACAGTCTTCCATGTGTCTCTCAGTTTTATGTCTGGCAAGCCGGAGCACTGACAACCTTTGCTCTGGACTACCTTTTCAAGGGTGTTTCTATAGGGAATAGGCTTCGAAGAAATAAAGAGTCTAGATCATGGGACAGGTATGCTTATGGCCCCTTACACAAAATTTGGGTTTTCTAAGCTTGGGGCCCTTCTCCCATAAGGCACCTCACAGTGTGACCGGCTGGCCCATGTCCTGGCTCTCTTCCCACTGCCCTGTGGCATGAGGGCTCAGAAAGATGGTGCCATTATGCATCCAGCATCCATGTTGCTTGCTGGGCTATGAAGAAGCGAGGACTTTGTGTCTGCTGTGGGAGTTTTTGTGCATTCATCCACGAAACTGTCAGTCAGGTTAACGGGTTAGCCTAAGAGTAGCCTCCTGTTTCAGACCTTTCACAATTCTTAACAATGCTCTGTCCTCTTTACCTAAAGGCCCTATCTCCTCTGGGAAAAAAGGAGAGAGGAAAAGAGTATCTACTTATTGAATGTCCTCTTTTTGCCAAGCTGGACTAGGCTGAGCTGAGCCTTTCAGGCATTAACTCACCAAATCTGCACGATAACCCTCAGAATAAAGGTTATCCTACCTGACCGATGAGGGCTCCAAGGCTCGGTGAGGTGAAGCGACTCTTCCAAGGTCGCACACAGGTGACGTGTAGACCTATCAGCTGAGAGAGCCTGAGGCTCTTCCATTACACGGTTCTAGAAAACGCCCTCTCTGCATGTTGCATAGGTAACCAACCCAGGATAACATGAGAGATGCTAGCAAGTCTAAAATCCTTTCTTTTACTGCTCTGTCATTTGGCCCATGATTTCACCTAGTTCTAACCCTGAACGTGCTCCTATATGTTCAACATCCCAGGGCACTTTTAAATATTTCAATCGAATCTAGACTTTTGCCTTCCCGTTTCTAGGACCACCAACCTCCAGCCAATGTCACTCTATTCCTTAGCCTTGATTTCGTGACACCCCCCCCCTCCAGCTACTGCCGTGGTTTCTTGTGTTTTGTTTTGTTTCCCCCAACTCAGAAGGAAGGATGTGGAGCAAGTTCTCCGATCACTACAGAACCAACCACATTCTGCAGACTCCACAGTTCCAAACAATCTTGTTTTCTGATGTGACTGGAGTGATTTGTACCCAGATGCTTCCACTCGCCATCTGCCCAAAGATGGAGCAGAAAGACCCACCCAGGCTCTCTCCTGCAGCGGTCGTGTTCCAGGGCTCCGTACCTCTGGCAAGTCAAGGACTCATGAAAGCATTTGCTTGGACCTACTACACAGCCTGACTATGGCATAAGTTGACCTTGTCTTGGAGGGAATGGGTCAAGAAATGGGCCTCTTTTTTTGTGTAGTGACTGTTCGTTTTTCAGTCGAGAGGGAACAGCATCAGGCAGATGGAGTATACATGTGAAGACCGGGGGCAGAAAATGAGCAGTCCTTTCCATCGAGACTTTTCCATCAAGAGGGTTTGCTGGGGTCTTAGGCTCTTGAACATCATGGCTAATTCCTTCTTCTGAGGTACCAGTCCACGAGATTAGCCAGCTTCTCATGGGGGCTTTCATGGGGGCTGTATTTCACACATGAAAATGAATTTTGCAAATAAATGATGTATCTGTTTCTTTATGGGACAGACTTAGTTTAGCAACAATCTAAGATAGCTGACATACCTGTAATTCTCTGGGGAGGAAGACTGCCACCTACCTTCCAGTCCTACAACCATGATGCAAATACAACACAAATGGACCGATTCACAGTGAATATTTTCTAATACTTATTAGCAAGACCTGGACTCGGTGGAAGCAATTTTGATATAAACAGAAAAAGGGATGACAAGCATACACCATGCTTTACGGAGCTCAGAAGCAAGCTGAAGAGAAGGACAGAATACATAGAAAACAATCTCTACCAGCCAGTCAGGGAGAAGAAACAAATGAGCAGTGGAGACAACACAGAGGGGCTGCGGAACTTGGAGGAAGGATCACGAGTCTCCTAGTTACCAAGTCCCTGAACGGTGCAGATATCCCCAGATCCCACACCTACCTCTCCCCCACAGAGCCTGCTTCAAACCCCCTCCTGCAGCTCCTCTTGCTTTCCATTCCTCATGTCAACACCTTACTTTAAGCCTTTATCAACTTATATTTAAATCCTTAAACTCCTCACTGTCTTCTTGCTGGCCTCTCCCCACCCCGATTCATGGTGGTGGTTGGGGGGGGCACAAATTCAGCTTCAAAAAACACTACTTTAACAAGGTGGTTTCACTTTTTCTCTTTTTATATTTATTAATTTAATTTAATTCTTATTAACATATAATGTGTTACTTGTTTCAGGGGTACAGGTCTGTGAATCATCAGTCTTACATAATTCACAGCACTCACCATAGCACATATGCTCCCCAGTGTCCATCACCCAGCTGCCCTCTCCCTCCCACACCCCCCTCCAAAAATAAAACAAAAAACAAAAAATGTAACTTTAGAACAAACTGATGGTTGGGGGTGGGTGGGTGTTGGGGAGGATGGGGGAAATATGGGATGGGGATTCACGGGTGCACTTGTCGTGAGGACCACTGGGTGTTGTGTGGTAGTGTTGAATCGCTATGTTGTACACCCGATATATACACTGTATGTCAACTAACTGGAATTTAAATAAAAACTTAAAAAAACAAAAACAAAAACGAAAACAAATACCAGGACACCTGGGTGGCTCAGTGGGTTAAATGTCTGCCTTTGGCTCAGGTGATGATGTCAGGGTCCTGGGATCGTGTCCCATATTGGGGCTCCCTGCTCAGCGGAGAGTCTGCTTCTCTCTCACTTTCTACTGACCCCTGCTCTCTCTCTGTCAAATAAATAAATAAAATCTTTTAAAAATGATAAATGAAAATTAAAATTAAGAAAAGCAACACTTTGATCCCTTTCCTTCTCTACTCAAAAAGTCTCCTGGATGCTAATTTCCAAGTGAACTAGAGTCAAACCTTGAGAATTGGCATGAAAGGAGAATCCAGGTTTGAGGGAATCTGGGCTCAGCCCTAGGGTGGTAATGGTGGAAAAGGGGGAGGAAGAAAAGAAAGGGGAAACAGGACTTGATATATGGGATATGGGGGATAAAAGAGGGTAACTTTACTAAGAACTATGCACTTAAATCTTGAAGACTGGAAGATGGGCAAATGTCAAAAACAGAGAAGAGCATGTTTGCAAGGAGAGATGATGAAGTAAAGAGATTTAGGGCTTTGGTAACATCACCCACCACTTGTCATGCACTTCATAGAACATAGGAGATGTTCAGTATGTGTTTGTAGAACAAATGAATTAAAAAATGAATGAATAGGCCTCTTAAACTTGGATGCCCATCATTTTATTTTACCTTTACAGCAGCTCTATTTGGTGGTCCTCTAATTACCCCCCATGTTACTGATGTCTAAACCAATGCCCAGAGAAGTCGTTTAATCCTCCCAAGATCCCACAGTGAATGAGCAGCATTGGAATGTGAAACCAGGTCACTCTGATGTTGCAGCGTATCTGTCACATTGCTCTCTGGAAACATCTAAGAGCCCAGCACACGTAGAATTGGAGTTGAGAAGATAGGTCACCACTAGAGAAGTAATGGTGAGATTCATTTGGAAAAGGTGGCCGTTCATAATTGAAGCCACAGGCATAAATGACATAGCAGAGGAAGGTAGAGGACAGAAAAGTAGAGGTCCTTAACCTGAGCAAGGAGGGATGCCACCATCTTGGAGATAAGTAGAGGAAAAGGAACTCTTGAGACCCGTAGAGAAAATAAGAGGACAACTAACAGAAGGAGAATCATGGAACTGAGACAGGAAGCTTTGTCAGTGAACAGGGGGTCAACAACATCAAAGACTGCAGGTATATCTTGGAAGGGGGCAAGGGAGGGCAGGGTTTGAATGAAAGGAAGGAGTGTTGACTGCAGCAGACCACCTGGCTTAGGACTACACTTCTGCTTTAACCTGGAGCAAGTTGCCAGAACTAGGGGAAATGTGTTGATTTTCCATGTGGTCATGATACTCATATGGCAGGAGTAAATGTGACAGTAGAATGAGGGGACTTACCACCAGGACTGACATGTAATAAATAACAACTAACCTTTATGAGGGACCAAGTACTGGTTTAAGTACTCACTGTGCATGGATTCATTTACTCCATGCAACAAACCTGTTAGCTAGGTTCTGTTTTAGCTTCAGTTTATGGATGAGGAGACACAGGCTCAGAGAATTTAAGAACATTCCTCAAGGTCACAGAGGCTGTGCGTGGCAATAGCTGGGATTTAAACCCAACTGTTCTGTTCCCAGAGCCACCATGCTATGTGAAACTTTGTTGAACAAATTATGCATAAACAATTCTAAGAACAAGTGAGATAAATATAGAAATATATATTTATAATAATAATAAATAATAATATAAAATAAAAATACATATAAATATATATTTATGTATAAATATAAAAATATAAAATAATATAAAATAAAAATATAAATATGTGTTTATATATAAATATATAAATATATAAATATAAAATAAAATAATAAAATATATATGGTTGTAATAATATACATAATATATGAATATATAATATTTTATATATATTTATATAAAATATGAATATATAATTAACAGGAGAGAATCAAATTTAATAGACATATGTATGGGGAATCCACAGAGACATTAAATTCTGCTGTATAATTTTTTTAAATAGGTAGATTAAAAGTATTTAAACTAGAGGTGAGCAAACAATATGCCATGGGCCAAATATGGTCCAGTGCCCATTTGGTATAACCTGTGAGCTAAGAATGGCTTTTACAGAGGAGGAGTCAAGATGGCGGAGAAGAAGCAGCTGAAACTACTTCAGGTAGCGGGAGATCAGCTAGATAGCTTATCTAAAGATTGCAAACACCTACAAATCCAACAGGAGATTGAAGAGAAGAACAGCAATTCTAGAAACAGAAAATCAACCACTATCTGAAAGGTAGGACTGGCGGAGAAGTGAATCCAAAGCGACGGGAAGATAGACCGCGGGGGGAGGGGCCGGCTCCCGGCGAGCGGCAGAGCAACGGAGCACAAAATCAGGACTTTTAAAAGTCTATTCCGCTGAGGGACATCGCTCCAGAGGCTTAACTGGGGTGAAGCCCAGGCGGGGTCAGTGCGGCCTCAGGTCCCACAGGGTCACAGAAGGATCGGGGGAGTCTGAGTGTCGCAGAGCTTGCAGGTATTAGAACGGGGAAGCCGGCTACAGAGACAGAGCCGAGGAGTGAGCTCTAAGCTCAGGGTTACCTTGAACCGGTCGCAGGTTCTGTCAGCTCGGAGCGCGGCCGGAGGCCAGGGTGGCGGGAGTCATTGGGCGCTGTTCTCTGAGGGCGCACTGAGGAGTGGGGCCCCGGGCTCTCGGCTCCTCCGGGCCGGAGACCGGGAGGCCGCCATCTTCATTCCCGTCCTCCGGAACTCTACGGAAAGCGCTCAGGGAACAAAAGCTCCCGAAAGCAAACCCAGCAAACCCGAGCAGATTACTCAGCCCGGCCCGGGTAAGGGCGGTGCAACTCCGCCTGGGGCAAAGACGCTTGAGAATCACTACAACAGGCCCCTCCCCCAGAAGATCAACGAGAAACCCAGCCAGGAACAACTTCACGTACCAAGGAGTGCAGTTTCTATACCAAGGGGAGTGGCGGAATTCCAGAGGAGAAGAAAGCAAAGCATGGAACTCATGGCTTTCTCCCCATGATTCTCTAGCCTTGCAGTTAATTTAATTTTTTTTCTCTTTTTCAATTTTTTTCTCTTCTTCTGATAAATTTTTTTAACTTTTACCGTTTTTTTAACGTTTTTTAAATAGTTTATCATATATATATATATATATTCCTTTTTATATTTTTTATCGGCTTTCTTTTTTTAATAGTTTCTTTTTTTTTTTTTTTTGAACCCCTTTTTATCCCCTTTCTCCCCCCCTCACGATTTGGGATCTCTTCTGATTTGGCTAAAACATATTTACCTGGGGTTGTTGCCACCCTTTTAGTATTTTACTTGCTCCTTCATATACTCTTATCTGGACAAAATGACAAGGCGGAAAAATTCACAACAAAAAAAAGAACAAGAAGCAGTACTTGTTAGGCTAGGGACCTAATCAATACAGACATTGGTAATATGTCAGATATAGAGTTCAGAATGATGATTCTCAAGGTTCTAGCCGGGCTTGAAAAAGGCATGGAATATATTAAAGCAACCCTCTCGGGAGATATAAAAGCCCTTTCTGGAGAAATAAAAGAACTAAAATCTAACCAAGTTGAAATCAAATAACTATTAATGAGGTGCAATCAAAAATGGAGGCTCTCACTGCTAGGATAAATGAGGCAGAAGAAAGAATTAGCGATATAGAAGACCAAATGACAGAGAATAAAGAAGCTGAGCAAAAGAGGGACAAACAGGTACTGGACCACGAGGGGAGAATTCGAGAGATAAGTGACACCATAAGACGAAACAACATTAGAATAATTGGGATTCCAGAAGAAGAGGAAACAGAGAGGGGAGCAGAACAGAAGGTATGCTGGAGAGAATTATTGGAGAGAATTTCCCCAATATGGCAAAGGGAACAAGCATCAAAATCCAGGAGGTTCAGAGAACCCCCCTCAAGATCAATAAGAATAGGTCCACACCCTGTCACCTAATAGTAAAATTTACAAGTCTTAGTGACAAAGAGAAAATCCTGAAAGCAGCCCGGGAAAAGAAGTCTGTAACGTACAATGGTAAAAATATTAGATTGGCAGCAGACTTATCCACAGAGACCTGGCAGGCCAGAAAGAGCTGGCATGATATATTCAGAGCACTAAATGAGAAAAACATGCAGCCAAGAATACTATATCCAGCTAGGCTATCATTGAAAATAGAAGGAGAGATTAAAAGCTTCCAGGACAAACAAAAACTGAAAGAATTTGCAAATACCAAACCAGCTCTACAGGAAATATTGAAAGGGGTCCTCTAAGCAAAGAGAGACCCTAAAAGTAGTAGATCAGAAAGGAACAGAGACAATATACAATAATAGTCACCTTACAGGCAATACAATGGCACTAAATTCATATCTCTCAATACTTACCCTGAATGTTAATGGGCTAAATGCCCCAATCAAAAGACACAGGGTATCAGAATGGATAAAATGGATAAAAAAACAAAACCCATCTATATGTTGCCTACAAGAAACTCATCTTAAACCCGAAGACACCTCCAGGTTTAAAGTGAGGGGGTGGAAAAGAATTTACCAGGCCAATGGACATCAGAAGAAAGCAGGAGTGGCAATCCTTATATCAGATCAATTAGATTTTAAACCAAAGACTATAATAAGAGATGAGGAAGGACACTATATCATACTCAAAGGAACTGTCCAACAAGAAGATCTAACAATTTTAAATATCTATGCCCCTAACGTGGGAGCAGCCAACTATATAAACCAATTAATAACAAAATCAAAGAAACACATCAACAATAATACAATAATAGTAGGGGACTTTAACACTCCCCTCACTGAAATGGACAGATCATCCAAGCAAAAGATCAACAAGGAAATAAAGGCCTTAAATGACACACTGGACCAGATGGACATCACAGATATATTCAGAACATTTCATCCCAAAGCAACAGAATACACATTCTTCTCTAGTGCACATGGAACATTCTCCAGAATAGATCACATCCTCGGTCCTAAAGCAAGTCTCAACCGGTATCAAAAGATTGGGATCATTCCCTGCATATTTTCAGACCACAATGCTCTAAAGCTAGAACCAAATCACAAGAGGAAATTTGGAAAGAACCCAAATACATGGAGACTAAACAGCATCCTTCTAAAGAATGAATGGGTCAACCAGGAAATTAAAGAAGAATTGAAAAAATTTATGGAAACAAATGATAATGAAAACACAACGGTTCAGATTCTGTGGGACACAACAAAGGCAGTCCTGAGAGGAAAATATATAGCGGTACAAGCCTTTCTCAAGAAACAAGAAAGGTCTCAGGTACACAACCTAACCCTACACCTAAAGAAGCTGGAGAAAGAACAAGAAAGAAACCCTAAACCCAGCAGGAGAAGAGAAATCATAAAGATCAGAGCAGAAATCAATGAAATAGAAACCAAAAAAACAATAGAACAAATCAATAAAACTAGGAGCTGGTTCTTTGAAAGAATTAATAAGATTGATAAACCCCTGGCCAGACTTCTCAAAAAGAAAAGAGAAAGGACCCAGATAAATGAAATCATGAATGAAAGAGGAGAGATCACAACGAACACCAAAGAAATACAAACAATTATAAGAACATACTATGAGCAACTCTACACCAACAAATTTGACAATCTGGAAGAAATGGATGCATTCCTAGAGACATATAAACTACCACAACTGAACCAGGAAGAAATAGAAAGCCTGAACAGACCCATAAGCAGTAAGGAGATTGAAACAGTCATCA
Organism: Lutra lutra; assembly: GCF_902655055.1. Taxonomy (NCBI): domain Eukaryota; kingdom Metazoa; phylum Chordata; class Mammalia; order Carnivora; family Mustelidae; genus Lutra; species Lutra lutra. Next base: position 17,671,641 of record NC_062287.1, on the reverse strand, counting down.
AAAATCTCCAAACAAACAAAAGCCCAGGGCCAGATGGCTTCCCGGGGGAATTCTACCAAACATTTAAAGAAGAACTAATTCCTATTCTCCTGAAACTGTTCCAAAAAATAGAAATAGAAGGAAAACTTCCAAACTCATTTTATGAGGCCAGCATCACCTTGATCCCAAAACCAGACAAGAATCCCATCAAAAAAGAGTACTACAGACCAATATCCTTGATGAACACAGATGCAAAAATTCTCGCCAAAATACTAGCCAATAGGATTCAACAGTACATTAAAAGGATTATTCACCACGACCAAGTGGGATTTATTCCAGGGCTGCAAGGTTGGTTCAACATCCGCAAATCAATCAATGTGATACAACACATTAATAAAAGAAAGAACAAGAACCATATGATACTCTCCATAGATGCTGAAAAAGCATTTGACAAAGTACAGCATCCCTTCCGGATCAAAACTCTTCAAAGTGTAGGGATAGAGGGCACATACCTCAATATTATCAAAGCCATCTATGAAAAACCCACAGCAAATATCATTCTCAATGGAGAGAAACTGAAAGCTTTTCCGCTAAGGTCAGGAACACGGCAGGGATGTCCGTTATCACCACTGCTATTCAACATAGTACTAGAAGTCCTAGCCTCAGCAATCAGACAACAAAAGGAAATTAAAGGCATCCAAATCGGCAAAGAAGAAGTCAAACTATCACTCTTTGCAGATGATATGATACTATATGTGGAAAACCCAAAAGACTCCACTCCAAAACTGCTAGAACTTGTACAGGAATTCAGGAAAGTGTCAGGATATAAAATCAATGCACAGAAATCAGTTGCATTTCTCTACACCAACAACAAGACAGAAGAAAGAGAAATTAAGGAGTCCATCCCATTTACAATTGCACCCAAAACTATAAGATACCTAGGAATAAACCTAACCAAAGAGACTAAGAATCTATACACAGAAAACTATAAAGTACTCATGAAAGAAATTGAGGAAGACACACAGAAATGGAAAAATGTTCCATGCTCCTGGATTGGAAGAATAAATATTGTGAAAATGTCTATGCTACCTAAAGGAATCTACACATTTAATGCAATTCCTATCAAAGTACCATCCATTTTTTTCAAAGAAATGGAACAAATAATCCTAAAATTTATATGGAACCAGAAAAGACCTCGAATAGCCAAAGCAATATTGAAAAAGAAAGCCAAAGTTGGTGGCATCACAATTCCGGACTCCAAGCTCTATTACAAAGCTGTCATCATCAAGACAGCATGGTACTGGCACAAAAACAGACACATAGATCAATGGAACAGAATAGAGAGCCCAGAAATAGACCCTGAACTCTATGGTCAACTCATCTTCGACAAAGCAGGAAAGAATGTCCAATGGAAAAAAAGACAGCCTCTTCAATAAATGGTGTTGGGAAAATTGGACAGCCACATGCAGATAAATGAAATTGGATCATTTCCTTACACCACACACGAAAATAGACTCAAAATGGATGAAGGATCTCAATGTGAGAAAGGAATCCATCAAAATCCTTGAGCAGAACAGAGGCAGCAACCTCTTCAACCTCAGCCGCAGCAACATCTTCCTAGGAACATCCCCAAAGGCAAGGGAAGCAAGGGCAAAAATGAACTATTGGGATTTTATCAAGATCAAAAGCTTTTGCACAGCAAAGGAAACAGTGAACAAAACCAAAAGACAACTGACAGAATGGGAGAAGATATTTGCAAATGACATAGCAGATAAAGGGCTAGTGTCCAAAATCTATAAAGAACTTAGCAAACTCAACACCCAAAGAACAAAGAATCCAATCAAGAAATGGGCAGAGGACATGAACAGACATTTCTGCAAAGAAGACATCCAGATGGCCAACAGACACATGAAGAAAGTGCTCCATATCACTCGGCATCAGGGAAATACAAATCAAAACCACAATGAGATATCACCTCACACCAGTCAGAATGGCTAAAATGAACAAGTCAGGAAATGACAGATGCTGGCGAGGATGCGGAGAAAGGGGAACCCTCCTACACTGTTGGTGGGAATGCAAGCTGGTGCAACCACTCTGGAAAACAGCATGGAGGTTCCTCAAAATGTTGAAAATAGAACTACCCTGTGACCTAGCAATTGCACTGCTGGGTATTTACCCTAAAGATACAAACGTAGTGATCCGAAGGGGCACGTGTACCCGAATGTTTATAGCAGTAATGTCTACAATAGCCAACCTATGGAAAGAACCTAGATGTCCATCAACAGACGAATGGATAAAGAAGATGTGGTATATATACACAATGGAATACTATGCAGCCATCAAAAGAAATGAAATCTTGCCATTTGCGACGACGTGGATGGAACTAGAGGGTATCATGCTTAGTGAAATAAGTCAATCGGAGAAAGACAACTATCATATGATCTCCCTGATATGAGGGAGAGGAGATGCAACATGGGGGGTTAAGGGGGTAGGAGAAGAATAAATGTAACAAGATGGGATTGGGAGGGAGACAAACCATAAGTGACTCTCAATCTCACAAAACAAACTGAGGGTTGATGGGGGGAGGGGGGTTGGGAGAGGGGGGGTGGGGTTATGGATATTGGGGAGGGTATGTGCTATGGTGAGTGCTGTGAAGTGTGTAAACCTGGTGATTCGCAGACCTGTACCCCTGGGGATAAAAATATGTTTATAAAAAATAAAATTAAAAAAAAAAGAATGGCTTTTACATTTTTAACTGGTTATAAAAAAATTTTTTAATAGTATTTTGAGACACAAGAAAACGATACCAAATTCAAGTTGAATTTCCCCAAGTAAAGTTCTGTTGGAACACAAACATGTCCATTTACATATTGTCTATGGCATTTTGTACCATAAGAAGAAAATTACATAGCTGCGAGGGAGACCGTACAGCCCACAAAACGTAAAATATGTACTATTTGGCCCCTTACCCGAAGTCTGCCAGCTCCCTGACAGGACCAAGATCCTCTGAGGACTGGAAGACAAGTGAATGTGAGGACTTGAATTTCTCAGGAATGTCGTTGCCCTTCACCTCTGCCAAGGCCCCCTCCTCTCCCTGCTGAGGGGCTGCACAGGCACCTGCCCTTCATTAGGGAGTGATGGTGACGAGGGAAGAAATCCCAGAGCGGCCGGTTGCATTTCTTGGGTGGAGAGAGAAGGCAGAAGGAGGCTTGCCGGGTAGGGTGAAGGGGAGGCTCTTCTCAGCCCCGAATTACAGGCAGACGAGTGGCTCTCTTGTTCAACGACAGACCTGTGACTTCCAATGAGAGTAGGAAGTGCATGCAGCAGCTCGGCGGCCCCAGGAGGGGAACCAATGGCCAAATCCCATCCCGGGAGGGGAACCAATGGCCAAATCCCATCCCGGGAGGGGAACCAATGGCCAAATCCCATCACAGGCGTCTTCTTTCAGGCGCTGGTCTGCCACCGGCAAAGCAGTCGGCTCACACCCCTTCCCAGGGTCTACCTGTTCTTCCCTGGGAAGCCACTAAGCCTCTTGGCCTTTGCACACTGCCAGGAGCCAGGAGTCATATGCCAGGAGCCAGCAGCCAGTTCGCGGGGTTCCTTGCCGAGCTTTGCCCGAGGACCCTCCGTGTGATGGCAGCAGGCTGATTCCTTCCTCCTGCCTTAACATAATTAAACCGAAGTAAGTTCTTTACCAGAATCTTCAGTGCGTTCATGGATCCAAGCTGTAAAACAGCAAGTAAACAATAGGCGGCTAATAGTAGAGCTATGTCTGCTTGGGGTTTTTGTTGTTGTTGTTGTTTTTAATTTTCTAAAATTGTCGTTAAACACCTATGATATAAAGCTGACTATTGTAACCATTTTTAAGGGCACCGTCCTGTGACGTTAAATGCATTCACAGTGTTGTGCCCCATCTCCAGAACATTTTCATCTCCCAGCTGATACACTGTATCCACCAAAAAATACTCCCCTTTATCTCCTCCCCCAGGGCCTGAAAAGCACCTTTTTCCTGCCTCGATGAATTTGATTTCTCTAGATATTTCATGTAAGTGTTACCCTGAAATATTCGTCCTTTTGTGTCAGGTTTGTTTCACTTAGAATAATGTCTTCGACTTTCACGCATGCTGTAATGTGTACCAGAATTTCCTTTCTTTTTAAGGCTGAGCCATATTTGATTGTATGTCATTTTGTTCAGCTACTCACCCGTTGGTGGAAACTTGAGTTGCTTCTGCCTTTTGGCTATTGGGAATGACGCTGCTACGACCACGGGTGTGACTGTTCAATCTCTGCTTTGACTTCTTTGGGAGACACACACATACACACACACCACACTCACAAACACTACACACACATACACACAGACAAAAGTGGAATGGTTGGGTCATACAGTAACTCTATTTTTAATTTTTGGAGGAACAGCATTCCCACCTTCAAGGCATAATGGTTCCAATTTCCCCACATTCTTGCCAATAGTTATCCCCACTCCCCACCCCCACACTTTGCAGTAGTAGCCATCCCAATGGGTGTGAAATGGCTTTGATTCACACTTCTCTAAAATTCTTTCATTGGCCACTTGTCTCTCTTCTTTGGAGAAATCTCTGCTCAAGTCCTTTGCCCATGTTTTAATCAGATAGGTTTTTGTTGTTCTTGTTGAATTGTAGTTGTTCATATATCCTAGATATTAACCCTTATTAGATATATGATTTCCAAAGATTTTTTTCCTATTCCATGTACTCCCTCTTCACTGTGTTGCTATGTCCCTTGATGTACAAAGATTTTAATTTTGATGTAGTTTGACTCACCTATTTTATTGCTGCCCGTGCTTTTGGTGTCTAATCTAAGAAATTATTGCCAAAGTCAATGTTATTGAAGCTTTTATCCCATGTTTCCTTGTGAGAGTTTTACAGTTTTAGCTCTTATGTTTAGGTCTTTGTTCTATGTTGGGTTAATTTCTATGTATGGTGCTAGGGAAGGGTCTGACTTCATTCTTTTGCATGTGGATATTCACTTTTCCCAAAACCATTTGTTTAAAAGACCATCCCTCCCCGGCCCCCCGCACCCTGAATGGTCTTGGTACTCTTCCTGAAAATCTTTGATTGTATGTGAAGGTTTCTTTGTGAATCAGCTGGAGTTTTGATATTAGCAGACATGCACCTTGAGAGAACATCGGGGAGATCTCATCTTGTGCTACAGTTTTCAATGCATAAGTCTGTATTGCCACAGGTTTGCGAGCTCCTAGAAAACAGGAACTCTTTTATAATTCAAACTTAAACCTTCTCTCTATATATTCCTCACCCATTATGTGTCCAGCATCATGTAGCTCTAAGGATGCAGAAACTTTTATCCAAGAGCTTGCAAATTAGTGGAGAAGCAAATATGCAAATATGCAAATGTCTTTTGGTGAGAAGTATACTCTCGAAGGTACAGTAGGGGTACGAAGACGGAAAAGGTGAAACCCAACTAGAGAGGGGAGAAAACCTTCTTCGAAGTGGTAACACTTCTGCTGAGTTCTGGAGGGTGATTAAGAGTTTGCCTGACAGGGGCGCCTGGGTGGCTCAGTGGGTTAAGCCGCTGCCTTCGGCTCAGGTCATGATCCCAGGTCCTGGGTTCAAGCCCCACATTGGGCTTTCTGCTCAGCAGGGAGCCTGCTTCCTCCTCTCTCTCTGCCTGCCTCTCTGCCTACTTGTGATTTCTCTCTGTCAAATAAATAAATAAAATCTTTAAAAAAAAAAAAAAAAAAAAAGAGTTTGCCTGACAAACAAAAGGTGGAGGTCATAGGGACATTCAAAGCAGAGGATCCGTATGTGCATAGAGCTGGAGGGAAGCCACAATACGCCATTGGACTATCATAGAGTATATATTACAAGGCCCAGAGGAGTAGGTGAGGAGCTTAGGTGGGTAGGCAGGAGTCAGATCCTAGAATGTGGGCTTTACTATGTTCGTGATTGAAAGGATTTGAATGCCCCCCTCCTTAGACCAGTCTGTAGCCCTTATCATTGTTTATTCAATGGATTTTTGTCTAGTAAAATAATGCTCTGTGTTTCTTTCCCTGCTCACAGATCTCCTCTTTCTCTTCTTTTTTCCTTCTTTCTTTTTCTTTTGTTTTCTTTTCTTTTCCCTCTTTGGTGGCTTTCCTCCCCCCACCCCCACCCCCGGAGATACATTTCAGCTACAGAAGAACATAAACAACACTGGGGCATGAATTTAGACAAAACAACAACCACAAAAATTGAACTCATACAAGAAAACATTGAAGCTACCTAGGTTAGGCTCAGTTGAACTTCCAAATGTGTTTTAAATTAGGTCATCTCAACCATGACTACAAGTTCAAAACATTCAAAGCAACCTTATTGGAAATGGAACAAGGAATATTTGGTTTCCTCTAAAGGATCTTTAAAAGTGTAGTTAAGAGCAGGGCTCTCAAATGTAAAAATACATAAAAAGAAAGCCATAAGCTTTCTTTTAATAGCCATAAGACTCTGGTCTTCAGGGGCGCCTGGGTGGCTCAGAGGGTTAAGGCCTCTGCCTTGGGCTCAGGTCATGATTCTAGGGTCCTGGGATCGAGCCCCGTATCGGGCTCTCTGGTCAGCAGAGAGCCTGCTTCCTCCTCTCTCTCTGCCTGCCTCTCTGCCTACTTGTGATCTCTCTCTGTCCAATAAATAAATAAAATCTTAAAAAAAAAAAGACTCTGGTCTTCATAGTAAGTGACATTAAACTTTCAAACTAATAAAAGTTGTGATCCCTTAGTAACGTAGCACTTACAGGAGAAGGGTTTCCTCAGGGAGCACACTTATCTGGGCAGGGCCGGTCAGATGAAAGTGAGCAGAGGAAGCATTTAGAACCATCAAAACATGTGCAGACACCATAAACTCAGACAGATTTTACTCTTCTTTTACCCACGATGCCAGCTAACTGGGTTGCCTGGCTTCCTAAGAGACAGAACATGAACAGTAGGCTACAAGGGCACCGAGGGAGGGCTAGACACAAGCACGAGGATCCTTCTGAGAAGAAAATGCTATTGGTTTAGTAAGGAGAAGACAGAAAGAAATGTGAAAGGAAAGATCTACAAACTTCAATGAGAAAACCCACATACCACATATAAAGCATCCTGGGATGATTTAGAAGGAAATGGAGGCTTGCCCACTTCCATAGTCTACAATGCATCTCCAAAGGAAAGCCCAGAATCCAAGTTAATGTTCATAATCACCCCTTCCCTCAGTATAGTTTGGGCCCACAAAGTAGTGAAGATGACCTATTTGGGAAAATTCACTTCTGCAGAAAGAACTATGTCTTATTCTGCCCCTTTGCTAGTTAAATGGGTCATCAGACCACCTCTCCTAATTTCAGCCTGATTTCCAAGTTAATTACCATAATAGCAAGACTGCAGAGTTAGAGAACTTGTATAATTTTCCTATGCACTCAACATGACCTTAGTCAAGACTCCATTTTCTTATGTGTAAAATGATGATGATAATAGTGCACATATCATAGATCTGTTGTGAGGGCAAAAAGAGGATTTATGCCCGGCACCTGGCATCTTACATACTCAGGGCTTCATAAACATTAAATATTCCTATAACCACCAAGGCCAACCCCCTCCACCACCGTCACTGTTATCTTGTAACAACACTGCTCCTGCATTCCTACCCTGACTCCACCATTGATGATCTTGGATCTCTCTAGGATCTTGGGAAAGTCACTTAACTTCTTTCTGTCTCAGTTCTCTCATCTAGAAAATGAAGAAAGCCTATAGAGATATCCCTCCTGGGGCTGCTACAAGGATTAAATGGAATAATATATGAAAAACCCTTAAATTAGAGACAAGCATCAAGTAGGGATTCGAGTAAGATTGGCTGTAATCGCTATTGTCATTACCCTCCATTTTACTTCTAAGGGTGATAGTTCTCAATGTGTGTTTTGGGGACCCCAAGGTGGTCAGACAGTCCATGAGGCCCAAACCATTTTCATAGTCATATTAAAATGTGACTTTTTCACTCTCACTTTCTTCAAAGTGCTCTTGATATCCCTACAGAGGAACTGCAGATGTACATTCGGGACTCTAGCCATCTTCTATTAAAAAATAAAGAGATTTGGAAAAATGTAAAACCATGTTCTTCCTATTATTTTTGCAGAATACAGTTATTTCTCCTAAAAGTAGGTTTATATGTTAGTTTATCATGGGTTTATTGCTGTTACTTTTAAACTAATAAATATTTTTTTAAGCCTAGTTTTCAATTCTAATATGGTAAGGATCCATGGATACAATCCACAAACACAGACATTCTTTGGGCCTCTCAATAATTTGAAGAGGATAAAGGGGTCCCGAGACAGAAAAGTTTGAGAACTGCTGTTGTAGAGTAGAAAATCCCAGAACTGTTGACATCCTGAATGTCCCTCGATTAAGATCTGAGTATGAGTAGAATCAAGTCTCAACCCAATTTTCTGATATTGAAGCATACTGGTCATTATGATACATTATACCCCAAGAGTCATGGCACCCCCACATGGGAAGAGGGGCCAATGGTATCGCCATGCATCTACACTGAGTACCTTTGCAGAGATCTATCTGCTCGACTCAGCATGATGGTATTCAAAGCAAATACATGTCCCCCAACACCTTCGATTTTATTCCAAGTGGCCCATCATTGCCAACTCAAATTCACATGCAGTTCTTCCCTGGTGATTAAGAAGAGGCACCCAGTGTTAATAGTCTCATGTTGTGGTTCCAGAGTCCAAACGGATTCCCATCACGGGGTTTTCAATCTCAAATATCGGGCAAGAATTCTCACCCATTTGTAAGCCACTTTAATTACGTTTTTCAGGAGTTCAAGAACTAATCCCCGAAGGAACTGGGTCAAGTTCTTCCCGATACTGTCCCCATATCATAGATAGCTAAGATTTAGTCTTAAGGACATGACTTGGGGATACTGGGGCATACTTGAAGGAGGGAAAATAAACAGGGAAAGTCTTCCACGGAAAAGGCATATATGGTCTCTTGTTGAATAAACATTTGATACTTGAGTGCATTTCACTGGAACCAATTGGTTTAAGTACGTAATATTCTGATTTAGGGTTCCCACCATTGTCTTGGAGCAAAGTTGACACCTGCTACGTTGTTCAAGACCTTTTGTCTCAGAGGCCAAAGATTTTCACACACATATACACATGCATATATAATGCATTCGGTTGGGTTGGATTGAAATTTTCAGTAGTAATTCGAAGAGTGGCTTACAGGGCAATGTCACAGGCTTGCATGCATTATGCAGGATTTCTACTAAGTGCAATGGGCTTTTGGAACTTAAATTGGTTTATTTCAATCCAATGCTTATTTGACATATATGTCACAATTATGCTAAAGAATCGTATCATTCTTCTATTTCGGCTCCAATAATGTTAATTCTTCAAATGTTACCCTACATAGGCTGTTACTCCACAATGCCAAATATTCATCTGGAAATAATAAACCTTTATTTTATTATCCTCATCTCCCCAAGTCTAATATTTGATAAGATGGACTTAAATTACCTGCATGTCTAACTATTTTCATTTGTAGCTAGATGCCATAGCATCGCAGGAAAACAGAAACAGGCAACACGAAATGAAAATCATTTTGATCAAACTATGTAGCATCCCAGAACTAAACAACCCTACTCCAATATTTTGCTACATTGAATAATTTCACCCCAATGTTATCAGATCAGTTTGTGTGTGGATACAATGTGCCAAACTAAAGAAATTGACTATCTCACTCTGGAAATAATTTGGAAGGAGGGCGGGGCTGGGATAAACAAGCTCAAGATCTGTAGGGCGAGGCAGAGAAGATTAGCTTTTCTGCTCCTCCTCCATGGAGGGTCCAGACAGACCCCGCTTGGTCCAGCAGTGGAGCAAGAACATTAGTCCTCTTATCTTCGACTCTGTAGCTCCTGCTACGTCTTCATCCCAGCCAGCACTGTGGTTTTGGGAGAGATGCATGCAAGGTGAGGATCTAAGTATGGGCTTATATCAGAGCACCCCCAGTTTCCCAGCCAGTGCCTGAGCACACACTGGGCGCACTCCAGGCTTTAGGGAAGATCCACTGGCTCACTCCCCATCACTATAGAATCCAAGACCTGGAAATGCAGGCAGCAGACCACTACAACCCCCACTACTGTTACTGCTAGGTGCTGGTCTACCCTCTCCTGGAGAGTTACCTAATTCAGACCTTTCCCTGGACACAAGCCTACACAGGACAGGCTGATCAATTTGAGAACAATCCTATGAAAGCTGCCCGGACTGGAGATAGAGCATCTAAGTTTTGGAGGCATTTCATTTCATTTTTGTCCTGCTTAGAGTTTGGCTTCATTTTTCCCCTTCTCTAATCAGATCTACAATATTCAAATGGGAATTCAGAGTTAGACATTTTCGGATAAATCTGGAAAAAAAGCAAAGTCATGTCATGCTCCTAAGCTCTACTTTTTTTTTTCTCAGCTAGCTGGCCAACTGAACCCCAAAATGGGTTTGGTTTAATGACCCAATTAAATAATTTACATCTGTGTGGCCTTGGTCTTTGTCTCAAATGGGTGAAATAGAAATGTACATGAAACTTTAAAGATAAACTGTGCTGGTAAATTGCCCCAAACGACCATACTTACTCAAATGCTCCCTAATGAAATTGAAAGATGGGCGTGTTATATATTCATGCAATTTACTCCAACAAACAAACCTTTCAACCTGTATTTACTGAGTGCCTGCTATGTGTTAGTGTCTGAAAATAAGAGTTAAGTAAAAGATAGACTTGTCTTAAGAAGCTTACAGCCTAAGTGAGAGTCACAAAAGCAAACATATTTTCCTATCAGTGTGGTACTTTGGGAACACAGAAGGTGAGGATACTTTCTCCATCCTGATTACCATCAACAAGCACCTACAAAATACACCGTTGTGTGCCTCGTTGAGTCCCCAGCAGAAGTAACGGAAGGATTATTAATTCCCGATTCTCTGTTACCAAGGCTGCAATGATTAATCTCCAGAAAAGCTACAGTTTAGCACCTGTTGAATGATATTAGAGGAAATCATCTGTGTTGCAAATAGAGAATATGTTAGGGAGGCTAGACTCAAATGAATCCAGGTTTTGATATCTTTCTCCTTCTGTTTTAGCAGACAAATAATCTGTTGCAACTTTGCTGCTTCTCTTCCATAACTTGGCTCTGATCCCGTGCACCATTTTGTTCTAGGGAATGCCTAAACTGATTCTTCAGCGTTAGCCAAAACAAATGAGGAGCTTGGCTCTTGGTCTGCTCGCAACAGCTGCTGTGATTGAAGTTCTCTGCACCTAAGCAGTGGGGCAGCTTTCCGTTTGACAGATGAACACATTTTCATTACTAGAGAAACAGGAAGCGTTGCATACTGGGCAAGAAAAAAAAAAAAAAAAGGAAAAGAAAAAAAAAGGAAAGAAAAGAAAAGAAAGAAATATTTGGGAAGTCGCTTTGTTCTTTCTCCTATCAATCGTGGTTATTGTTCAGCTGAAATGTTGGGGAGGAGGCTGATGGTGTGGGAGCCTAATACCCAAGCCTCGGGCTTCTCTCTTCCCCTTAGACTGTAACTCTGAGCTGACAGCTGTGTGGTTTCTTGACCTCAGGTTGCCTTTGCCAGAAAAATCCTTTACAGATCTGCTCTGGGAGGCAGTTTCTGTTCATGCATGCAGCAAAGGGCATGGAGAGGCCAGGAGGGCTCAGGGAACCCACATATAAAGGAAAGGGAAAAAAACATTTGGCTGGTTCCGTTTATTCAGTCATACAATGGATCTGAACTGTGTCATGGGTATTTGAAGGCCTTCAACATAGCTACTCGAGACTTCCATAGCGATTTGGGAGCTTGTGATGGACTTAAGTGTTGGCACATTCCGGTTCTTTAGAGAACAGAGCCGCTCTCTGGGAAGGCAACTTTGTGACAGTCTTTCCTTCCAAACTTTGAACTTGGGATTTCTGTGATCAAAATGGCGGCCTTCCAAGGCTCCCCTGGTTCCCAGGTTTTGTGTATTGAGTCCCTAGATAAACTTTAGTGCCATCGACTGGAATAGTAAATGCACAAAGCAGAGGACAACTGTGGGAGGGAGACACAGAGGACGGTGATAAGAAAATACGTAAATGTGGGGTGCCTGGGTGGCTCAGTCAATTGAGGGTCTAACTCTTGATTAGACCAACTCAGGTCACGATCTGAGATGGGGCCCCGAGTTGGGCTCGGTGCTCAGCGTGGAGTGTGTCCAAAATCTTTTCTCTCTCTCTCTCTGCTCCTCCCCTCTCTCTTGCTCTCAAATAAATAAATAAATATCTTTAAAAAAATAAAAATAAAATAAAATACACAAATGTAAGGGGTGAAGTTGCAAACGAAAAAGCAAAAATTTAGCGTAAATATTGAGAGATATCTTCAGAGAGGAGAGGCTTCTTGAGTCCTCACAGTTGGGTCATTGTTGGGTCCTCATTTACAATGACCACTGCACCAAGAATTTGCCAGAAACCTTGTCATCTATCAAAAAAGTTGGATTGCCAGCCAAAGCAGCCAACAGATATTGACCAACTGCTACTCGTCAGACACTGGGCAAGGTGTTTATGGGATGACATGGCTATCACAGCGCAAAATGTAGGGATTATCTCTGAGGTCACACGGTTAAATGACACAGCAAGATGGCCAACCCAGTTCATCATAACTCCAAAGCCATCGTGGACTTTAAAGGGTTCATCCTCCACACACAACCCTCTGCCCTTTCTCGCCTACATCCTTGGTAACTTGTGGCATTTTCTCCTGCTTGGCCTGGACCAAGTCACTGATCTTTCCACACAGGACTCCAGGCTGCTAAGTGATGGGAGCTGGCACGTGAGATACAATCCCTGTGCCTTGACCAATGGACGAACCTGGTGGGAGGAGAGAAATGAAGTTCTGCTCTCCTATATACTTACCAGACTTTGACTCTAGCAGTCCATGCGTTGTACTTACGTGTTCATTATGTTCATTACTGAGTTTTTTGAGGACTCCCTAGGTTTGTCTCTTTCTCACTTTTGCATCCTTGTCACAAAATATGCATAATGCTTATTCTCTGGTCTTCAGGCTAAGCAGACTTGCTCGTCGAAACTATCAACTCCCTTCCCCTCTAGTATTCCACCTTCACAAAAGCATTTGATGAGGGCTTCTTGGTAGTGGTGGCTATAATGCCAGAAAGGTTGTGGTGCTTGGTCAAGGGTTCTGCAGTAAGTTACAGAACTAAAGCAAAAATTCAACTTTTCCGTTTCCCAAAGAACTTCCTCCTACAGACCAAGATTATAAAATTCACATCTCATAGGGTCATAGGTTTCATTTAAAGCTTCCTAGGATTCCTTAAGTTTTTTTGCAAAAACCAATTAAGGTTTAATTGTTTTTATAAAAGTACTATATCTAAAATAAGCTTCTTTCTTTGCTTATTTTAGTTTCCTTCTCTCTTCTTATCTCTAAATTACTCTTTTATTCTTTGCTCTCACAAATGAATTTGTTCCCAAGTACAAGCAAGGGTATTTTTTTTTTTTAAGATTTTATTTATTTACTTGACAGACAGAGATCATAAGTATGCAGAGAGGCAGGCAGAGAGAGAGGAGGAAGCATGCTCCCCGCTGAGCAGACAGCCCGATGCGGGGCTCGATCCCAGGACCCTGGGATCATGACCTGAGCAGAAGGCAGAGGATTTAACCCACTGAGCCACCCAGGCGCCCCAAGCAGGGGTATTTTGTGAGGAAAAAAAAAAGTCCAAATATTGCCTTCTATAAGAAGAAAATTTATGTGTCAGAATGACTAAACTTTTCAGACTCAATGTCATTAGTGATATGAGATACCAGTACCCACCCTTCAAGATTGTTGTGGGAATTTGATTATTCTATATCGCACAAGATACAGAATAATAATATAGATATAGATATATCTATATCTAACAAGATGCTGGACACATAGTAGGCATTTAGCAAATGTCAGCTTTTATTGTTATTAATACTGACGCAACTTTTATAAGGAACAACACAAAAAGGATAAAGAAATATACTAACACCGTAACTTCTGACCCTTACTATATTATTATTTTTGCACCCTTGATTTTTTTGTCATAGATTATTGATTACAGAATAGTGTTACAGAATAGTTGTACCATAGGTTATTGATTACAGAATAGTTTTGATCTAGCTAGCTTAGCTATCATCAGACAAGTCAAGGTTAATTATTATGCTTGCCATGCCCACAATTTTTTTTTTTTTTTAAGGAAACCACTTTGCACAGAACAATTCCTGAGGGATTAAAGGAACATCCCTGGGCAACCATGGCCTCAGCTAAGGTCCTGCATTCAACTTCACCACGTCAGGCCAGGATGAAGAACTGACTTGAGAGTAACCATTCCTCAGGCTGACCAGTGGCTGTGAAATTTCTAAATCTCTACTTCAGAATTAGCTAATAAGATCCTCTCAACTCTGTAATTAGCCTTGGGAACTGTAGAAAAGATTAGGCTATTAACAGTAAAAGCTGAATTCTGAGAGACAGAGAGAGATCATGAAGTAGAGCGAGGAGCTGTGAGGAAACAGAAACTAAAATTTAGTGGAAGCCATGAGGCTGCACTTGTTGCTAATGCCTGCAATCTCTCAATGGCTCCCAGTTAAAAATTCCATGCATTGGTGTCCTCCTTTTCCTGACTATGAGGGTCCTCTTGGGGGGGGGGGGGTCTGAATCCCCAGCCGTTTTTCTCATGCCACATCACTGTTGGCGGGGCTCAAAACTGCCCTCAGAAGCACCTGTCAGTTTCCTTCCACAGTTGCTACTTGATCACTCAAATGCCATATTGGACCTGGATTTTTTTCTCCAGGAGGCTTGCACTCTCCCAGACTGCATAAGGCAAATTAGAAAATGATACATTCTATTTTGGAATCCTTACAGCTTGTCTGGTGTTGCTATCAGGGGTTCTATTATCCCTTTTATCTCCAACCACAGCTGAAAACTGGGCCCTTTCTCAGGCACTGAGAGCATCCCTGTTAATCTACCCTTTCTCCCTTCTTTGATCAAGCTCTGTTCTCATTTTGTGAATTTTAGTGCTGTTATAGTCTTCCTTACTCCTGCGTATGGTACTTATACTGTGGGGTTTTCTTTGTTTGTTAGTGGTTGCCCTTGAGTTTGCAACATGTGTTTATAACTAATCCAAGTTTACTTTCAAATACTACCATATCCCTTCAGGGGTAGTTCAAATACCTCATAACGGAGTATTCCCAACAATTCCTCCATCCTGTCCCTTACAACATTGCTGTCATTTATTTCACTTCTAGATATTCCATAATCTCCAAACACCTTGTCTCTGTTATTATTTTGCAAACTGTTACCTGTTAGGTCAATTAGGAATAAGAAAAAGAAAAGATTTTCTTTTATCTTCATTTATTCTTTTCTTAACACTCTTCTTTATGTTGGTCCGAGCTTCTAACCTTTATCATTTTCCTTCTCTCTGAAGAATTTATTTTAGCATATCTGACAAGGCAGACCTATCGGCAACAAATTTCATCAATTTTTGTTTTTCTGAAAAAGTACTTCTCCCTTACTTTTGAGGGATGATTTCACTGCATAAGAATTCTAATTTGTGGCTGCTTTACTTTTAAATATTTCCTTCACTTCTTGCTTACATGATTTTTGGAGAGTAGTCTGATTTAATTCTTACCCTTATTCCTCTATAAATGGGTGTTTTTCCACCTTTGACTTCCTATAAGATTTTCTCTTTGTCTTTTTTTTTTTTTTTGCAGTTTGAATATGATATGCCTAGTTGTAGATTTTCTTTGGTACTTGCCATGGTTAGTGTTTTCTGAATTTCCAAGATCTGTGGTTTGATGCCTGTTGTTTATTTTAGAAAATTCTTAGCCAGTATTACTTCAAATATTTCTTTGGTTCCTTTCTTTCTTCTCCTTCTGGTATTCTCATTATACTTTGTAATTATTCCACAACTCCTGGATTTTCTTTCTATTTTTTCAATCTTTTTTCTCTTCATGTTTTAGTTTTTGAAGTATTGACATATCTTCAAACTCACTGATTCCCTCCTTGGCCATGCTGATGAACCTATCAAAGGCATTCTTCATTTCTGCTACAGTGTTTTTAATTTTTAGGATTTCCCTTTGATTCTTTCTTAGAGCCCCATCTCTGCTTACATAACCTACCTGTTCTTTTTTTTTAAATTAATTTATTTATTTTACAACGATCACAAGTAGTCAGAGAGGCAGGCAGAGAGAGAGGGGGGAAGCAGGCTCCCTGCTGAGCAGAGAGCCCGATGCGGGGCTCGATCCCAAGACCCCGAGATCATGACCTGAGCCGAAGGCAGAGGCTTAACCACTGAGCCACCCAGGTGCCCCATAACCTACCTGTTCTTGCTAGGCCTTAGCTCTTCCACATTTAAAGCCAACGAAGTCAAACAATTCATTTTCTATTTACAATACTTGGTTCTTATGATAAAAGTAATGGCTTTCAAGACTGTTTTCTGCTTTAGATCTACCCAAACTACATAAGAGGTCCAGAGTAAAGAATTTAACTGGTTGTTTGGTATCAGCCCTACTACCAGGGCAACATAATAATAATGAAAGTTCTTGATGCTCCTTGACTCATTAGAGGATGGGGAAGATGAGGTCAACAGACTTGAAAATTAAAATATCCCTCTACTACATTTTGCTCTGAAGGGTTTGCAAAACCTGGAACACAGAGCTCACACTACACTGACCCAGTCAAGAACCAAGATAGCCTTGACCAAATCTGCAAAGATAAGACAGAAGAAGCCCCTCCACTCCAACATTAGACATTACACACAGCTCATTTACCCATTTATTTGTCCAATCGATTTACACCCTGGTGGTCCTAATAAAAAGAAGGAAACCAGATATACCCCATTTCTCTCCAAAAAAAAACAGAGAAATTTGACATTGTACTTGGGATCGAGGAAAACTAATTGATTTGACAGCTAATCAAAAACTCCTAAGGGAAAAATCAATAAAGAGCAAAATAATGTGGTCTGTAATTCTGTATGCTATTCCCCCTAGTATGTTGTTTGTGTAGCATCAGTGTCATCTCTTTTAGATGGGAATGTTACCAACTATAATGCTTCTGTTGATATTTCAAAAAGATTCTAATCTCATTTCAGTAATAGCTTCTGTCATTCCCAGTGACACATATGCCATAACATTCTTGGTTAAATTGACAGAAATATTAATGTGCTCAGATTTTATATTATTCGGACCACTGTATGTCTCTTTCTTAGTATTCAATTACCTTTGCCTTATACATAGTATCAGAGGCCAGCTGCCCAATCCCAATGCATTAGGTATTATTCATGAGGGACATCAGTTTTCTCATCTCTGTGTGATTTTGGACTTCTCCAGCAGAAAGCGTTTTACAACTATATGGATTTTCTTCTTTAAATTTTATACATCTTTATCTTCTGTAACTCAGATGAGCTTGTTATATGCTTTGTTCCTCATCTTCATTTTATTTCCTTGGAATTATTGCCTTTCAGAATTGAAATGGACTTATGGCCCACACCTCAATCTGATGTTTGAAACTGTTCTATACCTTCTTTGCCAAATTCCTCCTCTGTCCTTAAGTTCATTGCCTTCCAATAGCCAATTCTGTCTTTGCTGTTACATAGATCAGAGAGCAGATTTTTTTCAAAGTAGTTTTCACCTATTACTCTAGTTTTACGTTTTAGTGTCATTTAGAACAATTCAAATCTTTCTTTTACTCCATGACCCTTAAGATATTTAAAATAGTTCCAAGGAGCATTTGTTTCTCTGGGCTAAATAACCCTCTTCCTTCTATCATTCATAATAGAATATAATTGTGAATTTCCTTACCCCTAGTTGGTGGTTCATTATGTGTTTGAATTACATATCTAGCAATAATTTGGAGGGAATGTTAGGCAATTTATCTACTGTGGCATCAGATTTTCAACAGGAGTGAGAAACAGTATATGACTATCTTTAACACTGTTAAAATTTAAATAGAGCCTTAGGAAGGTAAAAAAGAAAATTAAAAAGAAAGAGGTTAAATAGGATCCACTAATTCATACAATAGGATAAAACTACATACAATATGCTACAAATTTGATAATGAATATTTTTAAGTGTCATAAAGCAATGATAATAAGTACCAAGCTCAGTTTCTGGAACTTAGTCAGTACTCGGTAAATATATGTTAAATAAATAGTAGGCATTTCGATATGTATTTCAACTTTCTTTTCACTGAAGACTGGTACAAACACATGGGAACGCTGTTGAAGGCTTGGAGAATTGTCTAGAAGATTCTATGATGGTTTCAGAATGTCTCTAGTGGAGACTGGGTGAGGAGGAGGAGATCATGTTAGGAAGAGGAGCTAGAAGATTTATCTTAAAATTCTAACTGCATAGCAAATAACATTTTACCCATTATATGACAGATCAAGTAATATAATAAGTTTCTCTAAAAATACTTTTACTCACCCTTCACCTAAGATTAATAAATTATCCATTGTCCATAGTAAAGATTATTATTTTTGTTTAGGGTAGCTTTGGAAGGTGATGGAAATTCTGGCAAGGTAAAAAGCCACTCTCCTACCAAGATGACTATTGGAGACGCCATTACTCCGATTCCTCGTATGTTACTGTTTTTGTCTTAAGTGATTCTGCATTGGGTATCACTGTCACTGATTACAAAAAAAAAAAATAAAAATTAAATAAAAAAATAAATAAACATTATCAGTCTCTGAGATGCCAGTGCTTGACACTTACTTGAATTAGCAAGACTTAGTAGTGGTTGTAGAGAAACACTTCCAGTGTGCTCTGTGAAGGGGTGTGCTACTTGTTACTCTTTATTCTGACAATGATATGTTCTCTCTATGTTCTTCTGTATTTTCTTTGAATTCTTTCATTCTCTCTCTCCCTCAGATGCCTCTCTCTTCTCTCTACATTGTGTTTCCAGAAGGAAAACATATCCTGTTCATTTTAGTCCGGAATTGGTCATAGGTCAAACAGGGTGCTCCCATTAGGGTAACATTTGTACCAAACCCTTTTAAAGATTCTCCCTGGCTGCAGCTGTTCAAGATTTTACTCTCTGATCATCCCAGGCCATTAATCCTAAGGCTACACATGTGATGCTTTCAAAGAGTGGCATCTAAGACAGAACCCAATACCACAGGTGAGATCTGATCCTGGCTTTCTCCTAGCTTGAAAGACACATAAATTCCATTTGGGGGGATATATTGGACATGAGCTGATGACAGATTGCCTTTACTAAGTATCCCATGTAAAGAGAACATTACGTTCAGCCTTGAAAGATAATAAACTTACAAACAGCCTTGTAGAAGGCAGAGTATCTTTCCTCAAGAACTAAGGCAAATATAGGCAGTGCTGGAAACCAGGCTACCTTTGTTGCTAGTCATAAACCCATTACCTGGTAAGATCTCACCTACTGGTATTTGAGTAGCCAACAAAACATGGGTGATCTAGGCTCATAAAGACATAACTCATGCAATACTACATATCTGATGCATTACATATACACACCTTGGGGCAGGTTGGGAAGTAGGAACATTTGCTTAGTGTGGGCCATGTGCCAATACTACTGCACTGAAGTTTCAGAACGTTCCCTTAAACTGGGATTCCTATTTCTGTTTTATGGATGAGGAAACTGAGTTTCAAAGAAAACTTAAATAGCATGCATTTTCATAACTGGCAGGCCAAGATTATAACTCTAATATTTTACCCCAAAGCCCAAGCTCTTTCCACTACATCATGCATTCCGGGGGGTTGCCTGTGGGTAAAATGAAAATTATGTTCTAGATAAAGCATTAGCAGACATATGAAAGAAAAACAGGTTGTAAGAAAGGTAACTTAAAACTGAAACGGTTCCTAACTCTTCATTGTTACAAATGGTTCTAGGTTGAAATGTCTTAGAAGTTACCACATTATTACTTGGTCATGTTAGGAAAAAATTATTGTAGGTATACATATATTTTTATTTTAGGTATATATCATTCCCTCCCACTGTCCTCTGGTGTACTCTCTCTGTTCTGTATAAACTGCATAATCTCATATAAATGTGTTGAGTTCAAGGCCGTAATGCATCATAATACATATAAATTCAGTAGGTCTTCTCTTTACCCTAAAACTTCTTATTTCCTGTACTGTAGTGGGGGATTTCCTTTCCCCTTTTCAGTGTTTACCCATTACTGAGGTGGAACCCTTTTAAAGCAGATAGAAAATTTTGATGCTAAGGTATCTAGAAATACACAAGCATTCCTAGCAATTAGAGCAAGAAGGGACTTTTGATATAATTTGCTAAAACAGCCTACTTTCATCAGTCAAGAAATTAAGACCCAGAAAAGCCTATAAATAGAATGTTATCGTAATACTTACCCTATGTAGGGTGACTGTGTCATTCATTTTCCAATTTATGACACTTTTGAGAATGACACAGGTTTTGACTGGGTGGGATGCTGAGAAATGGGCTCTGGGACTGCCCTAGACAGACCAGAATTTATAGTTGACCTGAACAGTACGGGTTTGAACTGCAGGGTCTCGATAGTACTGTATGATACTGTGAATGTAATTTCTCTTCCTTATGATTTTCTTAATAACATTTTCTTCTAGCTTACTTTATTGTAAGAATACAGCAAAGAACATAAATGACATACAAAATATGTGTTAATTGACTATTAGTAAGCCTTCTGTCCACTAATAGGCTATTAATAGTTAAGTTTGGGGGGAGTCAACACTTACACACAGATTTTTGACTACTTTGGGAGTCAGCACCCCTCACCCCCGTCCTGTTCAAGAGTCCACAGTACAGTTATTCTAACCTCTTCGAACTTTTATAATAATGAAATGAGATGGTATATGTCAAAGCTCCCAGATTAATGCCTGGCACATACAACGAAAGAGCAAATAAACTTTGGTTAACTCTGAGCCTGCAGTCAAGTTGCCCAGAAAATTAGTGGAAGAGTCGTGAATCACACACGGATTTTCTAACCTTCATGGCTAAGCGTCAACAATACCAAGTGAAATCATCCCAAACCATAAAATGACAACTAATCAGCAGATTTTCCTTTTTGTTCATTTTAATTTTTCTTTTTGTTTTGGATCTAACACAGAAAAATTCCTTGCATTTCATCCCTTATTATAGGCTGCCCAACAGCTCAGTGATTCCTCTAAGACAGAGACACTTTCACAGACAGCTGTGCAGACCAATAAATCCCATGGGAGGGAAGGAAGGAAGGTTAAAAGGAAAAAAGGAAGAGAAGGAGGGGTGAAGGAAGAAAGATGGGAGAGCAACTGTTTCCTAAGATACAAGATTCTGTGGAATCTGTACCCAGACAAGATGCTACACATTTTCCCTGGAACTGGCTTTAAAAGGAAACTAGATTGAGTGCAGTTCTGTTACTATGACACAACAGTTTTATTAATTGGAAAATGAGGTAATTCCTCAATCTACTACCACTTCACTGGTAAAGGCTGCCCTATATCTCTGTTTCAGTTGGATATTTATTTAGTGGATTCTGCTTTCAGAGCCCTTGAACTCACCCCTTCTCCACTTGGGCCATACAAGTAACTCCAATTCATTCCTTAGTGTTTGGATAACCACAGAGTGAGTGACCCGGTATTATTTTCTGACGTTAAGTTAGGAGCTCCCAGGAGTCGTTAAACAGTCTTCTCCATATAAATGCCTTTCTTTTCTAGGTCATGCCAGTTAGAAGCTCCAAGTTTGTAAGTTTTGATTCTGTCAATACATGGAAGTATTCACTTCTCTGCTTCCAAATGCAAGACGTTGGCTCTCTCCAAGACATTTTTGGTTGAAATCTTATCCTTGGGAAGGCAGCACATGTACCAATTCTTCTTGTCATTTGTCTGATGGCGAGAAGGAGATGAAATCTCAAATGTTATCGGGCCTGTGAAATCTGGTCCTTATCCTCTTTTGACCTTTTCATTATTCTCTGTCCTGACTGACTGGCTGTCGCCACCCCTCCTGCAGGTTGGTTGTGTTCTAATGACTGGAAGAGCAGAATTGCCAACTAATCAACATTACCAACTATTGAAAAGGTCAAGCCCAGCTGATCTCTAGCTTTGGGTGAACCACCGTCAGTGTGTGCAAGTCAACTTAGACAGAAACTGGAATCATGTTAGAAATATCCTGTTCTGGTTTTAGTGCATTTTTTAAAAAATAATTTGAATATTACTGATGATCTCACACTACAAAACTCATTTGGGAAAAAGTAACTTCCACTGCCTAATTAGACCCTAAAGCTCATGGAAAGCTATGCCTATGTTGAATTCATTCTCAACTCAATTTTTTTTTCAAGTAAAACTCTAGGATTTTTTTTTTCAAGTAAGAATATTGAAATAAGATTCTCCTGAAAATGACTGATTTTTCCTTTCTATCTTAAGCTTGAGAATTTTATTCCTAAGCCAAGTTTTTATTTTTTCCTTCTGTCTTTGAATTAGCTCTTCATCTTCACTAGATGGTGATGCATTTTCTCCCCAGTGCAACCAACAAGAATGCTAGAAAGTGAGAGTTAAAATGAAAAGGTCTTATATTTTCACGGCACTATATATTTCGCAAAACATTGTTTTTGTTAGGATAAGATCGTTTAAGCTGTAGTAGCAAAGTAATCCCCAAACCTCAGTGCTTCACACACTAAAGCTTTATTTTTTGTCCTGTGTCATATCTAATGTAGGTTTGCTGGGGGCTGGCTTCCACATTAGCTCACAGATCACTGTCTGATGAAGACTCCATTATTCTAACTAAACACATGCCTTGGGAGTTTGCCATACCAGCCTCAGAAGACACGTATTCTTCTATATTTTGGCCTAAGTAGGAAAAACAGCACTTTTGCTTATAACACATTGGCCAGAACTTGTCATATGACCCCACCTGGGCTAGATATATGGGCAATCACCTGCATCTTCCATAAGCAACGGATGTCTCTGCCACCTACATTTCTGCCAAGGGCTTCATATAATCATAGTAACCTTGAGATGTTGATAATCTTGTTACTAGTAACAATATAGCAACTGTTTACTGTTTCCCCATTCTGTATTAGGGAATGGACTTTTGCAACATCATTTATTCATCTGAAAACTGAGGTTCAAGGAGAGTAGTGCGTCAGCTCAGGTCATGTCATAATCTCATGGCATTGTGTAGTTAGAAGTGGAAAAGATTTATTGGGGGTCACTGCCATGAAACATAAAGGGGACAGGGAGCCAAAGCAGGCATGAAAGATTTCGGACTACAGAGGAGGTCTAACACCTGCAAAAGCAGAGGGAAGGGAAGAGCCAGCCTCAAACTGGCCAGGCCCTCTGCGGGTCACCGCTAGTCTAATGGGAGTTCTAAATAGAAGATTAACAGTAGCAGAATCTCACATTGGGCAGAAATGGCCAGGCCTGTGGACCCATACCATGCTCCGCTAGTACCATGCTCTTGGCTTTAACACTGAGACAGATCCCAAAGGTGCAGCAGCTGGAGGCTGTCAGCTGACTGCTCCTCATAGCAGGTTTTCTCTTTCAGGGCTCCCACTGATAGCAACATGGAGAGTAACAGGGTGAGCCTCAAAACATACTCTAGTGTCCTGGCGTTAAGACTTTCCGCTATCCCAGCAAGTACCACAAGCCACTGCCAGACCATTAATACAGTTACCTCCCTACGAACTGGAGAAAGAAGAACATTTTTTAAAAGAATGCAAAAGGGGTGCCTGGGTGGCTCAGTTGTTAAGGGTCTGCCTTTGGCTCAGGGCATAATCCCAGGGTCCTGGGATCAAGTCCTGCATCGGGCTCCCTACTCAGTGGGAAGCCTGCTTCTCCCTCTCCCACTCCCCTGTTCGTATTCCCTCTCTTGCTGTCTCTCTCTGTCAAATAAATAAATAAAATATTTTTTAAAAAAATAAAAGAATACAAAAGTAATGGGGAGAACTATAAAAGTCAAGTGATCATGAGATTACAATTCTAGCCTCATGGCTAAGGTTAACTCGCTGTGTGACCTCAGGTCAGCCATCCGACCTCTCTGCGCCTTCATTCTCTCTGTGAAGGTAGATGATTGGACTAGAGCAGGAGTTCTCAAACTTGCTGTGCATCCCAATCCCCTGGAAGGCTTGTGAAAACAGATTCTGTCTCGGGAAGTCTTGGGTGAGGCTGGACGTCTGCATTTCTAACAAGTTCCAGACCCTGCCGCTGATGGGGACCCCACACTTTGAGAACCACCCAACTAGATGCTCTCTCTTAGCTCATTTCAAGTTCATGAATACTCTGTGCCCGTGACCCAGCTCCATTCCTGTAAAATTATCATGGCAACAGTTACGTATACCCACCTCCTCACTCCCCGTTATATATACGAATGTTGTCTTTATAACTATACATACAATGCCTGTAGAGATAACTTAAAAATTAATTTAAAGTAAGGATTTCTCACCATGTGACATGTATTGTGCTACATGCAGAGAATATAGCCTCTATGTTTAAGAGACTAGTAGAAGAGATAGCATCTTCAGCTTCATCATCATCATAGTTGACATATAGTGACTATACAGAGTGTCCCGGGCTCTGTACTAGCTTTTAAAATCTATTATCTCATTATTATAAGCACATGATTAAACCTTCTGTTATGAAAGTTATAAAGAAGGAATAACAAACTCTGCAGCAGAGAAATAGAAGCAAAATAGGCTTCAGAGCAGACAGACAAAGTGGGGGAGGAAGAACCCAGCACAAGGAGTGTTGTGAACAGAGCTGCAGGTATATACATATACATATATATATACACACACACACATACATATACACAATATATATGTATATATATGTATATATATGTATATATTATAATCTATTTGGGAGGGTGAAGAGAAGTTTGGTGAAGTCTTAGCATACACTGGAGGTGTTTTGCAGGTGAGGAGCGAATGCTGGTTTTGTACAGGGGAGAAAGGAATAGAGTTAATTCAGAGAGGAGGTTCAAATAAATGGAACCAACATATTTCACATCCATGACTTAGAGCAGTCTATACTGTACTGCCCGGTAGGTCAGCAAACACTGGCAAATGTTTTCACTAGAGGGAAATGAGAAGACAGAGTGGAAAGAGTGTAAGACTTGCCTCGGCTCTGCTGCAGAGTCAGCCATGTGGACTTGAGCAAGAAACTAAATGAATATAGTACACATCAGGCCTCTTTTAAAGGATGGTGAGAAGAATAAAGTGAGAGAGTGTTGCTAACTGCAAAGCTCTATGCATTGGTATGGCATCATTAATAGGAAGGCTCTCTTAGATTTTGAACACTTTTCATGCAAAGTTCACTCATTTTTCAACATTTCCGGCTTTCTGGTTTAGTGACAATTTCAGTCTCTTCCAAAAAGTCCAGACCTCCCATAGAGAATGGCCTAGCATTTACCCAGTTGTCTGTGGGATGATATGCACTCCAGGTAGCTTTAGGACTAGAGAAAGGGAGTCCTCAGTTTCTTGACTTGATATCATAACAGTTTCTCCACCTACATGGGGTAGGATGTTGTCTTCTGACTAAATGCAAGTAGAAAACTCCCAGAGAATTAGTCTAGGGCTGTCTTGTGGCCTAGGACAATAAAAAGATGATATGAACATGATGGGAAAACCAAAACATTGTCTGCTGAAACATGTAATTAACAAATCCCAGGAAGTCGATTGGCTTCTCTCTCTGGTTGGAGCCTAAAGGAACAAAGAGAGGAAGGGGAAAATCCAATCCAATTAGAGAAAATGCAGCTCAGGTGAAGGTCAAGGCTGTGCCCTAGGGATCTTTCATTAACCACTTGAAGGCAGGTTCAGAATGGGTTAATACAAGCCTGACCTCTGGCATTAGGAATATACTGTCAAGGGAAAATCAGATGCATAGTCAGTGAAAAGGCAAGAAACCTCGTCTACACCTCAATTAAGAGATGCATATAGAACTGGTATTTGGAAAATTGAGTTTGTCTATGAGGAGAGTGCTTGGGAAGTTGGCTAGATGGAGACACCTTGCTTTTACGGTTTACCGTTCCCCTTAAGCAGATGGTTAAATTAAATTTGAAGGCATCCAAAAAATGGAAATGACTCAAAATTCAGAGTGGACTATTCTCAAAAAGTAGATAATATAAAATAATTTATATTTGGCTTTTGAGTTTTATCTAACTCATCTGCAGCATATTTGCCAATGCATTGGTATTTTGTGGAGATGAATATTAAAATAGACCAACATTCTCTGGGTCCTCAACACCTAGAGTGGGGCCCAGGTGGTTGAGAGTTCTGTTTTGGAAACACAAGATGTGAGATGACTAACAGACAGCCAAGGGGAGATGGGAAATGTAGGAAAAACCTCAAAAGTCATCCATTCAGCACTGGATTTTTTCCTGAGTGAGTCCTACAATCTTACCCATAGAAGGTTTAGTCATTTCCACATCTCTCCTTGGATATTCCGTCATCACAGCAAACCTACTGTGTCTGAAACAAAACACATATTCTCCTTCAGCAAGTTGGCTTTATTTTGCCATTTCTCTTTTTCTTGTGGATTTCATTATTTTTCCAAATCACCTAGGTTCTAAATCCCATGGGTAGTTTAGGTTCCTTTCTCTTTCTCTCTGTCCTGGTCAATTTTCCAAGCCTGATAAATCATACCTTTGTTACGGCCATTCTAAAACCCCTTGCCTTTCAACATCATCTGTTACAACTCTGGTCTAGTCCAACATCTCCAAGATTCCTTTATATCTAGAAATGAATCATCTTGACGACAGACTCTCCCAACATTCAATTTCATTCTTTTTATTACTTCCATATTTATCTTTCAAAAGCTGTCCTTTGCAGGTGTCCTTTTTCAACTCAGAACTATTTCTTGACACACCATTTGTTGGGAGAGTGCGAGAGGACTCCCAGTGCCCATTAACCCATTCATTATTCCTTGGAAACAAAGCCCTAGACAATGTGCTTAGCTCAGAAATCTAGCTTTCCCAGGAACCCTTGCAGTTACGTTCAGTCATGTGGTCAAGTTCTGCCAATAAGATTTAAGCAGCAGTTGCATGGGTTGATTTGTTTGTTTGCTTTAATTGCTTGCTTTGAAAGGAGTAATTTTTTCAACCTCTTGTCCTTCTTCCCAGTGATGGAATGCAACCCTATTGCTGAAACTCAAGCAAATATCTTGAATCTTAAGATAATCTTAATGATAGACGTCCCCTCCGAAGATGGCTGAACAGGAAGATAGGACACTGAGTCTCTAAATGACTTCAGGGAGCTGTCAGATCAACCAACCCTGGATGGCCAAATTCTGTAATTGTTTCTTCACATGGAAAAATAAACATTTGTCCGTTTAACGCACTATCCTGGGGATATGTTGTTTACAGGTGAATACAAACCTGAGCTGATAGGCCATTGTCCCCAAGGTGCAGGAAGTTCTTAACTTGATATTCACAGTGGAAACTTGGTCTACCTCTAAGCCTGTTTCTACAACACTTCTCCAGAAACACTTTTTTTGTGATCAAGTTAACATACTCCGTATGGGCTGGGCATTTTCCCATTTCTAGAATTTACCATATTACCTCAGGAACCCTGACTTTTCTTTAGTCCCACAATATCTAGCAAATGCCTTGCATTTGGGACTAAAATCGATGTTGGAATAAAAGACTTTGCAAGATGGGAAGAATTTAAAATTTCTCTAATCCCAAACTCCCCATACACTGAAAGAAAATTCTTTATATTCTTGATGCTCAAACAGTATTTGCTGACCTGCAGCATTTTACAAGACTCCAGGTGATTCAAATGCACCTTCAAGTTTGAGAAGCATTTCATCCACAACATTTCCAATCAAGTGCCATTCAACCGCTGTTTGGGTTGCTCACAGACACGCGGAAAACCCCCAGCTGTTCTTGGACAGCTGTAATTGTTAGCAAGTCATTCTACATCATGAGCTAAAATTGCCTCCTTGGACCTTTCATTTGTGGTCTCTGGAATAACAATAAAATTTACTCTTTCTGATCCCTGGAATAACAGTAAAAAATACTGACCCACCACCCACAATTATTCAAACATAAGTATCAGTGATACTCAGCCTTCCCTTTTCAAAGGTGAAAAACTCATTTGAATTGGCATTCTTCACATACCCTGATTTTTAGACACTTCATTGGCTTTTAATGTACATTTGGTTTTACTAGTGCCCTAATGAAAATACAAAATCGCTATTCAGTATTATTCTCTAAATGTGTGGGTGCCACAAGATGCCACAAGAAATAGTGGACTGTGACCCCCTAAATCTGCACCCTATTGCATGCAAAGTTCAGCTGATGTCTGTAGTTTTGATGTTGTTCTTGTGATTAACACATATTTTTACTTGCATTACTATCATAAAAATTATTTTTAAAGTATGCTGGAAAAATATAAAAAATCACATCTTGTTTATTCACTTATTTGTTTCAATTGGAAAAAATGGCATGTGAGTGAAGATCACTCTTTTCTCTTTCAAGGGTCTTATCTGCTACCACCAAAAATTATATATATATATAATATATATGTATATATATATATGCATATATATAATATATATATATATAAAACTTTTTATCTATCTATCTATCAATCATCTATCATGCCCTGAGTGCTCTCTCCAGTATAAGTCTTGGTTTCTAGCTACCTGTAGGACACCTCATCTTCTTTTTTTTTTTTTAAGATTTATTTCTTTATTTGAGACAGAGAGAGAGAAAGAAAGCTTGTGTGGGGGGAGGGGCAGAGAGAGAGAGAATCTTCAGAGTCCCCATTGAGTTTGGAGCTGGACATGGGTCTCCATCCTCCAACCCACGAGATCACGACCTGAATGGAAACCAAGAGTCAGACACTTAACCAACTGATCCACCCAGGTGCTGCCCCCCTTTTTAAAAAAGATTTATTTGTAGGACACTTTGTCTTGAGTAACTTTCCTGTAGGCTAGACCCAACAGATTTATCTAACTCAACTTTCTGCACCCTTTTTGTGTGTGTGTGTGTGTGTATATATATAGTATATACATACACATATATATACACACAAAATATATACACACATAATTTTGTGTGTATATATATATATAGATATATATATACACACATACATACAGTTTCACATGTAAGTATATATACAGTTTTCATATAAAAATATGAATATATATACCTTATTACCCTTTTCTTTCTTTTTTTCTTAACATTTTATTTATTTATTTGAGAGAGAGTGCACGAGAAAGGGGAGAGTCAGAAGGAGAAGCAGACTCCCCGCTGAGCCAGAAGCCTGATAGGGGACTCGATCCTGACACTCCGGGATCATGACCTGAGCTGAAGGCAGTCGTTTAACCCACTGAACCACCCAGGAGCCTCCTTATTACCCTTTTTTGTTGACAGCTGGAATTCATGTTTCCCACAACACCTAGCACAATGAAGAATTGGCATTCAACACTAAGGAAATATTTTAAATGAATGAGTCACTGTTTATTTACTGAGACGTAGGACTTTACTAGATTAAACTTCAGCAGAATGAGCTGGGATAGACAAACCAGGAAAATATCAGAACTCTTCTCGCTATCTTTAGGTGGAATGTAGAGCTCCCTCTGGGATTGTCCCAACAAAGGAGCTGACCCAGTTTAATAGAGTATAAATATAGTGTGTTCCCTAAAGTCCCCAAACACTAGATACACAAAAGTGTGTCTTCAGTGTTTCAAGTGTTTCAAACTAATACTGATTGACCCATTTAGAGCGAGTCTTTTTACAGGGTGGTTTCTATTGAAACTAGGACCATCCAGCAGAGTTCCTGCCCGCTACCCTCCGATGAAGTTCCACAACATTTCTCCAAATGACTGTTGAAAAATTTGTGTTCACCAAAAAGCACAACCAAAGCAAACAGACAAACAACAAAGAAGCAAAGAGCAGTGACACGTTTTACCAAAATCACATGGTTCTCAAAAAGAAATGGAGGTAAACGCGGACACGAGGAAGAACATCTAACTTTAGTATTTCCCCTCGTTTTACAGTCTCACTGCAACATCATTCAGGACACTATTTATATCTTCTAGATATTTTGTCTGAGGTTAGAAAGCTGTCAATGGTGAATATTTTTGCCCTGATTACAGTTCCATGAGGTATCCATAAATATTAGTATCTGGGCAAAAATACCATCATGCATTTCTTCCCAGTTGTATCATTTTTAGAAAAATGGACCACTTTAGTGAAATGGCAAGTATAAATCTTAAGCAGGGTTAGTCATATCTTGCCCTAATTAAAAGTTAAGCAAGACTTAAAAAAATATGTTAGTGGCACATCCTACATCTAGGGAAAGTTCACACACAACTTTTTCTCCTTCCTCTTGACTTACCCCAGCCAAGAAAAGTTCTAATCTGCTAATTCATAGAGCTAGAGTTCTGCATTGCTCCCTCTCTGTCCAGCCTTCTCGTGACCCTGAGGTGCTCAAGGGGCCTGAGGCCATCTCCCCTTGGGAAGGCTCCGCTACCTTAGAAGAACTAATAGAACCCAAGGCCAGCTCTGTTCCAGGCTTAGGAAAAGGAGGGGTTTTTTTGTTGTTGTTTTGGGGGAGTTTTTTTGTTTGTTTTTTTTGGTACTAAAAGTTCCCCCCTTCTACTTTGAAGTTGTAAAAACAAGCTAAAAGAAAATCAGTCTCAGGTTGATGGAAGATTTAGGTTACTTCCAACCTTTTCCTATTACTAACAACGCTGCAACAGATATCCATGTATATCATTTTATATGTGACCTAGTATAACTCTAGGATACATTCCCACAAGTGGAATAGCAAGGTCAAAGAGGATATACATTTGTAATTTTAATAGATATTACCAAATTGCCCTCCCTAGGGGTTGTAACAATTTACATTCCCATCCGCAATGGATGAAAGTAAATCTTTTCTTATAGCCTCACCAACAGATTGTATCACCCTTTTAGATTTTTGACAGTCTGATAGGTGAAAAAATAGTATCTCAGTGTAGCTTTTAAATTGAATTTTACTTATGAGTAGCTTCATACATATTTTAAAAATACTTTGTATTTCCTTTTATATTCTTTGCCCATTTCCCCCACTGGATTTTATCAAAATTTAGGAGCTCTTTATATATTAGGGAGAGAAACTCCCTTTCTTGATACTTGTTATAAGTATTTTAATGCAATTGAACATTTTTATTCTCCTTTTTTAATGGTATGTTTTCACGCTGAAATTTTCTTTCAATTTTATGTAGTCAAATATAACCATTTTTTTTTTTAATTTGGAGTTTTGAATTATATTTAGAGAAGCTTTTCCTTATCCAAGCCTATCATGGAATCCTTCCATGTTTTCTTTCAGTATTTTTATGGTTTCATATTTTATATTTAAATCTTGATCCATTTGGAACTTATCCTTGCTTGAGGTATGATTTTTTTTTAAATGTTGGTAACTTTATGGAGACTACATCAATTTTTAAAATTAGGTTAGATAAAAATGACATCTTTATGATGTTGGGTCTCCCAATCTAAAATTTGCACGTCTTTCCATTTGTTAAACTTTGCTACCTTTAGTTAATTTTACAAAGTTTTCTTAGTATGGTTTGGACTTCTCAAGTGAATTTTCTTCCTAGGTATTTTATCTTTTTGTGTTGCTATTGTAAATGGGTTTTTTTTTCCTATTGTATCTTCCAGCTCGTTTTTGTTTGTATACATGAAAATCATTGATTTATTTGTATTCATTGTATATCCCCACTGACTTGGTTTTTTGAATTTCTACTTTTATTCAATTTATTTTCTTGGCTTTTCCGTGTTACCATCAAATGCTTTCACATATTGTGTTTTATTCCTTGTTTCCAATTCTGTACCTGTATCTTTTTGCTCTGGTCTAATTATGCTCACCAGTGACCTCAGTACAATGTTAAAGGACAGTGATGGTCATGAGTATCTTCTTGATGCTTCTAGTTGGAATTCCTCTGCGGTTTTTTTTTCAATGAAAAAATGATGCTCATTTTGGGGCTTAGAAATACTTAATTATCTCAAGAAACTATCTAGCCCTATTTTATTGAGTCTTTAAAACTCAAGAATAACTGATGCATTTTTTTAGAAGCCATGTTTATTGAAGTATAATTTTCATAGAGTAAAATTCAGATTTTTAGGTGTCATGCTCAGAGAATTTTGATAAATGTTTACAGTTCTCTAATTATTAACACATTCAAGGTATAATATATTCTCATTTCCACAAAAAGTCCCCTTCTGTCACTTTCTAGTCAATTTCCTTATCACCCTTACCCCTGGCAACTACTGATTTGATTTTTTTTACTAATGATTTTGTATTTTCCAGAGTAAATGAAATTATGTGACATATAGCTTTTTTATATCTTGCTTTTTCTTTTGACATAACATTTTTGAGATATATCTGTATTGTATTTATCAGTAGTTTGTTTGTTTTATTGCTGAGGAGTTCCTTGTACAGATGCCCAGTTTGTTCTTCCATTCAACAATTGACAGGCTGTTGGGATGTTTCCAGATTTCAGTTGGCTATAAACAACCTACTGACCTCTGTGTGCTCCTAAGCTTCCATTGCTTTGAGGTAGATATTAAGGAGTAAAAAAATGTGAGTTGTATGGTAAATATATGTTTAACTTTATAAGAAATTGCCAAAATGTTTTCCCAAGGGCCTATACCCTTTGGCATTTATACCAACATTGTATGAAAACTATAGTTGCATAGTTGCTCTGTATTCCTGCCAGTCCTTTGCCTTGTCTTTTTTTTTTTTTTTTTTTTTTTCCTTTTTGGTAATTTTGTAGGTGCATGGTAGTATCTCATGGTGACTTTAATTTGCATTTCCTTAATGATTAATGATGTTGAGCCTCTTTTTCATGTGCTTATTTGCCATCTGTATGTATTCTTTGGTAAACTATCCGTTCAAATATTTTGCCCATCACTTAATTGGGACTTTTGTCTTCTTCTAATTATTTTTAACAACTTAATGAAGTGTAATTAGCAAACAGTAAACTGCACATATTAGAAGTATACAACTTGATAAGTTATGACAGATGTATAAACATCACCAAAATCAAGATAATGAATATATTTTTCATCCCTAAAAGTTTCTTCTTGATCCATTGTCATCTCTTTCTCCCACACATCCTGCCTCTTGCCTTTTTCCCCAGGTAACTAATGACATGATCTCAGTTTCTAATTATTGGGTTACTTTTTCTAGATTGTTATATAGGTGGAATCATACAGCACGTATTTTTTTTTTCTTTTAGTGTGGCTTCTTTTCTTGGCATAATTATTCTGAAATAAGTCTCTATTTTTCCATTTATCAATAGTTCATTCCTTTTTGTGGCTGAGTAATATTACATGTGTGAATGCCTCATAATTTGTTTATCCATTCATCTGTTGGTGGACGTTTGGTTTGTTTTCAGGTTTTGGCTATTGCAAATAAAGCTATTGTGAACATTAGTGTACAAGTCTTTGTGTGGGCATGTGCTTGCACTCGTCTTGGGAAAATATCTGGGAGTATAATTCCTGGGTCACGTGATGGGGGTATATTGAACATTTTAAGAAATGCCCAACTTTTCTTTTTTCTTTTTTAAATTTAGATATAATTCACATACCATAAAACTCACCGTTTTAAAAATGCACAATTCAGTGGTTTTTAATAAACTCCCAAGGTTGCACTTATCACCAATATCTAGTTTTAGAACATTTTTCTCTCTCCAGAAAGAAATCCTGTATTCTTTAGCAGTCACCCCACCACTCCTGTCCATCCACCCAGCTCCTGTCCACCACTGTTCTACTTTCTATCCCTATGGGTTTGCCTTTTTTTGGTCTGTTCAGATATATGCAGTCATATATACATGTGGTCTTCTGTGTCTGACTTCTTTCCCTCAGCATAATGTCTTCCAGGCTTATCCATAGAGCAGCATGTGTCATGTATCGATAGTCTCTTCCTTTTTTATGGCTAAATAATATTCCATTTGGTGACTATACCAGATTTGTTTATCTACCTATCAATTGATAAACATTGAGTTGATTCCACATTTTGTAATTCATGTACAAATTTTTTTAAAGATTTTATTTATTTATTTATTTTTTTTGTCAGAGAGAGAGAGCAAGTGCACAAGCAGGGGGGAGGGCCAGAGGGAAAGGGAGAAGGAGACTTCCTGCTGAGTAAGGAGCCCAACTTGGGACTCAATCCCAGGACCCCGAGATCATGACCTGAGCCAAGGGCAGCAACTTAACCAACTGCGCCACCCAAGTGTCCCTGTATACAAATTTTTGTGTGAATATGTTTTCACTTGTCATGGTGTATACTCACATGTGAAATTGATGAGTCATACATTAAGTGTATGTTTAACTTTTTGAAAAACTGTCCACTGTTTTCCACAGCAGATGCGCCATATGACAGTCCCGCCAATGCACGAGATTCCAGTTTCTCTATATCCTTGCCAACACTTGTCTTTTTCTTCTCTCTTTCTTTCTTTCTCTCTTTCTTTCTTTCTTCCTTTCTTTCTTTCTTTCTTTCTTCATTTCTTTCTTTCTTTCTTTCTTTCTTTCTTTCTTTCTTTCTTTCTTTCTTTCTTTCCTTCTTCCCCTACCTTCCTTCCTTTCTTTCTCTCTCTCTCCCCTTCCTTCCTTCCTTCCTTCTAAATCATAGTCATTCTGCTGAGTATGAAGTGATAGCTCATTGTGGTTTTGATTTGCATTTACCTAATAACTAATGACACTAAGCATCTTTTCATGTGCTTAGGGTAAAATCTTTCAGTCTTTCACCATTAAGTATGTGCTAGCTGTATATTTTTCATTGATGTCTTTTATCAACTTGAGGAAGTTCTCTTACATTTTCATTTTCTTTAATGTTTTTGTCATGACAACATGTTCAATTTTTTTTTACTATATTTTCTACATCTATTGAGATTATCATGGGCTCGCCCCATCATTTTATTCATATGATGATCTTGATTGACTTTTATAAGTTGAACCAACCTTCATACCAAGGATAAATTCTACTTGGTTATAGTGTATAATCCTTTCTATAGGGTGCTGGATTCAGTTTGCTAATATTTTATGGGGGAATTTTTGTCTCTATATTTATAAGGGTATTGTCTATATATTTTTTTCTCATGTCTTTTTGCTGCTTTTGGTAAAAAGCAATAATATTGGATTAATCAAATGGAAATTGCTCCCCTCTATTATTTTTGGAAGAGTTTAAGGAAGTTTATGTTAATTCTTTTTTTAATGTTTGGTAGAATTCACTGATGAAGACATCTAGACCAGGGTTTTTCTTTGGGGAAATATTTTTTGTTACTAATTCAGTCTCTTTAATTGTTATAGGTCTATTCAGGTTTTTAAATTTTTCCTTAAGCCAGTATTAGAAGTTTGTGTCTTCCTAGGAATTTTTCCATATCATGTAGGCTATCTAGGTTTCATCTATATTGATCGATGAGATATTATTCTCATTTTCTTCTATATATAGACTCTAATGTACAAATAATATAAATATTTATATAATGCATAATATAGAAATAATTTGTATTATGTAATATAGAAATAATTTATGTA
Source organism: Lutra lutra (assembly GCF_902655055.1). Lineage (NCBI taxonomy): Eukaryota > Metazoa > Chordata > Mammalia > Carnivora > Mustelidae > Lutra > Lutra lutra. The sequence goes on along the minus strand of NC_062287.1, from coordinate 17,636,139 downwards.
ATATTATGTATATTATATTTTATGTATGTAATATTATGTATAATTTATGTAATATATAAATGATATTTACTTTATATAATTTATAAGATAATATAAAGATAAAAGATTAATAGTAATGTCTTCTTTAATTTTAGTACTTTAAATCTCTTTTTTTCTTGGTTAGTTCTATCTAATTTAGTGATTTTTTTTTTTCAAAAAACCTCCTTTGGTTTCATTTATTTATTTTTTCCATTGTGTTTCTATTCTCTATTTTATTAATTTCTGCTATAATTTTTTATTTCTTTCTTTCTGCTTTCTTTGGATTTAATTTGTTCTACTCTTACTAGTGTTTTTATGGTAGAAGTTTAGTTTATTTATTTGAAATCGTTCTTCTTTTATAATATAGGGTTTTCAAATATAAATTTCCCACTAATAACTGCTTTAGCTGCATCCCAGGGGTTTTAGCCTGATTGTGTTTTCACTTTCACTTACTTCAAAATATTTTCTAATTTTATTTGTAATTTCTTCTTGGACACATTGGTTATTTGTGTATATGTTATTTCATTTCCACACATGTGAATTACCAAATTTGTTTATGTTATTCATGTCTAATTCATTTCTATTTTGGTCAGTGGTCAGTGAATACACTTTATATTGTATCACTACTTTTAATTTTTTGAGACTTGTTTTATGGTCTAACATCTGGCTGTCCTAGAGAACGTCTCATATGCTTTTAGAAGAATATGTGTTCTGCTGTTGTTGGGTGGACTATTCTATATGTATGTGTTAGGTCCAGTTTGTTTACATGTTGTTCAGTCTTCTATTTCTTCGTTGATCTTCTAATTGTTTATTTACAATTGAAAGTAGGGTATTAAAATTGTCAACTATTTTTATTAATTATTTGCTTCTCCCTAAATTACGTCCATTTTTATGTTTTGTATTTGGGGACTTTGTTAGATGTATATGTATTTATAAGTGTTATATCTTCTTGATGGATTGACACTTTTATCATTATAAAATATCTTTCCTTGTCTCTAGTAAGACTTTTTGTCTTAAAGTCTTTTTTCCCCCTGAAATGAGTATAGTCACATGGTTACCATAAGCATGGTATATATTTTCCCACCCCTTTATTTCCAACCTGTTTGTGTCTCCTTATATAACATATAGCTTGATCTTTTTTAATCCATTCAGCCAATCTGTGTTTTTTAATTTAAGAGTTTAATCCAGTTGCATTTAATGGTATGACTGATATGGTAGAATTTATGTTTGCATTTTTCTGTTTGTTTTCTATATGTCTAATGACTTCCATTGTTCCTCTATTCCTCCATACTGCCATCTTTTATGTTAAAAACATATTTTGTAATGTACCATTGTAAGTCCTTTATTTTCTTTACTATTTATTTTGAGTTATTTTCTTAGTGGTTGCCCTGAGGATTAACATGTTCCTTTTTAACAGCATTGTTAATATTTATAACAACTTAATTTTAATAGTATATGTTACAACTGAATGAATCCTGTCCCTCCAAAATCCATATGTTAAAGCCCTAACCCCCAATATTGTATTTTGACTGTATTTTGAGAAATAATTTTTAAGGAGGTTATTAAGGTTAAATGAGGTCATAAAACTGAAGCCCTAATCTGCTAGGACTGGTGTCCTTATAATAAGAGGAAGAAATACCAGAGGATTCTCTCTCTATCTACATGTGCACAGAAGTAGATGACATGCAAAGACACAGTAAGATGCTAACTGTCTACAAGCCAGGAAGAGACACTTCACCAGGAACCAATCCTAATGGCACCTTGATCTTGATCTTGATCTTGGACTTCTAGCCTCTAAAACTATGAGAAAATAAATTTCTGCTATTTAAACCACCTAGTCTGTGGAGGTATCTTATGGCAGCCCAAGAAGACTAATGTATAAAAATTCTGTTTCCTTATAGCTGTATACCCACCTCCTCTTTATCTTGTTATTTTCACAACTTATATGTATATATATTGTATGCCAATAAAGACAGATTTATAAGTATTACTTTATACAGTTGTCTTTTCGATGAGAAGGGAGGAAAAAAGGGAATTACAAGCAAAAATACATTTCCACCATCTTTTACATTTACTTATATAGTTACATTTACTAGTGCATTTACAGTATCCTTATGTTGTCCCAAAGATCTCTAAGGATCTGTGTGTTTTTATATTCCCTCCTGTTACTTCAGATTGGATAATACCAATTGATTTATGTTCAAGGTTACTAATTCTTCTTCTTGCTCAAATCTTCTGCTGAGTGCTTCTATTGAACTTTTTATTTCAGCTATTGTATTTTTCCAATTCTAGAATTCCTATTTGATTGTTTTTCACAATTTATATCTCTTTATTGATATTCTCTGTTTGAGAAAACATAAGTCTTATACTTTCCTTTAATTCTTTAGACATGATTTCTTTTAGTTCTTAGAACGTTTAAAAAATTGTTGATTTAAAATTTGTGTCTGCTAAGTCTTCATTCTTATAGGTTTTTTAAGAGTTAACTCTACTCCCAACATGGGGCTCCAACTCATGACCCCAAGAGTCACATAGTTTACCAACTGAGCCAGTCAGTTGCCCTGTTATAGCTTTAATTAAGTCTTGAAGTCAGGTAGTATAAGTCTTCGAACTTTGTAATGCTTTTTCAAAGTTGTGACTATCCTAAGTCATTTATATTATCGTAGAAATTTCAGAATCAGTTTGATCGTTCCTACAAAACACCTGCTCTTTGTCCAGGGTCACATTGTATATATACAGTTCAATTTGGGGATAATTCTTAGCAATATTAATTGTCCTAATCTATGAAGACATCTATTTCTCCATTTATTCAGGTAGTTTTAAAAAATCTCTTAGCAATGTTTTATACAAGGATTTTTAGAGATTTTGTAATATTTCTTGCTCAGCATTTTATGTTTCTGATGCTATTCTACATGCTTTGGTTTTGTTTTCTTTCAGTTTCTGATTATTCATTGTTAATATTTACAATTGATTTTTGTGCATTGATTTTTGTACCTGTAACATAGCTAAGTTCATTCATTAGTTATTATATTTCTTTTGCAGATTCTATAGGTTTTTCTACATATATAATAATGTAATCTAAGAATAAAGACAATTTTACTTCTTCCTTTCCAATTTGGATATTAGTTATTTATTTGTTTGTTTACTTATCCTGGCTGGAACCTTTAATATAGTATAGAGTAGCAGTAGTCAAATGAACATCTTTGTCTTGTTCCTTGATTTTTTGCAAAAAAGAAAACATGAACAGACACCTCTCCAAAGAATATAAATGGCTATCAGACACATGAGAAAATGTTCATCATCATTAGCCATCAGCGAGATTCAAATAAAAACCACATTGATATACCACCTTACACCAGTTAGAATGGCCAAAATTAACAGGACAGTAAACAACCAGTGTTGGAGAGGATGTGGAGAAAGGGGAACCGTCTTACACTGTTGGTGGGAATGCAAGTTGGTGCAGTCACTTTGGAAAACAGTGTGGAGATTCCTTAAGAAATTAAAAATAAAGCTTCCCTATGACCCTGCAATTGCACTACTGGGTATTTACCCCAAAGATACAAATGTAGTGAAGAGAAAGGCTGTCTGTACCCCAATGTTCATAGCAGCAATGGCCACAGTTGCCAAACTGTGGAAAGAGCCAAGATGCCCTTCAAAGGATGAATGGATAAAGAAGATATGGTCCACATATACAATGGAGTATTATGCCTCCATCAGAAAGGATGAATACCCAACTTTTGTATCAACATGAACAGGACTGGAGGAGATTATGCTGAGTGAAATAAGTGAAGCAGAGAGAGTTTCACTCACTTGTGGAGCATATGGTTTCACTTACTTGTGGAGCATAAGGAATAACACAGAAGATATTGGGAGATTGAGAAGGGAAGTGAGTTGGGGGAAATTGGGGGGGAAAGACAAACCATGAGAGACAGTGGACTCTGAGAAACAAACTGAGGGTTTTGGAGGGGAGGGGGATGTGCAGTTGGGTGAACCTGGTGGTGGGTATTATGGAGGGCATGTATTGCATGGAGCACTGGGTGTGGTGCATAAACAATGAATTCTGGAACACTGAAAAGAAATTAAATATAATTTAATTTAAAAAAGAAAACATTAATTACCATTAAAGATAATTTGCTAAAGTTTTTTTAGGTGTTCCTTGCCAGGTAGTTTGCTGAGAGATGTTTTATTATGTATTATAAATAAATACTAAATTTTGTCACTTTTTTCTGAATATATTTTAGGTGAATACATATTTTTTTCTTTTTTAATTTGTTGATTTTGTTTTCTTTATTGATTTTCTATTGCTGAGCCAAAATTGCATTCCTGGGATCAATTCCATATGGTTATAATGTATTTTTGTATATATACAAATATATACAATATAATGTACTGTATTTTTCTTTTCTTGTAATGTCTATCTAGCTTTGTATCAGGTAATTCTATATAAAATACATTGAAAATGTTTCCTTTTTCTTTTATTTTCTGGAAGTATTTGTGTAGAGTTAGCTTTATTTTGCCCACAAATGATTGGTCAAATTCACCACTGAAGTTATCTGGTCTTGGAATTCTCTTTGGCGGAAGTTTGAAAGATATGAAGCATATATATGCATACATTATTGTATTCTATTATTCTTATATATTTTAAATTGTATATGCATTATTTATACATATAATATATACAAACTAATGTATATATTAAATTATATATGTACAGGAATATAATTGTGTCTAATTCTTTTTTATTTTGTGGTTTATGCCTTTCAGGGAATTAATTAATCCATTTAATTATTAATTAATCCATTTTATAGCCCTACCATTTTCTCCTTCTCCTTCTGCCCCATATCTGACAGAGTTGTTGAGAAAGCCCAGGTGCTCTCTTCTTCTGCACTACTGGGAATTTTAAATCAAACAAGCCTTGGCCACACATAGGACGTCCCACACCTAGCCTCATCTTCTAAACACTGTGATAGATGAACAAGTCTCCTCTTTTCCCTACTCTCTCAAACCAATTCAGAGTCAGGTTGAGCTCTGTATGCTCTCCCCAGAGACCTTCATTATGTGAGCAATAAACTTTTTCATGCTCTCTTAGTGTGTGTGTAGGGTGGTAGGTGTCATTAGTCTCAACATCTAAACCAAAATTTGATGTGTACTGCTCTATCTTTTGACAATGGATCACTTTTTTCCCCTTGATTTTTGTCTTCATATTTTACTGAATGCCAGACATTATGTGTAGAAGCACAGTAAATATAGAGGTAAATAACATGTCCAGAAATGGTCATGCCTCTCCTTCTGTCAGGTTATATGCATGTGCCTATAGAAACATTTTATTTCAATGTTGTCAGTAATGGAACTGGGTGTGGATTTTGTTCAAAATCCATCTCAAATTTATTTTTGTGTGTAGTGTAAGGTAAATTCTAGTGTCATGCTCATTTTTAGTCTTTGCATATATTTATCCAATTGTAATAGTATCATTTGTTGAAAAGACTTTCCATTCCCCATTGAATTGCCTTAGCATCACTGCCAAAAATAATTGTGTATGTGTGTATGTGTGTGTGTGTGTAGGGATTCTATTCTGTTACATTGTCTCCTACGTTGCCAATACCACATTGTCTTGATTACTCTAGCTTGATAGTAAGCCTTAAATCAAATAGTATAATTCTCCATCCCTTTTCTTCTTTTAAGAAAGGTCTGGGTCTTTTGCATTGCCATACCAATTTTAGAATCGACTTGTTCATTTCTGCAAAAAAAATACTGCAGGAATTTTTGTTAGGATTGTGTTCCATTAATAGATCCATTAGAGGGGACTAAGAAATTCAAGTTTTCCCATTTATAAACATGGAATAACTCTCCATTAATGTAGATTTGTGCTTTTTATAATAGGTTTATGGTTTTTTGTAAGTTCTGATATATTCCCCACAAATTTTTATTATAACATCATTCTAAAAATAGTTTTCTATTTGTTCTATTATTATTCATTATTTAATGAGCTGGACTTTTCCTAAACATATGTTTTGCAGAAGGTTCCTATAGAGGGAAAGATGATAGGGTAGCCTTATAACTGATACAAAGACAGATTACTTCCTACAAATATAGTCGCTTGTCTTATTCTTTATTTTATTTATTTATTTGTTTGTTTGTTTTATAAAGAGAAAGAGATTGTATATGCCTATGGAAGTAGGGGGAGAGCAAGAGGAAAAACAGACTCCATGCTGAACTTGGAGCCTGAATTGGGTCTCAACCTCACGACCCTGAGATCATGACCTGAACCAAAATCAACAGTTGGACACCTAACTGACTGAGCCACCTAGGCACCCCATTGTTTTGTTCTTCATACAATCCAGACTTTTCTGTTTTGTTTATTTTAGTTATATTGGCTTCAGTCACCAGTATGACCCACGCTCATTTCTGACCCCCATTTTGGTAAAGAATGGAGTGGGTCCCTTCCATTCGATAAGTACATCTTTGTTACAATTTTCTGAGGTTTGCCACTCCTGGGTTACTCTTTCTACACTTGTCCTCATGGCTTCATCCCAACTTTAACACCTAGTGGCAACTCTTACATTTTTTTTCCTACCTTGGTATTATATCTTTAGTGTACTTTCATTTAGAATAAAGTTCTCAGAATTTATTGTTTTATATGAATCCTAGGACAGGAAGGGGAAAGATGCTGAGTTATGCAGCCATGTTAATATAAAAGGTCCAAATCTGAATTTTTTAAAGTCACAATTAATACAGAATATAGTAGACTTCCTAAACAAACTTATGAAGTAAATTCTCCATGTAACAAAATTAGGACTTTAATATAAAATCTCCATGTGGAAGGCAGGAATTCCAGATGCCCATCACCTAACTGAGAACTATCCATTTCCAGAATATATTGTCTTTTATTTTCCAAAAGACAATATACATGTAATTTCTAAAATATATAGTTTTGGCTAGAAAGGCCAATATTATTATAAAAAAAATTAAACTAAATTAATCTGAGCAATTAGCTAAAGCAAAACTTCAAAAAAATTTTTTTAATTTTATTTTTTATAAACATATAATATATTTTTATCCCCAGGGGTACAGATCTGTGAATCTCCAGGTTTACACACTTCACAGCACTCACCATAGCACATACCCTCCCCAATGTCCATTCCCCACCCCCCAACCCCCCTTCCCCCATCAACCCTCAGTTTGTTTTGTGAGATTGAGAGTCACTTATGGTTTGTCTCCCTCCCAATCCCATCTTGTTTCATTTACTCTTCTCCTACCCCCTTAACCCATGTTGCATCTCCTCTCCCTCATATCAGGGAGATCATATGATAGTTGTCTTTCTCCAATTGACTTATTTCGCTAAGCATGATACCCTCTAGTTCCATCCACGTTGTCACAAATGGCAAGATTCCATTTCTTTTGATGGCTGCATAGTATTCCATTGTGTATATATACCACATCTTCTTTATCCATTCGTCTGTTGATGGACATCTAGGTACTTTCCACAATTTGGCTATTGTAGACATTGCTGCTATAAACATTCGGGTGCACGTGCCCCCTCGGATCACTACGTTTGTATCTTTAGGGTAAATACCCAGCAGTGCAATTGCTGGGTCATAGGGTAGTTCTATTTTCAACATTTTGAGGAACCTCCATGCTGTTTTCCAGAGTGGTTGCACCAGCTTGCATTCCCACCAACAGTGTAGGAGGGTTCCCCTTTCTCCGCATCCTCGCCAGCATCTGTCATATCCTGACTTGTTAATTTTAGCCATTCTGACTGGTGTGAAGTGATATCTCATTGTGGTTTTGATTTGTATTTCCCTGATGCCGAGTGATATGGAGCACTTTTTCATGTGTCTGTTGGCCATCTGGATGTCTTCTTTGCAGAAATGTCTGTTCATGTCCTCTGCCCATTTCTTGATTGGATTCTTTGTTCTTTGGGTGTTGAGTTTGCTAAGTTCTTTATAGATTTTGGACACTAGCCCTTTATCTGCTATGTCATTTGCAAATATCTTCTCCCATTCTGTCAGTTGTCTTTTGGTTTTGTTAACTGTTTCCTTTGCTGTGCAAAAGCTTTTGACCTTGATAAAATCCCAAAAGTTCATTTTTGCCCTTGCTTCCCTTGCCTTTGGTGATGTTCCTAGGAAGATGTTGCTGCGGCTGACGTCGAAGAGGTTGCTGCCTGTGTTCTCCTCAAGGATTTTGATGGATTCCTTTCTCACATTGAGATCCTTCATCCATTTTGAGTCTATTTTCGTGTGTGGTGTAAGGAAATGATCTAATTTCATTTATCTGCATGTGGCTGTCCAATTTTCCCAACACCATTTGTTGAAGAGGCTATCTTTTTTCCATTGGACATTCTTTCCTGCTTTGTCAAAGATGAGTTGACCATAAAGTTGAGGGTCTATTTCTGGGATCTTATTCTGTTCCATTGATCTATGTGTCTGTTTTTGTGCCAGAACCATGCTGTCTTGATGATGACAGCTTTGTAATAGAGCTTGAAGTCCGGAATTGTGATGCCACCAACTTTGGCTTTCTTTTTCAATATTCCTTTGGCTATTCGAGGTCTTTTCTGATTCCATATAAATTTTAGTATTTATTTGTTCCATTTCTTTGAAAAAAATGGATGGTACTTTGATAGGAATTGCATTAAATGTGTAGATTCCTTTAGGTAGCATAGACATTTTCACAATATTTATTCTTCCAATCCAGGAGCATGGAACATTTTTCCATTTCTTTGTGTCTTCCTCAATTTCTTTCATGAGTACTTTATAGTTTTCTGAGTATAGATTCTTAGTCTCTTTGGTTAGGTTTATTCCTAGGTATCTTATAGTTTTGGGTGCAATTGTAAATGGGATGGACTCCTTAATTTCTCTTTCCTCTGTCTTGTTGTTGGTGTAGAGAAATGCAACTGATTTCTGTGCATTGATTTTATATCCTGACACTTTCCTGAATTCCTGTACAAGTTCTAGCAGTTTTGGAGTGGAGTCTTTTGGGTTTTCCACATATAGTATCATATCATCTGCAAAGAGTGATAGTTTGACTTCTTCTTTGCCGATTTGGATGCCTTTAATTTCCTTTTGTTGTCTGATTGCTGAGGCTAGGACTTCTAGTACTATGTTGAATAGCAGTGGTGATAACGGACATCCCTGCCGTGTTCCTGACCTTAGCGGAAAAGCTTTCAGTTTTTCTGCATTGAGAATGATATTTGCGGTGGGTTTTTCATAGATGGCTTTGATAATATTGAGGTATGTGCCCTCTATCCCTACACTTTGAAGAGTTTTGATCAGGAAGGGATGCTGTACTTTGTCAAATGCTTTTTCAGCATCTATGGAGAGTATCATATGGTTCTTGTTCTTTCTTTTATTAATGTGTTGTATCACATTGATTGATTTGTGGATGTTGAACCAGCCTTGCAGCCCTGGAATAAATCCCACTTGGTCGCGGTGAATAATCCTTTTAACGTACTGTTGAATCCTATTGGCTAGTATTTTGGCGAGAATTTTTGCATCTGTGTTCATCAAGGATATTGGTCTGTAGTTCTCTTTTTTGATGGGATCCTTGTCTGGTTTTGGGATCGAGGTGATGCTGGCCTCATAAAATGAGTTTGGAAGTTTTCCTTCCATTTCTATTTTTTGGAACAGTTTCAGGAGAATAGGAATTAATTCTTCTTTAAATGTTTGGTAGAATTCCCCCGGGAAGCCGTCTGGCCCTGGGCTTTTGTTTGTTTGGAGATTTTTGATGACTGTTTCAATCTCCTTACTGGATATGGGTCTGTTCAGGCTTTCCATTTCTTCCTGGTTCAGTTGTGGTAGTTTATATGTCTCTAGGAATGCATCCATTTCTTCCAGATTGTCAAATTTGTTGGCGTAGAGTCGCTCATAGTATGTTCTTATAATTGTCTGTATTTCTTTTGTGTTCATTGTGATCTCTCCTTTCATTCCTGATTTTATTTATCTGGGTCCTTTCTCTTTTTGTTTTGAGAAGTCTGGCCAGGGGTTTATCAATCTTATTAATTCTTTCAAAGAACCAGCTCCTAGTTTCGTTGATTTGTTCTATTGTTTTTTTGGTTTCTATTTCATTGATTTCTGCTCTGATCTTTATGATTTCTCTTCTCCTGCTGGGTTTAGGGTTTCTTTCTTGTTCTTTCTCCAGCTCCTTTAGGTGTAGTGTTAGGTTTTATACCTGAGACCTTTCTTGTTTCTTGAGAAAGGCTTGTACCGCTATATATTTTCCTCTCAGGACTGCCTTTGTTGTGTCCCACAGATTCTGAACCGTTGTGTTTTCATTATCATTTGTTTCCATGAATTTTTTTCAATTCTTCTTTAATTTCCTGGTTGACCCATTCATTCTTTAGAAGGATGCTGTTTAGTCTCCATGTATTTGGGTTCTTTCCAAATTTCCTCTTGTGATTGAGTTCTAGCTTCAGAGCATTGTGGTCTGAAAATATGCAGGGAATGATCCCAATCTTTTGATACCGGTTGAGACCTGATTTAGGACCGAGGATGTGATCTATTCTGGAGAATGTTCCATGTGCACTAGAGAAGAATGTGTATTCTGTTGCTTTGATGAAATGTTCTGAATATACCTGTGATGTCCATCTGGTCCAGTGTGTCATTTAAGGCCTTTATTTCCTTGTTGATCTTTTGCTTGGATGATCTGTCCATTTCAGTGAGGGGAGTGTCAAAGTCCCCTACTATTATTGTATTATTGTCAATGTGTTTCTTTGATTTTGTTATTAATTGGTTTATATAGTTGGCTGCTCCCACGTTAGGGGCATAGATATTTAAAATTGTTAGATCTTCTTGTTGGACAGTTCCTTTGAGTATGATATAGTGTCCTTCCTCATCTCTTATTATAGTCTTTGGTTTAAAATCTAATTGATCTGATATAAGGATTGCCACTCCTGCTTTCTTCTGATGTCCATTGGCATGGTAAATTCTTTTCCACCCCCTCACTTTAAACCTGGAGGTGTCTTCGGGTGTAAGATGAGTTTCTTGTAGGCAACATATAGATGGGTTTTGTTTTTTTATCCATTTTTATCCATTCTGATACCCTGTGTCTTTTGATTGGGGCATTTAGCCCATTAACATTCAGGGTAAGTATTGAGAGATATGAATTTAGTGCCATTGTATTGCCTGTAAGGTGACTGTTATTGTATATCCTCTCTGTTCCTATTCTCTCTTTGCTTAGAGGACCCCTTTCAATATTTCCTGTAGAGCTGGTTTGGTGTTTGCAAATTCTTTCAGTTTTTGTTTGTCCTGGACGCTTTTAATCTCTCCTTCTATTTTCAATGATAGCCTAGCTGGATATAGTATTCTTGGCTGCATGTTTTTCTCATTTAGTGCTCTGAATATATCATGCCAGCTCTTTCTGGCCTGCCAGGTCTCTGTGGATAAGTCCGCTGCCAATCTAATATTTTTACCATTGTATGTTACAGACTTCTTTTCCCGGGCTGCTTTCAGGATTTTCTCTTTGTCACTAAGACTTGTAAATTTTACTATTAGGTGACGGGGTGTGGACCTATTCTTATTGATCTTGAGGGGGGTTCTCTGAACCTCCTGGATTTTGATGCTTGTTCCCTTTGCCATATTGGGGAAATTCTCTCCAATAATTCTCTCCAATATACCTTCTGCTCCCCTCTCTCTTTCTTCTTCTTCTGGAATCCCAATTATTCTAATGTTGTTTCGTCTTATGGTGTCACTTATCTCTCGAGTTCTCCCCTCGTGGTCCAGTAGCTGTTTGTCCCTCTTTTGCTCAGCTTCTTTATTCTCTGTCATTTGGTCTTCTATATCGCTAATTCTTTCTTCTGCCTCATTTATCCTAGCAGTGGGAGCCTCCATTTTTTATTGCACCTCATTAATAGCTTTTTTTTTTTTCAACTTTGTTAGATTTTAGTTCTTTTATTTCTCCAGAAAGGGCTTTTATATCTCCTGAGAGGGTTTCTCTAATATCTTCCATGCCTTTTTCAAGCCCGGCTAGAACCTTGAGAATCGTCATTCTGAACTCTAGATCTGACATATTACCAATGTCTGTATTGATTAGGTCCCTAGCCTTTGGAACTGCCTCTTGTTCTTTTTTTTGTGGTGAATTTTTCCGCCTTGTCATTTTGTCCAGATAAGAGTATATGAAGGAGCAAGTAAAATACTAAAAGGGTGGCAACAACCCCAGGAAAATATGCTTTAGCCAGATCAGAAGAGATCCCACATCGTGAAGGGGAGAAAGGGGATAAAAAGGTTCAGAAAGAAAAGAAAGAAAGAAAGAAATAAAAAAAAGAAACAATTAGAAAAAGAAAACCAATAAAGAAAAAATATAAAAAGGAAAAAAATATATATATTAGATAAACCAATTAAAAAACGTTAAAAAAGAAAAGGGTAAAAGTTAAAAAAATTTAGCAGAAGAAGAGAGAAAAAAATTGAAAAGGAAAAAAAAATAAATTAACTGCACGGCTAAAGAATCATGGGGAGAAAGTACGAGTTCCGCGCCTTGCTTTCTCCTCCTCTGGAATTCCGCTGCTCTCCTTGGTATTGAAACTGCACTCCTTGGTAGGTGAACTTGGTCCTGGCTGAGTTTCTTGTTGTTCTTCTGGGGGAGGGGCCTGTTGTAGTGATTCTCAAGTGTCTTTGCCCCAGGCGGAGTTGCACCGCCCTTACCCGGGGCCGGGCTGAGTAATCCGCTCGGGTTTGCTTTTGGGAGCTTTTGTTCCCTGAGTGCTTTCCGTAGAATTCCGGAGGGCGGGAATGAATATGGCGGCCTCCCGGTCTCCGGCCCGGAGGAGCCGAGAGCCCGGGGCCCCACTCCTCAGTGCGCCCTCAGAGAACAGCGCCCAATGACTCCCGCCACCCTGGCCTCCGGCTGCGCTCCGAGCTGACCAAGCCTGCGACCGGTTCAAGGTAACTCCGAGCTTAGAGCTCACTCCTCGGCTCTGTCTCTGTAGCCGGCTTCCCCGTTCTAATACCTGCAAGCTCTAAGACACTCAGACACCCCCGATCCTTCTGTGACCTTGTGGGACCTGAGGCCACGCTGACCCCGCATGGGCTTCACCCCGGTTAAGCCTCTGGAGCGATGTCCCTCAGCGGAACAGACTTTTAAAAGTCCCGATTTTGTGCTCCGTTGCTCCGCCGCTTGCCGGGAGCCGGCCCCTCCCCCCGCGGTCTATCTTCCCGTCGCTTTGGATTCACTTCTCCTCCAGTCCTACCTTTCAGAAAGTGGTTGATTTTCTGTTTCTAGAATTGCTGTTCTTCTTGTCTTCGATCTCCCGTTGGATTTGTAGGTGTTTGCAATCTTTAGATAAGCTATCCAGCTGCTCTCCTGCTACCTGAAGTAGTCTCAGCTGCTACTTCTCCGCCATCTTGACTCCTCCCCCCTCAAAAAATATTTTTATCTCTAGTCTCTTAGATTCATAAAATTTTAGAATTTCAATGCTGAAAGAAATACTACGGTTAATTTTGTATTAAATTGAAGTTTAAGCGCTTTGGTCTAGATGCTACTGCTGAGTGACAGAACCGTGGCCCTTGTAAAGCCCAAGTTCTACCCTTCGGTTCTTACACTGGTACCTATAGACTCTTTTCTATTGATCTCTGATGAATTTCTCTCTTTAAAATTGTATTTCTAATAAATTAACAAGCTAGCTTTCTTTTACGTAGATACAAGAAAATAGATTTGAGTTGGATAAATCACGCACTTTTGTGAATGACACAACTAGGACTAGAACATAGGTCCACCAAGGTGAAGTGTCTCAATTATGGAGAAATATAAATATTAGGATAACCAATGGGGATGCCTATCTCTTCCCAATGTGTACATTTTTTTCTTCTTTGGCAGGGTTGTTTAAAAATAGCTACCATTGTAGGGCACCTGGGTGGCTCAGCGGGTTAAGCCTCTGCCTTCAGCTCAGGTCATGATCTCAGGGTCCTGGGATGGAGCCCCACATCGGGCTCCCTGCCCAGCTGGGAGCCTGCTTTCCCTCTCTCTCTGCCTGCTTCTCTGCCTACTTGTGATCCCTATCTCTGTCAAATAAATAAATAAATATATTAAAAAAAAAAAAGAATAGCTACAATTGCTTTCATTTTGAAATCCTAGAAAACAAGGATCTGAGTATATAATGCATTAAGAATTACCTGACAAACTTTCTCATTGGTAGCTGCTGAAAGAATGCTTTCTAACGGTGAAGATCCTGTTAAGAGTAGCTTATGCGTTGGTCTTCCATCTTCCTTCTTCTGTCTCTTCTTCTTTTCTGATCTCCCTGGCCATCTTCCTCAGGTGTTCAGATTCACACCATGACCAGGAGGAGGGGATGGTAGTGTAGGATAGCAAAAACAAGGCAATAGTAGGAAAGACCCGGAGGGTCCTAGGACTTGGAAGTCACAAGAAACCTATCGATCTAGGGATAAGAGACCCACAGAGTCTGTATTTGGTCCCAGACTAGAAGGAAGATTAGGAATCAAGCAGTTTACACAGCAAACCCAAAGCTTTAGGAGCAAAGAATGCTTGACCTAGAAGTAGATACCAATGTCAAGGAGAAGTCAGTTTTGGGCTTGAGGGTACAGGGTCACCATCTTGCACAACTCCAGAGAGCATCATTCTTATTATCTACTGTAAAGAGCAGGTCAGAAACACTAGGGAATTGGCCAGTGTTTTTAAAAGGTTAAAGATGAAAGATGGGAAGCACCTCTCTCCTTGTGATGTCTACTATCAAACATGCTCTGGGGAAAAGTACTGAAATTCACACTAAGGTTACGTCTCCCCAGGATGGTTTGCGTCTTAGTGGAAATCAAAGCAATAAACCAAAGGACTTAACCTTTAAGTGAGGGAAATGCTGTGGGCAGGGGGCGATTTGGGGCATTCCTGGGCTCGCCGACACCCCTGCATGGTGGAAGTACTGCCTGGGAGCCTAGGCACCAAATCTGGTAATTGCAGAGTTTTTGGAAGGGTACCCCCTACTCAACTCCCCAGTTCAATACACATGCCTTTAATCTGATGTTTTTTAATTCAGCTCCAAGGCTGTCGTCAGCCATTTTTCCCTCTTTCCTTTAACACTGACCACCTTGTTCCCTTTTATACTCTGAACAGAGCCAGGCAGTGTGCATTGAAATCCAACATCCTTTGTGTTGTTTGAGAAATCTGAGGCTGACATCTCCGGGGCTTTTTTGTTTCTCTTGCCTCTCTCCGCCGTGACCTGCCAACTCCTTTTGGCTCTCCTGGGCTTTCGTCATGTCCCGTATCGATTGCTACCCTTTTCTTTATTTGCGGGATGCTAAGTATGAACCCTGCAGCACAATGATGCTGGCTTTGGACATGGTTAGGTCAGCCTCTGACCCCGGGCACATAGGTCCAGTGATACCACACCAGGCTTGTTGCATCAGACACTCATAAAGGAGCCAATTGATTTTTTTTTTTTTTTCGGACTGCTATTTTGAATTCACAGGGTCTTTTCTGGGATTTCACTCTGCTTCTTTAAATGTTCTTTTTCTGCTTCTTTTCTGTCTTAGACCTTGTGATCCTCAGGTACCGGGTTTGCTAATTACCCCCAATGCTGGCACCTGACAGCAGGTGGCCACAGTTCTGTTAATTATGTCCCCAGGCTTAGGAATTCTCTTGTAATGACATCCAATCATCTACCTCTGACTCTTGGGCTGAAAGCAGGTTGCAGGCATGTTTCTCTTCCCCTGAGCTCTTAAAATCTATTCTTCTGATCCAGCACCTTAAGATTCATATGCTGTGCCTTGAATATATATCATAGAAGAGTCAAAGATCGATTCCATGCTTCCTAAGCAACTGGTGGGGTTACTGCCGGCTCAGATGAGGGGGCATCCGAGACCCAGCCAGCACAGCTTGCGTTTCCCAGCCACACAGTCCAACTGGGAAAGTGTTCACCAGGGGCATTTTGCGTAGACTTGTAGTGGATGAAGACCCTTGTCTTGTCTCCTTCCATCCCCTTGACCCAGTGTAACCTGCCCTAGCCCAAAGAAAGAACCCCCTTTCCACAGAGAGTGAAATAAAGATTAAAAGGAGCCATGATTAATTTCTTTATCTGTCGACTGAGAAAGACTATGGCATAGGATATAAGAGAACTGGGCTTGCAGAGAAGTTGGATCTCATCAGTTATAATATTCATCCCATGAGTGAGTGGGCCTCTGTTTGCCATCCATAAAATGGGGAAATAGCTATTCTGTGTTTGAAGTGAAGCCAAGAGAATTAGTTGTGCAATGTTTCTAGCAGGCTCAGTGTTGTGCGGAGGCAGGTGCTGTCTGTGTATATGAACATGCAAAGATATGTAGGTACATAGATAATCCTTCATTGATTATTTCGAGATACTGAAAGAAATGAATTATGGGAAAGGAGAACTGTTGAGCAGGGAGTGTGGGTCAATTTGGAGGTACTTTAAAGCAATTGTGATGGATGTGGGAAAAGAAATCAATAGAGAAATATCAGTAGGGATTTCACTGTAAATACAATATCCTAACAGCCTAACTAGTCATCAAAAATACTGCCTCTCTGTAATGTGTGTGAATTAAAAGGGAAAAGGAAGATCTTTGCATATAAGTAATGAAAAATAAAATAAAACCCACATTAGCCTCACAAATGATGAGGCAAGTATGGGGGGAAACAGATAAAATCGGTTCTGGTCAAGGTCGGAGGTGTCTTATCTGATCTACAACTACAATCACAATTTGCATTCGCTTAAAAGACTTTTAAGTGTCCTTGCAATTGATTCTCATAATACTTATATAAGAGAGCCAAGGTAGGTTCCTTGTTTATATGTGAGGAACCTAGCTGGGGTTTCCCCGGGATCATAGGAGGCGCACCCAGGAATGTTGAGACTTAATCCCGGGTAATTTTTCTTTTTCTTTTTTTTTTTTTTTTCCGGGTCATTTTTCTTGAGCTAGAGTGTTCGCTACCATTCCATACTTGTGTTGGGAATTAGATCGTTTCTTTGAGGCCTCAGTTCTGTCCTAATACTGTATCCTTTCTCTGCAGAAAGTCTTCTCGTTGGTCCCTCTTCAATGATTTGGTAACCTAAGCCCATTTAATGCCAGTTTTCTGTAAGTAAGACCTTCCTCCGGAGTCAGCAAACTCCCCAGGGCCACCCTGACAACAATGCATCCTTTGGTCCTGGCGGGTCTCCAAACTCTCTCTTCAGCTGATTCTACCTGAACAGCCACCCCGCCTGGGATTTCTGTGCCCAATCAAAGGTAAGCCGACAGAAGCAGGGTGAGAAGGAGGAAGTAATTTGGGAGCGTCTTAAACAGATGGATGCAAAACTTCCTGGCAAATGCATGCTTTCACCTTCCAACACCAAGCCAGCCCTCGGTAGAAATAATTCAGATTTTCCTGCTGAGCTGGTGGATCATTTGTCCATCATTCACATCTGCACTGATAAAAGAACTCTCAAGAGGGATTTTTCCATTGTACTTGGTTTGGCTGGGTCTCCTCTTTCACGCTTTCTCTCCCTAGTTATGGTGCTCTTTGCACTCTCTCTCTCTCAGTTGTTTGAAATCTTCTCAATCAATGAACCCCAACCCCCACCCCCCCACCTCGCCTCGCCAAGGTATTTCAGAGCTTTGGTTCTCAGACAGGTCATGGCGTCTCACTAAGGATGCTGTAAAATATGCAGGCTAGTAAATATTCCTGCCTTATGACCATGGTGTCCAGTGTTTGTACTATGTTTACATCTAGGGAAAAATTATCACCATCTTTGCTTCTTTCCAGCCCACACTCATCATAATTTTTCCTGACCACTTGGAGACGGAGAAAGGGTAACAGTGGCAAGGATTTATTGCTCTTCCTTGGTATGTGTGAATAAATTGCATCATTCCGACGAGATCTGGACTCCTACAACAGACTCTCCCTGCCTGCTGGCTTGGCTGTGTTCTCTGTTCTGCAGACAACAAAAGATGACAGGTTGTAAGTTCCAGCATCAGAAGAGAGCAACTGGCTTCCGTTGGCAACCTTGCTTGTTAACTGGCAGCTCCGAGAAACAAGGCTCCCTGGGTCATCTGAGGACAGGCAGGGGTTGATGAGTTGGAAAGTAGGAGAAGAAGCAAAGGGAGGGTTGCCTTGAATTCTGCGATGCCGTAGCATCACGGCCCCCCCATCTCTGCACCTCCCTTCCCTTCCAGAGCTCATCCCCGTCTCTTATCCCCATCTTGGTAGCAGGGTCAGATTGTAAGAAATATAATAAGAAGCACTCCCATTTCAGAAGTTGTCTTCTCAGTAAATGCCTTTCTATTCTCTACCACAAACCTAGGGGGGCTGGGAGTCTCTGATGCCAGTAAAAAAAAAAAAAAAAAAAAAAAAAGAAGGAAAGAAAAGAAAAACAATCCACCTTTTTGACTTGGTTCTGTGAGGACTCCCAGTTGCTTAATTTTAATTCAATATTCCAAAACTAGTTAGGTTACAAATAAGGGATCAATTACTTTCAATAAAATTCTTTTTCAATAAACACTTCATTGTGGAATAACTTCAGGTTTACAGAAAAGTTGCACATACATGGTTCCCATATATCCTTCACTCAGTTTCTAGGAGATCAATTTTAATACCTAACTGAGTTTAGGCTAACGCTTTAAATAGGACCAAAGCAGACGTAGGACCCTCTAGGTCCTAATCATCATCAGCAGCATCTCCACTCCTCCTTGCCAGCCTCCTACCCAGCACCTCCCTGAGTTCCTCCTCAGGCTCTAGGTGAAGCCTGACCAACACAGGAGGAATTAAAGGAGACCCAGCCCCACGTTCTGGCCCTCGGCCCCAAGCTTCCTTTATGTACAGCTCAGCCAGCCCTTTGGTCCCAGATCTGAGCAAACGCACATCGGGCTTCTGCCTCATTTCCCGGGTGGAGTGTCCCCAGCAGCATACCTGAGTCAAGAATTATGAGCTTACTTAGCATAGGGAACAATTCAGTCCCTTACCTTGATTTTTGTCTGTCCTTTCTATGACTCCCAGTAGCTCTGCCTAGCTCCTGCTGCTTGCCTGTATGGATTTCTGATGCCATCTGTGGGCCTGGGTTACTGCTTGCTTGAAATAAAGCCTGTCGGTACCACACTTTCCAGATTCTGTATCTTGGCTGCTGTACTAAACTTTCTCTTGATTCCTACACTCAAAAAAAAATGAACTAACCTAAGTCCTCATCCAGATCCCTCCAGAGGGTCTCCAAGCTGCTGAAACTGACAAGGCTGTCCTTGATTACGTCATGAGTTATGATGATACTCACTTTATTCAGTCCTTTTAAAAAAATATTTAATTTATTTATTTGAAAGAGAGAGAGAGAAAAAAGACAGAGGGAGAGGGAGAAGCAGACTTCCCGCCAAGTGGAGAGCCCGATGCAGGGCTCGATCCCAGGACCCCGAGATCATGACCCTAGCCAAAGGCAGAGGCTTAACTGACTGAGCCACCCAGGTGCCCCATTCAGTCCTTTTTATACAGACATTTACTGCCCGTTACATTTTGGGCTCCATCAATGAGGTTTATGGAGATGAATAATAAAACCTTACTTCCAAAGAGTTCACGATCTAGCAGATGAAACAGGTAAGAACAGGTAAGAACATGGGGTGCCTGCGTGGCTCCGTCAGTTAAGTGTCTGACTCGGGTCATGATCTTAGAGTCCTGGGATGGAGCCCCGTGTCACTTTCTGCACTCAGTGGGGAGTCTGCTTGAGATTCTCTCTCTCCCTCTCCCTCTGCCTCCCCTCCCAACCTCACACACACACACACACACACACTCTCTCTCTCTCTCTCTCTCTCTCTCTCTCAAATAAATAAATAAATAAATAAATCTTTGAAGAAAGAAACAGAGAAGAACAGAGTCAGGCAGCAGAGCCATTGTTATGAGGAAGCTAGCTCAGGAGAAGTAAATAGGTAGGATTCAATTCCCCAAGGGGGTTACATAGGAGGAAAAACAGATTTACAAAGTGCACTAAGCAGCGCCATTTTGGACATGTTATATTTGAATTAACCACAACACCTGCAGATGATGATGACCATTATGCGTCAGATGTAAAAGCCTGGGGAGAGAAGAGAAACGTGGGCTAAACTTTTGGGGTTACCAGACAGAGAGGCAAATCGAATCTGAGGTGACCCGGAGATCATAGATAGAAGGAGAAGAGGTTCAGATGGGGTCTGGAAGAAATCAACACAGGGGAACAATACTCAGTGATGTCAAACATCATCCTTCCAATTTGGAGTGTGCGAGGCGTGGGGGAAGATGTAAGTTTGCGTGTCCTTGCTCCCCGAGCCTTCGCTATCTTCCTGCAGTGTCATCTGACCAGGCCGGGAGCAGCTGGGTATCTCTTCAGGCTGCTGCTGGAAAAACAAGAAAGCCCAGAGTTATGGCCTCTGCTACTAAGGCTTGAGAGGACTCATTCTCCCCCAAGTTGTTCTGGATATCGGTTAGAGGGGGAAACTGAGGAGCAGCGAGCCACATTCACAGTCCCTGAATAGATTTCGCTATCCTTAATGTGGGGATTAAGACATGGGTCATTAAGTGGCATTCTGAGAAAAGCCATCTGTGTTCTTAAGACAGAAGCTCCCCAGGAATCGGCAAAGAGTAATTGGAACTGGTAGGAGTGGGTTGGAACTGGTAAATGCCCAGGTCCCGGAAGAGCTTCCAAGATCTCCAAAGAGCCTGGTTAGTAAAGGATAAACTCCAGTCTGTACTTGGAAACTAGAAAAACAAGTATGTATGATCCGTATCCACGCAAAAAAAGAGAGAGAGAGAGAAAGGTGTGATTGTAATAGTAGCACTCAGAACTAATAGCAGACATATTGAAGCTTCCAAATTATTTCTTGTGTTGCATGAACTGAGCTGTGATTAGTAATGAGCATTGTTTTAAAGCTCCAGAATATAGAAAAAGTAGTAGGGATATGGCACAGCGGATGACCCCCGTTTTCAAGGCTAGCCTGTAATATATATGTGTACATGAGTCGTTTCCTTGGGAAATGTGAGAACATGGGTTGCTCTTGAACGTCCTATCTGAAAACAATTCCTTAAAAACTCTTCAGTCCCCAGCAACAGATCAGATGTTTTCACTGGGCTCTCAAGCCACGTCTGTCCATCTGACCTGGAGGAAACTCTCAAAGAGGTATTTTTTAGGAGCACAGATGAGTTATGACTAAAGACTAAAGACTACAGGCAAAGACTACCCTTATCCCTTTCATGGAGAAGCCCAGAACCTTGACAAGACACCCTGTATCTATGTGACTAGATTCTTGGAACCAGCGCTCCTAGAGACAAAATACAGAAACGGACCAGTCCCTGCTGACAGTGAACCCACTGATGCTGTGATTGGCGTGGGGGGTGGGGTGGGGTGGAAACCGGAAGGAAGTCTGAGAATTATACGCAAGAATATTGGAGTGTAATTTTTTTCTCACCAGTCCATAAAATTTTCACATTATTCATCCTCAAACATTTCCGCCATCTCATGCCCTGAGAAAATGGAAAGAAGATTCGTTATTTCATTTGATTTTCTTAGCACTCCTGTAAAGAACAGGTATCAATGTGCCCAGTTTTTAGAAGGAAAAACAGGAAGTTTCATTTATTTATCCAGCAAATAGCTATCGACTACATGATGAAGGTAATGTAGGTTCTTGGCTCTCACACAGCTTGCAAATCTGACGGAGGCAGATAATAAGCAAATCAAAGAGTAAACACACTTTAATATTCTAATAACACTAAAGGGCAGTGAGTGTTATGGATTGCATTATTTGTTCAAATTGTTTGCTGCTCCTGTCTCCTGCCATTCACTATGGGGCTGCTCCCTGAGAACCCCTGTCCCTGCGCTAAGGGCATTGTTACTTCACTGAGATCAAGCTTGGATGTAGGATGTGCTCTGACCAACGAACCATGAGTGGCAGTGACCTATGCCACATCTCGGAAAAAGTTTAAAGCACGACTGTGTGGTTTTGCCATTGCTTTTTTCCCCTCTGGCTCAAGAACGGAGTGTGTCAAGGGGGACCTGGGTGGTTCTGTCGGTTAAGCATCTGCCTTTAGCTCAGGTCCTGAGATCGAACCCTGGGTTGGGCTCCCTGGTCTGGGGAGGAGTCTGTTTCTCCCTCTTCCTCTGCCCCTACCCTGCACTTCTGGTTTCTCTCTGTCTCTCAAATAAATACATAAAATCTAAAAAAAAAAAAAAAAAAAAAAAAATTTGAGTGTCCCAGATGGGAACTGCCTCTCCTTCTGTAAATGAGGACAGAACATGGAGGAGAACCCCAGCTTTCCCACAGCCAATGTGAATGAGACAAGAATGAGGAAAAAATGCTTTGGGGCTGGAAGCCACTAAGATTTGGGGATGTCTTGTGATGGCAGCACGACCTAGTGAAATCTGATTAGTACAAAGGATATGCTTGTGCATCAGGGTTGGGGATAGAAGGAGGTTTTTGAGATGGTCTCTGAGAGCTTGTCTTAGGAGCTGGTGCTTTTACAGACCGGCCCGATCACTGTGTACCCAACATGATAACAAAGTTTTTTCTGAACCTGTTAGGACCACTCCCCAGCAAATGATGCCCATATTCACAGAAGGCCTGGAATTCTCAGTGAAATTCACAGAGCACATGATGGAAAGATGCATAACTGAATTTCTATGTAGATTCATGAAAATTCCGAATGATTTCTCAAACATTTATGTTTGGATTAAGTTTAAAGCATGTTTTTCCCCAAGCTCCTTGCTCCTTAATTTTAAATCTGTATGGATCTTCAGGAAAATGGAACCCATGTGTTTCTCATTCATTTACACTTACCTCATCAAAATACAGTTTGAAAGAATCACTTGATGTTTTAAGCTCTTGAAGTCATATTTTCCTTCCCAAAGTGGGAAGCTGCCTTTCCTGTGGTCTGCACCTCAAAGGAAGAAAATATGGTCATCCTTTTGGGGCTCAGACCGCCCTCCCCTTGGCTACAATGCAAAGACCTCCAAACGGGGCATCTTATCATCACTGATTCACAATCTGCCCAATTAAGCCACAATGTCCAGCCGTATGGAACCACACATATTTCTTTCAAGAAAACGCAAGTTTCAAAACTCTAGTGTCCAACATTTCCCCAACTCTTTTCACTGACACTTAATTCTGTTCTTTGCAGCCAAGTCAACTTCAATATTTTAAATCTTGTTTCTAACTGATATGAAGAGTAAGTTTAGAATCTTGCTGTTTTACTATTTAGGAAAAGATTTAAAAAAAAAAAAACATTTTTGGCGTGGCATAACTAGCCCTTTGTCCTTTACACTGAATTACGATTTTACTCTCTTTTCCTCAATATAAAACCACTTGTAATTCCCCAAACACGATCTGTTTCTTCTCCATTGCAAATGCTGCTCTCACTCGCTGGGATGCCCTTAACCCCTAGACCACCAGGTGCCTTCCTGGTCTTCCTTCCAGATCCTGCTAAAAGGCTTCTTTCCCTCTGATCGCCACGCAATTACGTGCTTCATCTCCAGTGCGCCCACACGGCTGCGAGCCTACTTCCATTATCGTTGATCTCCTGGTGTTATAATTATTTATACACAGAGTCATCGCCTCCAATAGATTTTGTCCTTTTCGAGGGCAGGGAACAGGACTTATCCATCCTTGTTTCCATCTCATTGCGGGAATAAGATGCTGCAACTACTCTTCTGGTTGAGTCAATGGTTAACTATGCACTTGACTAAATGACACTGAATAGTCATTACTAGATCTTTCACTGCAGTGAGAAAAAATACATATATTCTGGATTGGGGAAGCAGAGCTCAAAGTTTCACCTACAATAAAAAATATCAGAATTTAGCATTTTTTTCAAATTAATACAGAGAGAGAGAGAGAGAGAACATCCCTACTGAAGAGAAAGCATAAAGAGAGGAGGAGAGCCAGCCAATTACTCAGGGAATTCAGACAGTGTAACATAGTCTGGATAGGGTGGGACGTCAGTTCTCAACTGCTCTCCAGGTCTGCAATGTTCCACATAATTATGCTTCTATAACTTTTCTGAGATTGTTCTTCCCCTCCCTCCCCCGTTCTCTAAGCCATGTTGCTAACCCAGTTTAAATCTCTGAAAGTGCTGAATTTTCAACAATTAAACTGAAGGCATAGTTTCTGGGGGAGGTAGGAGGAAGAGCAGGCAGATTTTTTTAATGAGTTTTCACATATAAATTATATGCATATATGATTATATTTATATAAAATATATGTCTCACATGTATACCCATACATACATACACAAATATGCACATATATTTCATATATGTGACTATTCATAAATATGTATATATATTATGTGTGTATGTATATATATATAGAGAGAGGTAATATTGCATGTGTGTTTGTGTGTATGCATCCATGTTCATTTAACCTTGGATACGAATATATTTCCAGACCAATTTAAATCCAACTTGCCTAATTACCATGTTGCCTTAAAGGAAAATTCTAGATTTACTCTGTGTGGAAGACAAAAAAAATCAATGAATGAATCACCCACTATTACAATAATAAGAAACACAATAAAAACTGGTTGGATCCTGGCCTTAGTGTTTTAAGTAGCAGAAGGAAGAAATAGGTGATTTTTTTAAAATGAAAAACTAAGCAAATAATTCAAACAAAATATACTTGTTTTCTTTTGAAGCAATGGAACAATTGGTCAAAAATTCCCTTCCTACCTCTCCTTGACTTACACCTTTGAGAATCTCACAGATTTTTTTTTTTTTTTTTGCTTGTTTTGTCAAAGCTATGGATTGAGGAGCAGTGAGGGAGAGCTAGGGGGATAAACTTCCTTGGGTATTTTAGAGTCAGAAAATCTTGACTCACGTTAAAACTGTGAGCCTTGAGAAGTACGAAACAGTGATTCTTATCTCCTGAAGAGTTTCACAGTCATCAATGCTCAGAGTAAGCTGATGAACAGGAGTGGGTGACCTTAATAGATATAACCGTGTATGGGTTCATTGTACCATGAAATTAAATTTTAAATCTGAATTGATGAACAAAAATGCTGGTTTGATATTTTTGAACAATAATTTCAATAGTTTTGTAACTCTTTCCTTTCCATAGAATTGACCTGAATTTGGGACTGTGCAAGGAAGCTCCCTACTTCTAAAGACTTTATCTGAGCCCTAGAATGAATTAGTGAATTTTAAAATACTTGGGGGACAATGGGGCTGATGATTCATGGGGGAACTTCTCCATGTCTTTCTTCCATTTCTTCTTCTCCTTGTTCCTCTGCAAAGCCTACGACCTCTCTTCCCTCTGGCTTCTGCCGCTGACTCCCATCCTGCTCTGTTAATATTCCCAAGAATCACAATTGCCTCCACTCTTTCTTGGCTCAGGGTCTCCCTTTTTGGTCCATGGAAATATCCTATCTCTCCTCCTTTCTTTCATAAGAAAGATCCTTTACGAAGGGTCTATATTTGCTTCTTCACTCTTCTATCACCTAGGTGCTCATTTGTTGACAACTCATAACTTAGCTCCTGCTGCCATCACTTAGGGAACTTGCCAAATCCCATGGCCTCTTAGCAGCCCTTGTCCTATCTGCTGTCTCCTGGCACTGGGTATTGTTACTCATGGCCACCTTCTTGAGTAGCTCCTCTCTGGCTTCTAGGAAAAGGACTCCTCCTCTTCTTTAATGGACTCACTTTTCCTCTTTGCTGTTTTCCAACATGCTCCCCAGGTTGGCTTTATCTTACTCTCCTGCCTCCTGCCCTTTGCCCTCACCTCAGTGGTCTCCTCCTTCCTTCTGGTTTTAATTATCACTGCTTCACATGACTTCCAAATCCATACCCTCTATTTGGCCTCTCATCGGAGCAGTTGCCCCCACATTCTTATTTACCTCCTTTGATACTTCTGCATGGATGTCTTCTTAGCAGTTCAGCATCAGTATGATTCAAAACCAAGTCCTCACCTAGGTCTTCATACCTGCATCTCTTCCTGACTTCCCAATAAAGAAAGACTAAGACACGTGGAGATGTCGTTCAGAAACTTCCAAGTTCTGAGCATCGAAGAGCTGGAGTGGGGGAGGGGAACACTATTCATGAATCTGGGCCAGTCCCTCTACAAGACATTTTTAGGGGCATGTTTCCTTTTTTTTTTTTTTTAATTTTTTTAAATTTTTAATGAACATATAATGTATTATTAGCCCCAGGGGTACAGGTCTGTGAATCACCAGGTTTACATACTTCACAGGACATACCCTCCCCAATGTCCATAACCCCACCACCCTCTCCTGACCCCCATCCCCCCAACAACCCTCAGTTTGTTTTGTGAGATTAAGTCTCTTATGGTTTGTCTCCCTCCCGATCCTATCTTGTTTCATTTATTCTTTTCCTACTCCCCCCCCCATGTTGCATCTCCACTTCCTCATATCAGGGAGATCATATGATAGTTGTCTTTCTCCGATTGACTTATTTCGCTAAGCATAATACCCTCTAGTTCCATCCACCTCATCACGAATGGCAAGATTTTGTTTCTTTTGATGGCTTCATAGTATTCCATTGTATATATATATATATACCACCTCTTCTTTATCCTTTCATCTGTTGATGGATATCTAGGTTCTTTCCATAGTTTGGCTATTGTGGACATTGCTGCTATAAACATTTAGGTGCACGTGCCCCTTCGGATCACTACGTTTGTATCTTTAGGGTAAATACCCAGTAGTGCAATTGCTGGGTCATAGGGTAGCTCTATTTTCAAGTTTTTGAGGAACCTCCATGCTGTTTTCCAGAGTGGTTGCACCAGCTTGCATTCCCACCAACAGTGTAGGAGGGTTCAAGGGGCATCTTTTCAATTGTATCTTCACTCACTTCCTATTCATCCACTCACCCATTCATTCATTCATTCTCTCATCCATCCATCCACCCATCCACCCATCTAACCATCTATCCCTCCCTTCCTTTCCTCATTCATTCAAAAAACATTACCTATGCTTTGTTTGAGTTTTATCCTGAAGTCCTTGGGGTGTCGCTGAACAACTTGGGATAAAAAGTTGCCAGCTGGGGAGGTACAGTTTCATTTTCTCCTTGGGCTCCTGCTACCACCACCTGCCCCATTTTAGCATTCACTGTTCTGGCTTTAATCTCTGACCCAGGCGAGAACACAGCCTCCCCTCCTTGCCTCTCCTCCTCCCAACTCTTGGGATAGCTGGAATCGTTTCCACTTTTCAAATAGAGCTTTACTAAATGCTAAAGGGAAATTGTTGGAGAAATCTCATCTGTAAAATAGTAGTCTGGTTTCTTAAGTATGGATGTATGAGCTTACCGTTCTGTGAGAAAGAGCCGAGATCTACTTGGTTTCCAAACCTCTTTCCACTGTTTATACCCCTCTGATCGCTGG
This sequence comes from Lutra lutra, assembly GCF_902655055.1. Taxonomy (NCBI): domain Eukaryota; kingdom Metazoa; phylum Chordata; class Mammalia; order Carnivora; family Mustelidae; genus Lutra; species Lutra lutra. The sequence goes on along the minus strand of NC_062287.1, from coordinate 17,608,864 downwards.
TACCATTTATTCAACCACCACCACTCTCACTATTGCCCCCAGCAGTAGTCCAGCAGCTAGCATGTATTAAACACATACCTTGTGCCAGTCGCCATGCTAGCTCTCTTGATAACACCTCATTTAATCCCAATCAAAATAAGTAAACAAAATCAGTTATATATATAAAATCAATGTTCCATTGGCATAAAGGAGCGCCCCCAAGATCGCACAGCAAGTGAGTGACAGAACAAACAGTCCATATCAGACAGTATTAGCAGGTAGGGTCAAGGTGTTTTTCTGTCATGCGTGGCAACCAGAACCATTCATACAAAGGTGCCCAGCTCATTATAGTTCACGCTAAATGTTTGCTGGACACACCCAGACTCTTGTCCTGTCTGCTGCAAAGTGTCTTCTCTTCTTTCTAGCTCCTTTGCCTGACAGAGCGCTTTACTGGAATGGAAGAATAACCCTTCTCACCTCCAAGCACTTCCTCAGAGCTAAGATTCTTGTAATTCTCTCAAACAGAACATTCTGTGGTGAAGGCTGGAGTGGGAGAAGTGTTGATCGGATGGACATGTAGTCACTTGTATGCGGCCCAAAGCAAAAATAATAGGTGAGATTCAAACGTGTTTTACTTCTTGTCATTCCTTTGGATTAAGGGCTTTTAGGGGGAGAGGGAAGTAGCAAAAAAACAACAGCATCCTTTTCCTGTGTAGTTTTGAGAGGATTCCTCATGCACTGTGGAGGCTTTTGTTTGGCTTATTTCTAATAATTGAACCAAACAAGTCATCTTCAGATGTAAAACAAAATAATCAGTCAGTTCTGGATTTAGTGTTCCATTGCCAATGCAAGGGATTTCCAGAGGCCACATGCCTCTCTCCAGAACCAACTCTCAGGGGACTTGCCAACTAGGTTCAGAGGCAGGCTGTCCCTTTCCTCAAAAAAATGAAGATTATAATAACAGTAAGTTATCACCAATGTTTATGAAGCATGTGCCATGTTCTGGGCACATCTTCAACTGTTTTGTATGTCTCATAATAACCTTTCGGCATAGGAATTATCATCCCCATTTTTGAGATGAATACACCGAAATTGTGACAAGTGGGTAACTTAACATCCCAGAGTTGAGTTTCTAAACCAGGTGGGACTAACTTCCATGCCTTGCTCTAAGCTACAACAGCAAGTCAGTCTACAGGATTATATGAGCCTTCCTTGTTATTCAAGACTCAAGGCTGTGTTCCCATCAAGACACCTGTATCCTGTCTTCTGCTTCTGTATGTTAAATCCCCAGCCAGGACACCTGTATGCCCACTGCCTGTAGATTAAGACTTTGCCTCTATCTTTGTATGTGATTTGGGACCTCCCAGGACTGGCTTCAGTCTATTAACACCCCTCCATCAATATTCTCGGCCTCTCGTCTATCTTTCCAATTTGACCTGAAATTAACGATGCTAACTGTAGTCTCGCCTGCTGAGCTCATGGAAACACACAGTCACTCTTTCTACACAAAGATCAACAAGGGCTTCACACACTCTCCAGCAAGGACTTTGTCTTATACTCTGTGCCACCCCCTGTACCCACCTTGGAACAGCCTCCTGTCTCCCTGCCTTATTCAGCAAACACCCCTTACCAGCCCAGACAAAGAGACTAATGAAATGGGCAATGTGGCAATGTTAATGAGAAATCAGAAATCAGACATCATGAAGAAAAGCCACAGTGATAAAGAACTGTCAACAATTTTGTTCCAGAGGCAATGACTTCACTTGCAGGGATCATAGCCACTCAAATTGGAAGACTCTAAATTCTGCCTTCCCTGCTGTGTGTATGTGTGTAATTATTTACTTGAACATGGAAATGGAATCTTTAGAGAAGCAATTACCATTCAGAACAGACAGCTCTTCCTTCCTAAATTCAAATGGTGTGGTGCAGCTATTGCAAATTGGCCCAATTTCCTACATCGTCTCAAATCTCCAACCCTTCCTTGGTGCTCAAGTGCAAAGCTGCTCAAGGAAGATGAAGTATGTGCCCACCTCTTTGCCAAGGGAATAATTATTTATAGCCCTAAGAGTTATCTGAAACATAAGCAGTAACAATGACTTATATCATCATCACCACGGTCATGGTATCATCTTCTTTGGCACTTCACGGTGTGATCACAAAATGTTTCCACATCTAATTAATACTCGGATCCTTATAAAACCACCCCATGAGTTAAGTATTACTGACCCCAATTTTTTAAAAGGAAATAGAGGCTCCAAGAGGAAACGCTACAGAGAACAGAGCTGGTGCTGGCTGCAGGCCTCCTGACTTCTAGGTAAGGCTTATGACATCACATCAGGCAGTGCGGTCAGGGCTCGACGGCAGTTACATGGACAAGCAATGTGGCACAGTGGTTCAGACAAAACATTCTGAAGGCAAATTCCTGGGGGTTCAAATTTTAGCTTTGGTTCTTGATATTTGTTTGGCCTTGGACAAGTCTCAACTCCACTGTCTCTCTTATAGAGTGGAGTTAAGGAGCACCTGGGTGGCTCGGTCGGTTAAGCATCTGACTCTTGCTTTTGGCTTAGGTTGTGATCTCAGTGTCATGAGATTGAGTCCCGCGTCGTGCTTCAGGCTCAGCGAGGAGTCCACTTGAAAATCTCTCTCCTTCTCCCTCTGCCCCTCCCACTTGCCTACACTCTCTCTAGCTCTCTCTAAAAATAAACAGATCTTTAAAATAAAATAAAATGGAGCTAAAATGTCTATTCATGATACTTATGTAATTTTTTTTTAAATCATGCCTGTAGAGTACTCAAGCTCAATACAATGTTTGATACAAAGTAGGTACTCAATAAATGGAATTGTATCACAAGGAGGTCACAATAATCCTTCTTCCACTCAGAAATGTAAAAATCTCTGAAAATAAAAAAAATGTTAAATAACTTATTTCACTGCAAAACCCAACCTAAGTGGATCAGATATTACTTCTTTGTACTTCTTTTTTATCTTTTAAAGAAATGTCTTCAACTCTGGTTTACCCAACTTCATGTGAATATTCATGTATTTTGCTGGAGAAATACTGATTTGCTGCCACAGACTCCCTGGGAATCTTAAACAATATTCAGTCTATATACCATAGTACCTTTCTAAAATCCAAAACTTTCTATATTCTGAAACACAACCGTCCATGAGGGTATTTGAAAATGACTGTGGGTCCACACATCTACACTGGTAGTATTAGCATTAGTGAAGACTACAAACTAGTATTTTTGCTATGCCTGACTCTTCCAGTATTATTATTATTTTTTTTTTTTTTTGGTACCTCCTGGGTGGATTGGCCTGCCAGTCAATGTGGAGTTCAGAAGGCCTAGAGCTGGAATGAAAATCTTGCAAAAGGTTAGCTACAGGGATTTTTTTTTTTTAAAAGATTTTATTTATTTATTTGACAGGCAGAGATCACAAGTAGGCGGAGAGGTAGGCAGAGAGAGAAGAGGAAGCAGGCTCGGATCATGACCTGAGCTGAAGGCAGAGACTTTAACCCACTGAGCCACCCAGGTGCCCCATCCACAGGGATGTTTAAACCAAGGTGGGTTGGAAAGAGGTAAGGCTCAAATGTTGGAGAAAAGCAAGCAAGGACTCTGAGTGCAGGGGTCAGAAAAAGGACTTATACAGTGTAGGCCCTCCAAGAGGCAAGCATTAAGACAAAAGTAAATGTGAAAGGGGTTTACTGGAGGAAACACCTGTACAGGGTAAGCATAGGGGAGCACAGGTAAATGGTGGGAGGCAGTCTTCTGATTGCTCTGCTGGTCTGATGCTTGTAAAGGAAAAAGAGCAGAAAGGAGGAGTAGGGAGAAGGATTTCAGGGGGCCGCACAGCATGGAGAAGGGGTCAGCCAAGCTGATGGGGAGCCCTGAGCACAAGTTTCTTAGGAAAGAGCTGCACTGGACAGGGACAGCCCAGTTCCAGTGCCTCCCCTTACAGACTGTGACCTTGGCCCCCACACTATGGAGGACCCAGAGGTGGGGCAGCTGGAAGTCATCAGATGCACTCCTCATGGCAGTTGTCTTGAAGGCAGGTCTGAGGGACTTAGCTCTATAGCAGCCACAAAAGTCAACTTTTGTCAGAAAAGGCACTCTGAGTCTGACAGAAATGCATCAAAATCAGAGCAAGCTGGAAACAAGTAAAGTGAATTGGGAATATTGTCATAGTAATACTAAAATTACGGGGCACCTGGGTGGCTCAGTTGGTTAAACATCTGACTCTTGGTCTCAGCTCAATTATTGATCTCAGGGTCATGAGTTCAAGCCTGGCATGGAGCCCACTTAAAGAAAAAAAATACTAAAATAATAAGACAATCTCTGAAGTCTTCAGGGGATATATATTCACAACTCACTTTGTCACAAACTCACACTTGGACTAGTGGGTTTGTTCATGGACTAAGCTAGCTTAGGAGTACAGTTTCTGATGCCTTAGGGATTGTCTTCAGTTCACCCTGTCATATGCAGGAAAGAAAAGAAATTACTGGCCTGATACCCTGTGGTCCTCCAGAGACTTCACACCATAACTCCTCCTTTCAGTCCTTACACATGTTGCTCATGGAATTCCAGCACAATGTCCTAGACACAGGAGACCCCCTGCAGGTATGGTCCAGGGTCTAGTACAGAGGCTGGGAACTGTCACTTCCCAGGTCTGATGGCTCCCCTCAAGACAGAAGACGGTCTTTACCCCTGTCCCTCCTTTGGCCTTTTCTACCACCCTACCATTTCTATGAGAATGTTCATTTAAGAATTTAAGCTGAATATTTTGGACCTGGTCTTGATGGAGGGCAAGGAAACCTGCTGGAGTTGGCAGACAATACAATCCAAGGGATTGGAAATCTGAGTCAATAGGTGTTTTCTTGAAGATCAATACTAATATATTTAGTGCTATTGAACTTTATTAAATATGTATTGGTTCTTTTTATTCTCAGCCTAAAATCATTCTAAATGTATTCTCCATGCAAACGAGTATTTGGAGCTGATGAACAAGTTGAGAGTCAGCCTGCATCAAGGCCCTGTCTCCAAGCACATGGCACGTACCCAGGATCAACTTCAAGAGTCAATGAGGTGTACTGAGCTGATTCCATGATGGCTCTCAGCACACCCCTTGATGGACTATTCCTCTGCTGACCAGGCATTCACATGTCCTCTTAATGTGAGTGGAAATTGAGGATATGCATTGAACCCAAACTATGGTAACTCCATAAGCAAGAGAAGTATCCAGACACTGTCATTTTGAAAGCAGAAGGACTTGAAGCAATGAAATGTAGCATGCACTTCTACAAGCAGACCCATTTGGCTCTGCTTACAGCCCATGTCTGGTTCTCAGCTCACCTTTCAGGAGAACAGCCCATGTCCATTGGAGCTGAAGAAGAAAGACATGAGTTTTTAATTACAGAAGTTAGACTAAATAACCAATGTATCTAAAAATTAAAGAGGATGTATGACATAAATTTTGAGATCTCTTTTAAAGCAAAAGTTCTAAGGTATCCTTAAGTAAAAATTGAGAAGGTAATTATGAAGTAGTTAAAAAAAAACAAAAACAAGTTCAAGTTGTTCAGCCCCTGCCAGGCTTCCAACCATGGGTAAAGAGAAGTTTGTGCTCTGGCATACAGATGTGACTACTCGAGTTTTGACTAGAATGACCCTTTCTTTTTCGGTATGCAGCATAAAACAGCTTCTGTCCCTAGAAGAAAAGGGAGATGTATGCCCATCAATCTCTAGATTTCATGATAGAGCATGAAATTTTGAGTCGTGGACTTGTGGTCCAATTCTGTCTACCCCACATCACAGGTGCAATAAATACGGGCCTCGTGTGGCTGAAATAAAGCTAAAATGTGTCCACAGATACAAAAAGCTTGTTAGTAAAATGTGATAGAAAAAATGGCAATTCCCTTCACAACCCGAAGAGCAGAATCAGAATGGATTTTGTCATCTCTGTGATTCTCCTTAATTTAAAAGGATAAATGAATTGGGATCTATGGAGTCGTGGGAGATACAGATATAACCAAGCAGAAGAAAATGGTGTTCCCTAATCTCAAACATGTACTCAAGGATAAAAATCATCACCACTCTAATCCAGCATGGCACACCTCTCTAAGAGGGAAAGCAGGCCTCATACACATAATGGAGAAAAACATTCTCCACATACACCTGGCAGAGACAATAACATGTAGTTCCAGGGACCGATTACATAATCCTGGAGCCAATAACCAATAGTGAGTATCAGCTCTGAGAGAGTCACAGAGAAATAATGTTAAAGTTTGAAAACCATTATATGGTCTCTGGTAGAATGCCCAGAGAGACCTTTGTGACAGCAGAGAAGGAGCTAAAATAGACCAAGTTTTTAAAAATGCCTTATATCAGTAATCTATTGCTGTGTAACAAATTATTCCAAAATCTGAGGCTTAAACAATAAATAGTATTTCACAGTTTATGTGGTGCGGAAATCCAGGAATAGCTTAGCTGGGTAAAATGGACTCATGGTCTCTTGTGTGTAAAAGTCAAGGTACTTTCTGGAGTTGCAGTTACCTCCAAGCTGGACTGGGGAAGGACCCACATCTAAAATCACTAACATGTTTGTTGCCAGTCCTCAGCGTTCTCTGTAGGCTGCCTGAGTGTCCTTATACCTTAGCAACTGTCTTCCCTCTCCTCAGGGCTGCTCAGGATATGGCAGCTGGCTCCTTTGAGAGTAAGTGAGACAAAAGGGGGTGAGGGTGAAGATGGGAAATGCTTTCGAGACAGGATCCACAGTCTTTTTATAAACTAATATTGGAAGTGGCATCTCATGATCTCTACTCTAGTCTACTCACCAGAAGTGAGTCAGTATGTGTGGCCTATACTAAGGGGGAGGGCAATTAAGCTCCACTTCTTGAGGGAAAGTATAGAAAGAAGAAAGTATACCAAAGAAAGTATAAACCTATCTTTAAACTAACCACATGCATTGAAAGGAAGAATTCAATGTAAAAAACAGTGAGCCTCTTGGTGGTCATGCTATGAAAGATCTTGAATGGACAGGAGACAATGAAATCAGAAAGGATACTTATTTTTATTCATTCTGAATAAGAAATTGGTTAGATCTCAAACTGTCTAGATGAGTCTATGGTTCATAGAACACATTTCCTTTTCTTTCTGGGCACAGAGCTAGAAGCTACATTTCCCAATCTCCTTTAAGATAGCAGGGACTGTGAGGCTGAATTCTGACCAGTGAAACACGGGCCTACCCTTTCTAGACCTGCCCCATAAAAATCCTTACAGACCCTTTTTTTTCTCTATTGAATGGGGATACTAACTGGAAATGACTCAGGGGCAGAGCCATAACAGAAAGAACCCAGGTCTTCAAAAAAGCACTTGGAAGTTTGCCTGACAAGTCCATCTAATTTCAATTGACATGAGCAAAGATAAGCTTTTATTTTTTGAAAACCACCGGAGCTTAGAGGGCTGTTTGGTACAGCAGCTAGCTTAATTTATTCTAACTAACTTGCTATCTCTTAAGTGGTGCAAAGTTAGATGAAATAATGCTAAGTCTACAAGATCTTCTGAACGTGAATCGATACGATTATATTCATCAAAGGGAGTTTAAAGAAATTCAAGAGCAAATTTGTGAACGGGTTATTTAAAACATCTGCCATGCCCTATGACTGACAAGTTGCTAGTATTACTCTGATTCTTGGAATGTACTCTGGGAAAAACACCAATAAATTTTGCTTCCATACTGATTATGATATGGAATCCATTATAGAGCCTGATAAGATTGCAGTGAGGATTAACCAAGGTAATCTCCATAAAGTATGTAGAAACTACACACGCTAAGTGTTCAGCAAATGCTAGCCACGATTACTACCATTGCTGGAATTCTTGTTATTTTGGAGAGGGACATTAATGCTTTGCTGGTCTCCAACTGTTTCTCTTCGAGGAGAGATAAATAAGGTTATGGATAAGACAGAAGTAAAGATTGTAATTAATTGAAGAGTCAAAGGGCCACAGGCATCTGCAGGCTAGACAGAGACTGGAGGATTCCAATCTAATACTCGCTCACATGGCTGTTGGCAAGAGGTCTCAGTTGCTCACTGTTGGCTACATGGGTCTCTCTACGGAGTTGCCTGGATGTCATCACATCTGGTTGCGAGGGGAAGTGAAAGCAAGCAGGAAACCGCAGTGCCTTTTATGACCGACTTTATGAAGTGGCACACCATCGCTTCTGCATTAAAGGCGAGACACTAAGTCTAGACACTCAAGAGAAGGGGAACTAAGCTCCACCTCCTGGAATGAAACATATTGAAGAATATGATACCACCACGCCACCCCTATCACATATCACCGTCATGTGTGATTCATAATCCATACATAGAAATCAACACAACATAACCTGCCTAACAACATACTTTAAAAACATAATAGGCTTAAAAAGAAAAAGGAATTGAAAAAACGTGAAGATATGAACAATCAGTTCATTAGTAAAAGGAAACCTAGATAGTTAATGAGCGTATGAAAAATGCTTAAACTTGCTAATAATAAGGGAAATTCAAATTAAATGGCACACTCTTTCATACTCTTTCAGGTTAGAAAAAAAATTGAAGTTCCACAATATCAAGTGAAAGCTGGGGTGTGGGACATAGGAAACTCTTAAACTCTTAGCTTGTGGGCATTTCTCACCTTCAGAACCATTTGACACTATCTGGCAAGTTTGATGATGTCCCTTAGCTCAGTGTTTTAAATAGAGGGAAAAAAGAAAGAAAGAAAGAAAGAAAGAAAGAAAGAAAGAAAGAAAGAAAGAAAGAAAGAAAGAAAAGAGGACCCCCTAAATGTACACTTCCAGAAGGATGGGTAAATAAATTGTGAACCACTCACTCAACATAATGAATGAACTAGAATTATACATATCAATATGGATGAATTCTCACAAATATATTGAGCGACAAAAGCAAGCTGCAGAAGAATACATTTACGTAAAGTTTAAAAACATACAAAACAATTCCATGTGTTGTTTAAGAATACATACCTTTGTAGAAAAAGTCAAGAATGCATAGGAACGAGGCACACCAAATGCAGAAAGCGGTTACTTCTGGAAGGGAGTGAGAAGGATGTGGTAAAGAGACGTGTATGGGGTTGAAACTTTATTAGTAATGTTTCATTTATTAAACTAGTGGTGGACACATGGATAATTGTTTTATTATTGTTTACGGGTTTTAAAATATGGTTTCATAATAAAGTGTAAAGAAAATACAATGGAAAGAAACATTCTATTTAAAATACAGTGGAAGATGGGGCACTGGGTGGCTCAGTCAGTTAAGCATCTGACCCTTGATTTCAGCTCAGCAAAGAGTCTGCTTGTCTCTCTCTCCCACTGCCTCTGCCCCCTCTCTAAAATAAATAAATAAATGTTTAAAAAATAAAATAAAATGCAAGGGAAGAAGCTGAAATACCTAAGAATTTAAAATGATCTCAGAATGGAGAAGTAATCCATTTAACTACATTTTTTGGCATGGTAAATGAAATATAAATGAAATATAAATGAAAGGTAAAGGTTAACAAAACTGAGGGAAACAGTCCTATATTACTAAGGGCTAATGTCTTTACTGTGGAGAGAGTTCCTTGTTAAAGGTCATATGACCAATAACCCAGAAAAATGAGAGACTAAAGTAACGATCTGCAAAGTATAAATAGTGTTTAAATATATGAGAAATACAAATGCAAATCATGAATGTCTGCCCACTAGGTTGTCAAAGATGAAAAGGTTGGTGAGGATGGGAAGGAGTCGCTCTCCCAAGTTGTTGCTCGAATTGTATGGGAGAGTGTGTTGTCAGACTGTTTACCGAGGGGCTCTGTGATAATCTATCAAAATGTAAAGAGCCCACATCATTTGACCTAGAAATTCCACCTCCATGAATTTTTCCTGGTGATATACTTGCATATATGTGAAATGATTTATTGCATTGTTTGTAATTGCAAAAAAAAATGGGAGTAAATTAAATATCCCTTGATAAAGCCTTGGTAAAATAAAATAGGATACGTCCATTGAGTTGGGTACTGGGTCGTCTTTTTAAAGCAGGGTCATCACTATGGGTACATATGATGAAAAGAGTTGCAACATAAATGGGATTTAGAGCAAAGAGGGGTGTGTGGAATGGTGCATATGCTACCATTTGCAGAGGGAAGGAAGAATGGTGTATATAGATGCTTCCTTATACACAGAAAATTCCTAAAGGAGGATGGAACCAATAAACGTGACTGCTTCTGGCCACTCCCATACAGTAGTAGTAGAAACTTGAATTATGTAAACAAACACAAATAAACAAAAATGAACTCTAAAAAGCTAAAAATTCTTTTTTTTTAAAGATTTTATTTATTTATTTGACAGACAGAGATTACAAGTAAGCAGAGAGGCAGGCAGAGAGAGAGAGAGAGAGAAGGAAGCAGGCTCCCCGCTAAGCAGAGAGCCCGATGCGGGGCTCAATCCCAGGACCCTGGGATCATGACCTGAGCCGAAGGCAGAGGCTTTAACCCACTGAGCCACCCAGGCGCCCCAAAAGCTAAAAATTCTGATGTAATTTAGTACCAAAGTATAGATTTCAGAGTCCACAGGGCTAGCCATTGGAAAAGAGAGAAATATTGCTGATGTGCAATCCTGGCCCTAATTACTTTCTTGCTAACCTCTAAACATTTCCCAGGAAAGGTCCTGCTACACAGCCAGTGAAGGGGTTGGTGGGGGGGGTTGGTAGAAATGTGGCTTGTTATTAACTCAGCCCCACAAATCCGATCGACATCCTAGAACTGCTTACCTTGTGCTTCCTGAGTCATTTCTAATGAGAGATAATGATAGCAAGGTGGGTAGGTCTCTGGTGGGGGTCGGGAAAGGACACCAATGGAGACCAGGTCAATTTTGATTCATTGCACATTGAACTTTTCACTTTTCCTTCCTTTGCACATTTATAGCCATTAGTGAGGAGTCTGGGAGCACTGCAAGCACAAGGCAGTTGGCAAAACTGGTTTTAGATCCTTTGTGTAGGTAGCTTGGAAATGGAGATTTAGGTGGAGAGAAACAATGTACTCTCCTCAAGGAGACGCCATGGAACAAATGGCCCTGCTTGCAGTGATAAAGAGAGCATATACTCGGAGGGTAAGCAGAGGGAGTGGGGCTAGGAGGAAGGGGAGGGAAGGCAGGGCAATCCTTACCAAACTATGCAAAAATAGAATTTGGCCATATGTTGAGGGAAGTGTAAAGCGAATAAAGTGTAAAGTGAACAGGTGAGGCTCATCAACAAATGTCTTGTGGCTCTGAAAACACAAGGAAAACCATGTGATTTATTATTTAGTCACTAGAAATGTTAAACACAGAACCTTCGTTGAGCACACTCAATGGGCCAGGCACGGGTCCAAGTCTTAGGGACGCATCAGAGAACAAACTGAAATCTTGATCCTCACGCTGATTACATTCGAGCAGCCAGGAATGGGGGTGAACATGGAGAAAACATATGATACACAAATAAGAAAACAAATCTAACAGATAATATTATGTAATGATCCATCTAAGAGTCAACTTGCCTGGAAAGAGAAAAGAAAGACACGTGGTAGTATGAAGACAGGGGTTATTTCACATAAGAGATCAAGGAAGCCTCCCTGATGAAGGGACATTTGATTAGAGACCTGAGGAAAGTAAAGGAGCCAGCCATGAGAATATATACATAGAGAGAGTTATATATCAGAAAAGACAAATGAAAATTAGAAATCCTTACAATGTTTCAATAAGGGGATAAAGATGACTGTTTCTCATGGGCAAGCAGTGTCTCATAATTCCATGTCTGGGATAACCATGCTCAGTATGTGTAGGATCTAAACAACATCTGATGAGTAAATGAATAAATCACTATAGTTCTTTTGAAAATGTTTTACCACTTAAAATAATAAAACAAGGTGGCTGTTTTGAGAAATTAAATTTGTGATAGTATGTAGCATAGTGGAGTTTCCCAGAAAGTTATGACTTCAGCTCTGGTCCAGCCCAAGATGTAATTAATTGGGAGCATGGAGCTAAATTTTACTGATGACCTAATGTTGACAAGACATGTAGATCTCCGTTATCTTGGGCAAGTCTGAGATAGGTGGAAGGTGTGGTTATTCCACTGCGGCCGTCTAGGACATTGAGGCACACAGAGAGTCAGAGTCTAGGACATTGAGGCACAGGGAGAGTACGAGTCTAGCCTACAGATGCAAAGCCAGTAGAAAGTAATGCTGAACAACATATCTCTGAGTCCAAATTCAGACCCCTGACAACTAGCATAGGGAGGTCTACTCTAGATATCTTCCCTTATGCAAACAGATTTCTTTTTTTTAATTGAAGTCTAGTTGACATACAGTGTTACATTAGTTTCAGATGTACAACATAGTGATTCCACAAGTCTATATGTTATCCTGGGCTCAGCACAAGTATAACTACCATCTGTCACCATGCAATCCTATTACAGTACCAGTGGCCATATTCTCTGTGTGATGCTTTACATCCCTGCGATTTATTTATTCCATGACCGGAAGCCTGTATATCCTCTCCCCTTCACCCATTTTGCCCAATGCCCACCTCCTCCCCTCTGGCCACCATCAGTTTGTTCCCTGTATTTATGGGTTTGTTTCTGTTTGCTTGTTCATTTGCTGTGTTTGTTAGATGCCACATGTTAAGTGAAATCATATGATGTTTGTCTTTCTCTGTCTGAGTTATTTCAGTTAGTATAACACTCTATAGGTCCATCCCTGTTGTTGCAGGGGACAAGATCCCATTCTTTTTTAATGGCTGAATAATATTCCAGTGTGTGCATATATCCCATCTTCTTTGTCCGTGCAGCTATCGATGGACATTGGGCTTCTTCCATGATCTGGTTATTGTGAATACTGCTGCAATAAACATAGGGGTGCATGTACCTTTTCAAATTAGTGTTTTTGTTTTCTTTGGGTAAATACCCAGTACTGCAATGACTCGACAATACAGTAGTTCTATTTTTAACTTTTTGAGAAAACTCCATACTGTCTTCCACAATGGCTGCATCAATTTCCATTCCCACCAACAGTGCATGAGGGTTCCCTTTTCTCCACATCCTCTCTGACACTTGTTAGCTCTTGTCCCCCACAGTTTTTGGGTACAAATTCCCACTCTCCATTCTCAGGGATCCTTCATTTTCCCAAAGCTCCCAGGGGGGCACTTCCTTGGAGCAGCTCCCTCTGCGTACTCTTCTCTGATCTTAGTGACTGACTCATGGCAGTTCATATCACCTTTCTGAGTCTCACTTTTGTCATTTTTTGATGGAGATAAGTATGTATTGGAATTATGGTGCAGAGTCAATGAAATCATCCAATCAAAGTCTTTGGACCAGTGTTTGATATATATTTCAGACATTCAATAAATACTAGGTGAATCTATTTGTGGCCGACTTGTGTCTGGGTCCTGCTAATGATCGAGTAACCTGATAAATGAATCCTGGATTAGTTACCAATGATGATAATAGCATAAAATATTGTGCCTCCTCAATAACACTGACAATTTAACATAACTCACATTAATTGCTGATGGTGCAAAAGCCCATCACAGCTGCCAGGGAAGGACGCATCAACATCCCTTACCTTGCTCTTTCCCGGGAAGGCAGCCCATTTGTTCAAAATTCATTACGCTGTGACTTAGGCTCAGAGTAAATCTAACATGTAGGTTGACTGTCATACATTAAATAAAAACTTCTGCTAAAAAGAAACCAGTCTGGATACGTAGCCCCCAAACTTAAGGTTCAGAAAAAAAAAAAAAAAATGAAACTCTTCGGAACACTCCAGAAATGAGTCTGTCTAGTGAGCCACGTTCTCTGAAATCTAGAATTTGCTTTTTTATGCAATTTTCTTTTCTTTTTTTTTTTTTAAAGATTTTTGTTTATTTGAGGGAGGGAGAGCACTAGATGGGAGAGGGTCAGAGGGGGAAGCAGACTCCCTACTGAGCAGAGAGCCTGATGCAGGACCCAATCCTGGGACTCTGGGATCATGACCTGAGATGAAGGCAGATGCTTAACCGACTGAGCCACCCAGGAGCCCCAACAATTTTATTTTCTTAATTACTGTGACTGAGAGCATATATGCAGAGCCTACAAGATAGTTTCCTAAGGCTCTCATAACAATGTTTCATATGCTGGGAGCCTAGAACAACAGAGTTTTATTGTCTCCTAGTTCTGGATGCTAGAAATCTGGAATCAAGGCATCAGCAGCACAATATTCCCTCTGAAACTTGTAGGGGAGACTGCTTCTTTGCCTCTCCTAGTTCCTGGTCTTTGTCTGCAATCTGTGGCATTCCTTGGTTTGCAGGTGCCTCTCTCCAGTCTCTGTCTCCCTGGTCACAGGGCATTTTCCTCCCCACGCATCTCTTCCCTTGGGAAGAACAAGTCATGTTGGATAAAGGGTCCAACCTACTCCAATGTGAACTCAACTAATTGCATCCGTAACAACCCTCTTTCCAAATGAGTTCCCATTCTGAACTACCTAGGGTTAGAACTTCAACATGTATATTTTGGGGGGACACAACTCAACCCACAACAGTGGGTAACTAGCCTTTCCCGGGGCTGAGAGTGATGCAGGCCAGAAAGCCAGGCAGGTGATTTTAGGTTTTAGCTGTTGCAGAGGGACTGTGCCTTATATCCCAGAGCCTGTGGTAGCATTAGAAGGCTGGAAGTCACCTCTCTTCTTTCTCATCACATGAGGCTTGTCTCTGTAGATGCCACAAGTCTCCAGCTGGGCTGTCCCATTCAGAATGTCCTATAGCCATAGAATGTGCAGCTGTGGGGCCAAAGTTAGTGACTCTTCTCTATTTCAATAGCAAGATTTTTTTTTAAAGATTTATTTATCTATTTGAGAGAGAGAGAGCATGTGCATGCAGGGGGACGGGTAGAGGAAGAGGGACAGAGACAGACTCCCTGCTGAGCTTGGAGCATGCCAAGGGACCTGAGATCATGATCTGAGCTGAAATCAAGAGTCTAATGTTTAACCAAATGAGCCACCCAGGTGCCCCCAGATTTTTTATTTTATTCTTATGTGTGAGAAAAACATGAAATGAGCTTAGCACTGATAATACTACTTTTATTAGGTTGAACAATATAAAGTTTCTCTCTTTATAGATTAAAAATCATCAAATATTGGCAATTTCACATAGTTTGACCTCTGCTTACCATTAGTTGCTGTCATGGATAAGCCCTATTTGATCCTGATTATTTTAATTGGTCCCTAGGATTCAAATTTTAGACTGGACCCAATCCTGCCCTTATATACTACTAGGACACCACTGAGAATTCATGCACCCTACCCTACCATGCCCAGAAACCCCATGAAAATCACACAGTCGGGAAGAAGTAAGGGTTTGGGGATTTCAAAAGATCTGGATTCAAATTACTCCTTTCTTTCCAAGGTTTGACTTCATGGGACCAATTATTTAGATTTTTTTGTGTCTTAGAATCCTTCATTTGCAAAATGAGGATAAAACCTTATAGAATTATTGTGAGGATTAAATATATATATTTATATATATTATATAAATTTTGTAGAATTATAGATATATATATTTATATATATAATATTTATATTTAATAAGTTGTAATATTGTATTTTCATATTTTTAAATTAAAAATGTAAGAAAATAAAATATTTTATTTTAATATTTTATAAATATTTTATAAATATTTATAATAGTATATTTATAAATATTATAAATAATAAAATAATTTAGGAATAATAAAATATTATGTGTGTGTGTGTATATATAAAAATTGGTTGAACACCTACTGCAGGTTGGTTTTATATATATATATATATATATACACACACACACACACACACACACAGGTTGGTTATATATGTGTGTATATATATATATATATATATACACTTATATATAACCAACCTATAGTAGGTGTTCAACCAATTTTGATTCCCTGTACTCATGACTTCCATGAGTTCTACTATAGTCCTTCATAATCCCAGGAACCACTCACTCAGAGACAAACTGGAAAACAAAAGGGAAAAGCAACTGGAAAATATGTAGGCCTAATGACGGTAACGAAGATTAAATAATAACAGGGCAGGGGCACCTGGATGGTGCAGTTGGTTGAGCATCTGACTTTTGGTTTCAGCTCAGGTTTTGATCTCAAGGTTGTGAGATCGAACCCCAAGTCAGGCTCTGAGCTCAGTGTGGGGTCTGCTGGAGACTCTTTCTCCATCTCCCCTTCTGTGTGCACTCTCTACAACAAATAAATCTTTAAAAAAAATAATAGTGGGACAAATAAATAGACTGTTTTGCATTTACTCTGTTCTTTTGGCTCCTGCAGCAGATACCAGGCTCAAGGAGTATATCGTGAAACTCCGTTGCTGAAAGACTGCATCATTATGTAATCTTTCCTCATCTCACAATAACAAAACTCCATCTGAATTGCATACATGATACGCCTGTGTTTACACTGAATGTCATTTTCCAGCACACTAGTTCTCAACCTCTTTTTCGTTGGGACACACATGACATTAACATAAATTAGCATATGCGGCCCACTCCCTGGGGGCTCTTCAGACATTCCCTAATTCCCTGTCGCCATGCCTTTCACTCCCACTCAAGAAAACATTTTGGAAGGGAGATGATGAGGGTGACGTGATAGGGATAACCTCCCTAATTTTTTTCCAATTAAACTTTCTGCAAACTTTAGCAACTTATCCACAAATGGGACACTTGCAACCCACTTGAGACTTTGGTGCAGTGTTATACTGAGGTTGAAAAATGGTCTCCTAAGAGATGCTGTTATCGTGACCATTCGGAATGGTTTAAAATACTCCAAAGCCACCTGACAATTCAGATCCAAATAGACAACTGCAGCCTCTTATGTCTTACTTACATGCTTCTAGGAGCTGTGACCCTGAGTGAATATATAAAGTCTGGATAATTTTCTGTGCACACTGAACAAATGAACCTATTTCCATGACAGTGTGTTGGTACAAATGGTACTCCTGCCTCCATACCACAGAGGCAAAGCAATGAGGTATAAATCAAACTACCCCAGGCTTCCTGTTTTCTAGCATATTCTATAGACGCGATATTGCTACTGATATGATCAATGCTATCCAACCACTAGAAGTAGTCTCCCCCATCTTCAGGCACTTAAGTATTCTATTCAGCTAATCTACTCTCCCCTTTGGTCAAAGCCATTTATTACCAATTGTAAGTAATGTGACTATGGGGGATGCTACCTGGGGCCACTGGAAGTCTGCCATGGTTTACAGCCCTTGGAACAGACCCAGACATTGTAAGTTTAAAAGAGAACCCAAAAAAACAAAACAAAACAAAAAACAACCTTTTAAGCCAAACCCAAACCTTTTTATAATTGAAATTATAATAAATCACACCTCCTAAATCTTCCTGGAGGGAGGGCACTGGAAAAGTCTCCTCTCTCTCTCTCTCTGCCAAATTGCTCCCTAATAAGGGAGAGAGATCAAGGAAAAGGACAACTGGGTCTCAGCTGTGTTCAGGGCTAAGGCAGGGAGTCCAAGATTTGGTTAGTTCTTAAGATATCGAAGTCAGGCATAGGGGTAGATAGAACAAAAGGAAAAAGCAGACTGAAGCATATTACTTCCCTGCTTTAACAATCAATGGCTCCCTATCACCTCTAAGATAATGTGCACACACAAGGGAATGCTGTGTCTATGAGGCCTTCCAGGATGTGGCCACACCTGCCACGTGTCTCTGCCACGGCACTCACTTCTCGGCACTGTGCCTTTTTGTTTGCCTTCCCTGTTAGACTGGGAGGCCCTTGAGGGCAGGGACCATAACTTAGTAAATGCATTTTCGGTACCTATCAGAAGCCCAGAGCAGGCTTAAGCGATTCTACATAAGTGAGCAAATCGACCCCACACTGAAGCCACCCACAAGCCAGGAGGGCAAAGTCAGGAGAAATGAACCTCAGTTTCTGCATTATCTGAAGCACGCGTGGGCATGCCCTTCCCTTCCTGATGGGCCTGGAAGCCATGGCAAAGAAGTCCAGTATGTCATAGGACCATGACATGGGGAGTTTCCTTTTTTGCCCCTACAAGGGAATCAGAAGCTGTGTTCCCTTCTAAGCGCTCTCCTTGGGAGGCTCTGTGCAGAGTCGGAAACAGCTGCATTCGCTCAACAGGCCTCTTTTGGAACTGTGGTCAGATTGGGTTTATATGCCATACAAGAAAACCAGTCTAATTTCTTTACAGGCACATTATTTCCAAAACAATATTTCCTCGGCTTGATTGCCCACCCTCGTCATTGGATATAACTTCGGGGCAACACTGAGTGACTCCCCACAACAAACCCAACCTCCGAGGGAAGATACACTAGCAGAGTGCTCGAGGAATTCTCCAGAAGACTTCCAAAAATGTTTTGAGCGCTTTCGTGTTATCTTGGAAACAAGCATGTGTCTATCAAAGAGACGGCTTTCAAGGCAATAGGACTGCTTTAGAGTTAGGTACTCTAACGGGCCACAGAACCATAACCAGAACTTATCGTGCACTGTGACCGAGCACTTTATGTGGGCGCACACAGGCAGGTGGGCAAGGCGCGTGCACAGATGCGTGTGTGCGTGTGTATTCCCGTTGAATCCTGTGCTTACTACAGGTCAGGCACTGAGCCAAGGCTTATTGCATTTTAATTGCCATTTTACAGAGGAGAAAACTGAGGTGTAGAGAGGAGTTAAATACCATTCTGAAGGTCACAGAACCAAAGAACAGATTCATGTGCAAATTCGTCTGACTTGTTCTTAAATCACTCTGTTACATGCTGTTTTAAGCTATGCTCTTAACCACTATGATATGATCTTTGCCTTTTTATTAAAATAGTAGTGATATAGGTAATATAGATCATACGTCCGTATATATATGTATCCGAACTAACTCATACTTCTTTTTAATCAAAACATTGCCTACCTCGTTCAGTGCTCAGTAAATACTTGTTGAGTTTCCAAACCTATGTCAGTGACCGTGGTCCCACCAAGTACAAAACAAGGACAAATCAGAACAAAAGGCCAAAGAGATAGGAGACAGTTCAGCTCATCTAATCCCCCAACTAAACCCACGCTCACAGGGCAGAGCAGCAGAGGGTGCCCAGACGGCCTCCCGCAAGCTACAGCAGGTGGGTTTTGCCTTTTGTTAGCTGTTGCAATCCAAGAAAGCCTCTGCAGGGCCCTGAGACTCAGTGACTCCATCCAGGCACCTGGAATGGGTATGTTCACCTCTCTCCTCCCGCCTTCCCCTATGAATATTTATAAAGGGCTCTAGAATCCTGGTATCCCATAAAAATGCAAAGTACGATTATTATTATTAATGATACAGTTAGCAAGAAGGACATTTGTTATTTCTACTCAATTGGTTTCCCCCGGGAGCAGAAACAGTTTTTTTTTTGACATAGTATTAATGTGCCAGCTTTGCAACCTTGATCATCTGTCATTTTCTTTTTGAGAAAGTTGTGCCACTGTTTTAGACAACGCCCTGCCTTTCCCCTTGCAAGACGGGAGCTATCTGAGCACAAGTTGCTTCGTGGTTTAGATGAGACTGTGGATCTTTATTTGATTTCTGGTATCAGGAAACAATTTATTAGGATCAAGGCAGCTAGGCTACAAGACTTCCTTTCTTGCCTGGGTAGTCACTAGTTGAGCACGCAGCCCTGGTTCATAAATCTAGTTTTATTTCCCCATCTATTCACCTGGAACTAAGTGATTTTTTTTTTTTTTAAGGCAAGGAGGAGAACACATTTCCTTCTGTAAGCACTCTTCCTCCAGCTCCTAATCACCATTGTTTCTTAGACAAGCTAGGGAATAGCCGAGTCAGGGAGTCATTTCTATTTCCAGACATCACACTTGTATTTTCAGAGTTTACAGCAAAATACTGCAACCGATTTGGGATTTCCCTGTAATGATCCACTTCCTCTACATAAATCAGAATCGATTCGAATGTGAATTTCAGAGACAAAAGGGCTCTCTGCAAATATCTCTTTTCCTATGCCCTTCAGAAACTACCTTGGCTTTCTTTCTGCCCCCATCCCCCGCTCCCGCCCTCCCTCAAGCCTCCCACCCCGCCTTCCCCTCCTTCTTAAGAAGACTTTCCCAGGTCCCTCTTGGCTGTGGTTGAACGACGTTGGCTCCTGTCCATGCTGCAACAAAGACCTGGCATTCCAGCTGTCTGCGTCTAATCTCCAGTGTCAGCTCTCGTTAATGTGTGAGCGTGAAATCAGAGGGGGCAGAGCTGCACGGAATATTAAAACCATGATCAGAATTCCACTGAAATGCTGAGAGTCTGCAAGCACCATTAGAGGAGGCTGTCAGATCACGGCTTCGCATTAAATAAAAGAAAAGATTTCTATCAGAGGAAAGTATAATCAGTGAATCGCTGAGCTAAATTAGCATTTTTTCAATTGGAGATCGAAGTTGATTTATTGTTCTACACGACATTAATGTAACTATGTGCTTGACCTGCTAAAGCAGCTAATTTTTCATTTAAATGGTTTCTTTCCTTCCCGGTGCAAAGGCTGCAATCATATTTCAACTTTGCAGAGTGATCAGAAAAGTCATGGAATGCAGCAGAAATGTCTCAGGGCAGCCTTCCCTTCCCCTCCCCTCTCCTTCCTTTCCTTTTTCCAATTCCAGTGCCTTCCTCCTCCCCTCCCCTTCCCCCCTAACCTCATGGCTGGTGGTCAAGGTCACAGAGGAAGAGTAATCTCAAAGCCACCAACTTCAAAGCAGCCATCAAAGAAGCCCCTACGTAGCCACTGAATTAAAAGGGAATGGGGGAGGGAGGGCTCTGGGTACCAGCGTTCCTGTCTACAAGAAAGGGCCCTTTAACTGTCCCATTGGTTCAGCCCAACCTGGGGTGCCCTAGGCCCAGTTCTCCCCTGCCAGCCTCTCCCTCTGTGTTTCTCCTTCTCCTCCCCAGCCTCCTCCCCCATGCACACATCGCCCCAAGATAATATACATTTCCAATTAGCGGAGCACATTCTAGTCATGTTCTCTTTTACTGCCCTATCTTCCTTTTGCTAAAAAGCTGGGCTGTCATTAATGAAATCCTACAGTTCTGTTAATCCGAGGTACAATGCTTCTTTTCTCTCTCCGGCTCTCCCTAACATAAAAACTACAGTTACTCAAGCTCCCCTCTTCTGTTTGGATTCCTTGTCATTTGTCTTTCATTACATACCTGATGTAGAACAGTAGCAGCTGAAGTTCCTGGACATAGAGGGAAAGGATGCGATTATAGTCCTTTCCCAATGCTCTGTTTGCAAAGGCAGCTGGCAGTGTGTGTGTGTGTGTGGGTGTGTGTGTGTGCGTGCGCTTTTAGAGTACATTGGTTTTAATCTCTGGTAGTTGATGAATATGTTTTAGGGTACTTTGGGAGCCCTAACATTTGGCAGGCTTGTTAGCTTTTAAATGAGTTGGAAGTCCTGGAAGAACTCCGATAAATTAGTTTTCAGCATTTATTTGAAACGCCTCAGATGAATTAATTCATTGTATCCCACCGCGAGAAAAAGGCAGGCAGTGGGAAGTGGGTGGTGGGCAGTAGGACTGACATTTGCCACCCTTTACCAGTGTAAGTGCTACTTTTGAAACAAAACAGACATTGAACCAATAACCAGAATTTATATGTTATCGTTCTTCCTCCCACCCCCAAACATCCAGCTTCTGAAATGACAAACAGTAATTTTCTGTATTTGGGGGACACACGAAGGCATTGTCAACCCCTTAGATCTGAGGGAGCTGAGGGTGTGAGGCTAAGGGACAGAGCCAATCACTGCACACGGGGCTGCCTATAGACAGATGAGGTGGAAGCTAGCCCCCCACCTTCCATCCCTGTGGCCTCTAAGACAGATGGAGTCACCCCCAAGGGTCAGCGGAAGAGAGGAAACTTCCCCTCCCACTTTCATCACAATTGTACCTACTTGGCCTCCCTTGGTCAGCCAAGAGACATGGAATGAATGGCCAGGGGGCTGCTCTTTGCTCCGACCCAGTGAAAGGGCCTCTATATAGGTCAAAGGGGAGGGTCTTGGCAAACGACTGCTTAGCTGGATGCTGGAGATAGCAACCACTTCTTACTTCATACCTGCCGCCATTTTGTCCTAGTTGCTTACCCTTGGCTCACCTCTTACTTTATTTAGAAAGTAACCCTATGTCTCCCCTGTGTTGATTTTCACTCAAATCGACCACTCTGAGAAGGAAGTGTGGATTTCATTCTCCAAAGGCAATGAGGAAAAGCTTCACCATAAGGCATGCTAGCTGTCTCTTCTGGATGGTTTCCACAGTGGTTCTGTACCAAGAGTTAATGTCAGTTCATCAGGGTTCCCTCTGTTGCCTGACAACCCATGTTCATTAGTCAAGAGGTGGGGTCATAGCACGATGTGCCCATATTTCCCACCTGCAGGCCAGTCTAATTCAAAGCCTCCTGAAGGACCCAGATGCAGAGCTCAGTTACTCCCTACACTCACTCTTCCCACGGTCATTTGTTCGCTAAACCTAATGCACCTTTCCTTTACATGAGTATCTTCTGAATAATTTTATTCATGAATTAAGGACCTGCGAATGACTTCGGTCATTCTGGTTCACTAATGCACAAAATAGAACCCCAGCACCTGGACGAGATAATGCAGACTTACAGTCAGTCAACCCCCACAGCCTGCAGCGTGCTGTGAACTCAGCAAGCAATGTGAGCCTCAAAGGCTAGGAGGGACCGGGTCTGGGAAAAGGCATGTGTTTTTAGGCCAGAAAACACAGGAGGGAGATTAATTTGGTAGTAGAGGCAGACTCGACAGAAGATCGCCAGACCACCTAAGACACTATAGTCAAAGAGCATGGCTTAAGCAATTCTTAGCACCAGAGCCTCAGTCCTGTGGGCGTTTGGAAGGAGGGGAGGGCAAAGAATAGGGTCCTGAGATCAGCCCATTCAACACAAAAGCCCAACGCTCAGGGTCCAACCCAGCGAAAAGAATGCTGTTGTAAGCGAGGCCTGCCCCCAGCTGGGCTTTGGGGACATGACTCAGTCTTCAGGGGCAATGGAGTTGCTACTGGAATGGGTGTGTGCGAAGACTGAGGAACAGACCCAAAGCAGCCCCAGCCTGGAAGCTTCCACCTTTTAGAAAAGGTATAACAGTACTACTCCACAGAACTATAGCGAGGGTTGAATGAGTCTGTGTCTAGATCTAGGTCTGTGTGTGTGTGTGTGTGTGTGTGTGTGTGCGCGCGCGCGTGTGTGTGTGTGTGTGATCACACCCCACACACTGAAAGCCACTATCAAAGTTACTGTCCCATCTTGTGACCCCATCAAGTGCTCAGGGTTCATCCCAGGTGGATCAGATTCAGTGGCCCCAAAGGTCTTTCAAAAAAAAAAAAAAAACCAATAAAAAAAATAAAAGAATAGAGCAAACATTGATGAAAATGGTCACACAGGATGCTAGACACTTCCATGTTATTTACTTAACTCCAATCTCCCCACACTTGCGCAAGCCTCACAGCAACCCCGTGAGGGCCGTATGATTCCCCTCTCCCTTTTAAGTTGAGGCAATAGAAAATTAGGGAAGTTGAGTGAACTTCTTCCAGGTAAGATATCCAAAAGTGGTAAAAATATTGAAACCCCAATTCTGAGTTCTAATGTCAAATGGCTTACTTTTCAAAAATACTATGACTCAAAATATCTATTTTTTTTTTTTTTTGGTAAAATGGAGCCTCAAGGAATTCAGATAACGTGATTTGAAAACACCAGCAGAGTACAATACCAATAAGCTCCAGGTAGGAATTATTTTATGTGGAGAAAGACAACGAATAACCAGTGTCTCTTGAACACGTATGAGATGCCATATTGTGTTACAAGTAACTGCAAGGGCTATCACATTTCATCCCCACACCAACTTTATAAAATATATTCTGTGGCTATACCCATTTGAGAGATGGGAAAACCCAAGCACAAGTATATTAAGTATCTTCCCACAGAGAAGCACATTGTATAAATGATGGAGGCAGGATGCGAAGCTAGCCAGATCTGGACTCCAACCCCCATACTCCCAAGCCACCATACGAGGCTACCGGGGAGGAGAATGTAACATGACTCCTTGTCATCATTCTAGTTCAGTAAAAAGTTTTGAGAAAGGCACATGGGAGCCCCACAGCTGTTCTTGAACCAGAAGAGATTTTCAATGCAAAAAATACAAACTTAATTATAAGGCTCCCTTTTATGAGGTTTAGGCCACTAATATGCTTCCTCCCGTTAGGATTTTCCCAGAACTGAGGGAAGATGGCATCCTACATGCTACGGGGAGATGGGGAAAATAAAGGCAGGAGGAACAAGGCTGCAGCAGGCTCTTTTATCACAAGGGTACAGTGCAACCCCACAGGAGAAGCACCGTGTGGTTGGGGCACCGGAGAAAGACTGATTAATTCCCCCTGTGGGGAGGAAAGGTAAAGAGGAGAAAGGACAGGTTTCCAGGCTGGCCCTTAAGGCATGGGAAGGATTTCCCTAGGAAGAAAGCAAACTGACGTACATCCCGGGCTGAGGGACATGCATGAGTTGGGATATGCATGTGGCTTGTCTCTGTACAGTTCTGTCTCTAGTGCCTGGCCACGCCAGGGTCCCAGCAGGTGCACGATGAACGTTGAAAGAACAGGGTGGCTGATACTTCCTTGCTTCCACGAATGGGTGAAATCCAAGCACGCGCTGTGTCCGCCTAACAGCGAGGAATCCAGGGCAGCTGACGTTGTCGTCCCCGAGCGTATATATTGATCCTGGAGGGAAGCTGAAACAATGAGCAAATTTGGTTCCTGGTGGTCCCTGTCTCCCGTCTCTCGCCATGCCATGGCATCGTCGCGATGTGTGAGAGATTTGTTTGGAGTGGGGGAAGCATATTTTTGTTTGCATTTGCTTAGCACGTTGCTGTCGCACATTTTGCTATGAGATGTAAAGTCATCTGCATGTGCCGGTTGTGCAGTTAGAGAAAAGTCAAAACAAACGTCAGGCGGGTTGTCAGCCACATGGCCTAGGCAGATTGTCACACGCCTTTGCCCATGATTTGTGCGACCTTATCTCTCCTCTTTCCCCTCTCTCTTCCTCATTCCTGAATCCCCACACCTACATATATCTTCTTAACTTCCAAGGTCTAATATCTAATCAGCGTAAGTATGTAGAAGACAGCGTCTACACAGACAGCCCATCCAAATCCACTAGGACGGCAATGCCCACACCATACATAGCTCTGGTCTCGCTGAGCAAACTTGGCATCCGTTGTGACTGCAAGTTGGTTTGTGTGGAGAATTCTCGGGAAACCATCCGCCCTGCATTATAGTATCTCCCAAAAAATGAATTGGGCAATGGACGCGGGCCCAATGATAGTGTCTTATTTCTTTGTACCATCTAGAAGTAACCCTGGTCTTTCAGATCCATCTGCATCCCGAGTTACAAAGGGCACAATCACATCCAGAAGGTCAACATCAAGATTCTTCATGTCGCAAAGAGCACAGGCACATCTTACCAGTAGAGACAGTAGTGACCCAGAGGGAAGGAGACAAACGTTTGGAATCGGGAGACATTTTGAATACCCAACCTGTGAATCTGGAGTGAGCCACTTCATTTTAACAAACTTATTGGTGGAGTAAAAACATGAATGCCTATTTTATCATAGGGTTGAAGGAAAGACCATCCTTACCCATTCGTGTATTCAATGAATCTTCCATTAGTGTCCATTTTGTGCCTGTGGACTTAATACACTCATTGCATGAGTTTGTCGGGCCTGCCATAACATAGTGCCCCAGGCTGGGAGGTTTTAAACAGCAAATATTTATTTTCTCACAATTCTGGAAAACGGGAGTCCAAGATCGTGGTGTCAGCAGGGTTCTTTCTTTGGAGGCATCTCTTGTTGGCTTGTAGATACTATCTTCTCCCCGTGTCTTCCTGTTTCTTTCTTCCCTCTGTGTAGGTCTATTCTTAATCTCCTCTTCTTAGAAGGACATCGGTCATACTGGATTAGGGCCCACTAGAATGACATCATTTTGACATCAATACTTCTTTCAAGACCCTATTTCACAATTCAGTCACATTGGGAAGTACTGGGAGTTAGGACAATTTCCTGAGAGTTCTCAACACAAACCTACTTGTGGTCAAGACTGATGCTAAATTTGTCCAGTGAGACCAGAGGTATGTATGGTGGGGGCACTGCTGCTCTAGTGGCAGGGAAGACACAGGTCAGTCCATAACACTGTCTTTTCCTCATGCAACCCTTCAAATATTTAAAAACATACCTTGTATCCTCATACTAAGCTTTTTCTTCTCCAGGGTAAACATTCTCAATATCTTTGGCTTTGTATCTTATTTGGTGACTTCCAGATCCATCACCATCTCTACTATTCTCCCATAGAAACATTTAAGTTTATGAATGTCTCCACTAAAATGTGGGGTTTGGTAGGGCAAATGGCAATTGGATTGTTATCTCCCTTGACCTGATAACATTAAATAACTATCAGTGTAGGTTTTGGTTAGGTATGTGTTTCGGTAACTACCTTGTCCATTAATTCATAATGATTTTGGGGACAGCTAAAATCTTTGAACATTACAGATTATTGTTTGTCATTTGAGTCCCCTATTTTTAGCATTTGTTTTTGGAAGCAATGTGTAATATGTTGTGTTTATGAATGGGTTGAGCAGGATAGGGACATGAACAGCCTGGAGGCCAATGATTAGAAACAATATGTCCAGCTTGCCAGTCTTCTATTAATCAAACCCTCCGAAGACAGTGGTTTAATCAAGCAAGAACCCACCTAATTACATTGTCATTAGGCCCACGTTACTCCATATTACATGGAACCAGTTGTCAAATGCCTTGATAAAAGTCAAATACATATCTCTATGACAGCATTCCCCAAAATGTGTTCTAAGGAACACTTAGTCCTATGGAATTCCCTGATTGTGAGGATCAAAAAGCTTTCCAAAGTAGTATGATCATTCCTCCTTGAAGATATCTAAGCTACATTGCCATATAAATGGCTACTAGGTATTCTAGGGTATGAAAACTTGTTTAACTTTATGTAACAGGCTGCCTCACAAACTTATTTAAACTTGGAACACTTTTTAAAGTTGATATGTATTGGTATCAATAGAGCTAGTTTCTCTGCAGTGTACTTTGGGAAACACTGGTCTACATGCTGAGCTAAATTCAACCAAAGAGTTTTTGTTTTTGTAGATTTCATTTAGTCTTCTTATTGCTGAGCAAATACATAAACATTCCCTTTAAAACTCTCCCACTGTTGTCTGGACCTATCTTTTTTTATTTTACTTTTTAATTTTTTTCTTTTATTTGTTTTCTTCCCTCCTTTTTTCATACATGTAATGCTTCTATCAATTTCCTCAAAAATGCCCAAAGAATAGAACATACAGGCTATCGGAACTCACCATCAAGAGTATGTACTCCAGGGACACCTGGGTGTCTCAGTCGGTTAAGTGTCTGCCTTGGGCTCAGGTCATAATCCCAGAGTCTTACGATCAAGCTCCATGTCAGGCTTTCCGCTGAGGGGAGAACCTGCTTCTCCTCTCCCTCTGTAGCTTTCCCTGCTTGTTCTCTTGCTCTCTTTCTGTGTCAAATAAATAAATAAAATCTTAAAAAAAAAAAGAGTATATAATCCAACAGACGTTGGCAAGGATGCAGAGAAAGGGTAACCCTCTTACACTGCAGGTGGGAATGCAAGCTGGTGCAGCCACTCTGGAAAACAGTATGGAGGTTCCTCAAAAAGTTAAAAATAGAGCTACCCTATGACCCAGCAATCACACTACTGGGTATTTACTCAAAGGATACAGAAATAGTGATTTGAGGGGGCACATGCACCCCAATGTTTATAGCAGCAATGTCCATAAAAGCCAAAATATGGAAAGAGCCCAGATGTCCATTGACAGATGAATGGATAAAGAAGATGTAGCATACACACACACACACACACACACACACGAATATTATGCAGTCATCAAAAAATGAAATCCTGGGGCGCCTGGGTGGCTCGGTGGGTTAAGCCGCTGCCTTCAGCTCGGGTCATGATCTCACGGTCCTGGGATCGAGCCCCGCATCGGGCTCTCTGCTCAGCAGGGAGCCTGCTTCCTCCTCTCTCTCTGCCTGCCTCTCTGCCTGCTTGTGATCTCTCTCTGTCAAATAAATAAATAAAATCTTTAAAAAAAAAATGAAATCCTGCCATTTGCAATGATGTGGATGGAACTAAAGGCTATTATGCTAAGTGAAATAAGTCAGAGAAAGACGAGTACCATATGCTTTCACTCATATGTGGCATTTAAGAAACAAAACAGATGAATATAGGGGAAGGGAGGGAAAAATAAAATAAGATAAAAACAGAGAGGGAGGCAAACCATAAGAGCTCTTATCTATAGGGGAAAAACTGAGGGCTGCTGAAGGGGAAGGGGGTGGGAGGATGGCGTACCTAGGTGACGGACATTAAGGAGGGCATGTGATGTAATGAGCACTGGGTGTTGTATACAGCTGATGAATCTCTAAATTCTACACCTGAAACTAATAATGCACTATATGTTAACTAAATTCAAATTAAGTAAAAGGAAAAAAAGGGGGGGTTTGTACTCCATGTGGGATCTGTATCAGTGTTAGGTAAGAGGTGATTAAGGTTTGGAGCATAATCAGATTTACAGGAAAAGCTGGGATTTGAACTCAGAAGGGAAGACATGGCCAAACTGCCCCTCTGGACCAGGTGTTTGTGGGTAATGAGTAAGAGAGGGAGAGAGAAAATTCTAGTAGCAATGCTTCATCTAGCAATGGACATCTACTCGGCACTGAACACTGTGCTAAGCTCTGGATGTTACAAGGGAATAGTCTATATGCCCTTTGAAGAGTTCATTGTCCAATGGGAGAGACGAACAGGTAAACAAGTAACTGTAAGTCAGTGCCAGAAATGTTTTAACAAAGGCAGGTTTAAGGTGCTATTGAGGCAAAGGAGAAAAATTATTAACTCTGCCCAGAGAGTCTCAGTTTTGCCTCCATTTGAAGCCTTGGTACAGGCAAGTTGACATGATACAGTTGACAGAGACTCCTTCAGAAAGGGTGAGGGACTGACATTATCGGGCATCTCCAGGGCACTCAAGCTTCCCACCTCAAGCCATGTCTGACTGAGTCAGAGAGACTCAGAAAACACAGAATCAAGGGGGCAGCAAACATGATTTCATAAATTAAAAATAGGACTTCTTAGTTTGATAACTCTGAATGATAATTTTGGTCAGTCAACTGCCAATTGCTGGTACCTGTCCATTGAATGGCCCTTTACTCACTTCATTCACACCTATTCCTCTTCCTCTCAACAATCCCAAAGGTTCCTTACATTGGCCCAACTTATAGATGAGAAAAGAGGAGCTCAATGAGATGAAGTCTCACAGATTAAGTCCTTTGGTAAGTGGAAGAAAAGAGAAACTAACTCCCTGCATCTTTGGACATTTAGACAAAATTACTGAAAATGTAAGAGAAATACCAGAGGGAAACCCTAAATAGTAATATTCCCATTGGTAGAGGATGAGGAAGGGGTAGCCAAAGAACATAGGATGAAAATAATCCATAAACTGGGGAGTGAAGAAAGACTTGCATGAGGTATTTTTCTTCCAGAAAGCTCAAAGTAATTTAAGGATAGACCTATCCCAATAATAACCCCAGAAGTTATTTTATAGGTTAGAAAACTGAGGCATTAAAAAGAAAAAGTGAATTGTCCAAAGATATTTCCCACCTGCACCCTGTCAGACAGGGGTCCAGCTCTGTTCAGGGGCCATTAGTCCCATGCCCCTACTGTGACTCTCTGGGAGATGTCATCTCCCACCCAGAGCTGGGTGCCCAGTGGAAGAGAAGAAAGGACATTTCTTCAAGAGAAGGCGTGCTGTACACCATGCTACTTTTGAAAGCAGTGAGCCACCAGGATGAGGGTGACTGTACCTGGCATCTCCACCTCAAATTCTTTATCTCTTAACATCAAGAAGCATCTAAGAAGAGAGAACACACAATGGGGGCATTAATGCCATCTTTCATAGCCTCTTGTCTCTATCTCCCTCCTTCCACTCACACTGTCTGTGTCTAGCCATACTTCCTTCCTGACAGCACCCTTGAGTACCTTCCTGCTCATTGCTCTACTTTATGTGCCCAGATAAATCTCCACGTAGTTCACTCCCTCCAAGCCCACCTACTCTGACATGGTAGGGGATTTCTACCGGGGAGCAATGAAGCCTAGAGGACTAGTGGATTAGATTTCTCTTGTTGTTATAACACGAAAGAAGGAGCTTAATATACACCCAGGGCATTGGGAATCCCACTCAAGAGACTGCATCCGGGGAACTTTCTGAAGACTGCTTTGGAGGATGTTTTCTGTCCTACCGGATTATTCTTTGATCAACTAACCAATTGCTAATGTGTATTTCATGTCTCAGTGGCTTCTTGTTGTTGACCTGGGTTTATTCTTTCTTTCAGCTTATTGAACACTTTCTGTGAGACGCGTCGTTATCAAAAGCTGGGCTACGATGCCACTTGCTCCCCTCAGAAGTCAGCAGGCAGCAACTAGGAAGGGCATTTATTTTTGTTAGTCCATAATACTTGTGGGCAATTGTTCAGAAAGGTCCATGGGAGGGCTTGCTCTAGGGATGTGACCAGAACATCCTGCAAAGAAAATAAAAGAAAATCAAGTTTTCTCCTCCTTAAGTATTGTCCAGGGTCATCCAATTCTTCGGCTTCACATTTCACTGAATACAGGAAAAGTTGCTTTCTGTAGACAGCCCATGGAGATATAAATAGACTGAGAAGAGTGGCCTCTAGAAAGACACGCGGTGATCCTATAAAGCCATATTTCTTTGATTTAAATAATATACATATGGATGTCTTTTCAGAGAAAAACAACTCCCATGGAGACCCAGGTTGACTTCAACTCTTTTTCTTTTAATATTTTATTCAATGTTTTATTTAATTGCATAAGGCTATGCAAAATTAGTTTGCAAATTAAATACAAATGAAATTTAAAAAATTAATAATGGAATTATCACCATTAATTTCATATGATATAGGACCGTTCGATAAAAATGAATTGCTGCCGATGTGAGTACGGTTTTAAGTGCTGTGGGGCACCGGCTTTTGAATTGGGTCTGCTTCTGCTGTCATATGGGCTCTGTGGTGACTCCATCCTCTAGCACTGCTCTTGATGCAAATTCTGAGAATTCACTGTTTGCTGAGCCTGTCTTGATGTCATCTGGTCTCCACAAGGGTGCAAGTGAATTCTAGCTCACAGTTTTTCTCACCGGTGGGACAAGGACTTCCTGCAAATGCAGTTGGAGCACTGGAATTACATGGCAGTGTTCAGGTAAAGGAAGGTCTTCCAGATTCTCTACAATACACTCACACGTGTTCTTACAATTATCAATATAAAAATAGACCATTGAAAACTTCTCACAAAGAAATTTGACTTTCTAAGACCATGCCTCCAGTTCTCCACCAATGATCCACACATTCTTGCTCGGAAAAAACATCCAAGGAAACACCCTAGTCTCTTCCATCAGAGCCGGTAAATGGCATGGGTCCTGGATACACTATCCATGCAGAGCTGACTAGGCTGGCATCTCCGAGGTATAGGGAACAAAGCAAAACGCACAATGGCTCAGACTGAGAGATTTCAAGAGTTTTCCAGATGGGAATCAGGCAAAAACCCAGTTCATTTGGATAGTTTGCACTTGCCACAAATGGCCAAGAGATTATTATGATCTAACCCTGTGTAGGATGCTTTTATGGGATGTTATAAAAGAAAAATATACACACACTGGCTAGCAAGACAGACTGGATGACATAATGGCCTATTTCATCTATAATTTCAGTGATTATATAAATGATGAATAAAATCCAACTACAAGTGCTTTTTTATTATCTTCTCGATGGGTTAAGATCTGAAAGCTTGACCCCTGGAACATAATATCCTCCTTTAGATGTACCCAGAGCCTGAATAAAGCTGGGAATCTGGACTCTGACCTGAAGCTCTTAAAGAGAATATTGCTTATCACTCCCCTGGGGACAGAGAGATTTTTACAATGAGATCATCTTACACTGGAGGAGTTGTATAGATGACTCTTAAAAATCAAAGGAACCTACCCAAAATGGCTTCTACTGGGAGCAGTTGGGATATTTGATTGGCAGGACTGAACTATTCACCAAAGGCCTCCTACCTTGAGTAGGAGAGAGAAGGAGTGCAGAGGTCAAGTTGCTGATGTTCATGACAAAGAAGTAGGGGGTCCTGTCTCTATGTTGAGGTCACCGGGTAGGACCAGAGCCTAAATCATTCTCCCCCAAAATGTCTGACCTTACATCAGGTCCCTAAAAGCCAGCACACCAACTGCTGAGCAAAACCATCCAACTATCCTTTAGCCAGCTGACCAAAATCTGGGCTCTCCCAATAGAGCCCAGTCTCTGGGTAATACCGTTAATAGACTAACTCGGACCTATCTCGTCATGCTTGCCTGAGGTTGTTTATGCCCGTTGCCTGTCAAGCATTTGTAGCTGAAATCAACCTCAATTCTGATGCTACCTGCTTGCAACAAGAAGGCTTCTTTTAGAAACTTATACCTCTCTGAAGGTATGATCTGGGTATCAGTAACTCACCAGCCATTCAGATCACATGGGACACTGCTCCCTATCAGTGAATTCAGCCATCATGCACTGAAGGGGGTAGGCAGATTCAAGTAGCCTTGGTAGAAATGGCCAACCAAGAGAAGGGGTTTGCAGATCTTTTACACCTCCGATGGTAATGCACAGTATCCATTAGAGAGACACGTAATCATCTGCGGCTGTCAAATCCGAACTGCCCTCTTTTAGGAACTGATTTGTTTTCTTGCCAGATCAATGCTCTTATCTATAATTGTGTGGACCACCAGCGACAGCCAATAACCAGTTGACATGCAATTCAATTTCAGAAGAAAAGAAATGTCTTAATTCAAGCATTTATTTTACGAGTGTGAATATGCCCTAAGTGAAATTAATTGAGGCTCGGAGGCTATAACTTAGAAATCAGTTTGCCTGACCGGAGCGAAATGACAGACAGAAATAATACAGGTTTTGGAACAGACAAATGCAACATTGCTTGGGCTTTCAGTTTTTAACCTCAGGGCTGTCATCATTACGACACTGTGGTGATGACAGTTGTCAACATCCTAGATCTTAGCTAAAACAACAGCAAGAAAAATATCCCAGGTTTCTTGTGCTCCTGCAGGTGGCAACAGTTCTGACCAGATGATGCTTCTCTGCCTACTCCTGACATCCTCTTCCTCACTTGGTAGAAACTCAGCTTCAGAGTCTTGGTTTCCAAACTGGTATCTCCAGATGTCCATTCATCTATGATTAGAACCCAACCTGGCTTTTATTTTTTTATTTGAAATGGATGCAAAGACAAATTTCTACTTATT
This sequence comes from Lutra lutra, assembly GCF_902655055.1. Classification (NCBI taxonomy): domain Eukaryota; kingdom Metazoa; phylum Chordata; class Mammalia; order Carnivora; family Mustelidae; genus Lutra; species Lutra lutra. Next base: position 17,575,412 of record NC_062287.1, on the reverse strand, counting down.
GAGACACCCCTGCATTGCACAGGAGCTGTGCTCTGATTCACGTTTGTAAATAGCTGAATCTTATCTCCCTACCATGCTCCACTGCGTTTGCTCCTAATACCAAACATCAGTGAAAGGGCTCTGAGCAAGCAGAATTTTTCAGCTAAGAAAACATGGAGGGACTAGCTGTTCCCTAAGCCTATATCCTATTTCTCCTTGTCACAGAGCTAGACTATACGCCCCACCTGCCTTTTCCACTGAGCGTGGCCATATGGCTGAGCTCTATCCCTTAGAATTGGAATGTAAGAGTCAGGCTCCACTTTAAGACCTGGCCCTAAAAAAAATCTCTCCCATACCACTCCTCATATTCTTTCCTCTTCCATTCCCTTGAAGATTCAGGATGAGAGTTTTGGAAGCCAAGTGTTGACGATGGAAGAAATCTGCGTCCTGGAGTCATGATTTGGAAGAGAGCTGTGCCTCACTGGGATCACCCATTTCCTCTTTTATCTGAGAGAAAAGGAAAGTTCTTCCATGTTTGAGCCTTTACGTAATTCTGGGTTGGTTTGTTACAGTGGCAAGCATCAACGATGATAGTATAACACAGTCTGTCCCACTGAACGTAAAGGAACTGGAAGGTGGCATTTCAAGATTCGTAACAGTTTTAGGATGTTTTTCTCCTATCCTGAGGGTCTAAAAAAGAGCACAGCATCTTCCTCTGTTCTGAAGTTGAAGTTTCTTATCTGAGGTTACAAGAAAAGAGAGAGAATGAGAGAAAATTTGGAATTAAATCTTCTCAAACCCAAATAGGGCTACAATGTTTTGTTCATGCAATTAAAAATCCTCCTTTTTATGGAACTAGAGGGTATCATGCTCAGGGAAATAAGTCAATCGGAGAAAGACAACTACCATATGATCTCCCTAATATGAGGGAGAGGAGATGCAACATGGGGGGTTAAGGGGGTAGGAGAAGATTTAATGAAACAAGATGGGATTGGGAGGGAGACAAACCATAAGTGACTCTTAATCTCACAAAACAAACTGAGGGTTGCTGGGGGGAGGGGGGTTGGGTGGGGAGGTGGGGTTATGGACACTGGGGAGGGTATGTGCTATGGTGAGTGCTGTGAAGTGTGTAAACCTGGCGATTCACAGACCTGTACCCCTGGGGATAAAAATATATGTTTATAAAAAATAAAAAATTAAAAATTAAAAAAAAATCCTCCTTTTTAAAGAGAAACTATGAAAGATATAGGACCATATAATCAAAAATCTCCTTTTTGTAAGGAGATGGGAGAAGAATCAGGAGGCCCAGTCATCAGAAAGTGAGATAAACACAAGAGCTGTTAGAATTAAGCCAACTCGTTATACACCTGGCTTTAACATTGCTTCTGAGCTTTTTAGTGCCACACAGAACTACGTAACAAAACAGAATATTATGAACAGAGGGAAGACTAGAGGGAAGAAAGGGAGAGGGAGGGAGGAGGGCAGATGCAGTGCTGACACTCTAGTAGGAAACAAAGCAACACTTAGTGTTCAATCCATGACTCTAACCAGTCAACTCTGCTAGAACGTGACCCCACCTGTTAACGGAAAGCACTATTGTTTGCCTCCTGCTTGCTCGACTCTCGCTCCTCCAACACCAAATGAATCCCACAGGCACATAGACACACACATAGTCCCACATAAGCACACTTCAAAGCAGCAGGTTATAATTCTCCTTCAGCATTAATTCCAGGAATTGCTATACTGTTAAATTCTGTCTTATGCACAAATAAACACACAGACACCTTTCTACAACACCCAGTTTCTCCTTAACCCCCAAGAGTAAATGTCATTTGCATTAATGTTTAAAACCTTCCCAGATGCACATTAATTCACTAATCCTTTCTCTAATCAAGAAGGGTCTTAATAAAAATTGACTACTATCTATCCACCCAATAGAGCTAAGACCCACAACTCAACAATACGCTATTTTCATGAGTGGCTCCCCTGGTTGGTAGGACACCACAAAGCCCTATGGAATTAAAAAGCCCAATAATTCCATGAAGTTTTTTGTTCTGAGTTGAGAGAATGGTTCTGTAGTGACTCACACTTCTTCAGACTTATCAGAGTAGCATTATGTCAAGTATTTCATAGAATGACCTTTCTTTTTTTTTTCCTTTTCTTATGATGAAAGGGGACATTTAAGGTAGTTTTGTGGCTCTCCCCTTTAAACTTTCATAACTGAAATGTAGTTTTCATGTCAAAAATTGAAATGATTAAAACAAAAACAAAGAAAAAACGGTAACTAATTTTTATAGAGAAAGAATCTGCCTAAATCTGGCTTCATAACTAGAAGAATGCCACGGAACAAAAAAGGCCCTCTTATTTAGTCTATTAAACATTGAGCATGTTAAGATTCCAAGGACAGTTTTAGACATAGTAAGTGGAGAGTGAAGATGTAGTTGGATTTGCCCATTCCTCCTCTCTCAAACGTCACTGCTCTGTACCCAGCCCTGACATATGGACCGGAAGGACTACAGATCCCAGGAGCTCTGAGCTTGAACAGTCACTGGTTCGTGAGTGTTCTCTGTTGAGCTGTTTCATCAGACACGTGAGAACAAGTCTAACTTCAGAAGAGAAGGCTCCAGGGCCAGGTTCTGGACATGGTCTGCACTCAAACCAAAGAGAATTGAGTATGGAAATCATTGGGACATACAATTCACCTTTCTTCCCAGTCCCCTAGTTTCATTCCACAAAGTACTGAAACAATCCTGGAACGGGGAAGCAGAAAAAAACTATAAATTTTAAATTATAAAATAGGAATTCAAAATCAGAGGGAAGGAAACAGGCAATTCAACTATGCCAGCCGTGACATAGGTGATGGGGTCCCATTTAGTCCTGCAAAAAAGAAAATAGAATCAGGAAGGTTGTTCTCTTTATCCTTGCTTTTTGTCTCACTGGGGTTCCTGAAGCTTTAGGAAATGAAGAAAGATGTAAAAATCATTTCAAAATAATCAGTAATCTTACCACAAAGAGATTTACAACTTGTTAACATTTTGGTGTGTTTCCTCCCAGTTCCCCCCCACTCTCTATATATAAATAGAAGATATAGATAGATAGATAGATAGATAGATAGATAGATAGATAGATAGATGATAGATACCCTGAGTATTCTCCCACATCATTAACTACCTTATGCAAACATGATTTGTAATGGTCTTAAAATTTTACCTCATGTGGACATACCATGATTATTCCAGACTCCTCCTTATTATTGGACATGTTCATTGCTTCTAATATTTTGCTATTATAATTACACTGATGATGAATAGCCCTATAATCTGTTGAGACATCCCTCATAATTTTATGAGGATGTTTTCCTACAATTGAAATTACCAGGACCAATGGCAAAAACTTCTCTGTGATTCTTGATAACTATCCTCAAACCACTTTCTTTTTTTTTTTTTAAGATTTTATTTATTTATTTGACAGACAGAGATCACAGAGAAGGCAGAGAAGCAGGCAGAGAGAGGGGAGGAAGCAGGCTCCCTGCTGAGCAGAGATCCAGATACAGGGCTCAATCCCAGGACCCATCCCAGGACCCTGGGATCATGACCTGAGTGAGGGCAGAGGCTTTAACCCACTGAGCCACCCAGGTGCCCTCTCAAACCACTTTCTAGAAAGTTAGTGCCTGTTTCCATTTTAACAAATGATTTCACAATATTCATTTCTCAACATTCTGTTCAAAGTTAAGTATTATTCTTTTCAAAACTTTTGCTAATTTGATAGTTGCAAGATAGTATTTCATATTTTCATTTTCTTTGTCTTCCGATCAAATGGAATTTTTTCTTATATTCATTAAGCATTTGATTTATTCTTTGGAAGATAAATTTTTATGTGCTTTGTCAGTCTGTGTTTAATTTTTAATATGTTTGTATTGATTTATATTATTCTGTTTTTCCATATAGGTTTCTTGCATATTTTATTGTATTTATTTATATTTATGTTCTTGCTATGTTTTAAGTGGGTTTTTTTACCCATTACATTTTCTAAATATTTATAGTATATTGAACACCATATATGTACCTTGTAAACCTCCACCTGAGTCAACACTAATTAAATCTAATATTTTTCCAGTTCATTGTCTAGGGATTTCAAATAGACAATAAAGTATTCTAAAAACAATGAGCATTTAGTTTCTTTCCTTCAAATAATTTTTCTTCTTATTTCTGTAAGCATCTTCCTCTTCACTTCCTGCCAATTTTAATAAGCTTGGCATTTGTCATTGGTTTAAGATGTATACTCTTTTTCATTGTAAGAAAAAATACTATTTGTTCTACTTTGCTATGATTTTTTTTTCAACAGTGGATACTAAATTTTATCAGATGTGATTGATATGATCATGTGACCTTTCCTATTTTGACTTACTGAGAAGCACAGAATTTTTAATAAACTTGGATTCTTACATTCAGGAATATAGTCCTCTATGTCAAAATGGTTTTTATTAACCATACTGTTTAACTTTACTTTTTTTTAGTTTATTTTGTTTATTTAGTTTATTATCTACTTATCAGTGTTTTATTTTGAATTTTTCATATTTATTTTCATAAATTCAAAATAGAATTTTATAGTTTTATTGTATGTGTTATAGGTAAGATTTTTGCTTAGATGTCTTCATTTTATTATTAGTTGTGTTCATTTTATTTACTAAACATACTCAGGTTATTATTTCATTCAATAATTTATTATTTACTTTATTAAATAAATTAAGTATATTCAATATTTTTCTCTGTTCTTAAACTTTTTTCATTTTATACTACTTTTGGCATGTTTTAAAGAACTCATCAGTGGAACTATGTGTTCAAGATCAAGTTTTATTTGATAGACTAATTCCATGATAATTCTTCGAAATTTTTGCCAATATTACTTCATGTTCAAGACTTCCTAGTAAGTCAGCAGGTGAATCACTCTTTGTTATAGGGACAATGGCCAAGCTGCACCCCAAGGCTTCTGGGAACTGTGCAACTTGTCACATCTGTTAGTAATGGGTTTGCCCCTATCCGTTATTTCTCCCACTGGCAGTTTTCAGTAACACTCTTGTAAGCAGAGTCTCTTCAGACTTCAAGATCAGGTTCACATTCCAGCTCCTCCTCAGAGGTTGCCCTGACCAAGGCAGTGGGAGTGATTACCTCCATCACGGAACTCCCTACTCAGGTAATGACCATACCAGTCATTTGGCTTCTAACACTTAAGGCTTTCCACTGGTTTTCTTCATTAACAGAGTTTGAGGTCTTTAGAATGGATGGAAAGCTACTTCTTCATCCCCCAAAGTTTCTAGCAAAATACCTAGCATGCTGTGTGCACGGAGTATGGACACTGATGCATGAATATATATATGCAGGCATATAGGAGTGTGTGTGTGTAAAATTACACACTATACAAATACACATTTTGAAAGCTTCCTTTCAAAACAAAATCAGAAGGAGGGGGGCGGTGTGGGGAATTTGTGCAGGGCGGTTGAAGTGATTCCAACTCAAAAATTTCTCTGAACACCTTCAACCTCTCCTCTTTCCATTCTGCCCTAATAGTCAGAAATAATGTTTGCCTCCTTTCTCTCAGGAAAGAGAGACACAATCCGTTATTATTTACCAGAATATTCCTGTGCTAACTCACACTGAGATTGGAACATTTTTGTTTCCTTGAGAGAACTGAAAACGCTCTCCTGAAATCATCATCAACAGTCAAGAGAAAGTCTCCAAGATGAGCATGTGCCCCGCCACCCCCCGAGCCATGTCCCCAACATACACATATATACACAGATCACTGCCTGGAACCAAGAGGTGTATACATAAACTCAGGCACACATATGTGCTCACACACATGCACACAGAGACATGCATTCCTCTCATTGGCTTGGGACACAGTGAGGACAGAACTTGAGGGCTCTGGGAGCACAGTAGGTTTCTAATACCAGCTGCCATTGAGCCCTGGTCCAGATAGGCAGAAGGACCATGTGGCTGAATTTCAGGGTAATTAAGAATGTAAAAGGGAGCCCTGAGTGCCACTGGGCACTTAGCAGCATGTGCAAAATTCTCCCAGCAGGTACCCAGGTGGGCAGGAAGCCAACAGTCTTCCCACCCCCTGCCTCTTTGGCAAGTGAAGCTTGAGTCTGCTCTGGGGAATGTAAATGGTAGCAAGACTCACGTTAGGCAGCCAGCGGGTCTGCTTTCCACACTGTAGTATCGGCTGCACGCTGCTCTCCCCTTCATCTGTCAGCTCTTCTTCACAGTCTACTGGGAAAGTTCCCTTCCTACCCAGCCAGACTGTCTGCACAAACAGCTGTGAGTGTGGTCAGCAGCAGCTCTCTGACGTAGCATCTCACCGAATGCCCCAGCTTGCTGTTCCACTCACCCCCATGTCCATCCTGGTCTACTCTTTCTGTCCCTCAATTTCTTTTCTTTTCTTTTTTTTTTTCAGATTTTATTTATTTATTTGAGAGAAAGAGAGCACGTGTGGGGTGTGGGAGGAGAGCAGGGGGAGAGGGAGAAGCTGACCCCCCCGCCCCGTGGAGGGAGTCCATTTTAGGGCTGGATCCCAGGATTCTGGAATCATAACCTGAGCTGAAGGCAGACGCTTAGCCAACTGAGCCACCCAGGCACCCCTGTCCCTCAATTTCTGGTTGCTCTCCATTGTCACAGGACCCTTCCCCAGCACCAGCTAACAGAGAAACTATTAATATTCTTACCTCCTCTTAATGTCTCTTGCTTCTTATACTAACTCAGAAATACTTTCGTTAAGAATTAATAGACATGTCACTGGAAGTAGAGTTTGAGGTCTGTGATCACTGGACAGGAGAACAATTTTCAGAATGCGACCTTCCTGGAGATATTTGGTTATTTGCAGGGTTGGCTCTGATGCTTTTATCCATGTTTTTCTAGCCCACCTGTTTACCATTGCTCTGGTCATCCATTTGATCAGTAGGTACCAGTCAGTGTATAAGGCTGCTTTAACTTCCATGTCTGTGCTGGTACGTAGGTTGCCAAGAAACTCTCCTCTTCTTCCTATTCTTTCGAAAAAACATTCTCAGAGAGAATGAGACAGTTGAGATCCTTAGCACAATAGAAGAAAGCTTTTAGTATCAGGTCCCTGTCTACCTCTTTAGCTTCAACCCGAGCTCCCCCATGTTATATACACCAGTCATGCCAAACTCCTTGAAATTCACGGCTTCTATGGCTTTCTACATGCTATTTCTATTACCCAGAATGGGCTTGGTCCAGTCTCTTACTATTTAGATCCCCATCTCAGAGCTCCCACAGCATCTCATGCACAAATTTCTCATAGCCCTGGACTTCAGGAACACAAGGACAATCAAGGGATTTTGTGATGTTTTAAGACTTCTTGGGATACCTGGGTGGCTCAGTGGGTTAAAGCCTCTGCCTTCAGCTCAGGTCATGATCCCAGGGTCCTGGGATGGAGTTCCGCATCAGGCTCTCTGCTCAGCAGGGAGACTGTTTCCCCGGCTCTCTCTCTGTCTGCCTCTCTGCCTACTTCTGATGTCTGTCAAATAAATAAATAAAATCTTTTTAAAAAAGTGGAATGTTTAAGACTTCTCTCTGGGCTAGCGTAGGAACAAACATGTTCATAGGAAGAGTGAAGGAAGTGGGAGGTAACAATGGGTGAGCGCTAACACTGTTGTCTATCAGTTAGGATCCTATTGACAGAAAGTGGAAAAAGAATGTAAGAATAGTTTGTCTCGGCCTCAAATAGAAGTCATCTCAGGCTGTCAGTCCAAGGACTGACTCTGTTTTGGCAAAGCTCCCAGGCTCATTTCAGTTCATAATTCTAACATTTCCTTCCTTCTGGTCTAAGATGGCAGCATCTTCATTCTAGGATGCAGAGAGGGGAAAAGACAAAGAATTAAGGGATGTGTATGGGCTAGCCTCCCCTGCAAAAAATCCCTAGACTCTGCTTCACATTTTGGCTTATAGGCCAATGTCTAGTCACCTGCACATACCTTTAAGGGAGCTAAGAAAAGTAGTCATTATTCTGGGAGAGCATATACTCAGCAGAAATCCTATTGGAAGGGGATGAAATCCCTTGGAAGGAGGGATGGGTATTAGGGGACAGCTGCTACCATATTATCCCCATATCAAGGTTACTTCACTAGCCAACTGTGTCAAATTATGCTAGCACATTCTATAGCTATACACACACATTTCCTTTAAAACCACACATGTGCCCTCACTCACCTCTCCTATTCCATAGCATACTGGAAGTCCTACCTAGGGCCATATAACAAGAAAAAGAAATAAAAGTTACTTAAAACAATAAAACAAACACACATACATTCGCTTAAGCATTTGTTGAGAGCACTGTCCTAGTTTTTAAGAGAATTTCAGAAGTTTTTTTTTATGTGAGCAACTGAAGCCATTTTTCTGATGAAAACCGTCCCCAAAGATCCATAGCTAGTCAAGAGAAGAACTACTGAATACTATAAGGCCAGTTTTTCAACAGATCTCTCTCCAGAAGCACGGATTTGTACAGCCACCTCGCTGCAGAAGGCATCCTTCTGGATTCTCACAACTATGTGCAACAGAGAACTAGCTGATCCTATCCCAGGACCAGTTCTCTAGAACTCCCTATCTACAGCTACCAGATCACCACCCATTAGATTATCCTTCTAGGGATGGGCTTATCTCTGACTCCTTATTCTGTTCTACTGACCTATGTGTCTGTCAGTACCATACTGTTTTGATTACCATAGCTTTATAATATAGACTGAAGTCAGGAAGTGTAATGCCTCCAACTGTGTTTGGCTTTCTCAATATTGGTTTGACTATTTGGTTCTTTCATGATTCTATATGAATCCTGGGATTATTTTTTCTATTTCTATGAAAAAATGACATTGTGATTTTGAGAGGGCTTACATTGAATTTTCAGATAGCTTTGGTTAGGATGGACATTTTAATGGTATTAATTCTTCTAGTCCATGAATATAGTCTATCTTCCCATTTATTTGTGTCTTTTTAAATTTCTTTTGTCATAATTATAGTTTTCAGTATGTAGGTCTTTCACCTCCTTGGCAAAATTTATCCCTAAGTATTTTATTCATTTTTATACTATTGTAAATGGAATTATTTTCTCAATTTCTTTTTTGGATCATCCATTGTTAGTGTATCTAATCTTCTCTCTTACAAGGATAGCATTAGAGCCCTAATGACTTCATTTTTAACTTAATTACCTCTGTAAAGACCCTATTTCCAAATACAGTCAAATGCCAGGTGTTACAATTTCAACATATGAATTGGCAATGGAGAGACACAATTCATCCCCTAATAAGCTATTATATTTCAGAGTCTTGGAGGAATTAGGCTAGAAATGTAGGTAGGAGTCAGATTGTAAAGAACTTTGAAGGTTCAACTATGAAGTTTGGACCTTTTCTTAAACTAATGGACAATACTTTAAAGCAAAGGCGTGCCTTAATCCAATGTGTGCTGAACATAATGGACAGTATGAGGTCTGCAGTCCAGACCGAGGAAAAATGAGATATTAAGGTCAGTCAGGAGTCTATTGTAGTGAGATAAATAAAGTTGATAAAGGTCAGAGCAAAAACCCCATCAGGGAGGACTGGAAAAGAGTTGACACATTTGAGAGACATTTTATCCATAGAACTACGAGGACTTGAATGAGCTTATAGGCTCCCAGGTCTCTAGCATGGTTGATGGAAGAGGATGGTGTCGTGAGCTAAGATTAACAGCACATACTGAGCATGAAGCATTACAGAATACCCAAGGGGAAACATTGATAAAGTATGGATCTACAGTTTGAGTGGAAGGTATAACAGATATGATCATTGAGTCGGAGTTGAGATCAGCCTGGGTGTATGCACAGGTTAAGAGAGAAAGGTATCTGAAAGAGGAACCATGGAGAACTGCAACACTTAAAGGGAAGGTAGGGGGTGCTTGGGTGGTTCGGTGGGTTAAGCATCTGCCTTCAGTTCAGGTCATGATCTCAGGGTCCTGGGATCAAAACCTGTGTCAGGCTCCCTGCTCAGCAGTCTGCTTCTCCCACTCAGTCTACCTCTCTCCACTGCTCGTGCTCTCTCTCTCTTTTAAATAAATAAATAAAATCTTTTAAAAAGGAGGGGGTCAGGTGGCAGGGAAGCGAAATGAGAAAGAAAGGAGGAAACAAAAGAACAGTTCCCCAGGAATCAACCAAGAGAGTTGCAGGGAAAAGAAATAAAAAAAGTCAAAGGATTTTATTTTTTTAAAGATTTTACTTATTTATTTGATAGACAGAGATCACAACTAGGCAGAGAGGCAGGCAGAGAGAGAGGAAGAAGCAGGCTCCCTGCTGAGCTGAAAACCCGACGCAGGGCTCAATCCCAGGACCCTGAGATCATGACCTGAGTCAAAGGCAGAGGCTTTAACCCACTGAGCCACCCAGGCACCCTAAGTCAAAGGATTTTAAAAAGACCATAGAAGTTGGCCTCCAGAAGAGAAGTTTTAGTGGAGGAGTAGAAATAGAAACCTGAGTACAGGAGATGTGGGCATTTGGGAAAGGGAAATCTGGTTGATGGTAAGATAGAACACAGGTCATTTCTAGAAGCCTGGCTATGAAGAGAGGAAGGAGCTAGGAGGGATTGAGAGGCAGATTTTGGTTGCTGTCCCAGCGCGTTTTCCTTACCCATACAGGATGCCATTGCTTGTGCAGAACTCTATCCTACACTTACATCAGAATGACAAATGATGTGGGACATCAGACTATTTTATCACATGGATTTTCTCTGTGCCCCATGGTGGACTTATGGACTTCTGTCTCAAATTCTATATACATGGTTCTGTTCACAAGCTTGTCTCCCCACATTATATCATGAACCTCTCAAGGGGAGACATCATGTCTTATACTCCCTGTCTTGTGTGTATTTTACAAGTTTACAGTGAAGGAAGAAAAGGAAGAAGGGAGGGAAGGAAGGATTAAAGAGTTACCACTGGCCATGTACTATGTTAAGTATCTCTTTCCTGAATGAACTTTTCACCAACCGTGTGAGATTGATCTTATGACTACCCCATTTTACAGCTGAAGAAACTGAGGCATTAATATAATAAGTGGCCTGTCCAAGGCCACAGAGTCGGCAAACAGGCAAGCATGCATCTGAGCTCTGTCATTTTGGAATCAAATGCTCATATTCTTAACTGTGTGAAAATCAAGTAGAGTATTTTAAAAACTTAACCTATATAAGGGGAGGTCTTGGAAGTAATCTAAAGTATTTATTTTCTAAAAGAGGAAAAGCAAAAGCCAACAAGAGTCATAATTGATCTGCTAAATTGCATCTCAATTGCCTTGCATGGTGCAAAACAGAACATACGATCACCCCATCACTCCTGTAGTGTTGCGTTATGTTCAGCTGTCAGGTTTGTTGGTTTCCTAAATCAACCAGTCACAGACTATCACTTAAAATATTTTTCACTGTCAGGTTCTAGAGCATAAAATTAGTCTTTATTGCTTTGACTATTACCGATTTCGAAGACCAAGGAATGGTCATGTAGCAAAGGCAGCAGAGCCTGGACCAGAAGGGCTCCCCAGATGAAATACATTTTTGCTGATGGCTTTCATTTGAGCACTGATGTGAAGGAATTTTGTCAGGGCTCTGGACTACTTCCTTAGGGCTCGGAAGGCCAGGTATACAGTGCTGGTCACGTGGTCACTTTTCACAGTCAGCTCTTCTTCCTACAGGCTGGGCAATGTCATGGAGTCTGAGTCCAGGCACTAGCACATAAAAAAAGTCTTGGCACAGCCAGACTTCTGTTCAGAGCCTCAGGGGCTGAAATTCTGGGGATCTTCAGGACAAGAGTCAAGTCACACTAAGAAGCCTCCAATGTAGTCTCTCTTGTGAATCATGCAAGAAGAGAAAGTCGAGCTTGTGCTTCTCCTTTAAATATACCTGTTTTTTGCATAAGGGGACCTACCAGGTCCATTTAGAAAATCAAACTTGGATTAGCCATGGTTTGAGATAAAAAATGGGGTTATACCGTGCCTCAACTTCACTTCTTTGAGAGCCACTTACTCTTTGTGATTATTTACTAATTAGCACTGTCCCCCCACCCACCCCCAGGCCTCAGAAGGACTTCTGTAACAGATGGCAGTTGCAGTGGATTTAATGAAAAAAATCTCATGGGGAAGTTGCATTTTGGAGGCTAGGAGTGGTGAATGCAGAGCTGACTTGCTCTTTACCATGTAGATGTTTTCTTTAATAAGGATCACCTTTTATTGAGAGCTATTTGCAAAGCAGCATGTCTAACACTTCAGCTGTGTCTTGCAAAATATCCCCCCAATATCTCTGTCTTTGATGTTATTGTAATGTTTTAATCCTCAGATAAAACAAAACAAAACAAAAAACAAACAAACAAACAAACAAACAAAAAACCCCTAAAGCTGAGAAAGGTTAGCTGCTATGATGGGTTCAATTGCATCCCCCCAAAAGATATGTTGAAGTCTTAGCCCTCAGTACCTGTGAACATGTCCACAAGACCTTATGTGGAAATAGGGTCTTTAGAGATGTAATCAAGTCCGGATGAGGTCATTAAGGTGGACCCTAACCCAGTACAATATGTGTCCTTACAAGAAGGGGTAATTTGGACATGTAGACAGACAGGTACAAAGGGAAGACTGTGTAGACACACAGCGAGAAGACGTCCATGTGATAATGGAGGCAGAGATAGGAGTGGTATGACTACAAGTCAAGAAATGCCAGGAACACACCAGAAGCTAGAAGAGACAAGATCCTTCAGAGGAATCATGGCCTGCGACCACCTTGATTCTGGACTTCTAGCCTCCAGACCTGTAGGGTGATACATTTCTATTGTTTTAAGCCATCCCTGTTTGTGGTACTTTGTTCCGAGAACCCTAGTAAATAAATGAGTACAACCGTCTTCCTTCAAATGACAGAATTAGTCATCTTCAGCGTCAGAATTTGAATCCAGGTCTATCTGACCCCAAATCCGTTTTCACGGCTTTTATGCTTTACTGCCAATGGGCTGGGGTAGCATCTGGTAGAAGCAATCAACTTGACCTCTATTACAGAGAAGGTGCCGCTGAAGTCTTGTTCTGAGGATGAGAATGAGTGTGTTGGATGAGGAAGGGAGGGAAGAGAAATCCAGACAGAAATCCAGGCCATCTATGAAAGACATAAACGTATATGCTGTGCTTCAGGAATGAATAAGGTTCATGCATGGAGGTAAAAGGAAATGGGATCCTGCACAACGCCTCCATTTTCTGGGAAAATCCCGGAGGCCTGCTTGCAGGTATGTTACCAAAGTCGAGGAGCATCCAGAAAGAGTGGATGGCTACAGACCTTGCCCACATCTCCCCTGCAATTTAACGTTGGAGCTTTCATGGTAATGAATCTTCCCAGCATATTCAATTGACCCAGCCAGGGTGAGCTGGAAGATTCCATTAGCAAAGGAATCCACAAGATAAGAAAACATTTTCCTTCCTTGTTATTAAGCACTGTCTCTTAATTAAGTTGTCTTCCACACATTTGATCAGAAGACAATACCTAGAAGTCCTTTTCCAGGAAAATGCTTATTTCTCCTTCATCTCCTCCACACTCACCTCATTTTCCCACCCCCAAAATGTCACTTGGTCATGGGCCAGTGCAAGAGGTAAATAAGCCAAGGGGCTGAGGAGTGAGTCCCGTTTATCTCAGAATGAGTGCCAGTGTGTGCGCCACTGGAGGAGCAAGGTCTGCCCCACAGGCTGGTGCAGAGAGGGCGCTCGGAGCATGAATCAGACATATTCGCACCTTGAGGTCACTCCAATGAATCCTTTAATCCCACATAAAGTGGGGAGCTCATATGCTAATTATTACAGGAGGTCACTATTGCAGCCTACATCCCAGGCTTTGACCTGTTTCCGCCCATAAAGACTCGTGTTGAACACTGTACATTCTGATCCAGTTTAGGTAAAGTTAATTTAAAGGAAAAGAAAGAGGCTCTGTAGGCAGTGGCTACCAGGACTAGAATATCTTTAAATGCGTAAGAGAAAGCAAGTAAGACCTCAAGGCCATTTATATCCTCTCTCTTCCTCGGGGTCCCTGCCCACAGCCAGGTGGTCTCAAAATGCTGTCAGTCCTATCTTTTTTCTCCTTTTATAGTTGTCTCTTTCTCTCCATTTCCAGTCCTGGTTGATACGCATCTACTCATCAGTAAGTTGCCGTTCATCGCCCATCCGTTGTCTCTCCTGTAAACACCTCCCCTCCCACACTGTGCCAGCAGAATCAGGCACTTCCTTCCTTCCTTTGCTAGCACAGTGTCAGCACAGCTATTATGAGATTTATCACACGTACCATAATTATTTATTTACCCTCCTCTAGGACCGCATAACAAGCCATCTCCAAACTTAGTGGATTAAAACAACAGCCACATTTATTCTTCGTGTTCTCTCCCACAGATCCCGAGTTTCATGGGGTGCAGGGAGGCCGTTCTCACCCTCTACAGGGCTGCTCTACAATTACTGTCTTGAGATCGGGGCTGGGATCATCCCCAAGTCTTCATCACACTCATATCTGGTGACAAAGCTGGAAAAACTCAAGCTGCTGGGGCCCCATGAGGCTCTCTCCATGTCTGTATGGTCTGTCCTCATAGTCTCTGCCTCACAGCAGTCTCAGAATACTTGCACATCTCCCCTGTCCACTCAGGGCTCTGAACGCAAGTGTTCCAAAAGACAGTGAACAAGACAGAGGCCACTTTGCTTTGTATCACATAGCCCAACCACACAGGGCCTCCTTTGCCACTATCCGGGGCCACCCCAATTCAATGGGGAGGAAATATGAGGCATCTCTCAACCCCATGGAGGAGGGCCAAATCACATTGAAGGAGAGCAGGTAAGATGGGAGATATCTGTGCGGCCATCTTTGGAAAGTACAACCTGCCAGTTATAAAACTAGGGTCTGACAAAGTACCTGGCACCTGATGATCTCTTTCTAAATACAATGGCTGATCAAATGAATGACCCTCATCCCCATGTAGACCTGGTTATCTTATGCCTTGCTATTGACAAAAATGTTATTCTTGCCTCTCTCATTAGCTTTCCCGATATCCGGTTTATCCTTCAGCCCATTTTCTGGAGATCCACCTTCCAAATCCCTGTTTTTCAATGTCTCAGTTTCAGAAGACTTTGGCAGCTCCCAATGGCATGCAGAAATATCAGGATGTTGGCCCAGCCTGTGATGCTCTTGCATTACTTTGAATACAGCACAAGCATACAGACCCATGTACGTATCTTGACACAAGTTCAGCACAGGTATGTGTTACTAGCTTTCAAGTGTGCGGCTTGTGTGACTTATCCAAGTTGTCCTGAATTCTGGTTCATAGTGATGGATTAAAGCATTGTTCCCTCCTGTAGTTCTACTAGAACAACAGCAGAAGGATAGAAAGGACAGAAGTCCTTAAGAGACTAGAAAAAGAGATACGACATCCAAAATTTGGAAGCTGAAAAGCCAACAGAGAACAATAGCTGACTTAGATGATTTGCAACATTATAAAGCTTCTTCCCTCTCCCCCACCCCTGCCAAAGGGAGTTCACTAGGGCTCGGTAATTGGAAACATGAGATCCCTCTCAAACCAACGGAGAAGGTGGGATTGAAAAATTAAAGAATTAAAGTCTGCATAAGATGCAGTAGTTCTCCCTCCTCTACCCTGACTGAAGACTGAAGATTTATTCCCTTCAAGAGGGTGAACCAGAAGGACTCTGGATACTGAACATCAGGCAAGCTGATGATGAGATGTATTACTGAAAAAACAAAAAAGAATTTAATAAAATCTCCACATGGAACAGTGAGATCCTTGGGCATCGTTTCCTATTAGGTCATGAATACTCACAGATGGATTTTGGTCCATGTACTCCTTCCTCAAACCAAGTCAAGAATTTGGAGGCTTTCTCTCTGAAAAATAAAACAATGAAGAAATAAGTTATCATAAAAAGTAAAAGGCCTATAGATCTGACCACTGGGATTTCCCACAGACCTACCATAAAGCTTACCAATGGACACGTACCTCCTAACTAAATAGAGGTTCCAGTAGGCTTTTTGATGCTGATCTTCTCAGTAGGAAGAGAGAGTCAAAGATCACCATATACTTGAGAAAAACCTGCAGCAGAACAGAGACCAAAAGTTAGTGGGACAAAGAAACTCAGAGGAAATAGAAACAGTGCCAAAAGTAATAATATTTTTTAAGTGGGAGGAGGAGAAAGAGAAAGAACTATAATTAAGGTCCTCAAGAAGATTAGAGAAGCTAGAAAAGATAAGAGATTTAATGTAATAATTGGAAAACAAGGTTGTGCTGAAGACATATCACACAAGGTGTGGGCAAAAAGACAGTGAGATAGAAAATAGAAAACATAAGGAAATTAGAGGATTCATAACATCTGAATTAAAAGAGTTCCAGAAAAAAATGGAGAAAACAAAGAAGAGAGAATTATCAAAGGGATAGTTGAAGAAAAATGTCTGGAAATAAAAGACTTGAGTTTCCAAATAGAAATGGCTGTAAGTGTCCAGCAAAATTGATCACCACAGTCAGAACATCCTACAAGAGAGGTAAAACCCAGAAGCAACCAAGGAAACAGATCGAATAGCATAGACCTTCTCACAACAACATGGGAAATGAAGACAGAAAAAGAGTGGGCATTCCCCTAAGTTCCTGACCTTGGGGGGAAAAGCTCTCCACTTTTCCCCATTTGCTGTGGGTTTTTCATAGATGGCTTTTATGATATTAAGATATGTACCCTCTATCCCTACACTGAAGAGTTTTTATCAAGAAAGGATGCTGTACTTTGTCAAATGCTTTTTCAGCATCTACTGAGAGTATCATATGGTCCTTGCTCTTTCTTTTACTAATGTATTATATCACACTGATTAATTTGTAGATGTTGAACCAACCTTGTAGCCCAGGAATAAATCCCACTTGGTCATGGTGAATAATCCTTTTGCTGTACTGTTAGATCCTATTGGCTAGTATTTTGGTGAGAATTTTTGCATCTGTAGTTCCCCTTTTTGGTCTGTAGTTCCCCTTTTTGATGGGGTCTTTGTCTGGTTGGGAATCAAGATGATGCTGGCCTCATAAAATGAGTTTGGAAGTTTTCCTTCCATTTCTATGTTTTGGAACAGTTTCAGGAAAATAGGTATTAATTCTTCTTTAAATGTGTGGTAGAATTCCCCTGGGAAGCCATCTTGCCCTGGGCTCTTCTTTTTGGGGGATTTTTGATGACTGCTTCACTTTTCCTATCGGATATGGGTCTGTTCAGGTGTTTTGTTTCTTCCCAGTTGAGTTTCGATAGTTTATACCTCTCTAGGAGTGCATCCATTTCTTCCAGATTGTCTTATTTGCTGGTGTATAGTTGTTCATAATATGTTCCTATATTTGTATTTCTTTGGCGTTGGTTGTGATCTCTCCTCTTTCATTCATGATTTTATTTATTTGGGTCCTTTCTCTTTTCTTTTTGATAAGTCTGTCCAGGGTTTTATCAATCCTATTAATTCTTTCAAAGAACCATTTCCTACTTTTGTTGATCTGTTCTACTATTCTTCGGGTTTCTATTGCATTGATTTCTGCTCTGATCTTTATTCTTTCTCTTCTCCTGCTGGGTTTAGAGTTTATTTGCTGTTCTTTCTCCAGATCCTTTAGGGGTAGGGTTAGGTTGTGGATTTGAGATCTTTCTTGTTTCTTGAGAAAGGCTTGTATTGCTATCTATTTTCCTCTTAGGACCACCTTTGCTGCATCCCAAAGATTTGGGGCAACTGTGTTTTCATTTTTATTTGTTTCCACAATTTTTTAAAATTCCCCTTTAATTTCCTGGTTGACCCATTCCTTCTTTAGTAGGATGCTCCTTAGCCCCCATGTATTTGAGTTCTTTCCAACTTTCCTCTTGTGACTGAGTTTGGGTTTCAAAGTACTGTGGTCTGAAAATATGCAGGGAATGATCCCAATCTTTGGGACCAGTTGAGACCTGATTTGTAACCTAGGGTGTGCTCGATTCTGGAGAGTATTCCATGTGCACTAGAGAAAAATGTGTATTCTGTTGCTTTGAGATGGAATGTTCTGAATATATCTGTGAAGTCCTTCTGGTCCAGTGTGTCATTTAAAGCCCTTATTTCCCTGTTATCTTTTGCTTAGATGATCTCTCCATTGCAGTGAGGGAGGTGTTAAAGTCCCCTACTATTATTGTATTATTGTTGATGTGTTTCTTTGAGTTTGTTGTTAATTGGCTTATATAATTGGCTGCTCCCATGTTAGGTGCATAAATATTTACAATTTTTAGGTCTTCCTGTTGGATAGACCCTTTAAGTATGATATAGTGTCCTTCCTCATCTCTTGTTATAGTCTTTGGTTTAAAATCTAATTTGTGGGCACCTGGGTGGCTCAGTGGGTTAAAGCCTCTGCCTTCGGCTCAGATCATGATCTCAGGGTCCTGGAATTGAGCCCCACATTGGGCTCTCTGCTCAGCGGGGAGCCTGCTTCCTCCCTCTCTCTCTCTGCCTGCCTCTCTGCCTACTTGTGATCTCTGTCTGTCAAATAAATAAATAAAATCTTTTAAAAAAATAAAAAATAAAAATAAAATCTAATTTGTCTGATATAAGGATTGTCACCCCAGCTTTCTTTTGATGTCCATTAGCATGGTAAATAGTTTTTCACCCCCTCACTTTAAATCTGGAGGTGTCTTTGGGTCTAAAATGAGTCTCTTGCAGAAAGCATATCAATGGGTCTTGTTTTTTTTCCAATCTGATACCCTGTGTCTCTTGATTGGGGCATTTGGCCCATTTACATTCAGGGTAACTATTAAAAAATATGAATTTAGTGCCATTTTATTGCCTGTAAGGTGACTGTTACTATTACTATCTCTGTTCTTTCCTGGTTTATGTTACTTTTAGGCTCTCTCTTTGCTTAGAGGACCCCTTTTGATATTTCTTGTAGTGCTGGTTTGGTGATCACAAGTTCTTTTAGTTTCCAATTGTCCTGGAAGCTTTTTATCTCTCTATTTTCAATGACAACCTAGCTGGATATAGTTTTCTTGGCTGCATATTTTTCCCATTTAGTACCCTGACTATATCATGCCAGTTCTGACTTGCCAGGTCTCTGTGGATAGGTCTGCTGCCAATCTATTATTTCTACCATTGTGTTTTACAGACCTCTTCTCCAGAGCTGCTTTCAGGATTTTCTCTTTGTCTCTGAGATTTACAATGACATGCATGGAGCTACAGGGTATTATGCTAAGAGAAATAAGTCAATCAGGGAAAGACAGTTATCATATGATCTCGCTGATATGTGGAATTTGAGAAATAAGGCAGAGGATCATCGGGGAGAGAGGAAAAAAATGAAATGGGACAAAACCAGAGAGAGAGATAAACCATAGGAGACTCTTAATCTCAAGAAACAAACTGAGGGTTGCTGCAGTGGAGGGGATAAGAGGGATGGGGTGGCTGGGTGATGGACATTGGTGAGGGTATGTGCTATGGTGAGTGCTATGAATTGTGTAAGACTGATGAATCACAGATCTGCACCCCTGAAACAAGTAATACATTATATGTTAATAAATTAATAAGTTAATTAATTCATAAAAGCAAGCAAGCTCTCACCTACAAGATAAAATCAAAACCCTTTTGAATGACATTCAAGGTCATTCACAATAACTTCCTGCTAACTCACTATGGATCAATAATACCTGATATTTTCAAACACCACAACACTGCTCATCTTTTCCCTCCTAACCTGGAAATCCTCCTATCAGCCATCTTCCCCAAATCTTACCCACCTTCTAAAGTCACTTATATTCTCACTACCTCCAAAAAGCCTTCCTTGGCCATCCCCCATAGAGGGATCTTTTCCTTCTCTAAATTCCTAGAACAGTTACTGCCTGTACCCAGTCAGTTAATTGGGCTGTTTGCACTTCAGCTTTCAAAGTATTACGGTTCCTGTAAGTAGCTTTACAAGTTCCTTGAGGACAGATTCTCCCACAGCGGGCTCATGTGGTGCGGCAGAGCTATCTACATGGTAAGAACATTAACATTTTTTGAACAAATTAATTAATTAATAATTAAGTTACTCCACCTCCTGTCTCTCTTATGCTAGGCTTTTGTTGTTTCTCGCACTGAGCAACAGGGGTTTCTTGTAACTTTCCACTGATCTCCTCCGCCTGTGGTTGCTGATTCAGTTGTGGCTTGGGCACCCCTCCCCCTTCACAGTCAGACCCAGGAGCCCAGAAGGTGAGGAAGGTTAGGATACAGCTGAAGTAACTACACCGTGATGCTTTATTGATGTTGATTTTATTCTGAAGATCTGTTCCTGCTAAAGCCAAGTGGGACCAGAGGTGGCAGGTGGAGGACTACAGCCAAATCAATTCTTAGCTTCATTTAATGAAAAGAAAAGGAAAGACAAAACAACTTCAGTTAACTCTTTAAAAGCATTTTCCTGGAGATACAAACAAACTCATATAGACCCTTTCCAAACACAGACTACAGGCATTTTCCTGCATAGGGTTGTCCCGCCAGTGGTACCTACATTTCCTAAGACCATCTTCTTCGCCCCTTGGACTTTTCATCTACCCACACCCTCCAGCCCAGAGAACCCTTAGTCTCTGCCAGTAGCCAACACACTCCATCTCCCACTCTGTTTGTCGGATTGAGTCCCCCAAAGAGCAAGAAGGCAATGAATAATGGTAAGTAATGGTAATGATGAACAATTTCCCTTAAAAGAAAAGCTGGAATAAACGCCTATTATGTAGCTCCAAATTCCTAATTCTAGGCCACAATTTACTGAGTCTGAAATCTTGGGATAGGAAGAGACCCTAGAGAGATCATCTATAATCCTTCTGCCTGGGCTGCATCTGATGACAAATTTCTCTATCTTGCCAGCCGCACAAGGGTGATGCTTCTGCTTGGATATTACCACCAAGAGGAGGGGCCTCCCCTCGCAAATCGTTGACAAGACATTGGCACCTACGTGGTACACACCAGGAAAGCTCTGATGGCAGAGGGCTGATTGAAGAGAAGGTGGTCTTAAATGCAGTGGTTCTTTGTATTTTATAATCACAAATCCCCCAAAAGAATTAAACAGGCTTTGGACTGCCTCCTCTAGAAAAGAGCCTATAGACATGATATTTCGGACATAATTTTAATGGGTTCAGAGACTCCTGAAACCCATCCATAGATGACAAATTAAGATCCTTGCTTTAATGGTATTTTTGAGGACCAAGCAAATGGTACAACTCCATGGACTAAAACAACAATTAAATTAGTCGGCCTTGGGGGAAAAAAAAAAATCAAGCCGTGGAAATTGAACATTTTATTTTAAGCTGTCACGCCAGACATGGCTCTCATCACCCACCTGTTCCAACTGTGTCTCGGAGACACTGAGAAGTTTTAAAACATTGAAAAATAATAAAATAAAATAAGGCAGCTCTGCAAGTTACTGGGGATTGGGGAGGGGGGCGGCGCTGTATATTTCCTTGATGTGTTTGTGACATTGTGGGGAGAAATGCCACACTCTTCACCATTGTGTTGGCAGCTCCTAGGATTCTGAAGGAGTTAATGATTTTATGGGCCCAGAGCTCACACATGTTCCACCTTTCAAAAGCTTCATTTCTCTTTTGTTTGGAGCATTTCCCAATGACTTTTAATTAAGTGTATTCTCTGTTGGCAGGAATGAGACAATAAAGGGAAAGAGTTTTGTGCATTCTTGCTCGCAAAAACCAATGCTGTGTGTTTGTTGGTTGCTGATTGATTGGTGGGAAGCTTCCAGCTGTAGCTGCAAAGGAAAACCCACAGTTAAGTGCGACCTATAAAAACACGTTTGGGAAGGTGGTTCTTACGGCCCTTGTGCAGTGTACTGCACAGTGTATTTCGACTCTGGAAACTTGCTTAGACGTCAGGATCTGGCTCCTGGGGCCTGTGCTTCCTGCAGAATTCTGTGGACAGGGAGTCAACCCTCCCCAACACCCCTCCCCCGGAATGCAACAACATTGATAGTTGCACCAGATGTTTGGGGAAGGGGAGAAGGGTGGGGATGATTATCAGGGTCGAGTACATGTGTCCCTTCTTACAAGCACTGAAAAGAAGTTTTCTATTATGTAAGGTGAGACAGACAAGAAGCAGATCTCTTTTCTCAATATTAACTCCTTGGTTTGAAAGAAACTAATCCATTCTTCTGCCTCTAGGCAATACAACAGTCAAATAGATTGTTTTTTTTGTTCTCCTTTTTTTCCCCCCCAGCGTTTCCAAAGAAGGACATTCCAGCCTTCCTTAACCTTGCATTCCAGAGTCTCACAGTGCCTATACTCAGGAAATATTTCCTCAGGTTTAACTTAAATCCCTCTCCCTGCCCTGGGAGACCATTGCTATCCTCCAAGGACTCAAAGAACAGCTGCCTGGCCCTTTGCCAGTCACACCATTCCATGTTCCCATTGTTTAGGGGAGGAAACGGCTCTGGGCATGTGTTGATTGGCTTCCCACCACCCAGCAGGAACCCAGACCTGAACCCCAGGCTCCTCTAAGCAGTGACTTTGTATACTTGGGGCACTGTTCTCCCAGGACGAGAAAATGACCACAAGTGACTTTTCACCCTCTGAAAACAAAAATTTCTGCAAGGGGCTTTGAGAGATGACATAAAAGAATTCTTGACATCTTTATGGTGTTTTACCTAACATTTGTGGGTACACAAGTTCTGCTATAGGTAGAATAACCATTGTTTTACATAGATAGATGATAGTGTTTTTGTTTTTGTTTTTGTTTTTGAGAGAAAGAGAGCATGTGCGCATGTGTGAACAGCTTGGGTAGGAGAGCCTAGAGGGAAAGGGAGAGGAAGAGACAGACTTTTAAGCAGGAGGCTCAATCTCATGACCCTGAGATCATGACCTGAGCTGACTTGGACACTTAACTGACTGAGTCACCCAGGCACCCCAATAACCATGGGTTATTGGGTTCAGCAAGATTGACTCAACCAACCTTTGCACAGATAAGAAGAGTGGATGCCAAAAGTTGGCTCCAAATCTTGATGTGTCTGGTTCAACACTTTCCACCACACTAGAGGTGTTTCCTGGGGAATAAATAAAGCTCTAGACCACCGATCATCTATTTCCTGTGGTTTTTTTTTTGTGTGTGTGTGTGTGTGTGTTTGTTTGTTTGTTTGTTTTTTCAATTCTTAGTCTCAGGAACAGAGAGACGGGTACACAAGGAAATAGGCATTGAGACTCATTGAAAAGTGCCAACACATATAAAGCCTTCTGTCCCAGGGACTGTGAAATCAGTGGCAGGGAGGGTAGCAGGAAAGCCTCATGGTGTGGGCGGTTTTGCAGGGTGCTCACAGGACTGGTTCCCCCACCTCCGATCTTCAGTTTCATTATGTACAAAATGAGAATAAGAATACCTTTTTCACAGGGTTATTTTGAGAAATAAATGAGATAATGAATATAAAGTGCTTAGCGCAGGGTCTGACAGGTAAGAAAAGCTAAATAAATGTCGAAATAGTAACTATTCATATTATGGAGTGAATGAAGCAATGAAGCCAAAGGGAGCTAAATTAGGAAAGGTTTGGTGGAAGAAGTAAAAAGGGCCATAGGAATTTGAAGGCAGGATTGGGGTTTGGTGAAGAAAGCAAGGGGGGGGCATGATTTCTCTGCCCTCAGCCTCCCCTAAGCCAAGACATGTCAGTCTTTGGATGTGGGTTCCCGTCTCCGTGTCCACAGACTTTCAGATTTGTAAGCACCGGCTGGAACAGTAAAGTAGCAGAATGCCATAGGAGAGGCTGTGGATGGACAGTTTGCAAGAGACATGGGCAGTTGCCAGCATTAAGGCAAATTCTGTCCTAGAATGAGGAATGGCTTTGGTGTCACTCCATTAAAAATTAAGTGCACTGTAATGTTGAGCCATTCTTAGTGTGAATAACATCTAAAAACGTTAAGTCTAATTACTTGGCTTGCTTACCAGAGATCTGTTGCTTCTGCCGTAGACGAGCATGATGACCTCTCCAAGGCTCTACACATTATTGGAAACAGGGAGATTGAAATTCTTGGAAATTTCCTATTGATTGGTTAAGTAAATCATCTGCTAAATGGAAATCTAACCTGAAAGGGATACCTTTAACAGAATTAATAAGTGAACTGTTTAGGCGAAATGTTAGAAGTAACCCAAAAATACCTGAATTGATTGGAGATGGATAAACAGGTCCCAAAGAGTAAGGACACTAAGAAAAGTTATCCGATGTGCTCAAGGAATACTTTGGACATCAGCCCAGCCCAGCGTGGATGTGTGGAAAAGAAACCACACCACCACAGCTATCTCCAAGGGCATATAAATCAGGACACACTTCTATCCATGTATCACAAGCCACTCAACGTGCCCAGACTAGAAATTGTAGGAGGTCTACCTGTGCATTGGTGCCACCAACTAATGCTGTAGGTTTCTGTGGCTAGGGACACAAAGCCTGGTGCTTTTGGAGGTGTTGCGCCCCAACCCACTCCCCACACATGTCTCCTGTTTGGCTTGCTGCTGGCAATGCAGGGGGGGAGTGTCTGGCTTCAGAAGGACACTCCTCACACACAGGTCCTGAAATAAGATACTCGAGAGGAACATGAAGAGAGAGAGAAAGAAAGCCGCATTCACTTACAATCTACTCTGTGCCAGTCATTTATCTACATTGTTTATTTAATCTTCCTAGCAAGTTTTCTAGGTAAGAAATACTGAGCTCATTTTACAAATGAGAGAGCCTAGTGGCAAGAGCTGGAATTCGAACCCAGGTCTGGTTGAGTGCGAAGTCTACAAGTCCAAGATCTTCTCACCTCATGTGGTGGCCTTGAGAAAATAGAATCTAGTTTAATTTTCACTGAGACAGTAGGTTGTATGTCTTGGACTAGAATGAGCTCGGGCTGTAAAGTTGTACCCAGGTCATGAAGCACATGGAATCCCAGAGCATCATATGAAGAGATTTGAAGTGTATTCCACAGGCAAAGAAGATTTTAGAGTGGGGATGAAGGTGGGGAATGATCAGAATTTTCCTTCCTACCTTTAAGAGCGGGATTTAATATGGAAGAAAGCAAGAAGAGGGATGCCTGGGTGGCTCAGTCAGTTAAGACTCTGCCTTCAGCAGGGAGTCTGCTTCTCCCTCTGACCCTCCCCCATCTCATGCTCTCTCTCTTTCTCAAATAAATAAATAAATAAAATCTTTAATTAAAAAAAGAGAAGAGAGTAAGAAGAGATCAAATGGAAAAGCAAATAGGAGGGGAAAGGTCTTAGTTCCAGCAAGTTTAGTAATAAAGGGTTAATGCTAGCGAACAAAATAAGGCAGTCAGAGAGAGACCAATACCGTATGACTTCACTCATATGGGGAATTTAAGAAACAAAACAAATGAACATAGGTGATTGGGAAAGAGAGGTAAATGAAGAAACAGACTCAACTATAGAGAAAAAACGGATGGTTCCCAAAGGGGAGGGGTGAAGTACATGACAGAAAATCAGGAGAGCGTTTGTTGTGATGAGCACTGGGTATCATAGGCAAGTGTTGAATCACCATACGGTACACCTGAAATGAATATTTCACTGTATGCTAATTAACTGGAATTTCAGCAATAATATAAAAATAAATAAATAAAAACAAAACAAAGGGGCACCTGGGTGGCTCAGTCAGTTAAGCATCTGCCTTTGGCTCAGGTCATGATCCCAGGGTCCTGGGACTGAGTCCCGCATCAAGCTTCCCTCCTTGTCCCTCTCCCTCTGCCTTTTGCTCCCCCTGCTTGTGCTCTCTCTCTCTCTAAATAAACAAAACCTTTAAAAAATAATAATAAAAAAATAAATTAAAAAAATAGAAATGAACAAAGATGGTAATGACAAGACCAGGGGAAAAAATTGTGACAGATTATATTTTTCAAAAATGGCCGTAACAGTATTTCCTGTTCCATATGCCCTGTCCCTCCCGGTCGAGAGGTAGAGTCTAGAACTGCTCCCCATGAAGCTGGGCAGGCCTCTGTGGCTGCCTCAGAGAAGAGCGTATGACAGAAGTGACACTATAGACTTCCAAGACTAGGTCATAAAAAGCGACATAGCTTCCACCTGGTTCCGTCTCTCTCAAGATTCTTTTCCTTGGAAGTCAGACATTGTTCTGTGAGAAAGTCCAGGGCACACAGAGAGGCTCATGTGAAGACACACCGAGGCCCCCCAACATTGCTCCCACCCGAGTTCCTGCCAACATCGAGCAGCGACTCACTAGCCGTACGAGTGAGTCATCATGGAAGCAGATCCTTGAGCCATCAGTCGAGCTGCCTCAGGTGACGCCACATGGAGAAGAGTCAGGCCTAAATTGCAAATTTGTGGGCAAAATTAATGATCGTTATTGTTTCAAGTTACAGAGTTTTGGTGGGGGGATTTGGTATGCAGCAGTGGATAACCAGAATAAAAAAGCTCGGGGTCAACAGAAGATGAATGCCAGCCAAATGGTAAGAAAGGTGAATTATGTTAATTTGATTGTGTCTTCCTGGCTCTGAGGAGTGAACATTGTAGAGCCGGCAAATATGTCCGCCTCCACAGATAACCACATAACAAAGCACTAACCACAGCTTTCCCATACTATCCACTCTAGTAGACGGAGGTGAGAAGGCAGATAATCGTTCACAATAATGAACGATCCATGGAAACCAACCTGTACTGGGAGTCTACTCTATTTTAGGCAAAATTTTGGTTGTACTATATTTCACATCCCTTTTCTCATCTGATCCTGGTAAAATTCCTAGAAAATCTTACTTCTATTTCATAGGATCAGAAAAAGGGATAGAAAATTGGTTTTCTTTAAGAAAAAAAAAAAAGTCACACTCATGAGTGGTTATAAGCAAGAGTCAAGCTCAAGTCTGATTTCAGCTCTCGGCCTCTCTCTGCTACACCAGCCTCCATATTTGCCAAAGATGATTTCTCTTTGAGTTTTGCACATATGTGCTATTAGTGCTTTGGGGGTTGTTTGGATCAGATTCCTTTTTCTTCAGCCACAGCCTATTTACCTTTCTTGGCTACTATTAGGAAAAAAAAAAGAATTTGCATTCCTGAAGCACACACAATTCAACGGTGTTGAAAGCAGATGGTTCGCAAGTATGCTGTGAGACATGGGGAATCCAAATTAAAAGAAATTTTTGCCACAGTTACAGAGTGTTGTGAGGCATTGTGTATTTGTACATGTTATGCAGTGTACATCCTAAGTGGAAGAGGCTTTTTCTTCTTTGTTGAGTTGGCCCTCGTCCTTAGAAAAAGGTGTTTTTAACCAAAGCCCAGTGCATGGGTGTCTTGTAGATTGAAGTGCAGGACACAACATTCCTTGTGCAAAACATGAAGGTGTGCGCGCTCATCAGTCGGCTTTCCGTGGACTTCAGAATTCTGCTGGAGATTGCAATTGTCTGAATGGGATGGAGTTCTCTCAAACAGCTCTGGGCGGGAGAAGTTATACAGGGGACAAGAGGTGTGAGTCTCTCCATCTTAGTGTCAGAGAATTCACTGATTGGCCGTTCCATCCTGGCACTGCCACTGGGCACCGTGACCCTGCTGAAGTTATTAACCCTTCATTTCTATTATTGGTTCCAGGAGGACCATAATGCCATGCCACCCTTGCTGAAAATAAGTCCGTTCTTAAAAAAAAAAAAAAAAAGTCGTCCATACTTGTGCAAACCCCAAAGCCCATTATTATAAACAAGACTCTCTCTCTCCTTCCCCTCCCCAGCAGCCATGCATTTCTTTTCCCCAGCATGCCATTTCCAAAACCTTTGACATTTCACTGTGTCTCATCATTGCCTGCACTGTGGATCATGCCAAATTTGTCAGTTTTAATCTGTCTAAAAACTTGCATCTGCCAGCAGAAACCTTTTCATTTTTTATATGTTGATACAAAGATTTCACACATTGATTTTTGCATAGCTCCGATTTCATGCAAGCTAAGCAAACAGTGACAGGTTGGTACTGGGGATAATGAATGTTCAATCAGATTAATACAAATCAATGGCATTGGCGAGTTTCAGATGAGGTGCAGGGGGTGTGGTCTGGACAGCAGGAGCTGCCAGAACAAGACAGATGGTCAGAAGCTGACACTCTTACCTCTTTATCTTGATGGGCTCATTAGCAGATTTCTCTCCTTTGGGTCTCATTTGAGTTTCTTGGCTTTAAATGGTACCCCATAGATTGCCCACCATCCTGGAAAACAACTGACGTACCCTTCTCACGACCTGGGGCAGTGAGTATTCTAGTGCCCAGAGTCTGATTAGCAGCCTTGAGGGCTAGGACTTCAGTATAAGGGTGCTGGAGTCACCACCGTTCATCCACTGGGAGATAATGAAGAGTTAATGTGCTGCTTTTCTACTCTTCTAGAAACTACCACTTGCTGAATGTCAAGCCCTGTACAAGGCACCTTATTTTATTTAATCCTCACAAGAGGGCTCGGAGGAAGATTCTGGTATGTGGTTGTCATGTATTATTTTATAGGTGAGAAACTGAGGTTTAAGTCATTTGTCCCAGAGGGGAAAAGGCAGAATATGTCTCTGGGTCTGTAGGACACTGAAACCTTGACGTTAACCACTGCTAGAAGCTCACCTTGGCTTTACCACTGGTCTCCTATGCAGGGGCAGATGGCGGAGGCTTTGGGCAAATTTTTCAATTCTGCATTGGCTCCTACACATCCTTCTTTCCTTCCTTCCTATAGGCTTCAACAGCTCTTGGCTCTCTCTTCTCTGCCTTTTCCAAAACATACCTCTATCTTCACGTTCTTTCCCCCTCTAAGGCTGTCAATGAAGCAGGGGGGAGTCTCCTTGTTCCCTTTTTTCCTCCTCTCACTCCAAATGACTGCCACACCACTGTCACAAGAAAAAACGATAAGAAACCAAAAGGTTTCAGAGATACTTCAGGGTTTTGGTAATCATTGATCCATCAAACAGAAGTCCTGACATTTTTTAATCATTGTTTTTTAGTGATTTCCTTTCCAGATGGTGTTTCAAGTCCTCTCTTAACTGATTTGACTCCGTATACTGGAGGGGAGAAGTTTATCCTGACAAAGCTGCTAGGTGGGAGAGTCTTAGAACTAGTCTAAGCCTAGTTCATAATCTTCACCACAAGTACGAGCTAATCCTGCATTTCTTCATCTCTTTGTTCCTGATCATCTTCTGTGATTGAGAGGAATGCTACCATCTCCAGCCCCAAAAGATCACGTAGGGGACTTCAAACTTCAGCTTTGCAGATGCTTTCCCATCCTCAGAGCAATCTCCTGGGCCCCAGCTGCCTGTTCTTCCTCTTTCTCTGTATACTGGAGTTTTGCCAACAGAACACTCCCTCGCCAGGTCCCAACATGGCTTCCACTTGCTGACTGTTGGTTGTCTAAAAAGCGAGCCCACGCTCAACCTACACAATCTCTGGGTTCTGCTGCCTTGTCGCAGCCACCATCCCCACTGCTTTTTTTTTTTTTTTTAAGATTTTATTTATTTGACAGACAGAGATCACAAGTAGGCAGAAAGACAGGCAGAGAAGGGGGAGGGGGGAAAGCAGGCTCCCCACTGAGCAGAGAGCCCAATGTGGGGCTCGAACACAGGACCCTAACATCATGACCCAGGCCGAAGGCAGAGGCTTAACCCACTGAGCTACCCAGGTGCCCCCACTATACCCACTTCTTTAAAAAAAAAAAAAAAGGAAAGTTTCTCTCTCTTGGATCCTTTGACACCACTTCCCTGGTTCTCCAAAGTCCACAGTTTCTCCTTTCTCCTTACCACTGCCTAAGGTGTAAACCCTACTGTTCAGTCCTTGGCTTCTGCTTTCCAGCTTTTACACTAACTGCCCTCAGGAGCATATCCAGACTTGTGGTTTCAATTACTATTATAATTACCACTTTCAGATCTCCACCCCTAGACACACTTGCATCTTAATTCCAAATGGCTTCCTATGGGAAATTTCCACTGGAAGATTCTACCATTATCTCTAACTTACCATGTCCAGACTTCTCATCTCCAACAACTGCATCACCATCCTTCTAGGCTCATTGGTTTCAACTTGACTACTTTCTCTCCCATCAAATTTTGTTTTAAATCTATGTATTCACTTATCCACTCACTTATTCATTAACTCACTCAACAGACACTTACTAGATACCCGTTTGGTGTTAGCTTCTGAGTGAGACACAAAAGATACAAAATTAAAGGACATATCCTGAATCTAACATTGAAGATTCCCCATCCATCAAGAGCAGCCTCTATAGGACCTTCGCTCTCATGGTTTCTAACAACACTAAGTGTTTCAATCAAACTGGTTTTCTGTCCTCACACGAACATGTTCTTTCTTACCTCCATGCCTTTGTTTCTGTGGCTCTGCCTGCCTAGAAAAACCTCCCCCAGTCGTTCTGCCCTCTCAAGTCAACATTTCCTTTAAGTGCCATGTATTTTCAAAGTCTCTACATAATGCTTTTTGCCTTCTCTAAATTCAGGTAGGATTTTGTGACTCAATGGCTCCTTTCTTCCATTGTGACCATGGGAAGTAAAAAGGCATGGCAGAGAGTTGTTGAAAAAGAAAAAGGTCTTAGAATCCTTTAGTGAAGATGTCATAAGTAAGGGAATATTTTCTGGGCAAGGACAAGATTCATGTGTTCCTTTACTAATCCATTTACTCATTTCTGTGTTCTTCCAAAGGCATGAGCTCCCACAAAGCAGGGGGCCAGTGCCAGGGTGGCTGTTTATGCTGCTGCACACCCTGGGTCCTGGACTAACCTGGCCTGTTGCTCCTAGCCTGGTGGTGCTCGCCAAAAAGGATCAGGCCTGGTTCAAGAAGTTGGGTATGGAACACCTGTTTACAGTGAAGGAGATGTGTCATGGAAGACTCACCCTTATATCCACTCAACTTCTCCACAGACCTCTTCCAGAAGGACCAACCCAATAGGGTAGAATCACTCCAAAACCTCATGGGCAATATGCTTTGATGTTTTAGGAAGGGTCATGTCAACCAGAACTACCTCTAATTTAACATCTCTTCAGGGAGCAATCACAAGAGAGTCTTGAAAGTTGAACTCCATGTGTTTGAACTCCATGTGTTCAAACTCCAACATCTGCCCGGGACCCTGCTCATGACAGGGCCTATCATTAACACAGGACAGAAGTCCATTAGGTCCTGCACCCATGCCAGCATTAGAGAGAGGGAGCCTACTTTCCACTGAGGATCTTCCTCTGGCCTCCGAAGTCTAGCCCAGATGGTGAGTAACTGGGTTCTGGGAAAAACCTCAGCTAGGAGCTTTCTGGGACAGACTATGAAGCCACCAAATTACAGTAACCACAAGACCCAATGGGAGGGGATAACAATGACAACAGAAGCTCCCTACTGTTCTTCTGCCACCAACAAGGCAAGATTTTGTTGTTGCTAAGGTGGCTACCTGTCTTTGCCCATTGTGCCACACTCGCTCTGAGAGATGAAGAGTCTGTTCCAGGCAGAAGTGCCCACCGACCATATCTCAGGCATCCCAGAAGTGCCTCCAGAGTGCCAAGCAGAGCCTGAAATGATTTGTGTTGGCCAGAAGTATCTGTTCTACATAGACTTCCAAGGATATCTGCTGTAAGGACAGGGATATCTCATCCCGAGGCTTGCAAGTCAATAACTACAAGATCAATGACTCTACCCACTGGACAATAGGTCAATACCAAAAACCTTTGATCACATCCTGGCACACAGCTCCACTTAGCTGAGGACATAGATTGGGAGAGAATGAGGAGGAGGGAGGTGATATCTATCAAGGAAGCTGCAGCTAGAGGTCCCTTTCTGATAGACTGTTTAACTCCCGATGGGAACTGAAGAAGTCAATAATTCTCTCTAGGCCTCAGTGTAGCTATCTGGGAATTAGAATCACCTTTAGGATGATCAAGGGTCTGGAGAAGGCCCTGGGAAGGTCAATCTCACAGAAGTCTGATGGAGGGTTGGTTCTTGCCTGTGTCATAGCTTATTCTGCCGTGATTACTCACCACAGTATCCCAAGGACCCAGCAGAGTGAACAGCACATACTAGGCCATTATTATGCAACAAATGACCAAAAAATGAATGGATTGAAGGTTCTGCAGTCATTCATTCTCTCAAGGGCCACGTAGGAGTTGTTAAAAGTTGGAAAGATAGCTGTATTTCTTTTCTGCCTCCCTATTTCCTTCTCCTATTCTCAGTTTGCACACATCTTAGCTTGGACCAAAGTCTGTGGCTCTCTCTGCCCCTGCAACCCACACAGTCAACCATGTCATGGGAGTTGTGCGTGGTTGTCTTGGGACAGTGGTCATTCAGAGAAGTTAAATGAAGACTCAACATCATCCCTACCTTGAGATTTGGAACATAGATCAGGGTGGAAGAGAAGGATCGAGAACTTGTAGTCAGAAATCTGGGGCCTACTAGACTCCTCTGAGAGCCCTGTGCCTTATTTAAGCTCAGACCTGGCTTACTCTCTTGAGACCTGTCTCAGGAGGCAGGCAAGGAGGAAAAAGAGGTTAGGACAGTGGAGATGGAAGAAATCTAAACATGCTGACTGGAGCTAGGTCCTCAAGCTCTCCAGGGCTGTGCTTTTCACCATGCTTCCTATGCCATGGACTACCATAACTGACATGGTAGATCCAGACCCCATTTTTGCAGAACCCAGTATCAGGGTACCTGCTTCCCACATAACTTGTGGCTGGGTATGGAAGGTCAAAGGCCTTTTTGATGGTTACTCTCCCTTCCTTGCAATTCCTGCCAGACTTCCAGGTGAGACTGCCAGGGCTCTGATCCAATCACAGCCCGAGCTCTTGCACTGTCATTAAACCTCTGGGTCACCAAGTGGTAGGAAAATAATGATGTCTTCCTCATGGGTCGGCTATTTATCTGCTGTCTGTCATCCTCATCCTCACCCTCCCATACTCTACTTAGATTTCTGTTCCAACGACCTTCCTAACAGGTGCTGCATATTAGGAGGCACTGGTGGGAAATGAGAAATTATCAATGGAGGGGCCCCTAGGTGGCTCAGTTGACTAAGCGTCTGACTTCAGCTCCAGTCATGATCTCAGGGTCCTGGAATCAAGCTCCACATCCGGATCCCTGCTCAGTGGAGATTCTCCTTTTCCCTCTCTTTCTGCTCCTCGCCCATCCTCCATGCTCTCTTGCTCACTGGTACAGTCTCTCTCAAATAAATAAATAAAATCTTGGCGGGGGGGAGAAATTACAAGTGGAAAGAAGTTACTATTCCTCTTTTTGTTTTTTCTTTCTCTTTGCTTCTGGCAGCAACTGTGCAAGTGGCTATAATCCCCTGATGATCCCAGCTCTGGTGGCAGCAGTCTTTCCTTGGTGGTCCTAGTGGAGACCATGTGCTCCCCTCTCTATGGGGTCAGCACTGCTGGGTGGTCCATTCCATAGCCCCAATATCTTCTAGGTGTCACACCTTCCACAGTAACTGCATGGTACACAACACACTCACAAACCAGCCCAGCAGTGTTTTCTGCACTCTGGAAACACCAATCCCTTCCTTTTGTTCTCTAGCCATATTTCCTTCCCATAGTAAATAATTTCTGGGTTACTTCTCCCCCTTTTTGCCTGGTTTTATCTCTCCAAGTCCTTTATAACTATTCCCTGTATTAAATGCCTTCCTGTCTGCTACACAAAAATTAAGGAAGGTGGCTATTCATAGGTAGAAAACAATTTTCTCCCAAAAGACATAGAGGAATGAAATTAACCATTAATACAGTATTTCTATTACAGTTACCTAAGCACTGTCTTGTTGATCATAAAATTAGATCATTGTAATATTATTTTTCTTGAGTAAAAACATATGTCCATATATGATATGTCATCTCCATTGGAACTGAATTTATGCATAGGTCAAGTTAATTATGACTAATGTTTTACATCTGAACTCATTATACTCTCTGAACCATTAGATACATCTTCTTGCCATAAAGTATCAAATTAAATTTGATATTTCCACACACCCAAAAATGCTGTGTTCTTCTGTGGGAGTATCCATTGTGGAAATGTAGCAAGCTCAGATCTAAGCAAAGATATCTTGCAAACTTAAGGACTCCTCACTCCTGCTAGGAAATGTCTACACAAGTGACATCATCAAGAAACAATTTATCTGAAAAAGTTTTAAGAGAGTCGTGATCTAAATGCTAATCTGCAGGGAACTAGGTGATGAATGATGGTCCAGCTGCCCAGCCATCCTGCATAAAGCTAGGGAGTCATTGAAGGTGATGTTTATCCATAATTATTGACACTGCAAAATGTATACAATGTATTGTTGAGTGAAAAATTGGTTATAAAAGTTTGCACAGTATGATCCCATTTTCTTTTTGTTTAAAAAATATTTGCATGTAACAAAAACACTTGAAAGTACAGCAGAGATAATGGTGATTATCTCCTGTTAGTGGGATGATGTGTGGTTTTTAATTTTCTTTTTACCAAGTTGTTTTTTTACATTTTTCTACAATGAAGATATATTAATTTTGTTTAAAGGGGAATATGTAAGTTGGTTGGAAGACAAAGAGATGTGCTCTCTGATTTATACACAATGGGAAGCTGGCCAGAATAGCTGTGGTGGAGTGGTGGGAAAAGCAAGGAGAGCTGGGGAGGGATATCTCTGGGACCCATCCCCTCTAGGTTGTCATAGAGTTGCTCCCTTATCACACTATATGATACTATGAAACCATTTTAACAAGGTTCTGGATGACTCTAAGTTCTCCCAAATAGGGGCTCCAAAATCCAACCTAATTCAATTCAAAGAAAATTATATTAGTGATCACCCTGTGCCAAGACCTATACCAGGTCCTAAAGAGATAGAAATGAAGTCCCACGTACTTGTCCCCCAGATACCTACTGCTTTGTCAAGGGGCATCACATCCCTACATCTGCTAGCATTAGAGCAGAAATATTTCTTTTCGAACCCTGCCTCTGCCTCTCACTAGCTGTGTGACCTTGGGGAAATTTCTTTTCCTCTTTGAGTTTCAGATTTTTCATCTTTAGAGGGAAGGTAATAATTCTCCCTTCTTTTTATTGTTTAGAGGGTTTTACAGAATAAGATAAAAATAATCCAAGAAGAAAAGATAGAGAAAGAGAGAAAAAGAGAAAAGGAGAGAAAGAAAGTGAAGGGGGGAAGAGAGAGTCATTTTGTTTTCTAGGACACTTTAGGCTTTTTAGGAGTGAGAATAAACCAATAGGAATGAAGAAGAAAATACTACAAAAAAATCCCTACCCAAGGAGGGGTAGCCAAATGTTAAGTGTGAGGTATTAGATACAATAATTGGGCTAGAAGTTAATTAAATAGAAGTTTCATAATTTTATAGTACCTCCTATAAGCCTTTGCCCTTTTTGAACACATGCAGCTATAATACAACCAGATTTTCCAGGTAGTCTGCATAGTTACTGAAGGACAAAGGATCTGCGTGGTCCATGTTTCCTGGAGACCTCAGATAAATGGGAAATTGGGGTGCCTTGGACAATGGTGGAAGAAGAAAGAGCCTGTTAAGTCTGCCTCATAGATAGAGAGTGGACAATATTGGGTGGATGGTAAGGGAAGTTGGGAGGGGGAAGATTACTTGGCCGTGGTAAATTATTTCTATCTTATAAAAAATCTGTAATTTCTATATTGAAACAAGTATGAAGAATATGTAGAAATACTTTATAAAAATAGCTTTTCTGTGTATTTTACTTTATTATATTCCAATGGTTACAACTGGAGGACCCAATTCTATCCCTACCCTCAACTCCCCTTAACCAAATGCTCTGTAGAAGAGAGGAATGTAAGGACCGTGAGATAGTATCCAACACCAACCACCATCCCAATATGCAACCTGACATCCTTTTGTTTTCCAGAGTCTTACCTCCCAACTATGCTGTAAACACCTTGAAATCAAGAGTCATGTCTTCATCTCTTATTTGTAGGAATTCTTAACATAGTGCTGGTCTCAATAAATCATTACTTGGAAGGCTCACCAATCCTCCTCTCTCACCAAAATTATCACATTATTTACATTTACATTGTACAATTAACAACCAACCATGGAAAATCAAAATAATCAGCTTTCAATTGGCTAAACAGATTTGTTAGCGTAGTAAATAATTATTCACCAGTAAATGCATTAACCTTATTTGTTTAAGTGAAGGTCATAGATAAAAACATCATGTTCCCATCATTATAAGATATTGATTTGAAGAGGAGATAAAGTCAGACAAAGGCCGTTGACTTTGGCACTGGATGAAGACAATTTAAAGGAAACCAATCAGTCCAGCACCAGACCAGCTGCAGTGAGAGATAATGAAAGTACTATTGCCCTGCCCTCAAGGAGTTCTGAATCAAATTGAAGAGTCAAGATATATGGAAATTAGGGAATAATAAAGACACTATATATCCAAAAAAAAAAAGATGTAGGATAAATCAGCATTTTTCAGGTAGAAAGACTCTTTTTAAAAATAACGTTCATTTATTAAATCAGAAAAAAAATATATAACCAAATATTTAAAATCATAGGAAATATGATCTTTCTCAGATTAAGACTATTAACACTTGGTATATCCCCAGAATAATTTCTGAACAAATAAAAGGTGTTTTATTTTATTTTTTTAAAGATTTATTTATTTATCTGAGAGAGAGAGACAAAGAGAGAGCAAGTAGGAGGAAAGGTAGAGGGAGAGAATCTCAAGCAGACGCCCCACTGAGTGTGGAGCCTGATGCGGGGCTCAATCTCGCGACTCTGAGATCATGACCTGAGCCAAAACCAAGATTTGGATGCTTAACAGATTGAGCAAACCAATGTTCCCCAATAAAAGGCATTTTAAAGAAAATAGCATGTCATAAGCAAATATTAATTATTTATACTCAATAACATATTATGAACAAAATTGAAGATGCTCTTTTTGTTTTTGAGAGAGAAAGAGAGAAAGCATATACGTGCACACGCATGTGAGCGAAGGGGGAAAGACAGAGAGAGACGGAGAGGATCTTAAAACCCTGAGATCATGACCTGAGCCAAAATCAAGGGCAGACAATTGACCAACTTAACCCAGGTGCCCTCCCCAAATGGAAAACATTCTTACCAAATTACGGCTTTCACAAATCTAGGGAGGAGAGCCCCTGAGGAAAGAATCACAATCTAGAAAGATCTTGCCAGAAGAGAACAAGCGCCAGACTCACAAGATTAAATTTAACAGAGATACTTCTAAAATCTTTACCTTAGATTGAAAGCCCAGGAATCAACAGTGTCATTGTCAGAATGCTGATAGAACCTTCGCTGTCTCAAGGAAAGCAGAATGCTTCATACTAAGAAGGGAAAGTCCTTCTCTAGGTTGTGCTGATCTGACCATCCCTTTGAGCTTTATACTTAATTTTATGGCAAGATTGGTCAAGAGGACGAGAAACAAGATGCAAATTATGTGAGTCATCGTTGCAAGAGCTAGTGGTGCTTAGCTGGAAAAGAGGAGACTTTACCGCTTAGCATGTGTGTGTATGTGTGTGTGCATGTGTGAGGTTGTGGATGTGGGGAAATTCTTGGCAACACCCACACACAAAGACTTATCCTGAGAAAGAATGATTGGATACATTTTGTGTAAATTCAGAGGGCAAAAATAATTGGATAACTCTGAAATCATTCCCACAGCACCCTAGGAGGAATAATTATGTAAACATCTGAGCCCATCCCAAAATGGAACAGACTATCTTTACAAGTTCCCCTTTCTCTAAAATGACCTAAACAGAGGTAGAACAAGGAATGTGGGAGAAAGTTTCCTGACTTTGGACTACAAGAATCTTGCGGCCCTTTCCAACTCTAAGATTACAAAATAAAGTGAAAGAATATTACTGAACTAAATAACTTTTACTCTTGATGTGTGTATTTGTGTATACGTGTGTGTAGGTATATGGGTTTGATAAAACCAAAATCATCAAACATTTAGATCTTGGAAACTTTCTTTTAAAAATTACATCTTGAATGTCTCCAAAGGCAAAGGAAACAAAAGCAAAAATGAACTTTTGGGACTTCATCAAGATCAAAAGCTTCTGCACAGCAAAGGAAACAGTCAACAAAACAAAGAAGCAACCCACGGAATGGGAGAAGATATTTGCAAATGACAGTACAGACAAAAGGTTGATATCCAGGATCTATAAAAAACTTCTCAAACTCAACACACACAAAACAAATAATCATATCAAAAAAATGGGCAGAAGATATGAACAGACACTTCTCCAATGAAAACATACAAATGGCTATCAGACACATGAAAAAATATTCATCATCACTAGCCATCAGGGAGATTCAAATGAAAACCACATTCAGATACCACCTTACACCAGTTAGAATGGCCAAAATTAGCAAGACGTGTGTTGGAGAGGACATGGAGAAAGGGGAACCCTCTTACACTGTTGGTGGGAATGCAAGTTGGTGCAGCCACTTTGGAGAACAGTGTGGAGATTCCTCAAGAAATTAAAAATAGAGCTTCCCTATGACCCTGCAATTGGACTACTGGGTATTTACCCCAAAGATATGGATGTAGTGAAAAGAAGGGCCATCTCTACCCCAATGTTTACAGCAGCAATGGCCACGGTCGCCAAACTGTGGAAAGAACCAAGATGCCCTTCAACGGACGAATGGATAAGGAAGATGTGGTCCATATACACTATGGAGTATTATGCCTCCATCAGAAAGGATGAATACCCAACTTTTGTATCAACATGAACGGGACTGGAAGAGATTATGCTGAGTGAAATAAGTCAAGCAGAGAGAGCCAATTATCATATGGTTTCACTTATTTGCGGAGCATAACAAATAACACAGAGGACATGGGGAGATGGATAGGAGAAGGGAGTTGAGGGAAATTGGAGGGGGAGATGAACCATGAGAGACTATGGACTCTGAAAAACAACCTGAGGGTTTTGAAGGGGCAGTGGGTGGGAGGTTGAGGGAGCCAGGTGGTGGGTATTATGGAGGGCACGTATTGCATGGAGTACTGGGTGTGGTACAAAAACAATGAATTCTGTTAGGCTGAAAAGAAATTTAAAAAAATAATAAAATAAAATATAAATAAATAAATAAATAAAAATAAATTTTAAAAAATTACATCTTGAGGGGTATCTGGGTGGCTCAGTTGGTTAAGCATCTGCCTTCGGCTCTGGTCATGATCCCAGAGTCCTGGAAAGAGCCACGCATCGGGCTCCCTGCTCAAAGGGGAGTCTGCATCTCTCTCTCTCTAATAAATAAATGAAATCATTTTTTAAAAAATACATCTTGAAAAAAAATACATCTTGAGCTTAAACCTTAAAAAAGATTACCTCCTTTCTTCTCCTTGAGGTAGTAGAACAAGACAGACTAATTCTGAGTTTCCGTGGTGCCTCATACTAGCAGTATGACCTTGAGAAATATGGGTAAACCCTTGGGAGTTTTATTTTATTTAAAGATTTTATTTATTTGGCAGAGAGACAGATCACAAGTAGGCAGAGAGGTAGGCAGAGAGAGAGAGAGAGAGAGAGATAAGCAGGCTCCCTGCTTAGCAGAGAATTCGATGGGGGGCTCGATCCCAGGACCCTGGGATCATGACCTGAGCCGAAGGCAGAGGCTTAACCTACTGAGCCACCCAGGTGCCCTCCATTCCCCATTTTATAAAGAAGAAATAACCTACAGTCAAAGGAGCCCTGTGAGGATAATTCTATCACATGGCCTAGCCTATCTTTGGTAGTTAATACACAGAAGTTGTTTTTGTTATTATTATTGCCTTTTCCATCCCTTTCTCTGCAGCCCTCCCTTTCTCTTCTTTCTCTCCTGTTTCTCTTCTTTTCCCCAACTCCATCTTTCAAGGCACTGTCAGTTTATCTCTACATTAATAGACAACTGTCTCATCTCTCCTGCGATGCTGAGTGGTGTTTAAGGAAGATAGGACAGGCAAGGGTGTGCAAGGTATGGAATGTAAGCAGAATGGTATGAGAGAGCCAAGTCAAACGAGAGTGTGCTGGAGAAGCAATGGAGGCCAGTTCTTTCCCCTCCTCATTTCCTCCCTTTGGCCTTCTCCCTTCCCCCCACCAAAAAAGAACAGAAACAGAAGGGAAGACCAATGGAGGAAAAAATACTGTCAAAAGGACAGGAGTTGGGAACATCAGAAAGGGCAGGATCTCACCCAGGAGAGGCTCAGAAGGAAGTGAGAAGCAAGAGACACACCACCAGACCCTGAGTGAGTGGAATGAAATAGATCGATGATTTTAGAAAAGATAACTAACAAGACTCCGATAACTCTAATTTTCTGGGCCTTGGTGAGCTTTGCTTAAGATTAGACTGAATGGAAATATAAGTAGCTAAGAAAGAAGCCAGTGGATAGGAACTGACATAATGGACTATATTGACTCACGGAGATATAAGGGACCTTCTTAAAAGCATAATATTTTACAGGATCATTTGTCAGGCTTCCTCTGGGTGAGTGAGCTCCTTAGGGGCGGGTAAGTGGGTTGGCTAATCTTAGTGTTTAAAGTGCACCTTGCATTGTGCTAGAAATCTTGCAGCTTTACTGAGCGGACAGGGAGGCGGAAAGGACATAGGTGCCCACTGCCATCTTCTTTTCTTTCAGGGGACTCAGCAGATGAGCACCCAACTAGGATCTAAGACCCACTTTCCTCTCCCCTCCACTTGCCTCTCTAACCCATGACCTTCTCTGGCAGGGCCCTTGTTTGAAAGAATTAAACCACTCTTAACCCACTTAACCTTTCTGCTCTCACAGGGTAGAACGGATCTACAAGCCATTGGGACATTAACCCAGTGGATCTCCAAGTTCCTTTAAATCCCTTACTCCACCCCAGTTGCCTACAGTCAGCTCTTGCCTCTTCTACCTCTGTGCTCAGTGCTGGCCACTCCCCTTACATCCCAACCCGTGATGATCTTCCTCTCTCCTATTATCCTCTTTGCCAATAGTTCTTTAGTGGATTTGGACCTTGTTTAAAGACCCAGATGTAAAAGCCCAAACTCAGAAGTTCCAGGAATAGAGCCTGGGAATTTACGCTTTCACAAATCCACAGGTGATGCACATGATTTGAGAATCCTTGGATTCCGTGTGATTGTTTAGGACTTTCCTATA
Organism: Lutra lutra; assembly: GCF_902655055.1. NCBI lineage: Eukaryota > Metazoa > Chordata > Mammalia > Carnivora > Mustelidae > Lutra > Lutra lutra. The sequence continues at coordinate 17,534,368 of NC_062287.1, read as the reverse complement.
TATCACCCTATATTCTGTATTAATTTTTCATGAGCTAGGTCAAGCATCCAAAGTAAGCCATGATCATACTTCTATCCTGGGCCCATCATTTATTTTTCTTGATATATCCCTTACCTGGCACAGGAAAAAGTGCTCAGAAAGTGTCTGTAGATGATGGTGTGATCATTTGGGTTTTGTCAAGGTTATAGAATGACAGGTGGAGGTCGCGCTGGTTTTCCATGACTCCGTCTTAGGAAAGTCTCAAAGCCTACTAATCTGTAAGCACTCTGCCCTTGAAGATTTACTCCAGGGATTGGAACTTTGAGAATTTCCCAGGCAACACTTCCTCTCTAGGCTGTCCACACGTCCCACCCCACATCCAGTCAATGTCAGTGCTCTCACATTGCCAAGTCAACTTTCTCTTGATCCTTGTGATACCACTGCAATGAGATGATTTCTGCTCAGAATGACCATATGGCAAACATTCTCACCACAGTCCTGCATTCTCTTCTGATACTTCATCTCCTAAGGGAAGAGAAATCTAGAGAAGAGGAAAAAGACAACGTGACCATTGGATTTGCATAAAAGATCAGAGAACATAGAAGAAGCTGCCTCTGGTTAGAAACACAGAGCTATATTCAGTGACATGACTGAGCAGTGGATTATGTAAACCCATGAGAAAGCAGAGTGTGTTGGAAAATAATTAATCCTGAGGTCATCTTCATTTACACCTCCCTTTGGTGAACAGGAGTTAAATGACTTCAAGGTAATTCAGTGTATGTAAAAGGAGTCTCAAAGTCTGAGCTGACAATCTTAAACATTTTTTTGATGAGGACATCAGATGATTGAGGTAGAAAGTTTTTTTTTTTTTTCTAGCTCAAAGAAGGCATTGAACTGTGACTCACACTTTCATTCAGACTGTGGCCCCCCTGTAAATAAGAGCAATTCTGTACTATTCGATCTGCCCCCAAGAGAGGGCATAGCTACAAAAATGTCAAGAGTTGGTTTTTTCTTTTACTTCCCTGACATATAGTTAGTATTTTCAGTAGGCAGAAGGGCTGGTGGTTCTTTGCTATTCAAATAATTTCAATAGACAGTATTCAATATTCCTACCAGCAGGAGAGCTCATTCCTAGGATTCAGGGGAATTGCTGTCCATGAAAATGTACTGGTTCCAAATCCTACCCCTTCTGGGATTCTACTCAAGCTTTGCTCCCCCTACTTCAAGATGGAGTCCAGTTGCAATCCTGACACACATGAACACCTTACCCCTTTTTATTCATTCAGGGGCCTGCCCATCTTCCTGCTTTCCTGCTTTCGATTTCTTATTTCCACCTCCAGTTCTGCCAACGCTCTTCCCAAATCTCGGTACCTGCCTAAATTTAACCTATGATTCAAGGCTTGGTTCAGGCGCTGTCTCTCTTTTTTTTTTTTTTTTTTAATTTATTTATGTATTTGACAGATCACAAGTAGGCAGAGAGGCAGGCAGAGAGAGAGGAGGAAGCAGGCTCCCCCACTGAGCAGAGAGCCCAATGTGGGGCTCGATCCCAGGACCCTGAGATCATGAACTGAGCTGAAGGCAGAGGCTTTAACCCACTGAGCCACCCAGGTGCCCCCAGGTGCTGTCTCTTTTGCAGAACTTTCTCCAACAGCTTCCCCTCAAACTGATCACCCCATTGCCACAGCACTGAGTCCGCAACACAGGTTAGTGCCCTATTGTTCATTTCTAGGTATTCGGGTTTTGTCTCTTCAGATGGACTACAAATGCGTCTGGATGCTCACATCAAACAGATACTCCTTCCCCACCTAGTAGTTGTGTGACCTTGAGCAAACTGGGCCTCAGTCTTCTCTCTATAAAATAGGGATCATATAATACTTCTCTCGTAGAATCATAGTGAAAACTGATTATAGCAACTGTTTATTAGATGTTAGATATTACTGTTCCCTGGTGCCAAATGCAGCAATACCTGGTTCACTGCAGAATAACATGGCCTCTAGTCCACAATTTGGCTCAGAATTGTGAACATTCTGATCTAATTTGTGAGCTCTCTGTAACCTTCTCAAAGCTTGTACTGAAAGAAAATCTCCCACCGACACACATAATTTGTAAATAATATACATATCGATACATATCTTCATACTTGTGAAAATTAAATATTTAAAATGAAATTTAAGTTGTCAAGCAACATGGCCACCTGGCCCTTAAGGAATGTGGGCACATCACCTTGGTAATTCCCTCCCCCTACGGAAAGTGCCACCTGCACAGCTCCTAAAGTCACAGTCCTGGGATTTTACTAGCCTACTGACCCATTGCATGGAGACTGGAAACGCAAATCTTCAGTTGTTCAGATCTAGTTTTATTTGTCAGCAGTCTAGGGGATATGTATTGAGGAAAAGTCTTTGTCCAAAACATCATTCCTCCTGGAGGGTCCTGCCCTGAGGTAAAGCCAAAGATCTCTTTATCAGAGAAGAACCACCTACAGTGTTGTTAGGAACTAACTTGTATCATCCCCAAATTCATATGTAGAAGTCTTAACCTTCGATGTGACATTTGGAGATAAGGTCTGTAGGGAAGTGATTAAGGTTAAGTGAAGTAAGGGTGGAGCCCTCATCCATTCTGGCTGGTGTCCTTATAAGAAGACAGATCCCAGGGATGCTTGCGCAACAGAGAAAATCTAGCCCTGTAAGGACACTGCAAGAAGGCGACCTTCTAAAAGCCAAGCAGAAAGGCCTGAAGAGGAACATACCCTGCCAACACCTTGATCTTGGACCTCCAGCTTCCGGAACTATGAGAAAACAAATCTGTTGTTGAGGCCACCTCGTCTGTGTTAATTTGTTACAACAGTCTTAACTGACTAACACACGTGCAAATGCCACAAGATATAAATTCTCCGTGTTGACGACAATATCCTCAATAGACCAAGGCATGAGACCCCAATAATCACAAAGGAACTGAAAACAAGCCAGTTTAGCTGGAAGAAGGGGAAGCCAGAGCAGATAGGGAAGGACATTTCAGCATACCAAGTACTGCCAAAGGAAGGCCCATGGAAACAACAGGCTGGCGTGGCCAGTCCCGAGTAGCTTCTGCTCCAAGGCACCATGGGGCTTCTGCAACGAGAGGGTTGCGGGGGTCGGTTCCCAACCCGCACCTTGCTTCCTGCTTGCCCTGGCTGTGGCAAGGCAGTACCAAGGGCCCGGAACCCCACCGCACTGCTCTCCACCCCCTCACTGTGACTCTTGCCTCCCAAAGCTCTCATGATCAAAGCCTGATTTCCAGGAACTGGTCCTGGCCTGAATCATGAGCCACACTTAAGCTGCACATTTCAAGTAATTAACTAGGGTGACCAGCAGTATTGTGCTGGAATACGTATTCAGTGGGCCGTCTCAGAACACTCTGAGTTGTGTCTTCTCGACATTTTTAAGAAAGGTCCAACCAGCAGCCTTCTTGGGGATGATGGGGGCAGGGCCTGAAGGTGTCAGGAATTATAGAGCAAGAGACTCAGAGAACTTTTTTAACTGATTCCATCCCACCCCTGCATTTTAAACACATCGAAACAGCACCCCCGGTACTTCTGCCATTGAATCATTCTTGTCTGGGAACGCTTCTAGAGAACCTGAGTTTGAGACATTTCTTAGCAAATAACTTCTAAGTCCATTTTTTCACACTGTAAGTGACCATTCTTGCAAATCTATGTTTCTTTGGGCATAATGTCCAGAGAGCCCCAGACGACAGTCTGGAAATCTGCACTGTCCCTCCCACTCTCCCTAACCAGCCCTGTGGCCTTTGGTTTGGCATCCAGGCCTCTTTCCTGTCTAGGTCTCTACTTCCTTGTCTATAAAGCACAGGGATGAACTTCACCATCTATAAAATCCCTTCCAGTTTCAGAATTTTAAGACGCTATGAAAAAAAAAAAAAAAGTCGAGGGCAAAAACAGATTGTGTGTGTATGTGTGTGTCTGGGCACACATCCCCCTCGCTCTGCAACTGGTGAATGGGCAAAGCAGGGTGTTCACTGAAGCCGTACGAGCATTCTTGCCTCACTTGTTTGGCTACGGGAGGTACCTCTACCCACACACTAACTAATGCCAACCCGCCCGATGTGTAACGTTGGGTTAACAGTGAAAATATACATGTGGCGTGGAGAAAAGCCCACTCAGAGAGGCTACTCGGAGGAGGTAGGCTCTAGGCTGTGTACGCCGGAATAAAAATAGAGCAATCCACTCCCCCTTTCCCCTCTAGCTGTGCTGAAATGCCAGGGCACTGCACAGCCATCCTGAGAACTCCGAGCCACACAACGGGCCGCATTCACTGCCTCGTGGCTGTCGTCCTGACCCCCTCCCCCGCCCCCAGGCTTTGGCGCGAAGGTACGATGCACACGCCAGTCTCGAATTAAAGTCAACCTGACACAGCGTCCGCCGCAGATTAAATAAAAATTCACCAGGTAAAAGCCAAATGTGATAAACTTTGCAACCAAGAAGGGGATTTGGAAAAGTATATTAACCTGGGGGGCGGGAGGGAGGCTTGGCCAAAACAAGGCAGCCATTAAAATTTAGCAAGTGGCTCCTTTAATGAAGGACCGTCTTCTTGAATTCACTCATTTCTCTAACCCCTCTCGGGGCAGTCCGGGGTGAATAATCTGTTTGTTTCTGGTTAAAGAAGTGCAAAGTTTAAAGGCAGTTTTTGGTTCGTAAAACTGGCCAGCAATCCTGTCTACTTTTATAGACGGAGAGAAACTGGCTTAACCTTGATCTTCAAGAATAAAAGTATATACTTATCCATAGCACCTTTCATTTTAAGGCATGTTCAGGGCTGGTGAGAACTAAGAGTCAATGCCATTTAGATCTACTCGCGGGTTCCTTGAGCCTTCTCCCACCTGATCCAATGCAGCACTCACACGTGCCTCTCGAGCCTGTGCACCCGGCGGCGCGAAACATTCTAGAATTTGCTTTTCCTTCTGGCACAGGGACTGGCGGCAGCCTCTCACTAGGTGTCAGAAAAGCAAAATTATCACTTTTTTTTTAAAGATCTTATTTATTTATTTGACAGACAGAGATCACAAGTAGGCAGAGAGGCAGGCAGAGAGAGAGGAAGGAAAGCAGGCTCCCCGCTGAGCAGAGAGCCCGATGCGGGGCTCGATCCCAGGACCCTGGGACCATGGGACCTTGACCTGAGCCGAAGGCAGAGGCTTTAACCCACTGAGCCACCCAGGTGCCCCCCAAATTATCACTCTCGATACTGATATTCAGCACCTGCACCTCCGTTCAGCCCGTTACTCTCGACACAGTGCTTGGACGCCAACCAGACTGGCCCTTCAGTGCCACCCACATCCACAGACTCTCCCAGTCCTGTGCCCTTGCACTTGCTGGTTTCTTTATTTGGGCAGCTCACTGTTCCCATCTCCATTCCCGCCAGAAAGCCAGGCATACAGAAGGAAAACAGTAAGCATATATTGAAAAAAAAGAAAGACTGAAAAAGGAAAGGACATAGTTTGAAACCCATTTCATTGCTCCCACAGGGCTAAAATCCTAGTGATTCTCACAAGGTCACATGGCGTACAGCTTGCCCCGTGAACTCTTCAGCTCTTCACCCTCCATGCACTTCTACTTTCCCCTAATGTTATGAGGGGTCTGATTTGCCCTTTGAGGACCAAGTTGACTGTTTTTTCCAGTGCCTCCCCTAGAGTGAAACTCTCAGCACGTAGTTCCCCCAATTGTGCATAGGAAGAAAGATACTGAAGTCTGAATTTAGAAGACCTGTGTGCTATATTTAACTTTCAGTGTGATCTAAATTGATTTAATTATGTCATCTTCCCTCTTTTTTTCCAGATTGCGCATTGGGACCCTCATCTGATCTCCCTCTACCATCTCTCAAGTCTGAAGTTGCTTTCAGAAGGCAGGGGCTACAGCCAAACTGAATTGATTCATATCCCAGCATGAAATTTCTTAGCTGTGTGACCCTGGGCAAGTTACTTAACCCCTCTGACTTCTCAGTTCCCGCATCATAGACTCATTTTGAAGGTTAAATACATACATGTAAACTGCTTTGAATATTATCAGGCTTCTAAAATGTTAAACAGTCACTATCATTATGCTCTAGCTACACTGGCCTTCTATGACCGACAACACGCCATCCTCCTTTCTACCTCAGAACTTCCAAACATGTGACTCGTCTCTACCTGGGATGTTCCTTGTTCATTCTTCTCCTCCAGGTCTCCCGTGAGATGGCCCTTTGTCAGGGAGGCCATTCTTGACCCATGGAATTCTAGGTTAAGTCTCTTCTGATGCGTTCCCATGGTTCCCTGCGTATCAGCATGACACCAATCACAAGTGCGATTTTTCATTCAACAGTCATCTTTCAGGTTTGAGTTTTCTCTCCAAAGATAAGAAGGAGATGTATTTGTCTTATTCATCTTTGGACGCCAAACACCCAGCACAGGTAACAAATCAAGATTTTTTGGGTAAATGAATCAATGAACTATAAAGAGAGAATTCGACAAATTTCGTGGAGGTGACGGACCCAGACTTTGGAATAGGGTTACATCCAACAATGAAACTGTAAGATGCAAAATAAAGGAGATTAGGTCAGCCACCTAGAGACCAGATAGTGTGTGAGTAGTCGGGCAGATGGAGAGAGACATAAGCCCAGGCTAAGCCCATCAGGATGGAGGGGCCATGAGCATTCCTTCTGCAAAACACGGGAGAAGAAAGCTCAGTGGTGCACAGGATAACAAATATTTTTGCCACCTGTAATAAATGACCGTGGCATATATCCTAAACCTTTCCTCTTCAAAGGGACCAGCACGTGATTCAAGTCGCCTGGATAATTTTAGTAACGCCCTTTTTTTTTTTTTTTTTGTACATTCCTGAAGAACAATGATTCTCTCTAGTGTTGCTTTTCTTCACTTCTTTATGTGGCTGGCAGTGGGGGAACCAGGCAGGTTAGTAACACACGCCCAAAAGAAGTAGCAATGAAAATACAGGTTTTTAGCTTGCCCACGGCGCCTCTCCCCAATCTACCTTTAGAACAGAAAATAGCTCAGCATTAAATATTAAATAAGTGAAAGGCTCAGTGCCACGATAACGCACAACACAGTTTCTAAAACACACTCACACATTTCTAAGCCTCCTAATTAATCAGAGGAAGTTAGAACCTCATGGCATTGTAGACAGCTCTAACAAGCTTGTTTTCAAGGAGTTAAAGCAATGTGTTGATTGGAGCAAGTCAGGAGCGCTAACAATGAAGACAATGTATTCAACGCGCAGAACGCGCAGAGGCAGCTCTGCCGCGGAAGCAGAAGGAAGCCAGGCCAGTGAACTTGGCTGACTGGCAGACTGGTACCTTCCTCCGGAATCACCCCCTCAAAACGTCCCTCATCAAAAAGCCTCTATAGTCAGTCCCTCATTTGAGCAGAACAGAAAGGTCCCTACTCCTGTGTTTCAGCCTTAGTTCCCGGAATTCCGCAGCGTGGGGCAGGTGCTGAGGCGCCCAGGGTGGTGGAGTGCAGGGAGGAGGGCGCAGAGTCCTGTGGCAGCCTCACCGCCCATTCAGAGGGGAGAGAAACCGTCCCCTCGTTTCTGCACAGTGGGAAAGAGGGGTGAAGGGTCTGCAGATTAATTCGTCGTGACAACCTTTGTGAAGAACCTCGGTGTTTGATCTTGAAAAGACTTCATAATTCTTTTGATGGCTTTGAGAAGACTGGGTAAAAAGTTAACTTCCTTTTTGAGTCTCTTATCAAGAGTAAATAGAGTTCAACTTCGCACGTTCTCTAGCGAGTGATCGCCTCCCCCCCCCCACCCCCACCCGCTTCCTGGGACCCAGAGATCAAGTTTGTGATTGAGAGAATTCAATAAACATGAGCAGTGTGACTCGTTGGGGAACAAAGATCCCAATGTGTTTCCCTCCAAAGGGAACCTGACTCTTCCCCTGAAACTGTCATAAGCCCGGGCCAGAGAAACGTTCTTACCTCTGCAGGCAGGTGCTGAGCGATCAGATGCGCCGGTTCTGACCCCAGGGCTGCCCTGCTCTTCATTTTCAGTGAAACTGACCGGGGCAGGAAGACAGAAGATCCAGCACCTGATGAATGGACAGAGTGAGGTTAGCTGGCTTTGCAAACAGGGTTCCTCCACTGTGCCTCCAAGTGACCTTCTTTCAATGACATCCTCTTCCTACGCCTCAGGTTCCCATCTGTGCAATGGGACAATTTCATCCTTCTCTAACTCACCAGGTCAGCATCAAAATGCTGACATTTCATCAGCCATCCTGCTACACAGCTGTATAGAGGGGTCTGGCCTCCAGTCCCTGGTGGTCTCATATCAGATGCACTGATATTTCCACTTGGTGCTTGCTTAAAATAAGGAAGTACACTTTTGACACATTAGTCATAACTAATGACCTATAACAAGGAGAATAAATATTTCCAATAAGCTGTGTGAATCTTTTGCATTTTATCCTCTGTGCCTTTATTACTTACTCAAAATTAATTTTTTTTGAATTTTTGAATTTTTGAAAACCTAAGCAACAATTTTGGAACGTTTCCACTAAGACTTCATTCATTCATTCATTTTAGACAGAGAGAGAGAGAGAAAAAAAAAACACGAGCAGGGGGAGGGGCAGAGGGAGAAAGAAAGAAGACCCCCACTGAGGGCAGAGCCTGTCTGGGGACTCAATCTCACCACCCCAAGGTCATGACCTGAGCCAAAATCAAGAGTCTGATGCTTAACTGACTAAGCCACCCAGGTGCCCCTCTACTCGTTTTTAATGTGGTATTGTACATCAAGGCTTAACTTTATATAACTACTTTGGTTAAATTTAGCATCTGTGGGGCACCTGGGTGGCTCAGTGGGTTAAGCCTCTGCCTTCAGCCCAGGTCATGATCTCAGGGTCCTGGGATTGAGTCCCGCATCAGGCTCACTGCTCAGTGGGGAGCCTGCTTCCCCCTCTCTCCCTGTCTGCCTCTCTGCCTACCTGTGATCTCTCTCTCTGTCAAACAAATAATCAAAATCTTTAAAAATAAATAAATAAATAAATAAAAATTTAAAAAAATTTAGCATCTGTGATTTATCAGCATTCTTACTTAGTAGTCCATAGCCTTCCCCAGAACATTTGCACAGCCCCAGGGTTTCTATGTGGTAGAATAACCTTCCTATTCTTCTTCAGTCAGGGGTCTTCATTTGCTAACCAAATTGTCTCTTATTAGCTTTAGTCCTCTGAGAGAAAGAAAGACTTGCATTCATATTTTTAACTTTCTGGCTCTCATCTCTGGCCTCCTCATATATTAGATTCAATTCAATTCAATATTGAATATATTATATTCAATTCAACAATTCAATCAATTCAATCAATTATATTGAATTCAATCAATTCAATTCATTCCCAATATGTGCCAGGAGCTTCACGGGCACTTCCTGCCTTCCAGATGTAGATAGTCTTGCGGACACAGATATCTATCTCAGAACTTTTGTCCGCTCAAAGTGGCTTTCAGAGATCATTCCCCATAAATCCCTTTATTTTATGGATGCTACTACAAAGATCCAGCAGGGTAAGGTGATTGACCCAAGTTCTACCTTCCCAACGACTGATTAAGGACTGGAGTTGGGGCCCTTATGGTTCAGCCTAGGGTTTGTCCCACCAAATGTGAGTGGGGGAATGAAAACAAACACGAAACAAAAATCAAAGCTTCTCCACTGTTGCTTTATCCAGTGAAGAGAGAAACACAAGAGTAATCTCCATTCTATGGATCTGAGAATTAGGGTAGATCACTAAGAAGTAATTTAGAAATACATAAACATTTTATTTTTTTAAAAGATTTTATTTATTGGGGCGCCTGGGTGGCTCAGTGGGTTAAGCTGCTGCCTTCGGCTCAGGTCATGATCTCAGGGTCCTGGGATCGAGTCCCGCGTCAGGCTCTCTGCTCGGCAGGGAGCCTGCTTCCCTCTCTCTCTCTCTCTCTGCCTGCCTCTACGTCTACTTGTGATCTCTCTCTGTCAAATAAATAAATAAAATCTTTAAAAAAAATAAAATAAAAAAATAAAAGATTTTATTTATTTATTTGACAGAGGGAGAGAGATCACAAGTAGGCAGAGAGGCAGCCAGGTATATATGTATATATACATTACATATGTATATGTATGTACATATACATATATACATATATACACACATATATAAACATATACATATACATATATATATATACATATATATATTTTTTTAGGTTGCAAAGATTGTGAGTAACTTTTTAATTTTACTTACTGTCTTATTGAGGCACAACTGATGCACAAAAATTGCCCAGATACCATGTACACGATTTGACAAGTTTGGTCTTATGCATACACCCTCGAAACCAATACCATGGCCATCAACTCCAAAAGTTTCTTTGTGTCCCTTTGGTGTGGGGGGGTGTGTGTGCGCGCGCGCGCGCGCGCGCGCGAGCGCGCATGCGCACATGTGCTAAGAACATTTAATATGAGATCCACCCTCCTAATACATTTTTAAGGGTACAATACAATGATGTCAACACAGCGTCTATAATGTTGCACAGCTCATCTCTATGGCATATTCATCTTGTATAACTGAAACTTTATACCGATTGAATAATAATTCCCCATTTCCTTCATCCTCTGGCCCCTGGTAACCACCGTTCTATTCTCTGCTTCCGTGGGTTTGACTGTTGTAGGTACCTTGTAGAGCTGCTATCATACCTTATTTGTCCTTCTGTTACTGGCTTATTTCACTTAGTATAATGTCCTCCGGGCTCATCCATATGGTTGTAAATGGCAGGATTTCCTCTTTTTTAAAAGGCTGAATAACATTCTATTGTGTGAATATACCACGTTTTCTTTAACCATTCATCTGTCGATGAACATTTAGAGTGTTTCCATATCTTGGCTATTGTCATAATGCTGCCATGTATGTGGGAATGTAGATATCTCTTCGAGATACCGATTTCCTTCCCTTTAGACATATACCCAGAAGTGGGATTGCTGGCTCATATGGTGGCTCTATTTTTATTGTGGGCAGGGGACCCTCCATACTGTTCTCCATGGCAGCTGCACGATTCTACATCCCCACCAACGGTACAGATGGATTCCAATTGCTCCACATCCTTACCAACACTTTTTACCTTTTCTTTTTTGACTGCCTTATCACCTGTCTATATTTTCTTCTTATCTGTGTGCTATTTCCAGAGTGTTCTTGAGGGAATCCTCTCTAGCCAGTGATCCTCACCACATATTAAGCTCACTGAAGTTGTCTCCTACCCTATCCATCACTTCCTGTAGGGCCCTTTCCTTAAGGCTCTAGGCTTTTAACCAGGCTGGAATTTTAAAGCAGAGCCAACCAGCCTTGGCCTTTCTCAAGGGGCTGTTTCTGCTGACCCCTCTCATGTGTTCCTGCTTAGAAGTACCTAACCCCAGCAGCCCAGGAGTGATCTCAGAATATATGAAACATCCTTCAGGGACTTGTTTAAAAACCTTTTGTGTACATAAATTCAGAGCAAATAATAGCCTATTCCATAAATGTCATGAGGCCTTAGAGATTATCTCATCCAATTACAGACAACTGAGTCTCAGAGAGGTGAAATAAATTACCCAAATGTATGTAGCTACTTGGTGACAGAACTAAGTTTAGGATTCGAGTTTCCTGAAATCCATTGCAGTACATTTTTCAATATATCACATTCCTATTCAAATTAGAAATATGTAAGTAGTAATGAATTAGTAATGAATATTTACTGAGTGCTAGAAGGCAAAAGTCTCCATGCTAGGTGCTGCAGGGAAGACAAAAATGAATTACATGCACTTCCTATCCTCTAGGGGCTCGTAGCCTAGGAGAGAAGGGAAACAGCCCTGTAATTTAAGGCAGCTTTCAAAAAAAAACTACAATATTGGAGATTAAGCAGTAAAAGATTGGGAGCGAGGAGAAAGGGAGTAATTTTGACTCTAGAGATTTAGGAAACCCAGTGGAGAAGGCTTGTTTGAGCTGAGCATTGAAGGATGAGTAGAATTTTGAGAGTGACCATGAAGACAGAAGGCAGTCTAGACCAGCAGGATGCAGCCATAGAGGCAGGATGGGTTTCTGAGCTCCCCTCTAACCTCACGTGATTAGAGAAGGTGGCTTTTGAATTTCTGGTGACCAAGTACAGGGTTAGATACTCTGGACCGGGCTTGGAAGTCTGGCATCTGATCCATTTCCAGTACTAACACAGGCCATAGTGTTCACTGATTGGAGTACGTAAACGCCGTGGCCTGTGGTAACTACGTTCATATCCTGTTCCCACCACCTACTAGCAGAATGACATTGTGCAAGTTATTTAAGTTGCCCTTGGCCTCAGTTTCCTCATCTGTAAAATGGAATCTATAACAATTACATCATAACCTTGTTGTGAGAATTAACTGAGTTAATATAGGGAAAGTGCTTAGAACAGTGTGTGGGACATGGTAAGGGTTAGATAAGTGTTTATTCATAGAGTTTCATAGAGTCCAATAGAGTCCAAACTGACTGAATGCAGTAAGTTCTTTCAGATCAAAGATTCGTTGTAGAAGCCAAAAAAAAGAGGAAAGAAACCACCACCACCACCACAATAAAAAACACAAATAAAAACTGAGGAGTTCCTATTCTGTCACTCAGATAAAAAGGAGGAGAGAAATACCTTGGTACCAAATTCTGTGATAAATTAATGAAATAAATGCTTAGGATAGAGTGTCCTTCATCATTGCCCCAATGCCCTGGCTCACCTCTGCCAGCAGATCCCAGACAGGTGAGGTGACCCCCTGTGATGTTCCTCACCCTGAGATGATGGGTTTGGCCTTACCCGGAATTATACTCTGTTCTTGGTAATGCATTGAAGTCACATGGGAGCTTGATTCTCCATGGCTCAGAGTAGATCCTGACCTCACTGTGGGCTCCCTGTGCTAATGGTTTCATGTATCCCAGATTGCATTACTACCAGGAATCGATTTTTCAGCTCTTTAAAAACAGTCTATTTTGGTCATCTTTCCCCCACTCTAAGAGATGTATTTATTTCCCAGAATGTATAGTGACTCTCAGATAAAATAAATTCTGATAACTGAAATGGAAGCAATCTGTTGTCCAGTTGTCAAGAAAGCTGGGAGGTTTTCCTTCAGAAATTCTTTTGTAGGTCAAAGCAAAGGAAATTCATTTCTCTAACGTGGAGGCCCTAAGTGAAACAAATAATGTAGCATCCAACTGAGATTTGAAAACTTCTAGGGAAGCTGTCAGGTTTATGGAGCTCAACCATTTATAGAGTAGCACTATCCAATATGGTAGCCACTAACCCATATGGCTATTAGGCACTTTGAAATGCAGCTGGCATACATAAGGAAATGAATTTCTAATGTTCTCTCATTTTAATTCATTTTAATTTAAAAATCAGTACTTCATTCAGTACTGAAAAACTTTCTAAGTTTGGGGTAATTGGGGGGACACAAATCTATATCAACTATAAATATTATGGAATCTAAATATATCAAGTGTTTCTGATTAAAATTTAGCAACAAAATTAAAATGTGTTATACATGTAAAATACACTGGATTCATAAATTTAGTATTAAAAAAAGAATGTTAAGTATCTCTTTAATAATCTCACATTGATAACATGTTGAAATGATAATATTTTGCTTATCATTAAAATTAAGTTCACTGAGCTCTTATTTATGTGGCTTAGAAAAATCTAAAATACTTCCGTGACTCACGTTATATTTCTATTGGACAGCACTATTATAGAGCAGTTTCAAAAATACCAACCCATTTGTTCTTTACAACAACCCCATGAGTTTCCCAGAACAAGTGCTATTATTTCTGTTTCGAAGATATGGAAACAAGGGTTCAGGTAGTTGTAGCTCACCAAACCCTGGAACCAGAGGCAGAGACTGACTTCATGGCTTCTGAGTGAAAAACCCGGCTATTTCAGTGCATTGAATGGCTTGAAACGACAGAGGAAACTTAAGAAAGGCCACCTGGGGGGCGCCTGGGGGGCTCAGTGGGTTAAAGCCTCTGCCTTCGGCTCAGGTCATGATCTCAGGATCCTGGGATAGAGCCTTGCCTCGGGCTCTCCGCTCAGCGGGGAGCCTGCTTCCCTCTCTCTCTCCTCCTGCCTCTCTGCCTACTTGTGATCTCTCTCTGTCAAATACATAAATAAATACAATCTTTAAAAAAAAAAAAAAAGAAAGAAAGGCCACCTGGACTTTAAACTGAACATACTAATTCTGTACCTAAGCAGCTCAAGGGAGTCTAACGAGCCTTAAAAGAACAACATACCCCAAGCAACGTTCACATGAAGATGAACACACAGAGACACTTTCAACATGTAAACTGTTTATTGGGCCTCAGTGTCTGTCTGGGGATCCTTGAACAACCATTTCTATGGTTATGCAGGGTATTCAAACGTATCATATGACCACAGCTCTAAACAGTGAGGTTTGTCCAATAATTACAAGGCCAACACCCAGCTGACTAAAGGAAACTTAAATGTAGGCTAAATGTAACAACAAGAGGGGCACCTGGGTGGCTCAGTGGGTTACAACCTCTGCCTTCAGCTCAGGTCATGATCTCAGGGTCCTGGGATCGAGCTCAGCGGGGAGCCTGCTCCCCCAACCCTCCGCCTGCCTCTCTGCCCCCTTGTGATCTCTGTCTGTTGGATAAATAAATAAAATCCTTGGGAAGAAAAAACATCTTAAATATAACAGCAAGAGAAAAAACTATATGGAACCCAAGAGGAAAGCAAGAAATGTCCAAGTCATTAATTGAAAACAAAAACAAAAACACCCATACAATTTCACAGATTATTAAAAAATAGAATTTAAAAAAGAAGGATAACATCTTCATGAATGAGAACATGAAATATTGTTAAGTTGTTGCTTCTCTCCCCAACTGTCAACAGGGAGCATTTAATAAAGAAACATGTTAAACTACACCATTGGGATACAATCAGCAAAATAGAAGTGTTGGCAACTCTACCAGACAAACACCCAAGTTCTCCAAAAACAATATATTTCAAGAGGAACACAAAAGAAATGGGGAAATAACATAAAGTTTTAAAAATACTTAAAAGATACAATAACAATTATAATCTGTTAATCTTGTTTGATCCTGATTTTTTTAATTATTAAAGCTTTTTTAATTTAAAAATTTTAAACAACTGGAAATTTGAACATTGGATATTTGATAAGGAATTATTGCTCCATTTTGTTAACTATGATAGTAAAAGTGCAGTTATTAGTTTAATAGTCCTTATCTTTTAAAGCTTTTGCTAAATTTCTTAATTTTCCCCTGTAGTTGCAAGCCAATCAATTCACAGGAAGGGCTGGGATTTAAAGGTAAAATTTACATTTGTAAAATATTTACAAATAAAATATACCTGAGATTTGTTTCAAAATACTATAAAAGGTTAAACCCTGGCACAATTCTTTATTACTGTTAGTTTTATACAAGTAAAAAGAATCAAAAACAGAAGGATATATTCCAGTGCCCTTGCTACGGACTCAATTTTCTTTGAATAAAAGCTTGCTACCTCAGATTTCTGGAAGGTCTGCTTTGAGGTATGATAGAGTAAGTGGTATCAGACTAGCTCTCTCACTTGACCAGAAAAAATTTAGCTAGAAATATTGGTAAAATATAGGAAACAAATATAGACTATGACCCTAAGATAAAAGATAAGAATGAGATAAGCCCAATAATTGTTTTTGCTTTCTGACTAGATATATATTCCTAAATAGAAAGCTAGGAGGGAGATTCCTTAGCAGAGAAAAGAGTCCTTGCTGGCTTGAGAAGACAGAGCTCCAAGTTAGGGAGGCTGTAGTAGCATCGAGTACTTGAGAGAAGAGAGCTATGCGGAGAAAGAATCCAGAAATCGGGAAAAGGATCTCCTCAAATTTGGTCTTAATCTTAAACTGCTGGCATGCATCTGGTGAGAGTATAAGATGCTTGGTAGAGAAAAACAATAAAGGAATAATCAATTACCAGGGAACTATGCACTGAGCAGCTACAAGAGCTCACATAGGACTGGGGGACTTTGAAAGTCCTCCAGACAAGAGATTTCATTAAACATTTAAATAATTCCACAGAGACTAGGAGAGGACACAACTTAATAGTGGGGCTAAAATCACCCTAGAGCAAAGGTTTCAAAATGACCCTAACTGAGCTCAAAAACAAACCTCAAAGGATCAAGCAGATCCAGGAGTAAATTAACTGCCTGCCAGAATAAAGCCCAACACTGTTTAAATAAAGACAACAAAATCAGGCACTCAACAAGTGGCATCAAATGTTTCACATTCAATCAAGGATTACTAGACACACGGAGAAGCAAAAAAATGAGACCTCTATGCAGAATGAAATCAGGCATTAGAAAGAGATCTAGAAATAACATAGATGCTGAAATTAGCAGAAAAAAAACTTTATGACAAATATAAATGTGGTCAAGGATTTAAAGGAAAACATGAACAAAATGGAAACTTTATATTGCTTGTAGGCATAAGTCTAGAAAAGACAAATCTGATCTATAGTGACAGAAGGCAGAGCCACAGATGACTAGGGGTACTGATGGGAGATTGCCCAGAATGGGGCTCCAGGAATTTCTTTTTAAGATTTTATTTATTTATTTGACAGAGAGAGAGATCACAAGTAGGCAAAGAGTCAGGAAGAGAGAGAAGGGGAAGCAGGCTCCCCACTGAGCAGAGACCCCAATGTGGGGTTCAATCCCAAGACCCTGAGATCGTGACCTGAGCCGAAGGCAGAGGCTTAACCCACTGAGCCACCCAGGCACCCCAGGAAATTTTTTTAATGGAATATTTTATAACTTGATTGGGTGCCTGTTATACTCAAAACTCATCAAAATGTACACAAAATGTACACCTCTTATTAGACATGTAAATTATATCTCAAAAAAAAGCTGATTTTAAATACTCAAAAAATGAATAAAAATAAGCAGAGGAAAGTGGATGAGGGTGTGAATGGACCTAGACTGGCCACGAGTTAATGATTTGTGAGGCTGGATGGTAATTTGCTATATTACTCAAAATTCCCTATAATTAAAAAAAAGTTGGGTGTATATATCTTTTAAGGGGAAGAAATAGACTGCTGTTTCTGTCAGAGGGAATATAATATTGCAGAAGCATTTTCTTTAGCATCTCCTTAAACATTTTCTTTTTCAAAAAAATTTATTTTTCTTTTTCAACCCCAATTCTTATTTCATTCCTACTACCTCCTCATAGACACTCACTCTAAGTGCTCTACATCCTTGTATATTTATGTATCTTTGAAAAATAATATTGCCTTTGGTATGCATGTATTTTATATATATGATATTGTGTCATGGATTTCATCTTGTTTCTTCTTTTTTGTTTGAGTCAGCACTATTTAGAAGGGATATGTATCTCTTCTTTATTGCTCTGACTGTTGAAAGGGTTTTACTTATTCATTCCCCTAGTGTGGGATGCCTTAATTGCCTCCTATATCTCACTTTCTCTCTCTCTCTCTCTCTCTCTCTCTCACACACACACACACACACACACGGAGCCCAAAAAATTCTTATTCATGTCCTCTGCATCTAGGTACTCGTTCTGTATAATTTGTTCTGTGTAATTCTGGTAGTGGAATGGCTGAATCTTAGACTATATACAGACTTAATTTCCACAAGGACTCCTTCTACCAAACCTTCAAATGGCTTCTCATCCTATTCAGAGTGAAATCCAAAGTCTTCGAATACATACAATGAATGCACTGGTTCTATGCCCCCATTTCTCTCTCTTGCCTCATTTCCTCTTACTCTCCTCCCAACAGCCTCACCTCAAGCCACACTAACGTTGTTGTTCCGTAAACATTTCAGGTTTGCTCTCAATTCAGGCCTTTGAGCTTGTTGTTCATTTTGCCTGGGACTCTCTCCTCCAGAATTAAATCCTTTATCCCTCACAGGTCTTTGCTCAAATGTCTCCTTCTCAGTGAAATCTTCCCTCACCACCAAATTTAAAATTTTAACGGTTCCTTTTTCCTCTAGCTGTTTCCCTATCCCTTTATCCTGTCTTTTCTTTTCTCCATATAATTTATCACCATATGACATACCTTAATTTTACTTTTTAATTGTGTTTGTTGTCTTCTCTCTTTACTAAACTGTAAGTTTAATGAAGGCAAATGTTTTTATATGTTTTTTTTCCCCCACTAACTGTTGATTTCCCTAACATCTAACATAGTTTCTGGCCCATTCTTAGCACTCAAATATTTATTAATTGAAATACTGCCAGGTTCATCTGTAAAATAACAATATAAGGCTTTATTACTGTAAGCAATATAAAGATTCTCATCCCCCTCATTTTATTATTTTTTTTTAAGATTTTATTTATTTATTTGACAGAGAGAGATCACAAGTAGACAGAGAGGCAGGCAGAGAGAGAGAGAGAGGGAAGCAGGCTCCCTGCTGAGCAGAGAGCCTGATGCGGGACTCGATCCCAGGACCCTGAGATCATGACCTGAGCCGAAGGCAGCGGCTTAACCCACTGAACCACCCAGGCGCCCCTCATTCCCCTCATTTTAGTCAAATATTTTGTATTGCATGACTTTCTAATTTTTGCCAATCTAATGGATATAAAACGTTATTGTATTTTTGCTTTAATTTTATTTTTTCTAAATTCTAGTGAAGTTAAGCATTTCCTTATATATTTGTTACATATTTGTAGCTACTTGCATTTTTCTAATCCAGAGCAAAGCCCTGTCTTCAATTCTATGAAGGCTGAGAGAGGTGAGGAAGCTGTGGAAGAAAAGTTTGAAGCTAGCAGAGGTTGCTGAGATGAGGTCGAAGATATTGCTGCCTGTGTTCCCCTCAAGGATTTTGATGGATTCCTGTCTCACATTGAGGTCTTTCATCTATTTTGTGTCTATTTTTGTGTGTGGTGTAAGAAAATGGTCCAGTTTCATTCTTCTGCGTGTGGCTGTCCAATTTTCCCAACACCATTTGTTGAAAAGACTGTCTTTTTTCCATTGGACATTCTTTCCTGCTTTGTCAAAGATTAGTTGACCATAGAGTTGAGTGTCCATTTCTGGGATCTCTATTCTGTTCCATTGATCTATGTGTCTGTTTTTGTGCCAGTACCATACTGTCTTGATGATTACTGCTTTGTAATAGAACTTGAAGTCTGGAATTGTGATGCCACCAGCTTTGGTTTTCTTTTTCAACATTCTTCTGGCTATTTGGGGTCTTTTCTGGTACCATACAAATTTCAGGATTATTTGTTCCATTTCTTTGAAAAAAGTTGATGGTATTTTGATAGGGATTGCATTAAATGTGTAGATTGATCTAGGTAGCATAGACATTTTCACAAATTTGCTCTTCCAATCCATAAACATGGAACTTTTTTTTTTCCATTTCTATGTGTCTTCCTCAAATTCTTTTATGAGTATTCTATAGCTTTCTGAGTGCATATTCTTTGCCTCCTCATTTAGATTTACTCCTAGGTATCTTATGGTTTTGGGTGCAGTTGTAAATGGGATCAACTCCTTAATTTCTCTTTCTTTTGTCTTACCGTTGGTGTATAGAAATGCAACTGATTTCTTCGCGTTGATTTTATATCCCAACACTTTGCTGAATTCCTGGGTGGGTTCTAGTAGTTTTGGAGTGGAGTCTTTTAGATTTTCCACAGGGAGTATCATGACATCTACAGAGAGTGAGAGTTTGACTTCTTCTTTGCCGATTTGGATGCCTTTTACTCCTTTTTGTTTTCTGATTGCTGAGGCTAGGACTTCTAGTACTATGTTGAATAGCAGTGGTGATGGTGGACATCCCTGCCATGTTCCTGACCTTAGGGGAAAAGGTCTCAGTTTTTCCCCATTAAGAATGATATTTATTGTGGGTTTTTCATAGATGGTTTTTATCATATTGGGGTATGTACCCTCTATACCTACGCTGTGAAGAGTTTTAATCAAGAAAGGATGCTATACTTTGTCAAATGCTTTTTCAACATCTATTGAGAGTATCATATGGTTCTTGTTCTTTCTTTTATTAATGTATTGTAGCACATTGATTGATTTGCAGATGTTGAACCAACCTTGCAGCCCAGGAATAAATCCCACTTGGTCATGGTAAATAATCCTTTCAATGTAGTGTTGGATGCTATTGGCTAGTATTTTGGTGAGAATTTTTGCATCCCTGTTCATCAGGGATATTGGTCTGTAATTCTCCTTTTTGATGGGGTCTTTTTCTGGTTTGGGGACCAAGGTAATGCTGGCCTCATAAAATGAGTTTGGAAGTTTTCCTTCCATTTCTGTTTTTTTAACAGTTTTAGAAGAATAGGTACAAATTCTTCTTTAAATGTTCAGTAGATTACAAACCTCTTCTCCCAAGCTGCTTTCAGGATTTTCTCTTTGTCACTAAGACTTGCAAGTTTTACTATTAGATGATGAGGTGTTGACCTATTTTTATTGATTTTTGAGAGGGGTTCTCTGTGCTTTTTGGATTTTAATGCCTGTTTCCTTCCCCAAATTAGGGAAGTTCTCCACTATAATTTGCTCCCATATACCTTCTGCCCCCCTCTCTCTTTCTTCTTCTTCTGGGATCCCAATTATTCTAATATTGTTTTGTCTTATGATATCGCTTATCTTGCAAATTCTTCACTCATGATCCAGTAGTTGTTTATCTCTCTTTTTCTCAGCTTCTTTATTCTCCATCATTTGTTCTTCTATATCACTAATTCTCTCTTCTGCATCATTTATCCTAGCAGTAAGAGCCTCCATTTTTTATTGTACCTCATTAATAGCTTTTTGATTTCAACTTGGTTAGCTTTTAGTCTTCTATTTCTCCAAAAATAATATCTTTAATATCTTCTATGTGTTATTCAAGCCCAGCTAGCATCTTTATAATCATCATTCTGAACTCGAGTTCTGATATCTTACTAATGCCCATATTGATTAGGTCCCAGGAGTCAGTACTGCCTCTTGGTCTTTTTTTTTTTTTTTGAGGTGAGTTTTTCTGCCTTGTCATTTTGTCCAGATAAGAATAGATGAATAGAGAATAAAATGCTAAAAGGTAACAATGACTCCAGAAAAATATACACTAACCAAATCAGAAGAGACCTGAAAGTGGGGGGAGAAAAAGGGGGGGATATATATTTATATATTTATTTATTTATTTATTTATTTATTTATTTATTTATTTTTAGGCTGGTGAATAGAAAAGAGCCACACACTTCATTTTGGGTATATTTTGGTCTATTAGAAGAAACTGTCTCCCAAAATTTTAAAGAAAGAAAATCTTATATATATACAAAATAAGGATAAGCACAATGAAGGGATGGAATATGAGTATAAAGATGAAAATTTAAAAAAGATTTTTAAAAAGGAATTCATAAGATAAGTTGATTGAAAAGAGAAAGAAAAAATTAAAGAAAATAAAAAGGGCAGAGAACGTGATCATGCTGGAGACTAGAACAAAGCCATACACTAGATTTAGGGTATATTTTGGTCTGCTAGAAGACACTGTATCCCAAAATTTTAAAGAAAGAGAAACTTATATGTATACAAAAATAAGGTTAAATACAATGAAGGGATAGAATATGACTATAACAATGAAAATTTTAAAATATTTTTAAAAAGGTACTGATAAGATAAAAAAGTTAAAATAAGAAAGAGGAAATATTTTTAAAAATAGAATAAGAAAAAAAAATAAAATTAAGAAATTTTAACTTTGAAAGACTAAAGAATCGTGGGGGGAAAGCCATGAATTCTATGTGTCACATTCCCCTAGCTGTGGAGTTCTGCAGTTCTCATTGATCAGTGAACATGTTCTTGGCTGGATGTTCTTATTGATCTTCTGGGAGAGGGGCCTGTTGCAGTGATTCCCAAATGTCTTTGCCAGAGACAGAATCACACCACCCTTGCCGGGGGCCAGGCTAAGTAATCTCCCAGTTCTGCCACTTGCTGGGCCCCTGGGCCCAACTGTGCTGTGGATCACGGTTTACAGCAACCCCAAGCTGAGAGCCCCTTCCTCAGCTCCATCTCTGCAGCAGGCCTCCTTGCTCCAACATCTGGGAGCTCTGCCACACTCAGGGACCCCGGTCTTTCTGTGACCCCCAGTGTCCTGAGACCACACTGTCCCGGCAAGTGTTCTACCACCCCCACCTTCCCACCCCTTCACCCCCACCCCCCACCTGGCTTAGCAACCACAGTGACGTCCCTCAGTGGAGCAGACTTCCAGAAGTTCCGATTTTGTGCTCTGCTGCTCTATTGCTTGCTGGGAGCTGGCTGATGGAGTCTCCCTCCTCCCTGTGGTCTATCTTCCCATATAGCACCTTGGAGTCACTTATCCTCACATCCTACCTTCCAGAAAGTGGTTGCTTTTATAGTCCTAGAATTGCTGCTATTCTTTTCTTCAATCTCCTGTTGAGTTTGTAGGTGTTCAGAATAGTTTGATATCTAGCTGAATTTCTGGAACCAGATAAAATCTAGGTCTCCTACTCCTCTGCCATCTTGCTCCTCCCCCCAGCAACAATGCAGTTTACTTGAACAGTTGAATGGATAATGACACTGGTACATTTCATGTCATGGAATATGACTCAGCAAAAAGGAACAAACTATTGGTACATGCAAGAACTTGCATAAAACTCAAGATATTATGCTTATCAGGGTGAAAAAGTCAACAAGATTTATGTACTGTACAACTTCATTTATATAATATTCTCAAATAACAAAATCATAGCTCAAATGACAAAAATCAACCATCGATGGTTGTCAGAGGTTAGGGAAAACATGACTATTAAGGAGTAACATGAGGTTGAGGAGTAACATGAGGGGATTTCTTTGCGGTGATGGAATAGTTCTGTATCTTGTATCTGGTTCTGTATCTTGAGTGTGGTAATTGTTCAACAAATCTAGATATATGATAAAATTTCATAACACCATAAATCAAAAACATTTTCAAAAAAGAGCAGGTGAAAACTGGTGATATCCAAATAAGATCTATTCTCAAGCATGAGCACCTAGGTGGCTCAGTCACTTAAGGATATGGCTCTTGATTTCAATTCAGGGCATGATCTCAGGGTCCTGGAATTGAGCCCTGGGTCTGGCTCCATGCTCAGCAGGGAGTCTGCCTCTCTCTCTCTCTCTCTCTCTCTCCCTCTCCTTTTGCCCCTCCCCTGCTTGTGCTCTCTCTCTCTCTCTCTAAAATAAATAAATAAACCTTTAAAAAAAAAAACTGTTCTCAAGTAATGGCATTGTACCAATGTCAATTTCCTGGGTTTTACAATGCACTATGATTCTCTAAGACATTCTCATTGGGAAAAACTGGGTGAAGGATACTCAGGAGAGTTCTCTACTATTTTTGTAACTTCTCATGAATCTTAAAATATTTCAAATAAAAAGTTATAATAAAAATAAATTTTGAAATATTATTGACTTCTATTTTCTGCCATCTACATTCCCATTTTCTTTATCATAATAGACTTGTGCACTTTGTATGCCTTTACTGCCCTTTTAGTGAGGTCTGTGGGGTAGTGCTAAACACTTGTGTTCATTCTGCTGCACTTAACCAGGAGTCCCTCTGTTCCAGTGTATTTCTTTCTTATTCTTGAAATAGCTATTCCAGAGTATTAACGGACTAGTTTCTCATGATAGTTGTGTTTTGAAATGAATATCTCTACCTTTATTTCTGTCAAGGATCATACTTATGGCCACTAAGTACCCAAACTGAAAAAACAATAAATGAAGCTAAATCAAACTTCCTTCATTTTATTCTTCTTAATACACTTTCTTATTGTAGCATAAAACATTATACAGAAAAATAACACGTAAATGTATAATTGATTGACATTTCACAGAGTAAATACACTCATACAAGCATTGTCCAGACCCAGATATTAAATATTACTAGTATCCAGAATCTCCCCTTTGCTTTCTCTGAATCATTAGTGTCCTCCTCAAAGATTACCCTCATTATACAGATGAGGAAATTCTAGCTTGGAAAGATGAAGAGATTTGTGTAAGCATCCACAACAAGTGGCAGAGTTGGAGTTCAAAGCCAAGTCTCCTAAAGACTAGGGCTTTTCTTCAGGTCAGCAATCTTTCTCCAAAATTAGCTCTATTTTTATACATCATAAGACTTCTTCCATGGGGATCCTGGGTGGCTCAGTCAGTTAAGTGTCTGCCTTTGGCTCAGGTCATCATCTCAGGGGTCCTGGGATCGAGCCCCGCATTGGGCTCTCTGCTCAGCGGGGAGGCTGCTTCCCTTCCTCTCTCTCTGCCTGCCTCTCTGCCTACTCGTGATCTCTATCTGTCAAATAAATAAATATTTTTTAAAAAGACTTCTTCCCAAAGTTAGTGCTCCTATTTCATTTATATTGAACACAGTTTTAAGGATCTGCAAATGGAATCAAGTAAGTGGCCATTTGGTCTCCTTGCCATACCTAGACACTTTATAATTAAAACTGCATTCATTCATTCATTCATTCATTCAGTAGCATGCTCTATGAGAAGGATAAAGAATTAAACAACCCTTCTCCACCAGAGTAATTGCAAAAACAACTGACTTTAATATAAAGTAGAATGATATGAGCATTAAATAAAAATATGGAATCTCCCCCTTCCCATTTATCCTGACAAGGCTGACAAAATCATCTTTCTAAAACACGAATTTCATCATACCCTACTCCCAAAGACCTTTACCCTCTTCCTATCACATATTGCCTATAGAATAAACTCCACATTCTTTAGTCTGGCATCTGACTCCTATAGAACGCCAGAGGCAGAGGCCATTCCTCTCTACCTCACCCCCAATAGTGTTGAAACAAGATACACCTGGATTTCAACGGCAGCTCTCTCCTTTCCTAAATGTCTGGCAAATGGTTCAACCACTCTCAGTTTCAGTGTCCATATTTATAAACTAGAGATAAACTTTCTTTGCAGAGTCTATAAGGTAAAAGGAACTAATGATGTATACAATGTACTTTGCCCAGCGCTTAGCACATAGTACGTGTTTTGTGAGTGGTTAAGCATGTTGGATACTGTATCATGCTGAGCTGCTTGTAATTCCCAACTCGATGTTATCCAACTATTTCTTCTGTTTGGGATGTTTGGGATGTTCTTCTCAGCTGGTGCCTCAATAGAGATGCTCCATATTTAAGGAAAAGAGAAGAGTTTAGTAAGATCTGGAGCACAGAGCTGGAGCTCTCAATGTTCCTGCTGAGGATTCAATCCTGTGCCAACTCTGAAAATACCAGATAATGGTTTTCTTTCTTTTTTTTTTTTTTTTTTTTAAGGTAGATGTGGTTATACACCCACATCAGGAAAGAGAAAGGCACAGAGCTCTCCTAAGCAAGGAATTAAGCTGGTATTTGTATTTGTATCGTGGTGATTGGCTTTACCTTCTCATTTTGCATAATCTCTTTTTCAATGGTGAGGAGTGTAATTTCCCTTCAGTTCATAGAATAGTACTTGGAGAGGACAGAGAGGAAGTCTCTGCATTTTGTGAAAGAGAAAATTACCGGCACCCCTTTTGTTCCCTTAGGCAGGATTTGGATGGATTACTCATACTTAAAAAGGAAGGCGGCTTTTAACCTTAAAAAAAAAAAAAGAAAGAAAGAAAGAGAGAGAGGGAAAAAAGGAAGAAAAGAAAGAAGAAAAAGAAAACTCCTTGCATTAACACAGTGCATTGACATGTTACTAAATCTAAGGAATTTTGAAGGACAAATTCCCAGACTCTATCCGAAACATGAAACAAATTCTTCAAACACAAGCCACCAAGCTCATCAACTTGTTCAGATCCCCGCAACTTTGGTTTCACCAAACTGTTCACTTAGCTCCTTGATTGGCTGCTTAACCCTTCCAGGCTGATTGGGGTGGTGGACAGGGGGAGTCTGGAAGGAGCGGTTCAACAAGCTCAGAGCCTCGGCCCCTCTTGGAAGATCAGACTTCTGGAATCGATTTGGGTCCAGAATTGCATTACCCGAGGAATGTGGAGTATGCAGTCCTTGATGGCTTGTGAACCACACTTCCTGAAGCTGGCCACCAGCCAGAGCTAAGTCCATCAGCATTTTAAAAATGAATTCTTTACGAGACAAAGAACAAACTGCCCAATTTTGAAATCACTGACACAGAAAGCTGGTCTGTAAGTAACCTAAAACTTGGTCGACATTTAGACTCCTTTGTATTTCTAGTACATGGTGAATCAAATGTCACCCCAAAATGTCTTTTCCTTTCTATAGACAGGCATTGTAAGGTCTTGAATAGCTTAGGATTGCATCTTGCTGAAACTTAACTGCTCTACCCAGAAGTCTGTTTCTCTGTCAGTAATATTGTTCACTCACTGCTCAAAAGACAGGACAGGCAGGATTAAGTGCAGTAAGGAGGGGAAAAGAGGAGTCATGATTTTGTCTAAGTACTAAAGTCTAGTGGACAAGATGAGACAAATATCTAGGACGGATGCTTAAAAATCCACATAAAGCAGTACTTTGGAGAGGAAAGAGTGGGTTTTGAAGACATGACTAAATCCAAGGACAACCCAGCTGCTGAGAAAAGATGGGGAAGCATGCTCAGAAGCACGAGTCAGCAAAAACAGCAGTGGGCCTGCCCAGCTGGAGTAGAGAAATCCCAGCCTGAGAGTATGGTGGGATGAGCGTAGGGTAGGGAGAGGAAGGGTGGGTAGACAGGGAGTCTGGTGGGAGCTCAACTTTGCTTTATTTTTCCACATAGATTGTAAGTATTTTAGTTATGTTCCTACTCTCGACCAAGGCATATTTTTACCTGATATTGTTCAGATATTATTTCCTTTCTAGCTCTCATTTGGATCATTTCTTTCAAAGTCAAAGTGATTGCCCCTGAAAATGTGCTCTCAGCCCGTAAAAATCACTCCGGCTCTCAAATTCTCCACTACCATGTAAGTCACCACATGAAGTAGATTTATTTTATCCAAGGAGGGAAGTCTTTCTTTTGATTCTGGTAACACACGCATGGGCCTTCTATTCCAAAAATTGTTTAATTAATTCTCTAGTGCTCTGCAGGCAAATCTGATGATGTCATTCCCCCACTACTGAATCTCAGCAACTTACATGATCATGACGATGATGCTTCACCATCAATGTCCATTCTCACATGTGGGAGCTGCCAAATTTCCTTTTCCACCAATGAAGAAGTCTAAGAAAAACCTACCCGAAAGGTGAATGTCTTACAGATCTTAGAGTCAGAATTACACACCTATTAGGTCAATTCCTCATTATATCAATAATAAAAAGCAACATTTTCAAAACGTATTGAGATTCTAGTGAGGCCAATATTTCCAAGTAAACCTTAATATTGATCCCAATGAATTGAATCACACCAATTACACGCAACCTAGAGCTAGCCTGAGGGAATCTTTCCAAATTGAATGAATCTTTCATGAGTTGTTTTTTTAATTCCGACTTCTAAAATAACACAAGGACTCTCATTTTTTACCCTATTTCTGATCAGACTTGAACCAATGCAATTAAGTTAGCCTGAGTATAAATGCTTTGAGGATATAAAAAATGTCTAGAATAGTCCTTTGGTGAACAGATTAGGGGATAAGTGAACGAATGCATGATTTTCTTTTTAAAGAAGCTCTTTTCATTAGTCAGGGATGGGCCAAACAATATGAAATGGCTGAAGATGGTAACAAATAAGACTGATTAAATCACTTGGGACGTCTTAAGCTGGTGTAAACAAGACTGTGTAGAGAAGCATTAGTTCACCTGGCGAGGAAATCAAGGTGATTGTACTTGTTATCATCATGAACTACTGCAAACTAACTTTCCACCGAGCAGTACATTCCAGGGCTTTGGAAGACCTCAACAAACCATAACATATCTTCCCATCAGGGAGGGCCCCTTAAAGATAATCTGATACAGTCCGTGTGTTTACATGGAAGAAGCAAAGGTCCAAGGCAGTGCTATAACTTGATCAATGTCACACATTTGTAGCAGGGCATGAAGGGTGTCCTTGTTCCAACCTAGCTAAGGCTCCCTCTACTACATCATGGTTCCAGGCTAGGAACTCACAGGAAGGAGGAACAGCCAGGTCAATGGAAACTGACGAGCCCAGGATGCAAGACCCAAAAGGGCTATGTAGGAAAGGCTGAGCTGGCTGCTAGGTATTCAGAAGCAAACTGAGCAGTTTCCCAAGGGATGCTAAATTCAGGTCTAAGAGCCAGGAGACTGAAAACCAGGTGAAGTAAAATTCAGGAAAGCTCTGTTGGGCAAAGCTGGAGAGGGAACTTGGCTCCAGTCCGGTCAGTAACCTCAATTGCTACAAGGATCTGCCCAAAGGCACCAACGCCAGAGAATTGGAGTTTCTTCTGCAGTTGGCTGAGGCAAGGATAGAGTGGCTCATGAGATCTTCACAACAAACATTACTAAGGGAGACACCATCATTTCCAAGGATGCCAGGGCAGAAATAAAACTGAGGACCACAAAGAAATGACAGGGTGCTCAGATCCAAGCAGAACAAAAGGGCAGAGACTGGCCAGGGGTTGTTTGGAAAGAGAAATATCTTCACCCTCATGTCAAGAAGAGAAAAATCACTAAGAAGAGAAAAGAGATTGTGTTGAGATGTACGTTGACGCCTTACCGCGGCTGATAAAGGCAAGGCAGCACAGAGCACTGTGTACTAGAGGATTAAACAGTTTCCAGAGCCTGAGAAGAATAGGGCTGAAGCGGAACTCGAGGGAGGGTTTTCAATCTCAGGAGCTAGAATGTCTGAGTATCTTGGGAGGAGGAAGCAGCCTTCCAAGGGGTGGGGTTGGCGGAACAAGGACCGTGCTGCAGGGTCGCCTCACCCAGGCTCCTGGATAGAAAAATTACAATTCAGACCATGCCAACTGGCATGGCAGAGGGACATCATAATCCCAAGGGGAGAAATGAGGCTTCTTCAGAAGTTGAAACAAACTCAGCCCCGCGGCCAAGCTGTCTTGCTGCAGCCACAGAGTGGTGAATTTGGCAAGGGTCAACAGATTGTAGTCATTCCGGAGCCCGGGCTGACCAGTTTGGCTGAAATGGCTCAGGAACAGAATGGTTGCCATGTGTGTAGACGCAGCTTTGATGAATTATCTAGATGTTTGGGCTACATCCGATCAAATATTTGGAGAATTAGAAAAATCAAAATAATTGACAATATCATATTTTTCTTGGAGTTTCTGCCAGATGGTTTGGCATCACTATCTTTACAGTCAGGGAAGAAAAGGATGAAGAATGTAAATATCTAGTTAAAAAAAAAAAAAAAGCAAAAGTTTCCTTTAAAAAAAAAAAACAAACAAACCTTGATGTTATACTGTGAGCTCAAGTTGGGGCTATCTGTTCACAGGTAAAATGAAGTGTTATCCTTAACGCATTACAGGAGAAATCTCCTTAAACTTACCTTAATGCAATCTCATCTGTCTGATTTATTAGAAACAGACATATTGAAGAAAATGAGCATATACATGATTCAGAAGGACTGAGTCTGGCTTTATTCTTTATGTGGGAAGCAGTGAAGAGCTTAGGATTTGGAGTCAAAAGGACTTCCAATTAGAGTGCTCTTGCATATCCAAAGATCAAATTGCTTAACTTCTCTGGGCCACAGCATATACACACCTCTAAAACCGGGGTGAAAATAGCAGAGCTCTACGAGACAATTACAAGCATTAGCTGAGATCACGCATGGAGCATAGAATTCAGTGCCCAGGACATAGTAGGTGCTCAGTAAATGTTCGCTATGACCTAAACAAGGTTGGAATGACTCGAGGAAGGGGACCAACACATCTGGGTGGGTTATTTTTGTTTGTTTGTTTTTAACTCTGGAGAATCATGCCGGAGAGCTTCCTGTTTCCTAGAGCACTGACTTACCTCACCGCTAAGAACCACACCAATTCTAAACTTCTGAGTGTCGATTATTTTATAATTACATATCTGAAGTCATTACTCACCCTTTTTTACCTGTTGTCCAATCATCATTAATTTGTTAAGAAGGGACACCCAGCAAGTGCTGAACCAAGTGTAGGGCCACTGCGGCTATGACAGCGAAGGAGAACAGATTGACGAAGATGTTCACTATGTAGGGGTCAGCAAATCCACAAATCAAGACGGACTATACACCTAAAAGAATGACTCGGTGCCTGGCAGTTTGCAGGCATTATCTCATTTAAATCCCATCACTCTGAGATACATACCCTCATTATCCCTATTTCCCAGAAAATAAAATTTAGGCTTGAAGAGCCTTTTAAAATTTACCTGAGTTATATATAGCTAGGAAATGGCACAGACCCAGGCTACCGAGCCTGTCTCACCACTCCACTACCTACCTATCATGCTTCCTAAGCTAGTCTTTTAATAAATGCCATGCTACCTTTTTCTTCTCCTTCTCCTTCTCATTCTCCTCCTTCCCCTCCCCCTCCTCCTTCTTCTTTTCTGATTAATCTATGTGGTAGTATACATTGTCTTTGTAAAGTGGAAACTCAGCAGGTACTATGAATGAAGTAATGGAATGGAAAAGTAGGTTCTGATCATAACTTGAGCACTAAGTAGTAAGCAAGTTATTTCAAGTCTCCAGTCCTGTGTGTCCTTTGCTTTACAATATCGTTAGAGTGTTTTAACTCTAAAATTCATTTCATCCTCATGAACTGACCTAGACTGAGAATTGGTGTCCTGGATTAAAAGCATGTGTTTTGGGGCGCCTGGGTGGCTCAGTGGGTTAAGCCGCTGCCTTCGGCTCAGGTCATGATCTCAGAGTCCTGGGATCGAGCCTCGCATCGGGCTCTCTGCTCAGCAGGGAGCCTGCTTCCTCCTCTCTCTCTGCCTGCCTCTCTGCCTGCTTGTGATCTCTCTGTCAAATAAATAAATAAAATCTTAAAAAAAAAAAAAAAGCATGTGTTTTCCTGACCATCATCAAATGTCTAGAGGACAGCCCTTAGGTATTGACCTAGAAGGAACAGTAAAACAGAGCATTATCTCATTTAAATCTCCAAGACTTGGCATGTTCTCTTCGCCTTGATACCTTTGCTTCTGGGATTTTATTCACTGCTTTGGGCCTGCAGTTTCTCTTCTCCTGTATCTTTATTATCTCTCCCCAGTCTCACTGTGTACCCAAGAGCAAATCCCATAACAGAAGTCATCTGCTTTGTCTGTCCAAAAGTGAGGACTCACTTTGAGATCACCGACATTATTAAATTGCTGACTCCTCTACCTAGGAGTGCTAGTCCTTGGCATTCCTGTTAACCATAGCATACTACTATTCATGGTGACCAACTCATTTGAGACTACTGAGGAGAAAATAAACTCATTTCCAGAGTTAGTCATGGGAGGAGGCAGGAGGTTCTTCTACTCAACAATTATTGATATTCTATTCCCATGAAAATACATATTCTTTTATTTTTAGCCTCTTGAAAGCTGTTACTTTCCAACGTTTAGGAATGGAGCAGGCAGGGGTGGACAAAGTGACATCAGCCCAGCGACATTATTTTCATTGTCTGCCATACCCCTGGATGGTTTCTTGGCTGATAAAAGTCACAGCTTTCAAATTCCCCCAATGGAAAATTCTCTATGTCTGACTTTTGAATACCCGTTAATGGTGATAAGTTGGACCTGCCTGGCCTTGTTGTTCAGTTAAAGCTAATGAACAGGCCCACCTCTTACACTGTCAATGCAAAAGAAGATTAATATTCCTTCTTACTACAAGGCAATTTCCTGACTCTGGAAGCCCAAAAGATAGCACATTTTTTTTCCAAGCTGTGGTCCTACCAAATGACTTCCCGAAGAGGTGCTCGAAGAAGAAGAAAGGGAAAAATAGAGATACCACAAATGCTGCATAGACTAAATTTAAAAGCCATGATTTCAAACATTGGCTTGAGGAATTTACTCACTTTTTTTTTTTTTTAGCTGTATTGATCACTTCATTTGTACCTGGTGAGGAAAAGACAGTGAATGCTACTGCTATTTTGTCTCGAGTCGTTCATAGCCTGCTGAAGGAGACGGTGAAGTAATCAGACCATTTTAATTTAGAGTTGAGTGTTTTCCTCACCACAACCCAACAGTCCCCCAGAGAGTTGGACAAGTTCTAACTTTAGGAATCCACTCACACCAGCTCCTTGAGCAGTTGGATCTGCAACTGGAAACCACAAGATGAAGGGTGAAATTTTCTTCAGACATCTCTGTAACAGCTACTCAAGCCACCAGAGGCCCACAGAAGAAGGCCGGAGCTGTGTTGCAGGATCAGCTGCCAAAGCTTCTTGCTGACTCCGTCTGTATCATCGACATTAACATCACACCTCCTCAGCATCTCGGGGCACAACTCAACTCTGACATTTTCACACTCAGAGCCAGTCAGAAGCAGAAACTGTTTGTGTTGCTGACATGTCATCCTCTTTTAGCCCTCTTACATCAGCCAGTCTGCTGTCTTTCCACCAGCTCCCTTCAGTGTGGATCATGAGGCACTTGGAAAACAAGACAGGAAGTAACTCTCACGTCACGGAGATGGTCCACAAGAGATGAGTAATTTGTGGGGAAATATTAGGTGTCCTGAGTGTCCTCATCCCCTCCTCTCCTGCCTTCATATTTCTAGTCTTGCCAGCCTATACATTTGGTTCCTCCGTATCCGTTCCCCTGATGGTGCTCCCTCTACTCAAGGACACCTCAGCCTTCAACTCTAATCCAGTAGCCTTCCAGTCAGGAAATCACTACTTAGCTTCCTTGGGTCCCTTTGGAAGTTTTTCCTTCACAGGTTCCTCCTAAGGCCATCACTTCAGGGACATGAAAGGCTGCTCCAGGCACTTGGGAATGTTTGGACACTGATTAAGAATCTCTTCAGAAGACACCAAAGAGAAGACGTCTCTCAACATCAAAGTATACAAAATGTTTCTCCTCACGTTAAAATGCTTTCATAGTTTAGCATATATACAATTTCTGTGACTGTTACAAAAAGAGCTCAAGTTTTACATCTATTTTGAATGTTAATTTAAAAAAAATTCTGTTTAACTTGCAACCAGGATTCTACTTTTCAGAGATAATCAACAATTGCTAAAATCCTATTTTCTTCCTATTGGTAACTAGAAACTCATACTGAGGACAAAGATAAATCAAGTACCACATGTTCCAAAGAAAGCTGAAAGTATTTGGAGTCAGGTATTTCCATTTTCTTTCTCTCTCTCTCTCTCTCACACACATACACACACACACACACACAACATCAACAACATTCTGTATTGGTAGGTGCATAAGCAAATTACTAAAAGGAAGAAAAATTTGAGTCAGGATTCAAAGAATTGACTAGAAATGTGGTCTACAGGCCCCCAGGAGAGTGTGTGGCTTTCTTTCTCCCTTTTCTTTGGGATGGGAGACTTACTCACCCCATCAAGCCAGTGGAGGAAGTTCCAGTGACATTGAGAGAGGAAGAAAGTAAAATCAGTCCCTTGAGCTAAAGCCATATTGCCAGGACAGGGAGGTTTAAAGATGAGCACTAAATTGGAAATGGAACAGAAATTTTAAAACAAATTAAATTCAAAGAACGAGACTGTATTCACTAATAACTGAAAGGCTACAGAAGTGGTATCTGTCCCAGATATTAAGAAGCAAAATAAAGGAAGTTTGAACATCTTCATATGAAGTGTTTTAGTGCTTTGGGGGGAGGTTTTGAATATAGATTGTTTTTTATTTAAAATTTGACTAACATTCAACTTATTTAAATTATACATTCAAAAACCTCATTAACGTCAAGTTAAAAATCTTATTAGTCATTTACTTGTTTGATAAGTTTTAACAATAACTTTGAAATAACTTAAAACATAACTTTTAGGGATCTGTAAATAATGTTTGGTCTCACTTATGAATGTACTTAATTAGACACTTTAAATAAGTTAAACTAAGTTTGTAGGTAAAATACAACAATCTAATTGCTTTTTAATATTTGGTTGTATGAATCCACAAAAAAGCACCTTTATAAGTACTAAATAATTTTTTTATATCTTAAATAATTCTTATAATTTAAAAATATGGTGACTCTAAAATCCTTTACTGTGGTCCAATACTTTGCATAACATTTCAATTTGAATGCACAGTGTAAATTAATTGTTCAGTCATATTGTTTAAATTAACACCATAAGGCTATTAGTCTATGACATAAATTCTGTAAAAGACTTTAAGTGTATAAAACATACGTGCAGATTATAAAAGTTATTGTATTATTTATTTGTATTATTAAGTATTGTAAAAATACTAATAACATAGTCTTTAGTTTCTTACATGTTTTTATACTTAATTTAACATTTCCTAGGATTAAAAGATGGACCCACCCCCAAAAGAGACAGGAACTTGAGGTTGCCTACCCATGAAGCCAGTAACATTAGAAATCCTGGAGCTCTAGACATCACCTAAGAACAATTCTTCTCACCTACCCAACTATAAGCCTGAACTCCTCTTTGTAGCATTATGAAACATTTTTGATTCTTTGACTATTTTCAGAAATGTATACCTTCAATGGAATATTACGCAGCCATCAGAAAGGATGAATACCCATCATTTGCATCAACATGGATGGAACTGAAAGGGATTCTGCTAAGTGGAGTAGGTCAAACAGAGAAAGACAATTATATGGTTCCACTCATATATGGAACATAAGTAATAGTATGGAGGACCATAGAGGAAGGGAGGGAAATCTGAAGGGGTAGAAATCAGAGAGGGAGACAAACCATGAGAGACTATAGGCCCCAGAAAACAAACTGTGGGTTTCAGAAAGGAGGGAGGTGGGGGGAAGGGGTAACAGGGTGATAGGTATTAAGGAGGGCATGTGTTGTGATGAGCACTGGGTGTACTACACAGTGGCTAACGGAACATAATAAAATATAATAACATAATAAAAATATAAACATAATAATGTAATAATATTAAGCATAATAACATAATAAAACAATAAAAAAGAAATAAAAGTTAAAAAAGAAATGTACAACTTCCTTCTAGACTAAACAGTTGATTAAAGTTGTTCTTTTTCTTGCTCTCAACTTATGGACATATATTTTTCCTTTAACTCTAATAAATTTGTGCTTGATGGAAGCCTCAGATAACTAAACATGTTTTCTAGTTGTTCAGTGACAGAGAGGGAAGGGTTAAATTCCTTCTTTCTAATTGTAGACTTATTGATTTCTCCTAATAGTTCTGTCCATTCTTGCTTCACATGTTCTAAGACTATGCCCATGTAAATTAAAAATCGTTTTATCTTTTGTTAAAGATTTTATTTATGTATTTATTTGAGAGAGAGGGAGTGAGAGCATGAGTGGGGTGAGAAGAGGAGGCAGAGGGAGAGGCAGACTCCCCACTGAGCAGGGGTGGTTGGGGGCTGGATCCAGGACTCTGGGATCATGACCTGAGCTGAAGGCAGACACTTAACTGACTGAGCCACACAGGTGCCCCTAAAATCATTTTATCTTTAAGATGAATTTAAGCTTTAATAATTCCAAAAGGATGCTTTGTATCTCTCATATTACCTCCTAACTTAAAGTCTATTTAGTTGATACTAACAAAGCTATACCTTTTTACTCTTGATTTGCATTACATAATTTACATGATATATTTTTCCAAGTTTTGAATTTAATCTATCTATATCTTTGTTTTTAAATGTGTCTCTTGTAGACAGTGTACATTTTGATTAGTTTTAATTTGGAGACTTTAACCCATATTCATTTTCATTTACTGCAATTACTAATGTACTTAGGTTTAAACCTAATGTTTTATTTTTGCTTTATTTTGCTTATTTTGTCCTGGTTGTTCTTACTTTTCTTGTTCTCCCTCATTTTTTATATTCTTTCAGTAGATTATATTCTATCATTCCATTTCTTTCCTATGTTTGGAAGTTACGTTAGACTATGCATACTTAAATCTAAAACTAATAAATACCTTTATCCTCTTCATAGAAAAAAATATATATATATGTAGTCATGTTGTCATATAAAATGTCATGTTTTTTAATTCTAGGATTTTTTTAAGATTAGCACAATGACTTCACAAAATTTCAAGAATATTTAAAAATACAGCCAATTGAATTTTATTTTTCACATGGTTTCAGCTGACATATAGCCCCAGCTTATGAAAATTTCCTCCAGATACAATAAACTACACACTATGGTTGAAGGTAATATATGGAGGAAAATGAAATCATTTGCACCATTGGAGTTGTAAATGATCAAATATAACAGGTTAGAGAAAATTATCCTGACTTTATATACATATAAGTAATAATATATATAAATATGTGTTAGACACTTTATATAAATATATATATTATACACTTTACATTAAACTAAGTTTGTAAATGTAATATATTCTAATTCCTTTCTAATATTGGTTGTATGATCTACAAAAAGAATCTTTATGAATACTAAATAATTCTTTTATAACTTAAATAATTATTATAATTTTAAAATATGGTGACTGGGACGCCTGGGTGGCTCAGTCAATTAAGCATCTGTCTTTGACTCAGGTCATGATCCCAAGGTCCTGGGTTTGAGTTCGTGTCAGGCTCCTTGCTGAGCAGGGAGCCTGCTTCTCCTTCTCCCTCTGCCTGCCACTCCTCCTTCTTGTGCTTTTTCTCTCTCTGACAAATAAATAAATAAAATATTTTTTAAATAATAAAAATAAATAAAAATTGAAATGTGACTATATATATGTATACACACACACACAGACACAAACACATAAAATCAGGAGAATTTTGTCATGTAAATTTG
This sequence comes from Lutra lutra, assembly GCF_902655055.1. Classification (NCBI taxonomy): domain Eukaryota; kingdom Metazoa; phylum Chordata; class Mammalia; order Carnivora; family Mustelidae; genus Lutra; species Lutra lutra. The sequence goes on along the minus strand of NC_062287.1, from coordinate 17,497,702 downwards.
TTCCGAATTATTTATTTATTTATTTATTTATTTTAAAAAAATATTTTATTTATTTATTTGACAGAGATCACGAGTAGGCAGAGAAGCAGGCAGAGAGAGGAGAAAGCAGGCTCCCCACAGAGCAGAGAGCCTGATGTGGGGCTCGATCCCAGGACTCTGGGATCATGACCTGAGCCAAAGGCAGAGGCTTTAACCCACTGAGCCACAGGTGCCCCTCAAATTATTTATTTTTAATACCACCAAGGCATCTTGTTATATGGCTAAACCAGTTATTTGATTATTCACTTTTGGCCAACTATTACATTTTTCCAAGTTTTCTTTTTTTTCACTCTAGTAACTAACACTGTGCTGCATTTGTTTGCACATAAATATCTGTGAAAATCTCTGATAGTTTTTTCAATGCAAATACCTTGAAATGAGATGACTTGAACAAGGGTGTGAGCACATAGTAAACAAATATTGCCAAATCACTCTCCAGTGAGGTGGCTCCAATTTTCACTCTCCAGAAACAAAACCTGAGTTTCTGTTTAAATAATTCTTTCCAACATCAATTATTATCACTGAAAAAATATATGCACTTGGTTGTTGGAAAAGTGAGAAAAATAAGTATTTTGTTTTAATTCTAATTTCTTTCCTTATCATGACCTTGGACTTTTTTTTTTTTAAGATTCTATCTATTTATTTGACAGAGAGAGATCACAAGTAGGCAGAGAGGCAGGCAGAGAGAGAGAGAGAGAGGGAAGCAGGCTCCCTGCTGAGCAGAGAGGCCCGATGCGGGACTCGATCCCAGGACCCCAAGACCACGACCTGAGCCAAAGGCAGCGGCTCAACCCACTGAGCCACCCAGGTGCCTGACCTTGGACTTCTGATTAACCTTATTAGTCCCTAGAGTTTTTCCTCATGAAGTATCTGTTCATGCCCAATGCTGTTTCTAAATTTGAATGCTTATCATGTTCTTATTATTTCAATATTTATAAATTAAGTGTATTGACCTATTGTCTTTACATAATTTGAAAATACTTGTATACTTTATTTGCCTTTTAGATCAATTTACAATACTTTATCATTTGTAGAAGTTTGCAGTCAAATATCTTAATATTTTTCCTTTATGGTTTCAATAATAATGATTTATTGTCAAAATATTCATTGTATAATTCATTACATCAATAATTTTGAAAACTCAAAATAGACAAAACAATCCTGAAAAAGAACAAAGTTATGCTCCTCAATTCCAAAGCTTACTATAAAAATACAGTAATCAAGATAGTGTGGCACTGATTTAAAGATAAACATACAGATCAATGGAATAGAATTAAGAAGCCAAAAATAAACCTTTATAGTTATGGTCAGTTGATTTTAGACAAAGATGCCTAGGCATTTAAATGGGGAAGCAACAGACTTTTCAACAAAAGATGTGGAAAAAGTTAGTATCTACATGCAAAAGAATGAAGTTGAACCCCTTTCTACACTATACACAAAATTAACTCAAAATGGACCATAAACATGAATGTAAGACCATAAAACTGAGACCATAAACTCTCAGAAAAAGGAAAGAACAAAAACAAAAACAAAAATCCAGAGCAGTAAATCTACATGACCTCAGGTTAGGCAATGCTTTTTCAGATGGAACACCAAAAGCTGAAACTAAAGAAAAAAATGATAAATTGACTTCATCAAAACTTTAAAACTTTTGTGCTACAATAACTCCATCAAGAAAGTGAAAAACAAACAACCCACAGAATAGCAGAAAATATTTGCAAGTTATATATCTGATAAGGGACTTGTATCTAGAATGTATTGAATGTATTGCAACTCAATAATAAAAGATAAATAATCCAATTTAAAATGGGCAGAGGATCTGAATAGACATGTCCCCAAAGAAGATATACAAATGACCAATATGGACCTAAAAAGATGCTCAATATTATTTATCATTAGGGAAATGCAAATCAAACCCATACCATTGGATGGCAATAATCAAAAAGACAGATTAAGATGTTTGTGACATTGGAATCCTTATCCATTGCTGACCAGAATTTAAAATGTGAAAAATGCTTTGGTCTGGAAATCCCTCAAGATGTGTAACACAGGGTTACCCTGTGACCCAGCAATTCCATTCCTCAATACATACCCAAAAGAATTAAAACCTATGTCTGCACAGTGACTTCTACATGAATGTCATGGCCACAATGTGGAAACAATCCAAATGTCCATCAACCGATAAATGGATAAACAAAATATAGCATATTGACACAATGAAACATTATTTGAGAAAAAAATAAAATACTGAGACATGCTGCAACATGAGAGGACCTTGAAAGTGTTGTGCTAAGTGAAGCAAGTCAGACACAGAAGACCCTATATTGTATGATTCCACTTATAGGACATGCCCAGAATAGGCAGATCTATAAAAACAGGAAGTAGATTAGTGGTTTCCAGGGAATAATGAGAGGTGGAAATGAGAAGTGGTCACAACTGGGGATGGTGTTTCCTTTTGGAGTGAGGAAAAGTTTGAAAATTAGATTGTGGTGATTATTGCCTAACTCTGAGTACACTAAAAACCTTTGAACTCTACACTTTAAAATAGATAAATAGTATTTTTACTATAAATAGATAAAGCTGTTTTTTAAATCTATTTTTACTATAAATAGATAAGTAGATAAAGCTGTTAAAAATAAATGCTAGAAAGTAATTTGATAAAATCCTAAATCTATTCGTGATCGACACAAAGCTTTGCAAAGTGGGATTTTAAAACTCTTTAACATAATATACAATAGCAAACAAATGTCATTTTTCTTTTTTCTCAATTATCCTGACAACATCTTTAGTAGTTAATTATTTTCAGTCAAAGGTCAAATCTGATATCATAGATTACAGTTATTTGCCATGCCCTTTATTCTTCATTAACAACTCTCACTTTTTTGTCTTTTATTGAAGTTGAGATTTTGCAACATTTGTAGGCAAAGTCCCACAAATTTAGATTTTTCTGATAGTTTTCTCATGTTTAAATTCTAAGTTACCATATTTGGCAAAGATACAGCATAAATGGCATTGGGTTTTTCCCCAACATCATATTTCAACATACCAAATGGTGAAATACTAGAGGCACTCTCATTAAAAAAGAAAAAAAAAATTACACTAGTATTGAATGTGTATTTGGAATATTGAACAAAAGCAATAAAGTAAGAAAAAGAAATGAGTTCTCTACGTTCGACATTCATATGTGGTACTTTTGTCTCAATATAAAATTCAATAGCTTGAAAGGAGAAATAATATAAATTCTACACAAGTTCTTTCAAAAAATAGAAGCAATGGAAACACTCCAACACATTGTGTGAGACCAGCATTGCCCTTACACCAAAACAAAAGACATTACAAAAAAAGAAAACTACAGTATAATTGATCTCATGAACAAGAGGCAAAAGTCCTTAGCAAAATATTAGGAAATTAAATACAGTGGTATATAAAAAAGCTTTACACATCATGATTAAAAGAAATTTATCATAGAAATGCATGGCTGGCTCAATACCAATATAAATTATTGTAATTCATTATGTCAACAGATTAAAGGAAAAATATGATAATTTCAGTATACTTTAAAAAGTCATGTAATGAAACGCAACATTTTTTCATGATAAATATCCTCAATCTCTATCGAGAGCCTGGGTCTCTCAGTTGAGCATCTGACTTGAGTTTAGCTATGGTTTGCATCATCCTTAATGGTGAGAGACTGAATGCTTCCCTCCTAAGTTTAGGAACAAGGCAAGGATGTCTTCCTTCACTTCTCCTGTTCAACATCATATTGAAGGTCCGACCCAATGCAATAAGGTAAGAAAAGCAAATTAAAAAAAAAAAAAAAAAACACTGCAAGGAAGAAGTGAAACGGTCTCTTTCACAGATGATACCAAAGAACCCACTAGAATTAATGTGTAAGTATAGCAAGATCCAACATACTAGTAATGAATATTGGAAATAAAATATTTTTTTTAAATTTTTATTAATTTTATTTTTTATAAACATATATTTTTATCCCCAGGGGTACAGGTCTGTGAATCACCAGGTTTACACACTTCATAGCACTCACCCTAGCACATACCCTCCCCAGTGTCCATAATCCCACCCCCCTCCCAACCCCCCTCCCCCCATCAACCCTCAGTTTGTTTTGTGAGTTTAAGAGTCACTTATGGTTTGTCTCCCTCCCAATTCCATCTTGTTTCATTTACTCTTCTCCTACCCCCTCAACGCCCCATGTTGCATCTCCTATCCCTCATATCAGGGAGATCATATGATAGTTGTCTTTCTCCGATTGACTTATTTCGCTAAGCATGATACCCTCTAGTTCCATCCACGTCGTCACAAATGGCAAGATTTCATTTCTTTTGATGGTTGCAGAGTATTCCATTGTGTATATATACCACATCTTCTTTATCCATTCGTCTGTTGATGGACATCTAGGTTCTTTCCATAGTTTGGCTGTTGTAGATATTGCTGCTATAAAATTCGGGTGCATGTGCCCCTTTGGATCACTACGTTTGTATCTTTAGGGTAAATACCCAGCAGTGCAATTGCTGGGTCATAGGGTAGTTCTATTTTCAACATTTTGGGGAACCTCCATGCTGTTTTCCAGAGTGGTTGCACCAACTTGCATTCCCACCAACAGTGTAGGAGGGTTCCCCTTTCTCCGCATCCTCACCAGCATCTGTCATTTCCTGACTTGTTAATTTTAGCCATTCTGACTGGTGTGAGGTGATATCTCATAGTGGTTTTGATTTGTATTTCCCTGATGCCGAGTGATGTGGAGCACTTTTTCATGTGTCTGTTTGCCATCTGGATGTCTTCTTTGCAGAAATGTCTGTTCATGTCCTCTGCCCATTTCTTGATTGGATTATTTGTTCTTTGGGTGTTGAGTTTGCTAAGTTCTTTATAGATTTTGGACACTAGCCCTTTATCTGATATGTCATTTGCAAATATCTTCTCCCATTCTGTCAGTTGTCTTTTGGTTTTGTTCACTGTTTCCTTTGCTGTGCAAAAGCTTTTGATCTTGATAAAATCCCAATAGTTCATTTTTGCCCTTGCTTCCCTTGCTTTTGGCGATGTTCCTAGGAAGATGTTGCTGCGGCTGAGGTCGAAGAGGTTGTTGCCTGTGTTCTCCTCAAGGATTTTGATGGATTCCTTTCTCACGTTGAGATCCTTCATCCATTTTGAGTCTATTTTTGTTTGTGGTGTAAGGAAATGATCCAATTTCATTTTTCTGCATGTGGCTGTCCAATTTTCCCAACACCATTTATTGAAGAGGCTGTCTTTTTTTTCCATTGGACATTCTTTCCTGCTTTGTCGAAGATGAGTTGACCATAGAGTTGAGGGTCTATTTCTGGGCTCTCTATTCTGTTCCATTGATCTATGTGTCTGTTTTTGTGCCAGTACCATGCTGTCTTGAGGATGACAGCTTTGTAATAGAGCTTGAAGTCCGGAATTGTGATGCCACCAACTTTGGCTTTCTTTTTCAATATTCCTTTGGCTATTCGAGGTCTTTTCTGGTTCCATATAAATTTTAGGATTATTTGTTCCATTTCTTTGAAAAAAATGGATGGTACTTTGATAGGAATTGCATTAAATGTGTAGATTGCTTTAGGTAGCATAGACATTTTCACAATATTTATTCTTCCAATCCAGGAGCATGGAACATTTTTCCATTTCTGTGTGTCTTCCTCAATTTCTTTCATGAGTACTTTATAGTTTTCTGAGTATAGATTCTTAGTCTCTTTGGTTAGGTTTATTCCTAGGTATCTTATAGTTTTGGGTGCAATTGTAAATGGGATGGACTCCTCAATAATAGTAGGGGACTTTAACACTCCCCTCACTGAAATGGACAGATCATCCAAGCAAAAGATCAACAAGGAAATAAAGGCCTTAAATGACACACTGGACCAGATGGACATCATAGATATATTCAGAACATTTCATCCCAAAGCAACAGAATACACATTCTTCTCTAGTGCACATGGAACATTCTCCAGAATAGATCACATTCTTGGTCCTAAATCAGGTCTCAACCGTTATCAAAAGATTGGAATCATTCCCTGCATATTTTCAGACCACAATGCTCTGAAGCTAGAACTCAATCACAAGAGGAAATTTGGAAAGAACCCAAATACATGGAGACTAAACAGCATCCTTCTAAAGAATGAATGGGTCAACCAGGAAATTAAAGAAGAATTGAAAAAATTTATGGAAACAAATGATAATGAAAACACAACGGTTCAGAATCTGTGGGACACAACAAAGGCAATTCTGAGAGGAAAATATATAGCGGTACAAGACTTTCTCAAGAAACAAGAAAGGTCTCAGGTACACAACCTAACCCTACACCTAAAGGAGCTGGAGAAAGAACAAGAAAGAAACCCTAAACCCAGCAGGAGAAGAGAAATCATAAAGATCAGAGCAGAAATCAATGAAATAGAAACAAAAAAAAAATAGAACAAATCAACGAAACTAGGAGCTGGTTCTTTGAAAGAATTAATAAGATTGATAAACCCCTGGCCAGACTTCTCAAAAAGAAAAGAGAAAGGACCTAAATAAATGAAATCATGAATGAAAGAGGAGAGATCACAACGAACACCAAAGAAGTACAGACAATTATAAGAACATACTATGAGCAACTCTACGCCAACAAATTTGACAATCTGGAAGAAATGGATGCATTCCTAGAGACATATAAACTACCACAACTGAACCAGGAAGAAATGGAAAGCCTGAACAGACCCATATCCAGTAAGGAGATTGAAACAGTCATCAAAAATCTCCAAACAAACAAAAGCCCAGGGCCAGATGGCTTCCCGGGGGAATTCTACCAAACATTTAAAGAAGAACTAATTCCTATTCTCCTGAAACTGTTCCAAAAAATAGAAATGGAAGGAAAACTTCCAAACTCATTTTATGAGGCCAGCATCACCTTGATCCCAAAACCAGACAAGAATCCCATCAAAAAAGAGTACTACAGACCAATATCCTTGATGAACACAGATGCAAAAATTCTCGCCAAAATACTAGCCAATAGGATTCAACAGTACATTAAAAGGATTATTCACCACGACCAAGTGGGATTTATTCCAGGGCTGCAAGGCTGGTTCAACATCCGCAAATCAATCAATGTGATACAACACATTAATAAAAGAAAGAACAAGAACCATATGATACTCTCCATAGATGCTGAAAAAGCATTTGACAAAGTACAGCATCCCTTCCTGATCAAAACTCTTCAAAGTGTAGGGATAGAGGGCACATACCTCAATATTATCAAAGCCATCTATGAAAAACCCACAGCAAATATCATTCTCAATGGAGAGAAACTGAAAGCTTTTCCGCTAAGGTCAGGAACACGGCAGGGATGTCCGTTATCACCACTGCTATTCAACATAGTACTAGAAGTCCTAGCCTCAGCAATCAGACAACAAAAGGAAATTAAAGGCATCCAAATCGGCAAAGAAGAAGTCAAACTATCACTCTTTGCAGATGATATGATACTATATGTGGAAAACCCAAAAGACTCCACTCCAAAACTGCTAGAACTTGTACAGGAATTCAGGAAAGTGTCAGGATATAAAATCAATGCACAGAAATCAGTTGCATTTCTCTACACCAACAACAAGACAGAAGAAAGAGAAATTAAGGAAATAAAATATTTTTAAAGTACCATTTACCATAATACCAAAAACACCAAAAAAACAAATGCCATATAATACTTAGGTATAAGAGTTTCTAAAAATATGTGCTTATTCTGTGTTGAAAACACTGTGAAAGGAATCAAAGAAGATCTAAACAAATTAAGATCTAAAAAAATAAAGATACCTATCATGTTCAAAGATTGGGAGACTTAATATTGTTAAGATTTCAATGTTCCCCAATTGTCTACAGATCCATTACATTCCTATATACATTTCCAGTACATCTTTTCTTTCCATTGGTCAAGGAAAATGTATACTGCAGGAATTCTTAATCTTTTCTTGAGTCATATCCTCTTAAAGAGAAGGAGAAAAATTTTAAAGTAGAAAGGAAATAGGGAGGGTACCCTTAATGTAAGAGGACATGAACAAGAATAAACAGACCCATAGGGTTCATACTATTAAGGAGTATCAGAGCCCTTAGAGATTAACTTGCCCAGTTCCTCAGGATACTGAGGAAGAGAGCTTGCTAGAAGTCATATAGCCTCAACATCTGTGGCAAAGCTCATCCAATGAATTTTCCAAAAATAAAAATTAGTTCTACCTGCCTAGGATACCCTGAAGCCTGGAACCATGACTCGGTATCATCCACAGCACCTGCATACAGTAGAAAAGCAATAAAATCTACACTAAACTGAGTTCAAAGAAATGTTCAATGAATTTGTCTACACTGAGTGACTTACACTTGTCTATTCTCATGTTGGTTTAATGGAATTCATTAGAAGTTTGTCTGGCCCAGGATTATCTGGAACAAAGAAATGATCCAGAACCAAGAAAGTGCTTCACATCTCCAATGATAATGGATGAAAAAGGAAAAAAAATAATAATTGAAAATCATTGCTACCAAAACACATCAGAGAAAATCAAGTTGAGCTCTTCTCATTGGTTAAGACTCAAAGCCAAGGACTGAAAAGAAAAGAAAAGAAAAAAAAAAAAAAAAGAATAAAGCATCCCATTTCTGATTTCAGAGAATTATTGGAGGAGGGACATGTCATCTACCAGCATAAGGCTTGCTAATATGTGCCAATTCAGAGGACTAGCCCTACCACAAACCACATCTCTATCAAGCTCTGTAATATGGGAAGGGAACTTGCTGAAAAAGGTTGTTTGGTACCATTGCAAGGCTTGGAAAGAGGACTCTTTCCAGCCTCATCTTAGAGGAATTTCCCTAACTCCAAAAGAAGGAATCACTTTGTAAAGTTTGAGGGTGTCAGCAACATGAGATGACTTGTATTTTATTCCACGGCTGAATATCTGCTTCCCCAGAAGAAACCCATTGAGCTACTGGAGGCAGTAGAAACCCAAACTGGGAAGAGGTGACAGAGCAGGAGACCACCAGTGATGAGTGAGGACAGGGCTGCCATCCTTTATTCCTAGTTTGGAGGGATTTCGAAAATAATCCCATACATGCCCATACTCTGAGTATAGGCCACATGGAGCAGAAGAGATGAAGAGCTCTAATCTCTCTACAGCTGACACAGCAGGTTGAGAATGGCACATCAGAGAAGTGGAGCATAGTACCACCTCCTGGGAGTCAGCAGGAAGATGAGGCCAAATTTTCTAAGACATCACCAATGATGAGGAAAGCTTCCTGCGGTGTGGGGAGGGTGCAGATTTCCTCATCAGCAAGGCATGGGAGAGCAACCATTCATGTACTTAGAGTTTGTGGATGATGAGCTGGAAAAACCATCATGACTATCTAAGGACAAGACTGCAATATTGCCCAGTCCTAAAGGAAAGTTGCCTTCTTTTTCTCTTTCTCCTACCCAACACCTGAGAAACTACTGTCAGGAATGGAAAAAGCTACCTGAGAGCCAAACCATGCAACCTGACCCTCAGTCCAAGACCGTAAACATCCAGCAGCAGATGAAAGGAAGAAGACCCCTTTGACTATCGTATGAGATGGGAAGTACTGAACATAACAGCTCTCAGAAACTGATACCAAATTATTTAAATAACCAAGAGCAGGAGGGCTTATAGAACCAGGCCAAGATATCATGAAGTGGGCCACTATCCAGGACAAAAAAAAAGAATTCAACGTGACATAAAAAACAGTTATAGAAAAATTAAATCCTTTCAAATTTACATCTCCAACAAGATGCCATTCATCAATAAATTGGTTATGTATACTAATGTATTCTACACATACATGCAGCCCCAAAAGTTTATACATTTTCAACTTCCCTCATCTCTCTCCATCCACTTGGTTCCTAAATCAAATACTGATCCAAGGGGGAAAAAAATCAGGTCTCTCAAACTCCTTCATTGATCATAGCTTTGGCTCTGACTGATCTCATATAAAACTTTTCATTCTGCTTCCAATCATGCAAGTTTTGTGCCTTTGACTCATCTTTCATTTTACAACCTTATTTAGTCCTTAGAACCAACATTTGGCACAATTTCCCGGCACCTTTTGATTCTCTCCTCAACTATGATTCATATTTTCCCTCCAGTTCCAGAGCCATCAATCATCTTGAGTCAACATCTCACCTGATTTGGCTTCACATCGGGGCTCACAGGCTGTAGGGCCACTCGAGGCTACCAGTGCTCTCATTAGTTTTGATTCAGACCAGGTCTAAGGAGTCATGCCATGCCAGAACATGAAGAAGACTCTTTCAGCAGAGAGACAGACTTCTTGTTTTTATTCTCGGAACTTAAGTTGCTGTCTGATGCTCTCCCCAGTGCCCAGAGAGTCCTGTATCAAAGGGGTCATTGGTCAAAAGTTACCAAACAAGGTTAGCCTCATTAGGAATGAGCTCTGTCCAACGTTGATAACTAATCAGAAACATGCTCTTGTAAAAGTCCTCAGTTTCACAGTTAATCAGAAAAGTCACTCAAATTGAGAGTTTATAGATGTGGACTTACCAACAAAATTACCATAAATACTAGTTAACTAAAAGCAAATAGAAACATAACCTTATGTAAAAGCCTTATAATGCCAACAATTTTTCTTTGAGTATGGATCTGCTAATCAGAGTTCTGTTTAGGCCTTTTTGGCACAAATAACACACTCTGCGTATGTGGGGCCAAGAAATATATAAGAAATCTCTGTACATACCCCTCAGTTTTGCTGTGAACCTGAAATTGCTCTAAAAAGATAGTCTTAATTTTTAAAAGTGTATTATTTATGTAACAAATAGTTAGAATCATACAGTATGTAGAATGTTCAAATTGGCTTCTTTTACTTCATAATTTGCATTTAAAGTTCCTCCATGTCTTGGCTTAATATCTTATTTCTTTTTAGTCTTCAATAATATTCATGGTATAACACAGTTGACTTATCCATTCACCTTCTAAAAGACATTTTTGTTACTTTCTAGTTTTGGTAATCACAAATAAAGCCACTATAACTATCCACATGCAGGTTTTTGTGTGGACGTATTTTCAGCTCCTGTGGGTAAATACAAAGGAGCACAATTGCTAGATCTTACAGTGAGGGTATGTTTCGATTTGCAAGAGACTACTATACCATTTTGTATTCCTACCAGTGATGAATGAGAGTTCCTGCTGCTCCACACTCGTATAAGCATTTGGTGTTGTCATTGTTCTGGATTTTGGCCATTTTCATAGGTATGTAGTGGTATCTTGTTACTGTTTTAGTGTACATTTCCTGGATGACATATGATGTGGAGCAACTTTTCAGTTGGTTATTTGCCATCTGAATATCTTCTTCAGTGAAGTGTTTATTAAGGTTTGGCCCATTTTTAAATCAAGCTGTTTGTTTCCTTATCGTTGACTTCTGTGTACTTTATGCATTATGCCCTTTGAAAATTTTTCTGTTGTCTGTGACTTATCTTCTCATTCTCTTGTTTCTTGAGAACAGAGGTTTCCAATGTTATTGAAGCTCTGCTTACCAATGATTTCCATCATGAGCTATGCCTTTTGTGTTGAACTTAAAAAGTCATTGCCAGGGCATCTGGGTAGCTCAGTGGGTTAAGCGTCTGTCTCTTGATTTCAGCTCAGGTCCTGATCTCAGGGTTGTGAGATCAAGTCCTGCATGGGGGCACTGCACTCAGTAGGGAGTCTGCTTGGGATTCTCTCCTGCTCTCTCTGTCCTTCCCCGTGCTTGTGCTCTCTCTCTCTCTCTCTATCATTCTCTAAAATAAAAATAAATCTTTTTTTTTTTTTAAAGCCATTGCCATAGCCAAAGTTATCCAGGTTTTTCCATGTATTTTATCTTCTAGAGGTTTTATACTTATACATTTTACATGATCCATGGCAAGTTAATTTTTGCAAAGGGTGTGAGGTCTGTGTCTAGATTAATTTTTTCCATGTGAATGTGGGGTTGTTCCAGCCCGATTTGTTGAAAAGACAATCTTTGTTCCACTGTATTGCCTTTGTTCCTTTGTCAAAATTCAGACTATGTGACTCTATTCTGGGGCTCTCTATTCTACTCCATTGATCTATTTATCTATTTATTCCTCAAAATCCCACTGTCTTGATTACTGTAGCTTTAAGGTATGTCTTCAAGTCAGGTAATGTTAGTCCTCCAACTTCGTTCTTCAATATTGTGTTAGCTATTTGGGGCTTTTTCTCTCTCCATACAAACATCAGAATCAATTTGAGGATATTCACAAAATAATTGCTGGGATTCATATCAGGATTGTAATCTACAGATCAGGTTGGGAAGAACTGGCATCTTCACAATATGGAGTCTTCCTTTCCATAAACAGGAAATACCTCTCCCTCTGTTCAGTTCTTTGGTTTCTTCCCTCAGATCTTTGTAGTTTTTCTCATGGATCTTTTGTACACACTTTATTAGATTTATACTTAAGTGTTTCATTTTGGATGGGGGTGCTAATATAGATGGCATGGTGCTTTTAGATTCAAATTCCATTTGCTCATTGCTGGTATATAAGAAAGTGACTGAATTTTGTATTTTAACCTTATATCCTACAACCTTACTATAATTGCTTACTAGTTACAGGAGTTTTTGTTAATTCTTTTAGATTTTCTACATAGATGATCATGTCATCTGCAAACAAAGGCTGTTTTACTTCCCACTTCCCAATCTGTATATCTTTTATTTCTTTTTCTTCTCTTATTGCACTAGCAGGAACTTCCAGTATAATGTTGAAAAGGAGTGGTGAGAGGGGACAGCCTTGTCCTGTACCTGATCTTCCTTCACGGGAAAACTTCAAGTTTCTTGCCGTTAAGTGTGGTATTAGCTGTGGATTTTTTTTATAGATTATCTTAGTAGTTTGAGTTGTTTATAAAGAAAGCTAAGTACAGAACTCCAGATTTTTAGATGTTTTTGTCAAAATTATTATAGCTGTCTCACCCCTATGTAATCAATAGCAATCTTTCAAAATAATCCATCTTTATTGAGTCTTTTGAAAATATTTCTTCTTTCAACTGTTTTCAAGCAAACAACAGTTTTTCACATTCATAGTCCCTTGCCTTACATAATAGGAAATCAAATTTTATAATTATAATTCCAAGTTTAACTAGAATAAATAGATTTAGGAATAAACTCAACTGACTCAATGAACACATAATTTTTCTAAGCAAAATTTCATAGTCTTACTGGAAAGTAGCCTGTTAGTTATGAGTACTCACTGTGCTATGGGGATTGGTCAGAATGTCTTACAGAGGAAGGGAGGAACATTCATTAGCCCAACAAGTCAATTAAGTAGAGGCATGTTAAAAGAGCTCTTATAGGGCACCTTGGTGGCTCAGTCAGTTAAGCGTCTGCCTTTGGCTCAGGTCATGATCTCAGGGTCCTGGGATCGAGTCCCTTGTCAGGCTCTCTGCTCAGTGGCAAGTCTGCTTCTCGCTCTGCCTCTGTGCTTTCTCTCTCTCTCAAATAAATAAATAAAATCTTATGAAAAAAAAGAGCCCTAACTATACACAATAATATGAATCTGCACAATAATATGAATCTTGATAAACTTCTTTATAACATATAACATGCTATCACATGCATTATCAGGCATACACATGTACTACTCATGGGAAATCATTTTTTCAAATGTCTATTAAATGTAGTAAATTATACTCAAACTAAATCATGAATAGTTGTTTTTATACTTATTTCTCAATCTTTTGAATTCACTTTAATTTTATTAGGATTGGAGTGTCTCTAAAACTTTGATCGTTCTGCAATTTCCTGGTAATCTTCCCCATTTCAAAAACTGAGACAATTTAAGATTTCTAGTAAATATAAGGAAATGAGAATTGAAATGGCAAAAAAAGGAAGTTGATATTGTATTAAGAATTAAAGATATGTATAAGGAATTATGTATTTAACTTCTTAAAATCAGGGAAGACCTCATCAGAGTGAGCTCTTTATATTAAACTTTGAGCAAAATAATGATTATGATTTCAATAACTAGGGGGAGGTGGGAGGGAAAGGCAGTTCCCTGAGAATGAATGGTATAAATAGCATATCAGAGAATATAACATTCATTTTTAAATGTAGGGTATTGCAAGGGCAAAAAGGAGAGAAAACAGACATGGTTTAGACTCATGCTGTAGAGCTCAGCTCCAATAGTCTAGGAGGGAAACAGAACCCAAAAGGCCCATTCCTGAGAGACAGATGAGTAACTGTCTCCAGAAGCCGCTGACGTGGATTTTATTGGGTTTAGATTTTCTGAAGCAAACTGAGAAAGATTTATCTTTTCTGAGTCGGGTGGTTTTAAGTTTTTGAAGCCAAAGCCTCAAAGACAGGAAAACAGAATCATCAGGCAGATGAGGCCACCCATGCAAAGGCGTGAAGTCTCGTGAAGTCTCCAGGCCAGTCATTTATTCTGGTCATGTTTTGGGCACAAGATAATTGTTTGGGATGAAAACTAGGGATTCCACAGCAAATGAAAAATAATATAGATATATTTTGTTAAGGAAAGGTTGCTGTTGCCGTGATCGAGCTTTCCAATAATTAAAGGGGTGATCAAGTGGTGTTCTTTGGGGTTGCTTTGACATAATTTCTCTGCGGACGACGTAAACGAAATATCCTTCTCTTCATAGGATATTTCAGAATTCGGTTTACTATAAAATATGAGCTCCAAAGTTAATAAACAGGGTGGCATTTGGTGCCAAGGATTAAATATTTACTGGTAAAATATACAGTGATGAAAAGGATTTTCAAACAGGCAATAAATCATATGGTCTGAGCTCTATATTAAATATTATTTTTACCAAGGAAAAAAATAAAATGTAGACCAAAGGAAAAAATTAACCCATTGTTGTGGCACCCCCGGGCTGAACTTGTGAAGATCAGCAGATATTCCTTTAAAAAACCATGTAGATGCCAGAGATTGATTTAATCTTTGAAATGATTCATTTATTTAGTGAAGGAAAGAATGTTAACAGCCCATCCTTCACTCAGCCATGGTTGATGCATTCTTTCCACAGGCCTCTTCCATCTAGCCTTTCCCATTCCATCCATCATGTCTACCTGTGGGAATCCTTCTGCCCAATAGTGAAGAGCATATGCTCTATGGCCAGTCTGTCTAGGGTCAAATTCTGATCGCCAGTTCCTAGCTATATTACTGAAACTTCCTGTTCTTCAATGCACTCATCCACAAAATGAGTAGATTAATAACACCACAACATAGGTTTCTGTATACATTAACTGAGTATATAGGTAGAAACAGACATATTATATACCATACAGAACACAGCCTAGGAAATAGTAAATTTTCCTTATTATTTTCCTTCATTCTCCCTCTTAATTATTCAAATACTAGGCTGTCTTTCAAAACCCAAACTCATTCTTTAATGGGTTATCCTTGATCAATGCAGACCTTCCCTAGATGTGCACAGTCTCTTAAGCATCAACCTGTCTGTCTAAATACCTAATTGTTTATGATGCAGTATTTCAAACTGATTCATTATTTTCCTAATGCATCAGTCTCCAAGAAAGAAAGACAGGGGCTAACATTTTTCTTTTTTAAGATTCTGTTTTATTTTATTTTGAGAGAGAGAGAGAAAGAGAGAGAGAGAGAACAGGGAGGGGCAGAGGGAGAGAGAGAAAGAGAGAGAATCTCAAGCAGACTCCATGCTCAGTGTGGAGCCCCATGCAGGGCTCGATATCATGACTCTGAATCATGATCTGAGCTGAAATCAAGAGTCAGATACTTAACTGACTGAGCCACCCAGGTGCCCCAACAGGGGCTAACTTAAAAAAAAAAAAAAAAATCTTTCAAATGAATATGCTTCTAGAAAAGGATACTATCAATGGTGTGTGCCTGCAAATTTTTCATTTATAGAGAGCCCCATATGTGCATACTCCTGAAAACTGAGCATAGCTCCCTGTCCTCCAACTTGGATAGTCAGGGAGGTGGGTGCAAATGTTAAAGCAAAAAAGGGTGCAAATGTTCCCTGCGGGTTGGCTAATGTGTGTTCTTCATAATTCTGCTCTTGATAAACTTATTTAAGATGGATGGATAGATGGATGGATCAACACAAGACCCCAGGGGAAAAAAGCCCTGCAGAACAAAAGAGAACAGTCCGCCTCTGGAAATGATTTACCATGCAAAGCAAAAGTAACTTTTGGAAGATATCTCCTTCACATTATCTGTATGGCATAGGAAAGACTAGAAAGAATGCATCGAAAGGAAAATCCAAAAGGCAAGATGGTGGTGGGGACTACTGAGTCAAGGGAATCATTGTGGTAGGGAAGTGGAAGTGTAGAGAGAGAGGGAGACTGAGAGAGAGAAACTGATAGCATGATACTACTCTGCATTTTAATTCTATTTCCTTTAAACTCAGCATTCATGGAGAGCAGCTAAGTGATTTTCTGCAGTCCAAGACTTATGTTCCTAATTAGACTCATTTATGTAGTAATAGTAACAATGCTTTTCCTGGGTAAATAGAAATAATAAAAAATGACTGAGTGCTATGTCCTCTTTCATTTTCTTTGTCATTGTGAAGACAAAAAATACCACTCAACAAAATCTCAAGATCATAGGACATGAGCAAGAACACTTGTGGCACACCCCTGTTTCCAGATGGGGAGGATTTCTGGTAAGTCACATCCGAAAGCTAACTTTCCTTATAGATCTCCAGAGAGAGAGAGAGACAGAGATTCTGGCCTTACAATGAGGTTCTGCTTATGGAACTAGTCTGCCCACCATATTTCTACCTGAAATTCCATGTTCTGCAAAGAGCTTTTCCCAATAAGGGAAAGCAAGATACAGACAGGTGGCAAGATTTCTTCTAAAAATCACTGGGAGGTAAGTCATGAGACCTGAATTTTAGTTCCATTGTTTTCTGTTCATTTTTTTAGTGATTCTGTCCAAATCCAAATCACCAGACTTCTGAGGCTTGGTTTCTGGAGCCTGAAAAGAATAAGCATGAGGCCTCTCTTCAAAAACAAAAGCAGGGGTGGGGGTGGGGGCGCCTGGTGGCTCAGTGGGTTAAAGCCTCTGCCTTCAGCTCAGGTCATGATCCCAGGGTCCAGGGATCAAGCCCCGCATTGGGCTCTCTGCTCAGCAGGAAGCCTGCTTCCCCCTCTCTTTGCCTGCTTCTCTGCCTACTTGTGATCTCTCTCTCCATCAAATAAATAAACAAAATCTTAAAAAAAAAAAAAGTGGGAACCACTAGCCATTCACCAAAACTTTATAAGGCATAAAGCACTTGGGGTATGTATTACTTCTTCTAAAGATGGTAGATTTGGATGTTAAATGGCTAACAGAAGTTTCAAACCTAACAGTGCAAGTTCAAGTGAGGAAAGAAAACATGCAAATCTACTAGTTTGCTTCCCTATCCAGCACCAAGTCCCATGGTCCCAACCAAAACCCTTGCCAATTAAACTCCTATAAATGCTCACCCTTCTAACTTGTTCCAGAGTTTTCCTAGATTCTTGGTTGCATCCTGCATGTATCTCTACCTGTTTCTGTTGGATCATATCGATACACATTCTAAATAGTGCTCCCCCAAAGGGGATAACCCATGGTCCCATAATGACAACCGAAGTCTACTGATCCCATGGCTGACGGCATTAACTATAATGATGGCAAAGATGGTGACACTATGGTGAAGCAATGGAGAGTGATGGAATCCTACCATGTGTCTCCAAAGGGAGGTAGCTCCAAAGCTGCCTTTGTGACCCGAGTTTCTAAATCCTCCATGAGTTTCCACTTAAACAACAACAGATGCACGCGAAGCCTCAGCAATTGCCAAATTATATTATTTTAACTAGCAAACCAAATCGGAGAGCCTTGGGCAAAGTTTTCACAAAGCACATTGGGGAAATGCCAGCTTAGATGATGGTAGAAGTTTTGATTAGGAGTTTGCCCACATCTTAAATAAATAAATAGTGACCTCCTTACCACCCAGAATGATTTTTCCTTGAATGGAACTATTACTCAATGGAAAGACAAACACTGAAATTCAAAGCAGAAGTTTTCTATGCATTGATATTAAACCATAAGAAATGAACCAAGAAAATGAAGAGGTAGAGGAAGCAGCTCCTTGCCGTCGGCTACTGCCCCTTGGTTCCCACACCCACAATTGCTTTACCTTATCTTACCGGCTCCTCTCTCAACCTGGGGCAGACCACCCCCACCCCCGACCATCGCTTTGCCTCCTGGTCAATTCCTCACCAACATTTCAGTGTTTCCTTCTCTGCATAGCCTGTTCCAGCACCCCCATCCCTGCCCCTCTCTTGGAGTCTGTGGCTCTGATTCTCTCACAGCTCATTTCAGGAGGAAGAGCTGTGAAGTCAAAATCCCAGGCTTCTAATTTAGGGTTCCCTTCCTGAACAGGTCATTTAATCTCCTGCCTCATCTACAAATTGGGATCATAATGCCTGCCTCCTTGGGGGCAGAGTGAAGACTAAAAAGACAATCTATGTTCATGGCTTGTACAATGTTTGTGAGAAAATAACCAGAGAGTACATTTTTAGCTTTCACCAATTTATAAGAAGTTCTCTATTCAGGTATATTTTGTTTATATTTTGTTATATTTTGTTCTGTATTCGGGTATCCCTAGCATGTAACATCGTATCTAGTACAACGTAGGCACTTAAAGTATTTTTTTTTCTTTTTTCAAAGATTTTATTTATTTGAGAGAGAGAGAGAGAGAGAGTGCCAGCATGAGCAGGGGGTGCAGAGGGAGAGGGAGCAAGGGAATCTCAAGCAGACTCCGTGCTCAAGTGCAGAGCCAGGCATGGGGCTCGATCCCAAGACCTTGAGATCATGAGCTGTGCTGAAACCAAGGGTCAGACACATAACTGACTGTGCCCCTTATTTTTTCCCCATTTAACGAGTGAGTGATTATGTACGGTGCTTCACATTTTAGAAAGAATTTTAGCATAGGTGGTCTCCTTGACACGCTTTTGTGCCTCAGAGAGGGGCAAGGCAGGCCCAGGCTTTCTCTTTGAGAGAAAGACCCTTCTTTGACTTCAAGCGCATGTGGCAATCATGGAAGACCTTCTGAGTTCAAGGATGATCACAGGACCAGATAGGGCTAAATAAATTATTTCCAGTGATGTTGCTGTTGGAAGAAACCACTAAGAGGCAGAAAAAAGATGGAGCTCTTCAGTCAGTTGTAGTATGGCTGGAAAAGTTGATAAACTCCTGTACTAAAATTCTGCAAGCTTCTCTCAGCCAGTTCTTCCTTATCTTGGGTTTCAATTCTTTCTAAGCAACAGTCTTGAGTCCTATGATATAGTAGAGAGAGCATCGAGTTCTCAAGCTGTCTCTGCCACCACTAACTGTGGATAAAGCTCTTCATCTCTCTTAAAAGGAGTTTCAATGTCTACTGAATGGGAACCATCCCGCCTGTTCTGCTGACCTCCATCGTTGCTAAAGATACAAATGAGATGATTTCTGCAATGACGTTTTAGTAACTATGAAGCAAATATAAACCATTAGTATTCCCCACTTCCCAGGCAGTAGATTGATTCCCTTGATGTAAAAGATAAAACCTTGTGTTGGAGCCAGCACGCTTCCCTGTGGCGACCCTAGTGAGTACCAACTCTCTCTCACCCTTACTAGGTTCTCAACTTATGTCTTGAACCTTTCGCTTTTGAACCACCTCATAGTCTCCTTCCTGACCAACAGCTGATCTCCTTGGCATCTAACCTCTAGACTTACTCCTTGTCTGTAGTCTAAAATGCTGCAGCCCCTAGCTGACATTTGATACTGTTCCTCTAACATGTTACCTCTGAATGAGGAGAGTGACGAGAACTTTGGCCTTTCTGGGTACTTCTAAGAGGCAAGGGTGGGCCTACGGACCCCAGGCACAGGCCCGGCCACAGAGTCAAATGAAGAGTTCTTCCTTCGGTCATGTCTTGACCCATGCCTTTTTATTCTCCTTGTTCAGAACGTGTTTTAAAAAGCATTTCTCTTACCCAATGATAAGTCTCAATGACAAAGTCCAAAGTTGATTCTGTCTGGGAAGGGTTATTAGCTTTCTCTAGCTATATTATTTTTTATATATATGATGAGAGAATGCTCGTGAGATCAAATCACCAGTCAGTGTTTCCAGAACTCAAGCCACTCTTTTTCTCCAGAAAAACTGAACAGAGAGATATAAGCCTAGATTCCCTTCTCATGTGTGGGGTGAATATGTCCCGTCCAAGGGGGAGGGGCCTCTCTTCACCCCAACCCTGCAAACATTCTTTCAGAACCTTCTTTGCTACAAGGGTATGCCCCGTTTCTGTTGGAGCACACAAAAAGCGTCTTCCAGGTCTGGAGAAACCACCCCCAAATCGGAGGGAATCGGGGGTGGGATGGTCTTAGGAGGATAAATTCACCACACTCTCCATGAGACTCTGTTAAGAAGGTGGCAGGAAACTGCTCTAGTTCTCAGGTCACTTGGTTCTGGAAGTTCCAGACCGGTTCTGATCTATCAGAGAACTGAGAAAGGCAGTAGACAGCCCGGGCTAAGGGACACAGAAGCAACTCCTCCATACCGACAAGCCTTCCCACATGCGGCCTCAGGGCCCGTAAGCCAGAGTTCACTTCTCCAAGGATCCTGTTACAACACTAGCCGTCCAGCTGTCTGCAGCTGTGTGCCTTCCAGCTCCTTGCAGCTGGCTTTGCAAGTAGAAATGGCTTTCTCTAAGACGCCTTACCAGAAGAGTTTGTTTCAGATGTGCCATGTGTTAAAATATGATTCTAAAAGCGGCTATTAAACCAAACGCATTGCAACGTTCCATATGAAGTGTGCTCGGCCCACTTCCTCACACAAGCAGGTACCTGGCGAGTGGCAGATTTTCCCTTCATTTCCTTGTCTCTTCTACAGTTTATTCCTGCTCAAATGCACAACAATTGTAAATATTGTAAACGCATTTGCCCTGGGGGGCAGAGACAGGGGTGGGGGGAGGCCCCGAAACCGTTCATCACACAGGCTCATTTGTGCTTGGTGTGGTGTATACGCCTATGGGGTTCTGAGTTTGCAGAGGAGACGACCTTGGGGCCCAAATGCATGTGTGTGCACCCATGTGTGTGCAAATGCAAGGTGGACCTCAGAGGATTTTCCAACTATCAGTCAGATATAGTCTGAACTTGAAGTTCAAGACCCTGTGAGAGAAGAAAGTGTTTAAAGGACTTTTCTTCATGAAAACAGCCAGGGAGTTGAGCTACCAGCTTTCACGGGGTAGATTCAGTTGGATTCAAGAGAATAACCCAATTAGAAGGAAGTCATGGGGCAAACAGTGCAGGCTGAATTCCATTTTCACCCAAATCAGATACTGTTGCTTTTCTTCTGTTCTAATTGTCACAAAGTTTCAACTACTGACTTCTTGTTGCTTTGAGTATGAAGCTCGTGTGCTCAGGCTAGTCTCACTGCATAAATCAGGGACTGTTTTTGTTGAAAATGTTTTAAATGCTATAAATTTCCAGCCTGTCCGTTTTTTGAAGGTTAAGTTCACGTCTACACTAGGTGGTTTGTTCAGAGCTCCATAATTCGAACAGACAGTGGTAAGAAATTTTGCAATATGCATTTATCGTTAGTTCTCTCTACTTCCTTTCCCCCTTTCATTTATCCTACTGGGACTTCCAACTATGGTTCTTTTGCCTTTTCTTATCCTCTTTCTCTCCCTCCCTTCTTCCCTCCCTCCTTCCATCCCTTTCTTCATTTCCAGCCCTTTCTGCCTCTTTCTCTCTCCTCTTTTTCTTTATTTCCTGAGCCCTGGCTTCTGTCTCATGACACAGCCTCCCTTTTGCCAGATTACGTAAATATCAGGCAGTCTGTTCTCTGTCCCTCTGTGAAACACCTTCTCCAAACTGTGTTTTCCCTTAGATTTAACTCTTCAAAAGTAGTGGGGCTTAGGGGGACTGAGAGGCCCAGGCACCAGGGTAGAGAGGGACAAAAGCTCTGGTTTGGCAATGTCACAGCGCGCCCCCCCCCCCCCATCCCTCTCACCAAAGCCCTTTTCAAATCTGGAATTATTTTCACGCAGCTGAAGAAGGTCGGGTTGTGGAATTTTTCCTTCCGGCTTCCTCTGACCCTCTCCCCTTACCCCTGCACCTGTCACCATCACCCAGCACAGAAACCCAGAGCACAGTCAATTAAAAGAAAGAGACAGATAATGTAAGAAAGGAGTTGGAAATGTAGGAGAAAACTGTGAAAGATTTTGAAATGATGGAGGCAGGTATAAAACCCAGAAACAAGATGGTTAATATTCTCACTGCCTTACAAACCCTTTGTCTCTCTGAGCCCCCAGGAACTGGCCTCAGAGGCTGTGAATTCAGTTATCCCTAGTAGAGCCCCAGCCCAGGCCGACTCCACCTACATTCCTCCACTGCCCTGGTGGGGAGGGGGAAGTTGGGGGGACGGGAGAGGGGGGTGGCGGGGAGGCAGTGCAGACCCTGGGGACTGTCTGACATACCATACCTCTCACACCACCGCAGCGAGGGCTTTAGCCTGTTCATTTTGATGTTTGCCCAAAGTCGCCCAGTTGAAATGCCTGAATTTAATGCCACTTCCCTCACCACACACTTAGCCAAATGTCCTTGGCTTTTCAATAGACCTAACCTGTTGGCACCATGAGTCTTGATGATTCGCATTCTCTTTTTTTTAGATTTTTAACTCTCAACTTCCTGACTCAAGCTTCCTAAGTCATTTAAATGCCTTACTTCCTGGAAGAGATCTACCCTTTCCTCCCTCCCTTCCTCCCTCCCTCCTTCCTTCCTCCTTTCCTCTCTCCCATCACTTTTGCTTCCTTTCTTTATTTCACTTTTTTAGCACAGGGCCGGGTGAGGGGATGGGGCTGGAGGCACAGCAATGGAGGAGCCCCTGGAAACTCTTTCCCCGGGGACAAGGCATCCCAGGGATGTCTCCGGCAGGGCGTGGTGGGATGTGGGGATCCCACACTGGAAATGGGGGATTCGCTCTGCCCGGAGAACAGAATTCTCTTTACTCTTTATGGACTGCTTCCCAGTTCCTTCTTGCTATATTGTTTGAAGTTGCTTCAGAAAACTGCACTCTAAACCTTGTCCGCAGGCTTGTCCCAAGCTTTGGCACTAAACAGTCGACCAGCATTGCCCTTGAGTAGCAAACTGGGCTTATTGTCAAGTTGTCCCCTTATGCCCTTATAAATGCCCTTCTGGAGACTTTCTCCTTCCCTTGGCCAGCGTCTACAATGGCCGAGTTCTTTAGTTTACTGCCAGTCAGGGCTGGTGTTAGTTTTTAAAGACTTAGATGCTTTTCATACCTTTGTCTCCATTTTTTTAACCATCCTGGGTTATGTTCCCCTAGAAAGTCCAGTAGACTTGCCAAAGCTCACAATCTCTATGAAGAACAGCACAGTGGGAAAGACTTGCCCTTGTACCCCAACACACACAAGCTAGGTCTCACTGAATATGGTGGATCGGTAACTGTAAGTGAAGCAGCAAGTGTAAATTTACCCATACATGTATTTTTCACGAAACTGACCAGTTGTGAAATCATAGAATTGATCCAACAGTTTGGGGGCAGGGTATTTTGGTTTTTTTTTTTTTTTTTTTTCCTTTCGGTTTTGTCATTTTAAAGGCCTAATTTAGTCTTGAACTTTAAGATGATCCTTCTGGATCTCTGTGTTTCTTTAGCAAGAAGGTCTTTCAGGGACTTGGTCTGCAAACAGCTTGTTGCTTTGCATCCATTATGCACACCATCCATAGTGATTCTTATTGTACTTACTGAGCACTTTCCATGTGCTAAGGGCTTTTTACATAATATCTTCTCTCATCTTTCAAACAATACTGTCAAGTGGGCACTATATTAATTAATTTTACAGATGTAGAAACTGAGGCCTAGATAGGTTACGTCACTTGCCTAATACCTGTGCCTATTTGCCTGTATCTTCAATTACCTGGTTAGAAGTAGAACATTCTCTTCCTAATTCTGTCCATCACATGGCATAGGACATCATTTCTGCACACAGCAAGTGCTGGACTGATGCCAGTAATTGTCCACTTACCAAGAGGAAAGCTTTGAATCAGAGACCAAGAGAAATCAAGGCAGGTCATGTTATGATTCTTTACAAATTTACCCTCTTTAGAGTACAAGCTACTCTCAGACTAGAGCAGAACAGTAGTGATTCTCTAACACATTAGTAGGGGACTTTATGGTCCCTCATTTCAGATTTCAGTGCCCCAGATGGGGACTATGAACCCATGGCTATGAAGTATAAATACAGATTTCTACTGTCCTTGGTCAGCTAAAAATGGCTTTCTCATGCCTCAGATTATGAACCTCTTGACTCTGTGTAAGAGAAAAAATACCTGGATGGCTGTGGTTATCTTCAGGGGCCATCGAGTCAAGCAAACCTTGGGCATTCATTTGGTTCGAGGGCCTGGCACACCAATTCCATGTTAGATAACTTCCTATGCCTAGAAACCTGGATTCCACTGGCATTAAGTCTATCTGTACCCTTGAAGTTTCTTTTTCATCCCCTTCTTCATTAACCAGAACAATACAATCAGAGAAAACAGAGGATAAGCCAATTATCAGGGCTTTAGAATTGAATGGAGATCTTGCTGTTATAACAGTTTTTTAGAGCTTGTTAGTGTATTCCTGAGATATGTCTCGGATTTCTCCCATTGGTTCCATTGCTAGCTCAGCCTCAAAAGAAGCCCTACACATGGTTCTCTAGATCAAGCAAAGGCAATTGCTACAACCCACAGTAACTAATTAATTTGGTAGTATCCCGAGTCATTGAGATGGTTCACCACAAGGTGAAGAACTCTGGTTCCGTGTATTGTTAAAGTCTGATGACTGCCAGGGTTAGATGCTGAGAGCCAAAAAGGGCAGAAGAAAGAAGAAAGTCCTCTCTGGGAATACTCAGTCACTCCAAGAAAGACTTTTCTAAGGAAATAGTCAATACAGACACTACCCTTTATTGCAGGAAGAGCCAGAAGACACAGAGAGAAGAAACGAGTTGGTCCTAACGAGCTTGAAGACTAAGACGGTACCATGAGCAGAGAAAGACGTGCCACCAGAAAACAAAGACATAGGCAACAAAGAAAAATTGACTTAAAATAAATAAGTTGCGGGCACCTGGGTGGCTCAGTTGGTTAAGCAACTGCCTTCAGCTCAGGTCATGATCCCAGAATCCAGGGATCGAGTCCCGCATCGGGCTTCCAGCTCCACGGGGAGTCTGCTTCTCCCTCTGACCTTCTCTCCTCTCATGCTCTCTCTCACTGTCTCTCTCTCAAATAAATAAATAAAATCTTAAAAAAAATAAAAATAAAAATAAAAATAAATAAATAAGTTGCGAACTACATGCATACTTGTCTAAGTTGTCTCTCCTCTGTCTGTCTAGAGATAAAATCAAACCATGAGCTAAGGTATGAAGGCATAGACGTAGATGGACCAAGCAACCAATTCCATCACCTTGGTATGTTTTCAAGACTCTTCAATTTGAACACCTCATATTATTTTCCAACAGGGCAGAAAAAAACAAATGTTACCCTCAAAAAATTAAGATTAATGTCACAACTCTCTTCCAACAAGGTCACAACTGCACAGTACTACATTCTCTGACCTCACCTACCCATATTCCAGTGCTTTTTTCCCATATTCACATGAAATCTCTTTACCATCCTTCCTTTCAACTTCTATCTCTACTGGGCCTCTATGTTCCAGAAAGCTGCCACTGGGGATCCAGACCTACCTGATGGGTTGGTTTCCTGTCAGTCACAGAAAGAAGGAAAAAAAAAATGGAAACAAGAACTGTGATGCAAACCTACCAAGAATGGGATAAAGGGAAGGTTGGGAAGGCTGACCAGGAGACACCCAAGAGCTCTGAGACAGACAGTGGAAGAGAGAAATAAACATTCCTACTCCAACAGCACGGGTTGATTTTACTTCCACTAACACACAAAGAGGATTTGAAAAGACCCAAACTGGTTGGAAGCTCAGGTGTTGATCCCTAGCTCTCCCACTCACCAACCCAGTGATCTTCTCACAGGTGTTGAGCTGTAGGCTCCTGTCCAAAAATGGAGATCATCATACCTACCTCACAGGAATAACTTGACGTTTAAATAAGATCATAACTAGCCCTTCTGTAGCACCCACTATATGTCAATGTTGTTAATTAAGTAACTGACCCAAGGTCACACAGCGAGGAGGTAGCAAAGAGGGGATGTGAATGCAGGAGGGTTGGTTGCAGCCTGCCTTCTCCTCTCCAAGCCTCTCAGGCCAGTGCTCATATACCCCTCGGCTGGGTGCCTGCCATGTGGTAGTGCCATTGTACATGTCAGCTATCATTTTATTATTGTTTTTCTTACACAGGGCATAAGAAAAATCTTGTTGTCAAAAGAGAGTAGGAGAGGAAGACGGCTTCAGGCAGCAGGACCTGGAGCTCTGTACACCAAAACAGTTTTTCTGGGAAGCTCTAGGAAGGACTCACCACAGAGATGGGCTGCCTTTCTCTAGAGCAGTCTCTAGCTCAACACGTGTTCTTGGTTTGGCGCCATTGTCTCTTCTGTTTTCCAAGACTGACTCATACCTCCAAGTCTCAGTGGAGAACTGAAGATTATCCCCACTCTCTCATTTATAAATGAGTAAATTAAAGGTCCGAGAGATAGCATTTTATCACTGGAGCTTTGTAAATTCACAACAAAGCCGATACTCGAATGGAAAGTTCTCCTGATGCCCAGTTAATGTTCTGGCTCTTAAATGTGTAGCCAATACATCCACCGGATTTTCTAGATTTCAGAATCTCTTGCCTGCTGCCAGCCTAAGTGCTGTTCTATTGGCCAAATAAGTGATTTAATTATTGATTTGGAAAATACGGTTGTAACAATGATTCATCACGCAGAAGACAGTTGCAGAGCCATTCTCTCCATTTATCCTAATGGACCTGAGGGGGCGTGTGGCACTTAAATCAAAAGGTTCCTAATCCTCCTGGTCTTCAGTGGTCCTGAGGTTTGGGGACCTGTTTGCTAAGGCTCAGTCCCAAGAGCTCACATTGAATTAGGTGGTTCAAGGGCTCCAGACCAGAGGCGACATGAAACATTGAAATCAGGGACCTCCTTCCACTCCCCCCAAAAGATCCTTTGCCTTTAAGGGCTCCTTTTAAAAGCCAGCGAGTTTTCTCTGATCCTCCTTAATAAAGTGCCCCAGCAGCAGCGCTCCCCTTCCTTATTTGAGATCTGTGCAGTCTCATTAAATGTGATGTGTCGCAGAGGGCTTGGATATGTGAGAGGGAGGCTGTGAGAGCAGGACCGGAGGTTGCCAGCTTCGCGAAGGAAACGTAATTCATTACGGCTTTTCAAAATGGACGCCCCTCTGGCTTCCTGCTCCATTGATTTTTCCCCCTTTGCAAGTAACAAGTGAAGGGCCAGCTCAGCCTGCAGATTTAACCCTTATTAACAGCTGTTTAAATTGGAGATGCGTTTTGATGCAGGGACGGGAGCCTTCGTATATCCCCACTCAAAGCAAACCCAGAAGAGATGATTAAAGATGAAAGCCTGCAAACGTCTGGTGGGAGCCAGGCAATGTGGCATCTACCCCCATCTGAGGAGGGGCCAGCACTGCTATTAAGTAGTTTATCCAAATGATGTGCTCCTACTTTTCCCCGATTAAATATTCATGACCCGCTCCTTCCTCCCTCACCCCGCCCTTTGAAATAGTAATGGAGGAAGGAGTATCTGCTGTTCTATGTGACACGATGAATCCTAGGACAAGAACAGACTGCCAGTGTGTCGGGACTAGCTCAGAAAGACTCATCTAGAACAACTAGGAGGACACCCACGCCCCCCACCCCCCACCCCCCCAGCTGGAGGCTTCCCTGAGAACTTAGAGACAAAATACAGACTGCCTTGGTGCTCCTGAATGAAAGAACTTGAACGAGGCCAACCTGTTCTGGGAACAGAGCCTACAGAGAGAAGACAAGGTTCATCATGCAAACGCAAGCTTTGCCTCCATCCATGGGGAACAGTGTGTGCAGTGGTCCCACAACCCCCCGGAAGCCCAGTAGGAAGGTCAAGGGCAGTACTGTGATAAGGGCAAGAGGCAGACACTCCGGGATGAGACTGCTCATCCCAGCTTATGTTCCTGTTTTACTTGGAACCTTCTTATGCCTCAGATTCCTTAGGCTGTTAACCCTATGTGCTCTTAGGGGTGCTGCCGCTGTGGTTCCTCTAATTTCTCCCTCAAGAGAAGAACGGACGTGGAGCATCACATTGGCTACTGCAGACAAAACAAAACTGCCTGCCCATTGGGACAATGCACCATGGAAAAGACCATTTCCCAGAAGGGATGGGGGTTAGGCACCACGCCAAACCATCAAGCTCACTTTGCTCAGATTTTTTTTCTTTTGCTTTCCCACTTCCTCTAACAACTCCTCATTTTCTCTCAAAACATTTTTTTAAAAAAATCAACAGAATCAGTGTCATATCCTTTGGAAAACGCACACACACGCTCACGCACACACGCACACACACCCCACCACTATAAGAAAGAAAACCATCAAGGCGGCTCTCTCATGATCATACTCTATAAATTTACATTCCTGACTTGCAGCATCTAACTCAAGGAATCTAAAGAGAAACGTTCTGTGACAGAAACAAAGTAAGACAGGCCTAAGTAAATCATGAGCTGGGAGCACCGCCATTTACATATTAAGTGAAAGAGGATGTCAGCTCACTCCATTCTGATTTTATTTTCAACTCAAGTGCAGAGAAGAGTTTTTTTCTGGGGTCTACATGTTACCGTAGCAATTCACGGTGCAAAAAAACCTCAGGACATCCTACCTTTCGCTTCACAGGATTTAATTCTCTCCCCAACCCCCCCCCTCCCCGGGTCCCGCAGTAGGAAAGAACTATGTAGAAAAGCATGGCGGTCCCCCACGCCACCCCCTCAGTTCACTTTGTTGACTTTTAAGCAAGCTTCTCTGGGACACTCAGAATCTACACAGAGTCTGTTTCAAGCAGGATTTTTCTTAAACCGTTCTGAAACAGTTTTAATGTATTCACAGTGTCAGCAAACATTGTGGCCAGCTTGGGCTTGCTGTGAAGTAGGGGACACTGGAAATAGACGCCTTCCCTTTTTTTTTTTTTTTTTTTTTTACTAATTGACACCATCAGGAAAATGCACAAAGACGAAGCATGGGGGAAATAAACCATCAATTTCCAGTGTAGGTCCCATCCAGGGACAGATGAAGGGAGGTACGTGCTTTAGGAGCTGCCAAAAACGTTCAGGTTCAGAACAAGTGTCCAAGCACGGTGCAGACTTGGCAAAGCCTTTTCTTCCTAATTCCATACTTGTGAGTATGTACAGGGAAATGTAATCCCTGTTTTTTCTGAGAAGCTTTCCCTTTCCAGAACATCCAAGCCCTGCTTGACAAGCACGTACCTCATGAAAGAGAGCTTATAACATGGAGGAAACTTTCCTGCCACAAAAGGAAGTTACTCCCCCCACAGTGAGAGGCAGTGTGTTATAGGCGGGGGCTTCAAAAGGTATTTTGCTCATCTGTACCCTGCGCTGCCTGCGGCAAGACAGTTCTCTAGCCCCTGAAAGTGTACAGAATGATAAAGGGAAAAGTGGAGACTGGGGAAGGAAAGAAAAATAAAGTCATATTATTGAGCATTTAGTATGTCCCAGAAATATGTTTAAGAATGTTGGATACCTTGTTTCATTTAATGTTCTCAGCAACACTATAACACAACTTATTCCTTTTTTTTTTTTCTGTTTTTTTTTTCTCCCCTTTCTTTTTTTTTTTTCCTACCATGTAAAAATAGAGACACTGGGGACAAGATGGTTTGGGTAACTTTTCCAGAGTCGAAGGTCTGATCTAGAAGTAGAATTGCAATCTATATCATTTTTTAAAAGAGTTTATTTATTTATTTGACAGACAGAGATTACAAGTAGGCAGAGAGAGAGGAGGAAGCAGGCTCCCTGCCGAGCAGAGAGCCTGATGCGGGGCTCAATCTCAGGACCC
This sequence comes from Lutra lutra, assembly GCF_902655055.1. Taxonomy (NCBI): domain Eukaryota; kingdom Metazoa; phylum Chordata; class Mammalia; order Carnivora; family Mustelidae; genus Lutra; species Lutra lutra. The sequence goes on along the minus strand of NC_062287.1, from coordinate 17,467,663 downwards.
TGGGACCATGACCTGAGTTGAAGGCAGAGGCTTTAACCCACTGAGCCACCCAGGCGCCCCAATCTTTATCATTTTAAAACTACTCTATTTTCGGACTGCCTGGGTGGCCCAGTGGGTTAAGCCTCTGCCTTCAGCTCAGGTCATGATCTCAGGGTCCTGGGATCGAGTCCCACATCGGGCTCTCTGCTCAGCAGGGAGCCTGCTTCCTCCTCTCTCACTCTCTACTTGTGATCTCTCTCTCTGTCAAATAAATAAAATCTTAAAAAAAAAAAAAACTACTCTATTTTCATTACACAGAACAACTTCCAGTTGCAAGGTCTTTAAAAACTGTAGACTCCAACACGACCAAAGTCACAAATAAAGTGAAAACAAGAACCTTGATTCTTAGCTTGTTATTATAGCAGAGCAACCAATGCTGTGTTTGCTGCAAAAATATTTGTTTGCCCCATGAGCATCCTCCTGTTACAATTGTTAACACAGTTCCACATGTGATCAGACACAAGCCACACTATGCAACAAGGAGGATAGGAAGGGGATCAGTTATACAGATCGTTTCAACAAATATTTACTATGGCCACTATACTGCAAAGCCTTTAAGGTTAAAAAAAAAAAAAAGTAAAGAAAGAAAGAAAGGAAAAGAGAACTCCATACAGGCAGAGAATGGAGAATGTCACTGGTTTATCATCAGAAGCTAAGAAGACATTCTCCAAGCAAAAGGACACATACATATTCACCAACACAACATTGAGGGTTCAATCCCACGCAGAAGGTAGAGTGCCTAACCAGAGCCCACCCACCTTGTCTTCTTCCCTACTTTCCCATTATCAGCCCCATTTCCATCCAAACCTGGCTCTCATCCACCTTCATACTCCAAGCCTATAAGGACCTATTTAGCCAGAGCAATGCCATACAGTTAAACAGTGATTTTGTTGTTTATGCAGTAAAACTTAAACTGTCCCTCCCCCGAGGGGACTCACTTAAAAACAAGTCCCGGAAACCAGTCCCAGGTAACAAAGCCCAAATACAAGGGTGGGTCAGGCCAGGTGGAGGTATCCAATCAGTGGGGGTGCATACTGTCTCCCTAGCTACCAAGGAGTATGGGCCCCGCCCATTGGGCACCTTTGGGGCGCTAATTCTGACCAAAGTGATAGGCTAGTTCAGGTATCTACTAGGATAAATTATGATTCAATTGGCCATCCGTGTGTGACCTAGCATGACTGTGCATCTTTCTCTGTGTGTTACAATCTCATTGGCCACCTGTGCATGGCCAGGCCCAACCACATGGCCCTTGCCCTTTAAAAGTTAGTCGGTAAGGCAGGGAGAGGTTGCCTCTTTGCAAGGGACGGCCCTGACCGGTCAGTTTGATTCTCGATACTTGGCGAGAAATAAAGCTTCCCTTGACCTTCGCTTTGTATCAGTCTTGCTCCTTTGACCATGGACCCAACAAGCCACCTGCTCCACTAGTCACCCAGTGACTTGGTATTCTGTGAAATTATATTCTGTTCAATGAGCCAATGCCCACATAGCTTCTCCACTCTAAGAACTTGTCCTCATTGTTTCTTCTTCTCTCAACTTTGCTAAACTAATATTTGCCTTGGTCTGGAAGTCTAGAACCTCTTTTGGCCTCAACTTGATCCAGTCTGGACCCCTGGTGAGATATTCCCATGATGCCTCTAAGCCCCATAACTGGTTTCCCCTAAATTTGGACTTTGGCAAAAGGAATGAAATGGTGCTGATTTCATTCCAACTGGCTATCTTACCTGGCCCTAGCTGCTGGCTTATAACCATATTATTCATTTTCTTTTGGGTATGCTAATTTGTTCTTTACAATATGCCTAATATTTACCCATTTTCTTCAATACTAGTATTTGGTATCTTCAAAGATAACCAAAGATACTTTGGTATCTTGGTATACTGGTATCTTTAATACCAGTCTTCCACACCTTGGCCACTGGCCTTGACTCTTACTTGACTAAGAACAAATTTCCCCAGCCACATTCCCTCCACTTTTTCCCACTGCTCTCCAAACCCTCTCTATGGCTGCGCCTCCTGACTCCAAGTAGAGGGAGATTCCTCCTCCCTGAATCGCTGACTCTTCTCCCTCACAACTCCACCAGAACCTCACGGCTCAGGCATGCTGGTGGAATGGAGGGCCTCTAAGAAGGGAAGTTTGAGACCGTGTTGTTCAGAGGGCAGAGGGGTTGTCGGTGATTAATAATGTCCTGTGCCAGAAATAGATCCAAGATAATAAAACTGAGGAGAGGTTGTTGGTTGTGGCCAATTCTAGATAAATGGTTTCAAAGCTGCTGTTTCCACAGAGAGGTGAGGACAGGAGACAGATGGTAGGGGCTTAACGTGAAGGAAGTAAGGATGTCAGGGTGTGCATGGCCCACTATGAAATGAATTTAGCTAAAGATAAGGAGGGCTCAATGGACAGCCTTCTCTCCACCAACCATTGGTGTAGTCAGCGTTGGTTCTATGCAAAGGGAAAGAAGCCAATAGAGAGGGAGAGAGGAAAGACAGTGGAAGCTGAGATTCTTGGAGGAAAGGGGTCCGGTAAAGGACAGAGAGAGAAGAGAGAGCAAAACTGGAGGGATCTATTCATCAGGACTCTTAGTTGCTGGTGGTGGTGTATCTTCGTCAACGAACTGAAGCCCAAACAGAAACCTATGGGCTTACACAACCAGCAATGGGAGTTGTGCAGCTGGAGATGGTAGCACCCAGAGACTGGGTGCTTCCAGGATCGCTGTCTCACTCTGCTGCCCTCTAGGTCCCTTCACACTCTCATGAAGACAAGCAGAGGCCAGCCCCTTTCCACAGACTGCCTCTGGCATGTGTCTTCCCAACTTGGCCATCAGAAAAGAAGGCCTTTCTCTTCAGCTCCTGTTAAATGCCATCAAGATTCTGATGGGTCTGATCTAAATTTTGTGCCCAGCCCTGTGGTCAGAGAAAGAAGGGGAAGACAGAGGATTCGTGCTGATAGTCCCCATTAGAAACATACATGGAGGAAGAAGCCACTCTTCATTCTCCGACAACACATAGGGTGCTTTGACCCACAGACTAGGAAGAAAGGAGGTACAGGGCAGATGAAGGCAACCACTTCAACTAGACATGGTTAGCCTTGGATAGGAACAGAAGCACGTCTTCAGATGAATGTATATGTGTGTGTGTATATATAATGTATATGCTATATATGTACATATATAGAGAGAGTCATATAGTTATAATGTATGTAACAGGCAGGGTACTCTGAAAGCAGGTGCTGAGATGGTTTTGTTAGCAAGTTCAACACTTGTGCAGGGAAGGGAGGAGCTACGTTTGGAAAACGGAGAAGTAAAGCCACAATGCAGACCTCCATCAGCCCAGAGGAGTGCTCCAGACTGTCGTTAGTCAGAATTATCTGTGTCAGTTAGAAATGGCTGGACCAAAGTGCCTGGGCCTTTATACACCCGTATCACTCAGTCAGTGGATGTGGGCTGCCCCAGGAAAGACATGAACTCGGGAAAAATCATGCCCTGTACAGCAGAGGCAGACTTGGGAGATGCTGACTGCTCTCTGCATTCCCCAGAACTGGGCAGCAAGTCCTTCCTTCAAGAGGAATTCAGGATGGTACCTCTCCACATCTACCATGCAAGACTAGAACAATGAGGATGTTCGGGGCAGTGAAATTACTCTGTATGATACCACAATGGCAGGTACATGTCATTATACATTTGTCCAAATCCATAAAATGTACAGCACCCAGGGTCAACCCTAATGGAAACTATGGGCTTTGGGTGATAAGGAGGTGTCTGTACAGTTTCATTGACTATAAAAAATGGCCATTCTGGGAGGGGGGAGGCTATATATGGGGGGGGTACGTAGTCTATGGGAAATCTCTGTAATTTTCCCTTCACTTTTGCTGTGATCCAAAACTGTTGTAAAAAATAAAGTCTTAATAATTTTATACCCTTACTATTTTTTATAGGTTTATTTATTTAAGAGAGAGAGAGTGAGTGGAGGGAGGGGCTGAGGAAGAGGGAGACAAGCAGACCCCCCACTGAGCAGGGATTCCCAACTAAGGGCTCGATCCCAGGACCCTGAGAACATAACCTGAGCGAATCTGAAATCAAAAGTGGATGGCATAGCCAACTGAGCCACCTGGACATCCCTAATAATTTTAAAAGAACTTATTTAAAAAGTTATGTCAAATCCCATAACCCAGGTCACAGAGCAATGCGGTCCTTCCCTATGTCAGTAAAAATGTTTAAATGCAGTAAAATCTTTCAAATACCTCTCATCAAAAGGTAGGGTCTGTTTCCTCTTCCCTTGAATCAGGGCTGGCCTGTGACTGCTTTGATCTTTAGACGATGTCAGAAGAGACACTTTGTTGTTTCTAAGCCTAGCCTTTAAGATAACTTTGTCTCTGGGAGCCCAGATGTGTCAAATAAGAAGTCCAATGGCCCAGCTGGAGAGATGGCACAGAGAGACTCCTTCGAGATGGAGAGGAAGCCAGCCAAGCCCTGCCTCCCAGCCACCCTCTCCAAGGTGCCAAGCGTGCAAATGAAGCTGGTTTGGACTCTTCCTACCAACCACCCACCGGATGCCGCTGTGTGACCCAGTTGATATCAGTGAGCCAAGCCCTGTCTGGACACCTGACAAAGTTGTGTGATATTATAAAATTGAGCTGTTTAAAACTTCCAATTTGGGGAGGGGGGTGGTATTTTGAAATTTGGAACAACAGATAACTGGAAGAGTAGGCAAGAGCAGAGCAAAGACACGGGAGTTATGGGAGCAGTCAACACAAGACTGAAGAGACAATGCAGAAAAGTCCAGGGAGGAACGGAGACAGACAGAGATTCATAAATCAGCAAGCTGCTCGAGGGGATTAGCCAACACATGGGGCAGATCTGACTGTCCAAGACGGACATTGCTGCCTTCCCAACTCCCAGTGAGATAGCAGGCGAGGTAGTCTGTGGGTGCCAAGGGCTGGGAGGAATTAAGACTGGGGCTGGGAGAACACAGAGAAAAGTGGGAAAATGGTGGCACAATGCTAAGTAAAACGCAAGATACAAAAATGAAGTTTATCAGTAAGCGCCTACTGACATCAGATGGCCAGGATGTGTGTTGGTCCACGTCACTGGCGTTTAGAGACCCTCTCACATGATGCTGTGCCATTGACGGGTAGAGGGGGACTGACTCAGCTATAGGGAGCACTGCAGCATGTGGGAGGAGTGAGGGGAGGAGGGTGTTAATGAACGACGCAGGGATGAAGGTGGCCTAGATGCAATTAGACGGGTGAAGGAGAGGCCGAGGGTGTTGGCATCTTGATGAAAGTAAAGATCAGCATCTTAGGGAGCTGTAGTGCCTAAAAGAGTTCTTTCATCATTTATTCATTCAACAAATACTTATGGAGTATCGACTGTGTGCCAGTGTAATTCAAAGCTGCTCCATTTCTCTGCCTGAGAGTAAACAAGAAGAGGAAGATAAAATGAAATTAACTAAGTCCACTTAAGAGGAGTTGAAACCAACGGACAATATGATCTCCTGCATAATCCATGGGATTCAATTATGTTTCCATTACTTTGAGAATAAAGAGTTTACCATATCCTAATTATTTAAACACGCTGTGAAAGAAATGCACAGAAGGGCCCTGTTTTCAGACTGGCCTCTGAAATATACCATGTTCAGAAAGATTTTAAATTATGTTTTAAATGCTCCAGACTCTGTACAGACCATATAGCAAATCTGACTTCTGACCTCTGCTGTACAATCAAGAACAAATAGTTTAACCTTTCTACTCTTCTGTGTAATTATCTATGGCAGAAAACAATGCTGACCACTCAGTTTCTAAGCATTCATTAATTCCACTCAGTCACTATATATTTACTGAGAATACCTTACTATGTGCCAGGTGTTGGGCTGGGCCCAGTAGAAACAATGGTTATTAACAATGTTGCTTATCTTCAAGAAAACCTTGGTTTAATATGGGAGAGGGGCCCCTATTCAGTTAACCACAAAACAATGTGTCAAATACTAGGATTATGTATACATACTGTTCTTAGCATATGTTTAACTTGTTAGCCATATTGTGCTATTATTATAGGAGAGGGAGAAGAGATGTTACATTAATCAGACATTCTATATGTTATATTCTTCAGATAGATTATTTCATTTACCCCTCACAAGAGTTCTACAAAATAGGTATGGCTTGTCCAGGGCTCTGTGGCTCAAAGGAGAAACTAACTTGCCCAAGTTAGTTACAAAGGACTAGATAAGGATGTCTCTCTCCAAAGCCCATGCTACTTTCCTAATCCCAGGAAGCCTCCTGATGTACTACATTTATTTGTTTATGTCTGTTTCTATATCGGGTTGTATTCTTTCTAAGGATAAGAGTCTTGCCTGACTCATCTCTATTTTCCTCCTATGTTAAATATATATCAGCTAGTCAACAAATACGAATTCCTTTTTTTTTTTAAGTTTTTATTTATTTGACACACAGAGAGAGAAAGAGACAGCACAAACAGGGGGAACAGCAGGCAGTGGGAGAAATAGGCTCCCCACTGAGCAGGGAGCCCGACGCAGGGCTCAATCCCAGGACCCCAAGATCATGACCTGAGACGAAGGCAGATGCTTAACCGACTGAGCCACCCAGGCGCCTCGACAAATACGCATTTCATAACCACAATGAAGTACAATTTAACAAAAGATGTTGCCTGGAAGTGCATAGTTGGCCTTGAAGTTATTATTTGTAAGAAGGAACATGAATCGAAGATATATGAAGGAATAAATGAATGCAGAAGTGAAAGCTGGATGTGCTCTCACCTCAGGGTGTTTACTTGCATAACTCTTACGTGGTTGGTTCCCTCAGCGCTGTCTTCAGTTCTCAGCTCAAAGGTCACCTTATCGGCATCACCTTCATCGGCCACCCTATGTGAACAGCAACTCCCCCTCCAGCAGCCATTTCTCTACCCTTACCCCGCTCCATTTCTTTTTTTTCACAGCACCTACTACCACCTGACATATTACATATTTGTTACACCGCTTGTCCTGCCTCCCCCACTCGAACAGGCATTGCTGGTGAGCAGGACCCCCTTCTGCCTTGCTCACTGCTGTGTCCCGTACTGTGGGCGCTCCATTAACCTGTGCTGTGACATAGTCACAGAAATCCAATTCCTTCCTTCCTTTCCTCTTGTCTGACCTGAAAAAGCAAATAATTGTATCAACCCTTTAAACAGTGCCGTGTTCCAAAAGTATAATTTCTCTGTGAAGAGACCTCTGAGATTACATTTTTTTTTTCCTCCTTTATGCACGTGCACACACAACGGGGTTCTCTTAGGATATGTTGTCACTTTTCCCGTCCGCAGGAGTTGGAGATAAGACCTGCTGTGTCCATTCTCTCCCCTGTGAATTGAAAGGGCAAATGGAGCCCTGCTTAGAGGAAGGTGTCTGGGCTCCTCCCCCACTCCTTTCCTCCTCGTGACCACCACCGGTGGTGGTTTGGAAATTCAGTGAAATGTCGTTTCAGCCACTGTGATGCTGAAGAGGGAGAAGAAGAAGCTGCAGGCTAATGTTTACTTCATAGAAAGACAAAAACTCCATTGAGGTTTTCCCTGTGTCCTGCGGACAGTTCACAATCAAATACCGTCATTAGGAAGGAAATTCAGTATTTTATGCAGGCTTTTGTTTTGGTTTGTTTTAGATCATTAGAGAAAGTACTCTTTTCAAGATAGCACAGAAGCATAATACTGAAAAAATATTCATTGCAATGGAATTTTACCTTTATGATAATATTATCTACGGTGGCAACCAATCTCATTGCCCCGTTCTCTGTGTCTCTAATTACTTAGAGTAATATCCTAACATTGTGATATTTAAAGGTAGGTCCTATGTGACTAGGATGTTAACAGACTGTAATGCAGAACCTTTGGGATTAAAAGAAACCATAGGCGGCTGAGCTCACACTCAAAGCTGAAATGGTAATAATACTTCGTACAGTTCCCTTCACTCGCTTTCTGATCCCCACCTTCCGTATTAGAAATAAATCGCAATTGGAATTTTCCCCAAATTATGGGTGAGATTCCAAGATGGTCAACAATGTCTTATGGTCACCCAGCTAGAGACTAAATAAATAAATACAGACAAAACTAAAGCCCACGTCTGTTGGCTCCTGTGACCTCCTCTACTTGCTCTAAATAGCCCAGAAAAACTGAAAACCTGTGCCATGGACCACAGCCCTTACCCTTCAGCCTCAAATTTCTGGATCTCCAAGTCAATAATAAGTCACAGTGTGGACCATATTCAAATAAGGAAGGCTTTGTGGAGGTAATTCACAATGAGAGCCAAAGTGGAAAGTGTGCCCTCAGGAACCCAGCCCAGGCCAGTGACTTTCTCAAGGGAGAGAGTCCTGAATCACATACTGAGTAGAGGGAAGCAGGAGTCCCCAAATGAGCCTTCCAGAACAACCTGATTTCTGCTCTGGCCAAACGTTTAGTCCGAAACCCTCGCAGGCTTGGCAATAAATCATAGTTTCTTTTCTTAAATTCCTTTCTGCAATGAGGAGAGTTATTTACTCTGTGATTAATAGTGCCCTGAAAATATTCGTACAGGTGCACTCCTTCATCATTGCCCCCCCCCACTTTCCTGTGCCCTCCCCCGCTCCCTCCTTCCCCTTATTTTGCTCACTCTCTCTTTATCATAAGCTTTCAAATCCTGGGTCTCGCTTGGGCTATTAGTTTTCTATTGCTACATTAAAAATTACCACAAAGTTAACATCTTTAAAACAACACAAGTTTATAATTTGGCAGTTTCTCTAGGTCAGAAGTCTGGGAAGGGTGTGGCTTGTCCTCTGAGTCCCACTGGGCTGAAATCAAGGAGCCAACCAGGACTGCATGTCTCATCTGGGTCCTCTTCCAAGGGGACTGGTTGTCAGTGGAATCCATGTCCTTGAGGCGATGGGACGGAGCCGCCCATCTTCCTGCTAGCTGTCAGCTGAGGACGGCTCTGCATTCCCCGAGGCTCCTCCAAGTTCCTGCCATGTGCCCCCATCGGCCAGAACAGCTGGCGTCTGTCTCTCTGACTACCTCTTCCGCCACCAGCTGGAGATGACTCTGCTTTTCAGATATGCTCGGGTCCATCAACTGTCATATGGTAAATCACTGCAGTAAGATTCAACATATTCACAGTCCTGGGGATTTCACGGGGCATCCATACATGGGGCATAAGAAATGGGGGGGAGGGGAGGCTCTTAGAATTCTGCCTGCCACACTTAGCAACAGCATACTCCATTTGTGTGGCATTAGTATACCTAAGGAGACTTTCTTTTTCTTTCCAAGAGATGACTCTGCCCTCCCATGTGAAACACTTTTTTCTTTAAGATTTGTTTATTTATTTGAAAGAGAGAGAGAGGGAGGGAGAGGGTCTCAAACAGACTCCGTGCCCAGTGCACAACCCAACACAGGGCTCGATCTCACGACACTGAGATCACAACCAGAGCAGAAACCAAGAGCCAGACACTTAACCCACTGTGCCACCCAGACACCCCAAGACACCCTTGATTTGTCCTCTGAAAGCCACTATTTCTCTAACCTCTAATTACTGTGTTGGTTCCTCTTTACCCCACCCCTCAGCCCCTAAATGCTGGAGTTTCTCAGGACTCTAGCCTCTTTATCCACAGCATTCCCTGGAGTTTTCATCCCACCCAAGGGCCACCTACACACAATGGCTCCCTAATTTACCTCTGGCTCAAATCTCTCCCCTGAATTCCTGACTCACATACCCAACTGCTTTCTCAGTATCTCCATTCACCGTCCAATGCGAATATCAAACTTAATGTTTCTCAGAATAACTTGATTCTGACCCGTCCCCAAACTGTTCCTCTCCAAGTCTGCCTTCTTTCAGGAAATGGCAACTCTTCCATTCTCTAACCCCTCTTTGTCTCACATACCCCAGACCCAGTTCCTCAGTAAAGTCTCCTGGCTTTACCTTCAAACTATGTGCAGAATCTGGCAACCTCCTATTTCCACTGCTCACAAGCTGCCTTGCCTGAGTTTTTACAATAGACACCTAAATGGCATATTAATTTCCATTTTTGTTTCCCCTTCCACATTCCAGTCTCATGTCTACACAGCAGCTAGAGTGTTTCCTGTAAAACATTAAATATGTCATGTCACTCCTCTGCTGAACATGTGCCCAGAGAAAATGCCAGAGTCTCCACTTCATGATCTGATCCCTGTCCCCTCTCATCTCTCAACACATTGTGCACCCTTCCCTCCATTTCACCGCAATGCCCCTCCTGCATGCCAACTGTGTTTTGCCCACAGGGCCTTTGCACTAGCTCTTGCTGTTGCTCTTCTTCCAGATACCCACAAGATACCTACTCACTTCCTCATTCTTTTCTTCTCTGCTTATTAAATAAGAACATCAGACAGAATTTCCCTGATGAACACCATCCTGGGGACTTCCAAGCTCCCTGCCCCTGTTTTATTTTCTTCGTGGCACTATTGCCTCCTGATTGATGAGGTAATACAGTGTATGACTTTCTTTCCCAGCACCATATTAAAATGTAAGCACCATGACAGGGGGCCTTGTCAGTTCAATGCTGTGTCCCAGAGCCTCAGTTAGAGTGTCAGGAACATAGTAAGTATTCAATGAGTATTTGCTGAATGAGTGAAAATTATCCAATAGCTTACACATCAGAGAACATAGATTTTTCTCAACATGGTGCTTTTTTTTTTTTTTTTTTTTTTTTGGTAAAATTAAAGAACGCTTAGGATAACCTTGTGACTCTCTTTAGAAAATGAGTAAATTCAACCCATCTAAACATCAGAATGAGAACAAAGGAAGACCTTCATGGAGGAAAGATATTCAAATGAGCTATATGTTTTCTTTCATCTCAAGGGTTATAGAGTAAGTCTGGATCAGTGTAGTCAGCCTTGATGGAAACCAGAGGCTGTTTTGTCTCCCTACACCATTTTCTGCAAGCCAAACTAGATTCCCACCTCTACATCATGGTTCCATGGCTCTCTGCCTGGACTGTCCTCACCTCGAATTCTCAAAATCCTACCCATCCTTCAAGTTCCATCAGAAACACCATCTTCATCATCAAATATTTCTTGATTCCCTGACATTGCATGCCGAAGGCACCCTATTCCAGATGGCCGTACCTATGTGCCTTCTCACCCCTCCCTCTTCCCACAGTTCCCCACCTTCGAGAGAATGGTACTGTGGGACTTCTCTGTCCTCTAGAGCACTTAGCACCACGTCTTACCTGAGAAGATGCTTGCTGTATGTGTGTGGAATGAGATTGGATTGATTTGAATTGGTGCTTTTAATTGGGAAATGAGGCATTTAGCTAGCAAACTGTCTCATTGCACTTTCAGGATTTAGGGACCAAGAAACAGTCACCTTAACCTCTGACAGTCAGTTCAATAGCCTGAGACCACAGTCACCTTGTTCAGAGGAAGCTCCCAACCCACTGAAGATCTTATTATTTCATCAAATGGAAGGGCCAGTCAAGAATGGTCAAGGGAAAAAAAAAAAATTCTCTTTTTAAGTCCATTAAACTCTCCACCCATTTTCCATTTCATGCTCACTAGCTGTGTTTAAAAAAAAAAAAAAGTACTTTTAAAATCTTTATGAAAAGCAACTTCTTTTCTATTCAAGTGGAATAACACTATTCACCCTGCACTGCCCATCGCCCCTGCTAATGCTTCCAGGGGAATATAGCAAAGGGCTACTTTCCTTTACAGTCTTTGATTTGTTCTTTCTACATCCTGTAATTTCCATCCACACCGGAGAGCCAAGTGCTGTGTGGGGCTAATTAAACACTATAATTATCCATGAGCTATGGCCCAGAAGCAGAGAGAAAATCTAACACATGTCTGATTGTAATATCAGGTAAATACTCAAGATGTGTGACTGGCGAAATGCAAAATATTCTATTCATTTAATATTCTTGATGAATAGTGAATTAGTCTAATCACATTAGCTATTCTATTCATTTATTAGGTGAGAGTGATTAGAAGTGAATAGCTACAGAAAAAAACCCTCTCAAGTTGCAAAAATTAGACTTCTATAGTTTTATTATGTTTATTTTCAACTGAGGGTAATTGTCTGTAGCTTTCCCCGAGATAGTTGACACCCCTCCCCTACCTTTGCCCCTTGAAAAACTGAGTACCGGTTACAAGGGTAGAGAGAACAGATAAGACAGGGTAGGACTGGCATACAAATGCTTATATGGATTGTATAAACACAAAAAATATCCCATATAAACACTGTGCTTCCAAGGACATGACCACACTATTTTTTCTTTTTCTTTTTTTTATAGAGGTATAATTTACATACCAGAAAAACACATAAATCTTAAATTCACAGCTCATTGAATTTTTACTTATATATATGCCCCTGTAACCATCACACAATTCAAAACACACATTTTCTAGAAAGTTCCCTTCTGTCCTTTCCCAGAGGTAACAACTATTTTCACTTCTATCTCTGTGCACTGAGTTAGCCAGTTCCTAAAATTGTACAAATGGAATCATACAGTCTCTCATTTATTTTTAAAGAGCAGTACAAGGTCCTTTTAATACAGAAAATCAAATCAAATGGGAACGTCCATAATCCCACCACCACCACCAAAAAAAGAAAGAAAAACCCTCCATGTTAAAACAATGGATGAAATACCTACATATTATTAGGTACTTCAGACATCACAGGACAATACTGGGGAAAGCCCTCATTTCCTCAAAAGTTGTTCATTCCTAAGCTAACCCTGCTGGATCTCCCCCATTGGCTCCTTCACATGCTTCCATCCCTCTGCTCTCTGCTCTGGGCCTTGGGAGGCTGACCTTTCCAGGCCACCTGAGTGGCTCCTGGGGTCCCTAGTGTCTACTTGGGAACTATCAAAGGAACGCCAGCTACAGATGGGAAGTCAGCAGCGAGTTGGTGGAAGTGTTTACTCCCCTGCTCCCCCTTGACTACCTTTGAGAGAGCCACATTTCAGGCAGACTTTTCCTAAAGTTAGCTGCTCTCTCCAGGCATAGGAACGACTCCCTCCCCTTGATTCCTCAGGCCTGGATGGTCACAATTCCCACCTTTGGCTTACCCCTTGATTGCTTCAACACTTCTGGTCGGTTTTCCTTAAGCCTTCCCACACCTTTGTCAATAGCCCCCTCATTACACTCTTCTCAGCGGCTCCACATGAATGTGCTGTCTGTCTTCTGCCCCTGATTGCCATTCACGTTAAGTTTTAAATAGATCTTACAGGAAATATTTTTGCTTCCACCACATGCATAGGCTATAAACTGCTCCATGAGCAACAGACTGTTGCTGGTGGGTTTGTCAGCTACCTACTTCTAATCAAAGCACACTTACAACATCCCCCCCTCCCCACTGATTCATCCTGCCCTGAGAGCACAGTAACAAGTGATCTCAAATCTGTAAGATACTATCTTGACACTTCTAGGTTACTTTTACCATTTGAAATCACTTCAGCTCTATGTCCAAATCTCTCTGTTGCAATTTCAAACTGGTCTTCAGACATGGGTGGGGGAAGCCAATATGGCGACCGTGGAACGAAAGCCCAAAGGGACCAGAATGTAGTCAAAGAACAACCCACTTAATTTAATTGTCCAAACCCCTGAATCCAGACAAACTACACTGTGGAGTGTGAAGAAACTTAGATTTGCTGTCAGAATCCCCATCTTATTTACAGACCTGCAGAAAGAACCAGTGATGTTTACGGTCAAGTAGCAGAGATCTGAGAAGGAACAGGATAGTCCTCTAGAGATGAGACCATCTCTGGAGCTCCAGGGTTCAGAGCCAAGGAGTGGAGGTTACAGTCTCAGCCTACTGATTTCACTTCATTCATTCACTTTTTCAACAGATACTAATTGAGAATCTACTACGTGTTATATTTTGTGCTAGTAAATACAACAGAGAGCAAGAGACAAAGCTCCTGATGCCTCAAACTTACAATTTTTGTTAGAAAACACAATAAGAGGAAAACAAAGGAATCAATAATGTGTCAGGTATTGATAAGTGCTATAAAAAATAAAGCAGAGCAAGGAGGCTACAGAGAGATGAGGGAGGTTACTCATTTTTTATATAGGGTGAGCAGGTTCAGATATCTGAGAAGTTCCCTTCTCTGAAAAGAGGGATCCCTGTGGCTATCTAGGAGGGATTCATACGCTTATGCAGGAGAAAAAGATTCCAGGTGGAGGGAACAGCATCCACAATGGTCCCGAGTTGCATGTATATTTCACCATGTTTGAGAAGTAGCAAGGAGATCATGCTGAAGTTGGACAATCAAAGCCGGTGGGAGGATAAGGAACATGATGAAAACTAACTTTCCACCTTAATCTGCTGGAGACACAGTGTAAGGTGCTGAGCCCTTAATGGTACTTTGCCTTTCACTATGAGTGAGAAGGGAAACTATCAGAAGATGTTGATCAGAAGAGAGCCATAATTAAACTAATGTTTGAGCAGCCTCACTCTGGGTAGTATGTTGGAAATAACCTATCGTTGAATGCAGGTGGAAATAAGGAGACAATCAGGAGCCTGTTAAAATGACAGAAGATAGTGAACTGGACTAGACTCTCACTGTATCAGTCCACATGAGAAGTTCTTAGATTCAGAATTTTGAAAGTAGAGACTCTGGCATTTGCCATTGGATTGGCTGGCTGTAGAGCATGTTCACAAATGACATGCCAAAGATGATCCCAAGATTTTAAAACAAGAGGAATCAGCTGTGGAATCCAATTATTATTTATTGAAATAGGAAAAACTTCAGAATAGCTGATTTCAAGGGGAAAATCAGGAGTTTCCTTTGGACATGATGAATTTTAGAGGTCTGTAAAGACAGCCAAGCAGAGTGTTAAATAGGCAGTTGGCTATGAGTCTGGCTTTCAGGAGAGAGGGCCTAGATGGAGATATAAATTGAGGAACTCTCAGAATATACATGGTATTTTAAACTATGGGATTAGATGAAACCCTCTTTCCCTTCCCCAAGTGTGTGGAAATTCAGAACTGAGCCCTGGGGCACTCAGAACTTTAGAGGTCAGGAAGATGAGAAGGAATCACACAAAAAAGATCGAGGAGGAACTGCCAGTGAGGTGGGGACAACTGAGAGAGAGTGATATCCCAAGGAGAGTGAAGCAAGTACTTTAAGGTGAAGGTGTGGCCAACTGTGCCCAATGTTGCCAGTAGACCAAGCAAGATGGTGATGGAGAATCAAGTGTAACTTCTGGAAATGTGAAGATTTTTTGGAACCTTGACTACAGCCATGGTGGAATAATGGGAACAAAGATCCAACTGGAGTGGGTTCAAGAAAGAACAGGAGGAGACAAAAATGTGTAGACTAGTCTGTGAGTGAGTTTTACAGTAGAGAAAAAGACAGGATGGGGTAGTAACTGCTGGGGGTATAGAGTAAAGAAGATGGTTTGGGTTGGCTGTTTGGTTGAAAGATGGAGACTCTTCCTCCATGTCTTCCGGCTGGCAGGAATGATCCAGTAGAACAGTGTTACAGGTAGATGTAGGAGATGGAGGGAGAATTGCTAAAGGCAGGTCCTTGAACAGGAGGGAAGACAGGAGTTCCAGTAGCACCCAAGAAGGAGGGTTTCATCAGGGCCAACCATGGTAGTTCTCATCTGCCTTGTGTTTTTGCTGTTCCACAGAGAATTTCACTCAGGGAAATATGAATGTTTTACTGTAATGTTAAAAAAAAATAATTGATAACTATTTGCTTGATTTATTCCTCACATGTTCCTATGAGTCATTTAACCCCCAATTTACTAATAAGGAAGGTTTGTAAAAGTTACATGATTTCATCAGGTTTTCAAAGCTTATATGAAAACCAGGTCTCAGGCTAGGTCTGGATGATTCCAAAATCATAAAATAAATGTTCCACAACATCAGGCAATCTGGGGATTGCCCCAGAGGGCCCACCAGCTAATGAGAAAGGGAGAACATCATCGTAGCATGGCAGGCACAGCAAAGCACCACTAACATAAACCATGTACGTCTCTGTTGCAGAAGGCAGGGTAAGTTAAGTGCCTGGACTCTGCAGGGAGGGTTTTGGGGAAGATGTGGTTTGTTCAATAGATTTAAAAGGCAGAGAGTGGGGAGAGCATCAGTACCTTACAATGTCATGGTCAAGTACCGAGAAGAGTTGGACTAATCAACCCAAGTAGGGTTGATTAGTCCTGCGGAGGCGAGAAGGAGCAAATGCTTTCAGGAACTGAAAATGCAGTGACAGAAATCGAGACAAGCATGGGGCTTCTTTGGGTTTTCAGCCACTTCCTTGGACATTCATTAAGCTCCTCCCATGTGCACAAGGCAGGGCTTTGTGCTGGAGAAATAAAGAAGAGTGGTCATCCTCCCGGGAGTTACTTACACAATGAACAATTCAAATTCAGCATAAGACTTCTAAACGGATCAGGCAGGGTTCTCCAGAGAGGTAAAGTCAACAACACATAGATAGAGATATCCAGACAGAGATATTTATTTTTATATGAAGAGATCCATCTCAAAGAATTGTCAGAGCTGGCAAATCTGAAATGCAACGGGCAGGCCAGCAGGCTGGAAACCCAGGCAAAAGTGGATGCTGCAGTCTCAAGGCAGAATTTTTTTCTTCTCTGAGAGACCTCAGTTTCTGCTCTTTAGACCTTCAACTGATTGGATGAGGCCCACCTGCATTATTCAGGGCAGAATGGTTAGTCAATCAACTGTACCCCTTAGCCACATTTACAAAACATCACCAGGTTAACACCTGGATTAGCGCTTGATTAAGTCACTGGGTACCATAGCCCAGGCAAGCTGATACATAAAACCAACCATCACAGAATCCGATTAGTTCCCAGATTTATTCCATACATGCCAAACGCAGGTACTTTATTTTAGAGACTCTTGCCTTCTAGAATTGCTCTTCCAATGGGATCTTAAACCATAGACCAGTGAGAGGCCAGAGGAGGGGCTGTCTCCAAGCCATTGTACTGCTGAGGGTGGTTTATAAAGGTTCTAATTCATTGTAATTAATTTTTATCGTACAGAAGCAGAAGGCTGGCAGAGTGAAAGGGGGTAATTTCACAAGTCAAAATAACAAATAAGTAAATACAAATAGTGCCCAAGTTCCCAAGAGCAGACCACCGCCGGCAGGTCTCTGTGAGTGAGGCACAGATCATAAACCCTGTTACCCTGTCACCAGCCCTGGCTCTAGGTGACCCCTTCCTCCAGTTCTCCAGGTTGCAAGGCTGGCTACAAATGCCTCCAGTCCCCATAGCCCTCTTCCTCTCCCTGTGAGACCACGTGGAGGCCCTTGTCCATCAGGTGGAGTGTAAATTTCAGGTGTTGAAACAATACACCCCCCCCCCCCAAAAAAAGGCTAGGGAGGCGGCATGCGGCAGGCTGGGCAGGGAACCCTGGTTGGTGGTGCTCTTTGCAAACAATGACATGTCTGCACGGAAGCTCTTTGTTCCGCTCCGCACCCGAAGCCCCGGCGAGCTCAACGGTGCAGGCGCGTGCACAGGATATTAAGTCTCATTTCAAAGCCGCTGCTGTGGCAAAGTGACGTGGGAGCGGCTGGGTTCTGGGGGTGCTGGGAGTGGGAGGCTGGGAACCGCTCCGAGCCTCCTGGCGCCCCAATGAAGACAACTTTCCATGAGCGGTGGGGGCGTTTTCTTTTTCAGGGGGTGAGGGGGGAAAGGGGCAATTTGACATTCCCAGGCAGGAAACCGGTGTTGGGGTTTCTGGAGAGTCTTGAGTAATGACCAGTGTAGGTTTCTCATGGAGGACTCATTTATCTGGGTGCCACTGGGTGAGCCTGGCTTTCCAAGCTTGAAAATTCAGATTTATTGGGTGCCAGAAATTGGACCGGACACCATTTAATAGGCCCATGCACCATGAAGGTGAGGGTCAGCGGGGAAGAGTCAAAAGGGCAGAATGGATGGGGAAGCGACACGGTGTGGAAAAAAACGGCAAAATCTGATTAGGGCCATAAAATTCCAGCCATGGCAGGCGGGAAGTCCAAGACTCTGGAGAAGCTGGGGGCTTATGAACACAGCCAAGGTCAGAGAAATCTGCAGAAAGGGAGAGATGGAGGGGAGTAAACAGTTAAAGTCTCTGAACTTAAGCAAGGGCCTTGCCAGAGAGGGCCCAGGCAGTGGGGCGAGAGACCGAGAGACCGAGAGACCGGGAGAGAGATACCACAGAGTGCTCAAGCCTGCACGAAGACAAACCTGCTGTTAGAAGAGGAGGTGAAATTGATTAAAAAAGCCATTTGCTGGTTACTATATATATATATATATATATATATATATATATATATACCTTGTTTGGCCTTTTGCTCTGAAACAGAAGAAAAGCTTTGGGGTTTATGGAATGTGGATTTACATAGAGAGGCCCCATAACACATATAAATACTCGACCAACTTCTAATGTGAAGAGAAAGGCGGAGGGAGGCACATTTGCGGGAGGGAAAGAGCAGAGGGAAGTGAGATCCAAGCCGTGGGGTTCTGTGCCTCATTCCCCCAGTGAACGTGGGGAATTCATCCTCCTCCCGGCGCTGCAAGTTCTTCATTATTTTTATCTATTGTCTCCCTTGGGCTGGAGGAAGCAGTGTAAAAATGACTTTGCAGGCTTTGAGAGGCTTAAACAAAACTCTGTGTAATGCAACACAGCCGAAGTGAATCTCCCTACCCAGGAACAGAGACGCTCGTTCAATATTTGACTCCTCTATGCAAAGCCCTGTATTGGATGTACAGGTGGAAAAGTGCATGGTGGGCACTTCGTTCATTCATTCATTCATTCATTCGACAAATGTCTGGGGGTAAAAAAGATGAAAAAGATTCATCACATTCCTCAAAGGGCTCCCATCCCTATGGGGAGGGATAGACAAGTGAACCCACGTGTATGGTATTCTGGAGATATGAATGGGGGAACTAAACCATACAGCAGAATCACAGCCTCTTCCCAGAAGAGGTGACTTAAACACAGGTTGTGGGCCCCTGGCACTCAGGGATCTGCAGAAAAATCACAGTTCTCAGTCAACAACCCGGATGTTTGGGCTACATGTCAACACACACGTGGGTATCTGCAAATGCCTGGATTTCTGGTGATTATATCCAAATGCCCAACAGAGTTTGGAGAAAGGAGAGCGTGCATATACCTTGTAAATAACGTAAGCATGTATCATGTGATCATTATTTTTACGAGCCATTCTTCCACGAGGACACAGATCACCAACATTCTTTGCTGTTTATTAGACATTAGTTTATTACTTTCCCTCCATTACATGGTAAAATTTATATCTTTGCACGTGGCCAAGGTGGTAGGCCCTGTGGCCCAAGGCAATTAGATAAGGCCTTCAAGAAATCCAGACTGTATAAGGCCAAAGTTTAATAAATTTGAAACCCACAGCTGTCAGATGGCATGAAGCCCCATGTTCTCAAATATGGGGCCTCCATCACTACAGAATTGTTTAATTTAAGAAGGGCTGGCAGAAACTCTGCATGCCATTTGGTGACAGGTTTAAAGACGATGCTGGTTGGTGTAAGTGTGTGCATACACAGACTTACACGCACATCTATATGCATACACCATATATATACACGGTACATTTATGTTGATGTAAGGATGTGCTAGTGGGAGGAAAGCAAAATTGCAAAGGCAGTGCTTCCCTTAAATAAGCCTCGATCTCGTCTCATTTCTGTCTCCCTCATCGCCTTCTTGTCCCACGCAAACCCCTAGATGGCTCAGAGTCCTCAAGACCCCACCACCTCTGTGTTCCTGTCACTTGCATGTAAGCCTACTCTCTTACTCCTTACTCACAGAACTGTCTTTCCCAGGGAATCGTTTAATCAAAATCGTTTAATACAGCCTGACGCTGAACAACGAAGTCCCGAAAATGATAGATGTGCGGATGGCAAGAAAGGAAGAGAAACTTTGCTGGTTGGGGGAGAGTGAAAACAAAGGAAGGATGAGTCTATACACCTGGGTAGTAGTTTCATCGCCCTTCTTCCTACATCAGGCAAGTCACGTGGGATCCTTTGGCTTGGAGTCAATCTCTCTCATCCCTGTCTCCCAGAGCCTTCTGTGATGGCCTCGGATAGAATGCGTATCAGACCGTGTAATCACTTCCGGCCACCTAGCTCTCTGGATGGTGAGCTCCTCAAGCAAGAGGACCCTGTCTTCCCAGGGTGTAGCGCGGGTGACTGACTAGCAGGTAGTAAGTGCCCCATGTTGACTGCGTCGCCATGAACTTAACTATTCTGAGTGAGTTTCTCATCTGCAAAATGCAAGTCTGTCCACTCATCCCCTCATTTCTTTACTTGCCATTTACTGGACAACCAGCTAGGTTAAGTGCTATGGGAAACATACAGATGCATAATCAAGTAGCTTACCTAAAATCAGAGTCCCTGCCTACCTCCCAGGACCACAAGGATGCACAAAGAGACCATGCATATGAGCTCTGGAAACTGTCCCTGCTACCTGAGGTAAGGGAGGCATTTTATTCTGGCTTCTTACCTGTGCCATCCTCATGCTGTGTGTGCGCCTGGCTCTGCAAGGGTTATTTTCACAGATTCTCCCCATCTCCCTTCTCTGTAGCTCCCAGCAGATGTATTAAGTGTAATCTTGGAACCGATCCAGGTTCCCTCTTTAAGACTCAGAATGTTCAATATTTCCTGCAAGCAGCAGGCCGCTCTAGCCTAGTGTGACGTCAGGGACTCGGAAGGGTACACCACCTGCCCCCAAGCATCCCTGGTGTCTGGGCCCCAGTCCCAACTTGTCCAGGCTCCATGGAGCTTACTTGGAAAGAAAGCAGGGGAAAAGCCCCAGCTGGGGCAGCCACTACAGCCCCACCTGCTTGTATCCAAGATCACCCGCGCTCCGACTCCCTCTGAAGCACCAGCTAAAGAAGAGAAATCCCACTGCCAATGGGCCCTTGCCTCCTGGAGCAGCCTGAGCCCACGGGAGGCAGGGGAGCATCCGGGCTGACCCATGACTCAGGGGTGGTTGATTGTGGAATTAGAACCTTAGAGGGGTGTCCACGGGAAAATGAGTGAACAGCAGCCAATGGAGCCCCCTGAATGCTTGCTGAGCTAATATCATGGGAGATGGGAGGTGACCCCCTCCCCTGCACTGTGTGGGTGATAAGACCCGTTCTGTTCTGCAGTGAGAACCACCTCCCTGTGACTGCTCAGAGCTAATGCCTCTTTTCTCCTATAGCAGCAGCATAAACGGGATCCATAGCCTCCTCCACACACCAATGTGGGGGAAGAAAGCCATTCTAAGGGATCTCTGGGAACATTTCAACATGGACTCATCTCCCGTCTCCCCTTCTTTCCTCCCCCTTTTTAATTAATTTGCGTAATCACTTGGGCGGGCTGAATACATGTGACACACCCTGGACGCACATCTGCGTTTAAACAGGAGCCAGTTTCATGCCTTTAAATGTGATCTTTTTCTGACTTTTCCCCATCCTTTCTCTTTCTTTTCCTTCACTCTCCCATCCCCTCCCTACGTTTCTTTTTCCTCCAACCCCCTCAGACTTGGTGGATGACAAAGCCACTTCCAACATCCCTCCGTCACATACCCACCCTCTTCCCCAACCACGTCAGTTCAAACGAATGAGTGTATTCCACAGTAGAGAGGAAGGCAACCAAGATGCACCGAGCTCCTAGGAGGCACCACGCAGAGTACAAAAATCCAGAATACAGACAGAGAAGCTCCTTGGACTCAGTGTTGACCTGGAGCCTGGGGACTGGAGCTGGTGCTACAGCACCTCCCTAACGCAGAGCCTACAAAGGCAGTGAAGGTGAAGTTCTAGCAGAAAAGTAGAGGGTAGGAGTTGCAGGGGCCCTTTAAAAGAATGAGGTCCAAAGACCAGCCCAAGAGGAGACCCTCCCACAGATGGGCACTGAGATGATCGCCTTTCCGGTGGGAGGACTTGCGGTCCCAGGTACAAGTTCAAGCCCTGGGTTAAATGACCTCTATTAAACCTGTAACCTCTTCGGACCTCAACTTTCTTGTTTATAAAAGGGGACAATTCAACCAAATTAACCACATGTGTTGCCCAGCTCGGGAATACTTTGTGAATCCTTCCCTGAGCTTTGCTTGGTGACCCACGTCATGGTGAAACCGTATGAAATGGACCGGATACAGGTGAATGTCAGCTGTGGCGGATTCAGGAGGCCAGATCCCTGCATCCTTGTCATAATGGTCTGCATTTGGGGCCATAATAGTTTATAATTATTCTTGGTGTATATTCGGTGTCCAACTACTAAAATGCGGTCTGCTCTAAGCATTTGAGTCCATGGTGTTTGGAAAGGCAGACCATTATTCAGTCTGTAGCCATCCTTACTGGAATCCTGTGCAGACAGAGCTTGAACTGGATGAGCTAATCAGAGAGACCTTTTATCAAACCCTGGAGGTCAGCAGATGTGGGCTTGATGGGAAAAGTGAAAGAAGGGGGAAATTCTATCATGGTCATGAAAAGGCACTTACAGTAAACTCTGTTATCCATCAAGGGAGAATAATAGGTTGTTCTGGTAGGTGGTGAGTAGACAGTCTTTATAGATGTTGCACGGATTATCAATTTACAAAGATTGAAAGAGACATGGAAATACACCAGAAAGTTGTAAATAAATTAGTCTTCTTTGAGGAGTCCAAAACTTTTTTGCACAAATGTTACATAGCAAGTGAGAATGATCAGATTCAAACTATCATTTTTGTTATTGTCACAAAAACAAAGCTTCTGTTTCCCAATCCTGTCACTTTTGGAAAAGATATTTTTACTAACCATGATTTGGGTTGTCCTCCATCACAAATGCTGACTTCTCCCCCATTCCTGCTCCGTGCTTTAGCCACATTTGGCCATCACCATTTCTAGAAAAAGTCCCGGAGTCTCCCATTGCACACCTGTGCTCAGGTGCCCTTCCCCCTGGCTCTCACTGCCCCACTTCCCTACCTGCCAAGCTCAGCCATGGTCTCTCACATGAAGCCATCCATAATATCCCCCAAGAGATGTGACTATTTCCTTTTCAGATCACCCATAGCCCTTCGTTTTCAGCTCCCTTATGGCATTTATCGATGCTGTGCTCTTTGGACCACATGAATCTATCTGGCCCCAGCACTTCCCTTTAGAGGAAGTTTGACATGTAATCTGCCTGTGGACATTAATGTTCTCATTGGACATCAGGCTCCTGATGGGAATAGAAACCTGATACTATTTGATTCATTTATTTATTTATTTGAGACAGAGAGAGAGAGAGCATGAGCAGGGGAAAGGGCAGAGGGAGAATCAGACTCCCTGCTGAGCGGGAGACGACTGGGGATTTGATCCGTGAGACCATGACCTGAGTGGAAGTCTGATGCTTCACCAAATGGGCCACCCAGGTGCCCCCCAAAACCTGCTACTGTTTATCAAAATTTTTAAATTTTGAAAAAGTGAATGGTAGTCTGTGTTCTGTATCTCTAGATGGCTGTGAGCATCTTGAGGGCAGGATCCTATCTAAGCAAACTGCATTTCTGTCTCTCACAGAGCCTGGAATGTGGTGGGGAGCAATCAGTGCCTATTGAATTTAACTGAACATAATCAAAGGACACCTTGACCAGTTTAATCCATTCACAAAATGCTAAAGACCAAAATCTTCACCAAATTTAAATCTCCCATTTTCAACAACAACAACAACAACAAATTACATTTTACATTGGAAAGAAACAGTGACATGCACAATCTCATTTTGAAGCTCAAATGATGCTTCTTTAATAAAGAATTTTTCTTTAATAAAGAATTTCTTCTTTAATAAAGAAGCATCAATAACCTAAAATCTTACAAGAAATTGTTGACAAAGGCTGCTGTATCATGTTGGCTCTTGGTAGTTGAGATACGGATTTATTCATTCTCTCCACAGATATTACTACGCACCAACTAGGGGCCAGAAGCTGTTAAGGTGTTAGGGTTGCAGCAGTGAAACAAGGCTTCTTAAACTCAGGGAGTTTACATTCTCGAGGAGGAACAGGATAAGAAAGTAAACAGAGAACAAACATGATTCGGTGATGTGGAGGAAATAAATGAGCATGGTGGGAGGTAGTATGTTAGGTAGGATAGGTGGTCAGGGAAGGCCACTTAGAGGAAATGACTGGTTGGCTTGATGAACGTGGTAAGTGTGCCATGCAAATATGTGAAGGGTCAGTATCCCAGGCAAAAGGAATAGCATGTGCAAAGGTTCTGAAGCAGGAGAATCCTGGTGTTTGAGGAAGAGAATAACAAGGAACACAGTGTAGCAGGATAGGATGGAAGAGGGATAAGGTTGGGTGGGACAAGTGGCAAGAGATGAGCTCAGAGCAACAGCAGTGGGTCAGATGAAGGACCTTAGGCGGCGGTAAGGTTTGGATGTTACACTAAGATGGATGCTTTTGGAGGATGGGCAGCTGAAGCGCCATGTGGGCTACCTGCTGTGCTGAAAACGGGCGGCAGAAGGCAGGAGTGGTGGGCAAGTCTGCAGGCGCTAAGCCCATTAGGAGGCACTACCATAATCCAGGATGCTGGTGGCTTGAACTACGGCGGCAAGTGGTGAGGGTAGGAAGACGTCATTGAGTCTGGGATATATATCTGAAGGCAGAGCTAGAGGGAAGGATTGGATATGAATTCTGAGAGAAAGAACTCCAGGGTTCTTCACCTGATTGACCAGAAGAATAGAGTTGCCACTTACTGAGGTAGAGTAGATTGTAGTAGTAGGTTTTGGAGTGAAGAAGCTCCTTTTGAGGTATGTTAATTTGGGATACTGATTAGCCATCCAAGCGGGGATGTTGAGTGGGAAATTAGGCATCTGAGATTGGCACTCTGGAAAGATATGCAGGCTGGATACAGAAATGCATGGGTTGCCAGCAAGCAGTATTTCTATTAGCCTGTTTGGGCTGCCATGATAAAATACCACAGACTGGTGGCTTAAACAACAGGAATTTATTCCACACAGTTCTGGAGGCTGGGAAGTCCAAGATCAAGGTGCGGGCCAACTTAGTTCCCTGGAAAGGGCTCTCTTCTCAGCTTGGAGACAATCACCTTATTTCTCTGCCCCCATGTGGCAGAGGGAGAGAGAAGAAACCAGCTCTCTGGTGTCTGTTCTTAGGAAGGTACTAATTCCACCAAGAGAATCTCACCCTCATTACCTCATCGTAACCTAATCACTTCCCAAAAGTTTCATCTCCAAATACGTTCTCATTGGGGGTTAGCAGCTCAACATAGAAATGGGGGGGGGGGGGGCGCCTGGGTGGCTCAGTGGGTTGAGCCTCTGCCTTTGGCTCAGGTCATGATCCCAGGGTCCTGGGATCGAGTCCCGCACTGGGTTCTCCGCTCCGCGGGGAGCCTGCTTCCTCCTCTCTCTCTCTCTGCCTGCCTCTCTGCCTACTTGTGACCTCTGTCTGTCAGATAAATAAATAAAATATTTTAAAAAAAAATTTTGGGGGGGGAATCAATTCGATCTATAGCCATATTTAATGCCAACAGACTAGGATATAAAAGAGAGAAGAGGAGGAAGGGGGGGAGCAGAAAGGGGAGCCCTGGGGTGGTACAAGGAGATAAGACTGGGCCAACAAAACCACTAGAAGGAACTGCCTTGGAACCAGGGAGGAGGGGAGCCAGGGGAGTCTGGTGTCCTCAGAGCCAATAGAAGAAAACATTTCAAAGAGGACAGATGGTCACCTCAGTCACACATTGCTGATAGATCAAGTGGTGTGGGGATGCACACTGACCATGCATTTAGCAACTGGCAGGTCATGGTGACCTTGACAAGAACAATTTTCTGTCAAGTAATGGGGGTGAAATCCTGCATGTGGTGTGTTCAAGAGAAAGGGCGGCATGTGGAATTGGAACACCTCCTATCAGTCACTATTTCTAGGCATTTCACTGTGAGGGAGAGCAGAGCAGACACATCCTGCTGTAGCCGAAGAACAACCTGGAGAAAGGTCACCGCCTTCCAAGGGGAAGAGTGCTCCAAAGTCCACTTGTCACTCCCAGAGGATGCGCCTATGATCTAGAACCTCTCGAAATGGCTCCTCCGTCTACCCACTAAAATCACAGAAGATGTGGGCTCCCTGGAGTGCCCCAAGTCAGCAGTCCTGTACGGGCTAGAATGACTAAAACCACCTAACACCTCCCTAGCTCTTCCTTCTTGGGTCTGCGGGCACAATTTTGTCTGGTCACCAGCACGATGACAATGCCCTCTAGGTTCGTCAGAGACCTTGCAAAAAAACCTGAGATATGAAAGGTTGAGAACCCAAAGCCAACTAAAGAATTACATTGTGAGCACATCTCTGGCTAAGGAGGAAGGAGAAAGGGGGGAGGGTGGGTAATAACAATGAGCAGACAAGTATAAATAAATCTCCAGCTCCCTAAATTTCAGGGTGGTTGGGTACCCCATGGCAATCTGAGATAGTTTCAATTACTTCTAAATCTGTATCAAGTGATGCTGTGAACATATATTCTTTGCTGATAAGTGCTTCTCCGTTGACCTTGGACTGCTTAACACCATAACACGCTTCATCTGCTTTTCATTGTGGCCTCTTTAACTGAGGCTGAAAGTTGACAAGAGGTAGCAATCATCCCCAGGTGAAATTTTGCTATTGTGTTCAGTTTGAAATTTTACTCGATTACATTTTATTAAATATAATAGGTTTAATACTACTAGGGCTGGATGCTATGCTACTTGGTGCAAGGATACAACTTAAAAAAATAATAAGGAATAGGGGCTCCCAGGTGGCTCAGTAGGTGAAGTGCCTGACTCTTGATTTTCGCTCAGGTCAGTCTAAGTCACTGAGTCTAACAACATCTTGGGTTCAGTAGCTAGACCCACTGGCAGTCTTGGGTATTACACTCCAGGAGAAACAGAGCCCAGCACACTCCTGCACAAGGATTTGTATGAATTCATATGGCTTTCAGTGGTAAGAAATCTCTTTTGTATACACTATCATGTTTAGTCCTTGCAATAGTTCTGTCCACATAACGGTGACCCAAGAACAGTCCTCCTCTACCTGGAAAAGCCATTCTCTCCAACTAAGCCAGGAAGTGGTAGAGACCTCTGTCTAGTCAACCAAACAGCTGAATCAACTCTCAGTGGTCACTGGGGATTGATGCCCCAGGCAGATGTCCGTCCCTCCTCAACAACTGTCTTGAGCAAACAGAATCGGTATATCTGCACTTAAATTTGGAAACTAAGGTCTCTCTGCTCCTAGCTTGTGCTGATTTGGCTCTGACCTAAGCTTTCTGACTCTAGATGCAGAAATCTTCCTGATTCGGAAGCTGCCACTCTCCATAGTAACAGCAGGCATGAGCCCCCTTCTGGATGGAGACTGGCAATGGGCTTAAGTGATTTTCATGGACACTATTTCTCTCTTCAGGTGTTGCTTTGGACAAACTCATGGAAAAGAGCGGAACACACCTTTTGAGTTCAGGCTGAAAGAGAAAGTCATCGCCCTTATTTTTTTCAGTCATATCACATCTTTTCATGTTCAGACATAAATCATGGAGGAAGGAGAGCTACAGAACCACCTTGCATCAAAATGGAGTCAGACTAAAGGGTTCCTCCAGAAGCACCATACACCACATTTATGTGCCCTTACAAAAAAAAAAAAAAAAAAACCACTCGGAGGAATTCATCCAAGTATGGTATGGCTTAAAATGACCAAGTTAAAACTGAGCCACATGCTTTTGTTTAAATACAGATGGTCAGGTTCTGTTTATACACACAGAGCCAACTGCTGATACAAAGCGGTGTCCTATACATATAAGCCAGCAAAGCCATTTTAGAACCCAGAGTTTGAAAGAGTCTATATAAATGTAAATTACTGGCCAAAGGGAGCATAAAATCTATGGATGTGAAAATGAGACAGCTATCGTTCATCCAGCTCCAGTCGGTCAGGGTGGGCTCACACGGTTTTTCTCCCATCTGGGGAGTCTCTGGAACATGGATGTGGCTAAGCTTCTGTGTGCCCGCATTTTAGCGGGCAGTGAGTGGGTGCCCTGGGCTTCCTCTGTGGCTATTTGTCAAAGCCGGAATGGGGGGCGTTCAGATCTTGCCAAGAATCTGGGTCTTCGTGCATCTGACCTTTCACCGCTAGCACTAATTTGATCCCTTGGATTCTCCAGCAGGAGTCTTCCAAGCAAATGCTGGGAGTGGCTTGGCCCCATAATTCAGCCTCATGGCCAGTAGACCCGCTTTCTCCAGGGCCCAAAGTGAGCTCTGATTGGAAATGAAATACTTCTGCAAGCCCCATGAACTCTTTTACATCACTGACGTTGTGTTGCCTCGAGCAGGGATGGGCGGAGGCCTGTAGTAGCCATTCCCTAAATGGGGCTCCAGAGCATGAAAATACTACAAGTGAGTTTTCCTTTTTTCTTTTCTTTTTTTTTTTTAAGATTTTTTTTTTTTTTTTAAATTTGACAGAGATCACAGGTAGGCAGCGAGGCAGGCAGAGAGAGAGAGGAGGAAGCGGGCTCCCTGCTGAGCAGAGCGCCCGATGCGGGGCTCGATCCCAGGACCCTGGGATCATGACCTGAGCTGAAGGCAGAGGCTTTAACCCACTGAGCCACCCAGGCGCCCCTACAAGTGAGTTTTCCAAGGCCACACGCTTCCCAACAAGGGAGGATGTGGCTCACAGGGGTAGGGGATTTATGGAATAAAAGAGAATGTCTGCAAGCCGCTTGGAGCTCCATGAGAGATGAACCCAGGGAGGAACAATCTAGCTAAATGAAATTGTTTTCTTCCTTTCCAACCACCGCATATTAATTGGGTACAAATCAGTCCACTTAATGCCAATTGACATTAAGCAATTTGCCATTTGATGGCAATTGAAAACCCATGCTTACTGCTCCAAACCCTCTTGATTGTTCCAAACAAACTTCCTACCCTAAAGTGGAAATGGATTTAATTTGATCTCTTCAGTCTGTTCACCATTACGTGTAAAACAGTGACATTGGTACCAGGAAATCAGCAGCTACCTGAGCAGTGTTCAAACTGAAGACAATTCGCCCATGGGAAAAATCCAGAAGGAAGCTTACTCGACAAGTGCAATTATAGCCGCAGACCTGGGGTAGCATTGCTGTTCTTTGGTGTTGCTGACTCGCTGCGCTGATCTTTTTTTTTCCTGAACACCAGAGAGGCTTAGAGTCAAGAAAAGTCCTGGAAAGAATCAACTTCCATTCTGAGACTTCTCCAGTGAGAACATAAAGGCCTGGGGCCCCTGGGTGGCTCAGTGGGTTAAAGCCTCTGCCTTCGGCTCAGGTCATGATCTCAGGGTCCTGGGATCAAGTCCCGCATCGGGCTTTCTGCTCAGCAGGAAGCCTGCTTCCCCCTCTCTCTCTCTGCCTGATGCTCTGCCTACTTGTGATGCCTCTCTGTCAAATAAATAAATGAAATCTTTTAAAAAAGAGAGAGAGGGACGCCTGGGTGGCTCAGTTGGTTGGACGACTGCCTTCGGCTCAGGTCATGATCCTGGAGTCCAGGGATCGAGTCCCGCATCGGGCTCCCGGCTCCGCGGGGAGTCTGCTTCTCTCTCTGACCTTCTCCTCGCTCATGCTCTCTCTCACTGTCTCTCTCTCAAATAAATAAATAAAATCTTTAAAAAAAATAAAAATTAAAATTAAAAAAATAAATAAAAAAGAGAGAGAAAGTAAAGGCCTAAGGAAGTCATGTGACTTGCCCAGAGAGTTAAGCACACTAACCTGTTCTCTCCTCATTCTTGTGTCTTCCTTTTTTCTCTTAGATCCCCACCTCCACTCCCCCAGCCCAGAAACCCAGTTCAGAGCTCTGTGGGCAGAGAGGTAATAAGAAGAACCTGCGGTCTTATAACCCAAGGACTTGAGTTCATACTATGTACCTGTTGTCACTTAACTTCTCGGGGTTTCAGTCTCTTTATTAGTAAAACGGGAAGAAAGATCCACATCTCCCAGTGTTTTGACAAGGACTGGATGAAATAATTTACAAAAAGCACATTAAAGACTGCAAAGGGACATGACGTTTAAGGCATGGTCTGACTGCAGCCTGGCCTCGACAGGAGACGGGCTGAACAGGTCCCAGGCTGAAAACCAGGCAAGGAACAAACTTTGAGCCGTCGACGATATTGACCGTAAAAGCCATAACACCCGGTACTCTCTGCTCATACTTGAAACTGAACAAAGATTAGGGATTCGAGGGCTAAAACTATTTGCAGATGTGTGGCACGGCCGTGGTCAGCTTTTTGACTTTCGGAGCAAGTAACATCTAGTGATATTGGTTCCACTTGTTTTTCTTTTAACTAAGTTGTCAGCATATTATTTGAAAACTTTTTTAAATTCTGAGGACCTATTTTGCAGAAAGATTTCTAATCATGTATCTGAACAAATTTGTAAACATGGCTTTATGGGCCTGCCTTAACGTCGCACTTTCCAGTGAAATGCACAGAGCCCTACCCTATATCCTGCTGGCAGGGCACCCGGGACCTTTATGAAAG
Source organism: Lutra lutra (assembly GCF_902655055.1). Lineage (NCBI taxonomy): Eukaryota > Metazoa > Chordata > Mammalia > Carnivora > Mustelidae > Lutra > Lutra lutra. Next base: position 17,437,201 of record NC_062287.1, on the reverse strand, counting down.
TGTTTCCAGAAATCCATGTTGATGGCACTCTCACAAGTCCAGGCATAAATGGAACACACAGTCAGGTCATAGAAAAAACCCTGGGCTAGGGTAAGCCAAGGAATGCTTCCTATTAACTATGTAACTTGGAGCAAGTCACTTTCCCTCTCTGAGCTTCCAAGAGGCCAAATGGGGATAAGTCACAACATCAAGTCCAGGATTAAATGGGATCGAGTCATCCAGTCCCAGCTCAACTGTCCCCTGCGTAGAGGGCAATAGTGCGGGCTGTGATGTGTCACCCCGCTCCCCCCTTCCAGGACTAAGGCATCGCTCCTGTGCCCATAGCTGCTGGGAGTGTTGGCTGCTGACAACTCCCAGCTGGGGGCTCTCACAGATCGCCCTCACCCGTGCCCTCCTACCCAAGTCACCCCATGTACAGTTCTGGCCCCTCAGAGGGTCTAAAAGCCGGCCCTCCAACTCCAGCTCAGGGTACCCAGCCAAGCTGCCCCAGCTCCAAAGTTCCCCGTGGCTTTGGAGGCTGAGGCTTTGCTCTGACTGTAAGAGCAAAACTTCTCTTTCTTCCAAATCCTGTTGCCTAGACTCCCCCCATGGGTGTCGATTGGAAAAGAGCTCCACGATAAACTCCCTACGTGGTCATCCCCATCTCTGAGTTGTCTTCCCCAGGAACCAACCTGGGCCAGGGGCCCTACCCAGCCACTCCAGGTGATATAAAACCTCCCTCTGGCCACTCTCTATTCCTCTGCCCTTGTCACTGTCTGAAAAAAACACCATTTACCTGCATGTGTACTGTCTACTGCCCTGCTGTTATATATGCTCCCTGAGGGCAGAGGCCTCCTGTGCCTGGCCCACTGCTATATCCCTGGGACCAAACATGCAGTTGGCACTCCCTAAATATTGTCAAATAAAAGAATATCAGATGTTAAGAGCTTTTAGTCCAGTAAATACAATGAGGCATACCCATGGTAGCTTATGTATTTTTAAGAACTCCGTTTGTGCTCCTTGGAAGGATGAATTACGGATTGTTAATAAATAGGCCAGAGGACTCATCCAGTGAATCACTTATCAACAGATTAATGGATCCTGCCTTGGTTACCATTTCTGTTTGCAAACTAATGGCACAGTTATTTAACGGCCCCCATTACAGGCCCTCTATATGTCCAAATCTATATACATTTAAACATTAAAAAAAAAAAACAACCTGAATGCAGTACAGTGTGTTTGTAGGCAAATCCCATTTGGATAAACTAACAGCTCATAACTTAGGAAACAGCCATCAATAAAAGGAACAGATGATTAGTTCAAACAGAGTGTTGTGATAGGCAAGAGCGATTTGCATGTTGATCCTTGTAAGGTTCTGGGTCATGAAGGCTACAAGTCAAGAGATCTGGGCTCTCGTCCAAGCTTTGCCTCTAACTTCCCAACTGACCCAGGTCAAGTCCCTGCACCTCTCTGGTCCTGAGTGTTCTCATCTGTGAGATGAGAAAAATGCTTTCTACCTTCCCTTGTAACACTGCAACTCTACATGCCTGTCTTTGCTGACTGATGGACATCAATGATATACTGATGTCAATGAACTGTAGACTCTACTACCAACGATATATAGGACAAGGCTAAAAGATCTCATAACCTACAGGATACTTGTGGCAAAAAGTAAATAATCTCTGTTCTGAATTCAAGGTCGTACTTGAACTGATTTTTCATGAGATTAGATTAATAACTAAAAAGGCAAAGGAGCTGGAAGCCAGCAGGTGGTAGAATATATATGACTATCTTTGATCTGTGGGATGGGATCTGTTTTCCTAGGCCATGAGAGGCAGTGTTTTTAAGAATGGTTCCCCCAGGAATGCCTGGGTGGCTCAGTTGATCAAGCGCCTGTCTTCAGCTCAGGTCATGATCCTGGGGTCCTGGGATTGAGCCCCCAAGTTGGGAATCCTTGCTCAGCAGGGAGCCTGCTTCCCCCTCTCTGTCTGCCCTACCCCTGCTCATGCTCCCCCCATCTCTCTCAAATAAATGAATAAAATCTTTTTTTAAAAAATGGTTCCTCCAAAAATCTTTTGAGAAATGCAATGGTCTCCTTTCCTCAGTTGGTGTGAACTAAATGAGGAGGTATCAGACCCCATCTGCTCTCCCATTTTATTTTGAGCCCTAGCTCAGAAAATTATGACCTTTGCTTCCTTCATTGCTCTTTCCTCCGCAGCTTCTCTCTCCCTTCCTCCTCATTCTCTCACAGTGCTTACCCTTCAAGGTTCCCTCCTCTGCTCTCCTCTCCATGTGCTCATCCCAGATGATGAGCTCATCCACCTACACAGTTCGGTCATAGCAAATGACTCCCGTGGCTGTATGACTTTGCAATTTCTAGATCTAATTCCTAATTGCATACTGGACAGTTTCACTGGTGATCTCAACACCTCAAACTCATATCTTTACATAAACTTAACTTTTTTATCATTCATACTCACTTTACATAGCTCCCCAAACTCACTGCCTTCACTTAGCTTGCGGTGGGACTCATATTCATGTTCTTGCTTCCAGACTCTAAACATTCACTAAGTCCTTGCCTTTTCTCTTTTCACAGTCTTCTGCATTGGTCCCATTTCCATGGCTCCCACCCTAACAGAGGTCTTAAAGAGGATGATCCATGCAATAATCAACTCTCATGTTAATAGTCTAAAAAGTGGGAATAAGCAAGGGTCTGAAAAAAAAAAGTATAAGCCTAATTCACTTACAAACATAGATAAGGCAACATGAAAGAAATTATTAGCCAACCAAATCAATGAATAAAGAAGACATTATGATCAAATTGGGGATATGCCAGGAATTCATCTATGGCACAACATTAGAAGTTTGATTAACCTAATTTATTGCATTAACAGACTGCAGGAGAAAAACCATGTGCTAATACCCAGAAGTACAAAGACACAGAAAAATTATTAAAAATTGATAAAACTCAACACCTATTTCTAATTGAAAAAGAAAAAACTTAGCAAAGAAAGAATACAAGGGATTTTTTTTTTACATCTACCAAAAACATCTCTCAAACATCATTTTTAATGATCAAATGTTTAGAGTTTTATAGGAAAGTTGCAGATATTCCAACTATCAACACATCGGTCTTTATGATCAAAGTCCTAAGCAGGACAGTAAGAAAAGTCAAAGAAATAGCAGGTACAAGACTGAAAAGAGAAACGAAATTGTTAGTACTTGCAGTTGACATGATTTCCTACATGAAACAATAAAACAAAAGAATCTATAGCAAAAAAGAAACAGTAGATTTAGTATTGTTGTATATAGTATAAATAAACAAAAATTAATTGCCCTCCCTTATAAACTAAACAAATAAGTGTTAATGTAATTTTACAAATACCATCTACAACACCCAATATAAAGTAACCAAATAATTTATCCCACAGAAAATGTATACTCTCTTTAAGGATAAAGTGATATGACTTTATTGAAAAAATATTTAAAAGACCTAAACAAATAGAAAGATGTGCCAAGAATACTATGTCCATTATTCCCAAATTAATCTACGCATTCAAAAAATTTCCGATCAAAGCCCTAATAGAATTTTTCATGGAACTTAAGAGGCCAAACTCTATAATTGCATGAAAGAGCAAAAGGCCAAAAAAAAAAAAAAAAAAAAGGCCAAGACAATCTTAAAAAACATCTGCTCTAAATGATTTCAAGACTACACTGTGGAGTTGGAAAATGGATAAACAAATAAACACACACACACACACATACACACAGAGAGAAGCTATGGAGCTCAAAGACAGATCTGTGCATATGAGGAAACTTCACATATAATAGAGGAAACATTACCAATTAGGAAGAAAGGATGGCAATCCAATAAATGGCACTAGGGTAACTAATTCCTTTGAGAAAAGAGAAAGATTTCTGCCTTATTCCACACCCATTAAAAGCCATTGACATGAGAAACAAAAATATAAACCTTAAAAGTTTCGGAAGACTTAGAAGAGAACATGTTTATGGCTTTGTGATGTCGAAGAATTTCTTAAAGACTCAAAACATAATATGACTATATTAAAATCAAAATATTCTGCACTTCAAAAGACATCATTGGAGGCAGGATGAAGAAGTAGTTCTTCCAAAATACATATAACGCTGGACAAATTGTCAAAACCAATCATTTCAAGGCCCTAGAAATCAACCAGGAGTAGATAATAAATTGGAAAATTTGATTCTTGAAAAACTGCTAGAACTTTGGGTGAGAACAAGGCGGGGGTCTGTGGTCTTCTCGCCTGGGGCTGCTCCCATTCCTTGCCCTGGTTTGGTAGGCAAGGACTGTAGCTTTGCCAATGCTGGGCCAGCTGCAAAACCAGGAGCTTCGTGGCCAGAGAGAACTGGCTTAATTCGTAATGGTGGTTGGAGAGGTGATGTGGGGAGCAAACACCCAGAGCTTTTCTGGCTGAAAGTGGTGAATTCTGCCATAGCAACTTGATAGTCCCAGTTTGCACCCTTCGTTGTGGTGAGTGGCAGACCAGTCAGAAATATAATGGAGAGATCCAGGAAATAAGAAAGCCATAGGAGAGCTGAAATAAACTTCCCGCACCTACCTTAGTGACTGGCAAACTACACCGATGTGCAAGGGAGACTCAGGAAGTTCTGGAGATGAATCCAAGGGAGACTTGAGAACTGGTTGCAAGTCTATATGATTTCTGGTTCACCCACAGATCACTCAGCACAGGGAGAAAGTCTTAGAGAATCAAGCACAATCTCTATTGGCTGACCACCAGCTAAGCAGACACAGGGGTGGCCTTCAGGAAGCAAAGATAAAAATTAAAATGAGAATAAAAAATTTCAGCTGATACTGTAATGGCAACACACCTTAAGGGAAACTGTTTCTCCGTACCCCCTCCAACTCTTGGTATTGCTAATCGCCACAATTATAGCCATTCTAGTGGGCACTTAGGGTTATCTCATCGTGCTTTTAATTTACATTTCCTTATTGACTAATAGTGCTGGGCATCTTTCCATATTCTTATCAGCCATTCACATATCTTCTTCAGTGAAGTGTCTATTCAAATCACGTGTCTACTGTTAAAAAGTACATGCACTTCTCGTCGGGATGAAAAATGGTACAACCTGGGGCGCCTGGGTGGCTCAGTTGGTTAGGCAACTGCCTTCAGCTCAGGTCATGATTCTGGAGTCCCGGGATCGAGTCCCACATCGGGCTCCCTGCTCAGCAGGGAGTCTGCTTCTCCCACTGACCTCTCTCCTCTCATGCTTCTCTCTCATGCTCTCTCTCTCTCAAATAATTAAATAAAATCTTAAAAAAAGAAAGAAAGAAAGATGGTACAACCATTTTGTAAAATATTTCAACAGTTTCTTAAAGGGTGTTAAAACGGAATTAACTTACAACTCATCACTTCCACTCTGACTATCCATCCAAAAGACATCAAAATTTATATTTACCCAGAAATGTATACACAAATGTGCACAGCAAATTACTCACCAATAGTTGAAAGCTGGACATGATACAAATATCGAAGTGGGTAAACACAATACTAAAGCCATATAAGGGAACACTAGTCTGTAATAATAACAATAATAAAAAGAACAAACAACAGTAGTTGTTATCTGTAACATCACAGAAGGACTTCTAAAATGTTCTATTAGATGAAAGAAGCCAGACACAAAAGACTGTATACTGTATACTCCCAGTTATATTTTTGGAAAAAGCAAAACCAGAGACTCAAAGCAGATCAGTAGTTGGCTGGGCTGGGAGGTGATATTCACTGAAAGTGGGCAAAAGGGAACTCTGGAGAGTGACAAAAATGCCCTAAAATTGTAGCAATGGTTGTCCAACCATGAACCTATTAAAGCCCATCAAGCGGTCCATTACAATGAGTAAATTCTGTGATCTACAAACTCAAGATCTATAAAGCTTGCTTTAAAAAAAAATAAGCCATTGCTGAAAAAAGTAAGAAGTCAAGTTATAGACTGGGAAGAGATATTTAAAATTTATATAATCATGGAAGGATTAGAATCCAGGAGATAGATAGATATATATATATGTCTCTACTTGTGAGTGCATATATATGAACTCTCACAAATCCGCTAGGAATAAAATATTAAATTAAAAACAATATTTTGAGAAAGAGGAGGTGGCAAAATGACAAACAAGCATTTCACAAAGGAAACCTGACCGGGCAATAAAAACATCAAAAAGCCAATCAATCTCATTGTAATCAAGTAAAATGTAAATTAAGACCACAATGAAGTAGCAAGTGGTGCCAGAAAAAAAAATTAAAAATCTTGATCACACCAAATGTTGGCAAAGCTATGGAGCAATAAGAATTCTTAAACACTGTTGGGGAGACTATAAATAAATACCATTGCTATGGAGAACAATTTGGCAAAGTCCCTCGGTGTGGAAGCGGCACACTCCTCATGACAGAGCTTTTCCATTTACACACACACACACACACACACACCACGAAATTCTCACACACATTCCACAAGATACAAGACCGTTCATAATAGTAGCTGGGTTTGGTGTCACAGGCTTAGGTTCAATCTTGTGTAAATCATTTATTCTGAGTAACCCCAGGCAAAAATTTCTCAAATCGTACTCGGCTTTAATTTGTCCATTATTCAAAGAGGGACAACCGTACCTGCCCACCAGAGATAGCGTGCGGATTAAAAGAGAAACATGTTTAGGAAGAATGTGGCACAGTGTTGGAGACTCACTATCCCTTCAAAGAAAATAATTTCCCTCCTGTCTGTGTCCTAAATGAGTGTTCATATCCTTACTTGACTGGAGGCAATGTTTCCACTGTAAGCAAGGCTGGGGCCCTACAGGGAAGCAAGTGGGCTCTTTCAAAACGTTTAAACTCCATTTCCTCTCTCCTGGTGCCTTCCAAAAAGTGCGCCATGCCATGCCTCCCAAAGAACTTAGAACCTGAAGCAAAAGGTATTTCTTGGAAAGAGGGAGGCAGGGGACCCTGAGACAGTCACAAGCTTAGGAAGCCACTGATTACAGCCTTTGCTCCACCTGGATCTCCGTATGAATTAAATATAATTACCCTTGGCTTGGAGCAGCATTTGTGTTACCTTCAAATGGGTCTCAGTAGCTTTAAAGGGTAAATGTGCTTATGCAGGTTCAAGGGGACACACTGGTTCCTGATCCTTAAAAACTTATAAGACCATCTTAGTTTGTCTTACAGAAAAGAAGACCAATTACGTTAAGGAGGTCAGAGTAAATATGTTGGCCCTTTCTTATTTAATTTCACAGGGATGCTCACAGCAAATGAGGTTAAAATGTGGTTGGCTTCCCAAGTGCGATGATGCATTCTCTTATTGCGAATGAGTGTCAGGCTCGACGTCTGGTAGGTCTGAGCGAACCCTAACTAACAGGAATTGTCTATATGAACACGCCAGACCCAGGTAAGAACTGGGAGGCACACAGAGCTGGCAGGAACAGAGTAGGGAAGAACACACTGGATGAGAAGGGGGGAGTCGCAGGCTCCAAGCCCGCAGGGTCACTGACTGGCTAGGCCGCCTGAGAAAGTCCGTCACAGCCTTCAGATGTCCCCAGACTCGATTATCTGCCTCCTCTCATTCTGGGTTCTGCAGCTCATCACCTCTTTCTCGAACCCTGGTTGTAGAAGTCATATTCCAGGGCACCTACGAAGATGCCCCGAGAACAGAAAGACCCATACTGGATATAGACAGGGCACAAATGAGGACTGGGAGACAGGGAATGACAAGAGGAATTTAGAAGATGTGCCGGGGTGGCTCAGTGGGTTCAGGCCTCTGCATTCAGCTCAGGTCATGATCCCAGGATCCTGGGATCGAGCCCGGCATCGGGCTCTCTGCTCAGCAGGGAGCCTGCTTCCTCCCTCTCTCTCTGCCTGCCTCTCTGCCTGCTTGTGATCTCTCTCTCTCTCTCTCTCTCTCTGTCAAATAAATAAATAAAATCTTTAAAAAAAAGATGCATAAACATGCAAAATGCATAAAAATAGACATGCATTTTTTAAAAGGCATTTAAAAATATGGAGTGGACACATCTCATCAAAATAATGCCTCCATAAACTCAAAGAGGTCCAGGTGGGACACCGACTTCCCAGTCTGAACTCTCCCGAACGGACTGGATGGGCGACTTTGGGTCCGTTACTTCCCTTCTCTGGGTCCTCGTTGTCTTCTCTGTAAAATGAGGGCTTTGGGCCAGATGGTTTCCAGGCAGAACAATGCAATGAATCGAAGTTTCAGGTAAATAGCATGTCATGTATGTCGAAGCCTTGAGGGATCCGGGAGGAACCGAGGCCTGGCTGGAAGTGGGCGGGGTTTCCGTCTTAGAGCCTCTCTGCCCTCCCAAGTGTGCCCCTCCCTGTCAGACTTCCCAGACCGCGCTGGCGTCGCCAGAGGGCTGCTGGGAATTTCTCTGCACAACCCTGTTCCTAAATGAACTCCCGGGAGATTGGGGGAAGGAGGAGGGTGCCAGTTTAAAGCAGGTCTGATATGATCCAGGACCTGGATAGGGTTTCAGCTGCCTGCTTTCTGGCAATTTGCAGAGAAATTAAAGAGATTCTTGTGGAGGTTAAATGGCTGTAGTCCTAGGGAGGGGACGCTGTTGCTCAGAAAGAAATACAAAGACGAGATTCATCTTGCTCAAGAATTATAAATAGAACAGTCAGATTAGATTCAGCAGAGGAATGGGGGCACCACGAAGGAGCCAAGTTCTCTCCGAATAAAGAGGCAAGGCTCCAAAGACTTCCAAAGCAGGCTTTCAAAAGGGGAAAGAAAAAAAAAAAAAAAAAAAATGGAAAGATGGGAAAGAAGAAGACTTAAAAAAAAAAAAAAAAAAAAAAGTGGTCCTTTTCTTTTAACCCAGAACTTCTATCGGGCAAGAAGGCAAAATCGTCAGTTCCTGAAAGAGAGATTAAAAGTAAATTATCACCCCATAAGGAGTCGTTCCCCATAAAAGGAATGAAGATAGTTTACTGCTCTACGGAAAATGAAAACCGCTTCCAAACTTTAGGTTAAAAACTTGGCAGTGGGAATTTGGCCTCCCTGTGCGTCTGTCTTAGAGATGTTTATCCAGCGGATGGAGATACTGAGATGGGTCTGGTTTTTCAGGTTTGTTTTTTGTTCCACATAAGGTTTCCATCAGAAACAGTCCGCAGACTGGTGCAGGCCAGGAGGCTGCTGGAGGAGAGGCCCGGCTTTGACCGCAGCGGGCTCTGCCTACACCTTGGTAGGAACAAAGACAGAGAGTGGAGACCACGCTCGAGGCAGCACTGGGGACTGGGGGCAACCGGACCAGCTCCTGCCTAACTCAAAAGACCTTTTTTCCAGATCTGCTTCCAGCATCAAATGCCATATGGTCTTAGACGAGTTACTCGACCTCTCTGAGCTGCAGATTCCCCATCTGTGCTTCAGTGAGTCTGGCTTATACCTACATCTCAAAGTTGTTTCAGGAAGTAATATAAAACACGAGCAAAACCAGCTCCCTGCACGGGGGCCTAAGTGCTTTCTACAGAACACAGATAATGGGGGCTGCCCGGTCACATGCACATTTCCTGTTCTCCAGGATTCCTCTTGTAAAAGGAAGTCCACCGAGGCAATGAAACACAGAGATTTCAGGTTTTCTATCAAGGCGTGCTAAAGTGTGAATCCCTCCCTCCTGTCTCCTTCATTAGACATACAACGTGGGGACTCACGTTTCTTAGACTATCTGTAGCTCAGTTCACTTCACTGTAAAATGGGAATAAGGCTGGCCTCACAGGTTTGCTGTGAGAATTCATAAAAATGGAAGAAAGTATATGCAAATGTGCTCCGTGTAGTATGGTCACTGTTGTTCCTCATCACCCACGACGGTGGTCACCAATTTTGCTCTTTCTGGATTAAATCAGACAAGCACTTCTTGACTGATTCAGAATCCTCCAGCCGCAGTTTAAGTCTTTTTGTTTTGTTAAAAAAATAAGTATTTTTTTTTTCTCACCACAAAAATGATACATGGGTGTATTTCCACCCCAGGAAAGATGGAGTAGACATATATTTCTCTATTCCTCCCACAAACTAGAATTCAAGAGCCTGGACAGTGTACATAACATTAAACACAAGACTGAAATCTACAGAGAAGGGAAAAGACTGGCGACAGGGCTCAGGACCCAAAGAACAAGGCAGTGCTGCATTCTCCGGGTTTTCTTTTCGCTTCGTCGATGCCAGGCTTGGAGCTCAAGAAACTAAAAACTGAGAGATGGCAGCAGGCACAGATTAAAAATAGCCCGTGCACCCTAGCCGAAGGACCAGGAAAGAGGCAGTCTAGCAGGAGAGAAAGCTTTTAGACAATAATCGCTCTACTCCTGCCAAAAAGCACAGAGAACACTGTGGCCTTACCCCCACCCATGCCAGCAAAGGCCAGCAAGGAGCCTAGATTTCTACCCTAATCAGGCTGTAATGAGGCACCCACCCACCCCTGTCAGCTGTTGTCAGAAAAGACCAAGTAAGAAGCTGCCCCTTTCATCCTCTCCAGCAGTCACCCCCCTCTCCACCATGTCACAGCAGACCACACAGGGGGCCTGGACCTCCACTCCCACTCAGAATGTCGAGGTACCCCTCCACATCGCCCCTGGGGTAGTATCAGAGGATGACTAGTGGGGAGTCAGAGTGTTCAGCCCTGCCCAGCTGTAATGAAGACACCTTCCCCATGGTGTCGGTGTGGCCAGATGGAGAGCAAGGCGCATCTACTCCTATCAGCCAGCTGCAAGGTATCAGTAGAGGCCTAGAGGGGAGCCAGAATGCCGCTCCCACCCAGCAGTGACAAGGATCCCCCCATTGGATGTCAGTGAAGACACAGTGGAGAACCTGCACATTTTCCTCTAGCTGGCAGTATCCAGAGAGGGCCCTCTTTTCCCCTCCTGAAGTAGTGTCAGAGGAAGCCAGCTAAAATAGAATGTTTAAATAAGATCCAGAGTATAGTACATATGCAAAAACGACCAGGTTTTAATAGAAAATTACTCATCATAGCAACCAGAAAGATTGCAAAGTGAATGAAGGAAAAGACATCAACAGGTGTGAACACCAACACCAAGATGACAGAGATGTTCGAACTCTAAAGAAGCTATGAGAAAAATGAATTATGAATATGCTTAAAATGAATGAAAAAGAAAGAAATTAGAAACCCTCAAACAGATGATAAAAAGAAGAATTAAATAGAAATTTCAGGGGCGCCTGGGTGGCTCAGTGGGTTAAAGCCTCTGCCTTCGGCTCGGGTCATGATCCCAGGGTCCTGGGATCGAGCCCCACATCGGTTCTCTGCTCAGCAGGGAGCCTGCTTCCTCCTCTCTCTCTCTCTGCCTGCCTCTCTGCCTGCTTGTGATCTCTGTCTGTCAAATAAATAAATAAAATCTTAAAAAAAAAAATAGAAATTTCAGAACCAAAAGTAAAATAATTACAATAAAAACTCGTGAACTATAAATGGCTTAAACTCCAATTAAGACAGAGATTGGCAGAATGGATAAAAACACACAACCTTACAATGCAACTACATGCTGTCTACAAGAGATTCACTTTAGATCCAGAAATACAAATACTTTGGAAGTAAAAGGGTGAAAAATGATATTCCATGCAAACAGTAACCAAAAGAAAGCAGGGGTAGCTATCCTAATATCAAACCCAATAGATTTAAATCCAAAAAGGTTTACAGGAACAAAGAAGGACAATATAGTTTCGATTCAGCAAGATGATATAATTATAACTATGTAAGCACTGATAACAGGCCAGAAAAATATATAAAGCAAAAATTGACAGAATTGAAATAAGAAATAGTTCTACAGTAATAATTGGAGACTTTAATAGGCTGTTGTCAGTAATGGATAAAACAGTTAGAGAAAAGATGAGTAAGAAAATAGAGGACTCAAACAACATAATAAACTAACAAGATCTAAAGACGTAAACAGAACACTCTGCCCAACAGCAATAGAATATATATTTTTTCTCGAGTGCACAGGGACATTTCCTGGAATAAGCCAGGTCAGCCCGCAAACTAACTGCCAAGAGATTTTTAAAGGCAAATGCCATGCAGTGTATCCTCTCTGACCACAATGGGATGAAGTGAGAAACCAAAAGAAGAAAAACTGGAAAATTCAGGAATTTGTTGAGATTAAGCAATACAATTTTGAACAACCAATGGGTCAAAGAAGAATTAAAAATGGAAATTAGAACATATCTTGAGATAAATGTAAATGAAAATACATTTAGGGGGTGTCACGAAAGCAGTGCTAACGGGAAAATTTATAGCTAAAAATGCTCACATTACAAAATAAGAAAGATTTTAAATAAAAAAACCTAACTTTAAAACTTAAGGAACTAGAAAGACCAAACTAAAGCCAAGCTAGCAGAAGGAAAGAAATAATAAAAATTAGAGCAGAGATAAATGAAATAGAGAATAGAAATATAATGGAGAAAACTGACAAAACCAAAAGTTTGTTCTTTTAAAACACCAAAAAAATTGACCAACCTTTTAGCTAACCTGACTAAAAAAGAGACAAGATTTAAATTGCTAAAGTTAAAACTGAAAGTGGGGACATTACTACCAAAGTTATAGAAATAAAAAGGATTTTAAGACAATCATATGCCAACATATTGGATAGATAACATAGATGAAATGGACAAATTCTTAGAAATGTAAAATCTACCAAGACTAAATCATGAAATAAAAATCCTCAATAGGGGTGCCTGGGTGGCTCAGTGGGTTAAGCCTCTGCCTTCAGCTCAGGTCATGATCCCAGGGTCCTGGGATCGAGCCCCGCATCTGGCTCTCTGCTCCACAGGGAGCCTGATTCCTCCTCTATCTCTCTGCCTACCTGTGATCTCTCTCTGTCAAATAAATAAATAAAATCTTAAAAAAAAAATCCTCAATAGACCTATAACTAGTGGGAAATTGAATAAGTAATCAAAACTCTCCCAACAACAACAACAAAAAGCCCAGATCTGATGACTTCACTAGTGAATTCTACCAAACATTTAAAGAATACCAACTTGGGCACCTGGGTGGCTCAGTGGGTTAAAGCCTCTGCCTTCAGCTCAGGTCATGATCCCAGGTTCCTGGGATCAAGTCCTGCATCGGGCTCTCTGCTCAGCAGGGAGCCTGCTTCCCTTCCTCTCTCTCTGCCTGCCTCTCTCTGTCTGTCAAATAAATAAATAAAATCTTTAAAAAAATAATAAATGAAGAACACCAACTCTTCTTTAAAAAATTAATAATAATAATAATTGAAAATGAGGGAACATTTCCTAACTCAGTATATGAAGCTAGAATTGCCCTGATGCCAGAACCAAAGACAATACAAAATTAAAGACCAATATCCCTTATGAACATTGATGCAAAAATCCTCAACAAAAGACTAATAAACAGAATTCGACAGCATTTTAAAAGGATTATACACTGTGACCAAATTGGATATATTTCTGGAATATAGGAATGGTTCAACATACAAAAAATCAATCATGTAATACACCACATTAATAGAATGAAAAAAAAAAGCAATACATTACCATTTCAATTACTGCAGAAACAGCATTTGATAAAGTTCAATAAATTCAATACCCTTTCATGATAAAAGCACAGCATCCGAGGAACAGAAGGAAACTACTTCAACATTATACAGCTATATGAAAAACCCAGAACAAATATCATACTCAGTGATGAAAGACTGAAAGCTTTTCTTCTATGATCAGAAACAAGGCAAGGATATCTACTCTTCCACTTCTATTCAACATCATACTGGAAGTTCTAGCCAGAGCAATTAGTCAAGAAAACAAAATAAAAGGCATCCAGATTGGAAAGAAAAAAGAAAAAATATATCTTTTCACAGATGATATGACTTTATATGTAGAAAATCCTAAAGATTTCATATCAGAAAAAAAGTGTCAGAACTAATAAATGAATTTGGCTAAGTAGGATACAAAATCAATACACAAAAGTAACTTACAGGGTGCCTGGGTGGCTCAGTGGGTTAAGCCGCTGCCTTCGGCTCAGGTCATGATCTCAGGGTCCTGGGATCAAGTCCCACATCGGGCTCTCTGCTCGGCAGGGAGCCTGCTTCCCTCTCTCTCTCTCTCTCTCTCTGCCTGCCTCTCTGCCTACTTATGATCTCTCTCTGTCAAATAAATAAATAAAATCTTAAAAAAAAAAACTAACTTACATTCCTATACACTAATGATGAATAATCTGAAAAAGAAATTAATAAAACAATATTACAAAATATCAGAAAATATTTAGGAATTAATTTAAAGGAGAAAGTAAAAGACTTATAAATGAAAACTACAACATATTGCAGAAAGGAATTAGAGATAAATGGAAAGATATCCCATGTTCATGGATTGAGAGACTTAACATTGTTAAGATACCACTATTACCCAAAGTGATCTACAAATTCAATGAAATCTCTATCAAAATCCCAACAATGTTTTTTTCAGAAATATAAAAACCCATATTTTTTTTTTTAAGATTTTATTTATTTATTTGACAGAGAGAGAGAGATCACAAGCAGGCAGAAGGCAGGCGGGGGGGCGGTGGAAGCGGGCTCCCTGCAGAGCAGAAAGCCTGATGTAGGGCTCAATCCCAGGACCCTGAGATCATGACCTGAGCAGAAGGCAGAGGCTTAACCCACTGAGCCACCCAGGCGCCCCTAGAAAAACCCACCTTAAAATTCATTTAGAATCTTAAGAGACCCCAAATAGCAAGAACAATCTTGAAAAAGAAAAGCAAAGTTGGAGGACTAGCATTTCGTGATTTTAGAACTTATTACACACATAAATATGATAACCTTTAGATGAAATGGATCAATTCCTTGAGAAACAGAAACTGCCACAACTCATCAAATATGAAATAGATAATTTGAATATCCTTATAATTATTAAGGAAATTGAATTCATAACTAAGAAATTCCCCCCAATAAATCTCTGATTTATTTTTATTTATTAAATCAAAATAAATAAATTTTATTTATTAAATCAAAATAAATAAATCTGATGGGAATTTTATCAAACATTTAAAGAAAGGTTGAGGGGTGCCTGGGTGGCTCAGTGGGTTAGGCCGCTGCCTTCGGCTCAGGTCATGATCCCAGGTCCTGGGTTCGAGCCCCACATCGGGCTTTCTGCTCAGCAGGGAGCCTGCTTCCTCCTCTCTCTCTGCCTGCCTCTCTGCCTACTTGTGATTTCTCTCTGTCAAAAAAATAAATAAAATATTAAAAAAAATAAATAAAGAAAGAAAGAAAGAAAGAAAGGTTGACACCAATTTTATATAGTCACTTCCAGAAAACAGAAGAAGAAAGTACACCTTGCAATTTATTTTATAACCCTAATATTACTCTGCTGTCAGTCAAAGACAGTACAAAATCAAAGACAATACAAAAAAAGTAAACTACAGTCTAATATCCTTCAAGAATATGAATATAAAAACTCTTAACAAAATGTCATCAAATAGAACTCAATAATTATAGAAAGAATTAGTCATCGCAACCAAGTGGTGTTTATTCCAGAGATGCAAGGCTGGCTCATTACTCAACTATCAATCAGTGTGTTTCATCATATTAATGGAGTAGAGGGATAAAATCACATAATCATATCAATCAATGCAGAAAAAGCACATGGTAAAATGTAATACCCATTTATGATTCTTTAAAAATCACTCAGGGAAAAAAAATGGAAATAAGGGAAATTCCTAAACTTGATAAAGACCACCTACAACAAGCCAATGGCTAACATTATAGTAGTGAAAGACTAAATGTTTTCCTCCTAAGATCAGGAATAAAATAAGGACACCTGCTCCTCAGTCTTATTCAACACAGTGCGGGAAATTCTAAATACGGTAATGTAGGGGCACCTGAGTGGCTTGGTCAGTTAAGCACCCAGCAGGCTCAAGAGCCAAGAAGAGCCAGTGCCTTAGTTCAAGTTCAAGTTCAAATTGGAAAAGACCAATACCTCAGCTCAAAGCAGTCAAGCAGGAGTTTCCTCTAACTCGTGAGAAGATCAGCTTCTTTGTTTCCTCCATGCCTTCGACTGATTGCATGAGGCCCACCCACATTGGGCAATCTGATTTACCCAGTCTACTGATTCAAATACTAATCTCATCCAGAAACCTCACAGACACCCAGAATAACATTTGACCAACTACTTGGGCACCCTGTAGCCCAAGTTGACACAGAGAATTAACCATTGCAAGGCCTGATGTCATTCTCTGCCCACCAGTGAATCACCAACCCTCCCTTCCCAACACTTCAACTGATTTCTTGAAAGATTTCTCTTCTAAATGTAGAGAAGACCAAATTCTTCTGCTTTACTTACAAGAACCAGTGAGTGCATAGCAGAGATGCTGTGGAACTTGGTTCTAGTATTTTGCTGCCATATATCCTACATATATCCTATCCCAAGGGAGTTACGAAGTGGTTATACCAGGGTGAAAGTACCCCAAAGGGAATGGGGTTTTAGTTTTGTGATGTAGGAGAGGAGTGATATGATTCAAGAGAAAGTGGAATGGCTGGCACACACACACACACACACACACACACACAAACAATGGGACCTTGTTCCCAAGGGGTTCACTTGACCTGTAGTGAACATCTCAGTCTGGGGGTGCAGATGCCTAAGGACATTTTCGATGGGTCTATTCTGCAGAAGAATGATGGCGCTCCCTGTGCCTCAACTTCTGTAACCATCAAGTGGGCATCTTTGATCTGTCTTTGGTTCACAGAGGTCTTGGGAAATATAGTGAAGCCTCTGCAGCATTTCAACCCCTTACAGAAAACCTGCGTAAGTAAGTCAAAGGCCACTCTACAAGAAACAATCCCAAGTTCATCAATCCCCCAGATCCTTAGGAGATTCTCTGTAAATATTTAATAAAAGTAGACAAATGGCTAGAAACATGAAGATTCAACCTACAACGAGAGTTCAAAAAGAAAACAACACACTGAAAACCAAGCCCCACATGGAGCACATGATGAAGTGATTCCATCTTGGCCATACAGTTCTCTTGCTCTATGGGCCAACCTCCCAGTGGAATAGTTTTCATCACACCTTAATCTACTCCTTGAGCCGGCAATTCTACTCCTGGTATTCATCCCAAAATAAATAAAAAACGTGTCCACAAAAAGACTAGCACAAACATATCCATAGCAGTCTTACTCATAGTAGCGAAAATCTAGAAACAACCCAAGTGTCAGTTGCCAGGAGAATGGATAAACAGATTGGAGTTCACACAACAGAATACGTCTGCAAAATACAACAGAGCCACACAACAATACAATGCAATACAAAATAAGAAGGAATTTGCAAAGCACTGATAGAGGCAACCCACATGGGTGAAACTCAAAGTCATTTTGTGGAGCTAAAGAAGCCAGAATACAGAAGAATAGCAAAGAGTACATACCGCATTTCCATTCCCCTGTTTGGGACAGGGGAAATTAACATATTATGAAAGAAACTACCACTGGGCTTGCGTGGGAAAGCAGGATGGGGTTAGAGGTGGTAGGAAGTAGATATCTGAAAAGAGGAAATGAAGGTACTTTCTGGAGAAGTGGAAATGCCCTGTATCTTGTGTGGAGGAGGTGGTTTCACAGGTATACAGGGTTATTGAACTCATCAAACTGAACACTTAAGATCTATGCATACCATTGTATGTAACTTCTATCTTCATAGTTTGTTTGTTTGTTTGTTTGTTTTTACTAGTCAGACCCACCCATATCCAGGGGCAGAAAAACTATCCCAACTGAATAAACTTTGAACGGGCAGTGGGAAACAAAACTGAGTTATGTTTTGATCACATCCTTCGATTGTGCTTGTTGAAGATATCAGTGAAACGCGTGACTTATTTTGTCCAAGAAAGGCAGAAAGGAAGGAAGAAAGCGGATGTCTGACACCCTCCCTGACTTTTCCTGTTTAATACACTTACTTCCCTCCCCCTCAACCCCATTGTTCTATCCTTTTAACATTTCCCCATCTTCCTCCATGAGGGGTGCTTGGAGCTCTCACGGACACCCTAAGGCGGCTGGCTGAGTGTGGAAGGAAGTGCCTGGGGCAGGTAAAGGATGGCCCAAGACGGTATACAATTTGCATGGTATCTGTCCTACGTGCCAAAATCAGAGAAAAGCCCCTTCCAGGGGAGTCGGGGCTGGGTGGGGAGTGGAGGGGACCTCTGAAGCAGTGGGGTGAATGTACTTGGAATGGGAGTATTTTAATCAGTGTAGATAAGGAGGGAAGAGGGAAATTCCACAAGGAGGGGATAATAACCAAAGGCACAGAATCAGAAATTCACCAAGAATATTAGGGGAAGATAAAGGACTAATTATAGCTACTACTTATTGAAGGGCTTCGCTTTACCACCAATGGATATAAGCATCTATTTCCCTAATTAGCCTTCAGGATACCTCCTCATTATGCGGAAGTCAGGGGGGAAAGGAGGAACCTTGCTCAAGCTCTCCCAAGTAACAAAAGCGGAGCTGGACTTGGAATCGCGGCCCATCGCTCATGAACTTGAAAACTACACCAGAATGCCATTTTCCTGGGTTCATGCAGATGAGGTTGCAACAGGGGTTTCAAGGCCTTTTCAGCAAAAGGCAGGATATCAACTAATCAAGTAATTAACTAATTAAAACAGAGCTAAGGAGCTACTTAGAAATACGGAGGTGATATAGAATGAAAAGTTGCAGGACCAGACCATAGAGAACTTGAGTAACAAGTTAAGGGGTATCGATTTATTGCAAGGAAAGAGAAATCATTAGAATTCGTAAAGGAAAACTTTGTGAATGTGGACCAGACTATTCTGGCCATGATGAATGGGATGAGTTAGGTGCAAACCAACAGCCAAAAATAGCAAGTGAGAGAATATTAGGATAGTGTGTTCATTCTAACAGGGGACCCTTTAAATGTCCCTATTAAGGGACAGTAGGGAGGGCAGAATTTTTAAAATAGTCAAGAGACATTGCAGAAGAAATATGGTCAAGCCTTGAGTCTAATAGGGTGAGGAGTTGACCAAGGTAAGCAAGGGAAAGAAAAAAGGGTTGTAGGGGTCACGCCTTGGTCCTGGGAAAATGGTTCTGTGACAGTCTGGAAGGAGGGGAAAGTGGTCAGCTAATCCATACAGTACCTTTGCATTCAGGATCAGTTGGGACATGCAGACATGGTGACATCTGCAGGGTAATGACAGAGGAGCAGGGATTCAGAGCAGAGACCCAAACCTTGGGCAGTAGAGCCACCCAGTTAAGAGCTTAGACTCAAGCAGACCAGGATTTGACACATATCAACTATCTTAGCCTTGGCTCTTCCTCTAAAAATGAAATAATCAATGCACCTTGTTTACAGGGCTGATTGGAGCATTCAAAGGCACAGTAAGTACTCAACAAATGTCAGCTCTGGTTTTTGAGGCCTGCATGTATTTTGGGAGAAAGAAGAGGAAGGGTGGCAGAGAGGACACAGGTGAGAAAAAAAATAATTAGAGACATTTACAAAGACTTAGAAAAGTGCTAGCTGACATAGGCCTGCACGGTCTTTAGGAGAGATTGATAAACACAGGAGGGTAGGGTCAGAATGGATCATTGCCTTTGCAATGGGCGGGGCAGACTAAAGAAGTCCGATTTTGGGGGGGGGGGGCGGGGGTCAAGCAACCACTGCATAATGTCACAATGGAGACAGCAGATGTGGACAAATAAGACAGGCAGTAAAAGGAAAGAGAATCCTAGAAAATACACCAGAAAAGGAACACACTCAAATGAGAATTTAGTTGCCATACCTAAAAGACTGCACTGTGACTGAAAGCAGAAATAAGCCAAGTGAAGTTCCAGTGAAAAAAGAAATACTTGGGAGAAAAATGATAATTCAGAGACAACATCCCAGATGGAGGCAGACAGTCATGCAGTCCAGGAGAAATATGGGTGAATTAGCCTGAGACACAGAGAGAAGAAATCTCCTAGGTGGAGAGGATGAAGAAGAGACAGGGAGAGAATTGGGGTATAAGGAAAAAGATGTGTTCTGAGGCCCTGTGAGTGGTGGAGAAAAAGGAGTCCAGGAGGTAAAGCCACTCGAGTCCTTTCGGATTCATATCTGGGAAGCTGCACCAGTGACCTCAGACCACAAGGAAGGGAGCCCATCACACCCTTAATTTCCACTCGGCCCTAGCTTGAATACATACACATTGTCCTGTCAAGGGGAGAGTATATTTCTTCCATGCAAACAAATGGAACACACATAGGCTGTTCTAGAAGCTTCTCTCAGTGGCCACTCCAGGAAAGTATTGTTCCAGGTACCCCATGACAAAGATGGCCAAGTATTCCCATGACACTAAAGTAGAAGTTGAAAAGTTTAGACTATAGATTTGGTGAGGGGTGTGCCCTCGCCGGGTTCCCTCTGGATCACTGATTTCTGTAGAAATTGTAACTGCCCCAATTCTCTAATGTATGTGGCTTTGAAGCCTTGGTCTCACAGGGGCCTAATTCAACATTTGGCAATCCATTGGAGTATGTGGGACTTGGCATTTTCATTGCTTCATTATTTAAAGGGCAATTCATTATGTGCAATGGAAACAAATAAAACTCTATTTCTGACATTTCTAAATCTGAACCCTGAACTCTCAATAAACCTTCCAGTTTCAAAATAATTATCTAAGCAAAGCCCTGGTGTATTCACTCTAAACCATTGAGTAGGGCTCCTAATGGTTGGTGACGCAATCTCTGGTACTCAGACTTGCGCATTGGAACTTCCCCGAAGAATATTAAATAATCCCCCTCCGCTACAACCCATTAAAGGCAATCTTGTCCTCACAGGCCTCAATCAAATTTGCACAGCAATTAGTCCTGCACGGGGTTTGATACATTTCTTAATTATAAAACAACTTTGTACTCTATTGGCCCTTTCAGATGGGTTAAGAGAACATTAATTACCTCCTCCTGAGACATCAAAGAGTTTTTTGGTTTTTGTTTTTTTTTTTAATCCCCATTTTAGGGCTGAATAAAGCAAGACATGCGGAGGAACTAACATCCGCTGAGCACCCACTACGCGTTCGAGTTTTTTGCGGTGATGTAGGCGTGCGTGAATAAGCTTACGGGTATATTGTTAATCCTGTTTTGCAGATGAGAAGAACGCATTTGGAAAAGTGAGGTCACCTGGAATTGGTCATATTGCTAGGAAGTCTGCTTGCCCACGAGTCAAGTTTTGTATCATAATTGAGGGGGATTGGGGGTGATTCCTCTGACCCTAAAAAAAAAAATGACTATTATTACCCATTATGCATTTTTGAGCACCAACTGTATGCCCCTGTGCTAGGTGCCGTGAAGGGTATAATGACCGGGTCCCCTCTCCCGGGGCAGACATCCAACAAGTCAGTCCTGGGTCCTGGGTCCATGCAGCCACCCCGAGGGCCTCAGGAGTTCACAGCAGGGAGCAGCCGGCTCAGCCCCGGTGGGTGCCGGCCCGAGAGTTCCCTCAGTCTGGGGGGGGGGGGGCCTCCCCGGCATCCCAATGCGTGGAAATCGCCGCCTCTTCCTCGCGCGGGGAAGGAAGTGAAAACGTGGCCGCAGCCACCCCGCCAGGAGAAGCCCCGAGGCATTCCCGAGCCGCTGGCCTCGGCGTCAGCCAACGCCACCCACTTTCTTGCCTCCCCCGGACTCGGGCAACCCGGCCCCGCGCCCTCCGCAGCCTCCCTCCCCCACCTCCAGCCAGATGAGATTTGTTTTCACTGCAATCTTCCTAAATTGCGCATTTCATAAGACCTTCAGGAAAAAGTCAGGAAATGAGGTTTAGAGGAAGACGGAGGAGGCGAGTAGGGGGCCGGGAGGGGAGGCTGGCGGGGGGAAGCCAACTCGGGGAGAGCAAGTCTTTCATTATCGCGACCTGTTAGGCGCACATCCTCTGGCTCTCCGCGTGCCACCCTCTCGCTGGATGCGAGCCATCCTCGGGGCTAATGAGCAGAGCGCAGGAGATAACTAATCCTAATGCAATTACCGCTCGCCATTACACTGATAGGTTGGAGGCGCTCCCCGCGTGGCCCCCAGCCGGAGACCGGCTCGTGCAGATGTGCCTGCGCCTCCCGTCCTAGACGTTTTGACAGCTGTATACAGGGCCGCGCCCCTCCCCCTGCCGGCGCCCCGGGGGAGCGATCTTCGAACAGGCAGTCCCCTCGGCGGCCCGGCGGAGGTGAAATGCAGCCGCAGCAGCTGGAGGGGCGCGGGGGCCCCGGCGGCGCGCTGGCTGCGGGGCGCGGCGCGGGGCGGGCCGGCCACCTCCCCCGCCGCGCCCCCCCCCCCCCGACCCCTCCGGCCCCGCCGCTTCCGGAGAGCCGCGGCCGCTCCAACCGCAGGGAAAAATTACCGCGCGCCGGCCGGGCCCTCTCCTGGCCGAGCTCGAGCTCCCGTGATAGGGGGGGATGGTTTGCAGCACACATGTTCCTTTGTTTGGCCCGACCACGTGTTCTGTTTGCACAGCAGCATGTGGTACCACTGGAGGAAATCGAACCAACACTGAAAGTTCAAGGAACAGCCAAGCTCTGCTGGGAAGCGGCTGGGCCGGGGCCGGGTGAAGGGATGGAGCGGGAGACAGGCCCGGCTCCCGGAGGGCCGGGGTGGGGGGTGGGGGGCGGGGGGTGGGGCGGGGGAAGGCAGGGCTGTTCTGGGTGATGGGCACTGCAAGTCCCCGCAGAGCACAGGCTCTCCGTGGGTGGGAAGGGGGGGATTTCTAAAGTCGCCAGCCAGCCCTGCCGGCGATGGGAAGTGGACTTTGATTGTGATTATCATCTCTTGTATTTGAAAGAGCTTTATAGCTGATAAAGGCTTCTCACTACCTTCATCTCATTTAATCCTTACAAAAACATAGGATGCCAAAGTGCCTCCCCTTCTTGGGGTAGAGAGGGAGAGGGGAAAGGCCGGAGCCCCTGAACCCTTGACCCTATAGTGGTCTGACCTTCTAGGCTGATTCCAACTAGGATGACAAAATGCAAGAGACAGTGATCATTTGTCTCCCTCTCTCTCCCTTCCTCCCAGTCCTCCCTCCTTCTCCCTCCCTCCCCTTTCCTCCCTGTCTTCCCTCCTGCCTTCTTCTCCCTCCTTCTCTCTCTCTCTCTAATTACAGAACAATACACATTTGTGGTTAAAAAAATTCAAACAATTCGGAAATGTATGAAACATAAATGTACAATGTAAAAAGGGAAAGTTTTCCAATCCAACTTCCCAAATATAGTCATAGTTAAGATGTTCAGTCATTTTCTTATTTTTCCACGCATGCCTGAACATATTTATGCAGTTTATAAATACTTGCATCTTTACAAAAAAAAAAAAAAAAAAGGAGGGGGATCTTGGTACACATGCCATTCAGTTAAATCTGTTCGATTTAACAATGTATCAAAGAATATATCTGTCCCAAACAGAATACATAAATCTAGACCAGTGTTCTTTTTAATAGCTGCATAGTATTTCTTTGTATGAATGTATTACTATTTAATTGCATAATCAGATGGTTTTCAGTTCTTTTCACTAAAAAAAAAAAAGCCAAACTAAACATATATGACATATACAAATATACATCATATATGGGTATATACCAATATATTTGAATATATATCCATATATAAATATACACTATATATTGTGAAAGTATTATTTTAAGATGAGTTCTAAAATTTCTACTTCAAAACAGTATTGGGTCAAAGGTAAGGCACAGTCTAAATTTCAAGAGAAATGGCCAAATCATCCAATAAAAATGTTACACTAATTTACAATGCATGTAAGAAAGTTAACTGTTACTGTATGACATTACTGTGTGAACCTAACTGCCTTCCATTCATACCTGACCTCCATGCTGAGTGTGGAACCTGATGAGGGGCTCAATCCCACAACCCTGAGACCGTGACCTGGGCCAAAACCAAGAGTCAGATCCCAACCGACTGGGCCACAAAGGTACCCCTTATTTAGCAGATTTTTGTTGAGCAAGTAATATATGCCAGACCCTCTTTTAGAGACCAGATATGTACACATAGTTCCTAAATCCATGGAATTATATTCTAGAGAGGGAGATAGACAACAAACAAACAAACAAATGAATGAATAAGCAATTATAAAATCCACAGCACTATGACAAATTAATGGGGGAATAACAGAGAATAATTACAGAAGGCAACATTTAAACTAAGCTCTGAAAGGTAAACAAATAAACTATGTCATTGAGGTGAAGATCATTCCAGGCAGAAGGAACAGTATGTGCAAAGGCCCTGAGGAAGATAATAATTTGGAGTATTTGAGGAACTTAAAGAAAATCAGTGTACTTTAATACTGTGAGCAATGTAGTGAACTAGAGAATAAAGAGCCAGTGTGCCTGGGTGTAAGGGTCTGCCTTCAGGGGCCCCTGGGTTGGCTCAGTCATTATGCTTCTGCTTTTGGCTCGGGTCATGATCCCAGGGTCCTGGGATCAAGCCCTGCATTAGGCAGGCTCCAAGCTCAGTGGGAAGCCTGCTTCTCCCTCTTTCATTGCCTGCTGCACCCCTTGCTTATGCTCACTCTCATAAGCTTGCTCTCTCTCTGTGTCAAATGAATAAATAAAATCTTTAGAAAAGAATGAAAATAAGGAGCCTTATAGACCAAGACAAGGAAGAAATTAATGGGTACCTTGCAGACCCAGGTAAGGAATCATTTTTATTCTAAATGCAGTGGAATGCCACTGAATAGTTTAATGATTTATGTTTGGAGTTATCTAAAAGAAAGTTCTGTTTCCTGGAAAATGATATAAAGGGGGTAAGAGATGAAGCAGGGATCCAGGAAGTATTGTGAGAGAAAAGGATGGTGACTTGCTGGGTAGTGATCGGGGTGGATAGGGCGATGGGAAGATTCAAGAACCATTTGAGAAGACATGGACATGGCTTGCTGATGGAGCAGATGCAGGTGATGAAAGAGAAGCAGGAATTACCATGACTTCTAGGTTCCAATTTGAGTAACTGGGTGGATGGTGGTACCATTTTTGAGAAGTGGAAACTGGAGACAGATAGGGGGTGGGAGGAGTCTAGGAATCATTTCCCACATATTGAGTTTGAGATTATCATGAGATACTCAGGTAGATCTATCAAGTAGGTGGTCAGTGATGCAAAACCAGAGCTGGGGAGAGAGGATTAGGTAAGAGGTCAAAATTTGAAAATTGCTGGCCATTATGCACTGAAGTCCAGGAAAAGGGTATACAGAGAAGAGCAGTGGTCCTGGCCACAAGCCCTGAAGAACTTCCATATTTGGAGTTGAACTGAGGAGAAACCAGCATCATAGACAGAAGAGAAGTCAAGGAGGTAAGGCAGAAACTCAGGAGAGTTTGGTGTCTCTCAGAGATGAAGAAAGGAGGAATAATCAACACCCTCAAATACTGAGGACAGGCACCATAATATATGAAGACAGAAAAGAATCCATTACAGGTGACAGCAAAGAGCTCACTGCTGATATTGGCAAGACCAGTTAGAGTAGAATAAGGAGGTAGAAATCATAATCTGAGAACCATGGCAACCTCCCAGAGAGAAACCTTAAAACTTAATAGGAGACTTCTATAGATATAATGCCTTCATCTGGGGTTTCTCAAACTTTGCTGGGCATTAGACTCATCTAGTGAAACATACAGTTGCCTGAGCGTCAACCCCAGAGTCTGACCCCGAGGTCCCAGGGTCAATATTTTAAATAAGTTTTTCAGGCGATTCTGATACATAGCAAAGTCTGAGAATCACTGCTTTAATTCAAGGACAGATTTCTTAAAATGGAATTTCAGACTCTATGTCAGGTGGAAAAAAGAAAGATTGAAGGACAGAAGGCCTTTCAGTATCTGTCAGATCATATCACATAAGCAGCTGCTTATTCTTTTACAAAAATAGTGACCACACAGAAAAACACATTACACCGAGGTGTTTTAACCTGAACGCAAACTGAACTCTCTACGTCCCCTGCCTGTTGGGATAGAACTATGGGTTGACTCAAATAGCATTCACAGGTGAAATTTCTTTTTTCTTTTTCTTTTTTTAATAAAGGCCTGCCCAGAATTCAAAAATGTTTCTTATTCCATTGTTCCTCTAACTGACTAGATGGTCCAAGACTAAGAACATCTCCTTAAGGGCAAAACAACTCCTGGTTTGGGAGCTCAGTCAACTCCCTTTGATTTAACAACACCACTCCAGGCAAACACTTTTATATACATTAATGAATCCTCAGATGAACCTTTTGAAGCAATTACTTTTATTTCTATTTTATGGATGAAAAACTGTAACTAGAATAAACGGAGCTGAAATCAGTTATTAAAGATGTCCCAAAAATAGCATTCCTTGGCTACATGTAGATTTGACTGTGCTCTCCTGATTATAGAAGGAAAAATGGATGACTCCTTGCCCATGAGATTCTGGTATTTGCCTATCCTTACCCTCTTGGCTCTGCTGCACGATCAGATTGTTAGCAGCCTAGGCTCCATTACCAGCTGCATTTTTATTCTTTCCTAACTTGGACATAGACCATGGTATCATGGAGTGCATAAGCATGGGCTCTAGGGGCCAAACCCTGGCTCCGCCCCTTAGTGACCCTGCTGCCTTGGACAAGTCTTTTGGACGTTCTGGGCTTCATTTTCCTCGTGTGTAAATCAAGGAGTTTTCAAAAAAAGATGCTGTGATATTTAATGATCTATATCACACACACCGTATGCTCAATATTTAGTAACTATTATTATTTATACCAAACCCCATGACACCCCTCAGTGAAACCCCAGTTCTGCCCAAATGTCCCATAGGATGTGTTCTTCATGTCTCTTTCGGAGTAGGTACTGCTGTTTCTTCTTCTTCTCTAACCCCTGATGGTGTTATTTGTTATTTGTTATTTGTTTCTCTAACCCCTGGTGGTGTTATGTCCTGTCCCTTCCCTGAATTTCTTATAGCCTCCCTTCTTCATAAGATCTCACTTTGGATCCTGAAAGAGAAGATGTGTTCAACCACATTTCTTTCTAAATCTAGCATTAATATAGACACAGTTAACCTGGAAAATTGAGGAAAGAGAAGGGCTTTCCCCAAATTAACCAACTTCATAATTAATTCATATTCAAGTCTCCAGGATCTAAAAATACAATATTTTTCACAACATCCCTATTACATGGTCATGTAAATCATGGTTGGGTACTTCTAAAGTTGGAAAACTTCAGAACAGCCCAATCATTCCACAGCTCTGACTAGTAGAAACTTCTTCTTAATGTTCATTGAATTCTGTCTCCCATAGCTTTCACCCTATCCTTAAGGACCTTAAAGAACTTAACCTTTCTAATATCTAGCAAAAGCTGGCAGAGCCTTCTTGAGTTTTCTCTCTCCCAGCTACATATCCCCAGATCCTCCAACTCCTCCTTACATAATACAGTTTTTGGTTCCTTTGTCATCATGTCTATCATCCCCAAATACACTATTTCATTCCCTCTTAAAGTGGGCTACCCAAAAAGAATGCAAAGGTGGGATTTCCCCAGCACAGAGAGCAAGCTTATCCCACTTCTGTTCTAAACACGGCTTCTTTTACCCAACTAACACGATATGCATTTAGATACACCTATAAGATTTATAAGGTGGAAGTGAGGTGAAGTCCATTTCCCCACATCCCGGCAAGCATAGCTACGGGGATTGGGGATTTTTGTGCAGCAAAATGAAGTTTCCTAATCACTAGATTTATGGGTGATAACGACAGTTGTGAAGACCTCTGAAGTGGCTTCCTGATTCCGGTTTTAAAGTCAATAGTTCCCAGTGGTAACCTCCTGATTTTACTTTGATTGTGGCAGAAGTAGAAGCTCCCCGGGGTCGACCAATTCCACAAAAGCCCACCCTAAAGCTTGCTCCTTCAGCATATCTAAAAATTCTGGAGGTGCCTAATTCTTTGTATGAAATTTCTAACTGCTTAAATAAATACAGTGCCTTTGGTTCCCTGCAATTTTATGCTACCAATTTTGACCCACAAGGAGGACTTCACAAGACAGAAAATATTCTAGAAATTTAAAGTATCGACTTGTATTCACATGTGTGGGATACCCATGGGACTGGAACTGGATGGTCAGATGGTGGGACCTGTGGATGGATGGACGTAGGATACACTATCCATACATTTATCCCATAAATTCACAGGATACCAACCCCAGCTGAAAGCTATATTACTGCTCAAGATATGGCGTTTGTCCACAATTCTAAATCCGACTGTTCTGATCAGGACTTGAGGTTACGAGGGACGGAAACACAACTCAAAGTTTACACAAAAGAGGTAGATTCATAATAATCCAACAGTAGAAGGGGCCAAAGTTGGACATGGCCTTAGGGACAAGTAAGCCAAGGATCAAATGTTCTAAAAAGTCTCTCTTCATCTCTTATCTGTTCTTCTCCGAATACCAAATTTATTCTCTGAAAATATTTTAGCTACCAGGGTAGGGTAGGTACCTGGCTGCCAGATCCTCCACATCTATATTCCCAAACACCCCAAAACAAGAAGTATAAATAATGGTCCTCTTCTCCCAGGTGAAATTGGAAAAATCTCCAGATAAAAATTCTGAACATGGTTTGTATCTTCTGCCTATCCCATGGGACCAGTCCCTGTGGCCTGGGAGTGAGGCGCTAGGAAGCGCTTCACCTGGACCACGTGGTCAACCAATCCCCTCTGTGGCCAGGGGAGTGGAGTTGATTAGCAGGGGAAAGCCGGAGAGTAGACCCCTGAGCAGACAGCAGTACTCACCCCCAGACCTGACTGAAGTGATCCGACTGATTCACCAACTGCAGCTGTTAGGCTTTTAGATGTTAACTCTTCTCAGAGTATTTAAAACCACCGACACGACCGCTACGTTGAGAAGTCTGTCTCTGTGTTTACAACTCTGATGAACATGTTTCTGAAATATTTCATCCATGGAGGATTTTTGAAAATATGGCACTGATCTCAAGGTCAGTTGCTTGGCCACATCAAACATTTAGAATCTAGAAATAAGGGGGGAAAAAATCACCTTTGAATAGCCAGAAAGGGGGGTTTTAAAAATCAAGGTGTAGGAATGATGAAAGCGTTCTGGAAATAAGACACTGGTCACGGTGATACAACATTGTGAATGTACTTAATGCCACCAAATTATACACTTAAAAATGGCTAAAATGTTAAACCTTATGCGTACTTCACCACAATAAAAAAAATTTAGCTAGGTATCTAATTCATTTACCCGCTCACGAACTCCTTTATTCACCATTTACTGTGGTCTCAAAGGAAAATCTAGAGTGTAGGGACATACCTATGGAGTAATGGGACCAAAAATAGTAGGGCTTTGAATAATCCTCTATGCACTCAGCTCTCCAAGAGGAAACCCTTAGAACACTGTAGAATTCTCGAGCTAACAGTGTTAGCACAGATCTAGTTAATCCTCCTCCTGTCACTAAAGAGCATTTCACTCCATCTATCCAGGACACCTAATTCATCCCAGACACAGATGCTTCAACTGGTTTAGAAATGCCACTGACAGTCATTGCCCTCCCCAGGCTTCATAAGCAAAACTTAGGTGTGGTCCAGACTGGAAAAAAAATGCTCATGGGAAGGACGTTAGTACATTGCCCCCACCCCCTGCCACGTCATCATGAGCCAATAGGCGTTTTCTTCCCAACTCATAGAAACTCATTTAGAACGAAAATGAAGGCCTTCCATACTCTTAATCTTAAGAACCCGAGACTATTATGTAAGAAGAAAAATAAGGCATAATGTTTTTTCTTCCCTAAATAACAGGGAATGATGAGCTCAGAGAATGCTAAGATGAACTGGTGGAAGTTGTCTGGAATCATTTGAAATTTTAGAAACAGAGATTAGAAATCTACTATTATGTGTCTATTTCCCTCTGTCCTGGCATTAGGCTTTCAGGTAACTTGTCATTGCTCCGTGAGACAGAGGCTGTCATGGAGAAGCCACTTTGCCAGAAAGAATTTAGGACGTTTCTACAGTATTGGATCAAATCAGAGATAGTCTCTGGTCAGCTGGCCATAATCTACCATTTTCAGATCTCCTGGAAATTTTTTAATTAAAAAAAAATTTTGTGGTTTATTATTTACATACATTACCAAAAAATCAGAAAGTGGGTAAAAAAGGAAAAAAAGAAAGTAAAAAACAAAAACTCCCACCATGCATTGCTTTCTTTAATAGATATTTATTAAAGACTCAATACATGCCTGGCTGATATTACCGGTACCTATTATTATGTAACAACCTATCTCAAAACTTAGTTGCTTAAACAACCATTTAATTTTGCTCATGATTTTTGTGAGTCAAGAATTCGGAAATGGTTCAGCTGGATGCACTTGGCTGGGCTGGTGAGCTGGAGGGTTTACTTCCATGATGGTATCTTCACTCACATGTCTAGAAGCTCCTTGGCCATTCTCAGTCTCTTGTCTCTCTGTCTCTTTGTCTTTGTCTCTCTATATCTGTTTCTCTGTCTTGCTCTCTCCCTCCCCTACCCACCTTTCCCCCAATTGGATGTCTCATTCTCTGGGACTTCTCCACTTTCTTCGGATTTCTCACAGCATGGGTGTCTCAAAGTTCTCATATCCCTTATGGGATGACTAACTTCACCATGGCAAGTGTTCCAAGAAACCCAAGTGGAAGCTTTAGAAGTCTCTGAACATCATTTCCACCACATTTTTTAAATCAAAGTGAGTCATTAAAGCCCACCCAGATTCAAAGTGAGAGAAGGAGAAGACTTCACTTTTCCATGGGGGAGTGGCAACGCAGATACAGAGAAAGAAGGACTAGATGGTGGCCATCTTGAAGAGAAGCTACCACACACACATAAGAATCTAGATACACTCTCTGTTCTCACAGAAAGAAGGGATGATACAAACAATAAATAGGTCATTATAATGATATAAAAGGTACACTATGGAACAGGAGCCCCTTGAAGGAAAACCCAGCTCAGACTTGAGAGGTCAAGAAAGGATATCTGGGGTGGAAAATATGTAACATGAGACCTTAGCCAAGGTTGAGGACAGAAGAAGTGTGTTCTAAAAGTTGAGAACAATATTCTAGAAGTCCCAGGAGAAAAAGAGAGAAAGAACATTTGTATCCAAAAAACCCCAAAAACCCAACCCTGAGATAACCCCAATATGTCAGAACAGCAGAGTGAAAAGATATGAATGTTGAAAGATGAATTGAAGAGAAAACCCAGAACATAAATCCCCACTCTTTTCTATGTAGAGAGGCATTAAAAATATGTTTTTCCAAAAATGGGTCCATGCTGTTTGTAAGGTTCTGTGGTGCATATTTCATCACCGTATATTATGAACATCTTTTTCTTCCCAAAAAATAGACTTTTAAAACACTGTTTTAAATAAGTGCATAATATTTATTTATTATCACTCTGTTGCTTTATTTAGCCAATCTCTTAGTGTGGGATATTTAGGGTACTTCCAAATTCTTTGTACATTTATTTCTCCTTATAGCTAAATATTAATCATTTATTTTATTTTATTTTATTTTATTTTATTTATTTGAGAGAGAGAGAGAAAGCATGAATGGGGTGAAAGGTAGAGGGAAATGTAGACTCGCCGTTGAGCAGGGAGCCTGATGTGGGACTTGATCCCGGCATTCTGGGATCATGACCTGAGCCAAAGGCAGATGCTTAACCAACTGAGGCACCCAGGCACCCAAAATCTTAATCCTTTTTAATGATAATTTCCTAGATACAGAAATTCTGGCTGGACATATATGAATACTTTCTTAAGGTTTTTGATACATAGTATCAAATCATTTTCCAGACATTTTTATTAAGGTTTAACATCCCATGGCAATGTACGAGAGTGTCTATTTTCCTATATAATTTTCAACAATAGGAAAAATTATTCATTTATAGTTTTTATCAATCTGAGAAGTTTCCATTTACGTTTCTGTCATTACTGGGGAGACACAACTTTTTGATGTTAGTACTTCTTTTCTTACGTAGACTTCTGAAGATGATAAACTTACGAAAAATAGGTGTGAGTAGACTTCAAACTTTAAAATGCTATAAGATATACTAGACAAAATGTAATCCACTGGCAAATTTAAACGTAGTTTGACAATACCTCTGTCTGTCTTTCCTCTTAAATGTTTCTGTGTTTGAGCAGCTCTGAAATAGTCATGGTGACTTTGTATAGAAAGGAGGAGAGGAAGTTAAGGGTTGTGACATACCGGAGACCCTGACTAAGTTCAATGCCAGTTAAATAGGTGAAGTGGAGTGAGTGGGGGCCTTATTTCATTCATGATAGCTCACTGGCTCCCTCCTTTAATGATCCTGTGAACTTAATGACTGTTGCAATTAAAGTCGCCCTGCTTAAGCATTGTGAATTACATTATGCTTGTTAGAGGCTGCCTTTGATAAAACATAAGAGCAAGTCATCTCTTTTACATCATAACTCATTTTAAATATTGCTTTTCTGTATCTGTCCTTGCCCCGTTGATTTATTACCTGGTACTCCTAAGAAGTGTAATAAAAAGAAAGTTAGGTCTTGAGTAATTCTTCCAGTGTCTGGATAAAGAGGCAGACAAGGGGGACATGGCCCCCCATGGGACTGATGAGCCAAAAAATGAAGACGGAAGTGAGGGTGGCACTCAGGAATTAAATTAGACTAGTTAAACAAAAGGAAAATTTGCTCTCTGCTCCTTTTCCTTTCTGATGGAAAATCAACAAAGGTCAGATCTCCCCCAGGAAGACTTGAGATATATACTTACCCAGAGAAACCAGAGGAGTGGATTAGAGAGCCAGGAATGGGGACAGGGGACAGAAATGGGCTAGAAATATGGCATGTCTGCTTTTGTCTACTTAACTTTATCAAGGAACATTTTGACATAGATATTTGTAACCAAAACTGAACAAGAATCCGTTGAAATCGGGGCGCCTGGGTGGCTCAGTCGGTTAAGCAGCTGCCTTCGGCTCAGGTCATGATCCCAAGGTCCTGGGATCAAGCCCTGCATAGGGCTCCCTGCTCAATAGGGAACCTGCTTCCCCTTCTCCCACTCCCCTGCTTGTTTTCTCTCTCTCTCACTGTCTCTTTCTCAGTCAAATAAATATATAAAAATCTTAAAAAAAAAAAAGAATCCGTTGAAATTGATCAATCTTGATTATCAAGACTAAAACAAAAACAAACACAAAGAAAAAGCTGCCTCAAAAAGCCCTTATGTTGATTTTTTGTTAAGTACCCTCTACACTCCACCCTAAATCATAAGAACTGTCATCTTCATTCTCTTCTTCGTTTCATCCAGGAAACCAAGTCCCAGCCTTTTGCCCATTCAGTCCAGATATTTTCCTGGAGACAAGCCCACAAATGCCTAATGTTCATGCGAATCCATAATCCTTTTATCCAAAATCCTTGTCCTGACTCAAAACATTCACACTGGACTCTGCTGGAGTAAGTAAGGTATTTGTTGTATTAAATAGAACAAAACTCAATGATTCCAAGTGATTTCACTCTGACTAGTCTCAAGTGACCACACAGAATTATAGGTGACACACATCTCTTGGGGTACACCATCAGGATCTTGGGGACCCATGGAGGGTTCTCACCCTGTATATTGTTTTAGTGTTTCCTTAGTTAACTGCAAAGGGCTCCTCTGTGACGTCTCCTGGTAGGATGAAGGGCACTCCATGTCACGCACCCAACAAAAGTTCTTGAAATAAAAAATACGAAGCAGGGACCTCTGCTAGGAAAATTACTTGTTGAGAGACAGAGAGGTTTAGTAGAAAACGTACTACCCACGAAACAAGGAGACCGGGGTTTGCGACCCATTTCGGGCACCCCTCTGTTACCGCTCTTTAGACGAATTATTTTAACTTCAATGGACCTCAGTTTCTCATCTATAAAAAGAAGGGTTAGTCTATACTATCTCTAATCCCCTCGAGCTCTTACCATGATTCTCCTTGGCTGTTCTGATCACTTCCAATGGGTTTTATGTTATCGATTCAGTGATTTTTTTTTTCCTTTTAAGATGTTTTTTTTCCATGAAGATGTCCATGTTCATTCTGAAGGCATTTTTCCCCTTATGACCTGGAGAAAAGAAGACAATAAAGATATAAAAGCTTTAGAAGACATTCAAGTAATAATACTCATAATCATAAATGGATACAGATACACATAATAGTATATACGTAACACACACACACATACACACACACCTTCAGTTTTGAGTCTCTAATTCACTTCAGGCAAAAACATTGCTAATATAGTTACACAATGGGCTTAAATCTTCTCTTTCATTTTTAATGAGTGCTTGGTTTATTCTTCAATTTTAATATACTTCCTTACATTACTCTGTCTACTGAAGACTGCCTCCTTCTAAATTGCTGTGGTAGACATCTTAGATGTGTCAGTTGCCTAAATCCTTTTGTTTCTTGGGAAATACTACTAATAACCACCACAATAAGAGCTCAGACTTGCATCCCACTTTATGGTTCATATTATTTGGAGTTAATGTCATATTCATCAGGATTAGTGGCACTAGATCATCAATTCAGAAGATGACATCTATAATTTCACCCAAACAACCTTCTGGAGACAAATGATTAACGTTAAATAAGTATCATGTGTTAAAGCAAGGTTGATCCAAAACATCCTTGAGAAAGCAAAGCCAGTCAAATAGTTGAAGTAATAAAATATAGAATGAATACAATGAAATGGGTACTCTAATACCCCTTTAATGAAAATATATACAATTGTTTCAGTCTTTCTGGAAATAAATTTGGGAAAATGTACCCAGGGGCTCAAAAAAAGTTTGTGCCTTAAGTGATTTTTCTTCGATTAATGTATCCTAAGGAAACAACGTGAAGCACAACGATTGTTTTAAATAGAGAGATTTGTGTACAAATCATTTATAACAAATGAAGATTGTATCAAATCTAAATGAGCAATTCAAGGTAATGGTTTAGTAAATTATGGTCTATCTATATAATGGAACATTATGCAGTCACTAAAAATATGCTGAGAATTTTTAATGGCATGGAAAATGCCTCTGGTCTTCTATTAAGTGAAAGGTGTCATAATTATATGTTAAAATTTAATCTCAAAAATTATATAACCGATAAAAATAGAACAAACTATCCCAATATTGTATTATTATTATTATTATTATTATTATTATTATCTTCTTCTTTAAGTTTTTGGTAAGCTCCAAACTTGTCAAGTTGGGCATCTGCTACTTTTAAAATTGGAAACAAAATACCCAGAGACATAAAAAACTAAAATTAAAGATGATTTGTATTGAGACATCTGGAATAGCCAGAACGCTCAAAGGAATGAAATGCTTTGGTAGATTTCACGTTGTGACAAACTACAAACTAATTAAGGATCCTTTTCGGAATCTCTTTGGTGAGACTCGAATCATCAGCAAACAATCGTTTCCTGAACACCAGCTGCATCCTTGACTCGGGGCACTGAACGCCATTGTCCGGCCCAGACCAGGCACCTTGCAGAGCTTCCTAATCGCTACCCTCTGATGAATGCAAGTGCGTATCAGGCAGTCTGGTGCTAGCTGGACAGTGGGGATGCCACGTGAAATAACACCGAGCACCCTGCCCTGGGAAGAGATCCATGCAAATTCACTCTGAAATATTGGTGCAAATGTTGTACTAACAAAGGAAATGAGGTTCTGCGGGACAACTGTGAAAGAAGTAATTTCTCCTGGAGAACTCAAGAAAAGTCTTCATGGAAGACAAAAGGGAGCCTTGCAGAATGGACAGGATTGTACCAGACCCCGGAAGGAGAACCTCCCTGCACCACCTCCAGGCTGAAGAACTGGGTGGACAAGAGCACAGAGGCAGAAGGAAAGCCAGAGGGGTGCCCTGGGTGGCTCAGTGGGTTAAAAGCCTCTGCCTTCGGCTTGGGTCATGATCCCAGGGTCCTGGAATCGAGCCCCGAATCGGGCTTTCTGCTTGGCGGGGAGCCTGCTTCCTCCTCTATCTCTCTGCTGCCTCTGCCTACTTGTGATTTCTCTCTGTCAAATAAATAAATAAAATCTTAAAAAAAAAAAAAAAAAAAAAAAGAAGAAGAAGAAGAAGAAGAAGAAGGAAAGCCAGGGCATGTCTGGCTCAAGAAATCAAGAAGTGATCTTCCTAGAAAGAGAAAGGGATCTTTTGGGGGGAGTGCGGAGGGCACAGTCTCTCAAAGGGCATCAATTCACTTTCTAAAACAGTAATTAGTGCTTATGACCAAAGTCTTTGCTTCATTACTGCAGAGACTTGGGTGCCTGGACCATCCGTGGGGACATGAAAAGCCACAATACACTTCCTAAACACCTGTCAAACGCAGAAGATACTGTTCTGAATAACAACAGTAATCCCTTCCCTTTGCATAGCGCCTTTCCATTTACAAAGCTTTTCCCTGTGGTTTATCTCATTTGCTCTTCACAACCACCCTATGAGACAAGCATTTTTATCGCCACTTGGCCGATAAGAACACACACTCACAGACATCTGATCAATCATCCCCGTGACACCGTGTGTAAGGGACAGCTGGGTTCAAACTTTGCAAGTCCAGTGCATTCCCCTCTGCGCCGGAGCTGTCTTTGACCCAGGGACACACCTCAGCAGCCCACTGCTCTTGTACCTCCTTCCAAATTTCATTTTGACCTTTGTCATTGTCTTCTTTTCTTCTTGGATTATAAAGTACAGAGGATTCTGTTTAGACTGGGTCTGGATTCTTCAAAGCAACTCTCCACTTTCAAAGTGTTTTCACACCTCATTTATCCTTACAACTTCTCAGGTAATTCCAACAAATTGAAAACTTTACTTTCGTCTAAATACAGGGAAGACAGGATGGGATAGGGAGGGGGTGGGAGCAGGGAGCGGGGCATGAAGGACCGGCTAATTTACTCAACGCTCAGTGGCATTCACTCTATGCACCGAGTCGGGCAGAAAGGGCCCAGTGCTCTAGAAAGTCCTTCCCAGGTTGACAGACTCCTTCCTGGAAATGTACAAGGTATAAAATCCCTCTTTACAAATTCCATTTTTGTCGCGCCCCTTTTATTACCAAAGCCTCTTTCAACATTTGGTTCCCTAAGAAAAACTGTTCTGTCATATGGTTTCAAGCAAGCCTCACACTTCTAAAATCGAATATGGCTACCAACGAATATTGCAAGAACTAAATAGATGACATCTGGAAAGAGGAATTTTAAAACCCACTGTTTCATTACCCCCACCTGTGTCTTTCCAGGCAGCCTTGAAAAGGAGAGGTGAACAGCAAAGCGATTCTCAGAAACTCCCTTTGGAGGAAAATAGGGAGGAAGGGTCCATGTTAAAACCTGGATTTATCATCTGTCTCTGTTGTCCTGATTCACCAAATGCATTTCGGGCACTTAGGGGGAGGCAGAAGGTTGCATGTTAAGCCAATGAGTGCAGGATGTTTTTATAGCCAATCGTCTCCCCCAAATACAAAACCTATTGCCTAAAACATCAGGCTGGCTGTGGAATTGAGCTCAGGTTTAATGAACAGATAAATCAATGATACTTGCTGAGCATCTCGGATGTCCCTGCTCTGTAGAAAACAGGGCACAGTGTAACTTTGTGCAACACATTTAATACTTCCTACTCCAGGCTACCCTGTCTGAGAAATTAGGATACTAATAATACCGACTCTTCCAAACTGACAGGATTATTGTAAAGCTCAAAGAAGGTAATAGATGTGGAAAGGATTTATAAGCTCTAAAGTGCCAGGGAAATGCAAAGTAACGTTATTATACAATGAACCAGTAGGTCTGACCCTTGCTCAGAAGGAGCTTGCAACCTATCTGGAGGAACAAAGCATCAACATATCAAATGTAAGTGCCAGCATAAGGATTACATTATAGGAAAGACAACATGACAAGTGGTTTGGCAAGATAATATGCAATTGTTTGCAAGTGCGAGGTACAGACAATGAGATTTATGAATTTAAAATAGGTAGCAATCTCAGTGAGCTGGAGTGATGTGGACAGGCTTTGTGGCAGAAGCAACTCTCGATCTGGCCTTGGAGGGTGAGTAGGTTGAGCAAGGAGCATTTGATTTCCCTGTAGCACCCCTGAGCTCTTTGCCCAGATCCAGGGAAAGACATGGTGAGATCGAATTCACAAACCATTCCTGTATATGGTCTACTGTCGGAGGCCAGCTGAGGTAGGACTCCATTATGGTCAAGACGTAGCGTGAACTTCAAGACAAGTCCTCGGAGGAAGGAAGGAAGGAAGGAAGGAAGGAAGGAAGGAAGGATGGAAGAAAGGAAGGATGGAAGGAAGGAGAAGGGGAAAGGGAGAGAGAGAAGAGAAGAGAAAGAGAAAGGGAAAGAGAAAGAAAGAAAGTCCCTTGAACATTACCATAACAATGTAACTTGGAATTGTTTGGCTTCCCCATAACCAAAAACCACTCAGACCCTCACTCTCTTCTCCACCACACCCTTCTCGTTCATTTTCCGTCTCATTTGTTCACCTACAGCAGTTCTTTGCAAGAAGAGAATACAGGTTTCTGACCTGAGGCGATCACAGTGTGGTGCACTGTGGTTGGCAAATAAATTCCAAGTGGGAAACACGTAAGCATAGAAAGAGAAAAAACAGAAGATGTTCCTCATTTCAAAACCATCCACTTAGCTCTGACTGTGTTAAAAGTCTTTTTATTTATGAGGATGCTCTAGGTCACAGGCAAAGTGGGGGAGGCTGTGAAGTGTATCTGAGTTGTTTAGAGCAAGGTGCTAATGCGGCCAAGGTTTAATCTTGTGCCCAGGCCCTCGCCCGACCAGAAAGCCGCAGTCACACTTTGCTGGACAAGGGGAATGCAGGAGAATCCCATCCAGCCATCCCACTGGTGCAAAGTGTGGGCTGTGACATAGTTCAGAACAAGGTGCAAATGGCTCCACGCAACACATTTGCTGTGGCTAGACACCTGGGGACAGAAAGTCAAAGCCCAAAGGCACTACCCCGTCTCTATGTCCCTCCTCCCAGATGCTTTCACCACTGTTCCAGTCCCTTTCATCCAATAAGTTAGAGATACTTCCCAAGCCACGTCTGTGCTCAAGCTGCCGCTCCTGTCCCAAGTCTTTCCACTTCTCTCCTGCATAGCGTTGATCCAAACCTGCCTCCTCTCTAGGACTCTTCCTGGTGCCCCGAATTTCAAGGTGTTCCCACTGCCTGAACTCCTGGCATACTCACGATGATTTCCATTCTGGCCCTTGAGCTTGGCACAGTACTTTGTAGGTAGTAAGCTCTTTAAATGCTTGAGAAACAAATTCCAGCTGCATATGGTAGAGTAGGGGATGGCTGGCAAGAGCAGGGTAAAAACTGTTTGGGGCTTCTCTGTTTGGGGTATAAATGCTTTGTCTTCCCAAATAGCATATCGGGAACAGCATCAGGGAAAGTAATGGAAATGGTAACCCTAGGAGGCGGAAGAGTAATAGTGTTAGCCCTTGATTTCTTAATAATATTAGACAGAAGGAAAACATCTGGTACTAGATAGAGAAGAACTAAACACATAATGGAAGCCATTCCCCAAGTCATTTGCGTTAGTAACCTGGACAGGGATACATACAGACCTTTGAGGCATCAAAATGAGAGAATCATCATCCCCGACCCTATCCTTTTTTCCTCTTCTCCACAATCCAGTGAGCCCACAGATCTCATTCATTCTCCCTCTAAAATGTTCCCCACATCTATCCTCACTTTGGATCACCCTCAATCCCTTGGCATATCTTCTCCGGGACAAACCTGGAAAATTCTCTTGACCTGAAATTTCTGGAAATTTTTTTCTGAATCGTGGTCTCCCTTTGTTTTAGCAACACCACCCAGAACACTTTCTCCTTAGGTCTCCCTCAACGTCGCCATAGTGCCTTCAAGGCAACATGGGAAGAGAGAGGGAGGCTGGATTAGGTATACAGCTTTTTATCAGTTTTCTATTCTACCTCACCTGCTAATTAATTGACAGTGTGACTTTCATGAAGACGTTTTCTCTCTCTGGGTCTCAGTTTCCTTTCCTTTGGTCAACTTGGGAGGAAGAAAAAGAAAAGCCTCTGGAGCGGCCTCCAGGAATAAATTTCGAGCTGGTCTTCTTCCAGAAGGTGCTCTCTACGGAACTTGGAGTGCTAACACCCAGCCTCCAGAGTTCCATCCTCTTTCCTGCTCACTTGCTTTCCCATGCATTTACCCCTCCGCACATGCTGGTACCGAGCCTGACCAGAGCCTCAACATTTGATTAGAATTTGTTTTCTTTATTACCTCTGTGTCAAGACTTCCTACCAGAAAGAGGAAGGGTGACTATAAAAGACCTATTTCCTTTCCATTGTGTTCCCCCCTACCCCTTTCTAGTGAAAACGGCCTATTTGGAGAAGCCAAAATGCTTCGGAATTGAATTCGCCAAAGTAATATACACGAGGTTTTAATTTACAATTTTGGGTCTCTGGGCCCCTGCATATGAGCTCTATAAATGAGACGTGTTGCTACAATAAAGTCCCATTGGGAGAGGCCAGGCTTAGACTGAGAACAGCTGTACATCTATAATCCAACAACGTCAGCTTCTGAATCAGATATGAATTATTGGTTCAGTCACAAAGCTATGGATACGCTCTCCCCCACAGGCACTCACATATGGCCTTTGGCAGAAATGAAAATATCTTTTCCCTCCTTTGCTGGGTTTGGTTAATAATGAACCTTTATTCTGAATACTTTCTTATGTCTTAACTTCCTTTCTCTTTGTTCTCGTTCTGATGTCCTCATCAAGGCCTCCAAGGGCCCCCTGTGCGAGGTGAGGCGAACAGCTCTCGCGGACTATTTCGAGCTAACTGAGGCCGAGACACCCACGAGAGTGGTTCTCAGCCTCGGTTGTACCCGGGGAACATGGGAGGATAGTTCTAAAATTCCAGGACCCACACTGCTCCCAGGCCAACTAAATTACAAACTCTGGGAGTGGGACCAAGGCGTCAGTAGTTTTGAAGCACTGAAATGATTCCGATGTGTATTTGACATTGAAACCGCTGCCCTAAAGCCGGTTGTCTAAGACATGAACATTCTTTCTCTTGATCCTCTAACAACGTGTAGGAAATCTGGGTGCAAAAGACTTCCTGCTGGAAGTTGCCATTTATCTTGAGATCCTAAAACCAAGACGTGTCCTCTAAACCAAGGTGTGTTGCCAAAACTTCAAAGAATTTACTCAACCACCAGACCTT
The DNA here is from genome assembly GCF_902655055.1 of Lutra lutra. NCBI lineage: Eukaryota > Metazoa > Chordata > Mammalia > Carnivora > Mustelidae > Lutra > Lutra lutra. The sequence continues at coordinate 17,396,064 of NC_062287.1, read as the reverse complement.
CTGGAGTGTCAGTTTTCTGATCCTCAAAGCATTTGGTTGTGAACGCTGGAGGCCAGCAGGGAGTAATGAAGAAGGTACAAGAGCAAGTTACAGGAAGGCTGGGAGTGGGGAAGTACACTTCGGAAACTACCGTTCCCAGGGAACCATCCATTCAAAGTCAGGGGCTTCATTTCTTTATTTGCAGACTAAATTTGGAGGTGGGTGAAATACAGCCTTTTTTTTTTTTTTACACAGAAAACTCCATTTATTGACCTCCAAATCTAATAAGACTAAGCGCTCCGCATAAGTGTTTTAAGAGGACTTTGACCTTTCTCCCAATGCTCTGCTCATTGAAGTCAGCTCGTTTTTGTTTCTGTAGCCTCTGTATCTGTTTTCTGAGATGCTAGGAGGACTTCACGTGCCCGTTTCCTTCGCAGCCTCTCGGCATTTGTGATCATCATGGGATGCAGAGGGAAAAAGCCAGAAAGACCCAGAAGCTTCTCCACAGGCTTAGAGAGGTACGCCCCACAGCCAATGCAATGCCGAATCCATTCTAGGTTGAGAGCAACGATTTTCTCTCCATGACTGTTGGGCAGTGGATCATAGGAGCCCAGCTGCTCCACGAAACGGCCATCCCTGGGACACTTGTTGTGAGCAGCCACAATGCGGTAGAAAGGCCAGTTGGTACAGCCACTCAGGGTAAGACGAATGGTTAAATGGCCTCCACGGTAGGCTTAGCACAGGACAGTAGTGAGCTGGACCATGGTGCAGCCAACGTGCGCCAAGGCCTGTGCGCCACTTGCCGCACCTCCAAGTGCACAGCCTCCCGCCACCAATCAGCTCTACCGCCTCGGGTGGGGCAGAGGACAAACGCAAAGTCCACACTGCTACACCCCCGACCACACCACCTTGCCACCCAAGCCTTAGCGCCCCTATGGAGGAAGGGCTGAAATACAGCTTTTAAATGGTTTCCTCCACCATTCCCCAAAAGTCATCAGAGTGATCAAAAATACGTAAAGTGCTACCCTTTGTTAAACACTGCCCATTTACTTACCACCAAATGACCTAAGCAATAAAAATAATAATGACAAATAAATAATTTCTGTCCTTTCCAGAATTGCCAATGTTTGGAGAGAAAACTGGAGGGAATCTGGGGCCGTCCAGGTCCAGGATCTTCACGCTGACATTGGACAATAGAATAACAGAACCACCATTTTTGCCATTTGAATTACTCCAAGATCAGAAATCTTCACATCCTGGTAGGAAACCCAAATCCCCCTGAGGCTTTTCTCTTCCTTCTTTGTGAAGGACTGAGCTCACCCACCAGTTTACTGGTTTCTACGTGACCACCTTTCAGTCCCTGTTAGTTCTGAATCCTTCAGACTGGCTTGGGTATGACCCACACTTTAGTTAATTTCGCCTTTTGCTGATTAATAAATAGATTGTGTTAAAGGGGAAGATATCACCAGATGCCTGGGTGGCTCAGCTGAGCGTCTGCCTTCAGCTCAGGTCATTATCTCGGGGTTCTGGGATCGAGCCCCGAGTCGGGCTCCCTACTCAGCGAGGAGCCTGACTTTCCCTTGGCCTGCTGCCCCATGCTTCTGTTTTCTGTCTCCTTCTCTCTCTCTCTCTCTTAAATGAATCAATAAAATCTTTTTAAAAAAATATACAACACAGTATCTTTAACTATAGTCATCATGCTGTATGTTATGTCCCCAGGACTTATTTATTTTATAACTGGAAGTTTTATACCTCTTGACTCCCTTCACCTCTTTCATCCACCTCCCAACCCTTCCCCTCTTGGCACCCACAAGTCTGTTCTCTGTATCTACAAGCTTGGGGTGTGTGTGTGTGTGTGTGTGTGTGCGCACGCGCGCGCGCTTGTGTGTTGCTGGGGGGTTTGTTTTGCCTTTTTAAGTTCGACATATGAACTCATACGGTATTTGTCTCTGACTCCTTCACTTAGCATGATACCTTGGTGTCAAGGCCCATCCATGACTCCATGATGTCACAAATGGCAAAATCTTCTTCCTTTTTATGGCTGAGTACTATTTTATATATTATATATGTCACACACATCACTTTTTCTTTGTCCACTCACCCGGTGATGAGTACTGAGGCTGTTTCCATATCTGGGCGATTGTAGATAATGCCGCGGTGACCGTGACGGTGCACGTATCTTTTCGAGCTCATGTATTTTGTTTTCTTCAAATAAACACCCAGAAGTAGAACTGCTGGATCATATGGTGGTTCTGGTTTTAAGTTTTTGAGGAAACCCCTTACTATTTTCCCGAGTGGCTACACCAACTTGCATTCCCGCCAGCAGAGCACGAGGGTTCCCTTTTTCTCCGCATCCTCACCCACGCTCGTTATCTCTTCTGTTTCTCATAATAGCCGTGCTGACGGGTGTGAGGTGATGTGTCACAGCAGTTTTGATTTGCATTTCCCTGACAATGAGTGCTGATGAGCACCTTCTCATGTACCTCTTGGCCATCTGCATGTCTTCTCTGGAAAACTGTCTATCCGGGTCCTCTGCCCGTTTTTAAATCTGATGGCTCGGTATTGTGCCATTGGGTTGTATGAGTTCTTTACATATTTTGGCTACTAACCCCTTATCAGATATACGATTGGCAAATATTCTCTCCCACTCAGTAGACTGCCATTTCATTTTGTGGATATTCTCTGTGGCTGTGCAGAAGATTTTTAGTTTGGTGTAGTCCAGCTTCTTGATTTATGCTTTTTTTTTTTTTTTTTTTTAAAGATTTTATTTATTTATTTGACAGATAGAGATCACAAGTAGGCAGAGAGGCAGGCAGAGAGAGAGAGAAGGGGAAGCAGGCTCCCCGCTGCGCAGAGAGCCCGACGTGGGGCTCGATCCCAGGACCCCGGGATCATGACCTGAGCCGAAGGCAGAGGCTTTAACCCACTGAGCCACCCAGGCGCCCCTTGATTTATGCTTTTAATGTCAAGTCCAAAAAATCATCACCAGAACAGATGTTGAGGAGCTTACCCACCTAAGTTTTCTTCTAGGAGTGTTGTGGTTTCAGGTCTTACACTGAAGTCTTTAATCCCTTTTGAGTTAATTTCTGTGTGGGGTGTAAGCCAAGTGGTCCAGTTTCATTCCTTTACACATGACGGTCCAGTTTTTCCAACACCATTTGCTGAAAAGAGGAAGTTACTTCAACTTATGTGGATACGTAGCCTGATTTCCTCCTGGACGTACGATCTTGCTTTTTGGTCTGGTGGGTTTGGTTTTTATTTTTTATCTTTTTATTTTTTTTAATTTTTTATATTTAAAGATTTTACTTATTTATTTGACCCAGAGAGAGAGATCACAAGTAGGCAGAGAGGCAGGCAGAGAGAGGGGGAGAAACAGACTCCCCGCTGAGCAGAGAGCCCAATGCTGGGCTGGATCCCAGGACCCTGAGATCATGGCCGGAGCCGAAGGCAGAGGTTTAACCCACTGAGCCACCTAAGCACCCCTGGTTTTTATTTTTTAAACATGAAATAAGTATTCTTGTGCTTTCAGTTACATTAGTTAAGACTCAAAACACGCCCTGAAAAAATACATATCCTTATCTCAGTTTTACCAGCGAGGAAACTAGCTCAGAGACATCAAGTAACTTGCCTAAAGCCACACAGCTGAAGGCAACAGCTAGCCATTGCACCTCTGCTAAGTAGCCCCAGAATAATCCTTGTTCTATTTCTTTTCTAGGTCACACTGAAGCCTGGCAGGTAGACCATTTGTCGAGGCATAATTCCGGTGGCTCTGAATGCAGCTATGGCTAAGAGCCTGGCCTGGGAGCCCAAGTAAACTGGGTCTGATTCCCAAGAACTCTTAAGCCTGTCTCTCCAGCTATCACAAGAGGGCAATCACATCATCCCGCAGGGCTGTTGTAAGGGTGCTGTAAATGAGATCAAAGCTTCCAGGACTATGTCTGCTACCTCATCTATGCTCAAGAAATGGTACCAATTTTTCCCCAGAATAGCCAGGAAAGAGTCAAGCTGTAACTAGAAGAGATGTCCTTTATTGGAATCAGAAATATGCTAGTAGAGGTGGGACATAGAAGTAAACCAGGACCCCCAAACAGAGCATGGTTCTAATCTCTCTCCTGTAACCTCTAAGACAATTTCTTCCACTTCCATTTATGTCACTGAGATGGCTGGTGAAAACACCCCCTAACTCCCTCCCCAAGCGCGCTGAACATGAAGCCCAGGAGATCCTTTTGCTAAGCTACTTTATGGGGGGTTTTCTGTTCTTTTTTTTTCCCCCTGTCTCCTTTCACGCTAGAATTAAGAAAACTGCAACTTGCTGCTTATCTCATTATCTGCTGCCTTGCATTTTAATGCGTCGCCTCTAAAAAGACCTCATTGATATTCCAGTTATGTATGTGTTTGTTTGTGTCTCTTGGGAAAATTTGCTACCGATCTTCCAAGTTGAGCACCAGCATCCTCACAGCTCAAAGTTGGATCTCTCTTTTGTATAAGAAAAAAAAAAAAATGGAGTTGGTTTGAATATTTTGCATCTACAAGAAGCTGTAAATAGAACAGCTCAAGAGACTCCGTCCAAATCTATGTGCAAAAAGGCAGGTGAAGAATTGGGTGTCTTCCCGGGATGCTGGGTTTTGTCGATGAATAATTCAAGCCTAAAGGCTCTTAAAAGGACACAGTTACCTGGTTTCCCAGATAATTAGAGACCCCCCTGACAAAAAGGTTTTAACCTAATTTAACCAGATAATTAACCAGATCACCCAGAAAAGAGCAAGCTTTTTATGCTGCCTAAATTATCCAGAGCTTCGTCATTATTAGGTAACTGACAACCTTCTCCATTTCTGCAGTAGGGAGTCTCCACCGTGGACGGGGCCAAATCAAGCCGCAAGCTAACAGGTGACACCAACAGGATAATAAGAAATCGTCTTATAAAATCTAGTTGCTCTTTTCAAGTATCGCAGATCATGCCTACCTCCATGCAAAATACACTGGGAAGCTCAGGGAATTATCTAGAACAAAACAAAAAAGCCCTGCTGTGAGGAAAAAGTAGGTGTGGCAGAGACCTGATTTTATGGACTTCTGCACACATTGAAGTTAAATAATAGTTCTTTAAATACAGCTTTGCTTATGTATGGACACCAGGAGTCAGAAATATTTCTATTTCATTTCAATGTGTTGGATGATACAGCAGCCAAATAAATTTTCTCATTTGATTCATCAGCTCCTACTCCCCCCTCCCAATACAATCCACTGAGATCGTCAATGAGTTGACTTTCGCTAACACTAATAAAACGGTTACTGAAAGCGAAACATACAGCAGGATTTTTAACACGTATCATTTCATGTAAATATAGAAAATGCCTTTCAAGGTAGGGGGTTTCTTTTATCCCCATTTTACTAAGGAGAACACTGAGATTTAGGATATAATGGACAGCGGCAGGCTCTGAACTCGGGTTGGATTAACTGCAGAATGGGGGGCTCCCTGCCTCTGCCGGGGGTCTGCCCAGAGAGAGCACTGCCAACAGACACGCATCTTTGCTAACTTTCAGGCATTGCCTAAATCGTACTTTCAGAAGTATTGATCAGGACCTTAAGAACAGCTAGAAAAGGATGGAAAATAAAATTTGTTGTAGTTTTTTACTCTTCTGAGGCAAATGCGGGTGGGATAGCTTATTAATTAAAACCGGGGTTGTTGAGGTGCGCCTGGATCAAACTCCACACTACTACCGATTCACCGTGTGGCCTGAAAGGAATCATTCTCTTTCATTTCGGCGTTCTCCTTTGTAAAATAGAGGGCCGTTCTATAAAAGAGGGAGGCACAGTCCATGGCACACAGTAAGTGCTTGATAATTGTGACCGTGGAACATGGAGCAGAGCTGTCATTCCTAAGGATGTAAGGAATGATGCAAACCATCCTTTAGCCAGAGCCAGTGATCCAGGTAATTTAACTAATGACAGAATCAATATACCTGGGCCCTCTTTCAAGATTTGCTTAAAACTTACAAGAACCCACTGCGGTTTGCAACTATATGATGCCATTTTGCAGATGAGGAAGTTACTTCAACCCAAAAAAACGGAGAGGTGAAAAACCAGGCCCAAGTTTGCACAGGTCATTTGTACCCGAGCTGGAATTCAAACCCGGGCAGTCCGACTCCAGAATCCGTACCCTTAGCCACCCTGCTCTGCTGCTCCTTCAAGCAAAGAGCAGGATTTTTATGAAGGCCTGTAAGTCAAGTCCATCACCATCACCAATTGTCCTCTCCCATAAGACTCCTAGCGGGACGCCTGGGTGGCTCAGTTGGTTGAGCAGCTGCCTTCGGCTCAGGTCATGATCCCAGCGTCCTGGGATCGAGTCCCACGTCGGGCTCCTTGCTCATCAGGGAGCCTGCTTCTCCCTCTGCCTCTGCCTGCCATTCTGTCTGCCTGTGCTTCCTCTCTCTCTGACAAATAAATAAATAAAATCTTTAAAAAAAAAAGAAAAAAAAAAGACTCCTAGCTTCCCTTATCTGCCCAGCACAAAAGCCTTCTCCGCCCTTCAGGGAGATGATATACATGGAAATTCCGGCTGTCCTTTCTCAGGTTTAACCATTTTATTTTTGCTCCCTGGTACCAGTTGAATCGATAACAAGAGACAAAAAAAATATTTCCATGTAACCCCAGATTCTAGCCATCCCTGTGGTTGCTACAGGATATCAATAAGGGAACCCACTTCGCCTTGACAAGAAGTAGTGGAAGAGAGCCAGATGTCCCATTAAAACTCCTTTTTAACCTAAATGACTTTGTGACGATGTGTGTTTATATGTGTGAGTTTAAAACATACTGTGAGCATCGCTTCTCCTAGCGGATAAGCTGTTATCTGAGAATGAGGCACTTCAGGAGGCTAATTGACTACTGGAGGCTGTCTACACGGGCAGAGCAGAGGGGAGATCCGGAGCCCTACCCGTCCGGGTGCTCCCCACCCCTCAGTCCCACCTACCCACCCACCCTCATGCAAGAAAAACCCTGCTGAATGATCCAAGCCCGCCAATTTCATCGGACAGTGAATCAACATAAACTTCTTTGCGCCCCTATAGACAAAACATTTGTTATGTTTTCTGGAACCTGGGCTTTCAGATGCCCAGATAAATCTCAGCCACCCTCCTTTATAAAACGGTCCCCACGGTCCTTCTGAGGGCACTACTGGCTTTGCGTGTTCGGCTCAGACTTAGCCACTGTGATCCAGCCCAGATTCCGGAGCCTTCCTGTACCAGCCACAGCCATCTTGTCATTTAATAGTGAGTGTTGGAAAGGAAAAATAAAATAAGATAAAATAAAAGGTGAAAGAGAATCCTGCTAAACATCACCGCCAGAGTTTGTTATCAAGATGTTATTTTTGTGATGGTTATTTATTATTCTTGGCCTTTTTGGATTAATTATGGTACCGTTTTTATAAGTGGCAGGAGCAATCTGTCACCCAGGATTACACAGAAGGCCACCCAGGCTCCGTATTTCCTGTTATCCTGCTGTAAATCAGTGTAACTTGCAGGAGACCAGGCCCCGAGGCCCCGATGGCCAGGCTGTCCTCTGTCCCAATCAATGCAGTGCCCACCACTCCCCTCTTCTCACTCCCCGAAGGGTCCTGAAAGAGAGTTTGCCCAGGAATGCTGAGGCCCCGCGGCGAGCTGACTTTATAAAGAGGCGAGGTGAAGTAACACTTTTCTTTTTAATACCCTGTGGTGCCAAACCGAAATTGCAGCCTGCTTCTATTTTCAGAGGCCTCCTTGGTAAGAGAATGTTTTTATCTGGAGATACAATGACCGTGGTCCATGCTCCGCAGTTCCCATGAAGGCCTTGCCAAAGTCCATGAATGCTCGCTTTATGAATCTGTCCTGCAGGTGTTCGGGGGGGTATGTAATCACTAATGAATAGTCCAGAAACACAGAAACTCTCTGCCGCCTCTGGCTCCGGGAGCTGCCGGGCTTTATAATTCTGTGAGAAAACACACATGCAGCTAAAGCAGTCCCTAGGCTCCAGCGTTGCCTGAGGCCAAATATTCGTCACAGTCCATCCCTGCGCTGGTGGTACGTTCCAGAAAAGAAGGGATTTGTAGCTGCCCCGTGGACGAAGGTGTCTGTGGCTCTTATGTGAGCTTCCTGCTCTGACTAGCTACAGGCATGCCCGGGGCCAAGGGCCCATCTTCGGCACACGCCACAGATGTCGCCTAGCAGGCCACACCGGACGTGTTAGGAGGACCTCAGGGGTCCAGGCCCAGGTGGACTGGCTGCCCAGTGAATGACCTCAGATAATCGGCACAGTTGGGGCACCTGGGTGGCTCAGTCAGTTAAGAGTCTGCCTTCAGGACCAGGTCGTGATCCCAGGGTCCTGGGATCGAACCCTGTGTCGGGCTCCCCACTCTGCAAGGAGTCTGCTTCTCCCTCGCCTCCCTGCTTATGCTCTCTCTCTCTCTCTCTGTCTCAAATAAATAAATCAAATTTAAAAAAAAAAAAGAATTTTGAGATAATTCTGCATGGATTCTCAAGCAGGGGAAGGGACTAGAACTACCAGGAGTCCAGAAAGAACAGATTATCTTCTCAAGTGGGCTGGATAAGGGGGCAGGGGACCGGGAAGAAAAGTGTCCTGGTATTAGGAGCCCACAGAGCCAAAGGCCTTAAATCAAAATAGAATCCGAGGTATCCTCTCCACCCAAGAAAAGGCCCCTGAGAATCAACGACTTCGGGAAGAGGCTCGCTATTCGCTAATCTACCTTATCCCTCCCAGCCACAGTCCAAAGAGGGCAAAGATGTGCAAGGCCACATTCACCAATTTTCTCACTTTCCCCGCCTGCCCTTCTCGCTACCACGGGCTCTCTCAGAGCTAACAGCTGGGAAAAGTCTACGACAGGAACCTGATCCACTCTGCAGCCATCTTAGAGGTTGTGGAAGTTCTGGGAGCATTGCTGAGAGATTTCCTATGTCTCTGCCACTTCAGAGGGAGAGTGAGGTCTCTTGACCAGGACAGGCTCAGGGCACTGCAGAAAGACAGAGGCCCAGTATGGGAAAGAACAGGACATTGAGAGTCACAGTGGCCTCTCCCAGCAGCCTGTGTGGCCAGGAGCAGCCCAGAGTGCTGGCACTGAGAGCCTCCAAAGACACTGGTGAAAGGAAGTGGGGATGGCCAGCACCATGAGGCCTTGGCCCTGGGAGGGAGTCTTCTAGTCACATGGCACCTCAGTGACTCAGGTCACTGAGCACACTCTCTTATCCAGAGCTAATGAGAGTGGCCCCAGAGCAGAGCTAGAACTGGGGGTCAGAAGTGGGCTGTCAAGAGTACCCATAAACATGAAAAAGTTTCCTCTTGTACATTAGGGATTGAAAGAATTTTTAGATATGGGAGCTACAAAGAGAGCGGAGTTTCTCACAAAAACTCACCTTCCCTGGGTTTTCTTTTCTTTTTTTTTTATTTTTATTTATTTATTTGACAGAGATCACAAGTAGGCAGAGCGCAGGCAGAGAGAGGGAGGGGGAAGCAGGATCCCTGCCAAGCAGAGAGCCCGATGTGGGGCTCGATCCCAGGACCCTGAGATCATGACCTGAGCTGAAGGCAGAGGCTTAACCTGCGAGCCACCCAGGCGCCCCTCCCTGGGTTTTCTATAGCTCTCCTAATCCATGCTCCTCGGGCATTTCCTTCCACCTGCTTCCCTCCTTCACCTGAAATGCCAGCCTACCACTTAGCGTTAAGTGGAGGGGGAAGTCTTTGAATTAGTGACAGTTCAGAAACACAAAAGGAGACATTCTATGTCCGAAAATATTTCCCAACGTGGCCTCTCGCACCATAAATTCCACAATTAGATGTATTCCTTTGGTTTAGAGCAAATCTGAGCTACCACAAACATTAATTGATTCAGAAAATATCCCTTAAACACCTTCTTTGTGCCACGTACTGTGCTGGGCAAGTAACCGAGACAAGATTTTAGCTCTCAGGGCACTTAAATTAAATTAATCTGTAGCAGGCATTTGAGAATGAGTTTATTTCCTGAAAGCACATTTCCATCGTAGAAGGGGATGACAGGGAGCCCATCTAAGGACAGCAGGGCGGTGACAGGTTGTCCCTGAATGGAAAGATGAAAGGATGAAAAAGTGGTGAAGTAAGGGGCACTGAGGATAAACTTCACCTACTTGATTCATTCATTCACTCATTCACTCATTCATTCATTCATTCATTGCATAAGTACGTTTCAAGCATCTCTGTAGAGCAGACACTGGGGGTATATCGGTGAACAAGGCCGACACAAGCCCTATCCTCAGGGAGATTTTATCTAGTCTGAGAGACACACAGGCACCTAGACGACAAGAGGTAAACATGACCAGTGCTAGCCAAGGGGGACACAGGGCACTAGAGGGATGCCTTTGGTGACACATAAAGCAGGCTTGAGGAAGGGGACCATCAGGGAAAGCTTCTTGGAAGGAGTGACATCACAGGAGTTGGGGCTGGGGGTTCCGTATTCTTGAGAGAGGGAATAGTATATGCGAAGTCTCTAAGACAAGAGGGCAGTTGTGCCCTCCCCAGCTCCACAGCTGGGAGGGGCAGCATCGAGGTACAGTGGTGGTGAGAATACACATCACGGGTGAGTCTAAGCTGGGGGCTGGCGAACTTTTCCTGCAAAGGGCCAGAGAGTAAATACCGTAGGTTCTGTTGTCCCTGTGGTCGGTGGCGACCCCTCCGCTCTGCCACTGAAACAGGAACTCGCCATGACAATATGTAAACAGATGGATGCCCCTGTGCTTTGGTAATACTTTATTTACAAGAAACAGCAGTAGGCTGCATTTGGCCCCATAAGCCATTGTTTTTCAACCGCTGGTCTAACCAGGACTCGGAGCCAAGGAGAGGAGACTAAGGCAACTTCATCTGCTGGGATGGGCCTCCCTACAGAGAGGTGAAATTTACGGTGAAAAATACGAGGTAGGGAGCCAGGAGATTTGAACTCGGGTCTTGCTCAGGGTCCAGACTCTAGGGCACTGTCTCGCTCTTCTGTAAAATGAAAGAGTGGAATCGGATGATCTCTAGAGCCTCTTCTCCGAGACCCTAGAGCAGGGATCCATATCTAATCTGGGGTACAGAGAAGCCCCAAGGAGCCTAAGGATAATAGTGAGCAATCTGTGAACTTCGATAGGAAAACATTACATTTCTAGTTTCATTAATTTCCAACTGGAATATAGTGTATATTTCACTCACAAGTACCAGCAACAAACCACAGTCGTATCAGCAGTACCTCTGACTTTGTCTCCACTATAAATCACAGATACTTTCATAGCATGTTACAGTTGGAGCATATATGTTGAAATATCATCTATAGTCATCACTTCCTTTAATTTATGGTAGCTATTAGCTCTGCAACTAGACTTTGTTATTTAATATGTTAATAGAGACACATCTATGTCTATATCGTAAATAGGGGGTTTTTGGAAACTTGATAACTATATTTCAATATAATTAGATATCTTTGTAATCTTATGTAATTTATTTTGCTTATTAAAAAACAGTATTCTGAGAAAGAGTCCATCCCCCCCCCCCAAGAATGTTTGCAACTCTTGGTCTAGAGCAATAAGTTATTCACTTGTATCTATCCTACTGGTAAAGTATTTCTTTAAAAAAAAAACACCCTTCGGGGGGGGGAAGATGGGGCAAAATAATTCCTTTTTATATAGCAGATGAAAATGAGAATTGCTTCAGTCTTTTTAGAAAGTAATGTGACAATATTTATCAGAATTGAAAAATGCATGTATACTCTGTAATCTCACTCCTGAGTACTTGCTAATACAAACAAAAACACCCACACAAAAGAAAGAAGGCATATGCATAAACATTTTTCAAAAGGTCAATAACAAACAAACAAACCTCGAAGCAAAGAGAATGCCTATTGCTAAGGAGGAAATTGGGAACTGATGCTGGTGCCCCACAATGGAGTATTATACAGTCATTAAAAAGAATGACTTGGAGCTCTGTGTCCTGGTGCAGTTTCCATGCAGTATCAGTGAATAAGGAAAGGAGTATGATTTTATTCTGTGTAACTAAAATATACCTTGACAAAAGGAATGTTGTATATAGCTGATGTGTGTCTGTGATTACATGAGCATGGAGAAAAGTGAGGAAAGATAAATTTGGGTATTAATACGTGTTACATGGGAGAAGGTGATGTTAATGGCGAGGGTGGCTGGGAAAGGAAGGAGCCAAGCAAAAAACAGAAAAGAAAGATCATATTAACAAAGAAAACAGCGTGTATATAAAATTATGTTTGCACGGTTAAAAGTAATTCTCTCCAACCCCTCATAAAAATCTATGATATTGGGTAAATGTAGGTTGAGTTCACCTTCTCTAGTTTACTGTCAATATATCAAGTACCTTTTGAATCCCACTTTGCTCCAAATGGGTGCCTGACATCTTCTGGCAGCTTTCTTGAGAATTGCGAAGATAAATCACAACACCCAAAATGGTTTTATTTCACCAATGAATATGTCTATTTTAACACAAACAACTCATTCATTCATTTATTTGCAGAAAACCAGGAGTGCCAGCAACTATGCTGAACTCCGAGGATAAAAAGGAGCCAAAGGACAGGAAGGGAGGAGTATTTTATATTCTTCTCTGTTTCTGGCTTGCTCCTTTATCGTCGTTAATTAATATCAAACATGGATTTTTTTTTCTCATTTCCTCTACTTACTCCTTTGCTGTCTCACCAAATTCTCACAAAGATAAGATCGATGCCCAGTACATCACAGAGAGTCAACAGAGGCTGGCAGAGCAATGCACCCACGTCCACTTGTCACACCTTTCAAGGTCAGGAGGGAGTAGCGCAGCTCCGGCCAGTCGCGATCCTGCTCAATGACCTAGAAGCTCAGGAATCCGATCAGGCCACTTTGCAGAGTCCACCCTCCACCAACGGCCCATCAGTTTCTATTCCGACGGCCAAGAACGAGAACAAAAGAAGTGAAATGCCAGCAGCCCTTGGTCTCCTTACCCGGTTCGATGACCTTTTTGTTTTTACTTCCCCAGTTCTATTCTGGGAACTGTTAACCCAGAGATAGTCTGAGTCTCTCCAACGTCTGTGCTTAACTCTTAGGATGGGAAAAGGCTCTCAGAGCTCTCTCTGCACAAAGTGGAGGATGAGAAATAATCCTTCCCTATTGTAGATGGCAGCCTCTACCACCTGATAAAAATTATAATTCCTTACAGCCAGCGCCGCACGTTTCAAAGCATTCCCTACCCCGTATAAAATTTCATGGGATACCGAAGCGCAGGCATTATTAGCGTGAAGCCAAGAATCCGGAGCTAGGTATAGCAAGCAACTTGCTGGAGATGAGAAGCTAGTCAGGCGGGAACTAGGAGCGATCCCCATTTTTAGAGAAAATAAATTGGTGTAACTCAGCACTGCCCGACCGATAGAATGCAAGCCCCATGTGGAAGTTCACTCCTTTCCAGTAGCTGCATTAACAAAAAGAAACAGCTGAAAGGAATGGTAAGTTTTTAATGGAACCCAAAAGAGTTGAAATGTTATTATTTCATCATAATTAATATTTTAAAAATGTAATGGGCGCCTGGGTGGCTCAGTGGGTTAAAGCCTCTGCCTTCTGCTCAGGTCATGATCTCAGGGTCCTGGGATCGAGCCCCACATCGGGCTCTCTGCTCAGCGGGGAGCCTGCTTCCCCTTCTCTCTCTGCCAGCCTCTCCGCCTCCTAGTGATCCGTCAAATAAATAAATAAAATCTTTAAAAATAATAATAATAAACACGTAATGAGCTAATTTACCTTCTTCTTTCGCCCCGAGTCTTGGAAATCTAGTGTGTATTTTACGCATAGAGGACATCCGAGTTCGGACCAGTGTCACCCATTTCAGGGGAGCGGTGACCAAAGGGGGCTGAGGATGACTGCCCCGTAGGGCTCACACAGGGGGGAAAGAGGGAATACCAGACAAGGGATGGCATTTACAAATCAATCTTTTGGAAGACGGTTGTGGTGTCCAAATGCTTCACCGGAAAAGGAGCGGAGGACCGCCAGCATCGGCCCCCAGATGGGACCTCCAGGCCCTGACGCCGCAGTGCATCTGGGTGAGCCCGGAAAACCCCGCGGAGCCCCGCGTGACCGAGCGGGGCCGGCAGAGGTGCGGGAGAAGCCGCTCCCCGCAGGATGGAAGCAGGAGCCGACATACCAGGGGCTTAGAAGGCCTCTGTCAATAAGAAACCCGCTCCACGATCATTTTAAACCACAGTGAGCCCTGACAGGAAACTGACCTAGTAAACCAGACAAATTACCCACTGCAGCCCGGCCTGCCTGCCTCCCACTCCAGCCCCCCGTGAAACTCGATCTCTTTGCAAGCTTCAGCTCTGCTTTCTGGAGGGTCAGACAGGAAAGGCCCCAGAGAGGCCGCGAGCCTCTGACAGCCCCGGCCACGAGCCCCGGAGTTCTAGGTCACGATCACATCCTCACATCCTCATCCTGTAGAGAACACTCACCGGGGAGAGCACTCGGGGCGTGGGGTCAGTCCTGTTGTGCTCGCGGGGTGTCTGTGAGCTGACTGGTTCCCCTCTGTCATCTCTCAGCTGCCCTATCAGAAAGTGGTCATGTTCATGTCTGCCCACCTGGGACCATGTCCATTCAGGTGCAGAGTTCCTTGGGTAGGGAAAGACCACTCACTGCCATAATCCTTAAGCTACATTTAGATAAAGTGGCCTATGGTGGTCACATTGGGATCCTTGGGACTCGGTTGGTGGCAAGGAAGCCAGAGGGGCACAGAAGAAGCCACTGGGAAACAAGAGTTGGAACATGAAAGTCCAATCTTGTGTACAAATAGCCCTGGGATCTACCAGCTCAACCCCAGTAGGTAAGAAACAGACTCTGGGTTTGGGGTTTACGCCATTTCTCTATCCCCTTTATAGACAAGAGACCTATGCTCCTGTAGTTTCTTCTTTTACTATTTTTTTTTTTTTTTGGAGGGGTTGGTGGAAGGGGCAGAGGGAGAAGGGAAAATCTCAAGCAGGCTCCCCAGTGAGCACGAAGCCCCAGGCGATCCCACGACCCCAAGATCATGACCTGAGCCAAAATCAAGAGTCTGGCACTCCTCCAGCTAAGCCACCCAGATGCCCCCCTACTTGACAGCTATAATCAGGAAACTAAACTCAGACAAATGTGGTGTCAAATCAGTCTGTTGAAATAGGGCGCGTGGGATTATTCAAATCGCACTAGACTGGTTAGTTAGGAGCAGACACAGCACCTCTCTGACCCCCGTTACCTACCTACAAAACAAGTCACGATGCATTCTCCCCGTGACGCCATCAGAATCCACTTCCGAAGCCTTTGCGCCTTCTGTAGGCACCACGGGCTCTTTCCCGCTACGGAGACTAGTCCATGCATTCCATGCAGGACAGTGAGGTGGCTCTGTTATGATTTTCTCCTTGAATCTTTTTTTTTTTTTAAGACTTTATTTATGAGAGAGAGTGAGAAAGAGCACAAGAGGGAGAAGCGGGCTCTCCACTGAGCAGGGAGCCTAACACGGGGTTCTATCTGGGGATTCCAGGATCAGGACCTGAGCCAAGGCAGACACTTAGCTGACTGAGCCACACAGGCGCCCCTCTCCTTGACTGTTCTTCCAAACAACACGGTGCTAGAGATCCATTCTATGGGAAGTGCAGGGCGGGAAGGACAGAGCTGAAGACCAAGGAGCCTCTTCATTGAGGGAGCTTCAGAGACTTGGTGCCCCAGGCACAACTCCTCCCCCTTCCCCGGCACCTGCTTTCAGAGCACCAGCATTTGGGCTCCTTTCAGTTCATTGGTGTCCCCTCGATCTGTGGAATTTCTCAAATGCTCCACATTTTCTGGCTGGTTTAACAGCCTTATGGAGGGGTTAAAATCTCAAATTTCAACTGTCAAAGCTGTTTAAGGTCAAACAAAGCCTCCATGATCTAACCAAATCCAGGTTCCTTGCAAAGATGCAACTGAACGCCATAGTCATTTGTTCTTTGCAAGTTCCCTCTTTTCTGTTGATGTTAAGAAACCTTGACACAATCCTAGAAGGCAAGTAAACATGCAATGAAAATAAAGAAATGCAATTTCTTACTAATGCCTTGTGCTCTAACTCTTATCTGTCACGGAAACTCAAAGCCGTGGTTCCCGGGGAGAGCTGCTCCACCAAGACCTGCTGGAACCACACTGGGAGAAGCACTCAACACAGCTAACCTTTCTCTCGTGTCTTCATCCTGGTATCTGATGTAAAACTGAGCAGTTTTCTTGAATCTCTGAGCCTCTGTATCACTACCTGTAAAATGGAGAAAGCAGCTTATTTTCTACCTAGAATCAAGAATATTGGAATACCTCCAACTGGGAGTAAAAGCACCAAACTGGTAAGAAGGACTGTGATAAGATTATAGGTGACATTTTTTCTTTCTTTTCTGATAATTTTGAAATTTGATTTTGTTACTTAAGGGAAATGTAACTTGTTGTAAAAATGAATGTGAAGTAACTTGAAATTGATGAACTCCACATGAAGGCAAATCCAGTCAATTCTTAATTATACGTGTGCTACTGAATTCACAGTGTTTTGTCTATACTCAACTTTTTTTTTTTTAATTATTATTTTTTTTTTTTAAGATTTTATTTATTTATTTGACAGAGAGAAATCACAAGTAGGCAGAGAGGCAGGCAGAGAGAGAGGAGGAAGCAGGCTCCCTGCCGAGCAGAAAGCCCGATGTGGGGCTCGAACCCAGGACCTGGGATCATGACCTGAGCCGAAGGCAGCGGCTTAACCCACTGAGCCACCCAGGCGCCCCAATATACTCAACTTTTTAAATTCAAGTGCAACCCCCCAGTCACAATGAATCCCTCTGAGACAACCTCAATCAGTCAATCAAAAAATGTAAATGTATGTGTAAATGTATGTATTTATAAAAAATGTAAATGTATATGTCACTTATTTTGAAGATTTATTTATTCATTTAGAGAGAAGCACAGGAGCCGGGAGCGGGGCAGAGAGAGAGAACCTCAAGCAGACACAGCAGTGAGCATGGAGCCCAACGTGGGACTCAATCCCACAACGCCAGGATCATGAGCTAAGCCAAAATCAAGAGTCTGACGCTCATTGACTGAGCCACCCCGGTGCCCGTATGTGTTTATTTTGAACTGTGAATTCAACGTGGTGAGAAATGCTTAGGTGATCTGAAGGGCTCTGGTCCTGCCCTGAAGAAATTCACGGTGATCTCAGAAAAACAAGACCAGGAACTCCTCCTATAGGCTGGTACCTACTATTCAACAGGCCCTGTTGTAGGTATGTCACTTAAGGAATCTTGTTGACACCTTACATCCACCATGTGAGGCAACCATTCTTAGTACCCCCATTTCACAGGTGAGGAAACTGAGCCCCAGTTACTGCAAAAGTTTATAGGATAATGCAGGAACCTGCTTATTAGAGGAGGCTGGTGTGCCTGATGATGTAATGAAACATGAATTAGAATAAAGAGGGGTCGGTTGGTGGTCAGCTGTGCCATTCAATATGATAACCACAAGCCAACATGCGTACTATCTGAGACACACTATCTGAGAACTGAAGCAGAGTGAAATATTTTTCTGTTAAACACAACCTTACCGCTTAGTAGGATTACATTTTATTTTAACCACTGAAAATTTAGCTCCCAAATTGAGATGTGTTTTAAGTATAAAATACACACCGAATTTCAAACCTTTAGTATGAAAAAGGAATGTAAATAATTATTAATGAATTATTAATGTTAAATAATTAAATAACTATTAATGAATTAGCAATTCATTAATAATTTTAATATTGATTAAATGTTAAAATGATAATATGTTAGATACATTTGGGTAAAATCAGGTAGAGCAGTAAACTTTTTCAGCTATTTCTTTTTACATTTTTAATGTGGCTACTAGAAAAATTTGAATTACAAACGTGGTTCTCATTATATTTCAGTGGACAGTGCTGATACAGAGTTTAGAAACCTGGACATCAGTAAAGTATATGCCACGAGACTTTTTTTTATTTTTATTATTTTTAATTTTTTTTTAAATTTTATTTATTTCTTTGATAGAGATCACAAGTAGGCAGAGAGCAGGCAGAGAGAGGAGGAAGCAGGCTCCCTGCTGAGCAGAGAGCCCGATGTGGGGCTCGATCCCAGGACCCTGAGATCATGACCTAAGCCAAAGGCAGAGGCTTTAACCCACTGAGCCACCCAGGTGCCCAAGACTTTTTTTTTTTAATTAAAGATTTATTTATTTATCTGAAAGAAAGAGTGAATGAGAGCAAGTGTGAGGGAGAGGGAGAGGATCCCCAAGCAGACTCCCTGCTGAGCCGAGAACCCCACATGGGCCATGATCCCAGGACTCTGAGATCATGACCTGAGCTGAAACTGAGAGTTGGACCCTCAAAGGCGCCCCACAGACTGACTTCTTTCTTTCTTTCTTTCTTTCTTTCTTTCTTTCTTTCTCCCTTCCTCCCTTCCTTCCTTCCTTTCTATCTTTGTGTGTGTGTGTTAACCTGAGCTAATATTTCCTTAAACTAAAAATTAAAACATTCCAAGTGATTTTATTTGACTGTTGTTTAGGACCATAATAGGACAAATAACATGGTGTTATTTGTACCTTACAGTTTGCAAAGCATTTTCACACTACTACGTAAGACTCTATGTCTCTCCAGTGAGAGAGGATGGGGATAATTACCCCATTTTACAGAGCAGGATACCGAGGCTACTTAATGCCATTGCTAGAGGAGCAGAGAAGGCTTCAGTCACTTTTCAGCTGCAGTCCCCCATCCTTCATGGGCCGGAGACTGCCTCAACCACACACATGTCCCCACCACTTCTCACTTGAAAATCCAGAAGCCTTTGCATGCAGCAAAATTGCTCCCAAAAAGGAGCCCTGATGGATTTCCAGAATGTTCCCTATGGACACACAGAGCAATACATCAGCCCTTGGTATGCAAGTATATTGTTACAGCCTCTGCCCCTCAGACGGAAGGCTTCTGGATGCTTGCGTGTGTGGGTGCTGAACCCGCTGCGAGCTCATCCCCCTTCCATACTCCAGCAGGCATTTCGGAGCTGGCTGCTTGGCTCCAACAGGCTGTTACAGCAAGTACCTCCAGGCAGCAGGAAACCACTGGCACGATGTGTGTCTTCTCTGCATAAATTACCTACTTACCCTAGACCCACTCAGATCAGTGCCAGCTTCCTGACTCTACCGGGAGGCTGGAATGGCTTGCTCAACTCTTGGCTTCCCACGGCACCCTCTGGAGAACCCCTTGCACAAAGGACACGTGTGACTGGGGGCAAGCTGCATAGCCTTTCTGAGAACTGTTGTTGAAGATGATGACGACGGTTAGAGTTGATCCCTAGGGACGAGGAGGTAAGGTGGGGCTAAAACATAGCTTGGACTCTTATCCCCGGGCCACATACTGTTCAGGGCAGGGCCCGGCAGGAAAGGGGGTCACCATTCTCAAAACCCCTCAGAGACGCTCTCCACTCACCAAGCCAGTGTCTGCAAGGCCACCCACAAGGGGAGTCTTGTTCTTGTTGTGAAGACTCACTGTGAAAGGTAACGCATAGTGTACTGGGTCAGAAGTGACTCTTTCGGGTTGCTGCAGTTTAGGAGTTGAGGGAGTCTTTTCTATCTTCATGGGACTTTCTCTCCTTCTCTGAGGTAATGGAAAGGAGATAACAGAGTTCACATCCCGCTTCACCCCTTTCGTTTGTGTCTGTTGCCTCAGTTTCTCATTTGTAGACAGAAAGGACAGTAATGGGACTCTTGTGAGAATTAATGAAGGGCTATGTGGGACAGTGACTGGTCATGGAGTGGGCCTGCGTTGATCAAGAGCCTTCTTCCTATTGCAGGGAGAGAGGGAGGAGAGCAGCAAAGGGAGAGGGGCCTGAGCATCCCATGGATTTCCCTGACATGGCCTCCTTTCCTGAATTCTCGATTCCTATCCTACCCCCAACTGCAGGCAGACGAGAGGCTTACCACTTCCCATCTGTCTACTGGTGAATGCAGCCACTATCAGCCTACAGGTTCCACATCTTTTTGCCCATGGCGCCCAGCTTTCTCTCAACAGGGACTTCCCCTTCCACCCATGATGTAGCCACACTTCTCTGACTGACTGCTAGATATTTGCATTTGGAAGATCAATTATCTTATCCAGTTTAACATGAGCAAAACCAAGCTGACCATCCTCCTTCCAAAATCCCTACCATCCCCTCTCCCACTCCTCTGGCCCTCGGTGACCTCACTTACTTCACTGTGGTAGGCGCAGTCAAGAGAACTTCTACAAGGCCCACTACCAAACCTACTAATCTTGCTGTGACTATAATCACATCATGCCTTTATTCCTATCACCAGAATGAGCTGCCCCTGCCCCTGCCTGCCTTCAAGTCTGACCCCTCCCCTTCTTATCCCCATTCAACCAACCCTGCCCTTTCTCTCCTTAAAAAGTCCATTCTCAATGGGCCATTCCATCCACCTATAAACTTACAAACTATAACATCTATCTCCCCCCAATTAAACTCTCTTGACCCAACATCACCCCATTCTTCTGCTTCCTTTTATAATGGGAGCCTTCAAAGTAAGTATTGACACTCGCTGTCCCTACTCTTCTATTTTCTCCAGAACCAACTTCTATTGGGCTCTCTGGTCCCTATCATCCAAGCTTTTATCATCCCATTGTTCTTGTCACCAGAGACCTCTGTGTTGACAAATCCAAGAGCTGCTTCCAGACATCATTTTATTCAACTGATGACCAACATTTGACATAGATAACTACTCTCTCGAAACATTTTTTTCACCTGGCCTCCACAACGTCCCTCTCCCTTGGATCTCTTCCTAGCTCACTGTTTACTCTTATTCAATCTCCTCTGCCAGTTCTTTACCAGCTTCCCAACCTCCATATCTTAGAACATCTATCCCTCTTGCTTTTTCTCTTCTCACTCCCATGGTGATCCCACCCAGTCTCATGGATTTAAAGAATATCTGTACACTGACAACTCCAAAAATTACATCTCCAGGCTGGAGTGCTTCTCTAAACTTCAGATGCATGTATACAACTGTCCACTTGATATTTCTTCTCACAAGTCTCAAATGTAATATGTTCATTTTAAGATCCAGCCCTCAACCCCCAATACACACACACACACACACACACACACACACACACACACACACACACATACACCCTGCTTTCCCTGACATAGCTCCGTATCAGTAAATGCCAGCTTATTCTTTTGTTCCTCAGGCCAGAAATCTTAGAGACAACCTTGACACCCTCTCCATCTCTCAGACTTCAGAACCAAGTCATTGGATATTCAAAAAATATCCAGAATACAGGCACCTGGGTGGCTCAATGGATTAAGCCTCTGCCTTCAGCTCAGGTCATGGTCCCAGGGTCCTGGGATCGAGCCCCACGTCGAGCTCTCTGCTTGGCCAGGAGCCTGTTTCCCCCCCTCTCTCTCTGCCTGCCTCTCTGCCGACTTGTGATCTCTCTCTCTTTCTGTCAAATAAATAAAATCTTAACAGAATCTACTTTTCACCACTTCTGCCGTTATCACCTTATTCCAAGCTGCCATCCTCTCTGCACATCAGTGTAACAACTTCCAGTAAGATCCCTGGCTCCCTTGTGTATTCCATTTCCACCCAGCAGCAGAATAACAGCAGTAAAATAAGTCAGATCACGGCGCTCACCCAAAAACGAACATCCGCTGCCCTGTCCCCTTGAAGGTCTCACGGTTGACATCAGTCATTGCCATCTAGCCCATCCTGATAGTCATCTTTTGTTCATTCAACAGATAATTATCTTATCAGGCTTCCATCATATATTATCAATATTTTCTTTCCATACTTGCACCTGATCTAACCAGTTATGTTATAAACTCTTTGAGAGAGAAAACCAAGATCTCAGACTTATGTGAATGGTCTCTGCAATTTTATAGATGTATGTATATTATTGATCGAAGAGAACATGGCCTGTCTTATACCTTTGTATTATACATATTGTTCCATTTGCCTAGAATGCCCTCTCTCCTCCAGCTCCTATGGTGCCCATCCACCAGGCAAATTCTTACCTTTCTTTGAAAAGACAAGTGAGGCTGCTCTTGCCCTCCTTTGGATATCCTCTCCCTCCAACACATTGCACTTGTCAGGCTCTCATGGTTTTCCTGTCTGTTCTGTTTGGTGACCGATTTCCCCTGACAATATTTTGTGATATACTGAAGTACTTTACATTCTTTATGGGAAAATACTAATTAAATCCATGCAGGTACCATAGTTCTGGTTGTGGCAAATAAATCCATGAACTTTAAATGTATATTCTCATTATTAGTACCTTATGTATCTAAGATGCATTTCCTCCTTTTTTACCCTCGCAACATCCATGTGAAGTTTCTACAGGGCATCCCCACACTGCGTCAGAGCTCATGAGTCCTGCGGTTTCGTGCCCCTCTTGTTCTACGATTGTTCCATTCACCCGCAATGCCCTAAGAGTAGAAAGAGATTAAGTGAATTCATCAATAAAGCATATTCGATACACACTGAAGGTCCCCATGTTATTGCTCAAATTTGCCATTCCTTGGTTATCGCAAATGATATTAAGAAACAAAGAAGAATTAAGGAGTCTTAGCATAATGCAAATTCTGAAGAGTCATGAAGAGAAAGGTGATGGTGAAGAACATCTAGTAGATAAACTGGCATTTCCTAAGGAAACCACCTTGATTTGGATTTCGGCTCCAAACTTTGGGTTTCTCTCCACCCTCCACCCTTGGGATATTTTATATCCCTTATTCTCAGTTTCTTTATCTAGTAACTAAAGATGATAGAAGAAACTGACAGAAAGTATTATGATGATTCAAAAAGATGATGTATGTAAAATACTTAGCATGCTGCTGGGGAAGGAGTAAATACTCTAAGTAAATACATATTACTTCTAAACTTTATTGTGTCAAAAGACACAATAGACACAAAAGACAAAAGAAATAGAAACATGCTTTCATACTTAAACTCTGGAAGTACCTTAATAATGGACATAATATACTCTGGCGGAATCCTAGAAAATATTGTTGAACAGATGACTTACGAAGAGAAAGAGGGGATATCTTTAGATTAGCATAGGTTTGTATGACTAAGAAAATCCACTAGTTTCATTTCCTGTTTGGAAAGGGTTGTTAGGTGAATTAATGGGATTATACAGAGGTTGAATATCTTCATTTTTTGGTAATGTTTTATACTCTCTTTGGTGATTTCTTTAGGAGAAATATAGGTAAAATGAGAATTTTGTTAGGTAAGCTAGTTAAAAAATATATTCATGCCCAGATGGAGTAACTGACACCAGGCCTGCCTTCCTGTAGTAAATAATTAGAAAACAAGACACGAGCAATGAAACTATCACTTTTAGATGTTAGGAAACAGGCTTGAGTGTGAGCCCTGAAGAAAGAGATGCCAAGTAGGTGAGTCTCACGATAAGACTAGGCATTTCACCCGGAAGTATTTCCAAAGCTACAGTACAGGGAGAAGCAGCCCAAGCAACGCATACTAGTCTTACTGAACTGGGGAGGCAGAGATCCAAATTTGAGTAGGTAGAGGCAGTTGGCTTTGCAGAGAAAGAATCTACCCTGGAAAGGAGATCCAGAAATTTGCATAGTGCTCCCCTCAAGTCTTTCATTAAGCTTCACATGCTCAGGAAGAAATTCTATGAGGTCAGGCAAATAACAAATACTGAGAATCTGTAAACTAAACATTTCTAGAGCTCACATGGAGCTGGGAGAGAGCCAAACTCCAACCAGCCAGCATGGAGAGAGGTTGTTGAACCTTGGGGCATTTCAGAGACTCCAGAAGGGTCATACCTTAGAACTAAGGTGAAACTACCTCAAGGGTAAAAGCTATTCTAGACCCACCTTTGAAAATTATTTAAAGGCTCAAGAGGATCAGACTGACACACAAGTAACTTAGTGGCTGCCAAAACAAAATTCACCACTCTTTAAAGGAAGACAACAAAATCTAGACAGTAAACAATGTTACAATCATAATCCCCAATACCACCTAGACACCCAACACCGCCACACTGGATTGTAACCCCTAACCTGTAAAACAAAACAAAACACCAAACAGTAAAAACAATGACAGAATATATAGAAAGAATGGAGGTAGTGGACAGAGGTTTTTAAACAGCTAATACACAGATGTTTGAGGATTTAAAGGAAAACATAAAAATAATGAGATAAATTAAAGATAGGGAAAAGAAGCAAAATGAAATTCCCAGAGCTGAAAATTTGTATCTGAAATGAAAAATTCACTAAATGGACTTCCTTGATAGCATATTAAACACTGGAGAAAAAGAGAATGGTGAACTTTTGGATAAGAAATAGAAATGATCCCAATTGAAGTGAAGGAAGAAAAGGATTGAGAAAAAAAATGCTCATAACCATATAAGTAGCTTTTAAGACAATATAATGCAGTCTAACATAGATTTAATTAGAGTCCCAGTGAGGACACCTCAAAAAATATTAGACAAGAGTTGAAAAATTAACAAATAAGATGAAAATTATAAATTCACAGCTCCAAACATTCAACAAAGACCAAGAAAAAACAAAACAAAGCAAAAGTAGACACATCATAATGAAACTGCTGTAAATCAAAGGTAAAGAGGTCATTGTAAAAGAATACAGAGGAAAAAAGATACTTTATATACAAAGAAACAAAGTAATGATGCCCACATTCTTCCCTCAGAAGTAGTGCAAGCAAGAACTTTAAAGCCCTGAAAAGAAGTCAGCCCAGAATTCTCTATTTATTGAGAATATTCCTCAAAAATAGAAGCAAAATAAAGATTTTTTTTTAAAACAGAGCTAAAAGAACTTGTCACCAGTAGACCTGCACTCCAAGAAAAAAGTTAATGAAGTTTGAGCTGCAGGAAAATGACACGAGATGGAAACTCAGATCTACACAAAGAAACAAAGAGCACTGTAAATGTATGAATAACTATAAAATACATTTCAATACATTGAATTAATAAATTAAAACTTTTCCCCAAATAAACTTCAGATGGTTTCATGGGTAAGTTCTATCGAACCTAAGGAAGAATAATAACTATCTCACAAAAATTTTCAGGATACAGAAAAAGAGGGGATATTTTCTAATTCCTTTTATAGGACAGCAATATTGTGATATCAAAGCCAAATAATGAAATTACAAGAAAAGGAAATGTCAAACAAATACCCTAATGCAAAAATCTTAATAAAATATTACCAAATTAAATTCACATACAAAAATGATAATGCTTCATGACTAAATGGGGTTCATACGAAGAATGCAGTGTTAATTTAACATTTGAAACTCAACCACTGACATTCACTGTAACAACAAAAAAAGAAGAAAATCATATAATTATCTACATACTTTGTAGAAGTGGACAAGTTGATGCTAAAATTTATATGTAAATTCAAAGGATCTATAATACATATAACAATTTTAGATAAAGGACACAGTTGGAGGATTCATTTTATCTGATTTCAGCTTTACTATAAAGCTACACTAAACAACATGGTGTGTTACTGAGAGCAGCCATACAAGTCAGTGGAGAGCATAACTCCAGAAATAGACCCACATATAATATGGTCAGTTGATTTTTGGTCAGTTTTGACATTTTGGTCAGGTAATTCACACAGCTAAATTACCAAAGTAATTGAATGGGGGAAAAAACAGTCTTTTCCTAAAATTTTCTGGACTGTTGGGGGAAAACCATAAATCTTGACTCTACTTCATACACAAAAAGTAACTCAAAATAAATCATTGAATTAAACCTAAAATTTACAACTGCAGAACTCTTAGAAGGAAACAGGAAAAAAGTCTTGAGATCTTAGGAGAGCAATGATTTCTTAGGGCAAATAAACATTAAAAGAAAAAAATGATAAGGCAAATTCCATGAAAATTTAATATTTCTGTTGTTAAGAAAATAAAAGAAGAGCCACAAACTAGGGGGGTGGAAATATATGTGTTTCCTGAATTAGACACAATACACACACACACACACACACACACACACACACACACAGACATTTAAATTTAGACTCTATATGTTTTTATTTATATATGTATATAATGGTTATAGATTTATATATGTATATTTATATATATAGGAACTTTCACAACTTGAGCACAAACAACCAATTCAAAAATAGACACAAAGGGGGCCTCTGGCCGCCTCATTTGAAGAGCATGCAACTCTTTATCTCCAGGTGGTGAGTTCAAACCCCACATTGCGTGTAAAGATTACTTGAATAAACTTTTAAAAAATCAAAATAAAAATGAACACAAGAGATTTGAACAGACAGTTCACAAATAAATTTATGTGAATAGCCAAGCATAAAAAGAAGCTTAACATCACTAGTCATCACAGAAATAAGAATTCCACAATGAGATACTACTACGCATAGTCACAGGTGTTAGAAGTATGTAGAACAACTGGAACTCTCATGCATTGCTAAAGGTAGGACAAACTGGGACCACTCTTTATAAAACCAACAGTTTCTAATAAAGTTCAGCATATATTTACCTTATGGCTTAGTAATTCTACTGTTAGGCATTTACCCAAGAGAAGTGAAAGATATGCCCACACAAGGACTTGTAGAGAAATGTTTGAGACTGGATTAACCATAATAGCCCAAACTCGAGATAACCCAAATGTCCACCAACAGGTGAATGAATAAAGTATGATAATTCCTCAAAATTGAATACTCCTTAGCAATAAAAAGATCAAACTAGCATTAGAGCTACCATGAGTGAATCTCAAAAACGTACTCAGGAAACACAGCCAGACAAAACTAATACATTCTGTATGATCTCTTTATACGAGATTCTAGAACAGGCAGTATCATACTGATCGTTAGTGACATAAAACAGATTTATGGTTGCCTGGGTCCAAGGAGGGTTCAAGATTGCCTGCAAAGAAGTATCATAAGCAGTAGAAATGTTCTATATCTTGATGTGGTGTCACTTACATGGGTGCATACATTTGTCAAAACTCATCAAAGTGTACACTTAAAATGGGTTTGTTTTAATGTATGTAATTTACATGTAAATTACAGGCATGCCTCAGAGATACTGTCGTTAGGTTTCAGACCACTGTAATAAAGTGGATATAGCAATAAAGTGAGTCAAATGGGTATTTTGGTTTCCCAGTGCATATAAAAGTTATGTTTACCCTCTACTGTAGTCTGTGAAGTGTGCAATAGCATTATGTCTAAACCAATGTACATACCTTAGTTTAAAAATACTTTATCGGGAAAAAACACTAACCATCATCCGAGCTTTTAGCGAATCCCAATCATGAATCATAGGTGAACCATAACAAATATAACAATAATGAAAAAGTTTGAAATACTGCAAGAATTACCCAAATGTGACCCAGAGACACAACGTGAGCAAATGCTGTTGGAAAAATGGTGCCAATCGATTTATTTGATGCAGGGATGCTACAAACTTTCTATTTGTAAAAACAAAAACAAAAACAAAATGCAGTATCTATAAAGGGAAATAAAGCAAAGGGAAATAAAACAAGGTTTGCCTTTATGCCTCAATAATGTTGATCTTAAATCATCAAAGTTGATTACATAAATTGAACTGAAAGTCCAGGGCTTTCTTCTCAACCTCACTGGAGTCTACATTCTTTTAGAGCAAGAAATTATATTTATCAAGCTTATGAGTGGCACATAGTTGGGAGAGTTTCTTTTATTTATTCACCCAACATATATTCTTTAAGCATCCGCTATATGCTAGACTAGAGTTAGGGCTATAATAGTGGAGAAAAAATGAAGTCTCTATTTCTTAGAGCATTACAGTCCTCGGGTGCGGCAGACACTAATCAAATAAGTGGAATGTGCAATTTCAGTCTGATGGAAACCTTACAGCTCTGCGAGACCACAGAAAAAGGAAGGTGGCTGAGTCTAAAGGGGCCACCATCCAGTTGAGAGCTTAAAGACAAGTAGGTAGAACTTATCTAGTTGAGGGGTGCCTTTTGCATTACGAAGTCCCAGGGTGGGAGAGGAAAGCATTTTGAAGGAACTAAGTAAAGGAAGATCAGTGCGGCAGAAGCCCTGAGAACAAGAGACAGAAGGAAGCACGAGCTGAAGCATGAAAGGCAGGGAGCCAGGTCAAAGCCATGTCCTGGGAGCAACGCAAGGGATCCCGAGCCAGAGTGATGAGGTCAGACCAGCGCCTCGAGGGCCCAGCATTGTTACAACAGTCCCCAAAACAGGACTGGCTGCTTATACCTGGGTGATGGCAGTAGGGAGGCAGAGATGTGGTAACAAGAGGTAAATTGACCGTTCTTGATGAAGGATTGTAGATGGGGGTGAAGGAGAAGGAGGGGTTCAGGATGACAACCTGGCTTCTGCCTTGGTTACCTGTATGAGTAGAAACATTCTTCATTGAGGCAACAAGACATAGGTGAAGAAGCAGATGGGGGTGGGAGGAGGAGAGGAGAGGCACACCTACTCTCAAACACCTGAAGGACCCTAATCTGTGAAAATCCTGACATTTGGGAGCTCTGGGCTGGAGCCGGGGTGCGCCTCCTGACCTCGGGGAGGACGGGATCACGTGAGTGGCAGTGTGAGGGCCCAAGAGCAGGGGCCCAGGACAGAGCCCAGAGGCGAACCAACAATCGAGGCCCAGCCAGAGAACACAGGTGCCACAAAGAACAATGGGCAGGGCTTGACAGGTGGGGAAAAAAGCAGAAAAATATTATACCTTGGAAGCCACGGAGGGGTAGAGAGCACCTGAAGGAGGGAGCAGTTGGGGATTGCATCCCTTCTAACTCAAGGTTCCAGACCCATGCTGCATAAGGCCAGTGGGAAGGTGGCGATAAGAATGTCTGTGATGGAGCACTTACTGTACATTCTAGATGCCGTTCTAAGTACTTTACCCGTGAATCATCCAATCTGATGCTCCGACAGCAGCAATGGGGAGGAGAGGGGAAGCTCTGCTCTAGATCACCCTGCCAAAGCCAGAACTAACTCAAGACACGTGACTCCCATTCCAGTGCTCCTTCCCCTATGGCCTTTCTGCTGACCCAGTCTGCCAAGTCATCTATTTCTCCAAAACTGCCCCTCAGGCTAGGGGACCCAAATAGTCTCCACCACGGAATGTGGTATACTCCAGCAATTTCAGACTTTGGACTTCTAGGTCTCCCTCCCGGCCCACCCTGAAGCCAGCTAACTCTCAGGCCAGAGGAGGAGGCAGCTGCCAAGCAGGCCTCCAGGGAAAGAGTATATATTCCTGCAGCTGCCCCTGACACCCCCACCCTTTATTATTTCTCGATTATTCCACAGTTGGCCACAGGACTTCTGCAGGAGTTATTATCCCTGCAACTTGTGGAGGGCTGGATGAGGGGAGCGTGTGTAGCTCAGCCCCCTGCCGTTCTCCCCCCTGCCTTGCCAGCCCATCTCTCAGGTTGGCACGGCGCTCTTTCCTTCCCCGGCCTTATATAGTCATGCGGTTTCACAAGTACCAGCCGAGGCAGACTGTGTGCCAGCGCCTCTAGCCACCCTGCTTCCAAGGCGATGGCTGAGACGAGCTGCAAACTCCGCGCAGGAGCCAGACACCAAATATATCCATTTTCTGCTTCTCCAGCAAGGCACCCAAGACGGCCTCCAGAGCCCTGGGTCCCTTCCCACCCGTGCCACAGGCTCTCCGCAGATGCGTTCCGGGAGCCCAGGATGCCAGAGTGCGTGGGCCTCAGTGCCTAGGACTGGGGGAGTGGCGGGGGTGGGGGTGCGGTGCTGGGCTGGCTGTGCATGGCGCACGTGGGTGCGAGCAGGTGCCAACCACCGCCCTTTCCCTCTCGGGCCACGCGCAAGGCTGCGCCTCTCCGCTCCCTGTCTGCGCTAGACTGGGTGGGGTGGGGGAAGCCGGAAGCAAGCGGCAAATCAACGTCTGGGTCTTGAAAAATGCCTAGAAGCGTGGACATTTTCATTAGAAACCCTTGCACATTTGGAGAGAACAAGCCTGCGTGCTCAGAGGCCTTCCCCTTCCCAGCCCCACTCCTCTGTTGCCCCCCACCCCCACCCACACACGCCCCATTCCCTATCGCCTCACCTCCCCCCTCCTGATTTCTCTCCCAACCTCCTTCCTCCCTGGTCATCGGGATCTCGTTGTTCTTGCATTTTCCCAGCTGTCTGTCTGCATTTGCAGCCCTGCACGTGCACAGACACACACGTGCTCACAGCACTCCCACCCCGGAGCCCCTTACCGCGACAACCCCACACCTTTGGCAGATTCATAAGGCAGTTCCTTCCCTGGCTCCAAGACTCCCTTAACAGAATGAGCTCTTTATTCCAAAGTCGCAATAGAAAGAGCCTTGGGTCTAGTTAACTGTAGCAAGAGAAGTCACCAGGAAGGGCTGTATTTTGGTACAGGAGAGTGGGTGGGCAGCTTCTGCGGTCTGGGATATTTTAGTCATTTCCCAAAGAATATACTATATGAACAATCTATTTCTCCACTCCAAAAGCTTCCCTGCAAGAGGACTGTTACAAGGCATGACAACGAATGAAATGTTTTCCCCTCACTTCACCCGAAGGCCTCTCACTATATTTAATTACTGTTCATTTTATATTTTACATAGGAGCCTGTGTGCTGTGGGGGGAAACAAACATAGGCACAAATCTAGGACATTGTCACTTTAAGAAGCTAGACTAAAACACCTTAAATGAACTCTGTAGCAGACAGATGAAAAAAAAAAAAAAAAGAAAAGAAAAGAAAAAAAAAGGAAGGAAAGAAAGAAAGAAAGAAAAGAAAGAAAGAAAGAAAGAAAGAAAGAAAGAAAGAAAGAAAGAAAGAAAGAGAAAGAAAGGCCCTTCTCTGGCCCTTGCTGCTTTTGCCATTATTCATGATGTAATTTTTCAGGTGTTAGTTTGGCAGAGAAAGATTGGAACAGGGCTTGTTGCTAGGACATGAATGGAGAAGAGGAATCCCATTGGTTCTCTGGGACTTCATAGGAGCCAATAGGAATGAAGGGGATGGAGGGTTGGAGGGGGAGCCACCCAAAAAAAAAAAAAAAAAAGACTCTGGCTGGACTATTATTGTGTTGGCTATGTTCAAGTAAAGAGAGGTACTGTAAATTTATGGGAGTTTTTTGGGTCTATTTTTTTTTTAAGCTGTAGGTGGGTAGTGTTGTCCGATGGGCTAGTGCTGAAGAATGAGCAATTAACAGGCAGCTTTGTTCACACTGTCCTGGGTTTCACTAACAGCTCACTGTCACGGGCAGTCTGGAACAGTATGCAAACGAGGCTGGGCACATTTCACACCCTCACCCTGCCGCCACACACCGTTCCGGGAACATAATTATGCTCGAGCTGCAGGGTAGGGGAGGCTTTGATTCCTCCTCCAGCCCTGATCACAATTAGGTGAAGCCCAAACAACCTTTTGCAATGTAAGTGAAACGGCTCTGTGTGCGTAAACGGGGCGCTCAGCCTGTTCCCAGCCCAAGGCATCGGAGCAGCCTCCCAGCACACTGCCCTGGCATCTCAGTAGGTCACGGCAAGACCTGGCCCAACAAAACCTCCAGTTCTGATAACAACCATGTGTGAGCGCAGTGCGGCAAAGAATGTCACCCCCAGGTTTCCAGACCGGGGCTATAAAACGTTCACCCACTTAAGCCGTTTGAGCCTCAGCCTCTGGGCTAGGAAAGTAAGCAGTTTTGTGTGCCAGTCATGCTCAGCAGCTCGATTCTAGAAAGTTCCTTGCAAACTTAGGCTGGAAGAGAAGCTTTGATCCCTGCAGGGTCCCCTCTTTCCCTCCACTGACTGTGTACACTTGACAACCATCCACCTCCCTTGCCATGTTCCATTGTCTGGGTTCCGGCTGTAACCCACACCTTTTTGTTAATAAATGTGCAGGGTTTGGGCTGGGTGACTTGAAACACACATGCAATAAATTGACTTCTTATTGGGTTATAGACCTGGCCAGTTTATTTACACCCCGAAGGGGGCTCACCCTCTGCCAGATTCCTACTTCAGAGATTCTGTGGATGGAATCCAGCAACATAAAAGGATTTCTCCTTGTAATCGGGGCACTTCCTAAGACCACAGGCAGTTTCAACCAATTAACATCTCTGATTGCAGTAGAAGATTTTAGGAGACTCAGAAGGACCGAGAGGTTTTCGACCACAAGCCTTTATTGGATCCATGGCAAGAATTGATCTGAGGATAAATTTCTTTCTTAGAGATTTCCGTGACTTCTGAGATTGTTGACGATTTGGTGGGACAGAGGGCGGGGCATGGACAGAACATGGCAGGAGATAAAAAGGGAGTCGTTGTGCTGGTGGGTTTTTTTTTTTAACCATTCTTTCTTTTTCTTCCAGCCAAATAAATGCCAGGCTCCACTCACGTCCACCCCTTAGCACTGATAGAAAACGCAACTCCAAGTCCAGACCCTAATTGCACCCTTCAGGTGACAGGTAGCGTGTGCATGCTGAATTCAGTTCAAAGCCAGAGTCGGGGTTGAGTAAATCTGATTTCAGACAGTCAGCATTTCAGAATAAAAGTATTGAACCTTGAGCCCCAAACGGGAGGCCTCCTTGCAGCCTTTTCCCAGGAATCCTGAGAGATGTACTTCAGACAAGATCTCCACTCAAACCTCACTTTGTTCTGAGTTCTCCTAAAACCTCAGACTGCTTACAAAGCTGCCCCGCCTGAACTAAGCAGAGGCTCCAGAGACTAGTGCCAGGGAGTGGAGAGAGCATGGTAATGATGTCGCAGGCAGCCAGCCCACACTGGGGACTGGCCGCTAACGGGGACAGACTGGTCCCGGGAAAGACGAAGGGAGGTTACATGGTGCCTTCTCTCCCTCTATCTTAATATATGCACCAATTAGGGGCTCTTTTACATATATTGTGGAAATGGATAAAAATCATAAGCTGTGTTTTTCATGAGGAAAATAGAGAGAGAGTAAGAGAGAGACAGAGAGAATGATGGGTTCAATGGAACAATCAATATTACAGTTCTGTCATTGAAGCAATACGGATTGTATTCAAGGCCAGACTCTAAATTTCAACCTCTAAATATGCAACTTATGTATTATTAACTCTGTATAAAAGCATTATCTCTCCTTGGTGCAGATATCTAACAAGGCCCCCAAAGTTAAGTGACCTGCTTAGTGACACCCAGTCAGCCTCGGTTGGGAGCCAGGAGGGGACAGCTCCCCACTCTGGTCCAGAAAGGACTCTCTCCACCCACAAACAAACTTCAGAAGTGAGCATATTTTCATTGCCACTGCGTGAACTATAGCTAATTATGTTTTCCTGCAAGGGAAGCAAATTATATTGATTGTACAATAAAAGCTATTGTCATTCCCAGTGTATTCATCATGACTCAGAAAGATGCAAAAATATTGACTCACTCTAAATAGCATTTTACTTTTGTCTCCAGACAGCAGTTTTTAAGGCACGGAATGACCAGAGCTAGTTTGGTTAACGGGTCAGGCAGGGAAGAGGACGAAAAGAGACAGGAGCTTGGGAGATAGCCCCACCCACCATTTGAGAACAACAGAGCGCTATGAGGGGAGAGGACGCACATCTCAGACCTCACAAAAGGGTTAATCTGTGTGCTTAACGTATGATTTTTTAAATTTCTTAAAACTCCCAATTGTACCTACAGTAACAAGAAAACAAGGAAGCCCACTGACATCTCTGAAAAGAAGGTGATTAATTAAAGTAATTAGGCTGCACTGAATTATTAAAATACGGAGTCTTCTGCAGGGACGATCAAAAAAGGCAGAACATTTTTGCAGTTCAAAAATTAAAACCATATTCCGGTTCATTAGTTGAGACGGGAACTCACACGTTTTTGCCTCCAATCTTATTCACAGATGCGTAAGTGTCTAATATTTCACACCTCTGTAATGGCTCTTGTAAAAATTAAAAAAAAAAAAAAAAAGGAAAAGGAAAAAAAAAAAAAAAAAACAACCTGACTTCAATTATTTTATTTCTTGTCGTGCAGAGATCTTTTGGAAGAATGACAAGGAGCCTTTCAGGTTGACTTTGAAAATGCCCCAGGCTTTGAAATGCCAGGTGTGTTGGGGCCTGTGACTAGAGTCAGACTGGGGACAGCGAAGGGCAAAGAGGCTGCTCTTGACATATTCTGCGGCTGTGTCTTCAAAGCCGTCGGTGTCTCTTCCTTCCTACTAAATGGAACTCCTTGACCTGACTTTAAAATCTCTCCCCATTGGTCCCCACCCCAGGAAACCTACTCAGAGCCAGTCAGGCAAATTCAGTCTGTCCTTCTCCCACATCTCCGGTCAGCTGTCCCCAGACTGGAATGGCCTTCATGCCTCTCCAATGGACCCCAGCCCCCTCACCTCTCAGAACTCAGCTTTGGGTCCCTTCTCTGCCAAGCCTTCCACCTTCTTCTCCCCAAGCCCTACACTGGGGCCCCAGGACAAGTTTGTGATTTATTTCATCAAAACCTGATTACATCACTTCCCCACTTGAAATCCTTCAACTGCCACTTCCGCTTCCATTCTCCTGTTGTTCATTGCCCTCTGGAATCTGGCCCTGGCTCGTTTCTCCACCCAGGGGTCCACGGTCCCCACTCTAGAGCCACACAGCCCAGCTGAGCCCCTCTGCCATATACATTGCGGCTTTGGCCAATTACTTCCCTTCTCTGAGCCTTACTTGCGGCCCAGGATTGTCGAGATGATTGCAAGGGTGGATGTATGAGAAGCCCTTAGGACTGCGCCTGCCTTATACTTGGGGCTCTAGTAAGTGTTTCTTATTAACATTGTCATTAATATTCTTTTTCCTCATCACAGATCCAGCCCTCCAGCAAACTCCTCCCGGCTCTGCTTCGCTTTTCCAAGAAACACCCATTGTTCGTGAAGTCTAGTAAACCTACCAGTCCCCGGGGCACCATGCTAATGCCATGTCCTCCAAAATCCTGTCCTGGATTCAGCCTGGAAATCTATCCAGTCCTTAAATTTTGTCAGCATTTCAGCTACATCTTCCTGGTGCTGCGGGGTACCGTCTGCTTCGTATCACGGTTCTGCTCAGGGATTGGGGGTAGGGGCTGTATCTACATTCTACAGCTACTCCCCGCTTACAACAGAAGCTGCTAGTGTCCATCAAATATTCCATGTGTCCTCTATTTTCCAAATCCCCTTGCAATACCTTAGGGTCATATGACTAGTTCAGGTCAACAAGTTATAAGGAGGAGTGGCAGCTGTCACTTCTGGGCCGAGGGATAAAAGCCAGTGTGCTTACCCATCCTTCTCTTCCTTCCTGGAACCCTCATTGGTCACATGTCCCCAGAAGGTACAACTACAAAATGGAAAGCTTCCATCAGGGGCCCCTGAACGCCTATGTGAGACAGACAACTCCTGGCCACCCTTGTTGGATGTGTTACCTGAGCAAGAAATAAACCTGTGTCCTGTTAAAGCTCTGGCATTTCGGGACTGCCGTCACTTGAGGACAGTCTAGCTGACCCTGACTGCTACACTAGCCCTTCCTTTTCAACCCTCGATGCAGGAGACTTCGTACCTAGGAGATATTCAATATGCAAACGCTGCATGAACAATATACAGAATTCTTCTCTTTTATAAACGTGTCTCACAGTTGGATATTGTTCAATCCAACTTCAAGCCTTGTATTTTGACTCCTTACCTCAAATGCACACTCTTTGTGGGTTGTCTCTGTCAGCCAGAGACAGAGTAGTTAATGAAGGGTCAGCCTCAGTTTACCAGATCACCAGAAGGCACACCATCAGAGACCACAGTTTGGCATTACGAGCTCCAAGGATGGTTGGTGGCTTGGCAGGTCCTTCTGACTCTGTGACTGGCCAGGCCCCAGGGAGATGATGGCTGAGCGGTGCGGCGGCTGTCCCAGCTGTGGAGACACAGGACCAAAGAGATGAGCTCAAGCTGGTTTCAATGTCTTTTAACCCATACCTCATTAGTCAAGCTTTTGTTAGGGCTTTTGCTAAGTGGGTTTATAATATAAGCATTCTGTTTCTAAACATGAACATATAATAACTATATTTCTGTAAAAAATGGACCCCTTTTTCCCTCCTTTGCCCACTCAGAAGATTCTGATGTGTACCAGATGGATAGACACCTAGCTGGGCCCCCCGTCATAGTGCCATTTTCTGTCACCTTCAACCTGGAAGGATAAACCAGGAAGCACATGGGAGTCCTCCCCCTCTCCAAGAACCTGTGGTGGGAAATTGAGGAGCCAGGTTCAAGTCCCAGATCCACTTCCTGGGCAACTCATCATTTCTATGTCTCAGTCACCATTTGCAAAAAGGGGAGGAAAAAAGACTCCTCTCTCTTTCCTTCCCCCTTGGGATAGGAAGAGATGAAATGGGAAAATGCATTTTCTTTCTGGCTTCTTAATAAGGACTCCTGTTCTCCTGCACATTCACACAAATGTGCTGGGGGAAAAAAAAATCTACCTTTCCGAGCTGTCACACATATCTAGATAGAGTCTACGTTCTTGCTGCAACACTCTAGGCATCATGCTTCCCCCTTCACTGTCAGGGTCACGGAAGGTTTTCACACATAGAGAAAGGCTAGCACACCCATAGCACAGAAGCAGCTCAGTTCAGAAGAATAAGGGTAAACTTTGGGGTTTGATTGACTGGGGTTTAGGAAAAAGCCTTAGTTAAGAGGAAGTAAATTGGGTCAACTCAGCTGGGGGAAGCTCTCCACTCTGGGGTCACGCCATAAAACCAAGATTCCATAAACCCATTAGCTACTTCTCCCACTTGAGAAAGGGGGGATAAAAGGAAGCTGAACTTCTTTAGAGAGAAGATAGCTCACAAACAGACATCCTTGGGCTGAGATAAGCTATCCAGGATCCTTTCCAGGATATGAGACCATTGTACAGTGTCCAGTGTTCAGGTCATTACCCTCATCCCAACTCGGAGAGACCATGTATGGTAGATTATGGCACCAGTCCCGAGCATCTCTCAACTGCCCTCTTCATTGTTTTTATCCTGTGCCAGGTACTCTCAGAGCCTCTAACTGTCCATGTGTCCCATGGGGCATTGCCCCTGCATGGACAAAGCTTACCGAGAGCTTCCAGAGCCTCAAGGATGGCAGGTTGCTCTGAACCCCTCCACGGGCAGGTTCAGGACATCTCAGAGCAGAAGGGCTGGCTGAAGGCAACCGAAGGAACTCTCAGCCAGAAAAGATGGGTTCATTGGGTCACTGCTTAAAATGCAGTGGGGAAGCAAAGCTGGTCTCTCAAGCCAGGTGGGAGCCAAGGCTGGTAATTAAGAGGTAAGTGACACTGGAGCCAGTGGGCTGGGAATTAGTGAAGCAGATGGTGGAGGTGGAAGTGCAGTTGCTTTCCCAGCCAAGTGCCCTTGTGCACAAATGACATTGTTGGTTAAGTGTCCTACCAAGGCTCCAGCTCTCTGACACGGCAACACCGGTGTCCTCCCTCCTGCAGTGGAGACATGGCATACCGTACCCACTCCTACCCGTCCGCCAAGCCTGTGAGACACAACACCACACTCAGCCCTTGAGTTTATTCTCCTGCGTGGCCTTTGAAATGTTGGGGTTTTTTTTTTTCCATTCATCCCATAATGAGCCAGTGCCACAGATGTGCCCAGCTCTGTGCTCTACCCTGCTGATTCTAAAATTATTAAGACATGATCCCTGCATTCAAGAAGTTAGTCTAGTCAGAGGGACAGACAAGTAAATAAGTACCTTAAGGTGAGAGAGTTTCTAAGAAAGAAACTTCTCTGAACACCATCTGCATGGATGTCTAATAGATATCTCAAGCCCACTCCCTCTCCATCTATTAATTTCCTTCACCAAACCATCACTCCCTAGGTACATAGCAGGACACCCACCCAATTGCTCAAATAGAAAACCCAAGAGTGCTTTTGCTTCTGTCCCTCTTCTCCTGTTCTACATCCAGTCCCTCAATAAATCCAGAATCATATCCAGAATGTGCTTCTTGCTACCTCTTCCGTTCTTTCATAGCGGTTGCGGACCCCACCCCCAGGATATGCACATGTACAACCTTTTCCCACATAATTCCAGAAGCTTCACAGGGAGAGGCCGTTGTCAATAGATTTCAGGTTAAGAACCCAGGTCATTGGCTGTTATAAGTGAGTGTTTTTTTTTATCTGTTTAACAGTGTTAGATGTTAAGCTACTTAGGGACAGGAATCCTTCATGTGATTATCTCAGTAGGACACCTGGCACAGTGCCTCATACTGCTAATCCCTTTATTAAATCTTTCTGACTATAATATAGAGGACAAAATAAACCATTCATCCAATAAATATTTATTGAACACATACCATGTGCAGTGCCCTGTGCTGGTTGTCATGGGAATACAAAGATTTAGATAAAACATACAGAGAAAGTGAGTCAATAGCACAGTGAAGGAGACAGACAGAAAGGCGAAGCCCATTGGAGCTTTAGTGTCCAGAATCAGCAAAGATGCCGAGGTGAAATAGG
Organism: Lutra lutra; assembly: GCF_902655055.1. Lineage (NCBI taxonomy): Eukaryota > Metazoa > Chordata > Mammalia > Carnivora > Mustelidae > Lutra > Lutra lutra. The sequence continues at coordinate 17,357,633 of NC_062287.1, read as the reverse complement.
GCAAGATAGGTTTCCCGAAAAGTAAGGCCACCCAACCTGCCTAGAGCAAAGGGGTTGTCCAGGAGCAATCGTAGGACCATGGTTGAAAAGTGGTGAAAAGTGGTGGAAACAATGCTCAAGCAATACCTTTATATGGCTAAGTTGGCAGGAAGGATAATTTGGCAATCTTCGGAAACCTATTAAATCATTGAAGGGTGGCAGGCAGCCTCATTTATTGCCCCATTTTTATGTTGGAAGAAGTAATATGGGTTAGGTCAAACCACTTAGAGAGTGCTGGGCATTGGAGAACTTATGTGGGGCACTGGAGCAGTGGGGTACTCCAGAAGGCACTGGATGTTAGGGTACTTTTAGGGGATACTAGGCATTGGGGTATTTATGGAGGGTATTAGAGCATTAGGGTACTTACAGAGGACACTGGGGCCTCAGGGTCCTGACAGAAGGCACTGGAACATTGAGTTTTTAGTCATGTTCTGTGTGGAAGTATTTCACAGGTGTGTGTCATGGCCTTCTAGCTGACTCTAAGCTCTTTGAGGGCGACAATTATCATAATGACTATCATTGGTGAAGTAGTTAAGAGCTCAGAAAACACTTTAACATCATTATCTTACTTAATCCTTAAAACTTCCCACTTCAGGAGCTGTTATTCTTTCTACAAACATCAAGTAAGTTAGGCAATCTGTATTTGAGGGTGGAGCTGTGCCCTTTATGACCAGCAATGAGTGCCGTGCTTAGACACCCAGAAGATATTTAACAAATCCAACCCGAATCGGTGGGTGAATCCACAGCAGAATTAGTAGTGGGAAGAAGGGGCTCTTGGGAAGCTTCTTCATACATCACAAAACACAGAAACTTCTAGTGTCACCATAACTCAAGAAAAAGCCCCTGCAGGGAGGACCAAGATGGCAGAGGAGTAGAAGACCTAGATTTTGTCTGGTCCCAGGAGTTCAGCTAGATAGTTATCAAACCATTCTGAACACCTACAAACTCAACAGATCAAAGAGAAGAAGAGCAGCAATTCTAGGAATAGAAAAGCGACCACTTTCTGAAAGGTAGGACATGTGGAGAAGTGAATCCAAAGCGACGGGAAGATAGACTGTGGGGGGTGGGGAGGGGTCGGTTCCTGGCAAGTGGTAGAGCCACAGAGCACAAAATTGGAACTTTTAGAACTCTGCCCCTATGAGGGATGTCACTCCAGGAGCTAAGTGGGGGTGGACCCCTCCCGGGGACCGTGTGGTCTCAGGACCCACAGGGTCACAGAAAGACCAGGGGTGTCTGAGTGCAGCAGAACTCACAGGTATTGGAGCGGGGAAGCCGGCTACAGAGTCAGAGCCGAGGAGGGGCTCTCAGCTCCGGGTTACCTTAAACTGTGATCTGGGGCACAGTCTGGCCACAGCTTTTTGAACAGGGACCCCACAAGTGACAGATCCAGGGAGACTCACCTTCCTCCCTGGGGAGGAGGGGCACTGGAGTGCATGGCAGGAATCTGCTGGGTTTGGAAACTCCAAATGGGGCCGTGCGCCGGAGAGAGAAACACTCGGTCACAGGCCAGGTGAGCCCAGAGTGCGGCCAGAGACCAGGGAGATGGGAGGGATTGACTGTTTTTCTCCGAGGGGGCATTGAGGAGTGGGGCCCCAAGCTCTCGGCTCCTCCGGGCAGAGACTGGGAGGCCGCCATCTTCATTCCCGTCCTCCAAACTCTACGGAAAGCGTTCAGAGAACAAAAGCTCCCGAGAGCAAACCCGAGCCTGAGCAGATTACTTAGCCCAGCCCCTGGCAAGGGCAGTGCAATTCCACCTCAGGCAAAGACATTTGAAAATCACTGCAACAGGCCCCTCTCCCAGAAGATCAACAAGAACATCCAGCCAAGACCAAGTTCACTGATCAATGAGAACTGCCGAACTGCAGATCTAGGGAAAAGCAACACATAGAATTCATGGCTTTCCCCCCATGATTCTTTAGTCTTTCAAAGTTAATTTTTTTAAACTTTTTTTCCTATTCTATTTTTAAATTTTTCCTCTTTCCTATATTAACCATTTTTAAACTATTTTATCTTATCAATAACTTTTTAAAAAATCTTTTTAAATTTTCATCATTATAGTCATATTCTATCCCTTCATTGTATTTAAACTTATTTTTGAATACATATAAGTTTTTCTTTCTTTAAAATTTTGGGATACAGTTTCTTCTAACAAATCAAAATATACCCTAAATCTAGCACACGGCTTTGTTCTAGTCTCCAGCCTGATCATGAACCAGCAAATTACACAATCTGGAAGAAAAGAAGCATTCTTAGAGATGTGTAAACTATCAAAACTGAACAAGGAAGAAACAGAAAACCTGAACAGACCCATAACTAGTAAGGAGATTGAAGCAGTCATCAAAAATCTCCCAACATACAAGAGCCCAGGGGCAGATGGCTTCCCAGGGGAATTCCACCAAACATTTAAAGAAGAATTAATACCTATTCTCCTGAAACTGTCCCAAAAAATACAAATGGAAGAAAAACTTCCAAACGCATTTTATGAGGCCAGCATCATGTTGACCCCAAAATCAGACAAAGATACCACCTACAAGTAGAATTACAGACCAATATCCCTGATGAACATGGATACAAAAATTCTCACCAAAATACTAACCAATAGGATACAATAGTACATTAAGAGGGTTATTCACCACCACCAAGTGGGATTTATTCCTGGGCTACAAATCAACATCCACAAATCAATCAATGTGATACAATACATTAATAAAAGAAAGAACAAGAACCATATGATACTCTCAATACATGCTGAAAAAGCATTTGACAAAGTACAGCATACTTTCTTGATCAAGACTCTTCACAGTGTAGGGATAGAGGGTACATACCCCAATATTATCAAAGTCATCTATGAAAAACCCACAGCGAACATCATTCTCAATAGGGAAAAACTGAGAGGTTTTGCCCCAAGGTCAGGAACATGGCAGGGATATCCATTATCACCACTGCTATTCAACATAGTACTAGAAGTCCTAGCCTCAGCAAACAGACAACAAAAAGAAGTAAAAGGCATCCGAATCAGCAAAGAAGTCAAATTCTCACTCTTTGCAGATGATCTTTATGTGGAAAACCCAAAAGACTCCACTCCAGAACTGCTAGAACTCATACAGGAATTCAGTAAAGTGTTAGGATATAAAATCCATGCACAGAAACCAGTTGCATTTCTATACACCAATAGCAAGGCAGAAGAAAGAGAAATTAAGGAGTCGATCCCATTTACAATTGCACCCAAAACTTAAGATACCTAGAAATAAATCTAACCAAAGAGGCAAAGAATCTGTACTCAGAAAACCATAAAGTACTCATGAAAGAAATTGAGGAAGACATAAAGAAATGGAAAAATGTTTCATGCTTTGGAAGAACAAATATTGTGAAATATGTCTATGCTACCTAAAGCAATCTACACATTTAATGCAATCCCTATCAAAATACCATCAATTTTTTTTCAAAGAAATTGAACAAATAATCCTAAAATTTGTATAGAACCAGAAAAGACCCCGAATACCCAGAGGAATGTTGAAAAAGAAAACCAAAGTTGGCAGCATCACAATTCTGGACTTCAAGCTCTATTACTAAGCTGTAATCATCAAGACAGTATGGTACTGGCACAAAATGGACACACAGAGAAGTAGAACAGAATAGAGATCCCAGAAATGGACCTTCGACTCTATGGTCAACTAATCTTTGACAAAGCAAGAAAGAATGCCCAATAGAAAAAAGACAATCTCTTCATATATATATATATATATATATATATATATATATAGAGAGAGAGAGAGAGAGAGAGAGAGAATGGAATACTATGCAGCCATCAAAAACCCCTAAATCTTGCCATTTGCAATGACATGGATGGAACTAGAGGGTATTATGCTAAGTGAAATAAGTCAATCAGAGAAAGACAATTATCATATGACCTCTCTGATATGAGGAATTTGAAAGGCAGGGCGGGGTGGGGGGGTCGTGGAGGGAAGGGAGGGAAAAAAAATGAAACAAAATAGGACCGAGGAAGGAGATAGACCATAAGAGACTCTTAATCTCAGGAAACAAACTGTGGGTTGCTGGAGTGGAGGGGGGTAGGGATAGGGCGGCTGGGTGATGGACAGTGGGGAGGGTATGTGCTATGGTAAGTGCTGTGAATTGTGTCAGACTGATGATTCATGGACCTGTACCCCTAAAGCAAGTAATACATTATATGTTAAATAAACTAATAAATAAATAGCCCCCACAGGAAAGAGCTCTGGAAAAGTTGAGCAAAATTAACTTCAAACTTATCACTCCCATTCACTGAAGGCTCCTGGTCTCTCATCAATAAAGCTTGCCAGCATTTTTTCAGCCACTCTGAAAATCCTGCTTGTCCATTTCTCTTGTAGTGAGTGCCCACAGTTTCAGTGCTCACAGTTCCAACTCTCCATTCATATGGCTGTGGACCGTTGGCCCCAGAGTCATGGGAAGAGAAATGTCCCAGAAAAATGAAAGTGGACCATTTACAGCCTTCTTATTATCAGTCCTCTGAATGGCAGGCAGAAGGATGGCTGTTTCTGAAGCTGGAGAATTTAAAGATAATATTTCTAAGGGAACAGGTCTTGGGAAATTGAATTTACAACCAGACTATTCTTTTTTTTTTTTCTTCTTAAGAGAGAGAGAGGGAGAGTGAGCACACACGAGCGGGGGCATAGGGAGGAGGAGAGGAGGAGGGAGAGAGAGAGTCTTAACCAGGCTTGACACCCAGTGCAGAGCCCAATGCAAGACTCAGTCTCACAACTCCAAGATCATGATTTGAGCTGAAATCAGAGTCAGGGCCTTAACCAACTGAGCCATCCAGGTGGCCCTGGCCCATTCTTCTTCTGCATAACAACTTTCATTGAAGACAGCTAAAATGTCATCTCTCTCCCCCTATCCATGCTCCCACTTCCGGGGATCTCCCTCCTCTACACTAATCCATCTAACAGAATCCGTGAATGAAATCAGTTCTGTGGTCCTACAAGACTCGGGATCAAGGTGGGATATAGATCTATATCCCTATATGCCTTGAGCAGAAGGATCCATGTCTAACATTTAATACCCTGCCCTTACCGTACCTGGCACAGTGTCCTGATCATGAGAGTTGCCCAATAGATAATCACTGAACCTCCCTGAATTGAAATAAGCCAAAACAGTTCTATGGATAGTGCTCGGGGGAGGGTGTGACCTATGATTCTTTGGTCCCAGACTTCGTCATTTGTAGGGGGAGGCTTCTTGTGCTTCTGGTTTCAGGAGTTAGACTAAAGAGATAAGAAGCTCTCTCTATCATAGGGCTGGGTCCCTGTGTCCAGTCAGGTCACCGGGTGCCCATTCTTCATCAGTGGAATCCTGTCACCAAAGCCCCTTCAAGCTTCCCTACGTGGGATTTAAGCTATTTGATTCAGCATGAAACTTTTATTTCCTACAAGAATCTCTCAAACACGGTCAGCTTGGTCCTGAATTATGAAAGTAACTAGAGATTGATCTCCTATCCTTCGTGAGAGTGGGTGGGGATGGGGGGGGGGTGCGGGGAGGAAGAGAGAGAATATTTTGAAAACAGGAATCAAGGAAACACTGCCAGGACAAAATAGACAAGCCAACACAATTACCCGCCATCTGTTATATGGACTAAGGAGAGTTATTTAGTGATCAGAACAGACCCTATGGTTCCTGGCCTGGGCTCATCGTGGAAACTGCTTTGTGTAACGAAGTCGGTGCCTTGACTCACTCTCTGCACACAGTTTCCCAGAGTGTGAAACGGAGGCGACACGGCTGTGCCCCAGCAGATGCGATGAGAATGCGTTTGCCATACAGACTGGACAGGAGGACTACTCTAGCAATCTTTTGATTTAATTAGCGTTTGCTGCATCGTTGCCGGATCTGCTAGTGAAAAGGGCCACATGGAGGAGGGACGTCTGATTATTATGGTTTATGACTCAACTCCTTTCCCAAGCTCTGTGTTGATACATTTTGAAATCCCACTGCGATTTCAAAGGCAGAGTTGATCTCTTTTACATGCGTCGGATAAACAGCTTCCCACTAGAGATTCTCACTGTCTTAGGGACCCATATTTAAAACTCGCACTAATACAAATAAACAGAGATAAAGCTTCAATAAGGTAGACTCTCTGTGACCTATTTATAGCTGTTGATTTCTACACAAGTAGTCAATTCTCAATTATGCACCCAAATAAGGAACTAATGGGGCAGAAATCTAAACGGATGCTGACAAAAGATACTTCTCCTGTCCATTCATTCAGCCACTCGTTTTTCAATAAGCATTTACTGAGCACCTACTAAGTACCAGGGAGCGTGCTAAGTCCTGGAGACCCCAAGCTGGCTCCGACAAGGTGCTTGCCCTTTAGGAACTCATGATCTAGGAGGGGAAATGAACAAAGAAAATACTCATACCACAATAGGATAAGTAATACACAGCAAAATATGCAGATTTGCTCCGACGACATGGAGAAGAAATGCTCTTATCTTCTGTCCTGGTGAAGCCCCACTGACAGAAATCCACCTGAGGTAGGTCGCTGGGTGACCAGGCCAGAAGCCAGGCCACTCTCTTGTAGTCCTGACCCCCGGAGCTAGCAAAGAGGCCAACATGAAGAAACCAAAGCGGGGCGGCTGGGTGGCTCAGTGGGTTAAAGTCTCTGCCTTCGGCTCAGGTCATGATCCCAGGGTCCTGGGATCAAGCCCTGCGTCGGGCTCTCTGCTCATCAGGAAGCCTGCTTCCCTCTCTCTCTTCCTGCCTGCCTCTCTGCCTACTTGTGATCTCTGTCTGTCAAATAAATAATTAAAATCTTAAAAAAAAAAAGAAAGAGAGAAAGAAAGAAACCAAAGAACCCTGAGAACGTGCCTGATACCCTAGCAAGCCGAGCCCACAGCTAGTACGGGGAACTGAGCTTCAGAGCCCAAGGATAAGAACAAGGAGCAGTGGGTTCTAGAGAAAGTAGTCGGAACTGGCTGTTGTCATGACTGGCCATAGATACTCCCCACAACAGGGGCAATGAGTGAGTTTCAGGAACAGGAATGGAAAAGGCCAGAGCACCTAATTCTCTCTGCAGAGGCTTGGGAAAACTTTACAGAGGGGTCATGGATGCTGGTTTTTAAGAATGCACAGGAGTTTGCTCAGAAGATTCACAAATTAAATAACCAAGTGATGGGGGTTATACAGCAGACAGCTGCAGATAGAGAACAAAGTATACCTCTGTATGATCTCATTTTGAGAAGGCTAGAGTCTGAATTAGTTTCCTATGGCATTCAAGGCCACCAGTCATCAGCCATCAACCGATATTCAAATCCTAGTGCATCCCTTAACCACCCACCCCCAACCCACCTACTATCTTCCAGTTACCCTGGACTATTCCCCAAACAGCCTCAGGCTCACACTCTGCTTCTATTGTCCCCTCAGCCTGCAAGCCCCTGCCTTGCCCTTTCCTATTGTGATGGTACACATCTTCATATACCTAACTCAATGTCCCACCTAGGAAAACAGCCCTCATGACCGCCCTGGGGAAAATGAGCCATTCTTTATTTTGAGGCTCCAAGATTTATTACTTATACCTCCACAGGCCACCCTTTCTGCTCTGCTTTTGATTGAACACAGTGATGCGCTTGTCTTTGTGCCCTTTTTGGTAAAGAGTAAGTGCCAAGGAAACGGTAAGCTCCTAGAAGAGAGAGAGACTTCCTGTCTTGCTTTCTTATTTTGAAAATGTTTTATCTAGAGAAAAGGTTAAATAACTAGCCAATAAACACCAATATACTCCAGCCTCGATTCATTCATTGCTAACATTATGGCACATTTGTGTTTGTTTGTTTGTTTGTTTGTTTGTTTCTGAATCACTGGGAGGTAAGTTGCAAACCCAACACTCATCCTTGAATACTTGGACATGCCTCTAATGAATGCACCTTCTCCTATAAAACCACAATATCATAATCACACCTAAGAAATTATCAGTAATCCCGTATGCAGCCTACATGCAGATTTTCCACGTTGTCTCCAAAGTATGTTTTATAGCTTTTTTCTCCTTGGATCTAGGCTCAGTCAATATCCTCACATTGTATTTAATTATAATGTTGTTTTAGTCTCTCTTTGTCTGGAAGAGTTACTCCTGAGTATGATCATTTCTTACTCATTTTTTAAAACATCACATGTACTTAACAAAGTACATGAGTGATGGAAGAAATGGGTGGACGGACAAATGAACCCCAGCGATGCAAGACCTCTAGGAAGTTCCTCCTAAAAAGGGACAGAATTCTACCTGGAGGGACTTATGGCAAGAGTCCTTTGTGAAATCACCAGGCCATGGGTAGGGGACTGAGTCACTGTCTTTCTATAACTGCCCATCTCCAGACTTCTGCTTTAATAGCCACGGGCTGGTCCTTAGACCACTGGAGAGATGGTTCAAGGCTAACTGACTTAGGGAGAGAAGAGAATCTGGTCTCTCACATCTGACTGAAGGTGGGAAGGTCCCAGAGAGCAGGGAACTTATTGCCTCATGAAAGTTGGAGCTGGAAGAGACCTCAGAGATCATGTCTATCCTCCTGGCTTTCCAGGGGAAGGGACTCAGGCCCAGAAAGGTGCAGTCGCTCCTTCAAGGGTCCCACGGCGAACTTCTGCCCCTCACTCCCTACTCAGCTTCCTTTCAAGTTTACACGGTCACCATGACAATCTCTTTGTCTCTCTTGTTCCCAGGGATGGATGGCAATTCACTCAACCCCCAAGCATCAAAGATCTCAAAGTACTGTAGGCAAACCTCTTCTCAGAAACTCTGTCTTGTAGGGATGAGCCAGGGACAGTTCCTGGCCTGTGCAGGATGGAGTTATTTCAGAAGGTTCTTGTTGCCTCCAGTGAGAAAAGACCAATGAGCAGAGCTTAGGACTGAGGGCCAGGAGGCCCCACACTCTCCTTGCCTCTGCCATCTATTTTATCCTAAACACGTCAGTGAGCTTTAACAGGACCCACTTTCTTCACCCATAAAAACAGATCATTTTGGACCAGTTATCACCATGAGGGGGCATTTGCAGGTGTGAATCCTTTTGGAAAGAGAAGGGATAAATGAGGAAATCGGTGAGGGGCGCTCCTCATTTCTAACTGTCTGAGTATATGCATTTATTTAAACCAGAAAAACGGAAATTTCTTCAAAAAACATTTGTTCTTTCCAAATTTCCTATAGCAACAGCAACACAGGTGTGTGGTTGTTGGACAGTCTCACTGATCGAGGAAAAGCTACTGCTTAGAAGAACTGGCTGGCTCAGTCACTAATGGTTTGAACACTGAAGGAAAAAGCTCAGTCATCACCGAGGAGCCAGAGATCTTATACAGACATTCCAGGCTTGGACTTGAACTTGGGTAACCTTGGCTGACCCTCTCAACTCTTGGGAACCTCATTTGTAAAACAAGGAAAATTGGACTAGAATTGCGGTGATCTTCCTTCCTTCCTTCTGGATATACATTAAATCATCTGGTTGGGGGAACAGTGGTTTGAAATTATGATGCCTATCCCTCCCCTCATTCCCATTCTGGTTTCGACAGCTCCGGAGTGGGGGCCAGGTGATTCCTAAGTAGCCAGAGTTAAGGTCCCCAGGATTATAGGACCTGAGACACCGATTCTCGAAAGGGAATAAAATCAGTGTGGCAGTGAGAAAGAATATTGGAATGGCTTACCTACTCCTGGGGTGAGGAAACTGTGTAAGTGTCGCGCTCGCTGGTCTGCTTGGTTATTTTTCCCTTCGGAGCGTCCCCTATGATCAAGGTGCTTCCTACCACTGACAGCTTTTCCCCAGCAACCTGTGGGGATGCATGTATTTTTCTAGCTGAAAGGCAAACGGCAGGAGGCTTGGATCCTTCAACATTCTGGAGGGGTTTGGCCAGCTGTGTGGAGGTCCCACCACCCTTCCTGTGTGTAATGCAGGTGGTGCGGTGGCCACTGGAGTGGGGAGGAGGGGAGAGAGGTCCCAACCACATCCCACAAGATGGCCGATCGGTCTGCCTGCCTGCCTGACGCCAGCGCCGGCCCCTGGCTCCCGACAGGCAGGACGGGAAGCATCTGCCAGGCCGGTGCTGGCTTTTGATCAGGACCATGTCAAGTCAGAGACCTGCAGGGAAATGGCCAGGCTCCCTGTCATTGGCTTGGCTAGCAGGCATCTTTCTGCAACCTTGGGAGAGGGGCTAGAAGAATTAGAGCACAGGTTTAAAAGTGGGGTGCAGGCAGGGGGAGGGAGGACGAACCCACCGACGGAGAGTAGCTCCTCAGACCGGAGTCTTACACCTCAGCTAGAGGAAGCAAGACGCCTTTCCTTAGCTGGTCACTGGACACATTCCTGAACTCTCTGCCGCCTTTGCTACTCTCTGCCCGGGGGCTCGGAGAGGCTTTTAGCCTCAACGGACACATCTGTATAACCCTGAGACCACCAGAGCAGGTCCCCTGGCTTCCCCAAAGTCAAGTTGCAGGGGTGTGGCGGGTGAATGACTGCCCCAGGGCTGTTTTTATAAGACACTTGAGAATTCCAGCAGATCCTCTCTCCAGGAGCCTTAAGGAGGGCCTCTGTCTTCTGGGTCCCCCCCACCACCCCCCCAGTGGGGCCTTGAGCGGGTGTCCACAGCAAACCTGGTCTGCACCCTCAGCATGGAAACTTGGGGTACCCCTGAAAGCTGTGTTTATAGGGCGGCCCCTCCTCTCCGTCCCCTTTGGGAGCAGCCAGGCCAAGTGCAATCCGAGGTCCAGGCACAGACAGATAGTGTGTGTTTTGTGTCTGACAATGGGAGCTCCGTGACTCGAGGGGCTCTTAGAAAACCAAATGCCCACCAGTTTTGCTTATTTGCTCTAACATTCAAAGAGCCCCGAGGTCCCTTCCTAGTTCAACAAATAAATCCAGTTCCACTCTAGCAGGCTTCAGCCCACAAAGTTCTATTGTTACGCTTTCCCTAAATGTCCCCCTGTTCCACTCCCTTTTGGGCACCCCAGCCTCACACGGGCTCACCCTTCTTTCTTTCTTTCTTTCTTTCTTTCTTTCTTTCTTTCTTTCTTTTTTTTTTTAAGGATAAATCAAACCCCCCCCACCGCTTTTTTTTTTTTAATTCTATCAAAGGGTAAGGAATGTTGACACCCCCCAAAACATGCCTCTGATGTCTGCTTCAGACGGCTGTATTTGAACGTGTGCTGACGCAATCGGGCAGATTGGGTTAAACCAAATATTACAATTGCAAGAACTCATCTGGAACTAATAATTTTGAGGCCACCGAAAGTAAAAGGGCCCTGCTTTGGGGAAGGCCAGCGGCAGAGGCCAGCCCGGGCCAATGCTGCCACCTGCCGGGGGTCGCAGGGAACAGGGCGCGCCCGCCAGGCCTTCCTGTTTTGTTCAGGACGCCCTGGCTCCCACGCAGACGCGTTCTGCAGCCAGCCAGCCAGACCAGGGCTATTTTAAAAAAGCAAGCGCCTCTCCCCAGCCCTTGGTGTAAAGATAGTCTGGCTGCCCTGGCCTTTCTCTGGGAGGGGAGAGGAAAAAAAAAAAAAAAAAAAGACAACCTCCCAATTGCAGAGCCAGGGCTGGTTACAAAGACGGTTGCAGTGGAGCTCGATGAAGCCTGTGCCCCTTGGATGAAACCGATCACGTGTCAGTGGCTCGCTTAGGAGGAAGGCTCGCTTAAGTAAGGATTTTTATTTTGCGGGCGACGAAGAGAACGCACAACTCTGGGTTATGTCGGCACACGGCTGAACTGCAAGTCACATGCCAGATCCAGAAATGATGAAAACATCTGTTTTCGCTTTAGACCCGCGAGGCTCCGGCCGCGGGGAGGGGCGAGGGAGGGAGGGAGGGAGGGAGGGAGGGAGGGAGAGGAACGGCTCTGCTCACCGGCGCCATCTGCTGAGCCTGGTGTAGAAACGCGGGCGGCCGGAGCACAATGCAGGTTGCCGCTCACCCCCGGGAAGGGGGAGATCAACAGGTGGGGGGTCTCTGCCCTGGCGGCCGTTCTCTCCTCCGAGGACAGCCCCGATTTTTGCCTCGGGGACTGTGCACTTCCGTGTTGTCTCGGGTGTGCACAACAAAGAGCTTTGTCCCTGGGGACTGCTCTGGGGCAGAGGAGGAGGAGAGAGAAGCAGCAAATGAATTCCCAGGTTGGGGAGGACGGAGGTAAAAGGCGGAGGGAGGAGCTCCTTGGTGGTTTGCAGACAGTAAAATTTGCTGTTCCCTCTGGCTAAAATCTACCAGAACAAAGAAGCCGCACCGCGTCTCTAGGAAAACTCCCAGCTGCACTTCCCCCAGCCGTCCCTCTTTGCTGCTCTGGTGGCTTGTACTCAGCAGGGTACAGGAGAATGTTCCAGTATTCACAGAGACCATTCTGGTCGGGCAGGGCTTGGCCAACCCTTTAACGGGAGATCCACCCAGCCTCGTATGAATGGAGGGCTGGGGATGGATTCTGAACAGCAGCCATACCGACAGCCGAGCCATCGCATTCTTTCAGTGTTCAGCAAATATTTACTGCCTGCCTGCTAGGTGCCCGGCGCTCACCCAGCACAACTATTTGTCATACAGTTTAGAAAACAATACAAATATGTCAGAGGAAAATGTATGTTGAATGTCAAGTGAGTGTGGGAGACAATGACAGCTGTGAGTTCAGAGGCAGAGATTCCAGACTCTGATCGGGCCCTTTCTCTGTGTTTGGGGGCATTTCTGAGAAGTCTGTTCTTCCAGTCACCCCTCGTCTATCCAATCCCCTATGTAACTGCTTCAGCCTCAGCCTCCATCCTCCCAGCCTTAAAGTTCAATCTTTCTGTGCCAGTTCCTGGGGAGTGCATTGCCAGAGGAAATCACGGTGAGGGGACCGTCCCAGTTGCAAAACCATTACCCACAGTCGGAACTGGGTGGGCCCTATACTGGATTCCCAGGCATCATCCCTGGGCCAGAAGCAAAATCTTGAGACAGACCCTCAGGAATGGTGCTTCCCCAAAACTCACGGGGCCATGAGGGGTTAATCTAAAGGAGAAAGAACTTTGGTCACATGTAGAGGTCTAGGCTGGCAGATCTCGTTAAGTCCATTTACCTCCCTTTGCGATCATCTGCTGAACAGCACCTCAGCTCTCTGCTGCCCACTTCTGAGGTTCTCAGAGAAGTCTGCTCGTCTGAACTGAAGTAGGTCTGTCTCTTCGTGTTTGCACACTTGACCTACAAACTCCCAAGTTCAAAGGGAAGCTGAGGTTCTCCACTGGACCCCAGCCCTTCCTATTCTTCCATTGGAGCCGCAGATACATATAGCAAGACCTGTCCTCTGCGTGGGTGCCAAAACCTATCCTCTGAAGGACGAGTCAGAACAAAAAGATGTATTCCCATTCTGCAGCTGGACAAATAACATAAGAACCAGCTCAGTCGCTACAGGCCTTGCCATCCACTAGCTCTGTCCTCAGTGCCCACATCTGTGGCCAGTTGTTCCATTGCTAGGATATAATCCTCACAGCTGCCTCCAGGTCCGCCCCTCACCTGCAGCTGCCCCGCTCTGGTGCTGGAAACTTACTAGTTTAGGGAAACAATGCCCATCAGTACAGCCAACCTCAGCTTTTGTTGCGGGCCTTAAAAGATTAGGACAGGAGACTTCATTGGGCTCTGCTTTGATATTGATCTGCCCTGGAGAGTTTTGAAGATTTTTCTTTGTTTTATAAACTGAGGAAATCGGGTCACTGACCCATATGTTTTTCCAGGACTCTCTGACCCTGTTTCTCCCTTCTTTCTGGTCTTGCAACAGATCCAGTGGGGGCTGGTGGTGGCATTTTTCATGCCGCGTGGACATTCGTGCACTCAGAAGTTGGATGTGTTGTCAGCGTTCAGCAAACTATAACCTCTGGACCAGACTCCCAACAGCAGGGTAGAAAAACTCCAAAACAAAAGAGATGGTATGAAGATAAACACCAGTGACTTTATCACGCCTTACTCGGTGGAAGACCGCAACCTTCTAAACTGTTTCTCGAGACCTAGCTAAACTCTCTTTTCCTCATCAAAATACATTCTATTGCCCCACTTCACTCTGTATATCTTGGTGTGATTCTCTTCACACAGAGAAGTAACCTTTGTTCAAAGCTCTGCTCTCCTAAGCTGTGCTGAATTCTGCAAGATCACTCTCCCCATACAAGATTAGCACCTCCTTTCCAGCTCCAAATAGACTATAATCCAAAAGCTGCTCTTTTAAATAGAGGTTTCTTTTATGCTTAAATTCCTAAATAAAAGGGACATCAATGCTATTGCTACTCTCCCGAGTTAAATCCGATTTGCAAGAAATGCTACGTGCTCAAAGATCTGGTGTGCTCTGAAGTCTGCGCTCCGGAGCACATTTGGGAGTCTCTAGTCATTCTCTATCTGGAGGGCCCTCCAGTGGCCGGAATAATTCCTGATATAAACAAAGACCACCGAAGCAAGTGGGAACAACAAAGGCAGGGGTGGACGCTAGCCTACATATAAAATGCATGTAAGCCCCACAGTTCGCCCTATAGGGGTGTGTCTCATTTAAAGAAAGCCAAGACAGAATCTCTGCTCACGGAAGAGAGGCGTTATTTGCATGACAAAAGGACCCTTCACTTGATAAAAAGAGGCAGGTTTGAACTCCATTAAATGACAACTCCCTCTCATCTCTTTAAGATTCTATTGAATTTGCAAAAAAAAAAAAAGGAAAAAAAACAGATTGACACACAAATTTCCAGAATGCATCTGTGCAGAAAACATGGTATGTTTGTACCCCATCTGCACTCCCCGACCCACCCCTTCCACAGTTCCATCTCTGAAAGGCTCAGAAGCACTTTGACCACAAGGCACAGAGAAACTAGATGGAGGTCAGAACACGTGGTGGTGAGAGCTGAAGGCTCGGTACGAGGTCAAAATCCTCAGAGCCCCGCGTTGCCTCTCCAGAGCGCCGTGAAAATAACAGGAGGTTGTTCCAACATGCTTCCCTCTGGACTTGGAGGGCACTGCTGGTGTTCTAGAAGATTCCACAAGAAGGTTATCCAGAAGAAGCTGTGCCACATATCGGCATGTCATGGCTGGGAGGCGTGCCTCAGTTTCTTCTGGTGTAAGGTGAAGGGATGATTATATAAAACAGATACACCATTCTAAGACCTTGGGTTCCCAGCCATTATAATGATTTTTGTTCTCCAGAAGCACTGGGGAAGGGGCAGAAGGAAGAGGGAAGGGAGATTTTTCTCCCACAAAGTCCCTTCCATCCTTCTGACCCCCACCCCAGCACCCCCAGCATACAACCTACAGCAGCCACGGCAAACGTACGTTCTGACACAGACCAAGGTCCACACACCCACCCTCACCCCTTCCCTCCCTAGGCTAACTCCTACTGGTGCCACATGGCCCGCACCTAATGCCAATTCCACCCTGGTGCCTTACCCAACCTCCCCAAACCTAAGGTTTGCTTCATCCCCTTTAGGTTCTTTGTGCATCCGCCTCCATCATAGGTCTTGGCAAGGCTGGTGCCTTCTAGCCTGCAGATTGTGGGTAGCCTGATGCCTCCTTTGGCTCCGTCCCCAGGGCCTCTTTCGGGGACTGCTGAGTAAATGTGGGATGAGAGGGGCTGCTCCTGAGAGCAGAGCTCCTCTCCCTCCTTTCCCTAGCGATGGGGCCAGCAGTCCCTTCCCCAAGCTGGTCCTGACCCAGGACCCTCGCAGGCCATAGCCAGGGCCGGGAAGGAGCAGAATGGGGGTCGCTCCTGCAGCAGCTGTGGGAAGGAAGGAAAGGGGTGCTCTCCTGGGTAATGTTCTTAGTCATGGCATTTGACGTGCATTACCTAATGCACCTAATTACCCAATTTAATCCTCACAGCATCATACCACAGATTGAGGTAGGCGCGAAAGGATCCTTTTTACAGGAGAGGAACTTTCAGTGCAAAAAGGTTAAGACATCCCGCTCAGCAGCTCCCCAGCCAGGACTGGAACTCAGGCTGTGATCCCAGAGCCCACACCCTTGACTGCAATCAGTTCTGCACAGAGAAAACACTGAGACTCTGCATGGCAGGCTTCCTAGTGTCCAGGTAGTGCTCAGCTGACATGGGTCACGGGTTCTCCCTTGTTGTACTGGACTGGACTGGACTGAATGCTTCCTCCTCAGACCACTGTGCTCCTTGGAATGGGAGTGCTCCTGGTCTCCACCTGCCCCCTGGCCTGTCTCAGGCTCCTCGCTTCCTGGGGATTCCTAAAAATGTTATTTTGCGATTTCTTCTCACTCCTGATGTAACTCTGCAGGCTTTCGCTTCCACATACCCCTCTAACTCCCACCAGCCTAACCCTCCAGCAAACATGCCCAGGCAAGCTGTCCCTAAGCTCCAGAAATTGCCCAAACCACCCACCCAAATGGCCAGGGCTTCTTTCCCAGCTCCATGTCCCCCCACAGCACCATCACCTTCAAACATACGGTGTCATTTAGTCTATTGTATTCGTTGTTTATTTTTACCCCCTCTGCTTGCATGGGCCACGAACCCTTCAAGCTCAACATGTCCAAAGAGACCTCACTTGCCCTCTCCACCTCTGTTGTGGGCCCTGCGTTT
The DNA here is from genome assembly GCF_902655055.1 of Lutra lutra. NCBI lineage: Eukaryota > Metazoa > Chordata > Mammalia > Carnivora > Mustelidae > Lutra > Lutra lutra. The sequence goes on along the minus strand of NC_062287.1, from coordinate 17,341,061 downwards.
CCTATCCTGGTCAAGAGCGCCAGGCTGCCACACATTTTCACAGGCAGGGAGTGGTGACATCATCTAGAACCTCATTCTCCCCTGGCCCCTTCTCTTCTAGGAGCAGTGTTGGCGGCCCAGAGTTCTCTGGGAATGGGGGGTCCCAATCATGTCTGTGCTCCAGGAGATCCCTTACAACCTGAGAACAGCTTCCCTCAATGAGACACTGGAGGAACGAGAGAAGACTGGAACATGAAATGTGGGCCACAAACAGCATTGAAGGCAATGAAATCGGTCACAGGGAAATGAATCTGGGCGACCATTGTCTGAAGACCCTCTCCTTCCTCTGAACAGCCTGTGGAAGCCATTTTCATACACATCCTCCAATCGAAGAGCACTGGTATGGGGCGGCTCAGTCAGTGAAGCGTTGACTCTTGGTTTCAGCTCAGGTTATAATCTCAAGGTTGTGAGATCGAACCCGGGGTCGGGCTCCACACTTGACAGAGCCTCCTTTTCTCTCTCCCTCTGCTTCTCCCCTGACTCATACTCTCTCTCAATAAGTGAATAAAATCTGAAGGAAGGAAGGAAGGAAGAAAACAAAAGAAAATAAAGTGCTGGTGTATATCTCTTTCTTTCAGGCCTCCCCACACCGAGTGGTGTCACCTTTCACATTAACCCATTTTATGGACAAGAAAACTAAGGCACCGGAGAGATTTTTGTCTCCACGGTCTCACAGCCAGAACTGCAGAAGTGAGCTGCTGCCCACAGCCCACAGGCTCTCCCCTGTGCCTCCCTCAGAGGCTGACCTCTCCGCCCTGTCTCACTACCTGAGCTGACTTGTGTTGTTTTCCAACTATGCGTTGGTTTTACTTTTACCTACCAAGGACTCTGTGTGGCAAAGATCACGAGTTACCTGGCCAGTATGTTTTCTCGCCTTCTTCCTGCCAGCTAAAGCCCTCTTTTGGTCCCTGAAAGTGGTGGTGAGCCAGGCCAAATGAATTACCTCTCCCAGACTCCTTGCAGAAAGGAAACATGTCTTGTTTGGTGGCGATTCTAAGGAAACTCTTTCAAAGGAGCCAGTGCAGTGGTGAGGTGCTTTTCTGCCCTTCCTTCTTCCTCTTCCTTGATGCCGGGACCTTGGGTGTGATGGCTAGAATGGGAGCCCGGGCCGACTGTGGAATCTGTAGGGACCCAAAGGAAGGAAACCACACGAGGGACAGCAGAGCCGAAAGACAGGGAAATCCTGAGCCTTTAAAGGCTGACGCTCCTACAGCAACCACAGGACTTCTTTTACATGAAAGCAAACACATTTTCCCCACGATGGCTGCGTGGATTTTAGGCTATTCCTGAACCTCAGACTCGCTGATTCATTCTTCAGGAACAGGTTATCTCGGTCCTTCACTCGTCCGACAGATTTAGTAAGTGTCAAGGAATGTTCGAGGCTCTGAGGAAATGGAGTAAATGGGGAGCTCCAATCTCAAAGACTGCATTTTCTGCTTCTTCACTCCCACCCTACCCCAAGGGTCCCCCGAGATCCAGGATGATGAATGACGGGGTTTTACCCCACAGCAATCCACCTGGTTTCTGGTGAGATCACCGGGCTTCACTTCCGAGCTCCCCCCTCCAGGCCCACCGCCTCCAGGAGAAGGCTGACTTATGCCTCTGGAACGGAGAGCGCACGCTCTGTGTAGCCTCTCCCACCAGGGGATTCTCACGGCCACTTCCAGCCTAGACACCTTTGTGGAGCCTAAACCCACTTGAACTTGGAATGTCTGTTAAGGAAGAGCGAGTCCCCAGAGGACTGCCTCGGTCTGGCCCTGATTCAGAAAGTTTGCTACATCTTGGAAAAATGTCCCTCCCCTCTCATCTGTTCAACATATCATCAACTTTTGTAGCTGTAAGGAATATGAAAGGTCATATAGCAAAATATAATAAATCCATCTCTCTCTCTCGTTCTCCGTGAGGGTATGGGGAAGTCCCATCAATCTTTGGACCCACTCTTCCATCCGTGTCTTGCGGTCTCCTCTAAGACACAACTATTCTGTTTTTCCTTCCTGTCTGCCTCCCCCTGGAGCCTCTGGGGCTCTGAACACAGGAAGCACTTAAAAAGCAAGCGTTGATCCCACATGATCTGATCATCCATCAACCAGTGTCGTGGGGGCTAATAATCTCGGGGTCAAACAGACTTGGGCTCAAACATGGGCCTTGTTTTCTTCTATGTGAAATGAGAGGAGCTGATATTTACTTCAAGGATTTTCATCTCAAATGAAATGGTGGTTGTGCCTAGCACATGGTTGGTCTTCAGTAAGTGGGAGACATCCACTCATCCATCTGTCCACCGAACAAGCTTTTCCAAAATAATCTGGAGTTCAGAGCGCAGGAGTAAGTGTGGGTAACGGAAAATAAGTAGATGGTATGGCCTTTAATTTAAGGGAACTTAATTTTGCCATCCAAAATAGAAGTTGCGGGCATTTTTACCAAGTTAGAAGGTAAGATGGATTTCCTCTCGAAGTGTTCTCATAGCCCAGGATCTCCGCTAACAGAAGATTAATTCTCTTACGAATCCTCCCATGTGATTTATCTTCACAATAAACCATATCACACCTTAGTCCCCATGTTCCCGGGGCAGTTCCTCACAGAACCCGACCTGGAGATTAACAGAAAAGGTCTGCCCTGTAGATAAAGAATGGCACATGGCAAGGGGCTAGCCTGGACCCAGGGATATATTTCTGGCTCTCTCTCCTGCTGGGCCCCATTACTAAAGCTGACAAACACCAACACTGAGGGAAGGACACCATCGTGACTCTTCTGTGGGTCTGTGTGGAATGGGGTGAGGATGAAGTAGTTTCCACCAACGTTTCCACCAATGTCCGAAAGATGAGGCAAGGGGAAGAAATCCCAGCGTAGGGTTCCGAGCAAGGAGGAAAGGGCAACTTGCTCATTGACGTTGTGGAGACTAGTTTTTGGGATCAAGGAGACTGAATGTAGGGTTCAGGATGGAGTGGTTGGGACAGATGAATCCCCTGTCCTCCATCATCATCCCATGCTAAAGGAGGGGAGCGGAGACACCCTGGGAAAATTTTTAAAAGGTGGGCTCTTCAAAATTTTATTGTGTGTTTTGTAGATAAAAAGATCGTCTCCTTTTCATGTGTTTTGCTGAAGTTATCAGAGTCAGCCTTCATTTCTTGAGTGTAAAAGAAGAGTGTGAGTTTACCAAATGGTGTTTCACCCATCCTCTCTTCCAGTTAAGAAAATCTCTGGGGGGGCACCTGGGTGGCTCAGTGGGTTAAGCCTCTGCTTTCGGCTCAGGTCATGATCTCAGGGTCCTGGGATCGAGCCCCGCATCGGGCTCTCTGCTCAGCAGGGAGCCTGCCTTCCCCCTCTCTCTCTGCCTCTCTGCCTACTTGTGATTTCTGTCAAATAAATTTAAAAAAAAAAGAAAGAAAGAAAATCTCTGGGTGGAAAGCAATTGCCTTGGGGCGCCTGGGTGGCTCAGTAGGTTAAGTCTCTGCCTTTGGCTCAGGTCCTGGTCTCAGGGTCCTGGGATCGAGCCTGGCATTGGGCTCCCTGCTCAGCGGGGAGCCTGCTTCCCCCTTTCTCTCTGCCTGCCTCTCTGCCTACTTGTGATCTCTGTCAAATTAATAAATAAAATCTTAAAAAAAAAAAAAAGAAAGCAAACGCCTGAAGGAAACAATGTATTGCAGTATTAATGCAATCTAGGTAAGCAACCAATGCCACACTCTTCTACCCTCAGTAGAGTTTCTCTTAGAAGGTGAATTGGAGCCTCTGACTTAGGCTCAGTATCAAATTGGAGTCTCCTAGCACCCCCCCCCCCCACCACGGTTGAATCAAGAGATGCTCCAGCACAGATTTGACTTCAGGCTTTTAGAGGTACGTGGGACTGATGAGCTAACGGACGAGCCCAACTCCCAGGTAAGTCACATAACATTTTCAGCCTCAGCTTCCTCTATTATCAAACCATTGATATCATCTACACAGGACTCACAATGGCCTCGCCCTGCTGCTGGAGGCAAGAATCCTGTCTGTCATATTCTACGCTGTTCTTCCAATGCCTAATACGGGACCTGGAACAGAGGAGGTGCTCAGTGAGGACAGAGTTCTTCCCAGTCCCTTCTTCCCATGCTCTATACCAGGTGCACGGACCCAAGCCAACCACCTAGCCTCCAGCGATCTTTAGACCATTCCCTTCTCTTCCTTAGACTCCAGACACACCCCTTTCAGCTAGCCACGTGATTCTGCACCAAACATGCTTAACGTAGCAACCATGCTGGCAACCCATCTTCTGCTTGTGCATCTGTCTTGTGCTCTCTTATGTCTGTACACGCTGTTTTCTGGAGGGGAGGTATTGAGAGCTGTTTCTCCCATGTTCCGAAAAGCTAAACACTGACTAGGGAAACCCTAGTGAGCCAGAGATAACGAAGCGACAAGCCTCTTGTGAAGCGTCCGATGCTTGGTTACAGTTCAGGTTTTGGACTTAGGTCGTGGGGTCGAGCCCCACATCAAGCTCAGAGCTCAGCACGGAGTCTGCTTGAGATCTCTCTCTCCCTTTCCTTCTGCTCCTCCCTCCCCCACAGGGCGCACTTTCTCTACATAAATAAAATCTTAAGAAGCAGAGGTTTGGCAAACTCCCCCACATGAATTCAGTCATATTCATGGCAACAAAATTGTAACCAGGTGCAATTGCTCCTATACAATAAGGGGATAAAAGGACACGCACCAAATGTTAACAGTGGTTTTCACTGGGTTTACTGGAAAATCTCATTTTCTTCTTTTTTTTTTTTAAGATTTTATTTATTTATTTGACAGAGAGAGATCACAAGCAGGCAGAGAGGCAGGCAGAGAGAGAGGAGGAAGCAGGCTCCCTGCTGAGCAGAGAGCCTGATGCGGGACTCGATCCCAGGACTCCGAGATCATGACCTGAGCCGAAGGCAGCGGCTTAACCCACTGAGCCACCCAGGCGCCCCGGGAAATCTCATTTTCTTCTCGGGGTTTTTCTTTTCCCAAAATTTCTATAGTGGATACAGATTCCTTTTATAGTCCCCCAAAAGAAGTGTTATTTAAAAAGGTGAACTAGGGGCGCCTTGGTGGTTCAGTCAGGTAAGTGTCCACCTTGGGTTCAGATCATAATCCCGGGGTCCTGGGATCGAGCCCCGCGACGGGCTCTCTGCTTATCGGGGAAACTGCTTCTCCCTCCCTTCCTCGCTCATGCTATCACTATGTCTCCCTCAAATAAATAAATAAATAAATAAAATCTTAAGAAAAAATAAAAAAGGTAAACTAGCTGGTTAAAATAAATTCCAAGTGTATACACCTAAACCAGACTATTAGAAGGATCACCTGGAGTGAAATCGTTGAAAGCACAGACTCTGGAACCAGGCTACGCGGGTTCAAATCCCAGTTCTGCCTCTTCCTAGCTGTTGTGAACTTGGGGCAAATTTCTTTACCTTTCTGTGCTTGTTTCCTTATCTATAACTTAAAAATAATAATATCCTCCTTAGAGGAGGACTGGTGTGATGGTTTAAATGAGTTCATCTATAAGAAACCTTCAGAATAATGCCTAGCGTCGAGCAATTCCATATTCGCTATTAACCATTTGTTGCCACCGTCCCGCCATTGCTCTAAATGCTTTTGCAACTGCCTTTTGGGACCACTGTATTCAGGGTCTTAAGCATATTCCCCTGCATCCCTTGTGGATACAATGGGATCCCATTTCCTCCTTTGAGGAAGTGCTAATTCTTGGGAGCAATCAAGCGTATTTGAGGTTCAAAGTAAGGTGTGCATATGGAGTCAAGAACTTTCTATTCCTCCCTTGTTCATCTACTGCCTATGAAGAATTCCAAAATACACATGTGGACACACACCCAAACAGTTTAGCACTATACAGGGCTTGATCTATCCCTGGGTAACTAATAGGTTTGGCTTCCGCTAGCAAGAGCCTGAAAGATAAATTTTAATTATGAGATCTCTTTATTCAATCGATACTGAGGGCTTTACCGACTCGCCTACAACCAACGGGCAAATTTCATAAAAGGCTGATTTACATTTAAATCCAAGCCGTTTTTTCTTCCTCAAAGTTTGCTGATGCCAAGTTTTAAGTATGAAATGTCATTGTTTTCATACAAATATTCCCAAACATTACCAGTTGTCGTTTTGGCATTAAATAAGGTTGCGGCATTAACAATGATAACATTAGCATTTTTAAAAGTGTTAACATCATTGTTCTTCTGTAAATTATCGCAGGCTCAAATTACCCTACACAGAATCTTTAAAAAAAAAAAAAAATTAATGGGGCACTGGCATCAAAGCCGTTTAGGGCTGGATGAAAGGAATAGCAGCTACCTCCTTTTGCCGGGACCGGAATGGTCTCATGCTAGCCCAATTATCGCCCTACAGGAACATGTGGCAATGGTGTGTCCCACCGTGTACATAAATAATGGTGAATAAAAAGTGCATTAAACATTCTTTTCCCGGGATGAAAGGGATTTTGATAAAATCTAACAGGGTTGTCACAAAGGAGAATTCTCTGTGTTCCTAAGTACTGAATTCCTTATAAAAACATTTTCCAATTTAAAAAAAAAAAAAAGGTTTCATTGATCTAGCATCTTGGGGAATATTGTGTTCCACGTAAATGAGTTTGCAAGGAAATTTAAGTAGATCTCTTTATGTCTCCAAACGTCATTTGTCATCTTTCTGGGGAAAATTCTTTAAAATTCTGTCACCTGTGCCCTTAAATTCCCTAACCAGATAGTATTACTATTACAGATCTCTAATATTGAAACCAAAAGGGCAAAGCAGCATGGTGAATAAGAACACCAACTTAAGAATAGAATAAATCTAGGTTCAAATCTTGACTCTGCTGCCATTGACTACATGTGAGAGCTCAGTTACCCTCCCTCTCCCCCTCTCTTAAGACTAATTTAACTCATCTTTTAAAACAAAGATTAATCATCTAAATCACAGGATTGCTTCTGGAATTAACAAAAGATGTTCCTGGTTTAGCACACTGACTGGCAAAGCACAGGGTCTCCAAAGAAGGGAACTACTATTATTCTAATCAAGTGAGCCACTCAATGTATGGGACTGTCCCTATGGGATCCATAGGGCTTAGGGTAAATGGCCTCAAGTTGTTACAAGTTCCTTTATAGAGGGTTTATGATAGCTTAACTTTTCTTAGATTTTTAACACTGGCTGCTCTCCATTTTTAAGTTGCTGTGAACTGGGGAATGAGATTTAGCTGATAGATGAAGTCAGAATTTGGGGCCACACGGAGGTGTCCCCTAGGACTCAGAAACAATGTCCTCCCAGAGTCCAACTTTAAAACCAACACATAATCGGTAGAATAATCTTACAGATACAATGGCTCTCAAGCCAGAAGGCTTCTATTGAAACCCATTTTTATTTTATTTTATTTGACAGAGAGAGAGAGATCACAAGTAGGCAGAGAGAGGAGGAAGCAGGCTCCCCGCTGAGCAGAGAGCCCGATGTGGGGCTCCATCCCAGGACCCTAAGATCATGACCTGAGCTGAAGGAAGAGGCTTAACCCACTGAGCCACCCAGGCACCCCCCAGTCTGACTTTATCAACAGTAGCTATATGGTGTTTAAGTGGAAAACCCCCAAAAAAGAGTCATCAGTGGCAGATCCAGGCAGTGCCCAAGCCCTTCAGCGAAGGGACTTCATGGATGGAGGCCCCACTGGCAAGACTTTCTTAGACATTCTAGGTGCCAGGACTGTTTCCCGTGATGAGCTCATAAATGGGCTTTGCTGCAGATCAGTCTCACGAGCTTGGTTTAAGTGCTTTACTCACAAGAAATGAACTCCCTGAGGTGCTGACAAATTACTCAAGCCTGGAAACCTAAGGGCTAGGCCGTGACCAGGCAAATGCCCGCTTGGGATACTTCTGGGTGTGACGTGTTGGGACTGTGCTCTGACTCTGAACGGTGACGGGGCGGGGGCAGGGGCAGTGTCTCAGGTTAGAAATCTCTGGCCCTGGGGGCTGGTCTTGCCCTTCACGCTGCGGTTTCCTCTAAGCCGGTTACTTAACCTCTCTGACCCTCTTTTTTTTCCTCTCCTACAGAACGGGATGACAGTCCTTCAGAGCTCTATTTCGGCTCAGTATTTAAACCAAAGTAGCAAGCGAGCGGATCTGTTGAATTAAAAACACCAGCCTCCCCTCCTTTCCCGTTCCAGGTGCTCCGGTCCTGCCGGACGGGCCCACCTGCCATTCACCCACCCACCTGAGCAGCACGCCGCTTGCTTCGTGACTCCGCGGCCCAGGGACACCTCCTCGAAGTGCTCTCTGGCACACAGAGCATCACACCGCAGTGCTTTCTTCTGCCCTTGGAGCAAACGGTGCCTCCGTTTGTGATGACAGCTTTAAGGGGGCCACGGCTCCTTCAGGATAATTCTATTTACCCCACAACAGCTGCCGTGACATCTCCCCGGCTCCTCAGATGACACCCGGGTATCCTGTGTGTCAAGGATCTGCTGTCTGAGACCACCCTGTCAATAACAGAATTGTTCCAGGTCTCAGGGTGGCCTCATCTACGGAGGAACCCTCCTTCTAGAACAGGCAAATCGAAGGGTGTTCGGAGACTGTATTAACCATCTTTATTGCACTCAAAAGAACTCAAGACATAAGAAGAGAGAGTGGATTTTCATAGAGGTGTTTCCTTGACCCAGTTACATTTTTATTCAGTGAAAAAAGTTGACATTGAGACAAAAATTATCATAAAATTGTGCAACAATATAGTAAAATCTTCAGCAGAAACAGGTGATTTTGGAAACGTATCAAGGCAATTGAAATCATAAATGCCTAATTTCACTTTGGAGAGAAACACGTATACAGTGTTTCACTTTAAATAAGAGCAGAGTAGGCCTTTATTTTGCTGCCAATACTTGGATTTTGCCTAAAGTTTCTAGCAATTCGTAGCAAGAGTCTTTACAGGAGAAATGACACGGGATATCTGAGAATAATGTTCCACTTCGGCACTCGTACTTTCTTCCATTGGCGTTAACACACATGAAACAGATACCAGTCTCGGGTTACTTGGCTCTGAGGATTTAATTCCTAATATGGCTGTTCAAGCTCAGTGGGCAGAAACATACACGCAACCCATCCTCCCTCAACCCACGTCCGATGGTGGTTCCCATTCTGAGAACGAGCTCATTGTCCATGTACCCAACCACCCACACCTCCTGCTATCTACCCCATATCTCAGTCTTGCATAGAAAGTAGTCTATAGAAACTTAATGCACTGGCTTTTATTACACAAAAATTGTACCTGAAAGGCAGCACACACTCCAGTTAATAAAAATAAAGGACTCGGAATGTCAAGAGACAATCCCAACAAAGTGGAAGATTCTGCACAAAGTTTCAAGAGTCAATTCTGAAAATCAATATGGAGATGGTATTCGGTTGACTTATCTCCCAGAACCCTTCTCTGAGGGGTCTCCCAGCTCTGTCGAAGGAAGAGAATAAATCTTCTCGGGGAGGCACCATGCCCCCCTTAGTAGGGAAGTGACCAACCAAACCTAACTAGATGAGGTTTCTGCCCTTAAGGAAGCAGTGGGACCATAATCTTACAAGATGGAGGGACCATTGGGTGGATATTTGAAGACAGGATTCTCCAAGGGGAAGTGGACGATTATCTCTAAGAGCCTCGCCACACCACTGCTCTCCCCAGGTCCCCCTAAGACAGCCACTGTGTGAAAGGGGGTACGTTCCTTAAACGGCTCTAGCCTAGTTTAACCTAGGAGGCCAGGATGACGGGCAGGAGCGAACGGCAGTGTCCCACACCTGTCCCACCCAAGTGCCCCGAGTGATAGATGCTCTGCCCCGAGCAGAGATGGAACCCCAGGAACCTCTCTTCCCAAAGTTTCAACCAGTGACCCAGCATCATAACCTTGTACCCAGTAGGCCAGGGCAGCCAGCAGTTCCTGGAGTGTCTCACCTGTCTGGAAAGGTCTGCATAGACATGGCTCCTCCCTCGACTCCTCCTCGGAATTTGACTCTGTCATTTCACCCGCCTGGACCCGGGTCTCACGAGGCTCGAGCTCGAGGGGTGTTTAATACATAAAGGGGCAAGATCAGCCACCAGAGAAAATCTGTACATAATCCCCCTGTCTGCCAAATTTTAGTGGTCCGTTAGTGGTCCACCATGGCCCACGTGGATGTGGGCTTCTGACATTCAAATGTGCACTGGGGGAGAATAAAACCTTTACCCCGTACAGTGTGAACTTTCAAGGTGGTATCTCCAACGAGGTACGAAAAAGCCCCTTCTTCACGAACAGAGGCTCTGACTGGTCACAGTGAAGACAATTACCTGGTCACTTCCAAAGGGCGCACATACTTTCTGTTCTCCTCTCCTACGGCCACTCCCGCCTCTGGACTCTCGCAGACGGCACATGTACGCCAAAACCCCACAAAGTTATGCAGAGGGAAGGAAGAGTGCGTGCTTGAAAAGTTCATAAAAATATACAATTTACACGTAGCTGTGTCTACCTAGCTTAGTCTTCAGAAACTCAGCTCTTCTGTGTATATAAAATACTCTAGCCCTAAAAGGCTGCTTTGTCTCAAACAGCACAGTGGCGTTCTCCGAGGAGAGGGGTGACGGTCAGTCTATACAGTACTGTGCACTAAGCGCTGGGAGGCACTAGGAACAGGAACTGGGTGCTCAGACGTGTCTCCAGTCGCCGACTGGACACACAGGCTCTGTAGAAAGGCTTGCCTGCGGAGCCACGGAGAAGAACGTCTCAGAGCCTTTGAGATCAGCTTTTACGAATGCCAACGAGAAGTTGGCAGAAGAAAATATACTTTCTAGTGGTCCGATTAAGATAAGGTAAGACGAGATAAAGCCAAAGAAAATCCATTCTTTACGAAACTCACAAAGGGCAAAGAAGCGGGGAGAAAGGCCGGAAGGAGGCTCCTCATGACCACCGCTTGTTAAAATACAACGGAGCCTTACCCACACGATCTAACTACATGTCTACAGTTGAAAATACTCCTCATTCAAAATATATATATATGTGTGTGTGTATATATATAAATTAAACTTTTTAAAACTAAAAAATTTAATTGGCTCTTTGTTTTCCAGACAATCACTAGATAGAACAAAACTATATTCTTGCCCAAGAATGATACTTTTGGTTAAAAGAAAGCAAATATTTGTGAGAAGGTGACACGGCACACCTCGGAGGACATGGGGTCTTTACGAAGCTTGCATATAAAGGACACATATTCAGAAACATGACTTTGGGACATCCCCGAGCTCCCTGTTTCTCAGCTGAGAAGTTCTCCAGTGGGGCTCCTCCGGCAGGGATCACAAGGGCGCTGGACGTCGGTGTCTAGGGCCGGTGTTGGTCCGCAATGGGACTCCATGGACCTAGCAAGTGGCCATGAGGTGAATACCCGGGTGGTGTTTAAAGGCATAAGGAATAATAGCTCAGCTTGTTTTACAGAGCGAGCAAGCTCTAGCGTTGCTGTGACTCTCAATTAGATGGAATGGTCTCAAGTCCGTCCATCTCCCGTATCTCTGTCGGAGCGAACAACACCCTTTAAACTGGGCAGGGGTGCGGGGAAGGAGGTGGAAGGAAAGAAAAGAAAAAGGAAAAAAAAAAAAGAGAAGGCACTGACCCAATTCAAAATGACTGCATATATCAGGGACAGAGTTTTAAAGATAGTAAGTGGCCACCTGAACGTAAATATGAAACTTTACATGTGGGGGCGCCTGGGTGGCTCAGTCGGTGAAGCATCTGTCGTCAGCTCAGGCCATGATCTCAGGGTCCTGGGATCGAGCCCCGCATGGGGCTCTCTGCTCAGTGGGGAGTCTGCTTCTCCCTCTCCTGCTCCCCATGCTTATACTCTGACTTGCTCTAATTAAAAAAAAAAAAAAAAAAACCTTAAAAAAACAAACAACAAAAAAAACCTTTACATTCGAGATACTTCAGTGGTAAGGAAAAACAAGATATCTGAAGGACAAATTAGGTACTCTTATCTGCCAGTGTATCTCTCATGGCCCAGACCTAGCACTCTCCCACGAGCAGTCATTTGTGGCGATGACCACGACACCAGTGTATAATAAAGCAGTGTTCTCGGCTTGTAGCGTGGAGAGCTACATCTTGTGCAGAGGCGTAGACGATAAGATTCCAGCGGTGAACATAAGAGAAGAAGCCGTTGCTTGCAGGGCTCTCGGAGCCGCAGGTCTGTCTAACTGAAACCGAGCAATGATTCAATGTCCTCTCCTGCCCGATACCATTACATGACACACAAGTGAATAAAAACGGATTGTTTCCGGAATGGCAACAAAACTGCTTCTGTTGCCCACCCCTCGACCCTACAACCCCTCATAACGTGCGGAGTCAACGACCACGAAAGCCTTGCCTTATATAGAGTCCGAATAAATTAACAAAAGTACAGAAAAGAACTTTCCCCCACTATACACACAAACTCTTTCATATAAACAAAATCCAAACAAACTTTAAAATTTGAGCACACGTTCAATGGCGGGGGGAGGGGAGGGGGTGGGAGAGATGCCACCCATCACCCTCTCTCAAAGTTTTTATTAAATACATTTCTGTGTCTTAGAAAAATAAAAAGAACGGCCAATTTATTGACTCAAAATTATCTCACAGACTTAAAAGCATGCCCAGCAAGCACAGCCCTGTAAGACTACATTAATATGAAATCAGAGCAATTTGGTTACTAAAATCAACCTGGTTTGAAGTTCACAGCTGATTACTACAAAGTTTATTCATTCCTTTCTTTCCTTTTTTGTTTTTGTTTTTGGCCGATATAAAAATAACGTATTGCAACTCAAAGTGCATCTTTTAAAATAAACCATCGACTATCTTTATCAAATAAAATATTTACACCATTTGGTTTCTAGTGAGGAGAGCTTTCAGGCTATCACCATGGGGACGTCGTCTGAAAATCCTGTTATCATAGGGGCATCTTCATCGTCCTCCCCTAAAGGCAAAAGAGTCAGTCCGTGGTGAGTTCCATCGCATCTGCATCCAACCCCAACTCCCACCGCTCCGCCCCGACCACTCCCAACACCACCAGCCTGGAAAATCGGGACCACAGCCCACCAGGTGCAGTAGCCAAAGCCAAATCCCAGCTCAGCTCCCCGCCGACACGCTTGGGTCACCTTCTCCCCCATCAATGGGTAGCCAAGCTTATTTTAATGGTAGCTTGAACTTGACCAAATAAAGAAAGTCAATCTCTTAGAAGGGAGAATCTTATGACCTACCCAAAAGTCCGAAGGGCAATTTAGCTTCCCTAATTTGAATGATCCACAGCTTATGTCAACAGTGAAACCTCATAATCTGCTTCCTCCTCTGAACCCTCACTGCTCTGAGGGTAGGGATCTTAGAGGGGCTAAGAAAGTCCCGCTGTGGCCCCTGTTCCAATCCTGTCCAACTAAGCTGTGTGATCCACATTCAGTGATCACTGTGTGGTACCACCACGGGTCCAACTCCTTTTGCCCCCAGGAACGGAAGCAAAGAATGCAGCCCATTCATGCAAGGCAGTCCAAATACTTGTACAAAGCAAGACAGGAAACTGAGAAGAGGGAGCAAAGCTAATATCAAATGATCAGTGGGCAGGGAATATACAAGTACTTCATAAAGAAAAAAGATTGTAACTGGTTTCCAGAAAAAAATAGGTATGTGAAATCACATTTGGGGAAGACCCCCCCAAACACACCTAATTTACCATGTTAAGCAGTCTACTAGCTCTATTAGCTTTTAGAATCTGAGCATGCAGACATCTTAAAAGGGCTACTTCTTTCTTTTTCCCATACCATGCTGTCGGTACGGGAAAGAAGAATGGCGGGGAGGTTTGACCAGCTGTATCAGAAAGACAGAGAGCCAGATGGAAAGGGCCTCTTTGGACAGAAGTCATCTGGGAAAGCATGACGTCTCCTCTTGACTAGGCTCTCCCAAGATGTCAGACCTCCAAGGTCCATGAAGGATGAGAGGGCTTGGACATTCCGGAAAATCTGCTGATGCTCTGGGAGTCTCCTAAGCCCCGGGCCCTCCTATCCTTTCTGCACAAGGCAAGCTCCTCCCAGGTCTTCCACAAAACCGCTCCCGCTCTGGGCCCAGGACCACACCGCTGAAGAGAGTACGAGTATTTTAACAGAGAAGCAAGTTCCAAGCTAAGGGCTCCAAAGGGTTTAACGTAAAGTAAAGTAAAGCAGTGAGATCACTGGTTAACGAACCCCTCCTAAGTGTCCCAAGACAAACCTGACCCACGCATCTCCTAACCAAGGACCCGACTTTGGAGGAAGCCCGGGGCGGCCGGCCCCACTCACCCAGGTCGTCCCCCGAGGAGAAGATGGCCGAGCCCAGCCTGGAGCTGTAGTGGCTGTTGGCGAAGGCAGTGAAGCTGCTCTGCAGCCTCCGGTGCTTCGTGTACAGGACGGCAAAGCCGACCCCCAGGCTCAGCAGGACCAGGAACAAGATGGGCACCGCCACGGCAGCAACGTCAGTGGACCTGGCGGCCTGGGACGCCGACGCGCCCCCACCTGCTGGGGCAAGATGCCACTGCATTAGCCTCCGACGTCAGGGAGGGGTTTGGGCGGGGGGGCTATGAGGCAACCCAACCCCCCCCCCCCCCGGCCCCCGCCAACACCACCAGCACCAAAACCGCTAGGAGCCAGCAAACAGTGAGCCGAGCCGCCGGCCTAGTGCCGCGCGTCCCTGCACCTGACGACGGTTTCCCGATGCCTCGCCACGAGCTGACAGCCCACGGGCCTGGGGCATGCCAATACGGTAATTACATTAGCCTCCTAATCACGGCCTTGTTGTTTATTTAGATAATCTCTTGGAAGGGAGACCTTTGTTGGGGTATCAACATTGATTTCATTAGCATTATTACTTAAGACCACTTGCTTGCCTTACATAAGAGGATGTGAAATCAGACCACTAATTAACGAGATTGCAATTATTTCCCCCTACTTGGCACCAAAGTCACTCTGAACTGCAATTACCTGAAGCTCCATTAAGTGATACAAACGAGATTCCTTTACTGCAACACTGACTTAACAGCTCATCAAGTTTTATGAGGTTTTTTTTTTGTTGTTGTTTTTTTTTTTTTTTTTTTTTTTTTTTTACGTAGATAAAAGAGAGAACCTTTCCATACACGTTTCACATTTTTTTAAATGCTCTTTGCAAAGCCAGTTCGGGGTCTATGACCTAACAACGATGCTCACTTCCCCCTGTCTGAAACAAATTCCAGCTCTATGATGATGGGCTGGTAGATCGGCCTCCACAAGGCTCTACGGCCAAGCCATCTTTGGGTTTGGGCTGGTCTTAAGAAATCGGGGAAAGTCTGAGCCTGAGGGCCAGAAGTGGAACTTGGAAGTCAGTTTGAGCTACGGAAGCACAGTGGACTTTCCAGGTCCCATAAGGAGCCTCGTCAGGCTTGAGGTCATTCCCTGGGATAGGGCTAAGTGGTACGGACCAGGCCTGGGCCTCACGGGGAAGGCCCGGTAACGACCCAGGAACTCACCCCAACCAGATCATCAAGATGGGCCAGAGAACAGCCATTTCTTGCAAGACCAATCTAACAACTCAGAATCCATGCCTTTAATTTCTCTCATTATTGACCCACCAAGAAAAGCTGCGGCAAATTCTTACATCATACGTCCCAACCTAACCCCAGGTGTGAACCGATAAACTAGAGGGATGCTCTTAGCTGGAAGAGGAGGAGGAACCAGGATGGTGTAGTAAACAGGAATGAGTGAAGCCCCCTCACCCCACTTCTGAGGGGACAGCAAACATCAAGGGACAAGACAGAGACGAACTGAGGCCTCATGGAGAGATTCTTCCTGCTTGATAAGCTCAGTTTTATTAAGGCAACACTTTTTCCCAGAGTCTATTGTAGTCGTTAATTGGTTTTACTTAGAGAGGAGGCTCTATTTAGGAAACGCTAGGTTAACAAGACTTTTGTTGTTTGTTTTCTGTAAGACCTTCTCAGAACCTCAAGTATGCTGGGATTCTCCAAAGGGATGCAGTCTGCCAAGGTTTTCCTTTTAGGGAGGTGCCTGGGAAGCAGGACATGTCGGAGCATACAACAACTCAAACGCAAGATTTTGGCTTGAGTGTTGGTGAGCTCCTGGCTGGGAAGAAATGGAACAAAAGAAGACCAGTGGCAAAGCATCTGTTGATATCCTGGCTAAGCTACTACAATACAAGCAGAATTTCTGTGTAAAGGAAAGGTTCCTCTCCTCCGCCATCAGCATGACCCAGCGCCAGCATCTGTGAGGGTTCAGAAGACAAGATGCCAGGCCAAATTCAGGTTCTGCTCGGGAGCGACAGCTAAGATGAAGCTATAAAATCAGTTACTCTATGGGAAGGAGATTAGTTACTGACTTGAAAGAACCACAGAGAACATTGGCATATTGGAGGCTCTGAGAAGTCCTGCAAAAAACAAACAATAAAACTCATACCAACCTAGTGTTTCCCAAGCAGGACCTCCTTTTGAAACAAAACCCATTTTTAACCTATTCCCATTTTTGGGCTTTACATTCAGAATGTGGTCACTTTGTAACCCCAGCTCCTCACACCACGCCTGGTTCAGGAAGTGTTTGTTAAATCAGTGCCTGACTAAACTGAAACGTAAGTGATTTTCTTCTGAACTAAAAGAATTTTTTTTTTTTTTTTTTTTTTTTTTTTGAGAGAGAGAGAGAGAACATTTTACATGCACTTTGGAAAGACACATCTTGGGGCACCTGGGTGGTTCAGTCAGTTAAGCATCCAACTCCTGGTCTCGGCTCTGGTCATGATCTAGACCCCTGTGTCAGGCTCCTTGCTCAGCAGAATCAGCTTGGGATTCTCTGCCTCTCCCTCTGTCCCTCCCCCTGCTCTTGCGCATGTGCGTGCTCTCTCCCCCAAATAAATAAAATCTTAAAAAAAAAAAAAAGACAAATTCATCAAACCATGCTATATCCTTCATTGATTTCCCAGAACGGAAGACAGAAATGGCCCCATGAAGTGACTTACTCGACCCCAGCTCGTCGTACAGCAGGACAGCAGGCTCCCCACAAATCTGGCTGCCAAAAAGGCATCTTGCTTGCACGGTGAAAGTGTAATTATGACCCAGTTTCAGGTTGGAAATTTTAAAGAAATTGTCAGTAGTATTCCCAAGGTAAGCTGAGATATTCATGGCACTATCAAACATGTGTATCTCATAGCCCTGAAAACAGACACGAGAGATTGTTCAGGATCTTCAATAAGGACTCTGACAGCTTCTATTATTGGTTCCAACTTTATGTGAGCTCCTTATTGCAGGCTTTTATAGATGCTAAAGCACTTTGGGCTTCTTACTAGATCTTTTTACATTACCATTGAGATACGGGATTCAGAAAATGGTAATTTTCCCATCCCAAATGTCTCAAATAACTACCACACCCACTTATGAGCTGCAAAGTGGAAGCGAAAAGGTAGCCCTAATAAAAGCCATTTTAACAAATATTCCAGTGCACAAAATTCTGGTCAACAGTTCACTCATTTGAAGTAATAGTAAATGCCACAAAGAATCCGGACAAGTCAGCAGTAGTTCCCCGTAATGAGATCTGACTGATAACGAATCCGGGTCACAGGGGACTCCAGCAGTGGGGTAAAAAAAGTCAGAATGTTTCTCGGTAGAACAGCGTGTGGGAACTCCACAGGCAGCCCGCAGCTCCCTCTCCAGCTCCTGGAGGCGGATGGTTGCCCCAGACCAACCTGGCCTTGAAGAGAAAGCGCTTCAAGATCGGGCTAGGATCAGAACTGACTACTGGACTCCTCTGCTAATCTCTAAGTACCTCAGTGTCAAAGCTACCAACTCCCACCCCATCAGCATCAAAGAAAAGGCCTCCTCTCCTATCTCTATACCGGCTCTTGGTCCCCATTCCATTGACGCTGACCCGCCTATTCTCTGAACTAAGCCCGGTGTGGGGGCGCGGGGAGGGGAGGACATGCGACCTGCTTATGCACACCCCATGGGAAGTGAAGTACTGACCTGTCGGCTCAACCTGAAAGCCAGGCTTCCGCCACCTAGGAGGGACCCTGATGACAGCTGGCTGCCAAACTGGGCCTCCCAGCACCACTGGCCTGGAGTTCCATTCCTGCCTTCTCCATCCTACACTAGCATTCATCATTTTCTACCTAATATACACCTGCTGTAGAACATTTGCAAAATACAAAAAAGGTATAAAGAAAAACATTTAAATGACACAAACATCAACCATTTATTTAACTAGTCGTCTTCTGTTGGGACGTTAAAGTTGTCTCTTCTTTCTTGTTCCCAGAAATAGAACTGCCCTGGAGAGCCGAGTCCATAAATTCGTGGTGTATATCGTTTTCTCAGATTAAGATCCTAAAAGAACTGCCCGGTCAAAGGCTGTAAATGCTTTTCCTGTTTCGGATACGTGTTACCCAAATGCCTTACGGAAGGCATTTCCAATTCGTATCTCCAGAGCGCTAATCTCCCCGACTACAACTCATTCTGGTAACTGTTCCCCACAAACTTAGCCTGTTTCGTGTGAAAGTGTCCTGTCTCTGGGGTTCAGATTATCAGGGAGGTGGATCCTTCTTTTCTTTTGCCTACGACTACTATAGTTTTTACTTTGTTACCTGTACCTTTTCCGAAATCAGAAGCAATTCGGGAACAAATCAGAAACAACAGAAATCAATTTCTGTTTTGAACGGCTTTGAAAGCTTTCTTTGCATTCGAGTATATTAACCATTTACACGTCACGGTTGGGAGAGTTGTGAGAATTTTCAAGTTTTAATCTAGTTGTGCTTCTGGCCTGACACCGTGACTGTTCACAACTCCAGCGCTCTTTGCCACCACCGAACCCGGAAACAGCCACAGCTGATTTACTGTGTCTCTATTTAGCTCCCGCTTTGCCAACCATGGGGACAAGCCGGGTCTACTACAGAATCTGTCCACCTTTGGGTGGCCAATCTGTTCCCTGATGACGCTCTCCTTCTCCTCCCACCTTCTGTTGTGAATACAGTCATCGGTCTGCCAATGACAGACAAAACAGTGTTTTCTATAAGGTCAACAGACTATGTTCGAGCACTTTCTGCTCTCGCAGACACCACTGCAAAGAAACCTCGAGGCCAGTTTGAGGCTCAGCCCCTGGCACGGGAGCCACAGCCCTGCTTTCAGACTGGCTGCGGAGGACGGGGCCCTGGTTCCGATGCCCAGCCCCACCCAGTTTCAGAAGGCACAGCGAAGGTTCCAGCTCATTTCCCTGTCTTTAGGGAAAGACAAGTTCAGGAATGAAAAGTGCTTAGTGCAGAGATTCTCATCTTTAATGGGCAGTATAAACATTTCACTAATTAGCAAGCCCACAGAAAATGGTCCTTTAATTCTCAAGTTCACTCCCTTGCCCTATTCTGTTTTTTCCCCATCTATGCTAGCATGCCATTAACAAGCTCATCTCTAAAGCTGCGTTTCAATTAGATTCCCAAAGTCATTGAGGAGGAGGGAGGGACTCACCCTGCTTTCATTAAAATGCTTTTCCTTCAAAGCAAGACTTTTCCAAAACAGAAGAACGTGGTCGTTTTCTGTTATGATTTTTAAGGCATCAGGTGCAGATAATGAAACTGAAAATTAAAGATGAGACAGGATGCAGTCAGTGGCTATGGACTGGAATCACTGTTTTCCTGTCTGATGAGATAGATAATGCTAATCTGAGGGGCACCTGAGGGGCTCAATAGGTTGAACATCTGACTCTTGGTTTAGGCTCAGGTCATGATCTCAGGGTCATGAGACTGGGACACAGGTCGGGCTCTGCGCTGAGTGTGGAGCCTGCTTGGGATTCTCTCTCCCCATCCCCATCTCCCTCTGCCCCTCCCCCCAATGCCTTTGTGCTGTCTCTAAAAATAAAATATTAAAAAAAAGAAAAGAAAAGAAAAAAGAATGCTAACTCAAAAGGCTAGATTAAGGAACAAATAAAATACATAATGTTGTTCAGCATAGAGCATAGCACATGGTAGACACTCTCTGACATCTCTTTAGTTGTTGTTATAATACCTTTAGCCAAGAAACGTGGACAGTACTGCATTCAGTGGCCCTGAGAGCCAAGGATGCCAAAACCAAATTGGGTGGGGGACAAAGGGAAGCGATGGGATGGACACAGTTCCCTGGCTGGACTTCTGCTCTGGTTCCAGTCCATCTCCTGCTCTCCCTAGTCCTGCCCCAGGGCCTGAGGAGCCTCAGAACTCAGCAAGGGGCCAAGGCCTGTGCGCGAACACAGAGCCCTAGAATGACACCGTGAGTCCCGCCAGACCCACTACTCACATGGCCGGTCTGGTGAGACCGAGCCTCTGTCACAGACACTGTGACATCGTCTGCTGCTGCCCAAGTACCCGAGCTCATGACCTGCTTTCTGAGACAGAGTCTGACTGCCGAGCCAATCCCAGGCTGGCAGCAAGGCCTTTTCAATCTACTTCACGTTTCCTGGTCTCCCTCCTTGGCTACACATCTCCCTGCCGCGAGGAACCACAGGGTTTCAGCCCAGGTTCCCATTCTTGGCTTTCGTGGCAAACACTCAGTTTTATTTCCTAACTCTTTTGGGCATTCCTGCTCTCCTCCACCCCAGTGTCAAAACCAACTAGGCAGAGGGAGAGTGAAAAGAGACACAGCATACCCTCCAGTCCACCACCCTGCAGCCCAGGCACTGGAAGCCCACCCTGCCGGGCCCGCTGTGGATACTGAAGAGGGTGTTGATCCTTCCACTGTTACTGTCTAGGCGTCCGAGCTGCCCCATGGGCCCCTTCTTGTGTGAGAAGGACCCTGCTCTCCCTCCCATTTACCTGTGGTGATTTTTATACTGGAATCTTTGCTCATGTTCCCCAGCTGGACGATGATGTGGTATTTCCCTCCAGGCTCCAACTTGGTAAGGGTGTATTCCACTGTACTGTTACGGGACTTTATTTTGTAGCTTCTGTCACTCTTTCTTATTAGATCTTTGACAGCAACTGCATATAACTGGGACAAAAAAAAAAAAGAGAGAGAGAGACCCTTGGTAATCAGAAACTTGGCACTTTTTGACTCTTTGCAATTCAGCAGGGGGCAATGGAAAACCCAAGTGTATCAGGGGGCTGCAAGCCATAGCAACCTCCTTCTGAGCCCGCAGCGACTCCATTCTCTGGAAAGCCTTTAGGGTGGCTAGGCTCAGACTTGGAACAAGCACTCACTCCCAGAACTGTGCACAGAATTATCGATTCGACCCAAAAAAATGACCCCAGGGAAAGTCACATTCACTGTGGCATCCACACAGAGGTTGGAACAGGCAAGAGCAATTCAAGTTCAGTGCTCAGTGTATTTCCCCGGCAGTAATAGCTCTGGGTGGTGTCAGAGGACACAACGAAAGGACAGCAAATTCTACTTATTATCTCCCAGGTTGCTTTTTACATATGTGGAGGCCAGGGCAAATACAGGGACATGGGGCAAGTATAGGAAACTCAATCACCAGGAAGAACTGGAGAGTCAAGGAAAGCCTGAGCAACCGAGCACTGAAAACTACCCCAGGGATGAGGGAGAGGGCAGAGGGGACGGAGGGAAAATGAGCCTGGGTCAAAGGAAAATGGGAGCCATTTTCCAGAATTACTGCCTCTTCTTTTATTCTTTTTATTTATTTATTTATTTTTTAGAGCGGGGAGGAGGCGGCAGAGGGAGAATCTCAAGCAGGCTCCACGTCCAGCACAGAGCTCAATCTCATGACCTTGAGATCACGGCCTGAATTGAAACCAAGGGGCCGACACCTAACCGACTGAGCCACCCAGGCACCCCTCACCTCTTCTCTTAGAGCAAGAGCCAGTAAACCTTTTTGTAAAGGTTCAGGTAGAAAATACTAGGTTTTGAAGGTCAAATGGTCTCTCCCTCCATGATTCACTTCTGCCCTGCGCAGTGTGAAAGCTGTCACAGGCTAAGATTTAAATGACCGGTTAGAGCTTGGTTCTAATAAACTGTATTTACACAGTCAACAAGCTGCACGTGGCCAACTTGCCTCTGTCTGCCAACCCGCTTTAGAGGCTCAAGGAAGGGAAGGTGAGACGGCAGAGAAGAAAAGGGGGACAAATGACTAGAACAGCTAGATATCGTGGAGAAAGGACAACTCAGAAGTGGCACCTATAAGAACCCCCTCTTTGGGCACACAGATACGGCGATGAGACCTCCCGCTGAGCTCCCACTGCCAAGCCTAGCTTTCATGCGGGGTGACAGCACCCTCTGGCCCGTCCCCAACCATGCCAAGAAAAGGAATGGCTGGCTGGACACCCGGCCCTCTCACCAGGTCCTGGTCAGGAGAATCATAGGGGGATTCCCACTTGATGACAGCCGAGGTTTTGCCGGTATGAACGACGTGCAGGTGACGCGGTGGGAGCCTGCTGTCTGGGATCATCTTGACCACGACGTAGTCGGAGGATGGCCCTTGGTAGGGCACCACCACCCGCACCTGAAACCAATACCACAGGGACGCATGGAGCTGGCACCAAGCCATTCTTTTCAACAAAAGAGTGACAGGTGTACACAAAATTCAATCAGTAGTAAAGATATAAAAGGTGAAACAATGCCCCACCTTCCCCAGATCTCTAATCCATTTTCCTAGAAACAGTAATAGTTTTATGTGCTTCTTTCCAGAAATGTCTTATGCTTCTGTAAGCACAGACGCACATATGTGCATACCAGATACATACTTGTATAGGCATGTGTACACGTAGCCTGTTTTTAACTTCTTTACACAAATGAGAAAATTTTAGGCTCATATTTTCAGGCTCTTCACTTCTCTCACTTAACAAGATAGCACAAATATTTTCCACGTCAATACTATTTCTTTGGAAGACTCTTCTACCTCTGTTCTATTTCTTTTGAAGGGTTGCCCTGTATTCTTAACCAGTCTTCTCCTGATAGCCATTGGTTTCAAATCTTCTGCTATCACAAGCAACAGTATACCCAGCATCTTTTTCCATCTATCTTGGCACACGTGTAAGTGTATGTGGGCTAAGCTCCTAGTCCTGGAAATGGAATGTGAATTCCTGTGAATGCTTATGCATTTGCCAAGTTCCCAATCCCCCACGGAGATGCAGTTGGTTACTGGGTCATTCAGTCCTTTCTTGAAGTAGGAATCCAATGCTTTCACAGAAGAGGAACCACCCTCTTGCACACACAGATCCTGGAGTCATGCCTCCAGCTCCCCAGGCACAGGGTCTGAGCTAGGAGCCCAGGATTTAAGCCATCCTTAAAACACAGAAACCCCTCTGGACTCCCCGGTATGGAAAACTCACCAGAAACAAATACTGCTCGTCCCTACTGACAATGACTGTTTTGTTGTGCAGGGAAGTAGTCAGGCTCTGCGGATTGCGATACAGGTCAAGGAATGACGTAGCATAGAAAATACCGTAAACCTGGCAAACAGGATGGAAAAGGACATCAGCTCCATGGCCAGAGACCTGGTTCTCTTGAAATCCCTAATTAATGCCCTTGAGCTTCAGGAGCGCTCAAGAGAGAAGTGTCTTCCTTCAACATTTATTTACAGAAAAGGTACACTGGGGCAGGCACTGAACCCACCACCACCAAGATAAACCAAGATAAACATGGTGGGCTCTCTGTCCTCAAAGCACTCGTTTTAAAAAAAATATTTTATTTCAGAAAGAGAGAGAGAGCACGTACGCACACGCACGGAGGAGGGGAAAACGGGGAAGCAGGCTCCCCGCTGAGCAGACAGCCCCATCTGGGGCTCGATCCCAGGACCCCGGGATCATGACCTGAGACGAAGGCAGACGCTTAACCCACTGAGCCACCCAGGCGCCCCTCAAAGCACTCATTTTTGAGGAAGGGGGGGGCAGAGAAGAACAGACAGGATTATAAATGATGAGCTGCAAGTACAGAAAGTGAGATACTGCAGAAAAAGATGGCACGAGGAGGCGGGGAGAGCGGCAGAGTCCTCAGAGTGCAGACCACACGCTACCTGCAAAGCGTGGCTGGAAGGACAGAAGGGAAGGAAGTCAGTGCATCTGTGGAGGGAGGCTGAGGAGGGACGGCAGCACGGCTGACACGGGGAGCTGCCCAGAAGACACCCACCCTTCCTCCCCTCCTCAGAAGAATCCTGGTTCCTCGTGAGAATTGCCGGCTGGAAGAAAATCTACATTTCCCACCTCCCACCTCCCTGGAAGCTAGGAGAAGCCACGTGACAAGTTCTGGCCGATGACCTGCAAGCAGAGGTGTCACATGAGAGCTCAGCAAACACTCAAGAGAAATGGAAGGAGAAACCCTTCCTACCCCCCTCCTGCTGCCTGGAACACCGATGACGGTGTGGCTTCAGACCTCCTGGACCATGAGGTGACCTTGAAGATGGAGGTCACAGGCAGCCTGGGTCCCTTGTCAGACCTGCTGCTGTAGAAACCCAGGCCTGCTGAAGGACTCCACCTTCTTTTCCGAGGAGGGACGTTAACTGTGAAAGCCATGGTCACTTCCGGCTCTGTTCTGTGCGGCCATTCTTATCGCCCACTGACACAGGCGGGAAACCGGGAGTTTAAAGCAGGGCAGGGGTTTCTGATGCGCCTGGAGTGGGGGCCGGCCGCCGAGGGGTTTATAACAGGGTGGGGTAAGCACTAAGGAAGCTTTCTTTGTCTGGCAGCATGGAAAGGCCCACAGGCAGGTGAGCCGGGGACTTGAAGAAAAGCTGTGAAGAAAGTCTGGAGAAGGCCTGGGAACCGACAGCACAGATCGGGGACGTGCACAGGGACTTCTGAGTCCGACAGCTGTGCATTTTCTGTGCTGCTTGGCAGCCAGGCCCAGAGAGGGGAAGCCTACAGGGAAGGGGAATGAAAGCCCCAAGGGGGTGATAAGCCAGGAAGAAGTGTGAAGAGAAAGAATTAGGGGACTCAAGGGAGCCAGAAAGCAAGGCAAATGGAGCAGGACTAGGGGACGGAGGGCACTCAAAGCACAAGACGGGAGTGGGGGCTCTGGGCTCAGAAGCAGGCCTCGTTTCTGGAGGAGAGGCCTGGGGCCGCCGTGAACCCAACTGGGCAGCTCTGGCCAGGGGCCTAGAGAAAGCTCCATGTGCTAGGGAGGGCTGGGTACAGGCAGGTCCCAAAGATGCACAGCAGCTGTGGCCGTTCTCATGGTGGAGAGGGATGACTGGGGTGGCAATCCGAGTCTTCAGGGGTCTGAAGTTGGGTAGAAGCTGAGAGCTACCTACAGGTGATTTCACCGGCCCTGTCACCCTCTGAGAGCTGCGATGGGCATACCCAGGCTACCAGCAAGGATGAGGAAGAGCGAGGCTACCTCTCCAAGTTCACACGCAACGAGAGACCCTGGAGTCAAGTGGTGTTCCAGAGTACCACAATGAGGCCCTACTTTGTGAACACACTTGGGTGTGACAAGGTGGCCATGCTCTCAGCTGGTGTACTAGCAAGAAAGCACCTCTTTGTGAATGGAGTCGAGGTACAGGAGAGTCCTGGGCATGGCTCTGGGCTTCTTATCTCTGTCCCTGCCTCAGGACCAGGCTGTGGAATAACAGAAGAGCAGAAGCTATCATGCTAGCCAGACCTGAGCTCATACTGCTTTACAGTTTCCTACAGCTTCAACTCGGGGCTTTAGCTTCCCCACTGGTAAAGTGAGACTATCCACCCCACCGAGCTGATGACAGGATCAAGTGGGACAGGGATGAAGGGCTCTCCTGGTGCCTCACTTCTTCCTTCTTCAAGGCCGACCTTCCAATCGCATGCAAACAGTGGTTCGTTCCCCATCGCTCTGTCCTGCTCCAAAGGCACACTGGGGATGCACGCAGAAGACAAGACCAGGTCTCCTGCCACCAGCCACTGTGAAGACTCACTGAATCTCACAGACTGAGTTCTAAAGGCTTTTCCATTCGGAAAACTCAGTTAACAACCCTTCCCTTTAAGGAACTTACAGACTAGTTAGGAAGATAAGTAACACACAGAAGTATCCAATAGGATAAAGTAGGATCTAATGAAACAGTATTCTGGACAGCAGCACCTATAAATTGGGGGGGAGTTTGTAAGCGAAAGAGATCAAGTAGGAGACAGTAGGATTTGACTGCAGAGCAGAAGGACAACAGGACTCCGGGAGGAGAAAGAACACAGGCCAGGCTGTGGAGGCGAGGGTGCTGAATATGTGCCAAGAACCTTGGGAGGACCCACCTGAGAGCAAAGGAAGGTACACACTGGGGAGGTCTGGGAAATAAAAACCAGGTTCAAGAAAGCACAAATCCGACTACAGTGCACCAAAATGCATACATAATGACAAAAAAAAAATTTAAAAGGATCTATATGGCGTGTAGCAGGGACGCGGGGAGGAAGACGGGCACATCTGGGAGGAACAGCTCAAGAAGGTGACCTGTGGGTGGGGGATCACGCAGGTGGGGAGAGACGGGAGTGGCCTGTCACTGCTGCTACCACGTCACTGTACCTGCAAGATAAGGGGAGTCCCAAGCACAGGAACATACACCCCCCCCAACACCTTGTCACACTCACGGTCTAGTCTACAGCTAAGAGCACAGGCATTTTCTCTTAGATGTCTGGCCAAGGTGTGGAAAGGGACGGCAGGTGCTTCTAGAAGGTAATACAGAACTACCAAGAGGACGTTTGTGTTCGCAGTAACAGAGGAGAAAAGCCCACGGCCTGGCATCAGGGCCGAGTCCAGACCGTCTCTGCAGTGGTCATCCTGGCTGACTTACCACATTCCTGGGGCCAGTCCAGGTGCATTCCACTGCAGTCTGATTGATGGCCTTGGCTTTGAGGCTAGGAGCGGGTGGGCGGACTCCTTTGGTGGTGACATGCTCAAATGCCAGAGGGCTATCCCCTAAATCAGTCTTGGCCCAGGCAGAAATCTCATAGGACGTGTGAGCAGTCAGATTGGCAACTGTGAAAACAGGGACAGGAAGATGCAGGAGGAAGCTGGAGGCATCTGCCAAGAATTGGTATCTTGACAAACCAAGAAACCAATTCTTAACCCCAGAGAACAAACGGACGTTACCAGACGGGAGGCAGGCTTGGGGTTTGGGTGAAATGGACGAAGGGGGTTAGGAGACACACTGAGTAATGTGTAGAACTGTTGAATCCTAGATGGTACATCTGAAACTAATATAACACTGTACATTAACTAGACTGCAATTAAAAGTAAAAATTTAATTAAAAAAAGAATTATGTTTTGATATACAATGCCTTATTTTTTTAAGCCTTTAAAAAAAAAATCACGACGCCCAATGTGGGGCTTGAACTCATGACCCGAGACCAAGAGCCGCATCCTCTTCCTACTGGGCCAGCCCGGTGCACTGACACCCTAGTTTTCAACATAATCTCTCAATTGCAGTGAGTCCCAGATGTTGTAGGATTTTCATTATTTTACAAATCCATCCCAGCATTACTTAGTGGTGACAACTACAAATAACTCACATGCCTGGGCGTTGGGTAGTTTCTTACAAAGCTGACCTTCCAGACCTATATCTCGGGACAACCCTCTTAGCCATTTGGCCTTGGTAAACAGCTTGAAATTCTCCATGCCCTTCAACCCAGATGTCCCATGGAATCAGAGCATGCAAACATCTGTGGGGCATGACGTTACGCATCACAAACATAACCCGATACCCAGACACAGGGCAGTGCTTAAATAATGTGTGTTCCACGAGCTACTCTCCAGCCACTAAGAGTTGTCTCCAAGCATATTTAATGAGACTGGAGAATTCTTACAACTTTGTTAAGGGAAAAAGGCAGGATACAAAACTACAGTTGAGCCTTGAACAACACGGGTTTGAACCTATGCGGACTACTTATAACACAAGTGTTTTTTATAGTCCAGGACTGTAAATGTATTTTTTCTTCCTTACGATTTTCTTAAGAATATTTTCTTTCCAGGGCATCTGGGTGGCACAGTCGGTTAAGCCTCTGACTCTTCAGTGTCGGCTCAGGTCATGATCTCAGGGTCGTGGGGTCAAGCCCCACATCAGGCTCTGCACTCAGTGGAGTTTGCTTAAGAATCTCTCTCCCTCCCTCTCTGCCCCTCAGCCGCCTCTCCTCAAAAATAGATAGACAGATAGACGGAAAAACATCTTCTTTTCTCTAGCTGACTTCATTGTAAGAACACAGCACAGAAGACAGACAGCGTACAAAATATGTGTTAATTGACTGTTTATGCGATCAGTAAGATTTCTGGCCAACAGTAGCCTTGAGTAGTTAAGTTTCTGGGGGGTCAAAAGTTATATGCAGATTTTCTACCGGGTCAGCGCCCTCTAGCCCCAACTGTTCAGGGCCACCTGTAGTCAAACTGAGGCCATTTCCTTGTTTTTAAGACTGGAAAAACCAACAGCACTTAGCTTAGCTGCTGCTGCAGGGATTAAAAAAGAAAAAGCTTGTGAAGTGTTTGGCATGAAGTGAGCATCAAGCTGGCCCCTCACACACGTCGGGCAACAGCGAAGAACACTACATCACTCCTGATTCGGCCGACTCCCCTCGGTGCCACATTGAGGCAATGAGATCACCAGTCCTAGGAGGTAGAGAGATGCAGGTTCCACTCCTGATGCTGTCACCCTCTGTGGGAATCACTTCCTCTCTCAACCTTGGGTTCTTATCCGTGAAATGAGCATATCCCAGAGAATTAGGATCGGGGTTCTCTAAGACGGTACCCCTAGAACACCTAGGTCAATGAGCTATGCACAGCAGGTGCACAGATATGAGAGGGACTGGGACATGACCTTCCCTCCTCCCTTAGCTCAGTCTGTCCATTCGCTCAACAAATGTGCTCTGAATACCAACTCTGCCCCATGTTCTGTGAACCTTGTATTAGCAAAGGGGGAGGGAACCAGGCCAGAAAGGAGGGGCAGGCAACTCACACCCAGAACTTTCTTTTGGAACTCAAAAATCATCTGTACAGGGTTCACCTGGCTTCTTTCCAGTATCTCCTCCTTTAAGCCCCCAACTTCCATTAAGAGCCAAGAAGCTAGAGAAGGGGGCTGGGGAGCCACCGAGTGGACCTGCTACCGGAGGCAGGACTCACTCTGGTCTCTTTACTCTGCTCACCCGAATGGCAGCCAGAGAAGAGCCCCCTCTTCCAGGCAGCCCCCAGACAAGCTCTGCTGCTAAGAGGTCTTGCTCTCCCTGCTCCTCCCTGCTCACACCCAGCTCTAAGGTGTTACCTTTGTGTGATAAGATGCTCCCCCGGAAGTTCAAAGTCCTCTTCTCTTGTTTGTGGGTGTCAAATGCCCAGAAAAGGTTCACCACATAGCCATTCACCTGCCGGAAACCAAGAAGCGGGTTAGGGGAACGGCACACAGCCAGGGAGCACAGCCAACACAAAAGACACCCCTTTGCTATTGTTCCTTAAGGCATCTCCTTTTTCACAATGGACAGGTTGTTTCTTTTGCTCTTCGGATGGGTTCCCTGTGTGCGGTCATTGAATAGTTGGTTATACTACACCTACTTCTAAAAACAAACATGAGACTATATAACATACACCATAGATGTGACGAGACAAAAAATACTGGTGCAGAAGGAAAGGACAAGGGCCAATCACAAAGGCGGAAAGAGGAACAACTTTAAAGTGAATTACGTTACAGTAATGAAGGCTTCATCTTAGCTCGGCAATCCTTGCAGTCAAGGCCAAGAGGTCAATACGAAAGGGGCTTACTCAGCTCCCACAGTCTAACAGGAGCAAATATACCCAGGCCTCAGGAAAGACTACCTTTCCTAAGTCCTGAGCTCGTAAAAGGCTTTGATCTGAAGATCTTTCGATAAGAGGCAACAACCAAAAAAATTAAAATGCTTTCAAGAGCAAAGACTATACGGACAGGGTTTATGGGCAGGCCACCCCTTGCAGCAACGGTCTCTGAAGCCAAGGGCAGGCCACCAAATTGTGGTTCAGTAAGTGGAACAAGGGCGC
This sequence comes from Lutra lutra, assembly GCF_902655055.1. NCBI lineage: Eukaryota > Metazoa > Chordata > Mammalia > Carnivora > Mustelidae > Lutra > Lutra lutra. The sequence goes on along the minus strand of NC_062287.1, from coordinate 17,311,164 downwards.
CAAAGGCTGTCTGTCCTGCCACGGCTTCACGGACAGGGAGGGATGGGAGGAAAAACAGACAAGAAAGAAAGAACATCATGGAAGGTGCCTCTCAGCTTGGAAAACCACGGGCACACAGAGGCTCATGGTGCTGTGGGCTCTGCAGACAGGCTGCGTGGAGGGCACGGTGGCGCCGGAAGGTGAGGATGCGGAGTGGCTGGGAGCGGATATGTTTCTAAGTTATCCAACTCTCTGTCTCACTGTGGGAACCTCTGCATTAGTGCTTCACACCAGGAAATCCAATAAAGCTGAAAATTACAGGGCATACATATTCTGTTAACACCAACTCTTTATTTGCACTGTAGCTGTGAACCATTTAATTATATGTTTAAAAAAAAAAAAGGCTCCAGGCTGAGGCAGAATAATTACACGAGAAGGACTCAAGTTGTTCTTCATGGGGGAAGCAACCAACCTAGTCACGGTATTTTGGTTTTACTGAATCGGGGCAGTGGCTCCTCTTCCTAGTACTGTCCCCGGCTACAGTGGTTCCATCGCAAGCAGAGCCCCACCCAATGGCCAGTCTGAAATCCCAAGGTTACCTTGATGTCACTCTCCATGGTCAGGGTGAAGCTCAGAAAATTCTCACCATAGCTGTCGATGTGGATATCTGGCGGTGGGATCACTGAAAACAATAACGGAATTCAAAAAGAGAAACCACGTGATGAAAAGTGAGGAAGGCAGGGACCTCACAGTTTTCAACTCGACAGACAAAGCGATCTTTTAGTGGGAGAAGAAAGGGCTGGTGTTTCGCTGTTCTCACCCGTCTCTTTTACCACTCTTGTCCCGAAGCCGAGGGAGGGCCCATAGTCGTCTGGTAAGCACACAACTATCTGGGCCCAGTCAGCTATCCTGGCAACTGGGTCAAGATCTAGAAAAGTTCCATGATGTAAATGCCCCCAGACAGCCCAGCGGCAACCTGCTTCTGAAACGCACAGGCATCCCCGTGGGCACCACCTCTCCCGGCACTAACAGAGTCCCAGCGGCTCCAAGGTTGAGGGCACAATAAATCCGAGGGCATAAGTTGTAAATACACGCGTGGCAAAATGGAAAGAACGTGGCCTCTGGAGTCTGACCAACTTGAGTCCAAATTCCCATTTGGACACTTAGACAATAGTGCAAGCGACTTATCTTCATACTAATGTTAACTCAACCAACGTTCCCATTCTTTCTGTTTCCAGTGAAGTCTTACCTATGACAGACTGAGGAACTGGGAAGTCACTGGCATGGGCACGATGAAAGGGGCAGAGAGGAAAGACCCCTCTCCATTCAAGGGATGAGAGCATGGTGCTTATCCTTTGGAAGGTCTGCCCAAGATGGTGGACTGCACCCTGTCAGCCATGATCCAAAGGGCTCCATGGGATAACTGCTCGTAAGCCCCTTACACAGGCAAGGGAAGAGACACTCGAAGGAGAAGGTAAGACTTGGTGGCAAAAGACATGCACCAACACCTAGAGAAGTCCCTCCAGACGTCACCCATGCAACAGGAGTGGGTGAGGAAGAAAAAAAGGATGTTAGGGCAAGAAGAAAGGGTATTAGAGGAGTTTCAGGCCACCAACTCTGAGCAAAATGGTGAACATGTTGCCATCAAGCCAACTTGAATCACAACCGTGGTGACTGGGGATGGGTCACAATCCTTCCCAAAGCCCAGTTTCCTCAGCTACACAATGAGCGTAAGAATACCTATAGGATGCATAAGGATTCAAGAAGATCGAATCACCTAAAACAGGAAGCACGGTGCTTAGCACAGACGTGCTCGGTCCATGGCTGCTTCTCTCGTTGTTGCTAGGAATCCCCCACCTCCACTAATGCATGGGGTGCTTCTGGCGGATGTCACTGCTGCGTGTGTCCTGTGTGCCGTCGTGGCGACACAGGCTCCCAGAAAGAACACAGCGCGCACTTTCTGACTCCGCACACTGACTGAGGCCTGGACGGGCCCTAACCAACATCCATCCAAAGAGCGGGGGCTCACCAGTAAAATCCGACAAAAGCAGTCTAAGAGACCTTCCATGGCAGGTGTGACCTGTGTCCAAGGAATTCAAGGTACATGTCTTATTGCTGACGTTCCAGTGTCCCTTCTTCTTGGTGTGTATGTTTTGATCGATTTTGTAGAGGGAAATGACAACACAATCAAAACGCGAGGAGAGTGCGCACTCCGTATGCCTTTTCTAATGACTCCCAAGCGCCCTGTTACAAACGCTGGCTGGCTTCACTAAGTTTGGCTGCCTCCTGCCTGATCTCGAGGAGCCAAAATGTTATAGTGACTCTCCATAACCCACAGCCTATCTCTCACAGGCTCAGGCTAAGGTAAAACAAACCCACTGCACGTGACACCTCACTCCGGGATCGGAAGCCACGAGTGCCAGGGCTAAGTTCAAGAAGCACTTGAGAAGACGAGCTACAGTCCATCTCCCCGAGTGTGCTGGAAGCCTTCCTTTTAATTGCTTTAGTTCACTCCTTCATCAGCGATCTCACTGGCTCCTCCCTGACACCCGTGGGAGAGTGAAGGAAAGCACAACAGACCCCTGCCCTCTCAAGGCACAGACACAAGCTGGACCCGAGCAGTGGGAGCAGGCGTCTCAGCCCAGGGTAAGCCGGGCGGCCTGGTGGCTAAAGGCACAGGCTTTGGACTCAGGAGGATCGGGGTCCGATCCCCACTCTCTGCCGTTTACCGACTGTGCGGGAAGTGCCTTAACTTCCTTCTAGCTCCTTATCTGTCCTTATAGCTGTCTGGAGGCTGCTAAGGGTTCAGTGAGATGGGCCGACGTATGCAGTGAACACAAGCATGGCCCTCGGCGAGCAGTCGGCTATCACTGATGTCACCTCTAGTGCTAGAAACTTCCATCTACACATCGTGTATCGGTGCCACAGGGGAAGTTACACGTGTCAGCAGAGTGCTCTTAGAAATGCCATCAACAGACACATACACAACTATGTCTATCTGTCGTGAGAAGGAAGGACTCCTTTATTCCGCAGTACTGCGCGTGAGCCCAAGAGCTGGGCATGGCAGCCTCTGGAAATCTCCTTGTCTGTCCACACCTCGAGAAATGCTTGGCTCTAGAAGAAGTACCTTCGCCAGGCCCTGGAGAAACTCTGTATCTGAAGCTCTACGGAAACCCCTGGAAATGTGTACGTGTTGGAGGGGGAGGAGGTTGCCTGAAATTTTCTCATCTATGCCTCTCCGCTTCCCAGTCTCACTGAAAGTCACTTCCAAAGGGTTTCTATCTTCTCTCAACCTGCAAACGCTGGAATCGTTTACCTTTGCCTTTGATGGTGGTGATGGATTTAGAACCGCTCCAGTTTCCTACTCCACGGCTCGTCACCGCAGCCACCTTTCCAAATCAGAGTGTGAGTTAGTATAAAATAAGGGCACTACAGCATACGGCGAGGGTTCGGAAGGAGCTGCGGGGCTGAGACTCAGGCATGAGGGTGGCAAACGGTTTATGCAGACAGATCCCCGACACTCAGAGGCCCCAGCAACTGTGAAAACGGGGGGTTGGAGACAACGGGAGGGGGCGGAGTGGGGGAGGAGAGGGTGCGGGATCTGGGCAGAGGGAGCTGTGATGGTGTAGACACGATGGATTTCTGCTGATTGACAGGGCTCAGGTTCTTCTATAGCGTGCGGGGGCGGGGGCAGCCGGTGGGTCCCTGCAGCCCCACATAAACATACATGTACGTGAGAAAGAGGACTGAGAAAATCATCAGTGTCATGGAGTCTGTGTCCACAGTTAATGGTCCCAACCAACACACTCGGCGCGAAAGCTCTTTTCTGCTAAAGGTATTGATACCATATTGCATAAGATCCCCACGACAGCGGCTTCTAAATGCTACTTACCATAGCTCTGCCCACCCTGCAGCCAAAGAGAAGCAGAAAAGCGGGAGGTACAAGAGTAGAGATGCGGGGGGGCCTGGGTGGCGCAGTGGGTTAAAGCCGCTGCCTTTGGCTCAGGTCGTGATCCCGGGGTGCTGGGATCGAGCCCTGCATCAGGCTCTCTGCTCAGCAGGGAGGTGCTTCCCTTCCTCTCTCTCTCTGCCTACCTGTGATCTCTGTCTGTCAAATAAATAAATAGAATCTTAAAAAAATAAATAAATAGGGGCACCTGGGTGGCTCAGTGGGTTAAAGCCACTGCCTTCGGCTCAGGTCGTGATCCCGGGGTCCTGGGATCGAGCCCCACATCGGGCTCTCTGCTCAGCATGGAGCCTGCTTCCCTTCCTCTCTCCTCTCTCTCTCTGCCTGCCTCTCTGCCTACTTGTGATCTCTGTCTGTCAAATAAATAAATAAAATCTTTAAAAAAAAAAAAAAAGAGTACAGAGCTGGAACACTAGCAGAAAACCTGCGTGAAAAGCAGGTAAAGCTGCATTACCATAAATTCTCGGTTATCTGAGGGAGATGTGATTTCAAGTTCTCTGGGGCACTTGTTTAAGAGACTGAAATGATGATGAGCTCCCAGGGCAAGGGGGTAGGTGTTTAGCGGACTACCAGCACATATCTCGTAAAGGTCAGCCTGGCGTTCTCCTATGCTGAGACTACCCAGCTGGCTGAGACGGGGGCTGACACTCACTCTGACGGTGTATGGAGCATTGACCAGTAAATTCTTTATTTCCGTAAAGTTACTAGCAGCCCTCTGGGAGGCCCACATCTTGGAACCACTCCTGCTGTATTCCACCTAAAGTGAAAAGAAAAAATTATTAGTAAGGTAACCGATTGTCTGGGACATCCTGATACCTTACAAGGAGGCAGAAGGAGAGGGAAAGATGCAAAACGTTCTGATGGGTGGACCATTTACCCGGCAATACCAAATCAAGTCCTAGCCATTCAGAACACGGCCCTGGTAGACCCAGAGATCCGCTCACCCGGATACACGTGGCGTGCTGCTCCTAGAAGTTACTTACAATGTACTCTCGAATGAGGCCATGGGAGTGGGTGGGAGGAATCCAGTGGGCCACAATCACGCCTTCCTCTTCCCTGTGGAGTGACAGCTGGAGATTTTGCGGGGCGTCTGGCACTAGGAAAGAGTCAACTCAGGGTTAAAACCCATCTGCATACTGGTAAATGGGAGGAACATCCCTGAGATTGAAACAAAGACTAGAAAGAATCCAAGGACAGCACTGGGACCAATCCACTAGTAAAGGCTGTAAGTTTGGTCTTCACCTCGATAAACCTTTCCTCTCTTCCAGAATGCAAGGCATGCTGGGCAAACATAAGACCGTGGCTTAGTTCTTCTCTATACATGCAGCCCATGTCATTAGGCTCCCACACTCCTAAGTGTCCTTGGGAAACTCTCTGCAAATCCCACAGAAGGTCCTGCACACACCATCAACAGAAACTAAGAACACTTACGTCCTTCTGGTGTCCGCAGAGTCACAAAGTCGTTGGTGTTATGCACTTTGCTGAGGCACTGGACCTGCACTTTGACCTGATATGTGGTGTCTGGCTTTAAGACTTTTAATATGGTGTTGGTTTTATTGCTGTGCGTCTCCACGGTCTTCCAGATGCCCTCCCCAACCATCCTGGCCGAGAGAAGAAAGACACCGTCACATCAGAGCAGCGTGGGCTCGCAGGGGATGCCCGGGCTCAGTTAAGGAAGAGCCGCTCTGTGAGCACCACGGGAGTTTGCAAAATGTCCAGGGCTGGTAAGAACACTGTTTTCTTCTCTCGCGGCCAAGATGGGACCCACCTGTAGTAGACGTTATATACACAAGCAGCAGAAGGCATTTTCTTGGGCCGCGTCCAGGTCAATGTTACGTCCCCAGAGAAGTCAGCCGTCCACTGAAGATTCTGTACTTTGTATACAGTTAGTTCGTCTAGAGACATGAAGCGGGGAAGAGAAAGAAAGTGGGATCTCAGAAATCCTTAGAGGTCCCGTGATGTTTGGGGGGACCTACCATGATCTAGGTTGTCAGGCCATGGTCAGCATCTTAAGACATTCCAGGAAAAAAAAAAAGAGAGAGAGAGAGAGTTCAAACCTTCCTATATGACCTTGCCCAGGGTCTCCTAAATTTCCAGTCCCAGCATTTCCCTTGCATTTCTCTTCCTTGTCTACACAGAGATAAGCCTGCTTCCTCAAGAGGGAATTCTACAGATCCAGGGATGACATCATAGCAGGGTCCATTACTGCGACAGACTGAATGTGGGTGTCCCCCAAAATTCAAATCCTGAAACCCAATCCCCAACATGATGGGGTTAGGAAGCGGGGCCTTTGGGCAGTGATCAGATCATAAGGATGGAGTCTCATGAATGAGATCAGTGTCCTCATAAAAGCGACCCGAGAGCTCCCTCACCCCTTCCGCTGTGGTAGGACACAGGGAAGCCAGCTGTCTATGAACGAGGAAGCAGGCCCTCACCAGACGAGGAATCTGCTGGTGCTCTGGTCTCGGGCTTCCAGCCTCTAGAACTGAGAAGTTTCTGTTGTTCATAAGCCCTTCAGTCTGTGGGGTTCTGTTAATAGCATTTCCAGAAGACTAGGACAATTACTAAAGGCCCTCCAGACAGAAGGACTGCGTTGACCCCGCCACAAAGCCTGAGGTTCTGGGATCGTGGTGCACCCGCACGAAGTGGGCCATCACAGAAAACAAATCCAAGACCAGCGCTTCCCTCACAGAGATGAGGCCCAGCTACCTCAGAGGCAAGACGAGCCTCCCTTCACCGGGCACTCCAGAACTGGGCAAGAAGCGGCCTCCCCTGCAGACCGAGGAAAGGCTCACAAGGTTCACAAGGGCCCCAGGGGTGGCACTCACCGCTGCAGGCCCTCTCGTCGCTCTCGTCCGAGCAGTCCAGGAAGCCATCACAGCGCTCGGAGAGCACGATGCATGCCTCGCCGTCCTCACACTTGAACTCCCTGCTCATACAGGTCAAGGTGCTGTGTGTGGCTGCAACAGAGGGGAGGGTGCGTTGTGGTAACGGCCGAGCATGTTCAGGGCAAGTGGTCTGTGCTCATCAGCTTCTCATTCGAAATATGCCTCTGGAATGAGGACCAGTAACCCCTTGGTGGTGCTGGGACGCCTCCTTATCTGACAGGAGCACAGGAATCTGCCTCCAGGAAAGGGAAAAGCTTTGGGGTCAAATGATCGAAAGAGGACAGGTAATTTACAGGCTCCATGGCGATGCGCTGGCATCAGTCATTGGGACGCAGGCCAAGAAACGGTGCCGTGTTCTCATGCGAGAACCAGCACGGCCAACAGGAATGGATAATGGATCCAGAGATGCGATCCCAGAAATGAAAAGATACAGGGGGTTGGGGTGGGGTGCAATGTTTTAACAACTGTTTTCAAGCAGCGAGGGCTCACGTGAAGGAAGAATTAAGACTTTGCACGTCATTAGAGTGGAGGCACAGACTTCAATTAAATACACTTTTGAAAGAGCTCTCGAGTATAGTAATTGTCAATGAAAGAAAGGAAATGTGAAGCTTTTTACAAACTACAATCCCTCATCTCCTGGAAAATCATTGTATTAAAGAGCTCAGTGACATGCTGAGCTGAAATTGGTTTGCCTTGGGGAGGTAGGGGGTGGCTTGGTTACAAATAAATAAATAAAATTGCACTAGAGCATTTAGAAAACGTTGGAGACTCACTAGTATAAGAAAACCAAGATGGAATTCATCCTTCCATCTATCTACCCATCTACCCATCTACCCATTCACCCACTTACCCACCCATTCAACCAGCCACCCATTATCACCTCCCCCATCGAAACACCCATCCATCCATCCATCTCCCCCTTCATTATTCATCGACCCATCCATTCATCCACTCACCCACCCAGCCATCCATCTATCCAACCACCCATCTTCTCAACCATCTACCCATCCATTCACCCACTCACCCACCCAACCATCCCTCTATCCCTCCAGCCATCTTCTCAACCATCTACCCATCCATTCATCCACTCGCCCACCCAGCCATCCATCTATCCAACCACCCATCTTCTCAACCATCTACCCATCCATTCACCCACTCACCCATCCAACCATCCCTCTATCCCTCCAGCCATCTTCTCAACCATCTACCCATCCATTCATCCACTCACCCACCCAACCATCCCTCTATCCCTCCAGCCATCTTCTCAACCGTCTGCCCATCCAGGGAATGTACACGGAGGGCCTACCATGAATCAGGTACTGTTGACGATGCTAAGAATATGGTGATGTGGACAAGAAAGGGCCTACCCTTACAGAGCTTACTTTCTATTGAAAGAAACAGCAAACAATTAAATAAATCTGTGGTTTTAGATAGTGATTAAAAATGACAAAGAAACATGAAGAGAGGAATAGTAACAGAATGATGGGCAGGGGTCATTTCATATGGAATACTCAGGGAGAAACTCTGTGCAAGGCATTGTTTTAGAAAATACCAAGATCCCCCTCCCAGAATTATTCCACATGGTAAAATAGATCTAAACAACAGGTGAGTAGTAAAGCTGGTGGGTGTTTGAGGTTTCTTTATGAAACACACCTCAACGTTTTTTGAAGTGGGAAAACACAGGTTTTAGAAATGGAGAATATGATTGTTATTAATCTCTGAAAATCCTTAAGCTGATAATTAAACAGGTGATTAATAGGCACTTGGAAGAGAACGTGGCGGACCTCAGGGGCCAGCTTCTCCAAGAAGAATGGCCGCCATGTTAATCTCATTTCCTTTTCTGATACGGCTCCCTGACTAATGGATGGACGAACACTGGAGATAGAGCACATCTTGATTTTAAGACCTTAACCAGGCAACGTAGTTATAAATAAGGCTGATTTGGAACAGCTTAAAGAAACTTATTTAAAGAATGCCAATTAATCTCACCCAGGAGGAGGATCCTATTTCATTTCCTCTGTTAATTATGTTCAGTGTTCGTCTTACTGTGCAGTTACTTATTTGGCTGAAATGTTCCTACTATGCGTTTGGGAAATGTGGGATCGATCTGCCCTGTTATTTTGAGGTCCCAAAGGTCCATCTGAATTTTACCCTACTCTCTCATTTCCCTCTGTTATTTCAGAGTATTCCACGATAAGAACTTTGAATGTGGCATGATGAAAAGATCACAACCTTGTGCAAAAACAAAACAAAAACAACAAACAAAAACAAGGAAAAACAAAAAACAACTACTAAATAAATATCCCGGGCTGACGCTGAAAAGGTGATCTCTGAAGCTGATTTTCCCGTCTCTAAAATGGAGATAATCCCCAAGTCCCAAGGTTATTATGAGAAACAAAGCAGGAGTAATGGGGTCTTCTCCTGTTCTCCAGAAATCCTCCCTGAGCAGTGAACTCCTCGGAAATTACTCACGACAGTTGGCCTCATCCTGGCCATCTTGGCAATCTTGGTGGCCATCACAGCGTTTCCAGTTTGGGATACACTTCTTTGGTTGGCGACATTCGAATTCAAATCGGTCACAGTGCCCATGGTGAGTGGGAACAGAGGCAGCCGTGACATTTGCTGGAAGAAAAGGTTTTGAAAGTTCACTTTTGAGTAGTGAGGGGGCTGGTCAGCAGGAGCAACCAACTCAATGCAGTGGGGAAATTTGGGAAATCACAGCGCTGTTGGAATGGTGATGGGGCCACAGCACTCTTGGAACGGCGACAGGGCCTGGAGGCCACTGTGAGCTCTGGGTAGGGAAGGTGATCGACCAGACACAGCTGTCTGATTTTGGAAGCTGGGACACAGACAGGGGTAAGTAGGGATCAGAAGAGGCTGGACCCCATCCTGTCACGTCAAAAAGCAAAGAACCTGTAAAATCAGTATCAGAGAATCTTCAAAAAGCTGGAAAATGGTATCTGTGAACTGGCAGAAAAGAGGGAGAAAGGCAGGAAGGGAACAGACCGAAGAGTGTTTGAGCAGCAGAAGATTCCCTACGTGCTTCACTCCTACCCGCCCCCCACGCGACGGTCGCCCCAGACGTCACCCCTACAGAAGCCTGGAGGCTTGCTACACGGAGGGTAAGAAGGGCTGGTTAGACGGGCCCAGTGACCAGCAAGAATGCCAACTGAAGAGAAGGGGTTAAACCCACATATCGCTGAATGGGAGGATCCTGATCCCCATCCTCCTAAGCTCTGGCAAGGACACCTTTATTCCTTAGGCAGGGGATTGTAAAAATCTTCTCTAGGGAAACTGAGCAGCCTCGGGAACAAATCCTCAAGCAAACCAGATCAAGTTCCCCAGCAACCAGCCTGACCATGAAACTCAAAGCTGACACACCTACCCGTGGGCACAATCTCTTGTGTTTTTGTCCCCACCCTTAAACACAAGCAAGCAACCCAGGATTATCTGGGGAAAACCTTTGACGTGAAAGACAACAACGAGCACAGACCCTTTCCCTGCAAAAAAGAACATCTAGAGGAAATAGAGACTCTGTAAGAAGAAAACCTTGAACATAAATATCCTTGATATGCTCAGAGGAATATTATCTCTGCATGAAAAAAGGACAGGATGCCATGAAAAAAGAAGAGTACTGGAAAGTCAAAGCTCCTAAAATTAAAACCATGGTAACTATAATGGAAAACTCAGGAGCAGAGCTGGAAGATAGAGCTGAATCTTCCAGGAAATAGAGGAGGAAAAAAAAGAAATCAATTAAAAAATAAAAAGGTGACAGGACCGCAGCAGTGGATCTAATGTATGAATGATGAGAGTTCCAGGAAGAAAGAGAAGCTGCTTGGTTGACAGTGGAGTAACGCCTTCAAATTTCTGAAGGAGAATTATCGACAACCTAGAATTCCAAACCCAGATCAACAACTATCACTCACATCTGAAGACAGAAGAAAACCACTTTCAGAAAAGCAAGACCTCAACGATGCTCCCTACATTCTCTTTCCCAGGGAACCTTCTGGAAAATGTGATCTACCAAAAAATGGGATTAAAAAGAGAGAGAGGGAGAGAGGGAAAGGAAGGATGTGGTAGAGAAATCTGGGATTTAACCGGAATTTCCAAGGGACATCTCCTACGCCTAGAACCCCTCTGCTGAAACAGGGTCCATGGGGGAAAGTGGTAAAAAATGAGTTGAGAAAGCCAAGACAAGGCACATCACAGCACTGATGCTTACACACTAAGGGGGCCGCCAGAAGGTTCCAGACTGGGGAAGGCATGATCATGCATCCGTATGCGGCCTCTCAGAAGGTAAACTGTAAAGGGGAGAGGCACAAGGCCCAGAGACCAGTTAGGAGACTCGCAGTGCAGAAACCAGATCCGAGAGCTGGAGACAACCCAAGTTAATTTGCACTGGTGACATACATACAAAAGGAATCACAGAAGCTGAAGGAAAGATGGAAATAGGAATCTGCTCTCTGCATTAAGTAGAATTTGCTAGAGCGTGTTAATACCCTGCTCAGAAGGTTTAAGAACCCAAAGGCAATTTTCAGAGGAGAATCCAATCACTAAACAGACAGGTGGTCTTAGGGGGCCAAGGATAGAGATGTAACAATTTTCTTTATAATTTGTTTTAATTTGAGAAGCATTTATAGGACACTATTTGCCTATTATTGTAATAAGTACAGTGAGGGATTCAAAGTAGTGTGTGGCATGATCCCAAAATATGAGGTCCGTATAATCACTTGGAAAACAAAGATTCCCAGGCTTGAGATGATCAGGCAGCAGCACATGGCAGATCGCAGTGAAGAATCCAAAGGACAACAGGTAAGTATGAGACTGTGAAAGAGATCATGGGGCGCCTGGGTGGCTCAGTGGGTTAAGCCTCTGCCTTCAGCTCAGGTCATGATCTCAGGGTCCTGGGATCGAGTCCTGCATCGGGCTCTCTGCTCAGTGGGGAGCCTGCTTCCTCCTTTCTCTCTGCCTGCCTCTCTGACTAGTTGTAATCTCTCTCTCTCTGTCAAATAAATAAATAAAAATTCTTAAAAAAAAAAAAAAAAAAGATCAGTGCCAATGACAGGACTCCGTGAACGTTCCGTGGTGGTGGGCTTGGGAGGGCAAGCAGGAAACTCTCAAACTCCAGTGAACCCAGCAGTCACATGGCGAGCTCCTGAGCTCCACGCAAAAATCCTAATTCTGTAATTCTCACAAACACCCCCAAGGGATTCCATTATGGTGGTCTCTGTTCCGTACTTTGATAAACACTGGTGACATATCAAGGTCTCTTGTAGCTACAAAATCCATGCTTCTGTCTGCTGCCATGGACAGTGGGATTCACAGAGGGGGGCAAGTGGGAGGGCAAAGTCAAGGAGGATGGAGATCTCTGATAAGACAGAAACTTTGCTGAGGGAGTATCAACGGAGAAGAAGCAGGTCTCTCCAGACAGGATGAGCAGCCCGGCTTGGCAGATATGCCAAGTAACGGCAGGTAAGGAAGGACCCTGAAAACAGGACTCAAGGGTTGGGATGTCTCTTCTGGACAAGAGAAAACCACTGATGATTTCACACAGTGAAGCAACGGGATGAATTTGTTTTAAAGGAGGAAAATGATCGCTGACCTAGAAATTTGCTAGGAAAAGGATCTGCAAAGTATAGAGAACAACTGTCTCCTCTCTTACTCTAAGCGCGTCTGAAACAGAATCCCGCTCAGGAAAGGACTCAGCACCCTTACTTCTGTTCTGCCTACAGTTAAGGGAAGGCACTAGTCGGGGTCTCTGGGTTGACTCCTGCCTGGGGCAACATGGTTACAGCCCATGCCATCAGATGCCTTTCTGGGTCTGGCCACTAGATGGCAGTGCCTACCCTCCTTTAGCAGGACGGCCGCCAACCAGCCAGCAGGAAAATCAGGCTCTCCCCCTTGAGAGTTTAACACACAGCCAAACACTTCCCCTATAATTCCCATCGTAATTTCCTGCGGAGAAGGAAGCAAAGGTGGCCCAGCCGCAGCCAGGGTGGAAAGCAGGGTGGCTGACCTTTTCGTGCAGGAAGATGAGAAGGCAGTTAGAGGAGAGGCGACCCTGCAGCGATGAGTGCCCCAGGTCTCCCAGCTCTGGGGGTGAGCAGCAGCCCGGGGCCACAGAGCACAGAGTCCCAGAAGGCAGGGGGTGCACTGAGCCTGGCCCTGCTGTGCCCAGGGCGTCCCCCTGGAAGGTTTGCTCCACAAAGGCAGGTGCCACGGGAGCGTGAGGGCCAGCACTCACCAGGCGAGGGGCAGGCTTCCTCATCCGAGCCGTCTGCACAATCCCGGTACCCGTCGCACACCCAGCTGTCCATCACGCACGCCCCGCTGCTGCAGCGGTAGTAATTGGGGAGACACGTGGAGGGCCCGGGAGTGGGCGACGGAAGAATATGTGAATCTGAGCAAAACACAAGCAAACAACAACACCCCAAGTATTACAAGACGCTCGATCTCAGACCGAAATGTGTCCCAGACTTAGCGTGGACTTCCCGTTTGAGCTGCCCCGGCCCCGGGGAGGCCAGCGCCAGGCACGATTCGGAATAGCAGCTCATCGAAAAATCATTTATAATGGGGTCTCAGAATAGACAGCAACCTCCTCCCTTTTTTGGAGCAGATTCGCCTAACCCCTCTTCTCTGATTTGGGCTAACATTTGAATGAGTTTGCTTTTGCAGGGGCTCAACAGGAGCTCGATGCTTTTGCAGGCTGATGGAAGAAGGTGACTGAACGGGCAGGGTAGATGGGAGAACTCCCACGGAGGCTACGCACTGTGCTAGTTACAACCCCACAGCAGCTCCCCTAAGACCTAGTTCAGAGAGGAGAACACCCAAAAGGAAAGTAACGAGCATGTGGCCCACACCCGTGCTCCTCGGGGGCAACACGGCGCCCGTATCACCTAGAAATCTGATACAAGGCAGATTCTGACTCAGAAGGGGGGCCTGGGGTGGGGGTCGGAAACTGCATTTCTTACAAGCCCCAAGCAGATGTGGACGCTGCTGGTCTATAGGCCACGCCTGGAGTTGCCGCTTTCCAGAGTACTCACTGTGGCCTACAAAATATGGCATGCGGGCCCCTCGGAACAGGAGAAACCAACCACGCTGCTTTGAAGTGGGAGGGGGTATAAAAGAACTCAGAGTTATGCCCCCCCCCAAATCTCTGAATTAGCCCGGCACCAAGGAGACCAAATTCAATTCTGGGTGGAAAGGGAGCCCCGTGTGCTGGCGTGTCCTGGTGACAGGCTGACCCAGGACCCCTCACCTCCACAGTCCCTCTCATCAGACCAGTCGCCACAGTCGTTCTCCCTGTCACATTTCCACCTGTTGGGGATGCAGTGGCCATTCTCACACTGGAACTGGAAGTAGCGGGAGCAGTTCGGGGCTTCCGTGGGGTTTTCTGGGGAGATGAACCACACCATCAGTCAGTTTGCCCTGCACCAGCATGAACATACATGCCAACCAGACAGACACAGCCTCCTCAAGGCCCAAGTCCCGGGGCAGCCTGCACAATCCTACCAGATCCGGGGAAGGCGGCTTCCTGGACCCAAGCCCGTCTTCCCGGATCCCGACTCAGTGCGTCTCCGAGCCAAGCTTCTGGTTCTTACAAATAATACCCAACTTTTTCATTTTGACCTTTACCAAAGGACTGATGGGACTACAGACTCTAACCCAACGGGGACAATGACTCCGTAAAGCTGTGAAATCTGTAACTTTTAGGGGAGGAGAGGGAAGCACTCTCCAAAAGATTTACCGTAATTCCTCTTCCATATTTCTTAGACATCACGCGAACTTCCCGACGGGGGAAAGAAAAGGAACCAACATAAACATCCCCCAACACCGACTAGAGGCAGGCTGCAACCTCAAGACTCAACTCCTTACACAGAGTTCGAGAGCTAGCAGGAACCAGTGCTGAGGAAGGAGAAGGCCGAGGCTGCACAGGAGTGGGGCTGAGAACGGCCTCCTTAACCACAGGCGTCAGTCACTGTGACCCGGAGATTAGGGACAAGAGCCAAGATCTTACCACAGCTGGCTTCGTCGGAGTAGTCACCGCAGTCATCCATGCCGTCGCACTTCCAAATCAAGCTGATGCACACTCCATTCTGGCACTGGAAACTGAACTCATCACAGACCTTGTGGAACTCGGGGTCTTGGGCTAGATAAGGAACAAGCATCCGTAAATCCCAGGTTACTGCCATACTGAAGAGCTCAACGTGGGACACTGCTTAGAAACAAGAGGAAAAAGCAAACTGTCCTCCACCAACAGACAGGCCGGCTACAGGGTTCCCTGATGGCAAAAACCAGTTGAAATCCTAACCCCCCGTAGCTCAGAAGGTGACTGTATTTGGAAACGGGGTCTTCAAAGAGGTGATTAAGTTCAATGAGGTCATTAGGGTGGGCCCTAATCCAATAGGACTGGTGTCCTTATAAGAAAAGGAAAGCAAGACATGGACAGGCACAGAGGGGACACTGAGAACCGATGGTGCCGACATCTTGACCTCAAGCTTGTGGTCTCCAGAACTGCAGGAAAAGGCATTTCTGTTGTTTTAGCCACCTGGGCTGCAGTATTTGGTGACGGCGGCCCAAGCAGACCAGTACAAGTCGCTACCACAGGCAGGGCCGTTTTAGAAGCAGGGCTACAGCAGAGCACGAGACAAAGGCCCTGCTCTCATGAAGTCACATTCCAGCCAGGAGAGACAGGCGATCGATCCACTAAATGCATGGTGTGCCAAGTGGTCACCAGTGCTGGAAAGAACCCCGCAGCCAGGCAAGGGCACTGAAGAGGGACGGGTGCATGGGAAAGGCCAGTCGGAGAAGGGGCTATCTGGGCCAAGACCCTGGTCCTTCCACACCTTCCCCTTATACGGACGCCAACCACCAAAGAGCAGTAATTCTGAAGCAACAAAGGTAAGTCTTTCTCAGAAAGGGCCGGACTGGATGGTCAAGCAAGGTCCCTGAAGCAGAGCAGCCCAGTCCTTCACAGTGTCGCCGGGGCCTCCGGCCCCTCCCCGCCCCACTCACAGCATCCTGCGAACGCGGCGTCCTCGTCGGAGCCATCGCGGCACTGGACGACCCCATCACACACCATGGAGTGGAACAGGCACTGCTGGCGGCTTTTGCAGACAAAGTCCATGAAGCGCGTGCACAGGGGCTCTGAAAGGGGTCGGGGGCCGGGAGAAGGCCGTGAGCACCTGGGACTTGGGGGGTGGAGGGGACTCGCAAGCTCTGAGCAAAGGTGCCCTGGTAGCCACCATTCACTGGGCACATGCTGTGTGCTGAGCCCTGAGTGACAGCGCCTGACCCAGAAGTTCATCACTGAACTCTCTAGATGAGCGTATGAGGGATTTTGCTGTCCCGCTGTCACAATGAGAACAGAGCGGGTGGCAGCACTGAGTATCCAAGAGTACCCAGCTCACAGGGGTGGAGCCGACCAAAACTGACAGCCAGACCCGCCTGCCGTCAGTGCTCACGATTTCAATCACTCGTCACAGAATACTGGCTCTCTACTATTTTTTCTATAAAGGACCAGAGCTGGGGACTGAATCGTATCCCTAAAAATTCATATACTAAGGTCCTAACCCCAGGGTAACTGTATTTGGAGACAGGGCCTTCAAAGAGGTAATAAAGGTTAAAAGAGGTCATCGGGGGGCCCTGATCCAACAGGATCAGGTCCTTCAAAGAAGAAACCCAAGGCACATGGGCACAGACAAAAGGCCATCCAGGACACGGCCAGAAGATGGCCTTTGGACTCAAACTGCGACATCAGCCTGCCCCTGGGTCTCCAGTCTGCCAGCCTGCTCTGAAGATTTGGACTCGCAAGCCCTCATCGCTGCAGGAACGGATTCCTGAAAATAAATCTCTCCCTAGAGATACACACATCCTATGGGTTCTACTACTCTAGAGAACGGTGACTGACACGACTAGGGAGCAGATTCTCCAGGGTGTGCGAGTCCTACGGTCTCTGCTACGACTACACCCCACGGCCACTCTCACGTGCAAGCGGTCTGAGATGACCCGTAAACAGGTCATGACCGTGTTTAAAGAAAACTTCACGCCCTAGAACAGCGTACACCCAGGCAGGCAGGGTTTCCCCCACAGGCCAGCCTGCCGACCCCTGCGTCGCGACCACGGCTCTCAAGCCGGGCTGTCCATCACCATCCCCTGCAGCCCTTAAAAAAACATCCCAGCGCCCAGGCCACGCTCCAGACGGATTACATCCGGATCAGGGGGTGGGTGGGGAGGGGGAACCCAAGCACAGCAGACTCACAGAGGAGCACCACTGACCCAAGACAACCTCTGTGAGTCTAGAGGAAACCGGGATATAAGAATCACCTAGCCAAAAATGTTACCCCAGCAACACTAATAACACCAATGAAGTAGAAGAAAGTGTTCAGTTCAAAACGATGGGTCGACTACTGGAACATACTGCGACTGAACAACAGCGTTTACCGAGCTATGACCCCACTGCTACCCCCCCACTGCTACCCCCACCGCTACCTCCCCAGCCGCACCCCTGCTCCTCTTCCCCCAAACCACGGTGCCCTGCCACCATCAGCCTCTCAGAGTCCTGCATGAGCTCCGGTTAAAACCGAACCACCAGTGGGGCGCCTGGGTGGCTCAGTGGGTTCAGCCTCTGCCTTTGGCTCAGGTCGTGATCTCAGGGTCCTGGGATTGAGCCCCACATCGGGCTCTCTGCTCGGCGAGAAGCCTGATCCCCCCTCCAATGTGCCTGCCCCTAAGCCTACTTGTGATCTCGCTCTCTGTCAAATAAATAAATAAAATCTTAAAAAAAAAGAAAAAAGTTAACCACCAGCACGCACTGAGGAAATGCAACAATTCAGTCCAATGTGTGTGCTTCCCCGGGGCAGGGAGAGGGCTCACCGCAGTGCTGCTCGTCCGCGCCATCCGAGCAATCCCGCAGGCCGTCGCAGTGCTTGCTGGACGGGATGCACGTGCCATTCGGGCAGCGGAATCCATTGCACTTCTTCTCTGAAATGCAATTCGACAAGGGGCGAAGATGACGGAGAGGAAAGAGGCAGCCCCTCGCCTGCGTCGTTTGGGTAGAAAGCTGCACCACCCTAAGGAAGGTGGGGGACTGGTACCCGCGGCCACAGGTACCGACGTGTGCACACGGAGCCCAGCAATGCCATCATAAACGTGTAGCCTACCCGCACAAGTGAAAAGTAACATAAATACAAGGTTGTTCGCTGCAATGCTCCTTGTAACGCATGGAAAACCACCCACGTGTCCACCCACGGGAACTCTGTAATGCCTTATTGGACACGGAACACGGGGACAGTCATAAAGGCACTGAGGAAGCGCTCTGTAAAAAATGTGTCCTGCATACACAGTTGTATGGAAAAAAAAAAAAAAACAAGGTACAAAAAACATGCATAGCAGACTATTTGTATAAAAGATAACAAGAAGGGGCGCCTGGGTGGCTCAGTGGGTTAAAGCCTCTGCTTTCGGCTCAGGTCGGGATCCCAGGGTCCTGGGATCAAGCCCCACATCGGGCTCTCTGCTCAGCGGGAAGCCTGTTTCCTCTTCTCTCTCTCTCCCTGCCTCTCTGCCTACTTGTGATCTCTGTCAAATAAATAAATAAAATCTTTTTAAAAAAAAGGAGAGAAAACAAGAATACACAGTACATTTAAGTTTGCACATACACACAAAAATATCCCAAAAGGGTATCCCAAAAATATACCCAAAAGGGTATACAACCATAATTTCCTATGTGGAACAGGGTCAGAATTTGCCAGATGGGGAGAAAAATGTTTACTATACCCCTCCTGATACTTTTTTTCCATTTTGAACCATGAAAATGTGTTACATACTCATGAGTACATATTTTTAAGAAAAGTTTCAGTGATTTAAAAAAAAAAAAAAGGAGGAGGGATATGAATCCTGATTATACATCCTGGTCTATTAAAGCCTTCATAGAGCACCATCTTAATTCTTCAGGAACGCTAAACCAAAGCCCTTTTGGAGAAAGCCCATCCTAGAAATCTTGAGAATCTTAGGTTTCGCACTTAGTGGACAATTCTTAGCCTGAGGTAACCCTTCCTCCTGAATGCAGAGCTACTGCCCGATGTTAGGCTTCAAAGTAAATTCTAGCAGGTCAGGCATGGCCACTGAGAACCCAACTCTCAGGAGAATGGTTCCAGAAGGGTCAGCTATAAGGCAAGTGTAAGGGCCTGCCCCTCCCCTAGAGGAACTGGCTTGTGGACCCCGGACGTAGGGGCGGGGCAGGCCGGGTGGAGATGTCCAATCGGTGGGGCGCGCGTATATCCACTAGGGTGAATTGGGATTCAATTGGCTGCCTGTGTAGGGACGGGGCTCAACCACCCCTATAAAGGTTGGTCTGCAAGGCCGTCAAAGGGAGAAGGAGAGCTGTCAGGGGAAGAAGGAAGAAGAAGAAGCAGGAGAAGAGTCGGCGGGAGCAAAAGAAGAGCTGTAACACCTCTTGTAAGAGCTATAAGCACCGCCGGTGGCCCCGAGCTGCTGGCGGTCCAGACACCAGCAGTTCAGCTGCCGGCAGCCCCGAGCCACCTGCGGCCCTGCCGCCAGCAGCCCGAACTGCCAGCGGTCCAGACACCAGCAGTCCCAAGACGCCAGCAGCCCCGAGACACCTGCAGCCCCCATACGCCTGCGGCCCTGAGACACCAGCGGCCCCGACGCCAGAGGCCCCACCCACACACCGGGACCCTTGGCAGCGGCGCCGCGGGGAACAGCCTAGACGGCAGCAATCTCGCCGGGAACCCTGAGCCGCTGCCTCGCCACAGCTGTGTCATTCCGGGGAGTGGCTTCGTCTGGGAAGAGGCCTCCTCCTATGGGAGCAGCACCATCAGGGAAGAGGCTTCCTCCAGAGCGGCCTCGCTGGAGCAGCCTTGTCAGAGTGGCGTCATGGGGAGCAGAGTCTGTGTCATCTGTGTTGTCGTCCTTGTCATTGTCGCTGTCGTCATTGCCTCTTCGTCATTGGGAGCCGCCTCATCCGGGAGCTGCTTCCTCCAGAGTGGCCTCTTCTTGGGAGCAGCCCTGTCCAGGGAGCGACCTCACCAGCAGTGGCCTTCTTGGGAGTGGCCTCTTCTTGGGAGTGGCTCCAACTGGGGAGCGGCCTCATCTGCAGAGCAGCCTCGTCCGGAGCAGGCTTCTTGGGAGAGACCTTGTCGGAATCATCGTCGTCGTCTTTTCGTAAGAGATAGCCCTGACCGGTCAGTTTGATTTTTGATGCTTGGCGTGAAATAAAGCTTTGTTTGATTTTCGCTTTATATCAGTCTCGTTCCTTTGATCACGGACCCTAACAGCAAGAAAATGTGTTTTCACCCCATAAAAAGCCATCATGGAAGAGGAAATTACTCAAAGGACATCAAACAGAAAATAGTAAATGAGTACCTGAGTTGGGGAAATATCTAATGTCTCTAAGAATAACAGCTTTTTTAAAAAAGTATAAAATTAAGGGGCGCCTGGGTGGCTCAGTGGGTTAAGCCGCTGCCTTCGGCTCAGGTCATGATCCCAGGTCCTGGGTTCGAGCCCCACATCGGGCTTTCTGCTCAGCAGGGAGCCTGCTTCCTCCTCTCTCTCTGCCTGCCTCTCTGCCTACTTGTGATTTCTCTCTGTTAAATAAATAAATAAAATCTTTAAAAAAAAATAAAAATAAAAAATAAAAAAAGTATAAAATTAAAATTATACGAGACAAACTCCCGTTCATTCAATCAGTGGAAACAGCTAAAAAAATAAAATGCAAGCTCAAGGGAGACTTGGGGAAACAGACACGACACTACTGGTAGAGACACTTTGGGTATCACTGCTTGGAAACGCAGTCTGGGGACACTTCATGAGAATCACTGAGGTCCATCAGGACCGCTGACCCAGCAATGCCATACTGAGGAACATGTCCTAGGAGGGATCGTCAAGGAAATATAAGCCTTTGTTTCCAAAGAAATGGATTAATTTTACGACGCATGATAGCGTAAAACTAAAAACACTCAAATGCCTGACCAGGAAGCAACTAAGTGAGCCAGAGAAAAACGAAGTAAGATGTGTCTGCCATGAAAATGCTGAGTCTAGAAAAACAGAGATCGAGGCAAACATCTTTAAGACGCTGACATGGGAGCAATAGGGTGTACAACATGCCGACAAGCCTACAATCCCACGAAGATCTGGAAATACGGTGTAAGTAACAGGAAATACATACCGGTTTCTGACCCTGGCTACTGGCACAGAGCTCTTGAAACCCTTGTAATTCTGTAGGAGACAGAAGTGTCTCATGTTCTAATGGGGCAAATCTGGGTGGACTCCTGCACAGCTTTTGGATAGGGGCTGGTCACCAGAAAAATCATGCCATGATTAAGGCTTGGAACTTTGAACCCCACCCCGGATCCTCCAGGAAGGGGCGAGGGATGGACACTGGGGTAATGATCAGCCAGACCCAGGCAATAAAGTCACTATAAAAATCTTAAAAGTTTGGGGCTCAGAGAGCCTCCAGGTTGTTGACCTCAGAGATGCTGGGAGAGCGGCAGGTCTGGAGAGGGCACGGAAGCCCCAGAATGCCTCCCCATACCTTGCCCTACCCATCTCCTCCATAGGAACGTTCATTCTATCCTCTACACATCCTTTTCTAACAAACGAGGAGACGTGTTTCCCTAAGTTCTGTGAGACATTCTAGTAAATCACTGAACCCAAGAAAGGGGACCCGGATGTACAGGTGGTCAGTCAGAGGGATGGGTGACAACTCGAGGCTGGTGACCAGCATGTGAGCTGGAGGGCAGTGCTGGGGACCTCGCCCTCCTCCTGTGAGAGAGACGCCATCCAAGGAAGATGGTGTAAGGACTGCATTAGCTGGAGGACCCCCAGCTGGTGCCGAAGGATTACGTGGTGTGGAAAACACACGGTGGCCACAAAGTGTTGGAAGTACTAAGCAAGCAGAGGAGAAACACAAGGATTCTCTTCCTACAGACGTTAGAGAAAAGGGGTAACGAGAGAGGACCCTAAAGATATTTGTCATAAAGCAGAATTTTACAAATCGTGTTTGTGTGGCAGCTACTTTGTGAAGGTAAATGACCACCTCAGAGTTCTCTCTGAAATTGGTTATGCTGAAAGAGTCCTGCCTTTGGGGCGGTGAGCCATTTTCCCACAGGACCATGACAGAGGACTCTGAGTCATAACACATGCCACTGATACAGAAATAGTTGGTTAATTTGCACGGAACCCTGGTCATATCTGTAGGTGGTGACGGTGTTTAGCACTCTGGGTGCATGAACTGGTTTCCGTTTCTTTGTTTCAAAGTTGTTAGGGAAAGGCAGTGAGGCATGACAGCCTGCCTGCCAGTGAGGACGACACTACACACCCCCTCGACACCCTATAGCAGAGCCACAGAGAACCGTGAGGGCACCTCTGGTTGTCTGCGTGGACCCGGGCGCGGGAGAACAGTACCCCAATCCCCGGCCCATCTGATGCCTGTCTTCCGCGACGGCAGATACGAGGGACGCTCCCGGGAGAGGCCAAAGCATGGGCATTTACCACAGTTCACTGGGTCCTCATCGGAACCATCCTGGCAATCCATGTCACCGTCGCATGCCCACCGCTGGGGGATACAGTGTCCGTTGTGGCACTGGAAGTTGGAGGCCTCGCAGGTGTGATAGATGGCTGTCAGCAAGAGAGAGGAGAGAAAGCGTCAATGCCGCCCTCACCCCCCTCCCCCACCAACTGCCAAGGAGCTGACCAGAGAGAGACGGCGCTGGGTAATACGGGGGGCGCTGGGTAATACGGGCGGGAAAGCCCGGAGTGCCAGAGTTCCTCCCTGGCCAGGAGCTAGGCACCTGGGTTGCCCTGAGGGCAGTAGAGTACAGCCTCCTGATCAAGGAAATCCCTTGACTCTGTGAGTCTGTGAAGTTACATAAGCTTAGACACACAGGTTTAAAAAGAATCATTCACGGTCCGCCACCACCTACGACGTGAGGGTTAGTCCCCATTCACAGATAAGAAATAGCCATAGAGGGGCACCGGGGTGGCTCCGTTGGTGAAGCGTCTGCCCTGGGCTCAGGGTGTGATCTCAGAGTCCTGGGATGGAGCCCCGAGTGAGGCTCTCTGCTCAGTGGGGAGCCTGCTTCTCCCTCTGCCTCTCCCCCTACTCTTGTGTTCTCTCTCACACTCTCTCTCAAATAAAGAAAATCAGTTTTTTAAAAAATGAAAAAAAAAAAAAAAAGAAATAGGCTTTAGAGAGATTAAGAAACTTGCCCACATTCGCAAAGATAATTAAATAAGGACGCTGGCCCCCTCTAAGTCCAAAGCCTGTGTGGCTCCTGGTCTGCTCTGTCTTGCAAGTTTATCTTCTCTCATCAACCCACTCACTCGTCCAGATTCTGTGCGACAAGGAGAGGTGGTGTGGGCCCCAGAGACCTGCTCTAGACCTGGTCCAGCCACTCTTTGGGGGCCTCAATTTCATGATCTATATTGACATATAAGGACCCTTGTAAGCTCAGACAGGCTGTGATCTTAAAATTCTCAATAAATGACCCAATTTCAAATGTGGAAAACCTCAGATTCAGAGAGCACAGAAGACTTATCCAAACTCTCACAGGAAGGTCCCAGAACCTCCTCGCCTTATCTAACTCTCTCGACCGTCGGGAGGGACGTCCCCCAGCCTACGACATATGGTGTCCGCTACAATCATTAGAAGAAAAAGACGCAAGTGAAACAGTGCCATTGTTACAAACCGACAGCCTTCTTTGCATACATGGGCTGAGGCCACCTGGAAGTCCTTTAGAAACGTCTCAAAACCCTGGTGAAAGACTAGTTCGAACACAGAGTAACTGTTTCAAATCCAACCAGCACTACTGTCCGTCGGATTTCCCCTTCCTCTGCTAAAACAGAAAGGTGTTTGTGTCTGCTCGTGGCTGAATGGAAGCCAGGTGTGGCCTTGTTTACCACGGACATAAAATAATACAACCAAGAGGGATGGGCTGTTAGCTTAACTGTGCGAACAGGATGTCTTTGCAACAGACGAGGCAGAACCAACAAAAGTGGGTTACTGAGTGCATACTACAGTTATTTAATGTGATCAAGATGGTTGGCAATTGTTACTCAAGGATTAGCAAAATTGGCTTCCAATGCCCTCTAGAATTTCTACTGAATTTGAGGCTATTTTGTGCAGCAGTCTGAAATGCAAAGAAAGTGATTTTTCAAACCACTTTAAAACAAGTGGTGGTCCATTACCTGCTGTCTTCTCATCTCTCTGAAGATCAAGGTTATAGGTGTAGCGTGCAAACAGGTCTAGAGGAAGTTTCGATATTTTACAACCTTTGGCACTTGGAATCCACTAAACCATCTTTTTAAAATATACTTCTATCTCTGATAAGAGGACTATGGGTATGTTGCACAGTACGTGAGTTTTTGTACTAGTAACAGCCACTGCCTGGAAGACTTCTGATCTATTGGTTTTACAAGTCTGACCGCCCTTGAAAATACTCCGCAGCAAAGCCTTGCTCATGTTCATAAAATATACTGTCGCCTAAACTCACTGCCCTGGTGAGCTACTTGTTATTATTCAGCTTATGCCTTTCCCTTTTAATTGAAAACAATTTCGGAGTGCTGATGGAGTTTCCAAATGACCATTCTGGGAGGCACGTCTGAGATCTCCAAATATCTATCACCGAAGCTGAGCTCAGAAAGACTAATCAGTTTGGTAAAATTTCATTTAAGTGGCCTGTTATGAATGGGATTCTTTTCCTGAATTTTCCCATCTTCTGAGTAACTTACTAGCTCTCTGACATGGAGTGTCTTAATTACCATAATACATGTTCAATTACCACCTTTTTCTTTTAATTACAAAGAGGGAAGAGACTGACTTTAATACAGACTAAAGAATGGGGGGAGAAAAATAAGAATCCTCCATGTGGCAGGAATCATTGTAACTGGATGGGCTAATGGGGTAAATGACCATGAAATTAGAGGGTCGGGTTTCTAATAGAGGCCATTATCCTACACCTAACTCTCTGACTGGGACAGATCCTCCTTGACTCAACAAGACCCTCTGGAAAACTTGATCAGAAGCATTAACCAAATACAAGTGGGGCAGAAGAGATGAATGAATTCACATGGTAAGAAAGCGCTACCACGTTCATTTCCAAGGGCTGGACCATGAAGAAGCAAATGGGCAGAGAGAAAATGCAACTATCGATTCAACCTGAAGGATGAGTGACACAGAAGGAATAACATAAAGCATAGAGAAGGGGCCTTGAAAAATAAAAGGCAGACTTTGAAAAAGAACCAGATGGAAATTCTGGATACAAAAAATATACTCGTGGAAATAAGCGTAGCTCAGGGGATGTGTGGAACAGCCCATTAGATTCAGCTAGAAAGAGAATTGTTGAACTGGAAGAGAAGACTGAGGAAGTAACTCAGATGCGAGCACAGAGTCATAAAGAGGCGGCAAATACAAAACCAGGAAGCATGAATGACAGAAGGACCCAGCTCGACAGACCCCTGAGAGTAAGCTACCTGAAGACGAGACCAGAGAAAATAGCAAATAGAGTTGAAAAGAGCCTGCCTGTGATTCCCCAGAATTGGTGAAAAACAAATCTTCAGCCTCTAGAAAGAAAACAAGACTTGAGCAGGCTGAATAAAGATCATTTCGCTAAAGGAAGTCAAAACGCCTAACGAGAACAAACAGATACCTGGGGAGAAAACGTCTGATTGAATAAGATCACCTGCCAGGAGAATTCAAATCAACACAGAAGAGGCCGGAAGGAAATAGAATAGTCCCATCAGAAAATTTAAAGGAAGGGCGCCTGGGTGGCTCAGCCGGTTAAAGCTTCTGCCTTCGGCTGGGGTCATGATCTCAGGGTCCTGGGATCGAGCCCCACATCGGGCTCTCTGCTCAGCGAGGAGCCTGCTTCCTCCTCTCTCTCTGCCTGCCTCTCTGCCTACTTGTGATCTCTGTCTGTCCAATAAATAAAATCTTTAAAATAAAATCTTTGAAAAAAAAAAAAAACATTTAAAGGAAAATTACTACAAACCGAGAAACCCAGATCCATCTAAATTCAGGATTGAGAGTGAAATAAAGACACGTTTATGGAAACAAAATCTTGAAAGAGCTTACTATTCATGGACTCCTGTTGCAAGAAACAGAGAAAGATGGACCCGGGAGAGAGATGTCAGATACAAGAAGTAAAGGTAAATGGTTAATAAAATATAATAAAAGTGATGAATGTTAGTGTTCTTAAAACATACAGCTAAAATACAAAGTATTTTTGGAGTCTGTTCTCAAGTCCCTGCAGGTCTAGGGGAGGGCAACGTTACCACACAAAGACACACAGGGTGTCTTGAGCGTAACCGCTGAAAGAACAGAAATCAAATGTTTAAGCTCAAAATCCATGCAGGGAGGTGGGGAGAAGGGAATAAAGAAAACTCAGTCCCCGGAAAACCAAAAGCAGGACAGAGAAGAACAAAGACCATACACGCGAGCGGAGGCCAACAGGAAGTCTGCCGACCTGGACTGATCTTCTCTGGCTTTGCAGGTGACTTGGGTGATCAGACCAGGAAAGGAGGGGACACGCCACATATCTTAAGAAGCTCACAGCTGACCGCCAATTATTTTGAGATGATGGGGAAGGAAAATCGTCTTTAACAGATCTGGAAGAACAGTCACTGGAAAAAGGGAACAGGGGAGGCGCAAGCACTTTACATTTTCCCCAGATAGCCCTGTCAAAAAATAAATAAATAAGATAAAAATCAGAGAGAAAATCAGGAATCTCGGACAAACCCTCCCACAGACAGGAGTTGACAATTCATCCCGGAGGAGCAGCACATGCTGCTGAAACACACACAACTGACTAAAGTGGTTATGCTAACAAGGTGTTCAATCATTTTGCAATTTACTAAACTGAAATGCCCAAGTGCACCCCTCTAATTTATTAACCAATTATCCACCCAGGCCCAACACTTCCAAACAGCACTCCGTGGTTCCTGGGCTGACAGCAGTTCCTTTGTGGACCCTGGCTTTTCCTCCGCCTGCAGGCCATTTGGAGAGAAGCCTTTTCCCGAAGTCCTTCGAGAAGCGGAGGTGCAGACACTGAGACTGACCCAGAAAGGACAGGGGGGCCAAGTTTAGGTTAAGTTCATAAGGGGATAGAACTGGGTAACACCACAGATCATCCTGTGGGATGATATGGCATTTGAGATCCATTTACTCCTGAAGGTCATAGAAGGTCACCTCAAAATGAAAATGAACTCAGAGAAATAGCTGTGTAAACCACATGCAGCTGGCTGATGGCTAGCTGAAATGGCTAGCTAAGAAATGGCTAAAGGGGTCTATTTCTTAGAGCCTCGGCTCTACGATCGCGTAGGGCTGCCGGGCTAAGCAGCACACACACACAAACACACACAGGTGCTATGAAGGGAGAGCAGAAAATACTGACCGGTACAGTTGGCTTCATCAGACCAGTCCCTGCAGTCGTTGTCCCCATCGCACACCCAGGACGAGCGGATGCACATCCCAGAGCTGCAGCTGTACTCGTCGCTCCGGCACTGGTGCATTTCTGCGGGAGGGAGCACAAACACAGAGCTGGGAGGACAAACGCTTACTCAGAAACCCATCTCAAACCGAGCTCAGGTGTCGGCGTCCCTAAGGGCCAGAGATGCATGCATTATCCATCACTAATTATCCAGAGACAGCGTGGATCGTAACCGGGGGCGCCAGCCCATCGAGGACAGACTCCAGGTGGGCTGAGATACCGACACCCTCACATTTTTTAAAGAGTTTATTTATTTATTTATTTGAGAGCCAGAGAGTGCAAGCAGAGGGAGGGGGTGAAGATAGAGGGAGAGGGAAAATCTCAAGTAGACTCCAGGCTGAACGTGGAGCTCGATGCAGGGCTTGATCCCAGGATCCCAAGATCACAGCCTGAGCTGCAATCAAGAGTGTCAGACGCTGAACCGACTGAGCTATCCAGGTGCCCCTGACACCCTCACATCCTTGCCATTGGCTGCCTCCAGGCCATGAACAGCATTATCCATGCACCTCAGGGCACTTCACAAATACTGTCTAAGCTTGCTACAAGGGGAAGGTTAGGAGGCAATGCTCCAGTTACCCAGAAAGTAGAATCCTCAACAATTCTCAAGAAACAGAAGCTTCTAGAGACAGAGCCTGTGGTTTCAGAAAAGAAGTTATGAGAACAAGGGAGCCGATCAGTTTGAGATGCTCAGATTGGGGAAAGTGAAGATAAGTGCTGAGCTCCCAACATAGAGGAAACTGGGGCCCTTCTGCGGGCAGAGCTCCAGGGACGCTGGCTGGCTGGCTCTCTCTAGAAAGGTGGGGTCCTAAGGCAAAAGAACCCACGCAGCCTGCCCAAGACCTGCAAGCAGGTTACACCGGCAACATCTTTCTAGACCCTGGGAATCTCAGTCAAATGGAATTGTAAAAGGGGTAGCCAAGCCAGGAGCCCAGGGTGGCTCCCCGAGTTGAGTCGTTTGGGTTGATGGTGAAGTTGGAAATTCAGATATTGATGGGGAAACGGTCTGGAGACTCATGAGGACCTGGCTCTGAGCATATCCGGGACTGAGACCCTGGGATGGATTCGGGAGATATTAGCACAAACAGACTGTGGACAAGGAATCTGATGCTGGACTCTCCTTCCTACAAAGCTGTGCCCTTCAACCCTGTGCAGGAGCGAAGGAGGGAATGGGAGGAATGCAGAGAAAACAGCACTGAATCCCAAAGACTCCCTTCCAGAACTTTCTATCTTTACAAAGATGAGGGAAAATGAGGGGACCCCCATACATACAAAATTCCTCTAAGAGCCAGCCAAAGGGCATTTCCCTTGCCCCCCTCATTTCAGTCCCTGGGGTCAAACGACCTGCTGGGGAAAAGGCAGGTCCCATCCGTAAACATGTGCGCGGAAGGTGCGGAACCTGACCCGTGGGTGGGCAGGGAGAGCCACGAACTCATCACGCTGTCTGGGTTGGCGTCTGGCCCTGTTCTCACTTCCCCTTCTCAGTCAGGACTCCTTCGGTCTGGTGCGCTGCGAGCACCGCAGGAGGTTTCCTCCTTGGACGGCCAGCAACACTGAGTGTGGTACCAGAGCCACTCCTGACAACAGGCCTTCTGCACTGGACAGGGCCAGGTGCGGCAGCGAGAAGGGGGGAACCACAGGCTCCGGGTCCATATCCTGACACAAACCAAGAGTGTCACCTTGAGTAAGTCCCCTCAGTCATTTAATTGGAAATCAAGAGGGCTGAGCTAGAGAACCCCAATCACTCCTGGCAATTCCAACACACTATTTTTCTAAACATAAAAATTTCCATTCAGAAAACAGATGTTCGAACAATGTTTGTACCATCTGCTGGCTTCCAACAGTTTACTGAATTAGACTGGTTTAAAAAACAAAAAACACAACGTTCGCAAAGGTATAGATCTGTGTCTTCAGGAGGCTAATCTCATAGCCACCCAGACATGGGCCAAGTCTGTGCCGCATAGAGCTGTTATTAACTGTCTGTATTTAGTCAGAAATCTCCCTATCTCATCATGGTCACACAGCTGGGTATCAGAAACCCTGATGGGGGTGACTGGGTGGCTGTCGGTTAAGCGTCCAACTACTGGTTTCGGTTCAGATCATGATATCGGGGTCCTGGGATGGAGCCCTGCTTTGGGCTCTGTGCTCAGCAAGGAACCTACTTAGGATTCTCGTGTGTTCTCTCTCTCCCTCTGCCCCTCCCCTCTCCTGCGTCTCCCCTCCCCCCACCACCTGTGCACACAAGTGCATTCTCTCCCTCAAAGAAAGAAAGAAAGGAAAAAAAAAACCAGGACACTTCCAGAAAGCCTCCATCTGCAGCGCACAAAAGCCCCATGAGCAAGGGTGCTGCTCCACTCAGGAGTGGGGTTCCTGGACATCATGTCCCCTTACCACAGTGACTTTCATCGCTGTTGTCGCCACAGTCGTCCTCAAGGTCACATTTGTAGGAAAGTGGGATGCAGGTCCCAGACTCCTGGCAGCGGAACTGGGTGTCCAGATCACAGACGGTAGTCGCTACACGGGAAGAGACAACATACTCGTGAGGGACAATTTATTCCCTGGCCAACACCGCCCCCCCACCCCCGTGGAAAACGAATTGAAACAGAGAAGGAAGCAGACCTGAATTGCAACAACAGACAAAAAAAAAAAAATCAGTCCCGTGAGAACCTGACATTTACAAGCAAGGGAGAGAAGGGCAGGACGGCTTCCAGATGGGCAGCGGGCTGGGAGGGTGAGAAACTGCCCTCAGCTGGGAGAGAGACTGATGGGCTGGATCACCTCGTACGGCCTCTAAGTCAGCAGCAAAGACACCTTCGTCTAGACAGCGACCACGGAGAAGCCCAGTCCCACGTGCTCCTCATACTGATGACACAGGAGGTATCGGGCAAGAATTCTGCAGCGGGCACCTGGGCCCTGTCGTCAGGCAGGACTGGGTTTCAGATCCTGGCTCTGCCTCTCCCTCAAGCAATTAACTTGAACCCCCTTGGGCCTGCCTCCTGCACAGCAGGAGGAGGTTAAGGTCAGGTGGCCAAGTGCTGTGATGACAGAAAGACTAGATACGGATCTCAATTCTGTAACTTATGTAACCTACTGATGTGCGCCTCTGTTTTCTCTACTGTAAAACGGAGATAACAGAACACCTACGCCGAGGCAGTATTATGAATGTAAATAAGCAAATCGGTTTGGGACCAGAGCCATGACATGGGCTGCAAAACGGAATAGCTCTAAACCAATGTCATGTCTCCTCCTTGTCCTTCCTCTGCCCTCCTGCACCAGAATGAGTAGAGACACAGATCCTTCTCCTTCTAAACGGAAATCATCTGGGGTTAGGGGGGAGCACAACCCCTAGAACCCAGCAAAAGACCCTCGAGGCGAGGCTTTGGGGAGGAAGGCCGCACTCAGGAGCGGCTGACACATGAGGTACCACATGACAGAACAGGATCCGGGGGTGGGGGAGCAGCGGTGTGCCAGGAAATAAAAAGCCAAGGGCAACGCTATACAGTTAGACATCCCAGCGGCTCTTATTTGAGGCTCCATTTCTTCTCTGTAATTGAGCTCATGGTGGGAGGCAGAGGATGAATACAAAAATGACAAGGCTGCAGGGGCTTCCCGTCAAAACCCAGAGTGCCTGACAAGTTCCCAAGGCAGGAGTCTGTGCGCGCGGGAGGGAGATGAGCTGACAACAGCCCTCCCCGGCTCCCCGGTCGCCACTCCCCTTCTCCTCCCCTGCAGCTGATGGGGATGCTGTGATTAGCTGCCCAGACAGCAGCAGCACCCTGTAACAGCCTGTCCCTTCCCTGCAGCCCTGCCCACGGACGGGGCGCCTCCACCATCAGGATAACCACAACTCTCATCCTCCTCGATAAGGGAGCCACTCATGCAAGCACAGTCAGGCACCCTCTCCAGTTCCCAGCTCCACGTTGTGACCCCTGCACCCCACCTCACCACCTCCCCACTGCCGAGTGGAATGAATAGAGAGAGAGCAGAGCAGCAAGCAAGTTCCACGGTCCCATGGTCCCGGGGAAGGTCGATCCCAGCAGACGCTGACACCAGACCACGAGGAGGTCAGTGCCAGCTGCACACTTAACCCAGAGGAGGATTGTGAACGGTGTGTGGAAGCCTGTGAGGCTGGCACTGAGCTCCAGGGCTAGGGGATGTGGGGAGAGGGCATCCCTCCTGAAGATGGAGGGAGCTCTCTCTCTCAGAACACTGCACTGGTACAAGATCTCAGCTTGTCACCTAGTGGAACCCAAAGCCCCTGCATGGAATCCCCGTCGATCGGACACAAGGTCATCTAGTTTAAATCTGTCTGCTTCCACTAAGGTTAATCATGTCTGGACAATCTTCACAGCAAGGTGTTAATTCTAAGAAGCATCTCCTCTCCCACCCCATTATGTAAGAAAGTCCTTTCTAGGCTCGGGTCCAGCGTTGTTGATATTTATTGTTTTTAAGGAGCTTTGGCTCTTCCCCCACAAATATCGCCCTCTCCAGAGACCCT
The DNA here is from genome assembly GCF_902655055.1 of Lutra lutra. Taxonomy (NCBI): domain Eukaryota; kingdom Metazoa; phylum Chordata; class Mammalia; order Carnivora; family Mustelidae; genus Lutra; species Lutra lutra. The sequence continues at coordinate 17,279,331 of NC_062287.1, read as the reverse complement.
GGTAGGTAGAGAAGGTTGTATCAGTGTCCTTTTGGCAGAGAAGAAAACAGAGAGAGTCTAACGCTTCTCCAGCTCTGCCATTCAGTAGTGAGCTCATCTCCCTGCTCCACGGAAACCAAGGAGAAATGATTAAGAAAGTGTTAGTTAAATAACGTCCCAAGCACCAGCAAGGCCAGCACAGAGGTTTGCTGGGACCAGGTGAGTTCAGGGAGTCGACTGCTAAGCTTGCTTTCTGGCTGGGGGCGGGAGGAGTAGGGCATGGGAACCAGGCATAGACCCCACAGATGGCTGCCGACATATGTCCACCCCGGAGCCAGGCATCACCCACTCTTCTCAAAGCCCAAAGGGGTAAATGAGCTTCTGGCTTTCCAATGGGAAAATATTTGCAAGAGAAGCCTTCACAGTGGTTTCTGGCTTCCCTGCTTCTGGTCTTCCTCCCATCCAGTGCCTTCTGCCCACAGCTTATCTTTCCAAAGACAAAAATCTTATCATGCTATTTCAGCGGTTCCCAACGGCTCTTCTGAAGAAAGCCCACAGGCACTTGCTGCCCTGGGCCCCGTCACGAGCCCGTCTGCCCCCTGCCCCACAGCTTCCATAGTCACGTCAACAATGAGCCACACCAGCTTCCTAACCATGCCTTACACGAACTGACCTCTGGGCTTTCACACCTGGTGTTCTCCTGCCAACAACCATGCTCCCTCCACCTCTGCTTGGTTCAGCCCTGCTCACATTTCAGGGTTCCCCATAAATAGCAACCCGAGTCTGAGTTGTGTGCTCTTCCCCGATGCACAGGGCGCCTCCCCATTACAGCTCTACCGTAACCACGTCTCCACTCTCCCGACTCCCCTATGGAGTCAACTCCGTGTTCGACTGATCAGCCGGTACCCCAGGCCACGCACAGAGTCTAGCCCAAAGGAGTCCTCAACAACTACTTGCTGAGTGAATGTAGGAACGTACTACTCATGGTCCGAGGGCCAAGCGCCTCCTTGGAAGATAATGTCAAAGCTATCAAAAATTAAAACCTGGCAGTAAATAAGTCTACTCATTATAAGTAGTTATTTGTCTTTAAACCCGTGCCTCAGTAATGCCCCTCAGAAAGCACACAGCCCGAGATGATGTTTCCATGTGCACAGATCAATGTCCCCACATTTCAGGCCTGACGAGGCATCCTCAGTCAGGGAGAACCGTCTCTCTGGAGACGGGCAGCCAAGAGCTGCTGACTGGATGGCATACAGGAATGAAAGTTGTTTCCCATCTCTGAAAAGGCTGAATTTACAGACCAAGGGATGTCACCTGGTCACCACCTTTGTCACGGTAGTAAAGCCACAATGAGAGCCCAGACTGCCCGACTCCGCAGTCAGCTCGGTTCCAGTGGGGAGATGCTGACCGGTCAACCCTCTGGAACGAGCAGTTCCCTTACTGGTGGGGCTGGGTTTTCAATAACAACCTATTATCTACGTGTCTTCTCTGGTCTCTGAGCCCCATCAGCCAGCATGGGCATCACTGGTCACTGGTGGGCACCACAGGCTGCAGGCCCCCCCAACCTGGGCAGAGCTGGCTGGCCAGCCTTCCGAGTACAGTCTGTGCGCCCCGTCCCGAAAGCCCGGCCGAGCCAGGAAGACTCACGGCAGTTTCTCTCGTCGCTCATGTCACCGCAGTCATTGTCAAAGTCACACCACCAAATGCTGTTGATACAGTTCCCGTTGCTGCAACGATACTGGTTCCGGAGACAGGTGTTCTCTGGACAGCAGGGGTAGGTGGGGGGGGGAGGGGAAGAGACCCGTATTATTCTTACGGCCAGAGCGCGAGACCTTCACTTTTCACTGAGTTTCCATTTCTCTTCCTCAAATACCATGCCTTACGTGGTAAAGAGGAAAATGGTGCCTAGCACACCTGCACATGGGAGCGTACGACAGAGACCTCCTCCCTTCCTCTCTTAATTATAATTAAAGGACAAGAGGCCAGCTGGATCGGTGTTGGGGGTGTTTATAAGGGTGATAACGGCAATGGTGCCAGTTGGGTCCAATGGGTCGATACCAAACATCGCCGTCATAAAACACTAATTATACAAGGAACTGCTTAAGGGGCTCTATCTACACAGTACGAAAACATACATGTTCCACAGATCTGTACCTATCTGTATTTTTGTATATACAACCATTACATCCACATATATTCCATTTTTCAGCCAAGTAGATGACAAAGATACATAATACTCTGAGGACCTTATTCCACTCATGACACACAGGAAAAAAAAAATGCATTGTTTAGTAAACCAAGACAAGAACACATGAAGGCTGGCCTCTTGTTTGGGTCACCAAAAGCATTCTGAAAGAAAATATTAAAAAGCTGTTCTCTAACTTAATTGTTAACACTTTTTCTTTATGAATAGCTTTAAGATGGTGTCTGGAGCCTGAAAGAGACTCTCCTGTGTCTACAAAAGGAAGGGTAAGCCTTTCTCCATGTGTATTTCTTATAGGAAAAGGGACCACAGGGCTCCTTTGTGTGCCCACCCCCTAGGACTAAGAGGCTTCTGTGAGGAGGGAGGTTGCGATTCCAAAGCCAATATAACTGTGAGAATTAAAAAAAAAAAAAGGCAGGGATGTGGGTGCTTCCTGGCAGGGCCCTTCTTCCAGAGGTTCACCTCATTCACAGTAAGGCCAGGCTGGGAACATGAATCAGACAGGAAAGAAAGATCAAGACAGGTTCTGAGGAAAAATTTTAGAATCCATGTATTTAAATTCAAAGGAAGAGTGGATGAGGCTGCTACGGCCACTTGGTCACAGCGTGAGGTGAAGCCTCAGAGTCTGTAACATCGTTCCCAATGTTCTGGATGTTTCCGGGCTGGCAGGGGTGAGGGGCGGGGGAGAACTGCTACGTGAGCCTCGGTGAGCTTGTAGAGTCCCACCAGTCCTTTCTCCAAGTCGGGCTTGGTCCCAGCTTACAGGAAGCAAGGACAAGGGATGGGTGAGGAGACAAAAAGAGGACATCGAGGAAGGCCTGTGTCATCTGACAGGAAAACCAAAAGCACAGTTATCGTGTTTATACAAACCACGCAGGGCTGTTCCCGATGAGGACTGAGGAGCACAGGCCTCAGAACCCGGACCAGGATGTCTCTTAAAGGATCTAGCGGATTTGATTTTTACCGAGGGCATTTCAATCACCCAAACCCACGGGGAACAGAGAGGGGAACAGAGAGCGCTGGGAGAAGGGAGGGAAGAAGTGGGGGAGGCCAGCGGGCAGAAAAGATGACTAGGACCCACCTTCTTTGAGGCAGGTGTCGTTCTCCCGCTGGTAGCCTTGAGGGCACTCACACATCAGGTCCCCGGATGGGAGGATGCTGCTGGCCACGCCCTCCGGACACCTGCAGCTTTTACTATTGTTGGCCTTGGGCAAGCACAGCAGGCTGCACGGCCTGGACACGCAGGCATTGCTTCCTGGGGAGAAGACAAACAGCGGCCGCATCCAGGTTAATCGGGACTGGGGAGACCCCGGACGGGGGACTGAAATCCAAGACCACCCCCTCCTTTTACAGACTGGACAGTGTGAACAAAGCTTGGAAAGACAAAAAGGGTATAGCGGCCACCTCTGCTCAGAGCCCAGATAGGGGCCATGCCATGCAGGGTCTCCGGCCCAAGAAGCTGCCCTGGAACCAGGCCAGGCATCAGCCACGTGTCCTGGGAATTCGGAACGGGGCTAGTGAGGAACCACAGAGTCACTGGGGAGCTGGACCTGGGAGCTGGTCCCAGAGTGCAGGTGTCAAAGGGGATGCAGGGCACAGACGAGCAGAAACAGACTCAAGAGAGGGAGTCGAGGGCACCTGGGTGGCTCAGTGGGTTAAGCCTCTGCCTTCAGTTCAGGTCATGATCTCAGGGTCCTGGGATCGAGCCCCGCATCGGGCTCTCTGCTCAGCAGGGAGCCCACTTCCCCCTTTCTCTCTGCCTGCCCCTCTGCCTACTTGTGATCTCTATCAAATAAATAAATAAATAAAATCTTAAAAAAAAAAGAGAGAGAGAGGGAATCAAGAGAACACAGCAGACTTCCGGAGGTGAGGAAAAAGATAACACCGGGGCCCCCAGGGGAGAGGAAAAGAGAGAGAGAAAGGGCAGCTTGGCCATTCCAGCACCAGGCCCCATCAGGCTCACCTGTTTTCCATCTCTGAGTTCCTTACAATCTCCCTTTATGTTTTCATTAGCCCATTTGACTTGCGTTAGCGTGAGTGGGGTTCTGCTCCTAAGACCCCACAGCCCTTCATTTGGAGCCAACCACCTGAGTCATGACGGGGCCCCGGACAAAAATCTGGGTTTCTGCCTCTCGCTTCCTCAGTGCCCGAGCGCAGCCACCGAGCTGAACGAAGACCCAGCCATGGGGCCCTTATCAGCCTTCACACTATGAGCCACACAATAAACCCACACGAGGCTAGTAAATGCAGACCTGTCCCTATTTCTAATCTTGTCTCTGGTTCGGCTTTCCAAAGAAAGGGCCGGATACAAGTCCATAAAATCCTTCACTGTAGTCTGGAGAGAGAACCTTTGTGGATGAACAGTGATGAAAAAGGTATCTTCCTACCCCCACACCTTTCTTGAAGGAGGGGATGGGATGCATAAATCGTTTTGTCATAGCTGGACACACGATGTGACTACTGAGCACCATAAATGCCACATCAACCATGAAATGGATGCTTGTTCTTTTGGCTGTGACGGTTCGGCATCAAAACTGGGGAAAATAAACATAGATACTTTGCTAAAACTCGACTAATAATGTTATGTTATAAATGATAATGTTTTGCCATCTCATGGACAGAGAAACCCCCCTGCTGTCCCCCCAAGTCACATCCAAGCCACCTGCTTCCAACCAGCCAAGATTTTAGCTGTGTCATACCTACACCGAAATGCAGGTTGGAAAACAGGGTCCATTAATGACAATCAGTATTGATATGGGTGACCACTCCCGCAGTAGCTCTGGATGGGCTGGCACTTCATCAGAGTTTAACTGGCATACACATAAACTAAAAATTGCAGGGGCACCTGGGTGACTCAGTGGGTTAAGCGTCTGACTCTTGATTGGGGCCCAGGTCATGACCTCAGGGTGGTGAGATCGAGGCCCACGTCAGGCTCCGTGCTCAGCACAGAGTCTGCTGGGGATTCTTTCTCTCTCCCTCTGCCCCCATCCAGCTCATGCACGGGCACACTCACGCACGCTCTCTCTTTAAAATAAATAAAATCTTATAAAAAATAAAAATAAAAACGGCAGTGATGCAGCAACAATGTTGTTTCAATGCTAAAGACCAGAGAGTATGAAGAATTCCCAAAGACATGAAGTACACACACCCACAGACGAGAATCCATATGAGGAAACATTCAGAAGTTTCTACAAATAATTCAGCCCACTCTAAAGGTAGAGTTACCATAGCAGAATAACCTGTTGATGAGAGCAGAAATGCCAAGAATCAATTCACCCTGATCTGGCCCATGGGCAGAGGCTGTTCCTTTCTCAGAAGACACATGCCCTAGGCTACGGGGGGAACACAGAGCTGCAGCTAATGGAAAACAATTCTAAAAGGATCTGGAACGTGTTCTCTGTATTCAAAGGACTACGTATCATTTAATGTTCCAAGAAACCGAACAATAACAGAGTGTCTGAAAAATACTCGGGGACAGGATGACAATTTCACATGGGGCTAGGTCTGTAAAATAGCATGACTAACATTGTCACGTGGGGAGCATGTGAAATGCTCCCACCCAAAGAAGCAAAAGCTACAAGCACGGAACCCCAAACAGGCTGCGGCATTTCAGGAGGCTGGTCTGGACAGAGGTGTATACAGTCTGAGAGGCTGTAACCAGGGGCACACTCCAGACCGAGCAGACCGAGTCATGGACCCCAGGAGGTAGGCAGGGCAGGCGCTTATGGGGTGCTACAAAGCCACAGAAAACCTGGACGAGCATGGAAGGAGCAGTCAGCAGAATTCCACCAGAACACAGCCACACAGTCTTCATACAGGATGCTCCAGTACCCTGTGGGCAAGGTGGGCAGATGTGAAGAGTGGACAAGTGACAGTCATCACCTCCAAAGACGTCCCCTTTGAAGATCAAACGGCCACACGATGTCTTCATGGGGCAGATTCAGAACACACTCAGATTTCCTTTTGGAAAATCCCTCCAGAACCCGTTAAGGAGCCAGAAACGGTGCTACTTTGCTTAACTATCTACGCTTGAGAATTATCAAGCTCAAATCCACCCCACTGAGAATCTGCCTTCACTGTAGGTATATAAAAGCCGTGGCTTACTGCCGAGTCTGAAGGACAACTCCCAGAGCTCCAAAATATTTTCATTCATTGCAACACCCCCTGGATATATCGACAGCCTTGCAAAGAAAGCTCTTTAAAGAAAAAGCACTCTTTATAAAGAACAGATCCCAGTGACCCTGCATAAAAATCCCGCAGACATAAAGATTAAGAGAGGAGTCTGTTTATAAACAAGTAACCCGATGGACAAATGTTCCACGTGAACAAAATTTCTATCACAAACAAGAATCCATCAGAATCCAGTACTTCTGCATCACTGTCATATGCCAGGGCACGGCTGCTCCCCCGTGGGATGACAAAGGGAGCAGAGCCCAACGGTTTTCTCGAAGTCCAGCTCAGAAGTCCATTAGGCCATGGTTCAAATTCTTACCACTTACTAAACGTGTGATGTAGAAACGTGAACCTGACTTTCACATCCTCACCTAAAAAAATGGAACTGTATTCAGTACACATGGATTTTGGGAAGATGAATGGAGGTTATTTGAACCCACAAAGCGCATCGGTGTGGGGCTTCCGACACGGTGATCCCTTAAAAAACGTAGGTTGTTATGTGTATTATTATCATACATGTGATTAATGGGCAGCATTGTATGTGTTGAGGAGACAACACAAATAATATAGGGGCACCTGGGCGGCTCAGTCATTAAGCGTCTGCCTTTGGCTCAGGTCATGATCCCAGGGTCCTGGGATTGAGCCCTGCATCGGGGCTCTCTGCTCGGTGGGAAGCCTGCTTCTCCCTCTCCCACTCCCCCTGCTTGTGTTCCCTCTCTCGCTGTGTCTCTCTCTGTCAAATAAATAAATCTTTAAAAAAAAAAATAAAAAAAAATAAAAACAATAAACAGGCACCTCCTCCGAGAAGAATGTGACTCCTCGGTTTAGCAGCAGAACTGGAACAAAGGCCCTGCTCCTGAGCTAGTGAGGGACCTTTGAGAAAGCTCGTTCACCTCTGAGATGCCTTCGCCTCTGAGATGCCGTTCCCCGATCTGTGAACCATGGATGGTGACACCAGCCCCGCCCACACCACAGGTCCGGTGCAAAGACAGAACACTAAGGCAGACTTACATTTCGAACATTCTTTACCATTTCACAAGGGTGTTCTTAATGCTATCTTCACTGGTCCCCCCAAAATAACAATGCTCTCTGCAACCCTATTCTCTCCCTTTGTCAATCTTCTCCTAGCACAGCACCAGCCAAAACCCACAAAACAACATCAACATTCTAGTGCCAAACAGAAACCCAGCAGCTGGTCAGTCAATAAAGGCGAGTCAGCCGACCCCAGGGTGCTATTTAATCCCACTGCGATAAACAGGGTGCTTCTTAAAGGGACTACTCTTCTCGGACCATCCTGCTCTCTGTCTTGTAGAGCCAACGGTGCGGGGAGCGCGCGGGAGGAGAAGCCAGGAAGTGAGGCAGGAGGCTTTCTGCGGCACAGTCTTGGTCTCCAGGACCAGCGAGCGGGTCACAAGCTTGGAGAAACTCTTGAAGCCTCACCCAGCAAGCTTTAAGACAGCTCCTATCTGCACCCACTGGCAACTGGTCCCTTTTCATGACCTCTTTCAACAAATGCTGAGCCCTACTCAGTGCTAGGCAGTGGCCCGACTGTTGAGAGGGGAAAAAAAAAAAGACCCATCTCCTCCTTTGTGTGGTTTAAGAGTTTCAGGCGGGGACAGGTGAATCCATGCATCAGATGACTGACACCTCGCATTAGAAGGGAGGTAGGTGCTCAGTGAGCAACAGGTCATCGGGGCAAGCAGAGGACATGATGGGACTCCTGTCGGGAGGCAGCAACTGGCATCAGACTCAGCACAGCACGGCTCCCTGTGAGGTTGCCAAATGGGGAGTTAGCGCACGCTGGGACTCTCCAGCTGCAGAAGCTACGCCACCAATCAGTCAGGGGCCAAAGGCAGGAGGAGGGTGTAATTACCCACCAAGGATCACACTCTAGGCAGGCGAAAACATGCTGTCTTCCAGCTGTTTGTGTACCATTAGAAAAGAAATTAAGACGTCATTAGGCAGAAATTAAATAATGGGCATGTTGTCGTGACAAGAAAGACGCAGGCTGCCAGCTCCCGCCTGAGCGGAGATTGCCCACACCCAGCCCCTTCCCGGAGACCAGCACGCGAGGGAGATGGCACCGGAGATGCAGCCTTACCAGTCGTCTTGCCCTTGTAGAAAATCTTCATGTCCATCAGCCCCGTGAGCTGACTCACAAGAACCGCCATCTGGGAGCCGCTGTATTTGGAAGCTCGGAAGATGCTGAGCTGCGACCAGTCATCCCAGTAGATCTCGTTCTAGAAAGAAAACCCTTGCTCATCAGTCCAGCTCCTGGGTCTCAGATCCTGGGCCCTCAGGACGAACAAGGGCTCCCCCATACAAAGGACACCTAACATGCAGTGGTGAGTGATCAGCCCGACCAAGATTTCCACCGAAACGCAAGACCGTGGATTTTTCCAGACCTCACCCAAGAGCCACGATGAAGGAACGGCCCAGATGGCCCGACAGAAACTATCTAAGCAGCAGAGTTTGACCACAGCCCAACCCTTCAGTTTGAAATCTGCTTCCCAGTGGCAGGAAAAACCAACCATTCTGTTCTCTAGAGTCAAAGCAGCAGTGGCAGGCCACACGGGTGGGACGGAGCCCATCGGAGCCCATCAGGACACGAGCTGAGCAAGAGATAAGGACACTGAGCCCAAACTGCCAGTACTCGGGGGCAAATGGGGATTTTTCTATGAAACAACCTCAACTTTTAACCTTCTGAACCGGGAACAGTGAGTCGCCCGGATGCCTGCCAACTCTGTCTGACATCCATCCAGATGAGCTAAAGGCAACAGCCTCAAAGGCAGAAGGGAGCTGATTTTCTAGAAGTCAGTCAGACAAGCAGCTCTGCAAAAACCCATGGGCAGCTCTTCCCCCGCTCTACCAGACTGCCCGAAGCTGGGAGCAAAGGCGGCCCCACCTTAAAGACGGCAATGGCGTAGGGGTGCGGGAGGTTGTCCAGGATGATGGAGCGCTGCTGGCCGTCAAAAGTGATCCGCTCGATGCAGTCCAGGTAGGCATCTGTCCAGTAGACCCACTGGTCATCCACAGAGATGCCGTTGGGCCATTTCACATCCTCTGACACGAGACGATGGACAGCAGAGCCGTCCATGTTGCTCCGATAGATTCCCGGCTTCAGGTCTCCCCAGTCGGTCCAGAACATCACCCTGGTCAAAACGGAAGAAGAACGCACATCACATCCGACCTAGGGAGTCAAATGCTACCCCAAGAGGTAGGAAGCCTCCAGAACCGTAGAGCCAGTTAGGTAAGCAGTATGATTATTGTAAACGGTAATTATAATACTTAACGCCACCAAATTTCTAGATCCAGAAATTCCTCTGCTGTAATTTATCCACAGATGTAATCAGGTTATGTCAAGACAACGTACCACGACATTCATCGAAGCACTGTTTACACCAGCAAAAAAATGACACTGGTGTTATGTGTGTTTAAAAACACACACACTTTAAGGGGGATATATGTGTATACACGCCAACATGTTAATCTACAGAGAAAATGAAACACGATGGTACATACAAAGAGTATTTTGATGCCTGAAAATCTCCCTGTTTCCAGGTTTGCTCACACAAAAAGGTCATCTTCAACCCACGTTAAATGTTTTGAAAACAGGCAGAACAGTCCGTATCTACATTTCTATTTGATGCCTGAGTGTGTGTGTGTGTGTATGTGTGTGTGTCCCTGTGTCTTAAGGCTATGTGCTTGCACGTGGGTAAAAGAGAATTCTGAATGATATACAAGAAACTACTAACCAAGATTACCCCTAGGAAGTGTGAGGGAGAAGGATTAAGAGTGAAAAAGAAGGAAAAAAATGTTTTTCATTTCTTTCTTTTTTTTTTTTTAATTTTTATTGAGAGAGATCACAAGTAGGCAGAGAGGCAGGCAGAGAGAGAGGAGGAAGCAGGCTCCCCGATGAGCAGAGAGCCCAATGCAGGGCTCGATCCCAGGACCCCGGGATCATGACCCAAGCCGAAGGCAGAGGCCCTAAACCCACTGAGCCACCCAGGTGCCCCTGTTTTTCGTTTCATAAACTTCTGTTCTCTTGTAATTTTTAATGAAGCACATATATATTTTTTTTCTTTTTAAAAAAAGATCTAGGGCCGCCTGGGTGGCTCAGTGGGTTAAAGCCTCTGCCTTCGCCTCAGGTCACGATCTCAGGGTCCTGGGATTGAGCCCCGAATCGGGTTCTCTGCTCGGCGGGGAGCCTGCTTCTCTCCCTCTCTGCCTGCTTTTGGTCTCTGTCAAATAAATAAATAAATAATCTTTAAAAAAAATAATATATAAATTTTAAAAATTTAAAACAGATCTAATTTTCTATCATAAATACTAGAAGGATAGAAAGCCTAACTCAGAATTTCCTTTCAGCTATGTTTCCTTCAGTTAAGAAATTGATAAAAAGCACCTTTGCATTTCCCAGGTGCATATAAATCGCTAGTAAGAAAACCCAGCCAAGCTGGGGCGGGCGGTGGGGTGCAGGCAGGTTGGAGATGGAAGGGATCATATGTTTGCATCGTGTGCCAAACTCGAAATAAAGAATCCTTACACTATCCAACCAGGCCCGACTACGCTATGTCTGTGGAGAGACTTTCAATAACCCCTTTCGTAGGAGAAACACCCCCCAGACGTGAGACGTGTGGATGTGGAGACTCTGAGACTTGCTACCAAAAAGGGAATGGAGTTAACCGACAACGTGACTGAGCTCTAGTTTCAAGACTCAAAGTCACCAGACTATTTCAACCGCCATCATCAGAGAACAAGCCTGTGTCCGACAGTCTGCGTTCCCACGAGCATCTGTCTGTTGCGACTTCGGCCACATGCTGATTTCCTCTGGGGTCACACTCACCCATCTTGGGGCAGGAGGACCAGAGCCCTGGGCCTGTCGAGCACGGAGGCGTTGACGATCGTGAGCCGGAAGTCGCCGTCTGGATTGGCTACCTGACAGAAAAAGGAGCGGGGAGGGGCCGGAGGGGAGGCCAGGATGGATCGGAGCTCCTTGAAAGCCCACCTCACGGTTTCCTGCTGGGCTGCCACCTCTGGACACGCGCCTCTCCGGCTGCCAGATTCCCCTGCAGGCTCACCTGGGAACCCTGCCCTGACTTCCGGTCAGAATGTTCCCTCCTCGGGCCCATGTGACAATTCTTACATGGTCCGACCGCAGTGCTGCTGCCCATGCCCCGGTTCTGGGGGCACGAGGACAGGTCTGCACAAAGTACTCAGTACGTATTACTGACTAAACCCACCTATGTTGCTCCATGCTCCAAAGCCACCAATGGCTCCACACTGTCCACAAAACAAACACGCAACGTCCCAGCCTTCCAATTAAGAATCTCCAGGGACTTCTAAGTCTCTCTCCTCCATGCTCGGTCTCGTCCACTTCAGCCCCTACAACTTCGGGGAGGCTGGCCTTCTCATGGCTCTCTAAGCCTGACATACCCCTCCTCATCCCTCTACTCGCGCCATACCCACTCCCGGGCCTGTCCTTTGCTCTGTAATCAAATCGCATCTCTCTTTCCGAACCTCTCTCCTTCAGAAGGCCCCTCCAGGCCCGGCCCCTCGGCTAACTCTTCTGACGAGCCTTCCTCAACGAGCATCTACAGTTTTTGCCAGTGACTCGTCTTACCATTTCACACAAACAGTACCTGTGTCATATGCTGTGAGCGTGTGCACACGCACGCTCTCAGGCATCCCTCCAGCACCTGGCAAAGTGCTGACCACACACGGTTAAAGGAAGGAAGGAAGGAAACGAGAATAACAAGACCACCAGCGCTGCACTCGGTACGTGTCAGGCACCATGGGTCTTTTCACTCGCTTTCCTCAACCGCACTGTGAGGGGGACACAGACTGTCCTCGGCTCGGATGTCACATCCCGAAGGCCTTCCCGCGCACCTTGTATAATGCTGCCCCCCTCCGCAGTCACACGGTCACACTGCCCGTTAGAGAGTCTCTCTAGGACTCATCGCTGACACAACCGACGGACGTAGGTCTTCCTTGGTTTGCCTCCTCTACTATCATCTCCTCTCTCTCAGAACAGGAACTTGAGTGTCTCACCTACGTCTGTATCCTCACAGCCTTGAACCACACCTGGCAAGCACCATGCAAGGAAGAGCCCCCGTCCAACGACGGTGTGGATCAATGAACTTCTGCCTCACAAACTCAGAACTGAAGCTTCAGGGGATAAGAAACTTGCCCAAGACACTTAAGCTACTGGAATGAAGACTGAACCCAGGTCTGGCTCCCGACTTTGGGGTTTGTCTTTGCGACTTCTCCTGATGGTGCCTCCGTGCCTCTACTGAGCTTCCCACGTGTAACCCGTACACCATGCCTCCCCCTAGTCAGTACAAAGAGGGATGGACACAATGTCCCAGGGGCTCAGCAGTGCCTTCCGAGAGGCGAGTGTGCCTATGACACCATGACTTTGGTGTTGGAGAGGCCCTGTTTTCCTCTCACGCTGAGTCAGGTCGCTAAGGGGCAGATAAATCAAGTGGGAGAATCAGAGCACTGTTAGCAGAGCTGTCGTGAGAACTGAATCCAATAATTCAAGCCAAGGGCTTCCCACCGGGCTTGGCACAAAGTAAGTGCTCATTGTCATCAATAGTCATAATCATGATCATGATATCGTCTTAATTACTCTAATCAACTCCAATAATACTAGAGCACTGATAATACAGCACTACACTCGTGCTATGGTGTTATGTAATTATCGTCATTGTTACCACCACGTGCCTCGACTAGCCAAAACAGAACCGCTCGGGGCATCTTAATGAAATCTCTGCTTGATGGGTTCAGGCATCCTGTTCTCATGTGGGACCCTCAGGACAACGAGCAAAAACTCTGAAACTATCCCCCTTTTCTTCCCTTGCTGGAGGCTCTGCTGGTCCAGCCTCTGGAATTCTCCAAGGACTTCTAGAGAAGTCAGACACCGGCTCCACCGGCTCCACCTCCTGTGCCTAACCCGGCTCAAAGCCCAGGTACCCCCCACCGGCCCCCACTCACTTCATTAAGGACAGCATGGGATATACCTACCTCAATCTTTTTAAAGCCAGAGTCCACCCAATAAAGTAACTGGCTGAGGGGTTCGAAAGCCAAGGCTTCTACGGTTTCCAGGCCAGAATTGATGATCACCTCTTGCCCTGTGCTCCCGTTCAAACAGAGGCGCTAAAGGGGGGAAGGGGGGAGAAAAGACCGTGAGTGCTCGAATGACCTCGTGCCAGCTCAGTCCCGTGGATGGCAACCCGCTACTCCACTGACTGTGACTGGCAAGGCATGAGATGCCTTCTGTCGGTAAACTTTCCACACGAGCAAAGCTGGTTTTTAATAAAAGCTTTTCCAAGATATATCATGGCTTCCTGTTTCAAGTAGAAGAGCTACACAGAACTTAGTCATTGGCATTACTCTGCGTTATTGTTATGAACTCTGGTTACTGAACGACGCTGTACCCCAATAATGAGGTTGCAGATTACTGAGAAGCCGGAGTCTGTCTGCTTTTGAAATAAAGGAAACCAGGCTCCTGTTATTTTTAAGTTTTTTGCATCAGCTCCTCTAGACTGTCCTCCCTGGGGGGCGGTCCTGGCTGTCAGGTGCTGTCGCCGGGACAAGCTATGCCGTACGGTTGCCCGCGTCCCCCCAGGCTCAGCCCCTCGAAAGCCCAGGCACTGTGAAATGTCTGCTGGGTTGGAACTCCAGATAAAACCTGTTGAAATTGCTTCTCTAAAGAGGATTAAATAGGCAATGAATACAGATCAAAGAGCTCCCCTTTAAAATGCATGGGCTTGAGTCTATGGCTATCCACCTGGCCTGTGTAAGGATCTTTATAGCTCACTTCCTGGTTCTTGGCTGTGTTTAGAACAGCTGAAGCGGGTCGTTACGGGAACCACCGATAGTCAAGGGTGCCTGTGTCATGGCTCAGGAAGGAGGATGCCTCAGAGGCAGCTGGTGGGATAGTGACAAGTTATCCTATACTCCTAGTCCTCAAATTTCCCCAGCAGGAAAAGGGAGGCCTTGCTTACAAGCAAGAGGGCAGAGCTGGGGGTCCCTCAGTTCTTCCTACAACGACAGAGATAGACAGGCTAAGAAAATACCGAAACACAAGAATACAAAGTTTCGGGGCACCTGGGTGGCTCAGTCGTTAAGCGTCTGCCTTCGGCTCAGGTCATGATCCCAGGGTCCTGGGATCGAGCCCCACATCAGGTTCCCCGCTAAGCAGGAAGTCGGCTTCTCCCTCTCCCACTCCCCCTGCTTGTGTTCCCCTCTCTTGCTGTCAAATAAATAAATGAAATCTTAAAAAAAAAAAAAAAATGCAAAGTTTCATCCATTGGCCGTGAGAGGAGTTATGACTTAAAACTTCTAATATCCATTTCCTGAGGCCGTCCTGAAGGAAGCTTACTGGGATTAGGTGGTCACAAGGCACCACCCCCATGAGCAGACCAAGGGCTGACGCACCTGGATGGTGTCCAAGGCCAGGTCGGACCAGTATAAGCAGTTGCGCTCGTAGTCGAAGTCCAGGGCCACTGCGGCCCGCAGCCCGGTGAGAGGCAACTGCTCTGTGGCTCCCGAGGCCAGGTCATAGCGGTGGATGGACTTCCGCATGGCGTACAGGATAAACTCGTTCTCCTCTGCACAGACACAGACAAACATGAGAGAGGGTGGGCAGAGCGGGTGCTGAGGAGGTCCTAGCACGTCTGACCTCTTTTCTGCTCACCCACATACCTCGGAGCCAGGGACACACGGCGCAGATCCAGCGGGAGAACACAGGACTCGAGATTAGAAGGTGTGAAAAATGGAATCCCATGTCCATCTAGAGGGGCAAGTTACTTCGACTCCTGTAAATCTGTTTTCTCCTCTGCAAACTGTCTTGTTACATATATATATATATATATATATATATATATATTTTTTTTTTTTTTTTTTTTTTTTTTTTAATTGAGAGGCCCCAGTCATGCTCCAACATCCACACTTCTGAGCTTGGCCCGGAGGTCTTTAGAGTTGCACATGACAAAATAATTACACCACTCAGCATGTTCTCCCTCGTCACATGACGGTGTCACATGGCACCATAATCATGTTGAGGAGAGACCCTTCATCACAGAAGACTTGTAGCTAATCTGCTGGCTCACCCATCCAACATTATTCACAATGACACAGAGCAGTTACATTAACCTATTATAGTTTCGACACAGTAATAATACATTCATTCCTGAATACTTAACAAAATGCTTCCAATGTAATCATCTCAAAGGTTCTGTTTCTTCCTAACGAACACTACACAATATCCGTACTATGCACCGGGCGTCGTTTCACTGGTGTAATGACTGCGTCGTGGAAGGACCACAATGAACTCCATTTTACAAATGAGAAAACGGAGAGATGGCCGTACCCGAGGTCACACAACTGGTAAGTGGCAGGACCAAGGCTTGAACCCAGGCAGTCTGGATCCAGAATCTGTGTTTCACCCCCTACACAAGGCTGCCTCTTGCAATGTAGAGGCTAATGCTGACACAGAAATATTGGCTCTGAGTGCTTAAGAAGGCTTTTTTTTTTTTTTTTTTAAGATTTTATTTATTTCACAGAAGGAGACAGCCAGAGAGCGAGCACAAGCAGGGAGAGACGGTGAGGGAAGAAGGGGAAGCACGCTTCCTGCTGAGCAAGGAGCCCGATGCGGGGCTCGATCCCAGGACCCCAGGATCATGACCTGAACTGAAGGCAGACGCTCAACAACTGAGCCACTCAGGTGCCCCAGAAGAGTTACTTATATCAGACAAGTAACAGAAAGACCTGGTGCTCCCTCTCTTCCACTTTAGGGAATAGCATGGAAAACATTCTGAGTCCTTACTCTGTCTCCATAGCAACAGAGAGGCGCAACACACCCGCATCCATGTCTGTGTTAACCATGTTGACAGAGGGCTGCTTATGGGACCGAAGCCCCCCGCTGCACGCCTGCCCCGTGGCTGTTTCTCTCTCGCTCCTTCATTCCCTTCATTCAGGGGGTACGCGCACGCTAGCTACCCACTTTACAAGGGCACCCGCACAGATAATGCACCGCAATGATAAATGGACCTACAATTTTTAGTAAAGGTACGTTTGCCTTCTTTCCCTTTGGTCTCACTGTACTTCAAAAGTGTCTAAGCCTCCACCACGTGGTAACCGCTCTCTTCTTCTGGTTTTTAAGAAGAGCTTCCCACCGTACTTCCCAGGGAAGGGGATCTTTAAGATGAAACCTAACAGAAACCAAGGACTCTCATCGAAGCTGCCACGGAGGGCCACAGAGGTTATCCTCACAGCTGCCAGACTCCCATGTCTCTAACGTCCACAAACCCCATTCTGTGGCTTCCGTTTTTCTCCCAACCAACTGATGCCTTTACAGCAGAGCCTGGATCCAGAAAGACCTGCCTTAGGATTAGATACAGAGGAACATTCTGCTTGTCTGTGTCCAAGACTCAACTTAGGAGAAGAACAGAATTCTTGGCCAATCCCAGCCCTCCCTGAGAACTGCCTGGACATCTGTGTTATTACAGACATCAAAAAGGAAGGATGACTTCATTTTTAAAAATCCTTCCAGATGCCCTGACAACCTCCTCTTTGCAAAGAGGCTTTGGCTCCCATCAGCTCTAGGAAATCTTTTCCTTTTGCAGGATACCCTTGCTCTCTGTGACACCTTTTTTTTTTTTTTTTAAACGTTTAGGAGGTGGCCTTACACGGCAAATGTGATTCTTCTACTTTGTTCCCTGCTCTATTTTTCTCCTCTCAGAAAAGAAAATAGCTCTCCTACCAGTTGAGACGGCTTTAAACAAACTGTTTTGCCCCTCACTGAATTATCTCCAGAAATGTTTATTACAAAAGCCTGTACTCCAGCCCTTACGAGCAATCACTCAGACCCTGCTCACCCAAGCCCTCATCAGTAACAGCCCTCGTGAGGAGCGTATTCGAGTATTATCCGCTCATCTGCGGGAATCTGCTGAAACCGTGTTTTTTTTGAAGTCTCCACAGTGAGGGATGTTAATTACTCTGTTAATGATGGAAGATTAAATTAAAGGGCTAATGAGCTTAGCATGAAAAACACCGGGGCACGCTGGCAAGCGAACGAGGGGGGCGTGCTGCCCCGCCGGCGGAGGACCACGTGCTTCTCGCCACCCAGCGGGCGCCGACAGCTGTTCCATCAGACGCCACGGCCACGGCTGCAAGCGTGCGCCGACCATCCACCTTCACTGAGAGGTCAGAGCAGGAGGAAGGGTTCCCAGGGAATAACAAGGTTCTGCACGAGTAAGTACTCGAAACAGAGCCGGAAAGGAAAGGTGCTAAGAGATGAACTATTTGCGAGGGTATCATCGTTTCGATCCTCTCCACACACCACCTGTGCCACCACCGCTCACTCAACTCAAGAGCGTGTCTGAACCACACTCTCCCTTTACAGCAGGTGCACTCACTCCAAAGAAGTGTTTCCTAATGATTTGCATAATGATTCCCTGACATGATGGGAATGACACTCATTGGCGACTCAGGCGCCCTCTAGGAAGAGCATGAGGCTGGAGAGTCTGAATCTGAGCTCTGCCACTTACCAGGTGTGTGACCTTCGACAGGGGCATTGACCCTCTCCTCTGAACATGCTTCTTAATTTTTTAATGGAGCTTAGGACAGGATCTGCTCCACGAGGTAGTGAGAAGGATTAAAATGACAACACATGGAAAGAGCACATTAAGATGTGTGAAATTCCGCTAAAGTATTCATGGCACTTATTACTATAAAAATTAAGACACGCCACTTAGCTATGTCCCCAGAAGCCACAAGGCTCTTTATGTTCAGCTCTGACACACAGATTGAGGTAAATCACCAAAGCCCCTCCCTCCCGCCCATGCCTAGAATACGAGAGACGAAGAATAAACACTTTTCAAGGAACAAAAGGGGTTTCCCTCAGAAAATACTTTCCATTCCTACAGAAGCATAAGGCTCTAAATAAATTTGGTTTGGCTACCAAGCTTAGGGGGGAAGGGGGGCTCTGTGATGCTTGTAATTTCCATGTCTTTCCTCCCCTAAGAAGAGTCACGAGACTAGACCTGGGTCGGACTGTGACGACGCTATAGTGAGAATCTCAAGAACTCAAAGGCAAGAAGCCATCTCTTACCTGCCAAGGGACATGGGACCAGTTCTCCTTCCAGTCGTGTTTCAACGTCTCCTCCACTACAAGTGTCCCCAGAAATCTTCCGATAGCTGTCACCCCCCCCACCCCAAGAGCAAGAGGTCAGAGACAACCAGGAATAGTCATTGAGTTGCCATAATTGGAAATCTATTTCCCATCCATGGACAATATTCATTTCCCCATAGGACAAGACGACGTATAATCATTCTGAACTGGTCCTGCTTCGAGTTACACTGGGCAGCCCACACAGTTGGGAAGCTGTCCTGGGCAAGAGTGTACATCTCTCTCTCCAACGAACTCCCATGAAGACACATCCTTGCTGAAGTTCGTAACTTAACACACAGCCAGAGCTGCAGAGAAGTCCACAGATTTGCATTTTGCTCACTGAGGGTACAAGAGTTTGTAAACATCTTAATTCCAAATATTGCCCAAGCACCCTGAGACCTACAAGCTTGGAATCCAAGCACTTGGGAGTAGGAAAGGAACCCAGTGGCCCTCTCTACTCTCAAACCCAGTGCAGACCCCTCATGTCCCCAGCCATGGCGACTGTTGTGAGACATACCCTCTTGTTCTCCTGTAAGTAGAGCCCACAGGACAAGGCACGGGAGGAGAGTAGGACTTCCCAGAAAACTCTGGATCCGGAACACACACCTCTAAGGACAAATCTTCACTCATCTTGAAGCCGAAGTCGCTAAAAAAGCAATTGGGGCTCGTTAGGGCCATTGGTTTACATACTTGGGGCATGTCAGTACCAACGCTTATGACTTCTCCCATAGCGCCCCCTGCTTTAATGTCAGTTACTTAATATGTCCCTTTAAAGAACACTCACCTTTTTATGTTAACACATTTTCAAAAGAAACTTTACATCTGAACCATGATTGGAAAACCACAATCATATGCCAAAAATAAGACAAAAACAATAAAAATCATTATTGCCAAAAACCAAAATAATATTAAATTTTTTAGCTGAATCCAATTCCCTACCCAAAGACTCTAGGTCTGCCTGGTCCTTCTTAAGAGAGATTAGGAAACGGGGGCACCTGGGTGGCTCGGTGGGTTAAGCCTCTGCCTTCAGCTCAGGTCTTGATCCCAGGGTCCTGGGATCGAGCCCCGCATCATGCTCCCTGCTCAGGAGGAGCCTGCTTCTCCCTCTCTCTCTGCCTCTGCCTGCTGCTTCCCCTGCTTGTGCTCTCTCACTCTCTCTGTCAAATAAATTAATATTTTTTAAAATTAAAAAGAAATGTAGGGATTAGGAAATGGGGGCCCCTGGGTTGTGTAGTCAGTTAGGCATCTGACTTTTGGTTTTGGTTCAGGTCATGATCTCAGAGTCCTGGGATGGAGCCCCGTATCAGGCTCCCTGCTCAGCACAGAGCCTGCTTGAGATTCTCTCCCTCTCCCTCTCTTTCTTTCTGCCCTTCCTACTCATGCTCACTATCCCTAAAATAAATAAAATCTTTAAAAAGAGGGATTAGAAAATATTAAAAAGTTACTAGCACCCATGATCCTTTCTCCTTGATGTGAGTCGGAGAATTAAAAAAGAAATTTAAAAGAATAATCCTTTTTTAAATTAAAAGATTCAATGTTATTTAAGACCATGCCCATGTACTACCTAAAATCACTCTGTGTCCCTGCACTTCAGGACACAGTGCACAATTTGGGGGTCACATATCTCTGCCAAAACACCCATCAGGCAGAGGAGGTGTAGTCCCAGCTCTGCCCTTCACTGCACGACTTGTCTGGGCTGCATCCAACAATCCCAAGATCAGGCAACCGCCCTAGCTAATTCCCGAAGCCCTGCCCAAAACTTGGATTCTAATTCAGATGGATTTTCCATATTGATGTGCTCTATTCAAAAGACTTCATTTACTCTGTTCAGTCCAACGAATATATTTTAACACCTTCTCCATGAATGATCAACAGGTACAAGGCTAAATGTTGTTTATTGTGTCATAAT
This sequence comes from Lutra lutra, assembly GCF_902655055.1. Classification (NCBI taxonomy): domain Eukaryota; kingdom Metazoa; phylum Chordata; class Mammalia; order Carnivora; family Mustelidae; genus Lutra; species Lutra lutra. Next base: position 17,258,889 of record NC_062287.1, on the reverse strand, counting down.
CCACATTTAGCAATTTGTAGGAATATTTCAGAAGGGAGAATTTTATTGCTGTAGGCAATAATTAGGTAATTTTTACCGAATGGCTGCTTAAAATCTTTTTGGGGGCCAGCTGGAGCTTTAGCTAATTACTTATTTGCCTCCAACGCCAAAGCACCTGTTCTCAGGAAGGTTTCCTCAATCTGTAGGTCATGACCTAACAGGCCGTGAACAGACACTCACTGGAGGGTTAAGGGCGGCTTCTGAAAGAGACTCCCTCTGAAATCAGGGAATATATGGGCCAGGTGCTGGGCTTCCCGGATAGGCCAGAAAGGACCATCAGTAGCAACCAGACTTTCCAATGCAGCTGTCCCTCAGGAGCTGAACTAACGCACAGAGACTAGAAGCTCCCTCATTCTCACTCCCCCACCCCCGCTGTTGACTTTCAGACCATCTCCTTCCTCAATGCCACAGTCCAGGGTCACCAAACATTTCTAAGAGCCACACCGTCCAGCCAGCTCCTTTCTAGCAACTACACAAACACAGGCCTTGGTTCATCATCCTCACGATCTCATTTGGCCAAAAGCCCAACTCCGTGAGGGACAAGGGCAGCTGGTTTTCCTGGTCTGTAAGAAAGACTCGGCACCTAGTGGGTTTCCGTGAGGTTGCTGGGGAGAGCCTGCAGGCCAGTGGGAGCCAGGCCGGTTTACCAGGAAGGCACACCAGCCTCTGGTTTTGGTTTGTTGATGTTTTGGTAGAAGAGGGGCCAATTTCAGAGAAAAACCACAGTAGTGGTCATTAAGAAAAAAACCCAAAGAATTGTTAGATTTTCTCGCATGTTTGTTTTTTTTTTTAAAGATTTTATTTATTCGACAGAGAGAGATCACAAGCAGGCAGAGAGGCAGGCAGAGAGAGAGAGAGGAGGAAGCAGGCTCCCTGCTGAGCAGAGAGCCCGATGCGGGACTCGATCCCAGGACCCTGAGATCATGACCTGAGCCGAAGGCAGCGGCTTAACCCACTGAGCCACCCAGGCGCCCCTCGCATGTTTTTTTACTTCATTTTGTTTTGAAGTAGTTAATGGGGATACGAGAGGGAAGAAGAGAGCACTGTGACTTCTTCCATCAAGGGCTTTGCAGTCAGGGGGACATCGGGCCAGCAAAAGCGCTCTGATTAGAATTACAATTTGAAAGTATCAAAGGGAGAGCGGAAGGCAGCACAGGGCAAGAAGGGCACTCGACTGACACCTCTGGGGACATTAAACAGCTCCGTGGTTTTGCAATGGAAGGGTCTGTGCTATAATCTTGGAACCACAGAGCTTCCAAAAGCAATGCACGTCTTGTAGCATCTAAAACCCTGCTGTTCGAAGGATGAGTCTATAGACAAGCAGCACCAGGATCAGCCGGAGCCTGGCAGAGCTACAGACCCCCAGAATGAGAGACTCAGAGCTGGCATTTTCACAAGATCCCAGGTGTGGTACATGCGCACTCGGGTTTCAGAGGCACTGGTCTAGGGCAGGAGCTGGCAAACCCGGCTGGCTGTTCTCACAGAGAAAACTTTATGGGGCCATAGCCATGGCCCTAATCACCACCTGTGGCTGGTTCCGTGCTACCACGAGCAATCGTGGAGCTGCTCACAGCGACCATAGGGCCTCCAAAGCCAAGGCCCTGGTCCAAGCTCTGGACCAGAACATACTCAGAGGCTTCTGGCTTTCGTCAAGATAAGGGTGGCTTTCGTCAAGATAAGGGTGGCTTTCCCAAAGCAAACTTCAGTTTTCTTGTGCCTTGGCAACTACTGAGAAATGAGTTCCGTGCTTAGGTTGATACCCAGGCTCTACTGAGGGCCCTGCCTCGCCTGGGGTGATTGCATGCAGATTAGAGACTCAAAGTCCTGCCTCGGGGCTCCGAGACCCTATGTGCTTTCGGGCTAGAATTTCCTTGTCAAGCTAAGCTCTGTCCTGATCACCAACTCTCTTCAAAAGCCTTCAAAGACCCCCGCCTGCTTACAGAATAAGGCTCCCGGATCAGCCTCAGCTCCACTCCCTGACCTAACTTTGTACCTCCAAGGCATCCAAGCCAAACTGCCGATGACTTCCCCACCTCTGCCCCTCCCCATGGCTGCCGCATCTCAGACTGCCCCTGTCCACAGATCCAGATGCTTCCTTAAGGCCCACCTCAAACAGTGCAGCCCCCCCCAAACCTCCCAATTTGCCTGCAACACATCAGTCTCCTCCTTCCTGCCGATGACCACAATAAAAACACCCATTCCTCCTCCAAGGCGCCGGTGGCTTTCGCCCTCTGACCATGTTATTTGTGCACCTGTGGCTTCTTCTGCTTTCTCCTTTCTCAGCCGTGCTTGGGTACCCTGCTCCAGGACGGAGGGATATACAAATATGTATGTACTGACATCCCCTCGCTTCTGCAGAATAGGGCCCCTAAGGAAAAGGAGTGATCTACAGTGGAATTTTGAAGCTGCCCTCATAGGAATACATCCCAGGGTGATCTCTTCCTAAATCAGCTACCACAGCTTCCCCAGGGGTGACACCTCTCCCTCATTTCATAGCTGTAAGAACGAAATGGAATAAACTAGGTAGAAAGTGCCTAGCACATAAAAAAAATGCTTCATAAATGCTGACTTCCTATGATCTGCCTTCTTTTGCTCAGGGGAAGGGACCACCTAGCCTGGCGGGCCACACTGCTGGCTGAGGAAGTCACAACCCAAGCCCGGGTCAGCAAAGAAGAACCAACCACTCATAGTCCTCTCTCGTGCAAGAGCAGTTGGACACGACCACAGGCCGGTCGAAGTCTTCTCCGTTAAAGCACGTGGCGTGGGGAGTCCTCCGCTTGAAAACGGTCTTGTGTCCTAGCAAACACTCGTTGCCCCGCTCATCCGATGGCGACCAGAGCTTGTAGTCATTCTCTGTGCAGGGAACCCCTGGGAAAAGGAAACACAGCAGGAAGCCTTTGAGGGAGACCTACGCACGCGGGCTTTCCCGTTCTTCCCAGCCCTCTGGCCCCGAGACCCTGCGTCTGGCGCATCCCGCTGCTTGGCAGGCACACGGGCCTCTGGCGCTATCCCAGGCCTCGAATCTGCTTGCTCTGAGGCCGGGAGGCACCCACGCCAATGGACATGGTGCCTCCTGAAACACAGATGCTCTTCTGAGAAAGCTGGGAAGAAGCAAGCCCCAGTTTGGCACCATCTAAACTTCTGAAATATTTTAGCAGATTCTGCAGTTGCCTCCAGAAGTACGTATCGAGGGGCCTGTCCCCCAGGGAGTTAGGGTCAGGCTGGATCCTGGAGAGACAGATGGTGTCCTTCGGAAGTATGGTTCCCTGCCCACCTCTGGAGGGATGGGGGCGCGGGGGGCAGGGTGGGCGCGCCCGGAAGCAATGACCCGAGAGAGCAATAGACAATTTGCTGTCACTACTGGGAAGGTAGAGAGTCTTCACGGAAGGAGGCGTTGAAATGGTGAATCAGCCTGGGTGATCCCTCAGCCTACCCACGCTCACTTGGAATCTAGGTAGAGTGGTTCCCACAGGAATCCAAGTATGCCTATGTCTACAGTGGTCCTCCCCGTCTTCTTTACAGGTGTGTCTTCCCACAGATGACAGGCTGCCTGGAACCGGTGCAAAGCTGTCAGCTCGTCACCATTCCCATCAGCGAGGACTTTCTAAACCCCCGCTGTAAGGCTCCCCAGCTGATCAGCGGGTGGAAAACACACGCGCGGGACAGGTTCCTATTTCCGAGGACCTTATCATCTAGTTGATGGGGGAAGATGCAAACAGGGCGACACACACAAGTGCAGAATTCAGGGCGTGAGGTGTAGGCTTATGCTCTGGACCCAGAGACGAGGGGAAAGGTCCCCTGGTGGGACTATTAGCAGCCAAGTGCACTGGATCCTGAAACAGGGGAAGGACTTCAACCAGCGGAAACTGAATGGGGAGCAAGGGGGACACTTCGGTGAGTTGGAAGGATGAGAGCCCAGACAGGAGAAGGAGGAAAGAGCAGGGCTGCAGGGAGGACGGGGGAGGAAGGAAGATGCGGAGTCGCACCTCTCCTCCGTCCTCCCAAGAATGGCCCGAGTCGCTGTCTTCACATGTCCCCGTCACTCGGCGTGCACGTGTGCTGCTGCCTGCATGGCTACAAACTCCGCGCGGTACAGAGGGCCTACGCGGATGCTCGGATCAGCGAATGTTTCCACGAAAAGGCCAAGGAGGCAGCGGCTTACCCAAGGCATTCGTGGCGTTGACCTGGAGGATCAGCCAGCTGTGGGCGCTCTCCTTGTTGGAGCCGAAGATGGTGAAGACGGTGCTCTTCTCGCCGGGTTCCGTGAGGAGCCCGTACACGAACACCGGCCTCTCGGAGAAGATGAACGTTTTCCAGGTCTCCCCTTCATTGGTGCTGTATCTGTCCACAGACGAGGAAGAGGATCCCTGCAGTTAGTCTCTAGGGCAAAGGCTCGGTTCCCAGAGAAGATTCACTGGGGCGGGCGGGGTGGGGTGTTGGTGGGGCGTTGGTGGGGCTCCCTGGAGAAATGGCTGAAGCAGGGAACGTTCATGGTTAAGGGAGAAAGCAAGGAAGTGCTCAGGGACTAATGGGGTTGGTGCAAAAGGACAGAGCAGCCAGCGATGGGCTCTCCGGCTGGCCAGTTTGGGACAATTTGAACATAGAAAGAAAAATGATGGGAACAGATTTTGCACTAAGTAAAAATAGGGTATGGGTCTCTGAATGATCCTAAAAGAGACAGAGAAGGGAAGGAGGGAAACGTTTTTCTCACATTACAATACATTATAATACCCGATCTAGGCTGGAAACAATGACAGCAGGAGAAAAACAACCATCCCATCACCCACGCTCTAATAACCGAGCCGGGCCACATGACCACTGGACGTTAAGGCCACGGGGGGGAAAGAGTGCTGGGGACCAGGGTGCTCACATGGTCTAAAGCTACCGACCCCCAGAGGAATCACTCTCTACCGATGGGGAAATGCAATTCCACAGAGGACCAGAGCCAGAGCCTTCACCAGACGCAGCACCACAGACAATGGGACAACCTGACTTTACAGGCCTCCTGGATAAAACACTGCGAATATCACATCCGCTACCTGCTAGCCTGTACCACCGGACAAGTCCAGCATGGGCAACATGCTATGTGGTGACTGGTCTGGATTCTTCCAAAGCCAAAGTGAGGCCATGAAAAAGTTAACAAACCAACAAAAGAAGGCAGGAGGCTTGTTACAGAGACTGAAGAGGTGTTAATGGCCACAGGCAGTGTGTCAACCCTGACTGAACCCTGGACTGGGTGCGGGGTGGGGGGCGCTGAGGTCAGTACATACACATAAATAGAGTGGATAAGGGAGACTGAGCTCCCATTATTAGGTGGGATAACGGCATTCTGATTGCAGAGGAAAATGCCCTTATTTATTGGAGATACATGCTTTCAGTATTTAGCTGTGAAGGGGCGTGTCAGCTCCAACTTGCTTTCCCGTGACTCGGTGAAGAAGGACAGGCAGACGGAAAGACAGGCAGACAGGACGAACACGTAACTGACAGAAGGAAAGCAGGCTGGCGGAACGTTAACCGTTGATTCTGAGCGAACGTATGCTGAGTGTTCTTTACACAATTCTTGCGCCTTTCCCTGCGGCCTGACAAATTTTTAAGTTGGAGGAAAAAAATATGTGCAGAGAAAAGTCTCCAAGGAAGACTACCTCAGAACGAGAAAGCAAGCTCTTGAAAAAAACCGGCACTGAAAAACCTGTGCTGACTTTATATTATCTTTTGTATTGAAGGGGAGGAGGAAGAGGGGAAAATCTGCCTAACACTTGCTTCATCACCCAGAACCCTGGCGACTTGCTCAGCCTGAGAAAGCACTCAGGGAGAGCTTCCTTTAGGACCTAGAGCTCTAGCTCTAATGAAACGCAAAACTTCTTCCTTTCACCTTTCCCATATATTTGAGATTTTAGGTTGACCCCTCATCCTTGACATAAATCTTTTCACAACGTCATGTGATCCAAACACTTCCTCCCCAGTTGAGATTACTAAAATGGGTACTTCGGCAAGAGGCTGCAGGTTCAAAGCGGAAAGGGCGAGGCTACAAGGCCACAAAAATCATGAATGTCAGGGAGGACCAAGGGACTCCTCTACAGATCCGTAAAGAGGACAGATTCTCCTCTGGTGGAAACACTTCTGGTTGAGGCTAATTTTGAAACCTATCCGGGGATAAGTGAGCTAGTTCACTTGCCTGGTACCAGTGTGACGAGCTAAGGGCGAAGTACCACTTTTAGAGCAAAACAAACCAGCAGCATCGGTCAGTCCGTTATCCAGACAGGATGGGAGCTGTCCATCTGCTCTGCGATAATGCCAGAATGCCATCTATTTGCACATTGCTTAGTTAATGCAATTTAAGAGCTCTTCAAACTCCAGATAACCACAGGAAGCCAAGCATCCCGTTTCTTGAGAGGTTCCCAGAGGCCTCTGGGAGGACGCTTGAATGAGGCGAAGAAACAGGTGCATAGCCAAGCACAGCCCTGTATTCGAGAAGGAACTGTGCATTCAGAAAACGATGCTTGTTCAGAATTTCGGGAAGGGGCAGGTCACATTACCACTGCAACAGTTTGGGGGATCATCTACTCTGCACCAAGTTCTGACCCCTAGAGGAGGACTTGTTTTGATGACCTGAAAATGACAAAAACTTTAGGAGAAAACAAACCCACATCATGTCTGTGCTCCTATAATCATGAAAGACCATACAGAGCCCCAACTTTTAGGAATGGAGGATTCAAAACATTCAGATAAAAATGCAGTCATAAACGCCATGGTCAAAAACTCTCAAGAGGATGGGAAGGTCATTTAATAGAAAAATGTAAGATAACATAAACAGAACCCAACATGCACTAAGCAAGGGTAGTGTTGCTAGGAACTCAGCTGAGGAGTATCTGTGTGGCTAGCTGTCCAGAAAGGTCCTTGATGAACTCAGATTTTTGAACAGCATGTTCACGACGAGGAAAGAGTCTTATAAGCAAAGGCAAAAAGGTCAAAAGCAGTAGTGATTTGCTAGTTAATTCCAGCTATAAAATTCTTACACCAAGTGATCTGTGGGAACAGTGGCCAAACAAATTCAAAGTGAGTCAAATTATAAAAATAAGTGGTAGATTAGTGGGTCAGCAGGATGATGGGTTGGTTGTCTGGTAAATTCTACAAAGAATTACCAAAAAGTCTATAAAGAACTAGAAAGAATCATCCTTCTGATGCTCAATGGTATAAAGAGTAATAATAGGGAAAAAAAAAAGGCGGAACCACTCAATTTCTATTTTGGTTGTGTCTTTATCAAGAAAAATGATCTTCAAACTGGACAAGATAGAAAAAAAATTAAGAAAAAACTAGGGACATTAAAAGAAAATAAGCACAAAGAGAGCACATTCTAGGGAATGGAAAGTCTTAAAAATACGACTGCGGAGTTCCTTCTAAGAATCTCTGACAGAATCATGGAGGACAGACAGAGATCTCTCAAAGCCCAGAAGAGGAAGAGTAGCTTTACTCCCATAAAGAAGAAAAAGTGGTTTCAGCTGGGGTGCCAGGATGGCTCAGTCATTAAGCATCTGCCTTCGAATCAGGTCATGATCCCAGGGTCCCGTGATCGAGCCCCACATCGGGCTCCCTGCTTGGCAGGAAGCCTGCTTCTCCATCTCCCACTCTCCCTGCTTGTGTTCTGCTCTCGATATCTCTCTGTCAAGTAAATAAATAAATAAAATCTTTAAAAAAAAAAAAAAAAGGATGGCTGATCTGATGGGTCTTAGAACAGAAGGCAGTCCGTCAGGGTTGGGACTCCCAAAGTTTCACACAAGAGTCACAACAAACGAATCCCATTTTTCATTTTTCATGGTGATCCTTGATTGGAAGAAGAGGGCAATAATACAAAATATTCTTTTTTCATTAAGGATCTCTGTGGGCCACACAGCTAGATAAAATTCACTGCTGGTGAAACAAATCCCAAGCGTGCTGATTGTTGACATACGGTGTGACTTCAACCCAAAAGAAGACCTCCTTCCCACACAGCTTGACGCCTTAGTCAAAGATATGAATCACACCACAGTCAGTCAATCTATCAGATTCGCAAAGCAGACAAGGCTAATGGCACCAATGATGCAGTTCAGGCCCAAACAGGGTTCAAACTGCTTTCATTACATCGAAAGGAGAAGTGAAAATGAGAATGAAGTTCCACATGTTGTTTCAAACACCGACCTGCTCAGATACAGGATGGAGAACATCTGGTCTTTAATAAAATTCATAAGGAAAAAGGGATCTCCATGTTTTGTAGTTAAACCAAACTTGAGCTACTGGTACAAGTCACAGCGGAGATAGAATCTCAAAAACACGCTGAGCAAAAGAAGCCAAATGCAAACACAGCAAATTCTGGAAAAGGCAGAACCAACGTATGCGGTAAAAATATAATCACACCATCAGTTGCCTCTAACTGGGGTGGGGCAGGGGCGGGGGTGTTGGCTGGGAAGGGGCACGCAGGTCTTTTCTGGGGTGACAGAAATTCTCTGCATCTTGACAAGTGCCCTCCAGAACGGATTAACGGGTGTCTTTACAATCCAAGCATCTCATGGTGTGTAAATGGAAACCTCAATTTTTTTAAAAAAGTAATTCAGTAGAAGCTAAAATGCTGGGGAGGCTGTCAGAAATATAATCAGTCTTGGGGGTTCACAGGCAGGAACTGAGCATTCTGAGCCCCGTCAATGTGAATCCTTGTACGCTGCTGGGGTCAGCTGCTGGGGTCAGACCCGGGCCCCACACGTGAAGGTGCTGACGTGGGGAGGTGACCTAAAGGATACGCAGACGGTGGAAAGTCACGGCACCGGAGGAAAGGAAGCAGAGCCGTCTGCCGCGGAATGGGAGACACGTGAGAGGGATGAGGAGGGATGAATTCCTTTTACTCATGAAGGACTAGATCAATAAACAAGTGACAGAACGAAGAAACAGCCAACAAGCTGTCCCAAAGTGAAACAAAATCCCCTCTGGTCTGGCCACTCCCCACCACTGCAAGCGTCCAGGCAAAGACCGGCGGATCTTCCATCGCAGACGTCAAGGGAAGACGCACACAGGGCCTGGGAGGCCAGAGCGGATGACGGGGCGTGCGTGGATTCCCGCTGGACCTCTCCCCGTGCACAGCCCAGGGCAGTCCGGTCCGACCCGTCCGAAGCCACATGCCTCCGCGGGCCCTTCAGGGCCTGCTGCTTTCCCCCGCTCCTCCAGGAGGGGCCTGCCCGGCTACAGCAGAGCTGTCCTGCAGACTCTGCCCCCAAAACGCTTAGTCCCCCAACCCCCAGCTTCCGTTCTCACCTCCAGTCTTGCTTCTTTTAGATGTATCCGCCTCAGCTTGCCAGGGCCCAAGCTCTGTAACGCAGCTCTAGCTGTGTCATTCCCCTACTGAAAATCCTAGAGGGACACGATCACTTCAACAGCCAAGTCTGATCTCTCCAGTGCAGTACACACAGGCCTCGAGCTCCCGGCCCTTACCTACAGTTCCAGGCCCCTACCTACACCTCCCTCAATCCCCGCCTCTCACCGCCTCTTCCCTGCAATCTGCATTCCATCTTACTAAAGCCTTACACCTTCCATGCTGATGCTTGCTGGGCCTTCTTTGCCCAAGGTCTTTCTAACTCTGAAATGGCACTCCAACCTTGCTCAAGCTCCCTCTTCCCCCTCCCTCCTCCTCCTGGCTGTGCTCGCACAGCCCCCTGTGCTCCCTATACCTTACATTCCACTCTGTTTTCATGGCGTGATTTTGCAAGCATATCCTCCTAGACTGCAATGGGGCAGCAACACACCCACTTACTCACTTTTCTGCCCCTGGCACCTGGCACCTTTCCTGGCACACAGAAGGGTAAGTGTTAATTAACATTTGCTAAAGGAGATGAAATGAACAGCACTGTATTTTTTTCAACCCCTTCACTGAGTCTCACTTTAAAAGGTGGTAATGCCCGCTCCACTGTAACCCAAAGGCCAGAGAAACCAAGTGAGGGTGGAAATGTCACAGGCGGGGATGGTTTGGCAAGTGTCCCCCTGAGTGTTACCAGTGGCATCAGGAGCTGCCACCCCACGTGCAGGTGAACTGCCACCTCCCACATTCTGGAACCCGGAGGTTGCTTCCGCAACTCAGGTCCTGAAAAAACAGCTGCTGGGTGTAATCCTTGCACGACCTTTTAGGGACTCCTAGAGGAAAGACCTATGAAATCAGAAATCTCCCACAGGGAAAGAGGCTGTTGGGCAAGTCCGAAATATTATTAGTAACTACCAAGGACAGCATTTTGCTGACAGGTAAACCAGCAAGAAGAAATGGAAATTGATCTCTTTCATGATCAAGCCCATGAATTTGTGTTAATGAACTTGTGCTTGGGTCTTTTTTTTTTTTTTGGCCAAAGTTCAAGAACACAGCAGCCCCTTCTCTGAAGGACACAGGCATTATACACAAGAAAAACCTGCCTCCCCTGAGCAGGTTCACTGTGACAGCGTGCTGATCGAATGAATATGTGAATCCCCAGAACGGGTTCTTATTTACTCATTTCAGACATGTAGACACAGGAGCAAAACAAAGCATTCCACTTCTTGCTCTCGATTTCAATTAGCAGTAACAAAGGTAACAGCCTCAGTGGAGAGTCGAGGCAGAAGCCGAGACAATTAACAGTCAACTCTTCATTATCTGGGCTAATCGGGGAAAGAAAGACATGAATAATGGAAAGGTAACAACAATCGAAATGAAACAAAACAAAAACCTCACTCTTGCGTTAAGCAATGTTCCAACCTCTGTCCCTACTAAAACTCTTATGGGGATTCCTGATGTTATCCCGCGTGGCCTTCCTCCCTAAGAGTCTGGGTCAGAACACTTCATTTCAGAAAAAGCCCTTCCACTGGCCTCTCTCTCCAGCTGGCTCAGAAACTTAACAGACCCACGGGGGGCAGGGGCAGCCCCTGATGGACACCTGACTCACCTTTGCACACGCGGTACCTAGAACAATGGCTACACTAGATGGAGCAAAATGCTGGTTCATTGTCCATGTTCATTGCTGTCATTGACCTGAGATAACATCTAACAGAAATAAGCCCAAGTTCCAGCTTGGGCCCTACCGACTGACAAGTCACGTTATTTCCTCTTGTGAAAACAGAGGAAGGTGGACTGGGCCAGCCCCAGTGCCTCCAGGGAAGGGCACACATCCAGGGGGGTCCCTTTTCCTACCTGAGCTCCAGAGACTGTCATTTACACAGAGGATGGCAGGAGGGGTCCCCTCAGAGCAATGCACCTGTCACACAACCACACCTATTCTGGTTTTATAAATCAATAAAAAAAAATATGCAACCTTGGAAGAATGAGTGTGGATAACTGACTGATCAAGCATTTACAAAGTGCCTGTGAGCCTGTCCAGAATAGAAATACTATTCAAAAGACCTTGCCAATGAGTTGAAGAATTCAGGCGTATAATGAAATGGTAACTAATGTTAAGAAGTCCATATGTGATCAATGCCCAATTAATGAGCCCACCAATAAATGCCGTGAGACTCCAGGAGAGACATCACTGCCCTAGCTTGGCAACAGAAATCCTTCCTCTGTCCATGCTACGCTCTCAGAGTAAGTCATCGCTGTGGTCTGAGACTAGGCACTAGCTACAGTATTATTTCCTGCTTGTCTTCGGATGAAGCTGATAGCACACAGCGACAGATCAAAAGAAGAGCAGCAGGAGAAGCAGCAAAAAAAACCCAAGAGCAACCTACTGAGTGAGTGCCAGGTGGCTACACAGATTGAGGCCAAGCTTGGACTGATACTTGGGACACATGCACCTGTCAACAGGAGGCCAGAACATATCCTCCTACTTGCAGGCGCTCTATGTGAACCATATGCACAGACACCTCCAAATAACCTACAGAAGTAGAAGGGGGCTGCAGTGCCCATAATCCTCGAGCCCACCAACCCCGCGGTCATTTTTTGTGTCCGGGGAGGGCACAGTAATTTTCTGGCGGTGGGGTTTATTTTCCAGGTCACATTTTGCTCCATCTAGTGTAGCCATGACGCTGCGTTTCCCTGAGCCCATATGCACCGACAGATGGTGTCAGAGGACTAGAATCATGCTAACTACTTCGGGGGAGCCGGCTTGGAATGCAAATGCCATCTGCAGAGAAGTTAAACAGGGAACCTCAGAAACGGACTCTACGATCGGGCGGCCACGCGGAGCATGACACGTATGCTGCCCAGGAAGCCGAACCGTGTCCCCTGCTGTCGTCCTCACACAGCCGAGTCCCCACCATCACACGGCTGACTTGTGCATCTTACCCCTGAAGGATGGGTTCCTGACAAGGGAGGGGACAGATCGTCTTTATTTCTTTACATATGCACTCCCCAGCACAATTCGTGCTTGCTAAACATGTGAGATGGGAATTGATAAATTAATGTGTAAATCGATATATGGCAGCAGAGCGGGCAAAGCACAGTGCTTTGTGACTATCCTCCTCCGACCGAACACCAGTGGGAATGTGGATACAGCACCGTGTACAACAGGATTGGCCTCTGGCTCTTGGCCCTAAGAGCAGCTGCTGACCAGCACAGCACAGAGCTGAGATCAGCCAGACACCATGCTTTGCTTCCGTCTGCCTGAGGCCAGCCTACTCAGCACAGGTCAAATTCACCACGCGGGAAACCAGAGGCTAAGATCTCTCTTTTCAAACCGCCCACCTCTCTCTTGCTGCTGGCTCTGCTTCTAAAAGCAGCAAAGGAAGAGAAGGCTTTCTTCTTTGCATGAAACAAGACCATTGCTGAGGCCTCCCTGTCCTCCTTTGGCAACACATCTCATGGGTTCAGGGCAAATACGGGGAGAAGGGAGGGCCAGTCTGCCCTGATGTACCATTAACAAAATTAACTTTGGTCCTAGTTCAGACAAAAATAAAGAACTGGTTCTGATAACATTAGATCAAGTAAGCAGAGGTTACAGACTCTCAACATTCTTGCTTTTCAGAGCAATACAGTGGCAAAGAGTACAGAATGTGATTTAACGTCACTAACAAATGGGGGCATCTTCGGCCAGTTGACTTGACCTTGCTGAGTCTCAGTTTCTTCATTTGTAAAACGAAGCAGTTAACCCCAAACGTCCCTTCCAGGTCTGTTGGTATGAATCCCCAAAGCAAATGTGTCAACAGCAAAAGTCACTGGTTACCAAGTAGGGTACATTCTGAAATAATTACTCAGGTATTATTATTATTTATTTTTCTTTCCTGTTTCTATTATCACTCCTTCTAGGTCACACACCAAGCAAAGATAGACAACTTGACATCTCTAGTTAATTTTTTAGTCATCATGATTTTATATTTCTATATATATGAATTTATATCAATATATAATATATAAATATAAATATATGAATTTATATTTCTATAAAGCTGTATTTGCCAGAATCAATAAAATGGTATCCTTTGTTCCTCCTTGAGATAGGAGGGACAGATTATTATCCCTCTGCTATAGATGAGGAAAGTTGAAATAATTTGCTGAGGTCAATCTACTTATACTCACAGACTTACATCTGGGAGAGTGGTGTGATGTCAGGAGAAAAAGTTTCATCAGAGACACTTACTTCAGCTCATTGGTTTCCATGCCCTGGGCGATGGCCATGATGATGCCGCCATGATCTCCCCAAGTATAGTAGTGAGGTCCAGGAAGTGCCTGAAGAGGAAAAGCCAGTGCTGATGCCACTGCTCTGGAGTGAGCGGGCAGAAACCATGCACACCCCACGGGCACACACACGCACAGACACACACAGAAGCACATGGCCGTGATGCCAACCACTTGAATACAACATTTCAGTTTCCAGAGCACATTCACATCCATTCCCTCCTTTGCTCCACACAGCGGTGAGGACAGGACAGCGACTTCTCACAAACCCCAATTCTTCCCCCAAATGAAGAAACAAAGGTTGGTATTAAAGCGGCTGACTGCAAACAGCAAGGCGAGGAGTCAAGCCCTGATCTCTGGCCCTCCCCCGTGAGAGTTTACAATTCAACTGGAGTTTCTACCATGAGTGTACAAACCCACAGCAGCCCATCCTTCCTGCCGATTACAAGAAAAAAACTTGGAACAAAATACAAAAAAGGGCTGCCCAAGGATGCTGAAAAGGAAACAAAATCAGGCGGTCTATGGCAAGGACTTCAAACCTGAGGAGTCACCACGAGGCTGGGGTTTCCTGGTGTGGTTTTGTCCCAAGGGAAAGTCCCAGTCCTGGAACACCTCAGTCCCAGGTGGATGGCCGCAGCATCACCAGAAACCATTTGTGCAGGCCGGGAAGAATGTGGTTGAAACGCCAGCAGGGAGAGAATCAAACAAATAAATCCTCTGTGTATGAACTCACACAACACTCATCCTAACCCCTAACCATACGTGTATGGAGCAGACTGAAACCAACACAGCAAAGGGTTAGTGAACACAATGGAGAGTTGCACTGTCACCCTGAGAATGCAGGAAGAAACCCACGGTCTGAACCTAAGCAGATTCGCTCCACGCTAAAACGAAAATATCCACACCTTCCAGAAGACTGTATTCCATGCATGTCATTCACATGTCCAAGAGACAACCCAAAATAACTCAACACAGACAGCTGCCAACGAATCGTGTCCAGTTCTCAAGGGAAAAGGCAATCAACAGGTGTCAACCTCACCAAGATGGCTCAAATGCTGGAATTACCAAAGACTTGAAATTATTGATCATAACTGTGTCTCATGGAGTAAAGGAAAACACACTTGAAATGAACAAAAGACAAGGATTCTTCCCAGAGAAGTGGAAGCTATCCTTTAAGAAAAGAATTTTAGAACAGAAAAATATAACATGTGACATTAAGAAATTCATGAATGAGCTCAACAACTGAATGGAAATGACAGAGGAACTGGTAAACACGGTGAGAAATATAGAATGGAGAAATTACCCATTCCAAAGAACACTCAAAAAAGAATGAAGAGGGGAAAAAGTCCCAAAGACTGGGAGGATAATAATAAAGGGTCCAGTGTGTATGACTGGAGTCCAAGAAGAACAGGAAAAAGGGACCAGAGCAGGAAAAAAAAAAATTTTTTTTGAAGAAATAACGGCTGAAAATTTGCCAAATTTGGTAAAAAGACATACATTTATAGATTCAAGATCAGCATACCCAAACAGGATAAACACAAAGAAAACCACACCTAGATACATCACAGCAAAACTGCTGAACACCAAAGATAAGGAAAAAGCTCCTGAAGCCTTTAGACAAAATGACAGATTGCGTGCAAGACAGTGATGACTGAAATGACTCTAGATTTCTCATCACAAACCAGAGAGGCAAGACGGCTGTAGCACATCTTTAAAGCACTGAGAGAAAATCGCCATCAAACCAGAATTCTATATCCAACGAACATGTCTTCTGGGAAGGAAGGGGAAAAAAAGAGATTCTCAAATGAGGGAAAAACCAAGAAAATGTGTATGGTAGATAGGCCCAAGAAGAAACAGTAAAGGAATTTCTTAAGGCCGTAGGGAAACTTACCAGGGGGATACAGGGATTCTCGGGAATGAAGGAAGAACAAAAGAAATATCTGGGTAAATATAAAAAATTCCTTCTTTCACCTTAAATTCTCTAAAACTGATATAATAATGTAAAGCAAAATGAAAGCAAGAACATTGTCTTATAGGTTTTTTAATGGACTTCAATGAGATACACAGGCAACAATAACAGAAATGTCAGGGAAAGAGAAAAGGGATGTACATGCTTGCACGGTTTCTAAATTTTATGTGAAGGGCAACATTATATTAAGAGCAATATTAATTTTAAAAAGACTATGAAAGATTAAATATACATGTTGTAATCCTTACAGCAACCACTGAAAGAAATATAATAAAAAAAAACAGTCTCTAAATAAAAGTAAAATGCCAAAGCCATCTAAATGATATAGAAAAGTCAGTAAAGGAAGAACAGAGGGATAAAAAACAAAGATCATACGTACATACATAAAACCTTGGACCTAAATCCAATCATACCAATAATTATGTTAAATGCTAATGGTCCAGGCATTTCAGTTAAAAAACAAAGCCTTGAAGAATGGATAAAAAAGCAAAACCATCCTATATGCTGCCTGTAAGAAACGCTTCAGATACAGACACCAGTGAGCACAAAGTAAAAGCATGGTAAGAGATACACTACTGAAACAGTAAACATAAACGGTTGGAATGATTATTTCAATACTAGATAAAACAGACTTCAAGACAAAGGTTATCACCATTGATAGAGAGGGCTATTTCATAACAATAAACGGGACAAGAACAGAAAAGATAATTATAGAATGTGCATGTACTGAATCAGAGCCTCAAAATACAAAAGATAAAATTGAGGAGATTTAAAGAAAAACTTGGCAATTCCACATAGTTGGAGATTTCACCATGGTTCTCTTAGCAATTACCAGAACTAGCCAAAAAAAAGAAAAAGAAAAAGAAAGAACATAAAAGATCTGAACAGCAGCCTATCAACCACCTTCATAGAAATAACACCTTCATGTAACTAACATCTGACAACAGCAGAATACACATTCCTTCCTAATGCATATGATGGATGCAAGATAGGCCACATATTAGATCCCAAAGTAAGTCCCAATAAATTTAAAGGGATCAAAATCACACAAAGTATATTCTCACACTACAAGGCAATTAAATTAGAAATCAAACATGTACGATATCTAGGAAATTTCAAGTATCTGAAAACTAAACAACCCTTTTCTAAATAACTTATCAAAGACAAAAAGCAGAAGGGATATTTTGAAGTAATAAAAACATTCTGGAATTAGAGGTGATGGTTGCACATCACATCACTTGTGAATATAGCAAAACCCCACCAAACTGTACACTTTAAAGTGGTGAATTTTATGGTATGTGATTTACATCTCAACTTCAAAGGGGGACATAAGGAATATTCTGAACTGAATGACAAAAAAAAATACAACATCTCTAAATTTGTGACAGTAGCCAATGCAGGATTTAGAGAAAACTTAACAGCTTTAAATGCTTCTATTAGGGAAAAAAACATCTAAAAATCAATGACCTAAAGTTATACCTTAAAAAAAGCTACAAAAAGAAAAGCAAATGAAATCCAAATAAGGGAAAATACTAAAGAGAAAAAATCAACAAAATAGAAGACAAGCCAAACAAAGCCATAAGCACGTTCTTTGAAAAGATCAGTAATATTGACAAACCACTAACTAAACTATTAAGCAAAATGGGAAAAACCCCACAAATCCTCAATATCAGGAATAGAAACAGGTGAGCACCACAGACCCTGGAGACATTAAGCCAACAAATTCAATGACTCTGATGAAACTCACTAAAACTGACGCAAGTAGCAGAAAATCTAAACCATTTTCTAGCAACCAGAGACACTGAATTTTTTCTAACCACATTCCCAAAAAGAAGACTCCGGGTTCAGATAGTTTCAATGGTGAGTTATTCAAGAAAGAAAAATCACCCCATTTTTAGATGAAAGAGGAGTCACTGTTCAACTTGTTCAATGACACCAGCCCAACCCTAACACCAAAACTTGAAAAAGACATTATCCCCACCCAAAAAAAAAAACAAAAAACCAGGCCAATCTCTCTCATGAATAATGTAAAAATCCTTAACAAACTATTAGACACTCAAACCTAACATTGTATAGAAAGGATAATAGATCATAAATAAACAGGGTCTGTCCCAGTAATTCAAGGTTCATATAACTGTCAAGAATCAATCAATATAACATACCACAACATACATGTAACATACCGTATCACCTATGTGATAGGAAAAGAAATATGTATTTTGGTCTTGGGTCCCAGCTTCCAGTCAGAGCTCCTAAAAACCCCTGCAACCATCTCCTGACTGATGGGGGTGATGTATGATGTGGGTCTTACACAGGAACTTCTATATCGTTGAGAACTTCCAGGAAGATAGCAGAGTCTTTGGTTGTAAGGAGGCAACTCTTGGTGGACTCCTGGACAGTACAGGCACTGGCCACCAGAAAGACAAAGCATGACTAGAAGCTTGAAACTTCCAGCCCTGCCTCAACCCCCAGGGAAAAGACAGGGGCTGGAGACGGAGTTAATAATCAATCATGCCTTTGTGATGAAGCCTCCATTAAAAAAAAAAAAAATCCCTAAACTGCGGCATTCAGAGAGCTCCCAGGTGGGCAAATACGTCCACAAGCTGGGAGGTTGGCACATCGCAACGCCATGGGGGACAGAAGCTCCCGTACTTAGGATCTTTCCAGACCTTGCCCAATGGACCTCTCCATCCAGGTGCAGCCTTTGTAATATCCTTATAATCAATTGGATGTAAATAAGTATTTCCCGAGTTCTGTCAGCCATTCCAGCAAATTCCTGAGCCCAAGAAGGGGGGTCAGGGGAGCACCCTATTTATAAGCTGGTCAGTCAGAAATATGGGTGACAACTTGGGACTTGCAGTGAGCATGTGAAGTGAGTGGGGGGCAGTCTTGTGAGCCTGAGCCCCTCACTTGTGGGGTCTGTGCTAACTCCAGCCAGCTAGTGTCATGACTGAAATACAGGACATCCGGTTGGTGTCCAGAGAACTGGAGAATTGCTCACTGTGAGGGGAACCTCCCCTAGCATTTGGTATCAAGAGTAAAGGAAAAGAGGGGTTTTTTACACTATATTACATATTGCCATATTATTACATATTAGGGAAGAGAAGAAAAGGAAGAGAGAGAAAGAAACAAAAGACATAAAGATCAAAAAGGAAGAAATAAAACAGGTCCCTATGTGCAGACAGATGATTATCATCTCTTAAACAGAATCTACAAAACTACTACTAACACTAACGAATTATTTTAGCAAGGCTGTAGAATACAAGGTTAATCGATAAAAATCAATGGTATTCCTATATCCTATAATAAAAATTAGGATGTAAACTTGAAAAAAACTGTATTTACAATAATACCGAAAATTTGTAAAATATCTAGCAATAAAACTAACCTACAAGGTATATATATAAGGTATATACAAGGCCTCCCACATTGAAATCTAAAAAATATTGCTCAGTGAGATTTAAAAAGAAATGAAAAGAGGCGCCTGGATGGCTCAGTGGTTTAAAGCTTCTGTCTTCGGCTCAGGTCATGATCCCAGGGTCCTGGGATCGAGCTCCGCATCGGGCTCTCTGCTCAGCGGGGAGCCTGCTTCCCACCCCCCCCCCCGCCACCGCTCTGCCTGCCCCTCTGCCTACTTATGAACTCTGTCCAATAAATAAAATCTTTAAAAATTTTTTTAAAAATAAAAAGAAATGAAGAAACATAGTACATTCACAGATCAGAACACTAAATAGTGCTAAGAGGTCAATTATCCCCAAATTGATCTATAAATTCAATGCAATCCAAGCCAAAATCACAGCAGGTTTTGCAGAAGTTGACCAGCGGATTCTAAAATGTTGTAGAAATACAAAGGATCTAGAATAGTCAAAGAAATTTTTAAGAAGAACAAAGTTCAGAGGCGCCTGGATGGCTCATCTGTTAAACTAACGACTCTTGGTTTCGTTTCAGATAGTGATCTCAGGGTCATGAGACTGAGGCCCAGGTTGGGCTCTGGGCTTAGGTCAGAGTCTCCCTGGACTATCTCTCTCTCTCTGCCCCTCCCACACACACGCCCCCACTCACCCCACACCTCACCCCCCACCTCACCCCCCACCCCGCTCGCTCACTCTCACTCTCTCTCTCCTTCTAAAATAAATAAATCTTAAAAAAAAAAAAAAGAAAGAAAGAAAGAAGAACAACAAAGTTGGAAGACTTACGCACTTGATCCCAACACTTACTGTTAAGTCTCCCATAATCAGGACAGTTTGGTACAAGTGAAAGGACAGACATGCAGATAAATGGAACAGATGAGAAAGTCTACCAAGTTCTGAAACAGACCCATGCATAGACGACCAGTTGATTTTCAAACAGACATGAAGTCAATGCGAGGGGAGAAAGAAGTCTTTCTCAGTAAGTGGGGCTGGATCCCTGAATCTCCACAAGGAAAAATGAGTGGCAAACCCTCCCATCGCACCAGATATCAAGATTAATTCAAATGGATCATAACCCTAAACTACAGCCTTACACTATGAAATTTAGGGGTAAATCTTTGCAAAAGGGACAAACATTTCTCAGAACAACAAAGAGCATAACATCCAGAGGAAAAGTCCTGCTAAATCAGACCTCAGCAAAATTTAAAACATTTGCTCTTTGAAAAACACCATTAAGAAAAATTTTTTTTAAAAAGCAAGCCACAGACTAAGGAAGATACTCATGACACACATATCAAACGAAAGACTTAACTTTACATTTTTCAAAAAAACATCCTACACATCCATAAGAAGGCAAACAACTCAATTTTTTAAAATAAGTATAAGATTTGAACAGACACTTCACAAAATGATTTTTAAATGCCCAATGGGCACGTGAGAAGAAGCTCAAAGTCATCAGTCACCAAGGAAATGCCAATTAAAACCATAATGAGACACCACTGTGTACTCATTAAAACGTCTAAAATTAAAAAGAGTGACCATACCAAGTGCCAGTGTGGACCTGAGGCGATTAGAAGTCTCAGACAACACTGAGACAGCCCCCACTTTGGACAAAAATTTGGTCATTCCTTAAAAAAAGTTAAACACAGACCCATCAAGCTGCCCATCATTCCACTCTGAGGTATTTACCCAAAAGGAATACAAATGTGCATCTATCTAAAAAAAATATATATATATAATTAAGTGTTTATAATAGCTATACTTATAATCAGCAAACACTGTAATGTCCACCAACAGATGAATGGATAAGTGAATTGTGGAATATCCCTACAATGGGATACAAATCTACGATAAAATAGGAAAGAACCACTGATACATGAAACAACACGAATGGGCCTCAAAATCATCATGATGAGTGTCAGAAGCCAAGCAAAAAACCAGCATATTATGAGTCCATTTACATAAAATTCTAGGAAATGCCAACTAACCATTGGGCAGGGATGAGGTAAAGAGAAGGATGGATTACGGGGGGGGACGAAGATGCTTTGGGGAGTGATGGACATGCTTGTTGTCTTCATTGTGGTGTTGGTGATGGTGCAGCAATGGTGACCAACTCTGATGAAACTGTACACTCAAAATATGCAGGGGCCTCCATAAAGTTGTTAAGGAAGGAAAGCATAGAAAAGGAAGTCAAGATCGGAGAATTTGCACAAGTCTTTAGTAGCAGAGGAGGAACAAGTCTTCTAGTCACTGATTTTCTAGACAGCTCTATCCACCACATCCTACCTCACCCTTCCCTGTCTTTGTCCCTCACACCCCAGGCTGTCCCTCTCACGTGATAACTGCTGCCCAAGGGAACTCAGATGCTCACTCACACAGACATGATCTCAGCCTTCTCCCCTACTTCGGTCTCTGCTCTTTGCAAAACTAAGGTCCCTTGTGCAATGGCTGCTTCCCGGCAAGGCGTGAAGCAGGCCAGGCAGGAGGCACGGGCAGCTGCCCCGGTGTGAGCCAGACGATACCACTTCACCAGAGGAGGAACAAGACCCTGCTTTCTCCCCAGAAGGAAATCACTTGCAGATGTTCAAATCCCAGATTACACCACCATCAGAAGGTCCAAACAAACCACAAGCCTGGTCGCTGAGGAGAGAACACCCAATTTCAAAAGGAATGTCTGGCTCCAGTGAAGAGGAGAACAGCTGCTTAATTCTTCCCACGGGGGCAGAGCAAGAGTGCTCCCCAAACTCCAAACCGTTCACCCTTTAGGACTACCGGGCCTTCACCTCGTCTTACATCCAAACATGTGATCATGGTCTCCACCTTACCGGCCAGTTGTTCATGTAGGCACACCTGCAAGCTCTGGGTCCCGGATCACTCGGCCTCAGGGATGGGAGGCCCTACCTACCTCACAGAGATAAGATGTGATGGGTCCCTGCCAACCACACAGAGCCAAATGAATGCTGGGTATCACCAATGCTTTACATAGGACAGATTTAAATACAAACGTGTATATATTGCGTTCCCAAAAGGAAGCACCATGAGGGGCCCCTGGGTGGCTCAGTCGGTTAAGCAGCTGCCTTTGGCTCAGGTCACGATCCCAGAGTCCTGGGATCGAGCCCCACGTCAGGCTCCCTGCTCAAAGGGGAGCCTGCTTCTCCCTCTGCCTGCCTCATGCTCTCTCTCTCTCTCCCAATAAATAAATTTAAAAATCTTAAAGAAGGAAGGAAGGAGGAAGGAAGGAAGGAAGGGGCATCAAGAGGCTGGCTGGGTCTTCTGAGAACCACATCCCTCCCGCCATCATGCTCCACCTACACAAGGTGCTCAATTAAATTCTTATCCTATGATCTGTTGAGTTTTCCTGCTGGCTCCCCACACGGGCAGCAGAGCCCCGCTAAAAGCAACCCCCCCAAATGAGACCAGCTGTAGTTCCCTTGGCCCTCGTAAATCATGAGAGGCTGGTGAAAGTTTTGTTTTGTTTTGTTTTGTTTACAAGTTTGGCAATCCTCTAACGCCCAAGGCCGAGTTAGCATTCCGGGACCACAGGACTAGCTCTGCTCTCAGAACTGGTATCAGCAGTGCCTACGGACCCGAAGCAGCTCTGCAGACGTTTTCAGGCAGAAATGGTCTTTTTCCACAGCGCAGAGTGAAATGGAAGGGCCTGCCCGGCACAGCCCACTGAGGAGAGGCCTGACATCGATTTCGTTACGATGCAACAACAAATGGCCAGTTTCACGCCAGATGCCAGTACAAGCCCACAGCCATTTGCTGATAGATTCTGCAAATATTTACGCAGTGCCCCCTCCCTGCCAGGCACTGCTCGGTTCTAGGGGTGAAGAAGTTAAGCAGAGAGACAGTGCTTTGTCCCCTCGGGGCATTTAGTTAAATTTACAGTCGTGAGGGCAAGAGAAGGTCTGTTTTTGATTAAAGAAATATTTCTGGCAACATCACGAGCCCATATTACAAGGTGTGAACACAAGATCAGTGCAGCTGACGCACTCGTGTGGCTCTGGGTACCATCCTTTAATTTTACAGTCACACTTGGCGCCGCTGGCCTCCCCATGGGCCACACGTGATCCTGAAAGGTGGAGGCACGGCCATGATCTCCGACAAACCAGAACCCGGGCTGGCGGCTGGGGGCGGTGGTGGGGTGGGGGGCGGGGGTGGGAAGCTGACCTCTCGCCACCGGGCTCCTGCGCTGCTAGAAACATACACGTTCGTCTTGCTTGCCAAGTTCTTTCCCACCGAACCTGAAAGGCAAGAGGAGTAATGACCTTCCACTTCAAGAAAAGGTCGGATACTCACCCTGCCAGACCAGAACTGCCAGTCACATTTAGCAACTACAGATGTCTCAGAACATCACAAACGGCGTGGCCACGGCAGAGGTCAGCGGTCCCCGTGTACTGTACTCAGCTGCGTGTCCCCAAAGAGCTTAAGACCGCAGCGGCGACAAGCGTCGCGGACTTACCAGTGGCGATGATGAGACCGGGAGCAGACTCCTTGGACAGGATGGGCATCCTTCGGAGCTGGAGGTTGAGCAGCTGACTGAGCCGCTGGGCCAGGTGCAGGGAACAGCCCTGGGCGAGCTACGGGACACAAGTGCCAGGCACCGTCAGTGTGGGATAGGAGGCCTCCAGCTCCCTCAAAACACAGGCCTGGGTGCAGACCATGCAGCCACACACACAGAAAGGAAATCTGGCTCAGAGGAACCCAGACGCAGAGCCCAGCTGGCCCCTCACTACCTCTCTCAGGTGGATATGATTATCTGATTCACAAAAAGGCCTCTCCTTGAAGAAAAGAGAAAAATACGAGTAAAAAAAATCCTCCTGAGACTCTCAGAGAACAGCAATTAGAAATCAGTGCCAACGCAAGTCGATCGAAAGTGATCCCTCCCTCTGTTTTACCCCAGAGATACTCTCGCGTGACTCGGCACGAAAAAGAAATGAAATGCTTTCGTGGGACTTATTTCCTAAGTCCGTAGAGATACATTTCAAATAGGACGTAAGCAATGCCATTAGAGGAAAAACCAAGAATCAGAAATCATTAAGTCTCCATGATAAGCTCCCAGATGTACCACATGAGAGCTACAGACACCGAAGGATCCACATTAAAACAGATTTAAAGTAGTGAGCATTTGTACAGGGCACCAGCTCTGCTGTGTCCACTGCAAAACAAGTCATTCGAACGGGCCGCTTACATTCGGATTTTAATAGTTCTGCAAACAACACCGTTTGCCGTGTGGTCACTCCTGATCGTCCTGGCCAGAAAGTCGTTGTCAAGTGTTATTCAACCTCGTCTGGTGTGCTTACGTGAGCAGGTAAAAATAGACACGGTTTTGCTACATATACTCATTTTTATAACAAAAGGATCTCTCTAGCAAATGTCCATCTTGCTAGGATCACAGTTTGATGTGAGCAAATGAGGAAGGTTGGATCTCAAGGAAATTATCTGTCAACCAACCTGTTCTTTCACCATCTAAAATCACAGGTAGAAGCTAAGAGCTCACCAACTGCTGTACAGCTCATAAATAGGTCAGTCAGGGAATAAGCGGGGTTTTAATAATGCCATTAATTCTACTTAACTAGGGCTCAGACCCCAACAGCACGCTGAAAAGCAGGCCACCCCCATCCACACAGGCCCGTGCAGAGCTCCTAAAATCTAGAAGCCGCTCCAGAATAAAGCAGCACCTGTGTAGTTGTCTCTTTCTACTCATACCCTGCCTCTTTCCAAAGTTAGACTTGATGTACAAAGTCGGCACCTGTTGCGAAATCGGCAAGAGTAATCAAGAAATCCAAAGAGACAAGAGTCTCCAAGAAAACTTTCCCCAGTGGCCAGAGCTACAGCATACAGTACAGTTAACACACTTCATCATGGGCAAACAAGACTGAAAAACTCCAAAGATCAGGTAACCGTCTAATTAAATGTTACAGTTTTCCCAAAATTACTACTACATGATTTTTTTTTTTTTCTGAGTTCCTTCTGCCTACCTACATTACTTATTCCAGATCCCTGAAGTGAGGCAAAAAGGGAAGTGTGGGGCATCATATAAAGCCAAGGAACTCAGTCCACAGAATGTTCTTCCGAGGGAAAAGAACAGAGCTGCTGAGGCGAGCAGGAACACTTACTGAGGCCAAATAATACATTGTAGTATTCCCAGCTTTTCAGATGGAGCCACAGATTGGGAAAACTATAGAACCCTAAATTATATTCAGGAAGGCACTTTTTTTTAAAAGTACCACAGAGGGGTGCCTGGGTGGCTCAGTGGGTTAAGCCGCTGCCTTCGGCTCAGGTCATGATCTCGGAGTCCTGGGATCGAGCCCCGCATCGGGCTCTCTGCTCAGCAGGGAGCCTGCTTCCTCCTCTCTCTCTGCCTGCCTCTCTGCCTGCTTGTGACCTCTCTGTCAAATAAATAAAATAAAATCTTTAAAAAAAAATAAAAATAAAAAAAAATAAAAGTACCACAGAAATAAAAAACTTAATCAGAATTTCCCAAACTTTCTTGCTTCACAGCACAATTAGTGTCCTCATAAAATTTTTATAGCAGCTTCAAGCCAGAAGAAATACCAACATTTATTGTTTTACATAGTTAAGGCCAAACAACTTAATAAGTAGTTCTAATAACTTAGCAGCAGTTCAAAATAATAGTGTGTGTGCGTATGTAAATACATACACACACACATAGAGAAAGAAAGAAAACAAAATTTCTAATTTCACTCTTAGATAACCACAATTATTTAACATGGGATATATGTACCTGCTGGGTACCACGCCCCTTCTCAAAGTTTAGAGTCATTTTAGATCCCACCACCGCCGTCATTACCCGTTCCACCCTGATTTTCTCCCTTGCTTTTTATCACATCAACTGCTAGGAAATCCAGCTTCACACAAACAGGATGCCTTCCAAAGAAATTCAGCATGAACTCATTTTGAAATGAGGAACTAAACTCAAGATGGTACTTGCCACAATGACCAAAAATACCAAGTACCTTATGTTTCCCTCAAAAAATTTAAAACATCCCAGAGTGCCCCCTGGGAGTTCACTACGGCACCCCCTAGGTGCCCTGCTGCTGAGTTTGAGAACTGTAAGGGCAGTATAACCAGCTAAAAAATTTGTAGTAAAAGCTCAAACAAGACGAAAGCATCTCTACCTCACAGTTTATTTTTTCTCCATATTCTGTGAAGGCTGGAGCCTGAAGGAACTCCCAGGTACCCCCTTTGTCAAAGGTGATGACTGATCTCATGTTCTCTTCATTCATGGAACCGTTAATCAGAGTAGCGATGTAGACTCCTTGCAACCCTTCCACGCGGTGGAAGTCGGCAAACGGCTCATTTGCAAAATACCTACAGTAAGAGAAAATAAACAGCTGTGAACCTGAACTGATATTTCCTTGGTGTGTTTTTATCGTAAATGACATAAAATTTAACTGTTGAGAAGTACAAAATTCAGTGGCATTAAGCACATTCCCAATGTTGTGTTGTACCAGCATCACTATCTCATTCCAGAATTTTCCGCATCTCAAAAAGAAACCCTGTACCCACCAGCAGTCATCGCCCCTTTCCCCTGCCCACCCCAGGCCCCGGCAACCACCACTGAGTTTTCTGTCGCTATAGATTTGCCTATTCTGGACATTTCATGTACACAGAAACACGCTTTTTTAATGGTTCTTTTCCCACAGCGTAATATTTTCAAGGTTCACCCATATTGTAACACAAATCAGTACTCCATTCCTTTATATAGATGAATAGCCTTCTCTCACTCTTTTTTTTTTTTTAAAACGTGCTTGTGTTTTAACTTTGAAGGCTAAGATGCTTATTGGATCAATAAGTCCTCGCAGGGAGTTCAGAATGCTGGCTACGACACACAGAGCTGATGACAGGGTCACAGCTATCACTTCGCTGACGAATTCACCCCAAAACCTCCAGTGAGCCTCGACGAACAGGAACAAGAAGCCAGACTTGCCAGACACTAGTCAAAGCGGCGGGCTTACAAGTGGCAGAAATCCAGCGCGAAAGGTTCCCCAGCCACTATCCACACGCTGACAACTCATTCTCTGATGCCCTGACAGACCCAAGCCCAAGGGGTTCCTCTCGGAAAGCAGAGCAGAACTCCTACCCAAGGAAGCAGGATAGAGAGCAAAAGTGGCTCTAGAACCTTGAGGTTATACTTCTTAATAGTGAAACAGAGAATAAGGCCCTCCCAGGGCCTGAACTACTACACTGGGATACTGATTTCACTGGGAAGCCGTTTTGCCCTGAAATGGTCCACCCATCCCAAATGGAATGAATTTCTGAGAAGCGCCAACCAGAGTTCACACAAGGCTTTTAACTGGATGTGTGTCCTTTGCTTAGAAGGGTTCTGAGCCACTGGGCTGTGTAACAAAAAAAAAAAAAGAAAAGAAAATTTTAATTAAAAAAATCACAGAACTGGGAGCCTGGGTGGCTCAGTGGGTTAAGCCTCTGCCTTCGGCTCAAGTCATGATCTCAGGGTCCTGGGATTGAGTCCTGCATCAGGCTCTGTGCTCACCAGAGAGCTTGCTTCCCCTTCTCTCCCTGCCTGCCTCTCTGCCTACTCGTGATTTCCCTCTGTGTGTCAAATAAATAAATAAAATTAAAATTGAAAAACAATCACAGAACTGCTTTTTTCCGTTATCCACTGTACAGATCTTGAGCTGGAGGAGTGCTCTGTCTCCTCAGACAGAAAGAAGCACACTACAAGCTCTGAGGCAGAAAGGAAAATTTTTAAAAAGCACTGACAGAGCTACTTCAGACTAAGAGACCAAGCAAAATCCTAAATAAGATACTGATGTTGAGACCAAATATTCTAACATGTGGTTTCCTTAGGTCTACTGGAGTTGTTTTTTGGTTGCTTCCTTAGAAATCAGTTGAAGGTCTATCACCCACCAGCTCTCTGTTCATGTGTTCACCTCAGCGTTGGATCCCATCATCACAAGGCTGCCACCGTCAGGTTCAAAGGCTTCCTTCAAACATGAAGGAGGGTCTGGCTTTCTCTCACCTAGATGAGCTCTGCTTCTTCCCTCTGGTCACTCTCCTGGATTTTTGTCTTCCGGTTCCAAGGTTCTAGAAACCTGTTCTCTGTGCCTCACATGCTCCCCAGACTGTCCTGTCAGCGTCTCTGTGGTCCTATGACAATTCACCTCCCCCTAAGTGCCCTCTATCCGTCCATTTTTCTTACATTTCCTCTCACCAGCCCTCAGGACAGCACTTGTCCCCTGCTCCCTGGCCAGCACCCCAGGGCCCCTAGGCCACCCTCCTGCAGAACCTAAGTCTGCCTCGCCACGCACAACCCAGGCCCTCCTCAGATGCCCCACCAGGCCTGACATTTCTCCACACCTGGTCCTCCACACAGACACCGCTTGTCATGAGATTTCTATTCCACACATATCACTAATGCCAAGAGCACCCCATTAAGAATTCTTTCTCCAGTCCTCTCAGCAAATTAGGATGGGTTCCTTGGCACCGCACTTGCCTATTCAGTTCAAAGAACAACTCATTTCAAATACCACAGAAAAGCTGTGTTTTGTTTTGTTTTTTTCAAATCAGCCTGCCCACATAATCTGCTAATTCACCCTTATCCCATTTCATCTCGCTGAGAGGCAGAAGCAGGTGACAAGTTCACTCACATGAGCCCCTGTGAAGATCTCCAGGCCCTGAGATAGAGTCTAAAGAAAACAGCCAGAAGGCTGAGCCTATGTGGTTCTGTGAACATACACATAAAACTCTTTCCAGTTTCCTAACGGGACTGTACGCTCCGGCACAGCGGGAGCGACCTTTGTGACCACAGAAAGGGCCTCGTGCATCTACGAGAGGGCCACACAGTCAACGAACTGGGCTTAATACTTCCTGGGGGAGCTTCTGGCTCTGGCTCTGCCCAGTCACGAGATACCCATCCCAAAAACCCCCACGTGTGGAGGATCCAGAAACCTTCGGCGAGCTCTGATTTGTCCACTCCGTAGCGAAGGGCTGTCAAATGTGGGGGAAAAAAAAAATCAGAGTCTGTGAAAGGCTTGAGGAATAATGGGCTTATAATTTTAATTGTTAAAAAAGTAAAGAGGGGTGCCTGGGTGGCTTAGTGGGTTAAGCCTCTGCCTTCGGCTCAGGTCATGATCTCAGGGTCCTGGGATGGAGCCCCGCATCGGGCTTTCTGCTCAGCGGGGAGCCTGCTTCCCCCCTCTCTCTGCCTGCCTCTCTGCCTCCTTGTGATCTCTCTTTCTCTCTCTGTCAAATAAATAAATAAAATCTTAAAAAAAAAAGTAAAGAAAATATTATTCACCCATTAAAAAAAATAATAAAACACTGATAACACGCTCCATGTGGACAAACCCTGAACACGCGCAAGGGGCAAGAGGGCAGACCCAAAGGTCACATATTATGCTGTGATTCTGTTTACATAGAATATCCAGAGAAGATAAATCTACAGAGACAGAAAGGAGATTAGAGGCTGCCAAGGGCTGGGTTTGGGGGTGGTGGGGGGCACTAAAAACTGCTTAGCAGTAGGGATTTTCTTTCGGGGAAGTAAAAATGTTTTGGAATTAAAGCTGGTGGTTGTACAATACTGTGAATGCCCTAAGTATCACTGAGTTGTTCACTTTAAAATGGTTAAGCTAATGTTCTGTGAATTTCACCTCAATAAATTACTTTAAAACAAAACAAAACAAACACGAAAAGAACGCAGGAGCCAGCCCAAGTGCCAGCCCATTGGCAGCAGCCAGGCTGTCATTGACCAAACCAGAAAAACCTGAGGCTGAATCATGGGAGGAATGGTTTACAACACATTAACATGCACCAAGTAATAAATAACTCGTGAGACTATACTGGGAAGGAAAAAAAAAAAAAATTAGGCATAAAATAGGACATACCTCCGAAAGAGCCAAAACAGGGCATGGAAAAGCATGCTCAGAGACCAGGTAGAAAGTTCTCCCCTCAGGTCCTGGTGAGTTCAAACCCAAGGTCCGGCTCTTTTCCTCAACCCAGCCCTCCCCGAATCCCTGACTCAGCCCATGGCCATCATTCTGCCAGCGGCTCAGCAAACCATCAGAATTTGCCCAATTCCGTCATCTCTGCCGCTGCTGCCCTGGGCCCAGCAAAGAGCAATCCCTGCTCGCTGGATTGTCATCCCACCCCCGTCCCACCCCCCACAGCCAGCCTTCCTGCCCCCACACCCCGATTCCTCTCTGGGAGCCTGCTTCGCACAAAGCACTGAGGACGGCTTCTTTAAAACACAGATCACCTGAGTGCTAGTCTGAGATGACTGATAACACTGTCCCTTTATGTTTCAGGTGCTTCCCTTTATATTATGCAATTTACAATTTTTTTAATGGTTAAAAAAATATAACATGATGGGGCGCCTGGGTGGCTCAGTGGGTTAAAGCCTCTGCCTTCGGCTCAGGTCATGATCCCAGGGTCCTGAGGTCCTGGGATCGAGCCCCGCATCGGGCTCTCTGCTCGGTGGGGAGCCTGTTTCCCCCTCTCTCTCTGTCTGTCTCTCTGCCTACTTGTGATCTCTCTCTCTGTGTCAAATAAATAAATAAAATATTTTAAAATATATATATATAACATGTTAAATCAGATGATGTCCATCTTCTGGTCAAAACCCTCCATATTCCACTTGGGAAGAAAGTGCTTTCCATGTCCTCGAAGGCCTTTTACAAACTGAGCTCTGCTCTCTCAGTGCCTGTCTCTTGGGTTCTCTCCCTCCCTCCTCCTCCTATTGGATCCACCCTGGTCTCCTCCCTGCTCCTAAAATAAACCCCCAGAATCCAACCTCAGAGCCTCCGAGCATGCTGTTCCCTCTGCCTGCAGTGCCCTGCCTCCCGCACCTGCCGGCTCCCTTGCTCATGGAACTCAGGCACCTGCTGACATGTCACCATCCTCGAACAGCCTTCCACGACCAGCCAGTATGAAGTACCATGTTCCCAGTGCCCTGTCTTCTTAATTTGTTCACTTTGTCTCCCAGCACCTACCACCACCAGGCAAATTACACACCTATTTATGTTCTGTCTTCCCCCAATGAGAACAGAAGATCCACAGAACAGGGTCCCTGTTTTGACTTTTCATGGCTGGACACATTATCTCAGTGCTGTGCCCGGAAGAAGGGCTGGCCCCACGCAGCAGTGTCCCTGCTGAAAGAGCTGGTGACTGAATAAATCACCAGCCTGATGAGAGACCGTGAACGGCAATGCCACGTCCTGTGACCTGGCGGTCATGGCCTTGGAGCTAGACCTCGCTGCCCAGCGGCCAGCTCCAGCAGAGGGCTCCTTCCAAGGGCAGACAGTGAGGCTCACCACAGTCAGACGCCTCACAGAAGACAAGAGAATAAACGCACTCCTGGCCCTCAAGGGTCACAGGTTGTTCATCCCTCCCAAACCCTGGACTCCCCCGCAGCCCATGGAAAACGTCCATTACTACAAAACAGCTCCAAGCCCAGAGGTACTGATAAAGGATGGAAAACACTGGTGTCTTTCCAGAGACATCCACAGAGCAGGACTTGCAATTACAATAAGAAAAAAAAATGTCAATGAACCCGTCACTTAATGGCAAGACCCTCGGGGCTCCCCACGCCAGCTCACCCCGAGCTGACATTTTCCCCATGCCTTTTCCCACGGGCTCAGAGACCACAGAGCCAGACAACTGAAGAGGAGGAACGCAGGGAGTAGCTGACACGGGCTGTGACCCTAAAGGTCACCAGGACCAACATGATCACCTGAGGGGCTTTGTAAAACCTTCAGAGTCTGGCCGCACCCCAAACTGGCCAAACCCCAAACCGGGCATCAGGGTTTCTGACAACTCACCATCACAACCTAAATGTGCAGCTAATGCTTAAAAACACCCAACTTGAGGGCACGGGTGG
This sequence comes from Lutra lutra, assembly GCF_902655055.1. Classification (NCBI taxonomy): domain Eukaryota; kingdom Metazoa; phylum Chordata; class Mammalia; order Carnivora; family Mustelidae; genus Lutra; species Lutra lutra. The sequence goes on along the minus strand of NC_062287.1, from coordinate 17,227,015 downwards.
TGCTAACGTGAGACAGCGGGTGAGGGACCCACGTCGTCCTTACCTCACCAGCGTGTCGCCACCCGCCCCTCCCGGGCTGTAGTAGAGCACGTTCTCCAGGGACAGGGAGAACTTCAGGCCCTCTGCCTCCGAGATGTATAAGTTGGTGCGATTATTGCTGTGACTGACGCATACAAACACCTGGTCCTCGGAGGCGTCTGCGATGTAATATTCCTTTGGAATCAAAAGTCGAAAGAAACACAAGTCAAAAAACACACTCGAGCCTTGGGCTTTCCCTAGGCCCACTGAAGTAACGATTTCCCAATGTCCCAGTGACAGGTATGGGCCCAGAGCCCACAGACAGCTTCCCAAATCCTGGGGAAGCTTGGCCAACTTTCTTTTTGGAGGAGCTGAAGCCACCGGGTTGCTGGAGCAAGTCTCTTCCTGGCAAATGGGGCCTAAAAGTGGGGACCACTGAACTCCATCAATGATCTAAAACCTTCAGTTTAGTTCATAATGTCTCCATCTACTTCCCGTGAGGTCTATCATTACTACCAAGTACAATACACGTTCATGTGCGTTTCCTTTCCTTTCATTCTCTCTAAGGCACTAAAGGAAGGTAGAAGCCGTAAAAAGCAAAGAATGGACAAGAATGTTCTCCACCTGAGCTCCCAAACCTTCCACCACACCGAATGCTAGCGGCAAGGCCTTCAAATGCCACCTCCTGACTGTGGGCACTTCTCTGATGACCCCAGCCCACGAGGATCCTTCCTATCGATCTCTACGTTACCATACACACATACAGCAGCCAGGCCTTGGACCATGTGTGGCTCCCTCCTCTGCTTGGTTCTCTGTGTCTCCAGCCTATGTGTTTCTAAAAGGGTGGGACCCAGCTCTTATCCTCTGTTGGAATCGAGCTGCCTAAAGCAAAGCAACAGAGCATATCCCGAACAAACCACTCACGGTCACCAGCTCCCCATTCCTTCAAGACTGACACCCTGAGCCCACTGACTCTGGTCGCAAACCTCTCCACCCATCCGCCTCCACTAAAGCAAATTAAAGCTCCCATCCCACCCCTTTGAAAGTGAACAGGAAAAGAAACAGATCAAGATGTCCAAAGTACAATGGTTCTCTCTCAGGGCCGATCTCCAAAAGTGACCTCAGGGAGCCTCTATCAGAGATCGAGCTACCCAGAAGGACATGCCCGCGACACACTCCCGCTGACGCCTGCTTAAGGACAATGACACTTCTATCCACCCCCACAGCGGGCCCCACTCACGGTAACAGGATGCCTTGTGACAAACTGGGCTGGTCGCATGGGCTTCCTGCCACAAGAGACCCAGAGCTGGACCGAAGATGGATACAGACTGCCCCGGAGATGCTGCCAAGGAAAAGGAGGAAAAAGAAGTTAATGGCGCCACATGACAGCCACTCAAATAAGTGAAGAAGGAAAGAGTAGGGTCAGACCCCTCCAATTCTACCAAAAACGGGGAGCACAGGGGTGACTGCAAATGCACACTTTGGCAACATCGCTGTTTGTTCTGTAGCTCGCTTGGTTCCAGACTGCTGGTCTGCAGCAGGCACTAGACACCCCCCGACACCAGATGAGGATGAAGGGCAAAGGGTCCTGCGACTGAAGCTGAGTGTGGGAGGGTGGAGGCTTAACCGGGCAGCCCTCAAGCCCACCCAGGGTGAGGTCAGCCACACAGGGCGCACATAAAAACCTATTCCCTTGTTCTTTCCCTCCTATTTTCAGGTTAGAAGCATACTCGAATTCAAGGGCTTTAACTTGCACAAAGAGGTGAGGAAATTTTCACCTATTCTCTTTTGAAACCTTTTAATAACTTCTCCCTGATGAACGTTTTTGCTGGAATATGTTCTCTTCGGTAGGGCCCAGGGCATGCCCCATGAGGTCGGCCCCGTCACATTGTGTTTGAGAGATACTGGAGCACAGCTGGAATCTCGAAAATGTGTACAAAAGCACTAGATTAAGAGCTGGCTGTACCACCTCGAGAAGTCACTAAGCCTCTCTAGGTCTCATGCCTTCATCTATGAGGCTGAGAAGCTGATTAGGCACAGGATTCCTGTCGATGGGTTTCCAGGGTCCAGGCACCCTATAAACACACAGGCAAACAGTGTGATAGATGCACCCATTCACCCTGCCAGGGAGGGACACAATCTTTACTGGATCCTCAAAAGGGTCAATGATTCAGAAAAAGGTGAGAACCACCGTAAAGGCTTAATGTGGGTTTTTCCAGCTCTGAACGTATGGGACTGCGAACACAAGCCACACGGTGCACATCTATCCAGACAGAAAGGGACGCACACTGTCGTGTGGACAGAATCACACACAGGCCTATTAAGCTGATCAGAATATTGGGATCAGGGCGCCTGGGTGGCTCAGTGGGTTAAGCCGCTGCCTTCGGCTCAGGTCATGATCTCAGGGTCCTGGGATCGAGTCCCACATTGGGCTCTCTGCTCGGCAGGGAGCCTGCTTCCCTCTCTCTCTCTCTCTCTCTCTCTGCCTACTTGTGATCTCTCTCTGTCAAATAAATAAATAAAATCTTTAAAAAAAAAAAAGAATATTGGGATCACCAGCCGGAAGGGGTTCACATTTGGCTTCATTTATCCTTGACCACGTTGCCACTGTTACCACAGATTTTAAATTCCTATAAAGTAAAAAACATACCAATTTCTCTTAACTGTAACTGAATTCCCGGCACTAATATATATCCAATAGGCGCTATGTAAAGAGCAAGCTGATGAACGTGAAGATACACGCACACACATATTCAAACAAATGCTTAAAAGTAGCTTATTTGAAAGAAGCCAGGTAGGGAAGTACAAAAGACTGCCTTTCTAAAATGCCACACGGAAAACCATGTTAATGGCTTGTACTCAATATGAGGCCAGAGAAAACATGGATCTCTTAAAAGTTATTTAAAATTTGGGGCGCCTGGGTGGCTCAGTGGGTTAAGCCGCTGCCTTCGGCTCAGGTCATGATCTCAGGGTCCTGGGATCGAGTCCCACATCGGGCTCTCTGCTCAGCAAGAAGCCTGCTTCCCTCTCTCTCTCTCTCTGCCTTCCTCTCCGTCTACTTGTGATCTCTCTCTGTCAAATAAATAAATAAAATCTTTAAAAAAAAAAAAGTTATTTAAAATTTAATTTTAAATTAAAAATGTAAAACATATTACCTGAGTGAGAAAGCAGTGCCCAGAAAAACTGTCAGCCATAGATCCCAAAAGCCCTCCTTAAAATAAAAAAATAAAAAAATAAAAGCCCTCCTTAAGTCAATAAAATTTGAAAGCTATTCATAAAGGTCGGAGGATCCATGTTAAGTTACCCTATATAAATCCCTATAAACATGTATGAATACACAGATGTCCGTGAAACACACACTTTGATGCCTTAAACTTGTTCACTACTTCCCACTGTGGTTGAACCTTAGAAAGGAGACACTTTTCTCAGTGACACCAGGGCCATGATTAGTTAAGCATTCTTTTTTTTTTTTTTTCCAAAGATTTTATTTGTTTATTTTGACAGAGAGAGATCACAAGTAGACAGAGAGGCAGGCAGAGAGAGAGAGAGAGGGAAGCAGGCTCCCTGCCGAGCAGAGAGCCCGATGCGGGACTCGATCCCAGGACCCTGAGATCACGACCTGAGCCGAAGGCAGTGGCTTAACCCACTGAGCCACCCAGGCGCCCCTAGTTAAGCATTCTTAATGCATGCTGTTGGTTGGCGCAAGAATTAAGAATGCACACCAAGGTCAGTCTTCCTCCATAGATGCAAAAGTCAGAGTACAAAGGTTGTAAGAAACCTCAAAACAAACCAAAAAACAAAAAAAAAATAAAGATAGAAAGCTCAAAACACATGCATCCTACTTTCCTTTGGGACAATAGTTCCAAAGCCTGGACAATTCAGGTTCACCCCTAAGGAGCTACTGTAATACTTTCTTGCCACCAAGAAACACATTAACAATTACACCGTGGGACACTGTGGATTGTGAGATAGACGTATCATAAGCTCCTACTAACTTTCCTTAATAAGCCATGGGTTCTTGTGGTTGCTGAGTTTCTCTTTACCACGATTATAAAAGTAAAACAGGGGGTGCCTGGGTGGCTCAGTCGTTAAGCGTCTGCCTTTGGCTCAGGTCAAGATCCCAGGGTTCTGGGATCGAGCCCCACATCAGGCTCCCCGCTCAATAGGAAGCCTGCTTCTCCCTCTCCCCCTCCCCCTGCCTGTGTTCTCTTTCTCACTGTGTCTCTGTCCATTAAATAAATAAAAGTCTTAAAAAAAAAAAAAAGTAAAACTGCTCATGAGAAAGAAACACCCAAGAGTATGGACGGCTATAAGGTAAAATGCAGGCGCTCAGCTCTCTATCCTCCACTCGCTCCTCCTGACCTCCTCCCCAGGGAGTAACAGGGAACAGGCTCTCGTGGGGTCTTTTTTTTTTCTTTGTAATTTTATTTATTTATTTTGACAGAGAGAGAGATCACAAGTAAGCAGAGAAGCAGGCAGAGAGAGAAGGTGAAGCAGGCTCCCCGCTGAGCAGAGAGCCTGATGTGGGGCCCAATCCCAGGACCCTGAGACCATGACCTGAGCTGAAGGCAGAGGCTTTAACCCACTGAGCCACCTGGGCACCCCTCTTAGGGGGTCTCTGAGAAGTGTTCGGTACCATCACCCCAGGCATACTTATATAGTGACAGACAATGCTACACGTACCCAACATTCTTTCCTCCTTAGCAACAGGATATTGACTGCTACCCCAAATAAAGCACTGGGGTCCTCCGCCTTTTGCATAACTACATGTGGCCATGTGACTGAGAACTAATCCAGATCTGTAAGCCTAAATGGTGTGTTGGGTTTCTAGGAAGGCTGCTTAAAGGGAATTAATCATAAGGAAGGGGTCCTACTGTGGCCTATCTGTCCTTACTCTTTCTGACTCCCGTAAAGACCCAAAGGCCAGTACAGATGTCCTGGACCACGAGGGAACGGTGAGGATGGAAATCATTGTCAGGCTGGTGGAACAGAGAGAGAGGCCTGGGCCCCCAATGACACCAGGGTATCAACAAACCAACCCTACATTGCCTGCCTCCAGGCAGCACTGAGGAGAGAAAAATAATTATCTGTATTCATTAAGCGACTTTTCACTTCTACTCTGTTACCGGTAATTGAACACAATGTCAATGTGATACATGCAATTTTATTTTCCACACACGATGCAGATTGTGCAAGAAATATTCTTACGCAATTCAACCTTCTTCATTATCAGAGTCTCTTAGGCGTCTCTCATTTAACAGCTCATGGGCTCTGACATGATTTCCAGAAGCACTCTAGAGTGAATATACCTGGATATATTACCTTTGCCAGAACTACACAAGAGTGTCGATAGGATGCTGTTCTTAAAACCCCTACGTCAACATTTTCACTTTCAGCAGAAGAAAGAGCCTTCCTGAAAGGCTACCCCAGTTAATACACATAATACTTCCAATGGCATCCAGGAGGTATTTCAATGCTTCGGGTTATGCCAGGATTCTAGGATCTGAAAATGTAGGATAAGATCTTTGTTTCATTTGGTGCTTTCATTCCGATAAGGAAAAATAAATTGATGTAAGTTTCTGAATAATGTGAATTTCAGAAAGTGCCCTTACATTTATGTTTGAGATTCTATCAAAGGAAATGAGAGGTCAAGGAGGGAAGAGCAGAGAGGAACTAAATAAACGACACGTTCTTGCCAGGTGAAGGCCACAGGATGTCACAGTGAGCTCTTCAACCGAACATTTTGTGGAGAACAGCTGTCAGAGACTGAGGGACCCCAAGGCACGTGGCAGATAAGGACATAGTCCAGAAGGGGCTTGCGCATTCACCGCCACCTTCTCCTCTGAAACCGTGACAAGGGATCAGCAAGACATTATCATCCACATTACTGTTGTTCATACTAAAATATTTATGGATAACATTTTATATATATTTTATATATACATATTTATGATTTGCTTTAAAAATATTCGAAAAAAGGGGCATCTGGGTGGCTCAGTCGGTTAAGCATCTGACTCTTGATCTCAGTTCAGGTCTTGATCTCAGGGTCGTGAGATCAAGCCTCACACTGAGGTCCATGCTGGGTGTGGAGGCTACTAAAAAAATAATAATAAAAAACAAAATAAAATATTCCAAGAAAAAAATAACTCATGGGTACACCGCCAAAAAGAGATTAGCAAATGTAAATAATATTGAGGCTGAATGAGGGCTAACTGTGGTGGTCCTATCAGTATAAACTGTGCTTTTATACAGATTTGAAAACATGCATAATAGGGGCGCCTGGGTGGCTCAGTAGGTTGGACATCTGCCTTCAGCTCAGGTCGTGATCCCAGAGTCCTAGGATCAAGCCCCGTCAGGCTGCTCAGTGGGAAGTCTGCTTCTCCCTCTGCTTCTCCCCCTACTTGTTCCCTCTGTCCAATAAATACATAAATAAACACTCTTTAAGAGAAAGAAGAAAACATCCATAATAAAGTTTCACAAAGTTAATAGTCATTGGAAGCACGTTGAGAACAGCAGAGAAAGGAACTCTGAAAATGCACTCATCCGAAAAGCAACAGGACCACTGACAAAAATTCTCCAAGCCAACTTTTCAGAATTCGAAAAATTAAACAAAGACTTGCCAAAACCCAGAGAGCACTTAGTGGAGAACAGTGTCAAAGCTCAGCGGGAACAGCCGACTTCGTGGCCTCAGTCCCATCCCCTTCTCTCTGGCCCGGCGGTAGCCCTGGAAACCCACAGCCTCGCAGCTACGGGAACTGTGAAAACCAGCAGCCGTGCAGCCCCTGCAGGGGACAGACTGTTGCCACGCCCAGCGTGAAAACCCTGTTCTCGGGCCTTCTCTTCCTATAACCGCACAGAGCTCCCTGCTCAAACAGACCTATAGCTGGCTTGCTTACAGAAAAACAGAGACAAATGGCCTATGTTTCGCATCACAGCTGCTGGAGCAACATGACGGCCGGGAGCTCACAAAAGGCTCACTCATAAGCATGAAAGGAAAAGCTGAGGAAGTAGATGCTCCTGAGAGGCTTCAATACGCTGTGGAATGTTCTGGGGAATCTACAAGGTCACACACGCAAGAACTATGAGTACGCTCAGGAGAGAAGCGAAAAGGGCCTAATGGCTCACGGCTGGGTCTGCGGAAGCAGGAACCGAAGGCTAAGGCAGAGCTGTAGGCTGCGCCAAAGGCAGGCCCCCCCACCCACGCTCCGAGGCCCTCAGCAAAGGCTACCAGATGTATTGATTCAAAGCATTTAAGAAAAATCTCTATTTGATCATTAACTGAGCACGAAACCTAATTATCAAACATTTCATACCATACACAATGAAGAATACAAACTCTACAAAATTAATGCAGGAAACTCAGACAAAACAAACATAGACAACAGCAGGAAAAGGTAACAAAAACCATTCTGGGAAGGGGCTACTCTGATACGAGCAGTTGCTACATTATATACCATCGAAACTGTCTGATTTTCAAGAAAAGAATGATAAGATCAAGCAAACAGCAAAGTATGTTCCCTATATAGACACAGCTCACACACACACAGTCAATAGAAACTGTTTTGAGGAAGGCCCAATATTGGACATACAGATGAAAAATTTAAATCCCCTATCATAAATATGCTTAAAAAATTAGAAGAAACCATGTCACGAGAATTAAAGGAAAATATGAGAACACAGTCTCACCAAAGAGAGGATATCAATAAAGAAACAGAAATTTGTACAGATACAAATTCTTGAGTGGGAAAGGACAATAAGTCACAAGAAAAAAATCACCAGAGGGGTTCAACGAGAGATTTGAAGTGGCAGGAGAGAGAGGGAGTGGACCTGAAGACACATTAATTCTGATGAAACACAGATGTAATCTGAAAATATTATACTAGGAAAGAAAACAGTTATAAAAGGTCACATGGTTTAAGATACTCATTACATAAAATGTCCAGAACAGGCAATCCTAGGAGGCAGAAATAGGTTTGTGGTTGCCAGGAGCTGGGAGGGGAGGGGAACAGAATGGGGGTGTGGGGGCTGGAATTAGATAGGGGTAAGCATAAACAACTTGTGAATAAGCGAACAACCAATGAGCTATATACCTTAAAAGGGTGAATTTTACGGCATAGGAATTATATTTTAATACAGGTATTATAAAAATTTATATTAAATGTATTGGTATTATAGTTTTATTTATAATTTATTGGGGTTTTATATTTATTTACTGTTATTTATAATGTGTTTGGGTTTTATTGTTGCATATAAATTATATGCATTAAGCATCTATTTATACCTACCTTTATGTTTACATACATTTAAGTAATGTTATGATTAAAAAAATTTGTTGGGACACCTGGGTAGCTCAGTCAGTTAGGCCACTGCCTTCAGCTCAGGTCATGATCCCAGGGTCTTGGGATCGAGTCCCGCATCAGGCTCCTTGCTCAGCAGGGAGCCTGCTTCTCTCTCTGCCTCTGCCTGCATTTGCGCACTCTCTCTCTCTCTCTCTCTGAGAAATAAATAAATAAATAAATAAACAAACAAAATCTTTAAAAGAAAAAAAAATTTGTCATTAACTTGGTTTTGGTCAGCTATCCTAAAAAATCATGTTCCAACTGTGGTCAACTAACGTTTCATAGAGAAGCCCATAATCCTGCAATGATTACTAAATTTTCTTGTTATCTCTACCAACATTAGAGACCTTAAATGAGCATAATGAAGATGAGAAATTGGTTTTCAGGGGCGCCTGGGTGGCTCAGTGGGTTAAAGCCTCTGCCTTCGGCTCAGGTCATGATTCCAGGGTCCTGGGATCGGGTCCCGCATCGGGCTCTCTGCTTAGCAGGGAGCCTGCTTCCTCCTCTCTCTCTGCCTGCCTCCCTGCCTGCTTGTGATCTCTGTCTGTCAAATAAATAAATAAAATCCTTAAAAAAAAAAAAAAACTGGTTTTCAATAGTGGTTGGTTGGTCAGAATAGCAAAAGTACAAATGAGCTCTCTCGGGAGATCAGTGGCATTCAAGATATTTGAAGTGGCCACTATATCCTAAAGATAATACTCGGGCATGAACAGCACATAACAATTTAAGGAGGCCTGTAACGTGAACTCTTAGGGGTAATGCCCATGACTTATCAAGCTTTTACACGAGAGGATTCTGGTTGCCTGATGCCAACTCAAAGGGTAACAGCATCTTGCCTCTACAACAGGGTTGGTTGTCTGTAAAGATCCATACAGAAATATTTTAGTTTGTGAGCCATCCTGCCTCCATGCAACTATTCAATTCTGCCACTGTGACATGAAAGCAGTGATGGACAACATGTAAGCAAATGAGCATAGCTATTTCAATAAAACTTTATTGACAAAAACAAGTGAAAGGCCATAGTCTGCCAATCTCTGCTCTAGAACATTGTGTCTGGATCACCTAGAACAAGAGAGGAGATGCCATCAAGCCCAACATTGGGTCTTTGCTTACTGATACACATTTGTGCAAGAAAGGTGTGGACCTGGCTTTCATGATAAGCTGATGGTGAAGCTACAGACTCACTTCTCTCCAACATTCGGGCAACTACTGCTATCCACCAGAAAGAACCTAACAGCTCTCTATTGCCAAGTTAAGGAATCAATGTTGGTCCAGTCTGCAGAAGTGCCTCATTGCTGCCTTAATGGCGTATCATTCTCATGTAGACTATTAAGACAAGTAAGTGAACTTCATGTCAAAAAACAAGGAATAAAAAGCAAACTTGGGTTAAAAAAAAAATATATATATATATATACATATATATATATATATATCTCAAAGGGGGAGGAGGGGCACCCAAGCAGTTCAGTCGGTTGAACAACCCACTCCTGATTGCCGCTGGGGTCATCTCAGAGTCTTACAGTTAAGTCCCAAATTGGGCACTCTACTCCGCATGGATTATGCTTGAGATTTTCTCTCTCCCTCTCTCTCTCTAATAATTAAGTAAAATCTTTAAAAAAAAAAAATCAAAGGGGCCTCAGACACAAAGCTCATACGAAATAAGAGCCAGGCTAACAGGGCACCGGGGGTTCCTGAAGAGTCTGACTCCGGCTCCAGTCCAGAATCCAGATGGCTGTCCCCACGTGTTCTAAAAAGCTAACTTGCAAAGCACTGTAATCATTCACAGTACTGGAAAAAAACCAAAAAAGTTAATCACCCAAAACCAATTTTCTGTGGTTCTGCAATTAGCTCCTTGACTTTCCTAATTTGGTTTGAATCTGTTTAATAAAGGTCACTCGGAATTCCCCAAACTCAGGCAGCCTGAGTGCTAAGCACACCCCAGATAAGAAGTTACATTTGCAAAAACCTCATGACACTCCCACGGATAGGGTTATCCAACCAAGGCCAATGTTGTTTATCCTTATGGCTCAGCAGTCTGATGTAATAAAAAGGAAGAAAATAAAAGGGGGGAAAACACTCATTTTACCATGCACTGCTAGTTGGGTCTCTTCCCTCATCAACCCATCCAATCTACAATGAAACTATGAGAACAGAACTATTATTGAAAGCTTCTTCATGGGTTTCTGGCCGCTGTGTGTGCGTGTGCGCATGCATCCATGTGTGTGTGTGTGTGTGTGTGTGTGTGTAAGAGAAAGAGAGAGAAAGTGATAGGCAAGGCAAGAAAGGAACGATCCAGCAAGAGAACTAACACAAATAGCCTGACAGAAAAAAAACTACCATAATTACAGTGGCTTTAAAAAACATTTTGCAAAGTATGTAATAGGGAACCCACCCACGTCTTCTCTTCTCTTCTCATCTCAACCTTACTCTCTGCTGTCCTCTCTGGGGAGGTCCTCTCTCTACCCTAGAATCCTACCAAAGGGAGTGGCCTGCTTCTGCCTGACCAACTACCCATCATATATTTTAAGTGAGAATCTGGAGGAAAACATTACACCTGACTTTGGTCCCTAAGGTTAATGGTGATGGAAAGCAAAGTACCTGCCAGTTACCAGAGACCATCTTCAGAGCCTGAGATCAAGGAGGGAATGGCCCCGATCAAGAAAATAAGCTATGGCACTCCAAGAAAGTGGCCCAACTTACTCTCCTCAGGATGGTTTTCCCCTTTACACAGGGCAGTACAGCCATCACTTGCAACTTGAGACAGTCACAAGGCAAACCCTGTTAAACAATCAAGTCTAGTTTTAAATGAGCAAACCCCTCCCCCAACCCCATTCCAACATCTGGCTCCATCCAAAACATCAAATCAAAGGGAAGACTTTCCCAAAGGCTGAGAGTTAAGCTACTTACTGACAGCTGGAAGCTTAATCACTGCTTTTCTTAGAGCATTAACTCCCACTAGCCAATGACTACACATTCTATTAGCCATGGAAATTAACATGTGTCCAAAATTCCCAAAGACATTGGCCTAATCTGAAAGGAAATCGGGCGGTGAGATTAAAGCAAATTGCCACGGAGCCCTACCTCTCCTTTCCTTGCTCTTTTAATTGGGATTTCAAAGAAACACGTGTTTGACGAGGACGCTCGGCTACCAGGAAACATCCACGTTCCGAGAGCCCAGAGACATCCCAAATGGATGTCTGAGCTTCTCCACACCGCTGACATCCTGGGACCATCCAAGCCCCAAGGGATTGTCCGTCTATGTCCAGTGCCCCTCAGTCAAGCTCCACAGGGCACCCTGATCCTGTCCCTGCATACACACGCTCACCGGCTCGGTCACAGAACGCCAAACCTTGAAAAGGAAACTCAGGGAAAGGAGTTTCCACATTCCTCAGAGCCTTCAACTTACCACCACCTTTGTAGCAAACATGTACTTGTCCCGAAGCTGAAAGTCCTTCACTTCCTCCAGGATCACTTCCTGGTTCTCCCGGGACTGGAAAAAGTCTGTACTTCGGAAAACCGTGGAGTAGCCAGAGGGTTCGTGCCGTTCCACGTAGATGGTGTTTGGCTTGTCATAGGGATCGATACCCCTGGAGGAAAGAGAGAAGTTGCTATCATCATCCCGTTTAAGCAACGAGAGACACCACGGTTCTGCCAGGCAGATAGCCAACTGGAACGGGGGGACACGATGGCGGGATCTACAAATGATACGCTCCCAGCCACAAACAGAGCCCTGTGGTTGCTCCTTGGCTCAGTGGAAAGGCAAAGGGATCGCCCTTAGTCAAGTTTTGATGTTGTTACTGCTCCCTTTGAAGCACCCTGAGTGTCCCTCAAGGCAAGCTTTGGCCAATGCCTGAGATGAGCGAAAAGAAGGAAAAGTAAAAGGCGGGGTATTTCGAAATCAATAAGCATGGGACTGCTCGAGGCTGCCGGTGAGTTTCTGGCCTCAAGCTGTAAAGCTCAGAGAAGGAAGGAGCATGTTTTCCCAGGCCTCTAGAAGAAACCACATGAGGAACCAGTGAGCCTGACCTTGTTAACAGGCACTGCCCTTTCTGTCTGTCCCTTTCTGATCCGTGCAATCGGGACTCATTCTATCAGTACAGTCATGTTCTGTGAGGCTCCTCTGCAAACTTTCTCACATGTACTGATCTCCCTGATACCCTTCAGAAATTCAGAGCTCACTGCTCCCCGGCTCCCTGTGCTCCGTCAACAGAGCACCCACCCTGCATGCACTCGGGACCTGCATGTCAAAATCCTACTCTTCCGAGGTCATATTCAAGGCCCCTCTTCCAGGAAGCCCTCCCCCAAAGCTCTCCTCCCTTCTCCCAATACCCACCATGTACCCGCGCAGTGTTCAATTTCAACATTATGTGAGTTTCAAACAAAGGTAGAAAGCTGCTTGGGGTGGGTGGATTTTGGAATCACTCTCAAGACTTCATACAATGCTGCTTCTGATTCACAGTGATGCTTCTGATTCACTGTGTTCCTTTGTTCACCATAATGTGTCTGAGCCTCCCGGAGAGAGCAGAGATCCCTTCAAAGGCCACGTCTTATATTTCTTTTTGTCCTACAGGGCTCCCAGCTGACCTGAATCTTGCTGCCCTGAATCTGTGGACCACAGTACAAAGACTATTCCAAACGCAAAACTGTAAGGTTGACTTGATCCAACTCCCTCGAGAAGAGGCTCAGAACTGGGTTCCATCCCAAATAAGGCCCCCAGCAACAGCAGGGAGGAGGACTACTCTGCCTCAGGTTCCCTAATGCTCAACCAGATACCAGGCCAGATGTACCGCTCAGCACATGGGAAAAATCAGGAGCGCCTCCAAGGGAGGCTACAGGGATGACCCAAGGAATGGCAGGATTCGCTTCTGGGCCTGTCTTTGCACAGGGCCATATGCATGATGGCTCTCAGGGTAAGGAAGGCTCAGATATAAAATTTCTGTAAAGATACACTGTCAAGAGCACAGGAAGGGAGGGAGGGTGGGAAGGAGGAAGGAAAGGAGGAAAGAAGGAAGGGGGAGACACAAAATAGAACACCAAAAGAAATGACTTTGGCCCCACAATCTGGAATCTTAGCAGGGCACTAGAGAAGCCAGCGGCCTTGGTCCTAGTGCAGGAGAGAAGCGCTCGTCATCAGACTCCCCGTGTGCGTATGTGTGGGGGTGGTGGCATGTTCTCTTCTTTTCCACAATTAGAAGTACTGATTAAAGTACTTCCTCTACCCTAGAGGATATGCAAATTAAAACAAAGCTGCTGGGTATTTTTAAAAAGGCAGAGAGAAAGGGACCTTCGCTCAGATAATTTTGAGACTGAGCTCACCTCTGCTCTTCCTTTCCTAAACAAAACCGGTATCTAGAGATAGAAAGAGCTGTGACTTTCCTCCCAATTCTATTCTGTGATCGCTAGGTGGGCCTGCCCTTTCTGAGAGCCCCTTCACCTCCAAGCTCTGCTACTCCGCTGTCAATAGCCTTCCAAGATTTTCTCTTCTCTTTGCCCTCATTTGAAAATTCCAAGCCTTGCTCCATCTCTAAGCACAGTCCCCAGTCCTCACCTGGCCTCAGCTACAATCCTTCAGTGATGCATGCTCCCCAGGGCATCCTTGAGTCCCTCCCCCACAGCCCTTCCATGGTCCCGTCTTGCCAACCTCCAGCTCCGGATTCCATAGATCACTGGTTTTCTGGACTCCTGCTGCCCCGAGGCTGCCACGCATTATCGAATAAATGTATGCCATTATTCTCAGAGAGGTTAGATTTCACTCTCACTTATTACAGGAACTCCTAGGGGAAAAATCCTCCAAATGGCCTGAAATGCCCTGACACCAGACACATAATTATCTAAATTCAGCAAAGCCAGCCCTTTCCCCTAAGATATCTGCATATGTGCACGGAAGGAAAAGGTACAACATTCAAATTCCCAAGCGTGATGTTCCTTTACTCAGTCATCCTGCTGGACGACTGTGTACCCTCTTAATATATGGTATATAGGGGCGCCTGGGTGGCTCGGTGGGTTAAGCCGCTGCCTTCGGCTCAGGTCATGATCTCGGAGTCCTGGGATCGAGCCCCGCATCGGGCTCTCTGCTCTCTCGGGGAGCCTGCTTCCTCCTCTCTCTCTGCCTGCCTCTCTGCCTGCTTGTGATCTCTCTGTCAAATAAAAAAAAAAAATCTTTAAAAAAAAAAATATATGGTATATAAACAGAGAAAGGGCAATTTGTCCCCTTAAAACACAAATAAAGCAAAAGGAAGTTCTACATACTCCTCGGGTAGAGGTTATACTTGGATAAGACTGTGGTCATAAATTCACTAAGACACCACAACCTCTGCCCAAGTTAAAAAAAGAAAAAAAAAAAAGAATCAGAAACAGTTGCCCTCTTTGAAAAGGAAATCCAATGGAACCTCAAGATACTCAGCTCTAAGACCCCTCCTTGTGCTCCCTCCATCTCTACTGTCCTCATTACCAAGGAAGCAACACCAACTCAAAGACATTCCTCTGCAAACAGCTAAAAGAAGCACAGGCAGTATGTACTACTGCACTTAATGAGCACTAAAAACTATATGGAAAACTCGAAACACAAATGACAAACTTAGAATTACAAATGAATATACACATGTGATATCTCATGTCACAGAGGCCTAACCTCAAATATACAAAGAGTTCCTGGAAATCAATAAAAAGACTCACCATTCAATAAAAAAAGGGTCAAGGGTATGAAAAGATGTGTCATAAAAATAGAAATAAAAATGATGCTTTAGCAGTTAAAAGATGTTCAAACTCATTCATAATAAGAAAAACTCAAACTAAGACTATACTGAGATACTCTGTCTTACCTGACGCATTGGCTGTGGAGAGAAGCACAGTTCTATGTTACTGAGATGAGAGCAAATTTTGACAGTCTCCACAGATTTGGCAATCTCTACCAAAGTTACAATTTCAGTGATTTATTCAGTGCCAAACTGACCAAAGCCCCTGCTTTGGTGGAGCTTTCATTCTACCAAAGAGAGAAAGACAATAAGCCTAATAATCCCATATTAGAATGTGGTAAGTGTTATGTAAAAAAAGAACAGATCACGGCACAGGAAATGACAGGGGAGTAGTTGCAATTTTAACAAGATGCTTAGGACAAGCCTCATTTAGAAAGTGTTATTGGAGCAGACTTGAATGAGGTAAGGGAGTAAGCGATAAGTGTATCTTGAAGAAGAACAGTCTAGGCAGGGAAAAAAGCAAGGGCAAAGGCCCAGTGGTAGGAACGTGCTTGGCACTGATCTGAGAGAAGCGATGGCGCATATTAAAGCGTTCAAAGCAGAGAGAGGAACAACATGATCTGACCTGTTTTTACAAAGATCAACCTGGCTATGTACTGAGAATAAACTGCAGAAGGACAGAAGTAATGGAAAGACCAGGTAGACAACTAACGAGTGACAGCAGTGGCTTGGAGTAAAGTCATGGCAGAGGAGTAGATCCTGGATATTAACCGAAGGTAGAGACAACAGGATTTCCTGATAGGTAGAAGGCAAAGCAGGAAACAAACATGAAATTCAGTGACAACTCCAAGTTCTTGGCCTGAGCAACGAGAAACTGAAATGGGTAAGGTTCCAGGGGGAGCTGACTGGGAGCAGTGAAGGTCAAGGGTGAATGTGGGAGGAATCATGTTTGCTGAGTGGGAAGGGGTCGAGTGACCCAGTGACCCAGCAGGTCTGCTCCTGAGTATCTGTCCTGCCTGTTCGTCTGCACGTGTCCAAGAGCACCTGCATCCTGTAACAGTGAAAGGCCAGAAGCAAGGATGACTAACACCAACCGTATGTCTTCAAGGCCAGCCCTACTGACTTCTCTCTCCTTCTCAGAACCCCAACAGGGGCTCCCCGCTGCTTTTGGAATTCAGTTCAGATTCCTTTACCAAGCACTGTGGTTTCGGATACCAGTGTCCCTTCCTATATGTCACCCAACACACTGTCCAGAAGTTAGACTCCCTGTTCCCCCACCCAAGCGCCACAGGGACCTGTCTCTGCCTTTGGCCACTCTGTTTCTATCTGGCATCCCTGTCCCGCATACCTGCAGGCCCCTCCTGGGACCTCCGGCCTCTTGCACATGTCTTGGCTCCTAAGCAACCTCCTCCATGGACTATCTGGGACCGTCGTGTCTGGAAAGACTACGCTCCCCCCTCCGGCTTCTCCCGCTTACATCTGTGACTTCTACGCTCCTCCAGGATGCGTGTTATGTGCACGAAATGCCTTTTCTTACCACGTCAGCTATGGTCTCCTTAATAACTATATCCATAAATTATTCAACTTCTTCTACCCTAAAGCATCTAGCATGTTTTATATTCAGCAGACATCCAAAGAAAATACGTTATGAATGAACAAGTGAATAAATGTTATACAGAGAAAAATCCCACTTCTGTTATCATGCTCGAAGAGTGAAGGTCTTTAGAAATTCTAATCCATGCAAGTGCCCCAAGACTCCCCTGGGTTCCCCGACAGATTAAAAAATGCAAAAGCTCCATTACTTCTCTCACAAATAACCTTCCTTTCTCATCCCCCACTGCCCTGTGCAGTGAGTGTGTTGTACTCGAAGCTCTAATTCCCAGGTCTAAAATGTGCCTTTCCGAACCACCTGCTCCACATTTCAGGTGAGGGCAGGTCTGTCCTCCAGGAAGGAGCCAGAACTGGAGAAAGGTGATTACATAATTCAAACTTCTTAGATGGATGACTTACCAAGAAAAGGACTTCACGTGTTCCTGAATCAGGATCCAGGTCTGGCCAAAATCGTCTGACTTCCACAGCTGCAAAGACCAAAAGGACAAGAAGGGATCAAGATGCAGGGATGCCTGAGTGGCTCCCTTGTCTGACTTTAGCTCATGTCATGATCCTGGGTCTTGGGTTCGAGTCCCACATCAGGCTCCCTGCTAAACAGGGAGCCTGCTTCTCTCTCTGCCAACCATGCCCCCACTTGTGCGTGCTCGCCCTTGTGCTCTCTCTCTCTCTCTCTGACAAATAAATAAATAAAATCTTTAAAAAAAAAAAAGAAGAAGAAGAAGAAGAAGAAGAAAAAGAAGCAAAAGGCAGGCATAACCTGAACGGCATGGCCATCAGGCCCCACCATAAGTAACACACAGTCTGGGAAGGCCGGCCGGGAGATCGGGAAGGCCGGCCGGGGGATCAGCAAGGCCAGCTTGGTTACTCCAAATCCGAAGAGTGGGGGGTTGGGGGCAGGCAAGAGCTGTACCTTCCTGTTCCTCTCTGCAGTTACTAAGGCCTTAAGAACAGCTGTAAGGAAAAATGAGTGGGGACTGTCTTCCATTTACGAATCATCTGAAATTACAGTTTACTCGACACCAGCCATGAGGGGTAGTAAAAACAAAAGGATTACACTCTGTACTTTCCTGCTTTTCCCTAAAAACTCGAAATGGCCCACAGTGATTAAAGGTGAACAGAGGGGACCCTGGCTAAGTGCAGAGGCAAAGAGCACCAAGGGGAACCACTTGAGTACAAACGACACGGCCGAGAGTGATGAACTTGCTGGTTTGGCCAAAGCCCCTGAACTCCCAAACACAGCACCTGAGCGTTCCTCCGGCCCTAGCGACCACATAGGAAGAAGCAGAAGACTAAAAATAACGTTAATCCACCTACACAGTAAACTGACCCAGCCTGTACTTAGGTTACTCCCTAAGGCAAGGGAAGGTAAACAGATCATGTTTTGGTTAAATAACCTGCGAAGAAAAAGAACCGTTCCAAGGTTCCTCAGACCCAAGCCGTTCAAAACTCATCATGAATCCAATCCTACAGGGTCTGCCGGTTTCATGGGATTATACCAGACCAATAGCCCCGATTCGGCAAGTTTCAACCTTGAGATATAAACCCTACTTGGGCTTTCTCCCCATCTCACTCTCCTTCAAATCCAAATTAAAGGAGAAAAATACACATATTTGTATTACAGGTGCGCACGCGCACACACACACACATACACATGTAGGGAAAAAAATTAAAGTTAATGGTAATTTCAAATAAATGGTACAAAAGCAGTGAGTTTAAGGTGGGGGGTGGGAAAGGTAGAACAGAAATTCAAGAAGAGGTCCCAGCAGAGCCCAGACTCTAGGCTTCCTTAGCTGGCTCTCGCGGATTAATTTCCAGAGCTTCGAGGTAGCCCCACACCCACAAAGGTGCATCGATACCGAGAAGGGTATGATGTTTGGCTACAAGGGCCTGCGGAGCACCGGGCATTGCCCCCAGGGAGCTGGGAGGCAGACAGAGAGGGTCAGGGAGAGACACTTCCCTCAGGCATGGGAAGTCACCTAGCGCAAAGGTTAGCTTGGCAGAGGAAGAGGGAGGGTGGCAGAGGGAGTTCACCCAGAGGACACACAACCCACAGGGGCAGGAACAGAAAACCAGAGAAGCAGGGTTCCAGAGCTCTCTTACCTGCTTGTTGGGGTGAGACCTGTCAAAGCCCAGGAGAAGGTTGGAGGCCTTGCTGTGCAGGAGGAGATCGGCTGCCCGGAACGGGATGGAAAAGCCATGGATAGTGTTGCAGAAGTCAAACGTGATCCAGAGGTACTGGGCGTAAGCATCTGCAAAGATGTACTGCAAGAGAAAAAAGGCAAGCTCAGAGCGGGGCTCCGCCAGGGCCGCCCAACACCCTGTCCCCAGCGGTGTGTGCAGGGTCGGGGGCCTGCAGGGGCCCCCACTTGGCCTCCTCCCCATCTGCCGGCCGGGAGGAGATGCTGGCACACACCAAGCAAGGCTCAGGGAAGGAAAGGGTGCAGGAGAGGCTCCCCTGTCACCAGCTCAGCAAGCTAGTCAAGCCCATTTTTTCCTTGAACTGACCTGGCCATTCCCACCCTCCGGCAGGTCACTGAGGCACCATCAGAGGGCAGCGGGGACCCAGAAGGCCTGCTCTTCAGAGTGGCTGCACACAGATAACCCTGCTTCTCTCCCTCCATTCTCTGAGCAGCTACGGAAGTCCCTATAATCACACCCTAGATGGATTAGGGTGTGGATGGACTCCTAGATGGATTAGGAGGATTAGCTTCTTCTTCTGGCCACCAGGCCAGGGGACAGGGCAGCTCCAAGGACCAAGCTGCAGGAGGGACCGGCCGCCTCACTTGGGGGCATGGCAGGAAAAGCTCTGGTGAGCAGGGCCTTCACCTGACTTAGCCCTGCCCAGGTGAGCGGCTCTGAACAAGTAGGACCGCACAGTGACTGCCAGCCTAGAGGGTCCTCCAGGAGAAAGGACCACAGCAATTCAACCTCACAAACGTACATTGGGCTATTCCCCGTGGACTGGATGCTGTGGGCGCCACAGTGAACATCCAGAATCCTTGCAGTCTCACATGCGAGAAGACAGACGTGACCGTGGGTGACTCAGGGGGAACTCGGGGAAATGAGATTCTGCGGGGGACCACAGACAGAGTCCTGTGAGAGCGCACGGTCCAGAGGAGTCCCAGTTTGGGAGCTCAGAAGGGACTCAGGGAAGATCTGGCCCTTGGAGGGTAGGCAAGACTTCCAGAGGGATAGAATATCCGAGTCGAGGGCAGTATGAGTTCGGGAACACAGGGGACAAAGGTAGAGCACGGACTTGAGGACGGCCAGGAGGGCCTGTGGGAAATGTCTACAGAGCACAGAGGGCAGCAGGCCTGGAACGCACAAGAGAGGTGGGAAGGGCAGCCCCTGCTTCTGGAAGGGTGAGGGCAGCTCAGTGGCTCACCGTGGCCAGAGCAAGGGGGACCCAGCTCCCAGCACCCACCAGTCCCTGAAATTCCAGAAGTCAACAATCCAAAGGAACCCGTCCCAGCACACTTCCCCTCACTGACTGCAGCTGACCCAGATCAATCTTCTGCTCAGAATCCTTTTGGCACGAGCAGCGAAGGCATGTCCTAATACTCGTGCCAGTCTGCACGCTGTGTTCACGTTCTCGCTCCTCCGCCCTTGGCTTTTCCCTCCCCGATTCCCAGGAGCGCATTCTACGTGTTCTTTCTCTTGTGTTCCTTCCATGGTCTCTAATGCCGAACTCCAAACTCCGTCGGAGCCTCATTAAATCTAACCGTAAAGGCGAGCGAATGTTTTGAAAGCATAAACGACCACAAGCAAACGCAATGTTGTAAAAACAATTATGATCCTTAAAGGACCATCATCATTTCTGGCATAAGAGGCATTCCCTAGAAATGCCGGAGCCCCTTTTCCTGCTCCGAAATCATCTCTGTTACTAGGGAACGGAGTGCTCTCCGTTTAGAAAGACTTCTCCAGAAACCTATTCCATCGTTTCCAGGGGTTTCACATTTGAAGATATAAAAATCATGAAGCCGGTTATCAAACGTATTATCTGTCATTCACGATGACAGCTCAATGTGTCCAGAACAGGGGCGCCTGGCTGGCTCAGGCGGTGAAGCCTGCAACTCTTGATCTTGGGTTTCGAGTTCGAGCCCGACGTTGGGCATAGAGTTTATCAGAAAAGGGAATGTGTCACGAGCACGTACTGTGTGCTGGGCACTGAGCAGACAAGCTGTGCCAGCCTCAGCTCATGCTCCTCCTAGGCTCATTCCATCCTTCTGGTACTCACAGCCAGGTCCTCCTTTGGGTACAATCTTATCCTCCTTTACTAACCAGGACGCTGGAGTACAGAGAGGTTAACCGGCCAAGGTGAGCCAGGAAGCAGCATCTACAGGGGTGTCTGGTGGGTTCGGAGCCCATCCCTTCACCGCTCACCCAATCTTTTCTTCTCTCCTCCAACAAAGAGGCAGAACTTGCAGAATTTCATGCCTAGGTGTCACCCTGTGCCCCAGGGCTCATCCACGTGCCTCCCTCTCTCAAGTCAGCTCCCCGGTCTTATAGAGGGAGCTCCCTTCCCTGGCCTTGGGCAACGCCATCTCATGCCAAGCCTCCGAGCCCCGCACCTGATGGGCCCGTCCTTGACTCTCCTCTGGCTCCTTCTTCGTCCATCTCCACTCCCCACCCTCGCATAACCTCACCGCTCTTCCATCCTCTGCTGCAAACCTGCTCCATTGTCCACCAGGCCCCATGCAGCTTCAACTACCACCGCCGAGATCAGGCATGTTGGGACTTTTAATCTACAGTCTGATCCTGACTTTGGACCTGACCCTCCTCAGCATCTCCCCTCTGATGCACTGAAGAGACTCACTACATCCACAACGGAGACCTCTGATGCCATCCCGCCATGCCCCAAGCTCTCCACACGCTACACCTGCTTCCGGCCTGAGTCCTCATGATGAGAGCTGGGATTTCTACTCCATTGCCTGGCCTCGGCCCCATGCCCCATCAGCTACCCACCCAGTTATGTTTTCCTCTTCATATCTCTGCTCTCCTTTGCATCCCCAGTGCTACCCATGTTGTGAACTCCCTGCTAGAGCCCGTGAGCAAACTGGGGCCAGGCGCTGGGCTTTTTAGGCCCCCTTGTGCCTTCCCAGGCTTGGCAGGGTGTGAACTGCTCAAGAGGGTGATAGGAACTTTGGCTAAGGAACCGGGCAGCATCATGTCTATATTACCATGACCCCCTCATGACTTCCTGACCCCTTCTTATCTTTCCCCTCTCTGATCCATCCTGCCTCTTGCCAGAACACACGTTTCCCTAAAAGACTCTATGTACAATGAGTCCCCTATTCAAAGATCCTTCCATGGCTCCCCACAGTCTTCGAGGAAAAAAGCAAACTCCTCCATCTTCAGCTGGGGGCCTGCCTCGTATCTCAAAGAGCCCCAGGGCCAACCCTCCATGCCTGAGAAGTGAGTCTCCCTCCTGCCTGTACAGAAGCCACCGACACCTTGACATTGCCCATGGCCTCCTCCCCGTCAAGGACTCCCACCAACTCTGCTCAGCTACTGGAATCACACCCGTCCTTGAAGCTCCATTTCCAATCCCAAGTACCCCGTGAAGCCTTTACTCCTCTGACCTGACCTCACTCAATCCCCAGCCACCACCACCGCCCCGCCACCATGACTTCCCACTATCATGGAGGCATGCTGTGATGTAACTGTGCCACATGAGCACAGGACGGGAGGTACAGTGTGTCCCACTCTGCCTTGAGGTCCCCAGACTGCCTGCCGTCCAGTCTCCTCGAGGCCAGCCCAAAGATGTGCCAGCAGAGCCGACCTACCGACCTACCGGGTGCTTCCTAGACTGTGTGAGGTCAGAAATATCCTCAGACACACCCACCTCTCCCACCCTGTTTGCAATCATGCAATGTTCAGCTTTGGGCTCAAAACGATGTTTCCTCTGAAAACACAAATACCTCTAGAAGCATAACATAAGCTACAGAACACACCTCCATGTTCGCATAAGTGATTCTCTCCAGGTCTCAGTGGGGGAACCAGGAGCATGATGACATGGGAAGAGGAGGCAATGAAGGAATGTATCTCCAGGAGATGAGAACGAAGGGAAAGACAGAGAGGACTACCTCTCAAGGTTGGGAAGCCTAGCAGCACACTCTGGGGCTTTCTGGAAGGAGCCCCAGATGTACTGCTTGGCTGACCTCAGGTGCGCCATGGGGCCAGCAGCACTGCCAGGGGGCCCAGGCTGCGCACTGCTTCAGGGAGGTGGCACGCAAGGCTGAGAAGAAGGAAGTGGGGCTGCTGGCAGGTGCAAAAATAGACCCAAACCCTCACATGACCCCATAGCCACTCCATTTCCATCACAAAGCAAAACCACTAGAGCAGAGCTTGCTTGCCTAACCAGCTCTTCCCTTCCCCTTCCACAGGCATACCCCCTCAGGGTTCCACGGGGCCCTCAGGTGACATCCTCGCCTATGCAGGCCGCTGACCACAGTCATTTCAACCATTTCAAACCCTGCTTCCTGACCACACCCTCAGGTCCTCACACAGAGGATGTGCCCGGGCCCAGCGGGCCTGGTGGTGTCGACAGCGAGGCACCTAGCCTGTGTGATTTTTCTCAGGAAGTGGCAGGTCTCGTGAGGCAATGCGCCTTCCAAGGCAAAAGTAACAGAAGCAACCGGCACAGTGAGAGTCACAGCTTCCTTCCTGAGAAGTTGGGGAGGGGTAACGACTTTCTTTGGAGAACTAGAAACTCAGCAGAGAAGGCTGCCTCTCTAACCCCACTCAGTCTGCTCCAGGCCTGTGCCCCACCTGTCGCTAGGTTTTCCAAGAAGGCGGCTCTTCTTTCATCTCCCCATGGGCTCCAAAGTAGGTCCATCTCTCCAATGAGAAGGCCAAGACGCCCCACCTCCCACATTGGGAGGGCCCAGGCTGAAGGCATGCCCTGGCCTTCCCGTACCCCAAACTTCTTGACAACCACCCCTGGTGTTCTCTTCTTGCGTGCCCCAGTGCCCTTGCTCCTTCTCCACACCTAATGCTCCAAAAGCCCCTCTCCACCCTGCACAAACCCGCTCTGCAAGCCCAGAACATTGTCTTTCCTGTCTTCTGACTACTCAGACATGGATGTGGGCCCAGCAGCTGCTCACCACAACCCATGACAAGCAGGAAGGAAGTCAGAACCTGCTTGCAGACAGACATCTGTGCCCTTGTGGTAGGAGGTGAAGGGGGGGAGCAGAGGGAGCTGAAAAAGAAGATTCCAAGGGGACCACAGAGTGGTCCCAAGGCCACAACTGCAATACGAGTTAGCTCTGGGACAGCGTGTAAAGAGAAGGATAGTAATAGCCAACAGGTACATCCTGGCCAGGTGAGTCATCCGAGTGTTATCTGCTGCTTGCAAGGCAGGAGGCATACAGAGCTCTCCAGGGGAGATGGGGCACAGCCAGCAACCCGGACCCTGGGGCAGGGAGCCTCACCTCTTGGAAGCCAAGAGCAAACCGGGCAGCAGGGTCCACCTAGCTCTGGGAGCGTGAGGTCCCAGGCCTGCCCGACCAAATGCGGCGGGAGAAGCCAGTGCAGATGGCTGGCAATCTTGTCCCCAGAGCCAAATCCCTCCAATACCTCTTCCTTGCTTTTCATTGTGGAGTTAGGGGAGTGAGGGCAGGGAGCTGTTCCTAACTGCCGCTCTGCTTGGAGATCATCAGGCAGGGCTAATATTAACCAGCACGTACCAGTAGTAATTATTCTAGTTTAAAAAAAAAAAATTGTTTCTATACCCGTTAGTAAATAGCTGCTTCCTTGAAACCTGAGAGAGGCCCCTCCTAAGCACCAGCGGCCTGGTCCCTTCCCCAGGGCCTGTCCACCATCCAGCAACTAAAAGGTTAATGTCCGGCCAGGCAGGGTTGCCTTCAGGACCCAGCTCCCTGTGGATGGGCTCTGTTCCAATTGGCCGGGGCCATTCCAGCGGCTAAAGATTTTGAATACAGGCAACCCGAGAAGCTAGTGGTGGGGGGGCCACCTGGCCGGAAGACCCTGAGGGTCTTGCTCCTTTCTGGATGAGCAAAGAGCAGCAGCTTCCCTTCCCTCGAAGCTTTCTGATCGTCCTTAGCAGCAGTCATCCTGCCTCTGGACACGAGCGAGGGCTCCCCAGAGCAGGGAAGAAAGCGGTCAAGTAACAACTGCTCAAGCCACAGAGACCTAACCTCGCAGGCTGCCTCATTCCTGCCCTCTCGCCTCCGCCTCCCCTCCATCTCTCTGGGGGCCCAAGGCCATCTCAAATCATTGCCTCCTCCAGAACCAACTGCCCAGGTTCTATGGCAGAAACAGAGCCCCGGGCCAGCCAGCTGGGAAAACAAACGCAGACACAGCAGTATCTGCCCCCTTGCCTCGGTGTTCGTTCCTAGACCGGTACAGGTTGGAGGGAGGGGGACGTGCGCAGGCGTGAACACCCACACACGCGCTGGTGATGCCCCGAAACCAAGCATTCGGCAAGCACTGTGGAAGACGTGCAGCACACGGGTGGTGAAAGTCCCGGAAAACCCATGTAACACTTTTGCCGACCATGAGACGGGCAGCTCATCGGTTGGCAGATTTTCTTTCTTCGCGTTAGCCTGACGCTGCTTGTCCAGAAATCCTGCCTGGCCAGCACCCGGCCTGCCTGATCACACACGAGATGACGACAAGGAGCTCCTTCTCCCAGCCCCGCCCCGCACCCTGAGCACGGCGGTCATCCCCCAATTCAGCCCCATGAAGTTCCGACCGGCGGGACGGCGCCCCCTTACGCGCTTGTTGTCCGCAGGGCTGTGGTAGAACTGGGCGATCACTGCCTCACTGCTGTTTCCCACGCCGAAGCTCAGTTTCTCGGAAATTCTCTTGAACGATTTCCCATAGTCGTAAGACACGTACACCTGAGTCAGGGAGGAGAAGACAAAGAAAAGCTGATGAGAAATGTGGCCGAGAGACCTCTCCCTCCGCCCGCACCTGCCAACGTCCCACCCTGGATCCCGAACGGCATTCCCGGCAGGTCCCTGGTGTCAGGATGCAACAGATGTGAAGAGATGACGCGCCCAGGAGAAGCGGGGCACCCCTCCACCCACCACCCCAAGAGTGTGGGAACAGGAAGCCCGGGGAGCACCGCATCCCCTTACTGCCCAGGGGACACAGGCTCCTTTCTGAGGCCAAGACGCGTCCCTGCAGAGACTGCTGGGGGGGGGACCCATGGATGGAAGCAATGATGACCTCCTCCCCACGGCCGGGTTAAGTGTTGAGCAAATTACATCCAGAGGCAGACAGAATGTGGTTTTCCAAGGGGGAGGGATGGGGCCTTGTTCTGCCATCTGTTGAGATGTCCCCAAAAAGTAATATAATTCTTCAACCCTCTGCTGGGGAGGTCTGTTCCTACAACACTGCAGAGGATGAGAAAGGAAACCCTCCCAGGCCTCCACAGAGAAGCCCAAGAGACAAGAAAGAAGTACTGAGTGATTCACTACACACGGAGGTTGAATATATAGGTTTGAGACACCCCCCCCCGCCCCAGCACTCAGGCTCGCTGATGCTGCCACCCAGGGTGGCGGGGAATGGCCATGAGAGCCCGGCACGTGCCAGCACGACGGACTTCTCCCCTGCTTGCGGGGCTCTGGCTACCCCGTAACCACGGTGGTAAAACCCAAGAGGAAGCGTCATTCACGGAGTGCTTCCTAGGGACCAGACACCGTACCACCCTCTCCACGTGGAAGAACTCGGGGCGCTCTCCCAACAGCCCGGCGTGGCAAAACCAGTTATTAAAATCACTTTACACATAAGGCGGCAGGGGCTGAGAGGATTAGCTGCTCGCCAAAGAAACAGAAAAGGGAAGGAGAGGCGTGGAAATGTGATCCAGGCTGCCTGCCTCCAAAGCCAGAAATCCCAAAGCCATTACACCTCAGGTAAGGGATGGTGGGATAGAAGCCACCAGGTGTTTCGCACCTAGACTGACTACCTAGGCGACGTCAAATTAACATAATCAGGGGATTAAAAACAAGGCTGACAGTCGAAGGCTTAGTTAGGACTGTGGTAAGTTCGAAAGGAAAATGACAGGTGAATCCCAACAAGAATGGGAATGGCTGGGCTCAACCCCGGGAAAGGTACTGCCACCAGGGCCCACTGATGCCACAGCAAACACATCCAAAGGGTCTGTCGCGAGCAGGAGGCTGTGCTAAGTGCCAGATAGGCAAAGACGTGGCCTTCATACTCGTTGTAAATGTGCAAATGTTGGTAAGCAATAACCCTTACAAAGAATGAATTCACATGGCAGGTACAGAGGGAAGCGGGAACGCACACGGGGCGTTAATATTTATTAGATGTAAAGGTTAGAAGAGCACAGATAGCACCTCTGCCAGTATCTGGGCCACAGTGACAGAAACCTCATTATGAACGTCACATTTACAACACAGCGTGTGTCCCCAACCGCCAAGCACGCAGGGAGGGGCTGGCATTAAAGGAGCTTTAAAAGGCAGCAGGTTGAGAAACTCACAGATGATCTCAGTGGGTAAAAAAACAAAGTGATACCTCCTCACTTCCAGTCTCCTGGTCCAGAACGGACACGGAGGGGCCCTGTTAGGTTCAGATGTCACATGTAGGGAACAGACGGCTCCTCAAATAGGGAACTCGGCCCCCTCCAGCTCCAACATTCCCCAAATTGATACTCCACTGTGAGTTACCTCCTCAGAAGCACAGAGGTGATAATAAGTCGTATTAGGGTATCACTTTTCAGTATATATTACCGCTCTTCATCTTTAAAAACTCTGTCTCCCTCGGTGTACCTAGAACATCACACGTCCTCAGTAAAGATTTCTGGAATTACATGTGATTCGAAACCACGGAGTGAGGTCAATGAATGTGTCCCACAGATGTATAAAAGAGAGTGACACGAATAAACCAGTGAGTGAGTGAATGAGGGATTATTTCCATTTAAAGGATGACTGGGGCGCCTGGGTGGCTCAGTGAGTTAAGCCTCTGCCTTCGGCTCAGGTCATGATCTCAGGGTCCTGGGATCAAGCCCCGCGTCAGGCTCTCTGCTCAGCAGGGAGCCTGCTTCACCCCCCGACCCTGCCTCTCTGCCTACTTGTGGTCTCTGTCTGTCAAATAAATAAATAAAATCTTTAAATAAATAAATAAATAAATAATGACAAAAACCAAGACTCAGAGAAGTTAATGACCAGCCCAGGGTCCTACAGCTAGGAAGTGACAAAACGTAATGGGTTCCCTCCAGTCACCGGTCCAGTTGTCTGTCCACTCTTGCAAGTTATCCCCCCCCCCCCAGGAGAATGCTGTCTGCTTCGGACATGCATTGCTCTGTTAAAGGGGGTGATCTTACACTGGGGCTCCAGGCTGGGCAGTGGAAGGAGTGGGGGACAGACAGGGTAAAACACCAACTTGAACAAAACACAGATTCCGGGGCGCCTGGGTGGCTCAGTTGTTAGGCGTTTGCCTTCGGCTCCAGTCATGATCTCAGGGTCCTGGGATCAAGTCCCGCATCGGGCTCCTGCTCAGTGGGGAGCCTGCCTCATCCTCTGCCTCCCCCTGCCTGTGTGCATTCTCTCTCTCTCCGTCCCTCTCAAATAAATAAACAAAATCTTTTTAAAAAGCAAAACAAAACAAAACAAAAAGCTGTTCTTTAACATGCACCTGTAAACAATCTACATCTCTTTATGACTTCCAATGAATAGAAGTTAAGAGTAATATGTCAGGGCTCATCCTACACCTCGAGACTCTTGTAAATGACTCATCAACCTGCCTTCTCTTCTCCAGGTCAAACCATCCTAATAAATTCTTTCCCCTTTAAAACAGCGTAATAATGAGAAGGAAGAGGAGCAAGGAGGGGAAGAGGCAGCAGGGACAGCGGAGGCAGGGAGGAAGGAAAGAAGGCTGAAATGCACAGAAAGCAGCTCCTTCGTACCAGTGCTTCTCAAACGGTATTACGCCTACAAGTCACCCAGCACAACGTAGGTCACAATGCAGACTCTGGCCCGGGAAGTCTGGAGCAGCACCTGAGATCCTGCCTGTCTAATCAGCTCCCAGAAAAACACCCCCCGCTGCTGATCCACAGACCACACTTTGGAGAGCAAGGTTTTACAAGCACTTGTCTCACCAACAAATGAGAAGACCAACAGCAGGTTAACGACTCGGCTCAACGCCCGACTGCTAACGAACGGCAGAGCCCGGATTCAACCCCAGCCGTACCGACTGCAGAGCCAGAGCTCAGCGAGACAGCAGCTCCACAGGCTCCCAAGGTCTGCCCTGTTAGCAAGCTAGCCAGTCCTGGCCCTGCTCCCTGGTCCATCCCGGGGGGGGTGGGGCACCCATCATAATGTCACAGCAGTCTGGGTGCAAAGGCAGTAGAGTCCTACCACTCCTGAAACCTTCCCTGGCCGACTCAGACCTTCCAGGGGACGCAATCTCTAGAGAGATCCTTGGCCAATGAAGTTGCACCTTTGCAAAATACGTCAGGAGAGGGCAGAAACAGAGACGTGGGAAGGCTCCAGATAACCAATACCTATGTCTCCTTCCATCAGCCAGACTTCTCAGGGAAAAAGATGGCCTTCCTTTTGGAATGCAGCTGCCACCCTTCATGGAATCACACTTGCTACTAGTTCATCAGGACAGTTTGTTTTTTGTTTTAGTTTTTTTCCTGCTGAAAAGCAAACCCTCCGGGATTCCAGCTTCCAGATCTGTCCCTTTTTAATGTACTGAATATGCATGACTTGGCCATTCTCCAATACTCACAGAGCTCCTCACTGACACTGGTCCCTTCCCTCCTGGACTGCTGATGGGGCCTTCTTACGAGCCGTGCTCCCGGTCTTCTCTCAAGAGAGTCGGGATTGCTACGACGCCCGCACCACCAGCTCTGGCCTCTGAGTCATAATTTCTTTCTATGTTAACTTCTTGCATCAGAACATCTCCATTTCAGCTGCCAAGTCTTTAATACAGCCTATGTACGGACAGCAGAGAAATCTCTGCCACTCCCATTTATTATCTCCAAGCACGGCGTTTCCCTTCCATGCAATCTTATCGTGTATTTCATTACGGGATGATGTACTGCATCCAATGTTCAGTGGCTTCTCAGTAAGATACGCCCAAGTATTCAGACAGAATGAGAATGGGGTTTGGGCAGACTGGCCACATGTGGGGAGACCAATGGTACAGGTTCACCCTGGCCTGAGGAGGCTCCCAGGATGCAGGGCTCCAAGGGCTGAAACCCAGAGGAGGGGGTTCCTGCTGGCAACATGACACCCTCACAGAGCAAGCCCATGGTCAGGTCTCCAGAGCCACCGCCCTCCTCCCACAGACAGGTTGCATGACCTCGAGCAGGCCACTCAATGTCTCCAGGCTCCTGTTTGTCCAGCAAAACCATAAAACAACACTTAAGGTCTTTTACCTATCTCATTTATATATATATATATATATAGATAGATAGATATATAGATAGATAGATATGTATATATATATTTACATATTTATATATTTATATGTATATAAATATATACACATATTTTACCTAGACAAAGAATTTTTTTAAACATATAAAAAGCCAAAGGCAGTCTTCTCGACAGCATGGGGCCCGCAGCTGTTTCCTGCACTCAGAAGGGTACCCATGAAGGGGCATGCAGGCCAGGACCGTGCTGAGTCTACACACAGGTGCCCACGGGCCTTACGGGACCACAGCACCCACACACTGCCATCTGCGCTCACAAACCCTGGCCACGTCTATAACAGGCCAAAGCCACTGCCCCAAGGAGTCCAGCCCTGCTCCAGAACACGACATCCAAACTGGCCGTCACTGACTGTGGCTCCCACCCGCCCCTGCTCAGCGGCCGCATGGGACAAAGGTCTGCATCAGAGCCCTTCCACCGCCCTCCCTGTCCGTGGCTGTCTCCACAGAACCTGCTAGAAAGCGGCCCCCAGTGCTACCTCCGGGTGTCTCCCTCGGAGCACATGCAAGCCACCCAGGAGGGACACAGATAGGGCTCTCACAGAGACTAGGTCTCTACTCCAGAATCTCGAGGGTGTCCTTTGGGCTGATGTGACAGCGCTAGCAAATTCACTAGGAGGCTCCCTCTGGCCAGGGAGCAGAGTGAACAAAGCTCCCCACTGTGTTTCTTTGTCCACAGGCTTCACCTGCTGCCACATCGGTCCCTGACCCCAGGCAGGGCTGCCCCTCTTCCCACAAGGGGACGTCTGGAGACTGGGACCCAAGGACCAGCTCTGGCCCTCAGGGGGATGGAACTTGGCCCGTCCAGTACTTGTACCAACGATGCATAAGCTGCCAACCTGTAAGACTCAGCAGTTTTCACGTAAAAACCCAGGCCTCTGAGTTCCTCTCGGAAATCAGATCTGGCAGTACTAGGCCCTTCACGGCAACCAGAGCCAAGACTGATGACAGCAGCCCCACACAAGCACCAAATCCCTTCTACCTCCTAGCCTCGCTTAGACACAGCAACCAAGGATCAATCGCCACATTCAAATTAACACGCAGGGGAATGCTTCTTGAACCTGGCACGTCTACCAAAGTGGGAAAACAGCACATTGTCCCAGAAGACCACACACTTCAAGAGAAATGGGAGAGACCATTCTCCTCCCCGGAAGAAAGAGTGTAGGGAACAGCGAGGGAGGCTTCTCCTCCACTACCCACCTGGTCTCTCAGGGGCCTTTCAGTCTGTGACCCTTGGTCTCTCGTCTTCAAGGCACCTAAACTCAAACGCTATAGAAGCCAACCGTGAAAACTGAGAGTAGGAGCGCAGGGCGTCAAGAACCCACCCGACTGGAAGGGGTCCCATCAGGCTCTGTGGCGGACGGACAACTCTGCCCAGAACGTGCTTCTGGCACTTTCTGGAGCAGACCCAACCACCCAGATCAAACCCTATCACTTCACAAAAGTAACCACATGTTGCGTGGATCTCATTGCAAAACAGCCCACGCCTCCCTCTGTTCAGCAGACAAGGGGTATTTATTGTTTTCCAGGTTCTCTTCCATGTTGTAAAATGTATCCCATCCATTCAGTCTCCAATCAACCACTTTTTGTTTTTGTTTTTTGCTGGCACGATAACCCCACCAGATTCTAAGAGGGCAGGCTGGTGGCCTCCACGAGGAGTGCCCAGACCATAACCAATACTTACATCACTGCTCCTGGGCCTTGCCAGTGCCAGGCTGTCCCGGGCCAAGGCCACGATCACGTTGCTCTTCTCCCCGGCCCAGTGCACCACCATCTGATTGTGGGAATCATTCAGACTAACCTGAAAGAGATCAAACAGGTCACAGGAATTAGGACCCAGGATGAGTGAGGGCCATGACATTCTAAAGCAAGACTCTCTCCTCCTTTGTCACTCGGAAATAGCTAAGATTCTGGGATCTGGAGCAGGGGACCAGGGTGGCCTATTTTTCTTCCAGTGCAGATTCCACAAGACACAACTTCCCCCCAAGAAGAAACACAAATTCCCTGCTATTTTGGATACAAATGGATTGCAAAAAATCTCCTTCTCAGGCTCTCTCTGGCATAACCATGTCTTGACTTATTCTTGCCTTTTGCGTAAACCAATCTCCGGTTACTTTCATCCCTAACTCCTACGTGGGTCATGCACTCCTAAGGCCTTGAAACCAAAGCACTGACACATCTTCCTCACTCAGAAAAAGCGCACCGGCCAGAAAGACCACATCCTTTCAAACCTCCATTCAAACTGGTGCCCTCTCCGGCTGACAGGTGCCATGACAGGTGCCGAGCTCCTCGGACAGAGGAACAAGAGAGAAACACCCCGGTACAAGTTTTATTTAATTCGTTTTGAACTGTCCCAAGTAAGGAAATATTTTCCAGGACTCCCCAGAAATGACCTTCGAATTCTTGCTAACAGTAGTTCCCAGACTTCTGGATTTTGTAAACCAGGAAGATGAAAAATAATTAGAAAGGCCAACACAGGACTGGTTGGCCAAGTCTATTTTACCCAGGAAGGCCATTAACAAAAACAGCCACTGTGTTGAGCCGGACTTGCTGTTCTCTGAACCGGTTGCCTCTGCTCCCTGGGGACATAGCAGACTCGTGCCCAGGCTGCCTTGCGGTGGGGTGTGGCCTGGGACTGACTTTTGGCCAACAAACGTGAGGGAAAGCCACCAGCCGCAGCCCCTGTCAGCCCTCTGCTTCCTTCCCACCTGCAGGCCCCATTCAGGATTCCAGAGCCCCCGACGAGACTGGAACCACAAGAAGGAAGGAGCCCACATCCCTGGTGAGGAAGCCCTCCACTGGTCAGTAACACTCACTTGGAAGTCCCCACAGTGGGGGATCCCTTTACACCCTGAGCTTCTGGGATCCGCCCGTTACACAACTAGCCCTCCTGAGCAGCATGACCACCATAATCACCATCATTTTTCCACGAAAGGACAGTTAAACTCCAAAAACTGAAGAAGGATCTATCTCGGAATAAAGAACAGTTCTTTGAGACAGTTTTGCTTTATGAAAAACTAACTCCATTCCTTTTAGTTTTCCTCCTTCACCAGACACGGAAGGACAGTCTGAGGGCCCGTGTCTCAGAGGCCCTGAGCTAACTTTCCACCCGCTCTGTGTGAAGAGCAAACCGACGACCACACAAACAAAAATCCCAAGAGCTGCTGTTAACAGTCAGATTCAGGACATAGCCGCCCCCCCCCCGAAATCGGGAATATGCACGCTCCCTTTTGCTGAGCAGTGTCTGGGAGAAGCCTCTTCCAGCAGCGTCCAACCTTAGCTGCCCGGGGCACGTATAGAAGGAAACCAAGCTTCTGGGCTCCAAGGAGCCTCTGCCCGATCCCCCCACCACGCTCACCTCTTGGACTGATGCTAAGTCCGAGCCTGCATGGACATGCCCTCTGAGCTGCCTTCCCGTGGACGTTCTGCAGCAGAAAGCCTCCTCCTTTCTCCTTTCTATCCCTCATCCTGCCACCGCTCTAAGCTTCCCCATCCTCCTCCTTGAGGTGCTCCCAGATGTCACAAAGGAGAAGGGAAACACCTGTGCCACAAACTTGGCCGACAAGACGACAAAGAACCTCATCCTTAACTACTCTGCTCTGGCTCTGAAGCGCCTGCATTGCGTTTGATCCAGGATCCGAATGCTTTTGGAAAACTCCTAAAATGAGACCTCTGTAGAGAAAAGGACCTTTTGGTATCTTTTTAGGAAAATAACGTCATTCCAAAATGTGCCTTCTCCTTCCCAGAGATAGGTCCAGGGCCACATGGAGAGAGAGGGACAAATGAAAAACAGAAGTAAGTAAATAATGCACCTGAGAGTGCTACCGGGGGAGCCAGCGGAGGAAACCTCCACCAGCTGGCTGAGGCCTCCCTCCAGCCTTCCCCAGGTTCTTCCAGACGTTCTCCCACATCTGCCCCTGCAGCTCATGCCTCTGGGAAGAATCTAGAAGCAGCACAAATCAGAAGCCCAATAGCCCAAGTACCCTGGGAATTCGGGCTAAAGTCTTTGCCCTCCAAAAACATTCTCGCCCTTAGAACCAGAGGGGAACACAGAGTGAGCGTATGCAAACTTCGACACAATGAAGGATTTGGCACCTGGAAGGGCCACCCGAGTTCTCCAGCTCTGGCATGAAAGAGCCCACCAACATGTGACGCGGGCAACCTCAGTACAGTCCCCCCTGGCGGGTGACAATCCAGTCACGCTCTGAGCAGGCCACAGAGCCTCCAGTGATGAGAGTGGGAACGAGGTCTCGAGGCTGCTTGCTGAAGTCTTTCTCCCCGGAGGATACAAGATTTATGAGGCCCTCAACCAATCCTAACAGGGGTGAAGGGGGGAGAGCAGCGCAAAGGACAAGCCTCAGAAGGTCCAAGGGTTTTCTGACAAAGGAAGCCGAAGGCAAGCTTGGTGAAACACCTTTAAAAAAATAAAAAAGGACTTGATAAATGAGACACAGTGAATTGGAGCAGTCCAAGCAGCAGGGAAGGGCCTGCAACCGCCCCTCGGAAGGCAGAGAAAAATCACAGGCCCCCAAAATCTCCGCACACAGAAACGGCATCACTGACAACCCACGGCGTCCAGGAGGCACTTGAAGCATCGGCTGGTCACCGGCAGGTCGTTAATGCCCCCAGAGGTCACCCTGTCTGGGGCGCCCAAACCCAGCCCAGAGAACGCCCCCAGAGATGCTGATTTAGATCCCTCTCTGATTGGGGGGGGGGCGTTCCATAATTCCTGTTTTTAAAAGAGACGCTCCGGGTGTCTGTAATGCAGCTTCTCTGGGGAGCAGTGACTCTAGTCCATTCCCCTTCCTACGCGCAGGCCCTCAGATCCAACTGGGGTAGCCGGGAGACCCGCTCCTTTGGGGAGAGGCCGTCTTTGGGTATCTGGGGTAGTTGTTGAAACTCCATAATCTGACATATGCCACACCGTGGACAAACCTCAAAAAACACTCTGCCATTGAAAGAAGCCAGACGCCAAAGGTCACAAGACCGCCTGAGTCCATACATGAAAGATCTGGAGTCAATAAATCCTTATGGATGGAAAGCGGACTGGTGGTTGCCAGGGGCTGGGGGGTAAAGGGACCTAGGGAGTCACCCTTGTACAAGTGACCAGTTTTATTTTAGAGCGATGGAACTAGGGGGGTGGGGGTGACTGCCCAACACCGAGAACGGACTATAAGCCACAGCACTATTCAAGTCAAAGTGGTGAACGTTATGTGAATTTCATCTCAGTAATTTTTTTTAGGGGCGCCTGGGCGGCTCAGTGGGTTAAGCCTCTGCCTTCCGCTCAGGTCATGATCCCAGAGTCCTGGGATCGAGCCCCGCATCGGGCTCTCTGCTCAGCAGGGAGTCTGCTTCCCCATCTCTCTCTGCCTGCTTGTGATCTGTCTCTCTGCCAAATAAATAAAATTTTTAAAAATCCTTTAAAATAATTTTTTTAAAAGCCTGTTTCTGTGACCTGTCAAGAAGATCACACTTCTGAGGTGCTCGTCTAACACCAAGGAGCTCCTGCTCTGAAGAACAGTGTCTTTCATCTCAGTCTTCCCGCTACCAAAATATGCAGCCCGAATGAGTCACAGAGGAGACGGGCTGAGGAGTGGGTCTCTGGCCAAAGCCATCCTTCAAAGGCTGTCGGTGGCATCTGCAGAGCCGCGGCGTCCCTGTGGGCCTCCCGGTCCCCGCTCGCTGGCCCCTGGTCCCCGGCTGGAGAAACGGCCACAAGCTCTGGGCCAGCACCCCCTTCCAGCCCCAGCCCCAGCCCCACACTGAACACACCTCGGTCCGGGCCACCCCCACGCTGTCTCTCAGCCCCCCTGGCATTCCAAAGAGGTTAAATGATTTGCCTCATTATTCAGAGTGAGAAAAAGAATCTGCTGTCACCCAAGCCCCAAGCTCGGGGTTGTTATAAATAGAAGGGAGCACAAATAAATTGCTTGTTGTATGGAGGGACTGATGGCTCAGGCATTCACTTACTGACGAAGGCACTGAGGCCGACTGGGTGCCAGGCACTCTTGGAGGCTCTGAAATAAATTCTCCCCTTGTCAAGGGTGCACAGAGCACGCCTCAGGGAACTCAGTGTTGCAAGTCTGACCGGTGATGAGATATTTATAATGAAACTGTCAAAGTCTGTATAGTCGACTGAGGCTTACTCAGGAGGATGGGGTCCTTAATGGAACAGGCCCCACATCCTTGCCATTCATTTCTTCTGCCATCGCCTCTTGAGAATCAGTCAAACCCGAAGATCAGTATGTCCTAGACACCCGTAGCCTGCGGTCCTCCCCTCGCCTGCACAGCTTCTCGCCAGAACGAGGAGGACAAACAAGGAGATCTGGTTCATTCCTCTGCCTCCCTCACTAGCAGGGAAACACGAAGAAGTGTTTTTAAAATTCTGCAACGAAGTAGAAAACACGTACCGTGTCCTTCAATTTCGAGGACAGAGGCAGCTGCTGAATCCTCTGAATGTCAGGACAGGCTCAGGAAACCAAAGATAGACTCCCGAGGTCCAAGGATAACAAGGTTTTCTCAGACCATCCATTTGCACGACCTAAATGCTAGGTAGGCAAACAGCCCCTCCATGTCCCCATTCAGGACAGTGAATTCACTATATTTAGCAAGCCATTACCCTCCCAGGGGCTCTCCACCTCTGAAGGAGAGCTAAAATCTAGTTTAAGAACTCCCTGCAGACAGCGCCTGCTCAGGGACCGCCTGCTCGAGCATCTGACTTGGGTCTGCTGGAGCTGCTTCACCCACAGACCTCTTTAACTAATTCAGGCTGCCCATTCTACAGATGAGCCAACAAAGAGGGGATGAGCACGGATGATAAAACGGAGCATTAACCATAGTCATGAGCTGTCCTTGGAAGACATGTAGGTAGGTAGGTAGGCAGGTAGATGTCTTTCGCTTTCTCTCTCCCAAAGGGTGATAATCCTATTTTCACGGACTCACGACACCAATTCAGAGAGAGCTAACTTTATTTCTGATCGATCCTCGGCAAGCAGAATCTAGCCACCCCTGACCCCTGTAGGTGGCACCCCTCCTGGGGAACCCCACTTTGTCATTGAGCAAATAGCAGCTTTGCTCTTGTGGGAGGCCCCCCTATTAAAAAGAACCTGGGAAAAATCCCTGTCATGAAAACAATCACCCCTTCATTTACCAGTTGGTAAGTAAGAAAAAGAAGAAAACATCGGACCAGAAGGAACCTCCAAGAACATCTAAACCAATGTCCATTATTTTGCAGATAAAGGTTAAGCCCAAAGAAAGAGTTAGAGGTGCTGTCCCACCGGACCACAGAGCAGGGCAGACAGCTGGAGGCGACGGCAAGCCCCAAACTGGGCTTTGTTAATTGGCTGCTGAGCACCTAGGCCAGGGTTAGCCTCAAATGAGGATGTTTCTGCGAACCCAGGCCATTTCCAAGAGCTCTGCAGGCTGCACTGCACGCACTTTCTTTGCCTTTCCTCTTTGGGCCCACCGTTTCACCATAAACAGCCCCCCGCCCTTGTTCATTCATAAATACGTACTGAGCCCTTACTTTACAGCAGACACCACGCTAGGTGTTAGGAAACAGGATTTCTGGGGCCAGGGGCATAACTTCATGTGGGGGAGAGGGTGTGACTGCCCCAAAGACTGAAGACATGACATACAGCAGGTACCACAGGACCTACAGCAGGTACCACAGGAAAAAGGGAGACAAGTTAGAGGAAATGCAATGGAGGAGAAAGATTGGACCCAGACGAGAGCAGAGCAAAAGCCAGGAACAGGGGAGACATGGGGACTGTCATATTTGAAAAGTTACAAGAAAATGAGTACAGCCAGGAGAGCCAAGGAGAGGGCAGAATTATGGGAGAGCTCTAGGTTTTCAAGGGGGAAAAGAGAGTTCACAGCACCCAGGCTGTGGGTCCCTGGCTGAGAGCAAAGCTTTCACTGTCATATTTACGAGAGGCAAAGGCACCATAAGCCACTGGAGACGAGCCACAGGCCTGGGTTTGAGTCTTGGTCTCCAAGACTCATCAGCTGCAAAGCCTTCGGTACATGGCAACGCCTTTTTGGGGCCTCGAAATACCCGTCTGTGAAACAAGGAGGGTAATTCTTATCTTCCTGAATTTATGGGACTATGAGAAGCAGCCAATGAGGGGTTACCTGTGAACAGGTTTCACGAACCTCAAAATGCCTTCTGTTGGTGGTCCGTCATTTACACCAGAAAAAGCCATTCTTCACAAAACAACTCCATGTAAAAAATGAACGTTTTCCACCAGGGCTGGAAGCTAGAGGCCTCAGGGGTACCTGAGGCTGCCGCACACGGAGGGCACCGATTTCTGCGCTTTCCTTGCCCCAAAGGAACACATTTAAATCCTGCATCGAGCCCTCACCTTCTTGGTGGCTTCCTTACCACGCTGAGGGAAGCTAACGGAGGCAAAGCCTATGCCACCCAGCAGCACGGCTGATTCCCTGGTAACACAGGATGCTCTCGGAGCTGCAGGAGGGCAAGGCGCCTGCTGGAAACCCTCCCGCCGCACCCCCACTGCCAGCTCAACCCTCCAGCTCAGAGCAGACAGGCCTCTCACCCCATCCGAGCCTATATCCCTCCTTCATCTGTCTCCTCTGAAGAGTCCCAGCCTTGTTTGTGCAAGAATCCTTCCATCACCACCAGCAACCGGACAGACGCCCTGCCCAATCCGCCGAGCCTCGTGCACCGCGAGCTGCAGGATTCTTTTTAGACTTCTCAGAGAGAGAGCTTCAGGGGACTAAAGGTATACAGAGGAGGTAAGGCCTGGGGGCCCGGTCTCCCATTCTGCAAAGAATGCTTTCAAACACTTCGAGTCTCCCCAAACACTCGCACAGCTTCCCAGGCCACTCACCCTCCTCCACGCTGTCCTCACACCCTGCCATCAGCGGGGTCTTCTCTAGGGATCCCTGGGCAGGCCAGCACTGGCCTTTCTTCCCAGGTCCCCAGGCCGACCCACGTGGAACTGCTGGGCTAATGGGAAACCGGGTCCTCTACTCTCTGGACCTCGCCTCCCCTCCCCCCATGACCCATCTCAATGGCACCCACTTGAGTGTCCACAGTGACAGCCTCCAAAGTAGCCTTTGACCCAAGGCTGCTTTGAACCCCAGCCCTCCAAGCTCAATGAGATCATCCCAGCTTTTCCCGATTTCCTCTGGACATAGAGGTTTCCTAGGAGTTCAAAATGTCATCAAAACACTACTAAGCTTCCCAGTCCACCAGAGTAAAATGGATCTCACCCCCGTCCCAACTAGAGTCTTAAGTGCCCCATTCAGGACCCATTCAATAGCTCAAATCCACATCTACGTAACATGACAATCACTCTAACGCCCTTCCCCACCTCGATTCATAGTTACTCAGGGAAAGAAAGTTTCTACTACATAGGCTCGTCTCCTTTCTAAGCAACAGAAGCAATATTACGCACTTTCTTCATTTAAAACCCCCAAATAAGGGGGGGGGATAACACACAGGACATTGGCCCCCACGCGGCCCAAAACGCCTAAGACATAAGTACATCTTTTTATTGCCCTCGTCTGCCACTCAGATTTGGGACATAATCACATCAGCCTGCCTTTCTGAGAATTCGTAGCTGTGTTTTTAATCTCATTCAGGGGACTAGAGATAAATCATCGTGAAGGGTCCCGATTTTCCGAGCCTGGAGCTTGCAGCAGCGGCAACAGCAGCGGCATGCTAAGCTACAGGGCCAGCCGGGAAGGGGCAGGTGGGGGGGGGGGGTTCCATGCAGTGATGAAGGCCACACAGCCAGGCCCGCGCTGTTTGTCTTCATGTCAGCCTGCAGGGTCCGGGGATGACAGACAGAGCCAGCTCCACTGTGGGGAGTCAGGAAGCGCGCAGGAAGCGGAGGGCGGGGGCGGGAGGAGACAGCTCCAGGGTTGAGGCACTGTTTACACCACGCACTGCTCAACAGACGTCCGGGCCTACGCACCGCGCGGGCAAAGCCTGGTCCGAGGGATGTGCGAGGCCACATCAAAAGTGAAGGCACAGGGGCGCCCGTGGGGGGCTCCGTCGGTTAAGCATCTGCCTTTGGCTCAGGTCCTGGGATCAAGCCCCGCATCCAGCCTACTGCCTGCTTGGGCTCTCCTGTACACATACTCTCTCTCTCCCCCTGGCAAATAAATAAATAAAATCTTTAAAAAAAAAAAAAAAAAAGTGAAGGCACAGAGACCAGCCTTCATCACCCAAATGACTGATGGAAGGAGGCAACCGTGCAGAGGTTTCCACCCCCGCCAATGCCACTGCCAACCAGATGAATACTGCAACCCCCCAATCCCCCACGGCCACTGATGCATTCCGACCTACGCAGGAAAGGCCACTGTTTCCAAACACCCACCCAGGCAGGCTACAGCCACGGAAACCTGGCTTCAGACTGCAGCCCTCAACTCTTGCTTTGGCCCAGCTGTTTTTCGGGGGGAACACACACAGGCCTCTGCTGCAAATTCAGTGTCTCTCCCAGGCAAAGCAGAGGATCCCCAGCACTGGAAAAAGCAGGCCACCCGCCACCCATTAAAGCTATGCCTTCCAACACAGCAGCCCACGGCCACATGTAGCCATTTCCACTTAAATTTAAATTCATAAAATTAAGTGAAAGAAAATAAATTGAATTCTTCGGTTGTCCCGGCCCCATTTCAAGTCTCCCACTGCCATATGTGCTAGTGGACACGCTGGGCCACACAGACAGAGTGCATCTCCAGAACAGCAGAGAAGACGGTGTTAGAAGACCTGCCATGAGCCCAGGAAGATAGCGTCTTTCCGCTCTTGGCCAGCAGCAGGGATACGATCGTGGAGGTCACCATTCTTATTAACATCAACC
Source organism: Lutra lutra (assembly GCF_902655055.1). Classification (NCBI taxonomy): domain Eukaryota; kingdom Metazoa; phylum Chordata; class Mammalia; order Carnivora; family Mustelidae; genus Lutra; species Lutra lutra. The sequence goes on along the minus strand of NC_062287.1, from coordinate 17,186,097 downwards.
CAGTAGGTAACAGAATGCTGTGCTCATTTTTAACTCCCCACGGCCGTCCTGATTGTTATGAAGTCCTGTTTTTATGGGATCCACCCCAAAGCGCGCAGACCATTCCTCGTGGGATAATAAAAAACCTGAGGGGGGGGTGCTCACAATAAGGTAGGAGCAACCCAAATCTTGAAGCTGAGCACCCACCGACCCTGCCTTCCTGATTTATAGCATTCTCAGCCACTTCAATGCTAGAAGGCAGCCCGTGCCACTTCTTCGAAGGCCCTAGGTCCGCAGGTCGATAAACCAATAAATTAGGTCGAAATTAACTGTGGCTCATTTTAAACTGAGGGAAATTGATTTCTGCATCTACGTGGCTGGACTGAATATGCCCTGTGCCAATGGATTTGGGTGCCCCTACGGGATATGTAGGAAGGTTCTGCACTCGACAAAGAAAATACCTCACCCCTCGCAGCCCAGACCACTTCTAAAGAAATACTAAGCCTCAAACACTCAAACCAAAATGTAGTGAGCTCCCCTTCCCTTTCCACCACAACTAAATCTTAAAAAATGGAGGAAAAGTTAGTGTAATACTTCAGCTTGAATCCATTTTTGCGCAGCAAACTCTCCATTACCCACATCTGAAGTATTGTCGGAAATTCTAAACGCCAAACAGGCTTCCCCGAACGCATTTACGCCAGCCATTTCACAGATCGGCTACTCGAAGAACGCAAGCTCATTTTAATATTCACCTAAGCCAAATTTAATCAGGAAAGTAAACTGGTGCTTTAATAAAATGGCTAGATAAATAGGGGCAAAGGCAACGAGGTTTCCTTTTGGATTAAACCTCCCCTCCAGATCGTTAGAATGTTCCTGTGTGTCCGCTACAATGGACAGGACTTGCTGGCTCCGTCTCTCTGTGGCTCTGGGATGACATAAGGACGACACGAAGATGGCTGTCATCTTTAAGGAGGAACAGACCAAAAATACGACAATGAAAGGACCCGACGACATCAGCCTTTGGCTTTGGGACACGAGTTGTGGTTAGGATGGGCCTCCTGGATCCCAGGTCTCAAAGCAATCGACTAAACATACGATTAACTTTATTTTACAGACTATAAAGAAACCATTCCCGAAAGGAACACGAGTTCAAAGCAAGATCCGTGGCCTCTCGGTTCTGACATTTTCACAGACCTGGGCTCTTCGCCTCTAGGGAACTGCTCTCCAGCAGCCTGCTCCAGAACCAGGGCCATGAGGTGGCTCTCCTGGCCCGCAGGAAGCCTCAAAGTGCGACGAGAGGCCGTCTTCCTTCCCAGGCCTGAAGGGAAAGTAACAAGCCCTCCTACTCTACGACACTTCACGTAACTCCCTACTTTTGACAGTCGAATGCCACAAACACATCGTGGAGCAAGAGTTAACCTCATCATCCATGCTGTCAGTGGCTACGGATCACAGAATGCACTGATCTTACCAATTCCGAATTTTCTGCACCTCTGTGCCATTACATGCATAGAATGTTTTTGGAAAGACATACAGAAAAACAGAGGATAGCAGTTGCCAACTGAGAAGAGGCAACACATAAACGGGGGACACGAGAGGGAGGGCAATTTACTTCTCACTGTATTCTCATACATATTTTATCTTGCAGACATGTATTACCCCCTGAAGGCTAAATAGACACGTTGGACGCCTTTTCGTTTCATCTGTTTACATCTCCCATCTCCTCACCCCTCCCCCGTCCCCTCTCCCTCCCACTCCTCCCACCTCTCACAGCCTCTGCCCACCATCCCCCAAGACGAACAAGCTCCTGATGAACTAAATGGTAGCCAGAGACTGAGCAAAGAGGCCCCACGCACCAAGAAGAGATGCCAAGTGGAACCGGGAAGTTTTTCAAGGTCACGTTCTTTACTGAGCCAACCCAACACGCCCGGCAACTCCTCACCTACGTAGAAGCCAACGTGAAACAGCACATGCTTTGCCTTCTCATCTTCTGGAAGCAAGCAGGTCAGGCATCCTAACTTCAGAATCAACCAGCCAATTCCTCCCCAAGCAAGCGTATCACGTAAGAATCTCCTCGAGAAAGATCTAAAGCTACACGGTATTTCATCCCCAAAGGAGGCTCTTTGTCCCAGGGCCTTGTGCTGTAATAGACACTTTATTTCTCAGTCTCAAGTCAGGACACTGAATACTTCTGGCCTCTAAAAAGCAGCAATTATGAAGAGAGAGCTCACTGGAAGGAAAACAAACCTGTAAATCCTGTTGGGCTTCGCGCTTCATTCCAAAGGATTTTTCCCCAAAACGATACCATTAGCAATACCATGATGGCCCTAAAAGGGAGGATTCCGTACAACAGAACCCCAGTTCTTTATTCAAAATAACCCCCAGGACAGCACAGCAAAAGCAGGACTCCCCTATCCTCACCACCGAGAGAACCAACTCATTTTCACTCTCTGTCTGGGGGCTCACCGTGGTCCTTCTTATAAATACCTTTTCTGTAACTTGCATGTGCTTCCTACCCTCCAGGCTTCTCTTCTTCCAAGTGGGCAGTCGGTCCACAAATTATTCACTAACGGCCTCCCCAGTGCCAGTCACAGAGAAGAACAAGGCTTGATCCATGCCCCCAAGGAGCAAAGAAAGAGATGAGACAGACAAGCAATTATGACACGAGGCTGTTAGTGCTGTAACCAAGCTCAAAAGAACTCTTGCCACTGGAGCCTGGGAATCCTAGGAGGAGTTCCTTGGCTGCCAAAGAAGGGAACTGGGGTTCTGCAAGCCAACACAGGAGTGGGGAAGACCATCTCAGGCTGAGGAAAAGCAAACATGATGCTACAGAGGCATGGAGTGAACACAAAGTCAGAAAAGAAACTCCGTGTGGCAAGAATTATGGAATTCCCCTTCTTGGACTCAGCCCCCTTTAGAAGGGGCTCAACTTCTAACCCCTGAACTTGGGCAGAAAAGTCCTAATATCTCATAGCAACTTGTGTTCACTACTCTTACCAGACTTTATTATTACAAACATGTCTGCAAGGAATCGTGGCAGAAGCCAGTCCCCCACATTAGAGAACACGAAGATAAAAACGATCACAAGATCGTTTACTCCGTAGGTTAGCGGAGCCGAAGAAAAAGAACCGAAATGCCAACACGGGGCTCCTTCTCAGTGGCAGGCAGGTATCCCCCTGCAAAAGCTCATCCCGAAGCTGGTGGCCTTAACGTCACCCCTCCAGCTTCTTCCATCAGGCAGCCTCTGCCTCCAGCCCTAATCTGTGTTGCCAGGCATCCTCTTAACCTCACTCAAAGGTCAGAGGGCAAGAATCTGCAGAGTGTCTGAGCCCGCTGACCTTATCCCACCATCTCCGGAGCCCTCCCATATCACACTACCCTCTAAAGCCCGACTATAGAGCCATAACTCCCCTCTATTGTGCCTGTGTATTTGCTCCCGCCCAGCACGTGTCTGCAACTGCACCTGCTTTATCTGCACCTTAAACTGTAAACTTTCTGAAAGCAGGGATGAAAAATTCCCCACCCTCCCTCCTTCGCCCTTCGCACGCGCATCTCTATTTACAGCCACACTCCCTTCAAGCGATAAGATGGGAGAACATTGCAATTCCTCAGGGTTTAAAAAGTGAAAGCGGAGGGGGGATGAAATGGAACTTGGCTTAGAGCTAGAAGCAGAATGGCCATATGATTTATACTTTGCGTTCTGACATGTAAGAGTGAGGACAGCGCTTTCATAAGCAGCAGGGACAACTTATAAACTAGGTCTGTCCCAGAGAAAACAGAGGCAAATGGTCACCCTTGCTAGAAAGGTCATTCCAAAGAGAGCTCCAAGAGGGGCACACCAAACCCCTTGGAGTCCCTGACTCCTGCACCTGCAGCCTAAAGGGGCTTTGTCAGATGTGTTTGTGGCAGAAAGCCCAGGACCAGGAAGTTCTTCCTTCTATCTAACTGAGATCCTTGAAGATTCAAGTTAATGCCTCTTTTATTAACCTTGGGCCCTCAGAGAAAACACTGACCGGGGCTTTCACCCTTGGTAGGAATTCCTCATTACTGGTTCAACAGCTACCTCTCCATCCTTCAGCTGAACCAAACTCAGGCTGGTTCACAAATCAAACCCAAGGAAGAAATGGTACCTACCTGTACACATACTGTTTAGACTGGGATGCTCTGCCCTCAGCCAAGACTACAGCTGCAGGGGACCTGGGCTCCAGGAAGAATTGACTCCCTCCCCTCCCTGCTGCTCCCAGCCCCCAGAGAGCTGATTCAAGCCCACAGCAGAGCTGGATAGCCCGGAAGGCTCCATGAACAAGGCAGTCTCTCTTTTTCCCTCCTCTACTCAACACCAGGATGCTGCCGTCCCAGCTGAGAATGATGACCTTGCTGTCTTCTTTTCCACATACAAAAAGAAGTCTCTCATGAGGGTGCAGCAGGGAAGAAGGTCAGGACCCACACACAAACGGAGCCGGCAGGCAGGCCCCAGCAGCCTTGGCCCACAGCAGTTTACACGCACCTCTGCACATGCTCTTTCCCAGGGCCTGGTGGTAGATGGAAGTCAAGTGCTCCCACCCACTTGCCACCCCCTTAAGAGCCATATATTTTTTTTATTTTAGAAAAGAATTATTTAGGGAGCACTGTATAAAGAGAGGTTTATTTGATCACCCAAAGGTCACTGAGATGATGCCAACAAAAACTAAACACCAGGCAACCCTGCCCCATGTGACCTTGGGCTAGTCATTTCACTTTTCCCAGCCAGCATTTGGTCATCAACAAAATGGCACAATCAGTGAGATGGTTTATAAGGTCCTTCCTGGCTCTAAGGGTTGAACATTTAACTCTCTACGTTTCCTGAAGAAATGGCTAAAGAGAATCAGTGAAGAGGAGCAGAATTCACACTAACCTTTTAACTTCTGCTTTAAGTGGGAACATTCTGACTCTAGAAACGGTGTCATTTACCATCTCCTCTGGTCCCACTTTTTCTTCCCCACTGACCTTCTAGTTTTGCTGATGTCAACCTTAACCACAGGGCTAGGAGTCTCATGAGGCGATAACAGGGTCAAATTAATTTTGCCAATGCCGATAGGAACCCACAAACTCGGTCTGCTATTCCTAGCAGTAAGTCTGGCCATAAAAGTGAAATTCATGTTACTCATGATCTAATAAGCCCATTGCCTGGACAGAAATAAATCATTTGCTGAATAACAATGCCCACCAAATTCTTGTAGTCTTTCAAATCCCTAAGGGCCATGAGTTAATATTCTTATCCAAAAATAAAGTCAGTATCTCAAAAGGGAAGGTGGAAAAAAAGGACAGACCCTCCCTCCCCCAACAAACAACAACAAAATCCAACCCTTACACACACACACACACACACACACACACCCCTCTTGCTCTGGGCAGAGCAAGAAAAGTCACGCTTTCGGGTTTGCCCACCTTAACTGTGGTTAAAAACAGTCGGCATGGAGTCCCCCTCCCCTCAGTGCTCCGTGTGTAAGTATACTGCAACCGCAGGCTGCCCTCGCCTCCAATGCCAACTGACGGCACACTAAAGAAACCCGGTTTTTCACCCACATGTAAAATGCAGCTGCACCCCTCCTCTACCTGCTAGAAACTACACGGGTGTGCACACACCCTGCGGAAATGGGCACTGCACCCCGCGAGTTACCTGGAAGACGTTTGCTAAAATCGACAGGAAGAAGGAAAGATCAATGCAATTCAAGTGCGAACGGTCACACTCCTGCGGGGGGAGGGGGGACACAATCGCAAGCCGGGAAGTCCCCAGGGGCGCCGGCACCTGGGAGGCGGCCGCGGAGGATGGATGCGGGGCTGAGGAAGTGCGGGGAGAGGAGAGAGCCGGGGCAAGGCGGGTGGGTGGCCGGCCGCTCACCTGTCCGTACACCTTGATGGGCTCCGGCTGCAGGGCAGCGCTCCGTCTCCTCCGGAGCGGCTTCTCGTCCGCCCCCCGGGGCCCCCCGCGCGCCCACAGCCGCAGCTCGCGCGGCTCGCCCTGCACCAAGCGGAAGCCCCGGTCCTGGGGCAGGGGCGCGCGGCCGCCGGGCAGCGTCTGCGTCCACACCTCGCACAGAGCCCCGGGCGGCAGCAGCGCGACCAGGGTGAATAGGAAGGGGAGTCGCGACTCCCTCCTGCTGCTCCGTGTCGCCATGTTCGGGCGAACGCTGCCGCAGGTGGCGCCGCCGCCAGGAGAGAATGTGCAGCGCGAGGCCGGGACGGCGGCTGGGCTGGGGCCGCGCGCGCCGCTCCCGGGGCTCCAGGCCGCCCGCGCCGCTCGGGGCCGCCCCGCTGCGCCGGCCGCCGCCGCCGCCGCCGCCGCCAGGTCCCGCTCGGCGCGGCGCGGCGCCGTCACGTGTGCGGCTCGCAGCGGCGTCCGCTTCGCGCACTTTCCGCGCTCGGCGGCCTCGGCGCCGCTCGGGCCCCTCCCCCGCGCGGGGATGGGGAGGTCAAGGCAGCGAGCGCCCGCTGGGGTGCGTCCCCATGCCCGCCGGCGGGCGCACCGCGTCGTCCACCCTGCGGCAACCGAGAGTTGAGCTGGGGCTCGCTCGTCTTCCCCGGAGTTAGTTGCCTCCTGTCCCGGGTCGCGTCGAGGTCGTCCTAAACCGCGGAGGGTCTCCTTCCCTGACTGCAGCAGCCCCGGGTCGCGTCCGGTCGCGGGACCACCTCCCCCGGCTCCCGCCGCATCCCCACCTCCGAGGGACAGCCCGGAGCCAAAGAAAATTCGCTCTGAACACGCAGAACGCGGCAGCCGGCAAATCAGAAGCCGGATGAACCCGCCCCCATTGTGAAACTCACATGGTTTCTACTACTCTGGGCATCAAAACGTACCTGAAGTGGTCGCAGCCAAAAACTACCCAGGATCAAGCTAAACTGCTCGGGCATCGAGCACAGTCACTGTACCCCCTGCACAGAGGCAGTACAGCGAGGGTACCTCTGACAAGGGACTTGCCATGCCCGGACGGGTACGCAGTTATACAGGGTTCCTTGCACACGGGAATACCTGTGCATAACCCAGGCCCTGGCTGGGGGGCTTGCTTGTGACCCTGCAGGTGACCCAGCACGGAGCCAGCCTACCTCTGTTGCTAAATGGACATATTCACGAGTCCGTTCAGCCCGCATTCTGCACCTGCTCCAAGTCTTCTCCAAGCCTGTAAAGCTTGTCACTGTGGGTAGGAGGGACAGACCCTCAAGGAGTGAAGGGGACCCACCTTAATCCTAAATTCAGCTTGAGGATCCAGACCCTCTCTGAACCGCGAGATACTCCTACAGTGGGAACTGCTGAGGCACACCCGAGGTAAAATGTTTTTGCAGATTTGTAGGAAGGGCCAAGGCCTATCCACCGTGTCCTATCCTCTCTTCCATTTTGTATTTGACGGTGCTCTGGACACAGATCCTGGTTTCTGATAAGACTAAAGAGAAGAAGGAGCAGGGCTAAAGGTGAGAAGGCTGCTATGGTTGTACAGTCCTTGGTTTCAAGGGAGGAGGGGGTGATCAGTTCAGCTCCCCCAAAATGCTCCTTGTTCTCCACAAACCATGGCTGCTTGATTTCGCCCCCCTGCCCCAAAGTCCTCTCTGGTTAGCTTATTGGGGCTCCTTCCCTGCCCAGCACCACCCTGCCAAAGGAGGGATAGCCATTTCTCACCTCCTTGAACCCTGCATTCTGCCACCTTCCCCGATAACACGCCCCCCCCCCACCCCAGAGCCAGCCAGACCAGCCAGACTTTTGGGGAACCTGGCCTCAGGATGTGGAGTCCTCTTCCTCTTCCCAACTCCAGTTTTCTCCCCGAGTCAGGTTCCCCGCACATCCCACTTTCTGTCCACCTCAACATCATCATAGAACCACCCAGCAATCCCTACCAAGCAAATCATTTATCCTCTGGGAAAGACACGGAACCACCATTGGCTCCCACTCGCAATCTAGACCAGCGTTGTCTTGTCAGGGCCACCTTACCAGGAGGGGACTACCCTGCCGGCTCCGGGACCAACAACAAAGACGCTGCTACCCCCATGTAACCCCCAAGGGAAAATGAGAGGAATGTGGCTAGAGTCACAACACCCCACAGATGATTCAATTATTGTTTCTGCCAACGTAGAGTTAATGACAGCCTTCTCCGCAAGAGCAAGTGTCAGCGTCCCAGCAGGAAACAGAGACACGTGTCCCCTAAGCGTGGATTTGAAGACAAAGAGACACTTCCCCCCGCCCTACACAGACACACAAACTGCTGGCTTGAGGTTGAGATGGCAATTTGCAGGGAGAGCTACTTGCTGATTTTGATTTCGATACACAACTTGGAAGCTGGAGGGCTGGCAAGAATGCTCAAACATGGTTAATTTACTCCTTGAAAGCCTTCCTCTGTAGTCATTATCTACATTCCAGGCCATTCTCAGGTGGATAATCGGCAAAGCCTGAGATCGTGTGTGCCTCCTAAGCACAGCACAGAGTGGAAAATGCGCTGAATTTTGAGTTAGGAGAACTACTTTCTAACTTTGAGGACTTGGGCAAATAAACACTATAAGCTTCGGTTTTCTTATCAAAAAAAAAAAAGATATCTTAATCCCTATCTGTCACACAGTACCGCTCAGAGTATCAGAATCATGGAGATAGAATAAGTACAATTGTAAAGGCCCCAGATAGAAGTATTACCGGCAGGTGCATGGGAGACAGGCATTCTAGGCCCAGCTTTGCAACCAAGTGGTCATGTGATTTTTGTCCTGCTCATCTCGCCTCTCTGGGCATTGGTTTCTTCATATGTGAAATAAAAAGAGATCTTGAGGGGCGCCTGGGTGGCTCAGTGGGTTAAGCCGCTGCCTTTGGCTCAGGTCATGATCCCAGGTCCTGGGTTCGAGCCCCACATCGGGCTCTCTGCTCAGCGGGGAGCCTGCTTCCTCCTCTCTCTCTGCCTGCCTCTCTGCTTACTTGTGATTTCTCTCTGTCAAATAAATAAATAAAATCTTTAAAAAAAAAAAGAGAGATCTTGAAGCCCTGATCATTCCCTGCCCCCCTTCAGGATGCCCACCTGAGCATGAGATGGGAGCAGCCCCAGGTGAGGCCACCCAGGGTAGGGGTGGGAGCTGAATTGTGTAATTCAGCGGGATGTCCCTCCTAGCTTCAAAACAGGATCTGTGTGGTAAACAAGCCAGCACTTCCTCCATGCCTCCAAAATAGCCTCAACATTGGGGTGGGAATGTAGACAGAGGCAGTGCCCTCATCCCCTTCTGCCCCCACGTACATAGCCTTGCTCTTGATGCTTTGCAATATCCCAAGGGATATCAAAATGCATAGGAATTTAATGCTAGACTCACAGCTATATAAAAAAAGACCTGAGCCTTTCATCAGACTTTAAACTGCCCTCCTCTGTCCTGCCCATCCTAAGTCATCCTGAGCTCGGGTTGGAGATGAAGCTAGACAGAAACCACCCAGAGGTCTTGGTGTCCCACATTTTTATTCAGGTGGCATCATATTTAAAATAGTTAACAAAAGGGCTCCTGGGTGGCTCAGTGGGTTAAGCCTCTGCCTTCGGCTCAGGTCATGGTCCCAGGTTCCTAGGATGGAGCCCCACATCAGGCTCTCTGCTTAGCAGGGAGCCTGCTTCCCCCTCTGTCTCTGCCTGCCTCTCTGCCTACTTGTGATCTCTGTCTGTCAAATAAATTAAAAAAAAAAAAAAAAAAAGTTCACAAGAACGGCCATGAAGAGAAGTAAGAAAAAAAAAAAAATCCCAGAAGCCTAACTGAACTTCTGTTCTCTTTCTCCCCTCATCACCTTCCCAAACGCCAGGATCTATCTGCTCACCAGCCCCCGCCACCCTCCCCCCACAGCCTACCCAATTCCTATTCGCCCTCCAAGTTCCAAAGGCCTCTCTCTGCACCCAGGCTAGGTTACAGCCCCTCACACTAAGGTTCTAAGTTGCCCCTGGTCTTTGATACTTCCTCTCTGGTCACATTAGCTAGTTAACTTCATTTTCCTCTCAAACTACAAGCAGCAGGAGGACAACAATGGGCTTGTCTTGCTATGTCCGTGTTCCCAGTGCCCAGGATAATCCTGGCACAGAGTGAGTGCTCAGTGATACTCTGGAGTGCAAGTGTACGAATGAAAGGGAGGAATGACCCCCGCCGCCCGCTTTGCCTTGTGGTAAGGGTTTGGGGCAGTTAAGGCACCAAGGTAGCTGAACATTAGACCTTTTCTTATCACCACTTCTTTCTCCCAAAGTTGGCTTCTCTGAATCACAACCAGACCTCAGAGCCACTGGAACAGAAAAGGGACCCCCCCCCAACACTTAGGAGTGCTGAACTTTAACCCCCTGCACGTCACTTTTGCCAAATAACTATCATTCACCTTACCAGCCAGGGTAGGATAGAAATACCATCCTGTCCCCAAAGAAATAACACTTTCTCCGGCTGTTGCCAAAAATTCCGTTCGCTAAGGCGAAGCCGGGAATAATTGATGGGACTGAAAATCGGATGCATCAAGAACATAGAACAAGTAACTTAGATTCTCACTCTAGAATAAATTCAATTCAAAGAGGAGGTTCTGGAAATAGGAGTAACTTCCTTCTACATAGCAGCACTTTGCATGTATTTGCATAACTCATAACAACCTCATCTATCAAATGTCATCTCTCAGCAATCGGTTGAAGTAGACCAAACCAGGCATCACTGACACCCCCATTTCACGGATTTTGAGAATGAAATCTCAGAAAGGAAGGTTACATCCATCCCTGGCCCAAAGTCATGCAGTTTGTAAGCTCTAGATTCAAACCCAGGCTCTCTGACTTTTTCCGGGGCATCTGGTTTCCCTGAGGCCAAGAGCTGGTGTTTCAAGTCCCAGGTTGAGTAAGGCAGTGAGAACCTGCGCAGACAGGAAAAGACAGAATCACTCCGGTCCTCAGCCCTCCCTCTGCCCGGCCCTGCTTCTACCCTCTGGAAACCAAAACTGTCCTCCCCAGGTGCCTAGCAGAAGTGTGGCGCTCATTTGCCTTCCTCCCACCTCAGGCCCTTGATGGGGCCACGTGGAGAGTTATGTTACAGAGGTCACAAGTCAAATCCTGTTTGCTATACTTTTCTAGAAAAATGTAATGAGGGATTTGGTTTCGAATATTCAAATGGGGGATTTTGCACAGGTTTTTAGAGGCTCTTTTAGAGGCTCACAGGTTTTAATCTGGCTCCGCCGATTACCTAAGGGTCTGGCCTTGATCTCTCTGCAACTCGACTTCTTGAACTTTTACCATGAGAAAGTATTTAGACCTTTCTCACAAAGCGTGTGTAGCGAAAATGTAGAAAACTTATTATCATTATAGACACAGGACAAAGTCTCCTTACAGACTGTTTGCTGAGGGTCCCTGGGAAATTATCTCCTTCTCTGTGATCTAGCATCGACTCCCCTTCCAGGGTTTGGACGGCAGGGGTGGAGCAAAAGCTGGAGACTCTTTGAGAACCCCCTGACAAATTAAAGATCTTTTTGGCTTTATTCGATGATTCACGAAATCAAGCAGCATCCCAGCTAGCAGAAAGAGGTTCCAAAGAGCTGCACAAAATGAAGAACATACACGCAGAAGGGAGCAGGAAGAAATTATTTATAAAAGCAAAGAATGAGGGGCGCCTGGGTAGCTCAGTGGGTTAAAGCCTCTGCCTTCGGCTCAGGTCATGATCCCAGGGTCCTGGGATCAAGCCCCACATCCGGCTCTCTGCTCAGCGGGGAGCCTGCTTCCCTTCCTCTCTCTCTGCCTGCCTCTCTGCCTACTTGTGATCTCTGTCAAATAAATAAATAAAATCTTTTAAAAAAAACCAAAAACGTAAAGAATGGATTGCTTGGTGGCAAGGCCTCCTTTCTCTAGGGGACAGTAGGGGTCTATCAGGCAGATTAGCTTACAAGTGCTGACCAGCTAATTCCAAATTGACTGGTTTAAGAGTCCATTCCCGGGGGAGACTGAAATGATAATGAATATTAAGTCTAAGTTTAGTGGCGTGGGGCTTAGCACAGGTGACTCCATTTGGGACCTGTCGTCTTTTTGAACAGTACTTACCTCCTTGTCTAAATCATAAGTAGGTCTTTGGACCTATCCCCCTGTCTTGCATTTAAATAGATTATAGGCTACTGAGTTGAAATGAACGGCTGGGGGCAGGGAGTGGGATGATTTTGAAAGTCCAACTCTGGGAGACCGAACTTCCCATCCAAGTGGCCACAACAGAGGAAGCTGGAAAGATAGCGGAGGGTCCTGTCAGCACCAGGTGAGTGAGCTTAGCTAAGAAAAGTGAGTCCTTCCGTTGTAACATACCTTTATGTGTAATGCTGTCATTGCCGACCACCCGATGAAGGGATAATAGGGCACAAGTTCCTGGAGAGGACCCAGCCACTACCTGCAAGGAACTTGAAGAAGGTGAAGACAGATAAACAAAAATGGCAGGAACATCTGAATACGGTGTGAAATTAAGCAAGAAAGCCATTAGACTGAAGCGGCTGTAACATTGGGGCAGCTTACGTAAGCCGATCAAACCTCAAGCCTGTAAACCCTTCAAGTTTAAGAAATCAAAACCTAAGGATGGCCCATCACAAATAACCAACTTGGGTTTAGGCTATAGCCAATCAAATAATTACCACTTCTCTTATTTTACTTTTTTGCTTCTGCAGCTTCTCTACATAAGTATTTTCCCCAGCTCCTGTCTGAGAAGCATTCCTAACACTTATGGGTTGGTGCTCCCCATTTGAATTAATTTTTGCTCAAATAAACTTAAAAATATTTCATATGCCCCCCAGTTTATCTCTTAACAGAAAAAGCTGTGCTTTGGGTTGGGGGGTAGATGATCAGTGGATTTTGGGAAGGTGAACTAGGGAAGCCTTTCTGGAGAAAAAACCATTTTGAAGATTTTATTAATTTGAGAGAGAGAAAGAACATGAGAGCAGAGGGAAGGGGCAGTGGGGGAAGGAGAAGCAGGTACCCTGCTGAGCAGGGAGCCGGACCTGGGACTCGATCCCAGGACCCTGAGATCATGACCTGGGGTGAACGCAGCTACTTAACCCACTGAGCCACCCACATGGCCCAAGCACAAGCCCTTTAGAGCGGTGCTTTCACTTGTGCGTCTTTGAACGTGTGAGGACGGGGAGGAGGGAGAAGGCTGCCATTGTGGTGCAAGAGGAACAGGAAGTTATTTTATCATCTGAGGAAAATGAGGGAAGTCTTCAAGGGAAGAGGGGGACAGCAAGTAGGGTGTGGGTGCAACCAGGCAGGGTGGTGCCACGGGAGGAGCCTGGGGAGGCAGGGGGCCAGGTATGGAGAGAGCGGAACCTGGAATGGATCACCTCATCTGACCCCCCCCCCCGTTAGGATGGTGGTGAGGGGTGATTTGCCAACACCCTGCAGCCAGGGCATGAACCGTGTCCTCCCATTCCCCATCCACCAGGACCATAGCACACACACCCAACCGTGACCTTGTCCATCTACCTCATGAGGCACCTGTTTCCCCCCATGGGATCTTTTCCCAGGGCACCGCGGATCCGACTTCTCCCCACCTACCCTCCCGAAATCCATCCCACTGGAAATTCTGTGTAGTGTCCTCAGCTGAATTAACACCTGTTACAAAGATCATTCCCACCAGACTCAGAACAGCAAGCACTTTCAATGAGGCCCTGTATAAAGGAATATCTTTTCTCAGAACCCTTAAACAAATTATATTAAATCCTCCACACCAAATAAATTATTGAAATGGTGATTAGCGTTCGGATCATACCAACAAAACTACTCAAGGGCAAACGCATTTTCATTTGGGGTTTGACACAACGCCAGCGTTAGAAAACTGCCCAACCACCTAAGCTGAGAGCTGAGTGAAAAATCCTTTCTCTCACTGTGGTTATTTAAACGAGAACCTCAGTGCTAAATTAGCAGTGGATTTTTTTCGTATGAATTTTCTTTGCATTCTAACATTATGTAAATGAAAAACCCAATGAAGTGCAAATTAAGACTATTCTTAATTCTAAAAGGCCTGCTCTTCTGGGATCATGGTGCCACGGAATAGTTCTCAGTCTGCCAAGCACGGTGTGTGGTTTCTGCACCAACCCCCCCCCAGACCCGTACCCCCCTTCCCTGCCCCACCTACTTTAGTTGCATGGGGATCAATCTCTGTGTCCCCTTCTTCCTGCCCACTAAAGTCAGATCTGACCCTCCACCTCCCTTCCTCCTCATGATTTCATCTTGGCGGGATCATGTCAACAAGAGGTCGACATGTGTCTAACCTGCTGTGGGGGACAGTGCGGAGGGACTTAAGGCATCATTTTGGGCACTCAGAAGCCAGTTCACCTGGGTCTGTCTCCCTACTAGATCATCTTGGCACCTTCTCAAAACCTACTTCTCTTTGCTCGCACAGGATTGCCTACCTCTGCAGGTTTAAAGGATTGAATGAGATTACACATGCCAAGGGTTGGGCTCCAACCTCGAACATAAGACTTGATCACTCAATGAGACCTATTGTAATTGTGAAGAGTTCAGGGCAGAAGTTGTTGCCAAAAGAATTTGCGCGTTCAGCAATTATCAGTTTGTTATTCGGGCTTGTATGTGTCCCTTCGACCTCACTCCCAGGTGACAAAAACAAGTCTCAGATCAGGCTCTGTCACATACACACAGGATTCTTAGCAAATACTCTCAGAGGCGGTCGGGACAGGCCCTGCTCTCAGGGCCTCTATCTCAGCCCAAGGCCCTTGAAGAAAAACCGGGACCCCGGGAAAATGCAGCAGGGTTCTGAGGCCAGTTGAGTGTACCAAACTCTTAGGCACGTCAGGCAACAGAGTTTCCCACTCGGCAGAGGGACAAAAGATCAGATGAACACCAGCCTTTGAGCACAACTCAGGGTTGGAGTTACGCCATTTTATGCTGGATTCTTCTTATAGCTTGTCCATGCAAGCCCATTCCAGCCAACCACCTTTCTGAAACAGCACTGATTTCACCAGTGGAAAGCTATTTCTAATATCCCTTATGCTAATTCATACATCATCTGATTCAGATTTAAATAAAGACGTTGCAGGTTCATGGGGGAGGGAGCCAACTCTGCAGCCAGCCATGGATTCCTGACCAGGGTGCTTCCAATGTCCGATCACACCGTTAGAGCGTAGATTCCTGATGGGGACCCTTCAGATGTAAACTGTATGCCCCCACCGTACATTAAAGTTGATTTACACACATGTACATGACACTGTTTATAGGAAAGTCTTCAAGAGTCAAATATGACACTATAGCAACTATAATAGGAAAAGCTTCCAGCATCAACGGAACAGAAGAGGAATGTCAATGATTGTGATTTTATAGTAAGAAATGGGTATTCGGTCTTGTTCCCATTTCTTGCACCCTAAAACCATTGGAATTTCCCAAGTGATAGGAACAGTAAAGGTGTTGTCCTGTTCAAACACCCCAGAGTTTATGTTAATGAGACGACTTTTGGAAAGCCCCTAGGTCCCCTAAGGACGGGGCTGGTTACCAGGGCAACCAACCAAAGTCTGAGAGGTGGAAATTTCAGTCCCACCCAGTGTGAGGCTGGAGGTTAAATCAGTCTCCAATGGCTAATGATGTATCAATCATGCCTATGGGTGAAGCCTCCATAAAAACCCAAAGGTTGGGTTTGGGCAGATTCTAAGCCGGTGAACATGTGGAGAGGCAGAAACCCCAGGAGAAGTCAGGGAAGCTCCACGTCCCACTCCCAAACTTAACCCTATGCTTTCTCTTCCATCTGGCTATTCCTGAATTATATCCTTTTGTAATAAACCAGTAACCTAGCAAGTAAAATGTTTCCCTGAATTCTGTGAGCCAGTTAATCAATGGGATTAATTTGTGAGGCCAATTAATCAAAGGTGAGGAGGGGGTCATAGGAACCTCCAAGCTACAGCCAGCTGGTCAGATGCATGGGTGACAAACTTTCAGTTTGCCCCTGAAATTGGGGGTGGGACAATCTGAACCCTTCACCTGGGGGTCTGACGCTCTCTCTCTTGGTAGATAGTATATTGAATGAAATTGTGTTTAACCAGCTGGCATTACAGATGATATATGGGAAAACCCACATACCTGGTATGAGAAGTAATGGTGTCACGGAGGGTGTAGCATGAAGCTACAAGAGTGTGTTTCTCCTTTAGAACTATAGGTCCTCTTTCTGTGGGTTTGTTCAAGCCCGTAATTTATTAAAGATACTTCAGCCTAGACGTTGAAATACCTGTTAGTTTGGACAGCACCCTAGGGCAGTCGTGGGGCCTAATCAGGAATTCGTGCCTACGGGGTGGGGGTCAGCAAGCGTGCTGATCAGCCCACACCCGGCGGGAGTATTTGGGTTATGCTAATCTCAATCAATATGAGTGATTTTTTTTTACTAATTAGCATAACAAATGTTAAAAATGGGTTTTCATTAGTGGCTTGTTAATTAGCTTAATGAGTATCAAAATGGGCTGTCGTTAGTGAATTCAGAAGTATTCAAGACATTTGGCTTGTCACAAAATTGTATAGCCATGCCCACCCGGCGAAGAAACAGGTGGACAGGTGTAGGGATGTACCAAGTCCTCTAGCTGCGGAGATGCCAACAGACTCTTGCTCACCACACCGTTCCGTGCACTTGGGTCCGGGGATTCTGGTTGCCTGTTACCAGCCATAAGTTTAACTTAACGTTGCCACTGGGATGATGTTGTATCTGCTAGTAAAGCCCATTCAAGTCAAGTTTGATGAGATCACCTGAAGAGGTGAGACTTAACCTGTGCTGTTCCTCATAAATGACTAATGATTGTCTCGCGTGTGGCAGAATCTGACGTAAGGTTTGCTGTCATTAACATCTGGCAGTGGAGGTTACTGGCAGTGTTTGAGTTTGCCTGGGCCACCTTGACAAAAGGCCACAGATGGGCCAGGACTGAAACAACAGAACTGTATTTTCTCACAGATCTGGAGACCAGAAGTCCAAGATAAAGGTGTCAGCAGAGTTGCTGTCTTCTGAGGCCGCTCTCCTTGGCTTGCGGATGATGGTCTTCTCGCTGTGTCCTCATATGGTCATCCTTCTGGGTTTCGTCCTCTTCTTACAAAGACACCAGTCATATTGGATTAGGGCTCACCCTAAAGGCCTCATTTTAATGTACGTATCTCTTTAAAGAGCTTATGTCCAAATATGGTTACATTCCCTAGGTACTGGGGGCTGGGACTTCTCACATGCACATTTGCAGGTGGGCACAGCTCAGCCCATAACCGAATAACTAACCTGTATACCTGCTCTAACTTGGCAGCCAGCCTTAGCTATTAAAAGGAACTGATGATGAGGCATAACCAAATCGGTAGAGGTCAATCTTGACATGTGGTTATAGAATGGTCAGAAAACTAGGGTGAGGTTGGGAGCATGAGTCATGATAAGACCTCAGCTGCAGGCTACGGAAACCCAAAATGATGGCCTTAGACAGACAGTTGATTTCCCACATTAGATGGCGTCAACCTTGCTCTGCAAAACTGTCAGGGGCTCAGACTCCTTCTCTCTGGTTGCTCTACCATCCTCGGGGGCCTCCTTTGTGTGGTTCTCGATGGCTCACAGGCCCAGGCTCATTCCAGACAGTGGGAAGGAGACTGGGCACAAAGCCAGAACGCACACATCACTTCTGCTCACATCCCCGTGGCCCTCACTCAGCCACAGAGCCACAGCTCCCTGCAGGGGACACCAGGCGGTGTAGGCGCTGTTCTGAGCATCCGTATGCCCACCTACAAATCAGAGGTTCTCTTTCTCCTTGGGAAAACCATACTGGGAAACAGCCAAGAGCCCCTTCCAGAATTAGAGAGAGTGATAGTAGAGAGAACAGGGCTGAGAATCCATAGCTAACCTCCAGCGCCGGTGCTCTGGTTCTAAAAATGTCGAAATACTTGCATACTTATTCATTGCAAAGAGTCACTACTCAAGCCCCTGAGCCCCACCCCTAACCTCCACTGTCCCAAATCACCCTGTCTCTCCCCCAGGATACCATGGACTTCCTCTAGGATTGGGCAAATAAAAGATTAATTAATACCTTGTACACCGGGGGCCCTCCAGACCCTGATCATGCCCAATGGCCTGGGTCCCTTCTGATAAGTCACTGCCCTCGTCTTATTGATTTTTAAGTACTTCAACTATAACTGGTGGGAGCAATGTCTTGAAATCATATTTTATGAAAAAGTTAAAGAACGGGATATTTAAATCTAAAATGGAAATTTGGCAGGGGGAACAGCTCAACCATCATCTTTAAACATTTGTAATAATAATAATCACTACCTTTAAATTTTCTTTGAAGCATCCGTTAGGTGCCAAGACCTGAATTGGGCTCAGTGCTTTATAAATACTCTCTCAGATTCTCAAAGCAATCCCATTCAGTGGAAATTATTTTCATTTCACTGATAAAGGCACTGAAGATCAGAGACATTGAGTTACTTGCAGAAAACATAAAACCAGAGTCAAAGGGCACCTGGGTGGCTCAGTAGATTAAGCGTCTGCCTTTGGCTCAGGTCCTGATCTCAGGGTCCTGGGATGGAGCCCCCGGGCTCCCTGCTCAGTGGGGAGTCTGTGTCTCCTCCTTCTGCTCCTCCCCCCACTTGTGCACTCACTCTTGCTCTCTCTCAAATAAATAAAAAAAAAAAAAAAAGGAAAAAGAGTCAACATTCAACCCCCTGGATGTCTGGTTCCAAAGTGGGAAGCTTTCTCTCCAGTGCCATGCTACCTACTCTGGGATCAGGAAGCAGACATATTCACATGCCTTTATAGAGCAAAACTAAGACATCACGGGAGAGCCAGGAAAGTTCATTTCAAATTTAAAAAGAACTTTAAACCATCGAGCTATTAAAAAATGAAATGTATTGGGACGCCTGGGTGGCTCAGTTGGTTAAGCAGCTACCTTCGGCTCAGGTCATGATCCCAGCGTCCTGGGATCGAGTCCCACATCGGGCTCCTTGCTCATCAGGGAGCCTGCTTCTCCCTCTGCCTCTGCCTGCCATTCTGTCTGCCTGTGCTTGCTCTCTCTCCCTCTCTCTCTCTGACAAATAAATAAATAAAATTTAAAAAAAAATGAAATGTATTGATGAGCTGAGAGTCAATCTCATGAAGAAACATTAACAATCAAAGTAATCTTGAAAAGAACAAATTGGAAGGACTTATACCACCTAATTTCAAGACATCTACAGCTCTTAAGACAGTGTGGTATCGGCATAAATAAACAGATGGGACAAAATAGAGAATTGAGAAATAGAATCACATATATAAAGTCAAAGGATTTTTGACAAAGGCACCAATGAAATTCAGTGGAGAAAAGGAGGTCATTTTTTAAATGCACTTGTGTAATTGGTATTTATATGGGATCAATGAACCTCAGCCTCAGCTTCGTATCATACACAGAGATTAATTTGAGATGGATCATAACCCTAAATGTAACGGCTAAACTATAAACTTTCTAGAAGAAAACATAGGAAAATGTATTTGCAAAATTGGCATGGACAAAGATTTCTTGGGATACAAAAAAAAGTAACAATAAAAGAAAAAAATGATTTAATGTATTTTATTAAAATTAAATTTCTGATTATCAAAATACATTGTTAGTAAAAATGAATAGGCAAGCCACAGACTGGGAGAAATATACATCTCTAACACAGAACTCAAAAGCAGAATAAAGAACTCTTACAAAACTATACAAAAAAAAAACACAAACAAACTCCAGTATTTTTATTTATTTTTTACAAACAAATATTTTTATTTAAGTTCAATTAATTAACAAATAGTGTGTTAATTAGTTTCAGAGGTAGAGTTCAGTGATTCGTCAGTCTTCTAAAACATCCAGTGCTCATTATATCACGAGCCCTCCTTAATGCCCATCACCCAGTTATCCCATCCCTACCCTCCAGCAGCCTTCAGTTTGTTTCCTAAGATGAAGGGTCTCTTACAGTTTGTCTCCTTCTCTGATTTCATCCTGCACAAACAACATCTTTATTTTTACTTTTTAAAAATATTTTATTTATTTATTTGACAGAAAGAGAGAGAGAGCATAAGAAGGGGGAGCAGCAGGCAGAGCGAGAGGGAAAAGCAGACTCCCGGCAGAGCAAGGAGCCTGATATGGGGCTCCTTCCCAGGACCCTGAGATCATGACCTCAGCTGAAGGCAGACGCTTAACCAATTGAACCACCCAGATTCCCAAAATAATATTTTGAAATGGGCAAAGGACTTGGAGAAACATTTTGCAAAAGAGATGTATGCATGGCCAACAAGCACATTAAAAAGGTGCTCAGCCTTGTTGGTCAGCGGGGAAATGCAAATTAAAACCACAATGGGAAAGCACCATACATCCATCAATAAGGTTAAAATTTTTCAGTTCTAACAATACCAAATGCTGGAGAGAGGCTATACAGCAACTGGGCTTCTTCTGCATTGCTAGTGAAAGTGTAAAATGGCACAGCGACTTTGGAAAACTGGAATTTTCTTATAGAGATTCACTATTTTGTGATCCAGGAATCCCAAAAGAAAGAAAATCTTACATCTATAAAAAATAGTAGAGCAATGTTCGCTGTGACTTTGTATCTAATAGCCAGAATTTGGAAACGGTGCCAGTGTTCATCCGTAGGAGAATGAATACAGAAATGGAGGTAAACCCGTACAGTGGGATATTGTCCAGCAACAAAAGGGAATAGATTATTAATACATGCAGAAATATAGATTAATCTCAAAAATATTATGTGAAAAAAGCCACCAGAGTACACCCACTGAATAATTCCACTTACGTGAAGTCCAGGAATACACAAAATGAATCTGTGAGAATAGAAATCAGAATTGTGTCTTCCCATGGGAGGAGGGAGGCAGGATGATTGAGTGGAAAGGATCGTGGGTACATTTTCTCCATGATGGTTATTTTCTGCATTTTGATTAAGCCATTGGATACACAGGTATATTTGTCAGAATGCATCAAACTGTACACGTAAGGTCTGTGCATTTTACTGTATGTAATTATACCTCAGTTATAAAATAAATTTAATGGCGCCTGGGTGGCTCAGTGGGTTAAAGCCTCTGCCTTCGGCTTAGGCCATGATCCCAGGGTCCTGGGATTGAGTCCCGCATCTGGCTCTCTGCTCAGCGGGGAGCCTGCTTCCTCCTCTCTCTCTCTCTGTCTGCCTCTCTGCCTACTTGTGATCTCTGTCTGTCAAATAAATAAATAAAATCTTTAAGAAAAAATAAATTTAAATAAATAAAAGCTTCAAACTAGTTGCCTCTCCCAGTATTGTGCTCCTTGGCATTGGAAGTATCCAAGCTACATTAAATGCTTGCTTGTTGGAAACGTTGTGGAGGGTCCAGATTCGCGAGTTCAGATTAAGACATTAACAAAACACAAACTCAGATTTGAAGATCTTGATGTACATGGTATTGAATTAATTGGGTATCTCAGAAAAGACAGTATCATCTTTCACTTCATCTCCCACTTTAGGGCACTCAACAAGAGTCAGGAAATTTATGCTACTCAAAACCTGAAAACATCTTTAAATGTTTGTGTGACGTTTTCTTTTCTGAAATTCTTCCCTTTTCTGGCCTTATCTCCACTTCCCTCCTGACACCCAAGCCTTTAGCCATTCGACGTTCCTGTATCTTAGAACAGGCTGTGTTTGCACATTTCCTCAGTTAAACAGCCTCCCCTCCTCCACTTCTCAACAACTTCCGCCCGGTCTTTGAAGATTCTACCCAGGAGTCAATACACCAGGAAAACTTCGCTACAAACGCTACTTCCTGCCCTTTGAGTTCTAAGTGTGTGTTAAGGCTTGCCTGCAACATAGCATCTACCCGAGGCTAGAGGATGCCAAGGTTCCTTCCAGCTCAAAGATTCTAGCTCTTTGAACATGTGATTCCAGACTTGAACCGTGAAGAGAAACAGCCATCAGCGGTGGCACCTTCCTCAGCCTCTGCAGGAGGGGGACTAAAAGAAAGAATGGGACCTGGGGGGAGTCTACAGTCCTCTTTGAACAACGCGGGTATTTGGGAGGCCGACACCCCGTGTAGTCAAAAATCCACGTATTACTTTTGACTCCCCCAAAACTTAACTACTAATAGTCTACTGTTGACCGGAAGCCTTACCAATAGTGACATGACAGTTGATTCGCATGTATGTTGTATGTTACGTGTATTCAATACTGTGTTCTCACAGTAAAGTAAGCCAGAGAAAAGAAAATGTTGTTAAGACAGTCATAAGGAAAGTACATGTACAGTACTGTATTGTATTAAAAAAAACCCACGTGTAAGAGGACATGTGCTATTCAAACCCATGTTGTCGCTTCAAATTAGGTCCGGAGCTACTACTGTGGGGCTAGAGTGGAGACTTGCAGTTTTGGGGCTGGATAGGAGGGGACTAAACTCAGAAGTTGCATGAGAATGGATCCGTGTGTGTGCACTGGGCATGGGGGTTTGGAAAGGATTAATTAAAAAAAAACAAACAAACAACTCCAGGCTAAATACAGAAGCTAATATTTATGGAGTATTTTCTCCGGTGCCAGATTCTATACTAAAGACCATGTATCCACTAATCTTATTTAATCCTCATTTTAACTCTCTGCAGAGATATTAAGTGGTGTGCCCAAGATTTTGCCACTGGTAATGGATAGAACCCGGTCTCATTTCCGGTTCTGTTCGACTCCTAAGTCCATACTCTTGATCCCTGCGCTGTACTGTGCCACGGAAAAGGATTGCCCAGATCATTTTACGCTATCTCTTGGTTCCAAGAACCTTCACCAGCCCAAACTGAGCACTTCCTTTCCCATGATTTTTTCGGTTATCTGAGAAGAAGCATCTACAGCATTCCCCAGTAACCCAGTCCAGCGCCTCTAATGTTTTAACCAGGGCACTCTTCTCTGTATGGAATCTGAGTCCTCCCTTCTCTTGTTTTATCATTAGTAGAGGAGCCTAAGGCTCCATTTATACTTGTAATTTCAGTGGAAGGAGGAAGATGCAGAATCTGCTGCAGTTTAAATATTCTGGGGCATCTAGGGGTGCCTGGGTGGTTCAGTTGGTTAAGCGTCTGACCCTTAGTTTCAGCTCAGGTCATGACCTCAGAGTCCTGGGATCAAGGCCCACAAGCTCTGTGCTCAGGGTAGAGTCTGCTTGAGATTCCTTCCCTTTTCTCTTCTTTTCCCTCTACCCCTCCTCCCACTCACGCCCTCACGAATGCGTGTTCTCTCGCTCAAATAAATAGATAAAATCTTTAAATATTCTGGGGCATCTGAATTTTGTCCCGTTTCCATCGCAGTGTGGTCTAGAACCACATAAAGGAGGCTGACCAAGGGACAAGAAGAGTCAAAAAGAAAATGTGCACTAAGGAGATTGGGAAATGGGTTCATTTTCGTTAAGGTATAAGTGCCGTAGAGCACAGGGTAGATTGTCACGTGAAGCCATAGTCTCACCAAGAAAATGCGAGGAACTAAGCTACGGGATGTGGGAATCGTAGCAATGTCATGCTGAAGTTTTGCAATAGTCTTCTCCCCTTGGTTACTTTGTCTAAATAGATGTATTCAGCATCTGCTGGGAACTCATTTCTTCATCCTCTCTTCTTCCTTCTCTGTAGTGCATGTCATCATATTACGGGGAAATCCTCGCTTTCGAAAACAGTGCTGCGAGAACCCAGAACGCGGGTCCTCCTTGCTCCAGAGCCTGACCTCAGTCCTCAGGGTTGCAACCCCAAGTGACTCAGACCACCGAGCGGGTGAGTGGGAGGTTTGAAAACTACACCCCAGGAGCTACTAACAGGCAGAACACACACTGACAACTAAGGCATTAATTTAGCAACAGTTTGTCAGTTTTTTCCTTTAATCTCCCCATTTTCTTCAACCGGCTGTAAGAAATGAGACTCAGAACAAGTACGTTCTCATACAGACGGGAGTCGAGAGAAACAATCAAGGCACAGAGTGTCAACCAAGAGCCCAAGACTGAGCAGAACATAGGGATAGATCCCACGGTCAAGGTGAGCTAGATCCCAACGCATACAAGAGGAGAGAAGGCCGAACGGTTTGTGGGCAATGCCTGCCCCAAGCGGTTTCTAAGGAAGGAGAAAGAAAGGAAACTGAACCAGACCAACGTGTTGACATTTTGTCTCACCTGACAGCTTAAATAAATATGCCGGTTCCAGCCTCTTCTCTCATTGCCTGTGAAACAACTGCATGCCCTTTGCACAAGTCTAGAAACAGAAGCCAGGCCGTTGCTTCAACTTGAAACCTTTCCAAGCTTACCCCAGGGCAGGTATCTACTGAGCGGACTGGATGGTGAAATTTCCTAAGGATGCTTTTGGCTGGGAACAAACAGGGCCACTCTAGAGGCTGGTCCCCAGGTATCGGTGCCATGCCAGCACCGAGCTGAGCTGTGGGCAGGGCTGGGCGACCCTCAGCCCTCTTCGCTTCTCTCGGCTGGCTGGTTAGGGAAGCGCACAGACAGGGCCAAAGCTAGGCAGGTCCAACTTGGGCTAGAGGCCTTTCTGGATTTAAAGAATCGGAAGAGGGACAGAGAGGATTATAACAGCGAGACTGACGGATTACTGAGGCTGGGTCAGGGATCTACACTTGGGCAGGCTCAGAAATTCAGTTTTATCAAAGAACATGCACTGATTTGGGCCATTATGAATCTTCTGGATGTTGTCCATTTGCCTTTGAGACAGTCTCCACCCCTTCCCACCCTGTTCTGTGCTCCCGCAGGCTGGCAGCAGGAACCACAGCCACAGAACCCTCTTCTCTCTGGCTTTGGGTTGACTTTGACCAATTGGAGGCGTGGGCAGGAGATCCCAGTGTGGCGAAGAAAGGCAGCCAGGGAGGTTTTTTCTCCAGTGTTCCACCTTCCAGGGGGCTGTGGGCTAGCCATGTTGCTCTGTTGAAGGCCCAGACCCTCTTCCCTACAGTTGCCCTCCCTGGGTTCCAGGAACTGCTTCTTCTTGCCCCTTCAAGAAGACAAGAGGAAGTCTAAGACTTTCCCCTATTCTTAATGCAAAGTCCTGCCCTCCCTATTCCTTGCAGATTTCCCACACCTCGTAAATTGCCACTTTATCAAACTCTCCTTAAAATATCTCATGTGCAGACTCAGAACACTTGTGATAGTCAATCAACCTGCCATTCAATCAGCATCCATCAACTCACAGCATGGACATTAAGAGAAGAAAAATTGTACCGGAGGTGAGTTTATATGCTCTCTCTGATTTTATCCTCTAACTTTATGAGTTTGGTTGGTTGCAAAGACAACTTTCAAAAGCTCTTAATTTTATCCTGTGTGCGGTGCCTCAAATTTGAATAAGCTGCCTTCAGATGGATGGTAGTCCTGGGTCATAACCTTGTTAAGTATGTCTCGGTGTTAGATACGCTTACTTCTTTTTACTCAACTGTGTGAGCATACAAAATTAAACTGTATGAAGACAGTAAGATATTGGGGCACCTGGGTGGCTCAGTCGGTTAAGCGTCTGCCTTCAGCTCAAGTCATGATCCTGGGGTCCTGGGATCAAGTCCCACATTCAGGCTCCCTGCTCAGTGGGGAATCTGCTTCTCTCTCTCCCTCTGGCCCTCCCCCTGCCCATGCTCAGGCAGGCTCTCTCTCAAATAAATAAATAAAATCTTAAAACAGTAAGATATTAAGATCGACTAAATATTAATGGGCTATAGTGCAATGATTTGGAGCACAGATGTTAAAGGCAGGCAGGTAGAGATTGGAATCTACCACCTATTGGATGTGTGTGCTTTGGAAATCTACTAAACTTCTCTTAGTCTTTTTGTTGTTGTTGTTGTTGTTGTTCATAAAATAGTCATAATAACTGTACCTTCTCCTTATGGTTGTTGTGAAGGGTAAATGAAATAATATACATAAAATATGGGTACAGTGAGCACTTAAAAATAGCAGATATTATTGCCATTAGTAAAAGGTTGTTAAAATAGTGACGTACTTGAAAGTAAGTTATCTCATCGGGTTTTTATGAAGGTTAAGTGAGCTAATATCTTTAAAGTGTTTATAACAGTTCCTGGCACATATGTAAAAGCTATATGAGTGTTAATTAATACTTAAATAATATTTAAGTGTAAACACCTAGGTATAATTTGATTCCATTCTCTCTGCCTTTTAATTATTTTCTGTCTCCTCTCAAACTACGTTTGGATTTCCCTCCAGGGTTAAATAGGAAAGAACCTTCTAACTTTACCCTGAAATTTCTCTCAGAGTCAAAAAAAACCTTCCTGAGAGCATGTAAACTTGTTTCAATTTCTGATTTTTAAGCCTCACCTCAGGTTAGTTTAGGGTCAAACGTGATTTCAACCAGGCTGTTTTGAATATTAAATTCCTCACACTCCTGAATGAGATCTTTGCTATCTTTTCACCATGCGAAGGATGGGTGGGTAGGAGGGGGTGGGGGCATAGGGTATAAGTTTCCTACGACTCCCTCCTGGAGTTTAATTTGCTGGAAAGGCTCACAGAACTCAAAATACCAGTTTATGTGTAGATTACCAGTTTCTTACAAAGGCTGGTAAAGGATACAAATGAAAGGCCCGATAAAGAGCTACAAGAGTAAGGTCTGGAAGAGTTCTGAGGGCAGGAGTCTCTGTCCTGCTGAAGGAGGGATGCACCATTTTCCAGAACCTTGATGAGTTCCTGTGTACCATCCCAGAAGCCCTCCAAACCCCATCCTTTTGGGTTTCATGGAGGCTTCCTTACATAGGCAAGATTGATTAAATCACTGGTGATTCAACCTCCAACACTTCTCCCCTCCCTGGAGGTCAGGGGGTTGAGTGTGAAAGTTCTAAGCCTCTGATCACTATGGCTCCTTCTCCTGGCAACCAGCCCAAACCCTTAGGGGCTTTCCCAGCTCGCCTCATTAACATAAACTCAGGTGTGGTTTAAAGGAGCTGGTTAGGAAAAGCAAAATACACCTTTGCTTCTCTTAGCACTTATGAAATTCCAAGGGTTTTAGGAACTCTATAGCCAGAAATGAGGACGAAGACATGGTTTTTATTATAAAGCACAATATTATGTTTCTGTAACCAAAAAGGCCAGTAGGTAACTTGTGTTCGAACCCAGCTGGATCCAGAGGGTTCCAATGACAACATAAGGACTGTGGTTTTCACCATCTCTTATTTCCTCAGGTAGCTAGTTCTATAGGCTCCAAATAGATTTTCTCTAGGTGACAGCGAAGGTGATCACTAGTTACTCCTGGGGTGTATCATCCTTAGAGGTAAAGAGAAAAGAGAGAACATTCTCTCCCTAGCATATCATTTGGTCCGTATCAATTCCTGAAGAGGACCCTGGTGAGGTCACACGTCCAATCTGTCTGTGTCCAGGACATTGGGTATTTCGATGGCTCAGCTGGAGGTAGGGGTCCTCAAGAGTCACATGGTATGGGGAAGAGGCCTTTCTCAGAAGGAAGGCTTGGAGAGCAGCATAGCCCCTAACGCCCTTTGTCTGGAACAGTCTTCTAAACTCTCTAGCACAAAGCTGTTGGAACACCCGTGGAGTTAGCTCTACCTTCCATTTTGGAAAAGGAGCATTGTGGGTTTGATGACATCAAGGATAGGTCAGATCTGGGTCTTCCTCTCTGCCCAGTCCCACTTGGGACTCTTTGTACTTCATGGTGGACCACAGGTGGATGATGATAATCTCCCTAACAATTACAATCTCGATGTCAAAAAAAAAATTAAAAAAAAAAGGAAAGTCACTCCGTTGTACCATCTTCCCAATTTACCCTCCTCCCTCCCCAGACAGTAGCTAAAAACACACCTGTGAGACAGAAAAGGAAAGTGTCTTAGCACAGATGAGGTCATGAACAACAGCCACGTTTATTCTTTCATACTCTCGGTTCCCCAATCTGTTTTTTCTTTCCATTGGGGTAGAGTCAAAAAGACAGAATGAAAAGACACCCCCAACAAATACTCATCACTTCTCTGCGACAACCCCATGATGTCTCCTTATTCTTCGGTGAGGGGGTTTTTCTGACAGCTGGCTTTTATCATTCATCCACTAGGTAGTTTCAATGAATGATCAACTTTAAAAAATAACTTTCATAGGCCCCCTGACATTTCAGCCATTTAAATAGAATATAATAGAATTTTCCAAAGAAATAAATGGTGATTTCTTTATACAGCTTCTCACATTCAAACACATTTGCATGCATGGTCCACCTGAAAAGCTACAACTAACGATCTTATTATACATGAAATTCTCATTTTCCTCTTCCCAGAATCCCTGCCCTCTTTGTATCAATACTCTTTCAAAACCTCAGATAAAATTCTTCACTCCAGGAAGCCTTCCCTGATTGATCAATCACTTCCAGATCTAATTACATATTTTTTCATCATATGAACATTAATTGGAGATACAGTTTCATTTAGGTTCACCTTCTCTTGTTTATATCTGGATTCAAAGTTTCAAGAGTCTTAGGTTGTGAGTATAGATAAGTTCCATTTTTCTAAGCAGACAACCACGGTGTCACTGTAACCATCCCCTTAGCCATAAGATTACTTGAAGCAAAGACAATGGAGGAAATTATTTACTGGCATAAGAGAAGATCCTGCAAAATGCCTGAGCAGAGATGAAAATTCAGCTCTGTTATTTACCAACTGTACAGGGAAGAAGGTCAATATGTAAAAGCTTAATTTTCTTCCATGAAAAAGTGATGATAAAGTCTTGAGGATTTTGTGTGATAATGAAATGAGTTATATATTCAGAAACACTTAAGGATGCTTGTGGATCTTCCAAAAAGTGTTTCCTTAGTGACGTGATTGAAGGAGCTATTGAGTTTGTGAAATAACTTTCTCATTTTTGTTGTTAGTTTTTGAAAATCTTTTCTGGAAGACAAAATCCTTTATGCCAAGTTAGAAATAAGAATAAAATGGCAAATGATCTTGGCACAAGGAACAGTAAGCTTACATGCTTGCTAAATGCACGGCCACATATCCCATCTCTGTCCCTTCCCTTCCCTGGGATTGACACCGTGAACTGGTCAAAGTAAAATGACCCACTCAGCCTGTGGCGCCCCTCAGAGTCCCCAACACAGGACTCCTGACAGACACTCGCAAGTGATTGGAGTGTGTCCACTCGTGCTAACACACAGCATCGACACTAGCTGTGTTCTGAAGGGCAGAATTTGATTTGAGGGAGAGAACAAAGGAACACGCCTTGCTCGATATAGAGGTGAGAAAGGGCGCACCAGGGAGAAAAAGGTGCGCGTTTTCTGGCCTGATATAGTTTCTCAAATGTTAAAATCTGGAGAGGTATTCCTCAGGGCCCAGTTGAAAGGATTGCCCCATGGACTCCTGAGTAAACTAATGATTAATTGTGAAGGACTTGAAGTAGCCTAGGGAGAGGCATGAGGGGGCCTACTGGTGTGGGCAGTGTCCCTCTCAGGAGGTGACATTTGGAAGGACATCTAAAGAATGATCTTTATGGACCAGCCATTCAAAAAAGAGCACAAAGGAGTGAGTGGGAAGGTTGCAGGCCAGAATAAACTTGGGCTCCTCAAAAGGTTGTAGGAAGCCAGCAGGGCAGGAGCAGAGTGAACCGGGATGGGGGTGGGTGGGGCATGAGTGACAAAGGATGAATTTAAATGGTGGGCAGGGCTGAATGGCGTGGAATTCTGGGATGTATAATGGGAAATTTGCGTAGACATCCAAGGGCTTCTAGGGTAGTTACTCGATCTCAGATAATTTTTATTTATTTATTTTTAAAGATTTTATTTATTTATTTGACAGACAGAGATCACAAGTAGGCAGAGAGGCAGGCAGAGAGAGAGGGGGAAGCAGGCTCCCTGCTGAGCAGAGAGCCCGATGTGGGGCTCGATCCCAGGACCCTGGGATCATGACCGGAACCGAAGGCAGAGACCTTAACCCACTGAGCCACCCAGGTGCCCCAATCTCAGATAATTTTTAAACACCGTCCCTTGGGGGCGCCTGGGTGGCTCAGTGGGTTAAAGCCTCTGCCTTTGGCTCAGGTCATGATCCCAGGGTCCTGGGATCGAGCCCCACATCAGCCTCTCTGCTCAGCAGGGAACCTGCTTCCTCCTCTCTCTCTCTCTGCCTGTCTCGCTGCCTACCTGTGATCTCTATCTGTCAAATAAATAAATAAAATCTTTAAAAAAAAAAAAAAAACACCGTCCCTTGGCTACTGTGGGCAAACTGGGTTGGGGTGGTAGGGATGGGATAGGAACTGAAAAGGAGACACAGATGAGGAGGTTAAGTGAAAGAGGACAGATAGTGGCTTAGTCTGAGCATCATGTGTTCTGGAGGTTACACAGTAGGCCTTGCAGGAGCACCCAGCCTAGGGGACCAGGAGAAGAGAGCAGCCATGACTCCCCGTTTCTGGACGGTGATGCCATTTACGCAGATGAGGGATAACAGGAGGAGAAACATTGAGAGTAGGGGTGATTTTCATGCAGATCAGGTTCACTTGTGAGGGTCTGTCAGGAATCCTGTGTTGGGGACTCTGAGGGGCACCACAGGCTGAGTGGGTCATTTTACTTTGACCAGTTCACGGTGTCAATCCCAGTGTTTTCATTCAGTGCCCAGTTTCCCTTATCCAGTGCGAATTCTGGGCATGGAACTAAGGGGGGAAAAAGTCCAAGATAGAGAACAAGAGGGAATTCGTATGCTTGTATTTGGGCCATTCATTCATTCATTCATTCAATAGATACATATTGGGCACCAATCACGTGCCATACCCTCTTCTAGGTTTGCCAAAATTCTTGCTGTCGTGGAATTTATATTCTACTAGTGGAAAGAGGGGGCATATGTGCACAAAAATAAGCATATAATAGGAGCACCTGGGTGGCTCAATGGATTAAGCCTCGGTCTTCGGCTCAGGTCATGATTCTAGGGTCCTGGGATCGAGCCCCACATCGGGCTCTCTGCTCAGCAGGGAGCCTGCTTCCCCCTCTCTCTCTGCCTGCCTCTCTGCCTACTTGTGATCTCTGTCAAGTAGATAAATAAAATCTAAAAAAAAAAAGCATATAATATACTAAGTGGTATAAACGTTGATGATTGCTATGAATAGAAGGAGGTAATATAAAGGATAAAAAATTAAGCATGTGTGTGTAAGGGGAATGGTTGTAGAGGCGCCTGGGTGGCTCAGTCTGTTGGGTGTTCAACTCTTGATTTTGGCTCAGGTCATGATCTTGGGGCCCTGGGATCCAGCTTTCCCTGCCTGGCTCTGTGCTCAGCGCAGAGTCTGCTTGTCCTTCTCCCTCTGCTCCTCCCCCTGCTTCTGTACACGCTCTCTCCTCTCTCAAGTAAATAAATAAATAAAATCTTTTTTTAAAAAGGGGGAATGGTTATAAATCTTTTGTTTTTTCTATTTTTAGAGAGTGCAAGGACGTGTGAGTTGGGGGTAGGGGGGTGCACGGCAGAGGGAGAGATAGAATTTTAAACAGAGTCCCTGCTCAGTGTGGAGCCTGATCTGGGGCTTGATCTGAGATCGTGACTTGAGCTGAAATTGAGAGCCTGAGGCTCAACCAGCTGAGCCACCCAGACATCCCTGGTTTAGTATTTTATATCTATAGTCAGCAAAGCCTCTCTGATTCGGTGACATTTAATTGGAAAGGGGAAGAAGGCAAGAAAGCAAGCTACGTGGATATCTGCGGGGTGTTCCAGATAAAGGAACAGTAAGTGCAAAGGTCCTGCTTGCTGTGTTCCAGGAGCTGCAAGGCAGCTGGTGTGTCTAGAGCAGAGTCGCAGAGAGGCATGCAGGGGAAGTAGGGATCAGAGAGGTAACGGGGCCAGTTCTTATCGCCTTACAGGATAATTGTGAGAAATTTTCCTGTAAGATGAGGAGGCACTGGAGCATTTCTGACTTTACTGAGGACCCACCAAAGATTCTCATTTGCATTCCCTGTTCTTATAATAAATGAGGAAACATTTTATCCCTGGCAACTTTATGGTGAAGAATAAAAACAGATCAAGAATATAGACATGAGGGCGCCTGGTGGCTCAGTGGGTTAAGCCACTGCCTTCGGCTCGGGTCATGATCTTGGGGTCCTGGAATCGAGTCCTGCATCGGGCTCTCTGCTCAGCAGGGAGCCTGCTTCCCTTCCTCTCTCTCTGCCTGCCTCTCTGCCTACTTGTGATAGGAGAAGAGTAAATGAAACAAGATGGAATTGGGAGGGAGGCAAACCATAAGTGACTCTTAATCTCACAAAACAAACTGAGGGTTGATGGGGGGAGGGGGGTTGGGAGGGGGGTGGGATTATGGACACTGGGGAGGGTATGTGCTATGATGAGTGCTGTGAAGTGTGTAAACCTGGTGATTCACAGACCTGTACCCCTGGGGATAAAAATATATTATATGTTTATAAAAAATAAAATAAAAAAAAAAACACAACAACAAAAAAAAATAAAATCTTTAAAAAAAAAAAAGAATATAGACATGAGTGTGTATGTGCCTAGTAGCAAAAATTACTGAAACCAAAAAGGTACAACATATGTCTTACTCAAGCCATTTCATCACCGAGCGACTCGGGAGGCAACCCTGCAGCCAGCAAATTCTGTTACAGACGGGTATGATTTAGGGAAAAAAGCAAAGTGCTATTTTTCTCTCTTAAAGTTTCTCTACTGCCAAAAATCGTATCCAACCAGCCAACCAGCCTTCCAACCAATGAACCTACCAACCACACAGTATTTATTGATCTTCTACATGTACGGCAGAGGACTAGGTAGTATGAATATAGACAGATGGAGAAGACTCTCCTGTTCTGTGTTTTCTTTGATTCTGCATTTGTCTGTTTGGCCTCCATTAATTATAGAGCCAAACCAAGAGCCACAATTGTTTACATCTCCCCTGTGATCCGGCTTAGGTAGACACATAAAAACCATATTACAAACTCTCCAACCAGTCCTCAGGCTATCCTCCCAACCACCTCCTTAATCTAATTCTTGCATCAAGCCAATATTTCCCTTGCCTTAAATCAACTCAGGGCCAGGTGCCAGACAACCAGAGACAGTCCCTATGCCCCAAAGCTCACTGGAATTATTCAAACTAGTCTGTCCTAGGTTGTTTACCCTGTCCTATCTTATTGACCACAAAACCCTAATAAAGGCTGTGGCCTATACTTGCCCCCTCACACGTGCTTCTCCCTCCTGACCAAATCTGGTGCTTCTCCACGTGGCCCTGGGTGACGCCCTTCCCTCGGGAGTTGTAAATAATAAAATATCTTTCAATGGCATTAACCTCTCCATGTTGTCACTCAGCCACCTTTATAAAATTAAAACCCAATTGCAAACCATCTACCCAAAACAGTTCCCCTCTCCCTCTTTCTCAGTCAAAAATCTTCCCGGGGTGCCTGGGTGGCTCAGTCAGTTAAGCATCTGCCTTTGGGCTCCCAGCTCAGCGGGGAGGCTGGTTCTCCCCCTCCCTCTGCTGCTCCCCCTTCTTGTGCTCTCTCTGGCTCTCTCTGTCAAATAAATAAATAATCTTTTAAAAAAATCTCCTTCCCTTTGTTCCCTACCTCTCATTTTCTCTTTGTCATGACTGAGAAACAGCTTCTTTGCTCATGCAAGCTAATCCCTGTTTTTCAGGCCTTCTGCGCCCAGGAAAGTGGATACGGATCCGTTCTCGCCTTTCTAGAAGTTCACCGTGCCTTTTTTTTTTCTTTAATATTTTATTTATTTATTTGACAGAGAGATCATAAGTAGGCAGAGAGACAGGCAGAGAGAGGTGGGGGAAGCAGGCTCCCCGCTGAGCAGCGTGCCCGATGTGGGGCTCGATCCCAGGACCCTGAGATCATGACCTGAGCCGAAGGCAGAGGCTTAACCCACTGAGCCACCCAGGCGCCCAAGTTCACCGTACCTTGACACCACCCCTTGTAGACGGCAGGCTGCCTGTTACTTGCCTTTGGCCCTGCTTCCGTTCTCCTCACTCCTGATAGTCCTCGACAAAAAATCTAGAATATCTTCAGGCCACTGTTCAGTCTTAGAGATACATTTCCATTCTATTTAGTGCCTCGGAGAAGTCATCATGGTTAATGTCTGCCCTTCAGTGCTCCCTCCTGAGCTGTGGTTCATCCAGCTAAGCTATGCTTTAGTGATCATTAGGAAAGAGGTGACCGACATGGGGATTAGACTTGTGGCTTAGTTTGTCTAGGAGATATATATATATTTTTTACTGCTAATTTAAATGACAAATCTGGGAGGCACTCTTGGCTAGCATAATTTATTTTACTGGGATGAGAGGTTGTGTTTTTCTAATTCTTCAGTAGAGCTTGCTGCCCTGTATAAAGTCTGCAAAATCCGATAATATTGTCCAAGCATCCTTGTTAGAATCTATGCAAAATACCAGCAATTGAGTTCACGTAGACTCAGTCCCTGTCCTTTGACTATTCAGATTGCAAAGCGGACACAAACATGAAACAGTTTAGCATAATATCAGGGAATAGGCTCCCGTGTTGTAATGATTTATTCACAGTTGCTTCCTAGCTAAAGTTTTAGCAGCGAGGCACTGAGCGCCCCGCCCCCACCAGACCTGCTGAAATATACTAGAATTGCCTGGTTCTCAGCCAGCAATGGTGAGAACCTGCAGTGCCAGCTTCCCAAGTCTTAGGCTTGGTCCTCCAAATGCTTTCACTCTGGACTTCCCTCCTCAGTGACTGGTAGCTTGGTGTTTTGTTTCGATATTAGGTTTCAACTGGCCAGAATGTGTTGAGTAACTTCCTTCTCCACAATGTACTTTAATTGAAACTCTTCTTCTTCGGGTATCTGCTGAGAAGCCCCTCAATGACACGGCAGGACCATCTGGTCTTGTGGACCATAGCTGCCTGCATCTCTCCATCCCTCAGGAGAGCCGTACCCACAGCCTGAGCCCCTCCATCTTTCCATAATGCCAGTTGGAGCAGATCTTAACAACTTAATCCTGCGTTTTTATAGGTCAATTAGCATTTATCTGAGTAATTAACAAGCCCAGTTCCCCACTGTGCTAAACCTCTCAAAATCATACAAAGCTGGACCTGTAAACCCTTAATTCCACTTCTCCACCCTGGCACGGAGCTCAGTGTCAAGCCACTTTGTGTGGGTTTATCCTTTAGAGTGCAATAGGAAAATCATTCTGGACTTCAAGAAGGAAATCTCAAGACAAGAAACACAGGGAGGCAGAGAGAGGTCATTGCTGCAACCATTAAAGAAAAACTTCAGACTGCCAAGTTCAGCTCTATAGGGAAATGGGGACTGAAGCCAAAGATGGATTTCAACTCCATGTCAGCTAAAATCTAACATACAGTCACTCATTTGAGCTATGGCTTGAATTTATTTCTATGTATTTGTGATTTGAAGATGCAGTATCAATCGTGGTGCTGTTTCTCTTGGACTTGGGGCAAAAAGGACTCCAGTGGAAGATTGCCCGTTACTACAGTAACATTTCAGGGAGGGAGGTAGGAAGGAGAGAACAATATGTTCCCACATTTGGAGACCTTCTCTCTCCCTTGTAACTGCTTTTTCTTATTCCTGTATGGAGGGATTTTGCAAATTAGCCATAGGAAAAAAAAAAAAAAGGCAATTTCTTACGCAGCCATCAACTCACACTTTGAAAAAAGAAAAAGGGCTCTTACTAGCTTGTCACTAGCTAACTTAGTGTACTTTATTGGTAGATTATAGTACTTTTAATATGTCTTATCTCCACAGTAGATTGTAAGCTTGGGGAAAGAGAGTAGCTGTTTAGTAGTTATAACACTATGGGAGCAATGGCCATGAGTCCGAATGCAAATGAGAATTGGGCTCACCTCCCTTCCCCTGGGAGGGGATGAGCAAGCCCTCATCCTCAGTGTCCTGCGATTGCTCAACTGATTTTGAAACTTTGCCAGGGGGCAGTCTTCTAGATCTCTCCATGTGTTGCCTTGACTTCAGATCTGGTTCACAGGTCACCCCCAAATCAGTCTGGATATTTTACAATCATCACGCTTCATGTGATTTTTTTTTAAAGAATTATTGAGGTGTCTCTTACATAAAATAAAATTCACCCATTTTAAGTGTCCATTTCAATGATTTTTAGTAAAGTGACCGAGCTGTGCAAAAGTCATCACAATCCAATTTTAGGACATCTCCATCACCCATTTCCGCCCTTAGCCCTGGCTGCCCCTAATTTACTTTCTGTTCTCTATAGATTTGCCTTTTCTGAATATTTCTTATAAATGGAAATATACAGTGTATCATCTGACTGGCTTATTTCATGGAGCCCAATGTGGCTTTTTGTTTGTTTGTTTTTAGAGAGGGGGGAGAGGGGCAAAGAGGGTGGGGGGAATCTTAAGCTGGACGCTGGGCTCAATCTCATGACTCTGAGATCATGACCTGAGACGAAGTCAAGGCTTGGACACTTAACCAGCTGAGCCACCCAGGAGCCCGTAGCATGTTGTGGCATGAATCAGTAGTTCATTCTTTTTTAAGGCAGAATAATTTCCACTGTATGGGTATACCACACCTGTGTACCCATTCATCAGTATGGGTGTTTGGGTAGTTTCCAGTTTTTAGCTGCTACGAATGAAGCCGTCTGAACATTCACATATAAGTCTTTGTGTGGACTTCGTTCCTTTTTTATCAGAAAACATTTCCCAATTTTATCTTAAGAAGATCATATTCATTTGATATATAAACTCAGGTATATTGGTTATAAAGTAGTTAATCTGTTTTATAGTCTATGTTTATGGCTTAATTATACCGCTCTTCTGAGCTGACAACAGTTTAGCACAGTACTTTGCAGATTGTAGCTGCTTAATAAATATTTGCTGATTGATTCCAAAACACCCTCAGTAGTTCCCCTTGGAAAGTAAAATATCGAAAGCTTTTATTTTGAACAGTGTTTTTTCCACTTTGTGTAAACAACAAAAGCCCTTTGAGAGAACAAGACAAGCTATCTGAAGAGCCCCGGGTCACAATTATCTATGGGGCAGCCATATTGATCTTCCTTCAGCTCAAGGTGCTCTGTAGGCTTGGAGAAGCAGGAAGCATTTTTGTTGGGCCAGTGGGAGCATTTGATCAGCCAATGCATTATGTATCCATGAGAAAGAGTCGCAGGAGGCAAGCTTTCTCTTGGCAAGGGTCTCCCCTGCCCCTTGCTGGCACATTTTCTTAGAAGGTTGACTGGCCTAGATCCAACACTGGCTAACTTCCTCTCATTGGCTCTCTTGCATACTGTTCCAGGCCTGTGTGGTCAGATTTGGGCTGTTAACTCAACAGCTTCCAACCACAAGGAAACTAGAACCACTTCGTGGTCCTGCTTGCTGACATTTTAGCTGTCTTATTGGCTCTGGGCAGCCACTAATGCATATCTGCCTTTGGTCTATGGGCTCTGGGGTGGCACTTAATGAAAGCCCATCTTTAATTGGACAAATGAAGTATCCCCCTCTGGGTTTTCCCAGTGATCAAGAAAACAGTGCATTAGAAATGCAGTCTGAGGGCGCCTGGGTGGCTCAGTGGGTTAAAGCCTCTGCCTTCGGCTTAGTTTGTGATTCCAGGGTCCTGGGATCGAGCCCCTCATCGGGCTCTCTGCTCCACGGGGAGCCTGCTTCCTCCTCTCTCTCTCTCTGCATGCCTCTCTGCCTACTTGTGATCTCTGTCAAATAAATAAATAAAATTTATTTTAAAAAATGCAGTCTGAGTGTCTGCCCACAGCACATGTTTCGTGTACCTCTTCCTGGGGAGCATGGTCAAGGGCAAGATCATGAGAGGATCTTTCAGTCGGGTTCTTTTCTTTTCTTTTTTTTTTTTTTTTCACCTCAGCAGTCAGCTTTTTTCCGCTTACATGTGTTCATAAGTTGTTCCTGTTTTAATCTTCAAAGCAGCTTCCTACACCTAGAAATTCAGCCCAAGTTTTAGAACTTAACATAAAATGTATTTAAGTAATTGTAATTCTTTTCCACCACAAAATATTAAATTTCATTTTAGTAGATACCAATTAAGAATTCAATACATTCAACATTTTGCTTCATTATTTATCTCCCTTTAAAAAATAAGAAAACTCCATCTTATCAACTTTATTCTTATAATGCTGTAGTTGTCTCTACTCTTCCTTTATTTGAACTTTTGGGCTCACCTACTACAGGGCACATATATTTCTGTTGGCCCAGTGCCT
Organism: Lutra lutra; assembly: GCF_902655055.1. Lineage (NCBI taxonomy): Eukaryota > Metazoa > Chordata > Mammalia > Carnivora > Mustelidae > Lutra > Lutra lutra. Next base: position 17,148,078 of record NC_062287.1, on the reverse strand, counting down.
TTCCCTTCTGGGAGGAGGGTTCACCTTCCTCCCACTGATCCTCTGCCCCTCCTCCTACAACCATGTGATCCAGGTATAGATTTCCTTGTCTGACTCTGACCCAGGGATGGACAGTGACCCACTTTGGCCAACCAGAGCCCTTTCCTGAAACCTTTCCAATTGGAACTCAAGGGGAAGAGGGTTCATTCCTCTTTGATCAACATATTCTCATATTTGCTTAAGCAACTCCCAGCTGGGTATTGTCACTTGCCATCAAAACCCTCGACTTACATAGACACTCTTCCTATAATCTTGGCCTGTCTTTCTTGTCCTCTAGAACTTTCTTACTGGCTTTTAAATTAGCAAATTAAAACAAAACAAAACACATGCCACGATACTTTGCTTTGTCCTATTTCCCTTTTATAACCCAAGGATTTTTTAATGGCTCTGAGGTTAATGAGAAGAGATGAAAATAGGCACTTAGAACCCATAGCACTAATGGAATACCACAGATGAGTGAGTGTTCAACTAGAAAAAAATCCGAACAGCCTCTGGGAAAGGCGCAGTGCAAGTAAAACTATCTGCAGTCATTTGAAAAGCTGTTATGTGAATAAAGGAATACAGTTGTCTGTCATTGTGCAGGGGAATTAATTCCCGTGGTTGGAATTAGCTGTCCGATTTCTGTTCTTTATAAAGAGAGAACGCTTTCTAATAACCAAAGTGTACCCCAAACAAACAAGCCTCCCTTAAAAAGTGAGATTCCTAGACACGTAGGGGTTATCATTTAAGGACTTCTGAGTGAGGGGAGGATTACCTCAGACTCTCTTTAATTTTTCAGAGTCTACGGCGTCAAAATGGGATGGAATAGTAGGGGAGAGAGAGAGATCAAGAACTTGGAGAACAATTTCATCTGCCTGCGATGAGAATCAGGCTCCATCTGAGATAGGAAGCCATCCTTATCCTGTATCCTGCCATGCCCGAGTGCCCGGTTGTCAACATCCCTACCTTCATTCGTCAAAATTATTTAGCTGGTGGCTGGAGGATCTTGTCTCTCTGGATCTTAGTTTTCTCATTTAGGCAAATGCAGAGCTTGGACTAGCTTAGAAGTCTCCAGAAGGTCCTGCTAGAGATCATAAGGGGAGGGCTGGGAGGAAATCCCAAAGGATGGAGAGTTAAGGAAGTGCAACCTCCAGTATTGTTACTGGAGTTAGGTTCTTGAACCTGAACCGAGACCACACCCCCACGATCAAAGGCACAGAGGTTAGAGATGAAGCAGAGGGAGACACGGCATCACCAAAGGGTACTTAGACTGGCCTCCCCGAACCATGGGGAGGCCCTGATAGTTTGGGGAGGCCCTGCTTATATAAAGTTCCCGCTCTGGTTTCCTCTCCAGTCCAATTTGCTGATGAGGGAAAGAAAAGAAATGCTTCCTCCCGGGTCTTCTGCCTTAAGTTCCCCTTGCAGAAGGGACGCATCCTGGTCTTGCTCAGTTAGAGAAGCAGTTTAACAAGAGCAGCCCTCGGAAAGCACCCCAGGTACGCAGTGTTTTTGTCTTGGGATTTATTCTCACGGACCCTCACTCTCTCAGTATTCCACATGCTTTCTAGCTCTCTCTAGCCATCGGGATTGCCGCCGTACAGCTGGAGAAAGGCAGGCGCAGGACTGGTCACACGATTTGTGGGGCCCTGTGCAAAATGAAAATGCAGGGTTCTTTGTTCAAAGTAACAAGAATTTCAAGACAGCCAAGGTAGAGCATTAAACCAACTGCGGGGTCCTTCTAAGTGTGGGACCCTATGCGACTGTGTAGGTCCTATGCCCATGAAACCAGCACTGAATATGTAACACCCTGTATCAAAGGGACGGATATAAAACAATAGATTTGAGGCTTTTTGTATAGTTAATTTCAAAACTCTCATTTGGCTATAATAGAGGATACTTCAATCAAAAAATCAATTTGAAGCTTCACTGATCATCTATATACTAAAAAACTTTGCAATTCTCTAAGTAAACAATAGAAGAAACAAATAAATGCCCAACAAATTTCTCTGTATTCCCTAAAAATGGAATGATTGTGGGTTTGGTTTATTATGACAATCAGCTTCCAAAGAGGCCTGCCAATTAAGGGGATTTGCCTGCATTGTTTAAACACACATTTTATCTCCCTTTGTCTTTATTCAGAATCAAATGTATCCATTTATCCTCTCTTCTGGGATTGGTGTCAATGAACCATTTTTCTTTTCTTCTTCAGTCAGCAAGTACTTATCACACCTTAAGTACTTAAACTGCCCCACACTGTGCTAAGTATTTTAAGTACTGGGAACTAGTCCACAGCTAAGGGTGGCTGGTGGGGCAGGGGGGGGGGGAAGAGTCATCTAAAGGAGAGGCATATCATGAGCCAAGACATGGAGGTCAAAATCTTAAATTGGTCACTCAGTGACCTTCGCAAGCTGTTGGCTGTGAGGCTTAGGAACGGCCTGAGGTGTTGGTCCTGGGCCAAGATGCTTCAAAGCATCTAGATCTCCATGAAGCCCCACGAAACTCGAAACTCGAGTTACCAGGAGATCTGGAGAAGACTGGGGTCGATGGGCTTCATTGTTTGTAAAAGCGAGAGTGCTGGTAAAGGAAATAAAGCTTTGAAAGCTTGGAACCTTGAAAAGTTCACGGTCAACATTAATCAACTTTACTTTGCACATCAGGGAGAACATCAATCTGGCTGTAAATTTAAGCAAGTATGTTAGATGGGAACGTAGACACTGTACACTTCTATAGGTCCTGTTTCCTTCATGGCATGAATAAATGTATCTGTAAGATGAAAAAAAAAATCTTAAGGTGGCTGAAGAATCCAGTGTGGCTAGAGTATAGGAGGTATGTGGGGGATTATGTGGGAGGTGAATATAGAAAGGAAGCTTGGAGCTAATAATGGAGCGCTTGTGATACCAAAAGGGTTTGTCATTGATCCTATGAACTGGAAGGAGCTTTCCAGCAGAGAAGTGATAAGAGCTGCCCTTTTAGGTATTTGTTACTCACACTAGGCACTAATAAGTGAGGTCGTTATTTTTATGTAATAGTTTAAACAGTATTTAGGAAAAGTAGCCACAAATAATGTACAGCAATGCCATTTCCCCAGAGTCTCCCCAGGATGGTGGATTATCAATTATCTCTCTCCCCATTATTTAAGTCTTTGAATTCTCAGCGGTTCTTGATGTGGAGGTCTCGCACGTCAGTCATTAAATTCATCCCCAAGGATCTTTCTTAATATGATTATAAAAAATCTTTTTGATTTTTTTGAACAATTTGGTTTGTTCAATTGAACAAATTGAGCATTGAACAACTGAACAAATTTGAACAATTTGAATAATTTTGAACAAATTGTTTGCAGTTGTTCATTATAAGTATATAGACCGTCAGTAGATTTCTTTTTATGTTAAAATTGAATCCTATGACCTTGCTAATAAATTCACTTATTTCTATTAAGTTTGGGATTTTTGGGGGGTGGATTTTTAGGATCGTTGTCCATGTACACTATCACGTCTATGAATAAAGTACTTTTATGTCTTCTTTATAATCTGTAAGTCTTCTATTTCTGTTGGCGCATTTCTTTTCCACAACTTTTTTAGTGGCTAATACTAATAGAATTGTAAGAACATCCATCCTTGCTAGTTTCCAGTCAGGAGGAAGCCTTCCGTCCCTTACCATTAAGTATGATGTTAGCCATGGGTTTTTATAGATGCCACTCATCAGACTGAGGATGTCTCCTTCTGTTTCTAGTTTGTTGAGGGATTTAGTTGGATTTTGTCAAATTCTTTTGCTGCATCTATTGAGCTAATCTTACAATTTTCCTCCTTTATTCTTCTAATGTGGTAAACTCCATTGATTAATTTCTGTTGCTGAACCAACTTTGCATTCCTATAGACAACCTACTTAGCCGTGATGTATTACCCTCATGTTTTGCTGGATTCAGTGTGTTAACATTTTATTCATTTTTTTTTTCAGTTTTTTTTTTTTCTCTTATGTCTGGGAAGTTTACTTATTTATCATTTCCTTTCATTGTAATGTCTTTGTCTTATATCAGAGCACTTCTGGCCTCATAAAATGAAGTGGAAAATGTGCAAAATGCATATTATTTCTTGTTTCAATGTTTAGACCACTTGATATTGTCTTATAATGAAATACCAAGGCTCTGTTCATTCTTGTTCACTCTTTTTTTTTCTGTTTGTGCCCCCCCACTTCAGTCTCTGTTTCTTGCATCTTTCCTTTTTCCCTCTCATGCTACAGTTTGGAAATAACTCCCATGCAGAAAGCTGTAGTGCATATGGGGCCCAGCTAATGTGTTTTTAGTCTTTAAAGGATCATATCCCTCCCTCCTATTTCTCTTGTTAAAAGCTTGAAAAGTGTTGCTGCGTATATTTTATTCAGTTTTATCATTGTTTATACTGCAAAAATGAATTTGATATCTGTACTCTATCATGGTCAAAACGACAAGTCCAATATTACTATGTTTTTTAAAGCTTGCCATTTACTGAGCATTTGTGTGCGAGAATAAACATTTTACATGCACTTTCTGTGTAATCATCTCATAGCTCTCTGTGGCATATAGGATAGTGTTATAGATGGGTAAATGAGACTCAAAGAGATTAAGTAAATTTTCTAAGGTCACAGGCTTTTTAGGTCATATATTCAAAATTTGAGTTCATCTCACCAGATTAAAGACCCAAGCTCTTAACTATTACGTAATTGTGTCATCCTATAAAGATAAAATTGATTTACATATAAAAAACACTAAGACCCATGATTCATTGGCTCAGACATGAGAATCAGACATGATTCAATGAATCAGTAAAACAGACCTATTCAGATTTCTAGTAAAGCATAGTCCCAGTGTCTTGGAGTAGTTGGCAAGTCATTTGCTTGTTTGATTTCACCCGAATTCTGATTTTTCTCTTGGCTGTTCACTATTGCAAGAAACCACTTCTTGCCAGGTTTCCTTCTCTGGATTTAAGAATTAGTAAAGGAACTTCTTCAGAATGAAAGCAGGTGACTCCAAGCAGTAATTCAAATCCATGCGGCAAAAACAAAGAGCACAAGTAAAGATAATTATGTAATTTTAAAAGACAATATAAATGCCTCTGTTTTCTTTCTTCTCTTAACTAATTTAAAAAGCAATTGTATAAACTGATATGTATACAATTGTATGGTTGGGCCTATAGCATATGGAAACACAATATATTTGACAGTAATAGCACAAAGGAGGTGGGTGGGAGCAAAGCTGTCTTGTTGTAATGAAGTGACACCAGTTGGCATCGTGATCCACAGAAACAAATGAAAAAGACCAGAAATAGGAGACAAGGCTAATATAACAAGCTATATGAATATATAATTGATCTCTTTTACCAGCTTTTTAAGTAGACATAATATTATATAAACTAATAATTATAACAATGTATTGTTGGGCTTGTAACATTTATAGATGCCATTATTATAACAATAATAGCCAAAAAGAAGGAAGAAGGAATAGACATACTGGAGTAAGTTTTTTCATTGGAATTAAGTTAATAAATTTAGCAAATTTAAAATTTATTAAGTTTTATTAAATTAAATTTATTTAAGTTAATAAACCAAATAAATATATATGGTAAGCCATGGAGCAACTACCAAAAAAAAAAAAACCTCAAAGCAAAATAATTAAAAAAAAAAAATCAAAGGAACCAAAATGTTAAATTAGAATATATTTACTGAATGTAGAAGAATGCAGTAAAAGAAGAGCAGTGTCACAAAAAATATGAGCCATATAGAGGACAAGAAGTAAAGTAGCGGATGCAAATTCATAACTATATTGATAATAACAGTAAATATGAACAGATTTAAGTAATCCAATGAAAAGGCAGAGATCGTCAGGCTGGATTAAATAATATGCAAATATGCATCTATAGGACAGGTATTTGAGATTCAAAGACACAAATAGGTTGAAAGTAAAAGGATGGAAAAATATATATCATTCCAACAGAAATCATAAGAAAGCTATAGTGCTTATACTAATATCAGGCAAACTGAAAATTAAAAGAAAAAGTGTTACTAGAGCTCAAGAGGAACACTTTATAATGGTAAAAGCATCAATCAAACACAAAGTTATAATATTATAATCATATGTGAACCTGAGAATAGATCCTCAAGATACACGAACCAAAAACCAAAGAACTAAAAGGAAAAATAAATGATTCGATAAGAATAGTTGGAGACTAAACCACCCACTTTCCTTAATGGATAGAACAACCACTCAGAAGATTAACGAAAAAATGGGAGATTTGAACAATCCTATCAACCAAACAACCCTAATGGGCATGTATAAAACAGTCTTCCCAAAATAACAGAAGGCACATTCTTCTCAAAATATATGAAACATCCTCCAGAAAAGCCTATATTTGAAGCCATAAAACAAGACTCAACAAATTTAAAAGTATTGAAATAATCGTATAGTACATTCTCTGACCATAATGGGATGGAGTTAGAAATCAATAACAAGGAAATTTGGGAAATTCACAAATATGTAGAAACTAAACTATGCACTCCAAGTAACTAATGGCTCAAAGAAGGGATCAAGAGAAATTAGAAAATGCTTTGAGATGAATAAGAACAAAAACACAACATTCCAAAACTTAGCGGAAGTAGCCAAATCAATGCTTAGAAGAAAATTTATAGCTGTAAATACCTGTGCAGATTCAACACAGACCCTATCATCTTTCTAACTAGCTTCTTTGCAGAAACCGAGAGGCTCAACCTATAATTCACACGCACATTCATATGATAAGCAAGTAATTACTGGTTGGGTGAACATAATGTAGAAAGAAGCATAGGGGTTCTCAGGATATATAACAAGGGCAGAAATATGCTAGCTCCAAAGTGTATACCTCAAGAGGAAATTCCCAGATCTCACTGGCATTGTCTCAAGGCAACTCACTTTTGTTGAGTCCTTCCATGAGTGAGAAGCACGTGGGGCCAGGCAGGCTGTTTTTAAATACAGCCCTGCTCACCAAAGTCACACTCTCACCCAAGTTCAGCATGAAAGGAAATAGAGAAATGGACCCTCTCCCACAGTGCTGTTAGAATTTAAACAGGTAGGGATTTAACAGGTTAGAATTTAAACAGAGCCACCTGGGTGGCTCAGTCGGTTAAGCTTCTGACTCTTGATCTCAGGTTAGGTGTTGATCTCAAGGTCGTGAGATTGAGCCCCATGTCAGGCTCCAGAAACTGGTAATGTTTCTCTCTCCCTCTCCCTCTATCCTTCCTTGTACTCACTTGGTGCGCACACACACACACTCTCTCTCAAGTAAATAAACAAACCTTTAAAAAAATAAATAAATAAAACATACCTCTTTTATTTAATATATAGGGTATAGCTAGTATAACAAAGATACAAGTATGTGGCTTAACAAAGTAGAAATTTTATGGACAGAAGGTTTCTCAGTTAGTTGACAGTTCAAAGGACCCAAGGCTGAGAAAGGGAGTCGAGTATGGGTATTGGGAACTCAAGTTCCTTCTGCCTTCTTGCTCTGCAATTTTTCGGTTTGTCCACAAGAACAAAGACTCACCATGACCACATGCCAGACCTTAGGAAGGGAGACAAAGAGGAAGAGGACACACTCCTTTCCTTTTAAAGGCATGAGCAAACAGTGGTAGGCATCGTTTCTGTTTCTATCCCAATGGTCTGAACTTAATTTCAGGGCCATACCAACGAAGAGTAGAACATGTAATCTTCAGTTGGACAGCCAAGGGCCCAGCTTAAATGGCTATTACCAAAGAAACAATGGGAGAATGGATGCTGGAGGGACAAGGGCAGTCCACACTAACATTAATGGATCTAGTTGTTAGAAAGTTCTATGATCATTGAACTGAACCTGCCCCCTTGACACTCACCCTTAGGTCCCAATCTGCCCCTGGGGTCAAGCATAAATTGATCTCATTTTCTACATGATAGCCTTGCACATATTTGAAGACAACTGTAATTTCCCCCTAAGACACTTCTAGGCTAACATTCTCAGTTTCCTTCTTTATTTCTCATATGGCATGTTTTTCAAATTCTCATGGCTTTGTCCAATGTATTCTAAACACTCTCTCGTGAAACTCATTAGGTAACATGAATAAAATAGGACTATCATCTTTCCTGTTCTGGAGAGTATATTTCAATCAATATAGCCTTAGATTGTGTTTTAACAGCTAAATTCTACTACTGACACATGTGGAGTTTGAGGTCAGTGAAAGAACACAACTCTCTTTATCTCAGATCTAGATCAAGTTAGGTCCCCATCTTATAGTCATGAGACTGATTTTATGAACTTTAATGTACTATGAGTATATTTATCCTTATTTTTTTTCACCTTATTACTTTTAGCCTAAGGTTCATGATGTTAGTAGGATTTCATCTCATAATCTATTATTACTTATAACTTTCAGCAAGGTTTTTAAAAAATTGAAGCAAGTTAAAAAACCAAAACAATAATTAACTCCAGGAAAAATACAAAAGGCTATACAACAAAGGAAACAATATTGGTATACTACTTTTAATTCCTAGTAGTATCCTTTACTATAATGCCTAGCAATGGATGCTATTTATGCTTCTATAATAGTAAAAGTACTGAACACAAATTAACAGAAGTTATAATGAAAAATAATGCAAGAGATGTAAAGAGAGAAGTCCAAGAGCATGATATCCTCAACTTCTAAAACAGAAGAATAGATATTACCTAAATTTGTAAACCAGGATATAATAGCATCAGCAGATTGTTCATAAACAGAAATAAATCCCAGAAGAAATAGTGTATAATTTGAAAGTAAATGCATCTGAAGAGTGGGGCTGTGGACAAGAGGCAGGCATGCAGGGGACAGTATCCTTTTCTTCATTCCATTCAGCACCATTTGCTTTCTTTTCTTTCTTTTTACTGTGTGCATTTATTACTTTGTTAAAAATAAACATAGATTTAAAAAAAAATAAAGTTTAATTTGAACTGCTCAATAAGCCCCCATCTAGGAATCTATTAGTTATGTTTTATGTGTCATTATCTAGCATTTTAAAACAGGAAGGGGAAAGATGCCATTCCCTACATAATATAACACTGCATTTAGTATGGAGTTATCACTTGTGTCAGGGAGATAAATTTAATCACCCCTTTGGTGTCCCATTGTTATGAAGTGACAAAGTTAATACAATTTGCTCAGTACTCTTGTTCCATTATTAATGTGTCACTCAGAATAAGGCTCTAACTTTGTGAAATGACTTAATTTTTGTTCTAGTTTTTGAAATCATCATTTCTGCCAGTTGACTTCCCAAAAAAAAGAAATCAGAAATTTGAATGAGAAGTAGTTCAGATCCAATTCCCTAAATTACTTTAGCTCAAGGGAATTAAAAAAAAAAAAAACTTTTCTTGGTGAGGAAATTTATTTTCATTTATTTCTCCTAAAAGTAATATTTTACATTTAAAAAACCCAAGTTTTTTTTAAAGAAAAACAAGGAAACCTAGGTGATCACCTACTCCATACTCTTTATCTGTCACCTAAGTAAACTGAGGCAGTGAGAAAAGTCAGAATTATATCAATATCATAATGACACTAAAAGGAACCTGTTTTCTCAATGACCCAATTTTCTAACTACCTATTCTATTTCATTGCTTTGGATTTTGGCTTAGGTTGTAAGAGCCTGGATCCTCTCTTTGGTTTGCCCCAAATGTTATATGCTAATTAGTATTCATTATGTAGCAGATATTCACTTGGCTTCTATAGTGTGTGAAAGACAGTGGATTAACCAGTGAACCTAATTCAGTCTTTTGAGAAAGAACATGGGGATTTACATATGAGACCTAGGACTCTGCATTCCTTTCCTGACCTTTGCAGAGTGTACAAACACTCCATGGACCCAGGTGGATTGAGGTGTTCACAGGAATCCGTATCAGGCCTCCAGTCCCTGGGGAAGAGGACAGCAGTTTCCCAGAACAGTAGACAATGACCCTGCAGATGAACTCCCATCACTCAAAGCAGAGCTGCTGCAGAGAATGTGGGAAGAAATGCCAGACACCAAAGGTAAATGTATGCCCTTGGGATCTTTGTAGCTCTCTTTGTGTGCCTGCGAAGAAGCAAGGCCGACTGTGTGATGTGAAACCTCTCTCAGTCATTATAGTACGGAGGAGCACAAAGGGGTAAAAATAATCAGATGGACAGTGATGCTTTGAATGATGTAGAAATACAAAGTAATTCCTGTTCAGATCACTTTCTCTTTGCTCTTATTACCATGATGCTAGGGAAGCATCATGGAAAGAACCCAGGCTTTGGGACCAGACGAACCTGGGTTCAAATCCCAGCTTCACACGTTAACCCAAAGGAGACCATACAGATCACTGAAGGGCCAGCTCTGGCTTCAGTTTCCCCTTTTATGACACAGAGATACTGTCCACCGAACATGTTGTGGGAAAAGCTTCTGACACACAGCAAGCATCCAATTAATGGGAGCTATTCAAGTTATGTTTGTGGAACTCTAGTAGGATTCAATATAAAACTTGTAGGCTGGAAATTATCATTAAGATTTCTTGAAAAAAAATTTTTTTTTCTGAAGAAATTATCATTTTCCTAACTCTGCTGGTAAGCTCTTGTTCCTAAGCAACGTGCAGACTCGGCCCAGCTTAGTGACGGGAGTCTCTGAGTTGTCATAGGCAGCAAGAGATCCTTCCTGGTTTATCACCCATCCCCAGAGTTCTACCAACTAGACAAGTGAACACCTCGATGAGCTGGGAAGCGAGGGGCAGTCAAGGCAGTGAGATACTGTTGATGGTCTCTAACTGGTATTTACCCTAAACTAAATCGGTGTAGAACATTGTTCAGTTAGCTCTTCCATAGGGGCTGTAACCCACCCTTATCAGGGGATGGAGAAACAGTAACTAGGAGACAGGAAGGAGGCGAGGGGTTCTCAAGGGCAGGAAGGGCCAGAGGACAGAGGAAGCTGCTATTGAACTGGCTTATAACAGTGAAACTGTTCTGAACTTTCTTAAGAATCGGTATGGATTTTCTAGGGGTGACGGTCTTTCCAAGCCAGAGTAAGTGCCCCTGCTGCTGGGAATCCAAGTTATTCCTATGCTCTTGTCACATGTGCAAGGGGATACTGGCACCTTGCATCCCCAGAGCACACGAACACTCCCTAGGGTGGCCCTAAGGAACAATTATGGTGGCCCTCTAATGTTCATGAGGGTCCTGGGGGACTGTGGGCAGAGGATTTGGAGGCAAGGACTTGAGGCACAGGCCAGGCCAGGGTCCCATCAGCCCTGATGAGGGCCTTCTCAGCTGAGGTCCTGGACCCGTTTATGACACTTGTGTATTACCCCACATCATGCTTCTTCTTGGGGTCCACGGCCTATGGCACTTTGGGGACCATATCCAACTGGGTCCGACTCTCAGGAACAGACGCCTCCAGACTCAGGATCCCTTTTCATATCTCCTCCTCATTCCCTTTTTTGGCCTCACTCTCAAAAGCCCTTATTCTTTCTCAGTCACTTTTTTTTTTTAACCATAAAAGTGCTCAGTGGCTCCCCCAAAGAGTTGGACGGTTGGTAGATGGACTAGAAAGTCCATTCAGCAACACCCAAAAACTTGTCTGCACATGGGGTTGGGGAGGACTCAATTCCTAGAAACCCAAGCTGATTTTTCTGCCAGAGTAAAACAAGGTTTCCAGCCCTTTCTGATGAGTCACCATCTACCGGGGATGGACAAAAAGACTTTTTGCTATAGATGACAAAATGTAAGCAAAATAGGAACAGTCCAAAGACCCTCATACAACAGGTTCTTAATGGGCTTCCCTGTGAGTCAAGTTTTCCATGTGTTTCCTCATACACATTTCTATAAATGCTTCCTCTCCCCTATAAGAAGAGGGCAGAGAAATACATCCTCTTCCTCTTTTCTATCCCTTGTCACTGAGCATTGTATCTTATACCTAACAAATGCTCAGTAAATATCCAAAGGCCCTGCTCTTACCTTTTTAAAAAGATTTTATTTGTTTGTTTGTTTGTTTGTGTATTGGAGAGAGCATGCGTACAAGGGGGGCAGGGGTGGAGGGAAGAGAGAGAGAGAGAGAGAATCTCAAGCAGACTCTCCGTTAAGCTCAGAACCTGACATGGGAGACATGGGTCTCCATCCCACGACTGTGAGATCATGACCTGAGCCAAAATCAAGAGTCAGATGCTCAACAGACTGAGCCACCCAGGCTCAGTATCTTTATGGCTGGTTCTCTAACTCTGGGCCACCAGCATATCTTTATGTTCTCTAACTCTTCCTTATAACACCTTGTCTCAAGCCCCTTCACCATTCTGTTATGATCTCTGATGTAGTCCTGATAGCTATAGCCCTCTTCAAGAGCGGCCCCTGCAAGAAAATTAAACATCTCTGCTGTGGTCTGACCTTGCCCACAGCAGGGACTTTGCCACAAGGCCATATGATGAAAACCTCTCTGTAGAGATTAATACCAAACCACTAGTCTGTACCCATCGGGTTGCTCAAGCAGTTCTAAACCCACCTAATTGTTGGCTTTAACCCATATTTCTCCATCTGGAGCACATGGCTCTCATAGGAGACCTTGTTAAATGCTGCTCAAGTACCCAAATACTTTGTCTATTATAGTTCCAAGGTCTACTGGATAATCTGTTAGGTAGTATGTAATTCTGTCTGCATAGGTGTGACGAGATAGCAGGCTATTTTTCTCTCCTATAAAAAGTTCAGGCTGGGAGGCTGGCGTTGCTCCAAGAAATGATCAGGGACATAGGCTCTTCTTTCTGAACCACTCCCACGTACCGCCCTCATCTGCATGGTTTAAAAGGACTTCCTCATCTACATTTTATTTATGTGTTTTTAAAGATTTTATTTAGCTGACAGAGAGAGCGCGCAGGTAGGGAGAGCTGCAGCCAGAGGCAGAGGGAGAAGCGGGCTCCCCACCGAGCAGAGAACCTGATGCAGGGCTCGATCCCAGGACCCCGGGATCATGACCTGAGCTGAAGGTGGATGTCTAACCAACTGAGCCACCAAGGCGCCCCCTTTCATCTACATTTTAGTAAATAATGTGTGTCTTTGTTTTAGGACCTGACTCAGAAAGGACATGTCTCACTGTTGTTCATATGTGCCTCTACGTTACCTTCTGTAGAGGAAAGGGACTCTGCAGATGTGATTAAGCAAAGGCTCTTGAGATGTGAGGTTCTTTTTGATAATATACATGAGTCCAGTGTAATAACAGGGGTCCTTGTAAATGGGGCACAGGAGAGTCAGAAGGCAGAGGATGAGAGCAGAGGTCAGAGAGAGAAAGAGAGAGAGAAATTTGACGGTGTGCTGTTGGCTTTGAAGATGAAGGAGGAGGCCACAAGTCCAAGAATGCGGGCAACCTCTAAAGCTAGAAAAGACTTGGAGACAGTTTGTTTAGTAGAGTCCCTCAAAAAAGATGCAGCCCTGCTCTTCCATTTTAGAGTCCTGGCCTCCAGATCTGTAAAATAGTAAATTTGTGTTGATTAGGCCACGAAATTCATGGTAATTTGTTACAGGAACAATAGGAAACTAATATAGTATCCATTTGGTCTGCTAATTTTGAAAAAGTAAAAACAAGATATTGGGGGATAGGTAGTAGTCTCTACCATAATTTTTTTTTTAAATAACAGTCTTACACCTGTTCCTAAAGATCATCATCTCTTTCTCTTCAAGTTGTTTCAACATTCTTTTGAAAATCCCAGTGTTTTTCTTGCTGGGGCTCATTGTCAGAATCACAGGCCTATCGTTCTAGGAATCTCCTTCTGAAGAAAATTCAGGCTCCAGCCAGCCCATATCTTGTTGTTACCGATGTCCCAGAAATAACCACTGAAGGTGCAACCAAGTTACGTATCCTCTGGTACAAGTTGCAGGAGCTCAACATCTGACCCTGTTTGGAGCCTCAGGATGTTCCCCCAAATCCTTCATGCATCTTGGAGCCCCTGTCCTCACCTTTGCCCTTTCAGTGGAGAGATCACTCTCCTTGAGACGGAACCCAGAAACAACTCAGCTGCTGAAGGGTTCTACTTTCTTAATGGTCTCCACCAGCACCATTGCTATCAGCATTCGACCATGGACTCTGAGGTTCCAGCTTACATGACCTTGGGTAGTGTTAGATCACCTCCGTGGCATCTCCGGGGGTCAGGGCCATTGCTGCTCTCTTGCCCAATCAGAAGAATGCAAAGGATCCAGGTTTCTCCATGGACATCTTGGCGTGGATTCATCGCCTTCGGGGGAGATCAACTGCCCACATTTCTGGGCCTCCTTGCTCCCCGCAATAGTCCCAGGGTTCTCAGACGGACACGTCTGCTTACCTTAGTTCACCCAGGAGCCATTTGCTCTCAGAGAAGCAGCCTAGGGGATGACAGCCAGGATAATGGGGAAATCAAATCATTCTAAGGCTTAAAGTCTCCAAGAGATGAGCGCATTTCTGTTTTGTTCTCCTCACCTGCTCTGTGTTCTCTCTGCCAACACTCCCTCTGCCCCAGATTCATTGGCAGTCAAAGCAGGAGCCAACTGCCTACCGAGGCGTCCTCATTAAAATGCACCGCTCTTGCTAATTAGGAGCCAAGGTTCTCCCACGGTGGGCTTGGCCTGGGTATTGCCATTATCTTCATAAATAGACTCTTTACTTTGCAAATGGTGCTGTCATAGCCAGGCATTCCCGACCTGGCAAACGCAAATGCTCTGTGCATTCGTAAGTGGTGGAGGGAATGTGTTCGCAGGAGAAGGCAGAGGCATTCACACCGAGGCAGAGGCTCTGTCCTGACTTCACCCCGCTCTGTCTGGGCAGCAGGCAGCCAACGCAACGGCTGAATCTGAGCGCACAGCCACAATGGGAAGTGACCATATGGCCCGGATTTTCTGGGAGATCTTATTTCCCATCATTTTAATCATTACAGTAAAGCCAACTGGTTAATGCATAAAACGCATACATATATATTTTTTAAGATTTTACTTATTTATTTGACAGAGATCACAAGTAGGCAGAGAGGCAGGCAGAGAGAGAGGAGGAAGCAGACTCCCTGCCGAGCAGAGAGCCCGATGTGGGGCTCAATCCCAGGATGCTGGGATCACGACCTGAGCCGAGGGCAGAAGCTTTAACCCACTGAGCCACCCAGGCGCCCCCATACATATTTTTTTTTAAGTGCTTTAATTGCTTTACCTTTTAAGAGACTCTTCCTATCAATAATACATTCACAAATCAGGGGGGGAAATCAGATGATTTCTTGTTCTCCTAAATATGCCTTATGTAATCTCTATAAGAAGGTGTTACTTATTTTAT
The DNA here is from genome assembly GCF_902655055.1 of Lutra lutra. NCBI lineage: Eukaryota > Metazoa > Chordata > Mammalia > Carnivora > Mustelidae > Lutra > Lutra lutra. The sequence goes on along the minus strand of NC_062287.1, from coordinate 17,132,777 downwards.
TTCCTTTACCTACCAAAAACTCCCTACTATTACTGCCGGTCTAATGCTTACCTGCCATTCTAGTACTAGTTCTTTTGCAAGGCCTGTTGTGATTCCCTCAATTAAATGTAACCTCTGCCTTTTCTGCAGCGTTAGTGCATTTCTTTCTTTCTCTTTTACACCACATATTTATGGAACGCCACCTCTGTGCCAGGTCTGTGCTGAACACACGTGATCTCGAGTCCTTACGATGAATTTGCAACTTACATGTGATCCCCATCTTGTAGGAGAGAAAACTGAGGCTCAGTGACCTCAAGAGATGTGTCCAGGTCTCTCTCTTGGCAGGGAGCCGAGCGAGGCTTGAGGATCTGAGGTGTAGTTCATAGAGAACCTCTCTTCTTACTAAATTGCACACTCGTACAGGGAAGATCCTGTCTGTCTGTCTTCTTGGCATTTCCTTCCTGCCCGAGGCACTCAAGAGTGATGAATCAAGAAAATGCAGTTCTTGATTACAATTTAATTAGGGAGATAAAACATGTCTTCAAAAAAATAGCCATATTAGAAGGCAGTCTAAAGTGTAGTTGGAGGGGAAGGGAGTGCCTGGCTGGCTCAGTCGGCGGAGTGCATGACTCTTGATCTCAAGGTTGTGAGTTCGACCCCCACATTGGGTGTAGAGATGACTTAAAAATAAAAATCTTTGTTTAAAAAAGATTTTACTTATTTGAGAGAGACAGAATGAGAGAGAGAGAGAGAGAGAGAGAGAGAGAGAGCTTGAAAAGTGGGAGGGTGAAAGGGAGAAGTAGACTGCCGAGCAGGGAGTCTGATGCAGAACTCTATCCCGGGACTCCGGGATCACGACCTTAGCTGAAAGCAGTCGCCCAAGCAACTAAGCCACCCAGGCACCTCCAAAATAAAAATATTTTTAAAAATTAAAAATGGGGGCACCTGGGTGGCTAAGTTGGTTAGTGGCTGCCTTCGGCTCAGGTCATGATTCCAGGGCCCTGGGATCAAGCCCCGCATCGGGCTCTCCTTGCTCCTCCGGGAGTCTGCTTCTCCCTTTCCTGCTCCTCGCTGCTTGTGCTCTCTCTGTGTGCGTGTGTGTATGTGTGTGTGTGTGTGTGTGTGTGTGTGTGTGTGTGAAATAAATAAAATAATAAAAATAATTTAAAAATAAGTAAAAGTGTAGTTGGTACAAGCAATATACCTTCTTCTAGTGAACTTAACTTCTGAAAATTTATCCTTAAGAAGTTCGTATGGCTGGTGAAGTTGTAGGGCAAGTTGAGAGCCCTCCCCGCAATGCTAGTGTTACAGTGGAATACTTCTCAAACTTCAAAGTCCATATGAACTACTTAGGGATCTTTAAAATAAAGATTCTGATGTATGGGTTTTTTTGGACTGGGGGGACTCAAGAATCTTCATTTCTAGAAGATTCCCAGGTCACATCATAGCTGCTGGTCTTTCTAGCCTCACGTTGAGTACGAAGGCTCTATAAACTATAACTGAACCATAAACTATAACTGGGGGGAACTGGAAGAAGAAGAAGCAGGCATGGGGGGAGACGTAGAGGTGAGAAGCTAGAAGGGATTAGAAATACTTGAGAATTACATGCCCCACTCCTTTCCCTATGCTGTACCCTGTGCCTGGAAATCCCTCATATAGTCTTTCACTGAAAAACTTCTTTATTTATCCTTTAAGACAGCTCAGAGGGCATTGCCAGGAAACTATGCTGAACCTCCAGGCTGGGTAATGTTCCTCTCTTATACGTTCATGGTAATCAGTACACCCTTCTGTCCTGTCCTATCTGGTCCCCACCGGACTGTCCATGCCTTGAGGTCAGAGACTGTGCATTAAAGATCTGACATATGATAGATGCTCTTTTTTTTTTTCTCTAAGATTTTTAAAATTAATTTGTTTTTAGAGAAAGAAAAAGCAGGGGTTGGAACAGAGGCAGAGGAAGAGAAATAATCTCAAGCAGACTCCATGCTTAGTGAGGAACCCAACATAGGGCTCACTCTGAGAACCTGAGATCATGACCTTAGCCAAAATCAAGAGTAAGGTGCTTAACCAACTGAGCCACCCAGCAGCTCTGATAGATGCTCTTTAATGAGATGAGTTTACATGGAGACTGAGGGACTGGTAATGAGAAGGCAAGGGTAGAGTACTAGCGATGGAAAGGAAACAAAGTCAGGACCGCAATGGAGTTCTGTACCAGTCATCTGTTGCTACAATAAGGCTACGTAAGAAATAAGCAGAAAACCCAGTGTCTTAAAAGAATAAGCTTGTATTTAAGTCATGAGTATATGGGTCAGCTGGACAGTTTTGCTCCTAGATAGATTCTCATGCATCTGCCCTCAGTTGGAAAATTGGCTTTGCTGATCTTGGCTGGGCCTTCTTGCACACCTGGGACCTCAGCTCAGGAGAACTAGCTCAGTACTAGTTCTTTTGCAAGGCCTGTTGCAAGACCTTAGCAGCTAGCGCCCGGATTTGGGCTCACGTCCAAGGCAGTGCTCCAAGAGATGGAGTCAAGTACGCAGGGTCTCCTGATGCCTAGGTTTGGATATGGCATAATACTACTTTTGAAAAATATATTATTTATTTACTTATTTGAGAGAGAAAGCATGAGGGGGCGGAGGGGCAGAGGAGAGGGAGAGGGAGAGGTGGACTCCCTGCTGAGCCAGAAACCCAAGATCATGTCCTGTGCCAAGGGCAGACACTTAACTGACTGAGCCACCCTGGCACCCTGGTACAATACTATTTTTGCTTCATTTTATTGACCCAAACAAGTCAAAAGTCCAGTCTAGAACCAAGAAGTGAGGACATAGACTCTGTTGCTTGATAGAGCTACAGGTCAAAGAGTAAGCACATGGCTACACAGAGCAGAGTAAGTGGGGCCATTTTTGCAATCAACTGCCGTAATTTAGATTGACTCAGACTCCTTGACTCTTAGAGCATGCAAATAACAGGGCATGGTAGTAGTGGGTCATGGCCTTAATGCTGTCACCTTCAGGAGACAACTGGGTCGCAAACCTTAGTCACTTTTCATTATTTGCACATCAGTTACCGGAGGCAAATGTTCTTTCCCAGACTGGCTTCTTAGCTGGTTCCTCCCACTGTCCAGCTGCTATGTGTTCACATAACTCAGAGTTGGTCTAAAATTAGGGTGAGGAAAACATGATTAGAGAGGCAAATCTGTGGCCAAAAAAAGAAAAATAAAAGTAAAATTGAACCAAAACTAAATATAAATACCTTTACAGTTAGCTTCATTCAGAGTACCTGTTCCCGCAACTTATGTAGATAATTACAGTTGTCTTCACTCCCATGTAGAAGAAACAAACCAAATGAGCAAACAGAGGAGGAAAAAGAAAAAAAAAAAGATTTTCTAAAAGATATTTATTTATTTATTTATTGAGAGAATGAGTGGAGGGAGGGGTAGAAGGAGAGAGAGAGAATCACAAGCAGACTCCTCATTGAGTGTGGAGCCCGATGTGGGGCTCCATCCCACGACCCTGAGATCATGACCTGAGCTGAAATCAACAGTCAGATGCTCAACCGACTGAGCCATCCAGGTGTCCCCCAAAAAACCAGACTCTTAAATACAGAGAACAAACTGGTGGCTCCCAGAGAGGAGGTGGGCAGGAGGAGGAAGAGAATAGAGAAAGGGGATTTAGAGTACACTGATCATGATGAACATCACGAAACGCAGACAATTGCTGAATCATTATATTGTACGCCTGAAACTAACACTGTTAGTTAATTACATTTGATTTTCTTTTTAAAAAAGAGTATATGTAAATCCTCTCTCACACATTCCCCTCCCCGCCCACCACACTTCCTTCCCCATGAAGGCAAATGATGTTATTTTTAAAATATGTCCTTCTGGAAATGCATGTATGATCAGATATACACAAATACACTCATATGTCATCTCCTTGATTATGCCTTTTGCTTTCATTTCTTTCAATTAGCATCATGTCTACAAAGAGTTCTCCAAATCAGGGCATACATACTTTCTCACTCTTTGTTAGGGCTGCGTAATTTTCCACTGGGTGGCCACATTCAAGGTCACGGTCTCGGTTCCCCACTGACAGGCATCTCATCTGTTTCCATTCTGCTGCTATCGTGTGATCTCAGCCCGAGAGGACTTGAGTGAGCACAGTGACGGATTTCAGAATCTGGTCCTGTGGACGGATGGGGGACAATGGCGGCTCTTATCTTCTGATTGGGGTCTTTGTCTTACTTTATAACCTTGCCACATTAAAAACAAACAGAAAATTCCATGAAGACCTTCCACTTGGCCTGTGTCCAGCCATTTGGGGAACTTTATGTTCTCGGTGACCTCCGGAGGAAGCCATATGGGGTAGTGGGGAGCCAGGGAGTGAGCAGAATATGTTTAAAAATACAGTCAGCTCTGTTGCATTTTTAAAGGGCTGTTGAGAACTGTTGAAGGGGAATGCCAGTTTGTTCAAGCATCTCTCTGTGCTTAAGAGCTTTTCCACATTAGCAAGCTCTACTTTGCTCCCACCAGCACTTTCTGAGCCGGAGGGCAAGTGGCAGGTGTGCAGGATCGGTGTCTAGAAAAATCTATATGGCCGTGGTAACTGGACACTTAGGGATCCCAGAACACCTCAGAGTCCTCTAAATCCCATGCTCTAAGATTCAGGGAGGCCAGATGAGCCTGTATCTTAATTTGTCGAGAGCCGTGGTGTATACCAGTTGTTGCCAAATGCCAGCCCTTGCTGCCCGAGACTCACCCCCGAGTGCTGTTAAAGAGCACAGTGCTGGGCCCCACCTCGTGGAGCCCAGGAACCAGCCTGTCTGGAATCTATAACGAGCTCCCTGGGTAACTCAGAAGCATCGTCAAGACTGGGAACTCTACCAAGGCAACAGTGCAGATAAACAGGACTGCATTTAGAAACCAGGAAGCTCAGGGCTTACAGACTCGCTATGTGGGACACACCAAATGTTCTGCACTCAACCAGCCTGATGCTCGGCATAGAAAAGACTGAACATTCTCTCTGGCTTCAGAGGCTTCAAGGGGGAAGCTCTATCCCCGTCCCGGCTCTTAGTCAGTCAGGTTTCTGACAGGGATCCTGAATGTGATTCTGGAAACGTGATCTACAGGGAGACATGTGGTAGGACAATGCTGCCCAGAGCGCAATTCCAGTTCTCCCCTTCTGTCTTTTTTTTTTTTTTTTAAGATTTATTTATTTGGGAAAGGCAGAGCATGTGTGATCAGGGATCAGTGATCCTTAAGCAGACACCTCACTGAGCATGGAGCTCGATGTGGGGCTTAAACCCAGGACCCTGAGATCAGGACCTGAGCTGAAACCAAGAGTCAGATGCCTAACCAACTGAGCCACCCAGACACCCCTCTCTCCTCTGTCTCATGTTGATGGACACAAGCCATCAGGATGAGTAATGGCGCCCTGGTTAGGAGGTGGGAGGTTAGATGAGGCCCCGGGATCTCTCAGGCTGGGAAGGAAACGAGTCTAAAGAGGGATTCTAGATATAAGGCTTGGCCACAGTTCCAGGGAGCTGGGAATTGTGGCCATGAGGTGGCCTTGCCCAAGGAAGAGCAGCTGCTTTTTAAAGGAAGTTGTACACACTTAGGCCATTGGGTAGTGTTGGTGGGAGGGGAGGGAGGTAGATTCAGGTGTCCCTGCACTCTAGGGAGAACTGTCTGGTCTTGAAGTCCAGAATCAGTCTGGGATGCTCTGCTTTCCCTGGGGCGGCGGGGAGGGGACAGGGGGACTAGGTCTCCTCACCCACTCAAGGTCCTCAGTGTTGGTGGCTGGGGTTGCACCCACCTATGTGGTCATGCAAGGGGTCTTGGGTGGGGCTTGTGACTGCAAAGGGAGCTCTTGATTCTGGGGCTGGATCGCCACGGCTGACTGCTCTCTGCTGCACCTAACTTGCCCCTTTACGGAGGGAAGACGGATTTTCCGACTTCTATGTAAATGCATTAAGTGTTTAATTTCCAAACTCCAACTAGGATTCTAGAGAAGCAGGCAATAGCACTTGGCTATTTCAGGATGTAGCTGTGCAAATGAATCCTCTTTTAAAAGTCAAAATCTGTTTCTCAAAATCGTAACCATGCTTTGTACGTGGTTGGTTCTGAGTAAGGCTATAGGTTAATGATCATCCTGAAATTAAGTGATATCTACATTTATAAAAGATAGCCTCTTCTGTGATGGAAGGACATAGTAATGTTCTTATATTTTCCAGTGTCCTGAATCTACACCAGAATATTTGCCCATAATGACTTGCAATCATCCTTTATACTTTGAAAGTATGCCACTTCTGTGAAGGAATAAATGGATAAAGGATTCCCATGAAAATACCTTCATGGGGGCGCCTGGGTGGCTCAGTAGTTGGGCATCTGCCTTTGGCTCAGGTCATGATCCTGGGGTCCTGGGATTGAGCTCAGGTCCTGATCCCGGGGTCCTGGGATCAAGCCCTGCATCAGGCTCCCTGCTCAGTGGGCAGCCTGCTTTTCCCTCTCCCACTCCCCCTGCTTCTGTTCCCTCTCTCAATGTCTCTTTCTCTATCAAATAAACAAATAAAATCCTTAAAAAAAAAGAAAATGTCTTCATGGATGAAGGAATTTTTAGGTAAATACTTCAGAGAGAACAAAAACCCCTTTCTAAAGCCCCTTTCTATAAGTATCAATCCACACTTAAACCCAAGGCAACTGGACACACCTTTACTCTGTAGTTCCTTGTAGCTGACATAGAGCTCCCCGAACTCTTAGGAAATGGGGCACCCAAGCCCAGGCCTGAGCAGTAACTGGTGTAAAGATTGTCATTACAGACAAGTGTCGGTCTTCCTGAGGTGGAGAGGAAAGAGGTCTGGGGAGATGAGGAAGATGGGAAAGGGAGAGAAAAGATAAGGGAACCCAGAGGGAAGGTCCCATGGGCCCACTCTTGCCGTTGCCCCCAGCAAGCACCTCAGGGTTATCTGGGACAGGGTCACAACAGAAGAGAGAAGAAGAAAAAGAAAATCGGACCGTTTTCTCCATATACTCCCCCACCCCCGCCGCCCCAAGCAATCGGAGTCTCCTTTCTGTTTGCAGAGCCAGAAGTAGAGGGCTTCTAGAACTCTCTCTATCCATAACTGTTCTTGCTTTCAGTTTTTGGGCTGCCTTGAGTCCAAGCCAGGAAACATCCAGAGAAAAAAGTGGAGGGGAGGGCGCTCAAGGCTGGGTCTGTAGCACTTTGAATTCAGGTCTTCCCAATCCACCTGCTATCACTTATTTTCCAGAGCCCTCCAATAGCTGTTCCCGTGCGTTCTTTTCAGTTTTTAGAGCTGCATTCACCGAGAGAGATGGGTAGAGAGTGCCCGTTCCATCTTCGATCCTTCTATTTTGCTTTGCAAGGATTCCATGTAGCTCCGCTTAACAGACAGTGAGCTGATAAACTAGGGTTTCTTTTTTTTTTTTTTTAAGATTTTATTTATTTGATAGAGGGAGAGAGATCACAAGTAGGCAGAAAGGCAGGCAGAGGGGGAGGAGGGGAAGCAGGCTCCCCGCCGAGCAGAGAGCCCGATGCGGGGCTCCATCCCACGACCCCGAGATCATGACCTGAGCCGAAGGCAGAGGCTTAACCCACTGCGCCACCCAGGCGCCCCATAAACTAGGGTTTCAATGATCACTTTCTTTTCATCCTGAGACGAGTCCACAAAAGTGAAAATGACTAAGGAAGAAATTTGTCTTTTAAGGAAAGTAATGCAAGTTTGGTAACTTTAGATTGCTTTGCTTCCCCCTTAAGATCATGGGCAAGAAAAATCAAAGTGAGAGCGTGATTACCCTGTCATGTGCACCTGCTGAGGAAAGCGTGAAGCCCTAAGGTGCTCAGAGCACAAAGTAAGGGCAATGACCTTGAGGTCAGAGTTGCAGTTTAGGAAGCTAGGCTATGGTCCCTTCATACACGCCTCGGGATTTAACTCTAACTCGCAGAAAAACCCTAATAATCTCGCTCTCTCAAAGTTTTCTTTGCAAGTATTCAGCGAGTTGGCAAGACCAGGATGTTCTTCATCAAGACTTCCGAGGAGATAAGATTTAATTTGCACTTCTGTTGGCCTTGTTGGGGCGGGTGAATTCCAGGGAGTGATGTATGTTTTCTGTCAACTCAGCAAGCCATTGTTGAATGGGATTTCTGCAGCTATTGTCAGTGGGAATGTCATTTGGGTCAATGAATCATAAATTCTATTTTGGTCATTTGCCGAAGACAACACTGAGAACACAGCTTATCCCAGTGGGGAAAACTGGAAAGAGACTTTCATAACTTTAACAGCATGGCAGTAGGGCAAAGAATGGGGGGTGGGGAGAAGGGAGACCTTCTGCCCAACAGATTGTAGACTTGTTTTCAACCAATTAGTCACTGAGCAGGTAGGAAAAAAATATCCCTTCAAGTGCTAGGGGTGACTATAAAGCAGTCATCACAAACCAGACAGCCACCAACAAGCAGGAACATGACACTCGAGGCAGGTCCCCTAAGATTCTCAGATGACTACCTCTATTCAGTTTATCGACCCCATAAACTTGTCCCTTGGAACAAATCCACAGACATAAAATGCCACAGCCTCGTGCTGCTCTCGTCCCAGTTTCTGTAGGTTACAGAGAAGAGCCAGTTTGTACACTGGCTTTCTCTCTCCTTCCTTTTGCATCTCAAAAATCAGGTGAAGCTATTGGTTTTCCAGAGGACTCAGCTGGGGGGATGGGGTGGAGCCCTAGAAATGAGTGCAAATTAAGGATGATTTTGTTTGTTAGATGTGGCCTGTCCTCAACACAATTTTGTCTGCTTTACAAGTGAAGAAATGGGGAAAAGAACAAGAACAAAGAATCCCAAGTCATTGCTATTCATTCCAGGAATTAAATCTAGGACCCTCAGCTGGGATGCCCTCTGATTAGTACATCCAGGGCCTGGAGGAAGAGAAGACTTGTACCTGAGGGTTGATGTAAAACCAAGGTCAGACAAGTCTGGATTTCCCCTCAGCTGCCATTCTCCTCCCCAGTCAGTCCTCAGAGCTTTGTGCAAGTGAGAACAGCTGTCCTTTGTTTTTGACAAGGGCAAACAAGAAAACTATAGTTTGATTGCAGCCGGCGAGATTTGGATTAGATGTGACGAAGGATTGTTAGACTCCAAGTATTGTGAGGCAGAGGGATGCATTACGGGGGGTTGGGGTGGGAGCAGAGTCCTGCTAAAAGCTTAGAGACAGCTCCCTTCCTGGCGTGATCCAAGACAGTTCTTCAGGGAGGACCCATCACCTCGAGGAGGGACAGAGGAACAACCTTCATTCAAAATGAGCCATGGCCCCGCCCTTCACTGGGGAAGAGCTACCTCGGTTTCTCCAGGAAGGGGAACAGAAAACCACCTCCCAAAGTTTAAAAGACACACTTAGCACCAGAGCGACACCGGCATCCTGGAGCTGGCCGTCCCCAGCCTGGCTGCCCATTAGTATCTCTGGGGACTCTGGGGTTAGATCAGAAAGCTTGGGGGGTAGGGCACAGGCGTTGAGATTTTTTAAAAGCTTTCTAGGCGTCTGGAAAGTGCATCCAGGATTGAGAAGGGCTCTGTGAGGACGAGTGGATATGTAAGACTCTTTTTGAGGTGTTTCTAGTGGTTCCAGCATTGGGTGGGTGGACCAGGCAAGTACAACTTGTCTACTTAAGTGCCTTGTTGCCATTCCCGCCCTCCTCGGGGCTTGATGGCTGTGTTGGAGGATGAGCGCCCCAGGCATGCTACTGTGGAAACCGGAGGCCCGCTGGCTGGCTGGTAACCTGAAGGGGAGCCACTTCACCAGCCTGGTTTCGAGAGCCCAGGGGGACTGCTCTGGGACTCAGGGTCTTGAAGGCTCCCTCCGGAGAAAGGCAGGCTGTGTGATTCCATTGCTTGGAGTCTGGGTCTCCCCACTCCTGGTTACAAGCCTTGGATCTGTCTCCAGCTACCACCGGGCGGAGTGCGGACAATTTCCCCAAACACAGGGAACCGGTTGTCTGCAGCACAAAGCAGACCCATTGTGAAGCCTCCTAACCGGGCATGGGAAGGCAACCCAGGGCAGGGGTTAGGAATCACAGTTCTGCATTTGGACCGCCTTCGGTTCAAGTCCTCCCCCCTGGACGAGCTTCGTGCCCACAGGCATTTTAGTGAATTTCCATTTTGGTCTCCTTTATCTGTAGAATGAGGATAAGGGTAGTGTCCGTCTCTTGTGATGATTCAGGGAAACGATCCATGAAATCCCTGGGATCCCGTTAGATTCAGGCTGCCTCTGTTTACTGCATGGGGTGGGCGTGGCAGCAGAGGTGGGTGTGCTAGTGGGGAGATGCGGGTCTCCTCCACGACAGCGCAGTGGCATGGAGGGCCGAGGGGCAGGTGGGAGGGAAAGGCATCAGCCAGGACCCCAGGCTGGGGCTGACAGCCGCTGTTCCAAGTCTCGGGGCACACTCGCGGCGCCTTCACATCTCCCGTCCCTGGTGGGGAAGGAGGGTACCCCTACTCAGGGAACCCCTTGTCTGCTCCACTTGAAGAGCTGGCCGAGTCGTCCTCTGGTCTTTGTCGTCATCATCCCTGGAGATTCTGAGTAAGACAATTTGGGGCGGAGCCAAGGAATCTGTGTTTTCTTTAGAGTTCTCCAGGTGATTTCACTGCACAGACAGGTTCCAGAACGTTAGCGCAATCTTCCCAGTCCAATTACAAGGGGTCATAAAAGCGCCTCCTGCCAAGCCTGCTGGCTCAGTCTGGGTCTCGCCGCCGGGGATCCACTGCTCAGGAGCCCCATGAAACAGGCAGTTTGTGATCAAATATCTCCTTTTAAAGAGCACTAGGGCCTTGAAGTGAGATCAGAGGCCTAGCACTTAGGATCAGATTCAACAAGTATACGGAACTCTCAAGAGGGAGCAAGGCAAGAGGTGATTTGGGGACAGGGGAGATGTGGAAACAAGAACGGGACTTTGGGAGGCAGGCCAAGGGAGTAGGTATACCAGGAGGTGGAGGGAGGGCCCAGGATGAAAGGAGTAAGGATCCCGGAAGACAAGCCTGCTTCCTTAACCAGCTAAATACAACCGGGAAGCTGCCGTTGACAGGCACCTGCTGGTTGACAAGCATTGTGCCAAATATTTTAACACCTATTTGATTTTCCACAGCAGTCCTGCAACGGAGGCATTGCTAGTCCGGTCTGGCAAGTACAGAAGTTGAAGTTTAATTACTTTGCCCAAGGAGATCATTGACAGAGCGGGGGCGGGAAGGCAGGCATTACAGCCCTAAAGGGAGGGTGAGGTTGGGCATGTGGGGCAAGAAGGAGCATCTTTGCAGAACAGCTCCAGCTGGTGACGAGGGCTCCTGTTGCCTTTGGTCCTTTGTTTTTCTAGACCTGGGCCTCTGCAGGCAGTTTCAGCCCAGGCCAGGCCTGAGGATGGAAGGAGGGAGCTAACTGCCCCCTGCTCCCGCCCCGTGAGCACCTGCCACTGTGTCTAGGGATAATTTAGAGCAGGGAGCTAACTAAATGTTGTCCTCTGCTCCTAGCAATGGCATGCGGTTGTCACCAGTGGGAAATCTATCGAGTAACCCAACCTGGTCTGCATCACCGCACTTGTTCCCCGGGACGTTTGCATGCTGTCTTGAGCCTGCACAGACCCTACTGGGGCCCTGAGGCCATCATCCCTCGTCTCCATCAGCCCTCCTCCCTGTAGGCTGGGTTCTGTCTCCTGCACGGCTGCTGTTCTGATAGAAGGATCCCTTGTAGATGGAGTGTCACTGCTCTTTTGACTTTAAGTCTGTGTTTCCTGGAACTTTATGCTGCTGTCTCCTGTCCACTGGATTTTATCACCTGGGGTTGCCAAGCTTCTCTAAATAGTATAAACAAGGCTGTAGACTCTCACAGAGGCCATCCAACATTCAATTCATTCATTCATTCATTCACTCACTCATACATATTCACTGAGCTCTTTCTATGCAGAAGGTGCTGAACCGGCAGGTGGCTAGGACCTGGGAATGTCATGGTAAATAGAACAGTCCCATGTTCATGAAACTTAGAGTAACTTGACTCTGGAACAACGTGGGGGTTAGGTTCACCAATTCCCATGCAGTAGAAAATCTGCGTATAACTTTTTTTATTTTTAAGGTATACTTACTTATTTGAGAGAGAGAGCATGAGAGCACAGGGCAGGGGCTGTGGGAGAGAGGAGCAAGATTCTTAAGCAGACTCTGAGTGCAGAGCCCCACACGGGGCTCAATCTCATGGCCCTGACATCATGACCCAAGCCGAAATCAAGAGTCCAGTACTTCACTGACTGAGGCACCCAGGTGCCCAGAAAACCCACATACAACTTTTGGGCCCCCAAGAACATAACTGCTCATAGTCTTCTGTTGACAGGAAGCCTTACCAATAACAAAGTAGGACATTAACACATATTTTGTAGGTTATATATTCTATACTGTATTCTTACAATAAAGTCAGCCTAGAGGAAAGAAAATGCTGTTAAGAAAATCACGAGGAGGAGAAAATAGACTTACAGTATTGCACTGTATTTATTGGGTAAAAAACTCTGTGTACAAGTTGACCTGCACAGTTCAAACCTGTGTTGTTCAAAGGTCAACCGTATAAGCTCCTAGAGAAGGCGGCAGGGGTATCTAGTCTCACGGCTAAGGGAGAGTCTCTGCAGGTGTGTATTTAAGGTGGAATGGGTTATCCAGACAGAGATGGGGAGGCAGAGGATTGCAGGCCTAGGGAAGAGTGTGCATGATGACTAGAAGTAAGGTTTGGGGGGTGGGGGGGCCACAGAAGAACCTGGAAGAGGGGGAAGGAAAGGGAATTTCAAGCAGGCCCCACACCCAGCCTGGAGCCCAACACATGACCCTTATATTATGATCTGAGGTGAAGTCAAGAGTCAGATGCTTAACTGACTGAGCCACCCAGGTACCCCAATGTGTTACTATTTTTTTTTTAAGATTTTATTTATTTATTTGACAGAGAGAGATCACAAGTAGGCAGAGAGGCAGGCAGAGAGATAGGAAGGGAAGCAGGCTCCCTGCTGAGCAGAGAGCCCGATGTGGGGCTCGATCCCAGGACCCTGAGACCATGACCTGAGCCGAAAGTAGAGGCTTAACCCACTGAGCCACCCAGGTGCCCCGTGTTACTATTTTTTTTTAATATTCTTTTTTTTTTTTTAAGATTTTATTTATTTATTTGACAGAGAGAGAGAGAGATCACAAGGCAGAGAGGCAGGCAGAGAGAGAGAGGGAAGCAGACTCCCCACTCAGCAGAGAGCCCAATGCGGGGCTCGACCCCAGGACCCTGAGATCATGACCTGAGCTGAAGGCAGAGGCTTAACCCACTGAGCCACCCAGGCGCCCCCCGTGTTACTATTTTTTAAGCACATGTGTCACACTGGGGCATGAGTATCTAGCTGCCTTTCTCTCCCCGCCAGCCTTTGGATTCTGTGAAGTCCCTATCTACATTCTCAGGGCCCAGGACAAAGCACATAGTAAATGCTGCACTGAGCCCAGTGGAGCCAGGGCCCCAGCCCTGGCCTTGTCTGGTGCCTTTCCTTTCCCCAGCACTCTGGTTCCCAGCTTGTGTCCGGAATTTGCTTGAGTTACGGCAGAACTCTCCTAGGTAAGAACAAGGCAACAGTACCTGTGAGGACCTCTTAGTATCTCAGTACACCAGTCATTCAGATTTTGGTAGCTACAAAGCGTATCTGGGCAAAACTCTGAGGACAAGGTGAGAGAATGTTGACATCGAAACCCACTCTCTTTCCTTACTTGCCAGGAAAAACTCTGTAGGCCATTGGTTTTTTAGGTCCTGTGTCCCACAGGATCTAGAGGCAATTCATTTTCTAATAGTTCTCTCCCCCGACCAAAAAAAAAAAAAAAAAAACCCTGAGAATTTTAAGTCATGTTTATGAAGCTATTAAGAAAAACCAAGTGCTTCATAACGAGCTTCTAAAAATCTGTTCCCATGTTAGGTTCTCCTTGGCTTCCAGTGGGTCCTAGAAAATCTGGAGCAAGGCTGTTTTCGATGCATCTCACTACCCCTGCTACCGGGTGTCCCTTACCTCAGTCACACAAATGACTTTCCATTTCTTACGCTTGCAGATGGAATCACAGCCCTCCTAGACCCCGTCTACCCCTCCTAACCTTCTGATGGACACACACAAAAGAAACCCGGCCTGCCCAGGAAGCTGAGGCCGTCGGGTTCCACACTGGGCCCTCCAACTCCCTGTTTCGCTGCTTTCCGAGAACAAGCAGTGTGGCAGGGTGGAAAGAAAGTGACCTTTGAGGTTGGAAATTTCTTCGGCTTTGGCATTTATTAGTGTAGTGATTGCGAGCAGGTTATTAGACTTCTCTAAGCCTCCGTTTTATTACCTGTGAAAGAAATGGCATTTCTACCTCATAGTAATGAAGAAGTACAGTCAAAGGCTCTTGCTTCTCTGTTCAGCTATGGATATGTATTCCTGAACACCTAGGCTGTGTCTTTCTTCTGCACCCCTGGCTCAGCGCCGCTCACCTGAAGGTCCTTGGAGGCCCAAGGCCTCAAACAACAAAGGCCACAGATCTGAAAGCCCTGAAGGCTTCTGGAGGACTGCTAAGACCTTGAAACTTTAGTCCAGGGCTTCCAAGAAGGGGGAGTCCAAGGCTGGATGAAATGTACAAGAACTTTGTTAAGGGCAATGTCTGTATGAGAGACAGGGGAGGGGAGGCTAGGAAGGACTCAGAAGAAGGGTTCTCGGATCACGGATCGAGTCTGGCCAGAGGTAGGAAGGTTGGGGAAGGCATCCTAGAAATCTGTGCCGTCTAAGAAAGGTCCGGCAAGGCTCTCAGGGAATCTTTGAGGCAACGCTGCTGTCAAAGATGGCCAGCATCTCCCAGGAAGAGCCCGCCTTATTATCCCCACTCCACTCAGTCCCTCCCTGGGAACAGCCTCTGAGAGGCATGTCTCCTTTGCCCCACTGCATTTCAGAATATGGTAGCTGGGGCCCTGGTCAGTGGTGCCCAGTGTCCCTCCTAAAGCAAAATGAGGCAGTGATATAAAGGACAAAGATGCATTTCCTTATCTTGAGGGTTAAGTATTATTCCACTACTTTTCTAGCTACTGGGAAGTTTCTGTAAAATAGAAGATTGGGAATTGTTTGGTTTTATTGTGGAGTGGTCCCGTCTTTAATATTATAATATGAATCCTCAAGGTCTCAGAGAATTCTAGAAGGTCAGAGCTGGCATCACATTTTAGAATTTCCTCTACCCCATCTCTTTGAAAGGGAGTCCATGGGTCAAGATTCTGTGGCTCAGCTCCACTCTTTCTGGGAATGAAGAGTCAGGGCCACTGAAACCCTAATTAAGTGCCCTTGGCTGTGGTTCTGCCCTTGAGTGTAAGTCTCAACTTCCTTCCTGATCATGTTCTACATCCAGTGTGATTCAACCTAGCTGTGAATTAGCTAGAATTATCCAAGGAGCTATTTAATAATATACACGACAGACGCCTTTAATCAGTGTCTCGAGGTTGGGAGCGGCACAGAAATCCGCATTTTCAAAAGCTCACTAGAAGATTCTCATGGTCAGCCAGGTACACAAACCCTGATGAGGCCCATCAAACTCTCCATTAAGGAAGATGGTGAAGACAGCAAAAAAATTTACCAGCTGCACTTGAATTCCAACTCAGGTTTTCTTCCTTGCTTGGAAACTGTGCTACCTCTTAGCAGTCACCTTCCTTACATCTGACCATGTGTCTTTCATGGCTCGGGCTCTTTTGCAGGTGTCATGACAGGCCCACAATCACGGAGCTAGATGGTTCCTTCTGCACGGACCTGACCCTTGGCACCCCCGAGGAAGGCAGTTGAGGCGTCTCTCTTGCATGTTTTCAGAGGAATCTTCACTAAAGATCCAGGCGTTTGGAAAGCTTGTTACCCTCTCTTGGGAGATGAGAGCCATCTTGGCCACAAGGTCAGTAGCATATCCAGTCCAAAAAGACACTCAAAGGAATGTGACACGAAAATGCATATGGAAGCAGCCCAATCAGCTCACCTTCCACGTGCCCTCCTACTTCTGCCCGACAGGTGCCCTGCTGACCCAAGAGAACTGCCCTCAGCTCCCCGAGAGCTGGCAGCCTATTGCTAGTTGTATGGAACTCTTTTCCAGAAGCCCTCATTCTCCAGGCCCCTTTGAAATCCTTGTAGATCTGGCTTGGCACCCTCCCCAGCACAACCCCCTGTTCACCTGAACTCCCCTGCTTCCTGGCTCCTCTCCTTCCTTCTGGGATCCCATGGTGGGCCTGCCTTCTCCCTGCCTCGCAGTCTGGAGAAGATGCTGGCCCAGTGAGTTTGGTGGCATGACCACGTCACTGCTCCATTCCTCTCCGGCCCTCCACCTCCCCCAACCCCGGGGGCTTTGTCTCTCTCCCATGTCACAAGCAGCATCCGTTGGTGACAGAGAAGAGAAAGGGCGGTCTTCTCATGGAGTTTAGCTTTGTTATTACTCTTCCACTTAGTGACCTTGTAAAGTTAGTGTCCTACCATGCCATCCCATCCAGATGTTTCATTCACTTGTAGTTACTTGTAATAGAAAACTGCCCCCTGCTCCCCCGCTTCCCAACTTTGCACAAGTTCCCTCAGGATCTGCAGGATCCGCGGATAATACACATCCCTTGTCCATCTCAACACTGAGCCTCTCCACTGGACCTGGCGAGGACCCCTGACCGGGCGGTGCATTGTGACGAGCTCCTGTTGGGGTGAACCTCCTTTGGTCTCAAGGATTGAGAAGTCTCATTTCCCTTCTTTTTTTTTTTTTAAAGATTTTATTTATTTATTTGACAGAGATCACAAGTAGGCAGAGAGACAGGCAGAGAGAGGGAGGGGGAAGCAGACTCCCCGCCGAGCGGAGAGCCCGATGTGGGACTCCATCCCAGGACCCCGGGATCATGACCCGAGCTGAAGGCAGAGGCTTTAACCTGCTGAGCCACCTAGGTGCCCCTCATTTCCCTTCTTTGAGAGAGCATCAGCCCAACCGGAATGCCAGGTGCCTCCCCAGATCAATCCTTAAGGTGCTGTCACCCAGAAAGATCGGGAGAGTCGGCTCTCATGAAGGGTGGTGCCGCCTGACCCTCTGGATGAAGACTGAGTAGACAAGGCTGAAGTCTGAGGTTAAAGGCTTGGCTCTCACTGTGCTTGAGAAATGGCTGTGCTATGCCAGGAGGAGTCAGTAATTGTCAACAGGCTTTAGAAAACAGAATTATGGGTCTGGCCGGAGGAAGAAGTAGCGGGGGCACTCAGGGGACTGACGCTCTGTTGCTGCTCTGCCTTAAGCATGTGATGTGTCAGTCATTCAGACGTCTCTTCTAAGCCTGGGCAGCTCACGAGAAAGGAGACAGGCAGTGCCTCGGGCCTCTTGGAGCCAAGAGTCAGGGGACACTGACTGTCTCTGGGCCACTCTTTGCTCTCCTGAGAACCGTGCTGAATGACGGAAAGCCAAGTAAGTGGCTTTTTCTAAAATGTTTTGAGTATGTGGGAGACAGAGTTTTATTTTGCTTTATCAGTTACGCCCTCTAATGCCCTGCAGGCTGGGACAGCACAGTGTTGAGATGCTAACGGAGATGCAAAAGGAAAAGATAAGTAGGTAAATAAGTAGGTAAAAAATAAGTAGGTAAATAAATAGGTAAAAAAAAAAAAATCTAAACACATCAGGGACAGGGCTGACCTGTCCCTGATGTGTTTAGATGGGACAGTTGACATAACCTCCCACAGCTCTGCCGTCCTCAAAGTACACTCATTATTCATTTATTCGGGCAGTCATTTATTAAACATTCTCAGTATGCTTACTGTATGCCAGACACAGAGCTAAGTGCTAGGAGCTCAAAGTCAAAGAAGACATAAGCCTTGACAGACTTGACCCTGATAAGCTTGAGTCCAATAATTGGGTCCGCCATGTTAAATACACAAGTGGTGGGCAGAGGGATGGATGCTGTAGTAGGACACAAAAGAGAGGTTGCCTCTTCTACCCAAAGAAGTCAGCATCCCTTGAGCTGGGTTGTTGTTGTTGTTGTTTTTTAAGTATTTATTTATTTGAGAAAGAACTAAAGAGAGCATGAGAGGGGAGAGGTCAGAGGGAGAAGCAGACTCCCTGCCAAGCAGGGAGCCCAATGTGGGACTCGATCCCGGGACTGCGAGATCATGACCTGAGCTGAAGGCCCTTGCTTAACCAACTAAGCTACCCAGGTGCCCCTTGAGCTGGGTTTTGAAGGGTACGTATGAAGTCACCAGGCAGCCAAGAAGTAGGGACCAGGGACACCTGAGCAAACAGCAAGACATAGTAGAGAAATGACAAGTATGTTTGTAAAGCTGGAGTATGAAGAATGAAGATGGAGTATGAAGCGTGTGGAGGATGAGGCGATGGATGGGAAGATAGTGTTTAGGTGCATAAAGAGGGCACAACAGGTTATGATTAATGGTGAGAATGTATGAAGAGTGTGCAATCAGAATTTAAGAGACTAACATGCCATGAAAAAGAGTTTGGAATTATCCTATAGATCATGTTGAATCACTGATATTTCTTAGATAAGGCAAGGACATAATCATGTTTGTATTTTATAAATGTCTTATAAATCATAATATATTGTGTGAAGTTCCCTCTGGTAGCACTGAGAACAGGCTGAAGAAAGGGGTGAGACTAGAAACAAGGATGCCAGATGTATTTGTCAATTTTTCCAGTTAACAGTCACAAAAACCCAGTTTAAACTAGCTTGCGCTGAATATATAGATAAAGAGAGAGAAAGCCCTGTAGTCAGTTGGAAAACTTTCAGGCACAGTTGGATCCAGGAATGCAAACAAGGCCATCAGATCTCTCTCCACCTCTGGATTCTGCCAGTTTTCTCTTTTCTTCATGTGTTACATTCCGTCACACTATAGACAGATTGTATCCACATGCCAGGAATGATGGTTGCTGGAACCCTCAAGACTGTATCTTGATTCAGAAGTGAAAGAGAGCTCCTTTCCTCCAGAATCCTTATATCAGATTTCATGGAAGCGCTCTGATTGGCTCTGTATGGAACATATTTGCCCCGATGGTACCATGATTGTCCAGGTCTTAGTGATGCGCCGGCCCTATGGATTGAAAGGATACTTTCCTAAACTTCCCTAAAAGAAAAGCTGGTCCAGTTATCAAAAGAAGGAGGAATTGAGGGTATATAGGACGGACAAAATTATATCTCCCACAATCCACTTCATTTAGATAAAAGCTAATCAAGACCTGGGCTTGTAGGGCGCCTGGGTGGTTCAGTGGGTTAAGCCGCTGCCTTCGGCTCGGCTCATGATCTCAGGGTCCTGGGATCGAGCCCTGCATCGGGCTCTCTGCTCAGCAGGGAGCCTGCTTCCTCCTCTCTCTCTGCCTGCCTCTCTGCCTGCTTGTGATCTCTCTCTGTCAAATAAATAAATAAAATCTTTAAAAAAAAAAAAAAAAAGAACTGGGCTTGTGGAAGAAGGGATAGATTCAATAACTTCTTTTTTTAAAGATTTTATTTATTTTAGAGAGAGAGAGAGAGATTGAGAGAGAGAGCATGTGAGGGGAGGGGTAGAGGGAGAGGGAGTCAGAGAAAATCTTGGGCGGACTCCTTGAAGAGCACGGAGTTAGAGGCAGGGCTCGAGCTCATCACCCTGAGATGGTGACCTAAGCCAAAACCAAGAGCCAATTGCTTAACTTTGGGGGCCCCAAAATCTTCTTCTTCTTTTTTTTAAGATTTTATTTATTTATTTGACAGAGAGAGATCACAAGTAGGCAGAGAGGCAGGCAGAGAGAGAGAGAGAGAGAGATTGGAGGAAGCAGGCTCCCCACTGAGCAGAGAGTCCAATGCGGGACTTGATCCCAGGACCCCGGAATCATGACCTGAGCCAAGGGCAGAGGCCTTAACCCACTGAGCCACTCAGATGCCCCGCCCCAACAGCTTCTTAAGAACCAATGTTTAAAGAACAGTTTTTCCTCTACATGAGAGTTTCTGTGCAAAGGCTGCTACCTGTGGCCGCCAGAGCTCAGGGATGTGTTCTCCGAGACTGTCCGGGGCCCCTTGCCTTTCAGGCTGCCTGTCAGGTGACGAGCTGCCCTGCTAGTAGGTTGTTGGGAGGTGCTGATTTCAGGAGTGTAGCTTTCTTGCCAGGCTGGTTGGCAGAGGACCCAGAGATGGTGGCAGTCCCCTCCGGCGTGGGGAAGGGCTGGCTGGCAAGGCTACAGGAGGCTCCCGGCTGCTAAAACTCTCTCAACTGGCTTCAAGGACTGAGAGAGGCCAAGGGGGCTTCCAAGGACAGGACATTTCTCATGCTAATGAGGGAGGGAGGCAACAGCCCCGGTGCAGCAGATTTCTGTCTTTATGCTGAACATCAGGCTTTAGCTGAGGACAGGTGAGAGCAAGGACCTCTGTTTCTGGAATCACTTTCACAGTTCATGCTCCCAGAGCTTTCATGCTGATCTTCTGTCTTCCAGCGGCCACTGTGCCTAACTGTAGCCCTTCCCTTCTCACTCTGCCCCAGCTGGGTCTCCGAGGCCCCCCTTCCACCTAGAGCAGACCAGAGCTGAGACTGGGAGGACCCCTGGCAGTCAGAGAAAAAGGTCATCTTCCTGTCCTTAGGAGTTAGTGACACTCACCCCAGACCCTGAACTTCTCAAAATCTGTGGGCATCTTCCTCAGAAGAAATGCTTTCCATGTGCAAGCAAGCCCGATGCTGTGCGTGTGTGCCTGTGTTTGGAGGCATGTGTGAGTGCAGAAGGGTTCATACATCCTTGGAAAGATGTTCACGACATATTGTTAAATGAAAAAGAAAGTTTCAAAACAGTATACCAAGTACCTGATGTCGCAAAATGTGGGAATGTAGTTACGTAAGAAGTCTAGAAGAAAATACACTAAAATGTTCGTAGTGGTTTTCTGTTTCATAAGAGTCCAGGATGGTTTGTATATATAGATTTTTTAATTTTGGCTTCTTTTGTTTATTCTTATTTTTTAAATTTTCTGTAATAAAATGTTAGTTTTTTTTTTTTTTTTTTTAAGATTTTACTTATTTGACAGAGAGAGATCATAAGTAGGCAGAGAGAGGGGGGAAGCAGGCTCCATGCTGAGCAGAGAGCCCGATATGGGGTCAATCCCAGGACCCTGAGACATGACCTGAGCTGAAGGCAGAGGCTTAACCCACTGAGCCACCCAAGTGCCCCTAAAATGTTAGTTTTTTAAACACAGGTTCAAAGGTTGTTATTTATTTCCTTGTCAGAGAGAGAGAGAGAGGGGAGCAGGCAGAGGGAGAAGCCGACTCCCCGCTGATGTAGGACTTGATCCCAGGACCCTGGGATCATGACCTGAGCCAAAGTCAGATGCTTAATGACTGAGCCACCCAGGCGCCCTTTAATAAAATGGTCTTATATGATAATAACAATACTCCTACTAATAACAAACACAGTCTAGTATCAAATACTATCCTGATACCTTTTTCAGCTTGAGACCTGAACAGTCAGCATGGAACTAAGAGAAATCGAAGCCATTGTATTGGACAGAATGTTGATGCACCCACAAAATGTGTATGTTGAGATCCTAACCCCCAATTTGAGGGTATTAAGAAGCATGCCCTCTATAGATGATTCTGTCATGAGGTCATGAATGGCCCCAGAGAGCTCTCTCACCCCGTCTGCCATGGTGAGAAGACGGCTGTCCGCAAACCAGGAAGTGGGCTCTCACCAGACACGGAATCTGCCTTGATCTGGACTTCCAGGCTCCCGAACTGTGAGAAAAGAATTTCTGTTGTTTATCAGCCATTCAGTCCATGGTATTCTGTTTCATCAGCCTGGACAGACTGAGGCAAACTTGAATCTAAAAAGATTCAGAGGACTCGGGCACTCAGTCCTACATGGGCTCTTGTGTATGTGTGCGTCCAATGAGCAAGGAATTCCGAGAGTGTGGCCCCATCCCGAGGACCGGTATTCCCTGGGTCTATCCATGCAGGGAGCGAGAGAGATAAGGGATCACTAAACCCGACATGGGACTTGAGGTGAAGGGGGAGGTGATTGGCATAGGGAAATAAATACAATTATGAGAAGAGCATTTGCTGGCTGTGTTGGCTAACTGGAATGACCCATGAGCAATGCCCTTGTGATGGGGTTCTGCCACTGGAGTAAAATCAGTGGAACTCATTCCATTAATTTTTTTTTTTAATTAGAAAAACCCTTCTTATACTATATTACCCACTTACCACCCAACCCCTATTTCAGGATCCTAAACCCCACCACAAGAATTTGAGTTGCTAAGTTTTTTGGAGTCTGACACGGTTGGAAGTGTGAAATGCAGCCATCTGGCAGGCCAGAAAGCAAGTGGTTTTGAAATATTTATTTCCATGAAGCATTAGCTATGATTTTTAACTATGTATTGCGAGTTCTGAGCAGACTCAAAGCTTTGGGCTCTGGTCAGCCAGCCAGGAACCCTTGGCTGAGCTATTTTTCCCTGAAGAGAAAGCAGGTCTTAGGCTTAACAGCAAAATGATGGCTCCCCTTCTGCTTTGTATGCCTTTTTGTATTTTTTGTAAAAATCTTGGTCGAGAGAAAATGTGCTGACACTGAGATTAATAACCCAGGATACTCTCATAGGCCCCATGAGCTTTAAAAGTGTTTTAGAGAGCCGGGTGGCCAAGAGGAGGGGGAAAAAGTCCATCTTGGTCAGTAACACGAGTTTAAATTTGGGGTTCCCTGGTAAAGTACCTACAAGGGCCTTTACCTTTCATTAATTACACAATAAACTACTCTTCAGTGAAAAAGGCTTACTGGTTATGGGAGACAGACGAAGGAAGGCATTTCAGTACCCTCTGGGCAACAACCATATCCCAGACCCGGAGAGACGGCCTCCCTTTTGCACCTGCTTGCAGAGATGCTCAGCTCTGAGTGGACCTGCTCCTTTCCCAGGGTGGGACATGGGTCCCCTTATCCATATCTGGTAGAGTCATTATATGCTAGTTCTCCTTCTACTGTTGTTGGGAAAAAATGGGAGCAACGAAGACTGAAAGACAAAGACTTTTTGAGTTTTTGTTTTTTCTTTTTCTTTTCTTTTTTTTTTTTTTTTTAAAGTTTCCAGCTGAAGCAGTGAATTTTGGATCACTTACTTGGGAGATGTTCTTGGGGCTTTTCCAAATCATTTTAAGAAGGCAGGTGCTTTCTGAAAATGAGCATTCTGCTTCTGGGTTAATTTTTGAAGGCCATCTGTGATTGATTTACTAGAGTGCTAATAATATTTTACTTTCCTCTGTTTTTTTCCCCAAAGCGTCCTAAACTTCTTCCCTAATCCTGTATACCCAGCTCAGCTGTAGAGAGGCCAAAGTCACGGGCTACGTGGTATTTACGGTTTTATGGGAAAGCTCATTTATAGGCTGGTGGTCTTCCCCAACCCTAATGTTGGGTGAGGAGGTGGGTATTCTGTTTAGAACAAAATGCACCTGAGATTTCAGGGTCTGTATTAGGGGTCTTTTCTCTACCATGGAAAACAAAAATCCCACAAAGAGTGGTAGGTTAGGGTTGCAGAGAAGGTAATAAGAGATAGTATGTCAGCTATAGCAGTGATGTTACAGCAGCCGAGAAGGGGTCAGATTCTATGCTAAGCCCTTGTCCTGGACGATTTCATGTAATCCGCAACACTCTGTGAGGAAACTACTATTACAACCATACCTATGGTCTAGAAAGGTTAAGTAACCTGCCTGAGTCTTTTTTTTTTTTTTTGGTTTGTTTTTTGGGGGTTTTAAAATTTTATTTATTTATTTTTTTTTAAAGATTTATTTATTTTAGGAGGGGGACAGAGTATCCCCAAGCAGACTCCCCACTGAGTGCGGAGCCTGACTTGGGGCTCGAGATCAGGACCCCGAGATCATGACCTGAGGCAAAATCAAGAGTCAGGAGGGTCAACCGACTGAGCCACCCAGGAGCCCCTTTTTGAATTTTTTTAAATTGAGGTACAATTGACAAATAAAATTGCACATATTTAAAGTATACAACGAGGTGGTAGATATATATATAGAGAGAGAGATATATATCTATATATACACATATTTATGCTGTGAAGGGATCACCACAATTAATTAACACATCCATCACTTCACGTGGTTATCTTTTTTTTAGCAGGGATGGGGGGACAGTGTTTAAGATCTACAGTCTTAGTAAGTTTCAAGTTTACAATAGAGTCACCGTGTATATTAGATTACAGAACTTATTCACCCTATAACTAAGCGTTTATATGCTTCGACTAGTATCTCCCTGTTTCCCCATCCCCCAGCCTCTGACCACAGCCATTCTATTCTTTCTTTCTATGGGTGCTACTTTTTTTTTTCTTTTTTAAGATTCCACATGTAAGTGATAGCATACAGTATATGTCTTTGCCTAAGGCTAATTATAACGTAACAGGCTAATGATAACAGGACTTGAACCCAGAGTACTGAATACAATAACTTGTGTCCCTACGTCCAACACTATATTCTCTAGAAGGAAGTAGGGAGAAGGCATTTTACAATTAATCCACTCTCTTAAGAAGTTGTCTTCTGAGTTAAAAGAACCGTTTCCTGTCTTTAGTCCAACTCCTCTCTCAGCTCTGGATCTAGAGCCCACGCTCAGTGGTCCAGATGACCTCCAGTCTCTCTGCACTGTGGCTTATTGGTGTTAACAGTACTTACTTGGTTAAAGGCTTGAGGAATCTCCTGCCAGAGAATTTATCCTGAGAAAAATAGCAGCCAGAAGTGGGGAAAGTCTTTGTGTCCTGCCAATCACTGGGATTTGTCTCCTAATCCCATCTGAGTAATACTGAGAACAAGGAAGGAGCTGATTATCTGGTCTATTTCCAGTCTTCTGTTGACATTACTATGAGTCCATGTAGCTTGTTAGAGAAGCTTCTTGGAGCATCATAGAAGACACCTTTAGGGCTGTTTGCCCAACTAGCCCATCTTCCTTGACACTGACATATACAGCCACGGGATGACTCTTGGCAGCCACGATACAGCGCTGTGCTGGTACTTCCTCCTTGCCTCACCCCACCCCTACCTTGGAAAGCGCAGGCGTGGGTAGCTGACTGAGGCTGAACCAATCAGAGCCCCTTCCAGGAACTAGGAACTGGGACTAAGAGAAGGTTAATGGCTGGACCTGCAGCATGTAAACTTGGGAGCGATTTCCACCAAGTGGATCGATACACCAAGAGAGCTGGTCTCAGATGTGGCGGAAAAAAAGAAAAGAAAAGACAAAGCAAGTAAATTTATTGCACTGGGAAGAACAGAGGCAAAAGTGGAGAGCAAATACAGATGACTTTCCTGTCTCTGCTTCTAGTCCCCTTCCTCTAGCCTTTGACTCTGGACACCCCCAGTTTTGTTTTGTTTTTTAATAATAAATGAATTTTTTAAATAAAGATTTTTGAGCAAGGAGCCCAACATGATGTGGGGCTGGATCCCGACCCTGAGATCATGACCTGAACCATGAAGGCAGGTGCCCAACTGGCTGAGCCAGCCAGGTGCCCAACAGATGAATTTTTTAAAAAGATTTATTTATTTATCTGAGAGAGAGAGAGTGCACGCAAACGCAAAGGGGAGGAGCAGAGGCTGAGAGAAAGAGAGAATCCATGGAACAGTCTCCTCCCAACAAGAGGCTTGATCCCAGGACTGGGGATCCCAGACCTGAGATCGTGACCTGAGCTGAAACCTAGAATCACTATTTAACCAACTGAGCCACCAAAGTGCTCAGGATAGTGCTAAGGATAAATGAAAAAATTTTTAATACCTTTATTTTTTTTAACTTTTTTTAAATTTTTTTAAAGATTTTGTTTTTTTATTTGACAGAGATCACAAGTAGGCAGAGAGGCAGGCAGAGAGAGAGAGAGAGGGAAGCAGGCTCCCCGCCAAAAAGAGAGCCCGATGTGGGGCTTGATCCCAGGACCCTGAGATCACGACCTGAGCCCAAGGTAGTGGCTTTAACCCACCAAGGCACTCAGGCACCCCAAAGAATAAATGAATTTTTATCTTAAACCATATTGAGATGGTTTCTAAATGTGCAATAGGGAATTCTGAGTTTTATGAGTTAGGACATAGTATAATTTATTCATTGAAGCCATGGTGATAGTTTTGTTTCCTCTGTACGTACATTAATTTTGGTCAGTCCCGAGGTGACAGTTTATCTTCTTACTGCCTTTCACAAGGTGGGAAAGAAGGTATGGGGTCAGCACCCCTGGAAGAGAAACAGCTTTACAGCAAATGTATGTTTGATAGAGAGCATGTATTATTTTGGAATATGATTGGCAACACATTTTCTCACTATTTTTTTTTCTCCTTTATCTAGTCTACAACTCTGAAGATGCTAGGAGAACAAATCTTATCCACAAATGCACTTGCTTTTCTTTATGTCCCTAGAATGTGAGCCAAGAAGAAAGCAAGGTCTTTGCTTTCATCACAAATCAAATAGATAAGCTGAGAGTCCTACGAGGGTCTCACAAACAGCCATGGGGAAGGGAGTGAGCACGAGTGAGGGCCGGGGGGCTCTGGGGATAAATAACCCAGCTATAGGGTCAGAAGGACTCAAGTCAGATGCAAAGTTTCATGACACAGCCCCACTGCGATCTCCCTCCTTCTTCAAGTGCCCTGGAGGGATGGCCCCGAGAGCACTGTAGCATTGAAATTAGTTTCCTAGAGCTGCCATCACAAATTACCACAGACTGGGTGGTTTACAACAACAGAAATGTATGGTTTCACAGTTCTGGAGACTAGAAGTCCAAAATCAAAGCATTGGCAGGACCAGGCTGCCCCTGAAGCCTCTAGGGGGGGATCCTTCCTTTCCTCTTCCAGCTTCCTTGCGGCTGACCCGTGCCCAGTCTGCCTCTGTCAGCTCATGACCTCCCTGTGCGTCTTCACACTGTCTCTCATCTGCACGTTTGTGTCCACTGTCCTCCCATCACGATATCAGCTGTATCAGAGTAGGTGCCCACCCTACTCCAATATGACCTCATCCTAACTAATTACATCTGTGTCAACCCTATTTCCAAATAAGGTCACATTCTGAGGTACTATGGATTAGGACTTTAACATACCGTTTCCAGGTAGGGATAGTAATTCAAATCATGACCTCATCCATGGGGGGTTTGGCAACCTTGAGCTTGACTTGAGGCAGCATGAGTGTCCCAAGGGGCCCGACACAGTTGGTCTGTTAAGCTAACTGATGAACCTCAGCGAATTTGGTGAATTGATTGGACAGCATGTCAGAAGACAACTTTCACGAGGCCCCCAAGGATGAGAATTTATCCTAACAAAGGGAATCCCCAGGAATGGAGACTTATTTAGTAGTGGTTTTTTTTCTTTGTTGTCTATAATAATAGATAGTGACGTAGATTCAGTGAAATCCAATCATGTAAACTTGCTTTCCCTCTTTCTCAAAGTAGTTTATCCCAGTGACCTCAAATCACCTTCCTTAGGAAATGACCCTTCAACTGACTTTGAATTTATTATAAACAAACGATATCTTTTGCTTTGATGATAGGAAAGTACAGCATTTCCAGTATCTACCAGTCTAGAGACTGTGCTTTTTAAATAAAAGGCGTTAACTCACTCAGCAATTATTTATTGAGTACCTGTTATATACTGGTTTTAGTTCTAAATGGGGATACGTATTTCTAGTAAAAACACAGATAAGGTCATGTTCTTAAGCTCTTTTCCCTAGGGTGTTGCTGTCCAGTGGAAATATAACAGAAGCCACATATGTAATTTTATTTTTTGAGTAGTCGTATCACAAAAAATAAAGGAAACAGGTGAAATTCATCTTAACAATGTGTTGTACTTAACTCAATATATGCAAAATATTTTATCAATGAGGCATTTTATATCCCTTTTAATACCAAGTCTTCAAAATCCAGTGCATATGTTTACATACAGCTCATCCCAGGTAGGACCTAGCTCACATTCAAGTGCTCGGTAGCCACTGTGGCTAGTGGCTACTGTGTTGGTCAGCACAGAGGCAGGGATTGGAGGGAGATAATAAAGAAATGAACAAATAAGATCATTTTAGATAGGGATATGATCTATGAGGAAAACGAAATAAGGTCATGGGATTAAGAGTGACTGGATAGGGTCCTTTTATTTTTTATGTATTTATTATTTAAAAAAAGATTATTTATTAGAGAGAGAGGGCAAACGTGCGAGCAGGGGATGGGGCACAGGGGGAGGGAGAGAGCGAATCTCAAGCAGATTCCCCATTAAGCGCACAGCCCAACACAGGGCTTGATCTCGTGACCCACACCCCCTGCCCCGAGATAATGACCTGAGCTGAAATTAAGACTGCAACCCTTAGCTGACAGAGCCACCCAGGTGTCCCTGGAGCAGATGTCTGTAATCAGATGGGTGAGAAGGACCCTGCTCTGCTACATGGAGGTGGAAGCGGGCAGGGATAACGAGACCAAAGTCTCTGTGGCAGGAAAGCATCTGGGAAGGCTCAGGAACAGAACGAAGGTGAGCGTGGCTGGAGCTCTCCAAGTGTAGTGTGAGCAGTAGGGGGTAGGGGATGGGAGGGTGAGGGCGGAGGAGGTAGGAGGGGCGGGTGGGATGCTAAGAGACCAGGAAGGAGAGGTAAGCGGGCATCCTGTGGGCATTGTAAGGACTTTGGAAACGATGTTGATTGAAATGCTTCGTTTTTATGTGAAATCACATTTGTTTCTGGTGACTACATTCATTTTTAAAGTATCGACATCCATTTAATAATCAATTCTGGAATTTTGCTGGGGATTGATATCTAGATTTTCCATGTGAAGTTTTCAAAAGCCATCCCTTTTCCCTTGTTGAACCTTGGGACATTGTCCTTTGGTGTATCCCTTAATTCCCGTGATTTTCCATAGGTCTCTCGAGTCCACACCTGTAAGTTCCTCCAGTACTCAGGGATGTAATCCAAAGAGGTCTGCAGATGTAAACACATTTTCACTGAGTAAATTCTTTTCTTTACCAGATTGTCCCACATTTTTGCTTTCATTTATCTTTTTATAGAATTTATACTCTTCAATTCGAAGATGTCACTTGATGGGCTAAGCAGAGATACAATAGCAACTGAACTCATTCTTCTCTCTACTGGTTGTTAAAATTGTACCATTCTCCCTACCTTCTTTATTTGCTCTGAACGTACCCATCTTGGTTGGAGTTTTTTTGCACAAGTTTCAGCTCATAGGATGTATGGCTTTCTAAATATCGGTGCTTTCACGATTTCTTTGTCTCGCTATTTACAACAGTTGATGCTGAGACACCTTCCTCCCATCACCCTACGTGACAGGGCATCTTGACTCTTCAGTTTTCCCTTTGTCCAACATTTGGCCAATCCTTATGTTAGTTAGGACTGTCCATTCAAAGGTAAAAGAAACACAGCGCAAAGAAAATGGACTAATTCGTATGATAAGGAAATTGACTGCTTTCAAGCACAGAAGGATCTCAAGTCTCAAAGATGACTCTTTTTTTTTTTGTTAGTTTTGGTTTTGTTTTTCTTTCTTTTTGCTTTGCGTTTTCTGTTTGTCTTCATCTTCAGGAAGCTCTTTGGCTTTCCATACCAGCAGAAAAAAAAAAAAAGTCTCGTTTCTGATAGCACTAGCAAAAATCAGTCCACAAGAGTGTAATAACCTTATGGTGTTCTCATGGGCCAGGTTTGGGGTACAGTCCCGCTCAAGCCAGATGGCCTGCACAGGGTAAAGGTGTTTCCTCAGGGAGAGATCTATCAGAGCTGTGTTGTGAGAAAAGAGCGTGGATATTATCGAAGTGCAAAATAGCCACGGGTCCCCACAGTTTGGTTACAGTGCAGCTGGTACTTGTTCTCTGCTCCCCACACACTCCACCTGTTTAGTGGCCTGGATTTTTGGGGGGATAAAAGGCTCTTGGGGCACCGGGTGGCTCAGTGGGTTAGGCCTCTGCCTTCGGCTCAGGTCATGGTCTCAGGGTCCTGGGATCGAACCCCACATCAGGCTCTCTGCTCAGCGGGGAGTCTGCTTCCCTCCCCGCTTTGCCTGCCTCTCTGCCTACTTGTAATCTCTGTCAAATAAATAAATAAAATCTTTTTGTTAAAAAAAAGGCTCTTCACCAGCTTCCCAGCTTCTGCTTCTTCAGTGCAGCTGAATCACACGATTTCATGGGGACACACTTAGTAGGAAAATCTATGAGAACACGCTGCCACACCATGGATCTGACTCTTCCCAGCTCCCCTGCCCACGTGGAGCCCCCATCCCCAGGATAATCTTCTAATCGTGTAGTTCTCAATGGGCCAGAATCTGTAGAGCCCACCAGACCAGGAAGGAAGTCAGAAAGCTCATTTAGGAGGGGCAGAGAGATACCATGATGAACAGGTGGGGCCTGGAATCTGACATAACAACGAGAAACAAGATCCACCTTGTATTAGACTAACACATGTGGGGAACACATCAGGAAACACACAAGAAACACTGGCAAACCACAAGGAACTTGCAGTATGGTAAAGGGAGAGAACCTCGCAAGTGTATGCTATAGGGGAGTATGTAGGAAGGCCACACGAGGGTTCCTGTCATATCTCATAGATGACTTACAGTTGGAAGGATGAGGGAGGGCGCCATGATAGAGATGACAACCAAGCTGGCCCTTGAAAGACCGGTAGGGTTTTGTTGGCTGGGAGGAGGTGAGAAGGAAGGCACACCTGGCAAAGGGAACGGCTCAAGCAAAGACATGGCGAGTTGGTAGGAGGTCAGAGAATGGAGAGTTGCCCAGATGAGGGGTGTCCTGGGTGGCTGGAGACAGATGCTGAGACCAAGTTTCAATGAGATTGTAGAGGGGTGTTGAGTGCATTGGATTTGGCGGATGATGGAAATGTGGCACGTGCCATAAAAGAAGCACAATCCAAAGGACAAGCAGACATTGTCTGATGGTCTGTGGGACCATTTGAGCTATTTTTTTTAAGGTTTTATTTCTTTATTTGAGCAGGGAGCCCAACTCGGGGCTTGATTGTAGGACCCTGAGACCATGACCCTAGGTGAAAGCAGACACTCAACCGACTGAGCCACCCAGGGGCCCCTCCCTTTCTATACTTTCAAGAGAGTGAGAAGGAGAGCTCTTGAGATCTGGCGGGGGGAGCCGGTCTCCTGACTGCTGTGCGGCTGGTGTTCTGCCATCTAGGGGAGGGAACCCGCCGGTACCTTGCCAGCTGGGACTCATGCCTCCAGAACAGATTATAGTGCCGTCCTGATATTGAATTCTTTTTTTTTTTTAAGATTTTATTTATTTATTTGTCAGAGTGAGCACAGGCAGACAGAGTGGCAGGCAGAGGCAGATGGAGAAGCAGGCTCCCGCTGAGCAAGGAGCCCGACGAGGGACTCGATCCCAGGACGCTGGGATCATGACCCGAGCCGAAGGCAGCGGCTCAACCAACTGAGCCACCCAGGCGTCCCCTGATATTGAATTCTTATTCTTGGTCCCATCTTTGCTCCCTCCAGCCAGGCTGTGTTTATCTGGGGTTTTCTGGTGAAACTGAGGCGGCCACAGGGGCAAAGCAAGGTCCTGGGGCAGGCAGTGGAGACAGCGTGGGCCCTATTTGCATGCTCGGTGTGTGGTATAATTTCCCAGCTGGTCAGAAAGGTCAGCCAGGGAATCTTGGTTGTGAAAATAGAAGGGAGCATAAGTTGCTGACTATTTCTTTCTTAATTCTTTCTCTCTCCTGTCTACCCTGGGACTGGGAGTTGGGTTCTGGTTCTTGCCAGGAGCGTTCCTTCCTTGTCAACTGACTGCCTCTCTTTCTTCCCTTCTCAAAAGGAAGGATGGGTTCCTTGGCTGTATTTCTGGTAGCTTCTGAAAGGCTTTCGATTCTCTCCTGGCAGAGGCTGGCTTCAGTATGACTCGTTCAACATGACATGTTATGTGCATCAGGACTCTGCCCCAGGGTGTCCCCAGAAACACACTTCAGCAAGGCCATCCCTGCTGTCCCCTCAGGGGTTGCTAAAATATGGGAGCAAGGCGTGGCCGAGTTAAAATACATCTGCGTGGGGTGAACCGCATGACCAGTGTGGGTGGCTTCTCATGCTCCAGGATCCCAGGCCATTTGGATGAGGTCACAGATGTCTCTTCTCGGATCCAGACTGGTTCAGAAAGTGCTGGGCAGCAAACAGATGCTCAGATGTGGGGAGGGCTCATTTCTGTAAGACTTTCCAAGTCCAGGGCTGGATTTCAAGAGCCTTCTCCTGCCCTTCTTCCTTTGGGGGAGGATTAGGGGTCGATCTCAGAAACCCAAGGCTGATGCCTCTCCCCCCGCCCATCAGAAGAACAGGTACTGATCTTTTGGCCGGAAAGATGTCTGGACTTTGGTTGGAATATGCTTGAGAAAGCTCCCTGAGCTGTGTGAAGGAAGCCCGTCGCTGATGTCTGCAAAAAGGAAGCCCACACTGCAGGTGGGGAGAGCATCTTAGAGTCAGACAGACGCAGGCAGAAATCCCCAGCTCACCCGCTTGCCTGTGAGATTGGCAAGCCACATTCGGCGCGACCATCTCCGTATTTGTTAGATGGGATATTAGCAATGCTCACACGATGATGATCGTGGAAGGAATTAACAAGATAATGCGTGTACTTGGTTTAGCACAGTGCTTGGTGCTTAGTAAGCCCTCAGTAAGTGATAGGTACGGTTGACATGAAAGCAGTGGTTTTGCCTTTATTGTTCGCCGTTGATTGACTCAAGATGGGGGAGTGGTCCCAAGGCTGGTCTCTGCGTGCACCAGACGGCTGTGGCTCCCCCAGTCCAGGCAGCTGTTACAGAATAGCATTAACATGGGAGCTAATTTAACACAGTGTTAATTTTAAGATGCAGCTGGGTCATCCCCAGGCTCCAGTGCCTTCCCGCTCACGTCTGGCACACTGCCCTGGAGAGACAGTCCTCTCCGTGACTTCCAGATCGACCTCAGGAGGGTGTTTGTGGCTCAGCAATCAAAGGGTTGTTAATTTTATACGCATACCATATTAACACACATTTGAAATGGTCTCATTAGTTTTTCTGCTGATATCCAGCTTTGAAATTATTGCTTTGACTGCAGAGCCTCGGCGGACAGGAGCTCTCATTATTGTTTGGGATAACACCCCCACACACCCATAAATCTAGGACAGCTGCCATTGGGGTTTTTCTCTGTGGTTCCACTGGTCTATTATACTGGCGAGGCGGGAAGTCAGAAACCGCCGCTTTGATGTTCGGTTGGAATAAACGCAGGTAGAGCAAATCAATTGCACAAATGCAGGAAGCGAGCAGGGTGTGTAGGTGAAAAGAATCGGGTGCTACAGTGGACCACAAGCTTGAGAACAATCACTGTGTAACTCAGTTGTGACTAACACTGATGATGGTAAGTGTGTGGGTGTTTGTCCCTTATGCTCAGCCCAGTTAACCCCCCAAAGAAATAACATTACTGTTACATTTTTAGTTTTGTCTTTCTCCAGATCTTAGAACCATTACTTCTCAGGGATTTCTTTTAAAATGAAAGTTAAAAATTACTTTATAAAGCCTTTATTGTTGAAATACCAAGCTGTGCGAGGGTGAGTGCTGAGTCCCTTTCCGAAACAAATGTGGGAGGAGGGGTGCAAAGCACCCACACAGGAAGATCCCATAGTTCTGGGGTGCTCTCCCCAACCTGCAGTCCAGTGGTAGGTAGCAGCCAGGCTGGTGGTTAGCCCTCTCTCTGTGGCTTCCCCTCACCCCTGCTCTAAAGGCATCTGGTCATACAGGGGCACCCCGAGCCCAGGCGTTTACCCTCCTCCACCAGCTGCAGAGCAGCCTGAAAAAGTGTTCATCTCCCTCACCTTGGGACCGGTGCCTGGAACAATGACCAGCTCCCTTGCAGGGTGGGGGAAGATACGTGAGGGTTGGGAGCTTGAGGACACGGGGCTGGCTGTCAAAATCAGGCCTCCCGTCAGAAATGGAGGAGATTGAAGTTCACCGGGCAACTTTACACAGCTGGCATCCTTGGCACGGAACCCCTGCCAAAGAACCCACAGCTAACTGTAACCCGGCCCGCAGGCAGCTGACCGTGCAAACCCCGTGTGTACATCTCAGAAGCACACCCGACCATAGTGCGGGAAACTTCCGCCAGCAGCGTCCCCACCTGCCCACGCAGAGTCAGCACTAAGCCAGCGGGTGCCGGTGCTTGGCGGACGCAGTTCCACATTCTGGGTATTATTTGATCCTCAGGGCAACTCTGTGAAGTCAATGTCATTATTTCCATTTCACAGATGAGGAAACAGAATTTGAGAGTTGAAGCAAGTTGTTGTCCCGGGTCTACCCACTAGGTGACAGGATCGGGATTCAAGCCCAGCTTCTGTCCGAAGCAATTCCAAATTTTCTAGGGCGACCCAGGTAGAATCTGACCCGTGGATGAGTGGGTCTGGGGCCACCCCGAAAACTCAGTGTGAGCCAGGAAGTAAGGCCACTAGCAGTTTTACTAACAATCGTCTGATATACTCTGGCTTTTGATTTTTCTTCCTAATGCATGTAAGCATTTGATCAAAAGGAGTCATTAATAGCATGAGTGTATGTGTGTGTTTTTAAACATTGATTGATTGATTGGTGATTTTAGAGAGACAGAGTCCAGGGGAAC
Source organism: Lutra lutra (assembly GCF_902655055.1). Lineage (NCBI taxonomy): Eukaryota > Metazoa > Chordata > Mammalia > Carnivora > Mustelidae > Lutra > Lutra lutra. The sequence continues at coordinate 17,098,223 of NC_062287.1, read as the reverse complement.
AGGGAGCAGTAGGGAGGGGCAGAGGCAGAAGAACCAGACTCCCTGCTGAGTACAGATCCCCAATGGAGGTAGGGGGGCTGGGAGTTGGGGCTTGATCCCAGGACCCAAGAGTTGGGTCATGACCTGAGCCAAAACCAAGAGCTGCCCGATTAATCAACTGAGCTACCCAGGTGCCCCGATTGTGTGTTTTTAAGGTGTCTTTAAAAAATAATAATAATAAGATTTATTTATTTGAGAGAGAGAGAGAGAGAGAGAGAGAGAGCAGAAGCAGGGAGGAGAAGCGGACTCCCGCTAAAGAGGGAGTCCAGAGTGGGGCTGATCACTGAACACAGAGATCACGCTTCGAACCAAAGGCAGATGCTTAACTGACTGAGCCACCCAGGCACCCCAAGACAGTGTGTCTTAAAGTATATCAATGTGTTTGTGTTTGTGCCTGATGGGCACAGAAATTTTAGAGATACAAAACAAAAAAGAAGAAGAAATTACCAGTTGCTTATAATCTTACCAAAACTTAGCATTCTGGTCTTTTTTTCATTGTATGTGCATATAAACACATGATAAAATACAAACTAGACTTAAAAAAAATCTCAATTTCCCTTTTCCCCCTCAACTTTATATAGTAAGAATTTTCCATATAATTATTTCTTGAAAGTAATATTTCAAAAGCTTTCCACAGGTTCTGGGACGTAGTAAATGGCTAGCTACCATTACTTACGACATAACGATCCTCTAGATGAGTGGACTCATCTAGACTGTAGATCTTTTTGGACTGTAATTTTTTTGACTTTCTGATTTTGATGAATATTTAGGTTGCTACCTTTCCCCCACTATTATAAACAATTGTATTAAAAAGTTTTTGTATGTAAAATTGTGTTTAGGGGCGCCTGGGTGGCTCTAGAGGTTGGGCGTCTGACTCTTGGTTTCCACTCAGGTCATGATCTTGGGGTCCCCTTTTGGGCTCCGCACTCAGCTTGGAATCTGCTTGAGAGTCTTTCTCCCCCACCTCTCTCCCTCTAAAATAAATAAATGTTCTAAAAATAAAGAAAATATTAAAATTGTGTTAATCGTTATATCGTATATGTGAAACGAATATAACTTTCCCAACTATACTCAAATAAAAATAAAAATAAAATAAAAGTGTGTCTGAGTTTCTCATCAATTTCCTAGGTTAGACCCCTGGTAAAGAATTACTGGGTCAAAGCCTAGGCACTTTTTAATTTATCTGGGACACACACTGCCAAACTGCTTTTCTAGAAGGAGCGTATCTGTTTAAATTCTTTTTTTTTTTTTTTCCTTTAAGTAGGCTCCACGCTGGGCCCTGAGATCAAGACCTGAGCCACCCAGGTGCCCCTACCTGTTTAAATTCTAACAGCATTGTGGGAGAGGGTCCATTTCTCCATTTCCTTTCACACGGAACTTGGGTGAGAGTGTGACTTTGGTGAGCAGGGCTGTATTTAAAAACAGCCTGCCTGGCCCCACGTGCTTTTCACCCATGGAAGGACTCAACAAAGGTGAGTTGGGGGGCGCCTGGGTGGCTCAGTGGGTTGGCCCTCTACCTTCGGCTTGGGTCATGATCTCGGGGTCCTGGGATGGAGCCCTGCATTGGGCTCCCTGCTCAGCGGGGAGCCTGCTGCCCCTTGCCTACTTGTGATCTCTCTCTCTGTCTGTCAAATACATAAATAAAATCTTTGGGTGTGGGGGGGGAAGGTGAGTTGGCCTTGAGACAACTCCAGTGAGATCTGGGCATTTCCCCTTCAGGTAAAGAGTTTGGGAGGTAGCGGGTTTCTGCTCTAATTAACCTGACCCTTGTAATGTGTCCTGAAAACCCCTCTGTGCTGCTTGTTATGGAATGTTTGAAGCCCTCCCCATTCCCCCTGCCCCCCCGCCCCTGGGAAATTACTTGCCTATCCATCCTTCTGGCTGGACTGCAAGGTCCACAAGACCCGGTCTGTTTCAACATGCTGAGGTCCAGCACCGAGCCCGGTAGGCAGCGGACACCCGGGGACCATTTGCAGTCAGAGAACCCCAGCACTACAGAAACGTGCTCTGAGCTGAATCATCTTCTTGTGGCTGTGTGGGTTTAAAAATGGAAAAAGAGGGGCGCTTGGGTGGCTCAGTGGGTTAAGCCTCTGCCTTCAGCTCAGGTCATGATCTCAGGGTCCTGGGATCGAGCCCCGCATCGGGCTCTCAGCTCAGCAGGGAGCCTGCTACCCCCACCCCCCCTGCCTGCCTCTCTGCCTGCTTGTGATCTCTGTCTGTCAAATGGATAAATAAAATCTTTAAAAAAAATGGAAAAAGAGTTTCTTATATATGATCAAACAGAATAAGAAAGTGACAGAACATTCTTTAGGATCCCAGCTCTGTAAGAGAGAGAGGGTCAGTGAAAGAGGTAGGGAGGAGTGGCTGGAGAGCCGGAGACCACCGCAGATGGGGAGACCCAAGGCAAGGCCTAAACCCTGAAATATTACCAGGGGTCATGACAGGGAGGGTGATAAGGTTCCCTTTTTGGGGTTTGTCTGCATTTTCCAAAGACTTTATAATGGGTGTGAGCTGGAAACGTTTTTTAATTAAAATTACTGGATCTCTAATAGTTCAAAACCTGTGTGGTATTAACGGTGATCTGGCAAATGTCACCTTACTTATGGAACCCCTTTCTTCAGCTGGAGCCACCTTACTAATGGGCCCGCTTTTCTTCCCAGGGCTGTGATTTTTACTTTCACTTGAAGACCCAGGGTGGAGAGGGCACCGAAAAGCTCACAAAGTTCCTAGCTGTCCCCAACCGAGCCAGTCTCTTCGGGAAGGCGAGGGAATGATCTTCCTCAACGGAGGGGTGGGGGGGGGGGTCCTCAGGTCAGCATTAAATAGATGTGTTGCTTTTCCCAGAGTTGCTTGCAAAGATCGAGTGGCTTCCTCTAGTGAGAATTTACAATTTGATGATTAACAGAAATTCCTCACAGCTCTCCAGGCTTCAGTTCCTATCCCCCCAGCGTTGGCCTCATTACCATCTCTCCTCGCCAGGGAACAGCCCAGACCCCAGGGAGGAACGGCAGACTTGCAGCGGATTATATGGCGGGTCAGGTACTGAGGGGAAGCCCAGGCGGGGAGGTGGGGGCAGGGCAGAGAGGAGGGGGCGAGAAGGGGAGAAGAGGGAGAAACAATAGCTTCTATCTCTGATGGGCTTCTGTTCTGTCCAGCATTTCTTCTACTGCTTGAAAATTTCCCTCCTAGGGGCGCCTGGGTGGCTCAGTGGGTTAAAGCCTCTGCCTTCAGCTCAGGTCATGATCCTAGGGTCCTGGGATCGAGCCCCACATAGGGCTCTCTGCTCAGCAGAGAACCTGCTTCCTCCTCTCTCTCTGCCTGCCTCTCTGCCTACTTGAGATCTCTGTCTGTCAAATAAATAAATAAAGTCTTTAAAAAAAAGATAATTTAAAAAAAAAAAAAAAAGAAAATTTCCCTCCTCTACCTTCTCCCCTATCCTCTCTGCCCCCCACCCCTGCCAGTGACTGTAGGATCCTGTGGCGATAAATACATAGTCCCTGGAAATAGAGACTCCTGGCATTTTCTGACATCACACAGAAGAAAATGTATAATTCTTTTCATCGGGCATGGTTTAGAACATGTGTTTCTCTTTCTGCCTGAATTTCGAGGCCTGTGTGCGTTAAACTCCTCAAACACTGCCTCAGGGCTCTGGCTAGTTAACCCTGGTGCTTCTGGTAGATAATGACTGATACACTTGGTTTCATACTGTAATTCCCCTCACAAATGACTGTGATCCTCCTTAGATGCCCTTTGGGCTAAAATGTGGTATATTTTCTTCTGTTCATTCATTTTTTTCGACGGGTACGTAAAGGGTAGGCTGCTCTGACGAAAGCCTAGCCCCTTTCTTTCTAATATACACGGCCCGACATGAGTGCCACAGGCTGGCAGGTGAGCAGGAGGCTCTGGCCCAGGAGCGCCTTTGAGAAGCCGGTTTCCCTAGGGTTGTGGACCCGCCATCCAATGGGGTGACATCACCAGGTGCTCAAAAGAGGGCCAGACACTGGTGTGCATTTCCGCTTGTTTGCAAAGTGAAAGAGTGAACTCCAGAGCAAACTGGTTATCTTTTTATCTTTAAAAAAAAAAGACCCCAACTTTATTTTTTAGAGCAACTGTAAGTTCATAGCAAAACTGAGCTGAGAGTAGAGAAAGTTCCCATATACTCCCTCCCCTGGCACATGCATAGATTTCCTGCTACCAACACCCTGCGCCAGAGTGGGACATCTGTTACAATCCATGAGCCTGCGCTGACACATCATTATTTTCCCAAGTCTGTAATTTACATGGCAGTTCACTCTTGCTGTTGCACATTCTATGGTTTTGGACAAATGTATAATGACGTGTATCCGCCGTGATAGTATCCTAATAGTCTCTAAACTCTAAACTCAAACTGTCGTAACAATCCTCTGTGCTCTTCCTCTTCAGCCTTCCCTCCCCTCCAATCCCGGGCAAACACTGATCTTTTTACTGTCTCCATAGTTGTGCCTTTTCCAGAATGTAATAAACTGGGAGTCCTACAGTATGAAGCCTTTTAAGATTGGCTTCTTTCACTTAGCAATATGCATTTCAATTTCTTCTTGTCTCCAGTGATCTCCACCTTGCAGACGGTAGGTCATGAGACTTCTCAGCTCTCTATAATTGTGTGAGCCTGTCCCTCATAATAAATCTCTTTATATACATATCCTATTTGCTCTCCTTCTCTGAAGAACCTTGACTCTTACATCCTGAAATAAAAATCCTCCGTAAACTCCTAGGAATACAGTATCCCCATTTTGAGCTCCTTTACTAGACTCTAAGCTCCTTGAGAGTGGGAATTGTTCCTTTATTTATTGGTGAATTCATTCAACTGCACATATTTTCCAAATAACATACAATTTACCAATAAGGATAGCAATAAAATGATAGTTCTCACTTAGTGTGTATGCTATGCAGCACGAATGAGCTATGTAATTTATCTTATTTAATTATCATGCCACAAAAGATGAATGGATAAAGAAGACGTGGTTCATATATACCATGGAATATCACTCCGCCATCAGAAAGGATGCATACCCACCGTTTACGTTGATGTGGCTGGAGCTGGGCGGCGGGGGGGATTATGCTAAGGGAAATAAGTCAATCAGAGAAAGACAATTATATGGTTTCATTCACGTGGAATATAAGAAATAGCACAGAGGATCATAGGAGAAGAGAGGGAAAACTGGGAAGAAATCAGAGAGGGAGACAAATTATGAGAGACTTGACTCTGGGAAACAAGTTGAGGGTTGTGGAAGGAGGGGTGGGTAAGGAAATGGGGTAACTGGGTGGTGGGCATTAAGGAGGGCACATCATGTGATGAGCACTGGGTGTTATACACAACTAATGAACCACTGAACATTACATCAAAAACTAATGATGTACTCTATGTTGGCTAATTGAATTCAAATTAAAAAAAAAAAGAAAAAAGAATAATTACCATACCGAACTGGCGAGAAAGGTAGCCGTATCCTCATTTTTCAGATTAGAAAAAGACAAGTTATTTGAGTAAAGACACACAGCTAGTAAGTGGTACATCTAGAATCAGAAACCAAATCTTCCTGACTCCAAGTCGTACTCTTTTTCTTTTTTTCTTTCTTTCTTTTTTTTTTTTTTGCTACTAATATCCTCAGTCTATAAAATGCAGCTTTCAAAGGTCAATTCTTAAATGAAGAGGCTTGTCTAGATGATCTCAGCTAGTCCATCAAGCATCTGTTGAGTACCTACTATATATCCTCAATGGGCTGGGAGCTGGGAACTCGAGCCTGAAAGGCATGATGTTTCCCTTAAGGGAAAGAGGCCAATTAATAGACATTAACTGCACTAAGGTGAATGCCCTGGGAGAGACATGGGAGCACAGAAGAGGGGCCCATCCTGCCAGTTCATGGAACTTTCTGAACAGGGTCCAATCTGGCTTGAGTCTTGGAGGAAAAGTAGAAGGTAGATGGGTGGCCCATGTGGGGAGGAGACCCCAGGGAGTCTAACCAGCTTGAGAAAGGGCACACAGATGTGAGGGGATATGGAGGGGACCCTCCTTCTCCTTAGAGCTGTCTGGAGGAAGCTCCCCTAACACTTCCTGCCCTCTCTCCCCTTTTACTAATGGCTTCTGATTAGTGAATCTGAGAAGAGTGATTTGAGTGGGCCAGACTCAGCGGTTTTGTCTTCCTCATGGCAGGGAGCTCGTGTTTGTCTCCTTCTGGGGTCCACAAAGACGAAGTCCCCTCACCTGCAAATAAAAGCCACTTTCTCCTGGGTAGACTTTATCTGTAATAAAAGGGTATGTTGGTTTTTCACATGTGGTCTCCTTGTCCTCTTCCTTCATCGATTCAGAATGCCAGCAGGGAAGAGAGGTGCTATGTAGTGGGCCATCTAGAACACATGGAATGGGAATGTAAGGGGTAAAGTGGGAAGGGCAGGAGAAGATAAGTTTCAATAGGTTTGGAAGTGCCAGCTCACGGACTGCCTTTGTCTTAATGGCCATGGGTGGGATCCCTTTGACTTTGGTTTTAAGGTGGGGAGTAATTCACTGAGAGCTGCATTCTATAGATTTGTCTCTCTGGCCACAGTGTAGAACATGGATGTTGGCGGGATGACAGAAACACAGTCAAAGGTGGAGAGACCAATCTGTGAGTGACTACAGCTGTGTGTATTGGGGAAGAGGAGACCTGAGCTACATCAGGGGACAAAGCATAGAGGATAATCCACTAGACGGCTGGGAGACCACATCGGTGAAATTTAATGATTGTCCACTTGTTGTGGAATGAATTACAATAGTCTGGGATGAGTGTCGGTTTTCTGACTTCAGTAACGGAGTGGATTGTAATGTGGGCTTACCAAGAGAGGAAATAGGAAATCTATCTGGTTTTGGGGGAAATGGGGGTAATGATGCATGTGGTTTGGGCCATGCTGATATTTATGTTTGGGACCTCCGAGTAAGATGTCCAGCAGCCTACAGTTGGGAAGGGATCCCAAGTCCAGTGGTGATATTTGTCAGTCTGGAAGATTTGAATTTGGAAGCATTAGCCTCCCTTCTGGGGAAAGGAGCTTTAAAGTCATGACTGTGTGGGGTAGAGTAGGAAAATAAAACAGTGGGCCAGCAGGAAATCCTTGGGGGATCGCAAACATTTTAAGAAGTTGGCAGAGGAGCAAGACCCCAGGAAATAGGACGGGAAGGAATGATCAGACATCCAGGAAGGGAATTATGAAAGATCAAGCAGAGAATTTCAGGAAGAACTGAAGTCAAACACAGCAGAAAAGCCAGTTAGACTGGGGGTGGCCAGTGACAATTTGGAGGTAATGTCCCTGAAAGCAGTGTGAGTTGAGTGGTACAGTCAGAAGCCAGGTGCACTGGGTGGAGAGGTAGGAAGTGAAGGCCCCATTTGGAGGGGCTCTTTTCAAGATGCTTGGCTGGGAAGCCAAGGGGCCATCAAGAGAGATTTTCTCCTCTAAAAGTGAATCTTGATGTAGAGCTGAGGGCAAGAAAATCAATTTATGGAAGAAGGGGGATTATGGATGGACCAAAGACCTGAAGAGGAAAGGAGATGATGAATGAAAAGCTGACATGGGGGGCGCCTGGGTGGCTCAGTGGGTTGAGCCGCTGCCTTCGGCTCGGGTCATGATCTCAGAGTCCTGGGATCGAGCCCCGCGTCGGGCTCTCTGCTCAGCAGGGAGCCTGCTTCCTCCTCTCTCTCTGCCTGCCTCTCTGCCTGCTTGTGATCTCTCTCTGTCAAATAAATAAAATAAAATCTTTAAAAAAAAAAAAAAAAAGAAAAGCTGACATGGGGGTTGGGAGTAGGCTGTGTGTGTGTGTGCACATACATGCAAGTGTGCCAGGGGGGTGGTGGTTCTCTTGAATAAAAGAAGAGATGCTTTCTTTTCTAAGACCCTGAAGATGAGGGAAAGGTGTTTCCAAAGGAGGTAAGCACTGTTTGGTTGTTGAAGTACCTTTGGTGAAGGCTAGAGGACAGGATGGAAGCCAAAGCTCATGCCCAAGGTCAAGCCTCATGTTTTATTGGTGAAACAGGAGGCAAGGCTACGTGCTGACATGGCGCTGGGACTCGAGAAGAGATTGGAGGTTTGTCATGAACACTAGGCAGAATGGGAGAGGGGACTCTAACCGAGGAAACATTCATCTACACTGGAGTTGGCCTGGTTGGAGAGGAAAGGGGACAGAAGTTTCCCACAGACTGGGTGGAAATGGCAAGAGTGAGCTCAGTGGTGTCCGAATTACTAACAGGGGCAAGGAGGGCATGAAAGCAGTGGAAACACAAGAGGTCATCAGCAGGTGGTGGTTTTGTTCAGTGGCCCAGTTCTGTGACAATAACTAGTATTTGAACAGCTCTTGACATTTGGGGAAATGTTTTTGCAGACATATTTCATTTGGTTTTCAAAGCAGCGCTACGAGGCATATGGTATTGTGCTCCTGCTCTGCAGAGACCAAGAGAGCCTCCCAGAAATAGTCACTTACTCAAGGTCAGGCAAGTAGCAAAGGCAGGACTTCAAACTAAATTTTTGGTCTCCAGGCCTCATACACATACAGTTTGATATTTAAAGACGGTGGTGATTCAAATCAAGAATAAAAATGTATACCGTGAGTTGATTTTTCTAAGAGTAAGGATGAGTATTTTCTTCTCTCCTCGTGACCCTAAGTACAGGGCAGGCAAATGACTCACTGATGTGATGTTTATGTCAAGGTGAGTGTAGGCTTTACCTGATTAACTGGTCCACACCCACGTTGGTCATGCACACCCTGTGCTCGGTCACACCCGCCTGCTTCTGTACCTGATGCCTTTCTCCCTATAAGATTCTCTCCATGGATGTCTCCTGGCCAGTTCCCACATCTTTCACAGCTCCCTCACCACCTTTCTTTCCACAGCCTACGCCAAAGACGCCATTTTGTGCTCCTGGTAGAACCCTGGGCTCTTTCCTTATTCCATCACACTGAAATTGTGGCCAATGCACCTGTCTCTCTCACTAGACTTGGAGAGGACCTCCTTTGAGAGCTCCTTGAGACCAGGAACTGTGTCTCTCCATCTCCATACGAAGTGCTTGGCCCAGTGCTTGGTGCGGATGTGGGTCAGTCTCTTACAAATAAGGAACTACAACCCTGTGGCATGACTCTCCGTGGATGCCAACTAAGAACATCAGTCAGTCCCTCACACAGTCAGTCTTGACTGTTCTTTTGCTGAGAAGACAAGATGTGGCAGAAGTATTGAGGGGAAGGTAATGAGCAAAGGCTATCCTTCCTTCCCCTGGACTTGTCTTCCTTTGCCCATGTACGGTTCAAGAATTTACATCAACCCGGAACCTGACCGCTTTGCTCCACCGCTACTATTGCTGCTGGTCCAAACCAACATCCCCTCTGGCCTGGAGACTTGCAAGAGCCTCGTCACTGGTCTCCCCGCTTTACCCTTCCCAGGGGACAGCCTGTTCCCCACACAGCACCAGAGCGGTCCCTTTATGGTGCAGGTCAGATGAAGTCACTCCCCAGGTCAGACGCTTCCATGGTTTGTCTTCTCATGCTGGTAAAAGCCAACATCCTTTCAAATCCCTTCTGAGCTCTAAGTGATGCGGGCCTTGCAAACCCGCGGGCCACACCTTCTATTCAGCTACATTGGTTCCTCACTATTTTTAAGGCACCAGGGCCAGCCTTCCCTTGCCTGGAATTTTCCTCCTCCCGATTTCATCATCACTCTTTCCTTTGCTCCCTCAGCTCTCTGGACTCAGGCATGCGCTGGGCGTCACCGCTGGCCCTCCTTCAGACATGATAACTTCTGACTCCTAATCCCTGACAGGAGCAGCCATCCCCTGCTTTATTTTTCTACTTAGTACTCAACGCTGAGTAGAATACTACACGTTCTACTTCCTTGTTTATTTTCTGCCTCCCCCAGTGGGGACACGACTGAGAACTGACTGGGTCATTTCTGTATCCCTCATGGGGAACGGTGTCTGACACGGAGTGGGTGCCCCATGAATACTGAGTTGAATGAATGATTTCTGATTCATGTCTGACCTCTTATCTCCTGCTTAATAATGGATGGTTCTCCAGTGGTTTCATACCCATTAACTTGGCTTGTTTAATTAGAGTACATTTTTTTTTTTAATTTATTTGACAGAGACGGTGAGAGAAGGAACACAAGCAAGGGGAGTGGGAGAGGGAGAAGCAGGCTTCCCACTGAGCAGGGAGCCTGATGCAGGGCTTGATCCCAGGACTCTGGGATCACGACCTGAGGCGAAGGCAAATGCTTAATGACTGAGCCCCCCAGGCACCCCTAATTAGAGTATATTCATCAGGAGTAGAGAGCTCGTTTACACTCTGTGCTTGTTGATTAACGCCAGGTGACAGCCCTCCTAGCTCCACGCAACTCCCCTTCGTCCCATCCACTCCCATGTCTGGCTCCACTTGTGTCTGCTCCTTCACTGTCTCCACCTACTCTCCCTCTACCTGCCCTGTTGCCTTATCTCAGGAAAACCTCATCACTCCCCAGAAATTCTGCCTTTCCACACCTACTGCTGATTTAATCTTTGCTTTTTAATCAGATAAAAGGAGGTGGGGGTGGGGTGGAGAATGTACTCAGACCACCATACATCATTTTATGGAAGAGAAAGCCTGCCATTGTCATTGGCAAATAAATCCTGGAGCTCTGGGACTGCAAGGGCCCTAAGAGGTCAGCTCATCCATCTTCACACCGGTGGGCCCTTCTGTATTGGAAAACCAGCCCCCAAATGCAACTGTCTAGCCTTTTCTCTGACTGTTCTCTAGGGAAGCTACTTCCCTGACCTCCTTTGATAAGACATTTTAGTCTCTTAGTGGAAACTGTAGAATTATTATGGAAGCCCTTGCCGGGTCAGCACAGGGCAGGGACTGGAGGACAAATGCATAACCTGGAGGCCAGACCACCTTGGGTTTGAATTTTGCATTGGTCCCTAATGAACAGAATGATCTTGTGCAAGCAATTGTCCAAAAGAGATACTTACCAAGTCCTGAGGACTTTATATGCTTATGTGTGTGTGTAAATGAGTGTGCAAACAGGTGTGTAAAATAACAAGTGGATATGCTCTACAGACGTGTCTTCTTTTCTTCCTTTCTTCTATTCCTCTCCCCTCTCCGTCCAAATGCATTTCATGTTTAAGAAATCAGCCAGGTCTTCATTGTAGAAGTTTCGAATCCAAGAGAACCTCCCAACTTGGTGGTCCCCCCAGCATTTGCAAAGAACGATTCCTAAGTCATTCCCATTTGAACATAAACACAGTCGATTTAGAGTCAGACAATGCAGGCTCTGGAGAATGTGTTTGAATCCCAGCTTCAAAATGTATCTAGTGAAGGGGGCGCCTAGGTGGCTCAGTCGGTTAAGCATCAGCCTTCATCTCAGGTCATGATCCCAGGGTCCTGGGTCTGAGCCCCAATTCGGGTTCCCTGCTCAGCTGGGAGCCTGCTTCTCCCTCTGCCTGTTGCTCTCCCTGCGTGTGCTCTCTTTCTCTCTCTGTCAAATAAACAAACAAAATCTAATAAATAAAGACCCACGAAGAAAGTTCTTTCCCCCTCAAGGGATCTATTATTTGCTACTAAATTCAATGAGGTTTTGCTTAGTCAGTGTGGAGGGTTGATGTTTATTCTGCTAAAGAGAAGGGGTAAAAGGGGCTCAGAGAGCTGGGGGCGGAAAGAGCAGTCTGTAGGAGGTGCTGACCCACTACCCTGGGTGTGAGAGTCAGTCCTTATTGTGTAAATGCTGGACGCTGAGGTTCATTTCTCCTGCCTGAAACAGGGCTGGCTGCCCTTCCCCAGGGCAGTGGTGTCCTGAGTGGGAGAAGGGTGGCCAGGGGAGCCATAGAACTCTGGGGGCAGTGTCGCTCAGTTTCTGTGGGTGGTGACTACGCCTCTCCCTGGAGGTACAAGGGATGGGAGGGACGGGGTGTGTGATTTCATTCTGCAAAAAAGCCATAGCAGGTCACCCTGACCTAACCAAATAAGAAGCTTGATTTGAGCCTAACAATGACTTTAATGGTGCTGTCAAAGTGCTCCAAAAACGTTTTCATTTAGACAGTTTTTTTTAATTGTAAAAAAAAATTATAATGATTATTTTCAAAAACATTAAAGAAGACTGAGCAAAAGAAAATTTTGGAGACTGCGACTGTATCACAGTCGGTCATAAAAGAGAAAGCCTGCCTCGCATTAAAGGTGTCTGTGGCTGCTGAATACCCAGATGATTCCTGACATAGAGATCTCAGGTGTAATTGTTTTCTACACTAAAAGGTGGAGATGGGCCATTTAAAAATAATAATGCAATTCCAGTTATCAGTTCAGGTGACCGAGCCTGAAATGTCCTCCATGAACTGTTATGCTCTACTGAAATTCCCAATTTGCTTTAATAACGTTTCAACTTTTAGATGGTGAAGTATGAAGGTTAGCTGCTTCCTGAGAGCATTTCTGAATGGGTTCCTGAAATACTCGGGGAGACAACAGGAGAACAGGATCATTTTTATTAGAAAGTGCCCCTCCCACTCACACCCTAAGCTCCTGACACAGCAGCCCTCTTTCTTTTGGCTCCTACAGCCTTACCCAGGACTTTGGAACCTAGCCCCTCTGGCCTGCAGTCTCCTCTTTATGCGACAGTTCCTCACTCTCGCATTCTCCTGGTGGTTGGCTTGTTGTCCATTAAGTTCAGGATTAAATATCATCCCTTAAGAGAGCTTTACCGTCTACGCCATCTGTGACTCCAGCTTGCAGTGTGCTGGTGTTTCGGAGCACCCATCGGCTTATTTCATGTTTGTTTTCCTGTGATGGGAGAGTCTACTAGGCTCTAAGATCCAGGAGGGGCAGATGGATGGGGTCCAAGCCTGTCTCCATTCTCATTATGGCCTTAGCACCCAGCGCACAGGCTGTCATCTAGTGGAAACCCAATAGATAATGGTTAAATAAGAGAACTAAAAGTTCAATGTTTCCTTTTAATTTATTACACACCTATAGAAAATATACTAGAACATGAGTCCTTTTTTAGCTCTGTTCTTAGATCTACGTAGGAAATTCATGCAAACTATTTAGCTGAAGATGGTTGGCATTTGACCTTGGGTCATTCAAGACCCAGAATAAGATTGTCGAAATGTATTATTCAGTGACATCAGTCTTAGCAAAAAAAAAAAAAAAAAAAAAAGTGTGTGTGTGTGTGTAATCTCCATCCATCCTTTGGCAAGGCAACAGAAACAAAAACAAACAAGACTGCATCAAACTAAAAAGATTTTGTGCAACAAAGGAAACCATCCATAAAAACAGAAAAGCAACCTACTGAATGGGAGAAGATATTTGCAAACAATATATCCAATAAGGGGTTGATACAGCCAATAAGGGGTTGATACTGAAAATATAAAGAATTTTTACAACTTAAACAACAAAAACCCCCAAACAACCTAGTTTAAAAAAAAATGGGTAGGGGATCTGAACAGATATTTTTCCAAAGACACACAGATGGCCAACCGGCACATGAAAAGATGTTCAACATCACTCATCATCAGGGGAATGCAAATCAAAACCACAACGAGATACTACCTACATCTGTCAGAATGGCTAGTATCAAAAAAGACAAGAAATAACAAGTGTTAGAGAGGGTGTGAGAAAAAGCACTGTTGGTAGGAATATAAATTGGTGTGGCCACAGGGGAAAACAGCATGAAGATCCCTCAAAAAATTGAAAGTAGAACTATTGTACGATCCAGCAATTCTACTTCTGGGTATTTATCCAAAGAAAATAAAAACCTAATTCAAAAAGATATATGAACCCCTATGTTCATGACAGTATTATTTATAATAGCCAAGATATAGAAGCAACCTAACTGTCCATTGATAGATGAATGAGTAAAGAGGATGTGGTGTGTACACACACACACACACACACACACACACACACACACGTGCTGGAATATTACTCAGCCATTAAAAAAAAAGAAATCTTGCCTTTTGTGACAACATGGGTAGACATGTGGGGTATATGCTAACTGAAATAAATCAAACCAGAGAAAGATACTGTATGATTTCACTTTATATGTGGAATCTAAAAGACAAAACAACAGAAATGCCCTCATAGATATAGAACAAATCAGTGGTTGTCATAGCAGAGTAGGGGAGGGGGATTAAGAGGTTAAAAAAAAAATTCCAGTTATAAAATGAGTAAGTCACAGGGATGTAATGTACAGCACAAGGAATACAGTCACTAATATGTAATGACTTTGTATAGTGACAGATGGTAACTAGACCTATCATGTTGGTCATTATGTAACGTATAAACATATCAAATCAGAGTTGTACACCTGAAACTAATATAATATTGCATGTCAATTACAATTCAATAAAGAGGGCATTACTCAACTAAATACAGTTTGATTTAAGGCTCATCTCCATTGGAGTAGTTGAGGACAGAGCTTTCTTACTTTTAACAGAGAAATGAGGGGCACCTGGATGGCTCAGTTGGTTAAGCATCTGCCTTCAGCTCAGGTCATGATGTTAGGGTCCTGGGATTGAGCCCCGCATCAGACTCCCTGCTCTGCTGTGGGGAGCCTGCTTCTCCCTCTGCCCTTCCCCCTACCCCTGTTCATGTTCTTTCTTTCTCTCTCTCCTCTCTCTCAAATAAATAAGACGTTAAAAAAAAAAAAAAAACACACACAAAAAACAGAGAACTGAAAATGCCTTGACCTTGGGCCCTTCATATCTACAAAGCCAGTATCTTATACAGCATGGGGACAAAAAAATCATAGTCCCTTTCCTTTCCTTATAAAATTGTAAAACATAAAGATCAAATCTCAGAGTCTTAATAACATCTGGATTAAGAATCCGCTGTGTACCAGGTACAGGGATCATACTACAGAGTCCTTGGCATAGTAATTCTCATTTTACTAATGATGAAAATGAGGCCAAACGGAATTAAATAACTTTCCCCTGTCTCCAGACTTAGCAAGTGGCATAGGGCAAGATCCAAAGCCAGGTCTGTCCAATGCCAAAACTCATATACTTAGGCTTATAACAAGTAAACAGGCCAGCTGTGAACAGCATCATTCTGAGCCTACACTACACAGAGCCAGCAGTGAGTGTCTGAGAGCACAAGTTAAAGAAAAAGAGAGCTGTCTCGGTTGGTACCTTTCCTTGGAATATGTCATCACAACACGTACAAAACATCCTGAAAAGGCACCCAGCAAAGGCAAGCCTGACATTTCTGAGTAATCAAATGCAGAAGGACAAGAGAATGAGGTAACAGGAGTAGGTGGGCTGATTGCAAAGCCTTTGAAAAGGTGAATATGGTTCACTGGATTTTAATGAGAGGAGAAAGTGGGATGGACGAAGGGAGCCCAGGAGTGTGGGCTCCTGGCCCCTTCAACACCATTAGCTGGATGGCTTTTGGGTTGTAGCCTGAAATAGAGCCAGGAAGGATGAGATGGACAGTCAGAATATCACAGGTCCCAAGTATAGCCAACACTGGCCATGAGCTTCTTGAGGACCCAGGGCAGTGACCTTCAGATGAGTAAATCTTCTTCCCTGTTTGCTGTTGTAAATAACTAGCTCCACTGTGGCAAAGGGACATGGGGCTGACGTCAGTAGTTGCTGGCACTTTCGCTGGAGTAGGACCCATGCTGTTGTAAATAACTAGCTCCACTGTGGCAAAGGGACATGGGGCTGACGTCAGTAGTTGCTGGCACTTTCGCTGGAGTAGGACCCATGTGAGTATGGCTTCTAAGACTGTGCCATCAACGTGAAGTCATTAGAGTTTATATTTAGAATGAGGTGAGGAGCTTCTGTGCCCTTGTATAACTGTGGGCTCCAAGTTAATCCTCCAAGCGTGCTATAGGGGACAATGACTATGAGGGATTTTTTGCAGAGAAGATTCCTAAAGAGCTAAGAGTCTGAAGGGGTATCATAATGATTACTTGGGGAATGTTCCTGTCTATGGAGCTGGAAATAGAGGAAACCGTAGATTGAGTTCTAACAAAGGGAATTTGGGTTCTGCTGAATCCAAATTTGGTCTTTCTAGAGGACAAGCCCTTCCTCCTCTCCCTCCTCTTGCAAGTGATACCACAAAAAAGGATCTCAGCTTTGGCTAAGAGGATTAACTCTTTCTGGTTCAGAACACTGGATTCCCCCTGATGTTAAAACAAGGAAACAACAAATGTGCGCTGCATCCCTGTGCCCTCCCACCCTACGCCAGGGTAGGCTCTAGATGAGTAAAAGTATGATTCATTTCTTCCATTGAATTTCTTCAAACTCCATTGACTCTATTTGTGCTTATTCTTTTTTTTTTAAGATTTTATTTATTTGTTTGACAGAGAGATCACAAGTAGCGACAGAGGCAGGCAGACAGAGAGGGGGAAGCAGGCTCCCCACTGAACAGAGAGCCCAATGCGGGGTTCAATCCCAGGACCCTGAGACCATGACCTGAGCCGAAGGCAGAGGCTTAACCCACTGAGCCACCCAGGCGCCCCTCTATTTGTGTATATTCTTATTGGCCATGCTGTGATATTTAGTATGCACTTAAGATAGCAAAGAAAGCATTTGCTTATTGCCAGCATTTAATACAAGTACCTAATCATGTTCAAGTTACCTTGCTAATTATCATCCTATTCTATAAAGTTTAATAGTATTCTACTGCAATTAGTGATTATGTATTCATTCAACTGTTCAGAGGAGGGAAAAAACATTAAATGAGGATGTATAAGGTGAATTATTGTAGATTAGATTTGATCATAAAATGTTTGTTAGAGTAAGATATACAATTTTGGATTGAACTAGTATCTTCAGTGAGCCCCCATCCACCATCAATTTTCACGAGTCTCTTACCTTCATAATCAGTCTCGACCATGAATTACATTTATCTAAATTTGTTTTTAAAAATATAACATTTTAAGAATTTTCTCTCTGCCTCAAGTTCATGAACGCTTTTTGGAAACTTTCTCTTCATAAGGGGTATGTTGAAAAATGTACCCCTTATTCCCTTTTCTCCCTCACAGAGAAAATGAGAGTGGCCAGATGGGAACACTCTCAGATACTTGCCACTGAACCCACAGACATCCCAGCACCCACACTTATTCTAGGCTCCTTCCTTCCTGTGTCAGCCGATGCACATTCCTCCTTCTGTCCTTGGTCCTTATGCTCTGAATCTCAGCCTCGCCAGCCTCCAACGACCGACCTCCTCCCAGACTTGATTCAATTTCCTCCACACAACCCGTCACTTCCTTCGGTCCTTAAATATCCTCCCAGTTTCTTGTGTGTATAAAACACCCCCTACCTTGACCCAGTGCCCAACCATCCACCCCTGGCTCCATCTTTCCCTCACAGTTGGTGCTGGACCTCTTGAAAAGCCTATCATCTGACATCTGTCTCCATGTCCTCACCAACCAGTCACTGTGGGCCGGCTCTGCTCCTTCCATCCTACTGAGCGGGCTTGTACCAAGCTTACCTGTGACCTCCCTGTGTTCCAGGTGCCTTAGCCCTGAGTTTGCTCAGCTACTTGGTCACATTTGTTACCACGGAAAGTTCCTTCCATGTCGAAGCAGTCTCTTACTTTGGTTCCCACAAACCAACCTCACGGCATGGGCTCCTTCCACGTTTCTTTGCTGGGTCCGCTTCTTCTGCTGGACTCTCCAATATTATTGAGCTTATTGTCTTTGGTTCTCTTTTCATTCAACATGTATTCCCTGAGCCACCTCTCTCAGGGCTCTTATTAACATCTATATGCTGCTAATTTCCAAATCTATCCCCTCATCCATTCACACAGCAGCCAGCATATTTTTCACACACTGATCTGAACCCATCACTCCATCCGACACACTCTTCAGTGTGTTCCCATTGCTCTTAGGATAAAACTGAACCACCTTACCTTATACACTCGTCATCCTCTGTCTCAGAGAATTCCATATTCCCAGAATTCCATATTCCCATTGTTGCTAGACCTCCTTCCTGGTCTTTGAACTTTTTAAATTTTTTTTGGACAGAGAAGGAGATCAAAGTAAGCAGAGGAGGCAGGCAGAGAGAGGGGGAGCAGGCTCCCTGCTGAGCAGAGCATCTGATGCACAGCTCGATCCCAGGACCCTGAGATCAGGAACTGAGCTGAAGGCAGAGGCTTAACCCACTGAGCCACCCAGGCGCCCCCCTTCCTGATCTTTAATGACCCATGCTCTTTCAGCTCTCAACTGCCTCTATCCAGTTCTTTCCATCTAGAACCTTCTTCTACTGGCTTGCCCACCTGTCACCTGTGGTGATCTGTGATGAATGTTGATGAATGTTGCATTCTTTTGGGGGACCTTTCCTCCCCACCAGACTAAGTTAGGTCCCACTGCCTTGCAACCCCATTACATTTCTGTATATTTCCTATGACAATATTTGCTATACTTTATTGATATTTCTGTTTAATTGCTCACTGCTCTATCCCACCTCCTAGACTGATGCCCAATATACACTAGAATCTCACAACTACTAGTTGAATGAATAGATTTACCTAAATGATCGTAATAACATTATGTCAACATTTATATCTGAGAATTTTCACATTCCCTCTGGAAGGCAGTCCGTGTATATTCTCCCATTTGTTAATCAACCGTTAATTCCAAAACAGCCCGTTCATCCAAAACCAGCTAGGCTCCTTTATAAAATTGTGGAGGAAAAGACTGTGACACAAAATAACAGCTGTATTCCTCTCCTCGTTTAGAAAACTGGCGGGAGTTTAATTGAAAAGGTGTCTAACGTCTGATTTAAGTAACTCATGGCTTTTATTCCCTTTTGACTTGCTGGCTAATTTGCGCATATACTCTGCAACCTGCTTTGAGTCGTATGATTAATGGCCGATCATGAAAACATTGTCCTTGAAACATTTAAAAATGACTGTACCCCTGGCTTTATTAACTCTTGGACCTAGGTGTTTCCAAAGGAGGGGGAAACACTGTGATTTCTAATGGAAAAGCAGATTAACTATGCAGACGCTAGAGCTTCATAGAAAACAAATCAGGAGTATACCAGTTTCATAACATTATAAAAGCAATCTTTTCCTATACCTCTTTCTGGGTAAGACACACGTAATTGGAGTAAGCGTCTTCCAGGGGCCAGTGGCAGATGTTCCTCTGTCTAAATCTTGCCCTACTGATTTTTGCGTCTTGCCATTTTGCCAATAGATTTGCCTGATGTTTTCTGTCTCTACATCAGGACCCCAAATAGTGGGAAATAACCTAAGAGCAACACGATGCGTTGTGAGAAGCCACGGATGACAGTTTGCTAATGTGGAGAACGTGGAGAATCGCGCTGATACCCCGCAGCACTGAGAGCGCTCTGCTGCCCCACGGGGAAGCGATGCAGGCACGCACGGGGGCTGGGTTTTGTTCGGGGGGGGGGGGTGGGGGGGGGGATATTGGTTTGTGTGTCTCCTTGTTGAGCCTGAAATAAATGGTCAACAATGGAACAGTGGAGGTTTAAACTCAGTCAGAAGGAACGTCGCAGGCAGGGTGGGTCTCCGCGAGGCTGGTTGAAGGGTGAGATTTTCTAAAGACAAGGGAAGGAGCAGATGACCTTTCCAGAGCCCTCCGGTCGGCAGATTTTAGGATTCCGCGCACGTCCTCTGTCTAGACGTGAAGTGTGGATGCTCTTGCTTTGGTTGCGGGAGCACGGGGAAAGCATCACCGCTCCCCCTACAGTCTGATCCGGGAAACTACTCAGCCTCAGCCAGGAAACAACACAACAAACAGACAAGAAAACCCGCTGGGGAGATTGTGGTCTGTGATAGAGAATATAATAGAGAATATTCCCTCCAAATTACATGCACGTTTACTCCAGCCTTTCTAAATGATTGTCACTTTAATACCCGGGTTTTGCACACTTACCAGTATTCACGCGTATGTTTGGCGTCTAACGGTCTGTAGGACTGTTGGACGAAAAAGGAAGAGATGGGAAATTTGGCTCTTACTTTGACAAGGGAGGAGCCAAGACCTGGAGAGGTAAGTTAGCTGCCCCATGTCAAGACCCAAGTGTCTGACTGCTCAACAGACAGGTGTGCAGATGTCTACACTTTGGGGACGGAGCCGACATTGCAGTACAATCAAACATTTGACCTCAAGTCCTTCCTCCTTCCACTCTCGTGCCCTGGTACTCACTCCTCCATATTCCAGGCAACCAAACTGTACATCTTGTCCCATATCTGACCTCCTCTCCTTCCTTACCTCCGTCTGTAACTTACAAACTTCCTTCCAGTTCTCTAACTTTCCAGATCTTACCAGGCTCGGGCCACAGCAGCCTCTTCCTCCTTTCTCAGACACACCGAAGAGCTGCCCGGCGTGCTTCCCTCTCAGTTGCCCACGTGAATGGCTCTCTCTTTCCATCCTGGTGTCTGCTCAAATGTCACCCCCTCACAGAGGGCTTTCTCAACTACCTTATCTAGAACAGCACCCTGGGAGTTCTTCATGCAAAACCAGGGAAATGTATTTTTAAACTTTTATTTATTCTGAAGGATAAGACATCTACTGAACGTTGCATGAAGCACAAAGCCTTTCTCAGCCTGCTGGGCACCCAGCTCTTGGGCCAGGCTGTGCCAACCTGGAATCTTCCTTGTTTGACACCACCTAGTGGCTATAGGTCTAAATTACAAAGGAGGAAGACGGGAAGAGGAAGAGAGGAAATGCTTCTCTTCCACTTTGAGTCCTCATTCTTGGTCCTAACTACATTCTAAGATTGAGCCTCACATAAGCCTTTCTCTGTCAATAGAATTTCTAATTACTCCTTAAGTAGCTGGAAGCGTGGCACCCCTAAGGGACTGGGAATGTCCCATGCCAGCTCTTAATCAGGAAGTCTGATAAACAAATTCCTTAATTTCCTATAGGATGGTATAGGGAACAATAGGATTTCGCAAGGATTGCCCATAACTACCCAATAAGTAATTACACGCTCATCAAGGGACTACTTTTTCTATAACTCCAGCTCCACCAAAAAGTTTACTTTTGGAGCTGCCCTGTGTGATATAATTAGCATAGTTGCTTGAGAGGAAATTTGAACACCTGCTTTAGTGACGGTTTGTCTTTTTCTTAACCTTCTCACCAGAGTAACTATGCTGCCTATGAACCCACAATGTGACACTGAATAATTCCGCTTATCTTTTGGGGGTTTTAACCTTGAGAAAGAGACTGCTAGTAGTGGGAGGTGAGCAGTTTTAAGAGCCTCATCACCTGAGGGAAGTAAAAGAACAGGTAAAAGGGCTTTGGATAGCAGATTTAGGATGAAAACAAGGACAACCTCTTACTGAGTGCCAACCAGCAGGCACTTTGATCAATGTTCTGTCAGTTCCCCGCTAGGTCACAGCAGTGTATCCTAGTGCAGAACCAAGGGCTGTGAAATTGAACAGACCTCAGTTTAAATCCCAAGTTCAAATCCTGCCTTTGCCATATGTTTGCTCCGTGATTCTGCACAGATTCTCTTCACCTTCCCAGTCTCACGTTTATTCATCTGTACGGTATAGAACTTGCCCCCATAGGTTTCTGGGAAAGATTAAATAAGAAAATGCATGTTAAGAGCTCTGTACAAGATATGATACAAAATATTATTCTATAATGGTAGCTTTTTATAATACTGGAAATGTTTTAATCTCTTAATTATAGGAGAAAAAGCATAAGCTCTGAACCAGCATCTGAACCCATTTTACTATTTTTTTTTTTTTTTTAAATTTATTTAGGGACGCCTGGGTGGCTCAGTTGGTTGGGCAGCTGCCTTCGGCTCAGGTCATGATCCCAGCGTCCTGGGATCGAGTCCCACATCAGGCTCCTTGCTCGGCGGGGAGCCTGCTTCTCCCTCTGCCTCTGCCTACCACTCTGTCTGCCTGTGCTCATTCTCTCTCTCTCTCTCTCTCACAAATAAATAAATAAAATCTTTAAAAAAATTTATTTATTTATTTGAGAGAGGGGGAATACAAGCGGGGGGGGGATGGGAGAGGGAGAAGCAGGCTTCTCCACCCAGGTACCACCTGGGTACCCACCCCCCCATTTTACTTTTATGCCATAAATCTTTCTGCTATCTAGTACTATCCCAATACTTAGCCTATTACACAGTTTTCTTTTCTCTTGGCAAAGGAGGCTCAGCAGAAGTTATGGGCCCAAGTCCGTAGTTGCATCAAATCTGCCTATACACTGGTGACATTGTGATTTTTAATAATATATATTTGGTCTTCCTCCTGTTTCTGGTACACACTGCACCTATAACTCTTGGAATTTCTTAAGTGAGGACACTCAGAAACTTGTCTTTTGTTATGCTAATGAGCTCTCTTTTGGACCACACCTAAGGATCAGGGTTGATTGCCAGGAGAACCAACCATGTGATTAGAGGGATGAACTTTCAGTTCCATTCCTGGATTTCCTGGGAGAAGAGAGGAGCTGGAGATGGAATCAATCATGAATGGCCAAAGAACTTGATCAGTCATACCCACGTAATGAAGCCACCATGAATAAACAAAAGAGGAGTGTTTGAGGCGCTTATAGGTAGGGAATCAGAACCTTTCTGTGTGCTACCAGGTCAAGCCCTGAACTCCGTCAGAACAGAAACTTTTGTTCGGGACACGCCCTGTTAATCTCCGTTGGCTGTTGATTGGTATCTCCAGTAATCTAATGAGTAAACAGGTTTCCTAATATCTTCGAGTCACTCTAGGAAATTCATGAAACTTGAGAAGGTTGTGACCAGCCTGATTTATAGCCTGTGGGTCAGGAGTCCAGATACCAACCCAGACTTGTGATTGGCATCTGAAGTGGAGGCCAGCGTTGGGAGACTGAGCCCTTCACCCGGGAAACCTGATGCTATCTCTGAGTAGATAGTGTTAGAATTGAGTTGGAATGGAGGACACCCAGCTGGGGTCAGAGAATTGCTTGGTGGTGTGAAGCCCCCTTCCTCACTCTTACACACACCTTGGAACTGGGGGGCAGAACGCTTTTAACCCCCCACCTCATTTTCGGAGTCCTACCCCTTCCCCATCCATGCTGTAACTTCAACAGAAAAAACTCAGTAAGATGGGGAATTCAACTTGCTACCAACACAATCTAACTTTGGCATATCATATCAGAAATCTGTCCCTATAACTATAGGAGGTAAGAGTTTATTTTAGGGCAATTGTAGAAGCATTTTGGTTCCTTAATTGGACCCTGAACTGGGAATTTAAAGTCATGAACTCAGCATCATCTTTGCCTAAGTTCCTTAGCATGCTTCGAAGCAATCAGCCAACACCTTAACCTCAGCTTCTACAGAAATGTTCTATGCCACACATCCTTGATCCTCTAGAGCCTTGCCTTCCACAGATGCTTGCTGACAGGTAACTACAAGTGATGGTTTAAGTAACCATTTTGCTAACTGCATATCATGGACTTCCAACATCCCCTTTTGTTTTGGAAACAGGGTCATCAATGACTTTAAAGCTAATTGAATCAGAGAAGCAATTGCCCATTAACCTAGGACTATTCAGAGAACTGATTCTTTTTTAAGGTTTTTAACTGAAATATGGTTGACATCCCTTAGTTTCAGGTATCCAACATAGTGAGTTGAAAAATCTGGAGAGAGCCTATTCTTAAGATTCTGACCTCAGGAACCACTTTCAGAGCCAAATCCTTTATCAGGTTTCTGTCAAGGAAGCAAGGATTTGACCCCAGGTCACTGTGAAAGCTGGTCCCACAGTGCATCTGAGGTGACTGATTCTGTGTCTGGGGTTGGATCCAAAATCTGTGGAGGAGGAAGTCAGGAAGAAAAGATAAATGTGAGGTGGGCACAAGGGGGTGGCAAGGCCAGTTTAGAACTTGGGAGGCCGTGCTGGAAATCGTGGTAGTAGACGGGCTTCTCTGTCGTCCCCTCACAGCCCTGAGATGGAGGGCGTCAGAGGCTTAATGACACATCAGGCCCAGAATGTGGAGAAGCTGAAGGGACCTGGGGAGCTGCGGCTGCCGTGGGCCTGGATGCTGCCAGCGGCCAAGGAAGTGAGCCATCAGGTGAGTTGCAACATGACTGGGCGGCACCAGGGCTTCACAGACTGCGCCATCTTCCCAAGCGGAGGGTAAGATGGTTGCTCTCCATTTCCACCTTCTGAACCCGCCGTCGAATGACTTGGGTAGCCAGGTTAACCTAGAACTGTGTAGGAAAGTACTTCTGGTTAGCCATGCCAACCTAGAACTATGTAGGAAACCCAGTTCTGGCACGGCTAAGCTGAGATAATACAAACCCACCGTATCACTGGTCACTGAAGAAATCTCACTGAAAATGGAAAATAGTTGGAACTGAATAATAATGAAAATGCAACATATCAAAATTTGTGGCATACAATCACCCCAGGCCTTAGGGGGAATTTTGCAGTTTTAAACATGTATATTTTTAGAGGATAAAAAATTAAATCAGTGATCTGAGCTACTACCTTAAGAAGTTGGAGGAGGGGGGCGCCTGGGTGGCTCAGTGGTTAAAGCCTCTGCCTTCGGCTCAGGCCGTGATCTCAGGGTCCTGGGATCTAGTCCCACATCGGGCTCTCTGCTCAGCAGGGAGCCTGCCTCCTCCTCCTCTCTCTCTCTGCCTGCCTCTCTGCCTACTTGTGATCTCTCTCTGTCAAATAAATAAATAAATAAAATCTTAAAAAAAAAAAAAAAAGAAATGCTACACAGCAGAAAAGCATGAGAGAAGCTGTTTAACATCATTAGTCATAGAAAATGCCAATTAAGCACAAGGAGAGACACTACTGCCCGTGAACTAGAACAGCTACAAATAAAAAGACTGATGATACAGAGTGTTGTTGAAGATGTGGAGGAAAGGGAATTCTCATCATTCGTAGTGGGAATGTAAAATGGTACAACCCCTTTGGAGAAGAGTTTGATGGTCCCTTATAAAATTAAACATAGATCTCCCCTAGGACGGAGCAATTATACTGACAGATATTTGCCAGGAAGAAAGGGGAACACAGATCCACACAAGGACCTCTCTGCTTGTTTGCAGCAGCTTCATTCATAATAACCTCACCTAGGAATTACCCAAGTATCCAGCAGCAGACACGCAGATAAATGAGTTGTGATGCACCGCAGTGGAACGGCAATAAAGAGGAACAAAGTACAGACATATGCAATAGCATGATTTTGAAACATGTAAGCTAAACAAAACAAAACAAAACACAAGAGTACATACTACCTGGCTCAATTTTTTTTTTTTAAAGATTTTATTTATTTATTTGACAGAGAGATCACAAGCAGGCAGAGAGGCAGGCAGAGAGAGAGGAGGAAGCAGGCTCCCCGCTGAGCAGAGAGCCCGATGCGGGGCTCCATCCCAGGACTCCGAGATCATGACCTGAGCCGAAGGCAGCGGCTTAACCCACTGAGCCACCCAGGCGCCCCCTACCTGGCTCAATTTTTAAGAAATTCTAGAACAGGAAAAATTAATCTCCAGAAAGAGAAAGTAGGTCAGTGGTAACCTAAGGCTGTGGAGAGATTGCAAAGGAAAATAGAACTTCTTCTGGTGAAGAAAACGTTCTGTTTCTTCGCCGGGCTGGTGCTTCTGTGGGGCACGCATTTGTAGAAGCTCCTTGAACCATGCAGTGAGAACGAGTACATTTTACTGTCTATAAATTATACCCCCATTAAGTAGATTAAAAGGAAAAAATCCAATGAAGGGGTGGACAAAAGTCACCACAGCAATTGCTCTCAGGTATTGGAATGTACACGGAGTTTCCAGGGTCCCATTTCTTTCCCTGTTTGGGAGCTACACGTCGGGAGGCCAAGTGTTCATCTAAGTCAATGGCTTAGTGTGTAAAATTCTAATTTTAAAATAAAGAGATCATAAAACGATATAAGTGAATGAAAGTCTATAGGATAAATATTTTAAAGTCGAGTGATGAACTCTGGATATCATTGTGCTCTTTGTGGTTAAGTCTGTTTAAGTCTATTTGAATCCTGAGTTGTCAAGGAGCTCAGAAAAATGTGCTGAGTACACAAGTGTGCCTTTTGGGAGGAGATGAATCAAATATGCTAAGTTTCTTATCAAATGTTTAAGGAAATGTGATTAATTAAATATGTAAACAGCGTGAAGTCTCAGGAGCATTTAATCAGTCAGACTTCTAAGTTAATGGTTGAGTAAAGAACTGAAAACATAATTTCTCTTACTTTTGTACAAATTTTACTGTACTTATATTTTAGTAAGATGTTGAGGCTAGATTTAAGAAACATTTCTTATTTAAAAATTTACAGTCGGTAATGTGTCAATTTTAGTTTTACTTCTGGTTTTCCCCTCTTCCCCCTATTTCTAGTTTACCCCCAGTCTTTCCCCCTCCAATGTTAAGGTGAAATGACCCAGGGGCTTTTTTCTCCCAGCAATTCATTTCCACTGACGGCCTATCCTAGGTGTAAGGACAATAATCATCGAACCTAGAAAGTAGAGGCACTGAGCGCAATTTACATGAATAATGGCCTCTGCTGGCATTTAATTGAGTGTTTCTAGCCTATTTAATCTTATTAGGTAGGCAGGATTTTCATCAATTTACAGATAGAGAAACCAAGGTCATGCAGTCTGCACGTGGCAGAGCCAGGACTCAGAACTGTGTAGCTCCAAAGCAATCAGTGTCTGTAATTCCTTGCAGGTGAATTATACTCCGGCTGAAGCTATATAGACTCTCCTCCCTGGTTTGTCATTTCTTGGTGTGCTCAACCAATAATTTTGAAGTTCTACTCTTTTTCTTTCTGTATCCGGGGGACTATTATGTAGTAATTGCGCGGATCTGTTGAACCCTCTGGTCAGTACTCATACTACTGATTCCTGTATGGTCAGAATCCAGGGTACTGGCGGGTTTTGTTGGTTTCCAGTGGAGGCATGGCTTTGGGGGAAAAAAAGGACCATCCATCCTTGGCGAGGACCCATCTGATTCCTCTCTACTTGCCCTTTGACTCCTCCCAGACACTCAGCAAATGTCAGCTAATGAGTCAGAAATTATTGGTTAAAAAGACAGAGATGAAGAATCTGCAGAGATATTTGCGGCCCCTTCTGCGCCGTGCGGCTCCTCGCAGGGGTTCATTTAGTGTTTACTGTAGAGAATGACACTTCCACTAGTTCCTTCAGCAAAGTAGTTATCAAACCTCAACCGGGTCTTTTAAGGACACGCAGTTTAATTCAGTATGGATTCATACACAGCCTCTCCTTTGAGGGCATTTGGGGTTGAGTAAATCAGGTGCACTAAACAGTGCTAGAGGACAGAAAGCGTTAACTGCTGATAGAAGATTGCCAGTCTAGGTTTTTGACTTTGAAGAAGTTGTGAAGACCAGGGAAGAAGTCCTTTACTCTTTGCACTGGTTTGTTTCTCTGGGTATCTTTTCTCATGTTCTCCTTAGCAATCTCACGGCCTCAAACTTTTCTTCTCTCTGGGTCAGTCCCAAACCTTTGTTCTGATTTTTCTCCCTACTTCCCCCTTCCTCCCAGACACCAGCTCTATTTAAATAATCCGCCAGCACTGCAGACTCCATGCATCAAAACCTGCACTCAGAATTCTCTGGCAGGTCTGTGCCTGACTTCTTGAGGATGGGAAGAGAAGGAAACATGCGCGAGGGCAATAAGAAGTAGGCAATTCATGGCATGTAGACAGGGAGACAAAGAAACAGCAAAGAACAGGATGGCACCCGATGACAGTCTCTGGGTTTTTGAAATGTGTTCTTGTATCCTCTCCCTCCATTTCCTGATTTCTGTCATGAAAGTACAGAATTTAATCTAGACTTTTCCTTTCTTTTTTTTTTTTTAAAGATTTATTTATTTATTTGACAGAGATCACAAGTAGGCAGAGAGGCAGGCAGAGAGAGAGGAAGGGAAGCAGGCTCCCTGCTGAGCAGAGAGCCCGACGTGGGGCTCTATCCCAAGACCCTGGGATCATGACCTGAGCCGAAGGGAGCGGCTTTAACCCACTGAGCCACCCAGGCGCCCCAGACTTTTCCTTTCTGATCTTGAACTATGAAAGGTTTCCAAGTCAAGGGGGAAAGCCTTTCACTTGATGTTCCTGTGGGAAGGAATTTAGATCCTCACTTCCGTGAATACTGTCTGAACTCCTCTACGGGAGACTCTCACAATGCAGTAGTCATACCAGAAACACGGCAGGACCACTTAGCATAATACTGCCCAATGAGACTGGAATTTAAGAAAAAAGGAGGGAGGGCAGAGACTGATTATTACTAACATCTTTAGGAAGCTTTCCTCTCCCTACACATTACATCCTTTCTTTTCTATTAGCAACACAATGGTAAGAAACTAGAGGAAACTAACACTCGGAGTAACGGAATTAAGGGCATCAGGACATCTGTCTAGTGGATGGGTAACTTAAAATACTCTGGGGGCTCATTCATCTCTTCAATACCTTTATCGGGGCCCCCAAAAGGAGAACAAGTGGTGTGAGCATGGCAAACTGGCTAGCTATTCCAGAAAGTGGTTGCCCCATCCTTTCAGGCACAACTAAGACACATTTCCCAGAGATGGGAAGTTTTGTCCAAAGGAACACTCGTAAGGGACATGCAGGACTTTCGGGACCTCTTTTCCTGTGGGCTCCTCCAACAAAGACTACTCTGGAAACTGGAGACAGGCAGCCCCAAGATGGAAGAAGCCTGGGTCTCAGGATGACTGCAGGAAGCTGTCCACTGACCAGAAACATCCACACTGGGCTTTACGAGAGAGAAATAACCTTGGGAAAGTCCTACAATTGCCTGCCAGTTTCCTCATGTCAAGGACTATTAATGGTGCCTGACCACGAGTAAAAGCTCAATAAATATTAGTTTCTTTATTCGTAACAGTCCAAAACTCAGGGAAGCAGCAGAGGAAGTCCTAAGAGGGAAGTGTATCATAACACAGGCCTACCTCAAGAAGCAAGAAAAAATCTCAAATACAAACCTAAACTTAACACCTGAAGCAGCTAGAAAAAGAACAACGAACAAAGCCTAAAGCCGGCAGAAGGAAGGAAATGAAGCCTAGAGCAGAATCAAATGATCTAGAAACTAAAAGAAACCATACAACAGATCAGTGAAACCTGGAGCTGGTTCTTTGAAAAAATTGTTAAAATTGACAAACCTCTAGCCAGACTCCTCCAAAAGAAAAGAGAAAGGACCCAAATAAAGAAGAGCACAAATAAGAGAGGAGAAATACAACAACCAATACTACAGAAATACAAGGAAGAGAACATTATGGAAAACACCAATAAATCCAACAACTAGGAAGAAATGGATAGATTCCTGGAAACATATATATGACACCAAAACTGAAGCAGGAAGAAATAGAAAACTTGAATATTAGCCGTCATTATCACAGAAAACAAAGTTTACTTCTTAATTTCCCTTTTTTTTTGGGGGGGGGCAAAGTGAAGCTTTGGAGGCGGGGCTGGGGGTGGGAGTCATTGGAAATCACGGGGCCATATCTGTCAGTTACAAAACACCACCTGGTTCTCTAGTATGTTAAGTAGCACAACACTGTAACAGTAACTCAGAAAAAAATATTTTCTTCTGGATCCCAAGCATTACATTTTAGGACTGGTCTCTTGCTAAAACAAAAAGAATGTGATACCCTCTCTTTTCTCCCCTTGACATTGAGCATTTGGGGACATTTAAAAAAGTCCTGACAATCCACATCAATTCTGTGGTTTCAAATTGACACGGAATTTGTACAAAGAATACTTTGTGCTGTTACGATACTTAACTGATACAGTTTAACAATAGTAATAATCAACTTTTATTGATTTTACATAAATAGCTTATAGAATGCCTTTCCAAACCACGTTTTCCCAATATATTTATGTTACAACTCACAACATTTCTTTATGAAACTATTTGTTAGATCTTTTTGCAGAGAAAGTGGGGAAAAAGTGAAGGGAGAAGAGGGAAAATAAGATTTCAAAACTAATCTTCAGCGATTGGCCTAAATATTTGGCAATTACTTCCTTTTATAGGAAATTACAGGATTGTAACTGAAACATATCAAAAGTGCAGTGCATCCATTTAATTAAAAAAGCAGTAGTGTCAAATATATTATTTGGGCATCAAATTTCCCTTTATAAATATATTCAGGTTCACATAGTTTTTATACTCATTAAATAATGGTTTAAAATAATAACCATCAAAATCTTTAAATAATCCCAGATCTGGATTAAATCGTGGTAGTAGCAGTATTTTTTTAAAATTCTAATTTGTTTTTTTCATCAGTAAAATGTATTATTTTACAATGTCCCCAGAGAATAAGCTTCCTACACTGGATGATGATAATCTTACTAAATCTGCTATTAACTAGGTCATATACGAGGCCACTAATAAGTTCTATCAGACATTTTTTTCACACTGATGTATCCACGTGTACAAAATCTTACAGGTAGTCATTATTGTACCAACACTGAAGACTTAACCATTCCGGAAACAAGGAACCATGTTTATATTATTATTTCTTTGTTATGATGCTTAGTCTTGGTATTATCAAGCACAATGTATTTTTCTTAACGAATATGGGTGGATTTATTAAGGCAAAGGACATAACCTAGTCCTCTCAATAATTTATTCTCTATCCTTATAAAAATTGTTGTTGAGGCTATACAAGTTACAGATATGCTGGCTACAGAGACACGACCTGTCCTGGAGACCAACACCTAGTATGGTAAGCATGAGGTTAAAATTTCAGTGTTCACAGCATTCCTTCTTTGATCTGCCATCACGATCATTCCTCAGCAGTACCCTCAAATACCATTGACTTGCTATGTCTCTTGGTTTTATGTATGTAGATTAATTTTCCTTATTAAAAATACTTCACAACAGTTAACAATAGGACAAAATCTACTCAGTCTTTGTAAACTCTCCACTGAATAATTTTTCATTTTTACAACCGTTTTCTGCGTGGCTGTTGCACTTTTCTTCTGTCATCTTCTTCACATAACTAAGTGGTCCCTTCCCTTCAAAGGAGGAAGGATTTTTGAAGGAGCCTCCAATTCTATCCCACAAGGTGAAATACTGTCCGTAGTTGTAGTCAAAGAACATGTGGTGGTCTGTATGATGGGCTGAGCCATTAATAAATGGCCTTAAGATTTGGGGGACACGGAAGTCGCCATCATGAATGGAAATCGTCCAGATATTCACCAAGATGTACAAACTTAAGTAAACCACCTTGTGTAATGGGAAGATAAAAGGGTATATATGGTAAGGTAGACTCTGAAGGAAGCCATCCACAGGGTGAAAAGCATGGCTTGCAAATGGAGTCGGAATCTTCCAGAGATGATGAGGTTTGTGTATGCGCTACAGAAGGAAAGAACACAGTTAAGAACCACCTTTACTTTTCAACTTAGCTCTTTATGCTCACATTGTGGAAATGACCTAACTAAAAAAAAATCTCCTTAAATCCCCAAGTCACTTGATAAAATACACCCTGTTACCTGAACACAGTAACATTTTAACACAGCCTGTCCAGACCAGTAAAGAACACAAACAAAATGCACCTGGTGTCTGTCTTGACTGTGGCTACTCAGGTATTCAAAAAGTTAGAGGGAATTCTTAGAAATACAAAACAGAATTTGGGGCACCTGGCTGACTCAGTCAGTTAAATGTCCGCTTAAGCTCAGGTCATGATCTCAGGGCCCTGGGGCTGAGCCCCGCATTGGACTCCCCGCTCAATGGGGGAGTCTGCTTCTCCCTCTGCCCCTCCCCCTGCTTGTGCACGTGCTCTCGCTCTCTCTCTCAAATAAAATCTTAAACTAGAAAACAGAATTTGTAACCATACACTGCTGAAATGTATATATTTTTTCTCTTCCCCTTAAAAATGACTCTACCTGGGGCGCCTGGGTGGCTCAGTGGGTTAAAGCCTCTGCCTTCAGCTCGGGTCGTGATCCCGGGGTCCTGGGATGGAGCCCCGTATCGGGCTCTCTGCTCAGCAGGGAGCCTGCTTCCCTCTCTCTCTCTACCTGCCTCTCTGTCTACTTGTGATCTCTGTCTGTCAAATAAATAAATAAAATCTTTTTTTTTTTTAAAGATTTTATTTATTTATTTGTCATAGAGAGAGAAGCGAGAGTGAGCACAGGCAGAGGCAGAGGGAGAAGCAGGCTCGCTGCCAAGCAAGGAGCCCGATGTGGGACTCGATCCCAGGACGCTGGGATCATGACCTGAGCCGAAGGCAGCTGCTTAACCAACTGAGCCACCCAGGCGTCCCTAAATAAATAAAATCTTAAAAGAAAAATGACTCTACCTTATACACAAGTCTATGATGAAGGCCTCTGTGAATCCAGTAGATCAGCATGTCGGTGAAAAAGAGGAAGGACATTACGCTAACGATGAGGCGAAACCAGCCTAGAAGAGATGACAGGGTATGTCAGAATCAAGATCCAGCTTCCAGGACCAGAGTTTACTTGGTACTTGTCCATCTAAGCGCACAAAATGGGAGCCTAGACTCAAACACTATCAACTGTTTGGGCTAATGCGATACATTGTAAATTAATCTCCCTTAACTCTCTGGTATCTGTTGCTTTCCTCATTTCCCTCCCATAAAAACTTGAAGTTAAACTATGAAGGCACTTATGAGACAGACAAAGCGTACACTTAAGGCATCTTTATTATTTAAATCTCCGAGCATAAGTAACACCACTTATTTTTCCTTCATATTTATTAGTCTTTGTAAAACATATCCTTACATACTATCTTCCTGCTTAGGATTTTATTTTCCACTAAACACCTCAAGCCTAGCATTTACTCCATAACCCAACACGTTCTGATCTTTCCAGCCTCCTCTGTTCCTGTACCGAGCAGGCTGGTTTACTCAATGTCCTCCCCACATCTTGGAAGTCTTACCTCTGTACCTTGACTTGTTCTGTTCCGGGTTCCTAGAACACGATTTCTCTTTTTATTACTTTTACTCAAAATCCTATCCACTTTTCAAGGCCTAGACATTTTTGTTCCTTCCTTTAAATATCTGACCTCTTCCTTGGACAACAGGTGTGCTGGTGCCAGCAAGCCTGGGTTCCAGTCCTAGATCCGCCACTTATCTGCTGAATGACCTGGGCAAGTTATGGTACGTTGATTTACTCACCTATAAAAGGAACCTAACAAGACCCATGTCATAGAACTGATGTGGAATGGAACAGATTGATATGCGTGAAAAGCTTAGAACTGTAGCTGGTACATATTAACATTCAAGAAATACTAACTACGATTCTTACTTTCTAATATTTAGATATTACAGATGGGTCTTCATTGAATAATTTCAGAATTTCACAAAAACTTAATTTAGGCACTACAGGACTATCTATAATAGCAAAAAAAAAAGACTAATGTAAAGATCTAAAAAATTGGGGATCAATTAAATAAACTACGGGTATCTACAAATTGTGATACTATAACTAATATACTATATAATGTCAATATTTACTGATGAAAATATGGGCATTTACACTACTAAGAAAAAAAAATCAAAGTCCAAACCAGTTTGTATGGTAGGGTTTCATTTTTGTTACATAAATAATGGAGTAGACAGGCATATATGTCAAAAGAGGTAGTTTCTAGGTAGCAAGTTAGCCGATTTTAACACTCTGACTTTTCTGATTTTTTTCTAATTATCATGTATTACTTGAGGGTTTTTTGTTTGAGTCTGAATTTAGTAAAGAGAATAGTGAATGAATGCAAAGGTCTCTCTCTGATCATACTCAGCTTCCCTGGGCCCAATTCCATCTATCACTAAGAGTTTAAAATTGATAGATTAGGAAATGAATGTATGTGGCAAGGCATAATACATAAAAACAGAGCATTTAAAACAATTAAACAACTTTTTTTTTTTTTTCGAAGAAGAAGACTGGTTCTTTAGAGAAACCACTGTCTGACGTTCATATTATGTACTTACCACTGGGAAACTCTCCTATGTCATCATATAATTTGCTGTAACCTCTCAACTCTAGCAGGAACAGTGACACCGTGGGAATACTAATCCATGGCAATGACTGGACAGTAAATATGATCTCTCTATAGACTTGATTCTGAAAATGAAATGGCCAGTACTTAAAAATCACAAAATCTATGTTAAACAAAAACCAGCACAATATGTCTTGGATTGGATTTTTACAATCTCTTTTATCTGAAGAGGCTCGTCGCCAAACTGTTTCCGTGAAAATGGTAACATGTGGGAATGTATGTGTAAGGAAAACATTCCTTTTGTAAAGAGCAAATGTAATAAATACTTTAAGTTCTGAAACTTTCTCTCGTTCCCACAAAATTGGATGCTACATTTCCATTTATGGAATAAACCTTCCTTTCACAAATAACGTCCATCCCCAACCCTCTTGATTTTCTCTTTTTTTTTTTTTTTCCAGTCCTTCGAGTCACTGATAAATACAAGTAACTGGAAGAGAAAAAAATGCCTGTAAACAAATCTACAATCTCCCAGCTAGTTAAAAAATAGATATGTAATAAAAACGTGTTTCAGTTTGAGAGTCAGATATTAAAACAATTACACAAATGTGTGCATTTATTGATTCCTCATTATTAGCAAAGAAATTCATTCCTATGTATCCAGGAAGACACCAGGCTTATAATTAAAACAACAACAACAAAGTTGGATTCATCTATTTAAATTAAGAGAAGGAGAGAAGGGATTAGCCCTACCAAAAATATCTAACGTATCTGAGGCTAGCTGCAAAAATTTTATTTAATGGTTATAACCCAGTTTAATCTGAAAAGCTCACAGATACCTATTATTTTCACTGTAACCGTAGCTAAAAAGTAGGTAAGACAATCACTTACCTTTAAAAATTGTGGATGCTTCATTAATGCATGATCATAGACAAAATAATAGCTCAGTGTTGCAAAGAAGAAATAAAGGATATAAGCTCCAAGATTTGTTACAATCAGGAGACTAATAGTTTGTCGGAAGATGTTATCCTCAGGCCATGAGGCTGGATAGATGTACGGTGTAAAAAAATAATAATCTGCAGCATTGAGTACAAGATCCATCTTAGCCCCTAAAGGATAAACAGGTGCAACAATTATTTACCCATGCTGATAGTTCTCCATGCAAAAAACTTTTGGAAAAATTGTACATGAAGTTCCTGCTTTAATAAGCACTTACAGTGTAAGACTGCAGCTACCAGAATCCCTGAAATGCCATCTTTAGAGCCCAAAGGAACTTAAATGTCATCTCTAGCCCAATCTCTTCATATTATACATGGGGACAGCAAAGCTCAGAGAAACTGAGACCCAGAGTTTTTTTGTTTTTTTTTTTTTTCCTAACATCTGCTGATTAGTGGCATCCATGCAGATCTAATGCCATCTTTGTGTTCTTTTCCAACCTCTCCTATGGCAATGTGGCAAGTAGTAAAGACGGGGAACGCAGGAAAGTGGGTACTCAGATGTTTCCTCCTCTGGCTACGAGTTTCAGTGATACGTCTCTTCTAAAAGGACTCCGATTTCAGAGGATTTTCCTTCAGTGCTGAGACTCAAAGACAAATTTGCTAGATGGATCTATGCTGCCACCTCAGGGACTATCTGTTCTTGTGACAGGAGGAAAGGCCACTCCCATTGACAGAACAAAAGGAGACAGGTTCTAGATTAAGAACTAGAATACACTTATTCCTCTTCCCCCAATCAATATTCTAGATTGGGGGCTGGCAACTGCAAACTTGTAACTCGAAGTTCGAGGAGGAGAAGGCACAAGAGAGCTGTCTGGAAATAATTTAAATTTTTCAGTTGTCTTCCGTCCAGCCTGCCTGGAGCTTGGATCACCCGTATGTGTTAGTGAATCAGCCTGAAGGTTTCTGCCCAGGTATTTTGTGAGGCTCATTCAAACACAGTGGGTGTGACTATATACGGAGATACCATTTCTTTGCTATGACTTAATGAACATCCTACAGTTGGATGACACTCTCTGCTGGTAAGGCTGCAGGGAAACGGGCATGATCTTACCCTGCTATGGGCTCGCAGTGGCGCAGCTCCTACGTGGAGGGATTTAACAATATGTCAGCACAGGACTCCTGTGCGTTTGTGCTACACTCGGGCTGTCATCTGATATTATCTTAGCTAATTCATCGGGGTCTGTTTAGCTGTTTCAGGATCAGCAGAGTCACTTTCATGCTACTTTCGTTTTTCACTACAGAAGCCGCCTAAATTTCTGAACCTTCCCTTCTTAATACTAACATTTGCCTTCAGCAGAGCAGTTCCTCAGGATGTGTCCTAGCTTGTGTCACGATCAATGAAGCAATCGGTGGTGTTTATTTACGTTCTTGTGATCAAATCCACTTAATCAAAAGATGGTTAGGATGTTCACTTTCTCTCCTGGGCTGTGGTTTCCCGTTTTTCATTAGTTCTTAACGCCTCCCCACTGGGGTAAAACTCCAGCAATCTGTTTTTCCAGTCTCTAAGTCACATGTGTCGGTAATGCCCACGCTGTCCTCTTCAGTAGGAGGCCTCACAGACACCAGGTACAAGCTCCTACAAGAATTTCATGTCTGTGCTATTCCTAATGACGGATGCTTCCATTCGTGTTATTCACATGGGTTGTCTTTAACGATTTAAAAACAATATTTCCATCTGCAATTAAACCCAAAGTAATAAAACAGTCCCAGCAAAGAGCGGAGGTTGGGGTACGTGACAGGGGCACCAACACACAGGGGGTGCCTCAGTCGGCTGGAGGAAGCCTGTGCCGTCAAATGAGTTTGAGTGCCAGTTTTTAAAAAACAAAATAAAGCCCTGGTTTTTTAGACCTTGAAACTGTAGCCAAGGGACTGTGGACCTGTGTTCCTTTGTGAGACCTCACTGCTGTTTATTTAACTTACGTATAAGTATTTGGATAGATTCTTACCTTATGCTATTTAAAATAACGCAACAATGATTAACCAAATATTGTGTAAACTTCTACAAGCGGAAGAGCTAGGACAAGGATGAATGGGCTCGGTAACGTTGGTAGATATGGCTAAGTTGGTCTGCATAGGAGCTGTGCCACTGTGTGAGCCCACAGCTGTGTAGGATCGTGCCCATTTCCTGACACCCTTACAGACAAAGAATATCATCAAATTGTAGGAAATTCGTTAATCTGATAGCCAAGAAATGATTATCTTGGTATAGATTTCTTTTTCTTATTATGAGTGAGGTTGAACAGCATTCTATATATTTAGAATAATTTATATTATTTCTGTGCAATTCTGTTTTTATCCTTTGCCCATTTTCCCACTGGGTTTTTAGTTTCTTAAAATCAAATTCTAGAAGTTCTTTATTTACTGAGAGTGTTTATCCTTGTTTATGATATGAGTTGCAAGCATTTTTTTTTCTCACTTTGTCATGGAAAGTTTTCTTTTAAAATATTTTTTTTAAAAAAGATTTTAGTTATTGATTTGATAGAGAGAGACACAGCGAGAGAGGGAACACAAGCAGGGAGAGGGAGAAGCAGGCTCCCAGTCGAGCAGGGAGCCCAATATGGGACTCGATCCCAGGACTCTGGGATCATGACCTGAGCCGAAGGCAGACGCTTAACGACTGAGTCACCCAGGTGCCCCTTAAAAGAGTTTTTTATTTATTCATTTGAGAGAGGGAGAGAGAGAACACAAGCAGGGGGTAGGGTCAGAGGGAGAGGGAGAAGAAGACTCCCAGCTGAGGAGGAACTCTAACCCAGGGCTTGATCCCGAGATCCTAGGATCGTGGACTGAGCTGAAGGCAGACACTTAACTGACTGAGCCACCCAGGCATCCCTGTCATGGCAAGTTTTAATTAATGTTAAACACCAGATATTGACATATATCCTTCATCACACATTGTTAATTCATTCAAATAACAAGTATGAAGCACTACACTAGGTAATGAGCATACAAATATTGAAAAGATACAGTCTAAATCCATCTGAAAGGTGAGGCAACTATGGAAACAAACAATTACATCAATAATAATGCTATAATAAAGGTATATACACAAATTCTACATAATTAAAAAACACAACTACCCCAGCTTATAGTAGAAGGCTTCATAGTGACATTTTATTCAGGCTTTAAAGGACATTATCAGAAAGAAAAGATTAGGGATGGCTATTTCAAATAGAAATAACAACTTGCACGGTGCCTGGGTGGCTCAATTGGTTCAGTGTCTAACTCTTGGTTTTGGCCCCATTCATGATCTCTTGAGTTATGGGATGGAGCCTCAAGTCAGGCTCCGTGCTCAGCAGGGAGTCCGCTGGAAGATTCTCTCCCTCTGACCCCCCCCCCCCAAATAAATACATAGATAAATCTTAAACAAACAAACAACTGGCGAAGGCATAGAAAAAAGTCATGGTATATTCATGACTCACTGGGTGTCACTGGTGGGTGCCAAACAGTAAGACAGGGGTGAAAGAGAGGGGGGAAACTGTTCCAGGATAAACCTGGTAAAAGGAAATTCGTGTCAGGCTGTGCAAAGCTCTGTTGCCTTGCTAGGGAATATGACTTTCCCTCATACACAATGGGGAGATACTAAAGGTTTCTGAGCAGGAAAGAGGTTCTAATCAGATCCATATTTCATAGAAACCACTCCATTAGGAATATGTGTACCGATGAGAAGCAGAGAGAGAGAGAGAGAGAGAGAGACTAATTTGGCTGGTCCTCTGGTAGACTAACTAGCTTAGCAGCTCTGAGAACACACATGCACGTACATTGGAGATTTAGCAAGTAAAAAACCCACAGGGCTTGATGACCAATTAAATGCTGGAATGTGAATGAGGGAGAAATCCAGGATGACTGTGAGATTTTTAGCTGGCCTGAGTGGACAGTGATGTCATCATAATCAAAAGAGGGAATGCTGGGAGAGCTGGCAGATTTGGTGCCACAGGGATGGGCTGCATAAGCAATGAGGGGTTCAGTTTGGGTCTTAAATAAGCTTTAAGTCTATGCTTACTCTTAGACATAAGCAGTGGACTACATAGAAATATGAACCTGAGGTTCAAAAGTGAGCTTGTAGTAGTTGAAATTGATGCCATAAGGGGTAGAGACAGCCAACAGAGATCATGTGGCAAAGAAACTACACAAAGTAATAGCAGGAAACAAACATTTTGAAACAACCTAACAATTGTGAAAGATTTTGTGACACCACTAAAGGTTGGTTAAGAGTTTACAGACTAATCTGGATGTTACCTACAGTGTTGCTTAGCCCTAAATCAGTATAGTACAGTACAGCCCAAACCAACTCAAACATTAACTAAGACTCTTCTTTATTCAATCTTTAATATCAGATGCAAATAATTATTTTCAAAAGGTCTCAGTCCTTTAAAAAACTCCTTAGTTTTACTTTTATCTGAAGACCACACTAATTGTGTTCATTTGTATATTCCCTGGTCACAATTGCTGTTACAGTAAACCAGTGCCTGGAAGGGAGGAAGAAATGTGCCTCAGTCATTCTAGAGGCAGTTTAGATACTGGGAAATAAAACCTGTTTTATGTGTTTTTAGAATTTTAGTTTCAATTCTATTTTTTTTAATGCAGTAATTAAATATTCATAAGTATACCACTATACTTTCTGATATCTAACACAAAATCTTCTGAAATCAGTAACAATATGACCTCAAAATTGCAAATCAAATTTGAAGTTCAGTGACCTCGTGGCTCAATGGTAGTGCGTCTGACTCCAAATTTGAAGTTTATATGCAGACCCACATCTGTAAAATGGAGATAACATATTTCCATTACAGAACTGTTGTTAAGGTTTAGAGGCTAAGGCCCTAGTGTTTTGGCACCAACTGACACAGAAGTTAGTCAAATAGGAGCTATTATTACTGCTGTTAGGGGGCTGAAGCGGAATCAAAATTACTTTAACCTAAGGGAGAAAAAGGTGTCATTTGGCTTTTCCTTTAAAAATAATGGATGATATCTAATATCAATATTTACTCTACACTTGGCACCATAAATATTACCTCCTTTAACACTTTCAAGAAACCCTAAGGGTTTGGCACTACTGTTACAGGTACTAGTATTATGAATGAAGAAGCAGGGCACAGGAAATTCAGGTAATCTGGGGCACCTGGGTGGCTCAGCGGGTTAAGCGTCTGCCTTTGGCTTAGGTCATGTATCCCAGAGTCCTAGGCTTGAGACCCATGTTGGGTCCCCAGCTCAGCAGGAAGTTTGCTTTTCCCTTTGCCCATCACCCTGCTCATGCTCACGTGTGTGCGTGCACTCTCTCTCTCTTTCTTTCTCAAATAAATAACTAAAATCTTTATAAAAATTCAAGTAATCTGCTTGGGATCATCAAATAAACAAATGTTGGGGCTGGAACTCAAACACTTGCAATCGGGTTACAAAATCCCAAGTTTGTTTGTTTTTTAAGATTTTTTGACAGAGACAGACAGACAGACACACACACACACAGGCAGGGGGAGCAGCAGGCAGAGAGGGAGAAGCAGACTCTCGGCTGAGCAGGGAGCCTGATGTGGGGCTTGATCCAAGCACCCTGGGATCATGATCTGAGCTGAAGGTGGATGCTTAACCAGCTAAGCCACCCAAGCACCCCTCAAAGTCCCAAGTTCTTAAACCAAGACGTGAACCAAGTTCGAATGCCTCTTCATCATGATCTCAACTCTTCAGCTCCTTATTTTTTTAAATTCTCAGTGACTACCAACTCACAAAATTTTGCATATAATTTTAAGGTGTTTTTACCCCCTATGTCCGGGGCTCCACAGACCCTAAGTTAAATATCCCTGACTGAAACAGATGCTTGTATTATTTTACCTTCACGGAAACAAAGAAAACTTTTTTTTATAAAGTACAGTTATTAATAAAACACAATTAGGCTAGAATGACTGGGTCTACTATTACTTTGGCTTTACTTTAAAAATATAGATCATGGGCTGCCTGGGTGGCTCAGTGGGTTAAGCCTCTGCCTGCAGCTCAGGTCATGATCTCAGGGTCCTGGGATCGAGTCCCGCATCGGGCTCTCTGCTAGGCAGGGAGCATGCTTCCTCCTCCCTCCCTCTCTCTCTCTCCCTCCCTCCCTCTCTGCCTACTTGTGATCTCTCTGTCTGTCAAATAAATAAAATCTTTAAAAAATATATATAGATCATAATTGTTAACATTTGTTGAGAAACAGGTGTTATGTAAAAGCATTTTTTATGAATCACCTTGCTTAATTCTCACGACCCTACCAGGCAGGTACTTCCATAACTCCTACTTTATAAAAAAGGGAAACGGAGGGCAGGAGTATTTAAGTAATTTGTCAAGTACCAAGTAACAAATGGGAGGTATATTCCAGAGTCTGCTCTCTCAGCTTCTACATTATCTTATCTCTCAACCTGTATACAAACACACAGGGAATTCTGAGTATCTCATGCTAATTACATTACATAATGATAGGAAAAGCATTCTGTGAGTGATCAAGAATCATGTATTCATCATTTTTTAGATGCTTATCATTAGAAACCTAAACACGGGCTCACACAACGACGGTGACATAAAGACAGGTAACCTGCTGGAAGGTTTTGGTTAAAAATACCTGGCTACCACGAGCTTTCCAGACTGGAAACTTTTTTTCCTAGTGACATTTGGAACTTCACCTATCTCTACCACCTCCAAATCCCCTCTGCTATAACATAGGGATGCCGGTAGACACAATGTTTTCCTTTTACGATGCTAACGTAACAGATCATTTCCCTTCCCTCTTAGTCTTGTCAAACCGTGGATTGTTGTCTCCCTCCATCCAGTAACTGGGGTTTGCTCTGTAATGGTCAGGAGGTCACAGCCTAATTTCTTTGCCCCTTTAAAAACGAAAGATTCCCTCCAACCCAGAGGGATATCTGTCTCGAAGTAGAGCATTAGTGTTCGCTGCACAGACTCCCTCGGATGAGCGCTCCGCAACATCAGGCACTTCGTTTCCTGCGCGCCTATCTCTGTGCCTGTTTCTTTCACGTGCGGGCCTCCTCGGCGCCCCGGAACCACCTCTGGCTGGACAGAGCCCCCACACCGCGGGTCTCCGGGCCAGCGGTCCCCTGCACCCCGCACTCGACGCAT
This sequence comes from Lutra lutra, assembly GCF_902655055.1. Classification (NCBI taxonomy): domain Eukaryota; kingdom Metazoa; phylum Chordata; class Mammalia; order Carnivora; family Mustelidae; genus Lutra; species Lutra lutra. The sequence continues at coordinate 17,056,240 of NC_062287.1, read as the reverse complement.
CACCGCCCGCGTCGGCTTCCGGGATACCCGGCTGCCTGCCAGTCCCTGGTGCGGGTCACCGCGGAGAGCCTGACACTCAGGCGGGGTCCCACCCACGCCTGCGCCTAGCGGGAAAAGAAAGGGCCGGCCGCACAACTTCCCCACCGGGGACGCGTCGCGCTGATGGCTCCCTGTCCAATTTCCTTCCCCTTCCCCGCCCGTGCAGCACACGTGTATCTCGCCTCCTCCTCCCGCCCTCCCGTTATCCCTACCTCCAGAGAGTCCGTGGCCAGCTCGGCCTCCGCAAAGTCCTAGGCGGCCGAGGCCACTGGGCTGCCGGCGGCGGTCAGCCAGCGGGTAAGGCCTGGAGGGGCGTAGCCAGGCACAAGCTCCTAGCGGCAAGAGCCGCCAGCCAATCAGGGGCCGGCGGCATAAGCTGATATGACGGCAGATCGCGCGACTTGGCTGCGCGCGGCTCTCAGTGGTCACGTGGGCGCCGCGCGCTTGGCCACGCCCCCTCCGTCCTCCGGTTGGAAGCGAGGGCGGGACGCTGGTTCAGGTACCCAAGCCGCGGAGAATGGAGTTTCAGGTTTTGTTTTTGTTTGCTTTTCAGCTGCCACTACGGGTGTAGTTGAGTCTTGCACGAAGCAGATTGACTGTGTTTATGCAGACATTCCTAAAACCGATGCCCTACCTTGAGGGAAATAGGTATTTTCCTTTGAGTTGAATGTCGGAGGCATTTCCCCACTTACATTGAAGGGAGTTCAGTACCTGTGAGACAATGACTAATATTTCCCAGTCGGAGTGTGTGGTTTTGTTTTGTTTTGTTTTGTTTGTTTTTGTGGTGGTTTGCGGTGGTCACGCTTGTAAATCGAATTTCTGGGAGCCTCAGTGTAGGGCTTCTCAGTGGCTAACCGGCCGTGTTGGCATCCTCTGGGAGTTGCTTGGAAAGACGGATTCTCGGGAGTCGCTCAGACCTTCTGGATCAGAACGTGCCGGAGGGTCCCAGAAATCTGTATTTAACAAACCCCAAGTGAGTCTAAGGTTTGTTGAAGTTAGAAAACCGCTGCTGTAATGAATTTGATCAGTCGGGAGAAAATGTTGTCCTTCCGTGTTGCTCCCTCGTGAGTGGTCAGTAGAAGAAAACGCTGAAAAGTGATAATGCTGATAACTAAGTTTGGGAAAGACCCATTTCTGTTTCCTTACAGGAGCATCAGAAGTGCTACCAGGTAAGGGGAGAAATGAATTAGTTTCCATAAAAACCTTTTATATGAATATTGTTTTAAATACCTGTGGCTTGCCTCCTATTTTCTTTTTTCTTTTTTCTTCTTCTTCTTCTTCTTCTTCTTTTTTTTTTTTTTTTGTGGACCTGTAACAGTATATTAGTTTCAGGTGTACACCGTAATGACTTGATAACGGTATATTCGTTTCAGGTGTACAACCTCAAGACGAGAAATTGGCTCCTACTTTCCAAATCACATTTCTTGTTTCCTTTGTCATTCTCATTTAACCCTTTAATGTTTGAGATTAAGATTTTTATGTATCATTTCTGAGGAACATAAAAATGTGGTTTGTTAACCTTGAAAATAAAACAGCCAGTTATTTTGCCAGCAAAAAGGGGTTTGTTTGAGAATAGTAGAGGATTGCAATTTAGGGCAAGCAAGCTATGGCAAACTCACAGGCAAATCCACAGGGGGAAAAAAAGAAACTCTATAGAGAAAAAGGGGAGGTCGGGAAGGCTGTTGTAAATAAAAGTCCATTGGAATAAACTGGGAGTTGGAAGTAGAATGGCTTTTCGTTGGCTTTGTTGTGACGGTCTTTCATTGGCTGGGTTGTTGCTAGGGTAGAGGGAAACCTTCATCTTACCGGGGTAGTAAATTAACAGCAAAAGTAAATGGACTTGCAAGGTTAGGCTCTTCCTTGTTGGGTCTGCAGTTGACTAGGAGTGAAAGGGTGTAAGAGCTCCCCCTGCTGGCCACTCAAGTCCCTTTTAGTGAGATTTCCTTTTATTCTCACAGATTTAAAAGGTATAATTTATCTAGTACAGAGGTTCCACATTTGTGGCTGCTGTGGATTTGCTTATGTGGTTTGTTTAGTCCGAAAGTATATTTTTCCCTTGAATTAAGTAATTTCGCATTTTAGAAAAATGACCTATTGTGAAAGATTGGGAAATCTGACATTGAAATTATAAGCAAACCTCCAATATAATACCCCGAATAGCTAGAATTTTATCATTGAATATGTACGGGATCGTGCACCACCATCAGATGGTGATACATGCTATGAAGAAAACAAAAGGATGAAAGGATCAAAACTGATGATGGCTGTTTTATTATTGGTTACAGTCCCTTTCTCTGTGTGGGGAGCATTTGACCTGAGTGGAGTAAGGGAGCCTCATTCACTTGGTAGATTCTAAACCGAGATTTAGAGTCTGAGTGTTTTTGATGAGCTGATGGGGCCACAGGCTCGCAAACATCTATTTGTATGACTTTAGTTTTTAGATAGAAAAGAGTATTCAGGGAGAGCCTGGTGGTTCATTTGGTTAAGCGACTGCCTTTGGCTCAGGTCATGAACTTGGAGTCCCGGGATCGAGTCCCACACTGGGCTCCCTGCCCCACAGGGAGTCTGCTGCTCCTGCTGACCTCTCTCCTCTCATGTTCTCTCTCATTCTCTCTCGCTCTAAAATAAATAAATAAAATCTTAAAAAAAGAAAAGCATATTCAAGAAAAAGGTAGGTGCACAAGCATCCAAAAACAGATACAGGAAGAGAAGATATTTATTCCTCAACCCGGTGCCATGGATTAGGTTAAAACCTAATAAGTAGCTACTTAATATTTTAGGGATCAGAGATCCCTCTGAAAATTAAATGAAATCTATGGTCTCTGTCCCCCCAGAAGTCCACATTGCATACAGTAGAAGCTCTTCCCAGCCAGGGTCCACTTAACTTATGTTCTCAGTGGCCTTTCTGAAATATGCCAGCCGATCTTTGGAAAATACTAAAGACTCACAGCTTGTAGCCTTCACTTTGGTTCACTCCCGTGTGTCTCCTTCCACCAGTGGAGTGGGATGCTTAACAAGAGCCAGTTATGCTACCAATCTATTGATTTCTGTTACGCTCCTCATAATTACATAATTAAATTTTGCAAATTGGTAAAATTTGGGTCTGCAAAGAAAAATAATTTGGGTTTTTTTTAAAGATTGATTGATTGATTTGAGAGCGGGCGAGCGAGTGTGCAAGAGCCTGGGCACACAAGCAGGAGGGGCAGAGAGAGGGAGAATCTGAAGAAAACTCTGTGCTGAGCGTGGAGCCCGTCGTGGGGCTCGATCTCATGACCCCAAGATCACAACCTGTGCTTGGGGCTTACCCTCACCCAGGCACCCCAAGACTTATTTCTATGAAAACCAAGAACGTTTTGGAAAGATAGCATCAATATGGCTACTAGTATAAATAGCTATTGAATTGGGTGTAGGCAAGGTGGTGATGAGAGACTAGAAAGACCTTTTCAAGCCCCAAATCTGGCAGGATTCTGCCTTCAGTTTGATCTGCAAGAGTTAACTTGTCTCTACTGCGAACAAATTAAAGTTGAAAATCAAATACAAAACTCTGGGCCTGTAGTTTAGGCGATAGACTGCCTGAAGCTCCAATCAGAGGGACCGTACTCAAAAGAAAGACCTTAGGGAATGACTGGAGAATAAATATTTAGGTAAAAATAAAATTCTTAAAGCATATGTATATGTAATATTGATGAGGCTGTAGGTCATGTGACAGACACCCAAAATAACAGAGGTTTACTCCAGAGAAAAGGTTTTCTTTCCCATGGAAGTGTTAATTAATGTACTTGTCTGTGCTAACAAGCCCCCGAATTACAATGACCCCAACACAGTAGAAATTTATCTTTCACTCAAAAAACAGTTCAAATGGATGATCCTGGTCATTGGGTAGCCCTCCTCTAAATGGGATCCAAGTTTTTCCATCTTGTAATTCTGCCATTGTCATAACTTTCTGTCTTCTCTAGAGAAATGGCCAAGAGAGAATGGAACGTGCATACCCACTCTTTGAAAGCCTTGGTCTGAAAATTCCATACATCCTCTCTGACATTCTCATGGTTACAACTCGGTTATATGGCTCCATCTAACTATTAGGGAGGCCGAGAAATGTAGCCTTCATTCTGGTAGTCTGTTCAGCTAAAATCAGAGTTTCTAGGGGCGCCTGCCCTTCAGCTCTGGTCACGAACGCATGGATTCTGGGATCGAGCCCTGAGTGGAACACACGCTGACTGCAGACCAGTAAGGACCGGAAAGCATGCTCTGTCATTTTAAGCAATCGAGTCTATTTTCATCAAAGATGCAAGTGTGTATTTATTTAAAAACAAATACTATACAAGAGCTTATAAAGGAAAAAAAAAGGCGTGTCCACGTCCTAATTCTGCTCTGCACAGGTAATTATTCTTTACAATTCCAGCTGTATATTATGCCATGTACCCATATATTCACACAAACATTAGTCATGTTTGCTGTGCCAGTTAGGGATATCTCTCTCTCTCACTTTGGAGCCTTAGGATTAGGACTCTGGGCTAGAAACAGTGCTTTTACAGAAAGCTGGCCATGTGACTCCTGTTAAAAACCAAAATTCAACTGAGTAGATCTGAAGATCTATTTGGCTTTATTCAACCACTCCCATCTAGCAAGTAGAGAGTAGCTCCAAGGAGGTATACAAAATGGAAGGTTTTATAGGCAGGAGGAGGGTGAGACAAGGAAGTTGAAAGTGGATTGTTTCAGGCGAGGTCTCCTTCCCTTGGGGGGAAAGCAGAAGTTCTTCCTGGAGCAGATCACCTCACTAATGCTGGTGTGGAAATCCCAGGCTGACTGGCTTCAAATTCCACTCCTGGGAGGCTGAAACTGCAGTGTAGTCAGTCAGGAAGTCTCGGTGGGGCTTAGCAAAAGTGACTCCATTTTGGATCTGCTGTTTCTTTTTAGCCTTCCCTTAGATGAGTTCCATAACAACAGCAGAGTGTAGACTCATTCATGTGCACTAATGAGGCATACCCATAAATTTCCAGAAGTAACAACGGGAGAGATTTTTGTCCGAGACCATGGGTGAAGGAGCAATTGATCTGTGACATTTGAACTGTTGATGTTGATGTCATTTGTAACTGTGGGCTGGTGGGTCCTGAGGAAATTGGAGTTGTAAGTAAAAAACATATGCTGGAACAGAATAGTGCGCAGACAGGATGTTGACTTTCTCTGAGGAACTCCCAGCAGCTTCCCAGGTCAAGTTAAGACTCGAAGGAGAAATGGGAGTTCCCCGGTGTCAGGCAATAGGTAGGACTAGAAGGGCAAGGAGTTGTCTGTGCCGTGGGTGACAACATCAAAGAGCATAGCCTGGTGCAGTAAAGCTCAAGGTGAAAATTGTCTTATAAATGAGACCGTGGAGGATGGACTCATGAATGACTTCTATTTGTTGGAATTCTTTTGAAGCCTGGAATGTATTTCTTCACGGGAGAATTTAAATTAGCATCTGCCAGGCTTCTGCGAATTCTACTAATGGAAGGTCTCTCTAACTTAAATTTTCACTTTGAGGTCTTTAATACTACGAAGACAATAAGAATTTGGCCCGAGGCCTGGCTTTCAGCTCCAACATCTTTTTTTTTTTTTGGAGATTTTATTTTTAAGTAAACTCTATCTCCAACATAGGGCTCAAATCTATAACCTTGAGATGGAGAGTCACACGCTCTACTGACTGAGCAACAGGGTGGCCCTCAGTTTGAAATTACTTGTCAGTGATTTCCTCCCTTTGCTCGGCACCGACTATTTCATTTTTTATTGACTTCTGTAGTCCTCTTGAGCCAGTGGTGGAAATTTTTTAGTGAAGAAGTTTATCCAGATACCTAGGTCACCAAATTATCAGAAACAGAATGAAAACCATCTTTCTGATGAAAGAGGCTAGCATTTTATTTATCGGCATCTTACCTATTAAGAAAACTATTTCCAGATTTCTGCGCTTTATAAAATTTGAGGAAAGGGAAGAACATGAAAATGGCTAGTCCACAGAGAGCTAGACCTTCCCAAACATCTTTTATCTCGTTATTGCCTTTCTTATCGCCAGTGGACTTTGAATGTCAGAGCTAATTTATTCTGGTCCCAAGGTCGTGCCAAGAACAATAGTTTTGAAGACTTGGGTCCAATGCCAGCATGGTTACACTTAAAGTTTGTAACTTTGAGGATTTGTTCCTCCTCTGTAAAACACAGAACGCTAATACGTACTCTACCTAGTAGTTTGCTAGGGCTTCCACAACAAAGTACCATGAACTGGGCAGCTTAAAACAACCTAAATTTATTGTCTGACAGCTCCAGAGGCTGGAATCAAGGTGCTGGCAGGGCCTCCTGAAATGTTTAGAGGAGAGAATCCTTCCTTTCCTCTTCCTAGTTTGAGGTAATGGCCCTCAGTCCTTGCTGTTCCTTGACTTGAAATTGCCTTACCTTACTCTCTGCCTTTGTTCGTTATGTGGTATTCTCCCTATGTGTATGTCCATATTTCCTTTCTTATTAAGGACATCAGTTATTAGGATTAAGGACACCTACTAATTCAGTAGGACCTGATTTTCATTAACTGATTATTTCTACAACAATCCTATTTCCAAATAAGATTACATCGTGAAACACTGGAAGCTAGAACTCCAACATTACTTTTCATGGAATTCAACTCAATTCAATTCATAACAACTATCTTCTAGGTTATTCCCTTCTCTGTGTTCTTCAAAACATATCATAGGTATTATGGTATATACCTTAGTTAAAGCATTTATCATGGTTTGTTTTAAAGGCTGCTAACCTTTTTTTTTTTTAAGATTTTATTTATTTATTTGAGAGAGGGAGAGCGAGCGAGCATGAGAGGGGAGAGGGTCAGAGGGAGAAGCAGACTTCCTGCTGAGCAGGGAGCCTGACGCAGGACTCAATCCCGGGACTCCAGGATCATGACCTGAGCCAAAGGCAGTTGCTTAACCAACTGAGCCACCCAGGCGCCAAAGGCTGCTAACCTTTTTATTAAAAATTCCAGTGTAATTAACAATGTTTTATTAGTTTCAGGTATACAATATAGCGATTCAGCAATTCTAAATGTTACTCAGTGCTTATCAGTGTAAGTGTACTCCAAATCCACTTCCCTTTTTCCCCCATCCTCCCACCCACCCTCCCCTCTGGTAACCATCTGTTTGTTCTCTATAGTTAAGACTCTGTTTTTTGGGTGGTCTCTCTCTTTCTCTCTCTCTCTCCTTTAATATTTTTTAAAAGATTTTATTTATTTATTTGAGAGAGAAAGAGAACAGAGGGAGAGTGACAGGGAGAAGCAGGCTCCCTGCTGAGCAGAGAGCCCAATGGGGAACTTGATCTCAGGACTCTGGGATCATGACCTGAGCCAAAGACAGACACTTAACCAACTGAGCAACCCAGGTGTCCTGGTTTGTCTCTTTTTTGTTTTATTTCCTAAATTTCACATATGAGTGAAATTATATGGTATTTTTCTTTCTCTGATTTACTCCACTTAGCATTATACCCTCTAGATCCATCCATGTTGTGGCAAATGGTAGGATTTCATTTTTTTTTTAATGGCTGAACAGTATTCCATTGTATTATATATGGGATATATGTTCATCTACCATTGGACATTTGGGCTATTTCTATAGTTTGCCTATTGTAAATGCAATAAACATAGGGGTACTTCTATCTTTCCATTTTGTCATATTCATATCCTTTGATTAAATACCCAGTAGTGGAATACTGGATCATATGGTAACTCTATTTTTCATTTTTTGGAGGAACCTCCTTCGTACTGCCTTCCACAGTGGCTGGAGCATTTTGCATTCCCACAAACAGTCCACAAGGGTTCCTTTTTCTCAACATCCTTGCCAACACTTGGTGTTTCTTGTGTTTTTGATTTTAGCCATTCTGACAGGTGTGAAGTGCTATCTCATTGCGGTTTTGATGTGTATTTCCCTGATGATGAGTGCTGTTGAGCATCTTTTCATACGTCTATTGGCCATCTGGATGTCTTCTTTGGAGAAATGTCTGTTCATGTCTTCTGCCCATTTTTAAACTGGATTTTTTTTTTCTTAGTATTGAGGTGTATCAGTTCTTTATGTACTTTGAACACTAACCCTTTATTGGCTATGTCAGTGGCAAATACCTTTTGCCATTCAGTAGGTTGTCTTTTTGCTTTATTGATTCTTTCCTTTGCTGTGTAGGAGCTTTTTATTTTGATGTAGTCCCAATAGTTTATTTTCGCTTTTATTTCCCTTGCTTCAAGAGCTCTATTTAGAAAGAAGTTGCTATGGCCAATGTCAGAGAAATTAATGCCTGTGCTCTCTTTTAGAAATTTTATGGTTTCAGGTCTCATGTTTAAACCTTTAATCCATTTTGAGTTTATTTTTGTGTATGGTGTAAGAAAGTGATTTTTTAATTTCTTCTTTGATTTCTTGATTGATCCATTCATTGTTTAGTAACATGTTATTTAACCTCCATGTACTTGTGTTATTCCAGATTTTTTCTTGGGTTGATTTCTAGTTTCATAGCATTGTGGTCAGAGAAGATGTGTCGTATGATGGAAGTTTTTTTTTTTTGTTTTTAATTTGTTGAGACTTGTGATCTGTTCTGGAGAGTATTCCATGTGTGCTTGGAAAAGAGTGTGTTTTGCTCTTTTAGGATGGAATATTCTGAATATATCTGTTAGATCCATCTGGTCCACTATGTCACTCAAAGACACTATTCCTTGTTGATTTTCTGCTTGGATGATCTGTTCATTGTGGTAAGTAGGCTGTTAATGTCCCCTATGATTATTGTGTTACTATCAATTACTTTATTACTTTATTTATTTATTAACATCTTAATTTAATTTAATTTTTTTCATGTTCCAAGATTCATTGTTTATGCACCATACCCAGTGCTTCATGCAATATGTGCCCTCCTTAATACCCTCCACCAGTCTCACCCAGCCCCCCCACCTCCCTCACTTGGTAATTACTTCCTTTATGTTTGTTATTAGATGCCTTATATTTTTGGGTGCTCCCATGTTCAATGCATAAATATTTACAATTGTTATATCTTCTTGTTTGTTCATTTTGATTATGCAGTGTCCTTCTTTGTCTCTTGTTACAGTCTTTATTTTAAAGTCTATTTTGTCTGTTATAAATATTTCTACCCCAGCCTTCTTTTCACTTCCATTTGTGTGATGAATGTTTTTTCATCCCTTCAGTTTAAATCTGCATGTGTCTTTAGGTCTGAAATGAAACCCTTTTAAGCAGCGTATAGATGGATCTTACTTTTTTTATCCACTCTCACCCTGTGTCTTTTGATTGAAACATTTGGTTCATTTACATTTAAAGTAATTATTGATAGATATGTATTTATTACCATTTTATTACTTGTTTTATGGTTGTTTTTGTGGTTCTCTGTTTCTTCTCTTGCTCTTTTCTCTTATAATTAGTTTGCTTTCTTAGTGTTATACTTGGATTCCTTTCTCTTTATTTTTCTTGCATATTTATTAACATTTTTTGATATGCATTTACCACTAGGTTTATATTTAACGTTTTCTGTATATGGGTCACTTAAGTGTGAACCTATTCTAAAAGCATTAGATTTTTACTCCTTCAACCCCCTACCCTGAAATTTTGGGTATATAGTGTCATACTTTACATCCTTTTATTTTGTGAATCCCTTGACTGATTTGCATAGATAGTTTGGCTATTGTAAATAATGTTGCAGTACACATAGGGGTGCATATATCTGTTTGAATTAGTGTTCTCCTATTCTTTGGGCAAATAGCCAATAGTAGAATTACTAGATCATATGGTAATTCTATCTTCAGTTTTTTGAGGACCCTCCATACTGTTTTCCAGATAGCTGCACCAGTTTGCATTCCCACCAACAGTGCATGAGGCTTCCCTTTTCTCCACATCCTTGTCACACTGTTTCTTGTGTTTTTGATTTTTGCCATTTAGCAGGTGTGAGGAGATATCTCATTGTAGTTTTGATTTGTATTTCCCTTTTGATGAGAGATGTTGAGCATCTTTTCATGTGTCTGTTAAGCCATTTAGATGTCTTCTTTGAGGAAAGGACTGTTCATGTGTTCTGCCCATCTTTTATTTGAATTATTGGATTTTTGGTGTTCAATTATGTAGTTCTTTATATGTTTAGGATACTAACCCTTTATCAGATATGTCATCTGCAAATATCTTCTCCCATTCAGTAGGCTGTTTTGTTGTTTCCTTTGTTGTGCAGAAACTTTTTTATTGTGATGTAGTCCCAATAGCTTATTTTTACTTTTGTTCTCTTTTCCTCACCAGACATATGTAGAAAAATCTTGCCATGTCCATTGTCAGAGAAATTACTGCCTGTGCTCTCTTTTAGGATTTTTTTGGTGTCAGGACTCTTCAATACATTTTGAGATTATTTTTGTGTATGATGTAAGAAAGCGATCCAGTTTCATTCTTTTGCATATTGCTGTCCAGTTTTCCCAACATCATTTGTGGAAGAGACTTTCTCCCATTGCATATTCTTATCTCCTTGGTTGAAGGTTAATTGACCATATAAGCATGGATTTATTTCCGGGCTTTCTATTCTGTTCCATTGATCTATGTGTCTGTTTTTGTGCCAGTTTTATACTCTTTTCATTATTACAGCTTTGTAGTATATCTTGAAATTTGGAGTTATGATACCTCCGGCTTTGTGTGTGTGTGTCTTTTTCATGGTTGCTTGGGTTATTTGGGATCTTTTATGGTTCCATACAAATTTTAAGATTATTTATTCTAATTCTGTGAAAAATGCTGTTGGTATTTTGATAGGAATTGCATTAAGTGTGCAGATTCCTTTGTAGTATGAATATTTTAACAATATTTGTTCTCCCACTCTGTGAGCATGGGATGTCTTTCCATTTGTTTTTGTCTTCAATTTCTTTCATCAGTGTTCTATGGTTTTTCACGGTATAGGGTTTTTTTTACCTCCTTGGTTAAATTTATTCCTAGGTATTTTGTTATTTTGATGCAATTGTAAATGAGATTGTTTTCTTAATTTTTCTTTCTGCTGCTTCATTATTAGTGTGTAGAAATGCAACATATTTCTGCATATTGATTTTGTATCCTGTAACCTTATTGAATTCATTTACCAGTTCTAGTAGGATTTTTTTGTTTGTTTGTTTGTTTGTTTGTTTTTCTGGGTTTTTTTGGTGGAGTCTTTAGGGTTTTCTACTTATAGTGTCATGTGTTCTGCAAATAGTAAGTTTTATTTTTTCTTTACCAGTTTGGATTCTTTCTTCCCATCTATCTATCCATCCATCCATCCATCAATTTATTTCAGTACTGTGCTGAATGAAAGTGGTGAGAGTAGACATCCTTTTCTTGTTCCTGACCTATCCTTTCTCTTACTGATACAATGTATCATGTTGATTGATTTGCAAATATTGAACCATTTACGCATACTGGGAATAAATCTCACTTGATTGTGGTGAGTGATTTTTTTTTAATGTATCGTTGGATTTGGTTCACTAGTATTTTGTTGAAGAGTTTTGCATCTATGTCCATCAGAGATATTGGCCAGTGGTTTTCTTTTTTTGTGGTGTCTATCTGGTTTTGGTATCAGGGTGATACTGGTCTCATAGAATGAATTTGAGAAGAATAGGTATTAATTTTTTTGTAAGTGTTTGGTAGAATTCACCTGTGAAGCTATTGGTCCTGGACCTTTTTTGTTTTTTTAAGATCTTATTTATTTATTTGTCAGAGAGACAGAGCAAGGACAATTGGGGGAGCAGCAGGCAGAGGGAGAAGCAGGCTCCCTGCCGAGCAAGGAGCTCAACGTGGGACTCGATCCCAGGACCCCAGGATCACAACCCGAGCGGAAGGCAGATGCCTAGCTGACTGGGTCACCCAGGCGTCCCTGATCCTGGACTTTTGTTTCTTGGGATTTTTTTTGATTACTGATTTACTTTCACTGCTGGTAATTAGTCTGTTCAAATTTCCTATTTCTTCTTAATTCAATTTTGAGAGGTTCTATGTTTCTAGGAATTCATTTCTTATAGGTTGTCCAATTTGTTTGCATATAATTTTTCATAATATTGTCTTAAAATCCTTTGTATTTCTGTGGCATTGGTTGTTATTTCTCTTTCATTTCTGATTTTGCTTGAGTCTTCTCTCTCACTCTCTTTCTTGATGAGTCTGGCTAGACGTTTATCAATTTTGTTGATCTTTTCAAAGAACCTGCTCCTGGTTTCATTTATCTGTTCTATTGGTTTTTTAGTTTCTATCTCATTAATTTCTGGTCCAATCTCTATTATTTCCTTCTTTCTACTGGTTTTGGGCTTTGTTCTTCTTTTTTCTATCTCCTTTTAGTGTAAGGTTATGTTGTTTATTTGAGATTTTTCTTGCTTCTTGAGGTAGGCCTATATTGCTAAAACTTCCCTCAGAACAGTTTTTGCTGCATCCCAAAGATTTTGGACAGTTGTTTTCATTTTCATTTGTCTGCATGTATTTTTTAAATTTCCTCTTTGATTTCATGGTTGAGCCATTCATTGTTTAGTAGCATATCATTTAGCCTTCATGCATTTGTGTTACTCTACATTTTTTCTTGTGGTTGATTTCTAGTTTCATAGGATTGTGATCAGAGAAGATGCATGGTATGAGTTCAGTCTTTTTTAATTTGTTGAGGCTTGTTTTGTGGCCTCTTTTAGATGTCCTCTGGAGAATGTGATCTCTTTCTGGAGAATGTTCCAGAATGTGCTCTTGAAAAGAATGTGTATTCCAGTTTTAGGATGGAATGTTCTGAATATATCTGTTAAATCCATCTGGTCCAAAGTGTCATTCAAAGTTACTGTTTCCTTGTTGATTTTCTGTTTGAATGATCTGTCCATTGTTGTAAATGAGGTGTTAATGTCCCCTCCTGTATTGTAGTACTATGAGTTACTTCTACTATGTTTGTTATTAACTGCTTTAAGTATATGGGTCCTCCCATATTGGGTACAGATATACTTACAGTTGTTGTATCTTCTTGTTGAATTTTTCCATTTATTATTCTATAGTGTCCTTAGTCTCTTGTTGCTGTCTTTGTTTCAAAGTCTATTTTGTCTGGTATCAGTATTTCTGCCCTGGCATTCTTTTCACATCTGTTTTCATGATAGAGGCTTCTCCAACCTTTCATTTCAATCTGCCTGCATCTTAAGTCTCTTTGTAGGCAGCAATATAGATGGATCTTGTTTTTTTATTCACTTTCTCACCCTGTGTCTCTTGATTGGAGTGTTTAGTCTGTTTACATTCGAAGTAGTTATTTATAGGCATGTATTTATTGCCACGTTTTTACTTGTTTTATGGTTATTTTTGTAGTTCTTTCCCAATCAGTTGGCTTTTTAGTGATGTACTTGGATTCCCTTTTCCCCATTTTTTCATATCTACTACTGGTTTTTGATTTGTGCTTACCATTCAGTTTGTATATAAAAATCTTCTACATATAGCAGTCTATACTAAGTTGATGATTGCTTAGGTTTGAACCCATTCTTTACTCTTCCCCCACCAATGTTTTAGGTATGTGGTGTCATACTTTTCATCCTTTCGTTTTGAGTCCTTTGAATTTTTACAGATAGGCTCGCCTTTTTTTTTTTTTTCTTTTATGCTTTCCTTACTCTTACTTATGGCCTTTCCTTTCCACTTCAGGAGTCTCCTTTAACATTTCTTGTAGGGCTAGTTTATTGGTCATGAATTCCTTCTGTTTGCCTGGGAAACTCTTTCTCTCTACTTATATTCTGAATGATAGCCTTACTGTCATAGAGTATTCTTGGTTGCAGATATTTTCCTTTCAGCACTTTGAATATATTATGCCAATCTCTTCTGACCTACAAAGTTTCTGCTGAAAAGTCAGATGATAACCATGAGCTTCCCTTGTCTGTAACTGTTTTCTAGTCCTGAATAAAAACTCTAGGATTATTTTTTGCCATTTTAATTACTATATGTCTTGATGTGGACCTCTTGGGTTGATTTTTGGGGGGCACTCTGTTCCTCCTGGATCTGTTTCTTTCCCGCGTTTGGGAAATTTTCAAATAAATTTTCTGCTCCCATTTTCTGTCTTCCTTCTAGTATCCCTATAATGTTAATGTTAATATGCTTGAAGATGTCACTGAATTTTCTAAGGCTATTTTTGCTTTTTATAATTCTGTCTCCTCTCAACCTGATTTCTTCCATTATTCTGTCCTCCATGTTACTCATCTGTCCTTCTGGCTCTAGGCTACTGTTTATTCTACCTCCTATATATATGTATAACAATATTATTTATTTTAGAGAGAGAGGGAAAGAGTATGTGAGTGGGGAGAGGACCAGAGGGAGGAGGACAAGCAGACTCTGTGCTGAGTGCAGAGCCCAATGTGGGGCTCAATCCCACAACCCTGAGATCATGACCTAAGCCAAAATCAAGAGTTGGACACCTAACTGACTGAGCCACCCAGGTGCCCCTCCACCTCATATATTTTTCATTGCAGTTATTGAGTTCTTCATCTCTGATTGGTTCTTTTTTATGTTTTCTGTCTTACTCTTTACTCCTGTCCAGTGAGTATTTTCATGATCATTACTTTAAATTCTCAATCAAGCATATTATGTATCTCTATTTCACTTAGGTCTCTTGCTATGATTTTGCCCTGTTCTTTCATTTGGGACATATTCTTCTGTCTCTTCATTTTGTCTGTTTCTGTGTCACAGGAAAGTCTGCTATGCCTCCTGCTCTTGAAAGTTGTGGCCTTATGAAGAAGAGGCCTTGTAGTGTCCTGTTTTACAGAGCCCCCTGTTCACCAGAACCTGGTTCTTCGGAGGTGTGTTCTTTGTGTTGCGTGCACTCTGCTCTTGTGGCTTGGCCACTTTTTCCTTCAGTCTACTCATCTGTGATGGCTCTCTTCCTGTTGTGTGCATTGTTTGGTCTCTGTAGTGTTAGCGGGCCTGTCTAGGGCTGCCTTAAGCTTGAGTTGATTCAGACCAGGCATTTGTCAGAGATGCAGCAGTACCAAAGTTCAGGGTACTTTCCCTGTATTGTCCCTTGAGAAGCCTTCATTGGTGTATGGGGCTTGCAGTCAGACTAGATGTCTGCTCCCAACCCACTGCTGAGGCCAAAGTCTGACTTTTGTGTGTGGCTCTCTTCCCCTGTTTCCAGGGAAGGAGTCGCTTTGGAGTGGTGCCCTGTGTTTTTGCTGGGGTGGGGGTCTGCAGTGATGTTTGCCAGCTCCTGTGTTCCTGCTGGTGTCTCCCAGCCATTTCTGTCTCTCTGGGGACTTGCTCTGAGATTAGTAACACTTCTGTATGGCCCAGGTGTTTTTGAAACTGCTGCTTATAATCTTCATCTCCATAGGGCTGTTTGTTGTGTTGTCTCTTTAAGGATGCGGACTCAGTTTTCTGTCCATTCTCCGAATTCTCTCAGAGCCAAGCCTATGGCTTTTTAAAATTCCAGGGTTTGGGTGATGGGTATTAAGGGAAGCACTTGTTCTAATGAGCAGTGGGTGGTGTTATGTAATGATGAGTCATTAAATTCTACTCCTGAAACAAGTACCACACTATGTATTAACTAGCTAGAATTTAAATAAAAATTTGGAAAGTCGGTGGCTCAGTGGGTTAAGCATCTTGTCTTTGGCTTAGGTCATGATTCAGGGTCCTGGGATCAAACCTCCTGTCAGGCTCCATGCTCAACTGGGAGCCTGCTTTTCTCTCTGCCTGCAGCTCTCCCTGCTTGTGCACTCTCTCTGACAAATAAATAAATTAAATTAAAAATTTGGAAAGAAAAAAATAAAATGGAATTCCTGGGTTTAAGTCCCACTGGTTGTAAGAATTCATGAAAATGCATCCCCTGTTATTTTCAAAGCCAGATGTTACGGGAACTCCTCTTCCTTGTGTGAGCTCGCCTGTGTAAGGGTCTGTTTCTCTCTCCTCTTTGCCTGTGGGTCCCCCCACTTCACTGACTGACAGTCCTGTGGTGTGTTTAACTCCCCACTGCATCTCTGCACTTCTTCTTCTCTGTCTCTAGTTGTGAAGTTTGTTCTGCCAGTCTTTGGGTCATTTTCTGGGCTATTATACTGATGTGACTATTGATCTGTTTGTATCTGTGGGAGGTGGTGAGCTTAGGGTCCTCATACTCTGTCATCTTCCCTTGAAGTCCATTCCATAGTCTTTTAAAGAAATGTAGCTGTAAATGTATAATTCTCCCTCTAAAAAAATTAAATTTGTCTTTTTTACTTACCCACATAATTTTCTTGTGTTCATTCCTTTCTTCAGCTCTGAGCTACCATCTGGTATCATTTTCCTGTACCCTGAATTACTTTTTAGTGTTTATTGCAATGCTGCTCTTCTGGAGATGAAATCTTTCCACTTTTGTCTGTCTTGAATGTATTTTTCATTTGTTTTTGAATGATGTATTTTGCTGCATATAGAATTCTAGTTTGTTTTTTTTTTTCCTTCAAGCACTTAAAAGTTGTCTTTCCATTGTCTTCTGGACTACCTAGTTTCCAATGAGAAGTCAGCAGAATTCTCACTGTTGTTTCTTTGTATGTAATATTTGTAGCTGCTTCTAAATTTTATCTTGGTTTTCAACAGTTTGAGTCTGATGTGCCTGTGTGCTGGGTATTCTGTGTGTGTATATGTGTGTGTTTACCTTGCTTGGAGTTTGCTAACTAATATCTTTCAACAATTTTGGAAAGCACCCAGCCATTGTCTCTTCAACAGTTTCTTCTACCCCATTCTCTCTTTTTTCTGGTATTTGAATTACATGTATGTGTCTCATAGATCTCAGATACTTCATTGCATTTTCTAAGTTTTGTGTTTTGGTTTATATAATTTCTACTCTTTTTCCATTATAGATCATTTTCTTCCTCTGTGCCCAGGCTGCTTCTGATCCTATCGAATTAATTATTCACTTAGGATATTATATTTTCCATTTCTAGTGCTTTCATATGATCATTTTTATCATTTCAGTCTCTCTGCTGACATTCCCCATATGTCTGTGAATGTTGTCTAGCTTTCCTTGTAGATCCTCTAACATTTTCCTGGTTATTTTAGAGTCCCTGTCTCATAATTCCAATGGCTGATCCATCTCTTGGTCTTCTTCTTTCCTCTCATGAACATGAGTTGCATTTTCTTCTTTGTATGTCTCCTACATTGTACCTTGTACATTGAACACAGTGTATATGAGAATAGTAGAGATTAAAGGAAACAATATTTTCTGTGGAAAATTCCTCAGCCCTTCTTCTGTCAGAATGCCTAGAATCCCTAGCCCTGTAGAGGCCCCAAGCAAGTACCAGTAACTCCTCATAAATTTCTTTGATAATTTACAGACTAGACACCCGCTGTTTGAAACATGAGAGATTTCTGTCTGCTTCACAGCCTGTTTTCTAGCGTTTTGAGTCACTAGAAATTTCCGTTGGCTCTGCAGTTCTGTCCTCCTTATCTTTGTATACCCAAGGAGAGCTCTCTCTGTTCTACTAGTCTGCTTTTAGTCTTTGGCATTTGCTGTTTGCACTCAATAAAAGCCCAGAGTGCCTGAGAGTGATTTCCCTCCTCTTTCTGCCTTGCTCGTACACTTCACTGAGCATCATTTTACTTGGGAGAGGTCTGAGCACCTTATATGGGATCTCTCTAAGCCCTTCTGCTCTTCTCTCAGCCTTTAGCTTATAATCCATGTGCCTTCAATGAGGGCCTGTGGTAAATAGTAGGCAGATGCACACCTCTGTGCTTGGGGCTCCTTGGGGTTCTAGTTCATCATGCTAGTTCACATGCAGTCATTAAAAATTCATTAAAATGTGGCTGGCTTCTCCTTATCACCTACTACAATGACTCATCTTTCAGCATTTCTACTACAATGAAAACAGCTATAGATTTCTACTCTTAAAGGAAGGACTCTTTACTTCCTAGAGCTTCATTTAGTTAGATTTATTTTCTGTCCTCAGGTCTCTGTTGGGTGAAGAACTATGATTTCGTAACTTATCTGGTTTTTAATGATTAGGGTAACACCAAAAATCTTTTGTGACTGAAAGTTGGAAGGCCTGAAATTTACATTTTAATGGCCTCTAATAGGAGGCAAAGTCTGGATCCAAGGAAGGGTAGGAAGTAGAATCCAAGAATCTAGTACAAGCCAGGACTCTAGAAAGGGTTGATGTAGAAACTAATCACTCAAAGGGAAACTTGTCTCTTTAGGCTGGTTCTAGAATAAATAGGAAAAGAAAGAAAGAACCTACTTGGGAATTTTGAACCACAAGCCCACACTCTTGCTGTTTTGGGGACAAAATTCATGCTAGCTATGTGGTCTGAATACTATCAAGCCAGATTTCATTTTAAAGTGGCCATAGGTTGGTATTGCCTCTATGCTCCTGGCCTGGCAGGAGCAAAGCAAGTCTTCCCTGTGTAGTTGATGCGCGGATTCCAGCTCTTTCTGTACCTAGAACAGTCATGACTCATGGTCCTGAAACATAGAGCGCTCCAAAGCATTAGATACTCAACATACTAACCGATGTTTTTGTCCTTTGTGCATCCACTGGGCCCTCTCATTATTTTACTAAAGAACAGACTCAAGTGTGCTCTGAGAGGCGAGAAAGTAGATCTGCAGGCCATGATTCCTTAAGCTTGACGGCAGGCTCCATACCAAGATAGGATACCCTGCCAGTTATGAATGTCTTCAACATTGACAAGAGTGGCAAGGATTTCCATCTAATCTGTGACCCAAAGATCACTTTGCTGTTCATCATTATGCCTGGGGAGGCCAAGTATAAGTTCTGTGACATGAGAAAGATCTTTGTGGGCACCAGCCAGATTGACAATCCTCTTAGATTAATTCGGGGCTTGGCCAAATCAATTGGGCATTCCATCAAGTTCTGCTAGTGATGTATGTTGACTGAATGTGCTAACGTTGGCCACTGACAGAGAGAAGGAGGGAGACAAGCTGCTCTTGATGTGGCTCATGTGAAAGATGGCAATAGCTTTGCCACCAGGCTTTCTAAAATACTCATCTTTGGAGAACACGACAAGCCATGGATCTCCCTGCCTAAAGGAAAGAGTAATTGCCCGCTCCCTCCCATTGCTGAAACCAGAGACTATTATCCTGATTGAGCAATGGGTGCAGTGATTTCCAGATAAGAGAAATGGAGAGCTCCTGGCAGTTAATTAAGGATATATAACCACGGGGGAGAAAACAAAACATTTCGAGAGACCTGCCACCTAAGGAACATGCACTCACAATTTTTTCTTAATTACCAAAGCACATGAAGAAACAAGCCCACCTAAATGAACATCAGCAGGAAAAACAAACAAACTGAAGGGTCAGACTCCCTCGATTGATATTGGAATTATCCAATACAGATTACATATCAACAGTGTTTAATGTCTAAATTTTAGTTGCATAATGAAAATGAGAATCTTAAAAATGATAGTATTGAATGAAAAAAGCAAGTCTAAAATTGGTAACACAGATAAATGAATTTTAGTCTATTCATACAGCAGCATATCCTAGAGCAGTTTGAAAAAAAAAATGCACTGGAGCTATACATACCAACATGGGTGAGAAATAGAATCAAAGTGAGACAAGCATTTGTCTTTATTCTTTTAGATAAGCTACAAAACCTAGAAAAATTCAACATTATATTGTTTAGTGACATATCATATATTGTAAAGCTAATTTTTTTAAAAGTATCTGCTAACTTATAATTCAAAATATTGGCTTCATATGCATGGGAAGGAAAGGGAGAAGAGAGGGGGAGTGCAGTTAGCTTAGAAGATTTATTGGGCTGTATGTTAGTTCTTAAGCCGGGGGTTTTACACACAGGTGTTTGTTTTTATTAACATTATTTAAGGATGTGAGTCTATTTCATTCATTATTTTGTATGAATGGTTCACTTTTTAAAACTCAAATCTTGTTTTAAGATCAGTGATCTAAATTTTTCTTAGGAAGACTTCACTGACTTTAATGCTGTTTTCTCTGAAGACAAAATATCAAATAGGTCCATCTAGTGGTGGATTACAGAATCTCAAACAGGGATACTCCAGCGTGAAGGAATACAGGAGGAGGTAAGGCTTTTGCTCAAAGATAGACCCTTCAACAAATAACCCGGTTAAGAAATGGGCAGAAGACATCCAGACGGCCAACAGACACAGGAAAGATGCTCCACGTCATTTGGCATCAGGGAAACAGAAATCGAAACCACAGTGAGACACCACCTCAACCTGTCAGGATGGCTAACATCAACAACACAGGAGACAACAGGTGTTGGCGAGGATGCGGAGAAAGGGGAACCCTCCTACACTGGTGGGGGGAATGTAGGCTGGTGCAGCCACTCTGGAAAACAGCATGGAGGTTCCTCAATAAGTTAAAAATAGAGCTACCCTACGACCCAGCAATCGCGCTACCGAGTAGTTACCCCGAATATCCAAACAATACTGATTTGAAGGGATACATGCACCCTAGTGTTTATAGCAGCGCTATCAACAATAGCTGAATTGTAGAAAAAGCGTGAATGTGCGTCAACTGATGAATGGATAAAGAAGTGGTGTGTGTGTGTGTGTATGTGTGTGTGTATATATGTATATATATATACGTATACGTATATGTACATATATGTATGTATATGTGTGTATATGTATGTGTGTATATATCATGTATATATAATCACACACACATACATATATATATAGATACGTATACGTATACGTATCTATATATACACACACACACAATGGAGTGTTACTCGAATGTTACTCGTCCATAAAAAAGAACAAAATCTTGCCATTTGCCTTGCCGTGGATGGAGCTAGAGTGTATTACGCCAAGTGAAAAAGTCAGAGAAAGATAAATACCGGATTTCACTCATATATGGAATTTAAGAAACAAAACAGATGAGCATGGGGCAGAGGGGGAGAGAGGCAAAAATGAGAAAACAGACTCCTTAACTACAGGGAACAAACAGGTTCACTAGAGGGCAGGTGGGCGGGGGGGATGGGCGTTAAGGAGGGCGCTTGTGATGAGCGCTGGGTGTGTATGGAAGTGAGGAATCACCGGACCCTATATCTGAAACTGATATTACACTGTATGTTAACTACCTGGAGTTTAAATAACAACTTGAAAAAAAATAGCCATGAATACAAATAGGAAAAAAAAAATCATGACTCAAGTGACGAACTCTTTGTTTTCAGAAGCGTGGTAAGACTTTCAGTTTCTCTCTAACTTGTTGAAAGATTAAAAATCAACTTTAGGCAATTTGTGGGGCTCCAGCCTCCTATCTGCATCCCTTTTATCCCTTGTTGGCAGGTTTTCCCCCTTACTTCCCAGTGTTGTGGCCCTTTCCTCCAGACCTTCTGTTCTTTATTGCATCTCCCCTGCCAGAGCACCGGAGAGCTCCTTCTCACCCCGTTTTTGGTCTGTGTTCCAATGCTGCCCTCACCTCCACCGTAGGTCCTGAGATATCCATGCGGCTGTTCAAGATTCAGGTCGCTCTATCCGTGTGAATAAATTCGCAAAATGCACAGAGGACAGAACTGTTTGCAGCACATGTCCCCCCCCCCCCCCTTTCTTTTTTAAAGATTGATTGATTTGAGAGAGAGAGAGCACACAAGTGGGAGGAAGGTCAGAGGCAGAGGGAGAGGGAGAAGCAGTCTCAGCACTGAGCAGGGAGCCCAACGTGTGTGAGGCTCGATCCCAGGACGGTGGGATCATGACCTGAGCCAAAGGCAGACACTTAACAGACTGAGCCTCCTAGGCAACTCCCTACCCCCCCCCCCATTTTGTATTTTTAAAAAGGATACATATGTATTTTCATATATAGAAATTATCTGGGGTAGGACACACAAGAAACTGATAACCTGGGCCTTTAGAGTAATGGGGCGAGGACTCCAGGGAAATTGAGAAAGAGACTTTGTTTTTCTCTTTCTTTTTTTTTAAGATATTTTTTTTTTTTTTTTTTTTTGACAGGTCACAAGTAGGCAGAGAGGCAGGCAGAGAGAGACAGGAGGAGACAGGCTCCCTGCTGAGCAGAGAGCCCGATGGGGGACTCGATCCCAGGACCCTGAGATCATGACCTGAGCCGAAGGCAGAGGCTTTAACCACTGAGCCACCCAGGTGCCCCAGACTTTGTTTTTCTTTTACTGTCTGTTGATGCTGGGTTTTGTTTTTTTTTTTGTTTTGTTTTGTTTTTTTTTTTTTGGCAATGTGCATATATTCTTCATACAAATTTTAAAGCAAGGAAATACTATGAATTCTATCCATGTAGATGCTATGACACTGAGAAACTTCCTACAGATGAAATACATTGATACTTCCTAACGGTTTCATTTAGATCTTCTGCCCTGGATATATTTGTGGAAACGTGTGTATGTTCGTGCACTGTGGCTGGAGTGTAAGACAGACTTGGGTTGCGAGGGGAACGGTCTTGCTTGGACTGAAAGGCTCTCTCGTGTGTGTTTGGACATATTCATTGCTCTTCACATTTAGCCGTGACTTTTAACTTAAAGTGATTTATCTTACAGTTGACCTTTTTTTCCAACTAGGTCAAAAACAATTAGTTGACGTTTTTTATTTACGTTTCAGTCTTGATATTTTATCAAACTGCGTAAATCTAACAGCAATCTCAGAATGGCACATAACCTTTGCAAAGATCTTATTTTAGACACTCACTGGAAGACGCACCGTAATTCCTTTTATCTTAGCAAGCTCCAAAATGAATGTACAATCAAGGATCACCAGCGAAAATGCAAGGGTTTCTGAGCAAGTATTTTGTAGTGGATGGAGGGCTTGATGCTTCAATGTTCACTCTCCCTTCCCATTGTATGGCAGCAAGAAGCTTTGAGGAAATGCCCTGAGCTCTACTGATAGGTTCTGGTTAGGAAGCCAGTGACTGTTTCAAGGACCTAGCCCTACCATTGTTTGGGGGAAACATAAATGGGCCCCCAAAGACTGAGGATAAAGACTTCCTTTTGGTGGCTTAGGGAGAGGCAGTTTCTCTCCTCTTCTGGATGTAAACAAAGGAGTAAACAGACCTTATTGTAACTGGCAACTGTCCTATAGCCTGGAGGGGAAACCAGTCCTGGATTGATACAGATCCTGTGGTTATGGAGAAAAGAGAGGGAAAGCAGTAATGGTCTTGATGACCCAGGTTGCTCAACCAACCAACCATGGAGCCTGCCCCATCCCTACTACGTGATTTCTGCACCTGTACCCCAACCGCCCTTCGTCCTGCCATCAGGGTCATCTCTGTTCTTGCCCATTGTTTACTTCTAGGAGTAATGAGCACATCAGGCAGCTGCTGGGGACTGAAGCTAAGAGAATGTGAGACCAGCTTAGAGGGCGTTTGTAATAATCTCGAGAGCACTGCTAACTGGGGCAACAGAATAGACCGTGCATCTCCCATGCCAGAAAGCCTTGGTGGGTTCAAGTGGGGCAGAAAAAAACCAAAATACCATGTAAAGGGAAACGGTGGTCAACCGCACTAAATTCTGCAAACAGTGCCCACACCTATAAAATCATACTCATTACGTAGTCCAGTCCCTTCACAATCTTGTCACTTCTCCGGGCTTACGTCTTAACTCCAGCTAGGTTAGATAGCTCGTGTGTCTGTAAGCACAGCGTGCTGGTTACCACGTTATTGTTTCTCAGCGCCAGATTCACCCTTTGCCTGAATTGATAAGACACCGACCGCACAGTCCTCTCCCTAGAAGGCATCTTCGCTTGCCTACCTTATTCCTTTGCATCTTCCAAGACTTGGTTCAAGCGAAACTTCCTCTAAAAAGCTTTCCATGATCTTCTCTGTTACATGGAACCCGCCTGAGCACAACTCCATGGAGCCCCTCTTGGCTATAAAGGCTTTATATCAGGAGAAGCGCGTTTGAATAATGATCAGATGTCAAATAAGCAGAAAACAGAAGAGAGGATTAAGTAGCAGCTGTTACAAGGACTGACTCAGGAATGAACGGAATACGAGCCCCTAAAAGTGCTTTCTCAAGAGAGGGAGGCAGACACATGAGTTATGTTGGTGCACACATCCTTATGTCACCGCCTGAGTGAAAGTAGATAAATAGCCTATATCGACATATGTCTTGTGTGTATGTATACATAAAGCACTAATTATTATACTTCACTATGTATGTATATATAATCGAAAGCCCGAAATGGACAGATTTTTTTTATTTTTTATCTATTTATAACTGGGGCAAAACTGATCTGGCTCTAAATTAATGAGAATGACACACTATAGTAGCAATTTGTGTTACAAACTGTTCTTGAGGCAACCATCTGTACTACACAAATAAATTTCGCTCTGAAACTGCAAGGCAACACTTTCCCAGAGTCCTACAGAGAATCCAGATGCA
The DNA here is from genome assembly GCF_902655055.1 of Lutra lutra. Lineage (NCBI taxonomy): Eukaryota > Metazoa > Chordata > Mammalia > Carnivora > Mustelidae > Lutra > Lutra lutra. Next base: position 17,031,915 of record NC_062287.1, on the reverse strand, counting down.
AATTTGCCTGGCTCGCTGCCTTTGCTCTATCTCTTTGGCTCACCAGTTTGTGAGCAAATTTATATAGAAAATTTAAAAAGCTGGTTCAGGACTCTAGTGTGAGGCTGAAACATAATAATAGCAGCTTGTATTTATGTAAGTAGAATATTGGTCCTAAGTGATCAGATCATTTCAAAATAGGCTCTCATTCATTTACACCACATTATCAGAAGTGGAGAAGGTTTAAATAAATATTTTAAAGTGATTTGAAGTAAGGAGTCTTTTCAACAGTCTACATTAGTTTGAACCAGACATGGGTGTTGTAATTTGTATGTTCCTTAGGGAATGTTCCAATGGAATCGTTCTTTCTTTTTTTTTTTTTTTTTTAATTTTATTTATTTGATAGAGATCACAAGTAGGCAGAGAGGCAGGGAGAGAGAGAGGAGGAAGCAGGCTCTCCGCCAAGCAGAGAGCCCAATGCGGGGCTTGATCCCAGGACCCTGAGATCATGATATGTCTAAAATGTCATAAAGCCGAAGGCAGAGGCTTTAACCCACTGAGCCACCCAGGCGCCCTGGAATCGTTCTTTCAATCCAGAAATTTTCTCACCAACCGATTGTTTGAAGTCCTTTAAGGTTTTTTTTCCCTTCATCTGTCATGCCTATGATCTGTCAAACACTGAGCTCAGAACTAGAAATAAACGAAATCGTAAGACCCAAACTTTGGAACACATAAAACTAACAGCTTAATTATTCTTTCCTTCCCCCAGCTTTATTGAGATATAATTACATAGAACATACAATTGTGGTGGTTTGGGACATATATCTGTCGTGAAATGTTTACCACGGAAAGGTTGGTGAACACATCCTTTACTTCACATAATTACCATTGTTGTCCTTAACCTAAGAACATTCCAAATCTACTCTTACGACAACTTGCCGTATACAGTATGGTACCGTTAACCGCGGTCACCATGCTGTGTGTTAGATTCCTGGAACATATTCCTTGTATAACTTGGAAGTTTGCACTCTTTGACCAACATCTCCTCGATTCCCCACCTCCAGTCCCTGGCAACCAAGGTTCTACTCTTGGCTTCTGTGAGTTCACCTTTTGAAAATTCTACATTGAAGAGGAGATCATATAGTATTTGTCTTTCTCTTTCAGTCTGACTGAATTCATTTAGCATAATGCCCTCAAGGTCCATCTTTACTGTTAGAGGGGTAGGATTTCCTTCTTTTGAAAGGCTGATTAAACATTCTAGTGTGTGTGTGTGTGTGTATTTATATATGTGTGTGTATATATGAGTGTATATATATAGTATATATATAATTTATTAATATAATTTATTGATTTGTTGATAGACACTTTGGTTGTTTTCATGTGCTGGCTATTGTGAGTGCTGCTGTAGTGAACACCAGAGTGCAGATACCTCTTCGAGACAGTAATTTCATTTCCTTTGACTATATAGCCAAAAGGGAAATTGTTGGATATGATGGTTACATTTTTAGATTTTTTCCCATTTTTGGATTTTTTTTTTTTTTAGTAATCTCCATACTTTTCCACAGTGCTTGGCACCAAGTTACACTTTGATCAACAATGCACAAGTGTTCCCTTTTCTTCACATTCTTGCCAGCACTTGTTATCTCTTGTCTTATTGGTGCTAGCCATCCTAATAGACATGAAGTGGTATCTCATTGTGGTTTTGATTTGAATTTCCCTGATGGTTGGTGAGACTGAGCACCTTTTCATGTACCTGCTGGCCATTTGTATGTCTTATGTGGAAAAATGTCTATTCAGCTCCTTTGCCTATTTTTTGATTGTGTGTCTTTTTTTTTTTTTGGTGCTGTTGAGTTGTATTATCTCCTTTTATATTTTAGATACTAACTCCTTGTTAGGTGGTTTGCAAATATTTTCTCCCATTCCATAGGTTGCCTGTTCTCTTTGTTCCTTGTTTCTTTTGCTGTGCAGAGCTTTTTATTTTTTTTAGATTTTATTTATTTGACAGGCAGAGATCACAAGTAGGCAGAGCAGCAGGCAGAGAGAGAGAGAAGGAAGCAGGCTCTCCACCTAGCAGAGAGCCCAATGCGGGGCTCGATCCCAGGTCCCTGAGACCACGACCCGAGCTGAAGGCAGAGGCCTAACCCACTGAGCCACCCAGGCACCCCTATTTTTATTTATCATTATATCATAAGTGTACTCTAATCTCCATCCTCCCCACTCACCTCACCTCTGTTAGCCATCACTTTGTTCTCTGTAGTTAAGAGTATGTTTCTTGGTTTGTGTCTGCTCTTCTTCTTTGTTCATTTGTTTTTCTTAAACTGCACACATGAGTGAAATCATACGGTATTTGTCTTTCTCTGCTGACTTATTTCGCTCGGGGTGATACTGTCTGGCTCCATCCATGTTGTTGCAGATGGCAAGCTCTTATTCTTTTTTATGGCTGAGTAATATTCCATGGGGTGTGTGTGTGTGTGTGTGTGTGTGTGTGTGTGTGTGTGTGTGTGACATCTTTACCCATTCATTTATTGCAGGACAATTGGGCTGCATCCATATCTTGGTTATTGTAAATGCTATAATCAACAGGGGTGCATGTATCTTTTCGATTTAGTGTTTTCATTTTCTGTGGGTAATACCCAGTTGTGTGATTACTGGGTTGTAGGATTGTTCTATTATTTATTTATTTGACAGAGATCACAAGTAGGCAGAGAGGCAGGCAGAGAGAGGGGAAGGGAAGCAGGTTCCCACTGAGCAGAGAGCCTGATGCAGGGCTTGATCCCAGGACCCTGGATTCATGACCTGAGCCCAAGGCAGGAGAGGCTTAACCCACTGAGCCACCCAGGTGCCCCAGGATAGTTCTATTTTTAACTTTTTGAGGAACCCCTGTACTTTTTCCAGAGTGGTTGCACCAATTGCATTCCCACCAACAGTGCACAAGGGTTCCTTTTCCCTCCACATCTTCATCAACACTTGTTTCTTGTGTGGTTGACTTTAGACCTTCTGACAGGTGTGAGGTGATGTCTCATTGTACTTTTGATTTGCATTTCCCTGATGATAAGTGATATTGAGCATCTTTTCATGTATCTGTTGGCCATCTGGATGTCTTCTTGGAAAAATGTCCGTCCCTGTCTATTGCCCATCTTTTAATTGCATTATTTATTTTGGGGGTTTGGAATTGTATCAGTTTATATATCTTGGATACTAACCCTTTATTGGATATGTCATCTACAAATATCTTCTCCCATTCAGTAAGTTGCTTTCATGCAGAACTTTCTAGTTTGATGTAGTACCACTTATTTTTATTTCTGTCACTTGTATTTTTGGTGTCATATTGCAAAAGGCTTGTCAAGACCAGTATCAACATTTTTGTCTATTTTTCTCTTCTAGGATTTTTATAGTTTCAGGATTACATTTAAGTCCTTAATTCATTTCATGATAATTTCATGAGTATAGGTTAGGGGTCCTATTTTATTCTTTTGCATATGATTATCCAGTTTTCCTGGCATCATTTATTGAAGAGACTGTCCTTTCTCCATTGAGTATTCTTGGATCCCTTGTCAAATATTAGTTGACTGTATGTGTTTGGGTTTATTTCTAGGTGCTCCATTTTGTTCTATTGGTCTGTGTGTCTGTTTTTATTCCAGTACCATACTTGTTTTGATTCTTATCGCTTTGAAATAATAGTTTGAAATCAGGAAGGATAATAATTCCTGCTTTATTATTCTTTCTCAAGACTTCTTTGGCCATTTGGGGTCTTTTGTGGTTCTATTCCAATTTTAGGGTTTTCTGTTTCTGTAAAAAATGCCGTTGGGGGGCACCTGGGTGGCTCAGTGGGTTAAGGCCTCTGTGTTTGGCTCCAGTCATGATCCCAGGTTCTTGGGATCAAGCCCCGTGTCGGGCTCTCTGCTCAGTGGGAAGTCTGCTTCCTCCTCTCTCTCTGCCTGCTTCTCTGCCTACTTATGATCTCTGTCAAATGAACAAATAAAATCTTTTTAAAAAAATGCCTTAGAATTTTGGTGGTGTTTGCTTTGGAGATTATGAACACTTTAACAATACCAACACTTCCAGGCACCTGGGTGGCTCAGTTGGTTAGGCAACTGCCTTCAGCTCAGGTCATGATCCTGGAGTCCCCGGATTGAGTTCCGCATCAGGCTCCCAGCCCCACAGGAAGTCTGCTTGTCCCTCTGACCTTCTCCCCTCTCATGCTCTCACTGTCTCTTTCTGTCAAATAAATAAATAAAATCTTAAAAAAAAAATACCAACACTTCCAATCCATGGATTGGAGTATCTTTTCATTTATTTGTGTCTTGTTCAGTTTCTGTGATCAGTGTCTTAATAGTTTTCACTTCCTTGGTTAAATTTATTCCTGAGTATTTTATTCTTTTTGATACTATTATAAATGGGATTGTTTTCTTAATTTTTCAGATAGTTTATTGTTTCAGTACAGAAATGCATTTGACTTTTGTATATTGTTATTATCTCCTGCAACTTTACTGAACTAATTTATTAGTTCCAACAGTATTTTTGGTGAAATGATAGGATTTTCTATATACAAGACCATGTCATCAGCAAATAGAGACAATTTTACTTTGTCCTTTGTGATTTGGATGCCTTTTACTTGTTTTTCTTCTCTAGCTGCTCTGCTAGGACTTCCAGTACTATGTTAAATAAGAGTGGTAAGAGTAGGCACCCTGGTCTTGATCCTTAGAGGGAAAGCTTTCAGCCTTCCACTCTTGAGTATGATGTTAGCTGTGGGCTTGCCATCTATGGCCTTTATTATGTTGAGCTACATTCCTTTTATACTCATTGAGAATTTTTATCAGGAACGCATGTTGAATTTTGTCAAATGTGGGTTTTTTTTTTTTGTTTTTTTTTTAGATTTTATTTATTTGACAGACAGAGATCACAAGTAGGCAGAGAAGAGGGGAGGAGCAGGCTCACTGCTAAGCAGAGAGCCCGATGCGGGGCTCGATCCCAGGACCCTGGGATCATGACCTGAGCCGAAGGCAGAGGCTTTAACCCACTGAGCCACCCAGGTGCCCCTCAAATGTGTTTTTTGCAGATTATCTGCATCATCACATCATTTCTAAAATGATCATGTGATTTTTATGTTATTCTATTAATGTGGTCTATCATCTTTATTGATCTACATATGGTAAACCATCCTTGCATCCCAGGGATAAATCCCACTTGACATGATGTACAAGCCTCTTGGTGTTGTTGAATTCAGTTAAATTCAGTTGAATTCAGTTTGCTAGTATTTTGTTGAGAATTTTTGCATCTGTATTCATTGGGGATTTTGGCCTGTAGTTCTCTTCTCTTGTAGTGTCCTTGTCTGGTCTGGGTATCAAGGTAATGCCGGCCTTGTAAAATGAATGTAGAAGTGTCCCCACTTCTTCAATTTCTTGGAAGAGTTTGATAGGGATTGATATTAATTCTTCAAATGTTTGATAGAATTCATCCATGAAGCCATCTGATCATGGGCATTTCTGTGTTGGGAGGTTTGGGTTTTTTTTGTTTTTTTTTTTTAAGTTTTTTTTTTTAAGTACCAACACAGGGCTTGAACCCACGACCCTGAGATCAAGACCTGAGCTGAAATCAAGAGTCAGATACTTATCCAACTGCACACCCAGGTGTCCCGTTGGGAGGTTTTTGATTACTGATTCGATATTGCTCAATAGTGGTATGTTCAAATTTTCAATTTCTTCCTGATTCAGTCTTGGTAGGTTGTATGTTTCTAGGAATTTACTTATTTCTTGTAGGTCGTCCAGTTTTGTTGGCATAATTGTTCATAAATGCCTTTTATGATTCTTTGTAGTTTTTGTGTATCCAATGTAATGTCACCTCTTTCATTGATAGTATTATTTGAGTCCTCCTTTTTTCTTGGTAAGTCTAGCCAAAGGTTTGTCAGTTTTACCACTTCATAACACCAATTCCCAATTTTGTTGATCTTATCTATTTTTCTGCTCTTTATTTCTGCTCTGATCTTTGTATTTCCTTCTTTCTGTTAACTTTTGGACTCTGGGCTTAGTGTGTTCTTTTTCTGGTTCCTTGATGTGTAAAGTTAGGTTGTTTATTTGAGATCTTTCTTTTTTCTTAATTTAGGTGTTTATCACTATAAACTTTCCTCTTAGGACTGTTTTTGCTACATCTCAAGTTTTATTTCATTGTTTCCTTTTTTGTTTGTTTGGAGGTATATTTTTTTACTTCTCTTTTGATTTCTTCTTCACTAGCTGTTCAGAAGTGTGTTGTTTAACTTCCACATATTTGTGAATTTCCTAGGCTTCCTTTTCTTTGTTGTTGATTTCTAGTTTCATACCATTGTGCTTAGAAAAGTTACTTGGTATGATTTCAGTATTTTTTAATTGCTAAGACTTGTTTTATGGTCTAGCATATGATGCATCCTGGAGAATGTTCCATGTGCATTTGAAGAATATGTATTCTGCTGCTGTTGGATGGGATGTTTTGTCTATTTCTGTTAGATCCATTTGGTCTAAAATACAGTTCAAGTCTAGTGTGTCCTTATTAATTTTCTGTCTGGATGCTCTGTCCATTGTTAAAAATGGGGTATTGAAGTTCTCTATCATAATTGTATTGTTGTCTGTTTCTCCCTTTATATCTATTGGCATATACTTAACACATTTATATATAAGTTTATGTATATTAAGTTTATAGGTTTACTATGTTCCTTTGGTGGAGGCATGTTTCTTCACCACCCCTCTAGCCTTGTATAGATGTCTGCACATTTGAAGACACAGTCATCTCTTCCAGACTTTATGGACTGATTTTGATTAGGAAAGACCTTTACCCCTTTGGGTGGGGACACACCAGAACATGTTGGAACCCCTGGAACCACATGTGGGGGCTTGTGATGGTCCAGCTCAGGCTTCTGGGGTCCAAGACATCAACAGCTACATGGTTCTAGACAAGGACTACAGAGGGATTGCGGTGACTACAAGGCCTGTTGGGAGTCCTCAATGGTGCCTTCAGGTCCAGTGGCCAGGGACCAAGGTGAACAGTACTGGTGATGTACAGATACTCCGTTGTGGGGACCACCCATGCCTTGCAGTGGCAGGGGTTGGATCAGGCACAGAGGTGGTAGCCAGGGCCAACAGCATGGTACCGCAGCTAACTGTAAGCACACTGGCAGCTGTAGGGGGTCCTGGCTGTCAGCAGGCACTCTTGCTGCAGACTCACCCTACAGGCACAGCAGAGCAGGACCAGCCAGTGATGGGAATCTGCCTGGGGGCGTGCGCATGCCTAGTGGGAGGGGCTAGCTGCAGGTGAGCACCCGTGGTGCAGGCCAGCACCTGGAGACAGGGCCAGGACCACAGGCAGCTCTGAGGGCCCTGGATTTGGTGTTCACTCTTAAGGCTGTGGGATCTCTCCGTGGGTGTGCATGTGCTGGTGGAGGTTGGCAATGGAAATCAGGCCAGGGGCATGTGGGTACACAGCCGGAGGGGCTAGTTAGCCCCAGATGTGTATGCCGTGGTGGGGTGTCAGCCACCAGCATCTCGGCTGGCAACTGTACTCTCACAGCCATAGAAGCCAGGGCTGGCTGACTGCATAGATACTTGTTCTGGGTGGCGGGGTGGGGGAAGGTCCGGATTACGCACAGAGCAAGAAGGGCGTCAGGTAGCTGTCAGCTGTGATGGGGAAAACCTTTGAGGGAAACCCTCAGTGGTGAAATCTGTAGGGGTCCATGCTGCTGTTTTGGTCATTGGTTTCTTCAGTGACAAAAGCTACTGCTGTCCTCCGCAGAACAGTTCCCTGGGAACCATGGTCACTCCTGCTGGTGGCTGCTGCTGGTAGCCCTGCTCTTCTTCCGGGCTCCTACTACCTCTGTATGTCACAGCGTTTTCCACCTCTGGGTGGGATGAGACCAAAGTGGGTCCCTTGTCCAGTGCCCCCAAAAGCTTGGGGACCTGGGGGATGGGATGGTGCTGGGTAAGCTATCCCGTTTCTCCTTCCTCTTTTGTGTGGTGGTTCTCTGGTTTCATTGTTCCATTGTGTTGCTTGCTGAAGTGGAAGTGGACCTTGAACTCAGAGCAATTTTTCTGTTTGTGGAGAGCTGTCTTGTTGTTGATGTTTATGGGTGGATGGAAGGTGGGTCTCCTACCCTGCTACAGTGGTGATGGCGCTCAGCTTCGTTATTCTTTTTTATTTTTTTAAATATATATTTTTAAGGATTTTATTTATTTGACAGAGAGAGAGATCACAAGTAGGCAGAGAGGCAGGGGGAAGCAGGCTCCCCGCTGAGCAGAGAGCCCGATGTGGGGCTCGATCCCAGGACCCTGAGATCATGACCTGAGCCGAAGGCAGTGGCTTAACCCACTGAGCCACCCAGGCGCCCCTCAGCTTCATTATTCTTAGCAGTAACTTGGCACCTCTTCTAAACATAGGACGTTCGCTTTCTAGCATGCTTTTTAAAGTATTATAGATTTAATACAGGCTTATTTTAAAAATTTGAAAATATAAAAAATCAAAAGGAAGAATATTGAAGCCAGCTGCAATCTTAGCATTTAGGAATAGCTACCGTTAAAAATTTGGTAATTTTGGGGGCGCCTGGGTGGCTCAGTGGGTTAAAGCCTCTGCCTTCAGCTCAGGTCATGGTCCCGGAGTCCTGGGATCGAGCCCCACATCGGGCTATCTGCTCGGCAGGGAGCCTGCTTCCCTTCCTCTCTCTCTGCCTACTTGTGATCTCTCTCTCCGTCAAATAAACAACAACAAAAAAAATTTGGTAATTTTGGTGCCTGGGTGGCTTAGTCAGTTGAGCGTCCCACTCTTAATTTTGGCTCAGGTTATGATCTCGGGATCCTGGGATCCAGTCCCATGTCGGGCTTCCTGCTCAGAGGGGAATCTGCTTGTCTCCCTCTACCCCTCCCCTGCTCCCTCTCTCTCTCTAAATAAATGGATAGATCTTTACTTTTATTTATTTTGAAAGACTTTATTTATTTGAAAGAGAGTGAGAGAGACAGTACAGCAGGGAGAGGGGCAGAGGGAGAGGGAGAAGCTGACTCCCTGGTGAGCAGGGAGCCTGATGGAGGCTCGATCCCAGGACCCTGAGATCATGACCGGAGCTGAAGGCAGGTGCCGTGGTAAGTCTTTTTTTGTTTTTTTAACAAATTGGTACATTTTGTAATCTTTTTAAAGTGCTCATGTTAAAATATAAATTTTATGTAGTTTACACAGATCTTGTTTTCCAAATGAAACATAATGTGAATTTTCAAAAGTGGCAAAATATCTTTCACAAACTTTATTTTAATGACTGCATGGTTATTTACACAACCATTAAATATTTTTTATATATCTTATGTCAGTTCGTCATTGCTTGCAGGTTTAAGTATAAACTTGGCAGTGCCTCTAAGACTATTATTAAACTTTGCCTTGCCTCATCTCATGCTTTCCTCCTTCACATTCTAGACTAGCTGTACTCAGTTTCCGTGTATCATGTTCTGTCTCGTCTCCTGGACTCTACCTATGTGTGTCATTCTAAGACATTTTTATTCTGTTTCCGCCTCATTCCCTCTCTCCACTTCTCCCACTCCTTTTTTTTTCTGGTTAACACCTACCAATCTTCGATGGAGGGTGAGTGTGTGCATAGAAAAATAGAGGGAGGCCTAGGACTAAGGCCTTGATACCTCATTTATAAAAGCAGAGAACCAGGAGGAGGATGTGGAAAAAAGAGGAAAAGCAGGAGAATACAGTATCACAGAAAGTAAGCAAGGAAAAGAAATGTCAAAATTTGTAGACCAACAGAACAGAAGAGAGTCCATAAGTAGACCCATGCGTATGCTGTCAATTGATTTTGACAAAAGAAATAAGGTAGTCTTTTTAACAAAGGGGGCTGGAACAATCAGATATCCATATGGAAAGGGAGAACGTTAAGCTTTACCTCACACCACACAAAATTAACTCAAAATAAATCATGTACCAAAATGTAAGGATTAAACTACAACATTTCTAGATGAAAACATAAAATATAATCTCTGAGATTTGGGGGGAGGCAAATGTCATTAAGAAGACTTTCAGTGAAGGGGAGCGAAGACCAAAACCTGATTGAAGTGGGTTTATTTTGTTTAATATTATTTTTTAATTTCATTATAGTTAACGTACAGTGTTGTATTAGTTTCAGGTGTACAATAGTCATTGACTTCTGTACATTTGTCAGTACTGTTCAATTATGTTATTTAATCCCATCACCTATATCCCTGCCCCTGCCCTCTAACCATCGGTTTGTCCTCTCTTAAGAGTCTGTTTCTTGGTTTCTCTTTTTTCTCCCTTTGCTCATTTGTTTTGTTTCTTAAATTCCACATATACATGAAATCATATGGTATTTGTCTTGCCTGACTTATTTCACTTAGCATTATTCGCTCTAATTTCATCTATCTTGTTTCAAATGGCAAGTATTTTCTTTCTTTCATGACTGAATATTTCATTGCGTGTGTACATTGTTAAATGTTTCTCCATAGAAGGCCTTAATTCAGACCTACTTTTTTGAGGGTTTTTATCATGAATGTATGTTGTCTTTTGTCAAAGGCCTTTTCTACATCTCCTGAAAGGATCAAATGTTAAGTGACTTGTGAATATTGAACCATTCCTGCAGGCCAGGAATCCCTCTTGATTATGCTGAGGGGTTTTTTTTAGTGTATTGTTGAATGCGATTTGCTAGTATTTTGTTGAGGATGTTTGCATCTGTGTTCATCAGAGATATGGGCCTATAGTTCTTTTTTTCTGTGGTGTCTTTATCTGGTTTTGGTATCAGAGTGTTACTGGACTCAGAATTAATATGGAAGTGTTCCTGCCTCTTCTATTTTTTGGAATAGTTTGAGATGAATAGGTATTAATTCATTTTTAAATGTTTGGTAGAATTCACTGGTGAAGCCACCTGGTCCTAGACTTTTGTTTGTAGGGAGTTTTTGGTTATGGATTCGATTTCATTGCTAGTTATCAGTCTGCTCAAATTTTCTATGTCTAACTGTTTCAGTTTTAGTAGGTTATATGTCTCTGGGAATTTATCTATTTCTTCTAGGTTGTGCAATTTGTTGGCATAGTTTTTCATGATCTCCTCTTACAATCCTTTGTATTTCCCTGGTGTTTGTTATTTCTTCTCTCTTGTTTGTGATTTTATTTGGATCTTTTTTCTTTTGATGAGTCTGGCTAAAGGTTCAATTTTATTGATCTTTTCAAAGATAAAGTTCCTGGTTTAATTAATCCGTTCTATTTTTTTTAAGTTTCTAAATCATTTATTTTTGGTCTAATCTTTATTATTTCCTTCCTTCTGGTTTGGGGCTTCATTGGTACTTTTTCTACCTCTGTTACTTGTAAGATTAGGTTGTTTGAGATTTTTCGTCTTGAGGTAGGCCTGTATTACTATAAAATTCCTCTTAGAACAGATTGTGTTACATTCCAAAGACTTTGGATCATTGTATTTTTTTTTTTTAAAGATTTTTATTTATTTAATTGACAGAGACGTGGTGGGAGAGGGAGAAGCAGGCTTCCCATTGAGTGGGGAGCCCAAAGCGGGGCTTGATTCCAAGATCCTGGGATCATGACCTGGGCTGAAGGCAGACACCTAACAACTGAGCCACCCAGGGGCCCTGGACCATTCTATTTTTGTCTTCTTTTTTTTTTTTTTTTATTCCTCTTTGATTTTTTGGTTGACCCATTCGTTGTTTAGTAGCATGTCATTTAACATTCTTGTATTTATGCTCTTTCCAGATTTTTCTTGTGATTGGTTTCCAGTTTTATACCATTATGATCAGAAAAGATGCATGGTAGGATTTCAGCCTTTGAATTTGTTGAGACTTATTTTGTGATCTAACCTGTGATCTCTTCTGGAGAATGTCTTATGTGCACTTGAAAAGAATGTGTGTTCTGCTGTTTTTGGATGGAATGTTCTGAATATATCTGTGAGATCCATCTGGTCCAATGTGTCATTCAAAGTCATTGTTTCCTTGTTGATTTTGTTTGGAAGATTAATCCACTGATATATGTGGGGTGTTACAGGCCTCTGCTTTGTTCTATCACTATCAATTACCTTGGAATTAACTGCTTTATGGATTTGGGTGCTCCAACGTTGTGTATGTAAATATTTACAATTGATATATCGTCTGGTTCTATCGCTCCCTTTGATTATAGCAAGAGATAAAGGAGACTGCATAGTCTTTTTTTTCCCCCCTTTAATTTTGTCTGATCTATTTCTATGCTGGCTTTCTTCTCACTTCCATTTGCATAATAAATGCTTTTCCATCCCTTTACTTTTAATCTGCATGTGTCTTTCGGTCTGAAATTATAGACGGGTCTTGCTTTCTCACCCATTCCATCATCTTATGTCTTTTGATTGGAGCATTTAGTCTATTTACAGAAAAAAATGGGCATTTTAAATAACAGCCATTCTGGAAAGCAGAGTCTCCTCATTCTTGGAGTTTGTTGTTGCTATACATCTAGGGTTTTTCTGTATTATATAGTCTTTGTGTGGTTGAATTCTCTGATTAGCTTAATGGTGAGCCAGTAATTGGACACAGATTTTCTTAGATGCCTAGAATCACTGTCTTTCAGTCTTTGCAGAAGGGCTGTGTGTGTGTATCGGGGCAGATCTTTAACCTTCAACCAGGCTGTTTCCAACTGTTTTAGCCTTTACTTTCTGCTTGAGTGGAGCCTCAAGGTTACCCCGATCTGCTCCTCAGATCTTCTCAGCTCTTCCCTGAGCATGTGCTTGGCGCTGGCCTTCCACACCACTTTATGCATCTGTATTGCCCTCTAGAGTCCTGGGAATAGGCCACAGCATTTCAGAACATTTTTATGTCTCATTAAGACTTTCAGTGGGGTGGGCGCCTGGGTGGCTCAGTTGGTTGAGCGACTGCCTTTGGCTCAGGTCATGATCCCAGACTTTCAGGATCGAGTCCCGCATTGGGCTCCCAGCTCCTTGGGGAGTCTGCTTCTCCCTCCGACCTTCTCTTCTCTCACTCATTCTCTCTCAAATTAATAAATAAAATCTTAAAAAAAAAAAAAAAAGACTTTCAGTGGGGTGAAGACCAAAACCTGATTGAAAAGAAACTTTTTCTTTTATCCCCCAGATTTTTGGTTATCCTATTGTGTTTTAAACAAACAGCTCTTTTTTTGCTGTCTCTAGTAGTTGCCAGGCTGCTGGTTTTAGCTGTGATTGTGGGCTACTGCTTTTCATGGTCACCAAAGATTTGGAGGAGAGGGTGGTGGTGACTTAAAATGCCACAAGGCTTATCGTTCATACCAAGATTTGGCTATTTTTTCTTGAACATGTTTCCCAATTGCTTAAGTCTTTGATTAGTTTCTAAAGGTTATTGACATTTTTTTCCAGTGTTCTCATTGCTTTTGTAGAAAATTTTTAGAGGTCCTTACTCTGTCATTTTTACTAATATTACCCGTATCTTAATGTATTTTCAGTTTAAAAAAAAAAAGCTTGTCAAATATGTTTTGTATACTAAAAGGTCTATTTATGCTGTAAAGAACAGTCAGGTCTTGTAGTAGTCAAATGTATTGTGGAAAGAGAGGTTGGAAAAAAGGGAATGATGAATTTTACATCCTGATTCTGTAAGTGCTCTATCTGGTTAGGAGGTACGTGTAAATAACATCTTGGAGGGAGGGTTATGTATTAAATAAAGTAGAAATAGCCGTATTCCTCAAGATTCATTAATAAAAAGTCAGGAATGTTATTAAGAATTAAGGTGGTCTCTGGCTATGTTAAACATGGAGGAATATTTTACTCTGGAAAATTCAACCTCCTTAAGCACTTGAAAAAAAATAGAGGGGCTTCCTTTTTTCCAACAAATCACAAGTTAGATCAAAATCTCTCATACAGTGTCTCTTTAAGACTCTAAGCTTTAAGGCACTGAATCTTAAAAAGGTGTACTGGGTCACACCATCGTCAGGCTGGTAGACAAAAGGAGACAGAAATGCAATGCTTACCCTCTTAAGCAGCAGTTAGTTCTGCGCCTTTGGCTGCCAGGACATGCTTGATAAATGATTCTCTTATGTGGGAAACACTCTCGAGGGCACATTCATATTTTGACAAATATCTCCCAAATTTGGAAGTCATGCACTATGGTACTGTGTAATCATCAGAAGAGTTAACTGCCCATCTGTAGTGGTGGCTCTTCGTGATCTAGTGCAGAGATGAACTTGGGCTCTAGGGCAGGACAATTCTTAGCATTCTGTCCATGAGGCCTTTCTCTTGTGTCCCAGAATTCATAGATATGTATATATTTATCATTTCAGGACTTTGGAGCCCAAAGACTTCGAGAAGAAGACACCTATTCACCACACTCTTGCCTAGAAGACAACCAGAAATATTTGGTAGGTTTTAGATTCTTTTGAAATATGAAAGTTAACCACAAGCAGATACAATCATGTCATTGAGTCTAAAATTCAGTTCTTTTTGTATTTACTATTCAAGAACTAAGACAAGTTTCTGGTGAAGCATGACCCTTTGTATAAGCAGATGTGGAAAGGGGAACTCTTGTTTTCCATGCTTGAGCAGCAAGAACAGTAATAGAAGTTCCTGTAAATGGTTTTCATTTCTGTCCCTTTTGAAGTGTAATTAGAATGACTGGTCTATCATGTAGGTTACAATATTTGCTGGTAAACAACTTATTCATATGTTTCTTCTGAAATGATAAGAGTGATTAAAATGCATGAGACTGTTTTCTGGAACAAATCATTCAAGCATTATTTCTGATGGTGGGGACTGAATTAGAAAAGGGAGATATTTAAGTATCTTCATAGGGTATTTTTCACATAAGAGGATTTTTCCCCCACCTCAAACATTTGCTAACACCAATAATTTAAGTTGTTTTATGTAACCTCCATTGAAGAATGAGCTATTGAAAAATACAAGCCATTTCCTGACCAGTGCCTCTTGGCCCTTGGTGTATCATTGGCTTTCTCTTACCTTTTCTTAATTTTTAATTTAGATGGAAAAAAGAATGGAGGATGAAGAATTGGGGAACTGTGGAGAAGGGGATTATAAAAGCTCCTAGGACTGAGAATATATACTATAGAATTTTGCTCAGATTCCATGAAAAATAATGATTCCCTTTCTACTTGGTAATGCAGATAGCCTAGCTGACCTCCAAGTACCTACCATACAACATCCGTTCTGTGGAGGGAAAGCATTTTTACACAGTAAAGATGGAAGATATATAGTCTAATCATTCTGTGGTATAGATCAATATTTTTAATACCAAGGCCTCATAATATGAAAATCTCTTACCCCTCTCAGATAGCAATGATTTTCAAGGGGAATGTACATGACATCCTTTGCAAATTTCCACCAGTCAAGATGTCAGTCTTTTGTATAGTCTATATTACTAAAGAAAGATAAAATTATACATTTGGAAAACAAAAGCCATCTTAAATATGCTTTTATTCTATAAACATTGCCCCTTCCCCAAAATGCAAGGTCGGGGGGTTGATGTGTTATCCATGGATGATAATTATTGCTATACATGAGTGGTGCCCAAATTCATTGGGGGTAGGCAGAACCTATTAAACTTGTACTAATATTTTTAGCTAACAAGGGAAACAAATTAGAGTTTCCTAATAATAAACGTTAATGCTGATACTAATCAAACGAGAGTAAGTGCACACTTATCTGTGACATACTGAACCTGAGTATTCTGAGGAAAGAAAGGGAATTTGAGTGTAGAAGTTTTAACAGTGGTACTTTCCTTAATTCACTACTTTTCATCATATTGTGACTTACACAATTTACACTAAGTGGAATTTATAAGCCTAAGCACAACACAGTAATTAGATTAAAATTAAGCATCTTTAATGTGAAAATACCTATACCATTGTGTTTTAGAGACATGGGGTATTAAATGTTACAGCGCAAATTAAATGAGTAATGAAAAAAAATTTAGGATCAAGCTAAAGCCATTCTTAAAAACTTAGCTAATTTTACATAATTTTTTTCTAACCTAAGCTTACACTTTGAGGAGTTAGGAAAAATAACAGGAATGTAGTAAGAATGAGCCAAAGCTAATGAAATAGAACACAAATACAATTAGAAAAGATTTACGAAACGAAAGGGTTTTTGAAACATTGACAAAACTGCCAAGATGGATTTAAAAAAAATAGTCTAATGAACTTCAGGAATGAGTAAACTGTAGACATTTCAAAAGAGATAAATAACTTAATGTCAAAACATATTTACTTATTTGAGAGAGAGAGAGAGAGCACAAGAAGGGGGGAGTGGCAGGGATAGGGAGAAGCAGACTCCCTGCCGAGCAGAGAACCTGAGGTGTTGATCCCAGGACCCTGGGATCATGACCGAGCTGAAGGCAGATGTTTAACCAATTGAGCCACCCAGGTGCTCCTAATGCCAATATTTAAAATTTAAATATGATGTATTAAAAGTAAAAATAGATTATCAAGATAGTAAAAATTATTAGGGGAATTGAAACAATAGTTAAATTCTTTCACAAGGAAAACTCTGGGGCTATAGGGCCTATAAAACATCAAAGGAAAATTTCCAATCTTCTAAAAAAATAATTGCAGAGAATTTTTGAAAAGAAATATTCTGGAACTCATGAAGGTAGCATAATTTTGGTATACAATTCCAGTAAGAAAGAAAAAGTATAGGCCATTATAAACTCAGCAATACAACAGTTTTCAAAAAGATTAGTATTTCATAAGCAAGTTTTATGTATCCAAGGAATGTAAAATTGGCATACTAGAAAATTCACAATGAAAGGAGAAAAACCATATGGAATTCTATAGATGGGAAAGCATTAGAAAATTCAGCATCCAGAATATAAGCAAATTTCATACTTAATGGAGACAAGACTGAGTTTTCATTTGTATCAGAAACAAGACAAAAGCACCTGCCATCACTCCTATTGAAGAGTGTCCTTGATATCCTACCCAACACAGTAAGACAAGGAGAAGAAAAAAAAGGATTGGAATGAAAAAAATTATCTTAATATACAAAAGGCAATCATTTCAACATAGTAGCACCAGTTAGAAGATGTATTTAGAAACAAATACTACTTACATTGACAAAAAATTACATTTTTTTTTGTGAAGGTATGAAACCTCAAGAAGGGAGCAAAAACAGTATTATTTGGAAAGACTAAAAACCTAAATAGAACATACTATGTTCATGGGTAGGAAGTCTCAAAGATATCAGATTTTAAATGGATCTTTGGATTCAGTGCACCTCCAATTGAAACCCCAGTAGAAATTTCCCAAAACAACACAACAAACCTAAGTTTTGCTTATATGAATGCATATGGAAGAGCAAATTGTATATGCCACAACTGATACGGAACAGCAAATGCCAAAGAATCACCAAGATACCCTTGATAGAAACAGTCAGGAAACAAGTCCTGTCCCCTTCAAGGTCCGAGGTGGACTAAGAATCAAAATTGACATGGGACAGATTAACAGAAGATAAAATTTAATGGTGTACATCTGGGGAACCTACCCAGACATGCAAAGTTCAGAGACAGGCAAAATGAGGTGACTAGGTCATTCTGAACTAAGGAGAAAAGGGTAGAGGATCTGGGATTTCAGAGAAAAGGACTGTACTTCACAGGGCGATGAGAGAAGCTGTTTGGTAATTGGATGTTTACGATTTTTTAAAAAATTTTACTTATTTATTTGACAGAGATCACAAGTAGGCAGAGAGGCAGGCAGAGAAAGAGGATAATTAGATGTTTACCTGCCATACAGACGGCTCACTCAGATAAAATTTATTTCTGCTAATAACACTCATTCTGGGGAGGACTACCAATTTAGACTCTTAGATGTAGTTAAGGGAGGAACAAAAATTTCTCTTGAGCCCATGGGGTCTTGACTGCCTTTAAGAATAACTTTATACCTTCAGAATAACCTTTATGCTGAAGTAGTTCATTTTAGGGCAGCCTGCCCTGGGCCGCTACAGCTACTTCCTTTGAAACATCCATGAATTTTCACGCATAAAAGTTGAGCTAACAGTAGATATGCCAAGGGTAACAATCCTATCAGTGTAACTCAGAAAAATCATGGAGGCCACATTGAAAATGGGTAGGAAAGGTGGAGATGTGGTCAGGAACCAACCAATCTGTAAGGCCAGCCACCAATGGAAGGGACACCAGAAGCAGAGAGAGGAACAGACCCCACAACCAGGCAGCCCAGATATAGAAGTACCTACACTGGGAAGACAAAGGTTGTCTAAACCTTTAAACCTTATTTGGTTTAAAAACCAGAGGGGCTTAACTTTGTGGGTGTTTCATAAATGGGGCTTAACATCAGGATCCTTAAAAATCAGTGGGCTCAACTCAGAGCTGGAGAGCAATAGGAAATGGAGTCCCCACCCTTAAAGAGAACAGCATAACAGACAAACGACCCCATCCAGATACAGCACAGAAACAGCAGTTTGAAAAGAGCCTAGGGCCTGTGGGGAAGGAGTTGTATTTACTAATCTCAGAACTGGTGAGGGGGTGGGGAAGGGATCCATAGGAGACTTCTCAAGAACAAAAGAGCTAATGGTGTCTCTTCTCTCCCCTGCTCCCCCAGCCCAGGTACACAGACACCTGCGGAAAGCAGTACAGAACCCTCACCACTTAGCTTTTGCTAACAGCATGCCTTGCCACTGAGTTTTCCTGAAGACTGTCCCATCCAACCTGCCTCACTCCACAGGCCTCCCTCCAGAGTGATTCCACAAAGGCCTCATTGTGCCTCAATGGGGGGTCAGCACCACTCCAGAGGTACTCTTGCCCTGGGGAGAGTAGGAGATACCCACACACACAGCAGTTCAATGGCAGCCCCAGCAAGGGGCTGCAGGCAGACCTGACTGCCTGCCCCACCCACCAACAGAAACCTCCTGGGGGTGGGGGGGGTGGGGGTCAGCACAAAGAGAACCCAGTCATTCAGGGTCACTGTAACCACCACAGAAGACTGGGGATAGACATCTCTTACTCCTGACCTTGCCCACCAATGAAAGCCCCTTGGGGACAACAGAGGGAGAGAACTCTGTAGTTTGGTGCAACCATGGTTCCAGCAAGTGGGCTGAAGGCAAGTACTGGGTCTGACCTAATTCAAGTCCAGAGTGGCCCCAGACTGGTACCTTTACAGCACAGGAACCAAACCCTGATGACAACAGGCAAAGAGGGCCAGGGAAACCAACTGGACTAAAGGCAAATGTGGCTCAATGACAGTAGTACGGTACATGCAACATACATAGGAGATACCCCTGAAGCACCAGGGTCCACTGAGGAGGGAACATTGCCCTATAGAGCATTTCAGGATCACTTCATAAGGCCACTCATTTCAAGATCAGGAGACCTAGCTGACTTTAATACACAGAAGCAAAATTAGGAATTATGCCCCAAATGAAACAACAGGACCAAAAAGAGAATGGAATTGTCATAGAGATACTCACTAGACTTAAGATTGAAAGATCCTCATGTGACCTTCAGCAAAGAAAGAAAAAAGAACCAATTAGAGATGAAGAGTTCTGAAATTAAAAATATGCTCAAGTCAATAAATAGTAGACCAGAGGAAGCAGTAAAACAGATAAGAAGCTAGATGATGGCAATGGAGCAACCAAGCTGAACAGGACCAAAAAAAAAAAAAAAAAAAAGAGAACTCAGCAACACCATCAGGTATAATAACAGTCACATTCTAGGGATCCCAGAAGGCGAAGAGAGACAAAAAGCAGAAATTTTGATTAAGTATCTGAAAACTTTCCTAATCTGGGGAAGGAAACAAATCTAGGTCCAGAAGGCACAGAGAGCCACAAAAAACAAAAAACAACAACAAAAAAATCAACCCAAGGAGGTCCACACCAAGACACATAAAATGGCAAAAAGTAGTGAGAATTTTAAAAGCAGCCAGAGGAAAAAACAATTATATACATACAAGGGAAACTCCATAAAGCGGTCAGCAGATTTTTTAGCAGAAACTTTGTAGGCCAGTGGCAAGGGGGATGATATGTTCAAAATGCTAAAGAAAAAACCCTGCAGCTAAGAATACTCTATCCAGCAAGACTGTCATTCAGAATACAAGGAGAGATAGAGTTTTTCAGACAAAAGAAAAAGGAGTGCATGACCCCTAAACCAGGCCAACAAGAAATACTAAGGGGAATTCTTTGAGTGGAAAAGAAAAGGCCATAATCAGGTATAAGAAAATGAGAGAAGAAAAAAATGTTAATATAACATGTTTACATGCTCAGGCACCTGTAAACAAAGTAGATTAACCAGTACAGAGATTAAAGCACAAAGCAGTAAGATCAATTAGATCTAGAAAAAAGTCAATAAAGGGATTCACAAAAGAATATAAGGTATGATGTCATATACATAAATGTGTGGGGGTGGGAAGAGTAAAAGTTAAATTGTCCATGCTACACATAGCAATCTACACAGATATAATGCAATCTCTAGCAAAATACCAACAGTATTTATCACAGAACTAGAACAAACAATCCTAAAATTTTATGGACCACAGAAGACCCTGAATTGCCAAATCAATCTTGAAAAACAAAACTGAAGATATCCCAAGTCCAGATTTCAAGATAGACTATAAAACTGTAGTAATCAATATAGTATGGTACTAACACAAAAATAGACCTATAGATCAACAGAAAAGAGAGCCCAGAAAGAAACCTACAATTACATGGTCAATTAATCTACAACAAAGGAGGTAAGAATACCAGGGGGAAAAGCCTCTTCAACAAATGGTGCTGGGAAATCTGGACAGCTACATGCAAAGGAATGAAACTGGATCATTTTCTTATACCACACACACACACACACACACACACACACACACACACACACACCCCTCAAAATGGATCGAGGACCTCCATGTGAGATCTGAAACTATACAACAAAGGAAGCCAGAATATGCAGTGCGACAGTTCTCTTCAAATAATGTTGGGAAAACTGGACAGCTACATGCAAAATGAAACTAGACCACTTTCTTACACCATACACAAAAACTCAAAATGGATTATAGAGTTCTAAATGTGAGACCTGAAACCTAAAAATCCTGGGAGAGTGCACAGGCAGTAGTTTCTCTGCCGTCACCCATAAGATTTTTCTAGATATCTCCTGAGGCAAGGGGAACAAAAGCAAAAATAATCTATTGGAACTACATCTAAATAAAAAGCTTTGGTGCAGTGAAGGAAATAAACAAAACTAAAAGGCAACCTGCTGAATGGGAGGGGAGATTTGCAAATGACATATCCAACAAAGGGTTAGTGCCCAAGCAATAGAAAGAGTTGATACAAGTCAACACCCAAACAACAACTAATCCAATTAAAAAAATGGTCAGAAGACATGAACAGATATTTCTCCACAAGGCATACAGGTGGCCCAAAGACACATGAAAAGATCAACTTTACTCATCAGTAATCAGTAAGTAAACAACAAGTATTGGCAAGGATGTAGAGAAAAACGAACCCTTGTGCACTGTTGGTGGGAATGCAAACTGGTGAAGCCACTGTGGAACACAGTATGGGGGTTCCTCAAAAAGTTAAAAATAGAGTACCCTAAGATCCAGTAATCACACTGCTGGGTATTTACCCACAGAAA
The DNA here is from genome assembly GCF_902655055.1 of Lutra lutra. Taxonomy (NCBI): domain Eukaryota; kingdom Metazoa; phylum Chordata; class Mammalia; order Carnivora; family Mustelidae; genus Lutra; species Lutra lutra. The sequence goes on along the minus strand of NC_062287.1, from coordinate 17,010,382 downwards.
CTGAAAACAGTACATCAAAAAGATGCAAGCATTCCTAGGTTTATTGTAGTATTTACGTTAGCCAAGATACGGAGCCAGTCCGTGTATCCTTCCATAGATGATAAATACATGGGATAAATACAGAAGGGAATATTACTCTGCCATAAAAAAGAAAATTTGTCATTTGCAACATAGAATTCTATCTTCTAAATCCATCTGAGTGAAATAAGTCAAAAACCTTTCATAGGATTTCATTCATATATGGAATTTCAGAAATGAGAAACCAAAAAACATACTCTTAACTATAGAGAACTGATGGTTATCACAGGGGAGGTGGGTGGTGGTACAGGTGAAATAGGTGATGGGGATGAAGAATACACTTACTGAGCACTGAGTAATGTATAGAATTTTTGAATTATATTGTACCCTTGGAATCTATGTTTGTTACATTTGGATTAAATATGAATTAATATTTTTTTTTCAATTGAGCTGGTAGGTAGTTTCATTAAAATAGTCTCTTGGTCATCCTTACAATAGTCGAGCTCATTTTAGGAGGCAGTCAGTCAGCTGCATTCTGGTTCAAGTAATCAGGTATTAAATAGGAGGCATTTCTATTGTCTACACATAAGCTGCTGTTGTGATTTCTCTGAAGTTTACATCAAGTCATTTATACTTAGTTCACAGGGCTTCAGGAAAGAGGGCACTTTTAATTCTCAAATGATTCCAAGTCAGCAAGGTGGGAGACAAATCAAAATGTTAGTTTGGAAAATCATAGCCAGACATTGGAAAAATCAGGATCTAGTCCAGTTTATAATGCATAGCATTAACATCTAATATCTACAAAGATGTTGCATTTTTAAAAATGAAAGAGCCAAATTAACAGTGGTTTGTAAAATTAGTTTAAAAACAAACTTGGCCTGAATATATAAGTGAAGCAGGAATACTGGTTGACCATATAGACATTTAAAAACTCTGCTTTTGGGGCGCCTGGGTGGCTCAGTGGGTTAAAGCCTCTGCCTTCGGCTCAGGTCATGATCCCAGGGTCCTGGGATTGAGCCCCACGTCGAGCTCCCTGCTCAGCGGGGACCCTGCTTCCTCCTCTCTCTCTGCCTGCTTCCCTGCCTACTTGTGATCCCTGTCTATCAAATAAAATCTTAAAAAAAAAAAAAAACCTGCTTTTCTGGAACATTTCATAAGTCATCTCTAGATTGAACTTTTGACAGCATCTCATGGCCTGAAACTTGATGTCAGACTTTGCCTACAATACCTAATGGATGTGAGTGAATTCATCTCTTTGGGGTTGCACCTGCCAGGAAGGAACCTTCTTTATTCTCTTGGTAAGGCTGCTGGGAACTCTAAGGAAAGGTACCAGGCTGAGATTTCTAAGGGGCCTCACTGGCTCCATAAAGTCAATTTAATTCTTTTTTAAAGCTGTCTGGTCATATCTGAATCTATGTATATCTCTCATAAATATTAAATTCTAGTCAAAGCCCTATTTCCAATTGTGTCCTGTTGTAAGGAGAACATACTCTCATTGAACATATGCAAATAAATATATTGCCATAAAAAAATCTAAACACTTACCTGAGAGTCTGAATTCTCAAGGGGTCAGGTAGGGAGAAAAGATCAATGTTTCAATTTGTTCAAGGGCATATTTTATCAAATTGCTGTAAGTTAGTTTAAGAGAAAAAGTTCACTTAAATCTGGAGAAAAAGATTGCTAGGAAAATGGCAGAGTAGGGGGACCCTAAGCTCGTCTTGTTCCATGGATACAACTGCGTAACACTCACATTAGTGTAAATAACACAGAAAAATGACCTGAAAACTAGGAGAACAGACTCCACAACTAAATGCAGAGAAGCCACATTAAATAAGGTATGAAGGGTGGAGTCATGGTGGGTTGATAAAGGGACCATGGACCATCTATGGGAGGGATGGACCCGTAGGCATAGACAAGGCAAAGAAACAGACTAGGACACTGCTGGGAGCCCACATGGAGGAAAAAAAAAATCACTATCACATTTGACTTTGAAAACCAGAGGAATTGAATTCTTTGAGCTCTTACAACCAGCATGACTGAAGACCTGGAATTTTAAAAATGAGCAGGCTCAATTCTGGGAGAGTCCAGAGGGTGACAGGAAGCTGAGTTCCCACCCTTAAAGAGACAATAAAACAAACAGCCCTGGGAGATACAGCATGGAAGCAGCAGTTTTGAAAATGCCTGGGACATTCGGGAGGGAGTGTATTCATTTCGGAACAGATCCCAGAGGAGCAGGAATGGCTAAGGGAATTCTCCAGGAACGAAGCTGCCAGCAGGTGCCATCTCCCTTCTACACACCACACCCGTCATAAACATGCTGCCGCCTGTGGAAACCAGACCAGTGTCAACATTTACTACCTAACTTGCTTACACCAAGCCCTGGCCCCCTGTACTTTGGCAGATCTTCCCCTTCCAGTCACACTTGCCTCAGTCCCAGTACTGTGAGTCCCCTCCCCTAGGACACTGACTCAGTCCCTGCCAAGATGCCATGCATTTTGTGGGGCCTTGGTCCTGGCAGCGGGCCCTGCAGAAACTGGAAGTACACCCTGTTAAAACTGCACGCCACACCCCCCACACTTCCAGATCTGCCCAGGCTGGTCCTCGTTCCAGCTGTGGCAGTTCTCATTCTGCAAGCAGGACCAGCACATCACACCTCAGCTGGAGACCAAACGTAGCCCACAACAGTCAAAGAGCACTTATGCAGGTGAGGGGACTGAAGGGGGGGAAAAAAAAGGCCAGACACAACAGCAGGGCACAAATAACACAAATAGCAGCTAACCCCCAAAGTGCCGTATTCTGAGGAACAGGGAACATTGTACTGCAGGGCACTATGGGACCTCTTCTTCATAAGGCCATTATTTTCAAGAACAGGAAAGGTAGCCAACTTTCCTAGCACACAGAGCGTTAATTAAGAGGGGTCAGAGGAATAGGTCCTAAATGAAACAACAAGATAAAGTCACAGCAAGAGACCTAAGTGAAATGGGTACAATATGCCTGATAGAGAATTCAAAGGAGTGATTATACAGATATGTACTGGACTTGAGAAGAGAGTACAGGATATCATTGAGACCCTTGAAAGAGATAAAGAACCAATCAGAGGTGAACACAATAAATGAAATTAAAAACACACACTAGATGGAAGCATGCCTGGGTGGCTCAGTTGGTTAAACGCCCAACTCCATCTTAGCTCAGGTCTTAATCTTGGGTCAGGAGTTCAAGCCCTATGTTGAGCTCCATGCTGGGCATGGAGCCTACTTAAAACAAACAACAACAACAACAACAAAACAACAAGCTCTCCCCACTAGAAGGAATAAATAGCAGGCTAGAGGAAGCAGAGGAACCCATTAGACAGTACTGGGAAGTTATAAAGCTGAGCAGGTGAGAAAAAAAAATATGAAAATGAGAACAGCTTTAGGGAACTCAGCAACTCCATCAAGCATTATAACACTTGCATTATAGGGATCCCAGAAGAGCGCAAAGAGGGGAAGGAGTAGAAAATTTGAAGTAATAGCTGAAAAGTTCTTTAATCTGGGGAATAAAACAGATATCCAGATCCAGGAGGCACAGAAGTTGCCCAAAAAGTCAATCCAGGGAGGTCTACACCAAGACACATAATTAAAATGGCAGAGTAGTGATAAAGAGAATTTTAAAAGCAGCAAGAGAAAAAATGACCCTTACATTCAAGGGGAACTCCATCCCCCTCCCACCCTGCCCAAGACAGATTTTTCAGCAGAAACTTTGCAGGCCAGAAGGGAATGGGATGACTTATTTGAATTGTTGAAAGGAAAAAACAAAAACCAAAACCTGCCATCAAGAATACTCTATCCAGCAATGCTGTCATCCAGAATGGAAAGAGAGTCACTCAGACAAACAAAAGGTACAGGAGTTCATGACCACTAACCCAGCCCTACAAGAAATATTAAAAGGGACCCTTAGAGTGGAAAGGAAAGAGCACAAGTAAGAACAAGAAAAGTTAGAAACATAAAGGTAGTAAAAGTAAGTATATCTGTACAAGTCAGTCAAGGGACTCACAGAATAAAAGTAAGTACAGTATAGATTCTCATACCTAAAATGTGGGGTTTGGAGGTGGGGAGTAAAAAAAGAATAGGTTCAAACTTTAGCAACCATCAACTTAACACAGAGTGCCATATGCAGAAGATGTTATATACAAATCTAATGGTAACCACAAATCAAAAGCCAGTAATAGAGGTGCCAAGGATAAAGAAAAAGGATTCTAAGTATATCACTAAGGACAGTCAGCAAATCATGAAAGACGAAAGCAAGAAAATGAAGAGGTCAGAGAAAAACTATAAAACCCACCACAAAACAAAGTGCTAATACATGTATATCAGTAATTACCTTGAATATAAATGGACTAAATACTTCCATCAAAAGACATCCAGTAATGGAATGGATTAAGAAACAAGTCCCATTTATATTCTGCCTCCAAGAGACTCATTTCAGACCAAAGACAGCTGCAGATTGAAAGTGAAGAGATAGAGAGACATCTATCATACAAATGGATGTCAAGAGAATGCTGGGGTAGCAATATTTATTGAACAAAATACACTTTAAAACAAAGACTAATGAGACATAGGACACTTTAATAATAAAAGGGGACAATCCAACAAGAAGATATAATAATTACAAATATTTATGCACTCAAACCTGGGAGCACCCAGATACATAAAACCATTAGTGACAGAAAGGGACTAATCAGTCATACTGCAATAACAGTAGGGAACTTGAACACCCCATGTACATCAGTGAACAGGGCATCCAAACATAAAACCAATAAGGAAATAGTGGCTTTTGGTGACACCCTGGATTAGATGGATTTAACCTATGTATTCAGAACATTCCACCCTAAAACAGCGGAAGACACATTCTCTGCAAGCACACATGGACAACAAGACAGAAGATCATAGGGGGAGGGAGGGAAAAATGAAACAAAATGAAACCAGGGAGGGAGACAAACCATAAGAGACTCTTAATCTTAGGAAACAAACTGAGGGTTGCTGGAGTAGTGGCAGGTGGTAGGGATGGGGTGGCTGAGTGATGGACATAGGGGAGGGTATGTGCTATGGTGAGTGCTGTGAATTGTGTAAGACTGATGAATCACAGACATGTACCCCTGAAACAAATAATACAATATATGTATTGTATTATATATGTAAGAGAATGCTTTGGGGCTTTTGGAAAAGAGAGAGAAAACACATGGAAAACTCCCCAGAAGAGATCACATATTAGGCTACAAAATAAGTCTCAAGAAATTAAAAAAGACTGAAGTCATACCATGCATTTTCTCGGACCACAATGCTATGAAACTAGAAATCAACCACAACAAAAAAATCTGAAATAACACAATACATGGAGGTTAAATAACATGTTAACTAAACAATGAATGGGTCAACCAAGAAATCAAAGAAATAAAAAGTTACATGGAGAGAAATGAAATGAAAACAGTCTAAGATCTTTGGAATGCAGCAAAAGCAATTCTGAGAAGGACATTTATAGCAACAGAGGCCTACTCGAGAATAAAGAAAAAAAAATCTCAAACCACCTAACTTAACATCTAAAGAAGCTAGAAAAAGAATAACAAAAAAAAAAAAAACAAACAAACAAACAAAAAAACCCCAAGATCAGCAGAAGGAACTTAAGATTAGAGCAGAAATGAATGATACAGTAACTAAAAACTATAAGAACAACAAACCAAAAATCAGTGAAACCAGGACTAACACCACAGAAATACAAATAATTATCAGAATATTATGAAAATCTACATGCCAACAAATTGGACAACCTAGAAAAAAAATGGATAAAATCCTAGACACATATAAACTGTAAAAACGGAATCAGTAAGAAATAGTCAATTTGAACAGACTGATTACCAGCAATGAAATGGAATTGGTAACCAAAAAACTCCCAACAAACAAAAGTCCAGGACCAGATGGCTTCATGGGTTAATCCCACCAAATATTTAAGAGTTACTACCTATTATTTTCAAATGATAAACACACACACACACACACAAAACGGAAGAGGAAGGAATACTTCCAAATTCATTCTATGAGGTCAGTAACACCCTGATACCAAAACCAGAAAAAGACAACATGAAGGAAGAACTATAGGCCAATATCTCTGATGAATATAGATGCAAAAATCCTTAACCAAATACTAGCAAACCAAATCCACATTTAAAATAAAATCACTCACCACAATCAAGTTGGATTTATTCCCAGCGTGCAAGTGTGGTTCATTATTTTCAAGTCAATAAGCATCCTACATCACATTAATAAGAGAAAGAAAGGATAAAAACCATATAATCCTTTCTATAGATGTAGAAGCATTTGACAAAATACAACATCCATTCATGATATAAACCCTCAACAACATAGGTCTAGAGGGAACATACCTCAACATAATAAGGCCTTATATGAAAAACCCACAGTGAACATCATACTTGATCAGGAAAAATAGAGCTTTTCACCTAAGGTCTGGAACAAGACAGGTATGTCCACTTCTCACTTCTAGTCAATATAGTACTGGATGTCCAAGCCACAGCAGTCAGACAACAAAAAGATATAAAAGGCACCCAAACTGGTACGGAAGGGGTAAAACTTACAATTATTTGCAGATGACATCATACTATATATATAGAAAACCCAAAAGAATTTATCAGTAAGTTGCTAAAACTGACAAATTCAGTAAAAGTTGCCAGATAGAAAAATCAATGTACAGAAATCTGTTGCATTCCTATACACTATTAATAAAGCAGAAGAGAAATTAACCCCATTTATAATTGCAACAAAAAGCATAAAATACCTAGGAATAGACTTAACCAAAAAGGTGAAAGACCTGTACTCTGAAATCTATAAAACAATGATGAAAGAAATTGAAGATGATACTAATGGAAGGATATATTCTATGCTCATGGATTGGAAGAATATTTTTAAGAGGTCTGTAATACTCAAAGCAACCTGCAGATTTAAGCAATTCCTATCAAAATACCAACAGTATTTTTTCCACAGAACTGGAATAATCCTAAAATCTGAATGGAACCACAAAAGACCATGAATAGTCAAAGCAGTCTTGAAAAAGAAAAAAACTGGAGGGATCACAATTGCAGACTTCAAGTTACATTACAAAGCTACAGTCATCAAGACCGTATGGTACTGGCACAAAAATAGACACATAGAACAATGGAACAGAAAACCCAGAAATAAACCTATGATTATATGGTCAATTAGTCTTCAACCAAGGAGGCAAGAAAATGCAGTGGGAGAATTTCTTCAGCAAATGGTGTTGGGGAAACTGGACAGAACATACTAAAGAATGAAACTAGATCACTTTCTTGAGCAGACACAAAAATAAAACAGATTAGGAACCTCAGTAGGAGACCTGAAATCAGAAAAATCCTTGGAGAGTACAGGCAGTAATTTCTGACACTGGTTGTAGCAATATTTTTCTAGATAGGTCTTCTGAGGCAAGGGAAACAAAAGCAGAAATAAGTCAACTATTGGGACTACATCAAAGTAAAAAGCCTCTGCACAGCAAAGGAAATAGAACTGAAAAGCAACCTACTGAATAGGAGAAGATATTTGCAAAAGACACATTTCATGAAGCGTTAGTATCCAAAATATGTGGGGAGTTTATATAGCCCCCCAAAATAATCCAATTAAAAATGGGCAGAGAACATGAACAGATATTTCTCTAAAGAAGACATCCAGATAGACACACACATGAGGAGGGGCAAGATGGCAGAAGTAGGAGACCCTGTTTCAAACGGTCCCCTAAAGTGAGCTAAATATCTACCAGAACACTCTGAACACCCATGAAATCAGCCTGAGATGTAAGATTATACACTTCTGGATCTCTACGGGGCCAGAAGACATCAGTGGGGAGGTAAAGCACAGTGGGAACACTTGGAGTGATATTGGAGGATAAACAAAAGGGGGAGGGAGCCATCAGAAGCCACCCATTGGAAAGTAATACCCCAATATTAAAGTGCCCTGTGATTGGGGAACAGCATTAACTTGGAGTCTGGTTAAAAGTACTCAAAAAGAGCAAAAGACCTTAAGGGGCAACTGATGGGAGTCGGGTGGTCACGGGCACAGGCCTAAGCCCACAATCCCAGGACGATCACCTCTGGTGACCACCCATGCCAGGGAGAGCCCAGAGGGGTCCCTGAGCTTGCAGCTTTCTGCTGCTTGTACCACCACTCGGCTGGGCACACTCCCGCCCCTGCCGGAGTGAGCCTAATGTGGGTGCCAGCCGGTGGTCCCTGGGCCCACAGCCTTCTGTGACTGTGGGGTCTGAGGGCTCCCAGCCAGCACCTGAGAGAACCCAGTGCAGACTCCTGTTGGGGTCCCTTGGCCCACAGCCTTCATGACCTGTGCCTCCGCTGGGTGTGAGCACACCTGGCGTGAGTGTGGACCCCGAACAGCAGTTCCAGCAATGGCAGCCACTGGAATAGGGCTCTCCAGACAATATCACTCATGGTTTTAGTAGCACGGGGTGCAGAGACAAGTGCGGGCCCTCAGGTGACCACTGGGACCATGGCTGGGGGTGCACACCACCTGTGGGAGTTTGCATTGTTCAGCGGAGTTTGCAGAGTGGGAGTCTATGTGTTCTGGAACATCCAGAGGGGAACAGTCTGAGGCTTCTCTCTGAGGCGGAGGTCTGCGTGCGGACAGTTTACTTTCCACCAAACCTCCAAAAAGCCACAAAAAGCCACCAAAGAACAAAAACCTCCAGAGAACAAAAGCCTGAAAAGCCGGTTTCCACAGAGCCAAGCCCTTTGATGGGGGCAGGGCTACTCAGCCCAAGCAAGATTGATGGGAGAACAACGCAGCAGCCCCCCCCCCCCCCCGCCCCAAGACGACAAGCCAAAAGAACAAGAGGGCAACCAGCACAGGTTCCCCATAAAACTGTAAAACCCCAACATCAGGGGAAAACAATATATTAAGCTCCCAGTATTGCCCCCAAAACCTGTATATTTCATAGATACAACTTTTTATTTCTCACAATTCTTGTTCTTTTAATTTTTAAAATCTACTTAGCATTACAACTAGAGGTTTAAACAACATATTCCTTAATAACTTTTTAACTTGAACTTTTTTCATACATATACCTGTGTTTTTCTTTTTTTTTTTAATATACATATAGATATAAGCTTCAAGGTAATCCTTTTTCCCTATTCAGTACTACCCCAATATGTAAACCAGTTTTAATTTCCCTCTATCTCTGAAAAGTTGAGTCCTTTAACAAAGATAACAAGATATACCCAGGAAGAATGAAATAACCTTCTTTGCCCACATTGAGGGTTTATAACCACCTTCCCATCTTATTCTTCTGTCAGTGTTTCTGTATATTTGTTTTTGTACTATATCTTATTCTTGGAGTTCATTTTGGTTGGGTTTTTTTCCTTTTACTTTTGTCAGTCTTTTTGTTCATTTTTATGTACCTTATAAATCTTACTTTTGGGGCTCCTTCTGGCTGGGTTTTCTCTTTTTCCCCCCTCTTTTTCTTTCATTTTGGTGGTGACTTCCGATTGCTCCAAAACTTTCCAGGGTGCACTTTGCCTGGATTGTGGTTGATTTATTCAGCTATACATCCCCTCGATCACCTCTCACCAAAATGAATAGAAGGAGGAAAACCCAAGAGAGGAAAAACTCAGAGACTGTGCCATCTGCCACAGAACTATTGGATATGGACATAAACGCTATGTCAGAAAGGGAATTCAGGGTAACAATTATCCAGGCAATGGCTAGGTTGGAGAAGTCCATTAGTGGCAACATAGAATCTCTAAGGGCGGAAGGGCAGTATTAAAAAATGCTATCAATGAGAACCAATCTAATCTAAATATTCTAACAGCTAGGGTAATGGAGGCAGAAGATTTAATTAGTGATCTAGAAGACAAACTGATAGAAAAGAAAGATCAGGAGGAGGCCTGGAATAAACAGCTTAGAAGCCATGAAAACAGAATTAGGGAAATAAATGACACCATGATATGTTCCAACATCAGAATTATTGATATCCCTGAGGGGGTAAGTGAAGAGAGAAGACCAGAAGATACAGGTAAACAAATTCTGGATGAAAATTTCCCTAATCTGGGGAATCGAACAAGTGTTCATTTCCTAGAGGCAGAAAGGATACCCCTCCCCAAGATCGAGTCTAGAAAGACTTCCAGACACTTAATTATGAAATTCACAAATCATAATTTCAGACAGGAGGTCTTAAGGGCAGCTAGGGGGAAGAGATTCCTTATGTACAGAGGAAGGACCATCAGAATAATGTCAGACCTCTCCACAGAAACCTGGCAAGCCAGAAAGGGCTAGCAAGACATATTCAGGGCACTAAATGAGAAGAACATGCTACCAAGAATACTTTACCTAGCAGGGCTGACATTCAGAATGGATGGAGAGAGAAAGAGCTTCCAAGACCGGCAAGGTTTAAAAGAGTATGTGACCACCAAGCCGGCACTACAAGAAATATTAAGGGGAGGGGGTTTATAAAAGAAGAAAGAACCCAAGAGTGACATAGAACAGAAATTTACAGAGATAATCTATAGAAACAAGGACTTCATAGGCAACATGATGTCAATAAAAACTTATCTTTCAATAATCACTCTCAATATGGATGGCCTAAATGCTCCCATAAAATGGCACAGGATTGTAGACTGGATAAAATGACAGGACCCGTCCATATGCTGTCTACAAGAGACACATTTGGAACCTAAAGATACATCCAGACTGAAAGTGAAGGGATGGAGAACCATCTTTCATGCCAATGGGCCTCAAAAGAAAGCTGGGGTAGTGATTCTCATGTTAGGTAAATTAGATTTTAAGCTAAAGACTATAGTCAGAGATACAGAAGGACACTACATCATTCTTATGGGTCTATCCACCAAGAAGATCTAACAATTATAAATATTTATGCCCCAAATATGGGAGCAGCCAACTACATAAGCCAATTGTTAATCAAAATAGTCATATTGGTATGAATACATTAATTGTAGGAGATCTTAACATGCCACTCTCAGTAATAGATCATCTAAGCAGAAAATCAATAAAGAAATAAGAGCTTTGAATAACACACTGGACCAGATGGACCTCATAGATACATACAGAACATTCTACCCTAAAACAGAATACTCATTCTTCGAGTGCACATGGAACTTCTTCCAGAATAGACCACATACTGGGTCACAAATCAGGGCTCCACTGATACGAAAAGATTGAGATTATTCTCTGCGTATTCTCAGGCCACAGTGCTTTGAAACTGGAACTCAACCACAAGAAAAAGTTTAGAAGGAATACAAACACTTGGAAGCTAAAGATCATCCTGCTCAAGAATGTTTAGATCAAACAGGAAATCAAAAGAAGAACTTAAACAATTCATGGAAACCAATGAGAATGAAGACACATCGGTCCAAAACCTATGGGGTACAGCAAAGGCAGTCCTTAGCGGGAAATATATAGCCATCCAAGCCTCACTCAAAAAAAAAAAAAAAAAAAAAAAATTGAAAAATCCTGAACACACCAACTCTCTTTATACCTTAAAGAATTGGAAAATCAATAACAAATTAAGCCAACCCCATACTCAAGAAGGGAAACAATTAAGATTAGAGCAGAGATCAATGAGTTAGAAACTAGAGACACAGTAGAACACATCAACAAAACTAGAAGCTGGTTCTTTGAAAGAATTAATAAGATTGATAAACCACTGGCCAAACTAATACACAAGAACAGAGAAAGGACCCAAATTAATAAAATTATGAATGCAAGGGGAGAGATCACGACTAACACCAAGGAAATAGAAACAATCATCAGAAATTATTATCAACAGTTATATGCCAATAAGTTAAGTAACCTAGAAGAAATGGATGCATTCCTGAAAACCTATAAACTTCTAAGACAGAAACAGGAAGAAATTGGCAACCTGAATAGACCAATAACTAGTAGTGAGATTGAAGCAGTGATTAAAAACCTCCCAAAAAACAAGAGCCCAGGACCTGACAGATTCCCTGGGGAATTCTACCAAACATTCAAAGAAATTATATCTAATCTCCTGAAGCTGTTAAAAAAAAAAAATAGAAACAGAAGGAAAACTTCCAGACTTTTTCTATGAAGCCAGCATTACCCTGATCCCCAAACCAGGCAAAGACACCATCAAAAAGGAGAATTTCAGACCAATATTCCTGATGAATATAGATGTCAAGATTCTCAACAAGATCCTAGCTAATAGGATCCAACAGTACATTAAAAAGATTATCCACCATAACGAGGTGGGATTTATCCCTGGGATGCAAGGGAGGTTCAACATTTGCAAAATCAATCAATGTGATAGAACAAATCAATAAGAGAAAAGAACCACATGGTCCTCTCAGTTGATGCAGAAAAAGCATTTGACAAAATACAGCATCCGTTCCTGATTAAAACACTTCGAAGTACAGAGATAGATTTTATGAAGTTGAGGAATGTTCCCTCTATCTATGAAAAACCCACAGTGAATATCATTCTCAATGGGGAAAAGCTGACAGCCTTCCCTTTGAGATCAGGAACACAACAAGGATGCCCAGTCTCGCCACTGTTATTCAACATAGTGCTAGAAGTCCTAGCAACAGCAAACAGACAACAAAAAGAAATAAAAGGTATTCGAATGGGCAAAGAAGTCAAACTCTCTTCACAGATGACATGATACTTTATATGGAAAATCCAAAAGACTCTACCCCCAACCAACTAGAACTCATATAGCAGTTCAGTAATGTGGCAGGATACGAAGTCAATGCACAGAAATCAGTTGTATCTTATACACTAACAATGAAAATATAGAAACAGAAATGAGAGAATCTATTCCATTTACTATAACACCAAGAACTATAAGATACTTTGGAATAAACCTAACCAAAGACATAAAGGATCTGTACTCGAGGAACTACAGAACACTCATGAAAGAAATTGAAGAAGATACAAAAAGATGGAAAAGCATTCCACGCTCATGGATCGGAAGAATAAACATTGTTAAAATGTCTATACTGCCCAGAGCAATCTATACTTTCAGTGCCATCCTGATCAAAATTCCACCAGCAGTTTTTAAAGTGCTGGAAAAAACAACCCTAAAATTTGTATGGAACCCGAGAAGACCCTGAATTGCTAAGGAAATGTTGAAAAAGAAAAAGAAAGCTGGGAGCATCATGTTGCCGGATTTCAAGCTTTACTACAAAGCTATGATCGCCAAGACAGCATGCTACTGACACAAAAACAGACACATAGACCAGTGGAACAGAGTAGAGAGCCCAAATATGGACCCGCAACTCTATGGTCAAAAAATCTTCGACAAAGCAGGAAAAAATATCCAATGGAGAAAAGACAGTCTCTTCAATAAATGGTGCTGGGAAAATTGGACATGTATAGAAGAATGAAACGACCATTCTCTTACACCATACACAAAGATAAACTTGAAATGGATAGAAGACCTCAATGTGAGGCAGGAATCTATCAAAATCCTAGAGAACGTCGTAGGCAGTAACCTCTTTGACAACGGCCGCAGCAATTTCTTTCAAGATATCTCTCCAAAGGCAAAGGAAATAAAAGCAAAAATGAACTTTTGGGACTTCATCAAAATCAAAAGCTTCTGCACAGCAAAGGAAACAGTCAACAAAACAATTCCCACGGAATGGGAGAAGATATTTGCAAATGACACTACAAAGGACTGATATCCAAGATCTATAAAGAACTCCCAAACTCAACACCCCGAAAACAGATAATCATGTCAAAAAATGTGCAGAAGATATGAACAAACACTTCTCCAAAGACGACATACAAATGGCTAATAGACACATGAAAAAATGTTCATCATTATTAGCCATCAGGGAAATTCAAAACAAAACCACATTGAGATACCACCCTACCCCAGTTAGAATGGCTAAAATTAACAAGACAAGAAACCACAAGTGTTGGAGAGGATGTGGAGAAAGGGAAACCCTCTTACTCTGTTGGTGGGAATGCAAGTTGGTGCAGCCACTTTGGAAAACAGTGTGGAGATTCCTTAAGAAATTAAAAATAGAGCTACCTCATGACCCAGCAACTGCACCACTGGGTATTTACCCCAAAGATACAGATGTAGTGAAGAGAAGGGCCATCTGTACCCCAGTGTTCATAGCAGCAATGGCCACAATCACCAAACTGTGGAAAAAGCCAAGATGCCCTTCAACAGACGAATGGATAAAGATGTGGTCCATACATACAATGGAATATTACATCTCCATCAGAAAGGATGAATACCCAACTTTTATATCAACATGGACAGGACTGGAGGAGATTATGCTGAGTGAAAAGTCAAACAGAGAGAGTCAGTTATCATATGGTTTCATGTACTTGTGGAGCATAAGGAATAACATGGAAGACATGAGGGGAAGGAAAGGAAAGTGAATTGGGGGAAATCAGAGGGGAAAATGAACCATGAGAGACTGTGGACTCTGAGAAACAAGCTGAGGGTTTTGGAGGGGAGGGAGTGAGGGGGATGGGTGAGCCTGGTGGTGGGTATTAAGGAGGGCACGAATTGCATGGAGCACTGGGTGTGCTGCATCAAGAATGAATCTTGGAACACTGAAAAAATAATTTAAAAAAAAAGACATCAGATGGTCAGTCAACAGACACATGAAAAGATGCTTATCATCATCATCACTCATCATCAGGGAAATACAAATTAAAAATACAATGAGGTATCATGTCCCATCTGTCAGAATGGCAAAATAAATACAAGAAACAACAGGCGTTGGCAAGGATATGGAGAAAAAGGCACCTTCTTGCACTGCTGGTGGGAATTACAACTGGTGCAGCCACTCTGAAAAAGAGTACAGGGGTTCCTCAAAAAGTTAATAGAGCTCCTCTATGGTCTAATTATCACGCTATGGGGTATTTACCCAAAGAATACAAAAACACTCATTCAAACACAAATTCAATTATTGCAACCTCACAATAGCCACAGGTCCTAGTGTCCATTGATAGATGAATGGATAGAGAAGATGTGGTATATATACACACAACAGATTATTATTCATCCATAAGAATGAAATCCTGCCATTTACAACAACATGGGTGGATCTATAGACATAATGCTACAGGAAATAAGTCAGAGAAAAAGAAACACCATATGATTTCATTCCTATGTGAAATTTAAGAAGCAAATGAACAAATTAAGAAGACAAATCAAAAAGCAGTCTCTTAACTATAGAGAATCAACGGAGGGTCACCAGAGGGGAGGTAAGTGGCAGGGGGAGATGGGTGAACTAGAAGGGAAATAAGAGTGCACGTGATGAGCTCTCAGGAATGCATGGAACTGAAATTAATGCCCCTGAAATTAATCTAACACTAAGTTAACTATATCAGAATTAAAATATAAATATCTAGAGAGAAAAACATTTTAAGGAGTGTTTCAAACAAAAAAAAAATCTTAAAAAGTATAATCATCTTTCCTTATTCAGACATATTATTCCTTCTTTTTCTGCCTGGTTTCTCTACTTGTTCTGGAAATTTTTACCTAAGTTCAGTTTTATGATTTTGGAGTTATCAGAAACCTGTGTGCTGCCCCCCTACACACACCTTCCATGAGTCCCACTGAAGATGAAGCACATTTGTAAGCATACTTTTATTCCTTTATAAAAGTTAACAATCTGTAAATAATAAGACAAAATGGCTATGGCTAAAGATCTGATTAGAATTGATTACAAGGTAATGGACAAGGAAATTTGGTAATTTTTGTTATGTACAACACTTCAAGATAACATACCAAGACATCAGATTTCTAGGCATTTCACACAAGTTAGAACACAACTTCATATCTATATAAATATCATCTAAGAGGGTTTAGTATCATTTCACAATGCTTCACATGTACTTTAATACCAGATAAACCTAATTAGCTTAATTTCTCACTATTTTTTTCCTTGAAATGTTCCAGGGGCCCGCTGGAAAATTTGTTAGATTCGTCAAGACTTTATAGAATTTGATTTGATAAATTACTTAGACACACACAGACACCAGCCATCTCCCCAGAAATGGTTTGATGAAATAGGATCATGAATCATTATGAAACAGTAATTCTACATTGAAAGAATAATGTCACTTTGGTTAAAAGGCAAATACAGAAAGTTATATATCTGTGAGCAAAATTTAGTTATTTTACTCTAAGACTCCATGTTTTTAAGTAATCAAAGATCTGACATATATAGCAAATTATTATGGGAAACATAGAATCTATTTTTTTTTTAGGTAGATAACTTAAAAAGGTAAGGAAAAATTTGCTTACAATTTCTTATGAATAGGAGGCCATTAGTTCAAGAAAACGATTTAAAGATTTGAGAGTGTGTGTGCGCACACAAGAGAGCAAGGGGAAAGGCAGAGGGAGAGAAGAATCCCCAAGCAGACTTCCCATAGAGCCCTGAGTCCAACACAGGGCTTGATCTCACGACCCTGAGATCATGAGCTGAGCGGAAATCAAGAGTTAGATGCTTACATGGACGGGACTGGAAGAGATTATGCTGAGTGAAATAAGTCAAGCAGAGAGAGTCAATTATCATATGGTTTCACTTATTTGTGGAGCATAACAAATAGCATGGAGGACAAGGGGAGATGGAGAGGAGAAGGGAGTTGAGGGAAACTGGAAGGGGAGGTGAACCATGAGAGACTATGGACTCTGAAAAACGATCTGAGAATTTTGAAGGGGTGGGGGGTGGGAGGTTGGGGGCACCAGGTGGTGGGTATTGTAGAGGGCACGGATTGCATGGAGCACTGGGTGTGGTGCAAAAATAATGAATACTGTTATGCTGAAAAAAAATAAAAAATAAATAAATAAAAAAAAAAAAAAGAGTTAGATGCTTAACTGACTGAGCCATTCAGGTGCCCCAAGAAAACTTTAACAAAGAGAAAACAAAATCTTTGCATCCATATACTTTTGAAATAAAAACTCATTTACTTAAATTTATCCTAATCTTAGCCAGTACTGACCACACACAAAATTTCTTTCCGAAGAGTCTTTCTACATGAACATCTTTGCAATTTTCTTACAAACTTTATCCTAAATTTTTCTTTCAAAATTGGGGCAAAATTTTCTTTTCCCAACAAATATGTATTTTTATTCCTCAGACTTTCTCTAAAAACAAAAACCACAGGGAAAAAAAAAAAAACACTTCTTACTTTCCAGATTTGTTTTCCTTATTATTTCCGGTAGTCTTAATTACATTTATTAGAATTCTTAATGCTTCAAAGCCTCAATTTCCAGTGAAAACTAAGTAGTAAGTAATTGTAAACTATTACACCAGACCTCCTTACATGGGCAAGTTTATGAATATACTTCAGTTTTAAGAAACATTTTTTCATTGTATAATCTTGATGTGGGAAGCAAAAGCAAAAATAATTGAATTTCCTTACTGCCTAGAGCCCACTGACAAGTCCTTAAAACAGGCAGAGTGACCTTCCTCTAGGAACTCAGCTGCCTCCATGTTCATACTTTGCTAAGGGCAAAAGGCTATCTTAGCCTGACCCCCAGGATCCTGTGAGTCTACTGAAACACCTAAAAATTCCTTTGGAAACTTCCTTTATCTCTATACCCACCAAGATACATGTTGGCAATCATCTCCCAAGCATATGGCCCATCAATATACATCTGAAGGGTCTCACGACCAGGGTTTTATTAGCCAGTAATAAATGACCTTTTCCTAACAATAGCTAGCCCCCTCGAGGTCCTGGAAACCTCGCTTCCAAAATTCCTTAGAGACTTCCACTATCCCTAACCCCTTCCAACTTGAAAGTACACAAGAGGCCACGCCTCATGACCCTAGTGCAGCTCTTTCTGCCCACAGTCTTTGTGTCCTTCTGCTTTAATAAAATCAGCTTTTTGCACCAAAGACGTCTTGAGAATTCTTTCTTGGCTGTTGGCTCTGAACCCTGACTATTTTCCTACATTAGTCTTTCAGTAAAGCATAGGCTTAGTAACAAACCCAAATTTATCTTTAGATTTTCTATAGTAAGACAAGGTAGGCAAAGTAATGCAACATTAAGTACTGAACATGGTTTATCTTATTTGGAAATGATCTAGATGATCAATGAAATTAACTCATGTAACTTAGCAAAACTTAAAAATCTTAGGTTACCCAAGGCAATTTAAAAGATTATACAAAGTTTTATTTACATCTAATTCACTTGTTCTTAGCAATTATGCTTAGACTACCCACAAAACTTCACGAGGCAGAGGCATTAGATTGTCAGGCATTATTTTAACATTTTCTGACAAATTTTGCAAGAGATACCATGAGTTTTGACTTTTAGTAAACACAAGCAGAATATAAGTTTTATATTTAATGCTACCGCCCAAATACATGTCTAATTAAACCAACAACCTTAAGTTAGCTTTAATACCAAATATTTTCCCAAATCACATGAAACGGAGAAACATTTGGGTTAGTTTCTATCCTGAGTTATAAGAGGCGCAGTCCTTATAAGTGCTTGCTTTCAAACCAACTAAATAAAGCTCTCTTATGAATTTTAGCACTACTGTCTGGAGGTAGAGAAAATCTCCTATTTACAACATACATGGACATACAAAAAAAAAAACAGACAAGATAGGAACAAAATCTTGGTTTTGTTCTAATATTTATGGAGAGGCCATTACAGGTGCAATTTTCAAATACTTCCTTCTTTTTCTTCAGTCTCAGGAGACTGTGGGCTGTGTTTACATTCCACAGACATGAAATTTATTTCAATGGACAAAGAATGTTAAAAAAAAATGGAATTTTTAGGGTTTCAGAGTAATTGTGATTTAAAACTTACAAGTTCAGAACAATTTCGTTCCAGTATCCTGATCTTTTATAACATTTATCAGCATTTTGAGAGGTTGGCAGAGATAGGTGGGCTTTAACTTGTTTCCAGCATTTTAGTTCTGGTTTTGTCAAGATTCATAAAATAAAGACAGCTGTTCCTAATTCCCCAATGACCTGGACTGCAGCCTGAATATCAAAGGATTGGCTCATCTTTTTAACTAAATTTGCCCATTTATATCAGGAAGAATGTTAACTAAAATGGGAACAGGATTTAGGCCTCTATGAAGTCTATATAAAGCATTTTAACAAAAGCCTTCTTTCCGGGTGCATAACTTAATTTTGGCTTCTATTAGCCCCTGAATATCAGCCTTTGCACACTTATAGGAGGGTTTAGGAGGAATTTAGGTCGTTTCTTTGCAAAGGGAAGGTTGTAAATACAGTCAGACAATTTTCTAGTTACTCTCTAAATTTGGTAGAATCTTTTGAAAGTAGAGGTAAAAGGCTTTATAATTTAAAAGTTCTGCCAGTTCTTTTGCAGTGAGGAGGTGGGGGTGGGGAGGCTAGGGTACACCTGCCAGGGATGTTGTGTAGGAATGCCTGAGGCTTGACAGAGCCTGATCACAGAGCCCTGGAAGGTAGGAGCAAACCAAGACTTATCGTCCGTCTTGGGCACTTTTGCTAAATTCTTTTTCTGGCTTCTAGCATTTACGTGTGCAACCTGTATCACCTCAACCCTAGAGATTTAGGCCAGAGTGATCTGTCAATCTTGTAGGGAAAGGGAAGTTAAAACAGGCAGAGAAGACAGCCAATTTTAAGAGGGGGACTTCACCTTGGATGGGACATTTCTTTCTGTCTTCGGTCTAATTTGTTCTTTGATCAAGGGAGTCCCTAAGACTAGCTGTTACACTAATAAGACAATGGAGAACTTTTTATTTTAAATATAGCCAATTTAAAGGATTCGTCATCTGGCCATTGAGGAGTAGTATCTATGAACAGCAGCTTATGGTTAAGTCATTAAAAAAGCCTTATTGGTCGGGGCGCCTGGGTGGCTCCGTGGGTTAAGCCGCTGCCTTCGGCTCGGGTCATGATCTCAGAGTCCTGGGATCGAGCCCCGCATCGGGCTCTCTGCTCAGCAGGGAGCCTGCTTCCTCCTCTCTCTCTGTCTGCCTCTCTGCCTGCTTGTGATCTCTCTGTCAAATAAATAAATAAAATCTTTAAAAAAAAAAAAAAAAAAAAGGCTTATTGGCAAAGACACAGAGGCATCCAGAGAGGGAACAGAGGATCTGGACCCATGATCCACAAGTTCACTCTTGAAATTAGTCTAAGAAAGCAAAGGCATTTGTTGCACAGGCTGTAAGGACTATGTAGTGAAAATGGGGTCTCTGCCCGTGAAAACACGAGACACCCCCCCTTTCCAAATCACAGATCTGCTAATCTGTGACACGACATGGGCAGATGCTTCTGGAATGGAACTTTCCTTGCACTAACGAGCAATGAAGGCCCAGATGACAAAGGCTGCTCTGGGCTCAAACCTCTCACAATTAACACCCCTAAGAACTGGCACAACCAGACAGAGACAGACTGAGGTCCCTGGTCTATTCAACTGGCCACCAAGGTACAACCCAGTTAGCACACCTTCTGGATGGTGGAGACCAAAGAGGATATTCTCACTGGTCAAAAAGCTAAGCTCTTGCGACATAGAAGACTGAAGAAAAGAGATAAATGTGCTTTCCCTAACCTTTGGTTCTCTTGGGAGCCATGCAAGTCCCTGGGAGGGCTGGGCGGCAGGGCTAGGGACTGCATGTGTTCTACAGTGGACCCCACTGGACACATGTTTGCTTGATGTTGGTAGGGGACCTAGAGGCCATGGAACCCCATCCAGCGACCAATGTACCCGGTCACTGGGGACTTCTTGGGGTGGTGAGCACCCTTACAGCTTGGAAGCACTCAACCTGTGCCCACCAGTTTTGCAGCTGTGGCTTGTCAAGATGTCCCCTAGGCAAGAGAGGACAGACAACCTGCGCCATGGACAAAGGAAAACCAAGACCATCCATCTCTGGGAGGAAATGGATCAGTAACCAAAGAGCATGCCACCCAGTTTAATCAAAGGGACACTGAGCCCGAGGAACTAGCTCCAGTTATGTTCTCCTGCTATCAAAGTTCAGAAGGAGAAAAGGGATTCTCACCCCTCTCATTCCATCGAGTTCTGCAGACCGATATTCTGGGAGGCTAACATTCCGGGAAGCTTGCCTTCTGCTGGCCATAGGTCAGATTTCCCAAGGACCTCTCACTGCACAGTGTGGGGGGCGGGTGGTGTGCAGGGAGTCAAAGTGTTTGGACTAGGCCACCTGTCAGGAAGCAAGGATTCCTGTGGTCTCACAGGTCCTTCTAGCTGGACTAGGAAAAGACAGGGACAGATCAAATTTAAGAGTGTACATATGGGGAATCCGCACAGACAGTCAAGCAAAATGAAGTATATAAGTCATCCTGAACTAAGGAGAAAAGAGGAGGAGTCTGGGACTCCAGAGGAAAGGAATCCAATTCATGGGGTGTTAAGAAAAGCCATTGCCTTGGTCTACAGATGGGTCACTCATACGAAACTTATTTTCCACTAATAATGCTTACTCAGGGGAAACCCACCAGTTTAGATTTTTCTGTGCAGGTCAGGGCGAAAGTTTCTTTTGAGCCTATAAGGTCTTGATTGCCTTCAGCACAGAATAACCTTCATGCCAAATGCCTGCCTTCAGCCCTTATGAAGTAGAATGGGGCGTCCTTCTAGGTATCGAGACAATAAAGCCATAGTAATTAAGACAGTGGGGTCTTTGGGGCAGGGATAAAGAAAGAGGCCAATAGGTAGAATGGGTAGAATAGAGTTCAGAAGCAACCCGCGCATACAAAGCAGGCATTGCCAAACAATGGTTTTAGAAGCTGGACATAGGTCAGTTAGGTATTCTCCAACTTGAGAGGTCACCTTAAGACCAAAAAACAAAGCAATCTATTCCATACCATTTAGAGTTTTATTCAGTGTAACTTACTGATAGGGCTTCGGGCAGGTGGAAAATCCAGGTGGTAACCAGCAATCCTCTGCCCAGTCCAGAACTCAGTCCCCAGCTCCTATGGAGGGAAGGGCACGGTGGTCTGTGTACCAGTCAGCTCTACCAGTGACCCAAAGTGACACCTTCTGTGGGCCACTTTAGGGAACATCAGAACAATCCTTCCCTCATTCTGATCAATGCCTACATTAACCTCCACAGGGCTAGGAACACGCATGCCCAAGGGAAGTCAACTCATGGGCATGAACAAGATGGAGGGCCAAAGATGAAGTCCGTGTTGTCAGCCAGCCTACCCTCCACCCCTGAACGCTTTATGGCCTGTATCATCTTTTACATACCTTTCTTCCGTGATGACCTTAGAGCCAGAGAGGGGGAGGGCACTTGCATCCCTATGTCACAGAAGCAAGAGAACAGGAGACTAACCAGTACCAGCCCTTGCTTTTTACCATTCCTCATTCTCGATAGAGAGGGAGGGCAATGATCACTCTAGCTCCTTCCTCCTGAAAAGGGGCTTAGATAGGGATTCAAAGAATGAAACTGCTTTGCATCCCATTGCAGATTTTCCCCAGTACCAGGCTGAGAGCTCCCATCCTTCGTGGAGCACGCACGAGTGTGTGTGCGTGCGTGTGTGTGTGTTTTCTCATGAATAGTCCTAGCATCTTATTCCACATTTCATAACAAGGTGATGATTGTGATGTCATGATGTCTGTTCATTACCCAGCCGCTTCATTTCAGGAGGTGGTCCAGCCCGTGGGCTTTCAAAGTCAGGCCTGTTGTGTGCAAGCAATCAGGTAAAAAATTAGCCAAAAATTAGCCAGCAATCGGGTCAAAAATTAACCAAAAGAATGCAGGATCCAGCCTAGTTTTATAGGTAAACAAATATATGAGGATAATTAATCAGAACTAGAATCTAACAACAACTACAGAGGTATGTCACTGAAATAACTCCCCCCCCCCCCTAAAATCATCCTGATTTGTGGTTGTTTGTGAAACAAGTCCGGTTTTAACAAACTTGGCCTATTTACGTAAGTGCAGCAAGAACACCACCTGGCCATTTAGGTTTTTTGAAATCTCATAAATAATTGGAGATCGAGCCCTAACAGCCTTTCAAGGCCAAGAGCCAAGCCAAACACATGCCATAAGACTTGCCTTCAGTATCTATAGAATTGAGTTACTTCCTCTCTGCTCAGAGTCCCTAAAATATCCTGAGGTTCCTGAGGTTGCCAGGACACGTGACCTTCCTTACTCACCTGATAATGCCCCTGGGAACTCTGTAAACGAGGCATCAGGGTGAGACTTTCCCAAGGGGCTTCACTGCCTCAACTTAAAAAGAAAAAAGAAAAAAAGAAAAGAAAATCAACCTTAGTCCCTTAAAGCCATCTGGTCATTTGAGCCTATCCATGTCTCTCTCAAATAGGACATTCCAGTCAAAGCCTGGATAATATAACCAGTGTTTTGTTTCCAGTGATGTCCTGTTTTAAGAATACATTATTGGGAGGTGCCTGGATGGCTCAGTTGGTTAAGTGACTGCCTTCGGCCCAGGTCATGATTCTGGAGTCCCAGGATTGAGTCCTGCATCAGGTTCCCTGTTCAGCAGGGTGTCTGCTTCTCCCTCTGACCCTCCCCTTTCTCATGGTCACTCTCTCTCTCTCTCATTCTCTCTCAAATAAATAAATAAAATCTTTAAAAAAAGAATACATTCTTACTGAACTTATGCAAATAACCAGAATTTATTTCCAATTTAGCCATTATCACAAGCCCCAGCCAAACCCTCCTGCATATGAACTTACATCCAATTCACAATTCACATCTGGCATTAACACCCCTGGGAACTACATGTGGTTTATTGCTTTTTACCTTTAAGAGATTGTCTTGTTGGTTAGCACCCCAAATCCCATTGGCTTCCCCCATTTTGTTTTTTTTTAAGATTTTATTTGAGAGAGAGAGCACGAGAGGACACGAGAAGGGTGAGGAGCAGAATTCCCACTGAGTGGGAGCCTGACATGGGGCTCGATCCCAGGACTCTGGGATCATGACCTGAACTGAAGGCAGATGCTTAACTGACCGAGCCACCCAGGCACCCTGGCCCTGCCCCTCTCCACTGGCTTCTTTTCTCAACCAGGGTTGATAAAGGTCTTGCTGTCTGGGCTAGATCGTGAATAAAAGGTCTCCAGTAACCCAGTACACCAACCAGAGCCTGTAATTCCCTCACTATGTTAGGGATTGGGGAAGGCTTGTATTTTCTCAGCGACCATCCCCAGCATCACTTCTGTCTTCCCTGCCCAGATGAACACCCAGGGTCTTTACCAACGGACTTGGGCCTTGGATCTTGTCGGTATTTACCTCCCATCCTCGTGACTCAGTACCCGTGTAATGGTAAAGCTGCCTAATAAGATGGGGAGGATGACTCACAAGTTAACATAACCTCATCCACAGAAGAATGAATCACCATCTCCACGGTCAACTTTTCCAAATCTCTGGCTACCGTTCTGTGACAAACCTGTGATAGAACCATGGAGACACTGTAGGGAGGTGGCGGAAGGTCCACGGTCTCCCGCTCCACAGAAAGGTGAATTGGTCTTGGGATTCACGTCCTAATGTAATGCTGAAGAAGGCAGTCGCAGGCCCAGTATGCAACGAGGGGTCTTAATGACTGCCCTGGTGTCCCCCTCACTGCCTCCCTAACAATAAGGCTACATTAGGTGGAACAGGCATTTGGGGTAAATTCGTGGGGTTTCTTATAATCTGTTGTCCTTCACCAGACCCCATTAGATTTCTTTATAAGCCAAACTAGACTGCCGAATGGGCTCCGAGCAGGTCCGATTCCCCCACCCTTGGTAAATCTCTCATGGCAGTGCTCTCATGCATGCCGATCTGTAGGTAGAGACAAGGCGGGTCTGACCTAGATAGTTTGTCCCCCATAACCATCAGTAGCCTTTATTTCTCCCTCAAATTTTGAGGGGTCTCCATAGATGTGTACATTCATCTCCGGTGTCTTTTAGAGCCAGTACAGTCTGTTAGCATGAGATCAGTAAATGGTTACTTTCCCATGGGGCCCCTGGTGGGCCCCTACCGTGTGCACTGGAGGGCAAGTTGGCCAAACTCCTAGCCTGGAGGGGTCGGGGGATCCAGGCCTGAAATGCCTCTGTGAGTGGAGGGCCACTCAGTGACGCACCCGGCTTGTTCGAGCCTTCAAGGGAATAAACTGCTTTCCTTTAGGCAAAGCTTTTTCACTCTCTTAGCAAGATTGAATTGGGTTGTTTATCTGGATTTCCTCTCGGCGTCCCAGATCGTATTAGATCTTGCCACAATTGCTTCAAAGACACCTCAATGGGCTCCGTTTCTGCCATTTTATCATTGGCAGGATCCTTTGTTTTTCTGCTTTTTCAACCCTTCTCTTTCTCTTATTCTGGATTCCTTCAGTTCCAATGAAGTCAGCCACCATAGCGGCCACAGTGACAAAGGGCCTGTTGGCCACGGCGGCAAGTACAGAAAATAAAGTCCCGAACCATGCCCCAGGGCTGGCTCTGAGATTCGGGCTTTCCCACCAGAGGAAAACAATTCTCCGTCTGGGCTTCTAAAATGCTGGACGTACACGGCGTGTTTCATCCCCGGTTCACACACGATGTCGTGCAGTCCTTTCACAGGAGTCCCGCATAACAACGAAGCGGAGGGCGCACCCCCTTCCTCCCACCAGGTTTTCACACTAGCCCTTATCCAACTGATCCAATTAGCTAAGCGCTCGTGATTTTTGCCCATGCCGGCGTGCATCGTCTCCACAAGGCAGATAGAACAGTGACCAAGGCCATCCCCGACATCCCAAACCCACCCAGCACAACCCCATCTCCCCCAGACCCCCCCCCCCAGTCTCAACAACCAAGCTGCCGCTCCTTGCGGGTCCCACCTCCGCTTAAGCAGCTGGCTCGCCCCACCAACTCTGCGGCAGAACTTTCCGCGGCTAAAGCCAACACTTCGCTCACCTGTCCCAGTGCTCTCTTCACACACAATTCCCCCTCCGCGGGGACTCACAAGGGACACAGCCATGGCCAGGCTACACCCGCAAGAGTTTGCTCCCTTCACTTCTCAAACTCCTTCTCCCCAAAGCTTAGGATAAAGTAAGGATCCCTTGGGTGTTCTCCTCGAGTCCTCTACTCACACGCCGGTCCCAAAGGCTCCAGAGACCTGGCCGTCTTCCCATGGGGTGGTGGCTGGCCAGCGTGGGACTCCCTCCGGACAGTGACATCTCCCCCAATGACCTCTCTACTCATGCTTGTTCCCTTTTCACTCTCCCTGCCTGGCCTGCCATGGTTAGAAAGTGGAGGAAAGCCAGTGAAGTTTCCTCTAGCCCAAGAAGTCACTTTGAAAAAGGAAGAGAGCCACTACTCCATACCACTCCCACGGTGTCATGCAGGGTAACTTACTGACCAGGACTCAGGAGGGCGAGGACCCGTTCTATAGACCACCATTCTCCGCAACGCTTTGTCCTCTCTGGCCCTCCGTCCCTGGCTTTATGGAGCAGGGGCGTGGTGGTGAGGTCACGGGGTACTTATCCAAATGGGCACCATCTGTGGGCCAGAGGGTCTATACTCATTACCTACAGTGGGGCCTTCTGTGAGCCACTTTAGGGCCGATCAGAACAAGCCTTCCCTCTACTCCAGTGAAGGCATACATTAACCTCCACAGGGCCTGGAACATGTCGTTCCAAGGGCGGTCGTCTCAGGGGCATGAACGACACTAAGGGCCAAAGACAGAGTCGGTGTCGTCAGCACTCCTACAGACGGAGGAAAGACAGTTCTATAAATGGCGCTTTGGCTGTGTGTTACCAACTGGAGAGAAAAACTGAACTTATCCCAAGCTTACACACATGTAAAACCTAGTAGATGAAAGACTTAAATATATAACTTAAAATTTTAAAACATTTAAAAGAGCTTTATGAACTTAAAGGATTTCTTAAAATATACACTGATACTACTAACATAAGCGGATGATAAATCAATTATATTAAAATTAAGACTGTAGGGCACCTGGGTGGCTCAGTCAGTTAAGCGTCTGCCTTAGGCTCAGGTCATGATCCTGGGGTCCTGGGATCAAGCCCTGCATCGGGCTCCCTGCTCAGCGGGGAGCCTGCTTTCCCCTCTCCCTCTGCTGTTCCCCCTGCTTGTGCTCTCTGTCTCTGTGACAAATAAATAAATAAAATCTTCAAAAAAAATTAAGAATGTATATTGCAAAAAAACGGAGGGAGGGTAAAAACAGTTCACAAATTGGGAGAAGATTTTTTTTTTAAGTAGTTACTCTGCATAGTGTGGAGCCCAACACAGGTCTGGAACACACGAGCCTGAGATCAAGACCTGGGCTGAGATCTAGAGTCGGGCCGCTTAACAGACTGAGCCACCCATGTGCCCCAGAAGATATTTTCAACACATGCAGTCATAAAGATTATGGTCCAGAATATAAAAGAATTCCATGAATCCATAAAATGACAACTTATTAGAAAAATGAGCAAAAGACATCAACAGATGGCACAGAAGAAGAAACAAAACTGAGTCACAAATTTATGTAAAGATACTTAACCTTAATAGTAATCAAGAATATTTAAATTAGAGACACAGGATACTGTTTCCCACTCAACAGATTGGCAAAAATAAAAAAGCTTTCCAAAACTAGGTGTGGGCAAGGAGTCCCAGTCAATGGTTTCTCTCATGCATTGTCCTTAAGGGAAGAGTTGGCTACAATCACTTTAGAAAACCATTGGCATCACGTCGTAAAGTTCACCATCCACTATGAGCCAATACATCCATGGCTGGATATATACCTGGAGAAACAAAAATGTGCGTGGTAGCACAATTTGTGATAATAATAATAGAGATCTGGATGCAACGAAAATGTCGTTTTACAACAGAATTATACATGGGTTGTGGGTTATTCCTGTAATAAAGTACTATACAGAAGTAAGAATAATTAACTAGAGCTACACACATCAGCACGGATTGTTCTCAAAATGATGGTGCTGGGGGCACCTGGGTGGCTCAGGTGATTAAGCATCTGCCATCGGCTCAGGTCATGATCTCAGGGTCCGGGGATCGAGCCCTGCATTGGGCTCCCTGCTCAGCAGGAAGCCTGCTTCTCCCTCTCCCACTCCCTCTGCTTGTGTTCCCTCTCCATGTTTCTCTCTGTCAAATAAATAAATAAAATCTTTAAAAAAAAGATGGTGTTGAGTGAAAAAAAAACAAGTCAGAAAATGCGTCAGTGTGAGCTGTCTTCTATGTAGTCTGAACGCAGGAAAAAGGAAGTGTTGCATTGTTTGGGGTTACATATGTCGTGGTAAAAATATAGGGAAAAAAGTAATTAAAAAGATAATGGGTATGTGAGGAGGAGGAGGAGGAGGAAGGTTGCACGCATAGGTTTGACTGGGGGGAGCCAGGCAAAGAGGTTTCAAGACACTAGTAATATTCTATTTTGTGACCTGCATGGTTGGTACATGAGCCTTCTGTTTATTATAATTATTTTTCTTTATTCACTCTTGTATATAGATGACACATTTCACAACGAAAACTTTAATTAAGTGTTTGCAATTCTGCAAAGTGTATTTGGACACTTCCTTTGATTATTTACCAACATGCATCTCAAAGCTTTTTAATAAATTAGAAGTCACATTCATAAGCAAAAATAACATTAACACTAGCAAATCCTATTAATTTGCTGGTATTTGCCTGATGCTTACAGAATTCCTGGATAAGTATCTAAAATTTTCAAAAAAAAAAAGGAAGCCTATTCTATCACTTTGTTTCTACTCAGGTACGACTACATAATAATCATTTAAAACTCCATCCTTTAAAAATTTATGTATGTTTTATAATATACATAAGAGTAAACTAGTGCTGGGATCTAATTTGTTCACAAAACCACAAATTACTTAATGGAGGCCCGCCCAAAAAGTGTATTACTGCATAGACAATCAAAACATTTGGAGGTCACTACTCAAGAAACAGGCAGTGTGGGGGGCCTGGGTGGCTCAGTGGGGTAAGCCTCTGCCTTCAGCTCAGGTCATGACCCCAGGGTCCTCCTGGGAGAGAGCCACGAAGCAGGATCCCAGCTTGTAGGGAGCTGGGAGACTGTTTCTCCCTCTCCTGCTCCCCCTGCTTGTGCTTATTCGCTCTCCGTCTGCCAAATAAATAAAATCTTAAAAAATATATATACAGGCAGTGTTTCTCACTGAAGGTGCCCACGAGTCTTCTGAGTACCTGTTTATTCATTTATTTTTTAAAAAGATTTTTATTTGAGAGAGAGCATGAGGGGGAAGGACAGAGGAAGAGGAAGAAGCAGACTC
The DNA here is from genome assembly GCF_902655055.1 of Lutra lutra. Taxonomy (NCBI): domain Eukaryota; kingdom Metazoa; phylum Chordata; class Mammalia; order Carnivora; family Mustelidae; genus Lutra; species Lutra lutra. The sequence continues at coordinate 16,981,161 of NC_062287.1, read as the reverse complement.
CCCACTGAGCACGGAACCCAACTCGGGGCTCCATCCCAGGACCTGGAGATCATGACTGAGTCAAAAGCGGGCACTCAACCGACTGAGCCACTCAGGTGCCTCTCCTGAGCACCGTTTACAATGCTGTGTCCTGGACATAACCTCCAGGAGTCTGATTAAGTCGGTATGGAGAGAGACCCTGATCATGTATTTTTCATGCACACTCCGGGCTGTTCTGATGCTAGGGGCTCACCGGTCCCAATTTTGCTGTAAGTTTAGACAACAGTTAAGCCACATCTTTATAGAGCTATGTCCCCAGACTGTGCAGAATTGCTTTTCCTGAATGGAACTTTGGCGTGATGCCATTGACTTGCACGGTAGGGCTCTGTAAGAACGGAATGGCCCTTTTAAATTCATGCCGGCACCTAGAATGAAGATGTAATTGATGACATGACATATGTAGAGGGCAGATCACGGAGCCTAGCACAGAGTGCATTTTCAATAACGGGTGCCTTCTTATTGTTATAATTCTGTTTTATGTATTAATTCTTCTTATGAGAGCACTTAAGAGCAAGTTCTCTCTCTTAGTATAGGGAAGAATTATGCTGTTCTTTATAACACGGCAATTTGACAGTCTGGTTCTTAGTTCAATTTATTTTGATACTTGGTTTAAACGGCTGTCACAGCTGACAAAATGTGCCTCCCACGGATATGTAGATCTCAACAGAAGTGACTCATTCGTTGGACTTACTAAATGATTATGCCTATTTTTTCTACCTCGCTAGTTATTCTAAGCAATGTGTGCATGCATATGTGTGTGTGTGTGTGTGTGTGTGTTTACAACAGACACTCAACTGAGGGACGTTTGCATTGTTTTCTAGGGAGCTGGCAACCAAATTAGGGGCTCTTAGCACCTAGGTAGAATTTTATGACGTGCAAAAAAGCATCTAATTTTTATATTCTTACCCTTCTCAGCTACTTCTAAATAATGCTATTTTTTGGTTATTTCTGTATTCCTTTTATCGCTTGAGATAGTCGTTGGAAGGCAGGGAGAGGAAGGAAGGAAGGGAGGAGAGCGTGGTGAGGAGGAACATGGCAGAGCATGGCCATGGCCGAGAGCGGTCAACGGGAGGCAGGAGGGATCTACGCTTCCTACGGCGTTCCAGTGCCTTCACCAGAAGTCGGGGTCAGCTATCACACCCGTATCACAGTCTTTCACGGCTATTTTGCTTCCTCTCTCATGGATATTTATCCACTAATTCTATATTCATTATGTAAATACTACTAAATTAAGAAGCTCTTTTGTGGAGAATTATCGGTGGTTTTTGCTTATAAAGCAGTCTCCATTGCATCCTGAAAGGTTTGAGATGTGTGTCTTTAACTGCTTGGGGAAATTTCCAAGTGTTCAATTTAGACAATGACAGAAGATCAGTCCTTCACCCATTTCTCTTGGATTCTTTCGTGAACCTAGAAAATTAATTTTAATTAGTCTTGACGTTTTCATTGGCTGAATTTTCGTAGGCTAAACTAATTGTTACCATTCCAAGTAGTGCAAATAGAATTTGGTGAGGATGGACGGTTTTGAAAAGAAGTTTCTATTTTTAAATGTTAGTTCAGAGCAGCTTTTCATCTTACACGTCTACCTGCTGGTAACATTTAGCAAAAAAAAAAGATATCCAAGTGCAATAATAATGGGTCTGAAATGAGTGTGTTTACATAATTTTTTAATAAATGAAAGCTACTCATTTTCTTTTCATCAATGCTTCACTGTTTTTAATGGCTTTTAATTTCTCATGCCTTTTTAGAAAGGCTGCATGCTTGATAATTTTCCTTTTAAAATAGTACTTCAGCATTCAGAAACACCAGCCGGCTTTACAGAGAGTATTCCCATAAGAGATATCCGTACGAACGCTTTTACAGTCAGTGGGCGAGTATTTTTAAGATGTTAATAACTTTGCTGATTTGGTCCCTCCTCAGGTTGCAGTTCAAGTTAATGGGGAAGAAAACCCTCAAACACTCATACACTTTACATGACAACCAAACAGTATGAAGGCATGGTGGATTGGTGAAATGGGTTTAACAATGGTCCGCTCTCTCGCGGACAATGAAAAGTGAAGTTTCATGAGAAATTTATTCTTGCACTCTTTTAATAATTGATAATGTCAGAAAGGAAAGACGACTTGTACAATGCCGGTTTTATTGGCATTCTTCTAAACACAATTCTCTACCTGCTTCTCTGGGCACGTCTACCATACAAGGATAATTGATGACATTGAGGTAATAATAAAGATTGGGGAAAAAAAAAACCCTACTATCTACTTATTATAGACAAAGCCCCATGTTACGTGATTTAGATTTGTCACCTCACTAAACACTCTGACCAACCACAGGGGACAATGGTGTTATCCCTAGTTTGTAGATTTTATGGGTTCTCAGAAAGATTTAAAAAAATGCCCAAGATCTTCTTGCACTCAACATAGTTGGCATCTCTGTTCTGCTTGAAATACCGTCTTTCTTGGGTCCAGTCATGCTTCCTCTTGGGCTCTCAGTTTCCCTTCGGTCATTTCTCCTTCTCCTCCTAACCTCTCAATGTTGGTCCCATAGATTCTCAGGGCCCTTGCGTTTGAAGCTTGATCTATTCTCTCTCTCTCTCAACTCAGTCTTCAGCATAAAATGTTATCTAGATGTATATGATTCCTCTCTATGGTTTATCACCATCCCAGACTAGTCTGACGAGTTCCTGTTGTATCTCTTACTGCCTACTTGACACCTCCACTTGGCTCTCTTACAGACATCTAACGCTCAACATGTACAAATCTGAATACTTGATTTCTCCCTGAAACTATTTCTCACTAAGTTTCTCCATCTTGATAAATGACATCACCATCCATCCAGAGGTACCACTCAGAAACATTTCTGATTTCTATCTTTCTCCTACCTTCAAATCCAATACATGACCTGGTCCCATAACTTGTTCCTCCAGGATAAAGCTCAAAGCCAACCCTTTCTTTTTGTATCCTTGGTCCCTGGGCGTTTGCCAACACGCCAGCCCTGCACTAACACAATAGTCTGTACTTCCTGCTTCCTCCTCTCTCCAAATCTATTCCCCATATAGTATTTTAAATTGTTTTTTAAAATGTAAATGCAGGGAGCACAGAGGATTTTAGGATTCGAGGATTTTGTATACGGTCCTCTAGTGGTGGGTACATGTCATTCTATGTGCTTCAGATCTGTACCTTGTCAAAACCCATCAGACCTACAACCCCAAGAGTGAACTCTAATGTAAACTGTGAACTCGGGGTGGTGACGTGTCACTTATGGTCATTGCTTGTAACAAATGACCTACTCTGGTGGAGACTATTGATGGGCCAGGGGTATTTAGGAAACCTGTCTTCTGCTCAGTTTTGCTGTAAAACTACTCTAAAAAAATAAATTTTTTTTAAAAAAGATTTATTCATTTATTTTAGAGAGAGAGAGCATGTGCAAGCAGGCGGAGAGGCAGAGGAAGAGGGAGAGACAGAATCTCAAGCACATTCCCTGCTGAGCGCAGAGCCTGATGCAGGGTTTGCTCTCACGACGCTAAGGCTATGACCTGAGCTGAAATCAACAATCAGAGGCTCCACCGACTGAGCCACACAGGCGCCCCCAAAGTACAGTATCTTTTAAAAAGCAAACTGGATGACACCACTTACAATCTTCTAGTGGCTTACAATTTGCTTTTAAAATAAAATCAAGGTGACTTTTCATGGCGGACAAAACCCCATCTCTCTCAGCCCCAGCTATGCCAGTCTAGAACTTTCCACCCATGCGAGCTCCTTCTCCTCTCTGTGAACACGCCACTCAAGTCTCCCGGCCTTGCCTTTGCTCCAGCCTCTGTCTGGATGTCCCCTCCTTGTTTCCTTCTTTTTTCTCAAATCTCAGCTGAAGCGAGGCCATCTCCGAGGGCCTGCCTGACCACTGTATCTAAATGAGAGCTCCACCCCCATTTCTTCTCAAAATGTCCTTTTTTTTTTTTTTTCTTCACGGGACTTTTCTCCATGGGAAATGACATCCTTACTAGTTTACCTGTTTATTGTCATTCCATCCCACAAAACTCTAAATTCTACTGAGGGCAAGGGCTATATCTGTTCTCATTTAGCCACTGTAGACCTGACATCTGGTAGAAAGTAGGATTCACACCCAGAACTGTGTGCTTTGGAATCTGTGTTCTCTACCATTACGCTGTGAGAAAAACCAATTCGTCTTTGGTGGCATTGTAGTGTGAAAGGAATTTTACTATAAAAACCTAAAATTCTTCTGACATGGGATAATCCATATGGTGACCCTTCCATGACAACAGAGGCTCGGTTGGCCTTTATCCTCTGAACGAACAGTGCCGCTGGATAACGTGAAGCACGCGATATTTGGCATTTTGTTTACTAAGATGCCCAGAGTCCCCTATTGTGGTTCTTTCAACTTGATCAAATATGCTGTGAAATCTGATAAAAATGACTTCGGGAAAGTTACTTAACCTCTTCCGACTGCTGGTTCTTCATCTATAAAATAACGGAACAGCTACTTCGTGGGATTGCTTAGGAGGACTAAAGGAAATCATAGATGAAACGTCCTCACCATGGGGTAAGTCTAAGGTGAACAAAAACATCTGTGGTTCTTTTTCTTTTTTTTTTTTTTAAGACTTAATTCTTCACTTGACTGTAAAGCTCTCATAATCCTACTTTAAGGGTAACTAACCAGGGTTCCTTTTTTTAAGCGATTTTTAAGCTCTGACACGGTTCAGATGCACTGGATTGATACGCCAAGTCATCAAAGACTAATGATACAGGGAGAAGACAGGCAGGAGGGCTGTCCCTGCAGGGGACCTTGGAAATCCACAGGCAGCCTCTAAATCCGGACCAACCAGATTCTCCCTCTCTCCTGAGTTCACATTTATCCCACAGGCAGCAACCGCCCTGGGTTTGAAGTTCATACAATTTGTGTTTGGCTCCGAAGTTTACATTCTCCACCAAGGCACAGCTTTGTGTGAAAAATAAGAAGAAAATTTTCTTTGACAAGAAAAATAGGGCAACATACCTGCTCTTTGCTAAGTTACTTTTCAAGAGAAGTCTGATTCTGGTCATTGATTCTGCCTGGAAGAACAATAATAACAAAATAAAGCACACACTGGTATTTAGGGATGGGAAATTGTCTTTCTTTTTTTTTTTCTTTTGCCTTACAGGACACTGCTGTCCAGGATTTGCCAAGCGCCCCACTTCATGTACTTAATGGAAGTCGTGGGTCCCATTTTTCTTGAGATCAGTTGGAAATGGATCCTATTTCTTTCTTAGGAAAAAAATACCGAAATTTCTTTTCTAGCTCTCAGGTTTGGGATGTTACCGTGAGAAAACCAGACAAGCCGGCAGAAGAAGCCAGAGTTTTTAGAGAATGTGGAAATGTAAAAAAAGGAATCACATGGGTTTAAAAATTTTAAATTTGTAATTGAACTATAGCTGACTCATAAAATCAGGTCCGTTTCCATGTACAACACGGGTGATCGACAATTCACCACCCTTAGTGTGTTACAATGTCATCGACTACACTCCCCATGCTGCACTTTCCATCCCCATGACTTATTGATTTTATAATTGGAAGTTTCTACCTTTTAACCCTCCTTCACCCTCTTTGCCAATCCCCCCACACTCTCCCCTTCGGCTTCCACCAATTTGTTCTCTGAATTTATAGGTCTTTTTCTCTCTTTGTTGTCATTGTTGGTGTTTGTCCTTTGGTTTTGTTTTTTTTGGATTTCACAGGGAAGGGGAATCGTATGATATTTGTCTTTTTCTGTCTGGCTTATTTCACTGAGCATAATACCCTCTAGGTCCACCCATGTCATTGCAAACGGCAAGATCTCATTCCTTCTTATGGCTGAGTAATATTCCTACTGTATATATACTGTGTTTCCTATATCTAGTTATCTGTGGATGGACATTCAAACTGCTTCCGTATTTTGGCCATTGTAAGTTACGCGGCAGCAAACATCAGGGTGCCATCTATCTTTCCAAATTGGTGTTTAAATTTCTTCAGATCAATATCTAGAAGAGAAATTACTGGATTGTATGGTACTTCTATTTATAGTTTTCTGAGGAAACTTTATACTGCTTTCCTGTGGCTGGATAGATTCCTAGTGCCTTTTAACTCCAGAAAAATTGAATAGACATTTTGCTGAGTATTTGTTTTGGAGAAGAAAAACTTAGACCTAAGTACTACAAATCTGAAGATTTATCATAATTATATTATTTCTTGCAACTCACCCTGAGGCCTTATGTTGCTGGACACACACACACACACACACACAGAGGGAGAGACAGAGAGAGAGAGAGAGAGAGAAATGTAGAATTAATGGAAACTTACCTGCCCTTGATGACTGGACCTTGGGCAAAAGGGAATGGCCAAGGAAATAGTCTGACAACATCCTAGGGGGAAATTATGGTGCTTCTGATGTCTCTTAGGGATTGGCTTTAATATTTATTTACTTACTGTTCAAGGTAATCAGTTTAATTTTTTTCATTTATAATTTCAGTGAAGTTTATTCCAAAGAAAATTGTATCAAGACACTTTGTTCTTTCCTTCACATGAGTTTAGTGTCTACAAGGAATATTTTATTAAATTCAAGCTTTCTTCCTCAGGGTAACCCTGTCTTTACATTTCATTTCTCGGTTCTGGGCTCCATTCGATTTTTACTCACAGAATTAAATCTGAGGGAGTCATTGTTCAGCTTCGTACAGTATTTCCAAATATCTCAGAAAGACAATTAAGATCATTTTCTCCTACTTTTTAACAAAGTGTGCTTAGGGGTTTTGCAGTAAAAAGTGAGCTTTCCTTTTTCAACATTTTTGGAATAGGAAGATACGTTGGATGCCATCTGCTCCGTCTAGCTCCCTCCAGTTCCCATGGGGGTCAGGACCAATCCTGCCCCCACCGCGTGTACTCTACCATCCCCAGCTGCACTGTGTTACGCGCTGGAATGAAATGTTTCTTGGCCTTGTTATACACCGGAATGAAATGTTTCTTGGCCTGTCTTCACAAAACTGAAAGGTTATGCCAGTCTCATTTTTCCAGCCCATGTGCATTTACACCCTTCTGGTGAAAGGGAAAACCCCACAATGGGACTGGAATACATAACGTGGGAATTGGTGAAAATGCTTACCTTTACAATTATTTACACCAATAAAATAGCCCTAGGAAGACTTTGCCAGTGATCAATGACTCAAGTTCATGTTTTGGGTGGCATTTCAAGAACCCACTTCGAAGAGTAGACTCAAAGAGAAGGCATTTTGTTGTTTTTGGGGTCGTTTCCATAACAGAGCACTTCAGAATGATGCTTTTTGGTAGAAGACTTGGAAATACACCCCCACAACTTAGGACATTTTATTATGAAATTTTAAAAGCCGCCATCCAGTTTTAAGTTCTCTAGTTTCATCCTCCCATCAAAGTATAGGAAACTGTAAAGCAGAGGAAGTAGAAAGAGTTAGCACTGATGTCGCTGCGATGTCCTTTGGTTTCTTTGAGTCGTGGGGGCGAGGAAAATGGATTTGTGATGAATTTGTGTTTCTAGAGGATAATGCCTAGAAATACCATGAGGTCCTCATGTGTTTTGACTGTTAGAAACCGCCTTTCCTAAACTAAAAAATATTTAGATTCGTACGATGATGTGTTTCCCAATGATTTAGGCAGCCTGGGCTTTTCAGGGTGATTTGCCTAAATAGCATGCGTTTAAACTGATTGCAGTCATTGGGTAAATTGTTCACTGTGGTCCAGGGCTAAGATTTCTCTCCCTCTGTTGACTCAGTTCTTGGATTCCACGTAAAGTTACTTAGTGAAAGTCATTGTTTATAAAAAGGACGAGGCTGAAAGTATGATTCAAAAATGCTAACACGTAGGAGTTGGGAGTAAAGTCTACAGTGGCCAGGCATCTCTAGGCTCCACTGATTTTGAATTAATATTCAGAATACTCTCACAGTTCTTCTTCGCTTCATTTTATGCTTTGAATATTCCCATATGACACCTAGACGTTTTCACATTATGTGTTCAATCATGTTTCCCCTTGTCGAATTAGTTTGCCAAATTGCTTTCTGATCAGGATTCTTCAGGAGAGCAGGCTCTCTCCCTTGCGTGGCCAGAGCTATTCCTTATAGCATTTTGCAGTCATGGACACAGAGACCCATGGATGGCGTGATTGAATACACACTTGTAACTCTTTGAGTTCAATGGTCCATGTAGATATGTATAATACATTTAAGGACCAGGACAGGTGGTTGCATTAAGAATGTTTATGGCAGGTCAGAGGAAAATACTGGGAACCATGCATTTTCTGCCTTTGCTTAACATATTAATAGTATATTTCTTTATGAATATAGTCTTTAAATCAAAGACTTCTATGAGTTCTGGATAGATCCAATGCAAAGATTTTCAAGACCTAAAGTAATGAAATATATTTTCCCTTTTGATAGATTTCTGCCTAATGAGAATAGGGTCATATCTCTGTATTTTTGTACATTATACTATCCCAGGAAGAAATTCAAGAGCGAGGGGGGAAATTTCAAGGCTTCTTTGTCTAGGTTCTTTGTTCCTAAAAGGCTTAAAAGACTTGAAAGGCTACTATCATCCTAATTGTCTCATTACCAGCTGGAAATTATGAGATAAACCTACAGGCATGAGCTCACATATATGGGTGGGTGGGGCTTTTTCTTGAGTTAGTACTTTATGCTGGTGTATGTGCAATTCAACTTCAATTTAACACCCTTCCTCTAATTTCCCTGTCAAAATGCAGCATGATTTAGAATTGAAAAGTATTAAATATAGGTAGGAAAGCACTGGAAGTTATGAAAGATGCTATGGGAGCATAAGGTACTGTGATTTCATCTAATGAGAGAACATCTTAGTTTCGAAACTATTTCGCAATCAATGTTCTACGCTAACAGATAAAACAGTGGTTAACCCAGAGGCTACATGCAAACAGAAACAACAAAACGTACAGTGAACGCTCTCCCTTCATTTGTTTCCTTAGCAAATAGAATTTGATTGCCCAGTTCTTCACGGAACGATGAGTCTTTTTGTGTTTTATTTCTATCTATAGACACAGAGTTCTGTCCCTCTGCCATGGAGATGTTGTCTTATATGAGAATCGTATTTCAGCAAACATAATTAAACCATCACAAACACAGTCTTCCATTAGTTGGATGCTTGTGAAAGTATTTCACATTCTGCTGGGGGAAAAGACCACTAAATATTTCATGGGCGTCTCTTGATCACATTGTTTATTTCTCAACATTTTAAAGAGATAGTTAATTTTTTCCGACAGCTATTTTTGTCAACGTGTTAGAGTAATAGATATTAAGGGCAAAATTTGCATGGGATGCCAAAAGCTGGTATTTTCCTGGAATGATGCGTACTGTGTGCATTAAAATAAATCTCACACGGTTCCCCAGAAAATGTCCCTGGCATTTAGTGTGTTCTTTAAAGCTATATTCTGGTAACGTTCTGCATCTGAGGTTTCGAGGAGGGGGAGAAATCATATTTTGATTGGTGTGGTTCAATAGACATTTGGGTTTCATGCAAAAAAATTAAAAGAGGACACTAGAGGGCGCTGTTTGATTTTCTTTTTTTCCCTTCTGTTGTGTCGCAGATACCAGTGCATGGGGCACTGAAAAATGCCATCGTGTTCTCCAAACCAGGGCCAAATTACAATGAAATACAAGGCATAGAAATCCCCTGAGTTCCAGGAGAGAAGCTGGAAGCTTCAGCATAGGGTAGATGCTAAATTAATTCAGAAACAGTAAACAAGTAATTCTTTATTACCCTAAACCTGCATGACTATCATCTTTGGATAATTACTAAATTCCTTTGGTTGAAAGAAAGATTTCAAGCTCCCACTAAATGTCAAATGGTACTAAAAATAGCTAGAATATTAGACAATGTAAAACAATTAGTGCTCTCAAGTTTTGCCATCAGGACTTTGAGTAGTGCACATACCTACTACTGGTTAAGAAACTAATTATAGAATTCCCCATTGTCAGAAATGCCAGACCCCAAGATGTTGATTCTTTTGAGAGCAAATACCAAGTTAATAAGATTCCCAATTAACTTCTTTTTAACCTTTGCTAAGCAAGTACCTTTTCCTTCCCCCCCCTTCCTTGAGGCAAATCTTTCTAAAGTGGCAGGAAAAGGCAATGTTCTGGAGTTAATCTATATATATACTGTCATATGATTTACATTTGTATCGTGTCACTTTCTAACATAACAATATTGAAAAGAAGCTTCATATTCTCCCATTACAGAAGGAAAGTTAAGGCATCACGCTGCGGAGGGATTTGTTTCAAGTGGAGAATTGGTGGAAGGGTCAAGATCATCTTCCGAATTGGTGGAAGGGTCAAGATCATCTTCTGATTCTGCCTTCCAGATAGTCAGATAAAGGATCTGTTTGGTTTTAGTTCTGTAAAAATATTTCCCTTGAATATGGATAGGAGTGACTGCCTCAGAGATCACATGACAGCTATCCCTGCGATTTCTAGTTCTTCTGTCCTCTGGCTCACCGGAAGCTCGTTTTTCGCTGCCCTGTTAGTCACAGCCACAAAACTGCTTCGGACAAGGAAATGGGAACGGAAGTGACATGGTGTCCCTTCCAGGATGTGAGTCTCCGCCTTCTCTCCCCCTGCCTAGGTGAGCCCTAAAGCCTGGGGTTGACCTGGTAGCATCAGGTGTCAACGAAGTCTCAAGAGATAACAAGTGTTGGCGAGGATGTGGAGAAAAGGGAACAGGACTGATGGGAATGTAACTTGGGGCCGCCGCCATGGAAAACAGTACAGAGGTTCCTCAAAAAACCAGAGGTAGGACTAGCGTACAATCCAGCAATTCCACTTCTGGGTAATTATGCAAAGGAGACAAACCACTAACTTGGAAAGTTAACTGCAAGCCCAGGTTCACTGCAGTGTTACTTACAATAGCCAACCTACAGAAACAACCTGAGTCCCTCGATGGACAACAGATCAAGAACTGCTGGTACACATACACACGTGAGCAGACAGACAGACAGACAGACTCTCTCTCTCTCTCATTCAGCCACAGAATAAAGAAGGAAATCCTGCCATTTGCTACATCATGGATGGACCTGGAAGGCGTTAAGCTAAGTGAAATAAGTCAAAGAAAGACAAATCCTGCATAATCTCACTTAGACATAGATTCTTAAGAAAAAGTGAAAAGAAAAAGAGTTCACAGATAGGGAGACTTGCCAGAGGTGGGCGGGGGGCAGTGGACAACATGAGTGACCGAGTCAAAGTGTACAAGTTTCCACTTAGCGAATAAGTAAGTCTTGAGGATGTGATGGACAGCATGGCCACTATAGTTAATAATACTGTGTTGCATATTTGAAAGTCAGTAAAGAGAGATCTTAAAAAGTTCTTATCACAAGAAAAAATATTTGTAACTATGCAAGGTAACAGATGTTAACTAGACTTATTGTGGTGATCATTTCATGGGACCAGAGCCTACTGGCACAGGCAAGAAAGAATCCTTAGTGGGTTTTTTAAAAAGATTTTATTTATCCATTTGAGAGAGAGAGAGAGAGAGAGCAAGAGAGAGCGAGCGCACAAGTCGGGGAGAGGCAGAGGGAAAGGGATAAGCAGACTCCCCACTGAGCAAGGAGCCCAATGTGGGACTCGATCCCAGGGCCCTGGGATGATGACCTGCGTCGAAGGCAGATGCTTCACCATCTGAGCCACCCAGGCGCTCCAGAAACCTTAGTGTTTAAGCCACCGAGATTCTGGGGTGTTCTGTTACAGCACCATAACCCAGCTTCTCCTAATGATAGACATGCCTGGATATCAACCAAGTGACAAACCAAAGGCCAAGAATAAAATTGTGGCAGGAACAGTTTTAATTAGAAGAGTTAAAAAAAAAAAAAAAAAAGCTAAAGCCCAACAAATTATAGTCTTTCATTTAGAACTTTCTAATGACTTTGATAAGAAAATCAATAAAGGCAAGTTATTAAATATGAAAACACTTCCTCCTTATGTGTTTTTAGCTGAGACCCATCTCAGGGATATCAAATAAAAGAATCAATGAGACATTCTTGTGTTCAATTCGGAATCTGATTGTGAACACCTAAACCATCAACTGCATCAACGAGATAGTTTTTCATGTGAAAATAGGACACGCAGGGAACATCAATTTCTCTCTTGGTGAGGAAGCCACGTTGTGTCTCACTTGCAAGAACATTTGAGTTCCTTAACCCCTCCCAATGTTCAGAATATCTCCACATCTCACAATGTCCAAGCTAAAGCAGACACATCTTTTTCTCCAACACCAGCTGCTCTCTAAGCCGCCACATGTAACTGGCAAGACAAGCCAGAACTTGTTAATCCTCCCAGAAGATGGGAGGTCAAAGTACCTTGGCACAGACTCCGTCTACACTCCAACCTCTTCAGCCCAGCGCCAGTGTGACGTGGTACCCGTTACACACAAGACAACATCGATCATATCCACACCCACAGGCAAGGACGAGAGGATTTATGCTCAGCTTTTCACAGAGTTCCCAGAAAAATGCAAAAATACCATCTGCTTAAATCCAAACAACTTCAAAATAAACTCCAAGTGGGTTTTACTTTGTTTTGAACCTGAAAAAGAGAGGCAGTCCACGGACTGTGTTCAGCAGGGCCCTGGTTTGTACTATGTACAAAAGACGACACTCCCTGCTTCTCTGCCATCTACACGTTCATGTCCTAACGCTCTGTAAGGACACACGACAAAACACATTCAAGCTCTGGGCAGTGGGGTCTACGTGGCCCAACAGCTGCTGCTTTTATGAAATCAGACCATGCAATGTAATATGCAAAGCTTAACATCGTAAGAATGATGCCAGTCACCAAGTACTGAGAGTACTTGAACACGAAGTTTATTTAAGCATAAAACACATTAAAAATTATTTGGTTGATTTGTCAGAGAGAAGGGTCTGGGTGTGGGATGGGAGGTGGGGTTCCCCAGGTCTGCAAACGTATCCCGAGTGGCCAAGCTGCCGTGGCAAGGTGGAGGGACACGAGGGTAGTGAAGGAGCTCATCAGAAACAGGAGTGAGCAGCACATGCGTATCATAGATCAGACACTTCCAAACATCAGAAAGATTCCTTAGAGAGAGTCAGACCTTCCAGTAAATGCTTCTCGAGATTGCTCTGACAGGCCCTTTCTCAGTAAAAAACTGTGATCCAGAAATAGCACCGGCTTGAGAGATTTTTCTGATTAGACTTCTGGTCAGACTTCCCTAACCAGAGATTTTTTTTTTTTTTTCTTTATTGGTTTTTCATGGGAACCAAAGTTTCCAGTGACAACAGTTTAGACATTTTGGGCAAGATACCTGCTTTCCGCAACTGGCTTTTGGAAGCCCCACTGCGTTCTCTGGAAGAGGAGGCAGGCATTTCACACATTTCTGGGACTCTGACTATTGGAGGCAGGTGGTATCGCTTTGAGATGCTGGACACTTTTCAATCAGGCTTTGACTTAAGGGCACACACATTTTATCCTACGGGGGTTGAAGTAAGTAAATCACAGTACTTTATATAGCAACCTTGAGTTAATTATGAGGTCGTGCCTGATTTATAGACAAAAATGCCATAGTGAAATCTGGGTCATGATGAGAAGCAGCGTCCAAACTTGAAGTTCAATAGAAGAATTAGAGGCTGTGAACAGAGAGGAACATAGTAAGTCCTATGAAGAGAGAGAGTTCTTTGATAGGAATCAGAAATCTGTGGTACTCAGCTAAATGAAAGAACCCACTCTTCATTGCCAAGAACTCACTTTCTCCAAATGGTGCTGACCGAGGCAGCAAAGAAGCAGAATTAACTCAACCTTTAGCAGAGTCCTGCTAACCTCAGGGAAACCCATGTGCTAAGGCAACTGCAAGAAATCTTGGTTTGTTGGATCAACCATCCCAGTCCCAACCACAGCCCAGGTAGACTTGGTGACCAGATTTAAGGCCAATATTTGGTCCTGAAATAGAGCTCACCAAGATGGTGCTAGAATTCCTTGGCATTCCCCTCATGTCTCCATCTTAATTTCTGTAATTTTCATAAGCCAGATGCTGACTGAGGGGGCTTCCCGTGTGAGCGTCCCCTCCTGAGGGGAAAGGGTTGCCTGTGCCCAGCCGCCGCCCGGGACAGGGCATGCATCTACCTCTACAGCTCTTGCCGTCCTCTTGCAGGGTCCCTGTCACACAGCTGCACAGAGGCCCGTCGACTCGGCTTGTGCAGATCTGCTCACACCCTCCGTTGTCCTCACACCAGTCCAGCCCTGGAAAAGAGCAGCTGGTCAGGTCAAATCTTGGACGTGGATCTCAGGGCAAAGCTTTAAACAGAGGACAGCAAGAAGAAAAGCCCAGTGCCACTGTGGCACTTTCGGAGCCAATGAAAAGGTTTCACTGTGGGGTCCTCCACTTTTGGTCGGTCACCAGCTTCATGTTGTAGTGGAGCCGCACCCAAGAGTTAGTCCGAGCCCTTAAATCCCATTGTTTTAATAATTTATCATGTGTTTTGGGGGACATACATACTTTTTCTCCTAATAGGTCCCACTGAAATGATCTGTTCTTTAGGTTCTTTGGTATAATCCGCGGCAATCCTGGAATTTTGTGGGCAAGTCTGAAAGACAGAACACCAGAGGGAAAATTTCAGACAATTAAGCCGGTAACTTATTCTTCACCACATCTCCAGCCTCCAAAAGAGGCAGCGTTTCCAGCCTCGAGCTCTATTGCTGCTCCGATTAATTAGAACCAATGCATTCTTGATCCTGGAGCCCACTGGGACTCGGGGCTTTATGTTGAACAGAATTAAGTATATTCTCCACATAAGACTTCGATTCAAAGAGGCTCCCTTCCCAGGGATGAGGACTGTTGGATCGCATCTGGCAACAGGGTAGGCAGCTGCATGTCTAAGTGGCTTGGCCACAATTCACAGCTTGATTCTGCAAAGGCTGGGGGAGCACAGGGCTGGAGTGTTAAAGATTAGGGAGCACATCCCAGGGCAGTGAAGTCTTAGGGACGCCGGCGTCTGTGGTGGGGATGTAAGCCTGGCGTGGAAGGGAGGATTGGCTTGTCACCTCATTCCAGCAACCCCTCCAGGAGCCCCTACGGAGCCTCAGGCCCTGGCATGGGTCTGGATGAGCTGCAGGAGCGTCACGGTCTAAAGAACGCCCAGTTAAAGTACCCTGAACCCAGGAGTTTGTTTTGATCGTGTGCTGGAGCTTGGCCCCCACGGTTCCCTTCAGATCCAGGTGGCTTGGCTCCTTGAGACCCTGGTGTGGGTGCAAAGGTCCTCAAATGGGGCCAGTTTTGCCCCTTCCTCCTGCCAGATACCCTGGAGGAGTATTTGGCAATGCTGGGAGGAATTTTGGTGTGTGGCAACTGGGGAGGAGGTGCTTTTGCTTCTAGTGGGTAGAGGCCAACGTTGCTGCTAAACATCTTACAACACACAGAACAGTCCCTACAACCAAGAATAATTTGGTCCAAAAGGTCAGTAGTGCTGAGAAACCCTGGTCTAGTGCTAAGCCCACGACAGACTGACAGTTCAGAGACAGACAAGAGGAGTAAATGGACATTATTCTATCACATTCTCTCTCTTCCTATCTCAGCAAAGAGGACTGCTGCTCCTAGGCATCTGGGGAGGATTTCAACTTAGCCACTTTCAGGAGCCGTGAGCGCCACAGAACCCCCGGGAGCCAGCCAGAGCCTGGCGATCGTGATCCCTGTGTTGGGCAAAGTGGGGCAGTGAGAAATAAAGAGAGGCATTTCATTTTCATGCCCTCACTTACTATTTTACAGGAATACTTTTCGGAATCGCACAGTGACACTGCACAGTGAAGATGAACTTCGTCATAATCCCCAATGAACTTGAAGACAGTGACATGAAAGCGACAGGTTAGGGAGACGCCATTCTCCTCGATGCCTATGGTGTTATCTTTAATGTTCTGACACCTATTCGGGAGAAAATGGAATCTTTGCTTCACACATTGGATTCTATTTCATATAAAACCATCATGATAGATAAGAATGTCTTTGCATTTGAGAGTGACCTCTGGACCGTGTGGGTTTCTTAATTACTACCATTCCCATCTATTTTCATAGTTTGTTTTAAAAGCATCGAATAACACCTCAAATTAGTATCCTAACTACAACTAAAAGCAGAATGACTGCAGGGACTATCCCCAGTCTCCCCACAGCTTCAGTTTCTCATTCTGCCTCTCACGGTGCCCTGCTTTACTGACACCAGCTCTGCAACCACGCCATCGGTCCTCACCTTGGCTGTACTTTCTCTGGGTAATTATCACATGGGGGAGGGTCCCCTGATTAAAACCCTACTGGGCCATATCCACACATGTTAAAACAGGTGAGAGCTGGAGAAGTCAGAGCAGTCCCAGATGCGCGGCAGGTGGCCGCTTCTTTTCTCTTCCTGTCCCCTACCCTTCATGGTATTGGGCCAGTGGGCAGTGACAGCCGCCGGCCTCCCTCAGGCACACATGGAGTTCCTCAAATGTATCACAGCCACTTCTATCCCACTCTCTTTCCACGTGCAGTTTCCCCAGTCTGGAAGCCTTCCCATGCATGCATACCCCTGTTCCTTCCCCAACACCAGTCTGTGGCTCCCCCTTCTCTACGGATACCCCCTAACACTGCCCTGACCACATGGGAAAGGTGGCTTTTCCTGGATTCCTAGAGCACAAGAACCCGGATGCCGTCCTCACTGGGTCTCGAAACACCCTGCAGGGCACCCAGGATGGATCTAAACATCTTTGCGGATGAATGCACGAGTGAACGCATGACTTGTGCGAAGGCTGGCCAAGAAGTTATCTAAAAATGATGAAGATAAAAAGAGTTGCTTTTTTTTTTTTTTTTTTAATCTTTCCTTCCCCAAGCCCACAGGATTAAATAGCTTAGTGATAAGGAAAATTAAAAACCGGAGTTATCCTCCAGCATCCCCACACCTATTAGGTTTTGTAATTAGTCTTCAAGGCAATAGTTTCTTAAGTGTTTTGAAATTAAAACTTACTTGCCATACTTTTCCTTGTCATTGTTATTCATTTGAATAATCTTAATTGGTCCAAACTTTCTAAAATGCTCACAGCCCTGCGATCTTCACACAGGCCTTCCATCTTAACCAGACCACCCCCTCCCAGACAGATGACTTGTTATTCAGGTACCGGAAATGCACGGAGCAGAAGGAAGGCCTGGGGAAGCAGGACAGCCTCTGTGGATGCCTGCCTTGGTGTGCGCACACAGGCCAAGCTCTAGAACCCTTTGTCCACCATCAGAGAAACCACCATCCTTTCAGATGCATTAAGATGCATTAAGAGGAGAGAGCAGCAACAGGCATGGGGGGACTTCTGAGTCCCTGGAAGATAGGGGTACCATCGTTGCCCTCCACTGAGCTGCAGAGGAACAGCTAACCCCTCACACTTCTGAAGTGAACCCATTTTGCTGCTCACATGTTTGTCACTGTACACTGGTTTTCCCATGGGACAAGTTCACTGGGAACACGATAACCAAGTCCCTCCAAGAAAGGTCAGAAAGACTCATGAATTAAAATTCCCTCCTATGACAAAAGCAAAAACAGTTTCATCTGAAGGCCTTTGTTCAGACCCTGGGGGAGGCTGGGATGTATGAACACGTTCACTCACTCACTCTTCTCTCTGAATGCCACTGCATCCTCCAAAGGAGACACAGGCCCTCCAACAGGGCTAGCATCAGCACAGGTGCTCAGATCTGAGCTCTTTCACTTTGGGAAAGGACTTTGATGGGAAGGAGAGGCATCCAGCCTGTAAGCCACGAAGGAGTCACCACATCCTTCCCTTCACCTCTGAAAAGCCCAAGAATCAGCTCAGAAAGTCAAAAGCCTCCGCACCCCAACCTACAAGTCCCATCCGGCCAGTGAGGGCGGCCATTTGTCTTAATGCTTGGAAGGATCCCTCTCTGACCCTGACTTGTTGAGTTGCCCTGGGTGAACTATGTACCTAACTTCTCCGAAAAGTAGTAGATATTCACTGTTTGCCCAGAACCATGCCTTCTTTTGAGAAACTATTCCTTTTCAACCTCAAAGCTGATTATGGTAGCCACAGCACTCCCTGACCACCTCAGGGTCGGTGTCGACCCAGGCTAGTCATGGTGGGTCAGGACATGCTACCCCCCCAAAATACTGAGTATTTTAAGGTGAAGGAGTTTGAGAAAATGACAGAAGCAGAAAGGTCATGGTGACCTTCCCCTGACTCTACTCCCCTGAAACAGGTCACAAAGCCCTCAGGTGACAGGAGCCCTCCCTCCTGCAGGAAAGGAGCATCCTTACTTCCAAAGACGGACGGACACCAAGAAGAATCCTAACTAAGAGGCTCTGCTAAGCTTCCCCCAGTTTACTACACTTACCACATACCCTTTGACCTCTCCTACTTCTCTGTGGCTGTCCCCGCTTCATCTAACCTAGCAGAAAATACTCAGGTTCGACCACTTGTTTATGTCCTGATTTCCTTACGGAAGGTTCTGTGTCACCTAAAACCTATATTAAATAAATGCTGTTCTTGTTTAATTCTCATAGCCAGCCGGAACTACTGTCACTTGACATAACCAGTTTTTAAAAAATTAAAGTAATTATTGTGATTTGGTCTATAGTCTTTTCTTCTGATTCATTTCTTCCATAAATTTTGTTACATAACCACTGTGTTTCAGGAAACACAGTAGGTGCCAGACATTTAGTGAATAAGAAACTCCTTGGTTTTATAGGCTATTGTAGTTTCTTCTACTATTCTCTTCTTATACTCCATTATTCTAGTTCTTCTCAAATTTTGACAGGTGTCCTGTTCACCAAACATCAGTTCTTCTCATGGCATGCGTTTGTGTAGGTGATCTACATTTCTCTTAAGCTGAAATCTGAAGTAGGCAGGACACAATCCCCTCTCGGGTCGCATTGCAAATAAAGCATTTTGTAGTTAATGCCACAAGGACTCCGGAATCTGCTACCAAGTTGCTGTGTGACTTTAAGCAAGTTGTTGGTCTCCCTGAGCCTCAGCCTGCTCATCTACAAAGGGAGGTTTACAAGGTCTACCTCACAAGCTGTTAAGAGAATTCTAGTTCATGGATGCGAAATACAAACATTAGCTCCCATTCTCTTCTCTAAAAACTGATGTTGATCGATATTTATGCAAAGGGCTCTTGAGGCCTGTCCTCTGATAAGAGGCCACTCACCCTCCTTCAATGATGAAGTATCGGAGTTTGTCATTGCTGTCGCGGGAGGGGGTGGCATAGCATTTGTTCAGGGTCAGAATCAAGTGTGTGGAGTCAGCCCCAACCACGAAGACCCCTACATACAGCACATCTCGAGTTGTCAGCACCACTTCGCCCTGGCGGTAAGGGTGTTTGTAGGAGGCATTTTTGTACAGGGCCATCTTGGTGGTGAAGCTGCCTTCTTGGGTTGGAACTGTAAGGTTAATGACACTAAAAGGGAAATGATCATGAGGCCAGGGACCCCCAACAATTACATTTATTCAATTACTACCATTTTCAAGCTGAAAATGCAGAGGGAAGGCAAAGCAGACGATAGTAAAGTCTAAGTCCAAAATGGTACCCCAAATGGCAAGCTACATGTGGCCATTAAAATTAAAATGAAATAAAATTTGAAAAGCCAATTCCTCAGCACCCCTAACCACAATTTCCACATATATGTACTATATTAGATAGTAACACAGTATATTTCCATCATTGTAGAAATTTCTAATCCATAGTGCTGGTCCAAGGAATTTAGGTGCAGAAAGTATGAACTATTTCTTCCCTAGTGTTTCAAAGACAAATGCTAGCAAGCAATTCTGATTATGCTAACCTTGACTGTCAAGGAAAAGACAAAGCAATGCGTATAGCCCATGAGATTCTTTACCTCAGCATAGGCTTCACAACAGAATCTAAGGAGATCTTGATATCCAGCTCATAAGCACACGAAAATTCCACATTGATCGTCCGGTCCCTAGTGATGATGTTGCCAGTGTTGTTGGCACTTTCGATCCAGATTGTGTTTTTATACATGATATGAGTGCCATTGGACTGCCGAGCAAAGGAAGGTCAGAAATCATTAAATGTGCGAGTGAGTATGTGGCTTGCATTTCAAACCCAACCCACAGCCCCAAAAGTGGAGAAGTGGCTTCGTTCCATACATAACCGAGAGGCTGGTACAAGTCAGGACGGAACTAGCTTCAGCACTAACAGTAATGACGAAAGTATTGCAATGGATGGCGGCAACACCCTTCAGTCTGATAACCTCGAGTGTCCATGGAGGCTGAATACACGTACCCTGAATTCTAACTACCACCAGCCCCGGTTATCTGTGGGAAACCAAGATGGGGACAGCATGAAGTATTGCCATCCTAGGGTAATATAAATCTTCTTTTTCAAGTCCTAATCCAAAATCTCTCCTTCACCAAATCTTCTATCAGAACTTCCCACAAGCACCACAATGAACAAAGGCGCATTGTACCTGCTTTTGCTCCTTTCACTCCTCGATAAAGTGTTAATGATCCTGGCTATATATATACACATACTTGTTCCTTCCTGGTGTCGTATATATATTTATCTTCCTTCCATATGTATATATATGTATATGACACCAGGAAGGAACAGGAAGATAAGCAGTAAGATGCTTTGACAACCTATACATTAGATAATCTGACATGAAAGGACGGGGTCTTGATGTATTTCTGTAGCTAAGTCTTATATGGTGTCTGGGACACCCTTACCCCCCAAAACTCTTCCTTTACCTGGAAGAACAAGAGAAGCACGAGGAAGGTCAACGTGCAGGATAGAGGATGACAGCAGACAGCACTAACGGGACGGGAGCCTGTCACTTATCAAGATCTCTCAGTTCATTAACCACTCAACACCAGATGATTCTCCTTGATGTCTTTCATATCAGCTATGCTTTGTGCTGTTTTCCATGGAGGATATTTCTAAGGAGATCACCCTGAAGTTGGCTTTAAAGACGCCCAATGTGCAAACACCCGGGGCTGTCACTACCTCGGCCAGATGTCCTTTCCCGCCCGAGGCTCTCACCTGCACAATGTTGCCGCAGTTCCCTTTGGTGTTGTTGATCTGAAAGGAGATGAAATCTTCCCCCTCGATGTGGGAACACTGTCTATCATTGATCCTCACGCCCTCCCTCTCAAAGCCAAGCTGGAAGAGTTTGCACTTAGATATGGATACTTCCATCTGGGACGCCTTGCAGGTCACCTCTGCATCAATGATGTCATGGGAGTCTGCGGGGAAGAGTTATGACGAAAGGCAAGTCAGGGGGAGTTGGTGGTGCTGCAGGAGTGGGGGGTGAGGCATCCCATGACCGTTTCCTTGAGAAGAGGCTAATGATCTTCTCACAAAGGCTGGGCACTTCTATTGAAGCTTTGATCCAACCGTATGAGTATATGAAATCACTCAAAGCAATAACTGGGATGTTGTTAAGCTTTTTTAAAAAAAGATGGACCTAATAAAGTGTGTTTTGTCTTTTCTTCCCAAACCCAGGACCTTGCCCCACTTTGGTGGGAGCTACTTTCCCGTGAGTTGTGCACCACATCTGGCTTATCCTAGAGGGGCTAAAGGACATGCCCCCGGTGAGAGCAGCCGCAGGCAGGCCACTCCTGGAGCCCCCATGGATTCCCAGGCACCTGCTAGGAGACTTTTGACATGATTGGGCCAATTGACATTTTCTAGGAGTACATAAACACAAGCTAAGGAACACTACAGAGACAGAGAGAAGCATTTTAGCTACATAGGTAAAGCCCTTGAACAGCACCCCTCTGAGGGAGACTTTCAGTCAAGGAGGATGCTGTAATTCAGCACATGCCTTCTCAGTGATCTGGTTCCAGGCAAGGGCACGAGGTTGGGGGTGTAAAGTAGCACCCCCTTCAGGCCAGCATCACGGGTGTGCCTGGCAGGGACGAAGCCCTTCCTACCTTATGGATGCTGCCGTTGGGAACGGGTGTTCACTATTTGCTTCAAACCCTGCAGTTGCTTCTTCAGGACCCATTAATCTGGCTTTCAACAAGTCTTAGAGCACCTGGCACTCTTGCTTTGAGGGTTTCGTGTTTGCGTCAAACTGCCTGACTTCCCCGTGAGACTACAAGATCGATTTGGATCTCTGATGTTGAAGAGGGCTTCAGCTGAAACTGGCTGACTTGATTCATGTACACATTTAGGTGTTATCACATATTGAAGATGAGGCTGTAGCTATGAGGAAATGAACATTAACCTGCTTTGAAGACATCAGATTGCTTCCTCGTTCTGCCTCAGTGCTCATGAAAGCTTCTCCAGGTGGGTCTCTAACAAGGGCGGCTAAGTGGGCTGCACCCCTAGAGCCCTTCTGCGCAGCCGCCTGGCCTCCCTCAGGGGCCCCCGGTCTGGGCGGGGAGGCAGCAGGTGTCACTCACTGTTGCCGTAGGGGGGCGGCTCCACGCAGCCACACAGCTCTCCTCCGTTTTCCAGCTCACAGGTCCGGTTGGGACAGTCAGCCCCCACACAGGGATCTTCAACCACTCCTGCTAAAAAGGAAAACACACAGAAGCGCGCACGACTTGATTTTCACACCCATGCTTGGCAGGTGGCTGCACTCTGGACTTGCCGCTTTCACGGAACTGGCGGTCGTCAGATGGCAGCTGCGAATGAGCAGAGGGGGCAACTTTCCAGAAACTGATGACAACAGTAGTGATCGGGCCCTGACTCCGGGGCCGGCACCTGGGCTTCATGCTTCCGCTGCAGTATCTCCTCCAACCCTCACGACTGCTCTGCGAATTAAGTACTATTTCACAGCGGCAAAGAGCCCAAGGTCCACATAGTGGAAGCTGAGTGGGGAGGCTGGAATGCAGAAACACCGTGAACTGCCAAGATCTACCCCGATCCTGTTCTTACCACATTGGTCTACCATTACATGCATTGGTATCTTTGCCCTCAGACTGAGTAGGGTCCAACCATTTAACTCCATACTCCCTTTCACCCAGCCTCCCCAAAGTTGCTGCTCAATAAGTATTTGTTAAGAATGAAAATTTTAGGACCAGTGAAGTCCCAGAGAGGTCCTTTGGATAGGACTTCCTGGTCTGTTTTGATTCATGGTCTATTTTTCTCATAAACTTCTACGTACTTAATTTTACAAAAATAGACGAACCAAAACCTACACACAACTCGCCAGCACGGACTTAGATTAATTGTACTGTTTTGCCAACAAGGGTAAAACTGTAAGTAAAAAACAAATGTATGTGGAGTGCCATCATCATCGTATGATAAACAATTATTTCTGTAGCAGATGAGTCCGCAGACCACCTGCAAGATTGTCAACTCCCCAGTTTAAGAAACGCTAATTGAGAGCATTTTCTTTTAGACACTCATTTCTTTATTTAAAGAACCTCTCTCCCTATCAGATGTAATAATCCTCCTATTCATCATGGCATGGGATGGTGAGTGCTAAAGAAACAACAACTGTTCAATCCCAGCATGAGCCAAGAGAGTTTCAAGAATTTAAAAACAAAGCAAAACCCCGTGCTGTCTCAGAGGCTTCTCCTGACTCAGCTGCCATGCCCCTCTGCTAAGTAACTCACTGTAAATAGGTGGGAGTTTGGGGATGGCTTGGCATCACCCTGTCTTAATTCCCAGAAAGACAGCTAATGGAGAGCCACCAGCATGACCTAAGTACATTTATTTTTAACGGCTTCCTTTTGTAAAGATCCCTTCACTTGACCAGTGTGTCCAGTAGCTACACAGTGCTAAGCACAAAGCAGCCACTCAATGAATGTTATGGTTGATTCACATGACATGTAAACAACCCAAGAGAATAATAAAGTGAGACCAAAGCCCAGAGAGGAGAAAAAGCTCCTCCCTTACAAATACGGTGGTCCATACACCAACTGCCAAGTAAGACATGCCCTTACACAGAGGGAAGTTTTTAAAGTTTCAAAACAGTTTATTTCAAACTGATTGAAAGTATTGCTTATTAGCACAACAGAGTAAAATAAAGTTATCCAAAAAATTATGTTGATTTTCAACAGAGACTAGTAATTTGTCAAGAGTTTCTGAAATCATTGGATACATATTCTAAACAGCTACATTGGTTTTAGGATCTGAATTGAGTGCATCCCTATTCTTGGTCAGGTTTAGTCTGCAGATTTACTGAAATGCATGCAGTCTTGCAATGTGCCAGCTTTCCTGGTGGGACCAGGAGGCACACTGGGTTAGTACATTCTGTTGGCCACAGTATCATACTGCATATAGTCATACGACAGGTGACTATTTATGTATATGGACACATATATATATGACACATCTATATATACATGTATACATGTGTTTCTACACGTATTTGCTCCATCTATCTGATTCACTTAGTAAGAAAATGAGCAAATAGTATAATGGATATACACATCAAAATGATTTTTTTTCTTTTTTAAAAAAGATTTTATTATTTTATTTATTTATTTTTATTATTTGACACAGAGAGAGAGAGATTGTGAGAGAGAACACAAGCTGAGGGGAGAGGGAGAGGGAGAAGCAGGCTTCCTGCCAAGCAGGGAGCCCAATGCAGGGCAGGAGCCTGACACAGGGCACGATCCCAGGACCCTGGGATCATGACCTGAACCAAAGGTAGCTGCTTAACGACTGAGCCACTCAGGCGCCCCCCAAAATGATTTTCTTACTACAGAAAAAATATAAGAATTTATAGATCTACTGGGTGACAGGCATTAAGGAGGGCACATGATGTGATGAGCACTGGGTGTTATAAGCAATGGCTGATACTGAACTCTACATCTGAAACTAATGATGTACTCTACGTTGGCTAATTGAATTTAAAAAAGGAATCTATAGATGACTGGTTTATCGGTTAATTTAATATATGTACAATCCCTTTAGAAATCCAACCACAGCTTCCTTTCAAGGCAGGCAGATAGAGTCGCCTCAATTCCAACTCAACTTGTCGCTTGCCACATGCCTTCCCTTTCTGAGCTGGGCTCTGACCCATGTTCAAGGAGATGAGGAAGAGCTAGACTCGGGATCTGAAAGCAATCAGGATGCCAACCTCTGTCCCTTTACCTCATCAGTCAGTGAATGGGTGCTTCTTCAACCCAAAGAACCTCATCTGCCCAAGCTGGTTTCCCAAATTCCATAGCTGGAGAGGAATGACAGATGAGTAAGGCTTCCCTGAAATGCTCTCCCCACCCACCGCCCCAAAATCTCCGCTATAGCTCTTAACTCTTCAAGCCTGGGCGCAGACCTATGGCCAAATGTGGAGACCAGCCAGCCAGGCAGGCCTAGCCCCAGCAGTTTTACCAGCAGAACTATCCTTTTCGCTTAGAAAAGAACCAGCAGAAATAAAATAATTCTCTTACAGCAATTCTCCTTCTCAATCCACTCGGTGCTGAGGATCCCGAAGGAACGACAGGACTCCCCATAGGCGGCCAGGGAGCCACAGAGCTGGTACTTGTGGTGGTTGTAGCAGCCGTCCAGGTAGCAGGACTCGTAGAAGGGGAGGGGGTCGAGAAGCCCGTAGCAGGGCTGGAAGAAGCCCTTCATGTCCGTGAGCTTCAGGCAGTAGCCATCACCCTGCATCTTCTGGATGTGCACATTATCACACATGGCCGCGTACTGTGAGAACTGCAGCTCGTTGCAGCTGGGGGCGAGAAGTCTGATCAGACAAAGCGAGGCCAAAACAGCCACCCAAGATACCCGCTGGGAGGGAAGACCCCACCTGTTACCCCGTCTGCTAACCCGAGAAGTCAGCGAAGTATGCGGATTCCAACGCTAATTGGCTATGTGATCTTGGGTAAATCAGGTGCTACTGGTCTCAATCTATCCATCTAAGAAAGCAACATGTAATTCCTATTGTTGCTATCACCGGGAGAAGGGAGGGTAAATGAAAATAATGGGTTGGTGGCCAACGTGTCAGATGAAAGGCAGATATTGATATGAAAACCGTTCACCTTTGATAGGACTGATATGATAACCATGAACAGGTATTGCTATAATAACCAATAACAACCGTAATAATGAGTTACTACTATTAATCAATAATAGTAATACTGATAGTTGGTAGAATAGTTGTCTAGAACCCTTCTAAAGCACTTCCCACACAGCTATCAGAGACCAACAGCAAAACCATCACAAGAAAATTGGTATCCAGCTGAAATAGTTTATAAAGGAAGGAAAGGGAAGGAGGGAAGAAGAAAGGGAGGAAGGGAGAAGCTCAAAAAGAGTCGTAACTCCTCAGAAGAAGATTTTGGACTTGGCCACTTCCAGGGCCCCTCATGTAACTCATTTTGCTCTAGCTTCCATTTCACCTAGAAAAGGAAGAGACTGGACTAGATATTGCCTGAGGTTTTTTTCTTTTTTTAAAGATTTTATTTATTTATTTGACAGAGATCACAAGTAGGCAGAGAGGCAGGCAGAGAGAGAGGAATGGAAGCAGGCTCCCTGCCAAGCAGAGAACCCAATGCCAATGGCAGAGGCTTTAATCCACTGAGCACCCAGGCACCCCTGCCTGAGGTTTTTTTCCAGCTCTGGGTCCTATAATTCAGGATTGTCTTATTGATGATAAAGTACTCCCCTTATAACTGCGTCATTTCTCCACCTGGGAATTTAGCTGATGCTAAAGTACAAGGGGTGGAGCCATTACACAAGCAAAGAAACACCATGAAAAAGACGCATATCTATAGATCCAGAAATAGAGTAACAAAATTCAGCAGCTCCGAGGTAATCTGAATTAAGCGCCTTTGGAATAACTTGTTTAACTTACTCTATTTCAGCTGGCAAGAGATGGGGTTTCATAATAACTTCAGTGACTTCCGTTTTGTTTTTTTTTTAGAAGACTTTCCTGATCTCCACCAACCTCTACCTGCACAACCTCAACCAAGCCTTCTGGAAAAAGTCATGGGGACACAATTAGACCCAGCCCTGGAGAGCAAGGGATAGCTCTTCCTCTCCCAGGGGACAGCTGGCCAAGACCTCAGTGTTTAATACTGGGTGCCCTCTTCTGTTTGGCCAAGGGCTAGATGATATGAAGACTCGGAAACATATCATTGAAGCCCAATTCCTTCCTCTGCTGTTCAAGAAATTACTGAGGCCTCTGATATGTCTATTTGTCTCATGAAAATTCCAAAGACCTGGGGCTCAACTCTTTGCAGCAGAGGAGCGGTGATGCTATGAGAGCACATTCGTCATTAACACCTGTCATGGACAAAGGGAGGATGTGGGGACACAGAGTCTAGCTGCTAGAACTCTCACCTCTTCTGCATGCCATTGGTTTTCCAGCTCTGGGCCAGCACCACGCTGCTCACCACTGGCTTCCCCCGCAAGGTCACATAGTCATCAGTTAAGTCCCCATTGAAGTTGCCACAGAGGCCACACACTTTGTTCTGCAGCCTCTCGCTGATGCTGATTTTTATGACATTGAAACCATTGTAGTAGATCTGGATGTCGGGGCTGTTGTCTATCACCAGGAACCCCTCACTGCTGTAGATTTTGGTTGCCAGCCCAGTTATAAATGGAACATTCACTTGTGTGCCATTCACCTATGGGGATGGGGGGGAAGAAAGTAAATTACAGTAGGGGTTGGCAGCTGTTACTATAAAGGGCCACTATAGATGTGTTAGGCTTTGTGGGCTATATGATCTCTATTGCTACTCAACTCTGCCCTCAGGGCATGAAAACAGCCATGGACAATATATAATTAAATTACTGAGGCTGCATTCCAATAACACTTTATTTTAAAAAAAAAGGAAGCAAGTGGATTTGGTCAAATTCTGTAGCTTGCTGAACTCTGCCCTAGAATTTAGGGGCATTTACTCATCATACTATCCACAGTTCCCCGCAAAGCAGCAAAACATGGAGGCAGAAAGATAAGAAAACATTACAAAAGTACAATCCACACAAATGGCTGGGATTTTGTATAAAACCTTCCCCAGCATAGACCAATTACTGAAATGAAATCCCCATCCTGTGCTAAGGAATGTCTAACATGGTTAAAATGAATCTGGGGATCACTGCCATGTTTACTGTTTTCTTGTGTATAATGTCCAAACTAGAGGTCCTCCCCACCCTAGAGGTCCTATAGGCACAGTATTTTCTGCATTCATCATTCTCCTACTTTCTGACAGTTTCTTTTCTTAGCCCTTAGGATAGAACATAACGTGCTTTTCCTGTCCTTACCAAATAAATAGATTTTTTTTCCCCTCCTGGTTATTAGCAACTTTTCATTCTTAAAAAAAAAAAGCAGAAGCCTTTTAGAAAATATAATTCTTTACCATTTTGGCCACCTTGGAGTATTTTATTCAGCAATAATGTCAGTTTTGGTCTCCCGGGTGGTCATTTTGATTTCTAGCTCCCGTATTTGGGAGCAACACAGTTGTATCTATGTGGGCCAATTTATAAAAAGAATTGGAGTGTCAAAAACAGTAGCAGCTTTCATTGAAGTTAAAAACCAGTATGAAAATCCAGACTCTTCCTTTGAAGCCTGCAAAATACGGCCAGTTCTTCCGCCTAACGGTGGACACTGAGCTATCTGATGATTTTTCAAACAGAGATACATTCCATGCGTGATCACCTGAGCCAGTGGAAGAAAGCAGAATACACACAATAACGCTTAATTCTGGAAAACATTAATGTCTGTGTCCTTGCTCTCTACCTGCCCCTCCCCAGCTAGAATCCTAGCACTGGGGACTGACTCCAGCTTCCGGGTCTGCTGGCTTGTGAGCAGCCTGGTTTAGCTGAGAGGCTGAGGTGGCTTTCAGTAGTTTATCAGAGCAGATTATACTTTACCTTGAAGGGGTGGGAGGAATCCAAGCTGGGGACCCATATGGGTTGGAGATTCACATTTATTTAATCTGCCAGTCTAAGATTCACCAAAGCCAGCCAGCCAGGCTAAGGAAGGGCCAACCTAAGAGAAATCCCAGTTTTCAGCCTCCCATTTTCTTTCATTTGCTATGTCATCATGGAGCCCTCTGATAGTGGGGGATGCTCCATAAGGCTTTTAGCGTGGTCGTTATTTTTACAGGCAAATGCCTGCCTTCACCTGGCTTTTAGAAAGGATAGAAATGAAAGAGCTTGTCTTGGTACAGCTGAACAGAGCCAAGAGTACTTTTAAAGGCTCTTAAAAACAAACAAGATGCTTTCTGGAAATTAATGCAGAGTCAAAGCAGACTTATCGACCATTTTATCACCTGAGACTCTATTAGCACCCACGAGGTCATTACTGGCCCCAGATTGGTCAGCAAAGGACAGAACAGGGCCCGTTCTCACACCTGCGGAATGTTTAGACTTTCATTCCTGAAAATCTGGTCATCTGTGGAGGGCATATGCAGAGGAACAATCTATCATCCTCACACTGGGTTGTCTGGGAAAACCACAATGCCCCCTAGCCAAGGCCTCCTTCCGGGTATGTGTCTTAAGAATCAATGACTGGCCCGTCACCTTGACAGTGTTCCGGTCGTTGATGAGAATCTGTTCTTCGTTAATGTAGAAGTAGACGGGCGAGATGATGGTGAGGTTGGGCGCCGACCACTTGTCGAAGTTGATAATGAGCTGGAAGGAGATGTCCGGCAGCTTCTGGCAGATGGTGGACAGCACGAATGCGCAGTTGGCAGGGAAGCGGAGGAAGGCGCCATCGAAGGTTCGGAAGACACCGCCGCCGGCAGCCAGGCAGTAGGAGGTCTTGGTGCTGAAGCAGCCGCGCACCCCGTTGCGCAGCGCGCACTCCTCGTCCGACTTGCACTGGCGAGGGTCGCACTGGATGAGGTTGCGACGGAAGCAGCGGCAGCGCCGCGTGCAGTCGCTGTTCCAGAACAGCTGCTTGGGCTGCAAGAGAGACCGCAGGCGTTAAATCCAGGCTGTGCGCAAGGCGGGGGCCCCCTCCCTCCCGGGGGCGCCCCTCCATCCGGACCCTGTTCTGGGCTGGCCTGGGCTAGCCTCCCTCCAAGGGGTCTGGAATTTGCAACAGGGAGCAGGAGGGGGGCTGCTTCCATGCAAACGTGACATTAGTTCCACACCACTCAGATGCCAGACAACATACAAGTTAGTCTTTATTGGTTTTAGTCAAGAACCTGGGAATCTTATATAGCTGGATTGTAGAACTAAGCACAAGCAACCTGTGAATGTCTAGCTGTTAGTGGAAGTAAGTGAAAAGGAAAAATATTTGGTGGGAAATTAGTCCCGCCAAGACCCGGCTCCACTTGGGAGGATGAAATTTCAGTTCGCTCAAGAATGATAAAACTGCCCTTTCGTCTCTTAAATAGGTTAAAAGAAAGTTATAGCCAATTCCTATGATGAGTCATTTCAACATTTGCTGAGTACGGCCATTCCAAACTTTGTCTTTATACCTATTACTTGGAATTTACTGCAGTGGCAAGGACCTCCATTCCTTCGTGTTCTGAAGGGAGAAATCTAGAGAACAGGGAGGTTCTGGGTTTCAGACCCAGCCCTGGACCCTCCCTCCGTGTCCACCCTGAGGAGCACTACCAGCCTTCCGGAACCTTCCTTGGCTCAGCTCTCAATCGGAGGTAATAATACATTCTTACAGGGCAGCTGTGAAGATTAAATTATAAGACATGTTTCCAGGCATAGCGTAGGCACTCAATAAATTGTAGCTACTGTTCTTACTGGAGAAGAGCCACTCATCCTCCTTGAGAAGGTGAGAAATTATATAGTAACATAAAATACCTGTAGCAAAGCCTATCCCCCATGGTGGCAGCCTATAATTTCCTGTTCTTCCCCAAACAAGCAATCATCTGTAGACCCAGTTGTATTTGGTGGAGTTTGTGCTCTTGAACTTGCCCTTGTTCTAGATTGAAAACTCCAGGGAACTGTTGGAAATTGGTCATGATTGTCCAGGTGGGGTGTGGTCTCAACAAGTAGACCTGGCCCTAAGACCACGGTGTAGGCACTAATTCAATTGACCAGCACAGCACTCTCCAGAGAAGATGTTTGAACTAGGCACAAGAAGGCCTCTGCTTCTGTCTGGTCACTGTTTCCAGCTTCAAGGATAGACTTATCAAAATTCCGGCTATGACAAACAGATATGACTCGGATTTGAAGGTAAATAGAGAACGAGATCTCCAGGACAAGTTTCCCCAGTGCAGTGCATGTCAAGATGCCACTGCTATTTTTTTCATCCTCAAAGTAAACTCATTCCTGGAACCAAGTCTTCCCTCCTTCCAGACCTGAAAAATATGTCGGGTGCCAGCCGCCTTGCAAATTGACTTCATTTCTCTTATCAGATTTGCAGAATAATTGAGTGGATGGTCTGGCCTCTCTCTGATAAGAAGTCAGACATAACATGGGCAGAAAGAGAAAAATAACCTGGCATATGTGGATATGATAAAGGGTAAATAACTCATCCCACAGGAGAACTTGATCATGAAGCTAGCTTCACAGGGGAGTCACTGGGCCCAGTACGGTTTCTTTTACCTTAATTAGACCTGGCAATGACAGCTGGGTGATTACCCTACATGCTAATGGCTAGATGTGTTCTCCCTTTATTTCCAAAGAAATGTGTTGTATAAACAGGCCCCCAAGCTTGTTTGAATGGTGGCAAGGAGATGTGGATTATTTGTTCTGTGAGTTTGCTACTTCCCAGATAGAAACCGTTGTCAAATCCCACTGACTGTCTGATGAAAATCGGATAATCATGTTTATAGTGCTAATAGCCTCGGAGAGCTGTACCTGCGTTTCCTGAGTGTTCCAAGGGCTTTTATATGCATCATTTCATTAACATGCCTGGATTTTTTTTTATTGACAAAATGTTACTCATGGGAATAAAAACAAGCACAATAGGATCTCCCAATTATTGGGCTGCTCGGTGCCAGGCACAAGGTGAGGCACCTGGCAGACATTATTTGTACAACAGTACGGAGCTGGTATTAGTAGCCACATTTCATGGATGGGGCACCCGAAGCTCAGGGCAATGACACAGTTTGCTCAGTGCCTCAGCACCAGCAGTGTGCTTCAATGATGCTCAAACCCGGCTCCATTCCATGATGCCACAGACACCCCACACCCCTGCTGAGGGGGGCAGGGCACCCCTAATGGATGCAGACATGCCAGTAAAGTCTCCGGACCAGGGAGCAGAGATTGCAAGAGGGCTTTTTCAACTTTGAGTCTGGTTATTTCTCCTCTGAGACCATGAGAAAAGGAACGTCTTCTTATTTTTTTCTCATGTGTTCTGCCTTTGCCTTTCAAATAGGCAATATTTCTAAGAGCTAAACCCACCTCTCCCCGGAAGCCTTCCTTGATTGTTTTCTAATCTTCTGCTCTGCTTCTGTCTTTGGACACTGAAGCCGATTTCCCACTGACCGTGAACCTAAAGCAACTTCCACATTCCCTCTCTTTTATTTACTCTCAGAATAAATTCAACCTGGTGGTTCTTGAACGAGGTGATACATTTTTACAAAAAGGAGACATTCTTTATTTTTTGCCTAATTTATTTCCAATCCAGACGTTTCAATTAGATTTTTTTTTTAAGTTCTGCAATTCTTTTTCATTTAAAATTGATGAGTTCTGTAGGGTGTGATTTTTCACTCATTGATGTGTTATTCTGTCATCGTTCTCTTGTTCTTTAAAGTGCCTGTTTCTCCTGAACGGACGTTCAAGTTCCTCAAGGCGGGAGACATGCTTTGTCGTCCCCGGCAGTACCTCCAACACCGAGATCCGCGGGAGCAGATACTCGGTACTTGCAGTTGTTACCTGTCTCCCCGCCAGCAGAAGACCGGCACGTCACCGAAGCAGAGGCCCGGCTTGAGGCAGGACCACAGACAAAGCACTTTCTCCAGGGAAAGCCTTTTCTCGCTTGGTATTAGGGCACATAAAGAAAGGTTTCAAAGCACAGAACGTGCATGATTCAGGGAGCTGTCGCGGAAGGTCTTAAGGAGCGCTGTCTGCGAAGGGCGACTTCTTTGGCTCGCCGCTGAAGCCCCCCCAGAGAGGGAAGAGGAGGGCCGAAGGGGGGGGGGGAGGGGACAACAGCATTGAACAGTCCAGATAGAACTCTCTGGGGACGGCCCGGAGTGACAAACGGCCACGAGGAGATGGCGGCCTTCACACGCTTTCGCGGCGCTTCAGTAGCCCGAGGAACGAAGGCCATTCCTCTTGGCCTCGAGCGCCATATTTTCCGGTTAAAAAATGTCCTCTGCTGAGACAGTTTCAATGTCGGATTCCAGCCGCCATATTTCCCCACTCCAGCCGCCTCGGAAGCGCTCACCGAGATTCACGGGACAGGGAACCGAAGGGCCTGGAGAAGGCACCGCGGGGGCAGAGACCCAAATGCCCGCGGAGAGCGTGGGCCAGCGCAGGAGGCTCGCCGGTGCCGAGGCCAGGCGGGCAGGGAGGCCCCAGCGCCTTTCCCCGTCTGCGGCTCCGCGAGCCGGGGCCTCACCCGACCTGCCCTGAACCTCGTGGCCCCGCAGAGAGGCGCCATCTCTCCCTAACAGTGACGGGGGGGGGGGGGGGGGGGGGCGCTGGCGGGCGGACGCGGCGGGCGGGCCTACCTCGTAGTACTTGCCGTCGGCGTAGCAGCCGCAGCTGTGGGGCGGGATGCAGCTCCGGCCGTCGAGCACGTAGCCCGCGTCGCACTGGCAGCCCTCCACGCAGTAGTGGTTGCAGTCGCTCTTGAGGCGGATGGCGGCGCAGCGCGGCTGGCACACGCTCACGCAGCTCTCGTAGTGGCTGTTGGGCGGGCAGGTGACGGCTGCAACACAAGGCGGACACACACATGTCAGGCCTCGCCACCTGCAGCCGCGGCTTCCCTTCCCGCGCTCGGGGAGGCGGAGCCCGGCGGGGAGTGCGCGCGCAGCCTGTCCTGCGGCTCCTCTGCTTCCGGAAAGCCTAGCTCCTCCTCCCTCCCGCTTAAATGCTGGGCCGCAAGCGGATGCGGTTCCTGGGGTTCCCTCCCGGTACTCTGTATTCTGCTCAGCCCTGTTTTGGGGGCTCGCTCTGACCTGCGGCCTCCACGCCCCATCCCCCGCCTCACGTGCGTGTCGGGCGCCCCTATGCTTTCCGGGGCACTCCACGCTCGCATTGTCCCTTATGCATGCCCTCCTCGTGCCCTCTGCGGGGGAGCCCCCTCTCGCTGGCGGAGCGCCCCCCCACCCTTACACCAATGGCAACTGGCCTTCACCCCAGAACTTCCGCAGAATCTTTTTGAAGCCAGGAGTGAATAAACGGCCCGTAACGGGGTGCCCGACCCCTGGATTTCTGAGCAGGCAAGTGTGCGCCGCGTGTGCGTGTGGGTGTGAACTACGCTCTACCATTTTCAGATGTGTGTGGACGCTCTTGGGGAAGGCAGTGAGGGTCCTGGAGAAGAGCGGGTGTCTGGGGCGAGCTGCAGGACACTGAAGCCAGTTACCTAGCCTCTCTGGGCCCAGCTCCTTCCCTGTGAAATGCACACGCTTATGGCACCGACTTCATGGCCTGGGGGGCAGGAATTCTGTGAGTCTGCGTGCCTGGACAGTGCTTAGCACGTAAACGCTCAGTGTTAGCCAATCTTTAAAGACAGGTTTGCTGGAAAGTTCTATAGAAGCTATTATTTTAATCAACGTATATGAAAAGCGCAAGTACTATCACGTGGGAACTTCTCTATACCACATACAGTATACATTTGGGGCACATTTTATTTTTTATATTACCTAATGGTAAAATTGGACTTTTTTGCATGCATCTTACGTGTATAGATTCATGTAACCAATACCATGATCTAGATTTTTTTTAAA
This sequence comes from Lutra lutra, assembly GCF_902655055.1. Classification (NCBI taxonomy): domain Eukaryota; kingdom Metazoa; phylum Chordata; class Mammalia; order Carnivora; family Mustelidae; genus Lutra; species Lutra lutra. The sequence goes on along the minus strand of NC_062287.1, from coordinate 16,946,416 downwards.
ACATTTAATGTAGAAGGTACTACCTGCCTGGGGTAGACCATGGAAGCCATACAAGTAAAAGTGCAACAGAAAAGCAACCTCCGGTAACAAATTAGAGTAGAATCTTCTAGAAATCTTGTATGCATATATAAGTACCCAGGTGTGTGTGTGCGCGCACACATGCATGCATGTGTGTATTCCATTCCCATTTTTTCACATGAATGGGAGCATAATATACATATTTTCCCGCTCATTGCTTTTTCATGACCACATTCCTTCCATTACCCTTGAATTACTGTTTTTGCACTGTTACCTGGTATGTGTATTTTCTGTTTATGATGATGCTGCAGTGAACATCCATAGACATATCTCTTTGACCTCATGAGTAAATGACTCTGTATAATAAAACCCTGGAAGTGGAATTACTGGGTCAAAGGGTTCATACGTTTAAATTTTTGACAGATGCAACCCAATTGCCCTCTAAAGAGGCTACGTCAGTTCATCCTCCTACCAGCACTACATGAAGAGGTTTATTTTCACACATCCTTGCTGAGTGTGTAGCACCAAACTTCTGATCCTTAGAAATGCATAATGTTAAATGTCAGACATAAATATAATATATCCATATCTCAATCCCAGATATATGGGATTACTACCCTGAATATATAGAGAACTCGTAAAACTCAACCACAACAACAAAAACTCAATTCAAAAACGGACAAAGGACTTGAATAGACATTTCTCCAAAGAGGATGATACACGAATGGCCATTAGGCACATGGAAATATGCTCAATATCACTAATCATCAGGGAAATAAATATCAAAACTACCACGAGAAACCACCTCACACTCAGTAGGATGGCTACTATTTAAAAAACTCAGAAAACCCAGTGTTGGCAAAGGTGCAGAGAAATTGGAACCCTTGGCCAGTTTGGTAGGAATGGAAAATAGTGCAGTCGCTGTGGGAAGCAATATAGCAGCTCCTCAAAAAATTAAAAATAGAATTATCATGTGATCCAGCAATTCCACTTCTAGTTATATGCTTTAAAAATTTGAAAAAAAGTTTCTCAGAGAGACCTTTATACGCCCATGTTCATAGCCACCTTTTTCCACAATGGCTAAAACATGAAAGCCATCCAAGCATCACTGGATGGATGAATAGATAAGCCAATGTGGTATCTCCACACAATGAAGTATTAGTCAGCCTTAAAAAGGAAGGACATTCTGCAATATACCACAGCATAAATGAACCTTGAGGACATTATGCTAAGTGAAATACGCTACCCAGACAGACAGATGCTGTGTGATTCCACTTAGAGGAGGTATCCAAAGTCTTTAAGTTCATAGCCGTAGGAAACAGAACAGTAGGCTACCAGGTGCTTGGGTGGGTGCGGCATGAGGAGTTAGTGTTTCATGGGCATAGAGCTTCAGTTTTGCAAGATAAAAATGGTTCTGGAGAGGGGTGGTGGTGGAGATTGCACAGCAATGTGAATACCTAATGTGAGTATTTAATGTCCCTGAACTTAAAAATGAGTTAAAAAAAAAAGTTAAGAATGTAAATTTTATGTTCTGTATATTATACCGCAATAAAAAAATTGAAAAAAAATTACTATATCCTTACTTAGTTTTGCATTCTTTGATCAGCTTTTCACTTGTTTATAATCCATTTGTATGTTTTCCTCTGTGAACTTCTTTTCCATGTCCTCTGTGCATTTTATGGTGCATTTTATTTTTGTATTACATTGTAAAAGCTTTTTAAAAATTAAAAATAGACTTTTGTCTGTCATGTGTTACAAAGTATTTACTGTTGGCTTTTAAATTGCTTCTTCTTTTTTGGCAGTTGGGGGGAACCTGTATTTGATTATGTTTTTGTCATATAGAAATTTAAATTTTTAAAGGTGTCAAATTTATCAGGCTCTTCTTCTCGCTTTGGGCATTTTGCTTAGAAAGGCCCTCTCTATGGCAAGATTACCAAACATGAGAACAAAAATGCCTTTGTCTTCTCCTAGTGCTGTTATAACTGACATTTTTATGTTTGATCTTGATTCTGTTTGGATTTTATTTTGGGGTGAGAAGTAAAGAGGGGATTTAGCTATTTCCCCCTTCTACTTGTCCTTTGTCCCTTGCCTATTTATTAAAGAATACATTTTTCCCCAGTAATTTGAAATGCCTGCTTTATGGAATACTAATTTCTCTTTAGTGTTTGGGCCTATTTCTGGATTTTTCGCATCTTCCCACTGGTTGATCTTTCTATTCATGTCCCAGCATTAACTCGGTTTTGTTACTGAAGCTCTACAATACATTTTAATATCCGAGAAGACACACCAGCTATTGAGAAACGCTCATTGTCCCAAGTATGCTGGCCCCATTTCCCCAACTAGACGCTAATCTATTTTTGTACTTTAGTTTCTTCTGTGACACCCAAAACAGTCCTGAGAACAGGGGAGGTAGGATTAATAGACATTAGATTCTTGAGTACAAACTTTAAAATTCCTAATACTGATTCTTGCCACCCCAATGAAGTATGAGAACTGTGGGGGATGATGGCTCTACCCTTGGATTTCCACTGTGGTCACGAATGTGGCTCTTGTCAGGGCCAGTGCACTGATGGATTTAGCCTTTGTGCCTTGGGGGCAGGAGGCATGGATCGCCCCGAAAAGCGATGAAGTACAATGCAGTGGACAAGGGCTGTGGAATTGAGCTGACTGGTTTGAGCCCTGGATCTGGCGCTAACTAGCACTATCACCTGGGTAGGTACCTACTTGTTTGAAGTCCGTTTCCTCCTCTGTCAAGGGTAGCTAATATCTCCCTCACCAAGTAGTTGTTAAGAGAAAATGAGGTGTATTTTGCAAAGCTCCTAGTCCACTGCATGGTACTTCAAGGACAGCTTCTGCTATTATAGTGGGAACAGTTGTATTAGGAGAAGAATTTATTGGATCTGCAGAGAAATCTGTAAGAGAACCCCTAATTACCAGACTTGGGATCCAGGACTCTGAATAAGAGAGGGAAAATGAAAATGACACTCAGCTCTGTCTGAGCACTCGCCAGGTGTCACGCACAGGGTGGCGTGGATGATGAGATGTCAGCCCCCTTAATTCTCACTGTGGCCCACGCAAGCTGGAAGACAGCCCCCACAGACCTGATCCTGTGCAGAGGTCCTGTAAGCCCCCTGCAGCTTCGGGGCAGAGGGTCTCCAGTCCCCAGGGTCCCTGGTCCTCCCAGGGTCAGAGAGGCAGCAGTGCCCAGTGGAAGGAGCACTGGCTGTATCCACTTTCCTTGGGAAAGTTCCAGCATTTCTCAGAGCTTCGCTTTCCTCCTCTAGAAAATGGGACTATTAATAGCACCTGTTTTACGGGGTGGCTGGGTGGAGAACATGAGCCGAGGACTCATACCGCACATAGAAATAGTGTCAGGCACATAGAGGCAAGTCACTGCTAGGCGTTTACGATCTTCCTCTCCTATGGTTTACTGTATGCTCACTCACCATCTACAATGCTAATTTAAGTCCCCCATGAAGGGGCTGAAGAAAGGATAGACTCAGCTGAATGAATTTTAAGGAGGGGTTAGTAATTAAGACAACAGACCTCCCTCTCCCTGTCTAAACCTATTTGTTCAACTTGGGTGAAGAAGTTTTCCAAAGCATTTACAAATACGGTAATTGGGTAATAAATTATCCCATTGATAGGAATAGCCAATATCGTTGAAAAACAACAGCACTCTGCCTTGTCACCAATAAGGGGTAAGTTTAAAAGACCATTCTGTATTACCCTGTTTTCCTCCTGAAAACACCATTTCTCGTATTTTGACATGTGAGTGTTGAATTGGATGAATTCCTGGGGGGCAGGGGGCCGTGAACCCTGCCCTCGCTTCTCAGACATTCCACCACATTGCATACGGTTACAAACCACCCTGTTGAAGACAGGCTTTCTGTGTTCACCAGTCTCTCATATGGAATGCCCGAGTTAGGACTCAGTCTCCTGCAGCTTTTCTCTGCTTCTGAAATTCAAAATGGAAAACTCAGCTGCCTCCAACTGCGCCCGCCCCCCATCCCCACCCACATACCTTCTTTAAAGTATAATTTTTTCTCTTATTTTAGCATTTCTTTTTTTTCCCCTAGTCACTATCAGCATCTATCTCCCCAGGAGCTCTCTTTCGGATCTTTACCCCCGTCCTGAAATACCAAGGTCAGGGGAGGTCTAACTGACCCTCATGCATCCCAGTCTCAGCCCTGTTGGCAGGCAGCTGGCCTAGGCAGGGATGGGGCCCAAGGCCGAGGGTGAAGCAGGACAGACTCTGCTCTGAGTGCCTTGGATAGAGCTCCCCATTACTATATATAAAGGAGGCAACCCATGTCTGTGCAGAACTTTGAGGAGGCGAGAGGAAAGTATTGTTGGTGGAGAGGCAGAAGAATAAGAAAAAATGGTCTTCGCATCCCAAAGAGTCTTCCTTTTCAAAACCGTTTCCCCATCCTGCACCGTTTTTAGCTCTACAGGTCTAAACTTGATAGAGGCAGGGGCACTGTCTTCCTCCCAGGAAAGAAAGGGGCTTCCCAGCACAATTCCTTTTCCTTACCATGAGTGACAAAAATTGAGACCTGTCATTTAATGTGAGTATTCATGACATTAGCCTCCTCTAAAAACAGTTCTAGTCTATGATTTCCCTGTGCACAGCAGCTAGGAGCAATGGTTCTGGCACCCACTATGCCCTGACCCCCATCCCAGCCGCCCAGGGAGTAGTTCAACCACCATGACCTGGCTACAGGAAAAGAGAGGCCTCCTTACTGTAAGTCTCAAGAGGAAGCAGGCGGTCTCTTGGTCTCTTTCCCAGCAGCATTCCCCACCCCGCACCATATCTAGCTCCCTAGGTCCAAAGCCTGGTTTTCTGATTTAGGTGAAGGCAAGCTCTCTGGCTCCACGGTGCTGACCCCAATGAATCCAGAGTAGCTCTGGGGACTTATCCAGATCCTGACTTTTTTATAAGCATGTTTATTTCATTGAAGTCACCAGAGGCCAATTAGTTTGGACAGTGACTCCCGCTGGCCTCATCCCTACAACCTCTCACTCAGGGACCAAGCCTGGCTGAAATGGTATTGGCACCTTTCCCTCCCTTTCCCTACTTCCTCCCACCCTTCCCCCACTAGCTACATGAATCCAGTTGTGTGGAATGCAAACCAGCCATGGGAGCCTTAAACTACAACCCTGTTTCTGGGTTTTCGTCGACATTCCCCCCTTTTTCAGTGCAGAAAGGGAGTTTATTTTCTGAGGTCCCCACTGTGCATTTAGCATCCATCTGTAAGCTTTTCATACAGCTAGGCCTAGAAGAGATTTGCTGTCCTTAATGAGATGGAGATGGGAAAATGGACCGAGGCAGCCTGGCCAAAGACCACTAGTGGTTTCTCCGCCCCATCTTTTCCTATTATGATGTGCTCAGTGCAGGCGAATTATACCAGTACATAACACACCAGTACAGTATATGAGTCGACAGCATGAGCTTTGGGGTGAGAAGGTCGAATCCTGAGTTTGCCACTGAGATTGCATGACCTTAGGCAAGTTATTTAACTCCTCTGAGTCTCTGTTTCTCCCTGACTAATTGGGTTATTAAGGAGAATAAACGAGATAATGTTGATAAAGTGTTTAGCACTGGGCTTGGCTCAGAACAAGCCATTAATATAACACCACCACCACTTGGCATGCATACAATGTGGTATGCTTTCAATTACCTAATTTGATCCTCTGGATGTTTCTGGAGCATAAAGGGTATAGGCAGCGGCATTATCAAAGCATCATCAGGGGGAAACTAAGAACCAGGTGGAAAAGCAAATTGCTCCAAGGTCACACCAGCGTTTAAGGACAGAGCAAGGCTTGAATCCAGGGGCTCTAATTCTTTTTTCTCATGCTTTTGACATTCTGCTATGTTTCATAAACACAAAGACCGATACATGACATATATGAATCCAACACTACAGCATGCTTAGAGAAAACACGTAAATTGCCAGCACCATGATGGGCCCATGAGGTTCTAGAACAAAGTAACTATCTGACTAACTCACTCTTCCCCCATTAGTCCTTTCTTAAAAGTGTATTGTGCCCTTGCTGAGTCCAAATGCCATCAGTGGTGCTCTGTGCTCTATGTACGTGATCTTATTTCATCTCTAGAGCAACACATGAAATAAAGGGTATTATTCCCATTTTATGGATAGGGAAATGGAGGCTCTGGGAGGTTGTGTATCTTGTTTCAGAGATCAAACTCAATTCCAAATGCATATGTATCCTGAGAGGGCTCTGCTCCGTGGACTTCTACGGAGTTGGACTCCGGCCCGCCCGCAGACACCAGGTACCACCGGGAGAGAGGGACAGGGGAGGACTCACAGCAGGACGTATAATTCCTCCAGCCAGTCACGGCAATCCCCTGAGTCTGGCAGGTGCTGGCGTAGTTCTGCAGCCAGCTGCAGGCGGTCTGCACGGCGCCCCCATCGATGCAGGAGTCAAACAGGCAGTTCTTATAGAAGAAGGTGGGGTTCACTTTGCTGTGACACTTGGCGAAGCCGGCGTTCTGGTTGGGGATCAGGCTGCACAGCTGTTGCACCTTAGAGAACCCTTCCACCTTGGAGCAGGAAGGGCAGCGGTCCCCGCAGCCAACCTGGCAGAAGGTGTCCCTCTGCACCCAGCTCTGCCCAAACTCATTGACGCTGGAAGCAAGCAGACCCATGGGCATCTCCAGATCATCTTCGGGGTCGCTGTTATAGCGGCCACACAGGCCCACCGTGCTGTTCTGCATACTCCTGGGGACCGTGACCGACAGGAAGCTCTTCCAGTCATACACGACCTTGAGGCCGAACTCCGTCTCCACCACCACGTGGAAGCCAAAGGAAAAGATATTTATTTTCCCGTGTCCCAGCTTCAGGGGCAGATATAAGCGTTCATTGTTGACCTACAGGAGAGAGAGGGTTGCAGTAGAGAAATGAGGTGGGCCCAGAGAACCCCCACCTCTCCGAACGATCCGGCGGGAGAGCCGCAGCCCCAGAGGGAGGTTAGAATAGGTTGAACGTAATCTTGGCAAGTAGTGTCATTCATGTCAGTCAACTATTATTATTAGGATCTGAGCAGACTTAAATGACTATCCTCTGTGCACAAATACACCTACTTATTTCGATGCCTTCTGTTTACATAGCATTATTTCCCCCAGGAGTTCAAACTATTTTCTCCAAAGCAATGAGAGGGGAATAAGAGTTCAATTAAAGTTTAGACTAAAATACCAAACTGTAGAACTCCAGTGTTCCTATTTCCAGCTGTACTGTGGATTGGTTTTACGTAAACCCCAACTTATTCATTCCTTTGGGATTTTTTTTCCCCCGGAGGAATGATTTGACTTTGCTGTCCCTCCTACCTGGAACGCCATTCTTCACCCATCAACCGCCCTCCCGCCCCCAGACCCTGCTCAGATGTCGCCTTTTCTATAAAGCAAGACTGTTGGAGCCTGTGGTGAGAATTAATCACTCCCTCATCCGGGCAATCAGAATGTTATTTATATTTGTGCTCTTGTTCACCTTCGGCCAAGATCAAGCCTGTGTGGCCCCGCTGTTGAAGCACCATCACAATCCGCCTTACATCATGGTCAGTTGTCTACATTTCTGTCTCGCCTACAAGATCATGAGCAACTTGAGGGCAGGAACCACACTTTCTTGATCTTTATATCCATCTTTCTCCTCGTTCCCCGCCGGGTGCCCAGCGCAATGCCTCACACTGAGACGGCCCTTGACACATGTTTCCTCTCATATATTTTTTATTTGTAAAACAAGGAAATCCCTTAACATATAACCCCGGAACTGCATTGCCCTTGCACTGCCCTATTTTGATTCAGATGAGCCAAATCCTATAGCCCTTGGCTGGGTGGGTACATGACGGAAAATAAGACTACTATGTGGGCCAGGAGGGCAGGTTGTCTTCTTCAGAGAGGCAGGTGGATGCTCCGCTGGGGGTGTTCTAACACTGCTCCCTGACCAGAAACGCCTTCCCTTCTGACCTTAATCTCCCCACCTTATCCAACACCCCCCAACCACACTGCTACTGCTGTGGTTCTGGCCCTCACCACCTTTACCCTGACTACTGAGTATTCTCCCACCTGGTCTACCTGCTCTGATACTGCCCTTCTCCTCCCTTCACTCACTGCTGCCACTCCAGCATCTTTTAACGCAATTAAAAGCCATTAACCCAATACTTCAAACCCTCTCTATAGCTTGAGTCAAATGTCTCATACACTCAGCAGATCCCAAAGAGGGTTCTCCAGGGCCTGTCCCCATATCTCTCAGACCCAACTCACTTACTTGCCCTAGTCTAGCAATACCCAACACTTTGCCATTCCCCAGATGGACCAGCTTGTGACGGTCTTTTGCTGCATGCCATTTCCTTTGCTGAAAGTGTGATGGTTCTTTCTGGATCCTACCCGGGGCCCTCATCCTCCATCACTGTTGACTGTGGGCAGTGGTCTTGGCCGATTGGAAGCCCGGAAGGTTATGACTCTACTCCATTGCCCCCTTCCACCCCAAGGGTAGCCCTTGGCCAATGACCGACCCATACAGGGGACCAGGGGACCAACTCTGTGTGAAGGTCATGTGCCAGAGCTCCTGGAGGCCCAGGCTGAAGCTGGTCTCCAGCTCAGACTACATCCTTGCTGAACTCTCTTCCTCTGGGGCTTCTCTCACTTTCCCAAGAATCCCCAACTCAGATTCTGCCTCTAGGGAACCCAACCTAACCCAGCAATGATGCCCTTCCCCTTGTCCTCCCTCTCTATGGGGCAATGTTCACCCTTCACGTTGCAAGTTGACTATCTCCTCTTCTATGAATATTTGTCTAGGAAGAATTTATTTATTCATTTGGCACCACTGTGTGCCAGGCACTGTGTTAAATGCTGGAATAAAGCACAGGGCCCTTCCCCTAGTCACTCACAGGCACGTGGCAGAGAGAAGTCCATAAATCAATACTAATAACATCACCTGATAAAAGCAATGATAAAGATAAACAGAGGCACAGGCACCAGGTTCAGCCTGGGGACAGCACCAGGCATGCCTGCAAGAGATGATACACACACACCTGGTCCTAAAGGATGAGTAGTGTTGGCCAGTCAAGGAGGGATGAGATGAAGAACAAGGAATCCCAAGAAAAGGGCACAGCCCAAGTACAGGTCAACTAAAGAGATAAGCAGGGAGAACCGCAGCAAGTTAGTGCTGTTAGAGCATAACAATGTGGCCTTGGGAATAGTGAAGATGGGGACGTGGGGAGGGCCTGCCTCATGGAAGGCCTTGTATGCAGTGTCATACATGACAGAGGCCAAGAGATCACACCTGACAAAGACCTGCTCATTTTGCAGAAAAGAAGTCACTGGTGACCTTCATAAGAGAACATGAGTAGAGCGAGGAGACCAGAAGTCAGATGGCACAGTTCAACAACAAATTGGAGATATGGAAGCAGATCTTCCAGGAAGATCTGTCTCCCCAGGAACCTGGAAAGGAAGGGGAGGAGAGGGACTGAGTTGAAGCTGGCAGTGAATGCGCATCAAGGTTTGCTTTAGAATGAACATGTTTATGGGTTGAAGAGAAGGACCTAACACAGGAGGGAGAGAAGAGGGCAGACAAGCAAGATCCCTGAGAGGGCAAAATAGAGAGGGACTGGTGGCGAGTGGCCATGGAGGGGAGGGGATGTCTCATTCTGTGCACCCGAAAGGGAGGAGGTGAAGACGATGGCAGACTGGTCATTTCAGGAGTGCGGGAGGGCAGAGCAGGAGAGAGGCTGTGCCTGGGGAGCACAGATTTCTCAACCAGGAGCCCCGGAGGTGGCAATGTGGGTTCTGTGCAGACACAGGGGATGTGGATGTCAAGGTCACAGAGGGAAGTGGAGGCTGAGGGGACTCCCGCCTGCCTGGAAGACCCACACCAGTAAACTAAAAGCTGTACATCCAAATGCTTCTGTGTACCAGCCTGCTTTTCCTCTTGAGTTTCCTTGCATTCTGTATCCTTGGTTATGGGGTGCCAAGCAGGAGCCCAGACCTTGCAGGGAGGCAATAGGACCAGATTCAAGCCAAAGAGCTTACAGATTCTGTCGTGTCCAGGAGCGCCCCGAGAAAGGAACCCCCTCCAACTCAGAAGGGCAGGCTCGGCTTCTCTCTGCCTTTGAAGCCCATGTATGCCACCTCCATCCCAGCTCCACTGTTTTGTCTCTGTGAGGGACAAATGGAGAGAATGAGGAAGCAGAGGGAGAGGAGACACCAAAAGGGAGAGGCTGGTATGGAGGCAGAACATGATGGAGGGACCAGGAAGGTATGGAGAGAAAGAGAACAGGGCGTGGGGATGAGTGTCAGGACATGTGTTGCAAATACCTAAGTGTTAGGAATAAGACCACATACCAGATTTTTAGCAGAGACCTTTCCTTTATGCAACTGGCCCTGATGCTTGTGTATAGCTTCTCCAGCTGTCCTGAGGTCCCCTCACCCCACAAAGAAAACACTTTGTTTCCTTTTCCTAGAATGCTTTTATCTCATTCTTGGCCTGGTTGACATAATCTTTTAAGGCTTAGCTCTGGGTTACCTCTTCCAGAAAGCCTTCTCTGAGGCCCCCGAGGCTGGAGGAGGCAACCTGTGTGCTCATGACCCTCCACATGGCACATTTTTGGAGCATTTTCCATGACATCCCCATAACCTGCTAACACGTCTATCTCCGCCACAAGACTCTGAGTTCTCTTGGGACAGAGGTCACTTCTGATTCATTCTTCTTGCCCCAGAGCTTGGCACAGAATGGGCCTCAATATAAGCCCATCAAACTAACCTAAGCTGGGGTGATGTTCAACCCTTCACTCTTCTCTCGTGGCCACAGGATGGCCAGTAAGTGACTAAAGACTCTGGCTGTGAGGATCCTGACAGCCTTCCCCTTGTCCTAGACCATGAAGCACCTGGTTGTGCTGAAGCCCAGCGGCCACGGCAGGGGAGAGCAAGTGTCTGCGGAGCTCTGGCTGTGGCTGGCTGAGATGTGGGCTGCCGCGGTGCCCTTAAGAGTGACTCGCCTTCCGCTGCTTACCCCTGTAAACCTCACTGGGATAGCATGTTTATTTCTAGCATCCCTTGTCTTAGTGGTTTCCCTACATCCTTCAGTACTTCTTAGTGCAAGGCAAGGTCAGAAGCATAAAGGGACCCTGCAGCCTAAGGAAACTCTTCCATGGCCCCTCTACTTCTGGGAGTGCCAGCTGTGACCTGGGGGGCCCTGCTGTGTTTCCCCCAACACTTCATTGCATGCTGTCATTGTGATGGTCATTATTCTTCTCTCGGGGAGAGATGGTGACTAATAATAACATCACGGGAAAAACAAATGCAAATCATTGAACAAGCAGATCCTGTAATGCATATTAATAATTCAAAGTAAATGCTAAATCTATCCCTCAGGCCCCCAAAGAAAAGAACCTTCAAGTATCCTGAACTCTAGCTTCATGTCAGAGATTTGCAAGCCGTACACGGTTTGCAGCTTGAGCACTTAGGACTTCTGGGTGACTTAGAAAGACGGACTCTGGGAGTACCTGGGTGGCTGAGTAGGCTGACTGCTGAGTTCAGCTCAGGTCATGATCCAGGGGTCCTGAGATCAAGCCCTGGGTTGGGCTCCCTGCTGAGCCTGGATCTGCTTCTCCTCCTTATGCCCATCCCCCTTGCTCATGCTCTCATGCTCTCTCTCTTTCCCTTTGTCTCTAAGACTGATGATTCACAGACCTGTCCCTGAAGCAAATGATACCTTATACTTAATTAAAAAAATAAAATCTAGAAAGAAAGAAAAAAAGGAGGGAGGAAGGAAGACAGACAGACATACCCTGGTTAGCATTCTCCTCTCCACGCCTTTAATCAATTCCTCCTTGGTGCCCATTACTCGCTCCCTCTTGTGGGTTGAACTGTGTAACTCCCACAAAAGACAGGCTGAAGTCTTAACCCCCACGACCACCCTGATACCTGTAAAGGTGACCTTATTTGAAAATAGGGTCTTTGCAGGTGCATCACGTCAAGATGAGGTCATACTGGATGGGGGCGGGTGCCATATCCAAAGACTGGCGTCCTTAAAGGGGGAGCACGACTCGGCCCAGGAAACAGAAGGCGCAGAGGGAAGAAGGCCACGTGAAGACGAGGCAGGGACTGCAGTGATGCTGTCACAGGCCAACGATCGCCTACAACCGCCAGAAGCTAGGAGCTGATTTTGGATTCTTAGCCTCCAGAACTGGGAGAGAATAACGTTCTGTTGCTCAAAACTACCTAGTCTGTGATATGTTGTGATGGCAGCCCCAGGAAATGAATACTGCCTTCCCTCTCCGTCCCTTTACAGGGGAAGAAGCAAGCAGTGTGGTGCCCGTGGCTCATGCCTTTAGCCATGAATACATCCCATGAGACCAGGGCAGGACACGTGCCGGGAAGGTGAGCTGACCCATCAGGGCCTTGGCCCGACAGCAGGAAGCAAGGGAGGGAGACACGCAGGGAAAGCAGGGAATCAGCCACTACGGGAGAGAACAGGGACAGCACAAAAGAGAGGAAGTGTTCGCAAGGCCCTAGTGATCTCCCTGTGAAAATAACTGGGTCAGAAAACAGCATATGAGTCTCAGAGGTCCATACACCTAAATGCCCAAGAGTGTGTAACACAAGGCAGAAAATGCAGTCTCATGATACACTGCATGAGACAGGACCTATGAGCAAATGATACTTTTAAAAGAAAAAAAAAAAACTCTAAAAGGTAGAATGGTGGGTGTTGAATGTCAAGGAGATAAGGAACTGCATGAAAATGTAGTTTTCTAAGGGTAGAAATGGATCAGATGAGGAGCGAAGACTCACACGACGCAAGCCACACGGACAAGATGGCCCGCGGGTTTGTTTTAACATGTATGATGGGAGAATGGAGTCGAGCGCTGTTCCTGCAACAGGCAGCCTCGACTGTCGGGACATATGGGGAGTTTTATGTGGCTCCAGGCCAGGCTTCTGATGTCTTCCTATCTTGCCTCCGCAGCAGCTTCATCCCACAGGTTGATGAGGACGTGGCCAGCAGCAAAATGAAGGTCCTGGGGACCGTAGGAGAGGGGGGCTGCTATGTCGTCTCATTCATCCACTTGACAAATGTGTTGAGTGTCCTGACTACAGAGCGCTGGATAGTCATTTCACATACGGAAGAATTAGGCAGAGGTCCTGCCCTCAAGAAGCCCAGGACAAGTACTGAGCGAGTCAGACATGAGCACCTCCCACCCCAGAATGGAAATACGATTCATGCGGCCATGGCTACATGGGCCAACAGTTCTGGGAAGCGCCGAGGGAAGCAGTCAGGCTTTGCATATCATATCCAAGGAAGGGAAGAGGAATAGGCCTGGCGAGTCCCTGCCTTAGATGCCAAGAAGGCACATTTTTGGATAAACGTGAAAGGGCAAGCAGTTAGGAATCTTCTGTCAGAGAAGGCGGGTGAGGAGATTCTAAGGAAGGAAAGAGATCTGGAGAGCTGCTCAGGGAACTCCCCAGTAAGAGCTCAGCATTTTTCAGAGAATGTATCCAAGGTGAAATAGGAGACCCCCTTAGAGATAAATTGCGCCACAGATCAGTGAGGATCGTGCTAAGAGGCTCACACCCCGTATCAGCTCCTCCAAAATGCCGGAACAGGGCCGCTGGCTGGTTCATCAGCACTCCTGAGGGTTTCCGCTCAGAGCGAGACCAGGGAGAAGGAGGGGCTGGGTCTGTTGTGGGAGCTGATGTCCTCAGACTGGACGATGAGCACACAGAGCTCCTCCAGCCCTATCCGCGCCTATCTTCATCAAGGGAGCGGAGGGTAGAAAGAGGGCGCCGAGGTGCAAGTAGGAAGATTGTAGGAGGCTGCTGAAGGCTCCAGATGTGTACAAGACTCCTAAACTCCAGGATCTCATGGGGGCCAACGGGGAGACAGGAGGAGGTGGGAAGGAAGCCAGAGCAGGGGACTCTTATCCTGGGCTCCATAAAGGGAAGGAGATGGATGGGGCAGCAGTACCACTGACAGACGTCTAAGCCCTGCTAGGCACGTGTTCTCTTTTACAGATGGAGTGACTGCCCAAGGACACACAGCAGTAGCCCAGCTGGGATTTGAAGCTAGGTCTATGCTCTCTCCAACATGCTCTGCTACATTAGGAGGATACAATTTCTGTTCCTAACTCGATGCTTTGAGCAGAATATTTTTCTCTCTGAGGCTCAGTGTCCTTATCTACAAGATAAAGCAATAGAAAATCTCTAGGACCCCTCTCCGCTCTAATAGCCTGTGCTTTTCCATGGATTCTAGGCTAGCCCAATTCAGCTGGAGCCTGGCCTGCTGACCCCAAACCCCCACGCTCACATCCCAGCTCCTTTCCTGCTGTCTGGCCTTGACTACTCACCAGCACCGTGTGCTTGTAGGCCCTGTGAATCACAATGCTGTAGCCAAACACGGTCACATCCACCTGCTTGACCCACAAGGCCAGGGATGGGTCACGGTCCTCATTCTTGGCTGTGACGACAAACTTGGGGAAAGTGTCTGAACTTGGCCTGCTTCCTGTGGTGCAGAGGACAAGGGGGCAGCTGGTCTGGAAGTCAAAGGGGTAGCCATCAAAGGTCAGGTAGTGGCCGTAGCCCGAGACGATGCAGGAGGCGTCAGTACGAGGCTGACAGTAGTAGAGGCCTCCCTCCTCCATGCAGTACTCATCCCCCTTGCACGGGATGTTCTCACAGTGGACACTGTTGTCTGTGCCGTTGCAATAGCAGAAGATCTGGCAGTCCACGTCCACCCAGAAGGTCTCATTGGTGGCAAGCTGGTGGCCCTCAAAGTTGCAGCCACACTCGCTGCGGGTGACACACTGGCTGCCTTGCAGGGCGTAGCCCTCGTCACACTGACAGCCCTCAGAGCAGCTGTCCACACAGATGGGGCCCAGGACCAGCGTCTCACAGGTCTCCATGCACGTCATACACTCTTCGAAATGGCTGTTCTCCGGGCATTCCAGAGCTGAGGGTGGCCAAGGAGAAGACAGGCTTGAGCAAGGGACAGGGGTGAAGAGAGAGTGTGTATGCACTCACTAGCTGCTTGTGGTGTGTATGTGTGGTGTGTATGTGTTCCTGCTGCATGGGAATGAGGTGTGCTTAGCACTACTGTCATCCTCATTTGGGGAGCTCACAGGCTCAGTGAACCCTACATGTGCTCATGTGTTCCTGGGGCACTTAGCTCTCTGTGGAGAAGAGTCCAAGACTATGAGCCTTAGTGAGCACCTACTACATCCCAGGCGTCATTGTAGACAGTTTGGTGTAACTTTACTCAACAGCCTGGGAGGTAAGCAAAGTCTTCTCATCTCCGTTTTACAGATGAGAAACTCAAGTCCAATGACTTAATCCAGCCTGTAAGTACCAGAGAGATTCGAATCTGGATGTCCCAACACTAAGTCCCCTGACTTGAGGACTCGGGAGGGAGAATGTCCTGGAAAGAACCAGTGCTTTGGGTCCAGAGAGATGGATATCGTCTCTGAGTTCAGTTTCTTCTTTTATTAAATAAAGATGATAATTATCTAGCACAGTCATTCTGGGGATTAATGACTGAATATATGAGGTCCATAGTAGAAACTCAATAAATAGAAAACCTTTCCCCTATTCACACTTCCTTCTATTAGGATATACTTTATGAAGGCATTTTTACTCTACAAATTGGCTTTCTCTTTGTCTCTCCTGTCACCCTCCTGGTGCCCTCGGGCCTTTTCTACCTCCTTACTGCCTTTTGCCCCTGGTCCCTCCCACCTTCTCTGCTCACATTCTCTCCCCAGTCTGGACGGACCTCACAAAGCCAAATCCTACACTTCTGTCAAGGTTCATTTGATATTGCACTTTGGCCCGGAAGCCTTCCTTGATAGATCAAGTCTCTGGGTTACAAAGGACAGCATATATTATGCTAACAGCACACGCTGCTCACCATGGATTTCAGGGTCGTCTTCCCATTTCTTTTTATTATTTCAGCCTGCCAAAATTTGCCCTGGGCAGGGCATGGATGAATCCAGGAGCCAGAAAGAAATCTACCTAGAAGTCTGTGTAGTCCAAAGATCTGCGAAGGTCCCCACCATCCCCTGGGACAATAGGTACCAATTCTTTAGAACTTTCTTTAGCTTTTATGCATACTCTCACTCCTTAATAATGCTTTACAACCCAAGGACAGAGAGGACACTACAGAGAAATAAATTGCATGGCAGTAATAGCTCTGCCCACAAGTACAACTCAACAGAACCTAGTTCTGCACTAGGTTCTGAGAGCCAATCTTTTTTCCTCTGGGCTAAAGGACTATCTCTACTCCCGTTGACTACAATACCATACGGCTTTGGAGTTGAAGGCTAGTTCAGCACTGATTAAATATGCCCGTATAGAGGGATTTTCACATTTGTCTCTAAATTATGAATGTTATAACATTGACTGCAAGTTTATGGTGATAGCAAATAACATGACTTATTTAAATGGCTCTCACTTGATGACTTATTGTGTTGTCTGAATTTTTCTGAAAGTCTGGAACATTCAGACGTGAAGTAATAAAACTTCCTCTATCCTCTGAAATGCCTCTGTGAAATTATTTAATTGGGCAGCCTGGCTCTGCCAACAGGAGGGCTGGTTCAAAACACAGAAGTGGTGGTTGTCCCTAGCTGGGCCCAGAGAAGATTGTGTTCCTGATTTGCAGCTGTTACTCAGCCCAATCCCCAGCCTGCAAGACCCTGACCAGATTAACCCCTTAGGACCCAAGTCTTCCTTAATCAAACATGTACACTCTGGTCCTGTGAGACCCTTGGCTGCTTTTGTCCCCATGTCTCTCTCTCTAAAAAAGGCACCAAAAAGAACTTCCTCCAGCTCTGCAGAGGAGGGGTGGTAAGAAGCTATTCTGGGCAGCCATCACACCCAGGAAAAGAGGGAATCATCCCCATTCCACCACACTTCACACCGACTATGGCACCAAAGTGTGCTCTGTGCACGACAAAAGCAATCCAGAAACATGGTCTACAGGGCAGAGTTCATAGTCTGAAAGGGCAGTGGACCTGACAGGGCAACAAAATGGATTTGGTAGTGGGCAGGCTCAGTAATGCTGTACCGTGAACAAACTGCAACCAAAAAGCAGAGACCAGGAGAGGGACAGAGATCATAGTAGATAAGCTGCCCAGAAGACCAGAGAGGATGTGCAGGTAGAGTAAAAAAGAAGGTTTTGGGAACGTATTACAAGGTCCCAAGAGATGTGGTGGTCAGGAAAGACCTTGGAGTGTCTCTCCCTGTAGGTGACATATGAATGCTCCCAGAACTCCAGCTTTAGGATGCACAGTGTCTGCTAGTCATCCCTCCCTGCTGTGGTTAAGGGTCACCAAGAATATCATCACCTTCTCTGAGATGACAACCACCAAACCATTCACATGCTTCTTGGGCTCCAAAAGCTCAGAACCCAGAGATGTAAACAGACAAGCCTATGTGTATGTATGTTGTGTGTATGTGTGTGTGTGTGTGTGTGTGTGTGTGTTCTTAGCTCTAAGATGTTTCTGTTGAAAGGGTTTAGTGGCAAAGCAAGAATACCCCCATAGCAATAGATAAGTCTCACTCAGATCTTGGTTTCTTTTTTTTTTTTTTAAGATTTTATTTATTTATTTGACAGAGAGATCACAAGCAGGCAGAGAGGCAGGCAGAGAGAGGAGGAAGCAGGCTCCCTGCTGAGCAGAGAGCCCCATGTGGGGCTCGATCCCAGGACTCCGAGATCATGACCTGAGCCGAAGGCAGCGGCTTAACCCACTGAGCCACCCAGGTGCCCCCAGATCTTGGTTTCTAAGAACAGTCCCCACCTGGGGAAATTAGGGCTTCTTGGAGTAATGGCTGATTCTAGTCTGGGGCAGGGGAGGTTACAGGACAAATGTGGAGCATCTTGTTGTACCAGAAAGTGAGAAAGTGACCAAGGCATGCCCAAAGGACAAAAGTATCTTGAAGGGCTCCCACAGGCCAAATCTGGAATAATTTTAACACCAAAGTCATGAACGAAGGTAAATTGAAATATAAATAATTGAAAAAATTGGAATGTGTGTGTCCATATTGATAAGATAGATGATTGACACTTAGGTTGCTATGTGTTCTTCCATAGCCGAGTGGATAAAGAAGTTGTGATATATATACCTACAATAGAATATTACTCAACCAACAAGAAAGAACGAAATCTTGCCATTTGCAATGATGGAGATGGAGCTAGAGTGTATTATGCTAAGAGAAATAAGTCAGTCAGAGAAAGACAAATACCATATAATTTCACTCCTAGAATTTAAGAAACAAAACAGATGAATAAACAAAAGAAAAAAGAAACAAACAGAAAAAAACAAACTCCAGAATACAGAGAACAAATGGGTGGTTGCCAGAGGAGGATAAGAGGAGGGATGAAATAGATAAAGGGGATTAGAAATATACTTATAGTGATGAGAACTGAGAAATATATAGAATTGTTGAATCATAGTGTACACCTAAAACTCCTATAACACCATATGTTAATTATACTTCAATAAAAAGATGATTGAGAGAAGATGGGTAGGTAGATGGATGGATGGATGGATGGATGGATGAATGGATAGATGGGTGGATAAATGGATAGATGGGTGGATAAATGGATAGATGGGTGGATAAATGGATGGATGGATGGATGGATGGATGGATGGATGGATAAATGGATTGACGGATGGATAGATGGATAGATGGATGGATGGATGGATGGATGGATGGATAAATGGATGGATGGATGAATGAATAAGAGATGGATAACAGGCAGACACATGGAAAAAAGGGAAGCCTCTTACTTATAGTAGAATGACATCTACACTTTGGTAAATAAGTGAACAGAGTGCTGGATCTAGAAGCCATCAGCTTGTAATCATCATGCTAAAAAGACTGAAACAAGCAAAGATCATCAATGGGCACTAAATAGAGGTGGAGGATTTTGATATCAGCCTACAGTTAGTATTTTGCCCCATTTGCTTTATCATCTCCTCTCACACTTTCTCTGCAGGATACTTACATGGTCTTAAAGTGTCTCCCCACTGGTAGCTGATTTGTGGTAAGAGAACAACGACAATGTGACCACGGACTGGAGACATTGGATAACGCCTGACCAGGGGACCAGCGTGCCCATCTCCACTGAGAGTCTGGACAGAAAGCATGTGCTTCATGTGACGTGATACCGTGAGGAGTCTGAGAGGGGAGGCATAGCAGAACCTAATCACAAGGAAACATCAGGCCCAAATGGAGAGCCATTCTGTTTTAGAAGGTGGGAGGCTGTATTCTTTAAAAATGATGATAAGTAGAAAGAAAGCTAAGGAATTATTCCAGACTAAAGGAGACTAAAGAGCCTTGATAGTCCTAAAGATAACACGTGATCTTAGACTAGATCTGTATTGAAGGGGGAACGCCATAAAGGACTTCATGAGTTAATTGGCAAAATTGAAATATGGATATTAAATGATCCTATCAGTGTTAAATTTCCTAAGGTCAGTAACTATACTATGGTTCTGTAAATGAGTGTCATTATTCTCAGGAAATACACACTGAAATATTTAGGGGCAAAGGGGTGTGATGTATGTAACTAACTTTCAAACAGAGAGAGCTCAAGAGAAATGGTAAACCAAATGGGACAAAATGCTAACTGTGGGTTAATTTGGGTAATGGGTACAGATATATACAATGTTTCTATAACTTTGCAATTATTTCAAAATAAAGAGTTTTGAGAAATAAACAAACATAGAAGGAGATTATAGTAGAAGAGAGATGAACAGATGTAGAGGATGGAATCCTAATGGTGGCCTTGGTTTGGGTTTGGGGCTGTTGGTGGGAAAGGGATGGGTGCTGAAGCCCAGGTGGGGCGGTCCTTGCTCCGGGCATGGGTCCTGCCTTCTCTGCCACTCCTCCTGCCCTTCTACCTCCCTCCTCCTCCTGGCCTCCCCCATTGCCACGAGTGTTATATGTCAGGGCTTCTCAGCAATTATTCTAATTACTACTAGCACTGCCATGGGCCTGCTGAGAGGGGTCAGATCCTCCGGGGACAAAATGAAAAAACAGCAACGTGGGACTCTCTTCATAACCATTGTCAGGCTCGCCCTAGGGAGCAGCATTAATCTCTACTCCGTGAAAGGCACTCTGACTGATCACCTTCTGTTGAAAGAATGGAGCCGTTCTTTGCCAAGAAAGGAGGCACCGATGGAGCCATCACAAAGGCTTCTAGTCTTTGATATGACGTGTATCCCAGCTAGCTAAAACCCAGAGTCAATAGGATGGCTAATCCTTCCACAATGAAGAGACACCATGTAATCAGAAACAGAAATAAAGGTGAGAAACAGTCTGGTTTGGGGTGAGGAGCCTTCCAAAGGACACGCCAGATGAGGAAGGGATACCCAAGCCTCCAACTGTCCTTGAGCTCAACTCCCTCCCCTCCCAGGTGGCCTCCCGCACCACTGCATCATGGAGCCCCGACTTAGACTTACGGCAGAAGTCATAGGTCCGCCAGGGGCCCACCTCCACGTCGGCGTTCTTGCAAGCACTTGCGTACCGTGCCACAGAGTCACAGAGTTCCGACTCGTTGCCCCCACTCTGGCACAGGCGGAAGAGGCAGGTGCGGTAGTAGGCGGTGACATTGACCACCCCATGGCACTCGAGGAAGGAGCTGTTGGAGGGGTCATTGATGATGCCACACCTGGAGCGGCTCCGATAAAATTTGAGCAGCTCTGAGTCATTGTTGCAAGCCTTCAGCAGGTCCCCACACTCCCCATTGCAGATCTCCTCAAAGGTTGTCCAGCTTTCCAGGAACACTGCCAGGTTGTCTGTGCACTTGCCATTGGGGAGACAGAACTCATCGCTGGCATTTGCGTTAAAGAAGCCACACAGCCCGCCGGTGCAATTGAAGTAGATGGTGGAAAGCCGGATGTACAGGAGACCGACGTCTGAGTACTGGATGGTCACAATACCCTTGGACTCTACCGTCGTACTGTTTTTGTTTCGATAGATTTCCAGCTTCCCCAAAGGATGGAAAAAGGGTAATTCTACCTCCTGACCGTTCAGCTGAAAAACCAAATCACTATCATCAATTCTGGATGCACACAGAGTACCCACAATTTCCTAGGCTATGAAATCAAGACATGGCTCTGCCCTGGGACTCCCCCTTTGAGAAATGTCAAGAAGCTGGCGGGCTATGGAAACCAGGCAGACATACACTAACTGTTTCTTCATGGGCAACTCTGTTTCTTTCTTTTTCGACGCCTCTGATTCAACACACTTGCTGTTTATTTGCATGTACAGAAGACCATACGGTAGCCCAAAACAAAAGTGAGATGTGAGCAAAAGTCGTCTTGTCATATATGCGGCTTCTTCCTTCTGCCTAACAGCTACTTTTCACTGAGGGCACCCTTCCTTCCCCAGCTTTTGGGCTCCTTCCTTCTCTTCCAATTTGACTGTCCCTGTGTCCCAGCCCCTTGGGGGCATGTGGTTTCTATCTAATTGTCTAGTTGTCCATCCACCTATCTACCGTTTACTATTCTTTCAATAAATTAATCTGTGTCGATGGGAATGAAAACAGCCTCTTCATTCTGTGGATGTGTGCTTTCTGATCTCCTGGCACAGGACTGTGTTGACTTCTATTTTCTAAATTAGACTTCCTATGATAGTATGAAGTACATGTAGGACTGGGAGCGGGGAGACCCACCCTCCCATCGTGCCGGCTCTGCCACCACTTAGCTGTGAGATCCCCATCCCCCACTTAGCCCTTTGGGAGCTTCATGTGTAAACAAATAGTGACACGAGATGATTCCTAATGATCTGGATGCCTAATCCATTTTAGACCAGGTCAGAGGGGCAGGAGGTGTCCCTGTGCGTACCATCTGCATTACCCCATAGGGGTTCCCATCTACATGTAGGCGAATGAGTATAGGACAGGGTAAAGAGCACAGACTACGAAGCCAGCCTGCCTGGGCTCAACTGTCACTTTATGGCTCTGTGTTCCTGAGGAAGTTACTTAGCCTCTCTGTGCCTCAGTTGTCTTACAGGTAAAATGTAAATGAGGATGAAAACATATCCCTCATGGGACTAGGTGTGATATTACTTAGAATAGTGCTTGGCACATAGTAAGTGTCTGGCCAGCATCGGCTTTTACAGAGAAAGTGAGTCCTGCTACAGCTATCCCTAATTTGCCAGATTCCAGCCTCACTCAGTTCCACCCTCTGAGACACTGATTTGGTGCTGAACATTAGGAAATAGCCCCTTCGGAGTCATTGCCTTCCCGGAATCCACTCGTGGTCAGAGGCAGAAAGGCATGCCAGAAGACTGTGGCTCCTTCACTTGGCAAGACTCAGCACAAAAGCCACCAGGACACTGGGAGTCTTACCTTGACTTCCGAAGCCCCAACTCCTCCTATCTTGACCTCCTGGTCGGCCACCAGGATACGAAGTCCTCGCAGCCAAGCAGGCCCCGCGTCGGGCTTCTTCTTGTTGATGTCTATTTCTAGATACTCGGGCCGCTCGGGGCAGGTCTTGAGGAGGGTGTAGGAGAACTCGGCGGGGAAGGCATAGGAGGCGCCGTCGAAGGTGTGCAGTACCTGGTTCTGGCTGAGTAGGCACACGGTCTCGCGCTTGGGGAAGCAGCCCTGGTAGCCGTCCTCCACGGCGCACACCTCCCCACCCCGGCAGGTCTTGTTGAAGCAGTAGACGTCCCCACCCTCCTCGCACAGGCACTGCACTGTGCAGTTGGCCGTGGCCCAGAAGAACTCCCCCATGGTGTAGTAGTGGCCATCAAAGTCACAGCCGCACTTGTGCAGTGGGACGCACTGGCTGGTGCTGAGCACAAAGCCTTCGTTACACTCGCAGCCCTCCGTGCATGGTGCGGCACAGTTCTGGGAGGCCGTCAGGTCCGCGCAGGTGTCCGGGCAGCTGCTGGTGCACACGGAGTAGTGACTGAAGCTCGGGCACTGCACCGTGGACACTGACGTGGGGGAGAGGAGAGAGCGCGACAACAGGTGAGTACCCGGGTGCTGACCACAGGGCTCCAGCACCCACAGGGGCCTGCAGGAAGGGCACTCCTCCTGGACCATTTAGCTCCTAGAATGAGGGCCCAGCGGCCACTCATCAGGGAAGAGACCTGAGGTGGTATCTGTAGATACGCGCTCCACTGCTTTGTGATAACCCCTGGGAAACATGATTGAACTGTGAACTTGACTCTTATTTGATCATCTTGGCTGAAGTAAACTTCAAGTTGCTATCCTAACTAGACTAGTTGCATTGTTCAACACTGATATACTATTAGATGATCTACAACCATCAAGATGTTTTAAGATCTTCAACGGAGGGGCATGTAAGTTGAACTGATCTTACACAGCACGGCGCATTCTTAGGAGGAAATAAATCTAACTTGAAGGACAAATAAAGCATGTAACCATGGAAGGAGGCACTAGAAAAACATGAAATTTCTAACAGGGAGCTGCTCGAAATACCTAAGTGACCAAAGAATACTCTGGGACCTTCAAAATAAGACAGAACTTTGGTTATCTGAAAAGAATGTGTGTGCCTGTGCCTCCAGGGACTGGGTTGGAACTACGTGCCTCCTCAAGGCCCTTCTTGCCTTGGAAGCCTCTGGTTCTTATTTTAAGAACATGTGAGTCTACACAAATGTTTGAGTCTGGTTGAATCCAAGATTCAGGGTCTCAGGGGACTGGTACACTAGTCATCTGAATCAACTAGCGTTCATCCCACTAACATGGGGGAGGGGTGGGGAATGTAGAAGATAGGAAAATAGTACCACCAGGTGAAAAAAATAGCTATTACAGGTGATTTAGTTAGGCAATGTGGATGCCCTTAGATTATAAAAGGGTCTTATATTATATCAAAAAAGCCATCTTTAATCTCAATTCAAGTCAGGATTTGGGTGTCCCAGGCATCACACAACCGAGCAACAAGAAAACAGTCTCTTCCTGGTTTGATCAGTTCTCTAAGGACTGAATCTGATACATGACGATTTTGTGAATCCAACCGACACTGACAGGAAAAAAAATTTTCCTTTAGCCTTGAAACTCAAAGAAACTTTGAAACCTTCTCACCTGCATGGGAATCTAAAATGCATGGATATAATGTTCTGGGCAATCCTATGGAGAAAAGCAAGGGCCACGAAAACAAAACAAAACAAAATTCCAAGAAACTGTTACTTTGTTTAGTTTAAAAATTTATACGACCAGGACAAGAGAGTTTAATGGGATAGAAGGAGAAAACAAGATAACTAAATGGTACAAAATGCTTAATGTGAAAGGTAATTCAAAAGAAACTGAATTTCCCCATACTGTTGGGGCTTCTCCTAACCACTTAGCATTTCAGATAAAGGGCTTTCTTTCCTGACAGTCTATGCTCCCCAGCCACAGCGCTTTCCCCACCAGCACCAGGGGGTTGGAGGAAAGCTATGGAGCCAGAGACACAGAACCTAGAGGGATGGACAGTAGAGAAGAAAGAGCCACAGGACAAGTGCTGTCGGTTCCATTTGGGAGGTGAGTTGTTTCCCCCAAGGCTGGTTTGGATTACTCAGAGCAGGATCTGTGTTTACTCAATGGCCACAAAGATCGCGGCCTCCACCTCGGAAAACCCCACCATTTTGCCTAACTCTGGGATAGCCATCCCAGGACAGGGCCTTCCTGTGCCCACGCATTTCCTGCCACGTGATCCGTGTTCCCGGACCATGAGGCTCATCACTGGCTTCTCATTTCCTGGCTATGGTATTGGGTGGGTGGGTGGGTAGGTGGGGAAAGTAAAGACCCTTTGTTCATTCTTCCTAATGTCTGGTTATTTTCACCTCCCCCTCACTCTTGGGCGGTTGGTCTTAACGAGGAGATTTTTGATGGAGCCCAGAAACCCTCTCCCTGGCCCCCTACACCAGTACGGCCTTCCTTTTGGACAGGACACCAGCTTACCACACCCTGTCTGGACTCGCCAGTCTCCGATTGGAATGCCAAGGGCTTGGCACACGAGTGCGTAGGCTTGGATGGCCTGACAGAGGAGCGTCCCGTTGTCCCTCACGCTGCACAGGTCATACACACAGCTGTGCACAAAGGCCGTGGGGTCCACAACGGTGCCACACTCCCACAGGGGGCCGTCCGTCTTGTTGAGGAAGCCACAGTAGTCGGGGCCAAAGAAGAGTGCTTCGGTGACAGCATCACACACGGTGCAGTTGTCCACGCAGCCCGAGTCACACTTCCAGTCGGCGTGGTAGACCCGCCAGCTCTCTCCGAGATCCAGGACGGACATGGCCGGCCTGCCGTCGGGGCGGAGGAAGTCATCTAGCGGGTTTTTATTGTAGTTCCCACAGAGCCCGCAGGTGGAGTTTATATAGGAGCCTGGGATGGAAATGGAGGCGTAGTGCTGGCCGTCAAAGGTCACTAAGAGCCCAAAATCCGTTTCCACGGCAGTAGACATGCCGCTCTGGTAGACTTTCACCGCCCCCAAGTCTAAGGTGACCGGCAAGGAAGTCACTAGGTCATTAACCTGCCAACAACAGTAATAGTAAAAGGCAGGTGAGCAGGTGCCAGGGCAAGGGGTCCAGCTGAGGTTGGGAAAGGGAGGCAAAGCAACTCAGTGCTCCAGAGACAGCGACCCCCCCCCCAGACTGCCTGGGGTTCCCGTAAGCTTGCCTTCCATGAAGGCTGAGGCCTGGGGGAGCCCTCAAAGGCCGGGGGGCATGAGCCAGCGGAGCACAGTGTACTGGAGCCATGATAGACATGCATGGCCATCACCACTCGAGACTCCTCTGGGGACCAGGTGGCTGTGAATCCTTCCTGGCTGGCTCTAGGGCTAGCTTCCAAACTTTTCATGAAAGACTACTTAGCTTGTCTTTCCTGTCCTCTAAATTCATTCCTTGAAGTCTCAGCTGAAGTCCCATATTTCCCATGACCGTGTCACTGCCCACAGCACTGCCTGACCCCTCCTCCCCGCTGAACTGTGGACCATAAACCAGTCCCCACACTGTAGCTTGGAAGCTGCCCTGGTGTTATTCTCTGAATGTTTCACTCTGTCACCTCCTGATGCCGGCGCTACGTCATGTAATCATTCAGCAACAGCCAACAAACTTAAACGCTGCTGGGTACCAAGCACTATGCAGGGCACTGAGAAATAAAGAACAAAGAAAATAATTGTCCCTGCCCCTCGCAGAAGTCTCAGTCTACTGCGGAAGAGAGATACAAATGGATATTTATAATATCCTATTTTAAATGTGCATTCAGGGATCATGCAAAGGGAGAACAGTAAATGAGCCCTATTTCCAGCCTCAGGGGATCACACAAGACTTTCTGAAGGCAGTTCAGCCTGCCCTGGGTCTTTAAAGATGAGCAGAAGTGGCCGAAGGCAGGGGGGAGGCAGGGAATTCCAGGACAAGAGCATGAAGGCAGAGGTTTAGAAACAGCTGTGTGAATGAGGGGGCATTCATGAGGGTGTTACTGGACTGCAAGGGGGAAGGGGTGGCCAGGGATGAGCCTGGACACACGGGCAATGTCCCTGGTCCCTTCATTCCACAGATGGCCATTCAGGCCTTTCTGCCTGTCGAGCTCCGTTCTAAGAGCAGGGGATTAGCAAGGAGTGAAATGGACACAAATCTCTGCCCCACGGAAATTCTATTTTAGTTGAGGGGACCAAGAACAAACAAAAGAAATAAATAAAACGAACGCTAAGGAAGTGCTAGGAAAGAGGTTTTCGACTTGAAATAGGACGGCCAGAGGAGGAGATGTTTGAGATGAGGAAGCAAGCCACACTGTTTTCTGGCGTGAGGGTGGATCCCACAGAGGTGACAGCCAAGCCCTAAGGTGGCGTGTGCCTGGGTGCTCCCGGGACCTCAAGGGGCTGGCATGGCTGGGGCAGGGACAGCAAGGAGAGGGCGGTGGTGGATGATACCAGAGAGATAAGAGCAGCCAGAACAGGGAGACCTTTGTCGGCCATTGTAAAGACGTTGGCCTTGACGCTGGGCAAGATGGGGAGCCAAGAGGCTGTCCAGAGCAAAGAATGACATGATCTGACTTCCGTTTTAGAAGAATTCCTCTGGCCTTCGCACTGGGAATAGACCTCAGAGGGGCCCTTCAAGCCATGTTTTAAAACAAAACAAACTCCACAAAATAAAAAATAAATAAATAAAACAACTTGGATTTCTATTCTGCAGAGAAGGCCCCGAAACGTTTTAAGTAAGGGAACGGCACAGTCAGATTTGCGTGTCAGAAATCCCGCTCTGGCCAGCGTGTCAAGATTAGGAGCAGAGAAGCCAGACAGGGGACGGACGCAAAAGTCCGGGAGAATGAAGCAGGAGGGCCTGAACTCTGTGCAGACATGCGAGGGTGGGACAAGCTCTTGGAGAGTCCACTCTGCAGGACCTGGTGGTTTTTGCAGTAGGGAGAGAGAAGTGGGGGAAGAGTTGAGAGTGTGTCCCACATGTGTGGCTCACATGAGTTGGTGGCTTGAGAAGCCTCCAACAGAGAGAGCTCACTTTCTGCCTTTTTTACACGCACCAGGCCTAGCACTGGTAGACATCACATCTGTGTCCGGGATGGAACGGTTAGCCTAGCCCAGTCCTCGGCAGGACAGCCTATAAGTACATAGTCAATGCCCCGGACCCATACTGATTTCAGGCGCCCAGGAAGGACAAGGGTCTTCACAGCCACCATTGTGCTACTTCCTGAGTTTTCTAGGAAGTGAAGCAGTAGCCTATCCAAACATCACTCCTAAATTTACCCTGGTGGGTGCCGTGTGCAATTGCCTGTCTCTAGAGATGAGTAGGACTAAATGGGGGGGGGACAAAAAAGTAGACTTAAGAATAAGCCACGCTACAGAGAGCAGCAAGTGGAAAGAAAGACCTAGAAATTGACTGATCCATCTTTACCTCCCAGGCAGCAGGTCAGCCAACATGCGCCATTAAAGCCAAACTATAAGGAAGGTCCACTTGCAAGAGCACTGGATGACTTTTATGTACTGTCCATGCTGAGATGGAAATGAAATCTTCCCTAAGGCCGATATAATTGTAAATCCCAAATGTGCCCTCCTCCACTCTCACTCAAGCTCCTGCTCACCAAGGCAGTCTTCTCTATCTTGAAGCAGGAGCCACGGGGTGGCCCATCTCTGGGTACTGCAATAGTCCCCCCCCCCCCGGTTTCTCTGTGTCAAATCTTGTCCCTCCTAGACTGGCTTAAGCCCTAGGCTGACCACAGTTCATACCTTCTTTCCTGGTATAAGCGTTCAGTGCACTCCCATTCACTCCTACATGAAACACAGATTAGAGAGTCACTGTTTGTCCCCCGCAGTGCTCAGAGGAGCAGCTCCTGGGTGATTTCCTCCTTCATTCCTCCAGTCCCAGCTCTCAACTCTCGACTAGCCCGCAGAAGATGAACCTCACCTCTTAGCCTCCCTTATTCTCCCTGTATTCAGGTCATTTCCTCTTTGACAGGATGTTGGTGGGGAAAGAGAAGTAGAGTCGTAGAAGCGTACGGTCTTAGAACTAAAAGGGATTTTGGTGGCAATGGTAGTGTGGGAACCTCCATGCATAATGTGCCTACTGCTTGCCAGTCTTTGTACTAGATCTCCCGCATGTGGCTGTTCCTTTGCATCCTCACGACAAACTTAGAAGGATTTTAGCTTCTTCCCCTTTTGCAGATGTGGAAATTGAGGTTCAGGGCTTGAAGACTGGTAGGTGACAGGGCCAGACTCTCACCAGCTGGGCTCTGAAGTGACTGCTCTCTGCTGGCTAGGTCCCAGGGCTGGGTAGAGGTAGCTAAGTCCAAAGACAGCTCTTGATCTGGCCTCCTAGACACTATCACCCCATTGTACAGATGGAGAAAGTGACACTCAAAGCACACTCAGCTGGCAGTGTTGGCACAGGGACTGAGCAGCTCTGACTCCAGGGTCTGCCTGCTATCTAGCCTTGATGGTGTTTTCATTACAGCATCCTAAACTACTTGGGTTTTTTGGGGGGAGAAATAGGAAAACTGAGAAGCATTAGCTAGAAGGAGACATTTATTATATATGGATTTTAGCTGGCTGCCTTTAGCCCCCACGAGCATATAGAATCCTAAATTGCTTGTTTTGTTATTTGAGACCAAGCCACAGAGGGGAAATTCATATACAGAAATCAGTCCCCAGCTTAAGGAGAAAGGTGCTCTGTACTTTGAAAGAATGGATCTTGCTGGCCATTCCCAGCCTGGTGTGTCTGGGGAAGTGTGTCTGGGGACGTCAGCTGCCTCACAGATGTTTCCTTCTTGCTTCCCATCCCTCCATGCCTGTCCCTACTTCACCCGGGGTGGGGGCTCTGCTGGCCACAGAGCCGCCCTCCCAGCAGAGCAAGTGCGTCCAGAGAAACTTGGAAGCCATTCGGCAAAAGGAAAAGGAAGACATTGTTAGCTCGCAGTTAGAGTCGCATAACCTTTTCTTTCTGAAACATTTACATTCATATCCACATCTCCCTGTCGCTACAGAAAATTGAGGAATCCATGCCCTACGCTTGGATGATGGAAAAGAGCCCCACAAAATTAGCAGAGCTGCTGAGCCTGAAAGAGACGGCAGTGCCCCTTTCCTTCTGAAAAAGAGTCTGACTGTGAGTGAAAAAGAATTTTAATCAAAATGGAAAATAGAAATAAAGCATAAAGCTTTCTTCCTCACCTACAGATACCGTACACATCATCCCCAGAATTCAGGCAAGCAGGGGAATGCTGGAGAACGTTTTTCTAGCTTGAAATAGTAGCATCTGCCTACAAGGATAAGTATCGAGCTCAACAGCATGATAGAAATTTAAAAGGGAGAAACTCCAAACTTCTGTACCCAAACTCGTACCTTGATTTGATATGCAGAGCTGCCCCTAGAGCAACTAACCAAAGAACAAGCACATTGGCACTGCAGCCACAGTAAAAGCTCACTTTTCTAATTATGCCCATGATAAGCGGTGCGGATCTACAACGGGCAGAGCCGGGAAAAGTGGAATTAGGTCCTTGGTCCTGCCTTTTGTTGGGCATGCTGTGTCAATTAAATCTGTAACACAGATTTTAAAAAAGAAACAAATCCCTGCCTTGGCTCCAGTTCCGGTTTGTAATCTCTGTAATGACCTTCATGCCTGGGGATTAAGGACTGCACGGGGGTGGAGCCATCAACCCCTTGTGGTCTTGGCTATTATCGCTGGAATAAATACATGGTTGCAACAAGGTTGGCATGAACATTATGAAAATTGGGGCCTCCACAAATTGAGTAATTGCTAGTGGCTTTTTGCTTTTCCTCCTTTATGGATGCCCCTGCTTGAAATCCAGGTGGACAGGGACAGGAATCATTTGCATCTGCTAAACAGACCAGCAGAGACCCACTTTCTTCGCTCTTATTCCAGGCAGGAGTGGGGATCCTGCGAGAGGGTGTTTGGACAAAGCTTTCCCTGGTCCCCTGCCTCCGCCTCACCAAGCCCACTCCTGGTGCCTGCACATGCCTCTAGAAACACCAGTCGATTTGGAGATTTCTCTAACAAGGAAGCAGCAGCTCTTAGGCAAACAGGATGGGGGATGGGTGAGGATTGTTAATGAGTTACGAGTGTGTACTCCATTTTTGTACCATCTCCTAGGCATGACCCTCTGGCCACCACTATTGCAAGTCAGGTCCATGAGAAATGAGCTTACCTCTCTTCCCTGTTACTTCTGAGCTCAGACATGTGTGCATTTGTGTGTGTGTGTGAGAGAGGCAGAGAAAGTGTGTGTGAGTGTGTGTGTCTGTGTACACCTATGTTTACCAGGTAACTAGGAATACGAATGTACTTTAAGTTATAGAGCAGACAGGCATATCAAGAAGACAGCTTGTGTTGGCTCTTGTACAAATAAAATTTAGCCTTGTAAAAAAGTTTTACAAGATATTTGCAAGAAAAGAAGAGCCATGCATCTCTTTGGAACAAACATCACCCAGCAGAACAAGCAAATCTGAGAAAGTCTTCCCCGGGCTGAAGAATCTCCAGCTTCTCCAACTTCCCAGGAAGGATGGAGAGGGTCTCACCTTGACTTTTCCATTGCTTCCTTTGGGGATGAGAATCTTGTAGCCGTTGACCTCCACAGAGAGCTCCTTCACCCAGGAGACCGCTGAGCCCCCGCGGTGTTCATTCTTGGCCTCCACGCTGAAGAAGGGGAGGCTGGAAGTCTGCAAACACTGTCGGGCCAACAGGTAGGCACAGGAGCCTTGGAAGTGGAAGAGGAAGCCATCAAAAGTGTGGTAGTGTGGCTCGCCGAACACCACGCACGTGCTGGTCTCCACGGGGCTGCAGTAGAAGAATTTGCCTTTGGGCTCGCACACTTCGTAGGGGCTGCAGGAGGCCTCCTGGCAGTAGATCTCATTGTTGAAATCCAGGCAGCGGCACTTGATGGTACAGTTCAGGTCATCCCAAAACACCTCCCCTCGCCGAAGGAACTGTCCTGAGGAAGAATGACATTAGAGCCAACATTTATGGAGCAGTTACCCTCCGTGCCAGGCATGGGGCTGATGCCTTCCCTGCACTCTACCACATAACCCACACGAGAACCCTATTTGGCAGGTGTTATCCACCGTGCTTGACAGAAGAGGGGACTGAAGTTCAGGGCACTCAGGTGCTCAGGGGAGAAGCCATGTTCCAGGACAAGGCTGTGGGCATCCAGTCTACCTTGTGGCACCATCGTCTCCATGGCTGGTGAGCACACGCTCATTCAAGGAAAGATACGTTGCCTTAATCCATGGCAAAGGCTATGACCCACAGAGGTCATATCCTTCCCTCCAGGAATGCGAGGAAGGCTATTCCAGAAACAGACCCAGCTTACCCTGGTAACTTAGCAACACCGTTGCTTCATGTGCTAATTTGTTGACTCGTTCACTCACCCATTCGCTCAGCAAACATTTTTGGGGGGCCCTGTGTGTACCAGAAGAGATCAATAAGCATGAATCAGGAGTCAGACACACAAGTGTAAATCCCAGGCTCCCTGGGAGGATTCTGGAAAGGGCTGCACTCTGACTTCAAGGGCTCGTGAATCCTTCAGACGCTGCTTATACAGTTGTCTTCTCTCTCCCCGCAGGCCCTGTCCAAATCTAGTGCTTCTCTGTCTTTATCCATGGGGTAGAACTTCTGGACAGAATCTAGGTCAGGAGGAAAATGGAGTCGGGGCCGAGGGGTATGCTGATTTAAAATTATTTACTACTATTTATT
The DNA here is from genome assembly GCF_902655055.1 of Lutra lutra. Classification (NCBI taxonomy): domain Eukaryota; kingdom Metazoa; phylum Chordata; class Mammalia; order Carnivora; family Mustelidae; genus Lutra; species Lutra lutra. The sequence goes on along the minus strand of NC_062287.1, from coordinate 16,914,225 downwards.
TGATAGACAATCCGTCTTTAAGACCTTTTCTCTAAATAAATGATCTCCCCCCACCGAAAACGTCAAACTTTGCCTGTTGTTAGTATCAACCCTCAACAGAAATAGAAGTGTCTCTGGACTGGGGCCTGTGATCTTGTCCTTGGTTTGATGTCAGAGCCAAGAGACCTGGAAAGTGGTCATAACTCTGCCATCAGCTTCCAAGACTCCTGGCTTGCTTCCATCTGCCTCAGGTTTCCAACCTGTAGAATGTGCGCAGTGCTATTTTCTCGTCCCTGTCCCACGGGGAGCAGTGAGGCTCTCCCAAGGCGGCACATGTTGAGAGAGGGAAAAGCATTGGTAAATTGAGGATGCCGGGAAAGGGACGTATCGAAGGCACAGCATTAAGAAACGTAAATAATATTACATGTCAGGAGTTCACCATAGCTCGAAACTGTGGCTTAGGAAGACGTCTCACGTTCTTTTATAAAACTGAAAATTTAGTGAAAAGCATGGCCTGCAAGATTAAGCCAAGCAGAAGGCATTGGCTGCCTCAGGAACAGGCCGTTCTGTGTCTGTGCAGCAGCAATGGTGATGTCTCCACAGGCAATTATGTTTCGTACCTGTTGAAAATAGAGCCCAAATATGGGATAATAGATCTTTCCACATTCCCAGGAGGCCATATGCATCAGCCCTGAAGACAGGCCCCGAACCTCAGTGCTCTTTGGCACGGGTCCAGACTGCAGACACTTGAACAACCTCCACTAAGTATGATTTCCAGTCTCTGCTTTTGCAGGCTTCCAATAAATGAGAGGAAAATGCCTTTGAATAGAGGAGGTTCGGACCAAAAGGTAGACGCTCTGAGATAATTTTGTTTGCAAAATGATGATACAATAAAGCAGCTCGATGCAAATTTTCCCCGGCTATCGCCCAGGCCAAACCCAACCCTCATCAGATTGACATATGTCTGGTGGTGCATGAGAACGTGCACGGCAGTCTGCAGAAGGATATTGAATTTGTCCTGTATGTGAAACCCAAACCCATAACTCAGTGGGGGAAAGAATGAAGTCAAAGTGGAGACTCTACATGGCTGGAGTCTGGCCAGCTCTCCAGCGCTCCAACTCCACAAGCCGATGTTTTCTATGATCCCAGCATTTCGTTCCCAGGACTCAGGCAAGAGGCTGTCACTGGGCGCTTAGGCTGCATGGCCATGGCCAGTCAGCTCTGTGATGCTTGGACCCAGGGGCGGAAGCACTGGGTAGGTCCCTAGTCCAGGCCATAAAGGGGAGAGAGATAATGTGGTAATTGGTTTGGTATCTCTTGCAGACCTTAAGGGAAGCTGTCTTTACCTTTTGTAAGGGAGGAGGACACCATCTCTGAAAGATGGGTGAGTTTTAGAGCTAAGATCTTTCCCATCCAGCTTCATAATAGCTTGGGTTCAAAACATTTATTTATTCTTCAGAACTTGGAGGACTTGGACGGAGTCCACAGAGACAAGGATGCCCAGGCAGGGCCATCTGTACAGATGACCTTTCATTAGAGCTGAAATCCAGAGGTTTGATATGCCTGACTGCAATGCAGGGAATGGGGCCGAGGGTGTGGGCATTTCAGGCCTGGGGAACGTGGTTTCCTGTGTATTATACTGACTGAAGCTGAGTCAAAAGAGAAAACCGAGGCTTCCCAGAGCTTCTGAGACATGCCGGTCCCCAGACCATGCTTCCTATTGGACGGGACAGGAGATCTGCTAAGATCTGCATCTCCCAACCCAAAACTTTCTTAAACATCTACAGACATTGTCTCCAGGGTCTTCCTCCATGCTTCCGCAGCCCCCTCCCCTCTCACCCAACCCAATATGTCCTATATTGTGTCATCATTGTTCCCGTGGCTGTCTTGTCCACCACAGCCGTGCCATGGGAGCCAGAGCTCCTTCATCTCCAGCACCTAGCGGAGTGGCTAGTGCCTTGTTGGGGCTTTCAAATATCCTTTGGGAAGAAGCAGTGGCTGGCTGGCTCAAGGGACAGATGAGTAGACGGTTAGGTGGATAGATGGACAGCTAGATGGAGGATGTCCTAGTTCTAGGTGCCATAGCCTCCATTCCGGGAGCAGAAATACCAACAGAAACACAGTTTCCTAAACACTTTCAGACATGTAAGCAGCAGGAATCTATAAGCCAGAATGTTCTTGGGAGAGTCATGGGCTGTTTTGCACATGCAAAGAGGCTTTGTTAGCTCAGAGAAGGCCCCCAACTTTGGATGTTAATGTAAAGAAAACTTGGGAAGGCTCTACTACTGCTTGATCACACAAACCCAATAGCAGCTTTGATTGTCCCCAAATTCCTGCATGTTCTGCTGCTGCAGAGAGTTTAGGAGAGGATGGCACTCTCTCCCCTTGCTTTCTAATCATACTAGGAAGTGCTGATTTGCTCTCGTGGAGCCTTGGCAGTGTTCCGAGCTCGCCCACTCCCGCAGATCTACAAAATGCAGATGGCAGAACAGGAGTAAAGAGGGGAAGAAAAATGGAAAGGGGCGGGGGGGAAATGGCAACAACAACAACAACAAAAATAATGTTAAACAGGAGGGCTCCCTTCTGTCCCTCTGGCTGAGCAATCACTCAAGAGCCATGTCCATGTTGGAGCTGTTTTGAAGAAGCAGCTCTGTTCGCACCCCAGGCAAGGACTACAGAAAACGCCATGGAGCAAATGCCGGGTTTCAGCTCCTGGTGTGATGAATGTGCATGCTAAAATTACCTTGATCTCCATTACCCAGCTGAAAGATGTCAAAAGAGGAAGGCATCGGCAATGAGCCCGCCCCCGTGGCTTAAAAGGCTGCCTGTCAATCTATACTAAGCAAACCCTACTCTTGCATGGAGAAGAGGAAAAGCCTTTACCTCTGGAGGTGCAGCCATTGGCTGGGTCAATTTCCTTCCCATCTACTTTAAATGCCCAGCGGCCTGGAACATTGACGTTCGTGGTCTCTTGGATATTCACAATATCAGGAGTTCTTGACCCGGGGAGGCTGAAGAAATTGGTGAGGTTTCCACCATTAAATCCTGCCTAGAGCACAAAAGGAAGACGAGACTTGAACACAAACAGCATTCTTGTTGGTTAAGTAGCCTCAGCACTTGCAGCATCTGGCACCCTGAAATCAGGAGACCCCTTCTCCTGGAGTCCCCGGAGCCACCATTCCCAGGTGAGAAAGGCTTGCCTCATTCGTGCCATACCCCGATGAAGATATCAAAGATGGGCAAGATTAGCCTCGCCCTCCACCTGCAAAACCAGACACACTTCTCTAGCTAAAAGCTAGAGGAGCTTGCCGGATTCCCTCGAGGAGGCTGAGCAGCATAAGCAGAGAGCAGAGCTTTGGAAACAAGATGGAGATGAAATGGAGAGCCACCAACCTGTGCCATCACACCCCCAAGGCCGGTCAGGGGGTCGCCGCCGCTCGCCGTCCCGGTGGTCCAGTTGATTTCATAGTAATTGAACAGCGTGAATGTATAGGATCCATCAGACACTAGGACGGCCTGGAAGGTGTTCACCTACGGGATGGATGGGAATGGATGGTCTCATGACTTCCCTCCCTAGGAGCTCCTCTCCCCAGCCCCCTTTCCCCTGCACCCTTCCCACTCCCAAGCAGCTCGTTGCTGCTCCAATGTTAGTCCTCAGGCCCTGCCTCTCCTCTGAATTTGTTCTCACCCCCACTGGGGGAAGCAAGACGTGTGGGAGCAAGCACCTGAAAGAGAAATTGCCTGAGAAGAACCCAAAGGCTGACTCAGCGCCCCTCTTAACAGCTCTGATTCAAACCCGACAGCAAAGTCAGAGGCCCATCTCAGCTTGTGGTTATGCGTGAGCACCTATAGATGGCAGCATGAGAATAAACTACAGGAGGCGGTCCAGGCAGGGGAAGGGCTGAGCAGACACCTGTTCCTAGAGCAGGGGGTGTGGGGCGTGGGGAGACAGGGGAGGAGAGCCACCAAATGCTCGGCCCTGTGACTAAGGCCAAGGTCTGCACTATGTTCCCTCACTTACTAGAAGACACCACAAATCCTGGAGCGATGTCTCCCGTTTTTAAAATGAAAGTTAGAAAATGATTTTTAAAAAGCTCTACCTGGCTCTTCTCACTGAGTACTTCTGCATCACTTTGCGTCTGAAAAATTCTCAGCACCCATCTGCACCTCAGCCCAAGGCTAAGGCGGGCAATTTTGTGGCCCTTTCCCATCTGAGAGCTTAGAAACAAAGGGCTAAGGGAAACGAGTTGCTGGAAATTTCACAAGGACCCGGCAGCAGAAAATGCGATTCAAGCTGGAGCCCCCAGTCTCTCTCTGCATGCGCTGTCATTACGCGCTGTCTTAATTTAAACTTCTTAGGATAGAGACGTTATAGGACTCCAAAAAACCTTTGCACATGGTGCTCAGAAACAAGCTATAGCTAACTCTGTCCTTTACTATTTCCCTTTGTTAATCTGTACCCCTTGACACTGGTTTTCACGCAGTGTAAATAAAAGCAGAGTTAAAGGAGAGGCTGCTTTGACCTTTTCCATTGAAGCCTTCCTCTTTTCCCAGCTGCCTGATGCCATCCTGGTTAATATCCCATCAGACACAGAGGGAGACCCAAATCCTTATCCTGTGTAATCAGACTGGGGTAGAGGATCTTGGAAGCCCCAAATCTCCCATCCTAGACGGTCCCGGAGAGGGAGACAAGGATCAAGGAAAGAAAAGCCCTTTTTATAAATGAGAACTCTCTCCTCGGGCTCTGTGCTAGCCATGGCCGATGGTGTTTATGATAGAGCCCTGCAGGGAAGGGCCTCCATTCTTCGGCCCAGCTCAACAAAAGAGTTAAGTAGGGCACAGAGATGTGTGAGCAGTGAGCTCAAGATGGCTCCAAGATCCCCGCAGGGTCAGGTTCTGGAATCAGGCATCAAGTCTAGGTCATACAAGGTTAAAGGGCAACCCTGCTCCAGACCAGGATTTTTCCCTCAGGAAGTAAATCCCTTCTCCTAAAATAAAGTTGGAAAGATCTCTGGCCCAAGTGGCTCTTGGAAACAACCCGGAACTTACCTCAAAAACCAAACAACTACCCTAAGAATACTACAAGGACTGGCTCACCAAACGCTCTCACACACCCTACATATACGTATCTCTTCAACATTCCCTCTAAGACTCCTCCAGATCCAATTTTGGACAGAAGGGAGAGGGTGGGGGGATGGGTGTTAAGGAGGGCAGGTGTGGTGATGAGCACTGGGTGTTATGTGTGACTAATGAATCATTGAGCACTCCATCAGAAACTAGTGTTGTACTATGTGCTGGTTCACTGGACATAGCAAAAATTTAATTATTTTTTAAAAAAGAAATTGCATTTTCAATTCTTGAAAAGTCCCTTTGTACTTTGAAGGACTTACGTTGATGCCTGGAGGAGCCACATCAGGAACTGGGAGTTAGAGGACATTAGTTTGAACCTCGCTTGGCCTCCTGTGAAGTTCAGATCTCTTTGCTTGCCCCTTGGGCGAGTCACTTAACTTCTTGGGGCTATTCCCTGACCTTGCAGGCAGAAAGAGTTCCATTTACTACACAACAACCTTGTGGGATGGTACACACAATGGCCTATCACCACGCTGGGCTCCAAGTAAGCCCTCAATAAATACTAGCTTTCCTTCCCTAAAGTAAACATGTCCCCATCCCTCTGCCTTGTTCTTGGGCTTCCGTGACACCCTCCACCTCTAAGAGACTTCTCATGCCAAGTGCTTAGTTGGCCCGATGATGTGTGTTCCTACAGAGGAGGGGAGTCCTGGGGTGACGGGAGCTGGGAGAGGAGTCCATTTCAAAGATAGGGATGGATGGACACGAGCTGTCTTTTCTCCAAGGAGCCCAAAGCACTTAGATGCTACCTCATTCATCCTCATTAAAAGAGTTCTTACCTAGCCCAGAAACCTACTCCAAAGTACAGAGCAGAAGGTATCTAAATTATCTTGCCATTTTTATGGCCAATGGAAGTTTTTTTGGAAAAATGGTGGTCAGCATTTGATGGGCATTTGTTCTCCTTCTTTTTTTCCCCCACTGACACTAAAATTTATCGATCGCTGGCATCCTGCATTTTAACGCTATAAGGTATGAGGTTTAAAGGACATAAAACATCACCCGAGGAGTCGTTAGCAATCCATAACATGACAGAGGGAAATGTATGCTTCTTGAGAGGTTATTTCTAGCCAACGCATCCACTGGTTAAACTTGTGTCTTTCTGTTCTCCAGAACCATTTAGTGGTAAAGTGCACCTTCATGGTCGGGTCAGAAGTTGATAACATACAACGTACTCACCAAGGGGCAGCCAGGGATGGCCAGCCCCACGCTTGTCCCCCTCTGTCTCTAGCTCGGTAGTTTCTATTCCATCCCTAAACAACTGACTCTTTGCCAAAGAAATTGGAAAACAGATGGGATTGGAAATCATGCTAAGAAAGCAGAGGGCAGATTTTTTTAGTGTCTTTGCTTACTGGAAATTATACAGTTGGAACGCGTCTGCGACTTCAAAGGTCTCCACTGCCAGAGTCACCCAAACGGGCCGCAGGCTTTCGTGAAAAACTGTGTCCCTTTATGTAGAAAGTTGATTATCTCTGCGATAATGCCAGTGATAATCTTTCTTATTTGACTTTTATTTGACTGCTCATTTGGGATTTCAGAGCAGATGTTGAAATTTTATTCATGAAACGCTTTAACTGCCCACTTCAATTAGCATCAAATATGAATAATTCCAGACCTGGTCACAATTTTTAAAAAAAGGTCATAACGTAATAAAACGAGCCAGGTCATTTATATCCAAAGCCAGTCCCTTATTTTCCTTTTCCTACAAGGTTTTGTGAAAAAAGGGGGGGAAAAAAGAGCAGGGGAGGGGGAAGGAAATTAGCTGATAGAGAGAAGCATTTGTGCCTCTGGCAAGAAAAAAGGATCTTTGGGTTCCTGATGGGTCCCTGATCATGTGGCCTGGCTGAGGTCACAGGGCCTCAATCAATTTTCTGCAAAATCGGAATACTACTTCCTGCAAGGAAATTGTGGAGGGGCTCTTTGTAGACATTCGTAATGATTAGTGATAGGGATGACATGTCGGAGATATCACAGCTGACTGGCCTGGTTGGGTATGATGTCTCCCTCTGTTTCCCGGAAAGTGGGTGGCAAGACTCATTAGTTTAACTCAAGAAACTGACATTCCTCAGCTCTAACAATTAGATTCCGTCACAGTGGTGAAGAGGGACAAGAATTAGATGTCAGGATATGAAGCGGAAAACAGAAAATGTGAATTATTACAGGTGTGGTGCTGCTCCCTCCATAAAATGTGACTTCCTCCCACGTCACGATGAAAACCCAAGTGGCAGAGAAGGTGGCCATGTCTTTGAAGTACTTCCTGATGTCCTTGGTGGCTCTTTTCAAGATGACAGGGTCCATGGTCTCTCTGTAATAGATCTCGCCTCGAATTCCATTGTGAACATCGGCCCAAAAGGGAGCAATGAAGGCCCTCCCATCCGTCAGGGGGAAGGATTCTGGCGTGAACTGACTCACTAACACATTGAAGGAAACTACTCCGTTGTTATTCACCTGCGAAAATAAGACAGGGTCGGCACAGTGCCTCCAAAAGTGTGACAACTTCAGAGTCACAAACCAAGACAGACGTTTGCCTAATCACATGAATGAAAACAACTTTTAAAATTACTGAATCAGAACCCCCAAACACCAGCTTCCCCCAACTCCACAAGGAGGTTCGCTTACTTCCAGACAAACTCATTGGTTTTCTTTCACTTTCAATTTGTGGTCAGGCTTCATTTCTTATCAATAATCAGGCTCATTTTCATGTTCTTTATGCTATCTCTATTTACACGTACCAAATGCATTTGTGTGTGTGTGTGTGTGTGTGTGTGCACGTGTGTATGTGTGTGTTGGGCCAGGTAGGAGGTAATGTGGTCCATAAAAACGATCCAGCATCACAGATGCAAAATAGACAGAAAAACAGAAAAAATAAAAACTCATGGAAGCAAAAAGTTAACTTAAAAAATTGTAGAGCCGTATATTAGACCTTGACAAAAGCAGAGCCCAACACTCCGTCATTGAACGCAGATCTCAGGACCAACCATATCCCCCTCTGAGGGAGGCAGTTAAAAGACTTCTATTGATTTGATTGACTTTGCAACCACCCTCTACCCAGAACAAGGACAAGGTTACAACCTACAGACCCCCAGTTCCATGAAAGTTCCTGCAGTGTGATGCCTTCTTCGTATCATCTCTCCATAAAAATGGAGACATGAAACCTTTACATTGTATGTATAAATGACTATCCTACGGTGACTTCTTCATGATTTGCAAAAGACTTAGTAGGCTTATTAAATGACTAAACCTACTGCAAATCACAGTCAATAAGTACACTCCACAGACACAGGACCTGTACGCAGTTCAGCCTCTGCCTCTGTCTGCAGCCCCATGAGATTGATTTCACCCAGTGGTTTATATGGCTTCAACAGCAGAAATGTCTGGGATGGGGATTCTTGCAATTCCTGGATACAAAAAACCTAGAGATCACTTTCCTGTACATTTCAATTGCTTGGTATGTTCCTATTAATCAGTAATATAATGGACATTAACAGTGACCCGGATCCCAGAGGGAAGTTATCAGCACCTGGGCCAAAGGTCCATCAACCTGTTTTGGAAGCAAGGGTGTGGGGTTTGGAAAGGAAGCTGGAGACCCAGCTACAAGGACTTTAAGAATCTACTGTCTGAGAGAGATAGTGAACAACGCAGAGGCTTGAAAGAGATTGCACTACTCAAAGAACTGGAAAGCCAGGAAACAACTTGCCCTTAAATAAGTCTGCTCCAAATTAAGGACCCTCCTTTTGCAAGGGCAAGAATTATTCAGACTCCATGGTACAATAGAGGAGGAAGAGGAGATCAATGAATTGCCTATCTCTCAGGGGTCTGGGAGAATAAGGCTTCCAGAATGGAGGTCCTGTGCTCCTCCCTTATCCCCCAAATCAGCTCAACACAATCATCTGTTAGAGACTACAGAGGCTCTGCTGTAAGTGGAACCCAAAAGGCATTCCAGGATGCCAAAGCAATGTGTTTGCTAGGGAATTAACAGCTGTCACTAAAACACACAGACTAGCACAGCAAGTTGGTATTGACTCCAGTGTATTTTGATTATATTCTGTAGTTAAGACCAGGGGTTCTCAAACTTTTGTGTTCATCAGAGTCACCTGGAGGACTCATGAAAACCCAGATGACCAGGCTCCCTTCCCAGTTTCTGATTCAGCTGGTTGTGGGCAGGCCCCAAGAAGCGACATTTCTAACAGGCGCTGAGGTGGTGTGGCTCAAGGACCACCGGTTGGGTAATGGATGAGGGAATGACTTACAGATGGGGGTCCACCCCAATTTCTACCTCTAAGTCTGGGGACTATGGAGGTCCCAGATGCAGCAATGGCTGGAGACAGATGCGTGGGGGTTTCAGCTCTTCCTTCAAGGCAAGACGCAGAATAAAACAGGATGTAATAGAACCGACATGGGCCTCACCCCAGGCTTTAAGGCCCAAGATAAAGACAGGTTCAGTCGCTCTGAACCTTCTCAGTGTGCAACAGTCTCAACAGCGACAAACTCAAAGATCCCCCCCACCAAAAAAAGAAAGAAAGAAAGAAAGAAAGAAAGAAAGAAAGAAAGAAAGAAAGAGCGAGCCTGAGAACACAGGTGCCCAGAAGGGCTCTGACAGCAAATGGCACCATTTTTTCATACAGGTTTGACGATGGGACCCCATGGCATATCTCAGACCCAACAAGGATGGCCTGCTCTGCAAACAACTTAGATATAACAGTTGATTACCCTCTACCGTGCCCTGGCTCTATTCCAAATTGGTAGGAAGCCGAAGAACAGCAGACGCCTAAACTTTTCACACCCCCAGAAGGGAAAGAAAAATGATACGGCTCCTATTGTGGTTCAGTGTATCTTTTTATCTTGTCGAGGAGCAGAAATAATGTTTGTGGCATTGGGGCCTCTGCTTCACTTCTGTGTTTAATCACCCACAAAAGCAATTTATTGCCCTGTATACTCCTCTACTATGAACATTAGCCATTAAATATACCTTTGACTTTCTTAATCATAAAACCTATCAGCTCATGAAATCTCAGAACTTGTCGCTCTGGCAGCCAATAAATCTTCAATTCCCGGAGCCCTGGATGAAGGTATTTAAAATGTTTTCCTTAATGACAAACAAGGGGGAGAGCCACAGAGCAATAGCCGGGCTCCTCTTCCACTTACGTAGACGGTGCGGTAAGGCACGCCGAAGAAGAAAATAGGGGTGGCCAACTTAATCTCAGATGAGCTTCCATCGTCTACTTTAGGGGTTTTCGTGTCATTCTGCCAGAATGGATACATGAGCTCCCTGGGCTGAACTGTCGAGAGAGACGAGGGTTAGATAGATGGCAGAGCCTTCTTCTGCTTGGCAAGCCACTTCCCTCCCACCCACTAAAGCCAGCTTCTTTCAGTAAGTCTTACAGACGACATGCAATTCAGACTGCCTTTTCATTTATCCTAAACCTAAGCCGTACACAATGCATTATCTTCTGCCTCTGGAAAGGGGAGAATGGGAGCGATGCCATTTCTCCTTAGGAGAAATCACTTCATGCTTCATTGCTACACTTCCATACCTTCTGGAGAAAGCAATGGTTAAAAGGGGCTGGAAGGTGGTGAAATCACCCCAGCCTGGAGCTCTCAGAGCCCTGAGAGAGGGGCCTCTCTGTCTGGCATGGCGTAGGACAGCTTTATCCCTGATCACAAGGCGGGTTGGGAGAAGGTGGCCCTGTGCCTACGAACCTCCCTTCTGGCTCCAGATTTCTACTATCATGTCTTTTCCTGAAAGGAGTCCCCTCCCTCCTGCTGCACAGTAGGGGAAGATACCAGATCCCAGAAGGAAATAAACAACAGTTGGAACCAGGACAGAAGTGGGAGGAGAGGGTTTGTAGTAACTGGCCCGTGAATGACCTCCATTGAGCCTGGCCCTGTGAGAGGGCTCTCTGCCCAGCTCCTATTTACAAAAGACAGACATGGGAGCCTCTGGGACGAGGGAGCCTGGGCCCCAAGAACCCTTTGGAGAGGATGCATGGGGCTCTTACTCAACACCCTGGTCAAAGGTGAGAGTCTTTGCACAAACACACACAGCTCCCCTCCGGTAAACCACACCACCACCCTTCCTGGCAATGTGGCTTCTTCCTCAGAAGTTTCTCGTCTCAAGCCTTGCAAAGGTGACCCAGTTTCAGTGAGAGAAATTCAACAGTTTTCCCAGGGTCTACGTTACTCATGATCAGGCCCAATGGCGTCTAGGAAATAATCTACATTTGGGGTGTATCTTTTCTCTGCTGCCATCCTTTCTCCTCTTGAATGAAAAGAGAACAATAGGACATCATCTTTTCTTCCTTTTTAAAAAATTGTTAGTTTTCAGGGACAGAGGCAAATCCTCTAGGGGCTTCTGGCCCTATTTCTTGAGGTACCTGCTTACTGTAATCCAGATGTTAATACCCGCTTCTCAGGTCAGTGCCTCTCCTTGGGAAAGTCCCCGCTTGGTCCTGATAGAGCTGAGATGCTGGCAAGCACGTGGCCCGAGGACCATCCGACTCCTTCAGGAGTTTTTAGTGAGGATACAACAGCTCATGGAAGGGAGAATGTGGAGTGGCCAGAAAGCAGGACAGCAGTGCCTGGTCAAGGGCCAGCGTCTCTCCTTCTAGAGCAGGGAATCAGAGAGATCTGCCTGGTCGGAGAGCTAATCTGTTTCCAATGGCTACCATCAGAGGAAAGCGGGGAAACTAGCCCAGGCATTAGTGCATAAGCATTGTTCCCCAAGCCCCAGAAGTCTCCGGGAAGCCAACCAAACTTGAACCCTAAGGGGTGCTGTAGCTACTGGAATCAGACGAGCCCTCTGCCGACGTTCTTTATTTAACGCCACAATCAGTAGGCCAAAAGGGCTCTTTAAAATTCATATTTACACAGAAGTAACAAATTCCAAATTCCTAGAAAGTAGGGTTTTTTTTTTAATCTCTTTATAATCCCTATCATAGCATTATACCTAGGCACTTACTAAATGTGAAGGGTGAGGTACTTTCTCAAATTAATAATAACAAATCAAATCATGTCATGGATTTATCCTTCATGGGGAACATTTCGGGAGCCATGCCCAAGCGTGAATAAGAGCTAGAATTCACACTGAATTGTAATCTTTTTAATGACAAGATTAATTCATGTTTGGGAAAGCACTGGCCAATTGGCCTAGGAGAGGGAAAATCCATACTTTTCATGGAGGAGACAAGAAAGTCTGGTTGATGGAGGTCATCCCTAACTTCTTTCTGTGCTCTGAAGGTAAGGCAAATATGCAAGATTCTTCTCTCCATGAGTGATCCTAACTAGCTCATGATTTTAAACAGGAATGAATGGACCGCTCGAATTTTTCCCATTTTAAGAAGAACACAAATACTGTATTTGTTAAATAAGTAAGGTGCTTTAGTTAGGGAGGAGGTGGAAACTACAGTAGTTTTCACCTTCAAAGCCACTACTCTTATAAAAAGAGAACTTGTAAACAGCACGGCCTATCATTAGCATCAGAGTTAATAAAAGAGAGACTGTCCCTACCCACACGGGCTTCAGGCTGAGAATTTCACAATAAACATTAACTATGTTCCCAGAACTTTTTTCCCCCACCATATAAAACACAGTATTTTTAGAGCGGGAGCAGGAAGCTAGGGTCTGTGGGTCTCTCCTTACCGTGGGGCTTCATGTTGCTGTTTATGTGCTATTACTGTTTAAGTTTATCCAACTCTAGAAAAATGTTAGGGCCACGCATGTCTCACAGATCTGTTTGTTCAGACTTGGAATCATGTGGCAACTGAATTCAACAAACCAAGCAAAGGTGGCTTGGAGTGTTGGTCATAAAAGTTTCAAATCTATACAGACCTTCCGATCTTTCTTGTCTAAAATACAAAAACAGCAGAAAGAAATGTTTGTGGCTTCTCACCTATCCCGGGGGCAATGCCACACAGAAAAGGAATCACAGGGAGGGAAAGAAGTTTCTTGTTTCACTTCTCAAGAGTTTTAGATTTATGCCATTGTAGAAGGCCAGAGATTCACAAGTTAAAGACATGAATGCCATTGGGACTTCCTGATTTGAGCTAAAACAAGTGTATTTTTAAAATTTGGTTTAAAACATGTGCCACAGTTAAATGCCCTAATTGTAATCAATGATCAGGCATGGGGTACACACATTACCTCCACCATATACTTTTAACGAAAACTATCTGTACAACTTTTAAAGACCTCTTCCATTAACATGGAGGCAACCTCGCATACATAAATTGCATTTGAAGTTAAATAAGAAAAAATAAGAATGTAATTGAACATCACTCAAAGTTAATATAGTTTGCCCCTGACAACGGAATTTGATTTACTTTTTCTTGTTGTATCTGCAGACACATGTATACCTGCCCTGACGATCACAGTTCCAACAAAAGTATCTCTTTATAAATTCAAGAGCATGCTAATCAAGAGATTTATGGAATTCTGTAGTACTCACCTTGGTACCGTACGAGTGCGAAGATGAAAGAGACCCAAATTCTAAGTAATGATGAATAATTCATCCTGGAATTTTAAAAAGAAAAAGGGAAAAAAAATCCCCAGCTTGCCAGAGTAAATAGAACACCAGGTGTGTCTGGTGGCAAATCCCAAGACACATCACAACCATCATAGAATAAATTCACATAACAACATCAACAGTTCTGCGTCAGGTCGAAATTCCCCAAATGCCGGCAGATCCTCCCAAGTTCAATGCTTCATGAACAAATTAAACTCCCTCCCTCCTCCCCCGCACCAGGAGAAGCCAGTTTGGAAGTATAACAAGACAATCCAAATTGTCAGGAAATTATATGGAATCGATGAGGGTGGCCAAGAGTAAAGGAGACCCATCTATCCTGCGGCTATGAAGCACGAGAAATAGGACCAGAATCTAAAGATGCAGGTCCTGTGTTGTGTCTCTAGAATAAACATGCACCCTCTCTAAGACCTGGCTCTCCTGACGTTTAAAACAGTTTTCAATCAGGATCAAATGAAAGTCGATTACAGCACAATGTGTTTCTGCAATTACGAGGATTTAGAGTTTTGCCATCGCCTTCTCTACAAGATGGAGCCAATCCATTATTTTGGAGGACTGACCAGATTCACAGGTAATGTCAGACTGTCCACCGACTTTCCATAGTGAAATGAAGGACAGCCACTTTGGTCACAAAAAGGAACCACGCTGGGGATTGCTCCTTGGAATTACAATAAAAATAGAAGCTGGGACGCAGCGAGTAATTAGTTCCGGCAAATTAATTAAAGAAGGAACATCACAAAAGTGAATTCGTTTCATCTTAGTTACGATCAGTTGAACTGGCGGCTTTACCCTCTGTCAGGAGCGTGGATGGTCTGTGCCACTCCGTATATGTTTGAGACGCAAACGTATACACATGAGCTCCAAGTTCTGCCTACATCTGTGGGAGAACCAAGTACGGGGAGGGAGGCCAGGGAGACCGTGCAGTTTGCTCACAACAGAATTCTCAAAAATAAAAACCCTCCTCGTATTATTGGAAGCTATTGCAATTCAGCCAAATTTTCTTGGAAAATCAGTGGATTTACCCTGGGAGAGTTTTACTGTAAATCTTCACTATCTGGCAGACCCATTGAGATCTCAAGCACATAATAAATATTAGTCCATTTGCTGAAAATGGTACTAAGCCCAGCAGAGATCACCCATAGCTATAGCACAGTGAGATGCCATGCAAGGTGAAGACTTGAGCCCTTAGGGAGACAGTTCAGAGAGCAGTAAGGAGGACGCATTTAAGTATTTGTATTTATGAGAAAATGTCACTAACCTGTTCTGCAGAGACTGGAGGAACTGTCAGAAATATTAAGCCAACTCTTGGTAAACCAGGCAAAAATTAGGTAAAACAAGAATTCATGTCAGTTCTCCCCTACTTGCTGCCAATAATTTCTGATTCCTGAAATGATGTCTGAATGCCCTCCTCGTAAAACCAAAAATTCAGTTAGTCCTGCGCTAGAGTCAGATAAGTGTTGGGTTGCAATCAAGTTTTTTTCTATTGATTAAGGAAAAGAAAATCTAAAGATCAGTTTCAGGATTGCGTAGAGAGGTTCTTTTCCTGAAAAACTAGACCTTTCTTTCCCCCTCTTAAAAAAAAAAAAGAAAAAAAAAGTAGATTCAGATGGAAATGTCAGGTACTTGGAGCTGAAACCTTGGTCCTTTCTGATCAGAATCACTTTGCACTGAAAAACACAAAAAGAACCCCCCCTTCTACCTTTGTACCCAAAAAAAAAAAAAAAAGGCAACTGTATAATGTTACAGAATTAGCATCCACCAGCATGGGATTAGAACTGCAAACAAAGCTGCTGCTTCTAACATTTAAATGAAGTTGGTTGTCTACTAACGTCTTTTTTTGTGTCTCTGATTTTGAACGGTTGCCACAAATAGGCTCTACTCTGGTTTTTTCACAGGTATACGTCAAGTATTTAAAGGCGCTTTCTCAAACTTTTCTAGGTTTTATGCCTTCCCTTTACTCTCTGACATGCCAGTGTGTAGCCTGATAGGGCCAGAGTATGTTCCTGTAAACCCCAAGGAGGTAACCAGTGCAAGCCATGCTCTTTCACCAGGAAAAAAAAAAAAACAAACCGTTTCCTGAAAACCTCCAATGATACCCCAGGAGGGTCCTCGGAGGGAGAAGGGGGTGGCAGGCGCCTCCTGATGAAAATTTGTGGCATTGGGAGCCAAGTAAAGACATGTTACATCTGATGCAGATTGAGGAAGTCTGCCTAAAGGCATAAAGTAAGTCAAAATATTCAAAAACTCCTCCAGATTTTTCTCTGACCAGACATTTAAATGCCCATTGTATGAAAAACTGTAATTTCAGTTTTGAGCAAGTTGTTCTGAAATGATTGAGAGTGCTTGGGGAACTAATATTTTAGTCTGCCTTATTCAGTATTTTCCCCCAAACATATGATAATTTAGTAGGTTGTGCACATTAAACCTACTCTATCTCTACTATTATGAATTTTCCAGGTAGATTTACTTACAGATGTCAAAGGACTATTTACATCCAAAAGGCACATGTCTACATAACAGAACATCTAACTTTTGGGGCGCTGATTTAAAATAAAATTAAATGCGAATCCAAGACCTCCTAGAAAAGCATTCTCCTTGCCTAGTCTGTACTAAGGCTTTACTCCTGTAGTCAACCTAAATGTCTTAAAGCAAAAGACTCGGCTGTATTTGAAAAACTACTCGTGGCATTATAATTGCTTTGGTTTTCTTTCTTCATGCACTCAAGGATATTTATATCTTGGTCCTTTTGACCCCCATTAAATGCATCCTTAAGGCAGGACTGGGAGAAATGCCATCTGGGCATAACCAAATATATGAGATGGTAGTGTAAGTGAGTCAGAGTGACTTTGAGAATCTGGGTGCAGGCTGGTGCCCGCTGCTTGAGGAGAGACTGGCCTGGCTTATCACTGGTTGGGCTGTGTGTGTGTGTTCTGGGTGTCCGCTCAACGGTCACAGACAGGAGAATGACAAAAGTCTCCTTTTCTGCCAAGTCACATCGGCAGAAGGGCTGGTTTTGTTGAAGGTGAGAAGTGGGTGAAGATTTTTGACAAGATGTAGACCTAGCCTGGCGGTGGGGAGGGGTGGCTCGGAGCTCGTAACCCAAGATGTGTGTGCTTTGCAAAGGCGGCAAAAGACCGATGATGCTGCTTTTCAGGTAAGAGGAAAGATGCCTCCAACAAAACCAAAAAATGTAACTCCGTGAAAACAAGGGGAAGGGAACTTATGTGCTGACTGTTTTGTTTTGTCTTGTATTTCCTAGGTTTCCGGTGCCTGTTCTGTGAAAGAGTTCGTCAGCTTTGAGCCAGTGGGACTGGATGGAGTGAGAAGTGTGGTTGGCCATCAGCGGCCAACTGGTAGCTCCTTCGGACTCAGCCTCAGTGGAGGAGCCAAGGGCACGCTCTTCCTGGGGCAGCCCCCCCGCCAGTGACTGGGGCAGTAGTGGAACAATAGTCTAGAACGTTCCATCCAAAGCAAGCCTTCTCTAATGGGCAGGTTTGCTCTGGAGAGCCTAGTGGAGCTGATGAAGACTACAGGGGCTTAACAGAGGCAGCTCTAGTATGCCAAAATCAGAACCCAACTGGAAAAAGCTTATATATGTATATTTAATGTATTCTATATATAATTGCATATATAGAATTGACTATATGTATGTACTACAGGTACATACATATATGTATATGCATGTGTGATGGCATTATCTGGGTAAATACCCCCAAAGATTTTGACTCTCCAGGTTTCTCAAGACAGACATGTCCCACTCTACCTCATTAAGAGCTAACATTTCTCCCAGCACTGGGAGGATTCACTCTCCCCAGAAGCTGCTCCCATCTCCTCTTCTGACTGCCAGGCCTATAATCAATGTCCAGTGGCAGCATAATCCAGCCAGGGAGATGCTGGGCCTGAGGAAGGAAAGGGACCACACCCTGAAGGAGCTGTGGGACCTACCAGCACATCCTCGCATGGGATGGGGAAGGGGAATATCTATGGGACTGGATTGTGAGGGTGCTCAGTCGAGGAGTCTGGGCCATAACAGAAGAAAGGAAAGTTTTATGGACTTGGAGGCACTTTCTAGGGATACAGACCTTAACATTCAAGGAGCCTGGGGGTAAAGCAAACTCAGTGCTAGGCCAGCTCCTGGAAGCCTGGAAACAAAGTGATGGCCCACACTGGATGATGCTGAAGTGTCTGAATTACTGTAGCAGATGGTAGAAGGGATGAAATGCCCAGAGAAGTGAAAATGCTGGATCAGATACATTACTTGAGTCTGGGAGACCCATGAAATGATCATGTCCCAAGGGAAGGCCCAGAGGACAGACACATCCTCTACCAAAGCTGGTAGTAATACACTGGTGAGAGAAGCACCAGCATCACTAAGAAAATCAGTGGTGGCTCCCTTCTGCAGTCCCGGGTTGATGGCAGGACAGGTGATCATACAATTTGGCTACCTGATAGCAGTGGAGAAGATGGGCCCCTGAAATCATGGAGACCAGGAGGCAGCACTCTACTGCCTGAAGCGAAGGGAGTCATAATCTTCAAAGTGACCAAGAAGATCACAGTGGCAGCCAAGAGGGCCTGATCCATAGAGAGCTAAGGAGATGATTAATGGAGCATGGCATTCCAGAGCAAAGTAGATGAGCAGCTGACAAGGGGATTGCTTACTATATATAATCCAAAAAGTACAAAAATTGTTGATCAAGAGACCGAAGGCAATTATCTCCCCACCCCCAAAATGTTTGATCCCTTGCTCAGTTGGTGGATCTGAGTCAGTTTTCAAATCTGGATCCCGTACACTAAAAAGGTAACCAGGTTCCCAAAGAGAAGGACCCTTCAACACCATGACAAATATGTGTGGTAATGATTCTCCCACTCCTTCCCCCAAAGACCTCTGGCCATTTACTCTATAGGGACTATAGAAAGATGTAAGGAGAATGCCTACATAACTGGAGGACTGCGGGACAAGGGGTTTGAATTAATATTAATACCCAAAGACCCTGGTAGAGTGGGAACACCTAGGGGAAAAAAAAAGTGGTTCTGCCCAAGTCCAGCTTATCGTGAGTCCACAGGGGCTACAGACCACCTGGATGTCATTTTCCAGGTCCCAATATGTGATTGGGATTGATGTACTTTGCCCATTGGGCCCTTTGTCGTTAGTGTAAGAGCCATCATAGCAAGGACAAAAGTGGATCTCCCCAATCCAGCTAAGGTAGCAAATACAAGAGCACTGCATTGGGGGTCGGAGGAGGATAGTAAAGATCAGCTCACTCTTAGAGAGTAAGGGTGGTGGACTCAATCATATTCCATTTAGCTGGCCAGGATGGATCCTGAAGAATGACTCTTGACTTCTGCAAGTTCGACCAAGCAGTAGTGCTAACTTACAGCTGCTGTGCTAACATAGTGTCTTTGCTACAGCTGATTAACGTCAATTCAGGTACATGGTATGTGGCCATTCATTTGGCAAATACATTTTTTTTTTTCCTGTTTGAATCAGAAACGAGAATCAGAAGTAGTTCACATCCAAATGGGCCAGATAACAATATACATGTATAGTTTCGCCCTGGGGCTGAGATATGGACTATTTGGATCTTACAGAACATCGCCTTGAGTCATTACTCCGGTACCATCAAGCTGACTGGGCAAAATGAGCAAGAGAAGGCTATAGCCAAGAGGCCTTGAGAAGACACATGTGCTCCAAAAGATGGGAGATAAATCCCTCAAAGATTCAGGGCTAGTCCCTCAGTAAAATTTTTAGGAATCCTGTAGTCAGGGACATGCTGGGGCCTCTCCAAAGTAAAAGACAAATTACTGTATCTTGCAACCTCCTTACAAAGAAATTCTTCCTTTTTTCTTGGTTTCCTTGGGTTCTGGAGGCCACACATTCCACACCTAGGAAAACTACTCCAGGCCCCATTCCAGGTGATATGAAAATCTGTCAACTTTGACTTAGGCTGAGAGCGGAACAAGCTTTCTGCTGTAGCGCTAGGCTTAAATGCAAGTGACCTTGACACTTGGGTCATATGTTTGGTAGACCCTTTGTTGGAGATGTCAGTGGTGGAAAAAAAGACAAAATGGGGAGTCTCTTGCAAACCCTAGTGGGAGAACCAGAGCACAGTCACCCAGAGTTTTAGAGCAAGGTCATGTTATCTGTAGCAAAGAATAACCACATTTCCTGAAAACCCACTCCTGGCATGTAACTGGGCCCGTGATGGAACATTTGACCAAGATATGTGACCATGTGTCCAGAACTTCCCATCATGACCTGAGTCCTATTGGATCCACCAAGTCATAAAGTCAGGGGGATCCAACAGCAGTCTATCATAAGATGGAAATGGTAAATCTGGGACTGGCAATGGCGAGCTGCCTGACTACGCAGCACAGACTCCACACCACCTGCCATGGCTGCACCACACCCCCTGAACCCAAATGACACATATGGCTATATGTGGGGTGGGGGGTGCACATGATGAGCTGAAAGAGGAAGGAAGATCCTAAACTTGGTGTATAGATGACTCAGCTTGGTGAGTGTATGCAAGCCTAAAGCAGATGGTGGCTGTTACAGCCTCACTCAGGGGTAGCTTTGAAACAATGGTAAGGGGACATCGTCCTAACGTGTGGAACTTGTGGTAATATATCTTGTTGCGTACTTTGTGTCAAAGGTGAAGTGTTCTGAGGTTACACAACCTTGCAGGAAGTGGTGAATCAAATAGCTAGCTAGATAATGACCTGGAAGAAAAATGCTTGGAAAATGAGTGATGAGGAGGTCTGGAGTAAACATGTGGATAGACAGATGGGAATGGACACGAAGTGGGAAGATCTTTGCATGATATGGCGACACCTGCAGAAAACCCAGCATCCACTACCAAAGAGGGACTCAACAACCAAGAAGACAAAATGACTATACCAGGGGTGCCTGGGTAGCTCAGTTGTTGGGTGTCTGCCTTCAGCTCAGGTCATGATCCTGGGGTCCTGGGATGGGCCCAGCATCAGGCTCCCTGCTCAGTGGGAAGCCTGCTTCTCCCTCTCCCACTCCCCCTGCTTGTGTTCCCTCTCTCGCTGTGTCTCTTTGTCAAATAAATAAATAAAATCTTTTTTAAAATGACTATATCAATTGCTGTGAGGCAGCCTCTATCAGTGCTGGTACGATGGAGACACACTGAGAGTGGCCACACAGCAGGGACGGAGGTTAGGAATAGGCCCAGTGGCATGAACTCCCATTTAGCAAGGCTGGCCTAGCTTCTGTTGCCTCTGAGCATACAACCTGCCAATCACAGAGACTAAAGCTAAGCCCGCCACGTGTCTCTGTTCCTTGGGGAGACCAGCTGGCCCCTTGGAGGCAAAATGACTGCATTGGAGGGGCCAGTAGTTCCTTCCCCCAGGAATGGACCTCTACTCCGCACTATGGGTTGGCTTTCCTGCCCACAGAACCTCAGCCATTACCATTAATAAAAGGCTTATAGAATGCCTGATCCATAGGCACAGAACTGCATGCAAAATAACATCGGACTAGGGAACCCACTTTATAGAAAGGGGATGCGAGTGTGGCCCGTGACTATAGGATCCACTGGCGGGAGCACAAATGCCATGACACAGAAGATGCCACCTGCTCCAGCACTGAGAGGAAAGGTCGAAGGAGCAGGGGAGCCACGGGGCTTGGAGATGACGCTGAGAGGATGGGTACTGCCCTCCAGCGTACTGCCCCATGTGTTGAGTCAGGGTCGTATGATGCAGCGCCCCCTGGAGGAAGAAGAATACATGGGTCGGGAACCAACGTGTGGAAGCCAGGGTGGTCGGGCTTGCCACTACTCCCAATGATTACTAAGGGACTTTGTGCTGCCCATCCTCATCTCTGGGTTGTGCAGACTGACTTCCTGGTCCCCAGGAGGGCACACTTTCACCGGGGGACACAGCGAGAGTCCCAAGGAGCTCTAAGCTATGGCAGCGATGCTGCTTGGGCACTTGGGCTCTTTGTTCAGAGACTAGCAGGAATGAAGATGGGCTACCATCCTGTTAGGGGTCATTGCCCCGAGGAGCAGGAGGAGATGGGGCTGCTATGACATGACGGATTCAAGGGATAATGTGTATGCAGCTCAGGTGACCCGTTTTGGTGGCTCTTCGTACTCCCCTGCCTAAGTCTGAGCAGCATATGTTCTCCAGGGCCTCAGACTACTTAGGAATTAGGGCTTGGGAGAAACCACTAAGTAAACACTGAGAGCAGCAGGGGGATGGCTCAGGTGATAAGATGACAGCGGAAGCAGGAGACAATGGTTACCAGTTGTGACCCTGAAATCAATTGCAGTGTCAGGGGCTATAGTCCATTCCCCTAACCGCTCTCTTCTAAGGTTCCACACAGGAAAAGAGGGCCACCAGAGAGTGAGAGGAGGTGGCCCTCATCATGGAGAGTGGGATCTACACATTGCATGGAGTGGTCTGTGGTAGATACAAAGGTGCACTGCTCAGATCCGCCTTCGAAAAAGGAATGCTCTCCTGCCACAGAGTAGGGTAGGCTGACAGCTTCTGGCCATTGGCTCTTTCAGTATTTACATCAGTTTCAAGCTGAAGTTATGTTCTTGTTGTGTTTCCCCAAGTGATGACTGAGAAAAGTGTTGGTCAAGGGCCCCAGGCAGGACTCCTCTTTGCCCCAGAGCACCATACTGAGTTGGCAGACTGTCAGGTCTACAGCATGGTCTGTGCCCCTCCTGTCCAATCCTCCTTCCCCTTCACTTTTACACAGGTTCCTCCCCAATAAGCCTTCTGCAGTCCTAACTCTACTTTGGCATCTGCTTCCCAGAGAAGTGAATCTCGGATGCTGGTGCTTTGAATAAATTTACAAGCCCTCTGCAACAGAACATTTTGCTCCATTGTATAATCTGCCATGGAGGTTCCAGATATTTCTGGAGTGTAGTTGTACCCCTTAACCACTGATTCAATGACGTTCGACTTCCTAGATCTAGTTCAATAAGGCGGTTACATCTAAGGCTATACTTACATTCTCCCTGAAAAATGGTAGTTATCCATAGCAGGATCCTTGAGATGGAGGAGTTGATGCGGAAGCAGTTATGCTCTTGAAGACTTCTCCTAAACAGTAAAGACATTCAGAATGAAATGATTCTGAAGGGCATCACGTCTGCATGTTTGCTTCTAAGCCTTGGAATCCTCCCTCTTAGATATCTAGATTAACTTTCATAAATTGGGATGCTCATGTACTCTGTTGGATTTTCATCTTTTCTGAATTAAAAACATTTTAAATTTAATGGAAGTATAGTTAACATATATTAAGTTAGGTTCTGGTGTGCAACATTGTGATTCAACTGTTATACACATTATAAAATGCTCAGCACGATAATAAGAGTATTACAATATTCTTGACTGTATTCCCTGTGCTGTACTTTCAATCTCTGTGACTTATTTATTTTATAATTGAATGTGTGTACTTCCTAATCACCTTCACCCATTTCATCCTCCCCCTCTCCTTTGGCAACCACCAGTTTGTTCTCTGTATTTATTTATTTGATTTTAAAGATGCCATTTATTTATTTGAGACAGAGAGAGAGAGAGAACATGAGCAGGGGAAGAGACAGAGAGAGAGGGACAAGCAGACTCCCCACTGAGCAGGGAGCCTGATGTGGGACTCGAACCTAGGACCCCAGGGTCACGACCTGAGTGGAAGGCAGATGCTTAACTGACTGGGCCACCCA
This sequence comes from Lutra lutra, assembly GCF_902655055.1. Taxonomy (NCBI): domain Eukaryota; kingdom Metazoa; phylum Chordata; class Mammalia; order Carnivora; family Mustelidae; genus Lutra; species Lutra lutra. The sequence goes on along the minus strand of NC_062287.1, from coordinate 16,890,912 downwards.
GGCATCCCTGTTGACTGTATTTATGAGTCTGTTTCAGTCTCTCTGCTGCTGTTGTTGCTATTTTTTTTTTAAGATTGCACCTGTAAGTGAAATCATATGGTATTTGTCTTTCTTTGTCTTATTTCACTTAGTATAACATCCTCGAAGTCTATTCATGTGGTCATGAATGGCAAACTTTCCCTTTTTATGGTTTAGTAATATTCCACTGTGTATAGACACCACCTCTTCTCTGTTCATTCATCTATCAATGGGCATTTGAGTTGCTTTCTTATCTTGGCTATTGTGAATAATGCTGTAATAAACATATGTCTTTTTTAATTAGTGTTTTTGTTTTGTTTGGGTAAACACTCAGAAGTGGAATTACTGAATCATATGGTAGCTCTATTTTTAGTTTTCTGAGGAAGCCCCATACTGCTTTCCAGAGTGGCTGCACCAGTTTGCCTTCCCACCAACAGTGCATTTTCTCCACATTCTCACCAACCTTTGTTATTTCTTGTCTTTTGGATATAAGCCATTCAGTTTTGTTTCTTATAAAAAGTAAACAAAGCCAAAACAAAACCTGACGTAAAAATTATTTCTAAATTTTTTCATATATATTAGTATCATGGTGATAATCACTTAACTGCAAGCTGAAAATATCGGGAGTCCAAATTGTACACAAATGACCTGGAACCTGTTTTTTTAATAATTAATGTTATTTGCCTTTAAGTAATATTTCTTTTTGGGCTGGTCTTATTCATTCTAGATATTGAGCTTGGACTAAGCTAAAAAAAATATGGCTTAATTCTAAGAAAAATGGCATTGGCTCTTTGAAAACCACATTGAATGACACTCAATGACATAATTAGTTCATTAACTAATCAGCAAGATTCTCTAGATAGAAGATCTAATAAAAGACGGTCATCTCTGAAATCTAAACAAGCACTCCAAGATATTTTCTGAAAGCGACTTTAGTATCTGTATCTAGCCAAGGAGTTTGGAATAGTTAATTCTGAGGAGACCCATATAACCGAAAAAGCTCACAATGGGCATTATTCTAACACCCTTGCCAGCACATTAGCGACAGAGCCGGAAGGGGGGCGGGCAGACACACTATACCCCATTCACCACATAGTCCCGAATGGCTCCTCTGAAGGAATTGCACCGATCTGTGAGAAACAGCCCTGATCAGAGCTTCCTGTGGACAATAAGCAGAGGGTATCAGGCCTATTAATCCATCACTTTTCAAGAGCACTCAGCTGAAACAAATGCTCATACATTGTTAAGGATAAATAATACATATACCTTCTCCTGCAGAGGTGAAATCTCACCAATGATTAAAAATTAGATTCCAGAGGAAAGATGGCTCATAAGACAGACGATGTGCATGACTCATGCAAATTTGTAATGCGTTGAATTCTGGTGCCTCGCTTTGCATGCCTAACTGGGGAGAACCCTATCTTGCTTGCACAAACCAGGAATCATATATCAAGAACAAGATCAGTAAAGTCTTTGTGCAGGGATGTGACATATAATAAAACCGGGGGGAAAAAGTTCTTCTTAGGTATCTCTAATGGAGAATAATTTGGCAATATCTACCAAAATTACAAACACTTTGGCCTTTTCATCCAGCAATCTCACTTCTAAAAATGTATTCTATAGTTTCATTTCAAGTATGTAAGAGAACATATGCTGTTTACTGCAGCAAACTGAACATAGTAAATAAAAGAGAGGGAGAGTTAGAGGGAGGGAGACAGAGAAAGAGAAAGGAAGAGGGAAAACTCAAATGTCTATCAATGAGGGTTGAGCCAAACAAATTATAAATTATGTCTATAAATGGAATATTATATACTATACTGCAAACAAAGGACAGCGTGATTCCCAATGGACTGCTACAGAGATCTCCAAGATATGTTTCAAGTGAAAAAAAGGTGCGTATTAGTGTATAATATGCTAACTTTGCTGTATAAAAGGGGAAAAAGATATATTATTTGCTATTATTTGTGTAAACTCTGGAAAGACACATAAGAAACTAATAAAAGTAAAGAACAGGGAGTTAGATGGGATTTTCTAATGCAGACACATAAGAAACTAATAAAAGTAAAGGACAGGGAGTTAGATGGGATTTTCTAATGCATGCCATCTTTATGTTGTCTGATTTTTGAACCATGTATTTTCTATTTAGAAAATAGATTCAAATGTTTTTTGAAGAGACTTCTTTTTTTGTAAACAAATTGAAAATCAAACCAAACCAAATTTTAACACAGCCAAAGCAATTCATAATGGCCTGTTTCTACTCCTCGATAGTAGAGTAGAGCTTACATCTGCCCTCCAATGTATCAGATATTTCAGAAAACATTTTTTCTCTTCTCTCTGTATTTTTTTATGTCTGCCTCCTCTCATTCTCATTTAACACCTTAATTGTATTACTTACAGTGACGACAGAGCATCCAAGGATGAAGTCTGTGTAGGAACTGGCAAACTGAAATCGCATTGTAATTTTTGGCTATTAATTGCAGAACATAACAGATAGCCTGTGCCCTCTATTTTGTAAGCAATATTTATATTCTTCACAAGGCGCTCCCTTACATTCTAAGGAGAAACAATAGCAGTGACAGCCTCATCCTTTCCTGGAACAAGACCTTTGCAACAGGTTGCATTCAACTATAAACATTTTTCTTCCTTCATAACACCTGTTTTCAGTCCACTTAAACACTGTTGCCTCTTTGATGGAAGTCGGAGTCCAAAACGAGTGACCTCTCGTACCTTTGTTTACTGCAATGAAGGTTTAAGGTTCTAGAATGTCCTCAGGTTAAAAACCAAATTCTTACTTTTCTTGCCTCATATTACTGTTTCACTTATTGTTGTCAATGGCGCCCATCACAAATGTCCAAATGACCTGTCAGAGGAACAGGGAGGACAATAGGGTACACACCAACTGTCATCTCACAATTCTTGACAGGGCATGGGGACAAATTCCAATTGGGATTCAGAGCCATCGGCCACATCAGTGCTGTTGTTACAGAGCAAATCAACTTAGCAGATGGGTATTGTGGAACATCTCTTCTTAATGAAACGTAAAGACTGACAATAAAGGTGTGTGTGTGTGCATGTTTGTGTGTGTGCATGAGTGTGGAGGGTAATGGAGAACTTTAGCAGCAAGCATTACATAGTATCTGTTAAATGCACGGATCCCACAGCCAGATTCCTTGGGTTTGGATCCTGGCTCTGTTAACCAACTGGGTGACTTTTGGCCAGTTACTTAACCTGTGTGCCACTCTCTTCACGAGTAAGAACATGGGGATAACAACAGTGCTAACCTCATAGGGATGTCATGAAGATCAAATATAGGTGAAGCATCTAGTATGGGTCCTAGTTGATAATAAATGTTCATTATTCGAGTTTAGAAGAAACGTGAGAAAGAAGCGTGGTAAGCTCGGACACAGGGTTGGCAAGGATTCATACAAGAGCAACTCTGTCCACTTACAGCTCTCCTTCCTCCTGGGTTATGAGTTTGTTAGTCCCCTCTTAATAGCTGTGCCTTCAAAAAGAGTGCAAGCAAATTATTCAGGTGCCTAAGCCACATCAGAGAAAAGCCTAAGACAAAACATTGAACAGTTATTAGTATTCTTATTTTAAGAACTGATTTCCTTTCGTTATTTTGCGCTATTGGGATCAATTATTATTCAGGCCACTGCTTCAGTGTTTTGAAATATGGTTGTAAAAATGCCACTGACTCAGCAGAATAATGCTAAACTGTAAAAAACCCCAGTTGCGTTGCTCTCTTTAGTTCAGAGTAAGGTGGGAGGCTAGCATGAGAACCTCTCCTGTTTATTATATTCATATATATGACAAATATATATATTTGAACATTTTAATGTTTGTTAAACAAAAAAAGCTAAAGATTTCCAGTGTTAGTCTCAAATTTTTGAAGGAGAGGAATAAAAGATTCACCATATTTTAAGGAGTTACAGTATGGTATGTTATTCCTTTCAGGGATTAACTCAGTTCCTAAATCCTGGTGACATTAAAAAGTTAAAAGTAGATGGGGGTGCCTGGGTATCAGTCGGTTAAGTGTCTGCCTTCAGCTCAGGTAGTGTTCCTAGGGTCCTGGGATGGAGCCTCGAGTCCTGTCTCCTTGCTCGATGAGGCCCCTGCTTCTCCCTCTGCCACTGCCTCTCTCTGAGGAATAAATAAAATCTTAAAAAAGAGCTAAAAGTATAAGAAATGACCTATATGGGTTTTAAAAGTTAACTGGCTGAATTTGAGCTCTGAACTTCTAAGTTGGAGACCAGAGATAACGAACTTCCTTTCCAGAGGAGAGTTGGAAAGAGAAAGTGACTTCATTTCTCAAAGTTTAACTTTCTTGACTTACATGCATCCTAGTAACTAGTGGGAGTCCCAGTATCTTTCAGCCCAGTGGGTACTGGATGTCTTGACATATGTCTACCTTGCGAGTATACTCGGAGAAGCTCACAATAAATATTAACTAAATAGCATTTAGTATAGAAGTTGAAATATATTCTTTGAAATTTAAGTAAGAGGCAGAAATATTTAAATTTAAACAGATTGTGATACTCACACCCTTCTGGAACACCGAGAGAGGTTAATGGACTCTGTCTTCTATATACAGAAATAAAGTTCAGTTCTTGGACCATCATTCTTGATATAAGGTTAACTCATTACAGCTTACCAAGAAATTATCGATAAGTGGGTAGAGTTCAAGTGTCCAAAACTCGAATTCTCACAGAAAATTATTTTCTGAAGACAAAAAAGTGTCACTTGAAAGAAATTTAAGTGCATCCAATTGAGGTTTTCATCCTTACTCAAAAAAGAGGATGCCAGTTATCTTAAAGGGAGGACTTTATCCTTAAAAGGACAATAAGGGAGTATCAAGTACATGTTAGAAGTATAAGAATTTGCTAACACAAAAGCAATGACACGCTTCCTACAATCTTTGTTTTATAGCTTTCATTTCTAAATGGCAAAATTCCAATGAAATTTCTCAAAATGGTCCAATTCTTCCCCACTTTGGCCAGTTCCCCACAGTACTCAACCACAGCAGTGATGTCGACCTTTGACTATATAAAAATAAGCATGTATCTTGACCCCAGAACTCCAGAAAAAAATCAGAACACAAAGAGAAAGTGGACTTGGATTTTTAATTTTTTTAAAGATTATCTCTATATATATATGTATTAATAAAAAGTGCAAAGAATAGACCTTCATGTTTAAATTATATTCTAAAATAAAATATATATTTCCATTAGCTGCAGGAGACAACTGGCAAGTAAAGAGCCTGAGAGAGCCCAGTCCCTCTCCATCACTACAATGGACATATTATATAGTAAGGAAGCACCTATGAAAAATAGAGTGTTCACAACACATCTGGTAACACAGATAGCTTCTGGGTGTACTGGAAAGCAGTTTGTTTGCGTTTTCAATCTAACATGAAATGAAGGGAAAAATCAAATTCATAAACAGAAATGACATCGCTTAGAACAATCTATTATTTTGTATTCCTGTTTTATATGCCCTAGGGCCTAGCACTTGCCACGGAGCAGGTCGCGCTCACACGTGCACCGGGAAGAGCCATCGGCGGCGTGCCTCAAATGGGGTCAGCTCCTTGTGCGCCCAGAGTTCTGTGCTTGGGACACCGCTGACTTAGCAATGCAGCCGAAACACCTGTTGAGGACTGAACTTGCATTTCTTTAAGTAAACAAAATCTTAGCACAAAGCATCACAACATGTGGCTCTGTTACACATAGCTCATGTTTTGGGCTTCTTTTCACCCACGGGTCTTAAAAGAAACAAGGTGTTGGGGGATATCCACCGCTTTCTTATGTGTTTATGGACATGGTGGCAATAGGTTGCAGAAACAAAAGAAACTTTTAATAATAATAATTTAAAAAAAAAGACACAGGACTCTAAACTTTTTTTTCCCCTCCTTTAAAGCAATCTGAGCTATTTCAACAATTCCATTTCGAAAGCCCATTTCATTGTGGCTTCAGCAGCTACATGTGAGCACAGAGGATCCCTTGGTTTTGATCTGGCTTTCTTCTGTGACTCCTTCCCTTTTTCTCCACTGAAAAGAATTTCTATTTTAAAAAAGATATGTTCTATACACTGTGCCTGCAGAGACCTATCTGTAATACTGGCTCGGACAACGTCTTGCCTTATTAATGCCAGGAACGGGCTCTTGCTGCATGTGGAGGAAGTCAATATTAAAATACAGAGAAGCTGCTGCCATCGATGATGCATAGCTTTGAGACTCAAAAGTCCACGGTCTCTTGTCTCCTCTTTTTTGGCCTGTTACAAAAATAATTTGGGTTACAAGGTGTCTACACAGCACCGATTTTATTTCAAAAGCAGCATCTTTACTCAGCTGCCGAAATAAATCTACAAGTACACATGCTCAAATAGCTTTTCTCTTTTACTTCTGTTCTGCAGCTCTGAAAGACCGGTCATTGCATTAGACTTTGTCTCAATCAAAAATTGTTCAGCAATTAATTAAAACCATCAATTACGATGCCCTAAAAATACCCACTGAATTAGATGAGAAGTTCCCCTGACATGCAACTGTATAATAGAGGAAATAGGCCTGCAGTTGATGGACACTGTATTCTGTCATAACAGAAGGAACAGGTCTCTAATAGTAAAAAAGCATTTCATAAAACTTTTGTCATATATAAAATATCTTATTAATTGTGACCATTCCACTTATGATTAAAGCACAACCCAAGTGTTTGCTCTGCCTTCTGCTGTGGGACAGTCAGGGGTCATACAACCTCAAAAAATAAAAGAGTGCATCTGTTTCCCAGGCGGACAAAAGTGACGGGCTCAGTTACACTGTCTCTCAAACTTGCCTGCACTCATGCGCACATACACAAAGCACCCACGGTTTTTATCTTCATGACACTGTTGCCACACTTTTTTCCCACTTCCAAAAATCTGTCAGGAAAATGTGATTACAAAATAATTAATTCTTGTCTCTACCCAGCCTGGATCTCCATCGCTCATTCTTGCGATTTTGAAAGATCAAGTCTGCAGCAGAAGGAGAATAGGCTTCATTCATCTTTCTCAAACCCTTTGGTTTCCACCTTTAATGTTACAGTGGATGTAGACTTGACTCAGTAGGACTGGGTCAAAGGCTTTATAGATACTGAACCTGAAGTGCATTAAGAGAATAAATAGGAAAAATTTAAAAAGTAGCAATAATAATCACAACTCTGCAGATGTGAAGAATTTACAAGAGTTACCTAAAAATTTCATAAGAAATTAAAGGATTTTGTAGGAGTGGTGGAATCCTATAACAAAGGTCAAAAGGCCAAATGCAATCAGATAATGATTACATTCTTAGAAAAATACTTCATGTGCACATCACCTGCCCTTAGTGATGCCAAGCCTTCCCCAAGCCTCCCATCTGTAAATATGGTGGACCAAGAAAGACATCTATTACAGAAAGGGGTTACCCTGTTTAATGAAGGACAAGAACAAATGCAAAGATTTCAGGGCAGGTGAGGAACTAGCTTTTAAAGAAAAGTGCTTTAAATATGCTTCTGCGAAAAATATGACTTGGAGGCAATTCTGAAGTTTTGACACTTAGACTTTACTCATAGATTAGGCAGAGTTGTTCTTTGGGAGGGGCAACTAAATTGAAATGCAAAACAAAAAGAAGGGTCCAATTATGACATCACAGAATCCCAGGGAAGAACTGGGAATCAGAACTCCCTTTGATTAAGATTTCCCACTTTTAATGCAAAGTGTAAGAGCCAGGACTTCAAATGACGACACGGGCAGGGAAATCACAACGCTCTTCCTCCTGGATGGCTTGACTTTTCTCCCACTCTACTCCCTCACACATGCCACGGACAGTTGGCTAGCTAATTCCCAGCTCTCCCGGCATGTATATCCATTATTCAACTGGGCTCTTCAGAAAGTCAGGCCTCTATTCCCAACAGTTTAAAGTAATGAGAAAGACAGCTAGAGATGAGGAAGTACATTCGACAAGCAAAAATCAAAGGACTGTGGCATGTGACACGCTTTGTGTTATGGAAGTGAGGGTGGACGTCATCTGTGCGGGACACTGAAATGGACGTGGTTACACACAGCGGGCCCAGGCTGCTCTGCCCACGTCGCCAGGACAGCAGTGAGTCTTCCTGGAGTTTTAACTCTCTGTCTTCAAGATCCTAACAGAGTTACAGGTTCTCACAGAATACCTGAGTTCAGAATCAGGTTGAAAAATGCCTAAAACACTAAAATTATTTCAGAAGGGAGAAATGAAAAAATTGTCCACACTGAGAAATGAGAAGTTACTTATGGACAGGATTAGAACTATTAGGTGAACAGGTGCTGACACGTCAAAATGAAAAACTGAACCACAACAGGAAAGGAGGGAGAGAGGGAAGGACAACGGAAGAACTGGGGGAGAGAAGTGCTGGCCCTTCCTGTCAAGATCCCTGCTCCTGATTTCAATCCCACAAGTTACCCTTCTGGGGGGAGGCCACACGGCTCATGCTATCTTCACAAATATACCTAAATGGTCATGAGAACCAAGTGGTAGACGCAGCCCAGTGAACACAGTAAGAAGTCGGCGATTTCTTGGTCATCTTTCACGAGGGAGGGCACAGGGACTGGAGATGTGGCCAATTCTGCTGGCTGAGCTGAAGAAATCTGTGGTAGAAAATACCCAAAACAGCCCCCTCCCCATCCTAGGGGGAAAAAAATATACAAAACCCCCCGAAACCCAAACAAAACGAAACAAAACAACCTCCTCCCTCCTAAAGAAAACCACATTGGAAACAAATGCCCTGCAAGAAGTCCTTATGTATGTGTTTTTTACAAGGCTGGTCGAGGTTATTTTGTTTTGGATTCCACATAAATTTTATCTCCATCCCTAATGCCAAAAGAATGCAGTGCCCGAGAGCTGTACTTCATTTCCTCTGGGCCAAAGGGTGCTTCGTGATCAAAATAGTAGAGAAGCATGTTGCTTGTGGGTAACTGCACTAGAGTTTTTAATTGTTTCTTTAGTTCTGCAACTGTTTGGTCCAGACGAATGCTCATTTCTTCCACCTGATCGTTAAAGTGGACTTCTACTTTCGCACTGCTCTGTGGTCTTAGGTCCACTTCTGCCAAAGGCTCCAACTTCCCATATTTTGTAATCAGTTCATGATACCTAGAAGGATAAAACAAAACAAAACAAAACAAAACAGTGTCAGCTTAAGCCACTGGCACACGAACTATGAACTTCTTCAGAACTCCAGTGAGCGACACTGCTACAATCCTATTCTAATATCATCTACATCCACCTATCTGCCTGACGAACTGTGTATCTGTGATGGGATACGGTTGCCCTTTTGCGGCCACAATAAAACCACATCCTTGTGGATAGGAGAAGAATCTGTCCTAAAGATGGTCACCATGCCTGCTGTTTATTGTTACAGAAGAATAGATTTAGGGAGAAAAGGAAAACTTAGAAAAGCAGACAAAAGGATTACAGAGAGAAGTCTAATCACTCTGTAGAACTTGCTTTCTTGGGTGTCATCATCAAGGGCATATATTTAAGCACACGTTCCTTGGTGACAGATGGGAAGATGGAAAGAGGCCAGTTTCTGACCACCAGAGAAAATAATTTACAAACCACAACAAAAAAAATCCAGTTGTATGTGAGCTGTTAATCCAGGTTTTTCAGTGATTTTTGTTTGAATGTTCAGCGTAGTCTCACTGGCTATAAAGAAGGTCTTTGCGGAAGAGTCAAGAATACATTCTTGAGGGGTACCTCAGTGTCTCAGTCGGTTGAATGTCTGACTCTTGATTTCTGTTCAGGTCATGATTTCAGGATCATGATCTCAGGGCCCTCAGACTGAGTTCCCCGTTGGGCTCCATGCTGGATGGCAAAGGCTGCTTGAGATTCCTTCTCCCCTTCTCCCTCTGCCTGACCCCCCACCACTCTCTCTCTCTCTCTCTCAAATAAATAAATAAACCTTAAAAAAAAAAAAGAATAAATTCTTGTGAAAAACTTGTAAATGGCAAATGAGGAATACAAGTTCCTTGACTGAGGCAGGAATAAAGAGCAGAAGCTATCAAGAGGAAAGTGAGTTATAGAGGTGAAACTTGGGCCCATAAAGTCAAGTTTCCCATGTGGAAAATCCTGTCTCCACTGCCAGTCTTTTTACTGATTTTACTAAAGTCTGGTTTTACTGAGGAAGTTGAGCAATTTTCTACAAATCAGAGAAGGAAAAAATGATCAAAAGACCCGATAACAGCTTTATTATAACCAAGAAATCCTGAGGTTAATTCAGGATCAGAATACAGTGGTCATGTAAGATTATTCCCCCACCCTAGTTTTGGCTTTAACTCAGTTAAGTCAGTGTTAAAAGGTTGGTAGGAATATTAAAGACGGAGTAGGACATGTGTGGGTAAGCATGGAGGTAACCATTTTCATTAAAGGGAATAACAGTATATGATAAAATAGTACTGGCTTTGGAGTCAGAAGATCTGACTTCAGAGTCTTGACTCCATCTTATAATTAGCTGTGTGACTCATCAAATCAATCTCTTTGTATCTCAGTTTTCTCATTAGTAAAACTGGGATTAAAAAGTCTGCCCTCCCTACTTTATAAAATAGTCAAGAGAATTATATAACATAATAGATGAACAAGTAATTTGTAAATAAAAAATAAACACTACATTCCTATTCTGGAATTTACATTATTAAAATACACATACCCCTTTAGAAAACAAATGATTGAAATCTATTTATAACTTCTTGGAAATGATGGTGCTATGATGAAACAGATTACAGAATCTTCTCTCGAAACTTGTGTCAAAAACAGTATTTCTTAAAAGGATAAAAACATCACCACCAGCAACTAACAAAGAAAGAGAGGGAATAAGCTTATGGCGATAGGCTTTATTTAAAAGGAACCAATGGCAGTGTACTAGGTGGTTCTGTTAAGCAAAGATCCTAATTCAACACCCAGAATTCATTATGGAGGAAGAAGATAAAGAGCTAACTCTTGAGTGTGCTAACACTTCCCAGTTTAGAGAAAATTGGGCTGAAGTGCTAAGGAGTGAGCTCCAGGAAGCCTGAGGAAATACTTTGGGGACTAGAAACCTCTATGTCCCACTCCCAGGATGTCAGGATCTTAGCAAAGGCAAACAAAACAAGGCCAAACAAACAAAATGCAAAACTACCAAGACCTGAAATTTTCCAAATTTTCCAAACTGAAGAAGTAAAATGATTCCAACTCTAAGGGTATCTTTCCCTACGCATATCTCCTACTATATGCTCTTAAACAAGTGAAACTAGGCTATGATAATTCCACTAAATCTTAGAAAAGACAGCAGAACCCAAGGGGTCAAATAAAAGCTGAACCCAACTCCAGAGATATTTTCCCTTCAGACTACAGAAAAGTCCAATTGTAATACCCCAGCTCTCAAACTCTGCCTCAGAGGAACAAAAGAAACAATGGTGAAGGGGTCAAGGAGAGTTTACTTATACTATGTTTCGGTAAAGAGATGGTCTGGAGAGAGGTGCCCACTTTTAAGCATAAGCAAAGAGATACAAAATGGCAACTAAGCACAGACCACAGCAAAAGGAATAAAAGAAACACACAGTGAGTAAAATGCAGAGGCAGAACTCAATCTGAAAGAAAAAATAACTGAAGACAAGGGGTCTAGAACTTATTAAGTGCATGAATATAATAAAACAAGAGCTCAAAGAGAAATGACCAACAGAAGGAGATGAAAAGAAAGATTGCAGAGCCAGTGAAACAAATTGAGAAGCAAAACAATGCCACTGCTGACCAAATAAATAAATTAGGAAGCATGACCCAGGAATATTATACCTCACCAAGTTTTGTTTAGAAAGAAATTTAAAAGGCAACTATTCTGAAACAAGAAGAACTTAGGAAATAGGGCAGCCATGCGTCCTTCTGAAAAAGATAAATACTGCTCAACAATTAGTTTAAGAACCAGTGCTAAGCCTTAAATCAATTTAAAGATAAATCTAAAATTTACAATAATAATTATATAATTATAGACTTATTTATATTTGGCACTATGGTAAACTGAATTAATCTCAACCATAAATATATCTGTACACAAAATTATGACCCACAGGCAGAAACTGGCCTACTTGATACAACTGGCCTAGTCCATCTACAAATTAGATTACCTATAAATTAGGAAGCTAAGGTCCCATAATTTTCTCAAAATCAACACATCCAGAAACAATTCATTGTTACTCCTAATCTTTTCTGGTCTTTTTATGTCAGTAAATGGCATGAAGAATGATCTACTCTTCCTAGCCAGTAGCTGGACAGTCATCCTGATTCCTTCCTAGCCCTCTTTCCCACCTCTCTAATTCAATAACCTGGAGTGCTACAACATTCTGTGGAGGAGCTTCCCCAGCACCTGTTCCAGCCTCCTCTGGAATGCCTCCCTCCCGTACGGCCGAGACTGGGAAGATAAAAATGGCATTTTGCACACTCGTTTGCAGGTGAGATATGGCTTCTATCACTTACATTCAGCAGCCCTGGGGATAAATAGAATGGATCTAGGAGATGGTGTGGGCACACTTTGGGTATAGACTCCCTAATTACCCAACTGCAGTTCAAACACTGTTCCTGGAGTTAACACCCTTGGCAGGAGTTTGCTGAACCCCCAGATCACAGTTAAGCTGCTGTGATTCAGTACCAAGGACAGCAGCTTCAGGAGTACCATAGGCAGCAGTGCCATTGGTGGGTCAGTTCTGCAGTAGCATTTTAAGGCAATCCTAGAGACACAGCCCTTCCAAAAATTTTTGTTCAACACCGATTCCCTGTATTAAACCCCTTTCTTCTTCTTTTTTTTTTTTTAAAGATTTTATTTATTTATTTGATAGAGATCACAAGCAGGCAGAGAGGCAGGCGGGGGCGGGGGGAAGCAGGCTCCCTGCTGAGCAGAGAGCCCAATGCGGGGCTTGATCCCAGGACCCTGGGATCATGACCTGAGCTGAAGGCAGAGGCTTTAACCTACTGAGCCACTCAGGCACCCCAAACCCCTTTCTTCTTAACACAGCTAGCATGACTTCTATTATCTATAACCAAATCCCAAATGATACTCCTTCCAAAGATTTCCTATAACTTTAGGGTGGCCCCAAACTGACCCTTGTCTATATTACAGCCAGTGACTGTTATAAAACACTAATATAACCACATCACCCCTCTACTGAAAACCATACAAAGCCCATCAGAATAAAGCCTGAACTCTTTATCATGATTGTGGAAGGCAGAATTTTGGCCCCCACAATCTTCATCCCCTGGTGCTCTTCTCAAGATTATATTATATTATACTGCATTATTGACCTTAAGATAGGGAGAGTCACTGAATGTGACTAATCTAATCATACAAACTGTTAAAAGTAGAGAAGCTTCCTCAGGCAGCAGCAGAAGAGGAAGTCAGAGAGCTTCTAAGCATGAGAGAACTTGTTATATCATTGCTGGCTTGAAGACAAAGGTGGCCACATGGAAAGCTGGAGAAAGTACAGAATTCTGCCACCATCCTGAATGAGACTACAAGGTGATTCTTCGCCAGAGCCTTCAATAATGAACACAGCCCTGCTAACCCCTTGATTTTGGCCCTGTGGGACCCTAAGCAGAGAACCCAGTTAAGCCACATTGTACCCACACTTCTGACCCACAGAAACTATAACATAATAAGTAGGTATTGTTTTAAACCACTACATTTAGGGTAATTTGTTACAGCAGCAATAGAAAACGAAGTGACTGTAAAAGGCCCTTCATTATTTGGTTCCTTCACAACTTTGCATCCCTATTTTGTACCATAAACATGACTACTTCTGCACCTGCCTTTCCACTTGCTTAAACCTTAAAAATCAATGTTTATTTATTAATTTGCATATAAAGCCAATAGACTTTTATATATGGATAAAAGTTTTGATATGGGCTATAATAAATACTCATTTTTATTCTATAAAAATTCTTTATTCTATAAAAATGAAGGAAAATAACCTCATTGTGTATCACTACACACACTAAATATGCTCCCTTAAAAGTTAAATAAGTAAAAAGTATGACTTTTATTTTTGGATGGTGGGAGGGACAGAGGGACAGGGAGAGAGAGAATCTTAAGTAGACCTGACAAGGAACTTGATCTCAAACCCCAAGATCATGACCTGAGCCAAAACTAAGAGTTGGACATTTAACCAACTGAGTCACCCAAGAGCCCCTAAAAAGTATGAAAGTACGATTTTAATCTCCATTTTCTTGTTTTGTATTATCTTTAAGCAGGGCAAATCACTAAATCAGGTATTTTATTCATTATTCAACAGTCCATCCAAACTGAACTATAGCTGCAAACTTGGTATTATCTGAGCTTTTATCATCAGCCCCAAAGCTATAGTCTTGAGAGGTAAATGGCTTCTGATGACTATTCTTTAAAATGAATAATCTTGATTTATATTAATATTCTCAGTCAGTACTTCTACCTGAGAACAGAAGTACTGATTGAGAATATTAAACACCATTCCACCATGACCTTCTAATAGAAAATGACCAATCACAAGAGAAATAAAATTTACTGCACACAGCATAAAGACCAACATGACCACATGAGCAACTGAGAATGATAAATGGAAACCAAACACTAGGTACAACCTTGGGAAGACACGACCACAGGCAAACTGGCATTGTGCTTTTTTCTTTCTTCCTATTAAAGAAAAACACCCACTGAGAGAACAGCTTCTTCCAATTTCAAGAGTCTTTGAATCACGAACAGTTAGAAAACAGCCTCCTGGTAAAGTGCGGTTGAAGATGGCCCTGACCAAGGGGGGAATGGGAAATGGAGCCAACCTCAGTGGAGCGAGAGCAGCTCCACCTCCAGGGCCCACAGGCACGCCTTCACACATGAGGGGCTCCGGGGCCACGGCACACCTGCCTAATGTGATACACACATGAGCAGATTCCAGTAGCATGACAGTCAGGCTGGGAGATGTGCACCCCTTCTTCCTTTAGCCCATTGTCATTCTTGATTCCCAAGATACCTGAGAGCACTTCTTCAATCACAATTCAGTCACAGGTCTATGACTCCAGAATAAATGAAGACTTGACACACTACTTAGACTGCAGTTTCCTATCATAAATCTTAGTCCGAGGGCAAACTTAGAATAAAACCTAAAACTCAAAGATGGATGGAGACAAAAGATAGCTCATTCTCAGCTCTGACTAGCCTTATAAACTAAGTCATACAAACAGGAAATATTTTACAGAATATTTAGGAAACTGGAAAACTGAAGTAAGCTTAGACCAGGGGCTTTAGGCAACACAAAAATTTTGTATTTGGATTTCATATTTCCATTTCCATAAAAGGTAGAGCTACTGTCTCAAGGAACATCCAAGAGAAAAGTAATGGGATTTACATTTTATGCATGTGCCTATACCACAATGGGATTAGTATGTAGCTCTTACAACTGCCTAGAGGTATACTCAAAGGTGGCTTCTGTAGTAGCTAACAATTCTGTTAATCCATTGTTCCTCAAATACAGACCCATATTGAACCAACCAGAGTCTTTATTTTAAATAACACTATCTAATTCCAAAATAAATCCCTAATACATACATCTCTCTCTTTAAGGAATGTGACAATGAAACATGAGAAATCTCTGATAGTTCATTTGTTTTGGCTGAACAAAATCACTTAAGTATAACTAGAAGAAAAACATTCACAGTGTGGAGATTCCTCAAGAAATTAAAAATAGAACTTCCCTATGACCCTGCAATTGCACTACTTGCATTACCCCAAAGATACAGATGTAGTGAAAAGAAGGGCCATCTGTACCCCAATGTTTACAGCAGCAATGGCCATGGTCGCCAAACTGTGGAAAGAACCAAGATGCCCTTCAACGGACGAATGGATAAGGAAGATGTGATCCATATACACTATGGAGTATTATGCCTCCATCAGAAAGGATGAATACCCAACTTTTGCAGCAACATGGACAGGACTGGAAGAGATTATGCTGAGTGAAATAAGTCAAGCAGAGAGAGAGTCAATTATCATATGGTTTCACTTATTTGTGGAACATAACAAATAGCATGGATGACATGGGGAGTTAGGAGAAGGGAGTTGGGGGAAATTGGAAGGGGAGGTGAACAATGAGAGACTGTGGACTCTGAAAAACAATCTGAAGGGTTTGAAGAGGTGGGGGAGTGGGAGGTTGGGGGAACCAGGTGGTGGGTATTAGAGAGGGCACGGACTGCATGGAGCACTGGGTGTGGTACAAAAACAATGAATACTGTCATGTGGAAAATAAATAAAAAAAAATGATTAAATCTCAAAAAGAAAAAAGAAAAACATTCATTTAGTTTACTTTGTTTCCCAAGGCATTATGAAGGATTCAAATGTCCACAATAGCCAAACTACAGAAAAAGCCTAGAAGTCCACCAACAGATGAATGGATAAAGAAGATGTGGTGTACACACACACACACACACACACATATACACAGGAATACTATGCAGCCATCAAAAACCAAAATCTTACCATTTGCAATGACGTGGATGGAAACAGAAGGTAATTACGCTAAGCAAAATAAGTCAATCAGAGAAAGACAATTATCATATGATCTCTCTGATATGAGGAATTTGAGTCAGGGCATGGGATTGTGGGGGGAAGGGAGGGAAAAACAAAACAAGATAGGACTGGGGAGGAAGACAAACCATAAGAGACTCTTAATCTCAGGAAACAAACTGAGGGTTGTTCGGGAGTTAAGGGAGAGGGATAGGGTAGCTGGGTTATGGACACTGGGGAGGGTATGTGCTATGGTAAGTGCTGTGAATTATGTAAGACTAATGATTCACAGACATGTACCCCTGAAACAAATAATACATTATATGTTACTAAAAAAAAAAAAAAGAAAAAATATTTTCCAAACATCTGATTGCTATTGTTTAATCTCTCTTGCTATATTATGCTTCTTCTCATGTTGATATGGTGTCATATCATGGCACATCAAAGAAATCTCCTTAACATTCTACAACCGGGCCTTCATACACCACTGAAACAGTTTTCTCAAGGTCACCAATATACTACTTAT
This sequence comes from Lutra lutra, assembly GCF_902655055.1. Taxonomy (NCBI): domain Eukaryota; kingdom Metazoa; phylum Chordata; class Mammalia; order Carnivora; family Mustelidae; genus Lutra; species Lutra lutra. Next base: position 16,873,836 of record NC_062287.1, on the reverse strand, counting down.
TAAAACACATAAACCTCAAAACCTAGGCACAGGAAGGACTTTAGAGATCAACTATTACATATTTTATAGATATAGTAACTGGGGCTAGTTTGTTAATCCAAAGTCTAAAAGCTGGTGAGCGAGAGGGTGGAAGGTAGAACTCGGGTCTTGCTCTCAGATCATTGTTCTTAGTTCTCATCACTTCAGTGGTTTGCTAGAGTAATAAGTACCGTTCTAGAAATTCTCTTCTTCTTCGCATTTTAAATGTCCCTTTTAATCTCTCAAGAGATTCTCATTCCTCTTTTGACCCTCTATACTTGGATAGTTCTCAAGATTATTTCCTGTATTTTCCTCCCTTTTCTCTGTATGATCTTCCATCATAGATCTCATTCTCTTACTTTGCTCAAGCCACAGATGTTTTCCCACTTGTCTTCTTCAAGCTTCTATATTTCATCTACCTCCAGGAATATTTATTCTCACGTTTCATACATAGCAAAGATTCTTGAACTTAAGTTAGTCCTTTTCATAGAGTATTTCATCAAGGCTTAAGTCAAAGAACTTGTTTCAACTCACTATTTCTTAAACTCAAGTACTGTCAAAAACTATCTAGTGAATAGATAAACAGAATGTGGCTTATTCATATAATAGAATATTACAGAGCAGTCAAAAGAACTATTTTGATCTATATTTATCAGTATGATTAGGCCTTTGATCAAACTGACTCCATAAACTCAGATGTTAATATACTTCTGCTCCAAACATAGAGTAAAATGGATAAAATATGAAAGGTTGAATCCCAAGAAGACATAGCACAGGCTCAAAAATAACAGACATTGCCACAAACCGGACACAGAAAAGAAATGCAAAGCATACAACTAACCACAGAACCACTGGACTCCATATCCAAAGTAGGCAGTGGCAGTCAGGAGCTAAAGTCCTGTTAGGCAAAGGAGATTAAAAGTACTCCATGGGAGAGTCCGTTTCACTGCACGAAGCAGGGGTAGGGCTGGAGGGAGGTGAGGCTAGACATAAAGTAAGAATGCAAAAAACTGTGGCAGATCCACTGCCTAGGGCTACCTCTTTAGAGCAAAGAATCTAGATAAAAGAAGAAAAAAGATAGCTCTACCACCAGGAATTACATTAAATCACCTGGTGCCTAGGTGGCTAGATATGTATCAACTGCAATTACTGTGGGCTAGGAGTCTGGGGAGTAGGTTAGAGACAATTGCAAAGCTATTAGATAGAGAGTGGTAAATCTGAACAGGAAGTATGTATGTACGGAACAACACAGCTTTAAGATAATGAAGCAAAACTGATAGAGCTGAAAGTAAAAATAAACCCATAATTACAGCTGGAGACTACAACACTCCTTTCTCAATAATTGATAGAACAAGTAGACAGAATACTATTAACAATAAAAAAGACTTAAATACTACTAAAAACTTGACCTGACATTTAAAAAACACACTTCTCAACAACATTAGAACACACATTTTTTTTCTATTATGTACGGAGTATTGACCAAAAGAGACCATATTCTAGGCCAAAAACATACCTCAATAGGTTTAAAAGAATTAAAATAAGGGGCACCTGGGTGGCTCAGCAGGTTAAAGCCTCTGCCTTTGGCTCAGGTCATGATCCCAGATTCCTGGGATCAAGCCCCACATCGGGCTCTCTGCTCAGCAGGGAGCCTGCTTCCTCCTCTCTCTCTGTCTGAATCTCTGCCTGTGATCTCTGTCTGTCAAATAAATAAAATCTTAAAAAAAATTAAAATAATACAAAATATGTTATCGTACTATGGGGAAATTAAACTAGAAATCATTAACAGAAAGATAGCTGGAAAATCCCCAAGTATTTGGAAAACACACCACACACTTGTAAATAAACTATAAAATGTCAAAGAGAAAGAAAGTCACAAGGGAAATTCAAAAGTAATTCTGAATTCAATGAAAATGTAAATACAGTATATTAAAAAGTATAGAATGTAACTAATGTGCTCAGAAGGAAATTTATATAATTAAATGTTTATAAGAGAATGACAAAAGGTCTCAAATCAATGATCTAAGCTTCTATCTTAAGAAGCCAGAAAAAGATGATCAAATTTAACCCAAAGCAAGAAGACAAGAACTAGTAAAGACATGAGCAGAAATCAGTGAAATAGAATGCAGGAAAAAAAAAGAAAAAAGAAAAGAAAACCAGTGAAACCCAAATCTGGATTTTTAAAGTAAGATTTTATGTATTTATTTAGAGAAAGAAAGAATGCACACAAGCAGGGGGGAGAAGGAGAGAGAATCCTCAACAGACTCCACATGGAACCAGATGTAGGCTCAATCTCATGACCCTGAGACCATTACCTGAGCTGAAATCAAGAGCTGGATGCTTAAGTGACTGAGCCACCTAGGTGCCCTGCAATCTGGATCTTAAGGTGAGCAAATATGATAAATCTCTAGCCAAACTGATCAAGAAGATACCAACATCAGAACTGAACCAAGAGACACAACTACGGACCTTATAGACATTAAAGGTTTATAATAAGTGAATATTATGAACAACTTTATGCCTATAAATTCAATATCTAAGATGAAATGGATGAATTCCTGCAAAGACACAAACTACTAAAGCTCATTCAAAAGAAAGAGATAACTTGAATAACTGTATCTATTAAATAAATTTAATCATAGTTAAAGCTTCCAGCAAAGAAAACACAAGGTACAGATGGCTTCACTGACAAAATTCTACAAAATATTTAAGAAAGAATATTAACACTACATAAATATTTTTAGAAAAGAGGCGCAAAAATTCACAAACTCATTCTATGAGGCCAGTGCTATCCCAAATTTGAAATGAGAAAGACATTATAGGAAAAGAAAATTAAAAATCAATATCCCTATGAACAGATGCAAAAACCATCAATAAAATATTAGCAAATGAAATCCACCAGTATAAGGGAGATAATACATTGTAACCAAATGAGATTTATCCTGGAAATTCAATGTTGGTTAAACATTAAAAAAAAAGTCAGCCAATATAATTCACTATATTGACACACTAAATGAGAAAAACTGTATAAATTTTCAACAGATGCTAAAAAAGAATAAGAAAGGAAAAAAAAATTTAAGGGGTGTCTGGGTGGCTCAGTGGGTTAAAGCCTCTGCCTTCTGCTCAGGTCATGATCCCAGGGTCCTGGGATCCAGCCCTATGTTGGGCTCTCTGCTCAGTGGGGAGCCTGCTTCTTCCTCTCTCTCTCCCTCTCTCTCTCTCTCTCTCTGCCTGCCTCTCCATCTACTTGAGATCTCTGTCTGTCAAATAAATAAAATCTTTTAAAAAAATAAATAAGATAAAAATAAATAAAAATTTAAAAAGTCAAATGGATTGGAAAAGAAAACACATCATGCCTCACAAACAACATGACTGTCTTCAATAAATTTATAAAAGAACTAGTTGAACTCACAAGTTTATTAGAAAGGTTGCAGAATACAAGGTCAATATATAAAAATTCCATTTATTTCTGTATCTAGCAATGAATAATTAAAAATTGAAATTTAAAGAAAGTACTGTTTATAACAGGACTAAGATACATGAAATCCTTAAGTATAAATGTAACAAAATATGAGCATGATCTATATGTGGAAAAATACAAAACACCAATTTCTGAAAGAAATCAAATAAGAAATAAATGGAGAGATATACTGGTTCATGAGCAGGAAGACTCAATATTATTAAGATGTCAGTCCTACTCAAACTGTCCTGCAGATTCCACAAAACAACAATCAAAATCCCAGTATAATTTTTTTCTTATAATTCAACAAGCTTATCCAAATATTTATATTAAAAGGCAAAGGAACTAAAATAGCCAAAATAACTTTGAAAAGAAGATCAAAATTGGAGGACCTACACGTTCTGAATTTCAAGACTTACTATAAAGCCACAGGAATCAAGACAATGTGATACTGGCAAATAGGACAGACACAAATATCAATGGAAAAGAGCATAGAATCTGATTTTCAACAAAGCAGATTTTCAACAAAAGTGTAAAATCAATTCAAGAGAGGATAGTCTTACCAATAAATACTGCTAGAACTGACACTCATATGCCAAAATTAAAACAAAAGACACAAACTCATATACTACACTATATACATAAATTAACTCAAATGAAACAAAAGCTTAAGTGGAAAACTTAGAAAACATACATGAAAATCTCTGTGACTTGAGTTAATCAAAAATTTCCTAGATATCACACCAAAAACATGATCTATAAAGGGAAAAAAAAATCAGTAAGTTCAACGTCATCAAAATTTAAGACTTCTGCTTTTGAAAGAAACTGCTGAAAGAATGAAAATGACAAGCCGGACTGAGAGAAAAAATTTACAAAAACACATACCTGGTAAGGAATATATATCGAGTATATAAAGAACCCTCAAAAGCCAATAATTAAAAAAAAAAAAACGAAACCTACTACAAAAATGGGCAAAAGATTTTAACAAACATTTCACCAAAGGAATTTGGATGGCAAAAAAAAGCTTTAAGAGTATGTTCAACATTATTAGTCATTAGGGAAAAGCAAATGAAAACCACACTGAGATACCACTACACATTTATTAGCATGGCTAAAATTAAAGAAATGAAACAAAACAAACAAAAAGCAGAACAAAAACAGAACAGAAACAATAGAACTGAAAATACCAAGTAGTGATGGGGATGTGGAGCAACAGGCACTTTCACATGTTGCTGGGGGGAAAGCAAAATGGTGTACACTTTGGAAAAGAGCTTAGCAAGTTAAACATACACTTTCCATGTGACTCAGCAACTCCGGTTCTTGATATTTACCCCAGAGAAATAAGAACTAATATTCACACAGAAATCTGTGACTTTTATCAAAAGCTTTTTACCAAAGCTTCCTTAATAAATTTAAAAAAGAAAGAAAGAAAGAAAGAAAGAAAGAAAGAAAGAAAGAAAGAAAGAAGATAAAAAGAAGAAACACTTCAAATGTATTTCAGCTGGTGAATGGCTAAACTGTGTTACATCTGTATAAAAAGCACACTTACTGGGTTGCCTGGCTGGCTCAGTCAGTAAAGCACGTGGCTCTTAATCACAGGGTCATGAGTTCAAGCCCCTACTTTGGGCTTGGAGCTTACATGAAAGAAAAGGAAGGAAGGAAGGAGGAAGACTCAAATGAAATAAAATTTTTTAAGAACAAAGAACTGAATGAAAATTAAAATATATCAAAAGGTGGGATGCCAATAGTGCTACGAGTGGAATTTAGAGCATTACATGTTTATTAGAAAAGATTTCAAATGGTAATCAACATTCCTACCTCAAAAACCAGAAAAAGAAGAGCAAATGAAGCAAAAGGAAGGAAATAATAAAGATAGTGGAAATACTGGAAGAGATTATGCTGAGTGAAATAAGTCAAGCAGAGAGAGTCAATGATCATATGGTTTCACTTATTTGTGGAGCATAACAAATAGCATGGAGGACAAGGGGAGATGGAGAGGAGAAGGGAGTGGAGGGAAATTGGAAGGGGAGGTGAACCATGAGAGACTATGGACTCTGAAAAACAATCTGAGGGTTTTGAAGGGGCGGGGGGTGGGAGGTTGAGGGAACCAGGTGGTGGGTATTGGAGAGGGCACGGATTGCATGGAGCACTGAGTGTGGTGCAAAAACAATGAATACTGTTACACTGAAAAGAAAAAAAAAAAAAGAGTGGAAATAAAAATGACATTAAAAAAAAAAAGGAAAACACCACTGAAAACTACAAAACAGTGCTGGAAGAAATTAAAAACAAATAAATGAACAAACATTCCATGTTCATGGATTAAAATATTTAATATTATTAAGAAGTTACACTACTCAAAGTAATATACAGATTCAATGCAATCCCTGTCAAAATTTCAACAGCAGTTTTTTAAAAAAGATATTTATCTATCTATCTATCTATCTATCTATCTATCAGAGAGAGAGAGACAGAGTGCACAAGGAGGCAGGTGGCAGGCAGAGGTGGAGAGAGAAGAAGGCTCCTGCCAAGAAGCAGGGAGAAGCTCCTGCCAAGCAAGAAGCTGGATGCAGAACTCAATCCCAGGACCCTGGGATCACGACCTGAGCTGAAGGCAGCAGCTTAACCAACTGAGCCACCCAGGCATCCCTCAACAACCACTTTTTTTGCAGAAAAAGAAAAAAATCATCCTCAAATTCATAGGGAATATCAAAGGACCCTGAATATCTAAAATAATTTCAAAAAGGAAGAATAAAATTGGAGGAACTCACATTCCCTTACTTCAAAACATATCACAAAGCTGTAGTAATCAAAACAGATTGGTACAGGCATTAGGACAGACATATAGACCAATGCAACAGAATAAACAGTCAGAAATAAAACCACATGTACATGGTCAAATGATCTTCAATAAAGGTGCCATGGCCACTCAGTAGAGAAAGGACAGTTTCTTTAACAAACAGTGCTGGGAAAATTGAGTATCTACATGCAAAGAAGTGAAAGTGGACCCTTATTTTAACCCTATACAAAAAGTAAGTCAAAATGCATTAAAGACCTAAATGTACAACCAAAACTATAACATTGCTAGAAGAAAACACAGGGGAAAAATTTCATTTACATTGGAATTGGCAATCATTTCTTGGATATTACATCAAAGCACAGGCAAAAAAACCCAAAAATAGGCAAATGGGACAACTTTCAAACTTAAAAATTTGTGTACATCAAATGATGAGCAGAGCAAAAGCCAACCTACATAATATTGGGAGAAAATATCTGCTAATCATATATCTGGTAAGAGGTTAATATGCAAAATATATAAAGAATCCCTTGGGCTCTATAACAAAAAGTTTAAGAAACTGATTTAAAAATAATGAAGGACTTGGATAGACATTTTTCCAAAGATGGCACACAAATGGCCAAAGAAAATATGAGAAGATGTTCATCATTGTTAGTAATCAAAGAAATACAAATAAAAACAACAATGAAATACCACCTCACACCCATTAGGATGATTACATCAAAAAAACCCTCCCACCCACATACTCAAAGTAACAAGTTTTGATTGGCAGAGAAGTTGAAACTATTGTGCACTGTTGGTATGACTGTAAAATGATACAACCACTATGGACATAAATAGTAAGGCGGTTCTTCAAAAATTAATAAGAAAATTACCATAGGAACCAGCAATCCCATTTCTGGGATCCAAAGAATTGAAAAGCTGGGTCTTGAAGAGATACCTGCACACCCATGTTCATAGCAGAATTACTCATAATAGCCATGAAGTGGAAGCAACCCAAATGTCTACTGATGAATGAATGGTTAAATAAAATGTGGTCTATACATACAATAAAATATGCAACCTTTTATGAAAAGGTAATTCTGGCACATGCTACAACATGGGTGGACCTTGAAGACATTATGCTAAGTGAAATTAAGTGAGTCACAAAAAACAAATATGTATGATTTCATTTACATAAGGTCTCTAGAGTAGTCAAATTCATAGAGACAGAAAGTAGAATAACAATTGTCTGATAGTGACTGCAAGGGGTAGGAGGGAGTGGAAAATGGGGAGGTATGAGTATGGAGTTTCAGTTTTACAAAACGAAAAATGTTCTGGAAAATGTTGCTATACAACAATGTAAATGTATTTAACACTACCAAACTATACACTTTAAAATGGTTAATACAGTAAAGTTCATGTCATGTACATTTTACCCAATTAAAAAAAAATGGTTAAGATGGTAAATTTTGTTACATGTATTTTACTACAATGAAAATTTAAAAGAATTTTTAAATGACCCCCCCCCACCTGAATTAACACCAATTGTACACAATCTTTTCCAGAAAACAAAAGAGGAGGGAACACTTAACAACTCACTTTAGGCAGCCAATGCTACCCTGATGCTAAAAGCACATAAAATACAGGTTTGTTTGTTTGTTTGTTTTCAAAAGAAAAGAATACTACACACTAAGAGCTCTCATGACCTTAAACACAAAAATCCTCAACAAAATATTAGCAAACCAAACCCAACAATGTATAAAAAGGAACATACACTATGATAAAGAGGAATTTATACTACATATGTAATGCCAGTTCAACATTTGAAAATCAATCAATATACCTCCCATATCAATAAGCTAACAAAGAGAAATCATATTGACACAGAAAAAGCATTTGAAAAAATATGATACTGATTTATGATAAAAACTCTCAGCATGTTAGAAATAGAGGATAACTACTTCAACTGGATAAAGAGCATCTAGAAAAATCCATAGCTAACATTATACTTAGTGGTAAAAGGCTGAATGCTTTTCCCTAAGATTGGGAGGAAAGCAAGGATGTCCACTCTTACCACTCGTACGCAACACAGTACTGGAAGTTCTAGCCACTGCAATAAGGCAAGAAAAAGAAAAAGGTCATACAGATTGGAAAGGCATAAATAAAATTTTTCTATTTGCAAATGACATGAAATACTCAGGTGTAAATCTAATGAAAGATTTATAAGACTTGTATGTTGAAAATTACAAAATGCCGATGGAAGAAAATTAAAAGGCCTAAATAAATGAAGAGACATACTGTGTTCATGCATTGGAAGATCCAATATAGTAAATATGTCAACCTTCCCCAAACTGATCTATAAGTTTAATAAAATTCCTATCAAAAATCTCAGCAAGATTTTTTGTAGACAGAGACAAACTTAGTCTAAAATTTGCATAGAAAGGCAAAAGTCCTAGAATAACTAAAATATTCTTGAAGAATAAAGTAAGAAGAATCATTCTACAGGATTTGAAAGATTATTATATAGTTACAAGACAGTGTTGTACTTGTGGAACAACAGACACATAAATCAGTGGAACAGAATTAAAACCCCCAGATATATATGTATACCCATGCAAATATACTCTACCAACTTCTGTTAAAAGTTGCAAAGCACTGCAATGGGGCAACACAGGCTTTTCAACAAACAATGCTGGAAAACTAGACAAAGGTCAAAAAAATGAACTTCAGCTTTAACTTTTCATTTTGCACAAAAATTAACTCTAAATGGATTATAGATTTAAATGTACAATGTAAAACTATAAAACTTTTATTACAGGAAAACAAAAAACAAAAAAACAAAATCTTCAGTAACTATGCCTAGGCAAAGAGTCCTTGACACTAAAAGCACAATTCATAAAAGGAAAAATAGGGGGGCGCCTGGGTGGCTCAGTGGGTTAAGCCACTGCCTTCGGCTCAGGTCATGATCTCAGGGTCCTGGGATGGAGTCCTGCATCGGGCTCTCTGCTCGACAGGGAGCCTGCTTCCCTCTCTCTCTCTGCCTGCCTCTCTGTCTACTTGTGATCTCTCTCTGTCAAATAAATAATAAATAAAATCTTTAAAAAAAAAAAAAAGGAAAAATAGGTAAACTTATCAAAATTAAAAATTTTTGTGCTATAAAAGATCATGTGAAAAGACCAAAGAGAGAAGCTACATACTAACAGAAAATATTTGCAAACCACATATTCAACAAAGAACTAGTATCTAGAATATATAAGAACTCTCAAACTAAACAGTAAGGAAATAATTCAATCCAAAAAATGGGCAAAAACCATACAGAGGTTTTACAGATACAAATACAGATACAAATAAGCACATGAAAAGATATTCAAGATCTTTAACCATCAGGGAAATGAAAATTAAAATCATGAGATATTATAAACCTATTAGAATGGCTAAATTTAAAAATACACCAAATGCTAGCGAGAGAATGCTGCAGAGAAACTTGATCACCCATTTATTACATGAAATGTAAAATGGTACAGCCATTTTAGAAAACAGTATAGTAGTTTCTTATAAAACTTAATATGCAATTACCACACTGCTCAGCAATTATACTCCTGGGCGTTTGTTCTAGAGGAATGAAAACTTATGTTCACAAAAAAAAAAAACCTATACAAGAATATTCATATATTATGTCATTTGTAATAACTCCAACCAGAATCAATTCAGACGTTCTTCAGCAAGCGAATGGTTAAATAAACTGTGGTACATACATAACACAGGATACTACTCAGCAATAAAAAGGCACAAACTACTGAGACATGCAACAATTCAGGTAAATCTCCAGGGAATTATGCTAAGTGTGAGGAAAAAAAAAAACAACAAACCCACAACAATCCTAAAAGGTTAGGTACAGTATGATTACATTTATGTAACATTTTTGAGATAGCAAAATTTTATACATGGTGATAAGATTAATGGTTGCTAGGGGATAGAGATGGGAGTAGGGGATCTGGCAGAGAGCTGAGTGTGGTTATAAAGGGCAATCTGAGAGATCCTGGTGATGGAATTGTTCACTGTCTTGACAACGGTAGCAAATATGTAAACCTATGTATGTAATAAAATGTAGAGAACTAACATACGCACAGACAGAGACATACACATTCACATATGTGTACAAGTAAAACTGGAGAAATCTGAATAAGACCCTGATTGTGATACTGTACCAGAGTTCTGCAAAATTTTACTATTGGGGGAAAGTGGGTAAAGGGTGCATGGGTCTGGCTGTACTATTTCTTACAACTGCATGTAAATCTATAATTATCTCAGCAAAATTTTCAATAGAAAGAAAAGGTTACACAATATATGATTCCATTTATATGACCTTCTGGAAAAGTGAAAACTATAGGGCAGAAAATAGATTAGTGGTTGCCAGATGATGGAATCAGAGAAAGAGTTCCTGGATGACAGAATTGCTGCATATTCTGATTTGTGTTAGTAGTTACATAATTGTAGTTTGGTCAAAACTCAGAACTGTACATTTAAAGTTGGTAAAACTTACTCTATGTTAATTATACCTCAATAACTATGATGTTAAACAACGGATACTACTAAAAAAATAATCATTTAGCAGGACTAATCAAAAAGAGAGAGAGAGAGAGAAAAGCAGAAATAAACATTATTTGGAATTTAAAAGGAGATGACTATTGATACAGCACTTTTCTTTGCTCAAAAAGATCAAATATACATATATATATAGAGAGAGAGAAAGAGTGAGGGGGAGATATATAGAGAGAGATAAAGATATGAAGGCAAATATGTAATGACGGCATTGTAGAATGTTATTGTACACCTGTTAAGTGAAAAAAGCAACATGTATATTGTTTTGTAACTGTTCAAAAATTATGAACAGAATAGCAATGGTGACTATAAATAGGGACCAAATATCTGAATAGTTGCTAAGGATAAAAGTGAGAATAAGACTTGGTTTATGGTCTATACCATTTCAAAAATTTTCAGTTGGGTTCCATGTGGAAGTATTACCTAGTCCAAATGAGAACTAAATAGGATAAAATAATTGAAAAACTTAAAACAGCTACTCCCAAATCATAAGAATATTATGAATGACTGTAAAATTTTAAAACTAAATGAAACAGTTACTTTAATAGAAAAATAAAAAATTACCAATACATTTCATTTTATGGAGCTAATTAACCAACAACAACAACAACAACAAAAACCAGAAAGGAAGAGTAGAAAAGAAAATTACAGACCAATATAAAATATGGCTTATTTCACCTAAATATGAAAATAGATGGAAACATAGCAAATAACATCATAAAATTAAATTCTGCAGTGCTGAAAAAAGAACATTTATTTTACAAGCAAGTTGAATATTCCAGGAATGCAAAGATGGTTCACTATCTGAAGTGTATCCCTCAAATTCAGATTCACCTATTAAAACATGTCCATCTCAATACAAAAAGAACATTCTGTAAGAAATCAATATTCATTCATGTTAAAAGAAACTCTTAGAAAAACAAGGGTAGTAAATACCTTAACCTGATACAAAAGACAACTATGAAAAAGCAACAGCAAAAGTCACATTTCATATCAAAATACTGCAACCTGAAACTTTGGAAGCAGTCCCTTTAAAGTGAGAAACAAGATAAAGATGACCTCTTTTACTGTTCACTTGTAATATATACTGGAGGACTGTCTACCTAGAAACCCAAAAGAAAGTAGAAATTAACTACTTTTTACACAGGCGAGACTGATGGATACGTGATCAACATGCAAAAATACATAGCATTCTTACACACCAACAAGAAGCAATTAGAAAGCAGTGACAGAAAAAAAAAATGATTTCATTTAAAATAGCAACAAAATGCATAAGATGCCTAGAAACAAAATTTAACAAATATGTGCAAGGCCTTTGAGAGACAATTAGAAACACTGCTGTAGGACATAAAAGATGCTTTGAATTAAATGGGAAGATATCCTATGTTCACAGATAAGAAGACAAAATAGCATCAAGCTGTTAATTCTCCCAAATTAGCCAGTGAATTCAATGCAATCAGAATCCAAATTATAGCAGGATTTTTGATAAGTTAACCCTAAATTTCATAGGGAAGAGGGGCTACAATCTTTAAGGTAACCTGAAAAACAATTAGGTGCGGAAACTTACCCTTACTGGGGGTTCAGAGTCACTACAATCTAGCAATGTGATTTTGCAATTTTGTAATGGTGTAGGAAAGGACATATACATCAATGGGATGGAACAGGATAGAGCCAGAACCACACATGCACATAAAAAACAAGATGTATGACAGAGGTGGTATTAAAGATCATTGGTGAATATTAATTATCCATATCAGGGGGGGGGGAGCCATATGGGGGGAAACATCCTTATCATAAACAAAGATAGATTCCAGGCAGAACAAAGACACAAATGTGAAGACACATTTAGAAAAAAATCCAGGAGGGGCACCTGGGTGGCTCAGTGGGTTAAGCCTCTGCCTTCGGCTCAGGTCATGGTCTCAGGGTCCTGGGATCAAGCCCCACGTTGGGCTCTCTGCTCAGCGGGGAGCCTGCTTCCCCCTCTCTCTCTGCCTGCCTCTCTGCCTACTTGTGATCTCTGTCTGTCAAATAAATAAATAAAATCTTTAAAAAAAAAAAAAAAAGAAAAGAAAAAAATCCAGGAGATTATCTTAAATGATCTTTGGAAAGGAAAAGATTTTGTTAAATAAGATGGAATAAGAATAAACCATATGGGGCGCCTGGGTGGCTCAGTTGGTTAAGCAACTGCCTTCGGCTCAGGTCATGATCCTGGAGTCCTGGGATCGAGTCCCACATCGGACTCCCTGCTCGGCGGGGAGTCTGCTTCTCCCGCTGATCTCTCTCTCCTCTCATGCTCTCTCAAGTAAATAAATAAAATCATTTAAAAAAAAAAAAGAATAAACCATAAAGAATTGATACATTTAATGTTAATATTTTGAAACTTCTTTCCAACAAAAGACAAAGTAAAAAATCAGACTGAGAATCAGCTACAGACTGAGAGAAGAAACTGCAACTCATATTGACAAAGAACTATAAAATCCCACTTTCTAATTTAATGGATATATAAAATACAGTAAGTAGACACCAAGGATACACATCAAATTCTTGCCAGGGGTTCGTAATTGGCATAAATAGGACTGAGAATGGGGCAAAAAAATGACTCTAATTTTATCTGTAATACTATTTCCTTTAATGAAAAAACAAACTTCCAGTAGTAAAATATTAGTAATCACCAGTTCTGAATAATGTGAACATGAGCATTTATTTTTATTGTTCTCAGCATTTTTTTAATCCTAAAAAGCAAATGAAAACAAAAAAGATAAAACTGGCCCCCACCGGGGCCAAAACCAAAGTGGAGACATCAAAGACAATCTCCCCCAAGACCATGAGGTGGGAGGGATGGTTCTTATTCTTTCTTTCCTTTGCAGGTATATGCAAATTCTCATATATAACTCCAATCAAGATTAGGAAGGTAGGCTATCTTCTGCTGGGCTGGGAAAGTGGCAAGAAGTCAAAATAAAGTCCAAGGTAATTGGAATGACAAAGGTTGTAAGCGACAGGGAAAGCTAACATTTCAGGGGCTCTCCACGGTGCACCACGGAGAAAGCCCCTTTTGTTTCTCAGGAGCCTGGAAGCCGAATGTGAGGAGTGCTGTGTCATGGCCCTTGTCAGAGGATGATGGAGCCTGGCAGTATGGAGAACCCCAGGAGACTCATGTCCAATGCAGGAATGTTCCTTCACAACAGCAGGTCCTCTGTCTGGAAGGAATATGAAGTAACAGACACAGTACACTAGGATTTCTCCAGCATCGAAGACAAAGTAAGCCTTCATTGAGGTGGTGTCCGAATACAAGCCCTGCTCTCACAATAATGTGAAGATACAGTCAGCGGTATTTAGAAACGCCATTCGTCTTACGGAGGAAAAACATACTCTCCATGTTTTAAAAAGCCTACCACTAATGACAATCCAAGAAACTTCTGAGGAACGTCTAATGCAATCCTTGATGCCATAAATAAGGATTTCCCAGAGCATGGTTTAGGGACTCCTTGGGGCAAACAGAAAGTGAGGTACTAGGGGAGAGTAAAAGTAAAGCAAAGCCTTTTAAGAAAACCTATTTCTGGCTTTGCCACTCCGTCTCTGACAACTGTGTTTCCTCCCAGCAAATAATTGTTCACTAGAGTTATGCGTCTTCTAAGTCTTTATGAAAATAAAATTTTAAAGTCTGAAAAAAAAGAGTGACACCCCAAATCAGTGAATTTACTTTCTTCCCACTACCATCAAGAACAATAAGAAACAAGGGCGCCTGGGTAGCTCAGTTGGTGAAGCATCTGCCTTCAGTTCAGGTCAAGATCCCAGGTCCTGGGATCAAGCTCCAAGCTGGGAGCCTGCTTCTCCCTCTCCCTCTGCCTGTTGCTCTCCCATTTGTGCTTTCTCTCTCTCAAATAAGTAAGTTCTTTAAAGCAAAACAAAAAACCAAAAAGAAACATCTTCCACAAATGGTTCTGGGAAAACTGGAGTGCTACATGCAAAAGAATGAAACTGGATCACTTTCTTGTACTGCACACAAAAATAAATTCAAAACAGATTAAAGATGTAAATGTGAAATATGAAACCATAAAACTCCTAGAAACCCCTGACGCAAGGGAAACAAAAACTAAAATAAACTACTGGAACTACATCAAAATAAAAAAGTTCTGCACTTAGTACCCAAAATACATAAAGAACTTATAAAATGCAACACCGAAAAAGCAAATAATCCCATTAAAAATGGGCAGAAGACATGAACAGACATTTCTCTGAAGAAGACATCCAGATGGCCAACAGGTACATGAAATGATGCTCATCATCGCGGAAATGCAAATCAAAACCACCAGGAGATATCACCTCACACCTGTCAGAAAGGCTAAAATCAAAAACACAAGATACAACAGGGGTTAGTGAGGATGTGGAGAAGGAACACTCACGCACTGTTGGTGGGAAAGCAAACTGGTGCAGGTACTCCGGAAAACGTATGGACGTTCCTCAAAAAAATTAAAAATAGAACTACCTATGATCCAGCAATCCTACTACTAGGTCCTTACCCAAAGAAAACAAAAATACTAACTCAAAGGGATACATGCAGCCCTATGCTTATAGCAGCACTATTTACAATAGTCAAAATATGGAAGCAGCCCAAGTGTCCATCGACAGATGAATGGATAAAGAAGATGTGAGATATTTATATATATCAGAATATTACTCAGCCGTAAAAAAAAGAATGAAATCTTGCCATTTGCAACAACGTGGATGGAGCTAGAGAGTATAATGCTAAGTGAAATAAGTCAGAGAAAGACAAATATATGATCTCACTCATATGTGGAAGTTAAGAAACAAAACAAAGGAGTAAAGGGGAAAAAAGAGAGACAACCCAAGAAACAGACTCTCTCTCTTTTTATTTATTTATTTTTAAAGATTTTATTTTCTTGAGAAAGAGAGCTCAAGCATGAGCAGAGGGAGGGGCCCCCTGAGCAGGGAGCCAGACACAGGGCTTGATCCCAGGACCCTGGGATCATGACCTGAGCCAAAGGGAGATGCATAACTGACTGAGCCATCCAGGCGTCCCCCTCTGATGGTTACCAGAGGGGAGGTAGGTGGGTGGCAGGACGGGTGAAATAGGTGATTCGGATTAAGGAGCATATGCCTAATGATGAGCACCAGGTGATTTAAAGTAAAAACTAAAAACAAAACAAAACCACTCAAAAAAAAAAAAAAAAAAAAAACCCCAAAACACAAAAAACAAAAACAAAGAAACACTTCAATCTGAAAAGATACATGATATGTTGATTTCTAAGAGAAGAGTTACATGGTTTTTCTTTTTGTCTCTCTTTAAAACTTAACAGAAGAAGACTGGTATTAGTTCAGTACTAAATAAGCAATTTAAATTCACTCTCTCAGAGGAAATTAAGAGATAAAGCAAACACAACATAAAGGAAACTGATAAACACAGGCAATGTGGACAGACACTTGATAAATGGCAAGGTAAAAACAATAGATTCGGACAGATTCATAAGCACGGAGGTTTCTTTCTCTCTAAAGATGATACTCTTCCACCCCTGGAGAAATCAGGGCCATAAATACCAGAAAACAGGTAGAACATCACAGCGTGTTTTTAAAGGACAATTTCAAATTCTAGAGCGAAATTCAGTCCTAATACGTGTACCTCTGTCGAAGGACCTAGCAGCCTCCAATGCGCGCTTCCTTTACCAAAGTAACAGCTATTAAAAGAGGGTTCTCGCAGCTTCTCCCTGTAAATATAAACCGAAATCTGCCCCCAGGGATTTCCCCACCTGAAACCTTTCAATGATTTCCCACTGCATTCGAGAAAAAGCCCTCCTCTCCTGATAGGGCATACCAAAGTCTCTAAGGGCTTGCCCGGGCTCCCACCTTCCTACCCAGCACTGTCTGCCACTACTTCTCCCTGCTTACGACTTTTCACGGAGCCCTAACAAACAGCTGCTCTTCACTACACATAAGGACTTGAATTCCTTTCTGTCTGGAATATTCTCCCCTCCTCTTCACCAGGGTGACTCAATCGTTTCTAGGAAGTACCACCACTTGCAGGAGAGCTAAGTAACCCTGCTTTGTGCTCCCTGAGCATAATGTGAAGATTCGGACATTTGACTCAACAGTTCCTGTTTTGTTAGGTTGCTATTTTGTTAGCCTCTAGGCACTGAGGGTATAAGCAAGTCCCTGCTCTTGCGGAGCTCACAGTACGGCGTGGGAAGGCCAGGAGTACAGAAGAAATGCCAGTTAGGTATTGCTCAGTAAGAAAAGTACGAGCCAGTTAAGAGAATGGTAGGGGACAGAGCTGTGCTATTTGAGATAGGCTGATCAGGGAGGCATCCCCAAGGGAGAGAGCCACAAAGCTAATGGGGTACATTCCAAAGAGAGACAACAGTGCAGAGGCTTGAGGTGGGAGCATGCCTGATGTGTTTCGGGAACAGCATGGAAGTTTTTGTTTTGTTAACGTTTTTCAAATAAACTTGAGTTCTTATAAACCAGCTCCTATGTGGAGGATAAACTATAGGGGGCAAGGGTAAATTCGGGGAGACCATACAGGAGGGAGACATGATGAAGGCTTGAACTAAAGTGAATCGTATAAAGAAATAGATTCTCTCTGTGTTTTTGCAAGTACTAGTGAAAGGAAAAAAAAAAAAAACCCAATGGACTCGATGTGGGATATGGGAGAAAGAAATCAGGGATGACTCTGAGGTTTTTGTCCTGAGCAGCTAAAAAAATGGAGTGACGGAAAGCTTGCAGAGAGAGGAGCAGATGTGCCAGTGGAGGAGGGGCCGGGAAAGGTAAGGGAGATGATGGGAAGTTCGGTTTGGAACACATCAGGTTTAAACATCCAGGTGGAGACGTGAAGCAGCATTTAGAAATACTAGGTTGGAATTCAGGGGCCGATCAGAGCTGGAGGGCAAGTCTGGCAGTTACTATCATACAGAAGACATGAGAGCCACTGCACTGGATAAAAGTAACTAAGGGACGAGGAGAGAAGAGAAGCGGTCCGAGGACCAAATCCCGCAGTAACTTTATTTTGAGAGGTTGGGAACATGAAGAGGATCCAGCAAAGGAGATAATGTCTCAAGCGCAGCCCAGATGATGAGGTTCTCGAGAATAGACACTACTTTTTCGTCTTTTTGTCTCTAAGCTTCTGGCCCAGGCCTCTGGTTCATAGTAAGTATTCAGTAAACAAATTAAACTGTCCTTTGAAACCCAGCTAGAATCCAGAGTTATTTCCTAGAAATTCCTCTGGTAAAATATAAGGGTCCAATAATTGAAATATGACCAGCCCAGTGAGGACATCTTTCCAAACCCCTGCAGCACACACTGAACTTATTTTTAAAGAGCACACCACTCCTACACAAGCCATGAAAAGACAAGGCACAGGGTGTCGGGGTGGCTCAGTGGGTTAAAGCCTCTGCTTTCAGCTCAGGTCATGATCTCAGGGTCCTGGGATCGAGTCCCACATCGGGCTCTCTGCTCAGCAGGGAGCCTGCTTCTCCCTCTCTCTCTCTGCCTGCCTCTCTGCCTATTTGTGATCTCTCTCTCTGTCAAATAAATAAATAAAATCTTAAAAAAAAAAAAAGAAAAAGAAAAGAGAAGGCACAGATGAAGCTTTAAAAGAAAGAGTCCATTGACTGGAAAAGCAAACACTATGATGTTTAAAGGCCAAGAATCGAGAACAGAGATTTTTCACCTTCTGTTATTTCACAAGGTAAATAAAAATGAAACATATGAGCGATTGCTCAGTTTTTCATGTTAGTCTATTATTACCATAAACATCTACAGTAGAGAGGCTAGATTTTCAGCTCCGCCCACCAGTAGAAAACAATAAGGATAACTGAGTACCTGTAAGAAATTATAAAACTCTTAATTAACTACATCTCCCTTTTGCCCTCTAAACATTTTATTCTGTCCATCATAAAAGATGGAAATGGTTCAGGTAACTGGAGTCTGTATTTTATTCTGAGGTAGAAAAAGAGAATATGTAAATTTCTAGATCTTCAGAGTCTTCTGTTGCTAAAACGACTAATCACATGGAAACAGATGTGTGTGAGTAATCCAACTGACTCACAAAATAACTTTGCTACCATAAAGGGCATTCAACTGATGATAATGGCTTTTTATTCATGCCCTCAAAAGACATATTGGTTAACTTTTCTTATGTCTAAGTTGAGAAAAGGTATTACATGTTTAATGACACAAGACAGGAACATGGAAGAAGGAAAAGCTCAGGGAGCCTAACAACAGGAAATGGGTGTTGTAGAAGTTGGATTTTATAGGAAAATCAAGTTAAGTACTGATATAAAAAATTCCATGGTCAAACGAAAAGGAATGCTTCCTCCAAAACAAATGGATACCTGCATCCTGCTAGGAAACTAAAGCTCAAACGTGGTTCTGTATGAAACACCGAATTATCCAGAGTCAAATTCTCACCTTTTACTAACTACGCACTGGGCTAGTCACTGTTCACTGGTATTTTAGGGAGAGATTATGCATATAATTTGGAAGACAATTAAAAAGATAATAGGAATAGTAAATACCCTGTTTATATATCAGTATTAATTCATAATAAATGCATTTTAATACAAATTCCTCTATGTTTATTCACCATTCTATCTTGATATCAGCATGAATGCTATCATAATTTTTTTAAAAAGATTTTTATTTATTTATTCGACAGATGGAGATCACAAGTAGGCAGAGAAGCAAGGCAGAGAGGGAGGAGCAAGCAGGCTCCCTGCTGAGCAGAGAGGACACGGTCCCAGGACCCTGGGATCATGACCTGAGCTGAAGGCAGAGGCCTCAACCCACTGAGCCACCCAGGTGCCCCTATAATTCTTTATTAAGTGCCTAAAACAGTTCTTGGCAAATCACACTGGCTCAAAAAATATTTGCTGAGTACACTGATCATTCTATTGGAGAACCTACTAGGAAAAAAAAGGCAGGGGGTGCCTTGGTGACTCAGCTGGTTAAACGTCCAAGTCTTGATTGTGTCGCAGGTCATGATCTCAGGGTGGTGAGACTGAGCTCCCCATCCCTTTCAACAGGCTCTGTACTCAGGGCTCGGTTGGGGGGGGGGGTTCTGCTTGAGATTCACTCTCTACCTAGTCCTCTGCCCCCTCCTCATTTGCATATGTGCGCACTCTCTCTCTCTCAATAAATAAATAAATAAAACCTTAAAAAGAAATTTAAAACAAAAACCCAAACAGACAAAAAACTACCAGGGAACAGGTATTACAACGGCTATAAGTCAATTTCGGCTGTCCAGCATCTGAATGCCCTTCTGAATTGAGAGAAACCCAAGGTGGACAAGAAGTAGGAACTACTTTCCACTAGAGAAACTATCGAGAAGTAAACATTCTTCTTTCCCTGAAAGCCAGAACACAGAAAGGTAACAAAAGCACCTAACCATAACTGGAAATACAAAGACATGAGCTGTAACAGAGCTTATGCAGAGCAGATACAGAAGAATCAGGAATTTGAACGCATGGCTGCAAATGTCGGGATTGGCGGGGTTTGGCGGGGGGTACCGAAGTCTAGCAGCGTGAGATGACTGGCTGGTCAACGGTTTAGAAGCATCTTGTCTATAGAGTAAGATACAGAAATCTTGGCTGTGCCTAGCTTTCCATCAGTCCTGCCCAAGCCTAATTCTCTAATCTTCTTGTCAATTCTGTGAGCCACACAGTATTCATTATTACTCACTTTTCATTTTACTCACTCCCATTACTCAATTCATTTCACTTACTTCCTACCTTACTTAAGTTGGCCAGAGTTGGTTTTCGTTGTGTGCACTAAGAAATCAGCAGCAGGGAGATCACCAGCAAGAGCCCCTCAGGTAATTATGGGCAATCTGAAATTGGTTTCTGGACTAAGAGGGCCCGGTGAGTGTCATATTAGTGTTCCTGGAAGGGATTCTGCAAAGGCCTTGACATGGAGCAGTGAAGTAACTAATGCCCACTTGGGGTCTCATGGAAAGCTCAGGGTGATTGAGAGAGTGCTGCATGAAGGGAAGGAAGAAGGGAAGAAGAAGGCAAGACTGTGAGGTAGAGTGTCCGCTATTCTCAAGGCGCAAGAGAGCCTACAGCAAGAGAATATTAAGGTTGAATACCAAGGAACTAAGCTCAAAGCACAGACTAAAACCCAGGTACCTTAAAGAAAAGGCTCTTTTCTGGGGTCCCTGGGTGGCTCAGCGGTTTAAGCCTTTGTCTTTGGCTTGGGTCATGATCTCAGATTCCTGGGATGAGCCCTGCATCAGGCTGTCTGCTCAGCGGGGAGCCTGCTTCCCCCCGCACCCCCGCCTGCCTCTCTGCCTACTTGTGATCTCTGTCAAATAAATAAATAAAATCTTTTTAAAAAAAAGAAAGAAAAGAAAAGGCTCTTTTCTTTCTTACAACAAGAAAGCCAAGGTAGCTATAAAAACAATGCACAGTTTGATGCTCCAGATTGGTGAATTACAGGTCAGTTAAATTTGTATCCATATTGGGACTATTATATGAAAGTTCAAGCACTGGCTGGAGAGAGAGTGGGGTGGCGGAAGAATGAATTGGAGTGGAGGTTTATACACAGGAAGATGCTGAAGGATGGGAACATCCTGAATCCCCATTCCTCAGGTAAGCCCCCTTGTGAGCAGTTTGAATGAGACTGTTCCTCTCCTGCTTGAGAAGGCAGTAAAATCCGTCTGCCTAAAGGAACTACCTTGCACGAGTAAATGAATTCCCACCTGCCTCATTCTTCCACATACACATTCTGCTCTCCTGCCATCAGATCACAGCATGCTATGCTCTGTGGGGCTGACTACAAATGTATCAAAAGAATTACAAGAATTTGGTTATATGGACAAAAATACAGGAAATTAGTAGAGGAATAGATTCTGAGCATGCTGACTGAGGAAGAAGCAATTTCAGATCTCGCTGAGGTTGTTAACACAGTTACCTTACCAGAGATTCTGAGTTCAAAATGCTAGCTTCAGTGCCTGAGTGTGGTTCTACATTTTCATATAGTTGGAGGATTAGAAATTGGATTCATGGTGGTCTATGCTAAAGGAAGCTGAGATGCCATGAATTTGGGGGATGATGTTGAAGGAGGAAATAAAACACTTCAGGACACATGAATCATGGAACTTATTGTCACCCATGACCTCTCACCCATTCTCCATCCACAAACCCTAAAAGGACCCAGAAGACACTTCCTTTTCCAAGGTCTTGAAAAATACATTAGTAAGTAGAACACTCATGTTTTTGGAAAATATTTTATAGGCCAGGAAGGTACTGAAATCAGTTTGCTCATTTCAATTTCAGGAAGACTGGAAGAGACTAAGCAGTGACATTTAACCACTAGTGAGTGGTCAAGTAGGCATAATTACATAAACAGGCAGCAAGGCTAGAGTAGCAATTGAAATAGCTCGAATCTTTTACAGTAGCTAATTGGTCAGAGTCCTTAGGATCAGAATAAATAGGTTATCTCATTTCATGGAGAAAGAAGTGTGTTTTCATTTGTAAAAGGACTACATTAGGACAGGTGCGAATAATTGTTTTATATATGCAACTATGGGGAAAAAGTATATGCATAGATGCTGGATAGTTAAAATGGCAGACTATAAGAGATGCTTTCTTGATGAATTGTTCCTATTTGGGAAAATGTCCCAAGATCAGGGGGAAGATTCTACCTCTCACTGCAGAAGCCAAAGTGACAGATAATCCCTCTCCCTATCTCTCTGAAGACAAATGTGAGCACATACCCTAAACACAGCCAATCAATTGGTTAGACACAGATTTCTGATCCTTGGGGAATAAGGCAAAGGTCAGTGAGAGATTATTTTCAGCACAGCCTGTGGCACAGCCCCAAGGGTCCACTGGTGAAAGTCTGGCATTGTGGTGTCTAGGGAGGACGGTGCCAGCAGAGACACACTACAAGGTGAAAACGTGGCTGTCTTTGCTGCCGCCAGTTCCTGTCTACATCTGGTTCCAGCTTGCCTAACGGTTCTTGTATTTCTCAGTATTCGCCTAATACATTCCTCCTGTGCTTGAAGATGATTTCTGTGACCAGCATTTAAGAATACTAATGCAAAGACCTATATGCATTTTAGGATAATTAGGCCATCAGGACAGAAAACAACATACTGTCTATATATATACATATATATACACACACACATATATGCACACACACATATATACACACACACACATATATACACACAACACACACATATAATATGTGTGTTGTGTGTATATATGTGTGTGTGTGTATATATATTACTCCCTGTAGCAGATGGAATTAAATAAACTATAATGATGGACTTATGCTCAAAGCCCAGATAGTTACTTCTCCCACTAATAGGTTAGATGAAATCAAATGAAACTATAGATATTAGACTATTTTTTTTACCATAAATAAAACAAAACAGAAAAATTCATGCTGCTTAACCTAATATTTCTAGGTTGTATTAAAAGGCACAGTAATATTTATTTCTCCCTACTTCGTTGTTCTTAGCTAACTTTAAAAAGCAATCTTTAAAATTCTTACTTAATTTGTCTAATATTTTTTAAATGTTTGAGCTTTAAAATACTACTAACAAAACCACAAAATCTTTTTATATAGTACTGGTTCAACCTTACAGAGGGTTAACCCCCTCAAAGCCGATAAATAATGGAAAAGTCTGGGGGAAAATTAGATATGTTTAGTAAGAATGAATTAGAATTGGAGAAATTTGTAACCAGAAGGACCAACTGATTTGAATCACATACCCTCCTAATTTGCATCCTATTTGTCTAATGCGATTTCATACTATTTGTTAAAGTTCTTAAGGAAAGCATACAACATTTTTGGTAAGTGGTTCTAGTTACTAAAACCTAGAAACCAGTCTTTGGGTGTATCTTATTTCTTGTGTATTTACCTCTACCATACCGGCTACCTTTCCTTTCACATTTCTGGAATATTAAATGTAGCTCCTTCCCAACCATCATGCACTGTTCGTGGGAATGCAAATTGGTGCAGTCACTGTGGAAAATAGTGTGGAGATTCCTCAAAAAATGAAGAACAGAACTACCATATAATCCAGCTATTCCACTTTTGGGTATTTACCCAAAGAATACACAAACATTCATTTGAAAAAATAATATGTGCCCCTATGTTTATGCAGCATTATTTACAACAGACAAGATATGGAAGCAACTCAAGTGTCCACCAACAGATGAATGGATAGAGATGTGGCACACACAGACACACACAGACACACACACACACACACACACCTGTACACACAGTGGAATATTACTCAGCCATAAAAAAGGATGAGACCTTGCCATTTGCACCAACATGGATAGATCCAGAGGATATTATACTAAGTGAGATAAATAAGATAGAGAAAGACAAATGCCATACAATTTCACTTATACATGGAATTTAAAAACCAAAACAAACAAGTAAAAAGCAGAATCAGACCTACCAATACGAGGCCCGGCAGGTGCCAGGGAGAAGGGGGCTTGGGTGAAGGGGAGCGGGAGACACAGGCTTCCAGTGATGGCATGAATTAAAGGTACAGCACAGGGAACATAATGAATGGTCCTCTAGTAGTGTTGTGTGTTGACAGACGGTAACTATACTTGTGGTAAACACAGCACAACATAGAAACTTGTTGAATCACTATGTTGTAACATGAAACTAATGTGACATTGTGTGCCAGCTATACTCAAATAAAAAAAAAATAAATGACTATTAAAAAAAGGCAGTTCCTCCTCAAACCATGTATATTAACTCTTCATATACTTAAAGGTAATTACAAATTGAGCCTTCAGCATTTCTTTTCATACTCAACCATCCTAATTCCTTTAGTATTTCCTCAAGAGTCTGTTTTCTAGTCCTTTCCTCATATTCTCTAAACCTAATGCCTATTTGCCAAATCTTCCAAACTGCAGAACTTAGTATATCCTGAAAGCAGATCAATGTGAAGGAAGAGACCAGCTTTAGGGTAGGTAAAGATGTGTCCCTGGAGAAGAGGGTCGAACAGGAATCAATGATATGGAGTATGAGTGGAAGTAGTCAAATACTTACCCAACCATTCTTAATACAAGTGCAAGGCTAGAAGAAATACACTGTGGAAAATGAGATAAAATGGGTTTGCTTTGTGTTTCTTCCCTTTTTTTTTTTTTAAACCTATCACCAAAGTCCTCTAAGAGGGTCCAGTAACAGATTATTAGATTTGCTCTAAAACAAGAGTTCTTAAATTGCCTCAATACTTGCTCAAATGTTGTTAAACTGATGAGGGGTTTTTACCTGAATGGCACTTCTTCCTCTGGGACATCCACATAGTAACGGATAAAAAATCTCTCAGAATCTTCTCGCTCACCCTCAGTAACAACACTGCCATTAAGTTTGGAAACTGATGGCAATCTGTAAGTAAAATCAAAATAAAGGCATTTTAAGACAGCGAGAATATTTAGCTTTAGAAAGAAAATCATTGGTTTGAGGCCCCATCTTACTCTCTCGAGAGGACACATTTGATGTAACTCTGCTTGTGTACAACTACTTACATGAACTAAAGTGGTATAGAATAAAAGTACCAAAAATATCCAAAGTTTCATTTTTAGATGGGACACTGACCTTTTATAATTATACCTTGCCTTTCAAAATGAGATTCTAGCCAGCACTGTCCAACTTAAATATAATGCAAGCCACAGATATAATTTTAAGTTCTTTAAGAGCCATATTTTAAAAAATAAAAATAAAACAGGTGAAATTAGTTTTACTAATATATTTTATTTAATATAGATTGAGGACTTAATCATTTCAACATGTAATCAATACTAAAAAATAACTAATAGGATACTTTACATTCTTTTTTCATATAAAGTATTCGAAGTTCAGTGTATATTTTACACTTAAAGCAGCCTTCAGTTCAGACTAACCATAATTCAAGCGCTCAGAAGTCACACAGGGCTAATGGCACCACAGTGGACAGCGCAAGTCTACAAGTGGAGTAGTCAGGACAAATGGGCTCTATTGTTTAGGAATTAATTTATTACCTTTACAAAAGAATTATGTAAAGGAAATAAAGCATAAGGTCTACTACAGCCTTATTCTTTTTAGAAGAAAAGTATGCCTAAATGTATTTCTTCAGTGAGATATTACTGCATATATCCACAACTGGAAAGCAGTACGGATCTGCTAGGTGTTAGTTAGCTGGGCAGGAAGATCAACAACCTGTTTGAAGACCCACTCTTCCTTAGGGAACCATAAAGCCCCTTTCAAAACTACTACACATAGTACACAAAGAAAACAAATGAAAGTTTGTTTTTCTTTACATCTCAGCCAGAATCTTATTGTTGCTAAAGGCTCATACAGAAATCAAAACTCATTTCAGTGGTCTTGGGGAGACAGAGTCAGAGACACGAAAAGCAGGGGAGTCAGAGGAAGAACATAACGGTGTGGTAGTCATGTTTGAGCCAATCTATAGTCAAGAAGAAAACACAGATGCTGCTCTCTTAAGTTTCACATTAATAAAACAGCCCAATTTTTAGGTATTTACACTTTAAGTGACCACTACGTGAGTACAGAAAGTAAAGACAACTGAACCAGAACTCTTTCCCTATTATACCTAATTTTTCTTCATGATCGAAAAGCAGGACTTCGAATATTATAAGTATTAAAAGGTATAAAAGCAGAATAGATCTGTGAGGGAATGTTTCAGTGGTCTCGGCAGGCCAATTACCTTTCACATCTTTCTCACCATATTGTGTTCCTTTTCTTCTGGACTTCAAGCTACAGAAGCAGCTCCTTCGAGCACTGTCTATTCAAGAGACAGATAAACTTACAGCGCACTCCCCTCCATTAGTGCATTATCCCTCTAATGAAATAAGGCCCGAGAGAAGAAAGGAGAGTAATCAGGACAACAGACCTGGCTATTACCAATTTCCTCCGCTCCTCGGTGGTATATGGCTGCAGAAGAGGAATTCCTAACAATCTCACTTCTTCAAGTTTGGGGAATGAATTTAGTTTGTCAATGTCTTCCCAGGACTGCAAACCTAATTTGAGAAATATATTATTTAAGTAAATCCAGAAAAGCACACAAATAAGAAGATTAACATAGAAAAAGATTACTTCAATTGATTTCTGAAATGTTAAAATCCTTAAAAACGTTGTAGTTGGACATCCTGAAAATTTTCTTCATCCAAGGAAAGAACAGAATACAATTGAATACCACAAAAACTTCCCTATAGCCTCTCCTCTCCCTGTGAAGCCAGTGGTCAAGGAGGGAACTTTATTCTCCAACACCTCAACACCCCACTAATATACTGATTCTCCACCCAAATGACTTATAAAGAGGGTATCTGGTGGTTTCAATAGGTAAGATGTATACCGTGCTTATATAAAAAAGGTGATGTGGTCAACTCTGTCGTCAAACATAGACTCACAGAACAGAACTACTGATCAGAGTTGATACTGTCAGACTCAAATCTTTACCTAACAAATTCTCAAATGGGGCAAGGTAAGTAGAATCGGAAACTAAATATTATCTTTCTTACATACTGTCCTCATTTTGGGGACAGGGAAAACAGATTTTAAAAGTAAAACAAATAAAAAACAGAGAACCTGGTGCTTGCTTCAGCAGCACATATACCAAAATTGGAATGATACAGAGAAGATAAGCATGGCCCCTGCGCAAGGATGACACGCAAATTCGTGAAGCGTTCCATATTTTTTTATAATATTCCATGCCATTATGCACCTTTCTTTATTGTATCATTCTTCTATTGCGGGGCACTTGATGTGTTTCAAAAGCTTTAGCTATACTGAAAAAATTTAAAAAAAAAAAACCACAAAGAACAGTAAAAAAAAAAAAAAAAACCTCAAAAACAAACAAAAAAAAAATAGAGAACCTGAACCACTGGGCAAGAAGAACATGCAACAAATTAAAACTGTTTCATGCAAAAAATAAATAAATAAATAATTTTTTCCCCCCTATGGCTGTGAGCAAATATATCATCCAAGTCAATACTTGGCACTGCTAGGAAAAATATGCCCGTAGTAATGAAGCTGGTCGATTTTATAACATGTTAAATCTATTTCAGAGAATGCAGTCCCTTCCTATTTCTAGCCACCTGCAGCAAGGGCAAAAGCAGAGGAGCAATACAAGAGGGCTCCAGTGCATAACTATCCTCAGCCACCACCGCTCTCTTCCCTTCAGAACCGTATTTCCATCTAGGAGGACAGAGTTAACGTAACGGGTGTCAAGTTGCACAGTCAGCAGCTTCTTTATACAAAATGCTAGTTTTTAAAACTTAATTCCTAACCTTATAACTTCTATGGCAATTAAACTGTATATGTTTTTTTCAACTGTAGATTACAGTTATTTTTAGTTATGAAGTTATTTTAAGAAATGGGCCGAAAGGCAATGTCAAGAGAATGAGAAGAAAAGCCACAGACTGGGAGAATACATTTGCTAAAGACATACCTGATAAAGGATCATTATCCAAAATATGCAAAGAACTCTTAAACTCAACAATAATAAAATGAACAACCCAAATTAAAAAAAAATGAGCAAAAGACCTGAACCGACTCCTCACCAAAGAAGACATACAGATGGGAAGTAAGCATGTGGAAAGACGCTCAATGTCATACGTCATTAGAGAACTGCAAATTAAAACAAGGTTCCACTACACACCTATCAGAATGGCCCAAATCCAGAACACTCACAGCACCACATACTGCTGAAGGCGTGAAACAACAGAGACTCTCATTCATTGCTGGTGGGAATGCAAAACGGTGCAGCCACTTTGGAAGACAGTTGGCAGTATCTTGTAAAACTAAACATATTCTTACCATATCATCTAGCAATCGTACTCCTTGGCATTTACCCAAGTGAACTGAAAACTTATGTCCACACAAAACCCTGCACACTGAGGTTTACAGCAGCTTCATTAATAAATGCCAAAACTCTGAAGCAACCAAGATGTCCTTCGGTTTGTGAGCGGATAAATAAACTGGGGTGCATCCAGACAATGGGACATCACTCATTCATCACTAAAGAAATGAGCTATCAAGCCATGAAAAGACACGGAGGAAACTTACATGCATATTCTTAAGGGAAAGAAGCTAGTCTGAAGAGGCTATATGCTGTATGATTCCAGCTATACGACATTTTGGAAAAGGCAAAACTATGGAGGCAGGAGAAAGACCACTGGTTACCAGGGACTGCGGGGTACGGGGAGACGAACAGGCAGAACACAGAAGGTTGTTAGGGCAGTGAAACTACTATGAACGATACTAGAAAGGGGAGACATTGTCATTAAACGTTTGTCCAATCCCACAGAATGGACCACAACAGGAGTGAACCCCCATGTAAACCGTGGACTTTGGGTGATGGGACAACGTAGGCTCAATTATAAGAGATGCATCACTTTGGTGCTGGCACTCTGACCGTGAGACGGCTGTGCGTGTGTGAGAGCAGGGAGGATGTGGGAACGCTGTACTTCCTGATCAGTTCTGCTGTGAATTTAAAACTTCTCAAAAAGTGAAGTTTATTAATTAAAAAAAAAATAGGCTAAAAATGTGCATTCCTGGGAGACACAGAACTGGATGGCAGCAAACTGGCAATCGATCATATATAAATACTAGAAAAGAAAGGTGAGCATTTACAAGGTATTGTAAGTTGAAATTCTTTAACCTAAGTAGACAAAATAGTCTAGTTTGTAATTCTTCGTACTCCTTTTACTCTGCCTTTTACTGTCCAATTCATCAATTTCATCTCACTCTTTTCACAGCAGGACCTCTTTAATAGATAAACTACATATATATAAATATAAATATATAAGCTATTTTTAATAGAAAAACTATAAACAGCTAATAGGAGGCTCGGCCACTTGATATGTATCAGAGCATTTATGAAAACGAATGCCTTGAATTTAGCTAATCAATAGGCATCCGCACGCCACTCTTGGAAATGTATCCTATGAGAAGGCAGAACCACGACTGAAAGAAATGGGCTTTCATTTACATCATGCATAAGCTCAGATCGATTTGCATGTGGAACAAGAACAAGCCTATAGCTCACCTGACTTGTGGAGGCTGATGGACCGCAGATTGGGGAACAACCTGGCCAGCGAATCATCAGGTTCCTCAATAGCATTCAAATGATTGTTAGCCAGGACAAGAGTATCCAGTGAAGGAAACATAACTCCTAGCTTTCGAATTTCAGTCCAGTCTTGGAGGTTATTGTCTGTTATATGTAGTAGCTTAAGAGAATGACAGCGAATAGAAGGACAAGACACTGTTTCATAGTCATTAAGGCACAGGAAGAGCTCCTCCAAACTGCAGAGAAAAAAAGGAAATATTTCATTGTTTAAAGCAGTTAAGTTTCTACTTTGCAGCTACTTTCATTCGTTCGGTAAGTAAGTGCCTACAGTGTGGGGGACTCCGGTAGGGATTATGGAGAAAATATAAAGATCTCTTCCTAAAGCTTAAATATAGCTGGGAAGACAAAACCTAAAACACATAAAACAGCAGAGAATGATATAGCCCAGGACTAAATTAATTTTGTGCTTAAATAACTAAGTGCTGAGTAAAGCAGTACTAACTTCAAGTACAAAAGCAGTTCCTATAGGAGTGGAATTGAAATTGCAGTTAGAATAATCAGGAAAGAACGCATGGCCTGAAAGGAAGGGTAGACTTGCGTAAGTTGCAAGGACAGAGAGGTAAATCCCACAAACAGCATGAACAGAATGTTTAGAAATAAAATAATAACTCTCATTTACTGAATTCCTATCCTGAGGCAGGCCTTGCTCCGAGTGCTTCCTAGACTGTACTGCTATTTCTGCAAGTTAGATACAATTACGTCCATTTTAAAGACAAGGAAAACAGAGTTTAGTGAGGTTAATGACCTTATCGAAGGTCATATGGTCAGAAAGTGGAACTGGGATTTAAAAGCTCATTCTACGCCATGCTAGATGCTGCATGTGGTGAGGAAACCAATCTTACTAGAGGGATAGTGAGAAACTGGGGTGGAACAAATGGGGAGAGACAAGGTTCAAAAGGCCTTGATCACTTCCATAGTTAGACAAATAAACTATGGTTTCATATGTTTCTTTAAACTACTTTCTTTGAACACTTACGTGCATACTGAAAGCTAGATACAAACAAATCTAAGAAAAGTACTTCTACACTGACAAATAAAAACATAATTTCTTGTTTAAATTACTGAAAAGAGTTCTGTTTTCCCATCAGGCCAGCGAGACACTTAATCATCTGAGTGTTAATATATTTTATAGATACTATGATTTTTTTTCCCTCCCTAAGAAAAGCGCTGAGGCAAAATTCTGAAACCAGGTAATCAGAAGATTTAAAATGGAGAAAGGGTGGGTTGATGTAGAAATGATAAGTGCTTCTCAGGGATATCTTCTAGCCAAAGGATGACAGATCCTATGTCTTGGTGCTACTCAACACTGAACAAGTATTGCAACGAATGCTACTAAGTGACCCTCACACCCTCGTTCTAATTACTTCATTCTTCTGACCTCATTCTCCAACCACCCTGCTGTTCTAGTGTTTCTGAGACAGGAGATCTGCAGTAATTCTATGTACTAACAAAGATGGCGACATCGCCCCCTCTCCATCATGCCCTCCGGGCTTACTCTGGTAACTCCTGCAGTATCGTGTGGACTGTCTCCCAAGAAGCTTTGCTGTTGTTGAGGACAAGTTTGCGAACCCCAGAGAAGGACCCAGCACATGTTCTTTCTAAAACCGACAAATTCAGAGGGTTGGAACTCAGGTTTAGAAACTCCAACTGGGGAACATTTGACACAATTTTACTGACCTAGAGAGAAAAAAAGAAATGCATATCAGGCAGTAATCAGAGTTTTTAAATAGCAATCGCGCTCACAAAGCTTAAGTGAGTGGGTGTCCAGGAAAGAGGCCCTTCATATCAGGGAGTCCTGTATCAGTGATGGTACCTACAGAGGGGCAAAGTAATTTCAACAAATCTCAGCAAATAATTTAATCTTTCCATGAAATAGTGACATAATTGAAAACTAATGGTACAAAAGAGAGCCCTTCCATGTGGCCTTGGGCAAGGTTTTTGATTCTGTTCTATATGACGTTCTCTTTGATAAATGGAGAAAAGAGAGTTTAGAGGACATTTTAGGCTGCAAGTTTCTAAAGAGCTGAGACTGGGTCATGTAATTCTCTCTGAATTTCTCCTCCCTTTTGTCCTCAGTACTTTAAGGCTAATTAAAGGTTTATTGAAGAACACATGGTAAAGGCTCAAGTGTTCAAAACTGACTACATAGCTATGATCACTTGGGAACAGTTTCAACTTGGTTCAAAGATGACCAAAGTCCAAAATATATATAGTCAAAAACCAAAAAGTGTCCACGACTACGTAAGAAAAGAGAACACATGATCATCAATTTAACAATTTACCTAGTAACTTGGTAGGCAAGAAGATTTTTTTTCTAAAAAACGAAATTAGCGTTACTGACCTATTTGCTCTGCATATTTCCAGTCTCTTTGATATAGCTTATTTCATTTAATTCTCAAAGCAACTTGCAAGATAACTATTTTCCCATTAAAAAATGAAGAAACTGAGGCTTGGAAATGTTAAATAATTTGACTAAGGTCTCAGGGTCACAAAAGCCAAATCTAGGATTTAGAAACCTGAGCCATTATTCTTCCAGCATACCACCACTAGTAAATTATAAATATACTCCAGAAAGAAAAAATTAAGAACTAGCTTAAACAAGTATGAAGTAAATATGAGAAGCCCAATAAATGGGTAAAGCATCAATGTGGTAACTCAACTTTATGAGAAAAGGAGTAAAGGAGTACAACAGAATAGCTAGGATTTGTTTCACAGTCAAAAACCTGGGTTCAAACCAGGTTCCAACACTTCCCAGCTGTGTGGTCTGAGGGGTTATTCCCCCTTTCCAGGTCTCAGTGTCCTCATCTGTAACACAGAGAAAACAGGATCCACCTGTTTCTCAGGACTATGGATCAGATTAAATGAGATACATGTGTAAAGCACTTAACATGATGAATGGCATACCTTCTAGAAACTTACTTTCTTACCTATTCCCCCACAGGATGTAAACTCCATGAAAGCAGGGAGAGTACTTACCTAGTTCACTACTGCATAGGGGTGCTTAATGTTTGCTGAGTAAATTAATGGCACAAAATCATTCAGTAAATGTAATTATTACTGACATAAGTATTGTATGAACCAACATGACAACCCCAGCGATATGTTATATTGTATTTATTTTTATTTAAATATGTCCTATTTAAAATCATTGGTATGGGGCGGCTGGGTGGCTCAGCGGGTTGAGTGGCTGCCTTCGTCTCAGGTCAGGATCTTGGGGATCTGGGATCAAGCTCTGCATCCGGCTCCCTGCTCAGCAGAGAGCCTGCTTCTCCCTCTGCTTCTCCTCCCACCCCCACTTGTGCTCTCTTTCTCAAGTAAATATAATCTGTAAAAAAAATCAAGTCAAATCAAATCACTGGTACAATGTGAAAAATGCACAAATTCCCAGGCTCTACCATAAACTACTAAATCAGGAGTTTCAAAGGTGAGCTAAGCTTCCTGGTTGGGACCTAGACTGTTTCTTGTCCGAGCTCCATAGGTTATGCCAAAAAGACAGCCAGCATTGAAAACTACAGGTAGAATGAAAAAGTGACGTGCACTTCACCTCAGCTTTGTGTCAACTACACAGGCCAGGAGCTCTACCATCACCGCGAAGTGGACTAATTCCAAGAAGATTCAGAGAAGTCGGTCAGAGGGCACAGTCCTCACACTAGGTCAGCTCTGCCACACGCTAACCTTGTGAAGTGAGACCATTTTTAACTTCATTTTGCAAATGAAGAAATGAGCTATTTTTTAGAGAAAAACACAGTAGGCTTCAGTTTAAATGTAAGTAATTTATGCCAGTCTGTGCACGTTTTCTTGCATGATCCCTTCTGTGATCAAATGGTGCTAAGCATTTGTGTGACGTACGGCCCGTGTTTGGAATTTAGTCTGTGGCTACGACACAGCGAAAGAGTCCACACACGGGATGGGTCCTGCGCTCTATCGCCTGAATATGCTTGAGAGGGCTCCTATAAAGGGGATGATGGCCCGCCTGGCTTCAAGGGCAAAAGAAGATGAAGAGGAATTGCACTCCAAATACACAAGAATAACAATTATCGGGGCACCTGGGTGGCTCAGTGGGTTAAAGCCTCTGCCTTCGGCTCGGGTCATGATCCCAGGGTCCTGGGATCAAGACCCACATCGGGCTCTCTGCTCAGCGGGGAGCCTGCTTCCCCCTCTCTCTCTGCCTGCCTCTCTGCCTCCTTGTGACCTCTGTCTGTCAAATAAATAAAATCTTAAAAAAAAAAAAAAAAAAAGAGGGGCACCTGGGTGGCTCAGTCGGTTAAAAGCCTCTGCCCTCGGCTCAGGTCATGATCTCAGGGTCCTGGGATCGAGCCCCGCATCGGGCTCTCTGCTCAGTGGAGAGCCTGCTTCCTCCTCTCTCTCTCTCTCTCTGCCTGCCTCTCTGCCTACATGTGATCTCTGTCTGTCAAATAAATAAATAAAATCTTAAAAAAAAAAAAAAGAATAACAATTATCATATAACCCCCGTTAAATAAAAATAAAACATAAACCTCTTACTAACCATCATTCCTCATATTTTATTTTTATAATAAAAAGAAATTATACCTCCAAATGGATAATTTAAAGGTTTTTGAAGGAATTCTGCCAGAAATTATGAGATATAATCTTCTTCATATTCTGCATCTACACTGCTGTCCCATGATAATAAGGCATCCATTAGCTTTGGAATATTCTAAAAAATTATAATTGGACTATAGTCCAATAATTCAAACAGGAAAAAAATAATGTATGTTAGAAATTCATAAATACATTATTTAAAAGGCTAAAGTTAAAAAGGATTTGGGGGTAACCTTACATTAATGATAAGATTTTAGAAAGTATATTAATTTCACAGGTAAATTTACTTATAAAAATGTCCTAACAGCAAAGGCTGGCAAACATTCAGTAAGTTTCTAGGGCAGTACACCAACTTACCTTTTTTAAATTCTAAAAATCAAAAAGAAAAGACTTCTAGTTGCAGTGATACAGTTGACCCTTGAACAATGCAGAGTTTAGGGGGGCACCAACATCCCACAAAGGTGAAAATCTTCATGTAAATTTTGACTCCTCCAAAACTCAACTACTAACAGCCTACTGTGGATAGGAAGCCTTACAGAAAATGTAAACAGTTGATAAACATATTTTGTATGTTGTATGTATTATAGACTGTATTCTTACAGTAAAGTGAGCTACAGAAAACTTTTGTTTTTTTTGTTTTGTTTTGTTTTAGTAACATGTGTTTTATTTTGTTTTCATATCAAGAAATATAAAGAAAACGAAAAAACACCCTAAATTCAACAGCCCACTATCTTCACTGACATCAAAACAATAACAAAATGTTCACAGTTTTAAAATTCGAACAGAATTGAAATTTTTCTTGTGATTCGTCCCAGAAAAAAAATGTATGCATATTCCACCATATATACTTACATCTCTAGATTTTTTAGAATTTTACATAAAAGAGACTCTTTTGGGGCACCTGGGTGGCTGAGTCAGTTAAGCGTCTGACCCTTGATGTTGGCTCAGGTCATGATCTCAGGGTCATGGGACTGAGCTCTGTGTTTGGGCTCTGTGCTAGGTCTGGAGCCTGCTTGGGATTCTCTGTCTCTCCCTCTGTCCCTCCTCACCCTCTTTCTCCATCTTAAAAAAAAAAAAAAAGAGAGATCCTCTGTTTTACTTAACCTTTTTTCTTTTTTTTTATGTTTCAAGTTTTAATTTAAATTCCAGTTTGCTAATATATAGTGCAATATTGGTTTCAGGAGTAGAATCCAGTGATTCATCACTTACATACAATGCCCAGTGCTCATAGCAAGTGCCCTCCTTAATTCCCATCACCCATTTAGCCTATCCCCACCCGCCTAGAGAAAATACTATTAAGAACACCATAAGGAAGAAGAATTTTATTTATAGCACTGTCCTGTGAGAAGTCTGCATGCAAACAAACCCGTGCAGTTCAAACCTGTGATGTTTGTGTGCAGAAACACGGATGTGAACTTACATGACCTTCTAGGTCTCTACAATTCTCTAAAATTATCTCAACCACTTCTGTTCTTCAAATTCAGAGTAGAGGACCCTCTACTCTGGCTTCCAAAATGAAGAAACTAAAGTTTTAAGAAAAATGGGGAAAGGATTGTAAGATAACAATCTGTAACTTATACCCAAGCTATTCTCTGCCTCACCTGAGGGGCTGATTCCTCCCTGCTCTCAACTACTTGGTTTAATTTCTTTTATAAAATGGTTTCGATAAGGAAGGGAGGAAAAAGGAGATGCCTTGGGAAAGGTGAGACGAAAATGTACTTAGCTAAACTTCAAGTCAAAAGCTAAAAAATGCATCTGTTTTCACACGTGGATGCCCAATTTTAGAAGGATGGAGACAAAGCTTTGCCTTCCCCTCCAGTATTACAGCTCTCCCATGTATTAATCTTTATCTCTAGACATCCAGCAGTGAGTAGTTTAAACCACAAAAGAAGTACTTATAACATTAGTGACCATTCAAAACACTAAAAGAACAAACTATGTTATTTTGTCCCATATTACTATCTCAAATATAGGCCAAACTAAACTTACTTCATGGCCAGGGACCAATTATCTTTTTGGTAATCAGGTATACAGACTGCAATGGGGCTAAAATGTAATGTCTTATAACTGTGACTGATGAGGCATTGGTAGTCTGGCAAAGAGTTTCATCAATCCTAAAAATCAATATGCTTCTGCTGTCAGCACTTCTCCCACCTCTCTGTGCTCTGATAGATATTTTAGAAGATTGGGATCAACTACAGTTAAAGCAAAGGACAAAAAATAAAGGAATGATGAAAACAAAAATAAATTGGAAGACGGAAGCCTGAAGGGTAGCGGCAGTGAAGACTTATTTGAAAACTGCCTGGAAATAGAATGTAGAGCACTTGTAAGAAGATACAAATTGATCACAATGGAACATAGGACCCTCTGTCCATTCATGTCCATGTGGCCCGGAAAATACGTAGTGTAGACCTTAGTCTACACCAAGCAGAGAAAAGGCTGAAATCCCTCATGTGAACTTTGTGTTCTGCCCACACTGACAAAGCTTGCTCTTCTGAGGCCGCAGCTGTATCGCTATTAAACTGTGGGCAGTGGGCAAACGCCCACCTTATGCTCGTGGTCAGAGCGCAAAGCACAAAGCCTCTCTGAACTCTTACACGCCCAAAGAAGCACATTTAAGGGAATTGGCCCGCAAACACGGGAGGTGAAAAGATTCAGAGGAAAATGTGGTCTGACTTGTCACTCGTGCAGGTTAAAAACCCTCACCAGATGTTCAGCAGCAGGCTATGGGGAGAATCAGGGAGGAGGATGAACAAGGCAGTGCATGGGGCATCTGCGCAGTGTAGACAGAGCACGCACGTCACTTGAGCATCCCAAAGGACCAAGAAGGCACAGACTGTAATTTGTGGAACACTAAATTATGCTAGTTGTTCAGATAAATGAATTAATAAACATATGTACAACCAGAGATTATTTCTTGGAACAGCCCAGGAAATCTGCATATATTAATAAGTCATTTAACAATCAAACAACACGCATCTCAAAGGATTTGGTAAACATCTCAATAAGAATAGGAAATATGACCAGAAGCACAATTATCAGATTAAACTAGACTTTGAAAGAGATAAATGTAAGAAAAGCTGAAGAAAACTGGGTTATACACAGATTTTTCTTAAAAAAGCTGTCTTGGAATTTGTATAGCATTTAATACCTACAAAGCACCTCAGTGATTAATTTTATCTGCGGCCCTGTCTTAGGGATGAGCACTTAAGCACTAAAGGATTAAGTGAGTTTCTTAAGATCATAGGAAAAGTTGGAGCAAGTGGTCTTGATCAATCCCTAAAATACAGTAATTTATTCACTAATGCAATCAACAAACATTTGAGTACCTAGTATGACACTCTGGGTGCTGATGGTAATAAAGACAAAAATCTCTACTTTGAATAAGCTCACAGTCTAGTAGGAAAACTGTCAAGCAAGCAAGAGATTGGACTACACTGTGATAAGTGATTGCCTTTATCACAGCATCATGATATAGGTACTGGGATAGTCTGTCTCCGCCTGAGTAAGAGTCAGGGAACATTTCGTAGAGGAATAGTGACTTGGGCCAAGTCTTGAAAGATACAGAGGAAGAGGTCGGGTAGACAAGAAAAAAGAGCAGTAGATTCAGAATGAATAAAAGCAAGGAAGCTTTTCATCTCAAGAGTTTATCATGAGCTGCAGGAAAAAGCATATGGCTAACAATGAAGATAAACTCTGAAAGTAGCCAAGGGCCATATGGTGGAAGGCTACATTTAGAGAGTTCAGGCCTTAGTTTCCAGGCAGTGAAAAACAACTACAGGACTTTAAGTAAGAGTGTCATAATCTTATTTCATTGATTAAAAGGAGTCTGGTCACACTATAGAAGATAGCTTATGGGAAGCAGAATAAAACCAGAGGCAGGAAAATCTACTAGGAAGCTTTCTCAAGAGAGAAGATCCTAAATTAAGGCAGGAGAATGAATCAAGGAGAAAGAACTATTTTTCCCTGATTCTTGAGCATAGCTTCCACAAGATAATGTTATCATCAGGTAGGCAATGTTATATATAATAATAAGAAAGAAAGTTGTAATACTTTTATTTGTGTACTTGGTGTGACTTACTCTGAGGTCAAAAGACATCAGTTACTTCAAATCACCTAACAGATTTAATAAAATAAGGAAAAGTTCTAAAATATTTGGAGTAAATTTCAGTACCCAAAACAAATATTTTTGTAATCTGAGTTTCGAGCTCAAGCAATTTTTGTGGCAATTTAGAGCACTAAATATTGACGTTGTGGTACAGAATGAACACAGGATGTGTAAACTAGTGAAACAGTAAAAAACCCAATGCACTGTTAGCAGTCTAAACCGCTGTGGTCCTATTAACCTCTTGATGCCTGGAAGAAAGCTCCCCAGTGCTTTTCATACTAATGAAAAACAAATTAGCAATAACAACCTTCACTGAAAAATCACCATAGAACAGCTGAAGCAGTCAGTTATTTATCTTCAGACACAGA
Source organism: Lutra lutra (assembly GCF_902655055.1). Lineage (NCBI taxonomy): Eukaryota > Metazoa > Chordata > Mammalia > Carnivora > Mustelidae > Lutra > Lutra lutra. Next base: position 16,834,821 of record NC_062287.1, on the reverse strand, counting down.
AAAGAATCTCAAGTGAGAACCAAAATTCAGCAGAAATCACCAAAATGCAGCAATATAAAAACTTTACCTCATGCCAGTCTTCGAGCTTGTTGTCAGAAAGATCTAGTTCCGACACGTGAGCACAGAAGGCAGCAATTTCTTTTTCGTCTCCTGCACATGTTATTCCACAGCTGTTCAACACCAGCACACTTGGGAGGTTGAGGCGATCTGAATAACACAACACTTTTTAAATCAGTTTAATTCTTGTCTACATGCATTCAGCCCCCAGGAATCAAAGTCAAATAGTGTGAAATGACACGAGGACCTGGAAAAAAACCCAGAATGTGATGGGGTCCAAGGGTATTGAATTCTAAGGGGAAACAGCCAAATATGGCCCAGGAGGAGATTAAAAGTACTGGACCAGTACCACCAAAAACATCTTGTAGGCTTTCCCCCTGGCAGGATGGTTGGTCTCAACTACCAACAATACAGCTATCATCCTTGCCGTCATCTCATCATCTGAACACTGGAACATGTGATTCCTCTGGACTCCCACTGTCTTCTAATTGGCCTCAATTCTTTCCTTTTTAAAATTTAGCTCAAAAGTATCATTCTGGATAACTCTTTTTTTTTCATCTGATCTGTATTTCTGCCTACTGCTGCCCTTGAAAATTATCTCAAACCATTAGATGGTCCACTATGAAACCACTTCTGTTCTTCAAATTCGTATCATTAAAGAAATCTTCCTTGCTTAAGTGGGTCCATTTAAAAATCTGTGTTCTCTTTCTTGTCCATCAATCATTTCCATTTCACATCCACACAGAATGTGTCCCTTATGAAAATCAGACTTTTAAAAAATACATAATTACAGTGAGAGAAACTGATGCAGAATCTTAAACTATTTAATGAATTTGGTGAAACTGGGGTAGCCAAACTACTTCCTGGTTCAAAAATACACGAGTCAATAAAACCACACTTGTCCTTGTAAAAAGGACAGACATGAGAATTCAACCACTTTTTCCCTATACGGTATAAAACAAGGACTCACGGAGGCCTCAAATTATGTAATTTTTTTAACTCAGTACTTTTCAGTATCAAATTTCTCAGAATGGGAATGGATCCTGAAAAAAAATGACCAAGTAAGAAATCTACCTCTTTCTGCCACTCCAGTTCATATGGAGTGATAAGACCAGTTGTATTGAGGAACATAAGAACTAAAACACTGTTCCATCCTGATCTCCCACACTCACAAAGAACTACTTCCAGAAACTATGAAATACAAACGAGGCTAAGATGTAAGTTACAGACACACCTTACATATTTCTCAATGTTGTAGATTTCTCTCACAGCATAACCCTTCTCCTAGAATGTTTTGATCTCCCCTCTAACCAAGTTCTATTATTAGGGTTAGTTCAAGTCTCATAGCATTGAATCTTTTCTTGATCATACTAATTAACTCTCTCCTAAATTTCTTCCCCAGTCACTATGCCAATTATTTGGGTCAACAAAAACTGCCTTATATGTTTGTAAATGTGAATATCTTGTAATCCAGCTAGGCTGTAAGGTCACTGAGGACACGCCAGTCTTGTACTGTCTTGTATCCTCCAAGTTCCTTGACAGAATACCTATTTGAAACATTACCACTCAATATTGTTCATGCCATGTAAGTGCAACTAAGATGCCTTATGGCCAATCAGGAGGAAAAGAAATCGTTTTGAGTTTTTTAAAAAACTGAAGTCATATCAAGGGAGAAAGGCTATGCAATTCTAATTCCGAAATAAAGGAAATCATCTGGAAACAAGACAATATTCTGGTTTGAAGTCCTAAGTACTAAGCTCCCAGTCTTACCTTTCATAGGAGAGCCCTGAGGTGTGGCTGGGACATGGACTCCCATACCAGGACCACGACGGTAAGGGAAATTTTCAGGACTATATTTTTCACATAATACTTGCATAAAACTCCTTCCACTAGGTTGATCCATCTTCCCTTCCTAAAATTCTACAAGAAACCAAGAGATTGTCAAAGTTATTTATTTGCCATATATGAAATTTTTACTGCAAACCAATTATTTATAAGGCACTAGCCCAGGCACTGCAGGCATATAAGACATGGTCACTGCCCTCAGGAATTTACACTGTGCTAAGACCTTACAATTTAGGGGAGCTATATATGCAGACAAATGACAGCAATGCAGTCCAGCATATGATAATTGCAGTACAGGTTAACAGTGCCACAAGATGTAGATGAGGAGAAAATCATTTCCAGTCAAGGGTAACAGGAAGACTTTTCGCTGGTACCTGGGGTTTATGTGTTAAGAGGAAAAAGAAAGGTGGAGACTCAACATCAGACTAAAGAGTTTGTATGAATCCTTTGATATTTATTCCTCAAAATCTATTTCCCCTTCTTCCGTAGTAAAAGAATTTTTTTTTTAAGTAGGCGCCGCACCCAGCATAGAGCCCAATGCAGGGACTGAACTCACAACCCTGAGATCAAGACCTGAGCTGAGATCAAGAGTCAGACACATAACAGACTGAGCCACCCAGGCACCTTAGTGAAAGAATTTTTCACTGTGCACATTGTACTTAGGAATGAGTATATGACTAAGTTCTAGTTGATGAGATAGAAACAGTCTATGGCAGCTTCTGGGAATCCTCCTTAAAAGATAGCAGAACGTACCCTTTGCCTCCTTCTTTGTCTCCAGGTCAATTCTGTTGCCTACGAAGCAAATACCTCTTTGCACTATGGGCCCACGGAACATACCCCAAGGACGGTGGAACAAAGAGCTGACAGGAACTTAAGTCCTAAGGACTTCATGGTACTGAGCTGCCATAGTGGTTGTGTATCTCTGGAAATTTACTGGAAGATATATAACCCTCTGTTTCATTTACACCACTGTTCCATTTTTCAGTTACTTATGAACGGACCCAATCCTGACTAATACAGAATGTCCTTTCTTTTGGTGGTGAGTTTGGGTAGACTCTTCACCATCTAACTGCAGCTACAGGTCCAAGCATACAGTAACTCCAGCATCCTCTCAGTACGCACACATAGGTTAAAACAGGTAATTAAAACATGCTAATTTCTGACAGTCTGCTAACCCCTTTTCTTTTTTTTTTTTTTTTTTAAGATTTTATTTATTTGACCGACAGAGAGATCACAAGTAGTCAAAGAGGCAGGCAGAGAGAGAGAGGAGGAAGCAGGCTTCCTGCTGAGCAGAGAGCCTGATGCGGGGCTCGATCCCAGGACCCTGAGATCATGACCTGAGCTGAAGGCAGAGGCTTTTAACCCACTGAGCCACCCAGGTGCCCCATGCTAACCCCTTTTCTTGAGGGGCTGGCCTATGATCTATATTAAATATGAATCAAAATATAGGCAATTGACTACTATAGTTCCAACTATCAAATGACAAGCTTTTTACTAAAACAATCAGAAAAACCAAGGAGAATAAAGAGTACTCTAAGAAGGGATATCATGAGAAAAGGTGTTTAACAATGTGAATGTACACGGTCTAACAGAAAACAGCATCAGGAGTAACTAAACAGGAACCTCACAGCAGGTCATGTGTGCACTATTAAGAAGCTGAACTTTCGTGCTATTCCTTATGTTCCACAAATAAGTGAAACCATATGATAACTGACTTTCTCTGCTTGACTTATTTCATGGAGCATAACCTCCTCCAGTCCCATCCATAGGCAAACAATGAATCATGGAACACTACATCAAAAACTAATGATGTACTGTATGGTGACTAACATAATACAATAAAAATTTTTTTTTTTTAAAGAAGCTGAACTTTATTCTGTAGAAAACAAGAAGAAATTAACAGGTATTAAGGAAGGGAATATAACCACCGAAGTTTTTGGAAAACCCATTCTGACAATCAAATGGCTGATGAATAGGAAGGAATACAGATTGAAGGCGGGGAGAAGAGCTAGAAGGACACTACAGAAACATAGGAGACCTCAGGCAAGGAAAATAAAGCAAAAATAAACTATTGGGACTCCATCAAAATAAAAAGCTTTTGCACAGCAAAGGAAACCATCAAGAAAACAAAAACAACTTACCCGATGGGAAAAGACATTTGCAAGTGATATATCCAATAAGGGGTTAGTGTCCGGAATATGTAAAGAACTTATACAACTCAACACTAAAAACAAACAAACAAATGATCTGATTAAAAAATAGGCAGAGGATCTGAAGACTCTTTTCCAAAGAAGACTACAGGTGGCTAGCAGGCCCATGAAAAGATCCTCAATATCACTAATCATCAGGGAAACTGCAAATCAAAACCACAATAAGATACCACCTTACATTAGTCAAATTGGCTAGTATCAAAAAGACAAGAAATAAGTGTTGGGAGAGTATGTGGAGTAACTGGAACCCTCATGCACTGTTGGTAGGAATGTAAATTGGTACAGCCACTGTAGAAAACTACATTCAGGTTCCTCCAAAATTTAAAAATAGAGAAACCATATAATCCAGTATTTTCTCCAGTGAACAATCACCCAAAGAAAATGAAAACAGTGATTTGAAAAGGTATATACACCCCTATGTTTAATGCAGCAATACTTACTACAGTCAAGGTAAGGAAGCAACCCAAGCTTCATTCATCGACAGATGAATGGATACAGAAGATGTGGTGTGTGTACACACACACACACACACACACACACAAAATGCACACTGGAATATTACTCAGCCATAAAAAAAGAATGAGATCTTGCTATTTGGGACAAAATGGATGGACCTAGAGGGCATTATGCTAAATGAAATAAGAAAGAGAAAAACAAATACCATGGGATTTCACTTCCTTACAGAATTTAAAAAACAAAAAGACACCTTTTTTTTTCGAGATTTTATTTATGTATTTGAGAGGGGGAGGAGGGGCAGGAGAAGGAGAGAATCTCAAGCAGGCTCCCCACTGAGCACAGAGCTCAGTGTGGGGCTTGATCTCATGACCTGAGCAGAAATCAAGAGTTGGATACCTAATAGACTGAGCCACCCAGGCACCCCAAAACCAGACTTTTTTTTTTTTTTTTAAAGATTTTATTTATTTGACAGAAAGAGAGTATAAGGAGGGGCGGGGAGAGGGAGAAGCAGGCTCCCACTGAGCAGAGAGCCTGACATGAGACTCAGTCTCAGGACCCTGAAATCACTACCTGAGCCGATGGCAGATGCTTAACCGACTGAGCCATGCAGCCGCCCCAAAAACCAGACTTTTAAATACAAAGAAAAACATGGTTGACAGGTAGGAGACAAGTGGGGAGATGGGCGAAATAGATAAAAAGGATTAAGAGATACAGACTTCCAGTTATAAACAAAGTCATGGAGATAAAAAGTACAGTACAGGGAATACAGCAATATGGTAATAACGCTGTATGTTGTATGTATGTAATAATATGGTAACAACGTTGTATGTATGTTGTATGTATGTAATAATATGGCAATAACGTATGTATGTTGTATGTATGTAATAATATGGTAATAACGTTGTATGTGTGTAATACTGCATGCTGACCACACTTACCATGGTGAGTATTGAGTGATATACAGGATTGTTATATATCTGAAACTAATATAACACTGTATGTTAGTTATACTTCAATAAAAAATAAAGTGCAATGCTATAAAATGTTTAAAAAAAAGAACACCCAAAACAAAACAGGAGAGAGATGACGAGGGCCTGAGGTGATACAGTGGTAGGACAAAGAGAAAGCAGTGGCAGATTCAAGGTCAATTTAGAAAGCAAGCTTTTCGGGAATTATGGGGGCTGAGGAGAAGGAAAAGACTGACCCTCAGATTTCTAGTACAGGTGGTTAGGTGACTGATGATACCATTAAGTAAAAAGAAAATATGAAGAGACTGAGTTGTGCAGAAGAAAATGATGAATCCCACTGTATACAACACATTCAGCCTGAGGCATCTGAGGACTACCCAAGGGAACAGTCTGCAGTTGGGTGAGAAACGTGAGCTGGAGGGGAAGATTTTGACATCAGCAGGATATAGGAAATATTACCAGTAAGAATGGCAGGACAACAGAACTCTCCAGGACACTGATGTTTAAGGAACAGGCAGAAGAAGCAGAGTCATGAAAGAAAAGAAAAGGAATAACCAGAGGAGAGTGTACAGTCAATATGTTGAGAAGTTTTTATTAGAAGGGCAGCAGACAAACAGGGGAGAATGAAATGGGCTGATAAATAAGGCAGGAACAGGAAGGAGCAGGGAATCAGGGGCAACTGTCCAGATTTTCCCTCTTAAAACAGAAGAGGGCTGAACACAGCTAACAGAGAAGCAGCAAGTGGAACTGAAGAGGCTGAAAATGACTACTGGTATACGGTCCTAGAAGCAACTCATGGGTATGAGCATTAAAAACTTCTCAGAAGGCTGTTCGATACCAGCCAGACAATGCTGCGTACTGTTTGCCCTTGGAAGTGACACATTTACTTCACTGTGTCACACTGGTTTACTTTGGCTTATACAGTTTAATGATACTGAGCGTCGGGCATTTTTCTCATGGGACCGTCCTAACTCCATGACCACATTACAAAGGGGAGCGGAGGTGTGTCGTTTAATTTCCCCAGTACCCTGCTCACAGCATCTGGCACAGTGCACAGTACAGAACTCAACAAATGTCTGCTGACAAGTGATACTAGCTCCCGCGTGCTGAGTGAAAGAGCAGAGAATTCGCCACTCAGCTCTACAGTGTGGTGTCATTGGGCAAGACACTTTTCTCTAGGACTCCCATGTCTTCGTCTGTAAAAGTAAGATATAAATATCTCTACTACTTGGATTTCAGGGTTGCCATAGAGCCTTAAAATATCCAAATGCAGTTTGGGATTCCAGGGCTGTTGCAAAACTCTAAAACATACAGATGTTACTAACTATATATTAAGGGGGTGGTAGCATGGTAGAAAGCACACGAACGTAGGAGACTCAGGCTCTGTTATTTACTAGCTGGGTAGAATATAAGCTAGTTATGTAACCTCTCTACTTTAATTTTCATACCTATGGATGGGCTAAAATTTTTCTCTTGGGTTTGTAATAAGAATTTGAAAAAAAAAAAAAACTTCATGAATATAGAAGTGGTTTTAGGGTTGCCTGAGTGGTGCAGTTGGCTGAACGTCAGACTCTTGGCTTCGGTTCAGGTCATGATCTCAGGGTCGTGAGATGGAGTCCCACATCAGGCTCCACACTGGGTGTGGATTCTGGTTGGGATTCTCTCTCTCCCTCCCCTTCTGCCCCTCCTTTCCCTCCCTCTCCCTCATAAATAAATAAACTGTTAAAAAAGAAAAAGTGGTCTCTCAACTTGCTTCATTCCCTGGATTACCACCAGGGCCATGTCCACTGTCCTCTGTGAAACCAACACAGAACACACAGTAGATACCACTAAGCACATGGGCACCTACTGAATGCAAGTTTCATTTACCAAGGTTTAGAGCATCAAGTACATTTCATAATAATGATATCACAAGTTATCTTGAAAATTCATGGCTGCCCTCAGTCAGTCTCCTCATTTGTAAGCTTACAGACAGAACCTGTGTTCTTTCTGTCCACACAGAGTGATAAATGTCTGCCGCTGTGCTCTATGCCGGCACTGATTGTGTCAGAACTGAACAGTGTGTCCATCGAAGGCTCTGGGAGCCTTCAGGTGGACAGTTCTTTTACGACGTAAACTTATCACCAAGAGCAGACAACACAGAGCAGGACCTAGGCCACTAGTGACAGATAGCACAGTTCCCATCAAGGACCTGTCTCAAGCAGAATGCCAAGAGAATTTGTAGACACGTTCAACAAACGTCAAAGAAGTTGCACTGCCACCTTCTATACAATTAGCAGTTCAAAAGAATAAAAAGTGAGTGGGAAGGGTGCTGAACTGTCACTGTCAGAATAATACTCCCCGAGTTTAAACAGCATCTTTAAATGGAGGCTTTAGAACCACTGTAACCAATACAAGGGCAACAATCTTATACACAACTTAAATATAGGCAAACCAAGAAATGGCAACATCAGAGACACACTCAAATTAAAATAAGTGCTAGTAAGCCAGCAATCATGGGAACTTAACAAGTTGTTCCTCGTGGCCTCATGCTTTTAACAACTCTTCCAAATAGTCTGGGTTTTGTTTTGTTTGTTTGTATTCTACCTTCCTTTTTTCCTAAAGACTTAAAAGAAATACCAGGCGCCTTCCCTGGTCATTTTCCAGGATAGTCTACTGGAATAGCTTTCCAGGAATGCAGATAGTGTACACATTAATACACGAGTTTTGAATTAGGACATTAAGACTGCAAAATGGATCAGTAACATAATTCTATGTTAAAATCTGTTGGGGCAGTTTTGGGAGGAACAGTAGGTGGGAAAGGAAAACTGAAAACCAGACAGACCAAAAAATGAGGAAATACAGGATGGAAAAAGATCTTTAACTGGAGCCTTTAAAAGTTTTTTTGGGGGGGGGATGGGGGGTAATCTATGACTTTCTGGAAAGAACATGTGTCGTGTTACATCTGACTACCTCTACAGTTGGCAGAGTTTTAATGCATTTCTAAAGGTATTCTAAATTGGTTCTGAAAGCCAAGAGCCAGGAATCTTGTGATGTTGCTTGGTTCCATTACCAAGTCCTGGAGTGTGCCTGTGAAAATCTCAACTGCTTTGTGCCTCAAATCCTAACTATAAAAGTGCCTGGAGAAAGTCAGGATGAAGTGCAAATCAGCGGATAAGCTGCTCAGGACATTTTCGCCAAGTAGATTAGTATCAGAACAGAATATCCAGTCACCTGAAACTCAATTTGTACTTTATGTTCCCAATCAAAGGGTCAGGTCAAAATCAGTATGAAACTGAACACAACTGAAAACAGTATTTCTGATCACTAACACTGGAAGGTATACAAGGTAGATCTTTATGCTGGTATGCAATATCATTACTACTTCATCACAAAACTTTATGGTAGATTACCATACTTCATAAAGTGTGAAGACTACTGGTCTCACTCACAACTTAAAAAAAAAAAATGCCACCCTATAGACTCCAAACTATACATTTTAAAGCTTACAAAAAATAGACTGATCTGCTTATAAATGGATAGGATAAAGTAGAAATTCGTAAAATTAGTACCTATGGTTGACACCAGAGAGAGGAAAGAAAGACTAAGGGTGGGAAGGAAATTTGCCCTAAGGAATAAGTTCACCCATTTGAACCACTGAACCCACTGCAAACACACACATTCTTCTGCTTTCATATATTATCTCTCTGAAATATAAACATTTTAAGTGATATATCTGGAAATGACCTAATAATTTGTCACATGACTTTTTATTTCTCATTATCATCAACTGTCTGTGAAAAAAATTCCAAATTGGACCGTGTGAAATTTATAATATTAATTTTTAAAAAGGAGTTGGGGAGTGAGGAAGCAAAGAGAAATAAAAGGGTGGCCGAAAGGAAATAAATAGTTTTCTCTACTATCTCTTTTTTCACACTTTATTTATCAAGTGGTTCCCATTAAATCTATCTGCCCATTCATTGTGTGCCCTCACAAAGCTTACCATCTCATTTAGTGTCATTCAACAAAGATGAACCTAAAACAAACAAAAACAAAGACGAACCAGGCACTGACTCTGTGCCACGCACTGTGCTACACACGAAAGAAAGTGAGAATGAGTACAATCCACACTCTGCCCTCAGGGCATCCACAGTCTAGAAGGAAATACACGGAGATAACACAATACCTGAAATAAGGCACACAGAAATAGTGAATTCAAAAGAAAAAGTGATTCGCTTTTGGAAGTACGATCGAGGAGGCTGAAGGTAAAACCAGAGCCATTTTGAAAGACGATGAAGACTGGGTGGACAGGCTGGAGGAGAGCACTGCAGGCACAGGACATACTAGAATGTGAACAGGCACAAGAGACAGGAGACAAGGTATGATGCGGTTCGCTAAAGTATGAAATACACATCGGGAGAGCAGGTGAGACAGGAGGCAGACGATGGTCGGCTCATGACTGACCTTGCTCAGGTTCGACTTCCTCTTAGAGAAAAGAAAACTTTTGCTAGATCGCTGTGAAAACAGTACGAGGGTGGAGGTCACTGATCTTTACCTAGAATATCAAGAGGTCAAAAATGATGAGAACTTTTTAATCCCTAAAAGCCCGGGCAGTTAGGAGTTCGTTCCTCTTAAGGGAAGCGCTTTCAGTGCAGATGGCGGGTAGAAACCATAGCATAAGGAATCCAGGTTGTAAGTGAGGACTGAATACGGACCAGCCTTTAAGAAGCTCAGATGAAAAAGGGAGGACAGATGAAGAAACACCCAGTGCTCAGAAAGAGAGTTTTCTATCTTGTTCTTTTTTAAAAAAGGACAAAGAGAAATTTATAGGCTGAATCTAGGGTGTGTAGGGGGCGGGGGAGTGGGGGGGGAGGTTAACAAAACAAGTCTGAAGAGGAAAATCTGAATAGTTTCAAAGAATCTCTTAGATCAGTAGATTTCTCAATTTTTGCAAGTTTGTTTGGTTTTTAAAGCCCTTTTTTTGCTTTGTGGACTCCTAATATCACCAACAGAGAGCTTCCTTTTTAGAGAAATGCGCCTATACCCAAACCCTGCCAGATTCTTAGACATTTTAGGTAGCTGGGACTCTAGTCTGTTTCATTTTCTAAATCTTTCGGATCTTTAGCGTTAAGTCCACCCCAGTAAAACATAATTACATTACTCTGGGAAAGTACATAGGTATGTTACGTATTTTTCCCTTCAGGAAAGGTTAAATAAATGAATGAATAAAGGTCTATTAATAAGCTTCTTTCTAAATAACTGTTTTAAAAAATGCAAGTGATAGACACTCTGAATTTTTTTAAAATGTCCAGTTGAAAATTAGCACAAAACCTGTAACCCCATATACTTTTCATGTAGGTGTAGTTTCCCTTTTTATGAAGGCATATAAATAAGTGTTACCAAAAGCTTTTCTTATCAGAAGCGTATCATACCATAAGCCCCAGCCATACCAGGAAGCTTTGGTCAACAGATTTAGCAAGTAGGTTAAGCTTGAGGATGCACCTAATGGTATGTATTTTTTCTGGGCCATTTTCCCACGCTATGTAGATACATATTTTTTTTTTTAACAAAACTGAATTACTTTTAGGTTGTTGTGTAACCTGCCTTTTTGCTAAATGGCTCATGAAAAACTTTCTGTATCAGTAAATATATATCTACATAATAATCGTTTTTAAGGTTTGTAAAGTATTCCATTAACAAGCTTCTGCAGCTAAAGTCATAAATGGCAGCTATCTCACCCATAAAAACACTTCAGGGACATCATCCAAGGCAATCTAATTAAGCTACACAGTGTCATCCTGTATGACTTCTAATTTCATTTATCATACAGTATGTATACCTGCAATTTCATTGCACTTAACCTCTCCTGACCACTATATAATATACCTAAATGGATGCCTTCTTAGGATAAAAATAAGGAAAATAAATTATAAAGCTTCCGAATTAGTCAGCAGAATTACAGTTCAGCAATTCATAAATTTACTCTGGGCATTCTAAGTGCCCGACTTGACTACAGCTGATAAATCCATTATCAGAACACACCACGCTGCCACGATTTCACACCCTACTCTGAACCACCCTATTTCTCAGTCTCAGCTGTACACTAAACTACATTCAAGTGTAAATGTGGCACATCAACTCTTCTTGGTAGAAGATTACAAAAAAAAAAACCCCCCCCCAAAAAAAACAACACCCAACCAGCAAAAAAGCCCCAAACACACCCAACGCTGCCAAATGAAATGTGAATTCTGACTGCTAGTCGGTCCTTGGGATTATACTTTTTTAGTATGGCACTGCTACTCTCTTCACTTAGCACAGCACTGGGCTTCACCTTAAAAGCAGGACAGACATTAAAATACCTAACCCAAATTCTTTACTTTGTTATATTAGTGGCACCAAAGATATGCATAAAACTGTGACTCTGTTATCAGCAAGTAGGAATTCAGAGCTGTCCATATCGTCTACTAAAGACCTATACTGCACACGCGGCACGTCTGATGTTGGGCAAAGAGTCCATTTCCTCATCTACAACAGTAGGCTAGCAAACATGACTTCCTGTCATGCCCAGGGTCTACTAGATGTAAACATGGCACTTGAAATTTCTGATCTAAACACTTTAGCCCATGAGTTTTATGATTTTGATGAAAAAGTAAGAAAAAAATTAAGAAAACACTATTTAAAAAATAAAAATACATACACACATAAAAAAGAAAATACTGCTATTTAGACCAAAGTACCTCTTTATGTGAAAATATTTCTAAGCACTTCTTTCTTGATTTGCACAGCTTCTTACTGTCCAGAAACGTTGGCTTAAGCGAGTTGTCTATATCTTATGAAATCAGGCATTCTGAAATAAAAATTTAAAAAAGCATTTTCTATACACTTTCAGCAATCACAAGAACAATGAAAAAAGTTTAAGATTCATTATATCCTTTACTTCAATGGCTTCCAAGCAGAGTTCCACTCTTATTCCCCCTCTTGACTCCTTCACCAACAAATATGCATCCAGCCCTACCTTTCTATGTGGCCAGATTCCTTTCGGGAAAATCTCAAGTCTTTAATGTTGCATTCACTCAAAATTCAGGAGGTAGATACATTAATTCTTGGGTTGAAGTTCCCCAAAAGCCAAGTGTCCCCACACCGAGATTCATAACCTCTTAAAGCCTAGTAATTTCCATAACCACCTTCTGAAATAGACAAACTAACACTTATCTCTGTTTACAGGACAGTAAACCGAGGTGACTTGCTTGGGTTTCCGTGGCCCAACCAGCATGCTAAGTCATACTTTTTGCATCCCTAGTCTGTTGAGTCATGTATGCTATCTTTACTAAAAACAGGAATATTTCATGTCAACAGTATATGGTATCACGCACAAATCACAGAAATATCAACTTATTAAAATAACTGAAAACCTTACAGCCAAAATACCTCTTAAAACTGTATCAGTGTTCCCAAACCACAGAACTAAAGCAGTGGGACTGACTGGTCAAGTTACCAAAGGTACAAAAATTATCAATTTCCTATTTTCACCAAAAAGCAATGGATATTAGTCTCTTGAACAGAGTAGTTTTCTTTAGAAGAAAATCAAATATGCATGCCATCTTTCAGCTGTCAATACACAAGTTTAAGGTCATTACTCAGCTGTTTACAGGGCAGATTACCCCCATTATCTCTCCTCCTGAACACCTACAGAAGCTATCAAGTTGAGACAAGCCTTCACCAGGAACAAACTACTAGTTCATCCCTCTGCATGCAACCTTGTAGAGTTGTTTACAAACCATTCTGGCTCATAAACAGGGATTACCAAAATGTTAAACATCAGCCATACAGAGAAGTTGCAGTTTACAGGTCATTAAAAAAAAAAAAATTCACTAGATCCTTCTACATTTAGTGTTATGGAGGTACTGTCCAGGGTAACACCTGCTATTCTAAAACCAAACTGCCTGGATGTAAGTCAGGACTGACTCCACTACTCTGTAGGGTGGTGGGCAAATTATTTGGGCTCTCTGAGTCTCATCCATAAAAAGGCATAAGAGATAGCCCCTAGCTCCTAGCTTGTGGGGTTGCTAAAGAATGAATGGAGATAAAACGGGTAAAAAGTGTGTAGCACAGTGCCTGGCACCTAGAAAGCACTTATAAATATCCAATGGTTATTGCTTCTACTGCTACCCCTATCACTACTACCATCACTACCCAGGGAACATGGTAGCATTAATACACACCTGGGGGACTGACTTATAATTTTTGTTAAATAGATTTGATCTAATTTTTTTTTGGTCCCAGGACTATGCCAATTAGTGCCAATTAATGATTCAGGCACTAAAAATGTCTGACCCTAATAATTTTATTCCTCCTTAACTGGAAGGTCTTTCCCTCTCTTCTCCACCTGCCTAAATGTTATGTATTTTTCAACACCTTACTCAGAATCTACTTCACAGATGAAGCCTTTCCAGATACCTCCTGCCATAATGATCCATTTCCTTTGAGCTGAGCTCATGGAATCTATTGCCTAAAATAGTCAGTGGGTGATTCATCAATCACGTGTTGGCATGGCATCATTTTTGTCCCATATGCCATTATAATTTAAATTGTGTACAGTGATGTGACTTTTCACGTGTTTATGTCTCATGGCCTTAGACTGTATAGCTCTTGAGGGTAATGTCCATATCCCATAATGCTTCTCTTTATCTATCAAGGGCTGGAATTTTGCATATAATTGGCACTCCGTAAGTGTGCTAATCAATGAGTTTTCTAATCATTTTTGAGTGTTTATCAAGTGTACTTTACAAAATAAAAAAAAGCAAGTTTATTAATAAGCTGAGATCTGAGTACTTGAGAAAAAAATGCTTCATAGCTACCATTGAAATGCATAATTATGTGTACCTCTCCACGGAGATTCCAAAAATAAGAGATGAAATGATAAAACAATGAATCAGGAGCAGTCAGAAATATTTGCTACCTAACACAAGTTAAATTATTCTGCAAAAACTACAGCCACAACAAATTTAATACTGATTACTTTAGTATCCACATACTTCACATTTCATATGCAAAAGTTAATGATTTATGCCATACTTCAGAAAAACAGGCACTGTTCAGTAACTAAAGATGAATATATGTGCCTTTCTGGCGAGAATGTAAAATGGCATAGCTACTGTGGAAAACAGTATGGCAGTTCCTCAAAAAATTAAACCTGTAATTACCATATGATCCAGCAATCCTACTTGTGAATATATAAAAAAGGAACTGAAAGCTTGGCCCTGGGAAGATTTGTACCCCAATGTTCCTAGCAGCATTATGCACAACAGCCAAAAGATGGAAATGACCTTGCTATCCATGGATGGATGATCGGATAAGGAAAATGTGGTCTATCCATACGATGGAATGTTATTCAGCTTTGAAAAGGAAGGAAATTGTGACACATGAATGAACTTTGAAGACAATGTTAACTGAAAGAAACCAGACAGAAAAGGACAAATACCATATGGTTAAAGCTTACAGGAGTTATCTGTGGAGTAGCCAAATTCATAGAGACAGAAAGTAGAATGATGGTTGCCAGGGGCCGAGGAAGTGGGTGGGGAATGTTGAGTTCCTGATTCACGGGGACAGATTCATGGGGACAGTCTGGGAACATGAAAAAGTTCTGGAGATGGATGGCACCATGAATGTGCTTCATGCCACTGAACTATATACAGTTAAAAATGGTTAAAACAGTACATTTTATGTTATATTTTACATATATATGAAATATATATTCATATGTTCATTTCATTCATTTCATATATATTCATATGTATGAAATATTTCATATAGATGATTTTAATATATATTCATATTTATGAAATACTGCATATAGATGATATTTAAATATTAATATTTATTAATATTAATATATTAAATGTACAAATATTTCATATATATGATATTTCATATATATGAAATAATAAAACATTTCAAAAAATTAAGAAATAAAATATATGCTGTGTATATAAAAAAAAGATGAACAGAGGTCAAACCCAAAGTTTCTGGTTATTATTCTCTTGGCACACTTATCAAATTAACACCAACAATGCACTTAAGAATCTTAAATGGTGAGTAAAGGATAAACTAGCCAAGTCTCAGTAAATGCATTTTGTGAGAGGTTTGATTTATAAAGTATACAATCTTCATTTATCTTTCTTGGACTCCTTTACTGATGTTCACATGGAGAAATATCACCAACGGATGAGGATTTAATAGAGTTGACATTTTAAAAACCTCTAAAGGGCACTTGCCTTTAAAAAACTTATGCCTTAAGTTACTAAGAGTGCCTACGAGAAAATATGATCCTCACACAAAAGTCACAGTAATAAGGGTTTAATAATTTACATTTGTTTTCAATATTTTAAGGGTTGTAATTCTTCCCTAAAATTCATTTACCTGTGAACTAAATAACAATACTGAGATTATAAATAAAAACATTCTCTAGCAAGAAGTGTTTTTTTATTGAGATAATGGTATTTGGCAATCAGAACTTTGTATCTGAGAGATCCAGTGCATTAAGTTATTCTCTTAAAATAAAATGTTATAAAACATGTGTAAGCATGAGAGAAGAAAAAAGGTGCTAAAGGAAATGGTCTCCTGAGAGACTGCTTCTAACAAGATTTCATAGTTTAGTCAAGCATCATCATTAAAGCATTGTTTGCAAATTCGCCCACTCCATAAAATTCGTTTGTAACCCCCAAATCAGTATTTGCAGCATGTTCCCAGTCATTTGTAGATACTAATCTGAGGTGCATGCTTCCCGCTGAGATAGAACAGGCCAGCACTCTGCATCCTGCGTCAGCTCTCGCATTACAAACAAATCATAAACTTTCATTGTAAACTCACATTGTAAACTTTCCGTGATTTAGTGCCATGGTTTTCACATCTTTGTGTGATTTGGTTGGTGATTTCACTATTGAAAATGGCTCCAAAGTGAACTGTGGAAGTGCTGCCCAGTCTTACACACAAGAAGCAGTGGTATGCCTTGTGGAAAAAATCCATGGTAGATAAGATTTACTGTGGCATGAATTATCAGTGCCATCCACTCTGAATTCAAAGTTAGTAACTCAACCATATATACTGAATAACGTGTCTTTAAACAGACACACACAAAACAAGGTTATGTAGTGATCAGTTGACAAAAATGTTACGACCAGAAGCTGGCAGGAACCTCACCTCATATCTCCCATAGGAGCAATGGGTCCATATTCACTCATTCAGTTTTCACAGCAACTTTGCATGACTACCATGAATAACAAGAACCAAGAACCAACAGAACTGACTGTACTTTGTTAAACAATGGGGTGAGGGAAATCAATGGCATAGAAAAGACAGCCCACAAATAGGCCCATGTGAATATGGCAGGAAATGGCAAAGACATCAGTAGGTCAAAGTTAAACTTCAGTAACTGGTCTTGGGACAAGTGATTATCAATCTGGGAAAAGGAAAATGAATCCTTACCTCAAAACACAGAAAAAGACACAACTGCCGATAAAATGCCAAAGTCAAACTTTATCCCATGAGAAGAGAAGTTATTTTTTTCTAAGGGGAGAAGAGCTTTAAGATTTTGATTTAGAGAAATACTTCATAAACAAAACAAAAAGAATCCATTAAGGAAAAATCAACCAGAAAAATAAAAAACTTTTGATCATCAAAAGACATTAAACATGAAAAACTAAAACTCAGAAATGGGGAAAAGATACTCCCAACACATGTAACTAATATGGAGAACTCCTAAAAATAATAAGAAAAACGCAAACAATCCAACAGAAAAATGACAAAAGACATGAACAGTATTTAACAGAAGATAAAATTCAAATGACTAATATATGTAAAAGATGTTCAAGTTTAATAATATTCAGAAGTAAAGATGAAAATCTCAGTAAAATACTACTTTATCTAAATCAGCAAAACTTAAAAACTCTGATAATACCAAAGTGTCAGAGAAATTGTAGAACAGAAGCTCACTGGTAGTGGGAGTAAAAATAACTCGAAAAAACTGGTATGAACACCTTGGAAAACATTTTATCACTGTCTAGTGAAGCTGAAGATGCACATACCCTGTAGTACAGCAATTCTACTTCTCACTGTAAAATCTATAGGAACTCCTGACCAGGAAACAAACACAAGAATGCCCACAACAAAAATACTGTGTGAATTTTTGAAAAATCCGGCCCAAAAAAGGCCCTTATATTCAAGAACAGGTAATGGGATAAATTACATTATATTCATAAATGAAATGTTACACAGCAATGGAAATTAACAACTGATAGTTCTCAATGGCTTTCTCATCAAATGAATGACTTTTAAAATCAAGAAATTGAAGACACAAATACATGGAAATCTATTCCATGCTCACGGATTGGAAGAATTCATATTGTTAAAAAGTCCATGTCACCCAAAGTAATACAGATGCAATGCAATACTTATCAAAATTCCAATGGCATACTTCATAGAACTAGAACAAGTCATTCTAAAATTTATATGGAACTATAAAAAACCTGGAACAGCCAAAGCAATCTTGAGAAAGAAGAAAGCTGGAAGTATCATGCTACCTGATTTCAAACTAGACTGCAAAGTTACAACAATCAAAACAGTATGGTAGAGATAAAGGGGATTAATAGAACTTATGCTGATGAGCACCAAGAAATGTATAGAATTATAAAATCACCATATTGTACATTTGAAACTATTATAACACTGTACATTAATTATACTTTAATTTTTTTTAAAGTGTGGTATTGGTACAAAAACAGACACACAGATCAATGGGACGGAACTGAGAGCCAAGAAATAAACCCACACACATATGCACAATTAATCTACAACAAAGGAGTGTACAATAGAGGACAGTCTTCAGTAAATGATGTTGGGAAAACTGAACAACCACATGCAAAAGAATTAAACTATATCACTATCTCACACCATACACAAAATTAACTCAAAATGAATTAAGGCCTTGAATGTGAGATCTGAAACCATAAAATTCCTAGATGAAAGCACAGGTGGTAAGCTCCTTGACATCAGTCTTAGCAATGTCTTTGTGGGTCTGACTCCAAAGACAAGGGAAACGAAACAAAAATAAACAAATGGGACTACATCAAACTAATGTGGTTATGCACTGTGAAGGAAACCATCATCAAAACAAAGAGGCAATCTACTGGGAATTTGTAAGCTACATATCTGATAAGGGGTTAACACCCAAAATATACAAAGAACTCATACAACTTAACAACAATAACAAAAAAAATCAGAACAACCAGATTAAAAAATGGGCAGTGGATCAAAATAAGTATTTCTCCGAAGATGACATACATACGGCCAATACGCACATGAACGCTTACCATCACTATTAGGGAAATGCAAATCAAAACCCACAATGAGATTCATTTAACACCTGTTAAAATGGCTATTATCAAAAAGAAAAGAAACAAGTGTTGGCTAGGATGTGGAGAAAAGGGAACACTCGCATACTGGTCGGATTGTAAACTGGAGCAGCCACTGCGGAAAACAGTATGGAGATTCCGCAAAATATTAAGAATAGAACCATCATATGACCCAGCTAACTCACTTCTGGGTATTAATCCCAAGAATACAAAAACACTAATTCAAAAAGATGTATACCCCTATGTTCACTACGGCATTATTTACAACAGCCGAGATAAGGAAACAACCTAAGTGTCCATCTGATAGATAAATAAATGCATAAAGATGATGAGGTATATTTATACAATGGAATAGTACTTAGCATAAAAAAGAATGACATCTTGCCATCTGCAACAACACGGATAGACCTTAAGGGTATTGCGCTAAGTGAAATAAGTCAAACAAGTACCGTATGACTTCACTCAAGAGCGGAATCTAAAAAACAAAACAAATGAACAACAAACAAAATACAACAAAAATAAACTCACAGATACAGAGGACAGAATGATGGTTATCGGAGGAGAAGGGCGGGGAATGAAAAAAGTGAAGGAGCTCAACTGATTGGTGATGGATGGCTGCTAGACTTCCAGTCGTGACCACTCAGGAGTGTATGCAGATGTGAATTATAAGGCTATATACCTGAAACTTCCTTTAAAAAAACAAAACAAAACAAAACACTGTTGAAAGGATAAAATGATCACAAAATATATATAGTACTATTCCACTTCAAATTCAAAAACAGCATATCAATCACTGTATTGTTTAGGGTCACATACACATGTAATACCAACTATAAAGAAAAGTCAGAGAGTAACACACACAAAATTCAGGGTTGTGGCATCCTTGGAAGGTGAGCATGTATTATCAGGGATTGGCACACACAGGGCAAAAACAGAACTCTCAATTCCCTCTTCAAACCTGCTCTTCCTCCACCAGTCCCCACCTTTGGAGATCTATTTGATTTCTCTCTTCCTCTCACACCCCCATGTAATTCATCAGCGAGGTTTGTCAACAGTACCTCTCAAACACCCCAATTCTGCCCAATTCTTTTTGTCTCCATTACTTTACTCTGGTGTAAGCCTCCATCAACAACTCACTGGGACTGCTGCAATAGCTCCCTTCCTTGTCTCTCACGACTACACCACCATTCTCCACAACAAAGCCAAGTGATCTTTAAGTCGAATCATATCCTCTAAGTTCTCCAAAGGCCTCCCTTCACACTTAGAATGAAACCTAATCTCTATCCTGGTCTTCAGGCCTCCCTCCAATCTGTTCTCTGCGAGCCTCTCTGCCCTTCCCTCCTCCCACCCACTAGGTTTCAGCCAGCCGGGCTTTCTACTTCTCAAAACTTCCAGGCTGATTCCCTCATATGGCATTCGCACAGGACTGCCTTCTACCTGGCTCTTGGTTTTGCTGTCTTCATCTCAGCATCCAAGCCTCAAATTTAAACACAAATGTTACCTTCTCAATGAGGCTCCCTTTAACCAACCCATCAAAACTAGCTCCACTGCTCCCATCAATCACTGACTACTCCAGCCTCTCTCACGCTTTATGGCACTTTCCACTGTATGTTAATTTAGAGCTTCAGTCCCCTTCCACCAGAACCTTAAGTCCCATGAGGGTAGAGATTTGTCAGTCCAGCTCAGTGTTACATGCAGGATTATCTGGCACAGGGCAACGAATATTTGCTGAATGAAGAGTGAATTTTACTTTGATGTAATATGTTCTGGCAGTGAAAGGAAAATCAAGTATACCAGTGATAAGTATGACAGAATCGAAAGGGAAATTCTGAAAATCACTGGAAAAGCATTAATCGCAGAACTTTTCTTAACTGCTAGTAATAGATCACATTCCTAAGGGCCGTTAATGAATTCTTAGTAAAAGTTTCACACAGCCATAGTCTAGAATTTTGGAAGTGTGTCATCTTGCTCAAATCTGTTTTTAGAAGAGCATGGGGCTTCAGTTCAGCCTAAGTTCAAATCTGCACTGGAATTTGAACAAGTTACTTACCTCTTCATGCCTGCTTTCTCATTTGTAAAATGGAACTATTAATAGCTACTTTGTAGTCATTAGAGTCACTGTGAAGATTAAACGATGTGTTTAAAGCATCTAGTTGTATCTGGCATGAAGTAGTCAACAAATTGTCATTACGATTATTATGAGTGCTGAGAAATAGGAAAGTCCAGATGAATAGGACAGCTCAAAAACTGTGTACCTACTGTAATGTAAAGCATCATGCTAGGTAAGTAATTCTCAAATTTTACTGCACAGAAGACCCCCACCTAGGCAAATCCCAAGATTCTGATTTACTAAGTCGAGGGTGGAAGTTTCGGAGAACTGCAATTTTCACCATAAATTCCATCAATTCTGATTCACTTGGTCCATGAACTCCGATTAATCCTGTGCTAGGTGTCCTAAAGATTAGAGGTTCTTTGAGCTTCCTGTCCTCTATGAATTTACAATCTAAAAGAGGTAAAAACAACATATACAAATAATACAAAACAATGTAGGAAAAGTAGTATAGACAGGACAGGAAAGAAAGACTTCAAAGAAGAAGGGTCATCGGTAATAAAATGATGAGTAGGAATTCATGAAGAACATGTTTCCCAGACTTTCAGGAATAATGTTACATTACAAAAGAAAGTACAATGAGCAGACAGCTTGGCAGGAACAGAAGATCTGCAGTTAGGATGGAAAGACAATGTCAAGGGAAAAAAAACAAACAGAGGCTCTTGAATACCATCAATGTCAACCTCAACAGTATGGGCTTTATTCAGTGCTGGCACTAGGAAGTTAGTGGTTTTTGAGTAGAGAAATGATAAATTAGGGTACTGTTCTTTGGAAGAGCACTCTTGATGAAGCTATGCAAGATCAAGTCGAATGAGAGTAACAGACAATGGCAGTAGTGAGGCTGTCAGCACTCTAATCTCAAAGAAATGAGAGTCAGGAGAAGGAAATGAAAAAGATTAAAAAGGAAGGAATGGTAACTCTTAATGACTCACTGCATGTAGGGCAAAGGCAACAATCACAGCTAGCTGGCTGCTTCACTCCTAAAGTCCAAACTGTAGCACTGTCAGTTTCATGTTACTTTCTAGAACTTTTTCTTATACAGCTAATTAGCCTAAGTATATAAAGAGTTCACTTGCTTAAAATACAGCCCACAATTAAGAGGTCAGTAAATAGGCCTCTGACTAGCCAAAATACATGTCACATAGTTCATACACTAAAAGTATTTGTGTATATATAATAAACATAAATACATATACAATAGAATATCATTCAGAGCTGCACAATCATATTTTACACAAAGTTCTAACAAATGTAAGCATCTAACTTCCAAACCCACAGCAGTTTGGAAGCAAAAATTAGGGGAAAAGAGCCTTTTTTAGGACATACCTAAGAGTCTGAGGTTCAAGAAAAACAATGAAAACTATAAAAAAGCACACACAATCACTCAGGTTAAGTTCTCCACAACTGTTTATTGACAGGTACACATGATTCCCAGAAAAACGAAATTAATGAGATTCTTCCTTCATGTTCCAAGCAACTACCACAAAAAGAAAGCTTTTAAACATTCTTTAAAACTAAAGATTTCAAAACAAATATTCACCTGATAAAAAGATACTTTTTAAAGGATGGCTGACACATGCCAACCCAGACCCTCTCACCAGTACCCAAGATACAGTCAATAAGTAAATAATTTACAACACACAGAGTTTGAAGATGATTAAAAATGCTTTCGTAAGGCATCTCATCAAGAATATGGCCCCAAAGATGAAGTTTAATTGGACAATTCTTTCCTGATGGCTATCACTTGGAATTCCATGTCCCAAATAATATGAAGGCATCATCAACAAGAATTAACACCAATAAACGGCTCTTAAACACATACCCTATAAATTTACCTACTGAACTCAGGCAACATTACTTGACGCTCAACATCATGTAACAATAAGCTGAATGACAACCTTTAAAAAAAACTTTTAACCATAGCAACTCATGAAGGTCTCCCGCTTCGTTCACCAATACTGATTAATGTTTATAATATGGTCCATATAAAGACCTCATCTATTTTACAAACAGATGAAAACATCATGGCAGGGGGAATTAGATGTTGACTGACTCAAAGTTACACTTAGGTTTATGATTATGTTTCAAGTATATACTAAAGCCATACATCTGTATCTTTAATTATTAGATAATTAGAATTATTAAACCACATATTATTGGAGCAAGAAGGGTTTAGGTTTCAGCTTGAAGAGTTTTTAAATAGCAGAAAAACAAATCAGCGTATATTTACAACACTGTAACATTAAAATTACCTTACGTAGATTGTGGGATAAATCAACTAAACCGAATTAGGCTTCTCATTTTCCTTCACATGGCAAAGGACAGAGAAAATTAAAGCATACACTTCAAAAATGTCATAAAATGATCAGGCCACATTAAGATATCAAAGATTAAGATTATGCTCCAAAACACCAAATCTGCTGTTATAAATATATGTAAACAAATGAAGCAGTCAGTTGCACCCCTACCCAAACCCATCTCCTAATCATCCTGGCTCCCTAGAATCATACAACATGAGGACACTAACTGAAGCCAAAGAAATGTGCCTAGGAGACAGTGTTTTTCAAAGTGCAACCTGTGACCCACAAATCAATTTAGTGGATTTCAGTCAGCATTTTTAATGAAAGAGAATGGAACATAATAGAAATTACCAGAATGCATCACATGTAATAAGGGTGAACAGTGCTGTGTGAAACTTTTCATTCATATATAGGTATGTACTAGACCGTAATGTATAAAGTACTTCTTAATATGGGGCATGATTTAAAAAAAAAAAAAGTTTGAAAGCTCTTACCCTAGAGATCTATTTCTAATGTCTGAGGACCCAAAGGCTGTGTTTTCATTAGTCTCAACACCTGCATGTAATATCTTTGCTCAAGATGCCCTCTTGGAAACCAATTTAAGACCTCCAGGGCAGCGGAAAAAGAAAGAGGTCAGCCCCAGCTAAGCCTGTGTCTGGACTTAAAAGGGTTGCTAACTTCCCCCAAACAACAACCCTAGGCGGTGCCTACAAGCTCTGAGTAACTTAGCAACCTTCAGACTAGAGCTCCTCCTTTCTGCACTGGCTGTCAACAGTTCAATTCTTCCAACCAACTTTTCTTAACTACAACTTCTAAAATCACTGTGTCAAGAGAAGACAGTATGAAATTTCTTCTCGCTTCATCAATTCCCAGAATGTCTCCCTAGGAGAGGATCTAGAACTCTGTACTCCCCATTCTCAACAAAGAATGAAGCTCCACACAGACCCCTACACTGCCCCCTTCCAAAACCCCAGAACAGGGTTCTCTCCTCCCAGGCCCCATCTTAACTCCAATCCCCTCACTCTCAGCATCTCCCAACTCGAGGGCCAAACGATTCTCCCGAAAGCCCGTCTTAAACTACCGCACCCTCTCATCAGCCCCTGGAAGGAGCAGGCCTAGTGTCCCAGGAGCCTGGAAATGCCCGCCAGCTCCATTCCCCACCAAACCTCCCTGGGGACATGTCCTCTGCTTCCCCTCCCCCACTTTGGATACAGTAGTTGAGAGACAAAGTTTTCTATTTCCCCAGCAGCCCCAGACTCCTGTCCACCTCCTACCACCCAGGGAAATCTTTCCATCCCCCACGCCCCGGGGCATGGTGAGAAGCCGGGATTCTCCCAGGGACTCAGGCTCTTGCCTCACCCCGCCCCGGCCCGGCCCTCTGCCTGCTCCCAACCCAGGGCCCTCCCCGCGCCTCCCCAGCCAGGCCAGGCCCCATCCTCCCTCCCGCCGCGGGCAGGTGGCCCATTCCTCCCCTCCTCCCAGGCAGGCCTCGTCCCGCTCCGAGTTTTTCCCCCCGTTTCCCCACACTGAGCCCCAGCAGGAACGGCCCTCCGCGCCTCGGCTCCGGAGGGGAGCGCCTGGGGCCTCGAGAAGCCGACGGAGCCGGCGGGCCCAGGCTCCACTCACCCCTCGGCCCGGGAGGCGGGGGAGCTGCTACGGCGGCTCCTCGGGCTGCGCCTCTCCTCCCCCCTCCCGGCCACCGCCGTTGCCGCCGCTCAGCCTCCGGCCTGGTCCCGGCCGGCCCCGGCCCGGCTCCGCTTCACCTGGTCCCCCACTCTGGCCGCCGGAGCCCAGTGTCCTGCATTGACCCGGAAGCAGCTTTCACGGCCCAACAACAACACGTGACCCTGCCGCACGTGTCACGTCCGCTGCGTGGATGGGAGGGGGCGCCGGGGGAGCGGGTCCTCCCCCACCAAGCTCGGGTTGCCATAGCAACGGGGAGGCCTCCGCGGGCCTGGTGGTCGCGGCGAACGCGCTGCATCAGCTCTTCCCCTTGGCCTTACTGAGGGGGACCTCCTAGGTGCCAAGGAGGAGTAAATTGTCTCATCAGAGTGAGGTAGGGACGGGTCAGAGCAGAGCCTGGGCGGCCGAGAGGCTGCGGCTTTACAGAAGGGAGCAGTGGGCTGAGCCTTTCCAGATTTCCCTGGAATTGTGTCTTGGCTCTGTCACTAATTTTCTGTGTGACCCTGATTAACGCATTGCCTGCCCCAGCTTCAGTTTCCTCACCAGGCAGCTCTAGGCTGTCATCTAATAAAATCCCAAGATGCTTTTGCCTGAGAATGTGCTAGCACTCTGACCTTTATTCCGTGGCCCCTTTGCAAGGCCTGTGGCATCCTGAGACTTCAGGGCCTCCGCACCAGGGGAGTAACACCAGTTTGCAGGCACTGAGCATCTTCTAGGTACTAGGCACTGTACATAGCCTATTTCTAATTTTAACAACTTGCAAAAGTAAGCATTTTGTAGAATTGAAAGCTGAAGCTCACAGAGGTTGGGTGATCTGCCCACGACCACCGAGTGAGTAAAAGTGGTCAGGCTGAGATTTGAATCCAGGTCAGTCTGGCTCCAGACTAAAGTTCGTGCTCTTCGCATTATGACACGCTATGGCTCTAGCTACATATACATTATATGGGACCACTGGGCGGTGATTGCTTATGTACTTATTTGTCCATTTCTTTGGCAGGAACATAGTGGAACAGGGATGGTGTTGGCTGATCCCGAAGAGAGTTCAGCCTTGTCTGGATATGTCAGCGGCAGTGCTAGGAATTGGAAAGTGTATGTGCTACAGACATAAGGGTGTGTGCTTTTATGTGGTGTGTGTCAGGGAACTGGTGAGGAGTTGTGATAGGCGTGTACATGTCTATATTGGTTCCTAGAGCCGGGGAGACAAAATTCTTTAAGGGGGACTCAGTGGTAGCTTATCACCATCGCCCCCAGGGATTTACTCATTCTCAGTGTGTTTTGTCTTACCCCATAGGTAGAGCTTAGAGAAGTGAGAGGCAGGGAAGAAAGCCCAGAAAAGCTGTTTGTTGTTGTTGTTGTTTGTTTATTTATTTAGAGAGAGAGAGCAGGGGAGGGGCAAAGGGAAAGAAACTTAAGAAGACTCCCCACTGAGTGCAGATTCCAAAAACAGATCCTGAGATCGTGACCTGAGCCAAAATCAAGAATCAGATGCTCAACCAACTGAGCCACTCAGGCGCCTTTCCAAAAGCGCTGGTCAAAGAAGATGCTTAGAGGATCAAGGCAAGGGTGAGCAAAGCAGTGTGGCCTAGGTTGTTGAGGTGGGGACCTTCCTCCTTCTGCAGAGAACAGAGCAGTACCCTCAGTAGCAAGGACTGGAGAAGAACAAAGGGATAGGTGCACAGAGGAGGGACAAGGTTGATGCTGGGTGGATATTTTGTTGATAGACTTCCTTGTGAGTTCGGGTACCCCTGGGACACCCTGAAATACCCAGGAGGCTAGATGTCCTGTGAGCAGCTAGAAAAAGCCAAGAAGTGTGGATCACTGGTGGACAAATGTATAGAAATACATATATGAGTATGGTCTGTGGGTGTGATTAGTCACATATGTCTTTGTTTCTTTGAGATATCCTCGAGTCATTTTGCTTTGGTTCCCATCTTTCTCCCTATGGAGCAAACTCCTGAAGACAAGATCAATTTCTCCACCCTTCTCCTGTCTTTCCCCATAAGAAGGCCAGAATTATGTTTCTAAGACTCCTATCTGATCATGTTATTTTCCGGAACTTAAAAATCCTTCTGTGGGGACGCCTGGGTGGCTCAGTTGGTTAAGCAGCTGCCTTCGGCTCAGGTCATGATCCCAGCGTCCTGGGATCGAGTCCCACATCGGGCTCCTTGCTTGGCGGCGAGCCTGCTTCTCCCTCTGCCTCTGCCTGCCACTCTGTCTGCCTGTGCTCACTCTCGCTTCTCTCTATGACAAATAAATAAATAAAATCTTAAAAAAAAAAAAATCCTTCTGTGACTTTACCCGAGGGTAAAGTCACAATGATTAACATGTTCCTCAAGGCTTTCCATGGTCTGGAACCCTGCTGACTTCCCCAGTCTCATCTCTTGCCCTTTTATCCTCTTTCAGCTTTACTACCCTCTATTCAACCGGGTAGCCGCTAGCCACATGTGGCTATTAAAATTTAAATTAATTAAATTAAATTAAAATTGCATTCCCTGATTACATGACACTAGTCACATTTCAAGTTCTCAGTAGCCCTATGTGACTAGTGGCTATCTTATTGGACACTACTGATACAGAATATTTTTATTATAGCAAGTTCTTTGGGCAGTGCTGCTCTATACTCTCTATACCTCATGTATGATATAGTCTATGGGAATTCGCTCAGCTAAGCCTTTTGCTTGAAACATTCTTCCTCCACCTCCTTGAATCTGAAAATTCTACACAATTGCTTTTTTTTGTTGTTGTTGTCTCCTTAATAAGCATGTAAGCCTCAATGAAGGCAGGAGCTAGGTCTATCTTGTTCCCCATTGATTCTCCATTGTCTTTAATTGTCATGCTGATGAATCACAGACCTGTACCCCTGAAACAAATAATACATTATATGTTAATTTAAAAAAAAAACAAACACCTTTTCCCTGGGACAAAAATGGGCACGTAAAACAATTTTTTTTGAGAAAATAAATATAGCATTACAGTTAAAAAAAAAAAGGGGATTGTCATGTAGAAGGGGAGAGGAAATGAACTAAAGTGAGAGGCAGTAATAGAAAGGCAAATTTCTGGTCTGGTCATTTTCTTTTAGAAATTGTTGATAATTCCATTGTTTTGCCCTAGAAACAGCAATTGTATCTGGTTCAACCTAATAGTAAGGAAGAACTCTGGAAGAATTGGAGATGCTTTAGTTGATTCTAATGAGTTCCCTGTCACTGGGATAGGTTAAGCCAAAGCAGACTCTGTTGGAACAATGTGTGAATATTTCCTGGATTGGGTAGACTGCTTGATTGGTCTGATTCTAAGAATCTAAATCAGTGTTTCTCAAGCAGAGTCTTTAATTCAAGGGTTGAGTATGTCATAATGACAATCACAGCTAGCCAAAGTCTACGTATCAGATCTGCTCAAGATATTTCACGTAGATTATTTCCTTAATCCTCACAGTGATCATATGAAGTCCATTTGGATTTACCACTGAGACTCAGGTTAAGCAATATACCCAGAACATACAGCTAGTAAATGGCAGAGGCTGAATTCATATTTAGGTCAGTATGAAGCTGAGCTCATAATCACCCTGTAATTAAGGGATAGAGTTCTATCATGAAGTTTCAGTTGTATATTGGCACATCCTTTTAAAGTAACAAACGCTGGTTTTTATAATGAATATATTCCTTACACTTAGGTGGTTTGGGGAAAACAAAGATGAATAAGGCATGGTTCCCACAGTGTCGTTGGGAAGGTAATGCATATACTCAAATGTAGAACAATTAATGGTATATTATTTGAAAAGAGGGAGTCATCTTAGCTGAAGGCATCTCTCAAGTAAGCCATAGGATGAGGATAGAATTATAAGAGAATTCAATCATATATATGAGAATTATATGAGAACAACAATAGTACACATATGGGAACACAGGAGAAGAGAAAAACAACCACTTCGCTTGAAAGAATAATAATTAGTATGGAAATTAAGAGTCTGCAATATCGGACGTGGTTTTTCCACTAACCAGCCATGTCACTGGAACCTCTTTCTGCTTTATCTACCTAATAACCTGGACTGGACAAACTACCAATGAAATCATGAGCCAATCATGAGCCAATCGAAATCATGTGTAAAATATGATGTAGAGACCTATATTACACATACGTGCATTTTCTTTTCTTTTTTTTTAATTTTTTTATAAGAATTGTTATTTTTAGGATTGTGTTATCTTTTTTTTTTTTAAAGATTTTTTTATTTATTTATCTGACAGAGAGAAATCACAAGTAGGCAGAGAGGCAGGCAGAGAGAGAGGAGGAAGCAGGCTCCCTGCTGAGCAGAGAGCCCGACGCGGGGCTCCATCCCAGGACCCTGAGATCATGACCTGAGCCGAAGGCAGCGGCTTAACCCACTGAGCCACCCAGGCGCCCCCACATACGTGCATTTTCAAGAGGAAGTGCCAGAGGTTCCATCAGATTCACAAAGAAATCACAACTCAAAAAAATGTTAGGTTTCATTGTCACTCTAAAGTCTGCAATTCTGAGGTTCTATATTTTATTTTTGTCAGCATTATTGACATATCTGTCAGGAAATGGACTGTCATGCCAAGCTTACTGACCAAGCAAAGGGCAGAGATATTTTTATTTTAAACTGGAGAGTCATACTTAGAACGATTTAGAAACTGTCCGGATTTCCTTACTGGGCAGAATATATGGTCTTAAAAAAAAAAAAAAAAAAAAAAAAAAAAACAAACAACTCTTAATTTGCTTTTCTGCAATTTACATTATGGATCTCAATTTTCAAGGAGGCCTTGCATTTATTAAAATCATTTGCAACTAATTGATGTAAGCCTTACTAACATAGACACAGATTACTACACATACAAATGTACCCAAGTGTACAGCCCAGTGAATTATCACAAAGCAAAAACCCAGGTGACATCATCCTACTGAGTCACTGAATATTGCCAGTCTCCCAAAGCCTCCCTCCTAGTCACTACCGCCCTTACTCTCCCCAAACTAGGGATTCTGACTTCTAATATTGTAGCTTATTTTCCCACTTTTAAACTTTATATAGGTGGACTCATATGAGATCACTTAAATATTTAATACTGTGAGAGTTACCCATGTTGTTGCATATAGCTGTAGTTCACTGATTTTTGTTGCTAAATTTAGTATTTCATATTGTAATCATACCACCATTTATTTATCTATTCCCCTGTTGAAAGGCATTTGGGCTATTTACAGTTTTTAGTTACTGTGCATAATGCTGCCATAAACATTCTTGTGCTTAACTTTTACTGTACATACATATATATTTCTGTTGGGAATATACGCAGAATAAAATTAAAGGATCTTAGCTTTAGATGGGCACTGTCCTAGAAATATAGTACTAGTCATCAAATGTAATTTAAAATTTTCTAGTAGACACATTAAAAAGTTTTTTAAAGAGTGAAATTGATATGAGCATGCATTTTAAAAAATATTTATGTGTCTATCTATTTATTTTTAGAGAAAGACAAAGAGTGCAAGCAGTGGGGAGGGGCAGAGGGGAAGGAGAGAATTTCCAAGCCAACTCCCCACTCAGCGCAGAGCCCCTCATGGGGCTCGATCCCATAACCCTGAGATCATGACCTGAGTCAAGATCGAGAGTCAGACACTTAACCCACTGAGTCACCCAGGTGCCCCAAGCTTGCATTTTATTAACCCGGTACATTCAAAATATTATCATTTCAACATGTCATCAATATGAAATTCTGAATCAGATATTTTACATTCTTTTTTACATATTGAAATTTCAAAGTCCAGGGGCACCTGGGTGGCTCAGTGGGTTAAAGCCTCTGCCTTCGGCTGGGGTCGTGATCCCAGGGTCCTGGAATGGAGCCCCGCATCGGGCTCTCTGCTCAGGGGGGAGCCTGCTTCCACCTCTCTCTCTGCCTGCCTCTCTGCATATGTGTGATCTCTGTCTGTCAAATAAATAAATACAATCTTTTAAAAAAAAGAAAGTTCAATGTGTATTTTACATTTATAGAAATTTGCACTACCCACTTTTCAAGTGTTCAATAACCAATGTGGCTATGAACTATGACATTGGATGGTGCATCGTTAGGTGATACTACCTAACAGATCCTAGTGTCTGTGTACCAATTCACATTCCTGACAGCAGCATACGAGAGTTAGTTGTTCCAAATCTTCATCAAAACCAGGTACTGTGAGGGTGCCTGGGTGGCTCAGTCAGTGAAGCGTCTGCCTTCCGCTCAGGTCATGATCCCAGGGTTTTGAGATTGAGCCCAGCTGGGAGCCAGCCCAGGGCGTGGGGGGGGGGGGGGGGAAATTCCTGCTCAGCGGGGAGTCTGCTTATCCATCCTTCTCCCTTTTTCCCTCCCTGCTGGTCAGGTGCTCTCTCTCTCTCTCTAACAAATAAAATCTAAAACAAACAAACAAAATTGACCTGGTACTGTGAGCTTTTTAAATTTTAGCCATTCTGATGGTTCTGTACTGGTATCTTATTTTGGATTAATTTCCATTTCCTTAATGACAAGGAAGCTGAGTCTCTGCATGTTTATTGGCAAATTGATAATCTCTTTCTGGAAGAGTATGGGTCTTTTTTCTATTGAGTTGATCTTTTTTTTCTTTTTCTTTCTTTTTTTTCTTTTTGGTCTGTTTTTTTCTTATGGGTCTCATAAGATTAAGTGAAAGGCTTTATCTTTTTTTGATTTCTGGAAAATCATATATATTGGCATTTTTAACTCCTTCGCCGATTGTTTTCCAACAAAGCCATTTAACCTAGAATTTTCTATATGGGAAGTGTTAAATTATAGATTTATTTCTTAATTATAGCACTATTCAAATATCCCTATTTCTTCTTGTATCAGTTTTAGTAAGGTGTATTTTTCTATGAATTTGCTCACCCCATATAAATGTTCAAATGCATTAGTCTGAAGTTGTTTACAATGTCCTATTATCTTTGTCAGAGCTGCAGGGTCTGCAGTGACATCTCATTTTTATTAGATACTGGTTACTTTTGCCATGTATTTTTTCCTTTATTAGTCTCACAAATTCTGTTGGTCTTCTGAAAGAACAGTTTTCTCAAACCTCTCCATTCTGTTTTTTCTTGTTTATTATTTTCTACTTTTATCCTTCTTGCTTCCTTCTGCTCTTACTGGATATAATTTACTACTATTTTTCTAACTTTCCTCTTTTTTAAAAAAATACCATTAGAACTACATATCTGCTTCTAAATACAGCCTTAGTTGTGTGTCATAGTTCTGATATATAGCATTTTTGTTATCATTAAGTTTTAAATATTTCCTAATTTTTCTGGCCTACTGGTAGGGTGGATTACCTTAATTCATTTTTGAAAGTTGGAACAGTCCTGCCTACCTGGAATAAAGCCTTAATGGTCATGGTACATAACTCTTTTTACACATTGTTGGATTCAATTTATAATTTTTTTGAGGATTTTTGCATTTATGTTCATGAGCAATATTGTTCTATAACTTACTTGTCTGGTAATCTCATTGTTTAGTTTTGGGATTAGGGTAATCCTGGCCTCATAGAGTCAGGTAGTATTCCTGCTTCTATCTTCTGGAAGAGATTGTAGACAATTTATATATAATTTCTTCCTTAGATGTTTGGTAGAATTAACTAGTGAATTCTGGGCTTGGTGTTTTCTGTTTTGAAAGGTTATTAATGATTGAGTCAGTACCTTCTTCAGATGTAGGATGATTCAGATTGTCTATTTCTTCCTACATGAGTTTTAGCAAATTACATCTCACTGAATTGTTCCATTTCATCTGGGTCATCACTATCTGGCCATAGGGTTGTTTGTTACATTTATTATCCTGATGTTATTGGAGTCCATAGTGATGTCCTCTCTTTCACTTCTGATCATTGTAATTTGTTTTTCTTTTCTTTTCTATTTAGATAGCCTAGCTAGAGAGCTTTTGAAATTATTGATTTTCTCTATTGATTCCCTGTTTTCAATTTCATTGATTTCTGGGTTTTTTTTTTTTTTCCTTTTGCTTAGTTTGGATTTGATTTGCACTTCTTTTACTAGTTTCCTAAAGTGGAAGCTTAGACTACTGACTACTTAGACTCATCTTTTTTTTTTTTAGAGATTTTATTTATTTATTTGACAGATGGAGATCACAAGTAGGCAGAGAGGCAGGCAGAGAGAGAGGAAGGGAAGCAGGCTCCCTGCTGAGCAGAGAGCCTGATGCGGGGCTCAATCCCAGGACCCTGGGATCATGACCTGAGCCAAAGGCAGAGGCTTTAACCCACTGAGCCACCCAGGCACCCCTAGACTACTGATTTTATATCTTACTCTTTTGGCTAATACAGGCATTCAATGCTATAAATTTTCCACTAAGCACTCCTTTACTAAGTCCCACAACATTTGTTAAGTTGTATTTTTATTTTCACTCAGTTCACATTTCCTTTGTTGTCTTACTCACTACAAGCTGTTATAACACAAATACCCACTGAGTGGCCTAAACAACAAGCATTTATTTCTCACAGCTCTGGAGGCTGAGAAGTCATAGATCACAGCTCTAGCAGGTGAGGACCTGCTTCCTGGCTTTCGATAGGTTCCTTCTCTGTCAACTGACAGAGAGGAAGCTCTAGTCTCCTCCTCTTGTAAACATATTAATCCTATCATCTGGTCCCCATCCCCAAGACCTCACTTAAATTTTACCTTCCAAACCTCCTAAAGGCCCCACCTAATACCATTCTATTGGGGGTTAGGACTTCAACATACGAATTTTGGTGGGACACAAATATGCAATCTATAATCCTTGTGCTTTCTTCTTTGACCTATGTGTTATGTTATACACAACTAATGAACCATTGAACACTACATCAAAAACCAATGATGTACTATATGTTGGCTAATTGAACTTGAAAATAGTTTGAAGAAGGAGAAAGAGGAGGAGGAGACTACTTCTTAATTTCTAAATGTATGGAGATTTTTAAGGGATATTTAAATCAATTTCTAGTCAAACTGTGGTCAGAGAACATGTCATAGGATTTCCGTCTTTTGGAAATTATTGAGCCTTGCTTTATGGCTAAGCACATGATAAACTTGAGATGATTTTTCTGAGTGCTTAGAAATATGTATACAACAGTTGTTGAGTTCAATTTAGTATACAAGCAATTAGATTAGTTTTGTTAATTGTGTTGTTCAATCTTCCTATATTCTTACTTTTTGTTAGCAGTTGATTTTTTTTTAAAGATTTTATTTATTTATTTGACAGAGATCACAAGTAGGCAAAGAGGCAGGCAGAGAGAGTGAGAGGGAAACAGGCTCCCTGCTGAGCTGAGAGCCCAATGTGGGGCTTGATCCCAGGACCCTGGTATCATGACCTGAGCCGAAGGCAGAGGCTTAATCCACTGAGCCACCCAGGTGCCCCAGCAGTTGATTTTGTAACAATTGTTATAACAGATTCATTGCTTGTTTCATTAGATGCCCAGAGGTACTTAAAATTTCTATGACTATAGATAAATTCTTGTAGTTCTGAAAATTTTTGATCTGCATCTTTTATAGTATGTTATAAGATAAAAACCAGTTTCCAATTGCATTCTCCTGCTGGTAAGTTGAACTTTCTCACTGTGAAATATCCCACTTATCTCCAGTGGTGCTTATTACCTTAAAGACTATTTTGTCTGGACTTTTCTTTGTTGAAAGGTTTTTGATTACTGATTCCATCCCCTTACTAGTTAGAAGCCTATTCAGATTTTATATTTCCTCCAGCTTTAGTCTTGGTAGGCTGTATGTTTCTATGAATTTGCCCATTCCATCCAGGCTATCTGTTGTATTGGCCATACCACAGTTCCTCAAACTCTTTTATAATCCTTATTTCTATAAAATTAGTATAAATATCCCCACTTCCATTTCTGATTTTAGTTATTTGTGTCTTCACTCATTTTTTTCTTCATCATACTATCTAAAGGTTTGTCACGTTTGTTAATCTTTTCCAAGAACCAACTCTTGGTTTCACTTGATTTTCTCTATTATTTTTCTATACTCTATTTTATCTTGGCTCCAATTTTTATCATTTCTTTCCACCTAATAGATTTAAATTAGTTTTTTCTTCTTTATCTAGTTCCCTAAGGTGTGAATTTAGGTTGTTGATTTGAAATCTTCTTTTTTAACAGAAGCATTCACAGCTAAATATTTCCCTCTTGGCTACTCTCACTACGTCTCAATTTTCAGTATGTTTTCATTTTCATTTATCTTAACATATTGTCTAATTTCCCTTGTGATTTCTTTCTTGACCCATTTGATTATTTGAGCACATTGTTTAATTTATACATATTTGTAAATCTTCCAATTTTCCTCTGCCATTGGTTTCATTCCATTCCACTACAACAAGGAAAAATATTTTGTATAATTTTAGTCTTTTAAATTGATTAAAAATTGTTTTGTGGCCTGACAGATGATCTATCCTGGAGAATGTTACATGTTTATTTAGAAAAATGTATATTCTGTTATTGTTGGGTGGAGTATTCTTTATATGTCTGTTAGGTCCTGTTGGTTCACATTGTTGTTTAAGTCCTCTGTTTCTGCAATGGAATGAGTGTTTATGTCACCCTCAAATTTATATGTTGAATTCCTAATCCCAATGTGATGGTATTAGGAGGTGTGAGGCCTTTGGGGTGGTGATTAGGTCATGAGGTTGGAGCCTTCATGAATGGGATTAGTATCCTTATGAAAGAGAACCCAGAAAGAACCAAAAACCAAAAAGAACCCCTTCTCTTTCTACCATGTAACCACATGTGAGAAGATGGCCATCTATGAATCGGGAAGTGGGCTTGCACCACACACCATATCTGTCAGAACCTTGATCTTGGGCTTTCAGCTTTACAGTTGTGAGACAAATTTCTTTTGTTCATAAGCCCTCCAGTCTATGGTGTTCTATAACATCAGCCCAAATGGATCAAGGCAGTTTCCTTAGTGCTCTCCTGTTTGTACAGTCTTGAAACTGGGATAGTGAAGTCTCCTAGTATTATTGTAGAGCTGTCTCTTTCTCCTTACAGTTCTGTCAGTATTTGCTTCGTGTATTTTGGTGCTCCGTTGTCTTGTGCATGTAGGTGTTTAATTATGATCTCTTCTTGTGTATTGACCCTTTGATGGATATATAATGCCCTTCTATGTCTCTTAACGACAGTTTTTGACTTAAAGTCTACTTTTGATATTAGTATAGCCACCACTGCTTCCTTGACTATTTGCTCAGAATATCTTTTCCCAACCTTTCACTTTCCACCTAAGTGTGTCTTTGGATATAAAGGGAATCTCTTTAAAGACTGTCATTGGATTCTGTTTTGTTTTTTTTTTATCCATTCTGCCAATGTATGTCTTTTTCTTGGGGGCGTTTAATCCAATTACATTTTTATTATTATTTTTTTTTTAATTTTTTATTTTTTCAGCATAACAGTATTCATTATTTTTGCACCACACCCAGTGCTCCATGAATCCAATTACATTTTTAAAATACTTACTGCCAGGGGGCCGCCTGGACGGTTCAGTCTGTTGAGCATCCAACTCTTGATTTCAGCTCAGGTCATGATCTTAGGATCCTGAGATCAAGCCCCAGGGCAGGCTCTAGACTCAGCAGGCTCTAGTCTGCTTCAGATTCTCTCTCTCCTTCTCCCTCTGCCCCTCCTCCCCCTTGTGCGATCTCTCTGTCCCTGTAAATAAATAAATAAATAAATAAATAAATAAATAAATAAATAATCTATATTTTAAAAAAGAAACTACTGTTAAAAAAACCTTAATTTTACCATTATGTTACTTGTTTTCTATATGCTTTATAGAATTTTTGTCTCTTATTTCTTCCATTACCGCCTTCTTTTATGTTTGGTTGGTTTTTTTTTTTTTTTGGTAATGACATGTTTTGATTACCTTCTCATGTCCTTTTGTGTATATTCTATAGACATATTCTTTGTGGTTACAATGAGACTTACATCAAACATCTTAAAGTCATAACAATCTATTTTAATTGATACCCACTTAACTTCAGTTGCATACAAAGACTGGATTCCTTTATAGCTCTTCCTCTGCATTTTACGTTATTGATGTCACAAATGACATCTTTATATACTGTGTGCTGATTAACAAAGATTTATAATTATTTCACACATTTGTCTTTTATTATTTTTTTTTAGTGTTATCTATTTGAGAAAGAGAGTGCACAATGAGTGGCAGAAAGGCAGGGGGAGAGAAGCTCCCTCTGAGAAATACATTTTGGGGCCCCTGGGTGGCTCGGTCAGTTAAGTGTCTAGCTCTTGATCTCAGCTCAGGTCTTGATTTCAGGGTTGTGAGTTCAAGTCCCATGTTAGGCCACATGCTGGGCGTGGAGCCCACTTAAAAAAAAAAAAAAGTATTTAAAAAAGAGGAGGCAGAAATTAACACATTCCGGATAAACAAAAGCTGAGAGTTCATTACCACCAGACCTGGCTTACAAGAAATGCTAAGGGGAGTGCCTCAGTATGAAATGAAAGGATGCTCTACAGTAACTTGAAACAGTGTGAATATATGAATTCATGGACAAACATGAAAGTTAGTATTATTGCTATCTTGGTTTGTAACTTCACTTTTCATTTTCTACAAGATGCAAAAGACAAATGCACGAGGGACACCTGGGTGGCTCAGCAAAGGCTGCTTAAAGAGTCTCTCCCTCTGCCCCTCACCCCACTCACGCTGGCTCACTCTCTCAAATAAATAAAAATTTTTTAAATAATAAAGACAGGGGTGCCTGGGTGGCTCAGTGGGTTAAAGCCTCTGCCTTCGGCTCAGGTCATGGTCCCAGGATCCTGGGATCGAACCCCACATCGGGCTCTCTGCTCGGCAGGGAGCCTGCTTCCTCCTCTCACTCTGCCTGCCTCTCTGCCTACTTGTGATCTTTGTCTGTCAAATGAATAAATAAAATCTTTAAAAAAATAAAATAATAAAGACAAATGTGTGAAATAACTATAAATCTTTGCTAATTAGCACACAGTATTTGGGACATCAGTAACATAAAATGAGGTGAGGGGAGAGCTATAAAAGATTCCTTATATGTGATATGTTGCTTCTCACTGCTTTCAGGATTCTCTCTACTGACCTTGAACATTTGATTATAATGTATGTTGGCATGGGCATCTTTGTGTTTCTCTTACTTGGGGTTTGTTAAGATTGTTGGATTTGTAAAAGTTTGTATCTTTTATCATATTAGGGGAGTTTTGTCCTAAGGTTTTTCCTTCAAAAAATCTTTCTGCTTCTTCCTTTCTTCTCTTTCTGGGACTCCCATCGTGCACATGTTTATCTCCCTGATGTCTCACAAGTCCCTTAAGGCCTGTTCATTTTTCTTCATTCTTTTTTTTTTTCTTTCTGCTCATCATACTGAAGAATTTCCATTGTCCTAAATTCAAGTTTACTGAGTTTTTTTCTTCTGTCGACTTATATCAGTGGTTGAACCCCCGCAGTGAATTTTTTTTTCATTTCAGTTATTATACTTTTCCACTCTAGAATGTCTGTTCTGTTTGCTTCCTTTTTATATTTTCTACTTATTTGTTGATATTCTCATTTCGTTCATATACTCTTATCCTGATTTCCTTTTGTTCTTTGTCCATTTTCTCCTTAGGCCTTTGAGCATAGGTATGACAGTTTTTGTTTTGTTTTTAGAGGATGAGAGCAATTGCGTGGGGAGAGGGGCAGAGAGAGAGTCCTAAGCAGGCAGCAGACCCAGGGCAGAGCCCGACCCAGGGCTTAATCTCACTACCCTGAGATGAGGACCTGAGCTGAAATCAAGAGTCGGACACTTAACTGACTGAGCCGTCTAGGCACCCCTAATACTTTTGTTCTAAAGTCTTTTTTTAGTAAGCCTGATGTCTAGACTTGCTTGGGGATGGTTTCTGTCAGTTTATTTTATTCCTTGAATGAGCCATATTTTTCTGTTTCTTTGTATGCCCTGTGAATTTTTGTTGTTGCTGAAAACTGGATGTTTGATTATTATAATGTGGTAATTCTGGAAATGAGGTTCTCACCCATCCTTAGGATTCACTGTGTTTTTAAATTTTTTTTTAAATTGTTGAAGGCTATAACTTGTTGAAGATTTGTTTGTTTTAAGGCTTTTACAAACTACTTTTGGAAGGACTGTTCCTTGTCATGTGAGCTCATTTGAGTCTCTGTTTTCATGTTCAGCCAATGTTTTGATGGAGATTTCCTTGAAAGCTAGGAACCAACAACACACAAATATACACAGAAATACACACACACACACACACACACACTCAGAGAGAGAGAGCGAGAGAGAGAGCGAGAGATACAATAACCTTGTTTCCCTGTCTCTGAAGGCGGGATCTGTGCTGAACGGTCCTTTACAGATTAGCTATACTTCCTCTGAGCCTAGAGATCAGCCTAAGGTGAAAACTTAAAGTCCCCTCAAGACTTTTCTGAGAATGAGTTTTTTTCTGGGCATGCATGTGACCTCTGAATTCCTATGTATATACGGCTGCTTTTGAATGTACTAATTTTCTAGAGTCTCACCTAAGCTTCTTCCCAGGGCCTTTGATGTTATAGTGTATGTCTCTACCTATAATCTCTTGCCTCGGGGGTTTATGGCCCCCTTCTAGCTTTTACTAGCAGTGCCCACCAGTTTCCCCACCGATAGTCCAAAGTGTATAAGGCAGAATGAGTGAGTCAATCACGTCAGAACTGAGTACAGAATAATTTTCAAGTAAGGTCTGTTCTGCTCCCTTTTGTTCAAGATGGAGAACTGGGTTGCTGGTGCTGAAAACCAAGACTTGTCACCACTGCATCATGGCGGGAATGGCGGGGGTGGGCGGAGGGTTGAGCAAAAGCACCACCGTGCTTTCCTATGATTCTGAAGATGTTTTTTCTTGATTAGACATGCTTGGGTGCTGTAAACCTTTAATTATTTTCAAGGCACCTACAAAGTTTGGTCAGTATAGTTTTTGGTTGGCTGTTTTTCTTTTTGTTTTAATGGTTTATGGGGAAACAAAATCTTGGAGCTTCCTAATCTTCTGTTTTCCTGACATCACTCAAATTTTATTTTTTTTTTTCCCCTCCTATTATCCTTATCCAACCTTATTTCTAGACTCATTTCTTTTGTGTGACAAACACATTAGTATTTCTTACAGGAATAGACCAGACGTTATTAATTCTCCCACTTCTATCTTAAGCAAAAGTCTTTATCTAAACTTTGTATTCCGAAAAGACATTTTTGTTAGTTTAGATGTTTAGATTGGCAGATATTTTCTTCAAAATTTTTTTATTTAAATTCAATTTAGTTAACATGTAGTGTATTATTAGTTTCAGAGGTAGAATTTCGTGATTCATCAGCTGCAAATGCCCTCCTTAATGCCTGTCACCCAGTTACCCCATCACCCACCCATCTCCCCTCCAGCAACCCTGTTTGTTTCCTAGAGTTCAAAGTCTCTTATGGTTTGCCTCCCTCTCTGTTTTTATCTTATTTTTCCTTCCCTTCCCCTATGTTCATCTGTTTTGCTTCCTAAATTCCACATATGAGTGAAATAATATAGTATTTGTCTTTCTGACTGACATATTTCACTTAGCATAATACGTTCTAATTCCATCCATGTTGTTGCAAATGGCAAGATGTCATTCTTTGTGATGGCTGAGTAATATTCCATTGTAAATAGATACCACATCTTCTTTATCCATTCATCTATTGAGGGACATCTGGGCTCTTTCCATAGTTTGGCTATTGTGGATATTGTTGATGTAAACATTAGGGTGCCTGTGCCCCCTCGAATCACTATTTTTCTATCCTTTGGATAAATACCTAGTAATGCAATTGCTGGGTTGTAGGGTAGTTCTATTTTTAACTTTTTGAGGAACTTCCTTCCTGTTTTCCACAGTGGCTGCACCAGTTTAGATTTGCAGATATTTCGTCAGCACTTTGAAAATATCATTGCATTATCTTTTAGCTTCCATTGTTTCTTTTGGAAGGTCATCAATTTTGAAAAATTTTACCAAGTATATGACACATTTGTTCTTTCCATCTCAGACACTTGTTGCACGTCTGTTATACTTTCTTGATCTATTCTCTGTGTCTTAGGAATTTTCCATGTATTTCCCTCTCTACAACCTAGTCCGGATATTTCCTTCTAACCTCTCTTCCAGTTCATCAATTCTTTCTTCAACTGTCTGTAATCTGTTATACCATCCATCCATTGAGATCTTTTAATTTTTGAGTTTTATAATTTACAAGTTCTCAGCCCAAATTCTTAATCTTTTATCTTTTTTGAATATTTCATCAGAGTTATTTTTAAGTCAGTGCCTTTTAGCTTATTATTTGAAGGTCTTATAGGTCATACATTGCTTGTCTTGGTTTTCTTTCATGTTTTCTTATCTCTTCACATCCTGATTAATTTTAATCACAGAACATGAATTGTAGGTTAAACATTGTAACAATAATTTAAGGCCTAAGGGAATGGCTATATTTCTCCAGAAAGAATTTAGATTAGCCTTGGTCACAAAACTAGGGCACCAGTAATCTCTGAGCACTCTAATCCAATTTCAGACATTATTTCAATTTAGGCTTTAAAATCTTTGTGAGCTGGTCTAATTCCAGTTCATCCTTCCAAGAAGTAGTTCTTTAAGACAAGGATCTAACCAACACATGGTGGATCGTCAAGGCCTTCCTCATCAAATCTCAGACAAATTGTTGTCTTCAATTTTGTATTCCCGGTCCCATGAGGCTCTTGAAAACACTGTTCAGTTTATAAGGCCTTCAATGTTCTCTTCTTCAGTCAGCAGACACTACAGGGGAAAACAGCCTCAGTGCCTCTCTGGGTTCTGTTTTCCCTTGAATCTTGATCCCTTTCCTTACTTTACTAGTTGTCTGATGCCTACAAACAAATTAAAAAAAATTTTTTTTTTGTCCAGTTTTTCTAGCTGTCTTCCAAGGGAGATTTAGTTTCAAAGGGTTCATGCTAGAAGTAGAAGTTGCCAAATCATTTCTACCACTATATATATATATATATATATATATATATATATATATATTGCTATTTTTACTAATCCCTGACCTAATTCAAGAAATACAGTGAGAAGGGATATGGGAACTTGAGAGAATTTTAGGGAGCATTTTGGCCTTAATAATAATAGAAGTGAAACATGCACTGAGGATCCTGATCGAGCCAGATACTGTTCTTACCTTTTCATGCACTTACACCTTTAGCTTCTAAAGATAAATTTCATGCAAAGCCAAGGTATTTTCTCCAGTAAAGAGTAATCATGAAAGTGGGAATCTCTCTAAAAATGACATACTTCTTGATCTATAGTTTGTTGATAGCATTTAGTGACTAGCTCAAGACT
Organism: Lutra lutra; assembly: GCF_902655055.1. NCBI lineage: Eukaryota > Metazoa > Chordata > Mammalia > Carnivora > Mustelidae > Lutra > Lutra lutra. The sequence continues at coordinate 16,792,493 of NC_062287.1, read as the reverse complement.
TGGACATGGTAGTTAGGCAACAAAATTTGTGGAATAAACAAATTAATAAAGGATGTTGGAATGTAATTGAACTAGTAATTGTATTATTGAGTTACACTTTAAAGAACCATTTGTAGGCACAATTGAAGATGCAGAGAAGCATCTAATCAAATGTGTTCTTAGGCATGATTTAAATCCTGGCTCACAATAATGCAGCTGTTTGTTCTCCACTGTTTGTAACCATTTAGCTCAGCAAAGTTGTGTCACAGTAAGCATCCCTTCCAAGCCAGGAACATGTCATACATAAACTTGGCTTGCAATTAGGATTAAATATTGCTCATAGGTATCCATCTGTCTTGGAAGGTTTAGCTGTTCACCTACCTCAGGAGGTTCCATGGAGCAATGTGAATATGTCATTTTAAAAAATTATACCAATTTTGAAATAACACTGAGTGTAATTAAAAGTATTATGCATAATGTTAGCCCAAAAGATTCAGCCAACTGAGGTACTGGGAAGATAATCCTCTTCAATATAAAATTCCGTTACATGTTATTTCATTATTTATTTGTTAGGATTTTATAGCTATTTTTCTCTAAAAATCTTCAAGGTACTCCCATATGACTCTTTTAAAGTTGGCTCTTTTCATGTAAAGTTATAAATGAGGGAAGTAAGGTAGTGCAGAAAGGGGAAAGGAAATGAGAAAAAGAAAGGTTCAGGAGGGACTCTGGCAGAACAACTAGTATTATTCATACATTTTACGTGAGGAAGTTGTATACCAATAAACATCACCTTGGTGGTAGTAGACTAGTTTTTCATAAAAATTAAAGATCCCTCTTCGTTTAATGACCTCACTTACTGACTCTGTGGTAATTTTTTGTCACAAATTCTTTGACACTCCTTCCACGAGTGGTGGAGCCTGTGTCCTCTCTCCTTGAACCTGAGTGGGCCTCGGACTCCCCCAGTCAGTGGAGTACAATGCCACGTCTTTGGGACACTTGTGCTTAGAACTCAGCTACCATATTGTGAGGAAGCTAACGTAGCCACATGGTCAGGTCATGGAACAACCCTGGCCAACAACCTTGGCTAAGATCTTAGCCAACAGCTAATGTCAACCACCAGACATGTGAGAAGAGCCTTGAGCCTTTATGTATTTCCAGTCTTCAGTACTGAGTTTTCAGTGGAGGCCCCAGGCTTTATGGATCAGAGACAAGCCATTCCCACTGTTTTCTCTCTGAATTCCTGACCCACCAAATTTATGAGCATAATAAAATGATTGTTTTATGACAGTAAGTTTGGGGAAGTTGGTTGTACAGCAAATAGACAACTAGAACCCACTCAAAATTGAGGACTAGAATCTGGTCACAACCTAGGTGTCCTGGCTCATCTTCCTTGTTCTTCCTATCCGCTCTGGCTCCACACTCCTGTACTCGCTCCCCGCTCTGCCCCTGACCAGTCTGCTCTTCCTTACTGAGGCATCTCATGCACTTTCATCTTCCCCACACTTCTGCGGGTGCTATTTCCTCTTCCTGGGCTTTAGTGTCACTAAGATCTGGTTTGAATCCTATTTGGACCTCTCAGTAGCAGAGAGATCAATCTCTTATCTTTATCAGAAAAATAGGAGTCAAAATAGAACCTATTTATAGATTAAATGGCTAAAGTTTTTAAAGTGCTTAGTGCCTGACACACACATAGTAAACATTCAGTAAGTATTAGCTATTATTATAAGTCCTTTCCATTCTTGAAAGTGAGTTTCTATTGAACAGTTAAGGCTTAAATGAAACTTCTGTCTTTTAAGTCTGAGCTCGTATGTCAATTCCTTTGTGAAGACATCCCCATTTACCAGAAAAAGTTAAATTGCCATTATGCTTCCAAGGACTTTTCACATTCTCCCATTATAGCTTTGACAAGTAACTTATTATACAGGTGACTCCCCACCCCTTAGACCTGATATTCCTCAAGGGAAAGGTTTAAGACCAAGACCTCACAAAAATACAGAATGTCCTTGTCTCTTGTGTGAGTATATGTGTGTATGTATGTGTATTTGATATATGTGTACATCAGATACCATAATGAGGAAAGGAAAGTGAAGAATTAGATGATTATAGTAGGACAAGACTCAAGGATTTATAGAACTTGGGTTCCTGCCCAAATACTCTTTCCAATCAAAAAACTGAAATTTTCCAACTTTGTTGAGGTTATATAAATGAATTGTGAAAGCCATGTAAGGGGAGATGTACATTCTATCCACTGTGTACCAGCCACAGTAGTGGGTGCATACAGTTTGGACTCCATGGTCTATTAATATACACACCCCCTTGCAAATATCCCCAATGGCAGTGCCCAAACATGAACCTAACTGTGCTAGGACTAGAGGAGCTGAGTGGTGCTAGAGAGTATCACACAACTGAGCTGACTGGATGCACTTTGACTACATCTCTAACTGCACGTGGGCACTCGGTACCGCTCATCCATCTTTCTGAGTTTTTCTAGTTTCCCACTCCTTAAGAGGACTTCCTCATTCCTCAGACTTCCCATATTCCTGGCCTCCTTTCCTGCTAGGTGAATGACCTCACTTCAGACTTCATTAATAAAAATAAATACCATCAGTTGAAATTTATCTTCCTATACCTCCCCCCAAAGACCTGCACTCACCCCTATTTCTTCTGCTGCTAAAATGGAGAAGGTATCCCTCCACCTGTCAAAGGCCAGTTCCTCCCTTTGGGTTCTAGATATCTTTTATTCTCATCCACCCAAAGTCTTCTACCTTCTGGTTTCCCCCTTCTTTTTATGCTTCACCAGTGTCTTCCTCTCTACTGCTCATTCCTATAAACATGCTCTAGTATTTCCCATCTTCTTGCCTTCACATTCTATACCCTTTCTCCTACTGCTTTATTTTTCTGCCCTTTCTCAGGAAAGTTTCTTCAAAATAGCTGGCTACACTTGTCTCTGCTTCTTCTTTCATCATTCCCTCTTGGGTTGACTCCAATGTAGATTCTCTTTCCAGCCCTCTCCACTGACCATTCTTATGAGGGTAATTAATGACCTGTTTTATTTTAAATTCACAGTAGCATTTGCTTCCTTCAAGCTCTCCCTTCTTTTTGGCCTCTGGGATCTTACTTCCTCCTTGTTTCCCTCTGTCATTCTGTCTGCTCCTCCTTACCCTCCTTTACTGGTCTATTCTTCTCTGCCCTACCTCCAAATATTAAGAGTTCCCTAAGGTTCCTGGGGCTTCTTCTTTCCTTGTCCTCTTTGATTTCTCCCTAGATCATGTCATCTTTTTCCCAGGACTTAGAGAACATCTTCATGCTAATGAATTCTAAATCACCAGCTCAGGCATCTCTCAACCCCCAGACTTAGATTTCCAACTGCCTTTCTAATATTTCCATATAGATAGTCCTTAGACATCTCAAATTTAACATGCATCAAAAGATCTCAGTCTCCTCCCTGCTTTCCCTCCCAAACTAATCTTCCCCATCTTAGTAAACAGCACCACTTTCCACACCAGCTGCCAAAACCAGTAATGTGGAATTCATTCTTGACTCTACCAAGTGCTGTCTACCTCCAAAATATACTTATCTCTATCTCCACAGATGCCTGACTCACATAGGCACTCTATAAATATTTATTTTATGAACAAGCAAATAGGGAAAATGTTTGTTTGCCCAACAAAGAAACATGGAACAGGTTCCTTTGAGTCTAGTAGAAGGAGAAGTCAGTGTTCCTGTTCCAGGATCAGAAGACACTGGACTCAAACACACTGAAAAGAGGTGGGAAAAATATTTCCCCAGCTTCTGAGATAGGAAGGAAACATGCGTGGGGGTAGAGAAGAGTCAAGGTGGCTAGATCATTCTGAGTCACAACGTTGTGGTGTGCAGAAAGGAATGCTCACATAGAACAGGCAGGAAACTCTTTGAGGCCACTCCTTGGGAACTTTCTCACAGAAGAGTTTGTAAACTCAGAGAATGAGGCAACTCTTTGAAGAGTCTATTTAAAGGGCTATAGTGTCTTAAGAAGAGGGGCGCTCTGAAGTAGGTAGCATGGAGGTCAACAGCAGTGTTGGTGGTAGTAAAGCAACAGGGGAATTTTAGAAGCTACTCAGCATTCCTGCCAGTGAAAGGAGGTCTAGTGAAGGTGAATTTCCAAGCCTCATGTTCTCAAGTCGCTACAGGTGCACTCTCTCTCTCCTCTCTCTTACACACACACACACACACACACACACACACACACACACACCTTTTGTCAAAAATGTCTGGTAGAAGCAACATCTTATCTTTTGGAGAATCACTGTCCATATTTGCATTATAAATACTCCAAGATGTCCTGTCATAGAGAAAAATGCTTTAACTTTATTTCATACAGTATATCCCACACATGTTTGGCCTTGGAGCCCTTTGTCATGGAATACCTTATACCTTATAACACATCACTGCACCCTACTGTTCTACAAAACACAGAGGATTGACTGCAGGGAGGCCATGTTTCCTTAGCTATGGACTCAGGCTTGGTGAGGGGTCTGCAAATCCCGTATGGACCAGACCTTGAATAAATAACAGCACCTAAATACACATGGCCCCTTAAAAAATGTACATCCCCATCTTTAATTTTAAAAATACTAATGCTTAATCACTGGACATTGAACATATAACTGTGATCCTAGTATGTGGAAGCATGAAGAGTAATTTCTCCTTCAAAAGGGATCTTTATAAGTAAAAATTTGTGGCTCAACCATCCTTAAAATGACTTTGATCTGATAAGTAATAACAACTGATATATTTTGGTGCTTAATATACTAAGGTACTATACTAATTGCTTTATGGGGACGGTCTCATTTACTCCTTACAGCAATCCTATGAAGCAGGGACTATTATTACCATCTTCCTTGCATAGGTGAGAAAAATGAGGGTTAGTGAAATTAAGTGCAACAATTTGTTGAAAGCCATCCAATATGAAGTGGTAGAGCTGGGATTGAAGCAAAGAGCCTGACTCCAGAGCCTACAGCTCAGCCATTAGGCTGTGTGTCCCTCATCCGAGCAACCTGTCCTGGAGGGAATGAAGCTATGTGTTCAAGCTTTTTAAGGAAAGAATAGAGACTTTTGTGTCCTGTTTTAGGGCAGCTAATTATGTTCCTACATGTTCCTGAGGAACTTCTCTGTGGACCTCTCCTCCACAAGACCAAGCTTTCCCCTTTTCTCCATTAACTCTACAATGAAAGAAGAAAGCACACATTCCAGAATTTTGAGGAAAATGAAGGCATGAAAGAAGGAAGCTTTCCTCACACTTTTCCCTCATGACATCACATCCATCTCCACCGCACCTCACTAGGACTTGGTTCAACAAGAATTGGGAAGAGAAGAAACAATTACGGACTGAGTTATGAAGTAACTTTGCTGGTGGGAGGGATATGTCCCTGCGCCTTTCCTAAAAGAGGGTGGTATGCGTTGCTTAGAATGGAGGCCCATCACCTCACCTTTGGCCATCATCCTGAACTGTGTGTCCTCTTCTCAGTCAGGGACAAGGCACATGATTTGAATGTCTTAAGATATACTTTTGAACCTACAGTAAACGTTAATATATATAATTTTTATTTCAAGCAGAAACACCAGAGAGCAAAATTCAGGAAGTGTAATGGCGGTCCTTCGTGCGTAACAATGACAACGATTGGGGAAGTAGGAGTTCTGAGTCCTTGACTCTCTACCCCGTAAATTATCTGTTGAGTGCGCTGCTTCATGTCTCAGATTGGCACTGCTCTGCTCTTTCCGCATATGGAATAGGTTGTTGCTTACACATACACAATGGCAACCCATCCCAGAGAGCATCCCACCAGGAAAATGGAAGATCAAATTGCTTCCCTGAACTGTTTTTCTTTTAGCAAGTTATTTTCCAGAGTTTTCCCAGCATGTCTCAAGCAGCAATTCAATACCTCCTCTCCCGAGGTGCGACACTATATTCTAAATGATGTCCTGGGAAAACACTTACTTAGGATCTAGATGGGAGTTAACAATTTAACTGCCTTTTTTTTTAAGAGCTGCATTTTAACACATGCATAGGAAGGGTCTGTGGGAGAAACAAAACGTCAGACTAGTCTATGGTATATTAATCTATCCTTATACCACCCAGAATGACAACACTACATAATTTCTTTTGTAGATTAGTATGGAGAAATATATGGCGCATATATATATATATATATATATATATATATACACATATACATATGTGTATATATATGTCTCAATGTGTCTTCTCCCAGCTAAAAGCAGGGTGAAAGAAGAGAAAAGAGGGGCAGGAACGAAGATGACTCCAAGACCTAAAACATGCACACACAGTGATGACAGTTCGTAGACCTCACGCTGAGCTTTCCAGATGTGGATTCAAAGGAAAGGAATCTTGTCTGCTCAGAGGATTCCATGGGATCAAACCAATTGCTCAAGGGATTTTAAGCTGTTTTTGGCACTAAAATCAGGTAGGGGCTCTGGCTTTGCCAGAGGCCTAGTGAAACAGACACCATATAATGAAGTGAATTTCATATCCAAACACAGTCTCTACAGTAGAGTCAGTCAGGTTCATCAGGCTGTTCCTCATAAGGGCCCTCCAGCTCAGCTAGAACATCTCACCAAAGAGAATACTTCTACTGGGGGCCAATCTACCCTATATAGTCAGCTCTCTGCTCATCAATAATGTGCAAACAGTAGAGTTAAAATGAATCCAGAAAAACACTATATTAATAAAATGGATGGTCTGGTTATCATCTGAGTGCAGAAAGTTACATCTTACTAGTAAATGCTTTACTGACTTAAATTTTGATCAGTTTGTAAATTTCCTATGCCTTTCCCATCAGCATCATAAATATTCAGAGGAGGGTATAGTTGACAGCAGTGAGAAGTGGCAGCCTGGAAAGGGATAATCACCACCATCACAAGCTCTACCATTTCTTTATTTGCATTATCTCTGCACTCCTCCCAGTAACACTGCAAGAGGTTCTATCTTACAAAATAAGTCACTGGAGGTTATCGACACACCTCATTTTACTGAGCTGTGCTTTATTGGGCTTTGCAGATATTGCATCTTTTGCCGATTAAAGGTTTGTGGCAACCCTGTGTTGAGCAAGGCTATCATGGCATTTGTCCAACAGCATCTGCTCCCTTCCTGTCCCTGGGATACATTTTTTATTATTCTTGCAATATTTTAATCTTCTGTCTTCATTATACTCTTTATGATGATCTGTGACCCGTGATCTTTGATGCTGCCATTGTAATGCTTTTGGGGATCTCACATACGATGGCAAACTTAATTGATAAATATTGTTTGTGTTCTGACTGCTCCGCCAATCAGCCATCCCTCCATCTCTCTCTGCCTCTCCTCAGGCCTCCCTATTTCCTGAGACATAATATTGAAATCAGACCAATTATTGACCCTACAATGGTCTCTTAAATGTTTAAGTGAAAGGAAGATTCACACGTTTCCCACATTAAATCAAAAGCTAGAAATGATTAAACTTAGTGGGGAAGGCATGTCGAAAGCCGAGAAAACTAGGCCTCTTGAGCCAAACAGTTAGCCAAGTTGTGAATACAAAGGAAAACTCCCCGAAGAAAATTAAAAGTGCTCCTCCGGCTCCTCCTGTGAACACATGAATGATAAGTGAAACAGCCTTATTATGATACGCAGAAAATTTTAGTGGTCTGGATAGAAGATCCAACCTTAAGCCAAAGCCTAATCCAGAGCAAGGCCTGGGCTCTCTCCAATTCTGTGAAGGCTCAGAGACGTGGGGAAGCTGCAGAGGAAAGGTTGGAAGCTGCAGAGGTGGGCTCATGCGGTTTAAGGAATGAAGCGTCTCCGTAACAGAGAAGTGCAAGTTGAAGCAGTGATTGCTGATGTAGAAGCCGCAGCAAGTTCTCCAGAAGCTCTGGCTCCGACGGCGAAGGTGGCTTCCTGAAACAACAGGTTTTCAGTGCAGACGGAACAGCCTTCTGTTGGACGAAGATGCCATCTAGGGCTTTTATAGCTAGAGAGACATCAAAGCCTGGCTTCAGAGTTCAGGCTGACTCTCTTATTAGGGGCTCATGTAGCTGGAAACTTTAACTTGAAGCCAGTGCTCCCTTACCACTCCACAATCCTAGGGCCCTTAAGAATTATGCTAAATTGACTCTGCCTGAGCTCTGTAAATGGAACAGCAAAGCCTGGAGGACAGCACAGCTGTTTACAACCTGGTTTATACTGAATATTTTAAGCCCACTGTTGGGACCTACTGCTCAGAAAAAAAGATTTCTTGCAAAATATTATTGCTCATGCAATGCAGCAGGTCAACCAAGAGCTCTGCCAGTAATGTATGAGGTTAAGGTCGTTTTCATGTTTGCTAACACAGCAACCATTCTGCAACCCATGGATCAAGGAGTGATTTCGACTTTCAAGCCTTATTATTCAAGATATACGTTTCATAAGGCTATAGCTGCCCTGGATAGTTGATTCCTCTATGGAGGTAGGCAGAGTTAATTGGAAATCTCTAGAAAGGATTCATCATTCTAGATGCCATTAAGGACATTCGTGATTCATGAGAATCATGAATCATTATCAACTTAGCTGATAAAACAGTGGCAGGTTTGAGAGGACTGACTCCAATTCTGAAAGAAGTTCTACTGCGTGTAAAACGCTATGAAACGCTATGAAACAGCATCGTACACTACAAAGAAATCGTTCATGAAAGGAAGTCACGTGATGTAGCAGACCTCACTGTTGTCTCCTTTTGAGAACTTGCCACAGCCACCCTAGCCTTCAGCAACGCCCACTTTGATGAGTCAGCAGCCATCGACATGGAGGCAGGATCCTCCACCAGGAGGGATTATGACTCTGAAAGCTCAGATGATGGTTAGCACTTTTTAGCAATAAAATATTCTTAAATTAAGACATGTACATTTTTTAAATCTATAATGCTATGGCATAGTTAATAGACTATAGTAAAGTGTGCATATAACTTTTATATGCACTGAAAAGCCAAAACATTCATTTGACGTGCTGTATTGCGGTGGTCTGGAGTTGAACCCACAGCACCTGCAAGGTATGCCCGGGTAGCCATGCAATGAATTGCCAGAGCTCATGAGTAGTGGAGCGGACTGTAACTCCGTTTCTGACTTTCCACCATACCAAGCCGCCTCTTTATTTCTACAATTTAATTAGGAGGCTCCCCCCGCCCCCCATGTCTTACGATCCCTTCCTATTTTGTATGATTTTCTTCCCAGTGGCACAAGAGGACTAAACATCATTTGAAAAAAGAAATCACTTGTTGATCTTTTGAGTAGAATTAATACTCTAGTAGAGGGGGAGAAAGCACTTCTCAATCCTTGCACTCTGTTGGTACCAACAGCGCAATCTGAGTTCTTGAACAGTCTCGTCCAGATTTCTGTTGACTAACACATTCTCATTAAAAGGCACTTATCTGCATTCCTGTACTGAGGTCACTGCCCTTTTTTGTGCATTTGTGATAGGGAGCTGCTTTGGGGGTTGGTTTTCCCGTTTGCACCTGTTTCATTTCTTCAGCACACATCTAGGGCCTGCCAGCACTGTACAGTGACCCTCCGCGTGTTACAGATGCACTCAAACCATGAGCGGTTTCCTTAAGGAAAAGTGTCCTTGTTGATGTGAGATCCATACTTCCACCTCCCGAAATACCTAGCTGCGGCCATGTCTATATAATTAATGCTGCTTTGAAAGAATAGTTGAGCAAACATTTTTCTCAATGATTAAACTTGAGAGACTGCATAGTTCACCTGGGATGCAGGGTCTGCACTCAATATTATATCAAAAGGCTTATCCATATGGAAATATGTAGAGCTCGTTCATTCACTTTTACAACTGTGAACTGTCTCAGAGCACTGATTAAATAATAATTTTAAAAATCTATCGCTTTATTGGTGTACATTTCATTTTTTTTCCAGTTTCTTAAAAAAAGTCTGTTTATTTTGCTGTTACACACGGTTGCAGTGAATCTTCTCATTCGTGTCTACATGTGAACATTTCCAAAAATTTTTCTGGAGCGCGTGCTAAGAAATGGAATTGATGATTCACTGGGTGTCCCTCATCTCTACCTTTATTAGCGATTGTCAAATTGTTCTCCAGTTTACATTCTTAGCAGCAGTAAATGAGGAGACTTTCTTTGACCACACATCTTCATCAGCCTTTGGTTTTATCAAATTTTTTTTTTAAGATTTTATTTATTCATTTGACAGACAGAGATCACAAGTAGGCAGAGAGGCAGGCACGGGGTGGTGGGGGAAGCAGGCTCCCCACTGAGCAGAGAGTCCGATGTGGGGCTCTATCCCAGGACCCTGGAATCATGACCTGAGCCGAAGGCAGAGGCTTAACCCACTGAGCCACACAGGCGCTCCTGGTTTTATCAGATTTTTATTTATTTTTGCCTACCAGACGGGTATGAGATATTCCACTGTAGGTTTTTTTTTTCCATTTAATAAATACTTACTGAGCATCAGATGTTATAGTGGGAAGAGTTACTTTCTTATTACGTTACGTTAGTCACCATACGGTACATCGTTAGTTTCTGATGTAGTGTTCCATGATTCGTTGTTTGCGTGTAGCGCTGATGGGTGTGAAATAGTCCATTGTAGTTTTGAAGGTCTTCAAGTGCTTGATAATAGCTGACTTGGTAGCTCTATGAAAATCGAGCTTGTTCTAAATGAAACAGATACTACATAAGAAGAATTTATTCCATGAGGTCCTGATGACGGTGGTCAAGGAAACCAGTTGCTGCCAGTGCTTTGAGGGGTTATACTAAAAAATAAAAATGTCACTGGTATTCATATTTTAACAAGTTGTAAAAAGTTCTTCCCCTTTTTCTACTCAGATTGGGTTATGAATTTGGTGTTAGCAATAAATAAATTAGTCAAGATTGGCACCTATCTGCACAAGGAAAGTGTTGCTTAGAAATGAAAAGACAGGTATGTGGGGGGGTGCCTTGGTGGTGCAGTGGGTTAAGCTCAGGATTCTTGGTTTCAGCTCAGGTCGTGATCTCAGGATCATGAGATCAGGCCCCACGTCCCTCTCCACACTCAGCTCAGACTCTGCTTGAGTTTTTGCCTCTCCTGCTTGTGTTCTCTCTCAAATAAACAAAAAAAGGAAATGTGAAGACATGTCCTGGGACATGCTTGAAGATGTTCTCAGGTGCATGGGGTGGGGCAGGGTGGAGTGGAGGCATTGGCCCCTGAGGTGCCTTGTGAGGCTGGGCCATGCTCTGGGGACCAGCCACAAATCCCAGGCCTGATTAGTAAATTGCCTCTTAATCCGTGTTTATTTTCCCTTTGTTATCTCTGAGCCTTTAATTAAGTCTTATTTCATCATTTTAGCCTTATCGCAGCCCTACTACAGGGAAGGAAGGAGAGAGACTTAAATCCCCTTGAGTCTGATTTGTGAAAGAGTAGAAATGGCCCGGAGACAAAGATGGCGGCAACAGCGATGGGTGACGAGACTCCAAGGGAAAGGTGAATCTTGAGGGGACTGAAATCTGGTTATCAATCCAGTCTCCCATTCTTGTGTAGAGATTTTACCTCCATTCCGATCTCGGAAGAGGTGTAGAGGGAGACAATGTCCCTCACTGGCTGCTAGGCAGGTGAATCCTGGCTGCCTCACTTGTGAAATAAGGCCCCTCTTCCTTAGTTTCCAGGGAGTCGGCATGATGCTGCAGAAAGAGGGTGCTCTTTGCAGTTGGCGAATCTGAGTTCACATCCATGCTAGGGGAGGTTTGTGAACTTGGGCAAATTACTTTAGCTCCCGGAGCCTCCAGTTCCTTAGCTCTACAATAAGGGTAAGAGTGCACACACTCTTAACTTCAAGAGTTACTATGAGGATGAAATAGGATTGCTTAGGTGAAAGCACCTTGTATCATGTCTGGAAAACAACAGACACAGAAGAAATATTCATTCCCTTCCTCCCCCAGCCCCACCCCTCTGTCCCTGGGACCAGCTTCCTTGCAACCCAGCATCTTTGGAGGCAGGTCTGCTGGCCCCGCACCTTGCGTGAGCCCCCAACACCTGCACAAAAGTTGACCTCTCCCAGGCCTTGTCTCTGCTATTGGATAACAATTGACTGACAGTGATTAGCTTCATATCGTATACTCTATGAATAATTTCAGGTACCCCAGCGTATTTATGGGGGAGAGGCAGTATCTGGGGGACAGCAGGAACCCAGGAATAATTAACACTAGCCTCCAGATCATACCACGTACCTTCAGCACAAGCCTTAGCTGTTCCATTTGGAAGTAAATGGATTTTTCTCTGAAAGCCCCCAGGGAGCAATCATTGTCCTCACTGCCCTTAAGGTAACTGCCTCTCTTCACTGCTAGAAGAGATTTAGGACCAACAGATGAGATTATGATTATCCATGACACTCTTTGGTCTTAAATTAAAATGCTTTCAGTGGTGGGTGGCTGGCTTAGTGGCTGCCTCTGGAAACTTCCATCTCTCAGTTAGCATTTCAAATTTGCCCCTGCAGCAGCATCCTCCTCTGGGAGGAAGACGCCCCTGATAAGGATTCCAAACAGGGCCTCAGCCCTGTGCTTACCCACAAACACTCAGCTGACTAGAAACATCCTTCCCTCTGGCACCACAGCCCCTTCCTGGCCCTCTCAGTGGAGCCACGGAAGATCAAACAAGTTTAATCTCTGACCCCCACACTGGCCACCTAGCAGGAGTCTGTCTTTAGGGCAAGGGGGATCTGAAATAATTCATGTTGCCCTCACCACCGTGTTCTTTCTCTGCAGGAGGCTGTCGGCTGCTTAGGGCTATCAATCTGACATACTTCTCTAGTTCTACGCGGAGACTAAAATACCATTTAAGTCTTATTCCAACAGTTCTCGAATCATGTGGGTATTACCAAGCATGAAATCATCATCTCAAAAACTCAATTTTAAAGAGCTGGTTCTTTGGGAAAAATACCAAAGAACATTTCCCCCTGTTTACTCTGAGGTTTGCTTTTTTATTCCCCCCTCAATAGTGTGGTTATTGTGTTTTTCTTAATCTTTGGAGATTAGGTTTCAATTTTTCACCTAGGCTCCAGTTTGCCCATAAATCTCTTCATTTTGCTTCATTTAAATGTTTTGGCCAACTTCATGGTTTAATAATGAGAAATAAAAGTGGAGTCTTAATGACTATTAAGGAGGGAATTTTCATTTCATCTGGAATTAAAAGAGCTGTTAGAGAGGCGGGCACCCCGTCAGACAAGCTGTCACAACCTTCGCTGGAGCGTGCCAAATGTGGCTTGATATTATAAGTTTCTTTACACCCAGGGCACTCCTGCAATAACGATTGCTTGAAAATCCTTCAGATCCACCTGATGGCTATGCCCCTACTGATTAAGCTGGGAACTCTTCATTGAATTCAGGCCATCTGAGAAGCCCCCTAGGTCCCCGGGGTGTCCCTCACATGCTGCCCATCAGAGCTAAGGCAAGTTACCCCGTTCCAGAATGCTCCAGCACAGGTCATGTAATGGGGGCCCCGAGACCACGACGATCAGATAACCAGGCAACAGAGAGTACTGTTTCAACACCTCCGCCCGAGTGGACAAAACTATGAAAAGTTTTAAAACCCCTTTCTCATAGGTTGACCAGTGGAGAAAGTTAACCACCGCATGGCTACATCGCCTAGAATTCCCTCCTTGTCCCAGAGCTGAGAGGAAACCCTAGCTGGGTAATTCCCCTTGTGCAGAGAAAGGAGCTCCGGTTTCTTCTGCTTGTGCAGAATATAGCGAGTCCTCTGAGACAGTCCATGGAGAGGCTGCTTGGCCTGGGTAGGATAATGAGGACTGGCTGGAGCTGGATCAACCTATTTCTACTGGGGGCTTGTTGGATGGTTAGGGGGGAGGAAGAACTTCAGATTCCTCTATCCTAGCTAACCCCTCCAGGTAAGTACCGCCCAGGCCACTTTCCTCACCACGGGTCACCTCAAAGAATTATCCTACAAGTATCCCATCCTTCATTTGACATTTAGTCTTATGTTGTCTTAGGTGAGAATGCTTTGTGCACTGGCCTTTTACACAGATTGTAAAAGTTCAAAGGTCAAGAACCTTGTTCTATAGTTTTGATTCATTCATTGACTGATAAACAAATCAGGGACGAAGCCACTCATGACTCCAGCACCTACTATGGCAGAGGGCACTGAGCAAGGCTTACTGTTTGCTACTCCAGGGACCCCAGAGAAGTGCGGTACCTAATTTCCGCCTTCAAGTAGCTCACAATCTTGTTGGATAAGCTCAGTGTGTATGGAGAGAAAGATAATGCACTAGCACACCATAAGGTCACCATGGTTCAAAAACACATAAAAATCACTAGAAGAAAATTTTACGAGACCAGTGCTCTGACCCCTGAGCTATGGAGCCATCACTAGAAGACACAATTTTAATACTGAGTTTCTTTAGGTACTGCCATTTGGGTTCCTTTGTTTTTTTCTTCTCCTTTTTGGATTTTTCCAAATTTTCTATAATGCATGTGTATTACTTTAATATATATACCTGAACCTTAAGGAATATGTTCAGGAAAACAGCATTTTCGAAACTCGCCAAAACTGACGAGACTTCTCAGTATGGTAATCAGTCTATATGCCAGAGTTGTAACTCGCTGACCTTCAAACTGTGACGGTGTCTTACGTTTTAAAAGCAAACCACCAAGGGGAGAGGTTTGGGTTTTCCTCGCAAGTAGGAGGAGACTGAACTTGATTTTGATTACGTTGGTAAAGAAGATCGATCCCCATTGTTCTGAGCAAGTACCACCTTGATGGACTTATATTGAAATGGATAGCCCACAAAACCAAGTTTTGGTAATTATATTTTGAGCAGAAATCACTTTTTGAGGATAATGAGGAGAGAAGGGAAAAGGCTGATTGATTTTTCCAAAGCTGGCATATGGGAGTCGGGAGGCTGAATCCTTCTAACCTAGAGAGAAGGCCTGTGGACAGCTGGAAGAAAATATCCCCTTGTTCTTATCGACTGGAACTCACGCTCCACCAGCCCATGATGCCATCAGCCTGCTCTCCCCACTCGGTTCGTGCCCAGTAAAATAAGGGAAATCATATTCTTGCCTGGTATAAATTATTAAGTTGTTCTATGCACAACTGCTTTAGATCAAGTGTTTCTTAACATATTGCTGCCACTCAGTGTCCCCCTGCAGCATTTTTATGTACGTTCGGTCTCAGCTGAACTTGCCTCATTCATTCAGACATTCCTTCATGGGAGCTCAATATATGCCAGGAATCCTACACTGAAAGAATAAAAGATGAAAAAGGCAATTTCTCTGCACTTTTCGTGTCTTACTCTGGTTGGCGAGGGTAAGAACAACACATGTATCATGTACATATAGTTCAATGTGACAGAAGACGCTAAGGGCCATTGAAAAGGTTTGGGAATGTTCAGTAGAGGGAGAGGTTACTTCCTTACTCCTCTGCAGATGGGGGTCACTGCAGGCTTCACAGGGGGAGATGGTATGTGAGCTTGTTCTTCAATCGGTAAGCTTTAGCGATATAGAGATGACTGGGAAGGACATTCTGGGAGGCAAGCATTGTCCAAGCGAAGACAGATGAAAAGCACGGAATACACAGGATCAAGCCGGGACCAGGCAGTGGTGTGGATGGATTGCAGGGTGGATGGAGGGTAGGTGAGAAAAGGGTCTGGAGAAGTTTGAAAGATCAGCCTGGGCCAGATCAGGGAAGACCTTAAATCCTCTGGAAATAAGGGCAGGCTCAGCAAACCTGCTGCTGTCTTTGGAACAAAAGATGTACTAGCTGAATAAAAATGTTACTTCTGAATTCTGTACTTTATTGGCCAACTCGACCACTCAGATTTTAATAATTCCATTGTCTTGACCTTTCTGAAAACCGTTTTCTGCCTAAAATGGACATGGCTATTGATAAGGACAGAGTGTAAATGGAAGTCAACCTGCCTTACTGTTGTTCTCACAGGTTATGTTCAGTAACACTATTGGCTTTGCTTTTTGTCTGCTCACTTCTTAATGCTAGAGGAACTTTGCTTGGCAGCTGACGGGGACAGGGGGAAAGAGGTTTTAAGAAGTCAGCTCAGGCATCTTAACACTCAACTGGGAATGGGGGAAAAACACCTTTTACTTCCTGCATCTACATATACGGTTGGCTTAGAAATAAATTACATCAAAGATCACTCAGTGGGAACTAAGCCAGAGGACTAAACCTGGCAATATTATCTAACAGCACAGAGAAAGGCTGAAGTGCAAATGCAAAGCGTTCTCTCTCTTTTGAAATGGGCATAGGGAGCACTGACATAACCTGCAGGTCTGTGTTAAACCACACACACACACACACACACACACACATATGCACACACACGCATGGTTCAGCCTATGTAAGGGGAAAGGGAAGAAGCAAAGAAAAATAAATCTCTCTGTACAGAACTATTTTTCACCTGATCCTCCTCAAGCTAGTTCTTCAAGTCCTGTTCCCACACTGGAGTGCGTGGGCAGACCCAGGCTCCTGGTAATGCTGCCGGGTGCTGTCTGCCTGTCTGTGGATGACTTCTTGACCTTCACATTTGACCACGTTTTGGGGCTTTGACGTGCTTTTCCATGCTCAGCTAGTGCTCCAGGATTACAGATAATGTAGAAATGGAAGTTACATTCTGTTACTCTTAATGGCAAAGCTACCACAAACCTAATCAAAACAATCCAAGTAGAATAACTTTTCAGGCAGACTCCGTTGTACTATGGATAACAGGATGGTTTAATGGACTGAAAAGGAAAATCATTCTCGGTGCTCCTATACATCACAAATGGGGGGAGGTTGGTTCTGAATTAACTGTTCACATTGGTTCCACACCTTCACTTCTGTATTCACACTCCTTCCCCCCAATTTAAAAAATATTTGAGCTCATTCTCCACTTGGCACCATTCCGTTGCCTACTTCAGTTAGTCTTTCTGTATCCTGCAGGGCTAGGCTGTTTGTCTCTGCAGCGAATCCTACTAATGTAATTTAAAGAAACCCAGGAATGAGACAGAGGTACAAATCCCCAGTGTTGACAGCCAACAGGAAGGCGCACGATAGGAGAGCCGGAATCCCACAAAAAGGAGCATGAGGATGAAGGCAAAAGCGATCTCTCATCGTGAGAGTGCTCAATTCAATGTGAATTAACCACAGCGCACGCCAAGGGAGAAGAAGCAAAGCCTTGTTTTTCTAGCCTTGAAAACTGTTTTTAACAACCCCAAGTCACAGTCCTGCTTCCTCCACTAAGCCCATCTCCACCACGTGGATAGGGGCCTTGGCCCCTCTGAATTTCTACGTGGTTTATATTCCAAGTCACACACTCCAGCACTTGGATATCTCATGTCTTACTTCCATCGGTCTTCATAGGTGAGCTCTGTCTGCCCAGGCAGAATAGAAATAATTTCTTCCCCTTCCTCACTACATCCCACAGAATCTAATGTGGTGCTGTGTGTTAAAGAAATCCCCTCTCAAGGTCACTCACCAATGTCAAAACAGTGCCAACAGGATGAGAAGTCCTTTGGTCCCTCTGACTTCTCTGGCATAGTCAAGAGAGAACATCAGGGTAGGCACAAGGAGTATGAAAGTGAGCAGGATCTTTCAGCTAATTTTCTAGAAGGAGGATCATTGCAGTCACATGTTTGATCTCTATCCTCCATAATATGGAGTCAACACAGTCTTACCTGTCACTAAGGTCAAGTCCCCAGACAAAACCTCAGTCACAAGGCACTGATTCCCTGATGCACTTCAATACATCCCAGCCAGTGAAATATTTATAGGCACGCCCTTAGCTAATATCTGGACAGATTAGAGCTCAGTTTCTGCATGCTCCTTCCTTCTTGGGCTCTCAAGTCTTCTGTCATTTTTGACCAGAGAGGTCATTTTCCATTTGGTTGCCTTTGTGAATTTTCTTTCTCAACACCGGTGCTCTTTGTATAATATTAGCATTTTTTCATTCATTCTCCAGATTTAGGAGTATGGCATTAATAAAATTTGAAAAATGATATTCTATCAAGAGTGACAGAACTTCTCTTACCTGGTGGTCTTTAAATTGTAACAGGTTTGTTGACACCTTCAGTTCTAAAACTTGCCCACTTTTTTCCCTCTAGAAGCCACACTAAGTTGTAAAATATCTCTCTCTTTATAGGTAGATATGTAGATAAATATTTATACTCATATATATATATAAATGCATTTTTTAATAAAACAAAGTAAAATATATATATTTTTTTCTCTGAAGGCTTGACATCTCTGAGGCACACTCTTGGATGACCAGGCTGACACCCCCTTGGGGCACCCTTTGGGTAACAGTGGGGATTTTCCTATGGGGAGAAAGTCATCTTTCACAGAAAACACGGGAATAACTCATAACTCAAGGCAACTAAAGGTTTAATTTCTGTCTTGAGAGGGCCCCATAGGAAGCACCAGCCTTCAGCAAAATCCTTATGAAAGGACTCCTTCTCTGAATTTTCCAAACAGGCTTCTTTGTTATTACCCCAAGAGAGTGAACAACCAGTCAGGGAATTAAATCTCCCTTATCGTTTCCAGACTATTTTACCTTGCTGTGCACACCCCATTGGCGGGAGAGCCACAAATGGTTCCTCATGCTCCACTCCAACCACCAATCTGCCGTGTCTGAAATGCCCCAGCCCTTGCTGGCCTCACGTATTTGACTCCTACACCATGGGGAAGTCCCCCTTGGATTCCAAAAGAAAATTCAACTCCTTGGAATCCAAAACTAATAAACTTTCACAGAGTGGCCCCAGGTGGATTGGTTATCACGATATGTCAGTCTCACCTAACCAATAAGGCGGCCGGTTGGCAAGTTCCCAGGACGAATATTCTCCTATGACCATTGGATTAGAGGAAGCCAAAAGATTTTCGGCCATCTACACGCTCAACTTACACCCCACCTGGGTTCTGGGGTAGAGATCTTGTGACGGTTGGGGCCCTGCAAGGCAATTAAAAGAAATAAAGCAAAGTATTATATTTTAATTGATGTAATCTTCAAGCTCCCAGTGGAATCTGGGGTGATATCTGACTAGAGTTACCCCAGGTATCAATTGATGGCTATTCTGTGAAAGTGCATTTAGGAAGACAAAACCCTACGAATCCCGAACTTCATTAACATGTGTATCCGTTTGGGGGGGGAGGGGGGTTGGCTCAGACTCCCAGGACTACAAATTGAAAGAAGCCACCTAGATTTTTCTGGGATCTGAACAAAGGCCAAAGGGGGTGGGGGAGTTGGAGAAGGTAGAGCGGGTGGAGAGAGAGAGAGAGAGGAGGGCAGGTGGAGGGGAAGACCCAAGTAGGTTTATATTTTTATTTGCTTTTAGCGTACCTGGATGTCGGACACACCAAACTATCCTTCCCAAACCCAAACAGCTTTCACCCATCACTAACACTTTAGGGTTTGTTTCTGTTTTATTGTAAATATTCCAGTTGAAGAAAGATAAACAGACAAGAAAAAACCGCTTTATACAGTATACAGAGTCAGATAGAAAATACAGAATGGAAAAGAAAGCCGACAACCAACAGATAAAAAGTGGAGGAGAACCAAGGAAGAGGACTAGCTGGTTGCAGGTTCACTGACCAGCTTGGGTGAGGCGCAGCGACAGTCCCCACAGCTAATAGAAACTGTCTAGCGCTGTCAGTCTTATCTTCACTTCACGCGGTGAAGGACACAGACTTCATAAATGATTCATGGGGACATTTATTTCACTAATCCATTTAAAAAAGTTAGCTATTGATCAAGATATCCTGCTCATAAAAACAAGTTCTTTAAAAAAAAAACCAAAAAACAAAAATCAAAACAAAACAAAAAATCCCTTCCCGCCCCAGTGTGATCTGACAGTAGAGACCACATTGCTGGAAGCAAGGAACGGAGCTGTGGGTTAGAACAGTGTGGCACCGTTGGGGTCTGAGGTCAGGCGGCCTTCGGTGTCCTTCCCACCAAATCCACGAGACTCGAGGCAAGGTTGAAAAAAATACTCGAGTCCTCTCAGAGCTTGCCATCATTTGATGGTTAAAGAGGAAAAAAAAAAAAAAAAGGTTCAAATTCATGAGAGAGAAGGTCAGCCGGCATCCTTAAGGGAAATCATCAGGGCCCCATTTTGGCCCCCAGGATGGCAGTTCTAACTAACAGGACTGGCACAAAGAAGCTGTTGAACTACCCAAATGGTAAAAACAAAACAAAACAAAAAAAACACCAAAACACCAAAAAACCCATGGAATTAAGCTCATCATCTTCCAAAGATGTCTTTATTTTAGTACATTCAGAACAGAAATGTGAGGATAGTTGGATTCAAGGTGACGGTGGTGGTGGTGGCAGCAGTGGTGGTAGGGGCTATTTATTTCTGTCTCCCTCTGAACTGTCTAAGTTTACAATCAGGAATTGCATAGAATTTGTTTTCCATCAGAAAATGAAAACTGCGTGAAACTCCCAGCTGGTGAAGCCAAGCAAAGGTCACAGAAATGCTGGCAAGCTCTTCCCCTCAGCTGAGTGTGTTGGACCCCGCAAACATCTCACAGAGAAAGCAGTAACCAGCAGCCATCTGAGAGCCTGGAAAGCATCAGTCGTTCTGATTTCGGAGATGGAAGAGAAGTTAAATATTTTACTCAAACTCACATGAGGGGACTTCTGCCCCAGCTGAGGTTAGAGCTCAACAGGCCCCAGTTTCCAGCCCTGGGTATATCAGCTGTGAGACCCCACCTGTGTCCT
This sequence comes from Lutra lutra, assembly GCF_902655055.1. Taxonomy (NCBI): domain Eukaryota; kingdom Metazoa; phylum Chordata; class Mammalia; order Carnivora; family Mustelidae; genus Lutra; species Lutra lutra. The sequence continues at coordinate 16,771,795 of NC_062287.1, read as the reverse complement.
AGGAACCTGGCACGTTCTTGATTATTTAAAGGTCTTTCCACTTAATAAACACGCACAGCACACGCTCGCCCCACATACACGTGCGCGCGCACACACACACACACACACACACACTCCTGCTCCCAGGTCTCACATCTAGTAGAAAGAAATCACCCAATCCACAATAGTCTTGGGGGTCTGGCTTCATAGGCAGTACTGAGTTTGGTTAAACAGATGCCCTTGACAAAGGATGCACCATACCTATAGGGGGACCCCACCCCCCTTCTCCCCTGTGACTAGCACATTCCATCTGAAGCCAAGCCAGGGTATGGGAAAAGTGTTTTACCCTCACTCCGCTCCTTAAGCAAGGCCCCCAGACACCTCATGCATTCTGCTCTCCTCCCCTGTCTCTTTCTTCAGAGATCACCTTCACAAAAGACCAAATCAAACCCAGTGGTAGTGAAAGTCAGAAAGAGAGAGAAAGAGAAGACATAGTAACTCCTGAAATCCCAGGCATTTCAAGGTCTCTCTGAGTAAACCATGAATTGATTGGATTTTGGCATTTAAAAAATTACTTTAATGGACTTTTGAGACTCTCCACCTTATTTTCCCCAAGACCCTTCTCCTACACTCTCTGGAGCCCCCAACCCCCACTCAGAAAAGAGAGGTCGGCACCTGAAATCCAATGCACTGGCCGCTCCATGTCCTAAAATTTAGGAAAAAGAAACGGATTATTTAGACTCCCCCTCCAAAAAACAAAATCAGAAAGACCCCACCCCCCAAAAAACAAATGGCTAGAATTGAGACAACACGAAGAAGAAAAGTGGGGCAGGGCGGGCGAAGGTGGGGGAAGGGAAAACAAAACAACATTAACAAAAATATACAAATCCAGAAAAGAAAAACTTCCCTGTTGAGTTTAATTTGTTTTCCTGTAAGAACTAGACCCAGGGTACAATGGCCCCTTCCTAGGGGAAATTCCACTGATGATTCCACCAATTCATTGGACAGGTCTGAGCAGGGACTCCCACCCCAGACTCTGTAATTCTGGCGGGAGGGAAAGGCCCACTGGGAGAAGATGGGTCCTTGTGGCCAGGAGGGAGGGTGTCCCCTCGCAGCTGGGGTGCAACGTCTCTGGGGGGTCCCAGCTCCCGGCCCCGGGCGCTGGCTCTGGCCTGGGCGGCAGGCTCTCTGCGCTCTTTCGGTCGAGTTCCTGGATCCAGGCTCAGGCGAGAAGCGTGGACGCCGCCCGAGTCCTGGCTCCCCGCGGGGCGCAGCGCTCCCCGGCCGGCCCTCCCGCCTCCCCGCCCGGCCTGCACGTGTCCGGCGCCCCCGGGGCTACTCGGGCTCGCTGCTGTTGGTGGTCTTCTCCCACTCCAGGCTCTCCTCGCTGCGGGCGGGAGACGGCCGCGCCCGCAGGCCCTGGAACCTGCGGCACTCGGGGCAGACGCGGATGTGTGTGCAGCCTCGGGCCACCAGGGCGGCCTCCTGGGCCAGTCTCTGCGCCAGCTGGTCGGGCTCCCCGGCCCCGCAAAGCTTGCCGTTGCTGAGCGTCGCAGTGCCGCGCGGCCGGCGCTCCTCGGGAATGGGGGGCCGGGGCGGAGGCACCCCAGCTCGCCGCCTGCGGGGGTGGACACTGTCCTGACACAAGATGATGCTGCGCAACTCGGTCACCATCTCCTGGCAGACGGACACCTAGGGGGGAAGGAGGAGGTCACGGTCCAACGTCTCAGAACCAGCCCCTGCGGGTCCCTGGCGTGTCCCTTGCACATCTGCTTGGGTGGCCGGGGGCGGGGGCAGTGTCTCCGAATTGAATAATCGTAGGTATGGAGATATTGGGAAGACCTGTCAACCCATCCCCTCATTCCACCCCCCACTTAGCATTTGAACGCGCTCCCTACCATCGTGCTCCACACCCCTGCCAGCTGGTCGCCTAGTCTTTGCGGCACACCTGCAAAGACATTGGCCTCACTATGTTGGGACAGAGCCCATGAAACAGTTCTTCCCTCTACAGACGTCACAATTCGTCTTCCTAAAATTTTCTTCCATCCATCCCTGTTAGATTTATACCCTGAAGCCTACTAAGTAAATAGCCTGTCTTCTGCAGGTCAGTGTTTCAAGTACCTGAAAAATTCACTCTCCGTGAACATTCTGTTCTCAGGCTAAAGACTCTCGTTCTTTGGGTCGAGTGGTTATAGCTAGAAAGAATACGCACTATAACAACAAAAGGAACAGCAATCACCACCCTCTAGGTCCACAGCCTCCCAAAAAGAAATCCCCGGGTCCAGCTCCATTTCAGAATATTTTAGATTTTAGAGTGGTTTTACAATGCCCATGCTCTATACTGTGTATCGAAGCCAGTGGGGTCTAGGGCAGACCCTATATTCAAACACATTAGAAGCTGTTAAGAGTAAATCCTGAGAGTTCTCATCACAAGGAGAAAATTGGTTTTCCTTCTTTTTTATTGTATCTGTATGAGATGACAGATGCGAGCGAAACTTACTGCAGTGATCATTTCACAGTATCGGTAAATCAGACCATTACCCTCTATGCCTCACACTTACACCGTAATGTATGTCAACTATTTATCAATAAAACTGGAAAAGAGCCCATTAGCATTTCTGTAGCAAAACGTTCATACCTTTACACTGAGTGGGACGAAGACCGCAAACAGTAACGCTAGCCTCGGACCTGTGCAAGTTTTGTCGCCCAGTGTACTTTGTATAAAATTTATTTAAAAATTTGGAACTTTCCAAGCCTTTTAGGTTTCAGAGTTGTGGGTGAAGAATCATGATGCTGCACGGCTGCTACTTCTACTCTACCCATTTCACAGATGTGGAAAGGGAGGCTCAGCGAAGTTATAGACCTTGTGAAAAATCACCTGACTCACCAAGAGCTGGCCCAGAATTTGAACCTAAACCTATCCACTCCAAAGTACGTGCACGCTCTGTTTAGTTCTCTACTCTGTGCTGGAAAGGACGCTTTCCGGGACGACGACAGGAGAAAAAAAACCTGCTCTTTCATGGTCTTTCTTCCAGTCTTCTCATTCTATCAATGGAATGGTTGTTCTACTGGAGCCAAAGAGCTAATGGAGCCTTTACTCTTCATTTTAGCTCTTGGAAGTCCTCAATGAAGTTTTCGAGGTATATCCTGAGGGTGCTTAAGCTTTTAAGAATAACCAGATCCTCTATCTGGAGTGGCTGCAGAGAAGGAATATCATCTAATGGGATACTACCCATTTAGACCCTTCCTAAACTGAGCCCTGTTACTAAATATCAGAGACTCTGGGCAAGTCCCATAACATCTCTGTGCTTCCAGTAATAACTGTAAAGCTAAAACAATAGCACCTGCCTAATCTATTACATGTGACAAGACATACATTTATCGGCTGTCAACTATGTATCAAGCACTGTGCTTTGCATGAAAATAAGATAGTGGCCACAGTCCTGCCTTTTAGGCAATACAATGTTCAGTAGGGAGGCTGATATGAAAATAATTGTAATACAATGTCTAAGTGCTTGATCAACAGGTTGCAGTGGTGTTGGAAAAGAGGAGAAATGATCAACTCCTCCTATCCAAGGATGAAGGCAGGAGAACTGGGGAAGGTTTCAGAAAGGAACCCCTGAACTGAGTCTTACAGAGTAAGTAAGTAGCACCATTATTTCAGGAGTGGACAATTCAAGAAAACCAGTAAAGTTGGGGGAAGAAGTTGGGGTGGGGCTGGGGAACCAAAAAAACCTGGTGTCAGGCAAGGCAAGGGAGGAGAAAGCTTCTGGAAGCTTCTGGAATCTTCTGGAAGGAACTGTCCACTTCATGAAGGGCACACTGAGGTCCAGTAAGGCCCCTTGGGTTCTCTTTGGTTTTGTCTGTTGGGAGAGGTTAGATCTCTTAGCAGTGACTTTTCAGTGCAGGGGTGGGGAGGAGCCAGACTGCTCTGCATTGAGGACTGGATGGGAGGTCAGGAACTAGAGACAGCTGGATCCCCTGGTTTGGAGGAGGGGAAGGACAGCACAAGAGTAATAGTAACACTGCTACTATTTTATGGCTTTTTGTTGAAAAGCCCAGCATGGAGCCCAACAAGGGGCTTGAACTCATGACCCTGAGGTCAAGACCTGAGCTGAGATCAAGAGTCAGATGCTTAACTGACTGAGCCACCCAGGTGCCCCAATATTATTATTTCAAAATAGAAGATAAACTTGAGCATAATTTTAGATTTTGGGGAGAAAGCAAGAAGCAAACATATAAGGGAGAAAAAGGCAAGCATAAAAGGGAGAAAAAGGAAAATCCTGGAGTAGCCAAGGGAAGTTGGATGAGGGCAGAGGCAGAGGGGTACCCAGGAGCATCTGTGGTGGCTGCAGGGGTGGCTTTAGCTGTGGGTAAAGTTTTTAGTGGGATTTTATTTTTTTTATTTATTTATTTTTTAAAGATTTTATTTATTTATTTGAGAGAGAGACAGTGAGAGAGAGCATGAGCAAGGAGAAGGTCAGAGGGAGAAGCAGACTCCCCATGGAGCTGGGAGCCCGATGTGGGACTCGATCCCGGGACCCCGGGATCATGACCTGAGCCGAAGGCAGTCGTCCAACCAACTGAGCCACCCAGGCGTCCCTTTAGTGGGATTTTAATTTGGGGCCAGCCACTCCTGATTTTGTGGGAGTGGGCAGGAGTAAAATTAACCATTACGCATGAAGGGAAAAAGGGACGTGACGAGCGGGTGATGGTTTGGAAGTCCTAGTGGGTATGGGAAAGAGTCTGAGCACAGAAAAGTAAAAGGACCAGAAGGCAGTGCTGTATTGAGGCCCCGCCTGAGGCTGGACCCCACAGACGGAGGGGCACATGTATCCCCCTGTTTGTCCAGTGTAAGGGAGGAGACTTACAACGACCCAGAGTTGAGAGACTGAGAGAAAAGTGAACGTGCTTTAAAAACCAAATAATGCCTTCAGAATGTCAGGACCGGTGCCTCTTCTCAGAGGTAGAATGGGAAAGAATGGGATAAAGTCTTCTGCCTTCTATGCAGACTTCTCAGTCTGTGTGAAATTTACTTAACCCAGTTTTTAAGCCACAGGTTTGGGAATTAAATGGACCCAAAATCCCTGAGAAGGAAGATGTACTTCTTGGCCTCACGTGAATTGGGATATCTCTAAACATCTTTACCAGTAAGGCGAAACATACCAAAGACAGAAGAACCAAAGTCGTCCCTTCCACTGGTAGCCTGGTACTTTGGCCTGTTCCTCTTTGCCCACACTACACCTTATATTATAGTTGTAGAAGACTTCGTTGTAAGTAAAACACCCATTATGTATTTATCATCTGGGCTGTTCTGGAAAAGAGTCTGAAGTTCAGGAGTTAGGTGCACTTTCTGCGGGGGCATGATTATAAGTGATGAAGCATCAACCCAGACCGCTTGCCCGTGGGACCGGGACTCTTTCTGCCTCGCTGTCCCGTGGGTGCTCCCCCCTCTTCCGGGATCTCACAGGTTTTGTCTGAAATGACTTTCGTAGGTGCGTGAGCCCATCGGCCAACACCACAGGTCGTACCCGTTAGAAGGTTTACCTCAGTAGCTTCCGAGTGTCGGAGAGTCCATAAAAACTCCAACATAGCCATAAAAATGGCCACGATTAAGCCACAGATAAGAACCACAAAGATTCCACCAATATTCTCCATCCCCAGTCCTGCAAGAGAGTGAGAACAAACACAAAATAACATAAGAGGGCTATAAGACATACTCATTCTACCAAAATGCTGGAAGTCGTTTAACCAACCAGAACCTGAGTCTTGTAGATGCTTTTCACACATCTTCCTTGCAGGAGATATAATTATCCTTTTGAGGGAAAAAAAAAAAAGGTGTGGCATAGCTGGAGTAGAAGAGGGGAAGGAGAGTCGAGTTAGAAAAGGAGGAGTCTGGTGAGAAGCCTCCAAAAGGCCTTCTGGGGGTGGGAGGTAAGGGTGATTTTAAGAAAAGGGTCAGGGGTATCTGGGTGGCTCAGTTGGTTAAGCGTCCAACTCTTGGTTTTGGCTCAGGTTGTGATCTCAGAGTCGTGAGATCGAGCCCCATGTTAGCTCTGTGCTCAGTGGGGAGACTGCTGGGGATTCTCTCTCCCTTACCCCCTGCCCTCCACTGCCCACTCTTTCTCTCTCTCAATCTCTCTAAAATAAATAAATAAATAAAATTTTTTTAAGAAGTGTCAGGGAAAATTTGATTTATCCTGCAGAGACATGATACCAAAATACCTATAAATTCTAGGTATTTCATAAAAATTTTAGTCCATCTTTACAATACCGGGTTTGTTGGATATAAAGCGGTTTTTCAACCAAGCTATGGATAGAAAAAAAATTCCATTTCTGTATCTGTGTCAACAGGCTACTAAGACACGTATTGAGACAGAACGTTTTTACCCCTCTGTACCAGTGGTAGCCATCAGAACCACGTGGGAAGCTTGTTCAAAATACAGATTCTTCGTCCTTATACCACCAGACCTCTTGAATCCATATCTCTGGGGTGGGGCCCAGGAATCTGCATTTGAAAATACATTTTACAGGTGACTCTTTTTTCTAGCCAGACCTAAAATTCTTTTGGAGATTAGTATTTTGGGGGGCAATATACATCACGAAGTTCCTTGAAGTCAGGCAGATTCCAGTGGTATTCTCCCCACCAAGCACGATCCCTGGCAGATAGCCTATACTCAGTAAATATTTGTAGGGTTTTATGCTTGTTTCATTTCCACAGTGTCAAACATTGAGTTTAGCTATGTCACCGGATGCTTTACTTGGCATCAGAGAAACCCAAACTTCAGGAGCGTGTCATAAGCCCATGAGACCCTGATTTAACAGGGGCCACCGTCATAGATCAGAAAGCACCTTTGATCCAGGAAATTGCCAGGAGGGTAGCCTACGCCCTGTGCTAGTCTGGAATACTTGCGCATTTGAGTGTCTGCGTAATCAGGGGTGGGACACGGAGCTACATCAGCGTTAGGGAAAGCCAGCCTCACACACCACTATAAATGAGCTTAGTTCTGCATCTTGGAGAGCTGGAAAAATCGCTCAACGTAGCCAGGAGCCATTTCAAGATGCCTCGGGTTTCCTCTCACAAAGCCTCGAGTGGATGTCTGTTGCTTTTTTGTTTTGTTGTGACAATGACCCAGCCCGTGTAGGGATTGGGGGCGGGGGGGGGGGGGGGAGTGTGGGGGAGGGGCGTCTACACTAATCATCTGCTATGGATCCTCTCTTTTGAATAACCCCAGACAAGGGGATATTTAAAAACTCAATTCTAAGGGAAGGCATATAGGGTTTGGAGAAGATTTCTACTTTCTGGGAGGAAGGGGGTTAGGGTTCATTTCAACACCTGCCCCTGTAACCTGGGATCATTTGGGCAGAAAGTTTTTTGACCATGGGAACATCAGAACCCACGTGAATGGGGCAGACACAAAGGACCCTTGAGAAAGAAGAGTGCACAGATGCTGGGATGCTCTGGTGTCCACTCCAGGAGCAGGTGCATGGGTGGAGGGAAGTACATCTGAGCATCATGGGTGAACTCCATGGGTGATACTCCAGCTGTGGAGAAGGCTGGATGGAGGGCCTCAGGGAAGGAGAAGTGGTACCCCATAACCTAGATGAGGTATGCCCACCCGTTCAGGTAAACAGACCCCCCAAGTGACTGTGAAGGTCCTGTAAGACTCTTTGGTCACTTTGGGATAGTTGCACTTGACACAGAAAAAAAAAGAAAAGATTAGGATCCCCCGGAAAGGCCTCAACCTCCCTCCCCTCCTGTTTCTGCAGAGGGGAAGGCCCTCTCAGCGGGGCCAATTCTGCCATTTGGCCTCCCTGCCTGTCTCAACATCACCTGGACCCTCTGACTCTCTTCTTGCCCTTGACTCTCCCTCAGTGTAGACACATACTCACGTGCCTCTCTTCTCAGAGGGAAAATAAAAACCCTCCTTCCCCTTCCAGCTCTGTCTAGTGAACACCCCTTCTCTCTCCTTCCTTCCCCGGCCAAGATTTTTGAAACAGTTGTCTATATCAGAACTATTTTAAGACATTTTAAAGCCCCTAAAAAAGCATACATTTGGAGACACCCTCTCACATAACAGCAAGTAGAAGAAAATGCACCCATATCTTACGTTAAATGCATTTTTAAAATTTTGCTGGTGATGTGACTGAGTAGCAAGCAACATTTAATTTATAATTGGCTGTGATTTCTCAGCAATCATTGTGCATACAAGGGAATGTTTGCAAAATGAGAAAAATCTAACCCCCAAAATTGTTTCTAAATGTAATGAAGTTTTTATGAATATTAAATTTAAAAATTAATGAGGTCGAAACAATGTTACATTTTGGAGATATTTAATTAAACGTGTCTTAATTTAATTTTGCAGTTTCTTTTTTGCATCTTGAAGCTTAATACATTTTTTCAGGCCTCAACCATAATTTTGGATGCTTGAAAACCTTCTAGGCCCAAGGAAGCTGAAAAAGGAAATGGTTCTATCTGAATGAACTTTTGTTTTTCCCACTCACTCATCACGCAATTCTGTCTTGCATCACTAAAACCACCCACACCAAGGTCACCAACAAACATCATGTTTCTAACCTTTTGGAAATTTTCCAGTCCTGATCTTAAGTGACCTCTTATAGCACTTGGCATTGCCAACCATAACTCCTTCTTGACTTTTTATAAAGACATTGCCCTCTTGCAAACTTCTCCATGCCTTTTGCTGGCTCTAACGCACCTTCTCTCCTCGTTTCCCTGCGTTTGGTCTCCTGCCTCCCCATCCTGCACTGGCTAGTACCAAGTCCTGCTGATTTTGCCTCCTAAATACCTTTTACTTTCCCCTGCTACTGCTTTCCTCGTTCATGTTCAGGCTCCCACTGTCGCTTGGTTGCACTACTCAGCAGCCTCGGAAATGACCTCCTACTTGCAGCTGCATCGCTCAACTCTACCCTCCACTAAGTTTTCCTGAGTGATCTTCCCCAAATGCAAAATCTAACTGTGAGAAATCTCTAGTTACTGTTCATAGTTCCCAGCACATAGCATTGCTGCCCCTGTCTTCTTTCTGTACCCTCCTCTGCCTGGAGCCTCCCTCAAAGCCCCAGACACACACTGTGCTGAACTTAACCTTTCCTTTAAGGCTTTGCGGAGTGGTCACTTCCTCCAGGCTGCCTTCCCTGATCTTACTCTGTTAGATATACGGCTTTGGTGTTTCACTGATCATACACTGTGACTCATTCTAACACTGCATCAAATAATGCCCTAGTTTGATCTGCTATCTCTGGATTTCTCACTATATTTTGAGTTCCTGGAGGGAAATATCCAGGTCTCGCTCAACTCTGTAACCATACAGTCACGGTGCCTGGCCTATAATCGGAGCCCGATAAATGTCTGTGGAAAGAATGAACAGAAAGTAAGAGGATAAAGACATCTCCTATGTAGAATTCTGCATCATCAAAAGCTTTGGATCCATACTGTGAAACGTATTCATTCCTAATTAAATTCTGTTTGAAATAATAGTAAAGTGTGACAGCCCTTGTCGGGGGCTCATAGCCTGGTCGCGGAAGCAGATGGCCCAGACTGTGAGGAGTGGCTGGCCAAGGCGGGACTGAACTCTGACATGGTCTAATCCACAACGTGGACCCAGGGTACCGGGTCCCCAGCAGGTGCAAGGGCATGAGGGAGGGTTATACACAGACAGGTGATTGGAGCTGGGATAAGTTTGATCAGATCCGGGAAAGCTTCTCAGAGTAGCTGAGGTTTTAACAGGATGCGGGGAGAAAGCATGCGTCACTGAAACGCCTCCGGGTCTTGCTTTCCCAGCTTCGCAAGTTTCAGGTCCAGCATGTTAATCATGGCTGTTAGCTCCAGCGTGCTGGATCCTGGCTGGGCGGCCTCCCCGCCCAGGAGCGAGCTTGTAAGCCATCGGTGCCTTTAGGAACTTACTGGAAAGTGGAGGTAAGAATAGATTGCTGGCATAGTCAGAGTTGAGAAACAGATGGAGTGGGAGCAGACAGCGAGTGCTAGCAGAGCACAGCAGTTCTACTTAACGCTGCCATCAGTCACTCTCCTAAAGTCAAATGCCTTGGCTGCACACAGCCTCTCCTCGAGCACAGACACCCTCCAGTCTGATCACAGGCCCTCCATGCACTCAGAGCTGCCTCGGCCCCTGCAAGGGGGGAGTCGGCTAATCACAGCCCCTTTCCCTTCTTAGCTGTATGCCACAGAAGCCACCTAGACAGATGGCTTTCAGACTGACAGTCTCTCTTGACACCTGAGTCTCAGAGCCTCAGCTATGCCCCAGCAATAAGACCATATCAACTGGAACAGAACCGAACTCCCCCTGAAAACTCTTGATTAAACACTAACCCTGGTGTCACTCCTAGCTTGCCCACAAATACAAAATTACGGTTGACAAATGCAAACCAACAACTTTCCTTGTCTCTAGAACTACACAGGGGAATGGCAACCTGGAAGGGAGGACCTCGGAGCAGATCTGAATCTCCACCCAACTGCTCTGCCTTCAGTTCTGACCTGAAAGTGATCACTTTTTGGAGTCACGTGCCGTACTCCCCTTGCGCATCTCCTGGTGGCACTGTGAAAATTGGCAACTGAGATGCAACGATGCTCCTTTTGAACAAGGGGTAGGTCTAGCCTGGGAGGCAAAGAGGCAGAGGCCACAAGAACCACACAGGTGGGTACAGAGAGCAGAGAGACCAGCACTACAATCCCATGTATTTGTTCTTGGATGTGGGTCAATAAAACTTTCTTGAGAAGCTTCCACGAGCTGAGCACCAGGCAGTGTGCTGAAGTTCTGTGCAGCGATCCACACTGAAAACTCTTGACAGACACCTGAATTCTTCGACCAAAATGACTTTCGAGCACTTTCTATTTCAAAAGTCATATTCACCTACCTCCACACAAATATGTTAAATGGTCCCATCTTCCGAGACTTATTTACTGTAAATAGAAACTTCACGAACCACATGTGAGCTGACCTCTACAACCTTGTGAGAAAATACGAAGGGACCCATCAGGTGTGCACAGACGAGGACGGAAACAGCAAAGCGTGTCATTCACTCTTCCTGCGACATTCCCTGACTAGACTAGCAGAGTCTCCAGACAGTGACGGAAGATAGTGACAGCAGGCGAACGGACACGACGTAGAAGAGGGATAGGAGAGGCCTCTGATGATTTTTGCAATTTATCAAAACAGAAGCTTGGGAGAGGTGCTTACAATTTATCAAAATACGAGCTCAAGCGCCTCATTTTTAAAAACATTTGCTATCTCATTCAATTATCATTAAAAACACTGTAAAAAAAAAAAAGGCCTACTGTCGGCATTTTACAGCAAAAGAAACAGGAATTCAAGAAAGTTAAGTGGCCCAAGTTTTACAGCTGAGACGTGATATCTAGATAAATTTCACTGCCCCCGCTCATGTTCTTTACAAAAATGAAGTTGACCTTTATGACTGCTTCCTGGGAGCAAAGTTACTAGGCTAAACATTTTCATTGAATCCCTGTGAAACTGCTACCATGTTTGCCTCCATTTTTCTGACAAGGAAATCAACGTAGTAGAGTCGGGTAACGTGCCCATGCATGGTCCCACGGCCAGCAGCAAGGGCCAGATCCCAACTGAAGCCAGAGCTTGCGTCCCTACCCCTACCCCACACCGCCTCTCCCTGGAACTAGCCTTCCTTCTGTGACAGGGATGGGATTACAGAGCTCACCCCCACGCTCTGATGACTGAATTCATTCCTGGGACCTCTCCTCCTACCCCGAGTGCCCGGGAAAGAGGGTCACTCTTTTTGTACAGGGGTGACATATGGTTGTATGTATGGGTGGTGAGTTCCACTTAGAAAATTCCCTTCTCCCCTTGACAACATTATATCAAACGCTTGAATCAATGCTTTACTGACTCCACCTTGATTCAGCGGCCACACAAAGTTGAGCTGCAGACTCTATGGTTGCTGACCTCCTTTGATGGCAGACACACTGGGCCACCATTTGCCTCTGTTCCTGAGCCTGTTAACTGGCATCCCCTGGGAACTTCTCCGTCTCTCAACAGTCAATCTGATTTGATTAGGGAGAAGCTTCCTCGGCAAGCATCTCTCTGAGACACTATCTAAACTCCCATATTCGGGTTTCCAGTCTTGGCTCTCTCCAGAGAAACCAGAGAACCGGGATCATCAGGCTGGGCCCCCTGAGAAGAGAGAGAGAGGAAAACAACCCCAGAGTCCACTCCCCACCCATCCCTCACCCCCACTCTCACTAAGATGTCTCACATCCCCCTGGGCCAGACAGCAAACTTCCTGCTCTCTAAGGATTCCGTGAGTCAATACCACTGGCCCCTTTTTCATCCTTGAAAGGGGACCCTGATTTTCACAGCCTGGTGGTGTATTTACGTTCCTTTGAAGCCCAATTGTGAGCTTGAGTTTTTCAAGATAAAGGTATTTAATTTCCTTGGAATTTACCAGCTACCTTTTTGTCCAACCATTGTTCTGCAAAGCCTTCGGTAACCCAATCCCCTTGAATCGGGATGCCGGCATTTGTGAGTGGCTAACGGAGATTTCTTTTTATAGGGGCTGAGTGAGAGAATAAATAAAACAAGTGTTTTTGAAAAGAAAGTGCAAAAGAAAATGAAAGAGCTTGGAACAAGGCTTCCATACACTCTACCATTTCATTTTTCAGCTGCAGATGAAGGTAAATGCTCACTGAGCTCCAGGCAGGGAAGGAAATTGGGGAAGGTATGGGGAAGGGGTAATGTGGTTCTCACCAGAGCCAAGGGAGGTCTGGCAAAAAGACTCATCATGCTTGATGACATCATCCCAATGTTAGGGTTCTTCTCTGGAACTTGGCAATGATGTTTGAGCTGTAATATTGGATTAGAAGTAGGGTAGCACCAGGTCCTTTTCTTTGAAATTTCTCACATTTTAATAGGATAACGAAGTGGAGAAGAATTATGTTAGCTACTGCCCACTGTCTGGTACACACTGCAGATGTTCCTCAACTTACGATGGGATTATGTCCCAATAAACCCATTGTCACTTGAAAATATCCTAAGTGGAAAATGAGTTTACTACACCTAACATACTGAACATGATGGCTTAGCCTCACCCTCCTGAGATGTGCTCGGGACTCTGCCATCAGCCTACGGTTGGGCAAAATCATCTTGAACAAATCCTCGTTTGTAACCAAGTGTCGGAACATCTCATGTAATTGACTGAACACTGTTCTGTAAGTGAACATTGGAATGGCTGTGTGGGGAGAGAAGGGTTGTTGGTGTATCAGCCCTTGACTCTTGTGATCTCGGGGTGACTGGGCACTCTGCTGCTGCCCAGCATCACGGGAGAAGGTCGTCCCACACACCGCTAGCCTGGGAAGAGATCCAACCCCAGGTTCCAAGTACGTGGTATACTAAATGCATCTTGCTTGCACGCCATCATGAAATGGAACAACCGTAAGTCAAACCATTGTTAAGTCAGGGACCAGCTGTACTTGAAAGCAAAGCGCCTACAGCCACTGTCGGTTTCAGAAGCCTCTGACAAAATGACCCTCCTTACATCATCCCTTCACCTCCATCCCTCTCTGCCTGCTGCGTAGTCTCCCCCTTCCTTTAGGCTCACGGGAAAGCCAATGGACTCACATCAGGGAAAGAAAGATCACCCAGGAGCCGCTCTGGAAAGCAAATTAATATGACTGCCCTTTGTTTGGTTTGAGGTGCAAGGAAAAAAAAAGTTCCTGTGGCTCCATTCCTGGCAACCATTTAAAGACTTAAAGGAAGAGATCTTTTGGGTCATGCTGATCCTGTTCTTCTGTCCCGGGAGGGGCTCCCTGGAGCAGGAAGTTACATTCCATGAAGTCTGATGGCTAATTTGCTAGAGAGAGACCAAGCGATGGTGTCTTCGTTCCAGGCTAGTGCTTCTTGCTTGGCTTGGAGAGGGTCATGCCCACTTTTGCTGGGCGAGGAAGCCCTTTCAGCTTTCTGAGTTGTGTTTGCTTGGGCTTCGGCCATGGCAGAAATGGGGCCACTGCCTTGAATTGGCACCAGCTGCCGTGGCTGGGACGGGAGCCGAGCCCTGGCTTTTATGGCGACTTGCACAGCATCTCCTAGACGGGGCGCTTTGGATGTATTACTACAGCCCATCCTTTCCTTCCAAAGGGAGGCTGGACAGAGTGGACACAGCCTAGTTAAGAGAACCCTAGCATCCCATGAAGCATCTGGGACCAAGGCAGGGTGACCTCACTCTTTATTTTCCCCTTTTCATCTGCTCTGTTCTCTTCTCTGTGCCAGGGAACATTTCGTCCCCAAGTGCAGAGTGGAGCCTCCTGTTATGACCTCTCCAACTTCCCTGGGAGCCCGATCTGCCTGTGTGCCTCCCCTCTCCATCCCTCCTGAGCTCTAGCATCAGCCTCTGTGGACTGGGGAAGGGTTTCCAAACCCCAGGCTTTTCCACTTGGCAGAAACTCTAACTTAAGTTTTTTATAAATTACCTGATGTCTACCCCTAGCTCCCATTTCCACTGATTGCCAAAAACTTTGAGACTTCTCAGTCACTTTGGCTTTAAATTCAGCCAAATGCAGTATTTCCTCTGTTCTCACTTCACCCCTGGATGTAGTTCGGGTCTGAGGATAGGAAGGAGATGATGTGTCATGGGGTGGGTTAGGTATCTGGTCTTAATGCCAGGTTCCACTTAGATTTCCAATATCTGTGGAACTAGGAAAATGCAAGCCTGTCACTGGTTGCTCCCTGCCCTGGGTCCCCCTGTCTCATCGCTCATGCCCTCTCTTCACTGTAGCATGACACATATTTCTGGGGCTTTCCAAACTCCAGAAGCAAACAAAAAAATCTCTTTACCTCTTAGAATCCCCAACTAATCTAGGAGTTCTATCTGCTCCTGTCTTGTGTCCCAGCAAGGTAAAGAGCTCCTTCCTAGGGACCCTCCACATTCCAGTCTATCCTTTTCCTGCTCAGAAGCTCCCTATTCTGGCCAGGGTGCTGCTGTTGTTGTTGCTGTTATTATTATTATTATTTTTAATCTGGTTTGCAGATGTGGCCTGGGTCTTGTATTATTTTTCTACTCTCTAATTTCTAGTGCCGGCTTCATGCCAAGCTTCCTTTAGGTATTAGCCTTCCGTATTGCAAAATATTTTTCTGGCAAATCAAAAACCTTGACTTCTAAGAACACTGCCTCTGCTGAGTTGGAAGAACTGTTGGAACTTAAAGTCAATAATTTGATTCTTTGTTCCTCCTGAGGCAAGGACTGTCCCGTGAGACCATGAATGCCAGGGACAGCTCAGAATTCCATCCCAGAACCTGCTTTCATTATGTCCCGTCTTAGCCCAGCATCTCTGAAGTCTGGAGCCAACACTCTCAAACTCAGCCCAGAGTGCCAAGGCATTTGCAATGCCCTTGGATATTTATGAAGCATCTTCTGGGACACTAATTTTACTTAGAGTTGAGGTGGAAAAACCATTTTAAATAAACAAGCCTATGTTACACTGTAAGTTGCAAAATTCATGTGTTTTTAGAATAAAACAGGAGACCAAGGACATTCTAAGCACGGTGGGCTGTTTTAGAGGATGTCTCCAGGCCCCCAAGTGTATAGGCTTGTTGTCTGCTGCTATTAATTCCTACCAATGAAAAGCTTGGGATATGCTGGTTTGCAGTCCAAATGCTTCCTACAAGTTTTCAAGGCTCTTTGAACTCCAACCTTGTCCTAATTATTCAAACCAGTTTCTGAACGCAATAGCTATGCTCTACAGCATTCCTAAAGCAGTGACTCCTGATACATGCTTCAAGGTTCAGGTCAAATGTCCCTAAAGTCTTCCCTGACCACTGCTCAGAATTAATCGCTTCCTCCCCTGGGCTTCATAAACACTTTATGGGTCTCGTAAAGCATTCCTACAGTGCAAGCATTATAGTGATGATTTGTGCCTCTCTAGGTTCTAAACCTCTTGAGGATGGGGCTATGTCTTAGTCTCTTCCATAATCTCAGAGCCTAGCACAGCATCTGATATGCACTGATTTACAAAGCACATTGGATGCAGTGGGGGTATGCGAACATTTCTATGCCACCAGCGGGGGGGCGGGTCAAGCTTCCTGTTTGGGAGTCAATAGGCATTGGAAGTGGTACCAGTCTGGAGGTCCTTGAGATGACTGCCCACTTCATTCATCCATTCATTCATTCATTCACTGTTCATCCTTTCATCAAAACATGGATGTCATGTGATAATGCTGGTCACCAAGATACAAAAATAAATAAGACACAGTCCCTGCACTTGAGTTCTTTATAGTCTGTGGGGGACAAATGTCAACAGATGCAAAAGAGATGTCATAAGGGTGGGTTTTAAAAGAGCTATCTAGCCTTAAGGAGCACGTGATGAGTGGGCACGCTTTTGGCCGTGGACACTGTTCAGAACTCTCACGGTGCCTTAATTGCTCCTCAAGGCCTAGATTTGGGAATAAAATTAGTTCTCACTTCCTTTGTGCCAGTCACTTTTGCAGAGGGTTTATTCAACATGATTCATGTCATTTGATCTTCACAATAGCCCTGGAGGTGACATGATTATTCATCATCATCTCTATTTCCTAGAGAAGGAAACTGAGGCTCAAAGATGTTTCTTTAGTGTCTGTAATGAGGCCGTTTATGGAGTGGGATCCATCTGAACCAAGGCCCATGATCCTGAACCTTATAGAAACTGCCCGAGGGAAGAGAGCTATCCTCGTGGCTGATGGTAGAACAAACAGGTAGGCAGGACAGTAAAAGTCTAACGAGCTCCCTTCTTGGAGGGTGGGAGGAGGGTTGGGGGAATTCCATTGGACTTCAGTGACACCTTGAGTGGGAGAGATGATCCAGACAGGGGCCCATGAGTGACCATGATAGAGCACCCAAACCATCGTATTTGCCAATTTTGCTGCCCTCTAACTGTTTCTCTCTGGGATCAGCGGGATGCATAAATAAACACCGGCAAAGACATACATGCACAGAAGGGAAGGACCTGTGGCCAGGTTTCGGGGTCAGGGATGAAAGGGGGAAACTGGAGACATGGGAGCAATTCAGCAGTGAGCCTCGAGGGGAAATGTGCTCCAAGAGATCAAATGGGGATTGGGTTGACAAAGGCAGGGAAAGCTGGGGAAGCCCACAGACAGTGGGAAGCAGGAGGGGAGGGAGATCTGGAGCTGGCAGAGCTAGCTGCCAGCTGGGGTGGCGTGGACGACAATGCAGGAGTCTGTCGGGGTCCCTACACTGCTCTGAGCACTGACTCCTGGCCCCCTCCCACGGTGTTCCAGCCTCCCTTATCCAGTGTCTCTGCATCACCACATCCTCTGGGTCAGCTGCTCAGAGGCAGGAACGACCTGACTATGTGGACAGCTCTGGGATGAAGGTTGTGCAGGAAGGTCACTGAATCAGTTTCATTGGTCACTTTGCTAATGTGACCCAGGAGGACACTGCCATTGGTAGCTTTTGACAACTACCAGCCAGCAGCTTTAGTCACGGATCCCACAAATATTTACTGGGTCGCTAGTACGTGCCAGGCTCTGTCAGGGAGGCTAGGGACACAGAAACAAACAAGACTGGGTCCACGGCTAAGGTGCCGTCTGCCAAGCAGAGACCAGGAGCTGCAATGTAGAAGGTTGAGTTCTCTGTCCAAGACAGAGAAGGCACCCAGGCCACTGGGGAAGTGCGGGTAAAGGGGGACCAGGGGCTTCTACGAAGAGAGCTACCTGGACATCTCTTCTAGTTCAGTCATCGGTCAGGAAACGGACTCAAGGTCCCTCCGCTCTGGGGCCCAGATTCACCTCCCTGTTTCTACTTTAGATTATTCCAGATCAAAGGCCACCACCGGTTCCCTCCCCCGCTTGGCAAGACGGCTGCTCTTTCCCACGGGTCTGAAGGTCACTGCTATCACAGAACAACATTGACCTACGTTACCTTATCAATAAGCTCATTTTATTTCGACTGTTCCAGGCCTAGTCAGATTTAGACTGTTTTCAATCCACGTGTCTTTTTGTGGGGAGGGGGTGGTGCAGGAGCATTTCGTTACCCACAACTTCCCGGGACAAACCCTCCGTACGCTCCGCTCTCCCCACGGGAACCTTGCTCGGTTCCGGCTGCGCCCATGGAGCCCCTGCCCACATCACGGATTCCTGCTGCATCTTCCTCAAGACGCCCATTGCTGGCAACCGCCCCTCCGGCCCTCCCTACCACTCAGGTCCTAAACATCTTCAACATCTACTTCATTCTATCAAATCCAGAAGTTTTCTGATACCCACATTCATTCATTCATTCATTCATTCATTTCCTTCTTTCTTCCTTTCCTTCATATTCTTTCTCTCTCCTTCCTTCCTTCCTTCCTTCCTTCCTTCCTTCCTTCCTTCCTTCCTTCCTTTTTTCTGAACAGAGTTAGTCTCCTCCACACTTGATCTTTGGGGACCGGAAAGCCAAGGTTTGTGTGGCTTCCATGGCTTTCTATGAGGGAAGGGACAGCATTTCCTCTAACTCAGAAAAGGCCACTAAACTACGCAGAAGGCCATATTCCCAAGACCTTGTCTTGCAGGACAGATTCCCACGCAGAGACACTTGGAAACACAAAGTCACTCGTTCACTGTCTCATCACGGATAATCATTCATGCCAGGCAGAGAGGGAAGCATACAGTATTACTCATTTCCCTCCTCGGCCGCCTTCCTAGGGGACAGCGTGTATAAGTAAATTTGTTACATATTTTAGCAAGGCCGCCTTAGATGACTAGGGCGATCATATGATTTATTGTCCAAGCCAGGACATTACGAGACATAAAGGGGGTTCTAAAAATAACTAAGAGGCATTAAACGATCGACAACAGATGTAGCCCAGGACTATCCTGGGCAAACCCCCTACAAAAATCCCCAGGTGCTCAGGGACCCTGAACACTCCCCCACCACACATATCAGCCGGTGACTGCTTTCTATCCAGTGTGATCTAGACTTCATTCATTCACTCACTCATTCATTCATTCAATAAAACATCCATGTGCCAGGCCCTGTGGACCGCCCTGTGAGGAAGACAAGTCCTGTTATGATACATATTCCGGTAGAAGAAATGGAAAGTAGACAAATGAATGAATAGAACATATAGTATCAGGGAGTGATGAGGCCTGACAAGAAAACCAAAGCAGAGCTCAGGGGATGGGGGAGACGGATGAGGGGAGGGTTGTCCTCTCTGGGGGAGCCTTCGCAGAGGCTCCAGCCCTCAGCCCCGCCCCACCCAGCCCTAACTTCCTTCCAAGGCTTGCTCTCCGTGTGTTCCAGCAACCATCATCTAGACTCTCGACACCAGAACAAGCTGTTGTCCCCCAGAGCAGGAGGGGATGCTCCTGGACCCGCTTACCTTTGGCTCTGTGATCTTCCTCCTTGGGGCACTTGCCACCTTCCCACCATTTGCGCTTCAGAATTTCTAGGCGGTTGTTCTCCTGCAGCTGGAGAATGGCCAGGTCAAACTCATCCCGGAAAACCGAACCTGTGGGGTCACAGAAGAGCCCAGAACACAGGGTGTAAGTGCGCTGTGAGGCATCACTCTGCTCCTTTCCCCAGTACACCTCCTGGGCACTCTGGTCACTTAACCCCAGGAGGAGAGGGACAGACACGGCAGGCGTCCCCACAGGAGCACGACTCTCCCCTGGCTGGTTCTGAGGACCCTCCACGAAGAGGAAGGGGTTCTGGGCCTTTCTACTTTCCTTCTCTCTATACTGATGTCATGTTCAGCCCACGGCCGAGAGCCCAGTGGAGGGTCAAGCGACAGCTTCTGGGGTTCCCGTGGAGCCCCGCTTCCCCACCACTTTCTACTCAGGTTAAACGACCTGCCTAGGGACACTAGGGAAGCTGGTCATGAGGCTTCCCATCTGCCTCCAAGAGGCCGGGGTGAGAAAACGTGCGTGACACAGACCTCTCCCTCGGTCAGCTGTCTGTCTTCTGCTTGATCTAAATGAATTTCCCAGACACCTGTAACTCTTGCTACATCACATCTGACATCTGTTTACCCAGGGCAGCCCCCAGGGGGAGAAGAGCCCCCCGAGAGAGTGGCAGAAGCCACCTCTCCCCCATCTGTGTGCAGAAGCCAGTCATGGGCAGCCCAACCTTCCGCCTGGCCCGCTGAGTGTCCGACAACCCCCCATCCCTGTCCATCACCCCGTGTATACTGCTCCTCCTTCCCTCCTCAGACAGAAGGCTTCTGTTCGCTGCAATTCTTTTTTAATTTTTCTAATGGAATATGGTCAAGGAGCTTTGGTTCTGGAATTTAGGTTTAATCACAAAAACAGGCTTAAGTGAAACCATGGGAAGCTCAATGCCTCAGTACGGGCTGAGGCCGGAGATCTTAAAGGAAAATCTGCCAAGAGGCTGGAGACCAACTAAGCTGCTCAGTTTTCCTGCTCAAGCTCTGTGAAGGCCCAATGTGGACAGATGCCTCAGGGGAAAAGGCTACGGTAAAGGATTCAGGCCAAAGCTTGGAACAAATAGATTTGTGCTCTTCAACTTTAATACGCATGACCTGGGGATCTGGTTGACCTGCAGACTCTGAATCCGTGGGTTCCATGGGCCTTTTATTTTCCTTAAGATTTTATTTATTTGAAAGAAAGAGTGAGAGAGAGAGCACAAGTCGGGTGAGGGGCAGAGGGAGAAGGAGGCTTCCTGCTGAGCAGGGAGCCCAATGCAGGAACCCAGTAAGCCACCCAGGTGCCCTTAGGTTGTGCATTTCTAACAAGCTCCAAAGGGGATGCCCTGCTGCTTGGCCACAGACTGCACTTTGACAGACCAGGGACTAGATCAGCTGCCAGATCTCAGGACTCTGACAGCCACGACCCACAGAGGGAAGCTTCCCTCCTGGAGATACAACTATGCCTGGGCATGCAATTCCCCAAGCTTGCGGCACAGAACGTGTCTATGCAAGTGACGTGGGCCAACATCAAGAACGCCTCGTGTGCCGTAGGTACTTAATACACACCTGCAGCGGACGGCTACTTGAACTGCCAGATGGGGCTACGTCGTGAGACTGATGAACATTCCAGGTTTACAGACAACTGTCCGGCCTAGCCAGGCATTTCAACCAGTTTTCAAGGCATTTTCAACCCAACCTCAACAGCACCCCAGGGGCTCCATGAAAGGATTATTCTGTTTATTCCATGTTTGCCTGCTTTGCTCCTAAACCACTTTACTAATTTTCCCTCTCATTCCGTGTGCTGTTTTTCTTAATTTTCTTGGGTCCAAGCACATTGCTTATTCTCTGGTTATGTCCTTACCCCACTCTCTCCACCCACTTAAAAACGACACACATGCTGCCTTTCCTGGATGTAACCTCAGCAGGATGTCAATTCTCTCTCATCACCTGGATTGTATGATGCTCTTCCCAACCTGATCTGAGAACCTGGACAAGCCCACAGCTCACCTATCCTGTCTTGTTGAGCTGGTGGGACCCTCTGGCAACATGGTCTGGAAAGCAAAGCACTGAATCTGGAGATAGGCAGTCTAGGCTCAAACCCAGCTCCTCTACCTGCTTTGTGACCTTGGACAAGTACGTTGTCCTGAATCTCAGTCCTCTCCTCTAGGGTGAGAAGGACCACATCTACCTTGCAGGTGGGCTGACATGTGAAAATAGCATCATGCCAGATACAGAAGAAGAAATGTATTTCCTTCTCTTTTTCTTTCATTATTGATAAAAATTTCTAAAGTTGGCCTGCTTTGTGTCAACTCTCGACAGGTTTGTTCCATGAACACTTTTAAAGCATTTGAGATTTCAGTAATTTAACTGAAATTTAAAGAAATTTATCTTAAACAGCTCCATCCTGATCAGGGTACATGTTAAAGTTTGTTTTGTGGTTCATGCCACCATCTTGAAACAAAATGGAAGCCAATAAATCTCTCAAAGAGGGCCGTAATCTGCATATTAATAAATATCAATGAAATATGATGGTAAGAGGGGCATATGTGGGCTTACAAGTGCCCGGAGTGAGCCTCTGGTTTATAGAAGAGCTAGTGTCAGAATTCATTGAGCCCAAGAATGAACTGTATCCTTGCCTCTGCTCATTGGCTTTGTTTCCCATCGATCTTTAAGAAGTCATCTGCTTTTACCAAATAACATAGGGGATTAGGGAAAAGATGGGGAGGGCACTCATGTTCCCCCCAAACAGCATAAGTGGGAGATGCTGTGGTTTAAGGCACCTGACCTGATTATTAGGTTTACCCCTCAATTACTCTATAAGGTAGGCATTAGAAACCTAATTTCACAGATGGGGTAACTGAGACTCAGAGAGCTTAAATGATCTGAGGTCCCACAATCCAGAACCAGGATCATTTCCAGGTCTGCCTGTCCCCAAACCCATGCTTTTCACACTCCATGGATATAGTGAATCCAAAAGAATTCTAACTTATGTAATGATCAAAAGAAGGAGTGTGTTAGATGACAGCAAAGATGTATGTGCTATATATCGTTTTCCCCACATGGTCTGATGGCCTCAGTTGCTGCCTCTCCCCCTGCTGCCTTGTACAGGACAGCCAAGTAGAAGAACAGTGTTGGGCAAGGACAGTGCCATACAGTGTGGCTCTCCATGATGGGTGAGGGAAGGGTACATGCTTCAAGCACCAGAGGAACATTTTCAGATTCCCTCTCCAATCTAAAAAGCAGTTCGAAGTGCTTCCCCTCACCTTCTGATGGAGGCACTATCAGCAGGAGAAGGCCCAAAGCATGAATATCCTTTAGAAAAGATAGCTGGGAGACCTTTCTGGAAGTCAAACATCCCTACCATCTTATAACAGCCTGGAAGTCCACAGTCAGCTGAATACTGAGTTCTCCTGTTCATTCTCAATGACCTATGCTGATTGGGAGTAGATGGGTCCCACCGATGATCTGAAAACCACCTCACCTCATCATGTCTATCTCCTTTTGTAATAAGCCTTTCCCCGGGGACACTAATAGTAAAATTAATTAAGTTTGACCATCTCTACCTTCCCCTTCCCACTGCTAGAGGTCCATCAACAGAGCAAGGGCCAAAGGGCAGGAAGCAGAAGAGGGGAAAACAAAAGCCCTGAAGCATCCACCAAGGACATCAACATGTCCTTGAGTAATTAATCAACTAATAACTAATCAATTTGACCTGCCATAATTAAAGATTGAGAACTCTGATGGAAGTATGTGGGTTTGCTTGTTTTTTGTTTTTTTTTTTAACCTGAAGAATGCCCACCTAAAGTCACTGTTAACTGGTTCTAGAACAGGGCTGTCGAATTCAGTGCTGCATTCGGTGGTCCTAGCTACTCTGACCCTGCCTGGATGGAGCTACCCAAAGAGGCTGTTCCTCTCCTGCATACCGACTGGCATGCCAATCCCATAGCCCTTGGTGTCCAGCAGGCCCCCAATCTGAGTGAGGTTGCAGTTTCGCTGCCGGTAGTACTCATTCATGGTGGATTCCAGAAGGAAGGCGTAGTTGGAATTCAACACCCTGGCGATTCCCTCCTCGGTGCTCTTCACAAACACACTTGGCTGCTTAGAATACATGTAATTCCACATGCGTTGGTAGGTCTGATAGCGGGAATTCTGGGAAAAGAACACAAGGAAGCAAGATTAGAACAAGAGAAAGGAAATGTTGGTTTTAAAAGGGAAGTAATCAAAGTGGACCTTAAAATCCTGGCCCTTTTCTTACTCAATCCCCTCATTATAGTCCATATAACCTTTTCCCTTCCATCTCTCAATGACCACTGTGTCATGGCAGGAGAGGGGGCTGTGACTTTGATACCTTTCACAGAAAGGCAAGGAAAGAACAGGGTCCTAAGACACTGTAAACTCTGCCTAGTGGTTTGATAATCAGTTTTGCCCCATCTACCCTAGAGAAGACTTTCGCTGCCAACCTCCGGGTTTGGACCGAATGAAGAATGGAAATTCTGGTTGTGTCCTTTGCTGTCCTTCAGGCAGAGGCAGTGAACTCAGGGTCATTGGGACTTCTAAGAGACACTGTCTGAAGGAGGAGTGTCACCCACTTTCTGTCGACCCTAAACCAACGTATCAATCCCAGATCCAATGCTGGCCTCTATTTTTACAAATAAGAAGACAGAGAGAATTTAGCCGGGTGTGTGTGTCTATCCACACCTGTGTTTGCATGATGCCTTCAGTGGTTGTGGTGCCAACAGGCACTGAGGCTTTTATGGAAAACAGAAAACTGAAGTCCAAGGCCTTGGACTTGTTTCATGTGAAAATGGACGTCTTGGGTAGTTGGATGGTTGGACACCTATTAACTCCAAGGGTACTTTGTAGAGCAGGATATAGATGAGCCCCAAGTGAACCTCCAAACTAGATGTTCAAAAGAGATAATGGGATGAAGATTGATGTTGTTATCTTTAGAGGACAAATATCTCAACTCTATTCTGCCCAGTTCCCCATGTTGGTGAGCCACCCAATGGATTTACTTGGAAGAAGGTCATGCTGGAGCCTCCGTGAATTGTGCCATACTCAATGGCGGTCTGGTCAGCCAGGTCATCCACTGACTCAATGGGCACATCCATGCGCTGCACGGTCAGGAAGGCCGCTAGGTTGGCCGTGTAGGATGAGATGATGATCAGCGTGAATGCCCACCTATGTGAGAAAAGACCAGGAAATCATCCTTGCCCAGGCACCCCCAGGAGTCTTAGTCCCCACCCCCAGTCCTGCAGTGACACAGGAGAGACCAGGAGTCCCTCTTCAGAAGGAGCTCCCAGCTCTGTGGGGGAAGAAAATGGAAGCAGGGTGTATGATGTCAAGAGAAATGAACAGAGTTTTTGAGCCTTTCTTGAAAGAAGACCATTAATTTTTCCCCCCTCATTTCTTAAAGGAGGTGATTATTGGGTTGCTATTCAAAAGAGGTATGTCCATGCACATGAGACCATCTTGGAGACCATGAGAAATGAGCTAGTGAATGAGCGGAAGGTGCCAGTTCTGGGGGCTGTGTTTAGAGCCAGGGCTGGGTGGCTGCCCCTGTCTTCTCATGATGCAGCCTACAATCAGATGTGCATCACCATGGGCTGAGCACCTGCCATGAGCCACACACATTATCTCACGTATTCCCTACAACTAAGGGAGGTAAGTCTTACCCTGATTTTGCTGATGAAGAAACGGAGGCTCAGAGAAGCAAAGGAACTTGCCAAGTAACACATGGATAAATTCATATTTTATTTTATTTTTAAAGATTTTATTTGTTTGACAGAGACACAGCAAGAGAGGGAACACAACAAGCAGGAGGAGTGGGGGAGGGAGAAGCAGAGTTTCCGCTGAGCAAGGAGCTGTACTCGGGACTTGATCCCAGGACCCTGGGATTGTGACCTGTGCCGCAGGCAGACGCTTAACAACTGAGCCACCCAGGCGCCCCTAAATCCATATTTTAAAATGACTTCTACCAACAAGAAACTCTTAAAGATTAACTGGTGATAAGCACCTTTGAACTGCTAAGAAGTTAGAATTAGAAGCTACTCTTGCGGGTGCCCGGATGCCTCAGTCAGTTAAGCGTCTGCCTTTGACTCAGGTCATGATCTCCGGGTCCTGGAATCAGGTAGGCTTCCTGCTCAGCGAGGGGCGGGGTCTACGTATCCCTCTGCCCCTCGCCCCGGCCTCCTGCGCATGCGTGCACACGCGCACACGTGCGCGCGCGCTCGCTCTCTCTCTGTGTCTCTCTGGTTCTCACTCCCTCAAATAAATAGATAAAATCTAAAAAAAGAAAAAAGAAACTACTCTTGTAATGGGCAAACTATTTCAAAATAGAGGGCTATTTTATTGGGTAAAACGAACTCATTTAAAATGAGAATAATTTTGCAACTCAAGCAGTGTACATGCTTAACGCCATTACAACTAGTTTGTTCACTTAAGTGGGTTAAATAAGCCTTCTACCATCTGGTCAGCGGTGTGGCTCTGCATCCCAATCCATTTGTTTATAGGGGTTCAAAGACATATCCAGGCATAATTGAGGTTGGATAATCACAGGTTCTGAATCCGCAGAGTCTGAATTAATGAGGCTTTCCTCATTATGAAGACATTGTCAACTAAAGCATAGCATTTGCCACAGGAGCCAGAGGCCGACAGATTCCAGGGGATTTTTCAGAGTGGGAAGTCCCATTGTCTCCTTTACCACTGTGTCCAAGGACTCCTGTAGGCTGCCTCCCAGGAGAGAAGTGACAAGGTCATCTACCAACTCAATGAGTGCCTCCATAGGCCAGACCACTGGGGAGGTGACCTGGTTTCAGTTCTGGCCTTGTTCCACTCCACCTGTGAGACCTTGGGGGGAAAGCCACCTACCTCCTCCGAGTTCGTCTGCTCGGGGATAGTAATGCTCTATTCTGCCTGTCTTCGGAGAATTGTGAGATCAAATGGGATAAGATGTCGCTGGTGACTAATCCTCTGTAAAGGACCAGAGGAATGGGAGATAGAACTGTAGTGACAGACCCTCCCACTGAATATGGGAAGAAAAGCATCTGGCCACCTTCCCTACATGTGACCTGTAAGTAGGGCCAGGTGTCCTCCCATCCTTAAGACCTGCTTTCCCTGTTCCTGCTTCCGCTCTCACACTCTGCTGCAAGTTCTTTCTTGTGACCGTCCCCCAGTGGAGGCCAGGGAGGCGGGGTGAGCCATCCCCACATGGAGGCCAGAATTCTGAAGGGGCTTAGCTTCCCCGGGGTAGCACCAGGGGTTTATGAGCCCCGGGTATGGACTTGACCTCAGAGTTGGCTGGGGAGTTCCCCTCAGCCCCCTGGCTACACTCTGGCCTCTCTGCCACCCTGAGTGGCCTCGGGGAACTTTATACTGCTGGTCACAAAGGAATGGGTCAGAAAGCCAAGCAGCTTGGGGCGAGCCTATCATCTCTGCTGAGAAAGGGAATCACACGCTCTCTCATATGCTCTCTCCAAAGGGGTCAATGGAGCCCTGCTCCCGTGTGAAAGGGGCATTAGCAGTTGTCAAGTTGACCTTCGTGTTAGCAATGTGGCATTCTCCATCCCTTGCTCAGGGTGGGGAATCTAAGGTAGGCCGCGATGGCCCTCTCTCTGGCTCTCCCACTCCTTCAGGGAGCCGATCAAACGGAGGCCTTGAGTTGATAACTGAGAGCTCCGAGGGGCAGAGGATCTCCCTAAGAAGTCAAGGCTCCCCCTCCCCAGACACAAGGGAGCCCCCCAGCCCCTGACAGCTATTTAAAGTACTGCTGAGCCAGTGGGCCAGGGCCAGCCTGCAAGACAGGTGGCCCTCCCAGGCGCTCAGGCAGACATTCTCTGGAGGAGGGAATGCCTGGGGCTTGGGGAGCTGACAGGAGGGGCGGGGTGCTGAATGCAGCCGGCGATGGAGCCCTCGAAGGAGCACACAGGAAAAACACCCTCTGGAAGGAACAGCCCCAAGTAGAAAGAGATCAGAGTCTGCGGCCGACTTCTGCTTGTCTGTACGGCTTCTGCCTGATTTCCAGGATTTTGACGGAACTCTGCGATTTTCCCTCCTAAGACCACCCCTTTTCCCGGGGAACATTAAAACCCAGTTCTTTCCTTTCATCTACATGGTGGTTTCTGGACATTACCTGGTAATCGCCCAGATGTCTTAAATCCTACTGTATTTATCATTTATCAGTGAAAACAAAACCCCCAGCTGGGTGGGGTCACTGTCCCAGCTGTGTTTTTACTTCCCCATCAGTTCCAGTCCAGCGTCCCTCTGGTAACTGTCCAGACACTGGTGCCCAAGGTGGAAACACCACTTTTCCCTTCTCCTTTGGCTTCCCCTGAGAAGGAGCGGGAGAGAACCAAGGCTGTAAGTCCTTTAGGCTATGAGAGCCAAACGCAACAGTGGGGTTTTAAGCAAGGCTGGGGAACTGGGATTCTGCGAGCTGGCCTCTTGTCTGTTGTGTACATACAACACATATATGTGTGTGTGTGTTTCATTTCTCCCCATAATGGTCTAACAGCAATGATTAGTTCACATATTTACGTAGCACTTTCAAGTGTTCAGATTGCTTTCCCACACACCGAATCATTCAACCGTATTCTCTTTGCCCTGGGTGAGCCAGGAGGAGAAGGGAGCTGCAGGCCAGGCTGGCTACCTGCCCATGGGGACTGCTCCCGAGATCCTGTCCAACTCTGAGCCACTAAGAGTTTACCTCTGCCCACACCTGCAGAGGTGGGCAGGTCCGGCAAGGTCCCAGTGCCAGGCCCAGAGGGAGGAAGGTGGAGAAAGATGGCAGAGGGGGCCAGATGTGACAGCCGGGTTTCCATTCGTCCAGCAGGCATTTCCTGCTGCATACTCCGATTTGCATAAATCTGCATATGCCTTGGCAGGCCCAGCCACTCAACCTCAGGTCATTTTCAGGTCAGGAATTTATAATCCCTTCTCTGTGTGCCTACAAGGCTTTTTTCTGCATCCCCTTTCCTGCCCTGGCTCCCTGCCCTCTGTCTCCAGACTTCCGAGGCAGAGGGAAAGGGGAACAGGAAAAGATGGTACAAAGTGTGCCCAAGCCAGTGCTCTCAAGCCAGTGCTCCCAAGCCTTCTGGAGCTGGTGGAATGCAGCCCAGGTCCCTGCTAGTCTGTTTTGGAAGGCAGAGCTCTCTGTGAGCTTCCCAGCTACCTGCAGCCAGAGCAGGGCTCACCCGAGGACCCCCGGGGGTCCCCTACCCCAATGGGCCTGGCCCCTCCTCTGTCCCGGATCTTACCAGACGCCACTGACACAGCGGGTGGATAAGGCTCGAGGGGCGATGGTGGAGCCCTGCTGCATGAAGCCCCCAACGGGAAACCAGAGGCTGTTGCCGAGGGAGTACTGGTTCACCAGGAGGTTGCACCGGCCCTGGGCACATGGGTGGGGGCTGTACCACTCATAGGGGGTCAACCTGTGGGAGAAAAGGAACACAGACCAGTGCCAGGGAGGGTGGGCGTGAAGAACAGTGCTGGGAAGAGCAGGGCGTGGGGGGGCATGGCTCTCCCTTCTGGCCTCACCTCTGTACTCAGTCCCAGGCCTTTGGCTTCAGTCAAGCCACTTCCCTTTGCTGGACCAGGATCCTCCCAATCAAAACCAAGGGGCTTGGACTACGTTGGCAGTGTTTGTACCGCTCTTCTTCAATTAATTTTTTTTTTTTTTAATTTTTTCAAAACAAGTCATGACGTGGAACTCCAAACACAAAACAGATGAACGTGCAGGCTCCTTGACTGGAAGTTGCATGTGGCAGGGGGCGGGAGGGGACGCCTGGGAAGTGTTGTGTTCTTAAGGGAGCCACCCTCAGCCCCCTTATGTGGTCACAGAGGGACCGGAGGACCCCACAGAGCCAGTGTTTAAACCCTCAGCCAGAACAGTGGTTCTCAAATGTTCACCTACATCAGAATCACCAAGAAGGTTTGTTCAAATACAGACTGTTGGGCTCAGCGCCTGAAACTTCAGATTCAGGGAGTCTGGTACGGACTAAGAATCAGCAGCTTCTTGGCTCACCGTGATGCCCCAGGTCTGTGCTGAGAAACCCTGGCCTAGATGGTCCCCTGGGCTGTGGGTCTCAACCCTGATTCTGTGTCAGACTCACCTGGGAGCTTTCAAAGAAACGCCAATGATGAGATGCCATTCCCAGAGGATTTGATTTGCTTCCGTGCATTTCTAAGGCTCCGTGGGTAAGTGTGATGGGCACACTGTGTCCAGAAAGGCTTCTCTGAGCCCCCTGCCTCTCCCTCCCACTGTCCCTCTCTGATGCCCTTTCTTCATGCCCCCCAGACGCATGCCTTCCCTCCTCGATCCACTCCCACACAAACCCCCCAGCTGTGCCGCCAGGGATGTGTATGGGGGTGTGCCGAGCACGGCATGGAACCGGGTGCCAGTCTCATCACCAGCCTTCCTGTCCCTGGCCTATCCTCCTTGTTGTTCTGCCGCGGCTCGCCCACATGGCCACCGCCCCTCCTGGTCCTGAGTACAATGCCAGCGTGTCATCGCTGGCCCGTGTCCGGAGATGTGCTCCTTCTCCCCGTGGCCTACAGACCTGGCTTGTCCTTGGTGGTTTCCAAGCCCACAGGCTCTTAGAACTGGGCTTCAAAGACAGATTCCCTGGCCTCGGCCCTAGAGATGCTGAGAGGATCGAACCTGGGAATTCACATTTTTAAAAGCTCCTCTGTGACTCTGATATCAGCCAGCTTGGGAACGGCTGCCTTAGATTAGTGATTTCCAGATAGGTTTTCCCCTCCAAAATCTCACCCAGAAGTACAATAGATCAAGAGATAAAAGTGGAACTGGTCTGGATGAAGAGGAGTTGAGGCCCAGAGCTCTGGCTACCAAGCCTTTCACCACCCCTCCAAAGTCCCTGGCACCTCCCGGGAGCCTTCATGCCCCAGGGAACCCTGTTTGAAAAACCAGTACCTAAAGTAGGTGCATTAACCCAGGTTCACGCATTATACATATATGATATAATGTGTGTGTGTGTGTGTGTGTATTGTGGTATTTTTTTTTAATTAGTACTTTTGTTAATGTTGGATCCTGGGGTAGTGCATGCATGTGTGTGCTGTGTGCTCTGTGTATGTGCGTGTGTGTGTGTGCGCAGGGCCGGGAAGGGGGGGCAGTTTAAGCCCCCGGGGCTGGGTGAAAAGCTTCAGGCTACAGCAGGCAGGATAAAGCAGGCTTCTGTGTCTGTATATCTAGGAACCAAGCCCTCCGACCATTTCCAGGGCCCTCGAGGTCCCCCGAGAGCTGTGGCTAGCTACACACTACTCAATCAAAGGGGGCAAGAGTGAATTACAGAGCCGTGAACCAGGGCTCAGGCAGACAGCTTCCTAAAAGCAGCAGCAGACAGTGTGGTGAAGTGGAGAAGAGGCATGCCAGCCTCCTGCATGTCTTGCCCGTTGTCACTGACAACAGATACTTGACAGTGGCAATGCTTCCAGGCCCGAGGGGGGAAGGTGGCACCTGAGAGACACACACACAGCAGCCTTTGAAGACTACCGGCTTGTGAGCAAGGCCTTCTTCTGTTGGGCTGGATCTCATGGGCTCAGGCCGACTTTCCTGAACTTGGCTTTGATCTCCACTGGAAGAGGTAGAGACTGGGTGAGACAATGCTCCCTGGGCAGGCTGCGAGCTGCCCTGGGGTTCTGTGTTCTAACTAGAGAGAGCACATGTTCTCCTTGAGCTGTTGAACAGACATGCTCTTGGGAGAGACCTCAGCCTGCAGAGGTGGGACATACCCTGGAATTGTCGGGTCCTGCCACTCTGGCCCCGAGGCAAAGGAGACCACTAGGGAGACAGCTGGAACAGAGCCGCCACCAGCTCTCCGGAAGCTCATCCCATGGTTCTCTGCTCCCAAGTAACAGCCCTTTCTGGTCCTACGCTATGGTGAGTTGGGTGCTGAGCAGAGAGTGTGGATTCTGAACCAGTGACCCCTGAGCCCTGGGCTTGTTCTGCTTCTGGATAGGAAGCCGGCTGTCCCGAAGCCCCCAGCGGCCCAGCCCCAGAGAGCGAGCACCCTCTCTGTGCACATTCATGGGAGGCCTCAGCCATGGGATGCCTTCATGTTCTTCGGGAGGCCCAGGGACAGCTTCTGTTTGCAGGGGCCGGGGAGGGCCTCATTGTCCCCAACCCCTGATCTGGACCCGTTGTTGCAAATCAACCCTACTTGCAAATGCCTTTTTCCTTCCCGCCCTCCTGTCCTGTGCCATCCTGCACAGCTCCCATTCAACAAGGCAGCTGTATTTTCACTGGCGTTTCTGGGCTGGGGAAGGGCCAGGCCCTCTTCAGAGGAAACCTTCTCTGTCGCCCATGCCCCGAGGCCTCCGGTCCCCCAGCTCTGGTCATCATTCAGTTCACTCTGTGGCAGATACTGGCAAGGTCTGATGCCAGGGCAGCCAAAGGCATAGTGCTTAATCGGAGTGCTTTTCCTGCCACCTTCCTCCTGTCCTCTCTCCTCCAAGACCCAAACCCAAACAGGGGGCCTAGAGACTGGGGAATGGAATGGGGAAGAGACGGGGGTATAGAAGCAAATTCAGACAAGCTGGCTTGTTTGCACCGTGCATGGTAGGGAAGCCGTGAGTAGGTGGGGGGATGGGTGGTGCCGGGTGGACAGCACAGCAGAGAGCAGGTCAGGTCCCCAGTCCCCCTCCCACCCCTCCAGGGTGGCCCCAGGGTCTTCTGAACCCGCCCCTCCCGCTCCCCACCCCTCCCATGCAGTTCTCAGAGGTGGACACGAGGTGGCGGTGCAAGGACAGGGAAGGGGCGACGAGCTTACCGAGCCACTAGGAAGAGGACACAGCTGACGGCCAGATAGGCTAGAAGCATGAAGAGCCAGACGCCAGGAGAAAATGGGTCCAGAAAGGAGAAATAGCCAGGTTTGCGTCCCTGGAAATGAAGACAAAACCAGATTCACTGTACTCAGTGGGTCAGGATGGCCCCTGGCCAGGGCGGGGCAGGCCAGAGTAGGTGTAGGGATGTGGGTCTGGCCCCAGATGGCCCTGCCCCTGGATTCTCGGTGACTGGCTTAAATGGCACTGGGGCCCAAGGTGTAGAGGGGCTGCTCCAACACCTAGCCAGCCCTGATCCCAGACCAAACACAGGGACAGCTGGGGCTACTTCACTTCCTAGGTTGAGGGAGGCTTCGTGCTAGGCAAGGGGAAGAGCCCTCAGCACTCCTTATGTACCACCCTGTGTCCCCCGTTCCCCCTCCCCCGGGGACGGCACGGTGGGCTCAGGGGCTTAGAGACACTGGTGTCTACGTCGCTGGAGTATGACAGCGCCCCTCCTTGACACTCACATCTTTCTCACAAGGATGCTAACAGAACAGGCACCTTGGTTTTTTGTTTGGAGGGTGAACTGATGCACAGTGAGATTAACCTTAAAAAGAGATTAACCTCGAAAATGGTACCATGAGGCAGATTATTATTTCCATGTTACTGGTGAAGAAACCGAAAGCCCAGGGCAGTTGAGAGATGTGGGTCCAAGGTCGCACAGCCAGTGAGTGGGAGAGCTGGGACTCAAATGCTCATCTTCCGACACCAAGCTCAGAGCTCAGGTACCATCACGCTGTGGGGAGACGTGGTCTGTCCCCAGCCCAGGGGTGTGCCTGGCCAGAGTCATGGGAGCCAAAGGATGGGGCCAGGAACAGAAACCTAGGCACCAAGCCCCCGGACATTTTCTGGAGGACAGTGAAATGCAATGAGCAGGATGGAGTTCCATGATCTACTCTGGGGTCTTGGGCAAGTGCACGCCCATCTCTGGCCTTGGTCAGAGCCCCCGTAGGTCAAAGGGGCGACACTGCTGGCTTACCACAGACAGCTGTCATACATCCTGCCTGTTTCCCCTGCTGTGTTCACCCATTCTACATTCGTGGCTATCATGAATCGACAAGCCTCATGTAAAAGTCTAGATTTCTGGCATCTTTCACAAAATGGAGTGGTCTGGAAACTCTGGGCCTAAATCGCCAATGGGCCGGAGCTCAGGGGTAGTCGCCCCCTCTACACACGGCCGGCTCTCTCCAGCAATTCCGTCCCCCTGCCCTTCCACACCCCCCAGTTTCTCAGGGCAAACGGACATGAAGTTTAGCCCCTGTCACTCATGACGATTTCACTCCGCGTCTCTCAACTGAGAGATACCCCGGGGGGCGGGAAAAATCTTTCATTGTTGGTTTCTGAATCTGAAACCCCATTAGATGCTCAATGTCAGAAATCTATACCTGATTATATCACAACGAGTGAATTGAGGGAAATGACAGCACTATTTAAAGCTGCCATATTTGGTTAGGGGTGATAAGGAATGATGCACGGTTGTGGGAAAAATTCCTGGAGACTCAAGTTATAAAACATCGAACATCAGACAAACAAGGATCAAGACGTAAACATCGCTCCGCTGGAAACATATCAGTCGTGTTGATAAGAGAACATCGGATTCTACTTGTGATTGACTGACGCCAACCAGAAGAGCAAGGAATGGGCAGTTATGTGAGAGTTGGGTCTGGGCTTAAACTGCCTTGGTTTGGGCTGAGCCCAGGCTGTTTATAGGATGCCAAAGAGAAGTACGTTATTTGCAGGCTCCGAACTCCTACTATTTTTTTCCTTCTATGTGGATGCCTGGGATTGCTTCTTTCCCCCAAAGGCATCTGAGTTCCTGGTGCTTGGGGGCAAATCTGGTGTCATATGCCACCGGCATTTCTTCCAAATAACAGATTCTCCCTAACCCAGAGGATATATGATGGTGATACTTCCCTTCCGAAGAACTCAGAATGTTTCACTATGTCCTCTTCATTTCAATATCCAGTTCTCTGTATTGACAGATGGGAGAACGGAGACCCAGGGAGGTTAAGTGCCTTGCTCAAATCACTGGCGATGGCTTCAATTTCTCTGGTGCTCATTCATCACGCCGCGCCACAGAGATGCCACCTCTCCCTCGTTCAGATGGCCGCCATACCGTGTCTTCCTCTCCTTTTTATCTTTGCAACTTGCTCCAATCAACCCCCTAATTAACCTCACGTCTTTTCCCCAGTGCCAGCAGAATCCCAACCTACTCTATCTCAACCCCATAAAGCCCTCTTGAACATTATTTATTTGTATCCATCATCATTTATTTGGATTCTATTGTATTTATAGGCATTTCTACTGATTCATACATGTCCTGTGGGCTGCAAGGTGGACCAGTTTCTTCAGGTGACTGCAACCACTCTGAAGATAGATAATTGGTTATATAAAGTCTATGCCATAAACGTCCAGGACAGGCCAAGCCCTGCAGATGGACTGAAAATTAGATGTCACCAAAATTTAACTAGTTCCCTGACTCTTTTAAAGATTTATTTATTCAAGAGAGCAAGCGAGGGGGAAGGGCAGAGGGAGAGAGAATCTCAAGCAGACTCCCTACTGAGCATGAAGCCCTGCTCAGGGTTGATCTCATGTTCCTGAGATCATGACCTGAGCTGAAACCAAGAGTCAGAGGCTTAACCGACTAAGCCACCCAGACACCCGGAAGCCCCTATCTCCTGGACTTTTGTACTGTGTTTCAGGCTGACCACACCAGAGCCAGCATTCTTGATGCTGTCTAATGGTGGGAGAGACCCAAGAGGCTGGTCACCAAC
Organism: Lutra lutra; assembly: GCF_902655055.1. Taxonomy (NCBI): domain Eukaryota; kingdom Metazoa; phylum Chordata; class Mammalia; order Carnivora; family Mustelidae; genus Lutra; species Lutra lutra. The sequence continues at coordinate 16,736,809 of NC_062287.1, read as the reverse complement.
CGATTACCATCCCAGCATGGGGAGACCCTTTGAATGTTAGAGGGGGTGCTACAAAGTGGCAGTGAACTCCCTTTGCATGTCAAAAATTCCTCTTGTTCTTAAAGATAATCTGTTGAGTCAATGAAACTTCATTCTAGAAGAAATGACATTATAGTGAGAACGCAGTTGCTTTCCCAGAGTCTAGAGCCAGACACAAAGGACACAAGAGCTAGGTAATACAGGGCAGGCAGTAAATTAAAACACAGACTCTGTAGCTAGCCTGCCCAGGACTGAATCCTGGCTTCATCATTTACAACTATGTGACCCTGAACAAGTTACTTAACTTCTCTGGGTCTCCACTTCCTCTTTTGTAACATGGGGGTAACAATAAAACCTACCTCAGGAGGGTGTTTTAAGAGCTGGATGAGTTCATACATAGTAAAAGCCATGTGTGTTGGCTTCTCCTCTAGCTAATGGTAGCCGTGAGTGCAGTGGGAGGGAGGAGAGTGGAATTTCCTTTTATATTAATTCTCCTTCAATGGACAAGAAATATTTTTTCTGCCCTACCGTGACACATGTGAATGATATCTGGGGAGAGAATGCCATTGTGGCCACAGTCACGTTCTGTAACTCTTAAGAGTTTCTATGGGTTATAACCCATGAGTCATGAGGGTTCCCCAGGTCTCTCCAGGGAAGCCATTAAGGCAACACCAGGCTCTATTCTGGAAAGACGGCTCTTAGAAGCCAGGGATTCCAACCTCAGTTCTGCCTCAGCCTTTCCAACGAAGGCACAGAGTGGGTCAGGTGTGTGGTGGGTTCTCCCTTGTCCGTGGAAGGGCTGGGAATCCTGGTCACCCCTTCCTTTGTGCTGACACCACACAAGCTAGTGATACCAACTCTCTACCTTCCCTGCACCCTCTCCCCTCTCCTGCAGAGCCAAGGACAAAGGCTCCTCACGTGGTCTTTACAACTAAATGGCAATGCATTCAGAGGTCTCCTTCAACTCCCAGCTGTGGTCCACAGTCAATAAAATACTGTTTAGGGCTGAAGAGATAAAAGGAAGCAGTGTTCATGCCTCTTTCTGGAAGAGGCAGAAGAAGATGATTTCCTCCTATCCCGCCCAGGAACCCACAGGTAGCTTTTCTCAGGGTGTCTGCAATGGACGGTCTTGATGATAGTTGGGTTTAGCATGCACTTCCCACCTCCAAAGCCAACGGGAAAAAAGAAGCAAACAATTAATTCCTCCTCACATAAAACACCCACATGAGTTTGTTGCCTGTGTAACCCACACGCTAGCAGATCTATTTTCATTTTGCTCTTTGGAAATCCAGTACGAGGAGATCTAAATTCCAATCCTGGCACTGACTTTGACTTGCTGAGTGATTCCAGGCAGGCCACTCAACTTCTCTGAGTGCCATTGTCTTCTTCCAGAAAATGGGACCCGGCCATCAACATGAAGGGGGAGTGTGAGAATTACTACAGCAATGTTGATAGAACACCTGGAGCTTTGTGAGATAGGAGCGCCCAATAAAATACCAATAATAAAATGATGATACACCCAGGAAACCATATTTCCATGTTATGGGCTCTCATGTTACTTAGCCTTAAGGAACAGAACTCTGCACGTTCTACTTCCTTATAGCAGGGTATTAAGCAGTATTAGAAATGATTCACTGGTTTACTTAGCATTGTTCTCCATTCTTCTAGACAGTCTTTCTGAAACGAAACAGACCTTCTTGAAAAAAAAAAAAAAAACGGGTAATATATCCAACGAAAATGCTGGGCATTAATTTAATGTTGGCATTTATGCCTCTCTCACTTTTTAATCACTGTCTGTTTTGTTTTTTTTTTTAACTTTTCTTGACAGAGAAGACTCTAGCTAAGTGTTAAGAAGAGGAAAAGACAGAGCATAAAACTTCCCCACTTTGTTAATCAAAGGTGGGTGAGGACCTTACACAGGGAAGATAGCAAAGGCATGCTCTCGAGGAGGTCGTAGGTACTCTGGCTGGCTGGAGACACTAAACAGGATAGGATAGTATAGGATAGATAGTATTCTCAGATTAGAAAGGCTCTAGAACATTCCCCCGACACATGGCCTTGACATAGAGAAATGCACCTAACTGTACCATAAAGATGGGTAGTTAAAAGCGTATGGACCTAGGGACCAGAAAGTTGGATTCAGTGCCCCCTCCACCATTGTGCTCTCTCCTCTCTCCACGGTCCCGCTAGCCACCGCTGACCTTAGCATCCTTCCACATAAAATGGGGACCATGGTACTGTGCCTCGGTGGGAGGAGGGTTTGCTGTATTAAAGCAGAGACTCCATGCAAAAGTGCTTCTTAAATAAAGAGATGCCAGACAGGTGTTAGTCAATACACAAGTACCCTGACGTACACCCAACCACCTTGAATATGTCAACACTGAATATTTTAAATGTAATTACCCATTTGGGGGGTATACGTGCCAAGCGTCAAATCTCAGGTTGGCGTCTGGCACACGCAGATGACGCCTTCCTACAACAGTCAGTGCGTGCTGGAGGAATACAGACTTACTTTAATATTAATCAGAGCAAAACATCATTAGGCAAATTGCTGTTGCAGAAAAAAAAGACAGCAAAACGACACGATATACTCTGATGTTCAATATGAATGTTTTCGTTTCCCTGTGCTCTTCTCCCCTCCATTCACATAGATTTTGGAGTCCTCACAGCGGGTGTCAGTATCATAAAACCCCAGAGTACAGATGCCCCTGGGTTCCTTACTGCTTCAGTATATACTGAATGAGCTGTTGTGCCATGGAAATCAAGAGAGTCTTGAACTTCAGATGTCCTGTTATTTCATTTGCATTCTTGGAATAGTAGGGGTACTCAGATCTCACTGGTACCCAGACTCTAAAGGCTGGACCCTGTATGTATGGTTTGGAAGCTCATCTAGCCCTGACCAGGGAGCGCAATGCTTTTTCAGGTGGGTGCTAGGTTGTGTGCGGGCTGTGCGGGCTGTGCAAGCAATGGTGGGGAGGGAGCACTGAGTCCCGGGGAAAGCCTTGCAGGCCTGGAGCAGATGTACCAGAAAATGTACCTGGGTGGCCTGAAACATGGGCCTCCCATCTCCTCTTGTTATCCAGACCATTGAGATCAAGGCCAGAAAAGAAATAAGAAATCTAGTTCAGTCACTCATCCTGCTGCCTGGGCTATGAGGCCTCCTGACAGAAGCCAGGCTCCTAGGCTCCATGCTGCTCCATCAGGAGGCACAAAAGAAAGTGGTGCTCACTGCCCACAGGACAGCGGGATACCTCCCTCAGCCTTCCCTCCTGCCTTTCTTCTTTTTGTAATTACAGAGCCAATATAGCCTGTTTGGGATGATCATGTTTCCACATCAAAAAGTGTATCATAAAAGCTTCTGGCCTGACAAGAGGGTAACTTCTTCCCACTAGGATCCACATAGGAAAAAAGAGATAAAGACCACTACAGTGCAGCAAATACATGGACAGAGGGCTGCTGCTCGGGGAAAGAGGCCAACAGCTCCATCCAGAGGAGTCACACTGAAGAGCAAATGACATTTGAGCTGGGTATCGAAGGCTGGAGAGGAGTTTGTTCCATGGCCAAGAGGCAAGAAGATGGGCACAAACCTAGATCGGAAGAGGCTTGTGTGATGGTGAAGCGGTGAGTGCTATGCGGTAAGGACGCCTATAGCAGGAGCTGTGAGTGGAACAGGAAACATGAGCTGTGTTCTCCATGTTCAGAAGGAGGGACTTGGTCTTGTTAAGTGATGGGCAGCCAGTGAACCATCTTAAGTAGGAGGCTGATATGATTCCATTCATTAAAAAAAAAATAACAGTAAACTAAAAAACTAACTCTCAGCAAGTCATGTGCATTTACGAAATATAGAGCTAATGCCTTATTGTGCACAGGTCAGGCACTGTTATAGGCGCATTACTTACGCACTTACATATCCTCATTAAATTTGCATGACAACCCATTGTTGCAGATGAGAAAACTGAGACACAGGGGACATGCAGCAAGTACATGGCAGATCTGGCTCCAGAACTTTCCACTGCTTCTTCAAGAATGCTGGAAGTGACTATGACCCTCTTATGAGGACGCAGTACTGGATGAGAGGGTCACACCTCTCATCCAGTGAACTCAAGGAGGATACAGGCTACCAGGATGGCAATTCAGGTCAGAGATAAGGAAAGCCTGAAGCAAGGCAGATTCGGTGGGGGTGGAGAGCGTGCTTGAGAACCATCTAGGAGGTGAGCTGACTGACTGAACGTGTGTGGTGAGAAAAGTGAAGGGCAGCTCGGGGGACTGGGTGGAGATGCCATGAGGTGAGATGGGACAGGGGAAGAGGAGGAAGAATTCTATAGAATATGGTTTGTGACACCGAACTTGAGGTGCCCATGAGATGGTCAGGTGATGTCTAGTCATGCTAGAAATACGCTTTGAGAATTCAGGGGAGTGGCCAGGGTTGGATTTACAGATGCGGCAGAGAGCTAGCTGTCAAAGAGAGAAGGGAAATGCGCCAAGGACATTCACAGGGCAGGCAGAGAGAGAGAGAGAGTCAACAGAAATGCTGGAGAGGCAATGATCAGGGTGGTAGGAGGAAGGACAGGAAGAGACAGTGACCTGGAACCTGGAACAGAGAGAGTTCTAGAAAGTGGGAAAGTGGGAGGGATTGACAGTAACAAATGCTGAAGCCAGAATTCTAAGTCAGCCTCTGAGTGGCAGGGAGTAGTGGGTCCAAATAGCAAAACATTCTTCTGATTTTGGTCCTAGAGTTGCCTCAACAGAAATAGAAATAATACGTCAATGGTGAGAAGGAAAATACCACATTGTCGACACTTGGGGATCCCATGGTCGTGCGAAACTAACCCTAGGTAATCTTAGATGACTGGAAATTCACACACTATTTCTGATTGTCTCTAGACTTCAGACACATACCTGCCACCGCTTACTACTTGGGATATTGCAATATTTTCGAAAGAGGCATTTATACTTTGGGTTAATTATTTTAACCTTTGCACACAGGCTTCATCATCACCAGATGTTCACATTTTGGCAACAATCACTCATGACTCAGATGACCTCAGATACAGAATTAAGACAGAGATTCTGGGCCATTATAGATTATAAGTGAAATTAATCATCTTGAGAAACTACCAACTTCAGAAAAATTCACAAAATAATAAACTTCCCACTTGAGAAAAATTCACAAAATGATCACTATGAACTTGAGAAAAAGTCACAAAATAATAAATACTCTCAACCTGAAAAAATTAACAAAAGAATAAACCCCTAGTATTCAACTTTATTTTTGTTAACGTAACTCTATTATATGAGAGAGAGTTTCTCTCTGTAATTTCAGATTGAGGCTTTCATGGTGAACTCCACGGGGCTATCCTGTGGTATTAGCTGTTTCTGCCAATTCAGATACAGCAAAGTTCATCTCAGACCTGTTCTCTCTGGGTCTCCCCTGGTTTCATTGATTCAGGATTGTTCTTTCCAGCTGATTTTTTGGTACTTTCTAAGCACACTGCCTCACACACAGAATGCACTCAATAAATATTTGTTGAATAAATGCATAAACTGTCAGCTCTGCTTAGTGTAAGGTGTTCATGCCAGCGCTCAATTTTTATTCAGCTCGGCCCCCTGTTATAAATCAGTTCTGAGCAGCCATGTGGCAGATCAGTGCCTCAGTGTAGAGGCTGGAAGTGGGGAGGTCTCCTGACCAGAAAGGGGAACGTATGACTTTGGGTTCTCCAGAGAGATAGAATCAGTAGGAGATGTGTGTGTGTGTGTGTGTATGTGTGTGTGTAAAGAGATTTACTTTAAGGAATTGGCTCTCACCATTGTGGGAGCAGTTAAGGCCAAAATCTATAGCGCCTGCTGGAAACTCGGGCAGGATTCCTAAGGGATAGTCTTGAGGCAGAATTCTTTCTGCTCCAGGAAACGTGTTTTTGTGCTTAAGGCCTTCCACTGGTTAGATGAGGCCCACCGACATTATCAAGGGTAACTTCCTTTACTTAAAGTCAACTGAACACAGTTGTTAATCCCATCTACAGAATATTCTCATGGAATATCTAAGCTAGTGATTGATCAAACCTCTGGGCACCATAGCTTAGGGAAGCTGATGCGTAAAACTTCATGTTCCAAGAACTAATACAATCATAGGTTTGTGGTAGTGGGTAATATCTGGCCAACAATCCAATTAAAGATGTCCAGAGGACTGGTAAGTGGGAATTTGTTTCTGGCTGGAGTTGATATTCCAGGCAGTGGTGTGCCCGGTGGCGAGGGTAGCCTAGCAGAGGACGTCCCCAGGCACTGAGTAGAAACACCAGGGATCAGGTGCCCTTACCCACATGGTTCCTCCAGGTCCATAGGGTTGTGAGTGGGGCTCTAGTATCCTTGACATTAATCAAGAAATCAAGGCCAGAGCCTAGTTGTACAGCTTGGCCATAGTAATATGATTTGGAGAAAGGTCCTATGTTCCCCCACTACTTTGGGATGCTGCCTCGGGGCTCAGTTGCAGGAATGGGGTGAGGCGGGTTCAAGACACAGTGCTAGCTGGAAAATCACCTAGGGACTACGGACAGGTATAAGGAGAACAAGAACCCTTGTCTCAAGAGTTAGAACACCTGACTTCCAGGCCCTGCCGTGTGTCAGTTCCAAGTGTGACTTTAGTTTCCTTACTGTCTAGTTGGAATTCTAATACCTTCCCTCTTCTCAAACAACAGTCCTAAGGACCAGATGAGAAAAGATACACAAGAAAGCCTTCCAGGACAAGTTACTCAAAGATCACATGAATGAGGGGGGCCGCCTGGTATCCCAGAGACAGCACAGGCTCGAGGCACACTATTCCTGGGTGCGATCTCTGCCCTTACACTTACAAGAACATCACGAGTGTACTGGTGTCCTAGGACCACTAGAAGAAAGTACCACAAGCTAGGTGACTTAAAACAATAGAAACGTATAGTCTCATAGTTCAGGGGTGAGCAGTTCAAGATAGAGGCATCAGCAGGGCAGTGCTCCCTCTGAAGGCTCTAGGGGAGGATGCCTGCTTGTCACCTCTAGCTTCTGGTGGTTGCTGGCAATCCTTGTTGTTCCTTGACTTATAGAGACATCATGCTACTCTGTCTCCAAATTCACACCCTCTTCTCCCCCGGGTCCACATTTTCCTCTTTTTACAAAGACACCCCTCCTTGGCCAAGGGCCCACTTGAATCCAGTATGACATCATCTTAACTTGATTAGATCTGCAAAGACCCTATTTGCAAATAAGGTCACCTTCACAGGTCCTGGGGCTTAGGACTTCACTATGTCTTTTGAGGGGACACAAGTCAACCCATAACCACAGTCAAGATCCTTGCAGAGGCTGGAAAGAGCGTCTGGGATGTAGGAGCTGCTCAATGAACGGGAGCTTTCATCATCGTGGAAAAGAGGCAGGGGGCATCACTCTCGCCCTTAATTCACAAGACAGCCACATCAATGACAGCGCTCCTCGGAGCTGCTCCAATGGGCTCTGTGACAAGGGGACCTTCCCTCTTACAGAAATGGGCTGTAGTTCCCGATGCCCTAGCAGCCCTGGCTACGTGAACCCAGGCTGGGACTGCGAATACAGACAATCCTCTTTCTCCAGGGCTGGGAGGTGGGGCCAAGGAAGGGGTCAGAAGCTAGAGGGTCTGTTCTTCAGTAGGCGCGTAGGATGAGTGCTTGATCCCTTCCCTGTTGGGCAGCCTTGTGGCACCGGGTAACACCCTGCAATATTCTAGGTTAGCATGACTTTGGACACCGAGAATGACTTGAGCATTGGGGAATCTGTATAATAGCTGTGCATTCAGAGCCAGTTTGGATAAAAGGATGAAAAGGAGGCTCTTCTGGTTCAGGCAACTGTGTCCTGGCAACATCACTACTATTCCCTTTGTGGATGAGGCTCAGCCCTGTTACTCTCCTGTACCACCCCCACTGGCCAGTGTCCTCCATCAGGTCTGTCCTCACACCCATTGGTGTGGCTTCCCAAACTCATTTAGACCCTTACTCTACTCACTCTAGGCAACTTGAGCAGAGAAGTCTTTCTCTCGCTCTCTCTCTTTTTTGAAGGATGCCAAAAAGGGGACAGGCCAGATATAAATGACATTATTTATTCACTAATATGGCTAACCCGGAGAGGATGGAGTCTGCATTCTCTCACTAGATAATGCTCAGAGTGAAAAGAGATGCACCTGGGAATCAGCAAAGTCCTTGAAAATGCTGAGATGACTTATCTGGACTGGAGACCCCGTCCCTAGCAGGAAGCAGAGTGACCAACGGCTCCACTCACCGACACACCACACACCCAGGGTTGAGCGCTCCCTCTCAGCCATCCCTAGTCAGTGAAGCAGAAGCAATTTTTACTGGAAAGCCCACAAGTGTGACTTTTCCATTCTTCCTGTTTGCAAGTCCGCACAGCTGATGCGGGAAAAAATAGCCCAGCTCATTTGCATTTAAGTCTTGAAATCTAAATATTTCTGTGAGTCATTCATTATTACCATATAACTCAGTGTTTGCATGCAAATAACCTTAATGACATAAATGCTTATAAAATAAGTCTCTTACCATATGAACTCGGTAAAGAATGCTAATTCCCAGAGTCATGAATGGCTTGGAGAAATCAATCACCTTCTCCCGCTCCGCAGTAATGGTGAGGCCCGCCACGGCCAGGTCCGCTTTCTGAAAGGGACAGACAGATCCCATCAGTGGGGCGGCCCAGGTGAGATGCAGGGACAGGGACTTGTGGCCAGAGGCTGTCCCTACTGGGGAGATGTCACTCTGGTCTGGCTTCTCAGTGTGGGGAGGGACTCTGGGTAGCCCTGAGCCATCTCAGACCCGAACAATCATTCATGAGAGGACACGGTGCTGAAGCTGGAACTCGGGCACACTTGTGGCCAGACGCCTCTAGACATATCAGTAAGTACAAACAGCAGAGGACTGTTCAGGGACCGTCTCAAAATGCCCACGGAGAAGGAGAACTGGCACAGAGGCTGCTGGATTCTCAACAGGAAGTCGTTTTAAAATTCAACTTCCTAATTTGCTCAGTCCACAGAACTTGATGGAGGTGCAAGGCTGAAGAGGAACCTCGGTGGGGAGACTTGGGGGTGCGAGAAAACGGATGCAACCACGGAAGAGAGAGAAAAGCTAACACCACCAAGGTACCGAGCGGGTAGCCCCACCACACAGAGCTCGTCCTTGTCAGAGCCGGGACTGGACCTCGGGCCTCCTGGGGCCCTGGACACTTACGTTGCTGCTGAGGTTACAGTTCAGGCGCCATAGAAGTAAAAGAAGGTTCTGTGGCCTTCCATGGAAAAGTCACCAGAATTTGTTCTGAAGACATTTCCTTCCGTGCTCTCGGCCCTCACAGGACACCACAGATGCCCATATCTGATGAGAGGCTGAATTCAACGCGATCGGCTTCCTCAATGTTCCTCTTTGCCAGACAGTTCGTCCTCGTCCCTTACTTAAACCCATCCCCTGGCAAAGCAAACTCACTTCCTCTTGGTCTGCTTCCCTGCGCATGGTGCAAAGGGGAAAAGCCCAGAACCAGTGTTCCGTTCGGGTCCCTCACCAACTCCCTAACCTAGGCCAGTCCCTAGACATCCTTGGCCTTGTCCTTAAACCAAGGGTGTGAGGTGAACACCGTGCCAGGACCCTGCCCAGAGATTCTCTAACAGGGATTCTCAACATCTCGTCTCTGATCACCTGCATCAGAATTCATGTAGGAGGCTGACTAAAATGCGAATTCCTGAGTCACACCCCAGGCCCCCTGGATCAGACGGTGGGTAGGACACAGGCATCTGTACTGGTACCAAGCTGCGCAGCTGATTCTGACATCCACTAATATGGAAGAACCATGTTTTTTGTTTTTTGTTTAATTTTATTTATTTATTTGACAGACAGAGATCACAAGTAGGCAGAGAGGCAGGCGGGGGTTGGGGAGAAGCAGACTCCCTGCTGAGCAGAGAGCCCAACGTGGGGCTCGATCCCAGGACCCTGGGATCATGACCTGAGCCAAAGGCAGAGGCTAAACCCACTGAGCCACCCAGGTGCCCCAAAGAACCATGTTTTATAACTGAGGCGTGTATCTCAGATTGGCCTCCACTGGTTTCCACGTCAGCTTAACTCCTTCTTCTAATTCCAGTGGAGCAGCTGATGGAAGAGAGGAAGACAGAAAGGAGGACAAGTGGAGTCCCCAGCAATCTGAGAACAGGCCAGGCGTCGTCTCTGAATGAGCACATGCACACACGTGCACAAGTGCACGATTCTTCCCAAATCACTGCAAAGAAAATAGAGAAAGAGACACACTGGCCCTCATGCCACACACAAGGGAATTTGCGATTTGCGTACAAGAAGGATAAATCTCTTGGCAAAGGTCAGTCTCTCCCACATTTCAACCTTGCATCTCCACTCCCTATCCACGTTCCGTCTGCTGGAGCAGCCATGTAATCTGCCAGAGGTTAACGAACTCAGGGCCTTATAAAGGCAGGCCAGGTGCCAAGAAAAGAAACTAGGGTGTGGATGTAAGAGATTTTTTAATATAAAATGAAAAATGTGAATGCTTCATTGTGCTCTTTCTGTATTTCTCCAAGAGAGTGCTAATTACTGCTATCAAGTGAATCAACCCTTGAGATTAAAAAACGAAGTTTGATTAGAAGATTGTTAATGCTTTCATTTGGGGGCTCTTTGGAGGGCTGCTTGGGTCTTTCAGAACCTCGGCCCCTCCGTGACGGTGGCACTGACGGCAGTTCCGCCCACTTGAGAGCACAGGTGTAGACCAACACATAATCAACCCAGCACAAAGACCCAGCAGGTGCAGCGCCGGGTCCCACACGGGCGGGCTTCTAGCTAGTCGGCAGCCAAGCCCTGCATGGACCTTGGGAGGAGGAGATGAGGGTCAGTTGGGTTGGACGGAAAGAATTGAAGAAAAGAGGAGGAAAACCAAAACGGATAAAGTGGGCAAAGATAAACACAGCTTTTAGTCCTTTCTCTGGTTATTTAAAAACACAGATCCTGGCCCCCAAATTAACTGAACTCAACAACTCTACCCACAGTTTCTTTACCTCACCTACAGCTTTTGCCCCAAAAGGGCAAATTTTGTTTTTGTTTTTTAAGATTTTATTTATTTATTCATCAGAGAGAGTAGGAGCAGGAGCAGGGAGAGCTGCAGGGAGAGGGAGAAGCAGGCTCCCCAATGAGCAAGGAGCCCGATGCGGGACTCGATCCCAGGACCCCGGGATCATGACCTGAGCCGAAGACAGACACTTAACCGACTGAGCCACCCACACATCCCAAAAGGGCAAATGTTGTATTGGAATTTGGAAATCGTTTCACAAGTTTATAAAAGCTGTCATGATGTCATGGTAAAGCCGTAAAGCCTTTCCCGGGTGCATGCAGAATGACCACATACCCAGGGAGAGTGTGTGCCCCAAGCTTGGACAGGGCATCTCTGTCTAATCACAGAGAGACCCTTCCCAAACTGGGCCAAACAGAACAACCGCCTCATGTGGACACTGCTGATTCATGGCTACCGGTCGGTCCCTCTTCCCTTTGCTGCCCCCCGCCCCCCGGTCAGGAGTAAGTTACAGGCAGGGGAGGCAGGGAAGGAGTAGGATGGAAAAAAGCCGTGGCAAGCTAAAAGAAATGATGGAGATTTTGTGGTGGTGTTTTTTGTTTTGTTTTGTTTTGTTTTGATTTAATCAACTCAGTAGAGAATAGTAATTATCTACCTTGGCTTCAACACCCCCCCGAAATTTAGTGACAAACTCTGGGGATCCAGTTATTCCAAAAGACGCGCGTTCATTTTATTTCACCTTAGTTAAAAAGACATTATGCTATAAAGCAGTCTTAGATGAGGAGATAATATGCCATGAAACCAGACTAACAAGCCAAGGGGGCTGGGAGTGTACAATGCCAGCAACCATCGGCGTAGGGGAAGGAGGGAGGGGAGGGCAGGCTGCCCGTCCATCCCAGCCCTTCTGCATCTCTGGCCACTCGGGGCAGGAGGGCTGCGCTCTCGGGCAGAAAGAGCTGTAGACAGGACATCAGAAGACGTGGCGCTGGTTGCAGCCAGGCCACGGCTCACTGTGACCGTGGGCGAGTTACTCCACTTTCTGGGGTGAAGTTTCATCCCATCAGATGAAAAGGCCCCACCACACGCCCTCTAAACTGTCTTCTCCAGCTCCCAACCCCCACACTTTCATTTCACTTGCCTCAAATGGGTAGAGCTTACTTCCGCGGGCCCCTGTTTTGCTCAAGAAGATGATGGTGGTCCGCAGAATCGAATGTTCTGGAACAGACGAGGAGAAGGAGCTCTGAGGAAGAAACTCGCAGACTGGTCAGCAAAGACCAGCAGCCGACAGGGACCCCGGGTGGGGACATATTATTTTAGGGAAAGAAATCCAGAAAGGTCAGGAAGGGACACCCCCATCTGGACAGCAGGTCTGGGAGTGTAACTCCACGGGGCGGGAAACCAAAAAAGGTAGGCATCCCCCAGAGCCAGGGGGAACAGAAGGAGGGCTGATAAAAGAGGAGTGGCAGAAAGTTCTGTATGAATTATGATGTTCCTGGTCTTGGGGTGTGTGTGTGTGTGTGTCTGTGTGTCTGTATGTGCGCGCACGCGCGCACACAGGGGCATATAAATACATTCCCTCTGAGAGAAAGACCTCTCTCCTCCCCATTTTTGATTGAAAGTGTTCTTTGAAGAGCTTCATGTTCTGCCACTGAGAGATCCCCCCCTTTTATCTCCTGGATGTTGGCGGAATATACAAGGGGAGGGCAGGCTGGAGCTGGCCTGGAGGTCACTTCCAAAACAGACTATCCTTTGGCACATGGAGTTTAAATAGGGGTCATGCAACTGCCCCCATTGCTATCAAAGCCTGGAGGCTCAGTGTGGCTGCCGTGCTTCTCCTGGGAGCTGGGGCCTGGCTTCGAAGAAGGCAGCAAATTCACAGCAGGGCTCCAGGCGGCATCTGCCTGAGCCCTGGCTCCCACCTGGCGCCTCCCTGAGAACACGGCTACCACCGGGAAGGAGTCTGATGGCAGCCCCGGTGGCTACCCCCGGGAAGGAGTCTGATGGCAGCCCCGGTGGCTACCCCCGGGAAGGAGTCTGATGGCAGCCCTGGCTCCTGGACAGTCTGAAGGGAACAAAGCACTCTTCTGTGTCCTCCTCCTCTTTTAGAGAGCTGCTGCCCTCTTTTGGGCAAAATGCTCTCCCATTCTCTCAGCCAGGGCCCAGAAGCAAGGGCAGACCGCCAGTGGCCTCAGCCCGCCTTCCCCCTGCCTGGCAGCCCCCCTCTGCCACAGAGCCGAGCTAAGGAGAGGATGGGACAGGGCCGAAGACAGCATGCCTCTAGCACTCAGCCTCTCTGGGACTCATTTTACTGTGAGAGTTAAGAGAGATAGCGGGAGTGCAAGAGCCTTCTAACCCAAACACTCTGGAGAGCTCTGCCGGGCCTTGGGGGAGCTGTGGAGGCCGCAGGATGAGGGGCTGAGCTTCAGCCTTCAGGATGGGACGGACCTGTCTGGATTCCATTAGTACGCACTGACTCGCTGTGTGACTTTAGGCAAGTCACTCAACCTCCCTGAGGCTCAGTTTCCTCACATATAAAGTGGGGATAATAATCGGACCTACCTCCTTGCTTTGCTGAGGAACTGAGTGAGACGAAACTCTGTAGACGCGAGCACGGGGCCCCGTTCAAAGTAAGTACCCGGTGCACGTTTGCCACCAGGAGGCCTACAAGAGTCTCTGCAGACAGTATCCCAACCCATGCTGAGCAGGAACGTTCTTGGGAGGGCAGCCAGGCCTCTTCTAGCTCCATGTAGGGCAGGGGACCCTGGACACTTGGCCCCTGGTGGTCTCTTCCAGGTGACCCAGGACAGACACAGAGCTGTGTTAACACTGTGTGACTACCTGTCTCCAAAGATTCACATAAGGACCTTCTTAGGCCTCATCCTGTCCCACTGCTTAGAAAACTCAAGGAAAAAGCTGACACCCAGCTTGGAGACCAAACCTCGTCATTTCCCGCAGTCTCTTCCTTGTTATGTGATTCTCCTCCGGGGACAGCAGATTAAATGACCTCCCCGGCTTCCTTTGACTTCCATGGTGCTATCTGTGATCAGCTTCCAGATCTTTTCTCTCTGTTTTTTGTTTTGTTTTGTTTTGTTTTGTTTTTACAGCACTCTCCCCCTCCCTGCACCCTGATGACCCCAGCCTCCTGCCCCCTGGGGCAGCCGACCACGCCCCAGTGCCAGCAGCTTCCTGCCCCTCTGCAGGCCCCATCTGCACACACTTTATTTCACCTGCCGCTCAGGCTCCACAGTGCCTCGCATTCTTTGCTGTCATTTATTTAACTCTGTAATTGTGTTACTTAACTCTGGAAAGCTCTGGGAGGCTACAGATGGAATGAGAAAATGCTACACAGAATAAGGTTGTATTGAGCATTCCTGGAAACCTTCATTCCAAGGTAACTGTCTCGGGAGATCCCCTGTATATGGAGGAGGCTTACGGAATTTGAAGCAAGGCCTGCTTAAGGCTGCGAGAACGGGGCCAGCATAACATGTAAACACCCAGACAGGAAGGAGCTCCGAGTCCACCAAGCTTGGCTTGGCAGCGAGGGATCATGTGAGTTAGGCTCTGGCTGAGGGTGACATGGGGACACTGAGCTCGTCGAGCTCCTGTAAGTGCTGTGTTCTGGGTTCCCCCCACCTGAGTGTGGGCTCTCGGGGTAGGCAGGGACAGTGTGCAGAACTCGGTGCCTCTTCCTCCATCTGCGATGCTCAGCATTCCCTCAGCCCTCTTTTCTGACTCTCCACCCTGACCCAGGCAGTGGGCAAGGTGCTGAGAGACAGGCATGGCCCCTGACGGCCCCTGACAGTCCACTGGGGAGGCAGACCTGTCATCAGACCGTTAGAGTAAATGTTTGTAAAATTACGGCCGTAACAGGTTTTATGAAGAGGTCTAGAAGGCACCACGAGAAGGTAGAACAGAGCATTGACAGAGTCTGGGAGGTCCAGCGGGGGCGGCGGGGGGGGCTTTCCTAAGATGAGATGCAGTTGCCTGAGCAGGAGCTACCTGTGAGATGGCCCGGGGTGAGCACTCCCAGGGGAAGGGATAGCATGTGCCAAGGCCCTGAGACAGGAGGAAGCTTGGTGCATTCCAGGGGCTGGAAGAAAGCCAGAGTGGCTGGAGGACATAAGACTGGGGAACATGCTGTAAGATGAGGCTGGAGAGGCAGGCAGAAGAGGCAACACGCGGAAGAGGAATCAGATGGACCCTGAGTATTTTAAGCAGTGGACAGCCTACAAGATAAGATTTGTAACACTAAGGCGGCTAATGCCTACAGCCCTTCCTGTGTGTCAGGGGCTGGACTGAGAACCTGCTGCATATTATCTCACTTAGCGCTCACAAGACCCGTATGGGGCAAGCTACTATGATTACCCCATTTTACAGATCAGGTTGTGAGGCTCAGAGAGGTTAAGGAACTTGCCTAAGGTTGCACAGCAAGTAAGTGGCAGAACCAGATTCAAACCCAGGCAGCTGGGCTTCAGAGACTGTGTCCTGAACCCTCAACCAATTCAGTTGGCTCTAGTGAAGAAGAAAGATTCAAGAGAGGCAAGAAAAGACCATCCTCATTTTTCTAAAAAAAAAAAAAATTAACTTTCACACCATGACAACCATACCTGTCCTCCCTGTTAGCCAACTATCCACAATCCTGTGAACTCGGGTGACTTCACCCTCACTTCCCAGCATCCCCTGGGGCCCCGAGCAGCTGACTCCAAACACACCTTGCACTTTCCGACAGCAATGGCTCCAACAACCTGTGTCCTCCACCTCGAATGTCCAACCCACAACCACTGGGTCTTCAAGGTCCATTCACAGTTTACTTGCTCTGCAAAAACGTCTGTCACCTCCCCAGGAGTAAGCCCTTCCTCTGCTCAATCAGCAAAGGCGATAACACACTGCTTGTACCACTGGGGGGCATATGCCACGCATTGCCCTGGATCAGAGCAGGGGGCCCAGGGCTCCTCCTCCAACTCTGTACTTACTAGCTGGCTGTCAGCTCTGCACTTACCTTTTCTGTGCCTCAGTTTCTTCTATAAAGGGGGCATAACAACAGTTCCCACCTTCACAGAGTCTCTACGGGAATCGAATGAGCACACCATGTCAAGCCAGGCCTGGCACAGAATAACTCTCCGTAAATGTTAGCCCCTCCTGTTATTACCGTTGGTGTGGGTATCTGGGTGCCTGTCTCAGCTCCCCATCGGATTATAAGAAGCAGGGACAAGGTCTTTAGAATACTTAACATATGTAGCATTTCATCGTTGCCATTGGCCCTGTTTGACAAGGAAACCGAATCCCAGAGAGGTTAGTAACCTGCTCAAGTACACAAAGCTAGGACATGGAGAAAGCTGGCTTCAGACCCATATGTAGTCTCAGGACTGCGTACCCTTTTTTTTTTTTGTTTAAATAGATTTTATTTATTTGAGAGAGACAGAGAGAGAGAAAGGGAGAACACAAAGGGAGATGGAGAAGCACACTCCCTGCTGAGCAGAGAACCTGATGTGGGGCTCAATCCCAGAATCCCGAGATCATGACCTGAGCCAAAGGCAGATGCCCAACCGACTGAGCCACCCAGTGCCCAGGGCTGTGTACTTTTGATGGCTGCACTGTTCAAGGAGGATTTCCCAAAGTGGGCACCCAATACGTCCCTAAATGGACAACCAGCACAGCCAACATTGCAGGACGCAGGAGGACAACCCACCAAACGTGGCTTACCCTCAAGGGCCTCCTCGCTGACCACAGATGGGGCTGAAGTCTGACACAAGCCTGTATGCAGGAGGGATTTTATCAGCAAGTCAGAATGGTAGAACCAGATTCAGGTCATGATCCAGACATGGTCAGATACAACCCTCCTTCTCCAGCCTAAAGAAGACTCAGTGCCCCACATCCCTGGCAGCAGGGCTCCTTCCACGACCCCCCCCCTCGGACTCCCTCCCAGACCTATGCCCTGGAGCCCCAGGCAGGAGAGGAACCAGCCTGTGCTCTCATGCTCCCCAGGGGGAAGGCACAGGGATGGTGAGGACGGGCCCACCCTGGGCCCAGTGGGAAGAGGCGGGACTGGCTGCATGGAGCTCCTTCCAGAATCTAGCCGGCCCCCAGTCCTTTCCTGCTGCGCAGTGAGCAGATTAACATCTGCAGCTCAGCCCATTCCAAATTAGATTATCTGCTTACTTCCTGTCTTTGATCGATTCACCTGCTGGGTGCCTTTCTCCCTCCCCACTCCTCCCCCGCCTAGCGAGATGCCCAGGGAACCTGCCGTGACTCACGAGGTCACCAGGCGGAGCGGCAGCAGGATCTGAAGGAGACAGGGGAGCTCACTCCCACTCCTGGCTCGAGCTTCCGCAAAAAGTCATCATTTAGGCCTTCCTAATAACAAGCCTGAGAAGTGCACACGTCTGCACGCCAGTGGTGGGAGGCAGGCTGACTTCCCACCCCTCCCGCCGCGCACGGGGTCAAGGATAAACTCGCTCTCGGGGCTCACAGGGCGCCTGCAAAACAGTGTCCTCGTCTGCTGGGGACACCAGATGCCAGCCCTACCTCTCCTCCCTTCCCAGGATATGGAAACACGGATGACGGAACAGAGGAGAGCAGGCAATCAGTTACCTGTTATACACGTGCATGCGTTCACACACACACACACACACACACACACACACACGCACACGCACACACACACACACACACCCCAACCCAGCCAGCACTCAGGCCCCAAAGAAGGCCTGCTCCCTGTTCAGAGGAAGGCTCCGATCACAGCTTTCACAAACCAACCTAAGGCCCCATTTATGGGATTTCTCTGTGCTCGCTGGCCTGAATCCCTCCTCAGTAATGCTCGGGGAGCAGAGGTCCCAGGCACATTAGTGTTCCCGGGGAAGTGGCATGTCATCCACGGGCCCAAGTGCTCCCCAGTGCTATTTCTCCAAGGGGCAGTCTGCTCTCAGGGTTGGATGAATATCTTTAGAGTTAAATTAAAATCCCCATGAAATATTTAGTTGGCTCGGCTCAGGGCTGCATACTGGCCTATGTGGGCAGATTTCAGAATCTGGCAGAGTCAGAAGGGGCCGGCCATTCGTCCACAGGTGAGGTGGTGTGGTGCGGGGGTCCAAGTGAATGCTGTTCACCTTTGACCTCTTGTCCCAGGCTCCCACTCACGGGCCATGGACCCTCCTGTCCTTCGGGGTCAGACAGAGAGATGTATGTTTAAATCCCAGCCCCGCCATCCACCGGCTGAGCCAAATTACCTCAAGTCTGGGCTTCGGTCTCCTGCTCTCTCAAATGGGCAAAATCACTTATGGTTGCTGGGAGGATGAGAGGTAACAACTATGTAAATGGAGCTCGGGTGTGGTCCTGCCTCTCACTGTCCCCTCTTCTGACTGTAGCCCGAGGAGGCTTTTGAGAAACTAATGGAGATTACACCGTTCTATACTATACTGACTTCTTCATCGCTTTTATGCCTGGGGACCCTTCTCGCACTCTGCTGAGGTCTCTTAACCCCTTCTTTAGAAACACTTACAGATGTTTATTCCATTCACTGTATTGCCTAACTGTAGGACGCAGAAAGACGGCTGTCAAAATATTTTTCCATTTTTGCGCTACTGGGGCACAGAAGAGACAGAGGTCAGTCTAAGAGCAACATTACAGTGACGCCAGCAATGACAATGGAGCAGGTGTGGTTAAAACATCACGACTATTTGTTGCCCACAGCTGTCATTGAAGGAAATAACATATTTGAGCTTAAGTTTAGGAAAAAAAAAAAAAAAGATGTCAATTTGTCCCTTCCAAGTTTATGGGCTGTGTTAATGCTATCCTCAGGCCCTCAGGTGTGCACGGACCCCAGGAAAGGAACCTGTACACACTTCTCAGCAAACAGGACAGGCTGACCCCAGAACAATGGAGGGATAGGGCACTGGCCCCCTGCACAGCCGAAACTCTATGTGTAACATCTGACTCTCCCTGAAACTTAAGGACTAATAGCGTAGTGGGGACCAGAAGCCTTACAGATAACAAACAGTCAATTAACGCCTATTTTGTATGTTGTATGTATGCTCTGCGGTATTCTTACAATAAAGTCAGCTAGGGAAAAGAAAGTGTTATTTATTAAGAAAATCAAAAGGATAAGAAACAAAACAGAGGAACATCGAGGAAAGGAGGGAGAAATTTAAAAGGATGGAATCAGAGAGGAGACAAAACCATAAGAAACTCTTTATTATGGGGGCAAACAGAGGGTTGCTGGGGGGGGCTGGGGTAACAGTGATGGACGGAGGGGCACGTGATGTAATGAGCACTGGGCATTATATGCAACTGATGAGTCACTGAATTCTACCTCTGAAACTAATAACACACTGTTAATTAATTGGTTTTAAATAAAATAATTTAAAAAATCATAAGGAAGAGAAAATACATTGTTCTGCATTGTAACACTGTACTGTATTTACAGAGAAACATCTATGTATGAGCAGACCCACGCAGTGGCAAACCCATGTCGTTAAAGGGCCAAGTATCATTCTTGACCCCAGCCCACCTGTGCCCTGCTGCCCACTCGCCACCCGTGGGCCACGCTGGCCTTCGTTCTGCTCCTCTGACCTCACAAGTTCATCTGCGTCTTCACACCTCCTCCTTCCTCTGGCTGCGGTATTCTGCCTTGACCTTGGCTGTGGCTAGTTGGGCTTTGTCCCACTGCTCAGATCTCAGAGGGCCTTCCTCATGTACCCATCTAAAGGACTCCCTCCCTGACACTCTCTGTCTTATTATCCTGTGTTATCTTCATAGCAAAAATGATGATGCAAAATTGTCCTCTTTGTTTATTCATTTAGCTGTTTATTTTCTAGAACGCAGTCTCCAGGAGGCAGAAGCCTGTACTTCCTTGTATGCACATGTACCCCCAGAGACTTGAACAAGGCCTGGAATGTGGTGGGTTCCCCATAAACATCTGATGTACGAACAGGGGAATCAAAGAAAGTAGGAGCTCTGTTCGCACTAATCTCTTACCTTGACTCTGTGCTGGGGGAGCAATTTTGTAGTCGTGTTTTGACTAAGAGAACACACTCCAGGGCCGACCTTGCCACTCACCAGCCACTTATCTTAGGCAAGTTACCTAATCTCTCTGTACCTCAGTCTCCTCATCTGTAAAATGGGGACCGGAATCCTACATATTGCATACGTGCTTTCCAAAGACCAAATGAATTACTGTGTGAAAGCCCTTAGAACAATGCCCAGAACAGGAGATGCTACAGAGGCATAAGCTCTTTTATTTGTGGGTTCCACATTAAAGGATCAACTTCAATTCTACTAAAAAATACTGTTTCAAAAACATTGGCATAGGTTGTGAGAAAATGCAAAGAAATCCTACAATTGGAAAAACCAACGTGCGTTATGTTCATGACACGGTGTTTGTGTGGTAGGGATGGGACAAAGAAGGAGCAGTGACAGCTGGGCCAAGCAGGTTACACCTGTGCCCTAAAGCCCTGAGATGCCTGAGCTCGGCTTGCTCACACCACCTTACCACATCATCATCCTCACCATCACACGCAATGTTCTGAAGACACGCCAGCAATCACGTGTCAAATAAAGAAAATAGAATCCTATTGAAATGTGTAAGGTGACACACTCATTTCTAATACAAACACCCCTATTCCCCCCGGAATCGAGAAATCCCTCCAGACAGTGAATTCACCAGCAGGCCAGGCACTGAGAGGCATGGAATTGCCACTCACAAGTCTGCACCCTCGGACCCGTCGCCCACTCTGGCACGGGGTGAGTGCTGGGGTGCCGTGCGGGGCCCCGCCACAGAGCACAGCTCACCGGCCACATGGGGATCAATCCTGCAGCCCTGACTTCATAAGCAGAAGGCTTGCACTGACCACACCCGCTCAACATCTACCTGGGGCCTCAAGGTTCCAAGTCGACACTGCGGGAGCAGGTCACACAAGCTCAGGCAAGTGGCTTCTGAGGAATCTGACCGTACCACTAGCCCACAGGGCTGTCTTGCTTTCATTTCCTTTCCCACCTGTCAGCCTTGTAATGAAAACCAGTGTCACTCAATAACCCCGTTATTAGGACAGTTTTGGTGGGATGAAATCAACGACCACCCGTTGTGAGAAGCACTGCTGAACTTCCAGAGGCTTCCCCGCTGTTCCTCTCTGCTCTGCGCCAACAAGTCCCCTGCATGTCTCTGCCCACACCTCACGATCCTGCTGGACAAGGAGGGAGGTCCCAGCCCTGCCTCACACCAGCCCCCAAGCTACCCAATGGCACGAGGAAGGGAGCAGTGATCCGACCAATCAGACCCAGAACTCGGGAAGCCCCCAGCCTTTCTCTCATCTCTTATCAGTACACGCACAAGTCAAAACCCTTGCAAAGGGCAGAAGGGCATTTTCTCAGGGATCCCTGTAGGTTTTTGAAGAGGCAAGAGAGAGAAGCCACATGAACCTCTGGCCACCCTTCTTGGGTGACAAAGCGTATTTGATCCACTTCTGAGAGGTGTCCCACTGTGTCCCACGTGGCTTGTGTGCCCACCTATAATCACATCCCCAAGGGGCTCTGCACAGACTGCTTTCGGCCCCACAACACCTGCTAGGTCAGCAGTAGCCAGTTTAGAGACTGGGGAATGAGTCTCAGCAGAGTCAGGAGGTATTAAATCGGAGATAGGGGAGGCGGGTGGGGGGTGGCCTCACTGGGTGATGGGCATTAAGGAGGGCACGAGATGTGATGAGCACTGGGTGTTGCATGCAAATGATAAATGATTGAAGACTACAGCTGAAACTAACGATGTACTCTGTTGGCTAGTTCAGTTTAAATAAAAAATTAAAAAGAAAAAAATCAGGGATAATGGCTAACTTTGGGCAGGAGGGGGGCTGTAGAGAGAAGAGGAGGCATATTGGTGGGGTAGGGACGAGGGTCATTCTGCGTCCTACTAATGGTGTTATTTCTTGACCTGGAGAGTGATCACACAGGTACCTTCCCTTTGAGATAATTCATCAAGCTGACACTTAAAGATCTCTGTACTTTTCTATATATCTATTTATATCTAAATTTTTTTTAAAAGTTCAGTGGTTTGCCCAAGCGGAAGAAAGAATGGTTACCTTTAAGTCTGACATGGAGCCTCGTGATGACTCTTTGAGAAAGAAAAGCCCAGAAAACACGCGGTGTGGGGGGTGCTACCACGGTCACAATAACTGTGCCTCAGGCTGGGGATTTCACACACCCCGAGAAAGGTCAGTTTAGGCCCAGCGTGTCTACTGTGCATCTCCGTGTAAACATCTGGGTGACTTCTAATTCAAGAAGGGCAGAAAGGAACAGCTGCATGTTTTAATTAGATTTGTATTTGCATCTGGATGCAGAAAAGTCTAGATCCCTCATCTGGTCCAAACAGCTGAACAGACTACAAAACTTCTGGAGGGGCCAACTCTTTGCTGAACACCAGGCCACGCCCCCGGGTAGCCGGTCCTCCCTGCTGGGAGCTGCCATCACCCTCCAGCCCTGGGCAGCCCCCACTCGAGGTGGGTCTTGAAACCCTGTCCGAGGGCCCTGGGTGTAAGTCTGCTCCTTGATAGCTGTGTGACCTCAGGCAACCCGCTTAGCCTCTCTGAACTTATTTGCTTGTGAGCAAAGCAGAAGGGTAAAGGCTTCTATTTCATAGGGTTGTGAGGATTAAATGAGCTAAGGTGGGGGCCTGATGCAGTCAATGTTCAGTGCCCAGTAAGTGCTCACTGCCATTGTTATGCTGTGGCTGATTCTAGAGTCCAGCCTCCTTCCTCTGCCTAGTCCCTTTGAAGCCACCAGGACGCGGCCTCTGCTGTGGGCTGCACCATCCTGCCCGGTGGGGGTTTCCAGACGGCTGAACCCTCCGACCTGATTTGCTGCAACTGACTCATCTTCACTTTCGGCCAGGATGACACCAACGGACACACTGGCTATACCTCCTGACCCCATCTCCTCTCTTTAGGTCTCCTGCCTGCGCCCCGCATTTCAGCACTCCCCAGCTGGGGCCCCAGCTAGGACCCCGGCCTGCCGTTCCACCACCCTCCAGGTCATGGCAGTCTGCTCCGGGTGTCTCCTGAATTGGGAGAAGGGATCCATCTGGCAGGAGTCGACAGTGTCTATCTGAGCAGTCCAAGTTTACTGACTGGGCCACATGCAGCCGTTTAAAAAAAAAAATGTAGGCCTTTGTTTTGCTGCCTAGATTGCAAATGTAGACACGGCCAGAGCAGGAGTTTGTCCCCAAGCAGGGGAGCCTATCTGAGGGCTGCAGAAGATGAGAAATAATTCCTCAGGTTCTGGAAAGGTCTGGAGCAGCACAGGGCTCGTGGCAGCTTCCATCGCTGCCAACGCTACCATTGGCACGAACCACACAGGCCTGGTTCTCACGCTGACAAATGGTGGGATGTCAGTGGCTCCTGACGAGCTCTAGGATGGCAAGAAAAATAGTCTGCGAATAAGCCCCACAAAGCCTATCATGATGCTGGCCAGGAACCATGAGATGGGGAGGCCAAGCCATGGCAGCGAGCAAGCTGAACTCCACAAGACCTTCTGGAGCAAATTCATTTCTGTGAGTGAGGGATGGCCAGAGGACAGAGGGAGCTGTCACACTGGGAGTCTTTGAAGCAGGCCTATCTAGTCAGAGGAAGACGAGAGCTGAGCAGGGCCTGCCTGCTGGGGCAGGGCGGGGAGCCCTGGCAGAAGGATCTGATGACTGAGGTCCCCCTAGGGAAGCAAAGCCTGGCGTGCGCTCAGGGCAGCTCTGTGCAGTAATTAAAAGAACATGCTGTGGACCCATCTGAGCTCGGAGCCCAATTCTGCCACTCCGCAGCCACGTGACCTTGGACAAGTTTAGTCTCAGAGCCTGTTTGCTGATCTACACAACGGGGGTGATGAGACTTTACCTGGTAAAGTTCTTTAAGGAATCAATGAGATAATATTTGGAAAGCAATTATTAGCACTGTCTCTGGTACATAGCAAGGGCTCACCCAACAGGGCCAGGATTATCTTTAGAACACTTTCCAGCCAAGGGACAGGCAGAAGGTCAGCAGAGGGGGGCACGAGGCCTGGAGCACAGCACATGAGTCTCAGGTGAGGGGCACTCAGAAGGCCACAGGCAGGTGATCCTCGAGCCTGCTCTGTGATGTTCAGGCCTCTGTCACCCCTCAACACACAGACTCAGGGAACAAAGCCAGCAAGTACAATGGGGACAAGGTTTATGCCAAAGGCAGTTAGAAGATAAATATGTGTGTGTGTGTGTGTGTGTGTGTGTGTGTGTGTGTGTGTGTGTGTGTGTGGTAGGGGCTGCACAGCCAGCCAATTAGGCCAACTAGAGCTGGACAGGTAGACAGTGGTAGAGCTGTG
This sequence comes from Lutra lutra, assembly GCF_902655055.1. NCBI lineage: Eukaryota > Metazoa > Chordata > Mammalia > Carnivora > Mustelidae > Lutra > Lutra lutra. The sequence goes on along the minus strand of NC_062287.1, from coordinate 16,712,407 downwards.
ACTCGGGGAACATATCAGGAGACCCTGGGTCCATTTTTAGAACCAGACAACTAACCCTGGACATTCCCACCTCATGGGGAGAAGACAGAGGAGTGGGGTTCCTGAAGTTCTTCTTTCTCAAGACAATATGGGCATGCCAAGGGGGGTGGGGTTGGGCGTGGAGGAAGGGGAGGCAGGGATTTATGGGAACCTATGCAGGCCGCACGGCTGCTTGTGAAAGGGCAGCCCCAGAGAAGGCATCAACTCCAACAGCCCAACCTGCTGAACGCAGCAGTAGACCTAGACCACGGGTGTGCTTTCCCTAGTACTAGTCCCAGGGGTTGTCTGAAGATCTATAGCTAATTCTTGGCATTGGGCTGTTCTGTCCAGGCTCTAACTTCTTTGGGGTCAGAGGTTGTAATGGTTCGTTCTTTGCCTTTATAGCATCCCATCCATCTGTCCATCTGTTTGTCTATCCATCCATCCACCTATCCATCCAACAATCTGTCCACCTACCCATCTATTCATCCGTCAATCCATCCATCCATCCTGTAATTACTGAGTACTACTGTACTATGGGTCCTATGTTACCATTATGCAGATGAATAAGACAGATGTAATTCCTGATCTCTGAGAACTTACATTCTAGTGAAGGGAGACACACAAGAATCAAATATTCCCATAATAAGCAAGATGACTTTAGATGATGATGATTTCATGGAAGATAATGCAACAAAGTAATGTGGTAGAGTGTGAGTAAGAGAAAGGATGGAAGTCCCTTAGGGTGGCAGGGAAAGAATGCTTCTCAGAGGAGGTGACACCTGGGTTAGACATAGATAATGAAAGGGAAACAGCATTGGAGACTTGGGGAAGACAGGTTGCCAATAGAATATAGAGCAAATGGGGCACCTGGAGGGCTCAGTTGGTTAAGTGTCAGCCTTCAACTCAGGTCATGATCTCCAGGTCCTGGGATCGAGCCCTGCATCAGGTTTCCTGCTTGGTGGGGAATCTGCTTCTCTCTCTCTCTCCCCCTCTGCCCTTCCCCACTGCTCATACTCTCTCTCCCTCTCTCAAATAAATATATATATTAAAAAAAAAAAAAGAATGAAGAGCAAACATATGGGCCATGTGCCAGAATGAAGCATGTTGTGTCCAAGGGACCAAGACAATGTCAGTAGGGATGCAGCACAGAGTAAGAACCAAGTGATGGAAGAGTCAGAGCCTTGTGGGCTCTGAACCAGTCCTTCAGACCCCAGCGGTTTTAGTGAAACGGTGGCCGATGCAAGGCAGAGCATGGGGGAAATGGATGTACTCATTTAACAGGGAAGCAAAAGGTAGCCCAGGAAGATTCAGCCACTAATTTAAGGTTCAGGGAAAGACCCTGACTTTCAACTCAAGCCCAAGAGGACACATGGACTTACCAGCCCCTCATCACATAAAAGAGGTGCCTCCTCCCGCAAGAGATGGCCCAGAGAGCCCTCCCTCTGGAGGGAATTTCTGTTCCTTGTGCCCCCTTTCCCCACAAGGGTAAGAAAAGAGGGGGTTCAGAACAACATAGCAGGCCACCACCATTGCATAGAACCTCTGGAAGGTTGCGGGACCTCCCCCACTATAGGAGCAGGACTGGGCCTGGGCTGCTTGCTCTGTGTTGATCTGGTAATTTTATACAGTGACCAGGCATGGTGTAGCCAAAGGACACAACCCAGGCCATCCCGGGACAGGGAAGAACCCAGCCCGGGCTGTGTGCTCCTCCAGGAGCAGGTGGACATGTCTGCGTGCGTGTGTGTGTTGGACGGACAGGGATGGATGGCGGGGAGGCTAAGGACCTGAGCTGTGAGCCTGAAGAGGAAGCACAAGCACAGCCTCCTGTGGAGAGATGGGTAACAGATGCCTGCGACAGGAGAGAGAGGGCTCACGCTCCCTGAATGACCACAGGACAGGCACACTGCAGGTCACTGATTCGTACTCCAACCCGGAGGTGGCCGCTAGCATTTCCATTTTGAGGATGAAGACACAGGGGTCAGGAATGTTGGGGGACTTGCCCTCATGGCTCCCATCTGGCAGAGCAGGGATCTACACGAGGGCCCGAGAGACAGGAAAGGTATGTGAGGACAGGGATGAGCACAGTCAGTCCTTCCATCTCTCCACCGCGTGTATCCCAATGACTCCCAAAGGCAGAGCAGGCCCAGCTCTGCCCTCCCGCTGGCCTTTCCCCATGACCTCCTGTCCTTCTCGCCCTCAGACTCATGTCATGCACATCTCTGCCACCTAAAGCTATTCTTTTTCCTTGTACTATTTCTCAGTTCATGACTTCACCAGCCACCTGTCAGCCAAATCAGAGAGCGGGAGTCAGCCTGGAGTCTGCCCTTGCCCTCCCTTCCCTGCTCTCCCCCTGTTCGATAACCAAGCCCCATCCATTTCACTTCCGCAAAGCCTGCTTCATCCATTACCGCGACTTGACTCTCAGTGCTGCTGCCATTATTCACGTCTTCATTTGAATTATTCAGTAGTCTCTACACTGGTCTTGTGGCTTCCAGGGCCTCCCCATTCCATCCGTCTACTGAGCTGCATGGGCACTGATGGTTCTCAAAGTGGAGAGGCACGGGCACCAGCGGTTCCCAAATTGGAGATGCGTGGGCACCAACTAGGGCTTTCGAACTTGAACGTGCATCACAATTGCCTGAAAAGCCCGTTCAGAGGCAAACTGCTGGGCCCCATGCCAGAGAATCTGATTCAGTAGGTCCGGATGGGACCCCTGAACTTGGATTTCGGGCAAGTCCTGGGTGATGCTGTTGCTGCTGGCTCAAGGACCACAGTTTGAGAACCAGGGCTCTAGAACCTATTTCTACACCAAGGATCCAATCGTGCCACTCCTCTGCTTACAAACGCCAGTAGCTCCCTACTGTCTTTAAAACACAGTCCCAACTCCTCACGGTCATTCTCATTACCTGCCCTAGATGCGCCTCTCAGGCATCACCAGCATCAAGCTACTGACCTCCCTTCAGCCTGGGAAGAGAGTACAGTGCACGACTCGTGTTCCTTAAAGCTGTCAACCATTTCAGATGCTGTGTCTGCCTACACAGTTCCCTGCCTGCAACTCTTTTCCCCCTGGTGCTTGTCAAATTCCTACTTGTCCATCAAGGTCCAACTTGACTGTACCTCCCTTTCAGGCATCTCAGTGAGTTAGAATGACTGTGGACTTTGATGTCAGACAGCTGTGACTTTGAATTCAAGATCAATCCCTTGTTAGCTGTGTGACCTTGAATTAGCCTCTCCACTAAGCTGGGGCCAACCTCAGCGTCTTCATTATAAAATATAAATAATAATAGTTATCCTTCCAGATTGTTGTTGGAGAGGAACTGATATATGACAAATGCCTGGCAAGGAGTAGACAGTCAGTAAACGACAGCTATTATTATCATTAGCTGTGCTCCAAAGTTCTGCCTGGCTTCCTGGGGACGAAGTCTTTCCCTTTTTCTCTGTGTTCCCACAAAGTTTTGTGTGATTCTATTTTGCATATATCACACATATGGTCGCATGATTTTCACATACCCAGTCCCATTCCCAGTGTGGTTGGGGCCATGCTATGACATATAAAAGCTCATCCTCCCAGTAGATTTAGTGGGCACGTGGTTTGGCCAACAAAAGTCTCTCTCTGTAAGAAGAGGATCTACAGGTAGTTACAGGCTCAGATCACACTGCATGCTTGGCGAGCAGCGTGAGGGCTACGTTTCAACTCCCATTCACTCCTTATATAATATACAACCTGTGCAACTGTATTTGGAGGTTCCATGTATACAGCATGTGAGTTCAGTGGAAGTAAAGACTGTGCCTTACCAACCTGAAGCCACAACTGAAGTTGAATCAGTGCATCCAGGGGCAGATAATGTTGGCTGAGGATGGGAATATCTCAACAGGACGAGTAGGGTCCTGGCCTCAGGCTCAGGGATAAGCTTCTTGCTCCTGGGAAAAAGGGAGCCCAAGGACCAGGGTGAGCTATATGAGAGACTCGGGCTTGAAGAATAATCAGGAACTGAATTATTAGAATTGGGTGGTGAATAAGAATGTGCTTTGGGGACCGAGAGAGAGGTTAAGTGCCTGATACTGAACTGGAGTTCTTGAAAGCTCTCTTAGAGCCCAGAGCCTGAATGAGCCCGCAGATAACATCTCAGCTCTGCCATGTGGGTGGGCAGTTAGGACCAGAGGACCCTCAGAAGATAATAAGATACCCTCTTCTATAGCTTCCTTCCCCACCCCTGGCCCAAATCAATTCCCTACTGCCCGTCTCTTCTGTGAAACGGCAAGCCAATCTCTTGGAAGGCTTTTAGAAATGCCTTAATTAATACATTTCCATTTCTTTTGCGGACTCCTCATTCCCCTTAACAGCTGGACTCCATGGGGAAGGCGGAAATAATTCCCAAGAAGTGAGCCTTCTGACAATTTCCCGGGCTGCTTCTAGAAGCCCATGGGGTTTGGAGGAGTTCCCAGTCTGAAGCAGCTGACATAGCTGTGAACACGGCTGAACTCCACCCTCCCCCTGCCCCTGGACATGTCCACATCCACTCCCATTGTGGAAGAGAATGACCACAAGGATGGAAGGACAGGGAGGCAGAGCCCTGAGGTCTTTTCCTGAATCTGGGCTGACCTTTTCTGCCACTCACGCTTTTGAAGACTGCTTTAGGGGACATAAGGATTTAAGCTGTTCACCTTCGGAGTGGTGTACAATGTCATTACTTGGTCCTGCCTGGCTCGGGGCTCCCCTAGCCACAGACTCACATCTCTTGTGGCCACGATGGAGCAAACATTTCTTCAATGTGCCCGTCTCCCCCTACTTCTACATCACCAGGACGGTAACCTTCCAAAGACGGAACCAAATCTGGTCTGCCCTTTGGTCCCAGACCCCTAGCACTGTGACCTACACAGTGCTACACAGCTGATTCAGACTATTTGATTGATAGCCTGGTTTTCTAAGCCTTGACTTGACAGCTGGGTTGCCACCAAGGGACGGCATCAAAGGACGAGGGGTGATCTCCCTAAGTTTATGCACGGAATACTTAGTGCATGGTGCCTTGTTCTGTAGGATTCAAAGCAACTGTTTAGTAATGCTTTGCTGTGTTCCAGGCACCGTGTTGGGTACATAGGGAGGTCAAGATGAATAAGATGCTGTGCTTGCCCTCAAGGAGCTGCCAGTCTTCCTTCCACTAAGAATCTATCCCAACAGCCTCCATTCAGAAGTCATTTTTGCCTCCTACGCTGCTATTCAAGTATGATGTACTTTGTATATCTAATTTAGGACTTATCCCATACCACCTTGTGTTAAAATAATTTCTGTTTCTCTGCCTGCCCTTCTAGTTGGAGAGCTCCTAAAGGGAAGGGACCTGGTTTCAAATTCTAGCACTCCTGGGTGTTGGCCTCTCTGAGGCTGTGTGTTCTTAGTCTGTAAAAAGGAAGCAGTTACAATAACACCCACCTCCAGGAGAAGGGGGTTGAGGATATAAGTGTCAGCCAGGTGTCCCCCTCCAGCCGGCCACTCAGAGCCATCTCCCTTACTGCCATTTTCCTGGAGCAAGTCTATTCCTTCCTCCCCATTATTCCAGCAAGCAGACACAGAGGACAGGAAAACTCGGCCAAAGTCACTCCCTGCATCTTGCGGGCCCCTTGCAGGGCAGCGAGAGGAGCTCCTGTGTCGTGCCTGGCCCTTGATACTCCTACGGTCTTTCACTCCTGGGGACTCAGCTTTGAACTAAGCCGAGATGTCACCAAGTGTCTGGAGCAGAGGAGACACACATGGCTAAGGGGAGCAAGAAGGAGGAGGACATCTGAAGGCCTTGGCAGAACCATCTGCTGAACCTGGGGGCTCACCCTACCTTGGCCTATGGCTCTGCAGCCCCAGTCTTGTGGGGTGCAGGCAGGGTGCTCCTGAACGGGGAGAGGGAAGCAGTCACAGAGGTAGACAGGTGAGCCCCGCTGCACTGGTGGCCGCCGAGACAGTCGTCTCCGAAGGACGGGAGTGTGGCTGTAGTCTCAAGACCGCTTTATCAGCTTTTTATCAGGTAGGTAAAAGGAGGTGCGTGACAGAAAAGCAGCTTTGAGAATTGGAAATGAGACAGAGTAGTGTAAAGGCAGGCACTGCTGAGAGGGAGGGCAGGGGCGGCTATGGCCCAACATGCGGTCCAGGGCTCTGGCCCTTTTCTTCTCAAGGACAATGGTACGTGAATAATGAGCCAGACAAGATGAATTTCCTCCCTTCCCAAGCCTCTAGGAGTCATAAGCCAGCATGGCAACAAGACACACCTCCCTCAAGATGCTCTTCCAGAAAGGACCTTTCCCAGAGTCAAACAGCCATTGTCTTCCCCTGAGAGGCAGGTACCCAAATCTGCACTTAAAGGCCTTCAGGAAGGGAAGCCCAAGCCCCTCACCAGGTCCTAGAATCAAATGCTGAAGTCCCTATGTGTCACCATCTTTTACCGGGCATTGCTCCCACCATGGCTTGACAGCCTTGACTCGGATGACCATCTGTCCACCTGGATCATGGGACAGATGCCTAATGAGTACGCCCACATCTGGTCTTCCCTTGTCCCCTCCATTCCCCTCTCTGCTGCCACAGGAACCTTCAGGAGCCAAAGCCAATTAAGGCACTCCCATCTTCGAACAAAACAGACCACCGTGTTCTTCAACAGCTCCCCTTAAGTCTTCTGGACAGCTTAAATATCCAAACACATAAATCTGATCACAATGGGCCCCTGACTATAACTCTACTCTCCTCTGCTCCTTCCCATGTCTGACTCCAGCCACACAGAACCGCCTACACTGGTCGGTCTGTATCTCGGCCTTGGCTGCACCAAGGATAGTCTTTTCTACCAAGATGATCCTTCTCCATCCTCACTACATCCTTTCCTTGGTGAGCCCTTCCCCACTCACATGTGCCCATACTTCTACCAGACCTGCCCCTGTCACTCACTACCTGCCTGACCTTAAATAGGTTCCTTGTCAGCTTTGTGACTCAGTCTCCTCATATGCAACATTTGTTGTGAGGACTAAAGGAGTTAATACAGTCAAGTGTTTCAAGTGCTTAGAAGAGTGCTGGGCTCATAGGAAACAATAAATGTCAGCCATTATCATCATCATCATATTATTATTACTATCACTATTAATATATCGCCCTGTACCATAATTCTTGCTTTACCTGTCTGCCTCTTAAAGTGATGCTGGACTCCTTACTGGCAGCTGTTCACATCCAAATAGTGCCTGTTAGAGAATGGGAACTTTGATGAATGAATGAATAAATGAATCAATCAATCTATCAATGAGTCAGTGAATGATCACTGAAGCCCATCTCTTCCTGATTTGAGGAAATTCAGAAACCAGGCCTTCCTGGGGAAGATAGAGTAAAATTCTCCCTGAGCTTGGCTGCTGCATGGGGGGAAGAGTTGAACACAGAGTTTTAGCCCCTTGGATTGGCATCTTTCTTTTAAAGAACGGAATTCTATGACCTATTTGCAGTTAAAATATTCTCTGGCTTCATGGTGAAAAGCAATCCCAGGGGACTTGCTGTGGTATTTTTTTAGCTCCGCAAAATATCTCTGGACAGCCTTCCCCATTGGTCAAGGTCACTCAGGGCCCACCCCACCAGGTCTCTGGCAAACTTGCTCCTCAATCCTTTCTCAAAGGGGCCCAGTAGAGGAAATGGAACAAGGCATTTCAGCTTCATTTACACTTAATTCATCAAAATGTCACTGGTAAGAGCTATTTGATGTCAAAGGCTTATGAGCCTTGATTCTAAGCCTTCCAAAGCCCTTTTCTCTTTGAACCTAATGTGCCATCCTGCCAACATGGTGTTGAATGCCAACAGGGTGGATAGTTCTGCACTTCAAAGCTAGAGGGGGACTCTTTCTCTTCCTGAATGTGCTTTCGAGCTGGGTCCTATGGATGTGAAATGCAGTCCCTCCCCTTCAGGATACCAGTGCTCCGGGCTTCACCAACAAGGATGCCTCACCCATGCAGAGTGCGACAGGAAGGGGTCATGGAGGTCCTCTGCCCAGATCTTTCACCTTCCAGATGGAGTGCAATCCCTTAATGGGCCAGAGCCAGATGTGGATACCAAGTCCCAGGCACCCTCCAAATCCTCCGGCTAGAAGGACATCTCCGAAGTGAATGCCAGTTGTGGCTTCACGAGGCTGCCCTTCCCAGGGGGCTGCCAGCGTGGATTACTAGGACTCAAAGCCTAAGCCTGACCCTGCCCCGCCACTCACCGGCTGTGGGACACTGGGAGAATCATTCTGTACTCCTAAGCCTCAGGTTGCTTTTCTGTAAAACAGGGATAGGATTACCTACTTGATAGCGCCGTGGTGAAAAGTAAAGCATGAGTGATTGTGCAAGTGGTTTCGGACCTGAAATCACGGCACAAAGGGGAAGCAATACTGAGACAGCACCCTGGACAGAGACACGCCAGGCAGTTCTGCTCCCCAGCTATCTGCTGCCTTGGGAAGACTGGAGTGTCGGTGAGAACTCGAGAACCCTACCCGGTGTTCTGTCCCAGGCCTTGTGCTCAGTTCTGAACTCTGAGCAGCCCTTCCCATAGTGAGTTCACTTTAAGCAACAGCCCAGCCCTCTGCTCCACGGCTCCCTCTAGCTACAACCCCTTATCCCGCTTTCCTACAAAAGCTAAGGCTTCTTTAAAGACCACACCATCAGCCTTGACCATGGCCATCAGATCTCAGTCCAGCTCTGCACTGAGACTGCTCCAGCCAGTGACTCCCATCTTAGTAAATCTGAGAAATGCTTTTCGGTACCTCCTTTCAAGGGCTGCAAAACTTCTTTATCCTTTCTCTTTCTGTGGCCTTTAGAAGCCTCTTGGGGATGTGTTTTTTTTCCTGGGGCATTCTTCCCCCCTCATGGCGTCAGCAGCCACCTCCGACTCACGGGGCACTCTAGAAGCTACTGCCTCAGCGTGCCGAGCCCACGGTAGCCAGCTCTCTGCGGAACACCTCTCTACCTGGACGTCCAAAACGCATTTCAAAGTTCCCAGTTCCAAAGCGAAATTCGTCCTCCCTTTTCCTCCCACCCTGATTTTCTCTTGAATTTTCCACCTCAAGGATTAGCAATATCATCTACCCTGATGTCCAAGTTAGAAATCTGGGAGTTTTCTTACTGTGGCCCTTCTCTTGCATTGTCCACACTCTTTTGGTCCCTGAGTCTTGAAGATTGATCTATTAAAGGGTTTTCAACAGGTTACAAAACAGTACATCCATTATGACCCCATTGCTATTGTTACTTCTGTAAAGTATATATATTTGTTAAGAAATCCTAAGGGATGATAAACTAAAATGTTAACCAGGGGTACTACTGGATGCTGCAACAATTAGTAATATTTTGTTTTTTAAAACATAAATTTTTAAAAAGATTATATTCTTCTGTATAGAAGAAAAACTGTTACCTTTCAGATAGCCTTTGGATGTGTACCTTCTTTGAACTCCCAAGCTGCATTTGGGTCTCACCACCTCTTGCAACAGTGAAGCCTTCTCCATGGTTTCCTTGACATTGTCTCACCCCCCACCCCCATCAGCTGTCCCTGCTTCACATCGCCGGAGGACACATGGGCCCTTCATCAGCGACCATTGTCTGCTTCCTAACCTCATTTCCCACCACGATCCATTTGGATATTCTAACCTAAGATGGAAACTATCCATGCACCTTCGGCCTAGGATCTCGTGCTCCCTCCTCCCAGCATGCTCTTCTCTCTCCATGTCCCTCCATGTCTGGTCAACCTCTCTTCATCCTTAAAGATACTGGTGAAGTGTTACCTCCTGCAAGTGTCTCTCCTAGATGTCACCAGCAGAATTAGAAGCCCGTTCTCCAGCCCTCTCTCTATATCCCCTGCTCTTCCCCATCACTGTCTTTCTCATCATGCTTTCAGCCAACTCCCCACCAAAGAGTGCCCTGGGGCCTATCTTATTCATTTTTGTGTCTGAATGCCTCGAACAATTTCAAAGAAAACTCTAAATAAGTTTATTGGAGTGCTACAGGAGGACCCCTGAGACAGTTCCTGGGGCACCTCCCACTTCACACTATTCTAGTCCATCCCCTCCTCTCTACCAAATACACCTCCACCGACACACACCATCACTGTGGGCAGGCCTGCGGGCTCATTGGAGAAGGCTCTGACTCAGGCAAAATGAATCCAAACCCAACAGCCTCCCTAAAGAGTCACCCTTCTCATCTCCGCTGCTCAAACAGAGCACAGGCATGAGAGGCCATCTACCTGGTCCAGCTGATGGGAACGTACTTGTCACAGGATCTGTGCCAAGAGAAAGATTCTGGTGATCTCCAAACAGATGCTGTAAACATGCTCGAACACTCTTCTGCAACTAATACGCCATGTGTCTGGGCCCAAGGACCTTGGGTCAGCAGGTGACAATGGACATGAACTCAGAGGCTCTAGAACACCCACAGGAGAGGGTCCACACCTCTGCACTGCTCTCCGTCTCACTCACATGTGCGGGAAGCTGCTGTATTCTTCAAACTCTCTAAAGGAAGAGACTTCTTAGGTTCCACCCCCCGTGTGGGGTGTGTGGTCCCCCTTTATGTCCAGTTTTCTTCTCTCCTGCTGCAGTTCTAATAGTCCTCACCTTGCTAGTTGTCCAGGGGAAGCTGGTGGGCAGCCCTGTACACACACACACACACACACACACACATACACACACTCACACCGGGTGCCTTCCCCTCTGCACGCTTTCTTTCCCCAAAGCCACAAGTGCCTTCAGGACAAGCCCTGAGCCCTGACACAGAGGCCCTGGCCCAGAACCACTACACCCCCATGAAGAAATCTCAGGCTTACCCCGGTGTGATGCTGTAAACAATTGTTTACATCCTTAGCTATCAACATGACTGGCTTAGTTTCATTTTTCGAATGGGGAAAGGCCATTTCCTTAAGCAAAAAAGGGGCACTGAGACACCTGGTATGCCTTAATGAGCCTAGTCATAATCACTCCTGAGGGACACCTGGCTGGCTCAGTCAGTAGAGCAGGTGACTCTTGATCTCGGGGTTCAAGTGGGCCTAGAACTTACTTTAAAAAAAACAAACAAACGAGGACTTCTGCTCAGTGTTACCTGTGGCCCCAGGCAGGTGGCCTCACAGCAGCTGTGTCCTCACAATCCATGGCACATTCTATCACTTCCTTAGTGGCTGAGGCCCTGCCAGCGTGGCATTCCACCCTCCCAGCTGGCCTGGCCTACCGTCTGCTCCTCCTGACCCTTCGTGGAGCCCCACCTCACCCCTTCTTCCTGTGCCTCCAGCCTCAAGCCCCGAAGCTTCCCGAGGCTGCTGAGAGACAGGAGTATGCAAGGCCTCCTGGGACCCACGTTGCATAGGCTCATCCAGCCACAGGCAAGGCCGCGGGCAGGGAGGTGGCTCAGCGGCTTAGGCCCGTCCACCGTGGCTGGCTCTAGGGGTGCTGTCACTGTTGCCTCAGGATCTGACTTCTTTGAAGGTGGCCATGGGGTTCTGGGGCACAACCTGGAAGCATGGGGAATGTGACCCTCTATGGACTGAACCTTAGCCAAGGAGAAATGAGACTTGGCACATCCGGAAGGAGGTGACCGGAAACAGGAGCTCAGAAGGAGGTGACTGGAAACGGAAGCTCGGGTCCGTCTAGCATCAGGATCTGTGTCCTCTGAGACCATGAGCGCTGAAGTCAGAGAGACCTGGGCTTCAGTGCTGACTCTGCACTTACTAGCCATGTGATCGTCAACCTCTCTGAGCCTCTGTTTCCTCAACTGTAGAAGGGGTAGATTCAGGGGTGGTGGGCTTGGAAGTTTCTTCTGGCTGGAACATTCCAGGCTCTGCTGTTGCAGCCTCTGAAATGTCCCTGTCTAATCACACAGGATGGATCCAGGATTCAGGACTAACGTAAACCAAGGGGACCATCTTGGCAGGCATATCAAAGCCTGGGGTCCCAGCATCACCCACTCCTGCCCAGGACCAACCCCACTGGCATTCAGACAGCCTCTAGGCCTATTCTTCCAAAGGGAAAAGACGTCCCTCCCCTGCCGTCTTGCCTCCCATGACCGGATCCCGCTGCCCTCTGATGCATTCTCATAGCTCCTTCTACTTTGCCTCCCTTGCACTTGTGGTTGGAGATAATATAGTAATATTTTTTGATTTTTAAAAAGATTTTATTTATTTATTTGACAGACAGAGATCACAAGTAGGCAGAGAGGCAGGCAGAGAGAGAGGAGGAAGCAGGCTCCCTGCTGAGCAGAGAGCCGGATGGATGCGGGGCTCAATCCCAGGACCCTGAGATCATGACCTGAGCCGAAGGCAGAGGCTTTAACCCACTGAGCCAGCCAGGCACCCCTGGAAATTATATAGTAATATGCTCTCTCATCCATCTCTCACTGGTAAGATTTATGAGGGCAGAGTCCATGTTCATTTTGTCCCCCACTGTATCTCCAGCATCTGAATAGCAGAAGGTATCTAATAAGTGGTTATGGAATTAATGATTTTAGGAATTAATTAATTAGTATTACATAGCCAGTGGGGCGCCTGGGTGGCTCAGTGGGTTAAGCCTCTCCCTTCAGCTCAGGTCATGATCTCAGGGTCCTGGGATCGAGCCCCACAAGAGGCTCTCTGCTCAGCGGGGAGCCTGCTTCCCCCGCTCTCTCTGCCTGCCTCTCTCCCTACTTGTGATCTCTCTGTGTCAAATAAATAAATAAAATATTAAAAAAATATATTACATAGCCAAGTCTTGATGAGACCAAAGCAGCAGTGTTTGGTCCTTTGGTATGGAAATGCATGTCATTGAGCCTCAGACTCCCCTCCTCTCCCTGCCGGCCTGTGTCAACGCTCCTTAGGGGGCTTCTAAGGGGACTGGCTATACACTAACTCTGCCATCCCTGAAGTCACCCTACCAGTCACCAGGCAGCCCAAGGGTGCTGAAAAAAATGGGCTCAAGGTAACCAAGCTGGTTGGGAAGAGGAGGAGGAAAAGGCCCGGCATCTCAGCTCTCTGGGGTTTAACCACTGGGCTGCACGGCGGCGAGATGCAAACCAGAAATCTGTTCCAGGAGGGGCTCTGGGACTGAATGGAGAAGCAGCACACGCGTCCTTTTGTGCTGAAGCAAGGGCATCGCTGGCAGGGTAGGCTCGAATCTCAAAGAGAGCAGACAGCTCTCGGAAGAAATCTTCACCCCCAACCCCTGCCCCTATGAGATGTTCCCAGGGATCCTTCTAGGCCTTCTGCAGCCTTCTGTTGATTGATCAGTCCTCTGTGTGTAAACGTCTCCCTGGGATCAAAGCCTCACTTCAAAATCAGCTCACACTGGAGCATTCACAGTTCCCTGCACGAGTCTGGTTGTGTATCCCGCTGGGTCATTGCAAATGCTGTCTATCCTGCCAGGCCACCCTTTCTAAGCACCCCTCCTCCTCCGCTCTTCAATATCTTCCGTGCTCATGTCCAGATAGAACTTTCATGATGCACCACCAAGGACGGCTTTTTTAACAGCCTAACATTTTTATCCTTGAACACTAGGATGACAAAAATTTCCCATGTCCCCAGTGCGGTACATAGGAAGGGTTAAAATCATATTAACTAGAGAGAGCAAGGTCAGGGGGAAAAAAAAAGAAGGAAGGAATGAAAAGAAAAAAGTCAGACTGAAGGGAAGGGAGATGTGGAGGGAGGGAGCATCAAAAGGAAGGAGACAGGAAGGGCCTGGACAGAAGGATACCTTTCTCCGTGACATCACAGTCCAGCTGCAGTGGTGGGTGGTGGTGGGAAGACCATGGGTCCTGGTGTTAGACAGATCCAGGTTCAAATCCCGGCCCCATTTCATATTAACCTGTGGCTTCTGACAAGCCATTCAAGCCCTCTGAGCTTCAGATGGCTCGTTTGTAAAATGAGGATAACAACTAGCTAAAAGCTATGTTTAAAGAGGATTAGAGATAATGTATGTAAAGCACCTTGCACGTTGCTGTTCACAGAGAGGCTGCAGGAGCCCTGCAGGGGCTCCTTCTGCACTGGGAAAGCACAGAGGGGGAGAGGGCTTGGTTCAAGGTCGCGCTAGGAACCCAGGTCTGAGCTCTCTGCACAGAATTTCCATCAGCAGGACTCTGGCCACAAAAACTCGGTTATGGAAACGTGGACACTGAATCAGTAACGACTTAATTAATTTTTACGGGTGTTAATAGTGTGTACCAAGAAAGTAAGAGAATTCCCCCTGGAAGAACTTTCTCTATCATTGCTCTAATTGAGCAGGTGACTGACATTCTGTGACACTCACCTGCATTTTAACCAAGTCCCCACATTTGCCCTGGAAACCTACAGCCTATCCAAGTGCACCTTGACTCTGGGTCTGTAAGAGCACATTAACAACCACAGACAATAAGACGAGAAGCAAGATAACCATAACCATGACCAATTGCTCTGACAGTCCATTCCTTTCCCCCTGCTATTTTACCATATCTCCCCTGACAGCACCTCTCCAGTGTCAAAGTCAAAGGATGTGATGCCTTCTGCTCTCCCAGGCCTGTCCAAGCTCTGTCAGGGCTACTACCGAGCAGTGAAATCATCAGAATACACAAAAGCACCAGGCTCATCCAGAAATGAACCCCAAACAATCAAATCCATGTTGTTTGGTCAAAACGTCCATTACCTGGAACAGGTGCTGAGCTGGGAGAGCCATAGGGCAGGGACCATGGTGGTCTCGTTCACCGATGTGTACCAGCCGTGCCTCGCTTGGTGTCGGCTCAGAAAAGATTTGTGCAATGGACAACTACATGAAAAATGCACGATGGACTGAATACGTGGATGGCTCACGAGTATATGGTACGACCTTATGCCCTTCTGCCTCCCTCCCTGGCCCACCTCCAAGTCCAGATCACCTCCCCTCTCCATACCCTTGCGATCAGCTCCCCGACCATTCCCGTCCAGGTGCCGTTGGCCTCAGGAACACCGTACACGCCGTCCCCGACCAGGCGGATCTTGTAGTTGAACCGGAGGATCTCTGCCAGCTCCTTGAGCATGTCCACACAGAAGCCCTCGTAGCGGTCATTGCCTTCCATCTCCTGGTGGTTCCCCTTCAGCATTAAATACGGGTTTTCCTGCAGCAAAACTGGGCAGCTGTCATTCTCATCTTGTTCCTGGTGTCTCAGCCACAAGGGATGGGGGTGCCAAGGCAGAGGGAGGGGAGGGGAGAAGAGGAGGGGGAAGGGAGTGATGCGGGTGATGGGAGCTGCTCTGGAGGTGGCAAGGAGCTCCCCTCCCAACCTCGAGGCACTTCTCTTACCAGGACCACGCAAGGGTCCCCAGTGCACAGAGGATTGAGCTGAAGACCCTCCACCTTGTTCAAGGTCATCATCCAACCTTACCCCCCATTCCATCCATTCTGCCTTTCCCTTCCTCTTGTCTACTGCACGCAGACCTATCACAGGACATCATGAGATACTAGGCTACCGACAACACAGCAGGGCAGGGTAAGAACACCCACGGACCAGCTGCAACCCAAGGGAGAGCACGTCCAGCCATGAGAGCCCTGGGAAGGAGGATGGGGCTCTCTGGTGAAATATCCAGAGAAGTTTCTACAGGGGAGGCAGAATCCAAGCTGGGCCAGAGGAGCATGGAAGATGGATGGAGGAGGTGTGAGTAGAAGGCATCCTAGGCAGGGGAAAGGCAAGACCCAAGGCATGATCATGAGTGAGAAGGAGCATGGCGTCCTCAGGGCACAATGCATCCTCCTTTCAGCTGGAGTGTGGGTTGTGTGCAAGGGTGGCTGCGAGGATAAATTAGATGGGTTAGGGTCCGATGGGCCTCAGAAGCCAGGACAAAGTGGATACACATCATACACACATGGAACGGAAGCAGGGAGGGTTTGCAATACTTAAGGGTTAAGGATCGTAAGACAGAACACCTGGGGGAAAGGTCGGACTGTCTCCTGATGGGAGATACTGAGTCCTGAGTCACAGTTTGGCTTGGGTAGGAGCACTGGGAGCTGTAAGAGACAGCGAGAAGGTCAGGCTGGACAGCAGGGGCTGTGGGCATCAAGGGTAGGGGCCCTCACGCTTGTGGGGCCTGAGTGGATGACTGAGGATGGCAACCTCACCCACGGGGATAGTTTGGAAAGGAAGAGGATTTCATGATGTCGAATGTGGGGTGCTGGTAGGCTCTCCAGGAGGAAAGTCCTGACTGAATGCTTCAAATGGGAAGTGAGAGCAAGACTGGGACAGGGCCTGGGAGGCTTCTGCACCGAGGGGGTGTCTGAAGCTGCCGGACACGTGAGGCCATCGAGGGGGAAGCACTGAGGAAGGACAGAAGAGGGACAAGACCTTGATCTTCCACTGTGGGAAGATGAAGAGCTGCCCGAGAGAAACGCAAAGCAGAAGTAGCCAGAAAAGCTGAAAATCAGGAACATGTGGCCACTGAAAGCCAAGGAGGTAAGGAAGGGGAAGGAGAGTGCAGACATTCCCACACAGAGAGGAAGCAGGGCTCTGAAGGGCGCCTGGGCCAGGTGTCGCTGGCGACCCTTCCGAGGCAGGTTCAGTGGGGCTGGCAGGACTCTGCAGGAATGGGGAGTGAATATGAGGTGCACGAGAGAAGGGACCAGAGTTCTGAGAAGTCAGGGGACAAAGGAAGGCAGGCAGATGACCTCTTCACACGACGGCTACTGGCCATGTCTCTCCTGCAGCTTCAGCTCGCCCGTCTGCAAACCACAGGGCTGAAGGACTCCCCTAGTGTCCACCAACAGCACGGTTTACGATCCCCTAAACTGGAGGGTGGCTGGAGGGGTAGCTGGGCATGAGTAAGGGGGTGGCAATGGTATCGGAGGATAGGAGGGATCTGGGTATACTTGTAGGCAGAGGGGAAGGATCCCGGAGATGGAGAGATGAGCAAAGGAAGAGAAGTGCTAGCTGGTGTGGCACGGTCCCAGGGATGAGTGGAAGGGGACAGGGCCAAGGTGAGAGTGATGCTGGGAGGCGGGCCTGGAGGTGATGTGGAAACATCGATAGACGTGGGATACAGAGAGGAAGGGAGGCGGCGGAGGACAGGGAATCCAAGTCAGCCCCCAGAGTTGGGTTGGGGGCAGGACTGAAGACTTGGTGTGCAGAAGGGTTTGACAGAACTGCTCAGGGGTTAGGACACAGAAGGAACAAGACATGAGCCCAGGGGGTGCCAAGGCCCAGCTGAAGTTGGGAGGTTGATTGAGAGCTGGGAGCAGGGATTGCAAGGACAACTGGGTGTGGGACAGATATGAGGTGGGAGGGCTGAGCATTGTGGTGGGGATTTTGTTAGAAGCTAAGAGACGGAAGTGCTGAAACGCTGGTTTGCTGAGCTCGTGTTGGGTTGGGGAAGATGGAGAGTCAGACAGATCGGAGGTCATGAGGGGATGGTATGGGAGAGCGATTATGTAGGTGTGAAATGGGAGAGAAGAAGACAGAATGTTGTCTGTGAAGGAGAGGGAGCTCTGAGTCAAAGGTGATGTAGTTCTGCTTCATGACCAAGTTCACTGCCGTGTCAATGAGAGAGGCCAGACTCTGCCTTCCACACATCCTGTCTTCGATTCAACGGTTTCTCTCTGCCCCAAGTGCTCTCCCTCCTCTTCTTCTGCCTATCCTAACTCACCTAACATCACCTCCTCTGAGGCCAACTCACTTCTCAGAACTCCCACTGCACTCACCGCCAGGTTCCCCCAGGGTCCAGTTCTTCTCTAGGATGTGCTCCTTGGTTGGGACCTGGATAGACAGACTCTTCCCCTTCTTTGGGAGCCCCATCTAGCTCCAGCATTAGGTACTCATGGACTGAGGGAACAGTGCTGAAGTGGCCTTAGGGATAGGGTTTAGCTGGGGGTCCCACCCCTAGACTGGCAACATCCTAGCCTATCTTTAATTAACCCTAGAAGTTTCATGAAATTCTTCTTTCCAGATACTCTCTATGCACAAGGTAATGGAAAAATCCACTGACATGTTCAAAGTAATCATACAAAAGACTAATCCTGGAGGGAGAGACAGGTGGGGACAGATAGCAGGGGACAGACTCAACATATCAGAAAGGTTGGGGTTCACCAGCACTTTGGAGAATATGGGGACCGCATGCTGGCTTGGAGCAGGGCCCCTGTCTCAGCAAGAGCGTTGGGAAAATGAAGGAGGTAACACAGGCAAAATGTTTAACTTGGGGTCTGACACACGATAAGTGCCCAGGGAGTGAGAGCTACGGCTAATTCTGTGCAAATACATCATTCCCATGTCCCAGGCATACCCCCGCAGGAACAGGAGACAACAGGGATATGTGCTGAGTTTTAAGGGATAAGCCATTCTGGATTACCGCTTGCCAAGGATAACCCACAAATAGTCCCCAGGGACTAAATTAAGGTAATCATTCCGGGGAGAGTTGTTGACTTGTAGCCGCCAACTCAAACACACACGCACAAGGCAAAATCTGTGTCTGAACTCTGCTTACTGTGTTATTAAATGTCCCCTAACACAGAGGAGCCCTGCTACCGCCCTTTACGAACACGCATGTGCATATATGAACATGTGAACTCACACATGCGTACGCGCACATAGAGTCAGATGGCTTTTCCCGATCTAGAAGCACAACCCGTGGTCTCAGTGTCCCTGTGGTTTCACGCCAAAACTCTGAGCACCGTCTGAGTCCAGACCCTGAGAGGCAGGAAATACAACCTAGTGATGTCCCCACGTCCCTCACAGCCTCTGACTGGCTTTTAAGGGACATCTCCCTACCCTGGAGGAAGAAACTCCTATATTCAAATTCCAATCACTGAGCTCCCACTTTATGCCAGGAACCCCAACCTTCGAGGAGTTCTCATCCTAGAAGGGGAGTAAGGCAGAAGCAACCACCTCTAGCAGGAGAAACGGCCACAACAGCGGTGTGGGCAAAGTGCTAGAGACGGGGAGAGGGCAGGAGTCAGGTTAGGGAGGACTTCATGGAAAAAGGAACATCTCAACAGAGCTTTGAAAGGTGCACAGGCAAATCCAGAGAGAAACAGGTATTGGGGGAGGGGTACTCTGGGGTGAGGGAATAGCATGTGCAGAAGCAGGGAATGGCATGATACAGTGAGGAAATGCCAGGCAGTCCTGGACAACCAGAGCCCAAGTCACATGGAGAGGAAGCAGGTACAGGGTACGGCAAGCTGGGCCTGAATATGAGGGGTTTCTAGTCTAAGTGCAGGGGCAGCGGGTCCTCCTTAGAAAGGTCATGCCCACAAAGTGGTAGAGAGTATTATGGGCAGTAGACTGAGCAATGGAGAAGGGAGCCTCTAAGGAGGTCACGCTCAGGTGAAAGAGGGACATGGGCCTTAGTTAGGGGATGGGCTTTGGGGACAGACAGCCGGGGACAGACTCAAGAAGTACTTCTGAGGTAGAGAAGTCGGCAGGAGGGAGGTCCCCGCTGTCCTGCTCAGCTGGGACATCAGCTCACCATCACCCAGCTCGGCCAGGCTCTACCAGACCTCAGGAGGGGCAGTGATGACACCATTATCCTCCAATCTTTCTGGCCTTTCCATGTTGGTTCAGAGAAGCTAAGGCTGGAGCTGAGAGGGGAAGTGACAAAACCCTGGAAGCTAGAACCGCTCTTTCCATTCTTTGCTCTGAGCCTGGCCTCTGCCCGGAATATTCTCTCCCAGATAGCCGCGTGGCTCCCTCCTCCACCCAACAGGTCTCTGCTCCGGATTTCCCCAGCTCAGTGGCGTCCACACGGACACCTGTGTTCTGGCACCCTGACTCCCCTCCTCCAGCTCTGTCCATTCCCGGGTACCTACAACAGTGCCCAATGTACAGTAATGCCCCCCAAATAGTCACTATATAAATGCATGAAAATACTCAGTGACTCCGTTTCCTAACATGAAGGGGAAACTCAATAGCATGGCATCCAAGTCCTGAAGCACTATGGGCCCAGCCCACTTTTCTGGCCTCAACTTTCTCCTCTCGACCAAGGTCTATTTCCTGGAGAAGCTACCTTTTTCGGCATTTCCTAAACACTCTATAATGCTGTCCTTTGTTCATCTCTCCCTCCCTATCGCTCTGTCTTCTGGAGCCCATCTTCAGTGCCCCTTCTTCTCTAGGAAGCTTTGCTGACTTTCCTAATGGGATGGGACCCCTCCCTCTTTCAACTCCCAGAGTGGTAGGTGTGCCCCTCTTTCCTCAATTTGATTGCACTCTGCCCACAGTAGATCAAGAATTCCAGTCTAATGTTCCTGTGCCCCAGGAGTTCATGAAGGTAGGGATAGAAGTCCCCGAGCTCTTTCATTATCTCAAAAAGCCTAAAGAAACAGACACATTTGCAGACCTCACGCATTCAGCAATGATAAGGCTGAGCAGACTAAACTAGTGCATCGAGTCTCTGCTTTGGGCTGGAATTATATCAGCGTGGCAACAGTGGTTATCTCCTGCTGATAAGACACTGTGCCAGGCAGGCAAATACGCTTTTGATTCGTTCAGAGGGGAAGAGTAAGGGGAGAGGAACAAACTAATTATTGCTTAATATATGTAGTTGGGTTAATTGATAAATCTTTTAAAACATGAGGTCTCTACAGGGGAAGAAGATGACAACCTTGGCCTTGAATGCACTTGACCTCTGCTGTCTACTAAATCATAACCTCTTTGAGGCTAGAGACCATGTCTTACTCATCTTTGTGTCTCTGGGAATGAGCACAGTGCTTGACCCATGGGGGAGAAGGCTTTGGTAACTGTTGATGAGAATCAAATCAAATAAAAAAGGCAGATGGTTCCTTACTCTATAGATGGAGAATTCTTTTGACCATCTGGAAATGAAGAAACAAGCCATAAAAACCCATGGAAATTTGGGGATCTACTGGGAGGGGGCATATTTTATACACAGTAGGCACCAAACGAGGTAGGCTTTTGTGAAAGAGTGGGGCCACAGTGTTGGACTGGATCCAGTCCCCTGCTGGGATCCTCCCCTCCCCCACCCCCATGTCAGAAGGTCCCCTTCCCTGGGCCAGGCACAGCCACCCTGGCTGTCCGGGTGCCCCTGGAAGAGGCATCCGCAAACTGGGATGTCTCTCCACTCCATCCCTCTTCCCCAGCTGCTCTGGAACTCATCAAATATCATTTCCATATGAAACAGCAACTTGCGTGTAATTACACTGTCATAAATTGGCCTCGGCGCTGTGATTAGAGCTTCCATCTCGCGTTCTCTGGGAAGCCCGGGCGCGCTGGGAGCTGGAGGAGGCACCCCGGGGAGCTGCAGCTGGGAGGCCCGGGACCACCCCGCTTACCAGGATGGTGGTGACAACCAGGGTGGTGTTGAAGAGGCTGTCGGAGATGTTGGAGGCGTAGAGGCGGCTGTCCATGCTGAGCCCGTCCGCCACGTGCCACTGGCCGATCTGAGGAGACACAGGAGAGAGGGCTGGGAAGGGATGGGGTTAGGAGGCGGCTGGGAAGCAGGGCTACTGAGGTCGTGTGCGGGCCTCCAGGGTTGGAAGGAGCCGAGAGGCCAGTCCCCTCCCTCGGGCCGGGCCACATGGAAGCCATAGAAGGAGGCAGGGAAATGGAGTATGGAGAGGGTCTGGACGAAGGCAGGGTTACTGTTCCATAGGGTTGAGGGGGTCGGGGAAGATGGGGTGTGCTGAAAAAGGAAGGTTCCGAGACATTCGTTCACACGGAAGGGAACGAAACATGGGGAACCGCATTATCTTAAGTCAGGAATAAGCCACAAAGCTCTTTTGTTTCAGCCTACCGCCCATAATTCTGATTCCCTACATAAGAACCAGAACGGTAGGTGGACAGAACTGACAGACACTCATCCCTTCAGTGAATGTTGCTTGAGGGTGGGTGAATGTTGCTCAGTGGGTGAATGAACCAGAAGAGGGAAGACCCGGGTTATCGTCCTGGCTGACTCACTCACTAGCTGCGAGAACCTAGGCAGGTTACTTAAATCTCTCTGAATCGTGGTTCCCCCATCTGTCAGTGGGGGTGGCGATTTTTGCCTGCCTTCTACTCAGAGCCAGCCGAGATCCTGGCTGTACCAGCTCGACGCTAGATTTCTCAGCCCGGCCCCAGGAGCGTGGATTGCCAACTCGTAACCTCTGAACACTGACTGACCCTCTCTGAGCGTGTCTGCTCATCTATGAAATGGGAATAATCCCAGAAACGTCACTGGGTCCTTGTGAGAATATATTTGACACCATTTTCCTTCCTCTTCCCTGCTGTCTTCCCTTCAAGCGAGAAAAACACCCAACTGACCCAGGTCTCCATTCTAGAATGTCGCCTATACCTAAACTCAACCTCATTTGGTGTTTAGATGGTTTGTTTTCTCAGTGGAACCCCTTTTATAAATACGTGTGTGTGTGTGTGTGTGTGTGTGTGTGTGTGATACCAATACATTTCTACTAGCTGGAGCCCCTGGCAAATCCCTTCTGTGGCTCTTGGGTTGGAGGTGGGCATCCAGGAAACATGGCTGACAGCTGGCTGGAAACCCAGTGAATTGCACACGTCCAGCTCTGCCAGGTACCTCCAGGCACCAGCAGCAGCTTTCCTGGAACATCCTCCCAAGCTCCGTGGATGGCATGCGGCTCTGTTCACCAGAGCTGGGCTCCACGTTCCTCTTTCAGAAAACAGAACAACAATGAAGACATATCTCACCCCTGGCACCAACCCCCACTCAGTAGGGCCGGAGAGTGACGGGTCTGGGGGAGTCAGTAACCCTCTCTCTGCCATCACGGTCGGCAGCTTGAAGAGGGGAGGGCCAATCGAGGACTGATGGTCTCATAGGTGAGCCTTTCATCTGCCAGAGGGGAGATGACCCCAAATTGCCTTCCAAGCCCCTCTGAGGGTGCCACGTGGAGAGAAGCGGGCAGCCTTCACCGCTGTAAGGGCAGATGGGTCCTGGACATACACTCATTCATTTCTCGTTTACAAGCAGAGTCTCATGCTATCCACACGGGAGACCCCATTTGACAGATAAACCAACGGATAGCTGAGATAAGAGTTCTGCTACCTTGTCCTAGGGTCGCCTCACCCATCAGTGGAGAAGCCCAAGCTTCAGCCCCAGATGCATCTTCCCAAGCAAGCCTTCACGGCCATCCTGTCTGGCTCTTCTAACGTCCTACAGAGCATTTTCGTTTGCTTGTCTTTTCCACTAGTCTGTGTGGGGCTGGCCGGTGTGTGCTCACGCCCCAGCATCTTGCTTGGGGGCTGGTACTTGGAAGCAGGGGAAGCCAACATTTCATATCAGCAGATTGCTGCTGCTGGTGGAGTGTGGGTAGAAGACAAGTGAGCCCCCTCTAGCTCTCTGGAGCCCCTACTGCTTCTGGAAGGGACCGGCCTCATCCGCTTGCTGCTGGAGCCCCCCACCTGCCTCCTTCTGCAGGGAAAGTGGGTGGGGAGGATGATTTTCTAGCACAGAGTGGAATGGGAGCAGTAGTGACAAGACACCTGTCGTGCTAGATGTGTTCTATCATCTCTTTGAACTCTCCCCCCAACTTTGTGGGAAGCGTCTACATTTTGATTTATGAGGAAACCAAGGCTCAGAGACATTAGCGGCTTGCCTGAGGTCACCCGCCTCGTGGTGGTGCGTGGGCTTGAACGTGGAGTTCTGACCCCTAAAACAAGACTTTCCTGTCTGCTGCTATCTCCTGGGTGGCAATGCCAACATGGGCTCCATGAAAGCAGGCCTGGCGAACCAGAGAAAGGAACGTCAGCCATCCAGTAAGAACCCTACATCGCTTTTCTGTCCTGGGTTTTGACACTCCAGTGCCAATGTCAAGTGAGATGACTCCTCTTGAAGGTTCATTTCCCTGCCTTGAAAATGGCTAGAATTGGCTCCCAGCGGTCTCTTCAGGTGGGAAGGGCCAGATTTAGACAGAAGGACATAAACAACTGGGCTGGATGTCACCATTTAGATGCATGGGACAAGGACTGAATTTCTCACAATCTCATCTGTCACCTAAATGTGCACCTCACACCAAGAGGGCCAGCAAGACCTCAGCTCCTCCCACTCCCACTGCCCCACCTCTGCTCTTCCTGGAGGACCCAATCTTTACTAACCAGCCCCCAGGCCCAGACTCCTCAATCTTACCCAAGCCAACAGAGACGTTCCCAAAAAAGCCAGAGATAGAAATGATTTGCCCGGAGCCAGATCTGACAGCCTGAGCAATGCACCCCACCCCACCCCATTCCAACCAACCTCTGGGGACACAGCAAACAGACTAATTAGCCCCTAAGCTCCAGTCAGGAAATGAATCTCCCACCCACCCTTCCATTAGTCCCCAAGAAATTAATAAATTCATCAGATGCAACAAAGCAGACTGGCAGCTATTACCTAGACCAATCTAATTACAGAAAGGCGGTGGGAGGGAAAGGGAGAGACAGAGCCAGGCGTCCTGGGGTACAGGCTAATTGTCCCACCCACTGGGCCCCTTCTATGCCACACACATGCCAGAGGTGGGCAGGAGACACAGCTCTCCTCACTAACAATCTGTAGCTTTGCCTCCAGCCAGATTCCCTCGCTCCACACTGCTGACACCTGTCCCCCAAACTTCCTGCAGGAACAGCTCTTTGGTCATCCTCTTCATGCCCACACGCACCGGCCTGATTATGTTCAAATGATGTCTTCCCATGGCCCCCTCCCTGTACTTTCTGTCTCTCCCGCTTGTTCTGCCTCTGCACCATGTCCATGGACTTGGATGACACTGATAGCCTTGACGACACCTTAATGCAGGTAAGAAAAATGCACCCTCCCCCTGGGCTGGTGTGGCCGTGCAGGTGCACAGCTGGGCATGCTGGATTCCAGCCTCTCCTCGCCCTTGAGTCCGCACCGTCTGCACCATGAATGCAGTGGCCCCAGAGTGGGGGACCCAAGTTTAACATGGCTGTTCTGCTGAGGAGCTGTGTGACCTCAGGTAAATTACTCAATCCCCCTGAACCTCAGTTTCCTCCATCTATAAAATGGGGCAGAAAATAGTGATTATTACCTCATAGACTCCTTAATGAGACTAAAGGACATGGTACGTGTGTGAGCACTAGGCAAGCATTCGTTAATTTAATTTTTAATGCCATGGTCTGAGACAGAAGATGGGATCTCTTCCGTGCCCTATCACGGGCTTTACCAACCCAAGTCACCGAGCTGGTAAGTGGAAAAACACAGGATTCAAGACAAGGCCAATGTGCCGCTTCCTGAAGATCATAATATTTAAAAGCGTGTACCTCTTCACAACTGATTCTGATGCTCCTGGGAAAAGCATCTCGTGATTGGAGTGTTTCGTCAAATGTGAAGATTTCTGTAAATAAATGATACGGGCTGTGTTTGTGTGTGCCCAGAAAGAATCCTTCATCCAACATTTCTAAAGGACGCAGGATTTATGTTAATTTGTGTCCATATGAATTAATAATAATCTTGCTCCTTAAGCAGTAAAATTTTGGAGACTTTAATTATTTATTTGAAAGCACTGTTCCCAAAAATTCTTTCGAAGAGAATTACACGTTCCACTGTCTTGTAAATAGAGTGAGAGTCCTGACCTTCATTCAGTGTCATTGTCGCAAAATGCAGTTACTACCCTGTGCTGTGATAAATGCTGGTCTGTGTCCCTGAGATGGGGATGGCCACTTGCCTTCATTTCTGTGCTTTGATAAGTTAATTTGTCTACTTCTCAGAGTGTCTTTTCTCCTTGTGAACTGCCACTCGGTACCGCTCTCAGGATAGCTGTGTTTAACCCCTGGGCAAGCAACCAAGGGATGGAGCTCCAGTGAACTGCTGTAAGGAGAACCCAGATAAGGCCGGATGGGATGTTGGGGCTCCGGGGAATGGATTCTGGGGCATGGGTACAGACTACCCGCAGTCCTTGGCAAGGCCACTGCTGAACAGCTGAAGGAGTGTCCGAGACCTGCATTTAGTCTGTGTGTGACCCCAGATCGGTGGAAGCAAGGTGGTCACTCCCTCGGCAATACGCCATGGGAAATGCTTGTCCGGGGCCATGACCCCAGGGGTCCCCTGCTGCTTCCTGAAAGAGCTGGTGGCGTGTCACATGGGGCGTGGAGGGCCACATTAACATCTACCCTGTGACCGTGAGGCCCAGGGGCCCTAAGCAAGTTGGCAAACCTCCCCAAGTCTCCCCCTTCCCTGGCCTTACTGAGCTCCCTCTGGACGAGGGGACACTCTGGCCCTTTGTTCTGTTTTCCACCCGGCAGCGGGCAGAGGTCTTGACACAATCTCAAATACGATTCCTCTAACCCAGGCTTAACACCCTGCAATTCTTCCCATTTTGGTTTAAGGAGAGAGGGCCTTCCCACAGCCTACCAAGGGCCTCTGCCCACTGCCCATGCTCATCTCACACTATCTTCCCCAGCTTTGTCTGTGTGCCAGTCCCGCTGACGTGTTCAAGTGCAACGTGTCCCTTCTTGCCAGGGTCTGTGCGCGTGCCATTTTCCCCCTCCGGAATGTTCTGTGCTGCCTACCCACCCTGACCCCCAGGCCTCATTCTGCCATTCAGGGCTTGCAAAACCACAGACTACAGGTGAAACCTGGCTCCTTGCCTGTTTCAGGAAATAAAGTTTTATTAGCACACAAGCTACATCCGTTCACTTACTTCCTATCAGTGACTGCATTCATAGACGAGCGTAGAGTTGCAAAGTCTAACTATTTACCATCTGGACCTTCAGAGAAGTTTTCCAAGCCCTGATCTAGGTCACAGATGTGAGTCCTTCAGGCTACAGTTCAAAAGTCACTGCTTCCAAGTGGCCTTTCTCTCCTTTTTCTCCCAAAGTCAAACTTCTCCCCAAACTATCTTCTCTTCTCTTTCCGAACATATGTCTCGGGCTCTAATTATGTGCTCAGCAACGAGATCATTGCTCACTGCTTGTCTCTCTTGCTATGCCTCCAAGGGAGAGCCCTCTGCTGTTCCCTCAGGAGGTCAGGTCCTGCCTGGAGCAGTCACATGTGCCCCTCCCCCACAGCCCTCTCCCTCCCTACCTGGAATCACTCAGGGCTGTCATTTTGCCTATTTGTTCTCTCCCAAGTAGGTAAAAAGGGATTCATTTTTAAAGCTCTGAGGGATTTCCTCCCATCCTTGCCTGTATCTGTGGGTATGCGCTCTATAACATTTAATATCTTATGTACATTGGAACGATTGTTCTTTGCACTCAGCGCTGCTGGGATCTAGCTTCTAGAGAAGCTGACATCACTCCAAGGCCAGGCAAGCCCTTCTGCTCCACAGCCAGAGCTTGCAAATACTTATCGATCACCTCTGCATGCTGGGCGCTCCGCCACCGGTTTGCTCACATAAATTTCCCTGATTCTGCATAACAACCCTATTATTTTTCCCACCTGAGAGATGTAGACACTTCCGACAACAGTAATAATGCTTAATATAGGTACTTGATACAAGTTATTATTGAAAGACTCAACGAATTAATGAAAGAATCAAAGAATCAAAGGAATTGAGACTCAGACATGTCAGGCAGCTTGCTGTGGATTCTAGTGAACGAAAGGTTAAACTGGAATTTGTAGCCACGTTCTATTTACTTCTGTACTGTCTGGTTAGGTTGGGGCAGGTGCAGGCTCTCTTGACGTTAGGATCTGGGCCTTTGCACATACCTCTTTGATGACTATGAACTTGTGCTTTGGACAGTACAGCCCTGAAGGGAGTCTCCTACAAGATACCACAAAATCGAGGCCAAGGTGCAGGGAGGTTGCTAGACACAAGGGGATGGAGGGTTGGGGGATGCCCCAGAAGACCCATATCTTCTTTCCTATTCTGCTGTGCATAAGCTGTGTGATCTCGGGCAAGTCACATAACGTCCCTGAATCTTTCTCATCCATAAAATGGAAATAAACGAACCCATTGCCCATAGCACAGCACTGCAGCTGACTGTCAACCAAGATAATGTTAAAATGGCTTTTGATGAGCCAAAAGCAGAGATGGGAATGGAAGATAATATACTACTGTCTGTCTGGTGGCCACGCAGCTGGCCAGAAGCCAGGGGATTTGACATCAAGTTCTATCCTGCCCTTGCCATGTGGCTTGGAAAGTCAATTTTGTCATCTATGAGGTAAGGATAGGCCTTCCCTTTCTTCTCCACTTACGGGGCTGATCTGAGACAATCCCAGATGTGACATGAATTTAAAGTCCTATCCCAATGCGAGCTCTTTTTTTTTTTGTTTTATTCCAGATCCTTATTCTCTGGGACCATCCAAGGTTGGATAAACCATAACCAAGGACTCATTTTCTTGACCTCAGGTTCAGGGTTCGAAGTTGAAATTCTCAAGAGGAAGGATGGACACAATAACACGTGAGGGTCTCCTCGAGTGCACAGAACTGATTTTGACCTATAGGCAGGACCAACGACAGGCAGATGGGAGACACCATGACTAGAGACCCCCGGAATTAATGGAGACTGAGTTACAGTTTCAGAGTCTCTACAGCACAGGGCTGTACCTGGCTTGAAGGTCAGTTCACAACTGACCTACTAAACTAAACCCCTACCACAAACACCCCAAGTATGAAGGAATTAAACTTTTATAGAATTTAAATCCGGTATCTCCAATCATAAAAGCTTAGTTTACGCGGGAGAATGAGTCACAAGGAAGGACACAGTGGAGGGCCTGAGGGGGTGATCTGGGGAACAAAGGGCATTGCTGATGTTGATCAAAGACCTTAGCCAAAATATGCTTTTAACACAACATATATGCTTACATGCAGAATGCTGTGAAAATTCAGGATCAAACGATAACCACAGTAAATACCAAAGGCAAGAGATCAGAAACAAGCCCTGAGAAAACTGGGAAGACTTCACATCAAAGGAATGTCTACCTATGCTTATGAAGCCACAACTCAGTTGGTCTAAGGTGGTGTTTTGTTCAAGCATGGCTGCTCCCCATTAGCGGTTTCTGAAATCAATTTAGTGGGTCAAGACCTGCATCTTAAAAATTAAATCTAAATCCAGACTAGATCAGAGAGCACTGCCCACGGCAGGGGCCGCCATGTTTCATAAGCTCTGGTTTCAGTTACGTACAGGCAGGTGTCCACGTGTCCTGGGTTGCAAAACCCATGTGGAAGTCTTGCTCCCAAAGTATGAAAGTGCCTGGTGCAGGGATGTGGACACCTTGCCTATTCACTATCATCAGCCCCCAACAGAGCTCCTCGAACAAAGCTGATGCTCAATAAACACATTTTTGGCCACCATAAACTCCAAGTCCTCATCACGTATAACTCAAGGACTAAGAAAACTATACAAGCTAATACTTCTGAGTACCTACTGTGGGCCAGATACTAGACTAAATGCTTTCCATTCGTCATCTTATTTAATCTTCCCAACGACACTACTAAGGAGGTACTGCTACTATCCCCATTTTACAGACTTGAAAACTGAGGCTTGGGAAGGGTAGGTTAATGCAGATTCAAACCCAGGCAGGGTCACTAGACTCCACTGTCCCCGAGATTCTAATTCTTCCAGGCTATGGATATGTCATTAAACATTTAGTAAACATCTGAATCGTTACGTCTTATCCATTGTTATTTGCTACAAGGTTCCTGTCTGAGAGTCCACACTTTTCCCTGTCTTTGATTCTGACTTCCCTACCTAGGAGAAGTTATGTATTTATTTATTTGAGAGACAGACAGATCATGAGTGGGAGGGTCAGAGGGGGAGGGAGAGAGCAGCGCGCATCGCACTTGTAATCATATAATTATTTCAGTTATTATTTGTTTCCAGTCTGTCTTCCCCACTACACAGTACACTCCATGAATGATGAGGCTCTGTCTTGCTCCCTATCACATCCCTAATGCCTAGCAGGGAATCAGTGCTTAGGAAACAGTTGGTGATTGCATTAATAAATTCCCCTATGTAGCTCCAGCTCCCAGGACAATACCTGGTCTATAATGTGTCATGGGTACCCAGTAAATACTTGCCTAATTATGTTATGAAATTCTTTCAGGCAAGTCACTTCCTTTTAGCCTTACCTCTCCTATAAAGGAAGGATAGAGTCTAGTCCTATCCAGCTCTAAACTGAATTCCTAAAAATGACAGCTGTATTTATAATGTGGTATAGTTTTCCAAAATGCCTTGGGGGCAAAGGCAGGGAGGGACAGTCCTGAGAGGGACAACACAGAGGCCTTGGAGAGGTGACCAGAAGCTCAGCTGCACGGGCATGAAGGTGGCCACCAAAAAGGGGGGTGAGGAAGGGCCCTCTCCCTCCTGCCATGAAATAGCTCTCCCTGTGTCCCGTGGCTGATACCTGGCGTCCCTCTAGTAGAGCCTGGTCTTGGAGCTAAGACACTGTGTTTGGTTAACATGAAAATTAATCGGCGGTATTAACACTTCTCCCTGTGGACACCACTGACAAAGGGATAGCTGGTCTGATGTGAGGGAAGATGATACTCTTCTACTCAGACCACACCGGAAATCCTCCAAGTTGTTCCGGCCACTGCTCTTTAAGCAAAGCACAGACGAACGAGCGTATACTCCAAGGAACTGACCAGGAAGGTGAGGAGACTGAAATTGTACTATATAAGGAAAAAGGAAAGGCAGACAATGGGAAGGACAGAATAGATGTGTGGACCCAGGAAGCAGAAAAAAGGACAAAAGAATTCTGCCCATTAGATAGCAAATCTTTCCAACAATGAGAGCTTTCTACTTTCTATAGGTAGTGAGTTCCCTGACATGAGAGGCATTTAAGCACAGACTCTACTTCATGAGAACACACTTGCAAGAATTCAAACATCTGATTAGAGTACTGGTCTAGAGGACATTTATTACTCCTTTTGGCCCCAAGATTGTAGGATCTAGCTTCTACTTCTATACCAGGGAAACTAGGAGGAAGGCCAGGGCATCAAGGAACAGAGGAGGCCCTCAGACAATATAAGAAAATAAGAATGTAGGAGTATGGGGTAGTGGATGCAGAGAGAAAAGACCACCACAGGACAAGTTCAACAACTCTTAAGTGGACTCATTACTGGTCTCTCCTGGCTGAATCTCATCACAGTGAATTGTCATTATTTGCAGAAATTACTGAATTAGGGAATGCCGAGCTTGGTTTAGTTCCAAGGAGCCTCTGTTGCATTTTCCTCAACCAGTCAACACACAACCTCGTCTAATGTGTATTTCTGCTTACTGACACCATACGTCACACATTCTGTCGATTCACTCGTACCGAACAACAGACTACAATTCGCACCTGTACCATGCTTCTGGAACACCTGCATTTTGTCCGGAAGGCACACCATGGCTTTCTGGTGCTTCCATCCGCTACATATCACTTCAGCACTCCGCTGGTGGGGGGGGCGGGGCGGTCATCTGAAACAGCACTGGAACCAGGAACGAACCCACCAGTGTGAAAGGCATGGCAGTAAGTAGACAGCAAAAAGGACACGGGTTTACAGTACGAGGACCGAAAGCAGAAGCAGATCCTGCCCATTCTGCCTCAGCCGGGAACGTGCCTATCGCTGCCTGTTTCCACTCTTCTCTCTCTGTCCGGAGAAGCGCCCCGAGTACTGGTTCTGGGACACAGGCAGATGCTAGGGGGTAGACAGGTTTGCAAAAACGGAATCCGTCAATAAGGAGGAGACAGCTGCACTGTGCGTGGGCTCAAGTGTTGGCTCGTGCCGAGATGGGCCCAGACCTCCATCCCGAATCCCCGACCTCTGGGATAGCAAATGGCATTTGGCCCAGCCCTTACCGCTCCAGCTGCCAAGAAGAAGAGACCCACAGCCGCTATTTTCAGGGACCCTGGTGACAGATAAATACTGTCCAGGGCAGGAGCGGAGCTCAAGGTGTAGCGGCAGCTCAGACTGAAAATGCCGCCCTCCAGAGACATGCTTGGGGGACTTCCCAGGCTCTCCCACCGGCTCCCGGCTTCATTTCCCCACACAGGGCAGCGAGGGGGCTCAGATGACTTTTCCTTTTTGTGTTTCTGCTTCTCTTTTTGGACAGAAGTACTTTATAAGTTGAATAATTTCCTTTATTTACATCACTCCCTCCCTCTCACTGGTGTGATCAACAATCTCACAGACTCTCTTCTGAGCCCCTGGGGGCGGGGGGTGGACCAACGTCGGTCCGGCTCACACTGGCACGGGCCAAGTGTGCAGGAGAGCCTGGAAACAGGAAAACCCAGCTGCACATCCCTCTCCCGCCTCCCAGAAGCTAGTAGGGATTTCAAATTAGCTGCTAAGGAGAGAATTCATCAGAGCGCTCAGGCATGCCTCATATTTTTCATCTTCCAAGGAAATTACTGCCAATGAACATGCCACGGTCGGGGCAGGGAGAGCTCCTGGCTTCATTTGTTAAACTCGCCAGGTGGAGAAGTATCTTGGGAAAGCAGTTGTACTAATAACACACAACTTTGAGCTCTGAGCGGCAGATGCCAATTGAACTAATGGTTCTAATGAAGTGTCTGGGCCTGGAGGAGCCTGGCTGCTCCCTGTCTTTCAAGAGTCTGCTGGATGCTAAGCTCACAGGGAAGGCCTGAGAAGGGCCCATCGCTGCCCCCACTGGGATGCGGGGCCG
This sequence comes from Lutra lutra, assembly GCF_902655055.1. Taxonomy (NCBI): domain Eukaryota; kingdom Metazoa; phylum Chordata; class Mammalia; order Carnivora; family Mustelidae; genus Lutra; species Lutra lutra. The sequence goes on along the minus strand of NC_062287.1, from coordinate 16,679,962 downwards.
CAGGGAGGTTGCGTGTGGCTGGGACTCTGGGCAGATGGAGGAGTTTTTAGTTTGGGGGCATCGGCAGCTCTCGTCGGGGCAGTGCTACATCAGGTAGGCCCTAGAAAGTTCTATCGATTCTCCCAGGAAGGGAGCCGTGACTTCTGGGCTTATCTTCACCCCACCCAGAGCCAAGCGGCATGTGGGAAGCTGCCACATGAAGAACCAGACAGAGGACAGAGGTTAGGGATGGAGAAGGAGAGAAGTAGGGGAGGGGAAGGCCACGGGGAGCCCCTCCTGCAGCAGGGAGGGCCTGGGAGGCAGAACTGAGCTCCCCAAGCACGGGCTGGCCTTCGTGGCATTCCCGCAGCGCTCTGGACTCGGAGCAGGGGTGACGTAAACACATGGCTCAGCCCTGCGTTGTCCTTGTTTCTGCCCCGAGCCAGGCTACAAGCAAGACTCCAGGAACGCTGTGCACGAAGACAGAGAAATACACACACAGGCCTCTCCAGGAGAGAGAGGGCAGGACTCAATTCTGCACAGTACGGCAGAATCCTCCAAGCACATCTACAAACGGCCTTTCATTTTGTGCTCACGATCATTTTATAAAGTCCATAAAGCAGGTATCATTAAGACCATCAGCCCTATTTTACTGGGAGGAGCGGGGGGACACAGAGGAATAGAACGCTAGGGTCGCTGCACACAGCTCCCCCTCGCCTCCCTGGGCTCACCCCCCAGCCGGCCTACCTGCCCTCAACTGCCCACACCTCTGGTCGGTGGCGTGCCCACCTCTCAGCAGAGCTGATGACGTGGGCTGCTTCATGAGACCAAATTAGCAGCTCGGCCTCTTCCAGCTCTCCCAGGCATGAGCTGGCTGAAGAGGCGCGGAGAAGAGTCACTCTGCACTGGCAAACTTCCCCAGGCTGGGCTCCGGCAGGATGCGTGATGGGGCATATTACAAGAAATATATTTAAAATGCAGCACTTTGCAACCCCGCTCCTCTGCCCAAAAGCAGCCCCCCATTTGGAAAATGTAAGTAGCTCTAATTTGTTTGCCGGCTGATGTGTGAATAAGCTTCTGCAGTCGGTGAATTTCCCATCAAAGCTGATAAGTAGGAAGTGCCAGTGGTTTGGGAGAAAGAACCAGATGCAAGAGGGCCGGGGAGACAGGAGGAGAGAGGGTCCTTCAGGCCACACCCGTCCAAAGCCAGCTCATCTGCCCCTCGGCTGTCTGTCATCTGGGGGGTGGCCAGGAAAGCCAGATGCCCTCCTGGGAGGAGGGATGGAAAAGCACGTTAATTCACTTACAGACGGTACTGCTCTGGGGGAAGGGAAAGATGTGTATGGTGATTCGGGGCACCTCCCATTTCACAGCTTCAAATTTCAGTTGCCAACACAGAGGCTTGTCATAGGAACCCTCTCTTTGAACAAACTGGGGAAAGGTAGCTTTTAGAGAGCCATCACAACAAACTCCTAGGTCCCCAGGGCTCCGGCATCCCTGCTGGATGTGAGCTCCTCAGGGCTGGAGTCACAGGTCTGGGGTGCTCCCTGCACACTCCCCAGGCCCTGGCATCTGGCTCTGCACACACCCCAGTCCCTTCTTTGCTGGTGCATTGCTTTCTGCAGGCCTGTGCTGAGTCCCACTCTTGGAAGGGCAGGGCTGGCTTTGCTCTCAAGGATGAGGGTCAGAAAACCCACAGCAGAGGCAGAGCGTCCAAGCCCCACGGCACCGGAGGAGGCTTGAAGGTAAGCAGGGCCCGGTGTATGATGGCTTCACTGGGGAGCTGCCATTTCATTCTGGGAGCAAATGGGGCCACGAGGGGTCTTAGGCCCTGGAGTGACACACGCCTATCCACGTTCTCCGGAGGGAGACCTAGACCCGTTGTCCCTTCAGGGCTCCTCCGGCTCTAAGAATCTATGACATTTGAGGAGACATCAGCTATTTCAAACCTCAGACCAATTCCCCTTCTCCCGGCTCCTTAATTAAAAGGAAGACGCAAATGACTTCTCAGTAACCTTCAAAGCAGCCCCCATCCTCTCCCAGAGAACTGCCTGCCATCCCAGAATTTCTTCATTAAAGGCAAAGTGCTCACTGGTTTGCTGGCTCATGGGGAATGGCCCACCGAGCAGCCTCCCCAGCCAGCCCATCCTTGTCAGCTCTGTCCCCCAGCCAGTGAGCTGGCACTCGAGGCTGCTGATTTCCAGCAATCAAACCCCCGCTCCGGCGCTCTGAGCCAGGCTCCGCAAAGGCAGCTTCAAAGGATCTGCATATTTATGGTAAACTCCTTCCTCAAATTGAAAATGTATTAGACAGCAGCAATCAGGACACTCTCAGAGCAGCGTCCCCCACTCCACCCGGGAACCTGTCTGAGCCTTAATGGCTGTTCTCGTTAGCACATGGACCAGCGCTGTCACAGAGGCTCATGATGGGAGGGGCTGGGCCAAAGGGCACAGAGGCCGGGCAGGGCTTCTCCACGGAGGGGAGACCCCCTCTTCACTGCTCCCCCAATGCCACCTGCAGGCAATGGCAGCACAGACTCTCATGTGACAGGGTCTTTCTAGAGTTTTCTGTTGTTCTATGTTTGTTTGCTTTTGAAGTGGGGAAAAGGGTCTGGAGGTGGGGACAGGAGGGGATCCTACCAACAGTTCTGTTAAGATCGCCGTCAATGCAACAGAATTTGTTTGCTGATGTCCCCGGCCACAGAGAGCCACGGCGAGAAATGTAGCTGGCTTCCTTCACACGGCTCGGGGGTGCTGCTAAAGCAAGTTCTACCACCACAAACACTGCCCAATCCCAGACTTCCCCCACGGGGGGCCGGCGTGCCTGTGTGCGGGCTTGTCGAGGAAGGCGGCAGGAGAGGAAATTCGAGAGAGGCAGGCTGTCCTCCCAGCAACTGGTGGGACCCGCAGGAACTCAGGAAGTTGGAGCTGGATTCTCTGAACCTTCTGGAGGACATGGGACCCCTGAGTTCTTGGTTGGCGAGGGTGACTCACAAAAGCCATCTGGCTCGTCCCCCTGCCTCGTTAGAACTACACTCAAGTCATTCCAGAGAACCAGCCCTTTGAAAAGCTGAGTTTATATCAGCTTTGGAAAAAGAAACATGGCCATCAGTTCTCAAGGCTTTTTCTTCGCCCACTCTTGGCCAGATCTGCGTATCTCTCCATCTCCATGGGAACAGACTTAAGTACACAAGTGGTCTAAGGGAGGGTTGGCTCAGAGATGGTTTCTGTGAAAAGTTCACGTGAAAATAACCTTGCATAGTTTGGGGGCAAGGGTGCAAGTAGAACAAGTAATTGACCCCAACGTCCAGAGTTCTGAATGAATCAAAGATTCGGATGCTAATTCCAGTACGCAAGCTAATGTGGTGAATGGAAATTTAGCATTTGAGAGCCAGTGCTCTCAGCCCGATCCCATTTTACCCCATCTGGAGTGTGGTCCTCAATTTGGGCTTTGTGTTTCAATGGAGACCTAAACAAACCCAAAAGCATCAAAGGTGTGAGGTCTGGGGGCCATGTTATATTGGGAACAGCTATGGGCTGCTGTTGGCGGAAGGAAAGATATCAGAGGCTCATTAGGGTAATCATTGACTACAATTTTTGCCCTTCCCCAAAGATTATGAGCTCCTGAAGGGACCATGACTCATGTATATTGCATTCCCCACCCTGGACACAGAGAAGGTGCTCCAACAGTGTTATGTGAAATTTCAGGAAGAAGTGAATAAATGAAGAAAAATCAAACTATTTTCAAATATTTGAAGAGTTCGTAAAAAGAACACAAAGTGGGCCATTGCAGCTGCTTCAGAAGGCAGAATGAGGAGGCAGATTTTGACCCTTTGCCTGAAAGATCTGGGAATATATCCTTTGAGAGGTAGTGAACTCCCCAGCCCGGGGAAGGCTCAAGGAGAGGCTGGGTGGCCGCTTCTCTCGGGGACATTATGAAAAACATTCTTGCACTGGGATGGAAGCTTAGACTAGAGGCCTCCGAGGTCTCTCCCAACGCGTCCTGGGGCCCAGATGCAGAGTCGAAAGACCATGGACTTTGAAGATAGCCTGGCCTGGACTCAGGTAAGCCTGGAACTTACTAGCTGTGTGGAGGTGGACACATTACTTTATCTCTCTCTGCCTCAGTTTCTTTGCCTGCAAGATGGAGAGAGTAGCCTTTATGTATGGCTGATACAAGATGGGAAATTTTAAATATCTACATACACCACTCTGCATGGGGCATCACGGAGGAGACCTACTTATTATCTCATTATGTCAGCACAGCCAACATTCTACCTAGCCACAGGAAAGCAGAAGAGAGTACCATGCAAATCTAGTTTCATTAATCCTCGGGTTTAACAAGGCCAAATGCTGAGGAGTTACCACCTTCACACGGGAAGAAAACTGAGGTATCCCCATTGTGACGCACAGGGATCCAATAGGAAAAGTGAGATCTGCATCTTTAGCGAGGGATGTCAGGCCTCCATGCCTCAGCCCTCCTTCTCCCAAAGGCTTACTTAGAGCCTATTAAAGCCCTTTCCGATCCTCAGATGAAAGGTGTGCTCATCCTACTACAGCCCTAAGAAAGTAACTTGGGGGCTGCTCAGAATCTCTGATCTTTAGACTAAGTTAAATGAAGGAAATTAAGGGCCCTCTCATGCTCTGCTTCTTTCTTTGTTCTCCTTGTTTCTTCAGAATCTGATTTATCGGGGCGCCTGGGTGGCTCACTGGGTTAAAGCCTCTGCCTTCGGCTCGGGTCATGATCCCAGGGTCCTGCGATGGAGCCCCGTGTGGGGTTCTCTGCTCAGCAGGGAGCCTGCTTCCCTTCCTCTCTCTCTGCCTGCCTCTCGGCCTAATTGTGATCTCTGTCTGTCAAATGAATAAATAAAATCTTTAAAAAAAAAAACTTTATGAAAAAAAGAATCTGATTTATCCAGAATGAAGAAGGGAGATTATACTATTCCAGTGCGATCCAGGACAACTTCTGGGGAACGGAAAGGGAGAATATGGGCTGGAGAAGGGAGAGCTCACATAGGCGGAACAAGAGGATGGCCTTGGGGAACCCTGAAGCAATACCATTGACCTCTGGGCCCATAAATAAGCAACTGGGAGACGGTCCAGCTTCAGAAATACCACTTATGGGACACTCTAGGGAACATTTCCCCCAAAACAGTCTCCAATGGGAGCTCCACAGAATTCCAAGATGGAAAACCCTCTCCAAACAGAATCAAAATAGTAATTCTTTTAATGGTAAAAAATAACCCTCAATTCTGAAAGACTATTTTTAAAATGGTAATAATCCCTTAATCAGCCACCAGCAGGGAATATGGCAATTTGGTTCAGACATTTTACCAATTACAACCCACTGGGTCCCTGTGTGGTGCTTTCTAAATAATCAAAACCAGCTCTTAATAGCCACTCGCCCAGACGGGAAGAGAAAGAACAAAACCAAATCTGAAGGAGAAGACACCATTACTAAAGAAAGCCCAGCCCAGCAGGTCATGGGGGGCAGGTGACAGCAAAGCAATAGACCTGAGTAAAGTGTTTTGATTTGGGAGCTCAGGGATTCCAAGAAAGTGAGCAAAAGCCAAGAGCAGGAGGTCCAAGAGCATGGGCTTTGGAATTGGACAAGCCTGAGGGTGAATTTTAGCTCTGCCCAAAGTCTTTGCTAATAGCAAACTTGGGTCAAGTTCCTTATCTTCCTGGAGCATCAATTTCCTTATGTGTGATGTGGGGGTTTATCCACCTTCAAGGGCAGCTCCCCATGTCAGACGGGATCTGTGCCAAGGGCCCATGTGGTGTCTGATCCACAACAGGTACTCAAGAGATGTTACTGCCTCTGTTTCTGGTTGCTCCCCCTTCCCGGGCCAGCACAACCTTGGATGGCATTGGAAGAATATTCAAGCAGAGCTACTGACTTTCCTCCCACCCTGGAAAAGAAGCCCAAGTAATTATCACTCCCCAAACCATTTCTTCATCCTATAATAATCAGGGGAAGGACACCTATCAAGAGGCAAAGATTGGGCTGGTGATTGAGATGGGACCTGGGGACCAGAGCTGCAGAGCTCTGTCTGTGCCCATGATACAACTTGCACGGTATTCATGGGTATTCACAGAGCCTGAGCGAGACAGGGAAGTAGCAGGACAGTCACCAGATCTGTTGAAGAAAAATGGGTAATAAAGGGGATTACCGCAATCCACTTTATAAATCCAATCAAGAATGAGTGTCCCTGGAGAAAAAGGAACCCTCGTGCACTGTTGGTGGGAATGCAAACTGGTGCAGCCACTCTGGAAAACAGTATGAAGCTTCCTTAAAAAGTTAAAAATAGAGCTACCCTACGATCCAATTATCGCACTACTGGGTATTTACCCAAAGGACACAAATACATTAATTCAGAGGGAGACATGGACCCCGATGTTTATAGCAGCATTATCTGCAATAGCCAGCTTATGGAAGCAGCCCAAGTGTCCATCCAATGACGAATGGATAAAAAAGATGTGATAATAAAGAATATTACTCAGCCATAAAAAAGAATGAAAGCCTGCCATTTGCAATGACATGGATGGATCTGGAGAGTATTACGCTAAGTGAAATCAGTCAGAGAAAAACAAATACCGTATGACCTCAGGCATATGTGGAATTTAGGGAACAAAACAAACAAGCCAAGGGGGGAAAAAAAGAGACAATGGGGGGCAAACCAAGAAACAGACTCTTAACTACAGAGAGCAAACTGCTGGTCACCAGAAAGGGGTGGGGTGGGGGGAGGGGTGAATAGGTGATGGGGACGAAGGAGGGCACTGGTCTTGATGAGCCCCAGATGACAGAGGGACGTGCTGAGTCACTATTTGTACACCTGAAACTAATATCACATTGCATGTTAACTAATTGGTATTAAAATAAAAACTTAGAAAAATGTGTGTCCCTTAGGGTAGCTGAAGACCAGAAATGCCTTCGTCTTTGATGGACTCCTGGGCTCAGAAAGATGGAGGTGGGCTATGGGGAGGTCAAGAGGAAATTCTATGCACAGAGGGCACTATTTGTCAAAACACAGCCTATGGCCTCCCTGTACTGTAATTGGCTCTCTGGGTGCCAGACAAGAATATGCAGACCTACGCAAGGCACCCCATTTTACTGACTCAGAATTTACAGCTGTGGAGCCTGGGAATATACGATTACGGCAAGCACTTGGGCCATTCCTCTGCATGTCTGGCTTGGAGACACCCTACCTACACCAACCTTGTATGCAGCTGAAAAAGGACCAATAGCTGTGGTTCAGGACGCCGCAGACCAGAATCCCCTGATGGGCTGGGCTGAGGTGAGGTGAGCTGAGCTGGGCTGAGCTGGGCTAGGCTGGGCTGAGCTGGGCTGGGCTATACTGGGCTGAGCTGGGCTGGGCTATACTGGACTGCCCTGGGCTGGGCTGGGCTGGGCTGAGCTGGGTCCTGGATGCTGGCAATGCTATTTCTTCCCAGCCTGAGTAGTACCTACTGGATAAGCAGAGTTAAAGGAAAGAGGTACTTTGAGCCTAATCAGCTGTCATTCAAGCAGAAGATGGGGTCAGAGCCTCCAACCAACTCTGCCACTGCAGGTGTTGCCTGGTGGGAGGGGGCTGGAAGGAGGCACCTTCAGGGCAGCGCTCTGAACGCAGGCGTGAAGTCCAATGGGGAGATGTTCAGAGCCTGGGACTGAACCTTCTGTGGAGTGCGTCTGGGGCTGGGCATGAGCGTTATGTTCTCCTAACTACGTCTTCCCCATGATTATCCCCATGTGCTTCATTTCCTTACCCTTTCTAATTTTTCCTATAGCACTGATCAGTACTGACACTGTATTATGTATGGATATGTTTGCCATTGTTTGTCTCATACTATAATATAGGCCCCAGGAAAGCAGACACTTTGCCCATTCTTTAAAGCCTGTGCTTAGACAAAAGTCAGGACCATAGTGGGCACAACAGGTATTTACTGAACACAGGAATGAACGTTCTTCATTTTGCAGCCCCTGAGCATACTGGGGCTCCCAGAAGTCCGCCTGGCAATTTCCCTACAGGCTGGAGGCTTCCTTTGTTCAGGTAATTAGGAGCCCAAGGGCATGATCTGAGCTTCCTACCCCCAAACTGCACTTATTATTTTCCCGTGTCCCCTGACTGTGAGCTCTCTCAGGGCCAGGGACTGTGCCTTCTATAGCTTGCTTTCTTCAGAGCCCAGCACAGTACCTGACAGAAGGAAGCGGTGTCATTTCTACATCAAAGAGTGGAAATGTTACAGCTACTAGGGAAAATCGCATAGAAAAAGGGAGGTGTGCTGACCCTTGAGGGTCAAATCCACACTTGTAAGGACTTGCTTCTTCTGCGTAAATGTTCAGTCGGGGAAGCCAGAACTCGCACTCATACTGAGCACGTGCTCATCGGTTGGTTAGAGAAATGAGATGACCATTCGGTGATACTCTAGCCCAGCGTTTTCTGGCTATCTACCTAACCTTGGACTCTCTCCTTTTATCTTGTTGTTTTCCAAGAAAGGTAACATGGTGTCGTGGCCTAGCATAATCACTGTCCTTCCAGAAGGAAGGGCTGAACCGGAGCCCCTCAGACACGGGGACAGAGTGACAGGACATGGGTGTGGCCAGGACTCATCAGTGTAGTCTAGGGTTTCGTTGGGCTCCCCCTGCGTGCTCAGTGACCACATCAGTTCCTGGACCCTACCCGAGGTCTATCCAATGGGACCCTTGTACAGTGGAGTCTAAAAACCTGTGTTTTGAAGAAATTACCGAGGTGATGTTGAGGCATGATTTGTCTGTCATAACGGTTAAGAAGGCGAGCTTCAGAATCAGAGATGTTTGGGTTCAAAACCAGCTACCATGCTAACTGTTCAAGGCCAGGTCCGGCCGCCTCTATGAGCATTCCTTTCCTCACTTATAAAATAGGCATTAAAAAAAAGTACCTATCACCGACTACCAACTAAGAAGAACAAACCCTAACTAAGATGGAACAAATAACCTGCATAGTCCTATAACCATTTCAGAAATTGAATTTGTAATTTAAAGGTTCCCGAAAAACAAATCTCCAGGCCCAGATGGCTTCCCTGGAGTGTGTCACCAAACATTTAGAGAAGAATTAATGGCAGTTGTATACAACTTATTCCAGAACACAGAAGAGAAAGAGAACACTTCTTTATTCATTTTGTGAAGCCAGAGCCCTGATACCTAAAGCAGACAAAAGGAATAAAAAAATTAAGTAAAAAACCCTTCAAGCCCAAGGCAGTAACTGCCCAGAACATAGATGTTAAATCCTCAACAAAATATTAGCAAACCAAATCCAACAATGCCTATAGATTATACACTCTGTCCGAGTGGGATTTATTCCAGGGGTGTGACACTGGTTAAACATTTGAAAACCAATTAATATAATCCACCATATGATCATGCTAAAGAAGAAAAGTAATATGATTCTACCTGTTGACCCAGACAGAGCACTTGACAGAATTTAACCCCCATGTTCATGGCAAAAATCCTCAGGAAGTGAGAAAGAGAAGGGAACGCCCTCAACTTGATAAAGAACATCTACAGAGCACCAGGGCCAGCAGCACATTTAATGGTGGAAGGCCAGAGTGTTCCCCCTAAGATCAGAAACAACTTATCAATATTGAACGCTGATGTTCTAGCCACTGAGCCGGACAAGAAAAGGAAATAGATGGTATCCAGATTAACTGTCTCTATGCGCAGATGACAAACAAATAAAATGAAAATAAATGGAAAGCACCTAGTCTGTAAGGTTAAATGAGAAAACACATAGGACACAACCAATATGGTTTATGGCTGGTGGTAAGAGCTTAGGAAGCGCTAAGCTGCTCTGTGATGATGATGATGATGATGATGATGATGGAGGAAGAGGAAAGGAAGGGGAAGAGGAGGTGGAGGAGGGCAAAGAATCTGGATAACCTTGAGGAAAGGTGACTGTAGCCCCTTCCGGGCCACATTCCTGTGCTCAGCTACTCTGATAGCCGGAAGCCCTCCAGTGCGACTGGTTCCTGCTATAATTAGTTCATCAGTTCCGATTTCTCTGGCTTTTCTAAGGCTGGAGGAGGGCTAGCTTAAGAATAGGGGGTTGAGGGGCACCTGGGTGGCTCAGTGGGTTAAGCCCCTGCCTTCGGCTCAGGTCATGATCCCAGGTCCTGGGTTCGAGCCCCGCATCGGGCTTTCTGCTCAGCAGGGAGCCTGCTTCCTCCTCTCTCTCTGCCTGCCTCTCTGCCTACTTGTGATTTCTCTCTGTCAAATAAATAAATAAAATCTTTAAAAAAAAAAAAGAAAAAAAAAAAAAGAATAGGGGGTTGATTATCTAGATGACGGGGCAGTTGGGAGACCTTCAGGGAGGCACCTGGAGGGGCTGTCCGGATCCCTGTCTCCGCTGATGTGAGAGGACCGGACAGAGGGAGAATGAGCTCGTGGAAAAAGGAGGGAGCAGTGGGGGGTTGAAAAGGAGCTTCAGAGGACCGAGCTATCCAGAGCTGATAGGAGAAGATAGGTACCAGACAGGAAGGGAGGTCTGTGACCAGCATGGGGTGAGCGTGGGTCAGTCAGGAAAGAGCCAGCAGGAGGGAGCTGCCCGTCCACTCCAACACCAAAGGGACCCAGTTGGTTCCTTCCCTGCGCGCTTTTGGGAGTCTGATGCTGGTTCCAGCGTTAGAGTGAAACTCAGGGAGTAGAATAATTCAAAATGGTGGGCATGGCCTGGGAATTTCTTCTTTATGTGATACCCTCTTGCCCTCCTTCCCCTACAGAGCATGATGACCTCCTTCTTGGTATTCTGCTGGGGCTGCAGTCCCTGACCCACACTAGCTGATTTGGTGGCCAGAAGTGGGGGAGGCTGGCACATGCCGGGAGCCATGCATAGGAGGCAACCTGTAGCTCCTGGCAATAACTGAGAGCAGGGGCCATTCTGGGTGCCAAGGAGATATGGGATGGGAGGGTTGGGGACGCAGAAGGGAACAATGAGGAAGGATGGGCCATCATGGCTGTGGAGCCAGACTTACCTGCCGAAAACCATTCCTGGTGAACTGTAAGATTTTCAAGGCATAGTTGGACCTCTGGCCTTTGCTGTTGAATTCAATGTGGCCGGTGAGACCTTCCAATTCTACCTGTCCAAGAGAGAGTGAGTTACAGCACAAAATAGGGCCCGTGTTCCACTTGGCTCTAAGCATTCCACACACGGGCTATTTAAGGATGCCTGAAAGAAAGCAGACCATCAAGGTCCATTCTCCTGTCTCTCAACCATAGGATCTTGTGACTACAAATGCGATGTTTCTGGAATGAATTCAGACTTGGCTGGGGCTGGAGTCAAAGAAGGATGCCCCACACCCAAGGACCGCACATAAACCAACACAGTGCCAAGATGGCGGCCTGCACTCCAGTTCTCCTGTGTTCCTCCCCAGGGTGCTTGCTGTTAACAGAATCTATCCTCTTTGGGCAGCTGCTCACCCACCTTTGGGTCTGCAGGGAGTCAGGAAACCCCTGACTCTAAATGCAAAACCCACTCTGCACCAGGCTTCTCTGACAGGAGAGGTCTTCTTGGTGGGCTAGAGATCCATGTCCATCCCCCTAGGAGAGACACAGCTAGAGACACGGCCAGGAAAGCCAGCTCCAGACTATGCCTCCTAAGTGGGGCGTCAGGGATCAGGGAACAACGGTGGCCCACGGTGCAGGGAATGGTGTCACCGCGGATGGCTGTTTTATCCGGAGCTGGGATATTCCGAGGACGACTGGAGGCGCAGGGTGGCGAGCGGAGCATCCCACCCCCACTGCGGGGCCCCAGCGGCCCCTCACCATACGCAGGTAGTTCATGAGGCTGGTGCCGTGCTGCCAGATCTGGGCCGAGCCGCAGGACAGAGGCTTCACGCCGATCTCCTGGCTGCGGTTGAGCTCCTGCACGGCAGTGACCACGGCGTAGACAGCGTCAAACAGCAGGGCCGAGGACAGCTGGGAGGGGGCGGACGGCAGGCAGGAGGGCAGTGGCGGGGGGGCCCAGGGAGAATGAGGGATGGGTGTGAAGGGGATGGGGAAGGGAAGGGAGAGGAGGAAGAAAAGAAGGGAGGGGGACGAGAGAAAAGAGAAACAAAGAAGAAATAAGGGCACTTGTTTGTTGCTCGGGGCCACTGCCTGGCTCTGGGACAGCTCCACTTCCCCAAAGCGTTCAGGTGTTTGCCTGAGGCAGGCAGGGGTGGCGAAGGCTTCTCTGGGATTGGACCACCCAGCTGTCCCTTGGAGCCCCAAGCGCTTTCAAGGATATCTTTTTCTTTCTTTGCTCCAAGGAGGTATCAAATCCCGTTGCTGTACGAAATCCCCAAGAAGGAGATGGGGCTACCTATCTCGGGAAGAGGAAAGAAACCTGGACACTACGTTCAGATCTGCCCATTGCACGATGCTCAGCCAAAGGTCACCTACTCCTAGAAGACCCCAGGATATGGCATCTCCCTGGATATTCCTACTATCGGTCTACTGCTCTGTACTACTCAGTGTGATGGGTACTTACAAAGCACTTGGTAAACGCAAAGCCCAAACTGAGCAAGACTCTATTCCTGCAAGAGGCTGCCGTGGATAGGAGAGGGTGTACGGGGGGACAGGACCCAAACAAGGGTAACGTGAAACTGAGTGAGCGGACACACAAAGGTCGGGGCCGGGCGGGGCCCAAAGAGGAAGACCATGTTGCGTGATCAAGAAAACGTTTCTTGGAGGACACAGCGTGGGAACTGAGCACTGAAGGATTTTGGTGGAGACATCATTGGATCCGGGAAGGGGAGCAGCTGGGGGAGAGGAAAAGGGCCTCCAGAGGTGGAACTGGACATGCAAAGGGGCGCAAAGTGTGGGACACACTTGGGGGGGCATGTGGGAGGGAAGAAGCAAGAAACCAGCAATGCAGGCAGGGATGATTCTGCAGACGGAGTCAGAGCCCGGGGTAGAAGCCCAGGCAGCTTGTTCAAATTTTCTTCTCCCTAGTCTAACTGCAAGCTCTTCAGGCAGGAACAGGTAGGGCCATCATCTCTATACCCCACCTAGCATCTAGCACCGGGACCCAGCATGTGGTAGGCCCCCCAAGACATATTTCTAGAACTGAATTAAGTTTTGAGTGAAATCTGCCCACGGAGACTCAGCCAAAGCCCTGCCCCACGTATTAACCCGATGTTTGCCGCTTTGGGTAAGGGCCAAAAACCAGAAGATGCCTGCCCTGGACAACGACACTCAGCTGTTCACATATAGTCCCCAACAAGAAAAACCCACGGAGTGTAAATGACAATAGGGACAAACTGAACAGGAGCCCTGAGGGGGAGACCCTGTGGGGACAGTCACGTCGGGATCTGTCACTTCTTAGAACCTCCTCCTCCCTGGCCAGGCGCTGGGAGTCTGACCCCTCCAAGGCTGGAGGCAGGGAGACCATCTGGTGACCTCTGGGATTTTTTTCAAGCTCTCAAGACAGAGTGTAAGCATCTTGAGACGGGAACGCAGGGGAAAGCTCGACACCGGGAGGACTACACCCAGAGTCTAGATCCCAGCCCTCACGCATGTGCTGAGCAATCCTGAGCACGCTGGAAGCCTGGAGAGAACAACGGCTCCCCGTAAAGGAGAGGCAGGCCCCTGGCTCGCGGGTCTGTAACGTGTTCTGGCAACTGTGTACCCCCTGGGTGCGGGCAGGTGTCAGCCTGGGAAGCAGGTGCTGGCTAGGGGGTGGGGGGGTGTGTGTGACTTCGGATCATCTTTCTAAAAGTCACATCTTTCTAAAAGTCAGAACAGCCCAGAGAGCTTCCCTGCCCTGATCCGCATTCACTTGCATTGCGAAACTGCCTTCTTCCTCCTTCTTCCCCTCTCCATCCTTCTCTGGCTCCTTCTTTTCTTCCTTCCACCTGCTGCTTTTCCTTCTTCCCACATTTATTCAACTCCTACGATGTGGCAGCACTGAGACCTCAACATCTCCCGTTCTCCTCCAAGACATCCACACAGGCAGGAGCCCCTGTGTCCCCTGTGCCTGGGCTGGGCCTCTCAGCTCCCTCACCCCTCCTTTTCTGTCCCCTGGCCCCGAAGTGCCCTGTGGCCTAAAGACCAAGCAGGTAGGGGCACTAAACAGAGCGATCAGGACCAGTAGAAAGCTCTGCAGTCAGGCTGAGCCGTGCTGAACGGCCACCTCCCTTGAGTCCCTCCCGCCCATCACCTCCTGCTCTCTCCTCCCCACCGCCTTCCCCTCTGCAGCTCAGCTCCTTCTTCATTGATCCCAGGCTCACCTGCAAGGCGCTCGATGCTTCTCGGCGAGCCTACAACTGTCCTTGTCCTTTGCACATAATTCATTTTCCCCCGAGCACATGTGGCTCCTTTATTAATGGACCTCTCACATTTCCTTGCCAAAAGGACATATGGAAATGATCAATGCTACAGACTCTCCCTTTCCAGCTTAGACAAACATTGACCCGAGGAGGGGGGGCGTTGGTTACCGCCACTGACATTGGCCCCCAGATCCTTCTGTTTGGCTATTTAAAGGATACAGTAAACTAATTTCTGTCCCACCTTCTCCTTTGTCTCGCCACTAATCTGTCCATTCAGAGAGTCTCAAAATCTCGGCATATTAGACAGGAAAGGCTCCTAGACATCAAAGAGACCTACTCTCTTATTTTATCAGTGATGAAACCGAGGCTTGAAGAATTCACCTCCTGCTCAAAGTCACCAAGCAGGACAGAGGAAGGGCCAGGACTGGAGTCCCAGGACCCCTTCTCCAGTCTGGTTTCCTTCTGTCTATGACATTGTCCTTCCATCCCCTCGAGAAACCGGTGGTGAGTCATTACCCTGTCAGATTTATTCACATGCCCAGCCTCCCGGGACAACATGGGCAGTCTTCTCGATGTGGTGACCTTCTCAACAGCAGACAGGAGCATGAGACTCGTGGGCCAGAGCTGGGAGTAGGGAAAGGTAGTGGGCAGGCCTCTCTCTTGTCCTGGGTTTGGCCATCACCCAATTTGCCCCTTGGTCCGACTGGTTGTCTGTCCTCACACTAGCCTCTCAGTAAAGAGCCACTTAGAAACGTCGTTAGAACAGGACAGGGCAGGACAGAGGGGGCAGTGGGAGGAGACCATCGATTGCCTACCCAGCACCCATTCTCCCCTTCTTCCACCCCAGCAGAGCTCCCATTGTGCTCGGGTCTCCTCTACTCTCCACGTGCTGCAGGGATGGCCAATCCAGCCCCAGCTCTCAAGGGATCCTGAGGGGTCCAGGAATCCTTCCATCATCACCATCATTGATTCGGGAATGAGCCAGTGGCCCAATTCTGATCCACAGAGACACGAACTGAGACCAGCGGGGAGGGATCACTTCTCAGAACTCTCCAAGAGAGGGAATCCTTCCTCCTCCTCTCGGCACTACCGTGTCAGGACATGGCGCCTGGGCCTACAGCAGCCAGCCTGGCTCTGGCCTGAGGTCAGGCTTGACAGAGGGGACAGAGAAACAGAAGAAAATTGAGTTTCCAAAAACATCCGTCCAGAGTCTGCCCTCCCTCCCAACTTGCTGTGACACGAGGTCACATGTTTCCTTTTGGTACATAAAGCAGTTTAATACAAGACTTCCCTTGTTGGAAGCGGAATGCACCTTAACCAGTACGAAGGCCCCAGGGACCACCTTCCTCCCAGGGCACGGTTGCCCTCAGAGAGGCCTGGGCCCCCCACCCCCTCTAGAGGCCCTTCTTCCCAGGAGGCTGTGTGCTGGTCCCTGGCAGACCCCAGTCCCTGCAGACTGGCAGACGCTGCTCTCCGCGGCATTCCTCACACCCTCCCACCCGCCCCCAGGCTCCTTCCTGCCTCCTGCTTGCTGTTCCCACTCGTCTGGGATGCAGTTTTCTTGGCTGATGTTCTCTCATTAGCAAATGATCCGGCTGCTGGGAGTGGGGCACGTGCCCGTCCACAGTGTTCTTTGGGCATCCTGTGCTCTGGGACCTTCGTGGTATCTGCCAGCGCTTCTAGGAACGGAAGCCCGGAGAGGGATGATGGGGGCAGGGGTGAGTGGAAGGGGGTCAGCCTCAAGTTTCCTGTCTCCTCTCCATCTGCATACTGACTTTGGAGAGGTGACACAGTGGCAGTCCCCAGTGAGCCTGGGGCTTCACGGGTCCTCTCTGCAGCTCAGCCTAGGCCTATCCGAGCAGAAACCTTCTAATCCCCGAACACCATCCCTCCCAGCTGGTCTCCTCAGAGCCCTCCACACACAGCCCATCTCGCAGACTCCTGGTGAGGCTCCCAGGCCTTCCGCCCGGATCCTCCAGCTGCCTCTCTGAGCCCCGCCGCCCAGCCCGCCCCAGATGCCCATCTCCTCCGCTCAGCCAGGTCCACCTCTGACCGGAGGGCCTGGGATCTCTGCCTCATCAACAGTTGGATTCACTGCAGATCGCCATCCCAAAGCAGCCTGCTGCTCTCCTTGCTTTCGCTCTCTGCTATTATTTACTAGTTTAGCTCTGGCAAGCACTTGGGATTGCACCTGGGAGAAGGCGGCTCTGGTACCAACACAGCGCTCCGTCCATGTCTCCAGTCTGGGTGGAGACTCCCCTCCGTTCCTGCTCCTTCCTGTCTCCCATCCCATCGCCCTTCCCTTCCCCACCTGCCCCTGTCTTTCCGTGGCTTCCGTGCCCCATCTGTGCGCACGCCTCTCTCGTCCTGTCTCTGCTTCCCCTGTCCCTGATCTTCTAAACATTAAATCCCCCGAACGGCTCAATCCTTGTTTAAAATCCTCTCTTTTCTTGGCACCAAAATGTCACTTGGCAAGGGACTCTTGATTTCCTTTGTTTTTATATTATCATTTGGTTCTTCATTGTTATTTCCTTTTGAGCTGTTTGTAAATTGTTTAGGGGAACGAAAGACTGTATAAATTAAGATGAAATCAATCTGACGCAGGGAACAGTGGCTGAGTTTCCGCCCCCTTCTCTGAAGAAAAAATAAGAATATCTTCCAAACACACACCTGTAAACCTCATCTCCCCCTCCCCGGGCAGCTCGCTCACCCAGACCACTGGGATCCCATTCTCTTGGATGCCCATTCGTCTCTGAACCTCTGTAGCTTAAACTCTGTCCCCCCAAATCAGACCAGGACAGGAGCCATTAAAATCTCATCCAATAGTCCGTACAATCTGGGTTTCATTCAATGAAATAAACACTTAATTACAAACATCTGTTTTAGCCTAAATTCTAATTACTTAACCTAGCCATCTGTAATTTTAACGATTTTCTACGAATTTTGTTCTTTGCAGTGTGATTAATGGGAACGGCACGTGAAATAGTGGGTATGTGTCTCCATCCACAGCTCCCCCGCCCACAGCTCACACAGCATCAGGCGGGAGGCAAGAGGAAACATGCTGTCAGCCACCTGGAGATGCATCCCGGGCCGGAGTGTGCGTGTGTCCCCCTGTGTGCTGACCTCAGCTCGCTCGCTCTCTTCCTCGATGACTAACCCCTCAGCTCAGATGCTCCCTCTCTGTGTCCTCAGAGCAGCTGCCCTGCACACAAGGGGGACACACACAATTCAGGAGGAAGAGAAACGGGACAAGAGAGATGCCAAGGGTGCAGAAGGCAGATGGAGTGCAGGAGAGGAAGGGGAAGGGGAAGAGAAGGGAAGGAGGTGACTGGGGGAGGGGAAAAGGAGAAGGGAAGAGTCCAGAGAGAAGGCACGAGAAGGAAGAGACAGAGAGCGCAGAGGGGAACTTCGGGAGAGAAGAGGACCCTGGAGGCAGGAGAGAGCAGGTCTCTGTGGAGGAGCTGGCTGGCTGCAGCCTTTTTAGAAAGCTGGATGGGGGGAGAGGCGGACCTGGGCTTTCCTGGAACTGATTATTTCTCGCCTTCCAGCTCCCCAGCAAATGAAAGGGCTGGGCTGTTTGTGCTGGGAATTTCAACCCCCAAAGAGACAGGAAGAGGCACTGCTTTTCAAAAGGCAGTTGCTAAGTGAGAAGCCTTGAGAAGGATTTGTTGCTGTTTGAAGCTGGGAGCTTTCTTTCCATATTCTTCCAGGTGAGGAGTTTCTATAACAGCTGGCCTTCCTCCTCAGAGGCCACGGAGATGGTGGCTGCAAGGCCCTTGGCACAGAGAGGCGGTCTTGGGCTCTAATCTCCTTCTTCTGTGCCTCAGTTTCTCCAATTACCAAACAAAGGGCGTGTGACCACTCTCATCTGCTATAGGATGTCATGAGTAGGAAAAGAAGAGGTCAAGGTGGGATAATTTTGTAGGAAGTGCTCCAGGGTTCCTTAGCTCTGCACACGGTTGAAACACATGGAATGAGCACCCCAGTCTCCTGAGCTAGAAAGAACACATGTCCCTATTTCTTCAGCAAGCAAACAGCAGGGCTCGGCCAAGAGAATGCTGACTGAGGTAGCACCACAATCCGGGACCCAGGATGGACTGTCCCCTCCTGGGGACCAGGGCTAGGTCTCGGGCTCACACTTCATCTCCTCACATCGCCCCGCTGAAGTAGGCTTATACTCTTGTTCTCCACCCCCAATGTGGAGGGAGCCTCCAGAGAACCCCTCATTCCCTGAAGGTCCCCCACATTCTTGGGGAGCACAGGACGCTGAGGATTTGGGAGGTCTGAGACTGAAGGGGGAAGGACAAATATGAGGTCAGGAGGGCTGCTTCCATGTGACCCAACAGGCAGTCCCTGCTCCACCCTGGATGCCTTCACACCCTGCACGGTGTCCTGCATGCGCAGTGAGCAGCAATGTGGTCTTTGCTTCCCCCTCTTCCAGGAAGCCTTCCCTGACCATTCCAGGCAGAACTAAGGGGCTTCACTCGGCTTCCACAGGGCAAGATAACACAAGGACCATTTTCCTAGAGGTGGAGGCAGATCTTACTTCACACATCACAAACCCCGAAAGGTAAAGGCTTTGGCTCTGCTTCACCGGGATGGATTACGGGCTGGGTCCCCATCCTTCATTCTACCCTGGACTCAGGTCTTTTTCTTCTGACTCCTTACTTTCCTTCTCCAAAAGAGCAGAGTCTGTTTCCTCATTCTCTGACTTTGAATGTGTCTGTGTGCCTTTCTTTGGCCAGCAACATGATGTGGCAGTCGCTGTGTGCCCATTCTGGGAAATTAGCACTAAAAGGCCTGGTGCGTTCCTACTTGCTTTGTCACAGTCCTGCCATCGTCCTGAGAAGATGCAAGGCTGGCCCAGCCCGGATTCACAGAGGGAAGGGCTCAGAGGTGCTGACCCCCAGCTGGGTTAGGGATCTGTAGCTAATCCTCCCTCATGCCCCAGACAAGCTGATCTGATGTACGGATCCGTGACCTACACGAGGGCTGCACGTCACATGCTCGTGCGATTTGGGGGTTGATTGTTACTCAGCATTTATATGGCAAAAACTACCAGATACATCTCCTAATACCTCTCCCTGAGGAGGCCCTATAGCATGTTAAATAAGCTCATTTGGTGAATAACTGATTTGAAGATAGACTTATGTTCCACTTTATCTTCAGAAAAATCTCCTAAGATGGTTGAGCAGAATCAGCCCCAAACGACAGGTAAAGAATTGGAGGCTCAGGGGAGCCTGGGTGTGAGCACTAATGGAAAGGCTGAGCCCCTCTGAGAGCAACTAGAAATATGGCCCAGAGACTTTTTTATTTCACCAGGCCAGGTGCCGAATGTGGAGGAGTCTGGGCTGGAGAGCAGGCAGCAGGCTTTGTTTCCTTTCCTGGTACTACCCCGTGAGCCTTCCCAGGCTGCCAGCACCTCATCAGATTTTGGGAGCCATGGCTGCAAGACAGGCCAGGAGAGCAGGGTACAGGTCTGCCTCTGACTGGGAGGGACAAGCCTTGTCCTTCCATACTTGTCCAAGCATGTCCTGGGCCGTCCCAAACCCATCTACTGGTGGGGAGAAGCCCTTTCCTTCCGATGGCTACCCCTGCCAAGTCCCTCCTGTGGATTCTCACCTCTTTCAGGTCTAAAATACCTTGTCGGAATGTGGTCCTTAAACCGTTCCTGAAACTCAGCTCTCAAGTGTCCTTCTACCCGGCTCCCTGCTCACAGCTCCCTGAGCTCTCCATGAGCTCTGACCCCTTAGTTACCCCTTCCTTCCTAGGACTGCCAGCAGCCTACACAGTCCTCAAGGTACACAGCTTGCTGGAAGGGCCCTCCGTCCACGCGTCTGCCTTCAGGAAGCCTGTCGCTGGGTCACCGCCTTGGCCAACCACTAATTAGGTGTCTGTTTGTGCAGATACCCAGAAACACCCTTGCCCCTGGACATGTATCAAAGCCAGGTCTCGCTCCTATTTTAGGAGCCCTCCAGGGAAGGTCCCACGCCAGGAGGGTGTCCGATTCCATTGTTACCTCTCGGATCTACTTCTTTTCCAGTTCGTTCTGTCTCTAGCTCACTGTTCCGCCCTCCTCAATGATTCACTCATTCGTTTGACAAATACCCACTAACTACTCTCACTTTACCAGGCCAGTGTGCACCACGAGTGAAGCTCCTAGAAGGGGGAAAACAGCATAGTGATTAAAACTTTGAACTGGTTCTGATGCTGGTTCCTCTGCTTACTAGTTGTGTGACCCTGCGCTATTTACTTAACCTTTCTGGGCCTCTGTTACATCATCTGCAAAGTGAAGATACTGATAGCAGACCGTGGAGAAGTTACGGGAGCATCACATGAGCTGTCTTATGAGGCTCTGGGAGGCTTAAATATAACACGGCTAGGACAGGACCTAGAAAGCCAGACAATCCTGGTCTCCTGAGATCTCGCCTTTTAACAGACGGACACAAGCCTGCATACTGGACCTGCCCCACAGAGTAAGGACATCAAACCCAGAGCACTATGCCAGGGAAAACTCTGCTTCCATCGCACATAGAGCAGAGGAAGGAAGTCCAAAGAGGAAGAACATGGGTGAGGGCATAGGATAGCCTCTCGGCATGAGCTCCTGCTCAGGGCAGTGGTCCAGCAGGATGGAGAGAGCCGTGCACCAGAAGTGAGGACATCTCAGAATCTAGCATCACCCTGCGAAAGGCTTGACGTTCACCTTTGAGCAAGACCTCCACGTCCCCACCCCGAGCCCCATTCCCTGGCTAGGCTTCGGTTTCCTATCCTGAAAAATGAGGACCTGATGAGCTACAAGTACCTTCCAAGAGGAGGACTGTGGATCCTCAACTCAGACAGTTCTCAGCAACAGCACGAACGGGAGTCTGGCCACAGGACATGCACGGACATCAGGATACCACTCAATGACAGATCCGTCCCTCTGCACAGGGCTCTCCCTGCGGGCCTCCAAGAAGCTTGCTGCTCACAGCTCACTCTTCCCCAAATTTCCCTTGTAACCACTTCCCAGTACTGATACATACCTCTCTCTGAGCAGGGGCCCAGAGGGGGCTGGACCCCAGGAGGGTACATGCAGGAGGAGGCAAATGGGCACAGGGAGGGCTCTGGCGGGTACTTACCGCAGGCCCCGTGAAGGGCACGTGGTCACAGTTCTCCTGCCATGACTGGTTGAGGCTCTGGGCAAACTCTTGGAAGAAAGCATGAGACTGGTTGAAGATGGAAAATCCCAGAATGTTGACCCGGTCATCCACAAGGCTGTCCATTCTCTGCAGTGAGAACTCCTGCAAGACCCGTGAGTCAGAGAAGGGGGTTAGCAAGGGCAGAGGCATGGGGATGGAGCACGTCCAGGGCTCTCCTTCTAGTCCCATGAATGCTTGCTGGCAGGCACTCTGCTAGGTACTCAGGATCCAGAGAGAAGCACGGGTGGCTCTTCTGAGAGCTCACAGCATTGGGAGAAGAGAGGAGGAAAGAGAAATAAGTAGCATGATCTCTAAGAAAGAGGTATGTGTAACGTGCACGACATGGAGGGAGGAAAAGTCCAATGAGTGCGGGGGAAGCAGGACTGTGTGCACAGATGGTGTGACCCTTTGAGCTGAGCCTTGAAGGAGGCAGAGGCATCCTCTGGGTGGCAAATGAGGATGGACAAAGGTGATTCCAGAAAGAAGTCCCCATGGCGGCCGTGATCGGAAGGCACAGAAGTGAGAAAGTGTGGCCCTCTCGGCCAACTGCCTGCCGGGTACTCAGACTGGACAGCACTGCTCCAAGTGTGGTCCCCAGAGCACCTGCCATTGGAACTCTCGGAGATAGCTTTAAAAAAAAAAAAGAAAAATATTGGGGTGCCTGGGGTGGCTCAGTGGGTTAAGCCTCTGCCTTCATCTCAGGTCATGATCTCAGGGTCCTGGGAACCTGCTTCCCCCTCTCTCTCTGCCTGCCTCTCTGCCTACTTGTGATCTCTCTCTGTGTGTCGAATAAATAAACAAAATCTTTTTTAAAAAAATGTGACAATTTCTGGGCCCCACCCAACACCCACTGAATCTGAATCAGCCAAGCTGAGGGCCAGGAGTCTGCCTTTTCAGCAGGTCCCAAGGTCACATGCACAGCAATGCTTGGGAGTCATCAGGTGAGCACGGGGTATATAGGGGGTGAGGGAACAGGGAGAGAGGAGGCTGGGGAGGTCAGCAGAGGCCAGAGCTCAGCGGCCTGGCCGGCAGGCTAGGGAACCCACACTTCATCCTATAGGGGCTGGGATCAGAGGGGACTGTCGTCAGGGGAGTGACAAAGCCAGGTTTGCTTTCGAAGAATCTCAGCCTGGAGGTCTGCCCATAGGGTTGTGCCTTCGCTTATTATTACATTTTCCCATTCATTTAACAGATACTCGAGTACTTATCCTGAGCCAGACCCAGGCACAAAAGATGTTCCAGGCACAAAAGATTCGAACAAGAGAGACTCATGTCCTGCTCTCAAGGAGGCTGTGGGTTCTTGGAGGAGGCAGACAGTAAGCACACACAAAAAACAGAATTTCAGCCATCTATGGGAGCAATAGTGGGGCAGGGGGAGCTGCTTTGAATGAGGGAGTCAGAGAGACCCTATCCAGGGTAGTGACATTTAAAAGCTCAAGGGCATTCTCCCAGGACCCACAGCCCTCTTCCAGGGCCCTGGCTGGCTGGAGCCAGCGGCTCTCCCAGCAAGCTAAAACCTGCAGGCACGAGTCCCATGGAGGCAGGTCAATGTCAAAGGGAGAAGAATTACCCTCCTCCGGCAGGGCTGAGCTCAAGGTGTGCGGGCCCTCCGAGGCTCTGTGTGAGGAAACCCGGCAAAGAAGGTGTGCATTTCCTGAGTTCACCAATCCTGCTCCTGGAAGAATGGCTTCCAGTGCAGGTCAGGTCATGTTCACGCCTTGAAGTCACACCCAACGCATGTTCATTCCGAGCACCTTGCACATAGCTCTGTAGTTACAGAGCCCAGGACGAACCCAACAGCCACTCGGCCTATCAGGACAGATGGCAGGAGCCCCGGGCTTCCTTTCTGGCTGGGCCGAAGCACCGCTTACGCTGCATTGCAGACTCCTTTTCTTAAGACATAGCCCGGCCGGGGCCCTGGCCTGTCCCTGCACCCTCACCTATGGTAGCCTCTGCCAAGGCCTGAGGCCGTGGGCCTGAGCTCCCGGCCCCAAGTCCAGCCTGATGAACCACAGCTTACAAACTAGAATGACAAAGGTTCTTTTGGAGCCTCCAACCCCTGACGGCGGCATGAAGCCGGTTAAGGATTAAGTATATTTTGGATCCTGCCACATTCCCGTTAGGGGAACACAGACGTGCCAGAGAACGTATTGACTCATAAGCTGATATTATCTCTGGGCTCTCGAACAGGGCAGCTGCCCGTGCGCTGTGGGCTCCCAGCAGCACGAGGGGCAGATGGCTAATAAGAAAAGATGCATCTGGCAAGGGGGCCAGGGGGGAGGTGGTGAGGGCACAGAGCCAGGCTGCTGTCAGGCAACCAAGAAGCCTCATCAGCGGGAAGGTGCCCCCTCTCCCTTGGCTTTCCTCATCACCCCTCCCCTCCACCCTCTCTCCGACACCTCCTGATGGAAGGAGGCCCATCTCAAGGGAGCCCTGATGTCTCACTCCCCATGGCACACTCCCCATGGCAGTAGGTGCATATAGTGAGTAAGGGCTTTGGCATTCAGATCTAGGTTCCACACCATACTGGATGCCCTTAAGGAAGGACCTCTCTGGGCCTCAGATCCTCATTTTGAAAATGGGAACCATCCTGAGAGCAACCCAACAGGCTGTTTCAAGGAACATGGGAAATGCACGCAAAAGGCTTTATATTGTATTTTGCACATGGAAGTGTTCAACATAGGACGGTGACCGATATATGACCTTGAGCTCTCGGGCACCTTCCGGCCCTCAATGTTAGTTCTACTTACTTAGGAAACATGAGTTAGGAAGGTATTTCCTTCAATTCTGTGCTCTGGGCAGAGGAAGACTGAATGAGTTAATTACAGGCACTTAGAGACGACCCTTCTAGAAGTCAGCCCGTCTGTCTTCTTGCTTTTAATTCCTACCTTCTTATCCCTCAATTATATCTTTTTTCAAAGGCCTCCTTAAGATAAAAAGATCCAGGAGCTTCCTTCATAATTCATTCTATTTATAATGACTCATGGGAGAGCTTACAAAAGGACAAAAAGGGGGTGGTGTGTTCTCTTATCATAATTTCCCGGGACACTCTAGACTCTACTCCCTGAGGGCCCTCTCAGGTAGGAAGTGCCTCTTTATGTCTAAACTTGGACTCTTCTGCTGCTGCTGAAGGCTGAACTCTAAATGAATAATGGGAAACCCCTGACCACTGCCAGTTTCTATACAATGAACACCTTCTAAGCCAGTGTTTGCCCAAATGTGTTCCTGCGGACACTAGCTTTTCCAGGATGTTAAGAGAAATTTCACAGAAACAAGGTTCCCACTCGAGGTGAGAAGACACTGCATATTATTTATATCTGTCTTTTCAAGATTCATCACACACACTAGCAATATGAAAAGCTTAAAGAAATCCTGCAGGAAAGCAGCTTGTTCAAATTTTGTTCAACCCAGAACCTTCCAAATGTATTGCCATGGAACACCTCTT
The DNA here is from genome assembly GCF_902655055.1 of Lutra lutra. Lineage (NCBI taxonomy): Eukaryota > Metazoa > Chordata > Mammalia > Carnivora > Mustelidae > Lutra > Lutra lutra. The sequence goes on along the minus strand of NC_062287.1, from coordinate 16,655,078 downwards.
TCTCCCCAAACCTACGAGGGTCTCACCGTAGCGTTCTACAAAATGTACTTTGGGAAATCCTCCTCTTTTCTGAGGGAGAGGTGTGGGAGAACTGTGTGCATGCAAGTGGGAAGGGTGAGAGAAAGAGAGGGAGAGAGAGCCCGGCGTGGGGCTGGGGCTCATGACGCTGAGATCATGACCTGAGTGGAAATCAAGCGTCAGCCACTTAACTGACTGAGCCACCCAGGAGCCCTGGGAAATGCTACTCTAAACACATTCAAGAAAATAACGGATTATACCCCCCAAATCAAGTGGCGGAAACATTTTGCTGAGAGAGATATTTCATAAAATTAACAATTTCAGGATTGGAGGGGATTAAGAGCCATCTGGTTCCTGCTGCCCACCACAAGCTGTAGGAATGCACACCTGGCTCACTTGGTTCCCTGTGCCCCCTCCCCACCGACCACACAGCCCGGCTGGCTGCAACCTTAACTTGAAATGACAGAAAGGGCTGGAAGTCCTGGGGTTAAACAGGTTCTTACTGGGGAAGGGGGGGGGCTTCATTCTCTTCTTATAAATGGTTCAGGAAGGGAAATCCTGAGGGTCCTCACTCCCAATGGGACTGGATTCCATTGCTGTGACACCAGGGGAACCAGGGTGAAGAACAGAGCCAGGGGCCACCTGGTAAAACTGAGCGGCAGAACAGACCAAGCACGAATCTACAGTGACCCCAAATCTGCATGAATTTGTGACATCCCCTGCACTGCCATTATCTTCTCATGGCCTCTCTCCCTCCAAAGGCCCATATGTTTACAGAGAACAACAATGTCAGGCTTGTCATTGAACCCCACGCTGCTCCCAGCAGAGTGCCTGACGCCCGCAAGCCGTCTGCTAAATGCTGGTTGAGGACTGTTGTTTGAAGACGTTTCTCACTGACCGAGGACCCCGGGGTCCTCAGGGCGCCTAACTCTTACCAGTCTCCTAGTCTGCAGTCTTCGTCCCACAGAAGGTGTACGAACATGAGTAAAATTTGCACCACGCCCTGATATATCCTCTGGAGGTTGCATTGTTGTATCTTGAAAAACAAACTCCTGACAGCTTGTTTTCTTATCTTTTGACTTTCACATTAGAACATTTTTAAATGTGTATGCATGCACGCATGTATGAGAGAGAGTGTGTATGCGTGTGTGTGTGTGTGAATTTTTGAGTGTGCAAAGATTTGCAGGGAACTATATAACTGCTGTCAAAGGTCATGTCGCAGCCACAAACGGATACAGGGGTTACCCTTGAATGAGGGTAACCCCTGAATTCATGGTTACCCTTGAATGAGGGCCATTTTGAACAGGCCTGGAAGGAAAGCCTTGTGGCTAAGGGTTTGAGAGCGACATGGAGAGGTCATTGGGAATGGTACAACCCAGGTGAGCGCCCCTCACTTTCTCCAGCAGGGGGGACATTTCCAGTGTCCTGGTCCACCAACAGGCATCCACTCACCAGCCACCTGCAGGGACTTCCTGGCTCTCCAGCCACAGAGCCAGGGGCAAGGGCAGGCTGTGAGTGGGGACAAGGTCAGTCGACTAGAGCTAAAAGCACAAGAACTGTGAATGATCCAGATTCAGTTTCTGTGCTCGACTTTAAGAAGAAAAGCAAGAAGGTAAAACATGGGCTCCTGGATACAACCCATCCCCTACCCCTACATCACCTGGGCCTGGGCCTGGGAGAAATGGGAAGTAGCAGAGGTGACAATCTCTGATGTTCTGTCTCCCTGGCAGCCCGGGAGCCCCTTCTCCCTTGTATTCCTAACCCAGGAAGCGTATTGCTATTCCCCCAGTGACATAAGCTGGAAACTGCAAATCCTCCTCATCTTTTAACTCCATTTCCAGTCAGTGGGCAATTTTGTCAAATCTGTCTCTCAAATGTTCCCTGAATCTCATGAGTCTGTCCCTCCTTTTCCAACCCCATCAGGTCCGGCCTTCATCATTTCTCCTTTGCAACAGCCTGTTATCTGAGACCACACCTCTGATCTCAGGAGACAGGGCTGTGCCACTGCCCAACTCCCAGGTGCGGTTGACATCGACGGCAGTGAGAGTGGCGGCCCCTGGAGTTGCGCAATGTGGCGGTCTCATCAGGACACATCAGGATGCAGTAAAATGAACTAAGATGATCCTCGGTTTCAATCCTGACTTGGCCACAAACTGGTTGGGAGATGCTGGGCAGGTCAGTAACCCCTCTGAATTTCAGCCTGTTCACCTGTAAAATGCCTTGCCGGGGTAATCCACGGAAAGTGGCTCGTGCATCCTAGGCATTCACGACATTTGAGTCCTGTTCTCCCCAAACACAGTCCACCCTCCACGCTGCCCCCTTTCTCTTTCTTTCTCCTGGTTCCTATGCCACGGCTGGATCCTGACAAAGGGAAATATTTGGCCTGGGGGCTTCTCCTCCCTCTCACTCTCTAAGAAGCTTTTTTTAGCTACTCGTCAAATGAGAAAAGTTTTGCTAAACAAGTCACCATAAGGTGTTAATTGCTTGGTGTGGCTATTTGTGTCAAGACAGAAGGCTTGAAGTTCCAGATCTTCCAACCATAAATAATTATAACAAAGCAATACTTAGAATAATAATAATAATTGCTACAACGCAGTGACCACTGGCTGTGTGCCTGGCAAAGCCGAGAACCTTCTGAGCCGGGTTTCCATTCCTCCCGACGACAGCCCTACGACACAGGAGCGATCATTGCCGTTGTGAGGTTGAAGGAACCAAGACCCACAACAGTGAAGCTGCTCTCCCTAGGGTACACGGCTGTGAACAAAGGGGACTGGATTCAAAGCCAGGCCCAGCTGACGTCAAAGCCAGCGCTCCGTGTTTTCATCCCACCCACTCACCGCGGCATGGCCTCCATGTGGGAGCACCAGCCACCAGAGGCCCTCCGAGTTCACTGTGAGAGGCTATAAAAACAGCTGGAAAATTGAGTTACAACTGATTTCAGAACGTACAGCTCAACTTAAAGACGAATGAGAAGATTCGAGGCTACAAAATGAACACCTGTAGCCTGAACATACCAAACATCCGCTAAATCTCTTCATGAGAAGGATTTTAATTACAAAGGGGTCTGGGGCTTGGGGCGGGGCCCAGACGGGCTCCCCCAGACGGAGCCACTGAGTGAGGATCTTGAGGACCCGGGAGAGGGAGGTTTGCCCCACCCCGTTCAGCGTGAAGAGCCCAGAGAAGGGATAGGAGCAAACACCGGGGGGACGCAGGTAGGGAGGGGGTCTGGAAATCAAGGTGGCGGAACTGAAGGTGCGTGTGGTTAAGGTGCAGAGGGAAGAAGGTGATGATGCTGCTTCATGACCTTGACCATCTGGTGTGAGTCCTTCAGGAGCCTCAGTCATCCTTAAAACCCCTCTATGGTCACCATCATTTGAGGCATGGATACCTCCCTGTCATCTCACTCACTGGGCAGTCTCGGTCATTGCTGTGTCCTTAGTGCTAGAGAAAGTCGGTGACACCAAAAGCTGGCTCGCTGGTTTAATGAAATGATTAGGAGAATAATTGTTCTGGACAGAACAGGTATCAATGCAAAGCTAGACCATTCTAAGGCATATACTGTCTCTGGGTATCTGGTCCTGGATTTTCCTCACTATAAACCCATGTTCCAAAACCAGTCTTGGTTTTTACATTTTTTAATTGCTTCATTTTTTATCTCTTTTAATTAGACAAGTTTTCTCGGTACGAAGTGGGGGAAATGACACTCCGTGGTATTGATGTGAGGCTTAAAAGAGATAACACACAGGAAAAGCCCTCCATAGATTCAAGGGATGATATGAATTCCTTGAGTTACTAGTATTAGTAGAAGGAACAGGGACAATCGCTCGAGGCAGGCATCTTGCGTGCCCTTCGAGGCATTGTTAACAGGCGGTGAGGAGACCGCGGAGGCCACCAGACATGCCACGAAGATGAGCCTCTCCAGTCCTGCGTGAAACCCTCAGCTGCCCAAGAATCTAAGAGCTCCCTTCCCGCCAGGCCACGGGCAACCCCTAAACGGTGCCATCCTGATACCTGATGACCTCTGAAATCTCCCCGAATTGGGCCACCAGGACCCAATCAGGCCGTGACCGTCTTTACAGACCCTTTCCCTCCAGAACTGGTTTCTATTCTTAACAATGATGTTTCAAACACACCCTTGCTTTTTGGCTGCTTTCAACGAAGAATCTGCCCTTGGTCCCTTCACCTCCGTGCCCAGGCCTGGCCTCTCGCGGCCTGAGGGGGGAGACCAGTAGCTTGTGCCACACAAATCACAAGCCATTCATTAAACATCAATTTCTTACTGAGTTAATAACATTTACTACTTCTGTGGACATGGTTCCGCATAGCTTACGAGACACTTCCACGTATCACTTCTGGTCCTCACGAGCACGCTCAGACCGGACAGGACATTCACATCCCCATTTGGGGGAATAAGGAACTAAGGCGCCTGGATGTTAACCATCTTGCCCAGAAGACAGGTGGGATTAAGATCCGGGTACTGGCATATAAGATCAGTGCTGATTATCCCATGTCTCCCAAGTGTGTACTCAGAACTAGGTCACCAGGAGACATGGTATGAACTCATATGCATGCGCCCTTCACTGAGGTTGTTTAATGACTGACAACTTCTAATATGCTCACCCCAGGAGTACTGAGAACACCAGAGGATTCCAATTTCTTAAGCCATTATTATGAAGCTGGATTGATGGAAGATATCCTTAAGATGATGTCACTCCCAAACTTGAACTCCTTATCTCCCACCCCCAATCTGACCCCCTCCCTTGGTGGCTTATCTGTGAATGTGACCCTTATCCACCCATCATTTGGTCCAGAATTAATAATTCCTTCTCTGTTTCTCCCATTCTATCACGTTCCCCATCTCATTCTTTCCTGGGTGCGTATATTCATGGTCGTTGGAGAATATTTTACATCGTCAATGATCTCTTGAGTCTTTCCCCTTCCCTCCATCCCTTCCCCTCTGCCTCAATTCAGATCTTCACCAGCTTTGTCTTGGACTAACAACTAACTGGTTTCCCTTCCTTCAGTCTGGCATTTCTCCAAGCTCCTTCTTGGTGCTATTGCTGGAGGGATCGTTCTAAAACTATGCATTTGATCATGAGTCGCTTTCCATTTCCCAGTGCTTTTTACAGCAAACAGGACAAAAACGAACTCCTTGGTTTGACACACGTCTTTTCATGCTATGATTCCTGTCTACCTCTCTGCCATTCTTCACTTTGACCTCTTCTATCACCCAAAGCAGGCAGAACTGGCCATTGCCTCCACTGGGCCACCACTATACCTCGTGGCTATCCCTATCATCACTCAGAGCCTTTTATCACGTGCGTTTGTTCAAAGCTACTTCCCCAGGACCGGGTGCTCTGGACACAAATGCACTCACATTACCAGCTTTTACACTGGTACACAACATAGAGAAAGAAGTCAACATTGTTGGGATGCCTTTGCGGCTTAATTGGATGAGCATCCGACTCTTGATTTTGGCTCAGGTCACAATCTCAGGGTCATGGGATCGAGTCCTGCAGCAGGCTCCTCACTGAGTAGGGGCTCTACTTGGGATTCTCTCTCTTTCCTTTTCCTCTGCCCCCCCCCCCCCCATTTCTCTCTTTAAAATAAATAAAGTCTTTTTTAAAAAAGTCAAAACTATTTACTAATTAAATTTAAGCAGGGAACACCTGTCAGGCTGTCCCTCATCTTACCCCATGGACAGCCCAGACGTCACTGACTTCACAAGACTCTCCTTTAGGGCTATAGCCATTCATCTTTCCCAGGGAACCTAAGGCATGGCAGAAGTCATGGGACAGAAGTCAGGCCCCAGACCTGTGTCTCACAAGTACTCTCAGCCTTTCTCAGGGAAGCCCTGGAGCCACCAGGAGTCGAGTCTGCTGGGTACCCTTTCACACAAGCCCCCCAGCACCCCCCACCCTGGGTTCCTGTCTGTCTATTAAATCTGCATCAAAGCCTCTGGTCTCTGTAGGCTGGGCAACTGCTCTTTGTGGAATAGGTCTTTGAAGAAAGCAGCAGCTGGGAGGCTAATTCATACCTGTCAGTGAATTCCATTTAATGGGAGATTTGGTCCTAGACCTCTCAGCCCCCAAATCTCCTGGATTCTTCTCCCTGCATGCTTCCTATTCATTTATCCCCATGACCTAAACACGCATACCCCTTCCTCCCAGGGACTCTGTCCCTTCTCTGCTTTTCTTTCCCAACGTGAATCCCCAGACAGGACTTCAAACGCAGACCATATTCTGTCTTGTTCATTGATCTGTTTCCCCGTAGCTTACTTGATGCCTGGGCTTAGCAAATGCCCAATATACATTCATTAAATGAATTAATGTTCACCTGTAAACACCCATCAGGGTGGGACCACCTTTCCAAAGGCTTCGGGTCATTTGCTCCCAAGAAGAAGGCAGAGGCCGGTGGGGGGTTGGGAGAGAAGCCTCCCACTTGTACTCTCAGCAGCTGAGATCGTCTTCATTTTGTCTGTCGAAGACTGGTCTGTGCCTCTGAGGCTTAATAAGTAGTTATTAACTGGGAAGGTGGGGCGCCTGGGTGGCTCAGTGGGTTAAAGCCTCTGCCTTCAGCTCAGGTCATGATCTCAGGGTCCTGGGATCGAGCCTCACATCGGGCTCTCTGCTCAGTGGGAAGCCCGCTTCCTCCTTTCTATCTGCCTCTCTGCCTGCTTGTGATCTCTCTCTTTCTGTCAAGTAAAAAAATAAAATAAAATAAAATAAAACAAAACAACTGGGAAGCTGAAACCTCCGTGGGTCGACCTCACACAAGAAACTGTGGACACGGTGCTCTCCCCATGGGCTGGGAGGACGACTGCTTCTCTGCTGGCCTGCCTCCCTTATCAGGAGTTGAGTGCCCCTGCACTCTGGATCCATTGATCAGACCTCCTGGTCCACATCAGGTGTGGAACCTCAGGCCTATAGAGACTCCAGGCACCCCCATCCCCCTCTCCCCAGGGCTCTAAGGAGGTTTTGAGGAAGATGAGAGGTGCTCTCAAACAGCAGCCCCGGCCTCCTGACTCTGCCCATCAGCAGCTCTGCCCCAGGACCAAGCGATGGGATCGACAAGGGACACTCCAGATCAGACAGGACATAGGTGATTCAGGCAGGACTGGGACTTGGGCCACTGGGCTCACAGATACATCTTCCCACAGGGGAGGGCAATGGACCTAACAGGAGAGTTTCAGATCTTGGCCCTTTTCACCTCATTCATTCCAGAAAAACTTGAGCATCGCCTGACACATTGTATCAGGCACGAGACACACGACGGACCTCATCCCTCTCTTCCGGGCGCGTATACTTAGCAGCAAGCGGGCGGCGAGTCCCGGACGGTGGGTCAGGATGAGCACTTGAGGTGCCGGGAAAGGTGGTCCCTTTCCTCAGAATTTCCGTTGATCCTCCTAAGCGGAGAGCTGGTTGCAAGACAAGGCCTGGAGGATGAGCAAGAGGCGGCCAGATGGCGAGGTGGGAGGAGGAGCTTCCCAGACAGAGACGACAGCCGGCGCAGGGCCCCAGGAGCGAGGGTGTGTGGCACATTCAGGGAACTGCGAGTCTCACAGTCTGGCTGGGGTGAGCCGTGGGCAGTGGGGACTGGGGCAGGGTAAAGCGTGGAGGGGAGTGCCGACGAGGCTGCTCTGGACTTTATCCTGAGGGTCATGGGGAGCTATGGGAGGGTTGTCAGCATGAGGGAGAGAGCATCAGGCATGGTTTCAGGAGGATCTTCATACTCAGGCAAGGTAACAATCCCGCTTTGCCAACGACAGGAGAGGCATCCACTGTGTGGGTCGTTGCTGGAGGCTTCGGCCGGATGGGCAGGTGTCCGGCTTACCGCTGGGCTGTGAACAGGAGGTGTCGGGACCACAAAGACGGGGCTGGGGAGAAGCCTCGGGGATTAATTGAGCTGTTGATACCTTTGACACTGAGTAGAGTCTGACGCTGGGGACAGAGAAGCTGGATTGCTTCATAATAACAGCACTTGCTACTCCTAATGGTGCTTGTAATACAATAGCACTTATAATGTAATAATAATAATAATACGATTTGCCATAATGTCTTTTATTCTCAGACTCCCTATGCTTTCCAAACATTCATTAAATCCCGAACGCTCTTCTCAGCAGGGCCCAAGTTCCTCAGTGCCAGGCATCTCTGTGATAGCTGCTGCAGTGCCAAGTGGCCTCAGTTTCCCCCCTGGACTCTGGCTCTCAGGCTTTTCTCAGGGGCTGGGGGTGCTCTCCGCCCGGAGCCCTGCAGTGGGCCAGCAGAGAGAATCCGGCTGTATCAGCTCCCAGGGGACACGCCACTTCCTGCCCCAAGACTCTCTGGTCTCTTCTTCCTGGTTCCCTGGCTAGATCCCTCCTTGTCCATCCTCTCTGCAGATGATGGGGGAGCGGATGGCGAAAGAAATGAATGGACTTACAAGTTTGGCATAGGTAGGCAGGATTCTAAGGTGAGCTCCCAAAACCCACCCCACCTCGACACACACACGCGCGCGCGCGCGCGCACACACACACACACACACACACACACACACACACACACACACAATTACCAGGACTGGGGCTATAGCACGATCTACTTCTATGATTAGATCATGAGGTCCCAATTATCCAGGTGCCTCTCACCTAAGGACATGAGCTCTTTTAAAAAACACAGTTTTCTCCGGCTGGCTGCGGAAGAGGAAAATCATGGAGATTCAAAGTATGAGAAGGCCTGGTGCAGAGGGAGGTTCTCCACGGGTGAGAGGAACTGGGGATGTCATGGAGGTGGTCCCAGGCAAGGACCGGAGAGTGGCCCCGAATGCTGTAAGCAGTTCCCAGCTAACAGCCAGGAAGAAAACAGAGATTTCAGTCCTAGAATCACAAGGACATGAATCCTGCCAACACAAAGGAGCCTAGAAAAGGCCCCTGAACTCTGGATGAGAAGATAGATGGCTGATTTCAGCCGGAGCAGAGAGCCCAGCCATGCCATGCAGGACATCTGACTTATGAACTGTGAGCTAATAACTGGCATTATTTTAAGTTGCTAACTCTGTGGTCACTTGTCGTACAGCAACAGAAAGTTAATACAGCACAGAAAAAGCCACAAATATCCATTCGATAAGGACAAGGTGTGGGCTGGGAGGTCAAGGGCAAATTCTCAGCTGCACAAGTTCAGCATGTGTTGGCAGAATGACCTTAGTCAAGGCTCTCAAGCTTCTTTGGGCCTCGCTTTCCTGCTTTGCGGAATGGACCGCCTCTCCGGTAGTGATGTTTTGGGGCCTCGAGTTCCTGAACATAATAGTTTCGAATGGCGTCTGGCACGTCGGTGACTGCTGCGACAATCCCAGCTGTGGAAATGGGTCGATTTTTATGCTCAGACTCTCGGCAGGAGATGATGGGGGATGACTGGATCACTGGACAGAAGGGGAAGTCAAGGCTTCTCTCACTGAATTAATGGAACTTCTGAATCTTTAACAAATTTGTGACCGACGGCGAGGCAGGTCTTCCCTTCCTCCAGAGCTCTATTACACGGAAGTCCTGGGCAGTCAGAGGGGAACATTTCTGTTATGTTTCCAGAGATACTGAATCAGAGTAGTCTCCAGAGCCTAGTTCTTATTTCAATTGATTTATTTCATATACGCGGTCTGGTGCACCCAGTCAGTGACACACACGGGTGTGGATGAGAGACTGTGTGTGCTGTGTGAGGGTGTGTGTGTCGGGGCAGATTCAGGGAACAAGTGAGTTTCAATTTCTATTACATGGATGATACACGAATATCTCAACCTTAGTTCTGAGAGCCCCGTGGGAGCCACGTTCACGGTCATGCTGTTTGTCAAACATCAGCAAAGGGGTTGTCTGATAATTGCCTCCTCCGAAGCAAAGCAGTTTTTTAAACTCCACGAGGGTCTCAAAACCCCCTGTTGAACGCTTCTTCGGTTTCCATTGATTTTCCTGGCAGTACTCACTCTGTTCTCATATCCCCTGCCCTGCGCGCGGGAAGGATTCAAGTGTACTTGGAAGCTCCTGCCTCAGCTTTGGAAACCAGAGCCCACTGCGAAGCCCAGGTGCCGGGCTCCTCCCCCCAGCCCAAGTTCTGGGATAAAGGCCTAATTGGGTCATTTCCATTTTCAACGATCCTGCCTCCCTGCCACTGGCGCCTGGTTCTTCCAGGATAACTGACAATAACGCCTCACTTCCCCCACCGCTCCACCCCCAGATCTACGGACTCATCAGCCCCAGCAGAGAATAATCCTTGCTCTGGGTAAAGAGCGGATAAAGGAACACGTGCAGAATATCTCCAAGCGGGCAGTTCTTGGAGAAGCCTCCAGTGGCCGCTTGGGATGATTCTTTTTTTGTCACCTGGCTTGCCAAGGGGGGGGGGGTCCTTGCCCAGCATGACTTGGTGAGTAATCACACATCTGCCAGCCCAGACAGGCAGTGGCTTGATTCAAATGCCTCTTGGTCTATAGCCCTGTACTGGGTACTATCCAGAGGACAGAGAGAGAACTTACAGAAACTCTGCAAAGGGAACGGCCATGTGAAGTGTGGCCATAACACAGGGGGACCAAGGATGGGAAATGAGCCCCTCTAGTCCAGGGTAGCCTGGTGCCCCACCTGAAGTTCATCTACACCACCTGGCATCTTGACTTGGGTCTGGACCTGTGTCCACTGTCACCCATTCCCTCGATGGCCACCACAGCTGCCAGCAGATTTCCTTCTCCAGGAAGGCATTGTTCCTTCCCTAAGGCTCAGGCTTGGGAGGCCCTGCCAACTGGGGAGAGCAGAGAAGGGGCCACTCTGCCAGGCCAGGTAGAGCCTGCTTCACCATAAGGAATGTGGCAGACTCTGGATTGGCAGAAAAGTGTGTCCATCAGATGCTTACAGCAGCTGCTTCCTGAGGACATCAGGGCCACCCCGCTGGTAGGACTGGCCAAATCTCCCCACTTTTCCCCAGGCAGCCCTGGCTTCACTTCTCTCTCTCTCTCTCAGTGGCGCCATCATCTCGCAGGGGACAACTGTTGACAGCTGCCCAAGGGAGCCCGAAGTGTCTCAGGCATCTGGGCCTCATGGTGTTCACTGAGGTCTACTTGTGACTTGACCTTCCCTCTTGCCCTGTCTTCCATGGGTAGGAAAATTGGCTGCCTGTGCATGAAGTCATGAAGGCTCTGAAAGGTTCTCCCCACCTCGAAATAACCTTCCTCACCAACTTCACAGGTTTCCATATTGTCCACTTCCTTGGTTAAGGCCTCGGCTAAAAAGCAAATGTTGTCTAAGATATGAAACCGTGCATATCCCTCATTTAGCTTGTCCTGCCCTTCCCCCATCTCCACCTGGCTAAGTCCCATAGATTCTTTAAAGCCCTTTGGGTGTATGTAGCCTTCCCCAGGAAGCTTTCCCTGAGCCTGTCTGGCTAGGCCAGGGCGCTCTTCTTTGGTGGCCCCATAATGCCCTGCGAATGCCCCCATCATCTCTTCATTCCACCTGTTGACTTACAATAATTTCCTTGGGTTTCTCTCCCCCTCTAGGCTGACCTCCTGGAAGTTGGGGCTTTATGCATCGCTGCGTCCCTGACACCATGCACGCTCAGTTAGTGCCCATCCGGTGAACTAGGGGGCCGCCCCCCTCCACTCCTGGCTCGCTCTGAGAGCTCAGGCGAGTCATGCACTCTCCGCAGTCATTCTCCACAACTGGAAAACGATGAGATTGAGTTAGATCCTCTCAAGGGTCCCCCAACTCAATGCTATCGTCATCCATTAACATTGGCACAAATGGGATTTTGAGATCGGGGAGGCCCATTATCCAGCAGGTGACGTGGGCTGGGCCCGGGAGAGAGGACGGCTATTGCTGGGCAAGGGAAAGTGAAAGACCCACTTGGCTCACAAGTCAGGTAAGCTGCCCCACCTCAGGGACCTGGACTATAGGGGGCACTGGAGGACATGGAAAAGCCACGGAGAGGAAAGTCCCCTCCTCCACGTGGAAAATGCTGGCCTGGAGAAGTCCCTAGGCCAGTCATCAAATATTCGTCCAGTCCACAGAGTCAGTAACACTTCAGGGTTGAGAGGTCTTTGGAGACCCTCTAGGTCATTGCCAGGGGAGAAAGGACTTGTTGAGAGTTACACGCATGGTCAGTTAGCGGGACAGCCGAGACAAGACCCTAGGCCTGTCAATGCCATCCGAGGCTAAGAAGCTCAGCGGCTCTGCAGGGGTCTTGTTGACCTGCACCTTGCTTTGCTGGCTCCGGCTCCATCCCTCTCCATCCCCCCCCCCCCCCCCCCCCCGCGCCCCCTGCTCCAGCCCCAGCCCCGCTCCTGTGCTCTAGCTCTGACCTACCCTGTACCCTGCCCCCGTGTCCCTCCCCCATTCTTATTTCTAACCATACTTCAATAAATGATTAAAGGAGAACATGTCTGTGAACCTTTCTCATGCTCCCACAGAGGCCCTAAATGCTCCCCTCTCTGGCCTTCCACACCTCGCATTGACAGCCAGAGCTCTCCCAGCCCCATCACGCTGCTGCTGGCATTCCCCCAGCACACAGTAGGCACTTCATAAATCTTTGCTGCATACGTATGGTTGACTTTAGCATTTTGCGGAGGTAAGTCACTAAATCACGGCTGGGTAAGCACTTTATAATCCTATAACTTGGGCCAAGGGGCTTCCAGCAGCCAGACACAGTTTTCCCAAGTGCAAACGTAAAGAATAATTCTTTAGTCAATACTTCCTGAATCTCCTTCTAATTCTCCCTGCCATTTCTCCTTCTGAATACACCCCCTCCCTACCAATGAGCTAGCTCGGAGAACAGACCCAGGAGGGTTGGCAGCCAGAGAGCACAAATTTGGATGGAGAGCTTGTGCTTTAGATACTGGTGTACTCATGTAGGGGACCCGGAGAGATCTGTCCCTGCCAGACCTGCTACCTCATAGGGTTTGCATCTGGTGGGGGGGAGGGGAAGGTGTTGGAGGCCCAGACGGAGCTTTCACTCACTCCATTCCTCTTTTCCACTAAAAACATATTTATTCACCAAAGTGTACGATATTATGCAGAGTGGTTCTCCAGGCTCAATAAAGGTGAAGAATGTAGATAGACTTAATAATTTTACAATGAACCACACTTTAGAATCAATTGCTCTGGCACCAGAAAGTTGTCTGAGGATGCATTGTAGCCTTGGGCTAGCTGTGTGCATGGTGTGTGCATGTATGTGTGCGTAGCATTGTGAGTACATGTCTATGCACGTGTGTGGACACGTGTGGTGTGTGCTCTCAGAAAAGACTGCAAGCTATGGGAGGGGCCGGAGCACCATGGGAACCATAGTTCTAACCAGGTGAGAGGCCAATTTGGAAATGTTTCTGATACTAGCTTTGGGGTTTTAGAAAACTAGAGGCAGGAAGTCGGGAAACTGAGGTCTAAAGATCGAAATCCCCAACAGGGAAGTGGGCAGGCCCACTGAGGTTGAGGAACCCTCCGTCACTAAATGATGTTATAGGAATTGTTATTCCCATTTCACAAAAGGGACGACTGAGATTCCAACTGGTGAATAACATGCCCCGTGGACCTCTAATGTCCTCTCTGATCTGAGACCCTGGCTGCCTCCCTTAAACCATATTTCCGTCCTTTCTGTCCCACCCAAGCTCATGTGCCAAACCGTGGGGACGGCAGACAGGACCAGATAATTTCATAACGACCTTGAAAACCTGAAGGAGAGGTTTGGTCCCAAAGACCATCGTGTTCTGGCTCCAGGGCTCAGGTGCTGGCCTGAAGAGGCCACTTGCCCAAGGCTGGCCTGGACATGGTGTGGCCAGGACAGAAAGCAGCCCCAGGTGACACAGTGCACACAGCACAATCAGCTGGGTTACCTTTATACTCTAGCCTCTTCCTACCCCAGTGCTCATCCTTGGTGCCCACCTTGGGGCTCAGGTCTTGATACTACCCCACTCATCAGAACTCCCTGGAATCCTGTCTCTTGGGTCCTGAACTAAAGCACCCTTGAGCATCCTGCACGCTCTTACTTTCAAGTCTGTCCAGCCCAGAATGGAGGAAGGGCATCATACCAGACTGAGTAGTTACCCTATGGGCTATGAAAGTGTGGAGGCATCTCAGCAAAGGGGACACTGCGCCCAACCCTCCCAGGCTGAGCTTCAGACCTCTGTGCTCATGGGCTTCGTGGGGATGCACTGACTTCCTTCTGGATGCAAGGAGATAAGCCATCTCACCTGGCCAGCCCTCCTGGTCCAACAATGTTACCCTGTTAGGAACCGCTCCCTTGTTTGACTCAGTAAGTATTTATTGAGCACCTACTATGTGCCACTTGGCACCGGGAGTTCAGGGATCAACAGGAAAGACTTGGTCTCACTTTCACGAAGTTCAAAGTCTGGTGGAGGGGTCAGATACAGAAGAAAGAATTCGCACTTGAGATGAATGCTATAGAACACAGCACACAAGGTGGTGGACAGTATCACAGAGGACCCAGCCTAGTGTGGTGCTGGAGGAGACTGCTTGAGGTACTGACATTAAATAAGACCTGAGAGATGACTAAGTCTGGCTCACCAAAGCAAGGAGCAGAAGGGATAGATGGTGAGCATGCTCCCTTCCTTTGGTTTCTCTCCTCCCCGTCTGCCCCGGCTCCCCTTTCTGTAATAATTTTAGCAATTTCAATTACTTATGGCTAATCTCTCTGATAGACCTTTAGAAAAATAAACATAGGCTTGGTCTGCTTGAACCCAAAGGAGAAAATGAACCCAGAGGAGAAAAATTGGCTGTGTAGATTCATTCTGTCCAAACGAGACAGAGAGGGGCAGAGAAGGGTTACATTCTGCAGGACTCACTAGGACCCAGCTACTCTTTAGGGGTCCGAGGAGCTATCAGCTGAACAGAAACAGCCCCCATGGTCCATGTGGGCCCTCCAATTTCATGGCCATCCCCAGCCCCCATCTCCAAGAAACGTTCTCAATCCGAGGGTGCTGTGAAGTGAAATGCCCTAACAGGGTGTAGGATAAAACCAGTCGAGGTCTGAAAAGACCCTGAGAGGTCACCTGACACAACCCATTTTATAGATGATGAAATGAAGCCCAGCAAGGGGCAACGGTTTGCCTAGACCAGTGCGACAGATGGAAGCAGTTGGGGTCCCTGTCTGGAGCTAGAAGCCGCAGCTTCTTCACTGCCCGTCCCCTAGAAGATGAGGCCTCCCGCTGCTGTAACCCTTCCCCATGCCTTCCATCATGGCACAGCCAGCACCTGGGTCCTTCTCTCCAGACTCCCCAAGGGAAAAACTCTGCAGGGCCTGCCGCCTCTCTCCACACCCCACAAATGGCAGCCTGGCCTGTGGCACAATGGTGGTTCCCAGAACACCAAGTCCTGGGCCCTGCCTGGGGCTTGACAGTGAAGGAGCTGTCCCAGCACCCAGCTGGCTGTGCCACTGGCAACACCTGCCAGCCCAGAAGGCAAGCCTCCTGCTTCCAGGGCCCAAGGACCTCCTGCCTTCCGTTGACATTTCACCACTTTTGACCCTTAACCTTAAATCTCGACGCTTCTCCCCACCAAGGCGGTAGCTCCTGCCTTTGTCACGGGGCCCATCTGTACTCTCTGACAATAGATTAGGGTGATTTTATCTTTTCTATTAGGCAGTGATTGCAAGTCTCCCTGGGTTCATTAGTAGCTGGCTAATCCCTCCAGATTTATTAGCTCCAACTGTGTCTCCTCCTTCACCCTCTCTCTTCAGATGGCATCTCTGCTGTCTCAGAGGCCAACTGGGCTTTGCCCAAAGGCCCTTAATTCCTCGTATCCTCTATCCAAACTCCCATCAGTCTTGTAGAACAGCAGTTCCCCCACCAAAGCCTGAGGCCGAATGGAGGACAGAGACTCTTTCCACACTCAGGCGCAGAACACGCTCAGAGAATCTGTAACCATCGCGGGCCTGCCCCATCAGAGAGGCAGACCCGTCCATGTATTAGAGAGCTGATACCCTTACATCGAGGTGCTAATCAGACTTCCACAGACAGGATCAGTTGACCTCTAAACAGACTTGCCAGGGCTTAGCACGCTAATTGCTTTCCCGGCACACATGAGAGAGATGCGTGACAATGATTAATAATTTAATAACGTGGTGGTATTGCTAACTGATCACCAAGCCTATTTTCTTTTTTGCCTCGGTACACAGTAGACTATATTTTCCAACGGCCCCCTTCCAGGGAGGGGCAGGCTTGTGACCGAGGGCTAGACAATGGAGTCGTGAGGGGAGAGAATTACTATGTGCTGCTCCCAGGCGTGGGCCATAACATCCTCCTGGGTCTGACCCTCCACGTTTTTTTTTCCCATTCCTGGCCTCTAAGAAGACCTATTTATAAGCCAGAAGAAACCTAGGCCTCCGCATGACATAATGGAAGGCTGCCCACTGATCAGGAACACCCTTTTGGGACGTAAGTTGAGTGAGAAAAATACTTCCATTGTGTAAAGCCAAGACATTCGAGGGTTTATCTGTTATGGTAGTCGGCATTACCTACCAGATCCAAAGTGTTATCAACAGCTAATTTTTAAAATTAATTTATTTTTTATTAACATATAATGTATTATTAGCCCCAGGGGTATAGGTCTGTGAATCGCCAGATTTACACACTTCACAACACTCACCATAGCACATACCTTCCCCAATGTCCATAACCCAAACACCCTCTCCCTCCCCCCTCTCGAGGGCAACCCTCAGTTTGTTTTGTGAGATTAAGAGTCTCTTATGGTTTGTCTCCCTCCCGATCCCATCTTGTTTCTCAATAGCTAATTTTTAATTTTACCAAAACATTTTTGAAATGGATATTATTATTTCCATTTTACACATGAAGAAACCGAGTTGGCCGAGTTGGCCGCACAGCTAGGAAGCTCCTGACCTGGGAGTTTTCCCAGGTCTGACTGTGTTGTTACACGCTGGCTACTTTCTTTCATTACAAAGCTTCTGCATCAGCTTGACTCTCAACTTCAGCCATGAGGTCCTGCCTCTTTCGATTTGCAAACTCCAAACAGAAATGAGAAACACATCTGACTGCATCACACCCATTAGGATGGAGATTATTAAAAAATAAAAAATAAAAACAAGTATTGGTGAGGATAGGGAGGACCTGGAACTCTCACACATTGCTGGTGGGAATGCAAAATGGTGCAGCCGCTCTGGAAAACAGTATGGCAGTAGCTTGAAAATTAAGCACAGAATTACCATATGATCCAGCATCTCCATTCCTAGGTATATGCCCCAAAGGACTGAAAGCAGGGACTCAAACAGGTATTTTTAGACTCACATTCATAGCAGGATTATCCACGATAGCCAAAAAGGTGAAGGAACCCAAGTGTCTCCTGATGAATGAATGGGAACGCATATAGTGGAATGTTACTCAGTCTTAAAAAGGAAGGAAATGCTGACACATGAATGAACCTTGAAGACTTTATGCCAAGTGAAATAAGCCATAAACAAAAGGACAAATTTTGCGTATTTCCACTGAGAGGTACTCAGAATAGGCACATTCATAGCAATAGATGATCGCCAGCCGTCGGGAAGAAGGGATGGGTGTTTAACGGCTGTGACATTTTAGCTCAGGAAACTGAAAAGAGTTCTGGAAATGGGTGGTGGTAACAGCTGCAGAACCTATTACTTATTATGACTGACAGGTATGCTTAAAAATGGTTAAAATGGTCAGTTTTATGTTATGTATATTTTACCACATGAAAAAAAAGAATTAAGCTCTGCTGCATGTTATCACATGGATAAACCTGGAAAATAGGACACTAAGTGAAATAAGCCAGATACAAAAGGACAAATATTGTCTGACTCCACTTCTATGAAATACCTAAGGCAAGGCAAATGTGTAGAGACAGAAAACTGATAGGAGGTTATCAGGGGCCGGGAGGAGGGGGATGGGAAGTTACTGCTCCATGGATGTCGGGTTTCTGTTTAGGGTAATGAAAAAGTTATAGAAATAGGGATGCTGGTCAGATAACCCTGTGAATACAATTAATGCCACTGAACCGTAAACTTATAAATAGTTAAAAATGGCAAATCGAATGTTACATATGCTTCACCCCACTAAGAACTTCTGGAAAACGAAGAAAGAAAGAAATCTGGATAAAGGCAGGAAACAGTTCTCAGATTGCTCATGCATCTGTGTCTTTGGGGACTCTCAAGAGTCATTTTCTTGGTTGCCCTGCTTTGCCCCCTGTTTGGGCCTGGACTCTTGACCCTCACCTTGGTGCACCTGCTATGACTTGCTTCCTTCTGGGTTCCTGTCCGGATCGCTGACCAAATGCACATCGTGGCTCTTAGTTTACCATTAACGTTGTCTGTAAGGTCACTAATCCCCTGTCCTGAGCTCCCACCTTAGCTGAGTACCTTCAGAGGCCCCTTCCCACCTGTTGATCAGAGACTCACTCTGCTGGGGCTGAGTCCTGACCCAGCAAAACCAGAAGCAGGGCAAGAAGATGTTTTGCCCACTGAACCTCTGAAACCAGAGCAAACCACCCCAAATCCCATTTCAAAATAGATGTATAGGGCACCTGGGTGGCTCATTGGGTTGAGCCTCAGCCTTCGGCTCGGGTCATGATCCCAGGGTCCTGGGATCGAGTCCCGCATTGGGTTCTCTGCCTACTTGTGATCTCTCTCTGTATGTTAAGTGAATAAATAAAATCTTAAAAAAAATAGATTTATAAAAAAAATGCTAACCATCTGTTCACTCAGCTAACTTTGGCTCCCTTCCTCTTCCTTGTCAGTTACCCCTGACCCCCAAAGCTCAGGGCGGGCATCCTCACTCTCCTGCTGGCCCCACTCTGACAGAGAGAAAAACGGCTCGTCTAGAGGGTCAACTGAATTGAAGGTTTAGAAGTTTGACTCATGATGGACATTTTTCTCCCAACTCTTATAATGGTAATTAACTGGTTAAACTTCAGAGCAATCAATTGGATTTATTTATGACAGATGCCCTAAATCAACTGGCCTTCTTTTTCAAATGAAAATAATTTTTTTAAAATTTTCATGGAAATGTAATTGACATATAAAATTATATTAGTTTCAGATGCATGGCATAGTGATTCGACAATAACATATATTATGAAATGCTCACCACGGCAAGTGTAGTCACCATCTGCCACCATACAAAGTTATTATACTATTATTGACTACGTTCCCTATGCTGTACTTTTTAATCCCTGTAACTTATTTTTTTCATAACAAAGTTTGTAACATCTTAATCCCCTTCATACATTTCACCCATCCCCCTGTGGCCCCTCTCTGGCGTCCACCAGTTCCTTCTCTATGTTTGAGTCTCTTTTTTTTGTCATTGTTGTTGTTCATTTGTTTTGTTTTTCAGGTTCCGCAAATAGAATCATGTAATATTTGTCTCTGTCTGACTTATTTCACTGAGCATAAAACCGTCTAGGTCCATCTATGACCCATGTTGTCGCAAATGGTAAGATCTCATTCTTTTTTATGCCAAGTAATAGGCCATTACACACGTTCATACACACACACCACGTCTTCTTTATCCACTCATCTATCGATGGACACTTGGGCTGCTTCCATATCTTGGCTAGTGTATGTAATGCCGCTTAAACATAGAGCGTGCATATATCTTTTTGAATTAGCGTTTTTGTTTTCTATGGGTAAATATACCCAGAAATGGAATTACTGGACCAAATGGTACTTAGGCAGTCCGCAGTCACGTGGTAAGGTGCTCAGCATCACTCATCGTCAAGGCAATGCAAATCAAAACCACAAGGAGATACCACTTCACGCCTGTCAGAATGGCTAAAATCAAAGACAAGAAATCACAAGTGTCGGGGAGGACGTGGAGATATTTGAACCCTCGTGCACTGCTGGTGGGAACGTAATGGGTGCAGCCCCTCTGGAAAACAGTACGGCGGTTCCTCAAAAAACTAAAAACAGAGGTATCAATCTGCCTTCTTAATGCCTGGGTGGGAATGAAGAATGAGAACGACACACACGAACCCTACTTCGGTCAGTTCAGTCATGCATAACACCTAAACTACTAAGTTTGAGTCATTCTCGGCAAATCAGTCAGATGGCATTGTGAGAGTCACTTTTACAGGCCGTTAGAGGCTGCACAGAAAAATTAGTATCTCTTGTTCTTTTTAGCACATGGGAAGCATAAATAGGACTTCATAAATAATATCTCCTCTTTACTAAACTTGTATTATGAGCCAGGTGCTGCATGGATACCATCTCCTGAGGCACGTGTTAATGGTGTCCACTTACAGACAAGGTCTCTGAGGCTCAGAGAGGTTAAGTTATTCACACAGGATCACACAGCCGGTAGCTAGTCAAAGCAGAGTTCTGAATCACGTCTACCAAATACAAAGGCCCCTGCCTTTCCAGCTCATGTGTAATCTTTCAAAAAGCTAATCTAAGCACCCACTGCATCACCATGGCAGAAATCAGAGAGCTGGGCCGTGATGGCTATCCCTGAGGAATTCAAAGAAATAAAGAAATATTAGCGTCTGGGCAGCATCTGTATGGGGTGGTAGGTGGAGCAGGAATGGGAGAATCATGGAGGGCAACTCACTCCCTCTGTACGAGGCCCCTCCCTCTCCGTTCCCAGACTCCAAGGGCAATTAGGAAGGAAGAATGGACTTAAAAAGTAGTTTCTTTCCTCTTAATAGGGGCCTGTCCTTTCCAGAAAGTCAAAGCACTAATAAGAGGCTTCCAGAAAACCCTCCCACTGACTGATTTTTGCAATGGTCCTGCTTCTATTTTCCCGAGTGTTACTCAACCATCAGCATTCATACAGTGACTGTTTTGACTTCTCCTCGCAAACTTACAAACTGTGTGAGTCCTAGTAATTCTAGGTTCAAAGAACTCTCTGGCTGAGGCATGCTCCCGGAGCTCAGCTTGTTCATTTCCGTGCCCCCAGAAAAGGAGAAAGCTCTTTGAAACCTGAACGTATCACCGTGTTATTAAAAAAAAAAAAAAAAGAAAAGAAAAAAAAACGCCTTAGAAACCCATAGTACTTTTCAATTAATGATGCATTTTTACCTATCCTTACAACGACTTTGTAAGATTTTAAGATTCCCCCCCCGCTTTAAGATTTTCCAAATGAGAAAATGGGCTCAGAGAGTCTGTGAGACTTCCCCAAAGCCACACAGCGTGTAAGGCAGAATGGAGCATTGACCTGGGTCTCTTGACTTCATAGGCCTGTACTTTTTCCCACTAGATAAATCATCATACGCGTTATTATCAGTCCTGAGAAGGTGGGGGGGTGCTTTCTTCAAAATCTCCAAGCCAAGCATCTCCAGCTTATTCTAGGGACTGTCCTGGGAGTTCACATTCCAGGCCTCCCTGCAGCTTAACTTTGTTCTCCTCTGCTGACGGGGTTGCCTGCGCCTGCCTCTCCCCTCTCCTCCCCTCAGCATCCTGGGGAGGCCCCCCCGATGGAGCCCGATTATATTTGAATCTCCTTTTCCTGCTCCAGCCAACTTGCCCGGGCTCCCCCAGGCATCTCCTTACTTTAAGCGAATGCACCTGTGGTGCTCTGGGACTCCTCTAATCCTTTTCTCCCTTTTCACATGTTAAGGCTCTGATCTACAGCAGCAGCAGCACAGGATAGAAAAATAAATAAATAAATAAATAAATAAATAAATAAATAAATAAAGCAAACAAAGAAATTCCTTCTGTTTTCCATTTTGCGGGTTAGCAGCGGGAAGGAGGCAGGAGGGGGACTTCTAGGGTGCTGCTTGGGTTCTATTTTGGGATCTGGGCGCTGCTTACACAGGTGTGCTCCCTTGGAAAACGCTCCCTGGGCTGCGCACAGGTGATCTGTGTGGTCTTCTATATGTACGCTAGAATTCAAGTAAAAATTCCAGCAACGGAGCTGGTAGATTTGTGGCGGTGGTGGCCTTGAGAAGGAGGGAATGCTGAATGGCTCTCTGGCAAGCCTGTTGTGGGGGTGATGAGGGAACAGAAGGCTTGCTGAGGATAAAGCAGAAACCAACACCCTGCAACCTTCCCCCACCCCCACTCCTGGGTGGGACAAATGTGACATTCTTTAGGAACCTCCCAAATATCTTAATGTTAATACCTTGTTAAGGGGGCACCTGGGTGGCTCAGAGGGTTAAAGCCTCTGCCTTCGGTTTAGGTCGTGATCCTGGGGTCCTGGTATTGAGCTCCTCATCAGGCTCTCTGCTCCGCAGGGAGCCTGCTTCCCCTTCTCTCTCTCTGCCTGCCTCTCTGTCTACTTGTGATCTCTGTCATATAAATAAATAAAATCTTTAAAAAAAAAAAAAGAAAGAAAGAAAGCGCCATTCATAAAAACCTACAGCTGGAAATGAACAAGGATCAGAGGGTCCCAGCCCATCTCTTTGGACAGGACTGTCCTGGCCCGGGGAAGGCCATTCCAGGAGACCAGGTCCCTCCATCCAGGGAGGGACACTGTACCATCTCCTCGGTTGCCCTATCACACATGCTGACCGAGAAAGTCGTAATTTCTCGGGAATATTTCTCATTCTAAGATTTAAGAGTCAAGAGGTTGTATTCTGCTTCTTAACTTAGCAAGGATCTTAAAACTAATGGATGTCTGCCTTAAGTCCTCTACAGAGGTAACTTGCAAGGGTGGAGTGTAAATAGATAAGTGAATGGTCATTAATTGGCGTAGGCCCATCCCTAGAGTGGTCGTTACGTCAGAGATGATGCCCTGTTTCCTGGACAGGCCATGTCCTTTCAAACCACCATGTGGATATGCTGTTACTTAACCCAGAATGCTCTTCCTTTCTTTATCTAGGGAAAAACCCTCCCCTCTCCCCCCCAATGAGGGCACAACCTAAAGTCCCCTTCTTTGGTGAAGTCTTTCCTGACTGTTCCAGGATCTAGAACATTCTGTACACACACCTAGTAGAATTTGCCACTTTGAATTTTTCCAAGGCAGGTTTTGTTCCTTATTCCCATTTTAATCCATAATGCCTGGTCCCATCCCTGTTAGGTAAGAGGTGCTCAGAAGCATGTCAGCATGGAGGGGCCACTGCTTTAAGTAATCTTGACATCTCATGCATTTATAAAATAAACCCTTCTCCAAAGGATTGTTTCTAACAGCCAAACACAGGAAACAACCAAAATGTCTCTTAAAAGATGGATGGTTAAGCAAACTGTGGTATACCTATACCAAGAAATAATGACTCAGCCACAAAAAGGAACAAACTACTGATTCAGGCAACAACTCAGGTGGTCTCAAGGGCATTACACCGTGTGACAAAGGTCAGATACTGCATGCTTCCATTTATATAACATTCTCGAAAGGAAAAAAGTGTCAAAATGGAGAATGGATGAGTGGTGGTTAAAGGTTCGGGATGGTGGGGGGAAGGGCCACAGGTGAGACCATAAAATGGTGGCATGAGGGAGATCTCTGTGGTGAAGAGATGGCATTGTCCTGGTTCCAACGGGATTGACACACATCTACACAGGATGGACAGATCTGATGTTTTGATATTCTGGTTTTGATACCCTATGACCATTAGGTAAGATGTAACTACTGGAGGAAATGCGGTTGAAGGCACCTGGTACCACTCTCTACTATCTTTGCAACTCCTGTGAATCTACAATCATTTCAAATAAAAAACTGTAACATTTTTTTTTTACACCAGTTCCCCAAGGTTCCCTCTGTTCTCTGAGTGTGTATCCTTCACAATGACCATGCCCATTTCTTAGTATGTTACAGCTTCAAAATGCTTCAAAATGCTCAAAATGCTTCAAAATGCTTCAAAATGCTTCAAAATGCTCAGTGCTAGGTAGCCAGCGGCATTTGGATGGAGGCATTAGATTCCCCAAATTCCCGTCCTCCCAAGGCCAAGAGTTGTTCAGATGAGAAGCCCAGGCGCTCCTGGACTTCCATGTTTCTAGAATGTCCTGCCTCTCTGGTTGACTTCTGCTCCTCCACTCTGATTCCCTCCATGTCCCAAGCTTCATTCCATCGTACCCCACTGATGCTAGTTATTGATACTCTATGGCAAGGAGGCGAGCTGTGAAAATGTCTTACCAGATTAGTGAAGATGTATGTGTAATAGGCCGACACCATCCCTAGTTCAGCTGCCTGCAAAGGGAAGAGATAGAGATTAGACAGAAAACAAAAACTCACTGGGAGTGAGTGAGCAGTGAGGGTTCCAAGCATCCGCCATTTGTCTGACCCACTATCCTTTGGTTCTTAAGCTGCCCTTGACTTTGGGAGGATGAAGAACAGAAACACTGGCCTCTAGAGTCAGGTGTCTCCACCACCACCCCTCCTTCCCACCCCTGCAGTGACACTTGTAGAAGGTGATATTCTCATGCCCAACACATTCCCATGGATACAACCAGATATTATGGAAACCAAAATGACTTTCAGGGAAATGAAGCCAATAATAAAACAGACAAAAATAATTATCTGCCAAACTATTAGCAGTAACAGTGGCTACCATGTACCCACTGTTTAGCATGCGCGAGGCGCTAGAGAGCATCTCACTTGGTCTAAGTCGATGAGGTAGGCCTATCACTCCTCCTCCACCTCCCATCTGACTGCGGAAGAATCTCGAAACACCAAAAGGCTTTGTAACTTGCAAAGACCACATGTCTCCTAAGTGGGGAAAGATGAAATTAAAGCCAGGCAGCCTAATTTGAGTCCTTTTAACCTAACTATCCTCTCCCTGGAGGACCATGGTGTTGATGGAAGTCCCGACAGCTCTGTTAGGGGCTGAGGCAGAGACAGGAGAGTCTGCGGGTTACAGGCGATTCCCAAATTAATTCAACCCTTGTCAAAGGCAAACGAGCAAGACTCATCAGAGTCTTTGAATCTGCAGTAATGTAGGAAACAAGTGAACCATTTGCAAACTTAGGTCCTTTATTAGTAGTAAGGAACAAGCTGCCGGTGACATGCCTCACCCTTGATCACAGCACACCCGCGTGTCATCGTGCCACAGTCAGGAGGCCGCGACATCAGAACAGCCTCCCTTTTGTCTGATCTTCACATCACAGACACCCCTCACCAACCTCCCCTGTCAGTGTGCCCGACTTTGAGCGTGACAAGTGCTACAGACACCGACAAGTAGATCAGGTAAATAATGAGCCCAGCTCTCCCCGGGACCCTCATGGCTTCTGACAGGCAGATTTTCATCATGTATGCTACAGCCCCAGGGCCACTGGGAAACCACTTTTGTCCTGCCTGCTGAGGTGCATGAGGGGAAAACAAGGCCAGGGATGATTACATTTTCCTCTTACAAAGTGATTACCTCCCAAGGAGCTCCAGTAACTTTGTGAGCATTCTCACAGGAGCCCTCACAGATTCCTTGAAGGGCAGTCTGGGTCCTTCTATTGCCACCATTCTGACAGAAACTGAGGTACAGTAGGGCTCTAGGCCTGGGGCAAGAGGATGCAAGGGTCACAGGGGGCTCGAGGTCTCTCTTCTTCCTCCAAAACTACATTTCCCCCTCCACTTCCAAGAGGCCGGTACAGCCTGCTGCTCAGCCCCTCCCATCCCCTCACACTCAACACTGTCCATAGAAAAGTGCCAGTGCCTGTCACCACTGCCTAGACAGGTGGGAACCCTGGTTAACCTGGCGACAGGGAGGGGCTGGGGCATGGGGTGGGGCGGGGGCACCGTCAGATGGTTAGAACCCATTTGTGAAATCTGCTGCCCAAAGATAAAAGACAAGAGATCCTTGGTTTTTAAGACCTGAATTCTGGGTAAACACGCAGTTTGTTGCCGAAACAGCTGCTCAATAAAGTAGGGGATTACTCTGCAAATCCTTCTGAAATCAAGAGACAGCAGAGCACTGCCAAGCTCCGCGGCCAGGCTCACATGGGCACGGTGAGTCTCCCAGAAGCTCCGTGCACTCTCTGCTCACACAGCTTCCCACACGGAGTCCAGCCTCCCTGGGGTACTCCCAAGGCTGAGCTGTTAACCCGGCAAGGACAAGCCCAAAGCCCGAGTCCAGGGCCTGATGTGGGGCCTGCGTGCTGGGGACACCAGGAAGTCAGATGGGAACAAAGGGAGCCAGCTTCCAAAGTCTCACTGCTCAGTGATGGGCTTGGTGTCAAGGTCACAAAGGCCAAGGCCAATGGGTAGTCTCAGGAAAGCTGCTACTGTCCACCCAGCAGAAACAATTGCTAATAATTATCATGACATGGGGAATTTTCTTCAAAAACTCAGCCATTAAAAACCAAAAAAAGTGTTGTTAATGAAAATACCCAGTATTGCCAAGGGTACCATGAGACACCTATATGCTACTGGTGGGAATATAAATTGTTATGGCCTTTTGAAAAGGCAATCTGGCAAATCATATCAAAATCCTTAAAAGCATGCATCTCTTTAACTGAGTAATTTCCCTTCTGGAAATTTATGCTACAAAAATATTCATGAATGTGCATAAAGATTTATGTATAAAGATGCGCATCCTGTATTGTTTATTATAGCAAAAAATTGAAAACAACCTGTATCTCCAACAATAAAGGAATGGTTAAATAAATTACGGCATATCCGTATAACAAGAAATGATGTTGCCATTAAAGTATTTGTAGGCAAATATGTAATGACATAAGCAAAATGCAGGGCATATAATTAAGTGAAAAAAAAAAAGCAGGTTACAGAAAAGTATGTGTAGGGTGATAATAATTTTGAAAAGAAATAAACGTGTCTATAAAGGCAGAAAGGAGAGACATCAACATTTCACAGTGGCAGTCTCTGGGTGATGGAATGTCTTTCTTTTCCATGTGTACCTGTAAGATCCTATCCTATCCTATCCTATCCCAAAGTAGAGGCTTATAAGAAAGAAAGGAAAAGCTATAACAATTCTTATTTTCTTCTATGTACTTTTCTGTGCTTTCCAAAATTTCAACAATAAACGTATTATTTTTTCAAAAAGAGCCCAACCACATAAGCAGGGAGCCATGAATTATTCCTGAGGTTAACATTATTATTATAAGGGCTGTCCCCCCCTGATATGAGGGAGAGGAGATGCAACATGGGGGGTTGAGGGGGTAGGAGAAATGTAAATGAAACAAGATGGGATTGGGAGGGAGACAAACCATAAGTGACTCTTAATTTCACAAAACAAACTGAGGGTTGATGGGGGGAGGGGGTTGGGAGAGGGGGTGGGGTTATGGATATCGGGGAGGGTATGTGCTATGGTGAGTGTTGTGAAGTGTGTAAACCTGGCGATTCGCAGACCTGTACCCCTGGGGATAAAAATATATGTTTATAACGCTGTAAAAAAAAAAAAAAAAAAAAAAAAAAAAAAAGAAAAAATAAGGGCTGTCCCCAAAATGCTTCCACGTGGGGGCGGCTCAGGAAGGCTCTGGCTCCTACAGGGGGCACCGTGCATTCTGTGTGGCCTCTGCAAGGGGAGCGAGATGGAGGGTGGGGGGGGGGCGGGGACGACGGACGACCATTATCTCCGTCTCTGTCCCTCATCATCCCCAGGGAGTTGATCTCTTTGAGGCCCTGAAACTTAGAGGATCTCTTCCACTCTTGATGACTTCATCCATCATAGGCCCAGACACAAGACGAGAGAAAAAGAGAAAATTTCCATTTGAGTGTGTGTGTTGAGTTGCCTACATGCACCCAGACAAATGTGGGTTTGGAGCTGTGGAGAATTACTATAGCAACGGGCTGAAGGGACAGCCCTCGGTACTCAGAGAACTCATTCAAATCTCTTATTAACTCCGAGACAAAAACTAGCTGGGGAGGGGCGGTGTGGAGGAGAGGGGGGGGGGGGAGGAAGAGACAATCATCTGAGTGTCTGCCTGGCTCCCCACAGCTTGGCAGAGGTTAAGGAGAAGCCTTGCTCCCCCAGTGGAAGATGGCAGGTTGCGTTTAAATGTGCAATTAGGATGGCATTAGAAGAAGCCAGTGTGCCTGGAGGGGCTGGGAGAGCTACGGAGCGGCCTGCAAGCAGGGTCCCTCTATCTGGAATCGCAGGCCGAGCCCAGCCACCAGGCCAAGAGCCGGTGCCTGAGGACTCCGAGGCTGCCCAGCTGGTCCCACGCTGTTTCTCCAGCACGGACTCCTCCTACCCCCGGCCCCGCCACCCCTGACTTTCCAATCTGGGACCTGCCACCCTGCCCCTGTATTTGCAGTAGACGAAGCTGGTGACCAGCTATCAGAGACAGCAGGTACGCGCCCAGCTCTGCTCCTCGCCATTCATCGCCCGGAGTCTCAGTCTCTTCGCCTGTCCAGGGAAGATGGGGTACGAGCCCCATTTAGGCACTGAGAGGATTAGGCTGGGAAGCCCCACAGCAGCGCTTGGGAAACCAGTACACTGTGCAGGGAGGACCCAGAGGGCTGACGCTCGGCTGTACATGCTGGTCGGACTGCCCTGGCTGTCCACACCTGGAAATACTTCTATACTCCTTGGCACAGAGCCTTGGCCCCCAAGGGCCGTGGCCCCTCCTGAGACCCCACAGACCCTGGTAGGGAGGGTTCTGGCTGGGGGCTGTCCGGCTGCACTGGGAGGTGATGCTTCTCCAACATCAGCCCCATCTGGCCTTTCCTTTTGGGCGACATCTGAGTCAAAGAGGGAGCGGTGTGCCAGTTCAGGGGGAGGGGGATGGGGGAGGGACAAGGAGGCTCCGCGCCCACCGCGCCTGCCGGGGCCTGGCTCCCACCTTCAGGAGGATGGTGTGGGACATGGAGGCGTTGGCGTGGATGATGATGGTGGCGGTCTTGTCGTCCCGGATCTCCTTGAGGAGCGGGGTGGGGTCCCGGGTGTCATCCAGCATCCGGACTGAAAGGGTGTCCTTGGAGATAAGGAATTGCCGGAGCAGCTTCTCCAGGTTTAAAAGGCCTGGAGGGGAGAGAGGATGAAGGCACTGAGGGTCCCCGGTGCTTCCCTGGGAGACACCGGGGCACAGGCAGGATGAGCGGGGCCCTGGGTCAGAGGCTGGGCCATGAGTCTGGCCCCCACTGCTGGAGCAAAGCAGCAGCCCCTTTACCTGAGCAAGCTTCTCAACCTCTGTGGGCTTCTGTATTCCCAGCTTCAGTCAAAAGAATGTTCCTAAGCCCCCCCGGCCTCCTCCGGCTCCATCAGGAATGTTCTTTTAAACAGAGATTGAGGTCCCTTGACGGGAATGAGAGGACTCCCACTCCTCCCCACAGCACTGCCTGGTGGCCAAGACCTGGGTTCACAGACCAGGAGGCCTGTTTTTTTCCCCCTAACTTGGCTGCTCACACACCAAGTGACCTTCTCACATGGCCACGGCTCTTGGCCTCAGTTTCCTCATCTGAGAAACGAGAATAAGCCACCAGCTCCGAGGATGTTGCTGAGAATGAAATGAAGGAATCTGTGAATTGCTTAAGTCCTGGCCTCGCCCATCGCAAAGGCCCACAAAGGTCACATCTAATTCTAGGAAAGCGGGGCCTTTGTTTTCCTCAGGTATATGGGGGAGCAGTTCCCTCAAGATCACAAGGCCCAGGAAACAGGTCGCACAAAAACCCTTTGAACTCCACAGAGCATAGTGGTTGCATTAAGACAAGGTATTATTAAGATTATAAGAGCATTATTAAGATTATAAGGCTTTGAACTGCACTCCAACGGCAAGAACGCAGGCTGGGAACAAAACAAAAATATGGGATCCCCTCCCATCCCCCACTCAGCTAACTGCTGTCTAGGAGCAGGGGTGGATGGGAGGTCTCCAGAATGACGTCACTGAGACACAAGGGTCTTAATTCAGCTTTGCCTCTGAGGAGGCAGGCCAGGAAGAGGGTGGGAGTGGCGGGAGTGAGGAGGGGTGGGGAGGGGGTGGGGAGGGTCTCTTGGGAAGAGGTGGTCTCAACTCCAATGGAAAGAAAAGTACAGGCATTTGCTCCCAAAAGCAACGACAAGAGTAGGGTTTATTGATTCTTTATGGTGTTCCAGATAATGAGCTAAACATTCCACATGACTTGTGCTCAAGTCCTCACAACAATCCTACAGCGCATTTAAATCCCACACAGGGGAACATGAGGTACGAGATGAGTAGCTCCACACACTGGATGGCAAGGGAAGGGTTGGCTTCCTAACCCAAGGCCCCCGCGCTCCCGTTCCTGCCCCAGCTACAGCACAGTCATTGTGGGGATGTCTTCCAAATGACCCCAGACTCCTCCCTGCACAGGTTCCTCACCCTCCTGACCCTTGAGTGATGTGGGAAACAAAGGCAGAAGAGAAATTATTAAATTTCCTTCCTTCCTAGAGCCCACGGACAAGTCCTTAAAACAGACAGAGTGGCATTCCTCTAGGGACGCAACTGTCTCTCCATGTTGACAATTTGCTGAGGGAAAAGGGCAATCCCAGCCCGACTCTCTCCTCCCAACTCCCAGGAGCCTGTAAGTCTACTTCAACATATAAGAATTCCTTTAGAAATTTTTTACCTCTAAACCCCCAAGATATATGTTGGCAATCACCCCCCAAAGCATATGGCCCTCCGATCTACATCTGAAGGGTCTCATGACTAAGGTTTTTTGTTTGTTTGTTTGTTTTTAGATTATTTATTTATTTATTTGACAGAGAGAGATCACAAGTAGATGGAGAGGCAGGCAGAGAGAGAGAGAGGGAAGCAGGATCTCTGCCGAGCAGAGAACCCGATGCGGGACTCGATCCCAGGACCCTGAGATCATGACCTGAGCCGAAGGCAGCGGCTTAACCCACTGAGCCGCCCAGGCGCCCCTCATGACTAAGGTTTTATTAGATGGTAATAACTGACCTTTTCCCAACCATAGCAAGCCCCCTCAAGGTCCTGGAAACTTGACTCGCAAATTCCTTAGAGACTTACGCTATATCCCTAACTTCCTCCCAACTTGAAAATATATAATGGTCCACTCCTCATGACCCCAGAGGAGCCTCTTTCTGCCCACAGGTCCTGTCCCCGAGCTTTAACAAAAGTAGCTTTTTGCATCAAAGACGCTCAAGAATTCTTTCTTGCCTGTTGGCTTTGAACCCTAAGGTCTTTCCTATATCAATGAGGATATAAAGGTGAGAGAGAGGCCTCTGAAGGGCATTGCAGCCGCCTCCCTTGATCTGTACAGATGCTAAGACGTGCCTCTTCACACAGGAATGCAGCTGGGACCAGGGTTCCTACTTTCTCATCTTTGGCCTTCCTATGTGGCCAGAGGCCTCCCAGGACACAAGCAACAGGGGCCACAGGCACAGAACCTAGGAGCGGCCTGGGGGTATGCATCTCTGGATGTGGGGAGGAAAACCCACAGGGGCTGTGTTTTCTAACAAGGACAAGGTAGCAGGGTGGAACCCAGGGGCTGGCAGGATAAAGACAGGAGCTCTGGGAAGGTCGTGCCAACCCCCATCCTCCAGTCCTGGGTCCCACCAAGGTGGTCTGGGGAGCTGGCGGCTGCAGCCCGGAGGGGAAAACCCTGGGAGGGGCTGTCATTCAAAAGGCATCATAGCTGGTTGGCCTTTCCCTTCCTTCCCCTACAGGGCATCAAAGGAGACTTGTAATCTGTCCCACTCTCTGTGGCCCTGCAGGCCCTCGCCCTTATCAGGAGGGGCACTGATGTTGCCGGGCACTTCCTGCCAACTGATTTACAGAAGATCTGGATTCAAGCTCAGAGTCAGCCCTCCCCAGCTGTGTGATCTTGAGAAGTCATATAACCTCTTGGAGCCTCCATTGTTCATCTGTAAAATGGGTGTAACTCACGGAGATGCGGAAGCATGCTGGGAACTGGAACGTATGGTTTCAGCCTTCTTTCTCTTGTATTTTACTCATCGCCACAACAGCCACAGAACAAAAAGGGACCACGGTGCAAATCTGTTCAACCAACACTGCACATGTCCTGAGGGCCAGGCCCTGGACCGCCAAGACCTCAGCAGAGAAGGGTGGGTCAGATACAGACTCTGGGAGCTTAGAGGACTTGCAAGTAAGTCCACCACAAAGCTAAAGTCAAACCCATATTTTGTTTGATGCCTTAAATCACCTGGTTTTCCATGGGGACTGCCTTGTTTAGGTCTATATGTAAAATGGAACATATCTTCCTCAGAGGCGACGTGAAAAGCAAAATCCGACTTGCACAAAGGTCAGAGCACCGGACCCCACAGACACCGTGAGAAGGTCAGGCGAGGCTACAGGAGACAGTGTTCCTGGACAGCTGGCTGTCTCTTTGGCTCAAGAAAAGATCTGCCTGGGCGTGCTAGGGAGGAGGGAGCACTGCAGCTGGAGGGGCAAGGTGAGCGGTGGCCGAGGACAGTGCCACGGGCCCTGGAATGTAGCAGGGAGACTTGCTAGAGCCTGGCTGGGAAAGCAGCCAAATCCCCTGGGATCCTTCAAAGAGGCAGTGAAATTCGTGGGACAAGACACGGAAGCTTGGAGGATGGCAGGATTAGGCCTCGCATGGAGATGCCCAGCACGGCAGCCAGGACTGTTCATCTCTTTAAAATTGTCAGGTGCCCTGCGCTCCCAGGGAAGAGCCTCCCAGATGTCAGCTAAATTGGGGCACCTGCTCCGATCAGTGCCCAGTGTACCCCATTGAACTGTCCTGTGGGGCGCTCTACTGCCCTTTAAATAAGGAAACAGCATCCCCATCTTATCCAGCACACTCTGTCGTGTGTGCTGAGAGGCGGGGAGAGGGGAGAAGGGCAGCGAGTCGGTGGGGTGGGTTAGTGAGGAGAGTCTGTATCCCACTCAGGATCTCCTATCAGTCACTGCCTTCCCAGCCTGGACTGCACCTGGAGCAGCAAACAGAGCACAGGGTGGCAGGGGAGTCCCCGGGGGGTCCCAGCTCTAGCACTGCGGGGACTGGCCAGTGGCGGCGACTCCCTCTGTCCCTCAGCGACCTTATCTGCAAAGTAAGGACAACTACTACCTTACACGTTAGTACAAGGAGCGCGTAAGCAGGACAGTGCCGGTCTCCTTCCTAGAAGATGCTTCACAAATCCGGTTTCCGTTCACCCCCTCCCCCACCCTCTCCCATCCTAACTGTCCTTCACCCATCTCCTCCTCTTCCCGGCTTCGTTATCCAATCCACAAAATTTAGTCCTTCGTTATAAACCACGCAAAATACTTGGTAGCATATATGTACATGCATATGTATACTATAGGAAATACATAAACATGAAGCATTTCACAGTGTTCGGTAGGAATTCCCACTTCAGACTCTTCCGCACATGCCCAGGGTGAGGCAGGGTGCATGGCGCTGGCTGGGGGTCTGAACTAGACACTGAGGCTATGGGGGGAAGAGCGGGACCCGACAGCCTAACAGAGCAGGGGAGCATCAGTGCCAAGTGGGGAATGGACACCATGTCCCTTGAGGAGCAGCTGAAGAAAGGGGGTCCCTGGCTCGAGGAAGAGTGGGAAGGACCGTCATGAGACAGACTTGCTCCTGGCAGCCTCAAGGATGACACCTCAGAATAAAGAGTGGAGGGAGGTCACAGGGAGACAGACTTAGCTCTGTTGAAGCTGTCTCAAGATGCAGTGGTAGTGAGCTCCCTGTCACTGGAGGTAGTTAAGGAAAGACTAAAGCCCCTCTTGCCGACTGTCAGTGAATTACACCAGTGGATGGAAAGTTGGACTAGAAGAACACTGCTGTTTTTTCTAGCCCAGAGATTCTCTAGTTCTATGAATCAGAAAGGGATCTTTTTTTCATGCTAGGCAGTGCAAGGAATTTGCAGAAGGGAAAGTGTGGTTTAGCGATATTAAGAACATCAGGAGTTTCTGCGTGCAGTGTAGAATTTTCCAAACGTCATTCTCCTCACCTCTATCTGTTTAATGGAACTAAGGGATTTCCTGAAGGCAGCTGTCACCAGAGGAGTTAAAAGCTGCTCTTTTCCCGGCTTCCCCTCTGCCACTGCCCTAGCCCTCCTCTCCTGGGGGGCCCTGGGCCCAGCAGCAGGTCAGCCTGCCAAGTCCAAGGCTGAGAGGGACCTGGGGAACCTATTAGTCTCACTCAGGATCCAACGGGATGGATCGATGAGAGCCTCAGCAGGCCGGCTGTTCTGGGAAGCAGGAGGGAGGCTGGCTTCTGTGACCAGAAGGCAAGGTGCCAGGCGGGGTGGGAGGAGGCTGGACAAGCCGTGAAAGGCACAGCCGGGGTTGGACAGGGCCGCAGGACTAGGACACAAATACCTAAGTGATGGGTCTATGGGGGACACAAAGGACCCTTGTATCAAAAAATAAGAATAGGGATGCCTGGGTGGCTCAGTTGGTTAAGCAGCTGCCTTCAGCTCAGGTCATGATCCCAGCGTCCTGGGATCGAGTCCCACATCGGGCTCCTTGCTTGGCGGGGAGCCTGCTTCTCCCTCTGCCTCTGCCTGCCATTCTGTCTGCCTGTGCTCGCTCGCTCTCCTCTCTCTCTCTGACAAATAAATAAAATCTTAAAAAAAAAAAATAAGAATAAACACCCATTTCAACGGGCATCTGTCCCTCTCCACTGGCTGACTCCCTCGGCTGTGGGCTCTGGCTATAGAAGATGCTAATACTCCAGGGAGGGAGGGCACTTTTAAATCTCGCTGGAGGCGGGGATGTAAAACTGACCGTGGGGGACTGTGGCCAGGATTTAGGGAGACGCCATGGTTCACCATTGTGCCCGCACTGCTCTACCCCAGGTCACGCTTCACGCCCCTTCCTGCTGCCGGGCCTCATGCCTCAGGGTGTGTGGTTTTCAGACCTTTTCCACGAGCAGATTCTGACGGGTAGATGGGAATGAGAGTCCAAGGAGTCACCATGGGGAAGGGGCACAGAGCACGTTCAAGTGCTTGAATGACCCACCGTACCTGCTTCTCGGGTCTGTCTCATCCCATGGCTGGGCTTGGCCCTGGGAATGGGCAGACCTAGGAGGCCAGACCACAGGAGACAGAGGAGGAGACAGAGAGGCAATGGGGGAGAAGGTGAGGTTTTCTGCTCACGGGCAGACCGTGCTCTGCCTGGCTCGGCCCTGCAGGCTGTCATCTTCTCCGACACAAGGGCGGACGTGGG
Source organism: Lutra lutra (assembly GCF_902655055.1). Classification (NCBI taxonomy): domain Eukaryota; kingdom Metazoa; phylum Chordata; class Mammalia; order Carnivora; family Mustelidae; genus Lutra; species Lutra lutra. The sequence goes on along the minus strand of NC_062287.1, from coordinate 16,620,183 downwards.
AAGAGCGTGGCTTCTGCGCTCCCACTGCCTCTGAACTTTGGAGCGTGTCTCCAGCGTGGGCCTCCCCTGGTGGGGTTCAGCAGGTGCCCCTGCCCTGAGCAGTCTTTCACGTTTCTTCAGTTCCTTCATATACAGTTGATTTAACACCCCACCCCGGCCCCCACCCCCAGGGCTCGGGGAGGGCAGGTGTGCCTGGTGGGAGGGGTGCAGTGACAGATCATAGAGCTAGAAAACCCGAGACAGGCCAAGAGCCAAACCAGGTCTCCTGATTCTGACTTCTGGCCTCTGATTCCCCACTTGAGCTGGCATGGCAAGGCGTCAACCCAGCCACAGAATGGGAAAAAATGGTGCTTCTCTTCTGTCTTTTCCACAGCATGGAAACATCAGGGAGAAGAGGAAACAAGAACCATGTGTGTTGAAAATAGACTTAATCTCCCTTTTCCTCATGCAGATAATAGGAATGTTTATAAAGTCCATCTTAGATGGTTATCATGAGGCTCAAATGGGATAATTTCAAAAGCCTTAGCAGAGTGAGTGCTCACTAAATGATTAATTTTTGTATTGCTCCGAGCATAAGGCCTCCCACAGCGTGTGCCTCCTGGGGCTGGTATGGGGAAGGTCCTCTAGAGTCCCGCTATTTCCACAAGGGGCTCTGAGTATCAGCCCTACTCTCCCAGCCCCCAGCCCCTGCTGCCACAGCCAGGATCACAGGGTAAAATAAGTAAATGTTTATTATATTCTGGGGCCGGATACCTTCCACCCAGATGCCCTGAAAAGCAGTATTATTCCCACTTTAGCAGGAGGGAACTGAGACTCAGAGAGGTACAGTGATCTGTTTGACATCACACAGCTCATGCGTGGTAGAGAAGCTTGTTTTGGCTCCCAAGATGGTTCTTTTTTTGCTGCACCATTCTGGACTTCTCTCCAACTATACTTCCTCCCTGAGATCAGAGTCTGCTCCTCTCCAACCACCTGGGCAGAGTTTAGCCAACACAGGGACGATGGAAGGACAGACAGTGCTGAGCTCTGGTCACTCTGCTCCAGGTCCTGACCTGGTATTGTTTGAAAGGGATCCAAGGAAAGAAGGAAAGAAAAACTCACGTGTGCCTCTTGTTGCCCAGGTGCAGACCCTGTGTCATGCTCTTTGGGTATCTTGTCCTATTTAATCCCCTTGGCCATCCAGCAAGGGAGGCATCATCGTTCCCACTTTATAGACAAGACAACAGGAAGCTGGAGAGTATCTATGTTACTTTCCCAAGGTCACACAGGTGGTAAACAGATGGCAGAAGGACACGTAGCCACAAAAAGGACATTAAAATACTTAGAAACATCAATGCAAACATTAAAACAAAATAGTATTGGAGTCTGCTCAAATATACCAGGAAAATATCCAGCATGTTGTCCTTGTGACTACAGGAAATTGAAGGCCCTGGGTCCATCCTGAGAGTCTCAAAAGGTAGCCTTGTGGCAAGGCTGGGTGATCTCACCAAAGGGGCCTCAGGGGCCACGGTGGGGAACACCGACTCTCCCCATTCGGGGGCTCCCAGGACAGCATGCCTGGACCCCTCACCACATCTCCCCTTACCCCCCAGCCTCATGAGAACTAGGCATGTGCAGATGTCCTGAGCTTTTCTCCCATGAAAGAAAAATAATGTAAAACACAATACAACTCTGCTTGGTCTAAAACCTGCTTATTAAAAATCTACTTTTGGAAAGAAAGAAAAAAGGTGGTAGGATTCCCTGTGGAATGGTCTCCGTTATACCTAATTTTGATGGCTGAAAAATAGAATTCGATGCCTGTTTCTAATTCAACATGCGGGATCTCTTGGCCCTGTGTTAATAAGGAAGACAGAAGCACGTCTCCTCCCCAGCTCTGAGCTGCATTTCCCTTCAACCCCTGATTTCTTCATCCTTTGATTAGATTTTAATCCTCTTTGCCCTTGAACTTCTCCCGCTCTGCCCCACCTTCCTTCCCTGGGCCCCAGGAGGTGGGGCCCAGAGTCACTGGGCAACCTCAGTGGATGAGTTCTTCAAGAAGAGGTAGCACTGTATGGTTGATGAGTCCCGCCTGGGCTGTGGCCTGGCCCTTCTGGCTCTCAGGCAGGCTCATCCTCTTCAGAACTATGTCTATGCTCAGCCATCCTGCACCCTGCTCGAGGGAGCAAGGGGGACATGCTGCTCCAGAGAGATCTCTGCCCTCTCTCGGACCTGCCAGGCCGAGCCTGCCCTAAGCCACTGCTCTGAAGTTGTCTGTGTCGATGAGGAGGACAGAAGGGGCGGTGAGGAACTCCTGACTCAAAAGACCTGAGTTAGAGTCATGGTTTGCCACGTAAAAACCAGCTGTGTGACCTCAAGCGAGTCCCTTAACAGCTCCAAGACTCTGTTTTCTTGGTTCTAGAATGACTAGGGAGGAGGGACATAAAATGGCAAAATGTACATGAAATGGCAAAATGCCATCTGCACAGGATTGTATGAACGTCATGCATGTCAAGGAAGGTAATGATTCTAAGGGAAAGAACCCTGCCCTATGAGGCAACCGAGTCAAGCAAAGAGCTCAGCACACAGTAGATGCTCAGCAAACAGGTGAGCAACTTACTTGCCAGGAAGAGCTGAAGCGGAGAGAGCCCTACGAGCAAGGGGGACTGTGGCTAGACACAAGAAAGAACTTCCCATCAGGTTGCTCAGACACTGGACCCTGCACTGAGGAAGGCAGCAGGAGAATCTTTGCTGGGAGAGACTGATGGCCTGTCCTCTGTCTCTTAACATTCTTGTTGAGTCCTGCCTGAAAGGATGTGGCAGAAATTTCCAGGGGGAGAATCCTTGGTTCGGTTCCACCTTACAGGGGTTGGAGGACGCCACAGGAGGAGGGCCACCTGGTGGCATGCCATGGTCCTCAACCCCATCAAACACTAGCATCCTGTGGTCTTCTCGATCAGTATCCCTTTGGGACTTATGGTCAATCCTATTCAGAAGAGAAGAGGTAAATAGTTGTTTTGGCCACAGGACAAATCAGTGTATCTGTGCTAATGTGTGCCGTGAATCTCCATGAGGGTGAAACAGAGTGAAGTGTTTATCCAAACATTCCTCCCCCACCTTTTTTTTTTTTTTTAAATTTCAGCCACAAAACACTTACTATCTAAAGCAGGGCTGTCCAGTAGAACTCTCTCTGATGGCAGAAATGTTCTGGGTCTGCGCTGTCCACGGGGAGCCAGTGAGACCAAGGAATTGGATTTTGAGTTTGAGTCAACTTTGACATGGGGAACTCCAACGCCTCCAAACCCACCGGATCATTGATAATTAAATAAACGATATAAAAAGTACACACAGTTGGAGCTCAGTTACTCTCTGGGGTAGCCCGGAGTAAATCTCAAATCTGTGTTTATGTAAGTAAGTGAATTGAATGGCCATCACAGAGAGGCAGTTGGGTGCAAATGCCTTGTGAAGAAAGTGGTTTTGTCCCTCGGCTGGAAGGTGCTGGAGGGATTCCATGGTGGAGAAAGGACTCCAGCAGGCAGAGCAGATCTGAGAACCCATATGAACAGGAGCCCTGACGGAGAGGACATAGGTCGGCCAGTGCAGCCTGCCAGGACCTGCTGGGGAACTGCACAGGATGCAGATGCCTGGGGCTCAGGCACAGGGCCCCAGGGACAGTCAGGGCCCAGCACCTGCCTGACCACATGTGGGCGCACAGCTGTCACTGGGAGCACACAGATGCCCAGATTTGCTAGAAAATGCTGGCTCAAATTAGCTAAATCTCATAAACACTAAATTTACGTTACAAATTGTCTAAGAGTCAGAGAAACCCTATTTCTAAAACCTGCATTTGCAAAAAAATGCTTTATCAGGCATTGCCCTTGGACCTTGTTCCATCAGCAAAACCCGCTCTCCAGGGGAAGAAGCTCTTCAGCCCATCAAGAACAAAATGCATCCAATTTTACATTTTCCCTCTCTCTCTCTCTCTTTTTGTAGATCCTTCACAATGAGGCTGAAAATGTGGGAATTGAGTTTGCAGATGCAAAAAGGCTTGGATGTTGGCCAGTCTCCCTGTAACCCAGTTCTCTCTGTTCCGCCCATGTCTGGCAAAGGGTGTTCCTGGACTGCGCTCGCTTTCTCTCTCCCTCTCTCCCTCCCTGTCTCTCTCTGTTTCTCTCTGTCTCTCTCTGTCTCTCTCTGTCTCTCTCTCTCTCTCTCTCTCTCACACACACACACACACACACACACACACACAGAGAGACACGCAAACAGCCAAGGACACGTGGGAATGCCTAAAGCTGCTGATCATCACCCCCACCAGCAGAGGGAGCCCTCCCCTTCCGGGTGGATCCAGAGCCAAGGGCAAAGCCCTGGGGGTGAAATCCACAAACCAACCAGGACTGCGAAGGGCGGAGCCGCGGGGGGCCGCGGAGGGCCGCGGGCGGAGGAAGCTTACATTCTGCTTTGGCACAGATGAGGCAGGCGGTGGTACAGTTGAAGAAGTTCAGGATCCCAGCGACAGCCACGCTGATGTCCGTGTTGCTGGGGTGGAGGTTCAGGGTTGTGAATCGCTGGAACTGGAACTTGATAAATTCCTCCGGGGCCACTTTGAAATGAGGGACCTGGGAGGAGGGGCACAAACAGGTGTCCGGAAGGATCCAGAATGAGTGCAAAGGAAAGCAGGCATGAGGGGAACGAGGCTGTGGACGGCGGATTCTTCTCGGGAAGGCCTCTGCCACACTCCGGTGGAGATGGAGCTTGCGGGACTCAGGACACCCATGCGGGAGGAGGAAGGCAAGAATGCGTCCTGCACGATGCTTAAAATAGGAACACCCAGGATGAGAAGCCCTCTGGCCGGAGACCTGTATAAATGCGCTGTGGACCTTGGCACGGGGGACTGTGGCCCTGAGGGGGCAAAGTCATAGGTCTTTATTCTCAAAGCAACTGCCCGCTGCTAGACAGCCAGACAAAAGTGTCTCGAAGCCATAATCCTTACAATATTTTATTAGTAGTTAATAAATCAGAGCAGAGGCGGCAGAAAGAGAAAAACACTGCCCTGGGGACTAAGAAAGGAGCCCCATCAGCCCAGCCTGGCCGACAAGTGTGTACAAACCAGCTCCCAACCAACTTCCTGTGTGACAGCCTGGGATGGGTCCCTCTGCAGACACACACAGAGTGGGGAGTGTCGCAGGCTGAGAAGCCGTCCAGAGAGCCTCCAAGTGGAGCCCAGTAAATAAAAACGTGCTCTGGCTTCATTAGGACAGTGTCAGTTTCCCTCTGTGTCTTTTACCGACATTTCCGGGAGGCACTGCCCCTGCCTCCTACCTCTCTTCTCCCGGGAAGAGATATTAGCAGCCTCTGATGCTGTTCTATCAGTGGCTAAGGTTATCGGGTAGGTAATAGGAAAGTTAAAGCGTAATAAGCTGCCATCCACCTTGATTTTATTTTGTCACTCTCATCCCTGGTACCCGGAGCCAGGAGAGCTACCTGGTATCTCTACTGGAGATGGACTCAGGAAACCTCAATGCGCATCCTCCCATAAGACCAGCGCACTCCGGGAGGGCCAAGTCGCAGCGAGCATGGGTTTGGAAGGATGTTAAAGCAAGTAAGACTGAGGGTAGAGAGCAGGAAGAACTTCCTGGTGGTGAGTTCATTGGCTCTGAAAATGGGTTATTTAGAAATGACAGCAGAAATTTTCTTTTCTGGGAGGATGTTGAGATGGTGTCTATAGGATTCTGTTACCTTGTCCTACTAAGATTCTGGGAGAGAAAAAAATTAAAACAAAACAAAAAGATTCTGGGAGAGGTCAGCCAGAGACCAGAGCTCCTCTGAGACTGGAGGCAGGGGTGGGGAGGAGGAGAAGACTTAGCAGACACTAGGGAGAAAATTCCTACATTCAACTAGGATTAGCCCTCCAACCACAGAGAGAAGGCAACCAATGTTTTCCAGCAGAGACTAAAAAATGCAGTCCTGGAGAGAGCCTGGTGAGTTACGAGAGAAGACTCAGAAGACTAAGGTTGATCTGAGGACTGTCATAAAGGGTCTTTCTTCCTTATATTTTCCACCCCACACAATCTGTCTAAAAAGAACAATAAATGCAAAGGAAAAACAGGTCACAAAGGGCCAAGATGGAGGCCAAGGCCAGGCAGGGGAAGGGAGGCTGGGGTGGCCAGGCCAACCGGCTTATACGTTTGAGCATCTCTGACCCAGGCCTTCTGTGTGTGGCCATCCAGACTGCAGGGCTCCAGCTAACTCACCCCAACAGAATGTACCCTTAGAAATACCTTTCAAGCCATAGACCCTAGAGATGGATCAGGAAGGATACTCAGGCAAATGAAGGACAAATGGGTTTTACAGGTTATACACTTGGGTTTTCAGCCAGGTTCTGCTGTGTGATTTGGAGCCAGGTGCTTAACCTGTCTATGCTTCCTAGCACGGAGACACCAATGGGTGCTTCATGGATCTCTGGGAGGGTAAAAATGAGAGCCTGCTTGTGGACAGCTTAGGACCTAACATGTCATAAGTGTCCCAGCAATGCCTTCTCTCCTTCCCTTCCCCCCTTTCTCCCCAAATCTTGGGGCTCCTGAAAAGGCTCTTGAAGCTGTCCCTTGCGGGGGTGGGGGTGTGTGTGTGATGAGGGGCTCCTCCAGCAAGTGGAGTCGGTGGGACGTCTCCAGCACAGCCCGCCACCTTGAAGGCTGCTGGAAGATTGGCCAGCTCCTCTAATGGGCCTACGCAGGGAAGGCCCAGGCCAATCCCCCTGATTCTCTCTCTAGGACAAAGATCAATCCAGAATTCATCTGCAATTGCAAATGCATCCAGCAGTCCCGTCACCATCACCATGGAGGTGTGTGGGGAAGAAGTGAGGCAGAACCAGCCGGCCACAGGGCTATAGAGATGTTAGCGGCATTTAAAGGAACGGACTCCTTGGGGAGAACTCCATTTCTTCTCTGTGGAGCGGAGGGGAATCAGTGTGAGCCAGTTCAGCCTCATAAAATATGAAAAAGAAATGCATAATCTGAACGGAGAGGAAAGGTTGTTCTGGAAGGGACATGACCAGACAAAGGAGGGGGAACCGGCTGGCTGTTCCCTGGGCAACATGACCTGGCTGGCAGGTCAACGGCACAGGGGCCAGAGTGGCAGGGTCGGGGAGATGGCTGTAAATCAGGGTCCCTGTCTCTGGCCTGAAACGCTAAACGGGGTTAAAAGAAACCGCAGTGAATCCCACGAGGAGGCCATTGTGGAATGGGGGTTAGGGGATGACCGGAAGGAATGGAGAGGCAGTGTGATGGGGGGCGGGGAGGGAGGAGAAAAGAGGAAATGGGGAGCTGAAGTCTTGGCAACCTCACTTGGTGAGGATCCCAGCGGCTGCTGGAGTAACAGCCTGTCACAGATCTGAGTGCTCCGTGGAGTGTGGCAGGAAAGATTTAAATTAAACATCAGCTCCAACTTTCCGGGGCCAAGGCCTGTGAGAAGGGGGTGGGTGGAGGGGGTGCGATGGGGGCCGAGGCTCCTCTTTTGGCCTGGGATGGGTCAAGAGTCCTCTTTCAGGACATCTGAGGGGCTAGGGATGGGGGCTGTCAACAGAGACCTGGCCCGGGGCAGAAAAGGCTCAGGGGGCCCAGCCTACAGGGCAATGGCTCACCCTAAGGGAGCAGAACCAGCCACGGGACTGGGGTAGGGCTGCCCAGCACTTCAAAGTGCAGGTCACGATTCTGAGAGTGGGTTCATGAAATATGGAAATTAGCTATTCTGCCCCAAGTGTCAGGGACTCTTGCCAAGCCTATGGGTCATAAAGAGAAGTGGTGGTGGCATCAAGGGGGTAGGTTCCCAAGTGGGTGGGATAGGGACAGCTTGCTCAGGAGGAGTCTGTCCTGAAATGGGTTTGCTCCTATGTCTAGAATCAGATCCTCCCAAAGCTAATGTTTCTGGAAGGCTGAGCATCCAGGCTCCAGGACAGGTGCAAGCTTGGTCCTTCCTTCCCCAGGCCCTCTGCCCGCCCTCCTCCCCGGCTCCTGAGCTCTCGCCCCCTACCACCAAGCTCCATCTGTCCTCGAAAGACCTAGCTAGAAGGCCCTTGAGGCCAGAGAGAGGCTGAAGGGACACTCTGCCACTGTATCCCGGGGATTTCTATGAAGGGGAAGATGGATAGAAGCTAGAAGCCAGGAAGGAGTCCAGCAACGAGCTAAACAACAAACAAACTTCTGAGTTTGTTTTTTCCAGGGGAAGAGGAAGGAGAGAGCTGATGGACCGGGGAGCAGGCTATTACTCAGAAACTCATCCCCGACTGTCTTTATCCCCCACGGAACTGGAGCCAGAGGACATGAACTCCACACTGATGCTAGAGAGGCTCCAGGCCGAGGGGACACCTGAGGAAGATTTCTCTGACTGAAGAAGTAAACACAGAAATTGGTGAATGGGGAGGAAGATTCTAGAGAATTTATAAGACAGAGTTTTCCAACTTTATTTTAGCAATAAGATGTAGCAGTCCCAAAGGCATTCTTTGCCAGAATCCCAGTGTCGAAACAAATAGTCTCAAAACCTCCTGGGGAGCTCAGACTCCCGCCCTCTTGGTGGCCCCTGGACCACTACCCACCACAGCCTCTCCCCTCTCCCCACCACAACCAAGGGGCCCTCTGGGGACTCAAAGACCCAGAGGTCTTTGAGGTTTGAAAATCCTATTACAAGGGTGCCTGGGTGGCTCAGTGGGTTAGGCCTCTGCCTTTGGCTCAGGTCATGATCTCAGGGTCCTGGGATCGAGCCCTGCATCAGGCTCTCTGCTCAGCAGGGAGCCTGCTTCCCCCTCTCTCTCTGCCTGCCTCTCTGCCCACTTGTGATCTCTCTCTATCAAATAAATAAAATCTTAAAAAAAAAAAAAGAAAATCCTGTTACAAAACCTCTCCTCTGTGTCCCCTCTACCCAAACCACCTGGAGAAAAGAAAGTGCCCAACAAAGGACCATTTCTTTTCCATGTTTGGTTGTTGTTGTTATTGGTAACACCCACCAGGCCCAAATGGGCTCTTCCAGACCTTGAGAATCCATGATATTTTGGGGCCCGAGGCACGGGCTGCCAGCCTGCCCATGTCACCCCAACCCCGTAGGGCACTCACCTCCTTCTCCCCGCAGATGTTGCTGATGATGGAGCTGGAAGCTGGGCTGGACGAGGGTCCCAGGACAGCGACCACCCCCTTGGGGAGGATCTGACACACTGCAGCCAGCATCGGGACAGAAAGTGGACAGCAGGAAAGGAAACAAGGCACTCATCAGGTGGGACAGGGATCAGGTGCCCTGCCTGGGTGTCAGGTTCAAGTCCAACCTTCACCTGTTGGACCCTCACCTTAAGCCCCGCCTCCACGTCTCCCCCTGCCACCTTCCCATCCTTCCAAACCCTGTGCCTCTCCTTTTCTGGACTATGGGACTCCGGGACAGTTTTATTGGAGTTTATGGACGGTATTAAATGAGGAAATGACCCAGGTTATGACAACATACGGCCACAGCCAACAGGGAGTATAAATTGTCTTGGCTGTCACTGAAGGACAGAGGCTAATGGCGGGAACCTGCAGACTCCATCCGGCCAGGCCTGCAGGGTGGGTATTGGGAGGCACAGCGAGGCATGGCTGCCACAGGGGTGGAGGGCCCCGCTCACGGGACAGTCACCCGCAGTGCAATCTGTTAGCCTAGCAAGTATAAAGAGGAAGGGGAGGGAGAAAGGCAGATAAGCAGGGGTGCAAAGGGAGGGGAGGATGACGCAGACAAGAGAGGAGAAGTCAGACTCCGCTAAAGCCAAAGGGAGTAGGGGAGACGTAAGAAGAAAAAGAAAATGAGAGGCAGAAAAAGAGAGTGAGAGGCAAGGAGGGGGTCTTCTGTCTCAATACCACCCTCTGTCACTCCCGTTATCCTAGACCCCTGCGTGGTGCACCTGCTTCCCTGACTGTCTGGGGCTTCCCCATGGAGAAGGAGCCCTTCCTTCCTCTACTCTGGACATTCTCCTGTCAAAGAGCACCTCAAATGTCTCCTGCTCACACCTTCCCCGGTTCCTTTATGGGGAATTAGTCTTCCCCCAGGCTCCCGAGGCCCCTGGTTTGTCCCTCTGAACTAAGACACTTGCAAACGTGTCTGTTTCAGCTTTTTGCTTAGGTGACTTTCAGCTCCCACCAGACTTCAAACCCCGTCAGGGCACGAGCTGAGCCATCCTTCTCTCTGAATGCCCACTCCTCATCACCTCAGTGGCCAGCACACGTTTTTTTAGGTGCCCAGCTCAGATTCATTGGATGAATGAGTGGATGGATGGGCTGTGTGGTCAGGAGAGGAGGAGAGAATCTCAGATTTGTAAACACTAGTGACCAAGAAAGGAGGGACGAGAGAAGAAGTCGGAAGTTCTGACATACAGAATCTGACATAATTCTCAGGACATCCATCGTGATCTCAGAAACCAAGAGTTGCCCCCGGGGGATATGCACTGACTTTCCCTAACATGCTGTAAGGCATTCTTCCCTGCAAAACTCAAAGCTTGCCTCTGGACACATCTTCCTCCTACGCACATCAAGAGTAAGGCTGAGCCATTTCCCAGGTCAGTAAACTGAGGTTAAGGGATCAGTACAAGTTTCCTCTCAAAGTCGGCCGCAAAGCCACCCCTGCTCTTTCTCCTAGGGCACGGTCCTCACCATTGGCCCACATGGCCTGACAATCTCCCTCATGGGGTACAGGCGGTGGGGAGAGCCTCAGAGTCCAAACCCTAGTGTTTACCACACAAACCACAGATCTACAAGCTCTTTTCCCGACCTGAGGCTCGGGCAGGGATCCTGCCATGCCACGGATCTCAAGAGAGGCTGGGTGCTGGAGGGGACTCATCCACACTGTGTCAGAGCCATTCCCAGTGACAAAGTCACGGTGAACAGGCCCATCTCCGAGAAGGCTCTGCCCGGTTCAAGCAGTTTCCCTGTAAGTTAACCCACATGATCTCAGCCAGCTCCGAGGTCATCGGCTGTCAGATGACAACAGCTTCAGGGCTGGATCTCAGCTCCTGATTTTACCAACAAGGAAAGAGCATCCAAGGGATGTCCAGTGACTCCTGCCAAGTCATGCACCCCACACAGGTCAGAGCCAGTGTCCAAATTCGAGTGTGTTGGCCCCTTCTGGTCTGGTGCTCATTCTGTTCCCTCGAAGCTGCCCACCTCCCCACGGCCCGCCTCACGCATCCCTTCCCACCCCTCCAATCCAGGTCCCCGCCCCATTTCTTTCTACTGAATCTGCTCATCAGGGACTTCTTGGTGATTCTCACCCTACTCTTTACAGCATTTATATCATTGCTGATGATGGCGTTGCTCCTTTGAATTTCCTAACACCAGCCAGCCCTGATTCTTGTCTGCGTCTCTGGTCAGTCTTCCTCAACTGCCTTTGTCAGCAACTCTCCCTTCTCCACCTGCTAAATCCAGGTTCAATCTGTGCCTTCCTCTCCTTGGCAATGTCACCCTTGCCTTGACCTCCACTCTCGTCCCTGCCCAGGTGATCCTGCACTCGGACCTATGTTCTGGGTTACAAAGTCTCATTCCAAACACCTGCCAGACATTGCCACAGGGACTCATCACGTCCACGGCAGAGAGGGAGAAAACACAGTCATTTAGAACGTGGACTCTGACACAAGACTGCATGGGTTTGAGTCCTGGCTCTGTCATTTCTCGCTGTGAGGCCCTGAGCAAGCTACCAAACCTCTCTGGACTGCTCCCTCATCATTGGAACGGCGATTCTAACAGTAGGGGTGTGGGAGAATTAAAGCGAATTGATAGACCCAAAGTGCTTAGAACGACATTGACATGCTACACGGCATTCTTATGCCCATGCAACACGTGTGCCAGGTACTTAAAATCTGATTTGACAGTCATGCTTCTAGGAAGAAGATTCAGTATTTCCCCTCTTTACAGATGGGGAAATGGAGGCTTAGAACATTGACAGAACTTCCTTAAGGTCACGGGTAATACAGGCCAGAGCTGGGCTTGAACTCAAAGATTAGGCAACAAAACCTTGAATCACTGCACTCCACCCTGCTTAGCTCCGCAAGCTCCCCGCGGAAGTCCCCTGTGACTTTCCCTTGGCTTCTCTCACTGAACCCACACACTGTACCCCACCGGCGGCTGGGTTCTGACCCCCTGACCTGCTCACCCACCGTCCCCTCCTTTCTGTGCTCATTGTGACTGTCCTAAGGCCGTCCCCTTTTGCCACCTGCCTCCTAAGGGGTTTCTCTCCTCTCCAGAATTCTTCACTTCCCACACATTCTCCAGACTGTGAGACAAACTGTAAACCTAAAACATAGGTGTGTGGCCGCTGCAGGGCAGAAAGCTGGTCTTACTTACATCTGTGTTCTCCATGCCTGGCAGAGGGCCTGACTCGGGGTTATGTGCTCGATAAAGAGCAGGTAAACCACACGGAAGTCTGCTCAATATTTTCCGTGGGAAATTGGAGATAAGCTAAGGGTCCAATCCTAAGGGAATACTTACCTAAAGTGTGGGTCATATACCCACATGAAATACTGCTTAGGTGTTTTAAATGCTTATGAGCGGTTTCTAACAGTATTAAAAATATTTATGAAATAATATGAAAAGAAAGAAGCAGGATATAAAATTATATGTAGAGAGATAGGAACACTGCAATGAATTAAATACAAAAACCAGTTATGAGCTCAGGAATGACCAGAAGTTGTTACAAAAGCCCACATTTCCTGAATGCTTATTATGGCCCATTCTAAGCACTTCGTACAAATGGACTTACTTAGTTCTTAGTACGACCTGATGAGATCGGAACTATTACTTCCTTTTACGGACGAGAAAATAGGACAAAAAGGTTGAAGGTCAGAGTCAGGATTCCTACCCTCAGTCCCTGGGCCCGGGGTCAGCACGCTCAGCCCGGTACTGTGCAGCCTCCCATGGCTCACGGGTTGGACCTTCATGGGGACTGCTGACTCGGAATGACTTTCTTCCCCCTTTTCTTCCCCTTTACTTTTTATAATGCACATGTATTTCTTTCATAACTTGTCATAAGAAAAGTTTCTTCTGAGAACAAGTAAAACCCAAATGTATGGGATCTCCTCAAGATACTACCTTTCCAGAACTTTCTCCCATTTTGCTTCTGGCTCCTTCGCCGGGCTCCTTCCTACTTTCCTTCTTGAGCCTGTTCCCCAGTAGCTCCCCCTGACCCAACCAGGGATTCTTAACCTGCTGCCTCAGATCTGGGGGTAGAAGTCAGTGGTCTGTAAGCAATTTGGACGGGGGAGAAAAATGACATCACTCTTTTTTCTCCTAACTGAACTCTGCCATTTCCTTCCATTTTGAACATAGGAAATAAACCACGGTTAGTTACCAGCACCTCTGACTTTGTCACCAACAAACGTCACAAACATTTTCCTGCCACCCTGCAGTGCTACAGATAATCTCAGGAGATTGCTTTATTATTATTTCAAAATCAGGCTAGCCGTTGGACCTGTTGCTAGGCTTGGCTATTTAATACATTAATAAAGAAGCACATTTATTTATATATCATTAGAAAAGTATTTTAACCGTATTTTCATGTAACTGGTTTCCTTGGTCCTCCTATCTATTTTATTTTACTCATTTTAAAACACTTTTCTGTGGGGGACCTGGGTGGCTCAGTCGTGTGAGTGGCCGACTCTTGGTTTGGGCGCAGGCCATGATCTCAGGGAGTCTGCCTGAGATTCTCTCCTTCTCCTCTTGCCCCTCCCCTTGCCTGAGCATGTGCTTTCTCTCTCTCTCAAATAAATAAATAAATCTTAAAAAAAAGAAAAGAAGCACTTTTCTGAGAAGGAGTCCATTAGCACCATTAGCACCCTCAGACCATGGTCTGGGCCCTCTCTTACCCTTCTCGCTTGGCAAACTCCTATTGATTCTCCAGTGCCCAACTCAGATCTTGCCCCTAGGTAAGAAGAACCCTCCTCCTCCTTCTGTGCACATCGCTCCGTGGCTCTGAGTCAGCCTTATGCTGGTGCTGCTGAGGCCCATCAGCTTCCCTGTTCTCTGAATTCTTGGCCAGCTTCCACCCCAAGCTGGTTCATTATGTTGGGCCTCAATAGAGAGAAGCTTCTCCTAAAAATAAATTCTTATAGAAGGCTAAAATCTCTTACTCCCATTTCCAAAAATCCAAAAAGCTCTGAAGCTCGATGGTTTTCATCAAGTTCATTTGGTGGCAAATCTGATCTATTAAACAGATGTGAGGCTATTTATAGTATGTGAATATTTGAATACAGGTATGCTGGGGGGTTCTGCCCCAGGTCCCACCTGGAGATGTTACTTAAGATATGGTGTATGCACCTCATGACTTTTCCAATATATGGAGAGTTCTGGATTCTAAAAACCTCTAGCCTCGCAGGTTTGTGGCATGTGCCTTCTGTTCTCAGTGTCCATCACCCACCTCCCACACTGGACTGGGAACTCCTTGAGGGCTCGGTTCGCATCTGTTCAACTCTGGCGAAAAGGAAGTGCTCAACAGATGTTTGCTCAACTGAATTTAAATGATCCAGTATGATCCAATCCCCATGGCCTGAGGATTTCCTGGGGTCTGGGAATCACTTTCTTGTTCCCTATGAGGTTTGCTCTGCTCAACATGAATGGAAACTGTTTATGAAGGGCCCCGGCTCTGAAACTTCGGGGACCCAGACATCTGCGTGAGGGCCCTGAGCAGTTTGTGGGAGGGACAGGAATGGGGGGGGGGCACATTCTATCTCTGCCTCCCCGGGAGCCCGAAAGAGAGGGAATGGGAAGACATGAGTGACATTGCCATGGCAACAAAGTTTCCCAGCCAGCGGAGGCACTGGAAGACAAGGGTCAGAAAAGGTGCTGGAATAAAAGACCATGACGGGGTGTTATAAGTGGGGGGGGGGGGGGTTTCTTCCCCCCAAGATATCAGCTCCAGCCTGGAACCCAAGTCCTTCTCTGAGTCTTCCCAGGGAGAGGAAGGGTCTGGCTGTGATGCAGACAGTACAGAGGGGTTAACCGTGGGCACCACGGATTCCAGGCCCTGTAGGGCAGGAGTGGCCTCCTGGAGCAGGGAGGGGGAGGAGGGAGAGCACTTCCAGGGAGCTACTCAGAGGCTCCCTGAGCCCCTGTGGGGGACAGGGCTGGCCATCGGGGGCTGAAAATGAGGTGGGCCAGAGGGGGATGGGAGAACCCAGAGTCCTTCCCATCACCTCGATCCACCTGGAAGAACCGTGTCCTCACCTGAAACAGAGCCTGTGGGAGTGTGCTCCATTCTCAAACCCCACCAGAGAGCGGACAGTGGGCTGAATGGAGCGGGGGTTTGTTGATCCCCAAGCTGAGAAAGGGGACACAGGAGAGTGAGAGTGTGAGGCCTCTGCACCTTGATGCCCCGTGGTGGGGTTCTCCCTGGTCAGAGAGTACAGAACTGCCATCAGCCCCCCGTCACTAATGATATTCTCTTCCAAGCCCTCAGCCTGGTCCCCGACCACCATGAGAGCATGTACTGGGGCGTCTCGGGTGCCAGGCATCAGGCTGGCAGACACGCTAGCTCCCTGAAGCCTTGTAATCATCCCGAGAGGAGGATTCACTGTAAGAATTCCTCTGCTACTACTGCTACTGTGTAAAATTTATCAAGAATTCACCCTATATCCGGCACCACTCCAAGTCTTACAAGTGCCTCATCTCATTTAATCCTCAGAAAACCAGGCTTCCTGGGTGGCTCAGTCGGTTAAGGACCTGCCTTCGGCTCAGGTCGTGATCCCAGAGTCCTGGGGTTCTGGGATCGAGCCTGAGCCCCAGGGCTCCATGCTCAGCAGGGAGCCTGCTTCTCCTTCTCCCTCTGACCCTCCCCCTGCTCATGTTCTCTCTTTCACTCTCTCAAATAAATAAAATCTTTTAAAAAAATTAAAACCTCTTAAAGTAAGAACTATTATTATTCTCAAATGCGAGGCACAGAAGGTAAGCTCGAGGTGCTGGTAGAGCCAGGATTAGGATCCTGGTGTGTCTAACTCCAGAACCTGACCCCGGTCTATACTGCTAACCCGGGCTTCCCCACCACCCTACAGAACCTCTCTGCTCCAGCCACGCCCATCTATCACTGTGTCCCAAGGCACTGTGGCTTCCTGCCCTGAGACCCTGCTTCCCTGCTCTCTACCCACTAAATATTCTATGGTCCCCCCCAGAGGCTTTACCTGACCACCGGCTACACCTCAGCCCTATTTCCCACCGTGCTCTGCCCATGTCTGAACCACACAGCAGAGCTACTTAACTTTATGTCACTTTTCGGATGTTTGGGTTTTAACCATTTCCTGGAAAAGACTATGAGCCCCAGTTTCCCCATCTGACCCCCAACCATGAGGTGGTTGAAGCAGACGATTTCTAAGCACTGCATTTCAATGTGTTTCTGAGTCCATACTGTGCATGCATGATGTGGGGAGCTCAGAGAGTGAGGAGCAAGGAATACTTGTTGAGTGACTCATCACTACGCATGTGACTTCCTCTTGCGACTTCGCACCGTCTCCCTTTATGCTGCCTTGGATTTGTTCTATTGAACTGACAGAGGGATGCTCACCCTCTCTTACTAGAGGTGGCTCCTAACCACCCGAGGTCACAGCCACGGAGCCTGTGAGAAGCTCGGGGAGCTCATGCGGGAGGAGGAAGCTTGCAGCCGGAGCTCCACATGCCGGGTTCCTCTCCAGGCACCCAGAGGCCACGTGGGGCCGGATAACCGGCGCGTTCTTGGAGTTTCCAGGGGAAGCCGTGTGGACAGCTGATAGCACGCTTGGCCTCACAGAGACAAACCTCGGCAGAGGCAAGCAGTTGACACAGAGGCCCCCCCACTTCTAGCTCTGCAGTAAATTAAACTTCAAACTGGCTTTGGCAGGAGCAGGTGCCTCTGGGTGTTTGGATGATAAGGGAGTGGGCACTCCGTTAAGTCCAATACGGCAGCCACCGGAGACACACTGATCTATGGGACAGAGAGAGGGCAGGACCCGTGGGACCCTCCCTGCAGAGAAAGGCTGAGGTGGAGATAAGATACAGATGCTGGGAGGGAAAGGGCCAGGCAGGAAGGGGATGACCTCATGGGTCTTGTTCATCCCTCTTATTTCAGATCGGGGGGGGATGCGTGGAGACAGTCAGGAAGTCAAACATCAAGAAGCCTGAGCCGATGGTGAGAGGAGCAGGGAGGTGATGGGACCCGGTCTCAGGTTTGAGGAAGCTTTATGGAGGACCCCCGCTTTACACAAACCCACTATATGAACATCTAAGTGAACAAGATACAGTAGGAGGTGATTTTGTACTTGTAACTTTCCAGTGTCCAGGGCTGTTATTAATGACACCCCGTCTGGTACTTCCCACCACCCAGCCTCGTTCTGAATCATCAGATGAGGAGGTGGAACTCGGGATGCCGGCGTCTTTGGTTGCTTTACACTTAGCTGTCTTGGATTCTTGAAATAGTCATTGTTCCCCTCGACTGATACTCCCTCCCTGAACATGAATCATGACAGCACAATTCGTACAGAGCTTTTGCAAATTCACCCATTGTTGCAAGGAGGTACTACTGTCCATTGCTGGTATGTTACCACCCCAACTTAGAGTAGTGCCTCAGCTCTCCACAACCAAGAACATCACCGCCAGGGTCTCCTTGGTCCCCTGGAAGCAGAGTACCTGGCCTGGGGTGACAGGTGTGAGGTTGGGGTCGCTGTTCAGGAGCCCAGACTGACTCAGATCCTTTGAAGTTAATAATGCAAATTAGCCCTGGGCCCCTAACCTGGGGAAAACACAGCCCCAGATACGGAGCAGCAGTTGGCTTTGGGTGGCCCACGGCACTGCCCAAAGGCGCCACACTGTCAGAGGCATCAAGCCTTGAGAACTGGAAAGAGAAAGGGGATGTCCAGTTATGATGGATGCCCCGGGAGGGGTGCTGACATGAAGATAGGCCACGTGGGAAGAGCTGGGAGGCAGACAGGGCTGTTGTGTACGGAAGGCTGAACTTTGAACAGAAGAGAAAGTCAGATGCGGGGGAGGAAGCCTGCTCAGAGGAGGGGGTGGGAGCCAACAGCCAAGTCCACAGCAGCTGCCTACAGAATACCAGTCCCACGCCTGAAGCAAGGCGCCTCGCCACTGTCCCGTGCTGTGCTCCAAAAGACCCCAGTAAGAGGTGTCACCATTACCCTCATTTTACCAGCGCGGAAACTGTAGTACAAAAGGGTCGGCGTCTTGCCCACTGTCCCATAGCTAATAAATCGTAGAACTAGGGTTTAAAGGTGGCCAGTCTGATCCTAAAATCCATGTTCTTGCTCTTTGTAACACAGATGCCCCAAAGCAGGCATTGTAGAGCTATTGTCCCTCCCTGATCCGAGGACCCCGTCTCCCTCCTATCTCCTTCCCCCAACACTGCCACTGTAGTCTAGTCCCCGCCTGGTTTCAGCCAACAGCACTTGCCCGTTCTCTCCCTTACTTTGGGAGGGAAATGGCTGGGCTGGAACCTTCCTGTGAACTATCTGGGTGGTATTTAAAATCCATTGTGGGGGAACAGCTCTGGCTTCAGATGAAAGGCCTTTGGAGTAGAAAGATCCAGAAGCCCTGTTTCTAACAAATGCTAATCATGCTTCAAACACATTGAGATGTAAAAGCTGAACCAAGGGTTACGAGGTCATAAAAATACTTGGCGCCTAAAAGAAGGGCATGAAAAAGATGCCCCAAAGCTCTCGAATGTGGAATAAAAATATCAGTTTCTTTTATTCCCCTGATTCATCTGGCTTAATATTTTAGAAGTATTGACTTTAAGAAGCCAGGCTGCCTGGGTCACCGGGAGAGGAAATGTACATGTGGTAAAGACCTCCAGTCCCAGTGCACGATCTGTGCTCTCTGCTCCGCCAGGGAAACCCCGGAGAACCCAAGAGAAGGAAGGGGCTCGGAGCTGGCTTCTGGAAGAATGCTCTACAGCACTATCTAGGAATCTGGCCCCTTGTCAGAGACCTGTCCTTCTAGACAAGGAACCACCACAGATCAGACGAGGAGATTAACAAGAAGTTGTAGCTGGTATTTCTGATCTCATTCAGAAAACGCAGAGAAATTGGAATCTTACTTTCATTGTGCTAGAATTTCATCTCTCTGCCAGCGAGGATTTCTACCAGCTCCTTGCTGAATCCCCTAGGCCTAGAACAGAGTATAGCTGGCGTTCACTACATATGTATTACCTGATTGACTGAATAAGTGCGTGGCTATTTCAGGCACCTGTTCTGCCTCCATTTCCCCATCGGGATGAAACTGTGTCCACAGATCCGGCTGGTCTCACCAGTCCTGTTCTGTAGGGCAGGAACCCATCCTTGGTCCCTAAGCCTGGACATTCGTAGCTATTAGGCCTGTCTGGCCAACACCTGTGACTGGTGAGATCGGCCATGCAAGATGAGCTGGACCCAGCAGATCCTCTACCTTGGAAATGCAAACCAAGAGATGCTGAGGGAAGCTGCCACTGATGTACACACAGGGGAGAGACTGTGAGCCAGTGGACGGCAGCATCTGTGTCTACCTTGTTCTCTGCACTGTCCCCAAGGCAGAGACAGAGCTGCTGTCTTCCTCCCTTCTTGCTCTGTCTGGATCCACAGGATACCCTATCTACTGCACTTGGGCCAGTGGGATGTGTCTCTTCTCTCACAGCCTAATGGCCCAGATCAGAGCACTGCTGAGTCCTCCTCTCCTGCCCCAGAAGACCAGCTATCTCAATATATACCTGAGCAAGTTGTTCATCTTTTTGTCTGTTTTTGCCATTGAGGTTAAAATGGGTGACAAATGGAGGAGATGGGGTGGAATCTAGGGAAGAGACCTTATCGCCTCTCCAGGCTAAGGGGCTCCTCTCCCTCCTTCTACACTGGGGTTGTTCATGGCCAGCTCGGCTCTGAGCCACCGGCCCACTGACTGGGGAAGCTCAGCCTGGAAAGTTGTTAAGGTAAAGCCAGCAACACACCAGAGAACTCCAGGGAGGTCATGGTGGCCTCGGTGAGGCCTTGCAGGGTGAGCTCAGGACTCCAGGGCTCAGCACCGGCTCAGCCCTTGACTCCGTCTGTGGATGGGCAAGTTACTCATCGTCTTTGAGCTTCAGCTTCTCTTGTGAAGTGGGGACAAGAACACTTAACTCTCGTGTTAGTAGAATTAAAAGCAGTGCCCCATGCGTGGCAGGGGCTCCACACGTGGGATCTGAGTGTCCTACTGCATATGTCTGTAAACCCCTGCAACTGACAGATTTTGCTATATTTTGCAGCCTTTAAACCCCACAGCAACCTACAAGATTGGCAAAGGAGAGCCTAGCATTCCCATTTTGCAGATGAAGAGATTGAGGTTAAACAGGGATATGTAATTTGTCCAAGGTCACCCACAGAGCGGTCAAACTCCATCCCAAGTCCCACAGTGCTGCCTCCACACAAATAAGCAAGATAGGTGATCAGATGGGCGTTGACCAAGTGACCCCCCCTAGCTGGCTACACCACTCTTTTCTTAATCACGCACAAGGTTTCATTCAGGGGTTGTGTACAATATGTCCAGGAGATGAATGAATCCATAGATGAAGGAATGAATGAGTGCGTGAATGAATGAATGAATGAATGAGCATCCTGTCTTAATTCTACTCCACACACACTTGGCAACAAAATCTGGGGATCTCCCCCAGACTGTGCCCTTCGGGGCCTGCTGGTGCATGTTTCTGCCCCTGTCCAGAGAATCTCTAACCACGGGCCTGGGGACGGGTGTAGCTCCCACTACTTCACCCCTCTTGCCAGCAGGGAAAGCAGAGGGCAGCCCTGCTCATTCTACGTACTGGTTTCTGCAGTCTCGTACTCGCTGTCTCTGAGAAGCTCAAAGATGTCCACTTCGACCTTGGCCTTGCCCAGCCTCTCAGGAGCGCGGTTGATGCGGTTCTTGGCCAGGGTGATGGAGAGCCGCTCCCCTCTGCTGCACTCCATGGGGTCATCCAAGATAGCAGCTGTGGGCAGGCAACCACACGGAGACAGTTGGTACCCTCTCCTGTTACCCTCCTCTTTCTCCAGTCTCTCCTCTCCTCCCCCCACTGCCACCTCTGCCAGGCAGCTCCCCGCCTCCCCTCCACCTCCGCGCCGTTCTTAGAACTATTCCAAAAGCAAGTCCTCTACATGCTGAGGGTCTTGGTTCGTAGCCATGCGCGGCCATGAATTCCAATGTGCCTACCACCTCGGAAACCCTGAAATGTCACAGCAGGCCACCGGGGTCTACAGGTACCAGACCCAGATGTGGTGACAAGCTTGGAGGTACGCCAAAACGCACACACAGGCACACACGTGCAAAGGAAGGGACACAGGGGCCGTCTTTGGAAAATGGTATTCTGGGCATGTGCAGGACTCTCCTTGAGACAGGAGAGGGGTAAAGGAGACCAGGCACGAGACGGGAAGTTGTGGCACATTCGGCCGCACGCCAGCTCTCCAGGCTCGGATGCTGAGGAACCATGTCGGCTGGTGGGCCAGGCAGGGTCTCGGAACTTCTTTTCCTCCCTGAACATGAAGAGTAGGAAGACAACCTCAGGGCCTTGGTGGTGTGAGGATTCAGTAAGATAATGTCTGTAAGTGACACATCACACGCATTTGACTGGCGTGACTTAAAATGAGTGGTTGGAGTCATTTAGTTCCACGAGCTGCCCATCTTCCAGAAGCAGCATTAAAGGTAAGAGTTCTGGAAGCCTAGAGACCTGCATTCAAATCCCAGGTCCACCCTGCAGCAGCTCCGAGACCTGTTTCCTCGCTTATAGAATGGGGAGAGATCCCACTCCTTGGGCCATCATGGAAATGACCTGAACGGTCTATGTGAGGTGCTTGGCACAGTACCCGAAAGGCTCAACAAACCTAGCTCTGGGTAGCCTTCGTTCTCTTGGTAGAGGAAGTCACAAGACTGCAAATCTCTGCAGATCTCTACAAAAACTTGTGCATACATGCTCATCACAGCACTCTGTGTAACAGCTCAAAAGTTTGGAAAATCCAAGTGCCCACCAACTGATAAATGAATAAGACAAATGTGATGTCTCCATACAATGGGACAGTGTTCAACAAGACAAAAGAATGAAGGACTCACATGGGCCACCACACGGATGAACCTTGAAAACGCGATGCTAAGTGAAAGAAGCCAGACACAAAAAAACAAAGGATGATCCCATTGGTAAGAAATTTCCAGTAAGGCAAATCCACGGAGACAGAAAGTAGATCAGTGGTTGCCTAGTGGCAGTGGTGGGAAAGCTGAGACAAATGCGGGGGGGGGGGGTGACTACTAATGCATACACAGTGGTTCTTTTGGGGGTACTGACTCTGTGAACACACTAAAAACCAGTGAGTTGTATATTTTAAATGGGTAAATTGTGTGGCATATGAATTACACTTTAATAAAGCTCTTACAGAAAAAAAAGAAGAAGAAATATCAAGCTTATCTTTCAGAGGTTGAAGGCTCAGAAAAGCGACATGGGGGTATCGATCCAAATGGGTTTCGCCGACATGTGAAATCTTTGCGGCTGCTGTGGACAGTAGAGACCCAGGTCCCACGCTGTCTTTTCTGTACACTGCTCCCACACCTACTGTGACCCATTTTCCAACCCGAAATCCGGGACACAGAATATTACAAAGCCTTTCTCCCCCCGTGATGTGTGGATATGTTTATATGCACAGCCTTGCTGGATGATAAAAATCAGATTTCATTGACATCAGTTGGGCCACACGTTGGGTAACAGAGGCACATCCCAAGACCCGCCATTCAAGTGGGCTTCTGGGAATTACACAGCAAAATCGTCACATACCTGGTGTGATCACCACCTGTAAGAGTGGTCCAAAGAGCTACACATGTGTGATTGAAGAGACTGAGGACACCCAAAATATCTACCCAGGTAACTCAGGAAAGCAAGACCAGGATGAGAAGATTCCTCGGGAAGCAGACACCTAAAATATTGTGCTACGATGTCCCAGGAAGAAGACTCTGGGAAGAGAAAGGAAGTAGGGCAGCCTGTAGAAGTGATTCTTAAATGGTGTTCCTTGGAGGGCCCTGGGTTCCATTAGGAAGCAGAGGGAGAGGCCACATGGGCGTCCCAAGCCCCTGCCAGCTTCAACAAGCACACCTCCACACCTGTCAGTTTTGGATACTGGGGTTCCACGGAAGACTTAATATGGGGGGAAAAATGTTCCGCTGTTAAAAACAAAATAGAAATCATTAGTCTAACCCTAAAACATAGAAAAGAGACATCGGCAATGTCAGGAATTGGCATAGCCATCACCCACAAGTCATGAGAAAGAGGCACGGGATGCTTGACACTTGAGTTTTATGTGAACAGGCCCACATTTATCCCGTGACATTAGTATAAGTGCTGAGTGGATATGGGCTCACTTAATCTCTGTAATGACTCTGAGATGAGCGCATTCCTCCTGTTATCCTCACTTGGAGATGAGAAAATGGTCAGAGAGGTCAAGGGACGTGCTCACATTCACAGGGCTGGTGAGGGGGAGAGGCGTAAGGTGACCCCAGGTCAGCCTCATGCAGACCCTCTATCCAGAACCAAGGCTCATCTTCCTTCTAGTAAAATTTGTCTTCATCAGGATTTGCGGCTGAGAGGGGGTGTACTAAGGAGGGGTGTCTTAGCTCAGGCTGCGGCCACAAAATACCATAGATGGGATGGCTTATACAGCAAACATTTCTTTCTCCCAGTTCTGGATGGAGGTGGGGGGACCTGAGATCAGGGTGCAGGCAGAGTTGGGTTCGACGAGGGGCCTGCTTCCTGATTTGCAGACCTCTGCCTTCTCACATGGTTCTCATAGGGTGGAAAGAAAGGGACAACATTCTCTGGAATCTTCTAAGGGCACTCATCCTATCCTGGAGGCCCCATCACGATCATGACCTCATCTAAACGGAATGCTTCCCCAAGGTCCTGCCTCCTAATACAAAGCTATCTGTGGCGGGGTTGGGGGCAGGGCTAGGATTTCAACACGTGAATTTTGGGAGGCCACAGTTCCATTCATCGTAGCAGACCACATGAGCTTGGCAGCCTCCATAAGGAAACAAAGTGTCACCAAGGCAACTCTGAAACTCAATCAACTCTGAAACACTAACAGGCAGGACCCTGGGCCTCTGGACATTCCCCTAGCTAATGCTCCCAAGCCCTGCGAGATTTCTAGACGAGGGGTCATTCTTCTCTTTGGACCATATGATCTTTAAATATTAGGAAATCGCTTGCAATAAAATAAGTAATAAAATAATCTCTCACGGGGGCACCTGGGTGACTCAGTGGGTTAAAGCCTCTGCCTTCGGCTCAGGTCATGATCCCAAGGTCCTGGGATCGAGCCCCGCATCAGGCTCTCTGCTCAGCAGGGAGCCTGCTTCCCTTCCTCTCTCTCTGCCTGCCTCTCTGCCTACTTGTGTCTACTACTACTGTCTGTCCAATGGATAAATAAAATCTTAAAAAAAAAAATCTCTCAGAAAACGCCCATGTCCCCTGTCAAGCTAGGAAGGAGCTCAGCCCTCTGGTGGCAGAGGGGTTTTACTTCAGTAATGCTTTAATAGGGTCGTTTAGGCTTTCGACACCGGTCTTGCCTCTGTCCCATCAGTAGATAAAGGGCACAATCATACCTAAACCACAGGAGGCACCGCACTCCCCATAGTCTGTTTCAGGGTTGTGCGCTCTCTTCTTGAACAGTGTGCACTGAGGACACGTGCTGTGGACTGAATGTTACCCTCCCCGGCCACCGCCGCATTCACATGTCAAAACCTTAGCCCCCAACGCAACGACATTTAGAGACAGTGCCTTGAAGAGGTAATTAAAGTGATACGAAGTCATAAGAGTAAGCCCTTGATCGGATAAGATGGGTGTCCTAAGGGACACTGGAGAGACCTCTTTCTCTCCTACTATGTGAGGACACAGCGAGAAGGCAAGCCAGAAAGCAGGCTCCTCTCACCAGAAACCGAGTCTGCTGGCACCTTGACCTTGGACTCCCAGCCTCCAGAACTGCGAGAAATAAATGTCTGTTGTCGAAGCCAGCAAGGCTGCGGTGTTTTGTTATGGCAGCCCGAGCCGACAGAGATAACGTGCCAGTGCAAACCCAGATGTACGGGACGTCAGCCAGACGTGGGACACCACAGAAGCAACTCACAGAGTGTCACCAGACATACTCTGAGACAGAGGGAGCATGGCCAGGTATGGAAGAGGGAATGTGGGGATTTTCTATTAAGGGGCCTAGGAGGTCCCCTGAGTACCTCCTTCTTCTCTCCCTCCCCACAGGGCCCGAAGAAGGGCTCTGCACTCCAACCAACCTCTGCGCTCTGGGTACCACTTTGCTTCAGATTTGGGGTTTGAGACAATGATAACTCCTATCTGGGAACAGCCTCAACTGGATGGCTGGTTGGCATCAAACGTATTGGGATCAGAATAATCAGGACGGTAACAGGAACCCAGATGCTGAGGCTGTGGACACAAAGGGTGAGGGACCAACTTGGGCCCCGTTAGGACACCAGAAGAACACTTTCCCAACAGGCGGTTACCAAGAGCACCTTGCTGTTTGGCAGTCCCTAACGAGGGCCCCCCCCCGGGGTGGAGAGCAGTGTGCTCAGGACCAAGTGTGCCGCTGATGCCCCTGGCCCCGAGCTCTGTCGCACAAGCCCGTGATCGCGCTGGGCCAAGATGCTCCGAGCTCCCGCCACTACTTAATGAGGAGCAGTAGCACCTGGCACAGCCACCATCCCCAGGACTGTTCTGCAGAGAAGCGAGCTAGGAGACACGGGAAGGTCTGGGGCTATAGCCAGGACAAGGCTGAGATGGGGACAGGCGATCAGGGAGCAGGGTCTTCCCCAGGTTTCCAGCTGTGGGGACTCGTGCACAATGATCTGTACATCACAGGTCCTCAACAGGCCTCTCTTGCACCCAGAGAGCTGGTGACCCTCAACACTGACATTGGGCTTTTCTTCCCACGAGCCAATTGCTTTACCTCCGCCCAGTTCTTTCTGAGTTCTAAGACTCGTGCCAAGGAAAAAGCAGCCTCTTGACTCTGTGCCCACCTCTACCCTAAGGTCTTCTCTCCATGTTCTGGGCCCAGGCCTACATCTACTCTGGAGAGGATGCCTCCCTGGGGCTGGCAGGCCTGGCTGTGCCCACTCTAATCCTTTCTGGTTCACCCCGTGAGTGTGGCCATGATTATCACTCATCTGCTCAAAGTCCTCAGGCCTCCCCATTATCCAAGGGTTGGTCCCATTTGAGTATCTAGGATGGAACCAGGCCCTCTGCAGTCTAGCTTCCCAATGCCCTTCTAGCTGGAGCACCCCCTTCCACTCACACAGCAACAGCACCCCCATGTTAGGATAGGAGCTGGCTTACCTTCCCTCTTCCATGCCTTTGCTGACACCAGCTCTGTCCTTTGTTCCCCTGAGACCCACTTCTTCCAAGAAGCCCTCCCTGACTCCCCCAGCCCAATGCTCTCCTTAGGTTTCCCAAGAGACCACTCACTGCCTTGGAGGGCTGTTTATCTTTTACATCTCTCTCTAGAATTTTCCTCAACTAGCTTGAACCTAAAAAGCTCAGAGTGATCTCTCCTTCCTTTGAAACTCCCAGGTTCCCCATCCCAAATTAATTCCCTCTTCCTTAAAACTCCCACAGAAATTTCTCTGTACCTTTCATTAGACACGAATCACTTTTGACTTTTTTATTATGCCTATCTGTTTCTCCGTCTTTTCTCCCCGAGGCAGCCGGCTCCTTGAGGCTGAGGGCCGCGGCTGATTCATCTCTGTTCCTGTACAATTCCAGACGCACGTGCAGGAGCCCTTAATGAATGGTTATTGAGTGAAAGAATAACGTGACACGGTGCAGAAGCACTCGCTGTTTGCTCAGGCAGAGGGCAGTCCCCCCGAACCAGTGCTCCAGGGTGCAGGGCCACTGGGGTCCTTCCAGGCACCCGGGGGCTGGCACTACTCTCCGCTCGCCTGGGTGAGCCGGAACAGGACTTGCCCCAACAGCCCAGCAGTGACGCCTCAGGTTGGAAAATCAACCTCCCTTAATCCTTCAGATCTTCCAGAATCTCCCTCCTGAAGATTTCTAAGCACTCTGATAACTCTTAACTCTTAAATCGGGGAATAAAGAGGTTTTACGGGAGAGTCTTGACAGGCAGGCTCCACGGCTCTTCTCAGCTGTGCAGCTCAGCCGGTTAGAGCCCTGTCCTAACAAGAAGAGACCCTTGGAGTTCCAGGGAGGCAGCTGGCTTCGCTCCCAGCCTGAGTGTCACCTGCACCAGCTTCCCCTGCTCACCTCTGAGCTCTCGTGTCCTTTTCTGTACCCCGGACTCCTGTGGGTCCCTGTCATCCCTCCTGCTGGATGGAGGACGCCACTGTGCAGGCCACTCCAGCCCAAACCCACAGCCTTCCTCCTCACCGGGCAGGCAACGCAGGGCCGCCCTCTGCCCTTGGCCTCGCCACGTTCTAGACTGTGTCTGCTGGGGCTGCCATCACAAAGCAGGGCAGACGAGGGGCGCTTAAACAACAGAAATTTATTTTCTAGGAGTCAGAGATCAAGGTGTGGGCAGGGCTGGTTTCTCCTGAGGCCTCCCTCCTCCGTTCTCTCCCTGCGGTCTCACTCAATCTTCCCTCTGTGCACAGCTGTATCCTAATCTCCTCTCCTTAGGAGAACACCTGTCATACCAGATTACGGCCCACCCTGATGACTTCATTTTAATTTAATTATCTCTTCAAAGACACTGTCTCCACATGCAGTCTCACTCGGGGGTGCTGGAGTTAGAACTTTAACATATGAATGGGGGAGTTGGACATAAGACCCATTCCCTGGATTTTCACCTCTAGCCACCACCCAGCTCCCACTCCCTCTCTCGTCCACTGGAGAGGTTAATCTGAAGCCACTTACAGGGAACTGTCTATACTTTGTGCCTCTACCTCCTTTTTTTTTTTTTAAATGTACATATGTATGTATATAATCTCTATACCCCACATGGGGCTCGAACTCATGACCCCATGATCAAGGGTCACATGCTCTTCCAATGGACCAGCCAGGCACCCCTTTCCAACAGGCTCAGATCACGAGGGACCCAGTTCCAGGAGAGCCCTACCACACCCAGCTCTCCTCTCCCGACCCCCTGCCCCACCATGCTTCCCTTCTCCCCTTGACCTTTCAACTCTCCTCCAGACTAGCTTATTCCCCTTCGAGAGGACGTGCTCAGGGACCCAACATGGACCACGCAGACCGTGTATGACCCTCTGGATCGCCCTTCCGTCTTACCTTCAAACCAAACCAGACTGCTCAAGTGATTGCTCTACATCTCGCTGACTTGACTTCATCTCACATCCCCTCCGGCCTTCCATCCCCACCAGCCCACTCGTGCTGTGCATACGAAGTCACCCAAACAATCATCGTTGTGAAGTCAGGGGACACTTGGATTCTTCGAGTCTATCACTAGCCGGCATGATTGTTCGCCGTCTGCCAGGGGCCGTTCCAAGAACATCGCGTGCGTTGTTTTAGGTAATCCTCACACAACCACGCAACATACTGCCCCATTTTACAGGTGAGAAAACTGAGAGAGGGGCAGGGTGAGCAACTTGCCCAAGATCCCACAGCTCTTAATGGCCACGTGGGTTCGGAGCCTGTGAGCTGCCAGACCGCTTGGTAGCTGCCTGCTGGTTTCCTCTGAACCTGAGTCCTGAGCGTCTGGAGTCCCAAGTTCGGAGTCCTTTGCCTGAGACCCTCAGCTTTGGAGGCTTCCATGACACGAAGCCCCTGGGGCTTTCCTCCTGCTTCTCTGCCCATTCTGTCAAGGTCTACTGACTCTAGCTGACCCTGCAACACTGGAGAGCCCCCAGGTCTGTGCACGGCCCTCCTCTTGACTCACTCCCACAGGCTGCCTAAGTGATCTTGACCCATCACCGACACCCACCTGCCTGAGGACATCTCCACATAAATGTTGATGAGCATCTCAAATTGATTAAGACCCTAAGCCAACTCACCTTCTTCCCTCCTACGTTCTTCCTAAGTTTAGCTAATGACAGCGCCAGCCCTCCAGGCATCGTGGCCTTACCCCCATCCCTCACCTCCAACGGCTCTGGCTTTGCCCCTCACTATTTCCCAGCTCTGTCCCCTTTTCTATCTCTCAGCCCCATGGTCCAAATTCAGTCCTTTCCTCTCAACTACTCAACAGCGACCTCTTGCCTCTCACCTGGTTTTCTCACCAAACGTTCAGCCACCATGTGGCAGTCCTCAGTCATGCCCACACGCAGCTGCTGGTCACTGAAAGGCACAAACCCCTGCTTTTAGCTTTCGGTCTCAAAATAAAAGGGATTCTTTGGTGTGGTACACAAAACCTGGCTCCCTCTCTCGAATCTTATGTTCTGCTTCTCTCCCATCCCTCTCTACTTTCTAGAAATACCGAAAGACCATAGCACCACCTAAACCCACACGCGTGCACGCACACGCACGCTGTTGGGTCCCTGGGCACACGTACTCGTGCTCCTCCTTCCGCCTTTGCACCGTGGCTCACTGACTGCTCTCTTTCAGCATGAGTCCTCGGCTCAGACTTCCCCTCCTTCCGGAAGCTTTCTCTGAACACAGAAGTTGATCAAGGGCCATAAGGATATACAGCCATAGAACCCCACACATACTCTATTTCCAAATGATCGGTTTCATCTTTAACATCTCCTCTTTAATCTTTTCTATCCCCAGTGCCTGGCACCCTGCCTGACAACAGGAGACACTCCGTAAATGTTTGAGCCAAATTCGTCTTGGCTTTTGAGGGATGTTATGCCAACTGATATTCCTTCCTTCAAAATTACTACTGTGACCCATACATACATGGCCAGCTGATTCTGACAAAAGCACATTTAAAAAATGATATTTTCAACACATTGCACTGGAACAGTTGGATATCCATACGTTGAGGGGAAAAAAAAAAAAGAACTTCAACCCCATCTTGTACTATACATAAAAATTAACACAAAACAGATCGTAGACCTAAGCGTAAAACCGAACATTATAAAACTTCTAGAAGAAAACTTTGTGACTTTTAGCTAGAAAAGATTTCTTAGAAATGTCACCAAGAGCAAAATCGATAAAATTAAAAAAAAAAAAAACCTGACAAAGTGGACTTTATCAAAATTAAACATGTCTGCTCTTCAAGAGACGCCATGAGCAGAACAGAAAGACAAGACACGGGCTGGGAGAAAATATACAAAGAGCATATATGTGCTGAATATCTTGTACCCAGAATATGCAAAGAACTCTTAAAACTCGATAATAAACCAAACAATCAAATTTTTAAAGATTTTTTTTTTTTTAAGTAATCTCTACACCCAGCATGGGGCTTGAACTCGCAACCCTGAGATCAAGAGTTACACGCTCCACTGACTGAGCCAGCCAGGTGCCCCGCAAATGATCCAATTTTTAAACAATGTCCCAAAGATGTGAATGTATACTTCACCAAAGAAGTTACATGGGTGGCAAATAAATATGTGAAAATATGCTCCACATCATTAATCTTGGGGAAATACAAATTAAAACCATAATGAGATCTTGCCATCAACCTACTAGAATAGCTAAAATTAAAAAGCTTGACCACACCAAGCCAGCGAGGATCCGGAAGGACTGGAATGTTCATACACAATTGGTGGGAACGTAAAATGGCATAATCACTTAAAAAACAGTTTGGTCATTTTTTAAGAAGGTAAACCTCCCCCTACCATATGATTCAGCTATTCTACTCCTAGGTGTTTATCCAAAAGAAAGGAAAACCTAGTCTACACAGAAACTCATACATAAAGGTTCATAGTAACTTGCTCTGTGATAGTCAAAGACCGGAAACAACCACCCATAAGGGAATAAATAAACAAGCTGTGGTATACCCATACAACAAAATACTACTCACTAATAAAACGGAATTTAAGAAGTCAGACAAAAAGAGCATGACTTTAGGATTCCATGTATATATTCTTCTGGAAAATACACACTAGACTGTAGTGATGGGAAGCAGATCGGTGGTTGCCGATCTGGGGATTGCCTGGGATGGCTGAGCAGAGGAAGGAGGGGAAGTGAGGAATGAGAATGGCCCCAAGAAATTTTTCTTAGGTGACAGAAAACTGCATCATCTGGACTGTGGTGATGGTGTAACGGCTGTACAAACGGCAAAGCTTATCAAATTGTATGCTTTAAAATACAGGCAGGTGGCGCCTGAGTGGCTCAGTGGGTTAAAGCCTCTGCCTTCCGCTCGTGTCATGATCCCAGGGTCCTGAGATAGAGCCCCGCATCGGGCTCTCTGCTTTGCAGGGAGCCTGCTTCCCCCTCCCTCTCTGCCTGCCTCTCTGCCTACTTGTGATCTCTGTCTGTCAAATAAATAAATAAAATCTTAAAAAAAAATAAAATATAGTCAGTTTATCATATGGAAATGATATCTCAATTTAAAAAAAAACACTTTGATGAGAAAAAAGTTACTATTCTTCTGGCTCTTTCCTATGTTTTCTTACCCTCTCTCCTCACCCTCAGCCAATGAGACATTTTAAACTCTGAGATCTATACCTACTGCCTCCAATTCCTCTGCATCTTCTCCATCCTGAGCCTCCACCATCTCTGAATTCACTAAAGTTCTCCTTCCTTACAAATCTTTCCATGGTTTTTTAGGATTTTGAGTCTCTGATTCACATGTGACTGGAGGCTTTTTCTGGGTTGTCATGTTTTAACATCTCTGATATGACGCTTGCCTGATTTTCATTCTGATCACCTTTGTTCCAAGCCCCCTTCGAGCTCCAGCTCCTTCCCCTTTTATAGAACCCTAGTTGGCAGTGTTCCCCAAGCCTCACCCTCAGTCCACTTTTCCTTCATTGTCTACTTCCCCTGAAGAATTCATTCTCAACTATAAGCCCTACGTAGGTAAGTCCAAAATCCCTACCCCCAGCCCCACTTCCCCATCCACACATCGGACTCCTACTTCTGGTTGCTAAGGGGAAGTATCCCCTTGGAGGCCCTTCCAAACTCCATGTCCCAAATGTAATCCATTATCTTTTCGCAGAATTGGGGGGGGCGGGCTCTTTCTGCCTTCCCACATGCGATCCATGGTGGAGCTATTCTGCTGTCTCCCCAGCCCTCCCACCACTGTACCTGCTCAGTCACCGAGGACCACCAAGGAATGTGTCCCCAACCCCTGCTCTCTTTCTACTCCCACTACCACCCCCGCCAACCCCCTGTGAAAACCCAGCTTCTCCATGTTGCAGATTCACCTGCCTCCCATCCACACCCTCCACAACCTAGCATCACACACCTTTCCAGGCTCACATTCTACCAAATTCTTTGACCACTCAGCTACATCAAGGTAGTCCTTGCTGAACCCTGAGTGGAGCCTGTCACTTTACCCTCTCTTTTTTCGAGGTAGTCTCTTCTTCCTGGAAAGCATTCCGCTTTTCTTTACCCATATCCAAACCCTACCTAAATTATGCGCCATTCTCAAGTTCCCTCCCGCCTGGACCCAGGCAGGTGCTGGACGACTCCAGGCCGCCCTGATTCTGCCTCTTCGAATCTTCTGATGCTCTCACAGTCTGTGCCATTCATTTAGCACTTAATCTTGTGCTTTGTAATTGAAACAGGCAATGCATTCATCCACTCAATCATTCTTTTATTTATGAATTCATCAAATACCTATTAAAGCATCTATCTTAATCAAGGCACTATGTACCTAGAGGAAGGATAAGATGTATCTCTGCTTTTAACGTGTCCAGAGGAGAATATGGCCATAAAATCAAATAGCCACGACCTGATACGGTTAAGTGTTATGACCAAACCCCATTAGGATCCATCTGTAAGCCATCCAGGTGCTGGGAAATTTCAGAAAACTACGAGTGGGTCTTTGGCTCTCAAAGACATTTGCGGGGAGGGGTTTAGAGACAATAAGTGGTTTAAGAGGGAAAACCACAGAGTTCGCAGGAAGCACAGATTCTTCTGGGTAGTAGAGAGAAGTTGTTGGGATGGCCTCGATCTATCTATCTATTGCACAAAGATGTCCAGTGGCTACTGCCTCCCAGGTACTGCCCCAGGCTTCACGGAAGAGACAACCTTGAAGTAGGCCTGTGAGCTTCCCAGGGAGGCCAGAAAACGAGGTGCGTTCCAGCATGCAGAGCTTCTAAATGCTTCAGCAGGTGTCAGTGGCCCAAACACCTGGCAGGAGAGGCTGGAAGGAGAGGCCGCCTGAGCAGGAAGGACCTTGTGTGTCATGCCAGGGAACTGGAATGGAGGTGACAACAGGAGGACCTTCGACAGACAGTGACGTCATCAGATTTACATTTTAGCGCCATCACTCATGGCGTGGAAGATGGACGGGGCGGCAACCAACCGATGAGCTGGGAAGAGGAGTCTGGGGTGATGTCAAGAGCCTGGGAAAGAGAGATGAGGCAGGTGCTGAGGGGCAGGACAGTGAGGGATGGAGAGGGATGGGGCAGAGCTGAGCATGATTCACGGGATGCAATGAACAGAGCAGCTGCCTGTGGCGGATAGAAGGAGATGTGAAGGGCTTCTGGTTCAACTATTTAGATGGAGATGTTGACGTCATTGACTAGCATCGAGAACACAGGGGTGTAAAGATGAAGGCTCTTCTGTTCTGTTTCTGGAGACGGGCCCAGGGGATGAGTCTGGGATCATATTTGTTAAGCTCATGGCATGATGTTTAGCAGAGACAGTCACTGGCCTGGCTCCCCAGAGAACAATCCAGGCTCGAGACACAGACCTGGGAGACCCCAGGGCCAGGGTGGTGATGCCAATTTGGATCTGGCCCAGGGTGGACGGTGGAGAGACAGGAGGGATGAGGCTCGGGCCCTGGGGTCTCCACGTCTGAGGAGAAGGTAGAGAAAGAGAAGCTGATGCAAGAGACTGAGACACAGCACTGAGGCTGGAAGAAAAAAGTCAAATAAGATAAGAACTGAGAATGTTCTAGGAGATTCGGCAACTAGGCGGTCACCGGGGACCCTGGTGAGAGCCCTTCCAGGAGAATGCGGGGATAGCAGGCAGACCCAGCTGCTCAAGAAGGATCTGAGAAGGTGAACAAGTTCAGGAGCTTGTCTTCGAGGGAAGGAGAGGGATTAGGGCAGCAGGTGGAGTGACTCACTTTGCCCAAGGGAGCGTTTTTAAATTCTAGGGAGAGGGCCTCAGAAGAAGGAGCCCAAGGGCAGGGAGAAGCTGATCATGTCAGAAGCAAGAGGGCACTTTCCCAAAGCAAGTGCTGCAGAAAGACCAATAGAGAAAGAGCCTGGGGCACAGGGTGTAGGTTCACATGGGCTGAGAAGACAAGGTAAGAGGAAGGAGAGGCCACCACAGAGACCTCTTGCTGGCCCCAGGGCCTTTCTCCCATTCTTCCTTTTAATCATGAAACACTCTTAAGTGCCACCTACATGCTCGCCGGCCCAACCCCAGACCATGTTCCCCATGGGAGACAAGCCAAAGGGGGACAAGGTGCTTGAGTAGAAATAACCATGACACATCCAGGCCATCCCCTTGCCCTGGACTCCCCTTCCCTTTTCCTGCTGACTATAAATAGTGACAACAGCAATGCATGGGAACTATGCACATCTTCCTGGCCCCCACCCCCAGCCAGCCTGGGACCAAGGCCAACCCAGGGACTTGCACCTGAGAGAAATACCGTTCTGTCTGTGAAATACCGCACGTTCCTTCAGCTCGCTGTGCTACCAGGCAGCCGAAGCTCCAGCTCAGTACTGTCCAGCAGAGACGCGACGTGAGCCGTGCCTGTAACCTGACGTGCTCTAGCAACCATGTTCCAAACGAGTAAGAAAAGAAGCAGGCAAAATCATGGAAGTCATTTAAATATTTTATTTACCCCAAATTTCCAAATAAGACTCTTTATACCATATAAAATCACTGAGATCTTTCATATTGTTTTCATACTAAAATCCAGTGTGTACTTTGTCCTTAAGCAGTACATCTGAGGGGCCCCTGGGGTGGTTCAGCAGGTGAAGCTTCTGACTCTTGGTTTCGGCTCAGGTCATGATCTCAGGGTCATCAGGGTCACCATGTGGGGCTCCATGCTCAGTGCAGGGTCAGCTTGGGATTCTCTCTTTCCCTCTCACCCTCTGCCCCTCCGCCCGACTCGCATGAGCTCATGCTCTCTCAAATAAATAAGTAAACAAAATCTTTAAATAAATAAATAAATAAACAGTCCATCTGAATTCAGACAATGTTAGTGGCTACAACACCGGTCAGTGCTGGTCTAATACTCATCGGTTCGGCTCTAAGTAAACATGTGGGGGAAAGGGGGAGTTGAGGGAGACTGAGCTCGACAGTTTCTATGGTCTCTGAAAAGAGGCAAGACCGTCACCTTCTGACGTCATCTTTGCAACAGTGGCAAAGATGGCGTACGTGGTTTCAGGCGAAAGCTAAGAACAGGTGTTCCAGCATGTAACCGGGTTTCTGTTTGGGCCCAGATGAAATGAAGAGAGGCTGGGGTTTTTTTTGTTTTTGTTTTTTTTTGTTTTTGCAAGCAGCCTCAGGACACAGACAAAAGCAAGGCAGGTAGATGTCTGTACTGTCAAGGGTGGGAGGAACCGTGTGGGAAGGCAGGATGAGGGGACGCAGGAGTTGAAAGCAAGACCGGGAAAGGGGGTGAAACCCAGCAAAAGTTGTCCGAATGAACACAGCCCACACAGCTGAGAGGCTACGGAGAGCTTGGGGGTACGTGGATATGTGGGTGTAGCAAGAACTTTAGTAAAGGGGGCAAGATGGGGAAAGCAGGAGCCGAGGATACTGTTTGCAGACTGTGGGATTTTGAAATTTCAGGGTTCCAAGGCAGAAGGGCACCCAGCATGGCTACAGTCCTGAGTATGGGTTAGAAAGGGATATGGAGAGGAGAAGGCCACTGAAGGTGGAAGTTATGTATCCCCGAGGCAATGGCACGAGACAACAGACCCATGGGTGCTGGGGACGATCCTGTGAGAGCAAAGGTAGAGATGAGAGGACGTGGTGAGCCAGGAATCACAGCCCAACGTAAGAACTACAGGTGCCGGGCGAGTGGAGACTTGTCTCGGGGAACAAGGCAGGACAGGCAGGATGGGGAGCAGGAAATCCAGCTGTCTCTCTCTCTGTCTCTCTCTCTCATGAGCAGTTGCCTCTGGAGATTGGTGAAAGGGAAGCACTCTATTTGACAGGTTTGGATTCTCCCCAGAATGGGGCTCCATGACAAGCTGAAAAGGTCTACAGGGAGGTCAGGAGGGGGAGTACAAGCTGGAGACAGGGCACACAGCTGCGAGGGGAAGTGATCCCAGGGAAGGCGGGCGATGCGGCCAGTGCATGAGAAGGGGGTGGGGGCAGAGCGCTGTTTCCTGGTGCCACGAGGCAGCCCTCTGAACAGTGAGCACCTCGAGGGCAGAAACCACGTCTCATCATCTCCTGTCCCCCACCTCCCGCCTCCCCACCACCAACACTCAGCACAGATACAGGCAAACGCTACACACCACACGTGCCTTCCAGACTTGTTAAAACACCCGATCACAATGTGTATTGATGGTTGGGACTTTCACAACATGGTTCACCTTTAGCTCCATCCCTTCCTCCTTCATCCTCCCACAGTTAACCGAAGGACACATCCCTGCAAACAAATGCATGAACACAGTCCCTGGCATGACCAGCGATTACATCTGCATCTAGAGCCTTATTAATACAGCTGCTCTGTAAGGTCTCTGCATACCTCATTGATATTCCCAGGTCACCCAGAGCTGGCTTCTCTCTCTGGATTATGCCACGTCCCTCTGGGTTTCCTCCGGGGGATGGACAGTCCCCGTGAATTCTTAAGGTCCCAGAGGGGGCCACCAGCTTTGTCCACAGCAGCTCCCCTGGCTGGCTTTGGCAGGACCAGATGCACGACTGCGGCAGGACAGTGCCTGGCATCCCCATGCTCCAGGCTCCCTGCGCGCAGAGCCAGGCAGGGGAGAGAAGCCGTGGGTGCTGGAGCTGCCTGTTTGTCTTCTCTAATGGCTGCTGGTGACAGCCTTCCGGCCGAGTTATGGGCTGGAGCAGAATGAAGTCAGAGGCCCAGGGAGTGATGGGGGCTGCTGGGAGCCCTAACGGGTCGAGCACGTCCAAGGGTGCCCAGGAGGTCTGCCTCACTTCTAGAGGACACTGAGCCCAGGTCGGCTTCACCGTCTGGGGGAATTCAATTCAGTGAGCACATACTGATCACCTCTCTGACGCCAGGCGCTAGTGGGGTAGACACCACCGAGAACACGGGACGTGGGGACATAAGGCAGCTCTGGCTCCTGTTCTCAAACACTCGGGGATGAGTTGGGGCGATGGTGATGGGAGTGGGGAGTGAAGTAGAGAGCACAAGCAGGGTGCCAGGCAGGCTCTGAAAGGGGAGCCCCGTGGGGAAGTGGGCAGGTGCCATCCCCACAATCCCCCACCTCTGAGTCACACAAGCGCTCTGTGTGGTCTGCTGACTCAACCCTCCGTCTCCATCCGGCCACATCGTCATTACCTCAGGCCCCCTCCCTGAGTTTGCAGAGAGAGCCTGGGCCATCAGAGCACCGAGGGCTTCTTAGCTCCCCAGTTTTGCCACAGCTGTGAATAAAGGAGGACCCCACCTGCTACAGTTTACAATGTGGGACCTTGTCATCTCGGATCGGAAATGATCATTAGAACAGGCGCTAGAAGTTTGACATGTTTGGATGATGCTAATTTCCCTCCACTCAGAGAAAAGGGCAAGTGAGAGATAATGGACAATTAGGACAGCTTTGAGTTCTTTGCAAGAATATGGCCCGAAAAATCCACAGGGCCATGACTTCGATTGCTCACACCTTGGAGTTCTCCGTCTCTTATCCCAGGAGATCAAAGCACAAGCAATAGATCTGATTCATTGTCATCATCTCCCTGGGAGTGGGACCAGGACAGGGGACATTTATCCAGGAGGACACGGGGGTTTAGAGAGTAAGCTGCGGCCCCACAATGGGAGAAGAACAGAATATTCATTTGCTCATTCATTCAAAAAATATATTCAAATAACGTCATCCTCTTTCTCTTGCCCTTTTTCTAACGTGGGAAGAGAGGAGCTTCATGTCATCAAAATGTGTCAACCTTCTACCTCACGCTGTAATTACTATTTCTGAGTGCGGAGGACAGTCCCTGTTCTCTGTGCTAGAAAGCAAATTTCCCATGGAGCCTCCATCTAGAAGTAGGGAAGGAGCTCGGTCTCGGTTCCCATCAGCCTCCCTGAGGCCAGCACCTCCCACATGGTCTACAGAGCACCGCACACAAACAAATACCTCTCAGGTCTGTCCTCCCTCAAAAACCCATTCTATGCACCCTGTTTCTCCATGAGACTAATTTAAGCTTCAGCAGGTGTCCACGGCCCCTCAGTGTATCCCTGGGGAATTGCATACGCAGTGCTTTTTGGAGCGATATCAAGGAAGAGTGGGGTGGCCCCTTTAGGGAAGACCAACAGCCCTCGTCACGAAGAACCCAGAAGAGCAGCCCGAGACATCGAGGGGTGCACTCTGACAGGGGGCATCGGTCCAGGGTCCGTGTCGCAACTCGGTAGACCAGGTCTCGGTCTCGACAACCTCACGCTGTAACTGGCTGAGTTTCCTAAAAATGTGTTGTTGGCTGGAAGAATGGCTTAGTGGCTGTCATCAGAATATTCGAAAGGCACAGAGGGACAAGGAAAAAGAAATAGCACTAACCTACAGGAGATAAAAAGCAGCCCCATTCAGACACCATATG
Organism: Lutra lutra; assembly: GCF_902655055.1. Taxonomy (NCBI): domain Eukaryota; kingdom Metazoa; phylum Chordata; class Mammalia; order Carnivora; family Mustelidae; genus Lutra; species Lutra lutra. Next base: position 16,581,492 of record NC_062287.1, on the reverse strand, counting down.
CTACAGAAGTAGAAAGCTAGTAAATTTAATTTAGTATAGGCTACGCAATTACCTGCTTTAAAAATTAAGGACTGAGACCATAAACCCCCTAAACTTCAAATCTTCAAAATGAGCAGTTAACCGAGGGAGAGAGAAGGGATGGAGGGAGCAGAAGGAGAAAGGAAGAAAAAGCAAGAGGACTGAGGAAGGATGATGGGAAGGAGGAGGAAAGAGAAAGGAAGAGGGAAGAAGGAAAACAAACAAACAAACAAACAAACAAACAAGATTAGCCAGAGCTTGAGACAGGCACCTAGAGAAATAGGACGAAAGCGTGGCACACCATATTCCCAGAGGAATTTTCTGTGCTTGGGGTCTTCTGATTTTATTATGAGAAAGATTTAAAGTCACAATGGGAGGCACAGATGGGGACAAAATCTTACTCTGCCAAATAGAAATATTCATTTTTTTTTCTTTTCTTTCCATTCCTGCAGCCGAGTTGAGAGCTGAGTTTCTTGGACTCAGTGTTCCTGACATCTGGAGCCAGATGGTTCTTTGCTGTAGGGGGCTGTCCTGGGGGTCACGGTAAATTGGGCGTCACTAGGACTAGATGCCAGGAGCACCCTCCCCAGGTGTGACACCCCTCCAATGTCTCCAGATCCTGCAGGCGCTGGCGCTCAGTGGCGGGAGTGTAGTGAATGACAGGAAGGACAGAAGGAGGGAAGGTGAAGAGGGGGACAGAGGAGATCATATTGCCTGTGGGCCATAATGAGAAGCTTAATTTTATTCTCACTGTAAAGGGCAGTCACCAAAGGGTTATAAGCAGAGTGTGAACTCCCTGACCCAGCTCTACGCCACATAAACTAGCCTCTAACCCACACCTAGCTTCATCGGCTTCTACTCCTCTGAACAAACTTGAGCTTGCATCAGAAGCCCCTGGAGGGCTATGAAAATAAAGACCGTCAGGTCCCAACACCGGGTTTCTGATTCCGGACCCAAGCATCTTCAGTTTCTAACATCTCACCAGGAGCTGGTAACACTGCTAATCCAGGGACCACACCCGGAACAAACTCGACTCCTTCCAAGTTATGTCTTCGATCATGCTGTCTGCCTCCCTGTTTTCTGTTTTGAAGGAGGTAAGCTACCATGAAATCAAGTGCTTGTGTGAACCACAAAGACTGTGAATTCCAACCATTAGGATGGCTATTATCAAGAAGAAAACAAACAAACAAACAAACAAACCCAGAAAATAGGGCACCAGGGTGGCTCAGTCATTAAGCATCTGTCTTCGGCTCAGGTCATGATCCCAGGGACCTGGGATCGAGCCCCACATCGGGATCCCTGTTCAGTGGAAGCCTGCTTCTCCCTCTCCCACTCCCCCTGCTTGTGTTCCCTCTCTCACTGTGTCTCTGTCAAATAAATAAATCTTTAAAATACACACACACACGCAAACCCAGAAAATAACAAGTGTTGGTAAAAATGTGGAGAAACTGGAATCCTTGTGCCGTGCTAATGGGAATGAAACTGGTACAGCTACCATGTAAAACAGTATGATGGTTCCTCAAAAAATTACAAACAGAATTACCATCGGGTCCCGTAGCTCCTCCTCTGGGTATATATCCAAAAGAGGCTGATGTATATGGGTATATGTCAAAGAGATATTTGTGTGCCTTTATTGATAGTAACCTCACTCACAGTAGCCAAAACGTGGGAGCAATCCAAGTGTCCATCAACAGGCAGCCGGGTAAACAGAATGTGGCATCCACAGATATAATGGAATATTAGTCGCTCTTAAAAAGGAGGGAAATTCTGACACCTGCTACAGTATGGATGAGCCCTACGCACATCGTGCTAAATGAGAGAAGCCAGACACAAAAAGTTAAGTACAACCACCTATGGGAGATAGCTAAAAGCGTTCGTCTTCATAGAGACAGAACGTAGAAAGGCGGCTGCCGGGGGATCAAGGACACAGGGAATAAGGAGTCATTGCTCAACAGGTACAAAGTTTTGCAAGATGAAAAGAGTTCCAGAGACTGGGTGGTGGTAATTAATGGTTGTGAAACAGTGTGAATGGGGGCACCTGGGTGGCTCAGTCGGTTAAGCATCCGAGTCTTGGTTTCGGCTCCGGTCGTGATCTCAGGGTCCTGGGACGGAGCCCTGTGTCGGGCTCCGGGTTTGACAGGGAGTCTGTTTGAGGATTCTCTCTCTCCTTCTCCCTCTGCTCCCTCTCTCTCTCTCACTGTCTCAAATAAATAAATCTTCAAAAACAACAACAGTGTGAATGCATGTAAAATCTCCAAACTGTACACATAAAAATGATTAAGCTGGTTTTATGTTCTATATATTCTACCACAACTAAAAATGATTTCTTAAATACAAAGAACTGTTTTCATTTCTTTTAAAGATTTTATTATTTTAGAGCGAGAGAAAGAGAGAGCAGGAGTTGGAGGAGGGACAGAGGGAGAGGGAGAAGCAGACTCCCCATTGAGCAGTGAGCCTGACGTGGGGCTTGATCCCAGGACCCTGGGGTCATGACCAGAGCTGAAGGCAGATGCTTAACTGACTGAGCCACCCAGGCGCCCCAGAGAATTGGGTTGTATTTTTGTTTTTGGTTTTTTTTACAGATTATAAAGCACTTTCACACATTTGTATCTTATAATAATCTAGGAGGTAACAGTAAAAATGTTGCCATGCCCATTTCACAGATGAGCTTGCAGAAGCCCAGAAAGATTAAATTATTCAAGTCCATGCAGCTGATGTGGCAAGAGATTAAAAGTAAACATCAGATCCTTTGCTCCATGACAATATGCTGCCCAGTATATCACAATGCTTCTCCTAGAATGTTCTGTGTAGTACATCACCCTTTATGTGCTAAGTGATGTATACATAGTAGCTGGCTAGTTGGGAGGGAGGGAGGAAGGAAGGCAATGCGGGAGAAGGAAGAGAAGGAATTATTTGACTTGAGACAGATTCCTCTCTCATGATTTAGGAAAAAAAATCCCTATTTTCTGGATGTTTCCACATGTCTGGCAGTTTATATGTGTTTTTCTTTTTAACTTTCACATACAATGCCTTAACAGTGGGCATTACTATTCTTATTTTATAGGTGATGACAAAGAAAATAGACCCCTTAAATCACCTGACCACTTCCACTGTGACTCTGAATCTAGATCTGTCTGACCCTGGGCCCAGGCTCTCACTCCCAGCAAACACAGTGGCCTCCATGTTCTAGAATGTCTGGTGGCCAACACAGGCATCCATCCATCCACAGTCCTCTTGCCTTTGGCTGGCAGTCAACCCAGCCCTCTCTTCCTTCGCCAGCACCCCACCAGGGTATTTGTAATTGAAAGGGGACACCTTCCTGATATTTTTCTCCCCTCCTGTACCCACCAGCTGTACTTTTCCCTGTCCTGACCACCCTGTCAGTCTAGGCTTTCAGGATGAGGAGAGACAAGACCTGTGGGGGTTTCTCCTCCACTCGGACTTCCTTCTTCACACAGGCCTCTGGACCATCTCCTCTGATGGCGGTTGGTCCCTCCTCTGCGTCACGGGACGGAGTCCCCTCTCAGGGACTTTTCAGGGGGCAGAGAAGAACCCTACCAGTCAACCACGCCTTTCACGAAGCCCTTCCCCCTCCCTCCTGAAGGAACACACAACAGAGGTTCTAGTGCCTTCTTCTACCAAACCAGCACTCACCCCACTCTCGCCTGACAGACCAGCTGCAGGGGTGCTTCCCGTGGAGGGCTAGACATACTCCCTCCAAAAGCACAGGGTTCCCAGGGAACCCACTCTGTGGACTCACAAAGACATCTCACACCACCTCTTCCGAGTCAGGGCTTTCTTCCCTCCCTGCCCCCAAAGAATCCAGTACTCCCGGGCTGCCCGAGCCAAGGCATCTGCAGGCCACTCTGTTACAAGAAGGAGGAGGGATCAGAGTTCTCACTGATTAGAAACAAAGGCTCATCGACCCCGGTGTAATGAACTTGATTGCAGATGTGGCTCCAGTCCCTGATTCTCCAGCAGAATCTATCATTTTGTAGCTTTCATCCCTCGGCACCCAGAACTGGTTAATCTACCAAACGTTAACCCACTCCATGAATCTGATGGTAATGAGGTCAACTTGCACTTATTTATCATTAGAGCTGGCAGACCCAAAGGTAATTTAGTGTTTGAAAAGGCTGATTTTAAAACTTTATGTCAGGGGATGCATTGCCAAATGCAGTCTAATAACTGCATCATTAAAGACAGACTAAAGTCTTTATTTAAATTCACGTTCATTTCACCCCTGTCTATAAAAGAGAGGGATGTCTACGGAGCAAACCCTTAATCCGCAGAACAAATTTCTCTCTTGGTTTTCTCCTCCAACAGTCCTCCCGGACTCTGTGGGAGTTCGCAGAGTGTCCGATCCTGTCTTTCTCACGTGTCAGCCGCCACTCACCCAAAGGACATGCATCATTCCTCAAGCCTCTGCTATACACCAACACTGGGCAAAGCAGTGGGGACACAGAGGTGACATATTCCTGGTCTCTACCCTCGAGGAGCATACAGAAATGGCAGGTGGAAGTGAAAGCCAATATTCCAACATGACAGGTCCAGAACATTCTATCTCCAGATATCCCCCCAAGTCAATCCTTACGTCCTGCCAGCCTCTGCCCTGTGTTGCAGCAGCTGCGAGGCTTTCCCAAGCACCCAGCAAGAAAGAGCCCCCCGTCACCCCCGCCCCTCACCCTTTCCTTCACCCAGCTGTGCTGTATTTTTGTCCACAGCACTTATCAATATCCAGCACGCTCTGCCTTTCCTTGCTTTTTTTTGTGCTGTGTGGGTCCCCACTGCGATGTAAATCTATGCGGGGAAGGGCTCAGGGAAGGGCAGGAATTTTATGTGTTGTGTTTACTGCTTTGTGTCCAGCCCCGGCTCAGTGCCTGGGACAGAGCAGGCATTCCAGCAACACCTGCCACGTGGAACGAGTCGTGCTACAGGAGAGGTGTATGTGGAGGGGGTGGGGGGTGATTCTGGAGTGCTGGAGAGAGACCTCTTTCTGGGGAGTCACCTAAGAAGTCTTCACAAAGCAGGAGACCGTTAAACTGGGTTGTGAAATACAAAGTCGCTGGCTGGGGAAGGAGACTTGCTGGTCCAGAGGCAGAGACATGAAGCTAAGTTGGCCCCAGCTGGGACTTGGGGTGACTGGAAGAAGGGAGAAATGAAGCTGTAGCTGTTGATGGTGAGGTGGGTGGGCTGTGAGGGGTCTTTTAGGCCATTTAAAGAGACTTGAACTTGATCTCAAAGGTACTCGTTGAGAAACCTGTAACAGCATCTTTAAAATTGTTGGGAGGACGTCCGGGTGAAGTTTCTAGCTCCCTAGCAGTTCTCCCAGTAGAGTCTCTGCTAGGCTGTGTGCCAGTCAGGCCCCCAGTGGCTCTGACCAACTCAGCCTCCTAGAATTCACACCCCTCACACCTTACCCTGGGCTGCTCTGCTCAACAGGAAATGACAGAAGGGATGGGATGTCCCCTCTCACACTGTGTTCCAACTTAGGGTGGGACTGGGATGCACTGCCACCAGCACCACCACCATCGCCCCTCCCGCTCTGGAAAAGCAAGCTGCCGTGCTGTGACTGGCCCTATGGAGAGACCCACACAGTCATGGGCTAGGTCCACTCAACAGCCAGCAAGGAACCGTGGTCTGCCAACAGCCACATGGGTGAGCTTGGAGCTGACTGTGGTCATGGTCCACACCTCCAGTGCAGCCTCCTGAGACACTCTGAGCCAGAACCACCCCGCTAAGTGGCTCCAGGATTCCTTACCCCCAGGAACCGCCCAAGATAATACACACTAAGTTCCTGGGTGAGTTGTTAGGCAGTGGTAGGTCACTCATATAGCCTAATTACCTTTCAAGAGCCCCCAGCGGACTCCCGCCCCCCACTGTGGGGACAGAGCTGCGAGGAGAGATGGAGGCTGTCACCTCTGTAAAGGCCACCAATCAGACATTCCTAAGGAAGTCTGGCAAAAAGGAAGGGGGCTTCAGCGCCACTGCTGCAAAGCCCAGCGTGCGGGAGACCAGAGGCCAGGCTCCGGCTGCGCGGGGACACTGCAATCCCCTCTCCAGCTCTGTGGGGCGGGCGGCCTGCCTGCCCCTGTGGCCCCGCAGCTCCCAGAGGCGTGGCAGAGACACTAGCACCCGGCCCTGTGACCGACCACCCCTGACGCATGCTTAATTCATGAACCCATCAGAGGGTACTGCGGTGGCGTCTACATGGCCATAACGGAACTGGCGATTCAGGGCAGGCTTAGCACCTGCCAGAGCAACACCTGGAGGCTGGCCTTTCTCTAACTTGTTTATTCAGTGTTAGTAACACTTTATTTATTTATTTGAGAGGGCAAGTGGGGGGAGGGGTCGAGGGAAGGGACAGAGAAAATCCCCAGCAGGCTCTGCACTCCGCGTGGAACCCAGAACGAGGCTCCATCTCATGATGCTGAGATCATGACCTGAGCTGAAATCAAGAGTTGGCCACGCAACTGACTGAGCCACCCAGGTCCCCCCTCATTAACACTCTCAATAAGAAGTCCTTAGGGGGGCGCCTGGGTGGCTCAGTGGGTTAAAGCCTCTGCCTTCAGCTCAGGTCATGATCCCGGGGTCCTGGGATCGAGCCCCGCATCGGACTCTCTGCTCAGCAGGGAGCCTGCTTCCCTTCCTCTCTCTCTGCCTGCCTCTCTGCCTACTTGTGATCTCTCTGTCAAAAAAAAAAAAAAAAATTTAAATAAGCAGCTCAATATCACAGTCTGGAGCACAGTAGGTGCTTGGGAAAGGTCTTCCCCCAAATGATGTCAGCGTCTCATCGTACCCCCTCCCACTCCATCCCACTCCAGAGACAATGGAAATTTCCCTTTTCTTTGCTCTGCACATACGCTAAGTTCCTACAAATAGCACCTCTCACTATCGCCATGTTTTATAATTTACAAAGTGAACTCATCAGGTCCTTAGATAACCTGGTGAGGTATAGGGGGCAAGGACCGTTAGCCTAGGTCCGTTCAAGTCACACAGGTGGCAAGAGGAGGAGGGGGACTAACTCCTTCTCCCCTCAGCCACCCAACTCCAGCTGCATTTCTAGGCACATCCCGTCTTTTCCTCCCCACACGTTTTTTTCCCCTTAGGGAGCCCTCCATGTGGCTTGTGTGTGGTTTCAGATGTGAGAGTTCAGATTCTTCAATCCATAGCAGGTTCTGGGAAGCTAGGGCCCCAGGCTTGTCAACAGACTAGGTGTGAAGAAGTAGAGGCCTAAAGACAGTCCAGGACATGGGTAAGGGGCTGCCATGTCACAAGGCCCTCATCCAACACCAACTCAAATGAAGTTAAAAATACTGAAAACATAAACCACCCCAGGGTGCCCAGAACAGAAAACAGGGAGTGAAGGAAGAACGGCCGGGCTCCCTCTTCCTCCTCCCTGACCTGTATCTACTTCTTTATCTCCTGCCTCAGTGGCAGAGGGGCCATGCATGCTAGTCCCTCTGCTGTCACTTAGATTTTCATCCATTCATTCATCCATTCATTCACTCCCCCACCTTGATCCTAGGTCCTGTTGATCCGACCATTACATCTCTGACTCCGTACTCTCCTACCTTGTCTTCCAGATCACAGACAGACACTATCAGGCCCCACTTTATGAAGGTTAATTCTATGAGTCAGATTGGTGATAGCACCAGTCTAGATGTCACTGTGAATGCATTTTTGAGAAAGTGATCAGCATTCAAATCAGTAGACTTTGAATAAAGCAGATTATTCTCCATAAAGTGGGTGGGCCTCATCCAATCAGTCGAAGGTATTACAAGGAAAAACTAAGATTCCCAAGGAAGAAGAAATTCTTGCTTCAGACTGCCTGTTGGCCATTTGAATGACTTCTTTGGAAAGATGTTTATTCAGGTCCTCTGCCCAATTTTAATCAGATTGGGGTTATTTTGTTTTGTTTTGCTTTTGAGTTGTATGAGTTCTTTATATATTTTGGATATTAACCCCTTATGAATATGACTTGAAAATATTCTCTCCTCTTTCATAGGGTGATTTTTCATTTTGTTGCAGAGTTTGTGAAGAGTTGTTATTAATTCTTCAAGTGTTTGGGAAAATTTACCAGAGAAGCCATCCGGTTCTGGACTTTTGTTTATTGGGAAGTTTTTCATTACTGATTCAATCTCCTTAGCAGTGCCTGGTCTATTTAGATTTTCTATTTCTCAGGACCCCTGGGTGGCTCAGTTGGTTAAGCAGCTGCCTTCGGCTCAGGTCATGATCCCAGCGTCCTGGGATCGAGTCCCACATCGGGCTCCTTGCTCAGCAGGGAGCCTGCTTCTCCCTCTGCCTCTGCCTGCCATTCTGTCTGCCTGTGCTTGCTCTCTCTCTCTCTCTGACAAATAAATAAAATAAAAAAAAAATCTTAAAAAAAAAAAAAAAGAAGTAGATTTTCTATTTCTCCATGGTTCAGTCTTATAAGTTCTATGCTTCTGGGAATTTTTACCCATTTCTTCTAGGTTGTCCAATTTGTATATAATTGTTGGTAGTAGTCTCTTACACTACTTTGTATTTCTGTGGTATCAGCTGCAATGTCTATTTCATATCTTTTTTTTTTTTTTTTTTTTTTAGTCCTCTCTCTTTTTTTGGTAAGAATAGGTAAAGCTTTGTCTGTTTTATCTTTCCAAAGAACCAGCTCTTGGTTTCACCATTTCTACTATCTTTTTAGTCTCTATTTCATTTATTTATGCTCTGAGTTTTGTTCTTACCTTTCTTCTACTAACTTTGGGCTGAGTTTGTTCTTCTTTTCCTAGTTTCTTGAGTTTTAAATTAGATTGTTTCTTTGAGACCCTTCTTTTTTCTCAGTGTAGAGGTTTATTGCTATAAACTTTCCTCTTAGAACTGCTTTTGCTGTGTCCCATAGGTTTAGCATACTGTATTTCCACTTGATTTTGCCTCAAGATATTTTTTTCTCTTTAGTTTCCTTCTTTGACCTATTGGTCATTCCATAGTACATCGTTTCATCTCCACATATTCATGACTTTCCCAGTTTAGTTCTTGTAATTCATTTCTAGTCTCATACCATTATGGTTAAAAAATGTTTGATAGGATTTCAACCTTCTCATATTAAGACTTGTTTTGTGGCCTAAAACATGATCTACCCTGGAGAATATCCATGTGCCCTTGAGAAGAATGTGTATTCCGCTGTTGCTGGATGGAATGACCTGTAAATGCCTGTGAAGTCCACCTGGCCAAACATAGTGATTCCGAGTTGTACTTCCTGAGGGTCTCATCCTGATGTCTGCACCTGCTAACTCTCATTCACGGGCTTTATCTGTGGAAATCCCTTGCAGCCAGGGTTGAAGATCTGTCCATTTGTGGGGCTCTGCTTTGCTTATCAGAAACTTCAGGAGCATTACCAAGCTGTTACCACTTTTTATACCGATGTTGCAACTTGGTAATTCTTGGGCTAGCAGGAAGTATAAATTCCAACCTCAAACCCATTAAGGATACCCCGTGGTTATAAAGTCTCAGAGAGACCATTTTTTCTCACTCAGTGCCCAAGTTATCACCCTGTGCTTAAGACCGGCCTATTTTATAAGTCCCATTTCACTGAGAGCATTGTCTTTATGTGGGATTCTCAATTCTACCTCTGTATCTTACACAGTTCCAAGGTCTTGCCTCCTACCTCTTCATGGCCAATGAAATCCAAACTCCTTGACTCCTTGAATCTGGAGACTAGCAATATTCCACCCCCACGCCCACCCCAGTCCCCAAGGCCTCACTCCAAGCTGCCATAGCATCAATTTACATGCTTACCACTTTGTTTTTCCGCTTTCTCTTCATTTTTGGTCCCTTGTGGTTTTCCTGACTCTCCTTCTTGTCCAGCTAGTGTTCAAAGGTTTGTTATTATATTTTATCCAACACTTCTTAGTATTTTCTAGGAGAGGAGTTTTCAGTTTATCTAGTTAACTGTGCTGGCAGAAATAGACATCTGCTGTATTTTAGTTGTTTGCCTGCACATCTGTCCACCTCCACTGGCCCTGCGAGCTTGAGACCGCACACTCAGTGTTTACGAGCCATGGGCTTCAGAGCGCAGGCTGGCTGGTTCAAAGCCGACCTCTGCCACTTACTAGCTCTGTAACATCGGGCAGGTCTCTGCATCTCAGTTTAACCATCTAAAAATAGCAATAACATTAGCATATACCGTTATGATGGTTAAATGAAATAATAGATGCTAAAATCTTCAATTGAAAGCAAGCACCACGACAAACACTTACTACATTATTGCTGTCATTGTTAGGACAGCACACAGTAGAGAGATGCTTGGCAAATATGTATTGAATTCATTATTTTCAACTTTATATCCCCATTACCTAGCATAGCAATGCTGGCACATCGCAACGTTCAGTTCAGAGCTAATGAGTTAATATGACTAGATGAGTGAACGAAGGCATCAATATTTAATACCAGTTCTCTTTGCTGTCCAGGGGGAAGCAATACCCCTCATCTGTGTAAGACCAGTCCTTCCAGCTCCAACACTTCTTTACTTTTCACATATTTTCACTTGTAACTCTACCTTCCCATCCTCCTTTCCCTTAGAATATAACAGGCTCTCATTTCTCCCATGTAAAACATGCACACACTCATGCACACACACACACACATGCACACACATTCCTGCTTTGACTGTATGTCTTTTAACTACATATCCTGACCTATTCACCAAAGTCAGCTTCTAGACCAACTCTTCTCTTGACCTTCTGAGCCTGGGTTGGATGCCCTTTCCCATGAGCCACTGTTTCCTGCCCAAATTTCCATCCCGATTCTTAGGTATTGCGTGATAATTGTCTGTTTACTAGAAGCAGGGGACGGAGCTCTCCTCTTGACATCCCTAGTATCTAGCACAGAGCCTAGCATGTGGTAGATGCCAACAAAGGCTGATTAAATAAATGAACGACTGGAAGGCAGTGACAGCACAATATTCACAGTATTTATTATTTCTACCCCCAAGAGCTAGGAAGGCAAGAAGGATGGATGGATGGATAGATGGATGGATGGAAGGAAGGAAGGTCAATAGTTATAGCCTAATCAGCTTCGGGATTATCTACATGAATCAGTTAGTTACAAAAGTTCCTGACTAGATTTATCTTCATAGCCGTCCTGACAAACAGACCAAGAGAGAAGTGAGGATGGCTAGGGCTAGGAAAGGGGCAGCATCTCATTGGGAAGCGCATACATTTTGACACAGTCTGAATTTCTAGTTCAACTCTCTGTCCCACCAGTATACTAGCAACACAGCAACTCGGCACCGCTAGTCTCTCTGAGCCTCAGTTTCTTCACCTATAAAATGGGTATAATGGTGACAACATTGTCATAGCCTTACCAGCTCACAGGGTTTTGTGAGAAACTGTGTGCATGTGTGTGTGCGTGCACGGGCACTCTATAAACAATGAAGTAAGACCCAAACATTGTTTAATATTGCTGTGATTTCTGCTTTTTCTCTCCCAGCTCCAAATCAGTCCCCACCACATGCTTGCTTTGACCTGAAATGATCTGCTCCAGAGACAGTCTCACTACGTGAAATAAAATTAAGCATAAAATACTAAAACGTATATACAATGAGAGAAAGAGACACAACTTAAATTCAGAACAAAGTACATCCTATTAACCCATCTCCAGTGGGACTGGCCAACAGCTGGTCCTTGTTTAAAGGACAGAGCAAGGTCAGAAAGGACAGAGAGCCTGCTACGGTGACAGGGCTGGGGAAAAGTTCGCCACGCACCTTCAGAAAGGATGGCCGGAGCCCAAAGCTGCACTTTGCCTGACTTCCCAGTTTTGCAGGGGGTCAGCCCTCATTAACTTTCACTGTGTGGCATAAACAGATGCTGGGAGTTGAGGTCATTCTATCATGCCACTGTCATCCGGGTGGCTCTGCGCTGCAGAGTTTGGGAAGATTTGTGTGTGTTTGTTTTGCATGCCACGCCTTCGCTATAAAGCAGAATCATCCAACCCTTCCCGCTTCCCCTACTGCACCCAGGGGGGCTGCAAAACTGGTGAGTGTTTTCAGTGACTACTTACTGACTAATTGCAGTCACTCTTTAGGGTCTGGCAACAAAAGTGGGGGCCCTGTGTTCACAAAGACCCTGTGAGCGTGCGTGGATTTTGATGTTAGTAGGAAATGACAGGGCGATTGCCCAGCCACAATTTTCCAAAATTAATTCTTTAAATGGGGTATTAGTTAAGCCAGGAAGGCGTCATGGCAGCACCCAGGCAGGGGGAAGGGAAGGGCAGCCCATGAGCTGTTAACAAGGGCTTTGTGCACCATGAAGAGTTGCCCAGATGCTGTAATGCCCAGTTTGACTATTGAACCACTGGGCTTCCTGCAGACCCTCAAAAGTACCCGGGAAGGACACTGAGCTTGACTCCCGATCCATTCTACCTCTCCCACCCCGTGTGACAGCAGCATGGTTTAGGGACTGAACCCTGCTCCAGGAATGAGTGCTGATTCTCAATCGGAGGTCAGCGTGCTGTGTGCGGCCCATGAACCGAATCTAGCCTGCCACTCCTTTTTTGGGAGGTTTTTTTTTGATTGGTCTGCAAGCTAAGAATTCTGACATTGTAACATGGTTGGGAAAAAAAAAGGAGGCTGACTATTTCATGACCCAGGAAAATGACGTAGTATGAAAATATTAATATCCATAAATAAAGTCGTACTGGAACACAGCTAGGCTCGCTCACTTATATGTCTTGTCTGTGGTTGCTTTTCGAGCTACAAAGCACCATATGCGAAGACTGTGTGGCCCATAAAGCCAAAAATATTCACTATCTAGTCCTTGATGGGAAAAGTTTGGTGATTCCTGGTCTAAGCCGATCACGGTAATCCCCATCCCATGTTTTTCTTGTAAGAATCCAGACTAAGCCATTCAGAGCCAGGCATACCCTCAAGACAATAATTGGTTCAGGGTGGTTAGGTTGCTCTAAATTGGTCCATTAAAACTTGCAGAGAGAGAACTCTGTCTGGATCTCACTCTCCTGATAGACTTGAGAAAATTGCTACTGAAAGCCCACAGTATGAGGGGGAGCCGACGTCAGGATAAAGTCGATGCCATGGCCAGCAGACTGAAGAGATGGGGAGAAGCCTGAGTCTCTGCTGCCTTTGCTGAGCCACCAGAGACAACCAGCGGTTACACCTGCCCACCTGTCCCCTTGCTGTTGTGGAAGCCGATTCATTTTCTTACCCATTAAGCTGCTTTGGGTTTGGTTTTTCATTACTTACAACCAAAAGCAGCTCTCAATTCTGGCCATTGGCACTTGAAAGTGCCCAGAAAGCTCTCCTCTCCCCATCCCTTGTTCAGCCAGCAGTCCCCATCTTTCAAGTTTCACCATAAATAGCAATGTCTTAGGACGGCCACCTGAGACCTCCTAGACAGATAATGCACCAGAGCTATACACTATCCCCACTGGGCTCACCCTTCTGCAGCACATGGCATGTGTCTATAATGAAGTGTTTGTCCCTGCCTCCTTGCTAGTCTCCCGGCTCGCTTACCGCCCACGCCACATTTGTCTTGTTCTCCACTGTATCCCAAGTACCTCGCGCTGTGCCTGGCTATCAGGCGCTCTCTAACTTGCTTTCAAACAAGGGCGCCTGGCTGGCTCAGTCGGTTGGGCTTCTGACTCTTGATTTCGGCTCAGGTCATGATCTCGGGGTTGTGGGATCAAGCCCTGCATCAGGTTCCACGCTTAGCACGGAGCCTGCTCACCTCTCTCCCCCTGCTTCTCCCCCACCCTCTTAAATAAACAAATAAATAAATAAAGTCTTTCACTAAAATAAACAAATAAGTAAATTGCATGCAAACAGCATTACCCAGGCCTCACTTTGTGGAACATCAGTGTCCCATGAGATGTGATTAGGTAAGACACCCAAGACTTCCTCACATATGTATGCCTATGCAGACCAATTGACATCTGGTGATTGTCTTCCGGTACTCACTTTATCTTCTGCAATGTTTCACTCCGTGTCATAGAGGGTCTATATATTCAAGAGGGACTTAACTGTCATTGAGTGTTCTAGGTTTGATATTTATTTTTTTTAAAGATTTTTATTTACTTATTTGACAGAGATCACAATTAGGCAGAGAGGCAGGCAGACAGAGAGAGAGAGAGAGAGGAGGAAGCAGGCTCCCTGCTGAGCAGAGAGCCCGATATGGGGCTCGATCCTAGGACTCTGGGATCATGACCTAAGCTGAAGGCAGAGGCTTTAACCCACTGAGCCACCCAGGTGCCCCTAGGTTTGATATTTAAACAATTCCAAGGAACAAAGCTAAGCAGTTGTCTTCACCGCACGATTTCTCAGATACCTCGAGACGGTGATGGGCGTCACTGAGGCCCTGGTTCGGTGCTGCTAAGAGTAGAACATGCACCAATTCCCAAACTTAGGTGACAACGGTACCCTTTACTCCAAAGTAAATCATACCCTACTGGATCTATAGGGTTAGTGCTGGCTCCTTTTACAGTTTGTGCAACACTGGCTTAGAGCCTTTGAGATAAGACAATGCAGAGGCAAAACCTTAAGAGGTCCTCTGAAGTCTCCAGCAGCAAGCAGCTAGTTTGGTAACGCACTCCAGAAACGCAGATGCCAGGCACAGGGCCCTCTAGGTCCTCAGATGGGGAAAAGCAAGGCGGATAGCCAAAGGTGGGGGTGGAGTGAAGGGGAGGTCTTGCAGCCATGCTGCGTCCTGTTGGACTGAACAATGTGCTGCCCCTGCTCCAGGGTAGGGGGTGGGGGACAGATTGTGTTGCCCTGAGTGTAAGGGATGTTCAGGCACATGGATCTGCAGGGCTCCTGAGGAGGCTGAGAATAATCCCCAGCGGGCATCTCAACCCAATGTTCATCCTGGGCAGGAAGCTAAAACCATCGTGAGGCTTAGACTGTTGGTGCTGGAGGTGATTCTTCTGGTGAAGTGGTGGGGGCTACAGCGGAACATCACTTACACTGCATGGCACCCCCTGCTGGCGACGATACTAGCCTCCATGCTGTCAATTCCCTAAGTTGTAAGGAATCTGCAAAGTCTTCCATTATGGGACTGCCAAGGAAAGGTCTGCTTTCCTTGCCCGATGCTTCAGGTTCCCTTCTTGTTTTCCAACCACATCCGGTGCAGAGGGAAGTGGAGAAAGCCTGTCCCCAGAGGTCCGAGAGAAGGACCCCCATGGGATCTGCCAGTGCCTCCATCTAATCTCTACTCCACAGTTAAGTCAGACTTGGTAACTCTCTGGTCACCGCAGAGAGAGGAAGACTGAGAGGGAAAACCAGTGTTTAAATGCAGCTCTCCTCCTTTCTGGAGACCAAGTCTTATTTTGGAACCCCAAAAATAAAATAGGGCTGGGAGACAGAGGTTTCACTGCTGCTGCCTGACCCCAGAGCTCGTCTTCCTTTTATAGCTTTGGAGGTGGACAGATGATGAATAAAGAGAGACTAAGAGTTACTGAGGCCTCCCTGGGCCAGGCACCATCCTTGGAATTTTCCATTACATAGTTTTGCCTCTTAAACCCCATGAGACAGGTAGTACTATTACCCACATTTTACAGATAAGGTACCTGAGGCTCAGAAAAGTTAGAGGACCTACCCAAAGACACAGCCAGAGAAAACAAAAGCCAGGTTTTGGCAAGAAGCCCATTCTCCTTCCAGGGGGCCACACCACCTTCCAGAAAGCCTCAAGACACAAAGACCATGGCCCAGTACACAAAACCTGCCATGCCCTGCCTGGCGGCCCTCTCCATTCCATCTCCCTACCCTAGAGGCTGCTTTCAGGGAATCTATTGGTGTCTCTGCAGGGCTGGTGGCTCCTGATGGCCAAGGATGTGCCTCCAGTGGCCTCTTGTGCCCACTCTGGGAGCCTCTCCCCCACTGGGAGAGGAAGCAGACCCACCTGATGCTGTCGCCGTGCCACCAACGAGACACTCACGGGCCACTGAGCTAATGGGCAAGTACACTGGGCTCACTCAAGGGTGGATTTCTGTACCTCCTTCAAGGGCACAAAAATCAGCTCCACTGAACTGTGCTCTCCAGGCAGGAAATGAGCTGAGCACAGGCTGGATGTTTGGCTGCAGGTGTCTGGTACAGAGAGGGGCCAAGGTGGACAGGGAGTGGAGTTACATGGGCTGCATAAAGCCTGTAGAGAAGGAGCCCATGGCAGCCTGGCCTGGGTCATAGCCCCAGGGTGTGGTGGGCCCGGACACTCCACTGAATGTGCCTCCTGTCTCTGAGATGAAACTGCCCAGAAAGCTCAGGGTCGGAAGCTGAGCCGCGCGCTCTCATCAGGACAACGGGAAATCTGGAAGATACACGGGGTGGGGCTCCGGGGATCCACCGGCAGGACTGAGAAGAGGGGGTGATGGTAAACTTGGTGTAAGAGATTACGAACTGGCAGGAAAACAAAATAACCTGGAGGCCAGCAGGGCTCATGGTCATCGCAGTGCGCTTTGAGTCAAACCCCAGGGAACCCGCAACAAAGAACAAGCAGAAACAAGAGGGAGGTTTTCTTCCAGGTGCTGAGCCTAGAAGACAGCCCTGCTTCCGTCCCTGGGCAGCAGAGGGTGGCGCATTTTCTCCACATCAGGACAGCGAGGCGTACTCGAGGGTCGGAGTTAGAGACGCGCCAGGAGCCACCGGGACCCAGCGAGCATCTGATGGCAGACTGGGGCATGCAGTCCCAGCCTACGGCGGGAGGGTGAGGCCTGACAGCTAGAGGAGGCCGACAACACACTATGGTTCCTCAGGCTGGTGTGACCTGGACGAGCTCACGCTGCAAGAGAGATACCATACATTGGTTCTGGGCAGTGCCTGTGACAAGCTTTCTCATCAGGCCAGGAAGCATCACTCCCGTCTTAGGGAAGGCACCATGTTTACCCTGCTGGAGTCGGGTCGGGTCTGGAACGCAGGGGTCAGAGCACAGCAACACGATGCTAGAGGGAGAACACCTCCAATATCCCATGCCAGTAATTAATTGCTGCCACCTTGGGCAAGTCACTTAGCCTCCCCAAGTCACGGCTTCCTCCTCCGTAAACAGCGACACTAACAATTTACCCACCAGGTCATCATGAAGATCAAGGGTGAGAGAGTGTCCTGGACAGGAGGAGCAGCAGAAGCATATAAGGCAAGTTTCCTCCCTGGATAGGACCAGGCCAACAGCATCTTCTGTTAGCACAGAAATGAAAGCCATCACAGGGATGGAGGGGCCTTCAAAAGCACTTTATTTTCCCAAATAGATTTCACTGCTCATTTGCTTAGTAAACCTTTTCAGAAGAGCAGCTTAGCTCTTCCTTCCCCGGGGCTCTGCTATCAGGGCCCAGCCCACTGGCTGGATAATGGGGACTGTGGACCACAAAGGCAGGCACCGCCCTATCCACCCCTCCCTCCTCAGTGCCTAGCACAGGCCCTTGACTGCCAACAGTCTCCATCCCTGCTTGTTGAATGAACAGACTTTGAACCTCTGCCCTGACTAATTCCAAATTACCAGAGTCCAAATTAATGAGGTTTCAACGTAATTAACATGGACACTTTTTTTGCAATTCAGATTCAGATATCTTGCTTCAAAGGACACCATCGAGACAGCGAAGAGACAGTCCACACAAAAGGAAAAGAGATTTGCAAATCCTATATATGATAAGGGACTTGTATCTAGAATATATAAAGGACTCCTACAACTTAATAAAAAGACAAATCACCCAATTAAAAATGGGCAAAAGATCTGAACAGATATTTCTCCCAAGAAGATATACAAACGCCCAATCAGCACATGAAAAGATGTTCAACATTCTTAGCCATTAGGGAAATGCAGATCAAAACCACAGGAGATTAGGATGGGGAGAAATCACCCCAGGCAGGTATGTAAAATGGTGCAGCCCCTTTGAAAAACAGTTTGGCAATTCCTTAAAAAGTTAAACACAGAATTACCAGATAACCCAGAGATCCCACTCCTAGAAATACACCCAAGAGGAACGAGAGCACAGATCCACGCAAAAACTTGGACACTCATGTTCAGAACAGCGTTACTCACAACAGCCAAAAAGCAGGGGAAAAAAAAAAAAAAAACCAAACCTCCAATGTCCGTTAACCAATAAAGGCATAAATAAGAGGGCCTGGCCACACGATGGAATATTACTCAGCCATAAAAAGGAGTAAAGTCCTCATGGCCACAACATGCTGAGCCTAGAGACCATGAGGCTCCACAAAACAGCCAGACACACAAAGCCACAGCCTGTCTGGCACGGTTCACCAGAGATCTCCACCATGGGTCAAGCCATAGCACCGGAAAGCGGATTGGTGGTTTCCAGAGGCTGGGAGGGATGAGGGGGTTGAGGAATGACTGCTGAGAGGTACCGGCTTTCTGTTTTGAGGGTATGAAAACATTCTAGAATGATGGTGTTGAGAGATGGGAGGCAACTGTGAACGTACCAAGACCCACTGGAATGTTTGCTTTAACTGGAGAGTTGCAGCCTACGGGAGTGTACTCTGCAGAGCTGCTTACGGTAACAAGACAAAGCCGGCACCCAGATTCGGATGTCTTCATTTCTCTGACCTCTAGCTCTTCTGATTCTAACTTTGGCAAACAAGGGTCTGAACTGGATCTTCCTTCTCAAATCCCCCAGCAATGAAAACAGGCCTGGGAGCAGAATAACTACTATGTCGTTGTTGAGGTGAAAAGCGATGACCCTTTCAGCCCAAAATGAAAACAGGGTATGTGGCCTCTCCTTCGAATTCAGTATCATCAGGGTAAAGATCTCCTGGCATCTAGAGGGGATGTGCTGTTTGACTTTTGTCTAGTCACAGCTGGCTGGGACGGTGATGATCTCTATTTTACAGAAGAGGAAATTGAGGGCCATTGAAATTAAATGTCTTATCTGAGGCCGCAGTTGGTGAATGACAACAGGGCAAATGGCTAGACTCCAGTATTGATAACCTATCTGCTATTCCCATCCCTAGACAGAGCTCCCCTAACTTACTCCCTCTCTCTCTGTCCCTCACGGATGCGCAGGCGCATGTGTGAGCGCGGGCACGCGCGCGCGCAAGCACACACACACACACACACACATTGCTGTCTGAGTGTTCAATGGTGGTCCTAGGTTCAGCATCTGCCTTGGCTCCCCAGCCGTAGGCCAGAAGCCCTGGAGACCTCTCAGATTCCTCCGATTCACCTAAACAGGCTGAACGCAGAGCGGGGCCCAGGCGAAGCAGTTCTGTTCTGCTCTAGGGAAAGCCAGGCAAGGCTCCAGTGCTTTCTTGTCTTTGCCAAATCACCCATCCTTTGCTCAGCCTCTCCCCTGCCAGGGAAGTGATGAGATGAACAGTGACAGGTGGAGCACTGGTAAGCACCCCCCTCCCACCCGCTGAGCACCCTGCACTCCCAGGATGCTTTCCCTGCAGGCCACAAGATGGTGGGGGGGAGGGGCAAACCCAGGAGGTGGCACCTCAAGGGCAACTTGCAGCCCAGGCCTGCAGCCCTCCTGCTTCCTCCAACCCAGGATACACTGTGAAGAGGATACACTGTGAAGAAGCCAGCTGGGGGTCCCTGTTCACGGCCATGCTCTGTGCCCTGGCTGTGCCAACAGTGACAACAGGTGGCCCTTTCTCCTGCTTTCAGGACCAGAGCCGAACAAAGGAGAAGCACTGGAGAAGCACCTGTGAAGGGATCTCTGAATGGTGGGGGGGGGGTCGGGAGACTGTGTCCCAGTCCTGGCCCCTCAGCAAAGCTATGTGCTCCCCACCCCCGGCCCCCAGCTGTCATAGAAGGAAAGAAAACATAACCGATTTACAAAAGTGGGGTCACCTTAAAAGGAAAAAACAAATTTAAATGGCTGACCTTTAAAGAGCCATTCACAGTTTTGCTAGACTATCCCCCAGTGTGAGAAGAACTGCTGGGCTCAAGAGGGGAGCAGGGATCTCCACTCCCCGCCCTGCTGGGGTTCCTCTGGCCTTGGCAACGGTTCCCAGCTGGTGGACTGGCCCCACCCCCGCTGCCAAGGCTCAGATATTGTGGGAGGGGCTATGCCCACCATGACACCCCCTGCGCACTCACACCCTCCACTCCCCACTCATGACCACGTAAGTCCACCAGGAAACCCGCTGCTTCTTCTCCCACTAAAACACAGCAGGATTTTGAGTCTCAAGAGAGGCATTTAAAATCAAACTCTCCTGCTTCCTGGCTGAGTGACCTTGGGCAGATCTTGGCCCACCTCAAGGTCTTTTCCTGGTCTGGCACAGTAAGTTAGAGACCTCCGTGTGAGGTCAGGGCTTGCAGGGGGGCACACAACTGCCCTGGGGTGAGGACACGTCACCTTGTGGGGAACACTGGGCATCTTGTCAACACCCACTCCTGTACCTTAAAGCAGGGGTCCTCTAATAGTGACCCCCCCCAGCCCCCAGCTGCATGGTGGAGGTACACATCCTTGGGTCCCCACTTGGGACTCCGGGATGAGAGCAGGGGACCTTCATTTCAACAAGCTTCCCCAGGACTATTGTGCTCCCTCAACTTGGAAAAATGATGTTGAGCAGGTACAGAGCCCAGCCCGGAAGTCCCAGAGGAGCTGGGATGAGAGGGCAGAGCCAGTGGCAGGAAGACGGGAGAAGCCTGCAGGAGTCCAGGCAGACACCCTCCTGTGTCCCTAACCTGCTCACTTCTGCAAAGCTGCACCCTGCCCCTCCCCCAGCCTCTCCTCCACCTCCCCACAGCCCCAGCCCCAAACAGCCTTGCAGTAAGGGCTCCTGGGAACTCGGAGGAGAACCCAACAAAGCAATAACTTCCCTCTCAGAGCACAGGCTTTGGGAATCTGCCTGGCAGCTTCACCAGCCCATTCATTTTATTTATTTTATTTCATAAAGCTACCGATAGGACTTCCTATGCAAATGACTCCCAGATGAGATGCAAATTGGGATTCAGAGCCAAGAACCACCAAGGCTTTTTTTTCTTTTTTTTTCTACCCCCCTTCCTCCTTTTTTTTTTTTTAATTGTTATAGCACTGCAGCACCTCCTGCCTGGTCCTCTGCCCTCGGCTCAGCAGCCTCCTTGCCACGTGCTTCCTGCTGGCAGCCAGGGGCACAGGGACCTGCTCCCTCCCGCCAAGCCTGGGTTCTGTGCTTGCCACGGGAGAGTTGATTAACGGTGTTCGAGTAGGGGGCCTGGCCAGGGGGGTCTTGCCAAGGTGAGATTGCACTGCCTGCTTCCTCTCCGCCGAGATTCTCAACGCTGGAGTCTCCCCAGCCTGCCTTCTCTGCACAAAGCCAAAGCTAACGGGGGCATATTACACGGAGACAGACCTCTTTGCTTAACTTTCATGCTGCAAAAGGCTCAACCGCCCATGTATTTCTTTAAGACCTAAAGATTCCGGTTCAGATCCTAGCCCAACCACAAACCAGCCACGGGACTCTGAGCAAATCACTCCATTCCTCATCGGGGATGAGGATAACAATACCTACCGCCTGACTTGGTGAAGATTACATGGGATAATTTCTCTAAAGTACGCGGTACGGAATAGCTCATCAGGAGACTATTATTATACTATCTAAATAAAATGGCACACAGAGTTCCTCACTTTGAGGAGCTTATGCTCTAGACAAGGAGATAGAAGAATGAGAGAGAGTTTTCCAAACGGACGATCCCCTTTGACAACTAAGGAAGGTTCAGCGTGTACCCAGACCACAGGTTTCAGGATTGTTTTTCTTTTTTTTTTTGAAGATTTTATTTATGTATTTATTTGACAGAGAGAGGGAGAGAGAGCACAAGCAGTGGGAATAACAGAAGGAGAAGCAGGCTCCCCGCTGAGCAGGGAGCCCCATGTGGGACTCGATCCCAGGACCCTGAGGTCATCACCTCAGCTGAAGGCAGAGGCTTCAATGACTGAGCCACCCAGGTGCCCAACAATTGTTTTTTTTTCAATTCAGTAACATGCTTTTAATGACCACCATGAGCCACCAAGGGAGAAACAGAGGCTCCATCTTTGTGTTCAGTAGCTTGTCCCCCCTCTTCCCACAGAGCGGAGCAGCTGGTGGGGTGCATGGGGCGGGGCTTGTCTCAGCTCTGCCTTAAAGTAGCTGTGTCAGCTCCAGCCAGTCCCTGCGTCTCTCTGCCTCAGTTTCTCTATCTGTAAGACACGGAAGTCACACCGGGAACTCTGAGGCTCTGCCCAGTGCTAACACGTTGGGAAACTACCTGAGGCTATGGCCTCCCTTCCCTCCCCTCCCCCGCCAGCCCTGCCAAGAAAGCACATTCACAAAGGCTTCCGGCACGCACATCGTACAGCTCTAAACTTGGGGCCCACCGCGAGACTGATTTCTCTTTCTCATCCATCAGCGAAAAATAATAAAAGTAAATTTTAAACGAATTCTGAAACTTGTCACCGCCCCACCAGAGCCCATCAGCCCTCCTGAGAGTTACACCAAGGCCCCCTTGGTGGGACCACCCTTCTGCAGAGCAGAGGTGGGCACCTCCCATCTTTCTGATGCCTTTCTGGGGCTCTGCGGCTGTGCTCACTGCACTTGGCTAGACCTCTGAATCTCAGCTGTGCAAACCCAGGCCTTTGGGGTCTGACCCGTTCTGGGGAGCTCCTCTGCTCTGGTTTGCACCCCCTCAGCCCACCTGGAAAGCTCTGCAGGTAGCTCTGCTCCACCCAGCGGCATGGCCTCCCCAAGGAGGGGGCCCCTGGGACAGCGGCAGGACTGTTTGCTTCTAACTCCTTGTCACCCTATGTGAGCTGCGCGAAGAGAGGTCTTCTGGTCCTATTGCAGTCCACTCCCCCCAGTCATGCCCCCAGCACCCGGGTCACAGAGCGAGGGGGCCTCCCTTCTAGCAGGGCACCCCAGCCATCTGTGTCCAGAGGGCAGCTGCTCTGTGGGGTTCGGGAGAGCTCTGCGTCTTCCCCAGCCATATCAGATCAGCAGAAGACGGTCAAGGGCAGGGAGAAGAGGGAGGAAGCACTGGCAGGACTCCCCTGGGGACACAAATAAGTACCAGGGCCCAAGCATGGATGGGACCCTGCCTACAAAATCCCAAACCCTTAGAACTCTCATTCCTGCTTCAATACACCCACCTCGGGGCCGTAGACTAAGGAGGAGATGGTAGCTTAAAACACTTGAGAAAAGTCACTGAGCCAAGGCTAGTGAGTTAGAAATAGGAGCCCACAAAGTTCTCAATCTAGGCGAGGGGTGGTCGGAAGCGCACAGAGGGCCGACTGGATTAAAGAGGTCCTCCAGTTCTTTTGGCCTCAACCCCCCAGCCCCAATCCCAACACGCACACCAATGACGCAGACCACTCGGAATTTGGTTAAAGGGCATCACCATTTTCCTGAGAAAGTCAGGGATGCTTTGTAGGGGGCATGGGGAAGAGCAGCAGATTTCTACCATAACTCTAGACAGATGGAAGGCTGCAGCTTGCCCAGCCTCTCTGACTTCCAAAGGACCCTGTGTGACTCACTGTCCAGGAGTTTCAAGTTAAAGAAGAAACTTTATCTTCTACGTGCAAAATGCTACAGGATAAGGGCACCTGGGTGGCTCACTGGGTTAAAGCTTCTGCCTTCAGCTCAGGTCATGATCTCAGGGTCCTGGGATCCAGCCCCTCGTCGGGCTCTCTGCTCAGCGGGGACCCTGCTTCCCTTCCCCCTCTGCCTCCTTCTCTACTTGTGGTTTCTCTCTCTGTCAAATAAATAAATCTTTTAAAAATGCTACAAGATATCTATGGGACACTGAAATTCTCAGATGCACGATATTAATATCATGACCATAAACCCGTGCAGATATTAATGGGAGGCTTGATACTGGGCTGCAAACACTGCCGTCTACCTAGTGAAAGGTCTTCAAGAACAATAACCCGATCCCAGTCCCCCAGCAACAACTTAAATAATTGTAGGGGGAGAAACAACAAAGTGCCAGGAGAGAGAAGTGTGGCACTCCAAAGGGGTCTCCGGATCAGAATCCTTGCCCTAGGTCTGCTGTGGGACAATCCTGGAACGGGGACTCTGGGGAGTGTCAGTTTCTTCTTTCACAAAATGAGCTTGGACCCAGATGACTTCCACTGGTAACCAGCGAGGGCGACGCAGAGGACGGAGGTCTGGAGCCCTATGGTGAATGCTGAGTAGGGGTGAGGTGCAGGGGAGGGCACGGGCCATCAGAGGAGAGGCAGGTACAAAGGCCAGAGCCAGGAAGAGACAAGGCATGTTTCGCTCATTCATTTCGTCATCCGTGCATTCATCATTGTGTCCGGATGTTTGTTACTCTCACACGCGCCAGGGGCTTTCTAGACACTGAGGTCACAGCCACGAGGGCACGAGGGCACCAGGGCAGGAGGAGTCGGGGAAGTGGAAATGGTGGATCCCAGGGCCAGAAGAGCGCTGGACATCCGTCTGCCACACAGCAGCCGCCGACACACACCCCACTCTGGCTTCTCCCTGCAGACGCCAGGGCCTGCTTCTATCAAGGAGAGGTTTAAAAGTGATAAATAAATGCAAGCAGAAAATGAGGTACAAGAAGAACACAGAATCAATTATTCCAAGCAAATTAAAAGTGCTCAGCAGGGGTGGAAGGAGATGGAAGGAGGAAGGCGGGGGCTGGGAAGGTGTCCAGTGGACCCAACAGCCAAGCGTTTGGCGGGGGCTGTAGAGGGAGGGGAGTGCACCTGTCCTCGGGCTTCCCAGAGACCACCTCGGAAGACAACCTCGAACACCCCGATCAGGCTTTGGTGTTGAGTGGAGAGGCTGGAGGCTGGTTCTCAGAGCAGAATCACATTCCCAGATGGTACTTCTTAGAGAAGACACCGAATTAGCTATATTAATCCACAGAGGCGCCTGGCTTGGGGTAACAGTGATAAGCTTAATTAAACTGTTCAGTTACTGGATCATGGGCTTGGGCTGCAAACAGTCAAGTCTGCACGTCATGTTAAGGACTCAGACCTGCATGGCCTTGACCCTGGGTCTTATTTGAAAAGCATCCTTGGAGATGGTGAGCCTTCAGAACTGGGCCGTGTGGGTGTGTGTGGGTGTGTGTACGTGTCTCTGTCCACAAAGAGTTTGTGCCAGGCCCTGTGCCTGTTTCTAGAAACCATATTAAAATTGCAATTAAATTATCTGATAATAAGGTTTGCCATATTAACCACAATACTAAAAATATTAAGAGTAATACTGGGCTGTGCTCACAGTAAATCATTAAGCAGAAGTATGGCAAAGGGCATACGGGACCAGGAGTCCCAGAAGCCTGGACGCCTCCTCTTAGCCCTCCCACCACCACCCTGCTTTAAGTACCTCGGAAGCCATTTCTAGAGCCTCAACTAATTGTCTAAGTTTCTCATAAGCCTCAAACCACCTTAACACTCCTGACTTTACATCTAAGGTTTATGGAGGTTTGGGATTTTTTTCCAGTCACTCCCTGGCTTCCTTCCAGACATCTTCAGCAGCCCACACATTGACTGGGTTTGTCACAAACCCTCAGAGGGGAGGGGACCGTGGCACGTTGAGACAGGCCAGGAACGCACAGGTGTCACTCAGAACTGAGGTCGTCCAGTGCCAGTTAGGAAGTGCTGTTAATCAGCTTCCAGCTAATGTGAGCTAACGACCAGCAGATTAATAGGAAATGCTGAGGAAGAGCCTTCTGCTTGCCCACTAATTGCTTGTTTACGTAAATGATGATCATGGCGCTCATTAGGGGCTGTTAGCACATCAAGGCAGTGTCTGCTGGTACTGGGAAAGGCCTGAGTATGTGGACCTTAATTGGCCGTTAGGAGTTCGGCGATGGCATACACGACCTTTACTTCAGGGGTGCTATCCTTCACAGAGCTCCCCGTACAGAAAGCTTGCTCTATTCTAGGCATTTTACCTCATTTAATTCTCACAGCAAGCCTGCTAGGAAGGTGTTATTACCCCTGTTTCAGAAAGGGAGAGCCCTGGCTCAGAGAGGCTAAGCAATTTACATAAGGTCACACAGCTTACCAGTGGTGGAGCAGGAATCCCAATTCCACCATCTTAACCAGTCTGTGGATCTGTCCCCCTCCTCCAACACCTGCCTTCACACAGTGTCTTCATTAATTCAAGGGCTGTCCGTGTTTGAAATGCTGTTGAGTGATATGCTAAGAGGAGGTGAGAAGGCCTGAGCTCTATGGCCTCTCTTCTGAGGAATGTGGGATTCTTGATGATGACAGAGAGACCTTTTCATCTGATGCTCACAACTCCTGAATATTTCTTGATTTCTCCACAGTGTGGCTGAATATAAATGGAGGCTTTATTCTCCCGTTTGCGTATGGGTGAGCGGCTGCCCATCTGCTGTCTGGGACGGCTCCTTGGCTCCTAAGGTGTTTTCTATGCCAGGGCTCCGTGTTCTGAGTCTTTGGTCTCTGAGGGCACAGAGCCCTCCCCTCTTAGGCAGAAGAGAAGCGGGGGTTGGAGAAAGAAGAGGTTAGCTCTTCTCACCTTGCTCCCATGACCTACGTATCTGCCTACCTACCTGTCCAACCTAACTGATCTGTCTTACTTACGTATCTGTCTCTTCTTCCTACTCACCTGTCCTACTTACCTACCTATCTACCTACTGATTGACCTCCCTGCCCTTCCCATTGGCCTACCTACCTGTCCTATCTACTTACCTATCTAACCCACACTCTATCTAAAAACCAGCAGAGCCCCTTAAACAGCTGTGTTTCCTTCAAGTTCTCAGAAGGGGAAAGTCTGGCTTAGAGAGGTTTGGTAACTCTGCCAAGGTCAAAGAGCCAGGAGGAGAAAACGCACACTTGTGCTTGCGGTCCTAGGATACTGAGCACTGTGGTAGAGGCTGGGGTGGGGTGGGGTGGGTGGGGAAGGACTGGTTGGCTTTAAATCGACCTCAGATCCAACATCAATAATGACACTGGGATTTCAGTAGTGCTTTCTATTTGATAAAACAATATTATGAGAATTATAATATTTAACCCATGGAAGAGCTCTGTGGGCTTTGTGTGTTGGCACCCATCTCACCCAGGAAGACGTTAAAAACCACACCCAAGTCCTGAGCTCCCAAACAGCCTCATTGGAATCCCAGTGCTGCTGTTGGACGGCAAGTCCACAGTGCCTCATTTATGCTCATTGCTCAGCAGTAGGTGTTACGTCACTAACTGAAGTGGCAAAGGGGATCACCATTACCCGCCAGATCCCTTCCAGTCACACCACTGACACCATCAGTAGGGATGGGGCTCCACATCCTGTATTACATACAAACCCAGCTCCATCTCCTTTCTCAGCCTTTATCCCGGCCCCTAAATAAGCAAAAGCACCAACTTCCAGAAAGATCTTTCACAATTTTGCCCACTTGGCTGACGTCCTGAGAACCCATTTGACCTATAGGACAGAGACTGTCAGATCTCATTTTTCAAGGTCAATAATGCTCTAGTTGATTCTGATGCAAACGTTCATACCCTCTGACCCAAATCTTTTACTTCAAAGAATTCCTCTCCAGAAAAGTCTCCCGCAAATGTACAGAGACTCATGTACGGGGATGGAGCCAACCCACATGTCCATCAAAAGGGGAACCGTTGACTTAAACAATAGAATATTCATATAAAGGAAGAACACGCAGCTTTTAAAAAGAAGTAGGTGCATTTTTATAAACTGACCTAGAAAGCGGTTCACAGTATAGTGAACAAGGTCATCCACAATGTAATACGTCTAGAACAATTCCCCATCTGTTTTGGAGAGGAAAAAAAAAAAAACCATATAGATTTA
Source organism: Lutra lutra (assembly GCF_902655055.1). NCBI lineage: Eukaryota > Metazoa > Chordata > Mammalia > Carnivora > Mustelidae > Lutra > Lutra lutra. The sequence continues at coordinate 16,553,786 of NC_062287.1, read as the reverse complement.
GTATGAGCAGAAAAAAAATCCAGAGGAATATTCCTGCATGGTGGTTAAATTGGCAGGTGGGAGAAGGGGAACAGCAGGGGCTAGGGGTAAACTTTGCAGAAGATGTCCCCGTAGACTCTAGCAGGAAATGCTCCCATCTCCACTCTTTGCGCTCCAGCTCGGATGGGGACAGAAGCTCCCGGCTTCTCCCCAGCAGTCCTATCTGGACCTCCGTAATGATGCCCTGGGCAAGGTCATTCCTACTTACATCCTTGCCCAACTCTCTCAGCCCCCAAGTCCCATCTGATTCAGAATGAAATCAAACCATAAAACTGAAACATAAATTTATTTACCACCACAGTAGGATCAGGCCATTTTTCCCCATCAATTTGCTAGCCCAGAAATTGCCTTTTAAATGGATAATGATGATTGTGAGGGTCGAGTTATTACCTTGAAACCTCACATTTTGATCTATCCAATGCTCTTCTCTTATATAAATAACAGTTATTACTGCAAAGTGATTTTTTTCCCCATGCACTTCCACAGTGTTCCTGCAGGAAACAGCCAGAAAATGGATTCCATTAATATTCCACTTAGAACTGTTGCTTTTTCCAGCACTACCTTCTCCATACATCCCCTCCTGAGTCTTTTTCACAAATGCCATTCTTTCTACCCTGCGCTGCCCCACTCCCTCTGCTGATCTCTGCTCCTTCTTCTTCTTCATCTACTTCCCCCGGGGAAAAACACACTCCATCCCCTGGGTGGCCAGCCGGTAGCTGGTATGACACTGCCACCTGCTTTGCCCGAGACCTGGCACAGAGCAAGTGGTGGCTAACATTATTATTGTCATTGTGTGCAGCCCAACTCCCTCTTCCAGCCAGAGAACGGGCCTTTCAGTATTTTTTTTCCTGCCTCTTTAGTACGAATTAAATCCCCAAAGTAAAATGTACCAACAAGAAAAAGCCAAACTGATTGACGTGAGTTGGGGACCAGGGTATCCTGGCTATATCCAGGCCCAAGGGAAAGGAAGAGGCTTGAATCCCACAGCTTCCTGAACATTCATTTCCTAGCCTACACAGAGTCTGATGGGAGCCTGGCTTTAACAGACACCGAACAGCTCCTTTCACGTTCCCTCCAGCCCCCTGTCACCCCCCACCTGAAATCACACAGGTTGTTGTTATTGCAAAGTATTTACAAGGACTGTCACTGAAAAGGGCTTTATGCCACTACATGGGAGACATCAGGGTGCTGGAAGAATCGTACTCCAGCGGCTGCTGTCACTGGAGTCCTTCTGCAGAGCACCTAAAGGCACAACCCCAAGATCCTGGCTTCCCTGCACACAATGCCGGGCCAGCTCTTACAGCAAAGAGGCCGATTCCTATGCTGAAGCTTTCATCTGAACTAAATGGTTCTCTCCTTACCATCATCTTTAAAAGTAGTTGAGGCAGATAAGATTGCTCCCACATTACAAATGGGACAATTGAGGCTCAAGGAGATTAGCTAACTTGCTCAAGGTCACAAAGCTAGTTGTGAAATAAAAATTAAAAAAAAAAAAAACATTTATGAGACTTGGTCCATGCTAACCCTAACACCACATCCTCAGACACATCAGCTCAGCAACAAATCCCCAGCCCACATCGGCTGGGCGGGAACCAGAGCCCATGCCCTCCTTATGCTGACTCCAAGACCCCATGATACCCAACCTTCCCTCTGTTCCTGGACGAGCTCCCCCTCTCCAGGTTCCCAGATCAGGCTCGTTCCTCTACGCTTCTATTGCTGCACCTGCTTCAGGCCACTGTCTGTCTCCAGGTCCGTTCTCTTGACCTGACAATTCCCCTGGGGCCACCACCATGCCTCACTCCCCTCTCAAGCCCCAGCATCCACCACAAGGCTTACTGGGGCTCAACAGGTACTGGTTGTTTGAATGAATGAATGAGTGAATGAATGAATGAATGAAAAGCAAAACAATGACTGCCAATGTGCATGTCTGTGTATGTGCATACATGGGCACATGCCTATATATTGACGCCCAGGAGAACAGACGCATGTTACACTTGACCTGGAGGGTTAAGGTCCCTTGTGTGGTATTCATCGCAGGAACAGAAGGCCACCAGAGGAGGGAAGTCTGTATGTTCATTCTTTGAGGAATGGTTAAGAGTACACTGCCTGTTCTGCCACCTTTTACCTGTGAAACCTGGGGCCAGTATCTTAACGTCTTCCATCTCCCAATCCCTCATCTGTACAACAGGGGATGCTGTGAATGGTACCTGAGTTAATGCATGTAGAAGCCCAGAGCGACACCAGGCTTCTGCTAAATGCTCAAGGCTAGCAATTATCCCAGGGAGAGGGAGGGGGGAGCACAGCAGTGGGGGCTCTGGAGCACCTACCAGAGATCTACCCCAGGGAACATGCTTGAGCTACTGTCTTACACACAACCCTCAGCTCCCTGAGGCCCCTCCTCCCTCCAGTGGCTAGGTCCCTGGCCCAGCTGGAAGACCCAGAAATATGGGGTTAGGGTCAGGTACCTCCATGCAATCTCAGCCCTTGGGTTCATATAAAACCAAGGGAAGGCGTTGTCTCCACGAAAAGGTGAGGGCGCCCAGGTGGTGTGGAAGAGACAGGAGATGGCCCACAATCAGAGCATTTTGCAAAGCACGTGACCAGGAGAAGGGGGAAGGAGGCCACTGCACTTGACAGACGTACTAACTGAGGCACTTACGAGGAAGGGGACTGACTGATGGGCAGGAGGGGAAATGCCACCATGTTCCCCTCCCTCCCTAGTCACTCTGCTCCCTGGGAACACAGTGGCAGGGACCAGCTCTTCTGGACTAACCTGGGGAAGCCCAGATCGCAGGCAGATATCAAAGACAGCTGCCCAAGTCACCAGGCCATGGCGGATCGCTTCCTGGGCTGTTCCGCTGCCCTCTGCCTGCTGGGGTTCTCTGCGGGTGCAGTGCACGGCAAGGCACGATGCTCAGAGCCCCAGCAGAGACAGGGTCATGGGGCAGCTGTGGATGAGGAGGGGTCAGCAGTTTCCTGAGGGGGGTGCCCTAGTCCCTCCCCTTACTCTAGCCGGAGGCTCTGCCCTTCACGTGGAGCTGGGAGCCAGCGGCTGAGAGCTACTGCCCCTGAGACACCAGCTGGGACTGTCCTCAGTCCCCTTGATCTTCAGATCAAAACCAAGTTGCTCGGGCAGCCTAGGACCGTCCCAGTGGCCTACCTACAACCTACTGCTCTGTGCAGGTACGACAGACTGTAGATTCTAGAGTCCCGCCAGGCTCAGGCATCTTATTAAAATCCCCGGAGGCTGAGAGTGGGCTCAGGAAGGGGGGCAGGGAGCACGGAACAAGCTAGATCTATGCGATGCCAGACATCTGGTTGGATCTGCACAAGCTCAGGCAATGGTCCATGGAGCCCAGATCCCAACTGCTCAGTGTCATGCAAACCAGCCATCTGCATTTACCAAACACAGACTCTGGCCACCAGATGGGCTGTCCTGGGGGATGAGGAGGAGCACGTGTGAGGTCTGCTGGTTGGAGCACTGTCCTATGACACGGGTAATGGGTTTGGTGGGTGTATGTGGTCCTGTTGGTGTGATTCTGTTTATAGCCACAAAAGTCACCCTTTAGCCTGGACCTGCCCTTTAGATACTAGGCAGGCGTGGATTGGGCCAGTTCTGTGTGAATTCACCACAAATACCGGGTGACGGCTTTGTACATATAACCCTGCTGAGCACTGCCATCGGAGGACAGAAAGGCTATTCATCCCCAGAGCAATGTAGAATTCTGGCTCCAACGTATAGATATATATGAGAATGGGAGAGAAAACTCTAGACGTCAGAGAGGAGGATTTCTCCCCTATGGGCCTCGGTTTTCTCCTTTACAAAATCATCCTTGGGCTCCCTCACTCCTCACAACAACCTGGGCAGTGGGCAGGCCGGATGAGCAGACGTGCAGCCCTGGCCCAGCTCTGCCCAGCTGTGAGGCAAGCCCAGCCTCAGACTCACAGAAGTGTCCAGAGAGAACCCATGGAAAGCTCCAGGGTAGATGCACTAAACCGGCTCCGCTGTGTCTCAAGCTCTGTCCCCTTTCAGGACAGCAAGCCGTTTCGCTCCTACAGCAATTCTATGAGGTGGGGACTGTGGCCATCTCCATATGGATGAGGAACCCCAAGTCTGGCTCTCCATCCCGATACCCATGGCAAGGTACTTGGCTACAGGGTGGGTGGATTGGCAGTCCCAGTAATCAAACTGGGCAGTGGAAGCTTGGCGGGACAGGTGCGGACCAAGGGCTATAATGACTCCTTTTCAATTGCAAGGCTGCTCTGAAGAAGGCCTCCAGACCCGCTGTTAAAGTTTCTCTGCTCCAACTTTTGGGCTCTGATCTTTCCATGAACAAAGAGCTGCTCTGCTTCTCTATTTGGACAAGACCGAGCTGGCTCCCCACTGGCCGTGTCTCCAACTGCCTCTCCCACCCCCACGCCTGCCTTGTCATCAGCCGCCAGACCCTCCTGTCTCATCGAGATGAGAAAGGGTCACTGCTGAGCTTTGGAAGGAAGGCACGAACAAGACACAGGGAGAACTGGCTCTCTCAGCTTTGCCAGAGCAGCTGGGGAGAGAGATCAGAAATCCTGGCTGATGGCTCATTGATCTGAGTCACGTCCTCTCAACAGTTGGCTGTTGTTGTCCACAAGCGTGGTACCCCCTGCCCTCCGGGCCCTGCTGGCTCAGCACACAAGACCACCAGCTGGCCCCCCTGCTGCAGGGCTCAGCGTCCTGCCCTGGAGGAGCAGGGGGTGGGGCGGGGCAGGGTCTGGGCTGGAGGGTGATGGACGTTGGTAGAAGAACGTGCCAGGTAGCTCATGTTCAGACAGAATGCCCATGTGTCACAGAGCTGGGTACGATGCCCATCCTGCCCGGCACTAAGGGAGCTTAAGGGCTTTGCTAACCCATCTCCGCCCCCACTCCCCACCTTACAAATCATGCAACGTGCCCTGAGAAGTACCCTGTTGGGCTTCATCTCCCCCACTCCAAGATGGTGCTGCCTAAAGTCACCCATCACCTACATCGCGCTGAAGCCCACGGGTAATCTAGCTTCTCTCTCTGTTTAGTCTCTCAGAAGCATCTACCAGCGAAACACCGTCTTCCCAAATCTTCCCTGATAAGCTGCTCATCTGATCTTCCCTCGCTGTGATTTTGCTTTCTTGCCTCAGTGACTGTTCCCTCTCCATCTCTCCTTCACCCCAGCCTTCCAAATGTTGGGGTGCCCCCCAAGATTCAGTCCCGGGTTGTCTTCCCTGTCTGCACTGTCTCTCAACTGACCTCGACCCTTCCCATGGCTTCAAAATCCACTTACAGATTCATGACTTTAAAATATTGTCCTACCTGGTTATGGTAAAATAAAAGATAAATACAAAAAACCACACAAAATAAGTAAACAGCTTAGTGAGTTAGTATAAGGTGAACGTCCCCATAATAACTACACAGGTTGCAATACAGAACTTGTTGGCCACCCCAAAGGCCTGCTGGTCCCCGACCCAACCAGAGCCCCATCCTCCACTCCACACACAACCACTTTCCTAACCTTTCTAGTAATTTCCTGTGTTCTTTATTTTTTTCTTTATGCCTTTATCATCCAAGCGGATTCCTTTCCCACTTTTTGAAACTCTTTAAATTCTCTTAATTTACAGATTTCTCCTTCTGCTCTTTCTCTTCCCGACAATTTATTCCAGTTCACTTGCCCTGTGGGGACTCCCACAGCCTCGAGTCCATGGCCTGCAGGTTCCTGGAGATATTCAGCCTGCAACTCTGTCCCTGTATTCTCATGAACCGGCAGCGAGACCCAAAGGCCCGATCAAGTTCAAGTCCAAGCCTTTAGCCAAGACTAAGTGACGCTGAGCTCCTTCCTCATGAGCCACATGCCTCTGCCTTTTCTTTTTCCTGTATCTGCAACTCTGGCTGCTTAATGTCTAAAATATAGACCTTGAACCATTAATTCATTTTAGTTTTCATACATCAGCCTGGGTAATTTTCTACAGAGAGTGACCCTTCGTCTATTATTTGATTACCCAGGGGCACAGTTCCTAGAGGAAGGACAGGGTAACTGTGCAATTCCCTTACTGACCTGCTTTTCACAACAATAAATTTGCTCCCTGTCATTCTCTGATGATGATCAATTAGGTCAGTTTTAAAATGTCATTATGGGGGCGCCTGGGTGGCTCAGTGGGTTGGGCCGCTGCCTTCGGCTCAGGTCATGATCCCAGGTCCTGGGTTCGAGCCCCACATCAGGCTTTCTGCTCAGCAGGGAGCCTGCTTCCTCCTCTCTCTCTGCCTGCCTCTCTGCTTACTTGTGATCTCTCTCTGTCAAATAAATAAATAAAATCTTTAAATAAATAAATAAATAAATAAATAAAAATAAAATAAAATGTCATTATGAAGGCCCACCCGTCTGGCTCAGTCAGTTAAGCATCCGACTCTTGACTTCGGCTCAGGTCATGATCCCGGAGTCATGGGTTCAAGTGTCCCGTCGGGCGCCACCCTCAGCCGGGAGTCTGCTTGTGATTCTTTCTCCCTCTGCCCCTCCCCCTGCCCGCGCTTGTTCCCCGCCCCTCTCTCTCTCAAATACATAAATAAATCTTTAAAAAGAAGAAGAAGAAGAAGAGCATCAATTCTTGATCTCAGGGCTGTGGGTTCAAACCCCACGTTGGGTGTAGAGATTACTTAAAAAAAAAATACTGACTTAAAAATGTCCTTATGAATGCATGAATATACACATCATAAACCCATGCTTAAACATGAGTTTTAATTCATTGCAATGGTTATCTTTATTACAGCTCAGATTGTCATCTTTGGCCAGCAGGATCCCTTTATGTTGGCCTTTGACATGACCTGTTCCAGGCTTATTTTGTACATTCCTTCCTGGAAACAGGATCAGACATTTCTCCAAGAAGCACTGGTTTTCCAGTGGGAAATGGTATAGCAAGACCATAATCTGGTTGTATCTCTGCATCTAATTGCTATGCCTTTTTCAGTGGACAGAGCCAGGGGCAAAATAAAATAGACAAAGAGAGATAGAAATATTATATATGTGGGGCACCTGGGTGGCTCAGTGGGTTAAGCCTCTGCCTTCGGCTCAGGTCATGATCTCAGGGTCCTGCGATCGAGCCCCGCATCAGGCTCTCTGCTCAGCAGGGACCCTGCTTCCCCTCTCCCTCTCTCTGCCTGCCTCTCTGCCTACTTGTGATCTCTGTCAAATAAATAAATAAAATCTTTAAAAATAATAATAAGTAAAATAAAATAAAAAATCCAATTCAGGTCTACGGGTTTTTTCTTTGCCCTTGCTCTGCCCCATCTGTATTTCCATTCTTTTTGCACTGAGAATTCTGGCTCTCAAGGTCACAGAAATGATGGAATTAGAATAACCCATAATTATTCATTTGCTTTACCCCACACCATACATACAACAGTCTTAGAAAAACAGTAGCAACAGGAACACCATGACGGGTGTTATGAAAGGTTTAGAATGTTTTTGCAAATGCTATCTCTATTTCTGCTTCTCTTAATATACTGTCTTACTGTAAGATCAAGCTGACATTGTATCATATAATTCCTTCTACCCCCTCCCATAGTTCTCATGCTGTAAGGAACCGCATGTTTAATGCTCACCCGGGCTCATGTCAACGTGTCTCTGGTCATTTGGTGTCTGAACTCAATCTCTAGCAGGTTCCCAAGGAAGAACTCATGGGAACAAAATTCTCTGAGTTCATACATGCTCTTTGATGATAGCTTGTGCTCTTAATATTGAAGGTCAATTTCACGGAGTATAAAATCCTTGCCTCTCATAGTCACTTTTCTGTTTCTGGAGTACCTTGAAAATGTCACTCTATTTTCTTCTGTCAACACGGGGCTGCAGAAAAGTCTGACATAGTATCATTTTGTTCTCCTCATCAGCCACGTTCTCTTCGGCTTAGATGCCCAAAAGATTTTATTCTTTTTCTTTAAGGTTCAGTAATCATACTAGAATATGTCTTGGTTCTTCTGGGTCAGCGTTCTCAAGCATAGCACACTCTCTCAATGGGCTGCTTTAAGCATGTATTTTTAATTTCAGATTTTTCTCTGAATTCTAATTTTTAGGATTTGCTTCACGATCTTGCTTTAATTTTTTGTGTTTGTTTTTCCCTTCAGGGATACCTATTATCCATGTATTGAATCTTCTTTGCCTTCTTCAGTGTTTGTCATTTCCTCTCAAACCATGCTTATCACATACTTAATTTCTTTTTGGTTTTAAATTTTTCCTTCCTTTATGCCTTCTACCTCTTATAAGGCATTATTGACAATGTTTATTTGCTGTTATGTTCCTGTCATTAGTCTTTATTAGTAAAACGATGGCTTTTTTTTTTCTTTTATCTCTAATCCTTTCTTAAATTCTCTCGTGAAATTGCTAAGCTTTTCTAATCCCCATTTTGTGTTATGTTTCACTTCTGGTATTGTTGCTAAATGCCTTTAAGCTCTTTGTGAGAACAGCATGATATAAGGTGGGTTTTGTTTTATTTTCTTTGTTTTGGAGCATGGCTTCCTGCTGGGACACACCTGCTTTCCTTGCCTGCCAGGAATGTTACTCTCCTCATTCTCTTACAGTAACTTTTATGGGGTTTGAATATAATCATTTCATTTTTGTGTAAAAGAAGTTCTCATAAAACTTTGGGTTCTTGTTTTTTTGGTTTTGTTTTGTTTTGTTTTTGGTGAGTGGGGGGAAGGGCGGACAGAAAGGGAGAGGGAGAATCCCAAGTGGACTCCCTGTGAGCGCAGAGCTCCACTTGGGGCTAGATCTCAGGACGCGTCAGCGACTGAGCCACCCAGGCGCCCTGAAAACTCAGGACTGAACTTTTGGAAAGAGGCTTCATGCTGGTGCCCTCTGCACCGGACTATACTGGTTCGGCCTTTCCAGTTCACCTGGTGGGCTCCCTGTACTCACCTGCTACTGCAGGGGGCAGAATCAGGGTAGCCCCCCAATTTCAGCTGCTACCCTCAAAGTGTCCCACGATCATCTCCTCTGAATACCTATTGCCACTTGGAGGTTCTCCTGATCTCGGGTCCCTGTCTCCTCCATTCTCCCTGCTTTATTTTTATTTTTATTTTTTTTATTTATTATTTTATTTTTTTTAATTTTTTTTTATTGTGTGGACATCAATAACAGACAAGTCCTGTATGTGTTAAGAGGCCCTCCCCAGCTGCAACTTGGAGTTCATGGGGATACCGTTATCACCTAGTTTTATTGTCAGTGTCGCCTATGGTGTTTCAGTTTTGCTATTCCACCGTTCTGTCTGTTTTATGTGGGGATTTGGGACGATCTAATCCCCAAAACTCTGTGCCTGCTTACCAAAATCACCACCTTACCAAAATCTCTCCTGCTGACTTCCAAGTTTTATCTCCAGATCACCTCTCTCACCTGACCTTGTACACCCTGACTCTCAAAGGCTATGTCCACGTGGATGTTCCACTAGGTGCCTCAAACTTAACTTGGCCAAAAGAAGCCAATGTCTGTGCGCCCCCCACCCCAAATCTACCATCTCTCTTCATCTTCCCCCTCTCAACAAATGGCACCACTTTCCTCCCAGTTACTCAGACCAAAAACCTAGGACATAAGTCTCTTGCCCTCACACTCCTAAATTAATCATATCCATAGGCCCTGGCCATTCTCCCTCCAGAATACACCCCTAATCCAATGACTAGTTCCCACCTCCATACTTTCTCCCGTCTAGGCCTCCACTTCTGGACTTCTGCACGAGCTTCCTGGTCTCTCTGCCTCCCCTCTCCCTTCAGGGAAGCCAGGGTGGTCTTTCTTTTTTTTTTTTAAAGATTTTATTTATTCATTTGACAGAGAGAGATCACAAGTAGGCAGAGAGGCAGGCAGAGAGAGAGGAAGAAGCAGGCTTCTGAGCAGAGAGCCCGATGCGGGGCTCGATCCCAGGACCCTGAGATCATGACCCGAGCCGAAGGCAGCGGCTTAACCCGCTGAGCCACCCAGGCGCCCCCAGGGTGGTCTTTCTAAAGCATAACTCAGATGACATCATTCCCAAGTTTAACACAAACCAAAGGCTTCCCACCGCCAACAAACAAATTCTAACACCTAACCGTGGCCTGTAGGACCCTGCATAATTTGGAGCACTGTGTCTCCTTTGACCCCGTCCCCCGCCACTTTTTCTCTGCTCCAGGCACCTGCTCTTTTTTTGTCCCCAAAACATCCCCATATGTTTCTCATCTCAGGGCCGTTACCCTTGTTGTTCCCTATGGTTGCAATGCTCTTCCTGACACCTTTGTAACACTGCCTCTTTCTCACCATGTAAGTCTGAACTCAGAGAGGCCTTTCCTCATGGCCTACGTAAAACTGTCAACTGTTTCATCTTATTCTCGGCACTTGTAGCACCTGCATTGATCACTTTCATTAACTTGTATCTATAAATGTTGTGAGTATGCATACCTTCCCACCACCACGCCCACCGAGAGAATTCTCATCGTGGGCAGTGATACTAACAGGTGCTTGATCATTACTTATCAGTGAATTGTCTTCCAAAATGCCTCTGGATACACCCAAGGGAGCAAACTCCAGCAAACCCTGGAACGTGAACATTTTCCTAAAATTGCCACTTGCCAATCTAAACATTTCACTCAGGATAGGGCCCCGTCTAGGCTTCCAGATAAAGTGTCTGGACCACCCAATTCATGTAAAGAACAGTCGTCAAGAACTCTGTTAGAACCAATACTCCCTTTCTGTAACTAATGTTTTATAACACACCTTTTCTATTCTGAAACAAAATCCATCTATAACTACATATGCCTCATAGTTGTCAAAAACCCATAGAATTCTCTAATTATAATAAAAGGAAATAATTTAAAAAGTAATTTATAATAAACCAAGTATTTTATTATGCAAAACTTGAGTATGACTAACCCAAAAAACACAATGAAAGAGTCAGATGTTTGCACCCTATTTGAATCACTGTGAGCACAGCAACTATAAATACAGACTAATATGGGACTGTTGTGTTAGCAACTCAAATGCCATATGCTGAGTTGGCCAGACTGATGAAGAGTGGTGTGATGTCTCCAAAATGCTTTTTACCAAAATTACTTTTTGGTAAACTTCAGAACAAAACAAAAGTTACTTAATAGTTACATTAATAGAACATTCAAGGCACAGTCAAGTTTTTTTCCAAAAATATATTCTGCCTTTCTAAATAAAATGGAGTTAGTTTGAGGTTCAGGTATTTAAAGGTGAGTAAGTTTATCACTTACATGCACGTCCAGTAGAATACCTAAATGTCTTGCAGGAAGCAGGACGCGTCTTCATCGTGTGGCACTCTACCTGAATCTTGAAGAACACTGACTCCTCAAACACCAGCCATGTTCCCTCCTCAATTATTATGAAACCAAAAGCGACCCAACATGCTGACAAAATGCCTGCTCAGTTTGTAGGACCATGAAGTAGCAGCCTTGCTCATGGTCGCCCAAAACTGGCAACAACCCAACTGTCCTTCAGCTGGTGAATGGACAGACAGACACATGGTGACACATCCATGCAATGGACTGTTCCTGGGCAATAAAAAGGAACACACTTCTGTTGTAGGCGACAACACACATGGCTCTCAAATGCATTATGCTAAGTGAAGAACAGCCAGACTGAAAGGCCATCGTACTGTATGTCTTAGAATTCCAGAGACTTCGTGGCTTCTATGCAACAGAAATCTGTGCCTCATGGTTCTGGAGGTTGGGAAGTCCAAGATCAAGGCGCCAGCAGGTTCAATTTCTGGTGCGAGAGCTCGCTTCCTGGTTCACAGCCCTTCGTCTTCTCTAACTTGGTGGCAAGGGGAAGGGAGCTCTCTGGGGTCTCTTTTTCAAGGGCACTAACCCCATTCATGGGGGCCCCAGCCTCAGGACCTAACCTCCCAGCCTAGAGCATTGCGTGATTCCACTTCTATGATCTTCTGGAAAAGGCAGAACTCTGGGGCCAGGAAATAGATCAGAGGCCGCCAGGAGCTGGGAGCAGGAAGAAGGGCTGACAACAGAATCATACCAGGGCATTTCCAGGGGGTGACGCCGCTGTTCTAGATCTTAGCTGCAGTGGGGTTACATGCGTGTGTTTGTCCAAAACGCCCAGAATTGTACACTCTAACAAGTGGATTTTACTATACATAATTATACCTCAAAATTTTTAAGTGTTCCCAAAACATCGGTAGCACTCCCACTGAGAACCGCTGGTATAGAGCTTCCTGGCTTCAAAGCACTTCCACATGTCCTGCCCACTGTGAAGGAGGCTGGGCAAGACTCACTGACCCAGTTCTGGAAATAAGCAGGATGGCTCCATAGGAAACCATGTGGGACTTTATGTGGGAAAACCAGTACTTCGGTTGACGATCTGCTTCCAAAGCCTGAAATTGACCCCTTGGGTATAATTGTGCGACTCCGGGCAAGCACACTTCTCTGAACCTCAGCTTCTGAAGTTTTGGTCCTGACCTTCTCTGATTCAGCAATTTGCCCTAGGCCATAAAGCTGGTTAAAGGTTGGGTAATAATGGCAGGCTGCGGGGTCCGGATCGTTGCCCACTGCCTTCTCTGTGCTAAGAACCAGGAGACGCATCACAGGCTAGGTGCAAGGGAGACCTATCAGCTTTTCTCTCCCGCTGAGGCTCCCACAAAGGACAGGGGATGGGAACAAAGCCCCCCAGAGCAGAGGGTGGAAATCACGGATCCTGGACCCTGGAGGGAGGTGCCTCCCACAGTGGGAAGTCCAGAAGGTGGCCCGTCTGGGCAAGGCAACTCTGTGACAAAATCAGGAGTCAAGGCCATTCTTGCTGCAAACTATCCTGACCTTGACAAGGTCCTCTTTCTAACGACCAGCAGCCCAGGGATTCCCAGGGACTACTTTTTCCCTTCTCTGCCCCGATTACAAATACATGGAAGGCTCAGTCTAATCACCTTTAAGGGGTAAAGGAAGACACTTCACTTCATGGACCTCGAGAGGGTCTTCCCAGGCTGGGGGTTGAGCTCCAGCCTCCCAGTGAACCCCCCAGGGTAACTTCAAGAAGGCCCTGGAACCTTAGCCACGCCACCCAAACAGGAGGCAAGGCCATTTATCAGAAATTGAAACATAGGCTCCAACGCTCAGTTCTTCCTTTCTTCCTCTTCAGCTCACTGCTGCCTTTGGAATCTGAACCCTTCCAAATCTTCTGTTTATGGTTCTGCTCTTAAAGCCCCATTTACTGATGAGCAATCGGTGTCTCTGAATAAAGCCCTGTTAGTTACCGCCTCCCTCCTACTTCCTTCAGGAAAACATAATTACCAAGTAAATCTCATTTGGGTTCACTGGATGCTCCACAGGCTTCAGCAAAGACTTGTCTTTCCCCTTCAAAAGATTCCTTGAAGCCTGGTGATGCTTTGTGTGCATGCAAATGAAGGAGGAGCACTGTTTTGGGGGGAAGCCTGCCTGCTAGCTCAGCCCAGCCACGGAGCAGAAGAGCAACGTTGGGAGTCTGGTTCCCCAATTGCATCTTTGGAAAAGCCTCACTCAAAACCCTTCTGAGCTTCTGTTAATCCTGCTCCAGAATGCCATTACCTCTATCGTGGCAGAAGCGGGAGGCTCAAATGGAGAGGCTGGAAAGGAAAAACGCCACATGGAAAAGCAAGAAATTCTCCGCTTTACTTAAACTGGTCACTGCTGATGGAATGCAGCTTGACCTTTGCTGCAACTCGCCCGGGGGGCCCATCAGACTGGCGGCAGGACACAGGGATGGGGCTCACCTGAAAGTTCAGAGCTGGCTGGGATGGACGACAGAGGTTTCCCCGCCGTGTGACTCAGCTCAAGCTACTGAGCCTCTCTGAATTCAGTTTCCTCATCCAGAAACTAGTACTTAATTCCTCAAGATGCAGTGAAAATGCAGCTAAAGTGCATAGATTACTAAGAAGAGCACCCGAGGCACAGTGTCATTAAATGTCACCTACGATCATTCCTCTAACGGCCTGCATTGACCATGTCTTTCATTCTCCATATCGAGGCTCTCACAGACTGACCCTCCCAGGCCTAGCCAATTCCTAAAGACAATAAACGATTCTCTTACTAGAGGCACTGTTCAACTGCAAACTGACCAATCCTGAGCCCACACCCCCAACCACCTCCCTCATTGGGCGCTTCGACTCTAGTGACCACCTGCCCTCGTCATCCCAGGGCCAGCTACCTACCAGGCAACGAGGGCCACCCCTATGCTCCACAACCCACTGGAATTCTTCAAACGAGCCAATCCTAAGTGTGCCCACCCTGCTCCACCCATCCCTTCCCACAAAACCCACAATAAACATTCTTGCCCACGTTACGCTCGTTCCTCTGCCTCCTGACCAGCCCTGGTGTCCCCCTGTGCTCCCCACCCCCTGATCTGGCATGGCCCCACCTCTGGGGACCTGTGGGTAACAAGCCACCCTTCCAATGGCAGTTCTCTCCCAATCTGTTGGCCTTACCATTCCTCAAAATTTCTATTAACACACTGTATTTTATTTTAATTGTTTTTGAAACACACTGTATTTTAAAACAATGCCTCTGTCATAGCTCTCATCCCCCAAGTCTGCTGTTCTCTCGAAGGTCACCCATGATGTCTTATCGCCAAGCAGGCGGCCTCATTCGTGTCTGTTCTTTTTCTCTTGCCTTATTCTAGGACTTGGCTTGGTTGACCGGCTCACAGCTTAGAGGTCACCTGTTCCAGGAAGTCTTCCAGAACCACCTCCCTGAGCCCCTGACCAGTGCCCCTCCCATGAGCTCCCATAGCTACTGTCATCCATCCATTTTTATGGCTGTAGACCCTCCATGAGGAAGTCAGTCCAGGAGAGCTCAAGCTGTGTCCTCTCTCCGGCATTGCAGCGTGATGTCCGGTGCTCGGTAATTACTACCAGAAACACACACATCCAATTTGTATAACTCACTCACCCTCAACTCCGCCCCTCTCTCCCTGTCCCCCATTCTTCTCTCTGCCCTTCCTCTTCCACTACCTCCCCCCTGCTACCCTGTCCTTCCTATCGCACTCTGAAACACAGCAGTTACCCCTTCCTCCCTTAGTCTAGTATCTCCCCTCCAACCCACACTGCACCCCACTGCGTTCAAGTCCTTAAAACGTAACTGAAATCTACAGTCTACGTCCCTCCCTGCCCCTCCCCAGCCTCTATCCTCCTAATTGCTCATCCTAGTGTCAGCGCCTGTCCCGCAACTCCCCATGGCCACGCACCATCTCAAACAGCTTCTCCCTTCTCCCCCCTAGCTCTACAATGGTGGGGGACTCAGCCTTGAGACCTGGAACGTGGGGGGGAAATCTGGATTAATTTGCTCACGGCCAAAGAGGCATCAGAGGATGTCTGGAGAAAACAGTCTACAATAAACCAGAGTCAGACACAAAATGCAGTGTTGATCGATTTCATGACCAATCCTGCCTTAGCAGACCTTAATGTGCTATGACTGTGACCGGCAGAAGTAATTTTAATGGTCATGCCAATAGCGCTTCTTCATCTCCCCCTCCCTCCTTTCTCTCTCTCTCTCTCTACACACACACACACACACAAACACAGTGTGCTCCACTTTCTAGACATGGGGCAGCGCCGTGCTGCTCCTTGATTCAGGCGTACTTTGCTTCAAGTGAAAGTTGTTTCCCGGGGTGCCTGGGTGGCTCAGTGGGTTAAAGCCTCTGCCTTCAGCTCAGGTCCTGATTCCAGGGTCCTGGGATGGAGCCCCGCATCGGGCTCTCTGCTCAGCAGGGAGCCTGTTTCCCCCCCAACCCTGCCCTGCCTGTCTCTCTCCCTACTTGTGATTTCTGTCAAATAAATAAATAAAATCTTAAAAAAAAAAAAGAAAGAAAGAAAGTTGTTTCCTGAATCAATTTGAATTTTTGTCAATCAAATCCCAGTTTCCCCAAATCTTACTTGTCTGATCTACTTATTCCTTTCTCCGATTCATCTTTAGGAAACAAAGATTCCTAAGATTTCCTATCCTTCAGCTTTCAGCCTCTCCTCTTGGCTTCTCTGTCACATGGACAAAAATTCTCTGTAGTTAGAAGGACCCCAGCAAATACCTTCACGCAAAAAGCTTCCTTCCGTCGTAAGTCTAGCCGTTGTCCTCTAGTTTTCTATTTCGTAAATTTCGATTTTGAATACGAGGTAGGAGAGAAACTTCCCTAACTCTCTCATTCCAGATAAATCTGATTCTGAAATGAAATTTCTGTTTAGGATGAGAAGGGGAGTCTATCAACAACGCCGGACTCCTGAGGCCTGAAGGAAAACGGGAAGGGCAGGTAGGAGGGAGTGAGCGTACGTGGGAGGCCCCCAGGAGACTGACTTCTCACCTCAGCTCATCTTCACAACTACGAGGTATTATTATCAGTCTGACTTTACCAAAAGAGACCACACTCAAGGTCCAAGGGACCGGGCAGTTGGGCCCAAGGTCACAGAGAGCTGAGTGTCTGAGCTGGGATCTGAAGCCAGATCCGACTCTAAAGGCTTTCCCCTTCTACTAGGTTGTTCCTGGGAGGAGGCCTTCTGCTCCATTACCATCCCCAGCCCTAGCTCTGTCTTGGCCAGAGTATAGGAAATACTGCTTCCTGTGTGTCCACAAAAATTGCTATATTCTTCCTATATGTTAAAAACCCACTGCTTTCCTTCTTTAAGCACCACCTTATTCTAGAAAGGATCAGAGGCGTTGAGCAACTCTCGTTAAACCGAGGCTCAACCAGTCATGAAATGATTCAGATCAGAGTCATCATGGCAAGGAAACCAGCCAGGATGCCAGGGAAGGAGAGGGGAAGGTCTAGGAAGCTGGCTCGGGAGGCGGCAGCAAACAGAGTAAGAGGTTCCTGCAGCCTTGAGGTAAGGGCCAGGCTAGGAGGCAAAGTCAAGGCAGGACCAAGTCAAGGCAGGGCGCCGGCAGACCCTGAGCTGGGTTAGAGGCAGCAGCAGCTGGGCTGACCCTCCCAACGTGTCAGACTCCAGCCCTGGACATCCATCTGTCTGCCCGAACAGAGAACTGCACAGGAGATAAGAGCACCCTGCTCAGCCTCAGCATACAGATGGTGCTCAATGCAAGCTGGATGCTCCCCCGCCTTTCTTCCTTCTCAGAAGCAGGATTAATCCCGTGCTGGGACAAGGCTGTACTTACAGCTGGAGGTTAAGTGTCCCCAGCTTAGAATACCAAGGAGAAGCAGGAGCAAGGAGCCGAGCAAATCTCTCTATTCAACGGCGGCGAGCTCTTTCTTCACCCCAGCCGAAATCTGGCTTGTGGCTGTCTATCTGTTTCTCCTCGCTCGGTCCTCAGGGAAAATGGAAACCGGCCAGCATCCACTCCTGAATATGGATGGTTTAGCAACTTAGACACGTTGGCCACATCACCCCTCAGTCTATGGAGATGGAGGTTTTCCTGCTGTTTCTGGAAAGCCCGGGTAAAGACAGGGGCGAGGTGGCTGGGAGGCCCACGCTGCCTTAGAGATGCACTGCGGGGGTGGGAGGGCTGGGGGGGGCACTTCTTTGAGAACTCCAGTGACAGTCCCAGGGTTGCTGTCTTGTGGCTCCAGAGTTGAGCCCTGTCTTTGCTCCTGGTGAGGAGATGGAGGAAGGAAGGCATCCGAATCAAGGAGAGATGACAGGCTTCTCCGGACCCAAAGCGGCAAGCGCCTGACTTACAACCTTCCTTTCCCGGAACCAGGTGTGTGTCTAGACAGACACTTGAGGGGGAAAAGCTGCCCGGACTTAATTCTATTCACAGTTTCCTCAAGCCCTCTTGCAGCAGGCAACTGTCTCCGGTCAGGGGACAGGGCGGGCACCAGGAGGCTCCGGAAGGTGTGCCTTGGTGACCTTCTGCCCCAGCCCGGCGCTGAGCTCAGCACCCCGTGTGCGCACACCCAGCTAGAAGGCCACACCAGGCTAAGTTTCCAGAGAAGCCCCGACACACACACACATACACACACACACACACACACACACACACACACACAGGGTGCTCCCCACCGATGAGCTCTTTCCCCAGCCCATTTATCCCCCTCCCATCATCTCAGTGAGACAGGGAACGAGGGTGAGTCTTATTTCCCTTATAAGACAGCAACGCTGGAAGCACTCAGGGGATACAGCCACAGTCACAGATCACACCCAGGAGCCCAGTGCCTTGGCTCAGGACTCACATGGGCTAGCGGGGAGGTCGGGGTGGGGGTGGCAGAGAGGAGAAGCGGGCCCTGTCCTTCTCTGCGACCTTAGCATTCTTGGGTCCTCCGCAGGCTGGCAGTTCCTGTGAGCAGACTCATTAGACAGGACAAGGATGTAAAAACCCAAAGGGGCATCAGGGGTCACCCCGCCGATGAATACGCAAACACTTCTGACAGGACCCCAGAGCAGTCAACTGTTCCGGAAGCATCTTGTCCTGTGCTGTTGTCGTGTGTGTGTGTGTGTGTGTATGTGTGTGTGTGTGTATATATATATATACACACACAGTCCTTTCCTGCTTCTCAGCCCTCGGGCCCCTCAGCGTTAGCCCAGCCAGGCTCACCTTAAGGTGACCAGGTCTGCAACAATAGGGGGCATGTGGCCTCCACTGGAAGGTCACTTGGTCACAGGTGGCAATTTCTCGGCTAGACCCCAGACTGCCAGCCCAAACGCCAGGGGGCTGCTTCCTCGCCACATCCTCCCCACTTGAGTAACAAAGTGGTCCCCACAGCAAATGTTTAGAGGATTTGGATCCTAATCCCCACCGAGACCCTCTCTAACCCTCCAAGCTAAAATCCTGGTTCGGGGCCGTGCAAACAGGCTTTTGTACCAGGGCCCTGAGCCGCTAAGTGCAATGAGAACTTCCTTCCTGTGAATCCATCATTAGGTCTCTGCTCAGGGTGGTCTCTGCTCTCTGTTCTCTCCAGGAACTCCCCGGGAGAGAAGATTCTCTCTTCTTCTTCTCCCTACCAGAAGGGATTCTGTGCAGGGGTGGGGGGTGGGGTGCGATGGCAGGGGGAGGGGGCGTGTCAGGGGCCTGAGCTTCCTCCCCATCTATTTGTCACTGTTTCTGTTTCCCCAGCCAGGCTGCCAACTCTTTGAAGGCACCGGCTGCCTCTTATCTTTGCATGCTTTGGTCTGAGATCTGAGCCTACAAATAGCAGGCACTCGATTCATGTTGGGTAAATTAATGAGTTCGGTAACTGCACAAACCCAGGTTTGAGCTTCTGCAAATCAGGCTCTGGTTCCTCTGTCTCGACTCTGATACGGTCCTTCCCATCTCGGAAACCGCTGCCAGCACCCTACTGCCCTAGGAAACAGTCCGAACTCTTTATCCTCCTTGCATTTAAGGCTGCCAGCATCGGGCTCCAGCCTACCCTCTGGCCTCACTTCCCTCAGGGAGACTTCCCACGCACCCAGTTCTTAAGCGACCCTGAAGCCCCTTCTCTGTTCAGGGTGGTGCTGCCCCAGTGCCTTTGCTTGGGTTATTTCCCCCACCTGGAATCCACAGTGCTCCACACAAAGCAGGAGCTCAGGAAGAGTATGTTGAACTCATTTGAATTTAATTGAAGTCAGAACCCAGAGGAGGCCGTGTTGTATTTTCTGCTTCAATTTCTCCAGCTCTACCTGCAAAGTCAGATCTGTGCCCCGAGTCCACTGGCCCCATGACAGCCAGCCAGAGAGTCACCCGTGCAGCCTGGTGTGAGCGAATGTTACAGGAGTGTGGCTTAGGGCCAGCGGCATTTGAGAATTTCAGAGCCCTTTGCAAATGTCATTCTCCATACCTGACTGGGAAGTCATCAGTGGGGAAAACGAAATGTCTAGAAAAGGAAACGTGAAGGTGGGGGAGAGCCGGAAGCAGACAATCAGGGAAAGGCAGAGGAAGGCGAAGGAGCAGGGACCTGTGCTCCCTCCAGGGAGGTGCCCTGGGCCAGGGGTTCTTCATCAGACCTCCCCAATCAGCCTCAGAGAGGTTCAGGAGCTTTGGGTCTCTTCGTTTATTTTGAGAGAGGACTCACAGCTTTCACTGGATTCCACTGTGACTCCAAAACGGACTTCCTTTTCCTAGATTAGATGCTTGTCCTCACTGGTTGGTGCTACTCAGGATTCTGTCCTGGGCCCTCTGCTTCATTCCGGAGGGAGCAACCACACCCAGGGCCTCAATTATGGCTGCTGAGTCCCAGCAACCGGCCAGGACCAGCATTCAGGCCTCTGTGCTGACCAGATGTGGTACATTCCTATGGCCCGCAGTACCTGCCTTCTGAGCTCCAGACCCACCACCATATGAAGGGACCCTCAGGATGCAGGGCTCCCCTGGGAAGCCCAGAAGCATTTCAGAATCAGCAAGACTCCAACTGAATACCTCCAATTCATTCTCCTCACTGCAGTTGGAAGAGTGTCTCTAAATAGAAATCTGATCAGTTCTTCCCTGCTTCAAACTCTTTTTTTTTAATATTTTATTTATTTATTTGACAGAGATCACAAGTAGGTCGAGAGGCAGGCTGAGAGAGAGGAGGAAGCAGGCTCCCCGCTGAGCAGAGAGCCTGATGCAGGGCTCGATCCCAGGACCCTGGGATCATGACCTGAGCTGAAGGCAGAGTGCTATAACCCACTGAGCCACCCAGGCACCCCCCTGCTTCAAACTCTTTAGTAGCTTTCCCCTGTACTAGGCTGAAGTCCAACCCTCCTCAACAGGATTGCTAAGGCCCTTTATGATCTGACCCCTACCTACCTCTCCAGGTCGACCTCTTCCCGCCTCCTCCTCCCCTTCTATTTACTGAAAATATCATGTTATCTCTTGCCTGAGCCTGTGAACAGGCATTTCCCTCTGACTACGACACCTTACACACTCTATACCTGTGCTTAACTCCCACCTTTTACTTAAACTTCAGTTCTCCGTTTAAGTTATGATTCCGTCCGGGAGGGCTTCTCTAGCAGCCTGATCAGGTCACAGGCCCTTGCTAACTGACCCTACAGTACCCCACATGCCGTCTATCAGGATGTGTTTGACACTTTTCAGTAAGTGCTCAGTCCTCTGTCTCCTCCAGTAAATGCTAAGTCCTAAGAGGCTAGAAACTTGCATCTGCCTGGTCACCACTGAGTCCACAGCCTCTGGCTCGGTGCCTAGTACACAACAGTTTCTTAATAAATAGTTGTTGATAGAAAATAGAATTGGGAGAATAAATGAATGGAGAAAGGGAGGGAGACAGAGAGGGAGGGGAAAAGAGAGGGAGGAAGGAGGAGAGGAAGAAACAAAGGAGGGGAGGGAAGAAGAAGGGGAGGAAGGGGGAAAGAGAGAGTTCAGTCCTTTCCTTCTTCGAGTTCCTTGTCTTTAGTTTGCAACAGACACGTACACTGGTGCCTTTCCTTTCTCCAAAAGCCTGGAGTTATGGATCAGAAGTCAAGATGAGCCTCCAGGCTGGGTGAATTCCTGCCATTATTAAACATCACTCCTACCGCTTAAAGCCAGGATAGCACATCACACACTTTGCATCCCACGTGGGGCGCAGCATGGTGCCTTGCATGCAGCAAGTTCTCTGTCCTAAAGGCACCACCCGGTGTTGGTTTACAGCATGACGGCACGCCCATTAGCTCACATGGGAAGAGGGATGAGGGGGGAGCAGAGGTGGAATCAAGTGAGCAATCCTGAAGGCACAGGACGCCCCCAGGCAAGAGGATCGGAGCCTAAACCTCAGATCCCAGCCTCCATTCTGTTCCCGCCTCTCAGTGGGTCCTGGAGTCGGTGGAAAATTCGTTCTCGACTCAATTTCTCGCTCTGTAAAATGGAGACTCGAGCCCTCCTTTCCCCACTCTTCCAAGGCTGCCATGGAGAGATAAGGCAAGACACGAACCACCCAGGCAAATGAAGCTATGAATATTCATGTCGTCCATCTCTTAGGACAACCTTAGCGGCCGCGGATCATCAAGTCACTTGTGGCCAACTCTGCATCTTGTAGGGCTCTAGTTCCAGTCCTACTTGTCTTCCCTCCTCCCTTAGAAGTCCTCTGTAGCCAGCGAGGATGAAAGAGACACAGCCACATCTATTACGCCCATCTATTACACCCTACGAGCGCCTGTCATAAATCCCAGAGCAATTAAACCTAGCCCGGGAAAGGGCTTGGAGCACAAAGCACGCTGCTCCTTTTGCATTTGCCAATTACAACGTGACGATGACTGAGTAGCCTAGTGTCAGCCATGCAAGGGGGGCCCACTTGGCCTTCCTCCTGCTGCTATACGGAGTTTTACCAGCTGGGGTCTGGGGACTCGAAGCCGGTACCAGGGAGGACAGCCCATACCAGCTGATCAAATCTGCAGAGGGCACAAATCTGGGAAGGCCTGCTCTCAGCCTGTCAGGTGACAGAATCCAAACTCAAAATGACCAACGGAGAAGAATACTATGGGCTCCCAAGAAAATAAAATCTCGGGGAGAAAATGCAAAAGTTTTACATTTGGATTCTAGAAATCAATAGAAGACCCATAGACGGGGGACACCTGGCCTGGGTAGGTTTATCAAAAGAAAAACACATGGGCTTTTCTTGTTTTGTTATTAAAACCACAAGCTTGACAAGGACTGACTGGTTGTTTTTTTAAGTGCAATTTGGGCTGTATTAATAATAGCACGAGGTCTGAGACAGGGAGGGGACTGCCTCTCTGATCTCTGCTCTAGCCAGACTAATGCCCAACACGGTGACCAGTGTGGTCACCGCTTTCAGAGGGACAAGGATGAGCTAGATGAAAAGAGAGTCTGGGCTAGTGGCATATATAGAAATCAAGTAGCTGAAGGAGTGGATAATTTTCATTCCTGTCTGGAAGGAGCCCCGTGGCTGACTTCAAGCGTGTAAAGGACCATCAAGAAGAACTAAAAACCCACTTCCCTAGACCCACAAGTCCAGACCAGAACTCCCAGAAGGAAGTGACAAGGCTCAGATGTGGACTTGACATCAAGAAAAACTGACCAACTGGCAAGGCCGCTCAAGAGGCAGCGGGCACCCCGTCCCTGGCAGGATTAAAGCTGAGGATAAACTCAGGAGAAAACAAACCCAGAAGAGCCCATGGCCTCAGCTGATACGGCCTCTATGGAGCACAGAAGTCTGCCGGAGTGTTTCCTGATGGAGCAGGAAACTGCTTTGGGGAAGGTGCTTCCGGAGACGAGCAGGCCAAGTTCTGTCTCCCCTCCTGAGTCCTGCCTCTCGGGGCGCATTTTCTGCCACTTCTGCCCCCTCTCCTGTCAACTCCCAAACCAGCGTACCAGCTCCCCCCAACTTGCAAACCATGGCTGGACATTAGGACTCAGCTTCTCCATCAGCCCTTCTGAGGAAGCTTCCAGCACCTTCAAAAGCAGGTCGGATGCCCCTGCATCCCAGCTCCCTTAGCACAAAGTACTTAACCCCAGTTACAATCAGTTACCACGTACTGATCTAATTTTCCCGCTGCATGAGGCTGAAGGCAGGCAGAGGCCTGGTCCGGTTTGCTGTTTGCTCGTTACTGTATCTAGTTGCTGCAGGTGCAAAAGAAGTATTTCCGAATGCATGAATGTATGAATGAACCGATTTGAAAGGAACTGACGTTAACTACAGTATGAACACGTACACTCAGTCGCTACGACTTCCAAGCTTCTCATCCCTTCGGAACCCACCTCCTGTTTCCTGCACAGCAGTTTTGAGGCTTTTCTACCCTGGCCTCCAACTCTGGGGAGGAAGCCCCTGTCCCCTCCCTCCCAATAGGACATCTGCGGCTTCTAGGTGGATTAGCCGGAGATTGGAAAGATGGCTCCCTGTCTGCTCTGGGAATCTGCCCTGGGATTCTAGAAGCGTAGGCCTACCTTCCTGGACTTGGGCTTTCCTGGGAGACACCCCTCCCATGAACACAGGCCCCTTTCAAGGGTGTGACTTGGCAGTACTGTGAAACAGATCTGCAGCTCCTCCGGGCCCAGAGGCACAAGTCACACCAGCGTGAGCTCTTTCTCCCCACACACCTTGGCTTGTGGCAAGACAGGCGAGGGGCACAGGGAGGTCTCCCACTTGGGACAGCAGATAAAATGCAGAACGCTCATCTCAACTTAGTCAGCTCTTTGAGAAAGTTAAGACTCAAAGAGTTAAATGCCTCACTTTGGCCTGCTCCTTTTAGGAGCGAACAAAGTAGCCCTTGAAATGAGCATTTTTATAACTCATTTCTGTTTACCCTCGGCCTCTACTTGCCGCTGTTGCTAATATTGAAAGTCTCTCGAGGAAGGCACGCTTCCCGGACGTAACCAGCTCTGGCACAGCATTCATCAGAGAGGCTGGTGTGGACCTCTCGGCCTCTTGCTGCTCAGCGGAGCCCGCTGTGAGGCCTACAGCAGCCAACACATCCTCCCCACCTGCTGTGGGCCTCCAGGGTACGGCTGGGAGGCTGGATGCTCAGGTTCCGCACTGCGCTCTGGAGAATGTGGAAGTCTGTGGAAGGCTCCCTGTTTATGTATTTACCTGCTTCCTTCCTCAGTGGGCCTCAAACAAAGAGGCCTCTGGGTGCACAAACAGATTTTAAAATAATACAAACCATTAACATTTAAAATAGTAAAGTGACAACAGTTCATTCTACTCTCCAAGGTGGCAAAGCAGCTGAGAGAGGAGGGTCGGGCAGGCCTCCATTCTTTACAGGTCAGACCCACTATGAACTCAGGGTCTAGAAGTGTGCCTCCCTCCTCAAAGAAATGCCAAGGGATCCTCACTCCCCAGAGGCCAGAAACCGCCCATTCATTCCAATCTATTAAGACTACCGTGAGTCACAGAGCTCAGGAGCAAGGGGCCCCTATGGCTGATGTCTCGCACAGCTGGAACTGGGGGGCCAGTGGAGCCCAACAAAAGGCCAAAGTCAGAAGCAAAGTTTGCTCCAATGGGGTCAAGGTGAGCCATCGCAGCCTGCCAGGAGAGAGCATGCGCAGAGGACCAGAGGCGCTGTCACCTCTTGACTTCTGTCCTTAACGAGCCAGGAATCTCAGTCAGACCTCCTAACCTCCCCCTGCCCCAGCTCAGTTCAACTCTGTTTTCTCATCTGACAAATATCAGAATTTTTTCATTTTAGAGCTGGAAGACGCCCCAGAAAGTATCTGGTTCAATCTCCTCGGTGTAGAGATAACATCTGTCCTCCCTCTTTCTTAACGCAGCTGTAAGGGTTCATTGGAAAACAGGACACCGAGACTGGTGGAGGCAAGATCTAAGATTGGACATGGGGTCAGTCATTTCGTTTTGTTTCTGCTTTGCCTCTTGTTGACCACTATTCACAGCTGGGACCTGAGGCAATTCTGGAATCAAGCCACAGAGTTCTTGTTCCTAATTAGAATGCTTTGCATGTGCGTGGCCGCTGTCCAGTGTTCAACACACCGTCATCTGCCTTCCCCATCTGGTCGCTGTGAGAGAGGCCGGGGGTACCATTGTGGCAGGTGGGCAATGGAGAAAAACATACACTCTACGTCTCATGGGTCATAAGTGGCTGAGAAGGGACTTGAACCCAGATCCCATCTTATTCTCTGTCCATGATGCTTTCTTCTATGCAGCTCTGTGTTTTTTTTGTTTTTTTTGGTTGGGGAAACCTGAAGACTCTTTGGTATAATCAGAAGAACCTAAAAGAGCCTCAGAAAGGAAGGAGCTTTGGGAAACGTGTGAACAGCTGTCCAAAGCATTCTGTGTATGAAATAAACACTTCTAGATTTGTCTATTTGCAGGGACAGTCAAAGGTGCCGTATAAAAGTAAAGTATAGTTATTATTAAAATCCCACATTGCAAAAACCATATGGCATCAATTCCCTAGGACTCTTCTCAAACTGACCTTTTATTTTCTATAAGCTAGTTAGCATTTGTAGAGAATCCCTTAGGAAATAACTCCAAAAGCTGGTAGAAGGCGATGGTAGAAGGGTCAGGGAAGTGAATCCCCATTTTCAGATGGTAATACTTAGTCCAGGAATTTCTGGAACTATTTCTGGAGTATCCTTTCCCTGGCAGGTATCATGTCTTATTGATCCTCACATCTCTAGCACATAACACAACCCAAGGTACGCGGTAGGTTCTCAAAAGAGGTCATGGGGGCTGCTGCCTTTGGCATTCTAGACTGGGGGTGGGGACTACAAATGGGTCTCAAGCTTTAGAATTCCTAGGAATCACTGGGGTGCTTGTTAAAATGCAAATGCCAGCGGTGCCTGGGTGGCTCAGTCAGTTGCGCATCTGACTCTTGGTTTTTGGCTCAGGTCGTGACCTTAGGGTCATGAGATCCAGCCCAGCATCCAGCTCGGTGCTCACCGCTAGAGACTTTGTCTCCCTCTCCCTCTGCCCCTCGGCCTCCCACTCATGTGTGCGAACTTTCTCTAAAATAAATAAATCTCAAAAATAAATAAATCAATAAATAAAATGCAAATGCCAGATTTGGAGATTCTAGATTCAGTAGGTCTGAAAAGTCTGCATTTTAAGTAAGTTCTCCAGGGAGCATTCTAAATAGGTGATCTTTGCCCCGCCCCCAACCCCGCAACTTCCCAAACTCCAGCTCAAAAGGACCCTGGATTCCCAGGCTGGCAGTCTTCCTGAGAGCAGCCTGTCCAGAGTCTGCCCCCAAGCTCTCGGGTTTTAGAAATATCACCAGGCCAAGCAGGTAAAAATCACCCCCCAGACTTGGCTCAGGCTTTGCGCCATTATCGAGGAGCCAGAGGACCTGCTGGAGTCCTAGGAGCCACAGATAAACCTCCCTCCATCTGGAGGGGGAGGGCGCTGGGAGACGGAAAAGGAGTGTCTGTGGACAGCACATCTGGGACTGCCCAGCTGCCCTGCCCTACACCAAAGCCTTCCCCCTGTGCAGGCCTCGGGGAGCACACGAGAGGGACAGGGGGGCTCAGCAATGGTATTCCGGCCCAGTACAGCTGAGGGCAATTAACCTTTAAAGGGGCAGCTTCATTTCTGGAACAAGCAGCTGCGTCTGTCTTCTGGAGCCTGTTCACAGCCCCAGGAGGAACACCAGGCTGAGGGCATCTCCCAGGATGTGGCTCTGTTCCAGGGCCCAGAGATTCAAAAGGAAAAAAAAAAAAACAACAACAACAAACAAAAAAACCACCCAAGCTGGCCAATCTGCCAGCTGCTGGGGCTACACCTCTGAGCCCTGGGCTCATCCCCACCTCTGCCTGCCTGTTAAGTAGGAGGATATTTCTGGTTTCGTCCTGATCAGGATTATTCACCAGGGATTTCTGTTGAGCTGAGATAGAGAGGTGGGAGGGGGTGGGGAGACTCAACACACAGAAATCCCATCTAGTGTTTTTCTCACAAAGGGTCTTTCACATAGAACAAAGAAGCAGATCAAAAGCTTTGTGCCCCCCCCCTTTGCCCCCTCCCCCACTGTGGGAAGTATAGAAACAAGGGTTCTTTGTGGCCAACATCTACTTCCTCATCACTTTACCTTCATACTCATTACTACATCATTAAATTCCTTAGGGTTCCAAGCATGGGATAACATCCAAATGGCTCTTCCTTCTCTGTGGTTCATATGGACACTCTATTTTCCAGAAATGGTTACAACATCTCCCATCCCATATGCTCGTCTTAGGATGTGCCCCTGCACACTTCCCATCAGGAGATGGGGTCTGTGGCCCCTCCTCTGGGGTCTAGGAGGGTTTGGGGCCTCAGGGGAGGTGAGGCTTTATGATTCCACCAGGTCAATCATAAAAGGCAACACAGCTTCTGCACCATTTTTCGGGTTGCTCAGTCTTGGACCCCAGCCACTGTGCTGTGAGGAAGTTCAAGTAGCCCGCAGAGGAGCCCACATGGAGAGGTCCCTGTGGAAGGGAAGAGAGGGGTCCCTGGTCCTCAGTTCTGTTGAGTCTCCAGCCAACAACAACCTGCCAGGCACGGAAGTGAGCTGTCTTGAACCAGATTGTCCAGTTCCAAACACACACACCCTACCATCGGCTATCCCCCGTCCATGCGACATGGATCAGGGAGGAGCTTCCGGAACCCACCCCACCCACCCCACTGAGCCTTCCCCATTGGAGATCTGTGAGCTAATGAATGACTGTGGTTGGGTTAGGTCACCATGGTTGCCCAGACTCTTAGGTCACTCCCCCTACTCTTTGCCAGTCTTCCACCAAGAGGGAGTTTCTGAGGTTAAAAGCCACATGGATTCAGATAGAGATGAATGTGTGGGATCTGCAGGGACAGTTCATAGGTGATTCAACCCACTCGGACAGGTCCCTCCTCAGGCTTCCCCTCGATGGTTCGCCCTGAGCAGAGGCACTGTGCCGGGCAGGCTGATGGCCAAATGAGTGGGTCTCAGCCAGCGAACTGATATGAAGAGCTGCGGGCTCCTGCTCCCAAGGGCTGTGGTTCTATCACGTGTGCTCAGCCCCCTCCATAGCTCTCCAGAGCTCTTGTCTCTGAGTCTCTGGAAATGAGCATCACGCCATAGCATCCTCCCAAGAAGCCCGATGCTGGCAGGTTCCCTCAAGCCTGGGGATTGGTGTTGATAAAGATAAAAAGGCCCCACTTGGTTGTCACAGGAACCCTGAGACAGAAAGAACTCAGGGGTATTTATTCCCTTTGTGGTGCCTGAAGCCTTGGCAATGGGATGTAGCTGTCAGCACCTGGTATGTTAACGCGGTGACTGTAACAAACACAAGGCCACCAAATAGAAATCAGGAGGCCACGATGCAGGCGGCCACAGAGGCCTTGGGACTAGTCGCCATCAATTCAGCTGTAGCTCCCCAGGGCCTTGGTCATAAGCCCTCCTCTCTGAATCTCCCATATTATTCCAACACTGCATGGAACCAACTACCCGCCCCTGTTCATCTGGAGTGACAAAGATCCCAGCAGGTTGAGTATGTCCAGGGTCAGAGATCAACCCCAGTTCCATGAGGGGTCCCCTCCCTCCTAAAACTTCAGAAAACCACACACGTGGCCTGTCAGCCTTTCTAGTCCAGCCTCCATCCCATTCCCTGGGAGGCTTCTCCGTGGCCGCCAAGCTCCTGTGTCCCGCAGAAAGGGAAGGACCCAGGGCAGACCTGGGGCAGGTTCATGTGCAGACACAGGAGCACACCCCCACGTGTACACTCACACCGGCTCCCTTGGAGCCCCAGAAGCTGACACAGGCACAAGGAAGAGGGTGGGGAAGTGGGAAATGAGAGCTAGGAACAAAACCCAGGAGACCAGAGGAAACTGGGACGGAATGTTGACGAGTTATCTACACAGAGCACCTAGAGGGGTATGGTTGGGGGTAAAAGGATGGTAAGAGAGTTAAAGGCAGACATCAGGGTCAGATCTAAGCCCTCGGTCCCTTCCTGGGAGACACAGGGATTTCAGGGCGGATCAACAAAGGCAGGAGGTTTTTGTGTCTCTGCTGAGCGGATACCAAATGGACCCAGTCATGGTCTCTGAGCACGAAATCACACTGCTCAGGCCAGAATGGACATGGGAACCAGTTCTCTGGTGTTCAGGATCCAGTGCTGGGGGGTGGGACATCCTGATGGCCTCGCTGTGGCTAAAGGAGAGTCAAACAGTAGGGAAGATGAGCCAAAAG
Source organism: Lutra lutra (assembly GCF_902655055.1). NCBI lineage: Eukaryota > Metazoa > Chordata > Mammalia > Carnivora > Mustelidae > Lutra > Lutra lutra. The sequence goes on along the minus strand of NC_062287.1, from coordinate 16,524,287 downwards.
CACACAATGGCGTTAGCCTTTGGCAATGGACTTGACCCCAAAAAGAGGACCCAGAACTATGTAAAACATGGCTTTGAAGTTTTATTAACTATGACCCATAGAAAAAATATCTACCACATCATTAACCAAGACCCACATACATATATGTATGTATAAAACAGAAAGAACATTTCACGCAACAATAACTCTTTACGGTCCGTGATGCCCCTGGTGTGTTCTAGTCCATTCTTTTTTAGCTTTCTAAAATTGCTGGTTGTGACGCACTAAATTGATTTCCCAACCTACTAATGGGTCTTGGTCTGCAGTTTGGAAAACAGTGCTCTCGAACAAGGACTGACGATGGCCCACAGGTGAACAACTGAGGTGAAGTTCATACAGTTCCTATGATTCCATACACATAGTCTAAAGTGTACAACTCAGTGGCATTTGGTGCCTCCATTTACAGTGTTATACAACCAACTCTCTCTAGTTTCAAAACTTTTTCATCATCGCAGAAGAATACCCCACACCCTTTCAGTAATCACCCTCACCCCACCTCCCCCTATCCCCTAGCAAACACTAATATGCTTTCTGTCCCTATAGATTTACCTATTTTGGATATTTCACACAAAGGAATGATGAAATATTTGTCCTTTTGTGTCCAACTTCTTTACACAGTATTTTCAAGATTTGTCCGTGTCATACCATGTAACAGGACTCCATTCCCTTTTATGGCTGAATAATATTCCATAGTGTGGATATGGATAGACTACCATCTGCTTATTGGTTCATCTACTGATGGACAGTTGGGGTCTTCCCACCTTTTAAGGATACTATCGATATTCATATGCAAGTTTTTGTGCAGACACATGTTTTCATTCCTCTTGGGTACCTACCTGTGAGTGGGATTAGTGGACCATTCAATGATTCTACCTCTAACTTTTTGAGGAACTGCCAAACTTGTTTCCACAGTGGCTACACCATTTTACATTCCCACCAGTAGTGTACAAAAGGTTCACATTTCTCCATATCTTTGGCAATGCTTGCTATTTTCTGTTTTCTTCTTTTTCAATGTTTGCTTATTTTTGTCATATAACCAACCCATTGGATGTGAGGTCGTACTTCATTGTAGATTTGGTTTGCATTTCCTTAATGACCAGTTAAGTTTAATATCTTTTCATGCATAGATGATAGATATTTGTAGATCTTCTTTGAAGAAATGACTATTCAAATCCACTGCCCACTTTTAAACTCGGTTGCCTTTTTGTTGTTGAGTTCTTTATATATTCTAGATACTAAACTCTTAACAAATGATCTGCAAATATTTTCCCCCATTCTGTAAGTTGCCTTTTTACTTTCTTGATAATATCCTTTGATTCATAGAAGCTTCTGATTTTGATGAAATTCAATTTATTTTTTCCTTTTGTTGCTTATGCTTTTGGTGTAAAATCTAAGAACCCACTGCCACATCCAAGGTCATGAAGATTTACCCCTATGTTTTCTTTTTATAGTTTTATAGTTTTAGTCCTTATACTTAGGGTTTTGATCCATTTTGAGTTTGATTCTGTATGTAAAGTAAGGGCCCAACTTTATTCCTAGCAGATGACATTTTTCTATGTATAGAAAATCCTAAAGAATCCACCAAAACATTACTAAAACTATTAAATTCTGCAAAGTTGCAGGGTACAAGATCAATGTAAAAAAATCAGTTGTGTTTTAGATAACAGCAATGAGTAATCCAAAAAAGAAATTAAGAAATCATTTCCACTCATGTTAACATTAAGAAGGATAAAATAGTTAATAATAAGTTAAATGAAGGAGCTGAAAGACTTGCATATTGAAACCAAAAACACTGCTGAGAAATAAGTCATTCAGAGAAAGACAACTATCATATGATCTCCCTGATATGAAGAAGTGGAGATGCAATGTGGGGGGGCGGGTAGGAAAAGAAAAAATGAAAGAAGGTGGGATTGGGAGGGAGACAAACCATAAAAGACTCAATCTCAAAAAACAGACTGAGCGTTGCTTGGGGGAAGGGGGAACGGGAGAGGGTGGTGGGAATATGGACATTGGGGAGGGTATGTGCTATGATGAGTGCTGTGAAATGTGTAAACCTGGTGAGTCACAGATCTGTACCCCTGGGGATAAAAATACATTATATGTTTATTAAAAAAATATTTAATTAAAAAAATTGCTGAAAGAAATTAAAGAAGATCTAATTAAGTGGAAGGACATCCCATGTTCATGGATTAGAAAACTTAATATTATTAAGGTAGCAGTATTCCCCAAAGTGTTCCACAGACTCAATACAATCCCTGTCAAAATTCCAATGGCATTTTTACAGAAATGGAAAAACTTACCTTCAAATTCATATACTATTGCAAAGTACCCTGAATAGCCAAAACAGTATTGGGGAAAAAAAAAAAAGGTGGACTCACTTTTCCCGATTTCAAAAATACCTACAAAGCTACAGTAATCAAAACATTATGGTACTGGCATAAAGATAGACATGTAAACCAATGAAGCATAACTGAGAATCCAGAACAAATGCAAACGTCTCTGGCCAACAGATTTTCAACAAGAGTGCCAGGACGATTCAATGGGGCAAAGAATAGCCTCTTTGATAGACCATGCTGGGACAACTGGAATACCATGAGCCACCTGGTTTTGTAAATAAGTTTTATTGCAACATATTTGTCTATGGTGGCTTCTGTGCTATCATGGAAGAAATGAGTAAATCGCAACAGAGACAAGAAAGCCCACGAGTCTCATAAGTCTAAAATATTATTTGGTCCTTTTAAAAAAAATTACGACCCTTATATAAAATACTGCTTCTCATACCTACCTGTGGACATTCCTTCCTTCAACAAGCATTTATTGAGCACCCACCGCATGGAGCAGGTATTGCTCTAGATACAACACTGAACAGAACTAGACTAAAATGTCCTCGTGAAGCTTACATTCTAGTAGGTGAATCATCCAGGACAGTCCTGCAAGCTAAAGAAATTCAGTGGCCCCGTGGGGAGGAGAAGCAGTGATACTGTCTGTAAATTACAAGCAGGCTTTCAAGCCAAGCTAGAAGCCCTGAATCCTCTAAGCTTGGGCTCACCTAAACGCTCCCTGTTGGTTCTCGGTCATGTCTCACCCAGCTGCATCTTCTGAGTTTGGCCCAAAAGCGTCCAGCAAGCAATAAAACTTAGAGCTCTTCCAGAGATCCTAAATGTTTGGAGCATTGTGTGAGTGCTATAGAGGACAACGGTGAGTAAAATACAGTCCCTACATTGCAGAAGATCACAGTCTAGTGAAAGATAAGCCAAAGACACCTCACCAAAACAGAAACAATAAAATCCCATCACTTAATGAGCATCTGATAGGAGCCAGGCACTGTACAAAAACTTTGCAGTCATTCCCTCATTCAATCCTCATGGGAACACAAGAAAGTCTGTAAACACATTTGATATAGATGAGGACATTGAGTTTCAAAGAGATTAGTATTTTGTGCTGAGTCGCAAAGCTGGTGGATGGACAGACACCCAGAAATCTGAATCCGAACTATATGACTCTAAGGTTAACCATTAAATTATTAAACAGACATCCAGAGAGCTCTTCCAGTTTTCTAAGCATCATTCTAGGCTCTAAGGACACAATGCTGATGGAGACTAGTGCCCTTTACACTGCACCCTCTGGTATCTACCATGAACAGGAAATAAGACGTGGCATAATTCACCTGCCTTCAGGAGTTTATTAGTGATTCAGGAGGTGGGACCCAGACATTAATGAGACAGTGACAATAACACCAGGTAGAGCCTAAGTGCCCCCAAAGAGGTTTAAATAATATTTCAAAGGAATGTCTTAGGGACACAAGAGACAAGGAAAGCTTCAAGAAGGAGAGGGAATGGATGAATGGCAGGATTTATCAATGATCACAAGTAGTAGGTATATTTTCCTCTCTGGTCCACCCAGCTCACAGAGCCTGGGTTCAGCAGTAGGAACTAAAGGTTTCAGGGCCTTCTGGAGAACCTATAAATTGACCAATAAACACAAGAACTCTAGGCGAGCCCTTAGTTTAATATATATAAGCTCCTTCTCCTACTCTGTTCTCTTCAAAACATATCAAGCAACTCAGGCCAGACTCCCTCTTTGGAATATTCTACCACCTTCTTGGGAAGCAGACAACAGACAGAAAAGATACCAGGCCTGGGGTCAGAAGACTGAGTTTCAATCCAATTTTCATCACCTAGAACAGCACAGTCCATTAATGTGGACTCTAGCCACAGGTCGCTCTTTATAAATATAAATCTAGATTAACTTAAACACAGTTAAGAAGACAGCTCAGTTGTACTAGACGCATGTCAGGTGCTCAATGGCCACATGTAGCCCACAGACCCAATACTGGACCAAGCACACACAGAACATTTCCTTCATCAAAGTTGTATTGGCCAACATTGACGTAAAGTTCTAAGACCTGGGGTGTCTGGGTGACTCAGTCTGTTACGTGTCCAACTCTTGATTTTGGCTCAGGTTACGGTCTCAAGGTCCTGAGGTCAAGCCCCATGCTGGGCTCCGTGCTGGGTGGGGAGCCTACTTTCGTTTCCCTCTTTTCCTCTCCCTCTGTCCCACCCCCACCTCTTAAAAAAAAAAAAAAAGGAGTCTGAGACCTAAAGGCAGCTATATTTCCTCCTTACACCTCATTTTCTTCATCTTAAAATGGGAATACCACTACAAATACTTCCAACAGGACTTGCTGTGGGAGTAAAATGAGATGGCAAACTTGCAAGTATGTTAGTGTCTTCCTCTTTCCCTTTTGATCCAATAGCTCTTCTTTCCCGACCCCCCATCTGTTTTCTGCAGGGCTGGACCCTTCAGAAACGTCCCCACCCCAACTCCACTACTCTTCCCCAGACTTCCTCCTCCAAAAATGTGGAGCATTAAAAAGCAGAATGAGGGGCATGTGTGTGGCTCAGTCAGTTGAGTGGCCAACTCTTGGTCTTGGCTCAGGTCATGAACTCAGGGTCATGAGATTGAGCCCTAAGTTGGGCTCCTCGCTCAATGCAGAGTCTGCTCCCCTCCTCTGTCTGCCCCTTTCCTCAACTCACGTGCATGCGGTCTTTCTCTTTCTGAAATAACTAAATCTTTCAAAATAATTTAAAGATAATAAAAAACAAGACAAAAATCCCCACCAGAGTGATCCCGCCTCTCAGTCCTCATGTTCCTGGACCTCTTAGAAACCTCTGTTAAAGCAGACCACTCTTCCCTTAGCTTCCGGAAGACCATGCTCGCGGGGTTCTCCCACCATGCCCTGGTTGCGCCTCTCCATCCATTCATCTCTTTTTTCTTTCTTTAACCTCTTGATGTTGAAGTGTCCCAGACTTTTGTCCTTCATCCTCTTCTCTCTCCACACAAACCCAGGCTCGCAGCCTTATGTCCTATCGTGGTCTGATAACGTTCAGATCTGTAGCTCCAGTAGAGTCCAGGAGCTTGAACTCCAGGTTCACGTTCCAACTGCCAGCACATGTCCTCTGACCGGCCTCTCAGCCTTGACCCAAGACTGAACTCAGGGAGCGCCTTCTCCCCACACCAACGTGGGCCCTTCCCTGTCTCAGCAAATGTCAATTCCATCCTTCTGGATCCAAGCCAAAAGCCACGAGTCCCTCTTGCCCCCTCACTTCCTCTCACACCGAATATTTTAACCATCAGGAAAGTCTGCTGGGTTTACCTTCAAAATCTGTCCAGAACACTCCCACTTTTTCCTGCCTGCAGCACGCAAACACCCCCTCAGGCCCCCCCCCCCCCCCCGCCAGCTTCCTCCCTGGCCCCCTGCACTCTCTTCTCAAAGCAGCAACAGGGCGGTCCCTTCAAAATCTAAGTTGGATCATGGCCTTGCTTTGCCCCAAACCCTCTGCCTGGTTCCCATTTTACTCTAAAGAGCCCATGTGGTTGGACCCTCATGCCCCAGTCTCTGACCGCCCCTCCTGCTGCTCCGCCAGCGCTAACAGCGAACCAGCCACGTCAGCCACCACCCCCCACAGGCCAGGCCCACTCCTGCCTCTGGTCTCTGTGCTTTTTGTACCTGCTGGTCCCCCTCTGATGGGATCCTCCCCTCATATCTGCAGGACTCCTTCTGTCACTCCTTCTCAGTCTCTAAACATCATTCTCCCCGCGAGGCTGTCCCAGGACACCATAGCCCCTTCCCTTGGATCTTCCTTCTCCCCTTCCCTACTTCATTTTTCTGCTTGATACTCATCCCCAACAGACTAGATACACACACGCACACACATGTGCACACACACGTGCGACGCATACGATTGTTTATATTCTTTATGAGGTTGGGATAAGTGTTTAATTCACCACTTCATGCCCAGTGCCTAGTACAGTACCTGGTCCATAGTAAACACTAAATAAGTATTTGTTCAATGACTGAAGGAACCAAGAGGCCCTGGTATAGACCTTACCCTTCATGGCGCTTATGGAGCCTACAGTGATCCCCAGGGGCCACCCACGTGTCCCGAAGCCATGGAAGAGCCATTTGGATCTTTCCTTAGAGCAAACGGTTTGCCCCAGGCTTTGGAGGAGGGGGACTGGAGCACGAGGCACCGAGAGAGGCTCAGCGCAGCTGGACGGTGCTTTGCCACCCAGGGCCAGAGGCCCCCTGCAGCTGCGCAAACTGCAGCGATAGGTTCTATTAGCATCTGGTAGCGATGGGAACTGTAAAGACTGACGTGAAGTATGTGCTTGTGGTTGCCAGGGACGCAGGCGGGAAGACTTGCCTGAGCCACACAGGGTTTCTCCCCATGATGTACAGCAGGGAGGGTGATGGAGTATTTATCAAAAACTCTTACCCAGGCATGTCGCCTCCCTGGGGACAGATGAAAGCCAAGAGCCCACTTCCCCTGATTACAACGATGCACTGACAATCTAGGAAAAGTAGGTACCTTGGGCAGGGGGTAAATGGGCTCCTAGGGTGGGTACTGCCCCCGCCCCGGGGCGTGGAGCCAAAGAAGCATAGGGACAGTCAGAGGCTCAGGGATGTCTGAGAGGACAGAAGGCTGGAGGGCAGGTAAGAGGCAGGGGCTGGGCTGCCGAGATGGCTGCAAGGAGCCACGGAGACGGGAGTGGGGAGTAGCAGGTGGTCAGAGCGTGATAACACAAAATTGCTTCCCAACGTGAAGCACAGAGCAAAGGCGAGGTGAGAAGATCACGCCTATTGCCAGGACATGGGTATCAGGAGCAGAGGAAGCAGGGGAGAAGTCAGGGCCAGGCAAAGAGCTTTAAAAATACTGCATCTTGCTAAGACCTCCTCCCCCCAGGGCGCAGCCACTGGGTGGCTCAAAGAGGTTCACCTGCCCAAGGTCACACAGCTGTCAGCGGCCGGGGACAGATTTTAAATAGAAGTCCCTCTAATTCCAAAGCCAATGGTTCTTAATGAGAGCCCTAGGAGGCTTTCTGGAAACTTGGGGCACAATTTTGCCCTCTCCATGTAATAACGCCTAAGCATTTATGTATTGAGTCCATTCTGTTAGTTCCTTTTAATTTATCCTTTATGTCTAATTTAGGACACGATGAGTTTTTTTTTTTAAATCATGTGGGCAGAAAGGTTCTAGTATCTCTGAATTTCATTTTAGGAGAGTAGACTTTTTCAAAATGCTTATTATAAAATGGACTGATTGAACTGGGAAACACCACACTATCAAAGCCAGAAAGGTCAGTGGACCACTCGGGCTCTGGCCAAGCCACTCTACCCCTACCTTTGGGACCCTGGAAGCAGAGAGGGCGGCCTGGAGCAAGAGGAGGACAGGGCATGTGCAGGAGCAGAGACCCTCTGTCCAGACCACTCTAGGCCCCCACTCACTGTGGCTGGCCCTTCCCAGAGGAGCGGGCCCCAACCCAACAGCCCCACCCGCACCCTAGTATAAATCCCACCTTTGGGAGGGTAAGGTGGCCCGCACACCTGACCATGCAGGTGACATCTTCACAGGAGCCATCCTGCACACACTAGTCTTGCCCTGGTTGCTCAGAGACTCACTCCTAGCTCGTGTGTCATAAGCAACCCTTCCCCCGAGCAGCTGGTGTGGTGCCCAAGAAGCCACACTATCTTAAAGGTCAGACTTGGTGAGACAAGTCTGGACACAGCGCGCTGTTGGGCATCGAGGATTTGGAGATGGCGGGTGCTTCGGGGGGGTCCTCTGCGGCTTCCCTTCACTCCCGTGACCCACCACAGGCTCTAACTGTCCATTCTCTGAGAACAGGACTGACCGCTTAATCCAAGGGGAGCTGCAAGGCAGAGCCGGCCCTGGGTGGGACCGGAGGGTTCCAGTCACAGGGGCCAAGGGGGAAACTGAGGGAGGAAGGTGATGAAGGATAGGCGGAGGCAGAAGGCAGCTTCTCTCAGAAGAGACAACACACACACACTCAACAAGGGCAAGACACCAGGGTTCCAGAAGAGGGGGTGTCCCACCTCATCTCCTCACTGGGCCTCAGTTTCCCTTTGAGACATGAAGGAGCTGACCAGAAGACCTCTAAAGGCCTCTGCTTGGTGGTGACAACCTATGAGCTGGGGAGTCCGATGGCAAGGACAGTGAGAGCAGAGCGGGCTCACGGTCACTGCAGGAAGTGCCAAGGTCTGGGAGTCACGCCCAGGCTCCTTCCTGGCCCGTTCGTCCATCCCTGCTGCCACGGCCTTGGCCAAACCCTCAACACGGCTTACCTGGCCTGCAGCACAGGCTTCCTCCCAGCTCTCCCTGACTCTGTCCTACCACCAGCCCAAGCCCATCTGGCTGCCTCCATGTCTCTTCCAAATAGAAACATGAGGAAGTCACCTCCCAGGCTGACTCCCCACCACGCCCATGATAGCGCCTCGACTCCATATTGGACAGAGGACTTCAAAACCCCCCTTCGACCTCGGCTCTCTCACGTCGGGCCTCAATGAATGTGAGCTTCCCCAGGCTCCTCTGCCACATGCACTCCCCCGACATTTCTCTCTAGAATCATCTTGCTTAAAAGTAGCTCAGATGTCACCTCCCCTAGGAAGCCCTTCTGTTTGCCTCCGTGGAGCACAGCATTCGCTACTCGGTTCACATTGTGCACTGCCCTCAAGGGGCTGCCTCCGTCATTAGACCCTGAACGCCCCAAGACAGAGGGGGACCTCACACACTGTCCCAGACACGAGGCAGGGAAGACAGGCCTTTCCAAACCCCAAGTGCAATCTTGGCCCCATCACCAGCCAGCTAGCTTTGTAGCTTTGGGTAAGTCCTACCTTGTCTCTGGACCTCAGTTTCCTCATCTGTACAATGAGTGCCCAGGACGCGATCCTGAGGTTCCATTCTGGTCTGATGCTCTGGGCTCTGAGTTGGGGTGGGCCCTGCCCCTCCCTCCCCACCTAGCAGGACTCTGAGACACAACCTGGGTGGCATGAAGTTCACCATTCAGGGCGTAGCTCTCCCTGATTGTCCCTGGGGCAGACACACTTCAGCACAGACATGCTCAGGCGGAGCCCCTGCAGAGATCCATCCTCCCCGCTCTGCAATCTCCCAGGGTTAATTAGCCTGCGGCATCTACAGGGCTGCTTTCTCCTTTAATAGCCAATTAGATCTTGTTAGCGCTATTGTCATTTGCAGGGCAAGTCACAGAGGTGCTGCATCTTGCAGAAGTAGGTAGCCCGGATCCCTCTGCCGGCAAGGGAGAGCTAGAGAGGCCTGTGCCTGGAAAGGACGAGCACCAAGGGAGGTCCCCTCCGGAGGAGAGCACCTCCAGGCCCCAGGGTGGAGGCCCGTGCTTTGCCAGTCCACAGGGCAGGACTTTGTGTGAGCACTGTGGGGTCCCTCCAGCCCTTGCTGGTGCTTTGTGGGGCGGGAGCCCACAGTGGGGCCCATGGGCAGCGGTCTGCACGGCGACTCCCTCTGCCAGCCCCACCAGGCCTCTCCACAGGGCCAACCCACAAGCAGCCAGGCCGCGCTGCTCCTGACCCCACATCTCATGCTGGTTACACAGGGTGTTGGCCTGCAGCCGCTCCACCTCAAAACAGGGCTCTGGTGGCAAAAAGGAGGCAGGGCTGTCTCTGCCCATCTCTACCTCGCCACCCACGGCCTTCTTCCAGGCGGGCTGACCTCTCCTCCTCTTCTGCAGAAATGAAATTTCTGACAAGCATGGCCTAGAGCCCCCTTGGTGCTAAAGAGCCGATGTCTTGATGTGGCCAAAGAAACGTCTCTCTGGCTTCGCAGGGAGGACAGGGTGAGCCTTTTTGCGGGGGCCGGGGTGAACTGTGCATCTTGGAAATGACCCTGAGGCCAGCCACGTAAGGCCCTTCATGGCAGGTCGCGGCAGACACCCTGGTTGGAGGGAGAGCCGGGGCCTCTCAGGGAGAGCAGGCTGACCCCACGATAGACCAGAAGGGGCGGGGGGCGTGCCTCCAAGCACAAGCCCAGGGCCACCAAGCCCCTATTTACAGTTCCTCTGGGATTGGGCAACAGCTGGCAAACTCGCAGTAGGAACACACGTTGGCCACCTCTGTCTGCAGGCGCAGCCCTGGGCCTGGAGGAGGGGCTGCAGTGAGGGCCAGCAAGGGCTCTTAGCTAGGGGTCTCTGGGTCTCCTCCTGCGGGGACTGTGGACCATAAATAGCACAGGACCCTGACGGGAGACGGGAGGGGTGAGGTCCAGAAGCGGCTTCAGATGAGGCTCAGGATCTTTCTTTCCTTGCCTTTTTTTTTTTTTTTAACCTTCCTAAACGCTCTGCAGGGGAAAAGGAAATAATCAGGTTCCTGTGATCAAGCCTGAGGATGATAAAGTAGGAAGAACTCCAACCACAGGAGGGAACGGGGAATCATTAGGGGGAAGGCTGCAGTGTTTTATGGTCTGTGTTGCTCTTCTTTGCCTCGCGATCCTTTTTTTTTTTTTTTTTTAAGGGAAACAAATTAAAGGACTTGGATTTTAATGAGGCTACAGAAAGATAAAAATTACCTCGAGTTTGTTGGCACGGGAATGGTCTCCAGGCCGCTTCTTCCTGCCCAGCCTCCCACGAGCTCCCCTGCGACCTCCAGGAGACTCATGTGTCTGCCTCACTACACCCGAGTGACCTATGAATCAGGCTCCAGGAGGCTGGTGTTGGATGGAAGGGAGCTCAAAAATCTCATTAATTTCTGGTTCTCAAAGTGTGCTCCCAAGAGCACCCTCGGGGGCCACAGCTGGATGTTGGGAGGTAGGGAGAAGGGAGCCCAGTCCCCAGCCCTGATGTCCCACTTCGACCTCATTGGCTCAGTTTGTACCTATGGGGATTCTGTGTGTGACTTTATTTGAACAAAACGTTGAGCCACTAAAAACAAGTTTGGAAAAAAAAAAAAAAAAAACTCCGATCTGGTCTGATGATCTCATTTTACAGATAAGGGTGTCTGAGACTTTCCAAGTGGGGAAGAGCTCAGATCACACAGCAAATGAATGGAAATCTGAGACCCAAGCCAAGGTATCCTGACATTCAGTCCATCGTTGTTCTTCTGACGCTACCCTCCCTCCACCAACCATGTTATCTGTTCTTGTGGTTTCCTCCACTGCCAATGCCAAAGCTATGCTTCCAATCCAGACCCTCCTTCATGTTTCAGAGCTGTGTGTCAGGTGTTTACTGGATGTCTCTACTTAGATGTCCGTGGCCACCTGCTCTCCCCCACATCTGCTGCTCACTATCTGCCCCTGCTGGATGCCGGCCTCCGTGGATGGACCATGCAGCCACCCGAGCGCCCAGTGGCAGCCCCAGGATTTTTACAGGAGGGAATAAAAGGCAGTCGGGCTGAAAGGGGGAATGGGGCTAGTGATTGCGTCTTATAGCTGAGTCTACACGGCAGGCACTCTGCTTTTCCTTCAGTTACAGACCTAATCAGGATGCCGAGGATGACTCAGCCCCTGCAGTCATCCAGAGGAGAAAATGAGAGACATCCTTACCTCCTCCTTCATGTTCACCACCACCCCATCCAATCAATGACCAAATCCTACCGAGCGGACCTCCAAAATGATGCCTTACTTCATCTTCCTTCCTCTCTCTGCTCTACAAGACAGGTCCAGGCTTCCTCACCTCTCCCGTATCCTGCTTGAGAAGGCAGGACTCTGCCTTTCTTACCTACCTCTGTATTCCCAACACTCTCCAAGTGCCAGACACAAAGCAGGTATTCAGTAAATATTGATTCAAAGGATGAATGGACAGATTGGTACTTGGACAGATGGATGGATGGACAGATGGACTACTGTAAACTTCTCTTGATTGGTCTCTATTTTTTTTTAATTTTTTTAAATATTTTATTTATTTATTTGATAGAGATCACAAGTAGGCAGAGAGGCGGGCAGAGAGAGAGAAGGGGGGAAGCAGGCTCCCCGCCGAGCAGAGAGCCTGATGCAGGGCTTGATCCTAGGACCCCGAGATCATGACCTGAGCCGAAGGCAAATGCTTAATCCACTGAGCCACCCAGGCGCCCCTGGTCTCTATTTTTAAATTTTACTACCCTCAAATATGCCTTCCACCTTACCACCGAGATGACTTATCTAAAATGTAAATTGCTCTCCTCACCTAAAACCCTCTTCAAGGGTTCACTGTTAATCCCAGAGTTCTTTGACACAAGTGGCACACTGGGCCTCCATGGCTTGGCCCGGGATTCCTCTCCAGTCTCACCTCCCTGACTGTCCTACTTTTTATTCCCCTGTGGCATATACTTTTCCTTCACCTGACCCACTTTCAGTCTTCTTATAAACCCAGCTCAGGGGATATCTTCATTGGAAACCATTCCTGTCTCGGCCACCCCTGTTCTGGGTTGGCGGGTGCCTTGCCTCTGGTTCCACACTGCCGATCGCCATCCCTGCCATTGCCACACTGAGTTATCATGATTGGATCACGTGTCATCTCTCCCACTAAACTGCTCACTCCTTGAAAACGAGTCCTCGGTCTTACTCATGTGTCTCCCCAACGCCCAGCACAAAGACCAGCATAATGACGATAGCTGGGTTTGAAGTGAGGGCATGTGCCCCCACGTGGCCTCAGAAATCTTCCCGAGAGCTGAGTGTGCTCTGGAGGGAGGGGTGTCTCCACCATAGAAGAGCCAAGTCTTTCCCTTGACATTTCCTGATGGGGCACTGCTCTTGTGTGTTTATTCTTATGATGGGGTGAGACAGGGAGGTGGCGGGGGGCACCAGAACAGTGGTAGATCCTTCCTTACCTCCCACCAAGCAACAAGGAAGGTAGCCATTATACCCGGTACCACTGAACCTTGGCTGGTTGGCCATGCTGGGCCATGATGTCCTCCCTCTGCTGCCTGGCTGGTCTCGAAGAGAATGGGATGGGAGACCCACCATAGAGGGTCCATGCTCAGGCCAATCCAGTGCATAGGAGGGTACAGACATGGCGGCCCCAGTGGGAAGGAGGAAAAGGTTGGGTACAGCATCAACTTGTGGGGAAAATTCCCAAACTCTAGGATTGAGAATGCTCTCCAACCAGCTCAGCAGTAGCGGTTGGGGTAGTACAACGATATCCCCAATACGCCCCTCAAGCCAGCGGCAGGGGAGCTGGAAGCACAGGCATCCTACTGCATAAGAGGCAGGAAATAACTTGAGTTCAGGATACAGGAACAGGCATCAGGACTAAAGCAAGTGAGTTTGTCATCTGGATCTTTTTTTTTTTTTTTTTTCCTATCAGACCATGCCTGAAGAAAGACACTAGTCCCCCAGAATCTGGGTTTAATGAAGACAAAGGAAACAGAGTCCTCACCTTAATGTTGCTCTGGGTTGTAATGTTCCGTTTGCAAAACTGTCTCTCTCACTTTCCTGGAGGAGGCTACATCGAAAGAAAGGCTTTTTGGACTCATCTCATGGCCTGAGTTCAAATCCCAGGTGTGCCATTTATTACCTATACGCCCTACAGGAAATTATTTTACAATGTTGAGCCCCAGCTTCCCTAACAGCCAAAATGAGACAGAACACATACCTCATATGCTTGCGTGTGAATCATGAGCCACTGTACGTGGCGTGTCTTACACTGTGCCCGGGACATTACAGGCACTAGGTACCTGCTGCTCGAGCCTCCTTCTACCCTCAATCCTCCTAATCTCAGCTTCTGCACCCTTAAAGACTCCTCATCCCCATCGCAAGTCTAGGAATTGGCCCACACGGAGAATAAGCCCATTGCACGGGAAGGGAAAGTTTAGGGTAGATTATTGGAGAATAGTGAGGCCAAGATAAAACAAGAAATACACAAGAGCATCATCGGGAGAAAGGAGCACAAAGCCTCCACAACAGGAGTCCCTGGCTACCCCCCATTCAGGTCATTCTTGGAACATACTCTGAAGTTTGGGCTTTCCTGTTTTTAAGATTTTTTTTTTTTTTTTTTTTTTTTTTTTTTTTGGTCAGAGAGAGAGGGAGAGAGAGCGAGCACAGGCGGACAGAATGGCAGGCAGAGGCAGAGGGAGAAGCAGGCTCCCCGCCAAGCAAGGAGCCCGATGTGGGACTCGATCCCAGGACGCTGGGATCTTGACTTGAGCCGAAGGCAGCTGCTTAACCAACTGAGCCACCCAGGCATCCCTGGGCTTTCCTGTTTTTAAAAGAAGCTATGGAGGGGCGCCTGGGTGGCTCAGTGGGTTAAGCCTCTCCCTTCGGCTCAGGTCATGATCCCAGAGTCCTGGGATCAAGACCTGCATTGGGCTTTCTGCTCAGCGGGGAGCCTGCTTCCTCCTCTCTCTGTCTGCCTCTCTGCCTACTTGTGATCTCTGTCTGTCAAATAAATAAATAAAATCTTAAAAAAAAAAAAAAAAAGAAGCTATGGAGAGAGTCTGAATATAAAGGAAGGTAATAAAAATGATTAAAGGAATTAGAAGCCTTGACCTACAAAGAGAGGTTAAAGGCACATAATATGGAGCCCAGAGAACCGGGGCCTGCGAGGACATGATAACTTCCCATAAATATGCGAGACAGAGCCACATAAAAGAAGGGCAAGAATTATTTCAGGCAGCTTGGGACACCATTAAAAGAAGAAATGGCCTGAAACTAAAATAAGAGAAAGTTAAATCTGGACCTTGGGAACAACGGCTGGTGGGGGGAGTGGGGGGACAAGACGGCACCTGGCTGTTGGTGCCAAGTCATCAGAAAGCGAAAGCCACAGGTCCCAGGGCTGTTGTCCCCGTTTGGGAGAAATGGCCCCTTCGGGACCCATCTTGGCTGCTCAGAAGATGTTCTCACTCTCCACGCTGAACACCTGTTTCCAGGCATCCGACTCATGACAGCCAGGGCCACTAGCTCCGGCTGCCCAGCTGCCCTCGGCCCAGCCTCAAATTCGCTCTGGAAATAGAGACAGGTGCAGCGAGGTCCTGCTGCAGCAGCTGGCCCGGCTGGCGGGAGCATAAGGCCAGGAGGGCAAGGCCACCAGTCTGAGCTCCGCATGGGCTTTGCCAGGGTGGCAGTGCGAGAACATGCCAGACAGGAGCTATCCCCACGGGTGCAGAGGTGCCTAAGAGCACAAGGACCATTCCCAAACGCGCGGCTGCGGAGCATTATATGTGAATGCTACTCATACCCTTAACACGCTCTCTCAGAAGTGAGTGGTTTTTGTTTTTGTTTTTGTTTTTAAGATTTTATTTATTTATTTGACAGACAGAGACCACAAGTAGGCAGAGAGACAGGCAGAGAGAGAGAGGAAGGGAAGCAGGCTCCCCGCTGAGCAGAGAGCCCAATGTAGGGCTCGATCCCAGAACTCTGGGATCATGACCTAAGCCGAAGGCAGAGGTTTTAACCCACTGAGCCACCCACGTGCCCCATCAGAAGTGGGTGTTTTTATCCAGTGTTTCAACACCATATACCAAAGCTTCTCCTGTGCCAGGTGGGTGGGGGGCTGCCTTCCACCTGAGGGCCTCAGGCCTTGGCCATGGCTGTTGAGGGCAGCCGTGGTTCTCCACTAGGGTTCTGGAGTGACTCCGGGAGCCGGCGCTGCCTGTGTGAGCATCTCCCCAACCTGTTTGCACAGATCCTCCCACTCAACCATAAATCCCTTTTACAGTTCTTCTCAAAGCTCACGTAAAATTTATCTTGCTTTCTGCCTGAAATTGACTAAAAAAAAAACCCTTTAATTACAATAAGAGACACCTGGAGCAAAACACATGGAAAGCCCATTCAATACTCATTTATTCATTCGATCAATAAATATTTATCGAGCACCGGGTACCCACGGGCATTGTGAGGCTGATGGAGGCTACAAGATGAAAGAGGCATTCTCCCTGCCTTCAAGGAGATTGCCACGGTGTGGGTCGGGCTGCTGCCAATGGAGTACAAAACGCCGTAAGACAGGCAAAATGTGAGGGCTTTTAACCAAGGAGCAAACGATCAGGTAACGCAGAGAAAAAATGACTCATTCTGATGGGGAAGATCAGGGACGTTTTCAGAGAGGAGGTGACATATGATCTGGGTCTTAAGTCGAGAGTGGAATTTCATCAGGTATAAGAAATGCCAGGAACGAAGCTATGGGGGCAGGAGAATGCTGGTTGTCGACAGGAAGAGTGAGTGGCCCAATAAGACCAGAGCAGAGAACAGGGCCCCAGGTAGGGCCAGGGAAGGTACAGAGGGGAATGGTAAAAGGGAGGGACATTATGGTCAGATGGTGGAAGGGCTTAACACACACCAAAGATGATGTAGTTTACTTAATCCCCACTTTACTTGAACCCGAGGTGGTTCTGGAGCTGTGAACGGCAGGGGCCAGGTCTGTAGACCAGAAAGAAAACTCGGGTTTGACGTGTACAACACGCTCAGGAGGTGAGAGATCAGAACCAGGGGGAAGGTTCTCCCAGGCAATGGGTCAGAAAGACCCAACCAGGGCAATGGCAGAGACAATGGGATTTCTGTTTCTGCAAAGTGGTGGGCACGTTATGGTTACCCTAGAGCACCCCATTTCCTCAACCTGTTCCTTCTGCCTGGAGTGCCTTACACACATACCCCCACCCACCCAGCTCACTTTGGAGGTCAGCTCACGCGTTTCCTGGCCCACCCAAGCCCTGTCCTGCTCTGGGCACCTAGCACCAGCACTTAGCAGCCCCCTGTTATTCGTCATCTGTGTTACTTGTCGACCTCTGCCATCAGACCGTGAGATCTTTAAGAGTTAGACTTTGGTCTTCTTTATCTCTGTATTCCCAGGACCTGGCCCCAACTGGACACGTCCCTGGAGCACACTCTGTGCATATGGTTTCTCTCTTTCTTTCACACCCACACACAGAAGCACACTCCATTGGGGTACACTTAGGGGCCAGTCCCGTGTCCAGGGCCTCTCCGCCATCCCACCCACACTGTGAACCCCATCGCCCTATTTCCAGTATAAATTATCCTGCCTAGCTACTCTCCACCCCATTAAAATATGATGAATTGTTTTCAGCTCTCATGCAGGACTCCATATTGGGTTATCTGGGCTGAAACACAATCTGTTTGCTGATATCAAAATGCCGCTGCTCACCCGGGGGATTAACACTCTGACGAAATCATTAGAAACCTGATGGAGTGGCGAGGCTTCCAGAGCTTGCCAAACGCTCATTCCTCAGCCTAATGAATGCCTTCCTTCAGGGCACGTGCTTACAACCTATCCATTTCCCTGCTTCCTTCTGGCCGGGCAGTCCAGAGACTCTAGTGAATGCTTCAAGGAAGGGTCACCCCCAGTTGGCTGGGCCACCTATTGAGACCCCCAGCTAAGAATTACCCTTGTAATCCTGTGGGTTTCATAGGTTAATAATAAACATCTGTTTCTACTTCCAGGTAGGATGGGATAGTTTATGGCAGATCAATACTTGCACGGAGAACAAGTAGAAATGCTAAATAAAATACAATAATTATCTGTTTCAAGGCATCACAGACCTGCTGGAGCAACAGGGATCAGAGAGGACAGGATGACAGAGAGGGGAAATTGAGGGGGAGTGAGCCGATGTTCTGTAGCTGCTTCTAACCTGGAGGGATTTGCCATTTCTGGGCACAGGATGAGAGGCTGGGAGTCCAGGCTTTGCACTGGCATAGGGCTGCTGCTAGGGGACAAAGAAAGGCAGGACAGCCTCTGGCAGACTTAGCACTACAAAGAGGAAATTAGAAATGTAAGGGGCCTCAAATGTACGGCCAGTTTTCCCGTGAGGTCATCTACAGAATTCTAAAGCTGAATGGAACAGAAGGACAAGAAACAAACAAACAAAAAAACCTTAGCAGAAAGCCTCTATAAAACAGGTTTTCTTGACATCTCAAGGTGCTGAGGAGAGAAGACTAGAATCAGGACCCAGCAGAGAAGGGAACCAGTGAACACACTAGGTCCTCAATTAATGCTGACTATTTCCTCAGAAAGGGGCGAAGTAGACTAAACCTTATCAAAACACAACAGAGCTGGGACTCAGTCCAGTCTTTAATTAGATTAATATCATTGGTTGTACTCTGCCTAACAAAAAGTAAATCCTCTCTTGAAGGTCACAGTGTCTACAGCCTATACGATGTCTGCCATTAAATATTAAAAAAAAAAAAAAAAATTAGGTATGCCCAGACATAGAATAATATGACCAAAATCCAAGAGGGGGAAAAAAAACAGACAATAGAAACAGACCCATAGGTGATCCAGATATCAAAGTTAAAAGGACTTCGTGATAACTTTGTTGGAAAATGGTAAGAAAGTGTAGAAAACAGATGAAAATAAAGAATTTCACCAGAAAATTAGAAACTATAAAAAGAACCACCTGGAAATTTTACAAGTGAATAATAATAAATGTCTTAAAAAACTGGCGGTTTATGAAAGGAACATGGTAAAGTGGGAAAAGCACTGAGACCCAAGAGTATAAAGGCCACGGCTGTGGTCCCTGGCTCTACCTGTATCTAAGAGAGCCCAGGAAGTCACTCAAACTTCTCTGAGCTTTGGTTTCCCCATTTGTCAAATACAATAGAGAGCTACTCTGTCTACCTCAGGGCACAAAAAATTATAATGCAATAACATACATGAAAGCTCTTTATAAATTACCAACTGTTATACAAATAGAAGTTACCATTATTATAATAGTCTGACATCAATTCAAAACCAAGTGTTTCTGCTCCATCACCAGAAGGATTTTATGTCTCTGATAGGTGATTAGCATGCCCCTGACTAATGCCCATGTCATCACAAAGGGTTTTGACCAGAGAAAGCTAAGAAAGGAATAATAATAAAACAGCCAATGCTCAGTTAGGGTGGGGTTTAGTATTCGCTCGGTGGGTTATCCCCAGACAATCAAAAATCCTAACCTAGCTTCTCCCACTGCTCAGCAGGCTTCTGGATCATCCCCTTCGTTTTCCAGATGGTGCATGCTGATGGAATGCAAACCCACATTAATGTATGCCAGACGAAACATAATCAGCAAGGTAAATCTGAATCTCAAATACCTCACTGCCTTCCAAAGGCAACAGCAGTAATGTCGAGACAGTCTGTTATTTTGATTCTACACCCTCCGCTAGTATATGTAATGAAGAGTAATGGATTAACTTCCACCTGTAAAGGCAATGCAGCCCGCCCCCCACCAGCAGGACATCTGAGCTTCCAGGATGTGGAATGAATAGGCACTGTGCTCGGGCTTTTAGAGAATAAAGCTTTTGTAAGGTCATAGGCTGGTCTGAGTGGAGCTTTTAGTCTCATAGGGAAGATGTCACGTAACCAAATAAATACAAGGTATAAAGTGACATCAGAGTGACAGTTAAAGAAGTACAGGAATTTTGTGGAAAAGCTGATTCAGGCCTGAGTTGATCACAGACTTGGCCAAGGTAGCAACAGATCTTCCCTGAAAGATAGCAAAATTGGAAATAATCCAAGCAGAGGGAAGAGTTTGAGCAAAGACACAGAGCTAAGAGAACACCAGATGGGTACCAGGAATTGAGTTCAGTTCGGTAGAGGTATCAATCATGAGTAAAAATGTTTCTAAAAAAGAATCTAATATTTATTAAGCACTTACTACGTGTTACCCTTTTATATCCATTATCCCAACTGGACTTGGAAATAATCCTTGAAAGGTTGTACTATTCATCTTGTTCTATAGAGGTAAACGGAGACTCAAAAGTAAATTAATTTACCTGTGATCCTTCAGCTGGCACGTGAAGAGAAGGACTCAGATACAAACATCTTTAGCATAGCGCATACACTTCCTGCCTGAGGGTGACCTCACTGACCCACCACCTGAGTGGTGCTATCGCACATGTGGGACCTCCTGCTGGAGCTTGAGGTGCAGAGAGGTAGGACTGCAGATAACCTGGAGGCTGTTTACATCCACAGAGTGGACAAGACAGCCCAGAAAAGGTAAGGAAAGGATAAAGGGCTCAAGAAAGAAGAATAACCAGAAAAGAGACAAAGAAAGAGTCAGGAGTAGAAAGTGAGAAGGGGTCAGGAGAAGGATGACCCTGGCCTTAAGGAAACCATGATCAACAGAGATCTAAATGGAAATCGAGATCAGAAAGGAAGAGGTAGTCAAGACTGTACTAGTCACAAAGAGGTAAAAAAGGATGAGAGGATGAAGACCAAGAAAGCGCCATTTGGTTGGCAGCTTTCTTTAAATGGAGAGAAGAAAGCCCCCAACAGGGTGTATGCACGGTGAGAAAGCTGGTCTGAACCAAGGACATAGCCACACCCAAGGCAGAGCTTCCAAAACTTTCCTGATGGCTGACAGCTTCTAGGCATGTTTATCAAAAAATATGAATTTCCGGGGCGCCTGGGTGGCTCAGTGGGTTAAGCCGCTGCCTTCGGCTCAGGTCATGATCTCAGGGTCCTGGGATCGAGCCCCGCATCGGGCTCTCTGCTCATCAGGGAGTCTGCTTCCTCCTCTCTCTCTGCCTGCCTCTCTGCCTGCTTGTGATCTCTCTCTGTCAAATAAATAAATAAAATCTTTAAAAAAAAATAAAAAAAAAATATGAATTTCCAAGTCTTGTCCTTGTCCCACCAATCAGAATTACCAGGGAGGAGAGTCTGGGAAGCAGCCCGAAAGATTCCTTTTTCTTTTAAGTAGGCTCCAACGCAAGGCTTGAACTCATGACCCTGAGATCAAGACCAGAGCTGACATCAAGACCTCAACTGAGATCAAGAGTCAGACGCTTGGGGCGCCTGGGTGGCTCAGTGGGTTAAGCCTCTGCCTTCGGCTCAGGTCATGATCTCAGGGTCCTGAGATCGAGCCCCACATCGGGTTCTCTGCTCAGCAGGGAGCCTGTTTCCCTGCCCCGCCCCCAGCTCTGCCTGCCTCTCTGCCTACTTGTGATCTCTGTGTCAAATAAATAAAATCTTAAAAAAAAAAAAAAAAAAAGAGTCAGACGCTTATCCAACTGAGCCACCCAGAGGTCTCCAAAGGATTCTTAAATCACCAAGACTATTTCAGTGTTTCTCAAACTTGAATGATCATGAGAATCACCTGGGGATTTGGCTACTCTGTAGGTACTGATTTTGTAGGTCTGGGGTAGGGCTTGAGGGTCTTCATTTTAACATACTCCCAGGTGATGTCAATGCTGCTGGTCTGAGAACCATGTTCCCACCGCATGGGGAACAAGACATATTTTTAATGACAATGGAGCAGACCAAGGCTTACTTGTCCCAGACAGGTAGGTAACAACACCTGACTCGTGGCAGCTTTTGTCTTTCTACCGCCTGAGGACCGGGTTCCTGGCTCCTTTCCACACTCACCAACAGATGGCAGCAGATCTAAACGTCATGTTCCATGAAAAAGCAGACTCCATTCCATTCCATCTGAACTCCCTACACGCCATGAAGAGCACCCTGTATTCACTCTCCCAAGATACGTAATTGGATCAGGTGAGCACAGAAAAGCTTCCCTTGACACTTCAGTATAGCGAGGGTGACTTCTCCCTCCGCTAGGCTCATACTATATATGATCTCTACTGTTCATTGGGCGCTTAAGATATGTTTTGTCTCACTATAGTTATTAGATTGTCTGGCATGGTCTTTTCCTATGTGTCAGTATTGTCTCCACAAGCTCTCAGAGGTCAGGGATCAAATACTACTCTTTTTCTTTCGAATCTTGACTTGCGGTTTGCTCATAATATTGAGTATGAATATTACTCATATTCATGTAATATGTAATTTTATTACATATTACATGTAATATGTAACTTACATTTAATTAACGTTAAATTAATTAAGTGTAAATTTAATTAATTAAATTAAATGTTTTTTTAATCAAATGCATATGCTATTTGTTTCACTTTTTCTTCCCAGGAACAAAGAACGCTTACCAGAAAGTGTTCATGGTCTGGAAAAGTTCTGTTCATACTTGCAAGTCTGCATTCATGATTTATCCCTTGAGAATCGTCCAACACATCACTAGGGGAAACTTCTCCTAGCCTGGCAGAGACTCCAGGGCTAACATGTACTTTATCCAGGACAGGATGGGAAGCCACGATGTAGGACATAGTATCCGCTGGTTACCAGAAGAGAGACTGGTTTTTCGAGACATTTGTTTACTTTTTTATGGCTAACCCAGCATCATTAGCTAATATGCTTCTCAGACACAAAATTCACAACTTTCTAGTCTTTCTTGCAGGTTAAAATATTTTGACTGGTTGAGACTCATACTTTAGTTGGTTTGTTTTTTGTTTTCTTTTATGTAGGCTCCACACCCAGTGTGGAGCCCAACCTGGGGCTTGAACTCACCACCCTGAGATCAAGACCTGAACTGAGATCAAGAGTCAGATGCTTAGCCAACTAAGCCACCCAGGTGTCCCTCATGTATACTTTAGCTTTGTGATTTATTGTGGATGCACTAGACTAGGTCTCTTTTGCAAAATGCCCCGTGAGCCTTGATCATCCTTCTTTTCTGAGCAAACATTTCAGGTTGCTCAGCTGTAGGTCATCCACACTATTCTCTCCCTAAAAGACTAATAATTATGCCCATATTCATATCTCTATCCAAGACCTCCCTTCTAAATATCACATTATTTCCATTTGACTCCCTGACATTTCCACTTGGATGTCTACAGAATTCCCTGTTTCCCAGATGGAATCCTTCCTAATGTACCCTTCCTAACCCTCTTCCCCAACCAGGGTTGCCCTCTCCCATTCTCCCCTTCTTCATAAATGATCCCTCTGACTACTGAGCTGCTCAAGCCAGAAACCAGATCATTCCTGAGCTTTCCTTCATCTTCCACATCAGTCTACAACCAAGACTGGTCGATTCAACTTCAAAAAGAACTGTTCACCTCTCACCATCTCCACTGTCACCCTCCTAATCTAAGTCAACATCACCTCAGGCCATTATCATCTCCGGATTATTCAATGGTACCCAAAACTATGTTCTGATCTTTCAACCCATGTGTTCATTTGCTCATTCAACAACTGATGGTATATCTCCTCTGTGCTAGTCAAAAGAACAGGAGAAGTTCAGGAAACACTCATAAGCAAACCTGCTACAGTAGAGGTATTTATTTTTGCTTAAAGATTTTATCTGTTGGGGTGCCTGGGTCGTTCCATGGGTTAAAGCCTCTGTCTTCAGCTCAGGTCATGATCCCAGGGTTCTGAGATTGAGCCCAGGGTCCTGGGATCGAGCCCCGCATCGGGCTCTCTGCTCAGTAGGGAGCCTGCTTCCCCATCTCTCTCTCTGCCTGCCTCTCTTTAAAAAAAAAAAAAAAAAAAAAATCTTAAAAAAAAAGATTTTATTTATTTGAGAGAGAGAGAAAGCACGTACACAAGTGGGAAGGAGGGACAGAGGGAGAAGCAGGCTCCCCACTGAGCAGAGAGCCCAAAGCGGGGCTTGATCCCAGGATCCTTAGATCAGGACCTGAGCCGAAGGCAGTTAACTGACAAATCACCCAGGCGCCCCTACACTAAAGATATTTATAAGGCATGATGACGCAGAAGAAGGGTCTGAGCACTAGGACGGAGCAGAAAATGTTAACAGGGAACACTGCATGGGACACATGACATTTAAACTTCGTTTTAGAGGATTACGGACAAAAGCTTTCTGGGTGTGGTGGCAGATAGAAAAGTAGGGCACTTTCGGGACGCATTGAGCACAGCCCAGAGTTGGGAGAGGAGGTGGCGATGTGACCGGTGGGGTAGGCAAGGGCCAGAGAACATGGGTTACTACAATGAAGTGGCCTATGTTCACCTGAAATTCATATATTGAAACCCTCACCCCTTATACGTCAGAGCATGACTGTATTTGGGGAGACGGCCTTTAAAGTGATGGGAAATTAACATGAGGTCATTAGGGTATGTCCTCATCCACTCCGACCGGTGCCCTTATACCAAGAAGACATTCAGACGCACGGAGACACACCAGGTGTGCACACGCACAGAAGAGAGACCACGAGAGGCGATGGTGAGAAGGTGACCATCTGCCAACCAAGGACAGAGGGCTCAGGAGAAAACCAACCTGCCAACACCGGCAGCTTGGACTTGCAACCTCCAGCCCATGAGGAAATACTTTTCCGTCGTGCAAGCGACCCCGTCTGCAGCACCTGGTGATGCCAGGCCTCGCAAATTATTATGGCTACTATCAACATGCACATGAGCTGGGACCTTATCCTGGAGGTAACAGGCAACCCGGAAGGGGCTTAAGCAGGGAAAGGACTCTTAGTCCATCAATTGGTCCCCATTCACAATGTGGGAACTGTGTCAGGAACCAGAAAGAAGTACGGTCCAATGGCTTATCTGAGAAATTGACATTTTACCGGAGGGACAAACAGGAGTTGCCCCCCCCCCAAAAAAAAAAAGAAAAGAAAAGGGCAGCAGGGCAAATACTGGTCTTCTAGACAAAGAGAACAGTGTGCGTGAAGCCTCTAACACAGGAAGGGCTTTGGGCACGCTGAAGAGACAGACACCAGGTCACAGTGGGGAGCTGGGGGAGACATGCGGATGGAAGGGGTCAAGGCTAGCTCATGCTTCCTAGGCCTCCTAGGCAAATGTGTCTCCTCTCCAGAGAATTCTCCTGGAAAATTCTCAGCCAACTGGAAGGGGTTGCTGGGGGCAGAAGCTGAAGCCACGGCCTCTGGTCACTGCCATCAGCCAGGAAAGCCCTCCCTGAGGCCCAGCTGTCTGCCCATCAACGCCAAGGTGACACCACCAAATGCATTTCTTCCCAGCCAGTGCTCTCAGAGACACCCAGGATTTGCATTTCAATTTGACTCCTTTCGGATGATTCCGCCACAGCTTGGAAATCGCTCCCCCTGTCATTCTCTCTCTGCGGTCCTGTTTTCCCTTTTTTCCCTCCACCCCTGAGGAGTGCTGTTTTCTTCCTTGACATCCTGCTCCTCGATGCAGAGAAAAGTCCTCTTTAACAGCAGTTTTATTGCCCGGTGATATTAACACAATGAAGGAAATCACGGCTAATTTTTATGAATTATCTCATCATCTGCAACTAATTAACAGCTGCTCCAAGAGAAGATGATAGGCTTCCCCTCCAAGACCCTCTACCACCGTGCCCGCCCCTGCCAGCAAGGAGGGTCCTCTGCTGGGGACGGGCACTTCCTCTCCAACAGGGCTCCCCCCTTCCAGCAGCGCTCCCCCCACCACCCCAGTTCTGCACCTTCCTGCCTGCCCCAGCCTGGAGAGGCAGCACCGGGCTGACAGTCACACTCTGCGGTCTCTAGGTAGCCTGTGACGAGGATGATTTAGGTTAGCTGGAAACTTTATTAAAATCCAATCTAAGTGGGCCGCCGCTGTGCTCTGTTCTCATTACCCTCCCTCTCCAAAATCAGGCCTTGGCCTCTGTGCCATGCTGAATGTGTCTATAAAACGGAGGGAACAGGCAGCCAACAGCTAAATGGCACTTAATCAGGGGATAATCTGGGCCCAGGTGGACAGTAAATACTTAGAGGGGCAGAATGAAAAGAGGGAGGGGAGAGGAAACAGCAGAGGGGGACAACGACGGGGAGGTTCACATGCATCTGTTGCAGCCTCAGGAGAGGGAGAGGAACTGCCCAGAAGCCCAGGGCTTCTGGCTGGAGGCAAACCTGGGGGACCACGGCTTGAGAAACGGAGGTCCAGAGAGGGGCCGTGACCCTGAGAGGCAGCAGGTGCACAGCCGGAGACTCATTTTCATCCTGGGCTTTCCTCCCAAGCTCTGAGCGGCCCCACTCGCAGCTACTGGACTGGCTCTCTGTTCCTCCTCCAACCTGACCTGACCCTGTGGGAACCCTCACCTCCAGCCCCCTGGCCTCTGGGCAAACCCCAGGCAGCCGCTGGCTGTGTCTGCAGGGATGAAGGGAAGGGCACTGAGGGAAGAGGAAGAAGGGTGAAAAAGCGTGAGGTCAGCCCACCCCACCGCGCAGGGGCGCCTCCCCGGTGGGGTGGGGGGGGGGAGCGGGAATCAGGCATCAGAGCCAAGCAGGGCAGGGGGTCCCTGAGATGCTGGGCGGAGCATATACCATCTCTAAAGGTCAAACGCTTCCTGCAGAGTATCCCACTATAACTGGAAAGGCCGGAGACAGGCACGTAGTAATGACAGGGAGGATGAGGGCACAGGGAGGGCGCTCCTGAAATCCCCCCTCCCCCCACCCCAAGTCTCTTTCCCTCCCTTCCAAACTCTGAGACAGCCAGTTCACAGCCTCCCTCCTCCCCCCCAACCAGAATGTTCCAGGCTCTCTGCTGTTCTATTTTGAGATGCGTAACTTAGCTCGTTTAGTCCCTGTTTCCTGCCCCAATGTCCCCATTTTCAAAGCCAGTGGGTATACAGTCCCACATGGAACAAACACGTCCCCCACAGCAGCCTGGGATCAAATGAGTCATCCATTTACTCATTCATTCCGCCAGTGTTTGTTTACCACCTGCTATGAGCAAGGCCAAGGAAGTGCAGGTAAAAAGAGAAATCAGTGCTTACAACTCCCATTGCCATGTCCCTGTGAGTCACACACACCCTGGGAAGCGGAGCACGGGAGAGGCCAAAGTCCCTGACATGGAAAGGGTGGTCAGGCTGGTGACCCAGGAGGAGCTCAGAGGTCACCAAGGCCTTGAATGTGAATAAAATCCCACCAGCCCGCAAGGTGAGAGGGTGAGCGTTTCAGGCAGAGGGGGCCGAGGCCCAGACACCTGATGGGCAAGCATGTTCTGGAGATGCCTGTGTGTCTAGCAGGTGGGAGGCATGCTAGTGAGCGGCTACGGGGCAGGATATGGGGAGGAGGGAGTGATACTGAGCAATGATGCCATCTAGGTCTGCAGCCTGCTGTAAAGGCTTCGGACACCCTGGAAAGAAGTTCGCACTTTCCTCTAGAAAGACGAAACCGGGAAACACTCAGGAAGTGAGAGGTGACAGCGAGGGTGGCCGGGGCTGGGAGTGGTAGCAGTGGGCGTGGAGTCATTCAGTGAGTCAAGCTCTCCTCAAAAGGCAGGTCCTGCTCCCCTCAGACATCTGGGTGGGGATGTCTTGGCTCTGGATCCTGGTGCATCAGGGCCTGAAGCCCCCAGGACCCTGCCACCTGCCACCTTCTTGGCTGCCATGCCCCACAGCTTAGGCAGAAGGGGGTCCCACTGTCTGAGTAAACGTTTACCCAGCACCCCGAATGGCACCTTTCCTGCCCCTCCCTAAGTGGCCCCCCAGGTCTGTGTCAGGTGGGTGGGCTGTGCCCGGGGCTAGAAGCTCATCAAGCACCATGGGAGAGCAGAGAGAAGCCAACAACTCCGATCTCCACACTGCTGGGCTCCAGGGACAAGAAGCTCTCCATTATCTTCCTGAGCTGTTCACTCAAGAAGTCAAGCTTCATCAGAAGAGGAGAAGGGTACTGGTTTTGAAGCTGGGCAGGATGGTATCAATGGGCATACAGTCTTCCGAGGCAGACAGGGCTCCAGCCTCACCGGCTGTGGGACCTGGGATATGTTATTGAACTTCTCAGAGCCTCAGCTTTCTCATCTCTAAAATGGGCCTGATGATAGGATTAAATAATTTTGATCAGCACCGTCCCTGGCATGCAATAAATACTTATTAAATGTTGCTATTATTATAAGGCTAGATATTTCTGGCCCCCCCAAAACCCAAATCTCACTCCAAACTCTTCTTCCCTTTTAGAGTGTTCCTTCTCACTCCCATCCCCACTCCCTCTACTTCAAAGAATTGCCCCATTTTATAAAAATTTCTTCAGCGAGGGGGTGCTTGCCCTGTCTTTGGGGCCACCTGCCAAGCTTCCTTCTCCATTCTCCTTCCCCTGGGGCCCTACGCTGATCTTACACAGCAAGCAATCTCTGGGCCCTCTCCTTGGTGGCTTCCAGGAAAAGCAACACCCGCTACATTTAACAGGGCTGAATAAATAGCGATCATAATATATGTTCAGCCATTAGCCGCATAAGTAATCAAAGATCACTGCCATATGATTCCTGGTTAAACATCATTTGAAACCTAATAAATAAGTGACTATAAATAAAGGCGGCACGCAGACTCGCCCCCTCTGAGCAGCGCAGCCTCTGCTCTCATTTTTAGCCTAAAGGTGCCTCCAGCACTAGTCCTACGGTTCAATTTCAAGTCTATTTCTCTCTCCCAAATGTCCACAAAGGAAGCCGGCAAGGGTAGGACCAGGAAGAGGGCTCAGGGGCAGCATCTGCCTTCTGCTTCCTTGAAGAAACTGAGTTGTCCCAGTGACCTTGGGTGGGTAGGGGGGGGAACAGACCTTCTTCATGCCTACCTTCTCCCCACACCTCTCCCTGGGGGCTTCGTGGTGGGCAGCAGGGCTGGGGGCAAGAAAGGGAGGTGCCTGGTGTGGAGGACAGAGTACAGGGTTGCAACCAAAATACTCTGGGTTCAAATCCAGGGTCCTCCAGGTTCTGCATGAGTGACCTTAGTCTCGCCCAGCCTCAGTTTCCATCCCTAAATACCAGCCATTATCAATCCTACCTCTGGAAATTGTTGCAAAATGTTAAATACATAATCCATAGGAATTGACAGGCACATATTAGACACTCAGTAAACGCAAATGTCATTGTATCTCCTGCGCTAAGGCCCTTGAAAGGGCTGGTCCACCACCCTAGCATTAAGCCCGCTTGAGATGGAAGCAGGAGAGGCATCAAGAAGCGCAAATGAAACCCAAAATGCCAATGTGCCCGTGGTTCCTGGATCACCATGTCCCCGCTGCTTGCTGAACCTTTAGCACTGGATGCCTCCCTGTTTCCTACTGCCCCATGGTTCCTTCGTGTCTGTGAGTCCTACCCTTCCGTATTTAGAACGTTAACAACATGTGCTCTGTCCTATATGTCCCGCAGACGTGAGCCCTCTACAGGGCACTGTCAGCATTCAGTAAGTACCCGGAGGTGGAGGGACAGGATGGACCAGCTTCCAGGTCTCCTAATTCCTTGCTCGGAGCAGCACCTTCCTATATCATGGTGCTCCTCAAACCATTAGAGGAAGAAGGATCTGTCCCTTTCTGGAAGGATGACAGGCAGAGTACAAGACAGTCTGCTGAGACCCTGGGGGACGTTATTGTCTCCGGGCCCTGTGGCAGGAAATAAACACATCACTCCAAGCCAGGCCCAGCAAAGCCCATGTGACACGCCCTCAGATAATACTCAGCTTGTAGGTTACTCCTTTAGAACCCTGACACGTTAAATCAACATGATGAAGGGCTTCCTGTTACACAGTCTCTCTCCCTCTCTGTCTCCCGGCTCTCTCTCCCCATGTGGTACAACTGCAGGCATAGTCAGATGGCCGTCCTCTTGGGTTCTCTGTACTCATCAAGGAAATGCACTGGCTTTGGTGCTCTGGGTTGCCTGGTTCTCCTGCGAAATGGTTGACCTTAACGGGAGTCAGGCAGCTTGGGCCAAGGATTAGACTGGAAAGTTTCCTAGCGCACGCACAGCCCACTGCACAAGGCACAGCTCGTGAGAACACTTTCGAGTGGCTCAGCCTCCCATCTTGGAGGCCGTCCAAGCAGAAGAGCAGAATAATGGCCCCCAAAGACGCCCACCGCCTACTCCCAGGAGCCTGCGAATGTGTTACCTTCCATGGCAAAAGGGGTTTTGCAGATGTGATTAAGGTTACAGACCCTGAGATGAGGAGATTATCCTGGATTATCCCAGTAGGCTCAATATAATCTCCCGAGTTCTTAAAATCAGAGAGCCTTCCCTGGCTGGGCTACCATGTGACAACGACTTGACCCCCAGCTCTGAGGAGGAAGAAGGGGGCCACGAGCCAAGGGATGCATCAGACTCCAGAAGCTGGGAGCAGCCTTAGCCAACAGCCAGCAATAAAACGGAAACCTTGATTTTATAACCGCAAAGTACTGAATTCTGCCAAAAACTCAAATGAGGAGGAGACAGACTTTCCCCTAGAGCCTCCAAAAAGGATACAGCTCTGCTGACACGTTAGTTTTTTGCCCAGCAAGAGCCGTGTTGGACATCAGAATTAGACTGTAAGATAATGAATGCTTCTTGGTGAAGCCACTAAATTCATTGTAATTCATTATGGCAAGCAATGGAAAACTACAGTAATAATAATTATGATTATTAACTATGGTAATAATAATTAATAGAACTACTGATAACTATTATTTATTGACCTATAAATTATCAGGCACCATGCTAGCTCTTTTGCATAAGTTATCACACATAAACCTCAACAATCATCCAGGGTAAGTAATATCACTCCCCTTTTATAGGAGAAAACGGGCGCCAAGTAATTTGTCCAAGGTCACATGCTGAAACTATAATTCAGTTCCAACACTGTTTGTCAATAAAGCCCATCCCCATTCTACTACCCTATGACAACATCCAAAAATTATGCTGGCCCCAATGTCGAGCAAATTGTTGCTCTTTTTATAGTATGTATTACTATTTTTTTTAAAGGAACAAAAGGAAATGAACTACTGTTTATTAAATATTACTAGATGCACACACCATGTATTTTACGTATCTCTTCTCAATTAATACAGTAACCTCCCACAGTACACGGTTATCTCCAGTGTACAGATGGGAAATTGAGTGCAAGAAAGGTTCAGTAATTTGCCTAAAGGAATATAGCCAGTAAGGGAGATTCGTACCTATGAATTTTTAATCCAAGAGAGGCACTGGCTCGTGACCCAAGAGGGAGACTCCTGCCCCAGGCTGGAACCACAAACCAACAGTGGCAGCCCTCCCAGAGAGCCTGGCCCACCTGTCCTGCTCAAGCCGGCCCCGGGGGCCAACGCTGCTCTCTGGGCCCATGAGGAAGAAGCTAATTAAGGATAAGGAGAGCTCCAATAGGAGGGATCGCAGATACCTTGACTCATCTCCACCAATGCCACTCACAACCACTTAACAACCTTAATTCCTTGGACATTCTTGGCGTCCAAATTGGCTCTGAAGGGGAAAGTCATATCAACCACGGTTTCCAGGTAAGAGTCCCCTTGGGTTCAGAAACCCCGAGGGCTCCAGAAAGTACAAGCAGCATTCCTTACGGATGGCCTTCGCACAGCTCGCCCCCTTGCCGCGTCTGTTGGCCTGAGACCCCAGGGTGGCTGCCCAGAGATTTGGGGGTTACCCTGAGCAAATCAACTCCCACACAGACAGGCAGCTGCTGTCACTCTGGGCCAAGCCCTTAGCACAGCTTCCTGCTGAGGCCCCCCGGGCTGTGTGCTTCCCTTTTCTGTCATCTCCGGGAAAATCCCTGTTCTTTCATTTATGAGCTGAAAGCTCAAAGTCTCATGTTGTCAGATCCCAGCCACCAGGGGGAATTTACGAGCATTGCCAGCCAAGTGGCATTCCCTCCCCTGCCTGTGTCACTCCCTGCTTAAAAGACCGCGTACTAGAAAAGATGGGGGGAAGCACATCTGGGGAGACACCACAGGTGTCGCAACATCACGGAACTCCAGCCCCAGGCTCTTTACCACAGGTGTCCTTGCACAGGTGACCCTAGGACATCCTACTTCAGGTCCTCCAACAGGGGCATCGGCTCTGGGGGCTGACAGCAAAGCCCAGCCTGTGAAGAGCCAAAGGGGGCGGGGGAGCATTTCACGGGAAGAGGTGGGACCTGGATGGGCTTTCCTTAACCTCCAGAGTGGTCAGCCAGGGCTTGGTGGGAATGGGTCCAACAAGGGGCTTGGAGCCGGAGCAGGAACTTGTGTTCAATTGGAAGCAGTTAAGGGGAGGGTCTGCCTCTGATCTGGGGGTTGCATACCCTGGAAAAAGAAGAAAAGAGAAAACCCATTTGGAGGAGGGTGACCAGGATGCTGAGAAGGAAGGAATGAAGGCAGTGATGATGGATCTCTGGAAGAAAGGAGATACCAGGAACTGTGAACAGTGTTTTGGAGCCCAGCGGTGCCATCACTGGGAAGAGCAGACACCCACTCTGAATGCTCCTGAGCCGCAGACAGGGCTGGGACAGGAAGTGGAAGACACAGACGGACACACAGATTTGGGCTCAACAGAAAGAAAAGACCAACAGTCGGTCTTCAAAGCGGAATGGGTTCGATCGGGGTCCCTGCCACCATCAGGATTGTGACACAGGTGGAGTACAGCACTGGGAACATCTGCTGGCAGACAACAGAGAGGTACCTTGGCCAGCAAAGGAGGCTGCAGAAAAGAGCCAGAAGCAGGTGGCAGGGCCGCAGCTGGGAGGGTGGGTCCAGATTCAGGCCCCCCCGGCTCTCAGAAGACGGAGACAAGCAAGGCCTGACCGTAGAGCCCTGGGGGAGCTTGGGCACCGCTGAGTGCCAGAGTGAGGTCTCAGACTTGCCAACGAGACAGAATCTTGGGCACTGCAGCGGCAACCCAGGTGGGGGTGATTAGAAGTCAAAGGCCAGGTGTTTGGATCTGAGGGAACGAAGGAAGACCAGCAGCCAAGATTCACTCCGATGCTGAGTCATTAACTGCTGGCTTGGGCTTCCTCAGAATGAGACTGAGGTTGGCCCAAGACCTGGAGTTGGCTGCAGGGACTGGAGAACGCAGGACAGGGAGCCAGCAGGGCTACTGCTCTGTCCCTAGCAAGGAACACCTGTTCAGAACCGCTTCTGTGTCAGGGGAGACCATCATCGTCTCTGCCATTGAATGGCAGGCGTATGGGATGCTCCTTTGGGACCCTCCCTGGGGCCAGAACATTCATTTGTCCGGTAGCTATTCAGCAAGTACTTTCTATACACCAAGCACTGTTGATGTGCTGGTGAAAGAGTAGGGAAGAAAAGAAAGAGCTTTTCCTGATGGGAGGATGCAGAAACAACTAGGACCGGTTTGCCAGGTGGCCATAAGCGCTAGGGAAAAAAATCAAGCAAGCAAGTGTGGGGGGGGGGGCGTTGTGGGGCAGGGCATGGCCTGCAGGGGGTGACGGCATGGACCAGGCAGATATCTTGGTGGAGCATGTGTTAGGCAGAGAGCACAGCACGTGCAAAAGCCCTGAGGTGAACACGTCCTTGCCTCTTCGGAGAAAAAGGCAGGGGATTACTGGGGTCGCCGTCGGTGTGGGTGAACAAGAGTCACCACGGTTAGAGAGGAGTTGGAAAAGTAACACAACAGTGGGGCAGACCGTGAAGAGTCCCATGGGACACTGTGGCTGTTTTCTTCGACTCTGGGCTGAGAAGGCACTTGGGGAGGTGCACTGACATGATCCAACTGACATTTTGAAATAAATTTCATTTCTTGCTGCCATTTTGAGAAATGAAAGTGACCAGGTGAGCAGGAAGCAGAGAAACCAGGAGAAAGGCTTTGTGGTAACCCAAGTGCAAGATGATACAGTCTTAGAATAGGAAAGCAAGAGAGAACTGGTAGGAAGTGGCTGGGCTCTGGGTATAGTTGGAGAGAATTTTCTGATGGAAAGGATACAGGATGTCAGAGAAAGAGAGGATGAAGCGTGACTCCAAAGGTTGGCATCTAAGTCCGAAAAGAGGGGATGGCATATTCCAGTGTATGGAGTGGGGGAGAAAGGAGGAGCGGCAGGCATAGAGGTAAACATCCAAACCTTGACTTTGGGTATGCCAAGTCTGAGTTTCTCTCAGACATCCACGTGGGGATGGTGAGTCATTCTAAGTCAGAAAAGTTGATTCCCCAGTCGTGCTCTTCCCTCTACTGCTGTGGAGCCCGAAGGAGAACTGGACCTGCCCGGGGCCGGGCCCTCCGGAGTCAGGGTGGGAAGGATGGGTAACAGGCAGGGACCCTCAGCTCAATGCGGAGTCTGGGATACACTGCCACCCCGCCAGGGTACTTGAGAGGGAAAGGGGGTGCTGCTCGCAGGAGTCTGGCGTTGCGGGAGAAGTCGGGGCTGGAGTTGAGAGGACGCGAGCTAGAAGCACGTAAAGCCCTGAGACCGAAGGAGATCACTAGGGGTGGGTGAGGAGAGAGGTGTGTAAGCATAGGAGCCTGGGGCACATCCCTATCCAGAGCTCAGGGAGACGAGGAGGAATCAGCAGAGGACACTAAGAGGGAGTAGCCGGTGAGAAGGGCAAGAACCAAGATGGAGCGTGACCAGAAGCCAAGAGCAAGAAATGTTTCCAGGGAGAGGGAGGGAGAGGCTACATCAATGCCAGTGAGATGAGGCCTCGGGACAGACAACCGGATGCGGTCCAGCGGGCATCATGGTGGGGATGATGTTCTGACGGGAGGAAGCTCCACGGAGAGGGTGAGAGGACAGGGAATGCAGACAGCTTTGAGTCAGTAATTCTCTTGCAGAGTTTCTGTGTAAAGGGGAGGAGAGAAATGGGATGTTAGCTGAAGAAAGATGTGAGGCTGGGGACGTTTTAAGATGGGAGACCCTTCGAATCCCTTAGCCAGGACCTGGGACTATCACCGCAGTGTGGAAAGTGCCCCTCGAGGGTGGAGAAGACAGACTTGCGTCTCTCAAAAGCTCTTAGGCTCATGGGCTAGATGGAATTCAAATAAGGGAGAGGTGGGTGCTCATCAATGAACACAGTGCAGTGCACACATGAGCATGCGCACGACTTGCCCCCGGAAAATTCTGGAAACAAGAGTTTCCCAACCAGGTGTGGAGCCCCAGCTCCCAGAAAAAGATGAATTTAAAGCAGGTTTTAGAAAAAGGGGAAAGATAGCATTTGGTGGAGGAGTGCAGAAGGGCGGGGGCCCGGGC
Source organism: Lutra lutra (assembly GCF_902655055.1). Lineage (NCBI taxonomy): Eukaryota > Metazoa > Chordata > Mammalia > Carnivora > Mustelidae > Lutra > Lutra lutra. The sequence continues at coordinate 16,489,357 of NC_062287.1, read as the reverse complement.
AGGGGACAGCTGCCGACGGAGACAGGGTGTCCCCAAAGTCCTCTTCGTCATCCCAGCTGTCACTGTCCCGGCACTTACTACACACCTGATGCGGCTCGAGGGACTTTCTCTGGGGTCAATTATTGAACTCTCGTGAAAGCCTGAGCTGGGGACTGCTCTTATCCCATGTTATGGATAAAGAAATTAAAGCATCGAGATATTAAGTGCTTGCCCAAGGTCATACAACGAATAAAGAGTGGAGCTCAGATTCAAACCCAGGCAGTCTGGTTAGAGTTCTTTTTTTTTTTTTTTTTAAAGATTTTATTTATTTATTTGACAGAGAGAAATCACAAGTAGGCAGAGAGGCAGGCAGAGAGAGAGGAGGAAGCAGGCTCCCTGCTGAGCAGAAAGCCCGATGCGGGGCTTGAACCCAGGACCTGGGATCATGACCTGAGCCGAAGGCAGCGGCTTAACCCACTGAGCCACCCAGGCGCCCCCTGGTTAGAGTTCTTGCTCTGGCATCAACACCACACGATGCCAGAGCCTTCCAGAGCCAACCCCAGTGCTACCCAGAACACATCTGCCTCCCTTTTCCTCTTGCCCTCCACGCACCCATCAGTTTGGAATAGCTACAGACATCTGGGAGGCTCTGGGTGGAAAGGGCCAGGAGGAGGGGACACTGAGGGACCCTCTCATGGCCCACCACAAATGGCCACTCAACCCCAACACATGGAGGGAGGGAGGAAAGGAGGGAGAGGAGCTGAGGAGGTGGCTAATGTCTGCCCCTGGGGTAGAGTTTCAGAATGGACTTCAGACCCTCTCCTCTGAGAAGGGTCATGCTAACAGAGAGAATCTCAACTCCCATCAGGAGTTGTGGTGAGAGCGCCCCCATCAGGGCTGTGGTGCCTCCCGAGACCAGCTGGGTCTCCTGGGGCATCCCAACAGAAGTGCAAGCTAACCCCCCTCCCACCCACGCCAGTCTGGGCTCTCTTCCCTCTCCACAGCCCTCCTCATTAATGTGAGCTTAAACGGGCCTCACCAACCCAGCCACCATGACAGCTGGGCGCCATGACTCAGCTGGATGGAAAGAAACCCACAGGGAGACACAGCAGTACACCTGGGCAGTCTCACAGGTGTCTACAGCCTCCTGATACCCAGGGCTCCCCTGCAGCCGTGGCCCAGGCCCCATCAAGTTGACACAGAATGTGTGTCTACTCCTGCAGAGACCGGAGAGTAAGCGCGACCGCTGTCGTTCCTGGAGCCAAGCTGCAAGGCTGTGAGCGGGATGTGGGGGCTCTGCCGACACACACATGTGTATCCCACCCATTCAGGCTCACGAGCACTCGGGCACTTGGCTCACACACACTCAGCAGCTCCCACCAACCCCCCATGCTTCTCCAGCTCCCCGACCCGTGGCCGCAAGGAGAAGGAAAACACGCAAACAGGTCTACACTGACTAAGGAGAAAGAATTAGGAGGGCTATCTTGTCTTATCTGCCCTGTCCAAGCATCTGGGGCCAGATGGGGTCAGGGCTTAGGTTAAGCAGATGGCTGCCTCCATTCTAAGCCCTTATTAATGGTCGTTAATGAGGACACAAGGATAATGAAATGTCTCCCTATGGACATATGAGAACAGACCAAAGTATCCTTCCACAGAATCCCAGGTTCAAAGTGGCCTTCGAGGTAACATGTCCAACCCCCGGCTTTGAGGCTGAAATCCTTGTCCAACCCCTGTGGCCACCTCCAGCTGTGGGAGCTTCTGTCCCCAGAATGGCTCATCCCATCTGCCTGATAGACAGGTTTTGACTTCTCAGCCCAATTTCTCTCTCTAATTTCCACCGTCCCCACACATACCTGAAACCACCACAGGGGGAAGAAAACAGAGCTTGCTAAGTCATTTCAAGACTTTTGTAAACCATCTCACAGAGCTGAAGACAGGTTTTCAAAAGTCTGATGTGATACCGTCATGGCTGTTCTCCCAGACCAGATGCGTCTCTGCCGGGCCGGGCTTCGCCCACCAGAGCAGCAGCTCCTCTCAGGCACGTGCAGAGGGGCAAACTGAGAGCCCAAGGGAACCCAGGCAGCCACATACCAAAACTCATCTGAAAATCAGCTCTATTCTCTAGAACTTTTAGTTATGGAACAAGAGCCCCATTCCTTGGCTCTGATATCCCTACTTCTGGGACCTTTCCCAGCTTTCTCCCAAAGATCATTCACGATCTGTTTAAGAAAACACAACATTTGCTACCATTACTTGCCTATTCTCTTTAGCTCAGCCAGATTTCAGGAGGCCTTGGTGATGGTGTACGGGCCTCCAGTGGCTTTCAGTCCCACCGAGCAAGAACGTACGGCCGACAGGCTATTCAGGACCCCACCACCTTGGCTGTCCCCCAACTCTGCTCCCCAGAACTCCTCTGCTAACCCACCTGGGACATGCCCTCTCCTCTTCTCCCTTGGAGAAGCTTGGGCAAGTCACAAACTCCGTGAACCTCAGGACCTTCTTCCATTAGATGGGCTCACTCCCACCTGCATTGCAGGTTGTTGGGGAAATTGAACTAATACGGGTGTGAGAACACATTACACGTCACAAACCATGGCACAGAACTCTCAGGACGGCTGGAAGTCAGGAACTGTGGCATTGCTGGAGGGGCCCTTTGCTGGCTTACTTCACCTAATGGGGACCCCCAGTTTTCTTTATCAGTAACACGAAACCCACCCGGACAAACTCAATCCTCACACCTCAGCAGAAAAGACTACGGCCTGAAGTCATACTTCACTGATGGGTTCTGGAAAGGTGGAGAGAGAACTCAGACTTTGTGAAAGCATCCTGTATAGCACTCTTGGAAGGAGGCATGCTGCAGGCGAAGGCAAATGACATCATGGGCCTAGGGACTCCACACAGCACCCTGGCCGGGATGCCTACCTAAACACAGCCGGCCTCCCTGCCCCCTGACTACAGGTGTGGCAGCAGGCGTTGGGTGGGAAGCAAGGAGAGACAGCCTGGGGCAGGCACACATGCTTACAGACACACACACACATAGATCTCTTGATTTTTCGGTAAAATATCTACTCTTCTAATTACATATGTTGTTCACTTATCATTAAATGACACTGTTTGGTGTTTTTGAGCATTGACCAATTTCTGGGGAGAGAAATATCCAAAAATGGACTGGTCAAGCTCAACCTTCAAAACCATGCCATCAGGTCACACATCTAGCAAACATTAGGTGGGCACGACTCTGGGGCAGGCACTGGGTTAGACCCAGGAGTACAGACATCATAAAGACAGACACAGATCCCCTAAGGTGTTCAGCAGGGGAGAGATCGGTGTCCCAGAAATCTTTCCATATTCCCTCTCTAGATGACAGATGAAGGAGAAAGTCATCAATTTCTATTTGTCACTAATATGAAAGACCAATGGATTGCCTACCTGCATGACTCCATTTGGAAGGGAGATAAAAAGTTACGTGCCCATCAAAATTCCATAAATCACATCATGGGGTAACATTATTGAGGGGAGCCCACTCCTCAAAACAACAACAACAACAACAACAACAACAACAACAACAAAAAACAAAAAAAACAACCCATGGTGAATCCTTTCTTTGCAAGACACAGAATTCTGCTGGTATATTTGCATCTCAGTGTGTCAGATATATTTAATACACAGCAGAAGAGGATGAAAAAAATGGTGTTTTTAATTCTTCCCTCTTCCCTCCCCCAGTTCTCTTATTATCTCCATCTTTATAACATTTGACTGTTCTATATTTAATGTTCTCTGTACAGAACTTGGAACTCACTGGGGGAAACCAACCAAGTAAAAAACGGTAGTTGTAAAGTGCTTGGGTGTCCTAGTAAGGCAGAGCGTCAAATAAATCCAGGTCCCTGCTGCTTTACCAGCCAGGAAACTCTGAACTTGAGAGAGAAACACAACTGCTCCCACAACCTGCTCATGTGTCTCCTGCGCCCCAAGCCCGTCGGGACTGTGTCCCATGAGCAAGCCTCTCAAATCCCCAGGCCTCAGTTTCCCCGTTGGTCAGATGGACTTTCTCTGTGCCCTTGGGAAATGATTTGCAGGTAAAAGAATCCAGAGAGAGCTGGAGAGGACATAAGGCCAAGATTCCCTCTGTCAGTTCCTTTACTGGGTATAACACGGGTGTCGTTTACATGTGTGTTCTGATAATGGGACCGCCCTTATGTCTCCAGGTGTACCAGCTGCGGTGGCCCAGAGTAGAAAGAGACAGCTTTGGAGACAGGTTCCAATTTCAGTATCTACATGACCTTATGAGTTCTTTCAACTCCCCAAGGCTTCATGTCTTCATCTTAAACATCAGGTGGTTAATTCTGCCATGGACATTGCCGGATATATGTGAACTACGAAGCCCGGGGCCTGGAAGAGAGGAAGGCCTTTTTGAGTGGGAGGGGCTCTGGTGATTATTACCGGGCCCCCAAGTCCTCAGTGCTCGGCACAGAGTACTCAACAAACACCTGTCAAGGGCACTGGTGAATGGGTAGTTGACTCGCTCGGTCTATCACAGCCAACGTCAGCATTACAGCCCAATGAAGAGCCTCAGCCCATTCTTATGTGTTCCAGATAAGACCCAGCACATTTTCTCCTTCTCCTTTTTCTCCTTTCTCTTCCCCTTCCTCCAATCAATCTACCCCTTTAAGCATACGCAAGGACTGTATGTTAAAACAAAGATACCGAATGTGTTCTTGGGGAACCTGGTCTTGCAAGGGGCCGCAGATCCGTCCACACACCCCAGTCACTGAATCTGAGCAATCCATTCACATATGTGGAGTGTGTCCAGTGGCCAGTCGTCCTTGGAGTTCAGAGTCTGGTGATAAGTAGAGCACGACCCAGCAGGTGCTGGAACAGGTGTTAAGTACCAGGGAATGGGAAACACGGCAGGAAAAAGAGGATTTCTCCCCGGGACGGACAGGGAGATCATGAGAAAGGACTTTGCGGTGGGAGCTATTTAAGCCTGGGAGGATAGGGATGGGGGAGGAAGAGGAGGAGAGGGAGGGGGAGAAGGGGTAGCTGTGGTAGGAGTTTTCTAAGAAGGAAGAGGAGAGGGGGAGGCGAAGAGGAAGCAGACGCTCGTGGAAGCAGTTTTCCAGGAAGAGAAGCCAGAATGGGGAGAGCAGCTCCCCTGCACGGGAGGCAGATGGGTAAAGCCCAGAGCAAAGCTTCCTGGTCTATTTGGGTAACAGTGAGTAGTTCAGAGGGGTTGAAATGTGGGCCAGGGAACGAGTAACAGGAGACAGTCTAGAAAGCTGACAAATACTGAGTACTTCATGTGTTTGGGGCAAAGGTAACATTTGCTAATGTCAGGAACGGGATGGAGGAAAAGCAACAGAGACAATACCAGGGGTGGCCAATCTCCTCCCCAGCGGCTGGTGAGCCCGCAAGTGGGTGGCCAAGCGATCAGGGCAAGAGCGGTCAATGACTAGTGGCTCTAGCGTGGGCTGCCACCAGCCCGGCCACCTACTCGCGACACCCCCTTGGGACCTCCTTCCCCATATGTGAAATGAGTGGCTTGGAGAATGGGATCTTCAGAATCCTTTATTGCTCTAAGAGAAGACGACAGTCCCTCCAAGTAATACAGGGCGGGAGAGATGGGGTGGGGTCCCCTTCTGAGCATTTATTAACTTGTGTCTCCCACAGTCATCACTCAGAGGACCCAGAGGGACAGAAGCAAAATCAAAAGACATTTTCAGAAGACGGATGACTGAAGGGGGCTGACATATGTGTGAGAGTTTGGGGAATTTATGTGGGCAGCCTCACGGTCATAAATAAAATCCCTTTCTCTTACCCAAAACCTCATTCGGGGGGTAAACACTGGGCACCGTAATAGACAATTTGGCTGGATCTCCCGCCCTGCACCTCACTTGAATGAAAAACAGCAGTGCCCGGGCAGCGGAATGGGTTCGGCCGCCTCTTTGCAAACATCCATATTGTCACCGGCAGAGGAGCAGGGCTGAGGACAGAGCAGGCGGGACAATTCATCTCTGGGATTCCTCATCCTTTCTGCAGCCTCGCTCTCCCCGCTATCTCTCCTGAGGCTGAGGGGTTTGGAAGGAACCCTGGAAAGCACCAAATGCAGGGAGAAGTGACCCCTGGAAAGGGGCGAGGGGAACCGCACCCCTCCCTTTCCCGTGTGCCTCTGGGGGCCACGGGAGACGCCAGCCCCACCAGCGTCGGTCCGGCCCATTGTGCTCAAGGCTGCCTTGCTGCCAGGCTTAGCTACTTGTTTTCTTGACCTACTTCTCTTCCCCTCCCCGCCTCACTCCAGATCCCCTCTGGAGCCCACAGTAATTAGCACCTTTCTGTTCATTAGGTTCAGGAGACTTGAAAAACCTCCTGGCTCCCAGGATAACCAAGGAGACGGGGGAAATGGGTCCCGGCATTGCGGCTTTTGGTTTTGCCTTTCTTTTCTGTCCCTCTGTTGGCTTCACTCTGCTTCCTGGCCTCTGTGAGAGAGGAGGCCCGGTTTGACCTTGCCAGCCAGCAGGGCGCCTGGCTGGAGATGGGCTGAAAGTGGCCTGGCGTGAACCAAAACAGAGGGCCAACAGCGTCTTGACAGCACTGGACAAGCAAAGCTCCAGGAGTGGGTGCGGGAGCAGGAGGGGTCCCTTTGAAGCCCTCCACTGTCAGCGTCACAGCCAAGAGAGGGATCTGTCAGCTCCACTCTCTGCTCCCCTCCTGGAGAACCAGTGTCAGGAGAGCCAAGGCCTTGAGGTGCTGCCTTTTCTGGCTCAATCCCTTTCCGCTTCCCATTAGCGACAAATGGAAATTGATGGGTTACCGCTTTATCTGCTCATTTAGAGGGGGAGAAAACCTCGCAGCAAACGCTGAATAACTGTAGGCATCTTATAAATTAGGCATCTTAAGGATACGAACCGTTTTGCATTGCTCCTAAGCAGAATTAAATTAGGTTTTGAAGTTCGGTAAAAACGAATGGGGAGAGGGAGGGAAGATTTTGTTTTTAATTCCTTGCCTTAAAGCATGCAGAGTGGTGAGCTGAGGGCAGGGTGAAGGGAAGAACGAAGTCACCTGTCTGCATTTCTGATTCCAATCAGCCACTGTTGCATATGCATGGAGAAGTGGGCCCAAGAGTCCACACAGGGCAGCCCCGAGACCTGCAGCTTGGCTTCTGGCCAACGGTGTGGGCCTAGCCAGGGTCGCGGCTTCTGGCCTGCCTCTGCCCACCCGGGGCCTCCTGCCCACCACCAGCAGGCCAACCTCTAGGACTCTGGACCAGTCCTGGTTGCAAGCAGCTTAAAAGCCAATCTCCTAGGACTCAGCGTCAAGATACCTTCCTTCTTAATCAGCCTCTAACACTTTTAAGTTCAGGTCTAGGATCTAGGATCCTGCCTTGTTGGCAGTATCCACTTGCCTCACTCCCCACCCCAGTCTGGGAAGAGGCGCATCACATGGGTACTTATCTGCAGAAGCTACCTAGGTTTGAGTCCTGCTGGGGCTCTTGTCTCACCTTGCCCCAGGGCTCCTGATGTTAATTCAGCCTTCTTACAACCAACAGCCCATCCGCCTGGGCTTCTCACTGCTGTACCCCAACCCACCTGTCCACAGTGACCCCGTCCCCCATATACACACAATTCCCCCAATCCATGACAGCCCACATCAGTCCTGGGCCATCAGACGGCCCAACCGCACAGTGCACACTGGCATAAACTCTCCTTGTCCCTGCCGTCGGGGCTGTTTCCATATGACCCACATTAGCAGTGCCCAAGCCTGTAGGGAATGAGGCTCACACTGTCGTGGGGAAGAAGAGGCACCTGGCTTTCCAGGCACTCCTGCATTCCCAGGGGAGAAAGGCCTTGCTCCGGGACCAGGGCTGCTGCTGGGGCAGGGAGCAGCACAGCCTGCCTGCCCCTAGAGTGGGCGTCCCCCCAGCAGCAAGGCCAGGGAGAGAATGTGGGCCACTGCAGCGGCCTTGCGTCCCTCTCTAGAACCAGGGAGAACCCACACACCATGTCAAGGGCCCTGCCAAGCAGCCGGCCAGGGCCCCCGAGAGCTCTCCCTTACTAGATCTGAGGCACACTCTCCAGGAAGCCTTCTTGGATTGATCAGAGACCAGGAGAGGTGATCTCTTCCCTAATCCTGGATTTAAAATCCCCACATCCATTCCCACCCTCCTGCTTCACCCTTCATGTGCCAGGCCGAGTCCGCCACAAACCGTAACAGGGACTCCGCGTCTCTGTTCTCCCCACAAGGGGGCCGGACAGACTGACCGCCGGCAGGATCGGAGCTGTGAGCCCGGCCCACCCCCACCGCTAGCCCCGCTGAAAACTCAGGGAGGGCACAACGCACGAGATGTCCCCCACGAACACCCGGGCTCCGGGCGGGGGCATCCCCCAGAGCTGGACTGCCCCACTTACCAATTCTCAAGGAGTGCGGGCTGCAGGCGACCATCACTAGCCACGCGGGAAGCAGCACCAAAGGCGCCGAGAGGCGGGGCATCTTCTATAAATCCTCATGGAGCCCTCTGCTGGTCTGGGCATGACATAACTCTGCGGGAGAGCGGCGGGAGGGAGCAGGTGAGTCTGACGTCCCTGCCAGGTAGCGACCCACCCAGCCCTGCCACCAAAGCTGCCCCGTGGGGAGGGCTCGCCATCCCCTGCAGAACCACTGGCAGGGAAACCTCCAGGCCAGCTCCAGGCCAGCTCCTTGGTCCTTGCTACCAAGGCCAGGCCCACAGAAGGCTCATGTTCTAACCCCAGCCCCCCTGATCCAGCTGGGGGTTTGGGGGAATAACTCTGACCGAATAATGTAAAGCACTCCACGGTTCTGAAATCTCTAACTGGAATGAAAACCCTCGTCTGTTCTTAAGAAACAAGAGCCATGAGTGAGCCAAAGAGGAAGGGGTGGCGAGACTATGCCATTGCCCTGGAGACATGCTGTATGCCCTGCTATGCTCACTGGGGAGCAGCGTGGGGAAGGGCCTGGGTTCAAGTCCTGATCCTCCACGTGCTAGCGAGGTGGCCTTCAGGAGGACTGTTCTGGACCCCTCAGCTCAGTTTCCTCGCAGGTAAAACTAGCCTGGCATCTCTCATGTGGGAGAGCCGAACCACAGACGGAGATAACAGGGGAAAAGCAGCTGCGCTCAGGCCTGGCCTAAAGGATGAACTACACACCATCAGTCCCTCCCCAGCCCAGATCGAGAGGTCCATTCTCAGCAAAAACAGAGGGTAGAAGCACACAAACCAGGTCATCAGCTGGTTTCCGCATCTGCTCCTGCTACCTGCTGGAAATGACCCCCCTCCCCACACTTTCTCCACCAATCTCCATTCCTCCTGGGGCCAATGGGCCTGATGTCAAAACAGAGCCTTGGAGGGGACTGCCTCCCCTGAGACAGCATGGGTACTGTCCCCTCCCTGAGACCACCAACACCCTGAGAACAGAGTCTGCAGCCTGCCAGCCATACACCATCAGTGGGGTCAAGGCAGAGCTAGTAAGCACCTGGATATGCTAGCCCCTGGTCACCATTGATTAGGAAAGTAGTATTAAAATTATTCCTTCCCCCACCCAATCCAGACAATCCAACAGAAAAATGGGCAAAGACTAGAACAGACAGTCCACTAATAACTGCATCCAAAAGCCTATAAACGTTGGAAGAGGGTCTCAGCATCCCTGGGCATCAAAAAATGCAACTTCAAACCATAGTAAGAAACCACTAAACACCCACCAGAATGACTTTTTTAAAAAGACAGTATCAAATGTTGACAAGGATATGGAGCAACTGGAACTCTCGTATGGTGTCAAGGCAAGTGTAAGTTGATAGAACAGATTTGAAAAACAGCTTTATGCTCCCGGAACCCAGAGCTTTACTGGTACCATAGGGACCCTGTAACCCCACAATAAGCCTATCTCCAACAGAATGTATGTGCTCAGATGTCTTAGAGATGTATTAGAATGTTCATAGCAGCACTTTGCACTTCCCCAAACTGGAAACTACCCAGCTGTCCAGCGGCAGAACAGAGAAATAGTGTGTATCCACACAACAGAATGTTCCATTGAAATGAAAATTAATCATCAACAACCACGTGTCGAGATTCAGGATGAATCTCATGAACATAATTGGACCAAAAGAAACTAGGAACAGAAGCATACATGCATACATACAACATGATTCTTTCTATAAAAAGTATAAAAAACTGGGGTGCTTAGGTGGCTCGGTCGGTTAACTGTCTGCCTTTGGCTCAGGTCATGACCTGAGATCAAGCCCCTCATCAGGCACTCTGAGGCAGGGAATCTGCTTCTCCTTCTCCCTCTCCCCCTTCCCCCTGTTCCTGCTCACTCGTGCTCTCTCTCAAATAAAATAAATTCTTTTTAAGAAATGTAGCATAAAAAACTATTAGAAGCCTTGCTGGTGGGTACACTTGGGGTAACAGGAAGGGGCATGTGGGGTCTTCTGGGAGTGCTGGCAATGTCCTGTTGCTTACTCTAGGTACGATCCTGAAGATACAGCACCAAGGCCCCCTTCCCAGCAAGTGTGTTCAGTTTGTGAAAACTCCCTGAGCTGTATACTTAGGATTATATTCACTTTTCTGTGTGTGTGTGTGTGTATGTATGTGTGTGTTGCACACTTCCATAAGTCTTTGTTTAAGCATCACACACTTGATGTTCCAGCCACACCCAGCACCAGGCAGCTCCCTGTACACCCCTGGTTCCCTCTGCCTGATGCTCCTCTCCCCGACCCCTGCCATTTGCCAGAATCCAGAGCCCCTCTATGAGTTGCTGTGACAGCCTATGGTGATTCTTACAGCATTTTCTCCCATTGCTGGGAGAAATAAAATATTTCTATTTATTTTATTTCTCACATTGCCATGTGCCCACACATGGAACCAGTGTGGGCTTAAGGTCAAGGACAGGTGCCGGCCTGCTGTTGATTCCCCAGTCTACTTATACACAACAGGTGTGCAGGACGAACTTGTTCGATAAATAGAAGGGCTCAAGCAATCACCTGCTATTGGGAGTCAGAATTAAAGAAAGGTAAAGGACTGGGGCGCCTGGGTGGCTCAGTGGGTTAAGCCTCTGCCTTCAGCTCAGGTCATGATCCCAGGGTCCTGGAATCGAGCCCCACATCGGGCTCTCTGCTCAGCAGGGACCCTGCTTCCCTTCCTCTCTCTACCTGCCTCTCTGCCTACTTGTGATCTCTGTCAAATAAATAAATAAAATCTTTAAAAAAAAAAAGAAAGAAAGAAGGAAAGAAAGAAAGAAAGGTAAAGGACTAAGACAAAGGCAACTCTGCTGTTGGCAAATCAGGCCCAGAATCTCCGTCCTATCATTCATGGATGTTGATGTAAGGACAGAATTACAGCACACACAGTCTCAAGGGAAGCCTGACATTCTTACTCGCTATGGATAAAGTTGATTGTCCAGTGACGGTCTCCCCACTGGAATGCAAGCTCAAACAAAGGGAGTGAGGCAAGGAGCAGAAATCTTGTTCGTCTGTCTCCTTGGGGCCCAGAACAGGGCCTGGCATATATTACAGCCTCAATAAATGTGTGTTGAATGGATAAATGAATCGGCTGTCAAAGAGGAGAAAACTGTAAAAATCTGGTTAGGCTGTATAAAAGCAATACTAACTATGATCATTTATGTCAAATGCCTTCCATTGCCCGATCAACACGCCACTCAGTAATTATTATTCAAACTGCTAAAGAGGTGTCAGATTAGCCTGTGTAAATTCTCTTTGATGACACAACTACACTCCTTCCGTGCAGGCCTGCCTCCCGTCGTTCGTGGCCGTGAAGCCTAGCTGACTCTGGAGACCGCACATAAGGACAGCAAGGACGGAGGTCCTGGGCTGCTCTGGGGCCTCGACTGTATGATCTGGGACACAGAGATGAGAAATAATCTCTTCTCAAACCTTACAGGAATCAAAAGAACCATGGTGGTTCATGATTGTAAGGCTCGTTGGTTTGCAGAATTCTTTCCACTGTCTCTTTCTGCTTTAATCCACAGGACAATCTCAATCACATCAAGCAAGCGGAGTCCAAGAAAGGGGAAGGGCCTAGCTCAAGGTCACGCAGCCATCAGGAGGCAAAGCCCCAGAGAGCCAGGTGTCTGACTCCACTGGCCTTTCTTGTATAGCTTTACTGTTTGTACATAAGAATAAGCGAGGAAGCTTGCAGATTCTTCATCAAAAAGCACAAAGAAGGAGGAGGAGTCAAGATGGCGGAGAAGTAGCAGGCTGAGACTACTTCGGGTAGCGGGAGATCAGCTAAATAGCTTATCTAAAGATTGCAAACACCTACAAATCCAATGGGGGATTGAAGAGAAGAAGAACAGCAATTCCAGAAACAGAAAATCAACCACTTTCTTCAAGGTAGGACTGGCGGAGAAGTGAATCCAAAGCGACGGGAAGATAGACCGCGGGGGGAGGGGCCGGCTCCCGGCGAGCGGCGGAGCAACTGAGCAAAATCAGGACTTTTAAAAGTCTGTTCCGCTGAGGGACATCGCTCCAGAGGCTTAACTGGAAGCCCAGGCGGGGTCAGCGCGGCCTCAGCTCCCGCAGGGTCGCAGAAGGATCGGGGGTGTCTCAGTGTCGCAGAGCTTACCGGTATTAGAACGGGGAAGCCGGCTGCAGAGACAGAGCCGAAGAGTGACTCTCAGCTCAGGGTTGCCTTGAACCGGTCGCAGGCTCGGTCAGCTCAGAGCGCGGCCGGAGGCCAGGGTGACGGGAGTCGTTTGGCGCTGTTCTCTGAGGGCGCACTGAGGAGTGGGGCCCCGGGCTCTCGGCTCCTCCGGGCCGGAGACCGGGAGGCCGCCATCTTCATTCCCATCCTCCAGACTCTACGGAAAGCGCTCAGGGAACAAAAGCTCCCGAAAGCAAACCCGAGCGGATGACTCAGCGCGGCCCCGGGTAAGGGCGGTGCAACTCCGCCTGGGGCAAAGACGCTTGAGAATCACTACAACGGGCCCCTCCCCCAGAAGATCTACGGGAAACCCAGCCAGGACCAAGTTCACCTACCAAGGAGAACGGCGGAATTCCAGAGGAGAAGAAAGCAAAGCACGGAACTCATGGCTTTCTCCCCATGATTTTTTAGCCTTGCAGTTAATTTTTTTTTTCTTTTTCAATTTTTTTTTCTTTTTCTCTTCTTCTGCTAAATTTTTTTTAACTTTTACCGTTTTCTTTTTTTAACGTTTTTTAAATAGTTTATCTAATATATATATATTTTTTCCTCTTTTTATATTTTTTCTTTATCGGCTTTCTTTTTTTTAATAGTTTTTTTTTCTTTCTTTCTGAACCCCTTTTTACCCCTTTCTCCCCCCTCACAATTCAGGATCTCTTCTGATTTGGCTAAAGCATATTTTCCTGGGGTTGTTGCCACCCTTTTAGTATTTTACTTGCTCCTTCATAAACTCTTATCTGGACAAAATGACAAGGCGGAAAAATTCACAACAAAAAAAAGAACAAGAGGCAATACCAAAGGCTAGGGACCTAATCAATACAGACATTGGTAATATGTCAGATATAGAGTTCAGAATGATGATTCTCAAGGTTCTAGCCGGGCTTGAAAAAGGCATGGAAGATATTAAAGCAACCCTCTCGGGAGATATAAAAGCCCTTTCTGGAGAAATAAAAGAACTAAAATCTAACCAAGTTGAAATCAAAAAAGCTATTAATGAGGTGCAATCAAAAATGGAGGCTCTCACTGCTAGGATAAATGAGGCAGAAGAAAGAATTAGCGATATAGAAGACCAAATGACAGAGAATAAAGAAGCTGAGCAAAAGAGGGACAAACAGCTACTGGACCACAAGGGGAGAATTCGAGAGATAAGTGACACCATAAGACGAAACAACATTAGAATAATTGGGATTCCAGAAGAAGAGGAAACGGAGAGGGGAGCAGAAGGTATATTGGAGAGAATTATTGGAGAGAATTTCCCCAATATGGCAAAGGGAACAAGCATCAAAATCCAGGAGGTTCAGAGAACCCCCCTCAAAATCAATAAGAATAGGTCTACACCCCGTCACCTAATAGTAAAATTGACAAGTCTTAGTGACAAAGAAAAGATCCTGAAAGCAGCCCGGGAAAAGAAGTCTGTAACGTACAATGGTAAAAATATTAGATTGGCAGCAGACTTATCCACAGAGACCTGGCAGGCCAGAAAGAGCTGGCATGATATATTCAGAGTACTAAATGAGAAAAACATGCAGCCAAGAATACTATATCCAGCTAGGCTATCATTGAAAATAGACGGAGAGATTAAAAGCTTCCAGGACAAACAAAAACTGAAAGAATTTGCAAATACCAAACCAGCTCTACAGGAAATATTGAAAGGGGTCCTCTAAGCAAAGAGAGACCCTCAAAGTAGTAGATCAGAAAGAAACAGAGACAATATACAATAACAGTCACCTTACAGGCAATACAATGGCACTAAATTCATATCTCTCAATACTTACCCTGAATGTTAATGGGCTAAATGCCCCAATCAAAAGACACAGGGTATCAGAATGGATCAAAAAACAAAAACCATCTATATGTTGCCTACAAGAAACTCATCTTACACCCGAAGACACCTCCAGGTTTAAAGTGAGGGGGTGGAAAAGAATTTACCATGCTAATGGACATCAGAAGAAAGCAGGAGTGGCAATCCTTATATCAGATCAATTAGATTTTAAGCAAAGATTATAATAAGAGATGAGGAGGGACACTATATCATACTCAAAGGAACTGTCCAACAAGAAGATCTAACAATTTTAAATATCTATGCCCCTAACGTGGGAGCAGCCAACTATATAAACCAATTAATAACAAAATCAAAGAAACACATCGACAAGAATACAATAATAGTAGGGGATTTTAACACTCCCCTCACTGAAATGGACAGATCATCCAAGCAAAAGATCAACAAGGAAATCAAGGCCTTAAATGACACACTGGACCAGATGGACATCACAGATATATTCAGAACATTTCATCCCAAAGCAACAGAATACACATTCTTCTCTAGTGCACATGGAACATTCTCCAGAATAGATCACATTCTTGGTCCTAAATCAAGTCTCAACCGGTATCAAAAGATTGGGATCATTCCCTGCATATTTTCAGACCACAATGCTCTAAAGCTAGAACTCAATAACAAGAGGAAATTTGGAAAGAACCCAAATACATGGAGACTAAACAGCATCCTTCTAAAGAATGAATGGGTCAACCAGGAAATCAAAGAAGAATTGAAAAAATTTATGGAAACAAATGATAATGAAAACACAACGTTTCAGAATCTGTGGGACACAACAAAGGCAGTCCTGAGAGGAAAATATATAGCGGTACAAGCCTTTCTCAAGAAACAAGAAAGGTCTCGGGTACACAACCTAACCCTACACCTAAAGGAGCTGGAGAAAGAACAAGAAAGAAACCCTAAACCTAGCAGGAGAAGAGAAATCATAAAGATCAGAGCAGAAATCAATGAAATAGAAACCAAAAAAACAATAGAACAAATCAACGAAACTAGGAGCTGGTTCTTTGAAAGAATTAATAAGATTGATAAACCCCTGGCCAGACTTATCAAAAAGAAAAGAGAGAGGACCCAAATAAATAAAATCATGAATGAAAGAGGAGAGATCACAACGAACACCAAAGAAATACAGACAATTATAAGAACATACTATGAGCAACTCTACGCCAACAAATTTGAAAATCTGGAAGAAATGGATGCTTTCCTAGAGACATATAAACTACCACAACTGAACCAGGAAGAAATAGAAAGCCTCAACAGACCCATAACCAGTAAGGAGATTGAAACAGTAATCAAAAATCTCCAAACAAACAAAAGCCCAGGGCCAGACGGCTTCCCGGGGGAATTCTACCAAACATTTAAAGAAGAACTAATTCCTATTCTCCTGAAACTGTTCCAAAAAATAGCAATAGAAGGAAAACTTCCAAACTCATTTTATGAGGCCAGCATCACCTTGATCCCAAAACCAGACAAGGATCCCAACAAAAAAGAGAACTACAGACCAATATCCTTGATGAACACAGATGCAAAAATTCTCGCCAAAATACTAGCCAATAGGATTCAACAGTACATTAAAAGGATTATTCACCACGACCAAGTGGGATTTATTCCAGGGCTGCAAGGCTGGTTCAACATCCGCAAATCAATCAATGTGATACAACACATTAATAAAAGAAAGAACAAGAACCATATGATACTCTCCATAGATGCTGAAAAAGCATTTGACAAAGTACAGCATCCCTTCCTGATCAAAACTCTTCAAAGTGTAGGGATAGACGGCACATACCTCAATATTATCAAAGCCATCTATGAAAAACCCACCGCAAATATCATTCTCAATGGAGAAAAACTGAAAGCTTTTCCGCTAAGGTCAGGAACACGGCAGGGATGTCCGTTATCACCACTGCTATTCAACATAGTACTAGAAGTCCTAGCCTCAGCAATCAGACAACAAAAGGAAATTAAAGGCATCCAAATCGGCAAAGAAGAAGTCAAACTATCACTCTTTGCAGATGATATGATACTATATGTGGAAAACCCAAAAGACTCCACTCCAAAACTGCTAGAACTTGTACAGGAATTCAGTCAAGTGTCAGGATATAAAATCAATGCACAGAAATCAGTTGCATTTCTCTACACCAACAACAAGACAGAAGAAAGAGAAATTAAGGAGTCCATCCCATTTACAATTGCGCCCAAAACTATAAGATACCTAGGAATAAACCTAACCAAAGAGACTAAGAATCTATACCCAGAAAACTATAAAGTACTCATGAAAGAAATTGAGGAAGACACAAAGAAATGGAAAAATGTTCCATGCTCCTGGATTGGAAGAATAAATATTGTGAAAATGTCTATGCTACCTAAAGCAATCTACACATTTAATGCAATTCCTATCAAAGTACCATCCATTTTTTTCAAAGAAATGGAACAAATAATCCTAAAATTTATATGGAACCAGAAAAGACCTCGAATAGCCAAAGGAATATTGAAAAAGAAAGCCAAAGTTGGTGGCATCACAATTCCGGACTTCAAGCTCTATTACAAAGCTGTCATCATCAAGACAGCATGGTACTGGCACAAAAACAGACACATAGATCAATGGAACAGAATAGAGAGCCCAGAAATGGACCCTCAACTCTATGGTCAACTCATCTTCGACAAAGCAGGAAAGAATGTCCAATGGAACAAAGACAGCCTCTTCAATAAATGGTGTTGGGAAAATTGGACAGCCACATGCAGAAAAATGAAATTGGATCATTTCCTTACACCACACACGAAAATAGACTCAAAATGGATGAAGGATCTCAATGTGAGAAAGGAATCCATCAAAATCCTCAAGGAGAACACAGGCAGCAACCTCTTCGACGTCAGCCGCAGCAACATCTTCCTAGGAACATCACCAAAGGCAAGGGAAGCAAGGGCAAAAATGAACTTTTGGGATTTTATCAAGATCAAAAGCTTTTGCACAGCAAAGGAAACAGTGAACAAAACCAAAAGACAACTGACAGAATGGGAGAAGATATTTGCAAATGACATATCAGATAAAGGGCTAGTGTCCAAAATCTATAAAGAACTTAGCAAACTCAACACCCAAAGAACAAATAATCCAATCAAGAAATGGGCAGAGGACATGAACAGACATTTCTGCAAAGAAGACATCCAGATGGCCAACAGACACATGAAAAAGTGCTCCATATCACTCGGCATCAGGGAAATACAAATCAAAACCACCATGAGATATCACCTCACACCAGTCAGAATGGCTAAAATTAACAAGTCAGGAAATGACAGATGCTGGCGAGGATGCGGAGAAAGGGGAACCCTCCTACACTGTTGGTGGGAATGCAAGCTGGTGCAACCACTCTGGAAAACAGCATGGAGGTTCCTCAAAATGTTGAAAATAGAACTACCCTATGACCCTGCAATTGCACTGCTGGGTATTTACCCTAAAGATACAAACATAGTGATCCGAAGGGGCACATGCACCCGAATGTTTATAGCAGCAATGTCTACAATAGCCAAACTATGGAAAGAACCTAGATGTCCATCTACAGACGAATGGATAAAGAAGATGTGGTATATATACACAATGGAATACTATGCAGCCATCAAAAGAAATGAAATCTTGCCATTTGCGACAACGTGGATGGAACTAGAGGGTATCATGCTTAGCGAAATAAGTCAATCGGAGAAAGACAACTATCATATGATCTCCCTGATATGAGGGAGAGGAGATGCAACATGGGGGGTCGAGGGGGTAGGAGAAGAGTAAATGAAACAAGATGGGATTGGGAGGGAGACAAACCATAAGTGACTCTTAATCTCACAAAACAAACTGAGGGTTGATGGGGGGAGGGGGTTGGGAGAGGGGGTGGGGTTATGGATATTGGGGAGGGTATGTGCTATGGTGAGTGTTGTGAAGTGTGTAAACCTGGCGATTCGCAGACCTGTACCCCTGGGGATAAAAATATATGTTTATAACGCTGTAAAAAAAAAAAAAAGAAAGAAAGAAAGAAAGGATGAATCCCCAAGTTTTGTAGCAATATGGACGGGACTGGAAGAGATTATGCTGAGTGAAATAAGTCAAGCAGAGAGAGTCAATTATCATATGGTTTCACTTATTTGTGGAGCATAACAAATAGCATGGAGGACAAGGGGAGATGGAGAGGAGAAGGGAGTTGAGGGAAATTGGAAGGGGAGGTGAACCATTAGAGACTATGGACTCTGAAAAACGATCTGAGAATTTTGAAGGGGTGGGGGGTGGGAGGTTGGGGGCACCAGGTGGTGGGTATTGTAGAGGGCACGGATTGCATGGAGCACTGGGTGTGGTGCAAAAATAATGAATACTGTTATGCTGAAAAAAATAAAAAAATTAAAATAAAAAAAAAAGCACAAAGAAATCTGAGGTCTTATTTTCATTTTAATGTTTAGATGAATCTGGCCTTAGAACCAAAGAGGGCAGCCTTTATCAACTAAAAGTATCTGAATAATTTAGGGAGGAAAAAGAAACGATCCTGAAGATATAGCACCAAGGTCCCCTGCCCACTAACCCTCCTCCTGTGGCCCCTTGCCACCTGCATGGTGTGGCTTCCTCTCACGCCCAGGGCCCTGGCATAATGCAGCTGCCTCCCGCAATTCTGAGCACCTCAGACACACTGCGTCCTAGGCAAAGGGTAACCTCTCCCCCTACCCCTCACACCCATCCGCTGCTTCTTCTCTCCCCTCCGTCCTCTTAGGCGGCACCACACCCCACTTGTCACCCAAGCAGAAAGTTGAGAGTTGCCCAAGATGGCTCCTACCCCACACCCCATTCTGATCAATCACCCCGTCCCGACAGCTCTGCCTCCTAAAGCCCATGACTGTCTCTGCATCCCCATGGACTGCCACCCTCACGCCACCCCCATCCAGATGTCTCTCAGCAATGACCTGGACTCTGGTCAGAGCAGCCTTCCTGGCCTCCCTCCCTTGGGTCTTTCCTTCCCTCCCAGGGTGGTTCTCCATTCAGCTGTGTGGCGGGGATTCTTACTAAAATGCAAACATGATAACGACACACCCCAGCCCAGTCTCCGCTGACTCTGTCCTGCCTCCAGGATCAAGGGCAAACTCTTCAGTCCCACAGGCAAACCCTTCACGAGCTGGATCCTGCTCACCTGTCCTTGCCCCCCAGCCCATTGCACCTCAGGTTCCAGCAGAACCTGAGCCCTGATTTTCCCAATATGCCACCTGTATGAGAGCTTCCATGTGGGATGTGATCTTGACCCCTGATGGCCTGGGGACAGTTTTCTACAGGCTCACTGCAGTATCTCCCCTCTGAGGCTTTCTGTGATCTCTTCCCCATATGCTGCCACCACACCTGGAACATTCTTCCTCATGGCACCAGCCAGCTACGAGAAGGCTGTCTGCCCTCAGAACCATCGGCGGTGATGGGAGGGACAGTGACAAATACCTAGCATGTTACTTGGCACATAGTAGGTGCTCTATTAATATTGGCCAAATGAATCAATGAACAGATGACATCCAAAAGGCATTGGCTCAGGCATCTTGCTGGCTCAGTTAGCAGAGCATGTAACTTTTGGTCTTGGGGTCATGGATTCAAGTCCCACGTTGGGGGGTAGTTTACTTAAAACAATAAAGGGGTCATTTTTAAAAAAGACATATGTTCAGTTTACACCAATATGAAATAAATTGCCAATTGATTTGTACATTTTGTATATTTGCTGTAGGTCAAACAATCTAAGGGGACATCACGGTCTAGATCCGGGCAAAGAGGAATCACAGCATGGGGAGGGACGCAAGCAGGAACTGAGCGCCTACTAGCAGGCACCGTCCAGGCCCTGGCGCTCACAGTCAGGGGAGGGATAGCGCTCCCATGTCCAGGAAGCTGGATGCCATGATTATAGACAATGAAGGAAAAGTTCAGGACGCTATGGAGTGTGTGGCAAGAGGACCTCATGTGGCTGGAAGGAAAGGCTTCCCTGGGGACAAAAGGTTCGACCTGAGTTAGCCAGGTCTCTTAAAGGGGACACAGTGAGCAGGGAAAAGATTCCCAGAGAGAGGAACGACCCGAGGGAGACCCAGAGGCCTCTGGTGAGAGCCTGCAGTGTGCACTTTGGAAACGGCAGGGAGTCCAAGAGGATGGAAACCTGAAACATCTTCTCCGTCTCTTGTACTTGTGCTGCTCTTTTCCAGCAGAATTTTAGTTCAAAGCAAGTATCTAAGCATGACTTTGGCTCTCTGGGGGGGTCTCTGTCCCCACGTAACCAGAGCTGGGCCTCACTCCTGGACTTTTAGGAACTTAGAAGACAGAAGGTTGACATGTAGCCCTTTCCTGTGTCACTGAGGGCACCGCTCTGGATGACATGGGATAACCCTGCTGATCGGGCCACACCGGGACAGAAGTCAGGCCAAGGGTGGCTCTGGACCTTACTGAAGGAACACTCTCGAGGGGCTTACTTCCTTCAAAGCCCATCTCCTCGTCAGGAACATGGGAGCAGCGATGCCTACCTCACAGGCTGATGAGCACCAGGAGAGCAGGGAACACGTTGGAATTTTCCACCTGTATCTCCAATGCCTAGCACAGGCTGGCACATAGTAGGCACTCAAAAATATCTGTGGAAATAATGAACGAATCCAGTCAGATAACATACATGGAAAAGGCTCTGGCAGTATGAAGTCTTTACCCACGACTGACGTTTGGAGCACTTGCCCACGAGAAGCCTACAATCTAGAGCCCATTTCTCCATGGCACAGGCTATCCTAGGAAGCTCTGGTGGCAGGCAGTGCGCGACGCCCACTGCCCCCCTGAGCACAGGAAGGATGTGCTCCGGGAGGAGCTGGGCTCTACCGCTTAACTACCCGGGAGCAGTTTCCTCACACAAACACCAAAAAACACTCATCCCCACTTCTTTCGAAAGAACCTAATTTCTCATTTTTTCCCCCAGAATCTCAGGACAGGTGAACTTCCTCAGGCCAGAGGATCCCTAAAGTCTCCAGACATCTCTGGCCCACTTACACGCTTAGACGCCTGATGGAACGCGCTAGGAGGACAGGCCCTTCAGCACCATGAACAGCGCCCAGCTCCCTGTGGCCACAAACAGGCCTTCTCCAAGGCGTGCTGAGTGGTCATTTAACTCTGTGCTTACTTACGTCCTCTCTCCACAACCAGACCATGAGCTCCAGGGGAGCAGGGGAACATCTCTTCTGCACACGTAGCTTCCCGACACACTTTGCTGTGCTGCCTACACTGAGCAGAACTCGCTAAGTGCCTGAAGATCCCCAGCCCACACTGGTTTGCCCGCGCACACACACACACACACACACAGCGCACAGCATGTCGCCGGCTGACCGCGTTCAGGCAGTGAGCATGCCGCTGGGACCCCCCCAGCCCAGCTGAGCGGAATGGCCTCTCCTCTCCTGATGTGTCAGCAGTCCCTCTCCCCGTCTCTCTCTCTCCCGTCCTCAAAGGGCTGTTGCACCATTAATCGTGATTTTCCAGGGTGGGTCCAAGAGGCAGCTGACAGCCGCCAGACGGTGTTTGGTGGCGGGGATGACAGAGGAAATCAGAGGGGCAGCCAGATTAATTACAGGTTTTCTCTCGTCTGTGGGCAACAAGATCTTGATTACTCCTCATGATGCTCCAGGCTCCTCAAGACAAATGGATGTGGGCTTCTCCGCTGTTCCGACCCCCCGGCTGGAAGACACTCCCAACTGCAGCCAGCAGCTTGGACGGAGCGTGCAGGGAAGCTGGGTGGCCAGGTCAAGGAAGCAGTGCTGCCCCAGACCCTGTGGTCTCCTTGAGGGGGGATCAACCTCTGGGGCCTGATAGAGTTGGGCAGCATGTCTAAGTTTTCCATCTCCCCCCGGGACCCTGGGAGGCAGGGACCCAGTGTTCACAGGCTCTGGGGGATAACCTCTCTGAGTCTGTTTCTTATTCTGTAAAATGAGGGAATAGGTCTAGATGATCTCTAAGTTCTTTCAAGTGGTGCCATTCTGCAGCTCTAAGAATTCGACTTCATGCTAACATTTACTGAATATACACTTTCTATGTGCAGAATATGGTTTCAGCCTCAGTGCTCCTCAGAAGAGCCCTGGGAGGCAGATTCTCACACTTTCTCCACCTGTAGATGTGGCAGCCGGAACTGCTGAGGTTACGTGAGACCTGCTATGGTCACCTGGCAGGCCAACGGGAATACCAGGCCACCGGCTCCAAGACCGGTTTGTACTCACTATTCTCTACATGTGCCTTCTCTCTGTATCCCAGAACTTGGCACACAGTTGGTACTTGAGGAAATGTTGGAATGTGATTATAATGATTATCATGATGTTGAAGAAGAGGAGTCGAATCCAAGTTGTTCTAGGGCCCATCTGCACGATTTTCACATTGGGGGAAGCAAGCAACAGAGAAAGGAGTCTGAGTGTCTCCCTTGGCCAAATGAACAGCCCAGGTGTCCTCAATGTTTGGGATTTACCATCAGGAGATGTGTCCAGGAGGTTGTGATGAGTTACAACGTGGCAGGTTAGCCAAAGGTGGCTTGCATCGGCTGGGGAGTTGGACCCGGTCTGACTCCTCAGATAAACTAAAGACAGCGGTGGCCAGCCCCGCCCAGGCCTGATACTGGGGAAGGGTATTCAAGGACCAAAGCAACCAGGGGAATCCGCTAGCACTCAGGACACGTGACAAGGGACAGCTGTCCCCCATTCTCAGACACTAACGAGCAGGACATGAGGAATAACCAGTCTCTCTTCCCCTCCAAGCCACTTCCTGTGTAGATCTAGCCTGAAGCCCTCAATCTACTTCTAAAGAATTCCCCCTCCCCAGGGGCCAGAGCAGGTGTCCCCCGCTTCCCAACCTACAGGCCACTCTGTGTCTTTATGCTGGTCACTTAAGCTCTGAGAGCTCCATTTCCACAAACGTGAACCATGGCCTAGGGCTCCTCCCTTGAGAAGCTGTTGCAATAGATTCTAGCTGTAATGCAATCAGTCCGTGAGAACTTCCATGCTTTCCTCTCACCACCCACCATTCAAGGCTCCCTCCAGCCCTACACACAGGCGTCCAGGACAGCATCCACAGCCTCTCCCAACAAGGCGGCCTCCCATGCCTCTCACATGTAATACCTACCGCACAGCTCTCTCATCCCCAAAACGCTGCTCTAAGTCAACCCCATCCCAGAAGCTTTCTCTGAAGGAAGTCATCTTCCTTCCTCATTCAGTCTCAGCCTAGCGGAGGAGAAAAACCAGGGACTGGAGGAGAAGAGCTGACTTTGGACCCATCTCTTAACCTCTCGTCTATAAAATGGGGAAATTATACTTCTACCATCTCCCTTACAGCGTTGCTAAGAGAACCAAATGAGCAAATGAGTGGAGCATTCCTTCACAGACGAGCAAAGTGCTTTCTAAGCAAAATGGTGTACCTTGTTCCTTTCCTCCAGACTGGCCAAAGCATATAGATATCCTTAACAACACTAGAGGATTGATACTTTATTCATTCCACAAATATTTCTACTGAGCGCCTACGAGCATGCACCGTCCAGGGCCTGGCGCTCATAGTCAGGGAAGGGACAGTGTCCTCCTATCCAGGAAGCTGGATGCCATGATTACAGACAATGAAGGAAAAGTTCAGGATGCTATGGAGTGTGCGGCAAGAGGACCTCATGTGATGGGAAGGGAAGGCTTCCCTGGGGACAAAAGGTTCGACCTGAGTTAGCCAGGTCTCTTAAAGGGGACACAGTGAGCAGGGAGAAGATTCTCAGACAGAGGAACGACCCGGGGGAGACCCAGAGGCCTCTGGTGGGAGCCAGCAGTGTGCATTTTGGTAATGGCAGGGAGTCCAAGAGGATGGAAAGCTGAAACATCTTCCCCATCTCTTGTATTTTCATCCTGTCTCCCTTGTTAGGGGCCCTTGCTTCCTGGATACAGCTCCGCACCTAAAGCCTGCTGCCTCTGTGAACCTGGCTCCGGACCCAGCCACCTTCCCAGACAAGCAGAGGAGGCCACAGCATCCAATCTGCTTTCCAGTGCAAAGGAGGTGGTTAGAGGTGAAAAGACAGGAAGTTTACCACCAGTCTTAGTGAGCTGGGAGAGGCGGGAAGAGGATCCCAGGGTCGGATATGACGGGCAAGACTGGCTGGGGTCGGTGAGAAACATCTCTGGCATTTATCTGAGGCCACCAGGCTGGGTCCTGGGGGAGATGAGCTCCTAAGAGAGACCACGTGAGCCGAGGCTTTGAAACAAAACTGCCCAGAGCTGGAGCTGTTGGTAACACATTTAGAGCAGAGAGACCTTGCAAGAGTGTCCACAGTGAAACAGAGAGTGAGCCGGGGACAAGGCGGATGCAGAGAGAAACTGCTTTTTAAGGACAGTGTTTTAATTACCTCCAGATAAACACAGCTCTTCTTCCCCTGCTCGCGATCTGTCTAGGTGTCTGGGAGGAGAGGGGTTGTCCTGGAGAGGCTTGGCCATGCCCTAGAGTGAAGCTGTATGCACCGTATGCGCCATAAGGAGATCTGGAAAGAGCCGGCACGGCTGGGTGGGCTCTGTGTGACGCAGGAGGGGAGGTTCATCAGAATTCAACTATCAGAAGCCAAAGACGGGTTATAAGAGACTCACGGGTGATGGTACGCAGACTCTCTCCCACTCCACTGAGGTCAAAGCCAGAGGAAAGTGCTCTGATGTTAGTAATGAAGAAGCACGTGGCAGACACGGAGCCTTCCCTTGACCCAGCAGAAGTGGAGTCTGTCCTGTCCACAGTCACTTCACGTACATATTGGTTTTTTGGTGTCTCTGACACCATGGTCAGAAAGCAAGGCCCTGTCCTCTTTTTCTAAGTGCCAGCCAGACCAGGGGCCAAACCAACTCTCCCTAGGTGTCTGCATTCCACGGGGAAGCCCAGGATGGACCCCCTGGGCTCTCCCCAGGGTGGAGGATGAGTGGGGGGTGGGGAGAAGATAAAGGTGCATAACAAACACGTGGTGTCCCCTTCAAGATGCAAAGCAACTGAGCTTATTCGAGCAGTCATCCAAGCAAAACGCAATCTCTGGGACTTGCCAAGAGCCTATGAACGGTCCATCCACCCCTTCCCTGCCATCCAGCTCTGTTGGCACCGACGGCCATCTGCTTAGGGGAGGCCTGGCACCAGGCTCTGGGAGTGCAGAGAACAGTCACTGGCTGCTGGCCAGTTGCCCCCCCCCCAGAGAGGGTTCTAGAACGGCAGTTAGGGTAGAAAGGAGACTTGCTTTTCATTCTAAAGTGTTCTCTACAGTGCGTGTGCATTTTCAGAGATTGGACTGCTGTTTCAATTAAGAAATCTACTTAATAATTTAAAAAACAATAAAGAATCCCAACTTTCTCAATGACTGGCTCAGAGATATGAGCATGCTACTTAAGCCCCTGAACGTGGGTCCCCTTGTTCTGTATAGTGAGGCTAAACACACCTCAGGTTCAAGTGCGCAGCGACTGCTGGGCCTGCCCGGGCCCCTCGTCAGCGTCGGCTGTTCTGAGCTGACCCTGGAGCCTGGTCTGAGATCACACTCCCCTCCCAGCCACAGTCCAAGCCCAACTCTCAGCCCTCCTTTCCTCCCCCCACAGCTCCCACCCCCTCCCCAGGCTACCTGCAGCCTCAGTGCTCACCTCTGAGTACCCCACACACACCTGAGCTCTGGTTATTGGCTGGATCCCATGCCCTGGGCAAAAGGAGGGCCCTCCCTCTGAAGGAGAGACCCCGGGGTGTGAGGGCTGCCATGTTCAGCGGGTCTCTGAGGGGCTTAGGAATGCAGAGGACACCCTCTCCAGCCACTGTCTTGGGCTTACGCGTTTGTAACAAGCCACAGGAGAGCACAGCTCGCATTCAGCTTGCCAAAGTCCCATCACTTTCCCTCTGCCATGGCCCGGAGAGGTCCAGTCCTTCCCTTGTGGATGACAGGAAGTCCAAGGGCACCCATAGTCTCAGAAGGACTGTGGGGGAGAACCTTGACCTCCTTAGCTAAGCAGGGAGCTGTCTCCACACTCCGCATCCCCCACCTAGGGACCATGGTGAAAGGAGCACAGAACATGACCATGGGAGCCCAGCTCCTTTCTCTCCAAGAAGGGGAGAGAAAGGCTGTGAGCATTGCTCCTCTACTGATGGGGCTGCCACCCAGAGGGGGCCTGGACACACCTCCAAGAACGCTGCCGCAGAGCCTTCCAGAACACCGTCTGCCCTGGAAAAGGAGGACGTCACAAGCAGCACACCTGTGAACGCATGACGTGCCACAATCGCAAAGCAGCTTTCACAAGACAGGGCAGCCTTCATCACCAAATGAGAAAGAAGCGTTGGGAAGACAGAGGCGGAGAGCATCCCCGGGCCTGGGCAGGTGAGCCGCATTCTTGGACAGTGCAAGCACATGCTGCTTAGGAAGGAAGACCTTCTAGCAGGGCACCAGGAAAAGCAAGAGGTGTCCAAAGGGCAGTGACTAACCAGCTTGGCAGAGGTACACTACCCAGAGACAGATAAGTATTGGGGTCAGATTCTAGAAGGCCTCGAATGCCAAGGTTAAGGAGCTGGGACTTTATTGTGTAGGCAATAAAGAGCCACACTGAAAATTTCTGGGTAAGGGAGGGTGAATCCTGGAGCTGCGCTTGCAGGAGATCAATGAGAATGAGGTGTGCCAGATGGCCTGGAGGCCAGAGAGGCTGGGGAGTGGGCACTTAGCCACTGCAGGAGAGCCCGAGATTGTAGAAGAAGCCATGCCTAAAGGGAACAGACCCTGAACTGCTGAACATTAGGGTGCTAGACTGGATTGCCCACAGACTGGAAAAGAAAGGTTCTAGGCTGACAAGCGTTGGGCAAGAGCACAGTCTTCATGGGTCTCCAAGGAAAGCAGAGCCCAAGGCAGCCCAAAGCCAGCCTCGGCAGGACACAGGACATCAAACATTCGGCAGGGCCTGGATGGGGCCCAACGGGGAGGGACTCTGTGGATGAGTGAACTGGGAGTCAGAAGGCCTGCATTCAAACCTGACTTTGCCACTGTTCCCTGTAGAACGGTATTATGGTCCAGTCCTCCAGCCTCTCTGGCTCTTAGTTTCCCATAAAACAGGCACAAGGCTGTTCAAAAATTGAAGAGGATAGGATGTGTCCAAAAATGTTTTCATAACCTGCAATCAGAAAGTCTGGAAGATTTTCTTCTAGATCAGTCTCTAGGGTTTGTTTGAGCTAATCTCCTCCACCTCCCCCCCCCCCCGCAACATTTTATTCCTTGTCTTTTGTCCTAAATCTATGTCTGACTCCCCATCTCTCAGAATGATCGAACAGATGAATGATTTATCATTGTTTTCTATAAAACACCTAGGACAATGTTTTCCACCTAGTTGGAGCTCAATAAATGTACGATTAATTATTAAAAGTGAACCTATAGAGGATGTTTTAATCCTACTCATCATTCCCCTGCTCAGTGACTCATCTTAATATCAATGCTAGGACAAAAAAAAAAATTAGGATGATAGGTTGAGAGATCTCTCCCCTCTCCCATCTCCCTTCACATAATTCCTCCCAAAGGAAGGCCCCATAAGGCAGAGGTTAGCAGCACGAAGCTCTGTGTCTGCTTCAGACCGTTCCTTGAGTCGGGACTCGGTTTCTTACTAGCAGTGACGCTGGGCAAGTGAGTCATCGCCCCAAGCCTCAGTTTCCCCACCCACAAAATGGAGAAAATGTTAGCTCTTCCTAAGTTTGCTTTCAAAGATTCCCCGTGACCTTAGCAATGCAGCTGCAAACATAGTGTGGCCTGCCTGCCCTGATACTGAGCTTACTGAGACAGCTACTGTGTTATTGTGACTATTGTTATTATTGCCCAGAGCCAAATCACTGTGATTTGGGGGGAGGTTGTATTTGGGTACAGATTTCCCATTAGTGTGGATGATGGTGTGTGCTTTGTGACCGCCAATAGATCAAGCTTCTCATTGCTTTCAACTGGAGAAAACACATTTCAGAGAGCTCTGAAATGCCTCGACCCCCAAGCCAATCTAACAACCAGCTATCAAGTGGCATCTGGGGCTGGGGGCACTGAGTGGATCAGTCGCCCTTATGGTGCTAACCCAGCGTTAATGGTGCAAGTGAATTACAAACAAGGCCCACCTGCTGTGCTCAGCAACAAACCCGGCAGGAGGGTAATTGCCCGGAACTTGAGCACAGGGGGACACAGCAGGCGGGGAAGACATTAAACATGGGGAGGAACGACTTCCCAACGCTTTCCTTTTCCACACAGACCCAAGGAGAAGCCAGCAGGCAAGGGGACAGGAAGCCAGCAGGCACCAGATGGGGAACGCTCCAGAACTGCAGAAGAAAGGTCTTCCAGCAGACCACAGCTGGCTGTCCGGAGCAGCGCCCTCCACAGATCTGAGAGCAAGGGGAGAACATCTGGGTCAGCTCCACGCTGCCTGGTATCCCTCCATGAGCTGGGATGACAAGAATGTCCAGCACGGCCAAGAGCACCACCCCACGGGAAGGCACCCTCCTTGATACCAAGCACCCCCCATCCCCATTGAGGAATCTGGGGTAGAATGATGTGCTCGCCCAAGTTGGCGTAGGCCATGATGGCATGAAGACCATTCATCTCTTCATCCAGATCTTGGCGTGCATTTATTAGGCATTGGTGGCAAGTGAGGGCAAAGCAAATAGGACACGAGACACTCTTTCAAGGAGAGTCAGGCACAGACATCCTTCACTGGGCACAGGCTGGGCCGGGCAGTCACATAGCCAAGATAAAAAGCAGTGCCTAAAATCCTAGGCAGAGAGCTCTAGTGATGCCCAGGCACGGTCCAGGCAAGGACCATTAAGCTGGTCTTGAAGGACCCAGACACACACACAGCCGCACACACGCACGTGCACCCTTCATACAGACATACACCATGTACCGTGTGTGCACAGACACACACATGTAGCCAGGATTTCGGCATCTGAACAGGAGGCATGCAGCCCAAGGCTCTCATAGTCCCATCAAGATCTTAACATGCCCTGAAGCCAAAAAGAAAGGGACAAACTCCGGTACACAGTGGAAAGCAAGCCTTGTCTTTGACCATCTTTACGGTCTCTTGCAGGCCAGAAAAGTTGAGCCCTTCCTCTTTTCCCCCGCTCCTGGAAAGGCCTACCAAAGCCCTGAGAAGTGCCATTATAAGCAGGGACCTCCCTCTGGGCTTGGCCACGGGGGCAATCCTTCCTCTTCCTCCTCCTGAGAAATCAGACCATGACAAGGGGCAGGGACATTTCAGGACACCCATGAGGGGCCGGCAGGTGCATCAGCTCTGCAAGGCTAACTCCCAATGCCAGCCCCCTCGTTTACTAGCTGGGATCAAGACATGGACCTCTCAGCCTGGGCAGCCTCCCCTGTAGAACACTGATGATAACAGAACCTACCTCGTCGGGCTGTTGGCCATTTTAAATGAGAAATGCATATGAAGTGCCCAGTACAGTGCCTGGCACATAGTTGAGCCCCCAGTAAATACACCCCAGTAAATATATTCCAAATATAACTCACAATGGCCCCACATTCCTGCTACCTAGAAGCAAAGAGCTCTGCCGATAGGGGTCTACACATTTACTCCAGCAAAGGGCCTTTTCATAGGCACGATTTCCTTCATGCAACGAGGATTCACTGAGCACCCAGTGTGGGGAAGCATGTCTTACACAAATGTCCTTGTCCTTGAAGCATTTATGAATCATAAGAAAAAGAAACCCACCTGTGTCCTGCAGAGCTGTACATACACACACGCGCACACACACACAATCATACACACGTATATACGCATATGTGCATACTTTTATGCATACACACAGAAACACGGAGCCCCTGGAAACTGCTCGTCTACACTGAAAGTACTAGTATCCACACTCTGTGACCTGATGATTATAAGAGTCTAGGCAGGAGGTGGCGCAGGAATGACTATACTATTTCTGGAAGAGGAAACTGAGGCTCAGAGAAATTAAATGTCTTGCCCAAAACCCAGGGAAGGGCATCCCGGGGACTGACGTTCCTGGGCACCCACTCTGCGCCCTGTGCATACGGGTGACTTTGCCCCTTCCATGTGCTCCCACCATCCGGTCCCACAAAAACCCTCTGAGGCCCTAGTCAGAACCCTCTTGCGGAAGATGAGGAAACAGAAACTCAGCAAGGGTAGGTAATTCTCCAAGGATCACAAAGCTAATAAGCAACGGGCCAGGATGCAAACAGTTTGTCTGACTCAGACCCGCCAGCTTCTCCCAGGGGGCTGGGGAAGATTTAGTACATGGCACAGTTCTGATTAATTGTCGCCTCTCTGGCTGCAGGCCCAGCAGCCCGGGCTCTGACCTCCCACAAAGCCTGGTGACAGGCCTACTGTGCACCAGGGAGTGCGCTGTGAAGGGCAACGCCAAGTCCCCAAGGTTCCTCGCACACTCCCTGCACGATGCCACCCGGGGGGCCTTTGCATGGGTTCTTCCCTTTGCCTGGAACATTCTTCCACCAGAAGACTGGCTCATGCTTTCACCTTCTTCCAGGCCTTGACTCAAATCTCAGTCTCCAGATGTCTTTATCCTCCCCGTTCTACTTTTCCTTTCTTCCCGTAACACCTACCACCTCCTAGTTTATTATATAACTTTCTGACTTATTTATGTTTCTTATTTATATAGGTTGCCCCAACACACGCTTTCTAAAATGTAAGCTCCCTATGAATTTGGTCTCCTTTGCTCCTCGGGCCTCCGACGCAGCTAGAGTAATGCGTGTCATACAGCAGGCGCTCAATAAAGGTGCAGAACTAATATGAGAAACCTCTCGTTCACGGCTATCAACGTTACACAGGCAGAGCACTGAGGAGGCTGTGCATATTCTGGGGAGGGGGCTGAGGCTCCCAGGAGCTTCCCAATTCTGCTGGGGGTAGGGCAGCCTCAGGAGCTCGGAGATCAGAGGACGGCCTATTGATTAGGTGACAATTCAGACACAAAGACAGCATTAGAAGCTTCCTATTTACAATGTTCTGACAGCCAACAAGATGAAGTGAGAAGAAGGGCATCAGAGAATTTCAAGGCGTTCTTGTCTAGGATACAAGGAGAACCCAAGGCCACGTCAGAGCCCAGCTGAAGCCTGGAAGCCAGGTTCTGCTTATCAGCATATCCTGAAGGGACAGCAACATGGCGAAGAGACAGGGGGACGGTGGGTCTTCACAGCCTGGGAAGTTGAGAGTCGGGGAAAACCCAACTCCTGGTGAAGACCGATCCCAGAATCTCCATGTAGCAAGGGACCTTGGAAATCACACAGCACAGGCTCCTCGGCTTACAGATAGAAAAATGAGGCTCAGAGAGGGAAAACGACTTCATCGAGGTCAAGAATTGGTGCCAGAGCAGGTTCTAAAACCCGACTCTCCTGACTGCTTGGTCAATGCCTTCTTCATGTAGTACTCGCTCACTAAAACATTTTGGTTTTTTTTTTAATTTGTTTGTTTTACTATCTTACACAAACCAGCACTGTACTGGATGGTGGGGACACAAGACACTATGCCGAACGGATAAACACACAGGCAGCCATCAGATTCATATACAAGGTGCACAGTGTTATCCCGGAGGAAGTGTGGGCTGGTTGCCATGGGAACACGGGGTGGGGGGGGGGTCCCCATGCCACAGTCGGGACATCAGGAGGAATCCTCAGAAGCAAGAATGTTGAAGCCAGAGTCGGAGTGGGCCAGAGGGAAGGGGAGTGGCGGGAGGAGGAAACAGCACCTACGGACATGGCCAGAAGGGGAGAGGAAATGGGGATCTTTAGGAATCTGAAAGCAGTGAGAAATGATGCCCAGAGGCACACGGGACCCGGTCATCCAAGGCTTTGGCAGCCAAGCTAAGAGATTTGAATGTTATCCTAAGGGTAATGTGAGCCATTGAAGAGTTGTAAGTAAACGGGTGACATTATCAGAATTACTTATAGGAAGATCACTCTGGCTGAACCTAAACAGTTTTAGAGGGTTCCGGCTGGGGTCTGGGATGATGAGCTGGATGGGTGTCCTGGCGAGAGTTAAGGATGACATAGAGGCAGTGCAGGAAGAGGCATGTTTGCATCTAGACCTCTTTAGAGGGTAGAGCTGGATCATGAAGAAACCAGAAGGAAGAAGGACTTCCTGCCTTCTAGAATGAGCAACTGTGTGGACATTGGTTCCACCAGAGGAGAGACGGGGGTGGGGGGGGCAGGTAGGGGCAGGGGGCAGGGGATGGAATGACACCCCATCCCAGAAGAACAGAGGAACCAACAGTCAGGAGGAAGGGACAGCGAACCTTGAGATGCCAAGAGCGCCGGTGGTATGCATGTCCAGCAAGAGAATAAACAGCAGGCCCTTGAAATCCTCCCATACAAAGCTCAGACCGTTTGGGGCTAAGCTCCAAGGTCACCTTTCCAGCTGTCTGTGGTGCTCCCAAGTCAGCAGAGCCTTTGGACAGCCTGTGACTTCTTCCCCAGGGGCTGAACCTCTACTCTTCCAACATCAAGGGGCCAGCTTGGAGAAGGAGAATGTTCAGAAAGGCACATAAAGTTATTTCTCACTCCTGAAAAAAGGCCCCTGCTTACCATGCCACTTTAGAAGACACAACTGAGAGACAGCAGAGCATGGCAATGAAGAACACAGACACTGGGGACAAATTCCAACTCCACCCGCTAGCTGTGTGATCTCGTGCAGGTTACTTAACTTCTCTGTGCCTTGTTGCCCTCATTAGGAATATGGGGTTAAGAAAAATATGTGCCTTCTCACAGAGCTGTGAAGGTTAAGCGAATTAACATTTGTCAAAGAGCTTAGAAGAGGGTCTGGCAGACAGTAAGCACCGCATACTTGTTAAATTAATAAAAATATACGCATAACATGGGGATTTAGATGCTGTCGCCGGAACAAGATAATTGGTAGTAGGGGAGGTGAGGTTCTGCAGGCCAAGGGGACCCAGGAGAAAGAAGGAGCATTCTGCAGTGTGGGCTTTAAGCACTCTGGCACTCCTCATTAGGGAAAATACTGGGCTGAGCCAAACGAATAGATTAAAGCAGCTTTAGCCTCAGATCACTCCGAGAAATAATTATTCTGGGTGTGGATCTTCTTTAAGAAGTAATGTTTCCTGCAGAAACAGAGCAAAGACACCCCAAATAGCTTTGATGTGTGTGGCGTTTGACCAGCTTTCATGATATTGTGGGAGGTGGGGTAGTCCTGTCCTATGTGTATCAGGCTCTCTCTCTAAAACACTGAAATTCACAGCACATTTGCTATGCAGCTCAGCAAAAGGTGTATGAATAAAGACGAGCCTGCTTGCTCAACACTGCTCAGCCAGCAAGCCTGAGAGGTACTCACTCTGGCTGTGGAGAGGGGGAGGAAAGCCCATCCCAGGAGGGCACCCTGACATTGTATTCCTACAGGCTCGTGGTCCTGCTTCGACTTTGTCACTTGCTAGTGAAAACAATACAGCCCCAACACGAGGTCACTGGCTTCCCCCGAGATCGCAGGTCCCTGCGCCTCGCTTCTGGAATGGAAAGGAAAAATTGCTGGTCGTGGGGCGCCTGGGTGGCTCAGTGGATTGAGCCGCTGCCTTCGGCTCAGGTCATGTTCTCAGGATCCTGGGATCGAGTCCCGCATCGGGCTCTCTGCTCAGAAGGGTGCCTGCTTCCCTCTATCTCTCTGCCTGCCTCTCCGTCTACTTGTGATCTCTCTCTGTCAAATAAATAAATAAAATCTTAAAAAAAAAAAAAATTGCTGGTCGTGCGTTTACTCTCGCTCTTGCTCCTTCTTTCTCTCTTCCCTTCCTTCCTGCCTCTTTTCATTCTCATCTGTTCTTTGTGACTCCTCCCTCCAAGCTGGCTACCAGAGGCCTATGTCCAGGGCAGCCCAGGGCAACGGGGCCCTCTGAGACAGAGTGGGGGGAAGCTCATTTCACATCAGTTTAATCTCTGGGTCTCTGTGAAACTTAAAGAGAAGGAAGCTCTTGCCCAGCCAGACACCCCTGACCACGGTCCTGGACTCATCCCATTCCCAGGAACACTCAGGACCCAAAGAGCAGCACTGTCTCTAAGGAGGAATCCTGGTGGGTCCCCACAATGCCCCAGTACAGCTTTCCTAAGCTGCTTTCCTTAGACCAGTTGGTATAAGGACCAGCCCTGGCCAAAACCGTGATCTACATGAAATCTGTTCACTCATTCATCCAACCGGCACTTCTGAGCACCTACTCAGCACCGTGCATGGCCTAGGAGCTGAAAATATCACTGTTCAACACTCTTGCCCTCATGGAGTACTGCAGAGTCCCATGAGGGGGTGTGGGGGGGACAGCTAACGGAGGGGCACCTAAGCTCTCCTGGGGGTGGAGGTCAGAGGAAGGCTCCAGGAGAACACCATTTAGCCTGAGAGGTAAAAGAGAAATAAGAAAGACATGTCCAAGAATATTCGAGGCATCCCTATTCATGAAATTCAAAAACT
Organism: Lutra lutra; assembly: GCF_902655055.1. Lineage (NCBI taxonomy): Eukaryota > Metazoa > Chordata > Mammalia > Carnivora > Mustelidae > Lutra > Lutra lutra. Next base: position 16,454,452 of record NC_062287.1, on the reverse strand, counting down.
AGACTTCTCAATGTCCACCAGCCACAGAATGGATCAATTGCAGGATATTCACACAATGGAACACAGCCATGAAATGAACAAGGTATAACAACTCAGGCGAATCCCACAAGGAGAAGAACACTGAACAAAAGGAAGCCAGACACAAAAGGTGCATGCTCCGTGATTCCACGTCCGTGCGCTTCCGGAAGAGGCAAGGCTTGGCCCTGGTACTGGGAGTCAGGACGGTGGGGACCTTCGGGTCACAGGGACCCGTGGGGGGTCCGACTGGGACAACTGTGCAGTTTCTCAACCCAGGTATTGGTTATAACGGTGTGTTCACTGCAAAAACTCAAAACTATACACTTATGATTTCTTCATTGGTTGGTACGCTGGAATGACTTCCACGAAAAAGTTTACATTTAAAAAAAAATTAAGGCGGGGGGAGCCTGGGTGGCTCAGTGGGTTAAGCCTCTGCCTTCGGTTCAGGTCATGATCTCAGGGTCCTGGGATCGAGTCCCGCATCAGGCTCTCTGCTCAGCAGGGAGCCTGCTTCCTCCTCTCCCTCTGCCTGCCTCTCTGCCTACTTGTGGTCTCTCTGTCAAATAAGTAAATAAAATCTTTAAAAAAAATTTTTTAAGATAAATAAGAGATAAGCTGGCAAAGCAGAGGTGCTGCCGATCTTCAAAGCCCTTCACCATCTCTCAATCACCCAAGTGACCCTACGCCCCTTCCAAGCGGCAGTCTACACCTCTTAATCTACAGTCAGACCAGAAAGCATCAGATTAATTAATTCACACTAAATTGTCCATGACTAAAATCCATTCAACAGTATGACCCCTCCCTGGGGGATGTCCTTTTTAATAAAGCAGATTCGCCTGAACTCCAGATAGTAACCATGGCCAGGCAGGAGCAAGGAGACCTAAGCTATGGGGTGGAGGGCTCCTCCCTAGCGCCTTCAACACCCCCGATGCCATCGCTTCACCCAAAGACCGTGGGACACGCTGAGCGTCCTGCTTCTTCCAGGAGCGTGAGCCACAGTGGAGGGAGGCACCTTCTGCAGGGGGTGCCTCCTTACCCTAAGGCACGGAGAGTTGGCGCTCCAGGCAGAGGGGAGGTGGCGGGTGTCATGGGTGTGTCCGTGCAAGGCCTGCCAGGGACTGCAACTTTATACTGACAAAACACAAACAGGATTTTGACCTATATCTCTTAATTGACATAGCTGATTGTCCTTTAGGCAGCTCTGTCGCGTTTCCAAGAATTACCCAAATATTTCCCTGCTCCTGAGCACGTGGGAATTGCTATAGATTTGTGATCTCGGACAAAAATTCACAGCAGGCAGAGCAGGAAGCAGATGCATCGTGGGGACCAGGACCTAAGGCTTCCGTGGGGACAGTTGCAGGCCACACCTGGCTGCCTCCACTCTTCTCAGTCCTGAAAGTGAATAAGGGACCAGGAAACAAACCCCTCAGGCTTCTCAAGGTCCCTGGGTCTTTTTTTTCCCCAGACTTGGCTCGGGCAAGGAGACTGGCAGAGAGGAGAGAGAAACCCCTCCCTGGCTGGGGGCATCTCCCCCTCCTGCCAGCGAGGGTCTCACAAGAGCTCTGGAGATGAAGGTCTCCCGCTCTCCAGACTCTTTCAAACCCGCTGTCTCCAGATCAGTGGTTTTCCCAGACATAGCAACAGGTCCCCCGTCTGACAGACTCAGCCCTGAATAGGTCCCCAGGGGAACAAAGACACACACACACACACACACACACACTCTCTCTCTCTCTCTCTCTCTTTCTCTTTCTCTCTCTCTCTCAAGTGCCTCTCAGGGGAGGCAGGCCTGCGGGCCGGAGTCTCGAACCTGGGAGGGCTCTTTCCAGAACCCGGGGGCAGGGCCCTGCACACAGGCTCTGCAGGGGGGCAAACAAGGGCAGGACCCTTGAGGGAGGAGGAGACCATGTGTGCCAGGTGGGCGCCTCTCTGGGCTCCCTCTGCTTTCACCTGGGAAGCGGCAGTACAGGCGTGAACCAGTAAAGGTGTGAATCTCACCTTCACCTTGGAGTCCCCATGGGCTGTGGGACCTCAGCCATGGCCCCGGCACATAGCTGGGGGTCTGTGATCTACTCCAACCACCTTAGGGAGATAAAGACAGCTGCCATCAAACACAGGGCACCTGGGGCTGCCTCCTGCCGTGTATTAGGGACTAAGCACGTGACAGGTACCACTCCAGGCACTTTACATACCTATCGCTCTCAATCACGCAAACCGAAAGGCGGGTCTGAAGAGCCCCATTTTAGGGACAGGGTCCAGGAAGGAGCAGCAGCTGCTCTGACATGGTACAGCTTTCAAGCGGAAGCAATGGGATCTGAACCCACATCTGGCCCCCTTCAGAGCCTGCACGGCTCACCGAGACACTAGCTCTCCCCTGTGACACACTCACAGCTACACAGCTGCATAAGCAAAGAGGTTCCCAGTGGCTTTTTTGTGCATCCCACAGTAGATGTTCTGCAAGTGGGGCGTTTCTCCCCCCCAGATCTCCAAACACAGCCATGCCTCCCTTCTCTCTCTCTTGGCTGGCTCCCCACCAGCAAACACCAGGAAGCCAGCAGGGGGAGAGAGAGTTCTCATACCCTCTCCCAGCCCTTCCCCTTCCACCTAGGAAACGTTGCATTTTCATTTCTTCACATGAAAAAGCTACATCAGTAGTTTTAATGCTTAGAATTTCTCTTAAGCAATAAAAGTTAACAGCCTCTCAGGTCCCTAATTGAGCCCCACCACCAACAAGGGAGGCAGCCTAACTTCAGACACGGGGTACTATGCTGAAAACTTCTAAGTCAAAGGGATTTTAGACAGATAGACGCAAACACACACAGGCACGTGTGCGCAGAGAGGCGCAGGGACCATTCCAGAAGACGGTCTGCTGTCTGCTCCTAATCAGGGAGCTGCGATTCCCGAGACCGGCCCCCAGGAGCGGCTCCTCTCTGATTCAGGGGGCCATGCAAGCCCAACATAGCTTCAGACATTTAAGCACTTTAAATACACCAATTATGATAATACCCTGCTGACGGCATTTCATCCTAAGTGAAGGCTCAGGCCAAGAAGATGCGGAAATCATCATCAACGCACAGACAGTGCCCTTGGCCGACGCTCCTCCTCGCTATTGCGTGGGTGGTCCCCGGGCTGCTGTTCCCCACGGCAAAAGACAAGGCACTTACAGCGGGGGGACAGAGGTGCCACCGTCTGTGTTCCTGAGTGAACCAGGTGACTTCTGGAGCTCTTCACCTGCGAAATAACGGGCCTGCCTCACAGGTTCCAGGTGAGGAAGGAGGCAGCCACGTGGGAACTCTAAGAGGGTTACAAACAGGCGTATTGAGTAAGGATTAGCAGCCACTCCCCCAACCCACAAGTCCCTGGGCAGCAACCCCCAGCGGCTAAGCGGAGCGCAGTTCTCCCATTCCGGCACACAGAACGAAGGGGCCCGGGGTCCCTGGAGAAAGGCGTGTTCACCATGAACACAGAGAGGCCTCTGGGGGCTGCCAATGGTAGTACAGAGGGCTGCAGGGGACTGGGAGGACACTTCCCCCACCCCATCCCCAGGACTCCCTGAACACCATTCCTGCAGGACCAAAGTTCACAGCAAGGCGAACAGGGGGTGTGATGAGCACGGGGTGTGATACGCAACTGGTGAATTACGGAACTCTACATCTGAAACCAATGGTAACACCGTATTCACCCGTTGAATTTAAATAAGTTTAAAAAAAAAAAAAAGATGAACGGAGGAAAGGCAGAAGGGGTAGGAACACTCAGGAAAAGAGGGACAAGTTTTAGACCTTTCACAGCTTGGAGCTAACCTGGAGGCAGGCCTGGCTGGCACAGAGAAGCCCTTGGCAATGAGCATGGAGTTCTAAGTGGCTCCAGAATTCTGAGAAGGCGTGCTGCGTCTGAGAGTACGGATGAAGACACAGAATGGAGATAAAGAGGACAGAATGGGAGCAGCTGGGTGCGGAAGCCCCATTAGGAGCTGGGTCCTTTCCATCTTTGTCTCACTTAATCCTGCTAAATCTCTAAGACGGCTTCTGCCCTCCCTCACTTTCCAGATGGGGAAGGCTGCCGAGGGAAGGGTACGTGCCCCCACCAGCTGCACGACAGCACATGACGATGCTGGCCTGCAGCTGGGGCCACCCGCAAAGCCCACACCCTCACCCCATTCCCACCCCACCAGGCTCTACAGCTGAGGTTCCGGGCAGAGGTGTCCCACGCACCTCTTACAAGCCCAGCTAGATTCTGGGAGCTCTGGGGTGAAGAGGAATAGGAGACAGACCCTTGACCTCAAAGAGCTTCCGGAAGAATTTGAAAGACAAGCCCAAGACTCATGAGGCAATCATCACAATCAGCTCTAAATTATGAGAAAATTAAAGAGTTCACAGCAAGAATCATCTTCAAACGCTCTCTCATGACATCAGCGGGGAAGACCTCTGCTGACCTCATGCCCCCACCCCCCAGAGGCCTCCGCCCTCTCTTTCTCTGATGATGACGGGGCTGCTGAACTTACCAGCTGGTCACCTCTATTCTGGGACCCCACTAGGCTCCCAACCCCTCGGAGGCCTGGCCCCGGATAACACACCAACCCACCCTGTGCATCAATGGGCAAGCCATGCACCTGCAGCCTGGCCACTCCGAGTGTGGCCCAGAGACCATGGCAGTGGCATCACCAGGGAGCTTGTGAGAAATACACATCCTCAGGCTCCATTTCAGAATCCTACTGAGTCAGAATCTGCCTTCTGACGAGGTCTCCAAGTGATTCATGAGCAGATTAAAGTCTGAAAAGTGTTCTGGAACTCCCAACCAGCCTCACAGCCAGCACTGTCAGAACTGGAAGGCATGGTGACAATGATGACACCAGCATCGAGAGCAGACAGGACAGATAACACATTCCAGGTGCCGTCTAAGAGCTAAACACGGAGCTCGGCGCTCTATGCCTCTCTACCAATACTCCCAAAAGCCCAGAGTGGCTGGTGCTGGGATGATCCCCATTCTGCAGACAGAACTGAGGCAGACACAGGCTAAGCCTCCTCGTAAAAAGCTGGGACCCAGAGCCAGACCATCCAATGTCCCGGCCCCTGCCTCATTCTTTCCTGCAGATGCAGGCGAGAAGCAGAGCCCTTCTCCAAGAACTCAGGGGTCACCTGGGCACGTGTTCTCATCTCACAGGTGAAGAAGCAGGTCCGGCAAGAGAAGGGCCCCCGCCTGAGATCCCACGGCCGAGGCCCCAGAACCATGGTCGGTGTACTTCCCAGAATCCTATACTGCCCTCCCCCAGCATCCAGTGGTGTTGCCCGGAAGGGCCAGGAGTAAATCATTAGCTCATCTGTGCTCAACACGATACAGACTCACGGACCCTAACAGAAGCTTGCTCCTGAGAGCTTCTTCCTTACCTGAAGCTCCGGAGACAGGGTCCCAGCGACCCCTGCACACAGCCCAGCACCCGGGGAAGAGGAGTCAGGGGCGGGCTTCTCTGCCGATGGCAGGCCCCCTGGCAGCGTGGGGAAGGGTGGAGATGGCTGCGAGCTCAGAACCCTGGCAGAAGTGTTGCTTCAAGGCCTGGATGGCCCCCTCTTCCCAGAGGGCTGCCAGGAGCACAGGCAACCCAAGGAGATTCTGATTCACCCTCGTTATTCCGGCACATTTCGATTTGTTTCAGGAACCCTTTAAGAGCATCACAAAGAGGCCAGGCAGCCTTTTGTCTGAGCTAAAGAGCAGGCCCCTGGGAGGCCTGTCTTGCCCACTCCGAGGGGCTCAGCTCCCACATAGTCCGCTGAAGGGCCTTCTGCTCACCCTAGAGGCTGACAGGTGAGCGGCAGGCCATGATGGCTGGAAAGAGGAGGGCACAAGGAGCTCGGTGGGCTCCAGGACCCAGGCTTGGGAGGGCTGCCCACCCCCCCCCCGGCCCAAACACAAAGTGCCCCTCCTGCGAGGCCGGGGCCCTCTCCCCCAGAGCTTTGCCAGTCCATGGCGGGTCCCACAGGCTCACGGTCGGGACTGACACCCGGACAGCTGGGAAGGGCCCAATTAGCACAGAGGCCTCTGGCCTGGCACAGACAAAATGTCAGGCTCCAGCGGGGGTGGGCAGACACTGCCTCTGAGGGCAGAGCACCCCCCTCTCCTCCCAAAAGGCCAGCTCCCCAGCCACCCAGCATGGCGGGGGTTGGGGGGACGCCAGGGAGGCAGAGGTGGCTGGAGCTGTCGAGACAAACGGCAACAGCGTCCTGGGGAAACACTGACTTCCTGCCCGAGAGGACAAGGAGCAGAGCTGGAGGGAAGCTGGGCTTAATTCCCACCTGCTCGAGGTGGTCCAGCCTCCCCTGCTTGGGGAGAGGGGATTGGCCAAGGGCCTGAGTACATCATCAGGTACATCTGTGGCCCCAGGAGAGAGTGTGGGGAGGCTGGGAGGGCACGAGGGGGCTGAGGAGGAGCAGTGGGAAGGCAGAGGCGAGAGAGCAGCCCCGGTGCTCCTGGAAACAGCAATGGCCACCCTTCCTGAAGGCGTGTGTTCCCTGGAGCAACCTGGCCTCACATGCTCACACTTCCATTCACGGGGTCCTCAAACAACACTAGCAGGCAGATACCGTGCTTGCCCCCATTTTTCAAATGAAGAAACTGAAGCTCATGTAGGAAGGCGACTGGTCTCAGACCACGTGGCTATTCGGTGGTATAGACCGGATACAAACTCAGATCATCAACCACCACCCTGGACCAGTTCTGCTCTCACCACGTGCCTCCCACCTCCCCCACCTCTCCAGATCCCCGCGATCACCCAAGGCCCAGCTCTGGGCTGCCTCCTCCTTGTTGCCCTCCTCAACTCCCTGAGGCTTCCCCAAGCTCACCCAGTCTAGACTGGCTACGGTACCCGCATCGGTGCCTGCATGCCCACTCTGACTGCCTCGTTCAGTGGTTATTCCATCTTCTTGACTACACTGTGAGCTCCTAAGAGGGCAGAAGACATGTTCTTCACGCTCGGCGTCCTAGCATAACGGAAGGCATACACAGCTTGCTCGATAAATATTTAAGGAAGGAAGGGAGGGCGGGAGGGAAGAGGGATGGATCTTTTCCTGAAACCCTCTTTACTTCACATTTATTTTTCATGGTATAGGAAACAAAAACTAGCACTGAGCAGGGGGCTTCTCACTATTCCTGGAGAAGTCTTCCACCCCAGCAGCTAGCAAGGCTGCTCTTACTCCCAGGCCCTCCTGGGTCCCATGGAGCAGGCTTCCACAGGACCTTGGGAGCTGCTCTCTCCCGTCCTCCTCTGTCTGGCGGAGACACGGGCCAGTGCAGGGATGAGCTGGCAATCTCGGTGGAATCATGGGCTTTTGCACCACAGGTCCCTCTGTGCACAGGCTGTATGTTGTCAGGGGGACGCTGGGAGCCCAGGTCCTGACTTCTGGAAACCTACAATCCCCCAGGGATGCTCTTACCCAAAGGGTCACATGGCCATCAGAGAGGCTCCGTGAACACCAAGTAAGCAGGTTTTCAAGAGTCAGATTCCTTCTTTCTGCCAAGGAACAGGCAGCTAAGAGGCAGTGAGTGGTGTCAGGGGTGGCTGGGGTCTCCTGATGTCATGGACGGAAGATATATTTCTAGGGCAAGATTAGTAACTCCTCCAGGCCAGGAAGAAGACAGCACTCAGATCCATGAACAGCCTGGGCCAGAGAGGTCAGATGAAGGGCCGGGGGATGAAGACAGAGCCCACTCACCCTCCCTCCACCCACCAGCTCACCAAGCCTCTGAGTTTCTCCCCACATCTGAGCCATCTTTACAGCACCCCTCCACGGAGCGGGCCCTCACTCTGCCCGGCCTTCTTATAACCTCTGCCTCCTCTCCCCCAAGGCTATACTTTTCAAAGCACTTTCACGAGCTTTGCCTCTAACCATCTCGTCGTGAACATTCTAGGCCCATTTTGCAGACAAGGAGACTGAGGCTTGGGGAAATTAAGGGGCCTAGCAATTGCCGACAGCACCCTGACATGAGCTCGGGAGTCTTCTTTGGAGTGTGCCTTGACATTTATTCTTCAAGGAGTATGTTAGGACCTGAAGAACACTTTCGTGCTGGAATTCGGGAGTGTGTAGCCTGATGGGGGCTGTTCTCAAGGGCCCCTCTCTGCTTGCCTGGCTTAGCTGCTCCGGCAGGGACAAATGATTCAGGCCCTCGTGGGCAGCTCTAGCAGGGGCCCCCAGGCCACAAGCTCATGCTGCTTGTAGCCCAGAGCTTTGCTCCAGCAGCACCTGCCCCTGGGGACAGGTGGCCTTTCTCCCCAGGAGGTGATCTGGGGTTGGGAGCAGCCGGGCAGCCCTGGGCTGTATACAACAGATCACTGGAGGACTGACACGGCCTATTATACAAAGCAAGCAGGTAGGAGGTGAGGACAACAGGGAGGCAGCAGGTGGGCAGGTCCAGTCTCCCCCTCCAGCCCCCCCCTGCACCCAGCCTGGGACTCTGGGAGGCAAAGGGCCAAGAAGGGAGTGGGAGACAGACGAAGAGTGTTCTCTAACCCTGGAGGGAGGGAGCAGAGCCCGCCTGCCCCACGGCAGAGCGGCACGGAGATGGGGGTTCACAGAGCCAATGCCCGGCAGAACTGGGGCTAGAACTCAGACTTATGACTCTCAGTCCAGTGCTCTCCCTGCAGAGACCGTGTGCCTCCTCCTCTGGGGACGACCGAGAGCGAAGGTTCCCAGCTCATGTCAGTTTCGTGAGTAAATTGGGCCAGTGTTAATGATTTCTGATGAATAAAGGACTGGATTCGCTTAAGCTCTGTGATGCTCCTTCATTCACCCATATTAGCGAGACACCTACTAGGTTCTGTCCTTGGGGATACGACAGTAAACAAGCTGGAATACGATGCAGATGGCCACGGAGCCCTACAAGCCCAGATGCATCCCCAGGACCAGGCCAGGGGCTCCCAAGACAAGGTCGGCATGGATGGGGCTGCTCCCAGGCCCCAGTGACTGGGGAACCCAGAGAAGAGTCACGAGAGCCTCCAGACGTCAGGTAGCACATCAGAAAGTGGGGTGCTGACTGTCCCTGTTTCTTGCTGCTAGGCTTGGCTCTCTGCCAATCACATCTGGCAGGTGCTTCTTCGGGACAGGCCTACCTAGCAAACATTCTAATCTGTTCGCCCCCACAGAGCTCTGCCTAGCGGACTCCACCATCCTTCCAGAAAAGCCCCGAACAAGGAGGAATGGGCTTAACGGGCCATGGGAAGGGCTTCTAGACTGTGTGGATGCAGATCAAAGAATGAGCAGCAGCTTGGTCACTCCTGAGTTCTGATCTGAACGGGGGTTCAGACGGAGGGATGGACTGAGCAAACTCAGGGGTTTTAGGGGCTCGGTTCACCCGGGGAAAGCCCAGCTTGAAATGAGCTTGAGATGTGGGTGCACCAGGAAGCCATACCGGTCTCGCAGTGGAAAGATGCTCAGGCCGCAGGACACGGGGTCCTAGAACCACTACCCTGTGTGGCCCTGAGTATGACCTCTGGACAGTGCCTCCTGACTCACAGAAGATCTGCTCTGTCTTCCAAAGGCAGGGGAAACTCATCAGTTTCCTTCCAGAGAAGCATCTACACCAGTCCATTAAAGCAAACAAGATGGCTTCAAAGTCCTCCCTGGTGTCTCCTCAGAGTAACTTAAACCCACTTCCCGTGACTTGGTCTCAGTGCCCCTGGTGGCCAAGTCTTGCCTCATCTGTCACCAGCACATAGGGGAGAGAGCAGGGAATCAAAGCCCCCTTTTGTGGACTGCCAACGGGCGCTAGATCAATAGCAGCAGTAACAACTCAAAGAGATTCTCCTACATTATATTTTTATGCGATTCCCCCAATTCATTCCCCCAAATGAATTCTTCTTGAAAGCATCTTTTTTTGGGGGGCACTCTGAAGTAATTAAAGTCTTCCATCAAATTATCCTCGAGATCTCTTTCCATGAAAAGCCTTTAATTTCATCCTCCTTAATGTAATTCTATCCTGGCAGATGAACTTGGCTTTTCATATTTCTTCAAATATTGTGTCAGGGCCCTTAATCAGATGTAGAATCTGAATGGGAGAGGGATGGAGCCGCGTCTGTTCATCAGAGGCTGGGGTGGGACAAGGGTGGCCACCGCCGACACCTCCCCACACCCCCATAGGCTACCCTGTCTCCCCCTGCTGACCAGTCAGTCCCCCATCATGACAATTCCAGCCGGAAGTGCTGATTCGCCGGTGGGTCCACCCACCTCCCCCCTGGGCACACCGAGGCTGAAGATACTGTGTCTCTGGCACACTGCTTGGAACTGGGGACGAGAAGAACATACAAGCCAGGTCGGACATCCGTCCACTGAAACACAGACCGAAACGTCTCCTCTACTGGACAGATGGAGTTGTCCCTGTTAAAGTGGGGGACAGAAAGACCTAAGGAGAGAGCAGCTTAAAAGCTGACCCATCAGCATTTCCCGTGTTAGTGACACTGAATTCTGAACCTAAAATGAAGCTGTCTGTTAATAATTCACCCACTTGTCTCTCGGCATCCCGACTCCTCTTTCTCTCCCAGCTGTTCCTGGACCATTCCCTTCTTTATTGCCCTCGGTCTAGATCTCCTTCCCAGCTGACCACACTGGGAAATTAAAATCAATCTCTAAATATTTGCTTAAAAGGCAGTCTCCTGATGGCTAGTCTTTACTTTTAACATGGATGTATTTCACCGTACCTAAGTCTCTCTTCCACCCCCAAGGCCTCCCCTTTAGATCACCAGATGCCTGGAGCGTCTTTATGTGGTGCTTCTCGGGGCAGCAGGGAGGGTGGGGGCTGGCGGGCAAGAACGGAGACAGAGCTGGTTCCCAGTCCTGGAAGGAAGACCTGAGAGAGAGAGAGAGTGTGTGTGTGTGTGTGTGTGTGTCCCCACGCCCCACCACCAACCTAGGCACTAATGGGTAAGGAGGGAGGGCTGAAATGCCAGCGATCCCTAAGACACTCCAAAAATCCAAACACTCTGGGGAGGGTAAGAGATGAGTGTCTGTCCTGTGAAGGACTTCACCCAGTTTGCTTTCCTCCACAGACTGTGCCCCCCGACTCCAGAGAGGGTGCTGAAAGAACCATGACTTCTAGAAGCCGGGGCAGGCAGCACAGAGGGGTGGACAGGACCAGCCTTCCAGGATCGCCTGTGGGCTAATTTAGAGCTCGGAGCCTGGGGGTGGAGCGAGGAAAAGACTGCTGGGGGAGGGGCGGCCACCAAAGACCAAAGTTTAGGGGCACCTGGCCTAGCACCTGGTCACAGACGAGGGGCTGCCGTGGAGACAAACCCTCAGCCCGGATTTCTGTCCATTTGGTCCCACGATGAAGGCCATAGAAAGAACTGGGCGGCCCGTCCTTGGGTGCTCCGGAGGTTTTGCTCCCCGAGAACCCCCATGGGGACCTCAGGAGCCCTCGATGAGAGGCTGGAGTGGCCCATGGAGATGTTTGGATTTGGGCATAATTATTGCGATAACAATTTAATCATTTAAAAACACTATCTGTGTTGCTCTAATGAAGAGAGAGGCTCTTTTCCACATTGTTTGTGCCATCTGTGAGCAATTTTCACATTAGCCTCTCAGAATGGCAAATCGGAGGCCCCACAGTGATCTAGAGGGGTGAGGAGGGGGGAGAAGGGGGTAGAGCAGTGGGGAGGGTGGAGGAAGAGGGCCTGGGGAGGGGGGACGAGAGGGACAGAGGGGGGCAGAGCCGGGGAAGGGGGGAGGAAGGGGAGTCGGGGAGGGGAGGGGAGGAGGAGAGAGCTGAAGCCCAGAAAGGAAGAGGGGGGGCTTAGTGGCTAAAAGCCAGACACATACCGTGTCTTGGGGCCAAGGGAGAGCTAGTGACTGGAGATCTGGCCCTATCTTTGGGGTACTTCACATTCAAATGGGATAGAAGCTTGTAAAATCTGTGGGAAGGGTGAGGAAAAGCAGAAGAGCCCAGCTCGGTGATTTTCAAACTGCAGGTCCCTGAAATCATGTCAAAAGGTATAATCAGTACATCTTTTTTAATGAACTAGAATGAACTATACTGCAAAAGAACTATTGCTCACTACAGAAAGAAATCAGGGCAACCTGGACAAATGCCAGGTCAGAGGCAAGGAATGCCCAGGTAAGCCTGGGCCAGCTTGTGCCAAAGAGCAAGGAACTGCTCCTAGATTATGGAGGTCCTATCCAATTTTTTTTAATTTTGTAAATTTTATCATTAATCTTTTTAAAATTCCAGTATAATTAACATACAATGTTATATTAGTTTGGGATCCTATCTGATGAGCAAGGGGCTCCGTCTGGCTGAGGATGAGACCATTTGAGCTTCAAGAAGAAGAATGAGGATAACTGATGGAGATACACTGAACCATTCATGAGTCCCTAACTGTAGTGAGATAAAAGGGGGGTCCCCCAAAACCTAAGTCCATGTACTAATCCTTGGAATCTGAGGATATTGCCTTATAGGGCAAGTGGTTTGATTCAGTTAAGGATCTTAAAGGGAAGGCTGAGCCTAGGCTATCAGGTGGGCCCTGAACGTAATCACCTGTATCGAGAGGAGACAGACACGCATCGGGGAGGATGTGGCCAGGCAGCCTGGAGGGATGCCTTCCAAAGCCAACGGCGGCCCGAAGCCCCCAGAAGCTGCAAGGGAAGCACGGAACAGATTCTCCCCCTCGAGCCTTCAGAAGGAGCACAGTTCAGACAACACCTTGACTTTGGACAAACAGCCTCCAAAACTGCGACAGAATATACTTCTGCTGTCTTCAGCCACCCAGTCTGCGGTCATCTGTTACAGCAGCCACAGGAAACTAATACGATAATGATATCCCAAAAAAGAGAAAGCCAAGAGCGGTGAAGACAGAACTGTCAGAGCACACAGACATAGTAGCTGAGTTTGATAATATATCTCTCTGGGGGTCATCTGGGTTGGTTGGCTCTGAAACGTATTTCTTGCAAGGGATTGTGTTCAGAGAGATTGAAAAACCGGCCCAGTGGCTGAGGTCCTGGGCTTTGGAGTCCAAGCATAGACAGATAACTCACTTCTGCCCCCTACAGGCCATGTGGCCTGGGGCGAGTCACTCACCTGGCTCTACAATAGCGCTGTGAAGCAGACATGAAATCATACCCTTCCAGCAGAGCCCACCAGGTACGGCAACCTCAAGGAATGTGAGTAGTTGCATATTTGCTGTTATGGTTAATGATAACCAGACACATGCAGAGGCAGGCCCAAGCCACATCCCATGCCGTGTTAGGTAGCACCAAGCCCGTTTGCTGTTCCAACTGAGAACTTCTAGGGATGGCAGAATTGTAGAGTGAACGGACTAAAACCATGCAAGCAAGCCCCTTCGTTTCAGTGAGGGGGAAACTGAGGCCCAAAGAACATTGACTTAACCAAGGTGACGTGGTTAATGAAATGACCAAGGTGGGACCAGATCTTAGTCTTTGAACTCCCAGGCTAAGGCAAAGGCATGCTACCTCCAACTCCTCATGACCTTTCATTGGCCCATAGGGCACCACAGCTACCACTCCTATGGGCCTCTTTCCAGCCCAGGCCTTTGGACCACTGGCAGGGCCCTACACAAGCCTCCTTTGTGTCCAACCCACAGGAAATCCCTTAGATGCCACGCCCATGGATTATCCGGGAGAGGGTTTCTGCACCAATGAGCCTTCCTTGCACAGAACAAGCTCACAATATCCTACCATTACCTGTTCAAATGATTCCAATATTTCTCCCTGACAGCTCCAAGTGCCTGATCCCCTGATCCTGTCTAGCAGGAGGGCCTGCAGGCGTCCAAGCCGCCAGCTAACCAGAGACAGCAGGACGGACTGTGAGAAAGCGTGGCTGGAGAGAGGATTCTCAGGATCACCCCCAATTCTCCAGACTCACCGCGGAGCCCCGGCCACTTTCCTTACCTCACCCAGGATTCAGAGCGACCGTGTTCCTCTCCTAGCTGCCAGGGGCTTTGGACCGGGCGGGCTGTGTAGACAGCTCCATGGTAACACGCAGCCAAAGAGAATTCAGCCAATCTGGGGGAACAGGGACAAGGCCAGAGGAGGCCCCTTTCTCAGCACTGAGCCACCCAGCCCTGAAATAGAGGCTGAGGATCCAGGTTTGGGGGTCAGCCAGGCTTGGGCTGGAATTTGAGCTTTTGTAATTACTGACTGCCCGATCTCGGGCGAGGAACTTAACTGTGGTCAGAGCCTCATTTGTAAAGGAGGGGTAATGATGTCTACTTCACTGGACTGTCGTAAGGACGAAGGCCATCACGTTTGTAAGGGGCTTAGCACAATGCCTCACACATTATGGATGCCCAGTGAGTGGGGGCTGCTAGAAGGAGCCACGTGTAGCAGTAATAATTCTGTAATGCTTGGCACGTGGCGGGCGCTAAAGAGACACTTAGGAAATAAATTGAACCCGAATTTTTCCACAGGGCTAAGGAACGTCTGCATTAAATGCTTTCCCCATCCAAAGGAACCATAATTCCTTTGAATCATCTAGTCATCCAACAGTTATTAAGCACTGCTATAAACTGAATGCATTCCCCCAAATCTCATATATTGAAATCCTAAACCCCAGTGTGACGGTATTAGGAACGGGGAGGCTTTGGGGGTGACGAGGTCATGAGAGTGGAGCCCCCATGGATGGGATCGGAGTCATCATCAAGGCTCCAGAGAGCTCCCTTGCCCCTTCCACCCCTGAGATTGTAGGGGAAAGATGGGTATTCTGAATTAGCTGCCACCTTGACCTCGGACTGCCAGCATCCAAAACTGTGAGGAATAAATGCCTAATGTTTATAAGCTGCCTGGTCTATGGTATTTTGTCGTAATAGCCCGCACAGGCTCAGGTGCTGGGCTAGGTCTGGGAATACAGGGGAGAGCAAGGTAGAGCGCTGCTCTCACAGACCTTGTTGTGGCCCTAAACCTTAGCTGTTCGGAGAGTCTGGCTGGAAATTTCAGACTCGCTTCCAGGAAAACACACTTCACTCCATATACGTAACATTTGACCAACATTCAAGCGGCTCGGAGAAGGTGGGCAGTGAGAGTCTCTGCCCTCCCTGAGCTTTCCTGCTCCAGCCACAGTTGTCTACTACCACCCCGGGAACCCCCTCCCCTGACCCATCTCGCAGAGGCCAAGAGGAGGCTTCGAAGAACCCCCAGAACCCAGTAAAAATAGCCTGACGCAGAAGGGGGTGCTGGAATCACTTGCCTAGGTCATCACAGTGTATCACAGCATGTTCAGAGCAAGAAAAGCTCATTGGTTCACTGCCCGAGGCCGAGGGGTATCTGGTAAAAATCTGAACAGCCCGACCCCATGTCTGCAATCCATCTGCTCCCTCAAGCTATCCCCCTGACTTCACCCTCTGGCCTTGGGTCTCTGACGGCCCTTGGGCGGGAGTCAGTGGCTCGTGCTTGTCCATCTCCAGTCTTCTCCAGCCCACTCAAAGCTCTGTCTCCCTTCTAACACATGGGCCAGAGCTTCCCACTGATTCCTGGTCCTTGTTCCAGACCTAACCTCATTCCCCCCACCCCTCATTCAAGCCAGGCAGAGATGCAATCTTGCCATCAGGCCTTTGCTTCTGCAGTTGCCCTAGAGAGGAACCCCACTCCCACCTGTCCCTCACCCTGGTAAATCCTGCGGAATTTTCACCTATATCCCAGTCCATGGCACGCTCTCCTCTTCTGGGTTCGTCTTCCATGGGCGCCAGGAACACGTGCACATGTCCTGTCTCTGCCCACAGGAGCTAAGCCCCCTAGAAGGGTCTCTGTCTCACCCACCTGGGAATCCCCTAGGGCTTCACACAGTGCCAGGCCCCTAACAGGTGCTTGGTTGATGCTGTGGTCTTCTTTGGGGAAGCAGAGATGATGGGCAGAGAGAGCTGGGCTGAAGGCAGGCTCGGGCTGAAGAAGGCTCTCGGGCATGCTAGCTGAGCCCAGTGCCCTCCGGCTGAAGCCCCATAGGGGCCAACCTCCAATTCTATCCACCCGGGCTGAACAGCTTAGGGTCAAATCTTCTGGAACAAAGTAGCCAGCTTCCATCTGATGAGAGACAGAAAGCTCATAATGGCTCCTTGAGGCCCATGTCTGTCGCAGCCAATTTGAAAGAACAATCTACCAGGTTCTTCCCCGGGACCCCTCTATGAAAGCTCTGTTCTCCAGGGCTGTCCTTATGACTGAGCTCTGGCTAAGATGTACTTGGGGATCCCTCAGTGAAGGGATTACTGACCCAGAAGCCCAGCGGGTACAATCCATCATGTCTGGTACATACCACTGGCCCCTCCGTTCCTGGGGCTGGCCCACATTCCAGGGGCTCAAATCTGACTGTCCACAGCCCTTCTCCTCCCCGACTACACCACACATGCACAGATCTCCACGGTTTCCCTCTGCCACTTATCCCCATGAAGATCGATGGCCAGCAGTTTTTTCAAGCTCCTAGGACGGGTGGGATCCAAGGTCTCTGGGACTGTTCTAAGGATCCTGGGTGCTTGAGAAGTCAGCTGGCGGATAGCTGTGACCCAATAGAGACCCACGCCTGAAAACAGCTGTTAACCTGCCTCCCTCTGTGTAACCCAGTCACATCCCACGTCTCCCTGAGGGATCAGAGCGCTAGAAGGGATACAGGATTCCATCACTTACGAACAAACTAGGTCCCAGAGAAGAAAAGTACAAAGACATACAAGGAATTAGTGGGATTTAAATCAAGCTCTCCTACTCCAGGGCTCCTCAGCTGTATGATTCAAATGAAAACTGAGCACCCAATTAAAGAGGACCCTGGGGTCCCCTGTCCATGAGTTACAATCCTGAAGCCCGATGGCAGTCATGGTAGCAGACCCTGGGAGCAGAGAGTGCCAGCCAGACCCAACAGGTAGAATGTGTTCCTGAGAGGTCTCCAGGGGCTCCCTGGAACAAAGAGAGTGACAACCAGACACTGGCATGGCTGGGCTTCCTGGAATGGGTTAGAAATCAGGGCTCGGGCAGCTGCCAGGCTCTGCCAGGCAGAGACAAATTCATCAAAGGGCCAGAGGCTGCGCCATTCCTCAGAGCCTGGTTTAAAGGCAGCTGCCATCCCTCCAGGTGCACAAACCAATCGATTCATAATCCAGGGGGTAATTAACAGATTTTTAGATGAATTCCATCGGGTGTCTGCGCAAGGAGGCCCACAAAGTTGGCCCACCCACAGGCGTACGCCAGCTCCCAGAGCCTGCGATGAGGTGGGAGAGCTGTGCAGGGCAGGACCAAGGGCCTGGTTAGGGCCATCCGTCTGCCTCTTCCGAGCTGTGTGAACAGGTGCAAATCCCCTAACCACCCACACCTCAGTCGCCCCAAATGGAAAATAAGCATCACGAGACCTGTTTCATGGGATACTGTGAGAACTAAGATAAGGTACACAGGAGATTCCCTTTGCACGGCGTCTGGCACACAGGAAACCCTGGAGAAACGATGACTTGTTCGCAGTTTTCCTAAGTCTGATCACTGCCAGGCTCTTCGGGCAACAAAAATTGTAGAAATGCTCCTAAATCTAGAGGCTAGCTGCCATCCACAAGTGAGCGGGCTATGGCCATGGAAGCTACCCTCCCGCAGTGGGTCAAGCACGGATCTGGTCTGCAGCTCAGTTCGGAATGGCCAGGAGAAGCCACGGGGCTCTGCCCACAGCTGCTGAGACTCAGCAACCCAGCGATCAGAGGCCTTCCAGCTGCGGGCACCTGTGGCTTACCTGAGAACTTTCTGGTCTCTGGAGCCCATGCAGCCCATGTACGGAGGCAAACCCAGTGCCACAATGTGCAGTCAGTGGCCGTCGGGATATCCTGCCCATTGCTCTGCTCTCTCTCTCACAGACGCAATGGACGGGGCACTGGGCATCCTCGGTGATAACCTATAACGTGTGTTATTGTCTGCTTTCTCTTGCTATCTTGTTTCTCAGGCAAATGACTGTTTCCTGGGATCGGCTCCAAGGTACCCACCACACTTACACCTTTATGCCCCCTCTGCTTCTGGGGGAGCAAGCCTAGCAGAAGTTGTGGGCCAGGCCCTGCAGTGATGGGGGGCTGTGTTCATCCCCCAGCAGAGGGAAGGAGGAAGGAAGGAAGAAGGAAGCTAGGGAGGATTGTGGGCAGAGTCTTCTTAGGGAGAGGAGGAGGAAACAGAGGAGAGGGTGAACCCACCCATAACTTAGGACCAAACCTGAATCCTGGGAGAAAAGAGTGTCTGCCACCAAGTCAAAGCAGACCAGAGGGTTCACAGACTCCCCCAGTCCAGGCTACAGCACGGCGGGCAATGCTGCCAGAGGGATCCATCAGGCCATCTCCTAAATTTTCCAGGCATCCTGAGACAACGAGTGGGAAGCCCACCCTGCACCAGGCTCTGACATCATTCCCTTGGACCACACGGATGTGCATTCAGAACTTAGGAATTTCCCTGTCCCCAGTCCTGGGATCGCCTCCCAACCAAGCACAGAATCACAGAATTTCGGTGATGGGAAGCCATGGAGGGCAGTTTCCCCAAATCCCATCCAATACCGTATTCCCCCTCCATCATTTCTGCTGCGCCCTCAAGGCAAGCATGAACCACGGGTGCACACACACATGCCTACAAAGGATTATGTGTGCAAATGCACATACACATTCTCCCTCCCTCCCTCCCTCCCCTTCTCTCTGGGCTGCCCTGCACTCCTGCTCCATTCCCCCCCCACCCCCCCGTGCTATTTGCCTTGTATATTCCATTCACACATTAGCCCTACAAAGATTAAGAGGATTAGCTCATATCAAGAGCTTTGTATCTCCAAAGCTCTTACCAACACTAGCTAATTAAACAGACACAGTCCCCTTTCCCTTGGCTGTCGTGTATGGAAAGCCTAAGACATGAATTAACGAGACCCAGGTTCTAGCCCGGTGGAGAGATACATCTCCTTCTACAAAATGCAGAGAATACAGGCGCCCCTCAGACTTACCGCAGGGGCAGTTCCCGACACCCATGGTAAAACAACTATCACAAAAAAGCAAGCCTAGTGAACTTTTTGGTTTCCCAGCCCACACGAAAGTCATGTTTACACTATGCTGTAGTCTGTTAAGTGCACAAGAGCATTATGTCTAAAAGATAGTGTCCAGGGGCATCTGGGTGGCTCAGTTGGTTAAGGGACTGCCTTTGGCTCAGGTCACGATCCCAGGGTCCCAGGATCAAGTCCTGCATCCGGCTCCCTGCTCAGCAGGGAGTCTGCTTCTTCTTCTGATCTTCTCCCCTCTCATGCTCTCTCTCTTTCAAATAATAAAATAAAATCTTTAAAAATAATAATACAGGGGCGCCTGGGTGGCTCAGTGGGTTAAGCCGCTGCCTTCGGCTCAGGTCATGATCTCAGGGTCCTGGGATCGAGCCCCGCATCGGGCTCTCTGCTCAGCAGGGAGCCTGCTTCCTCCTCTCTCTCTGCCTGCCTCTCTGCCTGCTTGTGATCTCTGTCTGTCAAATAAATAAATAAAAAATCTTTAAAAAAAAATAATAATAATACATAATAAAATACAGTGTCCATGCCTAAATTAGAAAATACTTTATTGCTAAAACCGTGCTAACCATAATCTGAACTTTCAGGGAATTGTGATCACTGATCACAGATCACCATAAATAAAATGTTATAATAATAAAAAATCTGAGATATTGTGAGAATTACCAGAATGAGACACAGAGACACAGCGTGAGCAAATACTGTTGGAAAAAAGGCACCACAAGACCTCGTCCATGCAGGGTGGCTGCAAACCTTCCATTTGTAAAATTAAAACAAAAAACAAAAAACAAAACACAGTATCTGCAAAGTGCAATGAAGCAAATCACAGTAAAACAAGGTGTGCCTGTGATTACTCTGCTACCCCACACAAGAGAGGAAGAAACACAAGGGGGAAGGGACTGACCAGAGGCTAAGCAGCTGGGAAGTGGTTGGGCTCGGTTGCAAACTTAAGTCTCCCCAACCTCCAAAGCCCGCTCCTAACCATGACTGTGTAAAGATAATAGTTACCATTCCCAGGATTTCACACTCTGAGATGACCTGGCAGAGACCAGCCCTTCTGGCCTCGAATGACTGTCCCCCCCAGCATCCCCACCACTCACACTTGCTGGACTGTTTTGAACAGTCTTTTCAGGCACAGACCCTCTGGCTCGCATCATGTGATTGCGGCCCCTCTCCTCTCCCCAGGCTCTAAGTTGTCAATAGTCATTTCTCTTTCCCCATGCCCACCAGGGCCCCTAGCTCAGGACTCCACACACGGTGGCAGCTTAGAGCTGTGGTGTGGTCTCTACCTGACCTGGAGTGAGCGGAGATCCCCTCTCTCTTTCACAGATGTCACAGGGGAAGCCCCAGAGCCGGTTACCCTCCACGATGAGGCAGCTCAATTAACCAAGTCATTAATGAGGGATGCATTTACAGCTTCTATTGTCAAGTCTAATAATTCCCTTTAACTGAGATCTTTTGCCTTCATTAATGGAATCAGGGCCTGTCAGGAAACGATCAAAAAAACTCTTAGGATTTCCACCCATCCAACTCTTAGGAATCCCACATGCCGTAAGTTGCATCACCGGGACTCAGGCTCAGTCAATTCTTTCAAATGCTGTCACCCCTTAACAAGGCTAATAAGATTTTTTTTTCTTCAAAAGTCTTAATAGTACAGAGAATTTGAGAAATCAATGAGCAACTAATTACCCATTAAACGTTATTTGCCCAGCACTGGGAGGACACAGAATTCAAAAGATCCTTTCTTTCTGAGAGCTTAGAACCCTGGATGAGTAAGAAAATTAGCATGACAAAAAATGAGGTAACAGGTGGATGGGCTCCTGCACTATAAATACGGTAGGAATCATTCATTCATTCATTCGTTCATTCAGTGAAATACCATTTAGATGATACTCCCAGTACAGCCTGTTATAGACCAACACCCTGATAGTTCAAAGTGGTGAGAGGTGTCTGATGGGGATAGAGATGGAGTATATCCCCAAAGACCCTGGGGAAAACAGGCTGCGTGAGCAAGTGAACAGAGGATAAGGCAGAATGACAAGTACGTCAGGAGAAGAATGAACCACGTATCCTGGGAGTCTGTACAGAAAAGACAGTGTGAACAGGGCAGGTCTTGAGAAAGCAGCAGGACTGATGTCATGACTGGCCACATAAGGAGGTAAGTGGAGTCTCAGGCTCCCCATCACTACGACGGAACTGTGTGACCCGAAAGCACACTGTTCCCTGCGTAGCATGGAAGGATGCAGGATTAATCTTGGAAAACGAGATGCGGGTATGTTCATGCCCACGGGCTGCGGTCCACGATGAGCTCACCAGGCTTGCAGTTAGAGATCCCTCATTCAGTCATTGAACACTTGCCAAAGGATGATACTGAGGATGCCAGGGAGAGTGAGGCACAGTCTCTGCCCTCACTGAGCTTACAGTCAGATGGGGGAAGCCCTCACTGAGCTTACAGTACAGTCAGATGGGGGAAGAGACCAGCACGCTCCAGCGACAGGATAGACGGGTAAATGCCTGAAGCACACACAGGAGGGAGGAAACTCCAGACTGGGGGCGGGGGCGGGAGTGGCTGGCAGGGCAATGGGCCCAGAGGACATGACTAAGCTGAGTCCTGAGTCACAGGGAGCAGGCGGGTGTGCAGGCTGCAGCCATGAATGCAAACGATGATGACAATGATACCACGAATTAGAGTGCACCCTCAGTACCATCGGTTTGGTGGGGGGCTCCCTTCTGTGGCCAAAACAGTACCTGACATTTCACGCATACCTTCGCCCACGTCCACACGGACACATCGATTCTAACCACGTCTGCGTGTGTGTGTTCAGGATACAAGTGAGCCTCGCAACTGTGCTGGATCTTAAGTATTACTATCCCGCGGAGTGAACGGGAGATGAAGTGACTTCCTCGCGGCCATACAGCCCACAGGCGGTTGCACTGAGACTCAAATCCACCCACTGTTCTGCACTTTGGAATATGGGTAGCGGTGGGGGTGGGGGGAGGGGAGGTCAGGAATGAATGCCTCCCTGGCCCCCTGGATAACTGAGCGGTCCACAGGTCCACATAGCGAAAAGAGCGACTGGTCAAGGGGCCCCGGCTCCCGTGGCGGCACCGTGGTCTAGCACCCCAGAGAAGCAAGCAAGGGGCCAGCCCTCTCCCCGTTCCGCCTTAAGCTGTGCCTCACTTCCAAGGGTCGGCCATGAGATGGAGACTAGAGGCTGTTTCGAGAATTCCCGCTCCGACATTCTCCAACTCTGGCTCTCATCAAAAAGGCCTGCCCGAGGCATCGGCAGGGGACAAGAAGCTAGTCAGAGTGTCCCATCAGTGTGTCTCACGTGGGCCAGCCTGTGACTTAGCAAGGATCCCCCGTCCAGGATAGGAGACCACCTCAGAGCAGGGTGTGCAAACCCCCAAGTCCCTGAGGCTCAAGATGCCCCCGGGGGCTCCTATGTCCATCATCTTCCCTCACTTTGCCCTCTCTGCAGTGGTGCGGTCTGAAGAGAGTACCCTATCCGTTTGCTCCTTCAAAGACTTAGAATCCACTCCACGAGCCACCAAGAACACACTGTGTTCTCCTCTGGACAGGCTGCTTCTCAAGGACAGTGTTCTCTGCCATCTGGTCCTCCACTGACCCCAGGTCCCTGCCTGCCATGCTCCCGCCTTCTGCGTCCAGCTCCCAGCTCCGGGGCCAGGTGAGAGACAGGTGGGAGGGACCGCCCGCTAGCAGGACCCATTTTGCCAGAAAGCTGTCCCTCCACCCACTCTCTCCTGCTCACAAACACAGCAACGCCGTGTTTTCTCAGGCTTAAGGGGCTGGGATCCAGGAGTGCTGCACACAAGAATAAACAATCTCATCTCCAAGTGTATATTTTGTCTTCATTATGCCACCGTGAAGGTGTTAATATACAACTTACAACATATTAATCACCCTTCTAACTTCCAAATGCTAAATGCATCATTAACATTCATGTTTTCTTCAATTACTTGGCTGTTCTGGGGGAGGGGAGCAGTCAGCTGCCTCCTAAATCCTTCTCCCGTGGACACCTCCGAGGCCGTAAAAGGCAGCCTGGGCCTCCACCTGTACTGTGGACAGGGGAAGGTCCTGCTCCCCACCGACTGCGTGGCTGCCTGGCTTAAAGGCAGGCTGGTCATAAGAAAATGCAACTAAAGCTAAGAAGTGAGAGGAAGAAATCCAAAGAGGGAGGAGAAGGCATGGGGGAGGGAGAAAGGGACAATGGAGGAACCAAACCCACCAAGTCTAACCACCTGGTTTTATAAATGAGAGGACTATAGCTCAGAGAGGGTGAGTGACATGACCAAGACCACACAGCAGGTAAGAGGAGAGATGAGAGGAACGAAGGAGCAAAAAACAGAATGTGGAAGAGGGCAAGGCGATAGGAGGACAAGGTGGCAGGAGGCATGTCTGTAAAGATGTACAAAGAGGGCGAGAAGGAAGAAGCAGAGAAGGAAGGACAAAGGAGGAGTAAGGAAGGGGGGGACATGTGAGCCCCCCAGAGCAGAAGACAACTGGGAGAGGGGATATAACCTCCGATCAGGGACAACCAGACTGGGCTTACAGGGGGAGGGAGGAGGTGGGGTTGGGCGTCTGCCCCAGGCCTCCAAATTGTAGCCAGACTAAATATGACACACAATTAAAATGTCATTACCCCACAATGGCGCTCTCCAAACTTCACTCGGAATTTGTTACAGGCGCTGGTGGCTACAAAATCAATTTGCTATTGTACTTCAGCAAATCAGGTTCAATCCTCTCCCTGCCAGTGGGTTGCAGACCAGCCCTGAATTGAAGAGGGAAGAGAGAAAAGGGCTCCTGCTGGCAGGTCACTTTTTTGTCCACAGGCTGCCATCCAGCCAGGCCTGTCCACCTTGAGGTGGAAGCATCCAAGGTCAGCACACACTGGCGCTTCCGGAAGGGGACATCTGGGGGCTCAGAGCCTAGCGAGCAGAGAAACAGAGCTGGAGGCAGCAGGGTCAGGATCAGTGGACGCCGTCCTGGGCCTTCCAAAGATAAAGGCCCCAATGCTCATTCTGTCCATAGTTAAAAACCCGCACGAGCCTGTGCAGTGCTTTGAAAAGATCAGGCACTTGAGCCCCGCAACTTAGGAGGTGGGCGAGGCGGGCCTCACTGCCTTCTCCAAGCTGTGAGCTTCAGAGGGGTTAGGGGCATGGCCAAGGTCACCCTGTCGGTAGGAGGAGGGCAGTGACTATGTGTATTAATGGGAACAGCATTCAGCCCCGGAACGCACACACGCTCATGATAACGGCAGAGTCTGCAGGGTCCCAGCCGAGTGTGACCGGCGGGGCCGGCCCTGAGAGCCACCGCAAACGGGCCCCGCTCAGCCTAGGGATTTGGAGCCCCATCAGGTCTTCCTCGCAAGCTGCCACCCATCTGTCTCCTCTTTCCTAAGCCCACTGCTCCATTCCAAGCCAGGATCCAGGACGCCCGAAGCAGCCCCCTCGCTGCCTCCCCTCTCTCCAATCTTGTAAGCCAGTTCCAGAATTATCTTCTAAAACGCCACTGACCTTGCCACTTCTTTGCTCATAAACTTCACACAACGGCCTCTGCTCTGAGCTTCTGCTCCCACCACTCAACTGAAAATGCTCCCCCAAGAGGCCCCATGACCCCCTCACTGCCCAACGGACACCTTCTGTCCCACCTTACTGCACCTTGTCTCAGAAGCTCCTGTCACCTCCAACCACCTCCATCCTGGAAACTGCCTCGCTCGGTTCCCTGGGTTGATTTTGTGTGTCCTTTACCTCTCCGGTTACTCCTCGGGTGGCGTTTGAGCTTTCCTCCTCCGCAAATGCTCGTGTTCCCCCAGCTCTTTCCTCTTAGCCCTTATGATACCATAACTTCCTCTGACCCCATGGCTTTGGCTGCATCTCCACCCAAAGGAACCCCAAATCCGTGTCTCAAGCCCACATCCCTCTCCTGAATTCCAGATCCCATCAACTAGCTGCTTGCACCAATGAGATGCTTCCCCGTGGCCCCCCAAACTCAGCATGTCCAAACCAAACTCATCATCCCTCTTTCTGCCTCCAAATGACTACTCCTCCCAAAGCCTCTCTTTCTGAATGGCATCACCGCCCAACCAGTTGTCCGGGGAATCATTCTCAACATGCCCCTCTCGCTTATACCACACAGGTGTTGTCAGGGCCCTGCCCTCATCCCCAGCAAGCACCATCCCCGTACTGCAAGTACCTGGACTTCCCGGTCCAGGGGGCTTCCTCCCGCAGACCGCAGGGCTGGGGAGTTCAACCCAGACACAACCTGAGCCCGTGCCATGTGGGAACTACATGATGAGGACCCCAACTTCCTGGCCCTTTGGGTGGAATACATTGGAGCTGTGTTCCCCCACTGTCTCTGCGAGACCCCAGGGGGACTGAACCCATGTGTCTATAGCTGTAACTGCTCTTTAATTCTCCCTGCATTGGATCCCTTCCCTTCCCTGTCTCGCTTTGCCATTGGTCACCTCCCCTAAATGAACCTCTTACAACCTAACTCCTGGCCTCAGGCTCCACCCTTGAGGGAACCCTGCCTCACTGCCCACCCAATCCTGGTTCCATCACCAATGTCAAGCCCACTTCCCACATACCTCAAAGTAATATCCTGCTCCTACACCTGATTCTACCCTCATGGTATCCCACCTAGGTGAGAAAAACAGCCTTCCGACTGGCCCATCCTGCTTGAAACCATCTCCAGTGACGCATCTGATCACCGCACTCTCTTGCCTGAAACCCTGGAGTAGAGACCACTGTCTAGAGGACACAGTCCAAAAAGCCCATGAGCCTTTTATCCTCATGGCTTCAGATATGCTCCATGATCTGTCCTCACCTCTGTCCACCCTCAAGCCTCATTGGACTCTACCCAGAGCACGCCCTCCCAACCTTACCAAGAGTTCCCAACTCAAGAATAGGATCTTCCACCCTTCCAAGGCCTGTCCGTGTCCTCCATGTTCCTTCTGCACATATACTCCTCGTCAAACACTGAGCTCGAGGACCACTCCTTCTGTGAAGTCCTTCCTGCCGCCCATCGCCTCCCCGTACTTCCCACGAGAGAATTCCACGCCTTCCTCTCCATCCTCATAGTCCCTATGACACACTTCTCTCTGCATACCTGTGGCTCTCTCGTGCCCTGAATGGCATCCATACCTTTCTCTTTGAAGGTGAGGCAACGGTTTATCATCTTAAAATCCCCAGGGCCTAGCTCAGCACCTGACAATGTAATAGGTGCTCAGTAAACGTCGGTTGCAAGCTAAGAACTGGAATCGGTGGGAAGAATGAACGTAAAGCTTCTTCCCCTTAGGCTCTGCCACTGGCTTGGCCACCGTCTGATGCAGGATCTGGAGACGTCTGGCAGAGGCCTTGCCTTTCTGCAGATGTTTACGGTGCTATGTAAACAGCCTTTCCTGGGAATGATATATGTGGCCTTTCTGCCCTGGACCTGTGAAGGTCCAAGCCAAGTTGGGCTGTCAGTGTGGCTGCTCCAGTGAGACATGGAGGAACGGCGGGTCCGCAGTGGAGGGATGGGAAAGGGAATATAATAAAACACCGTACGAGGACAAATCTGGGCCCCATGCCATGAAAAATGTGAGTCTGTCCTTGACTTCTGTGGCAAATGAGGCGTGAAAACATATCAAAATGTGATATTCAATATATGGATGTATTTAATATTTTATGAGACTAGAAATCAGTTACCGAAGGTTTGACTGATAAATCAAACGCTGAGCAGATGAACTTTTTCAAGTGTCTGCACCTGAGATGTGCCATTCCCCAGGAGGCTAAGAAGGGAGGGAGAGAGAAAGCGAGGGCAAGAATGAAGGGCCTGTACACTCTGGAATGTGGGATCCGGAGACACCCCCCGACCCCGGACACACCAGCTCTCAGCCACCACCAATGCTCGAACCTTCCGTGCAGGCTGTCTACATGCTTCCTGCCCCTTCCTTGTCTAAAGAACTTTATTCCTCCTGCAAAATCCAGCAACTTCCTCAGGAATTCTCTCTAAGCGCCTTCCCCTGGCCCTTGTACACTCTCACCCCAGATCCAAGGAAAGTAGGACACACGTCACTCTGTACACGGGGGACTGGCATTCTGCATGTGACAGCTCGGCGCCTTCCACACCTGCCTCCCTTCCAGACTCTAAGCTCTTTGATGATCAAGACCAGGTCTCCCTCCCTTCAGTAGCCTCCAGAGCCTGGAACATCCCGGACACAGAGGAGATCCTCAAACCACGTGGAACTTGAACTGAAAGAGAGGAAGCTCTCACACTGAGAACCACAGCTCTAGAACATTCCCGTTGGCCTGATGCTAGGCTAGGAACTTGCTGATGGCTTTCACACTCCTCTTCACAAAGACCCTGTGCTCTAAGTAGTATTTGTCCTATCTAACTGGTGAGTTAAATGAGACTCAGACTCTGTCGCCTGTGCCTAACACCATTCCACGCGCTCCTAGAGGACAGGAGGCCATGCATCCTCCTGCTGTGAGCCCAGAGCTGGGCATAGCGTGGGCCAAGTCTTCAAGCATCTGGTACAGGAAAGACTACTGATTCCTAGCCTCCCTCAAATCCTCATTTTGACGTGTCATAGCCCGCACACCCATCTATCCCGGGGGCCCTCCAACTTGGTGGGTCATCACTACCACCTTGGAAATTTTCAAAAACTCAAGAGTTCTGGACCCCACTCCTGGCCTTTCCAATTAAGTCCCAGGTGGGGACAGGCCACATATATTTTTTCCCTTATTAAAGTCACCTGGCCTGTTCTGCTAATGAGGCAGATTTGGGAACCACCAATGTGGTTTCTCATTGTATTTTGACTAAACCTTTCATCTGAATTTTGACCTACGTTTTCCCCAACTCAGTCTTTTTTTTTTTTTAAGATTTAATTTATTTATTGGACAGAGAGATCACAAGTAGGTAGAGAGGCAGGCAGAGAGAGAGGAGGAAGCAGGCTCCCCGCTGAGCAGAGAGCCCGATGCGGGGCTCGATCCCAGCACCCTGGGATCATGACCTGAGGCAGAGGCTTAACCCACTGAGCCACCCAGCCGCCCCCCCCACCAACTCAGTCTTTAAGGCTAACAGAATCCCACTGGCCGCTTCTTGGGACAGAACTTTTTCTGCTCATTATCACCTTTCCCCAACCTCTTCTTCGTGTGAAATCCTTCCATGTCTTCATTCAGGGCCCAGCTCCCTCTGCTCAGGGATGACTGAGCCTCTCCAGCCTTATTTTGGCTCCTGGGTCTGGACATAAACCAGGCAGGGTTGAACCACTCCCATTCTGGAATCTGCCTCAGCTGGACAATCGGCGGCTCCCCCTTCCTAACCAAGATGAAAGTTCCCTTTACTTAGTTCATCTCTTCCCAAGAGAGGAAAGGAAGAGAAATACGCATGGGGGCACCACCAGCTAGGCCAGGGGACCTCAACCTTGGCACCCCGGACATCTAGCGCTGGATCAATCCTGCAGAGGCTGTCCTAAGCACTGTGCATCTGTAGTAGCATTTCTGGGCTCTGCCCACTTCATACCTGGAGAGCCACCTCCACCGTGACAACCAAAAATGTCCCCAGACCTTGCCGAGTGTCCCCGGGGGGCAAAACTAACCCACTAACCAGTGGAGAACCAAGGAGCTGAGCCATCAAACAGCACTGATCTTACAGGCAAAGGACTTGACTTTGAATTCCAGCTCTGGCCCTACCCTGCGTTCATTTCTTTGTCTTCAAAGACAGGGTTGATGACATCCACCATGCAGAGTCTTTAAGAGACGTGAATGAGACTGAATTAAATAAATGAACTTGGGTGAACATGCCTAAAACAAATTGGAGAGAGTTTTAGAGCAAGCGTCGAAAGCAAATGCCTCCTCGTAGTGGTGTGCAGGTACACGAGCTCGCAAACGATAAGCAACTAACTAAAATAAATAAAAAGCTCTGATTTGTCCTGTTTGCTGACTTCTACGGTGTGGGTATGCCCAAAATGGCCAATTTCAAGCTACAGATCCGACGCTGCTGAATGCGGAACTGGGGCGAGATGTGCAAAATCACTCTCCCGAGCCAGCCAAGCCGATACAATAAGTGTGACCCAGACAGGCAGGTGGCAGGAGGGAAAGGTGGGCCTGTGGCCTCACTGGAAAATGTCTGCCAGGCTCAAAGGCGTTCAAAGTCATTTCAAAGCAACAGCATTTCCGGACACAGCGTGTCTGCCCACAGGACCACGGGACCCAGCCCCTCCTCCCCCTTTGTGATCTCTGCTCTGGAGATTCCCCATCAAAAATCATTCCTCAGCCCTCTTCCTCCTTCTCTTCTGCCTCCAGTCCCTGTTATGAGAGCTAGCACTGAGTGCATGGATGTATTTCTAGCATTAACAAGATACCAATGAAAACACAGTTAGGAAAGGAGGGTACCCTCGCACATAGGCCTTTCATGGGGACAACGAGCCTTGGGTGCAGACAGTCCTATAGTCAAGCCTCCTGCTGTCAAGACTGGAGTGGGCTCCTTTCCTGCTCTGGGCCTCAATAAAGAAAATAATCTCATCTTCAAAATGGGCTATGAATGCCCACCCCCAGGGGTGGCGATGACATCAGCGCTGGGGAATGTCTGTGAAATGCTAAGCCAGTTTCTTCCCCCTTCCTCTTTGGGCAGGCCCCAATCCGGCCAACTCCCCATTCCCAGGAAGGGGCTGAGGCTTCCCGAACGGGCCTACGAGGTGCCAATGGGGAGGCAATCAATTCCTACAGAGTTCTGTTTTATCCACTAAACAGAGACCGGCCCCAGGAAGCAAAAACTCTTATCAGTTGAAAATCGCAAAAGATTGTTTTCAGCATCCCCATCATTACAGAGAGAGAAGTGGGGGAGCCGCGCTTGTCAATGGTAACACAGAGGAGGGGCCCATCTGCGGGGAGCTGACCCCCGGGAGCTCCGGGTTCAAGACTATAAGTGGTACAAGCTGGAAATTTAAGGAGCTGCGCCGGATGAAGGAGAAGGATGAGATCGGACGGAAGCTGGCCCCGGGGTACCTGGCGGGTGACTGAGCTGGGAGGAGGGGACCTGGGCAAGATCAAAGGTAAGGATCAATGGCCCGGAAGGCTAGAGTTGCACTTCAGTCCTTCGGGCCTGCAGGGGCTTACAAAAGTCCGGGGCCACACCAAAGCCCGGGGCTCCTCGTTTAAAGAAAACATGAACCCCTTGGCCCTGCTGTGGCAGAAAAGAAAATACAGAAACTCCCTCCAGGTTTTCATCATTGATGCGCTCCTTTTCCATCTCATTAAGGCTGCATGAAGGACGCATCGGGCCGGCCTCTATCGTGGCCCATTCACTTCTGATCAGTTTCGCCCCCAAACTCAAAGCGGCGCTTTACTTTCCGCCTTCCCCACGCGAAGGGCCTGTTTATTCCTTATTTATTTTGCTCATCTCAGCCCCTTTACTTCTGGGAGTGATTCCAACAACAGCAGCAACAACAACAACAAGAACCACCACTACACACACGATCAATTAAGAAACAAGCTGCTTTGCAAATCGTCCGCAAGTGAGAAAAAGCCTCCCCTTCTCCCTCCGGCCTCCCTCCCCTTGAACATGGGGATCTGATCTTTAAACAAAAAGCCGCTGAGGTTCTGTGTGATTCGAATCGGGTCACTTGCCCTGTGTGGGCCTGAGGTTCTTCTGGTCCATAATGAGAGCTGGACCAGTTCTCATGAGCCCTTAATCTTTTCTAGGGCTGAGCACCTCTTTGAGGATGTGAAGAAAGCTACAGGTTTACCCCTCCCCCAATTTCACTCTCAATAATACAAACCACTCAAGGGACGGGACGGGCCCTCCTACAGCCCTGATTGGAGGAGCAGGAAGAAGCCAGCCTCAGCCCTCTGCTGACTAGGACCAGGTAGGCCTTCTGGGGAGGCCCTGGGAGTGGAAACCCCAGCTTCCCTGGGTTAGCCTGAGGCACCGTTTCTGGAAGGCTGCCATTCAGGCAAACAAAGCTGATTTGACATTTGTTTAATTTGCAGTAAAACGCTTTACCTTTTTTTTTTTTTTTTTAAAGACAAAGGGGAAAAAACCACCCTCATAAAACCTTTTACTCTCTTGCTCTAATGGGACCCATAAAGGCTGACAGTGAACAAGCACCAGGAGTCAACGGCGGTGCTGAAAGCCGGCAGGCAGGGCCCGGAGCGGGGAGCCTCAGGAGTTCCTCTGAGGGCAGAGCATGTAGGCTTCAGCGGTGTGGCCTCTGGGGCCCCCACTCTCAGGATCTCACCTACCCCCTCTCTTCCGCCCGTCTTGGCAACCAGAAGCCACCATTTCCATCCGCACCAGAGGTGCCACTACCGTCCTCCCTGGGGCCTTACTGCTAGGGGCCTTCGGCCGCCTACACAGGGGTCGAAGGGTGAGTTGCCCTCTGGAGTGTGTCTCCTGGGCCAGGCCTAGGGCTAGGTGCCCAAGCCAATGCAGGAAGGGAAAAAAAACAAAAACCAGCCAATAGTGCTAAGCAGCCCCAAAGCATCTCACTTTTGTGTCATTCTCCTTGGGGACCTTGCCGTGTTTGACTGGTTCCCACAGTGACGGACCCGAGACGGTGAAGCCGGGGAAAGACCCAAAGAGCTTATACCCCCTGCTGCCCTGTTCTCCCCCTGGTGGAAGGAGAGTTCCAGAGCAACCTTGAAATGAGGCCCACACCTCGAAAGTACCCAAGGCAGGTGGCTTTGGAACTGGCTTCCACAGATCTCTCATGGAAACCATTTCTACTCAGAAAACAGGTCACCACGGCCTTGGAGGCACAGGGGAGAGACTGGGGGGCCCGGAATGCAGACTCTGAGATGGAGCTGGCAAGACACCCAGAGACTCGATCACTACACTGATTCCTCAGAACCTCTAAAACTCTCTGGTCTGCGTTTCGCAGATAGTGGGGGGAAATATGTAAAATTCAGATGGAGAAACCGGGGCACGCCATGAGTCCTAGAGAAAGGATGAGGAGACAGGCAACACAGAGCTGTTCCCTCCACCATCGCTCTAGCGACAGGCCATGGAGCAGGGATGGGCCTGCCACCCGGTCCAGACATGCACTCCCAGGCATCGGAAGCATCTGGTCCCGAGAAATAAAAAATAATGAAAGATAATAGCCGGTTATGAGAATGTGGATAAATTACCGCGGGAGGTTGTTTTCTCATTCCCTGCATGTTAAAAAAGAAAAAAACAACTGTTTGGAACAGGCTTGGTGACATCCTGTCCAGATACAGAGGATCAGGAGGTCCCCCTCGCCAAGCCCTTGGTTGACAGGACCAGGAATGCTGAGACAGCCTCCTGAACAACATCACCCTTCACCGTAGATGGCAAAACGATCCCAGTTTCCCCATCTTGGGATGCACGCCCTATGCAATGGGGCGCGCTAGCCCTGCCAGGTGAGGGGACGGGTCTCTTCTCCACCTCTTGAATCCGAGCACCAACAGGTGACCTGCTTTGGCTAAGCAGACACTAGTTAACATAAAATAACAGAGGCTCTAGAAAGGGTTCTCCATTAGCGTGTCCCTCTTCCGCTGCTAGGAACCTTCCACCACCTCATGAATGAGTAAAGATAGACGGGGTTCACGCTGGCAGTTTTTTGCGAAGAGGAAGGATGGGTGTCTGTACCTGTGTCCACGTTTCATCTGCATATGAAATAGGTAGACGAAGAGGCCCAGATTCGCCTCTTGGGGAAGCGAGAGACTGCATGGCTCTTGCCCCAGGTGAGACCGAGGGAGGCCATCCCAGACCGTGCCTTCGTCGAACTACTGCAAACCCAAGGAACACCCACGGGGACACAGAGCTACGAAAAACCATAAAGTTTGTTGCTTGAAGCCACTAAGGTTGGGGGAGGTTTGTTATGCAGTGGAAGTTAACCACTGTAGTCTGCCAGCCACTCTCAAGGCAAAGAACTGGCCGCCCGCCCCGCCCAGGGCTAGGGAACACTGGACCAAGCAGGCCAGGCAAGTGTCCAGGGGCCAGTGCGGAAAGACCATGAACTCAGCACCACAGCAAGGCTGACTTCAAACCACCATCCTGCCACCTGCTAGCTGTGTGTGACCTCAG
The DNA here is from genome assembly GCF_902655055.1 of Lutra lutra. Taxonomy (NCBI): domain Eukaryota; kingdom Metazoa; phylum Chordata; class Mammalia; order Carnivora; family Mustelidae; genus Lutra; species Lutra lutra. The sequence goes on along the minus strand of NC_062287.1, from coordinate 16,421,421 downwards.
GCAGGATCCTGAGCGTCTCATCTGCCCAGTGGGGCTAGTAAGCCCTCACACAACAGCGATAGGACAGAATGAGTGAAAACCCGGGACACACAGCCAGGGCTGCATAAACCCTCTCTTTTGTACTCAGACCATCCAGCCCGGTCTCCCACCGTGGTGAAAAAGAGGAGAAAGTGCAGATTCCTCTCGGGACCCACCCCACTCGGGACCCCAGGTCCGCTTCCACTGCTGGGCCACACAGGGGCAGGAGGGAGTCTGTCGCCAAAACAGCCACTTGGATCAGTCGCTGAGGCACTTGGTTTTTAATCTCTCCAAGGAAAGAGACGTTTCCTCCAACATTCACTGCATCAGCAACTCTGTAAGTAAAATGCAGGAAACACAATGTCTTTATTCATTCCATCAAGCGGTAATTAGGGCCTGGAATAGGAATCTTGGTCGGTAGGCTCTCCGGCTCCTAAAAGCCAAGCAGGTTTCTAATTGGGCTGGAGCACGACACTGGGTGGGGCGGGGGGGGGGGGGACTGCACAGGGGCCGCTGAGGAGGGACTCGTCTAGAGCCGCAATTTCCATTTCCCTCTCACACCTTTAAGAGAAAAAATTAGCATGCCGCACCGTATCAGGAAATTAGACAAAGTGGGAGCCGCACCAGATAGGAAAAACACACACAGCCCACAACCTAGAGGACCCCCGCCGATCCCTTAATGTAAACACGTTGGCAAGGCGTTCGGCTGAGGCAGCCAAGGAAGACGGAGAGGCAATTGTATTTTTGTTGTTTAAAAAGAAGCAGCTGAAGGAACCGCCTTTATGTCACACGGAGACTCTGCTGGGCGCAGCCTCAACAAGGCTGCGCCCAGGGAGCCGGGGCCTGGGGCAAGAGCAGGGCAAGGAGACCCCTGTTGGGTAGAGCCAGCCCAGGAGGGGATGAGGAAGGAGGGATCTGCCATTGCAAGCCCCCACCCTGCTCTGCACGCTCCGTAAGCCCTCCTGAGGCCTCTCAAGACCCCCCACCCCCTTGGGAATCAGCATCGTCCTGTCACAGCAGGAAGGGCCTTGTCCCTGCTCACCCGGCAGGTAAGGAGCAGAAGCAGAAGGAAAGGAACCAGCCCTCCAAGGTGAGTAACAATGCTTCTGGCAACCAGGGAGCCCAGGAACAAAGTCACATGAGGCCAGAGTGGCATGGGGTTGGTGTGTCCCCAGCTCTGTGAGAGTAGCCATGGACCAAGCCATGGACCGAAGTCCCCCCACCACCCAGTACTGACACATGAAGAAGCACCAGGTGAGGGGAGAACTGAGTCAAACACAGGCCTAGCTGCTGAAGGTCCTTCTCTCTCTCTCTCTCTCTCTCTCACACACACACACACACACACACACACACACACACCAACATACCTCCCTAGCCCGGCCCCTTCTTCTCTACATTCTGTAAATACCAATACACATAAACACAGAGAGTCACCCTTCCTCTTTGGAAATAACTTTGTGGGCTTGAACCCCCCTCCAGCTGTTCTCCTACTCTGTCTCTGAAGCTCTCCCAGCACCCTGTGTCCTACTCCCCAAGCAGAATTCACGTTCCCTCACCTGAGTCCCCACAGCCCCTTTTTCCACACTCACCACAATATATTATATTTACTGATTAACAGGCCGGTGTCCCTTTCCAGAATGTGAGAATAAAGGCAATTTCTTATTTACCTTTGTATCCTGAACACTTAGCACAATCTCTGACGCACGGTGAGCACTCAGAAATGTCAGTCAAAGGATTCGGTTTGGCAACTAAGGATTGAACAGTTACTGTGAGCTGGGTGTTAGGGGTGCAGTGATAAGGAAGTGAGGAAGAAGGCATTCCCTCAAGGAGCTCACAGTCTTGGTGGGGAGGGGCAGACAGTTAGGGACCTACAGTCTGGTGAGGGCTTCGGTGGGTCAGAAGGGCATCCTGAAGGCTCCGGATCTGGGGAGGGAGGCTCCCTGGATCTGGGGAGGGAGGCTCCGGGAAGAGGCGGGATCTCAGCCAAGACCTACGAATGAGTGGGAGTATCTGAGAGAAGTAAGAGCTGTTCGAGGCACATGCAGCGTCCGGAGGTGAGACAGAGTACAGAATGTTCCAGAAACTATCCTATCAGCAGGGCTACAGCACAAAGCATGCCATGTCGCCGAGCAGTAGAGGATAAAGGCGGGAAAATTAGCACGGATCAGACAGTTCCTTCAGTCAGGCAATCGATGCGCACACAGGAGGCGAGCACCTTCTCCCCATGAGGTACTGTGCAAGGTGGCTGGGCTGAAGTGGCGTGTGAGATGTACAGTCTCTGCCCTTATGGAGCTTACAGTCTAGAGGGGAAGAAAAAAGTAAACACAAGAAATACTTTTAAAAATGAACTAGAGGGGTGCCTGGGTGGCTCAGTGGGTTACACCTCTGCCTTCAGCTCAGGTCATGATCTCAGGGTCCTGGGATCGAGTCCCACATCGGGCTCTCTGCTCAGCAGGGAGCCTGCTTCCACCCACACACACTCTGCCTGCCTCTCTGCCTACTTGTGATCTCTCTCTGTCAAATGGATGAATAAAATCTTTTTAAAAAATGCTCTAGGGGCACCTGAGTGGCTCAGTGGGTTAAAGCCTCTGACTTAGGCTCAGGTCATGGTCCCAGGGTGCTGGGATTGAGCCCCGCATCGGGCTCTCCACTCAGCGGGGAGCCTGCTTCCCTTCCTCTCTCTCTGCCTGCCTCTGCCTACTTGTGATCTCTGTCTGTCAAATAAATAAAATCTTTTTTTAAAAAATGCTCTAGAAGTTGGGGCGCCTGGGTGGCTCAGCGGGTTGGGCCGCTGCCTTCAGCTCAGGTCATGATCTCAGGGTCCTGGGATCGAGTCCCGCGTCGGGCTCTCTGCTCAGCGGGGAGCCTGCTTCCCTCTCTCTCTCTGCCTGCCTCTCTGTCTACTTGTGATCTCTGTCTGTCAAATAAATAAATAAAATCTTTAAAAAAAAATGCCTAGAAGCTACAAATGAGTCTAATCAGAGTATCAGCAAAGAAAATAATAGGGGCAAGGAAGTCATGACATGAGAGCGATGAGAGACCCCAGGATGGACCAGCAGTGGCCATGGGAAAAGTAGGTGGAGAGGTTCTAAACAGAGGGGACAGTGTGTGCAAATGTCCTGGGGCAGGAGAGAGCTTGGCCTGTCCAAGGGCTGACAGGGCGATGAGGGTGAAACACAGCGAGAAGAGGAAGAATATTAGCGAGGACAGGGTCGATTACAAGCAACAGAAGTCTTCCTAAAAAAGTGACCGGAACCATAAAGACATCTATTATCCCACTCAAGGGAGATAGTAGATCACAGGGTAGATTCTGCCATTCATCCATGTCTTTGAGGACCAGCCAGCCCCCTGTCGTCTGCCACCCTCAGTGTTGGCAGCATCCCCCCTCATGGTGTCCAGAACCACATCTTCACCCAACATCTGAAAAGCAGGGGGGGTACCCTGGAGGCATCACCCCTATGTACAACTCTCTCATGAGGGCAACGCAACCTTCCTACACATGGCCAGCAGACATTTCTTAAGTCCTAAGGCACAGAACAAGTCGCACACCCACCCTGAAGCCAGTCACTGGCCACGGAGTCACAGCATCCCGTGATTAGCTCAGATTCACCATGGTCACCTCCTGGAGTGGAGGGGGAGGGGGGAAGGGCTCGTCTCCCCCTGAAAATAACACCACCTCTTTCACAAAAAATTCTCCCAGTCTGAACACAATCGGGCCTCTGCTATAATGGAGGGTGGGAGGAAGGGTTGCTGGGAGGACAACCAATCAAGAAGAGCATATAAACTAAGGCTGGATAATCTCATGGATGGGCCGGATCACACAGAGCCTTATAAGGCACAGCAAGGAGTTAGGATTTTATTCATTATCCTTAAAACCACTGAAGGGTTGGAAGCAGAGGAGTAACGTGCGACATCTTATGTTTTTAAAATGCCATGTTCTGTGAAGACCAGGAAGCAAAAATGGAAGTAGAGAGATCAATCCGAAAGCTATGGTCCTAGGTCAGAGATGATGGTGGCCTCAGCTGGTAGGTGGCAGGGTGGATGGAGAGAGGGGTATAAATATGAGACACACAGGGGCAGTATACTGGTAGGACTTGGTGGGACAGGAGATGTGAGGTGAGACAGGAGAAATCAGGGCTGACTCCCATGTTTCTGGCCTTGCAAACTGGTGGATGCCATTTACTGAGATGAGGAAGATTTAGGGAGACACAGATCTGGAAAAAGAAATCAAGAGTTTGGGTTGTTGGGTTTTTACATATATATGTTTGTAATACCTGTAGGACATTCAGATAGAAAATTCGAGTACACAGATAGAATTGCAAGACCAGAGATTAAGAGAGAACTCTGGAAGTCATCACTATATAGTATTTAATGTATTTAATGTATCTAATGTATTTAATGCTTGGCGATCGGTGATCTTACCTGGCAAGACCACAGGGTGCAGAAGTGAGGACAGAGGAGAAGGCCTGGGGCCAACACTGGGGACCCCCAATATTTAGACAAGAGTAAAGGAAGAACAAGCAGAGGGGGTGGGAAGGGAGCCAGGGGAGTGCCCTGTCCAGAGCCTAGAGAAAGGATCTCCAAGCAGAAGAGGGTGTTACCTGCTGTTGAGAAGCCAAGATAAGCAGTGTCCACAGGACTGGGCCACATGAAAGCTACCAGTGGCCTCCCCAAGCTGGGAGGTGGGGGGCAGAGCGGTGGGGACAGAGACCAGACTGAAGTGGACAGGAGAGTGACTGGGGGGGTAAAGGAGTGGGGACTGAGTGTGCCCACATTGTTCTCAGTCGCTGGGCCAAGAAAAGGAGCTGAGCTGGAGATCAATGTCTCAGTAGGCAGTGGCAGGTGGCTTTCTCCGAGATGACCCATGAGAGGGCACACCCCCATATGCTGCTGGACCCATCCCGGCGGGGAGGTGGGCGAGAAGGGGACAGGCAGCGATCCAGAGCACACGCGGGAGGCCCCGCCCTCGGAGCTCCGGCTGGGCTGTGTGAGAGCTGCAGGTTTGCAGGTTGGGGTGGGGAGAGGAGGACGCTCCATCCCAGGCCTTCTGGGTCCTCCTCCAGCTCCAGGGTGCGATGCTGAGCTCAGCCTGAGGGCGCTGGGGTGAGCAGGGAGGTCCCAAGTGAGGGAAGGTAAGAAAGGGAGTTTTGGGGTGCAGAAAGGGAGTCCACTAGACAAAAGCATAGGATAGTAAATCTTCAAAGGTCATGAACTGAACTATGATTTTTCAGCCCGGTGATCTCCCCCGACAGCCGAGGGGGTGGAGCCTTGAGTAGGGTATCAGTCGGGAAAGGGGCGCAGAGTTCATCACTGAAGAGAAACCGGGACCTTTCTGTAGGAATCCCTGGCTACCATCTCTGAAAGGATGTGGGGAGCCCGGTTTGAGCCAGACAGCATGGCCCCCAGGGCTTACATACAATTTCTGAGATGCTTCATCTTCATCTCTAAAGGATGCGTAATTGGCACCAGGTTCTTACGCTCAAACATAAAGTTTTCCTGTCCCTAAAGCCCCTCTGTCAAGTACTTAATGACCTGTAAACCACTTACATAAACTAAAAGAGCTCCGATTTTAAAGAAAGTAGCAGCAAAGACTTCAGTAAAGTGATGGGTTTTTTGGTAACACCAATGGCCTTGACCTCGTGGGTTTTCCTAAGGAGAGGCACACCTGTTCCCGGAGCTCTGCGGTCAGAGCAGCCCACAGGTGGCTTGTACCCATAGCTCTTATTTCCTGGGACACTGACACACATCTGCTCAAATTAATTACTCTTCCAAGATCTCTCCCCTGACTCATCTGATGGGAACAGGAGCTCCTGTGCCGGCAAATATAGATGATGAGGGGAGCTCAAAAAGAGGCCCAGCTCAAGAACTGTATAGCTCAGCAAAACGGAAGCATAGCCCTTCGCTGGCACCAAAGATGGGTGTCTGTGAGCCTCAGTCCAGAGGCAAACACCACGGCCGCGTGGGACAAAGACAGCGGAGAGCTGTGTGTGACTGTCCTGACCCACGGAACTCCTGAGAAGAGCGGGCAGTGGAGGGGAGGGAGGGAGGAACAGAAGGGAGCGTGGGGTGCAGCCCGATTATCTGGGTTCACCCTTCCAACACATTGTTCACCTAAACTCTTGACACGATCAGTGCTCTGGCTACCATGAGACCATACCAGAGGACTGGTGAGAGTGACTTCAAGAGTTGTTCGGATGCATTAGCGCCCCTGCCCAGCAGGGGGCCCAGTTGTGCCCAGGCCCACCTGCCAGAGCCCAGCTGGAGGCTTGGGAAGAAGGAGGAAAGAGCCCGGTCCTCAGATATGGCTGGATCCCGCAAGTGCGATGACTTGCCTCAGTTTACCCCTCCAGACAAGAAGGTTGCACGTGAACAAGCCAGAGCTCTTGTGACTTAACCGCTGAACGCACCGCCTCTTGGCAATTACCAGCACAATGTGGGACTGTCTCAAGGCTTAGGTCAGGGTCAGGCAACAGAAAACCAAGGAAGGGAGGGAGGGAGCTAAGGACGAGTTAAGGCAAGGCTCTTAAAAGCTCCTTAACCTCTCAACATCTTCATTTAACCAGACTGTAAGATAAAGACAGCGATACCTACCTCCGGGGCTGCTGAGAAAATCAATAACGTGCACAAACAGCCTAGCAGGTGCCTGGCATTGGTAGGTGCTCCCCAAATGAAGGTTAGATGGGCCTGGAGAAAGCGACCCTGTGGCACGAAGGGCCTAAGATCCCACGGACATGGGTCACTCAGTCATGCCTGAGTCACTATCTGGTCAGGCTTGGGGTTCCTGAGACCCGAATCCAACTCAAGGGAAGGAACGAAGCCTATGTGTGCATCCACTATCACTCTACCATCAGACTGAGCACCAGTCATATGTCAGGCCCTGTGCACAGCCTAGAAAAACAGCAGAGAGGGCGACAACCGCCCAGCAGCAGCAGGTGGTCCGCGGACATCAGGGTTCAGGGAATCCATACTAAGAATTTGTCTGGGACCAGAGTCCCAGGCCAGCGGGCTGATCCACACAGCCAAGGACCCCTTCTGGGGAGGAAGGCAGAAGCTGCAAGACGATTTCACTCTATTTCCCCGGCAAAGTCTGAGGCTGCGAGGAAATGCTCAGCCCAGGCCAGGTGAACCCAAGAACTGTGGTGCTGAGGCCTGTGGGTAAGGGCAGGCCAGCTGAGAGGAAGCAGGAGCAGGGTAAGGGGCAGGTGACGGCGTGGAGCTGAAACACTAGACAGAAAGAAGAAAAAGCCAATGGGAATTATTCTTTTATGGATGGAAAGGCCACTGAGACCTCCTGGCCCCAGACCTTGACCTTCAGTACAGGTATGTCCTTGAATTGGCAAGATGCATCAGTAAGAAAGACCAGGGTCCCAGAGCCGACTCCGTCCCCCCCTTTGGCTACATGACCCTGTGACACTTACCTCCCTCTCTGGCCTCGGGGGTTTAGGTAGAATGACTTTTGAGGCCCCTTCCTGCTCTCACCTTTTAGGAGTGAAGGAGACGGAAGCTTACATCTAAAAATGCCAGCCGCCCAGGCAGGGCTGTGTATGGGTCCCTCCAGCCCTTTAGGCTATCAATACCTTTTAAATATATATTAAAAGAGACCAATGCGCTCTGCCCTGCTGAGGAGAGCGGTGATTGTGGACAGAGGGGCAAGGCCGGCAGGGGGGAGTGAGAGGCCCAAGGGGATCCTCTATGGGAAGGGTCATGTTTTGTCTTCTGAGATCCCCCTGCAGACAGGGAGTGCATACAAGAAATGCTCCCAAAGTTAAAGGGTCAAAGGCTCAATGCCTCTGGGCATTTTTTTCAGACATTCTGAGCCTGTCCACCAGCAGCTGCCTCTAATTCAAGAGGCTCAAGAGAATGGGGTAGTCAGCACTGAGAATGTTCCAGTGGCTAAGCCAATAGGAGTTCCGGAGACTTTATTGTTGGCTAAAAGCAGGTGTCTCCAATCTGTCAAGCCCCTCCTAGACAGGTCTTCACTATTCAGAAGACGGGGTCAAGGGGAGGATTTTGAGCTCCGCTAGGAAGAGGCCAGGCACTGAACACCTACAGCCTGCAAACTGTTTTGTCTGGACTGGGCAATGAGTTAAAATTACATAGTACAGTGGCTCTCCCAGACCAGCAGTGTATATATTACCTGGGAACTCGATAAATATGCAAATTTTCTGACTCTCTCCTGAATAAGAAACTATGGGGCTGGGCCCAGCAGCCTGTGTTTTCACCAGTCCTCTTCATGACGGGGGTACTTTGGTAAAGCCTGAGGACCACTAAGGTAGTATAACCAGATAGGGGTCACTCTTGGGCCCCAATTCAAGCTGTTGAACAAGCATTGGCTTCTGCTTGGCCTCCCCGCTACATTCAGATTACCATCCCGCTGGGCCCCATGCTGCGTCTGTCTTTGGGGACCCTTGGCAGGAAAGGGAGTTCGGAACTGAGCAAAAGCTCTTGGTGACCAAATGCCCATCAACGGATAAATGGATAAACAAAATGTCCACACAATGGAATATTATTCAGTTTTTTAAAGGGAGGAACTTGAAGGCATTATGCTAAGTGAAATAAGTCAGAAACGAAAGGGCACATATTGTACGATTCCACTCCTATGAGGTAGCTAGAGGAGTCAAATTTATCGAGATGGAGCAGAATGGTGACTCCAAGGGCTGGGGGAGGGAGGCATGGGAGTTAGTATTTAATGGGTACAGAGTTTCAGATTGGAGAGGTGAAAGGTTCTGGAGAAGGATGCTGAAGACGCTTGCACAGCAAAAGCTCTCTGACTCATCTACCTATATCTCCCCGTTATTTCCAGAAGAAAGTCCCAACTCCCTTTAATTTTTGCTATTGTGGTAAAAAATACATATCATAGAACTTACCATCCTAACCATGGTAGGCACACAGTTGAGTTGTGTTAAGTATATATGCACTGTTGTGAAACAGATCCCCAGAACTTTTTCTTCTTGCAGAACTGAAACTCTATACCCATAAACAACTCCCTTTTGTCCCTTCTCCCCAGTCCCGAGTAACCACCATCTAGGAACTTGACTATATGCCTCATATGAGTGGAATCATACCATATTTATCCTTCTGTGACTGGCTTATTTTACTTAGCAAAATGTCCTCAAGGCTCATTCATCTTGTAGCATGAGACAGTTCATCCTTTTTTAAGGCCAAATAATATTCCATTTTATGCATAGGCGACATTTTGTTTATTAATTCATCCATCAATAGACATGTGGTTTGCCTCTACCTCTTGGCTATTCTGAAGAGAGCTGCTATGAACACAGGTGTGCAAATATCTCTTCAAAACCTCCTTTCAATTATTTTTGGATCTACACCCAAAAGTGGGATTTCTAAATCATATAGTAAGTCTACTTTCAATTTTCTGAAGAGTTGCCATACTGTTTTCCCACAGTGGTATACCAATGGTGTACAACTCCATATCCCTATCAACACTTACTTTTATTTTTCTAATAGTAGCCAACCCAATGAGTGTGAAGTGATACCTCATTGTGGTTTTGATCATAATTCTGATGATTAGTGACATCAAACACCTTTTGATATGCTTATTGGCCCTTCATCTTTGGCAAAATGCCTATTCAAGTTTTTTGCCCATTTTTTAATCAGGTTGATTTTGTTGTTGTTGTTGAGCTGAAATCCCAATGTTAACAAGAAACCCAAGGCCCTTCCAGAAGGCCCAGCCAACGTTTCGCTCTTATCTCTGATTATCCCCTACACCAACAGTTCTCAACAGGGGTGCAACTTTGCACACATGTCTGACAAGTCTAGAGACATATTTGGTTGTCACAACTTGGGGGCTCGGGGGTTTGGATATGACTGGCATCTCGTAGGTAGAGACCAGAGATGCTGCTATGTACCCTACAATGCCAGGGCAGCCCCCATAACAAAGAATCATCTGAGGGCGCCTGGGTGGCTCAGTGGGTTAAGCCGCTGCCTTCGGCTCAGGTCATGATCTCAGGGTCTCGGGATCAAGTCCCGCATCGGGCTCTCTGCTCAGCAGGGAGCCTGCTTCCCTCTCTCTCTCTCTCTCTCTCTCTGCCTGCCTCTCTGTCTACTTGTGATCTCTGTCAAATAAATAAATAAAATCTTAAAAAAAAAAAAATAATCTGAGCCAAAATGTTGAGAACACTGGCCCTACTCTTCCCTGACACCAAACTCTTCCATTCATTATTCCAAACACTTTGACCTTGGCTTCTACTCTTGACCTTCTGAAATGCCTCCCAGACCACCCTGCAGACTGAATCCTGCGAACCCCACTCCTGCTGTAAGACCTTCCTCACTAGGCTACTTAATTCACAGTAACTCCCTGACCTCTGAAAACCTACTCCAGATGAGCCCGTGAAGACCTTGTACAATGCTTGCCGCCACCCACTCCAGGGAAACTCCCCTTCGGTGCGTACACACAGTGGGTACCAGGTTTGCAATTACTGATCAGTTGCCAGGCAGTAAGGAAGGCAGTTGACTGGCAGGGTGGTCCCCTCACCCTAACATTTCAACACCAAGAACATCATGCTGCAAGAAGCTCCTGCCCCAGGAGACCCCGAATCCGAGCACCCAGAAGCCTGAGCACCCAGAAGCATGCAGAGAGCCCCTCCTAAGCTATTTCACCTCCCTGTGGATTCTGGGTATCCCCAAGAGCAGGCCAAATCCAGGCCCACACCAGCAGAGATGGCTGCTCCGAACATCTGTTTTGCTCACCTCCAGCCACCTGCCCTCCTGAGCCTGCAGGCCCTGGTCTGTGTGCCGAGGCTCACAATGGAGGGTGATAAACTGAATTCAGGAAATCCATTTAGCAAACCCAGCAGCCAAGCAACTGCCAGCGGTTTTCCTACGGAGCCCTGCAGGGCTGGAACAATTACACCATATCAGCTTGGAATTAGAAAGATCTCTTACTAAAGCAGCCAGTCGCTCCAGCAGCAGCCTCCTCTTCCAACAAGGCCACGCGCTCCAGCAGCAGCCTCCTCTTCCAACAAGGCCACGCTCCACCCCCTCGACTGGAAAGGTGACTCACCAACCTCCCGCGGCCTGCTCCCTCGCCCCGAAGACTCCCCCAGCACTGCAGCTAACCAGCACCTGGCCCAGGAACCCAGCAGGCTCCAGACAGCAGGCCAGCCTCGCAAGCAGGACCTAAGATGAATGAACTGGGCCTGAACTTTAATTCTGAGCAGCTCCGAACTTGCTCACTACCCAAGTTACCAAACCAAGCACCTTGACACACCCAGCCCTACCTAGAACCCCATTCTGGAAAGATCGAGGTACTAATTCCACACGTCTAACACTGTGTTAAGTGATTCGCATATGCCATCCTATGAGACATCATTATCCCCATTTCAGGTGACAGAGACTTTTAGTAACTTCCGATCCAAAGCCCTGTTGTTCTGTCCATGTGACATTATGAGAATCCTTTTTTCCGCATCAAAATGGCTCCACGGTTCCCTCTAACCACTCATCCCCGCCGGCGCTGCCTTCCCCGGGGGCCTCTCACCCGTGATTGTCAGTGTCATTTCATTAGGCTTCTTTTCACTCCAGTTCCCATTATACCATCTCGGCCTGGCGTGGTAAAGCAGCCCCCATCATAAACATCAGCGTGATTATAAGCAGAGACTGTTGCCGCTAATAAATAAGCATGTGTAATGTATACAGAGGGAGAAAGAGACACCTCTATATTTTCAGTTTTGTAAAGACAGATCGCCTCGATTGTTTAATCAATAAAAATGCCTCTCTAACTCCTACTGTTATTACAAAGCAATTTCAGACAGAGTGAAAAAGAAGCATCACATCTGTATTCCTGTCAGGACAGACAGGGTCTGATTAGGCCGATGGATGAAGGATCAGACCCAGCCACCGTCCACTGGAGGCCTGGCTCTGGTCCCCCCTCGCTGCCCGGACTGGGTGGACAGGAGTGAGCAGGTGCCTTGATTTTAACCGCACATCAGGATTGCAAAGCACAGAGAACCATCTACATTGTGGGGTTTGATCTAATCAGGGATCCCGAGGGACAAACACACTCCACGGGTCAGAAGAAGGGTAGACTGGCTTGTAGTGCAGAAGGAGGGAACCCTAAGAGAGGAGGTCACTTGTCCTAAATGTCCTCACTGCCCCCTCTAACCTCCCATCCCTCCCACCACTGCCAAGTGCACACATCAGCTTGTCATGGGCACCCAACTCCTCCTCCCTGACCTTCCCCCTTCCTGTCTCTGGGTCCCCACTTGTCACCATGGCCCTGGTTATTTGTCTGAAACAGACATGTGAGGGCAGAGGCATATGGTTATGACCTTGCAGAAAGTCTGTCATTGCTTCACCCTGGGTCTCTATGAGAAAGTTTAAACTCTTCTCTACACAACAGCTCTTCCTGAGTTGGCCTTGTCTTCTCCCAGACTCAGCCCCGCCCCATTCTCCCGATCGGTGCACCTTTCCTCTGGCTGCTCCAAACGCTGCAGGTTCCCTAAGACCCCCACGCTTCATACTCCTACATCTGTGTACATTCTGATCCTTCCCCTGAAGTGCCATGCCCCAGGTCCTCTCTTGGCAAATTCCCACTCACTCATTAAGACCCACTCACCTGGCCCCCTCGAAGGCCCTTCTGTGCTTCCGCCCTTACTCCTTGCCCCAGAGCCCTGCCTGCCTCGCACAAAGCTCTATTGCTACACTCAGCACATGGCACTCTCAGTGTTGGCTTACCTGTCTCTCTGCACCAGTGACTTGCAAAATTTGTATCTCCAGCCTTTACTTCTGCCCTGAACTCCAGACCCCTTTGTCAGCTGTCTCCTTGCCAAAGGAGCTTGCCAAAGGCATGCTCTTATGCCTCATGGGCTTTTCCAAAGCATAACTCCCAACTCCCAAACTTGTTCTCCTCTAAGTTCCCCCATCTTGGAAAATGGCACCATAATCCTACCAGATGTTTGAGCCAAAACTCAGTCAACCTTTATTCCTCTTTCTCCCTTGTGTTCCACACCCAAACATAAGTCCTATCAATCCTAGCTCAAAAACATATCTAATGTAAAAGTCATTCAGTGGAGGAAGGGTAGTCTTTTCAACAAACAGTCCTAAAACAACTGGATATCCACTTGCAAAACAAAACAAAACACAAACAAATGAACAAAAAAAACCCTTAACCCTTACCCCTCACCATATTTTATAAAAAATACCTCTAAATGGATCATGAACCAAACAATCAAATCTAAAATTACAAAATTTCTAGGGGCGCCTGGGTGGCTCAGTGGGTTGGGCCGCTGCCTTCGGCTCGGGTCATGATCTCGGGGTCCTGGGGTCGAGACCCTCATCGGGCTCTCTGCTCGGCAGGGAGCCTGCTTCCCTCTCACTCTCTCCGCCTGCCTCTCTGCCTACCTGTGATCTCTCTCTGTCAAACAAATAAGTGAAATCATTAAAAAAATAAAATAAAATTACAAAATTTCTAGAAGAAAATGTAGGAGGAAATATTTGCGACCTTGGATCAGGCAATGAGTACTCAGACACAATACCAAAGCACAATCCATAAAAGAAAAATCTGACAAATTAGACTTTATCAAATTAAGGACTTCTGCTCTTCAAGATTTTATTTATTTATTTGAGAGAGAGAGAGAGGGATCACAAGTAGGCAGAGAGGCAGGCAGAGGAGAGGGAGAAGCAGGCTCCCTGCTGAGCAGAGAGCCCAAGGCAGGGCTTGATCCCAGAACCCTGAGATCATGACCTGAGCCGAAGGCAGAGGCTTAACCCAATGAGCCACCCAGGTGCCCCAAACTTCCGCTCTTCAAAAGACACTGTCCAAAGAATGAAAAGAATATAGAACAGTTGAAAGCAGGATCTCAAAGAGATATGCTTATACCCAATTTTATAGCAGCATTAATCACAACAATCAAAAAGAGTAAGCAAGGGGCTCAGTCACTTAAGTGTCCAACTCTTGGTTTTGGCTCAGGTCATGAGCTCTGTCAGGGTCATGAGCCCCATGTCAGGGCTCTGCACTCAGCGGGGAGTCTATTTAAGATTCTTTCCCTCTCCCTCTCCCCCTTCTCACGCATGTGTGCACATGCACTCTCTCTAATAAATGAATAAAAATCTTCAAAAAGTGTAAGCCAATCAGATGTCCACTGACACACAAATGGATAAAGAAAAGGTGGCATCTACATACCCTAGAACATCATTCAGCCTTAAAAAAGAAGGAAAATCTGTCACAGGCTGTAACATGGATGAACCTTGAGGACACTATCTTCGGTTAAATAAGCTAGTCTCAAAAGGATAAATATTGTATGATTCCACTCAACGAGTAGCCAGATTCAGAGAGGCAGAAAGAATGGTCATTGCCTGGGCCTGGAGGAGCAGGAAATACAGAGCTGTTGCTTTACAGGTGAAGATTTCAGTTCTGAAAGGTGAAAAACGCCCTAGAGGCTGGTTATAATAACGTACCTGTATTTAATGTTACAGGACCAAACACTTAAAAATGGCTATGATACTAAATTTGTGCTCTGTGTATTTTACTATAATTAAAAAACATAGAAACTACAACATCTACTCCATCAAGGTAAGATTCTCATAGAGGCTGTCTTCTGAAACCACACTCTGAACGACAACAGAGGGGTGGTCTGTGATAAAAGAATTATGCTTATTTTAGTGTTTGTTCTATTTTCATAAATATCTTTGGTCTTGTGATTTAAGAGAGAGCAAGCAAGAATGAGTGAGCATGAGAGGAAGGATAAGCCATGGAGTGGGAGAGAACCTGTACCAATTGCAGTTCTGATAAAGAACGTACATCCAGAATATATACAGAACTCCCAAAACTTAATAATAAGAAAAGTAACAAGCAATACAAAAAGGTACAAAAGAGGGGGCCCTGGGTGGCTCAGTGGGTTAAAGCCTCTGCCTTCGGCTCAGGTCGTGATCCTAGGGTCCTGGGATCAAGCCCCACATTGGGCTCTCTGCTCAGCAGGGACCCCGCTTCCCTCTCTCTCTCTCTGCCTGACTCTCTGCCTACTTGTGATTTCTGTCTGTCAAATAAATAAAATACATTTTTTAAATGTACAAAAGACTTAAACAGATAATTTACCCAAGAAGATAGAGGGATTGCAAATGAGCAGATGAAAACATACTTACATCATTCGTGCTTGGGGACATGCAAATTAAAACCATAATGAGATATCACTATGTATCTACTAGAATGGAGGAAAACATTTTTTTTTTTTTAAAAAAGGACAATACCAAGTGTTGGCAAGGATTCAGAGCAACTAGAATTCTCATCCATGTTTAAGTGGGGATGCAAAATGGTACCTTGGAAAACAGGTTGGGGTTTCTGATGAAGTGACACCTACATTTACTGGATGACCCAGCAATTCTGCTCCTTGGGGTTGACCCAGGTGAAGTCAAAACTTATACTCACATAAAAACCTGTACTCGAGGGTTTACCTGACATTGTCAAACATGAAACACAGCCTGAATGTCCTTCAAGAGGTGAATGAATAAACTGGTATTTTCATAGAACAGAATACTACCCAGCAGTAACAAAGAGTGCTCTCGGATGCACTGCATGAAGGGAAGGAATGGACTGGGCAAAGACTCCAAAAGCCATGTATCGTATGATTCCATTTACACGACTTTTTTGGAAAAGGCAAACCCACAGGAAAAAAACCAGATCAGTGGTGGGTGAGGAGAAGGAGGTGGGAGGAGGGGCTGACAACAGGCACAGGGGAATTTGTGCGGTGACGGGAGCGTTCCGTGTCTTGAGTGGCTCTGGTCACGCAGTGTGCGCCTTTGTCAAAATTCATAGAACTTCGCATTACACAGTGCATTTTAATGTACATGAAGTGTACCTTCCTCAGAAAAGGGAAGCACACATATCTGGATCCCACCCAACAGACTTCTGCTGTTGCCAGGCTGCCCTCCATCCAAGCCGCCGTCAGCTCGAAGCCAGCCTGCTACACGTCACTTCTTAATTCTTCCTCCCCTATAATTTATTCTTAAAGGGCAGTCAGTATCACTTTTTTCCAATATAAATCAGACTGTGTCACTCCCTACTTCAAACTCTGCTGTCTTCTCGTCTCATTTGAGAGTAAAATCCAAATTCTTGCCCGGCCCTCAAGGGCACGCCTGGAGTTCTGGCCCCCCACACAGCCTCCCTTTGTCCGCCATAGGCCAGCCACTCTGGCCATCTTTCTGTCTCTCTAGGACACCAAGCATGCCCCACGTGGGGGATTTTGCTCCAGCCTAATTCCCCTCACCCGGAAGGCTCTGCCCTGACCTATGTGTGGAGAGCTTCTTCTAAACCTCCACATCTGAGAAGAACGTCACCTCAGAAGGATGCCCCCTCAGGTCCCCCCCGAAAACCCCCCACTCCTCATCTGTCCTGGGGTTTTCATTTCGTCACGACACTTATCACATCTTGATCATCTTCATTCACAGCCGGTCATCACGCCAGCCTTACCGTCTGCGGAATCCTCGGTGCCGGGGGCAGGGCCCAGCACACAGTAGGTACGCCACAAATGCTGTGTCCTCAGGAAGGAGTCTGCCTCTGAGCCGCAAACACAAGGGAGGCCCGGCACTGCCTGAGAGATGGCCTACCCTCAGCCCCACTCTGGATGGAGTAACTAGCCCAGAACTTGAGGCTGGGCCCAAACCCAGCCACCAGCAAGCTAGCGGCATTAGCAAACCTCTCACTTGGGGTACCTGTGGGGATGGGCAAAGTTGGGCCATGCAAGAAAGCAAGACATATGTGGCAGGCAGGGTAGGGACCTGCTGGCAGGTCAGGCCCAGCCCCACGTCCTGCTGGGCAGCTCCTGAATGGTCTTCGGGTCCCAGAGGCTGATGACACCAGGCCGCACGGAGAGCTGAGCCTGTGTCTGACGCTGCTTTAGGCACCTCTTTTAAAGAAGGGAGGGAAGGTGGCTAACATCGGCTTACCGACATGTCCCAGAAGTTCTGGCTGTGTTGTCTCATGAATACCCATAACGACCCTGTGAGGTTGGCAACAGCAGCCTCTCGTTTACGTGACCTCAGAGAGGTCACACCCGCTGTAAGAGGCAGAGCCTTCTGGAGGCCACCTCTAGAGGTGGTTCCACCTTATGCCTAAGGGCAGCTCTAAACCCCCGCCTCTCTCAGGGTTCCTGGGAGTCTAATCCAGCATGTTCTCCTCCCGAGAGTGGAGGTACAGACCAGAGAGCCCCAGGCAACTGTGGGCTGTGCCCACCTCTGTCCCTCCTTGTTCTCATTTCTAGGCTCCTGTGGGTATAGACTCACAGATGAGACCAGCCTTGACCAAATGATCCTGGCCTAGGCAAGGCAACCTCTGCCCTTCTATTTCCCTACCCCCACTCTTATTTCTCTCCTTCTCCCTCTCTGGCCCCTCTCTCTCCCTTTGTCTGCCCATCTCTGATCCTTTGTGTCTCGCTGGCGCGCGCGCGCGCGCGCGCACACACACACACACACACACACACCGCATCCCCTTCTCCAACTCACTTCCTTCAGCCGTTCAGCTCCCTCTGCCAAAGGGATAGGATCCTGACAGATCAGGCTCTGGAAAACCCACTGCAGGGGAATCAAAAGGTTGCCTGGGCTGTGGCTGGGGTCCCCAGGGCTCGAGCCAAGGAGCCTGTGCCCTGCACAGGGGCTCGTGACCGCCTGGACCCTGCCTGGTGTGGCATTCCTCATTAAGCTCTCAGTGCTGCTAACTACCCTCTGAGGGCTGTGCGGCACACCCGGCCGCCGGTGGGGTGGGCCACTGTCCAGGAGCTGCTCCTGGAGCAGCGCAGCTGCAGCCCAGGGGTGAGGAGGGGAGGGCTGGAGAGAGGAGAGCAGGGGACTGGCATAATTTCATGTCTGGCCTTTGCGAGCCGACAGGCGAAATGACTCTGTGCTCCCCTAGCTATGTGAATTAGTCGCATTTTACAATCCCTCGTCTGGCAGGAAATGTCCCATTAAATCTTAATGATGTGCCTTCCAAGAAACCCTGGGCCCTCTGTCCCCTTAGAGGATGCCTCTAGCCCTGGAAGAACAGAGTGGGACACTGGTGGCAGAAAGGGGAAGTTGCCCACCCAGAACATAGTGCCTGGAAAGGGCTCCCGTCCAGCTCTCACTGGGCAACTGTCTTCAGAACCTGAAGGGAGAAGGTCCTTCTAATCCGAGAGATCTCCATCACCCCAATCAGTGCTTTCCACAGGATCTCACCCCCTTCCACTCTCCTCAGAGGCCACAGCCCACCCACCCACCCACCCCACCATCTCAGACTTCACATCTCCAGGCTCCAACTCTAACAAGATCCAGAATTCGGGGCAGAACAATACCCTAGCCCACGTGCCCAGGTGTGCGGCTTAGGCTAGGGTAGGAATCTCTCTTTTAAAGGAAGCTACCACGTGACCTTCAGGATGATTCATATATTAACTACCTGGATAAACAGTTTCTCCTATATCCTCATTATCACCTCTCTTGCTGAAGCTACAGTACAATATTTCTCTTTTATATCCAGAGTGGAGGATGCTTCTGGTGACTCCTGGGGAGAGGGCGGAAAATGACAATGAAGGAGAGGGAGCAGAATCTTCCCAGCTCCCTACCCCAACCTGGGCACGCCCAGCGGGAGCTAAGGTCAGATCTCAAGCAGAAGGCTGAAGGTCACCCGGAACCAAACAGGAACCAACCTTGTCCCTGGCCCAGAGCGAGCTGGTAGTCAGAGAGAGGCTTTGGGAACACAGGCTCCGGAGGACCCATCCAGTTCCAAGAGCTCCTTGCATGACCTTGGCCTTGTCACTGCTTGACTCCCCAAAAGCCCTGCCACTAGCCCCTGGCCAGCGTGGCTATCCATGATCACCAGAGCTATAAGCAAAGTTCTTCATTGACCTTGAATTGAACCCTGAACATTCTTGGCTGGGCCCTTTCCCTCCTCCTCTTCCCCAGCTCACATTACCATTGGCCTCCACCCACTCAGGTCACGAGAGAGCCAAGCACAGGTGTGGGATCCCTCCCGGCTTCCTCTGCTACCCCGGCCAGTCAAAACGCTCACTGAGAGCACCCGCCTCTGCAGACTCCCATCCATCCCCTGGGAGGGGGACAGAAAGGGAGGACTTGGTCCTCCTAAAGTCCAGCCTCACCCAGCAGAGAAGACAAATCCATTACCAACTTCCATGATTGCAACCCATCTTAAAGTTATTATTGTGGATTCTTAAGATGTCAACAATGAGGAATCCTATTGTCCCACTAATTAATTCAGCCATCTCCGTGAAATAATAGGAGTTGTAATTGTAATTCCACACTCACCCCTCGACCACTGGAATCAACTAATTAAACAACAATTAGCCAGCACCAGGCTTTCATGGGGAAGATGGACTATTTCTTTTTATAGCTACAATTAGGCAACACATTCAATAATCAGAATGAAATACAAATTTGCTCAGGAGCCCAGGAAATTACGGCCGTTCATACTTTGTTTTCCTATGGTCGCCGTCTCAAAACACAAGGAGCTGCTCTTCCGGCGGCAGGAGAATGCCCTGGGGACCGCGTTTGAGCAGCTCTGCTCAGGGTCCCCTCAGCAGCTTTCTGCTGCGCAGTTCACAAGGACATCGAGGCCTGCCAATGTCCCCGTGGTGCCGAGCAGGAGGTCGGAGAGACTTGTGGTGTCTGGAGGGAAAAGGACAGAGAACCCGCCAAGAGCTGGAGTTGGATATACAGATGTGCCTGGGGCAGGGTGTGAGGCACGTGCTGAGACACGTCCACACTCTCAGGAGCACACCCCATGCAGAAAACCCTTGGCATCTCCTGCAAAAATGTCCCAGTGGGGAAGGAGAGAGTGGAAGATGGTGGGAAGACCCAGGTTCCCAGAGGGATGTGATGCAGGTAAGATTCCATGACGAGCTATGGAATAAGGTGGGAACATTACACCAGGTCCAAGGCAGTGGCTGGGCAGGCAGAGGAGAGGAGAGGAGAGGAGAGGAGAGGAGAGGAGAGGAGAGGAGAGGCAAGACTGGAGACAGTAAATGGAAAGATACCCCTGGTCCGCCACAGGCTGAGCAGAAAACTTACATGCTTCCAATTTTGAAACAAACAAACAAACAAACAAACAAAACCTCATGTCCCCAAAAAGAAGCGAGCAAAGGATCCCAGCATTAAGGTGCATGACTGAATCATTTCGGCTGGTCTAGCTGGCGGTGGGGTGGCTCCGGCAGAGACCTCCGAGGCTGCGAAGGCTGCTGAGAATGGCCCTCATTCGTCCCTTCCTACAACTCCTACAAGATGAAGTGGGGGCTATTCGTGAGCAGCACAGGAAGGATTCAAAGGAAAGGATTTCTCCGCAGAAGATGTTGGAAACTCCTTGACTGCAGGGATCCCTTCCCTGGCACTCAGTATGGACCTGGGCACACAGTAGGTGCTCAACAAACACGGCTTCCACAGAGGGGCCTGGTTCTGGGGCACCCCTCTGCTCATGGGCCCCGTGGGGAGACAGAGAAGAAAGAGCCATCCTGCCTGCATCCTGGGGGAATGCGTCAGTGGAAAGCAAGGGACGCTCCTGGGGTCTGTTCATTCATTCATTCATTCATTCATCCATTCAAACACATGTGCTGGGCATCTATGCCATACCAACCGCCTGCCGGGTACCAGGGGTTCAACACAGGGCTTCAAGACAGGCCTCGTCCTGTGCAAACAGAACTTATGGTCAGTCCTGGGGAAGCGGGACAAGCAAACAGCCAGGAAGAGCAAGAAATGCAGTGACAGGGAGGTGGAGGGAATTCGAGCCTTTGCCAAGGAAGAGACATGAAGGATGCACAGGAGTAAGCCCGGTCTCCAGTTCCTCATCTGTGAAGTGGGAATAATCGGAACACCCGCCTCATAGGGCTGTACTAAGAATTAAGTGAGAAAAAAAAAAAAAAGGGATTATATGAGGGTGCCTGTGTAAGGCGTTCCAACAGGCCCCGGGGCAGAACACGCACCCTTCTAGTGTTTGCTCACCGTCATTTCCATCCCTTTGTCCTCCGCTCCCTGGAAGAAGACCCAGAACCATGGCGGCCCATCCTGCCCGGCAACACCATCTCAGACACCTGCTCTGTCCCCCATCCGTTCTGGCACAACCACACAGCGCAGCCCCGGCTCCATCCGCCCAGCGCTTACGGAGCCCCTGCCACACGCCTGGCCCACACTAGGGCACGTTCGGACGATGGGAGATGTTCCTGACTTGTTCTCAGAAGCTCGAGATTAGGTTGCAGAGAAGACACGTAACAAAGAACTAAACCTTACATCGGGGACTCTGTCCTGGAGGCCCTGGGGCTGGTCCCGGACGGGAGAGGACGTGTCACAGGAGATTGTCTCAGGGCTGTGACACCCCCAATCCCTGAGCCGGTGGAGGAGAGTCAGCTGGAGTCCCAAGGCCTTGGATTAGCCGTGTCAGCCACCTTCTGTCCAAGCCTCAGTCTGAGAAGCAGGAGTGTGAGCACAGACTTAGCCATCAGGCTGGGCTACCTCCACAGAGAAGGGGCTGGGAGCAGGTCCTGAACCCCAAGCCCTCGACCTCTGCGGCTCCCTGGCTCCTGACTCACGGCCACACACACGTGGTCTTCGGTGGCCAGGACCATGGCCTGCTGAGTTCAAGTCCAGTCCCAGCCACTCCCCTGCCCAGTTCTCCTCTGCTCTCTTATATACTTGCTCACAACCATTCTGAGTCCCACGTACTTGGGTGCCAACTTTCCAACCCTGTGCCTACCTCCTCCTCCCACCCAGAGAGACAAGAGGGAAGCGGCCATCAAAGAACCTGAAAGCTTGAGCTGAAGATCACCGAGCGGAGGCCCAGGGTCCTCAGCGGCCGCGGGGTAGCATGGGTGAGCAGTGGGGCCCTAATTCATGGACTCCCTCTTTTCTGCTCAACTTCTCCCCAGCAGCCAACTGCCAAGGCCCTTTTCATCATGCCCCAGCTCTTGGAACCCATAAAAAGTGTGATTGAGCATCCTTGGAAACATGTTCAAGGGGAAATTCTCCTACACGCGAGGACTGATTTATCCCCTGATGACAATGGCAGGATTAGTGTTATTGACCAAGCATCACCATCAACAACACACACTTATGAGGCTCTCACTCTGAACAAACAGCCTGTCCTGCTGCCCAAGTCGGACCTGGAGGACCCCATACCCAACAAGCAAATCCATCCAGGTTCATGGCCTTGGGGTGACTACGGTCTGTAAGAGGTCACGCTGCTGCAAATGCACTTTAAATACCTCTGACAGCGAGATGCTATGATTTCATCACCCCAGAGCCTAGAACGTTCTTCAATCAAGAAGATTCCATGGAGTGAATGAATGAATGAATGAGTAAACAGCATAGAGTAAACAGCATAGAATGAATGAATAAATAAGTAAACAGTAAATGGCATTGGGCCTGATCATCTAGTTTATGGTTTACTGAAGCCTCTTGCTTGTCTATCTACGTGCGGAAGAAGTGGCCTTACTTGGGTTATTTCATAGCTAATTTCTATCTTCATCAGAAGCAGACAGAGGGAGCAGAGGAAACATAAAGGGGGAAGGCACAAATCAATCAGCATTGCTCCCTTAGCAGTTCGGAGAAAGGTTTTGTGGCAAGAAAGATGAAAACTAATGGCTAAAGCAGAGCTTGGGAATTATCTGTGGATTTTACTTATGCATGACTTCAGGCAAGCATGGCCATCTTGCTTCCACTCTGCCTAGAAAACTTCCCGAGGAAGGCAATGCTTTAGGAGGGGAGGGAGGAGGCAGTGTCCTTCAGCAGGCCAGCCAAGGCCTCCCAGAGACAGCCCCGGAAAGGACAGGCTCTCCCGCCCTGTTTGCTGCCATGACATTCTCTCACCTACTGAGTTACAACGGACTTGATGGAGAGGAGCCTGACTCTCTCCCCGGTGCGCTACGCCTTCCCTTGCTTGATTCAGACCTGAGTTTTTCCAGGCAAAGGCGACCAGGCATGTTGTAGAGGGGATCCCCTCCACTGACATCCTGCCAATTCAAAGGGGCCTGAGCAGGGCTGTGAGACAGACGAAGGGAGGAGACAGGGAAGACCTTGATCCTTTTAACCACATTCCCCTCCACCAAGCAGACCAGCCACCCAGAAAAGGATAAACCTCCAGGTCATCTTACAGCCCCTGGGGTTTCACCCCAGGGGGACCATGCCTTCCCTGGACAGGGGCCAGGTAGGGGCGCAGGGGGCTGGGGACATGCATCCACAATGGGACTGGGTAAAGAGGAAGGGAATTAGAGGTGAGGTCTGTTGCATGAGGCCTGACGGCTGGTGAGTGGCAAGGACCTGGGAGCACTGGTCCTGCTATGGTAGAAGGGGTACAGATCACAGCTCAGTTGGAAGAAGATGCTGGACTTGAACTCATGGAGCTGGGTTCAAGTCACCGTTCTGTCCCTTACTAATGTGACATGGGTGAGGGCCCTGCCTTCCTAAAATTCAAAATCCTTCAGCAGGAGGAAGAGATAAGAAGAAAGACCACAGGGGATACAGAAAGCAGGAGATCCTACCCAGGGGAGAGGAGGCTGCTATGCCCCAGGTGAGGGACGCGCCAGTCCAGGGTGCACAGCGCCACACCGTGGCCTGTCCTCGCCAGGCCTTTGGTCACTGCGCATCTTTTAAACCTGCGAAAACTCCCAGTAAACACCCTCCATTCAAACAATGGAGCAAGCCAAAAAAAGAAGAAGATGCAAGACCGTGGAAAGAAGGCATGTATATTACAGAAAGGCAAAGGGATTTCCTGGGACCAGAGCAGGGGACATCCTGGGGTCACAGCCGAGCCACAGGCCCAGGCATAAGTCAACTGGACACGACAGCGACGTCCAGAAGTGAAGTCTCCAAGACACGTGTCAGAACGGACTGATGGACTGATCAGTCTGACCTTCAGGAACGTTATTCTCAGAGGCTCTTGGTAAGTACAGAGAAAATTAAAGCAAAAAAAAATAATAATAAATAAACAAAACAAGGAGGTTATGAACATCAGGAAAAGAAAGAAAAAAAAGAAACATAACCATAATATAATTGTCAGCTGTGAATCACAGTCAAGTAGGCACAGTATAAATCTTGAATATTGATTTAACGAGAATTTAAATACCCTATATAGAGGGTAAGAATCAGAGGGGACGGTAGCAGAAGAGAACTAAATCCTCATTAGCATAAACAGAAAGTCAATAGATAATATAATTGATGCATTAGACTAAACAATACATACATATTATTTAGAACTCTAGAGATATGTAAATGTCAGAAGAAAGAGATAGTTGAAAGCCATTGCTTCGAAGAGGGGAGGCTGAAGGGTTAGGAAAAGGTAGGGCAGAGAAATACTGTCTATTGTCAGAATCCTCATAAACCTTTTGACTCATCAACTATGAGCAGCTCTTACAACTAGTTATTTTTCTTATTGGTAAACTACACGAAATACAATTTACTGTCTTAATCATTTTCAAGTGTGCAGTTCAGTAGTGTTAAGTAAATTCACATTGTTGTGGACGGTTAGGTTTCAAATTCCTCAAACCCTGGCCTTCCGTGGTTGGCAGGAGAGGGAGGCTTTCCAGTGAGGCAGGCAGCAGGCTCCTTCTTCCCCCACCTTGGTCCCCTAAGCTTCATCTTGTCCCCCTTACTATTGCTTTGCTGCAAACCCAGGTCCTTCACCTTAATCCCAAATGCACAACTAATGAGACTGGAATGGTTCAATAAGACCTTTCTACCAGCCTGCAAATAAGAAGAGGAAAGGAACAAGAGGGTCACTCAGCTATCCAACCTGGCCTCTGTTGGTCCCCTTAGACCCACTCTGAGGTTCCCTCTTTACCTTTCCTGGGCCCTGCTCATCTGTCTGGAGAAGCACCATTTCCTATGCCCAGCTTCCTCCATGTCTGTATTCAGCAGAGTAGGGCCTGGCAGAGTTTCTCCACTGCCACCCTGAGGTCCCCTTGACCACTCCTGTTTCTTGGTTAACAACCTTCCTCTTGTCCCAGGGACGGACACTGTGCAGCATTACCCATTAGACAAGCCCACACCTCCTGCTCTACATCAGAATTCAACAGAAAATCCCCAGCGTTCACAAGGGGGCAGGGACATACGGAAACAGCAGGGGGAGAGAGGTGGTGGGGGAAGGGAGCCTCTTAATCTGGATAAAGCACTAAACTTTTCAAAGCCTCAGTCTTCTCATCTGTAAAATGGGGATGACGGTATCTGTTTCAGTCTCAGGGTGGTTATAAAGATCACACCAGATGATGGCTAAACGGCAGCCCTGGAAACTACAAAGTCCCTTACAAATGTGAATTATTACCGTTAATGATACTTTCTGAAAGTCGGCATGCGACAAAGAGATCTTTGAGTGGCGGGAGGCCAGTGCGCTGAAGTTGAACGCTTCCAGCCTGGGTAGCCCCGGCCCGAGTTAGCCGCAGGGTACTGTCTGCTCGGTGCCTCAGCCAACCTACACCTCTGCCAGCTGCCCCGCCCGGAGCTACAGACGCCCCGGGCACCGGCCTCGATGCCTCAGGCAAATGGCTCCAAACACCTGTGCCACTTCCCCTTCATAAAATAAAATGGCTCACTAATGCTCTCCAGCTTCCTTCCCACGAATGGCAACAGCCGTTGTTCTTATTGGATTGTAGATGAATCACTTGGAAAATATTTTTGGGCACATTATAGAGGCAATAACATAAAAGTACCTGGGAAATTGTTCTGTTTTGTTTTCCACTTTGCAAACCCAAACTGGAGCCTGGGGTTGTGTTATATATTTTTGTCCTCTCTCTCTCTCTCTCTCTTTTTCCAAACAGAAGTGCTTTGCTCATTTCCTCTGCGTGCCGGGAGAAGGGACATGTTAATCACTCCAGAGTGGGAAGTGAAACCCCCGAGAGGGTCCAGCTCAGTCTTTGGCAGGAAGAATGTGAGCGAGGGGAGAGGTCAGATTTAAATGCCAGCCTTCAACTCTAGGAGGAGCAACAGGAAAGACGGTGATGTACATTGCCGTCTCCACTGAGGACGGAAGAATAGGAAATGGCAGGAGTCAGTCAGGCTCAGTCCGCAGATTCAGCTCGCAATCATCTTAAATAGACCCTGTTTTAATAAAGCATGGAATTATCGGACATCTGAGGCTTTATTCAGTAGGAAGGAATATGTGGTCTGGTCTCCCTCCTCAGTCACCTCCCGGCTGGGTGACCCTGGACAGGTGGCTTCACATCTCTGGAGCAGAGTCACTTCTTCTGAAAAGCAGAGTAAATAATATCTTGCCTACATCAGGAGATCTTGATATCCCCTAGAGTTCAAGAGCTACAATTCCTCACTCAAGGGCCTCTACAAATGATTTTTCCCCCTTTTCATTTGTCAGCTGAAATCTGAGACCTAAGGTAGCAGGCAAAGCACAGACTTTGGACTCTGAAGGACCCAGGTGCGAGACCAAGCTTGCCACTTACTAAATCCTGGACGTAGGACTTAACCTGTCTGGGCCTCACGCACATGTCTATCATCAAAATGATAACCACAGGCACACCCTGTCTTTCTACTTCCGTTAGGAAAAGATGGCTTTGTCCATTCCCTACCAACTAATGTGCTATTAGTTAAGTTTTCTCTCGTGGCCAGATATTACCTCTGAATTATAAGTGGAAACACCGGGATGTAAGAGCGAGCCATGGGGGCAGGAATAATTAATAAGACAAACCCCGGAGCCAGACCCTGTATTTCTGTTCGGGTCTCATTAACCAGCCAAGGCTGCCCTGGGTTGGAGGCCTTCTTCCCCTACCTGTCGCTTCCCACTCCGCTGTTCTCTGTTGTACCTCCTACAATATTGGATCTGTTAAATGCTTTATATTCCGTTTGCCAACGCAGGGATGATTCAGAACAAGATTGGGTTATTACAAATTCAGGAGGCACTACACACAAGGCTGTCATGTTTCAGTTACCCTTTCTCTCAGCTTAATAAAATTTGCCACACTAATACAAAGCCATCTTTTATCGTTTTCCCTGAAGTTGTAACAACTTGTCCAGCTCCCTCCTGCTAATTAAAGGAGGAGGGACGCAGCAGCTCATTGGGAAGCGAGTTTCCAGGGAGGCTGTCAATTTCTTCGCAGCCACTTAGCTCCAGTTCTTCTGGTCCTTTAACCGCCCGCTCCTCCATGATGCCAGCCCTAATGAGGTCAGCAGCTGGTGGCGACGAGGCAAGCGAAGCATCGCTCGCTTGGTGGCCCGGTGGCCCTGCTCGGTGGCGGCGAGGCCCCTCCGCCCGCTGGCAGGAGAGCAGCACAGCGCTCCTCGCGGGCCAGATGACGTGGGCTCGGCAGTCGGTCCTCCCACGCCTGCCCCAGCGTCACCGCCTCGGCCAGGAGCCTGCGCCACCTCCCCGGCGAAGGGTCCCCAGCAGAATGGACAGGACTGGGAGGGCGCCGCTCAGACAGGCCCCCTCACCCCGCCCCCACGCGGAGCCGATCACCGGAAAGGGGGAGGCGGGGAGAAGGAAACCGGGGTGGTGGGGGGGCGCTGTCAACAAAGAGCTGCCCTTGTGCGAAGTCCGGGGATGGGTCCAGAGCAGCCGGCTTCCGGGAGGCCCACGCTCTGTTCGTCAGCCCACTCGGGAGCCTTCTGGGAGCCGGGCGCCCGGCCTCACTTTCCGGCTAACCACCGGCCCCTTCAGAATAAGGAGGCATAGGCGCATTATCATTCCGGGCGCCGGGGCCTCCCCTCGCGGGCCGGGCTAGCGCCCACGGGGCTGGGGCTGCGCGGAGCCCCGGGCCTGGGGACCGAGACACCCCCGGGGGAAGGGAGGGAGCCGCCCCATCCCGGTGTCGGGTAGGGGTGGAGGGGGGCCTGCCCCCGGGAGACACCTGTCTCTTCTCTGGGTCCCAAGACCCTCCCCACCCGTGCGCCGCTCCGACTCCACTCCTAGCGCAAAGGCAGGAAATCGGAGACCGAAGGGCCAAGGGCAACGCCTGGGCTGGGGCGCTCGCGGCGGGCGGCCCATGCCCACCCCTCGGCTCGACCCGGCCCCTGATTAGCATGCGGCGGCCGTCGCCCCCTTCCGTCGCCCCGCGCCGCCGCCCGGATTCCCGGGCCCCTGGCCGCGCGCGCACACTAATAAGTTTACAAATGGAAGCCGGTGGCGCCGGTCGCAATAAAAGGCAGAAGCTCCGCTCGGGCGCTTCAATGAGAGCATTTTCCCCCGTAACAAGGGGCTGGATTCAGCTGCCGGGTGCCGTCTGAGCCGGGCGAGTTGCCAGAGTAACGAAGGCCTCGGCACACGTGGTGAGACGGTGAGACGGAGCCGGGCGGGGGGTGCCAGGCTCGCCGCCTCCGCCGCCTTCCACGCCCAGGCCCCCGGGCCCTTCCTCCGGCCACCACGAATCCTGTGCGCCTGGACATCACCGATCCCCACCCCGACTTTCTCCCGTCCACCACGAGAACGACCACCCCGCCCCGCCGCCAACCCCCCACTCAGCCTTTCAAAGGCTCCCTGGGAGCTTGTATTGAATCATGAGACACGCCTGGCCTGGCCTGGCCTGGCCTGGCACACTTCCTCCGAGAGGGCCAGATAATGGGGCCAGGCCCTCTGGCTTCCGTCAGGAGTCCAGCCGGACTGGTGGCTGGTGCTCCAGGTAGGCCCCAGAGGCATAACCCGTCCCAGGTGTGACAGGTGCCAGAAGGGATAGAACAGGCACATGGGATCCATAAATTCTCTGAACAGGAGGTGGGCTTCTTCTGTAGGAAAGGGGGTGGGGGGATTCAGAGCTGAATAACCAGGAGCACCACATCTAATTTCCTTGGATGGAGGACCAAAGGACCAAAGGCTAGAGTCCCTTAAGTGCTTTGGTCTGCTAAGCTAAGAGAAGCCATCTGTGTGGGGAACAAAGCCCACCCATGCCGCCCTTAAACCACGGGAGGCTGCTGTTGTCCCCTCCCAGCCCCTGGCCTAGCTAGCTAGCTTGGCCTAAGACTGAACTTAATTTCCCGTCCTCAGATTTTCAAAGTTCACATTTTACCCCAGAAAGTGAAGGTTGCCACCTACCCTGCTTTCTTCCCAGGAAACCCAGAAATCTAGGGGTTGTCTTATCTCCTTTTCACAAGCTTCTCCTTGGGCACCAGTTCATCCAAGGCCCCAGAAGGTAGCCTCTAGAGCCCTGAGAAGCTGGAGAATAGGGGAACTTGGAACTTAGAGCTCCCAGACAGGGGGGCTTTCTGACAGCTGCCTTCCCCATGGCCATATGCTAGGAACCTAGAAGCAGCTAGGGCCAAGCGCAGTGCTGGCTGGCCAAGCAAGCCCTAGGCCATACAGGAAAAGAGGCCAGCAATGACACCGTCCATATGTCCGATACAGGAAGAACCTACTTCCTTTTGTAAGGGACAAAGAAGGGGTTTGCCTGGAGGGGACTAAGAGGTGGGAGCTGGGCCAGCTGGGCCCCTGCTGGCATGACTGACATCTCAATGATCACATGCATCCCACAGCCAGGGAACACATCCCCTTCATCCACACAAGCCCAGACACAGGGTTTGTGTCCATGGTGAGGATCCCCATGGCCACCAAGCAGGTGGGCCACACGTATGTGGGGACAGGCTGCCCACCCTGGCCCCTCAGACCTGGTTTCTCCCTTCTCTACACGTGGCAAACCGCCCCCCATGTCTAATGGGCACTAAGTCCCCTCGATTCTGCCTTCAAGAGAGTCTCTCAAGTTCGCCCATGTGCAGGTCTCAGTTAAAGCCCACATCAGTTCTCACAGATGTCTGCCACAGCCTCATTTTTCTGCTTCTTATTACCCAGCCGTACTACCACCCCCAGAGGATCTCAACCTGCTCCCTTCTGGGTAAATCCTTGCAGTGGCTTCCTGGTGTCTTTAACTCTGACACAGAAGGCCTTTCATGTCTGATCTCTGCTACTTCTCTGCTTTTTCTCTGTCCTGCGTACCTTAGTTCCAACCCGCTTCCTGTTACCTAGACACAAACTCTCACTCAGTTGATTCTCACTCATAGCTTTGTTGAAGCTCTTCCCTCGGCTCACAACACCCTACTACTGTTTCTTCCCTAGGCTACCTCCTGTATATCCTTCTGGACTAAGCTGAAACATCACCTCCTCCAGGAAGCCCTCCCTATTCCCTGGCCATCCATCCTCAAATATACTCATCCCTCTCCTTCTAGACTGAGCTTCTTATGAGCAAGGCTGGACTCCCTGTTGAATTTTCAACAAGGCCTTATTGGCAAGAGATCCAAAGTGATTAAGAGTCAGATGTGGGGGCGCCTGGGTGACTCACTCGGTTAAGCATCTGCCTTGGGCTCAGGTCATGATCTCGGAGTCCAGGGATCAAGCCCCAGATTGGGCTCCCTATTCAACGAAGAGTCCATTTCTCCCACCGCCCCTCACCCTGCTCATGCTCTCCCACTTGCTCTCTCTCTCAAATAAGCAAACAGAATCTGAAAAAATACATATTAAAAAAATAAAAGTCAGATGTGGGTTTTAATTCTCAGCTCTTCCATCTGGGAAGGTCACTTCATTTT
This sequence comes from Lutra lutra, assembly GCF_902655055.1. Taxonomy (NCBI): domain Eukaryota; kingdom Metazoa; phylum Chordata; class Mammalia; order Carnivora; family Mustelidae; genus Lutra; species Lutra lutra. The sequence goes on along the minus strand of NC_062287.1, from coordinate 16,390,971 downwards.
TCTGAATCACAGCTTCCTTATTAAAGCAGGTAACAACATTATCTTAAGACTCTTGGGGCTAAATGAATTAATGTGTTTAAAGAATTTAGCTCAATGCCCAATACAAGGTAAGACAGTCTGTTCTCACTGGTACTTGTATTTCCTAGGTATCCGGCGTATCAGGAATGTTCCAACCGCTTATCCCTTATCCAACCGCTTATCTTCTTGTCTTTGCTGTTTCCTGACCCCTGGGAATACGTGCACTGTCCCCTCTGTGTGGTCCGGGAGACCCTTTTACACAAGACCCTCTCACAGCTTTTGCCTTTGCTGGAGCAGGGGACGCCCAGAGTGGGCTGCCCCCTTTCAGGGTGGCTCTCCAGCAGCAGAAGGAACCAAAGGCAAGTTCTTGTCCGTGGTGCCGCACGCTGCCTCTGAGAGGGGAGGAGGGCGGGGGCGCCTCGCTGGTGGGCAGGAAAGCCCTAGTGGGAGGGAAAGAAGAGAAGATGGCTTAAAGCCCAGCAGGAGCAGGCCAGATGCAGATCTAGAACACAAAGCGGGAAGCCTCCATCAAAACCATCTGAACTTCAAAGTCTGCCAGGCTGAGGACCTGCAGCAGGCAACCTTCTCCTGACTGCCTCTGCCCCTCGGGCCTGCTCCTGTCCCTGCTCCTGTCCCAGCTTCTGTCCCTGCTCCAAAGCAGTTGGGAGCCCAGGGCTCCACCCACCTTCATCCTGAGACCACACACAGGGGCTGGACCACACACTCCCTTCCCAGCTGCTTTGCAGTTTTAATTTCTCACCTTCCTAAACAGCCAAGATTTATGGCCTACTTGACAGAAATATTTAATTTTCCAAATGCCTATTATTCAAAGGCTGTGGAAATCTCCAGCCCTAACATTTCGGCATTAATATCCATCTAGCACTGAGACCAAATAAAGAGCTTCCCAGCATGGAAGAGGGGAAGGAGGAGGAGGAGGAAATCCTGGGCAGAGAGGGATGGTCCCTAGAAACCACCGCCCCCCACAAAGGTCATACCACCTCTACCACTCTTCCACCAGATCAGACGTTTTGGCTATTTTTTTATCATTGTCATTAACATCCCCATGCTCATTATGGGCCAGATATGTGCTAAGCAGTTTAAAAGCTATCTTGTCATTGAATTCACTACTCTGTGAGGCAACCATTATAATCATCCCATTTCTGAGGCAAGGAAACTGAGGCACAGAGTAATCTAAAATCGCCCAACTAGTACATGGAAGGGCTGAAATGGGAGCCCCAATTTGACTAAGTCTTACCCACGGCCATACTGTCTCTTGTAGAGCTCATGAAATACTCTCTTGCTTTCTAGTGATACAACTATGACACATTTGATTTCATTCCTTATTTTATTAAGTAAACTCACTGATAAGCTCAGTGTGGGGGGGCGCCCAGGCAGCTCAGTTAGTTAAGCATCTGACTCTTGATTTCGGCTCAGGGCATGATCTCAGGGTCATGAGATCGAGCCCCACGTCACACTCCACGCTGGGCATGGATCCTGCTTAAAATTCTCTCTCTCCCTCTTCCCCTACCTCCTACTCCCAACCCCCACCCCAAGCTCTCTAGCTCTCTCAACAACAACAACAACAACAACAACAACTCAAAATAAACAAGAGAGACCCTTCCAGACTCTATTCTATGCCTAATGCTAATAGAGTTTATTCATACTAAGTGCAAAACACAAGGGAGGCAGGCAGGCTGGCAAAAACAGCAAGAAGCAACTGATAAAGAAGGAAAGGTGAAAATCACAAAATGAGTAAAGAACGGAGCAGGTCGGGTCCACTTGGTGTGGGACCCAGAATATCCGGGTAGTAGCTGATGTTTCTAATAATGACCCTGAGTAACGAGAAGGATGATCAGCTTGGGCTCTGTGTATTCTGTCCGAGAGAGATGCATGTTAGTGATCCTTTTCTTAGGTCCACTTGCATGGAAATATTTTAAACATATATAAGTATATATAAAATATGTGTGTGTGTATGTATTTTTTTTAATTGTGCTTCTTAAAGAAGTAAGTTACATCCCTAACTCATTCTATCCTTCACCACCAGTGCCAGTCAGGACTGGGAGCTCCTGGTGGACGGAAAGACTCTTCCATCTGGCCCTCTCAGCTCAGGGCGCAACACAGGTAGGCCCCCAACAAAAGATGGGGGACCTTCACAGCAGCTCTGGTGTCCACGTGCCTCCTGCAAGTGCAGATGAGAAGGCAGAGGGAACCACGGAGCCTGGGCTCCCTCCAAAACCAGTCCTGGGGAGCCCAGGACCTCACTTTCCCAGCTCCCAGGAGGCCAAGCTTAGAGGAGAATTGTCATGAAGGGGGTCTTGGCCATATCCCATGAGGGTCACCACCCCAGACTTCTCTGGAAGAAGTCCTAACCTAAGTTGGCAGCAGATAAGGGAACACGTGTCTCCATCTCCCTTTGCCTGCTTCTAAAGGCTTCTAGTCAACCGCGACCAAGGCCTGGAAAGGTGACAGGAACAAAGTCAAACAACAAAGCAGAAAGGGGAGGGTTCATCAACATCACCCTAGTGAGGCCCTATCAAGATCTCAGAGGTCTCTGTGAAAACAGCAACTCACAGGTAATGAGTCAGGGCGAGAAAAAAAGACACAAAAGAGGGACCAACCTACAGAACCCATGCTGTGCCTGGAAGGTGACTTCTTCTGCCTACTTTCTTTCTGTGTGAACAGAAACTGCCCTGAAGCCATCTCCCTCCCCTCTGTCAACTACATACACGTCCTTGTAACCTGCAAAGCATCTACTCGCTTGTTAATTTCCTATCATTTGTATCATATGCAGATACCTCCACATCAGCATGTCAGAACCAAAACATCCATGGGGTTTGTAACTTACCTCATATGGGGGAAAGGAATGGACATTCATACAGCCCTTGCTATCATACAGACTTCATGGAGGCTCATCTCATTTAACCTCATAATAGACCTCTAAGGTAGGTATGATTTCCATTTCACACCCAAGAAAACAGAGGCTCCGAGAGGTTAGGCAGCTTGCGCAGAGTTGCACAGCGAGGAAGCATCAAAGCAGGGGTTCTGTTTCAGGGTCATCTGACCCTGAATCTCAAGGACCATCAACAGTGCCTTCTCTGCAAAAGAACAGAGCAAAGGCCTTCAGGTCACACATCTAGAGATAAGGAAGACCCTTCTCACTTCACAGAAGAATGTTCCTCCTTCCTGGCCTAAGCCTGTCTGGCATTTCAGGGGCTGACTTTCATGATAAATGGGCTCAGGGCACACACGAGATGTAATATGTCTTGATTTAGTGAAGCGCTTGATAGGTCGTCTGATGAAATTTTACTTGCAGAATTAATTCAGATTGTCTTGGCTGGGTGCTCCCATCACCCAGACAGCAGAGCGGCTGGGAAGCTGTAAACAAGTGGTTGAGAGAAGAGCCTGGGATGGGGGGGAGGGGGGTGTGCAGCCCCAGAGGCGGGTGACTCCAGCAGCAGGACATACTGCTGTCTTTCCCCCTGATGCAAGGACAGGAGCAAGAGAAGGATGCTGAACACGACAGTCCCTGGCCAGGGAAGAAGGTTCTTCCTTGGTGGGAAGGGCAGAGGGCAAGGGAAGAGCAAAATGACCCCCAGGGGCCCCTGCAGTCCCGGATGCCATGCAGCCGTGACACAGGGCCCAGAACCTCACTGATGGAGCCGCAGGAAGAGAACGGTCCGCCTCGGAAGCTGGTCTGGGGCAGCTCCAAGAAGCAGCCGCCTGCCTGACAATCAGGGCAGCCTGAGCCTATCCGGCCAACGTGGCAGTGGGAGTTAGAAGTGGGCGCCTTCAGGGGAAAGAGTGCAGCCTGGATGGGTCAGCTCAAGGTGGGGCGACAGCTCACCCCAGGAAGAGAAGGCTGGGGGCCCAGGAGGGAAGGGTGGTGAGATGCAGGGGAGGGAGGTAGGGTGACTAATGAGGAGGAATCAGAGGCCTGGTGCACGGAGCTGAGCTAAACTGACACGGGGGCGGGAACGTGACTGCCACTCACAATTAAGGAAGGAGCGCAGAAGAGATGAATTACTGCAGTTATGAACCTGTGGAGTAAAAAAAAAGAAAGAAAGAAAACTGTCCTCCTGCCCTCTGGGGTCTATACACAGCAGGTGAGGGGAGGGAGGTGCCATTTTTTCGTCCTAAAGCAAAGGGTAGGTGGTAAGCCCGCTCCAAAGACAAAGGTCACCCAGGATGTTAAGGAAGTAAGCAGAGACACGTAGGGACAAAAGGGAACAGGCAGCTCCCAAAGAAAGCAGGCGCCCGAGAAACGTTGACCACCACTCCGCGGTGGAGGGGGCCAAGGTAAGTGGAATGGTTGGGGGGGGGGTGCCAGGCTCCTGCCACCTGGACCAAGTTCTGCGTGATCCTTGCAAAAGACTTGAGCTGACTTGCATTTTAAAAGCTTCACTCTGGCTGTGGGCGGTGGGGAGGGGCCAGGTGGCGGGTAGGGCACGCAGCAGGGAGGTGGGGAGGGGGGTCGGGCTAGGTTGGGACCAGGGTGGTGGCAGCTGGCAGAAGGGGCTAGATTTGGGGTACATTCTGAGGATGGAGCAAAGGGGAACTGAAGATGGGTGTGAGGTGAAGAAAGGAATCGCGAATGAATGAATGTCCCAGCCCGATGGCGTTCTGTGGACCCAGGGGCAGTGATCTCGTCCTCACCCAGGCTTACCTCCACCCCTGCCTATTCTTCCCTCAGTGTAAACTTGACCTATAACCCGACACTTGCAACTATCAGATCCCTGGCTTTGATCCGTGGAACAGCCCTCTGTGCACCGGCTTGGAAACCTAAGCATCACCTGAAAACCTATTTCTGTAAGAACTCGTTTCAAGTAGCCAACAGCCAATTTGTAAATAAACCACTAGACATATGACCCGTACATAAGTAGGAAGTTCCCGTTTAAACGCTGTCATTGCCCAAATCGTCAAATCCAAGGCAAAGCAATTTCTGTTGCCCCTGAGATGAATGGCCTCAGCCTGGCCGTGATTCGCAGTGGGCAGGGGCATCCATAACAGGGACAGTGGGAACAGACCCCAAGGCCTCTCATGATGCCAGAGTGGTTGGGGACAGACATAAAAGGAACTTGCATACTTGGTGCCACTCACAGCTCTCCTGGGCGGCCAAAGAACAGCAGGAGAGCAGGGCCACGCTCTCGGCCCCTCCCCACCTCTCCATCAGGACCCTGGATGCTTCTGGATGCTAACCGTCAAGTCAACCGTCTAGGAGTGGGTAGGGCAGGGGAGGCAGGTGGGCCGGGAGAGAGAAGGATGCCCGCTGTGTGCCTCTGGCAGCAGCCTCAGTCCCGCCGAGAATCTCACCGAGGGAAGATGAGAAAGTCGGGAGTGCTGGCTAGGCTACTCGAGTAAATGGCAGACCCAGCAGAAAGCTTTCATAGCAACCTCAGTGCAAATCAGACTTGGAGAAACAAAGGCCGGACCTGCGAGGGCTGCTGTCAGCTCCAGAGAAGCTTCTCCATTTCTCATCTGACCCCAAAGCCCGCTGTGGCTCCAAGACCTAATGAATAAACAGGAAGCCACTAGCCGGGCTCTGCATTCGGGGTCTCAGCCTGCAAAACGCACCGAACACCGTGCTTTCTGGGGCTTTGTCGATCCGTCTGCAGGAGCTAAGCGTGAAGCCATGGTAAAGATAGGTGGACAGGGGCGCCTGGGTGGCTCCGTGGGTTAAAGCCTCTGCCTTCGGCTCAGGTCATGATCTCAGGGTCCTGGGATGGAGCGCCGCATCGGGCTCTCTGCTTCGTGGGAAACTTGCTTCCTTCTCTCTCTCTGCCTGCCTCTCTGCCTACTTGTGGTCTCTGTCTGTCAAATAAATAAATAAAATCTTTTAAAAAAAGGATGGGTGGATAACACAGCGACACCTGCACTTTGATCCAGGCGTGCAAGGCCAGGAAGACTCGTGGGCAGCAGTATGTGGTCTTCCAGGCAGTGGGGGCAACTACCCCACCCAGTGGGTCCCCGCCGGAGCCATCCTCAAGCCGAGTACATCCCTCACCTGCCAGGAGATGAAAAGATGCACAGGGGCTCTCCAACCAGGCCCCTCCCAGGAGCCTGCAGAGGAAGAGGGACCCAGAGCTCCCCCTTGACTTTATACCGCACACCCGCTGGGTTGTGGGAAGAGAAAGTTGGAGAAAAAGAAAACCCAGGGGAGGCAGAAGGCCTTGCAGGGGTCACAAGCCTGAGAGACAGTGTGTTCCCACGCAGAGCCCTGACCACCCACCCTGATACAAAGAGAGAGGGCAGAACATGCTGTGAGACGTGCAGAGGCTTTCATGGCAGAGAAAAACGAATTGCCCACCATCCCCCCAACTCTCCAGGGCTGTTTTAAAGCACAGACTGTCCCCGCCAGTGAAATCCTGGGCTCAAAACACTCATGCAACCCACAGCCATCCCAGCTGGCCCCATCTGGGCCAGACCCTAGGTTTTTAACATCGTCTATTCATCCACCTTTCTTTCACTCCTAGAGCCTTGTGCGTGTCAGTTTCACGGGGCAGGTCCCGGTGGGGGTGGGGGCTGGGAGTGAAACCCAACACTCAGTCATGCTAGCATCCCCGCATCCAGCCCAGCTCATCAGCACCTCCTGCCAAAGTGGATTCCTGGGGTGACGGCCTGTCCTTGACCCTGGGGCCTGGCCCTCCTGAGTCCTCCCTCCCTCGGCCCCTCCCCCACTCAGCAGGGGTTGGGAGAGCTCCACCTACTTTAGCACCCCGAGAGGGGTGAGACACCTCGGGGCACAGGTGCAGCTCCTCGGCAGGTCCTGATCCAGCAGTGCCAGTCCCCACTCCCGGCCCATTCCCCTGACCCCTTTTAACTTCTCCCCGCCCCACCAGGCCCAGAAGGTTCTCTCCTCCACAGCTCCAGGCCCTGCAAGCCAAGCGCTGTTTGCTGGTTCCAAATATAACCCCGAGTTCAGATCATAACTTCTCTCCCTACAGCTTCTTGGAAAAGTAACCGATTTCTCATTTCTCCAGACCCAGATCCACTTCCCTCTGTATCTAACACTTGATCCTCTGACCCTACTCACTGTTTCCCGCCTCCTCCCTTCCCTTCTTGACTCTGGCCAGCACCCCCCCACCACCACCTCTCCTCTGAAAACCTTCTCACCTGGCTCCGGGTGGTCTCCAAATGAAGAGTTCCAGCCTCTGGGACTGCCTAGAAGCAAGCCCCATGGTCGGCCCCAGCTTCTCCTCTTCCCTTGTGCTTTCCACGGCACCACCTCACCTGAGTTTCCTCCATCCGTCTCCCCAGAAGGCTCACCCGCTCACCCCTTAAACGCTGGCTTTCAGGGCTTGGTCACTGGCCCTCCTCCTCCTCACCCCACACACGCCCCTGGCCACCTGTCAGAACCCTCACCACTGCCTATTACCCTGATGACCCCAAACCTGCCTTTTCCGTGTCTTCTCTCCAAACAGTTTGGGGATATGCACAATCATAGCTCATTAGAATCTGTCCCTTGCAAATTAACCTCCAAACCTTTGCACCTTCCTTCTTAACCTTTTCTCACCCGGCAAAAGCCCTCATCCACCTGCGCTCAACTAAGCATCTTCTCCAGGCCTGCTCCCCAGCACCGGAATGTGTCCAGACAGCCCCACATGGCCAGCTGCCCACTTGCCCCGTAGTTTATAGCCACAAGCTTTCAACAGGCACTCATCATCATCATTGCCCTGTGACCACCCCACTCCACAGATCCCCGGTATAGTGACACCAACCCCTCCAGACTGGCATTCTATACCTTCGCCCGTCCCTTGTACCTCATGGCCTTGCCCCCAAAGTCCATGGGGAAAACAAGTACACAGGCACCCCCTTACATCCCCCACTGAATCTATAGACTTGCCTCTGTCTGTCGTCACGTTCTCCATCATCCACACAAATATTCTCCCATCAGACGCCAAACCATTCATTTTCCAACCCCTCCCTCTCTCAAGGCCTTCATTCTGGAAGTAACCTGCTTTCCCCTATTATCCTTTTGGTTCCCGTACCCCATATTCCCATCACTGTATGCACGTGCTCTGCCACCTCTGGTCTTTAGAAATAAAATGTGCTCCCTAGAATCTCCATCCCCTCCCATCCCCCAACCCCCTCCCCGCACTGCTCCTGTCCCCACACCTGCTCACAGCGCCCCTCAAGGACAAGGACATTCTCGTGCTCATTCCCCCAGCCCACTCCTCCTGTTCACTCTTTGGTCGCTCCGGTCGGGCTTCTGATCAGGGCCCCCATGTTACCCAAACTTGCAGACATTTCTGCACTTCTCTTCTGCACCGTGGGTGCAGCTGACCCTCCCTCCTCTCCCCCTTCTCGGGGCCCTTTCTTCTCTGCCATGCGGGGCACCACACCGCCCTGGCCTCCTCACTCTCTGGCCACAACTTCTCCCCCTCCATGCTGGTCTCTCTACTTCTGCCTGGCGCTCATTCCCCAGAGCTCTGTCCTCACTCCTCTCCTCCTCCTCAGTATTTCTGTTTTCTCCCCATGTTACTGTCTTTCCTCTTCATCACCGGCAACTCCCCAGCCCGGACCTCCAGCCTGGGCAACAGGCCCGCATCCAACCACTGACTTGATACCTCCGTATTCAGTTGTATCACCGGCATCTCAAATGTAGCGCGCTCTAAAGAGAACCCCAGCCCCTTGCCCCCAAGCCACACCTTCCTCACACTCTTCTCCTCTCCAGTATCACTCGGCAGCCCGGTCCACACCCCAGTGCCCCAGATCCTTCCAGCCCACCAGCAGCAGATCCGCTGATGCTGTCCCAGCTTGGACTATGACTCCTGGCATCTGCCTGCTCTATGACTGACCCTCGTGATTCAGCCACCTCTCCCGCCGCCTCAGTAGTCTCCGGCTCTCATCTTTGCCCCTCCACAGTTCCTTGTCCCCATGGCTGCCAGGGTGACGTTTTTAGAATAGAAATCAGAGCCCGTCACCCCCCAGCTCAAAATCCTTTCGCAGCTTTTGTTGTGCTGAGAAACAAATCCAGGAAAGCGACAGAAAACCCAACTCAAACAGGCTTAAGTGAGAGAAGTTAATTTATGGACACGAAACGGCTGAAGCTGTGGGGGAGCTCGGATCTTCATCCCTCCCCTTACAGGGCTGCCTTTTCCAAATGGCACAACGGGCCAGCCAGGAGCAGCAGCAGCCTGGGCAGCTGGGGGTCGGGGGGAGTCCTCAGTCCCGAGGGGCTCTGTCTGCTCAGAGATCTCCCTGCTCTGCCCTTCCTTCAGAGAGACCTGCCTCTTGGGCTCCTGCTCTGCACCCAGCCTGGCAGCTGCCCAACACTACCCTCCTCAGCCTCAGCCCTTTCTTGTTCTGGGCTCCTGCAGTGAGCTGAGCTGCCCTTGGGGCATGTCCCCCTTCCCAGGTTCAGGGCAGCAATGCCGGCATGCCTCCCTCTCCTCTCTCCTTCTCTGCGTCCTTTTGAAGGAAAGAGCCCTTTCAACACGTGCCACTGCAGCTCCCTGTGAAGGTGTCACTCTCTCTTCACCACACTTCGTGTCTGTTCACAACTGCCATCTAACAGGACCCCATGGGGACATGTGTTTTCTGTGAAAACTAGCCAAGAAACAAAGAGCATCCTTCAGAGCCCGCGGCTCCCACGGCTGCCTGCGATGGTGAAGCGAGGTGGAGGGAAGACCTGGCCACGAACCGACCACGGACGAGACCACGGGCTAGACCACTTACCAGACCACACCTGGGCCTTCTTCCAGCTGTGCACCGCTGCCCCCCGCCCCAGCTCACGTGTCTGACTGGCATTGTTTGGGCGCAGGCTCATGCGCCCGAGTGGAGGTTCTCTCCTGGCCAAGAGCGCCCTTTCTTCCCTGCAAATTCTGCCCCCTCTTCTGAGTGACTTGGGATGATTCACAGCACCTTTGGGCTCTGTGTCCTGTCTGTAAAATGAAGGGGCTGGGAGAGTGGCCTTAGGGCCCCTTCTGCCTCTAACACACAATGCTTCTCAGGCCTAGAAAGTTCCTTTGGAGTTGTGCTTCCACACCAAAGTCTGGCCCCAAAGAAGAAGTCTGCTGACAACATAAGGGGCCTTGGGGCTGGGGCAGGTGGCCCAGGGACCTGCCTCTGCTTTCAGCTATTTGCACCAGAGACTCTCCTCTCTCCCCCTCTGAATCCTCCCTGCCGTCTGCAGAGCCCTCTTCCCCAGACACTAACAGGATGGTGTCCTGTCTCTCGGGCCCCAGTAGAGAATGTCTAAACCCCCCAGCGAGACAATCAGGAACCAAGCTACCTCCAGCCGCTTCTCCTTCCTGCCTCCCACAAGCCTGATGTCCAGCCCAGCGAGACACTGGGCCCTTCTCTGACCGTCCCCCTCCTATCTCCACACCGCCACACCGGTGCTCAGATGTTCCCTCTGCCTGGAACCCCTCCCTGGCCCCCGTGGTGCCCTAGGCCTCCCCGCTGTGCAATTCAACCTCAGAATCAAGGCTCTGTGGGGCGCCTGGGTGGTTCAGTCGGTGAAACGTCTGCCTTCAGCTTGGGACATGATCCTGGGGTCCAGGGAAAGAGCCCCGTGTCAGACTCCCCGCTCAGCAGGGGGTCTGCTTCTCCCTCTGCCTCTGCCACTCCCTTCTTATGCTCTCTAATAAATAATTTTTTTAAAAAAACATCTTAAAAAAAAAAAAGAAGAATCAAGGCTTTGCACCAGTGTCTTCTGTGTACCCTCACCCACCCCTAGTGCGCAGTCAGAATTAGAGGCCCATCACCCGGACATCCACGCCCTGGGTCCTCTACACCCCTTCCACAGCCAGCACTTGTAACACGGCCCATGGCTATTTTGACTCATGAGGGAGCTCCTGGGAACTGGCGGAGTAGGAGGAGATGGGGCAGGCCTGGGGAGTCCGGCAGGCTTGCATTCCCAGGGGGCTGAGTTGCATACAGGCACCAGGTAACGGGATGGGGGGGGAATGACTCACGCAAGACTTTTCAGTGGGATGCCTACCCGTGTGTCTCCCCGGTGCCCCCCCAGCACGTGTGCTCCCGCAGGAAGGCTCGGAGTCCCCCCAACATAAGGCCAGGCAGCCTGCTCACCCTAGCCGGCGCCCAGCAGCAGCGAGCCGCACGCTCCCCCTGCACCCAGCACATTTATCCCGCTAATGAGAAGTTCCTTAAAGCTCTAACGAGGCTCTTTCCACCGAGCAGGTTCAGTAACAGATTCTTATAAAAAATAAATTCGGCACATTAGTGGACCCGTAGGGAGGAGGCTGAATTTACCAAATACTGGCAGTTCCTGTCTTTTAATTAAAAAATAATGACAAGCTCATGGAATTTGTGGTCTCTCCCGAAGACAGATCTTCTGATTTTCCATGTAGAAAACCGATGCGTCTTTGTTAGGACAAAAACCATCTCTGACAGGCTGGAAATAGGAGGAAGTCTTCCCTATTTGTTCTCATCAGCTCCAACCCCCACCCCAGAGCCTTTTCCCACCCCACCCCCCACTTATCTGGTTACTGCCTTGAATGTGTGTGTGTGACACTTCAGGCTGGTGTGACCCCACTTCCCCACATTCATCTGTCTGTCCCTCCAGCCATGCAGCCACCTGCTGAGGTCACTGCGTGCTAGAATCTGGACGTGCAGAGATGCCCTAGGCGATGTCTCTGACCTCCCACGGACCACAGTCCAGCTGCAGAGAGAGATGTCAAAACAAACTAGCTCAGATGCTGAAGGCTACGGTAGGGGCATGCCCGGGGTATGGAGGGCATGAGTGTTTCCAGGGAAGGCTTCCAGACAGGCTCCGAGGGGGAGACCACTGTGCAGGCTCCCAAGGAGGAGGAGGAGGGGGAGAGGCAGGGAGAGGAGGGCAGTCAGTAGATGGGATGGCCACGCAAGGGCCTGGGGCAGAACAGATGCCAGCCCACAGAAGGAAAGCTGCCAGAGCCAGGAGGCAGGGTGCCGGGGAGGCTCCTGGGGCTCTGCAGGCAACAGCCTGAAGCTGGACAGCCAGGCAGAGCCCTCGCCGGTTGGAAGCTGTGCTCGGCTTCAGAGCCTAGATTAGAGATTAAAGTGGAATCTGGTTCCTCTAACAAGATGCTTCATCGACTTCTTCCATTTCCATTTTATGTCCCATCCAGGGAGGCCTGAAGCTGGCCACAAATTCCATCCTTGGTCTTAGGAGCCACAGGGTGGGGAGGGGACTCCGGGAGGTAGATGGGGGGTAGGGGAAGGGTATCTGACTCAGGAAGGGGAGTGACTCACTGAGGCACTCAAGACCCAGGCCCTCTCCGTGCACCGTCCGTGTGTGGGCCACAGACTCCCGCCTCCGCCTTCTACACACTCTGGGACAGGACTCCCATGGGGACACGCTGGGCCCAGCCCCCTCAAGGTGCCGGACGGCCGTCCAGGCTGCAGCCCCCCTGCTCTGAGTGGATCTCTGGGGAGAAGAAATCAGGCTAGTGGAACGGAAGGCACAGAAGCCATCCACCCCCCCCCTGGCAGGAGGTAGGCAGGCACGGTCCCTCAGGAAGTCCTCTGCCATTCCAGAGGGAGTCATTCCAAACTGTCGGGTCTGTTCTTACACAGCTCACCCTCTCTCAACCCCGTCGACCTCCTTGGAACACACTCCCGATCACTTTTCTCTGGACCAGATCCAGTTTTAGCCCATCTTTCTCGGGGTGCGAGACAGAAATCCACAAGCAAACCCCCACCAACTGGGGATGAATCAATTAAACCGAAATGGCTAGGCTGCAGCGGTCAGGGGCAGTCTTCAAGTGAGGGCTTCTGCCTGGCATCCCCGCATGCTGTTCCCGGAGAGGATGCGGCCCCAGGGTACCCCATAGTAAACATAGAACGGCTGTGTCTCAGGGCCGGCAGCTGAACCAACCCAAGAAGACCAAGGCCTCTGGGTCACTGGCCTTAGGGCCACCTTGGGGAGAACCCGAGGGTACCCAGGTCACACTGTGGGACACCAGACCACAACGTGGGGCCCACAGGTGAAGTGGCCCCGAGCCACACCCCTCGCTGTTCCATCCCTCACTCATCACACAGCGCCGACCGAGTCAACTCCTCATGACGGAGTGCAGCTCGGTGGTTCCCAATAACTCTTGTTCTGTCTTCATAGAGCTTGAGTTAGAGACCCTCTAGGTGTTGTTATCTAAAGATTCCTGGAGCCGGTGGTCCCTACCTGACAATTATAATCAAGATTTCTGGAGTTCTGAGTAGTTAAAACCCAGTAAACAGCTTCAACTCCTCCCTTTCAAAATTCATTGCTGTTGGTACTTCACATAATAAAGGGGGAGTTTAAGAGCGGGGACCCTGGAGCCAACTGCGTCTATTACAGTCCATTACAGGTTCCTGGCTGTGTGACCTTTACCCAGTTACTTAACCTCTCGGAATCTGCTTTCCTCACGTGTAAAGAAGGCTTAATAATAATAGTGTCTTCAAACACTTGATGGTGCTTACTACTCCACAGTAGGGTGACGGATGCCTCCCACCCCCTTACATTTGCCTCCCTATATTTTTAAACTGTCTTCAATGAGCATATATCATTTTATAATTAGAAAAAAAAAAAGCGTCTTAGGAAAATAACCTTCAATTAAATTAACTTAATATAGTTTCAGCCGAAAGAACATTCTAAAGACGAGATAAGCTGGTTTTGAGCGAGCCGGGCTGCAGGTCTGGGATGCCTCAGTCCTTTTAGCAACAACGGGAGGTATCCTCACAGCCGCGCCGAGGGATGAGACCCCCCTCGGGGAGTCCCAGCTGTGGGCTACCCCACCATGCCCGGCCCAGACCTCCTCTAGCTCCGAGATGCAGCCCCCCAACACCGTGGGAGACGGTAGTGCTCTGGCCTCATGACAGACGTCTGCACGGCAGCCGAGTTCTGACCCCACTGCTGACCAGCCATGTGATCTTGGAAACTGTGCCAGCTCTCTGCCTCAGTTTCCACACACACAAATGAGAGAAAACAGGAACTCCCCCCATTGGGTTGCTGTGGTGATTAAATGAGACACCTCGGGCGCCATGTCTGACCCCAACCTGGGAACCTGCGTCATGCTCAACAAGGTGCTCAACAAGGTCCTAGTTCTTCCCACTTCCTCTTTCCACTCCCTTGGTGACATGGGCCAAACATGGTTTTCCTGACGACAAGGCAGGTGATTATCCCCAACCTTCCAGCTCCAGCCCTGACCTCGCTCCCCTACTTTAGGACCAGAGTTCTGATGACCCACAGGGTGTCCCCCTTGTCACCCCGTTGACTCAAACTCAGCCTGCTCTAACGCGGTTGAAGGGACTTAGGTCAATTTACCACGCTGCACTGAAGTTCTACTCAAAAAGCTTCCTCTGAAGGTGGAAGGCACCCCTGGCCTCCAGTCTTCTGGGGAAACAGACACGGGAATCAGCAGTGTCAACCCGAGTGACAGGTGCTGCAGGAAAGATGGCTAAGGATTACTTGGGGCTCAAAGGAGGGGGCCATCAGCTCTGCCCAGAGGGAACGGCTTGGCAAAGGCTTGAGCTGGGTCTCAGAGAATGAGCAGGAGTTCGGTAGGTGGGAAAGGAGGCAGACATCGAGCGGCACCAACAAAGACCCTGGAGCCTGAACTAGCATAAAATGTTCAAGAAATTTTACCTAAATCCTATGCCTAGACTCCAATTTGAGGGGTTGGGGTAGATAAAATACAGGGCAGGTTGGGGAGAGCCTTACACAGCAGACAGGTGGTTATTGCGATTTTTGAGGCTACAGACCTCCCTGAGAACCTGATGAATGTTATTGACCTTGGACCCCAACACTGAACCCTCTCAGGGACCCCTACATGTTGATAAACCCCAGGTTATAAACCGCAGACAAGTGCCTTCAGGAAGAAACCTGGCGACACGGCCACATCTCTTGGCTCAGAGCCTGCGCTCTGTGGTTTGGGTTCTCCCCACAAAAGCAGCATGCCACACCATCTAGAGGGCCCTGCTCCTTCCCCAGGCGGCAAGTCCCTGGGACCCCAGTGATCCCTCCCCAGAGGCCTGGATGGGCCCCTGACAAACCCACCCCAGCTGCACTCCATTTTTGCCCCCTCCCCCACCCTATGCAGTCACTGACACATTCTCCCCACCTATGACCAAGTCCTAGCCCCACAGAAACACAAGAATTTTTAAATTGCCTTTGATGGGGCACCTGGGAAGGGCTTTGAAAGCCAGGTAGGTTAGAGCTGTTCGCTCCCTTTACCTGGCTGCCTCCTTAGCCCTCAGGCTGCTCCATGGAACCCCATGGAACCCCTCAGCACACACGGCCCCTGCAGAGACCCATCGTCTGGCTCCCAGGGGAGGCGTCTGGCTTCTGTGTTTGGGGATCCTGTTCAGTCAGGAGAAGCTGACATGGCTTTAAATATTTAACCACTTTAAATACGTTGGCATTGATAATAACTTTGTTCGTGGCAGCTCGAATTAAGCTCCAGATCAAATACGATTTGTGGGACCTACCATACTTTAAGCAAGGTCCCTGGCCAGCTTTGCTTACAGCAGATGGCCACAAGGGGCAGCTGTGTACCCCAGGCAGAGCACTGGACTCGGAGTCCATCTGCAGAGGGGCGAATAGCACTCTTTCCCATGGTGGTGTTGTAGAAAGCAAAGGAAACTTTGCAAAACTGCTTCTTCTGGTGACCCACTAGTTGGCTACCAAGGTAAGGGACAATTACCATGGAGATTCTAAGACTCTCGTGGCTCCTCCCCAGAGGTCCACTCTGCGATGTGCCAGACCTCTTACCCAGAACCTCTTCCAGACCGCAGGAACACAAGACCCAGGACTATCCCACAGGCCCCCAGAAGCTACCCCAACCCCTGCAAGGGAGCTACACTCTCCTCCCCAAGGGAGACGCCCCCCCCACCGAGGGCGCCTTCCCCTAGGCTGAGAGCCCCAGGTGCTAACCTCCTAACTTAGGGAACCCCCCCACCCCACCACAGCCTGAGTTGAGCACCTCTCACCTGATTCAGAAGCGGCTTTGGCTTGGGCACCCCCAGGAGCTTGAGGGGCAGTTAGACTGGGCTGCTTCCTTTTCTTTACTCGGGTTTTCCCAGTGCAGAGAATAAGCAGAGAAGAAACATCTAACCTGCCCACCCCTCCCCTGGCCAGTGAGGTCACTGGCCTTCCCTCTGACACCCACAGGAGGACCCCTCGCCCATCCTGGGACACAGTCGGAGCCCTGAGCCCTGGCTAGGACTCAGCATTGTCGTCCTGTAGACTTTACGTACCCACGAATTACCCACGAATTACACCGACTTGCGGATGGAAACCCATTCTTTTTCCCTCCTGACTTCCTCCTTCTCTGCGAGGAGGTTGACTAGGTAGGCTGCCAGTTTAAAGGTCTCAGACAAGCAGCCAAGTGCAGCTCCTGGCCTATCTCCATACTTCAGGGGGATAAGGGACCTGAAGCAGTCTGCCCAGCCGGCCCAGAGCGGCGAGGAAGCCAATGATAATGGCTAATGCAATACACACAGTTCCATTACTAATGTGAAAATTGATTCTAACTCATGGAGAAAGAAAGGGAAAATATGCTTGGAATGTTAAGTCCCAAAGATTTGCAGAGGCTGGATGTGCGTGTCCCTGGGAGAGTGAGACATTCACAAGGTAGACCTCACAGTGTGGGATCAGACGCCCGCCCGGTGTGGACTGGGGTGGGGACTGGGGGGTGTCCACAGGACAGTGTCTACTTCCCGTACAAGAACCTGCCCGTAACCAATTACTGGGCTCCATTCTTTCTTCCCAGGAAGGGACAGCGTCTCCAAAAACATGCCCTCTCTCCCTGACCCAGTGCCAGACCTGTCCAGGAAAGCAGACCCATCCTGGAGAAAGACACACGTCCGGAGGGACACGGGCAGCCGCAGAGACGGTGGGTGGTGCTGATGTTTGTTTCTTCCTATTGCTAAAGAAAGACTTCTAGCCTCATTACGGCTGTGTGATATATGAAAGTCTGTGGCGGGGACATCAAAACACGCTCCTGTTTATTAAAGCTAAATAATTAAGACAAGGTTTTTACTTAAACATTGGCCTTGGCAATAAATCACAAACGTGCTCTCTGGTGTTCCTTGCTGTAGGACATGTAAATATATATCCTTTCCCTCCAGCCTGGGTCCCTCCCCCTAATAAGGGAAACCCATGCAAAGGTTGGTGTGTTCGGGTGGTTTTTAGGAACGAGTGAGTACGCCTTCCAACCTGTACACAGAGGAACGTGTATTTATTCTGCAATAGATTCTCTCATTCGTTATTGAACACCTACTTTGCGCATGGCGTGGGACCACGGCGGAAGCTGAGACTAGGGGAAGGTGGTTTCACAGTGTGGTGGGGCCATCGCTTGCAAATGCACACAAATGTATGTACACAGACACACAGACACCATAGACACACACACATACAGCATATGTATGAATTACTATGTATTAATACAAACATATATGTTCCTGAGAGAAGCGGTACACAAAGTGTTTGGGAACCAGAGAAGAAAGAATGATTAAATGCTCCCCCCAGGGTTTGGAGAGAACTTCCAGAAGGCGTTTGCGTTTCCTTCCAGGTAGAACTCCCCCAGGGCAATACAGAGATCCTACAGATCTCATCTGCACACACACATTTCCCTTGTCTTCGTGCCCAGCAAACAGCAGTGCAGTCTCCCTATCAAGGACAGTGACTGTATTGAAGCCTGCTCCCCGGCTAGGACCCGAGAGCACTTAAGCTTCTTCAGCCGGGTGCTTCCCCTGCTGCCCACAACCCGCCTTTCCGCCTGCTTTCCCCTCAGTCATTTCTTTTTTTTTTTAAAGATTTTATTTATTTATTTGACAGAGAGAAATCACAAGTAGGCAGAGAGGCAGGCAGAGAGAGAGAGGAGGAAGCAGGCCTCCTGCCGAGCAGAAAGCCCGATGTGGGGCTAGAACCCAGGACCTGGGATCATGACCTGAGCCGAAGGCAGCGGCTTAACCCACTGAGCCACCCAGGCGCCCCCCCTCAGTCATTTCTGAAGGATCCGTGAGCCAGGTAGGGAAAGGATGACAGAAATGTGGGAAAGAAAAGGAGGGATCCTGTATGTCCATTGGCGGGGCAAAGAGTGAGGGAGAGGGACACAAAGAAGTCAGGGCCTCTCCATTAGCCACACCGCAATCCTTCCAATGTCCTTAGCAGCTGTTCTGCGTCTTCTCTCTAACCTTCCTGCCAGCCCCTTGCTATCTTGCCAGCCTGTTCAGGGATACACGGTAGCTTTTATCAACAATGTCTCAGAATGAGACTCTGTCTGGGTTCTAGGTACCATGCACCCCTGAGCATGCTCTAAGGGGGGTGCAGGGTGGGGAACACGCCCCGCGGCTGACCCCGTGATACTTTTCTCAGCACATCCTGGGCAGACAGAGCCCGTGGTCAGCCCCACTGCCAAGTCCTCTGCCTTGGAGGATGCCAAGCCAGGCCTCCCAATCCTGTGTTCAGGAGATTTTTTTTTTTTTAATCTATATGCAAGAGTTCACATTCGCTCCTGGTTAATTCCATCTCCTTTGGTTTGGGCCCATCGTTCTGCCTATCGATCATTCTACACGCTGCCTATGTCAGCTAGCGGCGTAGCTCCTTTCCGGGCCAGCCTGGTGCTATGTGTGAATTCGACAGTCTGCCTTCCCTCTCCCCCATCCAAGACATCGACAAATATGTCACCAGGATGGGGCCGAGGATGACACCTGTGGTACTAGAGACCTACCTAGAGACTAGGACGGTTCACTTAACATCCATCACGCAAAACCGTGAGCAACTGAATGAATAAAGAGAGGACTGTGGATTCTCTCCAGGTCCACCCTGGTCTTTCCTCGATGCCCTGGGTTGGACTGTTCTGCCAGCTACAAATCAACTGTCTGTACCACTGGGCAGTTTACAGCTTTTCTTTCCCTCCTCCTTCCTCTTTTTTTTTTTAACAGCTTTCCATCTTATCTCTAAAGACACCATCAAGACATGGCTTAAGGCTCCCTGACATTAAGACACCCATGTCTAAGATACTGAAACACGGCAAGATTTTGAAAAAGAACGGGACATGGGACTTGACCTTGCGTGTTCTTCACGAAGCCTTACCAGCCCCGGTGAGCACCTCTTTGTTTCCCCAGCGCTCCAAAACCATCTGCTTCGTAAACTCGTTCAAGATGTTGGAGGAAAGTGCCATAACACTTATTGCTTTAAAATATTTTTTAATCTGCCTTTTCCTCCTTTGTGGAACCATCTGCCCGTCTGCAGACTTCCGGCACCTCTCACCCTCTCCGCGATTCCTCAACACGATGCTTCGAGAATCGCATTTACAATCTTCCACTCCTCCCCTATAAGAAGGACTTTATGATTACCTTTGTTTGTCTGGGTCTCAATTTACTCCTGGCTTGGGCCCCCCAAGGTATAAATGCAGCCCTGTGGTCGGGAGGAGCCGGCCGAGCTTACTAATACAGTATTCATGTACACTCATGCCTACTACCGAAAAATTAAAACCGTTCCCGCTGATTTGAAGGCAGGTTATAGCGTCATTTTTGTATCTTAAGGACTGTTCATTATGTAGGAGCAAGGGATGCATACAAGTGGCAATGCAAATGTGAGCATATGTGCACGAATGCTCATATAAAAAATTCAGCATTCGTGGAGTTCCTGCTGTAATAATAATAGTTAATATTTTATATCACTTTGCTCAGGTACTAAGTGCTCCATATATTTTACCCGTTTAATCCCCACTCTAGCCCTACAGGTGAGGACTGTGATTATGCCCAGCTCACAGCAAATAGAAGCGTGCCCCTGGCAGCCAGAGCACTGGGACGGGGACCCAGGCAGCCCGGCCCTGGAGTCTGCCTCTCTTAGGTGTGATTCCATACATCAGCCAGACCCCGTCCCAAGCCTTCCACTGCATCCCCTCCAGCCCCCGGCAGGCATCACATTCTTTATACTAGATACTGTTCACTCTTCTGCAGACATTCCAAGGACTTTTACATCACCGCGCCTCTCTCTGTTCCTGCTACTGGCTCTGCCTGGAATAGCCTTTCCTCTCCTGCCCGTTCAGAAAACTCCTATTCATCCCTCAAAGCCTAGTTCAGCGGCATCATTTTCTCGGTGAATCGTATCCTAGTCTCACCTCAGGTAGAATGATTTGTCCCCTCCCTCCTGGTCCTACAGCAACCTCTTTGCACTATACTAGAGCCAAGACCATGCAGATTGGGCTTTATAAATAGCAAAAGATTCTGGAACGGGGATGTTGAGAGCCGACACAAATAGCAAGGATAAAATTTGCAGGCAGGAGCCTGCTTCCCTCTCTCTCTCTGCCTGCTGCTCTGCCTACTTGTGATTTCTCTCTCTCTGTCAAATAAATGAATAAAATCTAAAAAAAAAAAAAAGGAACAAAGTTTGCTGGCTATTTGAGGCTTTCACTTATTAATTCATTTAATAAATATTTATTTCATACCTACTGTATACCAGGCTACTCTTCTTGATCCTGGGGATAAAGCAGTGAACAAAACACAGACATGCCTACCTTCGTGGAGCTTACAGTCTAGTGAGGGGAGACCGCTGATAAATAAAATCAGTAGAATACATAGCATATTAGCAGGAAGTGAGTGCTGTGGGGAGGAGTCAGGAAGGGAAGGAGGGAGTAGAGAGCAGAGGGGAGGGACGGGGAGCCAAGACCCTCCTGTTCACTTGAGGGGGTAGATGCAGACAGGAAAGAGCATGTGCGGTCACAGCGGGAACAGACACCCGTCCACAGCGATCATGTCTAACAGTAACTGAGCGAAGTCTGTGCCCCCAGGCATGGCACCCAACACCTTCCGTAAATTATTTCATCGAATCCTCATTGGTCTCTGTGGTGAGGACTATTGTTACTCCCCTTTCATGGATGAGAAAGCTGAGACTTGGGGAAGTTAATTAAGCTTCTGGAGCAGGGACCCACGGAGTTTAAATGATGGCTGGGACTCAAATCCACGTCCTTCCGACTTCGAGGCCACGGTGCTGGCTCCCCACACCCCAGAACTCGAGCAGTACCAGCCAAGCCTCCTGTTGTCTGGGTCAGCCCCAAAACATGCCCGAGAGCAGACAAAGTGCAGCGCAGGGAGCAGAGAGGGACTCTGCAAGCTGAGCCCTGTGCCCGATGGGAGCCTGGACAGTCCCAGGATGCCGGCTGGCTCCCGAACGAGGTGTTCAGCTCTGCAGCCAGAACGGGGGGCATGGCTGAGGAGAGAGGCTCTAAACCCGTGGCCAGGCCTGACCAGGTGCTTCCCTCCTGGGCACCCCCACGGGCCTCTCCTGCCTCCCCTGACCGGCCCAGTGCTGCTGTACCTCACCCTAACCTTGCCTGTGGGGTAAGAAAGTCCCCTCATTGTCCCTCTTAGCAGCCAAATGACGGCACAGACATGTGTATCCAAAAGTGCCTTTGGCTGCCCACCTACGGCCTCTGCCTCATGTTGAACCTGGCTCCCCGGGGCCGCCCAGCTCCTGGCAGTAGTTTCCTCGTTCCCCAAACCTGCACTGACTCCAGTACTCTCACCTTCACCCTTGACCGCATCTGCCCCCATAGGTCAGCTCCCTCCCAGCCTCACCTCTGGTCCCTGGCCCACCCTAC
The DNA here is from genome assembly GCF_902655055.1 of Lutra lutra. Classification (NCBI taxonomy): domain Eukaryota; kingdom Metazoa; phylum Chordata; class Mammalia; order Carnivora; family Mustelidae; genus Lutra; species Lutra lutra. The sequence goes on along the minus strand of NC_062287.1, from coordinate 16,369,426 downwards.
CCCCTCCAAGCAGGGTCTCACTTTCCTGATGGCTCTGAAATTTACCCAGAGTCCTGCCTCCTCCTTCTGGTCCCCGTTGAGGGGAAGCCCCTCCTGCCCCACAGGCTCTTCCCCCTGGCTCTCTTCTGCTGTGTGCTGGAGCCAGCCCAGACCACCTCACAAGACTTCCCAGTTCTGCCTTCAGTGATGTCACGTTGGTAGTTTAAAATGAACTGTGGTGCGGGTGTTCACACCATGGCAAGAGTGTTCACACCACAGCAAGGGTGTTTACACCATAGCAAGGGTGTTCGCACCATGGCATTCAGTAAACACTATGCATCAGGGCTTCCTCCACACAAGCCCTTTGTCAAACACTGACAAGCTCACCAGTGAAAGTAAACTCTCCCAGAATGAGCAACTGTCCCAGTTTGCCCAGGATCATCCCAGGTTTAGTCTGAGTCCCAGGAAGCCTCTGAGTCCTGAATGGGCAACCGAATGGTTGGTCACCCTCCCCGATTTACTTCTGCTGATCTTCCTCAGTCAGTAAACTGTCGGGTTTCTCAGGCTAGAGAAGCCCTCCCTGGACCCTCTGCCCTCGCCTGAGGCTTTTCCTGATCTCTCCTCTCCTCCCGGCCAGGCTGCAGAGGCCACTGTCACAAGTCCTTTCCTGTCCTGTCCAACACCGTTTCCCTCCTGGAACTTCCCCCTCCCCTTGACCCATCCAATCCTCTCCCAGGAAGGTTGCCAAGGACCCCTGAGCTGCCAAACCCCTAAACACTGTTTGCTTTTGCCTTATCGTATGTACCGTCCTACAGCACTCCACACCGGGACCATTCCCCCATGTCTGCCCTGCCTTCTGAGACACCCTTCTCTCCTGCCAGTCCTTCTACCTCTGTCTACTTCTTCTGGTTCCTTCCTGGACTCGGGCCCTCCAAGTGGACAGTCTTCAGAGCTTGTCACCAGCCCCCCTCTCTTCTACCGTTAAATATCTTTCATGGAGAAGATGCCTGGGTGGCTCAGTTGGTTGGGCAGCTGCCTTCAGCTCAGGTCATGATCCCAGGGTCTTGGGGTTGAGTCCCGCATTGGGCTCCTTTGCTTGGTGGGGAGCCTGCTTCTCCGTCTGCCTCCCTGCTACTCTGCCTGGCGTGCTCTCTCTCTCTCTGACAAATAAATAAATAAAATCTTTTTTAAAAAAATGTCTTTCATGGGGCGTTCCTCCAAACCCACATGCCCCCTATTGCCTCAGTTCCCAAATCTGCACCCCAGCCCTTGCCTCTGTCCTGAGCTCTGGGTGGGCATATTCAACTGTCCACTGGAGATCGCCACGGTCGCTGCAAATTAGCTAGTCTACAACAGGGCCGAGTCCATCATCTTCTACGGCAATCCAGTCCTTCCCTGTACACCCAGCCTTGGTGAATGACTCCCAGCTGCCCCAAAAGAAGAGTCTGAGACAACCAGAGCTGGTGCGGATGTGGAGAAAAGGGAGCCCTCGTGCACTACTGGTGGGCGTGCAAGCTAGGGCAGCCGCTGTGGAAAGCACTATGGAGGGTCCTCAAAAACTTAAAAAGAGCACTAGTATATTGCAGTAATCCCACTTCTGGGAATTTATCCAAAGAAAATGAGAATACTACGCCATGGGCCTATCTGCACCCCCACGTTCACTGCCCCGTTATTTAAAACAGCCAAGACATGGAAACAGTGCAAGCGTCCGTCAACGCGTGAATGGATACAGAAGATGGGCTATATATATACAACAGAATATTATTCGGCTACGAGAAACAAGGAAATCCTGCCATTGGCAACAACATGGATAGGGCTTGAAGGCACTATGCTAAGTGAAATCATCAGAGGAAGACAAATACCATATGATCTCGCTTCTCGGTGGGATCTAAAAAAATTAAAATAAAACCCAAACCAAAAATCCAAACTCACAGAAAAAGAGACCAGCTTGTGGTTCTCAGAGATGGGGAGCAGCGGGGAGGGAGGACTGGAGGAAGGTGGTCGAAAGATATGAACTTCCAGTTACGGGATGATTTGGCCTCGGGGGATCATGTACGAGGCGATGACCACAGTTAACACGCTGGAGGAGACACAGAAATCTGCTGAGAAAGTTGGTCCTCAGTTCCCATCACAAGGAAACAAATTCTTTCGCTTTTTTTTTTTTTTTTTTTTTGGTCTTTTCTTTTGATTGTATCTATGAGCTGATGGGTGGTAACTAAATTCATTAATCAATCATTCTACGATGCCCACGCTGGACAGCCGGGCGGCTTAAACTTCTACCGCGAGGTTCGTCAATTACGTCTCAGTAACACTGGGGAGAAGAAGCCACCCGTCCTGGCTGGGGTAACTGTTAATGAGGAATTTCTGTAGCTAATGAGCCTTGCAGTTACACTGAGAGGGTATGAAGCACCACAAGGCTTTCTTTTTCACCCTGGGTAGTTTTCATACGCATCTTCTCTGTGTTGGGGGAAACAGTGCTATTAGATAATGTCAGTGATGGTGTATCAGCTCATGGTCCTCAGTGTGAGATCCAGGCCCTATACGAGCCTCCCGGTCAGTGGGCAGAAAGAACCAGAGCCACGCACGTGCCTTCTCATGTTAGGGAACATGGGCATGAGTCCTTTCCACGATCAACAAAGATATCCTGCATCAAGTTGGAAATTGGAACAGGTAATAATCTGGCTTTTGACAAGACTTTATTTGGATGAGATGTATTCATGTATTTTACAAAAATAAATTTTTGTAAACTCTGGTTTAAAAAAAAAAAAATCTGAGAATCACCTGAACGCCTGCCTTTCACCCAGCACCCCTCACCCATATACAATCGACCCCTAGGTTGACCCCTATTGTGTCCTCCGCGCCGCCCGAACCCCCATCCCCCTGCCTTAGGCGGCACCAGCTTTTGCACAGGGTCACGGACACACTGTTACTGCTCTCTGTGCCTGCGCTCCAGGTCACGTCCCATTCTTCCTCCATCCCGCAGCAAGAGTGATTATTTCTAAAAACAAATCTGATCGAGCTATTATTCTGTTTAAAATTTCTTAGTGGTTCTCTGCAGCTTTGGGGATACAGTTCACACATTCCAGTGCACACACATAAGACCCTTCCTAAGCTGGTACTGTGGGGATACCCCAAGGTCACTGACCCAACCCTTGGCACACCAATCCGGGGCCAGACAACTGCCGTTCAGCCGCGGGGTCTGAGAGAAACAGCATCCCTGAATTCCCACCAAGGACATGTGGGATCCGGGCTCTGCCACCACAGAGATTAAAGACCCTATTGGCTCCTGCACGCAGGATCGCTATAGGTCCAAACTAGATAATCCGAGGAAAACCCTTAGCCATGGCCCGATGTTTAGGGACTGCTCCATTGTAACTGTGATTAGCCCTTTGCCTTTTTGTTTGTTTTAAGATTGTATTAATTTATTTGACAGAGAGAGAGAGAGACAGCAAGAGAGGGAACACAAGCAGCGGGAGTGGGAGAAGGAGAAGCAGCCTTCCCACCAAGCAGGAAGCCTGATGCAGGACTCGATCCCAGGACCCTGAGATCATGACCTGAGTGAAAGGCAGATGCTTAACGACTAAGCCACCCAGGCATCCCTAGCCCCTTGCCTTATTCTTGGCCATCTCTGCCCCCAGCTCCCGCCCTGGCCCAGCCATCACACGCTGTTCCCTCTGCCTAAGATGCCTCTGACCTTTTCTTTACCAGACCATCTCCTACTTGCTCTATGAAATCAGCTCAAGCTGTATTACAGGTATTGTTTCTCCTCTGCTGCCCATGTCTGATTTCCATGTCCTCTCTGTGCACCCCCGGCTTGGTGCCTTGGCCTCCACCTCGGCCCATCATGCTACACTGTGCTATCCGTCCACTGCCCCAGCTTCACTACAAAATGCTGAACTTGGAAATGTGTTCCCTGAGAGCTGAACATAGGGCCTGGCATAAAGTGAATGCCCCCCCAAATAATGAATGAATGAATGAACGAATGAGTCAGCAAAACCAGGACTCATCCCAAAGGTCTCCAGACCTCCAAACATCTCAAAGCATTCGAATCCCGAAAGAAAGGCACCAGGCCAAGTGTGTCTTCACCTGGGTCTCCAGATACTTGAGAAAACCCTAGTTGAGGGACGAGTCGTGCGGATCCACTTGGGAGGGACTGGTGGCCGCAGGGAGGCCAAGGCCAGTGCCAGAAAACAGAAGATGCTTATTATGAAGCCAGCGAAATGAGACCAAGGTTGGGGGGTGCCGGGGAGGCGTCCACATTAGAGGAAGAAAAACGAGACCAAGCAAACCACTGAAGCAGTCGACTGAGACCGGGAAGGGAAGGACAGATTAAATCAAACCTCTGACAGGCAATCGATGCACATTCAATTAACAGTTACAATATTACTAATTTACACAAAATGTCTAAACAATACCCTTTCCCCCTCTGGGGAGATCTTGAGTCAATGCCTCCCAGTGGGTGGGACGCTCCCTGCTAACCCTGCAGGGCCACTGTGCTTACGCCCAGGGCGGACCCCACTGGGACAGCCAGACCGAGAGATCCTGGGGTGAAGGATGGGCCCGGGCAGGTGCACGGAGCTGGGACCAGGGGTTGGGGCAAGGATGTTCAGAGCACATGGCCGGGAACCACCAGAGATTCCAAGAGGGCAAAATCATTATCAGGGCAGGCATCTGAGCGGCCACAGACCCTGGCTCGGCCTTTGGAAGTCCTACTCACTGCAGCCCATGGCGCTTTGAAGGCAAAGCACCTGCCAGGTGCACTGAAGTCCATCTTCATGCTCAGGGCATCCAAAGACGGGGGACGTCTCCCTTTCGGGGTACACAGGAGAGAAAAGAGAAAGTATCCACTCCACAGGGTCACCCCAAGGTCACTGACGCAACCCTCAGCATGACATCCTTGGGCCAGAACCTCGAGGACGCAGGGTGCTGAAGGAACCAGACAGGGCTCAATTCTAACTGTGACCCTGGGTAGGCCCTCACTGCTTCGGGCCTCAGTTTCCCGCTCCAATAAAATGGGATCACACTGGTGCCCACCTCGAGGCTGGGTGAGACTTGGACAGCACGTGGGCAGAGTGCTCTGTCCAGCGCACGGTGACGTTGGGTGCCTAAGCCCTACTTGGGACAGCACTACAGAGCAGGTCCATGTGGGGGGCAAGAAGGCAAGGGAGGAAAACGCCACGCCCCCTTCCATCGTTCCGGACAGATACATACTGAAAGCTCTTGTAAGTACCACCTACACACACAGACCCCAGGTCCCCTCATATCTTCTAAGCCTTCCAAAAGCCCAGCTTTAAGCAAAGCATTTTCTTGAGGAGAGAGTGAGCACTGTCTCCAAACACCAGATGGCCCATCATATCCCTTCCGCTTGCACAGCCCTGTTTTCCCTCTTGATCCCATGACGGGCCAGGCAGGCCTCAGCATTCCCATTTTATAGATCAGCGAACTAAGTCCCAAAGAAGTTAAATGATTTGCTCAAAGTCACACAGTAGCAGGTCTTGTCTTTCTTAAATTATACTTTTTTTCCAGCCCATGATGCTCCTGAGACACAGCAAGACCAGTGAATTACAGGGACAGGGGTGCTGCCTCCCGCAGAGGGGAGGGGGTCTGACAATCAGACTTCTCGTCACTCCAAAGTGCTAGCCAGCTCTGAGTCCCCTACACCTGGGGTCCTCTGTCCCTTTCCCACATCCTCAAACATCACGGAGCCTATGGTATGTCCCTTTGTTTGTCTGAGGAACTCCTTAGGTCTCTGCCCTACTTGGGAGAGCTCAGCCTGCTCATCCAACTCAGGTTTCGGAGGTGGGGGCACCCCCTGGATCACGGGCATGGGACCCTGCAGGAAGTGCCTTTCCAAATTTCAGTGTTTAAGCACAGATGATATAAACGGCTCTTTGGGCAATAGGCACCCAGCTGGGAGATGCCGCCACCTTCGAGAAAGGCTCTCCGACAGATGTGAATATGCACACAGGGCATGCAGACAGGGCAGCGAGTGGAGAGCTGCCCCCAGTAATAGTCCTTCCCGCGCACCACCACCCCCACCCCTCCCCGCACGGAACTTGCTGGAGCTAAGTCCCCCGTCACTCTTCTCCATGAAATATCCTTCCCTGCTTCCTCTTCCCACAGACCATCGACCAATTCATTTGCTCACCATTATTTTTAAAACTCAAATTTTATTAGCAGTGGAGCATGAGTAATAAATACTAATACACTGTTTGCACTTGAATTAGCCCTGCATGTCCTGGGACCACAGGACTATTTGTCAAAGCCAGACGTCTCCCTCCCACCTGCATTTTGTGGTCAGACACAGGCCCTTCCAAGGTCATGGACTCCCAGGCGCCAAGTGAGAGCAGAGGGAGGGGGTGTGCTCTGAGGACTTGCACTTGGGGCTCCCTGATTCCTAAGCAGAGCACTTAGCTGCCTGGAAGGAAGGGCAGCCGTGGAAGGGCATGCTAGAAGACTGGGATCCCAGCTCTACTACCTACCAGTCTAGCGCCATGAAGCAAACGTGTCAGCGTAACCACTCTGAACTTCTGTTTCCTCATCTGTAAAATGGGTCAATAACACTCACCTCCCAGAGTTGCTGGGAGTGTTATATGGGCAAGCTGGCAAACGTGCACACAGCGGGGGCGGTGGCTGTGAGGGGCACAAGGGAGGAAGGGTTCTCCCTACCAAGAACCGCAGGATACCTGAAATTACCCTCACCTGGTTCCATGCACGAACAAATGAGGGCTAGCGCTCTCCTGGCCCCCAGTCCCCACAGGGCTCTTACACGCTTGGCATCTAGGCGTGTTTGTGGAACACACGTACCTCTGTGCGCCGCTGTCAGGAACTCGGTGCAGAGCAAAAAACCATGTGATCCCTGGTGCCCAGGCCGGGCTTTCGATGCCTGCCTCTAGCAGCTGCTCTGGGGCTCAGACTCAGCTGGAAAGAGTCCGCAGACAAGGGCAACCCTTCCGATGTGGGTAGGCCCAGCAAGTGGGCTCCCAAAGGAGCAGATCCGGAACCTCGCATCTCTCTTTGGCACTCAGTGCCTCACCTCTTTCCACAAACATGCAGTGAGACCCTCCCACGTGCGGGGCTCTGTGTTAGGGCCTGGGTCCCAGAAGTGGCCCAAACAGCCCAATCCAATCTCTGGCTCCCGAGAGCTCAGGCCCCAGTCAGTGAGTCCAAGCCTTAAGTGGGCAGTTACAACGCGGTATGGGGAGTGCTCCGAAGGGAAGGAGGGCTGGAGGCTTCAAAGCACCCAAGATGGGCCTCATTCAGGCTGCAGGAGGCAGCAGGAAGGGCTGCCCAAAAGAAGAGTCCATGTGCAGGAGCAAAGCAAGAGGAAGAGAGGTGGTAGAGGAAGGGGTTCCAAGCAGGGCAAACAGCATGTGCAAACATCCTGAGGTAGAGAGCCAAAGCTGCACTAGGGAGCTCGAGTCAGCCAGCTGGGCTCGATGGGCAACTGCTCAAAGAGGGAATCGCAAGGAGAGGCTCCAAGGAAGGGTCCTCATACTCTCTGCCCTCAGCCAGCCTCCAGTCAAAGTGGGTAATAGGAAAAGGTACTGGAAATAGACTGAAGACAAAATCAACCCTAAACAACCAAACTTTGCTAATGTACTCACACCCTTCCCAGCACATATACGTCCTTGCTGAGGACTGGGATATAACAGGAAGGGCTGAAGGGGTTAATCTGGGCAGGCCTCCCAGAGGAGGTGAGCAGGTTCCTTGGCTAAGAAGCTGTCTGCCCTCCAGCACCAGGAATGAAGCCACGGGCCCTCTTTTTCCCCATCTGATTGGAAACCTTGGACAACAATAAGGCTTTGTCTGGTTTGCCAGTTGCATATAAACACGAACACAATGCCACCTCTCTCCCCCTCGACAAGGCCACACGTCAGAGTGGCTTAGTCTGGGTTAGGCTGACTTGCTTCTCCAAGTAAGACAGGCAACAAAAGCGCCTGACTTCCCAATGTCCTCCCAGCCCCCAGCCCAGGGGAAGATGCCAGCATGTGCCCCGGCTCCTCCTGTCTTCTCCCAGGGAGCAGGGAGGTCTCCGAGAAGATGCAAATCCCCCAGCTGGCGGGGACAGTGTGGGAATTCACATTATGCAGAGCAGCTCCTCCCCTTGCCTCCGGCTGCTGGGAGAAATATTGGTTTTCCCTCTCTTACCTGGCAGGGATCTGCCCTGGAGGCTTTCATCATCTGCCCCCCACCCCCAGCCTCCACAGGGCCCCATCCCCACCAGCCAGGCCGTGCCCCTCGGAGACCCCTACGGCACCAGCAGCGCTTGCTACTCTCCGGACACTGCCTCCCTTCCGGCTCCTGCTGCCCATCCACCTCCATTCTAGAGGCATCTCCAGACTGGGCAGGGCAGCTGTGGCTGTTCTGCACATTCCGGCACAAGCTACCGGGCCTAGCAGAGTGGCCAAGACAACCCTGTCCAGGAGGCTCCCCCCGGCTTCCCATGCCCCCCCACCCCACCGTGAGCAGACGGACCAGGGGGTCAGGGCAGCTCTGGAGGCCCCCGTACTCCGCTGACAAGGCCGGCTCTGCAGTCAGACCTGGCCTGGGCCTGCCTCTGCTGGGGGCTGGCTGTGTGACATTGGGCCATTTATGTCCCACCTCTGAGTGTTCTCAAATGAGGCTGGTTATAAGGATTAAATGAGAAAATGCACATGAATGATGAGCAACACTGCCTAAAATGTGTCCAGCAAACACCACCTGCTATTTCCATTAATGTCACTCTAGCTCTCCTCCGGGACATTCTGTGGAGTGACCAGACTCTAGCCATGAGAACCATTTTAAAAACTTTTAAAATTGACCGTATGATATAGAAAAGTGCACATGCATCGCACACGAAGAGCCCAAGGAACTTTCCATTCGCTGGGTTCACAGATCCAGACACGAAGCGTTCCCAGTGGTCCCCAGGGCCCCCTGCTGTCCCCTTCTGAGGGAAGCTACTAGCCTGACTTCCATCACCAAAGATTACCTTGCCTGCTCCTGAATCTTATATAAATAAAGTCAGACAGTATCTAATGAAAGCACTTTCTGGGGCCACGTGAGTGGCTCTGCTGGTTAGGCATCTGCCTTCGGCTCAGGTCATGATCCCCGGGTCCTGGGATCAAGCCCTACATTGGGCTCCCTGCTCAGTGGGAGAGTCTGCTTCTTCTGCTTCTCCTTCTGCCTCTGCCCCCCAGGCTTCTGCTCTCTCACTCTCCCTATCTCAAATAAATAAAAAAGATCTTAAAAAAAAAAAAAAAAGGAAGCACCTTATGATTTAAGATGGGCTTCTATTAGATGTGACTGATTCGCTCCTCCCCCAGCCGGGGGGGACGCCTCTGCCCGGCCCTCCTCCATACCCCTCTTGGGGTCACGACTCCCAGAGAGCAGGGCCTGCTTCTGTGGATCATTCCACACCCTGCCCAGGCAGGAGGGGGCTGGCTAGAAGCTGGGGAGGGCCCCAGCCAGAGGTGGGGGGAGCAGGGAAGCAGGGCACTGGGTCCCCTGGCTTGATAAGAGGCTCCTTGCAAGTCAGAGAGGCACGAGACCGAACAAACCAGGGGTCAGGGAAATCCCGACTCTGCAAGCTGTGTGACTTTGCACGAGCTGCCTCCCCTCTCTGAGTCATTTCCTCATCTGTAAAATGAGGGTTGGCCAAAATCTCACTTGACAAATTCATCCTGCCCTGCGCCCACAGCAGACACAAGGCAAACTGGGCCCCGTCCCAGGAGCCCACACTCAGTCACAGACCCCTCTCAACTCAGTCCTGTGGCACCGCCACCAATCAGCAGAAATGGGCACGGGAGGGGTGTGTGGGGGGACGACTCAGTGGCCCCGGATGACCATGGCCAGCAGCTGGTGACCAGAGTCCCTGAGGCTCTGCTTCCACGTGGCTCATGATCATGGCCCGGGATCCAGGGCATGAAATATCATCCCCTCATCCCCTAGATCCTGGGCCCCTTTTCATGGTCTCCACACAAAGGCAGCCTCTTCCTAGTCTCCGCACCTGCATTCCCCACACCCCTCCCTGCACACCGCCCTCCCGCCCAGCTCACCCTACTTGCAAGTACCTGAATTCCAGAGTGCACACGGGCCCAGGTCACACCGGGTGTCTAGAGGAGTGCCCATGGGGCTCAGGTCCCTGCTCCCATGGCCCCTACCCCCGACTCACAGGAGCCACAGCACCCCCACTCTGATCTCAAGCCAGGGCCCCTCACCCGTGGGTACCACCCCTGCTCTCACTAAGACAGCCCCGTCCAGTCCCCCACCCCCCAACCCATCATGCAGGGCTCAGCTGGGTTTGAGGACAGTGTGAAGTGTGTACATAGGGTCAAGGTCCAGGCAGACCCCAGGCTGCTTTTCGTACTTGTTCTGCCTCATAACGGGTCATGCTAACCGCCCGCCCCCCTGCTCCCCGGTCTGAGGAAAAAATGTCTTTTGAGATCCACACAACTAACTGACTCTTCGGCCGCCCACATCTGTGAGTTAAAGCAGCCCATCCCTGCTTTCCAAAGCTAGGGCTCAGCGCAGCCCAGGGCTCCCCCATCCACGGCCTCGGCTGACAAGGAGCTCACAGACGTAGCCATCCACACCGCAAAATGTTTATTGAGCAGCTACTATGTACTGGGGCTGTCCTAGTCATTGAGAATGCAAAGCTGAGAAGCTAACAGCCCCTGAGCCAGTGCAGCAGAGACAGACATGATGACCTCTGCTGACCTCCCCAAAGTATCAGTGTGGCCTGACCCTCCCCTAGGTGAGCGGCTCCAGTGCCTCCCCTGCTCGGGGCTGGAGGCTGAACAGAGACACCTACTGGCTCCTCGGAGAAGCACAGGCCACGGAGGAGAAGACGCGGAGAGGGAGAAAGGGCAGTTACTGCTGGGTCAGAGGGAACGAATAAACCCTGGGCAGGGCTGCCGCAGGGTCCAGTGATGACAGAGGACAACGGACACAAGATGAGAGCAGCAGCCCTTCCTGGCCTGGGAACATGCAACAGAGGTCGGCTCTGTCCCAGCATGTCAGGCCCCAGCATCCCCCTCACCTCAAGGCTAACCCCCTCCCCAAAGAGGAGCAGAGGGGAAGAGAGAGCACGCCAGCCCGCCAGCCCATGCTGAGGGACATGCGCTCTCTCAGCTGACTCTCCGCTGCCTACAGAGCCCATGGCCTTGTTACTTCCAATCCGCACCCCACCTGGCCGACCGCGTGTTCCAGCCTCTTTACTCTGGACTCTGGCAGGACTCTCCCTTTTCAAAGGCGAACGGGATGGTGCTATTTTAGCTCAAATAAATGGGGAGCTTTCTCCGTCTAGTTGCCCACTCTGTACTCCTAGATTTGGGTCACCTGAACTTTCTGGCCCTCTCGGGGGGGTGGGGTAGCTGCAGCATCATCTAGCCTCGGAGGACCTCGGGGAGCCCAAAGGAGCAGGCGGTCACCTTAGGCCTCAAGCACTCCACCCCCAGGACCCAAGACCCAGTGTAGCATCTGGCAGATTCCGGATCTGTACGGGCGGGTGTAAGGGCCCAGCCACGGGGTGTGCCCACCCAGTGCCAGCCTGTGGCTGCGCCTGGCACCCCAGAGGCGCTCCTGAAACGTGTCCTGTGAATGGATGTGTGGCAGCTGCCCGCACGGCCCTGTGGCCAAGGATTAGGCAACTATCCACCCATGAGTCCTAGCCTCAGACCTCTCTGAGCTCCCCCATCATCTTCCCAGCCAGGGACCTGGTGTGGGGGAGGGAGTCTTGGACAGAAACCCAGCGAGGAAGAGCCTGGATGCCGGCTTTGCTTCTGCTCATGAGGTATCTTCACAGCCCGAGGACTGGAACAGGAAGGGGGGCAGGAGTGCCTTATGGGGTTCCCAGGAGGGGTGAAGAATGAGGACCCATGGGAAAGAGATTTGGCTTGGGAATAAGGTAAAACCTTCTGGTATTTTTTTGAAGAAAATCACTAGCATTTCCTGAGCACCTTCTCTATGCCAGACAGCATGCTGGGTGTTCTCACATGTTCCCTCATTTACGGCTGCCTCGGGAGTGGTCAAGGGCATGGCCCGGGAAGCCAAATTTACATCCTGGCTCTACCACGTACTACTGTGTCACCTTGAGCAAGCTACGCGACCTCTCTAGGTCTCTGTTCACTCATGGGGTTGGTTGTCGGTAGATCAACTTAATACGCGTAAAGCATCTAGAACGTAATCGGTGCTCGATAAAGTCAGCTTTCAGAAGATGGGGAGGAAGAGGAGGAAGGGGAGAAGTGACAGCTGGGGCTGGATAACTAGCCAGTGGGGATTCTGTGTGTAGATGAGAGGAGAGTATCAGGTAGGACGCTGAATGAATGCGTTCAAGTTCGTTCCAGGGGTAAGACTGTTTTTCAATGCCCTCCCTGGATTTCAGTTTTCCCAGCAATAAAATAGGCATTATCATTTCTGAACAAACATTGCTTCATTGTATGGAATATTCTCCACCTTGGGAAGAGCAGGTAGGCCCAGATCCACTGCCTCCGCTATTTGCAAGAACCACGGGTGACCTTCAGAAGGCACCTTCAGAAGAGCCCCTGGCAGGGGCCATGGGTCCTGGATCCCGATCTAAGCCTTCAATCGAGAAACACTGGTTTTCAGCTAGTTACGGAAATTCTGGGAGTCTGAGATGATCATTCCTAGCAGCTCTGTCCACCTCTGAGAGCGATCCTTGGGGCAAGGGCGGAAATCATCAAGAACATCATAAGCACTGAATGTGGGATACCCACCAGGAAGAGGCATTAGCAGCTTCAGCATAAGGGCTGATCGTCTGATGGAAACTCAGGAGCAGCGAACAGCTGGTGAGAAACTCCAGAGCCATCCTCAGGAAAGGACTCCAGGGGGGCTTCTGGCCCTCCCTACGCCCACTCCGGTCTTCTCTAGCTCGGAAAATGTCTCTGCTGCCTCCAGAAAGACATCCCCAAATTCCTATCCCATCACCAACCCTGCTGGGGACATTCTGTCGTGATCATATGAACGCAACTAGGCCAAGGAAGATGCTGGAAAGATGAAAAAGCACCACTGTGACAGGAGTGTCCCAACAGATTTCTTCCAGAGCTACCCCGTCATGCCTCTGAGAGTCCAAGACCCCAGCAAGACCCCCCAACTGATGACGCAGGCAGCCTCGCATGCCAGCCAGCTGGACCCCGGTGCACTAGAAGGAATGGTCTGGGCAGGGCAGGGCAGGGCTGCTGCGACCTCAAGGAGCCACGTGTCCCCCCGAGTGCCACCAATCCTCAAACTTTTCATGTCATGAGAGAGTCTCATCCGCGGTTACTGTCTGCCTCATTCCAGCTTCCACCCCCGGCTCTCGCCTGGACGGCCTCTGTGGGGGAAGAGACTGGCCCATGATTCAGGGCCCGCGCAGGAGCTCTGAGGAGGGAAGCCTTTCCCCGATTCCCCAGTAGTGCCAGTGACCGCTCCTTCGGGGCGTCAAAGAAATCAGGTCAAGGAAAGACAAGCCAGAGAGTGTGTGGAAGGTCTGTGCTTCCCCCGTGCCTGGCCTCCCTGCCTATGAGATGAGGAACAGGACAGTGAGGGGGCCAGAGGGGGACCTAGGAAGTCAAGGGACAGTCAGTGCCTGTTTCACAGACACACACATGTGTACACATGAGCACATACCCTCACAGGCACACAGAAACTTCTGACCCCTAGTTTGAAATCAGACAGCCTGAGGGGCGCCGGCCGGCTCAGCTGGGTAGAACACCCAATTCTTGATCTCAGGGTCGTGAGTTTGAACCCTGTGTTGGGGAGAGAGTTTACTTAATAACAAGAAAATAGGGGCACCTGGGTGGCTCAGTGGGTTAAAGCCTCTGCCTTCGGCTCAGGTCATAATCCCAGGGTCCTGGGATAGAGCCCCGCATCGGGCTCTCTGCTCAGCGGGGAGCCTGCTTCCTCTTCTCTCTCTCTCTCTTTCTGCCTACCTCTCTGCCTACCTGTGATCTCTATCTGTCAAATAAATAAATAAAATCTTAAAAAAAAATAACAAGAAAATATATATATTTTTTAAATTGGACCGCCTGGGTACAAATTCCAGCTCTGCTTCTTACCAGCTACGGGACTTTAGGCTAATGAATCATCTCCCCGAATCTCAGCCTCCCTGCCTGTGAAATGGGTATAACAGAAGGCTAAGTAGTGCCTAAACTAATCATAGTACCATAAACCGTATCCCAAAGCTTAAAGTTAGTAAGGGGATAAACAAAGATACTATATGGGAAGCACTTTGTGTCGTGTTTGGTACATAAGAGGCATCTGAAAAATACTCACCATTACCATTGCCATAGGTGTTGTTGCTGTCAACTAATCTGTCCACCTAACGAATATTTACTGTATTTACCTACAATGTGAGCTTACCACCAGACACAAAAACACAGGCCGTCTCCTTGACCATGAGGGGCTCCTAGTCTAAGCGCCTTAGAGAACTAAGCTGTTCCTGGTCAGTGCCAATCCGATTTTGTTTGGATGCCAAGATGGGACCAAGTGGGTTACAGACGTCTCTCTTTGCCTGTCCCCTAGCTCCTGCGTGGAGGGCCACGAAGCCCCCCAAAAGGGATACAGGCCAGGGAGCCTGGAGCCCCGGGCTGATGCCCCAGCTCTGCCACTGCCCACCTTGCAACTTGGACCAAGTGACTTAACCACACCGAGGCCCACAGGGCCGCACCCAGTTCCCACGGTCTCACCAGCCTCACCAGGGACAGCATTCCGCAGCGGCAGATGAGCCGAACTGGGCTAGGAGAGACTCTGTGAAGATGAAAACGTAATCGTACTTGTAATAGCGACAACTGTGACCATTCCCGGGCGCTCAGTCACCTGCTGAGGGTTCCTTTGGCCACCATTATGCTCCTTAGCTCGCAGCCGGACAGCTGCAGGAGCCAGGACTTGAATCCTGCGCAATCTGAGCCAGCTGTGGCCGACCACGACCCCAAACAGCCTCTGGGGGAGGGACAGTGGTGTTGTACCCCGGCCACCCAGAAAGACAGACAGCAGCCCCCAAAAGTGACAGCCGCACTACACTCCTGAAACCCAGTCTCCCTACCCAGGAGCCTCCAGGCTGGATGGCCGCAACTGCCCCAGCCGCCCCGCGGTGTGCGGCCGTCCTCCGCTCTTCTTAAAATTTTCTTTTTTATTAAGTGCACCTTGTAGCCAGGCTCTCACTTACACATCTTAACCTCCTCTGGGCTATTGATTTCTCATTCTATTAAATCCTCTTCTTTAACTCTGGCCCTTAAACTCCAATTCTAAACATGTGTTTACTCCACAGTCCCTTTCCCAGGCCGCCGCTGTGATGCCCTGTCCTGAGGGTCGCTCCCCCCCTCCCCACACCCCCTCCCTTTGCCCTGGAGCCTGCCCGAGACTCTATCCCTGAGATGGAGTGTGTTATATGCCTGAGATGACAGAGGTCACAAAGAGTAAACTGAGGCATCAAGAAGTAGCCTGGATTCTGATGGGGGGAGCCCCAGGACACCCCATTCCTGGACGCCGGAGGTCCCCCACAGTCTTCCGGTCCCCTCCTCACCCACCATGTTCCACCAAGAATTTCTCTCGGTAACAAACATTTGTTAAACATGACTTGGGGCCACTTGAATAAGACAAATATTTATTTAGCACCTGCCCAGGGCACTGGGGACACCCCTGTGAGCGAGGCTGGAGGGAAGCTCAGCCCAGGAGCCCCTGGAGGCAACAGACCGGGGAGTAACTTCTAGCAGGAGTCCACAGGCCACCCAGGCTCCCTCCCCCAATGCTCCCGGGCCCACACCTGCCTCCCAGCGCTTCTGGGAACACACTCCTCGGCTTTCCCTCAGGCCCGCTTCCCCTTCTGGCTTCCCCGTGTTTCCGAAGTGGCATCACCATCCTGGGGAGCCTCCCGGGCTCCAAATCTCCAAGTTCTCAGCGACACTTTCTGCTGCCTCGTCTGCTGTTTCCAATCTGTCCCCACGGTCTGCTGTTCCTTGGAAATGCCACTCAAATGCACCCCTCCCCTGCTGACAGCGCCCCCAGCCCTCAAGCCCTCTCTGGGCCCTCACTCATCGGCCTACCCAGGAGGCTCCCCACCCCCCAAGCCCCAAGCAGCCAATGAACCTCTTCTCTTCGGCTTTCAAGGTCCTCTTGAATTGTTAGTTCTACCCTACGCCTGCCCACCCTGACTCCCCGAAGACAGGACCCCTCAGTCCCGTCCCTACCCATCACCCACCCCTCAGGCCGCCCCTGTCCCCCCCACTGCACCTGGGCAGCCTTCCTCATCGGCTAAGTCCTTCCCCGTCCTCGCTGACCTCCAGCCCCACCAGACCACCAGCGTCCACGGCAGCCTGAGCACATCCACTCACCCCTCCTAGTCCCATCCAGGGCGGCATCCTCCTGTGCTGCCCCCCAAATCCTTAACCTGCTTCGCTGAGCCCTGCCTCACTGAGGAGCCCCCCGAAGACCCAAACACTGCTTATGTAAATGACTGAGGTGTTGAGTTGTTCCAAGAAAACCTGTATCAGATCTTTCTATAAGGAACCTCTCCCTCCCATTTTTAGGCCCACGTATAAGGGAAGGAAGGGGCGGGGTTCTGGAGCGCTCCCCGGACCATGGCGGGGCTCAGAAGGGCTCCCTGTAGGCCCCCTTTCCTCATGGGTAAACATGGAGCTGGGGTGACTGTGAAATGAGTGGCGTGTGCGGTGTTAAACCGATTCCCTCCTTCCTTCCCACGATTTACCTTGGCCTGCTACTGTGGCATAAATTGCTTTTTCGTGTTGGGTTTGTTCAGTGTAAGGCATACCCTATTTTATGTAACCAAATGTTATAATCAAGCAACAACTATTTCTTCCACTCCCACTATAAGCAGGGGCCAGTGCATGGGTACGGAAAACCGGGGCACGGAAGGACAAACTTCAGGCACCAGGCAAAGGCCTTGCTCCTCAAGGGACCTGCCTTCTGGGCAGGGAGACCAACAGATCCCCCCAAGGAGGCAGGGTGACAGGAGCCCTCCATGTGGCCTTCCCATTGACAGATCACGTGCCCCACACAAACAGAGCCATGATGACAACTAGCCTCTCGGGCAGGTGAGATGGTCCCCATTTTACAGGTGAGACAAGTGAGGCTGAGAGAGGTTAAGCAGTTTGTTCAAAGTCACCCAGAGAGTGACAAGAAGACAGGAAGCCTGATCTGCCCGTCACTTAGCCCTGGGTGAGGGCAGGCGGGGCAGAGAGGGGGATCAGGTCCAGAGGCCTAAAACAGGGCCACAGGAGGAGGGCCGTAAACTCCAGCTACCCCCAAGGAACAGAGTCCAGGAGCTGCGTCGGGGTGGGGTGGGGGGGACAGCCCTGAGGCTCCTGAGACCTGGTCACGACGCATTACAAATGCCATCTTCCTGGGAAAGCAGGTGTGGCAGCAGGGTGCCTGGAAGCAGAGCCCGCAGGCCACCCACGGAGGAGGCTGTGTCCCCATCACCCAGGGGCTGAGCCCAGCATGGGGCAGGGGCAGTGCGAAAGGAAAGGTCAGGCCGGGCACCAGAAGTGCTAGAAAGAACTGAATGCCAAAGGGATAAAGCGCCCAGGAGTGGGGTGGAGGAGACGGAGGAGGAAGACAGAGCCTGCGGGTCTGCGGTTTCCAGACCAGTGTCTGGAAGAACCTGGAACTCTCTGTGGGAGGCAGTTAAGAGGAATCTCGGGGCTGTCCGGACATCCTCCCCCTCACCCCCCACCCCACGCCCCTGCTGCCGCCACGTGGGGGAGCCCCCAGTCTAGGGGCTGAGAATGCAGAGCCAAGAATTAGCCAGATCCAAGACCTTGGTGGGGGAGGCAGTGGGGACCACTAGCCAGCCTCCGCGGGGAGGGGAAAGTGTGGCGCTGACCCTGGAGAAGGTGAAGGGGAAATGAAGCTCCAGACAGGGAGAGGGAGGGCCGAGCAGCAGAGACCTTCACCGGCAACAAGTAGCAGGACCCGAGCACTGGGCCGGGAGTCCAGAGGCCTCCTGTGTGGCCGCAGAGCCTTGGGCAGGTCACCTAAGCTCTCTGGACCTCAGAGCCTGGGGGGACCAGTGATACCTCCTTAGAGGACGACAGTGCAGATGAAATGCTTGTAGGGCCCTCGTAGAGATCAGATGAAGTAATTCTCCTAAAAAGCATTTGGAAAACTGCGGCGCTCATCACACACATAAGGGATTCGTACTCTGCAGAAGTAGCGGCAGAGGCTTTCTTCCCACACAGTCCCTGCCACGGCCCACCCCCCACCAGCCGCACAGCACCCGCCCCTGCCACCCCACTCCTCTGCTTTTCCAGCAGTGTCTCTCCTCACCCAGGACAGGTCCTCCTGCCCGTCTTCCTTCCTCCCATCAGGTCTGGCTCAGACCCGCTCTTCAGGAGTCCCCCACATCCCCTCATGAGGGTCCCCACTTCTCTCCCACTCCTCCAAAGTTCCTCTCCATCCTCGGGGAAAACCAAACTGGAAAGCCAGACTGGGACACAGACCCAGGCTCTGGGAAGAACTTTTGGTGCTGATGTAAATGTCAGCCAATGATCAAGATGCCTGGGGGAGAGGGCAAGAGGGGGAAAACAAAGAAAAACCAGAATGTCCTCCCCAGCGCCCCTCCACTCACTCCCCCCCTTCCCCACCAGGCACTGCCAAGACCTCCAGGGACCAGCCTTGCCTCCGGTCTCAGGTGGCAGGCCCAGAGGAGGGCTAGGAGATAGAACCAGCCAGGCGGGCAGGCAGGAGGCTGGTGGGCAAGCCCGGGCCACAGCTCCCCATGGAAGTCTCGCTCCGCAAGAAATGAACAAAATACGGAAAATTAAACAAACCCAGACATTGTAATGTGTGCATATTAGATTAACTCTCCAAAGGGTCGCGACCTTGAGGAACACATTCAGCCAGTGAGGAAAATAATAAACCTGATTAATGATGAGGCATGGGCTGCAGCTTCAGCAAATACAACCCGCCTGAGGATGCCCAGTGGAGTTCCTGGGGCTTCCTTCCCTGGCTGGGGGTGGAGGGGGGAGTGGAACCCAGCTGACCTCCCCAGGCCCCTCACGCCAGATCACAGGAGCACAGACACTCGGGGGACAAAGTGGGACCACAGTGCTCTCTCAGATGTCTACTGCCAACCCAGACAGCCTCTGTCATAAGGGATGCCAGCTGTTGGCAGGTGCTCCTGGAAGTGTCACTGTCACCCAGGTGACCCACAGGGAGCTTAAGGGAAGGTAGCTCTCTGTTCCTGGCAGGACTCCGGACTCCGGGCCAGCCCCCAGGACCATTCAGTCTGGTATCGGAAGGGCCCGGGCCATGCCCAGAGCTCCCCATCTTCTTTCCAGACAACCCAGGCCCTTGGGAGACATGCCCAGGAGGGCCACTGGAGGGAGGCAGGGAGGTGGCACCTCGTGGCATCACCAGACAACAGCACCAGGGGGAAGATGGCAGCATAAAGTAAAGATGCCAAGAGCTGTGCAGCCAAAGGTCCAGCGGGGGAGAAGCTCGGGCCGCAGCGCCCCACCACTGCCAGGCAGGCCGGCTGGCCAGAGGGCCCCGGCCCAGCCCCCCACCGCCGCCGCCCCCGCCCACTGGCCAACTCTCCCCGGGCTCCGGCTCCTCCCCTCTCACTTTCTTCAGCTCCAGGGAGCCAGGGAAAGAGACACAGGTGCTCTCGGTGCCTTGAAACCCCTGTCCCAGCTGTCGCAAGCCGGCCCTCCACCCAGGCCAGGTCTGAGCAGCTCACCGCTCTGCCAGTCCTCACCGGAGAGAATCTCAATCAGCTCCCCTCCCCCCCTCCTTCTCAGCCCCCTCCCCCATCACACGCCCAAATGCAGGTCTCCAGAGTTTCTCCCTCACTTCCCACTCGGGTGAACTAGGGTGAGATGGGTGGGAGCCTCATTAGTCCAGGGAAAGAGGGTCATTTCTGATAGGACGCCGGTCCCCCGAAGCGAGCCCGGCGTGGAGGATGGGGGTGTGGTGGTGGCCGGAGTCCAGCGCAGGGGCAGGGGGCAGCGGAGGCAGATGGCAGCGAGCAAAGAGGGAGGGGGGCCTCGTGGGCTCCGGGGCTGCGCCGGGATGGGGCAGAGCAGCCGGGGCCGGGCGGGAAGCAGGGGTGACGGCGGCTGGGGGAGCGCGCCGGCGGCGGGCAGGGGCCGGCATCCCTGCAGGGGGCAGAGGCAGGGCGGGGAGTTGCACAGGGGAAGGGGAGGACCAGCGCGGGAGGATCGCGAGCCCGGGGAAGGGCTGCGGAGGGAGAGAGACGGGGATGGAGACTGGAGGAACTACGGGAGCGGAGCGATGGGGGTCCAGAGCCCGGGAGACGCAGGGATCCGAGGGCAGGGGACCGGCGGGCTGAAGGCGGGAGAGGGGAGGCAGGGCGCCGGGGAGGCGGTGGGGGCGGGGGGCAGGGAAGGGTGCGGGGCAGTGGCCCCGAGGGAGCGAAGAGGCAGAGACGTCAGAAGTCGGGGGGACGGGCGCGGGAGGGGGCTCGCGCGGGGCCCGCGCGGCCGGGACGCGAGGGGCGCCGGGGGCAGCCCAAGAGGCGGGCTGGGGGGCGCCGCGGCGGGCCCTGCCCTTACCTGGGCGGCTCCGCACGCCGGGGGCTGAGCTGGGGCCGGGCCGCCGGGCTGTTGTTTTCCGGTTCTCCCAGCTTCCGCAGCAGCCGCGGCGGCCCCAGCGCGATCCGCCGGCAGCTGAAGGCAGTCTGTGTCCGGCTGCGAGCGAGCGGGGAGCGGGCAGCGCGGGAGGAGCGCGGCCGAGGCACGGGGCGCCGCCCGGCGGCCAGCGCTGGAACTGCGGCGGCCCGCGCACGCCGGCCGGGGGGGCGCCCCTTCGGGGCCGGGTGGCCGGCAGCTCGCACGCCCCCGGCGCCGGCTGGGGGCCTCGTCCGGCGCGCCCGGAGCCGAGGCGCAGGAGGAGCGGGCCGGCAGCGGGGCCGGGAGGCCGGAGGCAAACTTGACGCCGCCCCGGGGGCCCCGGGGCCGAGGCCGAGAGGGAGGCCGGGGCCGGGGCGCGAGGGGCGCGCGCAGCCGGACGGCCGCGGGACGCGGGGCGGGCGCTGCGGTGTAGTGCCCTGGAGGCGGGTGCGGGGGAGGCACCCCGGCGCGGCCCGCACCCTCCAC
This sequence comes from Lutra lutra, assembly GCF_902655055.1. Lineage (NCBI taxonomy): Eukaryota > Metazoa > Chordata > Mammalia > Carnivora > Mustelidae > Lutra > Lutra lutra. The sequence continues at coordinate 16,348,391 of NC_062287.1, read as the reverse complement.
CGCCCGGCGCGAGGGGGCAGTCGGTCCCGGCCCCCGGAGTTACAGCCCGGCCGGCTTCGGCGGGCAAAGGGCGCCCCCTGGTGGGACTTGGGGGAACCGCGCGGGGGACGAGCGTGCGGGGTTGCCAGAGACTGCGGCCCCGCGGAGGCGAAGATGGGGAGCTGGAGGCTCCGTGCGGGGACCGGAAAGCGAATTGTACCAGAAAGCCAGAGAGACCCCGCGCCCGGGTTCCAGGGCGCTGTTTGACGAGTACAAACATCTTGGGAGGAGCTGTCTCCTCGTGTTACGGATGAGGACCCCAAGGCCAGGAGAGGAGCACAGTCCAGCCCAGAGCCCAGGGCCCCAAGTGAGCGAGGTAGCGAGAGGCAGGACCGGGAGGGCAACCAAGCCGTCTGACACGCAGTCGGTGCTTGGTTTGCTACAGCACAGCTGCGCCCAGGAGGAAGCTGGGGAAGGAGATCCAAGGCCTTGTGAGGTCCGCAAACATCGGTCCCTCTTTTCCACCACACACGTTGGCCTTGGGCTGACAACCGAAAGGATCACAGAGCCCTCCCGCCCTCGGGGCTGCGGCCCCCACACCCACAACCTGATGGGACCCTCGGTGAACAGCTTGTTCTCAGCCTTGGCGGTTGGGTCTCGGGCTTGAAGGGACAGAACACTGGTTGGCACGGCACTCCCCATGGAGGGTTGGCCGCCCGCCCTTGCCACCTCCCTGCCACCCAGACTGCAGGCAGCAGTGTGGCTCACAACTTCCCATCCCCCACCTCCCCACACCGGCTGGGATCATGCTCCCTGGGGAGGACATTATTTAGCACCAACCGTGTACCTCGACAACAGCAGGTACACACTGTCTTTCCAATCACCCTCGCATCAATTGGCAAGGTGAAACTAGTCCCCTTCCTCAGAGGAGGAAGCCGGCAAGGCAGGCCACAGGGGTGAACAGGCTACACAGAAGGAAGTTCTAATTCCAGCTCTAGTCCCTCAGGCCGGGAGTCATTTGCCAAATGGGCAGAAGGACGGCCCTGAGCCCAGCAGAAAGTACACTGGAGGGATCCCTGGGATCCTATGCAAGAGACTTCGCGACCCTCTGCTTCCGTTTCCACATCTCTAAACACGAGAAAAGCAAACTAAATAATCTCTAAAGTGACTTCCAACTGTGAAATTCCAAGCATGGATCCCGGGCCCCTTTTCCAGGAACAATGCAAGGTCAGTAAGACCGTAGAAGCTTAAGGGTTTGGGAGGAAAAATACTGTGTGAAACTCTTCATCTTATTCTTTTGCCTGGTGAGCTCATCCTATTAACCAAGGAGGTGGTAAGGAGCTTTGGACAAGGTCAGACAGATTGCTGATGGGTCTGAAGTAGCCCCCGTTTCTCCCTTTCCTGCAAGGATGAGTCTGTCTTGCCCCTCAGGGCTCTAACCATAGAAGCAAGGGACCATCTACAAGGCCGGGGGGGGGGCGGCGGCAGGGCCAGAAAAGCCCACCGGCAGCCCCATGCTGGGGTTTGTGAAGGGACAACAACCTCCCTTCTTCTGCTCTCAGCTGATGAGCGGTCTGGAGTGCTCACTGCTCTCCGTGTTCTTTTCTCCTGAATGTCAGTGCCACTTGTCCCTCAGAACTTGATTCCAGACAGGCTAAGTTCCCCAGCTCAGCTGGGGTTGGGGATGGGCTGCAGAGGTCAGTCCAGACCATTTGGGGGATTCCCGAGGAGCTGGGAAATGGGGCACCCCGCCCAGAACTCCTCAACTGAAGCATCTGTCCCAGCCAGGGTTCAGCAGTGCCTGCGCACCATGGGGAAGTCTCGCGGACCTGAGTTCTTTGGGGGCTGGAGTGCACAGGAAGGAGTCTGTTCTCCCACGTTTATTGATTGGTTCGTCCTCCTTTGTCCACAAAGAACACATGATCTTAACTTTACCGACCGTCTTTTCCAAAGGTCCCTGTGAAGGCTCATCACAAGTGCCTAGTGAACCCACTGCATCAGTAGGGCCAACTGAGGCCTCCAGTGACCAGGTGACTTTTGCATACTTGACCTCGGGGGACATGCCATCCCTCTGTCACCATTTCTTAGCGGCAGTCTCTAACAGATGTCCCTGCCTTCAGATCGGCCCCCTAGCACCCCACAAATGTCTGCCCAAGTGAGGGATCTAAAACGAACATGACTGCTTAGCACCTCCGCTTAAAACCCTTCCATGACCCCATGTGGCCTATAAAGTAAAATTGAGTCCAACACACCTTGGCACAGCGTGTCAGCCCACCCATCGCGCACTATTGCCCACCTCCTGCTCCATCAATGCCAAGCTGCCCACAATTAGTTCCCTGGTCCTCCTGTTTTATGCTTCTGTGAGCATTCTGTCAATGTTAACACATTGATTTTGGCCCGGAAGGTCCCTAAACCGCATCCCCCTACACACACACACACTCACACACACACACGCACGCACACACACACGCACCCAAAACTCAGTTTAGGAATCTCCTCCTACAAGAAGCTGCTCCCCTCTCTAGAATTCTCTTGCACTTATTAGAGCTTATGGTTACTTACTCCATTCATGTCTGCGTGCGCTTAAAGACTACGGACTTGTTCCCCTGGATTTATTTTTAGCTTCTTCCTTCTTTGTATTTTCCTCAGGTATACCCACAGAGCAGAACAGTTGTTCTTAAATTTACCTACCACCTCTTTTCTAAAGATCCTTTTGAAGGTTAATCCCAAATTCGTAATGAGAGTACGGACTTTAAAAAAAATCTATATTAACAACAGAATGCCTGGGATTGTAGGTGCCCAGTAAATGTGCCGAATGAATGAACCAGCATGAAGTAGGGGTTAGTAAGGTCTGCTATTCTGGCAAATCGAGTTTGCTTCTGTCGCTGGTCTCCATGAACCAGATGAGACTTCCTGACGGGCAGTATAAACCACTGGTCCCTGCTAAGTTCACAGCCTTTACAGACCTAAGCTGAACGTAGGGTTCAACTTGAGGGCCTTGTGGTTGAAGACAGCAAGAGCCTGGCCAAGCATCCTTACCGCCCCAGCGTGTCAAATGCAGCAGCCCCGCTGGAGGACCGCACTCAACTCCAGATTAAATGACGTAATTCTCTGTCCTTCTTGCCTGTCTGGGGGATACATGGTTCCCTCCTAAAGGAGAATGTCTAACAGGACCAGATGAGAAGCAGAACTGAAATGAGAAAGAGAATCGTTCTTTGATTTTACCTTGATTTTTTTCTCTTGCCTTAGAAGAGACACTAAGCCGTGGTTTTGCTTAATGACATTGTGGCTGAGCGTCGGCCAAGAGCAGATACGTGCGCCTGTGCGTTTCGAAGTACACAGCCCCCAGGCCCCACGGCGGCACGTCGCTCGGCCTCGCTGACTGTAAAGACTATGTCTATGGTAAAAAGCCCCATCTCCCCTTGACGACTGTGTTCTCTTTTTTTTTTTTTAATTTTTTTATTTATTTGACAGACAGAGATCACAAGTAGGCAGAGAGGCAGACAGAGAGAGAGAGGGAAGCAGGCTCCCCGCTGAGCAGAGAGCCCGATGCGGGGCTCGATCCCAGGACCCTGGGATCATGACCTGAGTTGAAGGCAGAGGCTTTAACCCACTGAGCCACCCAGGTGCCCCGACGACTGTGTTCTGATGCAGCTCCCTTGCCCCAACCTCTCTTATCTCCATTTTATTAGTCTAGGCATACAGGATTCTGCTCACACTGAAATTACAGTGAAAACGGGGATCCTCCTTGATCGGAATACCCTGGCCTCTCCTCCTGTAGGCCTGCTCTGCTCAACCTGAGAACCTAAGTCGTCTCCACCCCGTGTCTCAGTTTCCATTTACTACTGCGCAGAGGAGATAAGCCATCATGGCAATTTGTTCTTCTTCCAGAAATCTCTGGTGCCTATTATGGGTCAGGCCCTGGAGACGAAATAGGAAATAAGACAAATCCAGGGCTTGGCCTCTTGGGGTTCAGTCAAATAAAAAAATGTCATCTCTTGTCACAGTTCTGGTGCACTCTGATATCGGGTATTCTCTGTGCCATCTTTCCCCTACAGTGAACTCCGTCACGTGGTCACGGTCTAGGCGTCAGGATGGGTGGGGTGGAGGCCAGCAGCAGGCACCTGTGGCTTAGGGCGAGTCCTGCGTGAAGGACCACCGGGCACAGACCTCTGCGAGAAGGGGATAAGCCCACTTAAGTCAAACTGGGTAAAGTGCTAAAAGCAAACGATGAAAGAAGTTGTACGTTTTCTCACCCTTTCACTGTTGTCCTTCTCGAGCGCCAAGAACAAGAGTGACTGGAGAAGCTCTACAGTTGAGCGGGAGGAAGAGGGAGGGAAGATGAGGAAGGCGGAGGCGGAGGGGGGGGCGGTGCCTGTTGTATCTGGGAGCAAAGCCTGATCGCTTTAGCAGTGAGGGGACACGGGAGAGGGTCTGCGTTCACAGTGCAACCACCTCGGGATGCAAGAATAAGATGCCAGCGGGGGCCCAGGGTTGTCTTGTCGATTGGGTGTCTGACTCTTGGTGGCAGCCTGGGGCTTGACCTCAGAGTCCGGGGATCGAGCACTGAATCACGCTCTGTGCTCAGTGGGTAATCTACTTGGGATTCTCTCTCTCTCCCTCTTCCTCTGCCCCCTGCCTCTCTTTCTCTTTCGCTCTCAAATAAAGAAATAAAATCTTTTTAAAAAGGGCGTCTGGGTGGCTCAGTGGGTTAAAGCCTCTGCCTTCAGCTCAGGTCATGATCCCAGGGTCCTGGGATCGAGCCCCACGTCGTTGTCGGGCTCTCTGCTCAGCAGGGAGCCTGCTTCCCCCACCTCCCGCCTGCTTCTCTGCCTACTTGTGATCTCTCTCTGTCAAGGAAATAAATAAAATCTAAAAAAAAAAAAAATCTTTAAGAAATATATAAGATGCCTAAATAAGTAAATAAGTAAATAAGATGCCACTTTTCGTATCATCCCAGGTGGTTGGGGTTTTCAGCTTATCCAGAGAACAGCTTTGCCTGCATTGTGGCTTTAAGTCTTCCCACGAATTACTATAAAACAAGCCAGGATAGTGTAAAGGTTAAAAAAAAAAAGTGTGTGTGCATATGCTTGTGTATATATGTCTCTCTACAGATAGGTAGGTAGATAGATGGATGTGTGTGTGCATTCCCAAATACATGTATATTTCAACATAATGTTGGCTGGTTCGCTTTTTCAGCTCAATAAAACCATAAATCAGGGGGCGCCTGGGTGGCTCAGTCGGTTAAAGCCTCTGCCTTCGGCTCGGGTCATGATCCCAGGGTCCTGGGATCGAGCCCCGCATCGGGCTCTCTTCTTGGCAGGGAGCCTGCTTCCCTTTCTCTCTCTCTGCCTGCCTCTCTGCCTACTTGTGATCTCTCTCTGTCAAGTAAATAAATAAATAATCTTTAAAAAAAAAAAAAACAAAAAAACCCCATAAATCAGCAGGCAGCTTCCATCTGCCAAGAATGATATTAGGCACTAAGGGGGAAAGAAAGAAAAACTGGACATAGTTCCTACTTTCAAAAATTTATGTTCTGGCGCATTTAATTTTCCCTTCTAAAGGAAAACCTTTATGTTTTATCTCACAGCAATTTTTAGGAGCTTGTGCCCTCTGAAGGAATTCAGAATAGTAAAAAGAATAAGATAGTAGGATTGCTATTAGCCCAGGACAGATTTCTTACTACTCCTAGCTAAATGAGGGACGAGTTATGTTCCAGAACTGTACTGCGCAGTGGGCTATGGCCAGGTTTGAAGATAGAAGAGATGTTTACCCACTAGCGGCTTTGTAGCCGAAGTTTTGTACTGGGTACTGCATGGTTCAACACTCGGTTGTTTACATCCTTACTCTTCCAGATTCCAGGTGAGAGTCTTAATTTAGAAGCATCAAGTTATCTTAATTTAAAAAAAGACTAAAGGAAGATGTGGTAGCTGTTTTCAAACACTGAGGATCTTCCTTATTTGCTTCACAACCAAGACCAGTGGGTAGAAGTTACAGGCCGATTTTAGCTCAAATAAGAAAGAATTTATGAGTTGCCTCAGGAGATAATGAGCTCCCCAACATTGGAAGTATACAAGCAGATGGATGGCCATCTGCCAGGATTGCCAGAGAAGGGATTCCAGCATTGGATTAGGAGGTTGAATGAGGTACCTTCCATCGCTAAATTCTTGGGTTCTCAGTCTGTCTCTTTGGCCCGAGGCAAAAAAAAAAAAAAAAAAGTCAATCTTTGGAGAAATGTAACTCCTATTGTTGAAAGTAAACACATGCCTTATGTGTTTGGGCTTTTCTCTTTAGATGCATGGGCACTTTTCCTTAAATGCAGTGAAGATACTTAATATTAGAAAATGCAATAATCACTTAAATGCTCTATTGACGAAATTAATATGATTGATACACTCAAGTGTTACTAGGTAAATAGCATTAATGGCCTTGTTAAAGAAGGAAATCTATTTACAAGACAGGATGATAGTTCCCAAATAAGACCAGTTTGAATAGATGAACATCGTGCTTGTTTTTTAAATGACTTCTTATAATGTGCACACATGCATACACGTTCAGGAAGGAAAACAGTGAGTGGAGAAAAATGAAGACGTATCTCAATATATCTACAGATTTTATGCCTTGGAATCAGACTGTACCACCTGCTAGAGGAAGGATGGTTTTCTTCATGCATTTTCAAGCATTAAGCACTTGGGCAAAGCTCAGCCCTGCACAGTAATACCCTGTTCTTTGGAATACAAATCGACTCCAAGTTATCCTGCCCTGCCCCCACCCCCAGTCTGATGGAGTGCGCTGCTTTTCAAATGCTAATTAGGGAGCCTGTGGAGGTGATACGGTTGACTTCAAAATTTGGCGGGGAACGAGAAATAGAGAAGCTAAACTGAAAAAAAAAAAAAAAAGGACAAAAGCAGACCTGGGCAAAAATACCTATACATAAATACTTAGACATTTACTAACCGGAGTAGAATGTAGGTCTTCTCTCTCCAAACCCCCAGAGACAAGGTTTGTGTCTTCTCATTCTCCTACCGGACCTGCTTTATGGTATAGCTGGATAAAAAAGTGGATGGGGGCAGAGGAGAGAAAGGTTGTCTCATAACAGGGTTACTGCTGGGGTGTTTCCAGTCCTCAGTGGGGTTTCCTGAACATTCAGCTCACTGCCTGCTGGTTGCCAGGCGCTGTCCTAGGTACTGGGGAGGCAGGTGTGAGGAGATGTGGTCCCTGCCCTCTGGAAGCCCCCCTCTCTCCTTCCAGTGGGGCAGGGTGAGGCCCTTCTGCGGGAGTCCACCCCCTTAACTCCAGTCCCCAGCTCCCACTGCTGCCCCTGCACCCCACTCATGAAAAACCAAACATAAAGGTTTCACATAGAAAGCCTTCTCAAGATACATACCTTTTTTTTTTTAAAGATTTTTATTTATTTATTTGACAGACAGAGAGATCACAAGTAGGCAGAGAGGCAGGCAGAGAGGGAGAAAGGAGGAGGAAGCAGGCTCCCTGCAGAGCAGAGAGCCCGATGTGGGGCTCGATATGGGGCTCGATCCTAGGACCCTGGGATCATGACCTGAGCCGAAGGCAGAGGCTTTAACCCACTGAGCTACCCAGGCACTCCGAAATGTACCTTTCAATTCTGTTATGATGTAGGTCCCTGGGCCATCTCCTTGCCACTCTGACAAGTGACATTTGCACCCCAGTTCACAGTTTAGAATGTGCTCTCGCTGCTGCTGCCATCAGAGATGCGTGTTTCTCGTCATAGCCCTGTGACTTGTGGTGTTTTCCCCCTTTCAAAGATGGGAACATCACCCAAGTAGTAGTCAACGATGAGCCTTCAAGTTGTATCTTCTAATTTTTTTTAAAGGTTTTATTTATTTATTTGACAGACAAAGATCACAAGTAGGCAGAGAGGCAGGCAGAGAGAGAGGAGGAAGCAGGCTCCCCGATGAGCAGAGACCTGTGTATCTTCTGATTTTTAAGCCAGAAAATTCTCCTTCCACTACAGTTCTATCTTAACAACTACTCTGCCATCCTGATATAATACCTATCTATTTTTATACATTCATTCATTCCTTTCTTCCTTTATGCATTCATTTTTATGTTACGTATAGTCCATGCCCAATGTGGGGCTTGAACTCACGACCTTGTGATCAAGAGTTGCTCGCTCTACAGACTGTGCCAGCCAGGTGCCTTCCCCCCATAACAATGTAATACATATAGAACCTGAGGAACAAAATGTTTAATGGAACAAAGCTATGTCACCTCTTGATTAAGTGATCTGTAGTCCACACTTCGACTCCTTGTAACTGAGCCAGGCCACCCATTTTGCCTTGGGCCAAATGCAAAGACCAAAACGTTCTTTGTAGAATGGAAAACACTGGTAAGACCCAAACCCAAAATAGCTAGAAAATACAACCAATCACTCAAAACAAGAGCAAAAATTAAATCTCATTTTTAGATCAATCTGACTTTTAAGGTATGTTTCAGTGTGCCTTGTTTTATAGATGTCTTTCCCAGGGGCAGGGTCTAATGTGTATTAATTTCATAGAAAATATTTGGAAAACAAACCCTAGGATGACATACACTGTCCACTAGACATATATTTTTAGTCACCAGCATTGAAATTAACCCACAAGCATTCTAGATTCTCAATCCTTCGTGTGCAAATAAGCACGTGGGTGACACTTAATGAGTTAGTTAAAATAGAAGCAGTACTTCAAAGTAACAATATCTGAAGAATCTCATTAAACACAAAGTAAGACAAAAAAGCTACCATCACACGCCTGGATTGGCGTAGCTAGGCCCCTCCCCCAACTGTCACAAAAGACATGGACCAGCTGGAATCTTACCCAGAGAGCTGGACATTTTCCACCCAACACCATGGTGAGCGACAGAAAAAAATAGACTCTTTTGTCCAGCTCTCTTCCCTAATTATACCTTGGGTCTAAATAAAGAAAATACAGCACACATAATCACCAACAATTTGAAGTAAATGAAAAGCAACAGAGTGGAGGCTTTAATCCTATTATCAGTGGCAAGGGTCAGAGGAAATGGACAGATAGGAGCACCAAATGACCTACAGTGGCAAGGAACAGTGAATGAGATTCAAACGAGATTCAGAGGAGGAATCAAGAAATTAAGCTTGGTTTCCAAGTTCATTCAAAACCGTTTGTTTGGCCATCGAAGGAAGGAGGAAGCGATGACTTCCGCAGCAGGCAAACAGCTCGCTAATATCCTAGCAAAACACTAACCTCAGATAATAAGAAATATTATGATGTCTCTGGAGAAGCGAAATACAGATTTCCCATCCGCAGAGTTCCATTTAATAGAGTATATTCAACCTAGTTGAATAAATATGGAGGAGGTCAAAACATTGATTAGGAAAAACGCTTCACACTACTGAAATCAGGAAACCAACTGGCCAGTTAAAAAAGCAGGTTGGGGACGTTTTGGTTGTTTTGTTTCTCTGAAAGGAACCCTGGTGTTCCGTGGTTTCAGCTGCCCAGCATCGTGAGTGGGTTAGGGAGTGGGGAGTAGGAAGCAGAGGGAATGAGAGGTGGGAGGGATGCCCCCTTGGTGCAAAGCTATTGAGGGCTTCTCCTGTTGGATTTATTACAGTGTTTTATGAAGCAATCCAAGAGATTACCCAGACATCAGCTACCACGAGGGCTGCACTGGGCTAATGTCATATAACAAATGACTTGTAAAAAGTGTCCCAATCTTCTAGATGATTGAACCTAAATAAACTGTCTCTTGCCTAGGATTTTTGTGCCGTATCATTTCATCATACTTGCCTGACCTAAGCCAAAACCAGGAGAAAAAGTCTGAGATCAGGGTAAGAATCTAGGAAGCAACTCATTATTTTCACTCCCTTTACAAACTAGGTTTCTTTATTTTAGCTACCAAAAAGCAGAGGGCTGTTGGGAAGGTTTGGGTCAGCTGCCTCGTTTCCAATAAACACTGATCTTACTCTTAATATCATTGGCATTTTGGGTCAGGGGGGGAAACGTTGAAACTAAATACAGAGCTCCCCTCACATCTTAATGGGAGGTCATGCCATTGTCCCCATCCAACAGCGCCTCAGATGTCTGGCCACAGTGGGTGCGTGCCTCATGAAGGGGAAAACAAGCTTGCTAGCCAACTGACCTCACTGGCTGTCAAAGCAACGGTAGACCCCATTGAGAGTCTTTTTTTTTTTTTAAGATTTTATTTATTTATTTGATAGACAGAGATTATAAGTAGTCAGAGAGGCAGGCAAATAGAGAGGAGGAAGCAGGTTCCCTGCTGAGCAGAGAGCCTGATGCGGGGCTCGATCCCAGAACCCTGAGACCATGACCTGAGCTAAAGGCAGAGGCTTTAACCCACTGAGCCACCCAGGCGCCCCATCCCTGTTGAGAGTCTTTAAAAACAAGACCACTAACCAACCTTATGTTTTCACAGATTATTCCAACAAGGTCATTGCTTCAACTTGGTGCTACAGGCTTTTTAGGCAATCGGATGACCAAACACATGTATGTTCTGATTGAGTTCTTGTTAGGATTTCGTGTTGTAAAGGGCAGGCAAGAAGTAAGAAAAAAAGGATTGCCATTGATCAAGTGTGGACTATGTGCTAGGTACTACATGCTTCACATTTATTCCTTCTTCTTCATCAGCACAACCCTATGAGGTGTACGGAGAGTGAGTTCTCTGTGGCAGGAGCCGCTGAGCATGTTTAAGGAATGTAAGTAGGGAACAGATGAAAGCCTTGAATCACTCAGTAGGGGAACAAAGTAGGCGATCTCTGAGGTACTTATTTTTTTCCTTCCATTTTTTTTAAAAAGATATAATTCATATACCATAGAATTCACCCTTTTTAAGTGAACCATTCAATGGTTCTTTGTGTATTTCCAAGGTTGTGTTGTCACCATCATCGAATTCCAGAACATTGTGATCCTTCCATACTCATTCGTATTCTCCCATCTCCCAGCCTCTGGCAACCAGTAATCTGTTTCTATGGAATCACCTATTTTAGACATTTCATGTAAATGAATCATACAATCTGTGGTATTCCATAACTGGCTTTTTCACTCAGCGTGAATTCTCCAAGGACCATCATGTGGTGGTGTGTCTCATTCCTGTTAATGGCCGGGTAATATTCCGTTGTGTGGGTGCGCCATTTTGTTAAATGGTACATCGGCAGATGGACTGTGAAGTGTTTTCCACTCCGAGGTTTTATGAATGCAGGGCTCCTGTTCTCCCTCCAGCCAGGACGCCAACATGGGGGACTCAGTTCAGTTTGGCCCAGGAGCACACTTGTAGCTTCTTGGCGGACGTGTCTCTTGATAGACTGCTGCCTAAACTCCACGTGGCAAATAGAACTAATTTCCCCGGCAGCCTCCCTCCTTCATGCTTCCCCACTCTTGTTAATGGCAACACCAATCTCTCAGGTGCACAAAAGTCTTCTTCTTCTTTTTTAACTCCTTCTTCTCCTGCACAGTAACTTCCATGCCAACATCTGTAAACCCTACCTCAACTCTACCATTTCCCCTATTCTGTCACCACTGATTTCAAGCCTCTTGTTGGTCATTAGCATAGTTTTCCACCAGCTTCCCTATCTACTACCTGTTCCCTTTCTACTCTGCTCAGTGTGATTCAGCTGCTGGATTTATTCTTTTTATGTTCAGCTGTGTCCAAACCCATCCCAAGATCAAACAGCTGAAATGGAATGCAAATTTCTGCCCCTTGGTCCAGAGTAAGTAACTTGCGGTTTAGTAAGGGAGAGAGGCAGGAAAGCGACAGTCGTGCACTTGTCTTCACTATTTGATTGTAAACACTCCTTTAAGGGAAAAACTATTTCCACAGCAGGGTCATAAAGACAAGGCTTTGGTGGAAGCCAGACCTCCTCTTGAATCCTAGCTATTCCACTAGGGACATCAGAACGGCCACAAGCTTCAGTTATCTTTTATTAAAAAAAAAAAAAAAAAGGTGGCGGGGGGTGGGGGACAGAAGAAGCCACTTACCTCTCAGGGCGCTTGTGAAGATTAGAGGTTAGGCACATCAAGGGACGGCGCCTGCCATGTACTTCGTGCGCAGGGAACTGTGGCTACTTCACGGATGTAGCTAGCTTTCATCCCCGCCGCTGCATCCTCCCCAGGACGTGCTACACTGCTCTGCAAAGCGGGCACCCAAATAAGCGTGCCCTGCCAACTGGCAACGTGGGGAGCTGGTGGAACACGGGGGGGGACCACAACGGCTGAAAGAATCGGGCAAAGTGAACGGGAACTAGCGGTCGCAGAGAAGGAAAAAAGGGAGCTTGGGAAGATGAGCAAGACGTGGATAGACGGGTCCATTCTAGGCTGGTGTCAGAGCCAAGGTGGAGGCAGGACCACCTGGAGGCAAGGGGAGGGCGGCAGGGAGGAGGCGATGCCTGACTGAGGTGAAGGGTGACTGGGTAGGAGAGGGAAAGCAAGTTGCCCAAATGAATCGTGGACATCTCAGAAAGCAAGCAGAGTTCCGTCTCCATACAGCAGTCCCCTTGAGGTCATTATGGCTCTCAGGCAGGCAAGGGACATGAGGAAAGTTGTGGATTTGGGCATAACAGCATCCTCAAGCCAGGGGCATGACCCCAGAGCGGGAACTCGGGCTCAGGCTGGGGTTTTAGATGCCCCATGTACAAAACGACCTGGTGATGGTGGGAACAGAGCAAGGAGTAAACCAGAAAGACAGTTTGAAAGAAGGAAAAGAACCACAAGCCCTTGTAACAAATACTGTAAATAATCCTGACTAAAAAGCCTCCTTCCCCCAAGGCTAATATTTTACTTTTTTTTCCCTCAAAAAACATCTTCAAACACCTTGCTCCTCCCAACTCTTCGTTTTCTGAAACAAAGTTAGGAATAAGCTGACCAATTAGCCAGTCAACCCTACAGTCACGGCTGCCACGGTACCCTGACCCAAGATAGAAAGATTCCTGATTATTTTAGTCGGCCCACGTGTGCCCAGTCTAAATGGTAGTTCGGCTCTTCTCTGAAGAAACAGGATGGAAAATGGCAAGAAAGTAAGTCAATCAGTCATCACTCACATTTACAGCTCCAGAACCATCCCCACACCTTCCTATTAGAGTGCAGGTACGTCGCAAGAAGCAAACATTAGGCTCCATATGTATCCCGGCCAAAGGTCACTGACAGCCCAATCAGGTTAGACTCTATCTCAAAGAGGCCACTTCCCAAAAGGAGAAGGAAAAGGTCGAGAAAACCTAAGGCTTTTATTTTTCATAGGTGGCAAGGCATAGAAACAGTTTTGTGCCTCTTTCCCTTCCATTTGAGCTGTTTATAAATATTTGATTGCATGAAAGCTTCCAAGGTCTCCGGGACTTATTCTTGCTGGCTGGACTAGTTTTTCGGATGGTGCATTTGCAGGCTAAATAATCAATCCGGCTGCCTCATGTTCCAGGCACTCAACTTCCTTGAATTCGCCAAGTTTCATAAACCTTTTGGAAGAGGCCATCCATCAGGACAGGAGCAGGAATGGAGGTAAGATCTGTCAGTCTTGTGCTCGCTTCAGCAGCACATATACTAAAATTGGAACGATACAGAGATTAGCAGGGCCCCTGTGCTAGGATGATACGCAAATCTGAGAAGCGTTCCATGTAAAAAAAGAAAAAAAGATCTGTCAGTCTCTCCTCAGCCAATGCTCAAAAAGTCTCCTCTGAACCAGAAATGTCAGATCTGCTTCCACAAAAGCCCTTAAGGTTCTTGTAAACCAGCAGTGAGATGGGGACAAAAGGAAAAATGTAAATAATGCCTCATCAGACTGTAGGTCATACTCAACGAGATGACTCCATCAAAAGAAGAAAGGCCAAAGAGGAGGAGAAACAGAAACTTCCAGGGATAGACTTTAGCGAGTGATATGAAAATCATACTCTTGTTTGGAGAAACACACGAGCCCAGGGAAGGCTACAGGTCACCTGGGACTGCCCAGTGAGCCACCGCTAAGCTGTGCCTCTGTGTTCCTATGTCACCAACTTCACAGACTGTCAGGACTGAAGGGAACAGAGGAGAGAGAACCATCACCAAACTTCCTCAGTAGAGGATGAGAGAGCAGAGGTCCAGATAAGGTAAATGACTCGTTCCTGGTTAGACAATGAGCTAGTGAGAGCAGAGAGTAGAAAGGACTTAAGTTGGGTTGGTCACGTTTGCTTGGTCTTACGGATGGCTCTCTCCCTACAGCTAGGAGGGGAAGACAGGGAAAACCCCAGAAACCCTGCCCCACATAGATCTTCAGGCCACATTGTCTGGGCTACAGGATCTGCAGTCTCCAGAAAAGGTCTCAAAGTATATGAACTTCCTATTCACATGTGTGCATGAAGAAGAAAATCCCTTACGCTCTTTCCTGCAGTAGATACAGAAATATATGCACTTTTAAGAAGATAAAACACAGTCTCATTAAATGCAATTCAGTTCCCCATTGATTAAAAATGTAAGCAGCTCATACATTTTAAGGAAATAAAGACGTTTCCAAACTATCAAGATGTAGCTAAACTGGAAGATAAACCCTGGTATCAGCATACTGCAAACTGAAGAGGCTTTTAGCAAGATAAAAACCACTAGTTACACGATGGTGAAATTTCTGGGACGTCTACTATGACCACACTGCACCCACCCCCTTGTAACAGCAGCACCAAAGCAGCACATATCCAATATACAGGTTTCTTAAAACCAGGTTCTTGGGGCACCTGGGTGGCTCAGTCAGTTAAGTTTCTGACTTTGGCTCAGGTCATGATCTCGGGGTCCTGGATCGAGCCCCACATCAGGCTCTCCACTGAATGGGGTCTCTGCGAACCCCTCTCCCCCAGCTCCTCCCCTCCACTCATGCTTGCTCTCTCTTGCAAATAAATAAATACAATCCTAAAACAAAACAAGGTTTTTACTAATTCAGTAACTTTTTTTCTTTCTTCCCATTTAAAAGAACTAGGTTAAACAAGTATATTATTATAGAGACTAGCAACCAAGTTTTTTTTTTTTTTAAGCAACCAAGTTTTTAAATATGAACATACATTCGCTCCCTCCTTCTCTCTCTCCCACACATGCGTGCACGCACACATGCACATGTGAGCCTAGAGTTCGAACACACACAACCATTATAAAACATGAAATATAGCTGCATTAGTAAGAGAGAGATTTACATATTTTAAATTCATTAATCATTTTTCACCTTTCCTGCTTAAAGTATGTAAATCCTAGAATAAAACACCACCACCACCAATTTCAGAGACACTGATTACCCGGAGGTAATCTGCCCAGGGTCACACAGCAAGTGAGCAGAAGAGCTAGCACTGAATCCAACTGTTCAGGCTCTTTTCATCACCCCAACAGTCCTCAGAGCATGGTCTGCAAATCCCACTGGTCCCCAAGACTTTCAGGGATACAGGGAGTCACAACTATTCTCGTTAAACTACTAATTTGGAAAAATGTGTCCACCACCGTGAGACTTTTCCAATGAGATCAGCTGTTGATATCAATACATGTGAGCTTTTGATTCTGTTATAAAGAAATGTGTCCAAACCTTTGAAGGCCTGCCTACATAGTTCAGTAAGCCAGTATTTTCCAAATTACCGATACAGGATGTTACAAAATCATGCAAGGTCAAAGATGCCATTCTTCACACACTGAAAGTATAAAATGGACTTTAGTATAAAAAAATATTAAAGTATAAAATGGATTTTAGTGTCACAAAGTATGAAATTTCATTGATGTGGCTTCAGATTCCACACTGCTGCTCTTTTAAGAAACTATCACTTGTCGGGCGCCTGGGTGGCTCAGTGGGTTAAGCCGCTGCCTTCGGCTCAGGTCATGATCCCAGGTCCTGGGTTCGAGCCCCACATCGGGCTTTCTGCTCAGCGGGAAGCCTGCTTCCTCCTCTCTCTCTCTGCCTGCCTCTCTGCCTACTTGTGATTTCTCTCTGTCAAATAAATAAATAAAATCTTAAAAAAAAAAAAAAGAAAAAAAAAAAAAGAAAAAAAAAAAGAAACTATCACTTGTCAAGTTTCAGTGCAGTATGAAAATACCCACAATCATCTGAAAAGGCTATTAAAATACTTATCCCTTTGTAAAATATGTGTCTGTGTGAGGCTGGATTTTCTTCGTATAGTTGAACCAAAACAACATAGCATACCAGATTGCATGCAAAAGTAGATATAAGAATCCAGTTGTCTTCTACTATGACAGACAATTAAAGACATTTGAGGAACTATAAAACACTCTTCTCATAAATAATTTTATTGTGGAAAATAAAATTTTTCATAAAAACATGTAATGGGTTTGGGATTATTTTTAAATGAAAATTTTTTACTATCTTTCTCATCTCATAATAAAAATTTTTTTCTAAAGATTTTATTTATTTGGCAGAGAGAGACACAGTGAGAAGGGAACACAACCAGGGGGAATGGGAGAGGGAGAAGCAGGCTTCCCACTGAGCAGGGAGCCCAATGAGGGGCTCAATCCCAGGACCCTGGGATCATGACCTGAGCCGAAGGCAGACACTTAACAACTGAGCCCCTTCTTTTTCATTTCTGATAAGGTAAATGTCAGTAGATACAACCCACATGAACACAAGCTCCTCCAGGAGGCCTGCAATAATTTTTGAAGAGTATGAACTGACTCTGAGATCAAAAGGACTGAGCACCGCTGCCCTTCTCTATTTAAAATAAGGACAGCAGGAAAAAAAAATTGATCTGTACAGATATTTCTCCAAAAAAATTTATTACCAAGATGTACCCTAATTAATCTTTTTTTTTTTAAGGTTTTATTTATTTATTTGACAGCTAGAGAGGGAACACAAGGGGGTGGGGCAGAGAGAGAGGGGGAAGCAGGCTCCCCGCTGAGCAGGGAACCCGATGTGGGGCTCGATCCCAGGACCCTGGGACCATGATCTGAGCCGATGGTAGGTGCTTAACCGAGTGAGCCACCCAGGCGCCCCCTAATTACTGTTCTTGATCACAGTACCTTCAGGTGGCCCCAACCCTGTGGTCCCACGAACAAAGAAAGGGATCCCCTGGAATAAAATGCTGTTAAGTGAAGCCTTAAGTTATATATAGGTCCAAAAGCACCCTAATCAAGTAAGGGGGAAAGACTTTAGACTAGAAAAAGAATTTTACGTACCTCGAATGATTTCACACCGAGTTCTCTGCTGACCCTCAGGGACCAATGGTGTCTCACTAACAACAGGCAGCAAAGCAAACACACCCCGATGGTTAAAATCAGGCAAGCGCTTGCCGTGAGCAGGACGAATTATACTTGACACAGCAGGAAAGAAATGGGAAACACCTACATCTAGTTGTTTATCTGTAATGTTTCAGGACATTCATCATAGTAGGAAGACACCATATTCAATTGAAAAGCAACTACTCATCAGGATCAATCCTCTTATCTTTCAAGACGGTACTGAACCTTTGGTGAACCAGTCCTCTAGGTTGGAAGAGGGCAGCCAAAAGTGACAGTAACTGCTCCATGCAGAGACAGTGCTCCTGTCAGAAGACGGCCATCCAGGAGCAAGTGGCAATAGAAGAGGTATTCATTCCCCCCAGCTATGTTCATCAACACAACTGCAACTACTAACAGGTTAATTTTCGCAAAGTTTATTTGAATAGCCTTAATTTTTAAAGGCTTAACTAAAAAAATCCTACAAAATACGAAGCATTTTTTTTTTTTGCTATGCTTATTAAAGCTATCAGCCAAATGTGTCTCTGAATGACTGAAAATTCAAATAGCATCCGATGAATAAGTCAGATGATACCTCTATGTCAAAACAAAACCAACATACCCACGAGCCAAACTCAGCAAGCCTTCAGAGTTGAAATGAGATCCATAAAAGCACAGAAATGTTGCTACTTTAGTTAGTCCAGCACTGGGGATAAGAATGGTAATAAAGACATCAGATGTTCATTTAGGGTAGCAGAAAGCCAATGTTATTTTCAAGTGAACCATGAATTCCACTGATTTATACACTTAAAAATGGTTAAAATGACAAATTTTATGTGTATATGTCCTACAATTTAAAAAAAATACCAACAATCGTTGAACTGTACACTTTAAAGGAGTGAACTGTACGGCATGTGCACTATGCCTCAATAAAGCTGCCACAGGTACAGCGACATTCCCAGCTGCTGGTGTCCTCACGGAAGCTCGCGCATTAGAGGGCAGCTGGCTGTCTCCCTAGTAAAGATGCTCTCACAAGCAGGGAGATGTGGGACGGTCCATGCCAGTGAGATTAATCAAGGCCTCCTTGGTGCCGAAGCTCTTCCGGGTAACTTGTATAAGACAGATCAAGGAGAATACAAATAAAAAGTCACATCCTTGGTTCCTTTAAGCATATTTAATATTTGAACTCTCATTTTCTATTTTCCCAGACCCCAGAAAACAGAAAGTTTTTAGATGACCAATATTTTGTTCCAGAAACATACAGCCTTATCAGCTAATTCATAAAAGAGCTATTTTACAAAGGTACACCTGGATAATTAGAACAATAAAGTCTTTTAGGCATTTCAAAATGTGATCAGTAAAAATACATGATTATTAATAAAGTTTTTTTTTAAAGATAGTTCCAGATTTTTTTTAAAAGTAATTTCTGTTAAAGAGTACATGATTGTATGGTGAACAAGGAAAATAAAATGTTCTAGTAGGAAGAGGCTTATTAAAAATAACCAATAGTGCGCACATTACAGCTATCACTTTTGCAGGACATTTGCTTAGCCATTGGCACCTGGAAATGGCAGACAGGGCTTCCTTCTACGAGGTACATTTTTTTTTTCTACAAGTTTGTTATCAAAACCATCAGTACCAGTGGGGAAGGCATAAGGAACGAGGCAAAAGAAACTCTTTTCTTGAAGAAAGGACAATTTTGCAGATCACTGAAAAGGGGTGGGACAGTTGGAAGAAAACAGGATTTACAAAACAAAAACACTAATGGTAGAGGGGGGCAAAAGTAGCCAGCAGAGAGAGGACCAGGGGGCCCTGCCAAATTTTCTATTTTGAGGTCCTCTGTACACACTTCTCAGTGATGTCCTCTGTGACACAT
Source organism: Lutra lutra (assembly GCF_902655055.1). Lineage (NCBI taxonomy): Eukaryota > Metazoa > Chordata > Mammalia > Carnivora > Mustelidae > Lutra > Lutra lutra. Next base: position 16,329,374 of record NC_062287.1, on the reverse strand, counting down.
AAGGAAGGAAATATTGACCCAAGCTCTAGTAGCTCAAAATAACATCATATACCACCTTCAGAGAAGACAGTTTCCAGTTTGAAATACAGAAGCTCCATGTAATACACCAAATTTACCAACATCACAAAAAAAAAAAAAAAAAAAAAAGCATGCAAGTAAAAGACAACTCACAGGAAGAATTATTTTACCTTCTAAACAGAAGAAAAAAAAATAAGGTTTTCTCCTTAATCACATTAGGTTCCCCCTTTCTCCTCCAAAAGCAAATAAAAACCTGTTTTAAAGGGACACATTCTTGGGGCGCCTGGCTGGCTCTGTCGGTAGAGCATGTGACTCCTGATTTGGGGTTGTGGGTTCGAGCCCCAAGGTGGGTGTAGAGGGTTACTTAAAAATAAAATCCTAAAAAAAAAAAAAAAAAAAAAAAAAGATAAAGAGCCACATCCTTTCCAACAGTGGTTACAAGCTGTTTTGGGGAACAGGAAGCCAAAAAAGCTAATGAAATATACCTTCTTATGGTAAAATATAATAAAGAGTTATAGTTTAGCTTCTAAAAGCCAAGACAACTCAGGCAGTCCAAGCTAGCTGATTTTAAAGTATGTAAAATATATGGCTTCTAGGGCTGTAATTATGATTTTAAATTATAGCACTTTGGGGGCTTGCTGATTTGCTTTGATTAACTCTGTTCTCTGAAAAGGAAGGAGACACTCCAAATGTAATTGGCCACTTAATACCAAAGAAGCCATGAGGCCCACAGAAGAGAGCGCAGGGTCATGGCAGGCCACTTCAGTGGCTACAACCCAGCTCTCCTGCTCTGGGGAGGCTGCTTTGCTCAGCAGCCTGGGATCCAGCTTCTCGTCAAGTAACTTTTGAGAGAACAGCTTTGATGGTGGCCACTGTTGCTCAGAGAGAGGAGGAATATCTAATTCCATCATCCTTCAGGGCCTATACGGCATCAGAGGAAAGTGGATGTGATTACAAGGGCCGAAAGAAAAGGAGGGTGTGGGAGGTGAGGCTGGGAAGGAGGAGGGAGAAGTTGGGCTGGTTAAAGAGAAAAAGAACACGGAAAATTGTGGCATCTTTTCAGACTCAAGACTTTGTTTTGGGTCTTCATTTAAAAATCCAGATATGAATTTATTTGGAAGTACTAGAGCTAGGGCCAAAGTATTTTTCCAGTTAGCCCGGTTCCAAGGAGAGGTTTAATCGCAGAAAAACAAAAACAAATTGTTGTTAAGGACAAGATGTGGCTGAGCTAGAACAGAAACCTGAAGTTTCTTAATTGAGTGCTAGAGAATCACGTGACTACCCTGGACTGTCTGAACTTAAGGTGAAAGTTCTATTTTTTTATTTACCTTTCTCCTGATTAAATAAATGCCAGCTGAGGACACTGGGGTCATGTGGCTCCAAGTGTGTTACCCTTTCAGCTGGGAGTGACTACCTGTTTCCAGCAGCATGTAACCAGTCTGTTTCTACCTGTTTCTCTTAAGAGATACAGAAAGTTCAAGTCCCAAGCTTCACTTACTAGCTCCTGCTTCTACAATTTTTACGCCCATTCTGATTCAATTGATACTTGGTCTACAACTAAAAGGGCATTTTAATTTAGAGATGAGGTCCAAAGATCCAAGTTGGGCTACTTAAAACCTAGGTCAGGTTTGAAAAGGCAGAAAACAGGAATGTGGACACACATGAGCTTGTTAAGTGGTAGTGGTGTTTATGAAAGTAGTAGGGAAGCCTTATCACCTGCGATGAGAGTGCAGGGGAAGAGTATTAACGACCTCCTGATTACCCACAGGGCTTAGAGGACACTCCTGAAAGATACGAGCAGTGGAGGAATGCTTTGCCTATGAACAGAATTTGAAGATTTGACAAATGATTGAGCTCTAGTTGGCAAACATACTCTAAAACAATGTATACCCGATGGACAAAGAAAACCACAGAAAGCCAATATAACCGAAGGAGTTCTCAAGTCACGATTCTGAAACATTGATCTCTGTTGGGTGCTGCCCATACTACAGTTCATTCTAGAGCAGGCAGTTAGCAACCCCTTGCCCACAGTTTCCAGTGTATGCTCTGGTCTGCAATTAAGGTCAGTCATGCACCAGTGTGGAGAAAGCTCCGGCAATGAAGTCAGAAGAAGTGCTTCCGGGGCTGGTATGAGCAGCTCCGCCTTCTCCACCGCACCCCTCTCCACTCCGCTCGTGGCTCTCCTCTGAACTCAAAGAGCCCTTTGGCACCATCAGTGCAAAATTAATATTAGAGTCAAACCTCCAGGTACTAAAATTTTACTGGCCTTGTGTTCAGCAGTACCCGTGGCTAATGACAGCCATAGTTCAACTCAGTAGTGATTCAGTTAGCTAACCTTCCCAGACTCTCACCCCCCAACCCCCGCTCCCGTCCCGCCCTTCCTCGGCACCCCCACCCCTGCCGCCATCTGAAGCTTCTCCATTTGTTGGTTTTTCCTTCCTGCTCAATCTGCAGGGATAATTTTATACAAGTGCCCAAGTCTAATGTATAATTACAAAAAATGCAACAATACCAAGAATAACGAATTCATAGCCAAGAAAATAAAATTTGCTTTCCTCTCCCTCCCAAATCCCTACCCTCAATAGAAAAGAAGACAACAGAAGAAAACACACCATTCTCAAGTGCCTGCTACTTAGTACACTGAGGATTTTCTGTTAATTGGGGGTGGATCCCAGCTACAGAGGACGGGTGCTTGCCTTGGGTGGGAGGAAGCCCGCCTGGACAGCACACAGCTCCAGTCCTCTGACCGCAGGAGCCATGGGCATACTGCGCCTCTGAGGTGCGCCTCAAAGACGATGCCTCCCGGACAGCAGAGTGCATGCAATCCAGTTTCGTGGAGGCTGGCTGCTCCTCCCTTCCCCGGCTTACTTCCTCCTCTCCGCCTCTCCACCCAGCCTCCTAATACCTCACCGGAACTCTTGGCTTCAGGAGCAACTGACCCTTGGGTGTACTAAACACAAAGGGCAAAAACTCTCACTACTCAATTAAAACAAAACATGGCAAAATAAAAATTAAAATGTGCTTTCAAATACGGAATGAAGTCAAATAAATACATCTGATTTTCTCTTTTTCTTAAGTCTAAGTAAAATTTCATATCCTACACCCAAAGCTCTATACATTTGGTTTTTGTTCTGAATCAAAATGAATTTCCGATAGTGAGGAGAGCAGAGTGAGAGTCAGGACTCCCTCCCTGACAGACTCGTGCAGCTGCCGGACTGTGAGGAACTAGTCCCGCTCTGGGTGCCCGGGGAACACGGCTGCCCCCAGGGGCTTCACAGGCAGACCCTCTGTCACACACTGTCTACATCCTCGGTGCAGCTGGGATGGGTGCCACAAGGCCGATGCTCAGAGTCCAACAACCATCAGTCACCTCCAGGACACGCGGCTCTAACTTTTATCTGGGAAGAATAAAGATACATAGGGATCAAATTAAGAAGAACAAATGAACGCCCCGAGAACATGTCTGACCCCTGCGGGTCTCGGTATGTCTTTCTGGATTGGGAAGACCTCACTGGATAACATGGAAGCAAATGTGGACAGACTGCTGCACTGAACACAGACCCATCTGCAGTCATGGGGAGACAGTGCTCCTACCGTCAGGACCGACACCGAAGGACAGACATGAGCCTCCCTCCCAACAGCACTGGCAAATCTCTTAGGAATCTAGGATTTACCAGGCCTACCCCCACCCTGTTTCCTGTTCTTGCAAAGGTGGGGGGGGGTGACGGGGGCGGGCAGATGGCGCAGAAACTGACAACCGCAGCGCATCGGAGGGGAGGAAGAGCCTAGTCAGCAGACTACAGCCTCTGCTTGATCTATGATGTTTGGAAACAAGTGGCTTTTTAAAGACAGGAAAGAAATGGAATCTCAGAAGGTTTCCACTTTAAAGAATAACAAATCATTTCATTTGAGGTACTGTTCAGGCAGAATGATTCGAGAGTCGGGAATCCACAATTTTCACATACCTGAGTGCTTGTCTGTGAGGGCTGATCCAGCCAGCCTTTGGCAAAGCATGCTGTAACTTTCCTCCACCTTCTGTAAAATAAGACCCACACGTTTGTCATTTGAACATCGTAATTTTTCTTTATGAAAACAGGAAGGCAAACTTTCCCATATTACCAGGAGGCACGTCTAGATTTCAACATTAACGTCATGAAGAATTTTGTTAGTGGGGGAGAAAAGTGAACCGCATTCCTTTCACCTCCCTTAAGTGAGTAACTTAAAACTTTCTCCCATAAAGGTGATTCTCCTACCCCCCGAGTCACCCTGGAAATAGTCCCACAGGTGACATGGGCTGTGTTAGAGCCAACCTGTCCATAGCAGATACTTTATCAGACCCTGGATGACACCAGCTACAATCACATGAAGAAGGGAAAACATGTCACGGGAAGTTAAAAACTAAGGGACACCGGTCTTTAGCTAAAAGGCTAAAGAACACTTTCAATGTTGTCCCTAAAGCCTCTAAGTAAATGAAGTCATGAAAAAACATTTGGGCTCTAGCAGTTGTGTCTACTGACAACAAAGTTTATAAGATAAAGTCCTTTTCTCAGTAATCACCACGGAAGTCAGTTTTGCAACAGCGGCTGGTACAGTGACGACCTCAATTCTGATTCACAAAACTCCATGTGTGCCCAGCTCTTGGGATCATGGGAGCCACTGGAGCCCACTTCTGTGTGTCCGAGCGTCTGGGAAACTACCGACATCACCTAACAATTCACGGATCATTAGTAAATGAAAGTATTTCCTAAAAGAGACTCTCGGAACGACACAAGCCCCACCTGTCACTGGCTTGCTGTCCACATATTCTCAGGCAGGCCAGCCAATCACCCCAAATATATTAGGGTGTTTATACCGAGAACCTCACACAAACATGCCATCTATATGGTACTATGACGTTTTCTGTTCTTACGATCAGCAACCAGATGCACCGTGATCTTGGCTTTTTATCCAAGTCTATTCACGAGTAATGGTCAAAGAAAACAGTAAATCTAGAATATGAACAAGGTCCCTGGCATCAGGATTTTGGTTGTTCTCTACCTCCTCTCTGTGAAACATGTTTCTTTACCCAAGCTTCGAGGACGCTGAGGTCTGAGGTACCTTTAAGTGTTCAAGGTCAGCCTCGATCTTACGAATGTACTCCATGATCTGGCTCTGTGAGTCTGCACAAGAGGGGGGACTCTGGATCTCAAAACAGGAATCCTCCATGGCTCCCCAGCGCTGCTGGACCAGGAATTCCGGGCTGAATGGTGAAGCTGCCCCGTCGGAATGGGCACGCTGGGGCGAGTGCTGCTGCGGGCGGGCAGAGTCTGTGGTGGGGGTGCCTGTCGTGGGCGGCGGGGGAAGCGAGGAGGCAAGCCCCTCATCCGTGGAGCTCTCCTGCACTGCTTCATAGCCATCGAGAATCAGATAGTTTCCTATTGACAGACACAGAACAGCCTGATGAGCTTCATGCCGCCTTCCTCACATCAAGGAACAGAGATGAGGGGCTACGCTGACAACCTCAAAAGCCAACAAAGGGGGAGAAGAGCCATTAATTCCTCACCTCCGGAGTTCAGTTTTAAGTACATCAGAATCTTCTCGCTTCAGGCTGAAGCGAAACTTAGCAAACTTTCATGTAACTTCTAAATAATTTCAGACCAGTTAGCATCTTAAAAGCTGGAAACTACAAAGGCCCTGTGTGGTTTTGCCACCGCCTCCCCAGCCACAGAGCTCTCGTGCCTCATCTCCCGCACGGGTGCCCCAGTTCTCTGCTATACCCCCTGCTCCTGGATGCCACACGGCTTCCCCCCTCACTGCCCGCACGGCTCTGCTCCCATGCTACTCACAGAGGCCCTCTTCCTCATCACCCCGTCTGCCCCTGGGTCTGACTTACGTTTCCTCCTAATTCTTCCCACCATCTGACATCTGTTGGTTTACTTATTAACCATGACTCTTTCCTCACCAGTATTCAAGCTTCACAAGGATAGTGGACTTTTCTGTGTTTCAGCCAATGCCGTAGCTCCCAGGCCCCGGGATGGGGTCTGGCATGGAGCAGATTCGGTAATTATTTACCACAGGGAAAAGTAAGGGCTACACACACGCACACACACGTGCACGCACACGCACACAGAGGGTCACGTGTGGATACCCAAACAACATCTGTCTCAGCACACAGCACAGGTAATAACCACCACAGTCCAAGTTCACGTGTGAAAGAAACTTGCCTGAGATGCGCAAATTAACATCCTCTTCCTTCTTAACTGCTCCATCACCTTCTGATGGATTATCGTCACTGTGTGCTTCACGGGCATCAAAAAAGTGCTCTCCACTCTCATCAAGACTCCCTTCGGGCTCTGCAGGAGGCATCTCCGGGGTCCTAAGCATGTGGTCCATTACTAAAATGTTACTTGCCTGGCTATCTTGGAATGCCAGAACCACTGAATCCCGTGGAGTCGAAGATTCAGCTGAAGTCCGTGGACTGTAACAAGGGGCAGCGTCACCAGTTCCAGTTCTAAAGGGCACGTGTCCTTCACCAGGAGGATAGGCCTTACTGTTCTCAGAGTTCTGGGCTCCACCGTCTGTCTGCACCCCTGAAGACGCTGTCCTGTATCTTGGGAAATGTGACCAGTCTTCCTGGGCGCTCTTCTCGGTCAAACCCAGCTGTTGTACGAGCAGCTGCTTCAGCAAGCCCACTGGAAGATTTAGGGAAGGAGGAGAAAAAAAACCACACATTTGCAATGATAACCGCAGACTGCCGGAATTAAATTAGTTTGTGGAGTCACCCACTATTTCTAAGGGTAAGTACCTTTTTAGTAACATAGAGTCAAAATGTTAATTTCGTGCGATCATTTTTTGTTTTTGTTTTGTATTGAAAAATGAAATAAGGCACCATCTAGAGAAAGTTTAACATTAAACAGACTTGGAAAGATGTAAGCCTTCTGAATGGGGAGGCACTGCTAAATCCCCAGTACCATGCCTGCCTCTCTTTTCTCTTCCATATAACGTGAGTAATACCCCAAGGGTATTTCTTAAAACAATGTTAAAAAGCTGTGTTATAAAAAAAAAAAAAAAAAAAAAAAATCTGTGTTATGCTAGAAAAGAAGCCCTTGAAGTTTTGCTTTTTCAGAAGCAGACACTGTATATACACAGGTGTTATTTTTTCTAATTTTATTAGAAACATAGAACATTTATTTTGTCATTTATAATATGCCAAGGAATCTCCTTAAATGCAAAGAAAATAAAGCTACCCTGTAATGAGACTTACTTTCAATGATTTGGTAGCATGTATACTTTCAAAGGATAAGAAAATGTTTATGAGTTTTTAAAAATGACCTTAACTAGAGGCTCAACTTCCCTAGGCTGTTGAAAAGAGAAGCAACTTAGTTTTCAACGGGCAGGTGTATGCTATGAGGCCACGCATACAATGACAGAGTCACTGCAACAGTGTCAGTCAAACCATCAGAAAGCATTCTGACTGTTCATTTAGGAGAATCGACAATAAAGTAGATCTTTGAGAACGTGAAATTCCCAACTTTTAACTCTGCCTAATTTCTTTCTCCTGTTTCTCTTGACAAGGTCTCCACTAGCGTTTGGCCCTCTGTCCTTCTAACTACACTTCGTAAGAGATGCTGTGCATTCCCCCGGCTCTCACACTCAAATCTAGCTCTCCCCTACCCTCTCACCAAAGCTCCAGTCTTAAAACTCCAACCTCCTGCTCGTTACTTCCTCTAAAATAGCCTGCCAGTTTTAAAATTGAGCCCATAATCTCTGGCAAATAGAAAAAGGGGGAAAAAAAGAAAGTGTGGCAGTGGGCAGTAGTAATCCTTTCTGACTTTGATTTCTGACAAGAACATGGAAATCATCTAAATATTCCCTTTTCTTTGCCCTTGCACCAAGTCGATTATTTTAAGTAATTGCTGCCTCCTCACTTGATTTTTTTCCTCTAATACCGTTCCAGCCCAAACCCTTTCTGCCTCAAGCCCAGCCCACCATAGCGCCTTCACACTAGCCTCCCCCTCCTGGTCTCCTCCCACCCCAACCTTTCCACCCTCTCAGCCTGAGTCATCTGTTCTCACTAGTCATACCCTAGCTTCAAAACTTCAAATGGTTCTCAGCAGCTAGAGCAAACCTTCTCAGCCTTTCCCCTCCTCCGGGACACCTGCGAGATGGGACAGGCTCCCATTTGTAGGTGATTCTCAGCCAGGCTAGAGTGGGGGGCCAGCTAATAAGAGTGGCAAGGGCCACCCTCCTTGTGGGTATGCACTGTGTGTGTGAGAGAGACAGAGAGACAGACAGAGAGAGGGGACAGGCTAGAGTGGAGAGTACTGCAATCTCTAAAGAAAACTAGAAAAATATCTGTAGTTTGAAAAAGCCCTCAAAACACGTGCTGCACCATTTTTTTTTCCAGAAAGAGAGCACGTGTGTGTGTGTGTGTGTGTGTTTGTGTAAGAGGGAGAGAGGGGCAGAAGGAGCGGAGAGAGGGAAAGGGGGGGGGTGGAGAGAGGGAGAATGAATCTGAAGCAGGTGCCATGCCCAGTGCACAGCCCAATGCAGGACTCAACCTCCCGACCCTGAGATGACGGCCTGAGCTGAACTGAGAGTGGGACTCTTGACCAACTGCACCACCCAGGTGCCCTGTGTGCTGTGCCATCCTTAAAACCCAGAGGACTCAATGTGGCATTTCAGGTTCACAGTGGCTGGCCTCAGCATCCCATCTCCTACCTTTCCAGGCTTCTCTCCCACCCCCTGCACCAGTGCAGCATGCTCGCCACTCTCAGAGCACCCTCGGGGCCTCCTGTCTCTGTACTTCTGGTCCTACCATGATTCTTACCTGTACCTTCTCTACATACCTGAGCCTTACCCATTCTACAAGGTAATAATCACCTCTCCCTTGTCTCCTGATGCTTCCCTCTCTTGTCACCAAAACCAGATCAATTCTGACACACCTGTATTGGTTAAATAGTGGGAGGTTTTCTATCTTCTTCCCAACTAGATGGTAAAATTCTTTAAGGGAAAAGTCAGAGTTCCCACTTCTTTGGATTCTCCCTACATGGCTGCACAGTCCATGACACAACTCGGGTCCTTCACAAGTACCTGTGTTAACTCAGGAATAAAACTTACAATTCCTTAGTGCATCCAGTGCCCACCGTTCTTCTGAGGCAGGCAAGTGTGGGTCTGGGCCCGGGATTTGGTAACTTGCTCCAGCTTCCTGCAGAGTCCCGTCTGCGTGCTGCTCCTTAGCAAACTGTCTCTCAGCCACAAAGAGATCGTCTACCTCGGATTTCCCAGAGGTACCCAGTGAATGCGACTGAGGTTTGGATGATATTAAGGGAGACTCTAATCCCAAATCTCTGTCTGTCCAATGGAACAGAAAAAGCAGAACAGATCTTAAACAAAACGGTTAATTTTTAACGTGAAGCATTCAGGCAGTACTCGGAACAGAATAACCACACGAGGACAGAGACCACCGGCTGTTAGGGAAGACACACTCAAGAGTGGCGTTACCAGGGTGCACGCGAGGCTCGTAAGCGAAGTCTGTGAAAGTAAAACAGCCGACGCGAGAATCTGCATAAACCGAAAGACTTCAAGTTTCTTTGCCTTTTCCCAAGTAACATACAGACTCCATTCTTCCAGGTTAAGCTAACACATCAGTTTACCTGGACTCTGCAGACCAGGGACCGAAATGCTGTGATGTTCCACTTTTAATTTGGGAGCTGTTTCTTCATCGTTGTCACCTCTGTGGAAGAAAAAAAAACAATCTTTCAGCTTCGTGAGGTGCCTAAACATCACCACAATGAAATGTAAGGATCATCCCTTCCTTTCCTGACCAAAACACAGTCAGTCGTACTACGAGGCGGAGGCAGACTCACTCGCAAGGCGGGGACTGTGGCAACGGGATGGGCTTTGCGGACTGCTCCTTCACTGAGGCGGCCATCCGACAGATTAGGTCTTGCCAGCTGCAGGGAGTTTGAAAGGATCCAAAATCCAACAGGGAGAGGGGGAGAAAAATGTCCTTTAAATACACTCAGAAAGAAATAACAACAAAAACAAACAAACCAGAAACCAAATCAAGCCAATCCAACAAAAAACCCTCCTTCTGCCAGAGAGTGTCTGTTATTTTGGCTTTTAAGTAGAAATTATAAAAAACGCTGCACCTTAAAGAAAAACCTAACAAACAACATTACAGATACACTGAATGTCAAAAAACTTCACTTGACCCTTCTGAGAATTCTTCCTTAGAGAAGATAATTGCAATAGTATAGAATCAAAATAAGGAACATCAAACTAAAAAGGAACACATTTTTAGAAAAACATCTTGAGGGGCGCCTGGGTGGCTCAGTGGGTTAAGCCGCTGCCTTCGGCTCAGGTCATGATCTCAGGGTCCTGGGATCGAGTCCCACATCGGGCTCTCTGCTCAGCAAGAAGCCTGCTTCCCTCTCTCTCTCTCTCTCTCTGCCTTCCTCTCCGTCTACTTGTGATCTCTCTCTGTCAAATAAATAAATAAAATCTTTAAAAAAAAATCGTTGTAGAAAAACATCTTGACAAGAATATATGGGAAGTCCTTGTTTCAACATAGTTTTTGGTTTCCAAAGTACTATTACAAAAACCAAGTTAAGTTTATAGAATAACATATTGAGAATAATAAAAACTATTAGAGCGAGGTAGCTCTATCTAATACATACACAGTCTTTTCGGAAACCGTCTGTGCCACCAGCTCATAAATTTGGGCTCCATTGTCTGACATGGAGATGACAAATAAAGCTTTGTTATCTGGAAGAAATAAGAGAGAAATTACTCTAACACATTAATATAACCTAGAGGCCATGAAGGATGCTTCTAGAGTCCTGGTTTATTCCACACTTTATCTGGTTAAAGGCTAATCAGCTCACTTTGTAAAAATTCATTAAGCTGTACACTTAAAATCAGTGCAACTTACTGTATGTTACATTGTATATATCACACTTCAATAAAACCAAGATCATAAAAACTAGCATGGATTCCACAGTAACTTCATAGAAACAAGGAGATGGCTGTATATCTGAATTAAGGAGCACTATGATGTTTTCACATTTATTTTGAATTGCCCATTTGCTAAACAGTTACTTAATAATATTCAATAAATACTGGAGAAAAGAGGTCATCAGTTTATCTTGCTGTTATAGAACTAACAAGTTTTAAAAGGATTCCACTGTTACTATGATTAATATATAATTTGCTAACTTAAATGGATTTCCAAAATCCCAAACTACACCCACCTCTCCATTTTTGCTTGTTTGCTCTTTTATCACAAATCAAAAAACATACAACTCTAAGGAAAGCCTTTTCATTTAGATTACCTCTCAGTTCACCATCTTCCTTGGTACCTGTCCATAATCTGACTAAGGAATAAAGATCAAAGGAGCATGCAGGAAATTTTCCAATGCAGAAAACTGCTTGGAGAAGTCAGGCTTCCCAAATAATTTGGGGGTATAAACTCTTTTTTGGGGGGGTATAAACTCTTAATTTACTTTCTAAGCAGTAAATCATTTCATTCCATTTGTCCACCAGTCGGGCTATTTGACCAATACTGACTATCTTGTAAAACTTCACAATGAACCCCAGGTCGCTGTCACTCCTCGGACATACTTGCCTGTTGCCACTTGTCGGACCAGCACTGTATTCAACTTAATGACAGGGCTGAATGTGTGTTTGCTGTCAGCGGTAGATGCCAGAATCTTGCTATGACATCTTAACACCAGTCTGTCATCCTGCTTCTGTAACAATACAAGAATGTCTTCCAGCAGCAATGTGTACAGATCTGGAAGTCAAAGCGGGGAGAAGGTGATTAGCACAGACACTGAGATGTGTTTTATAAACTTTAATAACAATTTGACAGAGAAGATTTATTCCTGTTAAATCTAATACATTTTAAAGGTTGGCTTGCTATTGTCTTTCTTAGTTTCATTTTTTAATAATTCATTTTTATATTGTAACACACCAAAGTGTCAATCTGTGACTGACAAGAAATTTTAAAAAAACAAAAAAACCAAAACCATGATTCCTCACCAGAGATAGTTTAAAATGGAGTGGTTTAAAGAAAGCTTATTAGAAAGCTCATTAGAATATAAGAATGCTGGAGACAGGACCAAATCATGACAAACTTTTCTGCTTCAGCCCTCAGTGGATATTTAATGCACTTCACCTAGAATAAAATAACATAAGCAGATCTTCTGCAAAAAGAACAGGGCAGCGCCGCTCACTCCTGTCACTGAAACCCACCAACGGCTGTCTCTTCTCTGTTATTAACCTGAAGGAACTTTACTTCCTCCACTCTCCCCAAAACTGACGGACATTACACCTACCAATAGTTTTATCTCGATTCACCTTCCAGACCAATGGTCCTTCATGAATCATCTTCCTTTTTGTTAAATCCAAATTCTGCCAAAATAAAGAGAATTACACATGAATTATTTCCAAGCACTAAGTGACAGGATATTCCAGAGAGTCTCTTCAAGAAATTCTTCATATGAAAGAAGCTATTTACCTTCACTATCATTACTGGTATCTGCCAACTACTGAATATGGAATGAATATGGAATAGAGATCAAGTTACAGCAGGCTGCATATAATTTCCTAAGTTAGAGGTATCTTGTAGAAAAACATTCAAGAGTGCTGCCTTCTGAATCTTACACTAAATACATGATAATTGCTTATGAAAATGAAGCTGCAAACATTCGGCCACTGGATTCACAGCCTGTCCCCTAATTTTCCGATGAACAACTAAATGAGGATGGTGCATAGCTTATCTATCTGTAAGAGGCCTATGAGTGCCAAGCTCTAGTTCCAAACAAAGTTCTAAGGAACAGTACCCATGAAAAAGTCCAGGCAGTACTTAACCTTGCTCCATATATTAAAAATTTATTTTTTAAAAATTTTTTTAAAATTTTATTTATTTATTTATTTTTAAAGATTTTATTTATTTGACAGAGATCACAAGTAGGCAGCAGCAGGCAGAGATAGGGGAGGAAGCAGGCTCTCCACTGAGCAGAGAGCCCGATGCGGGGCTTGATCTCAGGACTCCAGGATCATGACCTGAGCCGAAGGCAGAGGCTTTAACCCACTGAGCCACCCAGGCGCCCCAAATTTATTTTTTTTTAAAAGATGTATTTCTTCTTTGAGGGAGGAGGGGCAGTGGGTGAGGGAGAGAGCCCAAGTCCCATGTGGGACTTGATTTCAGGACCCTGATATCATGACCTGAGCCAAAACCAAGAGTTGGACGCTTAACCGACTGAGCCACCCAGGCACCCCTAAGAACTAATAATTTAGTCAGAGAATCATCTCTTAGTGTAGATAGCTCTAAGAAAAATCTCATTCTCTGGAAGTGAAGGGGTTGAGCATATTAAGCATGCTTTTTGATAAGATGCTATATATGATATAAAAGTCTAGTTTAGGGGCGCCTGGGTGGCTCAGTGGGGTATGCCTCTGCCTTTGGCTCAGGTCAAGATCTCAGGGTCCTGGGATCAAGCCCCACATCAGGCTCTCTGCTCAGCAGAGATCAGTGATCTCTGTCTGTCAAAATAAATAAATAAAATCTTAAAAAAAAAAAAAAAAGTCTAGTTTACTAGCCACCAAATAAATCTACCAAAACAACCACCTACAAAAAAGACTGAAAATACTAAGTAGTTCCTTAATACAAAAGCCCCACATGACAGAGATAGCAATTACAAAATACTTTACTATCATTCCTGTAATGGTTTCAACATTTCTGCTTTTGAAGAGCTTCATGAAAAAATTATCTTGTTTTACTCAATAATCTGGAAAGTTCCCAGAGTAAACACCCCTACTCTCATTCAAACTATAAGAATACAATAAAATTAAACAACTAACGTTCCTTAAGTCCCCTGCAAGTTCTTGTTACAAAAAGTTAGTTTTACACAAAATATTCTTCTAATGAAAGACTGAAGTCATCTTCACATAGACCAGGCATTGAAAAAGAAGAACAGAATCAGAACTACAATCTATGATAGAAGAACTTCTTCAGCTGATGGATGCCCCTCTGAGATGTTAGTAATCTGCCAGGTCTTTAGTAAATTGCATTTTTTTTTTTTAATTACGATTAGACCATCTCTCACCCTGAGCTCTTCCACGTTTGGGTACTCTGACAACTTCAGATTAGAGGTATCCAGACGACGCTGATAGTCTTCTAAACGCTGAAAATTAAGACAAGGTGGAGCCAAGGTTACTGCTTTGGATATCGGTGGTTTCTATATACCTGACCCAAATCGATGTTTTAACCTGCTTTTTACACAGCTCTCTGCAACACTAGACATAACTGACAACTCTTTCTTTCTCTGAGAAAGAGCGAGCAAGCACAAGGCAGGTGGAGCAGAGGGAGATGGAGAGAGAAGCTCAATCAGACTCTGCCCTGAGCACGGAGCCTGAGAAGCAGCTCAATCCTGGGACCCTGAGATCATGACCTGAGCTGAAACCAAGAGTTGACACTCAACCAACTACACCACCCAGACACCCTACAGCTCACTCTTAATCAAACCACCTCCTTTCCCTGGCTTTGGAGACATCACACCCTCTTAGTTTTTCTCTTCCCTTTTTGGATGTTCTTCCTCAATCTGCTTTTCAAACTCACTGACTTCTAACTTAGCTTATGGTTATGCTTTGAATATGTAAGTATGGACATGGTACAAAATTTGAAAAGTAATATAAGGTGCACAGTGAAAATGAAGTCTCCCTCCAGTCCTGTCCTCCTGCCTCTCTATCCCCAATTTTCTCTAAAAAAAAATCCCTAATACTCATTTCTTAGGTAGTCTATGAGAAAAATTCTAAGCAAACAGAATATGTGCATATATATAAGTATACTTGTCTCTGTACATGTTGTGTATATCTATATCCTTTTTAAAAAGATAGGATAGCATAATATATTAATACATGTACTACTCATACGGTAAGACGATCACATACACATCTGTGTATGTGTGTCTCTCTCGATAAATCTTGGCGACTGCTCTACATTAACACATACAGAGAGAACTCACTCTTTAAGTGGCGTATGGCATTCAGCCCTATGAATGAACTACAGTCTATTTAACTACACTTTACTGATGGACATGTAAGTTACTTCCAATCTTCTCCCATAACAAATAAATACTGGGATAGCATGGTCTTAAAACATATATTTTTATAGATATGTGCAGATACACCTGTAAGATAAATTTCTAAAGAAACAACAATTAGATCTAAGTGTATGTGCATTTTCCCCAAGATTATAAAAATGTCCAAGTACACAGAAAAGTCTGAAAGTGTATAGTGAGCACCTATACACCCACACTTCCATTCTGGGTCATATTTGATATATTTGTTCTTGTCATAGGTCTGTTCATTCCTCTGGCTATCTACCAATCAACTACACATCTTGAATGCATTACAAAATAACTTATAAATGGAAGCACACTTTACCTTTAAACATTTTAGTGGGCATATCATTAATAAGAGTTCAATATTTATTAACAGTTGTTTTTAAAATAAAATTTACATACAGTGAACTGTATGTATTTTAAGTGAACCTTCCCGAAACAAGTTATATATATGCATGCACCTGTGCAATCGAACTCCTAGCAAGACACGAAGTATTACCATCACCACAGAACGTGTCCTCATGCTTCTTCCCAGTCACTATCTGTTCCCACGTGCCCAGTGACAACGACTTTTCTGACCTTTTTTCCCCACCACTGATTAGTCTGTTCTAGAAGTTCACAGAGATAAAAGTATGTATCTATATACACACACACTCTTGTCTGCTTTCATTCAGCACGTTTGTGAGATGCAATTGTGTTGTGTCTATCAGTAGTTCATTCCCTTTTATTGCTGGAATTTATTATCCTAGTTTATGACTATACTCTCAGTTGGTTTACGCTAGAAACATACAAGTCTGTGGGCACAGATCTCCCTTTCTCCTGGGTAGATTACCAGGAACAAAATCACTGGGTCAAAGGGCAGATGTATGAATATGTGCATTTTTAATTTAGCTACATATTGCCAAAATGCCCTCTGGGGTTTTATCATTTTATACTCCAAACCACACATCTGAAAGTTCCTGATTTCCCACATCAACACAGCTGTCATCACTTGGTTCCTAAGAAATTATATCCAGGTCCAGGGACCCCATTATTTGTATATATGCTCACAATCTTACACTTTTCTCTTCAGCACAGTCCTCTTACAGGTGGATCCGTAGAGCCAAATGCATACCAACATTTCACCTCCTAACCAAAACCTAACTCTGCATCTGCCCCACAAATCTGGGGCTTCTTCCCTCAGCCCGTCCACCCAAACGTGTAAGCCAGAGAGCTGGGACTTATTGCTACCATCACACTTCTCTTCAAATCCTTCTCTAAATCAGTCACCACATCCTATCAATTACCTTGTAAAGATTTCCCCAATTCTTGCGTCTCTTGAGCCACCACCATCTGTCCTGACCGGCTGCAACAGACCAGAGTGAGCTCTTCCACTCCCTTTCTGTCCCCTTCACCCGTTCTCCATAGACTGGTGTGAGTGGTACTTACACGGCAAGAAAAATACGGACACGCCACTCTGCTTAAATGTCTATAATGAATTCCTACTGCTTTCAACCTCAAAATCTTTAACACTGTCCACAGGAGGACCCTGTATGACTTCACCCTGACCTACTGTACCTCATTTCACTCTACTCTGAGTTTGCTTTTTAGGCATGATCCACACTAACCTAATCTTTCAGCTCCTCAAACAGGTCATGCTTCCTTTTTACCCCAGGACTTTTGTATATGCTGTTCCCTCTACTTATAAGGTTGTTCCCTACCACATTCTTTGGATTTCCGTTCATTTTTCAGAGCTTGGCTTAAATGTCAATTCCTGAAGAAAGCTTTCTCCAATGCCCACCACCTGACATCCTCAAACCAGGCTCGCCCCATACCCCCCCCACACTAGTACATCTATTCCTGGCATCCCCCAATTCTCCTTCATAGCAGCTATCACAACTCACATAAAATACCTGCACTAAAATCTGTTCAATACTTTCTATCCTGCTAGAAAATAAGCTCAGTGTAGGCACTTATTTTATTTATTTACTTAAGCACCCTATATCCTGCACTCGGCATCCACTCAGCGTACAGATGCTCTTTACAAAAAAGCCAAATACAAATCTGATGTTCTACCACAAATTGGTCTGGACCCACCTACTACATGAACAGCTACCAAATGCCCCACCTGTCAATCATGTAACGGTAATTCAATGATTATTTTACAGATTCCAGTGACTTACTTAATACTAACTTAGTACTCACCTATTGCTAACTTAATACTCTCACTATGTTAATACTAACTCAATACTCTTAGTATGTTACCCTGTGTCCTCTTGCTTTCCCCCTTCTTACCTGTTTGTTTTCTGCCTCCTTGACAGCCTGATTTACATAATTTAAGATCTGACGACAGTGATCTGCAGCTTTCTTCACCTTCTCCCTTTCCACTGGCAATTCTAAGCATGGCAGCAGGGCGGGGCAGGGGTGGGGGTGGAATCCAGATGTAAAATAAAGGAAATCAGAAAGGAACATAAATATAAATATATATGTAAGTGAGATATCATTTTATGTCAACAGTTAGAAGAATATACTATGACCTTGAATATTTTTATACCGGGCTAAAATCTACGGCAGAATCCCAATTCTGATAATCTTTGGACAGATGAGACATCTTATGACAGTACATTAACACACAAATACTCATCTTTAAAAAGAAGCCACTGTATAGAATCCCAAGTTCAAGAAGCTAGGCTTTAAGTCAAGTACCAGACCCCTAGGGAGCGGGTCTCATTCACATTATAACTTACATGAATGGGGCCCCTTCTCCACCTAGAATCTCTCCTGATGCAGAGCCTATGTGATTATGTCTAGTGGACCTGTTAAGCAGTAATTTTTTAATGATAACACAATGAAAAGAAATCCAGAATAAGTTTCTTTGAATTTGAGATTACATTACTTTATTTAGTTGAGAGAGAGAGAGCACGCCAGCATGAGGGGCAGAAGGAAAGGGAGAAGCAGACTCCCCTCTGAGCAAGGAGCCCAGTGCAGGGCTTGATCCCAGGACCCTGGGATCATGACCTGAGCTGAAGGCAGACGCTTAACCAAGTTGAGCTACCCACGCGCCCCCTGAGATTACATTTAAGGAAAGAAAATAGATTATAGCATTTGTATCATTAAAAGATGGAATTCACCAGAATGCGTTGAGATTACACTGAGGCCTACAATGTAAAGAATGCCGAAACTGGAATATTTAAAACTACAATTCTCTGAACAGCAACCTACCTCTATTCAACAGGTATATTAAAGTATAAAAATTCATGTGTATGAGTATTTTCAAATTCTCAGGTGTAAGAAACAGGAGTTTGACTGCATAAAATTATGAATGAGAACGGAGTATGAGACCCTGAAGCTCAGCTGAGAAACCCGGATTCATTTCCTGGTTCAAAACAGGAGAGCAGAGGCGACACAAGCTGGCCGGGCTCAGTGAGGTACGTATACGGACGCAGAGCGGTTCTGCAGCCGGGGTAAGAGTTCTTCAAAGCAAACACGACGTACCCTATTGGAAGAACCGTACCCAAAGTGCACTTAGTCTGGAAAGCACCAGAGAGCCAACACGGCGCCCTTGAGGGGCTAAATTGCTCTCCGCCACAACTACTTAATTCTCCTCGTTACAGGGAAAAAGCAGTCAGAGACAATTTATCAACCAACGAGCACGGCTATGTTCCAACCAAACTTTTTTTACAAAAATAGGTGATAAGCCAGATTTGGCCCACGAGTCGTAGTTTGTCAAACGCTGTATTTAACGTGCTTCTAATGGAGCACATTAAATCAAATAGCCTCAGGAAGACTTGACTGGATCTTGCTAGAAAATGCTGCCAGACTCTGGAAATTGAACCCTTCGGCACCGGGACGCGGCGAGAGATTATTTAGCAGGACATGGGGTTTTCTGTTTTGTTCCTAAGCTTTTTAATTTCAGTGAGAATGCGATACCTGTGTATTTGGCAATATTATCCAACAGAAGAGGGTACTTGGTAAGCCTCTGCATTTGTGTAGGAATGATATCCTTCAGCTGCAGACGACGACACAGAGGATTACTCTCAGCATCCTAAAATTAAAATAAAATAAGTGAATTTGTGATCCTTATTAGGACTATAGTTACCCATCACATGCCATGTATTCCTCATGGATGGGTCTACAACCGTTCTGGTTATTAAATCAAGACTTAAAAAAATAAGGTATACCATGGCCCCCCTATATTTCTGCTTTCTCCTTTACTCACATAATGGGGGTGGGGAGCCTTTATCACTAAGCCAGTGGCTTCTTTCTTATCTAAGCAAAAATTGAGACCAGCCATAACCAACGCTAAGAACTGCTTGCTTGAGATAACACAGTTTTATCTTCACATATTCATTTTCCTCTGACGGGCATTCCTACCAAAAGTTAGTCAGCTGATTTGTTATTTGCCATTCCAATAGGTACAACAGATCATCAGGCTGGATGTACCCCAGCTCATCTCTAATAGGGGGTCTGCAAACTTTAGTAAAGTACCAGGCAATAAATACTTGAGGCTTTGCATGCCATACAGTCTTTGTCACAACTACTCAGCTCTGCTGTTTTAGCACGAAGAGAGCCACAGACAGTAGGTAAATGAATGAACGTGGCCGTGTGTAGTGAAGAGTTCTGAGATGGCCTTCTCGATTCCCACTCTCCAGTGGACCCGCCCTGTATAATCACCTCCCCCGGAATGTGGACAGAACCTGTGAACATGATAGGTTATCACTCATCTGATTAGGTTACTATCAGTTAACTTTGTGTTGATCAGAAAGGAAAGTGTTTCCTAGGGGAGTCTAACTTAATGAGAGGAGCTCTCACAAGAAAGCTGCCAGAGAGACACAATCCTTCTAGCTTGAGAGAAAGGAAACGACTATCATGTCAACTGCCTATGGGGCCGAGTGAGAGAGATACGGGCATTCTCTAGGAGCCGAGAGCAGTTTCCAGCCAACGACAAGACAGCGGTCTTGTTTATACATTTACAAGGACATGAAATCTGTGAACTACCAGGGAGCTTAGAAGAGGACCCCAAGTCTCAGAGGGGAACTGCAGCTCCAGCTGACCCCTTCCTTTCAGCCCGGTGCAGGCATGAAGGGAGGACCCAGTCAAACAGTATCTATACCTCTAAACCACAAGAACTGGGACATGATTCGCTTGCATTAAGTTGCTAAATTTGTGGTAATTTGTTCTACCACAGTAAAAATTTATTACACTGTATTCCAATAAAACCCCACAAAAACAGGCAAGAGGCTGGATAGGAACTGTGGGCCACAGTTTATTGACGCTTGGTAGATACCAATACGTACACCTCAATAAGTATGAGTGCTGGCACACTCTTCTCTGGGCTAGTTATGAACCCATTCTCGTGTTCTGACCACATTATTGTAACAGCTTACATGGGACATTTCCTGACAGTATCTCCACAGCAAGGTGGATTTCTCTGTCAAGTATTTTAACCCTGACATATACTCTTTATTATTTACCATTGCAAAATCACCCTTTTACTCTCCAGGAATTTTAAGAGCTAACATATGGCTTTAAAAAGGGTTAACATAATCCTTGTAAGACTCTTAGTCTTAGAATTCCTATCTGATAAAAAAAAATTGCATTTTTTTTTCTTTCATGACTCACTCAACTCACTTGCACAAAGGTCTGGAATCGAGAATCCTTTTTCTGACGAGACTTGATCATTTCCAGGGCAAAAGGTTGGTTACTGCAAAAGGTAGCAGCAGCGTGCTTCAACTTGTCCTCCCCTGGTCCACTGAACTGTGCCAAGAATGCAAAGAACACAACAAAGAATGGCAGACTGAGCTTATCTAAAGCCAGGCAAAGTGAGAGACAACCACGATCCTTCTGATATTCCACTAAGTTCTCTCAAGTGACAAGAAACGGAGACCTACATATCTCTGTGAACTATCAATGTTTCTCCATTAAGAAGGTCAGATGCTGACACAACCAGACCTTTTCTGATCACATTCCAATGTTTTCCTGCTCACAGCCTCCCACAACTAATTACCTTTCCAGTCTAGACCTCTTCTAAATTAAACAAAAGAAAAGTTAACACTGGGCGAATAGGAGACGCAAAAGGCTTAAGGACTGAGATTAATATTCGATTTTCTTAGAATCTGACAGCTTCACAAAAGTTACTAACTGCTCCAGGAAGAAAATCGGTGGGATTCTAATTGATGCTTTACTGTATCATACTACAGTATAATACTGTATCATACTAAAGATTTTCTGTTTCAGGGTCACCTGGGTGGCTCAGTCGGTTGAGTATCCAACTCTTGGTTTTGGGTCAACTCATGATCTCAGGGTCCTGGGATCAAGACCCAAGTCAGGCTCCATACTCAGTGCGGAGTCTGCTCAAGATTCTCTCTCTCTCCCCCTCACCCCACTCATGCTCTCCCCCTCTTGAAAAAGGATGGATAGATAAATCTTTAAAAAAAAAAATTCTATTTCAAGTTGAGTAGTGTGCTACCCATCCAAGAGAACTCAGTTACAACTTTCACTGCTATGCTGAGCTCAAGAAACAACATGAGCCACACTATCACCAAGTAGCCATAGAGTAAGCTAGATTTTTAAAGGAAGTTAAGTCTCCTTAATAACAATAATGCCAGATGGGCCTCGAGAAGACGCCTTGGAAAGCTGAATAAATGCAAGATGAGAGCGGACTGTGATCCCCGGATCCTTCCTATGAGGCTGAGAGAAGATCTCCTATGTGATTAGCAGATTCTCAGCCATAATCTTAACATCAACGAAAGAAGTATTATGAACACTGTTTTTATCAACTTTCTAGTATTCTATGTTATAAAAAGTTATCATTGTACAGTTACCAAAATCTGTGGCATTTCCTCAAGCTATCTGCATAATGAAGTCAATTTCCGTGGGCATATCTGAACAGTTCCTGTGCAACCTGTGTTAACATTCTGAGAACGAGGTCATATGCTTCACCATTACGCACAGCCTTAACTACAGTACTTTCTTTAAAAAATTTTGGATCAAACCGGGGCACCTGGGTGCCTCAAGTTAAGCTTCTGCCTTCAGCTCAGGTCATGATCTCAGGGTCCTGGGATCAAGCCCCACATAGGGCTCTCTGCTTGGCAGGGAGCCTGCTTCCCCCACCCCCTCTGCCTGCCTCTCTGCTGACTTGTGATCTCTCTCTGCGTCAAATAAATAAATAAATAAATAAAATCTTAAAAAAAAAATTGTTTTGGATCAGACCCACTTTCCCCTGGGAAAATTTTCTATACGTCCTAGTGTGGGTCTCTCTATTGTATTTTCCCGTAAGAACCTGCACTCTCCCTTTCTTTAACTCTTATCACACTTGAAGGGACCAATGACTGTTTTCCTGCTGGTTCTAAGTGCCACCCAGGCACGTGGCTCCTGCCATGTCCACTGTGATTGCTACCATCCCCCAAGCACCTCGAACAGTGTACACACCGCGGGGTACATTCTCAAACAGTCGGACAGAAGAACAGAATGGGACAAACAGCTATGGCAGTCTTGGAGCTCTTTCCTTACACTGTGAAAAAGATTAAGTACTTCTCACTTTCCTACTTTTGTGATGGTGGCTCTGGATCTACAACTATTTAATGTTTTACAGCAGAATTCTGAAATTTGGACAAGAGAAGACAGTGAAAATTCTGTGTTAGTTAAATTATTTTTATCAAGATTCATTTCACTCTCTATTCATTAAAACACAGAGATTAATATCCTGAATTTGATGAAAAAAGAGAACTTAGTTCGAACGAGCACTTATTAAAAAATATTAACGAAAAAAACATACTAACTACAAGAATACATACTTGGACCCCTTTCATCTTTACAGTAGCTGTGCAAAATGGATGAGTTTGCATATTTGGAAAGATTAATTTCTCAACCTTGAATCTGATCTTCCAGTGTCTATAGCAACAGTAAAATGAAATAGCCAATTTCCTTACCCAGATCAGCAAGTCTTCCCCAATCTGATCAATAACTGAGGTCTCATTCCTCTTTCGAACAGCCTTCATTTGCTCATTCAATCCAACTAAGCGGGGGGCGGGGGGACACAACGGGAAAATAATTAAGCATACACTCATTTTGGTCTGCATTACTGTCTGTACCGAGAAACCAAAATTTTCCAAAAAAGGATTTTCATAGTAGTTTAGCTGCCTCTAGCCTCTTTAAATACAAATCTGAATACAATTCTTATGCATACAGATATCTGTGAGCTCTATCTGAAAAACAGATGCCAAAGCATAAAACAATGTGGAAACTAGCACAATACATACAGTATAGCTACATCAAATATGCATTTAACTTCAAGACCCCATCATAACTATGCTCCTCAAGAAATCTGAATAGAACAGGTGATTCCGTCCACTGTTCCTCTCAAAATGTGTATGTTCACAGGCAGTGGATATAATCAATCTGAACTTGTCAATGCATGCTGGTGAAGCCCAAGATCACCCACAAAGACATAAAAGGCACCAATTTGGTAGGCAGGTGTTGGCAGGTGGTGACGGCATCCTTGACGAAAGAAAGCTTGAGAATTAAGGATCACAGAGAAGCAGTGACTTACAGAGAGAGGAACTGTGTCTACAAAGTCTGAGATGACTATAACCACAGAAAGCCAGCAAGGTAGAATTTTTTATGTATTTACTCAAGCATTTTAAGTAACAACAAAAGAATTCCTGAAAATTACCCCATCGTGAAATTATACACTGTATATTACATATACTACACACACACACACACACAAATTATATGATATATATATATATTTAAAAACATATACACTGTAATTGATAAGAAATTTCCATGGGTAATTTTAACTATTCATACTTTTCATCTTAGACATTAACTTTAGACCCTAAGTCCTGTGGTAACAATTTATATACAAAAGGCTGACAGTGCCAGTGGGTGTCTAGGGAGGGAAGTATTCAAGCATCTGATCACTTCTTTATGTTATGTGCTCACATATAATTATATAATTTCAGGAATGCTAACATGAATACCCTTAGAAGATTTTATTGCTATGGTGCTTTTATATACTCACAATCTTTCATCTATTAAAAATGTTAGGGACAAAGATGAGAGTCGATTTTTCTTACTATGAAGTTGAAGAATATCTTCCAAGTTTGAAAAAATTTTCCGTAGTTCTGAAGGTGACAGAATTCCTTCTCTAGACACTCGCTGGTAGAATACTTGATCAAGAACCTTCAGTGTTCGAACATGAGCTCTTTCAGTGTAGAACAGTTCTAAGCAAAAAAAAAAAAAAAAAAAAAAAAAAGGAAATTGAAATATTACCTCATTTAGAGTAATTCCATGAGACCAAACACAGGCTTTAGCTGGAATTAGGCAGCAAATGAGCTCTATAATAATTATTTATAGTTTTGAAAGGATGTAGTATCTCTCATGTCACTTTCTTGATTCCATGAGACCCTCCTGCATACTGGCTCTAAGAGCTGAATGTTGCCAAATGAAAAATATCATTCAAAACTATTCTGGGGGTACCTGGGTGGCTCAGGTCATGATCCCTGGGATGGAGCCCCACGTTGGGCTCCCTGCTTATGGGAGAGTCTGCTTACCCCTCCCCTTCAGCCCCTCCCCCCACTCCTGCTCTCTCTCTCTCAAATAAATAAATCTTCAAAACAAAAAACCCCGGGGCTCCTGGGTGGCTCAGTGGGTTAAAGCCTCTGCCTTCGGCTCAGGTCATGATCCCAGGATCCTGGGATCGAGTCCTGCATCAGGCTCTCTGCTCAGCAGGGAGCCTGCTTCCTCCTCTCTCTCTGCCTGCCTCTCTGCCTACTTGTGATCTCTGTCAAATAAATAAATAAACAATCTTAAAAAAAAAACCACCAAAACTATTCTGTATATTAAAGTTGATAATGCACTGCAAAATCCTGTCTTTTCACAATACTACCCACCAATCACAGCTACAACATCAGAAAGCCGTAAGCCCAAACAGCATATACCCTTTCAATTGAGCCCTCTTCAGAAAGAGCAGTACTTTTATCTAATTTGCCTATAAACCCTCATTTCTGAGGCCAGACTTGTTATTTCACTAACCTCAAAGTTACCAGACACAGGAAAGGTATTTTTTTTTTAAGATTTTTTAATTTATTGTTTTGATAGAGAGACACAGCAAGAGAGGGAACACAGGCAGGGGAAGTGGGAAAGGGAGAACAGGCTTCCCATGGAGCAAGGAGCCCAAGGTGGGGCTTGATCCCAGGACCCTGGGATCATGACCTGAGCCAAAGGCAGATGCCTACCAATTGAGCTACCCAGGCGCCCCAGGAAGAGTATTTATTTTAAATCGCATCCTGAAGACAGCGTCCATGTCACCCACATCTCTGTCACATACATGCTAGGGTAAAATAAAGAACACTGCAGTAGGATAAAGGGACACCTGGATCCCAGTTTTCTCCCTATCACTTATCAGCTAGCTATATGCTCTTGATTAATTCAATCAATCACGCTGAGCCTGAGCTTCCTCATTTATAATCTGTGCATGAAAATAACTTAGCATGAAAGTAAAGCGGCAGACCAAGGTTGTCTTAATGACTGGTCAAGATCCATAAAGGTATGAATCTTAAATATCCTGAGAGCTAAACACCTTTTCCTCTTAAATTATCATTAAGAATCACAGAATCATTTGCGTTTTTTGGGTTGGAAAGCTCAAGGATCATCTATCTAGTTTAATTTCTCTTTGTATAGAACAAGAGGCCTGCAGAAATTTGGAAGCAAACTGCAAAGCTCAGGGGCTTGTTTTAGTCTAATAAAACTCACTGTATGTGAACAGTAATTAAACTCACCATTAATTACTTCCTGTCTTTTGATCTCAGAAGGCTTTAGTCCCAGTAACACTTCTCGACTAACAAGCTGTTGCCAATTGGGTGGATCCGTCTCTAAGTCATTTTCAAACTGTTCATCCTCACTTTGACTTTCTCCAAAAGCTATGCTGTCAAACCTGATGAAAAAAAAAAACAAAAACGATGAATTCTATTTGAGAACATCAGATGGACAATGGGAAATAGCACAGGTTTTTATATTAAAGTACATAAGTCATATTTCTGAAGTAGTACTTAGCATAGGGCCAAAACATCTCTGTCTCCTGCAAAATGACTTACATGTGTTATATATACCTCTATAAATATCCTTTGAATGATTTCTGAAATTTTTCTTTTATACTATCTAACAGATTTGTGTACATGTTTTCTTTTCCTTTAAAACTAGGATGTTTGAGAACAAAGATATATTTTTTAAAATATGCCTCTAATGAAAGCTACTTTAGGATTACTCACTTTCGAAAGGGCTTTGGTGTCCCATGTTCAGTCACCCTAAAACAATGGAGAACAAAAGAATCAACATGAAAACAAAATGGTAATCAAGAAATTTATGCCAAGGGTCCCGAACACAAAAGAAGACATCCAGATGGCCAACGGACATAAGAAAAGATATCCAGCATCACTCCTCATCAGGGTAATGTAAATCAAAAGCACAATGAGACATCACCTTGTCAGAACGGCTAGTATCAAAAAGACAAGAAATAACAAATGTCCTTCAGAATGTGGAGAAACAGGAGCCTGTGTGCACCATTGGAGGGAATGTAAACTGGTACAGCCACTGTGGGAAACAGTACAGAGGCTCTTCAAAAAATTAAAAATAGAAATGCCATACAATCTAGTGAGTCCACTACTGGATATTTACCCAGAGAAAACTAAAACACTAATTTCAAAAGATATATGCACCGCAACATTTATTACAGCATGGTTTGCAATAGCCAAGATATGGAAGGAACTTAAGCAGTTCTTAACCTCCCTAGCCCCAAAGATACCACTGAATTACCTTTCTACTTCCCATTCCTCCTCCTGCACTTGGTCTAGGGGAGGAGGTGGAAAATCAAAGACGGTATTGGGAGTCCGAGGGGTGCTATCCACACAGTCTCCAGACGCTGGTGTTTCTCCAACTTGTTTTGATCCTGAGAAGATAAAATTTGGAGACTCTGATGGTGCTAATGAAGATAATGATTCCCCCCAAAAAATTCCCCAAAGAGAACTTCTGCCTATCCACAGCCACATTCTTATTTAAACAACTGCATGTTAGCCACAACCAAAATTCCATTATACAACATTTTAAAATGCCCTAAAAAAACCACCATGAATATAATTTTTAAGCAACTTTAAAAAAATCAACACACTGGAGTGCCTGGGTGGCTCAGTCAGTTAAGCCTCAGACTTGGTTTCAGTTCAGGACATGATCTCAGGGTCGTAAGCCTGAGCCCCGCGTGGAATGCTACACTGGGCATGGAGTCAGCTTGAGAGTCCCTCCCTCTCCCTCCACTCTTCCCCCTATGCACATGCACACACTTACACTCTCTCTCAAATAAATAAATAAATAAAACCTTTAAACATCAACATAAGAATGGAAACAACTCAGAGGAGCA
The DNA here is from genome assembly GCF_902655055.1 of Lutra lutra. NCBI lineage: Eukaryota > Metazoa > Chordata > Mammalia > Carnivora > Mustelidae > Lutra > Lutra lutra. The sequence continues at coordinate 16,301,852 of NC_062287.1, read as the reverse complement.
TATGATGAGGAGAAACATTTCTATCCCCTGTGCTAATCTTCTTAATCTAAATTTTGCTTATTATGGTGGTCTAATTCGAAATAAGAACCTCATAATTCTTTTTCTTAATTTACTATCTTTAGGTAATATCTATTTCTTCCTCCTCTGAGGATTCTGCCCACTTATACTTCCCACCTTCACTTTCCCCCATTTCTTCCCAGTGTTTAATGATATTATTATTCCTAGTTGGGTTAATGCTTACTACCTAAGTTTAAATGACAGAGTTATATCTATACTTGCTCCATAAAGGAGTTAGTACCTTAACTCTCTTCTACATCAAATTAGGTATTTAATATCCTTATCCTTCCATTTAATTATATTTCCTTCCACCTACCTTTCAGTTCTTTCCACCACTTTTTACTTGTGTCATTAGGACTTTTTACATTTCTATGATCTGTGGCCACAACTAAATATTCTGTGCCTTGCCTATGTGGTTGATTCTGAAAGTCTAAAAACCCAGAGTGCTTGCATGACTATTGCCAGTCTATATATGGTCATACACAAAATACAACACAGAATTTATTACACATACATATTATTCCTGCCAGGTCAGGAGGTATGTTAGTTAGGATTATGTTTCCTTTTCTGCTGGTCCAATGATGCAACTCTTGGGTCACTTGAAATAGAATGTTCATTCTATCAAGGTCAAATATGCCATCAGTTATTTCAAGATTATGCCACTTTTTATTCTGTTTTACATTTCTTCCTTTCCTCACATCCCCCGTCCTCCCTTCCCTCCTTCCTTCCTTGTATGGTGGCCACAGCTGAGTAATCTCCAATGGTATATTTTGTTCCACATTTAAATCATGACTTAGCTTTCTTGAACAACTTTGTTTTTCCTTAGCATTTTCAAACGACTTTATTGCTGTCAAAGCACTATCATTTTATCAAGTCTCAGATTTCTTCATTTGGTATATCATACTACAAAACTGCTTTAAAATCTCCCTTTTTCTTATTCCCTAGTCCTTGTATTCCCATTTGGAGCAGTTGCTCCCTTGGACCTAACTATCGTCCAAGACCTGCCTGCCCTTCACCACTTCCCTGGGATGTTTCTACTATTTCCTGAACCCCATAACATCTTCTTCCTTCATTTCTCTCTCATTTTGCTGGAGTGTGTATCTTCAAATCATGTTCAAGGAAATGGTGCATTTCAGTTAACATTTGAATCCTGGCATATCTGAAAATGTCTTAGTATCTTCCTTCATTTCTGATGGGTAATTTGGATGGACACAGAATTCTAAGTTCAATAATTTTCTCTCAGTAAGTTGCACGGCCTGGCTTCCTTGTATTCTAGCCCCTGGTGTGAGAATGAGAAATATGATGTGGCATAATTCCCATTTTTCTTCCCTTTAAAGCTTTCAGGGCTCTCTATCTCTGGTGTATCGAAATTTCCAGAGATAGTCTAGGTATCGCTCTTGTTCTTATTACTGTTATTATTCATCATAGGTGGTTCCCAGTCAACCTTTTCTGTCTGAAGACAAGTCTTCTTCCCGTTAAGATGGTTTCTTCTATCATTTCTCCAACTGCCTCTCCTCCACGTCCTCTGCTGATCTTTCATCAGAGAGACAGACATTGGACCTTTCGCTACATAACTCTTCTCTCTCCGATTTCTATCTCTCAACATTTCTGATATATGTTCTCAAATATCTCCTTGACTTTATTTTTAGGGGCTTATTTTTTTTTTTTAAACTCTTGGCAGCTGTGGTGGTTTGAAAATATGTGCACAAATTCTTTGCTACTCCTCCCTCCCTTCAGGGGCAGAGCCCAATTCCTCCCTGCGTGAGCGTGAGCTAGATTTAGGGGCTGCTTCTAACTTGCTGAAGTGAAAATGTGCGCCCACAGAGACGAAGTCATTGAAGGTATGGGGGGGGCCCCTTTCTTGCTCTCTCTTTTGGATGACTTTGGGGGAAGTCAGCTACCATGGCATCATGGAACATTCAAGCAGTTCTACAGAGAAGCCCATATGGTGAGGAGTCAAGGCCTCCAGGAAGGAGCCAGGCCTCTCTGCCACCAGCCACCTGCGTGAGCGCAGAAGTACGTCTCTGGCCCCAGCTGCGTTTTCGGATGACTGACATCTTGACTGCAATCACAGGACAGACAGAATTGCCCAGCCAAGATGCTCTCGTGTTCCTCAGCCACCAAAAATGTGAACTATTAAGTGTTTTTTGGGTTAAGTTACAAAGTTTTGAGATAGTTTTTCAGAAAGCAGTTAATAACAAATACAGTAGTTTTGTATTGTATTGTATTGTATTGTATTATAGTAATAGTTATATTAAGACATTTATTTTTGGTCTCTGAATACTTTTTTTCATAGCATTATTATTCTTGTTTCACAGATATAATAATTTTTAAAATTTCCTCAAGTATACTATCTAATTTAGAGGTTACTTTTTTAAGTTCTTGTCTTTTACCTAAATTATTGTTTTCTGCTAGGGGCAGTTTTCCTGTTTATTTTGTATTCTCTTTTTTATGTCATTAATAAGCTTGGCATTATATATTATCTTAGGTATTGATTCTAACAAGCAAATTTTGCCTTGAGTGAGTCATACCATTCCTATCTGAGAATGCAAGACTGGGAAGCTGCTGGGGCTTTCTTTTGCAGCTGTATGAAGTTGGTCCATTTCAGCTGGGAGCTCTCTGAGCAGGGTGAGACCCTGGCATGTTTAGTGTCAGGCTTTAGGCTCCATATGTTAGAACTCCAGGGCACTGTATCATGGAGGACTTACCCTTCCTACACAACTCATTCAACTCCCTAGAAGAGAGCACACCATTTTCTTTGGTACATAAATAACAGACGGCTCATATTCTACCATACACGGATCAGGAACTGCTGACATCATTGTTTTGATTACAGACCTTCAATTAATTCATTATTTCCAGCTTTACTTCTTACTCATGCACTCTAGAAGACATGCCAACTCAGAGCCCAAAGTCTCTCCGGAGTTCTAATGGGCAGACTGGCTCCCACCTGGGATTCCCTGAACAGAATTATGGACTCTGGCTTCCTCTATGTTGTTTTATCCTTCCAATTGCCCACTTCTAATCTCCCCCAAATTTGTTGAAATCTCTTGCTTGTTGGTAACATCTTCCCTTCTTCTACTTCCTTTCTCTTCGTGTTTTTTATTTAGTTGCTATTGGTTACCTATCTGCCTTGTTTTCATTTCAATGAGAGCTGGGAGCCATGAATTCAAGCATGTACTCAACCCAACATCTTCAGAATTCCATATAAGATAAAACCTCCAGATTTCCTATAAATGTCACCCCTCCTTCTTTGTTTTAAATCCATGCCCCCCTCTCACCGCCCGTTCTGCTACAACACTCTCAAACAGAGACAGATGTTTCCCACATACAGTGTGTACTTCAGGGTGGAGATGAGACAGATATCCTTGCTCCTCTATACTCCTTTTAGACCATTATCTTGCTTTCTTATAAAAATGCCTTGCCGCACTGAGGCTCTCACTTCTAGGTATTATCATATGCTCTTCCTCCTCATGACAATCATCTAGCAATACTGAACCTTTGGCTGCTGGCTCATAGTTTTCCTCTCCCTGCTAGTATCACATGAGGTGACCTCAAAACTCAGGGATGTTAAGGTATTTCAAACTCCTGGTTTCTTGGTTCCCTACTTTCTTCATCTCTAATAACTTCACCTAGGCCTCTTCAGTGACCACTCCCACAGCTTTATCCTTGACCTTGTCACCAGAAATTGAAGTGCTTCCAAAATCACTAATATAGATAGGCCTTCACTTCTCCAAATAAAATCAGTGATTCGCCCAGCTCACTTGCTTAAGAAACCCATTAAGACAAGTACAAAGAAATATGGTAATAAGTTCTTTTCCCAATGACCTATAATTACTTCACATCTTTCTCTACTCTTAAAGTCCCCTTGCCCTCCTAAGCCTTCTCTCTCTGCTAATAACCTTGACCTTCACATATACTCTGCCTTTCATCTCCACTCTCCTTCTCAAAACTTTGTCCTACTAGTTATATACAAGTCTGCCACCTACATCTTCAATCTCTTTCTCTCTCCCATTACTGAGTCTGGCACAATTTCAATTTTTATGTATGTGACTATCCCCCCGTGAGACTAAGCGGCACAGAGCTAGAATCTCTGTATAATTACTGTGTGCGAACATCTGATACAAAGTTAATGCCTGAGAGAGAGCTCAGTCAGTATTTCTGAATTGATGAAAACTCAAAATTATCATTCAGCATGGATTTATCACTGGCTATAGAACATTAAAATGTGAAATTAAATTAAATCAAATTAGGATTTTTTTTTTAAAGGTTTTATTTATTTGACAGAGATCACAAGTAGGCAGAGAGGCAGGCAGAGAGAGAGGAGGAAGCAGGCTCCCCGCCGAGCAGAGGGCCCGATTCAGGGCTCGATCCCAGGACCCTGGGATCATGACCTGAGCCGAAGGCAGAGGCTTTAACCCACTGAGCCACCCAGGCGCCCCTCAAATTAGGATTCTTAATTAAAATAATGTGCCACTCTGTTTCTCACTTAGTGTGATTGTTGTAAAATCTCAATACCTAGTTAAGTCGCACTACAGCACTAGCTTACCTGTATCGTTCTCTTTCCCTCCTTCCTGGGCAAGAGTGGCCCCTGTTGCCACAGAGGACATGGAATTGGCTGGCAGGTATCCGACATCTGTTCCTTCACCTGCTAACCCACTCTGGCGCAACTTAGCAGGGTCCGGAGGCTCAGGACTCACAGAAGAGGGTGTGGATAAGTGCTTCGGGTGCCGCTGTTTCTGCAGCTCCATGGCTCTGCCAACTGAACAGAAAGCAAGAGTTAACAACCTGTGTTTCAAAAAAGCTTAAAAAAAAAAAAGATGATGTAAAGGATCTAAAAAAAACGTCTGGAACATGGCAGGCTCCAGAAAATATGGATTATTGCAGAGTGAGGGATAGATAGGAAGAAATGGCAGAAGAAAGGAAGGAGAGAGAAAGAGAAAAAGAGAGAGAGAGAGCAAACGCAAGGAAGAAAAGAGAAGAAAGGGAAGAGGAAGGAAGAAAGAGGGAAAGAAAGAGAGGAAGGCAGGGGAAGGTAAAGGAGGGCTGAAGAGAAGGGAGAAGGTGGAAGATGAGGGGGAAAGACAGGAGGGAGAAAAGGAGATGAGAGCAATGGTGGGGGCAGGAATGCTGAGACAGAGGCACACTGAACTCCCCAACATCAGCACAACATGCCTCAGAGACTACGGAGATTGCTTGCAGCCTGCTCACTAACCCTGTTCACCTGTCCACATCAGGAACCACAAGAGGCGAAAACACATGCATGTCATCATCGCCCACATCACCGCACACTCTCACACAGCTCTGGAAATCTGTAATCCTAAAATTCTTCCTTCCCTCATTCCTAAATCCTTCTTCTACATCCCTTGAAACTCATGGTCAGCATCGGCGAGGTATTCCATTCTCCTCAACCTCCTGGGAATTGCCTTCCTCTTCTCAGTGTTTCTCAACAAGGGGCGCTACTGGTATCCGATGGAGAATTCCTCATGGTGCGTAACGACCACTGTCACTGTACCACAATACGACCCCCACTCCGACCTGGCCAATATTTTCAAACATGGTGCAGCCCAGTTGAAGACCACTACGTGACCTGATTTCCCTCCCTGAGGTACCACCCTCCCTATTTCTCCCCAGATCAGTGGGCTGATCTCTCTCCATTAGGCCTGAGTGGAGGGAGGTTAGGAAATAAAGCATAGCGGAGAGGTGGAGAAACTGCAGAAGTGTGGAGAGGAAGTAACATGTATACAGGAAGACAAAACAAAGAATGGCGCAGAAGTACGTGCATGCTTTGTTTTGTTTTTTTTTTTTTTTTTTAAATTTAACAAACAGCAGCTGAATACAAACAAAATCAGAATAGGTAAGTAAATTATGTTCTGGACGACTGCTAGGATGCTGCCACGAAAGATGTTTCAGATACCCTCATCTCCCACATGAGGAGACAACCTCGAATGCAAACAAGGGACATCGGAAGCTCAGTGGGATCATTTCAAGAGCACCTTTCTCCAGCAATTCATCTAGCTAACTGAGCCTCTGAAGGGAAGACGGTGAGGGGTGGTGAGAACGCCGCTTTTCCGACTTAACATACTTGCACTGTTGTCCTGACGGCTTGGTCTCCTTGGGGGTCCCAGGATGCTGGGGAATCCTCTGCGCTTCCCTTTTTCTTCGCCTTCTCGATCTTTCTTCATACTCTGCTAGAGTTGAGGGTAAGAGATACATAAGAGAGTAGATTCCTTTGCGGCTTTCAAACACACAAACACAATTCTATGGGCAGCTGGAAGCAGTGGTTAAACAGGAGTGAAGGACACTCACACATGGCGCTCAGTAGAGGCCGGCATGGGGTACCGTGCACACATCAAACTCAGGATGTCTTTTCAACCCCTTTAGAGCTGGGAATTTTGGAAAACCAAGAGGTGCTTTTATAACACATCTACCGGGAGCTTGATCCAACCAATTCATCCATCCGTTGAGCAAGTACTTGATAAGCTCTTAATGTGTGAGGGCGCTGTGCTAAAAGCTGGGGATACGATGAAGGAGGCCCTCGGCCTCACAGAGCTCCACAGCCTCACAAAAAGTAAACAGACACATCCATAATGACAAACTGTGACAGGTGCCATCCAAGGAAAGACGAAGGCCGTGACAGGGTGGGGATGGTACTCTGTATAAAGTGCCATGTGTGCCCCTCACACATCTCACCATTACTTCACATGCCGGGACTTCCTGCTAGATTTCTGAGTTTCTTTTCCTTTTTTTTTTCCCTCCAAGATTTTATTTATTTATTTGACCGGGGGTGGGGGGTGGGGGGGTGGAGCAAAGAGCCTGATGTGGGGCTTGATCCCAAGATCTGAGTTGAAGGTAGATGCCTAATGACTGAACCACCCAAGTGCCCCAGTTTCTTGAGTTTCTTGAGAACACGGGCCATACTGCACACCTATCAGCAGGCCTAGCGCTAGCCTGCTGAAACCGTAAGGACTACGTAAGAAGGGAAGCACTGCAACCTAGGTCAAGAAGCATGGAGGCCTGAACACATAATTATGCAGTCTTACCTTGATTTTTGGAAGGAATCCAATCCGACCCCGCTTGTGCTCCAAATTTCGAGGTTCTTTCACTTTTACCCCCAAATGCTTCATGTACATAAGGATAACATACTGCATTGTTGAACTGGAGGGAAAAGATGAAGTCAAGTAAGAATTCTGAGAAGGGAGGGTGGACAGAATAAAGATATCAAATGGCTTCAAAATGGATTCCAATGCTGGAATCTTTAGAATTCACTCATCAAGTAAAAAACTAAGGAGGTATCTATTCGTTGCATATCGAAAAGGATTTTACTCTAGACACTAGAATATCAGGCAAATAAAACTGAGGCCACCAGAGGGAGACAGTCTGAATTTTGAAGTTATAAGAAAGAAATTCTAATTTTAGACTTAAAGGAGAAAAGATAGTTTCTTTTTTTCATAAAATTCTAGGGGGGAAATAACCCAGCTATATTACCTCTTATCTTCTTCTACAGCCTGAGCAGTCATCCTAAAATAAAAATATTTCAAAATTAAACACTGACATTTAATGAAAGAACCGCTACTGATTAACTCAGACACCCGAAACAACGGAACTGTACCGGGTGCTTTGGGCCGCCCTCAATCTCTATCACCGGGTATAAAACAGCAAAAGAACTCAAACCCCTCAAGGGACCACAGGCTTTTCTCACTCAGGTCATCAACTGTCAATATTCTCTGGCCTGCAACAGTTTCAAAACCTATGAACAGAAACCACTCAAAGTGCTCGACCTGTTTTTGATCAGTTGCAAATTCTACAGTTACTCATTTTACCAATACCCAGAAAAAGAAACACAAGAACTTTTCTAAACCATCAGCAAAAATTAAAAATTTTACATTAAGACCCCAGTACATAGCTCCACACACACAATGCGACACCCCTTCTGAGTTTGCTCACAGTGCGCTCTAAGCATCACGAGCATCTCAGGAGAGAGGACACATCCACACATACTTCTGTGACTTACAACACTTCTTCAATTTTGGCAACGATCTGCTCCGCACATGCCCGTTCCTTCTCCAAAGTTACCCGGTCCTTCTCCCGCTCCGCGTCAAGTTTAGTCAGTTCGCTTTCAGCCAAGGTCAGCCCCATGCTACGCTTCTGCCTGGAGGGAACAGGACAAACTTCCTGAGGTGGCCTGGAGAAGAATGATCTCCCTCTGGAGATGCTTCACTAGAGTTTCCACAGCTATGAGTTTCTAGCAATAGGCAAAATATCACAGTTTTCTATCCTGGGGCCCCAGTCACCTAGGACACCAGAGAAAAAGACTTCTAGGGCGATCACAGAACACACACACATGCTGAGGGAGCACACCTGGCCTAGAGGAGCGGTGAGCTCAAATCCTGAAAGCCTGTGGAATGGGGACTATGGACTCAGCGCCACACCAGCTCTTTGGCTCCAGGTGTTCATTTATGTTTTAATCACAGTGATGAAGGCTACATGCTAGGCCAAGGACTTAATGTGTAACCTTTCCCACCTAAAAAGAAGGTTAATTCAGAATGGCCATATCGGCTTATATCACCCACCAAGCTTACCGAAAATCTTCCAAGTGCCTCTGAACTTCTGGGTGGACTCTTTCCTGCATAGTTTGGATATAGTGGCGATGTAGATCCTCGGGTATAAGCTCAGGTCTTCTTTTTTCTGGATAAAGAAAAGGCAAGGAGATATGCGATTTAAACGTATACTCTGTGCATTACAATTGGCAACATATCAATGCTATTTGGTGCAAACCTGGAGAAGGACAAAGAGAAGGTCTTTACTACATTTTATATATTTTACCTCATAACGCAGATTTCATATACTATCCTTTAAATGTATTACAGACTCTCCTTCCGTTGTGATTCAGAAGCCCTACTGGTCACCACATGACCAATAAAACCTTGAGAGATGAGCTGAGCTACAATTCTACAGAGATGTAATTCTCCAGGATACAGACGCTCCACACTTACCAAGATCTACCGATATTTCATCAGGCACAGAAACTTTCAGGTGCTGAAACAAAAATGCAAACAAAAAGTCAAACATCACTAAGGACTTTCCAAGATGTATGTATAAGTACTTGGATAAAGTGGAGACATGCGACCTGGACAGCTCTATCTGCTCACATGCAGATACAAGTTCACTTATCCCATCCGAATGTCACAACTCTAAAAGGTCCCACTGTTTAAACTCGGAAAAAACCCTTTCCCCAAGGATCATGCTATATGGGAAATATGTGTAGTCACTGGTTAGTACACTCAGTTATACATCATTCGAATCAATAGTTAGGCTAAAACCTAAACTATGTATATATTGTATGGAAAATGTAGTCACACATAATCATGACTTTTTTTTGCTATATTTGAGCTACTACTACTGCCCACATATTGCCAGTAATTTCCTATGTAAAGTTAAAGAACCCTCACAACATTCACGCCCCAATGAGGAGGTATTGGATGTCAATGTTGAGGCTTTGGAATATTAAATTGCCAATAACCATCTGTAGTTTTTACTGTTGCACCGACTAAGGTAACTGAGTCATAATTAACTTCTACTTAGCTCAGATTTCCCCCATAATAACTGCAGTTTCTGGTCCCATTACCACATAGTTGTCTTTTCTCTCTCATTAATCTGGGAAATGTCTCAGGGAAAAAAATTATTTTGCATCTAGAGAAATAATCTTAACCTCTTGTATATCTACTTAAGTCATCTACTTCCAGAACTTAAACAATTCCTGTAAGATCTAAAGCATTACATTTGAAAATAAGTCACTGCTGAAAATTATAAGATCTCTAATATTTTTCTGAATAACAGTGAAATAGATGTCAAAGCTTTCTCTTTAACTGAAGTTGCCACACAGTAGCTCAAATTAACCACCCTAGAAGTACTGCTAGCACAAATGCAAAAAAAGATTTACGTGCTTGTTTCTGTATTTATATGAAATAAATATCACTAGTGGTATAAAAGAATAATTAGCAAATAAATCTATCAGGGTTCTTACACTTTAATGGTCATAAATTTAATACAGCAAAATAATGATCTGAATTAGCTTGGAGCTCTTAAGAAATGTGAATTAACTCCTGGGGATTTACCCAAAGTAAATGAAAACACTAATTCAAAAAGATATATGCAGCCCATGCTTATCGCAGCTTTATTTACAATAGCCAAGATACAGAAGCAACCTAAGTGTCCATCGGCAGATGAATGAATAAAGATGTGGTAGATACACATAATGGAATATTACTCAGCCGTACAAAAACAACAACTAGCCATTCACAACAACATGGATGGACCAAGTGGGTATTATGCTAAGGAAAATGGTCCAGCCAGAGAAGACAAATACCATACGATTGTACTTTATGTGAAATCTAAAAACTAAAACCAATGAGCAAACAAACACACAAAAAGAACAGAGCAGACTGTGGCTGCTCTGGGTAAATGGGGTGGAAGACAGGTGAAATGAGTGGTAGGGATTAAGCGGTACAAACATGCAATTTTAAAATAAATAAGTGGGGCGCCTGGGTGGCTCAGTGGGTTAAGCCTCTGCCTTTGGCTCAGGTCATGATCTCAGGGTCCTGGGATCGAGCCCCCCATCAGGCTCTCTGCTCGGCAGGGAACCTGCTTCCTCCTCTCTCTCTGCCTGCCTCTCTGCCTACTTGTGATCTCTCTCTCTCTGTTAAATAAATATTTAAAAAATTAAATTAAATTAAAAAGTCACGAAGTACAATATCCATTTGTGATAAAAACCCTCCTTAAGGCAGGTCTAGAGGGAACATACCTCAACATAACAAAGGCCATATTTGAAAAATTCACAGCTAACAGGAGACTCAATGGGGGGAAAACTGAGAGCTTTCCCCCTAAGGTCAGGAACAGGACAAGGGGATGTCCACTCTCACCACTTCTAAACAACATAGTACTGCAGTCCTAGCCACAGCAAGCAGACAACAAAAAGAAATAAGGGCATCCAAACTGGTAAGGAAGAAGTAAAACTTTCACTATTTGCAGATGAGAAGATACACTATATACAGAAAACCCAAAGACTCCACCAAAAACCACTGGAGCTGATAAACAAATTCAGTACAGTTGCAGGATACAAAATCAAGGTACTTGTATTGTGTACCTACTTAATGTGTTGCATTTACATATGCTCATAATGAAACAGCAGAAAGAGAAATTATGAAAAGAATCCCATTTACAATTGCAACACAATAACAAGATACCTAGGAATAAACCTAACCAAAGAGGTGAAAGACTTGAACTCTGAAAACTAATAAAAAGCTGAAGATGACAAAAAGAAATGGAAAGACATTCCACGCTCAAAGATTAGAAGAACAAATACTGTTAAAATGTCTATATTACCCAAAGCAAAGTATACATTAAATGCTATCCCAATCAAAATACCAAGAGCGTTTTTCACAGACCTAGAACAAACAATTCTAAAATCTGTATGGAACCACCAAAAGACCTGAACCGCCAAAGCAGTCTTGAAAAAGAAAAGCAAAGCTGCAGGTATCACAATTCCAGACTTCAAGTTATATTTACAAAGCTCCCGTGATCAAAACAATATGGTACTGACACAAAAATAGACACACAGATCAATGGAGCAGAACAGAAAATACAAAAATAAATCCACAACTATATGGTCAACCAATCTTTGACAAAGTAGGAAAGAATATCCAATGGGAAAAGGACTCTTCGATAAATGGTACTGGGAATACTGGACAGCAGCATGCAAAAGAATGAAACTGGTCCGCTTTCTTACACCATACACAAAAATAAATTCAAACCATTTTAAAGATCTAAATGTGAGACATGAAGCCATTAAAAATACTATAAGAGAACGTAAACAGTAACCTCTTTAACATTGGCTATAGCAGTCTTTTTCTAGATGGCAAGGGAAACAAAAGCAAAAATAAACTACTGGGACTACATCAAAATAAAAAGCTCTGCACAGCAAAGGAAGTGACAAAACTCAAAGGCAACCTCTGGAATGGGAGAAGATATTTGCAAATGACATAGCTGATAAAGAGTTAGTATCCAAAATATTAAAGAATTTATAACTCAACGCCCCAAAACCAAATAATCTAATTTGAAAATGGGCAGAAGACATGAACAGACATTTCTCCAAAGAAGACATACAGTTGGCCAACAAACACATGAAAAGATGCTCATCATCACTTACCATCAAGGAAATGCAAATCAAAACTACAATGAGATATGACCTCACACCTGTCAGAATGGCTAAAATCAACAACACAAGAAACAAAAGATGTTGGCAAGGATGTAGAGAAAAAGGAACCTTCTTGCACCGTTGGTGGGAATGCAAACCGGTGCAGCCACTCTGGAAAACAATATGGAGGTTCCTCAGAAAGTTAAAAATAGAGCTACCCTACAATCCAGCGGTCACACTACTGGGTATTTACCCAAAGAATACGAGAACACTAATTCAAAGGCATATATGCACCCCTATGTTTATAGCAGCATTATGTACAATAACCGAGATAAGGAAGCAGCCCAAGTATCCATCAATTGATGAATGGATAAAGATGGTGCATATATAGACAATGGAAATTATTCATCCATAAAAAAGAATGAAGTCTTGCCATCTGCACTGACATGAATGGAGTCAGAAAGTATGATGCTAAGTAAGTCAGTCAGAGAAAGACAAATACCGTATGATTTCACTCATAAAACAAATGAGCAAAGGGAAAAAGGAGAGAGGGACAAACCAAGAAACAGACTCTTAATTATAGAGAACAAACTGAGGGTTACCAGAGGGAGGGAGGTGGGGGTTGAGTGAAATAGGAGATGGGGGTTAAGGAGGGCACTTGTGATGAGCACTGGGTGATGCATGGAATTGCTAAATCACGAACACTGTACACTTGAAACTAACATAATGCTGTATATTAATGAACTGGAATTAAAATAAAAGCTTAGAAGAAAAATAAGTCATGGGGATGAGAAGTGTAGCACAGAAAATAGTCCATAATACTGTAATAACTTTGTACAATGACAAATGATAACTACACTTTTCGTGGTGAGCATCATATAATGTATGTAATCGTTGAATTACTATGTTGTACACCTGAAACTAATAAAATACTGAATGTCAATGGTACTTCAATTAAAAAAAAAAGGAATATAAAAGTCAAACGTATTTCAATATATGGTCCTTTTTTCATGAAGTAAATTATCTTAAGTATAATGTGTAATAGTTCAAACAATGGCAGTATAATCAGAACCCTAATGAATTCACTTCATAAACATCTGAGTGATCAGTCTGTACCAGATCTATTCCATGTTGGAGAAACAGCAATGAACAAATAGAACAAAAATTCTGCCCTCGGGGGAGCTTTACATTCAGGGCTGAAGAGCAGGGACAGAGGCAAAATAAATACAGAAAATAAAAGTTCTATGGACAAAAATAACACAGTAAAGGTGATAGAAAGGGAAGGGGTAAAACTTCACAGCGGCTAGCCAGGGCTGGCCTCCCTGAGAAGGTGAGTGTATTCCACCTCGGGGAGGAATGGAGGCAACTTCATCAAGGAAACCAATGAAAATGGGGCAAGAGCTGGAGGGAAGAGTGGAGCCAAACTGTTTCTGTGTTTGTCTGTTTTAGGTAAACTCAGGATGTTTGCATGCTAATGTGAGCGATTCCACAGAAAACAAAAAACTGCCGATGCTGGAGGGAAGGATGACATATGCTTGGATCCTGTAGCTGAGCAAGCAGAAGGAAATACAAGGTGGAGGGTGGCAGGGGGAGCAGGCCTTGGAGAGAAGAAGGCAAGCTTTCCACGGCCTCAGGAGAAAGGCCAGAGTGCAGAGGGTGATGAGGCCAGGGGGTATATGTGGTAGAAGTTCTACAGAAACTTCAAATTTCTCACAGAAACTGCAAGGTCCTCCGCTGAGAAGCTACAGGAGAGGAAGTGATGAGGTTCCGGGAGAGGGAGGGTGGGCAACAGTCATCAGAGAGAAATGAAGCCGTGGAAGGTCCAGGGAGCATTAAGGGTTTTGACTTACCCTACGGCAAGGCTAAGAATAATGACACTCATTAGTTTAAAAACCTTATAAAGATTTCTACTGGTAAAATAAAAAACTATTATCAATTAAGTAAGATCTTTTCTACCACTTTTTAGTTAAATTTGTGCCTCAAACTTCAAAGAGGTCAACCGGAGTTCATTATACAAGTATTAGCCTTTGGATCCGAACACATTTGTATGCATATCATCTGTGTTCTCTTTTGCACTCTCTTCATTATGCACATGTATAAACCCATATATATATATATATACATATATATATGTATATATATATATACATACACACACACACATACATATATACTCCCTAACACCTACTGTGAGAAAGCGTAGCCTGCAACTCATTTAGAAATGATGAAAGTATCGGTCAAGAGTAATCAGTAACTAAGATACAGTACAAACATCAGAAAGTCCAAAACAGTAAAGTCCAAAACCAGGGGAAGGAAGACTGGAAGTAGGAGTCCAATAACTCAATGCACCACAGCAAAGATTGTGTATTAATTGGTAACTTACTGCGGATCGATCCAGGAAGAATTGATGAAACTCAAGGAAGACACGACGAGTCTCCTTGGAATTGGTCTGCTTATATAGGTCTGAATAGAGATAACAGAGCTGTAGTAGAGGAAGAAATGGAAAAAAGAGAAAAAGGGAGAAATCATGAAAAATGTCACCTGCTAGATCTTCAAGTAGGAAAGTTTCCAACAAGTAGGCCACTATAAGGAATGTCATCATTACCACGTTTTTTAAAAATATAGTAAGTTTTTAAAAAAATAAATTAATTGCATTTTAACTATCTTATGTATCTATCCTGATATGTTTAGAAACTCATCTTGCAAAAGTGAGAGGTTTTATGGCATGAGAATCAGTGTAAGAACTCTGAACGGGCTAAACGGTAGAAAACGTTACCAGTGTAGCGGGGTCAAACTGCGAGACCACGTGGTGCAAGAAAACAGCCAGGTGAGCAGGGCGAGACTTCAGCAGTTCGATGCTCTGGAAACAGCTGCACTGCCCATTGATCTGGAAGAGGAAGTCCGGTACATCAAGAACTCCACCACACAGGTGCAAAATATAAGGTTAATCTCAGTTAAACACAACTACCCAAACTGACCTACCCTAAAAAACTTGAGATTTTAAAAATTCCACAGGAATGTATTAGCACACAGGCTTATGGAATCTCTTCCCCTGAAAATTAATAACCTCTTAGAAATAGGTTGGAAGAGAGACTATCTTAGGAGAACGCAAGTTTAGAAGACGATGATGGAGAAGCTCAGATGTCTGTATATCAGGATGCAAACACCAGCATCAACGACACTTCTAAAAACGAAACGGGAGGCTTTCTGCCTATTAATGAAATAAATATCTTCGTTTTCTTTTGAGCTAATGCAGAAATGGTGGTATGACGATGGAGATGTATAATTTTAAGAAAGACGACTCTGAGAAGCACTGTATGGTCCCTAATGACAGCAAATACAGAAAACTACTAGTTAAACCTAAAGTAACCTTGAATGACAATTTCCACTTAAGTTCCCACATCTCTAAATAAATTAGAGAAGAAAGTTATTCTAAACAAATAATACCAAATCTTCACAATCTCTTTCAGAAAATACAAGAAGAGGGAACACTTCTCAGGTCATTTTAAGAGGATGACATTAGGGGCACCTGGGTGGTTCTGCTGGTTAAGTGTCTGACTCTTGATTTCAGTCATGATCTCAGGGTTGTGGGATTGAGCCCAGCACCGCGCCCTGTGCTGGGGTTGGGGGTGGGGTGGGGTGGGGTTCTTCTTGGGATGCTCTCTCTCCCTCTTCCTGGGTCCCTCCCCCCCACTCTCTCGCTCTTTTTCTAAATACATGAAATCTAAAAAAAAAGGGGGCAGGGGCCCAGCATTACCCAAATATGAAAACCAAAGATAGTGTAAAAAAAGAAAATGACAAACCAATATCCCCCATTAAAACTGATATAAAAATCATCAGCAAAATAATAGCAAGTTGAATCTGACAATACATACAAAGGAAGATACATTATGACCAACTATGGTTTATCTCAGGGATGCAAAGCTGGTTCAACATGCTAATATCAATCAATGTAATTTACCATGTTAAGAAACTAAATTAAAAAAAAAGACCCACATGATCATCTCAATCATTCAACAAAGTTCAACATCCATTCATGATGAAAACTCTCAACCAGAAACAGAAAAGTAAACTTCTATAACCTAATAAAAAGTACCTACAAAATACCTATCACTGACATCTCACTTAATGATGAAAAACAAAGTATCTTTCTCTCCAAGGTCAGAAATTAGACAAGAATGTCCTACCTCACCACTCCAATTCAATCTCACAGTGGAAGTCCTAACCAGTGCAATAAAGGTAAGAACAAGAAATAAAAGATGAACGAACTGGAAACAAACAAAGTAAACAAGGAAATAAATCTACGTAGAAAATCCCAAAAAGTTATTTTAAAAAGCCCCCAGAAATAGTAAGTGACTTTATTATTTATCAGCAAGACTAGGGGTTACAAGGATAAGAATCAAGCCAGTCAGACTCCTGTATGCCATCAATAAACAACTGGAATTTTAAATCAAAAGAATATATTTACAATTACACTCCCTCTCCCAAAATGCAGTACTTAAGTATAAGTCAATCACTCCTTATCACCTTTAAAAGTGAAGTCATTTCTACTGGTCAAAGTTAAAATAAACAATCCAAGCAATTGAACAATCTTAGTTCTAAGACATGGCCTTAAATCTTTAAAAACAGAATTTCATTCTCCAAAAAGCATTCATTTTCACAACAAATCAAACACGTTGAAGAATTAACAATTTGTGTTTTAGAAAAAAGTGTCATCACCTGTTCATGTTCAGTGCCGAAATCATCATCCTCTGCTCCAATAATATGAGGCGCTACACGGGGAGAGGGACTCCCAATGAGTGACTGAGTATCCTGGTAACATTTAGAGAAAAAGAACAGAAAAATTATCTGTTGGTCAAATCAGAGAAAGAATGAAGCCAAATCATCAAAAGGAAATAGTTCACTAAAATGGATTCCTTTTTATTTATTTTCTTTAAGTGCTTTATTTTCAAAGAAGTGGTTCTCAAATTTTCAAGGCAATGAATCATTTTAGCAAAGAAAACCACAACAGTATTGTCTGTTCCTTGGAGAGGGGGGAAAAAAAACATTTCCTCTGGAAATAATTAACACCTTTTGCTCACTACACTCCTGGATATCTCATTCTAATCACTCTGTGCGTACTCCATTCATTTCATATAAACCTTGTCATAGGCAGAAAGTTGGTTTACGTAAATAATTACAATTCTAAAGAGACAGAGTAAGAAAAGTGAATGAAGACCACAGGACAAACGAAAAACGAGAGTAAAAATGATAAGACGAAGTGAGGAGAGAGGTTAATACAAAGACTTCTATTAACATCACCTAATTGAAAGCTGTCCCTGAACCCTGTTTTTTTCCTTTTCAATTCATTTTCGTAAGTGCATAGTGCAGGGTTTCTCAACTCTGGCACTGCTGACATTTTGGGCCGGATCATCCTCTGTTGTGGGGGCTGTCCTATGCATTGTACAATGTTGAGCAGCATCTTGGGTCTCTATCCACCCACTCCGTGCCAGTGGCAGCCTCCCAGTCATGACAATAAAAAATGTTTCCATACACTGCCAAATGCTCCCTGAGGGACAAAATCACTCCTGGTTGAAAATCGCTGGCGTAATGCAACAAAATTTCCAAGTAATCACACAAAATTAAAATCATTTTGTATAGAAACAAAGAAGCAAAATTGCAAACATAAATTGTACGCTGGCAGATCTCCCTGCCATGCAGCAGCTCATCCATTTGTCAGCTCATTTACAAAGTTGGATTTAGCCTGAAAATGCCGGTGTAAGGGCATTAATGTGTATAATGTAAAAAAAATATGGGATGCTAAAGATCACAAATACTAAAATCAAAGGCCATGCAGTAAGAAGAGAAATACAAATTTGGGAAGATCTAGGGAAAGAATGAGCTCAGCTCAAAGCTGACAGTGGCTGATGCAAGATGTGGGGCAGAGCAAGGAGAGCGGGGCTATCCTGATTCGGGGGTCATCTGGAGAGTGGTTTTAGCTGAAGCTATGCACACTGATCCAGTTATAAACAAAATACTCCGTAGCTGTGGTCTCCCCTCCTGAAGCATGGTGCAGTCTCTGTATCTGCATCTTCTAAACTTGCTTCTGCTTTTTTTTACTACTTGTTTTTTGAACCTCAGGCTTTAGTCTTTTTTTTTTTTTAGAAAATGGTAAAACAAGAGAAATGTGTTTAGAGTGGTTTCAGACAACTTTTGATTTTACGCTGTTTTGGTGTCTCTGATTTTTCAATAGTCCTTATGTAGCAAATAACGGATGGGTCACGATATGCTGTTAAATCTCTTACTATAAAACCTGATACAAATCTAAGTAAAAAACAAAATCAGAATGCTAAAAAGTATTTACTTAAGAATATGCAAAATCCAGCAATTCCAGTTCTGAATAAATACCCAAAAGAACTAAAAGAACCTAAACAGATACTTGTATGCCCATGGTCATAGTGGCATTATTCACAAGAGCCAACAGGTGGAGACAACCCAAGTGTCCACCGACAGATGAGTGGATAAGCAAAACATGGTCTATACATACAGTGGATAATTATCAGCCTTAAAAAAGAAGGAAATTCTGATACAAGCTATGACATGGGTGAACCTTGAGGACATGATGCTAAATGAAATAAGCCAGTCACAAAAGGATAAACACATATGATGCTTCTCATGTGTGGTCCTCAAAAGTAGTCAAATTTACAGTAAAATGGTGGTTGCCCAGTGCTGAAGATAGTGGGGAGGCAGTGCTGAATGGCTACTGAGTTTGAATTGGAGTAGAGGAGAAAGTTCTGGAGAAAGATGTGGCGATGCTGTACAACAGTGATAATATAACTTAATGATAAGACCTGTATACTCAAAAATTACAAAAAGGTAAATTTTATGTGTATTTTACTACAATAAATAAAATAACATTAAAGCCAACCAAATACCATGGAGTAGCTCCTCTCCATTTACCAACTCTTTATTAATAAGTTTAAGCTTTTTCTCTCCCAACCCACAAATATCAGGTGTGTCTGTCACTGAAGTAGAAGGACAGCTTAAGAAAGCACTACCATTTCATGGATTTCATACTCACAGGGTCCTGAATCGCTTCACTCTTCTCTGGGTTTTCCTCTAGACAAATCCTCTCCTTCAGGGCACTCTTGGGACTCTTAAAAAAAAAAAAAGAAGACATTCAGTTCATTTCAACAGGCTCACCAAAAAAAGATAAGGAAAAATAGGGTGAAAAAAATAGGGTCCTGAATTTCACATTTGTATTTGTATCTTTCTAAATACCTGGCTCTACTATTTGTTCTCCTGACTTTGGCAAGACATGTACATGTACTCTCTCAGTTGTTTTAGTCTTATGTTGATAAACAGCATCACACTAAGAGAATAGTTGTACTTTGTCTCCAGGCCTGTGGGCTACTTTCTACCAAGTAACCCTAACCAGATTTATTATGTACCTCAAATTCATTATGTCAAAGTCAAACTCTGACTTTATCCAGCTCTTTAAACCCCCTCTGCTCCCAACTCTTCTTCCTTTTTTTTTGAAGATTTTATTTATTTATTTGACACAGAGAGAGATATTACAAGTAGGCAGAGAGGCAGAGAGAGAAGCGGGGGTGGGGGGGTGGGGGGGGAAGCAGGCTCCCTGATGAGCAAAGAACCCAATGTGGGGCTCAATCCCAGGACCCTGAGATCATGACCTGAGCCAAAGGCAGACGCTTAACCCACTGAGCCACCCAGGCACTCCAACCAACTCTTCTTTCTATGCAACTTAAAAGCATTCTCGCCTATTTATATGAATAAAATTAAGTTTCTGCCTATGTTTCTGTGAGTATCATGTGAAAGTGATTTGTGGATTCCTATAAAATTTGTATGTTATGTTTGGGATGTCCTAATATAAACCAGCAACAATATCATGTGCAGAACTTCAATTCTGGACGATAAAGAACACCGCAAAGCAAAGGAGCCATTCTTCAGAGAGCAGCTGAAAATGAGGTACAGGGGATTTCTGTGTGAATGCCAACAGGGAAGGTGTATGCTGTTTATACCAAGACAGAACAAGGTAAAGACAATAGTAGCTTCAAATATAAGCCCCACCTTGGAGAAATGGAGAACTTTGTGTCTTGGACAAGAGATATAAAAGACAGAGCTAGAATAATCTTGTCACACTGAAAAGTGAGAAAGCTACCAAAGTTACCGGGATGTCACGTTAAAAGAATACTGAAGAGAACCCAAAAGGGCTCCCACTGCCCAAAAGAGGGATAGTTTCAGCAACAACAAAAAGTAATGACTGCAGTGGACTACAACAGAATAAGCAAATATGTTAAAGTCTACGAATTCAAATATTACACATATGCACATGTACACACACAATCCCCCTGCATTAGTGACTGCTAGATTGTGTTAAGGTACTGACTTCTCTGGAAACAGATACATAGAGGGATAAGAATCTAGTATCTATCCTGCATTTCCTGTATAAGCTGTATTTTAGGGTAACCTAAAAGCTAGTAAGAGAAAATTCTTTGTAAAATAATTCCACTAGTAAATACAGAAGGAACGACAAAATCATAATATCATCCTTTTGAAACCACTAATTAAATAATGGATACAGGCATTTTGATCATCAATGACTGGTAAGAACATTACATAAAAGCTTAATGGAAAAGTTGATTATGTAGGAACCATGCTGACGTCATCTGAACACCTTAAACAAACCTACAGTCACAGAAAGACAACCAGACATTCACCTCCTGATGTGATGTAACAGGATGTACACAGTCCCACCCATGAATTGTTCTTGCCAAACAACAGCTCTTAATCTGATCGAGACTCCAGATCTCACTAATAGCTTTCAGGAAATATACAGAGATGAACACATTAAACAACACCATGAAAATACAATTAAAATGTGTTTGTTTTACTGGGCATATTACCCAGTTTCTGTCACAAAAATATAGCATGGAAAAAAAAAAAAAAAGAGGAGGTAACAAATTAAAAGACTATGAACCAAAGGCTGAAGACCTTGACTAGATCCAGACTCAGATAAACCAACTGCAGAAAGATCATTATGAGACAATTAGGGTAATCAAATTGCATATTAAGAAATTTGATTTTATGATAATGTTATTATGGCTGTATTGTTGAAAAAGTCCTCTTTTAAAGACACAGATTAATGAAATAATGTCTCGGATTTACTTGAAAATACTCTAGTATCTGCAGGGTGTGAAGAACGGGGGACAAAGACATAACAAGTTGGAGAGCTTGACGATGACTTCAGAGGTTGGGTGATCAGGTACATAGCAGGGACTGTTAGGCTCGTCTCTATTTTTGAATAGGCTTAAAATTTTTCCACAGTAAGTTTTTAAAAACATTAGCCATGAATTCACAAACATCACAGAGACAGATGCTCTAGATTGTAGGTGATGATCTGTGGTGAACCTGCTTCTGTTGTGAGAACTGGGTGTGGGGGTGTTCTTCAAAGCCTTCTCTGAGGGGAGCATAGCAGGGAGCTTTACAATAATAATGGTATCACAAACATTACAAGAAGACTGTTTTTTAAAAGTGAGCAGAAGAAACACATGGAAGAAATGTGGAGATCCACAAGCTAAAAGCAGCACATCTTTAGCTTCAAACAGACGCCCGTAGGAATTAAGCTAGTTTGTCATGCAGTCAGTGACTATCCTCGTCCCCACTGTTAATCTTCTCTCACCTGGATTTCCACAACATTCGTTTACTATTCACCTGGCTTCATTCTCCACATCTATAAAATAGTGATACTGCTTCTTTAATATTATTGGGAGAATTTAAAAGGGTACCTGTAGAGCACGAGGCACACAAAGGAGGTGGTCATTAATGGTAACTATTTATGAGCCATTCTGTGCACATTTGTTAAGGGCCCATCAAGCCTAGCAGTCTTCGTCCTTCCAGATCTCCCTGTCTCTTTATTCTAACTCATTTCCACACTGACGTGTTTCTGAGTGTGCTTCTCCTCTGCATGCGAGATAAAGCCCAAACTCTCATTCATTCTGCTGTTCATTCAAATACTTATTAAACACCAATTATATCTCAAACAGTCTCAAGTCACTGGAATGCCTATTTCTACACTTGCCAATTCACTGTTTCATGAAGTTATATTTCTAAGCCATTAACCCTAACCCTAACAGTCCTTTAAATATAAGATAAAATTCAAATTTTTCTTCTGTATCATTTACTGTGAATTCCTAATTGTAGGATCTGCCAGGCTTTGGAGACATAAAGTCAAATAAGACTGTCCCTGTCCTCTTAAGAAACTATCTAATGGTAGAGACAAAAACAGAGAAAAGGAGCACTAAATCTAAAAGGAGAATGCAAAAAGGATCCCTAAAAACCCTACTGTTAGAACAATGTGAAGTCTTTTACAACCTGAACTCAAGCCTTTGTTTCTAAGATAAACTCTAGTCATTCCATGCATAACCCTAATATTCCATAAAATTTTCACTGCTCTCCCAAAAGGTTATGCATTTCTACTCCGCAATACCTTTGTTAGAGTACTGGTAGTTTAGAGCTAGATGTAGACAGATCACGTATTATCTGGGTAAGTTAGCAAATTAGTCAACTCCCTTTGGCCATAGTTTTTTCCTCTGTAAAATTATGTTAACAATAGTACTACTTCATATGGCTGTTATGAGAATTAACTAAAATAAGGAATGCAAAACACTCATTACAGTATGTGGTATGTATGCCCAATAAATTTTTTCATGAGTCAAAATTGAAATTTCTCATTAAAACCTTCAGCCCATCCAATCATAAGACTGCTAGCATTATCTCCCCCCCCACCCCGCAAAATCCTCAAATTTTCCTTGAATGAAGTTCTGAGTCATTGGGCCTAAGCCTCAAAAAGTGGCCTGAATGATGGCTTGAACCAGTGGCTTTCAATTTTTTTTTTTTTTTACCACGACCTTCAATAAGAAATTTTATACTGTCAACCAGCATGTGAACATACAGAGGTGCACGTATGTGTGTATCTAACAAAAGTCACAAGAGTAGCACTTACCTTATCTACATTTTGCAAAGCACTATTTCCTATTCTTTTCTTTTTTTAATGCTAGTCCCAACCCACTACATTGATTCCACGATCCACAGTTGCAAAACCCTGGTTTAGACTATCTTCTTCATCACTTTAAAAAAGGGTGATCTATTTTTAAGTCATTATTCCTACTACTGCATACTATATACAAAGGATTGTTGAATAAGCAACAGTGAACTTAGCTGGTTAAGTATTCATACGACTACAGTGGTACATCATAATCAACTTGAAATGTTTTCTTATGATCTTCCTAACAAATATCCATCTTCATCTGGCAATTTGAGGGTTAATCAAGAAAGTGTTACTAAACAAGGGCTATTAACTCAAGTCTATCTAACAGGACTAAGGTTTTTCCTCTTTGTAATGGCAAAGTGCCCCATGATTCAAGACTGAGTCACTCTAACCACAAATGGAATATTAACATGCTCTTAAAGATATCAACAGTTGGCCTCTTGGTTCAGTAAAAAAAAACCACTAGCATTATTAACTTCTCAACCCACAAACAAGAGGCCTGCTGGGAAATTCCACCTCCTCAAAAGAAACATTAGGCAATGTGTATCTAAGGCAAAAAGTGAACTCTGGAATTAAAAACTCAGACAACAGTGTCCAGAACTCTGCTCATCAAATTGCTGTGTGAAAGGTGGTGGTGATAAAAAGTTAGTAGTAAGGGGCGCCTGGGTGGCTCAGTGGGTTAAAGCCTCTGCCTTTAGCTCAGGTCATGGTCTCCGGGTCCTGGGATCGAGCCCTGCATCAGGCTCTCTGCTCAGTGGGGAGCCGGCTTCCCCCTCTCTCTGCCTACCTCTCTGCCTACTTGTGATCTCTGTCTGTCAAATAAATAAATAAAATCTTAAAAAAAAAAAGTAAGTAGTAAGAGAACACCTCTAATTCACGTAACTTAAAATCCTATATGGAAAGGAGCTGTGAAGAAGAAAACAAGATCAAGACGTAGAACGCTTACATCTGCGCTGTCACTACTGGGCCGAGAAGTGTCTCCACTGCTATAGTCAATTCTGCCTAGTCCATCACCAGGATCGGCTTCCACCTCACTGACTGGCAGTGGGTCACCTAAAGGCCTGGAGGATGTAACTACAGCTCCATCCTAAAACGGATCAGACACACGCACACACACCAACACAATAAAAAAATTCATTACTGATTGCATAAAGAAACAGACTCACACTGTCATCTAAATGGAGACTGGTAAAAGTTGGCCAGTTTGATATGATCAAGAATGCTTAAACCTCTAGAAATTTAAAGCATAAATAACTACTAATTCTGTGGTTCTAAAATGGCATGATCTTAAAGACAGGGAAAGTGCTATTTTAGCAAGGAGAAAAAGAGTTCAAACTTCTTAATAGAGCAAAATATAAAATAGTTGGTTAAATTATATAATTCATATATCCTGCCCATTATAGTAAAGATTATTACACTAGAACTTCTGGTTAACTGCCTCCCAACACTTTAGAATTTCAATAAATTGCCAATTCTGGGACACAGTACTATAACATAATACAGGCTTTTAAACCAGGAACCACATTTTTATTGTTTGAAGAGAAGAAGAATGTAGTTTTCGCTCAGTAATTATAACAACATAAAACTGTCAACATTACTGAGGCATAATACTCAAAATTACATATACCTAATGGGATTGAAAGTAATGAAAAAACTAAATACTGTGTAACTGAAAATACACTGAACCAGGAAGTCAGGAAAGACAGTATAGCTGTGTGACCTCATCTAAATCATTTAACCTGTTTGGACCCCAATTTTCTCAACCACGTGATTTTTTTACTTTAAAACAAGCCGATGAGGCTACATGATCTCAAAGAATCCTTTGAGTTCTACAAAACTGTGGCTTTCACTCACAGACTCAGGAGCACAATAAATCAACACCTTTTACCCATTTCAGATGGTACAGGGATATGTCCATTTGCTTTAAGATGAGATATAAGGAGCTTTTCAGATCCCTAACCTGAATATTACAGAATAGAAATCTGGTTGGACTACTATTTCTAATGAGACATCATCTCCATAACTTACACCGATATAACAAATTCTATTTAATTCTAGTTCAAAATTTCAGTGAAAAATAGTCGTTAAGAATGTGACAGTGCTCTGAACTCATCAGACCAGGCCTAAACTCCAGTTCCATTGCTTTTAAGTTACATGACTTCAGACAGATTATTTAGTATCTCTGAGTTTCTCTAACTGCATATGTAAAATGGGAGCAAACAACAGTAGTGTCTCATCTTGGGGAGTTGCTATAAAGATAAGCGAGAAAATACTTATCTCTCTATTTAGCATAATACCTGCCATTTTACAAAATCTTACGTTCCTACTTAAAAACATAACTGCCATTCTCTTTGAAAATGGGAGAATGAGCCTTGAAATGTAAACATATGTATCTAAATACATTTTAGTAATTTGTGACATCAAAGCAAAAGCACTCAATTCCTTTTAAAATGATTGTGGAACAAAGAAACATGATCATCATGTGCAAGCAAAGAATCAGAAGCCCACATTTCTTTTAGCTAATCATTATTTCTGTAACAATGCTACACAAGACATCTTCTTGGCCTATGCTAGAAAAAAATAACTTTTAAAAAAGGCAACTGCAACATTCTTTAACACATTCCCAGAAGAAAAATCTCCTGCAAAAAGTTGGGTAGCACTTTTAACAATGATGCTACCTGAGCAGAGCCTGTGGCTTTGGATAACTGCTCTTGCAGCTGAGGAATGTGTTTCTTGGCCTCTTGGATCTCTTTTAGCAATCTTTGGGCAGGTGTTCGGTTGTAATCTTCCTGCAATAACTGAAAAGTTATAGAAATATTTTGAGAATTAATTACTTATGTCAAGGAAATATAGAAAAAGTCCATTCTTAATAAAAGAGCGGATGGCATTGATTACAACACTGTTTGGCTGTGGTCGCGACAAATAAAACCAACTCCACTAGGCCCACTCACATTTTCACTGGCCTGTAAACAGCCCCATTTCTTAATTCAGTACCTGCAGCCGTTCCTGTTCTTTCTGTAACATTTTTCTCAGAATTTCTACTTTCTGGTTATGAACCACATTGTTTTCCTCCTAGAAAAGAGATAAAAAAAAAAACAAACCAACAACAACAACCAACCAACAAATACAGGGCAAGCGAAGCTAAAGTAAATAGCGGTCACAAAGACAGGCTGGGAGACACAGCGCTCGAAGTTGGAAGGTTACAGGGGGATTTCAGCCCTTCTATTTCACTTTTACTAAACGAGGTTCAAGAAAACATTAAATAATGATATCAGCTGGAGAAATGAAGTCACCTTAGTACAAGAATAATATCTTACACTGTCCATCCCTTGGATCTGTACTGTCGGTCCCCACGCATGACTCAAATTCCCAGCACTTCCTGCCTAAAATATTAAGACAGCTCCCTAACTCCTCTCTACCATCTCTTCTTTGAAGTTTCACAAACCTGTAATACTTGATCTAATTAGCTTTCCTCAACTCCTGCTACAGTCACATCACTCTCTGCCCCCCACTTCACCTCCCCACAAATTTTAGTGGATTCTTACTGCCTCTCCGGTTACATATACATTAGCTTTGTAGTTGGGATTTTTTCAAAATAAATAGTTCTACTTTTTTCAAGCCTCACCTCTCACTACTTAAATCCTTAACAGGCACCAGCCAAACAAGAGTCCTGGAACTTCCCCCAGACACTTGGTGCTTTCTTGGCTCTTTCTCTTTTATTCTTTAATTCTACTTTTATTCTTTTATTCTACTTCTTTTACCTGGGCTCCTTTTCTCCCCATTGCCACCACTTAAATGCTACCCGTTTGTCAAGGCTCAATCCAAATCATAGCTTTCCATGCAGTCTTTCCTTGTTACAACCGGATGTGCTTCCTCCCTTCTCTGAATTGTCACAGAGCTTAATAGTTCTCCCCTCATAATGTCTACATTCTGCCTTGGTATTGTAATTACTCGTATTCTCTTGATTCTATCTCAAACAACAAGGGCTTAAGTATCTACTACAGGCCAACTGGGGACACAATAATAAACAAATAAACAAACCTCTGTCCCCTTAAAGTATATATTCTAAGATAACGATAACCAAGGACCTCAAATATAGGGTATCTTAATTTTACTTTTGTGAATGGCACCCTGTTTTGTATATGGCAGGTGTTAAATATTTCTCAATTCAATCTGCTATCCCAACACTCTAATCATTTCAGATTATTACATTAATTTTTTTATATTTGGAAGTGATTTTCCAGTATTCTGAACTTAAATTTATGCAAAACTCTTAATATAAAGTAAAGGTATCATTATAAACTAGGCATTCAAGAGTTTTCCCCCCTCTTACCCCCATGAGCACAGGACTAGTAATTCTCTCCATGTTCCCAGATGCTCCAGGTGAATGAGGGGATGTCATGATGGGAGACATATGTCCAACGACTGATGGCTCTACTTCAGAATCGGCGAGTGGAATCTGGGGCGACCCAGGCGGGCGTCCCTGAACAGTGAGAGCTACATAGGAACCAGCTTGTGGTGAGGAGAGAGAGGAAGGAAAATAAGACTGTCAAAATCTTGCTTACGGCATTTCTCTACTTCCTCTTTGACAGTTGTCTAAGATCCAGTTATGTGAACAAGTTTGATCATCTGCTAACCACTGCTCCACAGAAAAAGAATCCAACTTGTCATTGCTTTTTTACGACCCCCCCCAAAAAATCTAAAAGAACAATGCCATTTTTGGATAGCAAATTACTATTCATAAGATCAGATATTACATGAAGGCAAATAAAATTTATAATCTCTTTAATTTAGGGAAGGGTGAGTTAACAGCAACCATTTACTAATGGCTATGTTCAATTAATTTCTTTAATGTAAATTTAAAAAATCATCCTATTTTGAGATGATACTAATTAGGCAGGGTTTAACTATTGTACGGAATCTAATGAAGCAATTTTAAATCAACTTTAAAAAATGAGTAGGACAAAAAATATCCCACGAAAATTGGAGAAGAACATTCAATAAATGAGTAGTGAGTTATTTTTAAAATGCGGGGAAGACAGAACTTCACTAGCCATATTACAGGAGGAAGAAAGTACAGAAAGCAAAACCAACCCTGACCAGAAAGACTCGACAACAGACATTCATTATTTATCTAGCATCGAGAAGAAAGGAGACTTTCTAAATCAAGGATATTTCTAGATAACTGACCTCTGAATGACAAAATCTCCCTCTAAGACTTTTCAATAGAATTTCTAAATATGTTTATTTCACACTTTTATCCCTATTTAACTACCCATGGAACTCACTGTCAATTATTTCAGTGTTTGAGGTTCTAAGTCTTTTTTTTTTTTAAACTTAGTGGTCACAAATGCTATGATTTGGGGGTATTTTAGAGACATAAACTTCTTAGGGTTTTTCAATTGTATTTCTCTGTCAGAAAGTCATCTCTTATACCTTACTTATCCCATATCTATAATATATATAATAAATATATATGTATAAGTGTATATATATAAAAATATGTAAATATATACATATATATGTAACTATACCTATATTTACTTGCCTCCACTAGCTTCCTAGTTCTTCCCTTTTCTTCTTCAGCTATGTCCAGAGTATGCATTACAGAGTAGGGCGTGAGGGACCAGCACTAAAAGTACACAGGTGTGAGGCACTGCAAATTTAGATCTGTTCTGGAAGCTCACAGTGTTCTGCGGTTACTTTAAATTTTTAGCCAGGCTCTCAATATTGGATAAGGCATCTTATCTGCTATAATGCTAGGATCTACTTTTTCTGAGCAAAATTTACACTGGTATGAGTAAAATATATAGCCTAAAAATCTAAAGAAATAATCTTATCTTTCATACTCTGCAATAGTTATCTGGCATATATTTATTTATAATCATAAATCATCATCTGTATGTAGCACATAAAAATATATAAAACACAATCTCATTACATAAATAATCAAACTGATTCAAGAAGAGGGTCTAATTTTGATCATCCCCTTTCTTTTTAAAAAGTACTAAAGTGAAGAACTATGAGATCGCAGGGACCGTTTAGAGCCCTGGCAAAAAGTAAAAGGGAAAAGCCCTCCGATGGAAAGGTAAAAAGATTCAGGGGTTGCTTTAGTTCAAAATTATAAAACAAGTAGGAAATATAGATTTGAAAGGAACAAACATGTATAAGCCCTACTGTGTCAGGCCCTGTTAGACTAGTTGCATCAGGAAACTACTCTGGAGCATTTTTATAATTAAATTGACTTTTATCATTGTACAATACTGTCCTTGTGATGTGAGAAACAAGACTACTTGATTAATTGCTAATGTAAAAATCAAAATTGCTTTCACCTATTTATTTTTTGTTCCATTGTTTCCTCATGGTTTCCCTCCTGCTCAATGACTCCTTAGCCTCTTAGGGTCCTTTTTTGTAGAAATTACATTGAATCATCTATTAAATTGTGTTTTTAAACTTTCAAAAAAAAAAAAAAAAGATAAGATGGCCAAGAAAGAATTCAGTTTATTAAATTATTCTAAAGATGTCCACTCTATAAAACAAAAATAGAATTAAATAAAATAGTAGTGTTTCTCCTTGGCTATAAACAACTATTTCTTATTTGTAGTCTATCGTGGAAGAGTTTGATCCAGAAGATTCTAAATTCTTAACCCTGGAGATTTCCAAGAGATCACTACCCTGGATTTTATTTAATGATTTACTTATCTGAGGAAACATGACTATGCTAGATGACTTTTAAAGTTCCATTTCAGTTTATCTGGGCCATTCCATCTGAATTCTCAATCTCTTCCCCCTCAGATGACTCATGCATTTCTTTCAAATATATGCTTTCTATATTACCAAGAGTGACAAGGATATTATAATCAACCACATATATAAAGTGGACAAAAGATAGTTATTAGTAAATTAAAATTTTTCACCTCAGACTTTCCTTTAATGCAGGATTAAAGCGAACTCCAGCCAAGAGACTAAATCCGGCCCACAGACTGTTTTGACAAAATAAAGTTTTATTGAAATACAACTACACCCATTCATTTACATACTGCCTATGGCTGCTTTTGTGCTACAAAGAGAAAGCAGAGTAGTAGACTACAGGAAACACAAATCCTAAGATATTCACTCTCTGGCTTATTACATAAGTGTTTTCTGATCCTTGCTTTAAGGGATTCAGAAACCAATTAAAATTGAGAATAACATTCACCTACATTTGATTAGCTTCACCACTTCCAAATGGTTTGAATGAGTCACCAGAGTTCCATTCACCTGGAATAAAATGATAATAGCATGTCAGACACATTCCATTAAGAATAGATATACTGACTTTAGGAATTATTATACATAATACAACCCATTATAATATAACATAGTAATTAAAATATGTATATATTTGGTTCAATATTCACTTTTATTGCTATTCTATAAGATATACTCTGCAAGAAAATGAACTTGAATCCAAAACAAGGCCTTGACTTAAACAACATTATAACTTACCATGAAAAATGACAAAAGATACCATGCAACAGGTTTTACAAGTCCTTCACAGTGAAGGGCTCTTGCAAACAAAAAAGACCTCTTTGCAAATTCACTGATTTGTCAAAATCAGTTTAAAAGATTAAAAAAACCCACAATATTTCCACAATATGCAGTATTTCCACAATATGCAATTTACTTGAAGTTTTCCAACCATGACCCAATTTTTACAAAGAAAATTAATTTTCAGTTAGACTAATTATAGGAAATGTTATCCAAAGTCTCCACTAAACCAAATTAGACAAAATATCAAACATGGAACCAATGTTATTTTTCTTGATGCAAGTAATACTAATTTTTACAAGGTCAAATATATCAGTGTCTAAGGTAGCAGTGAAAGTATACTAATCATGCCCATCAGAGATAATCAATGTTACATACAAAGTTTAATCTCTGAGACACTATTCTAGCATAAACACACCAGATACACAAACACAGACATATACATTATAACTGCCTTTTTTCCTGCAGATAAATACTTCTTTGTTGTATGTGATTATCTTTCAGTATAGATACACACGTAGACCCAATCTATTCTTTTTAACAGCTGTAGATGAAATGTAATTTCTTTTTCTAGCCTTCCATTTATTTATGCACATTTCCATTATTTACAAATTTTTAAAAATAATTATTAATTTATTTGAGAGAGAGAGAGAGTGAGTGAGTGCAGGGGGTAGGGGCAGAGTTAGAGGGAGAGAGAATCTTTTTAAGCAGACTCTCACTGAGCACGGAGCCCAGCTGGGCTTGATCCCATTACCGAGATCATAACTTGAGCCAAAACCAAGAGTCAGAGGCTTAACCAACTGTTCTACCCAGGCATGCCCACACATTTTTAATATGATAAAGATGAAATGAATTTCCCTGTGCATATATCACTTCACATTTGTACACTTACTTCCTTAGGTAAGTTCCTAAAAGCAAAGTGGCTGGTCAAAGGTTATATACTTTTAAAAAGTATATAATTTGGGGGGGTACCTGGGTGGCTCAGTCAGTTAAGTGTCTGATTCTTGGTTTCAGCTCAAGCCATGATCTCAGGCTCTATGCTGGGGGTGGGGCCTGTTCAAGATACTCTTTCTCTTCCTCTCCCTCTGCCCCTCCCCTGCTCTCTCTCTTAAAACAGTTTTTTTAAAAAATTATATCACTTGATACATGTTCACAAATTTATATCCGAATAGATTCTACCCAATTTATACTGACAAGTTTATGAGAGTAGCCATTTTACCATACACAAACTATGCCAAAGGTATACGATCAATAATGTTTAAAATTTCTGACAACCAAATATATTTTTACATTTTATTTTATGTTATTTTATTTTGTCTTTTAGAGAAGGAGAGAGAAAAGGGGAAGAAGAGAAGAGGGAGAGAGAGAATCTTAAGCAGGCTCCGTGCCATGCAGAGCCCACAGTGGGGCTCAATCTCACAACCCAGAAATCATGACCTGAACTGAAATCATGAGTTCGACACTTAACCAAATGAACCACCCAGGACCCCTTCACCTGTCATTTTAATTTCTACTTCTTTGTTATAAGTGTGGTGAGACATATCCTAATTCTTTGCCTTTTTTTTTCTATTAGGCTATTTATTTATTCTTCTCTTAGGAATTTAAAAGTGCTCTTTACAAGAAACGTATTCTACTCTATGGTAAGTTTCAAATACTTTTTTCCAGATAGTTGTTTGTAAATACATATTCATGGTGCCTTTTCCCATGTAGTAATTCAATTTTTTAAGTATTCAAATTACTCAACCATCTCAAGAGTAATGACTGACCAATCCACTCTTCTCGTACTGGTCAGAACTCAAGGCCTGTTTCTGGACTGATAGGCCTATACCTAGACTAGAGCAACCTGCTTTGAATTAATCCCTACCATGTCATCTTACACAATACCCATATACATAACAGTTATTTTTTTTAAGCTATTCTTATACCTCTGTAAAATTCATTTGGAAGACTCATCAGTTTGACAAATAATGACACATCTCCCCAGTCATATTAATATATTTTGATGAGATTTTCTTACTAACAGATAAGACTGGAGAGAAATGATCTTTATCACAGTGAGTTACTTTCCTATCTAAGAATACACATGATTCCATTTATTCATGCCTTTTATTATGCCCTTCAGTAAAAAGTAATATTAATTTTAAAATAAGTGAATATTTTTTATAGTCAACAAATACATACAATGCACTGCTTTTTATAAAAATTCAAGTGAAAAAAAAATGGTTAACATATGCTGTTTTTAAATCTACCATAATAAATTCCATAATAGTCTTTTCCTTACCTTGATGATTCGATCACCTGTCTGTACCCCAGCCCGCATGGCTGCTCCATCTGTAAAAGAAATTAATTACTTAAAATATAATTCATTTGCATGTACTGTTAATTTTCTTGAAAGAGAGGCGGAGTAACCAAATGGTTAAAAACATGTGCCTTTGCCACTCTCTAGTTGTGTGACCATGCATGGATTAATTTTATGGGGTTTTTGTTTTTTTTTTTTACGCTAAGCCTCAATATCACCGTAAAATGGGGATAAAAAATACCTACCTCAAATTACAGCACCCAATATAAAGAAAGTACTCAACATACGGTAATAGAACATATTATTATTGTCATTTTGTGAAATGTGGATGCTTTGGAACACATAACCGTTTCTTTAATCTGGTCTAATAAATATCTCTTGTGCCATGAAGAAATAAAATTCCACAAACTTCTCTAAGAAAGATGATGTATAAAGCAACAGTTTCTAAAACTGTAATAAGACTGTTTTCTTTCTAGTGCATACAAAGAAAATCAATTGGGGTGAATTCATGCCTATAACTAGGACACTAAAGGCCAATTTAACAAAACAGGCCATATGACCTGCAATGTATATGATGATTCTTTTATTCTAGGCAACAGACATTAAGCTTTTCTCTTCTTACTCTTTGCTCCGAAATGACAAGACTATTTTAAAAAACGCCTTGCCTTCTTTGACAGACTGTACGAAGACTGGATTGTCTCCACTGACCGTCAGCCCAAATCCATTGTCATCCTTCTGGATGATCACACAGCGCTGAACAAGACCTGCACAAGAACCGCAGGGTAAAGAGAGAAGAGAAAATGGGAGAGAAAAAGACATAATTACATATTAGTAATGAACTGTAATAACATATATTCTATCTGGAGAAACACAAGGTGGCACGTGAAACCCGTAGCACAAACCAGAGTACTAACCCCATAAACAAAACAAATACGAGAATATCACCAAGAGTCATATGTATTGATTTCTCACTGGAGAGGCAGAGTAGAATTGCTCTGAGATTAAAGACAGCTATGGCAAAGTGGAAAAGATGAAGTATTAGAGAGGAGATGGAAGGCCTATTCACATCTCTGCTATTTGTAACATGAAATCTTCCCCATTGCCCTGTGTTCGGGTGCTCTAACTGGTGTTCAAACCCTAGAAAATCAAACACTTGGGGACGTTAGGCTAGAAGCATCCCATGGTAAAGCCCAATGAAATCCAATCTCACTCTTAGAAAAAGAGACTATCTAAAGAAGGGAGGTGCAGGAAGAGCATGGGAGTTCTTCCAAAAGAGAGAAAGAACAAGTTCAAAGAGAAGAAAGATCTGGGCTTATAGAAAAAATAAACAGAAAGGAGAAAAAAGTAGGAAAGATAAAGAAAGAACCCTTGAGCTCAACCAACTCGTTTCTTTCACATACTTACCTGATTCCTACAGGAGAATTTGTTTTCTTTCTAGCAAACAGCAAACAAAAGTAGTCAAGGCAAGGTGAAAGAAAGAAGACCACAACCAAAGGTTCAGGAATGTCCCATCATGGAACCCTGATTAGTACCCAGGGCTGTTTGATCATAGATCAAGATCTGAAGATCCTGAACTCTGTGTTAGCCAGAGATTTAGTACTTTCAGCTTTGCAGAATCTAAGTGTTTCACCAAAAATCAATATATAAAACATGTAAAATAATGCAAGTATACTGATGTTTGGAAAATAAAAATTTCTCCAAAATAACGATTTTTACACAAAGAGCATGACCTTTTAAATAAGCCTGATGTA
Source organism: Lutra lutra (assembly GCF_902655055.1). NCBI lineage: Eukaryota > Metazoa > Chordata > Mammalia > Carnivora > Mustelidae > Lutra > Lutra lutra. The sequence continues at coordinate 16,266,969 of NC_062287.1, read as the reverse complement.
CAAATCAAAGGATTACGTTAAAGACTGCATATTAATGAATACATGTATTTCTTGCTGTTAATGAAATGTCACAAGTCTGCGAGCCTACTACAAATGAAAGCCTGGAATAAGGGGATCATAGTACAGAAAACACAAACCATAACCCCACACAAAAAATTAACTTAAAGCAAATCATTGACCTAAACACAAAGGCTACAACTTTTCATAAGAAAATACAGGAGAAAATCATGAAGACCTTAGGGTAGGTCTTTTAGGATACGAAATGCAGCAACCATGAAAGAAAAAAAAAACAAAACTAGGAAATTGGACTTGAAATTTTAAATACCTGCTCTTCTAAAAACACGGATAAGAAAATGAAAAGGCAAGGCACAGAGTGGGAGAAAATATTCATAATTCAAGTGTATGATAAAGGACTTGTATCCAGATTATACTGAAAAGACAACAACTCTATAATTCAATAATGGGGGACTCATTTCAAAAAGAACAAAAGATTTTGAGGCATCTGGCTGGCTTGATCAGTAGAGTGTGTAACTCCTAATCTTGGGGTTGTGAGTTCAAACTGCGTGTTGGGCGTAAAGATTACTTAAAAAAAAAAAAAAAAAGATTTGAGTAAATGCAGTACAAAGAAACATACCCCAATGGCCAAAAAGCATATGCAAAGGTGCTCAACATCTGTAGCCATCAGGAAAATGCAAACTAAAACCACAGTGAGAAACCACTGTACACTAATTTGACTGGCTAAAAATAAAAAGACCGATAATACCAAATGTCGACAAGGATGTGGAGCAACTGGAACTCTCATGCATTGCTGGTGGGAGTGTAAAACGGTACAAACACTTTGGAAAACAGTTTAGAAAATTCTTGTAAAGGTAAGTACACATTTACATATGACCCAGCAATTTCACTCCCAAGAGAAATGAAAACTCATGTCCACATAAAGACTGGTTACGCACACAGTCATGGTAGTTTTGTTCCTAAGAGCCAAAAACCAGAAATAACTCTAAAGTCTATCTACAGATGAATAGATAAACAAACTGCTATATATTGATTATAATAAAATACTACTTAGCAAGGAAAAAGAGGAATAACTCATTCATGCAACAAACATGGACGAATCACAAAAACATCATGCTAAGCAAAGCAGATACAAAAGAGAGTCCATACTATATGATTACAGTGGAGAACAGGCAAAACTAAAGGACAGTAACAAAAAGCAGGGTAGTGCCTAGGGACACAGTGGGGAGGAAGGGTGAGAATGACCACAAAGAGACATGAAGGAACCTTCTGGGGTGATGGAAATGTTCTATATCTTAATTAAGGTAAAGGTTATATGAGTGTGTTCTTTGCCAAAACTCATCCAACCGTACATTTAAAAGGACTACATCTTATTTTATGTAAATTGTATCTCAAGAAAGTTGATTTTTCACATCAAAATTTGTTAGCCCTCAACTCTACAGACTATGACACACCAAACAGTATTTGTTTTTCTTCTTTTTAAAGATTTTATTTATCTGAGAGAGAGAGAGAGGGAAAGAGAGAAACAGCATGAGCAGCAGGAAGGGATAGAGAGAGAGGAGGAAGCAGGCTCCCTGCTGAGCAAGGAGCCAGACATGGGGCTCGATCCCAGGACCCTGGGATCATGACCCCGAGCCGAAGGCAGACACTTAACACACTGAGCCACCCAGGCGCCCCACCAAACAGTATCTGAATTAGCAAATTCACCACTCCCACAAATAGTAAATGGTAATGGGGGCAGAAGAAAGATAACCTATCAGAATTCAATCTTTGATATAATGCTGCATCCTTCAAGTAATTGGGAAAAACTATAACTAGAATGGGTATGAATACATAAAATCAAGAAGATTTTTTATTAATTTCTAGTACATAATACAATAAATATAAGAATTAGAGACTCCTGGTTTTGGCTCAGGTCATGATCTCGGGATTGTGAGATCAAGCCCTGTGTCGGGCCCATGTTCTACGGGGATCTGCTCAAGATTCTCTCTCCCTCTCCCTCTGCCACTTCACCCCGTACGTGCTCTACATTTGTGTATTTCACTTGTATAAAATATATATTAAGTATTTAGCTTAATGCCTGACACAAATAAGGGCTCATAATGTTAAATATTTTATTATGATTTGGACTACAATGCCCTTGGATTTTCCTGTTCAGGAATATATTACTCATCTATCCATTCCATCAATTAAAAAAATCAATTAAAACACTTTTATGTTAAACTCCTATCATTAATGCAAATGCTCCTTAAAAGGATCAATCCTCATTTATGCCTTTGTCTAAACTTTGTTTTAACAAACAAGCAAATTAGTTTTGAATGGGGAAGGAACAAACAAGAAAATATTATGGGCAGGGCTTCTTCTAAGAAGGCAACTTTAGAATATAGGAGATAGCAAGAAGGCCTGAAGAAATAAATCACCTTTTTTTTTAAAGCTTTTCCTAAATACCCAGACCAGATTAGGTAATCCCTTACAGACTGTGCCCTCTATTTACTCCCCTAGTAACATTATCATTCCCAATTGATACCCATTTGTTTTTATCCACTGACTAGATTATATGCTTCAAGAATGTAGGGGCTCCATTATTGTTTACTATCTTATTTTAGGAACTGGCAAGTGTTCAGACACAGAAGGAAATTTTGTTTAATTGCTCATGAATTAATAAAAATTAGAAAAGTTGGTGGGTCTGGAGATGAATGGAAGCTCAGAGAGGAAGGTCACTGACACATAGTCCATTTTAGCAAATATGCCCAGGGTCATAACAAACTGATAAAAATTGAATAAATGTAGTTGGAGTACTTCAGAATTTTGCAAACCTGTTTTCTACGATTCAAAACTGTCCAGCCTGATAACTTTCCCTCTTAATTCTACATCAAAAGGAAATGAGAAACAAAGGATAAGGAGGAACCAGAAAAAGAGCTTTGTGCATATCCTATTCATCTTTCTCCTCTCCCCAACCCCACTATATTGTCCATTTATTATTATTCTAACTCTATCTGCTAATCTAAGAACTTGATGTACTTTGACATATAAGATCATATAGAATCATAAGAATCACTAAACCAATGCAAAAGGAAAACATACAGCCAATTCAGATGCTATGTAATTCAAACTGATGATACTATTTTGTCCTAGGAATCTACGCCACCTGCATAAAACTTGGATTTGGGGTCATAATTAAGTAAAAACTAAGCTACCATGCCATTCAAAATTCAGAAATCTAGTCTTTCAAATGCTTAGATCTATTATGTTCCTTCCCATTCAAAGCCAATAAAATGCTTTATTTTTTTCCCCTTGAGATTTGTTCTACCTGTTATAGACCAGAAACTGTTTTAACCCACCACAGAGAATAAATTCCACCTTTCACATCCCTAACCCTGAAATCACTGATACACCAACACTAAAATCACCAAGAACTCAATTATTGCTGAAATGCCCTTTTTGACAAACAAAATCCACTTTTTTGTTTTAGAAAATCTGCATCAAACATCTGTCCACCAGTTATTTAACCCTGTAGTCTGTGGGTGTCGTGAGGAAGACAAAACTACTACAGGTCTGTGCCCTCTAATACCCTCTAAGAACTTAAAATCTTGGCAGGAAACGACAACAGAGATGTAGGGAAATGGCTATATCTAACAAAGGACCAGAGTATAGGACAAATAACAGGCCCCATATGTTTTACGAAAGAAGGCAAAGTTAAAAGCGGAGCCCTAACTCCAAAATAGCCACTTTCACATTTCATTAATCAAAACCAACCAACATCTTCCATCATTTTTACTTTATCTGGTTTTTACACACACATATAGTCGTGGTTTGCTGGTTGGTTTTGCTAAATCACCTATCATCTGTTAGAATTGCCATACAATGCGATTACCCACGAATACGAGTTTTTATAAGGTCGCAAATCACTTTGATGGGAGCTGCACCCAAGCACGGTGTGTGAAGACAGACAGTGTCCAGTAAGTAAGACAATGATGATGCTCAACCTGCCCTGAAACTTGATCATGGTGATACCTCTTCATTCTCATCGTTCTTAGTGCCACAGAAGACTGTTTTGTCACAGCGCTCTACTTTCTAAGGGCACGTGGAGTACAGATAAATACAGATAAATAAAGCACATCTCATGTACTTAACCACAATGTACCAAGATTCTTCTTTTGTGCTACTGCACTCCTAGAAAGCAGCTACAGATCCTATTATCTTTGTATCTCTAGCCCTTCTCATCATGCCTGGCATGTGACAGGTAAATGAATATTTACTACATAAATTTGAATTTATTTTGGATATAGGAAATTTTAAATCACACCCAATCACTTTTTAGGAAAAAGTAAAATCATAGCCCCGAAACCATGCAAGGTAGAGAAATACCTTTAGAAGGACACTAACCTTCCCCTACGTAACTTCTAACTGAAACAATCTGATTTCCCACCTCCCCTAAAATAACATCTCTAGTTATAAAAACATTTTTTATTTCCTAACTCTTAAGGATTATGCTATTTCACCTGGAAGCCAATAACAGATCTCATGCTTCACATCACCAGTGAAGTAAAAATATTCTATAAAATTTATATAAATACTATCCTTTCTTAAATTTTCTTTTCTCTTTATAATAAAGGACATTTCTTTTTCTTGTTTTGACAGTGTGGTATTTGAAACCAACATAAAATGACTATTTCTTACTCAAAAGATAATTACCAAGGATGGTATTTGAAAGTGAAAAAAATTAAGCCTTTGTAAGGCTTTGGAGTGGGCAAGGGAAGAAGTCATAAAAAGGTACTCTGAGGGTACCTGAGTGGCTCAGTGGGTCATGATCCCAGGGTTCTGGGATCAAGCCCTGCATCAGGCTCTCTGCTCCTCTGAAAAAGAGGAGAAAGTACTCTCAGATTTCACAGTAATACACTCCTGGAAAAAAAGCAACAATAGTACCAAACAGCAAGTTATGGAAAACGGAGTGTTAAATATGCAAAGCAACATGCTGAACCTTCCATACTGCATTTATACTAGCGAAAGCACACCAGTCTTTCTTCACCTTTCATTTTATTACATGACCAAACCTCTCTAAGTCTCACCTCTCAAGAATTAGCTTCAGGGAAGGGTGTGGAGAAAGACCACGTGCAACCTCATAAAAACAGCTCGTTTTTAAACTGCTGCCTGACATACGTGTTTTATGAGTAAGACCGCAGATAATCCTTTGATTAAGAAGCTTCTGGATTCTAAAGGCACAATGCTGCCAGCATGAGGAAGCTTTAACTTCCAAGTGTGCTGATTTCATTCTTTTAGACTATTACCAGCAGTGAGTCTCTTTTCTAAGTTACGTTTTCTTCTACCTTGAAATTTTTCTGAAGAGAAAAATCCAGTCACGATGGGTCAACATCCTATGTTATCAGTTCTCCTTATTAAAAGACTTCATTCTGACATCAATAATCATTCATTCAAAACACATTAAATGAGTGCCTCCACTGTTTCAGGCATTATGCGAGATGCAAAGGCAGACAGAAACACAAATAACTAGATCCGAACCCAGATGTCAAAGGTTAGACCACAGAGGAGAGGGGCAAACCCAGGAAAGCCCTGTGTTGGAGGCAGTGTTTGAACCGGGCCTTATAGGAGGGAGAGTTATAGGAGGTAAACCATTCAAGACAATGGGAATGGCATGAGCAAAGAAAGAATATTAAGCCACACTTGGAGAGGGAAAATGTGGAGGAGAGGCTGGTACCTTTAGGTAAATGGTAGTAGAAGTAACAGGTAGGTTAAGGCAGAATGATAAACTAGAAACAAATTATAGCATATCTTAATTAACTATTTGTACTTTCCTAATAAGTGCAGGACCAAATCCTTACTTTAATCCTATTAATCTAACAGAGAGAGTGGAACGGAGAAAAGGAAGTAAATCAATGTGAAATCGAAGTGAAACGAAGTTATGAGTCTCTGCAAAGTCTTATGATGTGATGGAAAAGTGAACAGAACAGTGGCGATAGAACAGAGAGTGAGGGATGGAAGATAATGTGACGGTAGAATCCACTGGACCTGGCCAACTCTTGAATCCTGAGGATAAGGGAAAGGGAGCAAAGATGACTTTAAGAAAACAAGACTAGGTGAGTGTCAGAATGGTAGTGCCATGCGAAGAATCAGGATCACAAAGAAGACGGATTTCTAGCCACAAGGAACAAGGATGAATTGCACGCTGGTCATTCTGAATTTGAAAGACGGTCAGAGTGCTAATATTCAGTAAACAGTTTAAAATACAAGACTGGACACAGGGGGAAAGACCAAGGACAGAAATGCAGGCCACGCGCACAACTATAAAAGGGGAAAAGCAATCAAGTAAAGGAAAGACAAAACGACCGCAAAGAAGAAAGAACCAGATTAATGTACTATTACAGAAACAAACCAAATAAAGGGTATCAGCACTGCCAGTTTGTTTGGAGGAAGGTGAGAACTGAGAAAAAGTTCAAAGATTTTCAACTAGGATCTTTTGGTTCACCTTCCAGATAGTACGTGTTGGGAAGTCAGACGGCAAGAGGTCAGGCAGCGAGTGACTTAGGAGGACGCAGAAGGTTCATGTTTAGAGTGTCCTCTGCCAGGCTGAAGACGAAAGCAGAAAGAATAACTTGGGGACTTTTACCTTTATACATCTGAGAAGGCTGAACTTAAAAAAGGTAAGAATTTTTTAAAAGTCCATTCTGCAGGGCACCTGGTGGCACAGTAGTTGGGCGTCCGTCTGCCTTCGACCTGGGTCATGGCCCTAGGATGGGGCTCCATGTCGAACTCCCTGCTCAGCGGGGAGTCTGCTTTTCCCTCTGCCCTCTCATGCTCTCTCTCTCTCTCTCTCATGCTTACGCTCTCTCTCTCAAATAAATAAGTAAAATCTTAAAAAAAAAAATACACTCTGAAGTAACTAACCCGGATAGTTCAAGTACTAACAGCATGCTTCTGTTATGGACTACTGTTTGGGTCTTCCCCTCCCCCAATTCATACGCCGAGTCCTAACCCCTAATATGCAATGGTATCTGGAGATGGGGCTTTGGCAGGTAATTAGAATTAGATGAGGTCCTAAGAGTAGGGCCCTCATGATGGGATCAGTGTCCTTAGAAGAAGACCACCAGAGAGACTGTTCTCTACCTGCGCTTGCACCAAAGGACCATGAGAGCACAAGGAAAAACCGTGGCCGTCTGCAAGCCAGGAGAGAGCTCTTCCCGGAACCTGCAACCCTGATCTCATACTTCTAGCCTCTAAAAGTGAGAGAAAATACATTTCTGTTATTTAAGCCAAGTCTCTGGTATTTTGTTATAGCAGCCCCAGCAGATTAGATAGTTTCAGAAAAGATCTGGCTTACTTTCTTCTATATAATCCTGTCAGCTAGAATCTAGAATCTAGAATCATGAAGCCAAGACAGAAGGCAAGAAGAGGCTGCTATCAAACTCCAAATGCCCTCACGAACCCTCTCATGTCCCACAAAAGTCCACAAAATTTCTCCATTATGATATTCATGAGAAAAATAGAAAATGAAGTATAATTGAAACTGTAGCTCAGAAACATAATCTGTACATGATCAACAGACACCGAAAAGTACAGAGGGAGAAATAAGGAGTAATGGAATAAATACTGACCTACTGCACCAGGCAGAAACTTAACAAAAGAAGTCAATACAAAACAAACACTTAGTTTTCTTGTAAAATGAGCAAAGTAAATTTATCTCACCAAAAACGGCTCTAAAAATGGCAAAGAGAGTTCAAAATAAATACTTTGTTAAGTGAAGAACTAGCATTTGTCGAAGTATCGAGCTAGTGAATTCTACCCCAAGACAGTGTAAAATCTCAAAACTTAGAAGTGGGCTTGTTAAGAAATCCTACACTAAGAAAATGTCAGCAGTTGGTGTGACTCTATTCAGTCATAGTCCATTATTTCCAAGCTTTTTCTTGACCCCTCCTCCCCAAGATTCTTTTCCATCTGTGGTAACAGCACAAAGTCTGAGGAAGTCTACTCACACAGGTGATAAAACATCTGTAATGTCAAAGAGATTTAAGTTAGCATGCTCACTCTGTTCTGATCAAGTCATCCCTTTTATAAGTGCTTTTTAAAGACCCATGGCTCAGTTCCTTCCAAAAAAGGTATTTCGAGGGTTTTCAAGAAACAAACATACAAAGAAGCCACACCTTATTTCCCCATTACCACTTAAAATGTTTCTATTACTAACAAGCAAATGGCATGTCTGAACTAGTGTTAATATTCCTATCACTGAAATATTAACATCCAAATCAAACAGCAAGCCTTTGCATACATACCTATCATCCTATCATCCAAAGCAAACATCCTAGCATCCAAAGCAAATACCAAGCTTTTGCATTCATACCACAGATCTAGGAAAATGGTGGAGAAGGTGAAATACAACATTGCAAAGGCTACCAGAAAAGAAGGGAGCCAATAAAGATAGTCTTCACATTCCTAAGGAGAGAATAAACCATAGGAAGCTCTTTATATAGAAGAGAAAGACAGAGTCTTGAGAAATTTGGAAGCTATTTCTTATTTAGGAGGAGCCAAATAACTTTGGAAGGAAGAAAAAACATACATTTGCCATGCCACACAGCATGGTACTCATTTTTTCTTGACCTACTGTAAAAGATTTCTCTACACACAAAAAGGCACTGGTCATAAAAACCAAAGCAAAGAACTATATTTACTGAACATGGAAGCATTAACTGGTTTAAAACCAAACACTGAGGCCTCATAATATTAAAAGGTATGTGATATCATGGGTTCAAGTGTCAGGAGATATAAATTATAAAATGTCTTGGGGGGGCACTTTCATATATTTTTTTTCCTTTCATGTATGTCAGGCTAGGAAACACTTATATCTGGGGAAACTTCCTTATGACAGACTTCTGGCTGTTTTAGAGAAAACCTGGTTTTCCTTTGAGGCCAAATTTGGAATCTTCTTAAAAAGAAATAACTTATTAGTCTTTCAGAGATTATTTTAAAAGTCTGGGTTCCAAGAAGTGCTTCTCCTATTCACTTTTCTCAAGGCACTAATCGACTGCCAAAACAAGAGACGAGGGCAGGTAAAACTGTGCAAAGGAAAGGGAAAAACATGTATGAACTTCACAGACATGGTTTATATTATCTTTGGAAGATAGGGCACAGCCTAGAAATATTAGTGCTTCAATAATCTGTTGCAAAAGTTAACCACTCAGTTTAAACCTGCTCTTTGTGAAAATTATTTTTAAAAGGTGTCATTTTGACATTTGCCCATTCGGAATAAGCTTCAGGGACACTTATGAAATGCATAAACAAATTCTTCAAGCCATAGAAATAATTTACTTAAGGTATTTTTGCTGTTGTGGATAAATCATACATGAACAACATTTCCAGATGATGAGGCCAATAAAAAGAAACAAATAAAAATTCAAATAAAAATTCCAAAGAACTGGTAACACCTCTAAGTCACACCAGTGCTATGCTTAGAGGGAAAGACTGGTGCCATGAAATTCTACGTGATCCAAACTCAGCAAATGGGACATGGGAAGAAGACGCCAAGAATTCAAAGCCCACCCAGGTTAAGTGGAAGAGCCCAACTCAAAAATATCAGACATCATCACTTTCCCATCAGACACAAGATGAAAGACAAGATGGGTCATGTGGCCTACTCTTACTCTATGATGTTAGTTTCTAGCAACCTTAAGCTTCCCAGTGGCAGCCACATTAAAACCCCAGGCTCCCTTTCCCTGCAGTAGGTCATGCCATGCAGAGCAGACACAAGGAAGGCTGAAGTTATTTAAAAGAAAAACAAAAAAGTAAACAGCATGAAGCAAGCTCCAAAGGTGCAAGGCTGAAGTGGCTACATTAGCTTACCATATATCTCGGATCTACTCTCCTCTGAACTAGACTTTGTCTTCTTGGAGGAGCTATCTGCACAAGAGCGGGAGAAAAGGAGAGAGATATAGAAAATGTGGAGAACAATGTAAGGGGAAAAATTCATGGGGGAAAAAAGGAATGAATCATGATCCAGTTAAATCGTGCAAACACAAAGTATGAACATCACAGGTGACAGCACTTAGAACAGTCACGAACAGCACAAGTAATGACATATTTTAAAGATTTATCGAAGAAAAGACAGTGCAATAAAAATGTGTTCAAACAAAATGACACATGAATAGTCTACAAAATACATCATCTGACAATCATAGAGATGACAAAAGCACTAAAAGCTGTAATAGTCTCTACATACCACTTCACTGACCCTGTCTTTGGAGATGGGCACACCACAGAGGAGTAACGCAGGATAAGTCAATCTAACAAGACTCTAAGGTTTATATGAACATAGGGCAGATACTCATTAGCAAGAATAATAACTAATCATATTAATAAAGGCCTCTGAGCCCCATGCTGTCAAAATTATATGTCAGAATTTTTTTTTATTTTTTTTTATTTTTTCAGCATAACAGTATTCATTATTTTTGCACCACACCCAGTGCTCCATGCAATCCGTGCCCTCTACAATACCCACCACCTGGTGCCCCCAACCTCCCACCCCCCACCCCTTCAAAATTCTCAGATCGTTTTTCAGAGTCCATAGTCTCTCATGGTTCACCTCCCCTTCCAATTTCCCTCAACTCCCTTCTCCTCTCCATCTCCCCTTGTCCTCCATGCTATTTGTTATGCTCCACAAATAAGTGAGACCATATGATAATTGACTCTCTCTGCTTGTATATGTCAGAATTTAAAAATTAAGTTGTACCCCCCCACCCAAGCCTAAATAAACTGATGACTGGGATTTCATTTTTACCTATGACCCAAGATGCAGGTAAATTATTAGCTAGTCACTTCCTTTTCTTCCCTTCCAGAATAATGTTTATAATGTTTTTTCAAAATAACCATTTAAATGAAAGTATGAAACATCTGAGTTGGATACAAAAAATACACTCTATTAAAACTGTATTTCTAGACAAAAATGTCTTAAAGAGACACTCTTTATTTATTAATCACCTTAGCAATTACCTACTCTACTCTTTTGTCATAGGAACATACAACGGAGTAAAATAGTATATACACAAAGAACACTTATCAGCTTCAAATGACAAAAGCAAAATTATCCAGCATTTTTTATAAATTAAATACTGACTGACTTTATAAAGAGGAAGCAAAAGCCCATACTGTACAACAGGAGTTCAATCTATTTGTATAAAATTAAGAATATAAATAGTCAGAAGTTCACTAGCATGAAAACCTCAGACAAGATCAACACTACTTAAAAGATTCTCTGCGCTCAGAATATTTTTGACTGAAGAAAAAGGGGTCTCTATTCATTTGCTTACTCTAAAGTGAGATGATCAGTAATCTCTGAAGTTGGATTTTATCTAATACTCCAACTTACTATGGTCACACGCGAATTTTTAAATGACTACAGAAATCTGCAGTTGTTAGAGCTTTGATTTTATGAGATACTACCGATCACACTTAGGATTTATTTTAATACTAAGTCCTTGGTCTGACTAGAATCTCCAATTATGACAAATGACTATTTTTATTATCATTATTTTTAAATAAAATATACTCTACAATGATGCTTCCATAGTGGAATCCATAGCGTTGAACGTTAAAAATGCTTGCATTCATCCCCAAAGCACAGGTTTTATATTATCATTGAAGAGGAAGGAAGAGTCGGAAACAGATCAAACAATAACTCCTGGGTGTTTCGGGTAGTTATGTAGCTTATTAAGCCAAATTATTCTGAACTAAACTACACTCAATATTCTTTGGAAGAACAAACAGTGTTTTACCTGTAGGATCAAAATCATGTGATGCACTGCGCTCAACTTTCTGCTTCTTATCTGTTGGTGACTCTCGGTTCAAAATACTCCCATGCCTAAATTAAAGTAAAGCAGTCAAATATTTACTACAAGCAAATCAAGTGAATAAAAATTTAATTGCAAGTGTGTCTTACAAAGAGAATCCAAGTAGTCAGTTTACCTTCTACATCCTCATAAATCTAACTTATATTTTTCCAGAAGTTTTAAATTCAGTCTATGGTATGTGTAATAAATAATCTAGTTATTTGCTTATAAAAGTGCTTAAAAATAATAAAAATAGTATATAGTATTAAGTCTATTTTATTCTTAGAAATAACTTAGAAACAGCATTTAGCATTAAAGTCTATTTTATTCTTAGAAATAACTTATATTCGGGATGCCTGGGTGGCTCAATTGGTTAAGCATCTGCCTCAGGTCATAATCCCAGAGTCCTAGGATCAAGTCCTGCATCCAGCTCCTTTCTCAGCAGGGAGCCTGCTTCTCCCTCTGCCTCCTGCTCCCCCTTGCTTGTACTCTCTCTCTCTCTCTCTGTCTCTCTGACATATAAATAAATGAAATTTTTAAAAATAAAATAAAATAACTTAAATTCTTCCAGTGGCCTTCACAGGTTACTATGACTTCCACTGAACAGGTAAGAAAACATTGTCTGAAAGTAATTCAACACTTTCCCCGACCCGACCCTACATATACTATGGTCAGGCTCAAAATCACTGTGTAAATGTAGCATGGATGAGAATAATAAAAAGAAAAAGAAAGAAAGATTGGTTTTAGGCAAGCCTCACTAGAGTTCTAGCTACAGAAGTCAGGCAGGCCCAGATGATACTAGAATTATTATTCTTCCTATGGCCTACCCAATTATACTGATCAGATAATAGCAGGGCAGCAAATAAGACCCTCACAGTAATATATACAATACTAATTAACAGAAATGCCAAGATTAGCATCAGTATCCTGGACCATGCTGTCACTAAAATGATAAAAGTACTAACATAATTAGGAATGATATACTACCTACAGTCTAAATAATATTCATGAAAATTATGATGAGAGAGCAGTGAGAATAAGCACTGAGGAAAAGACATTTAATCTCAGGATCTGAATACATAAGGAGATAAGGCGCTGAGCATAGGCGAATGTGAACATTTGGGATTTTTTTCCTTTACTCTTAAAGTAATTAAGACTGATTCAGCTTGCCAAAGTTCATTAACTAAAGGCAGCTGTATTACCCACATGATAAAATGTATCAAAAATTGGCAAGCCATTTACACTCCCCAAGCTACTCACAACTGAAAACAGTCACAATAGATTTTAAAATTAAATCTCTTCATAGGGAGTGACCTTAACTATCAATTTGAACAAACTTTTAAATTGCTTATATTAAAAACATTGAAAATGTTATCAAAACAATGCTCCCTTCCAGAAAAAATAGGCAACACCTGTTACATTTTAAATTTGTAAAACATTTTGATATTTTAAACTACTTAAACCCACATTTTCAAAAGCCATAAAAACCCGCCATAATTTCAAAGGAATGCTTCTAATTAAGATTTAACCGACGCGTACGAAGGGCAACTGAACAACTTACCTTATAGGTTTTTTGAGGGGAAACCTGAAACAAAGAAAAAAAAAAGGGAAGATGTAGTTATTTCACGTATAAGACTGTTATTAAATTTATTCATTCTACTAAAGCAGAATAAGAGATGTAAATCTTATGCAACTTTCCCAAAGCAAGATTCGACAAACAGCTGGAGTTTTAAAAAGCTGGATGCTATTTTTTAGTAACTGCTTTGTTAAATCTTAAATTGCAGGTGCATTTACCATGAGCTGTCACTGAGTATGGGGTTCTCCCTTTAAAAAACTGAACGCAAAAAAAAAAATAAAATAAAATAAAAAAATAAAAAAATAAAAAAATAAAAAAATAAAAAACTGAACGCAAACAGCAACAGCTAAATTTACTAAGGGCTTACAAGACACTAAGCACTATTCTAAACTGTTGACAAGTGCTATCTCATTTAACCCTAAAAAATACGTAATAAGATATTATTTCCATTTTACAGATTTTAAAAAACTAAGGCAAAGAGAAATACATTGCCATTAAAATACTATACTCACTTTCCCTAACAAGGGAAGTTTTTTCCTGTCCATCCCCTCTCCCCATTCCCCAAGATATCTGGGTGGTGATTACTGCTGTATTGATCTATCTACTACCCTTTGATCACAATTAAATCACAATTCTCATTTATGTTTAGCATTTATAACAGAAATCTAGAGGAAATACCACTGCAGTACTACCAGTTACTAAGACTATGTTCCAAAAGTAGAAAACAAAAGGGTACATCTTTTCTTTCTTCCGTTCTACAAGCTATTAAGAACTACTGCATTTCCTCCTGGTTGCCTTTTTTGAAAGAAATATTACTGGAGGCTTCCTGATAAGAATTTGATGTTACACATAAACATGAAGTCTACGTGTGTTTTCGGATTTCCTCCCGTTCCCCTTTCAGGTCTGTTATTTCAGAAATGGTCACAACCCATGGCATTTTATGTAAAGATTATCTAGCCTGGGTAACAAAAATGGGACTTATTAAGAATATCAATAAAACTGTTTTTTTTTTTAAAAAGGTCATTAATAAACACAGTAAGAAACAAACATAAAACAATGATAACTTAAATGATTATTTTATTTGTCATGGAGATAATTTAGTTAAAAAAAAAAAAAAACCTCTAAAGTACAAGTTTAATTACCATTTCCTTTAACTCCTATAAAAACTAGAATTGATCCAAAGAAAAATACAAAGAGTCTAAAAACTTTCATAATAAGTGCATGTTCACTCACAACAAAGTCAGGGATAATCAAGGAAAAGAGGTTCTGGGATAAGAGTAAACTGCTCTAGAGAACAGACCAATTACAAGAGATCACCAAATTTTCAGAAACAGGAAGTCCATCCTTACTTGCTGGGGGAGTGTGGGGAGGGGAGAATGTTTTTTTAATTTAGACATGAACATAGGAGCTGGCAGGAAAGAATTCCCAACTGAGTTTCTACGAAGGATAATGGCTGCAGTGAGCAACCTTAGCCACTCTTCCTGAGAGCGGTCATAAAAACTCCTACCCCAAAACAATGCTGCTTGCGTCAGGGCCTTAAAACCCAGGGAGATTCTGGTAAAGAATCCCGGAAGTTCCCAGACTATGGATTGTAAACCAGCTTCCTGAGCTGCTTTCTCTTATGAGGGAATGGAAAGGGAGGGGAAGGAGGAGGATAAAAAATGGAGTGAAAAGATGAAGAACAAGGACTACTGCACAGTAAAATTTGCTTAACATAGTCGACTTACTACATTCTTAAAGTACAGGTGAAGAGCCTCTCTCAAACACAAGTTTTTAAATCCAGTATTTCTTCTCTAATCACTAAATTCCACAATTAGCCCAACACTAGGCTGAAGAAACAATTCTGGTCCCCCAAATCCTCTATTTTCAAGACCCTGTCCATTCTGCAACCCAATCATACAACTGTAACAACCTCCTCTGGTTAGCTATCTATGGAAAAGAGCTGTAGTTGAATGCTGAATTACGTTGGAAGTCCTTAATAAATTATATCTGGCTTTTGAAAATACCATAAAAATACCATATTAATCACTTGGACATTTAGTCAACAATGAACATGTCTGTGCATATTTACATATGTGTGTATTTTTCCAGATATGAGATGAAGTCCAAGTATGAATACGAAGACCCATAATTTCAAAAGGAAAGTGCTGTCAGAAATTAGAGCCATTGGGATAAGATCACTAGATATCCTTACTTTCCATTACCTATACTAAGCATACTTGAATGCCACAAATTCTAACCAAGAGCCTTAAAGGTCATGATTATATTTACTCACTTGACTCAGGATGCCTTTTTCTTTTAAGTTCTGAGCTCTAATATTAAAGCCCCAGGTAGCAGTATATAGAAGCCTCCTCTATTTTTTTTTTTCTTAGAGAGAGAAAGCACACAAGCAGGCAGAGAGGCAGGCAGATGCGGAGAGAGAGGCAGGCTCCCTGCTGAGCAAGGAGCCCGATACGGGACTCGATCCCAGGACCCTAGGATCATGACCCGAGCCGAAGGCAGCGGCTTAACCCACTGAGCCACCCAGGGGCCCCCTCCTCAAAGTTTTTATTTGCATACTCCTCCCAATATGTTATTACAGTGTAAAGGGAGTTGTGATTTGGTACTTAAATAACCCTAACCCAATAAATAATATTTCCTTTAGTAAAACTTCCAGTTTTAGCCAGGTTTAACCACACACGCACACACACTTTACTATACAATACATACATATACGTGACTTTCTAATTGGGATATCCCTTTAAGACTGTTAAACAGAATTTCTTCTAGATTAGAAACATTAAACGGCCATCAAAGTTTTTGTTAACACATATTTGCTTATAATATATAGCCTATTAGAAGTCATTTTTTCCTTTTATAGATGATTTTTTATGAGAAAAGAGCTAGCCTTTGATATTACTCCTGAAAGAAAGTGTCCTGAAAGAAAAAAATAGAAATACCACACTTAAACCTTAATTCCTACCCTCTCTATCTCCTTCAAGGTATTAGATGTTTTTTCCTCAGGTTTAATTATGATGAAGAATTTGGGACTCTGGATGGTTCTTTATAAGGGGTGACTGAAAAGAGGAGAATTAAGTTCAGGATATTTTACCTACACTGGATAGTGGGCAAGTTTTCATTAGCTTGCTAATGTCAGCTACTAAATTTAGAATTCTCAATAATTCCATTGTAAGATACATCCTGATCTTAGCAATGTTAAAAAGCAGGATGAAAAGCCCGTGCACCTTGGAATCCATGAAATACAGCACTAGCTTACTGGAATCCATGCCAGTGAGGAGAGTTTCTAGACAAAGAACTCTGCAAAACAGACTGCAGGTAAGAGAAGTCTAGGGCTCAATCCTCATGAAATGATGACAAACATCAATGCAAAAAAATACAGCATTCCATCACAGTCTATGAGAACTGCACGTGATCTCAAGGCCTCATGGACAAGGGCTCCTCAGAAAAAAAATGAGGTTCATATTCTAGTTTTGCAATTTAAAAGGTGCTTTTACACTTGTACAAGGTGCTCAGGCTCTCTAACAATCTTCTGGAAAATAGTGATTATACTAGTTCCTACCTTACAAATTTGTTTTGAGAATTAGAACATGCAAAGCATTAAATGAGAAGCACTGTCTAGCACTTAATAACCATTAAATTATTATTAACTATTAATCAGAACAAAAATAAAATCTGAGCTTTAGAGCCTTAACTTCAAATTAAGTAGAAAAGAAAAATAAACTTAAAAACTAACAATATTCAGGGGCGCCTGGGTGGCTCAGTGGGTTAAGCTTCTGCTTTCAGCTCAGGTCATGATCTTGGCGTCTTGGGATTGAGCCCCACATCGGGCTCTCTGTTCAGCAGGGAGCCTGCTTCCCTTCCTCTCTCTCTGCCTGCCTCTCTGCCTACTTGTGATCTCTGCCTGTCAAATAAATAAATAAAAATCTTAAAAAAAAACCCTAACAATATTCAAATAGGTTTTTAGCTCTCTGAAATCCACAGGAATGCATAATTCAAAGCCAATGATGAAACTATAGGTTTAACTTGCCAAGTCATATAAAATTAATGTCAATACTCAAGTTAACAAACTTCGCAGATGCTGCAGGGTAAGAGAAAAGATCAGGTTACAACTAACTTTTCATTTTCCTAGCAAGTAGGGTCAGAGATTTTTTTTTTTTTTTTTTTTTTTAAGCCTGTGAAATTGTGTTGACCATACCCACCACTTAGCAAGAGTCCATTATTTCCCATCTCCTTTAAAGTATCAAGAGTGATTACGGCATTCTGTGTCCTGGATGTAAATCAAGTTTTTTTTTCATCTGTTTCTAGAAAATAATTTAAATATCCTGAAGCACAACACTAAAGTTTGAAACTACTCCAATGTGAATATGAACCAGCTAGCTCTAGTATTGTATCATTTTTCACAAAATAACAAAACAGCTAAAAGGGCATTTAAGTACCCTTAAGTATAGGGATTTAGAACATACTGCTGACCTCAGCTAAACTTAATTCAATCTTTAGATCTCTGGACAGTAAGATTCATAGAGCCAAAAGTAGTAATGACCACTAACACTCCTAGCTCTCCAAAAAACACCAGTCATAAATCCTTTTGCCACCTACAATTTATAACTGGTCTAGCTTACACTCACTAAAAGAACTAAAAAGTACAGCAAAAGCAAAAAAAAAAAAAATCCGTAAATTATCCACCATTGTACCTTTTTATTAGGATATAGATCTAAAGCATGAAAAGTTATCAGCAGAGCTGGCATAAACATTAGTTATATCAGAAAGACTCGAACAGAAGCTATAGCTGACAGGATGACTCGAGAATTTTCATGGTGTTGTTATTAGTTTTAAACCTCTGGACCTTGCAATACAAAACCACAGAAAGAAGGACCAGGGAGCTCAGTTCTGGTGTAAAATCCAAAAACGATTCACTAGAATGTAACGTAAGACAATCTCAAATTAAATTCTTAAATATAACTTAGGATACTGCTACTTTTATTGAAGAACTTAACACATAACGATCCTTAGTCTTTCCTAGACATACTTTGACAAATCAAACAGTAAATTCTAAATTATTTTAATTGCCTCTGCCAGATATTATAAATCAGATATTGGATGTTTCTGAACTGGGAAAAGTAATTCACAATGAAAATAACATCTTATTTATTATAGGCTCTTTTTTCCTCATGGACAATCTGAAATAGTACTACTTTAGGCAATATCTCCTGTAAGGTTTCTAAATAACTCTGCTTTGAGATAATGAGTATCATCATTAACTTATATAGTGTCTTTCTAGACTTCCAATTATTCACTTCAAAAAACGAAGCAAAGGGAACTGCCAGAAAAAAGTAAGAAAACCTCAAACTACTTAGTTATCTTCTTTCCACTCAACACCATTCAAAATATCAAATCCATGCTTATATGAGATACTAACATCATTAAATAAATATAAACAATAAACAAACTGGACTCTACAGAATAATCCCAAAATTGACAAAATAATGACAATACATAATTTTCATTTGATAGGGATTTAAATCTTTGTTTAATGAAATTTTTTATTTAAATTCAATTTAATTAACATATACTATATTATTAGTTTCTGGGGTAGAATTTAGTGATTCATTTATTGCCTAGTATACCCAGCCCTCATTACTTCAAGTGCCCTCCTTAATGCCCATCACCCAGTTACCCCATTCTCCTTCCTACCTCCCCTTCAGCAACCTGTTTGTTTCCTAGAGTTAAGAGTCTCTTATGGTTTTGCCTCCCTCTCTGTTTTCACCTTATTTTATTTTTCCTTCCCTTCCCCGTGTTCATCTGTTTTGTTTCCTAAATTGCACGTATGAATGAAATCTCTGTGGTATTTGTCTTTCTCTGACTGACTTATTTTGCTTAGCAAATAAGGATTTAAACCTTAATCTTACTTCACAATTCCCAATTTCAGAATTTGTTTGGAGAAGTGGTTCAAGACAGCAGAGTAGGATGATCCTAAATTCACCTCTTCCCATGGACACAAAAATTCAACAGCTAACATGCAATAATTTCCTCTGAAAAAGTTCTGGAAACTAGATGAACAGTGCCTTCACAACAAAAAATAAAAGGGCCAATTTGAGACAGGTAGGAGAGGCAGAGACATGCTCTTGCCAACACCCAACCCCAGGCACAATGACCCACAATCAGAAGGGATTTCAAAAAAATGGAACTTTTGCCTGAGGAGCAAGGGGGTTTGTGCCCCACATCGAGCACCTCAACTCTTGGGTCATGCACCAGAGAGATAAGCCCCTCAAACTTAATATAAACAGGGATTAGGTCCTGGAGAACCACAGAAATGTAGGGAATTGAGAACCCACTCTTAAAAGGTTTGCAGGCTGACTCACTCGCCCTGAGACCTAATCCAAAAGCAGCAGTTTGAAAAGCTCCTAGACCAAATGTGAAGGAGACCCAATTACTCATCTTAAAGCAACTGCCAGAGCTTCAGGAACCTGCTGGGACTCTCTCCAAGAAAAGAAACATTGGAAAGTGCCATTTTTGTGATCATATTCTACCTTGCTAATGCTACTTTGTTAATTTTTACAACCTTCCCCTAACCTGCTAGTGCAGATTGGTATCCCCCACTTCAGTGCCTAACCATGCCGCAACCGGGCAACACCTCCCTCTACTCCTGACGCCACCATCACAGCCCCACCACAGCCAGTAGGCATGTGCAGCACACACAGGGGATGCTCCTTGAGAGCCTGGGTCTGGTGACCAGGGAGACAGTACCTCTGGGTCCCATGGGTCATCTCCTACAGAAGGCCACATCTTCAAGACTCAGAGAGGTTTTGCCTAATACATGAAAACAAACACAGAGACTCAGGCAAAATGAGACAGGAATAGGTGGCAAACAGAAGTACAAGACAAAACTTTAGAAAAAGTCCTTAATGAAACAGAGATAAGTAATCTACCTGTTAAAGAGTTCAAAGTAATAGTCATAAAGATGGTCACCAAACTTGGGAGAAGAGATAAACATGGTGAGAACGTCAACAAAGAGAAAATATAAGAAAGTACCAAAAAGGAGGCAGAGAGCAAAAGAATACAGTAACTGAACTAAAAAAAATACACTAGAGGAGTGTGACAGCCCACTGGATGAAGAGAGAAAGGGGCAGAAAACTTATTTGAAGAAATGATGGCTGAAAACTTCATTACCCCAGGGAAAGAAACAGACATCCAGGTCCAGAAGGCACAAAGAGTTCTACACAAAACCCCCAAAAATTCACACCAAGAAACATTACAATTAAATTGTCAGAAGTTAAAGATAAGGGGCACCTGGGTGGCTCAGTGGGTTAAAGCCTCTGCCTTCCAGTCAGGTCATGATCCCAGGGTCCTGGGATCCAGGCCCGCATCAGGCTCTCTGCTCAGCAGGGAGCCTGTCTCCCGCCCCTCTCTGCCTGCCTCTCTGCCTACTTGTGATCTCTGTCAAATAAATAAATAAAATCTTTAAAAAAAAAAGTTAAAGATAAAAAGAGAATCTGAGGGGCACCTGGGTGGCTCAGTGGGTTAAGCCGCTGCCTTCGGCTCAGGTCATGATCCCAGGTCCTGGGTTCGAGCCCCACATCGGGCTTTCTGCTCAGCAGGGAGCCTGCTTCCTCCTCTCTCTCTGCCTGCCTCTCTGCCTACTTGTGATTTCTCTCTGTCAAATAAATAAATAAAATCTTTAAAAAAAAAAAAAAGAGAGAATCTGAAAAGCAGCAAGAGGAAAACAATTTGTTATGTACAAGGGAAACCCCACAAGCTATCAGCAGATTTTTCAGCATAAAATTTGCAGGTCAGAAGAGAGTGGCAAGATATATTCAAAGAACTGAAAGGAATAAAAACCTCAAACCAAGAATATGCTATGGGTGTGTGTGTGTTGGAGGTGGGGGAATACTCTACTGGCAAGGTTACTATTCAGAATAGAAGAGAATAAATAATTTTTCAGATTAGCAAAAGCTAAAGGAGTTCATCATCACTAAACTGTCCTTAAAAAAGTTTTTTTTAAAAGGTCTTCTTTAAGCAAAAAAGCAATTAATTAATGACAAGAAAACATGAAAGTAAAAATCTCACTGAAAAAGATAATATATGTAGTTAAGGTAGTGGATTAGTCATTTATAAAGCTAGTATGAAGGTCAAAAGGCAAAAGTACTAAAAATATAAGAACTCACTAAGAACTATAAGTTTTTGTTTTGTGGTTACTGTGAGGTTCACAAATAACATCTATGTATATAACAGTCTATTTTAAGTTGATGACAACTTAAATTTGAATACATTCTAAAACTACATTTTTACACTCCCCATGTTTATTTTTGATGTCACATAAGATAAAAAACTGTGATGCATTTGTGAAGCTCACAGTAACCACAAAGCAAAAATTTATAGTAAATACACAAAAGAAAATGAAGAGAAACCTGTACATAACACTAAAGGAGGTTATAGAGACAAAAGGGAAGAAAAAGGAAGAAAGAAACAGAGAGGAACTACAAAAAGAGCCAGAAAACAATTAATAAAATGGCAATAAATACATACCTATCAATAATTACTTTAAATGTAAATGGACTAAATTCCCCAACCAAAAAGTACAGAGTGTTTGAATGGATTAAAAAACCAAGACTCAGGGACGCCTGGGTGGCTCAGTTGGTTGGACGACTGCTTCGGCTCAGGTCATGATCCCAGAGTCCCGGGATCGAGTCCCGCATCGGGCTCCCAGCTCCACGGGGAGTCTGCTTCTCTCTCTGATCTTCTCCTCGCTCATGCTCTCTCTCACTGTCTCTCTCTCAAATAAAATAAATAAAAATATTTAAAAAAAAAAACAAGACTCAGAGATATGCTGCCTACAAGAGACTAATTTCAGAAGTAACACAGAGATGGAAAGTAAAGGGGAGGAAAAAGATGAAAATGTGAACTGAAAGAAAGTTTATGTAGCTATGCTTGTAAGAGACAAAATAAACTTTAAAATAAAGACTCTGGGGCACCCAGGTGGCTCATTTGGTTAGGCGTCTGCCTCTGGGCTCGAGTCATGACTTTCAGCAGGGAGTCTGCCTCTTCCTCACCCTTTGCCCCTCCCCCGACTTGTGCACACTCTCTCAAATAAAATCTTTTAAAAAAATACTTTTTCTTAAAGATTTTATTTATTTGAGAGAGAGAGAGAGAGAAAACATGAAAGGGGAGAGATCAGAGGGAGAAACAGACTCCCCACCGAGCAGGAAGCCTGATGTGGGACTCGATCCCAGGACTCCAAGATCATGACCTGAGCCGAAGGCAGTCACTTAACCAACTGAGCCACTCAGGTGCCCCTAAAAAATACTTTAATAAGTTAAAGAAAAGCATTACATATTGATAAAAGGGTCAATCCAGCAAGATGATACAACATTTATAAATATATATGCACCCAACATAGGAACACCAAAATAAATAAAGTATTAATAGACCTAAAGGAAGAAACTGACAACAATAATGGTAGACATCTATAGATAAATCATCCACACAGAAAATCAACAAGAAAACACTGACTTTAAACAACACATTAAACCAGATGTTCTTAATAGATATATATATGGGACATTCCATCCAAAAGCAACAGAATACACATTCTTCTCAAGTGCACATAGAACACTGACAGGATAGATCACATGTTAAGCCACAAAACAAGTTTCAATAAATTAAAGAATACTGAAATCTCTTCAAGCACCTTGTCCCACCACAACATCATTAAACTAGAAATCAATTACAAGAAGAAAACAAGAAAACACAAACATATGGATTAAACATGCTACCAAACAACCACAGGGTCATCAGAGAAATCTGAGCAATTAAAAAAAATGTCTAGAGACAACTGCAAATAGAAATATGACAACACGCAACAATTATTGGGAGACAGCAAAAGCAATTAGTAAGAGGGCAATTAATAGCAATGCAGGCCTACTTCAAGAAACAGAATAGGGGCACCTGGGTAGCTCAGTTGGTTAAGCAGCCAACTCTTGGTTTCAGCTCAGGTCATGATCTCTGGGTCCTGGAATCCAGCCTTGTGTAGACTTGTGCTCAGCAGGGAGTCTGCTTGAGGATTCTCTCTCTCTCTCTCTCTCTCTCTCTCTCTCTCTCTGCGCCTCTCCCCCCAACTCATGTGCACATATGCAGGCACCCTCTCTCTCAATCTTATATAAAGATTTTATAGGGATGCCTGGGTGGCTCCATCATTAAGCAGCTGCCTTCAGCTCAGGTCATGATCCTAGGGTGCTGGGATCAAGTCCCACACTGGGCTCCCTGATCAGCCAGGAGTCTGCTTCTCTTTCTGCCTATTACTCTCCCTGCTTGTGCACTCTCTCTGTGACAAATAAATAAAATTTTTAAAAAAGAAGATTTTATATAAAGTACATTAAGATTGAATGTTCAAATTTTGTAAACTGAAGCAAGAACTGTGCAAAATTTGTTAGGATAAGCTGCTTTCTGCAGATTTGCCAAAGGATACAACTGTCCTTCTGAAAAAGTAGAAAGTCTTAGTTGGCTTTCACCTTTTGTATTGAGGTGTCATTAAGACAAACTCTACCATTAATCTGAACTTGAGAATTTTATGAAAATGTAAAATTAAAATATAAAATTTCAAGTAACACTGTATCCTCTATGATATAAAAAAAGTTCTACTCAAAATGTAAATTCTTATGTATCACTTTAAAGCACATATTTGATATATTTGCAGTTTCCATTTTTATTAAAGAAAAAATCTAAAACATCCATTAAAAATAGCATCCATAGCAAGGAATACCAATTCAACAAGAAAACAAATTACAATGCATTTATCCTAAATGTTCCTAAACATTTCTTACCAAATGCCAACACAATTACAAGAATAGGAATCCTATTTTGAAAATCTAGGAGAAGGAAAAACAGAATTACACTAACACCCAAATAACTATTATTCAACAGCTTTATTTACCTTCAGGTATTGTACTTGGTATGCTCAGTCCTTGAATACAAAGAAGGCTAATTCACCATCCTATCTATACCACAAAGCTGAATAGACAAGAATTTGCCAAAAAAATAGGGAGTCAGAGAAGTATAAACCTAATTCCAATATATACTAAAAATGTTCAATTTCCTTGAACTAAACCTACATAGGCCTATTTCTTATAAACAAATAAAAACCTCATATACTTTCCAGAAGAACTCTAAGAGAATAAGGATTGCTCACACTCCATGTTTTCTACTTATAATTTTTTAAATTACATAAGAAACACATTATGAGTACTTTAGTCACATATTATTAAATTTATGTCATACTCCTTAGTTGGTGAAATATTTCCATAAATAAATAAAACAGGCTATATAAAAATAAAATATCAGTAAAGACTAATATCAGTAAAGATAAGACTAATAATAAAAAAACTGATCATAGCCAATATAATTACAATTAAATCTTCTATATAACACACATTCCACACTCATAAAAATATTTTATTTTCTTTTAAGGAAATTATTTTTCATTAAAACTACTTTTATTAGCTATGTGTATAATTAATGTTATAATGCAATTTTTGGCTATAAACTAGAGATTTCTCTTCATAAATGCTTTGGTTCTGGCATCAAATATTAACAATTCTTCAATTCCTCTTAGCTATCCATTTAGTTTATCATGAAACCACATTCTCTCTCTTTTGTAAAAATATGTTTTATTTATTTATTTGAGAAAGAAAGAGAGAGGATGAGTGGCTGGTAAGCATATAAGGAGAGGAAGAAGCAGACTTTCCGCTGAGCAGGGAGCCAGATGCAGGGTTCAATCCCAGGACCCCAGGATCACGACCTGAGCTGAAGGCACACAGCCAACTGACTGAGCCAGCCAGGTGCCCCCTAAATCACATTTTCTACGCCAAATCTGAATACCCCGAACTTTCAAACCAGCACAAAGGAAAAAAGACCTCTGATTCTGTGGGGGAAAAGGTAAGAAAATTAGTTCTACATGCTATTTCACACTTTTTACAAGAGTTTTTCTTGGCCCTAAACCATAGAATGTACAGGGTACACTCTTATCAGTAACAATGGCTCACCACAGCACTGAATTTGGAAACATGGAGGAAAGTGTGTTTTAAATATTTCGACATTCCTCTTATGTCACTCCAGAATGGAGTGGGAATCACTGCTTTACAAAGTTCAGTTCATTTTTAATTCACTGACATTGTTCTATTTTCTCCCTTAAATGTGGCTTATCCTAATACACTTTTGATACATAAGACTACTGATGTTAATTTTTTTTTAAATTTTTTTAAAGATTTTATTTATTTATTTGAGAGAGAGACAGTGAGAGAGAGCATGAGTGAGGAGAAGGTCAGAGAGAGAAGCAGACTCCCCGTGGAGCTGGGAGCCCGATGTGGGACTCAATCCCGGGACTCCAGGATTATGACCTGAGCCGAAGGCAGTCGTCCAACCAACTGAGCCACCCAGGCATCCCCTGATGTTAATTTTTAAATAGGTCTACATTACTAATACTATTTTTTATAAATTTTCAAGACAATTCCTCTCCCTCAAGGGACTGAAGAATGAAACTGTTACCTTTCCAAAACTGTAAAGTTTCCTATAAAGCAATGGTTTTCTACTTTTTAACATGAAGAAATATCTTCTCAGGGTACCTGAGTGGCTTAGTCAATTAAGCATCTGCCTTCAACTCAGATCATGATCCCAGGGTCCTGGGACAGAGCCCCACATCAGGCTCCTTGCTCAGTAGAGGAGTCCACTTCTCTCTCTCCCTCCACCCCTCTCCTGCTGGTACGTGCTCTCTCTCTCTCAAATAACTATTTTTTTAAAAAGATGTATGTATGTAGCTGTGTATATATACATACAACTATGTAAATGTATATTTACAACTATGTAAATGTATATGTATATTTTATATGTTCTTATATATATAATAGTTATATACACATGTTTGTATATTGGTGGAATTTATAAAATTCTAAACCATATTTCATCTAAATTGTTAACTTCATTGGCATAAAGCTATTCATAATATTCCCTTATGAACCTTTTAATATCTGTAGAATCTGTAGTGATGTCACTTCTTTTATTCTTGAGAATGGTAATGTTTGTCTTCCCTCTTTTATTCCTGATCAGCCTGGCTAGAGTTCTAACAATTTTATTATTATTCTCAAAAGAACCAGCTTTTGCTTTCATTGATTTTCTCTACTGTTTTTCTGTTTCTACTGCATTGACTCCTACTCTGATCTTTATCATTTCTTTTCTTCTGCTTACTTTGGTTTTAACTTGCTCTTACTCTAGTTTCTTAAAACAGAAATTGATATCATTGGTTTTAGACTTTTTTTCTTTTCTAAAAGGAGTTTAATGTTTTTTAAGTAATGGTTTAGTGGCATCCTGCAAATTCTGATAAATTGTGTTTTTATTTTCATTCAGTACAAAATAATTTCCCATTTCCCTTTTAGTATCTTCTTTGGACTACAGGTAATTTAGAAGTATGTTGTTTATTTTCCAAATATTTGGGGATTTTCCAGAGATCTTTCTTTTATCGACTTCTAATTTAATTCCACTGTGGTCAGAGAACATATTTTATATGACTTGATCCTTAAAAAAAAAAAAAAAGATTTATTTATTTGAGAGAGAGAGCATGCAAGGCGGGGAGGAGCAGATGGGGAGGGAACAAAAATCTAAGACAAGACTCTTCACTCAGCATGGAGCCAGATGCAAGGCTTGATCCCACAACTGCAAGCTCATGACCTGAGCTGAAACCAAGTCGGATGCTTAACCCACTGAGCCACCCAGGATCCCCTGACTTAACCCTTTTATTTAAATTTATTTATGGCCCATAATATGGTCTATCTTAATAAATATTCCATGTATACATGCCAAAAAAAAAAAAACCCACAAAACTGTAATATGTTGTTGGATGAATGTTCTATAAAAGCAATTAGATCAAACCGGTCAATAGTGTTAAGTAGTCTATACCCTTACTGATTTTCTACTTCTTTCAATTATTGAGAGATTTGAACTCACTGGTAATAATTGGGGATTTGTCTATTTGTCCTTGCAGTTATATCAGTTTTTCTTTCATGAAATTTTTAAAGCTCAGTTATTAGCTATATAAAAGTTTAGAACTGTTATGTCTTTTTTACTTGATGCTTTTATCATTATGTAATGACTTTCTTTAACCCTAATATTTTTGTCCTGAAGCTTACTTTATCTGATATTAATGTATCACTCTAGCTTTCCTTTGATTAATACTACCATGACATATCTTCTTTTAAACTATACTGTCTTTATGTTTAAGGTGTGTTTCTTGTAGCATAGTTAGGCTTTCCTGTTTTATCTAATCTGATCATCTCTGCCTTTAACTGGAGTGCTTAGACCATTTATCTTTATTGTGATTACTGATATGTATAGGTTTAAGTCTATCATCTTGTGATTTGCTTATTGTCTCATCTGTTCTTTATTTCCCCCTTTCACTTTTTTTTTGCTTTATTTTGGATTTATTTGTATTAAATTATTTTAATCAATTGATTTTTAAAATAATTTTAGTATGCTGTTAATTTGTCTCTCTCACTAGACTTTAAATTATCTGAAGGTGAGGACCATTTTTTATTCTAATTTACTGGTATAGTGCTGAGCATATACTAGACAATTCAATATGTATTTACTAAATGAATTCATTCATTCAAAATACTTTTATTTAGAATTATGGAAGACATAAATGATTACCAATCCAGACCACAATCGTCCTTTTCACCCTATTTTTATTCAGTTATCTACCACTTTTCTCAGAGCTTGATGATCCAAGGGAAGCGGACTCCATTTGCACCAACAGAGCTGGGCTTTTTGGCACTGAATGGTAAGTCCATTGTTGAGTAAGTGATTAGTTCAGAAAGAGACAAGGAGAATACAAACAAAGTTTGCTAAAAGCATCTGTGAAAGTATTTTCTTACTCCTAAGAAAAAACGTGAAACTTCTTGTCCTTGCTCCCACTGGACAGGAATGAGGAAGCAAGTAGCCCTGACTGCTATTTAGCATCCATCATTAAAAACTAGTTTAAGATGAAGCTGACACTGATGGCAAGAGTGGAAAATGGGAAAGAACCTGTGCTCTTGACCCCGGTAAACCATGAGATCAAAAATCCCTGAACCCAGCTCTGGACTTCTTTTTATGTAAGCCAGTAAATGTCCTTACCAGTTAGCTTTCCAGTTGTAGACAACCAAAAACACACTAAGTTACATAAATAGCAATCAGTGTCACATACTGTTCCAGTCACTAGAGATTACATGGAAGAACAGATAAAACCTCTGCTCTCACGAGGCTTACATTCTACAAGAAGACAGACTGGACGAATAATTGTACCAGATTATTTCAGACAGTGGTAAGTGCGATGAGAAAAATAAAAGATATACGACTGTGACTAACTGGATTAATTTTGTTTATTCAAAGAAGACTTCTACGGCATTTGAGCGGAGACCTAAATGAGGTGAAGGAGCCAGCCATGAGAAGATCTTCAGGCACAAAGCTCTAGGCAAATGTAATAGGACAAAAGTCACAATGGAGAAAAAGCTTACTAATTTGAGAAATACAAAGTCCACTGTGGCTTGAGCGTAGAAAATGACCAAGAAAGTAGTAATGAGATGAGATTAGCAGATAGAGAGAGGGGCCAGATAACGTAAGAATGTGAGCCATGTCAATGAATTCAGATTTTATTCAAAGTACAATGAAAGCAGGAGGGTTTTAAGGGATGACCTAATTGATGTTTTAAAGGAACACCCTAGTGAATGAATAAACCTTCATATGCCACAGATCTGAACACCAAGAAAGTCAAATTCAGTCTGTTCACAGTAACAGTGCATTCTGCCCCAAATATCAAATACCTATGAAGCACCTAATATATGAAAAACACTACACAAACTTTATAACGTTGCTATATTCTGTCCCAACCGTGTATGAATTCCACATTATCTCAAAGTTAGATTTTATTTTTTAAAAAGAATAAAATGAGGATAAGGAGGGAAGCTGCTAAATTATCATTTCTATCCTAATTTCTCCAGATAATGTCTGAAACTCATAGATGTCAATTTTTTTTTTTTAAACCATAACATGACTGAGAGGCATCTGGTAAACTTAGAACTATAGTTCAGCCATTTAGTGTCTGCCCAGGCAAGTGTTTCAGTCCTGTTCTAACACAAGTATTTGGATTTTTCCAAGAGCTGATGTCAGGGCTTTTCAGAGAGACAGAACAGCATTTACAGGCCAGAGAAGGAAAAAGGGTTTCCCCAGCAGCTATGCTCAATGTGGCCTTTGTACTGTTCCACTGCTAATGGCAGGAAGACCCTGCTAGATAAAGCTATTTAGTTCCTGAAAAAAATTCTACCCTGGGAGGGTGAAGGAGGATGAATGGCCAGATTCCCCATTAAGGGAAACCAGCTTAGTTTTCTATCAGTGCTCAAACCCAAATTTAAATGAGCTCATCATCAGAACAAACGTTTCTGAATTCCTATGAGAAAAAAACTTTCTACTGAACTTGTATTTAAAGAGGAGATGAACTGCTTGGAAATAATTGTATATTAGGTGAAGAAGAACAGTAAGCTGTTGCATATTTCCTAGGGTTGGACTCCCTGAAAAATACTCATTTGGAAAGAATGATTAGTTGAGAAACACTCAATACCTTCAAGTTACCCTGGGTAGTTACAAATTATGCTAGGCAATTTGCTCCAAATATATGCCCTCCATTATTCATAAGAATAATGATTAACAGTTAAAAGCATAATAGCTAAACTTTACTTAACTAGTTCCACTAAAAGTTCTTAACACATGCCAGTCTCTGCATTAAGTACTTTACATATATTAATTCTAACAACAATTCTAAGAGATAAATACCATTTTTAGCCTCTTTTTACAACAGAAAAATGTGAGGTTCAAAGAGGCAGAAGTAACATATACAAGTTACATAACCAGTAGACAGAGGACCTTTGATTCAAACCTTCATGTTCTAGAGTCTCTGGTTCTCAACCTTGAGACTACTGTATTACCACAAAATATTATCTTCCCTTTGCATTGTTTTTTTTAATAGCTAATCAAAAGTCTTCACATGAGTGAGAATCAGAAAATTAGATCTGGTATAACTACAAAATATTTAGCTAGAAAGGCATTCATACCTTTATATAGCTGCAGGCAAAGATAAGCCAACATGAACTGGTTACAAAAGAACTCCCAATCCTATAGAATCTGCATCTCCAAATCCCAAAGCTGAGTGGAGAATTCAGTTAATATATATGTGCCATACAGGCAACTTCCCAGTAATACATCATAAAGGAAACCAGTTTCTACCTGAATGTGCTTCTTCAAGACAACACTCTCAAAAACCACTGGTTGTTTCAATAAATATGCATTCAATTCCAGGTAAAGATGAAAGATAATAAAGATAATTTTACTCTACCAGGCTTCCTCAATACTAAAAGCAAAAGTAGAAGGGGAAAAAAAATCCACCTTCTATGAAAGGACATGATTATAACCTTAAACCATTAACTACAAAACATACTTGCCAAATCTAAATTTTGGATCAATACCAAAAAATTCTTGGTAGACCTGAACAGGAAACCCATTTCTTGAAACATAAGGATCACAGATCTGAAATGAAGATCTATCTGTCCTATGATTAGGAAGTCAATATCCAGTGTAGCAGTATAACAAGGGAGTAAGGGACCCTATAGAGACCCAGGACAGCAGAAGGAAGTAAAATCAAAGAACAAAAATATGCTGATATATTCCTAGGCTTATGATACTGCTGGAAGTGAAGTGGAGATAATGAGGGAAAGTCAGAGCACCTGCCATGAGAACACAACACAGAGAACCCTGTGACCTCAAGAACATTCCTGCGAATCACACAGGCCTTCCGAACACAAAAAAGAACAGTAAGCAACAGAAAAATGGAATAGTTAATAATAACAGCTAATATTTACTGTGCATATAACATATGCCAGTAACTGTTATAACTATATTACATGTATTAAGTCATTTAATCCTCAGTAAATGCTATTATTATTCCTGTTTTATAGATGAACAAACTAAGGTACAGAAAGATTAAGAAATTTGCCCAAGGTCAATTAGTAAGCAGAGAAGCAGAGGAGCTGATACGTGAACCTTACAGTTCTTGTTCTTAATCACTATGCGTTATACAAGAAAAAATAGTATTCAAAAATATAACAGAAAAATTCCCCCAAATACAAAATAAGTGAATTCTGAACAACATACCATACTATAAAAACAGAAAATAATCAACACTAATAAGTACACTGCTAAAGTTATAAAGATATAAGGTTTTTAAGTAAAGAGTTATAGGACATGAGCATTTTTTCACAGAACTAGAACCAAAAAAAAAATCCTAAAATTTGTCTGGAACCACAAAAGACCCTGAATAACTAAAGCAATCTTGAAAAAGAAAAGCAAAGCTGGAGGCATCACAATTCTGGACTTCAAGTTATATCACAAAGCTATAGTATAAAAACAGCATGGTACTGGCACAAAAACACATAGATTAATAAATCAAAATAGAAAACCCAGAGATAAATCCACAACTATATGGTCAATTAATCTTCAACAAAGCAAGAAAGAATATCTAATGCAAAAAGGACAGTCTATTCAACAAACAGTATTAGGAAAACTGGACAGCAGCATGCAGAAGAAAAACTGGGCCACTTTCTTACACCATACACAAAAATAAATTCAAAAGTGTTAAAGACGGGGCACCTGGGTGGCTCAGTGGGTTAAGCCACTGCCTTCGGCTCAGGTCATGATCTCAGAGTCCTGGGATCGAGTCCCGCATCGGGCTCTCTGCTCAGCAGGGAGCCTGCTTCCTCCTGTCTCTCTGCCTGCCTCTCTGCCTGCTTGTGATCTCTCTCTGTCAAATAAATAAATAAAATCTTTAAAAAAAAAAAAAGTGTTAAAGACCTAAATGTGAGAACTGAAACCATAAAAATTCTAGAAGAGAACACAGGCAGTAATTTTTCTGACATTAGGCAAAGCAATTTTTTTTCTAGATTTGTCTCCTGTGGCAAGAGAAAAGCAAAAATGAACGATTAGGACTACATCAAAATAAAACAGCTTCTACACAGCAAAGGAAATAACCAACAAAACTAAAAAGGCAACCTGTGAAATGAGAAGATATTTGCAAATGACATATCTGATAAAAGGTTAGTATCCAAAATACATAAAGAACTTACAAAGTTCAAGACCCAAAAAACTAATAATCCAATTAAAAAACGGGCAGAAGACATGAACAGACATTTCCCCAAAGAAGACATTCAGGTGGCCAACAGACACATGAAAAGATGCTCATCATCACTTACTTTCAGGGAACTGCAAACCAAAACTACAGTGAGATATGACCACACACCTGTGAGACTGGCTAAAATCAACAACACAAGAAACAATAGGTGTTGGCAAGGATGTAGACAAAAAGGGAACACTCATGCACTGTTGGTAAGAATGGAAACTGGTGCAGACACTGTAGAAAACAGCATGGTGTTTCCTCAGTAAGTTAAAAATAGAACTACCTTATGATCCAACAATCACACTACTGAGTATTTACCAAAAGAATACGAGAACACTAATTCAAAGGGATACATGCACCCCTATGTTTATAGCAACATTATTTACAATAGCCATATGGAAGAAGCCCAAGTGTCTAACAACTGATGAATGGATAAAGAAGATGTGGGCATATATCTATAAAGGAATATTATTCAGCCATAAAAAAGGAATGAAATCTTGCTATTTACAATGACATGGATGGAGATGGAGAGAATAATGTTAAGTGAAATAAGTCAGTCAAAGACAAATACCATATGATTTCACTCATATGTGGAATTTAAAAAACAAAACAAATAAGTAAAGGGGGGGGGAGAGAGAGAGAGACAAACCAGAGATTGTTAATTATAGAGTACAAACTGATGGTTACCAGAGGGAGGAAGGGGGTAAAAGGATGGGTGAAATGGGTGATGGGGATTAAGGAGAGGACTTATTGTGATGAGCACAGGGTGATATATGGAACTGTTGAATTACTATACTGTATACTGGCAACTAATACAATACTGTATATGAACTAACTGGAATTAAAATAAAAATTTAAAAAATAGTTATATGAACACCTAGATAAAAAAAATTTAAGTCATGTACAAGTGGGAAAGATTAAATCAGCCTCAAGACTTCTCCACAAAAAGATTCCGTATGCCACAAGATATCACTCCAGTGTGAGAAAACAGTGATATAACATCTAAAATTTCTTTAGAAAGTTTTTATGCATACTGGAAATTAAGATATAAAGAATCTGTAGAGAAATAAGGAAACAAAGCACCTACGAGCCCTTCTTGGAGAAGAAGAAAAAACCCTACTTAAAGACAAAATCCACCCAATAAAAATATTCTCAAAATGAAGAACTCAGGAATGCAGAAGTCATAGTAAACAGATTGAGGGTGAGCACTGGGTCAGTTAACATACAGAAACTAACTAATAGTGTAACAAAAGCCACGCCTCCTGCCATTCAATGAAACATTAGTTATTTCCTCAGTAGAGAATCTGTCTTAACTCTGTATCCTCACTATACCCTATATGGTACTCCTGCACACAGTATTCAAAAAATAAATGCTATAAAAAATGATCATCTGCTCTATCACCCACCCACTCAGTGCCCCCACCTGCAGGAATATAAGCTCCCTGATCTCTGGTTCACTGCTATATTCCAGGGCAGTGCTACACACAGAGCAGGTGCTCAAGAAATATTTGTCTAATGATATAATGGGCATTAAAGTCAGGCAAATGGATTTCCTCTATCTTCTGGGCTCTGAAGAGTTGCTACCTGGCATACACATTTAGATACACCAGTGGTATCTCAAATTCAATAAATCCAAAACTAAATTCTTATTCTGCCTCTCAAAACTTGCTTCTCCATCTCAACAATCAGCCTTTCATCTGCCTACATGATCTAGTCAGAAATCCAAGTCATCAAAGACAACTGCCTCTCCCTCCCCACACCCAATATACTCAACTCTCCACCCACCCAACAATACTGACTGAGCACTTACTATATACCATGCATGGTTCTAAAGGCTGAAGACAGAAAATAAATGTCTCCTTTTCCATGGACTTAACATCCATCATTGCCTTTTACTGACTTTACCTTGAACAGATATCTCAGATTTGTTTATTTCTGACCTTCGCCATTGCTGGCTTAGAGAGCTAGCCACCTTGTCCCAAGCCTAGACGACTATAATAATTTAACAGGTCTTGCCTCTCATACTCGTGCACACATCCCCCAATTCATTTTCCTATACAGGAACCACTTAATTTCAAAACACAAATCTTAGTGTGTCCCTCCCCTGCTTAAGTTCTTTCAATAATTTCACACTGCATTTAGAAAAAAAAAAAAAATCCAAACACCAAAAACACGACATGCAAGACCCAGATATAAAAAATACA
The DNA here is from genome assembly GCF_902655055.1 of Lutra lutra. Lineage (NCBI taxonomy): Eukaryota > Metazoa > Chordata > Mammalia > Carnivora > Mustelidae > Lutra > Lutra lutra. The sequence goes on along the minus strand of NC_062287.1, from coordinate 16,232,103 downwards.
GCTCTTGTTACCTTTCTAATTTCAACTTCTACCACCCTCCTGTTCACTTACTATGCTTCAGCTATAGTGGCCTTCCTTTAGTGCTTCACGTGCATGCTTCCCCAAAGAAGGGATATCTTGCATGCTGCTCGATTTGGGACCCTCTCCCCACTAACCCGATTCCTGAGTACACTTTAGGCCTTTGCTTAAAGGTCGCTACCTCAGAAAGGCCCTTCCTGGTTTCTGTTCCCTAGTTTTAGTTAGGTTCCTCCTGTTATTGTCTCCCACAATTACCTTGTTCTCTCTAACACATTTTATAATTATCTTGTATTTAATGTTGGTTTATATCATTAGGCAGCTCCATGAGTACACAGTAAATTCAGCCCTGGCACAGCTCCTCAAGGTGTTCAATAAATATTTCTTGAATGAATGAATAACTCAACCATGGAAAAGAGGCACATGGAGAAATTCTAAGCAAGGGAAGAGAAGCATATGCTGGTGTGTTTGGAGAAAATCCAAGTAGCTCAGAATGGCTGGAGCATGAAGGCTGGGTTGGGGGAGAGTAATAACGTCTGCAGAGGGAACTATACCACACAGAGGAATAGAAAGGTTCTTAACCCAGACTTCAGCTTCTAGAGGTATTGAACATCATGGAGTGAGGAAATCTCTAAAGACAGTCTCAAAAGAGGTCCATTAAAAAAGAGGTCTCCTCCAAAGAACCACTGCTAGTGACAATGCAGAACACAGACAGGTTTTAAGCCAGGCAGTAATATGATCCAGTATGTATTTTAGAAATATCACCTTGGAAACAAAATGAAGAATGAAATCGTGGGCCCGGGCCAGGAAACCAATTAGAAAACAGTAATAGCACAGATTTTTTAAAATGACGAGGATCTAAATGATTTCAAAAGCAATAAAGAAGGAATAAACATGAAAAATAATATTACAAAATAAGCACTGACCCTCCAGCAAACTTAGAAAAGGAGGAGTGAAAGAAACTCCCAGGATTTTGGCCTAGATGATAAAATATCTGATTGTGCCAATCACCACAGGAAGAAATGCAAAGACGTCTAGCTAAGAAGCAGTTTTGTTTGTCAAGGTAACTGAAGGACACCATTGTAGACAGGTCTACTAAGGACTTGAGTTCAGAGAAGAGGCCATTAGTAGTTAAATTTGGGAGGAGTCAAATGTTAGACATGAATTTAACAGCACAGGGGTGTTAGCGCCCCTAACCCCCATGTTGTTCAAGGGTCAGGGCCAACTATACTTTAAAGTTCTTCTTTTTTTTTTTTTAAGATTTTATTTATTTATTTGATAGACAGAGATCACAAGTAGGCAGAGAGGCAGGCAGAGAGAGAGGGGGAAGCAGGCTCCCCGTTGAGCAGAGAGCCGAATGCAGGGCTCGATCCCAGGACCCTGAGATCAAGACCTGAACTGAAGGCAGAGGCTTAACCCCCTGAGCCACCCAGGCGCCCCTAAAGTTCTTACTATATATCTACAGTTTCTACTTCCTCATCATGTCCTTATAATATATTTGAATTCGACTTTATGTCACAACAATTACAGAGCAGAGAAAATACTAAAAAACTGTTTAATTGTAACTTCTCTCGCAATGCCAGAATTTTGGTAGTGGTAGAATTCTTTTTTTTTTTTTTCAACATTTATCTATTTGACAGAGAGAGACACAGCAAGAGAGGGAACACAAGCAGGGTGAGTGGGAAAGGGAGAAGCAGGCTTCCCACCAAGCAGGGAGCCCAATGTGGGGCTTGATCCCAGGACCCTGGGATCATGACCTGAGCCAAAGGCAGACACTTAAAGACTGAGCCACCAGGCGCCCCTGTAGAATTCTCTGTTAAAAAGAGTATTACCATACTAAAAAATACTGAAAGTCTTTGTTTTTTAAAAATGTAAATGTGGTGTTTTCTACTTAATTTTTTTTTACTTAATTTGAACAAGAGGATTATCAATTATATTTCTAGTTCTTAGAGCAATAAACATTCATAAAAACCTTACCCTGATTACTGGCATCTACAAAAATCGACAGCTGACATCATACTTATGTTGAAAAGCAGAAGCCTTTTCCTCTGGGATCAGGAACAGGACAGGGTTGTTCCCTCTTACCAGTTTTACTCAACACTGTACTATTACAGCTAGTACAGTAAGGCAATAAAACAAAAAAACAAAACCAAAAAAGAACAACAACAAAAACCAAGGCATCCAGATTGGAAAAGAAGTAAAACTATATTTATGTAGATTACATGATGATCTATCTATTCTATGAAATCAACAAAAAACCTACTAGAATTAATAAGTTCAGCAAGTTTACAAGATTCAAAAATCAATAATCAACTGCACTTCTGCATATAAAATACTAGCACCAATTAGAAACTGAAACTGAGAAGATAATACCACCCATGAGAACATTAAAATATTAAATACATAGAGTGAATCTGACAGAAGATGTATAGTAAGACCTACAAACTGAAAACACATTGCTAAGAAAAACTGAGACTTAAGTAAATGGAGCTATATGCCATGTTCATGGACTGGAAATCTTAATATTGCTAAAATGTCATTCATCCACAAATTGATCTACAGATTCAATGCAATTCCAATCAAAATCACAACAGGCTTTTTTCCAGAAATGAATAAACTGATTCTAAAGTTCATATGGAAATGTAAAGGGCCCGGATGAGCCAACAGCTTTGAAAAAGAGCAGGAGGACCAACTCTACTTGATTTCAAGACTTACTATAAAGCAACAGTAGTCAAGACAGTGCAGTATTGGGGTCAAGAAAGACAAACAGATCAACAGAATAGAGACCCCCATGTATAAGATACAGCTGATTTCTGACAAAAGTACAAAAGCAAATTTAGTCTTTTCAACAAATGATGCTGGAATATTTGGATATCTATATGCCAAAAATATATACTTCAATTTATACCTCACACCGTATTATAAAATTAACTCAAAATGTATCCCAAACTTAAAAGTAAAGTTGAAACTATAAAACTTCTAAAAGCGGGGCGCCTGGGTGGCTCAGTGGGTTAAGCCGCTGCCTTCGGCTCAGGTCATGATCTCAGGGTCCTGGGATCGAGTCCCGCATCGGGCTCTCTGCTCAGCAGGGAGCCTGCTTCCCTTCCTCTCTCTCTGCCTGCCTCTCTGCCTACTTGTGATCTCTGTCAAATAAATAAATAAAATCTTAAAAAAAAAAAAAAAAAACTTCTAAAAGCAAACACAGGAGAAAATATTGATTAGGAGAGTATTTCTTAGATATATATACCAAAGGCACAATCCATAAAAGGAAAAAACTGACACACTGGAATCCAAAGTTAAAAACTTCTGATCTTTGAAATATGAACTACATTATCAATAAAGCTATTGAAAAAGAGAGAATACTAAAAAAATGGAAAGACAAATCAAAGACTGGAATAAAATATTTCCAAAACAAATATCTAACAATGAACTCTGATCCAGAAGGTATCATGAACTCTTACTACTCAATTATAAAAAGCATAACTAAAAACAAGACTTGAACAGACAATTCATGAAAGAAAAACATACAAATACTAATAAACACATGGAAAGACGTTCAACATTACTGGTCACTATGTGAAATGTACATAAAAACTACAACATGACTCCATGATACACCCACTAACATGAATGAGATTAAAAAGACTGACAATACCAAATATTGGTGAGGCTGTGGAGCAACTGGAACATTGTTGGTAAAAACAATACAATACAGCCACTATAACAAACAATTTAGCAGTTTTTTATAAAGGTAAATATATTGTTCCACATATCCAGCCATTCTACTCCTAGGTGAAATGAAAACATTATGTCCATACAAACACTTGTACGTCCAAAGTAAATTTATTCTTAATAGACCAAAACTTGAAACATCCAAATGACTATCAACAGATAAATGGGTAAACAAATTATGGCTTATCCATATGCTGGAATAATACTCAGCAATAAAAAGTTATGCTACTGATACACATAACAAGGACAAATCTTAAAATAATTACAAAAAATTTAAAAAGTCAAACAAAAAGAACACATACCCTGTATATATTTATACCACGATATAAATGATATAAAGCTCAAGAAAATGCAAGCTAATCCATAATGATAGTAACAGTGGTAGCTGGCAATGAGTGGGAGGATTCAAAGGGAAGAACTGCAAAAGGCATAAGGGAACTTTTGGGGTGATGAATATGTTTATTATCTTAATTATTGTAGAGCGTTTCCCCGTTGCATACAAAAATCAAAACCTACCAAACTGTGTATTTTAAACATAAATAGTTTCTCATACAACAATTATACCTTAATACACCTGTTAAAATCTCAAAAATCCTAATGTTCAAATGAACCAAAACTACCAGTAAGCACTGTATCGTACTTCAAGAAATATCTTTTTTTTTTAAAGACTTTATTTGTTTATTTGACAGAGAGAGATCACAAGTAGACAGAGAGGCAGGCAGAGAGAGATCGAGAGAGAGAGAGAGAGAGAGAGAGAGAGAGAGAGAGAGAGAAGCAGGCTCCCTGCTGAGCAGAGAGCCCGATGCGGGGCTCGATCCCAAGACCCTGAGATCATGACCTGAGCTGAAGGCAGCAGCTCAACCCACTGAGCCACCCAGGCGCCCCTTCAAGAAATATCTTAAGTAAAAGACTCCATGGTCTGGATACTTTCTACCCATTATAAACTAATAGCATGTAAGAGTATACATAAATTTAAGGATAAATCATAAAGGCACTTTGCTACTATGTTTATTTGTTTGCTTATGTGGAATCATCCAATAATGCTTTAGAAAAATATTTTTAAATATAATATTGGGTAAGCCTATGGTCATCAAGTTCTATACTATCAATAATCTAGTATTGAGAAATTTCAGAAAACTTTAGTTTACTTCCCTAAATTTGATTATTTTATAGGTTGTCTCCTTTTCAAGATTCTCACAGTAATTAATTCTTCAACAGATTATTGTAATAATAAAATAATTGTAGCCCCAAAAGAATGTGTCAGTATTAAAATGTACAAAGTCACTTATATTACAAATGTACTATACAAGTCTATTACTCATTCAATTATTCCTTTACTCAATACGTGAATTTATTACCGTATACTCTGTAATCAGGCACTAACCTAGGTCCTTGTAATACATCTGGGGTAAAGGGAAGAGGGAGACAACAGACGATGATGATTTTTTTTAAAAGATTTTATTTATTTGACAGAGATCACAAGTAGGCAGAGAGGCAGGCAGAGAGAGAGAGGGGGAAGCAGGCTCCCTGCTGAGTAGAGAGCCCGATGTGGGCCTCGATCCCAGGACCCTGAGATCATGACCTGATCCCAGGACCCTGATATCATGACCTGAGCCGAAGGCAGAGGCATAACCCACTGAGCCACCCAGGTGCCCCGACAATGATGATCTTAATAAATAAATGTATAATGTAATATGTTAGAAGGTGGTACACATTGTAATAACCCATTAATGAGGCTTGTTTCCATAAGCCACACATGAAAATCTCTTACACTGAACAGAATCACGTAATGTTAGAGCTGAACTTTAAGGTGACTTACTCCAATCTCACACTTGATAGATGATGTTAAATTATTTACAGAATCACCCAGTACTTGGCAGAAATTAGGATCCCCAGCTCCCATTTGTTCCACTGGCATCACTCTTTGTGCTGTCAAATAATTGTGATAAAATGTTTTACTCTGCTCATATGGTAACAGTGGAAAGAGTTTTGGGACTTGACTGGCCTAGGCTGCATGGTTTTGTTTATATTACCTAACCTCTCAAAATATAAATTTCCTCACTAGAAAAAGGGACTAGAAAAAGTGACTGGTTATGAGGATTAAATGTAGTAGTTTATGTAAAAATACCTACATGTTAGTGCATGAGTATATAACCAGTACTCGTATCTTAGCACTGAAAATAGTACATCATATACATGAGTTCTTTATAGCCCTCATATATATCTAAAGCACAGAACATAATATAAAGACTCCATAATTGTTAATTTGTTAATTTTCTAAGGGGTCAACCAGCTTTCAAAATGTGGCAAACATAACACCTATCACCCTGATGGAGATGATCAAATTAACTGAAAGCTTCAGAGTATGCTTAAAAATGGTTTCAGGCCGTCTTTTCAAAACAGAGCTGTCTGCAGTGCACTTTTTAGTGTCGTAAACTATGGTCCTGAATCTTCCTGTCCACAAGAAAATAACTTCCATCATGAAAAACACATTCAGGACGAAACAAAAAAAGCCTGCAGCATTTTATACCACTTCTTTTCACAGTCATGCCTCTGCTCTTGTATTCACAGATATGAATGCAGGAAAAAAAAAAAAAAGCAGAAGGCAATTCCAATGCCATCACATAGCAATCCGGCAGCTTCTTCATATTTATAACCAACATTTTAGCTGACAAAGGCAAAAAGACCACAAACCGAACAAAGGATAAAATGATTCAAATTGATAACAGTGTTTGTCTCCACGGATATCACCTTTTCCAAATGACTGTATTTAGTTTCAAATGAAAAAACAATCATGAAGATTACCCTATAAAAACACTCCCTTCCCCCCACCGTAGGATTAATCCTAGTCCTCCCATACATCCGAGGTCCTTTGGGTATCAAAGGGAAACCACCATCCTGAAGCTTCAGATAATTAAATCACAATTTACAGAATAGTAAATCAAAGTCCCTCGCCAAGATTCAAGAGAAGTTACGTCAATTCAGTTCTAAAAAGGTAAAAAGAAGGATGGTGCTTCCTATCCTTCTGAATACAAATATCCCTGCAATGCTGGATATTAAAACCTTTGTTCTCAAGCTTAGCAATTAAAGCAGATTTTCAAAACTAGAAATTTTCTTCCTTTTTGTCAAATTAGGCTTTTAGAACATGAAAAACCTTAAAAACTATTTTAAGAATAATGAACAATGTAAAAATCTCCTCTTCCCTTTTCTATCTTGCTCCTCTGTGATAGGTACATCCCCTTCACTGAAGCTATTTTTCTACCATTTTGCTACATTTCATACACCACCGAGAAAACAAAGACTGCTATAGATTACCTGGATCACCGGACAAATCAGCAGACAAGTAAAAGCTCAAAAGGCTTGTTTCCATGGAGTAAAAGAGAATGAAATCCTCACCAAAACACCACTCCCTTAGCAACCTTAGGTTTTTCCTTTATATATACACTCGACATCCTTGGAAAAGCATTTGCCGGATGATTTTACTGCCCACAAGAGGGATGATATGAAGAAACCCCACCTCTCCCCCCCCCAGTCGTCTACCATCATCACCCGAAGCCCAACACTGTGCTGCTAAAGGAAAAAGGCAAAGAACGGCATCCATGAACACGACTCTAGGTTACACCACAAAAATACTTAAATGATAGAGAAAGCAAAGATTTAGCTGACAAGTTTTTTTTAAGCAGCTCCCACAAAATTAAAAATTCTTGTAAAAGCTCTAATGGTAGAGCCACAAAAATTAATTTCCTTCAGAATTTCCTGAATAAAGTATGATTTTTAGAAAAAGATAGTGTCTCTATTTAAAAAATGGAGTTGCCCAAATATCTTAAAATTTTGTCATTGCTCCTGCTTCTTTCCCTAAAGGCAAACTGACCAAATAAATAGAGATTTTCCAAAAAAGGTCTCTCTTTGTTGGTAGTGTGACCCCTTCAACGACAATCTGGGACAGGCGGTGGGGATGGAGGAGAAACAGATAAAAAATGAGAGGAGGAAAAATACTTTCTGCCCCAATAAGCCTAATTAAGTTTGTAAGCAAGGCTGGGAGGATTGAAATTTCTTCATGCTACTTTGTCTGTGTTTGATTATTGTAAATCTTCCCTGGTCTCTAACTATGCCCCAGGCATTATGATGTCTGCCACTCTGTTAACTTGCATCCCTGCCACTTACAGTACAATAAGGGAGGGACAGAGACACACACTCATTCAATTTAATCCCTGGAAGCCATGTAATTTTGCTAAAACAGTAATTTGCCTCAAATACTGCTCTCCAACAAAGGCACTGCCACACTAAGAGTCGTTAGCCTCTATTTTCCTTTCCTGAAGCATCAACCCAATTTGACAATTTGCACACACGTAATTTCTGGGATCAGTACATTAGTAATGAATAACAAACATATTCTTTGTTTGATAAAACATATTCCCTAAAACATCTGAATATATCTAATTTTAAGTGAAAACCCAGTAATCATGGCACTCGCTTAAATTATAGCCTAGGGTTCTGTGAATTTGCTTAGAAATCACAGTCACAGTTAGTGATCTATGAAGAATCAGCTTCCACGGAACCACACCTTGGCAAAAGCAGTTTGTAAAAAAAATAAACAAATAAAGAAAGAAGAACCAAAGGTTAGAGTAGATTTTTAGGTATGCTAAACTAGAGACTAATGATTTTAATGCTTTCCTTGGACAATATTAACAAATTTACTGAATTTATGATTTATAGGTACTTAATAGAGAAGCAGTGATACAACTTACCATATAACCATGTGACCCAGAAATTGCATTCTGAGGCATATTACCCAAATTACATCAAAATTTCTGTCTACAGAAAAATCCATCTGTGATGTTTACAGCAGCTTTACTAACTCATTAGTGCTAGAAACTGGAAGTAATCAGAATGCCCTTCAGTGGGGGGATGGATAAACAATGATACATTCATACATGGAATATTATTCAATTCAAAAAGAATGAAATATCATTTCACACAACAATATGGAAAAATCTTAAATGAATTTTGCTAATGTTGAAGTCAGGTGCAAAATCCAAAGATTTTCATCATTACATTCACAGGACACTCTGGAAAAAGCAAAATTAAAAACAAACTGGACAAAAACACACATTAGCAGTTACTAAGAATTAGCGGAGGGGAAGGTTGTTGGCTATAAACGGGACATACAGGGACACATTTAGGGTGCAGGACATTTTCCTTACGATACGAGGGGTGTGGATACATGACTCTACTCCTTTAGTTAGAACCACAGAACTGTACATTTTGAAGAGTGAGCTTCTATGAATGTTGACAAACAACAAAAATCCATCAACCAAAATGTTGGAAGACTCCAAGATGAAATGTAGAACCATAATAAATGAATCTAACTGCATTACAAATTATGACACAGCCACACTGAAGGGGGTCCGGGGGGAAACGAGCTGACCTAACTAACTTTGGAAAGTGATGTTTTTACTGGAAATTGTAAGGCTAATGACTAAAATAAATACTAGACTCTAATTGGAAGGTCTGTTTCTCACGGGTACATAGGTTAACAAACCTGAAATAGCTTTTCATGTATACTGGAGCTGAACAAATAAGTAAATGGATAATATATGCTTGTAGCCAGGTCTCTCACTGTGAAATTCACACATAAACAGGAAAGGAAGACTAGAGTGAACCCTGTGGTACTGGTTAAAATCAGATATACCAGTAAGAACTCATGCTTAATATATATATATATATACAGACAGATACAAAAACAATTACAGATATGTGTGTATACATGGGTATATACATATACGTTACCTAGCTCTGTCCCTTGAAAGGGGTTTAAAAGCAATGGCACCCCAACAGCCATGAGCATACCCAGCACCCACAATTTTGTTTCTATATACCATTCTCCTATAGAAAGACTCATAACTCCTTGGGAAAATGGCTGCAACTAGGCCAAAGAAAATACAAAATGAGCATCTTAGAGTACCAAAAATAAGGAAGTACTCAAAAAACAAAAAGGATAGAGGCAAGTGCCAACCTGAAAGCTTTTCCAAAGGTCAAAACTGGAACACTATGAATAACAAAATAAAAACATAGTACTAGATTAGAACTCAAAGTATAAAATTAATATACAGGAGTCCACACTGACATAAATAAATAAATAAAGGAAGGAAGACACAAAAATCTTCCTTATAGAAGAATTCTAAATCATCTATGCAGATACTTCCTCCTCCTGTAAGAGCGGATTAGATGTTAAATGACTTGCTTCTAAAGAACAGAGTATGGAGAGAGAAAAAGAGTAACTCTGGAGGGGAGAAACCTGGCAAACACTACCTTAGCCAAGTGGTCAAAGTTAATACCACCAATGAGGTCATATGGATGTCATGTAGATATTATATGCCTGATACAAAATGAAAGAGCCCTTCATCTCTTTCCAAAGAGATTCTTTCCAAAAATGCACAACCCTAATAATAAAAAAACAGCAGCAAACCCAGACTGTAGGGAAATCCTAAAAAATACCTGTGCCAGTACTCCTCAAAACTGTTGTCATAAAAAATAAGGAAAACGTAAGAAACTTTCACAAACCAGAAGAGACTTGGGAAATATGAAAACTGCAATGTGGAATCCTGAATTACATTCTGGAACAGAAAGAGATCATTAATGGAAAAGCTGATGAGATCCAAATAAAGTCTGTAGTTTAGTTAACACCAATGTCCGTTTCTTAGACTTGATAGACGAACCATATTAATGCAAGATGTTAACAACAAGAAAAACTAGGTGTGAGGTATATGGGAGCTCTCAACAATACCTTTACATCTTTTCTGTAAATCTAAAATTATTCCAAAATAAAGTTGTTATTAAATGACTAGTATATAATAGAAAGTCAGTAGTAGGTGTTCTTAGGTAGTGACTTGGATTGTTGGTTAAAAACATTCCCACAAATAAAACTCCAGGCTCAGACGACTTCACTGGTGACTGGCACAAACATTTAAAGGAAGAGATAACAACATCCTACATACACTGTTGCTGAAAACACATGACATTTCCCAACTCATTCTCTGAGGCCAACATTACACTCAGTATCAAAATAAGGCAATGATATTACAAGAAAATGAAAGCCAGTATCATGAGCATAGATGCAAAAAGCTTCATCAAAATACTAGTAAACCACATCTATCAGTATATAGAATGAATACTACATCATGACCAAATGGGGTTTATCCCAGGAAGGCAAGACTGGCTCAACATTCAAAATTCAAGGTCATTCACCATATCGCCAGTCTAAAAAGACAGCAACCATATGATCATCTCACTAGAGTTTTTAAGATTTTTTTTAAAAAATTCAACACCTGTTAATGATAAAATATCTCACAAACTAAGATAAAAGACAACTTCCCCAAACTGATAAAAGGCATCTAAAAAACAACCATCTAACATCACACTTAATGGTAACAAATTAAATGCCTTCCCTCCACAACTAAGAACAAGGCAGGGATGTCTACATGTCTATGTTCACAATTTCAATTTAACATGTTAGCCAGAGAGATAAGACAATAAATATATAAAAAGCTTACAGACTGAAAAGAAAAAAATATAATTGTCTTTAACCACAGATGACATGATCATCTATGTAAAAGATCCAAAGAAATCGGGGTGCCTGGGTGGCTCAGTCGATTAAGTGGCTGCCTTCAACTCAGGTCATGATCCTAGGGTCCTGGGATTGAGCCCTGCACCGGACTCCCTGCTCAGTGGAGAGCCTGCTTCTCCCTCTCCCTCTGACCCTACCCCTGCTTACGCCTTCTTTCTCTCTCTCTCTAAAATAAGTAATCTTAAAAAAAAAAGGGGGGGGATGCAAAGAAATCTGTATTTTAAAAAAACAGAATAAGTTTAGCAAAAAACAGTGCACACAATCAATATACAAAAAGCAATTTTATTGGGGTGCCTGGGTGGCTCAATGGGTTAAAGCCTCTGCCTTCGGCTCAGTTCATGATCCCAGGATCCTGGAATCAAGCCCCGCGTCAGGCTCTCTGCTCGACAGGGAGCCCGCTCCCTCCTCTCTCTCTGCCTGCCTCTCTGCCTACCTGTGATCTCGGTCTGTCAAATAAATAACTAAATAAATCTTAAAAAAAAAAAAGTAATTATATTTCTATCTACTAGCAACAAATTAACAATTAATTTAAAAAAATTTTTTAAGATTTTATTTACTTATTTGACAAAGTGAGAGAGGGAGCATAAGCAAGAAGAATGGGAGAGGGAGAAGCAGGCTTCCCCGCCGAGAAGGGAGCCCCATGTGGGGCTTGATCCCAGGACCCAGGGATTATGACCTGAGCAGAAGGCAGACACCCAGGCACCCCAACAATTAATTTTTAATTATCATTTACAATAATCTCAAAACGCACAAACATATAGAGCTGAATTAAACTATGCAAGACGTATACACTGAAAACTATAGAATTTCTTGACAGAAATAAAAGACTTCAATACATGAAGAATGAGATTATGCTCATGAATCAGAAGGACCATATTGTTAAAACACTGATTCTCCCTAACTCTGACCTACATTTGACACAGTCATCTTCAAATATCGAAGCATTAAAAAAAAAAAAAAAAATTGACATGCTGTTCTCAAATTCAGATCCATTCAATACAAAGGACCTAGAAAAGCCAAGACAATTTTTTCAGAAAACAACAAAAGTGGAAGGCTTATACTGTCTTCTTTCAAGATAAAGCTGCACTACTCAAGACACAAGGACAGGTATATTGATTAGAACAAAATATAGAAAGAGCATAAATAGACACATATGTAGAGGACTGATGGAGTTTTTAGCACAAATGCCAAGATAATCCAACAGGAAAAGAATAGTCTTTTCTATAAATAGCACTGGAGTATATGCCAAAACACACACACACACACACACACCCCACACCTTAATCCTTACCCCACACCATATACAAATGTTAACTTGATATACATCATGGGACTAAAAACTAGGAGTAAAATTTAGTAAAAAGGAGAAAATTCTTGCAACCTTGACTTAGGTCAAGATTTCTCAGGTGGAGGTGGGGAGCCTGAATGGCTCAGTTTTAAGCATCTGCCTTTGGCTCTTAGGCTCAGGTCATGATCCCAGCGTCCTAGGATCAAGCCCCACATCAGGCTCCCTGCTCAGCAGAAAGCCTGCTTTTCCCTTTCTCACTCCCTCTGCCTGTGCTCCCTCTCTTGCTGTGTCTCTCCCTGTCAAACAAATAAATAAAATCTTAAAAAAAAAAAAAAAAGATTTTTCAGGTAGGACCCAAAAAGCAGTAACTTTATAGTTTTGTTTTGTTTTTTAACAGAAGAAGTTGACAAACTGAACTTAATCAAAATTTAAAACATCTATTCTTTGAAAGATATTGTTAAGGAAATAAAAAGACGAGCCACAAACTGGGAGAAATATTTTCAAAACACATACCTGATAAAGGACTCATAACTTACACCTCGATAGTAAGAAGACAAGCCAATTTTTAAAAGATTCGAACAGACACTTCACAAAAGAAAACATCAACAAGCACATGGAAAGTCCTCAGTATCATTCAGAAGAGAAATGCAAATTTAAAAAAATACAATGACATGGCTATTCATACTCGCGAAAATGACTAAAATGTAAAAGACTGTTAATACCAAGTGCTGACGAGGATGTGGGGTAAATGAAACTCTCCTACCTTGCTAGTGAGAATGTAAAATGATAGTCACTTTGGAAAACACAGTCAGCAGTTTCTTACAAAGTTAAACCTATATTTACATAGCTTAGCAATCCTACTTCAAGGTTTTTACCAAAGAGAAATGAAAATGTAAATCACATAAAAACACAAGTGCCAATGTTCAGATTTATTCAAAATAGCCCAAACTGGAAACAGTTCAAATGTCCATCAATAGATAAGAAGATAAAGAAACTCTGGCATATTCACTCAATGGAATATGAAGGCAAGAAAAAGAAACTACCACAACATGCAACAACTTGGATGAATCAAAAAAACATTAAATAAGACAGGCATAAGAAGATTACATACACTGTATGAAGCACTTACATGACATTCTAGAAAAGACAAAAACTCTTGTGACAGAAACCAGATCAACGGTTGTAGAAAACTAAATGAAAAGATGCAGGAGAGAGCTTTTGGGGTGATGGAGATGTTCTGCATCTTACTTATGGATGTGTTAATTAAAAACTGTACACACTGTCAAAGCTCTTCAAAATACACAAAGAAAATGAGTGAACTTTATCAAAGGTAAGTTGTATCTCAAAGTAAGTTAATTTTTTAAAAAAGATTTTATTTATTTATTTATTTGAGAGAGAGAGAGAGAGAGATCACAAGTAGGCAGAGCAGCAGGCAGAGAAAAAGAGGGAAGCAGGCTCCCCACTGAGCAGAGAGCCTGATGCAGGGCTCGATCCCAGGACCCTGAGATCATGACCTGAGCCAAAGGGAGAGGCTCAACCCACTGAGCCACCCAGGCAGCCTAAAGTGAGTTAATTTTTTTAAAGATTAAAAAAATAGCGTTAAGTCCAGAATTTATTTATTTATTTTATCATTTATTTATTTATTTGAGAGAGAAAGTATGCATGATTGCATGTGCCCCTGCACAAACCTTTGGTGGGGGAGGGAGAAGGACAAGCAGAGTGCGGAACCTGCTGTGGGGCTTGATCTCAGGACCCTGAGATCACGAATTGAGCCTAAACCAAGAATAGACATTTAACTGACTGAGCCACCCAGGTGTCCCTAAGTCCATAATTTAAATAGCTGATAAACTGACTAATTTCTCTAACTCCCTACCTAAAATATAAAACTTAAGTTGTTGTTTTAAACATAAAATATTTAGAATTCCACAGAAAAATAAATCTTTATTTCAAAAATAAAACTTGAAAGGCTTAGCATTTAAGAAATTTAATTCTTAGCTCTGGACATGTTATTTATAAAAATATTTAACATCTCAATGAGCACTATATCAATATGATGACTTACTTCAATACTTAAAGCCCAAGCAATTAACAAAGCAATTCACCTAACTAGGATATTCTTATCAGAACACTACTACACTCTACAGCAAAGAAACCTGATGAACCCTACTTCAGCCAGGTGATCAAGGTCATCAACAGTCATAAACTGTGTTGATAGTAACCCTACCCTTCATATGATGTAATGAAAACGGCACTATACTTCTGTGATCATCCTTCCAATGACTCATAACTCCAGTCTAGTCATGAGGAAAACAGACACATTTCAATGGGGAGACACACTATAAACTACCTGACCAGTATTCCTCAAAACTTTCAAGATCCCCCAAAACAAGGTTAAGTCTAAGAAACCGTCACGCCAAGTGGAGACCAGGGAGACATGACAACTAAATGAAACGTGGTATCCTGCATGGGATCCTAGAACAGAAAAAGGAAATAAGGAATAAGGACAACTAAGGAAATCAGAATAAACTTTGGACCTAATGAATAATAATGTATTAAAACTCAGTCATTAATTTTACCAGAAGTACCATACTAATGTAATACACTAATAATAGGACAATCTGTATGCAAATATGAAGTACATGTTCCTCTCTGCACTACCTTTTTAATTTTTCTGTAAATCTAAACCCGTTCTATAAAATAAACTGCTAAAATAACACTTGTCCTCCCTCCACTACCAATAAAAAAAGGCAATCACAGCAGCAGAACTTAGACCACCACAGGAAAAGGAAAGGAAAGATAAGCAGGGGAAGAGAATCAAGAAAAAAGATTGTACAGGTATTAATTTAAAGAACATCAGCACGGCTTGCGTAGAAGATTATGTAATAAAGCTTTTCTTTCCTCTCTCTCTATCTTTTAACTACTTAGTGGAACAAGAGAAATCATAAAAAGAAAGGTCAAAAGATGATCTAACAGGGATGTTAAAAATACTCTTCCCACTGCTTACACAGCTGTACTGGTGTTTTGACGTCAATCTCAAGACTCCCATGGATTATAACAACAATTCATTCTTTGGTGTTTGCTGTATAAATTTCAAAGTGAAACCCAGTTGTTAATGAATGTTCACAGTTTCCATGATGAGAAGACTAATTTTGCTTAAAATCTGAGAAATAGAGTAGCTAACAATGGGGGGAGGAGAAACAGAGAGGGTCATCTTGAACATGTTCATTTGAGTTTAAAGGAAGGCTTCTCTCTCAGCCCCTTGACTCATTTATCTTTTCATTCTTAATCTTCATTGGGAAACTAAAGTGAAATACCAATCTCTTTCGTTTCCTTTACAAATCTGAAAAAGATTTGGTTGGGTAAAAGCAAATTATTTATGTGCCCTCAATGGAGGACAGATATCCAAAAATGTTTGAAATTTCAGTCTGCAATATCTGTGCTTTGTATGTAGATTTAACTTAATAGAGTTTTATTAGTGACTTGAGTCACTAATCTGTATGATTCACTGTAATCAGTTATTCACAAAAGCATATTCTTTGCTAAAGCCATCTATAAAATCTTCACTATCCCAAGAGAAATGTGTTTTTAAAAATCCTTTTTTTTTCCCTGTATTTGCAACTACATACAAACTGATTGTCATACCAAAATTCACAAGGTTAACTTTGCATTTTGGAAGGTAATTTCTGCTATGTTGTATTTTTTTTTAAAGATTTTTATTTATTTATTTGACAAAGGTCAGGGGTAGGAACAGAGAGAGAAGGACATGCAGACTCCATGCTGCACCTGGAGCCTGATGGAGAGCTCGATCTCACAACCTTGAGATCACGACCTGAGCTGAAATCAAGAATTGGAGGCTTAACCAACTGAGCCACCCAGGCATCCCATGTTGTACCTTTGGAGCTGAGCAGAAAAATCAGCTAGAAATACTCAGTAGTTCAATAAAACTGTTTTTATCAAGTATCCTAACATTCACATACATATTTAGCTGAACACAACAATCCCAACTTTATCTCCAGAAGTACCTCCCTATTCTTTATGGGTAATTTAAATAAAAAGGAGTGATGTTTCTTCTTTACTCAAGGAAAAAATATGCCAGCAATGTCAAAATTGCAGAACTGTTACAGGCATTTTTTTAAAAAAAGTTCTAACCATGCAGTTCATTTTTATGAGAAAAAGCATATCTAAAAGTCAAAGCATTTCTCCTACACTGAAAAAAGGTTACACTCTGAAATGATCATCAGAGAAGGACACAGGAGACATGCAGGAGGTGGTGGTTAATGACAGCATAATAAAGGGAAAACATTTGACTACGGGTAACCATAAAAATGTATTTTTCATATTTTAAGTTTGTTCTCAAATTTTCATCACTATCAATGAAATAGTTGTTCATTGAAAAGAATATGGAAAAGCAACATAGAAAGGGAAAAAAAAACACCTAAAGTCTTACCACCTATCATTACTAAAGAAATTATTATATAGCTATATAATAAAATATGGTACAGCCACAAAGCATAGGCACTCACACAGAAATAAAACATATTTTAAAAGTATATTGCTAAATGAACACTTTAAGTTACAAAACAGTACATACAGTTTCATTTGTGTAAAGCAACTTAATGGTTGCTACATCTGGTAAATGAGATTAAGCAAATGGGTGAAGAGCAGGAACCTGTCACTTTGTATCATCTTCCATGGTTGAAAAAGATTCAACTACAGGTTTAGGAGCACTTGGGTGGTGCAGACGGTTGGGTGTCCAACTCTTGGTTTCAGCTCAGGTCACAATCTCAGGGTCATGGGATCTGGCCTGCGTCAGGCACTCGTCACTCATCATGGAGTGGACTTGGGTTTCTCTCTCCCTCTCCCTCTGCCTCTCCCCCACTTCTCAAATAAATAAACAAATCTTAAAAAAACAAAACTTTAATTTTAGTACTGAAGCTGCTAACACGTATGTGAAGGTTCATTATACTATTCTAACTTAATGTATGTCTAAAATTTTACATTATAAAATCACATAAATGTGTACTTTACATATACTTCTATGGAAAAAAAAAATGTTTGGGACTAGTTTCACCCTGAAGAGCCTTTTGTTTGTGTCTGCATTTGTTTTTAATTCTAGAGGTAGGTATCTCAGCTAGATTCCCCCTTCAACAAAAAATTACCAACCACTGACAATAATTAAAAAAAATTGTTCAAAATCCCTTGAAGTAGATATTATAGTGGATAATACAGATAAAGAGACAAAAGCTAAGTCAGAGAAGCCAAGTAATTTTAAGGTCACTCAGCTAACAAACGGTAGAGACATACCTGATTGAAAATTCTATCAAAACTTGGAAAATTTTGTGGGAGAAAACAAAAATTGAGACCCTGTCCTATCGCTAAGAAACAGACTTCAGTTTCCCATAAAGAAATCTTTCAAATGCAAGGAGTTACCAAGAAAGGATTCCTATACTCTGTATTGCTCACTTGCCTAGGAAGATCAAGCTGTACCTGACAGCAGATTGAACCCTGCAAAGCAAACTGATTAGTTAACACACTGGGGCAAAGTTCTGCCAGAAAGACCTCTGTACTGGGCTGGTATATGACATAGTGTGTAGTGAAGCACAAAGAAATATAATTCAGAGGCATTAAGTAATATCAAGCCCATGTTAAACATGCTATCTCTATTAGAATATATGAGAACTTTACTTCCTGAATACAAAAGAAAACATTACCAGCAGATCAGACCAGTAAACAGTTCTACTGAAACCCAGATAGTACTACTAATGGTGACTGCTTAAATAATGAGGTAATTTAGAATCTTTTGTAATTTACAAGGCATTTTTACTGCAGTAGTGGTTACTTTGTAGTTACTACTAGGTATCTAGTTACTACTAGATGTAGTTACTACTAGGTATCTAGCATTCTCCTAAAAGCTTTAGTGGTTTTCAGGATGCCACCAAAAATTCCAATATTCAAAAGTATGAAGGTAACATAAAAATGTTAGAGCACATAAAAATGTTTAGAGCACCACTTTTCTAGATTTTAATCCAAATTTGTGCCTTATGAATTATAAAATATCCAAGCAACAGTAGCTTAGTCCATGCAAAGGATAGTTTTAGTGAGTTCATCTCATCCCTTCAGGTTATTGTTAGAAAAAGTTGCTCATAGGGGCGCCTGGGTGGCTCAGTGGGTTAAACCTCTGCCTTCAGCTCAGGTCATGATCTCAGGGTCCTGGGATCGAGTCCCGCCCCGGGCTCTCTGCTCGGCAGGGAGCCTGATTCCTCCTCTCTCTCTGTCTGCCTCTCTGCCTACTTGTGATCTCTGTCAAATAAATAAATAAATAAAATCTTAAAAAAAAAGTTGCTCATAACTTGTTATTAAAACTGTTGCAGGAGACAACCCATTTTGTCTTGAAATCTATGTGAATAATAATTTTTTATGAAGTTAATGACAAATAATAAAAATCTGACTTGTTACAAAGGAGGAATACACCCACCAAGAGCCAAATCATATATATTTTTTTCCAGAGCATCCTGATTTTGTTTTATTTAAATTCAAGCTAGTTAACATATAATGTACTATATAATAATATATATTATATAGATATTATATATTTATATACATAATTATATATTAATTTATATATGTTAATATATAGTAAATATAGTAACTATAATACAGTAAATACATAAATATACAGATATATAATACTATCTATATAATATACAATATATCTATATATTTATCTACATAAATATATATATAATTATATAATACATTATATGGGGAAAGAATTTAGTGTGTCATCATCAGTTGCATACAACACCCAGTGCTCATTACATCACAGGTCCTCCTTAATGCCCATTACCCAGTTACCCCATCCCTCCACCCATCTCCCCTCCAGCAACCCTCCGTTTGTTCTCTATAGTTAAGTGTCTCCAATTTTTTTTTTTTAGGTTTTTAACCCACAGGATCCTGAAAAGAGAGAGGCTTACCCACAATGGCCATATCAACCCTCATAACTGTCATATTTGCACTTCCATCACTGTAAACACTTGTTAATGTCTTTAATTGGGGACTGTCTGCATCTGTGTGTACATGTGTGTTCTTTACTATAAACCACTTCACCTCCTTCTGGGATGTGATACAGGGTACAAGCATTAAAAACAATTTTTAGGGGTACCTGGATGGCTCAGATGTTAAGTGTCAGCTCTCCGGTCTGATCTCAGGGTCATAAGTTCAAGCCCTAGGTTGGGCTCCACACTGGGTGTGGAGCTACTTAAAGAAAATAAAATAAAAATAATTTTTAAAAGTTAAAATACGTTTATGTATTCAAGGTATTTTTCTTTGATAGTATTGCTTTAAAAAAAAAAGATTTTATCTATTTATTTGACAGAGATCACAAGTAGGCAGAGAGGCAGGCGGGGGTGGGGGTGGCAAGTAGGTGGCAGGCTCCCTGCTGAGCAGAGAGCCCAATGCAGGGCTAGATCCCAGGACCTTGAGATCATGACCTGAACCGAAGGCAGAGGCTTAACCCACTGAGCTACCCAGGCACCCCAATAGTATTACTTTTAATAAATACCTATAGTCTGATTTTGGAAAATGGACTCCTTCTCAATTAGAAATTACTTTTTCACAAAACTCAAGTTTTTAATTGGGAAAAATTATCTAATCTCATTTGAACCTGTAAGGTAGACAGTGTGAAAGTATGAAACTCCCTATACAGATTAGGAGAGGTAGGCTCAAATAACACAACAGAAAAGTTGACATGGTTAATATATCTTTGAGGGACAAAGCTGGGATTCATTTCGAGCAATTCTGACGCCCATGTGTTTTTCTCTATACCACACCACCTTAAACAGGGCTTTCAGCCAAGAAACATAAAATTAAAATATTAGATGATGAAGGAGGACAAAAGAAAGGAGATAGGAATGGGAGGTGGCAGGGAGAAAAGAAAAAAAAGGAAGGAAGGGCGAAAGAAAGGAGGAGGGAAGAAAAAGAGGGAGACTGACCTTCATAACAGTAGTAAAAAATCATGAAGGCTCTAGGAATTAAACTTAACAAAAACTGGAGACCTCTATGAATAAAACTACAAATTACTGGGGTGCCTGGTGGCTCAGTCATTAAGCATCTCACTTCGACTCATGTCATGATCCCAGGGTCCTGGGATGGAGCCCCGTATTGGGCTCACTGCTCAGTGGGAAACCTGCTTCTCCCTCTCCCACTCCCCCTGCTTGTGTTCCCTCTCTCACTGTGTCTCTCTCTCTGTCAACGAACTAAATCTTTTAAAAAATAAATAAATAAAATTGCAAATTATTATTAAAGAACATAAAAGAAGACCTGAAATTTCTAAAGACATAACTGTTCATGTACAGGAAGACGATAACATGAAGATGTTCATTTCCCCTAAATTTAGCTAAAGAATGCAAATACAATAAAAAAATCCAGAGGGCCTTTGATGAAACCTGACAAGCTGATCCCAAAATTTATATGGGAGACTAAAAGGCCAAGATTAGCAATGAAAATTTTGAAAAAAGAACTGGGTAAGAAGACTTACTCTACTTACACACTCAAGTAATTTGGACAGTTTGGTGTTGGTAGAGAAACAGTCAAACCAGTGAACTGAGGGTTACTGGGTTGGGATGGGGTAACTGGGTGATGGGCATTAAGGAGAGCACTCGATGGAATGAGCACTGGGTGTTATATTCAACTGATGAGTCACTAAATTCTACCTCTGAAACTGGAAAAAAAACAAAAACAAAAAACAGTAGAACAAAAAAAGCTAAGAGACAAACACAAAATATGGAAACATGATATAATGACAAATTTAGCACAGCAAATCAAGGGGGGGAGGGGAACAGACTATACAAAAGGGGCAAGACACCTGGTTACCTATAAGGAAAAGTAAAACAATCTCTACCTCATACCATAATCATATTTTAATAACTAAAAATACCAGTTGCAAAATATATTCAACATGAATTCAATTTTTATGAAGTTAAAAAAAATGCCCCTCAAAGCTCTATAATGTGTGAAGATGTACTATGTAGAAAAAGTATAAAAACATGCATGAGAGCAACAAACAGCAAATCTACTACTTTCACAGAGAAAGAGAAGAGAATAAGATTAGGGAAAAGTACACAGGAGAGACACAACTTTACCTGTAATTTTAGTTCTTCCCCTTCCCCCCAAAATGATGATGCTTGGTGGCAGGTGCATGTACATTAATTATATTATATTCTTTTTTTTTTTGTCTTATGTTTGACATATTTCACAATGACGTAAAATGAGAGGAAAAGAAACTAATAGAATCAGATGTTACAGCTAATTGAGGCCTCTATTTAATAACACTGAGAAAGCACAGGTTTTTTCCTTTTTTAAATTTAGAATTAACTCACTGAAAAGAATATTCTTATATTCCTCCAAAACCCTACTTTTGTTAAAATTGCATCAGTCCAGTTAATCTCTATAAAATGATCAATGTAATATTTAAAGGGGCTTATACCACCAGGTCACTGACTTCAAAGTCTCTAAAACTTATCAGCAAGCACCAGTTCTGAAATAGCTGTCCCTTATCTCTGAAATTCCTTGTAAGTTTTCAACTAAAAACAGATTTGTGTGTACACTTCTGTAGTCATTAGTCACCATCTAAGATCACACTGCTATCATGAAAATAGCTAGAAACCAAGGACAAAACCAATTCTACTTTTTCAGCAGTTAAAGAATAACACTTTTGTATTATATATGTTGGAAGCCAGATGATATTTATTATAAAAGTTTTTAAAAAGGGAAACATTTTTTAATGTTTAATAAGGAAAACACACGGGTTCAGGTACCAGTCAGACTGAGGTCAAAATCTGGCACAGCCATTCAATGCTTTGGGTGGTGACCCTGAGAAGCTTACTGAACTTCAATGGACCTCGATTTCCTCACAAATAATTAAACCAAGGACTTGCTTTATAGGAATGTTGTGAGGATTAAATGATGTAAGTGTATAGCCCAGTACTTAGGATGTACCAGGTAATAAAGAAATGCTGATTCTCTTCCATAAAAATGCTTTCAAATAAAAGATACTATCTTAAGTTGCACTTTCCCCCTAAGTTTTCTTCTCTATTCCACAATGCAACCTTTGCATCTTATTTTATCATTAAAAAAGTATTCCAACACATTTTTTAAAATTATTAACAGCATGTAAACAACAGAAATAATCTTTTTGTGCTCCTCTATAATTCTTAGACAACTCCCACTGACATATTTCCACCCCCAAACTACAGAAAAAGTCTCAAAAGTATTCACATATCACAACAGTTCTGAGACGTGAATAGCAGAACTGCAGATCAGCCATATACTCTTTCCTTCCCATGTGGGATTCCCACTTGTGCAATCCCCAAAAGAATGAGACGCAGTCAAACTACTGCAAGTGAGAAGCAACGAAGCTTCCCAAAACTACCAACTCCACTTTGCCATAATGGAATAGTACCCAGCTAAGATTTTCTTCTTTTCTATTTGTTTCTATCTGCCTATATGGAATATACATTATCGTGGGACCTCCAAGAAAGGAAGATAGGTAAGTTTAGAATTAGGTAACTGGAGTCAGGATTTGGGGGTGAGACTGTGATCCAATTAATTTACCTGCTGCTCACAGTCAGAAAAGGGAAGAAATTAGCTAATACTTTTGTGGAAAAATAAGGAACCTCATATTTGATACATAAGAGCACGCACCATGTTATTTTCTTGCTCACAGCATCATGAAAATTTTTAAAAAAGAAATCTAATGTAACTCTCCTGAAGCAGATACATTTAAATTTAAGGATTTAATTTATTTATCTGAGAGAAAGTGAGAGGGCTAGTGAGAGAGCAGGAGCAGGGTGAGGAGCAAAGGGAGAAGGAGAGAATCTCAAGCAGACTCTGTGCTGAGTGCGGAACCCAACATGGGGCTCGATCCCATGACCCTCCAATCTTGACCTGAGCCAAAACCAAGAGGCGGATGCCCAACCGACTAAGCTACCCAGGCGCCCCCAGATATGTTTAAATTTAAATTAAATTTGAGGTCATCATGAAAGATACTGTTTTGTTTTTAATTGGCCCTTTTTCCAGAGTCTTGGCAATGGAGGAATAGTTGGCAGGTTTTTTCCGGCTTCTTTTGTTGTTGGTGGAAATGCTGCCAGGGGTACACATAATTTCTCCACTTTGACCTAAAGAGTATCCTTCCTTACTTGGGAGGTCTCCTTTTTCACTAAGATTATAGTTTCAGGAGTGATGCATAAATTAGCAAGCGAGTCAGCTAACACCTGTCAGGACAACCAGGTCCACTGACTGGCAATCCACAGGGTGACAGATGTCAGAAACGTATTATCTTCATAGTCCTATTATGTACCTGTTCTTAACCTTAACAAATTGGAAATAGGATCTTCAACAACATAGAAGATTTAAATAAGTTTTATAAAGAAAACAGAATCTGGTCCCTGGGTGGCTCAGTCAGTTAAGCATCTGCCTGCAGCTCAGGTCATGATCTCCCGGTCCTGGGATCCAGCCCGGCTCAGCAGGCAGTTTGCTTCTCTCTTCCCCTCTGCCCCTCCCACCCTGCTTGTGCCCTCTCTCTTGTGTGCGCGTGCTCTCTCTCTCTCAAATAAATAAAATCTTGAAAAGAAAAGAAAACAGAACCTGAAGTTGTTAACAAGAAATCTACACATTCCCAAATAAGAATACATTTTTTAAGAGCCAAACTTTCATCTCAAATTCTTTATATTTACATTAAACATCCAACGACAGGGGCTTCCTAGAGCCTTCATCTTCCTTTATTCCCTCTATCTTACAGGTCACTATACTCTTCCGCAGCCCTATCACCAGTGCCCCCTTGTGGGAACTTCTGTCCCCCGCAGAGGCCTCCCAACTGCATTCCTAACCTCAAGATTTACTTCCCACTCAGGATGCCTGGCTGGCTCAGTCGGTATAGCATGTGATTCTTGATCTTGGGGTCATGAGTTCAAGGCCAGAACTTACTTTAAAAAATTAATAATAATAATTACTTCCCTCTAATTATCTTTCAGATGACTACCTTAGTTTTTCATTAAAATAAAAATCAAAGAAATAAAAACTAGGTCAAGTTTTTACTTAAAAATAAAACATTTCTAATTACAAAAGCAATACACATTCATCACTGAAAGCCTGGAAAATACAGATAAACATAAAAAGTAAAACAAAAATCATCCATAATCTCAGAACCCAGAAACATTTTAAAAATTAGTACATGACCTAGAAGTCTATATATTAAATTTTAAACACTATATATGTTTTGAAAACATAATTGGCATTATATTTGAAGTTTTATCTCCTACTTTTACATGCCATGAACGCTCTCCCATTAAAATTTACTTGAAAATGTCTTCAGTTCTTAAATATATAATATTCTATTAAATGTCCTACAGTAACAATGGTGACCTGACAGTTTTTGCCATTAGGATTTCTAGCTCTATCGCCTGAGAGCACCAGACTTAGACTGGGTCCTCCTCTCCTCGCCCCTACTTCAGATAATGGTGGGGTTGACATCTCTGCATAAAAATTGACAACAAAAGCTTCATTTCCTTTTATGTCTTGAGATATATACCAAAATCAGCACTACTAAATCAAAAGGTTTAAATATTTCTTAGGCCTTTGAGCTATATTGTCAAATTATCTTCTATAAAGTTTAAAGCCCATTTATATGCTCAATTGCAGAGTATAAAAAACACTGCTTTACCACGGTCCTCCCTGGCATGACGTATTTGTTTTAAATCACAACTAAACAAAGAAAGAAAGATAAAAGATAAAGTTCCTGACACAGCAAGGCATGGGCTCAGAGATTTTTCTGAAATTTTCTGCTTGGTACTCAAGATTACGCCTTCTGCTATAGATACTGTAACTCTTACTTTGGGTTTACTTGTTTATTCACACACATCTATTCAAATATTTGCTGCATACTGCCTTCTAGGTATGGAACACAAAAGTGAATCAGGCAGACAAGCTCAGCAAAGCTGGAGAAATCAGTTCCATGATTTCTCCATCCAAAGCATTGTCCTTGGAGCTATCAAATTCCCTCCCGACTATCTATCTTCCGGATCCGGTCTGGGCTCAATTCTTGAGCCGAGGCTGTCCCTATGCTGACCAACATGACGTCTGGTAACTGAAAGTGGTGAGACAGGTCACTGGAAAAGTCAGACAAAGGCCTTATCATGATGGTCTTAAGTGCATGTTAAAGGAACTTGCCTTTAACCTGTAGACTACTGTTTCCCAAACTTTGATATTGCCTTGTTGATCTGCCAGTCATATAACCCCTGAATTATTAGTTACTTAATGTTTTAAGTACTATTGCTTTCATTTCAGAAGAAGCTTTATTTCGCTATTATAAATAAAAAGTCAATATTATTTGCCACAAATATAAGGCAGCAGTAAACAAAAAAATACAAACTATAATTAAATTTTTAAAAAGTAAAAGTGAAATGCAAATAAAGCATTCTTGGAAGCAGGAACACTAACAATTGAAAAAGAAGCATTCAGATGTTTCCTTCTCTTCAAATCTCCTGAAGTCATGACATGCCTTTAGCCATAGAGTAAAAACTATCCTATTCAATTCACTGATACCAGTGATTGGTTATTTAATGGAAAAGAGCAGTTAAAGTAAGGAAGTGTTAAAAAAAAACAAACAAACAACAACACTCATATATACCTGAAGCTTCATTTCAATTTAAAATAGCTAAGTGTAGTGGCACCTGGGTGATTCAGTGGGTTAAGCCTCTGCCTTCGGCTCAGGTCATGATCTCAGGGTCTTGGGATCAAGCCCCGAATCGGGCTCTCTGCTCAGCGGGGAGCCTGCTTCCCCCCCCCCTCCACCCCACCTGGCCTCTCTGCCTACTTGTGATCTCTCTCTCTGTCAGATAAATATATAAAAATTCTTAAAATAAAATAAAATACATAAGTGTACATTTATTTATCAATTTTTTTTTAAAGATTTTATTTATTTATTTGACAGAGAGAGATCACAAGTAGACGGAGAGGCAGGCAGAGAGAGAGAGAGAGAGGGAAGCAGGCTCCCTGCTGAGCAGAGAGCCCGATGCGGGCCTCGATCCCAGGACCCTGAGATCATGACCTGAGCCGAAGGCAGCGGCTTAACCCACTGAGCCACCCAGGCGCCCTATTTATCAATTTTTAAACGTAGGATCAAGGCCTTTTCCTTAACTAAGGATGTGTTGATTGGAGTGCCCTATTATCTTTCTTGTATAAACTGTACTAAAATACCTCAGCCATGATTTATTTCCTGTTTCAGTTTCCTTACAGTGGAGCAAGAAACTAAAAATACTCACTAGATCACTAGACTCTACTTTTTTCCCAAATAGCTAAGGGTTATTTTTCAGTCACATCTAATAGGACAGCAATTTCTTTAGTGACGGGTCTCTACTTGCATTTCCAAAGTGCACACAACTCAGTTGTCACAGAAATGCCTTTCTTTTTTATGCTCATATTTCATTGGTTTTCATAAAATTTAACTAAACTAATTCCAATACAAGTACAACAGATTGGGATTATGCAGTTCAAATGGAAGCAGAAGTATTCAGACATACTATGAAGTGGCCTCTTGCACATAAGCATGTAACCCACTACACACAGATATCATGCTCTACAGAGGAAATGGAGTGAGTCCATTAGATTGAAGCTGACCAAGAGATTGAACTATTGCTTCTCCTCTCTCTTCTTCCTAAATATATTGGTCGCACATGACTTGCTCATGCTTAGCTACCCTGGATGTTAGAGGACTTCATGAATTCCTAAATGACCACCCATCTTTACTACGTTTCCTCCCACAGTTCCTTAACTGTAACCGGCCATGCTGAGACATTCAAAACTGTATCTTAACATCAGGAATGATACTCTTCCTGGGCACTTTTGCAGCATCTCTAACACAGTTATGTGCATGGTTTCTGTCAGCATTACAGCTCGAAAACATTCATTAAAAATCTTATGAGAGTATTTCCTATCTTAACTTCAAAACTGGAACTATGTATAGTCTGGCAGAAATAGTGGAAAAGTCTTCACACATCCATTTAAGATGCAGGAAGAATTTCAAATATTTTGGAAGAAATCTTCAATTTGTGAGATCATATGCGTGACTGAGACAAGCTTTGCAAATAAGCACATCTTGACAAATATATCTGCTCATGTGAACAACTTAAATTTATGCTGACATATTTAAGTATTCCATGTAGAAAAAAAAAGTGAACAACTGCAAAACTAGAATCACAAGATATGTGAGCTGGATTTTTCTTCTTCTCTGAAACGACCACTTGAGGATTCCTCTGAAAATCTACTGAAAATATTCTGAATGTTATAAAAGATGCTTGAAAGATCTGTTATTTTTTCACAAGAATTTCCCCAAACTGAGTGGCAACAAAAAGTAGATGAGGAAGCCCTTTTTCCAATTCATGAACATCACCTAATAAATAACTTGACACATTCAGAAGAAGAGATTTCTAAAAATTCCTTTAGGTGATTTTTTGGAACAAGAGACCTAATATTTATTAGTATATAATTGCTGATCAAAGTTGTCCATTAGCTAGCTTCTGACCTTTCCAACTACAAATACTTGAGAGTTGGACTTCTCAGTATTTATTAACATCAAAATTTTAACAACGCATCTGCCCTGATGATCTTAAGTCCCATCTTAGCTATACACCAAGCAATGTCCAAGCAAATATCCCTTCACTGCTGACTACAACCAGTTTTCTCACTGAGGGACTGATTTTTGAGGCACACCTATCTATAAATCAAAGGATGCACTACGTATTTCATTTTCAGTTTTTGAAAATTTAATACTAATGCATAATTTTCTCCTGTTGCCTTCTATAAGTGACAAAATACTGATTTTCTATTTATAATAAGGAAATAAACTTTCTTTTGGGAATGGATTTTCAACTTAAAAAGCAATGTTAAGAAACATATTACAACAATGCATGTTAAAATTACAAGCAAAATAAAAAATGAAACACGATATTCTGTCTTTAAAAAAATAAGTAACTGATAGTTCAGTGATTATAAGACTATGGCAAATTATTAACGTAGTATCCAAATAATTTAAGTATAGAAAAAAAGAGCCTACAAGATAAAGGCAAGTTCCTTATCATTCATTTAGGACCACTCTAATTACCCTTCCAGTTTCTTTTCTCACCACTTTGCTTCATCACAAATCTCAAGGTCTAGCAATATTCCACACATAAAAAAACATACTTTGTCTCAAATGTCCATTATATTATCCATATCACCACCACCACCACCTCCACACACACCCACACCTAAACACCCTTACCTTTTAAAGAGGTTTTTCGCAAACATATTACCTTCCTCCAAGAAAACTTCGCTTAACCATGGGCTCAGACTGTATTACAGTAATATCTCATTTTCTAGCGCTCTGCGTATACTGCATTTTTCACAAAGTGAAGGTCTGTGGTAACCCTGCGTCAAGCAAGTCTATTGGTAACATTTTTCCAACAACATTTGTTTACTTCATGTCTCTGTGTCACAGTTTGGTAATTCTCACAATATTTCAAACCTTTTCATTATTACTGTATTTGTTATAGTGATCTGTGATCAGTGATTAGGGCTTGCTGAAAGCTCAGATGATGGTTAGCACTTTTTAGAACTAAGGATTTTCAGTTAAGGTATGTACTTTTTTTTTTTTTTTTTTAGACATAATTCAACTGCAAGCTTACCAGAGTACAGGATGCTGCAAACATAACTTTTATATGTACTGGAAAACCAAAAAATTTCATTTGACTTGCTTTATTATGATATTTACTTTACTGCAGTGATCTGGAACTGAACTCACAGTATCTCAGAGGTATGCCTCTATAAGTTATTAGAAACTTTATCTTACTCTCTACATATCTTTTTCTGGTTCTTTGTATAGTTATTCAATACATAATTTTTGGAAGAATAACTCTATGTTTTTCTCGACTACTTTGTATCATTTAGTAAGGCTAATTACATATTACTTCCAACTTTTATCCCTTCCTGAAGTTTCCTTTGTTTATATAGTGCTCTCCTGGTACTCCTC
Source organism: Lutra lutra (assembly GCF_902655055.1). NCBI lineage: Eukaryota > Metazoa > Chordata > Mammalia > Carnivora > Mustelidae > Lutra > Lutra lutra. Next base: position 16,202,379 of record NC_062287.1, on the reverse strand, counting down.
CTACTCCTCTGTAATCACTGCCTTGATTCTCTGTAACCATTTCTTAATAGCCTTTGAGAGCACTTCCCTCCTCCCCCAAGATGTCATTTTGGCCATCCTTCCCATGTAATCTCAATTCCTTTGAACTCACCTATTCAAATTACTTTAACTACCATCACAAACACAACAGCAGCAGCCAAGCCCTCACCTCTATATAGATGACACATATGTCACCCATGAGCCATTTACACCTGGATATTCCATAGGTTCCTGTGGTGGTCAGCCTCTAAGGTGTCCCCCAATGACTCCTGCCTCCCGGAATTCACGCTCTGTATAGGTCCTTCTCCACACTGAATAGAACTGATCAGTGTTACCAACTAGTACAAAAATGACAGTGTGACTTCTGACTGCTCAAACTTTCTTATGGAAAAAAGTCTGCCTGAGGAGGAACTGAGGCCTCCAACTAACAACCAACACTCACCTGCCCAGCATGTGAGTGAGTCACCTTGGAAGCAGATGCACCATCTCCATTCAAGCATTTGCTTCAGTAGCCGACATCTTGACTACAAGCTCATTAGAGACCTCAAAGCAGAACCACCCAGCTAAGTTGCTCCTAGACTTGAACACAGCAAACAGTATGACATAATAAATGTTTAGCAGCAGTGTCCAACAGAACTTTCTGCAATGATTAAAATGTTCCTTTTTTTAAAAAATATTTTATTTGAGAGAAAGAGTGAGCAGGGAGAAAGAGCAGAGGAAGAGGGACAGGCAGACTCTGTGCTGAGCATGGAGCTGACATGGGGCTTGATCTCACAATCCTGAGATCATGACCTGAGTGGAAACCAAGAGCTGGAGGCTTAACCGACTGAGCCACCCAGGGCCCCTGATTAAAATGTTCTATGTCTAATGTCCAACACTGTACCCACTGACTACATGTGGCTACTGAACACTCAAACGTGGTTAGTGTGACTGAAGAATTACATCTTCAATTTTACCTAATTTCAACAAATTTAAATTTAAAAGAACACATGTGTCTTACAGCTATCATGTTGGATAGTGCAAGTATATTTATTGATTTGGGATAACTTTTAGACAACTACTATAGTATGTTAAACAAAATCTGCCGCTTACTTTATCTGTCCTCTTCTCAATCTTTCATCTAACGTTCCTCTCATCTATCCAGTCAACCCAACAAAAATAATAAAACAAAACAAAATTGTGCCCTCTCCCTTTTATATTCCCCATCTTGGCAAATTGTACCAACACCCACACACAAGCCAGAAAAGTCCTCATTTTCACCACCTTCCCTTTTCACGCTACTGGTATGACAAGCTGACTGTATCTGGTAGTATAGCATTGTATTTAAGAATACAGGTTGCAATGATAAGACAAATTCAGACTAAAATCCCAGTTTTCCCACTCAGGAGACATGCCACTTAAACTCTCTGAGTTTGTTTCTTACCCTGTCAAACGGACATTTTACAACAAAATCCATTACTTCACAGAGTCGTTATGAAAATTAAGTTAAATAATATGTATAAAATATTATATGTATAAAATATTACCTATTATATAACTTTTACTCAATAAATATATTCTGGATGGAGAGATTAATGGTTGGGTTACTACCTCTTAGGTAGGTAAAGAAACAGTGAGAAAGGTCAAAATAGAAGGTATCATCTTTGAAGTAACTTTTGCTAAGCCACTCTAAAGAAAAATGACAGATAATCTAGAGAGTCTACTGGGTATCTACTATGTGGTCAGGAAAGTACAGGGAATGGCAAAAAGACTCAACTAGAAATAAATGACTGAGGAACAGGAGAGGCTCTAGATGGCATCAAATAGGAGAAATGAGAAGCCTGGTGATGACAATGAAGGAAAACAGTAATGCAAAAGGGCATGAGAGAAAAGGAAGAGAAGGTAAGAAATAGAAAAACACAAAAATTTGAAAGTAGAATCCTTCCAAGCAATGACAAGATCTAAGATGTATTCATACTGATAAAGCTCCTGGGATAAATCATATGAAATTGCAAATATTGGACTGCTTTTGACTAATAAAATAGATTGGACCTTTTTTATTTTTTTATTTTTATTTTTATTTTTTTAAGATTTTATTTATTTATTTGACAGAGAGAGATCACAAGCAGGTAGAAAGGCAGGCAGAGAGAGAGAGAGGAGAAAGCAGGCTCCCTGCCAAGCAGAGAGCCCGATGTGGGACTCGATCCCAGGACCCTGAGATCATGACCTGAGCCAAAGGCAGAGGCTTAACCCACTGAGCCACCCAGGCACCCCTGGACCTTTTTTAAATAATAAAAGTTTGGGGATGACAAGTCATTCTATTTTATATTCTATCTTTTGCCTTGAGTGCCTGAGACAATGTAGGGATCAAAAGACAATTTAGCAAAATAAAAAATTATATTTCTATTAAAGAAATACAAATTTTGTTTTTGTTCTTGATGTTCTCTGGAACACAATTTAGAAGCTGTTGGTATAAATTATATAGTAAGAAAGTAACCTTCTTTGGCTGAAACCTCTTATATTTGAATTTTATACTTTCTATTTGTGTTTGGATACTAACTTTATGAAAATGATAGGTACCCAAAATTATGTGCAGTAGCAAATACAATGAACCAAGAGTCAAAAGACCTAGATTAGAAAGCTGGCTTCAAAAATGTACTACCTGGGAAATACTGGACTAGTCAATGAATGTCTCTGAATATAAGTTTCTCCTCATCTGTAAAATAGGAATGCTAACTGCCTAGTGATGTTCTTATATGTATGAAATGTAATACCTACAAAGCATTTAGAATAATGGTTGATACAGAGGAACTATATGTTATTGTTAGGGGACAGTTGTAAAGGTATAATAAATGTGGATGTAAACTACTGCTAGCATTATACAAATACATATAAGAAATGTATATTTCTTATATAAAAAATAATTTGACCTGTAAGATGTGCCAAGACTGAAGTGAATTACACTGTTGTGTGTTAACCTTCCCTTTTTTTTTTTTTAAAGATTTTATTTATTTATTTGACAGACAGAGATCACAAGTAGGCAGAGAGGCAGGCAGAGAGAGAGGGGGAAGCAGGCTCCCCGCTGAGCAGAGAGCCCGATGCAGGGCTCGATCCCAGGACCCTGGGACCATGACCCGAGCTGAAGGCAGAGGCTTTAACCCACTGAGCCACCCAGGCGCCCCTAACCTTCTCATTTTTAAATACAAAAAAAATAAAGGTGGGCAAATATTTCTAGAATAACCAGATTATGTACAGATTATGAATTGGTTGTTTATCTCCTTGTTATTTTTTCCAATCTGATTTTTTAACTTCAGCAACCCTCAGAAAATAATGGAACATACTCCAGACTAGTCATATTGAGAACAGTAAACTTTTCAAGCTGGATAAGCAAAGGTTTCCTTATTGCTAGCAGTGTGAGGAAGCAATGCTAGCTAAAATGAGATATGGTAAATATTTATGCAAAATTAACAGACCTTTACCCCACAGGGAGGCTGCAAGCATGGGAAAAAGCAGCTTCCCAGAACTGAGCATAGCGGATGTCTGTAGATCTCCCTAAGGGTTAGAAAAGTCTCCACATCCATAAGAATGCTTCAAAGGGCATTGCTTTTTTGCCTGCATCCTCTCTGTGGGTTTTAAACCTAGTAATAAAATTCTCAAATTGTAATTTCCTACTCTTTCTCTACCGAGAAGCAGTACTTATTCAATAAAAGATTTAGTTTGTAGGCTTCTTTTTAAAATCAACTATCTGCCTATCTCTGTTCTAGATTCTGAGGTTACTAAGAAAATGCAAAAAAAAAAAAATTATACTTAAAAAAGATTAGGTTAGAAAATACACTTAACTATCTCTTAGGCAAATTTTCCTTCCAATGTTATGGCATAAAAAGTGGCTGAACTAAAATGATTCATGCCGTAGAATTTTAGTAACAACAAAAAAAGTCTTTACAGAGAAAAAAAATGAAGAAAAAGTAACTTTTATGGCTCAGAAGATAAATCTAGAGCTTTAAAATAAAAGGGATATTTACATATTTCTTTAAGTGGTATAAAAGATAAACTGAATGATAAAATATAAAGGGAAGATCATTACTATAACAAGAAGTCTTTAAAGAGAAAGTATCATCTCCGCTGCCACTTAACCAAACAAAGACTCTAGCTTAGGAAAAACTTAAACGTGATATACCTAAATCATTTATATTTCACAAAGGTCTGATCACCTAGCATTAAAATCACTCGTTTCTGCCTTTTCTTCCTCTTAGATACTCAGTATAACAATTCTTTAAGTCCCTTCTTACTACTCTGTGTGCCTACAATACAAAAACAAAACAAAACAAAATCAAAAAACAAAACAATCTCACAAAACTTGTTTTAGATGGGCCTTAAACTTCTTAAAAGAACTTTAGAATAGTTATAATGGAAAATGATCTATAAGCAATGTATATTAGGCTTCAAAAGAGTCCAGTGTTTACAGATGTTGTGTATATTTAAAGCAATGAATAAGAAACCAAAACACAATGTAGCCATTCTTTAGAGGAAATGAGACAAAATCCCCCATGTCAGAAATCTGGAAAAGGGAGTAAGTAAATAGGTGATTAAAAATAGAAAGAATAAAATATAGTTATAAAATTATAATGTATGACAACACTTTAATGGTGTTGTCGAAAGACAATACTTTCTGAGCTTTATCCAACTGATTCAAAAAATCAACTGACTGATCGAGATGAGCCAATTTATTCAGTATAGGCAAGCCTGAGACCAGAAGACCAAAAGAAAAGGAGCATTGGAATCATAATCCCAACTCTTCTGCTTAGAAACCATGGGGACCTTATGCAAGTTAGTGAATGTCTTAAAGCCTCATTTTTCTGTTTTAACCTGAGAACAATATTTAATTTACACAGCTATAAGATTTAAAAAGGTGATGCACAGAAAGTTCCTGGGACAGTGCCCAGCACTTAATACGTACTCAATAAACATGAAATCCTTTTCTACATCCCAAATTTCTTTATAAGACTAAATTTCCTCTACCTTAAAGTGTTACTTTTCGCCCAGTCATCTTTCCACCTTTCTGAAGTATAAAAAGCTAGTGCAGCAAGTCATCAGGCATGCTAAACAAACTATTGTAGTTTCCAGAATCTTTGATCCAATCAACATATTTACCACTGGAGGTACAAAGTATAGGCTTAACAGGTTGCCAATACCTTCAAAGAAGTAGCTAATTAGTAGAGAGGTTCTCCTTCAAATAGTGACTAAAGCAATACCTAAAAAATAAAATGTGATTTCTTCTTTTCAAAAGCAATGAACACAAAGCTTCTTAAATTTCAACTGAAAACATTGCCCTTTTCACTTTAGGTAACTTACCAAAATATAATTAAACTGAAAAATAAAAAGGAAACATAATAGGATAGTATGTGATGAGACAGAACAATTTAATTTGGAAAATAAGATTAAATTTCATCACTGATAACTCCATACCACTATTTCCCCAAAATACACATGACTTCTCACCTTAATCTTCAGCATGAATCAATGGATATCACTCTTACAGGTAAATTTCTTAATTGTTAAATATAAATCAGCAGGTAGCAAGAGCTCAAAGTAACTTTACCAATACATGCAGAGCTGGCATTCCTTATTTACCGAATAAATGAATAAACAAATGACGTAATGATGTAAAGACAGAACTGGACAAATCCTGAGTAATCAAAGGCAAATTTAAATGTCTACTGCCAAGCCTTACCAATTCTTACCAGTTCAGCAACTAGAAGGGTTACTGTTTCAGTCTGAATTGAAATAACTGTCTCTTTTGTCTCTTCCTCACTTCCAAATGTATCTTAATTCTAAAAACAACCTACAATTTGAAATATAAAGGATAAGGAATGCTATCACAGCAAGGAGAAAACACTGTCACAGTAGAAGCAGCAAATACATGTGAATTCAAAAATCATTTTACACACATAGATCAGATTTTAGGAAAGCCAAACTAATTTCAGAGATTTAAACAGTAACAGCTACTCTAACTTCTGACCTCTTCTGTTATAGGTACTCAAATACATTCTCACCTGACCTTCCCACCGGCTCTGCAAAGTAAGTACTGTTACCCTCATTTTTATAGATGAGGAAACTTAACTGAATTCAGAGAGTTTGCCTGTGGTCTCCCAGATATAATAAGCAGAACAAGTCAGACACACTAAGCCCAGGAGGCTCTTTTTTCTATACCACCTTCAATCAGTTCTCTTCTATTGCTCTCTTTTACAAAACAAAACAAAACATATATATATATATATATATATATATGCATATATTATATAAAAATATATATACACACATGTAAAAATATATATACACACATGTAAAATTAAGAGCTAAAATATCTTTTCCTTTAATAGCTACTTTTAATTTCTGCAAAGACAAAAAGAATTCTGCCAGTGGACTAAAAATTAATATAACTGCTAATATTTACTCATATAAAATTTTACTTAAGTCCTATTTTTGGAAAGAGAATTGTACCTTGTATCCTATTATTCAATAATTGCATGGGAGAAGCTTCTCTTTTTTTACTAGTCACATCCACACAACACACCCAACTTACTTCTAAATGCTGTCTCGAGAATTCTGATCTTATAGAGCTTCTGGGTAAATACAGTAACTGGAAACCACAAACCTTTCCCCAATTTGTGCAACTAACAAATGCAACCAAAGTACAAATATATTATTCTGACAAAGGTACCGACACATTATCATCTCTGAAAATGAATGTTTTTCTATTGTGATAAAACAGAAAAATAACATGAACAATGGCCAAGTCCAAGAGTTATTCTCCATGGGAAAAAACTATTTACATTTTAAATAGACTATATTGTCCCAAGCAACCAAACCCAGAATCAGTTCAATGCCAAGAAATACTCAAATTTAAATAAAAATTGTATTTACAAGCCAATGATTTTACAAGCCAAGCATCTTCTACTGCAGTTACTATGTAGGTCCTGAAATGAGACTAACAAATAACTTCATTAAAGAAAAAAAAAAACATTTGGATACCTAGAAAGGCAATTTTAACCTAAGTGTCTCTAGGCACAGTGAAAGAGGCCCATCAAAAAAGCACAATTAGCTAGTAGTACTACACTAAAATAAACTACCTTCATTATGTTATATATAATAATTTATTTACTAGTCTGTATAAATCCTCTTTGATCACCTCACTGTCACCTGCCAATCTGCAAACTGAAGAAGGGATTCTATCTGTTTAATTTGCTTCCCACTGTTAATTACATTAACACCCCTTCCCCAAAGAATTTCCTGTGAGGCTGACGATCTTAGACGCACAATGAAGAAATGACAAGTAAACTTACTGTATTATATTGCATGCTAATAACATCTATAAAGTCCTGACTCAAAATAGAAGCTTTAAGTCCCTCTTTAAGTCCATAACCTGAGGAGTGGCAAGCGTCTTTAATTATTTCTAAACTAAAGTTAGACTCTCTTCCTTACTTCTACTTTTTTTTCTTCCTTACTTTTAGATCATCTTAGCGATCTCCTTAAAGACTGATCGAGCCTTTCTCTGCACAGCAAACAGGATAGGTGAATATAAGATTTTTATAAATGGTTCTGATGTTTCTCCTTCAGAGTAAATAACATCACTGACTGGGAACTCCCAGAAGACTCAGAGCCATTAAGGGCTGGGATTCCTTTCAGTTGGCATCATTCCAACAGAGGCTCAGTGAGAAATGAAACCTCCTGCAAATCAAATCTGTTGCAATGTTATTTTTTCCAGGGGTTAATTACCTGCTTCTGCTACACACACACACACACACACACACACACACACACACACACTCTCTTACACTCTCTCTCTCTCTCCCTAAAGTGGAGAAAAGGAGGTGCTGGGAAACAGAGGACATTCTGCTGTAAGCCTCCTCCAGGAATATTCAAAATGAAATCAAAACAGGTTTCTGGCTGTCAAATTCCAGATACACTCCATGAACATCCTCTCCTACTTGATACCTGTCAGTCCCTAGTACCATTACCTCAAACTAGTAGATAGTAAGAACTTACTAAAGGAAGTCACACTTTCGGACTTTGTCTTTCAGAGGTACTTAGTGAAATATGTATGGTTGAAATATCTGGAAACTGATTCAAAATAATCTGATAGAGAAGCAGGGCAAGGAAACAGATGAACCAAGACTGTCCATGCACTGATAATTATTGAAGCTAATGATGGGAACATGGAAGTTCTTCATACTATTCTCTGTACTTCTGTGTATGTTTGAAATATTCCATTAAAAAAAAACTTACACAGATTCAAAACAACACATCTAATAAGCATTTATTAAGCATTCCTGTAGCAGACTATGTTACTATTCCTAATTTTTTACTCTCCCCTTCCTTCCTTAAAAGGATTATACACCCTTACCCATTATTATGTGACTTGCAGTGCCACCTGTGGGAGGAGTATTCATCCCTGGCACACTGACAATGAGCTTGACCATATGACTCGCTTCGGCCAATGACATGCGAATGATTCATGTGCACCACGACTGAGGAGAAGTTTTAAGAGCCCCTGCATGATTGCTTCAGTTTTCCTGCTCTTTCCGTCTGCCATGTAAATGATGTGTCACAGACAGGGGCTGCTCCTTCAGCCAGGGTTCCAAAAATGCCACCAATCCACAGGTGACAAGGTGTAATGTAAGCAAGCAATGAACCAGTGTTGTAAGCCACAGAAATTTGAAGCTGTTGTTATGGCAGCACAACCTAGCAGAAACTGATATACCTACTATAGGGTAGATACAAAGAATATGAAAATGACAGGCTGCTATATTTGTAAGCACGTTTTGGAAGAAAGACCAAAAAACTTCATGGTGGTTACCTCTGAGGAGAGTATGAGAAGTGGTAGGAAGTACAGGGATAGAGATAAGATCAGAGGAAAACTTCATCATTACATTATATATCACTTGAATTTTCTTGTAGATTTTTTAAACCTGAACAACATCGTCTGAGTAGTTGAATAATTTGGGCTATCTTCCTTATGCTTTTTAATATTAAAAAAGGAATAAAAATACAATAAAGCAAACAGTAATTACTTAAAAAATGACTAAGAACTATCATCCTACCCTTGAGGAACTCAAAACTTAGTTGACAGTGTTTAAAGAAAGCCTCTTCCCAAAAAATATGCACTGTTAATCTTTTAGTGGCAAAGGCTACACATTAGAAGCAAAAAAAAAAAAAAAAAAAAAAAAAAAAAAATCAGAATTATGACATGTGCAATTTGATCAGTTTGTTCATCTTAAGGTTCCAGCAAAGCCAATAAAAGGTTTTGTGTATGGGTGGTACAACCACGGATCTCAAAGGAAATTCTCTAAATTCTATTATTTCAGTATGCCAGTTAAACTAGCGAGGAAACATGCTTGAAACATTAAGTTTTGTGAAAAAGCCTTAAGCAGTACTATAGACGAGGTATCTACTCCATTAAGTTCACCCATGTAGGGTAAAATTACAAAGCTAGAAGGAAAGGAAAAAGAGGGAAAAAACCCTAACCATGACTCTTACAGTGATTAAACAACACTTGAATGGTTACAGAAGTCAAGGTCCACAGAGCAACACTTTATTCCATGAACATGTTTTTCCTTAAATTTGAGCAATATCTGAACATAGCAGTAACTCAGAAACATGATTAGGAACATGTCTGCACTACTCATCTTAGGATCTCAAAGCACTTCACAAACATTAATTTAACCCTCATATCACCTGAGAGGTAGATATTATACATTATAACCATCTATCCTGGCACTACAAAATATTTAAATACCCCTTCAGCAGTACTTGCTCTGAGAAGGTCTTGCCCAAACAGCCAATAAAACCGGAAATAAGCTGACGGGGCATGTGCCACCAACAATCTCTGAAAAGATCAGACCTTCACCCACAAGAACCACTTCCTCTGAGTAAACCACAGAGACTGTACAGGGCAAACCACATCATACCAGCCTGCGTCTGAAACACAGGCAGATAACCCATCTAAAATCTATGGAAGGGTATGTCTAAGCCCCTTCATGTGATTTCCTATATGTACTTAAGTATGGACATCATCCTCAACTTATGATAGCCTTATGTCCCAATAAACCCACTGTAAGTTGAAAATATTGTTAAGTTCAAAATGCATTTAGTACACCTAACCCACTGAACATCATAGCTGAGCCTCGCCTGAGACGTGCGCAGAACACTCACCTTAGCCTACAGGTGGGCAAAATCATCTAACACAAAACCCATTTCATAATAAAGTGATGAATATCTCATGTAATTTATTGAATACTGCACTGAGGGTAAAAAAACCGATTATACAGATAACAGAATGATTTTAAGTATATTGGTTGTTTACCCTCATGATCATATGGCTTGAGAGCAGTGGGCTTGCTGCCACTAAGCAGCGTCAAGACAGTGTGCTGTAATGCATGCCACCGGCCCAGAAAAATATCAAAATTCAAAATTCTAAGGGCAGTTTCTACTGAATGCATATTGTCACTGCATTATCTTAAAGTCAAACCACTGCAAGTTGGGAATGGTCTGTATTTTAGACTTGTTATTCTTCTAGATGAGATACAGCCAATTTCTGCATTACATGATCAATTTCACATATAACTTCTTCAGATGCTGATGAAATCTTCAGGTTTTCAACAATATATGTAAAATTTACATTTCTGAATCCAAAGAAGATCTACAAAATCCTCTTGGATCTCTTGAGGATGTGAACCTAAAATGAGCATTTAAATGAAATATTTGACCAAAACTGTAGTCTCAGAGCAGTATCTTTAAATGACTACAATAGGCGTTATAACATTAAAGAAAAAGCAGTGTAACAAGTGGCTAATTAGTTGTAAGCATTAACCAAACCAGGTTTTCTCACATTCCTTTGTGAATTTCTTCGTGAATTGTTACTCATAGTCCCAAGACAGGAAATCTAATTTTTCATTGGCCATTAGATTTGCTTGCCTTTCAACACCGGGAAGCCACCCAGGCCTATCATGTGACTATGATCTCAAAAACCAGGATTCAGCATTTGAATTAGTAAAAGATCCTGTTTTGGTATGAATCTAAACTGTCAGCTGCATTGGTGCATGCTAATTCAATAAGGCAAACTTAGTGTATTTCTTCTTCTACTGAAAGTCAACAATGTACGCTTATGCAATTTAGGCAAAGCCACTGACCTTCAGACCATCATATGTTACCTCCATTAAATCAAAAACTAAAAATTATTCTAAGACACTAGTTTCATAAGGTTCTCTTGGGAGTTAGAAGCTGCCTCACAAAATCCTTCATATACGGCTATCTTGGTATTCTACATATTCTAAGTTGAAAAATGCCCTAATTTTGGCATGTTTCTAAAGTCCTAAAGTTTGAGGAAACAAAATTGCTAGCAAAATACAAAAGAACAAAGACATCTATTTAAGTAATTTTAAACTAAGTTACTATCAATGAAAAAGATCAAAATATTGAAGAGCTCTATATCTTATGTACTTCATAATTTAAATATGCACTTTTTCCTTCTTTTATGGTCTCTAATCATTAGTAATAGTTCTTATAAACACAGTGGCAAAAAAGTAAAATAAAAGTGAGTTAAAATGAACTTCAGAACCTCTTTAGCCTTAATCTTGGGCTATGCCTAGAGAAAACTAGCCCCTCTGATTACATCAAACTGAAGTTGGAACTTGCTGCTCTAGAATATGGGTAAAGATAAAATACAGAATACTACATTTTGTCCTTGGAGTACATCTAAGGAAAAATATAATTTTGCACTAGGAGACCAATTGGGGGAAAGCTGATAAAACTTTAAGAGGGACAGGATGATTTTTTGACAACAAATCAACAGAACATACAACTTGGCTAAGCAAAGGATAGGGTGGGGGTAGGGAAAGGGTGCTGGTTAACTGAACCATTTAGAGTTGTATAAACACAAAATGGGACGACAGCATTATTTAGCTTGCTACAGCAAGTATATACTTGTAACAGTACAAATTAAAAGTTTGAGCTAAAGATCAAGAAAAACTTCCCGACTACTAGATCTACCAGATTGTTGTTCAGTCTCGTGAGGAAATGACCAGAGCTTAATCCTCTAGAATAGATAAAGTATTAGAAAACATCCTATAAAAGAAAAATCCGGCTCTAACTTGGCCAGATTGGAAAATTACTAAAGGAAAGTAGGACAGGAAAAAAAAATACACAGAGAAAGACAATAATTACAACTAAAGAATGGGGGACTTGAGAGTCAGAAAATCTAGGTTAAAATCGTGGGTCTCTCCTTTCCAGTTTTATCATCTTGACGTAAACTGCATGAGTTGCCTATATGTAAATAATGATCTGCCCTATGGGGAGTCAGAACACTGTAAATGTTAAAGAATTACACTACAATAAGATACTCTTACATACGCCAGAGCGTTTTACTCAAAAAGAAACAAAATATTTATAATTTTGCTCATTTTAAACTTTCGGTTCAAATGCCCCTATTTTGAGGACTCTTCAGTTATTAAAAGGGAAAAGAGAAGGTCTTCAAATGAAACTTTAAAACATCATCAAATTTTAACAAAGGAGAGTAAAAGAAGTTATGCTCCAGCAATCTGTTCCTGAAAATGTGACATTGTCTATTTCTAGGAGATAAGCAATTACATGATAAGAAACATTTCTCATAATTTTGTCAGACGACCAGGATGTAAGAGTCTCTCCAATGACCCCTGGAAAACCACTAAAATATTCTGCTTTCTTCGACCTGTATCAGTTTAGTAGGCAATTCATACCCATTTCCAGATGGCTTTCAGAAGAGAATACCACATATGTCTACTGAAAGATTTTCTGTTTTCTCTGGAATCATAATGCTCCTCAGAAAAAGATGTAAAATCCACCATCTATGGGTTTCATCAATGTCTGCCTCTTTTTAACTTTTTAAACTGAAAATGCAAATTTAGTTAAAATTTATAATAAAATGTGTTTATAGTAATACAGATAAATATATAAGAATAAATGTATAGGGGCGCCTGGGTGGCTCAGTGGGTTAAGCCGCTGCCTTCGGCTCAGGTCATGATCTCAGGATCCTGGGATCGAGCCCCGCGTCGGGCTCTCTGCTCTGCGGGGAGCCTGCTTCCTCCCCTCTCTCTGCCTGCCTCTCTGCCTGCTTGTGATCTCTCTCTGTCAAATAAATAAATAAAATCTTAAAAAAAAAAAAGAATAAATGTATAATAAATATAATTTATAATAAATAAAATGCACTAACTCAATGTTATCTAACACATTTTAATGAGAAGCCACCAGTGCGTTAAGCAGCATTACCAGGTCACCATACTTTTGCAATGATTCAGAGAGCTCCTTTGTCACCTCACCAAATAACTATGAACATCTTATAAATGTGCCATTAATCAGGAAGAGTACAGCTCTGCACTTTTTTAAAACGTTACTCTACATGTTGACTCATGTAAACGTGTACAAGTAAATGTACTACTGCATGTCTATATGAATCAGGATTTTATACTGCACTGGAAGAACATTAAACCGAAATAAAGCTAGCACTGGGACCCTGGTCCCTAATCTCAATTTTGTATTTATCAAATGACTGACTTTACAAGTAAACGGTACAAATAACTCAAGCCTGCAGATGACTCAGACAATCCTGAAATAGCACACATACAGGAGTTGTTTTGTTTTGTTTTGTTTTAATCAAAAGCATTATATGGCAATGATGGCAGAAAAGGTAACCTGGATGAAAATGTCAATTACTGTGTATATGCATATAAAGTCACAGCTTTACACACTCACCAGAAGTTTGCTTAAGTTAAACAAGTTTACACGTGAACTCAGTACTAAGAAAATGCCAACATATCAAAAACCTTTATCTACCAATCAAAACAACAAAATCCCCAAGTCCTAGACCAAAGATCCATTTATTGTTATAACAAAATCCCACCTGTATCGTCCCTGAAAATTCACTTTTCTGAAATCATTTAGGGAATCCACTGAAAGAGCATTCTCCCTTCTCTATCTCTCAGAAGAAATTCCAAGTGCCATAAGACCCCTAAATTTTCAGGGAAAGAAGATAAGCGTCTAAGAGGACTGCAAACAATTAGGATATATTTTAAGACTAAATACACAATCAATGCAAACTGAAGAAGAGCAATCGGATATTTCTACCACTTTACGAGGGCTGATTCTAAAAGTGGAAAACTATACGTCTCACAGAAGTTACAAAACAAGACACTAGATGGTATTCATAAGCTGCTTAGATTTAAGAAAAAAAAAACACTATTCAGATACACTACATAAAAACAGTAGCTACCAGGAACATAGTTTGAATTTTAAACTGACGACTACACCTTTTAAGAAGGGGGGAGGGAGTGAGGGATCTGGAGAGTAGAAGATGGAGGAGGAAGAGAAGGGAGTAAATGAATGTGTTAATTTAACTGTAAAATAATAACAGAATATAACAGAGTTCTGAGTATCCACAGTGACCAATCAGAGCCTAAACATAGCTGAATTCCATCCCAGCCCCAGCACGTCCCTAACACAAGAATAAAACCCTTCTTATCTTGTTCAGCCATGTGTCGCCTGCCACAAACTGCAAAACAGAACAACGCCCAAAACCAGCTAGTCTGATTTCAAATGAGGACAGACAGACTCTGTAGTCAGAAGCGCCACAATGAAAGAACTCCAACTCACACAGCTGGCCTGGTGGGTCTGCACACTCTACAAAACAAAGCCATACCACATACAGTACTTCAAACTTGAAAGGATCTTTAAAAAGCTACACTGGCACTGTTAATTTGCCAATAGCTCTAGTACCAGCAAAATACACCTACAGTACACTGGAATTAGACCGTGAGAAAAGAGGATGAGGTAGACAGAGCTGAGAAGAAGCTAAGAACTACTGTATACTCATAACTTGGTTAACGTACTGGAAAAAAAATAACATTACACCACGGCTTCCAGATGTCACCCCAACATATATTCAAATCAGGGACAACTACTCTCCTAATGAGCAAATGGATGCTTGATATTTGCAGAGTTATACGTGTTTAAAGAAAATGTAACAGTCACCCAAGAATAATCTTGTTTAAAAAAAAAAAACGAGTACAAATTCCTAAGATACAGGTATCCATACTCTCTTGGCAATGCATATTAAATTAAGCGGCTTTTGAAGTCTGTTTGGTTTTTTTTTCAGTTTAGAAAAGTATATGAGATCAGCCAGCACATGAACTAATTCAAGGATATTAATACCCAAACCAATTCGCAGATTCATCTTACACTTAGAATACTCGTCTTTTAATCCTTTGTGCCTAGCACAGGGCCTGGCAAAGAACAGACATTCACTGATGGCATGTTTACTGTATATTTATATCTCATCTAACTTATTAAAAAATTCCAAATCCCAAGATTTTATTTCCAAGATACTAAAAAAAAAGGAAGCAAATCTCTGAGAAGCAGAAAGGAAGAAGTTTATTATGTGGGTGCTATCAGGTGATTTCTATGTGAAATGAGCTGGTGACCCCAGGTTTTGTTTCTACAAAATTAAGCACCCCTAGTATCACAATAAAAACTACCAATACTACATTAGATCCTAATAAGACTTCTTGTCTAAAGGCTCAACACAGAGGGCTAGAACTGAATGAACCAGGAAAATAAAAACAATTACCCACACAGCCATTACAGTGACTTCTCAGCAAAAAACCCTGAAAGGAAAAGGAATAGGGATAACCCGAAGAAATTAGGATAAGCACTGTTGCTACTTGGGTACAATCAGAAAGGTTGAAAACTAAAATGCATTTTAAAAAATACACAAGAGGGGCGCCTGGGTGGCTCAGTAGGTTAAGCAGGGGCCTTCCACTCAGGTCATGAGCCCAGGGTCCTAGGATAGAGCCCCGCATCTGGCGTTCTGCTCAGCAGGGAGTCTGCTTCCCCTGATCACTCTGCCTGCCTCTCTGCCTACTTGTGCTCTGTCAAATAAATAAAATAAGATAAAAAATACACAAAGAATATAGTTTAAATATTTAATGGAATCTTTTAGGTGAACATTCACGTGACACTGGAAAGCATCAACAGGAAGAGGAAGTTCTGCTTCTGGAGTAGCTGTTATGGTATGATAATGGAATTTGGCCCTTTTAAAATCAACAAATGAGTCTGACAATTCGGTGAAACTCTTATTAGGAAATTCAACTATTTTCTGCAGAAGCACCATTGTTGCACTCTTCATCAAAGTGCTTTCTTTGGCCCCCTCATTCAGTTATTTGATCTTTAAAAAAAAAAATGATGTAATAGTCTGAATACTGACTTAAAAAAAAGGTTGACTGAAATTTGGAACCAGCATACAATGTCATAATGATATTGAGAAATAAAACAGAGTAAAGGAATTTACTGTTTAACCTAATAGTCCAAAGAATAACCCGTAAGAGTTAAGAAGCTCCATTTAAACCCCATAATCTAGCTCAATTCACCAACCGCCAGGAAACACAGATAAGCAGTGGAAAGGACTCACAGAACTCAACAAATCCACCTGCCATGCTACCCTGTACCACCTAATTCGCTTAGGGTTTGTATCCCTTCGATGCAAATGCTTCTGGAAGATGAAATGCTAAAAATGTAGCAATTAAAATCAAGCCCCATGACTTTCCCTCCCCCTTTTTAGATCCAGCAAGAGCCTGTGATTTACTAGTAATTTCAACATTCTGGAAAATTATTAGATAATAAACACTACGCAGCTCAATATTCAAAGAAGATCAAGTTCAAAAATCATCACGTAGTGGCCTCAGAACGAAGTTCACAAGCAGCAATTCCTAAAATCTAACAGTGTCTAGAGAATTACAGGGCAGGAGGAAAACCGATGATGCACCAATACCCCAGCCGACTTCGGGCACTGACCTTCACCCAAAATGACCTTTCTCTGGTTCCATGATAAGTACAGAATCCCAATGCCCGCTACAGACAGAAAAACCACAATCATGGCTTTACCGACCCCTTCGCTGAGAATCTGGAGAAAAGTTTCTCTCCAGAAAAAAGCTACATTTCCAAATTCAATCAACTGGGTAACTTGGCAGCAACCCCAGACTAATTGCAGAGCTCCCAAACAACCCTCTCTCCTAAGCCTGTCAACTTCACTGGTCCAAGGCAATTGGCAATCACTGACTCTCTGCTAGGTCAGGCCGAATCCAGGGAAGCTAAGCGCAAGGGGAGCTTCATACCAACCTGTCGGTGATAGTAGACTGTGTGCCACTCATTGGGGCCCTTGGCGAGAGGTCCTCCTTTTATCCAACTTGCATTTTACAGTAACACCTCCACCCCACCCCCAGTGCTCTGGGATCAGGCCCGACTCCGTAAGGGACACAAAAGTCCAACTCAAAACTCCATTCAGTCATCTAGAACGTCCCACTGGAGGGGGTGACGGAAAGGGGATGTAGGTCGGAGCAAAACAGGTTATCTCCCAAAACAAACCGAGGAAGTCTACCAGAAGGCGAGTTCGAGAGCTAGAGCTCAATCCTCGGGAAGGCACAAGGAGAAAACTTCGTCACGGAGGGAAGTCGGCGAGCCGTAGGGGAAGGGGCCCGGGAATCCCTCCAGGGCTGGGGCGGGATCAGCTCGGGGCTGGGGTGTCGGCTCCTCCTCCGGAGTCTCGGGGGCCTGCGAGTCCCCGCCGCCGCAGGGGCCGGCCGCTCTGCTCTCCGCTCTCTATCGGGGGCTGCCGGCTGCTCGTGGCCGCAGCCTCGGCCGCGTCTCGGGCCGTCCCGCGCCAGGCTCGCGCGGCTCCATGTCCCCGGGCCGGGGGACCCCTCTCGTCTTCCTCGCCGCCCCCACCAGGCTCCGGGCGCTGGGACGACCGCGGGCGCCGGGAGAGGGGGTCCCTCAGCCAGAGGTGACAGGAACCTGGTTTCTCAGCGCCGCGGGCTGCTCCCCATCCCTGGGAGGCCCGGACTCTTCCGCAGTCGGCACGGGCGGCGGCGGCGGCTCCTCCCCGACGCGCCGGTAGGCGGCCGTTCCCGCGAGGGGCGGGAGGTTCCCGTGCGGTCCGGCCTCTAAGCA
The DNA here is from genome assembly GCF_902655055.1 of Lutra lutra. Lineage (NCBI taxonomy): Eukaryota > Metazoa > Chordata > Mammalia > Carnivora > Mustelidae > Lutra > Lutra lutra. Next base: position 16,184,349 of record NC_062287.1, on the reverse strand, counting down.
CCGGCCCCGGAGGTCGGAGGTAGCGGCGGCAGCGACCACTCGGAGCGCGGGTCCCGGCTCGCCGGGTCCTGGGGCCCTCGCGGGAGCGCGCGCGCGGCGGGCGGAGGAGGCCGCCGGCGGTGGGGGCCGCGCGACGACCGCAGGCGCGCGCACGGGTTCCGGTTCCGGTTCTGTCTTCCCGGCCCCGGCCGCGTCCAGCGCGAGCTCGCGCTTCCCCTCCCCCGCCGACTTTTTTCGGCCTCCTCCCCTCTGACTTCGGGAAGCCGCCTCACCCGGGATCCCTCCGCGGCGCGCAGGGCCACCCCGCCGCCCTCGCCGCCCTCGCCGCCCGGCCGCCCTCGTCTCCCCCGCGCTTCCCCGCGCGCCAGGGCCGCGCGGACGCCTCCGCCGGAGTCCTGTTTGGGGGAGCGAAAAAGTAGTTCTGCAGGGCTGGGGGAGGGGGGAACCGGCCCACCCCGGGAGTCCCACCCACCCAGCGTCGGTCCCAGGGCCCGGTGAGCGCCGGAGAGCTGTGCTTTGGAGAGTGTCTTGTACTAGCTCGGCTTGCCTCCGGACACCGCCAAAGAGCACTCTCCCAGACCGGAGGCGTCCGGGATGAGAGGCTCTCTGGGAATTACCCGCCCCCCCCTGCCCTGGAAACGTTTATTCCTTAATGGAATGTACTTGTTCTTATTTTCTGATAACACGTAAAGACCGCTTGTGACTGATGGAAGCGAAGAGCTCAGGTCCAGGTGCCGGGACACCGTCCCTAATTCAGCATACCCTAGCAAAGGGAGGGTTTGGCCTTGGACGCTCACCTGGGCACCTGCTGGCCTCGTCCCAGGGCAGGGGCCGCCGCGCACCAGTCCTGGCTGCGGGGGAAAGTTAGAGGAGGGAGGTGTGTGGGGCTGGGGGCGGGGGGGCGGTGCGGGGGAGTGAGTTTGGGAATTGGAGCCAGGATTTCTTGGTATAATATTGCTTTGAGGCTGCTTCTGCCTTGGCAAAGTGAAATGTATGATTTCCAAATGGAGAAAGCATGGTGCTTTCCACAGCGACTTCACAAGCTTGCTGTGGGGAGAAATGGGAGCAGCAAGTTAAGTGTATTTATCCAGTAGGAAGAGTAGCAGTTCTCTGAAGAGTTCCCATATTTTCTTTTTCTTTTTTCTTTTTTCCTACCGGGTACGTTTAGATATCCATCTAGTTTTATGGTTGCATAATTCCATAGTGTAGCAATTTTAAGTACCGCATGCAAGAAGTTCAGTTCTGCCTGCCAGTGTCAAAGTGGCTGTCCCTTTACCTGTTTTCAGACTTAATGGGTTTAAACCTGTATTGGTAGGTGAGGGTTCTCAGCATTTTTGTGGAAATCAAGAGTTAAAGCAAATTTAATAAACAATGGTTGTGGAGAGGGGAAACAGTTACCTCTGAACAATGCTGTTTCTAAAAGTCAACCTGTAACAGTTCAAGAAAAGATCACTATCCCTGAATAGATGCATGAGCTAAGGCTGACGTTAGAACGGGGTAAAAAAAGGAAAAGATAAACAGAGGCCAAAGATGACTCTTTATTGCTTGATTTTTTTTTTTTTTTTTTAAGTTCAGGGCACAGCCAGCTAATTTTGTAATGTTTATTTTGGGAACGAATAGCAGCAGATTAACGTTCCAAACCACTTTCCTAATGATCAGACCAGGATACATCGCCACCTGCTGGTGTACCCTAGCGTAATTCTACCCTGAGAACTGAAATTGCGTATTTTTTGCGTATTAACTGAAAAGAGCTCCATCCAGCCACATAAAATGACCAAAATGCAAACTTTATCCCCAAACGTATACCTTCCTTAAACATACTAAATCCTTTTGCCAGATTCTAATAATTTACAGGGTAGGTATGAAATTAACTGGACCCAATGATTCATCAAATCATGCCTTTTAAAAATGAGTTCTCCTCTTCCCTTCAAGAATGCCTCACTACTTGAGCTTCAGGAATAAAACAAACTGGGAAAATTTCCTAATTCACCTTCTCTTCCTTGCATACAAAACCTCTTGGCAGGCTGCTTTCAAGATCTTTCCAAACTTAAACAGACCCAAAGTTCTAGCTGTGAGCAAAGAAGGCATTTGCTGTGGGAAAGCTTCAGAAGATGGTAAGCAAAGGATTTAATTAAGCCAGTGGTTATTCATTCCAGAACTATTTTTTTCAATGATGAAAATCTCTTTACTCTAAGAGTAAAAACATCCCTGAAAGTCTCTTTAGAGCTCTTGGTAGCTCTAGACTCATAAAGGCTATATGTAAAGAATGCCTTCAGGAGAGTCACACCAATCTAGGGAGAACACAGTGCCCACGGTCATTAGTTGCTTAACCTAAAAAAAAATGACACGTGACACAATCCATGGTGCATGCTTTGAGGTTACCCCCTCTCAGAGGGTGGGGGGGCAGGGTGGTTATTCTAAACCATATCTTCATCTGTTCTTTCAACATTAATTGAGCACCTACTGTATGTCTAACACTGTTCTAGGCATTCTAAACACACTTTTTTTTTTTTTAAAGATTTTATTTATTTGACAGACAGAGATCACAAGTAGACAGAGAGGCAGGCAGAGAGAGAGGAGGAAGCAGGCTCCCCGCTGAGCAGAGAGCCCGACGTGAGGCTCGATCCCAGGACCCTGAGATCATGACCTGAGCCGAAGGCAGCGGCCTAACCCACCGAGCCACCCAGGCGCCCCTCTAAACACAGTTCTGAGAGAGCTGAGGACCTTGTCTTCATGAAGCCTATTCAACATCATCGTTTTCAAGGCAATGCTCGCAGTGCCTAAGCATCCAACTCTTGGTTTTGGCTCAGGTCATGACCTCAGGGTTGTGGGACTGAGCCCACAGGCTGCCAGGCTCTATGCTCAGCAGGGAATCCACTTGAGATTCTCTCTCTCCCTCTACCCCTGGGAGAGAGAAATATAATAAATAATTCAAGGCAACTACCCAAACAGGTGGCAAAATAAAGAAATTTAGTTCTTCCTCTCTCTGGCAATTTTTTCCCTGTATGTAGACTGTTGCCCCCAAAAGTAAACAGTTATTAGGAATGGTTGGTGGTAAGAGCAGATAAGAGGTATTTCACAGGTAAGTATAAATATGGGTCAACATTTCTATAAGCCAGAAGAATTCTTTTCGTTTTACTTCTTGGCAAAACCACAATAAAGATGTAAAGGCAGACTTGGGTTGATAAAAAGTTTATTTTTATAAAATTTAGTACAAATCTCATTGAAATATAAATCTTTCTTGAGCAGTGTTAGGAATTATTACATAGTAATCCAAAGGCAAATGAGTAAAATACTTCATTTTGTTGGACCATATCACATGTTAATTAGCCCTTCCTTTACCTGTGACGTAGAAACCCGGCATCTTAACTGCTGACTCACCTTCATGTCCCATTTTTCTCTCAGGGAGTTTCCTTCATAGTTATTAGTTAAAACATCAAGAAAAGCTGAAATGAACAATTTTTCTTCTCTTATTATTTCGGTTATTCAAATTCCAAAAGACACCTACGTACATTCCCATGAGAGTACCCCTAAAACAGCAAGATCTGCAATCCCTTCACTTCTAAGGAGTAAAAAGAAAAAAAAAAATTGGTACCAGATTAAGCCTATTCATTTGTCTGGTATGGAACAGGTTGCACTGTGCCAAAATTCAAGAGCCAGCTTTTTCTTTTTTTAAGCTCCTGCGCCAAGCCACTCTTTTTTACTAGGCTTTTGCTAAAATCAGCATTCCCTAGCATCCAACTTTGACCACAGTTTTGTTGGAAAGAAGCTCACCAGCCTTCTGGGGATCCTGATCACAGAAGAAAAGAGACGGAGACGCTACTGTCAGATTATTTCCATGTGCAGCAAACCTTGTTAACCGGATGACAGTCCTTTTAAAAGATCCACTGTTAACATGCCTTGGAAGCTGCTTTTGCCAGAGCAACGATGACTTTATGCGGTTCCAATGCTCCACCATGTCTGGCCACTGACATCCATTTTTGAGACCACTCATTAGGTTAGTACTACCAGGGACCATAGAATGGGTAGAGACTTTCTACTGACCTAGGCTTAGCCTTCAGTGGCCCCACACATTTGCTCAGTAACTGAGCATACCAATCCCCAGTGGTCTAAATAACATAATACATTAATCAAATAAATAAATAAACAATAAATAAATAAATAATACTTAATTTCTTTTTCCATAAAAGTCCAACATTAAAGACACCCCTTAATAAAATGCCATAGTGTTGCTGTGGAATACACAATGGGGTATTTCATTCATTCACAACGGGGTATAAACCGAGACAAAGGGTACACCAGAGACCTGCCCAATCGATCTGGCAAGTGAGTAGCCAAATTAGTTAAAAGAACCCAGAAAGTACGGATTCCTAACCTCTCGTTCTAAGCTTACATTTCTCGCATTCCCTGGGTGAGATTAGAGACTGCTGGACTAAGAAATATTTTGTTCCCTTCCAAGACAGCCCTTGTCATATTTTATCCACAGAGAAGGGCACCTTTTTCAGCGAAAAGAAAAGGTAGTTAACGGGTGCCTGGGTGGCTCAGTGGGTTAAGCTTCAGCCTTCGGCTCAGGTGATGATCCTCGGGTCCTGGGATGGAGACCCGCATGGGGAAATCTCTGCTCAGCAGGGAGCCTGCTCCCCACGCCCTCTCTCTCTGCCTGCCTTTCTACCTCTCTCTGTCAAATAAATAGATAAATAATCTTTAAAAGAAAAAAAAGAAAAGGTAGTTTAGAGAGCTAAAGGGAATGTATATGAAATTTAAAACATAAGCCTCATCACCCTGCGGCCAGCACACTTGACTTTGGTTCTGGTCTGCAGTATGTAGAGCAGAGCTGAAACTTGAACTGCCATCTCAAGCACTGTGGAATCCACATGGTAAATCCCTATGGAATTCACTCACAGCCTCTCATGCCTGGGAGATTAATGCACAAAAGCCCTAAGAACTGGCATGGTTTTCCTGGTAGGGCAGAACCCGTACAACAGGACTTGGTAAATCTGTCCACATCTCATTCATCTCTCATCCAAAGCCCTAGCTCTCTGGTTTTCATGCAGGAAAGAGTTAACAGGGCAGACCTGAACTCCTGTCCTTGGGAAGGCCCACCTGCAAGGCTGGCCCTTGGCTGGCATCTGGGAACTGCCAGGTTGAGGTGGAGGAGGTGGAGGAGCACCCCCTCCACCAACCGCTGAGAATGGCCCACTGTGCCTAAATTGTTTGTGCAAACTATATGGTGCATGCTGAACACCTACCTTCCTGCTGAGAGTCAGGAATTTTGCTCCATGCCGGGCATGGCCCCCAATAAAACACTTGGGCACTGAGCATCTAATGAGCTTCCTTGTTGGATATTTTACCCATATGGCCGCAAACTGTTGTTAGAGCAATTAAGCACATCCTGGGCGATCCTACTTTTGGAGAGGGCTCTGGAAGCTTGGGCCTGGTTTCCCTTGGACTCTGCCCTAGGCACCTTTTCCCTTTGCTGCTCTCTTTGTACCCTTTCACTGTAATTAATCACAGCTAGGAGCTTGACTACATTCTGAGTCATGGGAATCCTCCAAGCAAAGCACTAAACCTGGGGGTGTCTTGGGGACCCTCAACAGTTGGTATAGGGGGTCCTCAAGAAGTGGCCCACCACCACGGCCAGTTTCACCCCATCCTTTTCTCTGCTCTTTCCCTTTGTGTAAACATATCCAGTTCCCTGATCTGATACTCAGAATGTCAGACATTTTCTTCCTGAAAGTCCCTCCCTTTATAGTAAATGGGGTGACTTCATTTAAAATTGCTACCTGGAGGGGCGCCTGGGTGGCTCAGGCATTAAGCGTCTGCCTTTGGCTCAGGTCATGATCCCGGGGTCCTGGGATCGAGTCCCACATCGGGCTCCCTGCTCAGTGGGAAGCCTGCTTCTCCCTCTCCCACTCCCCCTGCTTGTGTTCCCTCTCTCGCTGTGTCTCTGCCAAATAAATAAGTAAAATCTTAAAAAAAAATTGCTACATGGAAAGCAGGAATAAGAGTTTGCTCAAGGAGTCAATTCTCGAAGGAATTCTCAAATTCCCTCCTGAGCTGTCTAGCCATCAGGCATCCCAGAGACAAGAGGACCCAGGGACACCAGGAACTAAAAGGAATGCAGCATTGCTCATCTCACAGTGACATACTCACAATTACCACCATGTAGTTTCGCTTTTCTGCAACCACGCTATGGTGGAAATTCATGTTTTAATACTGGTATGGGCTCCATTCGAAGACTGACCAAACTGACTGATAAGGTTTAGCCCTTTTTTGAAACCTAACTTCACTGGAAGCATGGTTCTGTGACAGCCGTATCTCCGACCTGTGTCCCGCAGCCGACTAACTCTAACCCACCGTCTGGACAAAGTCATGGCTAGTGCGTTTTGAGATGGCCGTTCTGCTTCAGCTGTCGCTCCTCGCCCCGCCTGGTTCTCCAGGCATGGTATTTCTTGATGCTCTTCCTCCACGCGAAGCGCCAGATGCTGAACATGAAACACCAAGACACAGCGTACATCGCTACTCCCCCAACCTTCACAAACCACCTGGGCTTGGGGGAGACTAGTTCGCAGAAAAGGAGGCGAGCTCCTACACCAATCCTCACTCCGGTGAAGAGGGCCACGAAGAGGAAGTCCACCACATCTCCAGTGAAACTGTGGTAGCGGCCTGTTTCTCGGAGAAACCAGCGCATCTGCAACAAGGGGTTGGTGATCTCACTTCCAAAGAGGACCGCGTTGACCTCTGTGCCTGACTCCCCGAGCACCAGGGCCATGATGATGCCCAAGATACTGAGCGTGTGGTGAGCCAGCATCAGGGGCCCCTCGGACTGGAAGTAGATGCACCAGCCCAAGTCGAAGATGAAGTAGCCCAAGGTGAGACAGAGAACGTGCACTTGGAGAGGAGTATTGGGTGAGCCTAAAGTAAACCGAGACAAAAGCAAACTGAATGGCTGGACCCTGATGCCTTGCACCAGGGTCCAATGTTTCCCGAGCTTTCCTGAACCAGGCAGGCACATGCATCTGAGTGACAACCACAAAAGACTAAAAACTAAAACTTTGGTCTTTATCAAGCCCAATAATGTCACAGGCCCGGGAAATGCTGTTGTGTTGAATCGGATCTCAATGAGTGATCTGAGCACCAGGCATGATCTCAGTGTCCTCTCTACAGAGCAGCATAAAATTGAGCTGTTTTGTCTTTTCAGTTAAAACCCTACGGTTTCTTTCTCTTTTTATTTTTTAAAATTGTATTTATTTATTTATGTAACCAATTTTAAAGGTTTGTTTCCGGACTCTTTTAGTTATTCTGCCCTGGATGCCAGATTAATTTCTTAGCTTAATGGGTTAGATTGTCGGGCACTGGTGGCCCTACCCTTCTTGAAAGTGGACCTTGGAAAGAACCCCAGGAGTTAGTGTATTTCCTAGCCCAAGAAAATTGAGTCCAAGGACTCAATGTTCAAATCTCTTTAAAACCTTCATATAAGGGGCACCTGGGTGGCTCAGTGGGTTAAAGCCTCTGCCTTCGGCTCAGGTCGTGGTCCCAGGGTCCTGGGATCGAGCCCCACATCGGGCTCTCTGCTCAGGGGGAGCCTGCTTCCTCCTCTCTCTGTCTCTGCCTGCCTCTCTGCATACTTGTCTGTCAAATAAGTAAATAAAATCTTAAAAAAAAAAAAAACCTTCATATAAGACATACAGCTTAATAGCAGCTTTCATATCAGTTGGAATAGTTTTGGGAAAACCTCAGAAGCTCAATATAGAAATTTAAGGAAATAAAAAAAAGGAATCTAAGGAATTAAAAAAAAAAATCATATCCTAGGGGACTTCTGGCCTGAATTGTACCCCCCAGATTCTTATATTTAAGCCCTAACGCCCAACCCATCACAATATGACTGTATTTGGAAAGAAGGCCTTTAAAGAGGTAAATTAAAATGAGGTTGTTAGGATGGGCCCTTATCCAATATGGCTGATGTCCTTATAAAAGGAGAAGAGTAGGACACAGACATATGAAAAGGGGAGACCATGTGAGGACATGGCAAGAAGGGAGCCACCTGCAGGCAAAAGAGAGAAGCCTCAGAAGAAACCAAACCAGCCAACAACTTGATCTTGGACTTCTAGCCTGCAGAATTGTGAAAAACTAAGTTCCTGTTGTTTATGCTTCCCAGTCTGTGGCATTTTGTGATGGCGGCCCCAAAAACTAATTCAAGGGGATACAACCTTTTTTATTCTAAGGAGGTAATACTTGTACATCTAGCAGTTTAAAAATCAATATAGGGGCACCTGGGTGGCTCAGTGGGTTAAAGCCTCTGCCTTCAGCTCAGGTCATGATCCCAGGGTCCTGGGATCGAGCCCCGCATCGGGCTCTCTGCTCAGCGGGGAGTCTGCTTCCCTTCCTCTCTCTGCCTGCCTCTCTGCCTACTTGTGATCTCTCTCTCTCTGTCAAATAAATAAATAAAATCTTAAAAAAAAATCAATATAGGTGCTATAAATAATGAGACACCAATTAAATGATAGGATATGCATAACAAATTATTACATCACAGTTAAGGAGGATAAACAAAGGGGTGCCTGAGTGGCTCAATAGGTTAAGCCTCTGATCTCAGGGTCCTGGCATCAAGCCCCACATCAGGCTCTCTGCTCAGCAGGGAGCCTGCTTCCCCTCTCTCTCTCCGCCTGCCTCTCTGCCTACTTGTGATCTCTGTCTGTCACACAAATAAATAAAATCTTTTTTTTTTTAAAAGAAGACTCCCAATACAAATCATAAAGGTAGTTATTCTTCAATATTCTCCAATATTGTACAAATTTTGTGAAAATGTCCCATCCTTCCAAGACTACCCCCCAAATTATAAACCCCTTAGGGAAAAATCCTCTAATGTCTCCCACCTACCTGGGTGGGTAAAAGGCCAGGGGCCATCAATGAAACCAATATAAGCCGAGAGGCCTATGGAGAGGATTCCATGGGTGAACGTCACCAGCCGGCAGCTCCACTCAAAGCTTCGGTGCTTATTCAGGCGGCAGAAAGAGATGTAGAGTGAGAGCCAGCCCCCCAGGCTGCACAGCACCTGCGGACACAGAGCTAATGCCATCCTATGATGAAAAGACCAAAACCAGAAAAAACAAAAGGATGCACCCTAAGAAAACAGCATTGGGTCAATTTGCATATCATCTTCATTCCTACTCTAGAATAGTACAAAAACATTGCCTTCACTGAAATACTTCTTCCTTATCAACACAGCCAAGAATTGTCCATTAAAGCGTGGTTGTGATTCTGATTCCATGTTCCTTAGAGATAACTGATAAAACCCCTAAACCGAAAACCTGGAACTGCATTCTGAGCTGGTAGACTCAGAATGATAATAACATATCGTATCGTTACGATGAGTAAATGTCAACAATAACCTGCCAGCGATGACTGACCTTGGATGAACATGAGTAATACAATACACATATTAGATAATGTGTTCACGCTTCAAAAATCCCAATAAGACACTCTCGCGAAAAAAACAGTACCACCACCTGTGGTTTCTGTGAGAGGTCATATGACGCATAGCGGTTTCATGTGGTTTGAAGCTGATACTAACTCAGCTGAAGTTTGGATTTGGGTCACAGGTTTACCAATTCAAATCGAAACTTGAGGTAAACCTGAATAGGGAACTAAACGGAGTCTAGGTATTTCGGAAGGGGAAAAAAAAATCCTAGTTCTGTTCAGTTCTGAAACCCAACTCAAAGACTGACCAAGGCAGAAGCAGAAGGTGTTTAAGTGGGAAATTTTTGTTGAGATATAAAAAATATCCTTAAGGCAGTTATTCAGTTAAACACCAAACAAAGTCAGAAAGCTACACTCTGAAATTTTTACTAGTGACAAGTATACCAAGCCAAGAATGACTGTAACTGAGTCAATTTAGCCATCCAGGTCTAAAATCTTAAAGTAACCAAGATGTTGTTATTAATATTCGTTAGCTCCTCTATTGAAAGTACAAATAAAAAAGTCAAAAACATTTCAGATATCTGTCTCATCTCAGCAGGAATTTTCTGCATGGCTACCCTTATTGCTTAACCCTATTCTGACATGTGAAATAGTATCCCTGGACCAACACACTTCAATACACAAACCACTCCCCAGAATGCTATCCAGAGGGCTTTACCAAGGTCAAGTTCTGCACAGCTTTCATCTGAAATCAGCTTTCTATTCAAGAAAACAGCAGGTATCAATCACAGTCCTGAGTTCCAATTCTGTCTGTGCCCCTAAGTACGCATAAAAGTGTGGGCAAATCACTTTCACCTCTTGAGCCTCCATTTAAAAAATAAATAAATAAAAGAGGAAAACGAAAGAGAGAAGAAAAGAGGATTGAAAATTCTAATCCGGCCCAGTTCTGACAAGGGAGTTCTGAGATAAATTTTGTAAAACATCTAGGCCACTTTTCCAGAGCAAGGGCCAGAAATACAAAGTACCCAGAGTGAAAAGAACCGTTCTCGTTTATTTCCTTGTAAATGCCAGGGTCACCGGCCAGTAATACGGATCAGCTCATTTGGATCTGCTGATTAGTATTTTTAGAGCCCTCTTCCCTGAATCCTAATTCCCTGGCAGAACAGAGGAAACAGTAGTCTATTTACAAACATCTAAATAAAAGAATAGACATTTGTAAAGGGCAGATACAAGTCTGTGACCTTGGGAAAGTCACTCCATCTCTGGATTTCCGCTTTTTTTTTCTTTCTTTCTTTTTCTTTTCTTTCTTTTTTATTTATTTTTTTTTTCCACTTTTGGGTAAAAGAACGGAAGGGTATTGGGGTGGCCGATCCGGCTCAAGATTCCAAAGCTCCCGTCCTTGCTCCTCCCGTTCCAGGGCCAGATTCGGGAGGAGGAGCGCTGGGCGGGCCCACCTGGCTCCCGGCCGCGGAGCAGGCGTGGCTGGGGCGAGCTGCAACCCGGGCGCCCCGCGGGCATCGCGAGCTCCCTCCGACTCGCCCACCGCCCGCGGGCCATGGTGCAGTGCCGACCTCCAGCCTCCCGCCCACCGAGCCCCCAGTGGCAAGACCTCCCGCGCCCCCGGGCAGGAAGAGCCCCACCCCCACCCCGGCCCCTCCTAGGCGGCCAGGCGGGGCCATCTGCACGCCTCCTTCCCCGCTAGTGGGTCGGGCGGACCCGGCCGTCCTCGTCCCGAACCCAGCCCAGCGGCCGGAGTGCGGCCGTTCGCGCCGCGTTGTTACCTGGCGGAGCGCCCCGGGAAGCCTCGGGCGCCTCGGCCCCAGAGCTCAGAGCGCCAATCCCCGGAGCAGGAAGCGGCGGAGAGAGGGAGAGAGAACGATGCTCTGACGGCGGCGGAAGAGGAGCCGGGGGTCTGGGGGCACCTTGTGGCTGGGAGGACGGAGCGCAGAACCCGAGCTGGACGGGGGAGGTCCCTAAAGGGAGCCAGAGGGTCCTCCTCCAGCGCTCCGGGCTGGGGTGGGGGGAGATAGCGGGGTGTGACCTAGTGGTCACGTGAGACCCGCAGGCTGCCTCCCTTGTTTGCGTGTTTGTTTGTTTGTTTGTTTGAATAATTATCCATCCAGTCCCCCGTCCCCGTCCAGTAACTGAGGGCTCGCACCCCTACTCGGCACTGTGGGAGATAGAAGACCGCATCGCTGCCCTCACGCTTGAGTCTCAGTTGGGAAACCAGCACACCAATCACTGATTTGCCAGAAAGGGCTTAGGCCTGGGAATTAGAAATTAGTCCTTTTCCTGACAGCCCTGTCACCAACTTGGCGGTAGAATATAAGACAAAAATAAACCTGGCTTGGTTACTGACTCTGTGTCTTTGGGCAAGTTGCTTAACTTCTCTGTGCCTCGGTTTTCTCAAACCCAAAACCGGGATAGTAGTAATAGCCATCTTATAAGGCTGTTGTAAGAATTTTACACGCTTTACCAATGTAAACTGCTTAGAACAATGGCGGGCCCAAAGAAGTCATTATATAAATGTTAATTATTGTGGGGGCGCTTGGGTGGCTCAGTGGGTTAAAGCCTCTGCCTTCAGCTCAGGTCATGATCCCAGGATCCTGGGATCGAGCCCACATCGGGCTCTCTGCTCAGCGGGGAGCCGTCCCCCACCCCCCCCCCACCCCCACCGCCTGCCTTTCTGACTACTTGTGATCTCTGTCAAATAAATAAATAAAATCTTTTAAAAAATGTCAATTATTGTGGTTGGTGACACTTCCGGTAATTCCTTTCTCCTCTTTGAGCTCTATTTTAGTACCAAGGAAAGCCAGCTGGAAGAAATGACCGAACAAGTATGGAGGTTCACATGGGGTAAAGAGGGTATCTGGATTCATTTATTAGGATGGGTGACAATGGGACGCTGAGGGGCCCAGACAGTCTTAAAAAGAGAAGTCGTTAGGTAGGGATGTGAGCATTTACACCATGGCTGGGGAGTAGTTAATAATCTAGTTTTGACATTTATCTTGCCAATCTCTCATGAGTAAGGATCAAACTGTTTTCATCTTTGTTTTTTCTAATACCTGGTAGGAGGCAGATGTGATGGATGTTCGATGGTTGGATGAATGGGAAATGAGCCTGGAAAAGTGTATTGGAAACGATTGGGGCCTAAACCTTGCTGATCTTCTACACCATTTAGGATGTGTCTTCCAAATGCCCTTGTAGGCTGTATCTTGAAGAGTATAATTTAGCAGGCTTAATGTGGGGGCCAGGAATACAGATCTTTTAAAAAGACTTGGGCGCCTGGGTGGCTCAGTGGGTTAAGCCGCTGCCTTTGGCTCAGGTCATGATCTCAGGGTCCTGGGATCGAGTCCCGCAACGGGTTCTCTGCTCGGCAGAGATCCTGCTTCCCTCTCTCTCTCTCTGCCTGCCTCTCCATCTACTTGTGATCTCTCTCTGTCAAATAAATAAATAAAATCTTAAAAAAAAAAAAAGACAACCCACAGGTCATTCAGATACTAGTCACATTTAAGAACCACTGCTGTCAGAGGACCTTAAGTGACTCTGATGCCAGCCTGAGATGCCAGGCTGAGGCATCTTATGATGTGGGTAACAGGAAGCCTCTGATGTTATTGGGCAAGGGGATATAATGTTACCATGTTCTCCAAGCCCTTGTTACTCAGAGTGTGGTCAGTAGTCCAGCAAAATCTGCAGCTCCTAAGAGTTTGTTAGAAACACAGAATCTCAGAATTCCGATGTGTAACCAAAGTTGAGAATCACTGCTATGCACCCAGCTGAAGTCCCTGTAAGGCGAACTGGAGAAGACAACCTGCTTCAAGTGGGTTGGAACAGACCAGATAAGAAGTAATGAGAGCCTGGAGAAAGAGAACAGGGGAGGATCCATTTCACTGAATGGAAAGTACGCAAATATCAACTTTCCCCATTTGCTTATAATTGTTGTAGTATTTTTCTTCTTCTAGTATCTGGATTTGGAAATATTTTCTTACTGCCACCATTTTCCAGGGAAGAAAGGAGTACTAAAAGGCTTCAGGGGTCTAAAGTCTGGAGGATAAATGCCAGTTCTTCTGTTGGAGCCTTTATTGAGCCTTTATTTTATCCTCATGCAAGCTTCATTACCTTGGATTAAATTTACTAATTTGTATATGTTTGGCCATAACCCTTGTTCTACCAAATCAGATATTTCTCAACAGTGGCACCCCACCCCCACAAGAAGTTCTGGGCTATAAGGGAGAGCAGGGAACAGGAAACTCTCCACCAATTTATTGGAATAATAATGACAATAATTGTGATCATAATCACAATAATAACAGTCAACACTTATTGTACCAGGCACTGTTCCAAGCACTTTACATACATTATTAAAATTTAATTCTCACAGGTCTATGAGATGGTTACTATGGTTATCCCCATTTTATAGGTGAGAAACTAAGGCACAGAGCAGTCAAGGAACTTGCTCAAGGTGACATGATTAGTAGGAGGCAGATTGGAGTATGAAGCCAGGCAATATGGTTCTGGAAGGCATGCTCTCAACCACCAAGATATGCTGCCTGCCCTTGACTAGAATCCCCTATAGATGTGTACTGTATTATTAGGTATTCACAGCTCCTAGCCTCGGTGAAGGGCACTAAAAGTCATTCAAAGGTTAAAAAAAAGAGAGAGAATTTAATTTTCAAAAATCTTAATTCCCTATTATGTACTAGGCACAGTGCTGGGGCTTTTTTTTTTTTTAAGATTTTATTTATTAATTGGCACAAGCAGGCAGAGGGACAGAGGAAGAGGGAGAAGGACACTCCCCCACGTTGCTGGGAGCCTGACACAGGGCTGGATCCCAAGACCCTAAGAACACAACCTGAGTCAAAGGCAGACACTTAACTAACTGAGCCACCCAGGTGCCCCAGTACTAGGCACAGTGTTAATCATGGAGATAAAGAGAAAAAGAACCTCAACCTTAAGGAGCTTCCCACAGTCTAGAAGGTGAAGCAGAGGAATCAGCAAACATAGTACATAAGGATAGCAGGTGCATGCAGAGTGTACAGGGAGGAGGGGCACTGAGTCTGAAACCCAGGGGCTCAGAGCAGGATTCTTAACTTGAGTCCTGGAACTAAACTCATTCTATGAGTTTCACCAAAAGTCCTTAGTGTTGGGAACCCACAGCTGGGCCCACCAGTCTTGAGTCAACTAAAAATTGAAGTATGCAAATTTTGAAAAGTAGCGGAGCAATTCTTCTTTTTCTTTTTGCCTGGACAGTGACTGGTTTTTGCCCATAGATTCTCTTGTGCCTAATTAGCTGCTGAGGAAGCTAACCAAGCTTTGGTTAAACTTTGCTGGAATTTTATAGAATCATGCATATGTGAAAAGTAAATCCCAGGTTTGACTCTGTTAAACAGTTGTCCAAGACAGTGGATAATGGAAGCTACTGGAGGCTGAGCAGTGAGGTTACAATTCTGCATTTCTTTCATAGAAACCACGGCCAAATATCCCAGAAATCGACCCTCCTACACAGACTCAACTGGTCTTTGACAAAGGAGCTAAGGAAATACAATGGAGAGAAGACGGTGTCTTCCACACATGCTGCTGGAACAACCAAACATCCACATGCAAACCCCCCACCCCAAAATACAAAAAAACAAAACACATCAAGACACGGACCTTACACCCTTCACAAAGATGAACTCCAAATGGATCATAGACCTGAATGTAAAATGCAAGACTGTAACATTTCAGGAAGAGAACACCTAGATGATCCTGGGTGTGGTGATGCCTTTTTAGAAACAACAACGAAGACACAACCCATGACAAAAATAATGGGTAAGCTGGACTTCATTAAAATTAAAAACATCTGGGGGTGCCTGGGTGGCTCAGTGGGTTAAAGCCTCTGCCTTTGGCTCAGGTCATGATCCCAGGGTTCTGGGATCGAGCCCCGCATCGGGCTCTCTGCTCAGCGGGGAACCTGCTTCCTCCTCTCTCTCTGCCTACTTGTGTTTTCTGTCTGTCAAATAAATAAATAAAACCTTTAAAAAATATATTAAAAATGTCTGCTTTGCCAAAGACAAATTCAAGAGAATTAGAGGACAAGCCATGGGCTGGAAGAAAATATTTGCAAAAGAAACATCTGATAATGGACTTTTATCCAAAATAGAGTACTCTTAACATTTTCTTAACATAAGAAAATAACCTGATTAAAACATGGGCCAGTGACCTGAAAAGACACCTCACCAAAGAAGACATACGGATGGCAAATAAGCGCACAAAAAGATGTCTCACATCATATCATCGGGAAAATGCAGATGAAAACATATGGACTACTACTACACACCTATTAGAATGACCAAGATCCAGAATGCTTGGCGACACCAGCTGCTGGCAAAGATGTGGAGCAACAGGAACTCCATACACTGTTTGGTGAGGGTACAAAATGGTGCAGCCACATTCTGTTGGAAGACAGTTTGGAAGCTTCTTACAAAACAAAATATACTCTTACCATATGATCCAGCAATCATGGTCCTCGGTATTTACCCAAAGGAATTAAAAACTTCTGTCCACATCAAAACCCCACACAGAGATGTTTAGGGCAGCTTTCGTCATAATTGCCCAAACTTGGAAGCAACGAAGATGTCCTTCAGTAGATGAATGGATACATAGACTGTGGTGTATCCAGACAATAGAATATTATTTATTCAGTGCTAAAAAGAAATGAGCTATGAAGCCATGAAGACATGGAGAAATTTTCAATGCACATTGCTAAGTGAAAGAAGCCAATCTGGAAAGGTCATGTACTATGATTCTAACTATAGGACATTGTGGAAAATGCAAAGCTATTAGAGACAGTAAAGAGATCCGTGGTTGCAGGCTGTAGGGGAGAGAGAAGTGAATAGGTGGAGCACAGAGGATTAGGGCAGTGAAAATACCCTGTGTATTACAAGGATGGGTATAGGTCATTATGTTTTTGTCCAAACCTGCAGCACATGCAACGCCAGGAGTGAGCTCTAAGATGAACTGTGAGCTTTGAATGATCATTGTATGTCAATATAGATTCTTCCTTGGTTTAAAAAAAAAAAAAGTACTTTCTAGTGAGTGATGTTGATGATGGGGGAGGCTATGTACGTGAAGGGGCAGGGATGTATGGGAAATCTCCGTACCTTCCTCTCAATTTTGGTGTAGATCTAAAACTGCTCTAAAAAAATAAAATTTTTTAAAAGATGAAATGAATGAAAATCGGCATGTGGTTTGTGCCCATCCAGCGATGAAAAAGAAAGAAAGAAAGAAAGAAGGAAAAAACAAACCAGCATTATGGACAACGTAACTACCCATGGGCTCCTGGGTCACAGAGCTGTCCCTTTATAGATTTAAATGAGTCCCAAAGGCTCCTCTTGTTGTCTCTTTGCCGCATACCTAGTCCCTTCCAACTGGATCTTTTCTCGAGACAGCAACCACTACAAGTAGGCTTTCTTCTTCAGCTTCGTGACATGAAATATTAGTCTGAATATAAGGCCCAAACACCGGAAACACTTAAGTCTTAATTATTTACATAGAGATTTTGCACTTAGATATTGTTCACAACAAATGTTTCATCCCAATTTCAGTGTTTCCCCATGAGCCATGACATTTTTGAAGGGCCTCCCTTTCCCACAGGTCAGTATTTCCTTCAGGAATGGTAGCCAATTAAATTTTATTAACCTAAGAAAAACCACCGGGAGAGCTTCCTTGTCCCTCAGCCGCTCAGCAAAAGTCACAGTGCATTCAAAAGCCAAATATATTTGATTATTGGATTATGCTTTCCTTTACATACCTGTTGCTTCCCATTGTGAATATTTAATAATTGACCTTCAGGATATCTGCAATATGAGCTTTCCAGCCTCTGCCTCCAGCTCTAAAGTCTGAATGACTTGGCCTTAAACATTTAACATCCTCCCACTTAAAAATCTTCTCCCTTTCAACCAGTTTCCTGCTACTCTGCCCTCAAGATAATTCTGTCAAAAAGAGTAAGAACTCTGAACTCTTCGAAGCCCTGTATTAATGTATGTATGTCATCTTTAGCATATCAGTCCAGGGAGTAACAGACTTAATATACCAACCTGAAACATTTTACCCCCTTCCCATTTTTTTTAAGTAATCTCTGCACCCAGTGTGGGGCTCGAACTGGCAACCCTGAGATCAAGAGTTGCAAGCTCTATTGACTGAGCCAGCCAGGTGTTCCCCCTATCCCGTTTCACTATATGCACTCCTATCCCTCCCCTCCACAAAAGACACAGAACAATGATCTAAACCTTTTCTTGTCAATAGTAGAATCATTTATATCATAACTATACAAATTTATTTAGGAACAGAGAGATTCCTTAGAATCTCAACATTTTCTTGGATATACAGTCTTTTTTCTTTTCTTTTCTTTTTTTTTTCCTAAAAAAAAGTTACCATTGCTGGAATGGCTTCATGTTGCTTCTCTACACACTGGCCCACAAAGAAGGAGACTAGAGATAATGTTCCCGAGAAGTCAACAAACATTCCCAGCTCATGTGGGAACTCTTCTTGTGGAAGCTAGCACAGTATTTCACACTTTGGCATTTTTTTTCCTTTCTTTCTCTTTTTTTAAAAAGGAGATAAAATATTACAGAGATATCTTCAAAATTCACACCTGAGTTAAACATTTTGCTGGAAAATTCCACATGAAGGAGGGAAGGTAGCTGCAAACACAGGAAGGGGCTATATATACAGGGAATCTGCCAACATAATCGTTACATGTTTGCTTTTGTGTTCCTCCTCCTCCAGCAGGGGGAAGGGAGAGAGGACCAGATAAGGACAAGGAAGGAGAGAAGGAATTAACACTCCTGAACTCTGGAGCAGGTGTAGCACACAGAAGAGCACCTGTGGGCAGAGAAATGCGCCCAGGGGACTGAGGGTGGCTTGGCCTTCTGTTAAAAGGAGGGAACCTGGAGAAGGCCATCATGAGTGGATTCAGTTCTAGAAAAGGGGTCGGGGCTACAAAAAACCTGGAATGAAATGAAGATTCAGTCGGAAAGGTTTGCTCAACAGAAAGCATCCAGGATTTGGTGGAGACATCAGATTCCAATCTTTTCACAGAATTTAGAGATTGGTTCAGCGATTGTGGCCAAGTTCGGAGTCAAGCCATAATCTCTTCCTCTGGTTGTTTGGCATACTAGTCAAACCGCTGTCCCCAGAAGCCCATGGATGAGTTGGAAAATAATGACAAGGTGTCCTTGCTCGGAAAGACGACTGCCACAGGGAAGCCATGGGAAGTATTTAGAGCTAGAGGGTTGGAGCACGGGGAAAGAAGGTGAAAACGGGTAACACCTTGGGGAGAGGGGGAATGTGTTTCAAGAGCACTGGGAGCCAGCGCATGGTTTAGTCACAGTTTGGATCTCTGGAGGCCCTCACACCTGAAGAACCAAGAGCTTGGGATGGCAGTGGGGATTCTCTTCCACTCTTCTGACAGTAATCTGTCCATTCAGAGAGGGCATGATTCCCTTCCTTCCGGGGGGGCATACAGGGCCAGGTGGATTCCGAAAAACTTTTTGGTCTCAGTGGAGGTAGGTGGGATGATTCCATCGGTACCAAGATCTGGAAGGAAGGAAAAGCAAGTCAACCGTAAAGCTGCTAATGGTTTGAGGGAAGAGGCAAATGGGCAGTGAACTCCTAACAGGGGTATGGGGTTTCTTTCTGGGGGTCATGAAAACATTCTGGAATTGGATTTTGATGATGGTTATATAAAATTGTGAAGACACTAAAATCCAGGCGTGGCACGTTTTAGATGGTAATTTTTATGGTGTGTGAATTCTATCTCAAAACATTTTTAAAAAACATACATTATATAGGTTTTTCCTTCTTTTTTTGGTGGGAGTGGTTGAGGAGTCCCAATATTTTACGCTGTGTACCTGTGGGCTGGTAAGAGCTGGCTGCCTTGCTGAATGGCCTGGTTTTGGTCAAGTGGATTAATCTCTTCCCACAAGGTAACCGTCTAACTTTCAAATCTCTGCTTTGTTCTGAGTCAGGGAAGACTCCCTCAAGGTACCTGCTCTGAGAATAGCTTTTAGAGCAAACTCTTGGGCCCCCGAGGCTGCTGCCCTCACTGCCTCACCGGCAGGAGCTCGAGATGGGGAGCAGCAAAACTTCCTCTCTCCTTCTGTCAGCCACACGGGCAGCTCCAGCTCACAGGCTCACATCAGAACACCCCGAGAACAGGGTTCCTGTCAGGAAGTGGAGCGCTCCCAAGCCCACTGAAGGACCTGGTCCTTTCTAATAGGAGCGTTCGGAAATTTCCACCCTCCCAGTGAGGATGGAAATTTTGGCTTTGTTGACATCAGCTCCTTGCCAGGACTGCTCACTGGCCGAAGCTTCTCTTTAAAGCCCACTCCCTAGGGATATGGTCCAGCCTGGTTCTCCATACAGCCCCCCACCCCTACTCGTCTCCCCACTCCCCTTTCCAGTCCTGTGACTAAGCTTTCTTTTCAGAGGTATGGACCCAACATCTCACATGTCCCTTGACCCTGCTAGAATGTCACGGTACTCTCTCCTCCACCTTACCCCGAAGAGTTAAAACTGGAGGAGCTCACTGCCGCTTTGGAGTTATTTTGAGATGCAGTGGGGCTGTTGGCGTGGAGTCCCGAGCCAGGAGACGAAGGCCTGCTGTTGTTCCCCGGGGAACAGGATGACGTTACTGAGGATGAACAGAGGCAAAAACAAGGGGAAAATAATGCTGCTGGGTCCTGGGACCTCCTGACATGGCCCTCAGACATGTCTCCCCAGAGAACCCCCACTCCTCCCTGTGTCCCACCCATCTGCCCACTCCGGGGACATTAGCTTCAACACCCGGCCCCAGAGGGCTCTCATCATAAATCCTCTTCCCAGCACAGGCCCTGGAGAACGGTGTGGCTGGTTCTGCAGGTCCAAGACTTGCCAAATGCAGAAGGACAGATGCCAAAATCATCCTACTCCAGGACACACCCTGGGCTGGGCATAGGTAGCCCCAGACCAAGAGATGGGAGGGGCCAAGAACAAGGGCTCTCGGAAAGGAGGGGAGGAGGGAGAGAGAGAACACTGAACGGAGGAAGGAAAGAGAATCTGAGAGCATGGCCTCTCCGGTGTGCCCATTTCCACAAAAAAGATGCACAGTCTTCTAGAAAGAGCACAGCCAGGAGAGAGGAGACCCAAGTCTTGGTTCCTGGCCATTCACTAACCCTGGCCTGTGGCGCCTTGTTTCACTTCCCCAAAATGCATTTTTGTCTTCTGGAAATGGCAGATTTGGATTCTCATTTTTGGATTTCCCAAACAGTGTTCTGTGAGTAAGGTGACAGCTTACTATCCAAGCAAGCCAAGAGACTTTGAGGAGTGGGAAGCTGGGCTCTCCATCATTAGGTCAGGACAAGAGGCAGACACTGGGACTGTTCTGGGCACATCCAGACAGATGGTCACCTTCCTCATTCTTTGAAAGGTTCTACGTACTTTTTGAAAAGTAGAGTTCTACAGGAAACTGGCTCGGAAGACCTTGCCTTCCTTCAGCTCCTTCAGGGCTGTGAAGTGCACTCTGGTGCGGAGAAGTATGGCAAATGAGACAGAAAGCAGACGTTTTCAACTTGGCTTCTTCAGCATTTCCCAAACTTACTCGATGGTGGAACCCTTCTTTCCTAGCACAGATTTTCATAGCCTTCGAAAGATGTTTAAGGAATGCTGACCTAAGCAGTTATTGTTCACCTTGACTGTCCCCCTGTTGAAAGGGCTTCGGGAGCTATTCAGAAACCCCACGGCAAAGCTCACCTGTTCCAGGCATGGTGCTGTGGACAGGAGGGACAGAGAGGGGACCCAGAGATCCAGAGGGAGAGACCTGAAAGGCAACAGAAGCTTGTAAATGTCTGTGTCTGCTCCCTTCTCCGAACTTGAGTGCTTCTCCCAGGGTGCTGGGCCCCCAGAGTACAGACAGCAGGGCTCAGCTTTCTTGATGACTGCTTTGTTCCAAACCTACACTCCATCCCACTTCCACAAGAAGGCTTCTGGACCATGTGCAGCATCAGCTCCAGCTCCGGCCTGCTCTGGCAGGGACCTGCTGCTGACACCAGGCCCTGTCCTCCCTGCTGTGGCCCCTGGCAAGGCTCTTCAGCTTGGCCGGGCGAGGCTGCGGTGCTGAGTGCTGGGTGACAAGAGGCGCCACCTCTGGACTCCTGCTGGGGCAGACACTATCCATTGGCTAGATGTTCTCCAGTCTCCAGTCCTTTTTTTTTTTTTTTTTTTAAATAAAAGATCCCTTTGCTCAGGGCAGCAGAGCCCAGCTCTGACAACCCTGTTTGTTCCAGGCTTCTCAGTCTGATACAGGAAAGGACCCTCCACTCCCCAGAAAAAAACTGGAGGGGGAGGCTGAACTTTGGATGCTGAAACTGTTCATTTGGCCCTGGAGACCTCACAGCATCAACAACTCTGAGATTGGGAAGGGACTTAAGAGGATTCAGTTTAAACCCTTTCGATTACTACCTTAGCACAACCTAGAACAAGATGTAATAGAAAGAATGGACTTGGGGGCCCAACAGATCGAGGGGTGAGACCCTGATTTCACCATAATGCTCCATGTGACTTTGGGCAAGTGACCTAACCCCACTGAGATCTGTTTTTTTCATCCATGAAACAGAGGTAATACCTCCCTTATATTTCCTTTCAATTAAGATTTAATAAGATAATGTCCATAAAGCTTCCAATTCAACGCCTGGCAAAGAGTGCCAGGTTTGTTAAATGCTCGTTCCCTTCCTCCCTGAAGGAAGCCGTCCACCGTCTCGACACTGTCCTCTTCTTCATTTGAGCTGGAGTCGTCGTACCTCGCCTCCCCTTCTTTCTTCTCACGCCGATAGGAGAAGGTCCGATCTATGTTTTCAAGGGACGCTGGAAGAAGTTCTGCTTGGGGGAGCTGGGATTCCTCCCCTCCCTGGTTTGGATCATCCCTTCCCAACAGGATGAAGCATGTACTCATTTCCCAACTAATCAGCTACAGTTCTCTTGTCTTCACTTACCTGCCCGTTTACAGTACCTCCTCAGTAGGCAGGGGGCCCACGAAGGGTGGGGACAGGTGTGAGGCCCCGTGGTAAGAGATGTTATCAACCATCTCTCTCCCTCTCCTCCTCCTCCTCCCCTCCCTACTGGCACACCCGTGACATTTGTTGTTGTTTTAAAATAAATAATGCATTTAGTCACTGTGACCAGCTTCTTCTGTTTCCTTCTGGAGGTAGGCTACACATATGTAAGAAGATATATATATCTTGGTAAAAATGGCTCCCCCTTTTTAATTGTTTATATAAATGGTAGCATTCTGCCCACAGTGGTTGGTACCATTTCACTCTTTTTTTTTTTTTTTTTTTGGCTTAACTGTATATCCTGGAGATCATTTCATATCAGAGCAGAAGAAACTATGTCCTAGTCCCAAGGAGGCTGTCCCCAGGAGACCTGAGGAGAAGCAGAGTCAGAACACTTTGTCTCTCTGCTTCCTTCATAACATCACGAGCATGAACGGTCATTACTTATTTAACATCTTTTTCCGGAACTAAGCTGCTGGCTTCCCAGGGGCAGCATGATGCCTGTGACTTTCTACTACCATGTCTGCTACCGTGCCTGGAACTTTGCAGGTGCTCAATCAATACGTGTTGCCTGAACGATGAGAAGGAATCAGGCCCCTGCCCAGCTCCTTTATGCTTCCCACCGCTTTTCTCCATGTGGGTGTCCTGGGTTGGGGTTGAACCAAAATGAGAACCTACCTCCCCTAGCCCCGTGTTTAAAGATTTCAATGCTCCTCCACCATGGTTCCATTTCCTTAATGCACCTGACATAACCTCACCCCCACCCCGCCCAGCATTCCACCCTCCTCATTTCCCCTCCCTGGGTTCCAGCCCATTCCAGCCTGCTACTCTTCCACTTTCCACCCTGCCCAGCCTCAGGGCCTTCACAGACACTCTTTCCTCTGCCTGGAATGTTATTCCCTGCACTCTCTCCTCCCTGTGCACCCCCAACCCCATGACTGTCTACTTATGCTTCTGCCATTAGAGCATCATTCCTTGGCAAAGCCCCTGACACCCTGGCCTACGTTAGATCCTCTAAATCCTGCATCTCCTCTGGAGATTTCATCCCAGAGAGCCTTTGTTCAATGTCTGCTTTCCCTGCCAGACTGCCAGCAGAGAGATCTCAGGCATCCTGTGTACCACCGTGTCCCGGTGCCAAACATTTGGTTGGTATGCAATAAATATTTAAGAAAGGAACC
Source organism: Lutra lutra (assembly GCF_902655055.1). Lineage (NCBI taxonomy): Eukaryota > Metazoa > Chordata > Mammalia > Carnivora > Mustelidae > Lutra > Lutra lutra. The sequence continues at coordinate 16,160,681 of NC_062287.1, read as the reverse complement.
GTGAATGAGTATCGTGTTGCCTCCAACTTCAAATTTTCAGTGGTTCCCTAGAGCTGGCAGGGTAATTTAGTATCTGTGGCCCATTGTGAGCCAGCCCTCATCAACCCCTCTCAGTCCCTAAGCCTTCGCTTCAGCCAGATGGAAGTGCTTGTGATTCTCCCAATGCAGCATGTTGTTTTGTAATTCCGTGCCTTCTCACAGATGGTTCCTCCAGCCTGGGGTGCTGTTCTCACTAACTTCTAATTTGTTCTGCAAACAGATTAGGGGGTGAGCCCTCCCAGACCCCATTCTGATTAGAATGGTTTTGATCCGTGTTCTTCTGAACTCCCAGAGCCCTCCTAGAGGGGTTCACTGCCTCTTCACATCTTCACCGCCATGTCTTGCCTCTTCTGGAGACTCCTTCTTAGTGTCTTCCCTTGATCCTCCTCCTGTACCTGTCCCTCAGATGCTGGTGATCCCTAAGGTTAAGATCTAGACTTTTCTCTTGGCTCCTTTGTGCAAACTCCATAACTGAGCTCCTCCTCCCCCAAGATTTCAACCACCACCTTATGCTTATGACTCCCCGATCCATGTCTCCATCTTAATCTTCTCTCCTGACCTTCAGACCCATAATTCCAGGTACCCAAGGACATTCCCACTTGGGTGTCCCACAGGCTTCACTGTACCTTATAAGGATATAAAGAACAGGAATCATCACTTCCTCCTACTCCCAAATCAGCTCGTCCCCTTGTGTTTGCTTGTCACATCAATAGCATAACTCCTGCCCCATCAGCCCAATCTGAATGCCAAGAGTCAGCTGAGAGTACTCCCTTTCCTTCATCATTCTCCCTGCCCCTCACCCAATCTCCCATTCATTACCCAAGACCTAATAAGTCTACCTTCTAATTATCTCTTGAGTCTCTCCCAGCCCCTCATTCTTACCTGCTAGCTTTGTTTCGGCCCTCAATACATCTCTCCTGGATAATCGCAGACATATCCTTGCTGGTTTCCCTACACAGTCTTGTGTCTCTCAAACCACCTTTTACGCTGCAGGCACATCTGATGGTGCCAATGGTCTGCTCAAAAACCTTCAGACTCCTCTAAGGCTTCACAGTCCTTAGCATTGCTCATAGTCACCTCAGTCTGGCCTTGCTCGTCTGTCCAGCCTCATCTTTCAACATCCCTCACAGGACAGGTGGTTACCTACAGTTCCAGGGACGTGTCATATATTCATTCTCTCTGCTCCATCCTACGGTTCCCATACTTTCTCGCATGAGAACTCCACCCCACCCTTATTTGCCTCTTCACTCCTTGTCCTTTTAGACTCAGCTCAGGTATTAATTATCTCCTTGGGGAAGCCTTCTCTAACCACCACCTTGCAAGGCTTTGTTCCCTGCAACTCCTAAGTTCTCCTCGAGAAATTATCATGTGGTTTATCATTTGTTTATTTGTCTGTCTCCTCTGCTAGGTGGTGAGATCCTCCGGGACATGGGACAGATTTGTGTACCCTCAGCACTCTACATGAAGATCAATATATGGTAGGTGGTCAATGAATGTTTGGTGAAAGAATGAACAATGGTGTCATTTGTATGAGACACCCCAGACAAGGCTGAATTTCTCCCATCTTTGAGTGCTGGAAGATTTGAGGACAATGTCATTGTCCTCAATTCCCTTAACCTTACAACCTTATCATCCCCAAGGATGAAGAAGAACCTTCCCACCTCTATCCTCCAGGCACCACCTCTCCCTGGATGGAGAAGATATTTCCTACTTCCAGGTCTCCCTAAATTGCAGATTATTCCCAGCCCTAACCTCTCCCCAACCTCCAGAATCATTGATACTACTGTCTACTAGGCATTTCATTTCTCTTGGATGCTTAGATGAGTGTCCAGCTTAAGCTGACCAGTTCCAAATTTTTAGTCTTTTCCCTTATACTTGTACTTCTGACATTCTTTATCACCTTAAAAAAAAAAAAATGGCAACACCTTGACCAGTTGCTCAGGCCAAAACCCTTGAAGCCACTTTGGGCTCATCTCTTGTGTTCCGTATCTGAGCTGTCAGCACATCTTGCTGGCTCCATGGCTGAAGTGTATTTGGAATCCAACCACTTCTCATCTCCACTGTGGCTACCGTCTTAGCCTAAGCTACCTCTGTGCACAGCCTGGTTATTGTGTTTCCTCACCTGTGTCCTGCTTCTAGATTATTCTCCACATGGCAGCCCACCTCAGCCAGCTCAGACTTCTCCACTCCCAGCTCTCCAGTGGCTTACTTCATCCAAACTCAAAGCCAAGGTCCTTTCAGTGACCTCCATGAGCTTTGGGTGGTCTGCTCTGTGTTACTCCTCTGACTTTCCCTCCCATTCTCTCCTCCTTCCTCACCCTGCCCCAGCCACACTGGCTTCCTTCTCTTCCTCAAACATGTCAGGTCTTTTTACTTGCTGGTCCCTCTGCCTGGAACACCCTTTGTTCTAGATAGTTCTTTCCTTTTCAACACTTTGGGCTCCACTCAAATGTCACCTGACCAGGGAGGGCCTCTCTGACCTCTGTGTTAAAAAGGCATCTCTCCACAGTTACTTTCAATCCCCTTACCCTTCTTTATTCTCCTTTATATGCTGTAGATTTTATAGGCAGCATCTTTCTGCTTATTTATTTATTTATGGCATGCCACTTGCATCTCCTGACTGCCATCTTCCCCAGGATGGTGTCCTCCAGGCACCATTCCTGTCCCTCCCCCTCGTGCCTGGTGGCAGCTTGGTTCCCGGCACTCACCAGGCGGGAGTTGTAGATGGGTGATTTGATGGGTGTGGTCACAGGGCAGTTGATCCTCTTTTCCTTCTGACGTCGGTTGCAGAACCAGACTCTGACCACCTCCTTCTCCATGGACAGCTGCTCTGCAATCATGGAGATCTCCTCTGAGCTGGGTTTGGGGTTCTATAGACACCAAAGGGATAGAATGTGGTCAGGAGGAAAAGGGAAGAGGGTCAAGAATCGGGGATGGGGGCTGGATGTTCCAAGGAAACAAGATAGAACAAGAGATGGACCGAATAGCATCAGACCTAGGAAGGAATACTGGCTTTATCAGTTACTGTGTATCCTTAGAAAACTGCCTTAACCTCTCTGAGCCTCAGTCTTACACCTATGAAGTGAGAATAATATCTACTGGAGAGGATCGCTGTGAGGATAAAACGAGAAAGGGTGTGTCAACTGTCCAGCGTAGGGCCTGCCACAGAGCAGAGGAGCCATCAACGTTCTCCCCTTCTGTCACTTCTCCCTTCAGAAGTTTTGAAAAGAGGAGTCTGCTGCTGAGTTGTGCAGGGCAGGCAGAATCCCAAAACCCATGTTCCCCTCATGCCCTGATATCCCTTTCTTGTGTTACAACTTCCTGTCCTACCTCAAAATAGGAAAAAATAAAGACAAAGCATGTGGATCCATCGAGACTGTGGGGATAATATATATATAAAATATCTATTATATTATACATTAAATATCATCTATTAATATAATGTGTATATCATATATCAATATAATAATGTTTATATTATATATATTAAACACTCTCTTATTCCAACCTCTCCTTCCACCCAATCTTTGATCTCAGCCCCTTTCTCTCCTTCCTCTAGCCCCCTCCCTTGCTCAAGAAACCTAATCAGCAGGAAAAGCCTGCTCTTGTCATCCTGCCAGCAGGAAGCAGCCATCGAATCCTTGAGCGAGATGTCCTGGCGGATCTGCTGGAGCGGGCAGCAGTCTTGGAGGCCCCGGGCACACAACGTTAAATGAGGCCAATGGCACATCCTCTAGGGCCCTGTGTGGTGTGAACCGAGGCTCTGGAAGCTGGTACCTGAGGGATCTCAACTAGAAGCTGTTTCGACGCACCTGTTTCCCCCTCTTCCCTTCTCCAGCTCCCACGGGGCACGCAGCTGGTGTTATCAGCTGCCACATACTGGCTCAGGAATATGCTTCTGCTACACATTCAATCAAACGTACGTATAACATGATGACAAGCATTTACACACATGTGGAGGAGACAAAGAGAAGGAAAGACATGTAGATGCCATTTAATGGCAGGTTTTTTTCTTTCTACTTCCCTGGGTTTTCCTAATTGTTCACAATGAGCATTTACTACATATAAATTTTAAAAATATATAAATCAATGCATAGAAAGTAAAGAATTCCAGATGGTAACTATACTTATCATGATGAGCACTTTGTAAGGTATAAAACTGTGGAATCCCTGTCGTACACCTGAAACATAATATAGTACATCAACTATACGTCAACTATACTTAAAGGAAAAAGAAAAAATTTATATACAGTGGTCTGGCTTTGCCACAGCTGGATCCAGAGATCCACCCTCTTCTGGGACCCCAGATGTCATCCCTTAAGGCTCCCAGTGAGAGGGACATTAGGCCCCCCCAAAAATGTCAGGGCAAGAGGGGTCTGTGGGGAAAGAAGTCGCCGGCAGTCCCCTTCATGGGCATACATAGGGGGCAGCAGAGGGTGTGTGTGCTTGCTTTCCGACCCTTTCCCAGGGCAGGGGTGTGCCCAGGGGCCTGAGTGTGTCCACTCATCCAACCGTGTACATCAGCCCACCCGCTCCAACCCGGAGGAGCCGCTCACATCTTGAAATCTCTTCTCCAGAGTCAGGCGGATGTTGGTCTCGATGCTGGTCCGTTTCTTCCTCTTCCTACCGAACACCTCACCGAGGCTGGGGAAAGAGCTGGGGGTGTTCATCGAGGGCTCTGATGGAGAGGTTTCTGTCGGGAGGCGGAAAGGCAAAGGAAGCTCAGAGAAGGGAACACATTGGCTGGGCCAGGCTCTGTGTTCACGGCCTTGAGGTCCCGCCTTGAGGTCCCACCCCGCTTCCCGGTGAGCTGCGCACTGCGCAGTGGCTCTTTCAGGACCCACCCCTCCCCCAGCAGGGGAACCGGGACAGGCCAAGCGTCCTGCTTCTGCTCAGAGCTCTGAGTGAAGGTCCTCCACGACTCCCACGCCAGCGCCTCCCGTGTTTGCGGTCATGGTTCAGGGACACTTGGCCATCAGTGGCATGGGTAGGTGTGAGTGCGTGCAGGCAGAGATCCTACAAGGAACACTCATGAGTCTGTCTTTTTCCCAGGGATGCCTGGATGTGAATACTGAGTAAAATGGGAAATGGTGTTTGCAGCTAAAAGCAGTGGCACTTGGTGGCAGAATGTGGCGTCGAAATCACTTTCTTTTCAGCGTTTAAGTGTTGGAGCCGAGGGAGGACCAATGGGCCGGGATACCCCTCACGAAGGACACAGGCATCAGGGAGGGGGTCACACTAGAAATGAACGATAAGGTCCCTTCCCAGTGATCCTCAGCGCCTCTGGTCATCTATCTCACTTTGGTGCCCTGAGGAGAGCTGCCTAAGGGACAACCTGTCTGGGGCAGCTTCCTTGCCCCTCCCCCATTCCACATGGAGGGACTTCTGAGGGGGTAACCCCTTTGGCTGCTTATTCACCCTGCCTTTCCTCTCCACAGTAACCACTCATCCACGCTTATCTACTGACCAGAGCCCGGCCTGGCACAGGCTCTCTCTACCTTCTCTCTCGACCTACACCACTGGTTCTCAACCGGGGCGATTTTGTGCCCCCCAAGCCCCCCAGCAGGTATTTGGCAGTATTGGGAGACATTTGTGCACGTCTTAGTGGGAGGCAGGTGCTGCTGGCATCTGGGGGTAAAGACCAAAGATAACTGCTAAATACCATGGAGTCCAGAGGACAGCTTCCTACAACAAAGAATGCCCTGGCCCGCGAAATCCATAGTGCCATGCGGAAGCCCTGTTCCACACTGCCCCACCACACCAAACTCATCTGTCCAGTGTTCACGTACTTTGCCCTTGACCCCAGGAACGCCTCCCAGGCCACCCTGCGGACTGAATCCAGCCAACCTCACTCCTGCTGGAAGCTTTCCCTACTTGTCTAGCTCACCAAACTCCCTGCTTTCTGAAGTCCTACTCAAGACGACCCAGACAAAGGGCTTGTGTTGTGACTATGGCCTCCCCTTCTCCTCCATGAGAGCCTGGAGGACCCACGTTTCTATATTCCTAACCAAGACATGGTCCAGAGAGCAAGGTGGGTAACTGTTCACTCTGGAGAGCTGCCCTAAAGTCTAGACTGGGTGGGTCTCTCGTGGAGAAAGGAATGGGGCCAAGTTTTCATGACCTAATGCCATGTCCTCCAAAGGACATGTCAGCTGACATTTCCATCTCTACTTGCCTGTCTACCATGTCTTATTTCTCAAATGGTTCCAGACTCAGGAGGAGAAAGAGTCTTACACAGTGACTGCCTCAAGCCCCGACACAGACAGGTCCCTGGCCCCCTCCCAGCAGAACCATCTAGGGTACCAGCAGCCCTTGTGTCCCTGCCACCTACCTGCGTCATGCAACCACTTCTCTAGCAGCGGCTTGAGTTTGCACATGTTCTTAAAGCTCAGATTGAGGGCTTCAAATCGCGAGATGGTGGTCTGACTGAAGTCATTGCCGTACAGCTTTCCCATTGCCAACCCCACATCTCCCTGCACACGGGGATCGAGAGGGAGGAGCTGGAGACACAGGCTTCTTCTCTTCTTTGTCCCACCATCCTAGCATCAACCACGCACGCAGAGAACCTTCAAGCACCCGCCCATCACCTCTTGGCTCCTTTCCAGGTGTTTTCCCTCTCAGAGGGAGAATTTGGTTCATTTCCTGCCCCAGACTCCGAGTGGGTCACGGCCATGCGCCTAACACCTTGCCTGGCTCTCATTCCTCCCCTGTCCGCCACAGTGTCCTCCGCTTCCTTACCCTTGACAACTGTGCCCTATTCCCTGGAACTCAGGGACACGACGGGCTTGCCCCAAATACACCGAACCTCAGGTTGTTCCTGAAACGTACACCCGGGAAGCCCCGTCTCCCCTCACTCAACCCAGTTCCTTCTGGCTCCCTGCAAACCAGACCTGAGTGAAGCCCAGCTTAATGCGCCTCTGCTTGAAGGTCTTGGCAAACTTCTCCAGCTCTTCCAGATCACTGGGCTCGTCAGCCCCTCCAGAGCTGGGTAGATGCTTGGGCACTGGGAGATGTGGGGACGCTTCCAGATGAGGTTCTAAAGAAGATCCTGGCAACCCTGGGCGCCCAATTGCCTAAGAGGGAACACATACGGAACAGATCCACAAATAGTCAACCGATCAAATGGCGTTTTCTGGAATAGTGTACTAACAGACCCACTTAGAGGATAACAGACCCCTGGGTACACTTGATACCTATTTTGTCAGTGGTGTGGAAGGGGAACCGAGGATTTCTATGAAGGGACAGCAAATAGCTAGAATAGCTGGGTAGAAACAGTAGGAATGCAAGACAGGGAGGTGGCCTTTCTGGGTTTTAGGCTATGACTCATTGTTTGACTCTGAGCAGGTAACTTCCTTCTTTCAGTTTTCCACCATAAAAGGAGCTAGCAGGTTTGTTTACAAAGATTCCAAAAACAAATCTCAGAATGGGACAGGGGGAGAAAGGTTGTTTGCCTTGCCTGTTCTTTTCCAAAAAGGGAAGTAACAGGCATTCAATAGGTGTTGACTGAAGATAACAGAGGACATCTGAGACTTGTTATATTAATAGAATTTCCATAGAATTTTAAACTCCTGTGACTGCCAGTATACTTTTAACCCATCCTTTTCCTTCATGAGAGTGTTTTTTTTGTAGTTGTTTGTTTTTAAATCAGAGGTATTCCAGTGCCATCTGAATATACCTGGATCTCATTTATGGTTGTCAGGAGAGAGTCTTCCTTCCGTTTATTTTCATAGAGAAATGGACCCTAAAACCTAGAGTCCATGTTGTGCCCTTTTGGGACCAGGAGTGACATCCACCACTTCACAAGGAGCAGAACACACACCAAGGGGGCCAGGCATCCTGTCCAGTCCCCGGGCCACTGACCACATGGACAACTTGGTCCACGTCAGCCCTCTTCTCTCCCCTTCCCAGCTGACTCTTTTCCTAGACTGGGGTTAACTTTCCCCCTTCTCTCCTCCAGGACATGCAGATTTACCACTCAGATGGGCATCCTTAAAAGGAGACAGGGAAAAGGACCAGAGAGAACTGAAGGACTCCTTTCCCTGGTGAAGGATCTTTTAGAAGAGGATGATTCCGAAGCCTCATGGATTTGATCCTGTTTTGCAGGGAAAAGCGTCAGCCCTCCTGAGACTTCCTTTTCCTTGATTCATTTGTTCTTTGATCCGACAAGTACTGAGTTCTTTGCTAGAGCTTATTCTCCCTCCCTTTCACATCCAATCAGATGCCATGTTGCATTCCTTCAAATGCCCCAAACATCTCCCCATTCGCCCCCTCCTCTACTCTCACTGCCACGACCCTAAGCAAGTCCCTTGTTACTGATGACGATCTTAATAACCTTCTGAACAGCTTCTTTGCTTCTTAATATTTTAAGATGTGAGAGTGGATCTTAGGCCCACGTAAGATCTCTTCTAGACCTAAGTCTATGATGAGATTCTGAGTCCTCGGGGAGTGGAAGAGTTCAGGACTCCGGCATCCCCATTCCTACCGGCCACTAGATGGCAACCTCTCCCCTTCCAGATGCCTTCCCTGGCCTCTCTAACCCTCTAGAGCCAGGGCCCTGAGTGATCCATGGGGGATCTTTGCATGGAGAAGGGACCCTGGGGCTCTGCAGTTTGTTCCCCGCAAATCTGCACGTCTGTCCCTCGAGCTGTGCCGGTTATTAACTGCACGGGGACACCCAGATGAGGGGAGGAGAGGCAGGTCCCGTCCGGCTCCCGCTGCTCTTAGCAAGTCACACACCTGGCACGAGGCTTCCTCGGCCAGAGGAACCAGCTGGCAACCAGGCGCTGGGTGGAAACAGGGCAGCCCAGCAAGCTGCCCCTCTCGCAGATGGCAGAACTCCCGACCCGCACACATGCACACTGCAGGAGGCAGTCTAGTGCAGTGGGTCTCAAGAGGGACCCAGAGGTGAGAGACTGTGTCCTTGTGGTCTTGGGACATCAGGCCTGTGGGACTCCAGTCTTCTACCTGGGGCTTGAGAGCACTCGTGGCAGGGCTGGCGGTCCCTGTGGCCGCCCTGGAAAGTTGGCAGACCCCTGGTCCTAATGGAGTGAGTGAAGCCAGGGCCCGATCGGGGCCGGAGTGGAGGGCCTGCACTGTGGAGGAGGAGAGCCCAGGAGCGGACATCTCTGGGCTTTAATTCTGGCTTCCCAGGTGATAGAGGGTCAGTCACTTCTCATGGCCGTGGCTTGCATTCCCCACGTGTAAGCAGGGATAATCCCTTGCTAGTCCCTGTTCCCAGAGGGGTAAGTGCCCCCCATCCAGGGGGGTGGGGGAAAACCACTGAGCTGCTCTGTCAAGAGCTGAGGCATCCCTGGAGGAAACAGGAACAATGTGGTTGTTTACCTGGGACGCCAGGCCAGGCCCAGTCTGCGGGAGGAGGAGAGAGCTTTGTTGCTGTGGAAAGGGGAGAAGATTTGGCTGCAGACCTGGGTGAAAGGGGAGGGACAAAGGAACAAACAAATAAAATCCAGGCCATCTGAAAGACGTGCTCCACAGCTCTGGAACCAAGATAACTGTCCCCACCCCCTCTGACCTCATCAGGTCCCTCAACCCACCCCAAGCCCCGTGAACAGGGCCCCCACAGCCACGGCGCTGGCATTGCCACACACAGGTGGAGGTGAATGAGACACGGGGTAAATATGTAAACAGGATCCCCAAACCAGTCCTTCTGCCTGCCCGCGAGCCTGGATTGGTGCAGCATGGGTTGAGGAGGCTCAGGGCAACCTACTCTGGGATCTGATAACCAGGGCTGAAGAAATCCGACTGGGAAGGAAAGGCAGCTGGAGCGGAGGAGCTGGTGAGTTCCATTGTGCCTGCAGAAGGAGGCTGCGAAGGCCCGAGCAAGTCTGCAAGGATGCCAGACCAAGTGGATGTGGCCAGAAGGCTGCACTGGCCAGGGGCTCTTGGCAGAATGAGGACATTTTATACTCGGGAGGAAAGGCAGAGAGAGAAGGGAAGACCAGGGGCCAAGCCTCTGGAAGCTCTGTCTGGTGGTATGGCCTCTCCCTGCTCCTTGTGCTGCCTGAGGACCGTTCTCTCCTTCCCTCTCCGAGAAAATGGTCCATGAAGGGCTCTGTCTGGTTGTAGGTCATGACAGTGGCCTCCCTCTAGGAAGGACCACAGCTGGGAGCTCTTGCTCTCATGGCGGAAATGGAGCCATCAAGTGACCAAAGCAGACAATGGGACAGGTCACCCCAATCACTGAGCACAAACCCGAACCTTAGGTCTCTGTTGTCGCTAAGCTGCTCTGGGCCACTGATGTACAGAGCTGCTGATGCCGACCTTTATGCTCCCCAGTCTGTAAAAGTCAGGGCTTAATATTTCCTTATTAAAATACACAAAAAGCTCTTATAAGGAGCTCTGAACTGGGAGTAAAATGCTTGAATACTAATAGTAATCTAACATGTATATTGCATTTTGAAATGCATAAAGCCTTTTCATATGCATTATTTTAAATAACCCCCAATAACCTTGTGAGGTAGAATTTTACTCTTATTCTATTTTTTACTATTTTTTTAAAGATTTTATTTATTTATTTGTTAGAGAGAGAGAGTGTGAGCACAGGCAGACAGAGTGGTAGGCAGAGGCAGAGGGAGAAGTAGGCTCCCCGCCGAGCAAGGAGCCCAATATGGGACTCGATCCCAGGACGCTGGGATCATGACCTGAGCCGAAAGCAGCTGCTTAACCAACTGAGCCACCCAGGCGTCCCTATTTTTTACTATTATTCCATTTTGTTTCGTTTTACTCTATTTTTATTCAGAGAGGTTAGGTTAACTTTCCCAAGGACACACAGCTAGTAAGTGATTTTTAAAATTAAGAAAAAAAATTTAACCAATGAGTTTTCTGACTCCAAATTTTGGGGGGTTTTGTTTGTTTATTTGTTCTTCCCCTTGCACCATACACTGCCCTCTTTGGTTATATGTCTATGTCTGGGCCATTTTGATATCACTGTCTTTTAAAGACGAATGGAATTAACTGTTACCTTCTCTTTCCTATTCTAGGAGCATGATAGACATTGCTTGGCTAAAATAGATATGTAAAGGTTCAAGTACGTTCTTATTCGTCATTATAAAAATGTTCTGAGATGCCGTGGAGCCTAGGGATAGGGACTGTAATTTGGGCAAGTGCTAGGGACGGAAGACAGAGTTGGATTCTGGATTTCCAAAACCTCTACCTGGGATTCATACACTGGTGGAAAACTCCTACTTCCTCCATCCCTCGGGCTTTGGTTGGTAGAGATGAGAGAGGCAGCACAAGGCAATGGCCAAGAACACAGGTTTCAGACAAATTATTATGGAACTTTATTATGTCACCGGAGACATAGTATGGCTATCTACTGCACGAGGTGATTTTGAAAAATTTCAGGAAAATCACTCATCAGAGCTCCTGGCATATTATGCTCAAGAAATACTAGCTGTTATTATGAATATTCTAATCTGTTTGCTCTTGGTCAAGGAGACCTTCTCTGGTAGTAATTTCCCTGCCAAAGAACACCTGAAAATCCCCCCTATAACCTCTGGGTGGCGCTGCAGCTCTACCCAGACAGTCACAGCCAGCTTTTCAGAGATGAAGGATTTCCAAGGAACCGGGACAGGCGGGCTCCGCAGATCCCCAGGAACTCCTCCTTCCCATACCGCCTCCCCTGCCCGTGCCCCCAGCTCCTGGCTACCTTGTACCCCAGTCCGTACTGACCAGGAAATTGAGGGAGATGAGAGGGAGAAGCAGAGAAGGTTCCTCTGCCTGGAGGGGCAATGGTGGGATCCCTTCCCCTGGCGCTGAAGTAGATGAGCTGATCTTTAAGTCAGAGGGGTAAGCCACTCACCCCATGCCCCACACTTGGGCTCCCTCAGCCAGCAAGCAGGGACGGCATGTTGCTGGACTTGGCCGGTGTGGGAGGCGCCAGCCAGGGTTCTTACCTTGCTGCCCAGATTGGGTCTGAGATAGCAGGAACTGGGATACAGACTGTAGGTGGCCAGGAACGAGCACAAGCTGCTGGAGCGGATGGAGGGAGGTCATGTCCTGCATGCGGGGGGTCGGGGGGGGGGGACACACACAAATATCACGGAATTTACATGCCAGGGATGCTGGCTCCCTCTTCCTGTTGCTCATCTGTCCCATGGGGTCTCCAGACTCAGAGACTTTGTTGGCAGTGACCTTGCCTTATGCCTCTGTGTAGCTCAAGTGCCTGGCACGTAGTAGCTATTCCATTAATGCTGGCATTGTTATAGCTCCTGTGCCCGGCCAAGCAATGCCTTGCAGCCCATCATAGTTAAACTTTGCTTTATTATTTAATTTCTGTGTCTGTCAGTCTCCCCTCCCCACTAGACTGTAAATGTCAGAAACACAGGCTGAGGATTACCCATCTCTCAGAGCTTCGCCCTAGAAATGACAGGTAATCCCAATCGTCCAATTTTGTATGTTTTAATCTCATGTCACTTGACTATGCTGAAAGTCCTATCTTGGCCATTTCCTGGGCCTGAACCTCTCCTGGAGGAAGGAGCAAGTTATCAGGTTCTTAGTACAACCAATTTGACTAGACAGAAAGTCCATGATCCCCGAGTTTCTCCCTCCAGCTCCCACAGTGGAGATACCAATCCCAATGCCTGGGGCATCCAGACCCCCAGGGCTCGGTGCACAAAGATGAAGAAGAGAGGAACGGATGCTCATTTTAATCTTAAATCTTTCTAGAAAAGGGGTGGTATTTCTTCCCCCAGATAATCCAGAGCAAGAGGGGGGCTGGCCACAGGGACATCCGCCCTCTCAGACATTTGTCGTTACTGTTTTAGGGTGCCTCCTTCTTCCCCCAACAGCACTCTGTTCTGGTTTGGCTTTGTTGCAAAAGCTTGAGGGAGGAGAGTGGGCTCACTGGAGACGGAACCACTCTATGTCTGTAGCAGTGGCTGTCATCACAGGGCTCCCCCGAAGTGGCCAGCAGACACCAGCCCCATCACTGCTAGGTCCATTGTTTTGGCAGGATCAGCTCTCTTTTGTCCCAGGGAGGTAGAGGTAGCCAGGCTTCCCCTTTAAGAGTGTTATCCTGTCTTCTCATCCCCACCCCAGGCCTTCATCCCTTCTTCACATTTCCTGTCGGGTGGTTTTGCAGACCAATCTAGATTCACTGAGAGCCAGGTCTAGAGGTGAGACATGTTGCAAAAGGCTTCAGTTAAACTCACTGGCCCGCTGAGACTATCTGGGCTCCCTGACATGGGCTGGCATTTACCCCGGACATTTGGTTTCCAGGCATCATCGTGGCTCCTTGACTGAGGTGGCATGGCCGATGCGAGAGGGTCTGCTGCAGGGAGTCGCCAAGGTCCTCAGTTTTAATCTGAAAGTGGAGGCAGGAGGAGAGCATCAGTTCTGGGCCTCCCCCCCCCGGACCCCCAGCAGGAAGAAAGGGAGGCTTGGAGAAGGTCAAGGTGATGAGTGATGAGCCCAGAGAGTGCAAAGCTAGCTGGGTGCCTAGGGGGTTGCAGCTTGATAGTCCTGCCTGCCTGTGTCCTTCAGCGGCTAAGAGAGAGGCGAGTGGCACTCTGGAGGAGCAGTCTGTAAGCAGGTGGGGAGGGGTTCACAGATCGATCCGCCCCTAGTACCGGTTCGGCGGGCTGTGCCGGTGGAGAGGGCAGCTTACCCTCTCCCTCCATGAGATGAGAAAAAATAAGTATATTGCAATGACTATAAACATTTCTGTTGAGTTCTGAGTTGATGTTCTTTTTTTTCCCCCCTTGGCGGAGATGTTAGAATTTCCTTTGTGAAATGACACTGATCCTAAATGGGATTTGATTTGATTTTTGTTTATTTTTTATTATTTTTCTTTCGTCATCTCTAGACCCAATGTGGGGCTCAAACTCACAACCCTGAGATCAGGAGTCATATGTGTCTCTGACGAGCTAGCCGGGCACCCCCTAAACAGTATTTTAAAAATTCCCCACCTCACGGAGTGCGCGGGGGCTCAGTCAGTTGAGCGTCTGACTCTTGGTTTCCCTTCACGTCATGATCTCATGGGTGGTGGGATCAAGTGTCCGTGTCAGGCTCCACACTCAGTGTGGAAACTGCTTGAGATTGTCTCTCTCCCTCTCCTCTGCTCTTCCCCCTGCTTGTACTCTCTCTCTCTCTTTCAAATAAATAAATCTTTAAAAACAAGAATAAAAATAAATTAAAATGTCCCACTTTATTTAAAAAAAAAAATGGCGACCCTTTATCAATCTTCCCCATACTGTATTTTGTTTTTCTGGTCCACAAAATCCCAAAGTCTGGGAGCCAGTTTCCCCTCTATCCCCTTTCCCTTGTTTTCCACAGTTACCCATCTTCTGTGTGCTCAGCTGCTTCTGCCGCCCGCCCTCCTCACCCATGTGGCTTTGGTGACAGTCTTTGCCTGTCTCCCTACAGGTGGGGACATGTCTCTCTCACAGTCACTCACTACTGCAGTTGCAGCCCAAAGGGCCTGCGATGGCTTCTAAACCCTCTCTAGCCTCCCTCCACCACCAAGCACCCACCTGTGGGTTTCCCAGGTGTCCCAGGCACACCATTTGTGCCCACCCCTCCTCCCACCCAGAGAACAACTACCCTCTGGCAGCTTTTCGGGAAGTCCGCTGGGGAGAGGGGAGCCAAGTGACTGAATTCATATAATATGACAAAGACCATAGGATCTAGACCATATCTTTTAAAATACACTGGGGAGACCCTCTGATGGAAATTCTTGGCCACAGATGTCCTGCTTAAACTACTTTCTTGGTCTACACTGGGAATGTCACTGACATCCTAGAATCTCTCCTGTCTTAGTTTAACCCAAGTTAAAGGTCCAGGTGAAGCTACATTTGTGCTTCATCACTGCAGAGAAATGGTCTTTGGATCACAAAAGGAAGATTTCCCTTTGGCTGGAGAGCTAGGAAGATCCTACTGAGTGACGTCAGAGACCAAGAAAAGAACTAGTGTCCTAAATGCGGTGCGTTGCACACAGTGGGAACTTATGTGAGTTAATTGAATAAAAGACACAAAGAGAACCCATCCTTCTATAGTCTCCAGCAGGATCCAGTCAGGAGAACATGGAGCAGGGAGCTAGACCCTGCTTCCAAGTCCTAACCTGGAGTTTAGCTTGCTAGGTAACCTCCAACCATCTTTTAGCCTGTAGGAGACTCACTTTCTCCCATCTGTTATGACTCTAGATGATCTTTCTCTCTTCCAGTCCTAAGACGGAATTACAAGTTCTAGTTCCCCGGGGCATCAGGCAGACTTGTCTGGCCCAGGTTGCTGTGAAGTTCTTAGGTAAAGCGCACCTACACAGCACCAACAAGCCAGGGTTACACCAAATTTGGTAAGAGGGGGCTTCTTTCAGGGACCATCTGTCCAAATCCCTCCTCTCTTCTCTCACCTAAAGAGACCTGTTCTGGAGCCTTGGAAGCAGAGAGGAGGAAGGGAAAGCAACCGGAAGTAGCGCAGTGAGGGGCAGAGAGTTGAGACTTTCTGAAAAACTCTGAAGACTTGGCCACGCAGGAGGGATTTCCAAGACAGCTCCCATCCCTACCCCCAGTGCCCCTCAGCTCTTCCCACCCACGCTTGGCATCTCCATCTAAGAAGCTCTGGTGTCCTAGTTCTTCCCCTAGAAATTAGAGTTTTCACATCCTAGATTCCAGGGAAACATTTGTTAGCAGGTTTAAAAAAGCTAGGAATAGATGATAAGACCACTTATTTAAAACCACCACCAACCACCACCGCCACCCTTAAGATTGGCTCGAAGAGATTTTACTGAAGCAAAGCCTTTGGGGGCCGGCCTCCCCTCCCTGCATCTCCCTTCTAGAGCCCTCTCCCACCCCCCAGCACATCCCTTATCTCAGCGGGGAGGGGGTGTGGAGGGGGGTGAGGATAGGTGAGGCGGGATGGAGGAAGGGGGACAGGGAGAACACTGAGCATTGGAGCCAAAGCCACGCCCGTGGAACCACCTGGGGCGGCTTGGCATGGTGCCAGCTCCAAGGCAAGTGGCAGGGTTCCTTTATAGACTCGTTATGTGCAATGGAGATAAGAAGGTGCAGCTATGACAGAGCTCAAAAACATGTGCTTTGCCTCCAACCTGTGTGCTATCTGTTAGAATCAGTGCCAGGTCTTCCTGCAACACTTAATTTCAGAAACCAGCGCCATCATAAAAGAAAACGCACCCTTTCATCTGCTTCCTGGATCACTTGCCCTCCAAACTCTTTTAGGGGCACGGCCGACCTCCCAGTTCTGAAAATGAAGCGGCTGATAGCAGAAATTCCCTTTGGGTGTTCATCTGGGGCGTTCTGACAATCCCCCCCCACCTCAACGCTCCAACTCATGTGTCATTCTCCTGACTTTCTGTTTCACCAACATTTTTCTTCTTTCATTTTTCATACTTCATTAGCCTTTGGGTGTGAGCTGCTGACAGTAACCCCCAAAGAGAAGAGTCCTACGCAAACCAAATCCAGAGACACTAAAGGAGATTTCCTTTTTCGAGGACAAGTTCTAAAACCTCTGTTCTGGTAGGTGGCTGTCGGAAGGGGAGGAAGGGAGGAAAGGCGCATTCAGGGCTCTTCTAGCCTTCAGCACACTCTGACAATTCTCTAAGAGTCCACAGGCTGAGAAACTCCGAAATTAAGGAACAAAAGCCCTTCCCAAATCAAAAAATCCCTTTCACTGCTGTTGAATGGAAAAGATTGGAGCCTTTCCAGGCAACTGGGTGTTGGCTGTGGATCTGGATGGTGAGATAGAGAGGCTTCTGTTGGAATCCCATTGACTTCTAATGTGAGAACCTGAGGCAAATTGGGTGAAAATCCAATTTCCCCCTTACTTGTGAAAACCCAACAAAACCCACAGCCTGCCTGGAATCGGGAAGACTGTCTCCAGGGTCCCCCAGGTTCTTCTCACGTCAATGAAATCTCTCTCCAGGCCCTGCTCGGAACGGGCTAATCCCATGGGGGGACATGGGCTGCCACAGAGGACCTCATCCTGTCCCGGCCACTGACCATCCTGTCCCGGCCACTGACATCCTGTCCACGTATTAGATGAGGTTTGTTAGTTCGGGATTTTCTCTGCCCACTGCGCGGTGCACAAGTATTACCCTGAGTCTTGGGCTGTTGACCAGGGAGGTAAAAAGTCATCACATGTGATTAGCTTTTCTAAGCCCAGTGAACTCCCTGACATCATCTGCTTGAGAAAGCAGTAGCCTCCTTCTGGGAGGAGAGAGCCCCTCTAAGGAGCTAGAAGCCTTCAGACATTCCTACTTGGTTTCTCCTCCCAGCTGGGCAGGGGTGTAGGGACGAGTATTTACCTTCCCATCTCATGGAGGCCCAGAGAGCTTCAGAGATGGTTATAAAGTTACATAACAAGACACTGGCAAAAGGCCCTTAAGGGAATGATCCTCTGACTCTCTCCTGGTGCTCTTTCTACAAAACAGTGCGGCAGACATCCCAGGGAGAGGAGACAGCACGGACTGTGGGTGATGGCAAGGGTAGTAGTGTTCTGGCCCAGACAACCCCGCACCTCCTTATGAACCATCTGTTTTGGGGTCATGTGATGGGGCAAGGGGGTGCTGGGGTACCCCTCCCTAGCCCCTCCCATGACAGTTTCACATGGTTCTCTCTGGGGGAAACAGCCCAACGCTAATGAACAGATCACTGGCGATGCAGACGATCAAAGCTGTTGTCTTGGTTGCATAACTCGTTTGTGGAAAGTGTTTCATAAACATTTCACAAGAAGGAGAATTTCAAAGCGTGAACATCTCCCAACCTGCCTTCAATTACAGGCAAGACTTTTTTTTTTTTTTCTTTCTCCCCCCGTTCTACACTTCTCCCGAGCAGTAAGGAAGAGTTTCTGTTTTGTAACTGATGTATAAAGGGTTGGCAGCGCACACGTTGCTCATGAAAATATCCTGAGAATATATTTCAAGTGGTGGAAGGGGGCAGGCAGGTAACTCATCTCTGTGAACAAGGCTTAGATTCCCCCAGGAGATGTTGGCTGTATCTTCGCTTGGGAGACTCTCCTCTTTCCGTAGTTGTTGGTTGTTCCCTGGGAGTCCAAGACTCCTGCCTCTTCAGAGGCCTCTGGGAAGTGCCTGGGGAGATGGCCTCGCCCATTCCCTGGTCTCTAGTCAGACCTACAACAGACCGGCCTAGATGCACCTTTGCCCATGGACACTGGGATCTTCTGCCTGACCGCATCAAACTTCTAGACAAAGGCAGAGAAGAGACGGGGACCCTTGAATAAACTAATAGCTTCTTAGGAAGCCCGGGCCACTTGGAGTTGCCACCTCCTGGAAAGAAACTTTTCAAAGACACATCCTTGTTTTCCTGGCTTGCGCCTACTCTAGAAATGCAACCAGCTTATCAGTCATGTTAGTTAATGTTTTGGCTTCAGTTCTTAAGACCTAGCATGGCTAGTGCTGACACATGTGTGAAAAACCCCATCATTTTAAACCCATAAAAGTTTTCTTCTCCCTCTGGCACATAAGTCCATGCATTCAAGTTTAATAACTCTGGGAAGGGGCTGTGCCCTCGCCGAGGATGCATCCTCACTAATGCTCCTTGGTGCCTAGGACTTGAGCAACTTTGTACGGCATTCCTTTGGTGCCCTCCTGAGATGCCTGTGGCCTTCCCTTCTCGTGGTTTGACAGGAACTCTCTTTTTTGACCCTGATCCCCTTTGAATCAGACTGTTCTTGTTCTCCCAGGACACCTGGTGGAGAAGAGCCCAGAGCTACTACGGTCTAGGGAGGAGTTCCACAGAACGGCTGACTTGCCCACACAGAGAGCAGCGCTGCCCTCAAATAAATGGAAGTGCAGGAGGCAGGAGGTACAGTGTGGGGAGAAATGTTGGGCAGGGTTTCTGAATCAAACCCTGAAAATGGTTCCTGAGCCCAGTGGCCATTCTTGGGAGGCGTCTGGAGAGTGAATGTAATTTGCCATGACACTCAGATCTTTGGTGTATACCTGGGCTGCCCATCATGGACAGATTTTGCTGTCCTTCCCAAGACAGGGGATGATTTAAAAAAAAAAAAAAAAGAACATCCAGAGAACAAGCACCAGGCCCAGGGTCAACCACGCGTCCTGCCTTGGGGTTCCATCCCTGATTCTGATTGCATGATCTAATATTCAGTGATTTTGTTCCATTCTCTAGGCCTAGACTGTTTCTTCACAAAAGGAGGGAAAAAGGCTAGATGGAATCTACTTAAGAAATTCACAATATATAATAGAGAGTGGGAGCACACTTGGGAGCATAAAGTATGCTTGTCACCATACCCATTACACAGGTGGAAAGATTGAGGCTTGGAGCCATTAAGAAATTTGCTTAAAGTCACACTAGGATACCATAGTGTGGATAATAAAGCTGAGATTTCAACCCAAGTTGACTCCACGGTTCTCCATAAACCTGACACTCAACTGTGTGTGATGGGTTCCTAGAATCATGGACCCTCCAAGGCAGCATCACACAGACCATGCCAGGGGTGAGGCAGACACTCAGCAAGTGTTGTTGATTCCCTTCCCCATTAGAACTGGAGGGAGGGGTGCCTCTGTGGCTCAGTCAGTTAAACATCTGCTTCTGGCTCAGGTCATGATCCTGGAGTCCTGGAATCGAGTCCCACATCAGGCTCCCTGCTCAGTAGGGGTCTGCTTCTCCCTCTGTCCCCCACCCTGCTCCTCCCCCACCCCTTCCCCCTGCTTGTGCGCTCGCTCTCTCTTTCTCACTCTCTCTAATAAATAAAATCTTAAAGAAAAAAAAAAGAACTGGAAGGAAATATACCTATCACCTGGTCCAGACAGTTCATTTTACAGCTATGATTCTTGAAGCCCAGAGGGGGGAAATATAAGGTGCTCGGGGCAACACAGCTAGAGTTGTGGGCAAGCCAGTTCCCATCAGGACAGGTCTCCTAACTTCCCACTCAGTAATCAGTCCATTCCATGGCACGGTGGCACGGTCCTCGCCTGCCCCGGCTCCTGTCATGTTAGTCAGCAGTAACCTTAATCCCACTATTCTAATGACATTTCATCAAAAGAAAACGTGCCCCCACCCCCAGGTTCTCAGGGTGAGGTTTACATCCAGATAAAGCACACGTCTACTAAATACGAACATACTTGGCTTGGGAACCGGCATTCTGTATTTCCTTAACATGTAGGAATTCACTCCAGGGGCTAGATATTTGCTCTTTTCCTCCCCGCTCCCTCATGATGAGGAAGATAAGTGGGGAGGGGAAAGAGAAGGTCCAGGCTGGCCATGAAATCCCTATCCCAGTAAATATTTTACTCTGAGTTCCAAAGGAAAGTAACGTAAGGAAGGGCAGATGTCCTGCTTGTCCTGGACACACACACGCATGCGTGCACACGCACACACAAGCACACACACACATAGCACCAGCTTGTGGTTGCAAAGCACTCTACAGATTAGTTCCAAGAACTTCAGCTCCAGAAAGAGAGAACATAATATTTTTTTTAGCACTTTAGAGATTAAAAAGCACTTTTAAATATATCGCTTATTCTTCATGATATTTCAATGATGGAAAATAACCTTATCAAACGTTTTTCGAGATGCAGACACAGTTAGGAGAACACACATAATGTACCCACTGTCAGACTGGCAGGAAGAGCAGAGCCGGACTTTCTACTTGGGTCGTTCACTTCCAGACCCTCCCCCTCATCTGTCTGTACTGTTCTGTGAGGCAACCCTTTTGGGTTTCCCCCAACGCCAGACTTACCTACCCAGAATGTGCCTGTGGATCCCTGCCTCCTCTGTGTGTCACGTTGTTTTCACACGTGGGGCATGGTTGGTGTAAACATTTTCACGAGGGGAGCCTGGGACTTCTCCATGTATGTGGGGTCTCCACAGTTATTGAAAGTAACACTTACCACAAGTCTGAATGGGATTCTCTTTGGCATTTCCTGGGAATGCCTGGCACAGGGAAGCCTGCCTCTGAGAGTCGGAGCCTTGGTTATCTATGAAAGTAAGTGCTTTTCCCTGATAATTTTCATCTTTGAGAACTGTCTTCTAGCAAGGCTGAGATCCTTGTCTTTTATACTCCTGTGGCACCCCCAAATAAAGTAAGGTACCCCCTGTGGCCCTCCAACACTAGGTCTGCTCCAATAGCAGTGGAGTAAGCTGGTCTCCTATGTGGCATGCTTGAAACACAGGTTTCCTCTCCCATAAAGGTCCTCTTCCCAGTTCAGGGGACAAGCATTTAGTATGCGCCTACTGTATACTCCAGGGAACTAGCAGCACAAAGATGAACAGGGGCCTCCCAGGTGAATTAGGAGACAGCTCGCAGGAAGGAAGCAGCTATTATGCAATGCTCGTGCAATCAGAAGCGTGCACAGTGGTTGTGTGGAGAGGCTGTCACTCACCGTGGCAGGGTAGAGCATGGCTAGAGAGAAAGGCCAATGAGGTAAGGAAGGCCCCACAGAAGGAAAGTTCTTCTGGGCAGCTCTGAATGGTGAAGGGGGCTCACCAGGAGAAGGCAAAGAAGGGCAGGCCAGTGGGAAAAGCTTGCCCAAAGTTGCAGAGGGCGAGAGTGACAGGCAGTTCAGCAGCTGCTGCGTGGGATTGGGGAGAGGGAGGCGGGGGCAGGCAGCCAGGGCTCCTGGAAGGCCTTGCGCCCTGCAGAGGAATTCAGACTGGACTCTGGGGGCAAAGTGTAACTGGAATCGAGGGGAATAGCACAGAGAGACTGTCTTTGGCTCCGTCATGCCAGCAGTGGTATGGAATGTGGGTTGGAAGAGGCCACAACGCAAGCAGGGCAACTGGTAAAAAGGTGTAGAGTGCAACCATCCCAGTGAGAACCAGTGAGGAGGAGCCCAAGGCCACGACCGCAGGACCACAGCAGAGGAGAGATCTGCCGACAGAAAATAGACTTCTACCCCTGAAGCTTTATCCTTCATAACAAAGGATGGTCTATTTCAGGAATTTCCTGGTGGCTGCCTGCAGGACCGAAAGAGCCAACCCAGACACCAGTCTGAAAAGCCACGGTCAACCCCACTGCTGGATGATGGGCTGGAGGGCCCCTGGGGTTCCAGAAAGCGTGTGCTTGTGAGGTCACACAGTTCTACAATGTTTAATTTTCAAAAGCTAATTACTGATTTCAAATGAGAAGAAAAAGAAGATTAGAAAACAGGAAGCATTCCAAATGTCATGTATCCGTGTTGAACTTCTTAGTTTACGAGGTGTTAAAGTTTGTTGTAGCGTTTCTTCTTTTGCCTGGGGAAAGGGAACACTGGAGAGGTTTCAGGGCATGTGATGACAATGCACACACACACACACACACACACACACGCACACACACACACACACACACACACACACACACACGGATATTCCCGTGTGTGCGCGTGTGTTTAGCAATAAGTAATAACCCAGATCCTTCCCTTCTTGCATCTTGAGTCCTGTCTACCAGCAGGCACCGCCTGGGATGTGGCCTCCTGACCTCCCTTAGAGCTTTCCACGATGTTCTTTGTTTTACAAAGCACTTTCAAACGCACAATTTTGGTTGATGTTCAGCATATTCTCACGAGATTGAAAAGGCGGGTGCTGTTATTCCCATTCTACAGCTGAGGGAAACAAAGTTGAAGAAAGGTAAAAGATTTATCCCAAGTGCATGGCTGGCTAGCAGGAGAACTGGGATCTGAACCCAAGTCTTCCGATCTAAAATCCAGCACCCGTTCCGAATCCTGAACGTTCCTCACCCGCCTCCCACATACGCAGATGTTCAGTCCCAAAATCTATCCCCTTGCAGCTCCAAAGACTTATATTTCAGTTCGGGATAGATATTGATTGATTTCATTATGAATAGAGATCTTGCTAAAGGTGATATAAACGTCTCTACTTTCCCTTGAAGAGTACCTAAAAGATAATTTAATGAATGACTCAAGTCATAATTGTGAACTCCTTTAAAAGTGATCATGCCCTCAGGGGGACAAAGTGTTTGGCTTCTGCTGGCTGAGGCACTAAACAGCCCCCAGTAGTAGCCCCCAGTAGTTTTTCGGGGGTTTTTTGGTGGTTGTTGTTGTTTGTTTTTGTTTTTGTTTTTTGTGGGTGGGTTTTTTCGTTTTTGGTTTTTGGCTTTTTTACAACTCTCCTTTTTAAACTCCTTTCTCGCACCAGGTTTTTATCTGCTACTGTTGGTATGTTTGGTTCTAGCAGCCCGTATTCCAGCTCAAATTTGCAGCTTTTATTTGCTGAGGGCTGGAAAAAAACAGATCATTAAGCTCATTACAACTGTTTTGAAAATAAAAATTTCAGGCTCTGAGAAAGGGCTTGGTTTGCTCCCTTCTTATCCTTAGTGGGGTCCTAAATAGGTAAGGCTTCTGGCTCTCTGGATAAGAAAGCCACATGGTAGCTCTATGGAGCTCCCCTTAACATCGGGCTCACCCTTTGGTTCAAATTTTATTGAGTACATATCTATCTTGTTACCCTTATTAACCTGGAATAGGGCCCCAGGGAAAATGGTTGGCTGAACCCCACAATCAGTAGTATAAGCTACGTTCTCTAAGGTTGGAGAGCAGTTACGAAATTTGTTATAAAAAGTTTGAGGGACTGCCTGCCATTCTGTCTGCCTGTGCTCGCTCGCTCTCCTCTCTCTCTCTGACAAATAAATAAAATCTTTAAAAAAAAAAAAAAAGTTTGAGGGATGGGGCACCTGGGTGGTTCAGTGGGTTAAGCCTCTGCCTTCAGCTCAGGTCATGATCCCAGAGTCCTGGGATTGAGCCCTGCATTGGGCTCTCTGCTCAGCAGGGAGCCTGCTTTCCCCTCTCTCCCTGCCTGCCTCTCTGCCTGCTTATGATCTCTGTCTGCCAAATAAATAAATAAAATCTTAAAAAAAAAAAAAAAGTTTGAGGGAACATGAGTCAAAGGATTCCCTAATCATCTATCTGTTTCCCTGCCTAGGAAAGAGAAATAATTTCTGATTCTTACCCAGGTCTCAAGAACTTGGGCTAAAGGTCTATGCAACATAGACAAGGTAGGTGTTCCTTGCTTTTGTACCCCCAAACAACATGAAGATAATGATGGGGCACATTCATTACCGGGAGACCGGTCCTGCTTGTTCTGGTCTGCCCAGCAGAGCATGATACCTGTTACTCAGTAGGTGCGTATTAGATCCGTGGGGGCATTAATGCAGAAATGCTTCCGACAATCCTAGAATACAGGACACTGGGTCTCAGAGAAGTCAGATGCCTTCCCAAAGGCCCTACAACCAGAAGTGGTAGAGGCGGAATAATGAACCCAGGCCTGACTGGATCCAGAATCTACCTTCTTTCCACCATATCACGCAGCCTTAAAAAGCCACGCCAAAGTAGGCTGATTTCCTTTCCCATAGGGTTCCTTGAAATGAGGGTCAGGCGAATGCCATAGTTACTTTTTGTAAGCATGTGTACAGGGATACATGTATACAGGCATGCCTGTATTACCCCTGGAGGTCAAGATCGGGTCATATGGTGGAGACAGGACTAATTAACAAATCACTGTCATCCGGGAGGGACGTCTCCCACGGCATGCCATAGGACTCTGTGCGTGGTCCTGTCTTGCTAAGAATGTGATCCGTAAATCGGATGAAGCTGAAGCTTACAGCCTTCATAAATGTTCATATGAGGGGCAGGCAGTAGCACTACCTGGTCCTTGGCCCCAAGAGATCAAGATTAAAAAAAAAAGAAGAAGAATAAAGCGTGAAGCTACGGAAGGATGGGAAGAAAGTAATCAGATAAAAACGTAGGAGCAAATAGAAGTCTTTACTTAGAATATGAAAATTAGCTGTACAAGTTGAGACAACAGTTAATATTAAAAATACTGGAGAGACATTAATGAATTCTAAGAGCATGTAAGTTGACTGTGATACTATTATCTTTTAAAACAATCTGTAGGCTAGGCGCTCCTAACGGAAACAGAGGATCGAGGGTGGTTCCCCTGTTTGACCGTGTAAGTTCCATGAAGACGGGCCAGCTACAGGCTTGTCTGTGCTTAACACAGGGTATAACACAGAGTACCTGCTCAGTAAAAGTTTGTTGAATGAGGAAATGGATGAGCGAATGAACAAGGGACACCACTGTGCTCTGGCCTATAACCAGATGTCATCTGACAATTGAATGTTGCACACCTGTGGATATTACGCTTAAAGAGGGTGATCAGTACAGCAAAATATATGCATATGCAAAGAAAGGCATCAAGGCACATAGGAGTTCAAAGAGGTCATGAGAGCTCTGTTTAAAAAAATCCTTAAGGGGCGCCTGGGTGGCTCAGTGGGTTAAGCCACTGCCTTCGGCTCAGGTCATGATCTCAGAGTCCTGGGATCGAGCCCCGCATCGGGCTCTCTGCTCGGCAGGGAGCCTGCTTCCTCCTCTCTCTCTGCCTGCCTCTCTGCCTGCTTGTGATCTCTCTCTGTGAAATAAATAAATAAATAAATAAAATCTTTAAAAAAAAAATCCTTAAAACGGCCTACTGTCCATTGATAGGGTAATAAAAATGAAAATTACACTGGAACCATAGATTGTTATGTGGTCATTAACAAAAATCAGATAACAATACGTATTGCCATGAAACAATCTATAAATCCCATCTTTAAGTTGAAGAAGAAAGTTTCAGAAGAATATACACAGTATAATTTATACTTGTATATGGACACGTATTTGCATTTTTTAAAAACCCACAAGCATTTCTACATTCCCATCTGCACCCATGTCCCTGCAAGCACAGAAAGAGAAGTCTTCTAGACGTATCCGCACCACACCGGGAGCAGGAGTTACTTCTGGGAAGAGGGCTGAGATGGGACAGCGATCAAAAGTCTTCCTTTTTATCTCTATTATTAATTTTTTTTTTTTTTTTTTTGCAACCAGAAGGTATTCCTGTATTATGTGTGTCATTGCTTTCAGAAAGAAACCTGATGTGTGGAATCATTTGGGTACTTCCGGATATCTGCCTGTCAAGGGCAAGATTTTGGGGTGATAGCTCTTCTCAAATATTAAACTGTTGTCAGGTAAAGTGGAAGGACTAAAGGCCTGGAGCTAAGACAAGTAGAGTGACAACTCCAGAGCTGGTGACCACGGGGGAGGTTGACTGGGGTCTAACAGGAGAAAAAAATGGCCTAACAGTGCCATCCTCTCAACCCTGGAGTGGGCTGCATTTTGGGTAGTGGGGCCGAAATCCCTGGGTGAGCTTTGGCAGACATGGAGTGAAGGGCCATCTAACAGGGGTGTGAAAGCATTTCATTACATACAATTAATACTTTAACACCAAAAAAAAAAAAAAAAAAAAGAGCAAAATCTCAGATGGTAAAAACAGAATATATTGAGCTTTATAAAAATTTGCTCCATTTTCTCCTTTTAACATGTCACTAAAACAAAGCTAAGCCGTAAGATGTTATATCATGGATAAGTAAGTGTCTTGACATACAAGGTAGAAGGGAGGAGGAAGAAAAAGCCTTTGGGGCAGGGGGGATGGTTAGCCATCTGGGGAGCCGTTCCGGGAACAGGGCACTTCTGACCTATGGGACCCTCGGCTCTCAGACTCCGTGTATCTTTGACTCACTCTGGGGTTAGAGGATCGCCCCAAATTTGCTGATGAAAAATAGTCACAGTGCTCTCAGGTGTCACTGGATAACCCAGCCCCCACATTTCCAAGAACCGGCCAGGAGAGGGCAGTCCCAGGAGAGCCTCATTCCCCCAAGAAGCATTTGTTAAGGGGCCCCGCTCTGGTTTGGGCTCAGTGGCTTGGTGCTGAAGCCCAACCTCAGAGTTTAAAACACTGGGCCTCAGCCAAGGGCTCCGGGGGCCCAGCCAGCAAGCAGCGTTAGGAAATATTCATCCGGGACTGGATAGAGCCCATGACATGACTCTATTCGCATAATCTCAACAAGCTCCCCTTCCTGGGGAAAGGGGTGAGTTTGGGGGGCTCACTTGCTGAGGAAAAGATGACAGGGAGCAGGGCAGCAGGAAGAAGAGAAGGCCCTGAAAAAGCAGAGAGATGAGGGTTCATGGCACCCAGGATGGAGGGATGGGTGGCGAGGCAGACAGGTTCACACCGGCTATCCCTCAATCTGTTTATTTAGGAAACACTTGCTCGATGTCCACTCTGCCAGGCACTGCTCTACTGTAATAAATAAAATGCAGAGCCTTTCCTCAAGTAGTTCACGGTCTAGTCCGGGAGGCAGACCCACTCACGGTAGGAGCCTGTTGAGATACAGAAGTTGGAGGGGGTGTCCCCGGGGGGTTGCCTGGAGAAGGAGACATTTGAGCTGGGTGTGGAAAGGTGAATGAAAGCCTGATGGTGGGGGGAGAGGCAGGGGGAGAGGGTGTGTATGTGGGAGAGAGTGGTGGTAAACGTTGGTGCCAGAGCTCGCTCCAAACAGAGTCAGGATGTCTGTAATTCTCGTCCCTCTCTACCTTCAGTACACCTCCATCCCCTCGAAAAGGATTCTCCTTGATTCTCGGAAGCACCCAGTACTTAGATGTCTTTGGGACTGGGGAGAGAGGGGGCCTGACAACCTCTTGGGAAGCTGGACTCTCGGATCCTCTTCCCTCCGAGGCCTGCCTGAGTGTTCCCAGACAATGCTAGACCCTTGCTGGGTTGCCCGATCCTGGGCAAAGGCCGACCCCTGGGTCCTCCTGCTGTTCCCACTTTGCTTTATACCAAAAAAGTATCCGTCCCTCCTGGGCCCCTGGGCAAGGCCACACTCTGGGAAGTGCCCTGCTAGCCAGGAATCTGCCCTCGGTGCTGCCAGGCTGAGTGCAAAGGGGAAGCACCAAG
Source organism: Lutra lutra (assembly GCF_902655055.1). Classification (NCBI taxonomy): domain Eukaryota; kingdom Metazoa; phylum Chordata; class Mammalia; order Carnivora; family Mustelidae; genus Lutra; species Lutra lutra. The sequence goes on along the minus strand of NC_062287.1, from coordinate 16,132,920 downwards.
CCCTCAGAAAGGAAGTTTGCTCTGGTTCATGTCAGAGAGGAAGAGACCTTGCCTTTGGGCAGCTGCATTGTCTCTCCATGCAGGCAGAGTGCTATTAACCTGTTCTGGCCTGCTGGCTCTCGTGCTAGCAACTCCTCTCTTTGAGGGTCCCAACCCAAAGCTAGGGGGCACAGAAGCACCTCACCCCTGCCCCTGCGCAAATCCACGTTTACCCCCAGTGACCGGGTGTCCAAATCTTTCCAGGCTTCATTTACGGGCTACGCAAGTGGTCTATGAAACCTACTTCCCAGTCCTCAGAGGAGCCCACCCAGAGAGACGGGGTCAAGTTGAAACATTGTTTCTGTTAGGATCACATACCTTCTCTGAGAGATGTCACCAGGGTGGGGTGGGGGCACAAATTAATATATAACTCACTTTAAGCAAATAAATCCTACAGATGACCTTTGGTTCTAACGAACTGTAAAAAGGCATTTTTCATTATTTGAAAAGATTCAGTCTAGGGGCGCCAGGGGTGGATCCGTCTGTTAAGTGTCTGACTTTGGCTCAGGTCATGATCTTAGGGTCCTGGGATTGAGTCCTATGTAGGGCTCTGCGCTCAGGGGGGAGTCTGCTTCTCCCTCTCCCTCTTTCACCCTGCTCATGCTCTCTCTCTCTCTCAAATAAATAAATACAGTCTTTAAGTTAAAAAAAGAAAAAAAAATTCAGTCTAGTATTCCTTTAAATAGCAGGCTCTCTTGGTGAAGAAAAGTAAGATTTAGTTTACAAAACTTGGACTTAGTGCATATCAGGAACCTCCCTCTTAGGTTTAGTGAGATAGTGAGACAGGCCTGTGTTTACCTGGCAGAGACAAAGTCTGGCATATTTTTCTTTTTTCTTTTAAGATTTTATTTATTTATTTGACAGACAGAGATCACAAGTAGGCAGAGAGGCAGGCAGAGAGAGAGAGGGGGGAAGCAGGCTCCCCGCTGAGCAGAGAGGCCCATGCAGGGCTCGATCCCAGGACTCTGGGATCATGACCTGAGCTGAAGGCAGAGGCTTAACCCACTGAACCACCCAGGCGCCCCTCTGGCATATTTTTCTTATATTGCTCTAGTAACAGGCTGAGTCAGATCCCAGGGCACAGAGAAGAACCTCAGAGGGAGGCCAGTGGTTGGGGGAAACGGAACAGAACTGCCATCTGGAAAAAGGTGAAACCCAGGCCTCCAGGCCAGTGTTACGGCGACAACACCAATTTACTCATTTACTGTGTCCCAGATACTTTCCATTCAAAAATCTCATTGAAACCTCCTCCTAACAATGCTCTAAGATTCCTGCTATCATTTCCTCCCATTTTACAGAGGCGAAACTGAGGCAGAGAGCGAAGTGACCAGATGACACAGGGCCAGTTGGTAGAGCCAAGATTCGAATCCAGGTCTGTGGGAAGCCGGAGCTGGACCTCTGACCAGCACACGGTCATCCGTGAGCCTCAAACCAGGGACAACCCTGCATCAGTCCATACCAGCAAAATCTGAGCGCCAGCCCTGGGGAGGAGCAGCCAAGAAACAAAAGCAAAACAGGATGTAAACCAAGGATCCTTGGGGGTTTCGAGCTAAGGGGATTTTAGTAGCCACACATGGCAGAGGGAGGGGAGTCCTGACACTTGCTGTGATCCCAAGCAGTGGAGGTCCGGGGGGCTACGGGAGCGGTAGGGGCAGCTGTGATGAGCAGAACGAGCTGGGTTTGGAGACAGCAGACTGGCACTGAGCACAGTGCCTGTTCGCAAGGAGATGCTGAATCAAGGTAAGCTTCAGGAAGACGCCCTGGCTTGACCACCTACCTACAAGTCCCTTGACCATTTTAGGGAACTGAACAGCTACATAGATAGGAGCAGCTCCTGAGCCCCGGGAGCAGCCTCCAAAGCCATTCTTGGGGCTGGAACCAGGAGAAGGAAGTTGGAGATGGAGAAAGTGTATTTTCAGCTGCAGCTGGGAGTCTGGGAGAAGTAATTTCTTGGTTACTAGAGCTGCCTTGACAGCCCTGTGACTTGGGGGTAGAGAGAAAGCCAGGTCCCATCCCTACCCTGCAGGCACATACCCAGGCAAACACTCCTCTCCCTGTACCCTTCTCACGCACAGGCCTAGGGAGGGGGTGCTTCTCGTGGGCCAGGGGAACCCTCTGGGTGGGAACCCTTCTTCACCCCACCCTTTACCTGGCACCCTTCCCTGAGCCAGCAGATGCTATCTCTGCCATCCTAGCTGGCAAGCCGCGGCCATGAGAGGTCTGCAGGAGCTGGGATGAGTGAGAAGGCTTTGGAAATGTGGAAAAGTACTGTACAGGTGTCAAACGAGGGGCTCTGGGTTATGTGAGGTCATCTCTCACCCGCAGGAGCGCCCTCTCGCTCACTCGCTCTCGCAGCGGGGTACAGTCAGACAGACCTATTGTGTATCTGAGCCCCACCTTGGGTAACTTACTTAACCTCTGACTTATAGTTTCCCCAGCTATCTAATGGGAATAATAATGCTCACCTCACCGGGCTGTCGTAAGAATTAAGTAAGAGCAAACAAGATACAACTCTATGTAAAGTGCCCAACACATTCCATCATCCTCCGTTTGAATCCTGCTCTAAGCAAGTCCCTTGACCTTTCGGAAACTCAGTTTCTCCATCTGTAAAATGAAGAGCAGAAAAGCTACTGCCCTGGGTTGGGCTGACAGGTTTAAATGAGCTACTACTTATGAAGGACTCAACCAGTGGGGCTATGAAGCCAAGGACTCAGAAGTATTGGCTTCTTCTGCAACTGGGGCCAAATCCGGCTTCCCTTTCAATATGGTTGCTCCAAAAATACTCCGACATGAGAGGGGGAGGGGCTGGCCCTTCAGCAGAGTCTGCATGCACCAAAGGCATCTCACTGAGATCCCAAGGGAAGTCCTCCTCTGTATCCCTGCAGAATCAGAGGGTTCAGATGCTGGCCTCGTCACCCCGCTGCTCTCCATCCCACACCTGTGCAGAGAGAAACAGCCCATCTCTATGACCCCATCCAGCCAGTGCCCGGGCCGGGGCCCCAGAGGGGCTTTGCACTGGTGTTGGCGCCATCGGGTAACCTGGAGGGTACAAGGGACAGGTCTCCTGAGAACCCACAGCCGCTCCGATCTGCTCCTGGCCACCCTGCTCTCAACAAGACTCGGTCCATCCAATACAGGGTCCGATGCCCGGGGCCACAAATGTGAAAACAGCTGCACGTGAGGCCAGAGAGAGCCAAGTGTGGCTGGCAAAGGAAGACAAATTCCCACCTCTCCAAAAACAAAGACACTTATCAAGGCTTCCCACCCAAGCTTGGGGTTGGGGGGAAAGGGGCTCAGCTTGAGAGCTCAGGGAACTCAGAAAAGAATTGCCATTCTAGTAGCATCTGCAGCTCATCTAAACTGGTGCGAGCCCAGCTCCGCAGCCACACAGGGAGAGGAGAGGACGAGAAAATTATGGGTTCTCGTGCATCAGAAAGTAATAGGAGCTAATGTTTATGGGTCGATTACCGTATGTCAGAAACTATTTGGAGTTATAAATCTCAGCCGTAATTACTCCTTACGACATGCCTAGGAAGGAGACACTCTCACTGCTCTCGGCTTCGAATGAGGAATAGGAGGCCCAGTGCAATCCGCTCAGCCCCGCTGTCTGATGCCCTCCCCCAAGACAAGACGGGCCGTGGAGGGGGCAAGGCTGGGCCATCTGGAGTCCGGCGGGCCTGTCTTTCAACTCGCTTCTGGATGGCGTGATTGTGGGAAAATTCCTTAACTACTCAGCACCTCGGTTTCCTTATCTCTAAACCTGGAATGATCCCATCTGCCTTACAGGGTTGCCAAAAGTATTAAATGGAATAAGGGATATTTGGCACTATGATAATAGCTAATAATGGATTTTGTACTCGGTGCCTGCACACGGGCAGGATCTAGTAAATACAATTATTCTTGTATTATCTTGACGACAGTGGGGAAATCCCTCTGGAGAAAGGAATTGAATCTTACCCGTCACCTCCTGCCTGAAGATTAATTCTGTGGTCCAACAATCTAAGCCATTCAACGAGCCCAGTTTATCCCCTGACATGGCCCTTGTCCCAACATATTTAGGAATTTCTCAGACCTGCCTCTCTCACGGGATAGCAAGTCCGTTCTCTGAGGGCAAAGGCTGGGTGTGTTCTTTCTGGGGTGTCTCCTGCCCGGGGGGGGGAGCCTCTGTTTTCCACCACCTTGGATCTCTCTGTGGAAGGACCACAGCCACGGGTAAACCTTGCTCTTCTGGTGGAAGCGACCCGTCTCCCCGGTGGGTCCACTGTCCTCACTGGGGATGACGGCCAACCTGGAAATCGTTTTCTGAAACCTGTGGGGTGGTTCTTCTGGCTACTGGGGAGGCTCAATTTGCATTTACTGGACGGAAGGCAGGCACTCTAGACCCGCTGCAATGCAGAAGGGGACTGAACGAGAAGCACTTACGCTCCAGGCAACTTTTATTCAACTTCCAAATGCCTCGTCGGATATGTGTGTCAGGGAGCAGCCTGCCTCTAATCCTGAAAGCCTAGTACCCAGTTTATTTATTTTTTTTATATGAGTACCAAGTATCTTTTATATACTTTTAATAGGCACTGGCTTTTTTCTGGGGATGCCATTTTTGGTGTGAATTGAGGAAAGATTTTTATCTTAGGAGGGTTAACATTTTGGAAAATCATGGCTTTTGAGCTGCCAATAGAACATACCATTACCAGTCTGTATTTGTGTCTGTTGCCTGGGTACTAGCCTGCTACTAGCCCGTTGAACCTTCTGGGGAGTACACCCAAGGATTTGCTTGCTGAAATAGCTATTATTTGATTTTAAATTTTTTTTCTCCTTCTTTTATTCGGATCAGAGCATCCCTGTGGATGTTTACTTGTGTTTTCTATAAATTCCATTCTAGGAGATTCAGGGGGCTTTCTAGAATCCTCGTTCCAAGGGACATTGGGTCTGATAAGGCTGAGAACCACAGTTTTAGAAGGAAGTGGGTGTGTGGGGGTTGGTCCCTTCTGGTCCCTCTGTTCAGACCTGCCTGTTGGCTAGCAGGGGACTTTAAGGTCTGTCCTCCCCCAGATCTACCTGTGCCTCGTGGCTGAATTTAATCCTGAAATAAGGTCTCTGGAAGACCACTGTGGCCCTGAATCAAAATCACGTCCCCAACACAGTTCCGTCAGGCTCCTGTATCTGATTTTCAATTACTTTGGCACCTCAGAGGGGGAAAAATGAAGGATGTTATGTCTCAACACTTGAGGTTGGGGAAAATGCAGTTTGCTGGCTTCTCATCTTCTTCTGTCTCTTAGCCTGCCCCCGCACCCCCGTAATCCCGTCTCCACTTGGAAACATGGAACCAGAGCTGAGTGCCCTGCAGAGAGAAACAAGCCTGAGAGGATCGACAGCCTTGCCATCCTTAATCCCCACTCCCTGACTCCGAGGTCCTGCAGGGGGATCTCAGAGCTCCCCCCAACCCCAGCTCATCACCCTGACCCCTCCCTGGCAATGTGTGCCTGCTCGGCTCTCTGAGACTTGCAAAACCAGCCCCACTGGCATTAATATTCCAGTGCCGGGGACTTCCCTTGCCTCCGCTGCATTTTCTTCCCCACTGGCTGGGAGCTCCTGTGGGCAGGACCCATGTTCTAGTCCCTCTAACTCCTTACTAGCCAGGGAAGTAAGGGTCCGTGGTATGAAATTGTCGAACTTGGTCAATCACTTCCTCCCCTTGCTGTCTGGGGCTTGGCAGCTCTGGTGTCGGCTCTCCCGAGACTGCTCCCTGAACGCCCAGGGGAGAGTGCTGACTGTGCCGTCCCGGCGGACCCTCCCCTGAGAGCCTGAGAGCCTGGTCTGGTCTGGCCTGGCCTGCATTCCCCTCATGGGCCCCCCTAGAGAAGCCTCTCCATCATTCTGGACCCTCAGAGGCTCCTAATTCCCTTAGGCTGAATTTTGTTGATTTTAGAGAATTTTAGAGAAGACGCCCCACTGAGCCGATTAAATACTACAAATCAACACGTACTGGAAGCAGCCAGAGAACCCTGGCGGTTCACGTTCCAGAAAGAAGGAAAATCCCACCTAACATAAAGCTTAAAATGCTACATGGGGGCACGTGGGGGCAACTGCTCCCGGCTAGCTGGCATGGCAGGCAAGGGGCGGTCATCTATTCGTGCAGGTGAGCTGAGAAAGCCGTCAAGCCTAGGACGGAGAGAAAACCTCCAGCCACTGATTCTCAGCTTTGGTGGCAGGAAGCTTAGGGACCAGGACACCTGCCAACTTGCGTCCGATATCCTTCTGGCCTCAGAGAACTCTAGCATCCAGCAAGATGGCACTCAACAACACACATGGAAACATTGCTCTGATCTGTCCGGCAGAAACTCGTGGCCCGTGGGGAGCAAGAAGTCACCAGAACAGCACAGCATGAGGCTTCCCAAGGGTGCCCCTGTCCCTGTGGACTCTCCAAGCCCCTGGAAGCCAATTCTACCTTCCAGCGTCCTTCTGAAAGTAACTATTGGTCCAAAGAGTGGGCAATGGTGACAGAGAGCTGTCCCCTGGGCTTCTAAACCACCAACAGGGCACCCAGCCCTGCTACCCTCTCAGATGAGTCCTGCTTCTCTCCTAGGCTACACCCTCCAGTGGGTCAGCCCTCTGTCCACATTCTCTCTTTTCTGTCTCCTATGCTGACGGCATTTCCTAACCCGCCACAGGCTCACACCCACCGAGGTCTCCCTCATCTTCCAAAGCCTTCCTCACACACTGTCTCCACTTTAGGCCAACACCCCACCTGTTTGTCACCGCATGAGCACGTCTCTGTCATTTCTGTAACTCCGGCTCACCCTCCACCTGCAGCAATCTGGCATCTGCTCTTAGCACAGACACCACGATGAGAACCCGTGTTCAGGCTTCAGGCTCTACAACCCCTTTGCAGTCCTCCACGCTGTGGCTCTCCCCAGTGCTATGAAGATCTCTCCTTTGTGGGTGTGGCTCTCCTCCTCGTCCCTTTGACCAATCTTCCTTGTTCATCTCGTCTATAGGCACCCACTCCTCAGCCCGTCCCACATGTGATTCTTCTGCAGGTCTTCCCAGGGTCCCCATCCCCTTCTGCACACCATCTCCAGGGGGCCTCCCTCCCTCCCACTACTTCAGTTAACACGATTCAGTGGTGACTCCCTGGTACGTATCCTGACCTCTCCCCTGGGCCCCAGATCCCAGTTTCTCTCTGTGTTACTGGTACCTATAGTCCGTTCTCTGCCTTCAGCTCCTCCTATCATCTGGACATACTTGTTCTACCTCCCGATCTCCTGAGCTCTGCTTGCAGTCCCTCTAATGCTTAGCACCCCAAGCTAGAAATCTAAGAATTATGCTGGACCCTTCCTTTGCCATCTAGTCCAAGCTGTTGCCAAAATCCTCTTGACTGTCTATCAGAGACCGTCTCTCTCTCTCTCTCAAATCTGGGTCTCTCCATGCATACTCATGCGGTCATAAAAATAGCAAATACTTACACAGTTTACATGTTCTAGACACTTACCTAAAAGGCACACACACTCTCATTTGACTTTTGCAACAGCTCTGTGAGATAGGTACCATTATTCTCCCCATTTTCCAGATGAGGAGATTGAGGAACATAGAAGGTGAGGAATTTTCCCAAGGCCACACAGCCATGATTCCAGCCCAGGCGGTCTGACTCTGTGTTCACGTGCTTGACCTCTTTGCTCTAATCCTTCTCCTGAGGTTTACCCACTTCTTCCTACCACAACAGCATTCCATCAGGCCTCTCCTTCAGCCTTCCTTCCCCTCTCACCCACACCCCCTCTAATGCCCTTCCATTAAATGAAACTAGTCATGCTGGGAGACACCTAGTGGCTCCCTACTGCCCACAGGAGAAAATTCCTTGCTGTGCGTTCAAAGTTCTTTACAACTTGGCCCGACCCACAACTCTGGCTTCACCTGGCTCATCTCCCCCCGTGTTCATCCTCTCACACTTCCCCTGAAGCCATGCCCTCTCTCAAGTGAGCCCTCACGGGCTCCTATGCCTGGAATATTTTTGCCACCCTTCTCTGCCAGTCAAATTCCTTACTCCTCCCCTGTCCCCCAGTTCAGACACCATCTCTTTGGTGATGATCCTCAGAGATCCAGGAGCCCAGCTCTACTGGTCTCTCACGGAATTCACTGCACAGTTTTGTAACGTATCTTCTTACTCCTGACACCCCCTACCCAAAGCTTCAGAATGACTAAATATTCAAAGAATAAACGATGGGCCCCACAGCCAGCCTGCTGGGTCCTTCTGCCTCTGCCCCTACATTTCAAATGGTTCTTTTCACTGGATCACACAAAATCATAAAGACTGGAAAGATATCATGGGATAAATTTCCTTCCCCCCACAGTCTCCCATTCAGGGTGGAAAAATGGTTGGATAGTCTCTCCCCCATTTCTCTTCAGAGAAACAAATGAAAGGAGAGTGGGAGTCAAGCCAACCAGTCAGACTAGGGCATGGAAGAAATAAGGGGACATAACAGACAGACTGAGAGATCTCCTCACATAAACATCTTCACTGTATGTGAGAGGAAACTGAGGCCCGGGAAGATGAAGAGGTTTGTCTAAGGGCAATGACTAGGGAGAGGTAGAGAAACGCGTTGGCACCAGGACATCCGCCTTCCCAGCCAGGGATCTGGTCTTATCCTGTTGCCTCTCCACTTGCTCATCCTTCCAGGGGCAGCAGGCAGCACTGCCACTGGGTCCCTGGGTCTTCCCACAATTCTCCACACAGGCTCAGGCTGCTTTCCCGGGACCAGGAAGTGAACAGGCTCAGTTCGAAAAACTTCCTGATGAGCCAGCGTCCCTTGCTCACGCAACTGTAGGACTGTCTAGCCAGGACCTGGTTGCAACTCCCAGTTGCACCAACTGGCTTGAGGCTTCCCAGCCGGGGCTTCACCGAGGGCAGCAGCTCATCCTTTGCTTTCGGCATCTGCCAACCCCTTCTTTGTACCATACCAGGCTGCTCCTACACAACCACCCATTCTTCCCTTCCCCACACCCTCTGCCTCCCATTTCCTCCCAGTTAGTCACAGTGAGGTCACGCTCAGCCTCTGGCTCCCAGGCCTCTCCCTGAGGACAGCGTGTGTGCTGGGAGCGGAGAGCGGAGAGAATGTAGAGGAGGATGCAGCAGGGCATCATGGGAAAGATGGGCTCTGGCGTCCAAGAGATGTGGGTTCGAGTCCTAGCTCTGCCAGTTGGCCAATCATGTGACCTTCGGCACATTAGTTAATCTCCCAAATCCTTTGCCAAAAAAAAGGTGGGGTTGCCTGGGAGGCCCCTCCTCGCCTGTCCAATGGGGATACTAACCCATGGTTTAGAGTGAGAATTTGATGAGATAAAGTCCCCAAAGCCCCTTGCACAGAGCATGGCAGACAGCGAACGTTGGTTTACTTCCCTCCTGGTGAAGTGTGGAGGTATGACCATCAATGCAGTGGCTTGAGAGATCCTGGGGGCCCCCCCATAGGTCTGCAGGGGGGCTGGAATGAATGTGAAGCTGTGGGTGTCTGTGTCAGATGGCACTGAAGGACAGAGTGACAGGTAGCAGGGAGGAGCCTTGGCGGGGGGCATGGAGGTGTACACGCGTGAACGGAGGAGCGCTCTGGCATACGAGTATAAAGCAGTGTGACCCAGCTGAGCCTCTTTCTCCAAAATTCCCCCGTTCTTGAAAGGAGAGATCTGTCATGTCTGTTCTTGTCAGTAATGAGAAATCCAAAAAGCCTTTCCAGGGGAGGGAGGAGGGAATAACCCATCCCATGCTAAGTGAAGCAAACTCAAGTGAGACCCACTCCTGGCAGAAGCCAGCATACTTTCTCCTGCCTGTTGGAGAAACCACACCCCAAAAGATGTTCAAAGGGCCAGGGGCCTCTCTGGAGGCTGCCTAGGGCCAGAGGGGCTGCCCCCAGCCTTGTCCCAAGCACAGAGGTTTCTCAAGCTTCCAAAAGATCACATGGGCAGTTCAACCCACCGGGCCTGTGGAGCAGGCCACCTCCGGCCTGGGCTGGTGTGGTCACATCTCGGTGTGGAATGAACTCCTCCCCGTGCATCCTCTCCTAAGGGCCTGGGACACTGAGGGGGTGGGGGTGGGGGTCCCAAGCTGCCATCTTGCCTTCTCAGAGTGGAAATCACAGTGCATAGGACCCATCCCAGCCTGCTTAGGGCTCTCCTTCAGGATCCCAGAATCCTTGGGAATCTCCTCCATCCTCCCGCCATGAAAGCAAACCTGGCAAAACTATCCCTGAGAGAAGACTCTGTCTCATATGCAAAGACCGTGGCTGAGAAGCTGATTCTACTGTCTTTTTCCCTTGGTGGCTCTTCCGGTGTTTCATAAACCAAGTTGGCGGCACGTCCTTCCTCGTAGCTACGTCTGAAACCTCTCTCTGTTTCAGGCCTCGCGTACAGAGTCATTGGCCTCCACTTGTCAGCCAACTTCCACAGTGAACAAAATGCAGAAAGGGCCTGCCTGAGAGGTTCTGGCTTCGGACTCCAGATTATTGTTCTCTCTGACCACGAAGGATAGACCCAGAAAGTACCCAGCCCTTTAGGAAACGTTAGTAGTGACTTCGAATCACTGTGTAGATAAAGGAGTCTGCTCTCCGGTCCCACCTCAGACTGTCACCTAAACTTGGACGCAAAATATCAGAGCAAGAAGGAAACTATGATTCTCCAATGCCCCCCCCACATTGGATTTTCTGTCCTCCCACCACACTCTTCTCTGCCTGACAGAGTCCTGCTCACCCTTTCGAGCTAAATTCAAGTATTACCTCCTTCATGAAGCCTACCCTGGTCTCCCAGGGAGAATGAACTCTTTCCACTTCTGTTGGACACCATGCTTTCTACACACCTCTAGCAAAGCAGGGATGCCAGTGTAATATGATTACTCCCTGAGGAGTCTCTTTCCTTCCCTCTCCCTCTCCTTCCCTCTCTCTCTCCCTCTCCCCATGCTAAGCTCCTCCAGGGAAGAGATCATGTCTTAATTTTCTTTGTATTCCCACACCTGGCATAGTACACATGCCCTACCTACCTTGGCGAAATTTAGGAAATCGATTAAATTTTCAGCTGAGAAAACTCAGACCACCTTCGCTTTCCTCCCCCCAACATACCCTCCCACATCTGCTCTGGCACCACGCCCTGTCCGAGCCCTCTCCCTCAGTTTCCCTCCAGCCCCTGATCTCAAGGGGAAAATCCTCTACCTCTGCTCCATCCTTCCCTTCACATCTGTCCATCTCACACCCTGTCCAACACCACCTGCCTCCACCCGAAGCCCTCCCAGACTAACTCGAACCCCACACAACTTGGTTTTCTTCAAAGATGCCAAGCTTGTGTCTGCACTGACCCCCCCCCCCAAGCCAGGTTACATAATTTGTCCCGGGGCCCTCTTGTTCTGTTTCTCCTGTTTGGTTCCCTGTCTTCCCCTTTCAGTCTGTAGTTCCCTGAGGGTCCCAGGTCCTCCACCCTTGGTACCTCCATACAGTCCTCTCCATACAACTGGTCCATGCGGACTGACTCACCCAAGAGGAAACTCAGACTAAATGCTGTGATGGGAAGAGAGCTGTGGTCTCAGATTCTGCATCACATCAGGCTAGAATTTAACCCTAAGCAAATGCTCCATTTGTCAGCACTCTATTTTGAGAGGGTAGTGGAGACCCCAACATTGGATTGTGGAATGGGGGAGGGGCTGGACGATAGGCCCCTTCCAAGCCAGAAAGCTATTGACCCTGTGAATAAACACCTTGACATAATCTTCTTCTATCTCCCACACCTGATGTAGTCTAAGTGGCTGCCCCCCTACCCATTTATAGAATATACAAATATATTCCTCCCACCCCCATTTATAGAATAAAGGTTTTCTTTCTGAAAGACCTTACCTGCCTGTTGAAATCTAGGCCATTTCGGTCATTTCCTGAAAGAGATAAAAATGAAAATATGAGTTGCTAGCAGGACTGGAACAGACTGAGAGTTAGAGGGAAATGGCGATAAGGGGAGGAGATTGTCTAGATTTTTGAAAAAGAACACCCGCTTCCCCTGCAGCCAGGATCCTCCTACTTATCCTGTTTCCTGGAGAGGTCTTTGGAAACTCTCCTCCAGGGAGGTGGATTACCAGGAAGACTGACTAGTCGGAGGTCACACAGAGTCACCCGGGATTGAACTTGACATCCCAGAGTGCGTGTTCTGCTGCTCTCCCTCAGACAGAGCACAGGCTATCATGGCTAAGCAAGGAATGACCAGCCGAGGGTCCTCAGCCCAACACAGTTGCCCCATCCTGACCCTCCTGGCGAGATGACACCTAAGTCATGTCAGGGAGACAGGTGTCTGTCTTTGCTTCCCCCCCTCTGGCTTTCATTTCTTGTCTGTTCATCTCTTTCTTTTCACAGTGGAATAAGTTATGGTGGGACAAGTAAGTGTGTGCTTAATAGAGGAAAATATTTGCACAGAAAAAGTATAAAGCAGCAGAAAAATCACTTTGCTGAGGGGCAGCTGTAATTCATATTTTTGTATATTTTATGGTCTCTTCTTATGCTTGTTTTTCCTCACTGATACTCACTGCCCTGTATAAATTTCACCCGGCTTTTCCCAGTGAACATCATTAATATCTCCTCTATACTATTAAGGGGCACCATAAATCTTTTTTTCCTCCTATGCTTGCAAACATCATTTTTAATGGATCCCAATATTCCCTTCTGGGGACTGTAATTTGCTTAAATATATACCCATTGTTCGGGGATTGCTTCCTTTGTTAGCTACAATAGTTTCCTTTTCCTATAACTCTATGGCAGTGGGGCACCTGGGTGGCTCAGTCAGTTAAGCATCTGCCTTCAGCTCAGGTCAGGATCCCTGTGGCCTAGAATCGAGCCCCTCATCGGGCTCCCTGCTCAGTAGAGATCCTGCTTCTCCCTCTACCTCTGCCTGCGGCTCCGCCTGCCTGAGCTCTCTCCCTCTCACTCTCTCTCTGACAAATAAATAAAATCTTAAAAAACAAAAAACAAAAAACCTTTCTATGGCAAAATCCACCAAACAAGCTTCTTTTGTGTGCCATGGCTGCTGGTTCTGCGATAGCATTTACTAAACACCATACACTCAGAGCCTAGCACCGGGGTTAGTACATAACAGGAGTTCAAAATATACTGGTTGAATGAAAGAATAAATGGACAAGCGAATGAATTCAGAACTTTCAATCAGAAAATTCTTTTGCTTTTCATTGCATCTTCAATAACTTTGGAATAAAGTCTCCATTTCTTAACACAACACTCAATGCCCCGTAGAACTGTCCCTCAGGATCCGACCTGCTCCCTCCCAGGTACCCAGAGGTCATGCACAAACACACCAAGCCTGTCCTGTTTCCACGCCTGTGTGCACCACGCCCTTTCACAGAGTTGGTTGGTCCCTCTCTGCTCTGGACCCCAGGAGCCCCCACTACCACCTCATAGTCCATGATGAGACTCCTTTTTTGTGGGCCTCTCTCTCCCACTAGACTATGAGTTACATGAAAAGGAGGACATGACATCCATTCTCAGTGGCCACCATGGTTCCTAACACAGCCCAGTGTCTCGAGAAATGCTGGTAGAAGAATGAATGGGATCTAAGAGAATCCTCTGGAGATTTAACTTAAGTGCCCTTGCTCTGTTCTGTTCTAAATGAGGACGGGGAAACATGTCCCTTCCTGCATGGTTGTGAGGGCACCAGCAAGTTGAAAGAAGAGGATGAAGAGGGATGGGGTCATGAAAAGGGCCTACAGGGAGACACAGATTGACCTCTGGATAGCAGTCTGATTTTGAGATCGATTAATATATAAAATCAGCAAGGGGAGCTAAAGGTAGGAAGGGCCCACAGTCTGAAAGCAGTTGCATAGAAAGATAGATCTAAGGGTAAAATTGCTTTTATTTTTTTTTTAATTGAGGTGTAACTGACATACAATATTAGTTTCAGGTGTACCACGTGATTCAACATTTGTATACATTGTGAACTAACCAATCACCACAATACGTCTAGCAAACGTTCAGCACCATCCGTAGTTACAAAGTTGTTTTCTTGCAATGAGAATTTTTAAGATCCACTCTTAAAAATATGCTTAGCAACTTTCAAATATGCAATCCAGTGTTATTAACTATAGTCACCATGCTGTTCATTACATTGCCAGGACTTATTTTATAACTGGAAGTTTTGACGCCTTTTATCCATTTCACCTATCCCCACCTCCCATCTCTGGCAACCACCAATCTGTTCTCTACATCTATGAGCTTGTTTTTTGTTTTTTTTTCCCCTTGTTTCATTGCTTGCTTTTTAGATTTCACATATAAGTGAGATCATATGGTATTTATCTTTCTCTGATTTATTTCACTTAGCATAATACCCTCAAGTTCTATCCATGTTGTCACAAATGGCAAGATTTCATTCTTTTTCATGGCCGAATAATGTTCCAGATTCCATGCTATGTGTATATACACATATACATGGCATATTTTCTTTACTTATTCATCCACCAGTGAACACTTTGGTTGTTTCCATGTTTTGGTAATTATAAATAATACTGCATTGAACATGGGAGGGCAGAAATCTTTTTGAGGTAGTGTCTTCACTTTCTTTGGATCAATACCCAGAAATGGAATTGCTAGATAATCCAGGTAGTCCTAGATTTTATTTTTTAAGGAGATTTTACCTTAAAAAAAAAAATCCTTCCATGACATTGTAAAGTTGGCCTAATAAGGAGTAATTCTAAAATCTGACAAAAGAGCAAATTCATTCATTCAACATGAATTTACTCAACCCACACTAGGTACCAGGCACTGTTCTAGGTGCTGGGAATACAATCCTGGAGAAGACAGCAGAAGTCCCTGACTTCTCTTGGAGTTGAAGAGACATAAAAGGAATGAGAAAACAAATATAGAAGTTCACTTAGATATAATTACTGTGGAGAACAATAATACTTTGTCAGGGGAAGGGTGTGTCAGAGGCTCTTCATAAGCAGGTGGTCTGGGAAGGTCACTGAGGGGAGGTGACGATTTCACTCTATGAAGTGAGGACCCAACCTTTCGAAGGTCTGAGGAAGATCATTCCAAACAGAAGTATCAGGACGTAAGGCAAGAGCAGGCTTGCATGCTGAGGAATGGTAATGAGGCTGGTATGGCTGAAGAATGGGGTAATCAGGGGCAAGATGACGTGCATCTGGCAGATGGGTTGTGGTGAAAGCTGAAGGACGACGGGAAGAGATAGAGGGTTTGAGCAGAGTCGTCACACGACCTAACATCGGTGCTTAAACCTATGGTGAGGAGCTGGTAGGGGGTTAGAGAGCAGGAAGCAAGACCAGTTGAGAGGCATTGCAGTGACCCCAATGAGAAAGGGCAGTGGAGTGGGAGGGACAGTAACAGTGGAGGCGGTGAGAAAAGACTGGATTTAGAAGGCATTTTGAATTGAGAGCGGACAGCACTGACTGATGCATGGGAGGTGCGGTACAAGGAAGGAGAGGAATCAAGGATGACTTCTAGGGTTTGAGGTTTCTCGATGGAATAATTGGTGGTGCCATTACCAGAGACAGGGGGACTCAGGGAAGAGCAGGCTGTTGGTAGAATGTCAAAAGCTATGTTTTTGAACGAGGTAACTTTGAGGTGCCAGTGAGATATTCCAGGAGAGGAGAAGAAGTGAGTTTGGACTCAGAAGAGGTGTGAGGTCAGAAGTATAATGTGGGTGGTTACCCACTTATAGGTTGCATTTGAAGCCACAAGACTCAGCCAGGTTACAAAGGAACAGAGTCCAGAAGAAGAAGAAAGAAAAGTCCAGGCTGGTATGATGAGGAGGAGCCAGGAAAGGGGCAGAGAAAGAGTGGGCCCTCAAGTAGGAGGAAGACCAGTCAAGTGTGGTGACTGGGAGGTAAGAGATGTTTCCAGAAGGAGGTAATAATACAGTGAGAGAAACAGTGGAGGGCCAAAACGGTTTGACTTGGAGGAGGTCATCAGCTTTGTGGACAATTAAAGAAGGTCTTTTCTTTTGATTTCTGTGAATGCAATTACCATGTTGTTTATGAGAACCATAAAATGGAAAAGATGAGCAAGCAGAATTCGGAGTTTAATTTTAAAACTCACCAGCCAACAAAATGAACAATATTTCTTGCCTAGAAGTTTATCTATGGCCTTTCTCAAGAGGCCTCTTACCATGAAGTTGCACCTGCTGCACTTGGAGTCTGGGGAAGACATTTCTCCTTCTCATCAAATTCATTCTTAACCTGCATTGGTATCTATACCTAGTCCTCCTTGAATCCCACACTAAGTGAATGAGGTACCTGGTTGGCCAGGCCCTCCCAAGGAGCCCAGGCCCATGACACTCCAACAGAGCTTTGATGGCTCTATAGCTCAGTGCTGGGCACTTAGGAAGGGCTCATCTCTCCAAAGCAATTCCTGTTCCGTTCTGATTCCACTGCTAATGCTCTAGATTGAGAGATGACTAGTGAGCCATTCCCGGGACTCGATTTACTCATCGAGTAAGGTAGGTGCTCCTCTTTCGCAGAGAAAGGAGAGGATGTAGTTATCATATTAGATGAAATACTGGTCCATGAGCATCAGAAACTTCTTTCTTTTTTAAAAATGTTATTATTATTTATTCATTTTTATTAACATAGAATGTATTACTTGTATCAGGGGTATAGGTCTGTGATTCATCAGTCTTACACAATTCACAGCTCTCACCATAGCACATATCTTCCCCAATGTCCATCACCCAGACACCCCATCCCTCCCACCTCCCTCCCCTCCGGCAACCCTCAGTTTGTTTCCTGAGATTAAGAGTCTCTTATGGTTTGTTTCCCTCTCTGGTTTCATCTTGTTTCCTCTATGATCCTCTGTCTTGTTTCTCAAATTCTTCTTATCAGTGAGATCATATGATAATTGTCTTTCTCTGATTGACTTATTTTACTCAGCATAATACCCTCTAGTCCCATCCACATTGTTATAAATGGCAAGATTTTGGGCTTTTTGATGACTGCATAGTATTCCATTGTGTATATATACCACATCTTCTTTATCCATTCATCTGTTGATAGACATCTGGGCTCTTTCCCTAGTTTGGCTACTGTGGACATTGCTGCTATAAACATTGGGGTGCACGTGCCCCTTCAGATCACTACATTTGTATCTTTGGGGTAAATACCCAGTAGTGCAATTGCTGTGTCATAGAGTAGCTCAATTTTCAACTTTTTGAGGAACTTCCATCCTGTTTTCCAGAGTGGCTGCACCAGCTTGCATTCCCACCAATCGTGTAGGAGGGTTCCCCTTTCGCAACATCCTTGCCAACATCTGTCGTTTTCTGCCTTGTTAATTTTAGCCATTCTGACTGGTGTGAGGTGGTATCTCATTGTGGTTTTGATTTGTATTTCCCTGATGCCGAGTGATATGGAGCACTTTTTCATGTGTCTGGTGGCCATTTGGATGTCTTCTTTGATTGGATTTCTTGATTGGATTATTGTTCTGTGGGTGTTGAGTTTGATAAATTCTTTATAGATTTTGGATACTAGCTCTTTATCTGATATGTCATTTGTGAATATCTTCTCCCATTCTGTCAGTTGTCTTTTGGTTTTGTTGACTGCAGAAATTTATTTCTAATTTATTTCTTATTTCTT
Source organism: Lutra lutra (assembly GCF_902655055.1). Classification (NCBI taxonomy): domain Eukaryota; kingdom Metazoa; phylum Chordata; class Mammalia; order Carnivora; family Mustelidae; genus Lutra; species Lutra lutra. Next base: position 16,115,282 of record NC_062287.1, on the reverse strand, counting down.
ATTTCTATCCCTTTTCAGTACTCTGTGGAGAAGAAGTAGGGTGTACTTGGAAACAGCCTGGACTTGAAGTCAGAGGACTGAAGTTCAAGCCTTGGTTCCATCACCCCCAGGCTGTGTGAAGTTTGGTCAAGGCAGGTAGCGCCAGATCTTCAGGCTTCTCAATGGCATAAGGTCGTAATTCTCATTCCAACCATTTTCTAATAATATAGTAAAGCTCAAATGACAGAAAGCAGGTGACCATGCTTTCTGAGCTGGGAGGCACTACCCAGTTGTAGAGCTGGGCTCCAGACATCCTGGGCTCTACCCAGACTGAGCCTGGTCTTATGTTAGGGACTTTGCATGTGCTGTGTCCTTTTCTCCCTAGAAAATGCACGCTCATCTCTAAGACTAAACTCAAATGTCACATCCTCCATGAAACTTGCCCAAAGCCAAATAAGGGATTTTCTCTGTGTTTCCACACCTCTTATTTATATTTCTTATTGCACATATCATGTTTTTTAGACCAAGTGGTTCATGTGTTTGCTGCTCTCATGAAATCATGAGCTTCTAGAGGCTAGGGTTATTATAAGTCATATTCATTTTGTCCCTCAAGTGCCTAAAAGTGTCCAGTATGCAGTAGGTGCTGAATGACCATGGGTTTGATCCAAATGACTAAGGAACTTCTCCAAAAACAAATCTTTGATTCTAACCTGAGAAAGTCACAAGTACCACTGTCTGCCGAAACTTTGAACACATCACACTTCCAAGCCCTGGGTCCCTCTTTGGAAGGTGGCAGCCACTTGCAGGAATAAACAAAGCTGGACAGACACACAGAAGGAAGAGCTAGAAGGACACTGAAGCCCAAACCCAGAGGGGAAGCACCTTACAGAAGACACACAGCCTCAGAGAACTTGAATCAAGACCAAAGCTTGATTTCTCAACCCTATACTCATACAGTGTTCCCAATAGACACTGCATGGGACACCTGGCTGGCTCAGTTGGCATAGCATGTGACTCTTGATCTTGGGGTTTTGAGGTCTAGCCCCATGTTGGGTCTAGAGCTTAAATTAAAAAAAAAAAAAAAAAAAGGCGCTGTTTCCAGTGGGACACACAGAAACCAAGGGTTTGACTTTGATCAACAGCTTAGGTAAATAAATGCTGGTCGAATTTGGAAATGATTCAAAGCAGGGAGGGAGATTAATGCAGAAAACTGGAGGACAGAATCAGGATTAGAAACTATTTTGGCGTGTTCTAATAGGAAGCCAAAACCAACAAGGTAAAATGTAACAGGAATAAATGTAAGATCCTGTGCTTCGGTTAAACAAAACCAACTGTAGATATAAAAGACAGGGAAGGCTGAACTTATACTCAGAAATGGTTAAGATGGTATATTTTATGTTTAAATTTTATGTTTTTTTGTTTAATTTTTATGTTATTATTTTTTTTTACCTCAACAAAATGAAACAGAAAAAAAGTAAACTAGGGAGTTATTTTTTTTTTCACCTAGGGAATTCTGTTTTAACCAATACACTAGCCCAGAAATCTGCTTTTCTACTTTATGTTGGGTAGTCCACTAAAGTAGTCAAATTGCCCAGAGTAATACCCAACTAGAAGACTGTCTGCTACAGGGGACCCAGCAATCCCACTTCAGGGTCTATCTCCAAAGGAAATGAAAACAACGCTATTAAGGACATATCTGCAACACCATGTTCACTGTGGCAATATTCACGATAACCAACATACAGATACAACGTGTGTCCATTGATAGGTAAACAGATAAAAAAGATGTTGTTTAAAAAAAAAAAAAAGATGTTGTTTATTTAAACACACACACAGGGGTGCCCGGGTGGCTCAGTTGGTTAAGCAACTGCCTTTGGCTCAGGTCATGACCCCAGGGTCCTGGGATCAAGCCCCACATAGGGCTCTTTATTTGGTGGGGAGTCTGCCTCTCCCTCTCCCTCTGCCCCTCCTTCCCTGGCTCACGCTTTCTCTCAAATAAATAAGTAAATATGTAAAATCTTTAAAATATATACAATCTTTAAAATGAATATATAAAATCACACAGATTATTTATTCTACACACACTGGAATATTACTCAGCCATGAGAAAAAAAGGAAATCCTGCCATTTGTGACAGCATAGATGGATCTTATGGGCATTATGCTAAGTGAAATAAGACTTAGATCATAAGTCTTAATAAAAGACTTAATAAGATAAGACATAAAAACACAAGTACTACATGGTATCACTTACATGTGGAATCTCAAAACAATTTTTTAAAAAAATCAAACTCATAGAAACAGAGTGTGAGAGAGTAGGAAAGTGGTTGCCAGAGGCTGATAGCTGGGGGGACAGGAATGAGGTTGGTGAAAGGCTACAAACGCTCAGCTTTAAGACGAATAAATTCTGAGGCTACCATACAGAGCATGGTGACTAGAGTCGATAGCTCTTGACTGTATAATGGAAATTTGCTGAGAGTAGAACTGAGAAGTTCTCTCACATACAAAAAAACGTAAATAGGTGAGGAGACGGACGTGAAAGTTAACCAGATGGAGGGGATTGTGTCCCGGTGTGTACACATATCAAATCAGCATGACGTACACTGTGAGTATCTTACAGTTTTATCTGTCACTGGCACGTCAATAAAGCTGGAAAAAAAAAAAAAAAAGAAACCATACCACGTGCTACAATGAGAAGCCTCATAAAAAGCTTTTTCAACAATAGCAATAACCCCCTTCAAACTACATCAGCAATAACCATAGCTGATACATATCGTGACCAGTAATTCAGGCGTGCAGAATATCGGGCATTTTGCCACTGAAATGTCTATCCTCTGTATGTTACATTTTTTTAAATTTATTTATTAATTTGACAGAGAGAGAGATCACAAGTAGGCAGAGCAGCAGGCAGAGAGAGAGGGGAAGCAGGCTCCCTGAGGAGCAGAAAGCTTAACTCGGGGCTCGATCCCAGGACCCTGAGATCGTGATCTGAGCCGAAGGCTCAGGCTTAACCCACTGAGTCCCCCAGGCACCCCTCTATGTTACATTTTGAGAACGGCTGAATCTCTGAAAGAAACCAGATATGCCTCCCCTGCCAAAAAAGAAAAACAAAAATGAAGAGAGAATTCTCATTTCTGTTGTTGGCAGACATGATTTGGAAATAAATCTTTTGAGGAGGGGACACGAGGGGAGACTGGCATTGAGAGCATCCCCCATGGAAAAGAAACCACAGAAAAGGAGATTCCGAGCTGGCCAGAGCTCAATATTAGCCTAAAATGGGTTACACGTGTGTGGTGCCATTGCTTAAAAAGCCAAGGCGGTCTTGTGCGTTAATGGAGATGCAGATCAAGGCAGACTCCTGAGTGACAGCATTGTGCCCAGGACAGAGTGTCAGTTTGAAAAAGGGATGAACTGGGCTGATGAAAACTGGGCTGCAGAGCATGAGGACCAAGATGGAAAGGGGCCCAGATGTCACATCAGATGAGAAAAGGAGATTTGATAGAGATGACAATACGTGCCTTTACATAAAACCTTCTTCATGGCATTGCCATGAGAATTAAATGAGAAATTCATTTTAAGTCCAATGATGGTATTGTAGTTAAGAAAGAAAAGATCCTTCTGTTTTACAGTGGCAACCTTGCCATATTTAGGATGGAATTGTTGTGATGTCTAGAATGTATAAGAAAATATTCCAGGGCACCTGGGTGGCTCAGTGGGTTAAAGCCTCTGCCTTCGGCTCAGGTCATGGTCCCAGGGTCCTGGGATCGAGGCCCGCATCGGGCTCTCTGCTTGGCAGGGAGCCTGCTTCCTCCTCTCTCTCTGACTGCCTCTCTGCCTACTTGTAATCTCTCTCTCTGTCAAATAAATAAATAAAATCTTAAAAAAAAATATTCCAGCTGCAGGAAGAGCAGACATGTGATGGGTGTTGAGAGTAAGCGATGAGTATATGGGGGCTCATTGTATCCATCTCTATTGTCACGAGTGTTTGAAAATGTCCACAAGGAAAAGTCGAAAAGAAAAAAAAAAAAAAGGATTTCAGAAGCAAATGGATAAAGCAAATATGGTGAGATGTTGACAGTTACTAAATCCAGGTGATGGGTACATGGCTGTTCATTACCTGTTTTCTATCTTTTCCATGCGTCTGAGGTTTTGCAAAATAAAAAATTGTATAAAAACAATTCAACGAGAGAACATTGGAAAGCACTTGGCATGGTGCCTGATGCATAGTAAGTGCTTCAATAAGTGTCAGTGGACTTTTCCTTCCTCTCCAAATATTGGCATGGAAGTGCACCGGACATGGCCTGCAGCAGCAGAGAACAAGAGTGGGGCCACTGGTGAAGCTGCGGGAAAGCAGGCTTCATCGCAGTAGGAGGAAGAATTTTGTGAAAAGCGGATGTGTTCAGCAGTGAAACTCCACAGTTTCACAACGTGAGGGCTCCCCATTGCGAGGAATATTTAACCAGGGGCTGCTCCTGTTTCCAGGGATGCTACAGAAGCGGTTTTTGAATTGAGCGACAATTTGATGACATCAAGAGGGGGATTTCAGGGAACCTCTCACATTCCTTCCATCTCTGAAGTCTTTCCATTCAATGCAGCTGGTTGAAATGCACCAGGGTTTTTTCTCCCCTCCTGGAAACCAAAACCGTCCCTGTCTGCAGCATAGGCAGAGGGAGGCACACAAAGGACCAATGAGCTCTTCTAACCACTTCCCTCTGTCCTGTTTATTCTGCACACAAACAAAAAATAAAGACACAGAAGGAAGCGGGGAGCGCAGAAAGGGCTCCAGAAGGTGGCTTTAGAATTCCCCCGTTTGGAGGTCTTGGGAGCAAATGGGTGAGATCTATGCCAAACTGGGAGGGCCACCCTGCTGGGGTCTCTCCAAGCTTCTTTGGGTTCTCATGGCCCCCTGGCAATCTCTGGGTCGTGAGGCTTCCAGCAAGAAAGCGGGAGGAGAGCCAACACCTTGAAACGCTGGGTCATGCACCTCAGGGAGACCTCAGGTGATCATGGGGGCAAGTTCCTTACCTTTGGGAAGATGAAACATTATTATTCACCCCCATTTCACAGATGAGGAGACTGAGTCTCAGCGAGGTTAGGTGACTGGTAGGATCCATCAGGACCCGGGGGGCCGACAACAGACACTGGGAGCCGCACCAGCACCAGCCCTCTGCGTTCCCACCTCGGAGCAGCAGAGCCTGCTGATTTGCATAGCTTTGGCAGAACCGGGATGTGAGTCTGCCTGGGGAGCAATTCTCTGGGTGAGGGAGGTGGGAGCACAGGAATGGAGAACTGTCCCAGCAGGATTTTTCACTTCTGCCTGGTAAACAATGCAGGGTGCTCCGCAATGGGGCTGAACCTCTCCCAGTTCTGGACGGCTTCTCTTCTCACCAGCTCTGCACCCAGTATAACCCAGTAAGACTTCCAGTGCCACTTTATGACCACTTGGCAGTTGGTGGGGACTTCCTGGGGGAGCCAAGATTAGAGCTCCCAGGACCTTGGAAACTGCTGGGTAGCCGGCTCCCAGAGCAAACCAGGGGAGACTTCCTGGCACGGGCATTGGGCATTTAAACCAGTCAAAGCAGGTTTGTTTTTTTTCCTAGGACCCCACAGACACCATGCCCACCTTTTTTGTTATTTGAGATTCTTCCAAGGAACTGGCAGTGTTGCCTAATGGTCAGAGTTCTATACAGAGAACACGTGGGAAACCGAGCTTGAGGGTTACTGCCAAGGCTGTTCTACGCTGGACTTGGGACAAGAGGCTTAATCTCCATAGCCTTCAATTTCCCTTCAATATTAAAATAAATATATTCTGTCTGCATTCCTGCCATCTCCTTCATAGATAGGGGCAAGGAAATGCCCAGGGGGAGCCTGAGGAGAACCCCCTGAAAACCCCAGAAGAATGGGATGCAGGACCTGGGATGGAGAGAAGACAGAGCCCTAGCTCAGGGGTCGGGACAGCTCTGATTCCCAGTTCCCCACTAGCTCGGTGTCCTTGGTCAAGTCACTTTACCTCTGGGGGTGGAGGGAGCGAATGCAGGCATGCACGGGGGGCAAGCCAAGCCCAGGGAAGCACCACAAATGCATCACTGCACCCTGTTCCTTGTCCTAACGTCCCTGCTCCGGCGACAGCCGCTGATGGTCAGAAAGAGCTGTCCTGAAGAAACCCCTGTGCCACCCCAGGACAGGACGATCCCTCTTAGGTCCCCCTGACCTCCAGACTTGTGTGGAGCCAGGAATGCTCGGGATTTAAAACTCCTTCCTCTCTACCCCAAGGAAGAGCCACAGAGCAAACCTTTCAGGGATTCCTGGTGACATGGCCCAGGTGAGCGACCTGACGCCTGTTCTCCACATACACGCTTGGGAGATTGAACCCTGAAGCCTCGTTTTCTGGTCCCTTCCCATAGATCCGGAGCCTAGGGCCAAGCCACGGAGGACACGAGGGGCTCCACGGCACCCCCTTGGCTGGAAGGGAAGCCCAGCTTCCTCCCAGCTTCCTCTGCCATCTGTCATGACGTTCTTTGACAAATGAAAGGTTCCTCACACGGTCTTCTCATTTTTTAGGCCCTAGAATCCTCACTGCTTCTCAGCCTGAGTGGTAGATGGGACTCCCTGGGGCTCCCCCACAGGACCCCCTCACCTCCTGCTAGCCCAAAGGGGACAACACTGTCAGAAACCACACTGAAGGAGCATCCGGGCGAACGCGCCACGTTCCAGAAAAACAGGCCAGGGACTCAGGCCCCTGCGGCAAGGAATGCGGCCAGAAGAGCCAGGTCCCCGCCAAAGTCTCAACTCGTAGTCCCCTGAGCCTGGAAAACAAAACTCCAGCTCCAAGGGAAGAACTCTGTGAGCAAACCAGGGTTCTGGTGGCCCTCGTGGGCACATTTCAGAGAAGCCCCTCGCCTGTGATTTTTCGATCAGAAGTATTTCAGGCTCAGGAGGACTAGAGACTCCTAATGCTATCCCTGGCCTTTCCAGGTAAGGAAACTGAGTCCTGGAGAGGATGAGTGATGAGCTAAAGGTCATGCAGGTAATAAGCAGCCAGCAGGAACCAATCCCCGGAGCTCTGATGCCCACCCTTGACTCTGCGCGACACCCATGGGGGTCAACTCCAGACCAGAAGCACTCTGCCCTTGGCCCAGCCCTGGGAAGGAAGAGGTTCAAAGAGCCTTAAGTTTGGGAGACGGAGCAGCTCTATGCTAGCCCTCTTGCCAAAGCAGAGTGACGTGGAGTGAGAAGGGCAGGAGGGGCTGCCCGAGGGGGCCACATGGCTGGGCTTGGGCTTTCCTGCACGCACACAGAGGTCCTTGTGTGGCTCAGAGGGGTCCGTGCGTAGGAGGAAAGCTCGGACAAGAGATTCTATCTCACACTTGTGGAACAACTTACAGGTCCAAAAGCTGCCACCAGGAGACTCTCATTTCATTCCTTCCTCACAGCTTTTTCTACAGACAAGGAAACCGAGGCTGGGTCCCAGCGCCAGAACTTAGGGTGGGGGGTGGTGAGGGGAAGAAACTTGGACCTCAAAGCTCTGGCCCCAGGGCCAGTGTCCTTGCCAACACACACTGATCACGGTGACATGCACGGGGTTTGCTCCTCTGCTGTGCTGTGCCTTTCCCCCTCCAGGTCGTATTAGATCCCCATGCCACCGGCCTGTGAGGTCTACAGGGCTGGAGTGACAGCACTCTGGTTCCACCAGTGACTAGAGACTCAGAGAGGGTGGGGCTTGTTAGAGGTCACACAGCCCCCTGCAGAGCCCAGAGCCCACCAGCTTTCTCTCTGCTTTCCCTCCAGTAGAGTAAGGTCTTCCTCCCCTCTGCGGCTGGAGGGGCCACCTCCGAGGGAAGGGTGGTGAGGAGAGAGAGGGGAGAGGCTTAATGCAAAGAAAGGACAAAACAAAAACAAAGGACAGAGAATACTGCCTCTGGGGTGGGGGGAAAGTGTTCCTAAAGAAACCTCCCTCTCACATCCCCACTATGACCTTGGGAAAGTCATTCCCCTTCTCTGACCCCAGGCTCTCCCCCCATAAAACAGGAGAATAGGACTAGATCAGAGCATTTTCAAACATTTTGGCAGCAGAACACTGTTTTCAAATAATAAGGAATAATTAGTAGCTGACATTTATTGAGCATTTACTACGCACCAAGCTCTGTAGTAAACATTTTATACACATGCAGCATTTAACCCTTACAAGCACCCTATGAGTAGGTGCTCTCATTATCCCCATTTCACAGATGAGGAAAGGAGGCTCAGAGGAGTTCATTGGCCTGCCCAAGATCCCTGATTAGCAAATCACTGGGCAGAAACTCAAGCCCACGTCTGTCCACCGGGCAAGGCTGTCTGTACTACATCGCACTATCTCCAGATGAAGCCTCATATGAGGTTGCTGTAGAAACTTGAAGGAAGGGCCTTTAGATTTTCCAGAACTAGCAATGTCACCTAATCTCATGACACCTGGCCTGTGCCTTAGCACTAGTCCTGGAGGAGAGGGTCTCTCTACCTGCTCCTCCCCTGCCTCCTGTCATTTCTCTCTTTTCTGAGAAGTAAAGACGAGCTTGAGTCAGGAGCCATAGAAGAAACCCCCAGGGGTAGAGGTCACTGACCCCTCCAGCCCTCTAGCTGGGCAGGTGCCCAGTGGGGTGACCACGTAGCTTTGAGGGCTGCTCCTGGGACCCTACCCTGATGCAGGCTTCCCACTCCAAAATACAAGTGGCTACAACAGCGTGTTGACCAAAGTAAATGAATTCATAGGCAGGTCTACTCTGCAGACAGGTTCCCTGGATCGGCTGCTGAGTTCCTGCCCCACTGTGTGTCCACCTGATGCCTCTGATACTAATACTAGCAAACAGTATTACTCTACGGCGGGCACGGAGGTAAGTGTGTTGGAGTTAAATATTGATCCGTTCGATCCTTACAGCAACGTCATGAGATAGGTACAATTATTACCCCCATTTTACAGACTAAGGAACTGGGCAGGGAACCATTAAGTAACTAGCCCAAGGTCATGAAACTAGTAAGCAGAGAAGCTGGGATTCGCACACAGACTCTGATTCCAAAGTCTATACTCCCCCATGACTGTGCCTTGGCGAGCTGCGGACAGAGGCGCAGCAATTCGCACCATTCCAATAGTAACTGGTGTGTGCGGAGGATCCAAGTGCTCTCACACCATCGAATCTCAGAGCCAGAAGTGGTTGCAGAGACCCTCCAGGTCACACCTGTCATCCAGTGCACACTCAGGCCAAAGAATGGGAAGTGATTGTCTAAGAGCACAGGTGGACGGAAGAGGCTAGAATCCGTCTGTCCTCAAGTCTCCGCAGCCAAACAGGAAAGTACAGATTGTTTCTCTGATCTCATGGGTGGAAAAACTGAGATGACCAGTCTGTAGTCACCAGAGGGAGGGAGGCTGGAGTCCCGAAGTAGATCATGCTCAATGGTGTGTTCTTGCTCTGAGCTCAAGCGTCCTCAGGACATGGAGGGGTAAACTGAGCCCAGGGGCAGGAGGGGGACCTACCAGGTTCTCCCAGGAGGCAAAGGCCAGTAGCACCCAGCCCAGCCTGACCTCGGTCAGCTCTTTCGCCGCCTGTGGAGGCGGGGTGGGAGGGAGTCAGCCCCGGTGCCGCCTCCCTTTGATAACTTTGAGCCTGGGGCAGACATGTGCCAGCTGGCTTCACCCCCTTTGTCCGAGCTTCTCTCCTCAAGAAAACCTTAATCATCCTCATTTGAATTTCAAATGACCTCTCCTCTCTCCCCCTCCCCGCCCCAACAGGCTTTGAGGCAGGGATATGGAAATTAACCCTGCAGTATGGAAATCATCGCCCTATGCAAATTGGGCACCAAGACCCCATCGTCATAGCAACCACTGGGTTTCCTCTCCTTTAGGCACCTCTCTGGGCTCTCTGGCTTAGATTTTTTGTTCCTCTTCCCAGTCTGAGCAGGTGCGGGAAGGGGGTAGGCAAGCCCCCTGCCAGGGGCTTCACTGAGGCCCATAGCAGGCAGGTAGGGCACCACTAATGAAGGTGGCCAGCGGGGCCCAGACCTGCCAGCCCACCTGCCTGCTTTCCCGGTGCAAATATGGACCAAGTCGACCCAAGTGAGACCAGCTGAGTTTTTTCCTGGCCTGGGCTAATCCAAGGATAGGCCAGGTGTTGGGGGGCGGGGGATGTTCTGGAGTCTGGAGGACACAGAAAGGTCCCCCAAAGGAGGTGGCGGGAGAGGGGAGATCTAGGGGGGCTTCCATGGAACCATGGTGGGAGATGAAAAGCCCAGCACGGAACCTGTATGTAAAATGCCATGCAAATTAACACCTATTATTTTTTTGAGTCAACAGCACTGGTGCTTTTTGGGAGATGCTTGTAGCTCAGTTTCCCATGCTCCTGGGTTGGCACAAAAGCCTGCCCTCCCTGAGTCTCCCAGGGCCCTCTTGTTACCCCAGAAGTGCACCATTCCCCCTCCAGGGAGCACCAACCCCCAGAGGAGGCAGAAAGGGACAGAAATGTCAGTGGCTGAAGTCCCTGGAAATTAAATTTACCACCCATGAGGATTCTGCTCATTCTCTAAACTTGCCCTGCCCAGCTGGACACCTGGGCTCCAGGACGGGGTGGGTGGGTGGGGGGGGGAACCAGCCCTAGCTGGAGTGACCTCCCGCAGCTTCCCTTTTAAGGACACTCAGGTCTGATCCCCACCCTCTCCTCCCAAAGCTGCTTCTCCCTTTCAGTAACTCTTCCTATGGATGGGTGATTCCAGGCAAAACCCTTCCTAGAGGAGGCGATTTCAATACGAGGACCCACTAGCAAATGCCGGCCCCTCCAGCAGAGTTCACAACCACCCCACCCCAGGATCTCCAGGCTTCCTTTGAAAGAGCAGCCTCTGCCAGGAGGGAAGACTGCCAGTGGGAGCACCCCCGTGGGCCGGAGGGCTCGGAGGTGGAGATTTTGTGAGTGCGAGTACGTGAGCGGGTCTGTGGAGGGGCACGGTAGGACTGCATTTCAGTTGCCCAGACTTGGGCTGCCTTCGAGCCCCTGAAGCGCAGCCTACTTCAGTAACTCCTTTCTCTTTAAATTCTTTTTCCACTTGGTCAGCACTTTTCCACACCAGGTGTTCTTTGCCCTAATTGTTTCTGGAGGAAGAGGGTGGACCCAAGAGACCAAACGCATTTACTCACACCTGGGAGGGCGGGGGTGGGCTATAGATGTGGGGTGCCTTACTGAAGGACTGAGGCCCAGCAAGTGGCAGTGGTCTGAGTCTCCCACTGTGTGTGTGTTGGTGGGGGGGTGTCATGCATCCCCTGCCCACAGAGGACAGCCTGGGACCCACCTCTCCTGCTGGATCTCTCTGGCATCACACCCACGATACCCACAGTGGGAGGGGAGGCATGGGAAGAAGATCATAAGATATACAGAAGGCCTGGTTGGCTCAGTGCATTAAGTCTCTGCTTTCAGCTCGGGTCATGATCTCAGGGTCCTGGGATCGAGCCCCGCATCAGCTCTCTGCTCAGCAGGGAGCCTGCTTCCGTGTCTCTCTCTGCCTGCCTCTCTGCCTACTTGTGCTCTCTCTGTGTCAAATAAATAAATCTTAAAAAAAATATATATATATATATATACCGAAGGTTGGATGCATCCGTGGCTCAAGGCATGCCAAAGGACAGGGACATTCTGACACACGATGCCAACCCCTCTAAGATGGGGACCCTTGAGGTGTGCTCCAACAGCCAGAGCTGCTCTGCAAACTGTGTGCAAAAGTCTGAGACCAGATAATACAAACACAGAGAGTGAACTTAGAAATGTTAATAGAGCCCCAAGTGTGTGATGACTGGGCTTTTCCTGTGGACGGCAGGTATAGACTGGCTTGAATGTGTGTGGTGGGTAGACCTGCTGTCCTGCGCAATAGGACTGCTTGCCGGTCTGTGATAGACCAGAAGTGGAACAGGTCCTGTACCCCAGATTGTTGGAGAGGCAATGCCCCCTAAGGAATGCCCACCGATGAAACCATGTGGATGGTGACAAATAGCACGGGGATGACCCCCAACTGGGCCTGTTCTCTTTGTCCACATACTTCTGGGGGCTGCAAAGATGGGAGGCAAGGGTGGTGGGAGCCACTTCCTTCAAGAGACCTCCAAAAGTTAGAACAGACAGTGCCAGGCAGGACTGACCCGGCCAACCATGGCTCATCTGGGCAGCAGGATCCTGCCTTGTTTGCCCTGGGGACTTGGGTTTGGGAATCACGAATGAGTAAGAGTCTGTGAGTGATAAGGCTGGTATAGGTGAGAGAAGTTTGCTGTGGTTGTTTTGTTTGGGAGGGTTCTCAGATTGCTAGGGGCAGACAGGCAAGTCCTCACACCACAAGCTGCTCTCCCGGGATTTCCGGCACACGGAGCCATGGTCTGAAGGCTGGGTGGTGAGTTCGTTCCCTCGAATCTCCCTCTCACAGAAACTGGAAGCGTTCTGGTTTAGAGGACTATCACAAGAGGCAACAGGCTTATGCTGCAGTGTGGGGGTCTCAGGCAAGAGATGAGAATGGACTTCAAGGCACTAAGGAATATATCCTACAAGAATAGGGGGCCAGGAGAAATTGTGGGGTTAGCTCTTCTTAAAGAAAATACCTCTTAACACCGGGAGATTCCTTTGTTTTCCAGGGATGGTTTTGAAATGTCACCAAAGGAAGAGAGAGGCATGGCCAAGAATCCCTCCAACCACAGAATCCTTACAACCTCAAAAATTCATCTCAGGGGGCGCCTGGGTAGTTCAGTGGGTTAAGCCTCTGTCTTCGGCTCAGGTCATGATCTCAGGGTCCTGGGATCGAGCCCCACATGGGGCTCTCTGCTCAGCAGGGAGCCGGCTTCCCCACCCCCTCTCTCGCTCTGCCTACTTGTGATCTCTGTCTGTCAAATAAATAAATAAAATCTTAAAAAAAAATTCATCTCAGTCCCCCCCTGGACATTTGGAAGGGCTGTGGCTTCACTTTCCTCTTCAAGAGAGGTGAGGGACCAAGCAGGTACACGGGGAGGGGCAGGACCAGTGCCAGCAGGTGCGAATCCTAGAGAGCACTAGTTCATCCCCTTTCTTTTACTATTCCAGCACCGTCCTCCCCCTATTACCATGAGGAAACTCAAGTCTAGGGCACAAGTAGACGTGGCCCACATCACTCAGTGACAGAGCGTTGTCTTGTCTCCTGAATGTTTCTGATAATTATCAACCTAATGATGGATTGTCTTTGTACAGGGTGTACGCTCTGCGGAGCACACTCATACCCACTCGGTCATTTAATCAGGAAAGGGGCGGGTGTATGTGCACGAGCACCTCATTTAGAAAGGGCTGTCAGTGGGAGACTCTTCCTCACTACCCACCGCCCCCCAAGTACCTCCTAGATTTCTGCTGTCCTCTCTGTCATGGAAAGAATCGTTTTATTCTATAAATATTCGGACTGAAAGCCATACGCCTCTCTAAAAGGCTTCTGCCTGTTGCTGACTAGAACCTCACTTCTTGGTTGTGATGAGCACAGTTTCTTTACCCTTGGCTACTGAGGACTCAGTAGGGTGGAGATGGTGAGGAATGAGTTGGTTGAGAAGGACTTTCTAGTCTTGGGTCAGTTACTCATTCTTCCTTATGAGAGGCACTAGCCTATCTGTACTCCCCTTCATGGTCATGACCATTCCTTCCTAAAGCCATGTTGGAAGTTCACAGGGTGAAGGGCAAAAGGCTTCCCAAAGAGCTAAGATGACTTGGAGGTCCTTCTGGAGGTGGGGCAAGTGTTAGCCATTCTGCCTCACCAACAGGACAACGAGTGACCGGAAAGGACCACAGACAAAGCTCAGTCTCCCCCCCACCCCCCATCTCTAGGTCCCTGTCCTCCCCTCGGTCCCCTCACAGAATTCTTCCTTCCCTTATCTCCGAGCAGGACAAGGGTGCCAAGGAATTTGCCCCACTATCATCTGGGTTTGCCAACTCCACCCCAGGGTCCCATCAAAGAGTTAGTGGGGTGGTGATGGGTGCATTAGTGAGGCTGGCTCAGGATGAGAGAAGGGAAGGAGAAAATTCTCTCTGAGGCCAGATTCTCACCCTCCCCAGTTCACCGGAGTCCCTGCTCTCCCCCAGCAAGGATGTTTTGGCCCCAGACCAGGCTTCTGGCTCTTGGACTATACCAATCCACCTTTCAGGGGTTTGGCTTCCCGCCAGCCCCTTTGGCTGGTGCCCCCCTCCATCATCTTGGCACCTGTCCTGATGCTACCAGTCTCTTGTGTCCTCTGTCACTGGCTCCTGTGTTGGTCCCCAGTCTCCCACCACCATCTTTGGGTAGAAAGTCACTAGAAAGACCCGGATTTAACTGTATCATTTGCTAGGTATGGGATCTTGGGAAAATCAGCCTCAAATCCCTCAGCTTCAAAGTGGGATGATGACACCTACCCATACAGAATTGTCACAAAGGCCGAACGCATTAGGTGTTTGAATGTGGTCTTTTAGACACAATTATCACCTTCATCCCTTCCACAATGATTTCCTGTGATAGAAGGAAAGCCCCTTGAGGACATGGATGGTTTCTTCATCTTTCTGAGCCCTGGGTCTACACTAGCGTACTCCTTGGCTGTTGGTTATGAGACAACCAGCCAGGTCGGAGAGAGGGCTCAGAGGAAAACAGAACAAGGAGGCTGGTGGTGTCCAAGGGGACATGAAGAAGGCAACTGGGAAGAAGGGACCAGGGAGAAGCTGAGGGTGATGTACCAGAGAGGGAGGGCTCAGCTCTGAGGAAGCCTTTCCAAAAACGCAGGGCATGGGACACAATAGCAGGGAATTTGGAAAAGCGGAACATGTGCACTGTTTTCAAGATTCAGCTCCTAGAGATTACCCAGCCCAAATCCTTCCTTTATGGGAGGGAAAGAAAGGTCCTGGTGGGGAAGCTTTTGCCCAATAATCTGCAAGGAGCAAAAGGCAGAGCCAAGAGTCTCATTAGGAGGGGCGCCTGGGTGGCTCAGTAGGTTAAAGCCTCTGCCTTCGGTTCAGGTCATGATCCCAGGGTCCTGGGATTGACCCCCGCATTGGGCTCTCTGCTCAGCAGGGCCCCTCTGCCTGCTGCTCTGCCTACTTGTGATCTCTGTCTGTCAAATAAATAAATAAATAAATAAAATCTTAAAAAAAAAAAAAAAAAGAATCTCATTAGGAGTCAGATAGGCCCCAGTTTGATTCCTGGTTAGAAGCTGTACAATCCTGGGCGAGACAGTTTCTCATTCTTCAGCCACAGTTTCCTCCTTGCTAAAAACGGGGATTGTAAGAATGAAATGCGATGATGCCTGTGAAATCTGAGGCCCACGTCCTTATCCTCAGGTATGGGGAAGAGGCTACGTGAATGTGGCTGGAGTTTCTCTCCTTCTTCCCAAGCCCAGCGTATCTGTCCGTTTGAGGCCACTCTGTGACCTGTGTGGTCAAAAGTCACAGGGTTAGCTGTATGGGCACTTGGGGTTTGTCAGTCACAGACCCGGGGGCTTTCAAAGTGTGGGTAAGCCTGCATTTTCTTATCAACCGCTCAGTTGAGAACAGGAAAAAAAAATGCTGTCAGCTTCAAGGATGAAGGGAAAATAACAGTAAGGGAACTAAAAGAAAGGATAGAAAAGCTGATGATTTGGAAATCTAAACACTTGGCTCCAGTCCTCTGGGGGTGGGGGGCAAGGGTGGGGGAGAAGGACTGAACAGGGGATTGGGAACTCTTCTGGGGACTCGTGCTGCCGCAAAGACACTCAGAGACCTTGAGCACTCAGTCTGTCCTCGGTCCTCCGTGCCTCAGCTCCTTATAAGCAGGAGGAAAGGGAAGAATGAGGGAGATGCCTGCCAGGTGTCTGCCAGCCAGGAGGTCTGTGTCTGGACCTGAGGAGGCTCTTCTTCGCAGTCCTAGCCTGTGCAGATGGGGAAATGACTTCCCTTTCCCAGCTCCCAACCCTTGTGCCCCTTGGGGATTTCACACAACACAGAAGGTGCTCTCAGAGAGCTGGGGGTTTCTAGGTCACCTTTTGTTTGTAGTTCCTTTAAAACTCAGAGACAAACCACCCCCTAATTCACGCACTGCTGGGAAGGGGAATCTGCCTTTTAAAAATCCAAAGGAAGCCATTTAACCAAGTTGGTAACCATTGTGACTCATAATAAGCTTTTCTCTGTAAAAAAAAAAAATGAGTCAGAATGACTTTCCAGGAAGTTTGGTTACTTTAATTAGCTACCTCTTTTTTCTTGCCCTTAAAAACATACAGTAATTTGCTGATCACCTAAGTATGGATGTTAGCCGGCCACGGCGCTGAGTCCCTAGAAGGGAAGACTCTAGGGGTGGAGAAGTCTCCAGACAGCGCAGAGCATGGACTTCTTGGTCTTGGAGTTGAGGAAGACCCACACAGAATCCCTTTTTGAATGGGAAATGAGAAAAACCAGCCTCCCAGGCTGACCCACTTGGCCTGACCCAACGGGAGAAGGGCATCGCAGCTACCTGGGGTCACAAAGTGCTCAGCTGCGCTGCTCCTTCTGCAAACTACAGAATCACAGGTCCTCGAC
Source organism: Lutra lutra (assembly GCF_902655055.1). Classification (NCBI taxonomy): domain Eukaryota; kingdom Metazoa; phylum Chordata; class Mammalia; order Carnivora; family Mustelidae; genus Lutra; species Lutra lutra. The sequence goes on along the minus strand of NC_062287.1, from coordinate 16,098,787 downwards.
GATGCCATTGGATGTGATGATGATCAGAGCTGCCATGTGTCAAGCGCTGTGCTAAGGGCTCTAAACATCATCTCAGCGACATTAATTGCCCCTCTCTACAGAAGAGATGAGGTTAAGCTAACTTAGCAGATCATACAGCTGGGGAGCAGCTAAGCTGTGATTTTATTTTATTTTAAGATTTTATTTATTTATTTGACAGACAGAGATCACAAGTAGGCAGAGCAGCAGGCAGAGGGGCTCTGCTGAGCAGAGAGCCCAATGCAGGGCTTGATCCCAGGACCCTGGGATCATGACCTGAGCCGAAGGCAGAGGCTTTAACCCACTGAGCCACCCAGGCGCCCTAAGCTGTGATTTTAAATCCATACCCTTCAAAGATCATCTGTTCTTGCCTCCTAAGGAGGCAAAGTGGCTGGGATAAGGTCACGTACGGAACTGGGAGTAACTGGGATGGCAATCAGATTCCCAAAGTGCTAACTTATGTCCGGATTCTTTTTCCTTTGACTTAGTCTATGCACAGCTCTCAGAGTTCCAGAGAAGAGGCCAGAACCTGGGCGAATCATCTCTAACAGCTTCATCTTCCAAACCCCCACCTAGGACCTGAACTCCCTTTCTCTCCTGGCTCACCTTTTAGGGTTTCATGTAGCTCCTTCCCACTCCCAACACGGTTACCCTGACTTGACCGCTTAACTAGTCACAGAATACCAGTGTGGTCTTGTTGCCACATGGCCACTCTCTTAGCTCTGTCCACACACACCTGGGGTAGTATGCCTGGCCCAGGTGAATAGAACTCTTTTTTTTTTTAAGATTTTATTTATTCATTTGACAGAGAGAGAGATCACGAGTAGGCAGGGAGGCAGGCAGAGAGAGAGGAGGAAGCAGACCCTCCACGGAGCAGAGAGCCCAATGCGGGGCTCGATCCCAGGACCCTGGGATCATGACCCGAGCCGAAGGCAGAGGCTTTAACCCACTGAGCCACCCAGGCGCCCCTGAACAGAACTCTTGATGCTTCCAACAGCCTGTTACCAGGAGAGGGCAGCCCAGGGTCTCCTGCAAAGCTGATTCTGGAGTCTGATTCCTCTCCAGGGCAGAGTGTCAGAGCCATGACTGCCTATCACTCTCCAGCTGTACTGATTTTATGTTTTTTTTTTTTTTTTAACGATTTTATTTAGAGATGGAGAGACAGAGAGCGAATGAACAGAGAGAGAGAGAGAATCCCAAGCAGACTCCATGCTGAGCACAGAACCCCAGGCAGGGCTGGATCCCACGACCCTGAGACCATTACCTGAGCCGAGATCCGGGATTGGGTGCCTCACCGACTGAGCCACCCAGGCAACCCCACCTGAAACTGATTTTAAAGCCTTGCTCCAGTTCTCCAGGCTGGAGGAAATTCTGTTCTCCATTGGCGAGAACAAGTATCCCCCTCCACAGACCCTCAGTATAACATACTCAGCAATTAACTCAATTGAAAAATGAGCGCAACCGGCCCACACTCTCCCAGCCCAGCTATCGCTACTCACAGAGAAAGACGTAGAACCTACAGCTCTCACGTGTATTGCTACCTGTGCAATAGGATTGTTTTAATATTAAATTGGGGAGCAGAAAAGTTTATGGTAAGTGTATCCTGCAGATGCCCTCCCCAGGACCCCCAATTATCTTACCCCTGACCCAAGCTTCAAGAATGGGATTAGACTGCACCTGAAGACTTGGGAAAAGAGTTTAGCTCTGGGGGACATTGATTCTCTTCCACTTCTAATTTCTATGTCTCTAATGATCCAGATGAAAGACTAATTGAGGTCTTGTTGGAAGGCTATTAAAGTTATTTGGTGGTGTTACAATTTATGCTCATGTTTCTTTAAGTTCTTTTTAATTATATGGAGCTTTCAAAGCAAAGCTTGGACTGTGGAGTTAAAAGCAGAGAGCTAGGAAACTTTCTTCTCAATTCTTTCCTGCCTTCATTCTCCTCTTCACAAAGCAAAGTCCTCTTCCAGGCTCCGAGCCTTTCTTTCTGGGTCTCTTTACCACCCACATGCATGTAATTTGGAAGAGGAAAGCTTGTGCACAGGCCTCTTGGGCTAGTTCCTTGAGGGCCTGTTGAGAAATCTGGGGTTAAAAGGCCTCAGTCCCCATCTACAGAAGACACACAGTGCTTTCTCTCAGTCAGAGCGGCTAGGACCACAGCCTGCTGCTTCCACAGGTGTTGGAAAGGAGCATCAAGAAGTTGATCTCCTCCCTAACTTTCCTGATTCCATTTTGCTTTTTAGGATCTGGCCCTTTCCTAGCCTAGTTCCGGAGCTTTAGGCCCCCTTTAGACCACTATCTACTGTTCGAAGACTTCAGGGTCACATCCTATGTCTCTACGGGAGTTCCTTCATTGCCGGAGACCCAGCTTTGGGGTCTGACTGGCTGAAAGATGGAGCAAGAAAAGATACCGCATTGTTCCATGACAATTTGCAACAACTTGCTCCCACCCGTGCTTGCTGGCTTCATTCCCCAGGAGAGAAGACCCTTACCTGTCTCCACCTGGCCTAGGGCACTGCGAGCATCCGTGGAGTCTGCTACATCCCCACTCATCTTGATATCTGCAGGGGAAAACACAAACTGATTTTAATAACAGGTCACAATTTTTCTTGCTATGACATATGTGGCTTTAACTAAACAGCAAAGATGAATGTGTAATTACAACAACCATCAGACTTTCAAATTCCTGACTCCCGAACATACAACCATTAGAATATTCATAAGCTCAGGGCACGAATCCCCTCCTCCCAGGCGCGCCTCCTTTCCCTGGTCTTTCTTTCCCCCTTCTCTGCTGCTACTGTGGGATCTCTCACCTTTTGCATCATTCATTGTCACTTCCTTCAATCACCAGGCTCAGTTAGTAAAAATTTAACAAGGGGAGGGGTACGGAGAGGTGGGGGTGGCGGGGTGGGGAGCGGGTGGGAACCGCTTCCCATTTTGAATCCTCATTGCCTTTGGGACTTGGGGGATTTATTTTGTTTTTTTAAAAGTAGCATAAGAAATATCTGTCTCCCTTCCCCTACTCCCCCTCCCCATAATAACTCTACCCTGGGAGGTAAGAGCACCCTTGAGCCCAGGCTTGCCCTTCTCACCTTTCTTGCCCAATTCCTGCCCCCTGCTCTCTGTCTGGTTCTCAGCGGTGAGCCCACTGTCTGGGGATCAAATCCTAGCTCCTGTGTGGCCCTCCGGAGATCCTTCTCCTTTGGGGATCCTTACCTTCTTTCCTACTCCTTCAGTGTGCTCAGGGAGAAAGGGATGGTGGGTGGGTCAGTGCCCCGCAGAGACAGAATACCTACACCACGCCTGATCTCAGCCCCCTAGTGCTGCTGGTCCAGCTTCGCTGCCCTGCTTCATTTCAATAAATTAAACATTTACCCATAACAGACAGCTGCCACCACCTAAGAGGCCCTAAGTCTCCTCCGGGATCAGCAGAGAGAAGCAAAGAGGCAACTTTGAACTAACTCCCTCCCTCAGCTCCTCTCCTTATTAAACCACCCAAATACTGAAGCCGTTAAAGACAGAAGAATATTTTATTCAAATCGTGTTGACCCCCCCCACCCCCACCCCACCCCCACCCCCACCCCCACCCCCACCCCCACCCTCACCCTCTTCTCGGGGGTAGCACTTTAACTCTTTCAAACCAGATAAAGTCTTGGTGAGGCAATTTGCATCCCCGGCTCCCCAGCCAATCCCAGTTGAGCATGCAGTCTTAATTTGCATCAGGTAATCAGGCAGTTGGCAGTCTGGACGCCCGAGGTCTGGAGATGATCAGGATGAGGGAAAGCGTGGACCTCCACCGGGGGAAAAGCGGGAAAAGCAGGGAGAACTGCCCCCCCACCCCACCCCCGGGCATGATGTGTGTGGCTCTGGCAGAGATTTAAATTATGGCCCCTGGGGGTGTAGTGACTGCGGTGTGGGAGGGGTGACTGCCATGCCAAGCAAGACAGAGACCGAGGCTCAGGGGCTCTCCAGCTCTTAGAACACTCCAGAAACAGGATGGAGTAAGCAGCCATGGGAACCACTGTGATCTGAGGAATATTTTTGAGACCCACCAAGGGAGGACTCCCAGGAAAATTCCTGGAGCTCCGTGTCCTATGCAGTCAGACTTCTAGGGGGGACCTTGCCACAGTACCGCAGGGCCTGTCCCACTGTACTACATTTAGGAAGGCATTTCTTGAGCCTAGCCTAAGCTCTTCCTGCTGTAGTTTGAGACTTTCTAGAGAGACAGTCATACGTGAATATGCAGAACTAGTGTGGGTCCCCTGGACACAGTCGCAAAGGGCTTCAGCTGCTGCTCACCTTCTGCTCCCATAGAGAAATGGGCTTTGCTTCGTAGGAGCCCTGGAGCTGGGCACAGCCTAACACAGATCTGCTCAGCGCACGCTTCCCCCATAGGGATTCTTCAACGGCACTGGGGAAAAAGGCAGAGACGGGCCCCTCAGTTTTCTAAACCGGCCTCAGTAGCGCCTAGAGTGGCCTCAGAGCATTGGTTCTGGTGGCCCACAGACCTGGATTTAATCCCAGCGCTATGGCTAACTAGTAGGGGACCCTGGCCACGTATAGGAACCTCAGTTTTCTCATCTAAAAATTGGGAATAATGAAGAGCACCTGGGTGACTCAGTCAGTTAAGCGTCTGCCTTCAGTGCTTGTCATGCTCCCAGAGTCCTAGGATGGAGCCCTGCATGGGGCTCCCTGCTCAGCGGGGAGCCTGCTTCCGCTCCTCCTGCTTGTGCTCTCTCTCTGTCAAATAAATAAATGAAATATTCTTTAAAAAAATTAAAAACAAAAATTGGGACTAATGATACTTCCCAGAGTTCTTTTAAGGAGCAAACAGAATACTGAATGAAAAGTGCCTAGCACAGTTCCTGGTGCAAAGTAAGCTCTCGATAGAAGAATGAACTAAAGAGGTACATAGGTTTCTGGGTTAGTCCCCTTCTCCCAGAGCAAGAAATAGCTTTGGTTTTCTGTCTCAGCACTACCATATTTGTCTTTTACCTGGGAAGCCATAGACGTTCTCCAAATTCTGACTTCACGGGGAAAGAGCTCCTGAGGACTGTATGGGTTTAAGAGGCAGTAAGGCTGGGATGATGACCAGATTCTCAAATCAACTTATTTCAAATTCCTGATATTTAAGAAGGGTAACTGTTTAGCTAAACCACAATTTCGTGCCTGTAACCCAGACTCCCTTCTGACACCCTTTCCCTGCATCGCCTTTAAATATAGCCAAAAGCCATCTCTCACTCAGCCTTTGAATTAGCTTTAAAGGTACTCCTAATCATGTCTAAAATTGACTTTTGAAGGAGGCAAAGGCCCATACTCTGCCAGGACATCTTCTCCTTTGATGTACCCATTATGGGAGTGACATGGTGACACTTTGGGATTGGACAGGGATTGGAGCCTGGATGGAGGGGCAGGCTGAGATGATCTACAGAAGCTTTTCCTAAGTCCCATAGGATGCTAAGAGACTAAGAACCAGTTCTTGTGGGTAGGAGGCTGAGGCCGATGGGTGGGACGAACTCTTGGGTCTCAGCCTGAAAATGGGTCAACACCGAAACTCCCTGAGACGCCATAGCCCTTTGCCTGTCTGACAGCACTTGCCAGGGGTGAATGAGGGAGGTGTGGGGTGGGGCTCATCTTCTCAGCTCTTCTTATCTCGACAGGCAGGCGACTGAGTAGGCTTCTTGCCATCACTCCCTTCCCTGGGGAGGCTCAGCTGCTCTGCGTAAGATTCCAGATTCCAGACACAGACCCTCACCTGCGTCCCCCGCACCAGTACACTCTGAAGCTGGGGCAAGACACCGGCTGCTGGCCTTGCCCTCCCTGTGCCTTGGCTTGACCCACAGCAGCCCCTCTTCACACATCCGTGAACCAGGATGCGTTTGTGAGGCTGAAGAAGCAAAGTCCAAGGCTTCCCCAGGCTGCAGACAGAGAGTCCCCATTGTACTGAACGCTATGCTGGGGCGGGGGTGGGGGGCAGGGAGCCTACCCTTCTCTCTCCTATTGTCCATCTTCATCTCTCTGAAGGGACTGGAGCTGCCTCCTGACTCCCTCCCTTCCTCACAGGCTCACCAGTGGGGGCACTTCTACCAGAAGGAAACCAAGGGGCCCACCAGTCCTCCTTCTGAGCTAGTCGTGACTCCAACTGTCTCCTGGAATAGACTTCTGTCACTTCTTCAAGATGAAGCCACTTCCTCTCACAATGAGGCCTTCCAACCTGAATGGTATTCCCGAGCTGTAACTGGTATTAGTCTGTGAGACTTGATCCCAACCTTGATAGGCAACGGTTCATAGTGAGGAGAAAGACAGAAAAAGAGATGCCCTGAGGCCAACCAGGTGTTCCCCTCCGGCCAGATTCCCACTGTTTCCCTCTGTTTTCCTCTTTTCTCTCTCCCCAGATGTCTGTCTGACTCTTGTCTACCCCTCTGCCTGTTTTTGACCTGGGAGCAGGGAGGCCCCCCCACACCTTGGCTGGGGTGCCCCCGTGTCTGGTGACCTCATGCCTGCTCAGGTGTTCATGCTCCTGGAGAGAAATGCTCTATAAAGTACAAAGTGCTCAGACCCCAGGCTGACCTGAGTCACGGCTTGCACCCAGGTCATCTGTGTGGAAAGATGGGCCGACTAGGGTGACACGCAGCTCGTGGACCTGAGTGTGGGACCCAGTGAGAACCTGTGCCCTGTTTTGTGTACTCTTGCTCCCTCTCTTTCCCTCATCCAAACTGTTCCAGTAAAATCAGTGGAGGAGGAGTCCCCAAGGGCCCAGGACTGGAAATTCACAGGTAAAGTACTGTTTGTGAGGAAACAGCAGGACACAAAATTACTGTGTGTGAGGGGAGGGAGGGGGAGATAAGACTCAGAAGAGACCAAATTTCTACCAAGAGGGTCCTGGACTGAGGTTTCTCCAGAGAGGAACCTGTAATGAGACACTCCACAGAGGGACCCTCCCTCATAGACCCCATGGCAGGGGCCACACTGAAAGACCCCACAGGATGACCTCAGACCGAAAAGCCCGAGAAGACCTAGCAAGGAAAGCCCTCAAATAGAGACCCCGTCAGAGATCCACAGAAAGTCCCAAGACAAGAGATCCGTCTGAGGTGCCACCAAAGGGGAACCAGACACCACTGAGGGGCCAAGACAGAGAGGGCTCTCAGGGTGGTGCGGGCAGACTAAAGAAGTGGGCTGGGGAAGGGCAGCAAGTGATTGTAGACAAGTGAGTCAGGTAACCCACCCAAGGTAGACGGAAACCCTCCCCTGGGTTTAGCTCAATCTCCCCTTTTGCATTCATAGCCCCTGCCTCCAGGAGACGGTGAGGGAGGTGTCAGCCTGGAGTTTCCTCCAAGGCCAGGGTGTGGGGGGCTTGGCCCTCTCGATGCTCTCCTCTCTGCCAGATCCTCTCAGCCCCTAGGCATTTCCCTGCTGGGTCCCAGCTGTCCCACCTCCTCCCACTTCCCCCAGAGTGGGAGCCTCCCATAGACAATGAGGTGGAAACCCCCTAGGAAGTCTCTGATCTTGTCCCTAAAGAACTTCCTGCCAAGGGCCCACCTTTCTGAGGTCTTGCTCCCCCTCTGGCCTAGGCCTTCTTGATGGGAAGTGAAGCGGGGAGAGCAGGGGAACAGCCCCCAGGAACGCCCAGCTCCATGTTGGTGCCACAGGGTTTGGAAATAGACTTTCTTCAGATATTGGATGACACCCAGTTGGATGCTTCCTTTGGCCTCCCTTGGCCCTTTCTGGCATGTCCTGGCACCTGGCGATCCACGCAGAGTCAACATCTCTCTGTGAGCCTGACTGTCATTCAGCCCTGTCAGGACCATGTTTGGGGAACTGGGGACCCTGGGGCTCCCCATGCACCTGCTGCTGTCTGTTTTCAGGACTGCTGGGCCTCAGGAAGGGCCAAAGCCTCCAGATGGCTCTGGTTCCTTGTGGTGGGTCAGGAAAACTGCCTCTCCTCACTCTTCCTCCCTCCTCTTCCAGAAAGGAGTCCAGGTACAAAATTCCCATCAACAGCCCTAAATCCTAATAAAATAGGATCCTAAATAAAAGTTATGTGGTGCTACCCTCCCACTCTGAGAAGCAACTTGCTCGTTTGAAATGGCCAAATCAGTTGTAGCCTTCTACACCTTGTGTCTGTTCTCCACTCAAACCCTCAGACATCTAGGAGGCCCACCTTAACACCAAGTGTGACCATTCAGGATTAGCAGCTCCTGTCTTAGCCTGCTGTGGAAGGATGGATCAGCAGGGTGAGTGGAGGGGACTTGGTTCACGCCATGCCCACACACCATTCACACAGGGGGAACGGACTCCTGGAAAAGCATTCGCATCCCCTGAAGAAAGGGGGTTTTAGTATCTGAATCCATGGGACATGGAACACAGAGAGCATACCTCTCACCACCCTCTCTGAGACACAGAAATGGAAGCACCTATGCAATAGTCTCACGGGTCCATGGGTCTGGCTGCTCCTCCTTCAGGGTCCCACAGAGTTCCTGACCCACACCTGCACACGGATTCCCTAGCACGAAGCCTACAGTACTGCCGATAACCACAGAGCCTGTGGGTAGGCACTCATTCACACATGGGGTCTGCTCCACCGCAACCCCCACACACACACATGAGGACAGTAGACTCACCTCTGATACACAGGGACACACGTTTCCACAAGCCCTAATCAATACACTGCGCCTGCCCCAGGTGTGTCTCTGCAATTGCCAGGCCCCACTTGCCTCTCCTAGTGCCCCACTACACCTTACAAATGCCCACTCTGCCTCCACTTCACATAAAGGACCGACACACAAAACACGTAACATGTGGATACAAGTATTTTCCTCACTTATGCACTCCCAGGTCCACACCCCTGGCTGAGTGAGTGAGCCACCCTTCTGCGATCAGTGAACAGAGCAACTTCAGCCAGACGGCAACAGCTCCGCATACCCAAGTCCCACACAGTCTGCCACTCTCCAGATCCAAGGCTTCAGAAGCCCTCCCACCCTTCACCCTCCCCCCCAGTCCCCACCTCCATTCTTTTCCAGGGTCCCCCGACATCCACCTACCCACATCGCTGGCCCCTGGGTGACCCGCTATCCACACTGCCCTCTCCTGGTCGCTGGGTAAGAAGACGCCCCACCCAGAACGGCGCCCCTCTCCCTCTCCTCCTTCACCCCCTTCACCCCTTCTCTGTCACCTGTCAGCGCTCACTGCCTCCACCCCTCACCTGTGTGCATGGGTTCCAGATTCACCATCCTGCCCCAGCCGGGGCCAAAGCCAGCGCCCCCCCAGGCCCCTCGCGACTGCCCCAGCCGGGCCCCCTGGAAAGCCAGGGTCTCCTTCCTCCCGCCCCCGGCCGCCGCCGCCGCCGCCGTGGAAGCCGCTGCCGGGGCCGTCGCCGCCGCTGTCGCGCGCTCCGCTGCTCCCGCCCGGGCAGCGCTCTGCACGGCCAGGATTGCCACACTCCCCAGGTGAGCACGCGGCGCGGGGCGGGGGCCGCCGGCCACGCCCCCTGGCAGGGCCCCCGCGCCTGGCCCCGGGCCCATGCAAACCAGTGATTTGCATACGCGGAGCTGGGGACCTGGGGAGGGGGACACGGGATGCTGCCGGGGCGGGTCCCGCCGACCCTGCGGAACACCTGTCTGCCCTAACCTGGCCCCGCAGCGTCCCCCGACTCGCGCCCACAGCGCCCCAGACTCCTGGTCCAGCTCGCCCTTTTTAGGAACCCTTGATGGACTATCCACCTGGGGCCTGAGCCGCTCTCTGGACAGACTCCCAAAGGGTAAGAGCTGCAAGGAGTCTAGAGTGTTTAGAAAAGACGTGGGGGTGTTGTCGAAAGAATCCGGCTTTGCTCTCTCGCCACGGCTTATGAGCTGTGTGACAAGAGCCAAGGCTTTTCACCTTCCTGCACTCAGTTTACTCATCTGTAAAAAGGGGCGGTTGTTCGTCCTAACCCGAATCTATCCACATGCAGTTTAGCCGGTGGCGGAACTAACCCCCACAGGTGGCCCCCCAACCCCCCACAGGTGCTCACAACATCCTAGGAACTAGATGGGGCCCAGAATATTATCCCATTTTCCGGGTGAAGACATTGTCTCCTGCCTGTCCTCCAGGTCCCAGGTGGCTCTGAGACTCTCTGAGAAGATGATGTGAACATTATTTACCAGGGTCAGGGATTGTGGGGACAGCCACCTGCCTCATCTACAGAGCTGGGAAGGGACTTGCCAAAGGCATACCATTTCCTAGTGCTGGAGCCTGACTCAGTCAGTTCTCTGGACTCTCCCTTCAGTGCTCTTTGTAGCACCCAGCAAAGACTCATCATCTCAGTTCTCCCGACTCTTCTCCTCCGTTCTTTAGGTCCCAGGAAGTGGTGCCAAGGCCAAGGGACCACCTGTCTGTAAGCGCAGAGAGCCATGGGCTGACAGGAGCACAGGACCTTGCTCTCCTTTCCAGATAGGTGTCCCTACTAACCTACATTCATCTTCATCTCAAGGACCCTTTCCTGCTCATAGAGCAGGTCCTGAGCTTTTCTGACTCTCTGCCTTGTTCATGGCATTCTTTCCATCTGATACATTAGCCACGCCCACCCCAATGACCCCTCTTATAATATCCAGCATTTACTGAGCTCTCCGCTCGGTGCCAGGCACTGTGCTAACCAACACTTTAAAGGCTTCCGATCTTGTCTAGTCCTCATAACAACTCGTAAATGGGACTCTTATTACTTCCATTTAACAGGTGGATAAGATGAGGTTTAGAGAGTGGAACTTGCCCAGGGTTGCACAGCCAGTAAGAACCAGGGCTCCTGATCTGAAACACTGCCTGCTACTCCTTAGCACAGTTCAAATGCCCCCTCCGTTCTGAACTTGGAAGTGATCTGATCTTGGACTAAATTGGCGTAACACTTCAGTGTGCTTCATAGTCCTTGTGGCAGGTTCTGTGGGGCTTTTCTTGTCCTCCTTCCAGGTCCTTAACTAATTGGCTGCCCACCCCCTCCCCCGGCTACACCCCCCCATGCCCCCCACCCCACCCCTGGCACTGAGCATAGCACAGGGACACACAGACTTAGGGAGGACTCCGTGGGTGCCACAGAGCCCGTGGAGGGGTAGGAGCTGCCCAGTAAGTACCTGTTCAGGTTCATACAAACCACCCTCCCCCAGTCACATCCTCTTCTCTTCTTCCACTCTTGGCAAGAGAGAGGAGGACTTTCTTCCTGATTCTTTGGCTGAGGGAAGAGATCGGTAAAGGCTTCTCGGAGACCTCTTGAACCCAGGGACCCCTGTCAGGACACCTCTAACCTGTCCCTTCTTTCCCTCCTCTTCTCCCTCCTTTCCCTTCCCTCCTCCACTCCAGGTCTGGCTCCTTCCCTGAGGTCCCTTTCTTATCTACAATGGTATTTCGCCTGCCATCAAGCTAGAGAAATGCCTGCCCATCGTTTATATACCCCCGTGTGCTTGTGATCTCCATATGTCAATTTGCATAACATCTGTGTGGCTGTGTACACGAAGGTCTGAGTCTCTGACCACCACATCTGGGACCTGCTGTTTCTCTTTTCATGTGCAGAATACCTTTCTTCTCTGGGCTTTGGTTTTCCAGAAGCCCGGGGTTTGATGTGACTTATGGCTTCCAAGGACCTTCTAGCTCAAGCAGGCTGGGGTTCTGGTGCCTTGGGGATGAGGTGGGACAAAGCTCTTGTGGATGGCAAACCATAGAGGCAGAGGTGAGACCTTGAAGGTTCACGGTTGGAAGAACAGCTTTGGATTCCAGACCAGGTGGGAGGAGGGGAGGGTGAGGGGGTGGGGAGAGGGTGACAGACATTACCTCACCTTCATCCCTGGACTCATTCATTCAATAAATATTGAGTGCTTCCTACCTGTCAAAAGAGGTGCTGTGTGCCGGGCACGCACCTTATTTACTGAGCACACCTTTAGAAGGAAGACACGACTTTAGACTCCTTTTATAGCTGACGGTCAGGGAAATTAATGCAGCTAGTAGATGGCAGAGTTAGGGTTTAGAACAGGTCTGCCTGACTCTGAAGCTGGCACTTTTATTTTTTTCATTTTTAAAAATTTTATTTATTTACTTGAGAGAGAGAGAGACAGAGACAGAGATAGCGACAGAAATAGCTAGAGAGAACACAAGTGGAGAGGAGAGGGAGAAGTAGGCTCCCTGTTGAGCAGGGAGGGGGCTCGGACTCACCCCGGGGATCATGACTTGTGCTGAAGTTGGACGCTTAACCCACTGAGCCATCCAGGCGCCCTTAAAGCTAGCACTTTTAATCCTACCCTCCAGGGTCTGTGCTGGAGCCTCCCCTTCTCTTCTGGGATCATGTCATTCCAGGTGAAAGGAATCTAGACTATCATTCATAGGAGGAACCCAGGGCCACAGAGGGCAGGGGCGGTGGAACTTGCCCAGGGTTCCTGAGCAAATGGACAAGTTACCGCAGAGCTGAGACCCTTCCGTTCTCTCTGCTTCTCCTTCATCTGGTCCTCCAGAGTCTTAGCAGGATGGGTGGGTTTGTGGCAGGCAAATATGGGGCAAGGGGCAAAGCTGGGCAATCTCTCTTCCTTCCCTCTCGGATTTGCTTGATGATCATTTCAGTGAGATGAACTGAATGGGAGTGCAGAAGACCTTTTTATCCCTCCCTCTTTCCCAGAACTCAGAATTTCCATGAAAACAGCTTTTGAGTTCAGGGCAGATAGGAGATCCTGGGGAAGGGGAAGGTGCCAACCCTCTGGACCTAATACTCCTTGTTTTTTGTTTGGCTTGGGAGAGGAAAAGCTGTGGGGAAAAGAAGAGAGATAGGATGTTGCCTGGAGGTTAGAAAACGAACAGAGAAGGAAAGGGAAAAAGAAGCAAGGACAGGAAATTTCATTGCCTTTGGACATCAAAAGAGGTGCATGCAAACGAAATGCAAATGAAATGCAAATGAAATGCAAATGAGGGCTCCCTGCTTCCCTCACCCCTACCCTTTCTCAACAGCTGGAGGACTTTTCCAGAGAGTAGCCAAAACTTTACTCCAGGACCATGTAGTCCCCAAACTGTGATCAACGCTGACTCTATCCCAGGTCCTCCCGGTCTTCCTGGGGTGACATTTGATCCCCTCGGAAGTCACTAGCTCTCGAGGCCCCATTTCTACTTGAGCATGCCTCTGCTTCCAGAACAGAAGTCTCCAGGAGCCAGCCTCCCCTTTCAGACACATTGCCGGATGCACTATCTCCCACTGAGAGAAGGTCTTTTGGGGAGGGAGGTGAGCCCCCGGTCCCCTTCTCCGCCTCGACAAAGAGAAGTGGCCTTCTTGGCTGTGGGCCCTGTTGCTCACTCTCATTTCCTGTCATGGTCAGCTGGATTGAGTTGTCAGGGCTGGGAGAAGGGTGGAGAGCCAGGCGTCCTGGAAGGCCACCAAACAACAAGTCCCTTCTAGCTCCTTCTGTCTGCCAGATGGGCTGCAGGGCCCAGAGCGTGGGGGTACGGGGTGGGGGTCAGCTCCCTGCCTTGAGGCAACCACAGGGAATGGAATGATCCCAGCTCAGGCTTCCCAAAAGAGCAGATGGAAGGTAGTAGGGGCCAAGAAGAACTTGCAGGCCTCTTAAAATCACACCTCAGAGGCAATCTGATGGCTCCATTGCCAGGAAGAGTATTGCAGGATGGGCTGGGGGGGGGGTAGTGTCAGGTGACAAAGTGAGAGGTGCTCTGGGAACCAGGATAAAGCCACTGTTTCTGGGGAGTGTACCAGAGAGGACAAGGGAGTCAAGACCCTGAGCTATTCCCTGCCGCCTTATCCCCAATGCCCAGGCCCCAGCCCGAGACACGCTCTCCCTACCCCTATGGCCAGCCTTCACTCACCTCTAAAGGGAGGAGCGCACACAAACTCACAGCCCACTTGCACTTGAAGGTTCTGAAAAATAGTAATCATACGGATTTGATTTTAAAACAGCATAACAACTGTCTTGCAATGAGCTTTTCTTGTCTTGGGGACTGCATTGGGCCTGGGTCTGCCACTGCGATGACCCCTTCAGCAGAACCCCGCCTCGGTCCTTTCCCAACTCTGCCGGTCTACTTCAGACCCGGTAAGCCTCCGGGAGCGCCCGCACGCTCGGGGCAAGTCTAAGGCCAGCGCGCCCTCTTGCGGTGATGGGCCGCGTGTGACCTCAGCTCGAGCATCCTTACCTGCCAGACTGGAGAGCTCTCACCGCTGTGGTGCCCTGAATGCCCTCCATGGCTGGGGGACTTCGGGTGAGGGCCCCAGTTCCAGGCAGGTGGGAGATACTGAATCTCGGTTCCAGCATGCTGTTGGGTCTTTGGCCTGTGCTCCCACCGGAGGTCAGACTTTGCCTGGGAATCCCAGTTTGAGTCAGCCAGCCTTAGCCCCATCAATGCAGTGACAGGAGTCCTGGCCTCGTCTGGTGGCCATCCTGTCGCTGGACAGCTCTGCTGGTTAAAATGCGCCACTCCCACGGTGCCCTCTGGGGCTCCCGAGCTACATGCAATCCCACACCCTGATGCATAGAAGGTCAGGGGCCATTCCCCCGTTCATCCATTCAGAGTGTGTATTGAGTACCCACTGGCACTGTGGGTTAAGCTAGGGGCTGGAAACATAATGCAGACCAGACACTGTCCCCGTCCTTAGGAGGCTCCCAGGCCGGTGATGCTTGTGGAGCGGGGAACAGGGAACGCAAGTTCCTGATACTGGACCACATCCTCTAACTGAAACATGGAGGGGTGCTCCGGGGGCCTGCTGTGGGGCCCTGGGGGTGGGCAGCCGGTCACCACCGGGGAGGTGGACACCACACACCCTGGGCCTGGGGCCTGAGGTGGCTTGTGACCTGCCTTCCTTCCTTCGCTCCACCTAAAGCCCCCTGAGGCTGGGCTCTTCCCCAAGAAGGGATGCCCCAGTGCCTGCCACATGAGTCTGTGTGTTCTTCTACCTCCCTTTCGCTTTCTTCCATCCCACTGTCCATTCTTCTGGGTCTCTAGCAGGGAGTGCCGTGGTCAGCAGTAAGGGTCTCTGCGGGAAACAGAGTCAGTGCAACACGGAGGACAGCCTTTAATGAAGGTGCTTCTTATTCATGGAGGTGCGAGCAGGGTGAAGGGAACCAGGGAGTTGGGATGCTGAGAGGCTGGGGCTGAAGACGCAGGAGGAAATCGTGGTCTAGGAGCCCAAGGAGGTCTGGAGCCTGGAGCAAGGAAGCCAGTGCGGAGGGTTCCAGAAGCAGGAAGGAGCAGGGATATATGCCTGGAAATCCCTCTCGTCCTGCCCTCTGATCTCTGGGGCTTCTCACTGGCCGAGCCCGAGGTAAAGGGGCCCAGGTGAGGCCCATCCGCAGGCTGGTGTCCTGGGGCACAGAGCAGAACAGAAGAGGGTAGGGAATGAATGGGGTGGGGGTAGGGGGGGCAACCAGAACAATCCGCAGGGCTGTTACCTGCTACCTGGCTTCAGTCAATAGTGGAGATCTGAGAGGAAACCCCAGAATTCTTTATTTAACATTTTCAAGGTCTAAGTGGCCAAAACAGTGCTAAGATCAAGTGATAGCCAGTGTGATGATTCGTTCCACATGTCAGTTTGGCTAAGCCATGGTCTAACACGAATCTAGATGCTGCTGTGAAGGTATTTTTGTGATGTGATTGACAACTACAATCAGTTGGCTTTAGAGAGATTGCCCTCAATAACGTAGGTGGGCCTCATCCAATCAGTTGAAAGCCTTAAGAGCAAAAGGCGAGGTTTCCCCAAGAAGGAATTCGGCTTCAGACTGTAACAGAAATGCTGTCTGAATTTCCAGACAGTTGACCTGCCCTGCAGATTTCCAACTCAAGATGGCAACATCCACTTTTGCCTAAACTGCTGGCATTTTGGACTTTCTAGATCCCACAATCACATGAGCTAATTTCTTACTATAAATCTCTCCCTCTGTGCATCCTAGTGGTTCTCTTTCTCTAGAGAACCCCGACTGCTGCAGCAGGAATGTGGGGAAATGGGCCTCTCGTGCACTTGCTGGTGAGGGTGTAAGTTGGGACAGCCCCATCTGGAGGGGAGTCTGTCAGTCTTTACCAAATATTGGGTTTTGCAGTGTTCCGTTTTTAGCATTTCTCTACAGCATGGCTTGGAGGAGCAAGTCACAGACAATTTGAGCACCGGTAGCCACAGGCCTGACGATCTGAGGCAGAATGCCAGCCAGCAAGGACAGGCTGATGGCCGGCGAGGCGGCCGCCTCTTCGCAGATGAGGAACTGGGGGCTGGTGAGGAGGCGGCCCACCCCCAAATGCACACAGCTCGGATGAGGCCGTTACCCTCATTCTCACAGGCACTGTCACCCTCAAGTTTTTCTTCTTAGGAGGGGTCCTGCCCCGTTTTTTGCCAGACTCCTCGGTGGCAAAACCCACCTCATCGAGGTTCTAGGACAGGACTACCTTGAGTAAGTTTGCAGAGAAAGGAGCCCGAGAAAAACCCACAGAACGTACAGCAAGGCCCAGCCCAGGTTGGGGTGATCCTGCCAGGGGGTGCCTGGCGCCACCTGTGGCTTCTCTGTGTTGAAGAGGTTCCAGTGAGGCCCAGGGTCCTGGCCTCCCACCCCGAGCCCTGCTCACCGTGGTCAAAGGGAGCAAGCGGGAGCCCGCTCCTGCCGACTCTAGTCATGGGGGACTGGTGGGCACACCCCCATATGTCCAGGGCTTGCTACTGCGGGACTGGCCTCGGGGGTGCTGCCCACCTCGTACTGCTCCCCCTCTCCCCACCCCACGGGTGAGCTGTGCTCTCTGTGGTTCCAGGGGGCCAGTCTGATAAGCCCATTAGGGTTAGTAGGTATGTGGAGTCAGAAGGTTGAGGGTTGGATCCCAACGGCGCTCGAAGCAGCTGTCTGACCTTGGGCAAGTCATGTAATTTTATGGGTGAGCCACATCCCTAAAGTGTCCCAGGATCGCTACCATGAGCAGACGAGCTAACAGATACAAAGTCACTTCATCAGCTTGGAAACACCAGAGAAATAAGTGTTGGTCGTAGATCTAGTACCTAGTACCTCCCCTGATTGTTTTCGCAAGTGCGCAAAGGCGTCTTGAGGAAAGTAAAGCCTTATCCGGGCATTTCTCAAATAGCTGGCCCTGAACAGGTATTTAATGAGCTGAGCTCTCAAGGGATTTTGAGGTACACGGGCCCCTGAGACCCTCGCCAGAGAAGTGACTGCGGTCTTGGCATTGGAGCTACCTGACAGCGAGGGGGTGGGGAGGGAGGGGGGCGGCGGGGGAGAGTCGTTTGGAAGGAGGGGAGCGTGGGCTTTGCCCGAGTGTGGCATCAACCCAAAGGCTCAGGGAATCTTAATTCCCATCCCGTGCCACAAGACCAAGCAGGGTAGTCTGTGGTGACAACAGGGTCCAGATCCCTCTCATGGCAGGCGACAGGCAGGCTGGGAGGTGCTAGTCTTCCCAAGGAAGATTAGAAAAGCACCCTTCAAAAACAGCCTTATTTTAGGCTATTGAAAGTGAGGAGAAAAGGTATATGGCCTAGGGACCCCACCCCCAGCAAATAAGGCACATATAGGATGGGATGAAGGCGGTGCCTTCTCCCAGAAATCCCCTCCCCAACCCAGAGCAGGACTGAGGGCCTGGACTGGGCAGCAGGGGAAGGAGGAAAGGGCCCCGGAGAGGAACACCTCCCTCCTTGGCTACTGGCACCACTGAAGCTGGTCCTTAGAAACGGGTTCAGGAAGAGACATACCTGCCTGAAAAGAAGTCTCCCCGCCCATCCCTAACTTGACCGTGGCCAAGGAAGCCTGGCTCCCACCACAACCCTCTGGGTTGTGCAGCTTCAAGGAGCAGCAGTGGCTTGTTCTGGGGAGCAGAGTAAGCGAGGGCTGTCCTGACAGCCTGTTTCCTTTCCAAGCTGATGAGGAAGGGGTTCCCTCTCTCGGTCTCCTCCTTTCCTCAGGAGTCCCCTATGGGACACTTGGGACTTTCCCAGCCCCTGCAGCACTCTTTTCCCGCCCTGTGCTCAGTCTCCTCCACCTGCTGAATACCTACCATCCTTCTGCTCCAAGCCAGGTCCCACCTGGTCCAGGAGTCTCCTTCTGACAAATCCAGCCTGCACACCCCTCCTTTCCCGGAAGCCTTCCGGCACCCAGCTTGGCACTTCCTATCACAGCCTCTTTATACTGGAAGGTACTTTTGATGCGAAGAGGCCTGGTTTAGCTGTCTCAGGTTTACAGGTGAGGATACTAAGACCATGAACACTAACGATATTAACAATGGCGAGTATAGCGAGTGCTACGTGCTGGTCACTTCCCGTGAATGAACCTACGCCACATTGAAGCTCATTGTATAACCGAGAGAGCTGAGGCACAGAGAGGCAAAGTAGCCTGACCCAAGATTGTGCAGGAAAGAAGAATCTAGGCCGGGATTTGAACCTTGAAAGGCTGGTTCTGGAGTTTATGCCTAGTTTCTTGTCTTAATCTAGCTTAGGCTTTTATTGTCTCCCTTGCTCATCTATGTCTGTCTCTTATTCTGTGCAGTTTTGTCTTATCCTTCCCTAATCTGCGCCCCCCTCCCCACCCGCCTGGGTCCTGTCCCTGTCCCAGCTGCGCAATGGCTGAGCACAGCAGGTGCCTTGGAAGATGTCCCAAGCAGGGTCACCCGTCATGTAATGGAACACTTCTGACACCAGGTGGCAGCATCGGCCAGGAGTGCTCTCAGAACTCTGCCCTGCACCCTGTCAGTCAAATAAAAATTTAAACTTTTATTTCTGGTACAAATGATAAATACTTTGCATTAAAAATCTGGGATTCAAGTTTTCCTGGTACTTCATGCTCCCTCCCTGCCCCAGAGCCTTACAAAAATATTTCCGTTTAGAGTGCAGGATGCTGGTGCCTGTGGTCCCCACAGGGTCTGGGTCGGGGGGGGGGGGGGGAGAGGCACATATGGGAGGTCCTCACGTGCCCCAGCGTTGGAGGCCAGCAATGACAAGAATGCGCTGTGATCTGGTGTAGGGGCTACGGCGACGGTCCCTGGCAGCGCCCCCTCCAGGGCAGGGATCCCCTCCTTGGTGAGCATTGGGTGGTGCAGAGGGGCTGGCTCCTTCCAGATGGGTGAGTCGGGGAAGGGGTGTGTGCGTGTGTGTGTGTGTGTGTGTGTGTGTGTCGGTGTCACAGGCACAGACACCTTCCAGGATCCAGATGGGTGAGTTGGGGAAGGGGTGTGTGTGTAGGTTGGTGTCACAGGCACAGACACCTTCCAGGATCGAAACCTTTAGAGTTAAATAGAGTCACGGGCCATCATTTGGTTGCTTGAAAGAGAACACTTCAGGGGGAGCTTAAGGGAAGGGTGGCAAATCTGGAAAGCCCCCTTCTCTCTGTCCCCAAGGGAGGCACAGGGTGACTGGGGGGGGCTGCCTCCATGAGTTACTACACTTGATCTTAGCCAAAAGGCCGAGAAGCGATTGCCTCCATGAGTTAACCCCTGCCATGCCACACCCCGTTTCACAGTCGGACGTGATGGGGCCAGAGGCTCCCGGGTCGAGGGAAATAAGGCCTCAGTGGGAGGGGTGCCACCCCCTCTGGTGGCCTGGGGAAGAGCGGGGAACCCAGAGCAGCCACCTCAGGGACCACCGTCTTCTCCCCTGCCCAGCTAGGGCTCCTCGTCCCAGAGGCACAGCTGCCTGTGGGGCACATAGAAGTCGAAGCGGTAGTTCTTCTGGCAGCTGCGGATGCCGCACCTGTAGGGGGCCGGCCGGTCGTGGCTGTGGCAGTATTTGAGCAAACACGGGTACCAGGCCAGGCTAAGGCCATAGCGGCAGATGCATGGCCTCCCGCTGTCCCCCACCTGCCCACAGCGCCGCAGCCCGGAGGGCTCCGTGGCCTCAGGCAGAGCCTCAAACACGGAGCTGTCCACACCTGGCAAAGAGAGGCGGGGGTCAGCGGTGGGGAAAGAGAGGGCAGCCCCCCACCCCAGACCCACGCTCCGGCCCTGCATGGCCTCCTGGGGCCTCCGGTCAACCCGAGGAGCCAAGTACCCGTTCTTGGTCTCCTGGCTGATCGATGAGAAACCCGGCTCAGAGGGGTTTAGTGATCTGCCTGAGGTCACAGAGGAAGGAGTGGAGTGAGAAGGGAACCCCGGGCCATCTGACTTCAAGGCCTCCATGTGGCAACGCCACCCTATGCTTAGAAACATCGCTGTACTAGAATGAGACAGAGTAGAGAGTCAAGGAGGGCGGCTTCAAGGAGGGACATCTGAGGATGGCCAGCACGAACGTGCCGGGACATCAGCGTGGCCAGGGCACATGCGGGGGTGCGGGAGGGAGATGGCAGTGACCTGGCCCCTGACGTCGGCTCAGTGGCCGGGGGAGGGACCAGCCCCGGAGGGCAGGGGGCAGTTTCAGACTTGCACGGCAGTGTGGGGTGCAGCTCACCAGGGAGGGCTGTGTGTGGAGGGCATGAGCACAGCTCTCTGGGCGTTTAGAAATCCAGGGGAGCCCTGGGAGGGGCAGGCACTTGCCCAGTGTTCAGCCGGCTGGGCAGAAGGACCAGGGACTTGGACTAGAGCTGTGTCATCTCCCGGTGTCCTCTATACGGAGGACCCGAGGACGGTCCTGGGAACGGTGTCAGGAGAGCCACCGGCAGCAAAGCCACACAGGCCTAAAGGCAGGGAGCCCACAGAGACGCCGGGGCCCTCAAGGAGCTCGGCAGAGAGCTGCTCACACCAGAGGAGACATGAAAGAAAGGAGAGGTGCTGGCTTCCAAGGGGGGGCGGCAGAGGTGGGCGGGCAGGAATGAGTGTCTTTGAGCCCCACCAGGACCCTACAACCTGGGCCTCCCCCCATGACGGATGTCCCATCTGTGTTCTCACTAAGGGAAGGAATAAGGTTGGCGCTGCCTGGATATCTCCCTCAATGGGATCTAGCAAGTCACAGTTCTGTGTGTCCCTACCTGGAAAGGGTCACTTTCATCTGGCTGACTCCTCTCACTCAAGAGCCACACGGGCACCCCTTCCTCCAAGAAGCCTGCCCTGACCAATCCCAGCCCAGCGTCGGGGACCCTCCGCCGAACTCCCGTATCTCACGACTCTATCCGGGCCGATGCAACACTGCAGTGGGTGGCACCCCGCTGACCTTGCTCCAGCCAGAACCGGACGTCCTCCTGGCGAGTGTAGATGCTTTCCGCGGCCTCGGCGCACACGTTGCGGAGGTGGGGGCTCAGCAGGCCCCCCTGGCTGAAGTTGACGGCGACGTCCATGTGCAGGTGCTCCAGGCCCCGCACCTCCTCGGCCTGCCGCACCGCCCGTGGGTTCTTCTGCGGGGAGAAGAAGAGCCGCTCCCACCCGGCCTCAGAATGCTCTGCCCACCCCTTGCTTGGTGCCCAAGTGTCAGACAAGCCAAGGCTGGTGGCGCTTAGAGCCCTGGGGCAGGCTGGCTGTCAAGGGGCGCTAAGCATCGCTTCCACTTGGTGGAGAAACCAATGTTCAGGGCAGAGCCAAGCCCTTCTGGCTGGCCACCGGCTGACATTTGAGGCTGACGGGGAATTCTGACAGTGGCTGAAGGTGGCGCAGGTGGCCAGCCAGGCAAGCTGTCCCAAAGCAGATGACCTCTGGGGTCCCAGACTTTCCAACATGCAGGCGGTGGGGTCTCTGGGAAGGGCCTCGAACAGGCCCTGCTGGAGAGTTTTGGAACTTAGGTGAGGCTGGGGAGCGGCCCAGGGTCCAGGAAGGGCCGGGGCACAGACCAGCAGGCTGGAGTGTTCTGAACATGGCGTGCATTAGCTCATTTAATTCCCAGAACTCATTTCTCAGTAAGAAAATAAAGGCCTTGGAGCACCTGGGTGGCTCAGCGGGTTAAAGCCTCTGCCTTTGGTTCAGGTCATGATCTCAGGTCCTGGGATCGAGCCCCACATCGGGCTCTCTCCTCAGCGGGGAGCCTTCTTCCCTTCCTCTCTCTCTCCCTGCCTCTCTGCCTACTTGTGATCTCTGTCTGTCAAATAAATAAATAAAATCTTAAAAAAAAAAAAAAAGAAGAAAGAAAAGAAAATAAAGGCCTTGCTGGCGAGGTCACTCCTGCAGTGTCACCTGGATGAGGAGTGGTGGCAGCTTTGACCTCAGAGTCCCAGCCCCCAGCCTCCACCATAAAGAGGGAAGAGCTGAGATTAGGGGACTGGAGGGATCTGGCAGTTGGGGGAGGCCCTGCAGATTAGCGATCTGGGTGATGGGGTTCAGTATGGCCTAGGGCACAATCAGGGGGCTGGGGAGTACAGGGTGAGAGTGGGCTGTCAGGGAAGAGGGCCAGGGTGGGTCAGGTGCCGGGTGGGAGACTGAAGTTGGGGTAGGGTCCGGGCTTGGGGCCAGGCTGGCTGCAGGGCTTGGAGTGGGGGCGGGGGGTGCGCCGGCCTAGCAGCCAGGCCAGGGCAGGCCCGAGGCGAGCACTCACCTGTCGAAGCTTGGCCATGGCCTCACTGGGGATGATCTCATTGTGGTGCAGCCGGGTGACAAAGCAAAGTGCCTGGAACTGACTCTGCCCCTTCTCCAGCTCCCCCAGGATCAGGGCTCGGAAGATCTTCACATCCTGATGGGAAAGGGCAGGAGAATGGGGACCCTCTGGAGTGGATGGGCGCCCCCCACCCCAGCCCACCTAGCGCTCTGCTCAGGCCTTGGACAGGACACAGGCCCAGACCCTGCCCTGCAATGGACATTTCCCTCCTGCTGGCCTAGGAATTTTTTTCTTTCCCATTTAAACCTGTGACTTGAAAGAAACACACCCCAGATGTTCCAAAGCCTCCTGGCAAATCTCACAGCAGGAACCATCGGAAAGCTTTCCCAAACAGAGTCGTTTATGAGTACAGAACTTCACCTGAAAAGAAACAGCACCTTTGTTTGGTGCCTATTCACAGCTGGGCCCTCGGTGGCACCCCTGTGGCCCCCAGATCAGGGTGGGTCACAGCCCCTATAAACTACCGGACCAGGCGTACTAGGGGAGGGACTGAACTTCTGACAAGCCTAGATCCTGAGTTCCTCTCACAGACATTCTTATTCGGGAGGTGTGGGGGAGGCCCAGAAACTGGTGCCCCTCAAAAGGCCCCAGGGTTTCTGATCAGCCAGCCTCCTGGCCATCCCCACCTCGGAGGGAGGGAGTGGGCACAGGATGGGGCTGAGGGCAGACACCGCACAGGCCGGTTGTAGCTGTTGCAAACTTCTGGCCAGGCGGACTGGCGTGGCTCACCTTTCCCCTCCCCTCTCCACTTCCCCTTTTCCCATGGGGTTACTAATGGCATTACCAGCAGGCCAATGGCTCTTTCCTGTTCCTCGGGCATTGCATGAATGGGGGGGGGGGGGCGCTGGAGGGGAGCAGAGGGAGAAGGGAGAGGGGCCGCAGGGAAGGATGGGGTCCCCCCCCCCCAGTCTGGCTGTGGAACCCTGTGCTCTCACCCAACTCTGGGCCTTGGCTAACTGCTCCCAGTGAGAAGTCAGCAGGTCCCAGTCAGAAGTGGTCTAAATCTGTCAAGAACCCCCACCCCGGCCAGGGAGGTTCCCTGGCCATAATGACCATCCTGCTCCAGTGTCCCAACGGCCCTGTCTTGGCACTGGGCATACACAGCCCTGCTAGCTGTGCATCTTTCAATGTGCGTGCCCTGGCTTTGCCCACTAAGAGAGCCCGCATTCTTGGAGGGCTTCCTGAGTGCCCGCTAGAGTACACGTGCTCTGAAACGGGGGCCGAGGGCTCCCTTGGGTTCCTTTAACACAACGAGGGGGAGCTGCACCCAACTCTGCAACGTATTAGCCAGGGCCCAGCCATAGGTTCCAGCTTCTGTAAGCCTCACTTGTAAGACGGGGACACTAAGGCATTTAGCTGGTCAGGTTGTGGTGAAAACTGAGTGAGTGTGCAGGGCCTAGAAGGACGTCCACCCCGACCCAGTGCTCAGCAGGGGCTCACTGGTGGGTCATCTCCTACCTACAGGTGACTGGAGCCAGTCACTGCCACCATCCCACAAAGCCCCACGCGCTTGTCAAGTCCCTTCCCTCTCCAGGGACGTTTCTCTTGATTCCTTTTACTACAAATGACCTCTAGGACAAGGGGGTGTGGGCATGTGTGGGAAGATTTTCCACCAATAGTGCAGAAAGGGAGACTGAGGCCCAGCTGGTGAGAACGTCCCCATGAGGGTTTTGTTGATGCCAGACTTGTGGGGAAGGTGAATCAGAGCTCGGGTGAACCCCAGCTTCCTCTTGACAGGAAATCCACTCTTGGGCCACGAGGCTGGACTCTCCCCGCCCTGCCAGCCTGGGCCACCTGATCTTTCATTTGCTCGGGTCGACTGGAGGCTGGCCCATTCGTGTGCTTTCCACTTGGGGCTCACTTCCTGCCAGGTGAGACCTGATACCAGACTTCCCCTCTGAAGGCTGGAGTCAGCTGGGTGTGCCTGGCAGAACCCCGGGGGGGTGGGAGCTGACATCTATCTCCCAGGGATTTTCAGCAATGACTCTTTAAAAGAGCCTTATCTGTGGGGCACCTGGGTGGCTCAGTGGGTTACACCTCTGCCTTTGGCTCAGGTCATGATCTCAGGGTCCTGGGATTGAGCCCCGCATTGGGCTCTCTGCTCAGCGGGGAGCCTGCTTCCCCCTCTCTCTCTGCCTACTTGTGATCCCTCTCTCTCTCTCTCAAATAAATAAATAAAATCTTAAAAAAAAAAAAAAAGAGGCTTATCTGGAACAGTCACAGTGTCCTTTCCAAAGCCACCTCCACATGCCAAACCCTGGGGTCCGATGGCTGCGGAGTGGTCTCTCTGCTCAGGGATATCCCCTGCCCAGTGTTAAGAGAAAGCATTTGGACTCTTGGAGCAGACAGGGGTAAACAATCACCTGTTCTAGTCTTTCCCTCACTCTGTTGTATTAAACAACAATGTTGGCAACATCAGCAAAATGATACCAAAATGGGAATCTGACAGGGGGGTAAAGACAGGGACCGAGGATTTCTCATTGACAGAGAAGATCTACCTATGGAGGGCATGGATTTATTGAAGTTTATAACTGGAAGGGACAAGTCATTGTTACTATGAGTCAAATAGGATGTATTGTCCTGTTTAAAATCTTTACAGTAACAGGAGGTAGGGAGGATGATTATGACTTAGTTGGGAACCGTTACTTGCTCAAGGTCATGGGACTAGGAGGAAATGCGGCTGGAATTTTAACCCCGAGCAGTCTGACTCCCAAGCCTGCGCTCTCTCGGCCACAAGGACCCATTGCCTCCCAGATGTCCTCGGTGGCTTCAGAAACCAAAGCCCAGGCCCAGAGAGGCAGGGTGGTCTGCCCTTGGCCACACAATTGCAAATGGCAGAACCAGGTTCAGAACTGTTTCTTCTTCCAGCCATGCCTGGAAGTCCTGTGTAGACCTGCCCTGGGAGTGTGGCAGCTGGCATTCACAGTTCTGCGTGACTAACAAGAACCAGCATCTGACACAGAGAGGAGGGCTCCCGAGGCCAGGTCACCTTTCTGTCCCACCTGCCAGCCTGCCTGCCCAGAACCTCTACGGACCCTACATTCTCCAGTCTTCCTAGCCCTATTTCTCCACAAAAACCACCTTCCACTTGCTGACTCTGGGACGGAGGGGTCACCCCTAACTTCTGGACCTACTTGGCTCCATTATCCTGGCCGGTGTCCCTCCTACCTTCTACTCTCTACACCTGACTCACTGCCAAGGTTCCAGGGGCCCTTCTCCCCACAGCACAGAGGAAAGGGCAGGGGGACAGGTCTCCCTGCTTCAGCAAACATCTGGCCAGATGCTAGGCCCCGGCCAAAAGGAAGCCTGGCTCCCAAGTTTCCTCCTTGCCCGAGAGTGCCCTGGGATGAGTCACCCGGATGTGGCCTCATGCCCAAGGCAGATGGCACAGCTGGGGATGTCCTGGCACTGGAAGCAGGTTTCTCAGGTCCAGGACTCAGGCTAGGACTCCCGAGATGGCAGTTTCTGTAAGGCTACTGCTTGTGTGAGCTCCTGGGAATCTCTAGCCCGACGGGAAGCCGCAGAGCCTCCTGGGACCAGGGCTGATCCCCAGGCACCAGGGAGAGGCTCATGTACCATGGAGGTCACGATCACTGGCTGAAGTCCTTTGTGGTTTTAAGCAAAGCTCAGGAGCAGACAGGTTGTAGGACGGCACGGTAGTCATGAGCAAAGGCTCTGGTGTCCACACTACCTACGTTCCAATGCTGGCTTTGCTGACACCAGCCGTGGGACCTTGGGGGAATGCATGTCCCCCCGTACCTTAGTTTCCACATCTGTTAAATGAGTTAAACTAACAATACCTACACCTCCGGGGATTACTGTGAGGAGAAAATGAGTGAAAGGTCTCAGAACACAGTGGGCTGAACCCTTTGTCTAGTATCGCTGTGATCTCGGCCTGGCTCCAGCAGTGATCTCCTCCAGACCTGTCCAAGCAGGAGCAAAGACTGTTCTCCTCAAGATGCACCTGAGGCCCAGAGAGGTCGGGGGACTCCTCTGGGGCTTGTAGGGAATCTGCAAACCCGTGAGAGAGCACTGGTAAGCATTACATAGGGCACAGCCTTCACAGGCACCAGGCTGGGTGGGAAAATGGCCAAGACCAAGGCAGAGGCCCCAGTCTTCAAGGAGCTCATGGAGAGGCTGACCTCCTATGACAGTCAGTGCACCACATAAGGTCTGGGGTTGAGGTTTATGACAAGTGCTATGGGGCAAAGGATGGATGAAAGGGCACTTGCTGTCTCCTTAGGGAAGGGAATGGGAGGAGGGGAGGGAGGGAAGACTTCTCCAGAATGAGGGACACTTCAGGGGTCCCAGACAGTCCAAGGATGGGGGGTGCTTTCTAGCAAAGAGAGAGAGGAATTTACACAAGACAGGGAGATGGGAGGCTCTCCTAAGACCCCCACCCAATCTGTCCCCCCACGTTGTTACTGATCTGCCCAATGCCCTTTGGAAGCTCCTTTTGCCCTCGCCCTAAAGTGTACCCTCCTGAGGCTGGCCTCCACCACCACCTTGTCTTGTACTCCCTGAGCATTGAACTAAAGGGCGGGCAGTTCCCAGAAGAAGTGATGAGGCCTTGGGCCTGTCCCTGAGCTGATTCCTCTGCTGGGGCTGCCCTGTCCCCCTCTGCCTATCATCTCTCAGGGCTCGGTTCCAATGCGTCCCCTCCTCCAGCCTGTCCTCCCAACGCTGCCCTCACCAACATGCAGGCAGACTCAGGAGGCCCAGCTCCTAACCTCGCCAGCACAAGCTTGGTGGTCTGTGGCCATCCCCTGCTGTACCTTCCAGACTCAGCTCCTTGAGGCTGGGAAAGCATCTTATTGGCAATGATTCCCCGCCCCTAGACCACAGCAGGTGCTCTGTACGTGCCTGGGAATGAATGGACGGAGGAAGGAGCACACAAAGGAGAGTATGGAAGCATCCTGAGCAAACCACCAGGGATGGGGTGGGGTGAGGGAGGGCAAAGGGGTCGGAGGAAGAGGCTGGTATGAGGGGCGGGACAGTGGGTCTGAGAGTCCAGCCGAGGAGTCTGAGCTCCAGCTAGCCCATCACTAGAAGTCACTGGTGGGTTCTGAGCTGGATCCGAAACTTCAGCTGTGTCGGTCCAGTGTGCACCTGATTTAAGTGCCTTCATAGAGGACCCTGTCCTCCTATGGCATCTTCTGCCCTGGCAACAAGTCATCCAGGTCCCACATAAAATCTGCCCCTGGTTCAAGGGCAGAAACCAGACCTGACGTAGGCAGTAACTTCAGGGTCTGGCCCAGAGCTTGGAGCTCAAAGCTTTGTAGCTGAGTGAAGGCCCCCTGCATGCATGCTCTGGGGTCTCTCTCAGCTGCCATCAAGAAGACTGGTAGTCCTACAGACTGGTGGTCCCCGCCCCCCGCTGTCATTTCGGCTTTTAGCAGGTTCGGGGTATCACTTGGTTCATGACCCAGCGAGGTTCTGGCTGGGGGCATGACCTTCACAAGTCGTGTGGCCGCAGAACCAGAACCAGCAGCCGGACCTCCTGACTCACGGTCTGGTGATCCTTATGCTCCTCCGAGCCCCCCGGCCCCTGTCAGCCCCGGTGCATACACTGTCCTTCTCTGGGTTTGCCCCCTGCCAGGCTGCACTTCGGAGACCCACTGCATGTCCCCGAGAGAAGGCGGCACTGACCCGGCTGTGCCTGGGCTCCGGGTGAACACCTAGGAAGACAGCCCACAGCTGCTCTGGGAAGTGCAGAGGCCCAGCCCTGTGCCCCAGAATGGCAAGATATTCTGTGCTAGGCCCAGGTGCAGCCTGCCTGGGGAGAGGCCCCAGGGGAAGCTTACTGCTGGGAGGGGGAGCAACGCTGCACACAGAGGGCCCCTGGGAGTTCAGCGGGGAAGACCTTGGAGGGGGCACCCTGCTCTCCCCTACCGACTTGCAGCCTTAGAATAGACGCCGGAGATGGAAACAAACTTCTCTCTTGCCTCAGCCGCCCTTGGGGTTTTATGTTACAGTCCAGCGGAACCCTGGCTCATGCACGTGGATGCCCACCTGCTTTCCACCATTCACAGACCACACGTCTGTCGTCTTTCTTGCGTACTTGCTGCTTCTCGAACAATCTGTTTCACACACAGCTGCTCCCGTCTCTCCCGGGCCCCCACAGTTGCTCCCAGGAACTTGCTGCCTCCCTCTGTGTCCCCCCTTCTCCACCTCCCCGCTTTCTCTGAGCCTCAAGCACTTCCTTGTGCACCCTCTCACCCAGCCCCCTCCTCCAGAGAGCCCGCCTGCTCGGCCCGGCCCCTCCACGAGCAGGAGCCAGAAACTAAGGGGGCCAGCGTGGGAAGCCACTCCACCACTCCCTGCCCTGCTGGACACCCAGGCTGGGGGCCTTCTCTCTGGATTCTTGCGGAGCACCCCTGTCCCCTACTGCTCCTCGCTCTAGGACAGCCGGCACTGTCCCTGGGGTATTTTGCCATCTTTGTCTCCTTCCCATCACATCACAGCATGTGATTCCACGGCCTGGGCTGAGCCAATCTAAATATTTATCCCCATGCTCCCGGCTGGGGCTGCTTCATGGCCAGAGAGGGGGCTGGTTTTGAGGAGATGAGGGGAGGCAGCCAGGAACCAGCACCTTCCTAACCCCATGCTGCCTGCCCTGTGGCAGGCACGGGAGCACCTGGGCGACTCTGCCCAGTGTCCTTGAGCAGGAACAGGGGTGAACAGAGTCGACCCAAAGCCAGCCCAAGCCCACTCCCACAGCCGTGCCCGGGGTCTCAGGCTGGCCCCATTACCGGGAGCCTGTAACCCCTCAGGGCTGCCCTGGGACAAAAGCTTCTTGTTAAGGGGTTTTAGTGCAGCTACGGGCCATGAGCAGTGGCCGCTTGCTCTGCCCCAGCCCCCTGAGCCCCCAGTTCTCTGTAAGCCAAATCGCAAAGGTCACTACTGTTCCAACTGCCCCAGGGAACAATGTGAGGCTTTATGTGGATCAACTGCGCCCCACTGTCCCGCTGACTCAGGGCTCCTGAGACGGGGCTCCCGACTCCTCTCTCGCCCAGATTCCCAGCCCCAACGCCTCCCTTGCTCCCTGCCCTTTATCGGAATGCACGAGTGGCAGCCACTTCAACGCTTGCCAACTTACAGGATGGAAGGTCCTAATGATGCTCTGGGCCCTAGAGGGGAAATAAAGGGGCTAGAATGTTGTGCTTCCCGGCGAGGAAGGAGAGCTGGGGCGGGGACACCGGGCTGGCCCCATTACCTGACTCCTCACGTGCGGGCCTCTGTGTGACTGCCTCTTAGACCCAGCTTCTCACCAGCCTGGGAGCATCACCAGATCATCTCTGCCCAGCCTGTGCCGCGTCTGAGCCTCGGGCTCTGAGAGGGTGAGTGGCTTGTCCAGTCGCCTGACCAGTAAAGGGCAGACTAATGTACACAGTGAACGCTCAGGAGTCTCTGGGAGATCTCTTCCAAACGGTCCCCGCGTCCCCACCCCTCCAGCGCAAGAGTCTCAGGCACAAAGCTACCAAGGGGTCAGGACTCATGCCAAAGGGGTTATGGACTCAGGGAGAAGGGGTCCAGCCCAAGTCTGTACAGAGGAGGGTTTGTTCCCTTGCATTAAGGTTTTCTGTCAGGCTCCTTCCCTTCCCCTCCTCAATTCGGGTTTCTTTAGCCTTCTGGAAGGAGCCTTCTTATGGTACCGTGCACAGTCAGTCGCTATACAGGGGACAGATCCCTGAGTCTGAATCCAGGATCACCAGCTACTCAATATTGTCAAAGTCACTTCGCAGCCCGGAGCCTCAGTTTGCACACCTGCAGAATGGGGCAACGCTTGCCTCACGATGCAGCAGGGAGACTCAGATGACACTGTGCGTCAAAGCAACCAACAGCAAGCGACCACCCAGCGGGTGAGATCCGGGGACGTGCATGTCCCATCACGAGGCCGCACCCTGTCTTCCTGGGGACAGGAGTCTGTCCTGAGTTTTTCTATAACCACTGCCGTCACCACTTCTCTGCAGCCTGGGCGGCCTGGTAGGGAAGAGCCCCACTCTGCCTCCCCCTATCTTATTTCTAGTAGCCACTCCTCCCTCGGTCCAGGGGGGCAGTCTTCACTGCCTGATCCAGGATCTTTGGCTAGGACCTCCCCTGACGTCAGCATTCGACTCCAGGGAGCACGTCTGAAACTTCAGGCAAGCCCGCTGATCCCTGATCCATGGAGGAATCCCTCCAACACGGCAGAGGGACTGCTGGTAGATCTGAGGGCCCCAGGGACACGAGCCAGGTCACTACATCTCATGACATCTCATAAACTCCTAAGAGGAAAGCTCTGGACTCAGAGACGTCTGGGCCTCTCCTGAGAGCATCTCTGCTGCCCTCTGTTCCCCACAAAGACAACACATCCATCACACGCCTGTGTTCCAAACTGCTACGTTTCAGGGACCTCACATAAGGCAGGGGAGCGGGAGACTGGTTTCTAAAAGCTTCTCCTGTCTGACCTCCGTGGGATGTGACGATCTGGTTATAATAAACAGCCTCTGGCCCCAGTACAGTCATACGCACATTCCACATCTTCCAGACAACTTCTGATGGCATGCAGCTTCCCACGCTGCTCCCCTGCCCCAACCAGGATCCCCCAAGGCAGGGACTCTGGTGCTTTCTGGACGGTTCCTTCCTTTGACTCCCACTCACCCGCTGGTGCTCAGGTCAGGGAACCGAGGGCTCACGTTTCCACTCCTCCTGGGTTCTTCAGAGTGACCTTGGGCTGACCCACACCGCCATATGGCTCCCCTTATCTTGGCTCCAGCCCACAGCCCCTCAGGATCCCTCCCGCCGCATTTCTGGAGGCTGTGGTTTCTTCCTCCCCGCCCCCAACATTGTACCCACCACCCAGAAACAGTTTTGCACATGACTTTCTCCTATCTTTTGGCCTCACCCTACCCATCCGGTCAGCACCAAACCACGCCGCCTGGAACATGACTTATCCCCTCCCCCAGCTTTTGGACATTCAGACTGGGGGACAAAGGGGAAAGAGAACTTGGATGGGGACACCGGCTCGGGGGAGGGGGACTGAGAGGGCTGATGGACAAAAAGCTGGGTTAGAGCCTGGGGGTGATGACATGCCCCATGTTCGATACGCCCAGTGAGCACGCACACACAGGTATAATTACACACACAGGACCCGGATTATAAAGGAGAGTATGGCCTATTGGGTGTATATTATGAATGACAGTTTGTGTACTGAGGGCATGTGGAATGAGGCCGAACGCCTAGCCGCTGCTTCAAACACATTAGGGTTATTGTGGGTAGAATGACAGGTTGCAAAGAGGTGAGTGTGGGCTCTACCTTCATTTAACAGCCTAACCTGGGCCCTCCTCCAAGTCCCCTCCCCTTCCCTGAGCAGCCACGCCAGTGGTTCCCAAACTCGCTGCCCACAGGAATCACCGGGGCCTCTTTAAGAAAAAAAAAACAACATTGCCCCCAGAGATCAGAGTTCGTAGCTGGGGAGGGCAGCCCAGGCGTGGGGAGTTTCCAAGTGATTCCAATGGGGCCCTGAAGTTTGGGGGTCACTGAGCCCCAGAGCTTCTTTTTAAAGCTTCAGCTCCGTCTGCCTGATGGTTAGCAGCCTTGGGGCAGGGCACGCAGTGACACGGGATGGCCACTGATAGCTCCAAGCTACTTGCGGAGTTGACAACCGTTCCCCGGGCTCTGGGCTACGTGTCCTACAGCCAGCGGATTACTCTCAGTACTCTTACCGCCTACCGTGTGGCCGTGGCCATGTGAGCAGAGCCAGAAAGTGCTAGAACCCTGCCTCTTGGAGGAGGGGGGCTGCGGGGTGGGGCGGCAGGGGGAGCGCTGGAGAGAAGGGGCTGGGGTTGGGGCTAGGATGGGCCAGACCCAGGGCTCTGTGATGCCTCCAGCCAGAGGCACTGCCCACAGCCCCCTGGATTTTGGCAGAACAAGAATGATGGCTCTGGGCTCAGAGGGGCTGGCCAGCAATTGTGGAGAGTGGCAGTTTTCTGTTATCAACTCAACTGGGTGAACGGATGTCCAGAGAGCCGGTAAAACATTACCGCTGGGTGGATCTGTGAGGATGTTTCCAGAAGAGACGAACATTTCAACTGGCAGAATGAGTCAAAACGATAGGCCCCGCAGTGTGAGGGGTACCACCCTGTCTGGAGAGGGTGTGGGTAGAACAGAAAGCAGAGGAAGGGCGAACGTGCCCTCTGTCTGAGCTGGGACGTCCACGTTCTGCCCTCAAACACTGACGCACCTGCTTCTCAGGCCTTTGGACTTCAGCTGAAACCACACTGCCCGCTTCCCTGGGCCTCCAGCTTGCAAAAGGCAGATTGTCAGGCTTCTGAGCCTCCAAAATCATGGGAGCCGATCTGTTGCAACGTTTCTTTCTCTAGCTCTTGCTCTGTGTCCTGTCATTTCTGCTTCTCTGGAGAGCTCCAACACACGGTGCTTCAAGAAGGCTACAGTAAGAGCCTAAAAGCACCTCCAGGCTCAGGGCTGACTTTGTGTGGGACTCTGGGTCCGTCCTTCAACCTGTCCGAGTCCAAGCTCAGCAGGGAGGACCCATGATGAAATGTGATGTGGGCAACGATTACAAAAGTTCACGGTCTTCTATTTCTTAAGCACTTAGCACAGCAGCCAATGCCTAGTGGGTATTTCAGACGTATTACCTGATTGGTTCTTTTGATAGTCACGGGACTGGTACTGTCATCACCCGCCTTGTACAGATGAAGAAAAGAAGGCCTGCTGAGATCAAGTACCCTGCCCAGGTTAAACCATGTCTGTTTATTTCAGCCTGGACTACCTCCCGAAGGTGAGAAAAGGGCAACCGTCACTTTTCCTAAGTGGACTACGGCATTTCCCCAAAGCACCCCAAATATGTTTGCTACACAAAAGAAACGCAATGCCCATGATTTTTTCCCATAGGAAGAATCCTTCCTTCCAGATAGAACCTTGTGCAAATCTGCCAAAGACCGTGGGGCACATGGAGGCCTTGGGAACTAAGTGGGTCACAGGAGAGTGGCCCAGGAGTCTCCCCAGAAGGATCCACATATAGAAGCTGCTCTGGCCAGCGTAGACAGTGGCCTGGGGCAGGCGTGAAGGCTATTCTGCTCCGCCCAGGCTAGCGGAGCAACCTGGAGCTGGGGAGACTGTACAGAGCGGGCTTTCCTCTCTGCACCTTCCACACACTCCCCCCCCCCCCATTCCTGCCCTTGCTGGTGAAATTGGAGATGCCTTGGAGGGTGTGAAATGCCAGCTTCTGGGTCAGAGGCTAACCTGAAAAGTAGACTTCAGAAACCTGGGTGGAGATTTGAATCACTGCCGGGATTAAAATGGGACTCTGGCAATCCGCTCCAAATGGATTCTCTAACTGGGCCGTCTGCCCCCCAACTATGCTCTCTGCTCCAGGCCCCAGTCCTCCACCCCACTGCCACGGGGCTCCCCCTTCTTCCTGCCTACAGGGCAGAGCAATAAAATCGTTCATGCTGCAGCCAGGGGTTATAAAAGCTCAGCCCTAGCCTTTGCGTCCTAGCCACAGCCTAGGAGAGGTCCCAGGAGTGGGGAAGCCTCTCTCCAGGGTTCCAGAGGCCATAGAACAATGGGCAGGAGGCAAGAAAGCAGGAGGCTCTTGTCTCAGCCAGAGGCTCACTCTCAAGGAAAAAAGGCTTCAGTGGAGGGTTAGAGAGGAAGATTAGGTTAGAGAGGAAGATTAGACCGCTGCCTCCTGAGGGGTCCAGCCCCTACTGGGATTTCCCGGAAAAGAACACAAGCGACAAAGTTTCCCTGGAGTACGGGTATGGGGAGGCGGGTATGTCCCCGTCAACTTCCCTCTCTCCACACTGGCTACCCTTCCAGGCCCCTGCCTGAATGGGAGAACCTGTGCCTGCCCAGTAAGGATGGGCTATAAAGTCTTCCCACCATGACCACCCCCCAATACTCCATGGTCTACCTATGTCCGACGTCAGTGGTAATTCAGTAGTTTGGGGACAGATTAGCAGTGAAACCCTACTTCCACTGTCCACAGGATCCTCCCACCCTCTGTCCCGGCCCACGCTCTCAGTAGCAGTTTTGCTGGGTCCCTCACTGGCTCCCCAAATTCTGCCCATCTCCTCTCCAACTCCCACTCTCTAAGAGGGAGGAGGGAGAGCGGCTTGGGCCAGGCCTGAGCTTCTCCAGCTGTCCAGTTATCTAACTGTCCCCACCTCTCCAGTCCCCCAGAGACAGGGCCTCTTTCTTAGCAGAAAAGGGGCTGGTGTGTGTGTGTGTGTGTGTGTGTGTACAGCAGGAGACTCCCTTTGAGTACCTACATCTCACCCACCCTCTTTCCTTCCAGAATTCCTGCTGCTGGGTCACCGTTAGTCCCTCGTTACCTTTCCAGGCCCATTTGCTGATAATCCCCCAGTCCCTCCATTGCCTTCCCTATCCCCAACCACCCTGGGGGCCAGGTCCACCTTCCAGTCCCTCCACAAGGTTCCTTCTGGTTCCTTACAAACACACTGAGTAGATGCTGGTTTCTGTTCCCCTTCTTGCAATCTGGGCCAAAACATGGAGGTTGGCCAGCTGTCTGGCCAGGCAGGGTAAGGAGCAGCAGCTCTCCCAGAGAGTGGGGACCTCCTGTGGGGCCTCTCGCCAGGTCGTCCTTCAGCAAGCTTTCCAGCCTTCCAAACCAGAGAGGAGAGGTAGCATCTCCTTGGCTCCGGAGGGACAGAGGACAATCCACTCTTATGCCCGCCCCGCCCCCCCCTCCATGTCTCCACTCTAGGAAAGTGAAACAAGAGGGTTGGTTTATAGACTCCAAAACCTCAGGGCTGAGAGGCCTGGAGCCACCTCACTGACCTGTACAGAGGTGACAAAGGAAAGCCAGAGAAGGAAAGGGACTTGCCCAAGACCACAGGGCAAGAACCCGTGATCTCTGATTGCTGGCCCAGGACTTTCTCCTCTAGAGCAGAGGCAAATTACCCCAAGAAGGGAGTTAGCATTTCTGGAGAATCAGCACCTGGAGGGTTCTGGGAGAGCTGAAAGAGAAGTGGGCAACAGGCTGGTCGGGGAGTGGGAATGAGCGGGGAGTGGGAATGAGCAGGGGCCTGCGAACCCAGAGCAAAG
Organism: Lutra lutra; assembly: GCF_902655055.1. Classification (NCBI taxonomy): domain Eukaryota; kingdom Metazoa; phylum Chordata; class Mammalia; order Carnivora; family Mustelidae; genus Lutra; species Lutra lutra. The sequence goes on along the minus strand of NC_062287.1, from coordinate 16,063,266 downwards.
GGGCGAGAAGCTGGAGGGGGCGGCAGCGGAATTGCCCCGGGCAGAATGAAAGGGCCGGGCTTTGGGGAGCCTGCACAGGGGTGTAGACAAGTGCCCCACGACATGACCCTGGCTAAGTCTTGTGCCTCTCCTGGCCCGCCTTCCACCTGCAGGCCTCAGTGCGACCGGGACCCCGGGGCGTTCCGGCTCCTGGGTCCGGCCGGGCGAGCGAGGGTGCCTTACCTTCTTGAAGTCGGCGGTGAAGGAGACGAGGGTGCCGTCGGGCTTGCGCAGCTCGAGGCTGATACTGTCGGCGTCGCTGTCCGCCTGCAGGCTCTCCTCGGTGACCTGGCCATCCGGCAGCCGCACGCGGACACGCAGCTCGGCAGGCGCGCCCGGCCCCGCGCCCACGCCCCGCGCCGCCCCGAGCAGCGACACGAGCAGCGGCAACAGCAGCAGCAGCGCCGCGGGGGGCGCCGTGGGGACCCCGCGGCGGCCGGGCGGGCGCATCCCCGGGGGCCCGGCCGGCCGCGAGCTTGCGGCGAGGAGCGCTGCCAAACTTCGCGCGAAGTTACCGGCTAGTTCGGGGCGCGTGGCAGCGGCTCCCCCGGGGGCTCAGGCGCGGGGGGGCCGAGACGTGGCGCGGACGCACGTGGGCTGCGCTCCGCCGCGCGCCCCCCGGCGGCTCCGAGGCGGACACGGCGCTCCCGGGGCCCCCCGCGCCCGCCCACCAGCCCAGCGCTGCGACTCCGCGGCCCCAGACTCCAGAGCTCCGAGACTCTGTTTTGCACTTTTCATTCAATCCCACCCCCCGTCACTTCCTTCGGAAAACAGAAACCACCAGGACCTGCCTTAAAGAGACCGCGCACCTCTCGGCCCTTAAAGGGCTCGAGGCGGCTCCCCGCACTCTGGCAGTGGCCCGAGGGAGGGGCGGGGGCGGGGGACCGCCGCACAGCGGCTTTGTGGGAAAAGGGCTTTCTCAATCTCCCTCCCTCCCTACCGCGCCCGGTGCGACCTTGCTGTCCGGGCTGTCCCGGCAAATCCCGTCCTCCCAGCAGGGGCGGGACGGGTGACTCCCCCCCCCCCTTCCCCGCCCCCCCCCCCCCACTTTGGCTTGTTCTTGTGCTACGTGGACGAAATAATCGGGCTTGGTGTTTTAGGGGTTTTGTTTGGTCTTTGAGTTTCTCTGACACAGCGAATTTCTAAAAAGTTTTTGCAAAATCAGACCTCACTTCTGCCCTGGGTCTGGAGGGATGAGCTGATGTTCTCGCCCAGCTTTGCCATCTCTCTGGTGAGATAGTTTGATAAGTCAGGCCACCTCTCCGGACGGGCCCCTTGGCTTGCCCCCATTTTGTGAGCTCCAGGGCACCTTTTCTTTTCAGTCTGATCTACCCCGCTAGCCAGACTCATGGCCTGTCCTCAGTCCTGCCCACCTCCCCAGATCCCCACCCTCCCTCCCAGCAAATCCAGGGAGATTCAGGAAAATGACTAGGGCCTCAGGGCACTGGCGCTTGACCCACAGGGGTTTCTCCCACAAGTCCCAAGAAAATATGACTGCCCTGTGATGCACCCCAACCCCTTGCCAGGGTGAGGGCAAGGGGGATTGGGATTCCTGCTTCCTCTGAGTAACTGTATGCTTTGGGAACGTTTTAAAAATTCTTTAGGCCTATGTGTTGCCCTGTGTCTAGTGGGAGTTGCTGAGACTTATGATGTCCTGCCAATTCCATTGGAACAGAAAGCCCCAGGGAAAACCTCAGAACCTATTGTTCCCCATGTCCACTTCACTTCTGTTTAGTCTCAGTTCCCCTGTTCCTTCTTAGATCTTGATCATAGATTTGAATTCTCTGTGGCCTCCTTCCCTTCCAAGTTCACCCCAGCACAGTGTACTTATTAGTACCAAAGATGACACAGGGTCCCCAGACAGCTGGGTACTGTGACGGTGCCCATAGCAGGCCCTGACCCCATGAACTGCAAGGTTGGGCCTAGAACCTGTCTCCTTACTGCCCACCCAGGGCTCTTCCTACTGTACTCTGCAGCCTGCATTGATAGGACTGAAAAGGATTCGAGAGATTATCTAACTCAGTGTCTTCCAAATTTGCCTTATCAAAAGAATCATCTGGGCGCTTGTTAAAAACAAAACAAAACAAAACAAAACAAAACAAACACCTGGGTCCCTAAATTTAGCCAAACAGACACAGGCAGGGGAAAAAAAACCCCTGAGAATTTGCATTTTTAACAAAGGCCCAGGTGATGCTTGATCTAAGAGGTACTTGACAGAGGGCTGAGCAGAGAGGATCTAAAACAAACAAGGTCTTTCCTGGAGAACTACTCTGGCCCCTAAGGAGTTTATCTTCACATCAGGGAGATAAGGCAGGCTGTCAGAGAATAATGGATTAGCACGAAGACTGCACTCATGGGCCCTCCCACCCTGAGCTGGCAGGACTGAAGACGAGATGGCCAGGGTTCCTGCCTGCTAGGCTACTCCTCTCTGTCTAGCCTTCGAGCTGGGTCTTCTCACATCAGTCAGTCCACAGGGTCCATTAGGGGCCGCACCCACATTTCCTAACTTCCCCTATTTCTGGGCCTTCCTCATCCATCACCCACTCTGCCCCAAGCCATGTTTCCAGCCCCTTCCCCATCACCCAGTGAGATCTTGGAAGTAAGCAGAAAAGCCCTGTGTATCTGACTGCCTTTTTTTTTTTTTTTTTTTTTTTTTTTGAGTCTCTGAGGGGCAGTCTTTACCTCTATTAAATCTGGGTTGAACAAAGACAGAAGCCTCATCCTGCTTCTACCATCCCTTGACCCTAATCCTTCTTCCTTAATTTAACCACAGACCAAATTAGAATTTCTTTTAAGATACAGAATCTGAAGTCTCGCCCCACCATGTGAGCCCCCGTCTCTGTCCCTAGTCCTTCCTTTTGATTTTACCCAACCCATTCTTCAAGATTCAGGACAAAACCGGAGTTTCCCAGGAAGGCTTTCTCAGCTACTGACCTACAGCTCTGCTCTGTACTTCTCTCTCTGGCCTGCTGGACTCCCACAATAACAATTATGATAGCACCTCCCATTCATTGTATCCTTATTATGTGCAGTTCTGTGCCAAGCACTTTACATGTATCATCTTAGTTAATTTTCATGGCAACTCTCCAAGTAGGCTCTATCTTAGCCTTCTTTTACTGGCTAGGAAACGGAGGCTTGCAGAGGTTAAGTCATGTTCTCAGGGTCACACGAGGAGGAGGTCCAGCAGGGACTCAAACACAGGTCTACCTGACCACAGAGCCCTTGCTAGAAACTACAACAATATGTGCCTGCCATGGCCCTTGCTTGCCACTGGCCGCCTCAGCACACACCCTGTGCTATCGTCCCCCATAATCTAACGGTTTCATGTGTCATTGTCTTGTACCCCAGCCAGGCTGTCAGATTGTTCAAATGGGCCAGCCCCCATGCTTGGAGCACAGAGTGTGTCCCTTAAACCAGCCAGGCATAGAAATATCCATTCTTTGTAACAGTAAAGGCCCTCAGAGGAAGAGCTCTAACGAGCCTAATTACCCTGACTAGGACCAAACAGCCCTCATTGTCAGAACATTCTTTATGTCTAATCTCAAGCCCTCTGCCCCACCATAAACCAATTTCCTTTCTTTTCCGATCTGTCGCCCTAGGAGAGCAGTTGTGAGTAGTGGTTCAAAGCAAGGGCCGTTGGGATCTCAGTCCTGGAACTTGGCCACTCACGAGCTGCGTGATTCAGTGAGCCTGTTTCTTCAACTGTAAAATGGGCCTATCAATGCTTACATCCCTGGGCTGTCTTGACAATTACATGAAAGATGGTATACAAAACACTTTACAATGTGTTTGGCAAAGAGTAAAGGCCCAGTAAACCGTGGCTATCATTACTTAATGCTGTTCCTTCTCTCCCTTTGTATCACATATTAAATCCCTGTGTGGCCTGCACACGACCCCCTCCTCCCTTGGCTCACCCTCCACACACATACACACACACACACACACTCGTTCAAGAACACTTTTTTCTCTGTATTCTCTTTAGGTCTTCCGATTTTATATTGCTCTTCACCTGGGAAGTGGGCCACCAGCCATCAAGTGGGAGGAATCTCCCCTTTGCTTTTTGGTCTTACAGTGCCTCAGTTTGGTAGGAAGAGAAATGCGATGCCATCTTCCAATCTGTGAGGAGAAGACAGATGCTGACAGGGTCCTGTAGAAGTCTGAAAAGGAAACTGAACCAGTCACCTCTATCCAGAGAGGGGAAAATGTGATACGGAGCTTGTCTTTGCAGCAGTAGAAAGATTTTTCTTTCAATTTCTTTTGTGGCTGGCGTTTGGCTTAGGTTATGGTGGTGCCCCTGCAGATAGGGTTGGGTTGGCCACCTGCGTGTCGAGTCTGAGGAGGAACTGGGGAGGCGGTGACGTGCTTGCTCTCCTTTGCCTCTCGGGGCCACGAAGCGCCTCACCTCACTGCCCAAGCAGAAGTGAAAATTAGCTCTACAGCATCGCACAATGACTCAGTTACATAAACCCAAGGGTGTGGTGGGAAAGTGGTCTGGAGAGGCAGCGGGCCGGGGTAGAGAGTGGCAAGGAAAGAGAGGCCAGGACAGCTGGGTGAGCAACCGTTCTCCCCAGGCAGAAAACCCGGCAGAGGGGAAGTTTAGATGGAGTCGGTCTGAATCAGTGACTTTCAGGAAAGGAAAAGGAAGCTTGAATAATCAGAGCTGGAAGACAAGGTACGTCTTGCTCTGATTCCAGGCCTGTGATTCTAGAAGGTCCGGAACGTAACCATCTTCTTCTTCATGCCAGTTCTTCCAGGAGGCCATTCCTGATCCCCCATCTGGATGCTCACTGGTTCATCCATCCATACCTTCATCAATCTACCCATCCATCTCCCCAACCATCCCTCCCTCCAACCATCCCTTCTTCCTTCTACACATCCATCCCTCCAACCATCCATCCATCCATCCCTCCCTCCACCCATCCATCCCTCCAACCAACCATCCCTCCCTCCATCATCCCTCCATCCATCCATCCCTCCCTCCATTCCTCCATCCACCCATCCATCCCTCTACCCATCCATCCATCCCTCCCTCCCTCCCTCCATCCATCCCTCCATCCATCCACCAATTCATCTAGGGTCAGGCACTACTGTGCTAGATGCTATAGTTACACAGTGGGCTAAGGGAGATGCAGCAATTCCTTACCCTGGGATGGAGCCTATAGCTGCAAGGGGAGTCAGTGTTAACAAAGTAAGTGTGAAAGCAAATATTTAAATTACAATTGTAGCTGGTACCATGAAGAATTAGCAGGGACTCAAGCCTACACCAGGAGGCCTGGGAAAGCAGCAATGTCTAGGCTGACTTAAATGATGAATCAGGATGGATCAGCAGGGACGAGGTCCTGGGCAGAGGGAACAGCTTGTATATGGGACCTGAATCTGGTGGGTTCTTGACCGGCAACTTGGTCAAGCACCAGGAGTGATGAGTTTGGAGAGCAGCTCTGAGTATTCCAGGAGAGTTTGGCAGAGGCCAGCTCATGCAGGCCATGCTAGGATGTGGGCTTTGTTTTCCTAAGAGTAGTAGGCAGTCACTGTGATAGGATGTGCATTTTAAAAAGAACGTTCTGGAAGTGGATTACAGCTGTCCAGATGAGCAATAATGGTAGCTTGCGCCATGGTAGCAGCAGTAGGAATGGAAAGACATGTCAGACTTGAGGCTGCTCTTGGAGTAGAATTTGGAAATGAGGTTTGATATTTCTTTGTACTTGGGGATGAGGGAGGAGAAGGGTCAAGGATAACTTTCTGGTTTTGTCTTGGGCAGTGGGTGGCACGGTGAACTAAGATTGGGAAGCTGGGGGAGGAGCCCTCAGATTACTTTTTTGGTAGCTCTGCAACCTCTGCCTTTTGTTGTAATGATTTCACAGTATCTGTACTTGAACCAAAGACACAAAAGAACCAAGTCCAGCTATTATGGGCACTGCTCAGATTAGAAGTCTAGCATTCTGGAGCCTTGCCTAGCCTCCTTCTCTGACCCCACATGGGTTTCCATTTCATTGCTGGAGACAGGGTATACTGGATCTGGCCCATCTTTGTAACCACCTTGAGCTCCTGAGCCTGGTACACAGAGGATGCTAAAAAATAAGGTCTTTTATAGCCCCGTGTACCTGGCGCTCTGCTGTGGGGAAGAGAATCTGGAGCACAGGTCCCTGCCCTCAACAGTCTTAGTGATGTGTGGTCTGTGGAGAATGGGGCCCTCCAGGTAACAGGCTGGGCCTCCTCATGAAAACAGAAGACCTCAGGCCATTTGCACATGCCGGTAATGCTCCCCACCCCCTGGAAAACCACAAGAAATACAGAGTATACTCCAGATCACAGCAGACACTTATGTGTGTCCCTGAGGGCATCCTGTCTCCTCACACCCGTTGATTCCATCGCAAGGGTGTGTACTTAGAGACCTTAATGAAGAGGGGCCTTGCATCTGCTCTAGGGAACCATACCCTCAGCTCCAACAGAGATCTTAGTATGCTTGCAGCAAGAGGAGGGGGCCAGGCAGAGTTGTGTGATTTCTATTTGTTATATTTTTCATGGCTTAATGTTGTTTCCTTTATGCAAAGCCCTGAGGAAAATTTATTACTAAAAAAAATTGGTTTGATTTTTAGCCCAGCTTCTTACTGCTCTTACAAAGTTTATGAACACATTATGGCTGGGACGAGAAGTCATGTCTGCTCATTAGGAAGCTGGCTGTCAGCAGGTTGGGCCTAGACGGGGGCTGTTTCGGACCAGAGCCATTGGCTTTGCCTGTTGAAGTTGCTGCTGGGTCCCTACAGCATGTCTGTGTGCTCTGGCTCCCATCTGGCTGGTGGTATCATTGGGGCTTTGACAGGATGGCCTAGGAAGGGCCTAGGGTTACCCAGAGAGGGAGGGTCAGGTCCCAGTAGGGGCCAAGAGTGGGGATCACATCTCTTCCTTATCTGATGGAAAAGGGGGTGCCCTCTCTCTCTTCTCGAAACCAGAAACTCAGAACCACCATCACTCTGATGATTTCTTTTTTCTAAGATTTAGGTTTATATTTCTGAGCAAATGGAAAGATCCCTTGTTTATTGAAGGGAAAACAGTATGATAATATATACATTATCAATTCAGATCCCAACAGAGCTTTACATTGTTTTAATTGATTTTGTTCTCTGAGGCAATTTTAAGTTCACAACAAAATCGTGTACAAAATTGAGCACTCTCTTGGGGGCACCTGGGTGGCTCAGTGGGTTAAGCATCTGACTCTTGATCTCAGCTTGGGTCTTTTTTTTTTTTTTTTTAAGTAACCATCATGTGCCCAGTATGGACCCCATCAAGGGGCTCAAACTCACAAGCCTGAGATTGAGACCTGAGCAAAGATCAAGAGTTGGACGCTTTAACTGACTGAACCACCCAGCCACATCATCGGCTGAACCACTCATCCACATCATCGGCTGAGGTCCACCCAGCCACATCATTGGCTCACAGTCGATAATTCAAGGCCCTGCCTTGGGCCCCACGCAGGAGTGGAGCCCACTTAAAAAAAGAAAACCAGAACACCCCCGTTTATTCCTTGCTCCAGTACACACACAGCTCCCCGCATTATCAACATCTCTCACCTTAGAGACAATCATGCGCCTGCATGGACATGTCATTATAGCCCACCTATAGTTCATACTAGGGTTTATGCATTGTGTGGTACACTCTGTGGGTTCTGACAAAGGTATAATGACATGTATCCACCATTACAACATTAGAGTATTTCCACTACCCTAAACTCACCTATCATCCCATTACAGATACATATATTTAAGATGCATATAATGGCCTTGGGCTACTGGGGAGAAAATAAAGCCTGATCGAAAAAAAAACAACACAAAAAACCCAAAACCTGATTGGTATTTATTCCAAATGCCCTTCTGAGCTTTGTGGCTTCTATAAGTTAGCCCTTCATGCTGTCTCCTATTCTGTTTTTCTCAGCATTATTTCATCCATGGATCTCCATATATCGACTCGGTTCACATGTTTTTTCTAATAGTTCTAGAACATGCCATGGTGTAAACAGTTGATAGCTCACTTTAGTCATTTGTTATTATCTTTCTACTCTACGATCTTGCAGAAAAGATTTAGAAGGAGATCAGAATATGATTCGTATATGCATCGATTTAATATGAGTAAGAACAATGCTTTTTTGCCAAGGTTGATGCCCCAGACATGAGCTTTAAGCCCTGCCTCCTGCTGGTGCCCTATCTAGCTGCCCCTGAGACATAGTGTTCCATCTTTCTTTTAATGTCCGTGAAGGGAAAGGACCCCAGAATGTCTGGAGGGGACTTAATTACACGCAAGTTGCAACTAGAAAGTTCTTTCCAATGCACAACACAAATCTCCTTGAATTTAAGCTTTCCACTTTGTTCTTGGTGTGGACAGTTTTTCTCACCTATGTATGGTGTCCTGTGCAAATCCGGAGACTGTGATCAGTAATAGGAATCGTTTACAAACGCTAATATTCCATTGGAGAATATCATGGGCTTTTCGTGAATTCTCATCAAGTCCTAAACAACCCTCTGAGGTAGGTACTATTTTTTTCTTTAAGATTTTATTTATTTATTTGACAGAGAAAGAGATCACAAATAGGCAGAGAGACAGCAGAGGAGGAGGGGGAAGCTGAGCAGAGAGCCTGCTGAGCAGAGAGCCTGATGCGGACCCTGAGATCATGACCTGAGCTGAAGGCAGAGGCTTGACTCACTGAGCCACCCAGGCGCCCCTGAGGTAGGTACTATTATGGTTTCCATTTGACAGATCTGAAGAGTGCCGAATCAACCCCAGCTTTAAAACATTATCTTTCTTTATGTTTGTTTCCTGTTTGAAATTTCAAAATACCTCCCCCCAGTACCCTACTGATTAAAAACGAAACAGTGAGAAGCTGCGTGTGTGCCCGGGTTGCTTACTGGGAGCCTGGGGTCTTTGGGTTCATCTTCTTCATGCTTCTAATACCTCTGGGAGACAGATATTATTCATCATTTAGTAGGGGAGGAAATCGAAACTCAGAGAAGTGAATACACTTGCCCAGTGTCACGCCAGAAAGGAGTGGGGCTAGACCTAGAACCCAAGTCTAACTCCAAGGTCTTTGGCTTCAGGCTCCGCCTCCTGTCCCTCCTAAAGGTCCCTGTGCCTATATCAACTACACAGTTCTTCATTTAAATATATAATATGTATATATATATATTTTTTTGCTGCCTCCTGGAAACTGGAGACCTGGAAGGCCCCTCTCTGTGTTTGTGGTTGCCCCAGTGACCTTGAACAGTCAGAGAAGACCAGAGCAGCTTGTAAACCCAAGACCTGGGTTGAAGTGCAGGTGGGGGAGACCAGGTCAAGGTCATCAGGGTGACGGCAGAGGGTGAGGGACCTGGTGCTCACAGCCCATTCGGAACTTCCCTATCACTTCCTGCAAATACTGAAGGGGACGTGTGGAAGGGCTTGTGATGGCGTCAGAAGAGGACAGAGAGCAGGAATTGTCCCTTTGGCAGCCAGGGGCTTTGCAGTTTGAGTCTGTTCCAGGACCCTAGGTTAGGGAGGGATTCCAGCTTTGGTGTTTGTTGGGTCTGAATTTAAAATCTCAGACCTTCCATCTACTTGTGTGAAACTGGGCCAGAGACAGCCCTGCCCGCGTGCAGCGTCTGTTCCCTTCTGTGTAAAACGGGGATACTCATTCCTACAGTAGTGGGTTCTAATAGGGTCGAAATGTGATGCAGGGCACCATTAGCCCAGTGTCTGCCCCCAGTGGAGTCCAGTAGAACCTTTCCTTTCCCCTTACTTTGCTGCCTTCCCTGTCCTCTGGTCCTGGAGCAAGTGTGGGGTGTCACCTTGTAACACTCTTGGGTCACCTCAGCTGCTTCCTGTCTCTTTCTTGTCCCCAGCTCCAACCCGCTGCCCCTGAGTGCCCCTGAGCTCTCCTGGAGAAGGGCGAGGGAGTCACGAAATCCAAGCCAAACCCTGGCTTCCGGGGGTAGAGCCCTTGCTGCTCCCCACTTCTGCCCAGACCCTCCTCCTGTCCTCCCCTCCTCTTTTTCCAGCTCCCTGCTGTTAGCAATGACTCACACATCAAAGGACACCCCAGCAGGGATCCTTAACTGCGGATAACTGTGGGGTCCAGAATTCTGGAAATTAGAGGCAAACCTTTGCGTGTATTTTTCTGGAACTAGAATCCTCGGGGATCCCTGACGTATCTGGCTAGATTTGAGGTGGAAAAGGGACTCAGTGGGGTTTCTTCTGCATGTTCTAGAACTTTTCTTTGAATTTGGCAACTTGCAACTTGAGTAGGAAAATTCTGGTCCCACCCACAGAAGGGAATGATAACCGGAGAGGCAGGACCCACCTCTTCCCTGAGGGAGGGAATTCTTAGGGGAAGTCAGACTTTTGGCTTAGGCCCTTCGGAGCAATTCATAGTCTCTATCTGTTTGGCTCCCTCACTCGTTCATTCATTCATTCCATCAGCCAGCATTTACTGCTTCCTACTGTGTGCTTGGCTTTGCACTAATACTGGACACATAGACAGCAGGTGATTGTTCTTTCAAGTGTGGTCCTACGGACCAGCCTCATTAGAATCCTGTGGGTGCTTGTTAAAATACAGACCCTTGCAGCTCAGCCACTGGGGGCATTGCCTGGGACTGTGCATTTTAAATAGGCTTCCTGGGCTCATTAAACAAGTCCAAAGCCATTGCTAGAGCCTGGCATCTTTCATAGCCCTTGGCATTGGTGTGCATGAAGTCCCTGCACCATGGCTGCACTCAGAGAGTGTTGGTTGGCCTGAGAACATGGTCCCAACCCTCCCTTTTCCTTTGCTCCCCTTGCCCTTCTTCCCCTGCTTGGCCCTGTGAGGAGGAGGGAGGGAGGAGTTGCCCGTCCTCTCCACCCACCACAGCCATAGCACCAGGGGTGCAGTCTCGGGCAGATTGTGAACCCCAAAGGCGGAGACCCTGTCTCAGCCTGCACTGCTCCGTCCTCACTGGGCAAAGATCTGATAGTACCAATTAACGTCAACAAGACTCCCTCGCCGCCTGGGCCTGTCCTGAGGCTTTGCTAATTAATACCTCTATGGTCCCTTGGGTCCTTGGAATGAGAGGTTTGGGGAGTCCTAGAGAAATGGAATGGTTTCATCCAAAAGGACCTTTCTTTCCCAAGCAAGCCTAAGGACTGGGGCTGGCTTTGGCAGTGACAGGAGAAATGGGATCTAGACCAGTAAGAGCCAACATCTTTTTTTTTTTTTTTTAAGATTTTATGTATTTATTTGACAGAGAGAGACCGTGAGAGAGGGAATGCAAGCAGGGGGAGTGGGAGAGGGGGAAGCAGGCTTCCCACGGAGCAGGGAGTCCAATTCGGGGCTCGATCCCAGGACCCCGATCAGGACCGTGACGTGAGCCAAAGACAGATACTTAATGACTGAGCCACCCAGGCGCCCCAGCTAACATCTTTTGAGCACTCACATGGCAGACACTGGCCCAGATGCTTTATTTTTATCCCCCATAATATCCACTTGCACTCCGGAAGATGGGAACTAGGACCTACCCACTGCAGAGGGGCACAGTGAGATACAATGTTCTGCCCAAGGTCACGCAGCTAGTGTGGCAGAACGGGGTTAAACAGGGTTAAACCTCAGGCCATCTGATTCCAAAGTCTGTGCACCTGCTCCTGCTCTCGGGGCCTTCTGCTCTCACACCTCCCTGGGGCCCTGCCCTAGCCACGGCCTCTTGCCCAAGGCCAAGTGTTCACTCTGTTGGGCCCCACAGCGGGGCTGGCAAAGGGAGATGTCCATGCTGCTGCAGCCTTTGGATCCCTTTCTCAGCTGTGACTTTGGACCTGATTGTGGACTTCCTGATCCTGCAAAGGGTGATGCCACAGGGAGGTGGCATAGGGCAGGGACAGGCCCTTCCCCTCCTCTGCCCTCCAGGACAGCACTGATCTCCCTGCTGGGGAGATGACTCCCACCCAGAAGAGCATGAGGGTGGGTTAAGCTGGCTGGGGCATTACACACACACCACAAGGCCATGGGCTTGCCCCAGGGAGCTTATCTCTGGCATGACTCTGGGACAACTTGGAGCTGACTTCCGATTTCTAGAAACCGGGGGTCTCTGGATGGTTGATGGTATTGCCAGCCTCCCCCAGATTTCTGGCTTGCTTAATGGTTGGCAAATGCCATAGCCCCAAAATGTATAGCACAGCAGGGGCAGTAGAAGCAGCCCCAAGTTTAAACCATGGCTCTGCCACCCTTGAGCTGTGTGGTCTTGGATAAGTGACCAACCGCTAAGACTTAGAGCCTCAGTTCTTCGTCAGGAAAATGGGGGTAATAATTCTTATATCATCAGGTGGACGTGAGAATTAAAAGTACTGCACTCAGTGCCCTGGGCTCCCAGCCCACACCCCTGCCTCCTGCTCAGGTCCGGGCATTCACCTCCACAGCTGGGCCAGCGGCAGAGGTGCAGGGCAGAGGGAAAAGTCCACAGAGCGGGAGCTCTTGGTAGCACGGTAACAGGGACCTGATAAAGGTTAGGACAAACAAGTGGTAGCAGTTCTTCTGTAGGGCCTTGAGCTGCTGGCGGCATTGTCCCATATTGATTAGCTAGGGACATTGGAAGCCAATTTGGGGTGACGCTTGTAGACCCCTAATCAGAGGTACTAAAAGCCAGAATTAATTCCAGGGTATTCCAGACACTCCTGGTAGGAGTTCTGCTTTCCCAGTTCCCCTCCTCCTCCCCCTCCTCCCTCAGGCCTGCCTCCAGCACCCCCTCCCTCTTCCTCCTCCTCCCCCCACTCCCCGCAGTCCACATCTGGATTCAACTAGCGAACAACAGGCTTTCTGTGAAGGCCTCCACCTTCTTCTGCCCTCCGGTTCTCCAGTTCAGCACTCTGGTTCTCACAGGGGTGGGTGTGGGGAGAAGGGGTCTGGATTGCTGAGAAATCTCTTTTCCCAAACCTCCAGAGTTGGGATAAAGCCTGCACCAGGCCCCTATCCCTCCCTGTGGTCCCAATTCCGACCATTCCCTGGGGATCAGGGTCCACCAAGGAGCCGGGAGCCCTAGTTCAGAGCTGGGGCTGTCGGGCTGCAGACCCAAGGAAGAGATCTCAGTGTCCCCAGCCTCCATCGCCATCCCAGGCCAGGGAGCGAGGTCACTCCTCCCGCTGCTGCTGCTGCTGCTGCCCCTGGAGAAGTCCTGCTGGGCTCCTGGAGGCCAGGCAGTAAATTGGAATGTGGCAGTCACAGTGGAAGGCAGCTGTAACTCTCATTAAAGTGACATCAGCCCCACCGCAGGAGGATGCTGTAAATCCAGGGAAAGGGGGCATTCATCCAGGGAGAACCACAGAAGCAAAGGAAAAAACCCATAAATAGGGGAGACGTGGTGTCTGGAACTAATGGTGGGGCCCTGCCCAAGGTCTCTGAACTGGGGGTAGGGAGGCAGTCCAGGCTCAGGGAGTGGGGTGGAGGTCTTAGGCAGGCTCGAGTCTAGCCAAGTGTAAGGGCACAGCCAAAGCCCTCCCTCTGCTTTACTCTCCTCTGCCCTTTCTGCACATCCTCGGCCGGTCCTGGCGCTGGGAGCCGAGCTGGCTTATGTACCTGGAAGGGGGTGGGGGGGTGCCACTGGGGACAGATCACTGTTCATGGGCTTTCTTACCGGTGAGAAGAAAAGCTGGCACCGGCCATTAGAATTATTTCACGGGAGAAATAAGCCGTGGGTCAAATTCTGAGCTTCAAATCCTGACCTGGCCACTTGCCGTCGATCTTGGGAGGGCGAGGGCACCTTTGGAAGTGTAGCCCTTTCATCAGAACGATGGGAACTGTCACCCTGCCACATAGGCTTGGCAAAGGTCAGCAAGGGGCTTTGTGTGGCCGTCTGAAGATGCTGTTTGTTGAATGACTAAATGGATTGATGAATTCCTGTCACCCCAGAGGCTGGGATTTCTTTCAGATCCATTCCCTTCTGCCTGAGTCTGGTTCAGCCACTAATTTGCTGAGACCCCCTCGGGCAAGTTACTAACTTTGGTTCTTTTTATCCCCCCCACCCCCCCGCCCCCGGGCTTTGGGTTTTTCCCCTGGGACATGAAGCAGCTATGGGAGATCTACTCTGGGACAGAAGGTATTGCATACAGAGGAAGCAGGACTCCTTTGCCTTGGGGTGTGTGGAACAGCCCTGGTCTCATGGTCCCTGGGAATAATGAAGGTTCTTCATTCCAGAACCTTCCTCTGGAATCCTTCGGGAGTCGTGCCTCACCACCCACAACCCAGACGCTCTGTAGGGAGGCCACACCCACCTCTGCTGTGTAAGACCCCTTGGCGGTGGTGCTGGAGGCTGTTGGACTCTGAGGAAAGGTTGAGGCCCCCATGCTCGCCTGAAGGCGGACTGAAGGAGAAAGCGTGGGCTGGGGGAACTCCGGTGTGCTCTTCTTTCACGGACGTCAGAATGACCTGGAAGGCCCGTTACATTGCAGAGGCGGTGGGGGGCTCCTGCCGGACTTCTGTCTCGGCAGTTCCAACATGGGGCCCAAGAAAAGAAGCGCCTTTCTCACCAGCTCTCAGGTGAGTGGTGAGAAGGGTCTTGCCAGAATTCACCTCCTGATCCTCTGTGACGGCCCCTCAGGCAAATGGGAGGGTGAGGCCAACTCCAAGACGTGAGCGGTCCGCTTCCAAGTCACCTGGGAGCCTCACGGGCCAGCCTCCGCAGGGGCACAATCCGCCGGTCTGGACCCTTAGTGGAGCACCAGTTCTGAACCTTCCACGAGCTCCCCGGCCGCAGAGGGCACTGGTGTTGCAAGTTCTGTTTCCTCGGAGGGCCTCCTTCGCTCCCTCCCACCAAAAAGGGTTAGTGAGAAAGAGGGTGAGGAGAAAAAAAAAAGCAGGAATTAAATTGGGCGAAATGGCCTAGAGGAGCGACCTGGGGCAATGAGTCAAAAGGAAAGGCAGGACAGCAGGCTTCCGAAACACCCCGAAATGACGCCGGGCTCGCGGAAGGAAGGATGATTTGTGTCTTCGGAGGGCCAGACCGTCAGGGAGCGCGTGCAGGCAACCTGCTGATTTAAAGGGTGCTTCTGGGGCACGTCTCTCTCCCGGGGAGGGAGGCTGATGGTGGATGAATGTGGCCACAGAGACCTCCTGAGGGGCGGGGGGTGAGGGGAGTGTGCGCCAGTAGGGCCACCGGCTTCACCAGCAGGACACGGCTCACCCACACACAAGGCACTCACGGGAAGCACCCCGGGGCACTCCATCTGCCGTCTCCTTTCCCGGCACGCCCACTCCTGTTCTTCAACTTCTTGAGAAAGCCAGGCCCAAGTCCAAAGCCCCCTCCAAGGACAGCGTCCAGGGGCTCAGGGCCCGCTGCCAGCACACCAAACCCACTTCTGATCTGGTGATTAGAGGCTTTATCACCAGGTGGGGACCAGAGTATTCCAGGCCATCTGGGCGAGGGGTGTGTGAAGGCTACGGGGATCCCTTTTCCTCACCTCACAAAATGACGCACAGCCTGCCACAGGAAGGGATGGGCTTGCGGAGGCCCCCGAAGGAGTAATGGGAATGAAGACCGCCTTGGGCTCTACGCTCAGCCTGGAGTCTGCTTGAGATGCGCGCACGCCCTCTCTCACCCTCTGCCCTCCCCACCCTTTAAAAAAAGGGGGAGGGTATGGAGGGGTGCTCTCTAAGTAAGAATTGAGCCCAAATAGGAATGCAGACTCCTCGCTCCCTGCTATAGGCGAAGTCAGCTCCCTCTTGCAAACTGGCATTCGGCTTGGGGTGGGAGGAAAGAGGTGGGAGGCTGTAGTGGTGGGCGCTGCGGCACAGGGCCCAGAGCCCCCATCAGGCGGGAGGCCCTCACTGGGAGGCTCACAGCTCGGTGCCTGCAGAACCCCCTCAGCTGGAGGGAGGGAGGGAGCTGCGTTGCCAAGGTTATGACCCTTTCTGAGGTGAGGGGAGGATGGTAAATAATAGATAATAAATCTATGGAACACATATTTCTGTTTCTTTATTGTTGAGGAAAGGTTAACGAAGTTGTCAAGACCGGATAGTATCGGGCAAAGCTGGGGCTCTTATCCAGATCCACAGTGACTTGGGGGACACTCTCTGCTCCCTGGAGGGAATGTGGAAGAGACCCTTGACCCTGACCTGTGGGGTCTATAGGGGAAGAGAGACGACCGGCCAAAGACCATGTTCAGGTAGGGATGCGAACCCACATGAGAGGGACACTCATAACCTCAGGTGCAGAGAGGGGAGAGCAGCAGCCGCCTGTGACAGTCTCTGACGGCCAAGGGGACAGCGGGCAGCTCTGGTGGAGGAAGACCTCAAGCTGACCACGGGTCCTGGAGAAAGAGCAGCAAACACCTCCCGCCCCAGCCAGAGGCAGCCACAGCAGCAAACCCCGAATCCTCTCCCTGGAGGCATGTGTGGTGGGGACTCCTGGCTCTGCATCTCCCCTGGCACACAGAGAAGCTCACCCATGCTCCAGCTGGTTGGCAAGACCCAGGCCCGACCCTGTCCCAGTGAAGGGAAAGGGACCTTGAGGCGTCTCTGGTCCTCACCCAGCTGAGGACTCGTCCCCTGCCTGGACTCTGGGGCCTGATCTGGTTATAGTCATGGAGGGAAGGGGGATTTCAAGGTCGGTTTGCTGCCAAAGCAACAACCCCATCTCACGGATTTTCCCTTATTCGGCCCCAATGCCCCGACCGTTCTGGAGATTCCATAGAAAGTGGACACTTCCTGAACTTCTGTCTCCTGGGGCCTGGCTCCAGTTCCAGAGGGAAGCCTAAGGCTACAGCTGTCCCCCTGAGAGGCGACGGCCCTGGAAAGGCCCGTGGGGAAGACGGCAGACACCACCCAGGTTCTGGTGGGTTATCTTAGCACGAATTGGCGTCCCCTGTCCGGCTCTAGCCTCCCTTTGCAGAGTGGCTCATGTGAGCCTGCCTTGTCGCCCGAAGATTCTGAATATATATTTACAGTTCGTAGAAGTAGAAACAAGAACAACTCTTCTCCCTTTTCCTATTAAACAGGCCCTTCCACTGTGAGCGTCCGCTGTAGACAACGCCCCCTTGCCGGTGAAGGCGAAGAGGCAGGTGTCAGAAAGTGGCAGCTGCTGGATACACCCTCAGGAATCCGAAATCTCTGTTCCTTCACACACTCCGCCAGAAAATCCCCTCGCCTCCGAAACAGACCCAGCACCTCGACGTGCGATGGCAGCCCAGGTCAGGAGCCGGGGAGTGGGGTTCACACGCAGGAGGCCTTCCCTCGGCAAGGAACAGCAGCGAGACCCTTTCCAGGGCTGGGCCCCGCTTTCCAGACCTGGTGGGGAATGTTCTTTCAGCCCCAAAGAGGTGCGTACGACTGCGAATACTGTCTTTTTCTTTTCTTTCCTTTTTAAAAAAGCCTTTGTGAGCAAAATCCCAGGGCTCCACTTGTTTTCTGAGTGGTTTATTAGTTGAGGTGTTTGCATGCTGAGCGAAACACACTATTTTCCTCCTTAGCAAAACATTAATTATCCCACCCGGTAACCTTTCTCTCAGGCATTTTTTCTTTACCACCCCCTAAGCTGTGGGGCATGAAGCAATTTCTGTATTTCCCATCATCTCTGCAGGCTGACTGCCATATCAGAGGAGAGAGCTGTCCCACTCGGCTGGGTGCAGGTCCCCCTCCGTGCCCCACGGCGCCCAGTGCGTGCCGCTCTCCCAGCACTGCTCACGCTGGTGGGCACCATCTGCTTACCACTCTCGTCCCCCATGGGGCTGTAAACACGCTCCTGGATTCCCACCCCCTGGAATGGCGCCCGGCATGTAGTAGAGGCTC
Organism: Lutra lutra; assembly: GCF_902655055.1. Classification (NCBI taxonomy): domain Eukaryota; kingdom Metazoa; phylum Chordata; class Mammalia; order Carnivora; family Mustelidae; genus Lutra; species Lutra lutra. Next base: position 16,045,463 of record NC_062287.1, on the reverse strand, counting down.
TGCAAAGGTTTGTTGCAGCAGGAGGTGTATGAATGACCTGGAAGGCGGTGCAGAAGAAAGGACAAGGGGCCAGGGTCACACGTGAGCCTCCCCTGTGGGCACCCCCAGCCCCCCTCTTTTGCCACTGTATAAGAGGGAGTTGTAGGCTCTCTCTGGGTCCTTTGCTCTTCCTGGCACTTGGTGAGTCCTATGCTCTGTGCCCATCGGCAGCCATGCTCAGTGGCCAGTGGGCGGAGAGTTCACGGGGAGCCCAGATACCACCTCCCCTTCCCCAGCCTCCTTTTGGCTGAGAGTTCAGATATGGGAGAAGGGAGAATTCAGACCCTAGAGTCTGGGGATGGAGGGACCAGCGAGCATAACGATCACTTAGCGTCAGCTCCTCCTCTCCCAGTTTAAAGATTAGACACCTAATGCCCAGCGAGCTGAGATGTCTGGTTCAAGGCCACCTAGCTGGGGGGAGGTGGAGCTGGACTTCAGACCCAGAAACCAGAAACAAGAGTCTCCTAATTAGAGTGTGGGGCCTTTCTAGTCACTCCTGCTGCTACCCCTTCCCCTGCCACAGGCAGGACAGAGTGGCCTCTTTTCTGGGTGAGCAGCAGACTCCTGTCTCCCGCCTTATCTGATCCCCGTGGCTTCCCCCTGAAGCAGGCAGGCTGGTGACAGTTGTCTCCATTTCACAGATGAGGAGACTGCGGAGCAGAGAGCGGGAGTGACCTCCCAGTGGGAAGCAGAGCAGGCTGATAGCAGAGGGACGGCTGGCATCCGGTTCTCAGAGTCCAGAGCGAGTGCCCCCACCCCTACTCTGTCTCTCTGACCCGGTGCCTTCTTCCCTTCCCTCCGGGAGCCCCGCGTCATCTGACTCAACCTGGCTCCAAGGGACGTGGGATATGCTGTGCTCCAGTAGGGTGTCCCTGGGAACGCAGGGCTCTGCGCCCCCCTTCTCTGTCCCCGCAGCCTCTCCAGTGGTCCTGGAGCTTCTTGCTCCGGGACTGGGAGCCTTCAGATGGCTCCAGCGGGACCGGCGGGTCCGTCAGGGAGCGTCAGGGAGCTCAGCACACACCACACAGGAGGCCAGATGCCGGGCAGTGCCCACCTGCACCTCCAGGCCTTCTCTGGTGGTGTTTGCTGAGATAAAGCTGCCTTCCAATGGGACAAAACTTAAAAAGGGAGACCTCCCCCCAGCATCCCACCTCAGGAAAGCGGGCAGGTAGCTGGCTCATAAAAGGCTTCTCTTTCTGCTCCCGCCTCCTCTTTGGCCCTGAACTTGAACAAGCCGTACGCTAGCAGCAGTGAGCCCTGGACCCTGGCTTTGCCCATACTTGAAAGGGGGGTTGAGGGGGCTCCCAGGACAGGGTGAGTGATTAAGACACTTCCCTTCTGAGCATGTTGCTCCCGCACCCCTCACGTGCTCTAGATTAAGGCGCCCACGCAGCTGCCCTGTATAAATGTGTTTTCTCCAAGATAAGACCTTTGCCTCATAACTTGCCTCCATCTAAGATTGGTTCTTATTTGTGTGTCTCAGGGTGAAGCTAAGGAGAGAAGATTATCTGAGTTTGTCTTGTTTGTTGAGGATCTGTTTCTTTCTGTCCCCGCCCCCCATAATGTCAGCCCTAATGTCATAATAGGTCTGGGTGTAAAAGAACACTAGAGGTCATATACTTGAATTCTGTTACTATATAGCTTACCTACCCATGAGCTGCCTATAAAACCCAGATGCCCCACAGTCAAAAGGAATTTTGTACTTTAGTAGCTGGCCTAGGGGCCCACTGGTCTGTTCACACCAATGCCCTGCTTGCAAACCCAGTGGTGCCCCATTTAGGGCTCTGCTCTGAGTCCCCCTTCCTCTGCCTGGCATCAAAGCTCGGCCCCATCTTCCCCCTGCCAGGCGAAACTTCCTTGTCCCCATGTCCTGGCACACGAGGTTCTCTCCCTCCCTTCCTACCCTCCTTCCTTCCACTGTTGAAAGAGCTCCAGACCCTGTTCTAAGTGGAGTGGACTTGCATTCATTCACTTAGCTTACATGACAGGGTGAAGCCAGGTACAAACAGATATTCAGATAAGCAAGGTAAATTCTGGTAAGCGCTATGAGAACAGTGACAAGGGTGACGTGGGGTGGGAGGGGGTCTGAATTCTTCACCCCACCCCCAAGGCCTGCACTGGGAAGTGTGGACCAGAAAGCCCGCCTCCAGACTTTTATCTGCCTTCTAGCCAGGACACAGTGGCTTTTAGACAGTGGAGTCCCATCTTCTGGCAGCTGAGCTATAAGCCCCCCGAGGGTAGAGAAATCATACCTCCAGCTCTGTGCCTTTCACTTGTCCAGCACATGCCAGGCGCAGAGGAACTGCTGGGAAAATGACCCCAGAGCCTAGAGCACATGGGTGGGCGCCCCGTCACTGGCAGAGAAGAAAGCCACTTCTGTCCCCTGGAGGAGGAAGGGGCATAGTTAAATGGGAAATTTCGTCCCCGAGGATGGAGGATTTAAACCAATCCAAATAATTTTCAGACAGGAACAAGTCAAATTCTTTTAAACTCTTAAATAGTTTGCTTTGACAAGGAGCCTAAGAAGAGTATCATGCCTGTTCCTTGGCTTGAAAAGGTCTGGAACCAAGCATGGGAGTGGGGGAAATTTTTCCTGGTATTTGTACTCTGAGGAAGAGTCAGGGCTGTGTGTGTGGGTATCACTGCGTGCTGGGGGTGGCGGTGCATGTGGCCCGAGTATATTGTTGAGTCTGTGTGCGGCGGGAGTGTTTGTGTGGTATGTGTGACCGTATCTAAAGTATTGGCATACAGTGTGTGTGTGTGTGTGTGTGTATGTGTGGTGATGGCATGGGTGTGTGTGTGGTGATGGCAGTTGTGTTTGTGTGGTGATGGCGCACGTGTGTGTGTGTGGTGATGGTGTGTGTGTAGTGATGGCACGTGTGTTTGTATGTGTGGTGATGGCATGTGTGTGTGTGTAGTGACTGTGCATGTGTGTGTGTGGTGATGGCATGTGTGTGTGTGGTGACTGCATGTGCGTGTGTGTGGTGATGGTGTGTGTGTGTGTGTGTGGTGACGGCATGTATGTGTGTGTATGTGTGGTGATGACGTGTGTGTCCGTGTGTGGTGATAGCATGTGTGTGTGTGGTGATGGCACGTGTTTGTGTATGTGTGGTGACGGCATGTATGTGTGTATGTGTAGTGACTGCATGTGTGTGTGTGGTGATGGTGTGTGTGTGTGTGTATGTATGTGGTGACTGCATGTGCGTGTGTGTGTGGTGATGATGTATCTGTGTGGTGACAGCATGTGTGTGTGTGTATGTGTGGTGATGGTGTGTGTGTGTGTGTGGTGACGACGTGTGTGTGTCTGTGTGTGTGTGGTGACAGCATGTATGTGTGTGTATGTGTGGTGATGACGTGTGTGTCCGTGTGTGGTGATGGCATGTGTGTGTGTGTGTGTGTGTGTGGTGGCATGCGTGGTTGGGTGTGTGGGCCGCAGGGCAGTGGTGGCTGGTGCGTGCGCACGGATGGTGTCTCCCTCGGTGGGCCGCCTGTGCGGTGGAGGGTCCAGAGTGTGCTCCTGTGATCTTCCAGAAGGCAGTGGCACCCTCGCCCGGGGCCCCACGAGGGACTCCGCACTGTCATACACCGCAGGGGGGCGGGGGAGGGGTGGGCCCGGGAGAGGTGGAGCAGTGGCGGGCTGGTCTCTTGGGGGCCCTGGCAGTGGGAACTTCATTCTCCTGGGTGGTAGCTGGGGCTTTCTTAAAGCTTGGAAGCCACCAGAGCCCGCCCCTCTCTGCTGGCCTTTTGGGGGATACCCTAGGCTCTTCAGCTTTCCTTTGATTTCAGATCCCTTGGTTCTGAAGCCCTATCCTCAAGCACCATCCCCACTCCCGAGCCTACTGCCCAGAGCAGACACCAAAATATTTCTGTTTCCTCTGGAAAAATCCTGGGAGGTCTGTTTATGGCTGCCGCAGAGCTGCATGCACATCTGTGCCTGTAGCTGGAACAGCTGGAAAGGCAGGAACTGGAATTTCTGGGATTCGGAGCACACTGGAGCTTCCCTGTGTGCACGACGGTCACACGCGGTGGGCGCTCCCCGTGGACGGCCCTTTGCTGCTCCCGGTGTGCACACCCACACGTGCAGACCCAGCATGGCGGGGGGCTACGGAGGCAGCACACGGGACACAGAGCACTCCCAAGCACCGCCTCTCAGGGTGCCAAGGCCCGCTTACACACACAGGGCCGGCTCCCTGCGACCCGCCACGCGTGTGTGCCGCCTCTACCCACAGCCACACAGGACAACACACGCTGACTCATGCCCCCACACGCGGACGTGCCGCGCCGCAGAAGGTGTGATTCACTTCCAGCCTCCTACAGAAACCCACCCCGAGCCAGTGCCAGCGGCAGGCTACACCTGCCCTTGCCGCTAACAGGCTAGGCCTGCCCTCCCCTGGAAGAGCCAGGTACTTTCTCAGGCCTGGGAATGCCCCCGTCCTCCCCCATCCTCTGCTCTTTCCCTGATAGAGGCTGCCCCTCCCCTCCTCTTTGGCTCTGGGCACCTCAGATCTCCTCCTTCCTTGGTCAGCCTGAGCTGCCCTCAGCGCCTGTGGGCCCCGTGCCTGGGGGCCTGAGTGGTCTTCTTGCAAAGGGCAGGGGGAGACAAGGAAGGGGGTGGCCTTCGGGGGGGGGCCCTTCTGCTCTGACACTCTGACCCTCTCAGCCTGTTTCTCTAGGACTGACTGGGCCAGGCCCAGGCTACCTCCCCTCCTGGGTCACAGTGCTCAGGCCATCTGGGGAGGCAGGACTGCCAGACTCTGGGGAGTCCCTGAGGTAGGGCCCGTGTGGAGCAAACTGGGGACAGGGAAGGGGTCAGTGCTCCAGGAGCTGGCTGAGCAGGCAGAGGGGGGCTGCTAGGTGCCGGGCTGCTAGGAACCCGGAGCGAGCTGTGCAGGGGTTTGGGTGGGGCAGGCTGAAGAGAAAGGTCGCTGCCCAGCAGCGCAAGGGTTAACGTGGGCCTGTGGTGGAAGGGGCCAGCCAGGCCTGCTGCTGGGACTTGGGATTGTTTTCAGCCAGGGCTGGGGGAGAGCTAGGTGAGTGGCCAGCCTGAGTAAGCCCCTGAGCACTGCCTGCCTTCTGGGACTCTCCAGCCTCCCTTGACGCCTGCCCCTCTTCTCCGCCTTTGCTTCTCCATGCAGCCTACACCAGACACCCCGGCGGGCTGAGCTGGGACCGAAGTGCCTCCTCAGAGCCCCCGACCATCACCGTGGGCCCTCTCTGTAGGGCAGGGGCCCCGAGGACCCCCTATCCCGACCTGCGTCTTTGGTTCCTGCACCCTCTATCTCTCTGGGAGCTACGTGGGTTCCTCTCGCCAGCCTTCCCCCTCCCCCTGCCAGGACCGCATCTGTCCCCATTGCGGACCCCTCCTTCTGCCCCTTTCATTCCTTCAGGCCTCCTCTTGGATCTGCAGTGGCTGCCTCTTCTGGGTTAGCCAAATCAGGCCTCCCAGATTCCAGCAAATCTTCCCCGGTCAGGACAGGAATTTGCTCTTTAGGGCAGATGGGGGTGGGGGAGGAGAGCAGGGAGAGGAAGGGGGAGACGGTAAGTGGTAAGTGGGAAAGAGAAAGTGGAAAGAAACAGAAAGACCTGACTTGTTACCTGGCCTCAGAGGGAAGGAGGGACCCGTTTGGTGCAGTGGCAGGAGGCGCAGGGGGTGGGTGGCTGCGGGGGTTGCGGGTGTGGAGGGGATAGAGACAGAGCTGTGTTCCCCAAGTGCCCCTTGCTTTGCTGGGCACCCATTTTAAGGCCCTACCTGGCCCTCATGTGAACAAAACCTATGAACTTTCCACTAGTGTGTCCCAAACTCCTGATCTCTAGCCGGACCAAGATGCCCCAGAGCTCCTGGTGTGGGGTCCTGGGCCTGGGGTGCTCTTTGCCCCCCATCTGTACACAGGGCCATCTTGGTGGCCTCCAGCTTGGAAGAAAAGTCCAACCTTGTGGGCCTTCCCAATCCCCCTTGGGGCCCTCCCTCTGCCCACAAGTGCAGGCTGCGCACAGACCCCACTCCTCTCTCCCAGCTCCCACATCACAGCCACTCTCAGCTTCCTGTCCACATTTGATGGACAATTACAGGGTTTTCTAACCTAATCACGGTTGGAAACCCCCTCAGAACTCCACGGGAAACCTCCAGGGAAACCTCCAGGTGTTCTCCGTCCTTCGTTTCATATTCGTGAGATCCAGGGCAAGTTTCTGTAAGGCTTTGCACCTTAGAAAGAAAGGCTTGCTTTCTTTCTTTTTTCTTTAAAGATTTTATTTATTTGGGCACCTGGGTGGCTCAGTCGTTGAGTGTCTGCCTTTGGCTCAGGTCATGATCCTGGGGTCCTGGGATTGAGTCCTGCATCAGGCTCCCTGCTCAGCGGAGAGCCTCTTTCTTCCTCTCCCACTCCCCCTGCTTGTGTTCCCTCTCTTGCTGTCTCTCTCTCTCTCTCTCTGTCAAATAAATAAATAAATAAATAAATTCTTTAAAAAAAAAAGATTTTATTTATTTGAGAGAAAGAGGGAGAGAGAGAGCATGTGCAAGTAGAGGGAGAGGGAGAACCTCGAGCAGAATCCCTCTGAGCACAGAGCCCCATGGGGGCCGGATCCCATGGTCCTGAGATCATGACGTGATCAGAAACCAAGAGTCAGAGGCTTAACCGACTGAGCCACCCAGGGGTCCCTGCTGCTCAGTCTCTCAGTGCAAAATGGAGTCTGTATTTAGCTGCCCTTCCCCACCAGTAGAATGGTTGTGAGGTCAGCATCCGCTGAGTACCCAGCCCCTTACACAGGAGCAAGGGGACTTGCTAAATATTAGTTCCCTTCTCCTCCCTGCCTTCTACTTTGCCAGCGCTGTTGAAGCCAGAGCAGAGCAAGCTGACCCTATTGCCCCGGGACAAAGGAATGGCCTGGATTCAAGGTCAAAGTACAGGAGTTTTTGATTAACTCAGGAACACCATTGACTTCCAGCAGCCAGGCTGCTGTGGGGTGGGGTGGGATGGGGTGGGGAAGGGAGGGGAGGTTGGCGAGGGAGAGCGCTGGAAGGACAGTGGGAAATTCAGAAATCCACAGGGGACATGAGGGCAGGGAATGCCTTCTCCAGCCTGGACATGAAGTGGCTAGTGGACGGGCCAGCTCAGGGCCTGTCTCAGAGCCCCTGGGAGAAGGCCTCAGATGCCCCCTCCTCTGCCCCTGTCTCCCTCTCCCATTCCTGAATGCGTCAGTTGTCTTTCTTTCCTGAGCAAGGTCATCCTGGCTTTGGAGGGGAGGGGCTGCTTGCCCTCTGGCTCAGCGCTCCTGTGGACCGAGAGTGCTGGGGGTGGGAGTGAAGGGTGGGGAGGAGCCCCTCCTCCACCTCTAGGCCAAAGGACTGCCAACCTGTGCCAGGGGAAAGGCCAACTTGGCACTGTCCTTGAAACCTCCCACTCCACCTGGTATCCTGGTCTGGTTAGAAATCCCTGATTTCTAACTTGAATCCTTCCCACAAATCCAGTGAAATTCTTCAGGTTTCAAGGACTCATTCATGATATCAAGCAAGCAGTTAGTTTTCACCCCTGAAGGATAAACCAAACTGGGTGAAGATCCTAGCGGGCTTGTCTCCACCCCCTGCCACCAACTCCAGGCCCTCCCAGCGTCCTCCCCACCCGGCCACATGGGAAAATCCCCAGTTAGCCCTTCCAGTCATGTGAACGAGGCCACGATTCAAAGGCAGTGGGCAAGAAGGAGGCCACATGAAGCAGCCAGAAAGAACCAGCCCTTTGTGCTAGACTGGGGTCCGTGGGGGATGAGTGCATTTTTGGCGTATTTAGAAAGATTTCGTTTTTATAATGAGCCTCGGAGGAGGAAAGGGGAGGGGGGAGAGACAGAGAGGCCCAAGACAGGACTTGGGAGAAGAGAAGGGCGGGAGGGAGGTTGGGAGAGCAAGCAGAACAATGTCAAGGGAACTGAGGGCCAAAAAATGTGGACAGAGGGAGAAAAGGGCAGTGCTTGGGACAGATGGACAAGCTGATGGCGCTGGATAGAGGGCGGCGGAAAAGAAAGGTGCTCCTTTGTGTGGGGGCAGGGGGTAGGTGACAAGAAGATGCCAGGAAAGGATTTTACTTCCATTTTACACGTGGGAAACCAGACTCAAAGGGACACCAGGTGATACCAGGCAAGCTGGCTGAGCTCTCCTGCAGGCCGGGGGCCGTGCTGGGGGCTTCACCAGCCCTGTCTCAGCCCATCCTCAAGACCAGCCAGGGGGGCCCAGGCTGTCATTATCCCCTAGAGGCCACTCTTGAGCCCAAGATGCACACCTGGGTCTTTCCTTCAGGGTCAGTTCAGAAGACCCCACACAGACTTCCACAGGGCACATTTCCCATCTGACTCCTTTTTAATATGTTTAGGATTTATTTATTTATTTGAGAGAGGGAGAGGGAGAGCGAGCATGAATGGGAGGGGCAGAGGGAGAGAGAGTCTTAAGCAGACTCTGCACTGAGCAGGGAGCTGGCTCGGGGCTGGACCTCCAGACCCTGAGATCAGGACCTGAGCCAAAACCAAGAGTCAGAGCCTCAAGCATCAGAGCCACCCAGGCGCCCCCATCTGACTTCTTTTGAGAAGAGACAGACGTTTTTTTTCTTCAAAAGGAGCTGGAGAACAAGGCACAGTCCCTGTCCTTGCGGAGCCCGACCTAGCTGGGGAGACGGATGAGTGATGGGGCTGATTTCAGGGGCCTGGGGCAGGGGGGCTGCTGGCAGTGGTGAGGAGCCTCGGGAGGTGGCAGGAGGAGTGATAAGTCCCTGAGGACTTCCTGGAGGAGGTGGGGCAAGAGAGAGAATCTCAATCCATCAAATTCTGGAGGATTCTGGTTTGCTATGCCCCTTTCCTTGCTCTCATCACTCATTAAAAACAAACAAACAAATGAAAACAATAGTTCATCCACTTGTTATTTTATTTGCAAAACCCCTTACTTCCTGCCTAATGTGTGTCAGGCTTGGTGCTCATGTCTGGGAACTCACCAATGACTAAAACATCCCGAAGCTTCCAAACCAGCCAGGGAGCAGACAAGCAGACCAGCAATGACCTCACAGAGAACACGGAGTCAGGGGAGTCCTCCCACTGGACCCTGTCCCCCATTGCCATTTACAGAGGTCACAGGGCAATTAAGTGGGGGTCTGTGAGCCAACCTGAGTTCTCAGCCTTGGAGGAGGCTCTGTTCTGCCTCTGACCGGCCTGGTCCCTGCAGGATTCGGGCTTACTGCCTGGGGGTGACCGCTCCCTGGGCTCAGCTGCTGGCTGTCGCCTAAGAAAGTGAGAACAGTGTGCCTCACTTCCCAGGCTACGTGTGGAAGGTGCCGATGCTGGTTCCCTTTCTTCCGGACTTTCTTGCTTCCCAGCAGGCAGGTGCAGCCTAGCCCTCCGGGAAAGGCTAAGAAGTAGAGGCAGCCTCAGAGAAGCAGTGGCTCAGAGAACACCCCCTACAATTCCTCATCTCCTTCTCCCTCCGGCTTCCCACTGCCCCCTCCTCATCTCTCACCCCTACCCAGCTCCCTTACTCCGTCATCCTTCCCCTCCTCCTCTACCTCAGCCCCCTCCCTCCTGGTGTCTCCCCCCCCCATCCTCCCCCTTTTCATCTTCTTCCTTCCTCCTCCTCCTCCTCCTCCTTCTGCTTTACTCCTTGGAGCTAATTGCTTGAGGGGTGAAGACCAGGTCGACTCCTGAAAACTCGGATCCATCGCCATGGTGATGCTAATTCAAGCTGAGTTCAAAGGAAATTGTTCCAGTTAAAACTAACAAGCTGAAGCTGGGGCCCCAGGAAGGACCAGTGCCAGGAGGAGCGAGCCCCAGGCCCAGAAAAATAGGAAAAACAAACCCTTTGTGGGCTTCCCCCTCACACTCACTCCTTCTGGGTCCTGTGTGCCGCCTGCAGCCTCCAGACCGGCCCTAACCCCAGGAGACCTGAGAGGTCACTACAGGCAGCTACTAGCCTCAGACCCAAGCCCCAGCCACCTGGAAAGCCCTCCCATAAATTCCTTGCACAATCTGCCTCAGCTGGTGGTTCTGGGCCTTCACCACCCTTGCCTTCCTTTCCCAGAGTTCCTTCCCCACCATGCAAACCCCTCCCATTGCTTCCTAACAAGCAAGGTTTGCCAAGTCCTGGGAGTAACCGGTCCTCCGGAAGTAGATGCTCTGGGCTGTGAGCACTGGCTCAGTGACCCACTGGCTGAAAGTGGTATCATCACTCCTACTCTCTGGGTGTCCCGGGATGAGAAAGTTCCCAGGGGGAGAACCACCCGGAGCGCCATCTGGGCTCAGCTAGGTCCTGCTGGCTTAAGGGATGCCACCGCCTTGAACTGGGGGTGATGCCTAAACAAGGAAAAGGGGAGCATTTGGTTCCAAAGTGCCAGTGAGTAGCTTTCTGGGCTTTCACTGAGTCCTCCTCCTCGGCCCCCAAAGCGCGATGGCTGCGACGCCTTCCCTACCAGCTCCTGTCTGTTCCTCCCTCTCCTGCTCTTGTTGCCCACTCGTGTTTCTTCTTTAAGGGCAGGGAGCGTTTGTCTGTAGCACAGGACTGGCCCAGAGTGGGGTCTGGCTAATGTTATCTCCCTGTGGGAGTGCAGAATGGGAAACCCAGCCTCTTGGGAGGGGGACAAGTTGAGGTTCACCAGGTAAAGGGAACCCAAGCCCCGTGGCTTGGGGCGCTCAGTGTCATGGAGGCCAACTGAAGGCCTGCAGAAGGAGCCTTTCTTGGGGGACTTCGCAATTCTAGTCCACGGGCAGAGGCCAACACCAGAATCCTGCCCCTGGCAAGGTCACCTCTCCATTCGGAAGACCTTCCGGAAGACCTCACTCCCTTGCTCAAGCCTCGGATTTTTGTTTTTTATCCTGAAATATCTAGTGATGCTTCCATGTACTAAGGAGAAGACATTCCTTGAAGGCAAAGCCAGTGTAGATGCTGGTAACCCAAAGCATGGGGCCAGGAAGCTCATAGGAGAGGCTCATATTTAAAAGAATGAGTAACTCGGGGTCTGGCCACCCTCTGGGGGAAGGACACAGGGGGTCAGAAGGCTTCAGATCTGTTCTCGCCTCAGATGTGCTGGGAAACCTTGGGGAAGCCTCCTTACCTCTTTGTTCCTTACTTTCTTCAGGTGTAACAAAAGGGTGCCCATCCCTGAGCTGCCTCACCCTCCCCAAGCACGGGAAGAGAGTCATAATGCTATAAATGCGTGGTAGCTTCCCCATCAGCATCCAGACCAGCACACCTCCTAGGGAGGGGGTGTGGGGGGGCAGTAATGGTGACTTGAGGTTCATGCCTGGCCTGTGTCTTGCATACGCCCTCAGGAAAGACCTCTCCACCCCACCCCACCCCACCCCCTAACTGTCCTGAGAGTAGAGTTCAGTGTCTCCGGATTACAGAGGCAAAATCCAAGCAAGAAGGAGGAAGTGACTCAGCATGGGGGCTGGAGAAGGCCCAGGGCCAGGCCTCCCACTCCCAGGACAGTTTGCGCTGGCTTTGTACTCAAGTCCTGTGCCTTTCATCCCAGCATCTCAAAGCCCCTTTCAAGCTAAAGCAGCCCTGAGAGTTGGGTCATTATCTCAATTAGGAGGAGAAAGCTGAGGCCCAAGCCCGGTGGAGGCAACTTTCCCCTGAATGAGGCCTTGACTCAGTGCCCGGAGAGCCCAGGACCTCCTAAGCCTAGGCTCCTGACCCAGGCTCTGGGAGGCTGGGGTGTTGTAGAAGGAAGCAAGAGCTGAGCTGGCTTCCCCTTCCCTGTCCCTGCACGAGGACCCAAAGGACTGTTTGCAGGGCTGGAATCTCCCAGAAGGCAGTGCTGTGGGTGTCCCCACATGCCACCCATCCCTGCCATCTTTGGTGTTTGTGGCCAATCTGCACAGCTGTGTTTCTCCAATGGGACAGAGAGACAGCCCAGGCTGGGTGCACGGCAGTCATCAGAGACTCTGGGAGTAGGCTCAGACTCCTTTGGGGGGATCTTCTGTCCTGGGGAAACATTACTAAAGCCCCAGGCCTTGGGGACCCCGGGCTGTTTTAGCCAGCCGACCCCACTGAGTTTCTCCTGCCTTGCCACTGTTAGAACATTCACTGCAGCCCATCAGCCAGTGTTCATCGAGGCTCTTGTGTGTCCAGCCTGAGATAAACAGATCAGAGTCTAGATTCAGCTGTGCAATCCTGGGTGATCAGGTTTAGTCTCTCTGAACTTCAACTGCCTCACAGCCTCCTTGGCTCAGTGTCTAGAAAGCAGGAGGTCCCAGCTCTGCTAATATTTCTAGAAGAATTGCAGAGCATAGGGGCTGGCAAGAACTTTTGTCATTTCCCTGCAGGGATGAAGCACAGAGAGGTGATGTGGAAAGCTCCAGATCACACAGCCAGGACGAGAAGCAGGCAGTCAAGGAGAAGCCTTCAAAGGGCATCCGTCCTTGCCCTTCTAGACCTGGAGGAGGCAGCTTGTCTGCTTGCTGACTCAGGCTGAAGAAAGAAAGGCTGAGCGGTTGATCTCAGCGGGCTGGAATAGGAGAGGGAGTGTGAGGGTGGGGTGTCGTGGGGAAGCCGGGGGCAGAGGAGAGCTCAAGATGTTGCACAAGGAAGGGGTGGGGAGGGAGGGTACATTTTAATGAGGCAGCAGAGGACGACAGGGGCTGGCTCCCTGGACAGAGGCTGCCCGCCCCCAGGATGCTGGGCCACGCTGCAGGGATCAAAGCTGCCCTGGGCATCATTCGCTGGGAACGGGGCAGGAACGCCAGGCCTGCTACTGCCTGAGCTTCTCACGGGGTGTCCTTGATGGAGCTGCCTTGGTGTCTGTCCTACCCAGCCCCTTGCCTGCCCTTGTTTCTGAAGAGGCCTGTTCCAGGCCCAATTGCCCTCTCCACGCCTCCAGCTTGGGTTGCTGACTCAGTCCAGCATGTGGATGCCCAGGGCCTCCTGTGGCTGCAGACCATCTACCTCACCCACACCATGCTTCCTTCTCCGGCCCGCGGTGTCTTCCGGGCCTCAGCACCTCCTCTGTCTCCCTTCGTCCTGGAGCATGGCTCTGGACTCAGCCAAGCTTGTCTGGCTCAGTAATCTGTGTCTGCCTCTCAATTCTGCCCTTGGCCTTTGTGGACCCGGCCCTTCCCCCACCCGGGATCTTTTCAAAGCTTCATTTCAGGTTGAAATCTAGAAGTCCAGCCTTGGCCTCCCTGTGTGTGAGCCTTCTTCCCATCGGCCGCTGCCTCTGCGGTGGGCTGCGGGGAGGCCAGCTGGGGTCGGGAGGCTCAGGTCTGTCCCAGGCTTGTCCGTCTGGGAAGAGCTGGCTCTGGTTCCGGCGGGGGAGCCGGGGCGAGGGCAGAAGGGAGCGTGGCCTTGGAGAGGCAGCTGGGAGAGTCCGCTTGCCAAGCCTGGAAGACGCATTAGGGTGGGGACAGAAGGAAAGGATTCTCAAGAGGGAGGGGAGCTGGGCTTCGGCTTCGTATCAAAATCCTAAGGAGAAAAGAATTTGAACTTTCTCGTGGGGTTTGTGAATTCTAGAGAATGGTTTCTTCCGTTGGACCTCTTAGATGCTTATCGGAGCTTCTCGAACATTTTCCCATTCGGGCCTCCTGTCTCCCTCTGCTCGGATTCCCCTCTCCTCCAGCCTCTGGCTCCACATTTTTCTTGAGCTTTTTGCCGTCTTTGGATGGGCTTGACTTCCCACATTTTGCAGGTGAAAAAGCCAGAGACTGAGAAAGGTCTGGTGATCTACTTAGAGCCCCATAGCCAGTAATGTTAGAGCTGCGAAACGGACCAGGTCCACCTGGTTCTGAAGCCTGTGCTCATTCCATGACCCCCTCATAGAGAGGCGCAGGGCGTGTGTGTCTGTGTCTGTGTGCTCCGTGTGTTGGAGTGTGTGTGATTCCGCAGATACCCTTAGAGGATGGTTTACCAGCCTGTCTTTCCCCTCCCCTTCCTTTTCCTGCCTCCCTCCTTCCCTCCCTTCCTGCTTCTCTCCCTCCTTTCCTTCTATCCTTCCTTCCTTCCTTCTTTCCTCCTCTTCCCCCTCCTCCTCTCTCTTCCCTTTCAATGGTGTAAGATGGTGTAATGGCCTGTTTTCCCTCTAGGCATTAGAAGATCAGAAATGCCTACGCCGTTTGCTTCTCTGCAGCTTCAGGACATCCAGCACCCTGCCCTGTCCCGGGAAGAGGGAAATGCTTTTGTAACTCTTCCCACGCACAGTAGCAATCTCTGTACTAACAGTGGCTCCTGGGTGGAAATGTAACATTTTTGAAAAAGGTAAAGTGGAAAAAGCAGGAGGGTCAGGAGGCCTGTGTTCCTGGCTTGACTTGGTCCTTTATCAATTATGTGACCTTGGGCAAGTCTCTGAACTTCAGTTGCTTTTTCCTTAACTGGAAAATAGGGATAACAATACTATCATCTTCCCAGGAGTTGGACTGGAAGAGATAATGCACGTTCACATACATGGCAGACTGTAAGGGATGAAGTCATTCGTAAATGTCCACCAGGGAAAAAAGGGGTGTTTGGATGCATCCTCTCCACCGGCCCCACTAACATCCCACTGGTGGTATTATGGAAAGAGTATCTTCTCCATACCCTGGTCAGAGACAGGATCTAGCTGGATGGACCATTCTAGATGGTAATTCTTATTATGGCAGAATGAACTAACTGGTGGCCTCCCCACCTTTCATCAATGGGATATTAGAAATTAGAAGGAATCTAATTAGTCATTCTAGGTATTGAGAACACTTAGCCACTGATGTGGTAACGCTTCTGTTGTAAGCCAAGCTCAGGAATGAGTGATGCTTTCTTAGGTAAATTAATGCTGGAGTTATTGTTTTATAAGGGCAGGGTCAAAGACAAGCTAAGAGGAAAAATAGCCCTTCCTCCTATGGGACCAGACTGTGTTGGCTCTGAGAAAAGACCAATTGCTCACCATGACTGGAGACATGCTTGCTTCTTGGCTAATGAGGATATTGGCCACATGTCTCCCATGGGACACCCACCAGCACCGGCTACCAAGTGGACAGTCTTCATGAGCATCTGGCTAATTTCAAGGCCATAAATACGAAGGCTTTCTGTGGGGAGGGAAGGAGTAGGAACACCGGTCCTTGAAGGAAGGGACTTTAGGGAAAGAATGGGAACTTGAGAAGAGAGACAGAGATCCGGAGAGGAGGAGACAGAAGTGTGCCTCAAGGCCAGTGACTGGAAGGCCTTCTTTCTTTGTTGGTATTTGGAAATTGACAAGTTAACTTTCCTCTAATGGTTGCATGGCTGTCAAGATCTACTGCATCCTTGACTGAAGTGAACAAATAAACTTTGCATATCTCCATTTTCGTTCTCTGTTTGACCTGAGGCTCTCTCTGGGAAGGAGGCACTGAGAAAAGGACGGAACTCTTTCCCCATCTTCTCGCAGGGGATATGGCTGAGATGAGACTGCAGAAGCACTTCCTGGTGGGTTACCAGGTAGAGTTACCGTGGTTACTGGCAGCAGAAGAGGGATCCAGGGGTCAGGAGTGTTGGCAATGGTCACTGCGCCCTACCCATTCAATGGAGAGACTGAATTTCCTCATGGCTGGCGTAGGAGTCACTTCTGACAAGCCTGAGAAACATCAGATGCTCGGAGTCTAGGTATGGATACTCCTGGATACTCACTCTAGCTGTGCATAGTTGGGTTGGAAACACACCCCATAGGTCAACTTGTTCCTTCTCTTGCCTTACATAGACTTTAAAAAAAAAAAGATTTTATTTATTTATGAGAGAGAGAGAAAGCACAGAGGGAGAGGCAGAGGAAGAAGCCAACTCCCTGCTTAGTGGAGAGCCCGGTGCAGGGCCTGATCCCAGGACCCCGAGATCATGACCCAAGCTGAAGGCAGATGCCTAACTGACTGAGCCACCCAGGTGTTCCCAGACTAACTATTGATATATTGTTTATTGTCTTATATAGATTACTTATCCTGTATCTCCAGGAATCAAGAGACTATGTACCCCTCCCCCACATCCATCCATCCATCCATCCATCCATCCTTCCATCCATCCATCCTTTATTGAAAGATAAGTAAGACAAGGACCCTTTCCTTTAAGAACTCATGGTATAGTCTTTTCAGAGGTTCCAGTGCCTAACAGGAGTAATTTCTAATGTCTAATTTACATATCTAACATCATCTAATGTACAAGTTCTAATGCTTAATCTCAGGTCTTCATGTTGTGAATAAAGATAAAGGTGAGACACTCATTCACTTCTGCATATATTTGCCCTACAAATATTTTTGTGGCATCCTCTGTTCAGAGTGTATTGGCAGACACCCCTCTATTTTGAATATCCTGCTTACTTTTCAAACATGCTAGGTGCATTTCCAAGATTGGGAAATGAGCTAGCATTAACAACGTGGTCAAGTAAGGCTCAGTTGTAAGTCTACGTATTCAGACAAAATGGGGTTCCCATAATTCCTTCTGTTTAAGGATCTCAAAATATCTAAGAGCATGATCATTTCCCAGAGGGAACATTTGTGTGTTTCATCCAACTGGCACAGGGCAAGCCTCAGAATTCCTGGTCATTGGCCATGTAACCTTTTCCAAAAGAATAGGTAGGCAAGGCTGGCCTTTTTGCCTCTGTCTCAACCTGCCCCCTCAGCCTTTCCCTTGGGTTCCCACTCCTCTCCCCTTGGATCCTCTCAGTTTCCACACCTTCTTCTAGAAGGGAAGAGGGTGGAGGGAGGTGGGCTGAGGAGTGGGACAGGAATACCCCTGGAACATTCAGGCTCTCTCCATTCATCAAAGGGGGACTAGCTGGTTGCTGGAAGGAGTAGGGGTGGGGAAGTGAGGGAGAGGGCTCTTCAGGCTGGGAAAGATCCAGAACTCTCATTAATGTCTGACACCTCCAATAAAAGATGTATATTCCCCAAAAGCGATTTTTGAAAATCCTAGTCTCTTTGAAGCTTGGTGTTTAATTGCCACTCCTTCCAGCACTTAATGGGAAACCAAGCCCCTTGGCTTGCTCCCACGGCTCCCACCTGGGGCGATTTCCCTCCTCCAAGCATTTGAGGTCCTTATGTGCCTCTTACAACTGGGCATGAAACGGAGGCCTCGGTCCTCACAGAATGAAGGGTGGCTGTGTCCAGGGTTTGTGGCTACAGTGGAAGCAGGGGTAAAACTTGGAAATTGGAAGGCGGTGGAATTGAGAGATGTAGCCGAGCCCAAGGAGTTAGTTTTCTAGACTGGCTTTTTTCTCTCTTCCTTTAACTGAACAAGCAGCACTTACACAAACGTTAACGTAGGAAGATACTGAAAAGTAAGTCCTCTGTTACCACAGACCACCTGCCTCCCAACTGGGAAGCAACTATGAGTGACAGCGTTTGCGGATCACTCAGAAATTTTCTGTGCTTTATAGGCATCTCCTTTTTTTTTTTTTTTTGGTAAATAGGAACATATTGTACATACTCTTCCATATACGACTTGTTCTTGACATTTTTATAAGTAAGTTCTCAGGGTGCCTGGGTGGCTAGTTGGTTAAGCAGCTGCCTTCAGCTCAGGTTATGATTCCAGGGTCCTGGGGTCGAGCCCCGCATCGGGCTCCCTGCTTAGCAGAGAGCCTGCTTCTCTCTCTCCCTCTGCCTGCCGCTCTGCTTACTTGCGCTCTTTCTCTATCTCTCTGTCAAATAAATAAATAAAATCTTAAAAAAATAAAATAAAAGTAAGTTCTCTACCCAATACGGGGCTTGAAATCATGATCCCAAGATCAAAAGCTACACGTTCTAACTGCCCCCCCCCACCATGGACTCGTTTGCGACAGTGTATCTGAGAGATCATATACATTCACTTACATATGCATATACATGTAGTTCATTCTCTGCTTGTATTATACAGTATGGGTGTACCATAACGTCCTGACCCATCCCCAGATGACAGTCGTTAGTTATTACAGACGAAACTGTAATGGACAGGCTTCTATATACACATCTGTGGAAATCTAAGAGGGGTAGATTTGTAGAAGGCGAACGGTGTCAGAGAAATACACCTCGGGGTGGGAGGCATTCCTCAGACCGGTCTCTGGCCAGCCGAGATTATATCCAAAGTGGCGGGAGAATGGGTTGTCAAGCCTGCATCCCTCCCCCTTCCGCATCTGGGACACCAGGGGGGTACAATTTCCCCAAGGGTGATGAGAAATCATCTCTGGCTTGGGGATGTGGGAAGAGAGGGTTGTTTTTGGTTTTTGTTTTCCAGAATGGTCCCTCCCTGTAATGACGTTTGCTTGGGTTGAGCCCGGCTTGCTTCCCCTGAGCAGAGCCACACTGAAGGGGACTGTGAGGGCCGGGGAGGGGTCGGGTGGGCTCCTCCTGGGAACAGAGCCGCCAGCTGGCCTGCCCCCAGGAAGCAGGCCCTTCCCAGCTCTGGACACCCAACTTCAAACATGCTGACATCATTTGTGTGATGGATCTAACTTTTCAAAGCCTTTTTTTTTTTTTTTTTTTTTGCAGCCAACACTTCATTTTGTTTCGGTTGTGAGGGAGGCCAAACAGGTATTGTTGGGTAGGAAGGGAAACCGAGACCCAGAGAGGCTGGGTGCTGCAGTGTGGTCACGAAAAGGGTCAGGTTCAAGAGCTGGGGATCTAAGGTTCAGGTCCAGTGCTGAGCAGTTACTGTGTGGCCTTGGGCCCCTGTGGGAGTATCTGGGTAGGATGGTCCAAGCTACTCACCCTCGGGGGTATGGCTGTCACTGTCTGAGGTCTGCCGTTAGCTCAGGGGCAAGCGGGCTGCCCGTACTTCCTTGGGTCACATGGTAGTTCACCCATGGCACGGGGGCTCATGGCTGGTACCACCTGCTGAGGTGGCTTCTGTAGAGAGAGCAGAGGGTCTCTTTCAGCTCTGAGGGATGCACAGCCTCCCAGACTCCTCAGGGGGTGGGCACTGCTGGGCGTGGAGGAGAGGGTCCTGTACTGTGGGCAGGAAGGCACAGCAGGCGCGGGAGTGGGTGCAGTGGGTTCATGCTGCTAGGGAAGAGGCCCCACCCCAGTGGGGAGAGTCCCCTTCCCCATTAAAGCCCCTGTAATTCATGCCATCTGCCGGCTATAAAACCAGCCAATCTCCGGAGTCTGACTCTCCAGATGGCCTTGGGACCTAATCAAAGCCAGACCCCGTCTTTGGCCTCTTCCTCTCCCACTGGTCTGTTAATAGCCTACAGCCATCCAGCTCTAGGCCCCTTAACCCCTTCACCCCTGGCTTCCTCTCTCCCCCCAGATCTCTCTTCTGCTCCCCTTTCAGAGCCCAGCACCACGGTCACACAGAGGGAACCATCCCACCGCCAAATGTGATTTCTTGGCAGAATTGCTAGTTGGGCTCAGGCGGCCTGGGCTTCTCCCCCGAGGCCACCACTGGCGTGCTGTGTGGCTTGTGTGGCCTCAGTTTCCCTATCTTTGGCAACCAACGTTTAAATTGTAATAAAAATCTTACATAATATTTTTCACCTACTTAACCTCATTTAATCTTCCAGAAGGAGATAATTATGGCTCTTCTAATTACCCTCCCAGGGAGAAGTTGATGAGAACCTGGGTTGGGGGAGACTAGAAAGCAGCACCCAGGTCACCAGTTACTGGGCCGGACTGGGGAGGGGTTGCTGAAGCAGGTGGTATGAGCCTCTTTCCAGGCTGGTCAAGGCCCATGGTGTGAGTGTGTGTGTGTGTGCACACAAACACACACACACACACACACACACACACACACACATACACACACAGGATTTCCTAAAAGCTCCTTGCACCATGATTCTTGAGTTGCTGACAATACACAGAGGAGGTGCGGGAACCTGAGGAGGTCACCCACAACCCAGGGGCCCACAGTATGCTACACAGAAAGAGACACCTTCTGCCGCAGGCCACTCAGCTCAACCCAGTAAGGTGCAGGTGTGTGTGTGGGTGGTGGGGTGGGGGTGACAGACCATGTGCTTGCAACAGTCACAGGGCCCGTCTCCCCCTAAGACTGAAGAGGGAAGTCTGCTAACTCAGGAGCCGGAAGGAAGGATTCAGGCCAGCCCCATGAAGGGCTGGGTCAAACGCTACCAGAGCCCTGGGGTGGCCAGTTGAGCAGGGGCGTGGAGACACCCTGTGGTCAGAATGAGGAACCACAGTCTGGTTCCCTTGAGGTGACAGGGCCAAACGGGGAGGAGCCTTACTGGAGTTCACACCTGTGCGGGGGCAGGTGCGTCCACTTGAGATCTCATCCGCTCAACACAGCAGCTCTGGGAGGTCCAACGCCTCCTTCAGTGTGGGGCTGTCCACCTTCTAGCTGTGCCATTTACCAGCTGCGTGACCCAGGCAGTTTATACAACCTCTTGGACCCTCAGTTTTCTTACCCGTGAAATGGAATACTTCACAGGGTTGCTGCAGGGTTGGGGGGGAAGTGCTTCTCCTTGCATCTGGCACATGCTAGGAGCCAAATCAAGGTTGGCTGCTTGTAGAGGGGTTCCTCCAGGCCCGCTGTTTCTGTAGCCCGCTGTGCTACAGAGCACGGGTTCAACACGGCTTTCTGCCACTCTCCCCCACGAAAAGCAGGGGACTTGCCACTTATGTTTATTCCTGAGATGAAGTAGGTGGGAGCTAGAGCTCATCTTGGTGGTCGGCGGAGGGGAGGTGGGCAAGAGAGCTGACTGGCCACACCTTGTTCTCTGGCCAGCCCAGTTCAGGCCACTGAGGCAGAACCCAAGGTGGGAAGAGGTGGGTTGCCAGCCTTCCTGTTTCCCTTCTCTGCCACTTCCCCTCCATTCGCCCAGGACCAGGCTCCTGGAGTAGGTGTGGGGTGTCTCCCTTCCATTTTAGGAGGAGATCATAGGCTTGGTGAATCCAAGTGACCTGGGCAAGACGGGACCAGCAAAGGGCAGCTTGAGACAGGGCTGTTGGACTCCCTTCTGCATCCCAGAGCTCAGGCATTGCTCCGACTGCCCGGTCTCCAGGCTAGGGCTCCGGGGCGTGGTGTGCTTCTTCCAGGGACTCTCAGACCTGGCCCCTCCTGCCTTAGCCTTGAGGCCCTCCCTGTGTACCCGGACTGTGTAGCAGGCTCCCAATGGCACCCACTTTTCTTCCGCACTGTTCTTGGTTCTCTAAGGAAGATCGCCAGGGGATTGTTTGTGAGAAGAGGGGGAGCGCAGCCTTGTGGATCTGTGAGCCCCTCTGGCACTTGAGCTGTGTTCAGGAGAGCTGCCTCTGCTACCACTGCTTGCTTTCTCTTTTTTTCCCCTAAAAGGGACAGTAGGGCTCTCCCTTCCTCCTCTGGACCCGGCTGGGCAGAAGAGGTGACCAGGGGTTGGGGCCTGTTTTGATTCCCGTCCCTGGGTGTGGGGTGTGGCCTGGTTGGGCTGGGATCCTGTCCCCAAGAACCAGGATGGGACCTCACCTTGGAACAGGCTAGAGCCAGCCCCAGGAGGCCAGGGCCCCAGACCAGCATCTTAGCACACAAGCCCCAGCTGCTTCCCTCGCTCCCCCCTGTGGGGACCCATCACAGTGTGACAGTCTGCGTGTTGGCGTGTTCCTGCAAGTCTGTGATGGATAAAGGATTCTAGGACGTGGCCCCAGCATGCCAGACTGCTTGGCCTCATGGGTCACTCCCTGAGCTGGTTGGCAAGCCTTTCCAATCCTGTGCTGTGATGGGTGGTTGTTGGTGTTAGGAATGGGAAGCAGACCCAAAGATGGAAACCAAGACATTTATGAATGCGGCTCGAAATAGAGCCTGGTACCAAGCACACCACCCGCAGATACTAGCTGGACTGCCATTTAGAACAGGTACTACCTTGGTCTTTCCGGTGACCCAGCAGGATGGTGGATTCCAGAACAGCCCTTAGCCTCCTCGCCCAGGTCAGGCCTAGCCCTCCCCACACCCCTCCCCACTCCCCTGCCCCCATGCTCGGAAGAACCTCTGGAGCTCAGGCCCCTGCCACCCCCACACGCTCACTAGACACCCACCTCAGGTCCCCCATTTGCCAGCTGCCGGGAGCCCAAGGGCAGACACAAAGGCCATTCCAGCTTTGGGCATGAAACAGGCCTTTGTCGGGGAAGGGGGGGGGGGGCGCTGTCATCAAAGCCCAGCGAGCCAGGGCAGGCCCAGAGCGCTGAGAACCTGGGCGCCTCTGGCTTCCCACCCTCCCACCGCCCAGCCGCCTCCGCTGCCGCACCGGCCCGGTCTCGCCACACGGGGGCGCCCGCGCGCCCAGGCCCGTCCCCTCTTCCCCAAGCCCTGCTTCCTGAATGAAGACGCACACTACTTTGTACCTTTTTACGGCTTCAGGGAGCACTTTCACTGGACTTACTCGCTTAATCTGCACCACAGACTGAGGGGGTATTAGGATGGCATTCAGAGCATTCGTCGCCTAAGGATGCCATTCATTCAATAAGCATCTGCTGTGTGCTACGCTCTGAGGTTGCAATGGCCCGGCCGGACTTCGCAAGCTTTGGACCATCTTGAGGACTTGGATCTTTTTCCTGAAAGAAATGGGAAGCCGTGAAGGGATTTCGGTGAGGCAGGCATGTGAAGGAAGGCGGTGGCTGCACGATCAAATTTATGTTGCGGAAAGTTCCCTCTGGATGCCAAATGGAGAATGAACTGCAGTGGACCAGAGTCGCTGTGGGGGGTGCAGCAGGAGGCTCCTGACGTCCAGGGCGGTGATCAGCCAGGGTCACACAGATGCCGTGCCCAAGACGACATACGCGTGTGGGATTCGGCCCGTCGTCCAGCCCCTCCTCTTTTCTTGTACCCGTCTCAAGCCACCATGTGCCTGGCTAGATCCCGCATCAGGTAGGGAGCAGGACCTACTGTGTGTACGTGTGTGTGCAGGAGGGGTATCACTGAAATCTAGAGTCTGTCCATTGCTTTCACAGCGGGAAGCTTGATTCTGTCCGTATGCCTGGAGGCAGTCTAGCTCCAGGAAACCAATTCATGATAAACAAACTCATAGGAGACTGAAATAGGAAGCGTGGTATCAATGCCGTATATAAGATTCTCACAGGTTGTAAAGTGTCCTTGCACCATATTTGGCAGACTCACACACACCTGTACCAGGAAAGTGAGCTATTACCATAATGAATGCAAAGCATGTACCATATTTTGGGTCTACCCAAAATATGGTACATGCTTCTCTGGGATGCTGATTAAGTTTTGAGGTTTCTCTGTGAGCTTGTACCCAAAACACAGGATGGTTCATCCATTGTTGTAAAGTGTCACCAGGAAGTCCTTGGTGAGGTCCAGTGAATTCTCCCAGTCTTCCAATAGAATATTCTTTCCTAGTGCCTGAAATGCCCCCTATCCTCCCCTAGGAGAAATATGATAGGTGTCCTCCAGGAACAGCTGGATCTCATGGGAACATTCTATCTCTTCCTTTTGGCCATTGTGCCACTCCATTAGTTCTTGATTACTACAGTGTCGAACCTATCAAAACACATATAAAATGAAATAGAAAATCAAAATAGTCCTATACCTATCCAGTACATTGAATTTGTGACAGAAAACTTCTCCACAAAGGAAATACCAGGCCCAGAAGGCTTCACTGCTTATCAAACATTTAAGGAAGAAATAATACAAATACTACACAAAGTCTTTCAGAAAATATAGTGAGCAGGAACGTTTCTCAAGTCTCGCCAAGGTCCAACATAACCTTGAGACAAACATTTGACAAAGACAAGAAAATTGTAGGCCACTATCTCTCATAAACATATATACAGCGATCTCTATCAAAATACCACCAGCATTTTTCACAGAGCTAGAACAAACAATCCTAAAATTTGTATGCAACCACAAAAGACCTTGAATAGCCAAAGCAATCCTGAAGAAGAAAAACAAAACTGGAGGTATCATGATTCCAGACTTCAAGCTCTATTATAAAGCTGTAGTCATTAAGATAGCATGGTACTGCCCCCAAAACAGACATAGATCAGTGGAAGAGAATTGAAAACCAAGAAGTGGACCCACAACTATATGGTCAACTAATCTTTGACAAAGTAGGAAAGAATGCCCAATGGAAAAAACACAGTCTTTTCAAAAAATGGTATTGAGAAAACCAGACAGCAACATGCAGAAGAATTAAATTGGACCACTTTCTTACCTCATACACAAAAATTAATTCAAAATGGATGAAAGACCTAAATGTGAGACAGGAAACCATCAAAAATCCTAAAAGAGAACAGAGGCAGCAACCTCTTTGACCTCAGCCATAACAACTTCTTACTAGACATGTCGCCAGAGGCAAGGGAAACAAAAGCAAAAATAAACCATTGGGACTTCAAGATAAAACCTTCTACACAGAGAAGAAAACAATCAACAAAACTAAAAGGCAGACTATGGAATGAGAGAAGATAGTTGCAAATGACATATCTGATACAGGGCTAGTATCCAAAATCTACAAAGAACTTATCAAAGTCAACACTCCCCAAAAACAAATAATCCAGTTAAGAAATGGGCCAAAGACATGAACAGACATGTTTCCAAAGACATCCAGATGGCCAACAGACACATGGAAAGATGCTCAATGCCACTCATCATCAGGGAAATACAAATCAAGACCATGATGAGATACCATCTCACACCAGTCAGAATGGCTAAAACCAATGACACAAGAAACAACAGGTGTTGGCAAGGACGCAGAGAAAGGGGAACCCTCTTGTACTGTTGGTGGGAATGGAAGCTGGTGCAGCCATTCTGGAGAACAGTATGGAGGTTCCTCAGAAAGTTAAAAATAGACCTACCCTGTGATCCAGCAATTGTACTATTAGGTATTGACCCAAAGGATACAAACATACAGATTTTAAAGGGTACACGCACCCCAATGTTTATAACAGCATTATCAACAATAACCGAACTATGGAGAGAATCCAGTCCATAGACTGATGAATAGCTAAAGAAGATGTGATGTGTATAAATTTACACACACACACACACACACACACACACACACACACACACTATTACTCAGCCATCAAAAGAATGGAATCTTGTTTACAAGGACATGGATGGAGCTAGAGTGAATTACGCTAAGTGGAATAAGGTAGTCAGAGAAAGACAAATACTGTATGATTTCACTCATATGTGGAATTTAAGAAACAAAACAGGTGAACGTATGGGAGAGGAGTAAAAGAAAAAGAGAGAGAGAGAGAGAGAGAAACCATAATAGAATCCTAAAGACAGAGAACAAACTGAGGGGTGATGGAGGGAGGTGGGTGGGGGATGGGCTACATGGGGGATGGGCATTAAGGAGGGCACTTATGATGAGCACTGGGTGTTGTATGTAAGTGATGAATCACTGAATTCTACTCCTGAAACCAACATTTCACTGTATGCTAACTTAATAGAATTTAAATAAAAATTAGAAAGAAAAAACTCCATATATACAAAAGTCTTTAACAAAATATTTACAAATTGAATCTAATAATATATATGAATATGTGGAAAACATTAAAATATTTGCAAGTTGAATCTAACAATATATAAAATATATCTGACTATATGAGGTTTGTCCACTTCATATTTGCAAATCAATTATTATAATCCACCTCATTTATAGACTAGAGGAGAAAATTCATGATTATTTCAATAAATGCACAAAAAATATTTGACAAAATCCCACCTATTCATGATAAAAACTCTCAGTAAACTAGGAAAATAAGAGACTTTCTTAATCTGATAAAGGGTATGACATAAAACCTACGGCTAATATCATCCTTACTGGCAAAAGACTGAACACTTTCTCCATAAGGTCAGGATGTCTACTTTTACTAGTTCTATTCAACACTGTACTAGAGATCATAGTCACGGCAAAAGGGTAAGAAAAAGAAATAAAAAGATATAAATATTGGAAAAAAAGAAGTAAAACAGCATGTTTTCATAGATGATGTAACAGTTTATATGGATAAAAACCTTCCTAGAACTAATAAGTGAATTTTGTAAAGCTGTAGGATACGAGGACAATTTAAACATGCACATTGTGGGGTGCCTGGGTGGCTCAGTGGGTTAAAGACTCTGCCTTTGGCTCAAGTCATGATCCAAGCATCCTGGGGTCGAGCCCCACCTCGGACTCTCTGCTCAGCAGGGAGCCTGCTTCCCTTCCTCTCTCTCTGCCTGCCTCTCTGCCTACTTGTGATCTCTCTCTGTCAAATAAATAAATAGAATCTTAAAAAAAAATGCACATTGTAATTCTGCATACTAGCAGCAGAAAATTGGAAAAGAAAAAATTCCATTTATTATAAATAACAAAATGTTTAGAAAAGTCTTTAATAGAACATAGGCAAGAACGTGCCTATGTATTACAGAACATTGCTGAATGAAATGAAAGAAGACCTGTGTGTCCCTGGGCAGCTCAGTCAGGTAAATGTCTGACTCTTGGTTTCAGCTCAGGTCATGATCTCATGGGTCTTGGGATAGAGCCCCGAGTTGGGCTCTGTGCTCAGCAGGGAGTCTGCTTGAAGATTCTCTCCCTTTGTCCCTGCCCTACTCATGAGCCAGTGAGCGTGCATGTGCACTCTCTCTCAAATAAACAAATCTTAAAAAAGAAGACCTAAATAAATGAAGAGATACATAACATTTATAAAGACTCACTATTGATAAGATGTGATTTTTGTCCAATTAATCTGTAGATTTAATATAATTCCCATCATAATCCTAGAAGGCTTTGCTTGTAGCATTTTATAGGTTTATTCTGAGGTTTATGTGGAAGTTCAAAAGAACCAAAATAACCCTGAAAAAGAAAAACAAAGCTCAGGAATTTATAGTAGATCACTGTACAACTTACTATAAAGCTGTAGCAATCAAAGCCATGTTGTATTGACATAAAGATAGACAAATAGATCAATGGAACACAATAGAGATTCTAGAAATAGACTTGTACTTACTCAGTTAATTGATTTTGGATGGAGGTATCAAAGCAATTCTATAGATCAAAGAAACCCTTCCAACAAGTGGTGTTGAGACAACTGCACATCTTTAGGAAGAAAAAATAAGCCTTGACTGCTGAACCTTATACCATCTGTATAAAAAATTAGAGTCTGTTGGATCATAGACCTACATATAGCAATTAGAACTATCAAGTTGTTTTTTTAATGAAAGCGTAAGAGAGAATATTTTTGAAATCCCAAGGTAGTCAAAGAAGTCTTGAACAGGACCCACAAGTCAATAACTGTAGAAGAAAAAATAATAAATTAGCTTTCATTAAACAACAACAACAACTAAAACTGTATTTATCAATAGACACTTCTGCTTTCAGCATGGTGGAGTAACAGAGATCAGATCTACCCCAACACCTTAAACATCTGAAGAACTGGACAAGATAGATAAAGTTTTTCCAGATATTAGACAACAGTCAGTACAGGGCCATGATCCTTGAGAGAAGGGGAACAAATGAAGCAAAACTTACACCACCTCAGTTTATTTCCTGGAGGCAGCCTCCAGATTACAGAACAGGGAGTGAGAGGCCAAATAGAGCCTTGCGTCCTCACTGAATTGAGGAGAAAGTGACTGGTGTTTAGGGGAGTCAAGGTAGTGGACTTGGAGACGGGGTGCTGAAGGGGAAGAAGCTACAGAGAGAGAGCTCTGGAGATTGGCAGAAGGGTCCCTTCAGTGTTTGGCTACTGATCTACAATATGTGAAAGGAAATGGTCTCAAACTAGGAAAAGAGTTATCAGAAAGGAGTGAGCAGAACAATTTCTGGAGCCCACACAGAACTTGGAACTCATGCTACCTCTGGTCAGAGTGGAGAGACATTATAATGGGACATTGGCTAGAATGATCAGAGTATTGCCTTAGGAGTGGGGCTAAATTAGCCCTGGTCTAAAGGCTGCTTTGGGTCCACTTTAATGAAGCTTAAACACAAGGCTTAAAATGCTCCAACTGCTTACAAGTTACTTAACTGTGCACCAGGATAAAGTGCAACACTACTTAAAAGCGAGCAACAAAAACCACCACCCAACACATAAAATTAACAATGCCTAGCACTTAATAAAAATCTCTAAGCATAAAATGAATTAGGAAAATACAACCCATAATCAGGAGATAAATCAACTAACAGAAAAACATATACAATAAAATTAGCAAATAAGAATGTTCAAAGAGGTATTATAAAGATGCTGCCCAGGTTCCAGAAGGTAGAGGAAGACATAAACATGATGTGAGAGAAAGAGATAGTATAAAAAGACCTGAATGGAACTTCCAGACATGAAAATGTAAAATCTGAAATAAAAAATAGACTGGAAGGGATCACTAGCAGGTTAGGTACTGCAGAAAAAAGGATCAATGAACTTGAAGACCCAGCAGTATCAATTATGCCCAGTGAAGCCCAGCAAGAAAAACACTGGGAAAATATGAATAGCACATTAGCGATTTAGGCAACAATGGCGAAAAATCTAACGTGCATGTAATTTGAGTCTTATAAGGGGACAGGAAAAAGGTGTTTGAAAAATTCATGACTGGGACGCCTGGGTGGCTCAGTTGGTTAAGCAGCTGCCTTCGGCTCAGGTCATGATCCCAGCGTCCTGGGATCGAGTCCCACATCGGGCTCCTTGCTCATCAGGGAGCCTACTTCTCCCTCTGCCTCTGCCTGCCATTCTGTCTGCCTGTGCTTGCTCTCTCTCCCTCTCTCTCTCTGACAAATAAATAAATAAAATCTTAAAGAAAAAAAAAAGAAAAATTCATGACTGAAATGTTTCCAGATTTGATGAAAAGCATAAGACCACAGATCAAAAACACCCCAATGAACCCAAGTAGAATAAAAATAAGAAAAACGACACCAAGGCATATTAGCAAACTACAAATAGAAGACAATTTACACAATCTGAGAAAAGGACGTCCACAAAAAACCTACAGCTAACATCATACTTGGTGAGAGATTGTTTTCCCTCTCAGATCAGGAAGAGGCAAGGATATCTGTTATAACTATTCCTCCCAGTCCCATTTTACTGAGATACAACTGACATATAACATTGTATTAGTTTAAAGTATACAAAGTAATGATTTGATAAATATAAATATTGCAAAATGATTACCACAATAAGTCTAGTTGACATCCATCACTCACATAGTTATAATTTTTTTCCGTGGGATGAGAGCTTTTAAGATCTACTCTCTTAGCAATTTCAAATATATAATATGGTATTATTAACTATGGTCACCATGCTGTGCATTACTTTTCCAGAACTTATTCATGCTATAACTGGAAGTTTGTATCTTTAGGCCACTTTCACCCATCCCCTCTGCCCCCTACCATTATAACTTTTCCATTCAACAGTGTACTAGAAGTCCTAGCTAACGTAATCACTTAAGAAAAAGAAATAAAGGATATGTTGTTTTGAAGGGAAGATCCAAAATGGTCCTTATTTATAGCTAACATGATTTTTTTTTTTTTTTTTGTTTAGAAAATCTTAAGGCACCCATAAAAAAGCTAGGGTACTAGAACTAATAAGTGAGTTCAGAAAGGTTGCAGTATCCAAATTCAATTTAGAAAAATTAGTTGTATTTCTTTATATTAGAAATTAACAACTGGAAAACTTAAATTGAAAATAGCATTTAAAATAGCATAAAAATGTGAAGTACTTAGGGACAAATTAGCAAAATGTATACAGCCTGCTGAAAACTACAGACTACTGGTTGCAGAAATTAAAGAAGTTCTAAATAGAGAGATATGCCATGTATGTGGACAGAATACTTGATATTGGTAAGATGTCTATTCTCCCAAACTGACCTACAGATTTAATGTACTCCTAGCCAAACTCCCAGCGGGTGTTTTGAGAAACTAATAAGCCGATTCTAAAATTCATATGGAAATGCAAAGGATTATAATAGTTAAAAAATATATATAAAAAGCAAAGAACAAGGTTGGAGGAATTAGAATTACTACCTGGTTTCAAGACTTACAGTGAAATTATAGTAATTGGGGTGCCTGGGTGGCTCAGTGGGTTAAGCCGCTGCCTTCGGCTCAGGTCATGATCTCAGGGTCCTGGGATCGAGTCCCGCATCAGGCTCTCTGCTCGGCAGGGAGCCTGCTTCCCTCTCTCTCTCTCTCTGCCTGCCTCTCTGTCTACTTGTGATCTCTCTCTGTCAAATAAATAAATAAAATCTTTAAAAATATAAAAAATAATAAAAAATAGAAATTATAGTAATTAAGATAGTGTAGTATGGTATAGAGGAGACATTTAGATCAGTGGAACAGAATAGAGAGTTCAGAAACAGACTTACACATAAATGGTTAATTGATTTTTCACAAAGGTAATTCAGTGGGGGAAATGACAGTCTTTTCAATAAATAGTATTGCAGGAAGAGCTAAATGTCCAAAAAAAACCACAAAAAACAAAAACCCAAACAAACAAACAAACAAACAAAACCCCACCTTGTCTTATACCATAAAC
Organism: Lutra lutra; assembly: GCF_902655055.1. Taxonomy (NCBI): domain Eukaryota; kingdom Metazoa; phylum Chordata; class Mammalia; order Carnivora; family Mustelidae; genus Lutra; species Lutra lutra. Next base: position 16,015,121 of record NC_062287.1, on the reverse strand, counting down.
AACAATAAACTTGAAATGGAGGGTCAAAGACCTAAAATCTTTGTAATTTATATAGGACACAGAAAGCCCAAACCTTACAAGAAAAAAACCCCCAATATATTGGATTTTTTTTAAAAGATTTTATTTATTTATTTATTTGACAGACAGAGATTACAAGTAGGCAGAGAGGCAGGCAGAGAGAGAGGAGGAAGTAGGCTCCCTGCTGAGCAAAGAGCCCGATGTGGGGCTCGATCCCAGGACCCTGGAATCATGACCTCAGCTGAAGGCAGAGGCTTTAACCCACTGAGCCACCCAGGCGCCCCCCAATATATTGGATTTATCAAAATGAAAACCTTTTGCTTTTTAAAAGACACATTTAAAAAATAGTAAGGAGTGGGGGAGGAGCAAGATGGTGGAGGAGAAGGAGATGTAAATATCGGGTCCCGGGAGTTCAGCATGATAGTTAACAAACCATTCTGAACACTGACAAACTCAACAGGAGATCGAAGAGAAGAGCAGCAATTCTAGGAACAGAAAAGTGACCACTTTCTGGAAGGTAGAATGTGCAGAGTAATGAATCCAAGGTGATATATGGGAAGATAGACCATGGTGGGAGGGGCCGGCTCCCAGCAAGTGGTAGAGCTGGGGAGCACAGAATCGGAACTTTTAGAGCTCTGCTCCTATGAGGGATATTGCTCCAGAGGCTAAGCGGGGGTGGAGTCGTCGCGGGGACAGTGTGGTCTCAGGACCTGCAGGGTCACAGTAAGACCGGGAGTGTCTGAGTGCAGCCGACTACAGAGATGGAGCCGAGGAGGGGCTCTCAGCTCAGGGTTACCTTAAACTATGATCCGAGTCACGGTCAGGCCACTGTTCTTCAAGCAGGGACACCACAAGTGGCAGATCCGGGAAGATCCCCTCCTTCCCTCTCTGGGAAGAGTGGCATGGGAGTGCGCAGTGGGAGTCTGCTGGGTTTCGAGACTCCAAACGGGACCGTATACCAGAGATAGAAATGCTCGGTCACCGGCCGTGTGAGCTCGGAGTGCGTAGGGAGACCAGGGAGATGGGAAGGATTGGCTGTTTTTCTCTGAGGGTGCATGGAGGAGTGGGGCCTGAGCTCTCCGCACCTCTGGGGCAGGAGACTGGGAGGCCGTCATCTTCATTCCCGTCCTCCACAGCTCTATGGAAAGTGGTCAGGGAACAAAAGCTCCCTAGAGCGAACCCCAGCAGATTATTTAGCCCGGTCCCTGGCAAGGGCGGTGCAATTCTGCCTCTGGCAAAGACATTTGAGAATCACTGCCACAGGCTCCTCTCCCAGAAGATCAGCAAGAACATCCAGCCAAGACCAAGTTCAATGAGATCAATGAGAACTGCCAAACTCCTGAGATAGGGGAAAGCAACACATAGAATTCATGAGTTTTTACCCCCATGATTCATTAGTCTTTCAAAGTTAGATTTTATAAATTCTATTTTTTTCTTATTCTATTTTTGAAAATGTTTCCTCTTTCCTATTTTAACCTTTTTAAACTATTTTATCTTATCAATACCTTTTTAAAAAATCTTTTAAAATTTCCATCGTTATAGTCATATTCTATCCCTTCATTGTATTTAACTTTATTTCTTGTGTACACATAGGTTTTTCTTTCTTTAAAATTTTGGGATATAGTTTCTTCTAACAGTGCCATCTAGTGCATGGCTTTGCTCTAGTCTCCAGCCTGATCACATTCTTTCCTCTTTTTTTCTCCCTTTTTTTTTCAACCAACTTCTTATCAATTACCATTTTAGAATCTTTTTAAATTTTCATCTTTACAGTCACATTCCATCTCTTCATTGTATTTACCCTTATTTTTGTATATATATGTTTTCTTTTCATTAAAATTTCAGGAGGCAGTTTCTTCTAACAACCAAAATACACCCCATATCAAGTGTGGCTCTGTTCTACTCACCAGTCTAATATACATATATGTTTTTATTTCTCCTTTTTTCTCTCTCCAGTTTCAGGTTTTGGTCTCTTCCAATTTGGCTAGTGTATATTTTTCTGGGGTCATTGCTACCCTTTTAGTATTTTGTTCTCTCATTCATCTGTTCTTATCTGGATAAAATGATGAGGAACAAAGACTCACCTCAAAAAAAAAAAAAAAAACAAACCAAGAGGCAATACTGACAGCTAGGGACCTAATCAATGTGGACATTAATAAGATGTCAGAACTAGAATTTGGAATGACAGTTATCAAGATGCTAGCTGGGCTTGAAAAAAGCATAGAAGATATTAGAGAATCCCTTTCCGGGAAACAAAATCTCTTTCTGGAGAAAAAAAAGAACTAAAATCTAACCAAGTTGAAATAAAAAAGGCTATTAATGAGGTGCAATAAAAAAACAAAATGGACGCTCTTACTGCTAGGATAAAGGAGGCAGAAGAGAGAATTAGTGATATAGGAGACCAAATGATGGAGAATAAAGAAGCTGAGAAAAAGAGAGATAAACAACTACTGGACCATGAGGGGAGAATTTGAGAGATAGGTGATACCATAAGATGAAAAAATATCAGAATAATTGGGATCCCAGAAGAAGAAGAAGAAGAGGCAGAAGGTATATTGGAGCAAATTATAGCACAGAATTTCCCTAATTTGGTGAAGAGAACAAGCACCAAAATCCAGGAGGCACAGAGAACCTCCCTCAAAATCAATAAAAATAGGTCAACACCCCATCATCTAATAGTAGAACTTACAAGTCTCTTTGACAAAGAGAAAATCCTGAAGGCAGCTCGGGATAAGAGGTGTGTAACATACACCAGTAGAAATATTAAATTGGCAGCAGACCTATCCACAGAGACCTGGCAGGCCAGAAAGGACTGGCATGTTATATTCAGAGCACTAAATGGAAAAATATGTAGCCAAGAATATTACATCCAGCTAGGCTGTCATTGAAAATAGAAAGAAAGATAAACAGCCTCCAGGACAAACAAAAACTAAAAGAATTTGTAAACATCAAACCAGCCCTACAGGAAATATTGAAAGGGATCCTCTAAGTAAAGAGAGAGCCTATAAGTAACAGATCAGAAAGGAACAGAGACAATATACAGTAACAGTCATCTTACAGGCAATACAATGACACTAAATTTATATCTTTTAACAGTTACTCTGAATGTAAATGGGCAATGCCCTAATCAAAAGACACAGGGTATTGAAATGGATGAAAAAAATAAGACCCATCGATATACTGTCTGTAAGAAGCTCAGTTTAGACACAAAGACACCTCCAGATTTAAAGTGAGAGGGTGGAAAACAATTTACCATGCTAATGGACATCAAAAGAAGGCTGGGGTGGCCATCCTTATATCAGATAAATTAGATTTTAAGCCAAAGACTATAATAAGAGATGAGGAAGGACACTATGTCATACTTAAAGGGTCTGTCCAACCATAAGATCTAGAAGTCCTAGCCTCAGCAATCAGACAACAAAAAGAAATAAAAGGCATCTGAGTTGGCAAAGAAGAAGTCAAACTCTCACTCTTTGCAGATGATATGATACTTCATGTGGAAAACCCAAAAGCCTCCACTCCAAAACATACAGGAATTCAGTAAAGTGTTGGGATATTAAATCAATGCACAGAAACCAGTTGCATTTCTATACACCAACAGCAAGACAGAAGAAAAAGAAATTAAGGAGTCAATTCTATTTTCAGTTGCACCCCAAACCATAAGATACCTAGGAATAAACCTAACCAAAGACGCAAAGAATCTGTACTCAGAAAACTAGAAAGTACTCATGAAAGAAATTAAGGAAGACACAAAGAAAGGGAAAAACGTTCCATGCTCATGAATTGGAAGAGAAAATATTGTGAAAATGTCTATGCTACCTAAAGCAATCTACCTACACATTTAGTGCAATCCCTATCAAAATACTATCAATTTTTTTTCCAAAGAAATGGAACAAATACTCCTAAAATTTATATGGAACCAGAAAATACCCGTATAGCCAGAGGAATGTTGAAAATGTTGAAAAAGAAAACCGAAATTGGCGACATCACAATTCCAGACTTCAGGCTCTATCACCAAGTTGTAATCATCAAGACAGTAAGGTAATGGCACAAAAACAGACACATAGATCAATGGAAGAGAATAGAAAACCCAGAAATGGACCCTCAACTCTATGGTCAACTAATCTTCGACAAAGCAGTTAAGAATGTTCAACGGAAAAAAGACAGTATCTTCAGCAAATGGTGTTGGGAAAATTGGATAGCCACACGCAGAAGAATGAAAGTGGACCATTTCCTTACACCACACACAAAAATAGACTCAAAATGGATGAAAGACCTCAATGTGAGACAGGAATCCATCAAAATCCTTGAGGATAACACAGGCAGCAACCTCTTCGACCTCAGCTGCAGCAACTTCTTCCTAGAAACATTGCCAAAGGCAAGGGAAGCAAGGGCAAAAAAGAACTATTGGGACTTCATCAAGATCAAAATCTTTTGCACAGCAAACGAAACAGTCAACCAAATCAAAAGACAACTGACAGAATGGGAGAAGATATTCACAAAAGACATATCAGATAAAGGGCTAGTATCCAAAATCTATAAAGAACTTATCAAACTCAACACCCAAAGAAGAAATAATCCAATCCAGAAATGGGCAGAAGACATGAACAGACATTTCTGCAAAGAAGACATGCAAATGGCCAACAGACACAGGAAAAAGTGCTCAACATCACTCAGCATCAGGGAAATACAAATCAAAACCACAGTGAGATACCACCTCACACCAGTCAGAATGGCTAAAATTAACCAGTCAGGAAACAACAGATTGCTGGCGAGGTTGTGGAGAAAGGGGAACCCTTTTGCACTGTTGGTGGGAATGCAAGCTGGTGCAGCCACTCTGGAAAACAGGATGGAGCTTCCTCAAAAAGTTGAAAATAGAGCTACCCTACGACCCAGCAATCACACTACTGGGTTTTTACCCTAAATATACAAATGCAGTGATCCGAAAGGGACACAGGTACCCCAATGTTTATGGCAGCAATGTCCATAATAGCCAAGCTATTGTGGAAAGAATCTAGATGTCCATCAACAGATGAATGGATAAAGAAGATGTGGTGTATATCTACAATGGAATACTATGCAGCCATCAGAGCCCCAAAATCTTGCCATTTGCAACGACGTGGATGAAGCTACAGGGTATTATGCTAAGCAAAATAAGTCAATCAGAGAAGACAATTATCGTATGATCTTTCTGATATGAGGAATTTGAGAGGCAGGGTGGGAGCAGGTCATGGGAGGAAGGGAGGAAAAAATGAAACAAGATGGGACTGGGGAGGGGGAGAAGCTGTAAGAGACTCTTAATCTCAGGAAACAAACTGTGGGTTGCTGGAGGTGGTGGGGGAAGGATAGGGTGGCTGGGTTATGGACATTGGGGAGGGTATGTCCTATGGTGAATGCTGTGAATTATGTAAGGCTGATGGTTCATAGACCTGTACCCCTGAAGCAAATAATACATTATGTGTTAATACAATTTTTAAAAATGGAAAGGCAAGCGGCAGTGGGGTAATAACTATTTGCAACATGTACCTAACAAAGGACTTGGCTCCAGAGTATTTAAAAAAAAAATTCTCCCCACTTAATAAGAAGATAAACTACCTGATTAAAAACTGGGCAAAAGATTTAGAAAAACATTTCATCGATAGATGTAAACAAATGACAAATAAGCACATGAAAAGACATTCAATGTCACTCATCCCTGGATAGACATACATTTAAATTAAACTGAGATATCACTACACCACCACTAGAATAGCTAAGATTTAAAAAGACTGATTCTACCATGTGTTGGCAGGTTGAGGAGCAACTAGAAGTTGTTTAAGTTTATGGGAATGCAGAATGGCATAGTCACTTTGGAAACCAGTTTGCTAGTTACTTATAAAGTTAAATATACTCTTCTCTCTCACAACCCTGAGATTAAGACCTGAGCTGAGATCAAGAGTCAGGGGCTTAACCAACTGAGCCACCCAGGGGCTCCTGAAGTTAAACATACTCTTTTTTTTTTTTTTAAAGATTTTATTTATTTATTTGACAGAGAAAGAGATCACAAGTAGGTAGAGAGGCAGGCAGAGAGAGAGGAAGGGAAGCAGGCTCCCCGCTGAGCAGAGAGCCCGATGTGGGGCTCGATCCCAGGACCCTGAGACCATGACCTGAGCCGAAGGCAGAGTCTTTAACCCACGGAGCCACCCAAGTGCCCCAAGTTAAACATATTCTTATTATATGACCCAAAGAGCCCACTCCTAGGTATTTCCCCAGGGGAAATTAAAATAAACACACAAAGGAATTTGTGTAAATATTCACAGCAGCTTTATCTATATTAGCTGCAAATGCAAATACCTAGATGTCCATCAGGTGGTGAGGGATAAATAAATTGTGGGTTATCCATGCAATGGCATACTATTCATGAATAAAAAGGAACTTCTTATATAGGCAACATGAATGAATCTCAAAAACATTATACTGAATGAAAGAATCACACCTAAATGCTTATATATGCAAGATTCTATTTATACGACATTCTAGAAAAGTTAGGACTATAGTGTCACAAAGTAGATTGATGTATCGTAGGGGCTGGGTTGTGGGATTCACTACAAAGGAACACAAGGGAGCTTTTTGGAGTTCTACATCTTGCTTTTTTTTTTTTTTTTTCCCTGTTTTGATCTTGCCCAAGCTTTAATTGATATCTCACAACAATCTCAACAGATGAATAAGTTTACTGGTAACATTCAGAATGTTCTGAAAATCATGATAACTTCTAAGACATCAGAACCACAGAATTTGATAATGTCTAAAGAGACCAAGACACCTGAATTAGAATTTGGCAAAAATATGACATGCCATTATGGCAAACATTACCTGAAAACTAGCCTAAATCAACAATGATGGGAACATACCACATGAATATCTGAGGATATTCCTAGCACTTTCTCTAAAGGTGAAAATATAATCCTGAAGGAAATCCATATACATCTTGCTTTTTATGGTGGTTCCAGAACGTCACACTTTTGTTAAAAACTCATTGAATTGTTCCCTTAAAATCAGCGAATCTTATGTGAATTATGCCTTAATAAATCTGATAAGAGGACGCCATTGAGAAAATTAATAGGCAAGCCACAGATTTGGAGAAAATAGTCAGAAAACATATATCTGATAAAGGACTTATTGCCAGGATATATAGAGAACTCCTATAATTCAATAATAAAAAGGCAAGCAACTCTATTAAAAATAGACAACAAACTTGAACAGATCCTTCGGAAAAGAAGATGTGTGAATGCCAATAAGCACATGAACCATGGCTTGACATCCTTAATCATCAGAGGGACGCACATCACGACCTCTGCATGTGTTCCTCCAACTGAGCCAGCTGGATGCCCTTAGAACGGCTAAGTTTTAAAGCCTGACAACAACAAATGTTGACAAAGCTGTAGAGCCACTAGAATGTACACATATTGCTGGTGGGAGTGCAAAACAGTGCAACCACTCTGGAAAAAGGTTTGACAGTTCCTTATGAAGTTCAACATACACCTACTCTTTGGGTAATTCTACTCTTAAAAATTCATCTGCTTGTCTGATCCCTCCTGAGGCTGAGCAGGGTGGACCGAGTCAATGCTGGCCTCCGGTTGATACCACCATTGAGTTCGTCAAACAAGAGGAAATGAACATCAACTTCCAGCAGTAAGAAATTTATGAGGTTGGACCTGAAGACCTCAAGTTGCGTGCTTTTTCCCTGTTGTCTGGATAACTGAAACTATCTGGGATGTCTGTGCAGCTTGGGGTTTTTATTGTGTTTATCTAAAGATGTCTCTTTTTAGTAATCAACAAGTGTGAGTGTGTATGTGCATGTTTAAAGTCTGGTTTTTCTCAATACATCTTTAAAGGTTTTTTAAAAAATCATTTTATATCTGGTCAAGTTGAGATTTTTTTTAAGAACCTCATTTCTAATTTGTAATAAAAGTTATAGTTGATTCAAAAAAAAAGTCAACAAACAGCAAGCACCTGTTAATAAAGGTCTTAAGTAATAATAATAACAATAATGATTAAAAAAAGAGATTCGTTTGGGCTGGAGGTGGGTAGTGGGATTGACCAGGAAGGAACACGAGAGAATTTTCCAGTGAGTTGGTAATATACATATTATGACAGGGATGTGGGTTACTTGGATGAAAGATTTATCAACATTTTGCAGCTAATATTTGTACATTTTAATGTATGCAAATTTTTCTAAAAAATAGCAATGTCAATAATAAAAACTGAGTGGGTGAAAATGTAGTGGAAATGCAGAGAATGGCACAGCTTGATCATTGTTGAAGTGGGGTGATGGGAACCTAGGATCTCAATTAGACTATTATGTTTACATTGTGCATTTTTGAAGTTTTCTATAATAAAAAATGCAATAAAAGGAAAGGAAAGGATAATTGTGCCTTTTGGGGCTGTTGTGCGTTCATGGGAGACAATGCTGGAGGAAGGGTTTTGTAGGCTGGGAAATACATTTTCACGTGAGTTTTCGTGAGCTTTCTCCCATTGATCTGCCCCCCTCTCCCTCTCATTTCCGCACTGGGGTTCTTGCTCTCTGCTGCATTCCTGTTCTGCTACATCGTTCCTGCTGCCCTCCATCCCTCCTCCCTCCGTTTCCCTTTCTTACCTGCCTGGCTAACCCCCCTTTCTCCGCCCCTGGCTCCCCTTGGCTGCGGTCTGGGTCAGGGCGTTGTCCTGATGCGGACAAGTGCCCAGCTTTGGGGAGATTATGGAATGCGCTGCTGCTTTCTCCTCTCTTGCCTCCACGGCCTTGCCACCTCCCGCCTACCCAGGGAAGAGGCAGGCCGCCCTTGCTGCACGCCGCCTCCTGTGAGCTGGTGCTCTGTAACAGGGCGGACAGGCTGCCTTTGCCCAGACATGTCTCCTCACCTGGCCTTCCTGAAAACTGTCAGATTTGAGGGGAATTCGAGCCAGGTTCCCAGCCCTGCACCCCAGTCCAACTCCTTCCCGGAGCCACCCCACCCCACCCCGTCTCCCATCGGGGTAACTGCCTTGTGCTGTGGTCAGCGTTGTTCCCGGATTGTTCCTGACCCCGACCAGCTGAGTGCCTGACATGGCGCTGGAACGCCTGCGCTTTAGGGCAGGACATAAGATGCCTGCAGTCCGCTCTCTCTTTTCTTCTGTTCTAGCCATCCATGAACTCAACAGGACTTAACTGAACACCCACTGAGTACCGAGCACTTAGACACTGGTGGCCATAGACATGGCCCAGAGTGGGTGGAGTGGCAAAGCAGCAGCAGGTGAAACAGCCCCAGGGTGAGTCCTCAGTGGCAGGGCCTTCTGGAAACTTCTGTCTGGTTAGACTTTGAGAGTGAAGGGTGGGCCTGGCGAGGAGAGGAGGACTGTTCCCCTGCAGGAGCAGCCATAGCCAGCCTGCCCTGCGTACCCCCTTCCCCTGGGAACTGGTGCTGCTGCCCGGATTGGGAGGACTCCCAGGTGGTCCGGCTCCCCTGGAACAGCACAGCACTGGAGTGGGATGGTGCTGAGCTGGTGCCTGGGTGCTCCCCAGTTTGTTCCCCATCCTCCTCCCACCGGTTCTCCCTCCAGACAGCCCTCAGGCTCGGTTGTGACTCAGGTGGACCTGACCTCAACTTTTTCCCTGTGACTTATGCCTCTGCCTCTGGGGGGTCAGGCGGCCTCCTCTGCCCCCCTTGCCTTTCATGGGGTGCTCTGGCTTTGGCTCCAGGTCTGGTTCTGCTTGGGGCTCTGTGTCTGGTTCCAGTCCCAGTTCTGACCCCAGATGTGGCTCTGGTTCTGGTTCTGGGTCTAGTTCTGGAGGTGGCTGTAGCTACGGGTCTGACTGTGCTATGGGAGGGGGGGTCTGGCTCTGGTTCCAGTTGTGGGCTCAGTTACGCCCACAGGTGAGGCCATCCCCAGGAAACCAGACCTTGCCAGGGCCGGAAGGGCCCATCTGAGCTCACAGCCTCCTCCTGGGGAGGGGCCTCCCCCACCCCTGAGCCAGGAGGGTGGAATAGAGACTGAAAAAACATGGAAGACATGGAAGGGATTTTTGGACTCCACAGAGGGAGCTGTGCGACTCTAAAATCAGTATTCTGCAGAGTTCAAAACCCACTTCTGTTATTTATTAACCTTGTGACCTTTGGCAAGTGACTTAACTTCTCTGTGTCTCAGTTTCTTCCTCTGGAACATGGAGAGAATGAAAGTCCCCGCGTTGTGAGATTATGGGAGTACTGAGTGAGCTGATCGATGTTCGGGGCTGAACACAGTGCCTACTACATAGTAAATGTTTAATAAACAATGATAGGAATACTATTTATTTATATTACTCTGTCCAATGGACAGGTGAGTGACCTTTGTCTGCCATACATTGGGGAGTTCTAACAGGGATCGATTGATTGCCTCCCTCTGTGGGGATGAGAGACCCTGCAGACTTGGTGGGGGAGGTGCCCTCCATCATCCTCAGGTTTTTTGGGGGGAAATGTTCAGGATTGGCAGCTGGGGTGTCTTCATGACCAGTTCTCAGTCTTAATTTCCTTGTTGGTAAGATTGGGATAATGCTATCTCACTGGTTAGTAGGCAAGTTTGGTGTGGCATGGATGGATGGCACAGGACTGAGTCCCAGCTCTGCTGAGTGACTGTAGGCAAATTGCTTCACCTCTCTGGGCCTCTATTTCTTGTGTCCTCAGCTGCACCATGTACCATATGCCACGGAGAGTTGTGAAATTAGGGATAATTGTGTAATGTGTGGGGCAGAGCGTCTGCCCTCAGTTAGAAACCGTGGCTGGTATCATCACTGATATTGGAGATCGGGAAGAAGCTCAGGGGTCTGGAAGGGGACTGGGCATGTCTACATGCTCCTTGGAAGAGAGAGCTACCTCCTGCAACCTCAGGATGAAAGTGCATTTTATTTTCCTTAATGTCTTTCTGAGATGTTAGCACTGCTGGGACCTGGGCAGGTCTGGGTTGAATGTGCGTGGGAGGGGATTGGGGAAGGCAGGTGCCTTCTGAGGTCTTGGGAGCAGCTCAGGGCACAGACTTCTTTTGATCACCGTCCCTGCTCTGTGGGGTTTGAACTGATTGACCCCCTCCTAACCTCTGGGCCGGCCTCACCACACCTGTTCAGTCTGCTCTCAGGTTTTTCTTTTCCTTCTAGCTTTCACAATTCTGGGGAAATTAGTTTCCAGAAATCAAACAACAGGGAGGAAACCCAGAGGTCACCCAATCCATGGCCAACCACAAGGTGGGTCTGCAAATCATCCTCCCAGCCACCCCCTCCCCCAACTCCTAAAGGACTAGATGTTAGCATAGGGGAGACAGACACCCAGCTGTCTGACTGCAGTCCCTTTAGCTGTGCTGTGCATCTGGTCCCTCTTGTTTGCCCTCTGGAGAAGGGGAGAGAAGCTGGCCAGCCAGCGCCCACATCCAAATAACCCTCCCTGGTTAAGAAGGGTGTTATTAAGCCACCGATCTCCAGGCTAAATAATCCCAGCGCCTTCACCCTTTCCTCTCCGGTTGTGTTTTCCAAGTCTTTAATTATTTTCACTGCCCTTCTCTGTGGGGTGCAACCCTATAATCATAGAATTTCAGAGCTGGAAGGTACCTGGGAGATGCATGGGGCAGAGCCAGGCACAGAGGCTTAAAGACCTCGCCCCACCCAGGCTGGGGAGAGAGGGGAAGGAAGCCCAGGGTCCTCTAGACAGCTACCCGCCCCCCATTCCTCCTCCAGCAGAAGCCCTCCCTGCTTACGTTTCCTTAAACAGAAACTTGTTGAGCCGTTCTTGTGAGCTGGGCATCATCTGGGCATTTTCATAACTCTTACCTCCTTAATCGTTCAGCAGTCCTGCCAAGTAGCTGTGACTGGCCTCATTTTGTAGGCCAGGAAATTAAGAGATTAAGTAACTTGCCCAAATTCACACACTGAGAGAGTCCCAGGGCTCCTCCACCCAAACCCTGCCCCCCCAACCCACATGCTACTTTCACCCTAACCCGGCTGCACCCCCAGACACCCTCAGGCCCTGATGGAGGGGCCCTTCTCATGAGAAGCCTCTCGAAGCCCCCAGGAGACCAGAGCCAGGCTATGGCAGGACTCAGCCGGGATTTCATAGAGAAACAGAACCTACAGGATAATATATTTATATAAAGAGATTCATTCAAGGAATTGGCTCATTTAATTGTGGAAGCTGGTTAAATCCCAAATCCAGAGGGCTGGCTGGCAGGTTGGAGAGACAGGCCGGAGCTGCTGATACGGTTTTGAGGCAGAATTTCTTCTCCTCCAGGAAACCTCAGTTTTGACTCTTAAGGCTTGTCAACTGATACAATGAGGCCCAACCACTTTATAGAGGATAATCTTCACTTAAAGTCAACTGACTATAGGTATTAAACACATCGACAAAATCCCTTCACAGCAACACCTGGATTAGTGTTTGATTAAATAACTGGGTATTAGAGCTCTGACAGGTTGACACATAAAGCTAATGGTCACACCCTCCTTTATGGGTGTCGATGGGGAGCCTCAGGGAGAAGTCGGCCTGATCCAATGGGCCTTTTCCAGAGTCTGGGCGAGTGTTGGGTAGGTGCCAAGCCAGGGGACATCGGGATGGCGGATCCCTCTATGGCCCTCCCCGTTTTGAAGGGGTCCTCAGTCAGGGTTATGTCACCAGACCCAGGCCTGACCACCGGCCCCTGGCGAGGCTCCTCCTTGCTTCCACTAACTTGAGAGCTACAGTTAAGACCCAGTGTCTTTTCAGGGGGTGAAAGGCCTGGAAGGAGCAAAGGAGGGGCCCTTGGAGTAGGAGGAAGGGTAAGCAGACTGTTGCTTGCATCCCGAAGACCCAGTAGGCCAAGAGCCCTTGAAGGTGGGGACAGTGGCTCATTTCTTCTGCACCCCAGGCTGGTACCTGTTCCTTCCCCTTCCATTGCCCCCTCCGGTGCCACTCCCCACAGGTGGAGGCCTGGAACCACGTACTCAGGTAGAAATCAGTCCTGTTCTTAAAGTTCTTCTAAGGAGAGAGATTGAAAGCGGGAGTAGTACCACCCAATCTAGAGAATTCTTCTTAATGTACAGTCTACCCTTTGATTTCAGGATAAACCCCACACACTATGAGGATAGCAGAAATGAGAAAGTGAGACCTCTGACATTTTCTTACTGCTGTAAAGTTTTGAACCACCGCAGCCTTCTTCTTGCTCTTTGCAACTAGAAGTCCTCTAGGACAGAGAGGCCAGAAAGTCAAAAGAACTAGAGAAGAACTCAGATTGGACTAGATCTGTCCCCTCCTGGATACAGTTGCCCCTAATCTTGTCCTTTGCTGTGCTGGAGGGTCTGTTCCTCATTGCTAAAGCCTTCCTTATAGAATATTTAAGTTAGACTCCAAGAAGAACTTCCAGCAGCGAACAGTCCCCCAGCATGTCGTGGATGGCTGAAGGGGGGTGGGGAAGTCTCTTCCCTGGTGAGTCCTTCAGAGGACGTTTCTAGATACAGTCTTGTTCAGAGGCAGTGGCTCCCGCCCAACCCTGGGATCCCAAGGAAGCCAGAGGAGTTTCCTCCTCATCAGGGGTTCCTTCTTTCATCTGAAGGTGATTGGTGATGGAGTGAGGCACTACCTGTGGGTGGGTGAGGCCGCGGCACCTGCTGAATCAGGGGAGGCTTCTAGGAGGGGAACAGCTTTGAGATGCCTCATGAAAGAAGCTTGGGAAGAAGCTTGGGGTTGGCTGGTAGGTGGGCGTGGGAGAAAGGGACTCCATGGGGGGTGGCTGGGCCTGCCTCGTCTGAAGAGGCTGACTTGACCCCAGTCCATCAGGACACATCTCTGGAGGCCACACCTTCCAGCTCTTCTCACCTCCGATACCTGCAAGGGCTAGCGTAGGGGCCACAGCCAAATTCCAGCTGCGCCTTGTGTAGGGAGAAGCATCACAGCTGGAGGGCTTTAGGTGAGGCTGGAGGGTGAACAGGGTAAGATGGGAGATGAGGGATGGAGGGGCTCATGGGATCCCTTCCTTTCGAGGCCTTTAGAAACGAAAACGTTCCTTTGCCGCCGGCCCCTCTCCCAAGACACGGTGGTGGATCATCGGCCTCTGCGGGGTTCTTTGCCAGTTTGCACGTGACACGGAGCTTGGCAGGGTACTGGGAAATGTGTATTTTGGGTTTGGAGTTGCAGAGGGGTGGGCCCCGGGCCAGTAGGGTTGAGTGTACTTAGGTCGGTGGATGGGCACAAAGGGCAGAGCTGGAGTCTCGAGGAGCCTGGGGTAGGAGGCGATCACTTCTCATGGATGGTCCTCAGTGCACATCCCAGACCTGACTACTCCGGTGGGTGGAAGTCCTTGCCTCTTGGGTCCAGCCCCCCTGGGCTGATGGGCTTGGGGTACAGTGCGAGGGCTCCAGGGAGCCTGGGAAGGACGTTATTTCTTTGGTTGCTTCCCCTGAGGTCTTTTCAGCTCCTGGATTCTGGGGGCCCCCAGAAGACTATACCATTCAGCAGACATATGCAGGAAGCAGTGACCCAAGGAAGGGAAGGGTCTGGGCTTCCTCCCTCTCCCCACCCCCAGGCTCAGCAGGATCCAAAAGCCAGTCCACCAGCCTTGATAGCAAATTGAGTCAAGTAAGTATCTGCTGAGTCACGTCAAATACTGCCTCCGACTGGTGGACAGGGTGACTCCGGGCACAGGAAGGGAGCCCTGCTCAGCCTATTGGGAGGGACTGGCCTCTGTCAGCCTGTCCTGGACTTCTCTCCTCTGGGCAGCCTGAACCACTCTCACACAGAGGTCTCTCGTTCTCTGTTCACGCCAAATTCAAATGACTGACTCATTGGTCTGTTTTCTCACCGGACAGACTGTAAGCTTCCCAATGGCGAGGCCCGGGACTCATTCATGTCTGTGGGATCGGTCCCTGTTTAGCGCCTGGCACGTGGAAGGAGGCTCAGGAAATCTGTGGGAATGAGTGAATCACGGACGGCGTTGTGTGGTCAGCTAAATGCCTCTAGCAGGATGGAGCTCAGAGCAGGGAGCCATCGCTGGGGGACCCGTGCCAGAGGGAAAGCCTCATGGAAGAGATAAAATCAATCAGCTTTGGCTTCCATCTCCTTGAAATCCCTTGAACCTGTCTTCCTCCCTCAGGACAATCGAGAGCAGCGTTTTAGGGCATCTGTCTTTCCGCCTTCCCTCCTGCTGTCGGTTTATCTCCCTCAATCAGCCACCAGTGCTCCGTGATGGGCGGGAGCCCGCTCACCCCGGTTTGGGAGCCCATAGTGTGGCTCTGTTTCCAGAACTCCTCGTGTTAGAAGCTTGGAAATGGCCAGGGTGGGAGAAATGGGCAAATGCTACAAACCAGTGCTTTTTCACCCTGGATGAGCCAGGGCTAAAATTTGTCAGTACCCTCACCTACCTACTACCTACCCACCTCCTTCCTTCCTCTTCCCGTCTCTTCTCTTCCCTCTCTCCTTCCCACCCATCTTCCTTCTTCCCCTTTCTTTTCAATGATCGCATCCAGTATGCCAACTGTCTCCTCCTCCCTCCCACCCCCCATCCATCCTCCATCCATCCATCCACAAATGTTTTCTGAGCATCTACTCCATGTTGGCCTGTTCCCAAGGCTCAAAGTCTTTGCCCAGACTTCTGGAAGACAGGTGCATGGATTCTAAGGAATAGCAGAGACGCCCCTAGAGCAGGATCTCATGTTCAGCCAGTGTCGCTGTGGATCCAGAACCAGAACCTCTGGAGTTTCTTTCCTGCTCTTCATGCCCTCCCTGCTTTTCTCTCTCTTTTTCTTTTCTTTTCTTTTCTTTTCCTTTCCTCTTCTTTTCTTTTTTCTTTCTTTCTTGAGATTCCTTTTATTTATTTGAGAGAGATCATGAGAGCGAGCACAAGCAAGGTACAGGGAGAGGGAGAAGCAGGCTCCCCACTGAGCAGATAACCTGATTCGGGGATCGATCCCAGGACCCTGAAATCGTGACCTGAGCTGAAAGCAGACTCTTAGCAGACTGAGCCACGCAAGTACCCCACCCTCCCTTCCTTTTCATAGGCTGTTCTCATAAGAAGAGGGTGGAGGGGGCGTAGGGGAGACACTATCAGGGGGAAGAGGGAGGGGCATCTCCCCACCCAACAGACCAGTATCTCTCTTGCTCTCCCTCTCCCTCCACACCTCAAACAAGAGCCTATGGGAATTGGGCCTGAGTTTTAGAGAAAGGGTTCTCCACCCCAGAAAGCCCCACGAGTTCCTAGCCAACTTGCCAGTGTGTACAAACAAGGGGGGTGCTTAGTGGGGGTCTGGGGACACCACCACCATGAAGCCAGCTCGCTCTGTCTCCAGCACCCCGGACACCTCTTCTTAAAACTCTGGCTGCTCTGTGAAAAGCTTGTCTCTGCTCCTGCTTCTAGGGGCTGTTGTCACCAAGGATTAGCGAGTTCAGCCTAAGGGGCAGGGATCCCAGAACTTGACCCAGATGGTAGGGGAGGAAGGGAAACTTCCCTCCACACAGCCCAGAGCCTGCCACCCCAGCTGGGCCCCATCCAGCCCTTTCCTCGATGGGGGCATTGGCTCCCCAGGACCATGGCAGTGGGTTGAAGCCAGAGGCGATGAGGTGGCCTGTCTTGGCAAGAGTGAGGGTTCGGTGTTCCAGCGGGGGTCAGAGGGTGAAAGCGGCGGGAGCGGTTTTTTCCTACTTTGCTCCCTGAGGTCTGTATGTATGTGATTGTCAAAGTCCAACAGCTGGCCTCTGAGGTGATCAGAGTGCTACACTTCACCGGTGGCCTGTCGGAGAGTGTCGCCTCTGGCCTGGCCCAGAGAGGGCAGGCGGATTTTCCCTGAGTCACACAGCAAAACTGCTGTGGAGACAGAGGGAAGTGTTTGGGCCCTGGGGCTTCCGCCGCCTGCCGCTGCCTGCATTCCCCTCATTACTGTTGCTCTGTCCTTTCGGTCCAAACAGGTTCTGACCTGCTCGGAAGGCAGTAACAGAAGGGCCGACAGATACCATATGATTTCACTCCTGTGTGGAATTTAGGAAACAAAACAGACCAGAGAAGGATAAACAAACAAACAAACAAACAAACAAACAAAAGAGAGAGAGAGAGAGAGAGAAAGACAAATCAAGAAACAGACTCTTAACTACAGAGATCTGCCGCTTCCCCAAAAACGGGCGTTGGGGGAGGGAACGGGGGTGGGGGAAGGAGGTACTAGCCGCGAGGAGCACAGGGTGTTAGACTGAGGCGTAGAATCACTAAATTCGACACCTGAAACGAATATCACACTGGACTAGTTAACTAACTGGAATTAAAATAAAAAACGTAGCAAAAAAAATACTATTAAAAATATGAAAAAAATTTCAATTAAAAAAAAAAAGAAATGACCTAAGGACCACATGCATCTCGTCAGGGCCGCTGAGCCAGACACGGCTTCTAGAAGTCCTTGACATTTGGGAGACTCCGTGACACCGTAGCTAAAGAAGGGACTTTGGCAGCTCAAAGGTCTCGGGTTCAAATCTCTGCCCCACCACTTGACCGAGGCCCTTGAGGGAGCTGCGTAGAGCTTCAGTTTTCTTGTTTATGAAATAGGATAATTGAACAGGTTATGGGGGGTGAAAGGAGCCCCTGTAGGTGACAGACCTAGGACAACGCCTGGAAGTTGGGCACTGCCCATCCTCCAATCCAAAGCCAACCAGACCCCCCTTTCTCATTACTGGCCCAGGGTGGGAAACTTCTCTGAAGTCCGGGCCCGCCAATTATAAGGCTATTTGGCTTGTGTGATCCAATTAATAGCTCTCTGTCCCGTGGGCCTCGGCAGACACGTCACCCTTCGCCCCAGGGGTCCTTTGGCTCAGCAAAGCCTGACCCCTCGTGAGGACAGAGTTCCCCCACTTCCTCAGGAGAAGGTGCGTCAGAAAGTAGGAGGCCGACAGGCTGCTGAGCTGTGGAAAATAATTAAACCAGGGGAGGAAAGAAAACCCACGTCTTTTAGAAATCAGGTTAGGTATGAATGTGCAGGGCGTGGCCTCCTGTATAATTCGCCCGCCTCTGGCTCTGGGAGCTGCCGCGGGCTCTCCCTGGCCGGCCAGTTGCGTCAGGCTCGGGCCTGCTGCCCCTCCTCTCTGCTCCTCCTCCTCCTCCTTCCCCACCTCCTCCCCCGCCTCCTCCACCTCCGTCTCCTCCTCCTCCACCTCCTCCCGCTGCTCCCTATAGGTGTGTCCCTGGGCTCTGGCTACCTGGCCCACTCCCCGCGGAGACGCCTTTCTGAGAGGTCACCCACCTGCGGCCCCAGCAAGTCCCAACACACGCCCGCTGAGTGACCGGCCATGGAAGCCTCAGATGCCTCCAGAAGCAATGGGGCCAGCCCAGAAGCCCGGGATGCCCGCAGCCCCCCAGGTCCCAACGGCACCCTGGAGAATGGGGCCAAGGCCGAAGGCCAAGATGCCAAGACCACCAACGGGCACGGCGGGGAGGCGGCCGAGGGCAAGAGCCTGGGTGGCGCCCCGAAACCAGGGGAGGGCAAGAGCTCCCTGTTCTCGGGGAACGAGTGGCGGCGGCCCATCATCCAGTTTGTGGAGTCCGTGGACGACAAGAGCTCCAGCTACTTCAGCATGGACTCTGGGGACGGCAAGAGGTCCCCCTACGCCGGGCTCCAGCTGGGGGCTGGCCGGAAGCCGCCCCTCTCCTTTGCCGAGAAGGGGGAGCTGCGCAAGTCCATCTTCTCGGAGCCCCGAAAGCCCACGGTGTCCATCGTGGAGCCCGGGGAGGCCCGGCGGAACAGCTACCCCCGGGCTGACGGCGGCCTCCTCCTGCGCTCCAAGTCGGGCTCCGAGGAGGTCCTGTGTGACTCCTGCATCGGCAGCAAGCAGAAGGCCGTCAAGTCCTGCCTGGTGTGCCAGGCCTCCTTCTGCGAGCTGCACCTCAAGCCCCACCTGGAGGGCGCCGCCTTCCGCGACCACCAGCTGCTCGAGCCCATCCGGGACTTCGAGGCTCGCAAGTGCCCTGTGCATGGCAAGACCATGGAGCTCTTCTGCCAGACGGACCAGACTTGCATCTGTTACCTCTGCATGTTCCAGGAGCACAAGAATCACAGCACCGTGACCGTGGAAGAGGCCAAGGCGGAGAAGGAGGTAACGCGCGGGGGCATCTGCGCTCCTGGGGGCTTTGGGCCTCGAGTCTCCGCTGTCCCTGGCTCCTTCTGAATCCATCTGTCGGCCCTCTGCGCCCACAGGCTGGGGGTCAGAGGCAGTTTCCCTAAATCTCAGGAGACAGGGGCATTGCCTACATGAGCAAATGGAAGCTCGGGAATGACTGGGGGCTTGACCAAGGTCACAGGGTAAGTTCAAGTCAGATCAGAGAATCCACCCGGGCTCAGCCCTGGGAGCTGGGCCTGGCCACAGTGTTTCTTCTTGTTTATTTTTTTATTTTAGGGAGAGAGAATTTGTGCCACCTGAGCAGGACGGACTGCTGGGGCAGGGGTCATGGGTGAGGTCAAGGGAATTTGGGGGCCACTTAAATACTCTTTTGTTCCCCAGGCTTTAGAGTCTGCATTTGTAGGGCAAGGGCTCCTTGCTGCTTATGCGTTCCCACTCTCCCCGCCGCCCCCCCCCCCCCCCGCCGCCCCGCCAGCCTCTCGACTTCCCCGAAGGCTTTCTCCGTCCCCTTCACTGGCTCTGTGTGCTTCGTGTGTGTGGTCGCAGGGCCATGAGCCTATCGGTGCACCAGGCTTTGGGAGGGCTGCAGTTTGCGTGTGGGTGGGATGGACGTGTGTGTGTGTGTGTTGCATGTGCGATGGCTGTTTGGTGCATATGTTTGTATATGGGGTACGCAGTGCATTTGCACGACAGCTGTCTGTGTAATCGTGCCTGGATCTCCTTGGGGAGGAGCAGAGGCGTGGGGAGGCTTGTGAAAGGGCTGTACAGGGAGAGAGGGTGTTCTGGGCCAGAGGCTCAGCTGGGGTTGCTACCCTTTGCCCCACAGATGCTGACCCTGCTGTCCCACAGCAGCCACACAGCTGGCGGTCGTGGGCGGCCCCCCTCTGGGATGACCATTCTGGTGCTCAGTGCAGGAGACCTGGCCTTCCTTGTCAGCTTCTCTCTACCCCTCTGAATAGGGCAGCCCAGGACCCCTCCCCATCCAGCCTTCCTGACCAAGAGCTGGCTGTTGACTCTTCCTGTACCCCTCGCCCACACCCCTGGGCAGAGAGATGGGTTACAAATGGAAAAAGACTCAAAGATCCTTGTCAGGGGTCTTGTTTGGCTCTGGAAGGTGATCCCAATTCCCTGGTGCTCTGACCCCAGCCTGGCTTCAAGCATCAGGCTAGGAGACAGTGACGGGGCCAGGCCATGGAACCCATCCTTCGGGAGCTTCCTTGGGAAATCGGAACAGAACCAAGGGGGCAGTCATCTTCATCTGGTATAACCCAAAAAGCTGCAGAGCCTCTGACTAGGTTCTGGGAGAGCCGACCGAGTTCCACATCTGGTTTTTGCCTCTAGTTAGCCATCCAACCACGGACAAGTCCCTTTCCTTCTCTCAGTCCTGGTTTCCCAATGTGTGAACCCAACGTGTTGGACTCCATTGGTGGTCTTCAAGTTCCCCCGTGGAGTCCCAGGATTCTTGGGAATGTCGGGGATGAGGAGGGGGGCAGATTGGTGCCAAGTGGCTTCAGGTGCCCATTTCTACTGCAAGCAATATACATGCTTATTTGTCTGTTTGTGTCTGGAACCAGAGTATCGCCTAACCAAAGCCCAAGTGCCTCTGGAGGAGGGAAGAGTCTTGGGGAGCCCTCCGTGGAGGCTCCGGGAACTTGGAGTTCACCTTCTGGTGCTTGGCGCTGCTGTAGGACTCTGGAGTCCTCGTCCTTGAGGGCTCACGATGTAGGTCAGGAGGCAGAGCTCGGAGGCACAAACAAGCCTGGGGAGCATCCGCCCAGTTACACAGAAGCAGCTGTCGATCAACATCAAATTGTAGCGGGTGGCAGGGCAGGCTGGGTGGAGTCCTAGCAGTCTCCTGGGTCTCCTCCTTCACCTTGAAGACAGGGACAGAGGTCCTGGGAGAGGGAGGGACCTGTCCAAGCTTGTGGAGGATGAGAAAGGAGTCCCCTAATTCTCTTCCAATATTTGAAAGCAACTGAGGGGAAGGGTACTGAGAAGGTGGGATTCAGGATACTCTAGCCTAGTGTGCTCTATCGGGGATTTCAGGGGAAAATGTCTGATCCACTGGAGTGACTTTAACAGGGGGAGCTAGATAGCGTGTGCATGTGTGTGTACGTCCCAGCGGTGTAAGGGTAGATGGGGAGTGGTGCGGGGCGGCCAGGAGACGGAGTTGGAGCACAGCTGTTTGTCCATGCTTGGCTCTGCTGGAATGTCGGCCATGGGGAACATTGGCACAGAGCAGGGTTAGTGGGTTGACTGATAGAAGGGAATAAGCGTGTCAATCCTGGCATCCTTTGGAGGCATCTCCTACAGACCCAAACATCAGCCTACACACAGGTTTTTGCAAGGAGCCCTGTCCAGAACCTGTTCAGCAGGTCAGATGGTGAAGGCCCTGGTGAGGTCATCTGGGACCAATCTTGAATGGTTGCATGAGGCTGCAGATGACAGTCAGGGCCTTGGGTGCTCATCTCCTGGGTTTCGGCTCTACCTGTAGCCTCTGAGCGGGGGCCGTATTGGAGCAAAGGCCATGTGGTGTGGAAGCATGACTATCCTTCCTCTGGTGGATCCAGGGTCAGAATGTTCCGGTTCCACTCCAGATGTTAGAAGGGGTCCCATCGATGTCCACTCCCCTGCCTCTGGACATTCCCCAGGCTGGATGTCTATATCCATCTCCATCCTTTTCTGTCTCTTGGCTCATCCTTCTGTCTATCCCAAGTCTTTCCTGCTGCATGGGGTCAGGATGGGTCCTGTCGGGGGCTGGGGGGGCTCTTGCTCTGGGACAGGGTGGGTGAGAGAAGAGAGGGGTGACCTCCATGGAGGCTGAAGGGGAAGCAGTTTATCTGGTAAGCTGTTCAGAGACAGGAGGCAGGGGAGGAAAGTGACAGGCAGGCAGCAGGAGGCAGCAGGAGACGCTCCAGTTTCTAAAGAGCACCAACTGTTTACCTGTTACTCCTGACAGCAGTGCCATAGCTGTGGGCTACTGTACCTGTTTTAGAGACGAGGACATAGGCCCTGAGACGCCAAGAGACTTCTCCTGGATCCCAGCACGGAGTGGCCAAGCCGGGATTCTGACTCTTCTTCTTCTTCTTTTTAAAAACTTTATTTATTTATTTGACAGACAGAGATCACAAGTAGGCAGAGAGGCAGGCTGAGACAGAGAGGGGAAGCAGGCTCCCCGCCGAGCAGAGAGCCCGATGCGGCCCGATCCCAGGACCCTGAGATCATGACCTGAGCCGAAGGCAGAGGCTTTAACCCACTGAGCCACCCAGGTGCCCCGGATTCTGACTCTTCTGATGGCTGTTTCCTCTGCACCATTTTACACTTTGTTTTCACAGGACGGCAGACTCCCCTGGGGGGCGTGCGGTGGGCGGGGGAGTGGGGCATCCTCAGATTGGAATCACTTAGAGAATCAAGACGCAGCTGCCTAGGCCTTTCCACGGGAGGTTCTCATTCAGGGGCTTGGGGCCTGGGATCTGTATTTTTAAGTCTCCCTTGCCGATGGTACTGAATAGCCAGGTTGGGAATCAGGCATCTTGTCCAGCATTGCCAGGAAAAAATCCAGGCCTGGTAAAGGTGGGGTGACTTTCTCAAGGGCCCACCACCAGTCTGAGGACAGCCTGGTGCTAGTCTGTCTACCCGGTCTTGCCGGGTCCCTGTCCCGGCACCCGAGGAAGCAGAAGGGACTGTGAGCCCCCGTCACGCAGACTAGTACTGGACTATCTGACATCTGGGTGGAAATGGGGAAATCTCTCCAGCATTTCAGATTCTTATCCAGATAATTACCATTTGTCTGAGAGTACAAATTTGGCAATTAACTGCCTCATTTGGCAAATATCAGAGCCAACGGCCCAGGCGGTTAAATCAAGCCCGAAGAAGATCACGGCCTCATCCCCCCCTTTCCTGCAGGCCGTGCAGGTGACCCCTGTCCGGATAAGTGTTCAGGTGCATCTGCGGCCCAAGGCCCATCGGACTGGGTGTGACCCACCACTGTGCCCTCGGTCTGCTCTCAGGGAATCCTCCACTCCCCCAAGGCCGGAAGGATTTGCAGGCAGGATGGCCTTCCCGGTGCCCATCCCAGGCAGCAGAGCAACAGGCAACCAGACGAGTGTGGGAGAAGGGAACAAAGGAAGCATTTAGGGACAGGCCTGGGCAGGGTGGAGGGAAGGAACCCAGAGTGGGAGGAAGAGAGGAGGGAGGTATGCACGGCGATGGAGGGGTGGGGAGCTGAGGCCCCATCAGATATCAGGGGCTTTCCTCAAAATTCCAAGGGAGGAGGGAGAGAGAAAGAGAGAGAGCTGGGACCTCAGGGGGCGAGAAAGAGGGTGTGTGGGGGAGGAGGGAAGAGGGGTGACGAGGAAAGAGACAGGATGGCCAAACTATACCATCTGTGGGGTGGGGAGCCTAGGTAGGCTTAAGTTAGCAGAAGTGAAGGGGACGGACAACCTCCTGGAAGATTCGGAGATGAGCCTAGAGGTTAAGAGGCCACATGAGATCTGCATCCTGTAGTGATATCTTGGCCTTAATGGCTTTCCAGCTGTGAAAGCTCAGGCAAAGTTCCTAATCTTTTTTAGGCCTTAGTTTCTGCATCTGTAAAATGGGGCAGCGGCACTTGCAGATGAAAGAAGAAAATGGCTGGCACATAGTAGGTGCTCAGTCATACAATTAGTGTCCTCCTCCTCCTGGTTTTGGGGGAGAACCCAGTATCTTGGAGGCTTCCTATGTTACGTTCTTTCCCACATCCCGCCTTTTCCAGCTTCGCGCAGTCCTGTTAGCAGGGAAGAGCTGTTGGGAGCCACACAGATGCCAGATACACCCCCAGGGGTCTCACCCCAAACTCTCCTCCGAAGAGGGGAGCCCTCCTCCCAGAGGGGACAAGGGACTGTTGTAACCACGCGGAGCTCCCACTCCAAGGCCCTTCCCCAGGGCCCGCCTTCCTGCAAGTCTGGTCTTGCGAGGCCCCCTCCCAGCCTGTGTCCGAATTCCCTAGTGCCCGACTCTCTCCTCCACCCCGTCTTCCACCCACTGCTGCAGACAGTGCGTCTCTGCTTTTGACCCTGCCCTCACAGGCTTCCAGATCAGCAGCCTCCCCTCCTCCCTCCTGGGTCACTGGCCAACACTCTGGCCCTCCTCGCCACACCTCAGCCAGCCCTGCTGCCTGCTTCCCTCCTTTTCTTCTGCAGCATGGACCACCCCCCCACACCCACCCCAGGGTCTGACTTCCTGGGCCCTTGCCCTGGGCTCTTCCTTGTTCTAATCCCCTTCCTTTGTACTCCCTCTTGGCCAGCAAATCTGTGCTTGTCGGGGAAGGGGGGGGTGTGGAGACGTCTCTCCTGCAGGCCCGACCCAGTCTTGTGTTCCCATGGCTTCCAGCAGGTGCCCCCAGCACCTCTGCTCACTCCACATGACTCGGCTGGCCTTAACCTTCTCTGGTTGTACCTTTTCCCACTGGCAAGGTCAGCCGACCCTCATCCCCTCCCCTCCTTCTGCTCTGTTCTCCCAAGTGTCCTCCAGGCCTCAGTTCCCCACGATACAGGCCTCTGGGCCCACACTTCTCCCTGCATCCTGGCAGTGTACACACTGTCCCCAGATGTCAATACCGAGGCACCTGCCACCCTCATTGCTGAGCACCTCCGAGGCTTCCCCTGATCCTGCCTGCCCACCCCACCTTGCTCCCTTGGGCCCCACGGGCATGCTGGCCACACGGCACCCTCTCTTCCAAGCCTGGTGGGAGGGAGAGCCTCCCGCACAGCTCCTGGCCCATGGAAGGTCCCCCACACTACGAGATGCTAGACCACTGGCCGGGGCTTTCTCTGTGCCGGGTACTTTTTGAGAGCTCCCTTTCCTGGCTCCCAGCTCATCCCATGGCCTCGGTGGGGGATGGGAGGCAGTCCTCTTACTAAGTCCATGAAAGATAGAGCCCTGAGGCCCAGAGAGGTTAAGTCATTTGCAGAGACCATCTGCTTGGAAATGGTCGTAACTGCATTCAGATGTTTGGACTCCCAGTCCCAAGCTCTGGGTGGGCTCCCTCCAGGATCCCCCATGCTCATTCATGGGAGGGCTGCCCTCTCCCCCCTGGGCAGGCCCCGGGGGTGGTGGGAGCGAATGTACTTTTGTTCTCTGCTTTCCTCTCCATCAGGCCTTGTTCTGGGGGTGATGAGGTAGGGGCGAGAAACCCAGGGGCCAATGACCCTACTCCAGCCAGGTCAGGAGGGGTCAGCTGCAGTGGGATGTCTTCCGACTGTCCCCTTGACCTGGGGCTTCCCTTAGGAGCGCTCCTGGGATGGGCAAGGTGCCCGGCACAGACCATTGTCCAGCTGTTTGCTTCTTCCTTGTGGCTCAGATCCTTCCAGACCACAGGATCTGCCACCCGCTGTGTCTTGGGTTCTCTGTCCTCTGCTCTCCGCCCTCCCAGCACTGTGTCTACGGCACCTGACTTCTCCCCAGCCTTTTTCCAGAAACCAGGCCAAATCCCGTCCTTACCTCCTTTCACTGCTTTCCTCCTGACAGTCATTTTCCGTCTCTGGTGATGGCATTTTTCCATGTTGACGGATCTGCAGCCCATTGCTGGTGGGCCAGATGCTTCCTGAGAACCTGGAGCGTTCTTGCCAGGAAAGCCCAGGACTGTGGGCAGAGAGGGGGTGCGGGGTGGGATCAGGGGCTTTCTGTCCGGGACCTCTACAGTTCTTGGGCCTTCCCTATCTTCTCCACCAGCTCCCTGATCCTCTGGGCACCCTTTCCAAGAAAGCCAGGGAAGTTCTCTCCACTCCCAATCCACTTCCCTGGTGTCTGGAGAGGGACCCCAGTCAGCACCCCGCCAGCCTGGGGGAGCCCTCCAGAGGTGCGACCCGTCTGTACCCTGTGCAGGACTCTTTGCCAAAGGAGCTCCCATTCCTAGTGGCTTGTGGCCTCCTCATCTTGACTTTCCTTGTGGGTTCCTCAAAGGGACAGCTGGAGAATGGTGTGGAACTCTGCTCAAAACCCAGAGTAGTGGGGAGACTGTGAGCGCCCTGCGGCCTTGTGGGGTGGAGATCACCCACCAGTCTTTCCAAGCTGGAAGGGGCTTTGAGATCCCTGGCAGGGGCCCCCGCAGAACACAAAGGTGCCTCTTGGCTTGCCTGAATCAGCTTGGCCTTAGCTTCATGCCTCCCCTTTGTTGTAGCTGCTTTCCAGAGAAGGTATTTCCCCAACGGAAGGAAAATATTATCCATACTTTCCGTATCCATCAGAGCTCACTTCCCCATGCCCCCTCATCGGTCCTCTTAGCACCCCCACCCCCAGACCCCAGCAGCCTGCGTCCTCCCCTGAGCGGAGATCCCTGGAATCTATCTTCTCGCTTCCTCCTTTCCCTGCCTCACTCACTGCCAGCTCCCCTCCCCCAGGGCCCCTGAACAGAAGTCCCCATCTTGCCCAAACTGCGGACTGCACTCCCTTTCCCATAAACAGGTTTATAGCTGTGCCTGTCCAGACGGAGTCCCTGCTGGTTGCAGCCTGGGCTCCGGCTTGCAACACAGGCCCCACGTCATGGCATAGAAACGCTGCACACTGTCACTGCCACTGGACACTCCCTGGGCTGGGCTGGGCTGAGCTGGGCTGGGTCCCCTTTCTCCCCGAACCTTGAAGGAGGTAGGAGCTTCCTTCCCTCTCCCTAGTGGCCTCAGGTCCATTGAGAGGAGTGGGAACCCCATAAATGAACTAACCGTCCTGCTCAGTTTGGGTGGAGGGACCTGGCAGAAGGTTTAGTCCTTATAAAGACCTGGCTGGGATGGCCTAGCCCCGGAGGCCCGAGTTTACAGTGACACAGTGTTTGATCTGTTGCCAGATCCCTGGTGACAGGCGTGGGGCCTGGCCTATCCGAGGTCCCTGGGACTGTTTGCTGGGCTAAGGGCTAAGGAGTGAGCCCTCCCCAGGCTGGCTCCCTGCATGGGCCCACTCCCTGATTCTCCGTTGCTCTCCCACCTCTCCCCGGACTTCTCCAACCCTGCCTCCTTCCCTGCAGACAGAGCTGTCACTACAAAAGGAACAGCTACAACTCAAGATCATCGAGATCGAAGATGAAGCTGAGAAGTGGCAGAAGGAGAAGGACCGCATCAAGGTGAGCTGCCCCCGGGCCTTGGCCTTGCTGTGGGTTCACCCCGCCTGTCCTACCTGGGAGGAGACAGGCGTTCTCTCCTGCTCCAGGCCCCCCATTTATGCCCCACACTTACTTCTTCTGGGTTCTCCCACCCCTCTGGCATCCCCACCAATTCCCCTTCTAAGTCCAGGCGGGGCATTCATGTGTGATCTCGCCATCCGCTAAGGCTCCTTCCCAGCAAATAAAGACCCTAGATCGACCTGTCTTCTGGTGTGTCCTCCGGTGTGCTCTGTTGTCTACTCTGCCCAGCAGACCACCCAGCCACCAAGGGTGTGACGTTGTCCTTTCACTGGGGCCAAGATGGCTGCCTGTGTGTCTGCCATGGTTTGAGTAATTGCAGACCACAATCTGAGATCGCTGACTCTTGAGCCTGGCTCCATCAACAGCCTGTCCGTTCAATTTCTGAATGCTGTTGGTGCTAGTCGAGGTTTACTGAGCACCACCTGACTCATGGGGGATCTTCTGGGTCCATGGAGTCGCCCAAGGTTGGAATGATGGCCAAGTCAACCCACCCCTGGAAGGAGTCACAGATAAAGAAGAGTGGGCTGTGAATGAACCTGGCCATCTTTGTCCATAGATGGCATCCCTCAAAGATGCCTTTGAACGAGATCCTTAGTCAAACAGACTTTCTGGGTTGGGGCAGTGGAAATGCCCCGGCTCTGACTCTGGGCTGGGAATCTAAAGATACACCCCACTCAGGAGGTTTTTTAAATTCCCGAAACCCTCCTTCCTCTCTCCTCTCACTCTGGACCCAGAGCTTCACCACCAGTGAGAAGGCTATCCTGGAGCAAAACTTCCAGGACCTGGTGCGGGACCTGGAGAAACAAAAGGAGGAAGTGAGGGCCGCATTGGAGCAGCGGGAGCAGGATGCCGTGGGTCAGGTGAAGGTGATCGTGGATGCTCTGGAAGAGAGGGCCAAGGTGCTGCACGAGGACAAGCAGACCAGGGAGCAGATGCAAACCATCAGTGACTCGGTGCTATTTCTGCAGGTACAAAGCAACTTCTCCACCATTTGATCCCTCAGTCCTTACATTCACTGTCCCAGAACCTCCATCCATCCATCCATCTACCATCCATCCATCCATCCATCTACCATGATCCATCCATCCATCCATCCATCCATTTATCCATCCATCCATCCATCATCCATCCATCCATCCACCCATCCATCCATCCATCTTTCCAAGCTCCATTCCATCTGCCC
Source organism: Lutra lutra (assembly GCF_902655055.1). Taxonomy (NCBI): domain Eukaryota; kingdom Metazoa; phylum Chordata; class Mammalia; order Carnivora; family Mustelidae; genus Lutra; species Lutra lutra. The sequence goes on along the minus strand of NC_062287.1, from coordinate 15,986,674 downwards.
ATTTAATTTTTCCATCTAAGCCATTTCCATCCCTCCTCTAAAGAAGGCACACAAGTATGACCTTGTACCTGCTTCAGTTGATATGTACTAACAGTGCTCCAGGCTCAGTAGGAAAGAGTTGTGGGATTGATTAGTGAGGTTTGCTTTGGGTATGAGGCATGGTGTGGAAGAGCTGCCTAGGCATGATCCTTGACCTTACCTGTCTGTCTATTCATCCAGCTGCTAGAGTGTTGTGGGCGCCGCTGCATGCCCCAGGACTCTGGTGGGTGCTGTGGAGAATAGAGAAGTAGAAGACATGGTTTTTGCCCCTGAGGAGCTGCAATCCGGCTGGGAAGATAAGACATGTACAATTAGAGAACAATATAGAAGAGTATGTAATTAAATGATAAAGCATGTGGTTCTGGAGATAAGTACCCATGGAAGCTCTGGGAAGGGCAAGCTTGCTGGAGTAATCGAACACAGCTGTGGAAGAGGTGGAATTTGAACTGGGTCTTGAAGGCCCAAGCCCATAAAGTTTTCAGAAAGAGGAGGGACTCTCCAGGTGAGGGGGAGGGGAGATGAGAGGCAGGCTTTAAGTGTGGTATGTAAAGGTGGACGTAGCACTGTGACTGACCTAGAACGTTCTAGAAATACCTTGCATTTCCTTAGTGCTTTCACTCCCCAAGATATCCCAGCTTGTGTCGCTCTCAGAAACCCCTGTAAGATAGAACGACATGTCCAGTTGAAGAGGTAGGAACCATGGAGTCACATATATGACTACTTATACCATCAGGGATGTTAGTATCTAGTGGAGTTGGGCCAAACCCTTTCATTTTACAGAAGGAGAAACATAAGAGGACAAGTGGGGCTAGTTGGTAGCCCAACTGTGTCTAGAACCACAAGGCTCCCAGCATTGACCCTTCTAGCTGGACAGAGAGCTCCCTGCAGAGACGTGTCCCCTCGGCTACTAGAGACCTAGGAAGTTAATGGTTTCTTTCCTTCCTTGGTAGGAATTTGGTGCATTGATGAGCAATTACTCCCTCCCCCCACCTCTGCCCACCTACCATGTTCTGCTGGAGGGGGAGGGCCTGGGACAGTCACTTGGCAACTTCAAGGATGACCTGCTCAACGTGTGCATGCGCCATGTTGAGAAGATGTGCAAGGCGGACCTGAGCCGTAACTTCATCGAGAGGAACCACATGGAGAACGGTAGGCCTCTTCGTTCGCCGAACACCATGGCCATGGGCACCTGGTGCTTTCCAAGTGCCGAATCCTGTTGCCTGGGCTGGCATCTAGCCAGCCGACCCCTCATTGTTCCAAACCACCCATCTTACCCAAGGTGTTGGGACTAGGATTCAGGGATTGTAACCCTCCACTGAACCGGCTGCCAAGGTTATGTGGTGTTACATGGGCTCCCAAGGGCAGTGAGCATCTGGGCACTGGCTGCACAAAGGCCTCCTCTCTGTGGGTCATCCATCAAACTCAGGATTAATTTCATTCCGAGCTACATCTGATTATGGGCCCAACCCAGCAGCTGTGGGGAGGTTGCCACTTGGAAGGGCCAGATGCTAACCTGGTGATTTTGCGGACTCCCATAGACATGACCTAGAACTGCATCGTGCTGGGAGGGAGACCTTGCCTGTCACCATGGCCCCACTGAGTGGTGTTGAGCCCAGAGGCCGGGCTGGGGACAATGGGACCCATGTGTCTCAGTGACTCACCGGCTTCCCTGATGTCAGCTTCTGAGTCACGCTGTCCCCCACTGAGGCCAACTGAATCACCTCACCGAAAGCCTCCTCATCTGAGAAACTAATCCATTAAGTCTCTTCTCACCAGCCCAGCCCAGTCCCTTTAGGGCCCTAAGTGGGAGCACTTTCCCCCAAGGCCCCACTCAGTGATCCAGGCCCAACATGGGGCTCTAAGGACACCTCTGGCCCCAAACATCCTAAGGAGGCAGACCCTGTCTTTTGGCTCCAAGCAGAGAAGGTGATTCTCTGGGGATGAGAAGGGGGTAATAGTGTGCCGATGTGCTGGGCTTTAGGGGCGACCTCTGTATATCTCGGTGATGGTGACATCACCCAGTGTCCCTGTGAAATGTGAGGGACATTCCTCAGTGACACCTGAGGATCCATGAGCCACTGCAACAAGATAGTCATGTGCTTCCAGCGGCCTTCGGGTCCTGAAATCCCCCTTCAGATGACAATGGTGATGACATTAGCGGTGGTGACTGACAGTGACTGAGGACTCCCAGTGTGCTGGCTTTGTGAGAGCTCTTTGCTGGCCATGGCTTACTTTCCCTGCAGGATGCACTGCATTTCATAGATGAGAAGGCCGAGGCTCAGAGAAGTAGCTTTTCAAAGGGCACACAGCTGAGCGGGGGATGTGGTTAGGATTCACACTCTGATACTCAGCCTCCCAGATCTTCCTGGCCGAGAAGTTGCTGAGGCTGGCAGCCGGGCAGAGCTGTTGGGAGTGTGATGATCACGGTCCCTGGGGTACAAACCCAGGGGTAGGGTCCCTCTGCCGAGGTCGGGGCAGACAGATGAGGATGGCTGTGACTGGGCCAGGCTGGCCCATGAGCCTCGAAGGACTACCTACTGCCTGTCCACCGGGTCATTTCTAGGTAATGATTGTATTGACTATGACCTCTGAGCAAGTGTGGCCCTGTGCCCTGTGCCAGGTGTGCAGGGAGGCGCTACCAGGAGCAGGATGGGTGCTGTGATGTCAGCAACCTTGCACCTGTGCCTGGGGCCCCGGGCCTCCGTGTTGGTTTGCTGATTGCTGCTGTGTTGTTGGGAGTGTGTCTGGCTATAGGGCAGGGCTGGGGGGAATGGGAGGCCAGTGAGTCAGACCTCCTCTCCTCCTGGATGACAGCCTACCCATCAGACCAGGGACTTAGTCCTACCCCCAAAGGCCCAGGGACTGACCACCATCATCCTGAGCTTGCAGAGCAGTCGAAGCAGGGAGCAACGGGTGGGGGTTCTCCTGGGAGAACACGTGTTTGTGGTGGAGTGCACTACTATGTGTCAGGCCCCTGCTGGGTACAGGTGATGAAGATGAAGGAGAAGGACCTGAACCACTCATTCCTTCTCTTGCCCAGGGGGGACAGAGAGGGAAGGGCAGAGGGAACGTAAAAGATGGAGAAGTCGCAAGAGGAAGGAATGGGGTGGGGGAGTGCAGCTGGGGGAAGGCAAGCGTGGCACCACCGATTTGTCTGGGTTTGGGGGTATACTGGTGGCTGGGGGTGGGGTGGGGAGTCAGTGCCCGCCCCATGAAGCTCACTCCCCTCTTCGTGCCTCTGCTCAGCGGGCTGGATCTCTGGCCCTGGAGGCCGACGCTAGGACCTCGTTACACCCCCGTGGGCTGCCGACATGGCTGGGACAAAGTAAGGAAGTAGGAATGAGGGCTCACACCCCAGTTCTGCCCTCACTGGCCATGTGACATGGGGCTTCACCTACCTCCCGAGCCTCAGTTTCCTGGTTTGTCCCGTGGGGATCTCTATTCCAGCCCAGGGGTTGCGTACACAACAAAAAGGAAAGGGATGTCAGTAGCACCTTGTCAACTGCAAAGTGCTGTGCCTCTGGTCTTACTCACAAGGGTCAGTCCAGGGAAGGAGCTGGCTCCTTGCCGACCGTCCCTCACCTCCCAGCGGCTCAGGAGCAGAGGGAATGCTGGGCAGGGCATGGCCTTCCCTGGGCTCGGAGAACCTTGCCTCTGCCTGGGACAGAGGGGCTGTGGGCTGACTCAGCAGAAACCATGGCTGCCCCCAGGGCCCCCCTTCTCCTCTCCACCTGCCCCTCTGATGGCCGGCCTCTGTCCCTCCCAGGAGCTGACCATCGCTACATGAGCAGCTACACTAACAGCTACGGCAACGAGTGGAGTGCGCCCGACACCATGAAGAGATACTCCATGTACCTCACGCCCAAGAGTAAGAGAGAGCACCCCATCCCTCGGGGCCACTGACTTCAGGACTCGGCTGGGTTCTGCCTTGCCAGAGTGACCGTCACTGGGTTTGCCCGGGGAAGTCCGGGTGCACACCTGCTGGCCCTCTGGACCCAAGAACAGTGCCCCATTCCTCCCTCAGAAGCATCTGGGTTAGAGATAAACTACAGGCACCTCCTGACTCCCCCCACCCCCGTCCCTGCCTCCAGTCCCAATAAGTCCTGTGCTTCCCTTTCCTTTCAGCGGGTCTCCCAGCTGCTGTTTTCACCAGCAACCATCCTCGGGGCCTGAGCCTGAGCTGTGTTCTGCTTCCACTTGCCTTGTTGTAGTCCTGGGGGAGGGCCAGTCCCTCCAGAACCATTCTGCCCCTCTAGGGTGGGGAGACCTTTCCTCCCCGCTCCCTCCTGGCACGGCGCCGGGCCCTTGGCCTTCCTCTCTGGGCCCTGGACGGTCCCAGTTTGTGTCAGCCTAGGTGGAGGTAGAGACCAGAGCCCGCCTGTTTTCGCCCCGGGGGGAAGCCTGTTGCGTTCTTTTGCACCAGCAACAAACCGCAACAACACCCGTTACATAAGGGTGGGTGTGCCAGGCGTCAGCCCTCGGAGAGAGGGGGTGCATTCCTGGGGGCATGCCTACGCGTGGGGGTGGTCTTCAGAAGAGTGGGGCTGTGGGGGAAAGGGAGAAAGGGGACAGAGAGATGTGAGGAAGGAGCTGGGGACCGGGGAGCCCCCAGGCCTGAGCGCTGATTGACACACCTCCGACACACACACACACACACACACACACACACACACACACACACACCCATGGGAAGGGCGTAGGGGCTTTAGAGATGAGCTCAGCCAGAGGAATCTCTGAGCTCCACCCAATGTGAAAACAACACCTGGGCCCTGACTGAGGCCTGGCGAAGCACCTGGGCACCCGAGTCCCCCCTGCCCCACATTCCTGGTGTGGGTCAGGCCACCAGCCTGGCCCCTTCCCCTCCCAGGGCGCTGTCCTTGGGGCCCCGTCCTTGAGCGGGTGAGCAGCACTAACCAGCCTCCCCAGTGAGGACCCCGATGTACACTGGTCCCCTCAGCCCGGCCCTGCTCGGCTCCCTCAGCTCCCTCGGGGAGTGAGAGGGGCGTGGGTTCCCCCCCCCACACACAGGTTGTGGGGAGGGGAGCAGAGCAGCAGTGGGGTTAGAGGGAAGAGCACAGACCTGCCAGGATGTTACCCTCCAGCCAGGACCTGGGGACTTTGGGCAGGTCACTGTCCCCTCAGTACCCCCGTCTGGGAGGAGAGAAATTCAGCTCAGATGCTAGGAAGGCTTTCAGCTTACCACGGAGTCAGGCGGTGACATTGTAGGTGGAAGAAACAGGTTCATCCGGTGTCCCTGCCCTTGCACTGAGGACAGGAGGAAGGAGGAAATCTGCCCTCTGGGGGCTCCCAGGCTCAGGGTAGAGGCAAGGGAAGGGCCAGGAAGAGTCAGAAAGGGGATCAGGAGACAAGGCCATCCAAGGGTTACTGGCATGAGTCTGGGGGCTCTGGGGCAGTGGGCTCGTGCTGTGACCTTTCCCAGCGGAGGCGTTTCCAGGCCCCTGAAGGAGGGGCAGCGTGCTCAGTAAAGAAGCAGACCAGAGCTGGGAGCGGGGTGCCTGTTAGGTGGGAGGGAAGGAGCTGATGGAAGGACCCAGATACATGTGGAAAGCATGTCTTCTTCATCTGTAAAGTGGGGGTATGGAGCCCACTCCGCCAGCCTCTCAAGATTGTTCTGAGAATCCAAATTTGGAGGCTCCTGAGCAATGTGAGGTCTTACCCCTGGTGGAGGAAGCACCCGGGAGATACTTGTGGCCCCAGGCTCCTCATCATAGGCGGGCCCGCACCTGTACCCCCCCACAGCTGCCACCATCCTCCTTCGTCCCAGGGACACCACCTCGAAGCCTCTGGGGTCTCCATCTGCGGGCCTGGGTCGGGAGGGGGGTGTGGGCTTCTCAGGCCTTGGTGATCCTTAGGGCCGCCCACATAGGGAAACCATGCACCCCGAGTCTCTGCAGAAGCTTCCAGATTTACACCTAATGCTCCTGTGTACTTACTAACAGTCTTCCTTTCACCGTTCAGTGTCCTGATTTGGAGTGCAAATTAAGTGGCTGCCTGATCTAGACCCAGACGAGCTGTCTTAGTGGTGGGACCCGGGTCTCCAGACAGGCAGTGGGCGCCATCTGGGGACAAGGAGTCCCACGTAACCCCCTTAAGTCAGAAGCTATGGGCCTGCCTTGAAGCAGACCCAGCTCTCCACAGTGGGGACCCGTCCTCATTTTCCTAGGTGGGGCCAGGACATCGTACCAGCCAGGTTCCCCCAGCCGCCTCTCCAAGGAGACCAACCAGAAGAATTTCAACAATCTGTATGGCACCAAAGGTGAGAGAGTGACTCAGCACAGGGACTGGGAGGTAGGCTGGGGGTGGGGGGCGGGCTCCCCCGTGGAAGGGGGATGTGGGGAGCTGGGATGGGCTTAGGGGCCCAGAGACAGGCAGGGAGGAGTCCTACTGAGCTCAATGTGTGTGTGTGTGTGTGTGTGTGTGTGTGTGTGTGTGTGTGTGTGTGTGTTAGAGTGTGTGATGTCGTTAGTTAGGCTGCGGAGAAGCAGCCTGGAAATCCCTGAGGGTGAGTCTGGGAAACTGGGAGTGGGGCTTCGGTGTGGAAGCTTCCCTTAGTATGTGTTGCAACACAAGGACCCACAGAGTACGGGGGCCCTTTACCGAAGGGTGCACGTCTGCATTGAGAAATCACTTTTAAAACAGACTAGTGTAGCTGTAAATGGGACGGATGGCAGGACAGGAAGTGGGGCTGTCCCTGGAGATCTGGGATGGGATGTAGTGATGCTGGTGAGGGACATGCCCTTAAGGCCTAGAAAAGGTGAAAGGGAGGACGCCTGGCTTCCTCCGGGAGAGAGGCCAAGCAAGCACAGACACCCCTCCGTCCTGTGCACCGAGGGCACCCTTGTGCCAAGTGTAGGACCATGCACTCGAAGACCCAGGTTTTTGGAGGCTCCAGGGTGCCAGCCAGCAGTGGGCAGGGAGGGCGGTCCTGGGGCAGCTCTACCAGACATGGCCCTGGGAGGTCTGAGGAGGGATTGGGGGGCCTCTTCAGTAAGGGCATGGGCTCTGAGAGATCTGGGTGGATGGGCTCACTCTAGGGGTCGTGCTGGAGACCCCTCCCAAGTTTCCCATGGCAGGGGTTCACAGTGGGGCGGGCAGAGCGCCCCAGCTCCCTCTGACCACTGAGCCCCAGTGTCAGGCTCCCGCCCTCCTGCAGACGGCTGTGGGAGAGGACCATCAACCAGGACTGGGCCCTCAGCCAAGGAGTGAGCTGACTGGGGAGAGCCCCAGGGCTCAGGGCTGCTGAGAGGGCGGCCCAGGGCAGGGGTGTCATCCGTGGGGGGCTCTGAAGCCCCCAGACTCGAGTGTCCTCGTGGGGCTCCTGCTGTTCCTCCCGCACCCGCCCCGCTGCCTCTCTCCGCTAGACTGCAGGGACGTCCTCCCAAACCGACCTTCGTCAGCCTCTTCCGCTTTGCAAGCAGTTTCAGGACTTGAACCAGCTGCCTCTCTGCCCAAGTTTTAGCGTGTGCTTCTATTTATTTGTTTACTTCTTCACTCACCCAGCAACCGTGCAATGGGATCTTCTAGGGACCAGGCTCCACGTTGGGCGCTGGATATGTGATGCTGGGCCAGACAGCCGTGTCCCCTGCCCCCAATTAAATTTGCCCTTATAACCCAGGGGGACAACATGGGAGCAGAGTGACGTGAGGCCTGGGGCTGAGGCACACACAGACTTGGGGGAGATGACAGGGAAGCGGACACCAGAGGCCCCAACACGTTTGTCAAGGATGGGAGCGGGTGGGGGAGCTGCGTGTGCCGAAGGCAAGAGAGGGCCTGGTGTGCCGCGAGCTCAGAGGGTACAGGGTGGGCTATCGCAGCGGAGCTGGGGGAGGTGAGGCCAGAAAGTGGAGGTAGTGAGGGGGGCCGTGTGCCGGTTAGGGACTCGGAGCCTGAGTCTGAGGACAGTGGGCCTTGAGGTACGGCAGAGACGAGCGGACACTGTGGTTTAGGACAACTTTTTTTTTTTTTTTTAAAGATTTTATTTAGTTATTTGACAGAGATCACAAGTAGGCAGAGAGGCAGGCAGAGAGAGAGAGGAAGGGAAGCAGGCTCCCCGCTGAGCAGAGAGCCCGATGCGGGGCTCGATCCCAGGACCCTAAGACCATGACCCGAGCCGAAGGCAGAGGCTTAACCCACTGAGCCACCCAGGCGCCCTGGTTTAGGACAACTTTGATGGCAGGAAGGATGAACGGGAAGTGTGCTGGGGGTGCTGGGGGGACTCACGTCTCCTGCTGTGCCCCGCCAGGTAACTACACATCCCGGGTCTGGGAATACTCCTCCACCATCCAGAACTCAGATGATGGGCCCACAGTCCAAGGTAGCTCCTCCTTCTCCCTGAAAGGTGAGCTCTCCCCACCTTGCCCTGCCTTTCCTGTGTCTCTCCAGGCTCTGTGCTGGCCTCTGCTCCCTCCCTCACCAGCTGCCCACCCTGGAAGGGACAGACCCTGGCCCGAGAGGTCTCAGCTGTCGGGGAAGCCTGGGCTTGGGGCTGGTTTTAGCGAACACTGGGCCCTAACCGTGATCCGCATGGTCAGGGAGGTGGGGACGCCACCCTCTGGAGACCCCTGCCCCTGACACCCCCATCCTGTTTCCATCGGGCCTAACTTCTGAGTCCTCCTCCTGCAGAAAGCTTAACTGCTCAGCCTGAGCCTGCTGGCCTCTGTCGGCTCTAGAAGGCTGTGACCGTGTACCAGCGGCCAACATACTGAGTCCTGTCAGGCCCTTTCTCAGAGAGGCAGGACTAGACCATGTCTAAAGTGTCCTGAGTCCGACTCCGCTCTCCAGACCAGGCGGAGTGGGCCAGGCCCCTCCTGTCTCTTCTGAAGGGCCCTAGGGACAGCTCTGTGGGCTGTGGTGTAAGCCATTCTGTCTTCTGATGCCCGAGCCATGTGGCTTTGAAGCGAGGGTACAGGGGCTGGCCGGGGTCAGGGAGAGGGAGGAGAGAGGGCGGGGCAGGTAGGGCCCCAGGCAGTGGCCTTGGAAGGTGACTTATCATTCAACTGTCCCTTCCAGGCTAGAATCCCACCCTATCCCCAGGGCAGGGACTCTTGGAAGGACCAGCTCACCTTGCTCACCTTAGAAGGTGAATATGACTGGAGGGTCCCAGCCTATAAGACCCCGGGGGATGTCCTCTCCCCAAGCTAGGCCTGGCAAGTTCTGGCCACCAGAGGTCCCTCCCTGCACTCTGGTCAAGCCTAGATCAGAGGCTACGGGTCAGGGAAGACGTTCATCCCCCAGTGTGATTTGGAGCTTCCACATTCCCCTGTATCTCCCCACAGGCTTGTACCAACCCACCACCCACCCCCTGCCCTGGTGAAGGCCTTGACCTAGGAGAGCCCATCCTCAAATACTCTGAGCCCCTGAGGACTAGCCCAGGGACAGTGTGGTTACCTTCACACAGATCAGCTCATTACATTAGCTGGGACTGGCCTTGGATGGTGGGGTGCTCTGGGCAGGGGCCTGCCTGTGTGTAAGCAGAAGCCCCGCCCATGAGGATGGCCCCCCACCAGCTCCTACCCAGCAACCTTAGCAACCCTAGAGGGAGGCAGAGCACATGCTTGGGGTGGCCTGGCTGGGCTCCCAGCATAGCAGGCCCCAGGGCAAAGTGTGACTCCCACTGGCCCCTCCCAGACCAGGGTGTGCTGCTAATGCCTCTCTCTCTCCCAGCAGGCTCTGGGAAAGCCCCCTATCAGTTCACCACCTTGGGACAGGCCACCACAGAGTTTTCCAAACCACTGGACGGCAGTGGGCGATTTAAAAACAATCCTGGTACCGGCCCGTCTTCCCTCCCCTTCTCTCTCCCACAGCAGGGCAGATGGGACACCCTCTGGGGCTCTCTGCCACTTCTAGGGCATCCTGGCCCTCCTCCCCAGAGTTGCTGGAAGAGGGATGCCTCCCCCCTCCCCTGGCACCATCCCTAGCTCCCCCTGCCCTTGGACTTCTGCCTGCTGCACGAGGCTGGTCTTCGGGACCACATCCCCATCCCCATCCCCTCCTCACCTCTCTTGGGGCTGGCATGGGTTTTCTTTCTGGGAACTGAGAATTGAGATCTGAAATCCCCCCTCTCCAGCTCCCACTCAGGACCCATGGAACCTTCTCTTGCCAAAGCGCCCCCACTCCCACCCCCAGATGCAGGGAGAGACCTGAGTCTCTGCTCTGTCTCCATCTTCTTGCTAAATGCAGATGGAGGGAAGGGCCAGCCAGGCTGGTTCATCCTCCCTCAGAGCAGCCGGAACGGGGCTCCGGGCTGCCCCAGAGGAGGGCAGACCCTGTTTATTTCTGAGCTTCTCCTATTGGGGTCATAATCTGCTCCTTGCCAGGCCCCGAGGCCTGTCCCTACAGGCTGATGGCTGAGACAGAGGGTGCTTTCCACAGTTCTGTGGGCCAGAGCTCCTAACAGATCCCGCTGGGCTGAAGGGGAGCACGGTGGGCAGGAGGACCAGGCCCGGACAGGGCCCACGTGCTCCAGGCCCCATGGGCTTGCTTAACTGTGGACCTTAACCACATGGCAAATGACAGCCTGGCCCTGGCCCCAGCCTCCTGCTCCTGGAACAGGCGAGAGGCCCTGGACCTGGGCAGGACCATGAGGGTGGGTTTCAGTACCCCGTCAAACCTGGGTTCACATCCTGACTGCTGCTTCTTGGTGGTGCGGCTCAGGGCAAACTGCTTACGGAGTGAGGGTTAATGAGGAGACCTGTGGGAAGGGGGGACACTGGCCATGCAGCACCGGCCCTTGGAAAGGGCGCCTCCTGGTGGATACCTTAGCTGCTTGTGCTCATGGGAAAAGATCAGTGGTGTGAACCTTCAGGGCGGGTGGGGGGAAATCCTTGTGGAGTAGTGTGATTCTGACTTAGATTTGGGGACCACAGTCCAGGACCACCTGGCCCAGCCCACCTGGCCTCTTCCTCCTTCCTCTGTTTGCCTGGGTGCCTCCCCCCTTTGGCCAGCCTCTCCAGGATTTTCCGCGGTACCCCCCCCAGCTGCTGCAGGCCTCTTCAGGGGTCTCTGCACTTGGTAGTGGGCTGGATGGAGCTTGGTGGTCACTTTGGCGATGGTACCCCTGCTGTTGTGGCCCCGGAGGCCCTGATGGCCAACCTTGGCTCCCTCTGACCAGCACCTGTCTCTGCAGGCTATCCTTCCCTCATCAGGAGCCAGAGCCCCAAGGCCCAGCCCCAGACTTGGAAATCTGGCAAGCAGACTTTGCTGGTGAGTGATGGGCTGCCAGGACAGCCTGTCTGGCCATAGGCATCTCCAGAATGGGCACGGAACGGGGCTCCCCAGGGGCAACTGGTCATCAGTCACCCAGGGGAGGTGATGGGAGGATGTGACCTCTCTGGGCCATGGGACGGAGAGAGGGGACAGCAGTGGCCTGAATTCCCACATCCTGCATTCAGCAAAGGGTAGCAGAGACCCAGGGCTAACTGTCAGTGGATCTGGGTAAGCATGCACTTTCTGGGCCTCAGTTTTCTAATCTGTAAAGTGGGTATCCCTGATTCTTTCATTCGGCAAATTGTTGCTGGGCGTCTATACTTGGAGAATGAGGACTGTGTCCCCATCAGCTCTGGGCGTGTGAAATTCTCCGTCCTGGGGATGGACATCCTAGTGATGGGTCCCACCTTCCTGGGGCCATTCCCTAGCTCTGACAAGGCAGAGGCCACTGGGGCGATAACATGGTGAGGCAGAGGCGGTAAAGTCAGGAACAGAGATATTTCAGGGTTCAGTGGCTAACGCACTTGAACCAGGAATTGAAGAACTACACTAGAGGAGACCATGGCCTTGGGGTCTGGCCAGCTCAGGGGATTCCCTCTCTGAGGCTCTGTTTCTGCAGTCTTGTAATCTTGTAATGCAGTGCTGAGATACGGGGATCCCTAATGCCCACCCCCTGCCTTTTTAAGATTTTATTTATTTATTTGACAGGCAGAGATCACAAGTAGGTAGAGAGGCAGGCAGAGAGAGACGGTGGAGGGGGGAAGCCAGCTCCCTGCTGAGCAGAGAGCCCAATGCGGGGCTCCATCCCAGGACCCTGAGATCATGACCCGAGCCGAAGGAAGAGGCTTAACCCACTGAGCCACCCAGGCGCCCCCCTAATGCCCTTTTGACCTGACCCCCACCCAGGACCTCCGTGAGCAGGGCCTTCCTTCACAGGCTGGGCCTCCACCTCCCTGAATGCTTCTCTCTTGGAGCTGAGGGAGTCACACAGCTGTCCTGGGATATGGGTGACAGCAGGGGCTCGGCTGGGGACAGGGGCAGGAGTCCCCAGCTCCCTTCTGTCTTTGCATTTGGAGGTTAGATCATGGGGAGGTGATTTGCTCCAGGCCCTTTAATTGGAGAAAATCTTGAATTTGCTGGTGATGGGAGCTAAGTGATCGTGTGTGTAATTTGCACCTGGGCCCAGGGGCATTGCAACAGCAGGACTGCAGAAAGTAGATATGGGGAGAACAAAAGGGGTTTTGTTCCTGGACTCAGGCCTTGCTCTCCCTACCACACCGTCTTCTACCTCCCAGGGCCTGGGTCCCAGCAGAGAAAGCTCATTACCATCTTGAGACACTTGCTTGGCAGGGCAGGGTTCCGGCTAGAATGGAGGCAGGTGCTAGCACGTGAGGGAGGCTGTCCTGGGAGTCAAAATGCCTGGGATGTGGCCCTCGCCTTCATACCCACTTGCTGTGTGACCTCCCGTGAGCCGATCTTCCTCTGCTGCCGTTCTCGCAACTGTAACAGGAGTTGGGGGCCTCTGACGTGCTGTGACCCTGAGCCAGGGAAGGGACAAGGGCAGGCTGGGGAGACAGGGAGAGCACCCTTCCCAGATGCCCCGGAATTCTGTTTCTGCCCACCCATCACTTCTGGGCTCTTCGTGGGACAGCACCATTCACTGACCTGTGATCTGCTTTATTGACCCAGCCTTCCAGAAAGAAAGGCGTGAGCCATTTCTAGGGCTCTTATTGACTACTCTGGGATCCAGACCCGTTCTGCCACTGAGTAACTCTGCGGCTTTGGCTGTGGCCATCTCCTGCCTGGGTGCCTCTTTATCTTGCAGTCACTTCTTAAGGGGGCCAAGCAATGTCCGAGTTAAGGACTCAGCCACTGCCCCCCAGGCCCTGCTCTGGGCCAGATACGGCTAAGGAGCTGCTAGGTGACCACATCTCCGGGCAGACAAGGTTGAAGGCAGGGGCGACCTCCCCAGTGTCTCCTACAGTGGCATCAGTGGACCCAGCTCAGGCACAAAGCCACTTCCAGAGCCCCGAGGAGGGCTGAGTGCTCTCACATAGACTAAGCAGCAGCTAATCCGGCCTTCTGGTTGCTGGAGGCTGATCTCTTAGGCTTGGGGAGCTGACAGGAGCAGAGCAGAGCTGGTGGGAAGGTGCTTCTGCTCTGTGCTGAGGCCGCTCCCTGAAGGACAGGCCAGGATGAGAGAGGCGAAGGGGCTAGAGTTGGGGAGCCCACCTCTGTGTTGGGCTGGGCAGGTTTTTGCCTTCTGTGAACTCTCTCTGTCAGGGGAATCACGCAGAGAGACCAGAAGCAAATGCTTGTGGCCCTTGAGACTCAAGGAATGATTTGGAGATGTGGGTAGTGTTGTTGCGGGGAAAGGGGTACGGGGGAGGCTCGGGAGCCGGACTACAGGGGGTTCGAATCCCAGCTCCACTACTCAATAGCCGGGTGGCCTTAGGGAAGTGGCTTAGCCTCTCTGTGCCTCGATTTGTCCATCTATGAAATGGGTATGATGATGATAACCCACTTAATTGGGGTGGCTATAAAAACTCCATGAGTCCTTCATTACAAAGCATTTGTAACACAGGGTGCAGTTCTGGAGAGGAGAAAATGCTATGAGACCAGGATCTAGGGTGGTGCTGGGGTGGGGGCGGCTCCTAGGCCACAGAGAGGAAGTCTGATGAGGGCCTGAGGTTCCTGCTCACCAGCCGAATGGCGGCAATGAACTCTGAATGAGCTATGAACCTGGAGACTGATAGCGTTGAGTAGATAGAGCCTGCGGTTTGGGCCACGGGCCTCTAGAACCTGCTAGGGGGTTCAGAGGACTGCTGCTTCCCTGGGGGGAGGTGAGGCTAGGGTAGGTCTGGCTGGTCAGCTCCATCGCCATCTGCCCTCCCTAACCACTCTTATTTCCCTCCCCCAACCAACAGTCTCACTACCGGCCATTCTATGTCAACAAAGGCAACGGGATGGGGTCCAACGAGGCCCCGTGAGTTCCAGACAGGCAGCACCGAGGCCCTGGCACCCCTGCCCTCCCCGGCTGATCCTGCTGCTCTCGCTACTGTGCTCATCAGGGTGGAAGGGAGCCGTCCCCCTCTGCTCGCTGCCTTCAACCAGGCCCCATCCAGGCTCCTCTCCAGCTTTGGGACTTCTAATGGCCACCATCTTTCCTGTGCTCAGAGGCCAGCCATCGCAGGGGTGGGAGATAGGTGGGCTTCTCTCCCCTAACCCACCACCCTCTCTTGGGTGGGGTTGTTGGGGCCCACATGGGGGCAGCCTGCCTTTCCCACCCATCCCCTGCCATCTTGAGGCCTCTTGGCCATTTCTCTCCAACCCTCCTTCCCCAGGATGTGGTCTGTAGATGCCTGCCCATCTCCCACCCACGTGGGCCCACCTTCTCCTTCCCAGCAGCCTGGCGCCGGCAGACCACTGGCCCTAAGTACCCAGCCTGGCCGAGCCCGCAGCCCGGGGCCACTGTGGAGGGGAACCTCTCAGCATCTCGGCATCATCCCGACCGTGTCGGGCATCACCGTAACCACATGGAGTCTGAGGTCGCTGGGGATGGGCTCTCCTGGCCGCAAGGATGGTCTTAGCCAAGTCAGGTCCCTCTTCTATCTGCTGGGATAAGCAATTCCCTCAACATGATAGGATCCATCCATGAAAATAGTTCCTGGCCCAGCTGCCCAAGGGACATGTCATTTCCCCCATGGAGTCCTGGGCATCCCATTGTTCTGTGTCCTCTCTGGCAACGGCAAGTGAGCAGGCCGGGGACACTGGGTCTGGGCAGGTCACTTGGAATTTCCAGGTAACTGCTGCTGTTACTTCTAAGGGTGGCTGACCCACCACCCGCCCCACTCAGCCACTGCCCCCATCCGTCTCCCTCCTCCCTCTGACTACCTTCCATGTGGCACACCGTCATGGGGCTCAGGGCCTAGAGATGGACCAAAGCAGGAGCAGCAAGGTGGGGCCCTTCCTCTTCTCAACATCCCTCCCAAGGGTCCTGGAGACAAGGGGGCGGGGCCAGCTGGCCAGGGGCGGGGAGGGGGACACTTAGTTTGGGCTTTTCCCTCCTGAATAAACCATTGATCACCGACTTCATTTGTACCGATCAAACATGTTCCCGGGATGTGGCCCAGTTTCCAGTGGGACTGCCTATAGCCCTTCTGAACACTTTCCCAACACTGATTAGTGTGGGGTCACCTCTCCTCTTTCCTCCAGAAGATGTGGCTCCTTCAAGTCTCCCTGTTACCCCGTCAAAGCCCCTGGGGTGAAGTACAGGAGACTGGATCTTTGTTAGGTGGACATCAGCTTACAGGGAACAGAAGGGAGGATGGGGGCACCCTGGGATGCATTGACTACCCTGAGGGCTGTGTGTGCTCAGAACGCCCCATCCCCCATCCCCAGCAGGGAGCAGGACCCCAGGAGTGGCTGTACACAGGCTGGAGTGGAGACTGACCAGGGGCTTCTCCGTGGTGGGGAGAGCTTCCTGGGTTGGGGGACCCCACACCCAAGGCCTGGCAGGAGAATCAATAGGCTCCTGAGGGCAGCACCCTCCTGGGCTTGGGGCATGCAAGAAGGAGATGAGGCTGTCCAGGCCCTGAGAGCCTAGAGAGGCCTGGAAGGGTAGTCTGGGAAGGCTTCCTGGAGGAGGCAAGCAAGACAGGAGGAAGCATGACCTGGAAGAGAGGGAAAGAGGATGCAATTAAAACACACTCTTTCCCTGGTGGGTCTGGGGACCTCCCCTCCAAGTCTCCTTCATTCTCACTGTCCTTTGCTCTGCTCCTTAGCTGAGGCCAAACCACACCAGGGGAGCAGCCCTCTCCCCTCCCCCTTAGTAAATGAGCTAGCTGCTGGTGCATCATGGAGGGGCAACCCCCTTCCTCCTCCCTCTCCCCACCCTGCTGGGCCAGTAGCCAGGCTTCTCAGTTGGGGAGGGGGACCTTAGAATAAAAAAACGAAAAGGAGGAGCCAGAAGAAGAGAGCAGAAGAGGGGGGGAGGAGAGGAGAGGATGGTGAGGAGACCTGGTATAGCACTGTCAGGAAGGAAGCTACCTCCCATGGAACCAGCATGCTCCCACACCTTTGTGCCCACCCTCTGGAGCCACGAGAACAGTGTTCCCTGGGTTGGCTACTGTTCCCCGCAGCCCCTGACCCAGGTCTGGTTCCATGAGCGGTACTCTCTGGAGCACCTCCCCCAGGCCAGCACTCAGTGCCCTGCACCCTCCTGGACCTGTTTTAGGACCTGCAATCTCCTTGGCTTTGATGGGGAGGAGGGTCATACTCCTAGACTCCAGGGATACCCAGTTCTCTGGGAAAGACCTTGGCTCCCCACATTTGGGACCCTTCCCAAAGCTGTTGGCTCTAGAGGAGGGAAGAAGGAGAGGGACCCAGTCTGGCTGAATTCCCTGGACCCCTGCCTGTCCTAGCCCAGGGCCTTACCAGGGGCTGCCACAGGCAGTGTGGATGCTGGCAAGGTGGGAGGACAGGGAGACAGCTGTGTCCAGGAGCCCTGGGCCCGTGGTTGGGGCCTGGGTGGGGATGTCCCCTGAGCACCATGCTCCCCCCATCCTTCCCCACCAGCTCCATTACCATTGGAGCTGTGATTAGAAAGCAACTGGGGGAATCCTTTCTTCCATTTCTTGAGAATGCCTCCCTCCTCAGCATGGGTGAAAACATCAGACCATCATATGCCCTGAGTGGCTCAGGGACTGGAGTGGAGGGGGAGGGAGATGTCTCTCTCCAGAACGGAGAAGAGAAAGGAGAGAAGCAAGACTGTTTCCGTTCTTGTTCCTTCAGCCCCAGCCAAGTCCTGGTCCATGCTCCTGTGCCTGGTCCCCAGCAGCTCTGGGCTTTAGGCAAGTCCAAGCACGCTGCGGGTAGCCTGCTGGCAGATGGGGGAGGACCCTCAGGGGGCTGGGCTGGGGGAGGAGGGAGGCAGAACGGGGCTAAGCAGGGACCCTACCCAGGTACTTGGGTGTTCTCATCCTGGCTCAGTCACTTGGGCTATGTGATCTGGGCCAGCTGCTTGCCTTTTCTGGGCCTGACCTTCCCAATCGACAAAAGGAGGTGGTGTTTGCACTGGGTCATTCCTGAGGTCCTCTCCCAGCTGTGATAGTTTGTGGGGTAAGGATCACAAGGGTGGTTGGGAAGGACTGAACAACTGAGCTCCCTCCCAGCTGGGACTCCGTGACCATGATTGATCTCAACCAGGGTTGAGAGGCAGGTGGAATGGATTCTCAAATCCCGGAGGCGCCCCTTACCCAACCTAGCTGCCCCTCCTCAGCGCCAAACCCTGTGGGTCAGGCTTGGGCCCCTCCCCAAGAAGAAGCCTTCCCTGTTCACAAGGGTGGGCAGTGGGGTGGGGGTGGTGCTCAGGGCTGAGTGGAGTTGCTGGGAAGCCTCAGAAGCATCTGAGTCCTGCTCTGGGCGTGGATCACCCATGGCAATATGGACTCCATGTCGTCAGGGGTATTCCTTTTTGTTCTAGAAGGGTGTGGGCCTATGGGCAGGCCTTGGAGGTTAAGAAGCAGTTATGGGGGAGGGGTGCCAAAGAGGTGGTATCAGGACGTTCCTGTGGGGAGCTGACACTTGGAATTCAGACTTCGGGAGACAGTTAGGAGCCAGACTGCCTGAGTCAGAATCCTGCTTATGGCACTCACCAGCTGTGTGACCTTGGCAAACCACCCAACCTGTCGGAAGCAAACAGCATCTTAGAGGATTGCTGGGGACAAAAACAACAAGAACAATGTGGGAAGCACCTGGCCCCAGCAAGTGCTCAGTAATTGAGAGTAATACTACGGCTGTCGTATTTACAAGAGCAGCAATGACAGCATCCCAACCTGGGACCAAGCTCCTTTCTCCATTTCTCCAGCCTCTTTATCTTTCGCCCTTGGACGCCGGCCGATAGGTGGCTGGGAGTGGGGGGGGCTCGCGATTCCTCTTTTCCAGCCCGGAACCAGCCCCACAGCTCCCTGCAGTTCTGAGACATAGCCAGGAGGTGGCAGCATTTCACTGCAGTTTATGGGCCCTCAGCAATCCCCCCCCCCCCCCCCGCCCCCGCCCCACAAGCGGCAGTCAGGACCCAGGCCCCACAGCCTTTCCACAAGGGAAGCCCCTTTCTCCACTCCTTGTGCATTAGCTAAGTCGACCTTGCCCTAGACTGTGGAATGTGTGATTATAGGTCAGCAGTCCCTCTGCCAAGAAGGAACGAGAGGCTTGCTGCTCACCCGCCCCACACCCTGCCCAGCCTGGCACGGGGCTGCAGGGTGGGGCACAGGAAGGGTCTCCTCCAAGTGGCGAGCTGCTGCCCTTGGGCTCTCCCTGCAGGAGGGCACGCCGAGGGAGGGGTCCTGGTGGGCATGTCAGGTTGAGTTCTGCAGCCCCTGAACGTCGAGGGTAATCTGTACAGGGCAGGCCACCAAGCCAAATGGTACATGGAAAGTCAGAGACCTCAAAATCCAAGACGAGAGAAAACTGAGAGGCAGAGTCCCTTGACTTCCTTCAGCCTCAGATTTCCTGACTGAACAGTGGGGAGATCTGTATCTTGTCCTGGTTGACTCTGCGGGGAGATCAGAAGGGGAAAAGCTGGGGCCAGGAACGCATGTCCGGAGGGGGTGGGGTCTTACCACCAAATCCTCAAATTGCTTCTCAGGAGGGACCCAGGCAGTTTTATCTTTCTGAGTATTGACTATTAAGTTTGAAAACGAGCTGTTGTTCAGCCACATAAATGAGGGAGATGAACACCAATTGCTGGGTGCCTGTACCAGCTCCTGGTTCCTAATCCATCACCCTGCCAAGGCGAAGGCTGAGAAGGGCAAATGCAAGGAGGAGGGGGTGGGGATGAGGGTCGTGGGAACCACTAACCCCTCTCGCAGGAGGGAGAGTGGTGGGGAGGCAGGAGCCCTCCCCAGGGGCTGAGAACGATGCCCCAGTCCCTGGGGCTCTCCAGGGAGGACAGAAGCCAGGCTGGGGAGGACAGGGAGGTCTTTGGCTCGTACGTGGTGAAGAAATTAGCCTAAGTGACCTGATAAATTGTTTCTCCACTGCTTTCATGGTTGGCCTTGGAGGGCAAACTGCATTTCTCTGAGGTTGGTTCCATACTCATGTTAAGACCCTCAAAGGGCAGCAAACCCTGGTCCTTACCGGCCCCTTGGCGAGGGCAGAGCTGTTGGTGGAAGGCGTGGCCTTGAGAGCCTGTCCCTGAGAAGGACTCAGGCTTATTCCTTGGGAGGTGAGGCTGTGGGTCTTTGATGGCTCAGGTGGGGACCTGCCAAGAGGGCGATGGGGACTGGATGACCAGAAGGCCAGTGTTGGATCCACTGTGCAAGGCCAGGTGAGAGAAGGGCTGGGGTGAGGGTTCAGGATGATAGGACAGAGAGGGCTTCCTCGTGGAGTCCCAGATCTTCATGGCGTGCCAGGACCTCAGCATGGGGAGACAGGAGGCACGGTTCTCCATGGACCTTACAGCCCATCCGGGAAGCCAAGGATAATAAATGAACATGGGCTGATTTGGATGCGGTAAGTACCCTGCAGAGGGCCATGGGGAGCAGGGCTGAGGGAGGAGGGCTCTCCTGGTGGGTGGAGCGGTGGGCCTGAGGGTGAAGACCGTCCAGCAGGGGACCTGCGTTGGAGAGTGTGTTCTGCAAGTGTGGGGAGAGCAGGAGCCAGCTGGCTGGGGGTGCTGAGGAGGGGACATTGGGCGGCGGTAAGGCAGGCAGGGTCCCATCACAGCACCCCGTGAAGAGTTGGGGTTTCCTGTAAGGGTGGTATTGCCACTGCAAGCCGGTAAGGTTCAGTGCCCTAAGAAGAGGGCTCTGGGATGGATGGAGGTGATGCTAGAGTGGAGAGTGACGGTCCAGCTGTCCAACAATGGCAGCCAGAGACGTGGACGATCGGGCCGACTGTGGCAGGTGGAGATGCCAGTGACATTCCGGGCGGAGGAACAGGTGGAGACGTGGGGGCAAGGGGTATAGGAGGACGGGGCAGTTTGGGGAACTGGCTGAGAGCAGAGGGCCCCTGGGGGGCGGGGAGCTGGGTAGGCGAACACGTCCCAGCTGCAGGGGGAGGGGAGCCACGGCTCATCTGTGCAGGTTATGGTGTGGGGAAGGACTCCGGCCACGGGGTGTAGAAGCAGAGAAGGCGCGTTTGGGTGACGACCTCAGAGACCGCTCCTTGCCTGTCTGTCTTCCTGGGAGGCTGGGTGCTGTCCTTAATCTGAATCCCGACACTGCCAGTTAGCAGGGTGGATCAATAGAACTAGTTCCTTATTCTTCCCGGTTCTTGGTTTTCTCATCTGTATGATGGGGTTCATAACAGAGCCCATTCGGGGTTTTTGTGAAGATCAAATGTGAGGAAGCTAGTAAAGGGTCACCAGAGTGACTGGCACTTTGTGTCACCTGATAATTAAGAGCTCAGGTGCCGAGACTAGGACAAAGGGCAGGCCCTTTACCCCCACCTTTGCCCATTCTCTGCTGACCCCTGCTTTCGCTGCTGGTGGAGGCAGAATTCAAGCTCAGCATCCCAGGGAAGGACCCGCTCATCCGGCAGGATCACCTGGCTCTGGTTCGGGGCTGGCTGAGCTGGGGTCCTGCCTCCCCCCGGGTAGGTGGGCGGCCAGGGGCCCTCCCAGTGGCAGCTGGCGGGGTGACCAGCCAGCAGGAACGACGCTAATGCTTGTCTTCCCCGCGTGCAGGGCCGGCTGCTACATGCACGGGTGGCCGGGGTAATTAATTTACACATTTCATCCTGCTTAAACTAATAAGCTGCTATATCCTCCTTCTTTGCTGAGCCCCAGACTTCATGCTGGGCCTGCCAGGGATGTCATCCGACTGTGATGGCCACCATTGCTGCCATCTAACGGGCTCGGCCCAAGGCTCCGAGGCCCTGCGTCCATGCTCCCAAGCCCGCTCCTCCAGGTCAGCCTCAGAGGCCGTCTCAAGGTGCCTTGATCATCATCATGCCCTCTGGGGGAAGAGGGGGATGGAGGAGTCCATCCCCACAGCCCTCTGTCCCAGTGGCCCCCCCGTCCTGGAGCTGCAGGGCCTGCCTGGTTCAAAGATGATGGGAATCTGTAGATATCCCTGGCAGGGAGGAGAACAGTGACCAAGAAAGGCGGTGAGGGGGATTAACGCAGGATGTGTCCTGCTGTTGTGGAGAAAGGGGGACTTGTACGTTCCCAACTGCTTGCAGGATGGAGCCTGGAGGGATACACCAGAGACTGGCTACCCTGGGGAGAAGCTGGGGCCCCGCAGAGCAGGGTAGAGGGAGACTTCTGCCCCAGATCCTTCTTGACTCTTTGAGTCCCAAATGCTGTGAATGTATCACATATTCAAAATGCATCGGTGGTCCAAAATCAATATGAATGTAATGTAAGTAAGCACCCGATTTGCGCAGCCCGTGTTTGTGGGATCTCCCTGTGCACCCGGGAGGGAGGGTGCAGGAGAGTTGATCATGTCACTCCCTTCGAAGAGTGAGTGGGGGGGCACGAGGTCATCCTTGAAGAAGATAACCATCGGTGAAGGCAACACCCTGAAGTCCAGGCTCCCTGGGCTCAGGGAAGAATCCAAGTGGAGTTTAGGGCTTCCTGGAGGCAGGAGGCTTGAGCCCTTTTGAAGGTCATGTAGGAGTTGACCAGATGGAGTGGAAAGGAAGGGCTGGATGGAGCTGAGGTGTGAGTTCCAATTCTGATGGTTAAAACGTGGGGTGCACTGGGGCCCTGGCGTCCGCGCCTGTAACGTGAGAAGAATTTGCTCAGGGAGCCTCCAGAATGATCCCCAGCCCCCCATCACCATCCTGGAGCCCCTGGTAGGAGCTTTAGGGCCCAGGTCTGCGCTGGCTGTGCCTTCCCAGAGAGGCTTTCTCCTGAGCTGAGGACAGAGTGCCAGCTCCTTCCGGCTGCCTCCCGTACTTACGGATTCCATTTGTATGCTCCGATTCCAAATCCTGCAGGATTTAATATCTACTCTGTAATCTACTGGCACCAATAGGTATTATCTAACTAAACCTTAAATTGAAAATGCTAGGCTTCCATTTTCCCCACGCCGTCGGGAGAAGTCAGGGCGCTCTACGTCTGATGTAATTGACTCTCGCGCTAATTAAAGTGTGTCGCCCTGCTGTCCTCAGAGGCCCGCAGCCTGCTCCCCCTCCCCCGACATGCCCCACGGACCTGCGGCCAGGCGGGGACTCGGACAGGCCCATCTGGTGGCCCCAAGGTCCACCCTGTGTCTATCCTAAGTATCTCTTGCTTTAAGTCCATTTCCTCCCCTGAGAGGTTACTGGTTGACTTGCCTTTATTAGGCACTCAAGGCAGGCAGGGAAATAAAGAAATGCTAAACACCTAGTCAGACTCTTCTAACCTCCCCCTCCCCGTTTGCTATGATAGTTTTATAGGATGCCAGTTCCCAGGCCACATCAGTTCAGAGAGGAACCCGAGGGGATGGGGAGCATGGAGAGCAATGTGACAGATGCTCACTCTTTGCCGGACACAAAATAACTCTTTTCCAAAAAATGGAGCTTTTGGAGACAGTTGAAGATTCACATACGCAGCTGTAACAAATAACACAATGAGATCCCATGTTGTCCCCCAGTACCGCCATCTTGCAAAACCTCAGTACGCTATCACGGCAGGCTGTAGACGGCGATGTGGTCCAGGGGCAGAGCAGTTCCTTGGTTTCCTTTCTTTTTTTTATTTAATTAAATTGATTTATTGGAGAGAGAGAGAGAACATAGCACGGGGGTGGGGGGTGGTAGAAGGAGAAGCAGACTCCCCCACTGAGCAGGGAAGGGAGCCCGACCCCAGGACCCTGGGATCATGACCTGAGCTGAAGGCAGACGCTTAATGGACTGAGCCACCCAGGCACCCGCTTGATTTCCATTCTTTCCATGAAGGTCTCTTTTGTTGTACTTCCGTGGGGGGGGTCCTCGCCTCCCCTTCCCCCCCTTCCCTGACCCCTGACAACCACTGACCAGTGCTCTGTTTCTTTCATTTTACTATTTCAAGAACACCAAATAAATAGAACCACAGGGTGTGCTGCCTTTTGGGATTGGCTCGGAGGACTCCTGTGACGTGGCGAGGTCAGCATCACTCCTTCACAGTTCACAGAACCGCAAGTTGAGGCCAGGGCCGTGAAGTGACCTGCAGTGGCGGGATTCGAACTCGGCCCTCCCTGGCCACCCCCGCCCCCGCCCCAGGCTCACGACTGTTATGCTGACTGGCGGGTGTTGTTAGAACGGATGGCTCTCAGTGCTCCAGGCATCTGGGGGAGATCCCTCGGCACCCTGGAGGGTCTCAGGCCCAGAGGCAGGAGGGAGGATTCCCAGCCTGTCCCACCCAGCCTGACACCTCAAGGGCAGACAGAAGGGGCCCCCAGTCCCGGGCCCCCTGCAGGGGTGAGGCGGCGGGGGCAACAGGATTCCTGTGGGCAGGTTGGCTTCCCACCTTGTCTGGGGGGGCCGGACTCAGGGGCGCTCCCTTGCTTGGCTTCACGACAGGCTTGTGGCCCTCCTTGGTGGGGGGTGGGGAGGCTCAGGCACTGGAGTCCTCCCCCACCCCCTGCCCACCTGCCTCCCAAGTCCTGCAGAAGCCTCGCGGCCCGAGACTGGGTCTCACAGCCCTCTGGTCAGGTCAGCCCCTGGACCCCAACTGGTCAGCTCTGAAGCAGTGTCACTGGCACAGCTAACCAAGCATGGGATTGCTCAGAATGAGCGTCTCCCCGCTGGGCACCCCCCTCCCGTCCGCCAGCTCTCACCTGGGTCCTGCTCCTGCCATGACCTGGCCTGGGGTCTGAGGGGGGTTACAAAGCCAGTACCCGTGGCTCCCACATCAGTGTGACAAGAGCTTCATCTCCCCACAGAGGCCTTCCCCTCTGCTCCCTAGGGAGGGGGATCTGGCTCTCTCTGCACCCAGGGGGAGAGGGTTGCTCCTGGGACTCAGCCCCGTGGTCCCTGGGCAGGCCTGGCCTTGTGCCTGAGGCTGTGAGTAGGTGAGGAAGGGGCCCCGCTGGATCCCAGGAGTGGAGATCCCCGTGGTGAGCTAAGCCCCTCGGCATCAGGAGACTGCCATGGGGCAGAACAGGGGCCAGAGGGAAGACCATGTTTACTTAGTGAAAGAAAGAATTTTGCAGGACCTCGAAGTGTCCAGCAGAGCAGACTGCTTCGTGACATGGTGAGGTGTCCCTGTCAGTGCAGTCACTCATTCATCCAACACACCCTGACTGTCGACCTTGGGAAGGCATGACTCCGCTGTGGCTCTCCGCTCCAGAATCCCACGGATCTGGGGTCACGCATCTTTAGCAAGTGCTCTGGACCTCAGTTACCTCATCTGCAAAATGGGAATAATACCAGTTCCTTACCTGTCACAGCAGGGCCCGACCCTGCTTCCGATATGCCTGCCGCACCCCATCCTGCCTGTGCCTGACAAGACCCTCGGGTACTAACTCCTGTCAAAGTGCCACAAACACTCTCATTTCACCCTCAGGACAAGCGTCTGCTTAGGTGGGAACTAGTATCATTCACCCCATCTTACAGGTGAGAAAACTGAGAGTCAGTGTGGGTCCCCAAACATTCGGAGCACCTGCCTCCTGCTGGCTTTGGAAAGCAGCCGTTCCCACATTCTTGGAACCTTCTAGACTCCGAGATGCCGCAGACCCAAGGCTGTTCGATGAAAGTGGGACCCTGGGTAGGGGCTAAGGAAGGAAGAGGTCTTGGGGGCTGCTGTGTGGGTCTGGGGGAGATGAACGCGGGTGGCCCCGGCGGCCTCTTCAGTGGACGCCCACACCTTTCCCTGGACCCGTGGGCAGAAGAAAACTGGAGGCTTCTCTGCCGAGGGAAGGTGGCTGCATATGAGATGGGAGTCACACAAGCACTCTTGATAAGCAGCGGGGAGCCCGGCACCCGCTAGCTAACAGGATTAATCTAACCGCACAGACGCAGCTGGGCAAAACCAAAACACAGAACCCAGGCTAAAGTGCACCACTTAACAGGGGAGCCCTCGGAGTCTCACAACATGTCACCTGACTGCCTGGCCCACCGCAGGGGTGAGGACGGCAGGAGGAGGCCACATGTGATGCCTAAGTGTGGCATGGAGGCCAAGGGGACCCTGGAGGAGGGCCAGGGACCAGGGCACTCAGGCAGCCATGGAGGGAGACAGGACAGCGTCTGAGGGTCATAGTGTCCAGTGGGTGGGGACATCCTGAAGGGCAGAGGCAGCTGCCATGCCCTGAAGAAGTGGGAGAGGCCCCTACGTGGTCCCCTAACCATCACACCCATCTGTCAGTCCCACCTGACAAGAGGGTCCCAGCCCTGGGAGCCCTACCCAGCGTCATTCACAGAAGGAGAGCCGGGTCTTTATCTAGCTCTGCTTGCTGCTCTGGTCTCCTGAGCCTCAATCTGGCCTTCACAGGGAAGGAAGGGAGGGGACCTCTTTACCAGACAACCCCATTCAACACTCACTATGGTACTATAACCCCACTTTACAGTTAAAGAAACTGAGGCACAGTTAGCTTTCAGATTACCCGGGACCCAGAGCCTGTGCTCCTGGCACTACCCCAAGCTTCCTCCCTTCCATGGCGTTGGTGAGAAGCAGATCTTTCCTGGGCCTGCCATGGGCTCAGATCAGCTCCAAACCCAGGGTGAGAGCAGAAGCTTTTTAACCCCCCAGGGTCTAGATCCCTGCTTCCCTCTGCTTCGGCTCAGGACGCCCATCACCGTGGTGATGTCCTCTGGCGCTCTGGTGATGCCAGCTTTCGTGGAGCCCCCGGGATGGGAACTCCAGGGGAAAGCGAGAAAGACCGTGGAAATGACTTTCTGGGCCCCTCAAACGGGGAGAGCACTGCGGGGGAGGGCAGTCACCGTATCCATCCCTTGGCCTCTAGTTGGCAAGTAAACCAAGGGTATACCCTCCTTTCTTTAAGGCTGAAGAATGAGAAAGTCAGTTGCTGGTGTTCACTGAGCATGTACTCTGTGCTGGGAGTTTGCTGAGCCCCTGATCCATTATTTCTCCTAACCCATCCAAGGACCAGGAGGCGGGGACTGCTTGTGTGACCTACATCATACTGGGGAGTAGCTAAGGCCACTCCACTGGTAAGCAGGACATGTGGGAGCCACACCTGGACCCCAAAGTCCCGGGACACCCCCCTTCCCAGGATTCGGCTTGTTCCCTGTTTCCCAGTGGCTTGTGTTGAGGCAGTGGAAAGGGAAAATGTGGGTTCTCATTCCTGCTCCCCCAAATGACCCGTTTCGGTGGCCTGGGGCAGCCCCTTTACCTCCAGAGGCTGAAAATTCCCCATTTATAAAACCAGGGGCAAGATCTCCACCTTACCTGCATTGCTGCCTTGTTGTGGGAATCAAATGAGAAAAGTACACCTGACTGGGGTTTCATGCTGTGAGGCGTTACATAAACATGAGTTATGATTCCACACCCTAGAGCAAGCATGTTCCTGAGCTTGGTGTGGCTTTTTTCTTTTTTTCCACTAATGCTGTCAGGAACGATAATCACTAGTAACAACCCCATTGCTTCTGTACACACCTCCGTGTGGGGACCTCAGCGCTCCTGGGGACATCATCTCTGCACAGAGCCCAAGAGGAGGGGGCTAGCGCTTCCCATTTTGCAGTGGGTCAGCTGAGGCCTGCAGCAAGAACAAAGAGCTGACCAAGATTCCCAGCCCTCCCCAAGAATGTTCTAGGCTTAGAATCTGGGATTTCTAGACTCTCCTCCCTCCAGCTGTGAGGGCTCGCAGGCCACTCCTGAGAGTGATTTATGGCAGAAATTCGCAGACTGGGTGCTGCGTCAGCTCTGCCTTCCTCCTACCTTCCCTTTCTGGTGTCGGCCTCCCTTTATCTGCTGCTCACCTCCCACTGCTTCTCCCTTCCAGGAGTTGCCCAAGGCTGAGCTGGGCCTGATTTCAGCTCCTTTCTGGAGCTGGGCTGTCACTAGTGGCTGGCAAACTTGAGGTGGTGGGACGGGCAGGGAGGGGAGAGCAGGATGGAGACCCACCCCCGAGTCCCAGGCAGGCAGTCCTCTCCGGGGTCCCAGGTGATCTTCCACAAGGCCCCTCATGAAAAAGGAAGGAGGGAGACTTGGGGGCAGAAAAGCCACATCCCTTGCTTGTGTTCAGTAACCATTCAGCATCAGAACCAGCTCTGAGACCCGCGGTCTGAGGGACTCCCAGGCCCACGTGTTCCCTCATCCCCAAGGTCGGGAAAGCATGGACCTCAGGAGGGTGGGCAGAGCTGGCCCACTCAGGGCCACGCAGACCCCAGTGTGGAGCTCCTGCTGCTTTGCCATCAATGGTAAGGTGTGAGCTACAGGCACCCAGATTCC
Source organism: Lutra lutra (assembly GCF_902655055.1). Taxonomy (NCBI): domain Eukaryota; kingdom Metazoa; phylum Chordata; class Mammalia; order Carnivora; family Mustelidae; genus Lutra; species Lutra lutra. Next base: position 15,959,094 of record NC_062287.1, on the reverse strand, counting down.
AAGCCCCAATGGGGGAGTGAGCTTCTGGACCGAGGAGTGGGGAGCAGGAGGCCAGGAGACATTGGGTGCTTCTTCCCAAGCCTTCATCAGGACCGGCAAAGCAGGAGACCAAGGACTTCTGGGAAGGCAAACAGGGCCAGTGAGTGGGTGTTTCCCAGGCAAACAGAACGATAGTTAGAAACAACAACAAACAAAGGCCATATATTGAATTTATGAAATCCACGGATATATTGTATTATGAGCTTATTTTTTAACATGAAGAAACTGGAAACTCAGAGAAGTTTTTTTAACCTGCCCACGGTCACACAGCTAATGGATTCAAAAGAGACGGCTTGGGCTGGGTGGTTGGAAGCTGGGGTGTGGGCCACTCTCTGGCCAGGCCCTGGGTTCCACTCTTCCCACAGCCCTTACCTCTTACAGGATCCAGAACCTGAGGACACCTGCCGTGCCCTCGGCATCTGAGCTGAGCCAGACTCAGCATGAGTGTGCTCAAGGCCACTGCTCATCCTTTCTGGTTGTTTGGGACGACACACTGCTCTCCCTTCATGTTCAAGTCCTGCGTGGGCCTGGGGAGCTCGGGAGGGCCTGGCATGGCTACCACGACTCTCACTTTGGAGACCCGGAAGGCCAAGTTTGGGGGCACTGGGGAGTAGAGGAGGGACTTGGGGAGCTGAAACAGGACTCAGGGCTTGAGGGGGGCGAGGTGGGGGCTGCCATGAGGGAGAGCAGGTCCTACCAGGTCAGCGCAGCTCCTGACTCTCGACCCCTCTCTTGGCCCTACAACATTAGTGCCTTGAGCCCACAAGTCGGGGCACTCCACCTGACATCTCGAGGCTGGATCCTCACAGGCTGATGCGCTGAGCAGGCTGGCACGGCCAGATCTTCCATCACAGGGACGAACTTGTTATGTATGTTGATTGGCGAGTGATTTGCAGCTAATTTGTTAATCAACCACAGCCTCCAACTGGGTGTGGCTGCCTCTCCAAGAAGATCCACTGAGAAGATCCCATTTGGAGAGGCTGGCCTAGGCAGCTTACGGGGGCTGTTGGTGGCGATGCAAACACGGGCCTGAGCTCCTTCACACCCACAGCCTCCGGGACTTCACTGCCCTCGTCTGAACCTGCCTGCGGTTCTCTAGGATTCCCCGAACCCTTCCCCACCCCGGACCTGCCACTCTTCCCTGGGGCCTCCCCTGCTCTAGGACCTCAGCGGCATCTCACCTCACCCCCTCTGCCTCAGTTCCCCTGTCTGTTTGACAGGTAGCTACTGGATCTCTCGGTAGGGAAGATGGGTTATATCTGAAAAAGCACCCTACAGTCGACGGGGCGCTGGGGTGGCCTTGAATTGGCTCACAAGGGCCGACTGCTCAACTTTCAGTGATTTTGCAAGCTGGTTGAGAAACACGGCCATTATTAAAAATTAAATTATGTGAACGTACAGTTGAGTAAGTTATATTAAACACAAAGGTAAAAAATACTTAAAACTCATTACTAAGTCCTAATTATTATTTTTTAATTTTTTAAAGATTTTATTTATTTATTTTACAGGCAGAGATCCCAAGTAGGCAGAGAGGCAGGCAGAGAGAGAGAGGGGGAAGCAGGCTCCCTGCTGAGCAGAGAGCCCGATGCAGGGCTCGATCCCAGGACCCTGGGATCATGACCTGAGCCGAAGGCAGAGGCTTTAACCCACAGAGCCACCCAGGTGCCCCACTCCATTTTACTATTATCTGCGCTCCTGAGGTTATTTACATCAACTGTATCTGTATATTGGAATCGCTATATAATGGCCCATGGCTAAGCATCTCTTTCCAAACCCGCATTCAATAATGTCACGTTGGTGGATTGAAATCAGCCAGGGTGGGAGTCTTCACAACATGGAAATTAGCACACGCTTTGAGTCAGGTCTCCATTCATTGTTTTGTTATTTGTTTAGACTTAAACAGTGATGGGGAAAATCTTAATAATGCAGACTGAACTTAAAAGTGTTTTGTGTGTGTAGCTATTACATTCTAAATGGCACCCAAAATCGAGGAAATATTCTTGCAGTAATTGAAGACTATTATCAGTTCAAGGGAAGAAGTCGCTCACATCGGTGACAAACAGAAAAAAGTTCCCGATGAACATCTTTGTGGTTTCTCTCTCTTTTTACCCATTAATGTAAGTGCAAATATCAACCAACACCCAGGTGGGAGCTACTCTCACTTGTCAATTGCAACCATAGGTTGGCCACAGATACGAGTTTGGCAAAAACACGTATTGGCACACCACTGACTGCTATCTTGTCCCGGCCTCCCCACCACCTGGTTCTAGGACTTGAATGGTACCATCCAGCTTTAATGGCTGCTCCAGATGTTTGGGAAGAGGATGAAGTGTGACCTTCTCATCCTCCCCAACTCTGTCCATAAAAAACGATTCCTAGCTGTGACTAGCGATATCCTCTGGAGGGAGACCTGGGGACAAAATTGTCTCGAGGGCATGTTCCTGGGCAGAGAGCAGAAGGACCCAAGATGAGGACTTGCCTGCTCTGCCCTGGTGGGGGGCCTCTCCACCTGCTGTCTGACTCCCTCTGGACACTGACAACTGACACCACCTTGGGTGGGGCCACCATCATCTCTGGTCTGGATTTTGGCAAGAGCCTCCTGATTCAAATTCCTGTGTCTATCCTTGACCTCCCTGCACAAGGGGTCCGTAGACCCAAAGAGATCCCTTTAAAACCTAAAGCAGATCATCTCCTCCTCTGTTGGAAGCCCTGCCGAGGCTCCCCTTTCTAGGCTTTCTGGTGACCCTGCTCCATCCCGCCTCTGCGACCTCATCCCCATCGCCTGCCCTTCTGTCCTCACTGTGCCAACCACACTGGCCTCTTTGCCGTTCCTTGTGCCCGCCAGTCATCTCTCCTCTTGGGGCCTTTGCACTGGCTGTTCCCTGCCTGGACTGGTCTTCCCCCAAGTCTCTGCTGGGCTGGCTCCTTGGTCTCCTTCAGTTCCGCTCAAACCTCACTCCCCCTGAGGCCTTCCTTGATCAACCAGCCAACACAACACTCGTCCCCCACCTCGCCACACCCGGTCCCCCTCACCCTGGGCAATCTTTAATTTTTTCAGACTATTTCTTGCCTTGTAATATATTCTCTAATTTCCTTATTACATTTGCCATGGAAACTCAGTGTCGTGAGGTCAGGGACCTTTGTCTGTTTCATTCATGGATATATACCCGTCCTCCAAAAACTGTCTGCCCCAAGGCATGTGTTAATAAATATTTTTGAAGAAATGCTTTGTGGGAGAAAGGGCAGTTTCTGAGGAGGAGTCCTTGCAGCAGAGCAGAAAACACTTCCTCTCTTGATCAATGCCAGGATGGGAGGCTGGCCTGCCTCTGCTCAGCTGGGCTCTATAGCTCATCTCCCCACTCAGAGCCGTCTAGGACCCTCTAAGTGTCAGGATTCTCTGGAGAAATCACCAATAAGCATCAATGCAGATACATCAAAACAGAGAGAGAGTTACAGTAAGGAATTGGCCCACGTGATCACGGAGGCTGATGAGTCCCAGGTCCTCCGGGGGCAAGCTGGACCTGCTGGGGAGCCCGTGCCTTCGGTCCAGCCCTGCCAGGCTTAAGACCCAGGGGGAGCCAATGCTTCGATCCAGTCCAGAGCAGGAGAGAGTGGAAGTGCCGGCTCCAGGGCGCACAACGGGGCTTTCCTATTCCTCCTCCCTGTTGTTCTATTTCCATCTTGGATTGATTGCCTGAGGCCCACCCACGCTGGGGAGGGCTGTCTGCTTGATTCCCTCTAGGGGTTCAGATGGTAATCCCCTCCTGTACTGTGCTCACAGATACACCCAGAATAATGTTCCACTACCTGTCTGAGCTCCCTGTGGCATGCAGAATTAGCAGGGCCCCAGCCCTTGCAGAGTGGACGGTGAGCAGGACACAGCAGCCTTAGCCACATGCGACCTTCTCCCAAATGCTCGATGCACTGGTGAAGTGGCCTGTGAGCACGGCTGCCTCCTGCTCTCCAGGGGCCGAGAACCTAGGTAAGGAGGAGAGGAAAGACGGCTTAGAACACCTCTGTGGCCTTGGCCTAGCCTCTGTGTTCTTTTTGTTTTTTTCCCCCAAAGATTTTATTTATTAATTTGAGAGAGAGAGAACAAGTGGGACAGGGAGGGGCAGGGGAGAGGAAGAAGCAGGACCCTCCCTCCCCCCACTGAGCAGGAAGCCCAACGTGGGACTCCATCCCAGGACCCCATGATCTTGACCTGACACTTAGCAGACTTAGCCCCCCCCAGCCCACCCAGCTTCTGTGTTCTCATCTGTAGTATGCACTTCCGATCTCACAGCTGCAGGGCTTGAGTGAGAAAATGCTTTGTCAAATATAAAGCATTTTGCAAGCCCAGGTATTTGTCTTGTAAACTTTCTCTTCCTACCCAACTCTGGCAAATTCCTATCCCTGCCAAGGGAGAGGGAGAGGTTAAGCCTGCCTTCTTCTTTATTCAGTATCTTTTGTCCTTGGAGGAGGAGCAAGGAGGAACGGATGTACACAGTCAGGGTCTTTGAAGACAGCCCCAATAACAACACACACTTTGAGAAGCTAGGCTGAGAGTTGATGCTGGCTCTACCCTGAGCCCTGGAGGGAATCGTCAGATTGTTGGATTTCCCCACTCCTGTGGCCTTGCCCAGAAGGAGGGACCGCAGTTCTGAATGTGGCAGATAGACATGATATCAGAGAGTTTCCTGTCTGGGTGCTTTGGAAGAACAGGTCTGTCCCAGGTAAGCTGTGTGCAGGCACACCTGGAAGCAAGGGGATGAATGAGAGACCCATCCGCGACTGTTGGTCCAAAACAGGTATATTCCAACTGCCGTTTCCCCACTGCCATTAGCGCGTCCCTTTTTCGCTGCTCCTGTGTGGTTGGGAATGAGAAACCCGAAGGCACCTTCCTTTCTAGATCTCCCTTCTGGCTCCTCCATCCAGTCACTGGGTGAGCCAAAGTTCAGGTAGAAACTTGTCTGGCTCGATTGCCAAGATCGTCAAAGCCATCTGCTGTCCGGGCCTCACAGCCATTTTGTGAAGATGGAGCGCGGCTGCCTAGGCCACGATAATGGGCGTCAAGCACGAGAGCCTATCAGGGAGACGCGTGGCTGACGGGAAACTTGCACCACAGTGTGGTGAGAGCAATATCCAGGAGACAAGATGGCAGGCAGTCTCCGCACTCCTGAACCCTGCAGAGACCAAAGGGCATGGGCACACCTCCCTCCTGCCCGCCGGGAGCATCGCACCTCAATGCCCTCCTTAGCTACTCTGTGCTGGGGGCTTTGGGTCAGTGGGCAGGTATGAAGCTCTTTGGTTGCATGACATAGTGATGATGGGGCTTATTCATTTATATATTCAATCTTTTACTGACTTAGGAGATAGTCACTGAAAGCCTATTCTGGGCCCATATGCTGGCGCTGGTTTAGATGTGGGAATCCAGACCCCTTGGCCTTGGAGCTTGCCATCTAGTTGGGAGACAACTGTATCCATGTAAGCAAGTGTAAAGAGGGAAACTGGGTGGATATAGGTCTGGGCCTTGAATACGTCACTTACTAGCTGTGTGACCTTAGGCAAGTTACTCAACTGCTCTGAACTTCAGTTTTCTCAGCTCTAAAGTCAGGATGAGGGAGAGGGTGATGGGGTTATGGACATTGTTGGGGGGGTGTGCTGTGGTGAGTGCTGTGAAGTGTGTGAACCTGGCGATTCACAGCCCTGTCACCCTGGGGCTAAAAATACATTATATGCTTATAAAAAATATAAAAAATTAATTAAAAAATAAAGTCAGGATGATAAAAATACAGATTTCCTAGAGTTGTGAAGTTACTGGGAAGAACATACACGGAGTACACAATAGAGAATTGGCTGGTTGTCGAAGCACTCCGTAAGCATTCTTATTATCAACATTGCATCTTCAGACATGGAAGCCGGAGTGGCCTCCCATTCAGCAAAGTGACACCCCAACGGTGGTGGGTCCAAAGCATCATAACCTTTACTTGGTAAAAACATCAAATTCAGCCGACTCCTTGAGCGTTTGGTTAAGAAAAGCTCTAACAACTAACTTTTTCTTTCCCCCCTTGGTGGGATCAGGTGGGTATTTGAGATGGATGAACCAATTGGTGGTTCTAATTGGATGAATCAATTCATTGTTGTGGCATCATGGGGCCCCAGCCCGAGACTGGTCACAATTGGATCCAAGGCCCTGGGTGCTTTGTTTCACAATGCATCTTTTGGCTGTGGTTTTGTCTTTTTTTTTTTTTTTTGAGTTTTTATTTTAATTTGGTTAGTTGACATACAGCGTTACGTTAATTTCAGGTGGCCTGGTTTCCTCTTAACGTTGTAACTGTTAAAGCTACGTGATTAAGCATGAGGACAAGTGTGTGCGTACACACACACACACACACACACACACACACAAACTCACACAAGGAAAAACCATGCCAGCTCATGATTATCCCTGCTAAGCTGGGACCAAGAGAACCCAAACTTCATAGTTTGCCAACAGCCTTTACCTCTTCTCAGCTGGTTTTTTTTTTTTTAAAGATTTTATTTATTTGACAGACAGAGATCACAAGTAGGCAGAGAGGCAGGCAGAGAGAGAGGAGGAAGCAGGCTCCCTGCTGAGCAAAGAGCCCAATGCCGGACCGATCCCAGGACCCTAAGATCATGACCTGAGCCGAAGGCAGAGGCTTAACCCACTGAGCCACCCAGGAGCCCCTCAGCCGGTTCTTTTTCCCACTGCAGAAGCCCAAGAGCCAAACGGCATCGTCTGAGTTGGTCACTTTCCTGCCAGTCACTGGCCAAGGCTCTGGTTGTTGGCACGGTGCTTTGCTGCCCATGGAGAGGGGGCAATGGCGCTGCCTGGCACGGAGAGGGGCACCGGCACCACCCAGCCTCTAGGTTCCAGCAAGAGGAAGCAGAGGATGCTGGGAACTGGCAGGCAAACCTGTTGACACTGAAACTTGGCACGTCTGGGTGGCTTTAGCAGTCCAGACAGAGAATTAGCACGGAGGGAGAACCTGCACAGCCATGCCAGCCCGGCTCCTTGGGGCCGCCCGTGGACAGATATTTCTTCCTTGGCAGAGAGCTTGGGACATCTCAGAGGCAAAGTTATGTGAAGTGGGATAAAGGCGATTCCAGCACGGCTATGAGCCTATCCTCTGGGGAGGTTCTATACAGTACTTTTTGCTGCAAGGGTGGGAAACCTATATTTTCTGGGAGCAGTGTCTCCCGTTGTCAGCCCCAACCCCTGATGGGGTGCATGGGCACTCCGCCTTCTGGGGCCAGCTGCTGACAGATGGTGCTGGGAGACCAGCATTCTGGGACCAGCAGCGCCTCTTCCCAGCCATGGGATGTGGACAAGTTGCTTAACTTCTCCGGGCCTCAGTTTCCATCAGCCCTAGCCACTGTTGTGAGGACTGAGCACAGGAATGCAGGATAAATGGTATACCTCAAACACGTGCGAGGCATTAAGTCATTCACTCCAAACACAGCCTTCCTCCCAGACTAGCCTCCTGTGCTGTTTCCTCATTGCATCTTCTTAGAAAACTGCTTACTTGGATATAAAATGCTCAGGAGAAGCAAGATGTCCATCCCGAGGGCTCTCCACTCCCACCCTGCCCGCCTGTGTTCATGCAAAGATCTCTCTGCACACAGACATCCTCCACCTACTCCAAAGCCCATCCCTGGGCAGGCCAGGCTCAGGTTTGAGAAGGGGAATGGCGATCCGGAACAACTACAGAAACCAAAGATCAGGGATTCTCTTTCTACTCCTTTCTGGGTTTCCTGTTCTGAGATGGGCGAAGCAGCCTGATTTATTTTTGACAAATGTATCTGCATCATGAATTATACTGGGGATGGAATTGTTACATTAAATGAAAGTTAATTTTCGACTTCTGTTCAGGGCGCCATAAATAATCAACTCCAGGGTAAGGTTATGGACTGATGTCACCCAAATTATGCTAATGAGGATGATTAAACTTTTGAATGCTAAGTTTCTGTAAGAATAACAATCAGTTAGCATTTACATTTCTGCCATGCCCTAGGATTTGCAGCTTTTTCTGAAGGCCCTATTAAATATAAATAACAATACCATTTTTTTAGAGCCAAGTTGAGCCCTATGGGGTATATTCAATTCTCTTTCCTGGAGCTCAGCTCCTGCAGATGTGGGTGGGGGCTCAGGATGGGAGTCCAGGGTGCACAGAGCCAGCGGCGAGGGTGGGACCGAGTGCCGCAGGACTGTGCATTTCCATCTGCCTTGGGACCACGGAGGGATTTTCAGGTTCTAACAGAGAGGATAATTCAGTTTCGAGTTGGTCCATTTGGTGAGGGATGCCGGGAAGTCCGGCTGAGCCTCCGAAGTGCCCCCATGTCCCACCCCCCAACTGCCCGACCCCTGGCCTTGAGCGATTTCTGAGGTTTTGAATTTAGGATGAGATGCCAGCTCCTCGCCTTCTCTGAGGCCATGCTGTGTGTCTTTGGGCCCCTTGCATTAACTCTCTGTGCTTTGTTGTTCCTCCACAGGCTCCGGGGACCTTTTCTAGAAGGAAACTGGATTCCCTACTGGAGCCCAAGAAGGAGCAAAAAGACCCCTCTGATTTCCAGCCACATGTTTGGCCACCTGTTACAAAAGCCTGACCCTGAGATACTCATCTCCTGATGCCTGCCAGGGGGACCCCCCACCCCCGCCCCGCAGCTGCTGGCGTAATGACAGGTCAGCTTGCAGGTGAGGCTGTGGGCTGAGTGGCTATTGTTTATCCCAGTTTCAATTTCATCGTCATGACAACCCACACATGTCATTGTCCAAGCCAGTGCCTCCGTGCTGAAGGTGTGTGAAGAACTGTGGTCCGGGTTCACGCCCCCCCCCCACTGCCACCGCCCCCCCCGGAGGGCCGAGGACCCATCTGCACACTCGTGGGGCTGCTCCTTTCTCTGCTCCTTGTGTTCAGGGTGACCTTATTTTCTCTACCACTTGCCCAGAAATTGTTCTTGAAAAGTGTCTCATTTCCACTGAATTTGGCCCAGAATGATTGGGGCCGTTGCTGGGCCTGGATCTGTTCTCCCTCATCAGCAGTCTTGCAGACTCTCTGGGTGCCGCAGGGTCCTGCACGGCTGTGACCGCTGGACAAGGCCGGGGGTGGGGGGGGCCGGGCGGTGGGTGGGAAATACGCCTGCTTCCCTCCCAGAGCCTCGGAGGAAGGCCTCCCCAAAGAGCCTGCTCCCAGAACCCAGTGGGGGGCATCTCCACCTGGAAACCTGCCTTCGCCTGGCTTCCCAGCTACGGGGTGCCCCTCCTAGAAGATTTCCAGAGACAGATGGCTGCTGTTTCTGTTTTGCTCTACTGCTTTGAGGAATCTTTGAATCTGTGCGGGGCTGTTTAGACACCAGCTCTGGATGTCACGTCGGTGAGCCTTGAAAGAATTTCTCGGGCAGAGTGGGACGTGTGTCTACTGAACTCCTCTTTTGGGTCGTCACGTACTTTATGGTTCTGAAAGCAGACGTTCCTTTGATTTAGGGAGCAGGCTCAGAAAGGGGCTCTTTTTTGTGTCGGCTCACTGATGAGTCTGTGGGGAGGAGGCCTTGGCCAGGATTTCCCGTGATGGAGGGTTACGAGGCAGGTCTTTATCTGCCCCCCGAAAAGCTTTCTATTGGAGGTGGCTTCCCTTGTGGCTAGAGGGTCACCTGCTGTGACCAAATTAATGGCTTATTTGCTTGAGTATCATCGTCCAGCACACACACACACATATACACGCACATACATATATATATGATCTTGGGATTGCTTTGCTTGAAAGAGGCCGGAGGGACTGAGCTGCTAATTGAGCCTCCAAATCAAGAAAGGTTATTACAGAGACAAGTGGACCCACTGCCATGGGAAATGGGGAAATGCTGAGGTTAGGCACATGTGTCTCGGCCCCTCTGTCATCATGGGGAATGGGACAGGATTGAGCTAGGCTAGGCGGCCGGAGAGGGCAAAAGGCAGGCAGGGGTCGGGAGCCAGGAGCTGAGCTGAGCCAAGGATAGGTGGAACCCTATTAGAAGATGGTCAGATGGGGGAGGAACCCTGTTAGAAGGTAGTCAGATGGGGGCCCAGGCCGTTCTGGCTGGTCAGGCTAGGAGCCCGTAGCGTTCCCCTTCGTCACCTTCATTCATTCTATGGCTATTTTGGTGTATTTGCCATGTGCCAGGCACTCTTCTAGGTGGTCATGAATGAGTGGTCAGTGAAACAGGCAAAAATTCCAACCACAAGAGCTTCACTTTCTACTGGGGAGCCCAGCTGACAAGCAGATCATTTCAACACCTAGTGCCTCAGCTGGGAAATGAGGTCCACACTAGGGGAGGGGCATAGGGAGTGCAGGGGTGTTGCAATTTTAAATTGAGGGGCAGGGCGGGGCTTTGTGCAAGGATGGTGCTTCAGCAGACTACAGGAGGTGAGGGCTAGAGCCGTGGGATATCTGGGCGAAGCAGACCCAGGCAGAGGGAACAGCAAGCTTGAAGCACCCAGACCTGGCGAGCTGGGGGCGGGCAGGCGGGAGGCCCGCTTGGCTGGAATGAGGCCACAAACTGGGGGAGCCACAAGGGATGCTGTCCAAGAAGTAATGGGACTAAGAAATGATGTCCAGGAAATGGAAAGCCACAGGGAGGTTTGACAGAGGAGAGCTCTTCTAGGATCCTCCAGGCCACTGTGTTGAGAATACATCAAATTTCGACTAGGTCCTCACTCTGTCCTTGTCCCAGGACTAGAAAAGGTGCATATGATTACCAGATGATCTAAACTCTGCTAGGATTGGAAGATTTATAGGAAAACACTGAACTGAACATGTCACACCTTTGTACCCATGAGCGAAGAGGCTGACTTGGCCCAATCTTGGTACGACCCTCACCCCATCTCCTGTCCCCTCCTTAGGGTTGCCAGCCACGGGCAGCTCGGAAAGCCAGGCTCTGGCCCTGGTCAGGTTCTCCCAAGTCCTGCAGGCTGTCTTTGGCCCTGCCACCATCTCCTGTCCCTGGCAACTCCACCACATAGACACTGTTGCTCTCCCCGGAGGCCTAGATCACAGCTCCCTCTTCTGAACTAGAGGGATCCGAGCAGAACTGCTGTGTCTAACTCAGATCAGTTCGAGGTTTGAGGCTTCCAGCTCTCTGACCTTCGACTGACTTCCATGGCCCAACCAAGACTGACTCAGAGCAGCCCAGCCCCAGGGGTTAGCCATTCCTCTGGTCTCTCTGGCTTCCTTGGGAGTGTTAATCCAAGAGTCCCTGAACTTGCCTATCAGATTGGAGTGCTCATTGCTTCTTCCATGATCCAGAAAACCAGGAATGCCCGGCATCCTGCTCAATGAGAAGAAGAACAGGTCAGCCGTGGGGGCGGGAACATGTCCATCCCCATGGGTGGTCCAGAAAATTGGCCCTCTGTGGGTCTCAGTGCTGTGAGAGGACAGCTGGGCCCATATGACCCAGGGTCCATTCCCCTCCAACATTTAAAGTTTCTGTGTGATGTCACTAGCTGGTGCCCCGTGAGTGGGAACTTACTCTCTTGCCTTACAGGGATGGGTCCGGAGATGTACTTACGCTCCTAACTGAATTTCTTCCACACCACCGATGACAGGCTTTGTGGGTTACTGACTAAAGACAGATCTGAGCTGGCAGAATCAAAGGAAGTGGGTTTAGGGAAAGATCCAAATTACATTGAGGGAGAGCCCACTGCTGTTCCAAGCAGTCAAATACCCCTTTTTGATAGAAAAGTCTTTTTATTAAAAATGCATTTAAAAAAATGAAATCGAAAGCAAATCCTTTCAAATAAGATTTTAGCCTTATCTCAAATCCAGGAGTTTTTTTTTTTTTTTTTTTTTTTTTTTTTTTTTTTTAAGTTCTACCTTCTCACATTCTGTACAGAGCTCTGCTGGGAAGATCACAGACCATAGCCCCCCATCCCCCACGCATGCTGACTCAGGAAAGCAAGGATCCTTCATGTTCCTCGAGACGGGCGTGCAGTGTGTCTCCCTTGGGCTACTTTCTAGGCTGCTTGTGTGCAGGAGGCGGTCACCTAGACTGTGTTAAATGTTGTCCCACCAAAATTCCCACTTCCCTCAGGGCTGAAGCCTGGACTCATGGGGAACCGGGACTTAGGCAGTGGTAGGCTCCTACTCACCCCCCTCAGACTTCTACTCCCCTATCCACTCCATGCCTTGAACTTGATGCTTTCTGCTCCCCTCTAGACCACTTTCACTAGGAAGCTCTTCCTTACTGTATCTGGGGGAGAGGGGGACCCCATCCTGTGTCCGTATGGGCTGAACTTACCCTTAATCTGTAACCCCCTGCAGGAAAGAGAAAGGAGCCTGTGAGGTAGGCCAGCCAAGACAGTGTTAACATGAATCCTACTTAATTCCAATTCCACAATGAAAGGCTCACTTTGAGACTTGATTGAGGTGAGTTTGGGTCAAATTAGAGGAGGTTTCATTCATCGCCACAGCCACTTACTGAGTGGGCATTCAGGGCTGGGCCCAGAGCTGGGGCTGAGGGTCAGAGGAACAATACTTGGTCCCTGCCCTTTAGGGAGACACAGAAACAAATAGGACCTAAGGACAGAACATGCAAGCCGTTCTGAAGTGTGTGTCCCAGCCCTGGGGAGAGCGAATGAGGCCCCGCTAGAGTGCCGCAGGAGGGGACACTAGGGTTGGGGGTTCAGCGAAGCGGACTCCCGCGTTGAGTTTCAAAAGCCTGAGTAATAAACTCATGGAAATAGAATTATGGAACTCATTACCTCCCAGAGAGATTACGAGCAGGGACCGTAATGGATTCTGATAGGGTGGGAGAATGCCTGTGTCTGTCAGAGGAGGAACCCCACGCCTGACCTCTGGAGGGGAGCAACCCGCTCCGTTTGCTGGTGCCTCAGCACCCTCCTGCCTCCACTTCATCATCTGTAAAATGGGACACAGAATAACATTGCGTGTCCTGCCGCCTCATGGGGTGGCTGGGAGGATGAGGAGGACCAGCGCCGTGGAGCTTGCCAAAAAAAAAGTCAGGTGCAAAGCAAATATAAGGGTATTTTTAAGCGTTTTATTTGGAAAGAATTTCAAACTCACAAAAGTCGCAAACCTAAAAATAATACAAAGAACATCCACTTATACACTTTGCCCAGATTTACCTATTGTAGTTTATTTTTAATAGAAAGCTAACCCTCTGCTCCCTAGAGTTAACAGTCTTTTTTTTTTTAAGATTTTATTTATTGATTTATTTGAGAGAGAGAGAAAGCACGAGTGCACAGCGGGAGGAGCAGAGGGAGAGGAGAAGGAGGGGGAAACGACTCTCAAGGAGAAGACTGTGCTGAACACAGAGCCTGACACGGGGCTGATCTCATGACTCCAAGCCGAAACCAAGAGTTGGATGCTTAACTTGCCTGAGCCTCCCAGGCGCCCCAGATTTGCCTATTGTTGACAGTTTACCCTATCTGCTTCATTCTTTATTCTTTCTCTCTCTGTATATCTATCTATCTATATATATATATTTATATAGAGATGTAATTATGTATATATTGTCTAGATATACACTTACATATATGTATAAGTACATATACACATATATGTATAATATATTATACATATATCATGTATGCCTACAAATACACATATATCTCTATAAATACTATATGCACACATAGTTTTATTTGTATGTATGCTCACCCATCATCTTTTTCTGAACCATTTGTGGTAAGTTACATACATTGGGGCTCTTTACCCCTAAAACACACCCCAAAACACACCCCAACACACATACGTGTGTGCACGCACACACACACATACGCACACACGCTATCCTGCCCCAGACTGAGGGTAAATAGTCAAAAACTACTTTTATAAGTTACTGGGATTAGTTCTTTCTCTCTTTTCCCCCTTCAGTGTGGTTATGATCCTCATCATTGTATTGAAATGTAATTATATTGAAATATAATTAGGTTCGTTTGTCTCTGTCTTTTCCTTTCTCCCCATTCTTACTCATTTTAATTTATTTTTGGAATTTATAGACTATGGACATGCTTACAAAAGTCAAAACTATTGAAAAAAAAAAAGATACACTCTGAGATACCGTTTTCTCCCATAACCTTCTACCCCATCTGTCTAGTTTGATTAGGCTGTTCTAACAGGATCCCACGGGCTGAGTGGCTTATAGACAACAGAAATTTAGTTCCCCAGTTCTGGAGGCTAGACGTCTAAGATCGAGGCTGCACCAGATTTTGGTGTGTGGTGAGAGCCTGCTTCCTGGCTCATAGACTGTGGGTCTTTTTTGTTGGGTTTTCCCAATCTTGAGGGCTCTGTGCCCACGACCTCATCCCTTCCCAGAGGCCCTGCTTCCTAACGCCATCCCGTTGGGGATTAGGTTTCAACATACGAAATCCGGCTGGGGAGGGACAAATAGTCCATCTCTAGCACCATTCCTTCCCATTTCTTGCAGATAATCAACCTCATTATTTTCTGGTTTAACATTCCTGCATTTCTTTTATAATCCTAAACTGATCTATGTACCTTTTCTTATTTTCCCTTATTTCTCCCGCAAAAGATAGCACTCCACCTACCCTCTCGTGTGCTCTGGCTTTCCCACACAGTGACACCTGGAAATCACTCCCTATCAATTCATAGTGATTTCGTCTTCCTTTTTTTACAGCTGCCGGACACTGTGTGCACGGGCCAGAGTATATTCAAACGATTGTCCCTAAAGGCATTTTGTTTTTCAGGATGGTAGCATCCACTGTGGAGACTTTCTCTTTGTAAGCTAAATGCACATCATGGGCAACGGGACATTCTGAGCATCTTGGCCTCGGCTGAGACGTGGTGCCACCGCCCCTCCTATTGGAGGTGAATGTTTCTGACCATTGGACTTATTGGGGGGAGGCAGGAGCTGGGGCTCTCCCAACATGTATGTGAAAGGCCAGGACCTTCCAGGGATTTGAGGACAAATCTCGTCTACTCTAGGAGGATGGAGGCAAACACGGCCAATGGACGGGGGAGCTAGAGAGAGCCGTGTGGGGGATGAGACCCAAAGGAAAGCAGATCACGTGAGAGAATGTCAGGGGCACTCAACGAACTCACCCGAATGAGAAAGGTTCAGGAACGGTAAGCCAGACTCGGGCTCCCGTCCTGCACCTCAGAGGGGAGGGTTAACGCTTCGATCTTCCTGCCCCAGCCCCTTGCTGACGTGTGTGATTTGAGATAAAGGAGCTATGTGTGCCCTTGAATGGAAATATCCGTAGCCCGTGGAGCTCAGGAACACTTGCCCAGTGACATCCCGAGACTGAGCGAGCAGACACGTTCGCCCTGTTTGCAAAGTCAGCGTTGCCGCTGGGGGAGAAGCAGGGGCGGGTTGCGCATCCGAGCAGGGCCTGTTCTGGACTGGACTGTGAGCCCTGGCACGGCCACCGAGGATGGGGGCCGTGGTGGAGGCTGTCCCCCGCCTCTGTCCAGGGGAGCGGAATTGCTGCTTGACTAACTGGAGAACATTTATCTTCCTCTCTGTGCTGGGAGCATTTCCCTTCTCACTTGGTGAGAGCTTCAATACTGAGTTTCGGCTTCCCCAGTGCTGGCAAAATCAGGGGCCACCTTCCCTGTCTCCGGCCTAGGCCTTCACTACAGTGTCAGTGGACTTGGCCGTATCAAGGTACTCACGGTAGAAAGAAGCCCCGGAAGTAATGCCTCAGGGGTGCTGCTGGCCCTGGCACTTGGGTGGTGGGTGCAGAGAACAAGGCCAGAATGGCTCTGAGCCCATGTGGGACTACCCTGTAGAGTCTCAATGCTCTATGGGAGCAGTGGCACCCTAAGAGACTGACCTTTGTGCCACTGCACAGCTGGGAGCTTGGAGCCTTGAGATTTGGGCATTCAGGTTAGTGGGACCATCTCTTGACTTTCTGAATGAGGAAGCCTGTGACATGTGGCCTGTGCTTGGATGTGGAATCACCACAGACACCGTTGATTCTCCCCCTTCGCCCAGGCAGCCTGCCTGACAGATGGACGGTCTGCATCATGCTAATTAGTGTTTGCTCCTCTGCTCCCGTGTGCGTGCCTTATGCCCTCCCTCCTGTGCTTGCCCGTGCCCTTGAAGGCAGGGGCTGTCTCTTCCCTCCCCCCACCCCCGTCTCCCCGCAACGTGTGTCTGAACTCAGAGGTAGTCAGGCCCTGGGGTTCACGAAGGTCCCCTTGTGCTCATTACTCCTGCTAACAGGTGCTCAGCTCAGGGCCTGTGGTCTTGGATTCCAGGGGGCCTGACCTGAGCTGGAGAGGTAAGGAATGGGGTCCAAGGCTCCTATGCCATGCCCCGTCTTCACAGAGACGTCCCCGCCCCACCCCCAGAGGAAACACCACCCCTGTCACCACCCACCTCCTGAATCTGACTTAGTTTTCTTCTCAGCACTTTTCACTCCCATATTTGCCCTTGTCTCTCCCCATCAGAACTGAGCTCTGTGAAGGCAGGGATTTCTGTTTTGTTCCCTGCTCATTGTCCAGGCCTAGAATAGCACTGGGCATGGAAAGAATATCTTCGCCAATACTTGTTGACAAAATATAATGTCACTGTTGCCAGTGATGACGACAACGATGAAAATGTCGTAAATCCTTTGATCCATTCTTTTTTTTAAGAGATGAAATATTTCAGAGCGCCTGGGTGGCTCAGTGGGTTAAAGCCTCTGCCTTCAGCTCAGGTCATGATCCCAGGATCCTGGGATCGAGCTCCCCTCCCATCCCCCCACCCTCCCCACCCCCGCCACCCAGGCATCTGCATCGTGCTCTCTGCTCAGCAAGGAGCCTGCTTCCTCCTTTCTCTCTGCCTGCAGCTCTGACTACTTGTGATCTCTGTCAAATAAATAAATTTTTAAAAATCTTTAAAAAAAAACTTTAAGAGATGAAATATTTTGCTTAATTTAAAAATATCTTTAAAATTCTAATTTATTATTCTTTAAAAAATATTAATTGCTAATGGTTTTAAAGATAAAGAATCATTCCAAAAGATAAAATGTAACATCATTGGTGCAATTTAGTATGGCCTAAATTGCACCATTTACAAATGTTTGGGTTTTATTAAAATTCTCTTATTAATTATTAGAAAGTTATTTACCTAAAATATTATTATTTCTTTATTGGACTGATTATATATATGATTATATATATACATATATATGATTTGATTTAAGAACATTTTTTACTCTTTGTGTTTCTTTTCTGTACTTTATTGTTAGTTTCATTTCATGATTATTACTGAAAATAACTTAAATATAGGAAAGGTTTTTTTAAAAAATCTGCTGGTAATAGAATATGCTAGCATGTCACTGAATATCCCATAGGAGGCAACTCCTCTTTCCAGTATCCTGCCCCTTGGAACAAGGACTAGGAAGTGCAGCTCAGGCACTTCCTGGACAGGAGGCATGTGGGGGAACTTTCTAGGGACGGTTGAGTCTCACCATAAAAGTGGGACAGCTGCTTTCTTGGGTGGACATTACACTGAGACCCCGTAGTTAAGATACAGGGTCAACTACAGTGTGCTATAACAAAATCCAAAGTGACCATAGCTTATACAAAACAGTTTATTTCTCTCTCCCACCGCAGAACTGGTATGGGAGTGTCACCGTATAGGGACCTAGGCCCTTTTCGTCTTGTTCTCTGGCATGCCTAAAGTCGCCCGTGGTGATGGTTAATCTGATGTGTCAACTTGATTGGGCGTGGGGCGCCTACGTGTTTGGTAGACTGTTATTCTGGGTGTTTCTGTGCTTTCAGATAAATTCAGCATTTAAATTGGTAGCCTGAGTAGAGCGGATTGCCCTTCCTAACATGGGTGGGCCTCCTCCATTCAGCCGCAGGCCCAACTAGGAACAAAAAGCTGACCTTCTCTGCAGTAAGAGGGCATCCCTCCTGCCGGCCCGACTGCCTTTGTGCTGGGGCATTGGCCTTCTGCCTTCAGACCTGAACAGAAGCACTGCTTTTCCTGGGCCTCGAACTTGCCAGCCTTCAGACTAGAAGCACACCGTCAGCTCTCCCAGATCTTGGGCCTGCAGACTCAGCCAGGAACCTCTCCACTCTTCGGGGGCTCCGGCCTGAGGACTGTAGATCCTGGGACTTGTCAACAACTTCCGGAGTTGCACCAGTCGATTCCTTAGAATAAATCTCTTTATGGGTCCTGTCTATTCATATATATAAGTAAATATATAATGTATGTCTGTATATGCAAGTATATATGTTAATCATATATGTATATACACACATGTACACATGTCCATCTGTACACATATGTGTGTTCACATATACGTGTGTATGTAGACACACACACCCTATTGGTTCTGTCACGCTGGAGAACCCTGACTGACATACCCTTGCTCGTAGGAGCCAAGATGCCTCCCCACGGCTCTCTCTGTGTTCCAACCAGGAAGGGAGAAAGGGGGAGGGCAGGGCACCCCCCCTTTTCCATGAGCCTGGATCCATAGTTGCACACATGACTTTCGCTCACATCCCACTGGCCACAGCTTAGTTGTGTGGCCACATACAGCTGCAAGGGAGGCTGGGAATGTATTCTTTATCTGGGCTGTTACGTGTTCTGCTAAAAATTCTATTACCACCGAAGAAGAAGAAAAGGAAATACGGTGGCAAGTGGAGTTAGTACAAAACTGGAATGTTCCTCTTTCCCACCACGAAAGACGGGAGGCCAGCAGCGGTGAACTCCTGGTCCTGGGAGCGTCACAGGTATTGTATCCATCCCCGGGGGAAACTGCTCTGACTGTTGTACTATCCTGCTTTGGAACTGGGGAGGAACTGAAGGGGTCAGAAATGCGTGCAACTTCCTTTTTTTTTGCCCAGCTGCGCCCCCACAAGGGCATCTCCCCCTCTTTTTGAAGCAATGCGGTTTTACGCATTCAACTCAGCTGACTCACATGGATGGATGAAGGAGGATGAGAGTAAGCCAGTGTTTCCCGGACCTGCTGGAAGACTCCCTCTGGGTGTTTGTGAAAAGTGCATATACTGATTCACCCTAGAGACTCTGTTCCTTGGTCCGGGAAAGAACCCAGGAATCTGTAGGTTTAACAGACTGGCCATGTGACTTTGAATCAGGTAAATTTGGGAAGCCCCGGGCTATTTCCTCAGTTTATCCAGAGCCTATCTAGAACATGGAGACTGACTGCAGGATTATCCATGGCAACATCCCAGGACAGGAGCTGGGGCATGGGGCTTACACAGGAAGACGAGGAGAGGTGAGGGGCTGTAGGGTAGCTCTCAGGGTGTGGTTTCCCAGGCCCCATGGCGGCCAACGCTGATGGCTCTTCCTTCCAGACTCTCCCTGCCTTCTCTTCTGTGGCTTCTCACTTCTCCGGCCCATGCCAATGGCTTTATTCTTTCCTTGTCCACTGAGACCGTGACCCGGCCTCAGTTAGCAAGACTGGGTCTAGCCCCAACCTCAGAGATGGCTCTGAGAAACGTGGCAAGGCGAAATCTCCAACTCGGGACACTGGAGGCCCCACCCATGCTGGGTCTCTGCACAAGAGAAGCCTGTGACATTCACCGTGCCTCATGGCTTGTCCCACTGCTTCCGTGAAGCCTTACCCCACAGCCTCCTCTTCCTCGCAAGTGTCGAGCGAATGATGAGATTTATTCAGCAGAAGTGGGCACGTCGATCAAGGGATTCCTCCTCCAAGGCTCCTACTGCCCTTAGCAAGTTGTCATTATTGAATCTCCCCAGGTGTTGACGAGGGGCTCTGAGACCAGGGGAGGGCTTTTCTCTCCAGCCCCATCAGCATCGGGCTGCCCTTCAGGTGGTCCTGGGGCAGGGATCCGGGAGCAGCGGGGAGCCGGGCCACAAGCCGGGGCCTGCCTGGGCCCTGAGTCCTGCCCTCCCAGCTGATGGAAGGTTGGCAACAAGTCACAGCCCCTCCTCTCGGCAGGCTGGCAGGGTGATCTGTCCTTCTCAGCCCATTAACACAGCGCACGCGGAGCAAGGTTAATGGAACGGTGATGGGGCTGGCAGGAGAGGGAGAGCCCCGTGGGGACCACGCAGCCCACCTCCCGTCGCTCAGCGCATTCTCTCCACTTCCCCGCTCTGGGCCCATTCAAGGAACGTGTCCATCTGGGCACCTCTGCTTCGAAGAGACGGCAGGGAGGAGGGGCCGAGGGATACAGAGGCAAGAGGGCCATCTTTCTCCCGCACTCTTGCCCGAAGGGCCCTGAGGGAGGGCAGCCATCAGCTCAGTTAAGGGAGTCATTAGAAGAGAAAATCCGTTTTTATGCTCACAGACAGGTTGTGTGATTGAATTGTGGGTGCCGCAGAGGCAGCCTGGAAATCTCGGCGCACTAGGGACCTCCGTGTTTGCTAGGTGAGGTCCTAAAAGGGCAAGACAGAAGGAGTGCCAGCCACCGGGGTGAATGCTTTTCCCATCAGCCTCGCTCCCTAGAATCACCCTTTACTCCTAAGTGGAAGGAAATGGCTCCAAGAGATGCCGGTGGGTCTGAGGTCTGCCAGCAAATCAGATGCAGATTAGATGGTGGGGAGGAGGCGAGGAAGTCCCCCAGCTTCGGGGACGATATGAGGTCAGTGGGTACACACTGCACAGATGAAAATGACACATTTCACAGCCCAAGGTCTGGGTGTGTTTTCACACCTACCAATTTGAAAACCCATCAAAGCTGCTCTGATTCTTTCCCTTCTGATGCAGAAAGTAGAGGGACCTCGCTCTGCGGCTTGCCGGGCTATGGAAGTGCTGTGCTTCTCTGTGCGGTCCAGGCCTCAGAAGCAAGACCTTCCCAGCATCCCGCTTTCCTCCCCTCCCAGCCAAGTTCATTCTCCCACAGCGGGACGTGCGCAGAGCACGTTCACCTAGACAGTCAGGACGAGACTGTCACAGGACAAGCACGCTCAGGTCCACTCAGGACATAAGACATGAATGTGTTTCGGGGCTCCCCCATCCTCTTTGGGTCTTTGTTCTTAGCCCAGGGCCCTCCCACCAAACTGAAATTGAACCCAGACTTGAGATTTGGACCTGGAGCCACCACCGTCGTGAGGCTGCCGGGTGCCAGCCTCCCCGGGCAGGAGGGCACCTGCCTCCTTCCACCCAGTGCCTGCAAATTCTTCCTAGACTTCTTTCCTGGGCTGTTTCTCAGCAGGAGCTAGAGATGGAAAAGTGTCCCCTGACTCTTGGTTCATGGGGGCATTCCAGGCTGCAGGACCTGGAGAGGTAGAGGATTTGAAGCCAGTGGGGGAGGGGTGTATGTGCCTGTGTGTACGTGTGTAGTTTGGGAACAAGCAACTTCTGCTTCCTAATGAAAAAATAAAAGCTTGAAAGGGATTTGTTAAATCAACTAAAAGCGTCCCCTGGGATCTCCATCTCTCTGATGCACAAAGCATTCCCCAGTGCACAAATGAATCAGGACCCACATGGATCCGATTTCACTCAGAAACTGCACTGGCTTATAAAACCCAGAGAGGAAAATCGCCAAGGGCCAAGTTTGTTTTCATCTCTCTGTCCACACACTCCTAGAAGCTTGTTCTGTCCTCTCCACACTCTGGGGAGACGGGGTGTTTGCATGTTTGGGTGGGAAGGGGAGGAAGAGAAGTTCCCATCATGACGTCCAGGCCAGGTGAACTAGGAAAATTGGGATCAGCTGTGTTATTTGTCAGAGAACGAGCGGGTCCTGCTCCCGAAACATGGAAACAGAGGGGGACGGACACTCAGGTCCTTGAGAAAGGGGCTCAAAGGGAACAGGAGAGTATCTTTATTCTCCTTTATGTGTCTCTAGGTCTTTTATCTTCGGGCCTGACTCAGCAGATGATGTGCAGGACGAGGTCGGCTTAGAAAACATCTGGGAAAAAACCCTGGGGTCTGCCTGGTGGCCCCAAGATGTGCATTGCAGGGATAGATATTTGAGAAACCCAAGCTTGGTCCACACTTTGTCCTCCCTCTGAGGGCTGCAGGATAACACTGCAAGTTGCTTGTGGTATAATAAAAAAGACTGTGAGATAAAATAAAATGAAAATCTCTGGCCTTTGTCCAGGGTTCCTGGCCAACAGCTCCTAAAGCCCTTGGAATCTCCTGAGTGATAAGAGTGTGTGTGCTGTGTGCTGACGCGATGCCTCCAGCTGGGTTGGAATGTGTATGGGGGACCAGACAGCTTCAGGATTGGGACTAGTGGCCAGAAAGCCCAAGACCGGATTAGAGGGTCACCACTTTGAATTTGGGACGGGGAGAGGGACTGGAGGCTGAGTTCCAATCACCAATGGCTATTGATCTACTCAGTCATGCCTCCATCCTGAAACCTCCATAAAAAGCCCTAACCAGGGGTGCCTGGATGGCCTAGTGGGTTAAGCGTCTGCCTTGGCTTGGGTCATGATCCCAGGGTGCTGGAATCTGGTCCGGCATCGGGTTCTCTGCTCAGCAGGGAAGTCGTCTTCTCCCTTTCCTCCCTGCTTGTGCTCTCTCTTGCTATTCTGTCTCCCTCTTTCTCAAATAAATAAATAAAACCTTAAAAAAAAAAAAAACCCCTAACCATCAGGGTTTGGAGAGCTTCCGGGTTGGTGAGCACATTGATGTACTGAGAAAATGGGGGGCGAGGGGGCACAGAAGCTCGGCCTCCCAGCCCCTCTCCCAGACCTTGCCCTGAGCATCTCTGCCATTTGGCTGTGTTCTTTCTAAACTGTTAACATAAATAAAGCATTTTTCCAAGTTCTATGAGTCATTCTGTGGAATTATTGCACCCGAGATGAAGTTGTGAGAACCCCTGATTTCTAGCAGGTCAGTCAGAAGGACAGGTCTTTTGTGACTGGTGTTCGAAGTGGGGGCAGTCTCGTGGGACCGAGTCCTGAAACCTGCGGGGTCTGACGCTAGCTCTGGGTGGTTAGCGTCACAATAGGGTTGAATTATAGGACACGTGGTTGGTTGCAGAGAATTGCAGAACGGGCTGTGGTGTGGAAAAGCCACACATAGTTGCTGTCAGGGAGAAGACACTGCATTACCAGAGCCCCAACTTGCCAGGTCCTTTGTGTGCAGACTGACAGGAAGCAGGGTGATAATTATATAAAATGACCGATGAGGGTCATTGGAGACTAAAAAGGGCATAGACAGACCCCAGTTCCGTTGTACCATCTCCTGACGCTCCCCGCACAGGGTCTCTGTCTCCCCGGGGAAGCAGGCTTGTTTAGCTCATCTTCCTTCCTTCCTTCCTTTTCTTTCTTTTTCTTTTTTTTGAAGATTTTATTTATTTATTTGACAGAGAGAGATCACAAGGAGGCAGAGAGGCAGGCAGAGAGAGAGACAGGAGGAAGCAGGCTCCCCGCTGAGCAGAGAGCCCGATGCAGGGCTCGATCCCAGGACCCTGGGATCATGACCTGAGCCTAAGATAGAGGCTTAATCCACTGAGCCACAGAGGCTCCCCGTGTTTAGCTTATCTTGCAGCTGTCCAGACCACTCTGCCCTGAGCCCCCACAGTTCACAGTCGCATCTTCTGATCTGGGGGAGAGAAGGCCCAGTGACCACCCTAGGCCTGTAGCCTCCATCCCTGTTTCTCAAACCCTATTTCAAGGACTTCCAAGTTAAAGCCCAGACAAGTCACACAGCTTGCCCAGGGTCACACAGCACATAGGCCCGGAGGCATGTGCCCTATTTCCTACAAAAATGCCGAAGCCACAGGCTGTACTGCTTCTCCCCTTTCTGGGGGAGCATAGGGTGTCCCGGCACCCAGACAGTCCCCCCTTTCCCCAGCCTCTTGGGCACCGGGGTCCTCTGAAGTGAAGGACCTCCAGAAGCGTCTGGTACCTGAAAAGAAAGCTGATTGGCCCCACGACACCAAAAGAAAACTGCAAAATCAAAATTAATAAATGATTACGTGTCTACAAAACATGTCAACTAGTCAACTGCCACTTAACTCAACTCCCAGTTATTCCAAATTATAATTAATGTGGAGTGTGTCTGCAGCTTAAGATGATTGATACATTGTGTGGCCTCCAAGTATCAGACTGAATAGCAGATGGAGGTCACAAAAATGACCCCGTCCCTCCCCATCTGTGTTTCTGAAGCAGGAAGCTGGAAAAGAACAGGAGAGAGGAGCTCCTGGGGGGTAGAGCCCAGTTCTGTTCTCGATGTGAGGCTCCTGGACTGCAGAAGGCAAATCTAGTTCATGGCCCACCTTCTCCATCAAAGTTTAAATAACTCCCCATCCTCTGTCTCCCGGGCAGACAGATCGATGGCTAACTCATCATGAGGGCCAATCCCAACATCATTTGAGGTTGGCTTTCTAGCAGTGTCACAACCAAATGTCCCCATATTGGACCCCCAGCTCTTTGGTGCCCAGTCCACCTGGGAAGGACTGGGGGGGGGTTCCACTGGGGTGGTGAATGGTCCACATTTATTCAAGAACATTCAACAGATATTTGTACCAAGCATTAGGTTACAGGAGGGGGGGGGGGGTCGAAAAATGAGCAAAACAGACCCCCTTCCCCTGGTGGCGGGGGGGCCCATGTCTAATGAATAACAGACACCGGCGTTTTCTCATTGGATTCTCGAAAAGGCCCGGGGAGCATTCAGGGCAGATATTAGTTTAATTTTATCTCCTTTTTCAGAGAGGCCATTGAGGGGGTCTAAGTTGGCAGGTCGAGAGCCTGGATTCCATCCCCCCATGTGCTGTTTCTATACACCGTGTTTTCTCCCCAGCAGGCCAGGCCCCTCGGTGATGGCCAGGGGGGCTGTCCCAGCAGCAAAGGGCTGCTATCTGAGCCTGCGGGCTTCGGGACCCACTTTCGGGCTGGACGCGGGCTGTGTCCAGCACCAGGGAGGCGGATGCCGGGGCCTCTGGCTGTCCCCTGTGCTCTGCAGCTTCTGGTGTTATCTGCAACTAATCAGCTATTTATTTCAGCCAATTCATTATGTTCTCTTTGAACCACGCTTCCTTTTCCGGAGAAAAGCTGCCCTGGAATTGGTTTGAACATTAAGGGCGAAATGTGCCGGAGGGCTGCATTCCGGGGCCAGCTCTGTGCTTCTGGGCCCGCCTGCTGACCTGCCCTCTGCCGGCAGGCTCTGTCACCGCGCCTTCGGCAGAGACGGATGGGCTCAGCCCACAGCTCAGTCCCCGGAGCACGAGTCCCGCCAGTCCTGCCTGCCAAGGTGCTTCATCAGCCTCCGCCCCGTCCCTGCACTGGCAGTCTTGGCCTGGGCATCAAGACGTCCAGTCCTCCATCAGGGCGCTGGGCTCTGCAGCAAATCCTTTGTCGCCCGCTTCAATCCCTCCTGAGCCCCCGGTAAATCATACCCCCCACCCCAGTGTGGCTTAGCTCTGCTCCAGCCCTCCCTGTGGGCTCTGACACCTCCATCACCCAGCCTGATCCCGTCACTGCCAGCCGCCCAGCCCCCCATGAAAACCTACCCCCTGCTGTCACTCTGGCTCCTCTCCTTCCCAGCCCACCCCCCACCCCCAACTTTACCACCCAGTGCTCAAGGCCGGGCCTACACTAGCCACATTCTCGCCCCCAGAGAGGGCAGTTGGGAAGATGGGAGGGAAGAGAGGGTCTCTCCTCCTCTCAGCCTTCAAACTCTTTCCAGGTGCTGGCAAGGGGGTTGCCCTCACCAAAGCAAGCTGGGGAAAGCCCCAGAGCAGTGGGCCACCAATGCCTAAGTCTCTTCTCAACCTCTCCCCAGCCTCAAACAGTCAAAAGCCCAGAGAGTGCGGTTTCCCTACAGGATACTCCCTTCCTCTATCTCCAGAGACCTCATCTTGGGGCTGTATGTCTGTCCCAAGATGGCCGCCTCCCTGGGACTCCAGTTGCCATGGCAACATGAAGCCCCCACAGATGCAAAAGGGGCAGGGGGCCAGAGACTGAAGAGGGATATGAATTTGACCACAGTGGCTGTGCTGTGCCCTCCTCCCCCCATCTCAAGGGACGGGGCCCTTCTGGAGCACAGGTAGGCAGGGGTCCTGCTTCGGGCTTTATGGCAGAAGGGGCCAGGGAGCAGTAGAGACTGTCCCACTGCAAACGCAGCCTGTCATCCTGGGGGATTGGGGGGACCTGTGAGTGGTGGAGCACAGAAATAGAAGAATTATCCTCTAAGTCCAAACCCGTGATACATCAGTCTGGCCAGAGCTTGCTTGTGACAGCTTTGCCAAGACTATGGGAAAGGCTTTGCCCTAGAAGCTGTCAACCTCAGAGTTAGGATCACAGCCCAACACCTGCCACTCTCCTGACAGCCCCTTTGGAATCGGCATTCATGAGTGTCCTAAACCCTTTGGTAACCCATCTACATTTTCAGACTGTAACACTCCTTAGGGGAAAAAGCTCCCCGAATTTGTGCCCAGCTGGTCAGCGGATGGGTACCCTCGATCCCCTCGGGTTTGGTGCTTTGGGATTTGGTGAACGACCCGCTCTTCACCCCACCCTCCCAGCCTTCAGGATAGCTTACATTTTAATTTAAAAGGAGAGTATTAGGTAATGCCCACTGTGCCCCAGGTGATTTTACAATGTTACCTCGTTTATTCCTCACAAATTTATGAGGTGGCAATTCTAACCTGCATTTCCAAGTGAGGAGAATTGACGTGTCCACCAGGGGGCACGAGGCAGAGGTGGGATTCGAACCGGTCTGAGGAGGCGGTCGTCTGTGCTTGCTCCCGGGAGGCCCCACCTACTCTTGAACCTATTGGTCCGGAAAGTGTGAGTATAAATTAAAATGGGAGGCTTAATTCTCCCTGTTGAGAGGGGCGCCTGGGTGGCTCAGTGGGTTAAGTCTCTAACTTCGGCTCATGATCTCAGGGTCCTGGGATCAAGCCCCGCATTGGGCTCTCTGCTCAGCAGGGAGCCTGCTTCCCACCTGCCCTGTCAGCCTCTCTGCATACTTATGATCTCCCTGTCAAATAAATAAATAAAAAGAAAATAAGGAGAAGCCGTCTTCCTCCTCTCACTTTTCTTTCAGAGTGTTTTCCTGTGTCCTTTTCAAATGCATGGAAATCTTTATAAGGGCTAGATCTGTCTCCTGCTGGTCTCAGAGCGCAAGCATTTCCTCAAAGACCTGAGAGCCACCTTTCCGAAATGCAAACATCTAGGAAAATAGAGCCCCTCTGTTTGAGTGTCTGTGGGAGGGCAGGAGCCTAAGTTTGGTGGGTGCCTTGCTCCCATTTGCAGAACTACCTCTGGTCGCAAATTATGCATTTGTTTTTCTTCTGGATAAAGCCAAGAAGCTAATGCAGATGGTTGCCCAGTTACCATGTAGAGGCAAGATGAAATATATGTGACAAATGGTGCTGTTAAGACATCTTGTTTGAGGATGAGCTCTTGTCTATCGTGGTGTATAAACAAGGGATGTGTGTATAATGGGCTGTACCCGCCGGGCTACTGAAGGGGACCAGAACGTGCCACCCCAAAGGACGCCCCTCTGGCCAAAGGATTATTGGGAGTGAAGGCCACTAAGGAACAGCAGAAGCAGGAAAAGCTCTAACATCAGAGCACAAGTTTCCATTTTGTCAAGAAACTTGACTGCAATAAAGGAAATTTCCATGTGTACAAGTGTTTCCGTCTCCTGCAGCAGGAGGAGGAGAATCTTAACAGCTCTTATCAAAGGAAAAGGCTCAGACTTCAATCTGTGTGACAATCCCTACTGAGCAAGCCTTGTTTGCCATACGTTTCCTGGTCACCATTCCATAACTTTCCGACCCCCTGCCAAGACCCAAGCCCATTTTTCTTTGTCTAGCCTAAAAGAAGTCCCTAAATTCTGGCTTCCTTTTTGAGCCACGTTTTTCTTAGTGAACTCCTGTGTGCAAGTGTGTGTAATTAAAACCATTTTTATTCTCTGGTTAATCTGTCTTTTATCAGTTTGCTACAAACTGAACCCAGCCACTGAACCTAGGAGAGTAGAGAGAAAAAGTGTTTTCTCTCTTACGCTATATAAGGTGTGTGTGGGGGGGTGGATTCCATTTTGTCTTTGAAGTCTCTTAGGGGGTAAGCTGTGACATGCATCACATTCTGGTTTAATGCTTATTTGATATGGAAACTGTCCCCACTGCCATTGTGGAGATTTCTGGGTTGAGAGAAGATTTTTTTTTTCTAATTTTACTTCTATACAGTCCAACCATAGACTCCCTGTCCTTTGAATCTGTCCTCCACACCCCTACGTCCTCGAAGACTCGGATGCACACTGATGTCCAGTTTCCCCAGTCTCTGGGACAGAGCCTATCTGCATTAAGCCTTACTGGGGTGTTAACAGATGTCAGACCCCAACTAAGGGTAATCCCTCCCTGCCTTCTTAGCTAACTGTGAGGCTATCCAACATTTTGCGGGAGGTTTAGCCCATAGACCTGCCCCCCCCATGGTCACTCCCATCTTTAAAAACCTCTGAGGTCTAGGAGATGACGTCACAACTTAGTCACGTGCACACCCCACGGGCCAGAACTTCTGCGCCTCTCTACCTTCCCATTCCCCGCCCCTACCCCGACCTCCCGCAGATAATCCACTTAGCGATGCATTCATTTCAAGCCTCTGGCCCAGAATGCTTCTTCCTCTGCTCTGCACCAGGACAAGGTCTCTGTTTTTTTCAAGGACCCGCCCAGATGCTGGTGGCCTGGGAGCCTTCTCAGATGGAAGGACTCTGTCCAGCACCTCCCGGTTGAACCACACTGTATGAGGTCCTCATCTCCAAGTCTTGTCTGCTCAGCGTCCCTGCTAGGTCTGTGACACGTCCTCTGCCATCCACAGTTCTTTGAGGACATGACCCCCTCTCCCTTTGCATCCCATCTCTGAACTGCACCCAGCCCAGGGCCATCCTTGGCTGCCTGAAGGGAATGCTCCGGCAGGGCCAGCCTCGGCGACAAGGACAAGTCCTTGTGATGGTGATGGGACTGGAGGACTCCTCCCAAAAGGGAGGAACTGAGATGTTTCGTGTCTGTTCCTCCTCTGCCATTTGAGGGTCACAGACTCTTTCTCAGCTAATCAGCAGGTGGAAATGTAACCGTCCCGACTGGGCCACCCAGCACAAGGCCTTCCTGCTCCTCTTCTCTCTCCAGAGTAATAAACAGAGTCGTTACCAGGTGCCTCGCGCAGCCTCCCGTGCTGGCAGGTTATTTATATGCAAATTTGCCTGTCGGTGGTGGCGGAGGCTCATAAACATGATAACAGCAGCTTCTGTAGGGGCTGGGATGTGATGGAGGGTGGAGAGAGGCCCTCTAGCTTCTTCGGGGAGAGTTAATATGGGATTAGCCACAACCAATTAGATGGTATCAAATCCAAAGGGACCCAGCAGCTTAGCTAAACTGAAGATCCGACTGAGGCAAGGGGGGCCGCGGCTGTCAGGAGGACTTCAGGCACTGCCGGAGCCAACCCCCAGGAAGCCAGGCTTGCGGGTAGAGTCCTAGGCCTCGGCCCCTTCCCTGGGAGGAAGGGCACCACCGAGACCTTCACATCGGTCTTGACATCCAGGGATGTTGGTGGGAAGCATTGCTGTCCAGGAGGTGGGATGGCAGGGCGCAGAACACTTTCAGGCCCTGGAGCCTTCAGGCATGCTGACCCCTCCTCTGCGGGGCAGACTGCAGGCCAGCCTCCAGAACTCTCCTGCGATGTCCACTCCCCACTCCCCCACCACCAAACATCACTCCATTTCTTGGTTTTCGGGCATCCGTCCCCCATCCAGATTGCAGAGCCTGAAGGCCGCCCGTGGCATCTTTGGTCTTTGACTCTTGGGTGCACAGTAGAGTGTTCGGAACAAAATAGATGGTCAATGAACATTTTGGAGAAGACTGGGAAGGGAAACTCAAAGAAACCAAAGATATGTGGACTTAAATCCTGACATAACTTGAGTATGTCCCTCCAGCATGTCTCTGGCCTATGGATTCTTTAGAGTTAAAGGCCGTGGAGAGCCAGTAGGTGTAGGGAATGCTCCAAAACAGGGAACATGTTTTCCTTGCAAAGGAGTTTACATCAATAAAGGCAATTTCCATTTGGAAACGTGTCTCCCTCTCCTGTACGTGTGGAGACTCTCCAGGACTCTTTCCAGCCCAGTAGGCGTGGACTTACACCTGCAAACCCAACCCTAACAAACAACTTGGACACCCCCACCCCATTTTTTCTGGTCATCTTCCCACAACTTGCCACCTCCACCCAGAAGCCCCCCCCTCCTCTGGGTGGTCTAAGACGATGCGTGAGTCCAAGTCTGTCCACCCCTCTGGGTGACTCATTGGGGGTACTCCCATGTGCACATGGAGATACACACGAATACCTTCCTGTTTGCTGTCTCTTATTAATGTGTCTTTGGTCAGTCTCATTACAGGGCCACAGCTGAAGAACCAAGGTTGGAGAGAGGAACTATTTCCTGCCTGCTTGCTGCTTCTGTGATCTTGGACAAGTCACGTTACCCTTTGACCTCATTTTGCTCATCTGTAAAATGGGAATAACAATCCCTCCAATGACATCCTATGGGCCAAGATTGTAAACCTCAATCAAGTTAGCTACATTTCTCCTGCCATTAACCACTTTCCTTTCCCACCCTCCTGGGCATCCGGCCACGGGTCACACAATTAATTCTCTTTTCCCTCAGGAGAGTCCGTTGCCCTGGGAAGGCAATCTGCAAAACGAAGACTCATGGATAATAGAGCAGGAAGAGAGAGGAGAGTCGGTTGGAGAAAGAGAATGGAACATGAGCCACAGCCTCCGAAAGTGCCTTTTTATTATAGGGGCGTCGGCTGCTCTCAGTTTCCTTGCGATCTGGGGGCTGAAAGAGGATGTAGCTAGCTATCTCCATTCTGACCTTGTCTGGACTTTCTAACTGATTAAGCTTTTCTTTCTCGCTTCTCGCTAAACTCAGGCAAGTGACCCTGAGGGCAAAGCTGAAACTCCCCCCTCAAGCAGTGGGGACTGTCCTGAGGCCAGCAAGATCCCGGGGGACCCACCCCAAGACAACTATTGGCCTGATCTGCACTGCCCACCTGGGTGGACCAGCCAACCTTTCTCCCACGTTCTCCTTCTCTGAACCTGGAGGTATTTTCTGCCCTTCGGAGACAGCCTGATAGTCCACTGTCTTTCTGGTGTCAGCCTCCCTGCAAGTGGCTGCCCCTGGTCTGTTAGGGACCCTGGGAGCAGGTGCTTCTGCCCTCCTGTGCCCCAGTTATGGGGCCTGATGTTGGGCTCCGAGACCCCTGGGGGGTTCTGACTCCCTCCCTGGGCTGCTTTGTGTGCCTGTCCCTGTGCTGTGACGATGCCTTCTGCTCCATTGGGCCACTCATGCGTGTGTTAGACCTCATAGAACGTGCGGGCCAGAAGGAGCCACGTGCCACATCAAGTCTAAAGCACGCATTTTACCAAGGAGGAGCATGAAGCCCGATAGCCCATGGGGTGGGCCTCACCTCACACAGTGATTCGTGGTGGGCCGGGATGCCGAGTCCTGGGTTGGAGCTCGCTCTGAGTTCTTCCCACTTGTGCATAGTGGTCAGCGACCTTCAGAACCAACCCTGGGGATGGGCTCACGGGGTAGGCCTGGTGGGGGTAGGGAGGTCAACAGGCTGCGTGGCAACAGGGTAGCCATGAGAGTTCCTCCTTCCCCTGGGTTCACAGCTATTCTCAGAGGTCCAGAGGTCTCCACACCTGCCGTAACCTCTCTGGGTCTAGTTTCTCATTTCTCAGTACAAACACTCTTGGGCTGGACCGGAGCCTTCTAAAACAAAGAGGCAGACTAGCCTGGCAATGGGTTCCTCTTTTGCCTTATAGCACACAAAACCCGCTGTGTGTTCCCCCCTGTGGGTAAGGGAAGCCTCAAAGATACAATGGCTTGGCTCCCCTCCTGGGGTGGGAGTGAGGAGGAAGAAGGGTGGAAATACCTTTCATTCCTCACCAGGGAGCCCACATTGGAGAAAGCAAGATGCAGCTAGTCCTTCACGAGGCTATCCTGCCACATTACCTTCGTAACAAACCACCCTGCTGCATTTCTAGAACAAATCTGATCGTGTCTCCTCTCTGCTTAAAATGTTTCAGATGCTCCTCCTTGCCCTCTGGACAAAGCCCAAGCTCCCACCACAGAGCATGTCAGGAGCGGGCTGGGGCTTCTCCTGCCTTGGAGTACGGCTGTCCCCCCTCCCTCCGCGGCTGCCGGACTTTATCTAGAATTCCACCGTGTGTTTCCCTATGCCCGCGTAGAACACGTTCTCTCACTTGGTCCCTTAGCCAGGCAGTTCCTTTAGCCTAACACCTTCTGCTCTCGGCTCAAACTCCTCCTAGTCCTTCACCATCCGGAGGGTGGGCCCAGAGCCGAGAGGATACTCACCGTGTGTAAGTGAATCCCACCCTCTGAGATGCTCAAGAAATCCGAGGTGCCCCCCACCAACACGTTTATCCAGGGTATCACATAGCTGTTTTATCCTTGACGTGTTTAGCATTATTTAGCCCAAATATCAAAACTTAGACCTTTGTATGAGATACATTGCTCCCCATTTTATCTTTAAAATAATTCGATGGAGGAAGTATCAATGCAGAGGGAGCTGGGTGGGCAGGCTTTGCTCCACATGTGGACGTGGGGGGGACTCCCCCGCCCCATTGTCTTTAGTTAGAACCTCCACCCAGGGCTAGGGCCTCTCTTGACCTCTGGAGGGAGGGACGTCCTCAGCACGACCACACTGAAGTCCCTCACCTTGGAGACTGTCAGGTCAAGCCTGAGACATGGCCAGGAGAGATGGGAGAACAGAATAGGACCCCCTCTTGGGGTCCTGATTTATCCAGGTTTGAGTGAGCGGTTCCCCGAATACCTTTTCCCAGACTTGTCCTACAGTTCAGCTCCCATGCAGTCCGTGAGGGGCTTGGGAAAGAAGCAACTATGGAGCGTTCCCGGGGAGGGGTCCCAGGGACAGTCCTGTTGCACTGCAGCCTGTAAGCCAACTGGCCCAGAACTGGGGTCTTTGGGGACAGACACCTTTGCTATTGAGAACAGCATCTCCTTCCTCAAGTGCTTACAGAGACTCAGTACATTTTCTTTCCTTTTTTTTCCCTTTTCCTCTTTTCTTTCCTTTTTGATGATGAGAGGTAGGCAAGAGACAGAGGCTCTGTGGAGGGCTGAGTGTCGTGGAGCAGGTGCTGATTGATACCCCGACTTCTAGAGCTGGATGTGCAGCTGCACTGTGGCCTGGCTACGTCCTGCCTTGATGCTCACTGATGGGGCCTTGGCTGTCAGCCTCTCATGGAGCCAGACTCTGCATGGGAAGAGGAGCTCTCTCTGCCCTCCGTGACGACCTCACAGCCCCCAGGCATCACAGGGAAGTTGGCTGGGCTGTTCTCGGTGGGTCTCTGGGATATTATGCAGCCATGACCACATCCTTGGCACTGCGGGGCAGGGGTGAGAACTCTGCCCATGAGAATTTATAGGCCTAGGAATGCAGGAGGAGCCTGGGAGAGAATACCAGGCCCTTGGGGATCGGCATTCCCTCCTTCTCCAGGAAACATTCCTGGACAACCCCACCATGCATTCATTTGCCCACCAGAACCTCACCAAACCATGGTCATGCTTCTGCCCTCTCGCCTTCCAGGATGCACAACCTTGCAGCCCACATTCTCTTCCTTCTCCGTAAGTCTCCATATCAAGTGGGTCACTGGGGTCATTCCCATGTCTCCTAAGCAATGTGTCTGAGGCCATTTTAACTCTGGTCAGCCTGGTCTGAGTTTACATCCTAGTGAGCCTCCAGACCTCAGACTCTGTCCCCTCTAGCCCGTTTTTCCTACAAATACCCACATGGGTCTTCCTTAAATTCAGCTCTCGTCCTGTGACGTTCCTTCTTAATAATCTTCCACGGCTTCCTCTTTTCTAGTACCATCTAATCCTTACATACTCATCTTGTGTTTTGTCGCTTCCCAGCCTGGTTACCAGTGACCTTCACATATGTGAATCACAGCCCCTTTCAGTCTTTGTCATGCATGGCTTTTTCTGAAATTCTCTTCTCCCCAGATTTCCTATGGCCCCTCTATCTCATTTCTCCTCCCGTTTCTCTGACAATTCCTGCTTCTTTACTTTCTGCCCAAATCTTAAATGCTGATGTTCCCCAACCTCCCATCTTTGGCACTTTCTTCTCCCTCTCTGTCCATGTTCTCCTCGGACAATCTCGTCCAAAGGTAGAACTCTGGCTCTTTGCTACATATTTGCTGTTGATTTATAAATCTACATCTTTAGTTGAGACCAGTTTTCTCCAAAGGCGTGTGTGCTAAAGGATCTCTTTGAGGGATGAGAAGAAAATATTGCTATTATTTTTATCTAAAAGGTAAGAAAGAAAATGTCTTAAAAAAAAAGATTTTATTTATTTATTTGAGAGAGAGAGAGAGGGTGAAAAAGAGTATGAGCAAGGGGGAAGGGCAGAGGGAGAGGGACAAGCAGACCCTGCACTGAGTGTGGAGCCCCACTCAGGACTCGAACTCACAACCCCAAGATCATGACTGGAACCAAAATCAAGAGTCAGCTGCTTAACCGACTGAGCCACCCAGGCGCCCCAAGGAAATAACCTTGAAAATACAGACTATACATATTAACAAGTGTGAATTATGAGCAAATACACATATGTTGGGGGGCAGGTGCTCAACAATGTTTTTGCTGATGGGGTGTGTGGCAGAGATCCCCAGGCATCCCAGAATTCTTCCGTGGTGACAGAAACGTCTGTGCATGTGGCTGCCGGGGATAGTAGTCACAATTGTTCGGCACCCTCTTGCAGCCTGAAGCAGTCTGGGACCAGTTTCTGGGATACGAGCAGAAGGGATGTGTGCACCTCTTAGGGTTATGCCCTGTAGGGAAGGGGCTTGCCCTCCCCTTGCCCGATGCCCCCTTTCCGCTGGCTGGAACGCAGATGGCAGGGAGTCATCTTGGATTGTGCCCACGCAACGAGACAGGAGGGGCCTGGCCCCTGACTCCTTTGAGCTCCACATCAGCCTGGATCGCTTCTGCTAATGAGGGAGAAGGAAACCTCATCCTACTCAAGTCACTGTTATTTCATGTTTTGCAACAGCAGCTAGGTCTGCATCCCAGCAAATATAAGATACACGGCGTGCCCTGGTCTAGATTTCTCTCCTGAGCTTCAAATCCACATATACACCCGCATCTGGGGTCTCCACCCGTGGTGCTCTAAGTATAAGACGTCTGAGCCAGAGCCCGTTAGATGGCCCCCTCGCCCCACAACCTGCTCCTCCCTTACCGTGTTTGGGTCCATTGCGTCACTGTCCCCTGGAGCAGGCTCCCAGGCCACTGCTGACTGAGGTGCAGAGCACCGCTGTTTGCATGCTTGGAGGGCTGGAGCCCCTCGAGGTGTGATCTTCTGGAGTGATATCCCAGGTGTTTCGTTTTTAGGCTAATAGAGAAGGAAAGAAGTTCTTTTTCATATGAGTCTTTGGGGAGGCCAAGGCAGACAAGTCAGCGGGGCAGTGGGGAGTGGGGGGCTCACCTGGGGAGAGGACTGAAGCCTGAAGCTGAAGGAGCTGTTTCCACGGGCATGTTGTGGAACTTGGGGTGCACGCTGAGCTGCCCCAGGCCCGGGGGAATTGGAGTGTAGAACAGAGTGTCAAGTGAGCCCTCCTCCTTGCTCCGGCATCTCAGAGATGGGCAGTGGGAGCATCAGGGCCCAGCATCTTTGGTATGGACGTCAATGGGGACCCCTGTTAGGACCAACTAGGAAGCAGCCTCATGACAGAAATAGTGCCAAAAAGGCACACAGGAAGACTGCGTTTCCCAGCTGCCTAGCAGGTGATGCCATAATTCTAAGTTACAGCCGGAAGAGTGTGGACGGAAGTGTTCGGCTCTACTTCTAGTGCTCACCTCCTCCTAGTGCAATCCAATTACTATGCTCTCTCTTTCCTCTGCTGCCCAGATGGTACTGGAATGACCTTGGAAGCCACAGGATGGTGGCAGCGTAGGTCCAGACCACCGTTAAAAGGAGAACCTCCCCAGAGAGCTATCCAGTTGGAAACATCCCAAGTGTAAGTTTCAAGCAGAAGTTAATGCAGAGAGTTGGGGATTGTTTGCTCTAGAGCCACCATTTATTATCCTAACTAACAGAGTTCTCTAGTGGCTTTGTGAGTGAAGGGCAATGACAAAGGGGAGGTAAAGCAAGAGAGGGGGAACAAAGACATTGCGTATTGACTGGAGGTGGCAGGCAGATGCCCATGAGTGCACACGAGGCCCTTCTCAGGGACATCAGGGAGATGAGATCCTGTTAACTCCTAAGTCCAGGCAATCTTTCCTTTAATGGTTTTCTATCTTCTCTCCTTTGGACATTCAAAGGGCCTTGAACACATACTTATGAAAGTACACTCCCCCTTCTCTGTGTATGCGAGCCTGTGTGGTTCCACACATACGATAATACACATAAGATGTGTGTTATGCATATACATATAACTTATTCTTTTTTAAAAGCCTGTTTCATCTTCTGGAGCTTGCACTATGAAATTATAAACAGCATGGGACCTTAAAAAAAACCAAACCTTTTTATTTCGAGATAATCACAGATTCACAAGCCGTTGTAAGGAATAAGACGGAGAGATCCTGGGCACCCTGGTGCCCTTCATCCAGGTTACTCTGATGAGTAACATCCTTTGAATTTAAATCTAAACTACTCTTAGATTTTAGCCAGCCTCCTGTGTGTAGTGCTATCTAACTGTGGTTTTAATTTGCATCTTTCTGATGACGCATGATACTGATCGTCTTCACGAGAGCTTCTTGGCCATTCATAAGTCTTCTTTGGAGAACTGTCCGTTCTGATTCTTGGCCCACTTTTAAATCGGATTATTTGTCTTCTTATTATTGAGTTTTAATAGCTTTTTATATATTCTAGACACAAGTCCCTTATTAGAGACATGATTTGCACAGACTCTTCTATTCGGTAGGTACCTTTACACTGTTTTGACAGTGTCCTTGAGATTTTGATAGCGTCCACTTTATTTTTTGTTCTTTTGTTGCTTGTGAGAAACCATTGTTTAATCCAAAGTCGTGAAGATGTACGCCTATATTTTTTTTTCTGAGAGTTTTATACTTTAAGCTCTTTCATAGAGATGTTTGATTCATTTTGAGTTAATGTTTGTATATGGTGTGAGGTGGTAATCTGACTTTATTCATTCATATTTATTCATTCATATTTATTCATTCATATT
Organism: Lutra lutra; assembly: GCF_902655055.1. NCBI lineage: Eukaryota > Metazoa > Chordata > Mammalia > Carnivora > Mustelidae > Lutra > Lutra lutra. The sequence continues at coordinate 15,921,996 of NC_062287.1, read as the reverse complement.
TATTTGCCCCTCCACCTTTTGTCAAAAGACCTCTCTTTTTCTCCCTTAAATTGTCTTGTCATTCTTGTTGAAAACTCAGTGACTAATTACGAGGGTATGTCTCTGGATTGTCAATTTTCTTCCATCGATCTTCATCTTCCCTATTACATTCTAAATTCCTTTTTAAAGTTGCCTGACTCCTCCTCGGGGCACCTGGCTGGTTCAGTCCATAGAGCACACAGCTCTTGATCTTGGGGTTGGGAGTTCAAGGCCCCACGTGGGGTGTAGCGATGACTTAAAAATAAAATCTTAAAAAAATAAAAAATAAATAACTAAAACCAGAAGCATCAGAGGAAAAAAAAAAAAAGAAGCTGGCGTACAAATACATGCATTTGTATGTATGCAAATACATAGTCCTGACATATGTATGTTAGGGGAGGGGTAAATGCAGGTAAATCTAAGTAACCTCCACTGAGCTGAATGGAAGGTGGGAGTGTTTGTGGTAAAGGAAGAGAGGAGGACCGATAAGGCTGTCTCACCTAGCTTCGTCTGGGATGGACAACCCAAAAGTAAGAGAGAACACCCACACAGAAGTCAAGGCTTTTTGATAATTTAATCTCAGAAGTGACAACCCACTACTTTTGCCGTATTCTATATATTAGAAGCGCATCCAAATTCCCACCCAAGCTCCAGGAGAGGTGACTGGTCAAGGGTGTGAATACCAGGAGGCGGGGATCTTACCAGCTGCTACCACCTACATTTTGTCACCAAAAATATTTAACTCTAATCTAATCGAGCTCAGAATCTAAGGTGCAGTTTACAGTAAATACAGGGAATAAAGGAACAAGTTCAATGGCACCATAAGAAAATGACCCGGAGAACTCAAAAAAGAGGGACATTTTGCCAGACTATCAGCTCAATCGCTTCAAAAAAGTCAAGGTCATGCCAAGAAAAAAAAAAAAAAAGAAAGAAAGAAAAAAAAGGTGGGGGTTCTACTTTTAAAATGGAAGAAGACTAAACAGATAGATCAACCAAATGCCATGTTTGATCTTGTCTGCTATTAAAACACAGCTATAAAAGACATTTCTGGAATAATTGTGGAAATCTGGATATGGGCTGACTATTGGAGGATATTAGGAAATTATTAATTTTTTAAGGTGTGAGAATGACATCTTGGTTACTTAGGAGAGTGTCCTTTTCTTTAAGAGATACGAGCTGACGTAATTAGGATATTTCTTGATGTCTGCAACTTAAACCGTCTAGAAAAATACTTGGATAAAGCAAATTTGACAGTATGTTAATTGTAGCATATGGATTTGGGGCCTATGGGCTATTATTGTATTATTCTTTGAGCTTTCCTGTACGTATACACTTTTTTCATAGTTAAAGGTTGAGAGGTTAAAAAAAAAAACAGGCAGTCTTCTGACTTTTATTTAACCCACAGAGATGAACCCTAACACATTTCTCAGGCCTTGTGAAAAATATCTCCGTTTTTCTCACATAGACACTTAGAGTTTGCTTGGTTCGTGTCAAATCTTGTTCTGGAAAAGATTTAAGGTGATTTCTTGCCCCGCCCCCAGTCCTTGCCTCCCTCCTGGGGCAGCAGGGCCCAGGAGGAAGGAGTGGAAGAAGCTGGGTCAGAGCAGGCTCCTGTGTGGGTCTGTTCTTATGGAGGCGGGGTGGAAACCCAGACAGGCCTGGATTGGGTTCCTGGCTCGGATGCTTGCATCAGCCTTGGGCAAGTTCTTTAATTACTCTCACCTGTGGTTGCCTCAGTTGTCCGTGAGAAGGATAACGTGCCTCAGGGCTGGGGAGGGGGTAGGGTTGGGAGCCATGATGTGGCTTTCAGGGAATGCTGGCTGGGAAGAAGACAAAGAAGGGCCAGGGTGTGAGTTTTCCAGATCCTGAAGCCCTAGATGTTCAGGGTAGGGAGGCACAAGGACTCTGAGGCCCCTGGGAAGCCAAGGAGGGAGGGGGCCAGAGAGCCCACCTTAGGGACAGACATGGGTGGGTGTGGGGAATGAGCTGGTGCCACAGGGGTGCCAAGCCCTGTGCCATGACGTGTATGATCTATAAAGCAGACTGTGGGCCCAGGAAGGGACTCCTTTTTTTCCTTTCTCACCAGCACCTTCCTTTGGAATCAATCACTTGGAAAATATTTGGCCTTTTCCACTTGGCGTAGCTGGGCTCACAGCAGCTGTCTGTCTCCCGTCCGCCGGCCCCCCTCTTTCTCACGAGTCCAGCTCCCGTGAAGAGGAGGCTTGGCGGGGTTACAGAGGATCACGCAAAGCCTTCTAACATGAGCTGCCTGCCTGCCACTGTCTCCGGAACAAAGCCTCTCTCTTGTCACAGGAAGCTCTGTGGCCTGGGAGATCATCTGCAGAAAGAAGGAGCTGGCCTGTGAGCGGCACCCATGTGCTCAAAAGTTGAACCCCACCCCCACCCCAAGGGAATTTGCTTCCCTCTGCCCCACCTTCTCCTGGACACCCCAGCCAGGGGCAGCTGCTGGCCTAGCAAAGGCCAGAAGAGGCTGAATGAGCCTGTTGGGTTCCCTAGCTTTGCACATCATCTAGAAATCCACAAACAGGGGATCACGAATGAGTAGAGCCCAGGGCTTTGCGTTCAGCTGGCAGGTGGAGGGATGAGAAGCGGAGCGAAGGGGAGGGGGCTCCTCACTCATGGAGAACTTTCTGGAACTACAAGGAGGAAATGGGGGGCCAGTCCCTGGGGAGTGAGAAGGGTCAAAAATCCCACCATTAACATGCAATGCCTTTGGGTTAAGCACTGGTCTTAAATATGGCAAATATCCCCATAAGTGAATGGGGCAGAGTCATGAGCCCAGCCCCCCACAGACCGTCTCAACAGGGATGGAGCCCCTACCACATGACCAGGTGGGGCTGGGCTCTGGAGGTTTGGAGTCAGAGGAGCCCCTCTCAGCTAGCCTCTCCATCTGTGGCTGACGATTATAAGGCAGGGCGTAAGGGCTGCTGTAGAAATGGGAGCCCTCGCTCTGCGAGGCTGAGACCGGGGGGGACCCAGGAACCAGCAGCGCCATCCACTGAGGGCTGATGGGGGCAAGCTGGTATGGAGGACATAGGACCTTTGCTGAGCTGTCCTGGAGGAGCTAAGGATGCACAGGGCAAGAAGCCAGGAGGTCTAGGCCAGCCTCCTTCAGCACTCACCTGGGGCGAGTCCCTTCTTTTCTGATCCCCTGGTTTCTCCACCTTTGGGAGGCCTGGCCAACTCCTGACTCTCCCAGCCGCATCTGCAGGGTTGGGGCCTGGGCGTCTCATTATCCAAACACCTCCCAGGTGGTTCTTCCTACCTGGGGGGGCGGGGGGAGGCAGCAGGGGATGGGCAGTGAGGGAGGAACGGGGCGGGGGTGTGACAGGAGCTTTCTTCCAACCTCCAAAATCCCAGGACTTTCTCTGTGAAAGGTCCAGAGTTCCAAGGGGTGACCTGAGGTGGGTTAAGTGAGGGGACACCACCAAGCTGATAGCGTTTAGTCTGAGCTCAGTCGGTGTGAGTCTTCCCCACTCTCACTTCAAGTCCCTAGAGGGTAGCCAGGGCAGAAGACACAGTCCGAGAGCGGAGAAGCATGGCAAAACAGGAAATGCCCTCCAATCAGGAAAAGGGAGGGAGAGTGGGAGTTTGCAAGAATCTGCCAGTGAGAAGATCAGTTTCCCTGATCTCAAGTAAAGGGGCCTTGGAAGGATGAGTTCTCCACTGCTGGCATCAAAGAAGACCCCAGAATGGGTACCTGGCTGGATCCGCTGGGGGGAGAGTGTGCAACTCCCCCACCTTTTTAAAAGATTTTATTTACTTATTTGAGAGAGAAAGAATACAAGCAGGGTGATGGGCAGAGGAAGAGGCAGACTCCCTGCTGAGCAGAGAGCCTGATGTGGGACTCGAAACTGGGACTCCAGGATCATAATCTGAGCCGAAGGCAGACGCTTAATGACTGAGCCACCCAGGCGCCCCAAGAGTGTGCAACTCTTGATTTTGAGGTTGTGAGTTCAAGCCCCACGTTGAGTGTCAAGACTATGTAAAAATTAATAAACTTTAAAAATTTAAAAAGAAGGAGAAATCGATGACCCCAGAGTGACACCAGAGGTCTCAGGAGGAGCAGGTACGGGAGCTGCCCTGAGGAGGACAGGATGTGGCCCGACAAGGTGAGGAGGCAGTTTCCCAGCAGGTTTCTGGGAAGGACCATCTTGCCACTGTCAACATAAGGACACCAGTCAGCCCACAGGTTTGCTCTGCCCAAGAGCCCGCTTGCTCCCTCAGGAGATCTCCCAGCACCAGTCCTGCTCGGGACAGCCTTCTGGTATATGCAGGGCGGGTCAAGTCAGGAGGCTTTGGGAGGACTTTGGGGCAGGCAGGGGAGGCAGGAGCCCAGTGACCGATGGCTGAGGCGGCAGAGGACGGGAGGATACAACTGTCCCGTGCTCCCCCAGCACTCCCCGGCATCAGGTCTGTGGTCTTACTGTTGTCGGGCCCCCTCATGCCTCCGCACACCCTCCAGTCCCAAATCCCTGCTTCTGCCCGTATTGTTTCCCGTGAGTATCTTCCCATGCCTCCTTTCTCCCGCTCCCGTTCTTCCCCTCTCAGAGCTCTCCATCTTTAGGGAAGCTTCCCCAGACAACTTCAGCCCCTCTGTAGCCACTATTCATTTTACCGAGTTGGTTTTTTTTTTTTTAGAGCCCCCAGGGGCCAGAATATAGGGATGAATGAGCCATGATCCTTGCCTTCAAAGAACTCAGTTAGATTGATATGTAAGTATGCAAACAAAATGAAGACTGAAAGATGGGCCAATGCCCACCCCCCCAGTGCATGGCTGTTTTGGGGGGCGGGGGCAGAAAAAGCTTCCTCTGAAGTAGATCTGGCAGGTTTGGGATGAGAATGCCCCCACGCACAGCAGGACCTCCTCTGTTGAAGGGGTGGAAGGAGGGTGGGGAGCAGAGACCCGAGTATCCCAGGGTCCTGGGCTTGGGGAAGTCCCAGCGGCCACATAGGCAAGCAGTGCCACGGGAGGGAGGGGCACTGGGAAACTAAGTCTATGTCTGACCTGATTTGCCTCCTCCCCTGAGGACTGGGACCACCCTTACCCCTTCCTCCTGTCCTACACTGCCCGGTCTGTGGGTCACACAGCACTGTCCTGAGCATATAGACGGGATCTGACACTCCCATCACGGTAGCCCTGAGACAGAGTGAATGAGTCTCTTTGTTTGTGCAAGGTGTGGGAATCAGGAAGACTGCCTGGCTTGCACACAGCTCATCCTAAGAGAAACTGCACCCCACCTGTGCACCCCCACAGCCTCTGAGGAAGGGGCGGCCTCTTCTGCCGTGTTTTGTGTCACGCAATGCCTCCAGCCCTGGCCCCAACAGTTGGGTGGCCTGGGAAGAGCTATCTTACACCAGGAGGACAGTGCCATTCCAGCACCTCGTGCCGGGACCCTGGAATCAGGAATCCAGGAAGCAACAGACGGGGAGCCCAGAAGCAGTGGCTGGGGCCTTACACAGATGGCAGAAGGCCCTGATGTTGGTTCTGGGCCCACCTGGGTCAGGTGGGATGGGAAAGAGAGGGTGGGAGGTGGAGAGAGTCAGGGTAGGGGGTAGGGATGGGAGCAGGTAGCAGGGAGAGACACAGAGGGAGAGACAGTAGCTAAGCCACAAAGACAGAATGCCCGAGGGAAGGAAAATGGCCATAGTCAGGCACTAGTCTAACAACTTTTACTGTAGTTGAATCCTCACTACTACCCTATGGGGAGGTGCTACTCTCCCATTTTACAGATGAGAAAACTGAGGCACCAGGCAGCTTAGTGGCTTTCCCAAGCTCACATCTCCCATTAAGGGTGGAGCCAGGATCTGAATCCCCATCACAGAGCTCTCCTGGGCCAGGGGGCTGGATGGAAGATAGGACAGTGCCAGCTTCTCAACAGCCCTTGGGTTCTCTTATCCGGGAGGCTCTGCCCCACTGTTAGGATTTCCTTGAGATTCTGGTTTCCTTACATATGACTTTGTTTGTCTCCTTAACTCTACTCCCTCTCTGCTCAGCAGGCATCCTTGAGCTCATGGAAGGCAGTCTGTCCCTCGTGGAACTGGCTTATCATTCAGGCTCGGTTCAGTTCAGCAGAACCATAAAATATTTACCTAAAAAATGTTTCTCAAGTCACTGTTTCCAACTGTACTCTGTTGACTCTCTCTTTTCTGTCCCTTGACAACACCTTGGGCAGATTCTGTAACTTCTTTCTGGTTGGTAAATAAATCAAGTTGAAGAATCCACATCTTATGTCTGATGGCAACTCACCTGTCCTCACTGCCTGTGTCCCTGGGGCCTGGAGTGGGGACGGAGGTGGTCTGCTTTTCCCTCCTCCTCCTCCTCTGGGAGTGCAGGGGGGCTGGGGATGGGACAGTTTCCTTCTGGCATGTTCCCTCCCCATGCTTGTGGCCTTCTCCCTGTGGGAGGCTCCCCATGTGGAGGTGAGGACAGGGAGGGGGGACACGTGCTCATATGGAGGGCTAAGAGCACAGAGGTCCTCTCTCCGTGGGGTGGTGCTGCTTCTCTGGCTGATGCTGAGTCACCACCCATTAGTTCTTTTAACAGGGGTCCCCTGGCCTGGTGGGCTGCCCTCTTGCAGGGGGTGGGGGGCTACCAGCAAGGTGGCTTAAGCCATTACCTTCTGCTGTGTCCTTTGACCCAAGTAAGATGTATCTATACTAGCCACGTGCCACGATGAACGTGCAGGCCACTCCCTGCGGCCCCTCGCTCCACGCCTCCATCTCCAGTCTCCTTTCCCGGCCCAGCAGGGGCAGGGCGGTTCAGCATATCCGCTGCCTGGAAAGACGACCTCCGGTCAGAGTGAGGTGCTGGGGAGCTCTCCTGGCAGGCTCTCCCAACCTCTGAGTCTCTTGGAGTTGCCAGTCCTACCCCAAGTATGAAGTCCAGCTAGAGAGCTCTGCCCCCACCGTCACTCGTTTTCTGACCCAACACTGGCAGACATTGCTCCCTCTCCGGCTTAAGAGCCACACCCCTGCCAGACAGAGGACATAGGCTGGGCCAGACGGGCAGCCTCTTCCTACGCCCTGGGGAGGGGTCTAAGCCTAATTGTTTTAGGATATGGGAGTCCTGGTGTCTTTTTTCAGCAGTGGGTCCTAGTTGCCCCCCCCCCCCCGGGGTAGCAGAAATAGTCCCGCTCCATGTTCTATAGGCCCGCAGCCCAAACACCCCAGACCACTGTCCTCAGACGGAGCAGGCTGCTTGAAGACCGGCTGGCTTCTAATGGCACAGATATGGCCCGGACTCACCCTCTGCCTGGACTCAGCCTTCCATGCTCTTGCTGACTGACAAAGGGGTCCCTGATTTCCCAGCCTCCTTGGATGGGAGCATCCAAGTTCCAGGGAGGGTCAGGGATTTCTGGATGCCTGGGAGAGCTAGATGCCACAAATACAGTCCCTGCGTCCTTCACCCATGCTGCCCTGGCGTGGGATCCTTCTCCTCCTGGCCACAGTCCCTCTGCTTCTCTTCTAGATGCTTTTGTGACTTTTCTGCTGGGACCACCCCTGTCCTTGGTCTCCCAAGACCTTCCTCCCACCCTTTAATTCTTTCCAGGGGCTCCCTGCTGTACCCCTGCCCTGGGCTGTCCTTCTTCCTTCTAGCTGTCTTTCTAGCCTTGAGTTCCTTCGAAAGGTTGGGCTCGTCCCAAAACCTGCTCAGATGTGGCAGAGCCATTTCCAGTCCAGAGGCGCTAATCCGAGGGGCTGAGAGAGGGGTGGGGGAAGGCTGCTCAGCCCAACTGAGGCTCCTGGCCATGGAGCACACACTCAGCCCTGTCGGGGTGGTACTCCTTCCCTGATCTACCAGAGATGCATGCCCGGTCTGGTGCTGGCTGGCTCTGAGCTTGCATGTGGGGTTTCTCCCACACGAACACACACACACACACACACACACACACACACACACACACACACGGCAATTCATAGGGATGTTGTAGACAGGGAAAAATTATAAGGTTCATTTAGAAAGCAGTAAAGAGAGGATTTCAATTTCCTTTGAAAATCACAACACCATTCTTTTGTGGTGGCTTCTACAACAGACATGGATTCTGCTCTTGGACTGGGGGCACTGGAGTCGGGGGGGGGGGGTCAGGGAAGGTTGTGTGGGGCTTCACGCATTGGCGGGGGGCGCTCCCAGGAGGGTGGGTCCTTGGAGCAAGGGATGGGAGGCTCTGTGTGGCAGGGGACGGGGAAAAGGGGAACTGTGGCAGCCATGGGGAAGGATTCAGGGATGGCAAGATGACAGGAATGAATGAACTTGTTCCCTGTTCCACAGGCCTGGACCAGGCTGAGGTATGAGGCGCCTGGGGGACAGAATTCAAGGAGGCGTCGCTCTCAGCTTCATGCAAGTGGACTCTCATTGGCACAGGGTGCTGGCTGGGTTCTGTGCCGAGGGGCACCATGGACTTAGCGCCTGGCTCACAATCCCCCAACAGACCCGTGACACAGACAGAAGGTGGAGGGACAATGTACAGAGAAGAGGCCACATAGCACAGCCACTGTGTTTCAGCTGACATGGTTGTGACCTGTCCAGGAAAGTGAGACTGAGAAGCAAAGGACTCTCTCCATCTCTGGGAAGACTTCCTGGAGGAGGAGGCAGAGATGGTTTGGAGAGCTCTCTGAACTGTGGCAGAGGGGAGGGAGTGTTGCAGGCCTCTGTGGTCATGATGCTCTGGCCAGGAGTATATTACGTGCGTCCACAGAAGGGCTACAATGGCTGCACAAGCCTTCAAGGTCAAGCTCAGCAGACGAGGGTCCCCATTCCTGGGCGCTGGTGCCAGAGGGACTCCTGGCAATGTTTGGAGGCTCTTTCCCCACATTCCCTTTGCTACAGGCTCCTCCCTCAAACATCCGTTTGTTGGCTGATGGAAAGGAATGTTGAGTGTGTAGAACTGGGGAGATGGCTTGCTAGCCTGGTTTCGGGGGCCTGGCTCTGAGGCCCACTAAACATGTGACCTTGGGCAATCGTCACTTCCTGAGGCTTCTCTCTCCCTGTGACAAGAGCTTACATTTTACTGCTCTCTCTGACCTCTGTTGGCACCTTTTAGTTACTGCCCACAAACTCCTGAGAGGTGACCGTCAACGTGCCCATTTGATAGATGAGGACACCGAGGTACAGAAGAATGGCCAATGTTACAGTTTACTCCTGCATAAAACAAGAAAGTGAGCCTGGATGAGCTCTCGGGATTCCTCCCGGATTTATGACTCCATGGAAATGTGCCACCAGAACAGATTCCTAAATGTTCTGACAGTGTTCTTGTTTTACCTCATGGGTTAGTTTCCTCTGGCTCCTGTAACAAGGACCGCAAGCTGAGTGGCTTTAAATAACACAGATTTATGGTCTCAGAGTTCTGGAGGTCAGAGGTCCAAAATCAGTCTCCCCAGGCCCAAGTCAAGATGGCAGCCGAGCGGCGTTCCTTCTGGAAGGTCTGACAGGAAAACCGATTTCCTTGCCTCTTCTGTGTGCTCAAGGCCTTCCTCCTGTCCCAGTGTGTGTCTTCTTCCCCCCAGCTTCAAAACCAGCCATGTAGCATCTTCAAATCTTCCTCTCTGACCTCTGCGGCACCGTTACACTCCTGTTCCCTCTTCTAAGGACCCTTATGGTTCCACTGGGCCCCCAAGTAATCCAGGATAATCTTCGCATCTCAAGTTCCTTCACCTGACCACATTGGCAAAGGTCCCTCTCACCGGGTAAGGTAACAGTTCCCAGGTTCTGAGAACGAGGCTGTGGACATTTTTAAGGGGAGGGGGTCACTCTACCACATAATCCTTTCCTCTTCTTTCCCTCCTCCTCTCCTCTCTCTTCCTCCTCCATGTGTGCTCAAACAGACATTACAAGTGTATCTGGAAAGGGAAAGGCAGCAGGTTGAGCCCCCCTCTATCCATTAGTAGGTGGACTCTGTAAAAGAGACAGGAAGTGGGTTTCTGGAACAAATAGAGGCCATTAATTTAGATATGAGAAGGTAGGTGCACTGAGGACTGTGTAACAGGATTACAAGGGGGAGATCTCACTCGAGAGGCAAAGAACAGAGAGTAGTGGTTACCAGTACCAACTGTAAGGCCAGATAGACTCGAGCCTGAAACCTGCTGCCTTTTAGCTGTGTGACTTGAACTTCTCTGGGCCAATTCTGTAAAACACCAAGAAAAAGATGAACCCCATGGGGTTTTTCTGAGGATTAGGAGAACATGTGAGAACGTGCTGAGATTCTCCTGGTGCAGAAAGTGTGGTCCTGCCCAGAGGCAAGCGTTGGAAGATATGACCTTGGAGTGACTTGGGGTCTCCTTGAAGGTATGGGGCCCAGTCTATACAGGCTGAGGCCCTGAGTATATATGAGACCAACTTTTAATGTTGGATGAATTCAGAGTGGAAAAACACCCACCCCTTTGCAGGTGCACAGGCTAGCTCCTCTCTGTGTTAATATGCTTCATGATTTGTGACATGATTGATACGGAAAACGAACTTGCTGTAATCCATCTGCTGAGAAGAAAGCCCTGACAGGGTAGCACATTTAGGGGAAATCAGGACCCAGGGTCCTGCTCACTGCTGGGGACCTGGGCTAGGGGTGCACGAGCAGAAGGGCAATTTCCAGCAAGCCACCCTGTCTCCAGCCTGAAGCAGTCTGGAGAGACAGAACGAAGGAAAGACCACATAGCAGGAAGGTACCAGGAGGAAGGAGAAGGTGGAGGAAGCAGAGGGAAACACCTCAGTTAGGAACCCGAGGACTAGAATTCCCTGTGCCTGCTCCTTTGGGCCTCAGGGTAAGTGAGCTAACACAGCCTCGCTGGGCTTTTGCACCTGTGGTGGCCATGGCCGGTGCCCTGCCTAGTCCCCTTGTGGCCCTCTCATGCTTCTGCATACCCAGACCCCTACTTGTGTGCCCCACCATTCATAGCTTGCCCATTCATAGCTTGCACAGGCAGTCTCCTCCACAGGACAGTTCTGGGGGCTCCAGGAAGCCCCTCAACTGGCTGTGCCTGGGAAGGGAACTCACCCCTCACCCCTCACCTCTGAGGCACTGGCACAAAAGCCCAGTCCCTTTGTCTCAACTTGGGGGCAAAAAAACTCCGCAGTGTCATTTACATTCCAGAGCTCTCAATGGAATCAGGCTGAGGTTGGGGCTTTGCTTGAAATCACACCTTTTCCTGGTTTCTTCTCTTCCCAGTGCTAACTAATGGCCCCATCCCCTGATAGGCTTCTCCGGGGAGCATTCCGCTCATAAACACCTTGCACATGTCTCCTTTTCTCAGGAGCCCAGCTCAGTACAGCCCCAAAGCACATCTGGAAGCAACGGTGAAACCACACGCTTCCTTGTTTAGATCGGGTTGGACAGTCCGGGCCCACCAGGACGGTCAGGTCCTGAGTATCCACGCCAGGGGCTGGAGCCAGCAAGGCAGGCAACCCCAGACCAACGGGAGGTGCGTGCTCACGTGCACACACGTGCACATCTGACTACTCGGGTCTGGCTCCGGAGGATTCTTATGACCGCCCAGCCCAGCCCCACCCCGCCTCCTCCTGCCAAAAGTGGATTTGTTTCCCTAGGTCTGTTTTGCTTGGGCAGACATTAAAATGAGCATCCATCCTCCGGAGTACACACTGTGTGATGCCCGGGAAATGCGTGTCGTTTGGCTCTGGCCACCATGACAAAATACCACAGATGGGGTGGCTTGAACAATGGGTGTTATTTCTCACGGTTCTGGAGGCGGGGGAGTCTGAGGAAGGGTTCCCTTCCTGGTGACAGCTGATCTGTGGCCTTCAGATGGTCTCCTTGTTCTGAGCTCACGTGGCCTTTCTTTGGGGTGTGTGTGTGTGTGTGTGTGTGTGTGTATGTGAGAGAGAGAGAGAGAGAAGGTCTCCTCTTCTTAAGAGGACACGAATCCTAGTGCACCACGGCCCTATCCTTATGACCTCTTGCACCCTAATTACTTCCTTAAGGTCCTACGTCCAAATATCGTCACCCTGGGGGCTGGGGCTCCCTCACATGAATTCGGAGGGGATACAGTTCACTCTAGAGCAATGGGGCAAGGCCTTGTTGTATGAAGGGAACTTCAAAGTCATTTAATTTGGCCTTGTGGGTTCTGCTTGGAGCCCTGCGGCACCACAGGGCCCCGGCTGAGGTTAAACACACAGCCTGGATACTCCAGAGAGAATCTGCCCCTTCTGCTCATTGGGAATTCACCGTTAATGTGAACGTGTTCTCAGGACACACCGCGTTTGCCGGCTCAGACTTCCTTGAGTAAGGAAAAAAAAACAGATCATTTATTTCCAGCAGCTTTCCCATTCCTGCTCAGACGGGGAATCCCCATGTGTGTTCATTCAGAGGAGAAGTCCTTACTGAGTGAGTGTCAGTTGTACGGACTCCTGCTGTTTTGGTCACCAGGCCTCCGCTGGCCCTGTAGGCAGCAGGGGCACCCCAGCTTCTTCTCTGTAAAGAAATCCCTTTTTGGGACTCCTGGGTGGCTCAGTGGGTTAAAGCCTCTGCCTTCAGCTGAGGTCATGATCCAGGGTCCTGGGATAGAGACCCACATCGGGCTCTCTGCTCAGCATGGAGCCTGTTTCCTCCTCTCTCTCTGCCTCTCTGTCTACTTGTGATCTCTGTCTGTCAAATAAATAAAATCTAAAAAAAAAAAAAAAAGAAATCCCCTTTTACCTTCCTCCCTTTTGGTCCTATAGTGTTGACTCCGCCTCTGGAGGCAGGCACATGACCAGGCCTGGCCAATCAGAGGGAGGACTGCCTCTCCAGGGCGGTGGGATGGTTGTGGGACGCATCCACGGCTAGTCTGGTCCAGTGAGAGAAGACTCGGGGAGGCGGGGTGGTTGGTTTGGTTACTGCAGAAGAAAAGCTCAAACTTGAACCTGCTGGACATTAATCGGTGAGGACGCAGGTTTGGAGCTATGGGTGAGCTGTTGCTAACCACAGGGAACCTGGGGAGAAAACCCTCTGAAACAGAGACTGTGTTCTAAGGACGTTGTCTGAGGCGCTCCATCCGCTGTGCCTGGAGCAGACACTGGATTTTCAGATGGATGAGCCAGTGCCTTTTCCCGCGCTTTTGTTACTTTTTTTTAAACCAAACTGGGACAGATGTTAGTTCCAGGAGTGGGGACGTGCACATGACAGACCACTCCACGTGGAGGTAGGGCGCAGGGCAGTGAGGACGGGGCACCCTGGTCCGAAAGACTGGGGCCTCGTCACACAGAAGTGACCTCCAGGAGGGCCTGATTGGGAAGTGACGCAGCTTAGCTTGAAACTGGCTTGCTTGAAAGCCATGTTTCCATGAGGCTTGACTAAGAGAGCCCGTCACTGCCTGTGACCTGAAATCCAAAACAGCCAAGAGCTGAGAAATCTGGAGGCCTGCAAGGTTGGAAAGCTGAATTACCTTTCCCAACCTACAAAGAGTGTGAGTAAGGGCAGGAAAGTGGGAAACTGCAGAAATCAGATTGAGACCTGGGAACATACTTGTCCCCTAGGCTCTTCCCAGTCACCTCCTGTGACAAGCCCCTGCTCCATGAAAGGAATGCAGTCGGGGTCAAGGAGCTAAATAATCCCCTCTTACCCCAAGGTCATTGTTTGCAACGGACTCCGGGATGGAGGCTGGGAACCTGTTGTGTAGGAGGATGGGCAGAGCACTGGCCAGGCTGCACCTACGAGGACTGTGCCTCAGCAAGAGTTCTGGCTTCAGGTAAGAAGCCATGGGCCAGACCCGAAGCAAACACCAACCGTCTACTAAAGACCCAAGGGAATTATTCTAGAATAAGAGAAACACCCAATCTATCGAATAATCTGTGGAAGGTGCCATCATCTAGGGCGGTCCTCGGGTCCCTACTGCCCCATTAAGTAGAGAGCTACTTTCTAGAAGCTGCGTCCTCTCTCCAGGGTCCGCTCAAACATGGCCATGGAAGGAGTGGGCAAGGGAACTTGCCAGAAAACACACCAAAGGGCCAAGAATCTTGCTATCCACCAGGTCCCGAGAGTGGGTTGTGTTATGGGCTCGTACCCTCTGTGTTGGCGTTTCCCATTCTCTCGCTTATCAGAACTTACTTTGTTCTATTATTTACTGTTGATGTTGTAGGGGCCAGGGAAAGGATGTTAGCTGCATCACTCACACAAAGGTTGCCTGCCCCTAGGAGGCCACATCTGAAAGTGCCAAGGAAAATACACATCTTGAGGGACAGGAGTACATCAGGTCAAATGTGCAGGTTCTGGGGGCAGATTTCTTCTTTTATCTTTTTCCTCCTTCACTTCATAGCTGTGTGATTGGAGCAAGTTCCTTAATACCTTGTGTCTCCATTTCCTTCTCCATACAATGGGGGTAATAATGATGCACATGTACACTTCGCATCACCCCCCCAGGGCCCCCATCTTGCTCCCACCTGGAGGTCGGTGTGCAGAGGAGAGCAGAGCTGGAAGTGGAGCCAGACATTGTATGAAACCCTGATTCAGTCATGCCTGAGTCCAGCCTTATGCTTTCCTGGCTGTTTATATGGAGAATACATTTTCTTTTTACTTAAGTAGTCTGATGATTTTTATCACATGCAATCAGAAAATGCTAGCTGGTATACGTACTGTGTGCATTAATCACTGGATATACACCCTCTCCCCCAACATGCACCGTCCAGGAGCTCTGCACCTAGTGCCAGGTAGACAGTTAATGCAGTATGGAAAGTGTTAAAATGGGGAGGTCTAGGGAGCCATGGGAGCAAGCATGAGGAATATCCAGTCTAGGTGTGGGGATCAGGGAAAGCTTCCTGGGGTAGGTAGCATCTTGGCTCAGTACTGGAGGAAGAATCAGAGCGAGCTGGAGGGGGTAGAGTGACCTATCCCATGACGGAATGTCCAATCTGTCAGTCACTGGAGGTTTTAAGAATGAGTTGGAAAATAAATTGGTGGAAATGTTGACTAGAGGATTTATGCCTTAACTGGGAGGTTAAGTACCATCTTTTCAGTGCTGAATACAGCCCTTGGACACTACCATGATAGCCCCTAGAGTACTATCACAAGGTGGTGGCCCTTCGCTGCTTTGGTCTGAGTGTGTATTTTGTTTGGCTTATACCACATTTAAAATTTTTTAAACTGGTTGCCAATATTTAAAATTGAGATAGTTCACGTGAAAGGTTGAATTTTTGGCTTCTCTTAAGAAATCAGGAGACCTAACAACACCAGTCCTGCTTCCCACTTGCCAACGATGGGCTGACTATGCAGAAGGGGGCTCCATTCACATAGGACTTGGGTATTGCTGGGTCCGCTGCAGTCCCTGCCACTCCCTTTTGTCTCACAATATTCCCGCTCTGCCCACTCCTTTACCTTACTTGTGGGTCCTCTGTTGGACTTGAATTGGTGAACCCTGTTTTAGAGTAAGGATGTGGTGGTCATGGAGTAGGCTGCAGAAACTGGTGGGTGATGCTCTAGGCGATGAAAGAAACCTGAGTGAATGCCCATTTCTGGCTCCGTCTCTTCTGGTGCTGCAGGCCATGGCTTATAGGAGCCGAACGGATTCAAGGACCTGGGTCTGGATGCTGGGAGCAGGAGCAGGAGCTGGGTAGGGCTCACGTGGTTTTATGCTATTCAAGGCCAACAGGCCTAGCAAGTGGACACTTTTGACACAGCCCAGGCTAGCTCATTGGGGTTCCACCGTGGGGTTTGGGGGCAAGCAACACTGTGGCTGGCAAAAAACTTATTTCTTTGTCTTGGTTTCCTCTTTTATTTATATTGTATTCTGTGTCTTTAAAGAATCTCCCTAGGGACAGCTTGCAGGTATCCCTGGGTCCCCAGGACAGAGTCCAACAAAAATAGCATCTGTGTGTGTCTGTGTGTATGTGTGTGTGTGTGTGTGTTCTTTGAACATTTATTTGACATTTGTCAAATAAAAGACATTTGTCTTTTTGTTCTAAGTTTGGGTTAGATTTAAATATTATTAACTTAAAGGGGTTAATTAAATCCAAACTTAAGGTTGTTCATGATAATCTTGTAATGGCCTTTCTGCAGCTTTTTTTTTTTTTTTTTTTTTTTTTTGACAGAGAGAGAGATCATAAGTAGGCAGAGAGGCAGGAGTGAGAGAGGAGGCTCCCCACTGAGCAGAAAGCCTGATGCGGGACTCGATCCGAGGACCCTGAGATCACGACCTGGGCCGAAGGCAGAGGCTTAACCCACTGAGCCACCCAGGTGCCCCTTTCTGCAGCTTTATTGCAGTAGAGTTTATGGGCCTGTTTTGAGCATGTATAGCTCCGTGAGTTCTGACAGCGGCATCCCCTTGTGTAAGCACCACCCCCGTCATGATATGAATATTTCCACTACCCCAGAGGTCCCCTGTGCTCCTTCCTGTCCAGTCTCCTACAACTCACGGTCCCAGGCGGTCACTGATTTGCTTTCTTGTCACGCTAGCTGAGATTTCTCTCTTTTAGAATTTCATATAAGTGGGAGCATATACCGTGTACTCTTTCATCTGCCTTATTTCACTCAGTATAATTTTTTGAGATGCAGCTATTGTGTTGCATGTGCAAGCAGTTCCTTCCTTTCCTTTTCCCTGAGCAATATTCCGCTGATGGTGTAGCTACAAGTACGGTTTGTTTCTCTCTTCACTTGTTGATGGATGTTTGGATTGTCTCTAGTTTTTGATATTACAGATCAGTCTGCTATGAATGTACACGTACGAGTCTCTGTGTAGACATGTGTGTTTCTCTTGAGTAAATATCTAGAAATGGCATGGTTGGATCTAGCGGATGTTGGGTTCAGTGTGTGTTGGATCTGGTGTATGGGTAACTGTGTGTTTACCTTTTTAAGAAACGGTCTATTTTCCCAACATGGGGGTTGTCCCATTTCCCACTCCCACCAGCAATGGATGAGAGCCCACTTCATGGGGCTGGGTGGTGTCTCATATCCTTGCAACACTCTGCATTTCATTCTTTTAGATTTTAGTCATTCTAATGGGCCTGTAGTGGTATCTAATTGTGCTTTTAATTTGCCTTTCCCTGATGACTAAGGATGGTGACCATCTTGTCACGTACCTATTAGCCATTCATTTATCTTTTTGTACATAATAGCACCCTGATACCAACTCTCTCAACCTCCAGTAGAGGCCATGGAAGATCATATAGAACATTCATTCATGGTACAGTGAATCAGTTCTATGAAAGGGAGTGATAAAAAGATGTAGGCGTGAGAGGGAGACGAGCTCCCATCTGGAGCTGGAATGCTGGGGTTTTGTTGTTTTCCCAGAACCAAGCAGCTGAGGCAGGGGCAGGGGTCCCAGACCCATTCAGTGCTTGGCTGTTGGCCGCCTCTCTGTTGGGCTCTGCTCTCCTCTGCGGGGTGGAGGGGTGGAGGTTTGATGGGAGGAGCAACTAACACAGATTTCCCCCTCCTTTTTCGGCTTTCTTGTTCCTGGGTATAAGTTCTGAGTCAAGCCCACTGAAGCCAGCTCTGCCCTTGGCCGGAGTCACCAGGAACAAGGTCCTGACCCTTGGTTTCCCCACTGTAGTTGGGGCCCAGCTGAGGGACCAACATGCCCCGCTGTCCCTGCTGGGCCCCTCCCCAGGCAGCTGGGCCACACAGCATGCTGGTGGCAGAACTCAGTTCCGTGTGCTTGTCACTGCAGGGCGTGCAGATCTAATCCCCACATCACTCAAGGCTTTAACTCAGCCTGGATGAACTGTAGGACCTGAACTCATCGGGTTCCTTATACTGATCAGTCTGTTCAGTCTGCAAATTGCTTTGATTGATTTTCTTTTCAATGACTGGGACTGCTGTCTGACTGTACCAATCAAAATGAAATTTGGCTTCAGGAAGACTCAGCTTAAGGATGGAATGTCTTGTTCTCTTTGTCAGCTTGGATTATCTTCTATTCCAAGACTCATGCATTTGTCATATGCATCAAAGTGCTCGAGTCTTCTGCCACTAATTGGCTGTGTTATCAACATGACACAGTGAAAAAGTCATTGGTTTTGGAATGTGCCGGGACCTGGCTTTCGTCACGGCTCTGTCACTTAGATGCAGTGTGACCTTGGGCCAGTCCTAAGACCCCAGCTTTCTCCATAATCTGGGGATAGTAAAATTTACCTCACAGTGTTGCTTTGATAATTAAATTTGACAGTGGACGTGATGTTGAGGTATACTTGGACTTCAAGCTTCTGCTATGAAGAACGAGGAGGTTGGACCAGGTGACCTCCCAGGACCATCTTGATCTGAAATATGATTCCGGGAAATATAGCAAAGCTGTTGTCCAGATCATGAAGTGACTTTCCTTTAAGGTGTGTTAATACGTCCCTGGAGGGGAGGTCACAGTATGCTACATAACCCAAAAAATCCAGATTCATGTAAATAGGAGAAGCTTTTGAACTGAATGTTAGCCAGTGTGACACCTACAAAGTACTACCCCTGGGCCAAACTACTTTCTTCTTCCTGGCCCCCTCTAGGCAGCGGCACTGTCCAGCAGTCCCATACGTTGGGGTAAATCATCTACCCAGATACAACCAAGTCTTAGAATCAGCGGTCACCCCTCTCACAGACTTGGAGGAGGTGCCTCATGGTGACTCAGTTTCCCTTTCATCCCAGAAGCTTTACAGGCCTTGCTCATTCCCTCCTTGGTGTCAAAGCTTCAAGTTCTCCTCTCCAATGGCCTCTGAGGTCCTCCAACAGGAGTTGGCAGGATGAGTAGCAAGAATTATTATTAATTAGTGAAAATATGTATAATCACATAATTGGAGTGTGTAATTGATGCTTCGCTGCTGCAGGCAGAAATGGAAGGACGCATAGATGAAAGCCAGGGGGAAGGAGGCTGCCACACAGTACGAGCCATATGGGAGGTTCAGCACTCCTGGTACCCCACAAAACACGGAGCGATCGAAGGATATGGGCCGCGGAGCCACATGACCCAAAGAGACAATGGGTCACCGAGGCCTTAGCACTAGTGGCCAACCCAGGTAGAGCTGTTTTCCCCTGGAGATTGTTTTATGCCCACATTTGGAGCCCACTGGCGTTTGTTTGCCTCAGCACGAACCTTCTGAGTGAAAGCACTCACCCGATGTCCAGACATCTGCAGTGGCTGAGGAAGAGGTGGTGGCACCTCACTGGCAGCTGGGTTCCTGGGCTGTCCCCTTGCCTTCTTGTATTTTGGAGTCCTCGATGCCCTGGCCATGCCCAGGCAGAGCTCTCTCCCACCCCACCCGGCCCCAGGGGCCAGGGCTAGTATAAATGAGACGTGACATCTGGGATTTGTTTGTTTCAGGGCTCATATGTTGGAGGTCTCTTCTCAGTGTACTGCACTCGAGGATTCCTCTGCTCGATTGGGGATATGGGAAGGAGGGGTGTGTGTGTGTGTGTGTGTGTGTGTGTGTGTGTGTGTGTAGCGGGAACAGGGAGCTGGCACAGCCATGGGACAGGAAGCAGGTGTGAGCAATTCTCGGAAGGGGGGAATGACAACGACAAGGACAATAATAATAGCAAGCACCTGCGTTGCGTGCTTCCGGGGTGTCAGGCGCTGTGCTGGGGGTGTGCCATCTGCACTAGTTCGTGTCACTGTCAGGCACTTCTGTGACGTGGATGCTGTCGTTATCCCATCATTGGAAAGGATGCAGGAGCCAAGGCAAGGGAAGTCACCTGTCCAAGGTCACCCAGCTGGGAAGTGATGGAGCCAGGACTTCAGTCCGTGTCCTGCTCCAAAGCCCACGCTCTGCCACCACCTGCTCTGCTCCTCCTGGCACACAGTATTCTCCATCCTGCTGCCACCGCCACCTCCACCTGTGTTTCTATCCCTGCGCAAGCCCCTCCTCCTGACCCCTGTAGGCCTGTTATCAGGATCAAATGAGCTGATACTTACTAAGTACTCATGACAACAGTTGGTCCTTTGTAAACATGCATCAATACTAGTTATTATTATTTTTCTAATATGCCATTTCCCTCTGTAGGTTACTCTACAGAGGTAAAACAGACCTGTTTCCTGCCCTCCGGGGAGCTTACATTATAGTTGGGAGGCAAAACACACACAGATAATGAAAGGTAATGTGTGACGCCTACATACAGACACCGTGAGCATGGTTTATGCAGGAAAGGCAATAGAAGTCCAGAATAAGGAGTGACCTTCATGGAGGAGGTGAGGTCAGACCTATGGCTGAAGGAAGAGTTGGGTTTTTTAAGGTTTCAGGTGGTGTGGATGAGACCAAAGCATCCAGGTAGAAATAAAAACTCCAGAATGTCAGCCCTTCCCCCCAAGAATGAGGGCAGGGATGTTTGTCCCTTTTGTAAGCTGATGTATCCCTAGTGCCTAGAATGGTGCCTGGATGGAGAGGATTCTCAGAAGTTCTCTGTTGAGAGAATGGATGAGAAAAGGAATATTTGGGGGAAATTGTATGTTTGGGTGAGACCGGTGGACTGGTTTGGCGGGTTTGAAACACAAGGGCTGGAGAGCAGTGCTGGAATGGGTCTTGGACCGGAAGTCTGATTTTGACAGATGGAGGGAAAAGAAGGAGCTGCCGTAAGGCTCGGCGTGGCTTCCCGTGAGTGCCCGGGAGGACGAGGGAAAAGTTCGCCTTCTAGGAGCCTGGCATTTTCCCCCACTTTTGGCATCTGGAAGAGACGAGGTAAAACCAGGAGAGGGGAACCTGCTTCAGAGCAGAGCTTGGGGCCCCTGGGCGGGTCCGGAGCACGGATATGGCAAAGCGCAGCGTGCGGACACCTGCTTCTGTGATGCTGCCTCCCATCAGAGCGTCTGTCCCCGTCACCATTTGCAGTCCTCAATATTCGTCTGCCTTCGTTGATGACAGGTGCCAGTGCTGCTCTCAGCGGATTCCTTAAATGGGCTGCTTGGCGTCTTCAGGCTAAGCAACTGCTCAGTGGACTTGGTGTTCCTACTTTCCAAATGCCTGCTTACGGGTGGTGCAGGAATGGTGTGTGCCTTTCCCAGTAGAGTGTTGGAACTCCTCCCTGGAAAGACCAGTTCCCAGGTTAGACCTTTGCTCTTGGAGGAGGGGGAGGAGCTTGCTGTTTGCCCTCAGGTGCCTGCCGCAGGACTGAAATGAATGATACAAAGAAACTGATTGAACATTAATAACGTTCCTGTGGTCACAGTGGACCCAACCTAATGTTTTCAGACTGAGGATGGGTAAACTTGGAGAGTGTGGGGTTAGTTAGGCCTGGAGCAGAGTAATCTCTTAGTTGATCCCAGAGATACAGAGAGAGGACTGAATGTTAGGGGAGGGAGTGATAAAACAGAAAACATAATGATAGTCGCCTATAATTTTTCCGGGTGAGACTCCGTTTTAGGAGGTTGTAAGGAGGTAGTAGAAAGAAAGAAAAGTCTTTGAAGTTGACAGAGCTGAGTTTACTGTTACTTAGGAGTTGAGTGATCTTTGAGAAGTCCCCCTAACACAGTAGTTTTCAAAAAGGGGTGGTTTTTGTCCCCCTAAGGACAGTTGGTGATGTCTAGAGGTATTTTTAAAAGATTTAACTTATTTATTTGAGAGAGAGATCTTGAGAGAGCATGAGTAAGGGGGAAAGGGAGGGCTCAGCAGGGAGTCCAACACAGGGCTGGGATCATGATCTGAGCCAAAAGCAGACGCTTAACCAATGGAGTCACCCAGGCGCCCCTCTAGAGGCACTTTTGATTATTCCAGTTGAGAGCGTGGCTTTGCTACTGGCATCAGGTGGGGAGAGGCCAGGGCTGCTGCTAAATAAACACGATCTGACCCCAGAGGTTCATAGTGCCTAGACTGAGAAACCATGCCAACCACAGTAAGACTTTGTTTCCCTGTCTGTGGAATGGGGTGAGGAGCAGTTACCTTTTTAGTTGCCAGGAAAATTCAATTTAGTGTGTGTTGGGGGGTGGCGGGGTGGGGGGGAGGTGGTCCCTGGCACGTAGTAGGCCCTCAGTTCAGCTCTTTCTGTTACTCTCTCTAGCACCGCCTTCGTTCCAGGTGTGGAGAAGCTGGAGCAAATTCAGAAGTGTTGCCAAGCTAATTACAGGGCAGGGGTAGCTCGCCAAAAGAACATGAAAGAAGTGGAATTACTTAGCCTGGAGAAGGAAAGTGGCTCAAAAGTGATTTAATAATAGTCTCAAAACCTAAGAAGGTTATTATTTAGGGAAGATAATCCACTGCTTTCCATCTCCACTGAGGAATGGAAATGAACCACAAGCAGGGCAGAATTAGGTTAGACTCAGCTAAAGGAAGAGCTTGTGGTGTTGAAGGTGCTGTGGGAGGGGAAGCACAGTAGTGAGGATGGGGATACTCTCTGCCCTTAAGGAACTTAGAGATCAGTTTGGGGTGTCTGGGGGGGGCAGGGTGGAGGGGACTGATGCAAATGCCATGGCAAACACCAGGCACAGGGCTCCGGGAGGTCGAAGGTTTCGGACACAGGAGAAGGGGAAGGTGGCTGGCATTTGATATGGATTTTCGAGATCAGTCAGATATTGGCAGATGCAGAACAGAACCAAGGGGAGGTGGGCACAGGTGTCTCGGGTGTCCAGGAGAAGAGGGTGGAAGGTGGGGAAATGGGGGGTGGCTTAGAGGGTCAACAGAGAACCCTTCAGGCCTGGGGACAGACAAGGTGGGAGAAGGCTGGGTTGGACCATGGATTCCCAGGAAAGCCAGCCTGAGGGGCTGGTTCTCAACCCATTGCAGGGGTGTGGGCAGGTGGTCACTCCAGCCAGTGCCCCCCAATCCCAACTCAGCTCTGGCAGGGGCCTGGGGTCTCTGTGTGTACTGAGCTTCCCTGCTGACTCCAGTGCCCACCTGCAGATGCGATCTGGTCTGAGTCACTTCCCGAAGCCCCTTCACAGCCCCTTGGGGCTTCTCCCTAAGATGCCTGGAGAGGTGAATATGTGAGGCTCTGTAGCTTGGGCAGGGAGGGGGGCAGGGAGGTCCATGGAGGACTGGTACCGCAGGATTTTAGGCAGGTGAGAGGTCGTGAGTGTAGTGGTGGTTGGGAAGGATCAGAGAATCCTTTCCTGAGTCCTCGTTCCTGGGTGGAGCTCTGGTCTCTCCATCAGGGGAGAGGGTTTGGCTCTAAGTAGGGCCACCTGCTGATCTCACCTCCGGGAATCTGTCCTGAGCCCTGGATGCTTTCTTCTCTCTGGAAACCTGGAGCACAGCTGGTGTGCTGATGGCCATGGGCTCTGCACCCTGTGCCCCTTCAGTGGTCTCCTTGGTGCATCTTGTCTGCTCCTGCTTCTCCGTGGCTATCCCTGCTGGAAAGGGAGCATGGCAGGGGCCGGAGCGGGGCAGCAAGGCTGCAGAACCCTCCAGGCCCAGTAGTGCTGCCGATGGATCTCCCTGAATGCCTGGGGCTCAGCTCTCTGAGTCTGGGCAGGGTCCCCGTAGTGCCAGGCCCCTCTGGGGCCACTCCTTCAACCTATGACAGCGGGCAGAACAGACCGCTGCCCCTGCCCTGGGGTCCCAACTGAGCAGCAGCAGCAGTGGGCAGCCTGGACGGCACAGGGCAGGAAGCGTCCACAGAGGGTCTCCCCAGGGTCCTGGGTGCAAGGGGAGGCTGCGCATGGCATGGCTTGCAGATGAGGGCAGACCCAAGCAAGGACTGATTGCTCAGAGGCAGTGAGGAGCCTCGGGTTGCTGTGGATGGGGCCTCCCCGGCAGGGGGGCACTGGCTGGAACTACCGAGTCAGGACTGGGGGGCACTGGCCAGAGCGAAACTCGCTCCTGTTGAGTCTGGAGCGACCTGACCCCCTCAGGGTCAGCCAAGACCTTGAAAGCCCCAGAGACTCCCCTTCAAAGTTGCTCTGATGTGACCTGGGGCAGCAGCTGTGCGTGGGTGCTGGAGGCAATGGGGATCTTACAAAGAGCACGACCTTGGGATTTGGAACACTTGGGGTTCAGGCTCTCTGCTTCTCTCAGAGCTCTGGGACCAGCAGCAAGGTCCAGGGCAGCGCCCAGCCTCCACTGCCTCGTGCTTCCTAGGAGGGGGCAGCACCAATCTTCGAAGGCTGCTCTGAGGAGTACGTGAAATAACATATTGTCTTTGCGGGGTCAGTTCTTTTTTTTTAATTAATGAATTCATTCTTTTATTTTTTACTGTGTGATATTAGTCACCATACAGTACGTCATTAGTTTTTGATGTGGTGTTCCATGATTCATTGTTCGCGTATAACCCCCAGTGCTCCATGTATCCTGTGCCCTCCTTAATACCCATCACCAGGCTAGCCCATCCCCCCAACCCCCTCCCCTCCAAAACCCTCAGTTTGTTTCTTGGAGTCCATAGTCTCTCATGGTTTTCTCCCCCTTTGATTCCCCCCCACCTTCATTTTTCCCTTCCTTCTCCTAATGTCCTCCATGCTATTCCTTATGTTACACAAGTAAGTGAAACTATATGATAATTGGCTGTCTCTGCTTATTCCATTCAGCATAATCCTATCCAGTCCCAACCATGTTATTGCAAAAGTGGGGTATTCATCCTTTCTGATGGCTGCGTAATATTCCATTGTATATATGGACCACGTCTTCTTTATCCATTCGTCTGTTGAAGGGCAACTCGACTCTTTCCACAGTTTGGCTGTTGTGGACATTTCTGCTATGAACATTGGGATGCATATGGCCTTTCTTTTCACTACATCTATATCTTTGAGGTAAATACACAGTAGTGCAATTGCAGGGTCATAGGTTAGCTCTAATTTTAATTTTTTTTAGGAATCTCCACGCTGTTTTCCAAAGTGGCTGCATGGGGCTGGTTCTTAACAATGAATCTGTGTTCCTATTCTGGGCCCCAGGGCCAAGAGCTGAAGTGTTACAGGGAAGGAGGCACTCTCAGATGCCTACCTGGCTTAGAGGAGTCCCAGAGTGGGCGCCTCACATGTTCACCCTCGTCCCCACCCTACTCTGCTCTTGAGCCATTTATAATCTTGGGTGCAGACTCACTCCATTGGACAGACCCTGCAGAGGCCCCTCGAGGATCCCCAAGTCTCCTGGGTGAGGCAGAACAGGAAACAGGGAAAGACCATGTGCTATGCTCAGCAGAGGTAGAGGCAAGTCCGGGCGATGAGGACAAAGAGGCCGTATCTCAGCCAGGCGTGGGGCGCAGGCCAAGGAGGTGACAGCAGAGCAGGGTCTGAAGGATTAGGCAGCAGGAATTAGCCAACAGCACAGACGCCTGCAGTGGGACCTCAGCCCAGTTCATCTCCTTGTCCTATTATCGGGAAGACAATTTGGCCCAGGACCTGCTCTGAGATCCTCTGGTTGTGCCCACAGGACGCCAACCACCTGTACAGAAAGGGGAAAGATCATGAGATGCTTCCAAGGCATCGAGAGCCAGCCTGCAGCAAGGCCACCAGCGTCCTGCTCCTTTAGGAGTAAAGGCACTGCAGTCATGAGTCACACCACTCCCCAATTACTTGGAAAAGGAAGCTTCCATGATGAAGGAGGAGAGTTCTAGAGGAGTCCCAGTGCTGGGGAAACGTCCCCAGCCTCTATCTGCAGCTGCCACTTCCCGCTCATCTCCTTTCTCTTTGCTGGAGGTGCGTTCATGACAGGAGCTTCCAAACAGCTGAAGCTCAGGAAATTCTGAGTGTGCGTATTTGTCTCCCAGCGACTTTTATCCCTCTGTACGTTCAATCTGTCTACAAACTCCGCCTTTGTCAGCAGCTGGCAAGGCAGCTCCACAATGGAGAGACACTTGTTTCGTGGCTGCCGGCTGAGCTGAGCTCCCTCCAGCCTGGAGAGGACAGACATCTGCATGCTGTTACCCATTCACGGTGGAGGGAGGGGCCCTCAGCAAGGTTTTTCCCAGCTCAGTGCCGGCCCAGAGCTTGCCTCCTCTCCACCTGCCACCACGGAGCCCCACTACCACCTGCTACAGCCCCACAGAAATCCCACCTGTGCCTGGGATCCACTCACTGCCAGATGGGGCCACCTAGGACAGGGAGGTGGTAGAAGATGACCTCTGGAGATCCATCCAAACTTTATGATGCATGGTTAGGACCATGGTTTCTGGAGGCTTTTGAAGTCCTTTGCTGTTTGAAGCCATTGTCCTATAGTAATGGTCAGACTGTCCAGGGCTGCAAAGACTTCGAAAGTCACCTGGGCCCTTTTCCTCTCCCTCCCTGCCAGCTGCCTCCCCTTCGCCCCATTCCATGCTTATACCTTCTCTACAAGTTGGTCATCACTGCACTTGTAACCTTCCAGCAACAGGGAGCTCAGTATGTCTTCAGGCTCAGGGCCGCCGGGAAGGTTCTGTGGCTTTTCCAACCATTGAGCTGAAGTCTGTCCACACTGAGTTGGTACAACCCCCCTCAACCCCCACCCAGCTCTGGTTCTGGAGCACAAGGATGGAGTCTAATCTCATTTCCGTGACAGCCTGGCTCACGCCGGAAGGTGCCAGCACATAAAGCTCCTCCAGGAGAACAGCCCTACCTCCTTAAACCGCTCTTCTCACACAGAGTTTTAAGTCCTTTTGATTGGAAATGAACACTGGAAATCCATCTCAGTTCAGACTCCTTCCTTCCAGGTTGGGTTCCGGGTTAAGGCAGCCTTGAAGAAACAGGAGAGACCGAGGGACAGGCACAGGTAACCCAGCGCCATTAAGAAAGCGCCCAGTGACCCCATGCCAAGGCTTCTGGAGGAAGCAGGGTCAACATGCAGGAGGATGGTCCTTCCCAATGGTGGGAGACAAGAGCCAGAGACTCAGGCATGGAAGGATCTGGAAGGCCATGCTGGGGGGAATAGGAGATTGGAGGCGGAGCCGCGCCATCCACAGCTGGCTCCAGGACCCTGGAAGGAGGGCTTGTGAGAGGAGCCCTGTGCCTGTGGAAACCTTCTAGCAAGGATGCTCAAGACCCAGGGGACCCGCCAAGGCCAGGGGACCATTTGGATGCAGACCTTGGTGGAGCCCACGCTGCATGCTGGCTTCTTTGTGCAGCTGTACTGATGTGCCTGGCTACCAGCACGTTCATGGAAATGAAGTCAAGATCAGGAATGTTCTCAAGGATACCCAGGAGGCCCTTTGCCTTCCCAGGAGATCCCTATTTGCAATAGATTTCACCAGCTTTTCGAGGTGACTGCTAAGTTGACTTCCACTGGAGCAGCAGGAAGACTGCTGGGCCCGGAGGTGCCTCATTGAGGCCCACCTCTTCTGGGCAGCAGCAGCAGATGCTGGGCTCCCCTGGTCTCCAGGGAAATGGGATTCAGACCTGCCAGGTCTCAGGTCCTCTCCAGAAGGCCCGGCCCTTTAGGGAGCTGTCTCCCTCCTTGACAGCCTCCATATTCCCTCCCTCCACCCCTATGCCTGATTTCCAATTTGTTGCTGTTTTCCATTTCATTTCCCTCCCGCTCACCTCTCCTCCCTGTGGGATCATTGGGGCTTTGATTTCCTTTTGTCGGAATGAGCATTTCCTTGTAACGCCACAGTCCCTCCCTCCCCCTCCCACCCTCATGACATTGTTTTAATTCAGCTGCTTCCTGCACCTGGCTGGGCCTCACACCCACCGTGAGGGGAGGAAGGATCACAGCCAGCAGCAGCATCCCCCCCACCTCCCTCTGTGTAAGACTGGGCCTCTCCAGTTACACTCGCTACTGCTCAGGTCAGGAAGGAGTGCCTTCTAATTACCGACAATGCTGGCCCTGGAATGGGGACTTGGAGAAGCCCTCCATGCTGTCCCAGGTGGCCTGCCCAGCATGCTGGCGACAGAATGCCAGGCTATTCCCACAACCCTCTCTCTGCTGGTGGCAATTCCAATCTCTTCCCCTTGCCTGTAGGCAGGACTGGGGCCTGGCCTCTCTGCCTGGGTTGGGGAGGGTGACCGTGTGCGAGAAGTAACAGTTTTGTTCAAGAGCTCCCGAAAAGGAAATTCTGTTCTCTGTCTTTCCCCACTTCCCCACTTCTGGGGTCTTACTGCATGAAGGAATTGGTGTGACCTAAATCCTGCCCTCTGCAGCTCTGGGAGTTACCCCCAGCAGTGACCAGGCAGGCTGTGTTCTGTCTTGCTGCTGTGGTCTCCAGGGCCAGGAGTCTGGCAGGTGAGGCTCTGCAGGCAGGTATCCCTGCCTCCTTTGTGACTTCTATCCACATCACTCCATCTCACCTCCGTCTTCGGTGCAGGCCCCAGAAATGGCTGTTTTCCTGTTAGCATCTCCGTTTCATCACATGCAATCCCCAGGGGTGGTGGGAATTGAGACAGCCCCTAGAAGAAAGCACAGGTGACTTGGGCGACTGGTCATTGGATGCTCAGACCCTCAAAGCAGTTGCACTAGGCTGAGATTCTGATCAATGTTCTCCAACCTGTGGCCACAGAGATTTCCAAGTGAGGAGAGCCCCTGATCTGCTCAAGTAACCTGTTCATCCCTTCATTGAATTCTTCACGGAATGAGCCCTTCCTGATTTCCCAGCCCCGCCAATCACAGGGCAAAGCAGCGGTTGGGGGTGGGGTGGGGATGGTGAGATGAGAAAACATGGTCCTTCTTCCTAAGGCACTTACAACCTTGGGGAAAACAAATGTACATAGACACAGGGCTGTGTGGTAAGTGCTTTGCACGTACCAAGGGCCACAGGAACAGTGACAGTGCCTGGGGCCTCGGGGAAGGCATCACACACATCCCGCAAGCACTGTGCCTTCAACACGGGAGCTGGATTGGCAGTCCAGAAGAATGTTCCATTGTTTGGATCAGCAGGTCAATTTCAATAGTTGTCCGTGGTGTTCGTCTCAATACAAAGGGCACCGAAACTGCAAAGTCTGGGAGATTATGAAATATAGTGTGAATTCTTTCAGTTGAGTGGGGTCCCTTGCACGTGACATTTGCTGCTGTTCATAAGTTCGCGGGACACCAGGCCACACAGACAGCCCCTCACTGAGGCTGACGCAGAAATGTTCCAGGAAAAGGGGAGAGGGCTCTGCTTATCATCTGAGTACCAAGTTCCTAGGGGTGCCAGGTGTATACTAGCTCAAGATTTAGAGGCAGGGAGAACATAAATCTGTCCGGCCAACAGCCAGGGGAATCCAGATTTTGGTGTCTGCTCTTTAATCAATAGCATTAGGCCCTTGTATTGAAGGGTCTTAATTTGATAGTCTCCCAGGGGAGTCATAGGTCCTGACGTGGACATACTACACAGTGTGCTGATGACCGTGGAAGCAGGGCCGGCTTCCCAAAGGAATAGCGATGCAGCTCTCTCTCTCTGTTCTCTTCAGATCAAGAGCCAGAAATGAGCTTGGTTTCCATCCCAGCTTCAAAGGTTAGAGCTGGAACAGACCCTGGTGAGTTCAATGCCTCTGCTCCTGGAAAGAGCCCTCAAGGTCCTGCTGGACCACCCTCGCCAGGTGAAAACAGAGCCTACTGCCAAAGAGAATCCAGGATTTCCTTGTCAGAGGAGTCGGGAAAAGTGCCCTTAGCTACATCACAGAATTCAGGCTGCAAGGTGGGCGTTTTCCATTTGTTCTTCCGCTTTCCTCCACATTTCATATCTGGCAGGCTCATCACTGAGAAGTTCGAGAGGGAGCCCTCGAGGTTATGGGAGGTGTCCTGGGAGGGTTGGTGGTCAACCCCACGCCCCCACCTCACCCCCGCCGCTGGCATCAGTGCTGAGGGGCTGGGGAATCAGTAGGTCTGAAGGGCTGCTTGATTTTCCAGTTGAACTTAAACCTCACCAAACCTCAGGCCCTTATCTGTGAAATGCAATCCTACTTTACTCAACTACAGTGAGGATTACGTGAAATAATATTAGAAGCACTTTCTAGACTTTAAAACATAGGCGTAACACGTAATATGAATCTGATGTTTATCTGTTTGCAATCTC
This sequence comes from Lutra lutra, assembly GCF_902655055.1. Taxonomy (NCBI): domain Eukaryota; kingdom Metazoa; phylum Chordata; class Mammalia; order Carnivora; family Mustelidae; genus Lutra; species Lutra lutra. The sequence goes on along the minus strand of NC_062287.1, from coordinate 15,892,243 downwards.
TCCCTTGGGGTACCCACCAGTCCCCATGGTTCTCACTGGTTTGTCAATCACCACAGCAGGCCACGGGGATAGAAAAGTGACCTCTGCCTGGACAGTCACCTCCTCCCTTGAGATCCTGTTCAGACCAAGAAATTGAGCACATGACTCAAATAGGGCCCATTATAGTTCTTTCCTCAAACTTACATATTCGTGCTTAGAGATTGCCAAAGCAAAAGAAAAGGCTATGAAACAGGGCGTTTGAAGGCTGTCTTCCCTGTCACAAGGGGACCGAAAGCCTTTCTGCTGCTGGAATAGATAAGTGGAAATGAGATCTGGATGGAGGGAGGCAGATTTCCGGGCCCCGTTCTTGATTCTGGCTCTGGGTGGTCGGATACCTGCAGCATTTCATTCTTTGAACACTCTTAGTTATTTTCCACTCTGCAAGCCAACATTTTGCTTAATTAGTTGGAGATGGTCTTCATTTGTATGCAACTAAAAAGAGTTATTCTTGGTCACTCATTTTTTGCAGGTTTTCATTTATTAATTCAGTCATTAATACATTTAACAAAGATTTATTGACTATAGAACACCATTGTTGTACACAAAGAATTTGACGGATCTTTATTCTTGGTTCTTGGGAGGGAGCTTATAAACCCTTGAAAGGGATACATTTGTTATTCGCCCTGGGACCACACCTGAGTGTATGCTAAAAAGATGACTCAGGATGGGGGCTGGCTTTTGTCACTAGAGGGTTGGGCTTGGAGCTGTGTGACTTGGAAAGGATGTCCTCCAGACAGAGGAAGAGGTTTGGAGATTGAGTCAGTTACATAGCCAAGGATTCAATCATCCCTTTCTACACTATGAAACCCCAATAAAAATTATGGGCACCAGTGCTCAGTGGAGCCTCCTGGTTGGTGAACACATCCACACGCTAGGAGGACAGCGTGTCTGGATTCCAGACAAGAAGGGGGCTGCAAACTCTGCATTCTGGACCCTCCCAGACCCCCCAACTCCCGATATGTCTTTTCATTTGGCTGGTCCTGATCTGCATCCTTTGTCATAAATTTGGGACTATCATGCTTTCTAGAGTTCTGTGAGGTCGGCTGGTGAATGATCAAAGCTGAGGAAGTTGTAAGAATGTCTGAATTTGCAGCCAGTTGGTCAGAAGTACAGGTGGCCTGGGGATCCCCAAACTTGTGGCTGGCATCTGACGCAGGGGCAGTCTTACGGGAGACACTGCCCTTCGTCGGCGGAGCCCGCATCAACTCGTGTGGTTCTTGCTAGAATTACGCGGTGGGATAACAGCTGTACATTTAGGTTCATCCTTTCACTCCTAGTATTTGCTCAAGGGAAAGGGAAATAGATGGTTTTTCATCAGGTGAAGGATTTGTAGACGAATGTTTACGGCAGCTCTGTTTGTAATAGTTCCAAACTGGAAACAATCCAAGTGCCCATCAGTAAGTGAACAGATACAAAGGTTGCGGCATATCTGATCAATGGAATACTATTCATTGATACAAAAGGATGAATTAATGAAACACGGAACCACATGGAGAGTCTCAACATAATCACGCTGAATGAAAGAAGCCGCACAATGAATGAGTGTGTATGGTGTGTACTGTATGCTCTCGTTTACGTCCAGCTCCAGCTCAGTCGGTGGCTCAGTCGGTTAAGCAGCTGCCTTCAGCTCGTGTCTTGATGGCTCGAGCCCCACACTGGCTCGTTGCTCAGTGGGGAGCCTCTTCTCCCTCTGCTTCTGCTCCTCCCCCTGCTTATGCTTTCTCTCTCTCTGACAAATAAATAAATCAAATCTTGGGGAAAAAAAAGAAAAGGAAAGAAAACACAGAGTAACCTATAGTGGCAGAAAACAGCTCAGTGGTTGCCTGGGAGGAGAGGTGGGGAGGGATAGGAAGGAGGGATTACAGCGGGCACGAGGAAACTTTTAGAGTGGTGGGTATGTTCACTGTTTGATTGTAGGGGTGGTTTCACAGGTGTAGGTCTGTGTCAAAACTTACCAAACTCCATTTTGAGTATGCGTGATTTATTATATGTCAATTATGCCTCCAGAAAGGGGTTTCAGAGGCAGACCCTATGAAAGTGCTTCAGTGTCCTAACATCTGCAGAATGTCAGACTCGGTATATCCAAAACGGGGCTCCTTTTCTGACCCACTTCCAATGTGTTCTGGCTCCTGAGATAGCATCTCCTGGTTGCGGGCCCTGCCATCCACCCAGAATCCAGAAACCTGGACTTTTGCCCTCTTCTTCCACCAATAGCCAACTGGAAATGAAGTTCTGGTGATTCTTCTTCCTCAGTATCTCTTCAACTCGACCCCTCCTCCCTAGCCGAATTTAGGTCATTATGACCTCACATCTGGGCTCCTGTGTTGGCCTCCCTCCTGGGTTTCCAGTACTCTACGCTGCTTCTAGTGGGAGCTTCCCGGAGCCTGTGTATGATCTCTGAAAAGGCCGGATACAACTTGTTTCTTCCAGATAAAAAAACAGAAACAAAAAGGTTCTTCTCTCTTTGCCTTGTTAATCCTTACCTTCTTAAACTTTGCCTTTTCATGGAGACACTCCCCAACCCCAGCCGCTACAGCGCCTGGTTAGGACCCAGAGCGCCTCCCAGTGGTGGTGTGTGACGTCCGTGGGTGACTTACTGCCCGTCTCTGCACACTGTACTCTTCATAAGAGAACGGAGTCGTTCCATTTATGGTTATTTCCCCGTGCCTTGCTCAGGGGCCTGTACATAACGGGAGTTCCGTGAATATTGATCGTCAGCTCAAGGGGTTCAGTCTACTAGGAGCAGTCTAATAGGGATAGACATACGTATGTTAGGCAAATTGTAGGTGCGGTAAAGCACGGCCCAAATAAAACCCGACAGTGACACCGAGGAGAAAGGAGAGAGATCTGGCTGTGGGAGACAGGAGGGCTTGGAGAAGGAAGGGGCATGGGGAGCAGGGTCTTCTGTAGAGTAAGAATGAACTTAACAGAGGGGAAGACACAAGAAAGTCTCCCGTGAATCTGGGGACTAGAATGGTCCACTTCATATTACATATTCACAGAATGAAAAGAGTAGGAAGAAGGAAAGCTGGAAATGCCTTGAGGCCAGAGCTTGGAGGGTGTTAAATATCCAATTATTTGGTGGCCCAGGGGGGCCACTGAGGGTTTTTGAACAGGTGAATGACTTAATTAGCTACGTTACTGCCAGTTTCTGCGTCTCTCCTCCTCTTCTTCCTCCTCCTCTGTCCTTCTCCTCCTCTCCCTTCTCCTCTCCTCTCCATCCTCGTCCTCCTCCTATCCCTCCTCCCCATCCCCCCCACTGTTCTCCCACTCAGGTAACAAAGGAGCCTAACATAGATTAATTGGAAGGAGATAGAGACAGGAGTTGGGTACCTGAGACTTGGACTACTGTCCAAGAACTTGGGTGTTAGCCTTGAAAATGAAGAAGCGGGGTCACATGTGAGGAAAGTGGTAGAAACAGACTTTGTGAGACTTGGCACGTGATTACTCAGGAGGATGAAAGAACACGTTCCAAGATGAATCAGCGGTTTCAACCCTGGTTTACCCAGAGGATGAAGGTATCTTTATTAACTCTCACCAAAGACTTGGTTCTGTGGGGAGTCCGACTGGGTTGGAGAGGCGAGAGGACAAGAGTGTGGAACGGATTTGGCCTTTTTAGCCTGATGAATGTGATTCCGGGCAGTCTTTGATCAAGAAATTCCACAGGCTTCTTCCCTTCTGTGCTCGGTCCTCTGGGAACCTCTGCCAGTCAAGTGTATGGGGGATCCATCTTCACGGAGAGATTTTTTTCCCCTAATAAATAACAATGCTAAATTGCAAGTGTGTGTGGGAGTATCAGGACATCGCTCCTCAATCCTGCTATTGTGTTTGAGCTCTGGGTAATTAGTGTCTGATAGTTTTAAACAGATGGGTCTCTCTGGTAGCAGGGATTACAGCTTGAAATCAATCCTGAACAAATATTATATTAATTTCTCAACTCCCTCTCTCTGTGGACAAAACCTGTTCTTTTCCTCTGAATGCTGTAATGACGAGAACATTAATATTAGATCATTTAGAGATGAAACGGAAGTGGTGGAGGAAAAGAAGGGACTGAACTTAACAGGAGCCGAGAAGGAGGCAGGTGCTAAAAGTTTCATGTGGCTGGTTGCAGACGGGAAGCCGGAGAAGGAAATCCTGAGCACACCCGGGGTGGGGGTGGGGGGCGTTCAGGGTTCCAGCGCTCCCCAAATGTTCAGCTTTGGTTTGAAGTTGGCACCTGCTTTGACAATAGGCTGGGCAGCCTCTGATGTTTATTCAGCCTCAAAGAGGAGACCAGTTCTACATAAATAGGTCTGCAGGGGGCCTGGCTACACTTCTGACTTTCCAATCACACCAGGCAATCTACAATTCAAAAACAAGCTTTCCTGCCTGCAGTCAGCCTGCAGCCTGCCCCCTGAAACCCTACCACCACCTGGGAAGCACAGCCCCTCTCTTGGACTGTTAAAGTGGAGCCCCCCGCCCCGCCCCTCCTGCCACAACCACATCCTTGTGTAAGGGCATGTGATGGGGCCCATGCCCTTGTTCCCAGCCTTGGGTAAGAGCTAGGTCTGGAAATGTTTAAATGTACAGGCAGTCAGCTCTCGATTATTAATGTTAATGTAATTCCTGAGCCATTTCTCTTTGGCTTTGTAGAATTTTTTTTTTTTTTTTAAACTGCCATCAGACCTTACCTACCTAATCATGCTTGGCTCAGGTTGACATTAAAACATGAAAACAGCAACAACTGTGAGGTTGTGAAAAGGAGCAGGGGATTTGGAGCGAGTCCTGCTCTGCTAATGATGCGTCCCAGTGTCTGGGCACCTGCTTCTCTGTCCGTAGAATGGAGACTGAGTCAGCCCGTCGCCCCCCAGCCCCCAGTGGGAGAGTCAAATACGGTGATGGACACAGGAGTACCCAAGACCTGTACAAGCCAAGAATACGTGGGACCATGAAAATGCCATTGCAGGAGCGCCTGGGTGGCTCAGTTGCTTAAGCATCGGTCTTCGGCTCAGGTTGTGATCTCTCAGGTCCTAGAATGGAGCCTGGAGTCAGGGTCTCTGCTCCACAGGGAGCCTGCTTCTCCCTCTCCCTCTGCCCCTCCCACCTGCTCCTGCTCTCTCTCTCTCTGCCTTTCTCTCAAATAAATAAGTAAAATCTTAAAAGAAAGAAAGAAACAAAATGCCATTGCCGCCCCCAAGTGCTGGATCCCTGGAGGATGGAAATCTTCAAGGGAAAACCCACCTGCAGACGGACATGGAGGCTCAACGCAGAATCCACAGCCACCAAGTCCTGGAGAGGAGCCTGTGACATGTGCGTATTCCAGAATCTGAGTTTCAAGAACACGTCCGTTGAACTTGGTGCTTTGACAACTCCCCTTTTCCTCTCTGTCTTGGGGGATGTATTCATGGAGAGGTTGCCAGAGGTCAAAAGGCTTTGCTGTCCCAGGCCCCCACCATTCACTAGCAGAACTGGAAACCCCACGGAGACAGAAGCCCCAAGATTATTGTTACCGCATAAAGGACAGAGCCCAGGACTCAGACAAGTGCTCAGTGACACTAATAGGCCACATCCCCACTCTCCTTGGTGTCCTCACCTGTAAAACTGGAGGGATGGTTGACATACATGACTTCCAAAATCCCTCCCATGTCTGACATGATCCCAGACCCAACGGTCTGTTTTCATATTCTGCAAATGCTAATGCGGACTATATTGAGGTCAAGTTCACCGTAACTGGGGGAAAGAAACAGTGGCATTCTTTTTTTAAAGATTTTATTTATTTTTTTGACAGAGATCTCAAGTAGGCAGAGAGGCAGTCAGAGAGAGAGGAGGAAGCTCCCGCTGAGCAGAGAGCCCTACAACCAGAGCCGAAGGCAGAGGCTTTAACCCACTGAGCTACCCAGGCGCCCCAAAACAGTGTCATTCTTAACCTTCATCACTGGGCATCCCTCCAGCCCCCTCCCTCCACTTCAGGTCTGAATTAAATGGTGGGGGTAAAGACAGGAGTGACAAGAGTCTTGAGAAATACAGAAACCACTGACCCCAGCCTCCACACAGTCATTATAGAACAGGGGTTACCTGCTTCGGCCATGCACTGAAATCATCTGGGAGCTTCGAAACTGTTGATACCTGTGTCTTACCCCGGAATTTGTGATTACATGGGTCTAGGGTGTGACCCCGATGTTGGGATTTTAAAAAGCATCCTGGGGAGCATTCTAATATGTGAGTTAAGAACGATTGAATTAGAATAAGATCAGCACTGTCCCTCTGCCCTCCATGGGAATATTTTGCAAAAGTGATGGACTGTACTTTTGGCCCGAAGAGCCACACTTTTCATGATTTACCCCAAAGAAGGGTTGCAGGATAACATGTGCACCAGTCCCTCAAGCCGGCACTGTGCATTACGTGATGGGCCAAAACCCACCCGGAGTTTTCATTTTGGCCTTTCCACCTTGCTGCGTTCCAGGTCCACTGGCTACAGGGTAGCAGCCGAGAAGGCTGGAAGTGTGTGCGAGCAGGTGGTGTCCAGGCAGGCTGTAACACCTTGTTGCTTGACATGCCTTTGTCTGACTGGGCCCTGGGAAGCGAGGGCTTGGGGTTGCAGAAGTGGCAGGTTCAGACTTGACCGGCTCACCCTAGGGAAATGTTGTGTGCCCGGACCCGGCTCAGCCCTGGGCAGCTGCTGGGATTCCTGCATTCGGTTGTTCAAGTGCTGAGCCCTGCGTCTGGCCAGCAGGGTTGCAGGTGGTGGTGGTGGAGAGGTCAGGGGAGCAGGCCCCGGGAGGCTGTCTTAGCTCTGGGACCCCTCTCTCCAGCGTTGGCTCTATGGCCACTCGGATCTATGCAACGGGGACACCAAGGATTTAGAAATCTCAGGCCCCACCTGCCTGAAGTGTATTGGTGAGAGAGGACAAACGAAATCCCTGTTTTCATTCTTTCCCCCAAATGGAGCTCACACAAAGCCTTTAAACCATTGGCTTTTATCTGTTTTTAGTGTCCAATTTAGGGCTTTGCAAGGGCCTTCCTCCAGGGCTTTCTCAATGGATTTATATCACAGCCAGACAGCATCTTCAAAAGCTCATCTGAGCTGGAAAATAGAGAAACATCCTTCTCCATTGTCCAGTGACAAGTGACAGCACCAGGCAGCCTCCTAGGGTGCACGGGAGACCCACTCTGGACGCCGTGGCTGGGGCGGGCCCTGCCTGGAGAGGGAGGGCGTGGTCCTTTCTGTGTTCGGAATTGCCTTCCCTCTTCTGGATGCAGAGACTTTCCAACTCTGAGAGCCTTTCAACAAAACACCAGCTGTCCTCTAGGTCTGTCACCTGCGGGCACAAAGACGTCAGCTCCCTGGCTAGCCACGAGGTGCCATGCTCAGAGATGCTTGTGTTGGGTATGAGGGGAGAGCACAGAAGCCTGCTCTGGCTTGCTTGGTAGGAAACAATAGCTCTCTTCTTTACTGCTAAGCTGACTTCTCCCAGCTGTTCCCGCAGAGGCTGCATTAACCCCCTCCTCTCTGCCTGGTTTCCCTGTCCTCACTGTGGCATTCCTCCATTCTTCCTTGCCATCTGTGTTTGCTGAGCACATACTATATGCCAAGCAGTGTCAGGGACGGGATGCCCATGCCTAAGTTGCTCATGGGGTGGGGGAGAGGCAGAGACGCAAGTGGCCGATAACAGGGCAGCAGGGAATTGTGAAGGTCGGGAGACTTCAGAGCCGGGACCCAGAGTCCTGAGTGTCCCAGGCAGGGGTGTGGCATAGGCTTCTGACCCAGAGGGTAGAGACCCAGATGAGTATTCCTAGGATTCCCAGGGCCCTTCCCAGTTTATACCTGTTGTCCTGGCAACACTTTCATTCTAAAAATGTCACAGTTTGGATGACGAACAGGCAGAAATCAGAACTGTTCCTGAAAACCTATGAATGCTATCTTCACAGGGCACGTGTAACCCTGGACTGGAATTCCGTTTTGTGTCGGAGTCAGAGCGCCTGGTGGGGGCGCACGGCAATGGGCTGTTCAGCAGAAAGGCTTGTGCCGACTCCAGCAAGTCACTGGAAATTCTCCCTTTCACTGTTCAGGAACGAAGTCCACGGAGGGAAAGGGGGGTGCAAAGAGGAAAGGCCAGCAGTGGTTGGGTGCCTACTATGAACCAGACACTTTGCTGCACACTCTAAATCTAGGTGCTTTTTAAACCTCTCGATAAATCTGAGAAGGAGGTAGAACACGCCCATTTTCCAGAGGAGCACAGAGGCTTGGAGAGATTTCATTTCCAGCTGCTACAAAGTCACAGAGCTCCACGTAGCAGATTTCATCTCCCGACTCACGGCTAGTGCATCGCCTGTGACATCACAGCTCATGGGAGAATCGCCTGGGCCACTGGGTCAGAGCTGCAGTAGTTCCAGCTGGCCCCTCTCTGGTCCTGCCACTGTCACCTGTCCCCAACGGTCTCCTCCACTCCTTTGAGAGGCACGTTTCCAGGAAGCATCCCTGACCACTCAGCACCTTGAGATCCCATCCCAGGACCCTGAGGGACAGGCAGCAAAAGGGGCCTCAAGTGGGGAGGAGGCTGGGGGCAGGTTGGACTTCCTCCACAATGGGCTCCGTCCCCACCAGCTGTGCACTCTCAGGCATGTGCGCCCCTCTGGTCCGTGAAATCAGAGTTGTGCAATGAATGACTCTAAAGGTCCTTCCAGTTCTCACGTGGCTCTTGTTCCACACTTAACATGCCCACTTTTGCCACGGACCCATCTTGATTCCTGTGGTTAAAAATGGGAAAACGAGCACCTTCAGAAACCCTTCTGCCCTCTCATTGCTGAGTGGCAAAGCAGATTCTGGGGCTGTGGCCATGGTCATGGAGCTTAGAAGCCCAGGGGTGAGGCTGGGTGGAGGCCACGGAGGCGGCCTTGATTACCGAGGGGATGTCAGATGTGAGCATGCCAGAGAGAGCTGCTGCCTCCTAATCATTGCTTGGCCCTGGATCCGGGTCCCCAGAGAGGTGGCAGGCCTTGGCTAGGAACCCCAGGGGAGTTTTTTTCCTGGGTCAGAGCACGGGACAAGGCTGAGGCTGGTTTTTGACAGTGTTCAGCAAAAAGTCCTGCTGAGACTTGCTTCCAGTCAGTCCCGTTGGCATGAACCCCCTGGGCTGGCATCCTTCCCAGGCAACAGCAATGTCAGACCCTGCCCTGCCCCCTCTGAGAACAGCTCACTGGCTCCAGGCCTGGGAACACCTGCCTCCTCCCCTCCCCCGAAAGGGGGCAGTGGTTCCTGCGTCAGTCAGGGGCTGAGCTGCCCGGAAAAGGGAGGAAACAATGCAGGACGGAGAAGGTTCACACGCTCAGACTTGTTCTCTGGTGCTGTGTCAGGATGTGCGGAGCGCTGAGCTCTCATGCCCCTCCCAGGTGTGAGAGCTGGCCAGTCTGCAAAGCGCCAGGGTGGACTCCACCTTGCCGCTCTTGGCTGGGATTGGTAGGGGGTCGGAGGTGGAGAGTCAGCCCTGTTGCCTGAGGGCCACTGAGGAGCAGAGGGTCCCTGCTCTCTGTCTAGCCTGTCTAGCACTAGAGTTCTCTTCTATAACCTGCTGCCTCCCTGCACTTCCCAGGGCCAGGGACACCGAGCACACCTCCCATCGCCTTGGCTGGGTCCCAAACCTCCCACCAAGGCCACGGGTATTGGCAATCCTGGGGGATTATTGGGAAGAGTATCGGTTTTTCTAAGTTGGGACGGTGAAATGCCATCCTTAGGTACTGCTGTGGTGTGGGGAGGGGCAAGGCACAGAGCAAGTTCATGATTTCTGTGTATGTTTGTGATGTTTCCTTCCCTAACTTCACTCTGATCCTGTCCTGCTCCCTACCCTGGCCCAGAAGCACCTTCAGGGTCTGATGGTGCTTCCCACTGAGTTCAGGGTCATTCTCGCAGCTAGGGAAGAGCTCCTGTATAGTGTGGCTGGAGAAGGAGGCATAGGACGTATGTACCCGTGGCATTCAGGACTGCATATGTCCAGAACTCGACACAGTATTTGCACCCCTCTTTCCCCACTTGAGGGCTCTGCTGAGTCCCGTGAGGTAGCCAGGTACATGTCACTACCTGCACCTTCTGAGTGAGGAGGCCCACGATCTGGGAGGAGTACAAAGTTAGGGCCCGGTGCAGGGGCAGGGGCAGTCCTTCCCCGTGTGTCTGCGCAGCAATGATAGGCTCCCTCCTTGACATGCACTCCGGGTCTGGCCCGGGAACCAGAACACCAGTGCGCGCTGAGCAGCCCTAAGCCCACCATGAGGCTGGAGTGCCAAGTGGCCTTCGTGGTGCTGGCCTCCTGGGAGCCTGAAGTGGCAGGTGCCCCACCAGATGGCCAGGTGGGATGGAGGCTGGCTTAGACGACAGGCTGCCGCTGGGCTTGAAGTGGAAACACAGAGCTGCTTGCAGGCCTGGTCACCATCACCCCTGTGCTGAGTGCTGGGGCGGAGGGAGCAGGACACAGGAGCTCGGTGCCTGGCAGAACAGAGCTGGTGGGTGCTGGTGCAGACATTGATGGAGTCACGCCCTGAGCCTTTGACAGTGACTGCATGTGGCAGCAGGCATGGGGACGGGCGAGCAGGCATGGACGGGATGAGTGAGACAGGACTGCATGGTGGTTCTCCCTGCTCCTCCCCCCCGGCCCCCTCCCAGGGCTGCAGCATGGTGGAGCTCAGGTCTTTTTTCCCCAGTTGATCCCATCACACCACTGCGGCCATTCCAGTTTCAGCCTCCTCGCCGGCTTCCTTGGTCCTCAGCAGGGAGGAATCTGCAGATGCCACACCGTCCTGCTTGCTGGGCTGGCTGGCATCCTCACGTTCCTGTTCCCGGACTGTTGAAGGCTAGTGTCCTCCCTGTTGCTCTTCCTGGCTTCTTGCCACCAACCAACCCCACCCTTCCCCCTCCCTTCCCCAGCACACCTGGACCTGTGCTGCTCGCTCGCTTGCTGGGACTCAGCTTCTCCCTCCTAGCATTTCCGTGCCCTCTTAGGCCGTCACTCTGCTCTCCCAACCCAGTCCCCTAGGCCCTACTGCTCTCTCTGCTTCCCAGCGGGACTCAGTCCCTCCCTCCCCAGCAGGTGGGCACTCTCAGGGCCACAGGGCCCATCCCCAGTCTCAACATCACAACCCAGATTTTCCTTCATTAACGGTATCGATTTCCTCCGCTGAACTGTTGGGAACAAAGGCAGCCTTAGCCGTTCAGCAGTTGATTAAGTCCTGGTAGCCCCCGGGGACTGGCCATGGATGAACATGTGAGTGGGAGGCCAGGCCGGCTTCGAGGGCAGGCTGCTGCAGGGAGCACAGCGAGGCATGGGGCCGGACGCTGGAGGTGGGTAGAGCAGGCAGGAAGGGGAAGCCGAAGATGGGCCATGCTGTGGCTGCAGTGGGAGCCAGGCTTCAGGCCCCTCCCAAGACTGCCAGAACCCTGCCCCCCCCTGCCCCCGCCCCGGTGAAGCACCCGGCCCCCACCCACCCTCTCTGCCATTTTCCTGCTGGTGCTACCCCAATACCTGCCAGGCCTTGTGCCTGGCACTCAAGACTAGAGCTTCCCAAGACTATCCCTGCCTCAAGGAGTTCCCATTCCAGGAGGAACACAGACATCCCCCCTCAAAACCAGATGATTGTATCAACACAGAGGACAGAGCCCAAGACAGGGCATGTTGGCTGGTGTTAATGTCTGAGTGACCCCCAAGCCAGGGAGTCAGACAGATCACGGGCTGGGACTGGGCTGGGGCAGCTGCCAGTTGGGAGCATTTGGGGACGGTCCCACAATGCCCTGAAAGACTCATTTGCCTTATTCCAAGTTTTGTCACTGGTTATGGTCAGAGTCTGCTCTCTTCCTCTTCCAGAATCACTCACTCACTCCATCATTCCAGCAGCCTGTGTTTACTGAGGGTCTCTCATGTACCAGGTGCTATACATGGCCCTGGGGATACGGCAGTGAGCAAAACGGACATGGCCCCTTCACTCTAGCAGACCCTGAATCTGGAAGTAAGCGTCCGTTTGTCAGCCTGAAAGCACAGCAGAGCTCCCAGGATGTGGGGAAGCTGGCTCTGAGAAGAGACTGAAGTTTGGGTCAAGACCGTGAGGACCCAAATGGAACCTCTCCTTTCTGGGCAGAGTTCTATCGCGTCCCCTACACACCCTTCCCTAAGGGAGAATCTGGGATTGAGCTTCTGGATTAGCTCAGGGGCTTTAAGAACAATTATTTCTCATGGTTCTGGAAGCTGGGAAATCCAAAATCAAGGTGGCGGCCGATTCAGTGTCTGGTGAGAGCCCACGTCCTAGTTCATAGATGCCAGGAAGCCCTTCTCAATGTGTTCTCATGTGATGGAAGGGGCTAGAGAGCTCTCTGGGGTCTCTCTTATAAAAACACTACTCCTATTCCAGAGGGCTCCACCCTCCTGACCTAAATGCCTCCCGAAGGCCCACCTCCCAACGCTGATGTCAACCTATGAACTTGGGGAAGACCTAGATACCCATTTCTTCTCTTAAGCCTTGTCAAAATCCTAAAAGATAAACATCATGATCCCAGTTTATAGACCTGGAAGCTGAGGCTCATGGAGCAGTTCAGTTTATCCAAAGTTTGCATGGGCAGAACCTAAGCAGGTCTGGCCCCAGAGCCATGCCTTCTCTAGCACCGCGTTGTGTCGGGCAACATGCAAAGCCCCCACCTCCCTTGCTCCCATCTGAACACTGCAGACACAGGAACACCTTGACCTCCTGGGAGGTTGCGCCCATTCAAGGGTGGGAAGAAAATTACAGGGCAAGTGCCAGCATGAACTCTCGTTTTCCTTCTTTAACTTCTGCCCCCCTCCTCCCGGCATCTTCCCAGTTTTGGCAATCCCAGTCTCCCGTCCTTACCACCTCTCGTCCCAGAAAAATCCCAAAAAGGCTTCACGTGACTCTATTTAAATCCCCACGTTCAGCGCTAGAACCGGTTCTGCTTCCCTGGTGTGCTCTGGGTCTCCATCTGCTTTGGAGGCTATTTTGATATGCCGGATGCAGATTAGCTGCCGTGATCTGGGCTGAGCGGCTGGAGAGATGCCTTTATCTACAGAAGGACAATTTAAATGTGAACTCAAAGCACAGAGAACAAATAAATAAATTCCTCTTCCTGTCCCCAACAGTCTCCACCCTGTTTCTACAGGTGATCCCTGGAGGGCTTTTCACTGCACAGGAGCTCTTGTTTGTATGGAGTGTGGGATGCCACAGAGTAGACTGTGGGCTGGTGGCTTCTGGCCAGCAATGCCAGGTGAGAGGAATGGGGCTCCTTGGGGTCCAGAGAGGGCTTCTCCTGGCTCAGGAGCACTGGGCAGTGCTGTGTGCCCTTCCGAGGTATTGTGTCTTTGTTCTCGCACTCTGCTGTAAATGTTGGTGGGGCAGGGAGCATCTCCAGTGGTTGAGAAAGGGGTCTTTTGGTCTGCCTTGGTCTGCACCCAGAGGACAAATGATTAATGACACCATCAGTGTCCTAATGTCCTAATGTTTCACTCATGAGCCTGGAAAATATGGCTTCTGTATCACCAGGTAGGTAGTGCTGAGGGTGTCCTGGCCTGGGAAACAGAGGGGCTCAGAGGTGGGAAGGAAGAGGAAGTGAAGATCTTGTACCTTCTGAGAAGCCTTGGGTTCAAAGGAGGAGAGGTGGGGGGAAGAAGAGAAAATACATCTCTGGAAATTTCTCATTTGCTGCTCATAGTTACGGTTGGAGTAGAGCTCTACCCTCCCCAGCTCTGAGCAGGGACGTCCAAGTTCACCTGGCAAAGGCAGAAACAGAATTCAAACACCTGTCTTCTGCAAGGAGTTCCGGGGTGCCCCTCCGCCACAGCATCCCCTTGAAGAGTTTCAAGGAGCTACTGAGGGTTTAAATGAGCGGGGAGGCAGGGGGGGTTGAGAGAAGGAGAAGGGGGGAAGTTTTTCTCTTTCCTTCTCCTTCCCTCTCCTGCAGCCCTGCACCTTGATCTGACCTGGGGCGCCAGCATCCTCCTCCCTGGACTACACTCGGCCCTTGTCGTGGTCAGTGTCAGTGTTGTCTACACTGGGTGGCTGGCCTTGATTTGGCAGTGGAGGATGGGTCTGTCCTCTCAGTGACATGCGGCTCCGGGTAGTGATGAAAGTGAACCTCAAAAAAGCAACACCTCTGAAGGGCTACCTTGGTCTGGGTTGGGGCAGAGTAGATGGAGATGGGGGGCACACAAGTGAACCTTGAGCGTTTTGTCTAGACTTGTCCCGTGCTGGCTCGGCACATGGCCTCCTCTCAGCACCAGGCAGCAGAAGGAGGTAGGCAGCCTTGGGGACCTTGTGTTTGTCGCCTTGCCTGAAAAGCCACTGTAATTGCTTCTCTCTGTGGATGGGAACTCAAGCTCAAAGTCATATGGACAGCAAGCTATAGATCCAGCCTTTGAATCCAGGTCGGTCCTATTCCAAAACTAGAATTTCTGTTAGAAAATACAATAACAACTACAAGGAATGTTTCTGGAGGTCTGTGTCATGCTGTCTGCTGAGCGATTTGCAGACATCATATCACATAATCTGTAGAGTGTCCCTGTTTTGCAAAAAAGGAACCTGAAGCTGAGAAAGGTTAATACTTTTCCAGGAGTGACACAAATCCTAATTTGAGCCAGCCCCAGAGCCTGCACTCTTAACCTCTAGGCAAGGTCCCACTCACAAGGGGACCCCAAGCAGACAAGACCAAGGACTCGCATTCCACACAGGGCAGGTGTCAGCTCTGCTCGGTGGAGGCGTGAGGAGACAAGAACTTGTGGACGGACCACATGCTGAGCGACTCCTTTCCTTCCCTGCAATCACCAGAGGCAGCCCCTAGCTGCCTCAACCCATCGTTGTTACGCAGCCACCCCTGAGGAATGGAGCTCTAGGTCGGGAGGGCTGGGTCATAGTCCTTGCAGTGAGTGTGGAGCTGAGGCTTTGTAAGTAACAAGTCTGTAACAAGTGTTGCAGATGAGGACAGGAGGCCCGATGGGTCTAAGTGGTCTCTATCCCCAGACCTCTGGATTGCCATTTGTGGCTGAGAAGTTGTCTCCCAGGAGTTTGGAAAGTTGTTACTTTGAAGTTCAAGGACCTTTCAAAAGTGCCTCCACTCACCACACAATCATCTGACTTCTCTTTCTCTCCATGAGTCCCTTCTGCCCCTGACCTGCTGAGCTGAGAGAGGAGGAGAAAGCGAGCTCCCACCACCACAAAGCCCACAAGTTGTGTCCTGTGTCTCATGACACCCATTTTGCAGGTGTCAATACTGAGGTTCAGGGAAGGGCCATGCTGTAGATTTAGAATTGAGTCCCACTGGAAGGACAAGACTCTCAAACAGTAAGACAAAAAGTTCCCTCCTTCAAGATGTAGACCCTCCCGCAGGGCTCTTTCCTGTAGGAGGGAATGAAGTGGATCTGCAGTCCCTCCGGAGCTGGTTAGCCGTCAGGATCACACTTGCAGAACGGAGCTTAGACACAGTGTTTCACACACCCCTGATGACATAGAGTAATTAAATGGTAAAATTTTTATGGTTACCTTTAATTTGTGGCAGGGGATATGGCTTCCTGTATATAACAATAAGGTAAAATCCAGTTTTAAAAAACATTTAAGTAAAAGTGAACCAATTTAAGGGCAAGTATGAAATAATGAGATTTGACTTTAGAGAAATAATGACTTAAGGGGTGCTGAAAAGGTGCTCCTGGCCCTGAATTATCTCCCCTACAAGCCCATGGCAATACATGAACTTAAGATAAGGCATTGCCCATTCTGGGAAATCTCTGAAGGCTGTTGGAGCAAGCAGGTGTCTTAGGGACCGTCTAACACTTCCTGTCCGGGAGGAGGAAACAGAAGCCAGAGTTGAAGTCATAGAAGGGGAGTCATCACGCACCCTCTCAGAAGGAACCTTATTCCAACTCACTTTCCCTCTCAGACCCATGGGGTGCAGGGCTGGGCCAGTGGCCCATGCCCATGTCCACCCCAGCCAGGTGAAGCACTGGGTAAGGTTTTTAGCACAGTGGGCTTTAGAATGACCGAAGGAGCTTTGGAAAAATACAGATGTCTGGACGCCATGCCCAGAGATTCTGGTTGGGTGGTTTGATGTAGGCAGCATTCACAGAGACCGTTCTTTAAAAATCTCCCCAGCTGTCCACTCTAGACTAGAGGCCAAGGACCCCACATATTGGGTGATACAGTACTTGGGTTACCCCATCCTTCTTCTAAATTTTCTAGGCTCCCCAATACCTAATGCAGTGAGGGAGAAAAGAGAGAGAGAAGGAGGAAGTAGGGTGGAGGTGGTGGGAGAGAAGGAACGAGCAAGCAGTGGCGGGCTTTGGACCTGCGTGGCTCTGGCTTGGACATCGGGTACACCACTGATATTTACAAGAAGTGCTACCCAGAGACTCTCTTAACTTTGAGACTCAGTGACCTCATAGGTCCAGTGGTGACAATATTAATGAGTACCTTTATACACTGTAGTGAGTTTTAAATGAGATAATCCGTGGAAAGGGCTTAGCATGATGCCCAGCATATGCTGAGCACTCGACGAATGCTAATTCCTAGCATCATCACCTTTATCACTCCAGCCAGAAGCCAGAATGATCCTGTTGTTAAGAGAAGCTAGGGACCGAAGTTGGAACGTTCTTCGGGGCAGAGGAGGAGTTCATTAAATGCTTCGGAATTAAGATGAGCAGGAGCTGAGGAAGACAAGACTTAATTCCCTTGCATACCCGTGGGAAGGGGTCTCTTTCGGAGATTTGCATTGGCTTTAGTTGATTGCAATTACGCTGTCCTTCGTCATGCTGAAAATAAAATGAAACCCTAACAAAGTTCCAGGTTTAATTGAAATTTCCTGGGATCTGTTATTACATCGCTGTGATTGTTCTGTGCCACTAATGAGCCTGTGCTAGCTGATTATCCAAGTGTCTCTCCAGTCACTGTTCCATTATTGCATTATTAATGATCAGATATGATTGTCACAGCTGACGGCTTGAACATCAGACAGGCAGAGACAAGTCAGCAAGCCCAACAGATGGACAGATGGCCAGGGTGGGGTGGAGTGGGGCCAATGGGCAGGGTGTGCAGGCCAACAACCTGGTACCCAGAGCAGGAGGGGGAAAGGGTGCGGATGCCAGTGTGATGGAGAACCCAACTGAGGGGCCAGGGCTGTGCTGAAGATGGCAGGGGTGCTGGGTGTGGGGGCAGCACACCTCCTGAGAGGTCAGGACCTGAGGAGCTGATGAGAGGAACTCTTCCCTGCAAGTCGGTGACTTCTAGGAGTCATAGTTCTCCATTGTCAGCTCACCTGGAGAAAAAGTCTGTGGGTCATGATAAACAAACGAAAGCGAACATGGCTTGATTAACAAAGTTAATGAGAAAATGGGAAAAGCCCATGTAAAGGGTAGAGATGGGGAGAAGCTAGAAGGGTCCCTCTTCCTGTGCAGGCCTGAGTGTTCATTTCAAGGAGATGCTGGGGTCTCTCTCCCTCTCTGGTGAGCCCACGCCTCCAGATGGGAGCTTACATTGCAGTAAGAGAGGGCTGGTGGCCCTGGAGGGGGCAGCCGTTTGTCCTGGACACTGTGGGGGAGACCAGGGCTGGATGGGATGACCTCAACAGAGCCCTCCTAGCCCAGTTTTTAACCAGAAGACCTGGAAGGGAACCCATGTGCTGTTGCTATGGGAGAAGTTTGAAGAGTTTTCTGGAAACTGCCAGAGTTGGCCCAAACTCCTGATCTTCCTTAGAGATGGAAATAAGCTGGGTTCCAAGGGTCTGACTGAGGAGAAAAGCCCCAGACCTCCCAAGCCCTGTGTGGGCAGGAGGCCCATTAAAATCTAGAGAGCCTACAAGCAACCCAGCTTGGTTTCCCAGCATGCCACCCTGTGTGCCCCACCCACATGATTCCCCCGCCTTTCAGGAGGCGTCCCTCCCTGAAAACACCAGACAGGATGAGGTCATATTAGGCACTCGAAGGCTGCCAAATTTCATTCTTCTAAGATTGGCATCGTGCTAACATGAAATGCAAGCCAGGAACAGGAGAGAGGACAGGGATAGACTGACGAGATGGGGAGGGAGAAAGCCCACGAGCAGGAGAGAAGGAATTGACATTTGAACATGGTTTTGCAATCGGAAAATTGATCCCAAGGCTGCCCCCTCCCCCGGTGACAGGTGTGGGAGCTGCTGCAGTTTCTCAAAACCCATGGTGGGGGCCACCTGTTCCATTCCCCTTGCTGCCTCCGGCTCGCTGTCTCCATGGCAAGGAGGCGAATGGCTGGGGGCCCCTGCAGCCATGGTTTCCCTGGCAACCCTCAGGTGGCAGCCCACCCCGACCGCACATACTGGTTGGTCCTGGCCACCGCTGTGCTGCAGAGCTATTTGGAGCCACGGAGGCCTCTGCCCATGTAGCCTCCCACAGTCCCACCAACAGGCACACAGGTGCCCCTTCCATGCGCTCCTGCCTCCGCATGTGGGCTCTTGGCTGAACCCGTACAGCCTACGGGGGTCCGGGCTGGCCAGCCAATCACAGAGACGTGCTTGTGGAAGGCATGACGAAGGCAGAGGCCCTTGGGTAGGTGTAGCCTGGACACCTTTTCTTCCAGTCCTCGGGGAAGACTGAGGAGCTCCCATCAGGAGGACTGTATGTTTCTCCTTCTGCTTGCCCTATGACCCCAGGCCAGTCCATGATAAGGTGTGTGATGAACACAATGGTAGTAACACCACCTCGCCTATCCCTTGTCCTCCCTGAGTAAGCAGAAGAGCTGTTGCTGTCATCTCCAATCCACAGAAGTAGAAGCCGAGACCCAGACAGGTTAAGAGACCTGCTCAAGGCCATGCGGCTGGAAGTGGCATTCAGACCCAGTATGCTGGGAAAGGTCTGATCCCAGGGAGTCTGGGAGGATCTTTGTCCCCATGGGCTGGTCTTGATCTTACCATGTGTAGACAGGATGAAGGTTGGAGACAGGGAAGTACCTGCCCTTGGGAGGCTTCTGGGGGGATGCAGGACAATGCCGGTGTGTGCGTACCTGTGCTCGTGTGTGCCTGCAGGCTGCCTGCCTGTGTTTTGTAGGCTCGTGAAGAACCAGAGGTTGGGGGGGTCCTGCCTTGTCAGGGGATTGACTGTGTCAAGGCCTGGAGATGGGAAGGCAATGGTCCTCTGGAATTGGGGTTTTCCTGCCCGCCCCCGAACCTGCTAGGACTGAGACCACCTGCAATGGGCTGAATGTTTTTCCCTTTCCAAATTTATACGTGGAGCCCCTCATGCCCAGTGTGAAAGTATTAGGAGGTGGGACCTGGGGGAGATGACTGAGTTTACCTGAGGTCATGAGGATGGAGCCCCCATCATGAGATTTGTGCCCTCAGTAGAAGAGGAAGAGAGACCCAAGCTCTGTCTTGGCGTCCACGATGTTCAGATACAGCAAGAAGGTGGTTCTCTTGAGAGCCCTTGCCAAGAACCAAGGTTGCTGGCATCTGAAACTTAGACTTCTCAGCCTCTGGGACCGTGAGACAGGAATGTCTGTGGCATGTTGGGGCGGCCGGAATGGATGAAGACACCACCCGTATTCTTTTCAGTTCCCACCATGATGCAGGAGCCTGGAACTCTGAGGGTTCCTCAGAGCCAGGAGGGAGAGGGCAATTCCTGGTTCAGATCCCCAAGGCCTGAGCTGGGCAGAGCCCAGAGGTGAGGGGCTGAAGTCTGGGAAGCAAGGGGGTTACTCTGGGCTGTACTGAAGTCCACTGCAGAAGCAGGGCTGGGGGGGACAGAGGCATTGGGATGAGGAAGGGGAAGAGCTCAAGGCGCTTGCTTCGCAGGCATGGAGCTGAGGACGAGTTCAGGGGAGGTGCTGTGGCTTTTCTGGCTCCTCTCCCAGGCAGCTGTCCTTGGCGGCAAGCAGGTACCTAGGGGAGGTTCCCGGAGCACCATGGAGGAGGGGTAAACAATCCCAGCGGGCAGCCGTAGGCAAAGGGAAGCCCCAACCCCATAAACACAGAGCCCTGCACTGACTCCAGCCCAGCAACTTTTTTTTTTTTAAAGATTTTATTTATTTATTTGATGGGGAGAGACATAGGGAGAGAGGGAACACAAACAGGGAGAGGGGGAGAGGGGGAGGCAGGCTTCCTGCGGAGCAGGGATCTTGATGCGGGGCTCGATCCCAGGACCCTGGGATCATGACCTGAGCCGAAGGCAGACGCTTAATTACTGAGCCACCCAGGTGCCCCAGCCCAGAGACCTTGCAGCCTCCGCACTGTGGTTTCCAGCGGGGCTAGACTCCGCCCCCCACCCCCAACTCGGAGAAGGACCCTCCTCCCCAGGACTCCCCACACTGTGCCTGTCACTTCTGGCAGCTACCTGCCAGCTTCTTTCCACATCTCAGTCTTTGTCAGGAAATTTAGATTTTCCCGGGTGTGTTCTATGCCAGGGAATGTAATTAACCTCGTCTTAGGTGATCCTTAGCCCAACCCTGTAGTGCCAGGAGGGCAAGACTAAGCTCATTTCACTGGGAAACTGAGGCTTGGGGACTTTGGGTGAATTGATCCCCCAAGGTACTGGCTCCCAGGAGTCAGAGCTGAGATGTGAACCCTTTGATTTCAAGTCCTACATCCTGTTTCCCTGATAATTGGCCACAGCTCCAACAATATCGCAGTCCCTTTTTACTGTGGATGAAGGAGATAGCTCTACAACCCCTAGCAAATGCTGCAGCAGCCCTGGGCCTGGGGCTGGCCAGAAGTCTGATGGGGGAGGCCTGGTGCCACCTCGTGCCCCTCTGACCTACCCGCTGCCCACCCCTCAGCCAGCTGCTCGGCTCAGAGTAGAGATCGGGAAGATCCCTCAGTCCCTGTCACCTGGCCTGTCCCCAACATTTCTGCCCCGGTCTGGAAATGTTGAGTTGATTATATTCTGTGCTCAATCACCAGATATAATCAATCTGTAATTAAGAGCATCCCCCTGCCCTTTCCAAGCTTTCCTTAGCCTCCCGCTCCTTCAAACTCCTCTGCCACCACCATCCCCCTCCCACCTGCCCTTCCAGCATGGAATTGTTTTAATGAGATTTCTCTGTTACAAATGACAAGTTTGTAATAATTATATTTTGTGCAGCAGTCGTGGTTTAAAAATGATTTAAAGCAGGGAAGGCTCCCAATTTATTAGGCGTCAGATTTTCTGTGGTGAACTTTTAACTGGAAGCCACATTGAGACACGGAGGGGGCCATCTCTGCCGCCCTGGGATGAGCAATAGTCCTGAAATATTGACGGCCTGCAGAGGGGAATGGGATTTAACTGCTATTAAAATAAATGAACCTCCAAACAACAGCTTGGCTGTCCTGGGTGTCCTACACACCCTGCCCCACTCCTTAGCAGAGGGAAGGGACACAGGCCAAGGAGGCACAGGGGAGCGCGAGGGGCCGCCCCCCAGAGTGGGGAGGGGAAGAGAGCCTTGACCTCTGGCAGCATTTCCACACAGGACTTCGAGTGCCGAGGAAAGGCGTCATCATATGCACCTGTAGACCCCCTTTAAAAAATTCACAAAGAGCTGTGGTGAACACCGGTGACTAGGTAGTGTCTGACTTTGGGATTAAGCTGAGTTCAGATATGAGGTGCGCTACTTTGTACCTGCGTAGAGCATTTACGGCCTGTGGCCCCCCATCCCCTCCCCATCATAACCTCTCCATCCTCACTGCGTGTCTAGCCATGTGGGGACCCCTGGAAGGGTTTTAACCCGCACAATTTGCTCTTTGGGCGCTTTCCTCTGGGGTGGTGGAACGCTCCAGCGAAAGCCTCACCACAGTCATCAGCAAAACACAGAGCTTCCAGCTGCATCTTTGGCCCAAACGCTGTTGAGACCTGTCACAAGTTCCAGACTCTTCTGTACCACGGATGAGAACGGCGATACTGCTCTATTGACATGCCTGCCCTGGGGGGGGGGCTGGTGAACAGGGGCAAGACCTTTCCTCTCCGCTTGCCCCGTCCCTGCACAGAGCCTGGTCCAGGGTAACTGCCCGGTGCATGAAGGACGGTCCGAAGGGACTTCGAAGCTGATGCCACAGGGAATCGTTTCTGTCCTGGTTTTCGTTTCCTTCAGTGGTCCTTCTCTTCCAGACATTCTGGGAGAGCAAATCTGTCTTTCCCGTGTGCCTACTCCCCAGCCCCACACAAACCCCTTTCCTCCTGGCCCCCGACGTGTAGCCGTTGGCTTTCTCTTTACCAAGTGATTGTTTTTCCGCATCTCCACAGCTGTGTTCTAGAGCAGTCCTGTCTGACCCTTATCCCACCACGCCCCTCTCTAGTGCTGGTTCCTCCTGCCCCTGCACCCATCCTGTCAGCTCCCTCCTAGACTTGGGTCTCCTCCCAGCCAGCCTCTCCCCCTGCCACCCGGAGAGATCTTTCCGAATTGATGGCTTACCGTGTGGATCCCGAGCTTAAAATCCTTCAGAGGCTTAGCATTACCTTTTCTCCAGTGACAGTAAATATTTATCAACTACCTACTGTGTCCCGGCACTCTGGGTAAAGTCCCAAGTCCGGGCCTGCACACCAAGTCCTTCATGGTCTGGCCCCACCCGGTGCCCCCGTCCCACCCCAGCCCAGTGTGCTAAGTGCTCTGACCTTCCTGGGCCAGCGTGTTGGCTCTCCACCTCCTTCCTGTGACACGAAACCTTCTCCCCCTTGCTCCATCCATCCCTCCTGGCTTCCTTACCTCGTTTTCTAAGACAGTTCTGGTATCCCTTCCCCCAAGAACCGTTTCCAGTCACCAGGCTAGGTCAGATGTTCCAAATGCCCCCCAGGACACCACTTCTCAGCCTGTATTCTACCCATGACAACCATTGGTCCCCTCCCCTCTGTGAGCTCTCGAGACAGGGCCACATCCTATGCCCAAGCACAGTAGGGTCTCACGATACTCCTTCTGAATGAACACCTACCTTCCTTGATGGCTGTTTATAAGCTGTTTCATTATTTTTGAGTTTCTTTTTGATACATGTTCTGCAGCAGGGACAAGCCCACTGAAGAATAATGACAGCCACATTTTATGAAGTGCTTTACCGTTTTGTCACGTATCTGCTAATTTCCGAACCTTCGTGATCTCATGAAATCCTCATTTGGTGAGGCAGGTGCTATTAAGCATTATTATTTCCATTTTACAGATAGGTAAACTGAGGCTCGGAGAGGTTAACTGCTGAACACTTGCACGTGAACCCTTGTGTCCAATTCCAAAGCTTGGCCGCTTGAGCGCTGGGCCACAAATGCCACCTACCCCCCCCTGCCCTGGATTAACCTACCTGGCCTCCCTCCCTGGGGAGGAGTCTCAGGTCCCCCAGCATCTGAGCTGAGGCTTGGCGTCTACTGTGCTCTGGCTACTGTCCCTCTATGTCATGCATACTGTGCACCAAGCAGCAGAGGGAAGGCTTCTCATCCCAGTCCAGGCTGTCTCCTTTCTGGGAGCAGCCCGGCCATGGCCTGGAGGACAGTGAGGGAAAGGGGAGGAGGAACCATGGTCGTCTTGCCACTGGCTGGCTGTTGAAGGCTGGTGGGCTAGAGGGTTTGGGTGGGTGCAGAGCTTTGAGGACCCCTGGGAGACTCTGTTGATTTTGGCTGGAAGTCTGTGGCGGAGCTAAGTGCTAGAAAGCTCCCATGAGAGGGGCGCGGGAGGCCGGGGCTGCTGCAGTGGACCTGCTTCTCTCAGCACCGGCACTGTGATCATGTCACTTAGCAGGGCTCCTGCAAGATGGGCCGAGCAGCCAATCACCACCCGGTGGGGGGCCCAGAACAGTGAAATGGGGAGGAAAATGCTTCAAAGCTGCCTTCCCAGCTAGAAATTCCTCGGGGAAGCAAGTTCCAGAACCTTCGAAGCAGCATTTTCTTTCTGCCTCACTTCCAGGAAGGAAAAGCGCCCTGGGCTCTGGGTGGGGCTGGAAAGGGCCACCCTGCTGCTGGAGCAACCCAGGTGGGCCTGCAGCTTCTGGCTTCCTGATAGATTGCCTTGGAAAGTAAGATTTGATTCCGAGAAACAGGAATCCAGGTGTTTCAGAAACCCTCCAGGGGGAAGAGTTTGCCCCAAAGGTTATGATACTATGGTTATACTACCCCTAGTGCCTGTTCGGGGCTTGCACCTGAACTTGATCAAACCAACATGGCGTAGAGCAGGCAGCTTGGGGAGCTTGCTGAAATGCAGACTCTGACTCCTCGATCTGCCGCGGTGCCTGAGAGATTGCATTTCTCACCAGCTCCCAGGTGTGTGGGTTCTGCGGGACATAGTAACTTCACCATTTCCTCCTGCCTGTGAGACCTGGGGCTTATTATTCAATCTCTGCAGGGCTCAGTCCCTCATCCATAAAATGGGGCAAAGAACAGCCACCTGTTAGGCCACTGAGGGGGCCGAGGAGATGACATAGGGGAGGAGGGGAGATGCGTGGAGCCGGTGTTCAAAGCGTACGTCATGTCTTCCCTTGCTCAAAGTGCTTTTGCATTCTTTCATTCAAGCCCATGGAGGAAGCGCAGGAGAGGCTGTGCACCACGCTTTACAGACGAGGACTCACTCACAGTGACTTAGTGGCTGAGGTGCGTGAGGCCCTGGGATTCCTGCCCCAAGTTCTGTGTTCTTTCCGCTACAGCACGTTCCTTCACAGGCAGAGCAGAGATGGACGTGTCCGCCCGATGAAGAGCAAGTTGGTACCTACAGTTTGAATCCTGACAATACGGCAGAAATCCATGGAGGGCTTTCACTGGGCAGCCAGCCACGGCTGGCCTTCTGGAATCCTGGGGGAGAGCTCGGCGCTTGGAAGACGATGTTCCCATTACGTGGCTCCCCTCTGGGCCTGCTTGTGCATTGATCCCAATAAGCATTCAGGAAAGAACAAATGCTTGGACCATCTTCCCTCACAAGCAAGAAAGCAAGTGGGTGAGAGATGAAAGGTAACGTTTCCGCTCTTTCCTGTTGACTCGCAAGTCTTTTCTCCTTGGCCCCAGCTATCACTGGCTTTAGTAGAGGCAGGGCCCAGAGAAGAGGCAGTCCTGGCCAGGCTGGAGAGCTGGCTACCACAGCTCTGTGGAGGTTGGAATAATCCAGCACATTCTTCCCATCCTCCCAGCCCATCCAGCCATGTGTGGTCTATAGCTTCTCAACCATGCTGCTCCCTGCCCTGGACAAGGCTCGGGGAAACCCGGCTGGGGCCCCTGCAGCCTCTTACACACGGTTCCCAATGCTTCCCCTTGGCACAGTTGTTAGTCTTGTTGGTCTGAAAAGCCAGTGGAGGCTCCAGATATAGCAAAGGGCACATTTGATTCTAGTGACTGTGTGACTCTAGTCAGTGTGTGACATTTGGGTCACATCAAGGCCTCCAATTCCCATTGGGCAACTTGTGTGTGATGGTTCCCGAAGGCCTTCCACGTGGGGTCTTTGTCGTTATATGGAGGCAGGAAAGTGACTCCTGTGTGCCCAGAGGCTGCTGAACAGCAGTGAGCGCTCAGTTACTGGGGTGCCAAGTGGAAGACTTGCCTCGTGTCTGTCCGGCAAGACCTTTCTTGATGGATTTTCACAACTTCTCTCAGAAGTGGATGCTGTCTTCGTGTTATAGATGAGGGAATGGAAGTAATGCGTGGCCTTGTGCCTTCGGACATTCGGAGACTCACAAGGCATTAGGGTTTCTATTCCTCAAGACTGTCCAGAGTCTCTTGGACCTTCTTTGTAGGGAATCCTCAGGATTATAGGAAAGGAAGGAAAGATGAAGACTGGATTTGTTGCAAAGTCCATGACATTGGCAGGTTTTCTAGAAGAAACATCCAGGCCATTTCCTTTCTGACCATGAGTTCCAGAAAAGGGATGTCACAGCCCCACTGAGCTCCTTCCAGCAGGTAAGGGGCTTTTGGAATATTCCACTAGAAGGGCCTGGCTATAGATGGGCATCAGGATGCCCTGCAATTGTAGATCACTAGCACCCCTGCTATTATCCCATGACTGAGTTGCTTCCAACCCCACCCAGGCAAAGGCCTGGTGTTCCAGGCCCATCACCAGCTTAATGAGCGAGGCTGGCTCAACGTACCATTATAAAGCACTCGTTGGATCCTCAGGACTCCAAGGTAGGGTGGCGTGGGTGTCAAGAAAACCGAGGAAAAAAGCGTAAGGCATTCTGCTTTAGTCACAAGAAAGTGGGGACGGCAACCAGACTCTTCCAGATTTGCTTCTTGTATGTTCCCCAGGACACCTGACAAAATGCAAATCACGTCTATGGACGTAATCTCATTTTCATTTCATAACAACCCTGAGAGGCAGACAAAGGTCAGTAATCAAATCCCCATTTTACAGATGGAGAATCCGATGTGCTCACGCCGTGCCCAGATGGTTCTGCTGGGGGAAGCAGGGAGGGCAGGTTAGATGTCAAGAGAGGCAGGGCAGGGCAGAAGCTGTGTGTCCATTCAGACCTAGGGACCCTATTTAGAAACCTCCTCGCTACAGCATTCTTACCATTTTCACAGAAGTCTGTTAATTAAATTAATTATCTTGTTAATAGGCTTTGTGGTGGGGGGGGGTCCCTGGGGGCAGCGCGAAGATCTAGACAAGATGCAGGAGGGAGCGGCTAACTTCTCCCCGTCTCCCCTCCCGGACAACTAAGGTGCCTACTCCTGGTTGGGCATCCTCTCCTGCCTCCCTGGAAATAGCATCCTCGTTGCCAATGAATGTGTTTTATCACCGTCCTTGACCTGGAGCGGGAGGGCTGCATGGGTAGCATGTGGAGTATGGAGTGGGCATGCCTGTGTAATTTACACGGGTCTGTGTGCACGAGTGAGCATAGCTATCACGGACCTGTGTGTGTGTGTGTGTGTGTGCGCACGCGCGTGCATGCAGTGCTGTGTGTGAGGTCACGTGTGCACCTGTGACCACTGGACATGGCCCCCCCACCTGGGCCCCTACTTGGCATACAGCTGTCTCCTTCAGCCCTGGTCTTGTCTTATCCCTGTGGCCCGCTGTTTCGGTGAGTGTCAAATGCGAACATCAACTCCACAGCATCTCCTTTCCGGGGAAGCCAGGACGGGCAGGTAATTTATCAGACATTACTTAAAATAGTCCTCCAGCCTCTTGCTCCCTCTCTCGATGCTGTCTGATTCTCAATTGTTTCTTCTTTCTGTCTCCTGTTTTTCTGCGCCGAGATTGACAGCCCCCTGCTAATACAGCCTTAGAAACACCAGGTGCTGGTGGAACCGACACCTCATTCCGCCTCAGCCTCCGTTCCACTGCTAACCGCTCCAAGGCTGACTCAGGCGTCACTGCGGTGGCTCCTGTCTGCGCTTCTGCACGGCGGGCTGATGGATGAGGCCGCATCCCCCGCACTGCAGAACACTCAGGGACCAGGGGCACATGCACAGTGATCTGCTGAGTTATGGACTAGCTAATGAGACTCCTCCTGACACCAGCAAGCCTGTTCCTGCCCTCATTTTGCACTGTTCCCAGTTCTCTCGCCTTTCAAGCGGACCCGTGTCTTGTGACCCTACGAACCAGTCCGCTGTCCTCTTAAGAGATTTAAAAGAATGAGATGAATTTGCATTCTCAGTCATCTCCACTTCCAAGATGAAGGAACCAAGGACAGCTAGGGGAAAGAGAGTTCTATTATCGGGATATAATGGTGTTGGAGTAGCTACTGTTTGCCAAGTGCTATGCTAGGTGCTTGAAGCTATTGTTTCATTGCATTCAGTGTGATAGGTAGCATCTCTGTGTAGAGAGAACTGAGAACAAGAGCCACCTGAGACTCAGAAGAGTTAAGTAGCCTGCCCTAAGTCAGTGCCTTAGAGTTCATGACGGCAAGCAACAAAGACTGACTCTGGCTAACTTAAACAGAGAAGAAAATTTGGGGGAATGATGCTGATGCTTACAGAATGTATGGGAAGCTTAGAATACACGCATGAGCCAATGGCTGAGTGAGGGTCAAAAGTCCCTCAAGAGTCCGTCAGGAGACCGCTGGACATTGGACATTGGACACTGGATGTTGGATGGCACTTAGGCCACTGCCAAAATACATTTCAAATGAGTTCTGTGCCTTTATATCCTTATCTTAAAATCCAAAGTGCCAGGTGGTATCATCTGAAGGTTAGTAGGTCATGCTGTCAAGGTCAGGGTACATTTAGTGGATCCTGGCTCCTACCAAGAATCACTTGATGGGCTCCCAAATACAGAAAGGGGGTTGTAGAACTGAGCTGCCAGCACCTAATGACCTAGCAAACCAGACCGGTGTTCCCAGCCACCACACAGCGGATGAGGCGTTGAGCGAGCACAAAGCCATGTCTTCCTGGCTCCAAGTCACGTGTTTTCTTCACCACCACCATGCTGATAAAGTTCAAAATATTGAACACCTGGTGGGACACCAACTCTGGTCAATCTGAATCAAAAACCACCAGAAATAAGGGTTCTTCCATGGCAATGGCCAACGCTGATTATCCATTCTACACACAAAGCAAAATTAGAACTCAGGCCTCTTGGATGCCTAGGAGCACATGCTGTTGGGAATGCTTCCCAGACTTTTCCATAGAAAAGGAAAATACTTGATGGCACGCTGGGGTCAACTTGAGACAACTGAGAAGGGGGGAGTGGTGAGGAGGGAGGGAGGGGTAGAGTAGGGGGAGATGCATGGCTTGGTAGGGGAAGGCTTGTTGTATTTTCCTTACATTATATTGTTATGGTATAAAAAAAAATACAATCCCTCTGAACTCCAGGCTTTGATAGCCAACCACCTGCTGGACGTCTCCACTTCCAAGTATAATAGATAACTCAGAAATGGCTTATCTATATCTGAACACCTGCCACCCACCCTCCCTGCCACCCGTTCCACCATTACCACCAGCTTACTGTATCTGCTGTCTCTCCCAACCAAGTCAAGGGTCTTGTTTATCCTTCTAGTTGCTCAAGCTAAGATCTGCGGAGTCACCTTTAACTGGTGCTTTCAGATTCTGCATCCTCGACACATTCTACGGATGTATCTATTCTGTAGGATGTATGTACGCAGGCTACCTTGGAAAATCCTCTGGCCTCTGCCTTTGGAATACATTCACAAACTAACCACTTTCACCGCTCTCATTTTGTTCTAAACCATTGTCACTTCTCCTCTGAATTCTTATAATAGCTTCCTAACTAGTCTGCCTACTCTGATCTTTACCCCTGCAGGCTTTTCCCAATACAATGACCAGGGTGGTCCTTGGAGAGTGTCAGATAATGTCACTTTTCTGTTACCAGCCCCAGATGCCTCCCCAGTTCACTCAGAGTGAAGAGAGGCCTTATTAAAATGTCCCACAAGCCCCCTTTTAATCTGTCCTCCATCACCTCCCTAACCCCACCTTCAACTACTCTCTTACACTCACTCCTCTCCAGCCACAGAGGCCTCCTTGCTGTTCTCTGAACATGCCAGAAGTGCTCTGCCTCAGGGTCTTTGCACCTGGTCTTTCCTCTGCCCAGATGTCTGTATGGCTTACTTCCCCACTTCTTGCAAATCTTTGCCTGAATGTCACCTTCTCGATAAGGCCTGCCCTGACCATCCTATTTTCTCAATCTCTTGTATTCTGCGCGATTTTTTCCCTTAGTACTCATCACCTCACATACTATATTATATTATTCCCTTTTCTTTGCCTCGCTCCACTAAAATAAAAACTCCAAAGGACAGAGGTCTTTGTCTGTTTGTTCAGGGATCTATTCCCCAAAGAGGGAATATTGCCTGGCTCTCCAATCCTATTTGTCAAAGGAGTGAATAAAAATACAAAATATTAGGGATGGTATTAAAGAAGTTAAATTTGCAGAGAATTTAGATTTTGGAAATTCAAAAACGTTTTCTAATTTTTAGATGGTAGTTTAATATTGTTTCCATGAACATAACCTTTTGCATTGGGTTTTCTGTTTGAAATGCCTCCATGCAATTCCTGTCCCAGGTGTTCAATACAGATCTCTTCAAATTCTTGATAATCTTCATTGACAAGAAACTTCAGACACAAGAGTCAGCGGCACATTCAACATTTCACGGCTGTTGAAATTATATTCGAAGCCTCTCGGAGAGCTCTGCCTTTTCTTTCGTTGACAAATGTAATGTTAAAATGCCTTGTGATGGTGCTAATGGATTTGAATGCTATGCACCTTTTTCATATCTAGTTTCTAAAACCATGCCGAGGCCCTAATTCGGAGGAGGTGTGTGCATCGTGAGAGCGGTCGCCCTGCAGCTTTGCTTGGATGCCACCGAAAGGGCGCACGAGCTCTAAGTGTTTAGAAGCATTCAGTAATTGTGAGGATACACGGCTGAAGCGTATGGTGTAGAGACACTAGACAGAAGTGCGTCTACCAGCAGCCCCGCCCACCCTTCCCGCCACCCTTCCCCGCCCAGCCCTGTCTAGCCACACCGCACCGTGGGTGGGGTCTATGCCACGCACTGGGGCGCTCCAAACCCAAACTCTCCCAGCAGCTAAACGGCAGTGGCCCGTTCTGAGCAGGCAATTCGAGTGGCTGGCCAGGTAGACGAGCATCTGCCTCCTGGGCCAGGCTGAGCACGTCCCGGCATGGCAGCCAGTGATGGAGCTGCTGGGCGTCACTGCTGGGAGGACCATAGGACACACTGTCATACCCTACTCCGCTCCTGCTGTTTTCCATGCCCCTGGCAAGGGCACTCCAGCAGCCCCACCCCAACAGTCTGTCTGCAGAGCTTGGAGACCGACTAGCAGCTCATCAGTGCGGTGTGGCCCACTGTTTAGGACACTCTACTTGGGAACCCTGGGGCTGGCGTCCCACTGGGACGCTAACCAGCCTGGGCAGGTCACCTCACTTCTCCGGACTTAGGTTTCATCATCTGTGAATGGGGAGTTTGGATAAAATTAACGCTTCTCAAATGCCTGCTGTGGATCCCGAGGATTCTGGGAAGTGCCTCGAGGATGACTGGTGCAGAAGGAGATGTAGGAAGGGTCCAAGTGCGAAAGACTTTTCCTCATGTCCTTCTTCAACCAGAACATGTCCACTTGGATCCGTCTTCGATACTGACATTACCTTGGATGATCTTGATAAGAAGAGAGCTTTCTCTGGATAACATAAAAGCTTGAAAACCAGTGTACCTATCTCTCACTCCTAGGCCCCCTACTTCCCCTTGTCCCTCTGTTCCAGGGGAAGATCATTCCTAATGAATTTTAATCAGTGTATTACTGTAAATAAATGTCATCTCTCTTTAATAAAAGTAAGACCAAGAATTTCCAAAGTGGCTCCTCATGGGATTTCTTGATACAGTGGGGTGGATGGCCGTGTATGTTGTCTGTGTCTAAAAGTCTTCTTTCCTTTGGGATCGTACAAGCTGGCTTCGGCTAACCCTCACCTGCTAACCTAACACTCAGCCTCTGGGCAGGGACGGAATTCTCCTCTTTCCTGCATAGGGAAGACAAACTTGGAACTTGGTCCAAATACTACTTTACAAAACGTCAGGGAATGGCCAAGGGGGAGACTGGGATGCAGCTGGGCTCTTTGGTTCCGGCTCTGACCAGCCCTCCAGGGCTTGAAGGCCCCATCCTAGCCCCATCGGTTTCAAGAGTTCTGTATCTCTGGATTTTCCTCCACGGGGCAGACACCATTTTAGTGACCATCATTCAGCAGAGCTCAGAGAAAATATTTACTATCCTCAATATCGTGGCCCATCACATGTATCCGAGTCTCCCTCACAAAGGCAGGTTTCTTGGGGTGGGGGGGAGACCCTCTTTCTCTTCGGTAGCCCTTTTTTTCCCTGGCAAGATGCCACCTTCTTAGAGGCATTCCCCACAGCTAAACTCTATGACAACCGCCCAAAGATTTCTCCCAAAAGATGTGTCTGGGCATTAACCAGGGCTGTTCTCTTTGCAAATGCTGAAGCATGGGGGTTGGAGTAATTTTTTGATACTCCACAATGTGATGAGGGCCCAGAGGGGATTTATATGTGGGGCCCTGGATGGACTCCAGGGCTCTTGGTCTATCCAGGGCCCTTTCCCAAGGCATCTGTGGAGAGGGGAGAGAGAATGAATGGGCTCCAGAGCTCTTATCTGTCCCTTGAGACAATCAGAGCAGTGAGTTTGGGCAGAGGTAGGGTTGAGCACCTCACGATCACCCCCAATACCTCTGTCCAGAGTTCAGATCCCACAGGGATGGCTTTGTTTTGGACAAAGACAGTCTGGCCCTTCAGGCACCTTCAGCCCACACATATTCTCGATGACAATTGTAGCTTGCAAAAGCTTAGAGACAAAAATGCAGAGAATGTCAGAGCCCAAGGCGAATCTTTCCTAAGACTCTAAGATTTGCATGAATACTTTTTGTTTGCTTATTTATCCTATTGCCTAAATTAGAAGTGAAAACCAGAACAAAGAAACAAGAGACATTCCTCAGGAAGGAATTACCTACATAGGCTTAGCCTTGGGGTTTGATCTTGCCAAGACAGTTTGGAGTGCGTCATGGTATTGCAATGCATGAAATATCCCAGGTCCCCCTTTCATCTGCTGGCTTTGAGGGCTGGGAGAAGTCCAATTCTGAAGGAGGAGGGAGCTGGCCCTTTCTGGGTTTCTGGGGTCACTAGAAGTCTTCCTGGATTTCCAAAGGCAGATTTTCGTCCTTCAAATATCCATTCCAAGCCCTCATCCCATGGGGAAAGTGGCTGGGAAATGGGAGAAGGAGGGTGCCAAGGAAGGTTGCTGAATGAGGCTAAGGTCCATCTCCCACCATCCTTTTATCCCAGTCGGAGGCCACGTCTTTTGAGTCCTGCCTGCTCAGATGTGACCTGGAGGGGTGCAAAGAAAAGTCCAGGGCAGTCTGTCAGAAGACTGACTTCTGCTTATTCCTCCTGTCTGCTCTTGGGCAGGGTATCTCAATTCTCTGAGCCTCTGTTTTGTAAAGGAGAAGTCTGAAATGGAAGCGGGGGGAGTCACTCCCATCGGGAGAGCCCGTTTCAAAATGGACCTGGGAAGCCGTGAGGGCAGTGAGGCTTATGCATGTCTACCCCTGCACAGAACATGAACTTCAACTCTATAGTTTGTTACCAAACCTCAGTATCTTTCTTCTTGTAGCCCTAGACAGCAAGCTGCAAATCCAACAGATATTAGACTCTTTGAGCTAATCATAATTTTGCCAAATGATTTATGTAAGCCTTCTTGGCATTCCCCTTTTTGCCTTTCAAGACCCTCTGCTTCCCCCGCCCTGCCCTCCGCAAAGCACTATCTGAGTTTTTCCCCTGAATCTGTGTCTCCCCAGATGGCAATTCCAAAGACCCCAATAAATTTTGTTTGCCTTGCAGCCTCCTTGCAAATTTTGTTTGACAGCTTCCTCCTATGTGAAATAGGAATAATAATATCCCATTATTTTCTTCTTACAGTGCTAGTAAGAATCAAATGAGATAATGCTTATAGTCTACGGCCATACCACCCTGAACGCGCCCGATCTCGTCTGATCTCGGAAGCTAAGCAGGGTCGGGCCTGGTTAGTACTTGGATGGGAGATAATGCTTATAAACAGCTCTATGAAGTGATAAATACTTTACAGAAAGTTTCCACTGTGTGTGTGTGTGTGTGTGTGTGTGTGTGTGTGCGCACATGTGCATTAACGTATGTATTATATATGATCCATTGGGACAGAGAGAGAACTGGCTTCCCCAAGATGTCATTCCAAGTGTCCCATCTAAATTGCTACACAGTGGGACTGGAGAAGATCAGAAGAGCACAAATACCTTCTAGCGAGAATTAATTGGGGTAGGAAGGGTTCAGGAGGTAGGCTAGCCTTTGAAGTAACTGCTCTCACTCTGTACCCTGGTATCAGAAGGAAAACAAGAGACCAGAGGTGTAGCTGGGCTCTGACACCTGGAGGAGGGGGGTTGGGGCAGGGACTGTGCCTAGACTTTCGGTCTGGAAAGCAGCTCTGCCGACTCATTGCTTCACTTTGACCAAGCGTCCTCTACCTTCCCATCGCCGTTCTAAAGGTGCCAGGAGGAACAGACACCTGCTCTGCCCTGTCCTCTCGTTCCCCTCCCCCGCCCCCAACTCGCAGTCAGGTTTCTGGGAGAGAACTGAATTCAGCTCCACAAGGATTTATCCCACCTCTCCTACATGGCTTCACATTTTTGACGGTATTCTCCGGTGGACTAAACTCAGATCGATTACCTTCCTTTGATTCTCACCATAACACTGGAAGGCAGGTAGCCGATAAATTAGTATCCTTAATTTCCAGAAAGAGAAAATGAGACTCAGGAATTACATGACTTGCCTAAGGGTGCTGGGCTTGCAAGAGCAGAGCCAGAGCTCACATTTAGGGCTTCTGACCATGCTTGAAGCCCTTAGCAGCTTGCCTGGGTTTGCATCTCACTCCTTACCAGGGCGTGGGAAGTTCATAAGCATCGCATGCACCTCCCTCTACTAGAGGGCTCCCCTAGCTTGCCGACGGGGAGCGCTTATGCCCCCCACCCCTCACAAGCCCTGCTTCCCTTGTCAGTCCGTGCTTTCTCCCTGAGGGCTGCTCATCTCTATATCCCCAGCCTCTAGCATAGTGCCTGGCACATAATCCACATTTATTAATAATGAATACATAAAAGAATGGGCATTTTAAGTAGGAAAATGATGGAAACAGCCTCAGTGGCTAATAGTAGTCATGGAATGGTTAAATAAACCATGACACCTCCCCTAGATGGAATACTATGCAGCTATTAAAAATTATGCTGATTAAAAATTAATATCGACTTGAACAATTCTGAAGATATAATGTTATGTGAAAACTCAAAATACAAAGCCGCCCAAGCACTATGGTCACGGCTATATAAAATGACACTACGGCAAACCCTCAAGAATCGTACAAGGGAAAGGAAGTTGAGATCGTGGGTGATTTTTCTTCCTTCCATCTCTCCACAGTGTCCAGGTTTTCTAGAGGAGACACACATTATTTCTATAATGAATACAACAGCGACACAAATGGTAATTGATAGGTGTAAAGGTAGTAAGGGAATTGATTGCTTTCAGTGTTCATATCTGCAGGCGCAAGTGGCTAACTTCTCTGGTGCTGAAAACTTACTAATAGGATGTCAGAGCCATTGTCTAAACATCTAGAGAACTCCCGGAAGTTGGCAGAATATCCAGAAGACAGGCAATCTAAAGATGCTGTACCCAATTTTAGAAAATAAAGTGGTGGTCGTTAGGAACTCTGCCTCGGGTTCCCTAAGAATGAAGCCTCCCAGACTCTCTGCATTTTCATCTCCAATGAAGTTACTCGACGGGGAGATAAGGAGAATGTTACAAGACATAATGTGTATCGATTTGCAGTATTATTGACAAAGCCTTCCTGTCCTTATGAACAAGGCGGAGAAATGTGGGCTGGGAGACAGCACTTCGTAAAGGTAGACTGAAGGGAGATTGAACAACAAATGAAAATCACACAGTTTCATGGATGTGAGGCTGTTCTGGAGCAAGGAAGGCATCTGTGACACCTACCCCACCATGCTCTCCCCAAGGCCGGCATTGCTAAGCAACTACTATCACTCTTCTCCCCTGAATCCAGATGGAGCTTCGGAATCCTCCTTGGCATAGGGCTCCAGGCAGCCCTCAGCCATCAGTCAGAACAGACATGCCACCTATTAGCCATCCCCGACTGGCAGGGCAGTCCTAGGGGACATGCCACAGGACCATTTTGTACTCGATCCCGTTCAACATGTTTATCAATGATTTGAAGTGAAGGCCGACCTAGAAAGCAGGTGTACCCAATTTATAGGTGACCTAAAGTCAGGAAGGAAAGATGCTTGAGTCAAATTTTAAACCATCTGAGTAGATTATAATATGGGCTAGGAACCAAGGAATAATTTTACAGCAGCACGTATAATCCCGTACTTGAGTTAAAAAAGGAAATGCAAAAAAAAAAAAAAAAAAGGAACAGTGATAGTATGACTTGACAGCAGTTCACAAAATGGGGGGAAGGAGGAGACAGACATGATGTTCTAGCTGACTTGAAGCTCAGCTTAAGCCAGAGAGTATATGGGGGCTGTTGTTAAGGTCAATACAGTCTTGGGCTTCGTTAATGGAATACAGAGGTGAAGATGATCTCAACTCGTCCAGAGCTAGACTTGAACTAAAACTTGAGGGACTCTGAGCATTAAAAACTATAACAGAGCCCCTTCTCATGTCACTCGAAATGAATCAATAACAGAGCACAAAATAAGGTAGGTAAAGTCCAGAAAATTTTATGTTTTTTCCTGAAAATGGTTTTGATGACTTTTGAAGTATGAAAGATCAGATTTTAAAAAGTTAGTGCCCTTGCTGTGCTGTACCCCTAAGGATCTGGTAGGGCCTAGCCAATATTGTGAGCAGCGTGGTCAGTCCCGGAAGTCCCGTTTCGAGAGGGACTTCGATGTACCAGGGTCTGGATCTGATTGTTCTCTTCTATCTTCCTAAACCTCCCATGGCTGTCCTTCGCAAACAGAACTGAATGCAGTCTCTTAGTCTGAAGTATTCAAAGGTGGCCAGGACTGAAAGAAGCTGCTTTTAAAAATCACAACAGGGCAGGGCGCCTGGGTGGCTCAGTGGGTTAAAGCCTCTGCCTTCAGCTCAGGTCATGATCCCAGGGTCCTGGGATCGAGCCCCACATCGGGCTCTCTGCTCAGTGGGGAGCCTGCTTCCTCCTCTCTCTGACTGTCTCTCTGCCTGCTTTTAATCTCTGTCTGTCAAATAAATAAATAAAATCTTTAAAAAATAATAAAATAAAATAAAATCTTAAAAAAAAAAACAAAAACAAGACAAATGATTTCAAAGCCAAAAGTATCAAAAGGCTTATCATGAACTACAAAAGTCTTTGGTTCTCCCCTTGTCAACAATTTCAGTCCTGTTCCCCAGGAGCTACCATTTTTTTTATTTTTATCTTTCCAATTGATTTATTCTGGTAATTACTTTTGTATCTCTAAATAATGTTTTTACTGATAATGTCTTGATTTATGTACTTTACACATTATTTATTGATTCCCTGTGATGATGGCTGAGTGTTTAATTATCTTATCCCTCCTTCCCTCATCTTTCCACGATTACTGTTTTTGGTAAAAATCAATAAATAATTATTACTTAGTTTATGGAAATACTGTTTACTGCCTCACCAAATGAGCAGCACGTCCTTTTATATAACTTTTTATTCTCCCTAGAGTTTCTAATTCCTTTCTTTTGTCTTGCATTGTTTGTCTTTACAGAATTCCTCTTGTTTTTTGTTTGGGGATTGTTTTTGTTTTGTTTTGTTTTTTCCTCCTTCATCACATCAGGTATTCTATAAGCCTCTCTTGTTTTCCTGAGAACCTCTTCCAGGACACCTCCGCCATCCTGTTCAAATCTGGATGACCAGGACAGCCATCCCAGGATTGCCTTTTACTGCTCTTGTGGGTTACATCTGGTGTTTTCCTCAGCCCGTATCTTCCTCTCTCTTGATTTATTCCCTGTTTCAGGAGCTTGCCCTCAACTAAGTCCCTAAGAAAGCACACACGAAAGATAAATTACCCAAGGCCTATGTGCCTGAAGGTATATTTGCTTGGCTGTTATGCTCGATTAGGTATAGAATTCTAGGTTTCTGGGGTTGAAAGCGATTCCCACTCAGATCGTTGAAGTCTCGCGTGAATGCCGTCTGGAGCCCGATGTTACAGATGGAAACGGTGTTGCCAGTTGGATGCTAGTTCTCTGTAGATGGCCAGTTACTCTCTCCTCCCCTTGTATAACTGTTCTAGCCACCCATCTTTCTTTTACCTTAGCATTCTCAATTTTCACTCATTTTCTTGAGGGCCCATAGAACCACTGAATCCAAATTATCTTCTCCAATTCTGGAAAATTCTTTTATAACATGTTTTGAAATTCTCCTTCCCTCTATTTTTTTCTGTTTTCTTTCTTGCATCCTCTTCACCAGATGTTGGGTTGCCCAATTATTCCTCAATGTCTTTTTTTTTCATATTTTCTATTTATTCTGGTTCTTCTTCAAGAATATTTCCCTCACCTTATCTTCTTAACTTTCTATGAAATTTCTAAAATTCAGGAAATCTTAAATATATACAAAAGTACATTTTCAAGAGGTCTTTTGTGTTTTATTTATTCCTTTTTCATAGCATCCTGTTCTTGTTACATGTATACAGTATCTTCTTAATTTCCCTGAGGATCTGAGTCATCTTTTTAGTGTTTGTTTTATCTTCTGTTGCCTGAATTATCATCTTCTGGGGTTTGTTTTTCTGTTGTTGTTGCTATTATGACTTTTTTTAGTCTCAGGTATTTGGGATTCTTGGATTTCTCTTTATATATAAGAATGAGAAAATAAAAAGCCACATAGGGGTTTTGTGTTCATGGGCAAGACTGGCTGACTGGTGGACATCGTCTCAGTTGGATTGGATTATGAACCACTCCTTTTACTGGGAGACACCTAAGTATCACAGTAAAGCAGGATCTTTGTTTTAGGGTTATTCAATTTATTTTTATAAGAAATTTTCTTTTCTTTCTTTTTTTTTTTTGTCTGGAAGGTAGAAATATGTTTGTTAGGAACTCTACACAGTGTGGGGATGGGCACCTACTATTTGGTATATGAATTTTCAATCAGCCTCCCTGATTTAGCTCTAAATATCACTCTTATTCTCTGATGTCCCTTACATCCGAGATCAAAATCTGCTCCCCTGGACAGCTTGGCTCCATTCTCTGTAGGAGATCCCTCTTTTTCTAGTTTTACCAGTGACCATTTCACCACCTGCTGCCTTTAAGACATTCAAAGATTATCTCTTGTTTGCTATACCCTCTCTCATTCTCTTTGTTATATATTATTACTATTGTTATTATAAATTATTATAAACATGGAGGTGAGCTTGGGGGATAATCTCAAAATATTCATATACCTATCCCTTCAGTATTTTTTTATATCATTCATTCATAACATTTTGCTTTATTTGCTTCCTAGCCTTTTCTCTTTTTAAGACTTTATTTATGTATTTGTCAGGGAGAGAGCATAAGCAGGGAGAGCAGCAGACAGAGGGAGAGGGAGAAACAGGCTCCCTGGGAGCCTGATTTAGGACTTGATCCCAGGACTCAAAGATCATGACCCAAGCTGAGAGCAGATGCTTAACCAACCGAGCCACCCATGCGTCCCCCCACTCCTTTTTTAAAGATTTATTTATTTGCTTCCTAGCTTTTTGAAAAAAAAAATAAATAAAAGGTGATGGATTCAGTTGGCGTGCACGCTTACCGCACCCTCCTTTGCTACCTCCCTAGTTGAAGGCACTGCTGACTTTGGTATTTTGCACTCCCATGTATGTCTTTATAATTTGCTACATATACATGATATACAATATATACTATTGCATTAAATGTTTTGTGTTTATATAAAGGTATCAAAGAATACCTAAATATCTTCGAATTACTTCTTTCAACGTTTCTTGAGGTCCAACATGGAGCTTTCCTGCTATGTAGTGTGTAATTATTCAATTGTTCTCCTG
The DNA here is from genome assembly GCF_902655055.1 of Lutra lutra. NCBI lineage: Eukaryota > Metazoa > Chordata > Mammalia > Carnivora > Mustelidae > Lutra > Lutra lutra. The sequence continues at coordinate 15,852,823 of NC_062287.1, read as the reverse complement.
TTAATGGAAATGTAAATTGTTTCTAATTTCTCACTCTTGCATACAGTGCTCGTCTGAACAGTCTTGTACTTTTCTCCCTGAGCACATCTGTAAAAATTTCTCTGGATCCATATGCTGTGTCATAGCATACACAGTTCTTCAACTTCACACGTGTTGGTAAATTGTTCTCCAAAGTAAATATACCAATTATCCTCCCACCCACCAGCAGCAATGAGGGCTTTCTTGTTCCACGTATTTCCCAATAGTTCATATTTTTAACAAACCAGATTTGTTAATCTCGTTAGTGTGAAAAAGTATCTTACTCTTAGTTTGCATTTGCTTAGAACAATCAAGTTGGGGATCTTTTGGATGCATTGGACCCAATACCTCAATTGATTATCACATTTTTCACAGATTGAAGGTTTGTGGCAATCCTTGCTGAGCAAGACTATTGGCATTGTTCTCCAATAGTATTCGCTCACTTAGTGTCTCTGTGCCACATTTTGGTAATTCTCACAGTATTTCAAACTCTTTCATTATTATTATATTTGTTATGATGATCTGTGATCAGCAACCTTTGATATTATGATTGTAATTGTTTGGGGATGCCGTGAATCACACCGATGTAAGACAGCAAACTTTTTTTTTTTCAAAGATTTTATTTATTTATTTGACAGAGAGAGATCCCAAGTATGCAGAGAGGCAGGCAGAGAGAGAGAGGAGGAAGCAGGCTCTCCGCTGAGCAGAGAGCCCGATGTGGGGCTCGATCCCAGGATCCTGAGATCATGACCTGAGCCGAAGGCAGAGGCTTTAACCCACAGAGCCACCCAGGCGCCCCAAGACAGCAAACTTAACTGATAGGTGTTCTGTGTGTTCCCACTGCTCCACCAACCGAGTCATTCCCTCATCTCTCTCCCTCCATCCGCTCCAGCATCCTTATTCCCTGAGACACAGCATTACTGGAATTAGGCCAATTAATGACCCCACAATGGGCTCTAAACGTTCAAAGGAAAGGAAGAGTCACGCATCTCTCACTGTAAATCAAAAGCTGGAAATGATTAAGCGTAGCGAGGAAGGCGCGTCTGAAGCTGAGATAGGCTGAAAGCTACACTTCCTGCACCAGTAAGCCAAGTCGTAAGTGCAAAGGAAAAGTTCTTAAAGGAAATCAAATGCACTACTCCGGTGAATACACCAATGACAAAAAAGCGATGTGGATAAAGTTTGAGCGGTCTGGAGAGAAAACCAAACCAGCCCGACATTTCCTTAAGCCAAAGCCTAATCCAGACTCTGTCCAGTTCTGTGAAGGCTCAGCGAGGTGGGGAAGCTGCAGAGGAAAGGTTGGAAGCTGCAGAGGTGGGCTCATGCGGCTTAAGGAACGAAGCGTCTCCGTAACAGAGAAGTGCAAGTTGAAGCAGTGATTGCTGATGTAGAAGCCGCAGCAAGTTCTCCAGAAGCTCTGGCTCCGACGGCGAAGGTGGCTTCCCGAAACGACAGGTGTTTCAGTGCAGACGGAACAGCCTTCTGTTGGACGAAGATGCCATCTAGGGCTTTCATAGCTAGAGAGAAATCAAAGCCTGGCTTCAGAGTTCAGGCTGACTCTCTTGTTAGGGGCTCATGCAGCTGGAGACTTTAACTTGAAGCCAGTGCTCACTTACCACTCCACAATCCTAGGGCCCTTAAGAATTATGCTAAATCGACTCTGCCTGAGCTCTGTAAATGCAACAGCAAAGCCTGGAGGACAGCACAGCTGTTTACAACCTGGTTTACTGAATATTTTAAGCCCACGGTTGAGACCTACTGCTCAGAAAAAACGTTTAAGACATTACGGCTCATGGACAATGTGCCCAGTCATGCAGGAGGTCTGATGGGCAAGTCTGAGATGAATGTTGTTTTCATGCCTGCCAACACAGCATCTGTTCTGCTGCCCGTGACCACGGAGTCATTTTGACTTTAAGTCTTATTATTTAAGAAATACATTTTATAAGGTTATCACCACCATAGATAGAAATTCCTCTATGGATCTGAGCACAGTAAATAGAAAATCTTCCAGAAAGGCTTCGTCCTTCTTGATGTCATTAAGGACATTCGTGATTCATGGGAAGAGGTGAAAATACCAACATTAACTGGACTTGGGAAGAATTTGATTGCAACCCTCATGTAGACTTTGAGGGGCCCAAGACTTCAGCAGAGGAAGTAGCTGCAGATGTGGCGGAAACAGCAAGGGAACTAGAATCAGAAGCGGAGCCTGAAGATGGGACGAGTTGCTACAGTCTCGTGATAAACCTGAACAGGTAAGGGGTTGCTTCTCACGGAAGAGCACAGAAAGTGGTGTCTACACTCTGCTCCTGGGGGAGATCCTGGGAAGATTGTTGCAGTAACAACAAAGGATTTAGAATATTACATTAACTTAGTTGATCAAGCAGTGGCAGGTTTGAGAGGACTGACTCCAATTCTGAAAGAAGTTCTACTGCGGGTAAAATGCTATCAAATACCATCGCATACTACAGAGAATGGTTGTGAAAGGAAGAACCAATTGAGGTGGCAGACTTCATCGTTGTCTTATTTTAAGAGCCTGCCACAGCCACTCCAGCCTTCAGCAACCCGCACCCTGCCGAGTCGGCAGCCGTCGACACCGAGGCAGGACCCTCCACCAGCAAAAAGATTCTGACTCACTAAAAGCTCAGATGATGGCTTGCATTTTTTAGGCACAAAAGATTTTTAAATTAAGGCATGCATGCTGCTTTTTTAGGCATAACGCTATTGCACATTTTAATACAGTGTAGTGTAAACATTGCTTTTATAGGCACTGGAAACTAAAAAAAATGCGTTGCCCCACTTTATCATGATGTGTGCTTTATTGTGGGGGTCTGGACCCGAACCTGCAATACCTGAGGTACATCTGTATATAATTTTCACCCAAATTTCTATTGGCTTATCTTTATCTTAGTGATTTCTAGAAGCCTTTATACCCGCTTACATAGGAGATTTTTAGAAATGCCGAACGAATCTTAATCCCCGCCCTCCTTGACCCACTGGCTGGAAATTTTCATTTGAACAACCCTTAGGTGATTCGATCGCACATTTAAGTTTGAGAAGCACTGATTTAGAACGTGTTGCATAAGACTGGGATTCTTTGTCTCTTGACTATATGGGAGACATTCCCGGTAAAACCAGTTGAGAATGATGTTTTGTCAATCATGGCCAAGGTTGTTGATGTAGGTAAATGTTTAGTTACTTACCCAATTTCTTCAGTGATTATAGGCTTATTCTGCCTTTTCATTTTCTTCTAAGTTTTAGTAAGTTATTTTTTTTTCTAGAAAACATATTTTATCTATGGTTCTTAGAGTGCTTATTTAAAAAGAATATTTATATGATTCTAGGATTTTAAAATTCTCTGCTATATCTGGAGTTTTATCTCCATTTCCACCTTTGTGTGTTACCCACCCCTGAATCCCACCCAATCAATCCTGCCAGAGGTTTGTCTGTTTTCTTAGTCTTTTCAGTGGACCAGGTTCTGGTTTTATTGACTTCTCTCTCTTTTTTTTTTTTTTAAAGATTTTATTTATTTATTTGACAGAGAGAGATCACAAGTAGCAGAGAGTCAGACAGAGAGAGAGAGAGAAGCAGGCTCCCTGCTGAGCAAAGAGCCCGATTCGGGGCTTGATCCCAGGACCCTGAGATCATGACCTGAGCCGAAGGCAGCGGCTTAATCCACTGAGCCACCCAGATGCCCCTTTATTGACTTCTCTTAAAACGTTTTCTATTTCATTATTTTCTGCCTTTATCTTCTTTCTACTTTCTTTGGGTTTACACTGTCTTCTTTTTCCAGCTTTTTGAGTTGAACTCTTAGCTCATTAACTGCTTAATCTTTCCTCTTTAGGATCTAAGCGTCTGGGGCTACATATATCCCTCACACATTACTGCTAGAGCTGTGGCCCTCTTAGTTTGAGGCTTCGCATTTTTATTCCCTTTTAGGTCTTAACATCTTCTAATTCCCCCTTTTTATTTTGTTTTTGGCCCACGGGTTATTTAAAAATGTTTTAAAATGGGGCGCCTGGGTGGCTCAGTGGGTGTGGCCTCTGCCTTCGGCGCAGGTCATGATCTCAGGGTCCTGGGATCAAGCCCCGCATCGGTCTCTCTGCTCAGCAGGGAGCCTGCTTCCCCCTCTCTCTCTGCCTGCCGCTCTGCCTACTTGTGATCTCTCTCCCTCTGTCAATAAATAAATAAAATCTTTTAAAAAATAAAAAAAATGTTTTAAAATGTGTAACTGGGGGCACCTGGGTGGCTCAGTCAGTTAGGTGTCCAGCTCTTGATCTCAGCTCAGGTCTTGATGTCAGGGTCATGAATTCAACCCCCATGTTCAAGTCCACTGTGGAGTTCACTGCATGAATATTCTAAAAAGATTTAAAAATGTGTTGCTAGCTTCATTATGCTCTGGATTGAGTACACAGCCTTTACGATATTAGTTCCTTGGTGTTTGTTCTGACTTGTTTTAGGACGGACCCCACATGCGGTCTGTTCCTATAGACGTGTTACATGCACTCGAAAAGGAGGTGCGCCCCCCAATCATTAGGTGTGGCTCAATCTTGGTTATATTTTTTCAAGCCTTTAATCCTTACTCGTTTTTATCTGCGTATCAATCTGTCAATTGCTGAAAGCTATGTTACAATCGTCATTATGATTTTAGATATGCAAATTTATCCTTGGAATTATCAATCTTGACTTTATATATTTTAAAGCTGTATTAGTAGCTTCGCGCAAATTTAGAATGTCTATATACTCATGGCACGTGGATCCTTTTAATATTATGTGGTGTCCATGGGCGCCTGGGTGGCTCAGTGGGTTAAGCCTCTCCTTTCGACTCAGGTCATGATCTCAGGGTCCTGGAATTGAGCCTCACATTGGGCTCTCTGCTCAGTGTGGAGCCTGCTTCCCCTTCTCTCTCTACTTGTGATCTCTCTCTTTCTACCAAATAAATAAATAAAATCTTTAAAAAATATGTATTATAGGGACGACTGGGTGGCTCAGTGGGTTAAAGCCTCTGACTTTGGCTCAGGTCATGATCCCAGGGTCCTGGGATTGAGCCCCACATTGGGCTCTCTTCTCAGCAGGGAGCCTGCTTTGCTTCCTCTCTCTCTGCCTGCCTCTCTGCCTATTTGTGATCTCTGTCAAATAAATAAATAAAATCTTTGAAAATATTTTTAAAAAATTAAAAATATGTATTATATAGTGTCCAGTTCTATTCTTTTGTGTGTGTGTCCATCTTTATTCTTAATAATAAAAACTATGTTAATGTATAATAAAATACTTCTACACCAGGGTTTTTGGGATTGGTATGTGACAGGTACCTCTTTTTCCAATTTTGCTGGTTCAACTTTTCAGTGCCTTTTAAGAGCTCTCACTTCTAAACAACATGAACCTTTTTTAAAAACCCAACCTGGCAATCTTTGTTTTAACAAGTGAGTTTCATCAGTTTACATTCTTATGATTATTTATAGGTTAGATTTAGTAGTGCCGTCTTATTTTGGGCTTTTTTTTTTTTTTTTTTACTCACACTGTATTTTAATTGCTATGTCTGTATGACAAATTTTTCCAAAAGTTAGTGGTATAAAGCAAACATTTACTATGCTCCTAGGTTCTGTGGGTCAGAAACTGGGCTGGGCACAGCTCCACCAAATCTGGGGCCTCATCTGGAACACCTGAAGGTGGGACTTGTCTCAGGACTTGCCCCCTGCGGGCTGATGCTGGCTGTGTTGAGACCTTGGCTGGGACCATCAGTCCAAACAGCCTACACACAGCCTGTCTGGATGGCTGGGGATTCCTCCCAAGATGGTAGCCAAGCTCCAAGGGCAAGAATCTTGAGAGAGAGCCCCAAGTGAGAGGCATGCTGCCTTTTATGCTCAAGCCTCAGAAATCATGGAGTATTATTTCTGCCGCATCCTGTTTGTCAAGGTCACAACAACGTCCTGCCCAGGTTCAAGGAGAGGAGTCATAGACTTTACCTCTTGGTGGGGATTGGCAATGTTCTGGAAGAACATGTGGAATTGGAAATACTGTTGTAGTTATTTTCAGAAAATATAACCCACCAGGCTCTTCTTTTTGCTTTATTTTCTTTCTTGCCTCCTATTGGAACAATTGAGGCTTGTAAAAAATTTCTCCTCTTACTCCATCTATGGGTTTGGAAGTTACACATGCTATTTTGACTTTAGAAGTATGTACCCTGGGGCGCCTGAGTGGCTCAGTCATTAAGCATCTCTCTGTGTCAAATAAATAAATAAAATCTTAAAATAAAAAAAAAAAAAAAAGAAGAAGTGAGTACCCTTGAGGCTCTTGGCTGGCTCAGTCAGTACAGCATGTGATTTTTGATCTCGGGGTTGTGAGTTCAAGCCCCACACTGGGTGTAGAGATTACTTAAAAATAAAAACATCTTTAAAAAAACGGTGTGCATCCTTAAAATTTTAGTATCTATATGTATTATAAAATCCAAAGTTAATCAGTGTCTCTGTTTTCCTCTCAACTAAAATAAGGATCTCAGAACTCCTAATTTTAAGTCCCATCACCCTTCCCCCAACTTCTATACCCTGTTGTCATGTAACTCCCTTTTGATTCGTATTTTCAATTTGTCATTATTACTATGTGGTCTGTTTTTCTTATTTTAAATAAGAGCATAGGCTTCTTTCATTTTACTGACATGCACCATGTTTTTTTTACGATGGTTTTGTTGTGCCTTTGTGCATTCCACAGGAATACTTTCAACACAGCTTTGCAGTTAGAGACGCTCCATCATTTCATATCTGAAAATGTCTTTACTTCACCCTCACTCTTGAAAAAATGACTTCGCGTTGTATAAAATCCAAGGTTGACAGTTATTTTCTCTCCAAACTTCAGATATATTCTTCCAGTATTTTCTGGACAAATATTCCACCATTTTCAGTACAAATGTTCTTTTAGATAATCTGTGTCTTTTATCTCTGCTGATTTCAAAGATCTTTTTTTGCCTTTAGTGCTCTAAAATTTCTCAGTAATATTTCCTGGTGTGCATTTAGTTTCATCTGTCCTACTTGGGATTCTTTACAAATTCCAGCAAATTCTCAATCACCAGCCACCCTCATGTCCCTACCCTGCCCCTCCTTAACTGCTGTGAGACCTGTCAAACATTCTCATTCTGGTCTCCACTATGGTAATCGCCTTTCTTCCCTTGTCTACCACCAAGGTCTGCTTGTGTTTTTAACTTGCATTGAAAATGTTTCTCTCCCAGCCTTTCTTCTCTATGATCCTGGGCAACCCCAGATGAAAAAATGTTCTTTTCAGGACATCTCATGTTTGCCTAGGTTAGGAGTCCCAAATCCATCTACCAAACCAGGACCATTTTTTAATATAAAATTATCAGCTAGTTTATTTCTAGGCATGAAGCTAGGATAAAGTCAAAGACCAATTCTGCATGAAGAATTGGGCCCTGGTTATAAATTACCAGGTGAGACCCTACTCTTGATGGGACAAAGTTCCTTGTCATCCTTTTGTACTAGCAGTGGACTTTTCTATCCCATTCTTCAATGGGAGTGTAACCAATCGGAGGTCAAGGCTTTATGCAGGGATCTCAGTTCCAACACTCCTGAGAAGGCCCAAAGCCTAGTCCTTGGTCCCCACATAGGCACTAACCCCACATCCTTGGGTCACCGAAGCTGGCAAAATCACAAAATTGGTACATGTCAATTCAAGTGCCTCCTGCTCTGCTCCAAGTTCCTTGTGTCTGGTTCCAGGATGAATTTTCTTATTGTCTTAAAAGTCACTTGGGTTACTTGCCATCCTAGGTCTTTGCCCCGGGCATGCATCTGGTTATCTAGGCCAGTCCACTGCTGAACAGAAAGTCCTGCTCCTTCTTTCTGAGTCCTAAATCCTACCACGACCCACCCCTACCTCCTTCTCTCCAGCCTATGGAGCCTCCTGAGGCTTTCCTGGCTGTTCCTGAGCTCTGGTGTTTTCTAGTTCCCATGCCTTGGGGCTCTGCGGTGACCCTCCCCCCTCCGCTTCCGCCCATCCTCCCTCTGACTGTTTTCAGCATTTGGCTTCCTCCACCACCTCCACCCTATTCTTTGGATTCTTGTGAGTTTATGCCTTTTTTTTTATTCCTTATTTTCATTGCAGTGGGGATTTGGAAGGGAGAGGAAATAAACACATGCCCAATCCTCCACGGTTAGCTGGAAGTCCAAATTATATCTTATCTTCCCATTTCTTTAATTACAAGTGAGCTTGCGCTTTCTAACATATGTTAATTTAAAAAAAAAACTTTGTGTTGCCATTCATGTCCTTTACCTGTTTTGTGTTTGTTCTCCTCACCCCACCCCTACCCTACCTTGACTGTTAGAATGTTCCTTTCAATTTACATATCAATTATTTATGTTAAAACATTAACACTCGGCCTGAAGGCTGGAAGCAAATATTTTTCTTTAGTTTTGTTTTTAAATTAAAAAAAAAATTTTTTTTTAAATCATGTACAGTAGTGGGTCAATGACATCAATCATTGTACTTGTCTGGCACTCTTTTTTTTTTTATAGAGGTGTTTGGTTTTTGCATAACTTCTTATTTTTATATAGTCTGATCTGCTAGGTTTTACGTTTCTGCTATTGGTTTTGCCTTGATTGGGAGAGCAGAAATGCTCCCCAAAGACTCTGGGGAGAGACGGGCTGATGGGAAGCAGAGAGCAATAGGAGAGTTTCATCAGAGTTTTCATTTGACCCCGGTCATCTGTTGGTACACGGATAATTGGGAACTGACGACCAAGTGAAACTGATAAACTGACCTTCTTCATTACGCGCTGATATACCCTATCATTCACTGCGGGCAGGAAAGCAATTTCCAGGCTTGCCCTTAAGCATGTGCTCACCCACCCTCTTCCTTGAGATTTTGCACTTCGTGACCTGCCCTTCCAGCGATTTCTCGTTAAAACCCACTCGCCTCTTGGGGCCCAAAAGTGCGGAAAGAGGACGACATCCAGTCTTATTGCTACCTGTGCCCCAGCTAGTGTGTAAAGGGGACGCAGCCTATATTTCACATGCCTCTGATGGTGGCTGGCATAATGCTTGATAACAGAATTTCTCAGACAACAGGCCCAGGCTGGGGAATTTTCATATTGTCTTTCCCTACAAGTAATTTCCAATGTTTATGCTCTGTGGAGCCCCTTTCGAGTGTCAGAGCAGAACAAATGCCAGTTTTAATGGACTTGCTAAATCATAAAAACTGCCTGCAAAATTGCATCTGATTAAAACAGGAAAATGTTCCATTATTCAGAAAAATCTCCCTGCAGAGGTTCACAGAGGCGGCTGGAGATGGAGAAATGCTGGGAGTGCCCAGATCCTGTGGAGTTTTCTCTCCACGGACAAGACATGGCTCCTTTCTAGTTCTCCTATCCCCTCCCCAGGTACCCAGTCCTTCTGCCTGCCCCGACGAAAGGGAAACGGACATTAGTCATTTCATAATTAATTTATGTGACAACACATTATTAGCTGGGACACAGCATGCAAGATGAGGTACTTCCACTTAGGGGCTGGGTGGGGCCACATTCTGAAACCTCTGAGTTGCCTATGATGGCTTCCATGGAGCAAAGACCAATAGAGCAAAAGCCAAAAAGCCTGCCCTTCTCAGCTGGACCAAGGTCTCCTGCTATAACAGCAAGATACAAGCAGAAATTGAATCATCCCACTGAAATAAGTCCCTCACTAGATAGCCCCTTCCAGTGGATGGTCGTGGAGTCCGATTTGGGCATTTACCTTAACAGTCAGCCAGCTAGACCCTCAGACTACTGGGCCAACATCACAACCAAGCACCCTTGGTGTGTAGAGAATTGTCTCAAGGTCTAGAGAGAAAGCAGAGCAAAGCACTGTCCTCCCCTTGTGGAGTTCCCAGCCCAAGGTGGGCGAGAGGACAGAAAGGAAGAAGGGTAGGGCAGGCACAGTCCTAGGTGCAGAGCAGGGTCTGTCTAGATGAACGAGGACAAGACGAACGGCAGTCCAGTCATTCTAGATCATTCCCTGTTGGTGTCGCTCAGCTATCAGAGCCAGGAAGGCAGCCTGGGCACCCTTCCAATATCAGCACCCAGGGGGCAGAGTCTGGTGCTAACTGGGCATCTTGGGCATGCGGTGCAGGGCAAGAAACAGCGGTGACTTAATTTACCAGGATTCCAGGCGCAGCTGGGCTCTTCTACACCGCGAGGAGTCGGCTTGGCTCTTCTTGAGGCTGCCTTCAGCTGGGGCTGGAGCATGCAGAACGGCTTCACTGGCACGTCTGGCACGTGGGGTGGCTGGAGGGCTGCCCGGCTTCTCCCTCTCCCTGTGCCCCACCGAGCCACGTGCTCTGTCGGCAGCCAACAACAGTCCCGCCTGTGCGTCTCTGCCTGGCGGCCGATTTTAGGCCTAGACCTGGCTCCATTTCCCTTCTGCGGCGTTCTACTGGCCAAAGCCTGGTCACGGGGCCAGCCTAGGTCAAGGGAACGGGGAACGAATCTGACCTCTTAACGGAGAAGGGGCAGAGAGGTACAGGGAGGGGGTCTTGGTGGCCATCTTTGCAATCCGCCCCACCACGGAGGCTGCCTCACACAGGCCTGGGCTTGAAGTCAGAAGACCTAGTTCCCATTTCTCCCTCGCCTTGCTGAAAGAACTCAGGAAATCACGAGACCCCCCGAATTGTGTTTCCCTCTTGTACAACATTCCCTCCACCAGGTGTTCATGGATGCAGACTTAGCGAGGCTATGGTTAACACAGCACCTGGCCAAGGCCGCCTGCTCTAGCTGGGGCAGGGACTGCCTCAGCCATCCCCTCCCGCTGTGGCATTGCCGCCTTGCCTAATCAGGAGCCTTCTCTGCTTCTGTCTCTTAAAATGTACTCCCCCCTCCCCATTTAAAATATCTTCATTCCTCTTGGGTTGCTATGATTTCCAGTTTGGCTTGGAGGTTCTCTTTCCCCGAGCATCACCAGGAGGACGCCCCTTCTCTCCCCAGGACTTCAACACCACGGTACCTGGCCAAGGTGCTGACTTTCGGCTGTGCCCTGCCTGCCTCCTGGGGCAGAGCTGCATCTGCCCAGGGGGCTCTCCTGGCCCTACCACTTGGAGAGGCTCTGCATGGACTAGGAGCGGCCAACCTGAAGCCAGCCCTGATGGGACTTGAGAGGCCAGTGGTGGGGACCCGCCAGCTGTCTGCCCAGCCATCAGCCTGCTGAGCCCCTCCCTGCTGCGGACTGCGTGGCCGCCCACTGTGGCCTGTGATGGAGCCTGCTCGGTTCAACCCTGGGGTTGAGGGCTCTGCCCTGTTTACCCACCACTAACTGCGTCTGGGCCTCCTCGGCTTCCCTTCCCGGCTCTCTCAACCTCTCGCCCAGCTGCTGCCTGTCACCCGCTGTCCTCCCTGCTGCAGAAATTATTTTTATAAACTCCTCCTTGACTGAAGAGCCACTTTAAAGAATTTAAAACACTGCTGCTCTCTCCTAATGAGAGGGAGAAGAGACGCAGCGGCACTAAATTCTCTAGAGCTTTCCTGTAGCGTTCTGATGTCACCGTCTCTGGATATATTTCTCTCTCCCCACAACACACAAAATATTGGCTGGGGAGCATCACTACCCATTTTAGAATCATCCCCTTGAGCACTCTGTCTCCTTCTAGGATTTCCAAACACTATACAGTGTCAATACCACGGACTTCAAAACTTGGGGATGGGTTGTAAGTTGGGATATGATACCAGACCCCTGTTCTAAGGTGCACCTGCCCAGTGCCCACTATGCCCCCCTCCCCCACTGGAAGGGCAGACAAAGACACTGCCCCTGTGGGCTCAGCCAAATGGTGGTGTCTTGGTCCTCACGAAGGACGGCAGCCGCCTCGGGTGCCCCATGAAGCCAGCCCTGTCTTTATCTGTGGGGCGTGCCAAGCACCCCTGAAGCCTCAGGGCTGCAGCCCTAACACTTCCTACCCTAGCCTGCCCATGGCGATCCGGTTAGTGTTTGTTTTTTGAACCTAACCCTCTGACTGCTATTTGGAAAGTAGGGTGCCTGCTTTATCTGATGCTTACCCTTACCCTCGCTGGGGGGCTGGGGGGCTTCCCTGCAGTGAAGGGGATGGTCCTGTAGAACCAGAGGCTACTTCTGCTTGGCTGCAAGCATCACCTGCCATCCAAACACCCACCATGCCCCCAGAGGCCCCTGTGCCCCTCCAGAGTCCTCGTCGGGTAGGGACAGTAGCACCTTCGGGTGCCTGCCCCGCCCCGCCCCGCCAGCCTCTAGAACTGGGTCTCTTCTAGGGTCCGCGCAGCTCTCCACACCAGCCAGTGTGGCTGGGGTCCCACCTGGCCCACCGCCTTTAATGCTCCCTCATCGCTCACTTCCTGATGCAGATAGGCCTGAATTCAGGCTGCCCACCTCTCTTGCGCAGATGAGAAAACAGCTCCTAACGTGCCTCCCTGCTTCCAGTTGTGACCCTGAAATACTTCCTTGTGGTGAAGCAGGGGGACTCTTTCTAAAGCCTCAGGGGGACATGTCCTTCTGCATCTGCATTCATCCTTCCATACCTGGACACGTCCTTCCGCACCTGGACCCGTTCAGGGCTGCCACTCACCACCAACCCCACCCACCCCATGGCCAGCCCCGCCCACCCCTCTAGGCTGAGCCATTTCCGGTCCTGATCTCACCTCTGCAGCCTTAAGTACTGGATTCAAAGCCTGACACTGCCTTCAACTAGCAGTGCGACCTTGTCAGTAGGTGAGGTTAGTCAGAAACCTAATTTACCAGAAGAGGTGAATTTAGGCTGGGAGGCTGACAATAATTATCACTGACAGTGATGATCATGATAATAATGACAGCTAATACTCAGCTTGGGCAAATTAATTAGGCAAAATATTTAAACTCTTAAAGTCTCCATTTCCTCATCTGTAGAATGGGGATAGTAGGGTTGATGTGAGGCTTAAATGAGATAAAATAGTCACAGCCTATATTTCAAGCCTGGAAAGGGCAAGAATTTAATACAAGTGAGCTGTTATTGTGGTATTCACGCAGCCCCTGGATTCTAGTACAGCTCCCTCCACTGCCCTGACCTCCCCCCTCCACAACCTGCCCCGATACCTCCTGCTCATCTGTCAAGTCGTATTTTAGATGTCACCACCTCCAGGAAGTCTTCCCAGATCCCTTTGACCTGCGTCAGGTGCCACTTCCGGGTATTCCTGCTCCGAGCCCTGCTACAGGGTGGATTTCTCATCCTGAATTAGTTGTCTGTTCCCTCTGCTAGTCTGGGAACCCCTTGAGAGCAGGACATGCATCTGACTGTTACGGTCATCTCATACCCCGTGTAACACTTGTAGTGGATGAGCAGGAGACATATGGTGTGGGAACCAACAAAGTCCTATTGGGCTCCACATCTACACATGCTGGTCCCCAGGGCAGGACCATCTCTGTCCTTGAGAACTTCTTCATCCAGATGGGCTGGCAAGAATAATAAGTATCCAGCAATGGTGACAGGTTCAAGACGGTACATGGGAGCATTACGGAGTGAGCAGAATGGACAATCAGCAAGCCGAGTGCTCAGAGAAGGGAACTATCACTGTCGGCATATTGAATATTGTTTGAAATAAGTGGGCCATCGACTAGGACATGGAAATTGCTTTTGTCATACAGAGAGTTTCATTGCAATGGTACTTGCGGTAACAGGATTTGACTTGTAATACAGAGCACTTATAGGACCTTTGTGATTCCCAAGCACTTACCGAACATTCGTGAAATGCCTACTGTAAAAAAATACCTCAATTGTTAGGAGATTGGCAGCTCCAATTTCCTGCAGCAAGTCTTCAGTTGCTCCTTGATCTCAACCTTCTGACTGGAGTTTGGGATTTCTCCTCCACGGGTTCATCCGAGGCGGGCGCGGGTTTCCCGGTCTCTGCCCGGGGTCGGTGGGCCTGTCTGCCCAGAGCGGTGCCTCTGGTCTTCCTGAGGACGGGAGAGGCTGGAACACCTCAGCCCAGACTCTGGCTCCTGGTAGCTTCTCAGCTAACAGGAGCTTCCCCTCCTTGCTGAAAGAGGACACCAGGCTTCAAAGTAAGGCCATGGCTTTTCTCGCTCCTGTAGGAAGGGGACCAGCACACCTCTGCTGGGGGCTTTGGGACACCCCAATGTGGCTAGCTGATTCATTCTCCCAATGAGCTGTCCTAGTGCGGAGGAGCGCCCGTCACCTCACCTTAGCATTTCTGTTTGCTGTGACTCACCACTTGCTGCTGGCCCCGTCCCCAGGCTTTCTGGTTACCTGACTTGGTCCCGATGCCCTGGCCCCCTGCTGCCCCTCCTGCCCCTTCCTAGGACAATGCTAGGCACCTGGCAAGCTCCGTCCAAGGGTGGGCTGTCCTCATCATCATTATCACCACCTTTCTCAGAACCCAGCTCTATCTCCACCTCTTATGAATAGGTTACTGAGTGACATCACCTAACAAGAATGGAGCCCTCTTACTTGGAATTTTCAGCACACGAAGCATTTCCACGTATAGATTCTTAGTTCAGCTTCACAGCAAACCGGGGATGTAAAGAGCAGGGCAGGGAGCGGCATTCACATTTTTCTGGCCAGGAAGGGAGTTGCTGAAAGGTGAAGTCACGTGGACCAAAGTCAGTCCTGTGCTCATCTCAGACCCAGAGCTTCGACTCCCCGTGATGCACAATTTTTAGACCACAATTCACAGCAAGAAATACATTGTACATCAGGGCCTAGTGCCCCCACAGGCATGCATGCGCATCCCACAAAACTGGAACAAAAGTTTCATAAAACAATACTTCCTTCACTGCCTGCAAATCCCTGCCCCACCCCTCCCGTCCCTCTTGTCTCCCCACTAGCAGGGCATAAGGCCCTCGAGAAGGGGAATCTGTCCTTTCCTACCCTACCTTCCCACCCCCCAGCTCTGCTTCTCACCTGAAATTTTTTTCTCCTCACCACTTCCTCAACCCTGATTCACTCCTTTGCACTTGTCTGCATCACTCCCATTATAGGTTATGAAGGAGGTGAGGTCAGGGACTGCGCTCTATGGTCTCTGCGGCCCTCGCGGTGCCTGTCCAGACCTGAGGCCACACACGGGGCTCTGTGCGCTGGTCTGGTGGGCCCTGCTGGCGACTGGCAGGGGAGGGGTACTGCCTCCCAGCTCCCCTCTGGCGCTCTTCAAATGACCTTGGCCGCTCTCTTGACAGGGCATATCTCACTGTGATTAATACAGGCCCCTTTGGAACCCTGACACCTGCCAGCGACAAATGTTTACTGGGCAGAAGGCACTGGAAATGCAGCATCTAGAGATAGCAGGACTGGGACCAGGATGGAGGGTGGGAGAGAGGACAAGGCGAGGAGGTGAGGTGGAGGAGGGGAGGCGGGGGGCTGACCGTTCAGCTTCAGCATGACTAGCCCTGTGAGTCAGAACGGAGCTCGGCATGGGACGCTCACCAAGGAGACCCTCCCAGCACCCCCTTGGGCAATGCAAGCCCCCGGTATGTGCTCAGCACTTAGCGCCCAAGGAAACGTTCATACCTGCTGCCTTTCCCCAGCCCACCCTGCAGGTGTTCCCAGAACGTCTGCCCAAAGTCTGCCTTCAGCTTCACTGTCACCCAGTGAAAGGGCTATTAGTTCTCTCTATGGCCAGTCAAGGAAACTGAGGCTGTTCAGCAGTGTGCCAAAAGTGGTGAGGAGCCGAGGTCGGTGTCCTTTTCCCCCTCACAGGGACATCTGCTTAGAGCACTGGGTCTCAGCTGAGGTGCTAGAAATAATTCTTTTTTTTTTTTTAAGATCAAATTTATTTATTTATTTTAGGGAGAAAGAAAGAGCAGGGAGAAGGGGCTGGGGAGAAGAGGCAGAGAGAGAGAGAGAGAATCTCGAGCAGACTCTGCACTGAACAGGGAGCCCGATGCGGGGCTTGATCCCCGAACCCTGAGATCATGACCTGAGCTGAAATCAAGAGTCAGACGCTTAACTTCCTGAGCCTCCAGGGTGCCCCCAGAAATAATTCTGATGGCTGGGTCCCCCTTCTACGCATTCTGACTTAATTGATTTGTGAGTGGCCGGTGGAGTGTCAGCCATGGGTGGGAAGCACCAATGTGCAGAAGGTTAAGAGTGCTTAACCTTCTTCCGATTTAGATGCTACTAGAAGGTAGGTGTTGGGGGAGGGGAGGGGGCAGATACAGTGACCTTGGGCCCGAGGGAAGCAGCTGGGATAGGATGGTGCTGGAGTCATGCCACTGGAGGGCAAGCTGACCATGCCCCACGCTGTCTTCGGAATGCCATTCTTTTTCTGTGACCTCTCTCTTGTCCCTAAGGGAGTCATATGGCCACGACCTGTGCAGGACAGCCATCACATCTGATGGCAAGCATCCTTATTAGCTTCTCAGCCATTTCTTCCAGAAAACTCATGAAAACAGTAGGTTCAGTGAGGTCAGAGAACCTGTCTGTCTCCATGATCATTACTCTGTGAGTATGACTTGTGGGAGTGTGTCTGCAAAATTTGGTGTAATGTGGAGTGAGCAGGGAGCAAAACAAAGAGCCTGCTCAGCCCTGTTGGATGGACACAGAGGTGGATCTGGAAGGGGAAGGGGAATGATAACAATAACATGTGCAGTAGTTCCCTTGGGCCGGGCACAAATGAGGCTCACCTTTACTAACTCCCTAGAATCTTCCCTGCAGCCCTGTGCATGAACCTCCTCAGCCTATGCTGCAGCCTATGCTGCAGAGAAAGAAACAGAGGCTCAGAAAGGTTCACATTTTGCCAAAGTTTGCACAGCAAGTGGGTGCTCAGACCGACAGCACCCTACCCCACTGCCCGCTCTGGAATGTTCTAGCACTCCTCCCTGCCCTGCTCAGGCACGCTGGCCATGAGGCAACTGTACCTTCTAGGTCCGCCCCTCTTCACCGGTTTTTGAATGATTAATAAATTCCATAGCAGTTCCTGTACGGATCGGCACAGACCTCTATTCCTGTAAAACAGTGTCTTCTCTGGCCGGCGGCCGAAAGTGGTTTTCAGGGTCATGGCAACCCTGATGGGAGGAACAAGGGGGAACTCCATTACTGAGAAGAACTTGCACACGGCCCCTGGGGACAGCTGCTTCTGAGCTCGGTGTCCTTTCTCCTCTGTAATTTCTGTGATTCCGGGATTCTACGTAAGCCTTGTTTCGCACGCAGCACCCTGAGTCTTGGTCCCCCTGAACCTTAGCTAAAGAAGGTCAAAGTGTTCAATCACGCCCGGTGCTGATTAGCAAGGTGTGGGACGGCCCATTCCTGGGGCGCTGCTCTCCTTTGGGGGGCAGGTCTCATCCATAGCCCAGCCTCTCGCAGCCAGGGGCCAGGCCTGGTGCTCTCCTGACCCCATGGAGCCCCAGCTGACCTGGTGCAGGTGTGTCAGAGGCACAGACCAACAAACACATGGCCTCCCTCTGGAAAGCCTTGCGATGTTTCCCGCCTGCCTGTTCTCTCCTTGCCTGCTTTCTCTTAGGCTCTGGCTTACTTTTTTAGGTCACAGGCTAATGGATCCAGCTTCCTCAGTGAGATAAAAATGTGTTTCCAAATACATTTTCCAAATACAAACAGGGTGGGTTGGGTTGAATTTGGTGCTGTGTGGAGGAAACAGCACGGGCGGTGTTTTCTGCAATCAGCACCCCGCACAGGCTGGCGGTCCCAGCTTCAAGGTGGCCGTGGGGTGTCACAGTCGGGCTTTCGGGTGCAGCAGGAAGATTCCTGGAGGTGAGGCTGAGCCTTGAGGTCAAGGCTAGTCATTACTTAGGTAAGCTTGGGAAATGACTTAGCATCTCTGCATCTCTGTTTAATTATCTATAAAGTGGACCTAATCATACAAACCACTGCATCTAATTAATATGGGACCCACAGAGCACTGTGTATATGACAGCAGGTTGCACATACCATCCAAGTGTTAGTTAGGCCTTGTGCTTTTAAACGACTCCTTGATTTTTTTTTTTAAGATTTTTATTTATTGATTTGAGAAAAAGAGAGAGAAAGAGAGAGTGTGTGCATGCATGAGCAGGGGGAGGGGCAGAGAGAGATGGAGAAGCCGACTCCCCGCTGAGCAGGGGACTCCAAGCAACCAAGCGAAGCTACCTGGGACTCGATCCCAGGACTCCGGGATCATGACCTGAACCAAAGGCAGACCCTTAACCGACTGAGCCACCCAGATGCCCCAAAGGCCTCTGTGATTTAAAAAGAGTCCCTTCTGGAGGGGATGAGGACATCCCCTCACGTGGGATTCGTTCTCCCACTTCTCCTGCACCCCGTGTCCCCTGTGAGTGTTCAGGCAGGAATGGGGCCTGGTAGGGACAGTGCCTGGTCTCTGCTCAGATCATTCAGCCCTTTCTGGAACTGAGTCAGGGGTGCCTCCTGATAGGCGAGGCCGTGGGAGAGAGGGGTGTCCAGAACAGGGAGGGGTAGGGTCCCGAAACCTGCTCAGCTCAAGTGCCAGTCCCACAGAGCCTCGGCACCCTGCGTCAGTCCCGGGAGAGAGGTCCCCCCAGCCCCACGCTGCCTGGGCCCTGAGCATCTCTCCTGAGCTCTCTCATCATGAGGTTACACTGGAACCATTGACCGTTGGGGGGTTCCAGCAGGTCGGGATAGAGCCCCGACAGGCACGTAGCCAAGGGCACCTGTGTGCACATGCATGGGGGCGTTGTGCATACTCGAGAAACCCCTGCTCCCTGGCATTTCAGTGGGCGGTGCCAGTGTCGCCCCAGGTACTGGGCTGGGCTTCGGGGCCAAAGGATGGATGGATTGAGGGCCGATCCTGGGCCCTCCTGGCTGGCTTTCCACCTACAGGCGGCCTCCTTTGTGGCTGCTGCGGAGGACGAGCTGAGAGAGATCAGGCTTAACAGGGAAACGCCAAGTTATGAATGACTCCAGAGGCTGTAATTAGCTGGTTCTCGGCTGCTGTATTTTTAGACACAAATATTGTCACCAGACGTTTCGCAGCCGCCCCAGAAGCTCTCTCCTCACAGGAGCCCCGATCCTCCTTAGCGGGAGGGAACTTTCCCTTTTCAGGTAGGGCTGGGATTCCAGGACCCCCGGGGAATTGCAGTCAGTGCTCCCTCTTCCATCCTGAAAACCCTCAAAGGAGGTCGAAGAAGCAGCCTGGGGCTGGTAGGCCATGTACCCAGCTTCCTTCCCCCGCCCATCACATCCTCGCTTGGTGACGGGAGCCATCTGGCATCCATGAGCCCCTTCTAGAGCCCAGAAACAGCCAGGATGGGCTCCTTTCTATTGTTGAACAAGAAACGGTGCACCCAGCTGGTGGGGTGCTCATTACCTACTAGCTGTGTGACCTTGAGCAAGCTAAGCCTCAGTTTATCCATCTTAAAAATGGGAAACAAGGGCAGTCACCATGTTATCCTCTTAGGAAAGTGGTCAGGATGGTGAGAGGTACTCCCACATGGGGACACTCCTGTCCCAGGGAAATCCCTCGGTGAGTGTCCCCTTCCTTCACTGCTTCATCTTGGGGAACCCAGCATCTGGAGGCCACCAATTCGCAGAGGTCATTTGTGGACACACCTGCAGCTCTTTCCTGATGGACATCAAACTGAGCTCCTGCCTCCATAGGCTGCCCCCAAGTCCCACCCCCAAAACCCCCTGGAGAAGAAAGGAAAAATTCAGCCCTTTACTGGTTATGTGCTTCCCTCAGTGCCAAACACCCAGTTTGACTGATGTCTCCCCATGTGAAGTGACAGGCTATCTGAGAGCTGTACTAGAACCAGACTGAGTAAATGTCATTTATGTTGGGACTTCTGCCTGGCGTCTTTTAACCCAAAAGAATCGAAACTTGGTGTCAGAAAACCTGGTTTGAGTCCTGTGTCTGCTAACTGCTAGCTCTATGGTCCTGGCCACTTATCTGAGCTCAGCATCCTCGTTGGAGAGAGGGAGATGCTTCTGTTCCCTGATTTCAGAATAAATGAGCTAATATATTTGCAAGGCCCTGTGGAGTGCAGTGTGCTGTAGGAACACATGGGATTTTGAGCACCAGAGCAACTGTTTGGGTCCAATTGGGTGAGAGAAAGAGACAGAGAGACAAAGGAAAGAGGGAGAGAGGGAGGGAGGGAGGGAGGGAGAAATAATCACAATAACCCTATGAAATAGGTTACTAAGATGACACCCATTTTACAGATAGAAGATTGAGCCACAAGGAGGTGGCTCACGTTCACATAACGAGTGGTAGAGTTCCAGAACCAGAGTCCCCCATGCTCTCACCAAGAGTCTGACCTGGGCCAGACACTGTGCTGGGCTCTCAAGATAAAAGATGGGAAGGACCCAGTCCTAGTTCCCAGGCAGCTTACCACCTGGGAGGGAGAGGATTCAAGCTGGGATGCCTGACTTAGACTGGCCATTAGAGATAATCCTGGCCTCCAGGTGAGTTTTCCTGGCAGTGATTCATTGAAATGAGGTGTCATCAATAGGAAAAAAGAAAAAAAAGAAAAAAGCCATTACAGATTTGACCAGAGCATAACATTATTAAAAGTGTCCATGCCCAGAATTACATTTTTGGGAAGACAGTTTGTGTTTGCTAAATAGCAGAGAATCTGGAAAAAAAAAAAAAAGGAAAAGGAAAAACCCAAACCCTACCCATAGCACAGAAGAAAAGTATTACAAATGTATTTGCAGTGCTTTATGGTTTGAAAAATGACTTCATCGGCGCTCGCTGTGTTTCATATTAACCAGGAAAAGGACAGGGGAGAGCTCTGCAGAACCCTCTTTGTGTGAGGAGAGCACTGAGTGGTGGGCGTTTCCTCTCTCCTGTCTATCTGCCCTCCTGTCCAAGCTGGAGTCCAGTCCTGAATCTCGCTGAGGTCACCCTCTTCCTATGGCCCCTCTCTGTCCCTAAGAGTCCTCCTAATCACCCATCCTGCGGTCACTAGCCAACAGAGAACAATCACTTTGTCTAGCTTTTAAACTTCTTCCTCAGACTGTCCACAGGAGCCGTGGGAGCAAGGGACCGTTTCCCACGGGAATGATGGTGGCCGAGGACTGAAGTCTTACGGCGTGCCAAGCGCCGTATGATATTAGATGTGATACATCTAATACCATTTCTTCTGCAATAAGTGCTCTCACCATTCCCCTGTTCAGATGTGCAGTGGAGTCTTGTAGAGCTTAAATAATTTGTCCCATTGACACAGTCAATAAAAGTTGGGCTGCCATATAAGGGAGGATGGTGTCCTAGAAGGAGCAGGGCTCGCAGCCTAGGGGAATGGGGGCCACAGGGGTCCCCAACAGAAACAGTGAGCAGAGGAGGAGAGACCACCTGGAGGAAAGGTGTTGATGAAGTCTCTACCTCTCTAGGCCTCGGAAGGAGAAGCTGCCCTTGCCCACCCAAGCCTTGGACTGATGTCTGGTGTCTTGGCCTCTTGGGACTGGCCAAAAGACAATACTGCTCAGAGAAGCTCGGCCGTGAGCAGGGTCCACCAAGAGTCCCCCAGGACTGGGCCCATTCTGGAACTTGGCTCTCCCATTGCTAACCCTGGGTAAATCTGCTGTCCGTTTCCCTCCTTGCTGCCCTGTCTGCCTTTCTCATTTTAGGATCAGAAGTCAAGAAAGAAAAACTGTCGAGACCCCAATCTGCCCACGGGAGTGAGAAGCCCCTTCCTGGTCTGAGGAAGTGCGGGGGCCAGTTCCAGGAGGCTTATTTGGGTGGGAGCTCCTGTCCTCCTGGGAGAGGTCCAGGGAACCAGTGCCCGTGGGTAGGCTGGGGACCCCTGGGAGGCGGGGCAGTGGTGTTGCTAAAGGTGGAGCCCTTGAAAAGCCAAGTGCTCCCGCTTCAGGTCCAGTGGGAGTTACAGCAGAGCGAGGATAATGGGAAGAACCCAGCTCCAGGCTGGGGACCCCCAGACACAGTGAAGAATGGAGCTAGCAGCTCAGGGTGTCCCCTCTACTTTCTTTTTGTCCCCAGTCCCTAGCACAGTAGCTGGCACAAAGGAAATGCTCAGTAAATCTGAACACATGAACACACGAACAGACAAATGCCAGATCACCAAGCCCTTTCCACGTTGTGTGGGACAGGCGACAACAGAGCGGTCATGGGCAGGACCGAAGGCACACCCTGCCGGGAGTGGGAGGGAGCTGGGAGACTCAGCTGAGCTGCCACTGTCTGGTGGACTATGGATGAACAGAGGAGCAGGCACCATGGGAGTGGCCTGTGCGGGTCATAGAGAGTGTAGTAGCAGAATCCAGAGTGACAATGGCCAGGATGGGGAGCTGCCAGGCTGCTGGCCAAAGAAAACCAACCTGCTGACCAGCTTGGCTGCCCAGCCCCAGGTTGCAGACCCTGGGATAGAAGGCAGCAGAGGATATGCAAATCTATGCAAATGATGCCACAGCCATGCTCTCAGGGTTGCCAGAGAAAGAATGTCAGGACTTAGCGCTGGACAGCTGGCCTCTGGCAGCAAGAATATGAGTCATTACACCACCATCCTGTGGCAAACATCCTTCGACCTCCCTCAAATCATGCCGCATTGAGGTCTCAGTTTGGGCCACCAGAGAGAAAAGGAGGGAGTGGCATTTGAATTGCAAATGTGCTGTATTGTTTAATCTATGCCAGTGTTGTCTGACATGAACTGTGACCCCAGAATGGAGTCTGGAAAGCCAGGTGATGGGCCTTGTGAGCTCTGGGCCTTTCCCTGAGGGGTGATGGAAGCCCAGGCCAGCCTTGGAGGTCCCAGAGCTCCAAGGGAGGAGGAGACACAGCTGGGAGGGGTGGAGAGGCTGACACCCTCCCCAGAGGAAGAGGCCAGTGGGCCAGGGTCCTTGAGCCTTAAAAAGCCATTTCACCCTGAAGCCCAAGAGGAGGTGGGCTTGAGGTCAAAGCCAGGACCTTGCCCTTCCAGGAAACAGAAAAGACCAGGAGACATGGCTATGGTTGAGGGAGTGTGAACAGAGGGCAGACATTGCTGATGGTGGAGGCAAGGCCAGAGGCTGGAGATAGCAGAGCCTGGGAGAGAGGAGTCTGGGGAGACCACCATGAAGATGCTGGCCAGGCCTGGGGTTCGATTCTCTCATGTGCGTGCCCCCTCATTCATTCATTCCTTCCACAAAGGGCCCTTCTGTGGCCATCTCTGTACTCACCACTGGGGAAGGAACAGGAACAGGACACAGTCCCACGTCTCATGGACATGTTTTCTGCTGGGGAGAATGGATAAGCAAACCGTTTTAGGTGTACGATAAAAAGGAGAAGTCAAGGAGCTACAGGAGAGCATGGCACGTCTAGTCTGATCTGGGGCAGTAGGGAAGGTGTCCTGGGGCCCTGGCAACTTAAGCTAAGACCTAAAAGATAAATAGGAGTTATGTTAGTCCTGGAATGAAGTCCATGCCAGGCAGAGGGACTAGTAAGTACAAAGGTCCTGGGGTTGGTAGAATCAAAAATCTCCCTAGAGGCTACAAGAAGACCTGTGTGGCATGAACGAGAAGGAGGTACAAGAGGAGAGTCAAGGTCAAGGGCAGGCAGAGGCCAGGGCACAGGACAGGACACATTCAGGACTTTGGGCTTGATCCTGAAGACAGTGACTAGAGGCCATTCAAGGTTTTTAATCAAAGGGGTGGCACGATCAGATTTATGACTTCAAGGTGTCCCCACAGCTGCTGAAGAATGGATGGGGGAGAGGAGAGCTGGTAGTGGCATAAAAAAAGGTAGCTATGGTCCCGAACTAAGGGTTAAACTAAGCTGAAATCTGAGGTCTTCTTCCTGTCTTCTTTGCTTCTGGGCAGAGTAGGACGGGTGGAACCCTGGTTCCTGCCTGTCTGGCCCCCCCACGGGGCCCTTCTGGAATCATACCTCTGACCTGTACCTACTGCAGAAACCATCACCACCTCCAGATACCCCCACCGCGGCCAAGAAGGTCCCCAGGGGAGCAGCGTCAGCCCAGACTGACCTCCATCCGCTATGGCTTTTGTTTTGTGATTCTGTTCGTCCTTCCCAGGGTCAGTCCTGCTCTTCCAGGTGCTTCCTCATGCTCCTACTGACAAATTGAGGCTACAGAGGGACAAGGTTGTCTTTCAAAGAAGTGGTCCCCAGCCAGTAATATCTTATGCCATGGTTATAGACAACACAGACAGGGGTGAATATGGGCCATAAAAGAAAGAGGCAACATGTGACATTTAATTCAAGATTAAAAGAAATCATCAATTGGAGCTGATTGTGCTCATCCAGATGTCACCAGAAACAGCTGTATGCCATCTGCTGGAGTGGGTACCACCAGCTGGAGCAGCTCTCCTCAAGACCCTGGTTCTGCTTTTCTCCACAGCAGGAAGGGAGAGCTGAGGTTGGAGGCCAACCCATGTGACAGGGACTGATGGCAGCAGAAGTGGCAGGGGGCTGGGAGGAGGAGCGGGCAACATTCCCACCCCCTCCCCACCTCCCAGGCCCTGTTTATGCTAACAAAGCCCAGTAATGAATTACTGATAAGTGGCCTCTTTTAAAGGGGAATCATTCAAGAGAGCAGGTGAGACTCTGCAGACATCCATCTTGCCAGCACCGGGCTCTGTGAGGCTGGCTGGGAGATGGGGAAAGGTAAGGGAGATGATTCATGGCCGGGGTGCTTCATCTGTCACTCGGGGCGTCCTCAGCAATGGGGAAGCAGGTTGGATGGGTCCTGGGTCTCAGCTTGGCAGTGCGGGGGGAAGCCACCAGCTCTATCTCATGAGCCAGGCCAGCAAGGCTGAGAGTCACGGGGGTGCGTGTACCCAGCACCAACTTGATGCCAAGGGGCCGTTTCAGCAAGGGATGGAGCAGGGGATGGATTCACTTTATGGCCAAAAAATGCCTGGCTCCAGTGCCGTTAGGTCCCAGCAGGGGAAATGCCTTTGAGACAGCTCAGGGCAGATGAGGGATCTTTTTAGAGGGTAGGGGATGTGAGCGCTAAGACAGCCCCTTGCATAAGTAAAGAACGCTGGTCTGGGAGCAGGAGGCACCCAGCACCAGGAGGAGGCCCTGCCTGTCTCCAGTCTCAAAGCTTCCGCTGCTCCCAGCCCTGGGTGGGCTCCACCTGACTTCAAACAGGTGACGCAGGCGACACAGGCAGAGCCTTGCTTGGTGCCAGCCCTGTGTGCCCCAGCCCTTCATCACCTACCCCTGGGTTTCCCTTTCCATGTTGAGCTGTGGACCCTACAGCATCCCTTTAACCCCCACACTCGTGCAACCTAAAAGTGGGGGAGTGAATGCTCAGTGAGGCAAAACTTTGATCAATGGAAAATGGGAGCTAGTGGAAAATTCTTCCTTTTCTCCCTCACCACAGATGCTCCTGAGACATACAGCTTCTCGAAATGGTCTTGCAAGATTGAGCAATCAGTCGAACTTGGCAGCAGCCAGCTGGGTAATGTGTCCTTCTAGTGGCTCTCCCCTCCCTGCCTCCTCTTCCTTCTTGGGATTGCACTCCCTAATAAAGAAGTAGCTAGTGCATGGGCCATTGCTTTGGGCATTGGTTTCCGGAAACCCACGCCAAGACACTGGTATCAGGAATGGCCCTAGATGGCTGCCCCTCAAGGTGGGGGTTTTGGAGTTGGGTTACTCACTGAGGTCTGGCATTAAGAACCCTATTGCTTGGGACGCCTGGGTGGCTCAGTTGATTGGGCAGCTGCCTTCGGCTCAGGTCATGATCCCAGCGTCCTGGGATCGAGTCCCACATCGGGCTCCTTGCTTGGCGGGCAGCTTGCTTCTCCCTCTGCCTCTGCCTGCCAT
Source organism: Lutra lutra (assembly GCF_902655055.1). NCBI lineage: Eukaryota > Metazoa > Chordata > Mammalia > Carnivora > Mustelidae > Lutra > Lutra lutra. Next base: position 15,827,142 of record NC_062287.1, on the reverse strand, counting down.
TCTGTCTGCCTGTGCTTGCTCTCTCTCCCTCTCTCTCTCTGACAAATAAATAAATAAAATCTTTAAAAAAAAAAAAAAAGAACCCTATTGCTTGGTGATCAGCTGGGTGGAAAACCCCTGGCACGCAGAAGCACCACTTCCTAAAGATCTCCACTGTGGAACCCTAGGTAGACGAGCGGGCGGAAGGTGAGGCATTGAAATACACCAGGGCTGTGGTATCTGAACAATATGGGAGCAATAGTAACGACTGCGTGGCACAAAACCTTTTGTCAACTGCATTTTGAAAGCCTTGGGTGGAAAAAAAGAAAAGAGAGAATAGGCTCTTGCTAACTCAAGCAGGGAACCCTGAAGCCCAGGATGGGAATATATGGTTAGATGAGCCTGAGAATCTTAAATCTCCGGAGCCCTGACCACTTCAGGCTGCCAGATGGATTCACCTCTCCCCTGATGAGGGAGAAGACTTCCTTGGCCTGGAGAGCATGCAGAGACTTCACCTGAGACAGGGGCCTCTCCAGATGATTCTTGTTTCCCTCACCATTTGTTACCCCCAGGCCAAGAACTGGGGTTAGGTGTCCAAAGAACTGGAGCTGGAAAGTACAGTCCTGCTCCAGGAGGAACGAGCTTATATGTTGAATGAATGACAGGTCCTGACAAGCGGGAGCAGCCGGGGCTAGATGAGCGCAGGTGGACGTGGACTTGACTATGTTGGGGGGAAGAACGTGGTGGGAGAGGGGAAGTTGCATGGGAGGAGAATAGAGTATGGGGAAAGTATCCACCCTGGACTCAGGATCGAGTGTCAGCTCACAGCTGGTCCTAACAGTATGATGGGATGGCATTTTAGAGTTGGCCATGACAGTGGGCTACAGAAATTGAATAGAAATTCGAGGACTTTCTTGGCATAGCATTGAAGAAGGGGTCTGGTGGCTCAGAGAGAGAATGCTAGAATGGATCCTCTATGTAGGACCTGGAAACTGTTGTCAATGATTATTATAGTTGACTGTGTCCTCCAAAAAGATATTTTGAAGCCTTAACTCCCAGGACCTGTGAATGTGATAGTGTGTGGAAATAGGGTCTTTGGAGATGTCATCAAGTTAAAATGAGGTCCTTAGGGTGAGTCCTAATATAACCGGTGTCCTTATAAGGAGAGGACACACAGAGAAGCAAAGACAGAGACTGGAGTTATGTGGCCACAGTCCAGGGAACTGGAAGAGGCCCTCCCTTAGGGGCTTCGGAGGGAGACTGCCAACACCTTGATTTCAGACTTCTGGCCTCCAGAATTGTGAGAGAATTAATTTCTGTTGTTTTAAAACTCCTTGTTCTGGTATTTTGTTATGGCAGCCCTGGAAGCTCCAGGAGTGACCAGAGGAGCACCCCAACCCCCACCCCACTTACTAAGACAATGAGGTCTGCCCTGGTGGGGCTGGGGCAGGGGGGAACACCAGCAGCCTGGAGCTGGTGGTGAAACTGGGCTTCTGGTTTCTAATGGGCACCATAGGATTTTGGAAGGGCAAAGTTCAGGTAGGAAGACTGTAGTGTCAGAGACAAAATGGGCAACCAGGCTAGAATAGCAACCAGGGTGCCTGGACCTGTAGGAATATTTGATGTTTACTAATCAGCCATGATGTGAGAACGAGGGACAGTGGGCAAGGGTGTTACTTAACTTATGCGATATTTTAAGATATCAGGGAATGGTAAGCAGAAGGATGACTTCAGACCCTCCCTTGGTTTCCAGATCCAAGGCCAGACCTAGGGTCCACTGAGAGAAAGGGAAGAGTTCTTTTGAAGAAGGACCGTCCAAGGCTACCCCAAGTTTATATGATAAATACTCTTCCAATCTCTTCCCAAAGGACCGAGAGCCATTTGCCAGAGTAACTGAGCATGGAGGGAAGGGCAATGTCACCCGCATTTCCAGGGACTGTTGGGTACTGATCTGAGCCAACACTGACAAGGGACTTGAACTGCTTGCCGTCATGAGCTTCCAGTTAGTGTGGGGGCTTCTGGAGCTCAGGTGGCAAAGGGCCTTTGGTCCAAGTCTGTCTTTTAGTGGATCTGTGGGCCAACCCCGTGGTTATTTCCCTGGTTCCTGAGTGTGTAATTGGGATAGATGTACTAAGGAGCTGGCAGAAGCCTCGAGTTTGGTTCCACAAATGTGAATGAAAGGCCATTACAGTAGGATGGGCCAAGTGGGAGGCTCTGAAACTACCCTCCAGCTCAGTTCCAGCCAAGACAGTAAATCAGAAGAATTATTGCCACTTTGCGGGAGAAATTGCAGAGATTAGCGCCACCATTAAAAACTTAGAGGATGTAGAATTGGTGGTCCCCATCATATCCTCATTCGGCTTACCATTCTGGCCATGCTGAAACCAAATTGATCATGGGGAATGGCTGTGGATGAGCATAAACCTAACCAGGTGGCTACCCTGATTGCGGCTTCTGTGCCAGATGTGGTCATTGTATTAGAGTAGGTCATAGCCCCTGGCATGTGTATGAGACTATTGATCAAGCAAATGCCTACTTGCGCATCCACAGGGAGGATCAAAAGCCATTCATTTTCATGTGCTGGGGACACATTGGTTGTCTTCCCCAGGGCTAGGCTACCTCTCTTGTTCTCTGTCGCAGTGTGGTCCAAAGGGACCCCAATCATCTTGAATTTTGCGGAACATCACTCCACTTCCCTGCAATGATGCCTTCATGCCGATTGTACCTGGATGCCTTCGTGAGACACTCATTAACCGCAAGCAGGAGACAACCAGATAAAGATCTGGGGCTCTGCCACACTGTGGGTCTAGAAGTCTGGAGCATTCTAGGACATCCCCTCTAAAGTAGAAGACAAAGTGTTGCATTGTCTACCTCCACTGAGAGAGAGGCACAGTGCTGAGTGGGCCCCTTTGGACCATAGAGGCAGTATCCCGCACATTTGGGAATTGTGCTCTGGTCCATTTGTTGGGTAACTTGAAAAGCTACCAGTTTTGACGGGGCCCCAACAAAAAAGGGCTCTGTGAGGGCTTCTGCCTCTGATGCGAGCTGTCCTGGCTCTGGAATTTTAGGTCCCAACAGATCAGAGGGCACCACATGGCTATGTGATAGAGAAAGAAGCCATGAGGGGTCTTTGGCAAAAGCTCGGAAGGAGAGTTGCAGCGCACATCCCCCAGGTTCTGGAATGTGGCCATCCCTTCAGAAGCTCCTTTTGGTGTGCTCCTGGGCCCCTGTAGAGACTGACCCCACCCAATACCAAATGACTGGAAGACTCATGCTTGTCATCAGGAGCTGGCTTCTTCCCAGGTCTACTGAGTCACGGAGTTAAGCAGGCAGAGTCCCTTGTATGGTAGAAATGGTATATTCAGGGAGGGGCCCACTTAGGATCCAAAGGCACAAATAAATGAGCAGATAAACAGATTAACAGATTCCCATGCCATTGACCTCTTCTGTGGAAACCCCTCTCCCCCAGCTCACACCTATGGAGTCCTGGGGGAGTTCTGAACAACTGACGGTAAGGGGGAGAAAGAACAGGGACCTGGACAACAAAGAGACTAGCACATCATGTTGGTGGAAGAGAAGATGACCCTGAAGATCAGTGGCAGTGGAAAACCCTATCCGTGGGCAGAGCCATGAGCAGTAAATATGCCTGGTTGCCACTCCTTACAGAGGGGAGTATGGAAGTATGAGTATACTTCTAGAGTATGAATATTCATGGATGGTAGCAAGTGGCCTGGTTGCTGAGTCAGAAGCTTAAAAAGAATAATACTGAAAGATCAGAGACAAAGAAGCCTTGAGAAAGAGTGTCTAGCTGGTCCTATGGTGGTGGGGACAAATACACAGATCTTTGTGTCTTGAGAATCATCTATGGTTGATTCTCACCAATCATAGAAAGAATGAGTCATCCTGGAGATGTCAGCCAGCCTGTCAGTCATCCGGAGCAGGTACAGAGGGATAATGGTGGTAGTAATAGAGACCATGCATGGGCCAAGAGCATGGGCTCCTTCTCACAAGACCAGTCTTGCAAATGCCCCAGCTGGATATGTAAACTGTCCATAGGAGCAACTCACACTGAGCCCTCAATATGGCACTATTTCTTAAGGACACTAGTCAGTCACATGTTGGCACATTGACTGACCAGCCTCCTTCAGCCCTAGCAGGGCAACACTTCATCCTCGCCAGATACTACTCTGGACATAGGTCTGCCTTCCCTGTCCCCAGAACCCCCACTAGTACCAGCATCTGAGTGTGTACAAAATACTAGATATCCCATGTTGTCTCAAACCAAGAAACCCAAGTCAGCCAGGGAAGTGTACCAAAAGACTCATGATCATGGGATCTATGGTCTTATCATGTACTTATCACTCTGAAGCAGGTGGCCTAAAAGAATGGTAAAATGTCCTGTTAAGCTAAGGTACCAGGTTATGGACAATACCTTGAGGCTTGGGGTACTATCCCCTAGGTCAAAGTGTATGTGCTAAAATCATGACCTATATGTTATTTTGTCCCCAGTAGCTAGAATGCACAGAACTGGGAACCAATGGGTAAAGTAGGATTGGTCCTCTTGCCATGTTTCCTAGTGACCTACTTGAGAAATCTATGCCTCCTGGTTTCCGGTGATGAATGCTTCTGCCAGAGGACAGAGTAAGAATATTGAAGTTGCATAAGCTACCTTAGTACTCTGGGCTCTTTGTGCCAGTGGAGCAGCAAGTAAAGAAAACCGTGACCCGCTCGGCAGGATTATTCACCCTGACCTTAACCAGGAGGAGCTAGGGCTTCGGTGTACCCTGGGAGCAGGGAGAAGTATGTGTGGAACTCAGATTTGTGGGGGCATCTCATGGTGCTTCTATGATAATGATGACAATAACTGAACAGGGGTAAGGCCATTAGGAGCCCTGATTCCTCGGGGATGAAAGGCCAGTTCCCTCAAGGCAAGCAACCCAGACCAGCCAGAGTGCTGGTCAAGAGTGAGGCGGATCTAGGACAGAGGTTGGAGAAAGGGGATGGTGACTACACACAGCAGCCTCAGGGCCAGATGCAGCAGTGACCCCTGCAGCTCCTTTCACTCATCCTCCTGCTTTAGTCTCTTTACAACTGTAGCTGGCCGCCATCTTGAGGGAGACTCTGTGACTCTGTGATTGCGCTTCTGCCTCCCTCTTCAGAAAAGAGGGACATTCTCTGCTCACACAAAAAAGAGGCCCTGTTTTGTATTTTGAGTGCCAGATAGGATGCAAAGGCAAGGTGGGTCTGGCCAGAGGTGGACTTCATCTATATCTCTCGGGCACCACTTCAGATGCCTTTGGCCTGACCCATGTCTCTTCTTGCCCAGTGGTGAGCATCTCTGTGTGGGCTCAGCAGACACTGCGCAGGTGCTACCTGAGAGGGCCTTGCCTCAGGTCAGTGCTGCCCGCTGCACACCTCTCACTGCTAGCCCTGCTGACACCATGACACCAGATGCTGAGGGGATCTGCATTCATGGATTACAGTGCAGAAGGGAAGGGAAGTTTGTGCTCAGTGGGGTCAACCTTTGACAAACAGCATATTGGAACTGGTAGCTGAACCTTCCTTCTGTCTCACCCTGGACAGATGGTTTTTGCAGGTTTTGGAGAGTGGTTCTTTGAGATTGACTAATGAGTTGCCCATGGTGGTGGCTAGCTTGATAACACCATCCTTCTGGCCATCCTCCCCTGCCTCTCCCCCTGCTTGCCCCTCACTGTTTCACTCCCTGATAAAATCATTGCACATAAGCTTTTGCCTCGGGCTCTGCTTTCTGGGGGAAGCCAGGCAAAGACAATCTCCACCATTAAAGGCATGTGTCAGTTGTCATTTATCATCTGAACCCTATATTTACTCATTCACATCCCCTTCCGGGTCCCTGTGGCATCTGATTTTGGGCCCCTGAATCAAATGATCCCTTTCATCCTCTGCTCAGTCAGTCTATGGGCTCCTGTGTCCAAGAATCAAGGGCACAGATTCTTCTTCAAATTCATTGGCTAAACGCTTCTGTTCCTGGGGACTCTCTCCGGCCTCTGAGCTCGGAAGGATGAGGCCCTGGGCTTTCAGTTTGTCTTGAATTACACTTTTAGGGAGGCCCCTAGAGAGATTCCTAGAATTAATCTGCCCCCCCCCCACCCCCAGTGGGAAGGTTCCTCATACCCAGAATCCTCTGACCAAAGAAGGGCCCCAGAGGAAGTAGATGAGAGAGGACCGACCTGAGAACAAACTGGGGGCGTGTGGTGGGTCGCAAGAGACTGTGTCACCAAGAACCTCGATGAGCTGTAGGAAGTCTGCTTTGAGAAATAAAAGCCAGTCCCCAGAGTGCTTCTGGAAGCTCTGCATGGGGTCTTAGGAATCAAGGCTCTGAAAACCACCCCATGTGTCTAGAAGGCCTTCAGATGGGAAGGGAGGGGGGCTTTGTGCCCACACCCACAGCCACAAATGTCAGCCTCCGCCCCCGTCGGAGCATGCTTTGTCCCCACTACCTACAAGGCACTGGCGATGTCTGGGGGATGGGAAGGAGAGAGTGGAGACACAGGCTTGGATGTTCTTCCTGCCAAACTGGGGCTTTCCATGTATTTCTAGGCAACAGAAACGAGTCACCAAAAGAGCCATGCGGGAAGTGGGTGGTCAGGAATGATTTCCCTGAGAAGGTGGGTTGAGTCACTGAACAGCCACACCTTTCACCCAAAAAAAAAAAAAACCACTTACTGATGACCTGTGATGGGGAAGGGAGGGGCTCTGGCTCTGGATGGGGTGGGAGATGTCAAGGGGCGGATACATGTAACCCCCTCCCCCACTCCCCAGGGCCTTCGAAGCAGGGAGTTCTGAATCTGCCTTGAGTGGCCACAAGGTCAGTCATAAGGGTTGAACCAGATGATGAGTGAGAAACATTAATAAATCTGAGAGCACAGAGGATGGAAGGGCTCAGCGCCAACTTAAAGAGGAGGCATTCCTGCTGGGAAGGAAAGCAAAATTTCTTGTCAATAGATGAAAATGGGGCAGAGGGTGTGGGTTTGGAGAATGGTAGGTCCTTCCCGTCCTGCAACTTACCATCGCATCTTCCGGAGGCCAGGAGACCACCAGTGCTGGGGTTGGGTTTGGGTTAGGATTGTGTTCAGCAGAAAAGGAACCACATCTTTTCTGGATCTGTGGATCCTAGGAAAGTAACCGGAGAGCATTAGTCTGATGAGGGGCACGCTTGTTTGTTTCTCATCAGCAGAGTCCAGAGTCCAGGGTGCCGTGTGGGCACGGAGGCAGGGGGTGGTATCTACCCTTACCCCAGGAGGTGGGTGGCGGGAACAGTGCCCCCAGAGATCCCTGCAACCTGAAGGAGAGGGAGTTAACCAACCAGAGAAGAAGAGGGAACATTGCTAGGGTCCAGGGGACAACAGTGTGCGAAGGCCTGAGTGAGTGGCCATGTGGCGTGTCCACAGACTCAGAGTGTCATGGAGGCCAGAGCAGGGCCAGACCGAGAGTTCAGGATGGGAAATAAAGGGAGTAGGGCAAAGCCTAACGGAGGCTTTATTCTCCATTCAGACTTCGGGGCTTTATCCTGTAGGCAATGAGAGTCAGGGGTTAGGCCAGGATTGACATGCCCAGGACTTGCTTCAGAGTTCGGAGGAGCCCTAAACTTGGAGTCACCACCATATAGATTGCATATAAAGCCAACTTAAAGCCACGAGTCTGGATGAGATTACCCAGACGCAGCGTGCAGAGAGCAAAATAGAAGCGTCACACGGGCCGAGTGCTGGGTGCCTCCAATGTCAAGATGAAGGGGAGCCAGCAGAGGAGATGGGGGAGCCGGCGATGAAAGAGAAAATCCGGGAGTGTGTGGGGTCCTGGACTCTTGTGAAGAGTGCATTTGAGCAAGCTGGGAGTGATCGATACTGCCAGAGGCTGCCGATGGGTCAAGGAGAGTGGGGACTGGGGGCTCGCGGGTGAATGAATCCCGTGTTCTGGAAGGTAAGAGTGACCTTGATGAGAACACAGGGGCAGCACGGGCTGGCAGGACGAGCCTCTGAATGCTTTCAAGGAGGACAGGGGCGAAGACTCAGGTGTGAAGGTGGACAGCTCTTTCAAGGAGTGTAGCTGTCCACGGAGGAGGAAGCTGGGCACAGAGAGCTTTTCCTCTTTTCTTTTTTTTTTTTCTCTTCTTTTTGTGGGGAAGAAATAACAGCAGGTTTGTGCACTGATAGGAGGAGTGGCCCAGGAGAGAATGAGAAACTAGTGATGTAGGTTGGGTGGGGACCGTACACAGGGGATGTTCATGCATGGAGACTGGGGGCGCTGGCCACGGCCAGGAGCAGGGGCGGTCTGTCTGTGGCACAGGTGCAGAATTCGCAAACAGAAGAGGTGGGATGGCAGTTGTAGGGAAGAGAGTTTGTGGTTGTCTTCAATCTCTTCCCTCTTCTCCAGTGGCTAGACATAGATAGCAGCAAGGTGATTCGTGGAGATGAGGGTGTGGGTAGGAGCTGGAGGTCTAGAGAGAGAGAGGAGGGGTGAATGGGAGAGTGAATGGACCAGAGAAATGATGAATGATGACAGCTGGCAGCCAACACCCACCTGAGTTGAGGGACCATAAATTCAAAGCGGGAGCCTTTGGCCCTCAGTTCAGACCTGGGTGCTTATCGGGGAGGGAAGGCTATGGGCAAGGAGTTGAGGAGTGAGGAGCCAGGAGGACCCTCTTCTGCCTCTAGCCCCAGGATGGAGGGACAGGAAACAGCCCCCTATGTGTTGGGGGCTGTGGGGAAGGAGGCAGAGGGAGGGGATTCAGTTAGCAAAAGTGGGAAGGGCACGTTCAAAGAAGAGGCAGAGGGAAGCTGGTGTGTGGAGGGATGGGGTGGGGGTGGTGGCAGGAGAGGGGACTCAGAGCTCAGACCCCACCTGGTCTGCAGGTGTCCCAGGGAAGGTGTGGCCCTGGGCCCTCCAGCCGCCCCCTTCTCCCCCGGCCCTCCTGCAGATGTCCTCAGACCAGCTCCTTAGCCAAGTGCTGCCCGCAGCCTCAAATCTGAGGAGCCGGAGAGATAATCATCTTGGAGGCGCTGAGGTGTTCAAACGGCAGCAGGATCAGAGTTTGCTAATATCGCAGTAACACAGCCCAGGGGATGAGCCGTCCGTTCGCGAAGCCACAGAGGGCGCTTATCTTGCAATACGTCGCTCCTCTACAAGGGACACCCAGTGCCAGCGCGGTGGAAATTACAGAGGAAAAGGGCTGAGGTGGGGGCAGAGATATTAAAAGAAAAAAAAATCGGTAAAAGCCCTTATTTTTAGGCCTATTGAAGTGGAAAATATGTGCTCGGACTATGAAAACCTAACCACAAAGCCAGCCCCCACCTTGGGGAGAGGCAGGGGTCCTGGGCTGCAGAAGCCTGCCATTCATTACTTTGGATTTACTACAGAGCGGACAAGAGGCCCTCACATGATACATAGCTTGTGTATTCTTCTATCGATTTCCAAGACTTCGTTTTCTAAACTTCCCATCCATCAGCAGCATCCGTGCCTGCTCTCCCCCAGGGACAAAATAGGGGGTGAACCACCCCTCTTGTGTGGCGTGGCATGTTTTATGGGCCGGGAAGATTGGAAACGGGGGCTTGACTCATGCTGGCTTTGGCCATACAGGTGAGGTCCTCTTGGCCTGAAGTTGAAATGGGGGCGCAGGGAAGGGTGTGGTTGCTGGGAAGGGGCACAAACGCCCCCTAGAGCCCAAACAAAACAGGGACAAGGAAGAGCGAAGTAGTATGTTAGGGAAGAGGCATGTACTCGGTGGTGGTTGTCCCCTGCGGAGGCTGTCTTGGATGCTGCTACTCTAGATGCTTTGGAGCTGAAGAACCAGCATGAACACGGCCCACATTTGCCATCAGCTTCTCCGTCACCACAGAAGGGCAGGGACGGTGCTACTGCCGCGGGTCTGTGGGCCCTGAGGAAAGTACTGCTCCCCACCGGCAGCCGGATGAGGCCGTCAGGCCCCCGCCGGAAGACACATCGTTCTGTGCATATAAGGAAACTTGGGTACCCACGTACCACCTTAACTCCTCTTCTCCTGCCAGTATTCTCAGAATGGAAAAGGCAAGCATCTGTGATGTTACATCCACCCCCAACCCTCCCCCCCACCGCCCCCCGCCAACCCTATTTACAAAAGAGGTTCTTACGGCTTTCACAAAGCAGCTCTCAGTATCTGAGCAGCTCGGGGTGGGGGGGCAGTTGGGCTGGAGGAAAACAGGAAAGCTCTCACCGCATCCCTTTTGAGTCTCAAGCACAAAGGAGGGAGGCAGAGCTGAGGCCGGCCAGGGACTTGGGGGAATAGAGACAGATACAGAAGGCCTGCTCTCTGTTGTTAAGGCCACCTTGCCTTTGTGGGGGGACTGGGGGATCTTCGACTGAGCTGAGAACCTCAGCCCGGCTCAGAACATCCCGCAACAGCAGAGGAGACAGAATTCCAGGAGCCCAGCGAGGAAGCCAAGTCTCGGGAGCCTGGGGCCCGTTCGGCTCTGTGGACTTCGGCCAAACGTCCCATCTCTCTGTACCTCAGTTTCCCTCGGAGAAATAGTCTTTTCCGGTTCCTTCACCTCTCTGGGGTGTGGAGGCCTCCACGGAGTCCCAAAAGCGACAATATTACAAATAAGGGAATTATCAATGTGACTGATGGTTTCAATTGAGCCTTGGGGTTTCTGCTACTTAGAGGCAGGATCGATAGTAATAACAACAATAAATAGGGAATAACTCGGGAGAGGGTCTATAAAGGAACTCACGGCAGCAAGGCTGGGCAGTGTGGAAACAGGGAGAGGCTTCCGTGCTGCCCGCCTCCACTCAGCCTCTAGGCGTGCTCCGGGGACCAGCCACCCCGCTGCATGGCTGGCCTGTCTAGGGGCTGTGGCTGCTCCAGATGGAATTCTTTTTTTTTTTTTTTAAGATTTTATTTATTTATTTGACAGAAACCACAAGTAGGCAGAGAGACAGGCAGAGAGAGAAAGGCAGAAGCAGGCTCCCCGCCGAGCAGAGAGCCCGATGTCGGGGCTCAATTCCAGGACCCTGAGATCATGACCTGAGCTGAAGGCAGGGGCTTAACCCACTGAGCCACCCAGGCGTCCCTCCAGATGGATTCTTAAGGGACCCCGGCTGCGCTAGGAGTGAGGACAGGAATCGAGTGAGTAGGCTAAGCTAAAGGAGTTCCCCAGAGGCAGTGCCTGGTGTCAACACGGGGTGGCCGAGTGAGATAACACCCAAGGGCCCTCAAGCCGGTCACCAGCCATGTGTGAGAGAGCCGAGGAGGGGTGGGCGACAAATGCCACAGCATGGGATGGACCAGCCACAGCCAGGGCCCATCCTGCTGGCAGCTTGCGGGAGAGAGCAGATGTGCTAGAAAGGACATGGGATGTGGAATTTGAAGACTTGAGGTCCCGGCTCTGAAACTTCGTACTTGGTGATGGGCTAGTCATACCACCACCCCGAACCTTGGGCTTCATGTCTGCAAAATGGAGACACTGGCTGACTTGTTCCTATGTGACATCTTCCCAGAGAAGATTGGGGAAGGCAAAATATTCAGTTTTTATTGGACACTTACACGTGCGGGATGATGGGCAGTCTCCCAGGAACGCCTCCTTTTCCAAGGTGTTTTTGGCACACCCTAGTTGCCCCAAGACCAGCATTCTGACCTTCATCCTCACTGAGAACTGAATGGAGATGCTGAGTCCTAGGAGAGATGAGATTGCCTCCTTCTCCCCCATTCCCTAACCTGGCCTCTGAGCTGTGGCCGAAACATTTTTATACAAGGAGTTGTTTGCCTCTGACTTTCCTGGTGAGTTGTAAGCCCTTATGTTGCTGGTGGTAGTAGGCACCACCGGCAGGTCCTGACACATGCTAGTGCTCAGTGAGCGAGTGATCCTGTGGGTGAAGGTGGGTCTTCTCAGGCACGAACCACCAGCAGTGATCTGTCTGTCAAAGGCTTTTCCTCTAGGAGGGGTTGGGTCACATAGCAGATTGATACAGGATGCCTCCCGTGGGATCGGGAAAGCTCTTTAAAGGGGGAAAATTCTAGAAAGGGAATCAGTGGAGCTGAAAGGAAATTCTAGATAGTCTAGAGAGGCAATCCATGGAGCTGAAGGGAAAGTCTAGAAAGTCTAGAGAGGGAATCCATGGGGCTGAAGTCAAAACCCAGGAGCTTGAAGAATGTCTTCGGAAGGGCCAGACCAGGGTACCAACCGCAAGCTATCAGATCCCAGCTCACAGGCCTGACCCTCGGTGGCTGGAAAGAATCCATGGCATTACAGCCCTTATTGATAAACTCCCCTTTCCTCCCTCCCTCCCCCGCCCCTCTGAGTACAAACCTCCCAGAAATCAACAGAGGGACACGTCCCCTGCCAGCAGATGTGGCAGAGGTGCAGAGATGAACACAGACCCAGGTCCCCGCAGAATCTATGTTGATTATGCCATCAAGTAGAGTGTGGTCACACACGATGCATGGTAGTCGTCTGGCGTGGTGCACACCCCCACGCAAACACAGGCGCGCACGCTCCCCCGTGGACAGACATCCAGATGCACGTGGACACCTGCCCTTCTGCATACCCGCGCAGTTACGCATGCGTGCACATAATGTGTTCGAACAGTAATTCACACAGTGAAACTCTCTCCCCTTGGGCCACCAGGGGATTTCCATCCCACTAATAGATTACCGTCCCTGACCTGATCAGAAGTCTGGGCTCTCATAATGACTTAAAATCACAGAATTATAGTTCGAAGGGGCCTTACAAATCAGCTATTTCAACCTCCAGCCTAGAGCATAAAGAATCCTCCCTAACACACTGATGTGTTGACACAGAGCCTCTGCTTAACACCGTGGTGATGGAGAACCTATTACCCGCCTTGGAACCCCATCTGATCGTTGTTATTAAGAAGAATGGACATTTATTGAGAGCTGAGCCTGCGCCCAGTGCTATGCTAAGCACACTAGGTAGACGATGGTAGAGGAGCTGGCGAGGTAGGCATTCTTATCTCTGTTTAATGGGACTTTAGTCTGAGCCACATAAAAACTGACTTGTCCTGGGTGACGCATCTAGGGTGGGGCAGAGCTGGGATTTGAACCTGGGGCTGTTTGACTCCCAAATCCTTGCCCTGTCAGCTCACACTAACTTGCCTTAAGTCATATTGTATAGGAAATTGTTGCTCAAAATGAACCAAACTCTGCTTTCCAGATCTGACCTCAAGTTTTGCAGAGGCTCCCACCTGCCCTCCTGCATCTCCCTTCTCTCCACACCTGTCCCGCTTTTGATGCCCTCTGGAGGCCCTTTTCCAAGTACAGGCCCCCCAAAGAATTCTGTTTTCTTGAGGGATATCACCTCCATCATTTGGACACCTTACTTGGAGGATGCAACCCTAAGATGTCACTGGCCTTTTGGGGCAACACATCACATCATTGACTGTTTTAAACAAACTTCAGGGTTTTATTTGACTTTAGTTAGCTGATCTTACTTTACATAAACTACTATCAGCTACTTCTGTAGTTGAGATTTAAAAAAAGAAAGAAAAAAACGTGCTTTCAGCTTATTGTTCCCACTACGTTTAAGATTGTTTTGAAGTAGAGTTTGTCAGGTGATACCGTAGCCTTGCAGCTCGGAGGTGTTTGCAAATTGGGTAAGCTGAGTTTCTGTGCCAAGTCATTGATCAAAGCCAGGCCAAGATTCAAGGGCTGAGTCTCATACCATCTCCTAGAGACTGCCTACCAGGCGACACTGATCTATGAAACATTACTCGGCTTCTGATGTCAAATTCCGGTTACAGCTTGGTGTTCAGACTAAGCCTAGAGATACGCCAGGGGTCGCTTATGGAGAAGTGGAGAGCAGAGGTCAGTTCCAATCCGGAAGAAAAGGGTAAGGTCAAGGGAGAAATGCCAAACTCAGTAAAAATCACACCTATCCGGGAGGCAAGGATGCCAGGTGGTGGCATTGGGTCTGGAAAAGTCAGGAGCTCAGGGGGGTGTGTATACCAAAGTTAGGGTTTGAGGCATGCACCCAGCTTAGGAATATGCTGACACAAACGAGCCATTTCAGGCAATGTCCAAATGAATTCCGGAAGATTGAATCCTGTTGCCTGGGGCTCCTTTTAAAGGCACAGATATGCCTTTGTGAGTGCACGTGGCTGTCCTTAAAGGTGCCACCTGCCTTGTTCTACCTGGCCACTGGTCAACTTTAGATCTCCCAGTCGTGAATCTTCTTGATGATATTATTTAGCCCGTGTTTCTCCATTTTGCCCATAAGGATGAACACTGTGGTCAATAATTTTCTAAAATTGAAGTGTTTCATATGTTAGGCATTCATTCCCCTTATATCAGTTAGGATGTTTTTTCCCTGCAGGTTATAGAAACCCTATATCAAATTGGTTTAAACAATAAGGAGATTGTTGGTCTCATGTAACAAGAAGCCCAGAGATGGATGCGACTCGGGATTGGTTGACACAGTAGCTTGATGATGTCCCCAGAGGCTGATTCCCTCCATCTTGTCTACCATCCACAGCATTACCTTTTTGTTCACTTGGTTTGGTTTGGTTTAATTTAAATTCCCATTAGATAACATGCAATGTGATATTAGTTTCAGGTGTACAATACGGTCACTCAGCATGGCCATGCGTCACCCGGGGCTCATCACGACCAGTGCCCTCCTTAGTCCCCATCACCTAGTTCACCCCTCCCCCACTCCACCCCTCTCTGGTGACCAGCAGTTTGCTCTCTATAGTTAAGAGTCTGTTTCTTGCTTTGTCCCCCTTCTCTTCTTTTTCCCTTTGCTTGTTTGTTTTGTTTTTTAAATTCCATATATGCATGAAATCATACGGTATTTGTCTCTCTGACTGATTTCACTTAGCATAATACTCTCTAGTTCCATCCATGTCATGGCAAATGGCAAGATTTCATTCTTTTTTATGGCAAATAATATCCCCCCATATATATACATATATATACATACATATATATACACATATATACATATGTATATATATGGGGGATATTATATATATATACATATATATGTATATACACATATATGAATGTATGTATATACATTCATATATATTCATATACATTCATATATACAATGTATGTATATAGATAATGGCAACATTATCTATAATAGCCAACTTGGGGAAACAGCCCAGGTGTCTATCAATTAATGAATTGATAAAGATGTGATGTGTATGTATATATATGTGTGTATGTACATGTATATATATACGTGTATATACACATATATCAATTAATGAATTGATAAAGAAGATGTGATGTGTATATATATATGTATATGTATGTATATATATGTGTGTATATACACACATATATATACGTGCATATACACATATATACACACACATATATATGTATACACACACACATAAATATACATACATACATATACATATACATATATATATACACACATCACATCTTCTTTATCAATTCATTAATTGATAGACACTTGGGCTGTTTAAAGTTGGCTATTATAGATAATGTTGCCATAAGCATAGGGGTGTATGTATCCCTTGAATTAGTGTTTGTGTATCTTTTGGGTAAAATCCCAGTAATGTGATTGCTGGATTGTAGGGTGGTTCTATTTTTAACTTTTGGAGGAACCTCCATGCTCTTTTCCAGAGTGGCTGCACCAGTTTGCATTCCCACCAACAGTGCACGAGGATGCCTTTGTTCCCACATCCTTGCCAACACCTGTTGTTCCTTGCGTTTTTGATTTTAGCTGTTCTGACAGGTGTGGAGTGATATCTCACTCTAGTTTTGATTTGCATTTCCCTGAGGATGTGTGATGATGAGCACTTTCTCATGTGTCTGTTGGCCACCTGGGTGTCTTTTTTTCTTAATGTCTATTCATGTCTTCTGCCCATTTTCTGATTGGATTATTTGGCTTAGAGATGTTGAGTCTTACATGTTCTTTATATATTTTGGATACTAACCCACTGTCAGATATGTCATTTGCAAATATCTTCTCCCATTCTGTAGGTTGTCTTTTAGTTTTGTTGAGTGTTTCCTTCGCTGTGCAGAAGCTTTTCGTTTTGATGTAGTCCCAGTTGTTTATTTTTGCCTTTGTTCCCCTTGCCTCAAGGAGACGTATCTAGAAAGAATTTGCTACAGATGATGTCAAAGAAGTTATTGCCTGTGTTCTCGTCTAGGATTTTTTATAGTTTCAGGTCTCCACGTAGATCTTTAATCCATTTTGAGTTTATTTTTGTGTGCGGTGTAAGAGAGTGGTCCAGTTTCATTCTTCTGCAGGTAACTGTCCTGTTTTCCCAACACTGTGGAAGAGACACGCGGCTTTAGCTTCTTCAAGTCTGATTAGCCTCACGCTCCCAAGGTGGCTGCCAGAGTGATTGCAGCAACACGCCTTGTTTCCATCCAGGGAAAAAGAAATTGGATTCTCTTCTCCAAAGCCCTGAGCAAGTCTGTCTTCATGTCTCCTTGGCTCGGTTCTGTTAGGACTGCCTCAAACTGAACCAGGCATCCGGGGGTGGTATCCATGTCACGATGTGTTCGCTACATCCCAACCCTCCAGTCCAGCCATGCTCTTGAGAAATAAATGAGATGATTTTGGCTTGGCTCATGCTTCGTGAGCCCACATTGGTTCCTGGTGTTCACCATTTCCCTTTGCGTCCAAATAAACCATCTCTTAGTTAAGAACCAATGCTAGAGTTTTACCAAGGATGACAGTCTCTGGGATCTTCCTCTTCCTCCCATTTTTGAAGTAAAGGGGGGCACAATTTACCTCTTCTAGTCCCAGGACCATTTAGAGCAGTGGTTTGCAAATGTAAGTGTGGTGGCAGGTACCTGGGGAGGGTGTTTAAAATCTACAAGTGGCTGCATGGTTCACAGCATGGGAGCGGGGGGATTCAGAAACCAGACTGCCCATGCCCAAATCTGGGCTCAGTCATTTACCATGACTCAGTCTCTCTAGGCCTCTGCTTTCTTATATCTAAAATAGAGGTAGCAAGAGGCTCTCCCACGTGGAATTGTTGTGATGAATAAGGGAGAGGTATGTATAAATTGTTTAGAACTGTGCCAGTAAGTGGTATGTGTGTGTTGGCTAAATAAATCGATGTCCCCAGCCTTAGAGATTCTTGATGATTCTCTGGTGATTCAGGCTGGGTGAGGAAGGCTGTGGGCAGGAATCTGCTCTCGACGAGAGTGTCCAGGTGGGTTCTGATGCTAGTGGGTTGAGCACCCTGAGATGATGATGACGTGTCCATCCCGTGCGAAGCTCTTCCTGACCATTGAGATGAAACACGCTTTAGCCGGGAATAAAAATCCAAGCAAATACAGGTTTCCTCGGCTAGCCGAAAGTAGCGTTCCTATGAAAACTTTTGTAAGCCAAAGTGGTGCAAAGGGGAGAAACCATTACCGTTCATTTATATGGAAAAACGTTTAGGTGTTCCCAGACCCCCCAAAAATAGCCTCTCTTAGGCTTTTCTAATATCTTAGGACACATCTTGCTAATGGATGCACAAAAGAAATTGAGCTGAAGCCCCGATGCTCACAGACAGTTCAAAACTATGGGGTGCCTGAGTGGCTCAGTGGGTTAAAGCCTCTGCCTTCGGCTCAGGTCATGATCTCAGGGTCCTGGGATTGAGTCCCACATTGGGCTCTCTGCTCAGCAGGGACCCTGCTTCCCTCTCTGTCTCTGCCTGCCTCTCTGCCTACTTGTGATCTGTCTCTCTGTTAAATAAACTTTTAAAAATCTTAAAAAAAAAAAAATCTATAACGGCTGGAGGCTGAGAGGCTGCCTGCAGTTCCCCCGGAAGGAGCGTGGCGGCGCCACTCACTGCTCCAGGGGTCCCCTCCCTTGATCATGGATTACTGCAACACATAACGCTGAATGTTTTCCTTCTTAGGAAGCAAGTAGGGTGGGAATGTGGTTTCACTTGGGCCTCTATCAATGTTATAATATCCTCCCTGAAGAATAGGGCTCATTCATTTGTAATGGCTTCAAAAGTCTTTAATGTACTCACTGTCCCTGGTGTTCCCAGGCCACCCGGGGCTGTGATGTCGCTGGTACCCTTCCCCACAGCTCTTGGTTGCCTGGGATGTGGACCCTCCTCCCTCCCCACCTTCCCCAGTTTGGGAACATGCCCCCCCCCCCATTACAGCCTGAGCTCACCGCAGAGTTCCTCTGGGACCGGGGCTTTGCTCTACACGCTGCCTCCCTTTTCCCCATCAGCCTCATTAGTGATCACAGCGTCGGCACTCAGGGTTTCTCAGCCCTCCCCAGCTTTCTTCCCTGTACAGACTCTGCCCATGGGACCAACACTGTTTCCTCTGAACGTGGGCGACTCTACCTGCTAAAATTCTATGGTCCATTCTGACTATGCCTAGCTTTCCCTCTCGTCGCTTATGAACCCTAGGAACGCTTTGCCCCTAGCTTCCCATATCATTTATCTATTGCTGCACTAAAAAAACCCCAAACCTATCCAGGTACTCAGTGATTTAAAATGGCAACCATCTATTTACTTACGATTCTGCAGTTCGGGCTGTGCTTTTCCTGGTCTCACTGGGGCTCACCTTCGCAGCTGCCGCTGGAGGCACAGCTGAGGGCCAGGCTTCTTCCAAGCACCTCGATTGGATGCCTAGAGGCTAGCAGGATGGCAAGGATGGTTGGTATGGTGGCCTGGCCTCTGTCCCCACCTGTTTCACACCCTCCAGGAGGCTTCCTTACATGGTAGCCACAGGCAGCAAGGGCCAAGGCATAGAAGCTGCAAGTACTAGTAAGGTCTGGGCTCGGAGATCACGGAACATCGCTTCTGCTGGATTCTACAGGTCAAAGCAGGTCACATGACCAGCCCTATGAGTGGCAGGAAATAGACCCTCAGGGTGAGGAGTTGCGAAGGAAGTGAAACCATTTTTCCTCCACTGCACTTCCTTTCATTAAACCTATTTTGAGGACCTGTGTTGAGGAGACAAGGAAGATGATTCTGATCCTGGAAAGGACTCAAAATCTGGTGGAAGAAACAGGAAGCTAAAGAGAGAATTACAATACAACGCAATAAACAGTCATCACGCCAGCTTTCATGCATTTGCCATCTGCCCAGCACTGCTCTCACGGGTACATCCGTTCCCTCTCACCAAGCCTGGACTATCACCCTCTGGGAGAAGTGTGTTAATATTGTGCCTGCTTTTCAGATGGAAACATCAAGGCACAGAGAGGTTAGGTGTCAAGAATGCAAGGCAAGATATAAACTCAGTTGATGCGGGACTCCAGAGCTCTTGTTCTTACCAGGTACCGTGACCTTCCTCTCCAAGGTCAGCCAGCAGCAAGGACAACATCTTGCCCTAGGCCTTGGCCATGGGAGGAGGTCCATCAATCGGCAAGTAGATGGGGGAGCAGGAGAAAGATAAGAGATCACAACAGATGTCACAGCACACAAACGAGGAAAACCACCCGCCACCTCCCTCCCTGCCCTTCACTGCTCTTCTCTGGACCCTCGGCAGGTTCCCTGTGTCTTTCATGTGACTCCAACTTAGATGACCCACCAAGACCAAAGGCCAAGGTGGTGTGAGGCTGCATGCAAGGTCTGCGTACAAAGAAGTCTCCTCCTCCCCAACTGTCCCAGAGACATGTGATCGGGGAACAACCTGTTCCGAAAGCCACACAGGAAACCACGTCTCTGTAAACTCACCCATGACGTCAACCCTGTATCCAGAAAGGCCCTTGTACCTTCCTTCCCACTCATCCCTGCATTAACCAATTACTGAAAATAGCTCAAAATAGCACCTGTCCCTCAGCTGGGGCTGCTGCAGGAATACAGTTTGTGATCCTTTTGGAGAAAGAGCGAGTCTGTTGGAAATCAGTGCAGTGAGAGGATGATTCTCACGCTCTCATGCCAGGGTCTAGCTCAAACTCAAACCTGCCAGGAGCAGGCTGAGCTACAGAGTTGACACGTGTCCTACAAGGCAGTCATGGTGGAATGCGGCCTCTTGGACGAGCTACAGTCTGGGTCTTCAGGTTGCCATCGAGGGACAGCACTGGGACCCAACCCCACGAGCCAACCAGGCCCCCACTGGAAGCAGCCTCTCTGAGAAGTTGGCCAAAGCCCAGGAGTGGTCTGGAGAGTGTTCCAAGGCCTCCTTCAATCCCAGCCATTTCTCTACACCCCAGGCCCCCTAAGGATCCCCAGGACCTCCTATCCCCACCAGTCCCTCCTAAACCCACCTTCAAATCCGCCATAACTGTGTAAAAGGGTGCTTACTGTAAAGAATAAGAGAACAAGGGCAGCAAAGCAAATATCCATCCATAGCGTTACAGTGAAACGTGGGTACCACTTACTGATGGAACGCCGTGCAGAATTAAGTGAATGAAGGGCATCTCTTCACTGGCATGGAAATCACACCAAGGAAACTGGCAAGTGAAAACGGAGAGCCGCATAAACCTAAACCTAAACCATAAACATAAACATAAACCCACCTATCTCCCTATCTCTAGCTATTATCTACCTACCTACGCTTCTATCTAAACGGTGAACTGAAAATGGGGTTTTCCTTCAAGGAGGGGAGAGGGAAGGAGGGAAGTAATGAGGACTTTTGTTTCCCTTGTATTCTTCGAGTTTTTACAAGAAGGTGTTCGTGTATTACTTGTAGAATTAAAAATTAAATACATTCCTAAGGAAAGCAAAGTTAGAGGAATGATCCACTAAGAAAATGTGAACCAGTTCATCCCTAAATCCAGCCTTGTTTTATTTGGGTTTTTCTCCGGCTGGACGTCAGTCCTCCTCAGAAATGGCCTATGTGGCTCCTTACTACCCCCCAGAGCCCCTTCTTCCTCCTTGGCTGAAGGCCCTTGGTTTCACCTGCAGTCCCAGCCCCACCCACCTGCCTCAACCCAGCCTCAAAAGCCAGCAGTGAGAGGACAGATGGCTTGGGTCCTGAGTTCTGGGCTGGAACTGTGTCCCACAGCCAACGCCCTGGGGTCCTGTCCCTATTGCAGACCCAAATTCTCTCTACCTGGGTCTCTTCTAAGTGCCTCTCCTCTTGTCCCCTCAGCTTCGCTGCCCAGTTTGGGCCCTGCCCCGGGGGCTATATCCCCACTTGCCCCACTGGTACAACAGCCCTGGCTGGTGGCCTCATCCCAGCAATAGTGGGAAAGGCATGTGGGTTCCACTGGGGTCTCCAGAAATCCCCAAGGGGGCTTGGCCGCCTTGTCCTGGAGCAAGTGGTATGAATGGACTCTCTAAGGACCTCCTTGGGCTCGGGGGGGGGGGGGTCAACACGGACAGGTGGCTTGGGTGTTGGTTTCAGTCTCCCGTGAGGGGCATTCTGGGAGGAAAGCTAGTGCACAGCCAGGGCGGGAGGCAGGGCCTGGGGCGAGGGAGTCAGCACGAGGTCCCTTGGCGGGGCATCACCACCCCCTACCTGTCTACTCAGACTACTCGAACCATCTGGTTCTTCTGGCTAAATCCACTGTGTGAGGCTTTGGGGAGGATTTCAGGAGTGGGTCTGCCAGTACTGTTGTGCATGACGGTAGGGAGCCGTGTCATCTCTTTCCCCAGAAGACTCAAGAAGGAGGAGAGCTCCTTCCCCGCGACCAGTCTGTCAGACTATTTTATCTGCAGTGGGGCCAGGGAGCAGGAGAAGGAACGAAAGGCCCCCTGATGACAAGCCCATGCCAGGACCCATCAGACTAGAACAAAGTGTTGTGGTTGTAACAAGCCTGCTCCACCCCCCGCCCCCCCCCCCCCCACCTTGAACTTGCCCTTCTAGAAACACCGAGCTTCTCAGGAATGCAGATTTGAGGGCTCCTGGGATGTCCATGAACTTGAGGAGACACCTGCCCCTCCATGGTGTTGGGCAGGCCTGACATATGGACTTTATGCTAGAGGCAGCTTCCCTCTGGGTATTACGAAAGGTTTTGTTCTCTGTCACACTCGAGGTTGGGTCTGCCTTGAATTCACACAGATGCCATCTCTGAGGCTCTGCAGCACCTGTTGGTTCCGTGGCCTCTCTCAGATCCTCGAGTCGTAATGATGAACTCGTCCTGGGCTCTGAATTATCTATTAATAAATAACCATCCCCGAGATCACACAGTCCAATTAACAGAAGCCTGGTATGAGCGTGGCAGTGGGTGTCGGAGATGCGGCAGACTCTCACACATCTTGCTTGCTCAGGAGGCGAGGGTGCAGCATGGCAGCAGCCCAAGGTCCTTCCGAGGGCGAGGGACCCTCCCTCATTAGGATGGAAAAGGCTCCCGACGCACAAAGGCCGGGGAGAGGGATGGTGACAAGAGGCGCTCTGAGAGCCGAGACGTTTCTCGGGTTAGCAGCAGCTGCCAATATCTTTTGCATAAGTACTGGTAGGTGGGCGTCTGGTCGAAGCCGATGTGCGGGCGGTGGAAGAAAACAGTCAAATTGACGTGAGTTAAGAACTGAGGGTTATTTTGAATTCTTTCTTTTTTAATTTGAGCTTCTTCCTTTTTCTTGTGCGGGGGGGAGTTATTTTTTCTATGGAGAGGCCAGGAAAGGGGAGAGCAGAGGGCTGGTAGAGAAGGACAAATGTAGGGCACCTGGGTGGCTCAGTTGGTTAAGCGACTGCCTTCGGCTCAGGTCATGATACTAACATCCCAGGATCGAGTCCTGTATGGAGCAGGGAGCCCGCTTGTCCCTCTGACACCCTGCCCCATGCTCTCTCTTTCTCATCTCTTTCTCACTCTCAAATAAATAAATAAAATCTTAAAAAAAGAAAAAAAAAAAAGAAGGACAAATGTAGAAATGAGCCTTGATTCACTCCTGGCCTGGTTATTCCCCTGAAATCCTCCCTGGAGGCAGTGACATGGTCCAGAGGACCTTCTGGCATCCTTTCCTGGGGCCAGGGGTCAGGGGGTGGCGGTGGGGAATCCTGGCTGGGAGGGAGAGTCTAAGAGGCAAGAATGATGCCTCTGAGGCTGGAGGGGCACCTGTCGTCATGGCAACCATGCGATTCAGTTTCCCCATGTGAATAGGTTCTCCGGGTGTATGAGAATCAGATTCTGCACTTTGGGGAGAAACTCAAATCCAGGCACCCAAATTTCCCCAGGAAACCGACATGGCAATTCATGTTCTTCATGAGAACATTGCCAAATCGCCCCATGATCTTCCTTTGGGGAAGGAAGCACCAGCAGCTAGAAGGAGCTACTCAGAGACCCAAGTTCCCCAAGAGTGGGAGTGCCATAGAATGGGAGAGAGGAATGAAATGTACCCACCAGTGAGAGCGAACCTAAACATTTCCACAAGCTCGAGGGGAGAATACCGTCATGGCAGCGAAAATAAATTAACAACCGGACCAATGGAAACGGGGTTTGAGCGTCTCAGAAGGCAGAACAACCTTATAAAATATTCTTGTAATTCCCAAGCGTCAGATCCCTTGTACATCCGATCCTGCAGGTACAGATGAGGCCAGGCTCATTCGCCACTGTTCCAACCCAGGCTCCCAGGCTCTCCCACCCCAGCCGCCTCCTCTTCTCCTGCCAGACTGGAAGTGAGTACGCACACGGGACACGCGCGCCCGTGGCGCACACCTGCTGCTCTGCGCCCAGGGCCCCAGCACTGTGTGGAGCCTGGGGAGCCCCTCGTCCCGCGGCCGAGCTTGGGTGTCTCCAGAAATGCTACCGTCCCACTTTGCCTCGGTGCAAAGCCCTCTCATCCTGAAAGGCAGGAGAGGCAGATTTTAACTCAGACAATGTTTAAGACACCCGAGAGCAGAGACAAGCTAATGTTTGCATAAATGCCCTCCCACTGAACCTCCTCCCTGTCCATCTGTCCCCTGGCTCTCACACAGCCAGGGCCATTGTGGGTAAATAAGGGAGTCCCCAGAGAGGCAGGAAGCCCTCCTCCTCCACCTCCCAGGCCCGCTGCCTCCAGGCTTCCACTCCCACAGCCCAGCCCAGCCCCTGCCTCCTCCTCCTCCTCACCCTGCGCTGGGCTCCCCCACCCCCTTCCCATTCCCTTTATCTCCTTCCTCTCCTTTCCCATTTCTGGCCGGGGTTTTAGCCCTCTATAATGACTTAATCTTGCCGACAGGGTGACAAGCGGATGAATCGAACTCAGAGGCTTTTTTTCTCCACTCCAGATTCATTTGAAGATTTCTCCCAGATGCGGCACTAAAACCCTAGATTCAATTTCCCTTTGACATAATAACCGAATTAGTCTCATATTGTCATACATAAATTACTAGCCAGTCAGGGTGCCACCAGAGGGAGAGAGAGCTGGAGAGAAAGCAAGGCGTGAGCATCCAAAGGGGTATGACTATGACAAGCAGGGACCTGAATAACAAGCGGGGACCAGAAGGGTAACAGCTAATCATATCTGACAAACGAGGAGAATTCCCAGGCTGCAGCAAAGGTAAAGATTATTTACCTTCCTCTCCATGCCCCTGGCCATTAAGATGTCACCATGGGGAGCCGTGTACCTTACAAGAGATACACAGATCTAAATATCTTCTCGATTAAGTAATGCTCTGTTTGCAAAGGCTGCCTTCAAAGAGGAAAATGTAATTTTGTGGAACGCTGCGGCAGCCTCTAGGCCTGGAGACAGAGCTGAGCCCGGCCGCGGACCTGTAGGTTGCCTGCTTAGGGCACAGATGCCCATTCTGGGCCCCTGGGGGCTTGGCCTGGCTGATTCTGGGAATACAAGGGGGCATCCTAGCCTTCCCTACCTGCGCCCTGGGGTTGACCACTGGCCAGGACTGTGGCCGGGTCAGAACTAGCTGGAACGAGGCTTCCCTGCCTGTCCACCAACCATTTGGCCTCCCCTCCACGTCCCCCAACTCTTTTGCTAGTTCTGGCCAATTCTTTGTCTGGAAAGTTCTGGCCTCTGGCCTCACCCCTGCATCCTGTGTCTCAATGGGATGATGACCACAGCTGGAAGCTTCCTAACCAGTTTTCCTGCTTTCCATCCTCCCTGACAACCCGTGCTTCACTCAGCCATGAAAGGATATCTTTCCAATGCCAATTTGATGCCAGCACCTCCCTAAACTAACACTTACAGGTAGCCTCCAAAAGAGGGCTATCCAAACCCCTTAGCACGAGCTGTAAGTGGAGCACAATGTGGCCCTCGTCCACAGCTCCAGGTGTGCCCCTCACCCAGCTCCCTGTACCCACCGTTTCTCCAGTGCACTCATTCCCCAGGCTCATTCCCTAAGCTGCTTCTTCTGCCTGGAATGCTCTCCTCTTCCTTCACCTTTCTGCTTAAGCTACCTCCTTAGAAAGCCGCTCCTGGCCTCTCTAGACCTGGTCGAACCACCCCTGCCCTCGCCATGCTCCCCTGAAGTCCAACCTTCTTCTACATGGTGCCTAACACGTGCTTGCTCTTAGGGCTTACTTATCATCTCCCGTAGGGGTACCAAGTTCTCTGACGGCAGGGGGCAGGTCTTACTCATGGCTCTGTTTCCCTATACCTAGTACAGAATAGTATAGGACTTTGAGCAATGCTTGGAAAGTAAACATTCAGGACGGTGCATGAAGAAAGCCCACAGGAAAACAGGGACTCGCATAGACCCTGCACACCCCTGCCTAGAGGGGTTTGCTTGCTGTCTGTCATATCTATGCAGGGAAATGGAAGTTTTGATGGTGTGTCTGCCATGAGCCCTGCAGGGGCTAAGACTTAGGACATGCTGGATCCCCCAGTGGTCAGTACCGCAGAGCTTGGTCTGCAGTAGATGTTCAGTAAACATGTAAGTGATTGTCTGCTGTGGATTCTGTTCTCAGGAGTTGACTACTTTGAGGGAAACAAAGGGAACAGGTATAGAACAGTAAACGGCCAGGTTAATCATATATCGCGCTGGACCGTGAGCTCCCAGAGACTGGGATGGCATTCATGTCTGCATCTCTGTCCGAGGCACAAATGTCTCCCAGTAAGGCCCAGCATAGCCCTTGCTCAGTATGAGTTATAAGAACCATGTTGATAGGAACTCCTGGGTGGCTCAGTCGGTTAAACGGCTGCCTTCAGCTCAGGTCATGAGCCCAGGGTCTTGGGATCGAGCTCCACATCGGTCTCCCTGGTCAGCGGGAAGTGTGCTTCTCCTCTGTTTGCTGCTCCCACTGCTCGTGCTTGCTCTCTCTCTCTCTCTCTCTCTCTCTGTGTCAAATAAATAAAATCTTAAAAAAAAAAAAAGAACTATGTTGATGAATGCAGATTCCAGCTTGACCTCAGGTGTGACCTGGGGTCCAGGTAGTGATCTGTCACTGTCCTTTGAACTTTATATGAACATTACCACCTGCTCTGCTTGTTTTAGTCCTGTGTAGTTTACCTCCTCTTATATTTTCATTTAGTCCATAGAATCCCATAAATGACTTTAAAGCCAATGTATCGAGTGACCGGGCAGGGTGGGAAAATCAGACACAGCCTCTCCCCTTCTCTGCCACATTCAGACCTGCTCTCTCAGATGTCCTCTCTGCCCACACACCCATCCACACCACAGGAAGCAGATTTAGAAATTTCCTTTTTTTTTCTTGTTTGCAACAAACATAATTGTATGTATTTAAAGTATACAATGTGTTGATTTGATATACATACACACTGTAGAATGATTGCCAAGATCAAGATAATTAACACACCCATCGCCTCCCCTAGTTAATATAATTAACTCTTTGCGTGTGCGTATGTGCGTGTCTGGTAAAAATACAAGATCTACTCTCAGCAGCTTCCAAGGGTGTAATATCATGCTATTAGCTCCAGTCACATGCTTATTCTTCTTACAACTGAAAATTTGTACCTTTGACCTACAGCACCCCAGGTCTTCCTTCCGCCGCCCCCTAGAAACCACCATTCCATTCTCTGTTTCTAGGAAATTGGCTTTTTAAAAAAGATTCCATATATAAGTGACACCACAGAGTATTTTTCTTTCTCTTCTTGGCTTACTTTACTTAGTCCAACGCCTTCTAGAATCATCCATGTTGTTGCAAATGGCAGAATTCCTGTCTTCCTCATGGCTGAATAATATTCCATGATATGTGTATATCACATTTTCTTTATCCATTCATCCACTGAAGGACATTTTTTTTTTTTAAACAGGCTCCATGCCCAGCCTAGAGCCCCATGTGGGGCTTAAAGTCATGACCCTGAGATCAAGACCTGAGATCAAGAGCAGGACACTTAACCGACAGAGCCGCCCAGGCTCCCCTTCCACCGAAGGACGTTCAGGTTGTTTCCAGAGCTTGGCTGTTGTGATTAGCGCTGCAACGAACACAGGGTACAGATATCTCCTCAAGATACTGATTTCAATTCCTTCAGGCATATTCCCATTAAATTAAAGAGCTTTTGCCCAGCAAAGGAAACTCTCAATAAATTGAAAAGCCAACATATGGAATGGGAGAAGATATTCACAAACCATATAGAAAGGGTATTATCCAAAATATATAACAAACTCATACAACTCAATAACAAAAAAAAAAAAAGCAAATAATCCAATTAAAATGTGAACAAAGAGTCCGAATAGACCTTTTTCTGAAGAAGACATACAAATGGCCAGTAGGTGTATGAAAAGGTGCTCCACATCACTCATCATCAGGGAAAGGCAAATCGAAACCCCAAGTTATTACCTCACCCCTACTGGGATGCTATTATCAAAAAGACAAGAGATAAGAAATGTCATCGAGGATGTGGAGAAAAGGGAGCCTTTGTATGCTGCTGTTGCAGATGTAAATGGGATAGCTACTATGGAAAGCAGTATAGTGGTTCCTCAAAAATTAAAAATTGAAATGCCGTAGGATCCTATAACTTTTCAATCAACTTCTGTATTGTCTCTTTTCCCTTGTGAAAAAAAGCCATTTCAACCCAAATAAGAACTGCTGTCTCCTATCCAACTGAAAGCTCTTCTCCCTTTCCCCTGCCCCACCCGTCCCAGGCTTGAGAGCCTGCAGTGAGGAAGGGAAGCAGCTTGGGGCTTATCCTTCCTTCTGGCCCTTCTCTTCCTCCTCCCTGACTCTCTGCTGCCTCTTCCTCCTCCAAAGTCAGGGTGGGGAGACCACGGTCTTTTTACTTGGTTTAAACTGTTGTTGGCTCTCTGGATGAGCCCATAAATGTCCAAACACAAGCTTTGTCTCTGGAGGGTGGATTTTGTGGGTCCTTTGAGATATTTCCTGGGAAACCAGATAGTTTCTGTGTAACAGATCCCTGATGGGGGCAGTGGGCTCCCCACTGATCTCTCAGGACTCCCTGTCTTCTGCAACTCAGGAGTGTCCCCACACAGACTGCCCGGTCTCCCCTTCCAGCCAATGTTCACTGGAGCCTCTTCCAAGACAGCTCAAGTGAGGCCAACCTGTAATGATCGATCTGGCCTTCAGGAGGTAACCTTGCACCTCCAAACTCTGCCCATGCAGGCAGCTTCCGGGTGCTTGACTGAGCTCCCCTCCAGGAGAATTAGAGATAGGTCTCTGAGTTTCTATAGTATAAGCATCCTGTAAGAGGGTAGGACAAGGGGAGCAGATGCCACTCTTCTTGCTTGCAGACAAAACCTTCTTTCTATATGTGATTTTCTAGAAGCTTCCTTTATTTGGCTTGTGATAGACAGACAAAGGGAAACTCACAGTACCAGCTCCCCTCCAAAATTCAGTCTCAGACCACCTTACTTCTCTTGGTAAGGCTGTGGCTACGTCTGGCAATGCCTCTCCAGGGTAGGAAACAGATGGTATGTCAGAGGGACAACTGAAGAGAACTGAAGTCACTGTTTATAAAGGTGTAGGCAGGGTTTGGGGAACTACAAGGGGTTGACAAACATCTTGAGTGTAAGAGGCAAAGGGAGAGAGATGTTTCTGGAACCTTAGAAGATCCAGGACAGTCACACAGGTGCCACAGCCTTTACTAGAAAGATTCAGCCATTCTCAAAGCATGGCCAAGGGGAGAGGAACCAGAGGAATAAATACAGTGTCCTCCTCTGTCCTCCTGCCCTCAGCTGTCCTGCAGGTACCTCCCCTTGGCTGAATTCAGCCTGAAACCCCAGGGCAAAGGAGGCCAGTTGATACCGTCTGTCAGGCCTCTGTCACAGGTCAGCTGGGCAGGACCAGGGTGGAGGAAAACTGCTCTAGGGATCCACTGGGAATATCCAGCACACTCCCCTGTCTTCACGATGTGCCAGAGCTTGTCACCCACCGTCCTCAGCTCGAAGCCTCAGTGAAGCAATAGTGAAAGTCTCATTTGTCAACTAGCAACCCACAGCGCCCTGTCTTCCTCAGCTCCTCCCCCCTCCCCCAGGGCCGCTGTACCCCAGTATAGACCACAAAGCCAGGGATGGCATCTCTCCTTTTCTGCAAAGAGGGGCTTCGTTCTGAGCTTTGTCAACACCAAGGCGGCCGGTGCCCAGACACGACTTGCAAACCAAGTAACCACAGTGCAGAGAAGATGGGGACTGAGTTTGGATGATCTGCCGTTCTGGACTCCCCAGGCCACAGCGGCCTTGTTGTTAGCACTCATGATGAAGGGCTGGCCCAGGCTTGCAGGCCGAGGAGCCCCCAAGAGGCTGTGGGGAGGAGTGGAAAGGACACAGTTGGACCAGTGATGCCCAAGGCAGAGACAACACTGCAATTTGACTTTAGGGACATAGGGACGAGGCTGTCCTCTCCTTCATCTGCTTCTCTGAGGACTGCTTCTGGCGACGTCCAGCCCAGCTGGCACAGCCTCGTGGGCAGGGCAGTGGACCGGCACTGGCCGCCACACTCCTTGGGAAATGTGGCTCCTTCTGCGAGTGGGGACTGACTTTGAAAGACTCATTCATCAATGTCACAGCTCCCACAGACAGGACAAGGCCCAGTGTCGCTCGGGCCCAGACGAGTCTCCTTAGAGATGCATCGGCTCCTTGTCGCACCAACCATCGTGGATCATACGATATTAACACTTATCTTCTTCTCTCCCCCAGAAAGGTGGGGTGGGCTCGGGGCTGGTGAGGACACAAGCTACGAGGGGAGCAGAGGGCACGTGGCAACTCTGTCACAGGAAGGAAGGGAAGATGTCCTGCAGGCTTGCTGGGGTCCACGTGCTGCCCCAGATGTCTGCAAGGGGTTGTGTGGGTCAAGCCCTCACTGCGGGCTGTCGTATGGGAAACCCAGGACCTCTGGGCACCTGCCTAAGTTGGACGCTGGCTCAAAGCCTAGACTTTTCCATCAGACAGACCTCCGTTGAAATCTTAGCTGTGCTGCCCTCTTGCCTCGTGACCTCAGGCAAACTAAGGCTCAGTTTCCTGCCTTGGAAAATGGGAATGACAAATCTCACAGGGCTGTACTGAGGACTTAATGAGCTGAAGTGTGTCACCTGTGTATCACAGTGCCTGACTTGCAGTTTGCAGCTATAAATGGCATCCATTATGGTTATCGTTGGCACACTCCCCTGGTTCCTTGTTGGCCAAATCCCATATGGTAACAACTTTATTTACCCAAAAACTATTTACTTAGCATCTCCCACATGGCACTGGAGAAAAAGAGGTCTCAAGGAGCTCAAAGTCCAGGGCTAGAGTCACAGGAAGGGAGCTAACGGCTGTGATATGGGGTGAAGGCTGTGGGTATAGAGTCCAATTGCCTGACCCTGGCTGGGATGGTCAGGGAGGCCTTCCTGGAAAAGGCAGCGCTCAAGCTGAATTTTGCCCTGTGAGTGGGGCTTAGCCAGGCAGTCCCAGGGAGAACGCTGTGACCCAGCACTGACAAAGGCAACACAAAGGAGTGGCAGCTTTGGGGTGGTTCCAAGTGCCGGTGAGGGGAGGAAGGGTGGACAATGAGCCAGAGAGGAGGTCAACATGCTGGATGGGGGCATCTGGACTGCATCCTGGGGGGCAGAGAGATCCATCAAAGGATGGCCAGGAGTCTACATCATCAAACAGCCCTCCTGAACTTCAACCAGACTTTGACGGAGGCAGTGGAGGCTGCAGCCCGGGAGGCCATTTGAGGAGAAACCCGGAGCCAGCTTGCTTCCCTCCCGGCTGCCCGACATGAGACTGTGGTCAGGGGTCAGCCCCATAGGCCTCAGGTAACTACCTCTGCTGGAACCACCCTCCAGGCGGGCCCTGCCTCGACTAATCCCTGAGGGAGAAAGGGCCCCACACATCACCTGGCTTTCGCAGGTGGGGCAGGAGCCTAGTCCAGGCTGCTGGGGACTGGGGGAGCCTCCACAGGGGAGCCCCCAGGGCATCCAGACAGCCACTCTCTGCTAAGAGCACCTGACTTACCCAGTCCCTGGTCACTCTGACCATCGTCGTTCCTGGAGGCAACAGCTGAACCCACCATCCAATTATAGGGATGATCTGCTCCCTCGGAACTTCCTCTCCTAAGCGACAGGTCAGCTGCCTGCTGTGGCTGTGGCTGTGGAGACATGGGGAGCAGGGGTTTAGGGGGTCACCCTCCACAGTCTCTGAAACCCAGATGTCCTGAGCAGCATGGAAGTTTTAGGCTGCTTCTTCATGTGGCAAGGGCGGCCTGTCAGGCGGGAAAGCAGAGTACTACAACTGAAGGAGGTGGGTCGGCATCGGGATTTGGGATATTTTTAATCCGAACCTGGATGACTCCAGAAAAAAGTCACTTGACCTTCATGACTCTCACTTCCCTCACTCGCCTCAAAGGCACAACTGAATTACAAGTGAAAATTAATTGTGATAATGAGCATTTATGTTCCTCAAACAGGGGGCTCTGACCCTGGGCCTGCAGGGTGGTGATATGGGGGGGGGGGCGCGGTGTGTATTTTCCTCAAGCATAAACTTTATGCAAAGATTTCAGAGAAAAGGACTATATTAAACAAAGACATTCTGGAGACACACGTATCATGTTAATGAATTGTAAAGGCAAAATAAGAAACATACCACTAACAACTCCTTTGCGATAACCCCAGATCTCTGGGTCCCGCTTCCTGCTTCCCTGTCGTGGGGCGTGCCTCAGCTGAACCACCAAGCCCAGTGCAGGGGAGTGCTCTCGCTCTCCTTGACACAAGGCACAGAACAAGAAGGGGCATTAATCCATTACCCGAGGTGGGTCACTCTAGGCTTTGCTTCTTTGGGGCACGCTTTGCCTGTGAACTTCACTTGATTGTGACCACACACACTTGGTCCACCTCTCTCCTCTTTGATAGAATCCTAGAAAAACCATGGGTATCAAAAGACACTTACCCCCCAGACTGTGAACATCCTGGAAGTAACTCAGAGTGGCGGAGGGAAGAAGCCAGCCCAGGCTAGGAGGCAGGTCAGGGGAGAGGAGGGCCAGACATGGGGAGCAGTGGGGACCCGGACACATGGGACGTGGGACAGGAGGACCCCAGAGGCAAGGGCTAAGGAACCACAATGTCTTGAGAATTCCACGGAGGACTGGAGCCCTGGAGGCAGCTGCGGGCCAGGGAGGGAGCAGGAGCGGCAGGGAGGGAATGACGGCCCATTGCAGGATGTGAAACTGGCCTCCCTAAATCCGTGCCTCTGATTTATGCCCACTTTACTGCAGTCCCAGCTGAACAGCGAGTCCTCTGGGGTCCGTGGATCGTGTTCTGCCAAGGTTTATGGAAGAGCCGGCTCAGCCAGCCTCATGACTATTCTGTCTCCTCGAGCTCAATGCTGCTCAGTTGGGGGAACACAGCGATCTGCTTGCTGGAAGCACATTAGCCCGGGATACCCGGTTTTCTCCGCGATGGCCCACGTGATTGAAGCTCTGTTAAGTACAGAGTGAATGCAGTTTTAATGAATAACGATGAAGTATATTTAAAAGTATAGATTTTTTAGCAGCAATACAAATGTTGAAGGGTGAAAAAATGCACACCCCATTTAATTAATTTTATGCCTATCGAAGTGCACGGTTACGGGCCTGGTGCGGGTCATCAATCAGTTTTGATCAAGTGGCTGAGAATATTGTTTTTTAATGCTTGGAACTCTTTGAAGAATGGGGGAATGTGTTCATTTCTGCCTCCAGGTTTAAGAAGATGCTTTCCGAGAACTTGCCGTGGTCCAAAGATAGACCTCCGGGTCACACATGTGGGTCCACTGTTCTGGAGAAACTGTGGATCACAGTGACAAGCCCTGATATTTCAGAAAGTCCTGACGTTGGATCCCAAAGGATGACCCCAAAACCTAAAGCATGCCTCATGTTCATCTAAGTCTGTGAATCGCTTTTGAAACTGTGACTTTATTATTACTAGATAGGTCTGCAGTTCTCTAAAATATGAGATTCGAGGAGCTGGGCATTTCATTGCTGGAAACTGAGCACAGTCTCCCCTTGTCACTTGTCCGATGCTCCTGGCCCCATTGAATCTGAATGTTTATATGTCCTAAGATAAATCAGAAGTCTCCCCACGTCCCCCCAACAGCTTCAAGTCCTATGTGTTCAGATTTCCTCAGGGGGGAAAAAAATGTAATGAATTATAGGACACCTCTTGGTGCTGAGAAAGCATTCTAGTGAGTTCCTTTGACAAGTGTCCTCCACTCAGCAATGGGATGGGCACAAGAATGAAGTAAATAAACCATCCTGATAATGTTCCCCTATATGTTATGCAATAAACCTGTCTCGAAAAGTTAGCAACACAGACTGTTACGATGGTTCATGCACTTTTGACTGGAATAACTCTTGAAACCTTCTCTCTCCCTGTTTCCCTGCAGGGACCTCCCCTGAGAGGCAATGCTTCTCACTTTCTTTTCTGGTAGAGGACAAAGGCCCCCCTAGACGAAGCACACGAGATCATTAGGTGAAACAACATGCTTCATGACAAAGGTCTAGTGTGCGGCTTGGGGTGAAGCAGGACATCACCAGCCGGCAGTCCCTGAGATCTTATAGACAACCCACAGAATACAATCCGTAAAGAGAGCCCAGCTGACAAGAGAAATGGATGTAAGGTAGGTGACAAATTTTGGTGGGGAGGGGGGCACCGCATACATTTCTTGAAATTCACACTATGTCTTGTAGGCCCGAGTCACCAGCCCCGGGACAGGCTTTGCTTTCCAGGGCCTGGCCCCGTCTCAGCTAACACTCAGGGCCCCTTGCACCGCTGTTCTGCTCAGAACTCCCCCTTCATCTGCACGCTGCCCTCTGAGGTGGAGACCATGACTCCCATTTTATTGATGGACAAATAGAGTCTCAGAGAGGCAGAAGGGTTCCGGCTTCACCACCTGCCTTGTTGGCTGGCAACCTCAGCTGCCCCCTACGATGACTCGCCAGGGCTGTTTTGGTACAGCCTTGGTGAGAAGGTCTCCTCGCAGCCAAGTTCTCATCTCAAACTTCAGCATGCCTGGGACCGCCTTGTGAAGCATGGCAGGCAGGCAATTGTGGGGTGCCCACCCCCCAGGAGTCTGATCCAGGAGCACTGCAGACTGCACCTTCTAGAAGCATCCTCGGAGGCTACGATACAGGTGCTGAAGCTTTATACTTTGGGTTCCTCAGAACAGAGAGCTCCTCCCAGTCAGTCGGTTCTTCAGCCTCCCATCAGACGTGCCCCTTCTCCTCCCAGGATGCTCTGATCCAGCACAGGCACCCAAAGGAACTCCCTCACAACTTCCTGGGCCCAGCAAGAGAGGCGAGAGAAATAAAGAGGCAGCAGAGCCCCTCGGCTCCTTCCGCATCCAACACGCGGCACAGATGACCTTCGCAGGGCCACCTGGAAAATCACAGACTCGGGCTCTCTCTGCTAACAGCAGCGGCCAGCTCTCAGCCCTCTCCATGAGCAGGGCTCTGGCCATAATAATCCTCCAAGAAAGACTTTACGAGTCTGCCTCTGGCATTTAAATGTAATATACTTATTAAGGAGCAGGAGCGTGCTTTCAGGGTGAAGGTCTTTTTTACCTTTTATCCCCAGGGTGAAGGCCACTTAGCTCAAATTCAAAGTCAGCTGTCTCCCTGGGTTCTCGGGGGCACAGGGCGTCTTTACCGGACGGGTCCTGCTGCCTCTTCTCCCACGGTTTCCGGCTCCTCCCCTTAAGGCTTCAGGTGACAACACCGCTGAGCCTTTCAGGCCGGGATACAGCCTCTTCCAGCTGTATTCTCGCTGCTCAGGCAAGGACACGGCCATCTCCCAGCTGTCCATCCACCCATCCACTCAGTCACCCACCATCCTCCCGCCCTGGCTTTATCCAGCCAGCCAGAGCTTCCGTGCTTTGATTCGTCGAACATTCATTGAGCACCTTCAGTGTGCCAGGCATCGGGGATACGCTGATGGGTAACACACCTCCTTGCTGCAAAGGAGCTCGCATGGCAAGAAATCAGCTTCAAAGGCAAAGGGAGACATTATGCCAAAGCTACGACTGAGATTTTCCAATCTCGTCCATCTATCAAACTCCTATGCATCCATCAAGACCCAACTTAAATATGCCCAACCTACACAACTCCTGCCCACTCCCCTACCCCCAGAGATCTTTCCCCTGGGCTCTTAAAGCACATGGCTGGATTCCATGGCTCTCTTTCGGCCCCTGTCATTGCTGTTATAACCTGTGTCCTCTATCCTGGCAGAGCAACAGCCAGTCTTTCCTAAGTGTCTCTCCTGTGCCAAGCCCAGGGCCTGCCATAGAGCAGGTTAGAGGCTTTGCCAACTTTTGCGACCCTAGGAAACTACTTGGGAAATTTGCTAGAAGTGCCCACTTTCCAGTTCCACTCCCGTGCCATGGGATTCCATAGGTCTGAGCCTGGGGTCCAGGAATCTGCATTTCTCATGACTTTCTCGGGTCAATCTGACACATGTGATCCACGGGCCACACTTTGATACAACTATGCAGGTACCTCAAGCAGAGTTTGTGGAAGGCATGAAGAAACTAAGGAATGAAAGGTCAACAAAAAGTCTCTGATTTTAATAAGGTCTGTGGATTTCACCAAGGTGAATTTCCTAGTTTTCACATTGGGTATATTTCTATAAAATGCAGCGGTTTGGGGGAAGCCGGGTGCAGGGCCCATGCAAATTCCCATTTTTGTAACTTCCTGTGCATCCACAATTTTTTTCCCAAGTAAAAAGGGTTTTTTAAAAACTCTTGTTCGGGGACATCTGGCTGAGTCGGTTAAGTGTCGGTTAACTGTCCAACTCGGTTTCAGCTCAGGACATGATCTCAGGGTAGGGAGACTGAGCTCGGTGGGCTCCACGCTCGCCAGGGAATCTGCTCGAGATTCTCTTCCTCTCCCTCCGCCCGCTGCCTCACCCCGCTCGTGCTTTCTTTCTTAAAAATAAATAAATAAATACAAATAAAACTCTCTTGCTTTTTCCCAGACCTCCAGGATGTGCCCTTGTAATTTGCTTCAGGCCCCCTCCCCTGTCTCCTGACGTTTAACCCCACCCTCTGGTTACAATCCATAGACGTTGTCTGTCGGGTACAGTTAATTAGATGCTTAATTATTATACAATTAAGTCTCTATTATTAATGAAAGGCATTCCTTCTTTGCTTTACTTCTCAATAGCCTCCAAAATAATCTCATAAAAACTATTTCCTTGCTAAGTAAGGTATAGCAACACTGTGTGGGGAAGTCGAGGGCAACTTTTGAGATGAGATGGATACCCTGTTACAAAGCCAGAATCCAGCTGGAGAGCCCAGCAGTTCTCGGACTTGGCTGTGCACTGAACGCGGCTGCGGAGATTTCAACAACTCAGCGCCCAGGCCACACCTCATTCTAATTAAAATGAGAATTTTTGGATGGCGACCAGACATCAGTGTTTTTTTAAAGCCCCCAGGGGATTCCATGGAGGGTGACTGGCTGTAGGTGGAGGCCGGCCGCTTAGGACGGGAGGGTACCCAGGGGCCCTGCTTAGAGTGGAGAGAAACTCGGAAGCTCTCGCTGACCTGCTGGCTCTAAATTCAGCTCAGCAGGAGCCACGACACGATCCAAGGGAGGACGGGCCCTGTGGCTTCTCAAGCCTTTTCTCATCTCTCAAAAGCCAAGGCCGGGAGGCAGGCGCCAATGGAGGCCTTCGTGTAGGCTACCTGCTCTCCATGGGCACAGGCGCCTTCTTGTCTGTGCGGCTGAAAAGCTCCTTTCAAAGCGGATCAGCATGTCACATGGTTGGGACGCCCCTCGGTGGCCCCTGGGAGCTCCCCAGGCCTGCCTGGCTTATTTACAAAGAGGCCCACAGCGTCCGTCCAGGTCAGCAACCTCTCAGGGCACAGAGTGGGAGGTCCCTTCTGAGGACTCTTGTGACAGAAAGAATAGAGGCTGGTGCCCAGCTGTGGGGGCCAGACCAGCAGGCTGAGAGGCTGATGGGAGCCCCCTGGTCACAGAAGGGATACGGGGACCCCTTGGGAGAATCTGCTCTCCTTCCCTGATGAGGTCCTCTGTGCTCCATGCAGAGGCCACTGTCCAGGCTAGCTCAGGTTCTGGAGATCTTGGAGCAGGGCAACTCGCTGCCTGCCATGCTCCTTCCTCTTCAGTCCCTGGGGGCTCTCCCTTCACTCCTGCGCCTTCCCAAGCAGATGAAGGAGGCTGGAGGGGCGGGAGCGGTCCTGCACCGACGGTCTGCTAACTGCCACCTGGAATAAGAGTCGTGTGGCTGCGTCTAGAGGATGTCACTCACTCGGACCAGGGAGGGCCACCCCCGGAAGCCCCATCAGAGGTGGCCTAGTTAGCTAATGGGGCCTGGCTTGCTGCCAGCTGGCAAAGGTTTCTAACAAGCTCTGGTCTCCACAGACTCACCTGGAGACCGCTGAACATCTTAGCTCCAAGGACATCGCCCCTGTCTGTACCCAGGCCTGCCCATTCACTCCGGATCCCTCCTCCCTTCTCTCTGCTCTCCACTTGGCATGGAGTTGCAGACCAAGCTGAGAGGAAAAGGCCTCACACTGACTTCGATGCACTGAATTTTATGGCTGTATTGAACAAAAAAGTGAACTTTCCTCTGAATACATTGGATGACCCAAACCGCGGAGCAAAGGCTGTTTGTAATCTTGAGTCTGGTGGCTATGTTAGCCAAGCTTTATTTAACCTGTGAGCTCGATACTTCCAACCCCCACCCCCATACTGCTATTATTTTCTCCTGTCCATTTTACGGGTGGGGAATTTGAGGCCCTGGCTTTGACCTTCATCAAGAGCCCACCTATTTCATGGATATAGTCTCCTATGTCAGCTCTAGAATGGTCAGCACCAAGACCAGAGGCGCGCTCTTCCTGCCTGGGAAAGGCACCAGAGCCCCTTTCCCTGGGGGATGGATACATCCTACTGAGGGAGACCCCGGAGACAGAGACTGGGGGAGAGGAGCCTTATTGACTTATCAAGTGAGATACGGCCTAGCGGACAGAGCCCCAGTTTGGAGCAGGGAGGTGAGACTGATAGGCCTAGCCCAGCCCTTGTCTCCGAGGCTCTCCCTACTCCACCAGGACATTTGAGGAAGGGGCTAAGGTCAAAGATGAGGCCGACCCAATTTCTGTTCCAATCTGACGTGGGTTGCAGAGGGAAGTGATGTCTGGGGGGATGGTGGGTCCACTTCTGAAGGCGAAGCAGAGCCGAGGCTCTCCCACCCTGATCCCATAAAAGGGGAGAACTCACAAATTGGCTAAACGAATTTAAGACACGCATCTCACAGTCTGTGACTTTGGGCGATTGCCGTTCCTCGTTTCCCCCATCTGTAAAGTAGGGTAGGAACAGTGCCCGGCATGTAGGGTCGTGGTTGGGGGGCGGAATATTCAGAACAGTGCCCGGCACACACTCAGGGCCATACTGGCACTAGCTGGGAGGAGCAGGGGTCTCTTTTAAGACCAGATTTGTTTCCAGCAGGAGACACCACGGCTAAATAAATGAGCTTCTTGACTGTTACACACGTAAGACCTAAAAGAGTATTCTAGAAAGAAAAGAAGTAGCCTTCACTGTATGAACTGTGTTGGCTGAGGTGAGAAATGGTAATAAAAGCATATGTGAGGACCTACTATGTTCCGGGCACTTGCGTGGGCACCGTCTCATATAGTCCTAACCTCTGCTGAGAAGGATATTCTCTTTTCCAGAAAAGGAAACCAAGGCTCAGGGAGGTTAAGTGCCTTGTCCCAGATCACAAGTTCCACCTGAGCCTCCATGGCATTGCCTACATACGGTGACAGAAGATGGACAGACAGCATGACCTTCAGGAAACCCTCACAACCCCAAGGATCTTGCTTGGGCTCGTTCAAGCCACCAGCAAAGTAGAGATCAGAAATTCATCATGCTTTCCTCAAAGTGTCTCTCTTCTGTCACAGTCATAAATTCTGCCGACATTAGCAGAAGCCAGGGGGCCGGTCGGCCCAGGACACTGACTGACAGCTCTGGAGCACGCCAGCGCAGATGGAGGGCGGCCTGGTATTCTGTGTGCAGAGGCCATGAGCAGGGTGATTGCTGGGCTCCTGTGAGAACAGGCGGTCCACGAGGCTTTGACTCAATACTTTGTAAATTGGTTTCATGCATGGGCTATCAATGTGGGCCTGGCTACATAATAGGATTTTCCAACACAGTTCTTCCCCACTCTCCTCTGCAACCTTCCACATCTCCATGCAGAGCGCCTGGAGGGATGTGATGTGCTTGGCAGGGTGCGCCCTGGTCAGGGTCCGTGGCTCTGGCGGGGCCGTGTAGATCTAAGAGGCCATGGTTCAGAGCTGCCTTGAAGGGCGGCTTAAGTGCTCCAGTAGCAGGAGGCGGAGGTCGGGGTGGGTGGACAGGGAGGTGGGCAGGAAAGACAGTGTTCTAGGTAGCCCCCGCCAGGCAGGCTGGGGGTGCAGGGACTCCCAGACACACTTATCCGTTATGGGGGGAAGGGTGTTCAGCAAGTGTCCGAGGGTCCTTGGGGACTACTCATGGCTTGATTGTGCGGTCCCGCCAGACTTGACCGTCCATGGTGACTCCCTGCCACGGGCACCGAGTCTGACTCCAGAGAAGGCTGATCAGAGGCCCGAAATGCAAGCAGCCCAAATGCAACTGCCTCCTGGAGGCTGAGCCTAGGGAATGTGAGCTACCAGAGGAGCAGAAGAGAAGCAGGTCGGGGAACAAGGTCTGGGCTGAGATTAGCTTCAGCCCGGTGGGACCCCAGGAACAGGGGTTGTACCTCAAAAGTGGACTCCCCTTGAGGCCATGGGACTGGTCTTTTGGGCCCCTGTGTCAGTCAGTCATAATCTAATGGCTTAAGGCACAGTGACTAGGGCAGGATGACTAGGGCAGGTGACACTACCCTCTGGGGCCAAGTGGTTCCTGTTTATCCAAGGCTCATTCTCTAGAGAAGGGGGACAGCTGTGAGCTCTAGAAGCTGATGCTCAGCTGTGGGGGTAGTTGCCCCAGCCCAGCCATGGGGATCTGAGCAGGGCACCAGGCTCACCGTTACGCCATACCCCTGGGTATAAAGCCAGAACCCCAACAAGAGCCAGCCTGTTGACTCCGACTTCCAGAAAACCAGAAGGCCAAGGAACTACAGTGCATTACAGTGAGCAGTGTCCGTGACTGCACAGCCATCAGCCGAACACCTGTCCCTGGTGCTACAAAGACAGTAGCCGTTTCCATCAAGGGTTGAACGGGGACCTCTGCCCAGGCTCCTGGAAGCCCATCCACATAACGACACATGGACACCCATCGAAGCTTCCTCCCCCAGAACCTCTACTACAAGTTTGCTGCTAAAACAACAAGTCTCCACCCCCGATATGGAAGAGAGATTGAATTGGGAAAATTCTTAATTCCTTCTGGCAGAGGGAAGCGAGCAAGGGCTGTCAGTTCCCCAATGATATATTGTTAAGGAAATCCAGGTTTAAAGGTATTCCATAAGCTTGCCTTTGCCTGCTAATAAAGAGAGTCAGCTAACGGTATCTGATCACCAGGCAAGATGGTAATGAGATAATGCGGTGTACTCCACGGAGACCCAGCCGGCTCCTTGAAATGCCTCCGAGAGAGTTTCTGAAGTGCCACATTGTGACGAGGAAGGGAGAGTAGGAGAGAGAGGGAGAACGGAAAATGGGCATAATTAGCTGAGTAGATTAGGTGATTCAACAAAGATCATAGCATCTCAGCAGGCTGAAAAGCTGTGGTGTTTATCAACAGACCTCAAGGATACTTCTCGGTCTCCTGGCTTTTCTGTTTTCTCAGCGAGACAAGTGAGCTCAGCACTGTCTTCCTGGAATGTCCAGAAGCTGAAGGCCTTAATAAATAAACAAATGAGCAGATTCGCCTGGGGTGCTCGTGGGCTGGCTAGGGGTTGGGGCTCCGCCAGGCGTCCCTGAAAGCCCGCAGGTTTGGGGAGAGGGGGTGTGCTCCAAGGACCCCCGGCCTGGGATGACATCACCCTGGTGGGTGTCCAGTCTGGTCATCAACTGCCTGTTGGTTGCTTGGGCTGAGTGGCCTGTGATGGGGCTTGGGTTCTGCTTTGATGGTGTTTAACTGACATCCTCCTTGTTCCAGAGCCAAATCGTGACTCAGGCTGGGAGGTGGGGGGCAGGTTACTTCTGTGTGTGCACCTGGGTACAAATGACCAGCCTATCTATCAAACCAGAAGAGAGGACCCATCCACATGCCAAGAAAATGTAATTCAAGGCTCAAGGCAATAAAATAAACTTGAAAACGCCTACTCACAATTTGAGGTCACTCCGCTCTCACGCTCACCTTCATAGGTAGAGGTAATGTTTTTTGTCCTAAAGGGCTAGGGGGAGCTGATGAAGGCTATGAAAACTCTTTCCAGAAAAAATACAGACATACCCACGCACCCAAGTTGCGGTGCAATTTCAAGGGCTCACACATCCTGACCGTGAACCCCAGGTTTCAAAACTCTGAAGAGGAGGGCCTGTTGAGGAGATGACGTGCTGTGTTGGGCTGATGTGGGTGAAGCCCACGGGGGCCGATGCGGCCAAGGCAGCACCAGAGACAGGCGGGCCCTGGAGTGGGCTCTGGTATTTATTTCCTGGGCTCTCCCGGTTGTGATTTTAGGC
Organism: Lutra lutra; assembly: GCF_902655055.1. Taxonomy (NCBI): domain Eukaryota; kingdom Metazoa; phylum Chordata; class Mammalia; order Carnivora; family Mustelidae; genus Lutra; species Lutra lutra. The sequence goes on along the minus strand of NC_062287.1, from coordinate 15,785,384 downwards.
CTCTGGGTCTCTGGGAGGAAGAGAAGCCAGAGGCCGGCAGGGTAGAGGCTGGAAGCCGTGGCCCCCAGATCCGTGTGCGTCCCCGGACAATTGCTTCTTTTCTGCTGGGATGTTGGTCACGTCTACTGTGTTCTCCAAATGGCCCAGCAGATGAGCTCCTGGAAGGAAAGGGGGTTTTGTTCTGGCTCTGGAAGGCAGCAAAGAGGGGCAATTGGGAAGACTGTGTGCCTGCCCTGGTGGGCCGGAGGGCAGAGGAGCCCGAGGGCCGGGCCGGAGCGGCTGCAGCTGTACTAGAGCAGAAGGGAAGGAGCTGGGGCTCTGCGGTCTGGAAGGAGGGAAGGGGTGTGGCCAGGTTTCTCCCGGGGGCGACTGCTAGCTTCCTACCACCGAACCAGAGGGGCTCGAGCTGACTCTAGTCATAAGTTTAGATACCAGCCGTTAGCTCTGCCATCCAAATGGGGTTTCTATCCCTCGGTGATCACTGATGTATCGTGTCCCCGTAATTGTGTATTGTATTTTGGCGGTGGTGCATCCAGAGGAGATTGGAAACCCAGATCGAACCCGTCCTCCCTGGCAGAGCATCCATCACACACACTGAGGGGCCCGGGTGAAGCGATGGAAATGAGCGGGAAGTTGGGGGATGCTCACAGGCAGCCAGAAAAATGTGGGAATTTTGTCTGCTCTCCAAACCCTCCACGGCCCGGTATCTTCTGCTGACAGTACACACTCCAGGGTCCGGGCCCCGTGCAAGGAGAACAGGGCATTGCGAGTGGGCGCCATGAGCTTACAGGGACCAGGTCCATGCGCTCATGCCTTCACTGACCAGCGTTCCTGGAGCACGCCCTACATGTGGGCACTGTCCTAGGCCGTGGTGATGTGGCAGTGAAAAGGCTAGACCACCCCCATGGAGGGGGCATTCTACAGGAGGCTCTCAGGCACAAATTCCTGGCTATGTCCCCCATTACCAGAGCGCCCCAGCCATACACTCCCTTGCAGAGCAGTCGGGCAGGCCCCTCCTCAAAACGGTCCAGGAGCAGCTTCTGGGCCTCCAAGCACACCTCTGCCTCCTCTCTCCTTGAGCTAAGAAGTCAAGGTGTGTCTCTTTCACCTTTCCACCTCACCTTGTGCCACACCTGGCTCTAGCAGGGTGACCAAGGGCAAATAACTTCCCTTCTCTGCTCCTTGGCATTCTCAACTACAAAATGAGGCTACGGACACCGGCTCTGGTCGTATCCCTGCAGTTTTGTTAGGATAATAGAACCCCCAGAAAGTCCAGACAGGGAAGACTTCAAGAGTCATTAAACCCAATGCCCTTGTTGCATAGAAGAAACTGAGGTCCAGAGTGGTACCTAATAAGAAAGTGTCAGAGAAAGCTCTTGCTGAGTGGAAAATACTGTCGATACATAAGGGGTTGTTATATTGTTGCTGTTGTGTTTCCTCTGAACGCACCAACTGATCTCCCATGGTGGGAGCTGGGAAGGGAGGCAGGAGTCAAGAGTCATTCCCGGCAGGTCCCTGAGTCCTTCATTTGCCCTCAAAGACCTCACTGGCCCCGAGCCTCATGTGGTTCCCCTTGCTGTGGCTGCCCAGCCCCACTAAGAGGATAGAAGCTGTTTATTGCTTTCTTGCATGGTGGGGGAGCCTGGAGTTATAGGCTAATTAAACCACAGACAGATTCCTCAGCAGTTGGCGGGGACCATAAGTGCTGTTACAACAGTAAAAGGCCAGAGATGACAGATGGAGCTTTTTCAAGATTATGTCACCGTCACCCCCAAACACAGCTTCCACTCCACCCCTCAGCTTCAGGGCCATGCTCCGTGGGGTGATCGCTCTGCATCAGGGAAGCCTATACACAACTAGGTGGGGGGGAAAGCAAGAACAAAGGACAAAAGGAGTAGGACAGGCTCCACCCAAATACAATGGCAAATACGGCAACCTGATCCACACCTCGAGCTCCCTGGAAGGATGGAAAGCTGCACAGGATGGTTCTCAGTGGAAGAACAGGGAAGTCCTTCCTAAAGTCTAACTGAAATTCCTTCTGTGGCCAAGACACCAAAGAGATGGGGGTGAGAAGACGACGCCCGTGCCAAGGGAGAGGCGAGCTGGGGAAGGGCTCCTCTGGGGTGATCAGTGATCTCTCCGAGGCAGGCCCTCGAGATTCAGAACAGCTGTTCCTTTTCAAGATCCCCAATCTACGGAGAACATTATTCTCAACTGTACCTCCTTCCGGTCACCTCCTCCAGGAAGTTGACCTGGATGAGATTAAACCCAAACCTTGACTGAACTTTGGTTTCCACACTATACAGTCAAGGAGCTTAAGGAAGGAGGAAGAGAAAGGCACATACATGATCTCATCACTGAAAATAACCTGCAGAGAAAATCTTCATCTGGTTGTGGAGTCCGCCAAGTTGGATTTGAGTCTCTTCTCTGCCTCTTGGACAGTTCATTTCACTTTCTCTGTGCTTCTGATTCTTCCACTATAGTAAATACAGCTAAATATTCCTGCCTTGTGGGGGTGTTGTGAAGCTCAAGAGAGATCATGCATTTAAAACACCAAAGTGCTTGGCAGGAGTGAATTGTGGTAATTCAACCACTCATTGGAGAATGTGGGCTCCAAGAGGAGTTGAGCCTTCCTTACCCTGAACAAGAAACCTCTCCTTTCCTTGTTGATGAATTTTCGCCTTGAGAATAAGAATGGTCACCCTGAAGTCTGGCCTGTCTCCCACCTGCTGCAAGGCCCATTGCACAGGGTCCCAAAGATGCACAGATCCCCAAGAGTGATTGCAAGATGGCAGGGGAGGGGGTTGGCTGGTAGTCAAGGGAGGACTGGTTCCCACTGCCCTCCGGATGGAAAGATGCTGTACATCCAGCCAGGCTATTTATCTCCTTCCCCGTTGCCCGTGCTCCTCAAAACCTACAAGGTCACTTGGCCCAGCTGGATTCCAGCCCAAGGCCTGACGTGATGCAATCTGACAGCCCTGTCTCCCGCTGCCAGGCTGGGGCGTGGATGTGGGCTGCCAGGCTGCTGCTTGGGGCTGGCCGGGCTGGGGATGGGCAGCTGTGTCTCAGCCCACTGGTGGCTCGGGGGAGGCCAGCGGGACCGAGGAGCTGTAAATTGCTACAAGATAGCAGAAGAACAGGTTTGCGAGAAAAGTTGCCTCCACCCTCCCCTGTCCCCACCTGCCTCCCTCACCTTGCAGCTCTGGCCCCAAAACCAGCTACAGAGTTGGCCCGATGGTGAGACACAGGTGAGGAGGAAGAGGGCACCCGAGCTCCTTGCACGCTGCCCTGGCTGGGAGCGGTCACCTCTCTTCTGCGGTGCTTATATCATGCTGCAGAGCCCGGGTCTCCCTGCTGCCGCCTGCCCGCACGCCGCCATCCCCCATGTCCTGCCTTTCGACCATCCCTTTCACTCTCCCAGAAGAGAAGAGGATCATTTGGAGAGCCTCTGCTTTGTGCCAATGTCTCTGGCATTTACATTACCTTGTGGAGTCCTTAGAGCCCTAATGTCCATTGGGGGCGGGCGGTGACACACTCGATCTCCATCCTCATGAAGCTGACAAGTGTTCACAGAGGTGCGGGCAGAGCTAAGGGAACTAAACAAGGCTGATGCAACGTCCCTAGACTGGCAACAGCAGGGTCCCTCTCCTCCCCTGGGCCTGAAGGGACAACAGAAGGGGAACTTAGTGGCAGGGGGAGAGAGTAACTTTCAAGGCGGTGGGGAAGGGGCTGCCTGATGGAAGCTGTGGCCGTTGATCAAGGGATACAGCCGGCTTGTGGGGATCCTTCGAGGAAGGGGTTAGGGGAATAAATCGACAACCTTGGGGCACCTGGGTGGCTTAGTGGGTTAAGCATCTGGCTTTGGCTCAGATCATGATCCTGGAGTCCCGGGATCGAGTCCCGCATCAGGCTCCCAGCTCTGTGGGGAGTCTACTTCTCCTGCTGACCTTCTCCCTTCTCATGCTCTCTCTCTCACTCTCTCTCTCTCTCTCTCAAACAAATAAATAAAATCTTTGAAAAAAAAAATCGGCGACCTTCCTGGGCTGCTGTCCTCCCATATTCTACAGGTGCCGCCCACCAGAGAGCAAGGAAGTTTGTTGACTCTGTGCAAGTGGGTGAGCCTAGGGGTGTGGGCCAGAGCAGGGTGAGGGAGGGTGGAGAAGGGTGCAGAGGGCCAATGGCAGGTGGTCAGCACACACAAGATAGGAACATCCTGGTTGACAAGTGTCCAGGGTCAGCAGCTGGTTACAAAGGCAGAGCCTCCCCCAGGCTCTCTTGAATGGTGTGTCTAATGTCTTCTCTCTGAGAAAGTAGGACAGCAGGTAAGGGAGGACGGATCACACAGTCTTCTCATCTCACCTGATCCGTGCTTCTAGCTCCTGGCAGCTCCCCAGCCCCTGATACCCTGGGGGGGTCCCTCAGGGTTACACCAGGTAGAGATTCAACCCCAACATGACCATAGGCTGGCTCGTGACCTTGAGAAATCCCTGAGGCTCTCTGGGCTTCAGCTTTCACATCTGCGAGGCGGGGAGAAAGAAAGAAAGATAGAAGGAAAGAAAGGGAGGGAGGGAGGGAGGAAATAAAGAAAAGAAAAAAGAAAAGAAAAGAATGATTTTATGATTCTGTCCCCATTTCCACTGCAAATATTTTTCAAGGATAAAAGTGAGATATACATGTAAAATTCTCTGGCATTAGAGTCAACCCATAAATGCAAAAGAAAAAAATCTTTCTTTACTTCCAACAAATGCTTATGAGACATCCTATTATGTGCAGGCATTATTCCTGGTGCTGGAGGTACAGCAGCAAACAAAACAGGCAAGTCTCTGCCTTCATGGAGATGACACCCTATTTGGAGGAGACGGACAATGAACAAACAAATGAAAACATAGTATGTCAAATGGAGGTAAGTGTTACGGGGCAAAAGGAACAGGACAAGGCAGTAGGGAGTATGGAATGAGTGTTGTGATGATCTGTAGAGTGGTTGTGGAAGTCCTCAGGATAAAGAATCATTTGAACAGAGGCCTGAAGGAAGTACGGAAGAAAGACACATGGTGATCCAGGGAGAGGAAGCAGCAGGTGCAAAAGCCCTGGGGCTGAAGAACGCTGGGCATGATGGAGAAAAAACATGGAGGCCAATGTGGTTAGAGGAGTGATCAGGATAGAGGGGTTAGGGAGCACCATGCTGTGTCATAGACTGAAGGACAGCAAGAGTGGAAGCAGGGAGGACGGTTGGAAGCTATTGCAGTAACCTACATGAGAGGAGAGTCTGGGTGGGCTGGAGGCAACAGAGAGCAGTCAGGTCCTGGGAAAACCAAAGGGTTTGTTGATGGATTAGATGTGAGGTATGAAAGACAAAGAGAAGTTAGGATTGAGTCCAAAGTTTTTGGCCTGAGCAGCCAGAGGATGGTATTGCCATTTGTGGTTGGGAAGGATGGTGGGCAGAGCATCTTTCAGAGGGGAAATTAAGGATTCTGCTCTGGACATGTTAAGTGTATATGAATGCTAGTTATATGAGTCGGGAAATGGGCAAGACTGGGCAGAAGTTATACATCTGGAAGCTGCTAGCATATAGATAGTACTAAAGCCACGGGTCTAAGGAAAATCACCTGGGAGTAGGTGTGGGGAGAGAAGGGAGGTAGAGTGACCCCGAGTCCCAGAGCATGCCAGGTTAGGGTCTAGCTGAAGGGGCTGAGAAGCAGTGACCGGTGACGTACTGGAACCAGATAAGGAGAGCACAGCAAGCAAGAAGGAAAAACCAAGGACTCATCTCACTTGTGAATATTGCTGCCCCAATCCGAAATAAATCATTAGCAAATGAAGTTGACCAATGCCTAAAGAATTATACCTCATAAACAATTTGGGTTTAGCCTACTAATATAGGCTGATTCAACATCACAAAATGTGTTAATAGAATTCATCGCATGATAAAGGAAAATTCTATGTGGTTGTTTCAGTACACACCCAAAAAGCATTTGATAAAATCCTATATGTTTTCCTCATTAAAAAACAAAGTCTCCAAATGCAGGAAGAAAATCAACTTCCTTAATTCCAGAACTTCCAAAAAACATTAGAAGCATCTCCATTCTGGCTGGAAACAACACACAGATGCCCGTTTTGTCCAGACAAGATTCCGAAGGTTGCATCAAGGGAAGAAAAGGAAGGATGGAGAACAAAGAAAAGAAGGATGAATGAGGATAATGGTAGTTTCAGATAACATGATTATCTACCTAGGAAATCCCAAAGAGTGAAATGACATGCCGTTAGATAATAAGATTCCCGCGTGATGCTTGAGTATCAGAACAATCCCTGAAACCCAAACATTCCCTCCATGCCACCACTTAAAAAAAAAATAGGTATGTAAAATAGAAACCCAAAACAAACCACAACAACAACATATGCCTTGAAGGTCCCAAGAATGAACCCGGTGAGATATGAACACAGCTTTGATGGAAAACCTATAAAACTCTGTCAAGGATGACAGAAGAGGATCTAGAGAAATGGAGAGGCATTTCCTGTTCCTGCCAGGGGAGTCTCAGCCTTGTGTAGAGGGTGAGTGTCCCCGAATTCAAAGCCACTTCTGGTCAAAATCCTAACCAAATTCTACAGACTTTGATCGACTTAATTAAATTCACCTGGAAGAGAAGAACAAGCACAACCAGAGAGGGCATAGTTGGAAAAGAAGTGCGAGCCAGCGGGATCTACCCCAGCAGTATGAAAGGTACTAAAACTACATCAGCCACAGCCCTGAGAACAAGAGGTCAGCCTGAGAATGGACCGATAGTACAGAGTTCGTGCACGTACAGGCGTAGATGATGGCATGATAGCATTTCTAACCAACGGTGGAGGGATGAACTGATGGGTCACAGATGGCACTGGACAACTGTTCATTGTATCAACCGACCTCAGAGATCTTGACTCAACTCATTTTCGATGATTAAGGAACCATATTGCTTGTGCGAGGAAGCCCAGGGGTAGATACGGTGGTGGCAAGGGCTCCAGGTTGGCCCAACCCAGGGGCTCTGACTCCATTCTTGAGGCTTCCTTCCATAGCCATGCCAGTCTCTGCAGGTGGCCTCATCATCAGGCTGGCTTTTCTCATTCCAGCAAAAGAGCCATAGTGGCTTCCGGATCCATAGCTACAAACCATGATGTCCAAAGAAAGAAAGGGTGTGTTTGTTTGTTTGTTTTCCTCTCCCAATGCTCTCCCCGCCATTCCCCCACTCCCAGTGCTATCTTTTAGAAGTAAGCACTGTACTTCACCAGGTGCACTCTGTGAACTTGACCTCACCTTAACTGGGTCAAACTGATTATCCCCAACTAATCACCAACGGGGTACCGTGCTCTGATGTTTAGGCAAGGTATATGGGATTACCCCTAAACTCAGGAGGCCCTGCCCCAAAGCCCAGGGAATGGACAGGGAAGGGGTGAATGCCTAAATGAAAATCTAGGGAAAGTGGAAATAAACACTAGGTAGGCCACCGATCATAGTCATGGAAGCTATCGATTTGGAAAATAGAGCCCACTGTCCACCATAACAAAATAGTAAATCTCAAGTTGACTAAGCTTCATAAGCAAAGGGAACACTATGCAAATATTAGAAGAAAATTAGAAAAAAGTATAACCTTGGACTAGCAAAGACCTTCTTAGAGAAGAAACAATAAAACCAAAATCATAAAAGAAAAAGATTGATAAACTGACTGTGTCAAAACTAATTGTTTCTGTCTGACAAAAAACCCTACAAACAGAGTTAAAAGGTAATTGGCAGACTGGGTGAAACGTGCATAACAGATGTGAATTAATATCCAGAATGTATGAAGAGCTTCCACAGAAATGATAAGAATAAGCAAAACATAGGGACAAGTAATTCATAGAAAAGGAAAGATAAATAAGGCAGTGAACATATGAAAAATGTTTCTTAGAAGTCAGGGAAATCAAATCAAATCAAATATTTTATTTTGGCAAAAACGTATAAAATTAATGAGATCTAGTGTTCAAGGTGGTGTGGCGAAAAGGGAAGTCTGAAACACTGCTGTTGGGAGTGTAAATTAGCAAAGAGTATCCAAATTAAATACGCTCTTACCTTTCCACCAACAATTTTACTTCTGGGTGTCTCAACTGAGGAACTGAGAATTCCTCAATTATGGGTATGAAAGAGGTTGGACAAAGATGTCCTTTGTTATGTTGTTTCTTTGTTGTTGTTATGTTGTTTCTAACAGTGGAAAAACACATGACCCAAACGCCCAAGAGAGGAAGAAAGGCAAACGATATACACGTGCATACATATATGTAAAGTGTACATACACACATATGTAATGTCGTAGTATTTAGCTGTTTAAAAAGGAGGTAGTTCTATAGGCAGCGAAACTGAAATCTCTCCAAGTCATATGGTTAAGCAAAAAAGTGAGAAGAGTGAATTGTAAGCGATAATACCACATTTTACCACTTATGTAAAAAACAAAGACCCAATATGTTTTTAGTTGTGCGTACGTGTAAAACAGAGAGGCGCCTGTCTGTAAGGAGGCACAGCGATCCCCCAGTTGCCACCAAAGGGGCACTCGGTCTATATCCCTCCTTCATGGACTTTTAAATGTAACTACATATATCACTGTATCATTAAAAAGAAATGTGAGCCTTTCATTGTTCCTCCCTGCGTTGGCCCAGGGCATGCTATACCCACATCCTGGCCCGTCCCCTCTTATTCTGCCGCTCAGATGAAGAAAGGACAGGTTTCCAGCCTCTCTGTACCAGAGCATCCGGGGAGCTGGAGCAACCTGTGAATTTCCAGAAGCTCCGAGGGGCCGAAAGGCCGGTCAGCATTGGTTGCAAAGCACATGGGCTTTGCAGCCAGAAGGCTTTGAAGTCTGAATTGTGTCTGCACTTCTAGCTAGCTTTGCAATGGAAGTCAAGGCGCTCTCTGTGCCTCAGTGTTTCTGTCTGGAAAGAGGGCTAACTAATGTAAACACCTGCCTCGTAGGGCTCCAAGGAGGAGCAAATGGACGGGGAGACTATTGGACATTAAAAAAAATATTTTTCAGTTTGAAAATATGAGTTTAACTCTAGGTTTAGAGGTCGTGTGTTTTTTCCCAAACACCTGTCGTCTCCCCTCCATCAACAGGAGGAACAGAGCTGGATCTTAAGTCCCTCCCCCACCTTCTCACCTGCCTCTCTGTGCTCACCAGAGCTGGACCCTGGGGGGCGGGAGCCCCTGGTTAATCTCTGTGAGTCTGGTGTTTCTTGATTCTCATCCACACACCTGTTAGCAAGCCACTAAGACTGCCCAGTCTCCGGGCAGCCAGCAGTTCCCCCCAACCCCCTCCTCAGCCCAGGACCGGCCCTGGCCCCCGGCCTCCTAGGGGCTGAGTTGGTCTTTCCCCTCTCAATCTTTTATTAGCAGGGGGCAGGCTTCCTTGAAGCCAGCTGTGAAACGTCTTCCCAAGCAAACCAAAAAGAGCAGAAGTTCAGTAACACTTCCCCCATCACCCCCCCGCCCCCCATCCATGCCTTCATTCACACTTGATCCTAGGGGAGGAGCGAACTACCCAGAGGCCCCCTCCTTCGCTTCTGGTCTGGCCAGGAGGGCAGACAGAGAGGCAGAGAGAGAGATATCGCTTCTGGCCTCTCCCAATCTATGGGCTAGCCTGGTCACCATCCGCTGTCTCTCAAGATGCAGCTGGGGACGGAGATGAGGAAGCGGTGTCCTGCCCACACAGTCTCCCACGGTTCCGCGTTCCATTTATTAGCCTGTCTCTCTCCTCCAAAAGACACGTCAATCACCAGTGAGCTCCATGCTCTTCTGTGTCTCTGTCTGGGCGAAGCAAAACAGGAAGCCAGAGGATCTGAGCCCAGAGACCCTCCATTTTCTCCATCCCTCCTCCCCTGCCTGCTCCCCAAGAGGCACACAGAGCACACAGCCAACAGTGTGTGCAAACAAGCACGCATGCATCCCCAGGCCTCCCCTGCACGGTCAGCTGTTCTCACGTCTCGCTCTCTGGCCCTGGCATTTGGCCAGGAGGGCACCTTTACTTTAAAGACACCCAAAAAAAAGATTCTTTTTTTTTTTTAAAGATTTTATTTATTTATTTGACAGAGAGAGATCACAAGCAGGCAGAGAGGCAGGCAGAGAGAGAGGAGGAAGCAGGCTCCCTGCTGAGCAGAGAGCCCGATGCGGGGCTCGATCCCAGGACCCTGAGATCATGACCTGAGCCGAAGGCAGCGGCTTAACCCACTGAGCCACCCAGGCGCCCCCCAAAAAAAGATTCTATCGCCTTTACTTATCCTTTCAGACCTGGCTCAAACATCATAGCCTCTATGAAGCCCACCAGAGCCCCTTCTTTCCTTCCCCACAGTGTACTTCCACTTGTACCCCAAAAGGCATCAATTCTAGAACTGACTTCATAGTATTTCGTTTTATGGCGTACACCTATCTCCACCGCCAGCTTGTGCCATCTGTGTCTAAAACCTCTATACTTAACACACAGTGTTGGCACACTCCCTGATGGGGGATGGATGGACGGACGGACAGATGGAAGGAAAGGTTCCCCAGAGCATCCTCCTCTGCTTTTAAGAAGCAATATAACAAAATTCCCTCCTGCTTCTCACTTCCTCAACATTCCTATCTCTGTTGGTCTATATATTCATATATAATGAAATATCTTCATAGATATCACAGAACCTGATAGACCAGTGGTTTTCTCCTTTTGGAGAAGTCCAAGCCTTTTTGAGGGTCTAAAGAAAATGGCAAACTTCAGAAAAATGTTAAAATGCAAAATTTTCTTAATAGGAGGCTTGCACGCACTCCCAAAGAGCCCCCATGGGGGACCCCAGGCAGCCATGCACCCAGGTTCAAAATCCTTTCTTGGTGGTCTAGACGGAGACCAATACCTTTATCCCTGCAGAGATGACCTTGGATTCATCAAATGGTGGGACATGGGTGGGCATCTGGCCTTTGTTGACTCTCATAAGCTGAAGATCATATTTGAGAAACTCTCACTTCATTTTTCTCCAAAGCATATACTCATTGCTCATAAAGTCAGTGGATAGGGACTCTGAATTTTATATTGACAACAAAGAGGTCTCTACTTTGGGCTAAACTATTCTATTTTAAAAAGAGTGTGCACTGGACGCCTGGGTGGCTCAGTCAGTTAAGCGTCTGCCTTCTGCTCAGGTCATGATCTCAGGGTCCTGGGATGGAGCTCTGCCTGCTCAGCAGGGAGTCTGCTTCCCCCTCTCTCTCTGCCTGCCTATCTGTCTACTTATGATCTCTCTGTCAAATATATAAATAAAATCTTAAAAACAAAAACAAAAAAACCAGTGTGTCCAGTGGAACTTAGGATTCTCTGGATGGTATCTCCCACAGGAAGCCCTGGGCTCGTTCGGGGCAGCCCCAGAACACAGCATAGGTTCCCCTCCTGTACGTCCCCTGGTCCAGAATGGCAGGAATGCAGTGTCTGCTCTTCTCTGCTTCAGCGAGTGCTCTGGCCAGACTCGGCGAATTTCAAGCTCAGAGTCGGAGGGCCTCATACAGCTGAATCCATCAGCACAGTCTGCAGCCGGAGGCCTGGTGGCCCGAGACAGGAGGGGCTCGGCCCTTCTCAGCTGTGAAAAAGCAATGAGGTTGAACTTTATATTTATTGATCACAGCTTCTCTAGACCTTTACTATCATTTAACTCTCGCTTCTAACCAAATCCCCTTCATCTCTTTTTGCCAACTTCACTGCCCCAAATCGTTTTTTTTCCCTCACCCTGTAAACACATTTCCATTTCACTGTCCAGCCAGCCTGCTCCCAGAGCCCTCTCTGTGTTTATTTTCCTCCCCCATCCAAGAGTGTCCTCATCATGGGGAAGAATTAAAGGAAGGGGTGGCCTAGAAGGGGTTAAACTGACCCAGTAAATAAATATCACAAATTCTCAATTTCTGGAGCCACACGTATAACCTGGAAATTACCGTTAATTCAAAGATAGTTTCTTTTGAGTTTTGACGGAGTTGGGGTCTTTCCATACGCAAATGGAAAGATAATCATGTGCCTGGATTGTCCAGAGACTCCAAGCATTGAAAATAAAAATTGCAATGAACACTGAGAGTTAAAAATACATCAATTAAATAATAAAGTCACCACTCAGAGACTAATCTCCCAACGGTCTTTTCTTTGCCTTTACTTGGACCCACTTCCTGCAGGGAGGGGATCCCAGGCAAAGAATCCTGGAAAGAAACAGCCTAAATGAATGTGCCCTCGCTCCCTCTAAACTCTCTTGGTGCCTGACTTACCCTCTAATGAGGTTAAAAATATGCTGTGTCTTGATTAGGAAGAGAATCTTGAAGGCCCCCTTCCCTCTCTTGCTGAACGCTGGGGAAGGCTGGATCAGGCCGGAAGACCAGCACATACCTCCAGGAGTCGCTGGGAGCACTCTCCCTGCCATCTGCCTCTCTGGGCGGTGTGTTCCTGGGCCTCCCCCTCCTCCCCCTGCACACAGGCAGGACACGGTACCATCCATCCACCGGGCGGCTGGATTTGCTAGGACGCAAGCAGAAAGCAGCGTCGTCCTGTCCTTGTGTTACAACCCCTTCAAGCGCAGTCTCCCCTGACTGCTGGAGGACCTCTTAGAAAAACGTCATAGCTTCTGGAGTGACTCTCAGTTTAAAACAAAAACAAAAACAAAACAAACCCAGGCCAGGTCATTCTAACATCAGAGCCTCTTGTGCGTATCCGTCTGGAGCTCTCATCCGCCATCTTGCCCTGAGCACAATGGAAACCCAAGGCGGGGGTGGGGGGCAGGGATGGCTGGTTTTATCACTGTGTTCTCACTCTACTCTTCCCCCACTCCTGTCTGTTGTTGGGATTCCCCCGCACCCCGACCTCCCGCCAAGGTCAGATAGGGTGGAGATGGGGCAGCGGGGGAGGAGGAAGGCCAGGGCAAGTCTTCCTTGACTTGTTGGATGCTAATATAGCCTCCGTACCCTCTGGACATGGCAGATTCCAAATGTCAAGTCTTTCCCTTTTGGGGGGCTCGTGTGTGTTCTCTCACCTGTGATTCCCCTCGATATGCTGACAATTCTCAATTCTTTCCTGGAGGCTTACAACCCTCCCCGCCCACCTCCTCCAGTCCTGCAGCCAAGGGTACGGCCCAGCCTCGGGCACTGGTGTGAAGCCTTCGAAGTTCCCAGCATCCCTGCAGACTCTAGGAGGACCGAAGTTTGAGGCCACCATCTCCCCCTCTGCCCAGCACCCACAGGCCTGCACCAACCACAATCTCTCACCTTCAGACCTTCTCAGGCCTTAGCCAAGCTCTTGAGTGTCTCTCTTCTTGTCCCCTCATTTGGGCAGGTGGGAGGGAAGCAGCCCCCTTCCCTCTCCCATGGGGGGAGATGGGAGACAGCCCACTGACAGCTCCCTCCAGAGAAAGTCTCCCAGCCGCCTCACTGATTTCTCTGCGTCCTGTTCCTATATCCTTGAGGTGGGTGAGAAGCTAAGGATCACACAGCCAGAAGCGAGGGTCACAGACCCTGGGTGGTGGGGTGTGCACAGGGACAGACAGAGCTCTTGGCTTCGGAGCCTCGGCCACATCCTGCATTCCAGACAGAGCTTCTTGGGGTCATTCATTCATTCACCCACAAACATTCCATGAGCACTTAGCTCAGGCTGCCCTAAAAAAACACCATACACCGAATAGCCTGAACAACAGAAAATTCTCATCGTTCTGAAGGCCAGGAAGTCCAAGGTGAAGGTGGTGTCAGTGGGATAGTTTCATTCTGAGGTCTCTTCTCTGGCTCGTAGGTAGCTGCCAACTTGCTGTGGGCTCAGATGATGGGGGTGGGGTGGGGGAGAATCCCACACGGGGTCCACCCTCATTATCTCATCTAACCCTATTATCGACCCCGAACCTCACCTCCAAATACTATCACATGGGCAATTAAGGCTCCCACACGGGAGTTTGGGGGGACACAAACATTCAGTCCCTGCCAAGCCATTTGTCAGGCACCGTCCTGGGTGCTGAGCATAAGAACATCCAATGGCATGAGGCTCACTTGCCTTCTCCCAGTCTTGGAGGAAAGACCAATGTCTAGGTGAAGAGTGGTACAGCAGTGCGGGACATGCAAAGCAACAGCACAGAGGAGGGACTGATGGAGGGAGCTTCTAGAAAGTCCACTCCCTTAGGAGGGGCTGCAGGGATGTGGGGGGACCCCAGCGGCCAGAGAGCGTGGCTGGCCTCCAGCAGGCCTGAAGAGACCACTCACTCAGCCTTCCCCCTTATGGAGGGTGTTCCCTTGAATGGCTGCTTCTTGCAAGGAACGTGTGCTCGGACTGTGTGGACAGCCTGATAGCAAACCAGGACAGGCTCTCACTGGCGCTAACTCAACACTCTCCGCGTGGCTGACCTGGGCCGGGGCTTTCTCAACAAATCTAGAAATCAGGGAGCTGACCTCCATCGTGCAGATAAATAAACGGAGGTTGGAGTATGGAAATGGGTCTCTGCACCCCGGGAGCAAACACATGTCCAGCCCAGGAGAAGGCTGCCTGCTCTCCAGGGGAGCAAATCCCTCAACTTGAGCTCCCAGTTCCTGCAGGATTTGTCACCAAGAGGTTTCCACCCACTCCCAGCTTTTTCCTCGAAATGCCGTAAAGGCAAGTTTGTCTAACTCCGGGTTCTTTGCATTCTGTTTAGAGACACAGATAAAAATGTGTTCATTATCCCATCTGCGGCCACTCAAATGAGAGAAAAGTGCTTCTGTATTAAGCGACTCAATCCACCCAAACCTTTTTACTTCTATTAAAAAAGCATGAAGGCAATTTACCAGGATGTGCCTGTCACCGTTTGAAAAGCAGAAAGGCCTCTTTTATCTTCGGATTTATTTACAGGTGCAGCCTAGTGACAGAGGCAAGTGTTTTCCCAGCACAGTGACTTGGGAGGAAAAGCTGTTCTTGGATGCTCCCTTGTCCCTAAAGATGAGTGTGGCACTGCCACCATGACACAGTCCTGAAGCGGGCCCCCACCTGCTGAGGCCACCAGCAGACACACTCCCTTGTTTGGTCCTACCCCTGCCAAGGCGCCAGCCAGGGCTCTGTGGGCT
This sequence comes from Lutra lutra, assembly GCF_902655055.1. NCBI lineage: Eukaryota > Metazoa > Chordata > Mammalia > Carnivora > Mustelidae > Lutra > Lutra lutra. The sequence continues at coordinate 15,770,317 of NC_062287.1, read as the reverse complement.
TCCCTTCAATCCAGGTGGAGAGGAGAGAGAGCAATTCGGGTGCTCCTGGTAGGAAGTGAGCTCAGAGAGGAGGAAGGGGACATCCAGAAAGATTCTGTGTTTCCAAGAATCTGCTAGGTACAAAATGGGGCCAAAGGGTAGCGCTGACATCATCACCTTTTTGGGAAATTTTAGCAGTAGACCATGAGTTTCTCTGGGGTGGCTTCTGTGTTGTCCTCACTGGAGATATCTTTTGATGTTTTCATAGAAACCTTCTCTAAGGAGCCCTCTGGGCACTGTTTCAATTTCTGTCACTGCAAACACTGAGAAAACACGAAGGAAGAACGGGGCCTGGGAGAGGGGTAATGGTGCTCAGTGCGTACCTGGTCCAGTCCAGGATCAAACCGGGCATCCGATGTGGCCACAGAAGACCTTTTCTCCAACGGTCAACAATATTTATTGCATCCCTGTCCTAGTGGCCAGGCCCTGCATTCGGGGCTGGAGATACAAGTTCAGGCAAGGTGCGATCCTGCTCCATCTGGGAAGAAGACAAGGCAAGAAAGGAAATCATCCCAACAGAAGGCAGAGCAAAGCAAGTAGCAAGGAGAGGTGTCCCAAAGCTGTTGTATGAGCACGGAGAAAGAATGAATACATTCTGAGTTGGGACTTGGGGAAGGTGGCCTACCCCTCTGCCCCCGGGAAGCAGCATTTACTTTGGTCTCCATTTATCAAGGGTTTTCAGAAGACACCTGAGGAGGGGATGGGGGGCACGGGGGCGGAAGTGGCAGCTCTGAGTATTCCCTCGGCCCTGCTCTGGAGAGAAGAGCTCAGCAGGGGCACAGTCATACCTCCGGCCAAGGGTGCCCCGTCATCCTCTGTGGCTTCTGCAGGATCAGGCCCTCGTTGCCATGGTGTCAGCATCAGGTCTCAGTGACCTTCCTCTGCAGGAAACACTCGTGCTCCCCAGCACCCGGGACTCGGGGACTCCGCATTCTGGGAACCACAGCTGGGATGAAACCTTCAGAGCTTCAGGCTGAAATCAGCACTGCAGGAGGGGGTTGGAGCGGGTGCTGAGTCCAAATGGCTCCCTGAGAAGCACGGAGGGAAGCACTGGGATCCACACCGTCTGCCCTAATTGAGGGCCAATAGGGATTTGGGGTTTTTCTATGAAGGACCATATAGTCCATACCACTTAGCACGCTTTCAGAGCCCTTTGCAATGCAACACCTGCCTGACCACCTCCCCAGCAGGAGACCCACCCCACCGCTCTCTGTATCCCACGCTCCAGCTTCAAGGAAGAGCTTCTCCTTCCCCCTCTGCCTCTACTCTCCTGGGGATCTTGTAGGCTGGACATGGTCCTGCTCCTCCATTAGCACTTTGCTCTCTTGGAGGCATCTTTGCCCTTATTTAAACTTCGAGGAAGGTATGAATGCTCCCACTCTCCAGGTAGGGGGGCAGAGAAGGTGGGTGCTCAGCCAGAACCATGGCCAGCTCTCCTGTCTCCTAATTCTGAGCCCAGAGCCCCATCCCTCCTGCTGTGGTTCCGACCTTTTAACTTCCTGGGATCTCTTTTATTGTTTTTCCTTCCACAGACCCCAGGGACTCCTATGATGTCATCCCCAGCCAATCACAGCTCCCAAGGAGCATGAGATAACCACTGTCAGCACACGGAGTTGACACGATCCCAGTTGAAAGCTGAGAAAGCTGTGTTTCAGGTAAGCCTTGCGGCCCGAGAACAGATAACAGTATGATTTCTGTTGGGCTATTTGAGACATTGACAGAAGCTCTCAGAACCTTTTATTATGACTTTCCCTGGGGGTCCAAAGACCTTAGGTTGGGGAATGCTGTGCGATTTTTACAGCAACCGCAATTTTCGGGAGAAAAATCAGGACCTATGGTGTGACAACTGTGAATCCATGTAAGGAGTGATGAGACAGGCTGTTTGAACTCAGTACTGTCTCCAAAAATCTGGGTTAGGTTGCCATTGATTCACTCACACATTCTCTCACCTATTAAGCACCTACTGTGTGCTTGGTACTGGGGGCACAGTGAAGACCAGGACACGGCTCCTGCCTTCACAGAGTTGCCAGTCCCTTTACACAGGCTGAACCTGAATAGTGGGGGACGGAAGAAAGTGTGAAAGTCTGGGAGGTTTTGGAAACCTGTCTGGAGAAGGAGACATCTGAGTTTAGTTTTGGAAGATAAACAATAATTTGCCATGGATAAGAAAGGAAGATTAAGAGCAAAGAGCATGAATAAGGAAAGGCTGAGGGTATGAAATTCCAACTCTGCGGGAGCTACAAACAGTGTCTTGGAATTATAAAGATGGAGGCAGAGATGGAGAAGGAGGTTGGCAGGGGTGCGGCTCCAGGCCAGGAAAGATCCTGCACCTGGAGCCTGTCCCAGCACACCGCGGCCCCACCCACACGTCCCCCCTCGCCTAACCCACAAAAACCAGTCTGAGACCATGCATGTTCCAGACAATTGCTCCTGACCTCAGACATTCTGTGCTCTTCTTCCTCCGCCTCTGGGATTCCTGTGGACTCACCAATCCCTCTACTTCTCATCACAGCAGAAAGCGGGACAGGAAGCACTCTTGCCCTCGTGCAGTTCTTAGTCTAAGAAGCAAACATCGATCTAACAATCAAGTGCATAACTGTGGGTCAGATATATCAAATACAACGCCGTGTGATTTCTTTAAGGTACAGATACGACATGTAAATATCGAATGTGAATCAGGAGCAGGGCTATGAAGGGGAGCTGCCTGCCAGCTGCTACGGAGGCCTGTGATAGAGAGACTAATTACTCAGGGAGGTGGGAAAGGTTTTCCAGAAGCACTAAAAATGAGCTGAGAACCCCTGGACAGGGGTTCTCGCTCTTGGCCCCTTGAATGTTGATAGCCTATTTGAACCTCCTTTCTCTGGGTTTGAACTTGACTTCTTAACTTGGTCCCCGGCTGGGCTGGATCCCCTGACTTTTCCAACTTTCCCAGCCTGAGCTGAGAGGGCCATTCTTCCTGCCCCTCCCAGGATAGACTCTGGCCTTAGGGCAAAGGGAAGCCACGAGAGGGCTTTCCACAGGGAAAAGATTTTTCCGCACCTCCAGCCCCAAGTCCTCTCTGAACTCCACACTTGCCAATCCATGTACCTGTGCCCCAACCTCAGTTGGGTTAAGACCTCCCAAATCCAACTTGGCCAGATAAAGTTTCCAGAAGGAGGGAGTAGTTAATAGCATCAAACGCCAGGGAGAGTAATGGAACGAGAAGGGCTGAGAAGAGCCCGTTGATATGCAATATGGAGTCATATGTGACCTTGGCCAGACAAGGTCAATGGTGTGCAAAGGGCAACAGTGGGCTACATGTGGAGAGGGGCTGGTGGAAGGAGTGTGGTTCCTGGGGCTGGAGGGAGAGGGCCAGGTTCACAAAGTAGAGGAGGGGTCTGTGCAGGGCAGAGAAAAGAGGCTCCAGAGCCCACACTGTGACTATAGCTCACTGAATCCCATCAGGGTCAGCAGATAGGACAGGAACATAGGAGAGATACACACAGGCCTCCCACGACAGGGGCCCATGAACTAGGGCCCAGCCAGCAGCTGCAGGACAAAGTGATAGATAGATACAGCACAGAGAGGGACGAAGGGGTGTTGACATGACCAGCCATTGGGTTATTAAAGGGGCCCTCTCTGGAGGAAGAGATATTTAAGAAGGATGGTAAAGAATGCAGGGCTTGGGAAAGGACCTCCTGATCCAGGAAAAAGGCTGGTTTGGGGCCTCTTAGAGAGGCAGAGGGCAGGAACTGGGAGCCCTGTCTGTCTTGACGAGACAGACACACAGACACACGGATGGAGGAAGAGTCCAGTGTAGCAGAAAGAACATGAGTTCTGAAGGCAAGACACTAAGTTCAGCCTGGCTCAGCTACTAATAAGCCGTATGAGTCGGGGCAAGTTACTTAATCTCCCGGTACCTCAGTTTCTCCTTCTGTGAAGTGGACACGATAGCGTATGGGAAGAGCTTGGGGCCGTTGTTTTCCAGGTTGTTATTACATGGCTCACACTAGTGCTTAGACAGCCTCATACTCCAGTCTCTCTGTCGTATAATATGTAGACAGACAGATGGACAGCGAGAGACAGGAGTCCTAGACCACACTGATCACCTAACCTGCTTCCGACTTTATCAGAAAAAAACAATTTAGGCACCTCTGCCTCTGAGGCACATTTCTGAACTATGGGTCCTGAAATCTGAGAAATCTGGGCAGTGGGCTGCTTGGTCCGTGGGAATGGAGGAAATAACGGGAAGGGGCAGATACCAGCGTTTACACTGTTACCTTCTCTTCAGGTCTTTGGCGCAAAGAAACATGGCAATAAAAGGCTTTTGAGTCCAACAGGAAAACATGGATTTTGACCCGCCTCTCTTCCCCTGCCGTCCCCCACTCCGTCCCTCGGCAGAGATGCTGGTTTTCCTTCCAGCATCCGTTTTCCTCTCCTTCCAGGGCAGTAGAAATTTCCTGGGCACGTGCCACCCAGAGCGAAGACTACAGAACCCAGCGTCCCTCACACAGAGGGGTTACCATGCGTCTATGTTCCGCCCGGAGGCAATAGCATCTTCTGGCAGCTTCTGACAGTCTTCCCTAATTACAGCCAGCGAGCAAGCCCTTTGCCCCTTTCGTACTCCTCCATGAAGCCACCAGGACCGTGGCTGGGACGGCGGCCATCTTGAATAGTGAGGACAAGGCTGTTCTGGGTCCTTCCCAAGTGGGAAGGACCATGGGGGTCCTGAGTGATATATGCACCAAAGTTTCCATCCCTGACATTCCCTGGCTGCCTCCAGATTTTCATGTGAGGGAAAAATAACCTCCTACCTGATAGGAGCCCCTGTTCTTTTGGTTACTTGTAGCTGACTCCATCCCACCTGGAGCGGAGCCCCCAGGCAGCTCAGGCTCCAGGGTCGATGTCTGTTGCAATCTTGACTGCTCCTGATTCAAACGAGTGAACAGAAATACAGCTTCTGACCCCCAGCCTCCATCTGGCCAGAAACTTCCCTGGAATGATAATAGCAACTTGTATAATGCTTTATTATTTACAATGCGCTTTCTCAAACATGAGCTCATTAGATGCGCACAGACACAGAATGAGACGGCCAAGACTGGTTATGTCTATGCTCCCCGTTTTCAAAGATAAGGAAACTCAGTGAAAGGAGTTTAAATATTTTGCACACACCACACAGTTAATAAGAAACAGAGTCAAGAAACCCAAATCTTGCCAGTCTCGGCTCAGGGCTCTTTGCAGAACACAGTGCTGCGTGTCTGCAGTGGGTCCTGGGCAGGAAGGAGCGGGAGGGAAGAAGGCTGCTGGCCCCGGAGAGGCATGATGGGGCGTGGGGCTGTAAAGGCTGCTTTGTTTTTGTTTTGTTTTGTTTTGTTTTGTTTTTTAACAGATTGACTACTTTAATTCCTTGAAACATTTTTCCTTCTTCTTCTTCTTTTTTTTAATTAGAGGGAAAAGAACCACACAACATGAGATTTACTCCCTTGAAATTTTAAGCATACTGGGGCGCCTGGGTGGCTCAGTGGGTTGGGCCGCTGCCTTCGGCTCAGGTCATGATCTCAGGGTCCTGGGATCAAGCCCCACATCGGGCTCCTTGCTCAGCGGGGAGTCTGCTTCTCCCTCTGCCCCTCCCCCTGCTCATGCTCTCCTTCTCTCCCTCTCTCTCTCTCTCTTTCTCGTATAAATAAACAAAACCTAAAAGAAGAGGAAGAAGAAGAAGAAGAAAATAATATGCTATCACAGCAATAGGTTGGCTTGGCTACTCACAATAGCCAGAATGTGGGAGCAACAGAAGTACCCACCGACAGATGAATGGGTAAAGAAGATGCGGTGCGTGCGTGCACTGGGACAGGGCCTCAGTGAGGCATTGGAGCCCTAAACAGGGCACCTTCCGCATGCATCTAGGTTACCACAGGTCAAAGAGAACATCCAAGGATGCTCGTGGGAGACCGTATCCAGAGGGTTCGTCCAAGTGTTTGGCATTTGCGGCAAGGCACCTTACTGATATTGCTGGGGAAACCACATGGTGAGTAAGTTACAGAACAAGAGAGAGAATATAATTTGCAGTGTAAGGCAGAAGGCTGTACGTGCCATTGAAGATGTAAAGATAAATTTCAAGGCTCTAACTGAGCTATATCTTTTGTCCACTATGTGATAGGTTTGGGGCTAGGTACTAAGAACTGGAGGGTGAAAAGACAATAGAGTTCCCATCTCCTGGACTTTCCATCTGGTTCCATCACCCTCCAAAGAGCGAGTGGGTCCCAGAGGAGGCCACTGTGAAGCCTGGGAGATATCTAGATATGTAGAGATAGATCTGGAGTAAGAGATGCAAAGACAAGGACTCTACAGGTTGGGTTACAACACTGAGCTGTGTGTGCCACCAGAGCAACAGAAGTGGGGATTGGAGTAGTCATGGAGGACTTCCTGGAGGAGGTGAAGCTCGAACTGGGACTTATGGAATGAGTAGAATTGGAAAGGTGGAAAGGGCAGAGGGGGGTTTCATGAGTGTTAGGAGTGAATGCTGAAATGTGCCATATGGCAGTGGGCGAAGGAGGAATGACTCATCTGGCCTGAGCCAAGGATGCAGGCTGAGGAATAAGCATTGGGCCAATTGGCAGAGTCAGTTTGGGCTTAAACACCAAGCTAAGGAACTCGGACCCTTATTCCCTAGGTGGTGGGGAAACATTGGAAATGTGCTTTGCATACAGGAGGGATGCGCTCAGGATGGTGTCCAAACTTCAAACAGGCCTCCAGCAGGGTGTGGGAGGACTGATGTGAGGCCAGTGCGGTGACAATTTCAGAGGCAGGTGTGTGGTTAGGTCCTCAAGTGGCAACAGGGCTGGGTATGAAAGATGGCAGGAAGAAGGAGCCCATAGGCCTCGGGTGTCTCCATCAGAGGGGCAGACAGCTTTCAGAGAAGGGCCCGGCTTCTGCAGAAAAGAACAGTCCTGAGCTCTGTTGGTTACAGATGGGGGCTCCCACCTCATGGGGAGCACACCATGTTCACATGACCCTGGCTCTCCATTGTGTGGCCACTCCCCGGGGAGCAGTTTTAGGAGTTTTCTGCAGGAGGGGCGGAGGCCAGCTGGGCCTCTACCCAGTCACTGGGGGGGCCAAGAGGAGGCCCAGCCCATGAGAAGTCAGGAAGGAGGGGAGTCCCCTGAGAGGGGGCCAGGGTGAGAGGCCAACTTCCTCTTTCTACGAGACAGTCACTCCCTCGTTACTACAGCCCCCCTGGGCTCAACTCAGAAGAGTCCAAGTTGCAAACGTCCAAGAGGGGCTGCCAAGAGTCACCGCCGTCCATTTGTCTCTGCCAAGAGTCAGTATGGAGCGCACTAAGGAGGGGCTGCCCTCAGTGATTGATGGGGTTTCCAGAGGTTATTAACTGAACTGGACTTGGTCTCTTTGGGCTGATCTATGATCTGGGGACAGTTTTAAAGTATGTGGCTTTCTGGCTCTGGATTATCGAGAAGAGTTAAAATTGAAGTAGTCACTCAAAGCACCGCCATCTGTCACCGGTTGCTTGCGGGGCCTCTCCGGGTGGGGTGGGGGAGTGGGTGGTGCGCCTTAGCCGCCCCCCATTCCAGGTGGCTCCCTGGAGCACGCGGATGCTTCCATTGTCCTCGCTGATGCCATGGGGGTGCCTACAGCTGAAAATCTGCCCAAAGCAGAAGAGGATGGTGCTTTGGCAGGGGGCGTCTACACCCCAAGCTTCACTTTCTTTGGGTGAGTCCCGTCCTCCTCCTGACGGATGAAACAATGTCACTGATAGTGTTACTATTAACCTGTGCTGAGAACCCATCATGCGTCAGTCCTTTACTTGGGATGACCTCACGGAACCCTAACTGATAACCCGGCCAGGAAGGTGCCACTACTGTCATTTTGCTGAGGAAGACACTGAGGCGCCAAGTTAGGGTAAAGGAACTTGGCCAAGGTTGAATCAAGGGCAGATATAGTCAGGACCCCAAGTGAGGAGTCTGGTTCGGGATCCTGGACCCTACTGACCGCCGTGGGCGGCAAGTGGATGGAGGACACTCACAGACACACACATGCATGTGCACACATGTGCACACACACACGTGCACACATACAGGCATGCACGTGTTCACACACTCTCCCCTTCTCTTGCAGCCACTCCCAGCGCTCTCTCAGCCTCCCCAGCCCTCTGCCTTATCTGGCTTACCCTCCGTGTTCCCCATGGCCACAGAGCCTCCTCCAGGCCCAGGCTCCGTCCCTGCCCCTCTCCTGCTCACCTGCTCCCACCGTCATGCCTCCCTTCCTGGGACACCTCCAGTATCTGTCAGATCTATACTTACTGACCTGCCTGCCTTTCCTGCTGGGCTTTATAATCTAGGAGGTTGGGGAGAGTCCTGTAACGGAGCTCCTGCCTGGGAGGCAGGAGGTGCTGGAGTGGATTCAGTGGCCAGTGCTGCCCCCCCTTTTCAGACACTAATTTTGGGTCCCCAGAGCCTTTCCTCTTCTCCCTTCACACGAGCTCCCCAGAGCCCTCCATCAGAAACACGAAATATGAGTGGGGGGGGATTCGTGCTGGCTACTGGTCCTCCCACCAGGAACGCGACCTACTCGTCATGATGAGGGCCAGGGAAAGCCTGGTGGCTGGCGGGGGTGTGGCAGAGGCCTGGCCCTCACCAAGCTGTGTGGGTTCAGGGACCGGCAGCCTGGAAAGGGGCCTCCATAGGCCATTTTCACCCCGTTCCTGGTTTGGAGCAGGACATGACCGCACCGATTTCTGGCACAGGCCGTGCCCTGGGCTGGGGACAGGGGCAGCTTTAACCCCGGCATAACAGCCTCGGGTCTCCACATTGTCGTAATAATATGTGTTCTCTGCTGTGGGCAATTGACATTTCTCAATCTTATGTAAAGCATGTGAATAAGAGCGAATCTAAAAAAAAAATTCTATTTTTGTCCATTTATAACAAACAGTCTCTGTAAAAACAGTGTGCACACGGCATGTGCGGCTTTGAGATGGGGCCCAGCCCTTCTCACCCCCGCCCAGACTGATTAAGGTGGCTGTCTTACAGCCCCTCTGTGGAGACCCCGGCCAGGAACTCAGGGACCCTGCTTCTGTCCTCTAGGGGAAGGGCAGCACAGGTGGGCACCGCCATCCCCCGCCTGGGGGCTGTGCTGACAGAGGCCTCTCTGGGCTCCCTGGGCCCACAGCACCCTGGGCTTCCTGCATCCAGGTACTCTCTGTGTGTGAGTGGTTTGCTACCCACCTCCCGAATGGCTGTGGTCTCCCCTAGGGCAAGAGTTCTGTGCACCATTCCCCTCCCCCTCGCTCAGTGACTGGGCGTGTTGGTGGCTGCCCCTTCCTTCCTCCTCTCCTCCTGTTTATTCTGTCATTTCTCTGAGTCCTCCCACTCCTCCCACTCCTTCCCAGCTCCCTGCTCCTCCCCACTCTCTTTTCCCACCTGTCTACACCTAGTCTCTCCATTGCCTCCCTCTCCAAGCCCCTTTCCCCTGCCTGGCTGGGTCCACAGATGACTCTTTGGTCAGGATGATGAATGGGTCATGAAAAATATGGCCTGTGGATTGGAAACATCCATTTTCAACTAATTTTCAAGATAAAAATTATAAAAAGCACAGCAGGCAGGTTGGACACAAATCAGAAATGCTTAAACAGAGGGAGGAGACTGCCAAATGGAAACATTCCAGAGTCTTTGCCTTAAGAGTGTCTTTCTTGGTTTTATTTTTTGTTTATGCTTCTTTTTATCTTATTACCAAAAAATATACATGATGGGAAATACAAACAAGCAAAGGGAACAAAACAAACAATTATAAGCCCCTCCCCCCATTCAGACACAACCACTGGGCATATCTTGGTATAGACACCTTGGATTCCTTCCTCCATGTGTGTGTCTGTGCGTATGGACATTTTACCGCTTCCCAAAGAAAGTTCCAGAACTTCAGTCCCTCCATGCTATAACACAGGAACATGAACAGCAACGACAAACCTGGTCAAAGTTTGAAAAGTATTACGTATTCTATTTTCTTCTCGGAGCTTGTAATAGTCATTGTAATGAATATTCATTGTGATATTCCTCATAAATGAATTTAAAGCTCTGGAGAGATCCCCGGCTAAGGAATCTGTTTAACTTTGTTGTTCCCTAAACTCTTTGACTCTCGAGTCCCCTTTTCATCTGGTAGCTATTAATATCCACATTCGTGTTTCTGAGAAAACACTTCACCAAATAATGAGAGATAAATATCTATATCTACAGATTTAGTTTACAAAAATAGAATCTTATCATATATCCTGTTTTGTAATACTGGATAGGGTTCCAACTAATACGGTATTCGGTATTTGAGTTATTTCTAAATTTTTATGACCATTTGTGTTATCTGAACAGTATGGAATAGCAAGAATACGCTGAATGTAAATTAGAAATTAAAAAAACACACAAAAGGAAATAACTCAGGTTCTGGAAAAAGATGGACATAAATGTTTAAAAATGCATAAAAGATTGCCAAACCATCTCCATGGTACAGCAAAATTTTCTAACCCAGGTATAGAGAGCACCCATTTATTTAATAAATATTTATTGAGTACCCACTACATACCGGGCTTTATGAAAGGTTCTAGGGAGGCAGTAAGTTGGAGAGATGGGAGGGGGTGACCCGCAGTTGGGAGGGCAGAGAGTGACGGAAAGAGACAGGTGGAAGAAGGGAAGCTCATTGCGACAGGGGAGGGGAGAGGGATGGTGAAGCAGGGGCAATTTTAAATGGGGTTTTCAGAGAAGGCCTGGCTGACAGGGGACATCCCAGCAAAATCCCTTTGGGGTGTGGGGAGCAGGCCACGCAGACTGCAGGGGAAGGACCAGTCCGGGCATGCTAAGGGCCAGTACTGAGGCCCTGAGGTGCCAGGGAGTCCTGTTCTGCCCCTGCAAAGAGTCATTAGGCCTGGGTCCCCCGAGGAAGAGCTCGTCTGGATTTGCTGCTTTCATGGCGGGCACAGGGTGGGAGCTGGGCTTGAGCATCCTTTATTATGGGGCAGGACAGAACCCATCCGTACCATCCCAAGCTCGGAGGGAGCAGTAATCATTATATCTCACCAATTCATTGTTTTACCCAGAGTTTTGTTGGTACCCATGTGCTTTCAACTCAGCTACCCCCTGTTCCTCTCCAGCCCATCACTCTTTCCCCAAAGGCCAAGGATGCTTTCTCCATGCTGACTGCCCATGATCAAAGCTCCTCGCTCTCCTGAGAGCTCCTCTGCTCAGCCCAGGACTCTGCCTGCTCCGGCTGGGCTGGTCCTGCCTCACGCCCACTCCGAATTGGGCTCCGGGAAAGGGAAGGAAACTGGCCATGCACAGGGGGGAGAGCCTGTAGGATACACGTGCGTGCAAGAGCTCTCTCAAGCACATCACAGCAGATGACCAAGGGCTTTTCTGCAAGGTGTACGAAAACGACAGACAGGGGAGACGGAAGCAAATCCAGGCATGTAGAAAACACAAAAAAAGAATATAGGAAGAGAGAGGCAAGACACGGGCTAGGACACAGGAGGTAATGACAGAGGGGGAGGGGCAGAAGCTAAGAGGAGCACAGAGACAAATAGAAAGATAGACAGGAAGGAAAGAGAGCCAGGATGCGGGGGAAGAGAGGGAAATAGGAGGGATGAAGGGATCTACCCTGGGAGGGGCAGCGAGGTGGGACACAGGCGTTCTGCAACTCAGCTGGTCCTCACCCCCTCTGGCACAGGGAGCCCAGAACCCTCCTTCCAGGAAAAGGGGAATGCCCAGGAGTAGGGTAGACCTGGCGTGCTGAGGGGCAGCTGGCCCACCACCCCCAGCCGATGCCAAGAAGCCTGAAGATTTGGGGTTGCGAGGTATCGTAGGATGGGGGCAGCTCAGAGGTCCAGCTGCCAACAGCTTTGAGAAGCTGTTGAATCAGAAGAGTTTAAGGATTGTCCTTGGACGAAGACTACCTAATGGAGTAGGGTTTGAGTTCTGGAGCCACACCATCTGGGTTCATATCCTGGTTCTACCCCGTCAAGGCTGTGTGACCTTGGCCCAGTTCCATCACGTCCCTGAACCTGTTTCCTCCTCTTTAAAATGGGCCCACTCTTCTTGTGCGGTTCAGATGAGGCAAAGCACACAGCACTGAGCACAGTGACGGGTGCGGAGTGAACATACTGTCGTAACTGCTTGTTGGTGCTATTGTTCTGTCTGGCCCCCTGCCTGGGAGAACAGTGTCTAAGCAGGGACCATGTGGCTGAGGGCCTTGTCCTCTCTTGGTGTGAGTGCACTGGGGCCTGGAGGCTCTCCCAGCTCCCATCTCACTCATTCTCCAAATTGACCCTGACAGGTACACTCTTTAAATCCCAGTGCCGACTGTAGCTTCTAGCACCCTTTAGGCAAGCCACAGCAGGTGCCCGCCTTTGGAGTGCATGATGGCTGGGGGCGCAGGGTCTCGCCAACACTCGTGCCCACAGCTGTCCTGTGCATCCTTCTAAGCTCTCGACCAGCCCATCTTAGCAACCTGGGGTGGAGAAGATCCAGGCAGGCCTAGGTTGGGGCCGTGGGTCCCTGGACCTGCTGGGTCCTGACCCCTGCAGCCCTCTTCTTCCCAAGGCTAGGATTTCTTGCTGCACAAACCCCCCTTCCCTTCCTCCCAGCTGTAGGCCGCACCCCAGGCCCGGGTTCAGCAATAGGACTGGTAGATCTTAGGGGTTCTGGCCTGATGCTCGGGGTTATACCAGCATGGTGTGTTGTTCTTCGTGCCTCTGTCTCCCTCGTTTGCTTTCAGTCCAACAGGTTCAGGTCTGTCCCGGCTCCTCACAGTACGAGAGGTCCCTGTCCCTCCACACCCCTGGGCAAGAACCAGGGCACAAAATCAATCCAACGCCACCATGAATTCATCCCTCTGCACCTGCTCCGAATGGACCCGGGGCCTCCTGCATGCCGGGCTGTGTCTCCCAGACCCTGCGTGTGTCTCCTCCTCTGCTCCTCTCTGACTCCCCCTCTCCCTCCCCCCCCCCCGCCCCGCTGCCGGGTTGTCAAGTATTCCCACCGTCAGCACTTGCCGCCTCGAACATTCTTCCACTTGTGCAGCGAGCCGCGTGGGCAGGCTGGGTAATGTCTGTTTTACCCTCTCTGTAATGAATCCCATCTTCTTCTCTTCGCGGTGATGGTTATTGATTCTGTCTTGACACCTTGGTTTGTTTTCTGCCAGCTCCTGCCTTCCCTTCATCTTGCTGTGGCCATTTCTCCTCTCTTATCTGTAATTTCCTCTCTTGTTATGGCTGCCTCCCCCCTGGGCTGGTGTGGCACTGGCCCTGGGGGTTTTGTATTAACTTGGTAGTGCAGCTCTGTTGGCGCCTCTTTCTCTGATGCACTGGGTCGGGGGTGGGGGGGTGGCCGGGGGCAGGTGAATGATGACCAGGGGGGCAGAGAAGAAAGTGAACCTGGGCCCTCCTGCTGTTGGTTGTTCTAAAGCAGTGCTTGGACCATGCTGCCCTCCCCCGCTTGAAAACCTCCTGGAGCCCCCATGGACCCAGGCACAAAGGATGTGATGCTCTCACGCCAACCTGCGTTCCCAGTCCCATCTCTCAGCACTGCAAGTTTTGCACTCCAGACACAACACACACATCACCCCGGGCCTTTGCTCATGCTATTCTCCCCATTCGTTGTCCCCCCGACCATCCGTTGTTCCCCCTCCCCACCTCTCACTCTATTTTTCACCTGGAAAAATCCAATTCATCCTTCAAGGCCCAACTCACATGTTAGTTATCCCTTCTCAGAAGCCATCCCTGGCAGCCGCCATCTTGAGGCAGACTCAAGTCTTCTCTCCATTGGGCTCCTAAAATTCTTTGTTTCAAAATGGTAGCTCTTCATTTCCCTGGCTCTGGAGGAACAAGCTGGGTCTTGTTCCCCTAGTCACCTAGGAGGTACTCAAGGGAGGTCTGTTGGGTAGAACTGAATGGCATCTTTTGGGTCATTGCAAATCCCCTCCCAGGGAGGTGGGTCCAGAGGAGGTGGCAGCAGGTGCAGCAGGCATTAGATTTGCTGAGGCACAGATGCAGACCATGGGGTCTTAGCTGAGTCTGGAGCCAGGGTCTGGGCACACATCAAGGCATCCTGGTGCAGAGGTGCCCCAGGAACCAACCAGCTCTCTCTGCCAGGGGGTACTGTCTCCATCCGGGCACTGGAGCCAGAGACAAGTGCATGGTCAGTGTTGAGCACTTGGCAACTTCCTTGGGACCTTGGCCATAGAGTGCTGAGCAGATGAGCTAAAGGGAAGGGGTGAGAAGGACTCAGACCCAAAATCCCTGAAGTCAAAGCCACGGACATCCCCCATGCCTCCTGCCTAGCACAAGCTCAGGACCTCGGATCAATGCACCTCCTTCCTTTGCTCCTGTCCTCCCCCACCACCCCACCTGGGGCTGGCTCTTCAGCAGTTCCTTCCTGGTGCTATTTAAGCAGCTGCTTCTAGCAGGCATTAGCATTCCAAGCATTAACAAGTACACTATTATGGAGAGTAGGCTTGTGATTCCCCCAGGCAAGTGTTCACCTGGTGGACAAAGGAGGCAGAATTTGGGGTCCATGAACCATCTTAGAGCATTTCAACCAGACCAGAAGAGAGAGAAGACATACCTCTCTCTTCCCAGCCCTCAGACTCCCATGTGGTGAGCTCCAGGTGCTTGTCCTGGTTAGTGGCCCCCAGAAGATGGACGGTAGGTGGCCAGAACACTTGTGGGGTTCATTGTGACATTGGGAGGACAAGACACTGAAAGGAAGAAATGATCTCTTCCTGAGCCTGACTACGTGTTCCCTACCCTCAAGAAGGGCAGAGCATAAGGCAGGATACTCGTTCTTTTTAGCAGATGAGGAAGCTGAGGCTAAGAGGGCAAGGTTATTTGCCCAAAGTCACACAGCTAGCAGGTGACTCGGTTGGGATTCAATCCCAGATCTTTCTGACTCTGAGGTCAGTTCTCTTCATATCATCTCCATTCCCTAGTCTCCCAGTCCTGGGAGAAGCCTCATCCTGATGCCATCCCTACCCCAAGCCATTTCTCATCCTGGCTGTGATGCCCAGATTCCTAGATGACCTCATGGATGCTCTTGGACTTGGGCTCTGGTGTAGTCCCCTCCCACACTGAAGCAGGCCTACACTATATGTCCAGTGGAACACAGTGGGAGTGTGGGATTTTCAAGGTTAGATCATAAAGGGCGCCACAACTCTGCCTCGGTCTCTTGGATTTCTTGCTCTGGGGGAAGCAGGAGCCCCATGGAAAGCCTGCATGAGAAGAAGCGACTTGCCAGCCATGTGAGAGGCCATTTTAGAAGTGCCCCCCGCACCTGTCCCAGTCCAACCTTCGGATGACTGCAGCCCCAGGAGCATCCCAACCGCAACCTCATAAGAGACCCTGAACCACCCCACCAAGCTGCTCCTGAGTACCAAACACTGGGAGAGATAATAAATGATTAGTGTCATTTTCAGTCACTAAGTTCTGGAGTGATTTATTGCACAGCAATAGATAACTAATATGACCGTCCTCCTCAGAACAAAGGGCACTAATGTCTTCAGAGCTTCCCACACAGAGCCCTCAGCCTGAGGGATAGATAGTTTCTGGATTCTTCCCCTGAATGTAGGAAAGGCCCTAAGGTGCGCACAAAGCCAGAGACCCTCTCCCGGGGCCTCCCTTTGTGCAGAGACACTTTCTTCTTAGAGAGGGACAGGGACCTCTCTCTCCCTGGGATCTCAGGAGAACACCCTGCCCACTGCCCCGGCTTTGGGGTGAGACAGGAGGAAAGTGAAGCAGTCTCTCAGACCTCATCAGAAAATGTCTCTTTCCCTCCCTAATGAAGATAAATCCCAGCATCTGAGGAGGACACCAAATGGATACAAATGAACCAGCCGGGCTATCAGATGGAAGTTCCTTCTCGAGACCCACAGTTGAAGGCACGTGGATCCCTATCCCTGCCAACATCAGCCTGCGGTCCCTGGAGGGGGGGACGTCCCTCTGGAAAACTCTGGGGCCATCTTGAGGAGGATATAGCCTCTTGGCCCTGGTCCCTCCAGATTCTAGCTAGAGCCCTAAGGGTGGTCTTGGCAGGGGCGTCTTGTTCCCCTGGCTCAGTACCAGACTTGGTACAGAATGGGCTGGTCCTCGGGCCCTCACCCTGGCACGCTGTTAGGTTTCCACAGATGCCACCAGGCAATCGGTGCCCACATCACTGCCTTGACTGCCTCTTGCTCGTTGGTGGGGGTGCCGATCAAGAAGACTTATTTTTAGGCTGGCATATTGCATTCTTATTTGCAAAGCTGCCTTAGAAAGAAACCATCTGACTGGTTTATTACCTTCTGATTTGTTATTACCTTTTTTATCCCTCTGCCTTTAGGTATTGACAGCGTGTGTCTGGGGCGGAACAGGCCTCCTAAGGTGGGACTAGGGGCCATCTGGATGCCTGGAGACCCCACCTCTGGTTGCAAGGGGAGCACGGGCTATTTGCGCTTCTCGGGCTTTTCAGAACCAGCAGTTGAAAGCTCCAGGGGAAAGAAAAATGGTATCCATCAGAGACCCCCATCTCCCTTCAGCTCCAAGCAGAGAGAAAGCAGTAGAAAGTTCATCCCTCCCCCACCCCCACCTTCCATACCTGTCCTCATCTATCAAATACTTCCGTCGTGCACAAGCAGGCTTCCCTGGCCCCAGTGCCCTCCTGCACACTCACTCCCCTGGCACCGTGCTCAGCATCTGTCTCCTTATTTACTCGTCCTGGTTTCTTTGCTTTCCCGGCACCAGCCACCGTGATGTTTATCCTTGCTCAGGCCTGTCCCTGCGGCTGTCTCTGGATTATGCTTGTCTCGCTAGCCCTTTGCTCTTCCAAGGACCACAGCACGGCTGGCAGGAAGTCCGTCCCTTGATAACATTTTCCATCACAGCACCAGTATCTCTGCAAACACTCGAGTCCTTGGCCAAATGTTCTGGGAGAGGCCCAGGGAGCTGCCCGCCCTGTTTCCCAAGGTGTCCGGGGAATGGCAACCCCCTCCCTCTTGTGTTCACTGCTGGGAGTACTTATGCTGTCCCACCTGCTGACAGGAGGTAGGAGGGGCCAAGTGTGGGGCCTGGCATTGTAGGTTGAGTGGGGCCCTGGCCATAGATGAAATCCTGGCTTGATCACTCCCCACTGTATTCAAGTCTCGGGAATCTCAATTTCATCGTCTGAGAAGCAAATGTGATCTGCTGCATAGAGGAGCGAGGCAAGGCACGAAACAGCTAGCAAATGGTGGTTTTGTGACCAAGAGTAGCAGACGGTGACAACGAGGTTGATCTGAGCTGGAGTGGGCCTGGCCTGCACTGAGAACTTGGGGGGGGGGGGCCTAAGAAGCCGGAAATTCTGCACGAAATGCAGCTCACCTGCACGAAGCAAGGATCAGCTGATTGTGCCTTAGCCCTGAATGGGGTTGGAGTCTTTTAGGGCAAATATCATCCCCAGGCCTCTAGTTCTAACCCCTCATTTTCCAGCAGACAGAGGCCTGAGGTCACCCCACCCACCAGTGGAAGCCTTGTCCCTGATGTTCATTACCACTTGGCCTCAGGCTGCGTCCGCCCAATACAGGGGCCGATAAACCAAGGCTAGTAGAGGCAGGCGCATTCCTGAGACTCCATCAGCAGGAGTGAAATGAGGGCCGTGCTCCCTGAGCCAGACTGCCACCCCAGAGAACTTTCTGGAGGTCCCTCCCACACCGAGCGGCCACTGCTCAGAGATGGGGTCCTATGGGGTGCCTGGGTGCCTCAGTTGGCTGGGTGTCTGCTTTTGGCTCAGTGGGAAGCCTGCTTCTCCCTCTCCCTCTGCCTGCTGCTCCCGCCTGCTTATGCTCTCTCTCTTGCTAGCTCTCTGTCAAATAAATAAACAAAGTCTTCAAAAAAAGATGGGGCCATCTAAGAAGAAATCATCAGGATCTGGGAATGTCCCCAGAAGCAAGCCTTCCCCAGCCCTTTCACTTTCTTCCCAGACTGAGTGCTGTCTGCAGTTTCCCTGGGAGCCTGTACCTCTGATAATCAGTCCATCTCCTCCTGCAGATGGAGGAGGAAGAAGGTGATGGGCGCAGTAGGGGTGCAGGTCAGCGGAGGGGATGCACAGACGTGACCTTGGCAAGAGAAGGAATCCCCACCCTCCTTCAAGGGCCTCTTTGCACACGAAGGTGGTGGATCTGGGAATTGGACTGGGAAGAAGGCGGTGGAGAGGGGAGGGAAGGAGAAAGACAGACAGACAGGTTGAGACTGAAGCTGGGTCTGAGGAGAGGCCAGGGCAGGAAAAGACTGAGGGGGCTCGGAGGCCCAAAGCCGCAGTGCCTGACACCAGGCAGAGCTCGAGTCCAGGCAAATTCCTGGGAAGCCTAATGGTGATCTGACCCCAAGTATGCGGCTTCCCCTGCCTTGTCACCGGCCCCCAGCCCTGTGTGGTTGCAAGGACCAGCCACGGGCTCTTCATGCAAGTGAGTTCACTACAGTCCAAGCTGGTGGTGTGGTCTCCCCGACGTCCCCCAGACAGTCATGCCTTTCCTATTTATTATTACTATTCCCCTCCAATTTCATAAACACCTAGAGGAGGCTTGTAATAAAATATACGCTCATAAAAAAGTGCTTTGGATTTATTTTTTTCCTATAGGTATCTGGTGCTCTCTGGGTGCCTGGTATTGTTCTAGAGTGAGGTGGAAACAAAGAAAGAGAGACCCCCTGTTCCCACAGAGCTTGTGATCGGGCATATTAGAATCTTGTGCTAAGTGCTCTGAAGGAAATGGGGATAAGTGATCGTTACTGCAGGGTGCAGGACTGAGAGAGTGATCAGGGAAACCTGCCCTAAGGAGGTGGCATTTAAGCAGGTGCAAAGGCCAGAGGCAAACTTGAGTGGGGTGTGTTCGTGCTGCGCGGAGAAGGCATGGGCTCCCCGAGTGGAGGGAACAACGCAAGCTGAGAGATCAGGGAAGGGCCCCCTGGGAGGCCTCCACGGGGAGGAGTCAGAGTCTAAACTTAGCAGGATGGAAGCCACAAAGGGGCTGCAATGGGGCGAGCGGCATGATCCCATGGACATCTTGGAAGGATCCTTCTGGCTGCCTTGGGGAGAATGGGCTGTCCTGAGGCTAGAGCGGAGGCACCTGCTGTGGCCCAGATGAGAGCTGGTGGTGCTGAGACTAGGAACAGCAATGGAGCCAGAAGAGGAAATCAAAAGTGGGGTGAGAAGGGGAGGCGAAGCCAAACACTGGAGTCGAGTTCTCAGCACTGTCCTGACCGGGTCTGACCAGGGAATTCCGGCGCTTGGGAACGAGCAAGATGGTGGTCTTGGGAGGCCCAGGGTTCCCGCAGAGGAAGGGCTGGAGAGAGAATTCGAGGAGAACTCTCACAGCAGCAGCCCCTAAATGGCAAATCCAGCATGAGGACCACAGACAAGAAAGGAACCACATGGAGAGAGGCCATCCAACAGGGCCGACCAACTGGGGACACCTCAGGGGTACTCCTCCAGAGAGCAGTGCTTTGAATCACATGGTGGCAAAGAGTAACTCAATTTTGCATTGCAGGAAGGCTCAAAGGAGCGTGGTATAAAGCCAGACAATTTGCTAACCCCACCTCCACACCCACACCCATGCAGACATTACTAATCAATTGTGCCAATCTTCCCCCGAGCCCAGACTCTGCTGTGTTGTCTCTCAACACAGCCCTCCAAGCTGCTATCCCCACTCAGCCTGTGAGGGCAGGGGGTCAACCTCGCATCACTGCACCCCATGCAGAGAAATGAGCCCCAAGTTTGGAGTGCAAGACACTTGGGGCTTAGCTTTGCTGGTCTGTGGACAATTTATTTTGCCTCTGGATCTCAGTTTCCCACCAAAGTGAATTCTTATCCCTAAGTCACGTATTTGCTGTGAAGACCAAATTCAATCAGGTTTGAAAAGCTTTAGTGTCCAGTAAAGGAAGGCATCAGTGTTTAAGAAAAGAAATATATATATATATATATATATATATATATATATATATATATCTATCTATCTCCCTGGGGCGCCTGGGTGGCTTAGTTGGTAAGTGTCCAACTCTTGATCTCAGCTCATGTTTTGATCTCAGGGTGGCGAGTTCAAGCCCCACTTTGGGCTCCACGCTGGGTGTGGAGCCCACTTAAGAAAAGAAAGAGCCCCCTCTGGCCTACTCACACTTCTCCTCCCAAATGTGCACACGCATATACGCACGCACACACACACACACACACACACTCTCACACACAGTGCACATCTACGTACACACTTCCAAACACATGCACACACTCAAGGCATAAGAGGCTAGAAAAACTTATCCTAACAGCTGGTACTGGAATTGATCTTAGGGAGGGAAGTCTCTTTTGTTCAGGAAATTACCTTGATAAGTCTCTAAGGATATGGATTAACAGAAGTCAAGGAAACAAAAAGACAGCTGAACAGCTCTGCATTAAAATTGAGACAAAATTCAGGGGCAGCAGAAAATACAACAGCCCAGTGCTTTTGGAGCGAGCAGAGAATGTTTCAAGAATACATATGTCAAATATTTAACACAGAGCTGTTTGCATTTCTGGGCTATAAAACCTCTCCTTCTCAAAAACGAGTACACTACATGATTTCATTTCTAAAAAACTCTAGGAAATGTGAACCAATCCGTAAGGACAGGAAGCAGATCAGTGGTTGCCCAGGGCTCGGGGAGGAGGAAATGCCAAGGTAGGGGACCCTGTTTACTATCTTCAACGGGCGATGATTTCAGAAGTTAACAAACTGAACGCTTTAAATATGTGTGGTTTGTTGTGTGTTAATTATGCCTCAGTAAGCTGTCAAAACGTTTCAAAAGTCATTTATACCAAGTTGATCCATTTTTTTGGTCTCTTGCTTTTCAGTATCTCAACTTCCCCTACATTTCAACAGGTCCTGAACCCCCCAAAACACGTTTTACTGTCTCCCCACACCTCAGTCAAGGCAGACGCAGGGGGAATGGCTTGTGTGAGGGGTCCTGGGGGAGAATTCGAGAGCAGGAACTGAATCCCGCATCTAAGCAGAAACCCCAGAACGGGGACTGCGCAGGTGAGACAGGGCACATCCATAAACTGAGCAAATTCAGCAGAAATCTGAGTTCAAGCTGCTCACGGGGACTCAGACTCACCTCTGGCAATTCTTAGAAGTCTCGGGAGAGAACACAAGCTTTACAGGCTGCGCTGTTAGGGTCTAAGCCAGCATCGCGTGTCCCCACGGGCACCCCTCTTTTGAGAGCACTGCAGAGGGCGATGCTCCCTTGTGGGGCTGGGAACAGCTCTGGGGAGACAAGGTGGCTGCCAGCTGAGTTGCATTTTCTCTACAGAGAAACATCATACAAGGAAGATCCGGGCCAAGAAGGGAGGCTGGTCCCTTGGCAAATTCATGTGGACCAACCACTCCCTTTTCCTTGGGACCCCCCAGCGGGCCCCTCCTGAGGAGCTCTCTGGCAATGTCCAGTCTGAGTGGGTACAATGGCCATGGAAACGTGAGGTCACTTTGCTCCCTGGGACTGGAGCCCAGGCAGCCGCCTTCAGGGCCCTTGGCTCTGCCAGGCGCTCTGCTGCAGAGACACAAGGTTCTCCGTCCTGCTCCCCTCTCCCTCACCTCCCCCCTTGCCCACCCGACACCACTCCTCCACTCTGGGAGCAACATAGCAGAAACCAAATCAGCTGCTCCTTCTGAGGGGATAATCAAAGTGCAGCGTCTCTGGAGAGGACCCGGCTCCGTGGAGCAAGTCTTTAATTTCAAGCTGACAAGGTTGGGAGCCTGTGCCGTGGGCTCTCCAATAGGCAAGATGGATGGGTGGCCAGGAAGACCAGCCGGTGAGCAGGAACAGGCAGAGGGTAGAGGGGCCGAACGAGGAAGGAGCAGGGGAGCTTCCCAAGCAGGCCAAGGAGGCTCTGTGCTCCGGAGGTCTGTGCTCTCTGCAAACCCGAGCTGCAGGCATCCCCCAACACCTCCAGGAGAGATGTTGCCCTAGCCCATTCCCCCACCCCCACGCAAGGGAGCAGGAGGAAAGCCTGGAGGGCAAACCTCCTGCCTCAGGTCACAAAGCACCCAGGGGGCAGAGATAATCTTCAATACAGACCTGGGTGAAGCTCAGACTGCCCTGTGCTTGGACCCCAGCGGCGGGGCTGCCCTAGGGGCAAGGCCTCACGGACACTGAGACTTCGCAGAACACTTTTACATGCCTGGAAGCAGGTGTCACTGGGGCTCTGGTCATCATCCTGCAGTTAAGAGAAAACATGCCCAGAGAGGTTAGAAATCCTGCTCAAGGTCACAAAGCAAGGCAGCAGCGAAACCAAGAGTATAACGTCGTAGGCTCGGGCATCCTGAGACCTCGGGGCGGAGGGGGGGGCCCTCCATTTCAGCCAAACACAGAAACAAATCCCACAGAACTCCATTGACAACACCTGTGCCATCCTGATCGGCGGCAGCTGGGTGCGAGGCGAGGGCCTGGCCAGCTCAGCCACCACCTGTGGGTCAAAGCCGAGCCTCCTCAGGACAGACTGCTTCCTGCCCACAGCTTCCCAAGGCCCAGAAGAGCAAATGGCACCGCAGCAAGTCCTCGGTCTTCTTCACGGTTCCCTAAGCTCCTGGACCAGTCGGGCTCTGGCCGCGCCGTGTAGGGTTGGGGACCAGGAAGGTGTCTGAGCACAGAGGAACGAGACTGGGATGGGGAGGCAGCTGTGGGGGGTAGACAGCTCCAACTCTGAACCCAGAAGCAAGCTGCCCCCTTTCCCTTCCTGGTGCCTCACCCGCCAGTGCTGGGCACCCCCAAACCCAGAACTAGACAGGGGTCCCGTTAGGAAACCCTCCACCTCTCCAGGCTCACGGGTGCTCTGAGCAGCTACCCCGCATTGCCTGAGCTTCCCATCCTTCTACCCCCAACACTGCTGGGTACGGTGCCAGGCCATTACTGGGTACTTGGGGTTTGCTGGATAAATGAAGTTTTCTGTGTGTATGAATCAGGCTGACTGCGGTCTGCCCCTCTTTGAGCCTAGCTCTGCCCTCGGCTCTGTCTCCAACAAGATGTGGGACTCTTGTAGGGATTGCATACCCCAAAAATCTCTACATTGAAGCCCTCTCGGGGCAGTAGTTTTTGGAAGTGGGGCATTTGGGATGTGGTTAGGTTAGCTTTAGGTGAGTCATAAGGGTGGGGTTCTCATGATGGGATTTGCGTCTTTATAAGAAGAGATCAGAACTCCCTCTCTCTACCCTATCTCTCTACCCCACCTCTCTGCCTGGTAAGGGCACCGCCAGAAGGTTGCAAACCAAGAAGTGGGGTCCCACCAGGAACTAAGTCTGCCAGCACCTTGATCTTGGACTTCCAGCTTCCAGAACTGTAAATAGCTTCCAGAATGTTCCTTAAGGTACCCAGTCTATAGTACTTTGAAATGGCAACCCGAGCAGACTAAGAGGGGAAATGGAACTCCCCCCAAATTCCTCCCAACACAGCTCAGAGCCCTATCAAGTCTTGAACCTCAACTGTGAGCAGGAATGGGCTGGGCTGGCCTGCTGTTTATCAGCTCTGTGAGAACCCAGGTTCCCTATCTGTGAAATGGTGGGAGACAGGAGCCCCCACTCAGCCTTTCTCAGGGGCCCGGGGAGCAGGGCTCCTATGGGACGAAGGGGAAGCACAGCACCCTGTCAGAAGGCATGAGAAGGTGAGGCGTGGTGGGCTCAGCCGTGGAGCTGGAGGGGGTTTCTTGCGGAGCTGGAGGAGACGTCCGGCAGCGCCCAGCTACGCACACCCACATTCCTCAGAACCAAGAATCTACCCATCGTCTCCAGCACCTTTGGGCCTGTCCACGTGCATATTCGGACCGCCCTGGGGCGGCTGTCTCGTCTCCTGGCTGCCCTGGGAGTCCCCGCAGGGCAGTGTCTGTCTGTCTCTATGATGGCCTCTGGAGTCTGCCACAGTGCCAATCGCACAGGGACTCGAGTTACCCCTGATCTCTGACGTGACCTTGCTGTGCCCCATCTGGAGAGGGGGCTGACCTTCGCCCCAGGAACCTGAAGCCCACTGCTTGGGCAACTGGCCCTCTCCCCAGGAGCAGGAAGAACAAGACAAGGTGGCCTGGAGTGGGTCCTTGGTGGCATTCCCGGGCCTGTCCCGCCTCGGCCACAGCCTGTGCCCCCCAGGCCAGCACACCCCTCCCTTCACCCACCCACGCCACACTGCAGGACACTCTCCACCCACCCCCTGGGGCCTGCCGAAGCCAAAGAAGTGATGACTTCAACTCTTAGTAACAAGTCTTCGTGACACCCCTCCCCCCCACCAGTCCCCTTGGCGGAGGAACCCAGCTGCCCTTTATCCCGTGCCCACGTGCCTGCCGCAGTCCCCGGGGAGCCAGGTAGGGGTAGGAGCTGGCCCAGCTCCTGCCTCTTGCCTTCTTCCCCAGTCTTTAATATTCATGAGCACTCCTAGCAGGGGAGCTAAAAATGTTCCGCTCCTAAATCTAACTGCTTTATGGAAGCCTAATTAAATTCTTTCGTGGAAGGGGGAAAAAGTGACCTTCAAAACTGCCAAAGCTGCTCGGAATGGTGTGTCCCAGAAACCTTTCCCCTTCCCTCCCCTCCTGCCAAGGGTCAGGTTGGCGGGGGGAGGGGGGGTGCTTTCCTCTGGTGATGAAGTTCTCTGCCTCTCCCCTCGGGCTAAGGGTCCGGGGGTGCTCTGGGGGGGGTGCCCCAATGACAAGACCTGCTGTGTAAGAAACACAGACAGGCAATGATGCCCGATTCCTCCGGTGACCAGATGACCCTAGCCCTAGGTAGAAGCGGCGGTCTCAGCCTGCGGTTGGAGGGAAGAGAAACAGCAGTGGGGAGGGGTTGGCCGAGGTGGAGAGAGAGCGATAGACTCTCCACCCACCCCACCCCCCATCCCCGGAGTGCGGCTTGAAGCTCCTGGCCCAGTTTTTTCTCCTGTTTATTAAGGAGAAGCAGTCCCTTACCTCTGAGGGGACAATAGGGTCTGAATCCCCCACACTCTTCCCATGCCCCGAGAAGGGGTCCCTCCTCCTGAGAAGGTGAGAGAGATGTGAACAGGAGGGGACGAGTGCGTGAACCCCTGAGCCCCTCACCTGTGCGGTGTTGGGATTCACTTGTGCCTTGAGAATGGTTGAGACACAGGTGAGCTCCAGCCGGAGCCTCCTGCACAAGACCTAGGAGGCTGGCGGGGAGCAAGAGGAGCCCCAGAGGTCCAGGCTGGCTCTCACAGGACCCGATTACAGATGCTGAACGAACGTGAAGGAGACAGCATGCCTGACAGGACAGGACAGAGGAGGAACCTGAGCGACCGGCGGGTTTGTTTTCCACTTTGGGAGGAGGTCGTTTTTATCTGGTCCAAGGTTGCCTTCTCCTTTGTGGCCAGAAAGTCATGCTGGGCAATGTCACGGACCACAGTGTGATGACTGCCGGCCCATGAGCCTGGGGGGCTCTCTGGCCCCTCACAAACCCATTCATTCCTGGGTGGCATATTCTTCAAAATCAGTTTCTGGGTCATTTCTCAGGAAGTAACCATGCCCAATTCCAGCCCACACCCAAGTGGAGCCTAGAAAGTAAAGCTTCTAGGCTGTCTCCAGAGGTCAAGGCCCTGTCATCTGCTCCAGAAGGCCACAGATGAAAGCACGTCCTTCCTTTGTGGCCCCCATCACACCCCCACTGCCCCACTCCACTGGTCTGCCTCCTCCCTCCCTCATCCCTGACCCCTCCTCTACTCCATTCCCCTCATCCTCCCTGAATCCTCCCCACCGCAGGGTCCAGACTCATGAGGGAGAATTTCCCAGGCCAGGCCAGCCCATGGCGGCCTCTCCCCTGCTCTGACTCCCAGGCTGGCCAGACCATTCATGCAACATCTAACTCCCTCATGGGTGTGACTCTTGACTCCCCAGCTAGGTTATGACTTCCGAGAAGCCAATATTCACCCTCTAAATGCCTTTGGGGGCTCCCCGCATGCCCTTGGAAGGCTCCAACGCTTCACAGAGAGTGAATGAAGGAATAAAGGAGGCAAGTCACTCATTCAACGAACACTGAGGGTTGTGTGCCGGCCACTGTGCTGAGAGACGAGGGGACCTAAGACCATACAGGCTGTCCCCATGCTCAGGAACCCTCCCTCTGAAGAAAAAGACCAGTGCATCAATGAGGGCATACGTGAGCAAATGGAGAGCATGACGGGTAAACAGGTGGCTAGACAGTGTACAGATCCACAGGCTTTTGAGGGTCCCAACCTTGCTCCCCTGGACGGCGGGGCTCCTCACCCCTCTGTTCCCTCCCCAGTCCAGCCCTCCCTCCCCAGGCTCTCCAGGAGCTGGCTCTCCACAAGGTGAGTGTTCAGACTGCCTCCTCCGCTCTTGCCTCCACCACCGCGTCTATTTTGGTGTTTCTGCACCACACAGGCTGACGCCTCCCTCTCTCACAGCTGCTGCCTTTCCCGTTCTGCCTGGAATCAAGTGGGAGCGCACAGTGCCGCCTCCAGCGCCGCCATCTTGGGCTGAGGCCCAGCCAAGTCAGGCCCAAGCGCAGGGAAGAACGAGGGTGCCGAGCAGCCCCCATCGACGGCCGAATAAGGACACCTGAGTTAGTTGCCAAACCTGCTGGCCTGGTGTGGCTGCCCCCCAAGCCAGGGCATGGGGAGGGGGTCCCTAGAAGAAAGAGGCAGGCCCAGTGCCCCCCAGGCAGTTGGGGACCAAGGAACTGTCGGCCTCTGGTGGGGTCCTAAGGACACCCAGGAGATGGGCTACCAACTACACAATCATGAACGCACATATTTCTGAAAAATATAAATAATCCTTCGTTGTGTGAATTTAGGCAGAAATGATAAATATTTTTGATTAAGATACATTTAATGTTGGAACAAATCTTTTGAGTTTCACAGACTTGGCTTGTCTTAGCACTGCTGCCACTGTCTCATTTCATCTCTGCGGACTCTATTCCTAGGACATGAGGCCGAGCCCCCCTAGCTTCCCTGCAATGTGCTATGTGTGCACATGTGTGGGTTTGGATGGGGGATGGGGTGTCCAGCTAGGGTTCCAAATTCTATGCTAGTGTTTTATTTTATTTTTTTAAAAGATTTTATTTATTTATTTCACAGACAAAGATCACAAGTAGGCAGAGAGGCAGGCAGAGAGAGAGGGAAGCAGGCTCCCTGCCAAGCAGGGAGCCTGATGCGGGGCTTAATCCCAGGACCCTGGGATCATGACCTTAGCTGAAGGCAGAGGCTTTAACCCACTGAGCCACCCAGGTGCCCCATATGCTAATATTTTAAATAGAACTCTGTAGCTTTGAGCCTTGTGGAAAGGATATGTGACTTGAAGTTGACCAAGGAGCCCACACAAAGCTGTGGCCTTAGACAAGGCCATCTCAGAGTCTCTGTTTGCCTAAGTGGGCACTGCAGAACAATGATGCCACCCAGACCCCCCCTGCCCAAAGCAGACCTTTGGGCCCCCTGCTGGCTGATGGCTGTGCTGAGCCTCTCCCCGAGAATGTCCTGGGCAGAAGGGAGCTGCTCTCCCCAAGTTTAGGCACCTTCCCCAGCAGCCACCGGCAACTGGGGTACAGAGGGACAATCCCCACTCCCTGTGCTTGAGATGACTCTGAAGGACCCTCCGGCCTTCAGCACTGGGCTTGACTGAGGCCTTACTGAGGCTACATCACGGCCCCCTTCTTCTCCCCATCCGGCTTCCCTCACTCCCTTCTGGGAGTGTGCCCCAGAAAGCCTCCAGAGCACAGACCCCTGCCTCGGGGAGTCTGCTCCCCAGGGACCTGAGAGAGAGTGGCCAAGATGTGGAGGGTTATACACGGTAAGGTAAGCACGGGGCTTAGCACGGTGTCTGACCTACAGGGAGGCCTCCCGTCACGATGCTGTTCTCATTCTCCTTGGAGGTCATTGCTTCCTAGCCCCAGAGGAACAGCAAACCCAGCCAGGAAGCCTGGGAAGAAAAAAGCCTGGGAAGAAAAGGGGCAGGGGCTCTCTGGCCTCTTCCCCAGAGAGTTCGATTCAGCAGGGCTGAAAGCAGCCCCAGATCTCTGTGATTTCAGAAGTTCCACAGGTGGTTTCATAGACAGCCGGGCCCGAGAGGCCTTGACCTTGGCCATCTTTCTGTGTCACTATCGCCTCTTAATTTAGAGGCAAGAACAACAGACCCGTGTCAGGCAAAGTGGCCTGTCCAAGTATAGACAGGTACTTAGCTGCCCAGACAGGGCTCAACTACCTAATCCTGACTCACTCGGGGTCATCACCTGCAGGGCAGGGGGCTGTGGAAGGTCTTGGATTCCAACAGAACCACAAGGTCATCACACGTACTAAGCAGCTCCCTCCCTGACTGGTGATACAAAGGCAATATACAATCAAGCACCCTGAGCACCCGGCAGACAGAGTCCTCATTGTGGGGTGGTTATCAAGGAGGCCTTCTGGGAGGAGGTGGGCCCTGAACCAGACTTGCATGAATCAGCTTTGGATCAGGAGCAGACAAGAAGGATGCCAGCCCCCAGAACTGGTCATCTCATTCTGAGGTCAGTCAGTTTCTAAGGAAACCGGTCCTGATATGTATTCTCATCACCCTTCCAATAAGATCTGAGGGATCTCTGGGGCACCCAGACTCATGCCCAGTAGGCAAGGATTGCCCAGTTTTTAGAAAAACATATTTTGTTCTGAAGATTCAAACACGGGTGAGGGTTTGTTTAAAATCTGAGCCATCTTCCCTTCAGTGGCCCTGCTCCTCTCTAAGTGCCCAAGTCCCACACACCATGGGGCCATGCGGTGTCACTAGGGCAGAGACTCCAGCCTGAGTTTACATTTGTAAGCTGTGCGACCTTGGCCAAGTTACCTAACCTCTCTGAGCCTCTATTGGCTCAACTTTAAAATGAAGACAACGAAACATGCCTTCCTCCTTCTCTCTCAGTTATTAAGGGGATCAAATGGGATGGTGATTGCAAGGACACTTCTGTGAACAGCCAAGCACGCTACAAGTGTGAGCTGCTACTATTTTCCACACCTCCCTTTTTAAATTCAGAATGCAGAAGCCCAAGAAAGTTCCCGCCATTGCCCAGCGCCCGATAGTGAGCCATAAGGGGAGCAGAGGCAAGACCAAAGTCCCCCAAATCCTACCCTAATGCTTTTTCCAATACTGCGCCATAGCTCTTCCCCAAATCTTTCTTCTTCCCTAATTTCTTAGGCACTGCAGGGAATTGTGCATTCTCACCTTGCCCTAAATTTGTAGTCTTTGATGCCTAGTAATCTTTTGATCCCCTCTGCAGCAGCCTGCCTGCCTGCGCCCTTCCTGCCTCTGTACCATCTCGAGGGTCCGTCTGCCTACACTCTGTTGGACATCCTAACTCAGCCTCGGATCAGCCCACCTTGGGCCCCCTGAGACGCTTATGACGCCCTCATCCATGGGATCTCCAGATTGCCACATATAATAAGGAGGCGCGGGGTGGGGGGGATGTTACCTGCTGATTCATTCACAGAGAGGTACTTAATTAGGCACTTGGAATACAGAGTCCAAAAGCAATCCACAAAAGAGCCCTCGAGCACTCATCACTGGTCAGCGCCGGGCAGCATAAGGAGGACGTGGTGATGGGACACAGCCTCTTACAGAGGCTGGGCTGGAGGACTGGACTCCAGGTTCCTGACCTCAGCTTATTCCTCTTCCTCATATCTCGGCCTCAAATCAGCTGTTTGCTGCAAAGACCTCCTGCTGCTTTCTGCCTACCTTCAGGTCTCCAGCCGCAAGCCCAGGGTTGGGGGCCTCCCAGCTCCCCACCCACACCCCATTCCTCCGTGGCCAGCCCCACTCCCTTCTCCCAGAGGAGGGCCGTCCAAGTCCAACTGCCCTGCTCAGCCTCTCAATTCCAGGAGACAGGTCATGTCCACCACCCCGGGGGGTGTGGCGAGAGCCAAACTAATCAATGGCAGAGCCGTAGATGAAGGGGCCCAGCCCCAGGCCATCCATCACTGTCGTTTACCCGGGCCTGTCAGCCTGCAAATGGAAAAGGAGATGATGTGAAACAACCCATCTGCAGGTTTTTAACGCTCTTTACAAATTGCCGTGGTGAATAACTTGTTGCCTGTATTTATCCCTTTTCAAATTGTCTCTTCGCTACAGTCATCCGTCTTCATTCTACACCCTGATGGCTTGCACGCAGCCGGTTGGGCAAGCTCATTATTTCCCTGGCTGCGGCCTGGAGGAGGAAGGGGAAGAAGGGACAGAGGGGAGAGAGGGGACGAGGGAGAGAGAGGGGTGGGGGGGACCCCTGGAGCTGCCATGCTGTGGGCCAGGACCTGGTGCCTGGGCCAGGATCTCCCCCAGAGGCCCCCTTCCTGAGTCCCTGCCAGCAGGGATCCTCGGGTTGCTAGACCCGCGGTCAGAATCGGCCGTCCAGAGACTGCCGCGGCTCATCTCCCCATCCTTAAGGAGAGTCCAGCTGGCAAGCAGTCGCGAAACTTTATCCCAGGGATTCGTGTTCACATTTCTCCCTCCTCCTCCTCTTGCCACTTCTGTGTCTCCACTGAGACCCGCCCTTGGGTGTTGGTTCCCCCTGCCCTAAGTCTGACTCCCCCGCTGAGAGCCACAGCCTCTACTAACTGGGTGGTCTCCCCTCCAGCCCACCCTCCTCACTCTCAGCAGAAAACGAACACTTCTTCTGGAAGCGACGTGATTTCCTAACTCCATCAGTATTTGTCAGGGACCCGTGTGCCCCCAGCATGAGAATCATGTGGCCACCCTGCCCTGGGACCTCTGAGGCAGTGGGGCGGAAGACTGCATTTTAAACAAATATCCCAGCTGCTTAGTGTGCCCTGCAAAGCTGGAGGGCCAGCCCTAGAATCCACTGACCCCTGAGGCACAGAGACGGAGACTACTCTGCCCCAGGTCACACAGCTAGCCAGCTGCTGAACAGGAAGCAGCAATCCACTGTTCTTCCTGCTATACTCTGCAGGGAAATCCTTGGCTGAACAGTAGCTGTTTGTGTGTTTATCTCTCAGGCTCGAACATAAGCTCCTGAGGGCCAGGACACCGTCCCAGACACCCCTGTGTCTGTCATCCTCCTCAGGCTCGACACAGGGCTTGGTGTGTTCTTGGTAAGCCAGGAAAATGAAGAGCCACAGACCCAAGCCGCCACATTTCAGTCTTGCTCCAAAAAGTAAACCCCAGCAGGTGGCTGAGGGCAGAAAGCCGCCTTGTAGGGCTCGGAGCTCGGCCCTTCTTGCTGGTGTGCTTCCGGCCAAACCCACCGTGTGGCCAAGTGCTGTGTTTCTCACACTGCTTCCAATATTTCCACTCTGTCTTCCACACCAGACCTTTAAATATTTGAAAACAGCTGTCAGGATCCACTTAGATGTTCTCTCTTCCAGGTTTCAAGTCCCCAGCTCCCTCCACCACCGCTCACGTGGCATGGAATGAAGACCCGGGGGCTTCCCAGTCTCCCTCCTCCAAATGCCATCCTGTGTGTCAACATCCTTGCTCCACGATGGCTCCCAGGATGAAATGCAATGCTCCAGATGTGGTCTGGCCACTGCCAAGCACGGAGGGACATGCCACGATCTCCCCTCTTCTGGGCTCCGTGCTCACATTAATATCATCCAAGATTGCATTAGCGGTCCTGGCAGCTTCCCCCTACTGCTGGCTCACTTTGCACTTTGCCTGCTAATCCATCTAACTCTATTACTGTCTAATCCACAATTCTCCATCTCCTCTCTGAGGATTACATCAAAGTCTTTACAAAACACCGTGCTGAAATGCACATATGCCATGTCCATAGCACACCATATAGCTACCGGTCTGGAAAACCTCTCCGCCTGAGAAAGGAGGTCGTTTTGGCTGGACTTGTGCTTGGTGAACCCAAGATGATTCCTAGTGATCTCTCCTTTTTTTTCCTCCCCACCATGGACTCATGAACCATCCAGTCAATCATCTTTGCTCACTGTCCTCTACAGAGCTTTCTTCACCCAAGGTGCTTGCTCAGTGTCTGGACTGAGCAACTGTGACAGGCTGCCTGATTGATTATGCGTGTTGTGAGGTTTATGGTGGTAAGCAGAGGCTGCCCGAGGAAAAAAGCAGCGACAGGAGCAAGTCTAAATACCACACACTCAAGAATGCCCATGGAGGTTGTAAATAGCTTGACAGAGGGATGTTTTGAGTCTCTGGGCAGGAAAATTTATTAACAATGCTTCATGTCGTTCACTCTCCCTGCACAATGTTTGTTTCAAAGAAAATATGAAAACACCACTGCCAAGCCATTTCCTTTCTCCTATAATTAGGTACTCTGGATTTTTAATATCATTTTGGGTGTGTGTGTGTGTGTGTGTGTGTGTTTGTTTCTTCTGATTTCCACAGGCTATTTTTAGAGAAATCATGACTTACTTTTTGAAAGGCATAAGAGAAAAAGTCGTGTTCCCCAGCAGTCCAACGTACCTGTCCCCTGAGTGACACACATTTAGGTAAGTCATAGCCGGCACCTGAGGGAGCACCCAGGAGGAAGCCCCCTGCTGCAGTGGTGGGGGTGGTGAGGGAGACATCTCTCTGCCCCTCCCTGCAGCCTGCGGCCCCAGGTCTCCCCACTGATTAACCCTCTTCTTCCTGCAAGAGGGAGATGGATGCAGGTTCTCAGAGAGACATGCTGGTAGCAAGGAGGCACAACTGGCTCTGGAAAAGGAAGAAATGAGCAGCTACCAGCAGTGGGAGGGGCTGCCCCACAAAGGAGTGAGCTCCCCGTCTCTGGAAGGCTTCAAGCTGCACTGCATAACAACCTCAGTGTTCAAGACCCTTTCTGAGGCTGACTGTGTGAAATCTTCAAGGGAGCCTACTGGAAGAATTTTAGCTCTGGAAGGGAAACCAAGCCACCATCTGGAGGGATGATCCGACAGCCGGACTTCAGGAAGCAGGGGACACCAACACCCGCGTCCGCGCCGGGTCCCCACACAGAGATAAGGTAGGGAGCGCTGAGGGCGTGCACCTCCTCCATTCAGCCTTCCTGGCCTGATCCTTCTGGGGATGGAAGTCCTTGAACACTTCCCCCGTGGCTCCCAAGGTAGCATGCGTACTCTCCCTGTCTGCCTTCCGTGGAAAAAGGCTTCTAATGCAGTTTACTAGCTGGTCACGGATTCAGTGTCTGCTTCCTTCAAGCACTCACAGCCATCTAGAGACTCCTGTGGGCACCAGTTCCTTCTCTCGGGGAGTACACAACCTAAGATCAACCCACAGGAGGTCAGCGCCTGCGCAGAGCATGCTGCCTAACACACAGCACCACATACACCGGAGCACATCTGTGCCCTGGTGTGGCAGAGAGAGCCTATGTGTGCCTGTGCACACTTGTGAGTGTGCACGCATGCGTGCAAGGGAGGGGAAGGTATCAGATTGACTTCAGGTCACTGCCCACCAAAAGTCTGCCGTCTCCCCCTTCCCATCCCCACAGCATTTAAGAATCACCCACGTGGAGGGCCCAAGTTACAAAAGGTTGAGGAACCATTGGTAGAACTTTACAGTTTGCAAAGCCCTTCCTCATCTGTGATTCCGGATGGTCCACTCATTCACCAAATATTTATTCAGCGCCTGCCGTGCTCCAGGCACTGTGCCAGGCATGGGGTGACCAAAAACTCACAATGCCTGACTCATGAAGCTCACAGCCTAGTGAAGACTGATGTGAGCAAACAACAAGAGAAGTGTGTATTTACAGTCCACTCAGGTAAGCGTGAGAACGGAAAATTATACAGTGCTGTGGAGCGTAAAACCAGAGCTGACCTAACCTGAAAGTCAAGGAGGACCGCCCAGAGGAGGGGGCATTTGGGCTGAAGCTGAGGGGTGAGAGAGAAACTGGTCACCAGATGAGGAGTGGGAAGAGGGGAGGATAAGAGGGAGCCCGGGTGTTATAGGACTTAAAGATACAGCCAGACTGCGTTTTCATCCAGGAAACACGGAATGCTTGCACACACGTTCAGGGGTTCCTGGGTCCAAGAGACATGGGGCAGTCGAGACAGACACAGTCCTGCTCTCCCAACCCCTCAGTTAAAAAAAATCTTTAAACATTGCCCATCATTACGTTATGACCCTCAGGAAAGTGCACCCATGGAAATTATTTTTGTGCAGGGCAAGTTTCTTCTTCTATAAAATAGAAACAGAAGATCCCTGAAACATACCTAAAGTCAGAATTAGTCAGACTCACTGGCTGGATGAATGGTGGACAGACTAGGGAGGCTGAAGAGAAGGAAGGGATTTCTACCACCGTCATGACCTCAGGTTGGCAACATTGGAGCTGGAGCCCTTCCAGCAAGTTCCATGAGCATGATTTGGAGTGCATCCAGTTTATCCCAGGGCTGGGTTCTTCCTAGGACACAGTGAAGAGGAGTTTCAGGAAGGCTTCTAAGAAGAGGTCCTAACTGAGCTTGTTCTGGAAAGGCAAAGAGGTTGGGAGGGTGAGGGAGGTGCACCGTGGAGGGGGACTCCAGGAAAGGGCCATGAAGTCCTGGAGGCGTGAAGCAGCTCGGCTTAGGGAACTCACAGAGCTGGGCTTGGCGGGAGCATAGCGGGCCACAAGTGAGGTGGGAGGTGAGGCTGGAGACCCAGGCTTGGACTGGTTCAGTCCTTGATCTGAAGGGCTTGGACTTTTTCCTGAAGGTCAAGGGGAATTACTGAGGAGTTTTGAGAAAGAAAATAATGTGGCGGGATATGCGCTCTGAAAAAAGAAATCCCATAGCCTGCAGAATGGAAGGGGAGCTGGTGGGAGTGGACAGAGAAGCGGGGAGGCGGGCTCAAAGCCAGGAGCACTCAGATGCTCAGAATGACGGGGCGCAGGGACTCCCCGGGTGTGGAAAGGCAGAGCAGAAGGAGACAGTGAAAGTGAATCCCAAACTGATTTTCTGCTCAGCCGTTGGATGTTGAACTTGAGGGTCTCGTGAAAAACATACCGAAAGACAGCAGAGGTGGCTGGAGAAGTGAAGGTGAAGGTCAAGACCTTGGCAACAATGACGTGACAGCAGCCAATGAGGTGCATCCGGGTTTTAGGGGGAGATAGAGACAGAGGCCATGCCCTGCCCCTCCATCCTCTGGGCTCATGTGTGGACTGAACTTTTGTCCTGTGGCTTAAGGCAAACCCGAGGCATTCCCAAATCTTGCTTCTCCTTTATCACCTCTGGGGCCCTCTCTCCACACCATGTGGGCCAGAGTCCTCTTTCCAGGGCACCAGCCCAAACTGCCCCCCTCCCACTCTGGCCAGCTCCCTGCTTCCCACAGCACATTGCCCTCCAGCAGTGACCAGATCCCATTTCTACAGAGCATAAACCCTCCAGGGGCTCCTATCATCCCAGAATCAAAGGCCACCCCCGTGCCTGCTTTGCCGAGCTGAGTGTGATCACCTCCTCATCCCGCCTCCCGGCTGGCCCCTTGATTGGCTCCTCTCTGGCCTTCCCCCTGCTCGTCTGGGGGTCTCCCCAGCTCCCCACTCAGAGCCTTGGAGTTTGCTCTACTCTATTCTGGGATCCTCTTGCCCCCTGGCCACCCCAGGTTTCATCTTCTTGTCTTGTGGCTCTCGGTGGAGAGGCCGCCCTGAGCACCCTTGATAGCAGCCACTCAACTCCCTAGCATACTCTCGCATTTTTTTTTTTTTAGAGAGGGAGAGACAGACAGGCAGACAGAGGTGTGTGGTGGGGGAAGACAGAGGGAGAGAGAATCTTAAGCAGACTCCATGCGCAGCCCAGAACCCAATGCAGGACTCCATCTCATGACCCCAAGATCACGACCTGAGCTGAAATCAAGAGTCAGATGCTTAAGGGACTGTGCCCCCCCCGGGCACCTGGCGCTGCTGCATTTTCATGCTGTTCACAATCAGTGCTTTTCTTGTTATCAGCTTGCTCACTGTACACCTCCCACACTCCTTACACACACACACACACACACACACGCGCGCTAGGTATAAGCTCCGTGAGAGCTGGGGTCTGTTCGCCATCACACCCCGGGCCCTAGATGAGGACCTGCCCGGCTCCCTGCCAAATGAATAAATAAATAAATTAATGAGTAAATTGGCTCAAAGTGATGTCTGGTGCTGGGAGGACGCAATCCCCTAAAGACACAGTCAGTACAATCCAGAAGGGAGCGTAGCCACAGAAGAAAGAGGAGAATCAAAAGGCACCTTTATTGAACACGTCAAGAGAAAAGAGAGGTTTCAGGTGGACGGACGGGCCACCACATCACGTGCTGCCAGAGAGACCTGGGGAGGCCCCAGGGTGCCCACCGCCCTTAACAAGAGAGGATTACGAGGACCTGGCCAGAGCAGTGGGGCGGGGGGCGGGCAGCTGGCTCCTAGGGGCTGATGCGGTTGGCTGAGACAGAGGGACATGCCTGGGTGGAGCAGGTGGGTGAAGGTGTCTGGGCCAAAGTGGACTCTCTCTTGCAGCCTGGCTCCTGGACCTAGCAGAGACAAAAGAGAAGAGGGGACACTTGAGATGACACAGCAAGGGAGTGGCACTGGGCTCCCCAGAGATGTACAGAAACACGCAGTTGCCCCAGGCAGAGTCATCGTTTGTCACGCATTCAAACGGAAATGTACTCCACAGGCACTTAGAGGTAAGGTCAAGGGCAGCAGGAGGAAGGAGCTAAGGGCTAAGGCTACTGCATGGCCCAGCCTCCCTCTAGCTCTGGCCCCAGCTGCGTCCTCCACACCCACAGAGCAAGGCCAAGGCTAGCAGCCAATTGGGCATCCTCCCCAAAAGGTGACCGAGGGATCAGTCAGCTGTTGCTACTCAAACGTGCCCCTTTGAGGTCTCCCCCAAGACCCTAAGCTGATGCTCATTGTATCCCTCCGGGCCATCATTTCCACTCCCCACGGGGAGCACCCGGCAGGTCAATAAGGCTCTCAGGAGCCTGTCCTGTTTCCAGTGATATTTTAGCACCCGATTTAGACAGACACCCTGGGATCCATAACGCAAGGGTGGGGGTGGCCGCTGGAACTTGACTCCTCAGTCCCATCCAGTTCCAGCTTTCTCAGAGACAACCTGAGCGTCTGATAAGACCAAGTATCCCTTCATTCTAATGGCTCACTCTCAGAGGGAGTGCGACCGAGACCAGTGATGGATGAACGACGCTCCTTCCGGGATGCCTGGAACAATCCTGCCGTCTGAGTGAGGGTGAGGAAATGGACAGAAAGTGGAGCTAAGAACACGCGCTTGCGAAAGATTCTCAAATCAAAACACGATGCCACATCTCATAGGCACATCAGATGCCTTCCGAGACAAGAACCACTGTGTCGTGGGGGCAGAGGGAAAGGGAAGGAAGTAGCTGGTCCGTTCCGGAGAGAAACTCTAGTCCAGGGGAAGTGGACACACCGGGGTCGGAGGGCTGCGTGAGGTGGTACGGAAGGCGCCGCTGGCCTCCGAGCCAAGCAGAGCTAATCCCAAACAACTGCAACAGGACATCCATTTTTAGCAGTTTTGAGGAAATTGGGGATTAGGAATTGGCCCAGAGGTGGTGGAGGCTTATCCAGGTTGGGGACAGAGAAGGATAGGAAGTGGCCAAAAAAAAAAAAATTACAAAAAGTAGCTGCTGGCAGTCAGGAGCAAACCTTTCCTGCTGAGGGCTGTTGGCCTCCGGAATCTTCTCATAAGGAAGATGCGGTGGTCCCGTCGTTTTGTTCATTTAAAGCCAAATGGGCCAGAGCCCCGAGCACGAATCACAGGGAGCAGCCCCGGGGAGAGATAAGTGTGTGAGTGCGTCTGGGGCACATGCCCGGCGGGGCGTGTAACGAACTCTGTAGCTGCGATTTCCCTGCCGGTCAGCCCTTGTGAGGGTCTCCTCCAGAGGCCTGAGGAGGAGCCGTCCAGTTCTGGCCCCTGGTCCCCAGTCCTGGGGCCTATTTTCATGAATTTCACCCCTTGCTTGACTCACCTTGAGCCCTGGGGACGTGGGAGGCCAAGCTCAAGGCTTCCAGTGAAAAAGAACAAGTGAGCAGAGCGGCCCAGCGAGGGCATGCACATACACTCGGTGGGCTCCCCACTTTAAATATATGGGGGGCTGAGCCCTGGAATATTGATGCTTCCTTTTATCCTGTCTCCCTCCTGCTCCACAGGGCCCCGGGCTTCCAGGAAATAAGATTTAGAGGCTGGAGGCCGGGGCCCCTGTGCCAGGAAGCCCAACACTGCTGCTCTGTGATAGATGCTGAGTGTTGCCCTCATCAGAGGAAAAGGGAGTCTGATTGGGAAAAACACCTGCCAGCTCTCCAGCTGAGGGAGTCCAGACCAGCTAACGAGGGGAGAGCCTCCCGCCAAGGAGCTGGAGTAATCCAAAGGAGGCTCTGTGCCCCCCTCCCCCATTCTGCCCATCTGGGAGGGGCCTGGGCCTCTCCCCTCTCCCCGCCATCAGCACCGCCTCTTCCCAAACCTCCTTTGCCAGTCTGAGCTTAGAATGCCCAGCTGACGAAGCCATTTCCCCACACTGACCACAGCCAGGGTCCGAGGTCGTGTCCCGCAGTCCGCATACCCCCAGGGAGAGGGCTGGGAATCCAGACACGTCTGCCCGCTTCTCTAGAAGCAGAAACAAAACCGGGCAGAGAGGGGCGCCTGGGTGGCTCAGTGGGTTAAGCCGCTGCCTTTGGCTCAGGTCATGATCTCAGGGTTCTGGGATCGAGTCCCGCATCGGGCTCTCTGCTCAGCAAGGGGCCCGCTTCCCTCTCTCTCTCTCTCTCTCTCTGCCTGCCTCTCCGTCTACTTGTGATCTCTCTCTGTCAAATAAATAAATAAAATCTTTAAAAAAAAAAAAAAAACGGGCAGAGACTGCCAGATCCGGCAAATAAAAACACAGAATACCCAGTTCAATTTGAATTTCAGATAAATGATGAGTAATTGTTTGGTCTAAGTATGTCCCAAATAATGCTGGGATAGACTTATATTAAGCAATTATTTACTGCTTATCTGAAATGCACGTTTAACCAGGCATCCCACGTTTGGTCGGGTGGCCCTTTTCCCTGGACCTTCTGTGAGAGGTACGCATCCTGAAAAGGAGACTGATCAAGGGGGGAAATCAGCCCCCCTCTCCCCCTGAAGACAGTATCCAGCCTGCGGCTTCTAAGGCTTCCACAGGGCTCTGGGAAGTCTGTTCAGGGGTCTCTGTTCTTCCAGGAAAGCCTGGGCGCTCACAGACCCTACAGGAAGCATCCACATAGATGATTCCAGAGCTCCCTCTCCCCTACTCTCCAAGCCGAGCTCCTGAGCTGAAGACCTCGGCCATCTTCCCACCCCACCCCTACTCAGCGGTTCTGAGAATCAGCTTCCCAGTAAGCCCTCCTCTCTCCTCTTTAATGAGAGTCCATTTACTCTCAGCCCTGGTCCAGATGCTTTCAGTGAGAAAGAACTTCCCGTCCTGTGGTTTTGATTCTGATCTAGAACATTTCCCTTAAAACCATGAGAAAGCGGAACACCTGCCTTTCTTTGGTCTCCCCCCACAGAGTCCCCCCAGATGCTATCTATTCCTCCCCGACCAAGGCCCTAGAAGGGAAGCCTCAGCTCCACTCTGCCTACTGCCTTTTGCTCCTGCTGGCACCGAGTGGCGGCCACGAATGGGCTTTGTCCACACCAGCTCCCAGCTGGCAGATGGGGACTCAGTTGCCTCCTTTCCTGGCCAGCAAGTGGGTCAGCCAGGCTGAGCAGCCCAGCATATGGACTGGCAGGGGTGTGGCAACTAGGCATTGCCCAGCTCCAACCCAGAAAGCAAGGGCCCAGGGGAGCCCACTCAAGGCACTGCGGGCTGAGGCTGGGCGAGACACCAGGGCCAAACTCCCCAGGAGAGCAAGCAGTCAGGCTGCCTGGCCAGAGGCTCAGACCTAGGCCCTCTCCACCTCCATGCCTTCAAGCCGGGCCCTGGGTCTCTGAGAGACATCTCATTGCTCCCTGCCGTCGCCAGGAGATGGAGCCAATTGGCAGCTGACCCCAGGGGACTCTGGTGGAGCCCTCGCCAGGGGTGAAGAAACAAGGAACACCCGCCTCTTAGAGCACTGCCACTAACTCCTACCATCTCCCAGAGGTTCAGTTAAACATCGTTGCCTCCAGGCAGCCCTCTGTGATGTCCCAAACCAGGTCAGAGCTCCCAACACACATTCCCTGAGCCCCTGAGTTTCTCTTGCATATCACTCCCCAAAACCGTAATTACATAGTGGAGGGTGGTGTTTGTGACAACAACTTGGATAGGCAAGACCAAGTAACTTTATTTCCTGCCCCCGGTTGCTTCTTGGTCCAGGTTCCCCATTCTTGCTGGGAAGTGGGGTCTTGGGAAGGGAAGGAAGTGGTAGAGAGGAGATGAACAGGCCAGCAAGTAGTAACTACATTTAAAACTTTCTCTTTTAAATAGTCAGTCAAGAACCAAAGCCCCATTTGGTACCCCCAAGCTCCATCTTCCTTCCTTAGACGACCTTGGGGCAGGGGTCCCTGGCACACACCTGCTACCCTCTGGGTTATTGTCAGCCTCCTGAGATAACCCCCAGGCCACCTGTCCGTGGTTTCAACCAGGTGTCCTCTGGCCCCACCTGATCTTTCCTGACATCCCAGGTGCTCTCCCAGATGAAATCCGGGGCTGCAGCCATGCCGTCCAGTCATATGGCCACCTCATCCTGGCCTTGGGCCTCCTGCCATCAGCCCCTGCTCTGAGACCCTCTGCGAGCTGGATGCGGGGCGTGTGACCAGGAACATGGACCCAAGCCCACCCTGGACACCTCCATACATCAAAGCTACAACCGAACTCTGGGAGGCGGGTCCTCTCCTCAGGCTGCCCTTAGAGAGCAAGGCCTGAGCCCCAACATGTTCAGGCTCCCCACAGTTTCTCAGGAACATCTCTCTCTCTCACCCACCTGCTCTGGATTTGATGGCAGAGAGGGTGACACGGAGAATGGAGGGTGCTCAGGGCCCCCCTCTCCTCTCCTACAGAGCCCAAAGAACGTTCCTTCCCTCTCCTTCCCTCTCTTGTGTCTCCTCACCCCACCCTGCCTTAAACACTCTGCTCATTCAAACCTCCAAGCTCTGTTCTTAGAACGTAAAGAGATGCTTCTTTGGAAATGCAGAATAGCCTTTTATCTCTACAAATGAGGTGGTCAGGACCAAAGTTCACTCAGGCCTTTAAAAAGCCAAGCAATGACCTTTTCGATCCAAGTCATTCCCTTTCTTCTGTGTTTTCTCAGGTATAAAAGAAAGATGAGGGGCCAGTCCTCCAGCCCAGGTTTTCAAAATAACCTTAGAAGCACATGACAAAGGTAAACACCATCACTTGTGTGCCTCTCCACAAGAACAGGGGAGAATCTGCAGCCCACCATCTCCCAGGGTCCCGGCAGCCAGTGGTTTTAAGACCCCCCCCCGCCGCAAGGGAATGAGGCTAATATACAAGTAACTGAGGCCAAAGACGGGACCCGGAAAATGCCACGAGAGAGGTACGAAGGCCCTTATTAGGTCAACCGAGGAAGAAGACTGATCAATTACAGTGCCCGTCCTCAACGTATGTTTTAACTCATGACCCCGATAATGCTTTCTCTTGCTACCTGCTGTGTAATTCTACCAGTCAAGAACAGTCTGTCAACTTTACTCTCAGCAGTTTTATGTACAAAAACAATAGACATGTTGATTATGATTTTTCAAACTACACATTCTCCCTGGCTACCTCCCACCCCTACTTTGTGTGAATTCTCAGGAAGCCCTAGCAAGAAGGTGTTTAGTGGTTTATTAAAGTCAGGGGAAGCTCTCTGGGTGGTATGGGAACAGGACTTGAAAAAATGGTGAAATCCAAACAGATACGAGTGAGACAGTGTTCTAAGCAAAGGGAACCCCTCAAAGCATGAATGCAGGCAGGGAGAGCTATGGGCGTGCCCAGAGAATGGCAAGGGGCTGAGTCCGGGTGGCAGTGGGGGACACAGAGGGGAGCGATAGGAGATGAGTCTGGGTTGCCAAGCTGAGGAGTTTGTACTTGGAGCTGAAAGCTGCTCTGAAGGCTGTCTTGGGGCTGATCAAGGGAGAATGTGTTTACCCTACTGAGCAGGAAGGGCCTGATCATCCAGGATGTAAAGTCTCTGTTCTTTCACTCCTCCTTCCTTCCCTTACCGCACCAGCCACATCCCTGCTCCTGGGGACAGAGCCTGTCTGAAGTCCTGCCCTTCCCTGAAACCCTGCCCAACCCAGAGTGGCATGTGGGTGGGCTCCGCCAGAGCTTACGTGAAGCCTATAGTTGGAGGAATAGAGGGGGTCAAATGCAGATGTTACATTAATTAGTATACTTTCAACTATATGTAACAGACAATCCAGCTCGAAGTCACTTAAACAGTAAGGAATCTACTGGCCCATTTAATTGGAGTGTCTAGAGGAAATGTGGGCTTCAGGACGAGTTTGATCCAGAGGTTTGTGACGTCCCATAGGTCTTAGCTCCATTTCTTTCTTTCTTTCTTTTCTTTTTTTTTTTATTCCCTCCACTCTGCCCTCCTAATATAGCAACGTCATTCCCAGACTGAATCCCTTCCTAGTAGTGAAATGGTTGCCAGCAGCTCTGGAACACACTACTCCCCCCCTTTATTTAAGGTTTTATTTATTTATTTGACAGAGAGAGAGAGAGAGAGAGATCACAAGCAGAGAGGCAGGCAGAGAGAGAGGAGGAAGCAGGCTCCCCACTGAGCAGAGATCCCAATGTGGGGCTGGATCCCAGGACCCTGAGACCACAATGGGAGCCAAAGGCAGAGGCCTAAACCACTGAGCCACCCAGGCAACCCCACACTTCGTTTTTTATAACCAGGAAGAGATAAAGGACTTTTCTTAAACCACTTAAAAAAAAATCCCAACTTTCTCTCTGATTGGACTCTGATGACAAGGTAACACTTGAACCAATCGCCAGGGCCAGGAGAATGCTATGCATTGATTGGCTTGGTCCTGGGTCACATGCCTATTCTTCAACCAATCCTGGATCCAGGGGGCTGGGAATAACCAGGGGTGGCTTAAGGCAGTTTGGGACCAACTCAGGAGTTCAGTCCTCCTCAAGCCATGGGCTCTACACAGTGAGGGAGGGGCGACTGGATGCCGGAGGAGCAGACAGTCCTGTCCAACACCTGTCGATTTTGCTTTTTTCATGACAGTTCGGGTCAGAGTAGGAAGAGATTAGAATCAGAACCTCCAGAGTAATTTGAGTAATCCTCCCAATCCCCAAGTCCACCCCAAACTGCAAGCTGGCTGTAACGGATTTTTCTTCTTTCCCTTCCTTTCTCTTCTCTAACCTTTCCATGTTTCCTCATCCCTTCTTATCTGCTTTCCTTCCTCTTCTCCATGCTGTTCCCTCCTCAGTCTGTTCATGCCTCTCCCCCTCTTGGCTCTTCTCTCTCGTCGCGTCCTGCCCTCCCAGCCCACGTCTCCACCCATCTTCTCCTGATGCCTCTGAGTTCAATTTCAGCTTGCCCGAATTGCTTTATTGGTTCCGCAGAAACACAAGGCTAGCTAGAGCCATTACAGGTGCACGCACAGTGTGCATTAGACTCAAAAAATATTTAAGGAAAATACTCCGGCAAATGGAATCAATAAACTCCAAATCAAACACTCGCTGGGAAGAGGAAGAAGTCTGCCTACAGCTACAGCGTGCTTGGAAACCGCTCGGCAATTCAGAAGGGGGAGGCCGAAGCTGGTCCACAGCCCTACCCACAGCGCACGTGGGCTGCAGCAGGCCATGAACGTCACAGACCCCAGCACCCCTCTCCCAGCTGCAGCGTCCCAGACCACACCTCCCCAGTTCTCGGCTGCGCTGCAGAGACCGGTGGCGTCCACACCTGCCCCCTCCAGTGTAGCTCTCAGGGGGGCCCGATTAAGAAAGGGAGCGAGAATGGGAGGGGAGGGAAGAGGATTGGGGGAACAGAGGCATTTACATTGAGGTATTTTTAGACTCAAAGATTAAATCTTTAATAATCATAATTTTTTCTTGAAAGAAAAATGAGTTTGGTGTGTGTGCGTGTACTCTCCCTCCTCTGTCCCTGCAGCGGTATGGGAAGAAGGCTAGAGGAAGGGAAATGCAGAAGAGGGATGAGAGAAAACCAGAAGGGAATTGGCCCCATGAGGCAGGAGTCAGGCTCAAAGCAGAGTTCTGGTGGATTCTAGCAAGGAGGAGCCCAGGCGGCAGTCACACTGGGAGTTTGGAGCTGTCTCCAGAGCTTGGCGTTCGCTCCAGAGACTGTCTGATAGGAGAGAGGACAGAATAGACTGCAGGAATCATGTCCTCCAGCGGCACTGAAATAACCCCGTCATTCTGTCCACCAGCCTTTGCTACTCTGCAGTGCCTTGTGGGTACAAAGCAGCTAGTATTGATTTCCTGGGCCCCTCAGAAGAGGGGTTCCTTCTTCCAGAAGAG
Organism: Lutra lutra; assembly: GCF_902655055.1. Lineage (NCBI taxonomy): Eukaryota > Metazoa > Chordata > Mammalia > Carnivora > Mustelidae > Lutra > Lutra lutra. Next base: position 15,725,960 of record NC_062287.1, on the reverse strand, counting down.
GTTCCTGGGCCCTCCACCCACTCATAGTTCCCCAAATGATCTCATGAACCTGATTCAACCCCAAGCAACCAGAGGAGCTCACCATCCCCAGCTCAACACCGAGAGAGAGAGAGAGATTGAGAGAGAGAGACAGCGAGCTGCCTCTCATGCATGGCCGGTGCCACCACCCACCCTGGACAGGCTGGAGGCTGCAGGGGGAGTGAGCAAGGACCAGCACCGGAGCAAGGATCCAGACAGTTGGGGTAGAGTCCCAGCTCTACCGCTATCCACGTCAATTCGGACAAATCTCTTCCCCAAGGTAGACCCCAGTTTCACCAAATTCCAACGAAGGAGTGGACAGACCAAAGGAGTTCAGACTAGGATCCATGAACCTCCTGCATCTGCACAGGGAAGGTTGTTCCCTTTGTCATATTCGCAAAGTGGCCTGTGACCCCAAAAGTGTTGAAAGCCATAGAGGAAGCCAATGCTCAAGTTTTGTGTGTGGCTCAAATGTTCTCAACCTTCCCAAACCTCCGGGTGGAAGAGCTGTTCATAGAGCCCTGGCTTGCCCCTAGAAAGGATACCATGGCTTACCGCCCCCCCCCACCAACCCCACCATATCTGCCTTCACGGGACTATGGCGCCTCCTTCCTTCCTCCATGGCCACACCAGTACACAAACCTGTTTCTTCCTTTTAGTAGAGTTTACACAGTCTTCTTATATTACAACAAATTTTACAAATGAAGGAAAATAAATACATTACAAATGACATTTAATTAGTCAGTTTCTCAAAACCCTACAGATTTCACCCAGAGTATCAAAGAGTTTATTTGGAGCCCAAATGATCTCTTTCTGAAATAACTGCTACCTTCATCGATGGGCCAAAAACTTCACAGGCACAAGTTTGGGTTATTTTTTTTTTACTATTGTCTCATAAATTTATTCATTGCTTATTTGAATCAAGGTACAGATGAGATCCATACATTGCAATTGGTTGATCTGATGTTTTTTTTTTAATTTAAATTTTATTTATTTATTTTTAAACATATAATATATTTTTATCCCCAGGGGTACAGGTCTGTGAATCTCCAGGTTTACACATTTCACAGCACTCACCATGGTGAGTGCTGAAAAAAAATGAAAAAAAAAAAAGGTAAGTTTGGGTTATTTCCCATCAAATGGCCTATCTTCCTCAAACAGCCTCTGATCCCCAACATCATAGACCTCTGGGAGCCATCTTGCCTTTGGGCATCCAGTTGCTAAGTTCCTTAGATCTCTTGCTTCATTCAGGGACGAGCGTCCCTCTTACACTAAGACTTTCCCATTTTCTGACCAAATGCCAGTGAAAGCAGCTCAGGTCAGGTAGTCCATAAATCCATGTTGAATTAATGAATAAGACAACTAAAAAAAACTGGATGAATGAATAAGTGTGTGAAGTAAATGAATGAAGACTCTTCTTCCCCCAACTCCTACTAGGAGGAGGAACACCTGCCAGGCAGGGACCTTAGCCTCCATTTCCATCTAGGCTCTGGGATTTGCTAAGTACCAGTTCCTGACCCTCCAGTTCCTGATCTTCCTCAACCAGGGAGTGACTGATTCCTCCTGTGTCTGGTACAGATCAACTCACTTCTGGAGGCTTCCTGACTCTACAGGCTAATGTCTTCCTTTAGCAATGGAAAATCTGATCACTTCTTCTGCCCCTCTCTCCTCTTCCCCATTTCCTTCTGAGGAACCAATGACACATATATTAGAACTCATCCCTTTGCGGGTACCTGGGTGTTTCAGTCAGTTCAGTGTCTGACTTTTGATCTCAGGGTCAGGAATTCAAGCCCTGTGTTGGGCTCTATGGTGGGCAAATAGTAATTAATTAATTAACTTGTCACTTTGTCCCCCTTTTCTTTGTCCTTTCTGTACCTCCATCTTTCAGTCCCTAGGTGTTATATTCTAGACAGTTTCATCGGACTTAAATTTCAGTCACGCCATTCTCTTTTTAGCTCTATTGAATCTCTTATTAAGCCCATCCATCAAGTTCTTAATTTCAATTGTTGGATTTCTCATTCTAGAATTCCTTTTCCAAAACTGTTGTGTGTTTTCTAGTTTCCAGTTCTCTGCTGAAGTGTTCAAGCTGGATTTTTATTTCTTGAACATTATAAGTAGAGCTGTTTTATGGTCGATGTTAATACTTCCAATACCTGGAGTCTGTGTGACTCTATTTCTGTTATCTGTTGTTTTCTCCTGGTTCTCGCTCATGGTGTCTTATTTCCTTGTGTGCTGGTCATCTTCAAATGTCTGAGGATGTTCATTTTGCCCCAGCTACCATGTCTCCAAACTTCTCCGAGAAATTTCACAATGAAAGACATTAATTCAAGGGACTGCCCTTGACAGTACGGGGCCTGCTAATGTTATTATTCATAGTCTAGTTAGAATTTCAGCTACTCAAAGAGAGCTGAACCAGGCACCCATTCCTGTTAACATCTGCTCCGCTCTTGGAATGTGCTGATATGTCCTGGGGTGAAGGGGCAGGGAAGACATAAGGGAGGAGTATCTTCTGAGAGACATCTATCCCACCACATGGAAAACTCACCATGATCCCACCAAGGGCATCAGCTCCATTTCCTGAGTGCCCAGAGAAGGAGGAGTGTTCAACCGAGGTTGCAGGGCACAAGAAAGGGATGAGATCAGACTTCAGGGGTTGCAAACCTGCCATGTGACAGAGCCACATTCCATCTTTAAATACATTTCGTCTGCTTATTGACTTATTTTAAAATACTGCTTAGAACTGATTGGAACCAACTTTTAAAAGTCAAGAAGCTTTAGCTTCTTTCAAAGGATTAGAGGTTCTGACGACACTGCTCCCTGATGCCAGTACGGAATGCTCGGCTGGAGCTGAGGAGCTCCTGAGAAGCAAGTGGTTATCCCTCAGGAGCTGCAGTTGCCACTTCTTAAGCAGCAAACATTTGCACTTACTCTGGCCATGTCCCACTTTGCGTGATTACTGCCTGACCCTCAGGAATTCAATTCTTCAGTCTTTGACCAAGAGAAAAGATGGTATGTAATTTTGACCCCCAGGAGATTCCACAGCTAGGAGAAATAGAGAATGCAGGGTGGGCTGAGCAAGAGATCAGTGAGGCAAGGTGACTTCCCAGAGGCCCTGCTAAACACCCTGGAGAATGGCCACTGCCCCACCTGACCCCTCCCCAGATTCTTGGCCAGGTGCTCTGCCCAGGGCAGGCGGTGGTCTCAAACTCAGCTCTGCCACTAGCTGCCACACCAACCTTGGGCCACCCATTTGACATCTGGAAGCTTTCATTTCCTCCTCTGCCAAAGTAGGGAAAATAGTAGTGCCTGACTTATAGGACTGTTGTGAAATTGAATAAGGCCATGCAAGAAAATGGCAGAGTATGACATCCTGTCCATAACAAGTACTCGCGGATATCAGAGGTGTCTGCCCTGCCCACCTTTACGCTCCCTGTGGACGCTTAGGTCCAGAGACTCTGAGAGGCAGGCTTGCCCTCATCCTCTCTGATGTAGTAATGATGAAACCAAAGCCCAGAGAGGGCAGGCTGCTCTAGATGCTGGAGTGTGAGCATCTACTCTTGGTCCAGTGACACAAATCTGGCTCAAAGCAGGGACTGGTACCACCAAGAGTAGGGCTGAGAGAAGGCTTTCTGGGGACAGCAGGCTATACACAGGATTTGGAAGGAAAAGTGGAACACAGATTGGCAGAAAGAGGGGTTTTCTTATATTGCTCCCCACATACTTTGAAACAGCAAAACTGAAAGCATTTGTGCTTTGAGCCCCAAACAAATGATCCCAACCCGACCCTCACCCAGCTATCCTATCCAATAAATAGGCTCAAAGATAACTGCGTAGTCTCCCCTCCCTACCTTCCCAACTTGAACTGGAAAAGGACACGTGCGTTCCCGCACGCACACACTCACACACGCACTCCCCAACCCCCACGCGCACACGCACATGCGCACACACCGGTGTTTGTCTTCTCCTCTGTGGGGCCTTGCATCACCAGCTCATTTTTCCTGTGGAGAATCCCCACACAGATACACAACCAGACATCCCTTATCAGAATCACGTTTTCTCTAAGACAGCGATCAAAGCAATCTGACTTAACGGAGGAAATTAAGAAGCCTCCAGCAGGAATTGCCATGGAGAACCAAACTCATCAAACTCAGGCACTTTCCTTTGTTTTTTTTCTAATGAGTTTTAAACTGGGCCCCATCCCCTTGGGACATTTAGCAAATATCAGGCTTCCAGAAGTTCCTTTCCTCCCTCTTCCCTGCTGCCTACTGGCTCCTTGGCTGGGTTTTCAGGACCCTCTCCCTTAGCCAGCACCCCTCCCACTCCTGAGAGCTCTCTTCTTCCTGAATTTTCCTTAGGCTGGTAGCTCCTCACTGTTCTCTCTCTCTCTCTCTCTCTCTCTCTGCCATTGCCACTCATGCGGTTCTCTCTCTGCTGCCTTTTGCAATACAGCTTCCCTCCGCATCACTCCCCTGGAACCACTCTACCCAAGCCAGTCAGCTCTCGGTCCTCATTTGATTTGATCTCTCTGTAGCCTTTGACCCAAAAGACCACCTTCCTTCTTGAAACTCTCTCTTCCCCCCAAATGCTGGACCAGAAGGAGGTTCCCAAGCTACAATACAGATTCACTCCAACCTCACGCACACATTTTTGTATTTCAAATCTTTTCTAATCTAATGGCCAAAAAGTTTTGTATTATTATTTAAATTTCCATTTCTTTTCTAATGGAAAATTCTGTAGGGCCTTGTAGTCCATGGTAAAGAGTTTGGATTTTATTCTAAACCCCAGCAGAGGTGTCATATAATCAGATTTTCATTGTAAGACGTCTGGCTGGCTGACATGAGGATGCTGGGCTGGAAACAGAGAGCCCACATGGAGGCTACTGCAATTGTCCCAGCAGGGCACAAGGCACACTTGGGCTGGGGCAGTGGTGGAGAGATTAGAAACAGACAGACTCTGCATTTACTGGTGGCTTAGATGCTAGGATGAGGGGAAGGAGGAATCCAGAGTGATTCTTGGGTTTTGGGCCTGAGTAACTAGAAAGATGATACCAGCTACCACTTCTAGAGTTCTGACTTCGTGACAGGCACTCTTCGGAAGGTTAGACATATTTTCACTCATGCCATCTCCTCAACTCAACATGCCAACTGAAGTAGGCAATATACTTTCCCCTTACAGTGGAAGGCACAGAGTCAAGTCTGGAAATGCTAGAGGCAGGATTACAACCCAGAGTCCACACTCCTAGCAGACATGCTCATAGGCTCTGTGGAGGAAGGTGGAACCATTCAGGGAAATATAAGAGACTGGGGGTCAGGGCAAGGAGAGCCTCAGGATGGGAACTGGAGGAGCTGGGGCGTAGGCATCTGCATTCTTCAGCACCCAGAGGACCTGACCCTGGTTGGGTTGTGTATTGTGACCATCCCCATGAATCCTTCAGGAAGCCAGCAAAGAGGCGGACAGTGGCAGAGCTGAGCAGGCTCTAGGAGACATCTTCAGGGACAGGAGGGTCCCAGGTGAGGCATGGGGAGTGGTTGAACTCTGCACTGTCACTTGGGGTTGCCCTCACCCTGTGCTCATGGTATACTTAGCTCCCCCCACAAACACCTCCCTTTCCTACACACCAGCCCATTGCCTCTTTTAAAGAGATTTACTTTTTTATTTCAAGATATTTTTTGCTATTTTTTAAACTACAAAAGTATATGCTTATGGGAAGACGTTACATTGAAAGGTGGAAAAAAATTAAACTCACCCATAGGTCACCCAGAGAGTTAACTTGTAACATATGGATGCTTATTTTAGATAGAAAGAAAGATAGATGCTACTTTTTTAAAACTGGCATTTTAATCTGTACTGTTTTGTATCCTGATTTTTTTCCCACGTTATTTTCTCAAACCATGGTGTTTGTAACCGAATGGTGGCCCTTGTCTAGACAATCTACCACTTAACCTCTTAACCAGTGAACATTTATGTTGTTTCCAGTTTCTTATCTTTATAACTAAAATAGTAATGAACGTATTTGTATGTAAAGCTCTGTGTGCATGGGATTATTTTCTGGGGATAAATTCCCACCATGGCCTTGTTGGTCCCAGGGGTTTAAACTTTGTGAGGTTAGCTACCCATCCCCCTGCCAGGGCCCCGTTCGAGCACCATCATCTCCCACAGGCACAGCGACCCTAGGCTCCTCACTGTCCTTCCTGCTTCCTCTTACCCAACCCAGCCCACTATCACAACACCCAGAACCTCATCACAAAACAGTAGCAGCTGGTGCTATCACCCCTCTGAAGCCCCGGTGGGGCTCCCCTTGCACTTTACAGACATCCCTCCCCAAGTTATACTTCCCACCATGCTCCCTCCACCCACTGTGTCCTCTCTGCTTTCTTGTCAGATCATCAAAGATCTCTCCCACCACAGGACCTTTGCTTATGCTGTTTCTCTTCCTGTGGTTCACTCCTTCTTATCAGCCATGACGCAGCCCAACTCTGTCTCCTTGGAAAAGCCTTCACCGGCTTCCCCTCCTCCCTTTTCCAGCTCCCATTAGATGTCCTTCAGGGTCCTTCACGCATATGAATATTTTATTGTATTTTCACTTGCTAATTTTCAGTATCTCTGCACTAAATGGTATGCTCTGTGAGGGCAAGGACTTAATTTCACTAAATGCTATGTACTCACTTCCCAACCTAGTGCTTATCAGAAAGTAGGTCTCTATAAATATCATCAAACTGTCCAAAAAGGTTGTACTCACCTGTGCTTCTACCAGTAATTCATGAAAGTACAGGTCACTACATCCTCCTCGACACAGGGAATGATGTTTTTTTTTTTTGAAAAAAAGAAATCTTGTCTAACATGATGGCAAAAAATAATATTTCATCATTTAAATCTGATGCCTAGTAAGGTCAAACATTTTTTCATGTTTATCAGTCTTCTTTTGTAGTGAATAATAAAAGGGCCTATTTATAACCCGTAAGTAGTGGTTTCATTCTTAAAGCTATTCCAGAAAAGAAGGTGTTCTAGCCTCAACTCTGGACTCTTCTAGAAAAAAAAAAAAGTTGTTTCTGAAGCCTGACCTCGATCCTTCCTGCCACTGACTGTTTTTATCTCCCTCTTATTGGGCCCTTGTGAGACTGGCAACAAAGCCTGTGAGTGCCCTTCGGGTCCTCTTACTGGCGTCCCTCTCCTGCCTCCTTGGCCCAGTGTGGAGGAGCGATGCCCACGTGCCCCTCCCCGCCCCCCCCACCCCCAGCGCTGAGCAGCAGATTAAGTGATTCAATTCAAGAAGGAAGGCTGCTCTGGTAAGATGCAATCATCTCTGACTAAAATCTCTTTTTCAGATATATAATGGTCTAATCAATATTAATAGAGAGGCTTATCTGTTTTCCTCATCTCCCATGTCCTTAAGAGTAGATAAAATGCTTGTAAAATAGGATTCTATTCAGCATATACTGATTGCTTCCAAAACGCATTTTCTTGAGATCTGTCATCAAGTGCGAGTCATTACTGAACCGCTAGGCCCAGTGCTGCCGTTGACAAATTTGGGGAAGATTCTTTGATTATTTTACCCAACATGTGATGTAAGGGCTGCAACTTCTCTCAATTCAAATTGCTTCTTGCCAGTCCCACAGGGGCATCTCAGAAGGTAGAGGGTTTTCAACAAATGGACACTCAGAAGAGGCCGGGCTCCAGAAGCAAGATGTAGGCCTAGCTCCGCCAAGGGAGACCACAGGGCATTGGGGCCAGCTGGGTGCCCTCTCCCTGGTGGGAAGGGAAGGGGCTGGGAGCAGACCCCCACCGATACGGCATGGCATCCCACATCAGAGTCCAGCTCTGAAGGGAAGAGAAGCAGGGAGAAAGCAGGGCAGCCTCCAGAGGTCTGCTCTGTCCTGGGCTTGGCTTGCTGAGACATGGGTGTCACCGCCATTTTTGCCGCTCATGGGCAGTGTGAGTCTGGGCGAGTCACCAGATCCTGAGTGCTTTTACTTAGCCTGAATCCAGGATGCGTCCAATGCCTTCCAGACCCCAGGGCTTACCCTTATCTACTTCTCAGTGGTTTTTGACAACAGCTCCCTTTTGGGATGTCTCAGTTTTCACAGCAGTGGTCCCCAGTGACTACTTCATACACTTCGAATATGAGTTCATACTATATTCAAGTACAGTATGAACAAAAATCGCTGTGGGAGCAAAACAAAAAATTAGGAACAACCTAAAAAGCCATAGCTAAACAATCCAGTGACTTAAACGGGCTGTACATGACAGTTTGTGACAGATACCATAGATAGATGTCACACACAGATGTAATCCAGTACAGCAGCTTAAAAGAATCGTGGAGATCTGGATATGTCAACAGGAAACGCATCCAAGATACGTTGCAGAGTAAAAAAGGGGGGATGCAAAATGATTCATACGAGGTTAGCTATGGGAGGAAGAAGAAAACAGTATGTGGCTAGCATGTATGTAACATCTTAGAGAATAAAAGTCCAGAAGGATAAAATAAACTGATGGTAAGGAGGCTGGGGGAGACGAAGGGAGGGTGGGTCAAAGAGGACGTTAGCATCATCTGTGATGTCTTGGAATTTTTAAATGGGGAATGTATTCATTCACTTCTTGTGTAAGTAAAAATGATTAATAAAAACATCTGGGTTAATTGGATTTCCATCTGTTGACCCCTACCTTACATCAGACACAAGAACTCAATTGCAGATGGATCACAGATCTAAATGTCGAAGGTCTAATAATAATAAAGCTTTTAGAAGAAAACAGAAGAATCTCTTTAGAGTAGGTAGGCAAAAAAATAAATTTTTTTTAACTGGACACAAAAGACGTTCACTATAAAGGAAAAAGCCACAAGTTAGACTACATTGAATTAAGCTACCTTCAAAGGGAGGGCTCCCGCTCACAGTATAATGCTGACAGCCGGCTGGGAAAGGTTGGGGGAGAGCAAGACGAGGAAGATCATTTTTTGTAACCATTATAGTAAAGATTGGTTCAGGCAAAAATCATCAATGGATGCTAAATCTAGGGGAAATTTTGATGAGAAGTGGAATATTTGCAGGGTCTTCAAGTATATCCCCACAAGCTGTTTATCAATTTCCAAGAAAGAAATATCATAACCAGATACCACCGTGACCAGGTGATGGAAATTGGCATCATTAATGAGGAGCAGAGGCTCCAGATGTGAGTCCCGGAGAAGGCCACGACACCACTCATCCAGATGCCAGCCGGCGAAGCAATACTTCGTCTACTCCTAAGAAAATATCAGACAAACAAAATGAAGAGCGTTCTATTTAAAAGGGGAAGAGGGGGAGGGACTGTATTCTTCAAAATGTCAATGTCATAAAAGACAAAGAAAGGCCATGGAAATGTTCCTGATTGAAAGAAACTGAAGAGAGATGACAACTTAGCACAATGCTTGATTCTAGACAGGATTCTGTAGGGGGAGAGGGGGAAATGCTACAAAGGGCATTATTAGATCAACTTCAAAAATTGAAACACTGATAGCGAGGTAGATAGAAGTAATACAGCCATGTTAAATTGACTGAAGTTGGCAGCTGTAGGGTGGCCATGTAAGGGAATATTCCTAAGAAATACAGACTGAATTATTTGGGGGTTAAAGGGTCATCCTCTGTGCAACTCCCTTTCAAATGGTTCAGAAAAGCATGCAGTGTGTGTGTATGCGCGTCCGTGTGTGTGTGTGTGTGTGTGTGTGTGTGTAAGGCAGTGTAGTAAGAGAGTACAATTGATAAGAGCAAATAGGACAGAGCGAGCTAGCTCCCTGATCTCATCTTATAAAGGGCACTAACCCTATCAGATCAGGGCCCGCCTCTTATGACCTTAGTTAACCTTCATTACTTCCACGGAGGCCCCATCTCCAAACACAACCTCACTGGGAAGCCCAAGACTTCAACAGAGAAACTGGGGCAGGACACAAACTTTCAGTTCATAACAAGTGTGAGACCAAGACACAGTCCCACTCCGACAGAAACGTGTGCACACGTGCCCCACAATACCGCGCGAGAATCTTCCCAGCAGCGTGATTCCCAACAGCACAGAAAGCCGTCCAAATACCCTTCCAGTATCGATGGGTAAATAAATTGTGTAAAATCATACAGATGAATACGATACATCAATAAGAATGAAAAACTAGAGCCATATGCGACATAAATAAATCTCTAAAATCATGCAGAGGGAAGAAAGCCTTTACCCAGATTCTCCTACTGCTCAGGGAAATCTTGCCAGACACAAATGAGTACATGTTTATGATTTCATTTACATAAAGATAAGGGAAGGTAAGGACAAAATTAATTTACAGTGTTAGAAGCCAGATTGGGGTGACCATTGGTGGAGGGACTAGAGAGGCTGGAATAGAACAGAGAGCACTTCTAGGGGCCGGTGATGCTCTGTCCCTAGACATGCTGTGTTCACCCCGTGAGAACTCATCAAGGTTCATGACTTTGCACATTTATGTATGTATATTTAATTAAAAGTTTACATTAAAGGGGTCCCTGGGTGGCTCAGTCAGTTACGTGCCTGCCTTCAGGTCATGGTCCCGGGGTCCTGGGATGGAACCCCATGTCAAGCTCCCTGCTCGGCGAGGAGTCTGCTTCTCCCTCTTCCTCTGCCTGGCGCTCGTGCTTTCTCTCTTCACTCTCTTTCTCTCAAATAAATAAATAAAATATTTTCTTAAAAAGGTTTACATTAAAAAAGAGACATCCAGGGGCTCCTGGTGGCTCAGTCAGTTAAGCAACGGTCTCATGATTTCAGCTCAGGTCATGAATTTAGAGTCGTGAGATCAAGTCCTGCATCAGGCTCCAAGGTCAGAGAGGAGTCTGCCTGAGATTCTCTCTGTCTTCCTCTCTTCCCTCACCCTGCTCTATCTCTCTCTAAAAAAAAAAACAAACAAACAAAAAAAAACTTTAAAAAAGAGACATCTGGATATTTGTTATGTTTGGATTCTGGAATCACTCAGGGTCCCTCTAAAATTCCAAATCTGTGGGTAAGGAATGGGGTGAATGGGAGGTGGACAGGTCCAAATCTGCTTTTAAAAATTTTTTATTCAATTTATCTAAAATAGATTTTTTAAAAACAGTTCACCTATTTTTCCCACCCCCTCCCCCTACCTCTTGCAACCACCACACCAATCTGCTCCCTGTGTCTGTAAGTTTGGAGTTTTTTGATATTGTGGTTTATCACTTTTGGGATTATACTTTTAAGAGAGACTGTACAGTATTTGTCTTTCTCTGACTTACTTCACTTAGCATGATACTTTCCAGCTCCACACATGTTGTCGCAAATGGCAAGATTTCATTCCTTTTTATGGTTGAATAACATATATGTTACAATTTCCTTACCCACTTATCCACTGATGGATGCTGAGTTGTTTCCCTATGTTTACTATTGTAAATAATGCTGCAGTGAACCCGGGAGTGTAGGTATCTTTTCAAACTGGGGGGGGGGGTGTCCTTGCTGTTGCTGCTTCCCTTAGATAAATACCCAGTGGATGAATAAGTCACATGGCAATTCTTGTAATTTATTAAGGAACCTCCAAAGGCTTTTCCACAGTGGCTACACCAATTTACGTTCCCACCAACCGTGCACCATGGTTCCCTTCTCTCCACATCCTCGCCTACACCCGTGATTGCTTGTGTTTTTTAGAAGAGCCACTCTGACAGGTGTGAGGTGGTGTCCCATCATGGTTTTGATTTGCATGTCCCTGATGATGAGTGACACGAAGCATCCATTCCGGTACTCGTTGGCCATCTGTTCACCTTCTTTGGGAAAATGTCTACTCAGATCTTCTGTCCATTTTTTAGTTGGATTGTTTGGGTTTTTGCCATTGAGTTGTATAAGATATATATATATATATATATATATATATATATATATATATGGCTATTAGCCTCTTGTCAGATAGATGATTTTCAATTTTCTGTCATTCCATAGGTGGCCTTTTAGTGTTGTTGTGGTTCTGTACAAATTTTAGGATTGTTGGTCCTATTTCTGTGAAAAATACCATTGGAATGTTTATAGGATTGCACTGAATCTGTAGATTGCTTTGGGTAATAGGAACATTTTCTCAGTATTAAATCATCCAATCCCAGGAGCATGGAATATCTTTCAAATTATTTGGGTCTTCTTCAATTGCCTTCATTAATGTCTTATAGTTTTCAGGGTACAGGTCTCTCACCTCCTTGGTTAAATGTATTTCTAGGTATTTTATTCTTTTTGATGTAAATGGGATTGCTTTCTTAATTTCTCTATCTGATAGCTCATTATTAGTGTAAAGGAATACAACAGATTTTTGTGTGTTGGTTTTGTATCCTGCAACTTTATTGAATCAATGTATTGGTCTTAACAGTTTTGGGGTGGAGACTTTAAGGTTTCCTACACATAATATCAGGTCATCTGCAAATAGTGACAGTTTTACTTCTCCCTTTCCAATTTGGATGTCTTTTTAATCTTTTTTTCTTTTTCTTTTTTTTTTTTTTTTTTTTGCCTAATTGCTCTGGCTAAGACTTCAAATACTTTGTTGAATAAAAGTAACAAGAATGGGGGCACCTGTGTGGCTCAGTCAGTTAAACTTCTGACTTCGGCTCAGGTCATGATCTCGGGGTCCTGGGATTGAACCCCGCATCAAGCTCTGCACTCAGAGGGGAGTCTGCTTGTCCCTGTCCCTCTACCCCTCCCCCTGCTTGGGCTCTTGCTCACTTTTTCTAATAAATAAATAAAATCTTTTCTTTTGAAGTAGCAAGAATGGACACCCTTGTCTCCTCTGATCTTAGAGGAAAAGTTTTCAGCTTTGCTGTTAAGTATGATGTGAGCTGGGAGCTTATCATATATGGTCTTTATTAGGTTGAGGTGTGTTTCTTCTATATACACTTCATGAGAGTTTTTATTACAAATGGATGTTGAATTTTGTCAAATGTTCTTTCTGCATCTATTGAGCTGATTTTATGATTTTTATCCTTCATCTTTTTAATGTGGTACATCACATCGGCTGATTCATAGATATTGAACCATCCTTGGATCCCCAGAAGAAATCCCACTTGGTTATGGTGTATCCAAAATCTTCTGAACAAGCTGACAGGTAAGTCCTGTTGGTTCTGGGGCCGCTCTCAGAAAAACACTGGTAACCATTTCCATTCTAATAACAGCACAGTCCATGTCCATACAGTGACATCATGGAGAGGAAGGAATATTTTTGTAGAGTTATCTTTTCAAAGTATCCCTTTGCCCCAGCCAATGCCAAGGGTATATGATGTGGTTTTTGAACTCCCTGCCCTAGATGCTTTCACCTGCCTGCCCCAGGTATCATGGACTTGGTCTCAACTCCCAGAGTCTCCTGTCCCCCTCACCCTCACCAAGAGACTCTCAGGCAGTGGTGATTGTCATCAAGGAGAGATCTTCAGCCATCTTTGGTTCCAATACCCATACAGGCACAGGACTCACAACAAGGAAATCTTCATGCAACCTCCAGGCTGTGGCTACTCATCCCTCACGACGCTCCGGCTCTTCTGTCACTATTTCTGTCACAGATAGAATGCATACAACCATGTATGCATTGTCTCTTATGCTGGACCATACTTCTCCATGCTTAGTACAGTGCCTGGAACACAGTAGGTGCTTAATATACGCTTTTTTTTTTTTAAACTAACTGAATAGAAGGAACCAAAGCTGAGAGCCCCCACCTTTCCCAGAATTCTCCTTCCTAGTCTTCCCTGGCCTGCCCTTGCCTCCAAAACCCCTATTACCTGCTGTCTTTCCTGGATACACCCACGTCCTCTTCTCAAGTCCCTTTCTCCTTGCTCCCCTGAGGCTCAGCACCAATCCCTCTTTTTCTCTTCCATTCCTTGTTCTCCAAGTCTGTGCACCTGGGTAAGGGGCAAGAGGGCCTTTCTAACGCTCAAGACAATTTTCATCTTTATTGGCTACCATAATATTATCACTTGACCAAATTCCCAGCTTTGCCAATTAAGCATCCTCTCCAGTCCTCACCCCAACCCCCCCACCACCCTATCCCTGTAGAGAAACGACCTCGCTGTGCACACCTCTCCCAAGTCTCTCAGTTCATAAACCCTCACTCCTGCCATCAGAACGAGGCCATCAACTCACTATAGAACCCCAGTCTTTGAAGAGGGAAGGAGCAGGCAGGAGAGATTCCCACTGGGCAGGAAGCAACTTCGGGGACTGAAGGAGATGTTGCAGAAGAGGAAAAGTGTCCTTCTGCCCTCTTAAGTTTCCGTGGCTAGCCTCATAATTAAAATGACACGAGACATAAGAAAACAGGAAAAAAGCATATACACTTTAACATTTTTACTTGTACACAAGAGTCTTCAAAAGGAAAATGAAGACCCAAAGAAACCATAAGGCCCCAATGTTTGTATCCTTTTTAGATAAAGAATGTTATATGCTGGGGGTGTGACGAGCCAGACAGGCTTAGACAGAGCCAGTAAGCTGTGGCACAATGACCAGGAGACATGCAGAAAGTACTAGAAGATCAGGGTTACTTTGGTAGGTCTGTCTGTCCAGAAGCACCTCAGTGTTGACTCTCAGTTTCTGGTGCTAAGAGTGTTCTCCTCTGCCCGGTACAGGGAGGGCATCTTTCTCCCGGGAAATGCTGTGACCTGCTTTTAGGTAGAAAGGGGAGGTCAGAGAGCCCTTCCTGCATCTACTGTTTCTCAAATGCCTCCAGCTTAAAAATAATCAATCAGCAAAAGCCGTGTGTTTTGAAGTGGTGTGTCCTGTACCCCCTTCAATGTTCAGTAGCTTAACTGTGGCAATGGTCCACAATTGAATCCATATGTCAACAGTACCCATTTGAACAGGTTAAGTATATGCAATTTTTTTTTTAAAGATTTTATTTATTTGTCAGAGAGAGAGAGAGAGAATGAGCACAGGCAGACAGAATGGCAGGCAGAGGTTGAGGGAGAAGCAGGCTCCCCACTAAGCAAGGAGCCTGATGTGGGACTCGATCCCAGGGCGCCGGGATCATGACCTGAGCCGAAGGCAGTTGCCCAACCAACTGAGCCACCCAGGCGTCCCAAGTATATGCAATTTACTGTCCCTCAAATATATCTCAATAAAACTGCAAAAAAAGGAGGAGGAGGAGGAGGAAGAGGAGGAGGGGAGGAGGAAGGAAAAATAAGGAAATTCAGTAAATTTTTGGGACACAAAATCAATATGTCAAGAAAAATCAGTTTCATTTAGGTACATATGTGTACTCTTTGAAAAAAAAAAAAGACATCAAAGTCCTAGAAACAAAGAGTAGGGGCAGAGGCTGAGGAGAAATAGGGAGAAGTTGGTAAAAGGATACAAAGTTTCAGATATGAGTTGCGTAAGATGTGAAGATCTCATGTATGACATAGTGACAATAGTCAATAACCTGCATAATTGAAATTTGCTGAGTAGAAGTTCTCACATTTTAAGAAAAAAAATAAATATGTGATAATTAACTAAGTAGGGGGGATCCTTACACAAGGTATACATACATCAAATCATCATGATGTACACTTTCAATATCTTGTGATTTTACTTGTTAATTACCCCTTGAGAAACTGAGCAGGAGAAAAAGAAGGAAATCCAAAAGAGGGAAGTGACTTGCCCAAGGACCATCTGAGAATTCTAACATACTAGGGTCTTGATCTCAAATCTGTCTTCCTGGCCAGCATTCACACTGTGGTTTTCAAGCCAAGCGAAAAATTTCAAGAAGCTTCTATTTTTAATATGTAATTGGCCACAGGAAGGCTGGACTTGGTCTGCAGAGTCTAAGGGAGACTTGGCCCTAGCCTTGACCAGGCTTCGTTGTCACAACAGACTCGCCACCGGGCAGACGTGATGGGGGTGTGGATAGTCTGTTGCTTCCACCTTGGTCCCTTGACTTAATGGCTAAGAGTGGGATCCTGGGGTGCAGGAGAAGCAAGGCAGCACCCCCAGGAGCTCAGTCCAGTGGAGTGTGTGGATCCCTACCCAGATCAGCACAATGGTTCTGCAAGACAAGGAGGGCATGCTCAACCCAGCCTACGCCAGACTTCCTGAAAGAGGTGATGCCCCTGAATGGCTTTGCCTCCCACTCTGCCACCCCCCTGCCCTGGCCTTTTCCCCTGATGCCCCTCTGCCTGCCCCAAGTGTTCCCCAAACCCAACCCCTTCCTTTTCTTCTCAACACAGCTGACACAGGCACCTTTTCAGGGGGAACTTAGCCAGAGGTGGAAAAGTATAAAGAAAGATAACTACGAGCCATTTGGTGGCCACGGGCCAAATTTCTGCTCCTGCCATGACTGGCAATTCCACCCCACATGCCTGCTTGTCTCCCAGAACCCAACACATTTGCAGCCGTTCCTCCCTCTCCATCTTGATGCCTACCTCTTCCTGGAAATCCACACCAAGAAGACATGCTCTGAGCAAGCAGTGGGTAAGAAATGGGCTTAGCACCCTCTCGTCTCTGTCCCCAACAGGCTCAGAATCCCTGATCTCTCACTCCATTCTTGAGAGTACCTCAGGGTCTTCTCCTATGGAGGGATCCCCAGAAAACTTTGCACCCAGGAGGGCAGGGAGAAGGGCTTCAGAAGAGAAGAGAAGAGAAGAGAAGAGAAGAGAAGAGAAGAGAAGAGAAGAGAAGAGAAGATGTGAGGCATGGAACCTGGAGGGGGTACCATGAGGGGAGATTAAGAGGTTGGCAGGACTAGCCTCTGCTTCTTCAAACCCATTTGCAATCCCCCTCACACCCATGATCCCCTTTAATCCCCACCGTGATCTTTAAATTAACAAGACAGAAATAGTCTCAAAGGGGTGAGATAGCATGTCTAAAGAGAGGAAATAAGTAGGCATTGAGTGAGATCCACTG
Organism: Lutra lutra; assembly: GCF_902655055.1. Taxonomy (NCBI): domain Eukaryota; kingdom Metazoa; phylum Chordata; class Mammalia; order Carnivora; family Mustelidae; genus Lutra; species Lutra lutra. The sequence continues at coordinate 15,709,112 of NC_062287.1, read as the reverse complement.
GGTTTGCTGTAGACAGAATAACGTCTCCCATGTGTCTGCCTCCTAGTCCCAGAGCCCGGAATGTGCTCCCTTCCGTGGCAAAAGGGACTTTGCAGATGTGGTTAAGGATCTTGAGATGGAGAGACTATCCTGGGTTATTGGGGGGTGGGGTGGGATGGGATCACAAGTGTCCTTGTCAGTAAAAGAGGGGGGCAGGAGAGTCCGACTCAGAGTGACACAGCACAAGGAAGACTTCCTTGGCCATCCCTGGCTTCAAAGTTGGTGAGAAGGAGCCGTGAAGCCAAGGAAATGTGGAGGCCTCCAGAGCAAGAGAAGGGATTCTCTCCTGAGCCTCCAGAAAGGAATGCAACCCTGAAGAAACCTGAATTCTACCCCGAGAGACCCAAGTTGGACATCTGCCCCCGAAGATGGTGAGATCATCAAGGTGTGTTGTTTCAAGACTCAAAATTTGAAAGGGACCTAACAGAGGGCAGGGAGTTCCCCTGCTGCACATCCTGTGGTTGTCTCAGCAAATCCCATGAGCAGATGCTGTCCCCACCTCGTGGTTCAGAGCACTGAGCTTCATGTTGTCAGATGACCTGCTCCGGGCCAGCCAGCTGGTCTTAGGCTTGGGATCCCTACCAGCAGAGCCTGAGGCAGGCGTTCTCGGTTCATGACTTCTTGAGGGAGCAGTCTTCAGCCAAAACCCATAAAGGAAGCCACAGAGGGAAGGGAAGAAGATTGGGGTCTTGGGGCAAGTCAACACTGGGCCTGACGCATGGGTCTCTCCGGAGCATCAATCAGCCAAGGAATTTACCCCCATTCCTGGCAAGGGGCTTGGCCCTTCATTTCCTGGGTCAGTGGGTCACTGGTGGGCTGGGGTGCTGCCCCAAGGAGCAGTTTGAGGGAACCCTTCCCGGCAGAGGGCAGTTCTCTGCCGAAGGGACAGCTGTGAGCCCTCAGCAGCCTGCACTCACACCACCAGGGACAGGCAGGCCACGACAGCATCCCCACCGGTGTGGCTTGGCCCCCTTGCTGATGGGACATGTGAGAGACCACAGCCCAGGGCGTGTGTGGGCCGGCCAGAGAGCAACATGCTCAGCGGCCCAGAGAAAGGGCAGCTGGGGCTGGGGACACGTGTCCAGGCCAGTGAGGACCCCCCACGGGGCGCAGGCCTCTGCATCCAAAGCGACAGCAAGCATTACGGCCCCGACCCGGGCCCCCTCACCCCCCAGCAGGAGCTGCTCCCCCGAAGCTGCAGGGCAGCCCTCCAACAGCAGCTCCTTGTCATACCCCCAGCCCCAGACAAGAGCCTTGAAGGGTTCCTGAGTCTCTCAGGAAACTGGATGGTAATGGTGTTCACAGCTTCCTCCTCTCCTTCCCCTTCCCTCCCCTCTTTCTTTCTGAGCCTGCCCCTGAAGCTATTAATATCCAACTTGAACTAAACTGCGACTGTATTTCAACTTTCCCGTTTTATTTGCCACAAGCGGGCTGTTTCTCCGGGGTGGCGAGGGGAGCCAGGATCGTCAGAATCTACCAGCCAATCTCAGGTCCAGGAGGGAAAGGAGAGTTTCATTTTCTGCTCGTTTTATGTGGTGGCAGCGTCTGTTCCCGTTTCAGGAAACTCCGAGAACATTTCATGACCACCTAATGGAGCAGAAATGTGCTCTCAGGCGGGGCTGCTGCCAGACCACGGGGAGCTCTGGGAGGGGCTCGGCACATGGGCCACTCACCCTTGTCTGGACAGGACAAAGGAAAAGGGGTAGCAGGCAAGAGGGCTGGAAGCCTGCCCAGAGGAGGTGCGAGGTGGCACTGGTCATTCTCAGGGGGGTCTGCCGTCTCCGATGTCTTATCAGCCCCTCGATGATACTGGAAGGAATGCTGGAGGGCACCCCAGTTCACGGGTGGGAAAACCCATGCCCAGATTGACTTCGTGCCTTGCCTATGGATCCTGGAAAGGTCAAGGCTGGAGTTTAGGTGTCCTGTCTCACAGCCCGCCCCACTCCCCACCCTGGGGCTCCAATCTGTGATGCCAGAATGAGAATAAGATGGGGCTCTCCCATCTGCTCCCTGAGCTTTCCTCCTTTCCCAACCAGTAACCAAGCAAGGTATGTGCTTCCCACCAGGCCTTTTGGCCCCAGAACACTGTCTCCTCTTCCCCATTCCAGGGCAGGTGGAACACAAGGATGACTTTAAACCCCCAGAGCCAAATGTCACACAGTCCCTCACCCATCCGGGGCACACGGCCCCAACAGGCCCCCCGGGACTAGGGACCTAGTGCTGGGGACTGCTTTGTCCCAGAGGCAGGATGACATCACTCCCGAGGGAAGCTCATCAGGGCTTTGCTTGCCTGGGGCAAAGAAATCCTGGAAGATGCACGGCCCAGAGAGCTCCTGGGCCTGGTCTCAGGCTGCAGAGCCATCTGTCGGGAAAGAGGCAAGCACAGGGTCGGGCTGTCTGGGAAGAGAGCTGGCCACGTACGAGACGTGGCTGCTTGTGTCGACTTCCGATGCGCCCCACACACTGGGCCAGTGGCGCACGTGAGCCATCTCGAGCACCCTGTGCACCGGCCCTGGGACATCAAGACACCTCGCCCCATTTCACAGACCAGACTGTGGTCCTCGCGTGAGAAGGCCCTTACCATCCCCTTGTGTCCTCTTAGCCCCGGGAGATCATCAGAACAGAGAGGATGAGCCTCCTTTCACCACCGAGGAAGAGAGGCTGGGAGGGACAAGACCCCTCGCCCGCAGTCTCCTTGCACTGATGACAGCCTGTCCCTGCAGGACCAAGACCCGAGGTCCCACTTGTTCCCTGAGCTGCTTCCACAGCCGGTGTCAGGGGCAAGGGGAGGGAGCTTCTAGGTCCAGGATGGAATCCCCACACCGGACACTGAACAGGGGAGCTGGAGGTCCCTCCCCATACACCCAGTCTGCAGAAGGCAGCCACTGACAGACAGATGACAGACATGGCTCCCTGGGAGGAGAAAAGCCCCACAACAGCCCTGCTCAGGACTCTGGGCTCTGGGGTCTGTGCTGGGGACACCTGCATCCTTTTAGTGGGTGTTGATTAAATATTTATTCCCTAGCAGATATTGTCACCTCCCTGCTCCCTGTCACCCAGTACACTTTGTACCCCACAGCATGCTCCTCCTGTTTCACATGTTCCCAGAAATGCCTGCATGTGTACACATGCACACGTGCGCGCGCGCGCACACACACACACACACACACACACACACACACTTCTCTGACCAGCCACCCCTAAACAGGTCAGGTCCTCAAGCCAAAGTGAGCACGAACAGGACAGATAGAGGAATGTGGTGGCTCAGCAGAGCATGTCTTGGAAGAAGAGGACATGAACAGAGATGGAGAGGGGACGGGGCAGGTGTGATCCCTGGGAAGGGGGTGGGGAGTCTCAGGGAAGCCGCAGGGACTCTCTGCAGGGAACCCCACTGTGACATGGGAGTGGGCAGCCGTTAGCAGCTTAGGTGCAATGCAGGGGTGTGGATAGGTTGGGAGTCGGTCCCTTAAGAACTTGGAGCCCTGAGGCAGGTCTGCAGGCTGCTCTGGGCCTCCATTTCACCATCCGCAAAATGGGGTGCTGGGACATGGTGGGGATTCCATGAGCTGGAGTGCGGGATGTGGAAGGACTTCAGAGGCGTGAGTTCCCTGCAGGGTGGGTATGTCTGCTCGGCCCCTGCCCTGCCCACGACAGCAAACACGAGCTCAGAGGGCACCCCGTGCCTGGCACTGTTCTGGGCATCCACGTGCCCACCCTCGGAGCTTGTGCTCTGACCGTCATTTCCAAGCAGGGAAACGAAGCACAGCACTGGCCCGGGGTCAGAGCAGAGCCAGGCTTCAAAGGCTCCCGAGCCTGCCCTCTGTCCCTCTGCCTCCTTCCCTCCATCCCACCTGCACACTCTGCTGCTCCCTCTGGCCCCCAGTCTCGGCAACAAAGCTCAGCTTTGCGCCGGGGGGAAGATACCCCAAACGGCGTCCCTGATGAGAGGCATCTCCCCAGCTGGCTTGCCCCAAGACCCTTAGAGGAAATTGAGATGCCACCTCCAGGGAACCCCTGCTGACATACATGTCAGTATGCGGGAGGGCTCTGCCATTGTCTCTTCAGCAGAGACCGTCCACTAGGGTTGCTGAGTTGGAGGACCAGCTTTGATTTTAGAGGTGATCTGGAAGAAGAGCACAGAGCTGTCCAGGGTCCGACGAGGACAGTCTACAGGGCAGGGGCTGAGGGGGACATGGTCTGGGGCAGGCGGGAGACTGACGCTGGGTGGAGTGCAGGGCAGCAATTCCACAGGGTTAAAATACATTTGGCTTGGAAATGAAATACAGATCAAAGAGGAGGGACTGGCTCTGACTCAAAGGGAGAGGGAGGAGAGGGGGCAAGGTCCTTTTCACCCAACCCCCATCACCCTTCCTTCATGGCCCCTCCAGGGCATTGCCACTGGCCTGGGGCACCCCCAGGAACCCAGTTTGCAAACCACTGATCTTACTGTGAAGAACAGTGGCCCTAGAGTCAATTCAGGGGATCTTGTCTATAAGGTTTCTCCTAGCTGTGACCTTCTGGGTGGTTTGGGGAGAGGACTAGAGGGGGCTGGCCAGGGACAGTATTGCTGACTGTAGACCCACCCTGGTTCAGCCAGGCTATGTGGTCACATTTCCTTTTCACCCCCCAAGCCCTGACCTTGAGCACACACTTCCGTGGACAGCTGGGATCGGCGTGCGAGACCGGGAAACAGAGGATAGCCGATGAGGTGTGGGGTCTTGTCCTCGATCCCCCAACTTCTCACAAATGCCACCCGCATGCATCCAGTGCTCCTTCCCCACCAGGAGACAGCAGGGTTCGGTGGGATAATATCTCGAGGTGTGGAGTCAGCAGCTTCGCGTTGAGCCCTGCCCTGCCCCTTCCTGGCTGAGCATTCCTAGGCCCTGAGGAAGCACTGTGGCTTTCTCTGCTGTCAGAAACCTTGTGGGGCCAGGAGGGCAGAGGCGGCTGTCCTCCTTGTACAGCTGAGTGCAGCGGGGCTCAGTGACATGAAGTGACTCATCTAAGGTCACGCAGCTAAACCCTGGCCGAGCTCTAACTAGGACCAAGTCTGCTCCCCCGCATGCCTCCCACGGGGCTCAGATGCACCACGGGGCAGGGGAGAGGCCCACGTGCCCTCTCTGGAGGGCAGTGGGGTGCGCAGACCCTCGCCCAACAATAGAGCCTGGTTCCAGAGAGACAGCGGAGCAGGGCACCGGGGGCCCCAAGGGACAGCAAAGACCTCCACTCATCCCCAGCACCCACCACTGCGCCAGTCACTCAGCAGAGCGAGGCCTGGCGTCCAATAAATGAGGAGACCCAACCACAGCAACAAATGAGCTCACTCAGGGTGAGGCCAGGAGCCAGCACAGGGCTCCCGGACGAGAGGTTCTGGCCCTTGGAGTGGAGGGAGACCCAGGGCCTCCCGCAGAAGGGAATGCGGACAAAAGTCCCCGGCCATGACCTGGCCCCGGACCACCTAAGTTCACAGTCCAGGGCAGAGTGGAAGGAAAGGCCGTTCCGGAGTCTGTGTGGGAGCCCCAGATCCAGGATCTGGCACGAGGCTTGAAAGGAGAAGGGGTCAGGATGAGGATAATAAGCTGGCGTATCGCAGGGGTGGGAGAAGGCGGCGGAAGGCCAGCAACGCAGAAGATGATGCCATCCCCGCTCTGGGCCTGCACCCTTGCTCCAAATCCCTTCCTCTGGCTGGGATGGCCCGGGAGGCCCCTCCCTCCATCCCCCCCGACTGCAGCCACTGTGGCCTGTCTGTGGCTCTGGCTGCATCATCTCCCCTACCCGACCCTCTGCCTCTCGCACTGATTCAATTATTCATCGACTGAGTTCTCAGCGTCGAAGTTAATCTCTCCCCCTTCTCAGCCACCCCCAGCTCCCCCAACCACGAAGTTTGGGGTAGGGAAAAGCGCTGGCGGTTCCGTGTGGTGTTGATTAGTGTATCGATCCTGCCTGCCGCCCATAGTTGCAGCCGAGCATCCATCAATGCCAGGTGGGGCGGGCGGAAGAGCGGCCCAGGGCCTCGGCCGGGCCAGACCCCAGCGTGCCCAGCGCTGCTCCGGGGCTGGGAGCCAGTGGGAGCCATGAGGTGGGGCTGGGGTGTTGCTTCTTGTGTTCCCTGCATCTTCTGTCTCATCTTCCAGCCCCCAGTTCCCCAGCACTCTCTCCCTCTTGCTCTGTGGCCTGTTGACTCGTGGCTGCTTTTCTCTGGTCGTTCTGGCTGACAATGGTCCCTGTCCTTTACCACACACCTCCAACATGCTGGTCCTCTGCCCAAGTTCTTCCTTCTCCCGGCACTCCAGGGAGGTCCGTGCCACTCCCCGCAGGCAGAAAGTGAGGCTCTCCGAGGTAAGGGGAGGTCAGGCCGCTGGAGCAGAGGAAGAGCCAGACCTGAATGTCCCTTCTCCACCAGGCCACGCGGCTCCCCTGGCAAAGGACCAGGGACTCTCACGGAGCCGCTCTGTGCGGGGACGCGTCCTCTCACTGACAACTCATCTTTATCTCATGATGTAGAGATTCATTATCCTCATTTTACAGATGATGACCCTTAAGGAACTTGTCTCCCGGGTGCACAGCGAGGGAGGGGCAGAACCAGATCCAGACCCTTATCTGGGAAACTCCGGCCCCAAACTCCTTCCGTTTGGATGGCAAATCCCAGCTGAAGAATGGTTTTACCCATATTCTCTCATTTTTCTCTTTACATTTACACTGCAAGCAAATTGATGCTCTTATGCCCATTTTTAAATCAGGGGACAAGAGAGGAAACTGAGGCACAGTGTGGGGAAGGGGCTGGATGGAGGTGGCAGAGCTGGGATTCTGGGCTAGGTCTGCATACCTCTGATGCTCATTTATGCCAAGTCCACGCCCACGTGGCCTCTCCATGCTGGGCTGCCACCAAAATCCAACTTCCTCCTTTTAAAGGAAGACTTCTTGGACTTGCCGGGGTGGGGGGCAGCCCCTCTCTGGAGCACAAAACGAGGGGGGCATGAGGGCACCTCTCTCACCACGGGCGCAGCCCCTCTCCAGAAAGGACCCAATATGCTCGGTTCCACTTTAAGCCCCTTCCCTCCAGCAGGCCTCCTCCCTTCCTTACCTGCAACCCCGATTCAGGTGTGCTGCACCCAGAGAGCCCGAGCTCCCCTGAGCCCCATCACCCACCCCTTGGTCTTGGAGGGCAGGCTCCTGATCTCACCACTCAGTTCAAGTAGACCTGGGCAAGGCACTTCTACTTCCAGATTCTTCCTGTGCCCCTCGTTGGAACCACCGGGAATTTCTGCAAACAATTCAAATATCACGGCCCCACTCAGATTCCAAGTCCGTAGCTCTGGGGTGAGGCCGGGTCACCTCCATTTTTTAAAGCAGGCAGGTTTTCATTCAACAAATATTGATTGGACATCTACTATGGGAAGTCCGGCAAGGACACTGGAGCCACCACACTCTGGGTGGCCCCAGGGGGTGGCTGCAGCTCTGCCCTCTCTACCCGCAAAGCATCACCCCCTTGTACAACAGGAGTATGATGTGAAAAGATCCGGATGTGTGGGGAGTGGGATGGTGTCACCCTTGTCTGTGTGTTGCAGTGGTGATGAACCACCAGGCTGGGTGGCCTGTAGGGTCCCTGCCACTCGGAGAGAGCCAAAGCTCCCTCCACATCCACACCCTGGGATCAGTGTCCTGGGAGAGGACCCCACACAGGGGTTGTGGCTGGGACCTGAGTCCCAGGCCCCCACCTGCTCCCTCCCCCACCTCGAGCTCTAGCCACAGAAGGCAGGAAGGAAAGCAGGTGGCGGACATCCCAGCGCCAGCCCTGGAGTTAGCACTGGTGGCAGTGAAGGGGGCTGGAAAGCAGCTGTGATTTCAAATTGATCTGTTGTGCACTGAGCCTGGTTATTGAGAAGACAGAAAGCAAGTCGTCGATACTGCATCACCCACTGGGATCCAGAGCCTCTCCCTTGAGACAGAGAGGTGGGGGGAGCTGCTCCTGTACCACTCAGAGTCTTTGCAGGGCCCTAGGGAGGGACCCCAGTCTTGGTCTCAGCCTCTGCTTCTAGGTAGCCCTGGGCTCTCTTCTTCCTCCTCTAGAACCAAACTCACAGCTCAACCAGGAACAGAAGAGCTAGAAGAGCAGATCATTTAGAAATGTGTTTCTGTGCGGTTTGTAATTCTGTAGTCCCACGTGGGTCTGGGAGCAGAAGACAGACCCTTTGCCATCGCTCAGCTGGCTGGGCAGGGTGGAGGCTGTGTTTGCATTTCTGCAGCGCTGTGGGGGTGGGAGGCTGGGAGGGCGCCTGGCACCTGAGGCCCTGGGAAGGGAACCCAGCCTGGTCACTCCTTGGAAGCTTAGCCGACAGGTAGTTCTGTGACGATGAGTTGGGTCCTGCCAGCTCCTCAGTGAGCCCAGGTCTCTGGATGTTCCCGTCCCAGCTCAGCACCATGTCAGGTGCTGGGCTGGCAGTGACAGAAAGGGGCCCCATGGACACCAGTGCCCAGCCGATGCTGGGCCAGAGACCCTCACTTTGTGCCCAGGCTTCCCCTTCCCCTTGGGGTCTCCAGCTGACCCATACTCAGGGTCTCTCAGAGGGACTCCCTCTGGCCCCAGCCTGGCCATGTGACCCTCCCCATAGACACCTATAGTTCAGTCTCATGGGGGCCCAGTGGTACAGGCTTAGCCTGGGAAACCTCACACCCCCGCTGGAGCTGCTGTCATAAGCTTTAGACACAGGCTTGAATTTGAACGCTGGGCTCTTCCTAACCATGTGATTTGAGAATGCTGCTTTACCCCCCTTATGCTGGGTTCTTTAGCAATGGGAGGACAAATCCATGTTCATAAAGGTACAGGGAGAGCTGAACCCCAAGCAAAGGCCTGAGCATGTAGTACATACTTGACTTCTGATGGCCTTTACTGTTCTTCATGCGGCACGGGCCACGCTTGACCCCTGCTGCCCAGGAAGTCTCCCCAGACACCCAAGTTCCTGCTGATTCCTGCAAGATGTCCCTTGCACCTGGGAGAGGGGAGCACTTCCCTGTTCACGGAGGACCTCCTTCTTCTGATTACCTGTCTGAGGACCCTTCTCCTCTCTGGGTGACTCATAACAGCCATGTCCTCCTGCTTTGGGGGAAAACGCAGCCAGTCCTCACGGACAGCATTGTCCTACCAGATCCTCTGCCAGTGGCCCCAGCATTCAGTCAGGGGTACCCCCATACCGCACTCAGTAGAGGCTGCCACATACAACGATGGGGGGGTGGTATTTTTAAATAAAAGACCCAGCCCCTGCTGTCCACCCAGCAATGGCCACCTACTAAGTATCCAGCATGCACCGAGTATGGTGTCTGGCCACGAGGGAGAAGCACTGATGTGGGTTAGTCCTGCTCCGGGGGCACCTGGCCACACAGACAGAGCCAGGTAAGAGCTGCTGGGGTACATCTGAGGCTCCACAAGAACCAGACCACTGGGTGAGGGGAGGCTTCCTGGAGGAGGTGATGTTCGGGCTGAGTCTCGAAGGAGAAGGGCTTTTCCAGGCAGCTGCATGAGGGAAGGGCGTTCCAGAAAGAGGCCAAGCTCATGCAGAGGCTCCTGTGACCCCAGTCTAGGGACCCACCTCAGGCTCCATCACTGAGTTCCACCACCCACTCTTGAATACCTACGAGGCCCAGGTCCAGAGCAGGGGCTGAGAGGCTGGAGGCAGGGCTGGTGGGCCCTGGAGAGACAAGTGGAGTCATTTCAGGTCCCTGTGTCCTGCGGGTAAGTGAGACAGGTGCCCAGCAGTCACCAATACCCAACAGAGAAGCAAGCAACGTGCAGAGCGAAACAGAAGGGGGAGGACGGCTCTGATGGGTGCGGTGGAAGGGTAGGGACTTGGGAAAGCTCCTGGGAAAGGGTGCGGTTCACCTGGGTCTTGGAGGAAGCCGGGATGGTGACAGGTCCTGGGACAGTGGGACCACCGAGCAGTACGGAAAGCACATACCTGATGCAGAATGCACACACCTGAATTCAAGCAGTTGATGACGTGGGGTAAACCAACCTCAGGTTCCACTGGATAGCAATGGCCAAACAAATTGGGATGGACTGAATAAAGGGACATTTTATAAATGTGTTGGCATGGCATAGGCAGCAGCAAAGGCACTACCACCTCAAGGTCCAAAAGGAGCGAGCGGTTTCTGGAATGACATGAGAAGCACAGACCTTCAGTCACGGGACATGGCCAGCCCAAGGCCACCAGCCCTGCCCTGCCCCTGGGAGGGAGACAGGAACAAAGACTCCCCAGTTGGTCTCAATGATGCCCTGCGGGAGCTCCCCATTGGCAGGTAGTCCCAGACCAGGGGACTCCAGAAGCACAGGATCAGCTTCCCTGTGGCAGAGAACAGGGACAGAGGGTGGAGAGTGAGCCGGGGACAGAGCACATGAAAGCTATTGGCTCCCGTTCCATCCCTGACTCTGACAATGTTCCCCGCAAAGTGGGGTGTGATCATGACAGTCCTAAGAACCTCCCAGAGTTTTCGAAAGGACCAAGCGAAATAACAATGTCAAGAGGTTTTATACTGAGATCAATGCTGCTCCTCGTGGTGGGCCTGCTGGACCTCACCCTTCAGTACCAATCCTTTCAGGACTCATAAGGAGATAATTTCACAGACCAGGAGACTCAGGTTCAGGAAGGCTATGGCACCTCTCTCTGTTGGTCAACGTCTTACTCTACAAGAGACAGAAACCCAAGTCAAACCAACTTCAGCAAGAAAGAAAAGCAACTGGCTGGTGGAAGTGGACTGTCCTGGAATAGATACAGTTTCAGTGTTTCAGGTGTGGCTGTATCCAGGCGCTCAATCAAGGTTATTAAGTATCTGTTTTCTCTGTCACACTACTGTCCTGTGTGGGCTATATTCTCCAAAAGAGTCTGCTGAGCACAGACAAAGCAGCTTTGGGTACATTTCTATCTGCTTAGCCATGCCAGGGGAAAGAGGACCCCTTCCAGAATTTCCAACAAACGTCTTAAGGCTGACTTCCTATCTCCAGACCCATCAATTTGGCCAAGGTCATGTGAACATGCAAACCAGCAAAAGACTGGCCAATAAAAGACTGGGAACAGGAAAAACCAGGCCACCCAAAGCAAAATATGGCAGGGCTACCAGAAGCAGGGAGATGGAACAGCCCACCCAGGGGCCAATTTGACTGTCCAACTTCCAAGCTCTTTTTGGTTGGGTTTTTTGTTGTTGTTAGCTTGTGTGTATTGTTGGGGTTTTTAATGCTATATCCTATATGCCAGGGAGCTGACGAGAAGCCACAGAAAGCATGGGGGTTGGGAGCGGTATCTAGAAAGGGAGGGACAGCTGTGAAGTGTCTGGAGTCCTCAGCCGAGGAGTATGGGTTTGGGGGCAGGTCCCAACACCTGGGCTCTTCTAGGATCCCGGCACTTCAAGCAGGCTGGTGGCCACAGGATTAGCTCAGAACCCCCCAGAGTTTGAGTGCTGACCTATGCAGACACGTGCCCTGGTCCTGGGCAGCAGCCTGCGGGCCCCAGGGGAGCAAGGCCCTGAGAAGCTAAGGCCTGCGTGTATGTCTCCTACTTGCTTCCCTTCACTTGCTCATTCCCTTTTAAGAGCCTTTGCACTGATAAACATGAAGCACCAATGTCACTGTGACCTCTTTTCTTTCCCACTTAAAGGCCTCCTTCCCCCTCCCATGAAGGCATAGAGCTATGTGTGAGCTGTGTGTGTGTGTATGCGCGCATGCGTAAGCATACACACACGTGTGTGCACAATGGCCTGTAGCAAAGGAGGCCTTCCTCTCTGCGATGGTGACACCCATCTGGGGACAGCAGGGGAGAGGGCATGTGAGGCTCCTGGGCCTGGCCCCTCTCCAGCGCAGCCTCCTCTTTCTGTATTTACAAGGGCATCCAAAGAGAAGACGGGGAATGGGATTTCGGGCAAAAGCACTTCAGGCTCAGAAGAGATTAGATAAGAAGCAAGAAAGAAGGGGGTTGGGATCACTGAGGAGCAGAGAAAGAGGGAGAGGCAAGGGCAGAGGTGCAAACACACGCTTCCCCGGGTGCACAGAACAGGGGCCTGACGCGGCCAGGCAGCGAGCCGTGCGTGGGAAGAGCGCACCAGAAACCATCAGGCCTGGGACCCAAGAGGAGCAGCACCATGGGGCAGCGGGCAGTGAGAATGTCTTGGCCTGGACCGGGAGACAGATGCCCCCGCCAGCCTCTCTGGCATTGCCTCTCCCTGCCCACTCCCCCTTCCCCAGAGGGCCGAGTTCCAGTACACAAAATCTAAATGGACATGAGGGCTCTTGCCCCTCTGGGCTTCCTGTCTTGTTCCCAGCTGGTGCGCCTGCAGGCCCACCAGCCTCCGCAGCACTGTCCTCCAAAGGGCTCAGCACGCTGGGCTCATCTTGGGGTCCTTCCAGCTCGCCCTACATCCCAGCCAGAGCCATTGCCAGGAACTGCCGGCATTGGAAGGATGGGGTGTTCTGCAGCCCGCCCGGCCCTTCTTCACCCAGGGCCCAGTGCAAGGAGCCTGAAATCCTTGCCGCCTGACCCAGCCCGGGAGCCCCTCACCTTCAAGGGTATGAAAGGGGCAGACAGCAGTGTGAATGCACCTGCTGCAAGAAGTCTCCGTTCCCATCTGATGACCTTGGAGAAGAAGGAGCTGGACCAACATGGAAGCTTGACTCAGGTTTCCGGAGACTGCTCACCACAGAGAGGCTGCTTCCCAGTTACCACCAGTGCTTCCCATATCATGAGCTGTCCACTATTCCAGAGATGCCTCGTCTGATGGGGCACAGGAGGCTCACATGAGTTGGGACCCTGTGCTTCTCTCTCTCCTGCCTGCACCTGCAAACCTCTGGGCTGGTCCATCAGCTCTGCCTCCAGGACCACAGTCCGTATGCTCAGTGATGGGGTGGGGGGGACAGTCATGATTACATGTCAAGGAAGTCCCCAGACCAGAAGCCAGAAAAAAATGGATGGACAGGCATCTGCCCCCACACCGTAGCCCCAACGAGGAAGGAACTGTACCTCCAGCCCCACTCGGTTCAGTGACTCACCATGCACGATGGGACGTAATCCCCGCTCCATCTCCTTCTCCACCTTTCTAGAAATTGATGCTTCATGAATTTTGCATCAGGTTCAGAGGCAGGAGGTGTATGGCAGACACGGCAAGACTGCTTTCCTGTTGTGCTGAGGAGTGTGTGTGTGCGTGTGCATGTGTGCACACTGACCCCAGCACCTTACCTCTCATGCACGGACACAGCCCGTGCACCCCTACAGAGCTCGGTCAAAATCTCAAAAGCCCTTTCACAAAGTCACACACAGCCTCACACGCTACCTGGCACGCAGGTGCACACCAGCCCTGCAGTCACACTCAGACACCGAGCACACACTCCCAGACTCTCGGCAACAGGCTCCCCTGCCGAGCCTCCTCCTCTTTTTCGGGGCGAATCCACAACAGAACCAACACAGTCACACCCACGCCCGCCCCGCCCCGAACACACTGCCGACATTCCCATCCCCGTGACTCACACCACTCCACATTTGGGACACACGCAGGAAGGCTCGCTCTGCCTTTTCGTCTGTTCATTTAGAAACCCTGAAAAACTACGTGTATGTTTCCCTGCCTCCGAAGCGTTCGTGTGGATTACCTTCCTTCTTCCTCAGCAGAGCCCCGAGAAGTGGCATTATTATTACTGTTGTTACTATTTGTTTGCTAGGGGATGGCAAGGAGCTGGATTTGCTGAGAGATCACACGGGTTGTGTGTTACCCAGATGGGCCTGGATCCCAGCTTGTCTGAGTGTTCAACTTCTCCCCATAGACTTGTCACTAGCCTACTGGACACCTTGGAGCAAACTAGGAAAAGGTGCCCCCTTCAGGCAGACATAGCCTGGGCCAGAGTGCCTGATCAGGCAACCAGGCTTGGGTTCAAGGTCAGACCTCACTCACCCCTTGGCCGAGGGCCTGTATGCTCATAGGCACCTGGACAACCACACTGGGCAGCCCTGCTCTGCCCCCCATCTTCCGCAATGCCCCCCCCTTCAACATAGCCTTCTCTTTACCCTGCACACAGGCAAGGCAGGGCCCCCTCCTCAAAACACCTCTGAACGCAGGTCCTCACTTGAATCTGACCCCAAACCACTGGCCCTGGCCCCAGGATGCTGAGGAAGCCCCATTTGCTGGGGCCCCATGGGCAGTTCCCGCAGCTGGCCCCAAGACCCACCAGCCCCTCCGTGCCCCCCACACCCGCCTGGCTCCCTACTCCCCTTCCCACACAGCCCCAGGGTCAGTGCACAGAGGCCGCCTCACCCCTTCTGAGTCCCCTTAACTTCAACTCCCTCCCTCTTTCTGGGAGCTTTCTGGGGCTCTGCATGCTGTTTGGTAAATAAATCGAGGGCAGCGGGAATAATATACCTGTCAAACAGCAGCCAGCTTCCAATTTCCGCTGTCAGCCCTGCCCGGCCGCACCACGCGGAGCCGACTGACATACTGCCACAAGCAATACATTTCCCCAGGCCCCCACAGGTTGGGGGGGGGACAACCCATTACCAGAGGACTCCCCACCAGCCAGTGCACGCTGCAGGGCAGACCTGAAGAAGAACTTCCCGAGAGACCTGATGGGAGAGGGGGTGCAGCAAGGTTGGGCTGTGTGGGAGGGCAGGGGAGGCAGAGGCAGAAGGGGTCTGAGGACGACCCCTGGACCCTCCTCACAGGAGGGGTCAGGAAGGGCCGGCATACTCCATCACTACGGGAATATCTCCCCAACACTGGTCCTTCCTGGTATCAGGCAGGCTGAGGTCCTGGGACCTGGGGTATAGATAGGATCCTGGGGTGGGTAGGGAGGAAGAGGTCCTTGATTCCAACCCCAGCCCCAGTGGAGCTGCCATGGTAGGTGTTGAGAGTTTAAGCAATCTTCCCTCCAGAAAAGGCAGCACCCAGTTCAGCCACAACGAGCATTTTAGTTAGGAAGTCCTTTCTCCGATCTTACCTACTGTTGCCTCAAACCACCGCCCCTGCTCTGACCTTGGGGAACTCGTCAGTGACACCTTCAGGGGTTCCAAGCAAGGTGTCTCCCTCAGGGCCCGCTCCCTCTCACCAGGTCAGTTCAGGCAGAAGATGCCCTGGAAATTGGACTTGGGGGCTGGGGCTGGGCGTGGGGAGCTGAGATGCCACAGGCAGGCAACATCCTGAAGATTGCTCATCCCTCTGGGTCTAGAGCCCTAAAAGTTGAGGTCTGGACCCTCAGGGCTGATCGGTGATGTAGCTTCCAGGATCAAATATTGTCTACTTCTTCGCTAGAGCTCTCTGTTGTTAACCCAAGGATGACAGAACCTCTTATGAGCAGCAGAGCCTGACCGCCCCCCTCCCCACCAAAAGGACAAGACACTGAGCTGTGTCCCAGACTCAAAACATTGCTGCCCTCTCCCTACAGACCCCCCTGCCCCCACTCCAAATCAGGCCAAGCACTGGGGCTGTATGTGTCCCCCAGGGAAGTCCCCCCCCACCAAATCCCACGCCCTCAGCCTAGACCAAGGAGATAGAAGGGCTTGGAGAGCCTCTAATCTGAGGAGGACACTGAGGCCAGCTAGAGCACAGGACTGCTGAGCAAGTGAAGGGGGCCCAGGCAACACACGGACCTGTTCTGAGCCTCACTTCCCTCATCTGTAAAATGAGGAAGGAATGTGTATGTTGTAAGGCCAACAGGAGGTACACTCGGTGGGGACAAGGACTTTTCTTTGCTGTTGCTGTCATACCCCCAGTGCCAAGAATGAGAGTAGGTACTTTTTTAATTGAAATATATTTGACATATAACATTATATAGTATATAACATATAACACTGTATAGACTTACGTTTTATGGCATGTTATTTTGATACATTTATATATTGCAACATGATTGCCATTGTAGCGATAATTAGCACGCCCATCATATTATGTGATTATCATTTTAGAGAAGGTATTTCTGATAGTAAAGCTACCTTGAAAGTGAAAGAACAGAAGTACTTAGTAGGTGCTCATTACCTGCTAGCCTTGTTACTTAAGATCACAGCCAAGTTAGCAGGAGACCCAAGTTTCCCGACTCCTGGCACCAGGCGCTTTCCCCTCCTCCTCTGCCCACCTGCATGGCTTCTCTCCCCGTGCCCACCCCTCTGCCCTACACCCCAGCCCCTGACCTTCCCTGCATTGGGGCAGGAGAGAGGGAACCTCTCCACGAAGGAAGGGGCAGGCCTGAGCCAAGCCACCACCCTCCATGTCCCCACCCCTTGTCACCACCTCCCATGTCACCACCCCATGAAGAACAGAGACAGAGCAGCAGGATCAAGCACATTTGTTTCCATGTTGTGCAGAGGAACCAAAATAAACACAAACAAATTTGGCAACACAAGCCAGGGTGGGCCGAGCCCCCTCCACCCTCCTGCTGAGCCGCTGCTGTTTGCTCTCAGCTATGACGATGAGTAACTCCTAGCCACCCACTGAGTTGGGAAGCCATCCCAGCCCCAGCCTCCAGCACAGACCCAGGGGGCCTGAGAGGCAGGAGACCCACGCTCTTGTTCCTCGTTCTGGGACCCTTGAGCTCCAGGGGAAAGACTGTCCCCAGCTGTGGCATGTGGGATTCAGGCCAGCTCTGGGAAGGTCTCCTGCCCCCTCCGTTTGCTACCCGTGCGTCTGGAGAGGGGCCAGAGCCTCCATTGGTGGACAGGGGGCGTGGGGGCATCTGGTAGATTTTTGACCACTGGGGTATGGTTAAAGAGCTGTCCTGCTGGTGGCTGGAGCTGTGAGTTAGCTTCTCGGGGCCAGGCTGAACCTTCGAGTGCAGCCAAGCAGGGCTCCCAACCCCGCCCAGTCCAGACCAGGGCAAGGGCCCGGGAAAACAGGGGTGCCGGCCCAGCATCTATGTTGGCCACTGCTTGCATCCAGGATGCTTTCCCATGGCACATCCCCACACCCTTCCCATTCTCCTCCCCCTTTTGCAAGAGTACACACACACACACACACACACACACACAGCAGGATCAACTTCCCCAGGGCAGGAAGCTCATAGCTGGCTGCTGAGGGAAAGGGGTTGGGCCCTGCTGGGGATCCGGGGTGCCCAGGGGGAGATTTGGGCAGATGTTGGGACAGTGGCCTGTAGTCCAGAGCTCCATGCACGCCCCCCTACCGCTGTCACAATGGGGGACATGCAGACTCTGGCCATGAGAAGGCAGGGGCTTCAACTGCTGTCCACATATATGTCCTTGAGCACCCCAAGGGTGGGAACGCCCATGAACTTGGAAGCCATAGTTCCCACACATGTGTCTGTCCTAACCCCAGCTCCTTCCTGCATATGCACTCACACGATGTCAAGATGTCAAGGAAGAGGAGGGGGATAAAAAAAGGAAGAGGAGGATCTGGATTAGACAAACAAGGAACGGAAGCTGGAAGAGAATCAGGCAGGGCCCAGGGCAGGGCTGTGCAAGCACGCCTTTGTGTCATGCCCACGAAGATGCCGCACTACTCAGCTGCAGCCCCTGGGGATGGCAATCCTCAGCAATTCCTGGGGATCCTGCTGGAGTGCTGCCTCCTCCAGGAAGCCTCCCAGGATACCCCTCTGTGCAGGGCAAAGCTGAAACACCATATCTGGCACGGGATCCCCACAGAACCTCCTTCAGTCTTCAAGAGAGTCGTACACTCACAATACACATATATGCAGAAAAGGACGCATGCCTGCGCACACGCACACGTATGCACACGCACACAGCGTGCTCTGCCTTCTGGCTAAAGCCAGATCCCGTCATTCAACTGACCTGACAGCATCCGCGTGAGGGTGCTAGCTTGTGAGGTGACCCAGTGTGGCCTCCATGAGTCCCTGGGGTCCACACACAGGCTCCTGGGAAGAGGTGTGATTAAGGGCACTGATCGGAGAGCAGAAAGCCTGGGTCTCCTTTGCCCAACAACTTCTAACTGTGAGATTTGGGGTCTGTCCCTGTATCTCGACCTGGGCCCCTTGTCTGGTCTGGGACAGTAGTAGGAGCTACCTCAGAGAACAGCACAAGAATTGAATGAGATCCAGGCGCCCAACGTAATGGTTTACTTTCATTACTTTCATTACTGTCCCTTTGTAAAGGATTCGAAAGATGATGCCAAAAATGGCAAATTCCAGCACAAAAAATCAGGAGCCTTTTTTGTGTTGTTGTTGTTGTTTTCCATTTTTTTTTTTCAAAATGTCCAGTCCGTCCAGGCAATGTCATCCTCTAACTCAGGACAGGACAGGAGAAAACCGGATAAACTCTGTCTTGCTGAGACCTGGGACATACCTAGGACAGTGACAGTCCCCACACCGGTCTGCTCCAGCAGAGAGCCCCTCCTCGAGTCAAACCTCCAGCAAATGGTGTCAGCTTGCCCCAAACGGGCCCTGCTTGCCCTCGCCCCACAAACGCACACCATGCAGCCTGTAGCATGTTTGGTGGGGGCACCGGGAGCAAGCATGAGGGGGCTGGAGGAGGGCATTGCTGTGAAAAGAGGACAGCCCTGGTGAAAGAGGCCCAGGCCCTGTAGCATCAGGCCAGCCCAGCCTGCAGTCACACGGATGACCTCAGCAAAAGCAGGGCTGGGCTGGGGTCAGCCCAAGAGGCCCCCAGCCCCAGACTCCTAGTTGCTCAGGCGCCAGGCCTCAGCTCTGCTTTGCTACACACACACACACACATACACACACACAGTACACACCATGGCGTCATCGAGGCTAAGATTTCTGAATCTGGAGACCACAGTGAGCCTTCTGGGAGGTCTGTGAATTCCCGCAAACAGTAGGCAAACGTACACGTATCTGTGCACACATGTGCCTTTGGAGAGGGAGAGGGTCTGTTACCTTTATCAGATTTTCAAAAGATCTACGACCCCCCCCCCCACAAAAAAAAACCTAAGAACTGCTGTCCTATGTTATTGGTTCACTTGCACTTGAGGGACGTAGAAACCCCTCCAGAAGGTCATTTCTCAGTCCTGGGGACAGGCCAAGATCCTCAGCTAGCTACGCAGAGAAGGCCGGCAGACTCACCCAGGGCTGAGCTGGTCCCCTCTTCTCTCTGCCTTTCTGGAGTGACAGCTCTCCCTACTCCCCCCACCCCACACCCTCATGCACCCACCCCTACGGGGAGCCAGGCGCTCCCCCACCTGCCGTCCTGTGGGCCTTTCATGAAGGGCAGAGGAGAAGGAAGGCCTCCTGGCAAGGCCTCCGCCCCACCAGCCGCCAGGTGTGGGAGCAGGGCCAAGAAGTGGGTGCACGCCTGTAGGGCTGGGCCTGCTCAGCTCGCCCGCCTCCCCAGCCCTCCCTGCCTGCAGTGCAGAGTGATGAGTTTATCTCCACAGGACAGAGAGGTGCGGCTGACGGCAGAGATGACTTGGGCTGAACTCCTCCATAAGCGGGCCCCCGGGGAGGGCTGGGAGATGATGCTATCGCACCGGTTTGTCAGTCAGTCAGGAAACGGGGCTCGGTGCAGGCCCCCTCCTGTCCCCCACTCCCCGGCCCCCATGAGCTCAACCCGGTCCCCTCTGCCACTGAGGAAGCTGTAGCTATCCTATGGGCACCTGGGCACTGCCAGGGTCCAGGGGACATGGGAGACGAAAAATAACTCACCCAACATTACCAGCGCCAAGAAAAAGAAAAAAAGAAGCCAGCAATGCCCGCTGCATTGCTTCTGGGTCCTAATGCTTGAACAGATCACGGAAGTTCGGGAAGTGTTGGTAGTTTGAGGGTGGAGGACACGTCCTGGAGAGAAGAAACGCATCTCCACCATGCCTGTGGGTGTCCCAGGGGACCGAGTCTTCCCGCCTCTGTCACTGCCGCACCTCCAACACTGGCTCTCACCCAGGAGCTGGCTGCGTCTCCCCGTTGCCTGCGCCATGCCTTTCCAGGCAGCGGGGCCCAGGAGCATGGCCTCTCAGCAAGTCTGGGGCCCTGAGTCCTCTTCTGGAAAAGGGCAGATGGGGCCAAGGTGTGGGACGAGTCAGGAACCAAGATCTTTGGACAGCCCAGCTGATCTGTCCAGTGACATACCTGTCATGAACTAGGGGCTGAGAGGCCCTCCGGGTTTCCGAGGTGGGAAAACTGAAACCAGAGAGAGGGGTGACTAGAATCAGTGTCTGCTGAATTCCCATCCGGGACCCCAAGCTTGCAAGGAAGAGGAGGTCTTCCTCAAAAGGGACTGTAGTGGAGGGACCCCCCCAGGCAGAAACCTTCCCAGGTTTCCCAGAAAACTTCCCAGGTGCCCTGAATTACCTCCTGTACCCCCTGCTTCCCTCCCCAGTACCCACCAGGGTCTGGAACCTTCCAACCACCAGCCTGCCCTCCTCCAGCCCCCCACCCCCACCCTGTCTCCCATGGCAGGAAGCTATGTGTAGCAGGACAAGGAGCAAGGTCTCCGTGGTACTTGCTGAGTCTGTGGGGTCGGGAACAGCACTAATGTCTCTGAGTCTGTTTCCTCATCTGGGAATGCGATGCAGGTGTCACAATCGCCTTGTCCTGTTGTTGTAAGAATTAGAGAGAGTGCACATAAAGAACCCGAAACACCCCTCCTCCAGACGCTCTGTGAATGGTTATTACTATTATGCTGTTGTAAATCAGAATCAGAAATCAGAATGTGTAAATCAGAATGTGATCCCAGCCAGGCACCCTGACACGGAGAGCCAGAGCTGCAGGGATAAAAGCTTTCAGAGAGGCTGAGACACGTCATTCAGCCCAGGCACAACTCCCCATTGGGGCTGGACCCCGGGATTCTGCCCAGCTTCCTCCAGTGAGGCCCAATGTGAGGAAAGGGAAATCTACCCAACCCCAGGGACCACAGAGATGGCGAGAGTCTCAGAAGCAGGCTGGCCCTGGAGAGTCCTTTTCCATCTTTCCTGGTCTAAATCATAGAAAGTGAGGATGAGAGGGAAGTCAGGGACCACTCAGTCCTTGTCCCTCTCTTTGACAGAGGAGGGAAATGAGGCTCCTGGGGGATCAGAGTCTTGCCCAAGATCCCATCCAGTAGCTGAATCAGAGCCCCCTGGCTCCTGGTCTAGCGTTCTGTCCGCTACTCAGGGCGAGCTGCCTTCCTGATCCCACCCAAGGGTACCCGACTGCCTCCTCACTCACTTCCCTGGAAACCCTGGATTTTTCCAATCTGGAAGACAACCCAAAGAGAGGCTTCTGGGAGAAGATAGAGTGAATCGGGAACTATGACAGGAGGACACAGGGGTCTCCACCCCAAAGGCACACTGGGGGATGGGTGCCTGCTCCCCCTCCTCCCGTGCTCACCACCCCCACTCCCCGATTCAGAAACACGGCCAGGCCTCCTGATTCTCCCTCCACGGGCACAATCAGCAGGGCACCAAGGAGGCAGGTGCGCCTGGGCTCAGCAAAGGCCCATTGAGTCTGGGGTGGGGTAGGTGATGAAGGGGTGATGAGGGGTGATCACCCAGGGGGTGATGAGGGACTCTGAGAACACAAACCCTGAGCCAGGTGCTCTGAGAAGGCACCTGGAAACAGAAAGTGTCTCAGAGGCCAGGCATGTCTCCCATGTACCCCCTGCCACGCCCACACCCAGGGCCCTGAGCTTCTCTCCCAGCCCTGGCCCGCCCCCAACAGCCCTGGGAAGTGTGCAAGTGTCAGAGGGACGGCCTGGGTCAGGCTCAGGGAGGCCTTTCTGACTGTGCCTGTCTCCTGGGGCCTGGGTCCAGCTACAGGACCGGCCCAGTCAGGATTCCAGGTAAGGCCTCCCAGCCCCTTCCCCAGCCAGGCACACTTTGAGAAGTTGGCCCCCTCCTGGGGGGAAATGAATAAAGACCCCCAGCCCACCCTCAGAAGGGGCTACTGGCCATATCAGTACCGGGTATGATAGCTTTGGTGCGAGGCGGGTTCTGGTCCCTGCAGTGACCAAGTCATCCCTCTGGGTCCGTTTGGACCAAATAGGTCACTTTTACACTTTCTTTTAGTATTGAAAGTCTTAAAAAAAAAAAAATAGAGGCACCTAGGTGGCTCAGTCGGTTAAGCATCTGCCTCCAGCTCAGGTCATGATCCGGAGTCCCAGGATCGAGCCCCGCCTCGGGCTTCCTGCTCAGTGGGGAGTCTGCTTCTCCCTCTGTCACTCACCTCGCTCATGCTCTCTCTCTCTCTCAAGTAAATAAATAAATAGAAGTCTTTTAAATAAATAGATGATAGATGATTCTTTTAGCCATCTACGTGTAACAAATTGCCACAAACTAGGTGACTTACGACGGAAATGCTTTCTCTCACAGTTCTTGAGGCCAGAAATCCAAACTCAGGATGTCAGTAGGCCCACACTCCCTCCTGCGGCTCTAGGAGAGAGTCCTTCCTGCTTCCACCTGCTTCTGTGGCCGCAGGCTCTCCTGGGCTCAGGGCTGTGTGATGCCAGTCCCCACCTCTGACTTCACAGAGCCTTCTCCGGCCCTGCGTCTCCTACAAGGACCCTTGTGGCTGGATTTAGGACCCTCCCAGATGATCCAGGACAATTTCACCTTGAGAGCCTTTAACTTAATCACATCTGCAAGGACTCTTCTTCCAAACCAGGTCACATTCATAGGTTTTGGTGCTTAGGACAGGGACGAATCTTTTAGGGGCCGCCCATTCAAATCTTATTCAAAACCCTCTTATACTATTCCTTAGCAAAGGAATGGAGTTCAAAACAAGGATGAAAGCTGGAGCCTTAGCCCCCTTCCTCCCTCTCCCCAGCCCTCTGCTCCTCCTTCCTCCCTCAGGGCCTCTCCAAGGAAGCCCAAGACACCCGGGTCTCCTCAGCCACAGCTGTCGTGCCTAGCACAGGCCAAGCCTGCTTGACAGAGACTGGGTGGGACTTGAGCTGATACGCTCACCCAGAAGGTGCTAATTGAGCTGATTAATTGAGCCAATTACCTCAGCCTCCCAGGAGGGCTGCAGCAGACCTGGCTCCTAGGGACCAGGTGTGAGGCTGCAGGATGGGCTGAAAAGGAGCCATGCCCGAGGGGGTAGAGGCTACCCTCCGAACCCCCAGGCCTGCCCCCTTGCCCCAGCTCGGATGGAGGATCGGCGGATGCCCACTCGAGCAAGGTGAGTCTGGAGGGCTGGGCAGGTCCAGGGGAGCTGTCGGAAGGGGCAGCAGGGCTGGCGCTGATGCTGGGACCCCAGGGCAGGAAGGGGGTGCAGGAGGCAAGTGAATGATTCCACGGAGAAATGAATTACGCTTTCCTGCCGCACCTTCTGCTAATTTTGGAGTGTGAATGGAAGTGAGCGTGAACGCGAAATACAAATCATCATTGCCGAGTTCAGGACCTGCGGGGACAGTGCAGACTGCCTTCCGTCCTTCAGCCGGGCTGGTCTTCATAGCCGTCTCGAAAGCAGCCACCTTTGCTGTCACCGTCACCTCACCGATGAGGACAACGAGACCCCAGGGGCTGCCACTGAGCTGAGATCACACAGCTGACAAGTGAGGGAAGCAGGATTCAAACCCGCATCCCTCAGGCTGCATAAGCTCCGTGGTACGTGGCCTGAAGTATGCATGGGAATTGAGAACGTGAGTGTGAGTCCAAACGTGAGCTCCTGAGTGGGCAACAGGAAAAACCTGGCGACCCGAGTGTCTGTGAGCTGGCCCGGCTGGCACGCGCACAAAGGCATGGGGGTCCTCTCACTGTGGACCAGCATCGCCGCCCCAGGGCTATGCCCCGCCACAGGCCACCACAGCCTATCGACCTTGAGGAGGGAGCACCATGGCCCAGCTTAGGCGGGTGCACATTCTGCCCCTGTCTCCTGGGGCTTCCATCCCCACAGCACCAACATCCTGGCTTGCCTGAACACAGGCAGTAATTCCCCATTCCCACGCCTGCTCCCTCCCAGTTCTCCTTACAGAAGCTGGAGGGCTTTCAGAAACATTCAAATCTAATCATCATCGCCCATTTTTGTCTTGTTTTGTTTGCGCAAGTGGTGCGTTCCTTTATTTGAGTAATAGGAACCATACTGCTTTCAGGACAGAAAGCACTTTCTTCAAAAATCAACTTTATTGACACAATTCACTATAAAACCAAATGCACCCATTTTAAGTGTGTAGATAATGAATTTTGACAAATCTATACACCTGTGTGACCATCCCAGAAAGTTCCCTTGCACCCCTATCTAGTCAACACCCTGCACCCTCCATCTCCTACCCGAACAATCACTGATCTGATTTCTATCACTGTAAATTAGTTTTGCCTTTTCTAGAATTTCATGTAAATGGAATCACGCGGTATGTACTCTTTGGTGTCTGGCTTCTTTCGCTCAGAATAACAGTTTTGGAATTCAGCCCTATTGCTACATACGTCATGCACAAATCTTTCGGCAGCCAGTTCTTCTTCAGGACTCTGGAGTATACCATCACGCAGACATCACTGTTGGCTTTATCCAAACACCATATAATGGGTGTTTGGGTTGTTTCCAGTTAGGGGACTCTTATAACTAAATGGGAATATTGTATGCAAGTCTTTTTGTGCACATATATTTTTATTTCTTTTAAGTAAATACAGAAATGGAGCAGAATTGCTAACTATGGTAAGTACACTGTTAACATTGTAAGAAACTGCCAAACTGACCCTTGGGATAAATTTTTTGAGTTTCTTAGCCTGACCTTCAAGGCCGTATATGTTCGGGTCCCTTCTTTTCAGCCTCATCTTCCCTCCCTTCTCCTGTGCTTACTGCGTGTCAACCTCACTCTTTCTTGCTATTTCTTTACAGTACCTTCTTTTGACCACAGGGCCTTTGTGTGTGCTGGTTCCTCTCCCTGAAATTCTTTTCCCACTCCATTCTTCATGTCTCATCTCAAGTTTCCTTCCTCAGGGAGATTTCCTAGCCATCCCCCCACCCCCAAGTATATGGGGTGTTCCTCAGGGTTTTTCAAAGCCCTTTGTGCTTTTTCTCTCATGGTCCATATCCCAGTGTTAATTACATATGATTATGTGTATGTTGCATGGTTTCCTGTGTAACATTCCTCTCTTCCACTCAACTCTGGGCCTATGAGTATGGGAGAGGCCTGTCCCTCATCTCCTGTGGGCCTGTCACAATACCTGACACACAGAAATAACCCCACAGTTATTTCAGAATATTAAATAAAAGAGGTTGAGTCCCAAGGCCCACAGGCCTAGGACAGGGCTCTCATGCCCTGCTGAGGATCCTGGGAGCCCACCCCTGACAGAGAGGCCCAGGCAGCCTGGCCGGGCAGCAGTTCCAGATCCGATGACTGAATGGGCTTGGGGAGGGAGGGAGGCAGGAAGGCAGGAGAGGAAAGAGAATGACTCATCTTCAGAGACACATGGCAAGGAGAGAGGAAAATGCAATTCAGCAGCTTCTTGACCTTTCCTTTGTGTGGGGACAAATGCTCTAGCCCCAGTGAGCAGGGGGTGGCAATGAGGTCCTCCCAGAGCCAGGGAAAACATTTTGCTTCGGCCCACAAGCAATAACAAGAGAGATTTTTCAGGCTCAGAGAGAAGACATGTTACCCACCCCTCCCTGCCCGAGTCGTGGCCACCACCCCTTTGTCCCCACACCCCTGAATAGTGGCTGTCCGTACCCGATTCCAGGGGCTCTGTGCAGCTCTGAGGCTGGGAGAGAAGAGTGCCCAGGAGCGTGCATGGTTTCCGTCCAGAAGGACAACACAGAAGCAAAGGAGCCTTCCTTCACAAAGGGCCAGAGGATCATGGACTCGATGATACAGCTCCGAAGCACAAGAATGAGGTTGGAGGGAGGGGTGCTGTGGTCCTGACTAAAGCATGCCTGGGAGAAAGTCTCAGAGATCCTTTTTTATGCATGTGGAAGTTAGGCCCATGCAGGGGAGAGCGGGTGGGCATGGGAGCAGATGGGAAACAGCGGAGGGCGCCTTTAAGGGCGGGAGGTTGCGTGCAGGGCTCACGGAGGAGGCGGCATGGCCTCTTGGCTCTGGACTGTGTGGCCTGGCTCACTGAAGTATTCCCCTGTCCCTAAATAAGAAACCTGGGCGGGCAGTGGGCGGCAGGCTTTCAGCCTAATGCGGAAATGGTCTAAAGGCCTTGCAGGGCCACAAGTGCTAATGGATGCAGCCCTCCCTCTGGGGTCATCACCCAGAGCTTATCTATAGCAAATCTGGCTTTTAACTTCTCACTGACCAAATCTCCCACTGTGGTTCTATAACCTTTTCTCCTTCACGCAGGGAGCACTTTACTGTTCTTGAGAGGGACAGAGTCAGCTTGCTCCCAGGACCCCCAGACCCCATCCCCTTAGTATATACCCACGAAAAAGCCCCTTAGGCTGGGTCACGTCATAGAGGAAGCCCTCAGGATCTCGACCTTCTGAGCTACCAGAGCCTTTGAGGGGCAGCTGAGCAGATGAACAAGGCAGCTGAAGGAACTCATGGGCCAGAGTCAAGGCTATCTGTGGATCTCACCATTCTTCTGGTTTCTTCCATGAGGGTTCACATCAGGGTCCGGGTTAGGAATGGCAGCAGCACAGATGGTGGGATGAGTGGACGTCCGGCCAGCCGGGTCCCCTGTCTAAGCGTCCCTTTCCTGGTCCCAAAATGGGGACAGGAATACCAACCTCAGGAATAAATAAGGTAAATATTCAGAAAATGGTAGCTCATCTTCTAGATAAGTCCTCGCATTTTAATCTTTACATTTGTAAAGTGTTTTATTGTGCAGGAAACACTTTCCCATATATCTTCTCATTTTATCCATATAACGATCAGGACAAATACTTTTAGCCCCATTTTACAGACAAGATAACAGAACCCCAAAACGGTAAAAGGAGTTGTGCAAACCCCACAGGACTTCATACATATGCAAAACCAGAATTAAAAGCTCCTGACTTCGAGCCTGAGTATTCCTCCCCCTGGACTTCTGCTTTGCTGTGCAAATCTCTGCCTCCTGGGACCCACTGGGTCCAGCGTGTGCCCGAGCAGCCCAAGGAACTTCAAAGACTTTGTGGAACCACTTCTTCCAACTGAAGGAAAGGGTGTGGGAGGACATAGCTGAAGGTCCTCAGTAAACACCCAAGCTGGGGAGATGGGGGTGAAGCTGAAGCTGGTACTGGGTTTGAGCAAAGAATTTATCCCCAAAGAAGTTAGGGAGGGAAGCTCACAGGAGTAGAGAAGAGGAAGATAACATCCACTGGAGGCAAGAGAGTAACACCAGCCTCTTAGGTGGGTATTACTAATACAGCAGATGAATGGTGGAGGACCCAAGAGTGGCCTTGACCATTGGTTCGTCCCATAGCAGAAATTGGAAAATGAATTAAAGTTCTTCAACAAGTCAAGCACTTGAGGATGACAGAGGGGTCTTCTTCATGCATCAGTTACCCATGCCATGTAACAAATAATCCCCAAACTCAACGGTTTAAACTCAGAAATATTTATTACATTAGTTTGTGTGGGTCAGGAGTTTGAGAGAAGCTTTGTGGAGTAGTTCTGACTCTAGTCAGGGGGTTACCGGCAACACATTTTAAGCCACCAAAAAGGAAGAAAGACCCTCAGACAGACACAGTGTGCCCAGAACAAATGCAGGAGAAGGTCAGGCCCAGCATGCTAGAAACCCCCAGCAACACCAGAGAGTCCCCTCATCCCAGTCAGGTCCCGGCTCCCGCCCTCATCCCATAAGGGCTTGGGCTACCCTTAATCAAGGGGAGCAGGTGCCTGGGGGCAGTAGCTGAGCTGGAGGTCTGCCGGACTGTGGTGCAGGCTGCCTACACGCAAGCCTGAGTCCATGGGGGAAGGAGAGATCCGGGTGCCGAGCACCCCACCCCTGGGCTACCCTGCAGGCAGCCGAGGGGGAGGAGGGCTCCAGCCCCACCCGCCAGCGTTACAGGCAGAGGGCTGGGTCCACCCTTGACAAAGGTCATGGGTCTGGAAAAGAAGCTGTCTTCCACTGGAGCCTGGCTGGCCACGGGGCAAAACTCAGGCTGTGGAGGTGACGGCTGCTTCGCCCAGCTACCCCTTCTAACAAACACGCCGGCTCACAATCCGGAGCAGACAGCCCCCCCCCACCCCCGCCCGTACCACCGCCCCCCGCCGGCTGGCCTCATACGATTGGGTCAAAGGTGGACACCTGACCCAGCAGGACACAAGTCATTGGCTGACCAACAGCCAATCAGATGCTCCCTCTTAAGGTCTTTGGCTCCAAGGGGTCCGGAGTCTGGGAGTCAGTGGGGACTAGGCCTGGAGTTGGAGGTCAGGCGGTGCGGGCAGGCTGGGGGAGGAGCAGCTATTTTCGGCCCGTGTGTTGATGAGCAAGCGAAGAAAGCTGATCTGCAGAGTAAGGCAGGAAAGTGGAGCTGGCAGAGCAGCAAGGATGCGACCCAGCGCGGCATCATGTCGTGGAACCGGGCAGCAAGGGCACTTCGCGGGGTTCCGGGGCACTCTCGGCTCTCCCGAGGCCCCATGTGCTTCTGGCGGGGTCCCGAGAGCCACCCTTGCATCCTCGTGATAAATCCCCCGTTCCTGACGCCAGCGTGCACGGTTACTTTCTAGGCAGTCAGACAATCCTGCCGAGTTGCTGAAGGTGGAGGAAGAGAGGAGACAGCGGGGCCGTGTCCTCGTTGCAACACCACGAGGGAGATCCTTTGGGCAAGGCTGTCGCGTTCACACGCACGCTCGTTAAGTCTGGGGAATCCAGAGGAACAAGACGAGACACTTGCTTGACTTAGACACTCTGATGTTTCCTTCTGCGCTGTCATCTCTGTTCCTCCTTACGCTCCCTGTGGCTGGTGCCCAGCAGCAATGAGAACCAGAAGTCTGACACCAGGGCAGACGATTTTTCTCTCGATCCCTCTGGGCAGAGGTGAGCAGGAAAGACAGCAGGTTCGCAGGGAAGGAGGCCCTGGTAGGCTGGTGTTGGCGCTGGCCGTGGCAGCGACACTGCCAGCAAGTGGAAAGGAGAGGGGCAGGTGGACAGCCTGAGAACACCACTTCACGCCTTCCTGGGCTCCTCTTGGCCCCGAGAGACTGCATCATTTGGCTTTAAAGCAATGTGAATTCCTACAACCGTAACCACATCCCCCTTCAAATGCAAGTTCAGTAGAATGGACTTTTGAATTATTCATCAGTTCCTTCAACACACATTCATTGAGTCCTTTCTATATACCAGGCCCTGAACTGAAACCAGGCCCTAAACTTGAAACCAACCCCATCCCTGTCCTCGGGGAGCTTCCCTAGAGGGCACTCATTTGGTGACATGCAGGAAGGGGCCTTGAGTAGCTTGGGGGAAAGATAAGCAGAATTTCCGTGACAGAGAAGTGCATTCTGGATGAGAGAAAGAAGGAGGCAACAGGCTGTGGTGGGAAGACACTTGTCAGGGATCCAGGAGGCCTGGGTCGTAGTTCTGATTCTGTCAGTAACTCAGAAGATCCCCTTCCCCTTTCTGGACCTCAGTTTCCCATCTGTCAACAAGGGGGTTGGACTTAGCAGCTTGGGCATTAGAGTAGATGGTGGCAGGTGCTGGGGAGAGGGGAGGGCTGGGGAGGGGAGTTTTTACACAGCTTGATATCATTCAGTGGTTTCCCAAACAGCTTGCCTGGGCCAGATGGGCAACTGCCCCTAGACCAGGCCAGGGGAGCCCCATCTGGTAAGACTCAGATTCATTCTCTCTTTCTGTGAATGTGTGGTTAATCCTGGGTACCAGCCTCTCAGACCTGGGTCCAGGAAGGAGGTGATAACATGCTCTGTTAATACATTGGTTCTGAAACATGTTGGCGAGGTCTGAGGTGCCCTCAAGGAAGATAGCCTTGTTTCCAGTGAGGTCACTCACATAGGTTTGAAAGCAAAAACTTTCAAGGCTTTCAAGGCTGCTTCACCATATTCCAGCTGACCAGGCTCCCGGGACAGGCTCCACTATTCTATTCAAAAGCCTACTTCTCGGCAAAGGGGGCAATAAAGTTTATGATTATGTTAATCTGCAATTTCCCTGAAATGGTTTGGTTTCAGCCTCCCACAGCCTGACCACCTTAGGGAAACACAGGCAAGGTCACCCTGGGACTTGTGCTGGGAACAGAGGACAACCCAGTGTGACTGGTACTGAGGGTCACCCTGGGACTTGTGCTGGGAACAGAGGACAGCCCAGTATGACTGGTATTGAGGGTGCCTTGGGGAGAATAAGGCTGGAGGGACCTGTCAAGGTGAGACCATGGAGGTTCTTACTTGCTGGGCCCAGAAGTTAGGTTTCATAGTGGAGGACTGGTTTGTGAGAGGTGAACTTAGGAAGCATCTGATGGCAGTGAGTGACATGGCCCAGTGTAAGGGGAGAGAGGGGACTCTTAGGGGCTGGAAGAACACTTGGGCAGAGCCCTGACCCAAACAAAGAGAGTAGGGATGGAAAGGAGCAGGAATGGGCAAAAATGGGAAAGATGATGCAGGAGGAGGAACCCACAGGACTGACTGGAAGCAGAAAGCAAAGCAGAGGGAGGAAAGGGACAGATGTCTGAGAAATTTCCAGCTTTCCTTCCCAGAGTAGATGCAGCAAATCACACACTTAGAACACCGAACATCATAAGACTGTGTCCACACAACACAAAATACCTACCACTCAAAACATCAGAAAGCCCCCAGATGCCATCTGGCCCCTGGATATCTGGAAAACCATTCTGCTTTCTGTCTAGAAGGGCTCAAAGCACCCCCAAAAAAAGCTTGCAAAGGGCACAGGAGTAATAGGGTTTCTCTGCCCCCAGGCTCCAGGGTCCCCCCGCACAAGTACTCTGCAGAAAGGCAGCCAAGAGCCAAGGTGCTGGGTAAAGGGGGAGCCAAGCCCCCTGCTCTCATCAGAAACCACGCTGGTATTTTTAGCGCAGCAATCAACAGCGGGCCCGCCTCTGGATGGGCTCGGGCCGCCTGGGCCAAGCGGGGCTGTGAGAAATGGAATGGCGCATGCGGCAATCAGTTGTGGCAGATGAGGGGCACCCGGAGGGGCAGCAGCTGTGGTATCTGAAGCTCCTGGCCCTCAGACTGGCAGAGGGGAGCCTGGCAGGGGAAACGGCAGGGGGAGCAACTTCCCAGAGTGGGCTGGGGCCCTGAGGTTGTGCTGTCCCAAACCCACGATGGCCCAGAAGTGTCAAGGCACCAGGCCCCTCCTCCAAAGGACTGCCTCCCTGCTGCTCATTCCTGTGCCAGAAAGCCCACCACTAGCACTAGCACCACTTCCCTCTCTCTGCCGGCCTGTCTGTAATGGCCAACTCTGGAAGCCAGGGGGAGGGACGGCAGAGCTGTGCGGCATGGGGCTAGCGGGTGGGGAGCACCAGGAAGCTGGCCAGAGCCAACTGTCGCTGTCTCTGCTGTCCCCAGCGCCCCCGTGCTGGTAGGAAGTAGGGCTGCATTGATGGTGCCCAGATGGACCCATGTCCGTTCCAGGGTGGGAGACCCTGTGGGCAGCTGGGCCGTTTTCACCACTCTGTGATAGCTTTATCAAGCAAGGCTTTTCCTCTCTGGTCTTAGTGGCTCTTCGTGTAAAATGACACCCGTGGAAGAGCAGCAAGCCAGGCGTGACGAGGGGTGTGACCGAGGCCCTGGCCACAACCTCCCCGCTTCATCCCCGAGCAAAGGACGCCTGGCTGGGGCAGAGAGGGCCCGCACTCAGGGTCTCCCTCTGGAACAGGTGCCCAGTGGATGGGCTGCTGGGAATGGCTTGGGCCTCATCATCCTGCCCACCCAGAAGCAGCGGACGCTCCATGGGGGTGCAGAGAGGACGAGGAAACGGGTGGGGAGCTCGGGAACCCAGGGCACTTGTCAAAGTAGAAGGAACCTAGAGCCAGGCTGTTGCACATCTTCACTTTACACCCACTGGGACTGCAGTGAGTGTCGTGGGCCCGTGTGGAGGTGCATGTGGGACATCGGAAGGCAGGAGCCAATGCCCCCCTCAACCCACATACTGGGTCCTTCAGGTGCCCCTTCCACTGGGGTCTCTAGAGCCCCGATTCACCCCATCGGAGCCCTCAGCCTCACAGACAG
This sequence comes from Lutra lutra, assembly GCF_902655055.1. Classification (NCBI taxonomy): domain Eukaryota; kingdom Metazoa; phylum Chordata; class Mammalia; order Carnivora; family Mustelidae; genus Lutra; species Lutra lutra. The sequence goes on along the minus strand of NC_062287.1, from coordinate 15,677,163 downwards.
GCTGTGGGGCTCTGCAGCCATCTGCCAGCCTGCATGCGGGAGTGTGGGGGCCGTGGAGTTTATTGAATTCGTGTAGGAGCATAAATCCATGTCATCCTGCCCCAGAACAGTGTTGAGCTGGCAGGCGTACTGTCCCAAGAAAACACTCCACCATCTGTCCAGAATCTTCCACTCCCCGGCAGGGCAGATTCGGGCCCGACCAGCCGGGTGCCTGGCTGGAGGAGACACCTTGACACGTCATCCCTCCCATCCCCCTGCCTCACCCCCCACACCTCCCACTGGCCACAATTACACCACGTCAGCGGCTCCTTACCAGCATGCCCTGGACAAATGCACTCTGTGGCTGGTTGGCCCTGCAGATGTTCCACATCTGGGGGAGTCCCCTGCCAGGTACGAGGAGTGCTGCCTTCCCTGTCAGAACTAAGCTGAGCCCGGGCTCGAGGAGTGGGGAGCAGACAGAACGCTCCAGCTGTCCCCCCCCCCCATCACCAGTCTCTGACTGCCCTGCAGGCATCACCTCCTCCTTCCTGGAAGGTGAGTGCAGACTAGAGCACCCCCAGGCTGGTGTACGGCAGAGCCACTTTGGTCACCCCGGTGTGGGCTGGTGGTGATCCCGTATTTCCTCAACCCCACAGAAGGTGGGATTGAGAATCTGCCGTCTGATAGCCTCTGCCCAGCCCCTGCTGAGGGCTCGGTCACACACCTAGCTCGGCAGATGTCTGGGCTGAGTTGGGGGCAGGGAGTGGGTGGGGCTGCTGGTGGTCGGCTCTCTCCCCATCGCTGCTGCTGCTCTCCGTCTAGGAGACCCAGGGTTGCCCACCTCCTGGAACAGCCAGAGAAGAGCCGAGCGGCCTCTGGGCCCAGCTGGGCTGCTAGACAGTGGTAGGCGTGACCGCAGCCCTCTCTTGGTCTGGGGAGGCCACTGCTGAGGGCTCAAAGCACCCCCAAAAAAGCTGTTGGCTGTGGGGGACCAAGAGAAGGGCTGATTGGGACTCAGCAGAGGGTAGAAAGAAATTGCAGAAAGAACAGGAGCGGGAAGGTGGGTGTCCGTCCGCAAACAGCCGAGGGAACAGGGGCTTCTCCCAAAGGCAGGAGCTGCCACCATGCTCAAGCCGAGGAAACCTCCGGAGCTGAGACACTGGAGCCCCAGGAAGGGCAGCGCCACACAAAGGAAGGAGAAGGAGAGGGAGGGAGCTGGGGGAGTCATACTGCCCCCCTTTTCCACAACAACATGGAAATCCCAAGCACTCTGACTTCATCTTGTTATTGTCCCCCTCCTGGGAGGAAGGAATCACCCTCTCTGCCTGATGGACCAGAAACTGAGAAACAGAGAAGTCAAGCGACTGGGCCACCATCACCCAGCGAGCCCTCAGACCCAGAAGGAGACGCCATTCCTGATTTGGACATGATACCGTCAATCTGTCTAGCCTGTGAGGTCAGGCAGCGTACTCTCCAAGAGTGCTAACAGTGAACACCCGCAACCCAGGCTTACGGGCAGTGGGGTTAGCAGACCCGTGTGGTTTGTGTGAGTGAAGAATTGCCCCTTCTGTGCCCTTCCTCTGCAGTGAAATGTCCTGCAGGTGGCCACCCCTTGGGTACCAGTGCCCAGTGTGAAGGCATCTGGGAAAGTCTGTAGGAAGGATGGCAGGAGGAGATCCTGAGACCCATGTGGGAGGGCATCCCAGTTAAACTCCATCCCTGCAGGCTTTTGCTCAGAACAACACAATGGAAGTCCAGCTGCGTGGACGGAAGTCACCTTCCCGCCGAGCTTGTGTCTTTACATATAAAGCAAGGGGACGGGAACAGGAGATGCCCGAGGCCTGTCCCAGCCCTGACTCTGTGCATCCGGAAAGGAAGAACACTAGGCCATGACTCCTTCCCCGACCTCTCCCACCAGCCCCAGCCTTCATGCACCATCCTTCGGTTTGCCTGTGAGACGCTGCCTGTTTCTTAGTTTTCTCTACCCTCCCTTGCATCTGCCTAACAGCACCTGCCTCTCTCCGGGGGCATTGCCCCGACTGAGAGTCCTATGTAGGCAAACCCTTCAGGGACTTGAGGAAGGGAGTGTCCACTCTTCTAATAACTAGTAATCTGTTGAGTAGAAAGAACGAAGCAGGTCACTGGCACTGTGTACAGGGATAGGGAGAAGAGAGAAGGGGACCTGCCTGCTGCCTGCAGGGACCCCCTTTTTTAATGGGAAAGACAAGAGCCATCCAGAAAGCAAAGAGAAAGCTCACCCTGGCATCGGGCCCAGAGACAAGGCCTAGCAGCTGGGAAGAGGGAGGGCACACAGGCAGATGGGAGAAGCACCTGCCATAAAGACCTTGAGGGGACTATTCTGAGGACCAGCCATCCCCAGGAAAAATCCATGAGTGAGGTACAGCCTTCCAGCAAAGGCTTGGGGACAAAGGCAAAGGAAAGAGTCAGACCACCCCAGCTGAAAGGAAGGTGCTAGAGCCTGGCCTGTTTTCTCAATGCCATGCCACCTCAGAGGCCACTCCCTAGTGGGCACCATGACAAGCCTAGTGGCATCAGATGCTCCTGAGCAGAAAGACATTATCCAAATGTCCAGCACGGGGACCCAGACCCTAAAAGGACCTGGACAGTCTGGGGCAGTGGTATCTTGCACCTACCATGGTAACAGGCAGATGGGAAAGGGATGCTTCTGGTTTTAGTGGCAAAGTTTGGTTGCACAAGTACAAGACAGAACCCACTTCTCAGTAGAATGTAGAAAACAGACTCAGGGTGTAGCTGGAAACCAGCTTGAGATGCGCCAAGGACACAATGAAGCCACTGGACTGTCTAAACAGAAGGATCTTGGGCCAAGCTAGACCAGTTATACAGTGGCCAGAGGAGAAGGGAGGTCCAGGTCTTGTGCTCCTGACATTCTGCACTCGGTCCTTGGTTTCCTGTCATGAAGAGACACTGACGACCAAGTCACCTCCACAGGAGGACAATCGGAGGGGGGGCATGGGGGGAGCCCCTCCCGTCATTAATTTTACAGATGCTTCTATAAGGTGGTACCCCCAGCATGCCGCTAACTCCCAGCATGCTCATGGCGACCGTGCATAGCAGGTACATCATGCAGTCGGGATTCGAACCCAGGAGATCTGGCTCCAGAAGCCTTGCTTTAACCCCAACCCTCCGTCGCCTCCCTCATGCAGACAGTGGAGAAGGAACAGGGGTCCTGAACTTACAGAGGAAAAGAGGCCAGAATGGCTGGCAGTGGGCGTCTATGGTGCAGGCAAGTGTGGGGACAGCGTGAGAGGACCCAGACAGAAGCCTGGGTGTCAGCATGTGTTGTGGGGGCAACCCTATGCCTCACTCCTCACTTTCAGCTCCACACCGTGCTATTCCCAGGCCCCTCTACTTGCCCGCCACCCAATACTCTAGGGCACACGTGCCGGATATTTGATGGAATTGTGGAATCTCAAAGTGGGAAGCGACTCCCTGATGTTCTCCTGCTTGACTTCCCCCTCGTGCAGAATCCCCCTTTGCATCAGCCCAGCTGCAAGAGGGCATTAGTCTTGGTTACCTCCCCACTAATGGTGAACTCAGTACCACTCAGGGCACCTATGCCAGCAGTAGATGGGCAATTCCATTAGAATGAGAGCTTCTCTATATTCTAGGACAGCTTGTGGGGGATGGGATAAGGTGTGGAAGGAGGAAGAGGTGATACAAAGTAGGCTGTAGGGCCATATAGGCTGAAATCTTTCATGCAGAAGGAAATATAGCACCTTCTATTTGTGGGAAACCTGAGATAGCAGGTTATAGCCTTCTGCTGCTATAGAGAGGAAGCAGAAATTACCCCCACCTTTACAGGAGCAGGTGACAAATGCACGGAGACCAGCCCCAGCTGAGTAAATTCAGGAGAGATGGAGCAGGAACTCAGATTCTGGCTTGCAGGGGCTTTCTATCCTGTTGACACCCAGCAACGTGCCCGGGCTGGTGCTTTCTGCCACACGCACTCAGGGGGCCTGTTCTCAGCACCAAAAGTTGTTGAAATGTGCCGTCCACTCTAGCGGGGACTACGGAGCCCTGAAAAAGCAACTAGTGTGAAATGAGATGGGCTCAGAGCATAAAACCCACCATGGGACTTGAAAAGAACATCTCATTAATAATTTTGTAATATCAAACACGTACTGGAATGATACTATTGGGTTACATAAAATTGATTATTAAATTTTTTAAAAACTGTTTAAATGATGGGACCCAAACATAGAACTAAGACACACACACTTAGAATACAAAATCCTTCTTAGTGCTAGGGGTCCAGAGAGTCAGAGCTCTGGAAGTTTGGGGAGTGGGGAGAGCTTTCTGCATTGGGAGGGGAGGGTCCGGGGTGGTAGGGTAGTCTTGCAAAAATCCCTGAAGTTAGGTCAGAAGTGGGTAAATATCAAAAAGGAAGAGGCTTACATGGTATGGGGAAGTGGGGTGCCTCGGGGAGACTGGCGAGGCTGAGGAAGGAGCTTCCTGGTGACAGCAGTAGAAATGAATCAGGGCAGGAAAGATGTCTCACAACAGAGGCCCATCCAAGGTCCTGTCTTTGTTCCTCTCCAGCTCCCACTCCAAACTTCACTCTGTGGCCTCTTTCCTTAAAAGGCACTTAATAACTAATCATTGAACGGTGTCTACCGTGTGCCAAGCACTGTGAGAAGTGTTAGGGGCACAGCAGCGAACAAAAGACCTACTTGGCTCTTATCCTCGAGCTTACAGTAGAGAAAGCAAACAGGCAAAATTGACCAGTGCTTGTGCACTGACCTCCCCAAATCCAGTTCTAGCAACTACCATTCTGGCAGCATGTCCATGAGCAACACCCCCCATGCCTCAACCCCACCTGAAGGAATAGCCCAAACTCCATGACTCCCAGGCAGTCAAGCCTTCTGAGAGTTCAGCCATGAAAGTCAGTCTGCCTAGGAGCCCAGAGACCCAGACCTGGATCTACTGGAAACTGTGGGCATTTGGCACCCATGACCACCAGGCCTGCAGGCCTAGTGGGAGCACCAAAACGAATGGAGGACCTTCCTGCCATTATAGGCCTCATCACGAATCCTGTCCAAGGTGCTGAATTCACTGAGAGGACTGGCTCCTCCAAAAGGGGAAGATACCATTTGACTCTACTACCCAACCACATGCTTCTCAAGAAAACAGGGCCCACGGAGTTTAGTTCATGCTCTCAGATCTTCCAGACCTGAGTTCTCAGTCCTCTCACCTCTGATCTAACTCCCTCCTCAGCCAAGCTCACTGAAGATGGAGTCTGGGCCCAGCCCCCTCCCTCAACCTCCCAGCCTGATCCAGAGAAAGCCAACAGAAGCAGGAAAAGCACCACTGGGCCCTCCTGAGTTGTACTCTGTAACCCCTTTACATGACTGCTTAGGACTCCCAAAACATAAGGAGATGCAAAGACCCACCGTCATATTCCACAAATCAGAAACTGGGCTTGGGGTTCTGTGTGTATTAGTACTATAGTCCTCCCTACACAGTCTGCAGCTCTCCACCCCTCTCCACACACACATATATACACATGGACACAATGGAAAGGACTAAGGACACAGAACATTGTGTGGAGGTTGTCTCAGTGTGAGAGGCTGGGTCAAATCCCAGGCCCTGTCGGCAGGCTGGCAGCCCATTCTCGTCACTATGACAACAAGACCCATCACTCAAGGAGGGAGTTGGGTGAAGCTGCTTAGAGCTGGGTGTTGGGAGAGGCTCTCCTCATGCCATAAATATCCTTCACTAAAGACCTTTACTCTTCTTCCCCCTTTACCCTACAGCTCTGAACCTCTCAGGGACCATGTCTCTTCTTCCAGAGGAGAAGAAAAGCACAGCAGGAGAAACGAACGCTGGATGTAAGAACAAACCCAGAGATGGAAATCAGGAAAGGCCAGCTTTGTATGACCTTGAGCAAGTCATTTTTCCTCTGGGCCTCCATCCTACCCTTCTAGGAAAGTGAGTGATTGCAAAGGTCCCTGACAGCTTTGACACTGAAGGCTCCAGAGTTATGTGAGCTTGTCCTCTGGAGCCTGGCACACTGACAAATGTGCACATCAGAGCCACCATGAACAACATATGTGCCAAAGGGTCGCAAATGTGTCTATAGGAAATCAGCCTGGCACTGCCCTCTATGGGGACATGGGAAGAACACAGCCCTCCCCTGCAGCCCCGGGACACCCCGCAGCATCTCCCTGAGTACACTGTGAATTGAGAACAAATGAAAGAGCCTGGCACAGTGCCTGATCCAGAGTAGCTACTCTAGAAGGACTCAAATTCCCTCCCTTCCTCTATCACACCTTGAATGTTTATTTCTTTTCTCGGAGGAAAGATGGGACAAGGGAAACCGGAAAGAAGAGGAGAAGGACAAGGTCATGGAGAGTGGGAGAGTAGGAGGGACCACAGCTGCCATCATTAATCACCTTCCCTGGTAACCTGTGTCTTGTGACTCAGCACCTGTGACACTGATAAAGGCTGCTGGAGGGATGGAAGTGACACAGTCACAGGCAGGACGTGATAGCATGGGGGAGGAGGACACAAGGTGGAGTCCTGCTTTCTGGGTTTCACCTCATTTGGGGACACAAACACACACACTGTCATTCTGCAGGCTGCAGAGCCCCCTCTTCCTGCTGCTACCCCATCTGTGCTCAGGCTGCAGCCCCCTCTGTCTACTCTCCATGGCCAACCAGGACAAGGAAGGCAACTGCAATTGAATATTTTACACATTAAGAATTCTATGAAGCCAGGTGCATTAGAGGGGCAGGGATTGTGCAGTGAGGCCAACTGGTGTACTGAAAGTGGACGAGGTAACCAAGGACCCACCTGCCCTCTCTCAGTCCTCACACAAGATCTGTTTGCTGAATATGTGAGCATCAGTTGGCTCCTGGCAAACCTTGCTATCAGCTAGCTGTGTGGCCACGCACAACTCACATCCCCTCTCTGGGCTTCAGTTCCATCATCTAAGCAATGACTGGGTTGGATTACGAGATCCCCAAAGTCCCCTCTGGCTCCAACAGTCTGTGATTCTCTGAGTCTATAAGCTATCTGCCCGTTCCAGCAGATGGCCAATAGCAACACTCATTGGTTGAGCTGGTTCCCACCAATTCCCTGTAAGAAATGAGCACATAGAGCAAATGCTCTTTTTTGGTTCCTATCCATGCAACAGCCACTGTTTATAATTAAAATTCTGAATTATCAACTGTTTTCATTATAAGCAAGGAAGGAGAGAGCAGAGCACAGCAGAACAGAATTGCAGGTGGGCTCTTTAAAACTCCTTTGTTCTGTACTCATCATTGCCTCTCATCTGTGAATGTCTAAATACCTCTCTCTCCCTCTTCAGCAACCCCTCCCATTAAATATTGCCAGAAGCAGAATTCTAAGGTGGCCCCAAGATTCTGGCCTCCTTGTGGATACACCCTGCTTAATGCCCTTCAGTGTGAGTGGGACTCATGGCTATCATGAGATAATTAAGGTTTCAAATAAGTTGATTTTTGAGTTAATTAAAAGGAAGACTAACCTGGGTGGGCCTGACTTAATTAGGAGAAAGCACATAAAAGAGGGACTGGACTGGCCTGTCGTGGGGAGAGAGAGACCTCTTAGATACCTTACAGAAGTAAGGCGCTCTGAAATGAGTGAGGCCACGTGAGTGCTTCATGTCAAGAAGCTGTGAGTTGCTCCTGGGAGCTGGGAGAGCCCCTTGGATGGCAGTCAGCAAGAGAATGGGACTTCAGCCTGACAACCACAAGGAACTGAATTCTGCCACATGCGCTCGGAAGGGGACTCTAGGCTTCAGGACCAGTCAACACCTACATGTGCACTTTGTAAGACCCCAAGCAAAGGACTCAGCTAGGGTGGCTTGGGCTCCTCACTCTGAAACTGTGAGATGATGAAACCACATGTCATTTTAAGCTGGTGGGTTCATGGTAGTCTGTTACCCAGCAATAAACCGTGAATAGAAATCTCTAACCAGATAAAACATCACACCAGCAGCTAGTAACAGAGCACTGCCTGCAGCCCACTCCCATGCTGAGCACAAGTGGGCTGCCCTCCCTGCTGTCTGGGAATTGCTGAAGACCCCTCCCTCTGACCCTCTGGGAATTGCTGAAGACCCCTCCCTCTGACCCCGGTTGCTGAGATGAGGCCACAAAGACAAGTAACTACTCTGCCCAGGGAGGTGCTGCTCCCCTAGGAAGGCGATGACATCTGTCCAGTCTGGTGCCAACGCAGGATGGCAGAGACCACCCCAGGGGACAAGCGCCCTTCTATTTCTCCCAGCCAATCTGGTAATGGCATGCAAATGACTCCATTCGCTTCCAGGCCAATTGAGAGCCAAGCCATGCGTTCTATCCGTCGCCTCCGGGAGGCTGCCCGCTCCCCCCACCCACACCCTGGAACAGAACACCTTGGCACCTAGTGCAGACCCCGGCCCTCTGCCCTTCCTCCTTCTGTGCTCTCCCTCTTGCCCCCTCTCTGCCTGCCCCATGGGGCACCAGCCCTTAATGCCTCTGCCGCCGCTCCTGCCTCACTGCAGCGGAAGCCTCATCCAACGTGACACCAGAGGGCAGGGGGACAGGGAAACCAGCTGAGGCTTTGGAATGTGCCATCCGAAGGCCCAGGGGATGAGGGTGGAGGACAGGCCCTATCCCCCTTACCCAGGCACCCCTCCCACTACAGGTACCCCAGGCCTTCCCACACAGGTTCATGGAGAGCCAGGAGACCTTCTGGCGATGAGCAAATCCTACAGTGCATCCCTAGGGCCTAGAGTCTCTTCATTCATCCCACGCCCCTCCCTTGAATCTGCCAGGAGAACAGCTATTCCCGAACCCTGAGACAGGCATCTGGCAACTAAATTTTCCCTAAGTAAACAGCCCAGGACTTCTGTGTTTCCCTGTCATCCTTCCCTGATCTCCTAGTCCCACCTTCCCCATGGACCAGGCAAGAAGGGAGCAATGGGGCCAGACGGGCAGTGAAGTTTCTGGGACCTGACCCAAGAAGAGCCTGAAAAACCCTATAGTTTCTCCTTTTATTAAGAGCAGAGACATAGCACCAGCCCTATCTCTGGGCACTTGAGAAACACAAGAGTGGAAGGGAGAGGAGTTGACTCCTCCGTGCAGGCAAAAGCACTTGCTGGGGTTGATTAAGCACCTTCGTGGCTTGTTCGTACGTATCCACAAATGTCCCGCCCTCCGAGACAGGGATCCCCAGTGCTCAGAGTCACAGCCACCCCCTCCAGGGCTCCCAGGTCCACACCAGGCATCTCCTCCTTCTCTGAGCAGAGCAGACCTCACACTTCCCCTGTGCTGGCACCGGCTGGGCCAGAGCCTCTCCAAGTGTGGCCTCCTGATAAAGCACCCCCGAGTCCCCTGGAGAGCTGGTGAAGATGCAGAGTTCCTGGCCCCTTTAATAAGTCCTTCAAGTGAATCTCATGCACACAGAAGTTTGCAGACGCACTGTCTCGTTTCTCTGCAGACCTGACTTGCCCACCTTGCTACCAGGTGAATACTTACCCAGAAAGAAAACCATCTAAGAGCAAGATTAGATGTTTGACCCACTTGTTAGGTGATGCGGTGGTTACTGGGCAATTTACTTAACCTCTGTAGCCTCAATTTCCGCAGATATAAAATGGGAACATCCACATTAGGGTGTTCTTAGAAAAATCAAAATAAACCTCTGTTCATTCCACAATTATTAACTGAGCTGAGACTCTGCCAAATGCAAAGCTTAAATCATAGTGTCTGTCGTCCTGGAGCTCAGTTTTGTAGGGGAAAAGCATAAGCAAAATAAAAAATGAAGGAAAAAACAAGAGCGTATCATATAATGTAAAAGACTGCACAAAGAATTAAAAATAAAGTAACAGCAGACTACCAAAGCCGATTCAAGAAGTAAATTGAATGGACCTCTATCTATGAAAGAAATTGAAATTGTAGTTAAAAATCTTCCCACAGAGAAAACTCCGGGGCCGGTAGGCCTCACTGGTAAATTCTACCAAACTTTAGAGAAATAAACATTACCAAATCTATATAAACTCTTCCAGACAATTAGGAGTTTTATTCAAAACTCGTTTTAAAAGGCTAATGTTACCCTGATACCAAAACCAGAGACACTATAAGAAAACCTGCAGATCTGAGATGCCTCAAGATGATAGATTCAAAAATCCTGAACCAATTTTAGGAAATTTATCCCAACAATATAGTAAAAAGACAATCTCAAAAAAGCAAGGGGAGCATATCTCAGGAATACAGAGTTGGCTTAAAATTTTAAAAAATCAGTGGATGTAACTCACCATGTTAACAGACTACAAAAGAAAAGCCGTAACGATCCTCTCCAAAGATGCAGAAAAAGGCATTTGACAAAAATCCCAACATCCATTCTTGATATTTAGTCTCGGTGAACTAGAGAGTAGGAAGGAACTTCCTCAAATGGATAAAGGGAACCTCCAACAGTGAATAGTAATGCAGCAGACATCCTATCTAATGGTGAAAGGTGAGAGAGGGCTCAGACCAGGGCAGGAGCCACACAGGTGGGAGGATGGAGAGAGGGTCAAGAGCACATGCTCGACGGTAGAGTGTGGGGTGGAGTCTGGCTCCTGCATCCCTGCCAGTCACTGGCCCTGGGGACCTGGTGGCTCTCTGATCTCTGCAGACCCCCCTCCGTTTTCTCCCCCGGCCAGCCCAGGCTGTCCACTACAAACTCAGTGTCACTCCAGCTCATCGTCCTGTGGTTGGGTACATCTGCCTCCCCTCTCAGGACAAAGACCTCTTTCTCCCACCCCAACGCCTAGTACTGTACCTGGCACAAGGCAGGTGTACAGTAAATGTTTGCTGAATAATAAATACATAAATAAATAACTGGTGATTTCACTAATTCATGACTGTGGAGCAAGGGAAACATTTCAACCTGGCCTAGCCTCAGTGGCAGACCTTCAGCCCCTCCCAAGCCCCAGCAGACCCCAAGCTCCCACCCTTCTTCTTCAGCAGCATCCCTGCCTGCTCTCCCTACCCAGAAGTTGCAACCACGTGGCAAGGACACGGGCAGTCGGTGCTGGCCGACTCCTGGCGGCCGTCAGCAGGCTCTGACCTAGTTTGGAACCGGCCAAGGTCGACACTGCCACAGCAAAAGCAGCTCCTCGGCTGGGCTTCCTGTGCCGGGTTCTGAAGCAGAATTCAGCTTCCCATGCCAGAAATTTGGTAGCACACTAGGGGCTCGGAGCCCTGTCTCCCCCTGTCCCCCAGGGAGGTGTGAGGGACATTGTGGAAGGAACAGGGAGGAGGGAGGACTCCTCGAGTCCATTGATTCGTTTACTAATTCATGCATTTTTCCAAACACTTTTTTTTGGTGGATTTTCCAATTATTAAATATCAGCAATGTAGGTCAAACACAGAGCTATTGTCAAGGGTCTCGAGGTAATTAAGACATTGTCTCAACCCTCAGTTACTCGCTGTCAAGAGTCAGGGAGAAACATCAATGAATAACCAAAATAAAAGCAGATCACAGTTAAATGAAAATGTGTGCCTCACTGGGTGGCATTTCCGTGGAAGAAGAGGCCAAGGGAGACCTCGTAGTGGAAGTGGATCTTGAGAGGGGACACAAAGGACAAGTAGCATCTTTCTAGGTGATGACGTTGGGTAACAATCTAACATGGTGGAGGGTCAGCACATGTCAAGGTCCAAGATGGGAGTGAGCATGCTGTGTCTGGGTTTGCCCTGGTTCCCACCACCAGAGCACAGAGGGAGCAGGGCAGAGCAGGGCTGACCAGGGATGGACCACAGGGACCGTGCTCAAAAGTTAGATGTGGTCCTGTTAGCAATGGGGAGTTATGGAAGGATCGGAAGCAGGGAGGAGACATGGTCAGCATTAGCCTGGTGGATGTGATATAGGGTTGGGGAGGAGGTCAAGGCTATAGGCAGACAGAGCAGACTGGAGTCTGGATAAGCAATGATGAGGCCTGGCGTAGCAGAACTGAAAAGGGAGGCTCCGGCCAGACCCCGGGAGCATAGCTAGGAAGGCCTTGGGAGGAGAGTAGGGCATGCGGCCAAGCCCTGCACCCTGGGGCTCAGCTTGCACCCAGCTCATGCTCTCTGCCCCCCCACTTTTCACTCCTTATTCTGGGTACCCTCAGAGCCAGGTGCCCCCCAAAACCACTTTCTTCCTCAGGGGTGTGGCTCTGTGCCCTCTCTGCTACCCCTCTGTGGCCCAGCCTTGTCATCCTCAACCTCATGCCGCACAGAGGGAAAGGGGGAGAGTTGCCGAGACAAAGCTGGAGCCGAGCCAGGCAGAAGGGAAACCACGCTGGTGCGCAGGGACCTGCTAGGAGTCCCTCTAGGACTAACAGAGCAAAATCTGAGTTCCTTCCCCATCGCAGTCTACCCTGTATCCAGGCTTCTGTTGGGCATCGCCTCTGGGCTGAGCTTACAGAGAGGGACTGATGGGTTCTCAAAACCCGGACTCTCCCCACCAAACCATGAAATGGGAGCCTGATCCCCTGGGAATGCCAGACAGATGTGTGAAGGGGTCAAGGCTTCCTTCACCCAGTCAAACCCTTGGTCCTTGGAAAAAGCTCCTCCCAAAGGCTGGGCACCCCGGAGGCCTGAACTGTATCCCCAGGGTCAGGAGTGCCACCAACTGTGGCAACCAGCAGGAGGAAAGGAGAGAGGGGCAGGCAGCTGAGCTCTTGGCTGGAGGGAGTGGGCCTTGAATGCCACCTAATGCAGAATGACACCAGGGCCCCATGGCAGCAGAAATGTTCCACGTCACGGTAACTGAGTCTGACATCTCCTCCCTGGCCCCCACAGCGGCGCCTTCCCTAGCCATCTCTACCCCTAGACCCAGGGTTCAGGACCATCCAAGGGGGGCCCAGTCCCACTGTCTCGGTAGGTTTCCCCGTGGGAGTGGGCCTGCCCCTGCACCAGCACGAGAGTGGAGACGGGGACTCTCCCAGGCCTGTGGGTTTGCTGTGACAGAGCCACACAGGCGTGGAAGAGACCAGGAGAAGACAGGTCTGCGGATACAACTGAGGCAGGTGAAGAAAGGCCATTAGGTATGATAGAGCCCTAGAAGTGATAGACCCAGGCCTCATCCCAGCTGGGACACTCACTCTGGGCAGGTCTCTTCACCTCCCTGAACCTCAGTATCTTCATTTATAGAGGCAGAAAATAATATGCCTACCACATAGGGGTTTTGTGGAAGACAAAGTGGACATCAATAGGAGAGCTCATTGAAAAGAAAATGCTAAGCAAAGGTCAGTCCAGGTTATGAAGAGATGAAGCTGGGTGCTGTGGCAGTATGAAAGGCAGGTCGGGGGCAGCCAGGCTAGGCGGGAGAGCCAAATTCTCTGTCCCGATGAACAGAGGTGGACATGGGGGCAGGGCTGAGACCGCTGTGCCGGTCTGGCTCTATCCCCACCCGGGGAATGGTCAGGGATCCAGAGTCTGGGGGTTCGCCCTCCCCAAGTCTTCATACCCTGTCCCTTCCCACAGTCTTTCTCACAAGTGAAGGAGCCAGCGGCAATCAGGCAGGTGCTCCAAGACCACAGACACCCCATCACTGAGACCATGCCCCTGGGACCTTTCTGATGGGAGGCTTTAGAATCACCTTGACCTTTAAGAACCCAACCATCCTTCTTAGGGAAACCATCCTATGAGTTAAAATACACCAAGTGGTCCTCGTAACATAGCTGAGTACCCAGGACATGTCCAGTAGAAACAGGGGCAGGAGGTATTAGCATTTGGACAGCCCTGCAGATGGCACAAAACATCTCCTCGTGTACCGACCTCCTTCATTCCCACAGCAACCCTAAGAAGTCGGTACTAAGTTATTATCCCCATTCTTCAAGTGAGGAAACTGACACTTGGAGACTGAAACCATTGCCGAATCTCACACAGCGGTCAGCAACAGAGCCTGGCTCCGAGCGCCCTCCCATGCCACTGTCACACCAGCCAGCGGAGACTGACTGAGCCCCTGCTCGGTGCGGGCGTCAGGGGCCCGCCGGTGAAGCAGAGATGCGCACCGCACAGGCCCTCCGGCACAGAGCAAGAACCGTGGTGCGCAGAATCACAGCCCCGCATACCAGGAAGGGGCTTGGGTGCTATCTTAACTCGGGTTCCACACTGCATAGACGAGGAACGCGAGGGTCAGTAAACATTTTCTGTGACACCCCGGAGAGTGAATATTTTAGGCTTTGCAGCGTATTATTCTTTGATTATTTTTTATTTTTTTTACAACCCACTCCTTTAAAAATGTAGAAACCATTCTAAGCTTGAGGGCTATACCAAATGGGCCGGCGGTGGGCGGGACTGGGTCCACAGGCTAGAGTTTGCCAACCCCTCTCCTAGGCGACAACACATCCAGCTGCTTCCTGAGCTGGGGTTCAATCAACCGACCAACCAACCAGTTCTTCAAGCATCTGCTGTGTTCCAAACACTGTGCCATGAGTCAAAGGGACATAGAATGTCACATAATCCATGGCCTAAGGTTGCCAACAGTAGGTGGGCAAGACAGACAGGTAAGGAATCCGTGTCACCTCCCATGTGATGGGAGGCTCTGCCGGACAGGACATCCGGAGCAGAGTCCCCTAGGTGCTGGACCCTGCATGGTGGCAGACATTAGTATCTACTTTTCCATGGCCCTTCCCGCCAGGTCTGTGTGTCACAAGCGGGCAACGACCTATGTCCATGCTCTTCACAACACCATCTCCAGCACCTAAGACAATGTCTGGCAGAGAGGAAGCCAGCAATATTTGCTGCATGAATGAATGAACAAGTGAGTAATGACAACCACAGAGCTACGGCTAGGGTGGGGTGGCTGGAGAGAGCCACCAGAGGAATCTGAGAGACTCAAGGCTTGTTCACCCTGTCCCCCTCAATTGTTGAACAAAGTGGGCTGATTGAGCCTAGAAATACAGCCCCAGGCACCAGGAGCCTTCTGCTCCATTCTCTCTCCACCCCCCTCTGTCCTCCCCCCACCCTGGGCCTCCGCTGACTCACAGCAGCCGCTAATCACACCCCAGTCAAGCATGCTTAATTAAGCCCCAGTTACCCACAGCTTCCTAGCAAGAGGAAAGATGGGACTCCAGTCGCGTGCCAGGCCAGAGGGGGCTGGGCCGGCTGTGGGACGGTGGGGAGACGCATGCAGAAGGCAGCAAGTCATCCCCCAGGGAACCTGCTGTAGAAATGGTAATAGTAATAAATAATAATGACGACACAGTCCCTACTCTATGCCAGGCAGGGCTCTAACGCTTTCTGTGTATTACCTAAAGCCTCTTTGTAGCAGATTTGTGACATGGATCCATTTTACAGGTGGGGTAAGTGAGGCTCAGAGAAGCTACATGACTTGTCCAAGGTCACACAGCCAGGAAGTAACAGAGGTGAAAGGACTCCCCTTTTCCTGTTTTCCATATTCAGAGATGGGAAGGGCTACCAGGTCTAGAGCCTGACTCCACTGCCCAGTGGCCTGGGCTCCTTCAGGTAGGTAAGCATTCTGGCTCACACACAGGGGTGCAATTCCATTTCTAACTCAGCTCACACCTGTCATGCGCCTATGATGTGTCACGAGACCCTGGACAGAGACAGAGTCCCTCCCACAGGGAGCTTGCAGACCAGGGGGGCAACCATGCACGGCCATGGTGGGGACAGGGTTACAAATACAGCAGTAAGTGCACACCCTGGCGCCTGGGACAGAGGCCGGGGTAGAAAAGTAGCCTTTATGGAATACCTCTTAGTACCAGACCCCAAGGTTATCACACTCCTTACTTGGCCTTCAGAACCTATAATCGCACGTGTTAGGGGGCCCTCTCGCTATTGCTACTGGTGTGAGTGATTACTCCCCATGAGACCATATGCTCCACAACACGAACCAGGTCTCCCGGAGTCTGACCCAGTGCCAGACATAAAGTTGGTGCTCAGTAGGCATTTTTAAATAAGTGAGTGTACAAAACCTATATCCCCCCCAGGGGAACTTGCAGTCCTGGAGAGGAAAGAGAGGTGCGGCCAGACAGTTGCAATTTGGTGTGATGACTGCAACAGGACTGAGAAGACACAGGGTGCCTGGGAGCAGGGAGGGGCATCCACCTGTGGCAGGGCAGCTGGGCGCAGGATCCCAGAGAGGCAGATATTGCAGCCAGGTCCTGAAGAGAGAGTGGGAGCTTCCTGGGAAGATGGAGGTCCTCAGACCTGAGAGCACGGCCCTGGAGAAGCACGGAGGTGTTACCACCATAGCTCTGTTAGAGAAGCTCGAAGCAGCTTCATGAGGCTGAATTATGGGTGGAGGTGGGCATGGGGAGGGGGATCAGAGACACTGCTGGAGAGGGGCTGGACCAGATCTCAGAGAATGTGTGGAAGCAGATGAGCTTGGGGCAAGCAGACCAGCCAGGAGGCTGGTGAAGGATGCTGAGTGTTCAAAGGGAGCAGAAATGGTGAGGATAGCAGGTGGGCAAGAAGGAGAAAAGGGACAGTGAGTGCTCACGGAACTCAGGGACCATGTCTCTGTGAAAGGAGAAAGGACACATGAGCTCATAGAGTCTCAGCCTTCTCCCACAGGAGATGGTCCACCCGGCAGGATCATTGTGAACCTCCACAGAGTCAGGGAGTCTAAAGGGCCATGCAGGGTCCCACTGGCCGTAGATGGCTTTTCCCTCAGCGCCTTGCTGTCCCTTTATGCCACGGTTTACCCCTCAGAATCACCCAGCAGAGCCATGCTCAGAGGGAAAGAACACTGCTGGGATAGGAGCAGTCTCCTGGGCTTCTAGCCACACCTGTGTGCCCCAAATGTGCGTCCTAGCAGAGCTGTGGGGCGACCTGCCCAGCGCAAGGCTGCCCCCTCCATAGGACTCCAGGTCCCACGCCGATCAAACCTGCTCCAACCTCACTGCTCATTCAGAGTCTTCTTTCTGAACCAAAAAAGCAGCACATTTACTCATTTATTTCACAGAGCCCAGGGAGAAAACAGAAGCCACCCTAGGCCTTTCAACCAGAGGGATTTAAATCAGGGATTTGGTTGTAAAGTAACCAAAGAGGCAGGACACCCCAGAGATGAACAACAGCGGGAAGCCACCCCCTTCTACCACCTTCTGCTAGAAGGAGAAGGCAGTGCTCCAGGAGCCCAGGAGCTGAGACCACCCCCACAGAAGCTGGAACCGCCACAGGCCAGCCAGAGGGAGCTGGCAGCAGCAGGCAAAGAGGAGACACAGATGCTGCAGAGACCTGGCTGGTCTTCCAGCCACCTTCTTCCTCCACCTTCTTCCATTGCCCCTGATTGGCTGGACCTATGCAGAAGCCAATAGGTCTGGGAAGCGTAGTTCTCTGTGCCACAAACATGAAAGAGAAAGGCAGGAAATAGATCTGGGAACGACTGGCAAATGATCAGCACACGCATTCATTCTTTTACTCGCCCACCCATTCAGTAAACACTGGCTGAGCACCTAGGTGCTGGGGCGATCGTGACAAAGGAGAACTCTGGTTCCTGTCCCCACTCAGTTGAAAGTCCAGTGGCACCTGGTCTGGAACCCCCTCCACACCCACAGCACCTACTCAACTGGCCTTGGTAGGGGGCTTGGACTAGATTTGCGGGGGTGCCCTGGGAAGCTTCTAGTGTGCAGAGTAGATGGAACCGGGCTCTGCTTAGGCTGTGGATTTGGAGGAGCAGGAGCTCAGCGGCTCTGCCTCCTCCCCAGCTGAAAGCTCACAGCTCAGAATGAAATGTCTCCAAAAAGGGAAGAAAACCCTGAAATCCCACTGTTTGTCTTTGGAGCCTGGGAAGCGCGGATCTAATGAACATGAAACGTGCGGGCTGCTCAGAAGTTGTCTTTGAAACCTCCCCAGGCCGGCTTTGTCAAGGAGCAGCATTGCCTTTCAAAGCTGCCTGGCTCCAACTTCCCTCTCCTCCTTCCTCGGTAGCAGGCAGCAGCTAATTAGCCAGAGATGTTAAACGCTCCCTAATTCCTCGGAGAAGTCCCCAGGCTTCCGGGGGGAATGGTAGCAGGGCTGAAAAGCTGAGTACTTCCACTCCTCCTACCCCCCAACCCCGTGCCAGCCCCTCCTCTGCCAGCATGCTCCCAGCTTTGGCCCTCCTGGGTCTCCTCCTCCTCCTGCCAATACCCTCACACTGGCCTGTGCAAAAAAACACACCTCTGCTTCCTGAGGTCTTGTCATCTGGAGTCTCGAGGCCACCTCTTCCAAGAAGACTCCCTAGATATACCACGTGAGTAATGACCAGGCATGCCCTAAGTCTTTACCCTCTTCGGGGTCCTCATGCACACCCCTCCCCATTCATACAGACCCAGGGGGCTGCCCTCATTGCCCACCATTCAGTGCAACCTTCCTGAAGAAAAGGGGCTCCAAGCAAGCCAGTCCCTGAGTATTCATGCCAGCCTAAGGGAAGGAGAGGCAACAGACAGGAACATTCCAGAACTTCCTCATACCAACATTTACAAACAGGTCACCCAGAGTCATAGCCTGAGATGTGGGTAAGACACACCCCTCTCTGGGCCTCAGTTCCCCATCTGTAAGGCAGGAAGGTTGTCCTAGTCCCGGGCACCAGAATCACCTGGAAGCTTCCGCCTAGAGCACAAGCCCCACCCTCAGCTTCCGGACTCAGCCGGACTGGGGCGGGGACTCTGGAGAATTCGCATTTCTAATGAGGCTGCAGGTGGTACTCCCACCTCAGGGACCACACTGGAGAGCAGATCAGGAGATGGATGGATTTTAAGCTTGTCAAAGATCCAAGGGGTTGCAGCAAGCTCATTCACTCAAGGGGCATGTGGGAGTGGTGATGGGAGCTGGGGGATGCTGAGTATGCCGGCCCCCAGCCCCCACCCACCGTACCCTGAGCACCCTGGCTTAATCAGTGTTGTTCGTGTGCCTGCCCAGGCAAGAGTTGGTCAGGACCAGGGTTCTATGCTTTAACTGTAAGTGTTTTGAAACCTGTCAACTAGATTAGCAGTCAGGGCGGTCCCTTCCAGCGCTGACGTTCCAGGGGCCCTTGCTCACCCCAACATCCTCTCTTAGGCTTCTTCCACCTCCCACTTTTTTCTGACAGTCAGGGATGGGGGCAGCAGGAACAAGCCTGAGGATTCAGGTCTTTACTCTTAGAAGGACTGTGGGAATGGTGGGGAGGCTGGCAAGTGCCCAGGTCATTGTCATCAGGAGTCACGTTTCAACCTAGAGATGCACCTCAAAGTGGTGTGGGGTTTGTGTGTGTGTGTGCACAAGCACACACATCTGTGCTTGTAGCCTCCACTCTGCGAAAGGTCCCAGGGCCCAGATGAGCTGGAGAAGTTCCTGGAAAACATGGAGTAGCTAAGCTGCATTTGGATGTGTGCATGTGTGTGTGTGTCTTCATGTTTGCATGTATGATGCCTGTGCATATAAATGAGTTAACTGAAAGAGATTTTAATTGAAATGATCAGGGTGTAGACTGATTCTAAATAGAGCAGAAGTCTCCTAGAATTTCAACATTTTGGAACGAAACCAAAGATCATCAGTTCCAAACCTCTCGCACATCTGATGAAAAACGGAGGCTCCCCTGAAGTGGGCACCAGGGTTCCCCTACTCGTGGGTCAGTGCTCACTGCCCCCACCATGTGGGTGTCTAAACCTCTCCCACGCACCAGAATGACGTCAACTGAAAGCAATGAAATATCATGGCCAATGGACAAAAATGTTCACAGAAAAGGATCCAAGGCAAATAAATCCCTTCCCGGCCCTGCCCGCCCCCACCCACAACGCCATGCCTCCACTGGGGCTCCTGGGGAGGCCACTTGCAGGAGGGGACCTGCCCAGCCCTACAGCCCGGCTGGGGGAGCCTGCAAAGACAGCAGTGAGGACAAAAACAAGAGGCAGAAAGAGCCCAGACCTGTTAAAGATTAATGGGGTTCTCTGGGACCCAGGGATATGCAGGGTTTGGAGAGAAAGAAAGACCAGTTGAGAAGCAGGGGCGTGTGTGTGTGTGTGTGTGTGTGTGTGTGTGTGTGTGTGTGTGTGAAGGAGACACACAACAGAGAGATTATCACCCTGGGAGTGTGTTTGTGCAAACCCAAGAAAAGCCAAGAGACCACAGAGCTCTATACAGGCTGAAGAGGAGTGCACACACACACACACACACACACACACACACACACAGACTGGATGAGGGTGGGGCTGGGAACAGGAGAGCCCAGGTGAGTGAAGGAAGTGAAGCCCCATCAGCACGAGCCAGGGTGCCCGCCTGTTTGTGTCTGAGGGTCTGTGTGACCCAGGACGACAGCGTGTCTGTGCATGTGCGTAGTCGGGGCAGGCCCCGGGGGCCTGGAGGGACAACGAGGAGGACAGGCCGTGGCATTCCACAGCCAGCAGCCCATGGGACCGGACACCACTCACCGGGGTGCTCTCAGGCCCCCAGGAGCCCCTTCCCCTGCACAGCCTCCCCCTGCGGCTGTGCTCAGGTTCTCTCCTGCCTTTACCTCCTACGCTCACCACCCCACCCCTCCACCCGGGAGTCTCCTCCCTCCTCCCCAGGGGTGAATGTCCCTGGCATAGGACAGTCTCCAGCCCGGGACAAGTCTCTGCTCTCCGTATAGCAAACCACCAGATACCTGCCTGCCCCCACACCCACTTCTGTCTCCCAGCGCCAGGCACAGGCCTTGAGTTACACAAGCCACCATACGAGTTTGTCTCTCCCTCTTCTAGTGTGTGACCTTGAACAAGTTACTTAGGCCTTTCTAAGTCCTACTTCATTTGGTTTAAAAAAAAAAAGAAAAGAAAAGAAAAGAAAGGGTTCCTGAGAGAAACAAAGGAGATAACATAGATGAAGGCCCCAGCACAGTGCCAACCATTAAGTGGTTACTAGTACTTTCCAGTGTCTCTGGCTCGTGCAGAGGGCAGAGGAGGACAGACCCATGCCTGCCTCCAGAGTCCTGATAACTCAGCTCTTGCCCTCAACGTGCATTCCCACTTAGCAAAGCCAAAGTTCTGCAGAGAACTGGATCCCCTCCCTGCTCCCCCACACTGGCACTTGAAAGCAATTTAGTGCCCATCGGTGGTCCCTCTCATAGGTCCCTTGGGGGTTGAGCCCCCACTATCAATAGTGATCAAAGGATTCCCCCAATCGCATACTGTCCTCTCCCTGAAAGAAAGGATCTCAAATTGCTACAGCCGTGTGCATCTTATGGTATTTCCGTAGCACAGACCCATGCCAAGGAGCTTATAAACCTGGCCTTTTATCCAGGCTCTGTGTCCTTATCACACCTCAGTCATGGCCAACAGTATCAACAGTGCTGGCACGGGCAGGACTCTGCCCAAACATGTCCCCTCCTGGAGGACAGGAATCCCAGGGGAGGAGCTGAAGCTGGCTCCTCGGGGCTCCTGGGGCAGGAGGCCAGGGCATGGGCAGGAGATGACTCTGGCAGGGGTAGTTCTGGCCAGAAGAGAGAGCAGGACATTCCAGGAACCAGCAGAGTAGAAGCATTTCCATATTCACCCTCCTTACCTCCTCCCTGCAGTGACAGAACAGTCCCCAGACCCCCACCCCGCCCTCAGGGCTTCCAGGGACAGAGGAGGCCTGGGAAGAGGCAAAGACAGGGTAGGGAATTCAGGGATTTGGGCACTCATTGCAATTCCTTAATCCTGGACAGAGGGAACCAGGAACAATGGCAAGATTGAGGGCTCTGTGTGCAAGGGAGCCCTCACCCTTGGCACCTGATGGGGAGGAGCCAGACAAAGGGAGGGAACTTCCTCCAAAAGGCCCTTCAGAGACCCCCCTATCCCTCTGCAGATAAACAGGGGCCAGTCGTGTCCTGCTCATCAGGACCCTGTGGCCAAATCTACAGGAGTCACACCATTCACTCCCTCCCGCAAAACCCATTTGTCCAAATTACAAATGTGTAACATGGTTCATTCATTCTTTGCTTCAGAGAGCTGGTATAGCCCCCCAACTAAAAGCATGGACTCTGGAGCCAAACCAGATGGGTTGAATCCCAGCTCCTCTGGCTGATGGCTGTGTGACCTTGGGCAAGTTACTTAACCTCTCTGTTCCTTGGTTTCCTGATCTGTAAAATAGGGATGATATTAATAACTACCTCATAGGAGTGTTGTAATTCCCATGGTGAGCTGTCCCAACACAAGCTCCATTCACAGGGAGCTTACATTTTAATGAAGGAGACAGGTATTCAATAATCACCAAAAAAAAAAAAAAAAAGCAGGGGAGGGGGTGCCTGGGTGGCTCAGTCAGGGGAGCATCGACTCTTGGTTTCTGCTCAGGTCACAATCTCAGGGTTGTGAGATCGAGCCCTGCCTTGGGTTCCACAGTCAGCGCAGGGTCTGCTTGAGAGTCTCTCTCTCTGACTCTGCCTCTGCACCTTCCCCCACTTGCTCCCTCTGCAAAAAAATAAATAAATAAACAAAATATTTTTAAAAAACTGAATACTTACAAGTTGTAATAAGAGAGATAAAGCAAAGCATAGAGAAGTCTTAGAGCATGGAACAGGGAACCCAATAGATTTGCCGGTAGGGAAGGTGCTTTCAGGGCTGAGGTTTATCTCGCTCTTCCCCTCTGAGCCTGACCACCCTGAGGGCGCCCCTGACCTTCAGCAGATGCCCACCAAGGTTGGAGCCTGTCTGCGCCCTTCACGGGGCTGGCTGCGGTGGAGTCTCAGCTCGCCCTCTGTGGGAGAAGCCCAGGCAGGGCCGAGGCCCCATCGCCTGCTCCCACCACCGCCCCACTTCTGGACCTGGGGTAGCCTGGGAACAGAACCCCAAGTCCTGCTCGGATTCCTTACATTGTCCAGCCGAGAGCAGACACTCTTCCTGTGGAATTTCCTGGCATACTCTGGTTCTGAAGGTCACGGCCATTTGTCAGGTGGCCTTCCTTCACCCTTAGAGACTGTCCTAAATCTGATCTTCAGCCGGGAAGCCAAAGCAACGTACTGTGCCAGGTCCTTTACAGTTCGGCTCGCACGTGTATTCCGCTGTCTCGTGTAATCACCACAGCATCTCTAGGAAGTTGGCCTTGAGATTATGGTCAGACCAATTTTGTAGATAAAGAAACTGAGGCTCCCAAAGGTTAAGCCACTTTCCCAAATCACACATTCCTATTAGTGGAACACCCAGGACTCCAACCAAGGCCTGCTTGACTCTGGACGCTGCAGTCTTAAAACAACATCATCTGGTCTTTTTAATAACATGAGTAATAATCATTCGTGTAATCGCTAACATTTAGAGCACACTGACTATGGCAGGGACCACTGTAAATTAAAATCACTCAACCGCCATGATAACCCTCTGAGGTAGGTGCTATTGTTAATCGCCTGTTACAGGTTGGGAAGCTGAGGCATAGAGAGGTTAAGCCAGGGGCCCAAGCCCAGTTAGATGAGTCCTGAGGCAAAGACACCCAGATGAGAGTCGTCAAATGGTGGAGCTGGGAGCAGACTTAGCAGTCCCGGCCTGAAGGTCCAAAGGAAGGGACAGACAATGGGTCGCTGTGAAGCCACCTGTGCCTGGGCAGAGCCTGTGCTGCTCCCCATGCTGCCTCTCTCTTCCACCTGTCTCCAGATATCAGCTTCCCTTGGACCTTGCCCTCCACTGCCCTCCTGTCTCCCCCATGCAAACCAGGACCTGCGCACGGCTTTATCCGGCTCTGTCTCCCGTCAGCCCTGGACATGCCACCAGGCCCTTTGACCTGTCGCCAGCCCCAGCTGATGGCTGGCTCAGAAGCCTTGGGCAAGGTGGCCCCTCCTCTCCACTTGGGTCTTTCTCCAGAAGGCAACTTCAACCCAGTACACTGGGCCTATCCTTAAAAAAAAAAAAAAAAGACCCCAGCACAAAGTGGGGACAAGTGGTGTCCCTTGCAGTGTCACATATGTCCTGGATGCTCCTGCCCCCCTTCCAGAGAAGCCTCTGCCCTCCTGGAGCCCCTTCATGGCCAGCCCTCTCTCCACGGTGCCTGGGCCCATCTCAGCCTTCCTCACAGGGCACGGGGTAAAGGACAAGGGCAAGGGGGCAACGGTTAAAGTCCGGCAAGGACCCCAGCAGCGGGAGAATTATTTTTGCTTTTGTCCCTGCGCCCAGAGCACCGACCTGCCACTGCCCCCAGAATGCCAAGAGGTCCCTACGACTCTGGTCTGCACACTTCCTGAGAGCTTAGTCCCTTTTTCCCTGGGGACAAAACCAGGGGAAGGGTTTGTTCAGGAGTTGCCCATGGTGGGGAAGTGGGAAGCCGTTGCCTCTGGCTGGGTGATGCAGGAGCACACAGGGAGAGGAGACGGGCATAAGCAGGAGCAGGCCCAGCAGCCTGCTGCCCACCCCGCAAGGTGACTTGCTATTGTCCCTCTCCCTCCCTCTCCCCCCCCACCCCTGGGCTTGATTCTCCAGAAGCCTCGTGTGGAGGACCGAGCCACACAGGAAGAAAAGGAGCCCGGTGTGCGGCTAGGAGGGCCCCACGGCCCAGAGGCTGGCTCTGGGGTCCCTGGGGATGGGAAAGCAAGGCCTGTGGGGAGTTGGAGAGGGACCGCAGATTCTGCGGAGGTGATGCCCTCCCTCCCAGTTGCTCAGAAGCATCTAGACAAGGCCTTGTGCTGAGCTGGCATGTTTCTGCCTCCCAGCTGGACCACAAAATAGAAGGAAACATCTATAAACTTCCTGAGCCGCCTCTGTGGCCGGAAGCCCTGCCAAGGGGCTGCTGGTTCCCCCTCTAATTGGTCTTAATTTCCATGATTTGCAGGTCCCAGGCTCACTGAGCGCCCATTCCCCATCGTGATGGATGGGCAGGAACAGTCGGCCTGGTGAGCCAGCCCCTGAGGGCGCTGGGCTGATCTAGCAGGGTCCTATGGGGTGCAGGGCAACCCGGTCCTCCACCCAGACTCACCCAGAGCCCCGGGCCCTAAGCCCACTAGAGCACGATCCTTTCTCCCAGTTAACCTCCGTGGGACAGGGCCCCTCCCTTCACACACACAGCAATAGGATGTAGAAAGAGAACAGGCTTAGACCCGGGGCTCAGACTAGAGATCTGTCCCATCCTCCTGAGAGCCCCTCCCAGGGCCCGGCACATAGTAAATGCTCAGTATGTTGCTTCACGGCTTGGCTGATCTCAGGGGACCTGACCTTACACCATGTCAAGCTTGGATGTCTTCTGTCACCTGCTCTCTGGTCCTGCATTTGTCACAGTGACTAAAGTATTAAGTCTGGTGTTGGGCTGCCTTAGTCTGAATCCCAAATACATTGGTCCTGGCAAGGTAATCTTGGGCAATTACTTAGCTTCTCTGTGCCTCAATTTCCTTATCTTTAAAATGGGGGGTAATAGCATTACCTGCTTCATTGCCTCATTATATAAAAAAGTATGCTCTGAGAGCAGAATAATGGATCCCAAAGGTCTCCATGCCCTAATTCCCAGGACCTATGACTATGTTACATTATGTGGCAAAGGGAATTTGTGGAGGTGTTTAAAGTAGCCCCTTGAGATGAAGAGATTATCCTGGATTGTCCAGGTGGGCTCAACCTCATCACACAAGTTCTTAAGAGCAGACAGTTTTTCCCAGCTGGGTTAGGAAAGACATGTCAGTGGAGGAAACCCCAGGGAGAGGCAGTGCTGCTGGATTTGAAGACAGAAGCAAGGGACATAAGCCCTTCCATAAGTGGAAGCTATAAAAGGTAAGAAAATGGGGGCGCCCAGGTGGCTCAGTTTGTTAAGTGACTGCCTTCAGCTCAGGTCATGATCTTGGGGTCTTGAGATCGAGCCCCGCCTCAGGCTCCCTGCTCAGTGGGAAGTCTGCTTCTGCCTCTCCCTCTACTGCTCCCTCTGTGCTCTCTCGCTAGTGCTCTCTCTCAAATAAATAAATACAATTTTTTTAAAAAGGTAAGAAAATGGGATCACCCCTAGAATCATCAGAAAGGACTACAACCCTTCCTGCACCTTAATTTTTAGCCCAGACCTGGGTGGGACTTCCAACCTACAGAAGGACGAGGTAAATGTCTGTTGCTTTAAAGCGCTAAGTCTGTAGTCATTTGTTACAGCAACAACAGGAAACTCATACATCCTAGAGCGTGAGCACTTAGAACCGTGTCTGGCAGGCGGTCAGAACTCAATGTCAGCTCTGTGCTATCAGTATTTTTGTCATCACCACTGTGCTAATACAGGGCAGAGGACACAGTGTTGCTTCCCTCCACTTCCCGGTGCAGCTGCCTCCCCAGCGAGACCCTCGCAGAGCCGGGGTCACACTCACTAAGTTTCGGAGAGTGAATGCAAGGCACCCAGGGAGTCCGGAACCATGTCACTTGGCACAGCCACCCTGTGAGCAAGAGACAGATGATTGGCTTCCCTGTGTTCTCTTTCTTTTAAAGAACAGCAGTGGGGACCCCCACCCCAGCCGGGAGAGTGGGGTGTGCTCACCTGGTCTGGTTACGAGGGCACGCCTACAGTCGCCCCTGCAGAGAGAACAACTCTGGGGCTTAATGGCACCTGTTTCACCCTCACACCCCAGGATAGGCCTGGCCACTCTCATGGTTTGCCATCCCAAACTTGTCCCTGGCTGGAGGTGGGATGGCCGAGGTCTCCAGAGGCCTGGTCTGTGATCAGCAGTGGGTTCCCCCACAGAAAGGGCTCACTCCCACGTCCACTCAATCCCAGCTGCTCCCCCAGCCAAGTGAAAGTGAGGCTCGCCCCTTCTCCGATCCCTCCAAGCCTGCATACGTCCCCTTTCTCCTCACCCCCAATTTTCCCCCTTGGCAACATGCCACACTCTCCCTGGATACTGAGAGGCCTCAGAAATCTGTCCCTACTAGATCTCCTTCTCAAGAGCCAGTGAGGCCCAAATTGGTACCACACATAGTCTTCAGCATCGGACCAGACTGAGCCCAGTACAGACACCAGACTGCCCAACGATGTCCACAGAAAGCCCCATCTCAGGGGACAAGGGCACAGGGAGAGCCACTGCTCCCAGGGACACCCTGACCTCAACCCCAGGGCCCATCCCATGTGGCCACCGGCTGCCCGCCAAGACCTGCCCTCCTACACCCCCACCCCCCAGCCTCCCTTTCTGTCTGCAGATCAGCTTCCTGTGGGCACTTGCCCACTGCTCCCTGTTCAGCATTCATGGGCAGTTCATGGGCCATGGAGCCTCCTTCTCTTCCTCCCCCTAGGCCCCCAACCTACAGTCTCACTTTCTGATAGAGAAATTCCCTTGAACACCATCACCCCAACTCTGACCAACCATAGGGAGCAGATCTGGGTGGGCACCTTACAGAGTCACCACTGACCCATGTGGTACCTCTGCACAAATTAGGAAAAAGTGTCCCTTTGCCCAGGTGGACGCACGCCCCACCACCATGCAGCCTGGTGATAAGAGCTTTGGCCGGGTTTTAGCACCCATTTACAACTTGGCAAGCTGACCTTGCACAATGCACAACCTGTCCACCTGTGCAGAGCAGCTCTCTTGGACAGACTGCAGAGAGTACACCCACCAAAGGGGCCTGATGGACCCCCAAGTCTTAACCCCTCATTTTCAAAGTGAGAACGTGGACACCCAGAAGGGGAGGGTAATTTATCCAAGGTCACACCTCAAGCCGGGGGCAGACCCAAGGCCAAAGATGCAGATGTCCTGATTCCCAATCTTGTGCCTATTCCCTCAGCTACTCTACGCATGCCTCACTCTTGGGGACAGATGGCCAAGCCAAGACAGCAGGAGAGCAGTGCCGTGGGAAGCCTTCCTGCACTAATTACAAGAGAAGTGATAACCTCACCCCAAACTCTGTCTAGACATAAAACTGAACATAAAACTCTCTGAACCGTGTACCACCTTACCCTTGGCTGGTGTGGAACGTAAATATAGATTATCCCCATTCATTTCCCATCCACCAACCACACTTATCCTATGCTGCATCACTGTGAATACGGCCCCTATGCCCATCTAGGTTGGATGTCTTAATTTCTTGTCCAGAGTTCCCACTACCTTCCAATACCACTGAGCCAGAAAAGCTGGAGAAGATAAACACACACACCTTTTCTCTCTGTCTCTCTGTCTTTCTGGGTGGTGTCTGCGATTACAATATGGCGATTAAGCTCAGGCAGAGCCAGACCTCCTGGTTTTGAGACCCGCCTTTGCCATTTCTTACCTATGAGATTTCAGGCAGGGCCTTAACTACGCTTTGCCTCAGTTTCCTCTTTAACACAATTAGATTGCATCATGCATGACTTCACAGAGGTTATGAAGATCATGAGAGTGGGTGTTTGTACCACACTTAGCACAGGGCCTGGCTAATAGCCAGCACTCAGCAAACACTGGCTGTAACTATATTGGGCTGCTGTCTCTTAACACCTTATCCTGGCCCTGTTTTCCTGAAGTTGGGGGTGAGGGTAGGGGAGGGCACTGTCTAAGCTGCCTGGCATAGTCTCCATCTCAGTATTCCAACTGACAGAGCAGGGGTGGATTAGCTTGGTAAGTAGTGAGCTCCCTGTCACTGGGAGCAATCAAGCAGGACCAGATGAGCATTTGGCAGAGATGTGGCAGAATGGGGTAGGAGATCAGAGAGGTCTCTTCCAAAGTCCCTTCGAACTCAGATAGACCAAATATATGAATAAACCCACATCTCTGGGCACCCACATGGGCACAGCCTTGCCCACAAATGGGGACACACATACAAGGGTACACTCTCCCCAACAGCTTCTGGGACTAGGAGGGAGTGTCTCCAACCTGGCAAGTCAGTAGCCTGGCCCAGCCCCTCCCCCAGCACCCCGCAGATTTCTATGTACACACTAGTGTGCAGGTGGCAAGCAGGAGCTTCCAGGGAGGCACAAGTGGGATTTCAAGGAGCCTGTTTCCTGCCACTCCCAGTTCTCTATTTACAGGCACCACCTGCCAACCCCCACACCATCACTGCTGCCCAGCTCTGCAACTCTCAGACAGGATGGGGGCAGGGACCAGGAGCTGGGCAAGGCAGGGTACCTGGGACAGTCCTCTAAAGGGTCAGGGTGCCCAGGATTCGGATACAGTGAGAGGTAAGGATTTCCTTATCAGCGAAGTGATGAAGCCTAGTTTGCAGAAGGGTCAGGAGCCCCGCCTCCAGCCCAGGCAGCCCAGGCTCAAATCCAGTTCCACTCTCCAGGAGTCGGCCAAGAGGCGAGACTCAGCGAATCCTCACCAGCAGAACTCTTCCTGCCCCTGCCTTCTCCCGTCTCCCACCCCACCGCACACGGCCCCCCAGCACTCCTCTGGGTGCCGTGTGCCACCTATAAGTCATTCTACAGAGAGGACCCGTGCTGATAAACCAGAGCAGCCGCCCAGCCAAACCGCCTTATCAGCCCGGGATGCATTACTGCGTATTTGTCTCTGCAGCAGCTGTGACAGCGGTTCTTCGTTCCTAACAATATTGGCTTTGCCTGGTATTAAAAAGGGCCCCTAAGTGCCACGTACATCTTTGCTGGGAGAGGACAGCACGGGGCGGGGTGGGGGGGGAGAGGCCGATGGGGAGATAGGCCAGCCTCTGGGATGAACCAGTCCCTGGGGATTCGTCTAGAGGTGGTTGGTGGTTGCAGAAACTGGGGGGACGGCAGAGAAGGAAAAGGGGGCTAGGCGCAGAGCTTTCCCCAGGTCACGTCGCCCAGCTCCACAGCTGCCTCGCCCTCCGCCCCCCCAAGAGAGCGGGGCGCTGCAGGAGGCGGGGCGCGCGCGCGCGCACGTGTGTGTAAACGTATGCGCGCGCACGCGCGCGCGCGCGCCCCCTCCAGCTTTCCTACCACAGCCCGGCTCCTCTTCCCTATCAATGGCCTCTTTGTGACTGCAGAAGACCGGAACGACGACACGAAGTGCAGGGGGAGGGGTGGGAGGCCGCCTCGAGGACACCGGGCGGGCGCACAGGACCCCGACTGCTGCCGTCGGGGCCAGGGCTCCCCGGAACCCGGGAGAAGCGCGCTTCCCCGAGGGTCTGCACGCTCTGGAGTTGGAGAAAGGGGCCGAGAGGGCGGTGGCCGGGGCCTCCCCACTCCGCGCTGTGGGGCAGTCACTGTACCCTTAGGCCTGGAAAGATGGGGACGCGCTCTCCCCCGGCCCCAGGCCCGCTAGGTGGCGCTGGGCAGTCGTGCTCCTTCAACCTGCGGGCAGCCCAGGCGGCAGCCTCGAGGTCACCAGCGTACCTGGAGGTGGGCTGCGATGGCAGGTGCCTAGGCAGGGACTTGCGAAGTGGAGGAGGGAGAAAGGAGCAGCATCTCTCCCTCCTTTAGGCACGTGTGTCGGATTTCTTTTGCTCTCAGTTCAGTTGCGTGTCCTCTTGAATCTTGAAGGTCTACACCCCCAGTCCACCAGAAACTCACAATCTCAGACAGACAAGAGATACTCACAGGAAAAGTTACTCCAAAGGCCAAATGAGAAGTACAGCCAGTGCTCTGAATTCAGAAACAAGCATGGAATAAGGCACCACAGACCTCTGGGAGGGCTTGTCTTGACCATTCTACTCTGAACGGATCAGATGGGTGAAAGTTAGGCTTTCCTTCTGGTGCCAGGCACTGGGCTAGGCTCCCAGCATTCACTTGTGGCCAGGCAACCATCCCTGCCCTCAGAGAGTTTGGGGACTAGAGAGGGAGAACAGCATCAGGCAGATAACTAAACAAATAACTCACTTCAGCCGTCCTAAGTGCACAGCTATATAAAGACATAGGGTGGAATATTCCAGTCGCCCTGGGCCACCTGACCAGTCCTAAGCAGGGTTAGAAGTAGGCAGGTTGCATTATGAAAAACATGAGCCCACTTCCCCTTAGTCCAAAGTAAACATAAAGTTGCCTAACATCCAAAGCGCAATCCAGGTTATGGTGCCTTTTTTCCTCTAAGGAAACTGAGAAAAGAATCAGCATTCACCGAGCGCCGAGTTCTATGTGCCAGGCATGGTGGGTGTCTTCTCAATCTTCACTCTGTGGGGTGTACGTGAAGCCCACTGTACAGAAGAGGAGACTGAGTCTCGGGGTGGTTAAGAGACCGGCCAAAAGTGCCAAGAGCTAGTTTGTGGCAGAGCTAGGATTCAAACCCACAACTGCCTAAGTCCGAATCCCACACCTCTTCTGCTGGAAAGCACTGCCTCTGGGACTCTTTCGGGATTCCCAGCTGCCAGCTGAAGCAGGGAGTATAGGGAGAAGGAGAAAGGGGCAGAGCAGGCCAAGGAGTCACCAGATTGGAGCCCCCGTGACCACCCCCCATTCTTCACAGCCAGCCCTTTCTGAGCCTCTCCTGACCAAACCTCCATCCACTTAGCATTCTGCTCAGTTTCCACTCCGCTCCAACTCCAAATGTTTATCAACACATGCTGTAATGTAATCAGCTCCTGGGAAAATACACACCAGGTAACGGATGCTGACAAGAGTGTCAAACAGATGTCCCCTCCCTGCCCGTCCCTCCCTCCCAGCCAGAGCCGGCACACCCAGGAGGCTGGGGGAGTGCCTCTTGCCACGCCAGCCCCTCCAGCCCTGGCCACGGAGGCCCTCCGCGGGAGGCTGACACCCTGGAGCCCCACAGGTCACGGTGCAGGGGGCTTCACACCCCTCATCTCATCTGGTCCCCGTCCTGGCAGAGTAAGGGTGGTGGTCCTCATCTCCCCACTTGGCAGATGCAGCAACTAAGGCACCAGCGATGATAAAACCAGAGTGAAACAGCAGCAGAAGCAGCAAAAGAAGAATGATTGCACTGGCTATCCTTTTATCATCAAGCCACCTCCCCACAAAGCACTTTGAAAAAAGCTGTCCTCGTCACCTTTCAAAGTTGTTGGATCCCATGCCTAAGGGCCTGGCCTCCGTGGAGCTGGCAGGCCAGGTGTTAGGGGACTGGCAGCCTGGTTCCCATTTCTGCTGCAGCCAAGAGGAGGCTGGGTGCTGGGTGTCTTGCAGCACAGAGGGAAGTTTCTGCTGAGGGAGGAGAGAGGAGCTCTGGGGGAGGCGGAGAGCCTTCTTTGTCCTTCTCTCCCCCTTCTCCAAGAACCAGAGCTCCTGGACCCCTGAGGCCCGCCCAGACAGAGGGGAGAGGAAGTGCACAGAGTTGGGGAGCACACAGATGGGACAGGCACCCCCATTCCACCCCAGGATCTCTTGCCCTCCTGGGATCAGCTGTCGGAAACGGCAGTCCTAAAGGAGATCGGTATTTGCTTTTCCCTCCAACTCGGTCAATTGCTCCTTTCATCTGACTGGAGTTGTAAATGAGACTTTATGGGATTCCTAATGATGGCGGTTTCCCTTTATCAGCCTCCAATTCCCACTTCTCAGCCAGGGTTGACTCCGGGAAATGTTTTGACCAGGAATCCGGAATCCAGCAGCAAACCAGTGCCCTGCTTATGTCTTTCTCTAGTGCGAGCTGGACCTTGTCAAACAGGCCCAGGGGCCCCAGGGGGAGGCTTGCTGCAGAGAAGTCATATCTGGGTTCCAGGCGGCGTCCCAGATGGTATATTTCACCTCTCCGGCTTCTGCTTCAACCATAAACCTGGGGTAATAATCCCCAGTCCACCCACCTACCTCCGAGCTGCTGTGAGACTCCACTGAGATTACAGACCTGAAACCCCTTTGAAATATACAAAGCAATCACCCAGCCTGGTATTGCTATTGTTGTTGTTGTTGTTGTGATTTTGTGTAGGTGCAACTGCGAGAGTGAATTAGAGCAACCCAGACGTCTATGAGAGTGAGCCTGGTTTTGTACACAGAAGTGTGTACCGGTTTGGCAGAAGGAGGGAGCTCTTGTGTTTGCACCAGCCTTTAAAGGAGTGTCTGGGGCAATGTATGGGGGTCTATGAGTGTATGGGGACATGGGCACGTATTCCAGTGTCTTCATATAATATCCCGTTAACACAAAACAATATCATAATCCTGTGTGCCAGGCCTTGTGCTAAGACCTTGACAGAGGGGCGCGGGTCATAGGTGTGCAGGCACCTGCGTGAGGCTGTACACAGAGCGGTTGTCACACACGCATGTGTCAGTGTTGGATGAATGCAATGTCATGTGGGCCTCTCCCTCTCTCGGGCAGCAGGGAGTCCCTCTGTGTGCTTGCCTGAGTTTCAGCGACAGCGTGGGCATGAATGTTGGTGAATCTGAGTGTACACGCGTTCGTGTGTGTGTACGTGCACATGGGTGCACACCCACTTCCCTGTTCCTGGGCAGATTGGTGTCATCATTCATTATTTATCAGCTGCCTGGGCTACGGGAGACCCCCACGTGCCCTGAGATCATTGCCACGCAGCCATCAAGCCCACACACACATAGTGTGGTGACAGCAGCATGCTTGGGAGGGGGCCAGCGCTCTGCTCTCTGGAGCCACAGTCTGTGCCAGGCAGCGGGGCCCCTGCTGGGGGAACGTACAGATTGACTCCACCAGACCAGAAGGTGCCGGAGGCCTCGCAGATGGGCCAGGCTCAGAGGCCTTGGGGGCAGGACAGACAGAGCTAGCACCAAGTTCAATGACCTGGTCCTCTGGACCTGGCTAGAACAAGCTAAACCCGGGGCCTGGCCCAGGAATGCCATGCCAGCACAATACCAGGAGGGGCTGGTACTGGTTGACTTCCACGTGACGTGAAACACCTGTGTGCTCTGCCCGCACTGGGGTTCCTCGCTGCTCCGAGGATTAGGTCCAAACTCCCTCAGGCAGTGCATGAGGCCCACACGACCTGGTACACAATTCCTGGCCCCTTCTCCCCCTCTCCTCCTGCACCGCACCAGGCTGACGCAACTACTCAGTCCTATGATGCCCTTGGACCCTTGGGCCTTTTCGTGGCCTTTCTCCCTGCCTGATTTCTCCATAGAATATCCCTGGCTAGCCAGTCCTCACCAGTCCTCGCCCTTCAGGGTTCAGCCCACCTCCACAGGAATGCTTCCCTCACCCTTCCTGACCCTCTAGAGTATGGCAGGTTCCCCACAACTCTGCCATTCCTATAGGTCCCTAGATTCCCCTATTATCTCACTTCTTTATAGATCCTTTCTTCCTCCCCCATTGACTTGCCCTCCCCCTCCCCACCACTGACTCTCCCAGGAAGGGAGAGAGCACGTCTTAGTAGTTCATGGTTTTATTCCAATGCCTAGCATGGTACCCGGCCATAGGCGGGCCACAAATATTTGTTAGTGAATCATTGTTAAAGCCTTCTGTGGGAGAGTGGTTGCCTCGAGTCCTCCATGTTAAATCACAGCATGCATCGGTATGGGCTCTTGGTCTCTCAGATCTCAAGGCTGAGGAGAATGGCGCCCTTCCTCTCCCCCCGCACATCCTATCCCTCAGTAAGAAACCTCATCCTCCACCTTTATAAATGGAGGTCATCAACGCTATCTCACAAATGAGAAAACTGAGGTAGAGTGGCTCATGAAGAGGATGACCATCCCCCAGTTTGCCCAGAACTTTCCCTATTCCCATTGGCACTGAAAGCCCCATGTCCTGGGAACCCCCTCCGTCCCAAGCAGACTGGGACAGCAGGTCACCCTTCTCATCCACATTTAGGAAATGGCAGATCTGGGACACAAACCTGGGACTCCTGACTCCAAATCATATACCCCCTCCCTGCTCGGCTGCTCCCTAAGGCTCCTCCAAGTTCAATGACCTGCATGGGCATTGTCTACCCTTTGGATGTCACATCCAGGTCACTTGACATCCTCCTAGAGCGGCTGTCCCCAGAAGCATGTACTCAAGGAATACAGGACATTAATATTAACCTAAATCAAATATAATTCAGAAGCTCATTTCTGGAGGAAAAGCACTTTACATAATATGGGAAAAAAGTAAATCTAGTATTAAAGTAACTTTATAATGATGTTAAAGTAAATTAGAAAAAAAAAAAACTTCCCTGCAAATTGTTTCCATTTCTCCATGCTGCCTTCCCATTTTTCTGTAGGAACATCTTTTTTTTTACAGGGTTGCAATGCAGTTTATGTATCATGCTTTTTAGATCACACCATAGGGATATGGTTCAGATTTTCCTCATCCTAGATGCACCATGTCACTAACATCCTTCATGAGCACAGATCATGGGGAGTCTGGGCGCAGGGCTGCCTCCTTACCCAGGGACTCCTTCCTTGGCAGGACTTCCTAACTCAGAACCCCAGCTGGGCTTCTGGGGGTTGCCATGTGACTACTGTGCGTGCATGCTCTTGGCGGGCCAGAAGGGGATGGCTTTCATCGGATCCTGAAAAGGCCTGAGGCCAGAGAGGTCAAGACCCACAGCTCCACAGTGCCCCCAGAGAAGATGGTGCAGCCACATCCCCACATGCCCAGGACAAGTGTCCACTACACGCTTTCTCCATAAGACTCGGGCTGACCCCAGATCTCCATCCCTCCCCTACAATCAATTCCATTTCTTGACTTCCACAGGGCTCTCCAAAAAATAAATAAATAAATAAATTCCAGTTTCTCTAGGCAAGTAGTACATCCTGATAATTATCCTGACCACGACACCCTTCCACCCCCAAACTGAAGGCACCAGCAAAGGGAAGGGAGTGTGGGTGGGATGCCGAGCATCTTCTTCCTCTTTTTTCCCTTTAGCCTTCCCCATGGGGTATGCTGCAGGCAGAAGCCTCCCCAGTCCCTTGCTATATCTTGGTCTCAGCTCCCTGGTCCACGCAGGTCTTCAGCAGAACCCCCTTCCCAGGAGCGCTGTTGAGTTTTTAATATTCCCAAATCAGAAAGGCTCCCAAGGACTGTGGACATGGTGATTGGCAGGAATGCATGAAGTGCCTTCTGACCCGAGGCAGAGTATAGACTAGTTTGCCTTCTGGGTCTTCTTTCTGGAGAACTGGTTGGTTCAAGGTGGAACCGGGGCCTTCTACCATGGCTCAGAGCTCCCGCTCCCAGAGCTGTGGAGCTCCCTGGGACAGCACGGTCCATGAGGGAGAGGCTGGCTGCCTGTCAGCCATCTTGGTACCACTCTGACGTGGTGGACCATTGCGCCTGGGGAGCAGCTGTGTTCAGCTGGTCCATCGTCCCCAAGAGCAATGGCGGCCAGGGCAATAGGGAGGCTCTGCAGTGATCTCTGGGAGAATAACAATAATTAAATGTTGCTAAGCACTGTGGGATACACAGGCACCATCATAATCACCACAGCTACCAAGGTGATGATAACAGTAATTAGGCGCTGTGGTTTCCCACTGCCTGGGGTGAGGTTGGCCTGTCAGGTTAGGGAAAGGGGCACCCATGCCAGCGGGTCCTCTCTGGGGTTGGCTAGGGCTTGGCCATACTTTCTCTAGAGAGTTCCTCTTCCTCTCCTCTCCCCTTGCCCTCGGCCTCCATTGACCCTCGACTGGGGACCAGGCTCAGAGGAAAGGGTGACCCTCCTTTCGGCATACCATTCTAATACATGTACGAGTTTATCTTCTATCAGCAGATTTCCGGGTATCGGGGGATCTTGGGGACTTCTTAATAGGGCTCCCCCTCACATCAAAGTACGCTTTATTAGCCAATTACTAAATGACACAGAGGGGCCTGGAATATGGCCGGGAGGGGAAGTCATTATTGTATTGACTTTGGGTCTTGTCCAAACCCAACAGCTGCCTCTCTGAAAGAGCCCGTGGAAGCTGAGGGAGGGCTCTGGGATGGTTTCTTGGGGGTGGCACCTTCCTCAGGGCCGATCTCTGTCTGGTCACAGCTCCCAGCCAGGGGAGAGGTGATAAAGGTGAGTCCACGCGCTTGTCCTTTGAGTGGGCTATCATTCCTACCGTCATCAAGCCTCAGAGCCAGGAGGGAATGTGGAGTTCCTGCAGGCCCCTCTCCACACCAGGGCAAGAATCCCATGGCCAGCAACGCCCATACAGGGCCCCGGGGCCTCAGCCTGAAAAGAGACAGGGAGCTGATTCCATTGTCGTTCCCTCCACAGCCTTCCCAGACTAAACCGAGATCTACTTCCCCAACCCACATGCCCACTGGTGCTGATTCTCTTTGAGGAAGGCATACAGGCTGGCCTTGCTCCTTTTCCCTTCAGGTTTTGGAAGACTACTAATCCCACCTCCCTTCCCCCTCCTTTGGCCCCTCCTTTGGCCTCTCCTTTACAAGGTCTGAAGCCACCTCTCTCATTGCTGTGTGGGTAATGTCAGCTCCTACCTTGCTGCACGGACCTGATCATTTACTTCCCTGATTTCCACCCAAAACTTCTGTCTTCCCCGTTCTCCTCACATTGGCTCCAGGCTCAGAGAAAGATAAGGCCTTTCTTTTCCAAGGCTGACCTCCAGCCCAGCGCCACTATTGACACCTCCTCCAGGGCCCACTCCATGAAAGGCACCCTCTTGAACGCCCCACACTTGTTTCTTCAGATCGCACAGTTCACGAGCGCTTTCCCCTCTGCCTGCAAGATATTCAGTAGCTTTGGATTTCCCAACAAAAAGAGGGGAAAGAAGCCGCTTGGTCTCTGTTGTGCTAAGCCTCTCCAAGCTTCTGAGCCATGTTACTCGTTCTGTCCACCACCAAACTTCTCCAGAGCGGGGCGGACACCTGCTGCCTCTGCTGGTCCACCTTCCATTTGCTTCTCCTGCCTCTCTGATCCGGGTTCTGCCCAGACTCTACCTCCAACAGTACTCTCACAGGTCACTGGTGTTTCTGCCACCCTTTCCAAAGACCCCCTTCTTTTCTTTTCTTTTCTTTTTTTTAAGATTTTATTTATTTATTTGAGAGAGAGAGAGAGATAACGAGCAGGCAGAGGGAGAAGGAGAAGCAGACTCCCCGCTGAGCAGGGAGCCCGACATGGGTCTCAATCCCAGGATCCTGGGATCATGACCTGAGCCACCCAGGCACCCCCAATGACCCCCTTCTGGTCCCCAGGTGTTTCTGCTGGCAACCTCCTCCTGCAAGAAATTCTCTCCTCACTTAGCCCCCACAGCAATCCCATCTCTGCACGCCCCTCCTCCCTCACTGACCAGTCCTCCTCTGTCCATCTTACCCCCAATATTGCCAGATTCATCTCCAGAAAGCACAGCTCCAGCAACCCCCAGTAAGTGCTTCTCTGTCCAGAGACCCTCCACGGCTCACTGCAGCCTGCAGAAAAAAATAAATCACAGAGTTCTGAAATCATGCAACTACAGTCGACCCTTGAAAATCATGGGTTTGAACTACACTGGTCCACTTACACATGGATTTTTTTTTTTCAATAAATACAGTCCAGTTCTATAAATGTAGCTCCTTTTCCTTATGATTTTCTTAATAACATCTTCTCTTCCCTACTTGATCATAAGAATCCAGCATATGATACGTAGAACATACACAATGTGTTAACCGACTGCTTACATTATCCGTAAGGCTTCTAGTCAACAGTAGGCCATCAGTAATTAGGCTATCAGTAGTTAAATCTGGATTCAGATTTTCAACCATGTGGGAAGCTGGTACCCCAACCTCCGTGTTGATGGAGAGTCGACTACAGACGCAGTACAGAATATATCATGTTACGATATGTTGGGGTGGGGGGAGTCAAACTTTTTAAGCAGCAGAATCATTAAAAAGGACCTTCCTCAAAAGCCCCATGTTGAAAGAGCATGAAAACAAGGTGCTCTTGAACAGGGCTCCTAATGAGGCAGGGAGTGGAGAACCCAGGAAATTCTAGGGCTTTTGAAACACAATCGGAAAGCCGCTGAACAGGTTAAACGCCTCAGTGTGAGATGAGATAATGGGAGCCCAGAGAGGAGAAGCGATGGTAGAAAGTGGCACAGGATGTGGGTTAGTCAACCCACACATTTTCACTGAGTGCCCACCAAGGGTGAGGCACATTCGAGGTGGTAAGGATAGAGCAGACAAGACCCACATGTTCTACCCTGGAGGGGCTGAGAGCCCGGGGAAGGGAAGAATCAAGTATCACAAGCAATTACAGAAGGGGTATGGCATGCCAGGGCTCTGTGACAGCATATAGGAGGGGACTTGCCTGTTCTAAAGGGCAGAGGGGGCCACTCTAGGGAAGTGACACCGGTAAACCGAGCTCTCGAAAATAAGCGGCTAGCCAAAGGGAAAAGGAAGAACATCGGTGGAGATGGAACAGCATGGGCAAAGGCCAAGGATCCACATTTGATGGTCTCATGGAACCTCAGGAAAGCCCCGTGCCCCTACTCTGTGCCCTGGAGCTGGGTGAGGTGAAGCCTGACAGACCCCGAGGAGGACTGGACACAAGCCCCACAGGCTGGCAGGCCAAGGGAGCATTCTCGGGTATTTGGACCCGCTCGTTTGCAACAGAACACAATCCACCGCGAAACGCAATGTGATATTGTGGATCGGATCCCCGCACATGGAGCAGACATCGGTAGAAAGATGAGGAATCCGATAAATTCTGTAGTTCAGCGCATAGTATCGCACCAGTACTAATGGCCTAGTTTTGACAAATGTACTGTGGACACGGAAGACACTGACATTGAGGGAAGCTGGGTGAGGGGCACATGGAAACTCTGTTCCATCTTTCTCACTCTTTGGTAAATCCAAAATTACCTCAAAATAAAGGCTGTAAAGATTCAGATGTCCCCCTGGCACCACGGCAGAGAAGAGCAAAACTGGATGTGGGGAGAGAGGTTATGGTTAGAGCGATGACTAACACTTACACAGTTCTGCGTATACACCAGACATGCTCCCAAGTGCTTCACGTTGTTCAACTCTTTGAATCCTCACAACCCCACAAAGTAGGGGCTACTCTTCCCCTTCATTTTACAGATGAGGACCTTGAGCATAGAGAGGTTAAGTGACTTGACCAAGGACACACAGCTACGAGGCAGCAGAAGGGGGGTGGTTTAAGGATTCAGGCAGTCTAGCTCCAGAGTCCCAAGTGCTCGACTGTCACGTTTCACTCCCTCCCTTCAGTGTGCACTGGCTCTACAGGCTGGGGGCGGCGGGGGTGGGGGTGTCACAGGGATCGGGCAGAAATTATGAGCATGTGGATAGCGGGCTAATAGTAGAAACGGAGCAATCGCTAGACTTCATATTGGAAGCAGAATGAACAGTGTTTGCTTTTGGATTAGAATATGGTGGTTGAAGAAGCGGCAACAATGAGTCCCAGGCTTCCCGCTTAAGAGAAGGGACCAGAGCCTAGTCTCCTGACACGTGGTCCTGCTTCCTCATGTCCCTGAAGGGCATCTTTCAGACCTTTTGCATTCTGGCTGCATTTTCCTGTCCCTTTCTCTTACACAACCCCAGAATGCAAAACAAAACAAAACAAAACAACCCTGCACTGCTCACTGTTCCCACACAGGAGCCCCAACCTCTCCCACCTTCACATTCTTGTACAAGCTGCTCCCTCCACCAAAATTCTCTCCTGGATCTCCCTTGGTCCAAATGTGATCCACCCTTCAGGGCCTAAGGCAAAAGACACCTCTTCCAGAAGCCTTCCCTGCTCTCCACAATGAGAAGCACTCACTCTTTCCTCTAGATGGCCATGTTTGGGGGCTGTCTTTGGCAGTGATCAGCTTTCATGCTATAAGATAGTTATTTGAGTGAGGTCTTCGTTGTTGGCTTTTGTACCCTCGGTAGCTAGCATAGTATACACTCAAAAAGACATCTGTTTACTCTCTGAGTAAACAAGCTCTATCTTACTTTCCTTTGTGTCATCCCTAGCTCTCTTTTCTGTCTGCTGTAACCCACCACACACACACACACACACACACACACACACACACACACGGCTGGTACCCATGTTGGTGTTTTGCACGTTTTAGGGCTTGCTTAAAGGTGATGAGTGATGACCATACTATCTCATTTCCTTGCCTTCATCTTCTCCAAACAACCCATCCGCAGGCAGCCATGCCAACCCCCAGACATGCCCTTTCTGGAAGTTCATTTAAGAGCAGATCAGAGAAGCCTCACCCAAGGGTGAAGACGAGGGAGAACATGAGCGCGGAAGTAGTAGGCACTGGTACCTCTGGATTTGTCCCCTCAGACCCATCCATTCAGCTCCTACAATGTGCCAGACAGAGTCTCAGGCCATGGCAATAAACCAACTCGGCCATGGCCCTTAGGAATACCCAGGGGCCAGAGGGGAGGTGTCTAGCCACTGGAATGGGCACCACGAATCAAATTTGATAAGACATTCCCCAGCATAAACCCCTTCTGGGGGCTTCCAGGCATTCACAGAGCCATAGGCCTCTCTCTTCCCCAAGTCTAAGGCTCAGGCTAGAACCAGCGTGTGTGTCCCACTCACCCAGCTGGTGCTGGTCCTTGTGACTTTCCTCCTACGGATTTCCCCCCACCTGAAATCCAGTCTCTTGAATGCCTCCCCACTCCAGCACATGGCTGTCTGTTAGATGACTCACCCAGCTCCTGTGTCCCTTCTCCCCAGAAGCCTCCATGATCGCCATCCCACCCCAGGCAGAACAGGGCACTTTCTCCACAACCCACCAAATCCTGGATGTGCACCTCTGGACACACTACACACAGGAAATACTGGCTTATAACGTCTGTTTCTATATCTGTCTTCCTTCTTTGCCCCCCAAACTAGACTGTGTGCCTTTAGGGCAATGATGGTGTCTCATCCCCAAGCCTGGCACGGTGCTTGTTACAAAGAAAGCTCGATTATATTTGTTAAATATAAAAGACGTGTACATGAGTGCACAAACATCCACGTTTGGGTGCCAAATTAGACCACTTCAGCGGGAAAATGAGAGATGTGCCAGGGCAAGATCCCCAATAGTGAGAAAGTGGTGCCCTCCTTGCCCAGCCTGCTTCTGCTTCTCCTATAGCCAGGAACTGGAATTTATATTTTATCAAGAGACTGGCACTTCCCCTCTGTTCCTGCTGACAACAGCAGCAATGGGCAAAGGGCACGTTATCTGGTCAGGCATCTGGGGAGAACTTGTTCCTCCCTGGTGGGAAACTGTCTGTCTGCCTGCCTTCTCCCAGGGTGGAGGATGAGGGTAGGAGATCCAGAGGGAAGGCGCAGAGGACAGGCTTGGGGCGGCCAAGGGTCCTCGAAGGGCCCAGCCGCCTTGGCAGGAAGCCAACCACACCCGGATGTGGTGGGTCGTGAACAGGAGGCGGAGAGTCCCTGCCCTGCCGCAGACACTGGCTGGACCGGTCACTTTCGCGGGATTCCTGCAAATCGCCCAAAACCAAGGCTCTGGCAAAGGGAGTAGAGCTCGGTTTCCCGCTGGTTTCAGGAGGGGAGGAGGCTTCAGTTTCGGGGAAAGGAAACCCTGCAAAGGGAGCGGAGATTATAAAAAAGACCAGAAACCTCAGTGGCACCATCTCACCCACGGTTGCCCACCACCGACGTCTCTGGCAGCTTCCCGGTCGTCCGTCCCCACATAGCTGCCTCTCCCTTCAGCGTTCAGGTGATGCAGAGAGGGGAGCCCTAGCTGTGGGGTTCCAGTTCCAAGTTGGCCGGCCACTTTCTGCCCTTGTGCCCCTGAGCGAGTGGCCTTCCCCTCCTCTGGGCCTTTGTTTCCGCATCTGTAAAATGGGGCCAAAGTTGGAGTAGAGGGCCTGTAGAAGCCCTTTCTGCTGGACTTTGCCAGATCCAGTAGTCTCCATACTGCACGCTCCCTCCTCCACGGCCCACTCCCCCCCCCAACCCCCACCCCGCCCCATCTTAACTCCACCCCCACCCAGCAGCCTCGCCCCCCACGCCGGCCGCTAGGGGTCACTGCCTCCCTTTGTCAGCGAGGAGGAGGGCGGCTAGCCCTCTCGCCCTGCGCAGGCGGGAAGGCGGCCGAAGGGGCGCCTCCCGAGCCAGTGGGCCTCGGCGGACCCCCGCCGCCCTCGCTGGGGACCCGCCTCCGCCGGGGGCCGGAAGGAGCGCGCGGTCGGGCCGGGCCGGGCCAAGGCCGGGCGGGCGCTGGCGGCGCGTCGAGAGACAGGAGGGGGTTAACGCTGGCCCCTCCCCCTCGGTCTGACATCACGGCGAGAGCGGCTGAGAGGCTGGAGCTCGGCGAGTGAGAGAAAGAGCGAGAGCGGCGAGCGCGGCGCGAGTCGGCGCCCGGGCAGCTGCACATTGTTGCGGATCGCCGGGACCCGGCAGCGCGAGCAGCGGCAGCGGCGGCGGCGGCGCGGGGTGGGTGTGGGGGGACGCGCGGTGCACCCGGCTGGCCCCTCGCGCTCGGAGCCGCACCGCCCCAGCCGCCGAGCCGCGCGCCCGCCCGCCCGCCGCCTGGGCCCCGAGCCCACCGCGCCGCCCGCCCGCCCGCCGCCCTCGGAGGACGGCCGGCCATGGACGCCTGCAAGTTGGAGCCGAGCGGGAGGGCGTGAGCGCGCCGGCGGCCGGGAGCCCGCGCCGCGCAGCCGGGCAGCGGGGCGCGCCGGGGGTGGGTCCCTCTCCCCAGCCCGGCTCTGCGTGGAAGAAGAGGGCGGGGACCGGCGCAGGGAGGAGAGCGGAGGAGGAGAAGGGGGCATGACTCGTGCAACTTGCGGCGGGCATCCACCGAGCCTCTGAGCCGCCGGCGGCCCGGGGCCCGGACTGCGGCCGCGCGGATCGCACCCAGCCCACCCCGCCCCGGCCGACGGCTGCGGCTGACCTGGATCCCCGGAGCGCCCGTCGGCCTTCATCTTCTGGACTGGTTTCTGGAGCGCGGGGAGCGCTCTCCTCGCGGCCCCTCTCGCCGGACCCCCGGACCCCGATGGCTCGGATGGGGCTTGCGGGCGCCGCTGGACGCTGGTGGGGACTCGCTCTCGGCTTGACCGCATTCTTCTTCCCAGGTAAGCGCGTTCCGTCTTTGCCTTTTTCTTCCCCACTATCCATTGCCTTCCCGGGGCTGGGAGCTGGATGGCGGGCACGTCTGGGTTATAGACATCGAAAGGAGCCAGAAAAGTTGGGTCACGGCTTAGGTGAGGGGGGTGCGGGTGGCACGGCGAAGAAAGAGAGGATGAGAAGCCCAGCAGCCTGCCCTACGGGGAAGCGGTTGGATGAACGTCTCTGTGTAGCAAGAAAGCACTTTCTCCGCTCAGTTTTTCACAAAAATAATATGTAATAGCGTCCTATTTATTTAATAACCGGCTCTCAGCTCGGGAGGCAGTTTGGAAACACTGTATGTTACATAAATGCAAAATAATCACCGTAATCGCCGTCGCGGGGTATGAGACAACAGCCCCAGGGGGAGGGCGTCAGTCTTAGAGCCCGTGGGCTGTGGGTCTGGAAGGCGGCAGGGGGGCTTCGTCTCTGTCCCCGGCCCCTTCGCCAGACGGCTTCGCGCGCTCGGGCCCCCTCCCGCCCCACGCAGCCCCACGCGGGCGCCGAGAGCCCGCTCCTGCGTCAGAGGCAGCTTCTAGCTCACCTGCGGTTCCTCTCCCGGTGGGTGAGGCCCG
This sequence comes from Lutra lutra, assembly GCF_902655055.1. Lineage (NCBI taxonomy): Eukaryota > Metazoa > Chordata > Mammalia > Carnivora > Mustelidae > Lutra > Lutra lutra. Next base: position 15,633,027 of record NC_062287.1, on the reverse strand, counting down.
GGCCGCGCGGGCTCGCAGCCTCCCGGCCTTGCGCGGGCTGGACTTCGCCTCCGAACTCTGCTCGCAGTTTGGGGACTCCTCCCGGAGGAAGCGCCGCGGGCTTGGTGCCAGCCAGGTGGCTGCATGACCCACTTTCCCGAGGATGCCCCTCGTGTCCTTCCTCGAGGTGCCGGCGGCCGAGGGGTTAACCCGACGCCCGACCCTGGGGTGGCCCGCGCTGGCCCATCTGACGGGTGGGGTGGGGGCGGAGGCCAGACCTGCCCGCATCGTATTGTGCTGGGGAATCAACTGGAAAATGCGTTTAGGAGGCAAATCCGACCGAGTCCCCTCGCCTGGGTTTAACCCTTTGTGTCCCTGGGGAAGCTGCCCGACTCCCACGGTGGCTGGTGACACCAGCGGGGCCCCAGGTGGGGGTGGGGGTTCCTCCATTCCTCTGGGAAGAAACCTGAGAGGACCTCCTGCTGGGGCTAGATGGGGTTTCGGTGGGGGAGGGGGGGGCTTGACTGGAGCACGTGGTCTGGCCTTAGGGTGGCAGAATCAGGGGTCAGAGTACAGAGAGACCAGCTCCGCATAGGGGACAATGTAGGATCTCCTATAGTGTGTTACCCCGGGGTTGCCTGGCTGGCTGCCGAGTTGCCGGGCGAGTTGCGGGGCTCGTGTGCCCCTCTGGAAGGCAAGAATCTGGCCTCGTGTTCAATTCTGTACCCCTTCTGCCGCCAGCTTACTGCCAGGGCTCCACAGATCTCGCCGAGTGGCCAATGGCATCGTAAGCACTTTGTAGAAGCCAGCACAAGGGTTCCCCCACCCCTACAGCCTGTGGGGTGCTGCCCTGCTAGGTGTGTGGGGGTGGGGGCACTGCCCCTTTCCAGGGGCCTGACTAGTCCCTTCCCTGGCTGGGTGGTCATGGGGAGTGAAGGTCTTCCTCTCACACTGGACCTCCTGGGAAGCCAGCAGGAGTGGAGCTCAGGCCCTGCCTTAGGACTCCTCTGACCCCTGGGGGTTTGGGAACCCTTAACTGCATAGCGTCCACACCAGGATTCTAGGGAAAGGCGAGCTTTGGGAGAGTTGTCGTTGGTCTGGCACACCAGGGGTTAACCTAATTCTGGTCGGACAAAGAGTGGGAAGGTTTGGGGGAAAAGAATGAACTCACCCCCAGCCTCCCCTCCTTTGGTTGCTCTCTTCCCCCAGCTTTGTGATACACTGGTTAATTCCTTCTTGGAGGGAGCATTGGACGCCTGCCCTACTCCACCCCGCTCAGGAAGTGGGGCCAGGGAGACGGCACCCTCAACCTGGCTCTAGTGTAGACACTCCCCATACCAAAAATCCAGATTGAGGGGTAGGAGGCAGACCCAGAACCCCAGCTCAGACAGGCACTTCATAAGCGCGCCTCGACTATCATTGTCATGGCTGGCTGGCATCAGGGGCGGCCAGCACTCCTGTACCCTTTGCCTGGTCCCCTGCAGAGGGAGGCAGGCGGGTGTGGTGGTGCCCATCTGACACTTAGATGGAGGCCAGTAGGCCTGCCCACACCCCGCTTTCCACCCCCCTGCCAGCTCCCTCCTGAGTGCTCGCTGCTGCTCCTCTCTGGGGATTTGCCAGCCTGATGCTCTTTTCTGGGTTCTTCTTGTCTATGTCAGGGAGCACAGACCAGAGGACCCCTCTGGGGGAAAGCAGGTGAGGGCAGCCCCCAGTGTGAATGATGGCCCCCTGGCTAAACACACGCACGCGCGCGCGCACACACACACACACACACACACACACACCACTCCCAATCTGGCTATTGACGTGTAAACACAGAATTATGTTTTTACAACACAGACTTTACTCCCAGGCTGGGCGGTGAAGCCCCACGAGCTTCTGAGATAACAGTCTGTGGTTCCTACGGGTTAACTCCCGGGAGAGGGCCAGGGGGACTGTGGGCTGCACCCTAAAGAGGGTCAGGAGGAGCCCCAGGGAAGAGGCAGAGAACCTGCCTTTGAAGCAGGTGCACAGAACTGGTGTCCCACCTACACCACACCCTCCCTAATTGGCTTCCCCAAACCTTTTGTCTGGAAAGGGAACACACACCCCAGGTGTCAGGCACACCCTCAGAAGACCTGTCCCGCTGTGGCTGCCACACACCCCTTCTCTGCAGTCTGTGCAGAGCTCCCAGAAGGTTGTTTCCTTTGAAACTCGGAGTGTCAGAGCTGCTGGGCTCTTTCCCCCTCTCCCCATTCCTCACAGACAGCCCTGTACTCCGGCTTGCTGGGCTGGACACTGTGGTTAAACCCATTCTGCTGGCCTGGGAGTTATAGCATGTGTGACAGCGGTCCCTGGGCTGCTGTGCCATGGAGAGTGTCTCGGAATCAGATTCTGGGCTGGAGAGGCACAGCTGGAGGAGAGAAGACAGTGCAGAGCCTGGGCCCCGAAGCCCTGGCAGAGCGGCTGAGAAGGCATCTCTGAGCCTGAATACCTGTGGCTCGGGGGGCTGGTGGGCCCCTTGTGGTCCATTGCTGGCCAAAAGCATGGTATTAGTTCCCCTTTCTGCCGCCCAGCTTTGCACAATGAATCTACCTCGTTGGCCACTTCCTGACCCAGGCCACCATTGAACGCTGCCAGGATGGTGACACCAGCCCGCAGAACCCCAGTGCTAATGGCTGAGCCAGCGGGCCAGGGCAAGGGGTGGGGGGTCCGGGCAGAGGGTTTGCCCCGGCCACCGTGTCTGCCGTACTGCCATTGTTTAGCAGCTGACTGATGTTCATTGTTCGGCACAAACAGAAAGCACCCAAGGGAGGTGTGAATATACCTTCGATTTTCCTGATTGTATCTTTCCTGGTGAACCTGGTACCTTGAATGGCTCCTACCTGGGGCAGAGACAGACAGAGAGGGGGCCTATGTATTCACCTGTTTTCCTGTTGTGTTGTCCGTTTGGATTTTTTTTTTTTCTAACTTTGCGTGTTGGCCTGGGTGCTGGGCTGGGATGGACCCTAGCTAGCTGTGGGACTTGGGCTATAACGGTATAACGGTTCCAACAGTCTGCATGTTGTCTTGCCGTCAGTGTGGAGTGGGTACACGCACACGCATGTGCAAGGCTTTGTGTGCTTGTGTTGGTAATTTACAGTGCTTTGTGCCCGTGCAGACCCACAGATGGGTTCGAGGGCAAGGAGATGTTTTTCACCGATAATGTGTGGATCACCTGGGGGCTGGGGCCATAAATAGATATCAGGTGGATATTCACATGTAACTGATTACTTACATCTTTCCAACTAGGATTTTGTGAATGGCTCTGTGCCTTGACAATAACCTGTGTTGGTGTCAGAGTACCCAAGAGGTGATTTTGGGAAGAGACCTAGGATTTGCCCTCAGCCAGCTCCTTCCTAGATGGCCTGTCACGTCCTTTGTGGGGTGAGCAGCCTCTACACTGGTTGCTGTTCCTGTTCTGTCCTTGGTTTTAGACTGGACCTCCGCATGCTCACAGGGAGAGGCTCCCCTGGAGAGATTTTGCTCTCTTGTCTCCCTGGCAGATAGCATCCGGAACCTGCTGCTCATTGGGGCCTGGCTTGTCCCTCAGCTTCTGGAGATCCCTGCAAGGCTGGGAAGGGCCCTGGGAGATAGGTTTTTCAGCTACTGATTTGGCACCTTTGCTTCCAGTATGAATACTTGGGGAGCAAGGGGATCATCTGGGGGGGAGGGGAAGGTGGCATACTCTTAGCATTTAAAAAGGGGCATGAGATTAGGCTTTGGTCTTCTATAAATCACCCTGCAGAACCATATGTGTGCCTAGGTCAGCAACATACATGTGCCTGGAGACACCCTGGTTTGTGCAGCAGAACTCAGGAGCCCCCTTAGTGGAAGTCAAAGAGGGCTCATTCTGGGAGCCTGGGACCCTGTGCCCCAGGTCGGCTGGCATTTGCTTCTCCCCCGTGATGCCCACCCCTCTCCATAGAGACCAAGTCTTCGAGCCAGCAGATGTGCTGGCTGGGGCAGGAGGTAACTTAAGATCTGAGCAGGGATCACCTTGCAGAGGGAATGCCCGGAGTTGGAGATAACACCCTTTAGTCCAATTAACCCTTAAAGCTCTGGATTGTATGTGCTGATTTGGGAGGTGGGGAGAGAGAAGAGATAGATGGAAAGAAAACGCATCAAGCCTAACATCTGAGCCCTGACCCTTTCCGCAAGGAGAGGCAAACTTAGGGCAACAGGAGAGACCCAATAAGGACACAGAGAAAGTCTTCCCGACCGCAGGCTGTAGGCTCTTTAGGGCAATGGATAATCCCAAGGTTTATTCTTGGATAGGGAAGGGGGGCAGTGTTATGTATTCTCAGGAGCTCGCGGGATCTGTGTCTTTCATGGTCTCTAGGGCAAGACAGCAGCAGTGATCCCAGGCCCTAGTCAAGAGAGAATGGCAGACAGCTTGCTTCCTCTCCCCGTGGCCTGGAGAGCACCCCATCTCTGCCACCCAGCAAAGTGCAGTGGGTGGGCTGGGTTTGAATCCCAGCTCTACGAAGTGCTAGCTGAGTAGACGTGGTTAAGTTTAATTCATAGGCCTCAGTTTTCCCCATCTGTACAGTGGGTTTCTGTGAGTACAGCTTTCCAAGGAAGTTGTAAAGGTTAGATTGACGGTAACGGATGAAAAGTGCTGAGTGCATTGCCAGGCATGTGATAAACGGGCAGCAAAGTGGTGGCTGCTCCCACGCTCTGTCCCTCCGCATGGTCCCGACCCCCTCTGCATCTGCCAGTGGGGCAGTGCCACCTCTGTACTCCCCTGGAAGAGCCACTCCACTGCCCGCCCAGTGCTGACCTCACTGCCCTTGTCGCCAGCCAGGAGCTGCCCCACCTGGAAACAATGGTGGGGGCTACAGCCTCCCTGGGGGCTCAGGTGGCCTGGTGGGCTCCAGGCACCTGCATGAGCCCGATCCTGGTGGTCATGGACTCAGGCACACGCGCAGCAGGTGCCTGTAGCCTTAGTTCTGCTGCACGTCTCCAGGGGTCCCGATGGGCACCTCCCTCACTCCCTGGCTATGGCCCAGTGAGGCTCTGTTGCCCATCTGGAACTCTGCTGTGGTAGAAGCCAGGGCGGCAGAGAGGGCCGGGGACTCAGCCCCTGCCTTCCTTCAAAATCCCACATTTGGGGAGAGGGCAGGCCCCTGGGCCCTCTTTCCAGCAGGCCACTCATCTGGCAGGATGGCACAGCCAGATCGAGAATCCCTCCTGGCGTCCCCCGCTTCCCACTGGCAGCAAAGCCCCTTCCAGTTTCTCCCGTTGCAGATGGGGTCCTTTTACCCCTCATAATAAAAATGTGGCCCTCTTGGTTCCAGTGGATGGTTCCAGTTCATGGTTCCAGTGGAACCACCAGCTCATGGTTCCAGTGGATCCTCCCAGTAACTCCACGTGAAAGGTAACCCTGGGCCTTTCCATTTTACAGATGAGGAAAGTGAGTCAGCGTGGTAATTTGCTGACGAGCTCAAGCCAGTGTGGCCACGTTAGGAGCCGGGTCTTCGACTCCCAGGCCAGTAGATGAGGGGCTAAAACAGGTTGTGTGGGCACACAGCAGAGGTTGAGCCAGGCCACGATAGAACAGGTCCGGTGAGATGGTCACGCACTTCCACCAGCCGCCACCGCTCTCCCCCTACAACAAGCCATAGCTCCCTAGGGAAGTGAGGGTTAAGAGAGGATGTAGGTCAGAGAGTGGCCCAGCCAGAGCTGACCATGGAGCCCAGGTCGGCACCACAGTACCCGATGCCCAGCAATTGTACAACTGGGGGGGGATGGGGATGTGGGGGAGGGAAGGGTGTCCTTCTAGAAGCTAGAGCATCACGCCCTGAAGATCTGGCCTGAGCCATGGGCAGGGCCCTGAGATCTGAGCGCAAAGCCCGAGGGAGGGCAGAGAGTGAGGGAGGGCAGAGAGTGGTGCTCAGAGAACCTGTGGACCAGCCTGGGGCCACAGAGAGGGGAAGGGGCTGAGATCTGGCAGGCAGAGCCGATTCCCTCTGCTGGGCCACTCCCCACCCAGCTCTGGTCCTCGCAGACCCCAGTTTCATTCCCAGTTTATGAGGAGTCTCATTACCAAGCCACAGACAATAAAACCCGCCCGGCCACTCTGGCCCGGATCTCATTAGAGGACATTAGTTCCGCTGGCGGGTAGCTCCGCTGGGACTGGCTGCAGGCGTGGCCCAGGAAGCAAAACAGGCCAGTGGCCGTGGGCACACGAATGTCCCATTGGGAGTTTGAGTTCCATCTCTGGGCTTAAAAGGAAGGCCTCCTACACTGTGTGTTCCCCAAAGTTGGAAACACTCCTTCCCGTCCCCTTGAGCCCCCCAATTCTATCGCTTGCCTGAAGGGGAGAAGGACACAGCTCCCACACCCACGGGCTGTCCCTAGGAGTGTGCTTTGTCTGGCAGGAGCTGGCCGAGAAGCTCAGCAAAACCGCATTCTGGGGAAGAGGGCCGCTGGAGGGCAGGAGACAGCAGCCCACACTCACCCCTAGGTCTGAGAGACACGTACTAGCTGCAGAGATGAAGTCTGGATTCCTCCCAGCCACCTTGGCCTGAATCCTGACCCATCCTTTGCCCAGAAGGTGGGGGCGGAAGCCTGGGGACCCCACCGTGGAAACATCTTTCTTCCCCTAAAGATGCACTTGGCAGGGACTTGCTGGTCTCACGTCCCTTCGGGAGGTGGAGTAACTTGCCCACGGTGACTGTGATGGAGTTGTGGCTGCCCCCTTGGGATCCTCCCCACCAAAGATGGGATTATTTCTTGCCTAGCAGGTTCCTGTCCCTGTTGACAGCCCCTCTGCTCTCTTGTGTGCCCCTTCCCCTCCTGCTTTATCTTGATCTCTCTTTCCCCTGCAATTCTGCATACGAGCCAGTCACCAGAATACCACCGGGGTTCAGTCACTGTGAAAAACAAGACCAGAGCAAAGGGAAGCCTGCCCCATCTCAGTAGCTCAGTCTTGTAGAGGAAAGTGAGGAAAGAACTGGTTCTTCGGGCACACGAGCTCACTTGTGCGCTCCCATGGAGGGTCACGCAGGCCAGCCCACGCTTTGGCTCATGAGCTGGTGTGCCTGCCAAGTGAGTCAGTGGAGATAGGAGGGCTGGTCCGTTTGGGCAGACAAGAGTCAGCCTGGCTCTGGAGGCAAGGGGAGTAGAGACCTGCGTGGGCTCCTAGAGCTCCCCAGGAAGGCCCCAGTCTACCGTTGGTCTGGGGTGCAGGCCCCAAGTGGGACTGGTGAGGCTGCCTCCATGCTCTCCATTCTCTGGACCCTGAGCAGCCCCCCTAGCACCCCCTCCCTCAGTCCTGGCGTCTTGCAGGCAATTCCGTCAGCTGCCAGGACAGAGGAAGTTTGAGAAGGTGCCTCGAGCCAAGCCAGCCTTGCCACCACTTGACATGGGCCCCACCTCGAGAAGGACTGCTTGCAACGCCCTTGCTCTCGGGACTCTAGCAGCAGCCCCTGACTCCCGGCTTGCATCTGCCCACACGGCTTCTTGGACCGACGCACCTAAAGCACATGTGAGAAAGACACTCGCAGGCCCGGGAGCATCTTTCAGCTGCTCCCCGCCTGACTTACATCTCGCTGCCCTCACCCGCGTGCCAGGCCCACCCAGCCGCACACCCCTGTATGCGTGCCCCTGTTTCCCCGCCTTCCTTGTCTAAATACTGACATGAGAGCCACTTCTGTCACGAAGCCTTCTGGCCACACCCACCCCACCTCCAGCTGGGGATGACCTCTCCCATCCCAAAGCCCCCTCGCATCTCATCCATGCCACCCCGTGCCACTAACCACTCCGCATCTTGTTATATGGTTATCCGGACCCGGGGTTTCTCTTCTCCCCGAGACTGAGCGCTCTGAAGGGACAAGGTCTGTTACTGATGGATCTCTGTGACCCCAGGGCTAGTACAGGTTTGGCCACATCAGGGCCTGCTAGTAGATGCCAGCTGGATACATGGTGGGTCGCTTGGACAGTTGATGACAATGATAGTAATTACAAACTTCCGTTGAGAGTGCTTTGGGGAGCAGACACTGTCGTAAACTTCTTACATGTGATAACAATGTTCCTAACAACTCATGTGAAAGATACTTCTGTTTTCCCTTTTTCTTTACACGTGGAAAGATGAGGCCCAGCAGAGTTTAGGTAGCCTGCCCATAGTCACACAAGTGACTTACTAACTAGTAAGTGGCAGAGCCAAGAAGTCAGGCCCCATGTCCGTGATCAGACCACTTAGCTAAGCAGCCTCTCTTGGATGGACCGGTGATGGAGAGAGACAGCTTGCCAAGGCTGGAGTAGCCCAGGACCTTGTGTCCAGAATGCCCACCTCCCCTGCATATTGCTTATGCCCCTGTTGCCTTTGGTGGTGCAAGGGTAAGCTGGTGGGAGTTAGCAGTGCTTATCGCCAGAGTCTCCATAGTCATTCAGTGCTGTGTCCTTCGGCTAACTTACAGGTTCTAGGAGCACAATCATTACACTCCTGGTAGGTCCCGCTGCTGTCACTGTTATGTCTTGGGGGTATTGATGTGGCTGGGCTGGAGAGAAATGTCTCGATATCCTCACTCTCTCATCCCCTGAGCTTTGGGACATCACTGATGCCACGTGGGGGCCTCCTCCCACGCTTCCCTGTGAGACTAGGGCCAGGGGTAATAATAGCTTCTCCCAAAGAAGCCTCCGGGAACTACCCCCAGCTGGTGTTCCCAGGCTGGCCCTGGGTTCTGGGCGGGTCCACAGCTCAGCAAGCTGATCCTCTGTCAGCCTATCCTAAGCTTCTGGAAGGTTCTGGCTCCCCTGCCCTCACCCAGAGATTCCCAAAAGATGGCAAAGGAGGGGCCCCTACCTGGGGAGGTGGGGAGGATTTAGGATGCTCAGCTGTACTGGCTGCTTTGATCCCCTGGGATGAAAGGGCTGGTGCTTCCTCTGCCCCAGGCAGGTTCAGAGCAGGGGCTGGGGACAGAGGCACAGCAGACACATGGCCTAGGGAACTGTCCCAGGGAAGAGGGCCCTGTGAGCAGAAAGATCAAGACGCTTCTGAGGGTGGTGGCAGAGGACTGGGTGACCTCCAGATAGCTCACAGGAGGATTGTCCTTTCGACGGTGTCTCAGGGCCAATGCTGCCCTCAGCACACCCTGACCCCTGCAGGCCACCACGTGGGCTCAGGCCTCACAGACTTGCTTAATTAGGAAGGTAACTGGGCTGCAAAACAGTCATCTGATACATTTTGACGCCAAAGAGAAATTCCTCCTAGACCCTCTGCTGTTCTAGATTACCCATGCTCCGTTAGCTTGAATTACGGCAGAGCCTCTGCGGCCCAGACACAGGCCAGAGCTTGGCGATTGGTTCCTGAGGCTGGAGTCTGCCCTGTACCCAGGAAGGGCTTGGAAGCAAGGGTAGGATGGAGCCCTGAAGACCCATCAGACCCCTATGCAAACCTACGAAGTACATGTCCGCACAGAGGCCCTACAGAGGCCCACCTTTGCCCCTTCCCTACCCTGGCGGTCAGGCGTCCTTCGAGAGTCTTGAGTCAATGGCAGAAGCCTTCTGCAGTAGCTCCTGGGTAAATATTAGAGCGGAGGGAGGGCCAGGCTTCCCCCAAGTGTAAATAAGATCAGAGCAGAGCAGCCACAGTGCACTGGATTATTTTATTATGATGGCCCACCTCCCCCCGAACTGTCCTCATCTCATTGGCCTAGATAGCTACATCTCTCAGAATGATGGATGGGCCTCCTCTCCCTTCCCAGGCAGGGTGGCCAGCCCTGCCACGGAGACGCCCTCCTACCCAGCCCCTTCCCAGATTTATTCCCTGTGTTTATGGTGCCTGGAGAGTAATCAGTGTCCTGGGCCGGCTGAGCACTCTGATTATCTCCGCTTGATTGATGGATGGGTCTTTGGGGAACTTAGGCAACGGCCCCCTGCCTGCTCCTGCCCACTCAGCACCCTTCCCAACCTGAGTTACCTCCCGGGAATCAGAGGAGGGGCCTCCCTGCCTGTCCTGGGGTTGGGGGGTGGTGATGGAGGAGGGAACCCGCAGCACCTCTCCCTGGCACTACAGCGGGGGCGATAACAGGGGAAGAGTCTCTGTGGCTCCCCCTTCCCTCCGGGGATCCTGGAGCAGGGGCCCACAGGGCCACCAGGCAGCTTGCCTGGGGACCAGTGCCCCCGCTCTGCCCAGGAAATGGCTCGATTCCACTCTCCCATCCTCACTCCATCCCTCCTACCCCCTGGCATTTGTGTACACAGCTCAAGCCGTAATGATAATTTGTGCTGCTTTATGTGTTTCTTTACAAGTGTTTTTATGTCCTCTGTGTGTGTATGAGAGAGGTTTATGGTGTGTGTGTGTGTGTGTGCGTGTGCCTATGCATGCGAGAGCACACATGAGGTCACATGCTCTGTGTGTGTGTGTGTGTGTGTGTCTATGTGTTTGCTCCTGATTAGACCCCGATTGCCATCTTTACCCTCACGGAGGTGGGGGGCTCTCCCCCAGTTGCGGTGGAGGGGTAGAGCCTAGATACTGGGGGGCGGGAGCAGGAAGTAGAGGTAAAGAGGCAGGCAAAGACCACGACTGCCCCTGGCAGGGTCTGCACTGCCCCCCACCGTCAGTTAGAGAATGCAGAAGGTCAGTCTCAGATCATTGTTTTGTCTATAGGATCCCGAACAATGGGTTGGACTCTTCTCCCTGGCAGATTGAGCCCCTGTTTGTTGGGGGGCCGAGTGGTCTCCGTCTCGTACTACTTACATGGGCCCACATGCGGGTCTGTGTCTTGCCTGTTCTGAACTTGAGTTCCCGCCCCTGGAAGGTGGGCCTGCGGTGCCGAGAGGCTGAGAAGCGGTAGACAGCCTTGCGGTGTGATGAGCGGTGTGATGAGCGCGGTGCCTGGCACAGTCAGTCTTCGCACCACCTGGGTATTAGTGGCTGCTGCTTGCCCAGGGAGCCCACATCTAGGGGAGGGTGGGTTCCCCGGGGCTGGGACGCCTGCCCCAGCACACTGCAGGGGCCCTCGGCTGGGTTCCTTGCCACTTGGGCAGGGTACATCACCCACGCAGGCTCCTGGGCTCCTGGAAAATCACCCCCACCTCCAGAGGGTCCCGGACGATGCCCGCTGGTGGCTCTTTGGAGCTATCCTGTGCTCCCTTCCTTAAGAGTAGTTGGAAGCAAGAGTTATGTGCCCTCAGCCAGCGAATCCCATGTGCAGGCTTCTGGCTGCCCAACATGCTGGGTGCCTGCACTTGGGGGAATCCCTCTGCCCTGGGTGTGTGGTGGCAGAAGGCGGGTGGACATGTCCATTCCTGCATTCCCTCCACAGTGTGGGCACTAGTGCCTCCTGTGGGCCCCGCACATAGCGGGGAGCAGGGACTGAGCACTGAGCATAACTTTGGCCATCCTGGAGCTCCCAGTCCCACAGGGGAGGGATGGAATCTGCCCTCTGGCCTCACACACAGCAGGTGACACCCGAGGGTGTTGTCACTTAATGCCTGCAGGACGCTGGCCTGGCTGGGAGATGGGAAGAGGGAGCTGGGGCCTTGTGGGCTAATGCCCAGGTAAACCTATCACTCTTCCTAAGCCTTCCCTCCTAGGCTCTGAAGGCACAGGTGTGACGGGGCACGGGCCTGGCTTCTCCTGTGCCCTTAAAGGCGGGCTCTGCTTCTGAACCCCTTTGTTCCCCTCCTGCCCCCAGATCTGGGAAGAGCCTCCCAGCTGGGCTATCAGCTGAGGGTAACCCCGTTCCCTGCAGGGGAAAGCAGGAGAGGATAGACAGGGGAAGTCAGGAGAATCCCGGCCCTGGAAGGAAAAGGGATAATGAAACGCCCATTCACTTAAAACCCCCTTAGCCCCATCCCCACCGGTTGGTTGAACATCCAGCTTCAGCATGAATACCCCCGATGACAGGGGACTCAGCACCCTGCACAGAAGCCCTGTCAGCTCTGAGTGCCCCGGATTCTTCTCTGCACTGAGATCTGCATGCCCAAAGTCCCAACCCCCGCCCCCCCTCCCCTGCCGACTCCTGTCTCTACCTCCTTTGGGCTTGTGGGGAGCACATCTGATCTGGTGCATGGTGTCCTTCCGGCGGTTACAGAGGGTCCCCCACTCTCGGTCTTCTCTCCCCTGGGTGCTTTTGGCCAACTCTGACCCACTGTGCCATCTTAGGCGCTCTCCATGGAACCAGGTTGTTGAGATCTCCAGCAGCGGGTATGGGGCCCCTAGTGGGGGCTGCTGTGTCCCCGGGGGTTTGGCCTGGGATCCTGCAGCAGCCACTGCAACCGTCCATGGACCCAGGAGGAGGCAGAGCCGGCTGGCCGCCTTCACGCTTTCCCACCTCCCACTCACCCTTTCGAACCCTGTTTTCCTTTGGATTAACAATAAATTGCAGTGAAAGATCCGCTTATCTCCAGTGAGAATTAAGGAATTAAGTTGGTGATGGGGAGAGAAGGGCCTGAGAAAGGGAGCATATTGCCCAGATTCCGGGCACAGAGAGGACAGCGGGGAGGGCCCTGGGGAGGGGGTGAGGAGCTGGACCCTCTGCCTGCCTTCTCTTCACCCTAGAGACAGCGGGAGCAGCCCCTCCTCCTCCCAGCAGCCTGTGCCCTCATGGGGACTGGCGGGGTGCCCCATGGGAGGCAGCGCACCTCAGGGATGCTCATGTGGCGTGACCTCCTGGTAGCCTCTCCTGTCGCCCATTAGCGTTTCACGACATGGGGCAGCAGTTCCGTGGCAAGTCACAGCACTAGGAGGGCAAGCCAGGGCGTGTGGCAGGGTGAGGCACCCCACCGTCCGACCTGTGGTACAGACGCTATGATACCGTCTGCCACCCTGCGGGCAGCTCGTTCCCACCATCCAGCCACCAAAGTCACCCCGGGGCCGTAGACCACTGTGACCCACCCACTCTGCTTCTCAGATGAGGCTGACTTAGCCATGGATTCCCTTAGCCAGTGCTTAAAGGAGTCATTTGCCCCTGCAGAGTCTGGGCTTCTCTTTATCCTAAAAGTAACCCCAAAAGCCTCCATCTGGAGCCCCAACATGCCTCTCCCTTACTCTGCTCCAGAGCCCCTTCTGCCACGTCCCCCAGGCTTGCCACCCTCCCCACCCTCCCCATCATCAGACCCCCCCCAACAGCAGCTTTGGGAGTGCCCCCCCCTTGCCAAACCTTGAGGCTAAACAGGGAGATTTAAGGGGCGGAGCTACCCTCCAGAGGGTAGGGTGGGCATGGGGGCTGGGATTAGAAGTGAGGAGGGCATGGATCCCAAGGACGAGGCTGCCTTTGGGTCATGCAGACCTAGCCCAAATCCGGCTTCCGTCACTGTCCTCCCAGGCTGCGCCCTCGGCAGGGCTGGGAGTAGGGGTTGACATTCCCCAGCCACAGCCACTGGGTGGGTCACTGGAAGATAAAGAGCAAGGCCAAGCTGGAGATAGTCTCTGGGGGGAGGGAGGGGCGGGGTACGGAGCTCTAGGATGCTTGGGATTTGACACGGAAGGGGTGAAGCCAGAAATGGGGCTCTCAAGTCCAGGAGTCCAGCTGGTTAATAATTAGTAGCTCTGGTTAATCATTGGTGGGTTTTCCCCAATTTCAGCTCCCCTCCCCCACCCACACCCTGGCCCTGGGCAGCCCCTCCCCCAGCTGGTTTCTGGCCTCAGGAGCCCGCGACTGTGGTATTTAATCTTCAAGAGAGATTAGTGGCCTGCTTCAGCCGGCTTCCCTCCACAGGCTCTTTGGACGCCCATGGATGTTTCCTGGAAGGGCCGGCCCTGCCGCCGCCCACCCTCCCCAAATGGAAGCGGAATCGGCGATGCAGGGGTGAGGAGGAGAGGGAGGCCGTGTGCCCTTGAGTTTGGGTATTTGGGTGACATTTTCACCTTTAACTGCTAGAAACTGTCCTCTTGGGTTGTGCAGGCTTCCGTGCCTCTCCCTCAGGGTCCTGGGCACTGCCCCATCCTGACGGCTGCCGGAACAGCTCCTTCTAGTCCTATTTCTCTAAGTTGAGTGGTCAGGGAATAGGGAGGTGGGAAAGGAGGCAAGGTCAAAGCCAGGGCCCCGGCGAGCCTCTCCTGCCTGTTTAAATCCTTCCCACGAACTTGTAGTGATGCACCGTGGTACCCCAAACAGGTGTCCTCCCGGCTGGCTGGACTGATGTGCAGAGCAGTTTGAGAATTTTCCAAGCAATTCAAGCATGCACAGGACTGTGAAGGGGCCACCAAGCCCTAACCTGGGAGAGGCTGCCCTAGGGAAGTGACCTTGAGGCTGGGACGGGGCATCGGTGTCTGAGCGGGAGTAACTGAAGTGGCAGAGGAGAGTGAGTGGGCCAGCCTGAGGGAGGCCATACAGGGGTGCCCACGGAAGAGCAAATGGGGGGGTGGGGGCCTGTGGCCATGTGAGGGCCCAGGAAGGCCCTGTGGAGGGTTTTGGACTTAAGCAAACAATCCCCCAGTCTGTTCTGTCTGATTTCGGCCTGACCTGCACCCCAGGCCAGCTTTCCTGATGGAACCCAAATTCTACCATTTACTAGAGCTGGGACTCCTCCTTCATCCCCGGTATCTGGTTTGTCATCAGTTCCTAGTGGTTTCATTTCTGCAGGACACCTCCCCAGTCCCAGGACCCGAGCCCTCTGAGACATCCTGGGGGCTTCTTCCCATTCCCGTGCTGCCTGCCCACCCCTGCTCTGTCTGAAACTCTCGCAGGCTGCTGGCTTAAGGACAGGCTCCATCCATGGTCTACGCCAGGTGTCTCAACCCCAGCCAGCACCACTGACATTTGGGGCCAGATCATTCTTTTTTATGTGGGGCTATATGTATGCTATGGGGTGTTTGACCTCCGCCTAGTAGATGCCAGCAGCGTCTTCTCCCACCTCCCCCCGTGTGACAATAAAAAATGTCTTCAGACATTGCTCAGTGTCCCCTGGGAGGCAGAGTTACCCCAATTGAGAACCACTGATCTAGGGTCTCACTGTAGCAAGAACCTACTGTGTTGTCTAGTACTTTCTCTCCTCCCCTCGCCCCAGACACACGGCTCTTTGAAGGAGAGGCCTCAGTCTTAAGATCTCTGCAGGCTCTCGCTCAGTGCCTTGTACACAGTAGGCGCTCCATAAATGCACAGTAAACTGATGGGAGCTGGCCGGCTTCCCTCCTTCTCAGCCCCTAGCAGGCTGTGAGCTTTCTTCTTCTGCACACCTCTCTGGGTTCTTGGCACTCTGTGTAACCCCCATAGCCAAGATGTGCAAACTTCTGATGCTTCCCTTTCTCCCGACACCTCCTGTACCCACCTCATGGTGTTTGCAGCAAACAAAAGCATCTTTTCTCCTGGAGTTAACATTTACTACGTATCTCTTATGCGTCAAGCCCTAGGAACTGGGGGGCTCGGTGGCTGCGAGTGTGAAGTTGTGCACGTGTGTATGTGCTTGGCAAGCCTCCGTGCATGGCAGCCAGACCCCACTCCCAAGGGGCTCGTGCCCTGCGCACACTGCTTCCCACCTTTCCTCCCACCCGGCCTTTGTTCCCACTGTCCCTCTGCATGGTGGGGGCCCTGCCTCATGGCCTGGCCAGCTTCCTCTCGTCCTTCAAGACCCTTCTCTAATCCCCTGCCCCAAATTCATCATTTCCTTCCCAGTATTTCCATGGCACTCGGCGAGCCTTCCCGCCATAGCACAGTGATCGTGCTACTAGTTAATGTGCCCTGTGTCCTTGAGCCTGGAACCGCATGGTGTGCATGTCTGTGTGTGTGTGTATGTGTGTTTCTAATTCCTACTTTTTTAATGCATGTTTATGAAATAAATGGAAATAAATTGCTTACTCTGTTTTCCAAAGCATTTTCTTTGTACTGTTCTAAGAGTGTTCATGGCTTTGCCTCACTTTCCGCACATTGCCTTCAGTGTGTTTGCAAGCCTGCAAATGGGCACATGTGTGTGTGTGTGTATACACGGACGCACAATTGCGTTGCACAAGTGTGTTTGTGTGTACACATATGCACACGTGTGTCTCTCTTCCAGTGTTCCTGTAGATTTAAACGTGTGTCCCCCAGCACTGCCCCTCTCCACGGTGGTGTGCCCTCAACTTGCAGCCCTCCCCTGCACCTTTGAGAAGGGGTAAGGACAGAAGGGACGGGGTGGTGACTCTCCTGGGCAGCTTTCTCGACCCACCTCCCAGAATGTCCTTCTGACCCTAGCCCCTGGTCTGCCGGAAGGGACCAGGGGCTTCCTGTTCATCGTGGGGTGGCCCGGGGTGGGCGGGTTGGGTTTGGGGCCAGAGCCCTCCGTGGCCTAGTCACCTCACACCCCCTTCTCGATCCATCTCTGCCCTGTTTAATTGGAATTTGACTAGTGGAGACCATCTGTTCTATTCCGCCTGTTTCCATGACAACCAAGTGGCTTGAGACTGAGGTTTGTGGTGAGAGAAGTGGCCTGGGGGATGCTGGGAAAAATCAGTGAGGTCCTCCCCCTCCAACCTGCTCTACCTCGCCTTCTCCTCTCTGCCCTGCCCTGGGGCCCAAGCCCAGAGGAAGAATAAAGCTCTCCGTTGACTCGTTGCCCACTAGGGAGTCGGGAGCCCTGGTGTCACCCTCCTGCTCTCTCAGGCTGCTTTGGGCTTCCTCCAGCTTTCATTCATAAGCACCTCCCGCCTGTGTAGACTGGGGAGCCGGCCCTACCCTCTGGCCACACCAGGACTGGAAGGGGAATCAGGGGACATCAGAGCCTGTGGTGTTTGCTTGTACTTTCAAGCCTCGGTCTCCCCTGCCTCCAGACCTCTTCCTCACCCCATCCGGGCATCTCAAAATCTCCTTCAACTGGGGACCGCACATACACACACACACACACACACACACATACCACTGTACAAGCCTCAGAAATTTCAACCCACTTTTGATGGCTGGTGCACCCCCCTCCCCATCCGGGTGTCCAGGGAACCTCAGCCCCCAGACCTTCCAGGCGACAGGGCTTTGAGAATGGAGTCCTTGGGAGTGAGTGCTCCCTCACAGCCCTGCTGTGGACACTCAGGACCAGCCCCCACCCCACCCCCCGCCCCACATGCCAGGTACATCGAAGAGCTCAGAACCCAGCAGAGAAACGTGGGGGGCCCTGCCGCGGGACCGTCTCAGACGTACAGGAGCTCAGATAGGGCTTCACACACTGGGATGTGAGCAAGCCTCTTTCCCTCCTATTTCTGGACACTTCTGTTTTCATGGTGTTATTTTCTGCCCTAATTTTCCCGTCTGTGGCAAAGCCACTTCCCTGCCTGCTCTATTACCAGGGGATCTGCCTGTCTTCAGAAATAAGTGGCGTGCATTGGTCAGGTGACCTGTCTGTTGTTCAGGTCCCAGGAACAAGGTTCCAGCCACGCCTCTTGCCCATGGGGGTAGGGGGAGCAGCCCCTGTGGGGCGGTGGTCCCAAGATCTCTACCCTGCGCTCCAGCCCAGCAGAATCCCTCCTGACCAAGGGAGGGAGGAAGTCGACAGGCAGTAGCGGGTCATGGCTCTGAGCAGCCGTGCTGAGCAGGGACCCCTCCGTGTGGGGGTGCTGCAGCCTTGCGGAGGCCTCCTAGGGGCCAGCCTGCCTCCCCCAGGGCAGGGGTAGGCTCTGGCTCCCCACCATCCATCCCACTCCATGGCCTCTGCTTTTTTTCTCGAGATAGAATTCACCAGCTGTAAAAGTCGCCCTTTAAAGTCGACTTAAAGTCACAGTGGGGTTTAGTACAGTCACAGAGTTGGGTGACCGTCACCACTTGCTGACAGAGAATGTTTCCATCACCCCAAAAAGAAACTCTGTACCCCTTGGCAGCCATTCCCCGTTCTTCCCTTAGCCACCCCACCCCAACCCCTGCCAACCACGATCAGCTTCCACGTCTCTGGGTTTGCCTGTTCTGGACATTTTTCATCAATGGAATCACATTGTGTGGCCTTTTTGTGGCCGGTGCTTTTCACAGAGCAGTCCTGTGCCTCTCGTGGTGTCACTGCCCTGCTAAAGGAGAGCCGGTGGCTCCCGGTGGCTAGAGGACAGGCAGACCCTTGTGGACAGAGCCCTTTCTCAGCTGACGCGCATCTCCCTGGCGCTCACCTCTGCACCAATAAGGCAACGCTTAGCAACTTTCAGGCTTTCAGACAACCTTGTCTCTTCTGGTCCCCTCTTCTCTCTCTGAGGGATTCCTGCTCGTCCTGTCGGACCCAGCTAAAAACCTCACTCTTCTCCTGTCGACCATCACCCTGAGGATCGTGTCTCCTTTTGGACTCCCGTGGCTTTGGGTTCATAGTTTCAAAAAACAAAACACAGCACTTAACTCAGTAATCATTTGCTTGCATGGGTGAGTTCCCTCCCAGGTGGAGCTTGCGGAGGAAAAGAAAGTGCCTTATTCTTCCTTATCCCTCTGCCCTCCCATCTCTTGCTTCCACCATGGTCACTTCTGCCCAAGAGAGGCTGGTACGGTGCTGGACTTGGAGTATGCACTTGGCACAGGAGAGGGGAATAGGAGAGCCAGGGCCAGTAGATTTTATCAGGGAGAGGTGACCCCGGAGAAGGACCTGGAAAGGAGGGGAGGTTTTGGTGACCTGACCTAGCAGGGACAGGGTGGTGGGGGGGGCGGTGTGTGGTATGGCTGGGTCTGAGAGCTGCCTTTGTGGATTCTCATAGGTGAGAGAAGGTGGGGAGGGGTCCTCCCCTCAGTTAGATGGCCTTTGTGGAGCACCTTGGTGGTCGCTGGCATGAGAGATGGGGTGGAAGTTTTGGCAAAAGGAGGGGGGACAGCAAAAGAGAGCAGAGGGTGGCCCTTAGCTAGAAAAGGGCAGTGGTGGGTACAGGAGAGGAGGGTGCCCCCAGCAGACACAACGGCTTATGTCAAAACCCAAAGGCAGGAGAGAGTCTGCCGTATCCTGGAGGACGGAGCCCCGTCTGGGTGAGGGAGGAGGCACACAACGATGTTTAGGCTAGTGGGGGAGTGGGGGGAGGGCAGGAGCCCAGTTGCCAAGGGAGCTTTATGACAAGGTAAGCATGGTGGCCTTTGCACCTGTGCCTGACGAAAACCTCCCTATCCTTCAAGGACCACTTACAGGTGGATGGTCGTCCCCTGACCCACCCCAGCTGGCAGGGCTGGCCAAGATCCTACTGTCCTTGGCCAACGGAAACTACAGGAAGGCAAATGATGATTCTAAAACCCTCCCCTTCCTCAGCCAGCCCCATGGGGAGGACTTGAGGGTGGGAGGGATTGGGGTTGCCTCCCGCAAACTAGCTCTGAGCCCTTGGACAACCTACCCTGCCTCTCTGACCCTCGGTTTCTGCTTCTATGAAAATTGAACTACTGAGCGTTAAAACAATGGTGATACTACCCACTCCAGGGAAATTCAGTGAGATGGGACATAGATGCTAGGAAGGGGCTGTTGGCCTTGACCCCACGTGCACCATCAGCACCGTGAACCAAGTGAAGAAGCCCCTTCTCTCCTCATCTTTTATGTCCTTTCCAAAAGATTGGAAACCCTGGTGGGGGCAGGTCCATGCTGTCTCTTTGAAAGCCATCAGTACTATATTTTCGGGGAGGGGGGATCACACACCTAGCCTTCACTCTCCAAGGGCAAGGGTCTGCAGAGAAAAGCTACAGTGGTGTCTCAGTTGGGGATGGGGATGGGACCCAGGCGGGGCCAGCAGCCTTCTCCATGGGGAGTCACCGGAGCCACTGGCCCTCCCCACAGTGGGATCCAGTTCCCAAGAAGGGTGCCAGGCAGACCTTCAGCCCCTGCAAAAACAAAGCTGCCTAATTGCCTTTTAATCTGGGGATGTCAGTCTGCTGGTGTTGGTGCTGAATTGTAAGGGGAGATAGTATCTTTCCCTTTGAGTGAAAAGTTATTTGATCTCTGTGTGTCAGAGGAAAGCCTGTGCCCAGGGAAGAGGTGGGGATGGCAGGGAAAGGTGGAAGGAGGGGGAGGGCTGGCTTTCTGTCTCCCAACAACTATCATAAATAAAGGGGAACAAGCATCTCTTGTCTTGGCTCAAGGCCACTGTTTTGTGCAGGCCCTTCCTCCTCACCCCTGCCCCTCCCACCTCCCTTTCAGGCCCAGGACAGGAGGACAGCTTGTCTGTGGGAAGAGGGTGTGTGCACCCGCTGTCTCCCCTGAAGAGGTGGGAGAGGTGGGCTCCTGACCCTGGAGGCTGCCCCTCCCCCCGCCCCACCCCTCCCCTCCCCCTGGGGCCTTGGCTCTCCCTCCCCACCTTTGCTGAGGCTGCTAAGATGTCCCAGATGATTGCTGTCGCCTCCCTCCTAGCACCCCTGCCTCCTATCCCAGCGTGTTCTCCGCAGTTGTCAGCGTGTTCCCTCAGACCTAGCCCATACCGTGCGCCCCTCTGTGCACACTCTGGTGGCTCTCCCTGCATCCCGCCCAGAGGACCCTGGGCTCTTTCTTCCAGTCCCTGCCTCCCTCCCCTCCAGCCACACCAGCCACACTTCCCAGGCACACTCCCGCCTGGAACTTCAGCACCTGGGACATTCTTCTCCAAGACAGACCCGTGGTTGGCTTCTGATTCTTGCCTCAAATGTCCCCTCTCAGTGAGGCCTTCCTGGCCACCCTTTACCTTAAATGGGCCTCTGTAAACGCACACGCACGCACGCACACACACATATGGTCTCCTTGAAAATCCTGCCCACCACAGTGTGCTCCAGGAGCTGAGCCTGACCAGCCCCTGCCCCCGGGAGGTGCCCCCCCTTCCTGCATGGCGTGACAGCATCTGTGAGTGGTCCCCTCCCCTCCCCTTGTAGCCTGCAGAGGCCAGGGTGGTTTTCCCTGTCTCACATTCGAGGAAAGTTCAGGGAGAGTCCCGCTTGGCTTGGCAGGGCAGGCGCTCAGCCCTCGCTGCCTACATTTGCCACAGAAACTCCCGCCAGCCTGTGAGCGGAAGAATGTCCGAGGCCTCCCCCAGCCTGGGGCCAGGGATGCGTGCTGTCTCGTCCTGGGAGTAGCTCTCCACCCACCGCCAAGGGCAGTCTGCGCCTTGGCCTTGCTCCTGCTGACCGCATGCTGCCCTTGTCCCAGCCCGCTGACCGCGTGCTGCCCTTGTCCCAGCCCTGCTGGGTCCCCTCACACCCCCTCGCCGCGATGCCTGGCATGGCTACGGACACAGCTGAAAGCTGGGTGTGTGGCAGGGCGTTCTCAGCCCGCGCCCCCCCACCCCCGGGCCTGTCCTTGCTCCGGGGTATACTCAGACCTGCTCTGAGCCCTCACACGGCTTAGGAAACCAAATCATGGATGGAAAGATGGAAGAAGGGTCCAGGGAACCTCTTTTTACACTGAGGACGGCCCTCTGTGCCCGGAAGCCCTTCTCTCCCTTCTCTGGGCTCTCTCCATCTCCAGAAACACTGGGGTGGTCCTGGGAAAGATCCAGAGGGAGGAGGGAGACCGCCCTGCCCTCTAGCGCTCGTGCAGAAACATGATGGCAACCAGGAATGCCCACCATGTGCCCTTGAGTAGCCACTCCTTCCAGTGGGTGCTAAGGCAGGGTCGGCGAGCCAGGAGCTGGTGGCACCCCCACGGGCCGGCTTCCCGAAGGAGCAGAGTCTGGGAGGTTTGGGGGGAGCAGGGACTGGTCTTGGGCAAGAGGCCTAGGTGCAGCGGAGGGGATAGTTTGGAAGAGCCTAGCACACCTTGGCTTTAACCTGGCGCCTTGCACTGTATGTGACTGATCCTTCTGGGACCTCACTGGGAGCATGAACGGGGCAGTGACTTTAACAGAAATCCAGGGTGACGGGAATCAAATACAAGAATCAGACAAAAAGTGGGTTTGCTACTGTGAGCCACGCATGCTTTCAGGGAAAGAGCATCAGCCTCAGAATTAGGAGCCCTGCCTTGGCCGCATGCTGGCCAAGTCCCCCTAGGCAAGGCCTGGCCCCAGTATCCTTGTCTGTCCAGCGAGAGGGGCAGATTGGTTGTTCCTATGCGGTCTCTTTTGGCCCATCCTTGGCGCATGGCGGATGCGTGCAGGACGCCCGGCGGTCCTCCAGCACTTGGTCAAGTCCAAGGCCCTCTGATATCTAGAGTTGTCTGACTGCCCTTGCTGTGAGACATTGCTCTGTGTCTTTGGCATCCAGCAGGAAAGCCCTTCCCAACTAGTTTTGGGGCCTCCAGCATGTAGGACCCAGAATGGAGCCAGGCAGGGAAGCTTGTGTTCAGAACCGGCCCCCTCTATCCCTGCCAGGAGCATTTCTCAAAACCGCTTCCATCCCAGACCCTTTCTACGGGCGCATAAGAAGCGATGATGGCCCCTGGCCTCCCAGTCCTGCTGCCCATCATTGGCTTTGAGTGATTGAGATGTGGGCGGGCCTGGCGGGGTGCTGGGATCCAGCTCGAGCCAGAAGCACCGGCAGTGTTCTCATGGAGCTGTGGTCTGTCTAGTAGGGGACAGACTGTAAGTGAGTTCTTACCGGTTGTAGCAATGGCCAAAGGGGATGGCCTGGCAGGCACACACGGCAAGGAGCTTTGACCCCGTCTAGGGGGACTTAAAGGATGAGGGATGCTGGAGAAAGAGGAAGAAGAAGAAGGAAGAGCAGGTGTGGGGGCCTGGCATCAAGAGGAACCGTGGAGCTTCGAGGGACCTGGGAGGCACAGCGGCGTCGGCTGCACGAGCTGATGTTTGCTGAGCACTCCCTCTGTGCCAGGTTCCACTCCTGCTGCTCTGCTCACACAAGTCTGTTCCATCTTCCCAGCGACCTAGGAGGAAGTTACTACCATTGTTCTTTTGTGTACAGAGGAAACAAACACAAGTCTAAAGCCATACCACAAGCCGGTGGCCTAGCTGGGATCTGAACCCAGGAGCCGGGAGCTAGGGCCTCATTGCTGTATACCTAGAGAGAACAGGAGGGTGCGAGTGGTGAGGCCAGGCCCAAACCAACCCAAATCCAGACGGAAGACCCCCTGTCCTCCAGCACCAGAGCTGGCTTGCCAGCACCCAGATGACCTCCTTCCCCGACCCTGGCCTGGAAGTGTCTGGCGGCTGAACCTCTCCCGGGTTCTGTTTCAAAAGGCCTGGGGACACTCACTTGCCTTTCAGCAGAAGCGATCAAGATTAAACAGCGGGAAGAATTTCCGAGCTGTCATGACCATACGCTATTAAAGCGGGCAGCCAAGGGAGGTGGAGGCCCTTACGGGGAAGGTCAATGCCTCGGTTGCTCCGTGCTGCAGAAGCGGGGAGTGGAGGCAGGGACTACCCCTCCCGCCGGCATTTGGCCGAGCACCGAAGATGAGACACCTACTATCAGAAGGACGGAGGACCGCAGAAAGGGGACATGATCTGCCATCCCCAGGCTAGCACCACCCTCTTCCTGGGACCCCGTCAGCCCCAGCCCTGCCTTTGGACTTCATTAAATTGCATTTTCCCAAGCAGGGCCGCCGGTGACAGAATGAGTCAACGCCAGCTTGCTACACTGTCGTTCCTGGAGCCTGCGGGCAGAGAGGGAGATAATTGGGAGTGGTTTGACAGCTTAGTGTCTGGGGCTGGCTTCCCGGAGCACCAGAGGGGAGGGGCGGGGTGGTGCAGGGAGGGGGCAGGAGGGGGCAGCTTCCTCTGGGCCCGACCCGTCTTCCGATGACCCTACTGCCACTGCCTTTTTTCCCTCGGTTTCCTGAGCAAGCAGCTTGTTGGGCAGGAAAATAAAGCACAGGGAAGGAAATTAGATCCGGAGAATAAATTAGGCTTTCTTTATTAATTTGTCAGAACTAATTAACATCTCCCCCAGATTCGTCTCCTCTGCAGATGCCCCCCTGAGCAGGAGGAAGGGAGGAGTCTGCAGGAGTCAGACTTTGGGGCCTCGAGGTCCCCTTCTAGGGACTCCCTGCTGAGGGGGGCCCCACAGAGGCGTCCTGTCCACTGCCCTGGGGTGCTGGGTCCCTTCATGGATGGTACTGAGTGGGCCCGCAGCCCCTCAGGAGCCCCAGGACCACGTCTCTGTTACTCACTGGTCTGAGCTTCCAGCATTTCATCAGGGAGACCGAGTCAGAGTCCTGCCTCCTGCAGGGCTGGGGGGACAAAGGGACAACAAGGACCTGCCCCGTGCGGTCAGCCCTCGATGCTGCTGGGGGAGCTGGAACTCCAGCACTGGAAAGGTGTGCGGGTTCCTGTCTGGTCAGAGGGCATTTGGTGTTGACCCTGACAGTCATCTCAGGAGTCGTTCAGAGCAATCACTGGTATTCCAGTATCACGGGAGACAGAAAGGAAACACGGAGTGGGCAGGTCCCTCACGGAGATGACACAGTGAATCAGGGCAGAGGCAGGTTCAGAACTCAGCTGGCTGTGCAAGTGCTCGGTTCCCTGGCCTGTGTCCCCTCCCCACCCCCATCCCAGGCTCTGCAGGATCTGACACCTGACTTGGGGCTGGAGGCTCGCTTACTAACAGACGCCTCACTTCCTGGGCGTGAGTTCAAGGTCTCTGGGCTGGGAGCCTCCCCACTACCTAAGCACGAGCTCTTGTGCAGGCTGTGGCTGGACTCAGGCAAGAGCCTGGTTCATTGTGTGGAGTTGGCGGCTTCCCTGGTGCACCCACCCTCATCCCAGAACAGGGCCCAGCCCTGTCATTTCAGCAAGTAACCAGCGCTGATAGACACCCCCTAGACCAGGCGGGAGAAGCCCTTGAGAACTCGCCACGCCTTGTTTGCAGTCCCTCAGAGTTTCAAAATCCAGCTTGTTCTCTGTCCCGTTGCACAGCGATAGCGTCCCCGAGGTTCCCCATCTGCCAGCCGGCAGCTCCCAGTCCCCTGGGAACACAGGGGAAGTGAACACCCCCCTCTCAGCAGCGTGCCCCTGAGGCCCCAGAGCCTGTCGCCTTCTGCACCTGGAGCCTGCGGGGGGCTGGCTGCGGAACAGAGGCTCCCAGGCGGGCCAAGTCGGAGGGAACCTGAAGGAAGCCTGAGCGGACTAGCTCATGTGTGTTTATTTTTTATTTTTATTTTTATTTTTTTTTAAAGATTTTATTTATCTGACAGAGAGAGATCACAAGTGGGCAGACAGGCAAGCAGAGAGAGAGAGAGGAGGAAGCAGGCTCCCCGCAGAGCAGAGAGCCCGATGTGGGACTCGATCCCAGGACCCTGAGATCATGACCTGAGCTGAAGGCAGAGGCTTAACCACTGAGCCACCCAGGTGCCCCTCATGTGTGTTTAAATGAGGACACTGAGGCCCAGACAGAGCAAGTCCCATGCTTCACTGGATCATGGCAGCATCAGGATTAGAACCCAGGCCTCCTGACTCCCAGCCCCAGCCCCTTTCATGAACTTGGTGATAGTGCTCGGGAAATGACATCAACACACAATGAATTTGTACTGTCAGGGACCCTCAGAGCCAAGAACGGGCTGAGGAGCTGCTGGCAGCCTAACAGTGAGGTGTCCCTGCAGGATGGCATGGGACATAGGCCATCGTGGCCAGACCACAGGGCCCAGGTCCAGGGGCAAGTCACTGTTCCCACCCCCCGGAGGCCTCCTGGCAAAGCTCTCAGGACACACCTCGCCCCAGTGGGGGACACAGTCCTGTTCCATGTCCCCGCATCATGGAACAGTAGTAGCTCTAGGCACTTCTCATCTGGACACATGGCCCTCTTTGCACAGCCTGTCCTGGTCGATGTCCCCAAAAAGCCAGCAAGAGCAGGTGGGCTGGTGGCTGCAGTCCCCACTGTACAGGCAGGGGACGGGTCCAGAGCAGCTCTGGGTTTTCCCGGAAAGCAGTCTCATTCCGGAGGCCTTGCCTAGGAGGAGTGAGCTGGGGTGGGGGTGGGGGGACCTGGTTTTTCATTCTGACTCCAACACCGACGGACCGTGGCAGGCCCAAGTGCCACCAAGCCTCCACTTCCTCAGCTGCCTCCGGGCCCCTGCTCTGGAAGGCGGTGTGCGAAGGACTCCTGACCTAGGTGAGCCAGTGCCCAGTGAGTCCGTCCAGTGTCTTTCAAAACACCCTACCCCAGGCTCCTGCCACGCGACAAGCAAGCAGGGAGAACCATTAGAATGGGGCCCTCCTGGCCATCCTGTGACTCCATCCACTCCAGAGGCCCAGCCAGGTCAGCCCGCCAGAGTGCTAGGGTGCGGGCGTGTGGCCGGCAGCTGAGGTAGGAGCCTCTGCTCTTCAGGACTGGGGCTGGGTACTGGAGCTGGGTGCGGCTAGCCTGGGTGGTGCCGAGAAGGACACAGGGAGAGGGAGGAGCTGGCATCGTTGGCCTCTGCTGGCTGATTGTGCCCCAGAGTTCCTGTAAGAACACTCAGAACTTTCTTAGGCTCCTAAAACTGGAGAAGGAGGTTGGAGGAAGCCCCTTGGCCCACCATGTCAAACCTCTGGTGCCCTGGTCCTTCCTCTCTCTGCATCTTCAGGGCCCATGGTGTGAATACCGGTCTGTGTTGGCACCCACCCAGGAGGTTTGCTGGTAGAGGCACAGGATACCACCACTGACCCTCTGAGGGGAGCACACTGTGGCACTTGACGGAGCACTCCTAGGTCCCCATTTGCCATAGGCCTCCAGGTCCAGGCCAGGCACGCTAGGCCAGAGTGAGGCTGCTGATTGGGGAGGGAAAAGCAGTTGAAGTTCTGAGATTTGATGTGCAGCTTTAAGGCTGCTCATTCTGTGGGAGGACACAGGCAGCTTCCAGAATCCAGACAGATGGGAGTAGCTGTGGTCTTCGGGATAAGGGCCTGCCCCCATCTCGGGCAGGGATCTCAGCTCGATGGCTCTGTCCATGACCTCAGAGTATCCACACACCAGCTGTCACCTCCTGATCCCCTCCTCTGTGTCCCACTTACCATGTCCACGATTTCACTGAAGTCTTGTAGCCATTTATTGCTTAAATATTAAGTCCATTTCACAGATGAGGAATTAGGCTCACTGAGTCCCAACTACCAGTGAGTGGAAGAGCCCAGACCAGGTCTGTCTGCCACCCAAGTCCCCTCCCTACCCCTCATGCTCTCTCCTTAAGAGGAGGACCTGCCCAATCCGCAGCTCTGCTACCTGATCCAGCAGGCTCAAAGACACCCCAGGACAGAGTGTGCTTCCTTTGCAACAGGAGGGATTGAAGACAGACACCAGGAAGAACTCCCATCAGGGAAGGGTGTAGAACATTTGAGCAGTTTCCCAGGTAGGATCTTCTCCAAGGCGGGAAGATTTACTTAGCCACCTGGGTAAAGTTGTTAGGGTAAAACCTTACCAGAGGCAGAGGACAGTATATGACAGCCCCTCTCTCTGACTTCTGTTTGGGAGGTTCAGAGGCTCTGGCCAGCAGCTCTGGCTGGGCACGCCTCTGCTGCTGCCCCCTGGCCTGAGGGTCAGGCACAACGTCGCCTTTCCCTGTACCTGCTTTCTTGCCCAAGTCCATTTGGTAGTCCCTGCCAGCTGGTGCCTGGGACAGCGTGATGGGCCGGGCAGGTGTGGTCCCCCGCTACCTGTCCAGGCACCAGTGGCTCTGCAATGAGAACTCAGCTACTCCAAAGCCCCAGTCTTTGCTCCCTTTCCCTTTGCTCCCTTTCTCCTTCCCTGGGAGGAGACCCACCCGGGGCCGGCCGTGACCTCTGCTGCCTACCCTGTCCTCCGGGGAAACTCTTCCTATTCTCTTAAGCAGAGTTGCAGAGTTTCAGAGAACCTGCGAATGTCAGCCAGCGAGACCCTGAGTTAGACGCTGCATGCGTAGAAAGCTGGAATCTGGCCTTAGGAGAGGGGCTAGCTGAGCAGACAGAAAAACAAGGGGCGTTCTCATTCTGAAAGGAAGTGCAGTGTACAAAAGCCAGAAGACTGCAGCCCAGATTCGGGCCAACCACTTTCTAGCTATGCAGTAACTTGGCAGATTTCTCAACCACTGGGCCTCAGTTTCCTCCTCTGTGAAATGGGAATGTCCGTACTTGCTCCTAAGAATGAAAGGGACAATCCTCTGAGACCCTAAAGCAGGAAACACTTCCCAGGGCCTGGTACAAAGGAGGTGTTCTATCAGCAGGGGTGGAAATAACTTGCTGCTAGAATGCTGGGAGGCAGGATGCGCAGATACTGTCCACCTGTGTTTGTTTTTAGGGCTCAGGGAGCCTACAGAGGAGAGGGGCTGAGCCTTGTAAAAACGTGGGGACACACTTGGTCTAATCACTTTAGAGGAAAGAAAAAAAAGTGCCTGGAATGCCAGCCATTCTGAGGGGACCAGAGCTAGATAGAGCAAAGATGAAGAGACACATCAGGACAGATTGTGTAAAATAAAATGCATATTTTTAATTGCTTGAGTTCACATCTCATAAAAGGAAAAGAAAAAAAAACAAAAACCATCACAAGCCCTGGCCATCCCCCACCCTCCCCTTTCTCTGCCTTGAGTCAAGAACCAGTTCCCACCGGGCTTTCTTCCTTTCAAAGCATCTCCCCGCCCTAATCCCCACCCCAACCTACCCACCTCCCACATCCACTGTGGGCAGTCAGGGGCCTCGGCTCACTGTGGTGGGCAGCTCCTGGAGTCCACAGGCCTGGTGGGAGGCAGGGAGGGGGTTGGGAGATCAGGCAGCCCCCACCCCCCCCCCACCTTTGCCTGTCAGGCCTCCTGTTGGCTGTGGCTCATTGTCCAGGTCCTTCCCCAGACGGTGAGGCTACTTCTCACCTTGCCCCTCTCAGCAGCCAGCATCTCTGCGTTCTGGACCTGTCTGAGCCTGTGAGCAGGGAGGCGGGGGCCTGGGGCCAAAGACCCGCTGAGCCAACACTGCTTCCTCATTAAACCCCTTTCCCCCCACAGAACCTACTCTTTCCCTGGCTCTTGCCAGCACTGCTCCCCGTGTCCCCTGAGGTGAGGCAGACCACCCAGTCCCCTGCCTGCCCCCCCTCTGTCCTCCCTCACTTTCTCTGCCCACCCCCACCCCAAATCCCTGGACTCGCTCCCTCACTTCCCAGTCAAGCTGCTCCCCGGGACGTGTCAGGACAGGGCACCTGGGTTCTGGTCCTACAGGCTCTGGCTCTGCCCGGCCTCAGTGGGTGTGGGGCACGTGGAGAGGATTTGCTTTGACCTGCTTCTTTAGGCTTCCATCCCTCCTCCACCCCCTCCCCAGAGGAGCAGGCTGGGGTGAACTCCAGAGCACCTCCCGATCGCACCCACCAAGGGGCCCGGCCTGCGGCTACTGAGACCTCATGGCGGGGGGGTGCGGCATGGGGGAGGGACGATGCCCATCTCGCCTTCATCTAGGCCAGCCTGGTCCCTGAGCACTCGATGGGACACCAGCCTACCCTCCAAAGACTCCTACCCAGAAGCCTTCACTCAGCCAGGGGCAGTTTCTAGCCTGTCTGTCTTCCTCATCCCTTTGGGACCCAGAAAGTAAAAGAAGGGGCAAGAGACTTGGATTGTGTCCTTGGCTTTTCATGAACTGATGGCTTAGCCTCAAGTCAGTCACCTCACCCTTCTGGGTCTCATTTCAACATCTAAGAAATGGGTGGCCCCTTCCTTAAACCATTCCAGAATCTAGGGTCATCAAGGTAAAGGGGGCTAGAAGAGCTGATCGGTGGGACTAGCCCTGGCTGGCCAGACTGGGGAGCGGAGGAAGGGGGCCTCCCACCTCCCACTGGGGGCAGCAGAGCTGGCTGCTTCTCCCACGCGTGGGGCCTCTTGGCTTTTCTCATAGAGAAGCCTTCCTTGGCAG
Organism: Lutra lutra; assembly: GCF_902655055.1. Lineage (NCBI taxonomy): Eukaryota > Metazoa > Chordata > Mammalia > Carnivora > Mustelidae > Lutra > Lutra lutra. The sequence goes on along the minus strand of NC_062287.1, from coordinate 15,603,485 downwards.
AGAGGGTCTCGGCATTCTCCGGGGAGCCTGTCCACCCCCCTTTGACCCTGAGCTTCCTGAGAAGTCTTGATTAGTGAATCCCAGTGACTGGAGAAGTTGGCAGAGTCCGCGTCCCCAAATGTGCTCTCTGCAATTTGACTCTAGCCTGGCTCGCAGGTCGCTGAGCAGACAGGGGTTGGGGTCCTACCCCGTGCGGGAAGCTGGGGCTTCAGAGAAGCCAGTCTCCCAGAGCCCAGCACTGTCTGTCCTCCACACACACTCCCCCCGCCGCCCCTGGCAGAGCTGGTGGCAGTGAGGGTGGGAGTTTCCCACGGTGGCTGGCGTGGAGGGTGGCGGCCTGGGAGGGAGAGGAAAGGAAGCTGGGGGCATAGGCAGGGACCGATGGTGAAGGCTGATGAGTAGCTCAGATCTACCTCAGACTTAGCCCAGGGCAGCGGAGAGCTAGGACTTGTGCGAGGAGATCAGGTTTGCGTTCAGACCCACTGGGCAGTACAGCGCGGACCGACCCTTGCCCGGCCTGGGTCTGTTTCCCAGCAGCCACAGTAAGACCTCTCTTGGAGGGGTTTTGAGAGGATGAAAGGACATTCGGTGCCTAGATAGGGAGTGCTCCTTAAAAGTTCGCTCGTCTTCGTGCGCTTGATGCCAGGATTCCAGATAGGAGATGGCGCGGGTCTCGCCTCCCCCTTAAGCTGCAGTAAGGATGGGGAACCCAAGGGCTGGGTTCCAGAAACTCAGAGGAGGGAATCCACAGGATGGAAAGAGGGGACTGATAGAGTTTGGCCTGGGGAGGGAAGGGGTGAGGGAGGAGCGGGAAGGAGAAGAGCTCAGTCGGGCATGGGGAGGGTGAGGTGCCCCGTTGGCTGCCGGACAGCCTGGATTCAGGGCCCCCGACATGGACCCCAGGGGGCACGTGGACCCACCCTATAGCTAGACAGCCAGTCCTCTCCCAGCCCCGTCTCCTCCCTCCCCAGAATGGCGCCAAACCTGCGGGTCACCGTGCAGTTCAAGGGGCACATGTCTCCTCCATCTCTCACCCCTCCCCGCGCTTCAGGATCAGGCTCGTGGGTATGAGCCGAGCAGGAAAGATACAGGTCTTACCTCAAGAGACACCCCAGCCAGCTCTCTCCCTTAGGACCAGAGAGGAGGAAGATCCACATTGAGAGGCAGTATAGAGGCTGTGGCCTTCCAGGGCCTTCTACCACCTGCCCACCACCATTCCTTTCTACACCTGGCTGCCTCCTGGCTTGATGAGCTGTTTGCTTATCTGCTGACCCAGAGGCAGGGCCTTTGTAACCACAACCAGAGAAACAACCATAAGACATTTCTACAGGCCCGCGTCTGGCTGATAGCTGTTCCCCAGGTGCGCTCACGTCCATTATCACATTATTGAACCATCGAAGGCTGAAGTCACACACTCCCACCCCTGTTCTTCCCCGGGCCTAGCTCTGCCAGCTCCTTCTGTCCCCATCCCCACCAACTTCTTAGCAGCTCTTGGTTGTACTGCTTTTCTCGGTGCTTCTGTTTCCTTGTCTGTGCACAGGGAGCTCTTAGGCCAGACGGTCCCCATCTCGGGGACCCACAGTGAAAGACTCTCAGGTTGGCCTTTCCTCCAACCCCAGTCTCTCCCAAGGCCTCATTCTGGGCTCTCTGTCCCTTTGACTTTCCTATCTGTTTACACCCAGAATTCACCCACAACATTTCAGTTTTCCAATAGAATCATTAATTATCCCAGGAATTAAACCCAATTAGCATTGTAGGGGCCTTTCTGAGCAAGGAGCCATTAGCAAGGGTGAAAATGCACAGGCGTGAGGAAGAGAACCCACCCTTTCCCAGCATTAAAAATGAAAGCAGGAGACAGCACAGCAAAGCAGAGGGCCCCAATTAAAGCTGGGGCCTCACTCATTAAGCTAATTTGACATGCAATCCCAGCAGCCTCTGGTGGGAAGCCCGCCGGTGGAGCTGGCTGGGAGCTGTCCGTCCGAGCTCTCTGCTCACCTGGGGCCCTGAGTGGGCCCCAACGTACCCCTTCCGGGCCGCCGGGCCCCTGCGCAGGGAGGGGTGTGGAGAGTTTCTGCCAATTCCTCGTTAGCACCTGCTGCCCACTTCCTGGGGGTGCTGGGTGGTGCGTGTGGGATGAAAAAGGAGAACAAGACCTCGCATTTATGAGGTTTGGGGAAAGGACAGAGGTTGCCCATCACTCTCCTCTTTGGCCTTCGGGCCGAGGGGGCTCCCCTCACGGGATGGTCGGAAAGACTCAGTGCGATCATATCGATGAGTGCCTGGCCAAACCAGAGCGGCAGTCAGTGGTACCATTAGTCAATGGTAGCCGTCATCCGCCTTTCCTGAGCTTTGGCCTACCTGGTCCTCCCGAGGCCCCAGAGGCAAAGGGGGAAGATGCGACCACCAGCAGCATCTGGAGAACCCCAGGGACAGACAAAGGAAGATTCACAGCCAGAGACTGGCAGAGTTCAGACTAGGAGTTAAGATTTATAACTCCTGGACTGGGAGGCAGAGGGAACAAGGAAGGAATGGAGGCTTTATGTATTTGCGGTGCCCAGAAACATCCCATGGGCTGAGGATGCCCTGGTCCCAGCCAGCCCTCTTACCCTGACAGGAGTGGGGACCGGGGGCTCAGCCTCCCCCAGAGCCAGGGTGAGGGGCTGACGTCTGACCTCCCAACAAGGAACTTAATCCAACCCCCATCACCCAAGCTGCCAATAGGCTAGGGTCCCACGTGTCAAATCCCACCCTTCCCTGTGATTCTGGGGCTTGGTAGGTGTGTGCTGGCCACTTGTCTCCCCAGGAAGGGTAGAAAGGGAGGCCACGGGCAGCCCATGTGGTGGTGAGCATAGCCTCTCCCGGAAAGGAGCCTCATGGAGACTGTGCGTGTTGAATCTGCTTCGTAGACTGTGTGACCTTAGGCAGGTCACTCGACCTCTCTGTTTCCTCATCACCAAAATGGAGACACTCATGCTCCCTAGCTCCGGGAGTTGTGTGAGGATGAAGTGCGTTAATAGGAGTGAACATCTGGGCCTGGGCCTGGCACAGCTAAGTTGCACACGTGGTTGTTCTTGTGTCCGCTGGCGAGGGTCTCCTAAGGAACGTCGCCCTCCTGTGCGTTCTCCTCTTGTGAGGGAGGGGAGCCAGTGAGACCCCTGGCATCTGCTGCTAGGTGGACAGACCCCATCTTGGGCCAGTTGAAGGTGGCAGGCCATACCCTCCCTAGGCATGGCACAACATGGGGAGCCCCTCCCCCCCACACACCCCTCTGCCGCCAGCGCCCCCTGGTCTTTCAGGGCCCCGACGAGCAGTGTGGTGGGCAGGGCAAAGAGGGCATGAGAATGGGAAGGAGAGAGGAGGAGGGGCAGCAGGTGGCCCGGAGGCTGGGCCGCACCCCTGCAGCTGGGCGCTGTCCCCCGCTGCCTACGTGCGCACTCTCTCTGCAAGGCAGGACAGGAGACAGGTCCCAGCATGCCAGGCCCCTACCCAGTGACTCCTGAAACCCCAGCAAGTCTGAGCTGGAAGCGGGTCTGGGTGCGGCTCCTGATAGATTCATGTTGGGCAAAGGGAGGGCAGGGAGAAGGGAGTGGAGAGTCAGGGAAAGACACCCCCCCCCCCCCCCCCCGCTGCCCACACACACACACACACACACACACTCAAAGCTCTGACAGGGTAGCTGGGGGAGAGCGGGCAGGGCTGGGAGCAATGACCGGGGCTTGGCGTTTTTTAGCTCCTCTCAAGTCCCTTCATCCCCCGTGCCCTTGCCCTATGGGGCAGGAAGGAGACAGGCTGTGGCAAGGGCAACGACCTGTTCCCCTCAGCACTTAGCCAAGAAGAAGGTGATGATTTCAGTGCTGGGAAGGGAGGGGAGGAAGGCCAGGTGACAGACAGCCTGAGGCCAGGAGCACAGTGAGGCCAGGCAGGATGTGTCCCCGAGGACCCCAGGACCCCAGAAGTCATTTCATACAGACACCCTCCCTCCATCCTCACTGCAGCTAAATGAGGTGGCCTCGCTTGAGGTCCATTTTATGGGTGAGAAGGCTGGGTTTTGGGAAGGTTGTGGGACTTGTTTGTGGGTCCTGCTGCTGAAGCTGGAATTAGCAGCAGGACAGGCTACAAAGTGTGAGCCTGCCCACCACCCCTTTTCAGCCTCCTGGGCCTGGGGAAAGGCACAGCCCAGGGCAGGCTTTCCAGGGACCGCACATGTCCACAAGGCATGTCCATGGGTGGCATCGGGGCCGCTGAGGGGAGAGCAGATTGGTGTGGGAAGCCCGGTTCCCCAGACAGGCAGACCCACCCACACAGGGGAGGCCTTCCAGCTGACCTGGGCTCTCCCTGCACCGTGATGTCAGGACCCTTTGGAGCCCTCTCCTCCCGTGGCCACCCCCAAGGTGGTGGTGGGGGACTATTGGGTAGAAAAAAAGAAAGACTGAGCCAGACCGCCTTCCTCCTGGGGTGCCACCGAGCTGAGGCCAAGTTCAGACCTGGGGTGATTCTGAGATTAGGGCGGAAATGATGGCCACATACAGGGTTTTGCTGCTTTCTGTGGTTAAAGCCAGGAAGAGGTTGGCACTAGGGGTAGAGTCATAATGCCAGTCTTGTGGTCTAGTTTGGCATTGACATTGAGATTGGGCTGGGCAGTGTTAGGGTTTACCCTGTGGTTGGGAAGAATGCTTCTCGGGGTTGACACTGAGGTGGGCACAGTGAGTGGGGTGCGGTAAAGCCAAAGCTGGCGTCATCCGAGAGGTTGGAGGGGTCTGAGGGATTTAACACCTGTGGCTTCTGTTTGGAAGAGAAATGCCCATTTTCACTTGAGCCTTGCACTGGGGAGAGGATCGGGATGGAGGTGGCAGCCAAGCCAGAGCAGGCTGATTGGGGTGGGGGGTGGGGTCTGAAAAAGAGGTAGGTTCTGAAAGTGACGGAAGGGACATGGACTCTCCTGTCCCTTTGCCCTAAGCCCCCGCTCACTCTGTTGTGAAGCTACCTGGACGTCACCTGAATTTGTGAGACACGAGGAGGTGCTCTTCTCTGTGGGGCTTGGGTTCTCCATCAGCCCCCTGCTGGAGACCCTGCAGGCAAGGCTTGGGGGCTGCTCTGGCTGAAGGTCAAAGAGAAAACGTGACCCACCACAAGCCTTTGCCAGTTTCAGGCCAGGAAGAAGCTTGCCTTTTCCTCTTGTTTGCTCCCCGGACCGTGCCCAGCGAAGAGGTTGAATGCTGCCTGCTGTGCATCAGAGAAAGCCTGAAGCCCAGAGCAGAGCTCAAGGAAGGCTTTCTGGGGGTGGGTGTGGGGGTGTGGAGACAGCCCTGAAGCGGGAGGTGGACCTGCTGAAGGCTGAGACCAGGTCGTGGCAACTGAGACATTCCGGGAGGGGCTTCACGGAGGAGGGGGCATGAAGCCAGGGGAGGGGCTCCTGCCTCGTCTTGAGGAAAGCTCACTGCCAGCTTTCCCCTGTACCTCCTGAGCCCAGGCCCCAAACACCCGCCCTGTCCCACTGCCGCCTGCAGTGGGAGTCTCCAGTGCTGAGTTCAGACCTACGGCAGGCTTTGTAGCATCTGTGCAGGGAAGGGAATGTTGCAGAAGACCCAGCCTGTGGACATTCTAACCTAACCTCGGGCTGCAATCCCACCGCAGGGTCCAGACCCGCTAGTGCCGCCCAGAAATGAAACAGGTGTATGGCTGCTTCTCAGGCGACTTCAGATGCCAGTAGAGAAGAGCTTGTCTGGGGCCCTGATCACAGGCGGGTTGACCCGCCCTCCTGTCTAGAAACCAGCATCCCTGCTGTGCTGTGGCCGCAGGCATCTTCACAGAGGTCCTGCACTTCAGCCCTAGGACTGCTGAGACCCAGGTCTTCCCAGGAGGTGCGTGGGGGGGTGAGGCTCAAGACGCAGTCTCCGCCCCTCCGTGCCAGTATCCGCACTGGGATTATGCGTGTGGCCCCCTGAGCGACACGGTTGCTTCTTACTGTCCCGCCAGCAGCGGCGCCTGGACCCACACCCCAAAGCCGGACAGGCTGTGCCAGGGCAGCCCGAGGGGGAGCCCCCAGGAGTGGGAGGCACAGCTGCTGGCCCCTGCGGAGGAGGCTGGTGTGGGGATAGAGTGCTGGGAGCAACACCTGCCAGCCCAGGGTGGGATGGACACAGCGCTGACTGTTGTAGGGTCCGAGTGCCCCAGGGAGGGGTGGTGCATGCGTGTGTGTGTGCACGCGAGTGTGTGTGTGCGTGCATGTTGGGGGGGAGCACATGTGCGCATGCCTCCTGAGGCTGGACCCCCTGCCACAGGCCGCCTGCGTTAAAAGGAAAAAGAAGTAGATCCAGACCCAGGGTGAGAAGAGCAAATGGCAAAACTTAATGACTTTAATATGAAAGAATTTGCCACTAATTAAGCACAAACACTCCACTAATGCAGGGAACACATGTTGTGGATTTCACTTAAGCAGGAACCAAATGAGGTGCAAACCTTCCGGAATGATAGCGGTTTCCCAGCCGGAGGGAGACGCTGCCCGTCGGTTCTGCTCTTAGAAGCACACAGCCTTGTTGTCTTTGCAGCCTCGCCGCCTCCCTGTCCAAGGCTCCCAGCCACGCTTCCCCGGGCTGTGTCTCCTGCCCTTCTGTCCTCCGAGGACACATGTGCTGCTCTGTAACCCGCGTTCTGACAGCCCAGGCTCCCCGAGGCCTCTGGTCCTCTCCACCTGCCTTCCCCAAGCACACACCTCCCGTCCCTCCTGTAGAGCCAACTGCAGGCCCTCCAGGCGGGAAGGCTACACCCCTGCTCTGACCAGCCTCTGGGCCCTCTGCCCCAGGACCTAGGACAGATCCCCTCTGGCAAGCACCCCCAGCCATTCGCCTCCTGCGCCTGGCTTGCAGGATCCGCCCTGCACATCCCTCACACATGGGCCGGTACCCCCGCCCAAGCTCCCTGCCCTCTCCTCTAAGCCAGTGGAAGTAGTTTTGCCCCACAGGGAACTTCCAGCAATTTCTAGAGATATGTTTGCTTGTCATAACAGAGGAAGGGTGGGCAGAGGCTGGCACACAGGACAGCCTCCCCCCCACAAAGAATTCTCAGGCCCTAAACGTCAGTAGCGTCAAGGTTGAGGACCTCCGCTCCGGGACAGTGGCCTCACCAGAGCAAGGGCTTATGCGAGATCACACGGTGGCTGGCAGAGCCAGAGTGGAAATCAGGTTGCCTGAGTTCTAGCAGGTTCTTTCCCCAAAACTGTGATAACAATTACACAGCCCATTTGTAGCCTGCCTGTGTGCCAGGCACGGTGCTGAGAGCTTAGAGGAATTATCTCACTCAATCCTCAAATCAGGCCTGGGCAACAGCACTAATATCGTACCCATTTCATACATGACAAAACTGAGGCACAGAGAGGTCGCTGCAGCACGCTCAGTCACACAGCCAGTAAGCAGCCCACACAAGCCCAGGCCCATCTGAGCTCAGAGTCGGTGCTTGTGGGTGAATTACCGTCCTTTTCAGCCCGGCCTCATCAGTCTCCCTCCCAACCCTCCCCTCTTAGAATGAGCTTCCCTGGAAGCAGGCAACATATCCATGTCCGATGCCCTCCACGCCTTGCCCCTCCCCACATAGGCCCAGCCCCCAGGCTTGGGGACAGACAGCTGCGTGGAGCTGGACAGGGCTTGGGCAGAGCTGGGTACTGGGGTGGTCCGACAAAGGCCCTTCTGGCAAGAGGCAGATCTGGAGGCTTCCACTTCCAAACAGGTGGTGAACGTCAGCCCAGCACCCGCAGGACCCAGACAACACGTATGTTGATACCCAGCTTCGAAGGGGTTCTCCTGGGGAGGCCGCGGGAACTCTCCCTCTGTTTTCATGGCACCCCCATCCTCTGCCACCCCCACACTAGCTCTCTGAAGAGGCTGCTGCCTACACTCCCCGAAATGTGTCATTAAGGACGCTCCTTTGCTGAGGGGAGCCCTGGCCCCGTGGGTGTCTGCTGGGAGACGTGTCGTCTGTGCGGCCGGCGGAGACGGGGTTGGCGTGGGCCGCGGAGCTGGGACCTGTGTCAACCCCAGATTTAGAGCCGGACGCTTCCAGGCCTCAGAGGGCTCGGCCAGGCTGTGTTGGGGAGGGGTGCAGCGCTGTGGGCCGTGCGGGCTTCGCAGGCTAAGACCTTGGGAGCAGGGCCTCCGGCCGTGGCTTGCTTGGGTGAGAATAGTTTTTACCTCTGGTGTGGAGTGAGGAAGGAGGCAGAGCTGTGTGCTAGGAACTGGGGCAGAGGAGAGAGAAAGGGGACCCAGAAGCGGCGAGTGGGAAGCAAGCACAGGATGTGGGGTTGGGGATGCGGGAAGGGCATACCTTGTGGGGCACAGCTTCCTGGTTTCAGTCAAGGAGAAGGTTCTGGCACTGACCTGCCCACCTCCGGTGTGGATGTAAGGCTTCCCCTTCCAGCTCTGTCCCCCTACCCCACCTGCTGACACCGTGTGGCGTCCTCCTGGGTAGGCCCTGCCCTTGACCAATGTGCGGTATCCAGGAAGCTATTATCACACCCGGGAAATGGCTGAGCCTGGCCTGGAACCCCAGCTAGCTCGTGGCCTTCTCCACCAACCACTCAGAACCCCTATGCCTGCTGCATGCCAGGCACTGGCCTTTCCCTCCAGAGGGGAGCTGCTGTGACAGGTGTATCCTCAATTAGGGGGCCCTTGGGGTGTTGGATGGATCCCTCACTCGGGGGAGGGAGGAGTGCCCCCAGAAAGCCGCCTCCTCAAAATCAAGGCTAAGGGCGCTCAGAAAGGATGAAAGGGACTGGGGCAGATAACAGGGTATGGGTTTTTAGCAGAGGAAGTAAAGCGCCAGGGAAAGGATAGTGTTGTTCCATGGGGCAGAGGAGACGGGGCCAGGAGAGGAGGTAGTTAAGTTCCAATGCCCAAGCTGAGGTCCAGAGCTCAAAAGCGCTTTGCAGTTGATCCTGAGGGCTGCAGGAAACCCATGGAAAGATTTTAAGTAGACAATGATTTGTGTTTTAGAACGTGGTGAATGGGTTGGGGTAGAGCTTGGAGCAGGTATGGGGCCTCAGTGTTATGCTACAGTGTTACGATGACTGCAGCCTGCCAAGGGGACACGGTGGCAGGAATGAGATGCTGAGTGCGAAGGTACCAATGGAAGGGTTGGGGGTTTACTTCAAGGGGCGGGGGTGGGGGGAAGCGTGTAGAGTCCCGGCCTGGGAGTGTTGAGAAAATAGGGAAGTGAGACTCTGCTGGAGGTGGGGGGGGGGGGGCAGAGAAGGGATGTGCTGGTGGGAGAGGGGTTGGGGGAGTCTGGATGGGGGCCGGCGGGGCCAGAGAACAAAGATGAATTCAGAAGCGTGCAGGAGCTAGTGTCTGTCGCTCTCTGGGACTGCGTGGATGTGGAAGAGCTCCACGCCCTGGCTCTGCGGCTGAGCACCCCGGATTTTCCTGGCGTTCCGCTTAATCTGGGAGGTCTTCCTGGAGGAGCTAGGCAGTATGCAGAGGTGGAGCGGCCACTTGGTAGAAAAGTTCTAGAGTGTGATCCAGGGAAGGTGCATAGTTAGGGCAGAGAGAGAACCAGACAGGTGATGTCCAAAGTATTATCTTCCAGGGCCGTGGGATCCACACTCTGGTTCTACAGAAAAGGACACTGAGGCCAGGGAGGGGAACTGCCTACCTTAGGCCATTTAGAAAAACGTGACCAAGTAGTGGGGCCCAGAGACTTCCTCCCCTGATCTCCAGTGCATCCCCTTCCTCCGCACCACCTGGCCAGAGGAAATGTGGCAGGTGCAGGGTGAGCATTCCAGAGAGAGCCGACAGGCAGAGTCTGAAGGCTAGAGCTGAACAGGGGGTAGCACTGAGAGGGGTTGTCTGTTTCTGGGATGCCCAGGGAAAGTTGGGGGCTGCTGAGGACGGGCCCTGCCCTGGGCCTTGGGGATGGGGCAGCCAACAGGCTGCAGACTTGTAGAAGTTCAGATGTCCCCAGCCACTTGTTTCTCAGCTGGAGAAGGCAAAATCCCGCTCCCTGATTCATCCCTGTCCCCCAACCTGTCCTGCTAGGTTTCGGAGAGAGATGGGACTTGCCAGAGCAGCCCCCACCGCCGCCACCACAACCCCGGGGCTTCCAGGCTGCCGGGGAGCGGGGCCGGCCCAGCCTGTCTGGAAGATCCTGGGCTCCTTCTCGGGGCTTTTCCCAGGCTGCCGCACCCCCTCGTCTCCCACACACGGCTCTCACCCGCCAAAGGCTCCGGCGCCAGCCCCGTAGCCCATCATTAACCAGCTCTGTGTCGGGAGTTGGGGGGCGGGTGTCAGTTAGGAAGAAAACATCGGCAGTTTCTGTGACCCCAGATGAGGGGCGGAGGCGCCTGGGTTTGGACAGTAGCAATTAGCCCCTGACTGTGGGATCATGGGATGTTATCACCTCTGCTGGCAAGGTGGGTGAGGCAAGGACTCAAGGCCCCAGGACTCCTGGAGCCATCCCAGCAGGCACTGCTCCCAGAGAGAGTCCCCCAGGTCCCACTCGGACCGGGCAGAGCACCTGCAGTGCGGGAGCCAGGGACCCCAGTGAGGGATGACATAGGGGTATGGGGACAGGACTGGGTCGGCTGCTGCATCTGGGTCCTCTCGGAGCCCTCTGAGCTGGGTCACCCTGGACCCCATCCTGCATGTGGAGGGGAGTCTGGAGGGCAGAGTTGCAGTCCCCGAATAATGGGGAAACCTGCCTGGGGCATAGATGCAAGACAGGACAAGTTCAAAGGACCTCAGTGAGAACCGCGCTCATGTGGGTTCTTGCTGGCAGAACGATTGGGTCTGGGCAACAGTGATTGTTAAAACCTTCCCAAAGGAGGGGACCCTAGAAGGGGGATTCCCTCCTGATCATACCTTCTTCCTTGCCAGCCTCTCCCCCATGTGGATCGGCCTTGGTGTCAGAAAGTGAGGACCCCGCCAGCCCTGGGAGTTGACATTGGGGAAGTAGCTGCACTGGGAGGAGAGGGCCTGTAACCTTTAGGTCACTGTGCTGAGTCAGCAGGGTTTCGGCTGAAGGCCCTATCCCTCCCTCCCCCAACCCTAGGTGAGTCATTCCCACTTACCACTAAGCTGGTTTCTAACCGGATGTCCTCTTCCTTTCTGCCAGTTTTGGGGTGGTGGTGGGGAAGGAGATCCTGGGAAGACCCTAGAGATGGATCCCATCTCACGCTCTGGGTGGGGAGCCCAGGGCACCTCCCCCAGTGTGCCGCAGTTTCCCCCGACCAGGTCGGCCTCTGCTGTCCACCTGACTGAGGGCACCAGGAAAGGGGTGGGGGACAGAAGATGAGGTGGTCTGTGCCAGAAATCCCAGGAAACCTCCCCCCCAGCCTGTGCCCCCCTCCACCCACCCACAGGGGCCCAGTCCCAGCCTGCCTGGCCAGGGAGAGAGGGGTCTGAAATTTCAAAGGGTGGAAAGAGAAATCACTCGAGGTGGGTATGGCGAGCAGAGTGCCCCCCATCCTGGGCCACACCCCACTGCGTGGGAACCCATGGCCTCAGCCTCGGATTAGCTCCACAGCAGGCAGGGCAGGCGGGGCGGGCCCTGGGGAGCAGGCTTGTCGGCCACAACTGAGGAGCCTTTGTGTTTTGTTGCTGAGCTCGGGGCTTTTACAGGTCCCTGACGTCTCGGGGGGGCCGGCCCGACACCTGCCTTGTTGGCTCAGCACTTCTGGGAAGCCACGAAGGCAGTCCCAGCTGCCCAGCCTGAATTCTAATGGAGAAACTGAGGCACTGGCGCATGGGCCCCAGATCGTGGGGCATGTAGGGTGGTCAGGGAGACTGTAGGCAGTGCTTGGGGTCAGGAAAAGAAAAACACATTGCTTGATATCCCTGGGAGACAAGAACCTTTCTGCGGAGGGCAGAGGCTCCCTGGGATCCCTCTACCCTTCACTCCCCCCTCTCTGGCTCCTTCCTGCTCTGTACGCCCTGTAGGTGCCTCCCCACTGCTGCCTCTGGGCTGCACCCCAGCCCCCAGCCTCTTGCCCGCCCGCCCCCCAACGAAGCCCAGCGCAGGGTGGCCTGCAGGCACTGGGGCTGCATTTTGTCACCAGTATTCCTGCCATTTACCAAAAGGAGCAAGAGAAGCTTCTGGAGGGACACCACCCAGAAGGACGCCCTGGGGAAGTAGACTGAGAATGCGGGAGTCCCTTACACAAAGGCAAGGTGGGAGGAAACACCAGGGGGGACACTGCTCTCCTGCAGGGCAAGGAGACCCAAGCAGTGGGTGACCCAAGCAAGTGACCCAGCGCCCCCCCCCCAACCCCGGGACTCCTCCTCTGTAAAATGACACATTTCGTGGTCCGTTGAGCCTCCAGGATGCCCTGGTTCCCGCATCAGCGACACCGCCAGCCCGAGTGTCTTCCCTCTTACTCAGGGATTCACAGGCTGCTGGGGGCCGGTGGCGGGGGGTGGGGGTACGCACGCGGGGAAATGCACTAGACGCACATGCCAGGAAAGTGAAAGGGATACGGATGCTGATGACGGTGGTGATGACGATGGCTCCTAACATCGGCCACGCGTGTAATTCTGTGCAGAGTGTGCCAAACTCTCGTTTCATGTGTCCTCAGTTAATCCTGAGAACAACTGCAGGGGTAGGTACTGCTGTTGGGCCCATTTTACAGATTGCAACCTCAGGACAAACTGAGGCATAGAGAGGTCGTTTGCCCAAGGTTTCATAGCTCGGACGTGACAGAGGGAGAGTGCAAAGCCCGACTTGTCACGAGCCTGCCTGCTGCCGGTAGCGGGGAGGAGATGGGACGACCCTTTAGAGGGTGGGAGGAGCTGAGGCGGCATCGGGGAGACACAGGCGTCAGCTTCCAGGTCACTGGGACCAGAGTGGTTGGTGGAGAAGCTTGGACAGGCCTGTCCTCCTGTTTGCAGCCCCTGTCCCGGGCCTTCCCGACACCTCTTCCTGAACAGAGAAGGGCCCTGTTCCTGGGTTACTGCCCTGAGCCAGGCCTTTCTCTGCCCTTTGAGTGGATATCCCTCTCCCCCATTGCTGCTGCACCTGACCCCCTCTCTGAAAGCTTCCCAGTCTGCCCAGTCTAAAGAACGAGGAACCTCTCCCCAGCTCTGCATCCTCAGGCCAGGACTGGCAGCCCCAAGCCAGAAGCTGGGGTTCTGGGTCCCTAAGCCTGGAGTGGGGTGCAAGAGCAAAGGGAGGATCTTTAGACCTCGTCAGTGTCCCCAGCCTCTCCTAGTTCCAGACCTCTGGGAGCAGGGAGTGACCCCAAATCCTGTATCCTAAGAGCTCCCTTGTGCCCAGTGGACTCTAGGCAGAGAGGCCAACATCAAAATGAGCCGATCTGCTCCTTAGAGGCCCTCCCCAACTCTGGCCTGCCTTGCTTGGCACTGGGGCAGAAGGTGCAAGGGCCAGGAGAACCGGCTTTGCGGGCCCTAAGGCACTCTCTTCACTGGCCCCCCATGGGGCTGCCTCTGGAGAGGAGAGAGGAGACTTCATCCCAAAACAGGCATTAGGGTAGGGAGGGCTGCCTCGGTCTGCTTAGGCACTGATGGACAAGACAGGGCCGCTGGGGCGCCTGAGCCCCTTCTAGTGCCCGCCCCGCCGCTGTCCACAATCTTCCCTCCTGGCATTCACAGCTCTGAAGGGTGAGGTCACTGCTGAAGACACAGCAAGTGAATGGCAGCATGTGTGTGGGGCGCTGAACTCTGCCTGTCCCCACACCTGCAGAGGAGTGACAGGAACCAGGGCCGAGCTAGGCTTGGTGGGCTGTGTCCTGCTGTAAGCCCCACTGTGCCCCGGCACCAATCCCCAGATGGCTCCTGGTGCCCACACCCCAACCCCAACCCCCAGCCTATGGCCGAAGCCCTCCCAACTGGCTTTTCCTGTTTTCTGGCTTTGTGTGGTGAAAGTTCCCCAATTATACCCACATTATCTCACCTGCTGGGCAACCTCCAGGAGGTTGGTGAGTGAAGGCTGGGGAGTGGGGGAGGGAGCACCCACTTACCCTGCTGAGAGGGCCTAGGGCCGAGCTGCTTGCCATCTGGTCAGTCAGCAGGAGCACTGGGCTGTCTGGCCCACTGACCTCACCGTGGGACTCGATCTGGGGTGGGGTCCCAGCAGGGCTGGGTCATAGTTCGGAGAATCAGACTCAGGGCCAGAAGGGACCACTGAGACTGAGGGAGTCCAGCCTGCTCCCCTATAGAGGAGGAAAATAGGGCTCAGGACAGGGGAGGTGACTGGCCCAGGTCCCAAGGCCAGCTCGAGATGGAGCCGGACAGAGCCCAGCTCTCCTGACTCCCTGATGGATGCTGCCTCTGCTGGACTCCAGCCAGCCCGCAGTGCTCTCTGCCTGGGGACATGTCAGAACCCCACAGAAGGGCCCAAAGGACAGCAGGAGGAGGAGGGGTGTGGTACCCCAGGTGGGCCTTGAAGGGTCTATGTGGATGTAAACAGGCATAGAGAAGTGGGGAGCATCAGGGAAACTTCCAGAGCAAGGCAAGAGCCTGGCTGGAAGGGGCCAAAGACCTATGTATTCAGCGAGCATTTCTCAGCACGTATTTGTACGCCGCACGCAGAGGGTGCTGTAGGGACCTAGGAGATAAGCCTGTACCCTCTGAGGGGAGCAGCTTTCACCTGTCATGGTCTTCCAAGCCCTCTAAGGAGTGCACTCTGCTTGTGTGTCTCCACCGTGCAGGGGCAAATAGGAACCCCAAGTTTCCAGTCTTGAACCCCAGTCTCCCTTGGGGGACCACCAAGGCCATCCCCCCTGCTGCTGCGTCAGTCCAGGGCCTGGCATCGCTGTTACTGATGGTGGTCAGTAAGGATGTGACAACACGACGTGTGCAGAGGCACAGCCAGGAACAAAGCTCAGGAATGAGCCCCGAAGAGACCCGCCAGAGGGGATGGCTGCCCCGAGTTCAGGGTTCGGGCAAAGCTCGAACAAGCCCTTCTTGTGGGAATGAAGCCAGTGGGGAGGAGACTGGGGGGGATTGATTCATCCATCTGATGCCACCCATCACTCCCTCCTCTTGGCAAGTCTCTATTCTCGCGGGTTTCCGTTACAATTTTCTGGCAACAAATGTCTACTGAGCACCTACTGTGTGCCAAGACACCAGGCCCTGGGGATGTGGGGGGGGAAGGACCTGGATCCCTCTCTGGGGGAGAAGTCAGAGGCATGAACAACCACATTCCAAACCAGAAAAGATCTGTAATGGTGGGGAGGGTCTGTGAAGCTTCCCAAGGTGGGGGAGATCCATGGGTGGAGAAGGGGAAGAGCCTTCTGGGGCCTTCTAGGGAACCGCATGAGCAAGAGTCTGGGAGTGTCAGGAGGAGGGAGGGGGTACATGCAATCATGGCGTGTCTTGAGGAGGGGCCCGGTCTGACACAGTCGGAAAGTATCGTGTGTGGAGAGATGGGGACAGAGAGGCAGAATATAGATGAGGGGATGTTGAAAGCCAAGGCATTTGAACGAGATTGGGAAGGAGCAGGAGCTGGAGGAGGCCGTGCCTTGTGAAGCACCCACTTCCCCCCCGGGGGCCTGGCTAGGCAAGAGGGACAGAGCCATGCTGCCCCAGCCCATAGGCACTCAGCCTCTGGGGAGAAGACCTGTGGGGATGGCCATCATGGCAGCCACCGTGAGCCATGTGGGCAGCGCTTCCTGTCTCCTGACACACTTTCTCCTCAGTCCCACTGATTCTCCTAGCAAATGCTGTGAGGTGGAGGACTGGATTTTATTCCCCATTTGCCAGAAGGGGACTGAGGCCCAGAAGGGGGATGAGGTTGGCAGCTCCCAAGAAGACAGCGCGCTGACCCTCCTCATCCAAGACCAGGGAGGCAGCGTGAGTTTACCGCCGTGAGGTGGCAGCCATGATGTGTCATGAGGAGAAAGGGCAGCTTCTGGAACAGTGCGTCCAGTGTATGATCTGGCTCCGTGTGAGGGAGGGAAGGTCGTGTGCAGAAATAGATGGAAAATGTAGAGAGAAGAAAGTAGAAGAGGACATTTCCTCCAGGATTATCGGTGATATTTTTGCGCGGCGGGATCCTGGGCAGTGCGGTTTCCACGGCAGTTTTCAGTATTGCCCGGAGTGCTTTTAGTACCAGCAATCAGTGTTTCTGTGATCAGCGTCCGAAGAGTAGTTCCGGCAGAGAGAGGGGAGCAGCGGCCCGGGAGTGGGGGCGGGGGGCGTGCCTGTCACTGACCGCCCCCGCGTGTCCTCCGACCAGGCCCCCAGGCCCAGGTGGTCCAGGTGAACGACTCCATGTACGGCTTCATCGGCACGGACGTGGTTCTGCACTGCAGCTTCGCCAACCCGCTGCCCGGCGTGAAGATCACCCAGGTCACGTGGCAGAAAGCCACCAACGGCTCCAAGCAGAATGTGGCCATCTACAACCCAGCCATGGGCGTCTCGGTGCTGAACCCCTACCGCGAGCGCGTGGAGTTCCTGCGGCCCTCCTTCACCGACGGCACCATCCGCCTCTCGCGCCTGGAGCTGGACGACGAGGGGGTCTACATCTGCGAGTTCGCCACCTTCCCCGCCGGCAATCGAGAGAGCCAGCTCAACCTCACCGTGATGGGTAAGCTGGCCCAACCCCTCCCTTCCTGGCCGTCCTCACCGTGTGCCTCAGTGGCCCCGTCATTCGCCTTGGGTTAGCCTGCTCCCCGAGCCCCAGGCGTGGCACTTTCGGTCCCTGCCAGCCCAGTGGGGCCACAGTTCACTGGGGGTTGGGGGCAGGGCCTTTGCTGTGGACAGAGCTGAAGATCGGGATTCAGGTCGGAGCCCCACCTGGGGGCTTTGTGGGTGGCCAGGAAGCAGACGCTGCGGGGAGGGCAGGAGCCCTTGGCTAGAGCAGGCCGAGGCTCTGAGAAGGCCTCTGCTTGACAGAAGCGGGTCCCAGCCGTAGAGCAGGAAGGACGTGGGTTAGGTGTGAAGCTGTCCCCGGAGAAGTGCCAAGAGGCGAGGATGGCCAGGGGGGTGTCCAGGGCCCACACACCTTGGGCAAGGCAGTGGAGCTGGTCCCATGGTGCTCTCCGCTTCCCCGCAGCCAAACCCACCAACTGGGTAGAGGGTACCCAGGCGGTGCTTCGAGCCAAGAAGGGGCAGGATGACAAGGTCCTGGTGGCCACCTGCACCTCGGCCAACGGGAAGCCTCCCAGCGTGGTGTCCTGGGAAACACGTCTGAAGGGCGAAGCGGAGTACCAGGAGATCCGGAACCCCAACGGCACGGTGACCGTCATCAGCCGCTACCGCCTGGTGCCTAGTCGGGAAGCCCACCAGCAGTCCCTGGCCTGCATCGTCAACTACCACATGGACCGCTTCCGAGAGAGCCTCACCCTCAATGTGCAGTGTGAGCAGGGCGTGGGGTGGGCTGGTTCTCCGGGGTGGGCACCGCCGTCCCCTGCCCACCCACCTCCCCCCCGTGCCAGCCCTCCCTCCTCCTCTGCTTCCGTCTCCTACTGCTCTCCCCTCCCCGCCCCTTCTTTCTCTGGCCTCTCGAGCCTTCCCCTCCCTCTCTCTTCCTGGGGGTGCTTTGGCCTCCCTCCTCTCTTCCCCCATCTCCTCCCTTGGCTCATCTGTCCTTGTCCTTTCCTCAGTCCCCTTGCTGCTTCTGCTCTGCGGGTCCGTGATCACCACACTCTCCCCTTCTCTCTCCCTCTCCCAGCTGGTTCCATCCATGTCATTGCTGTCCGCCCTCCCTTCCTTGTCTGAGGCTCCCTCACCCCGAGCCCTGCTCTCCTGACCTCCCCCTTCTCAAACATCATCCCTTGCCCCACAGACGAGCCCGAGGTGACCATTGAGGGCTTTGATGGGAACTGGTACCTGCAGCGAACAGACGTGAAGCTCACATGCAAAGCTGACGCCAACCCCCCCGCCACCGAGTACCACTGGACCACGTAAGTGCTCTGGGGCGGGCCGGGCTCCCGGCAGGGTCCCTCGCCAGTCACAGGGAGATACCCCACCCTACCTCCAGGAGCATTAAGTGGGGAGGAAATCGGGGTCTTCATTCAGGTTTCTCAGTGGGAAGGGGAGGGGCCGCGAGAGACCCCGTGTGCATACACCCCCCATCTGATAGCAGCAGGGTCAGCGGGACAAACCATTCTGCCAGAGGGGGGGTCCCCTCATGATCTGCCTGCTTTCCTCTCCCTAATAAAGAATTTTGTCGTTTTCCTTTGGTGATCTCAGTCTGAGTCACTCCCACCCAAGCCCCCGGTATTTATTTTTATCGAGGTGTCCCCAGGGAAGCTGGCTTTCTGGAGCATCCCAGATCTTTCTTTGTTCCCATTCCTTCTCTCCAGCACCCTCAGATTCTCAAGGAGAGGGCAGCCTCAGCCCAGCATGCCTGTGTTCATGGTGTGCTTGTCCCTTATCCCGTCCTCTGGTTCCTGGCTTCCCAGTCTTTGAACCTGGCTCTCAGAGGGTCTGGTCCGCTCCTACAGTTGGCTCTGATGGCCTGAGCCAAGGTTCTTTCCAGAGAAGATCTGGGTGGAACACCGTAGAAAGACGGGTGTGGGGAAGCCAAGAAGCAGGCTGACGTGATGGCCAGGAGATGGCTGCCACATTGTGTCTGTACTCTTTCTCCGGGAGGCAGAGGGCACTGGCTTGCCCTAGCTCACTCTCACCCTCCATCCACTTCCTGCAACCAGAAGCGCTTCTGAAGGTACAGGTCGCCAGGGCCGGCTTGCCAGTGTCAGCTCTGTGTGCCTGGGAGCTGCCAGGTCCAACAGAACCATAGCTTCGTGGATCAGAAGGCAGTTCCCTGCGTTTCCCCAGGAGAAAGGCCTGTGATGTGTCTAGCAGAACCATGAGATAGTGAAATGGGACTCGATTCCTCCATGGGGGCGGTTACGCGAGCAGCTCGTTAAACCACAACCCAAGAGACCAGGTCTAGTTGGAAGAGCACTGTGCCAGGAATCAAAGACCCGGGCTCCAGTTCTGTCACAAGGAGCTGTGTTCCTTGACTGTGAACTTAGAGTTTCTCATCAGTTCAGTGGGACAAGTACCTTCCGGTCCTGTCTGCATTTCAGTGCTGGGACCATTGAGTGTGAAACGCAGGAGATTACAATCGGGGCTGTTTTTCTTCCTTCCAAGACAGACCCTGCCCGTTACTCATTCAGCAAAAGGGCTGGGAGTCTTGGAGGAGTTGGGTGACACTGGGGCAGCTTCTGGCGGGGAGAGTCGTAACCCTCTGCCCTGTCTCCCCATCCCCGCAGGCTGAATGGCTCTCTCCCCAAAGGCGTGGAGGCCCAGAACAGAACCCTCTTCTTCAGGGGGCCCATCAGCTACAGCCTGGCAGGGACCTACGTGTGTGAGGCCACCAACCCCATCGGCACACGTTCGGGCCAGGTGGAGGTCAACATCACAGGTAGGAAGCTGCCCCCTGCCTGGCCTCTCTCTCCCCACTCACTGCTTCCTCCACAACTGACGTCCCCCACCTCTGGCTTGTGTCATGGCAGGAAGATCACATCTCCTCTTCCTCCTCCAATTCCCCCTTGAGCTCTGGCCATTGGCCTTGCTTTGCTTTTCTGTTTCCTCTGTTACAAGGCTCTGTGTGAGACAGGGTGACCCCCAATCAGAGTGGGGTCGAAGGGAGGCAGTAAGCGCCGTCTGCAACAATGCTGGGGGGGGCCCGGGGGGGCGGTCAGGGGCGGTGTTAGAGCTGCCCGTGTCCTGTGATGCTGGCAGCCGAAGCGTCTCTGTTCCTGTTCAGGAAACTCACGTGGGCAGCCGGGCGAGGCTTACCTCAAGCAGGGACACTGGAGGGAAAACAAGGAGATAGCCCAAAGCCATGGTGGTCCTGTGCCCCCTGACTGAATCGCTGTTTTCCCTGCATCTTCCTGTGTGTGGGTGCAGAAGAGGAAATTCAGCCACCTGCCCTCTCGGGCCCGAGGGAGGGAGCACAGGAGCTAGGATGTTCTGGGGGAGGCCTGCCATGGGCTGTGAAAGGAGCACAGGCGCCAGTGTCAATCAGCTGGGATGTGGACAGGTCCTCGAGGTGCCTGGAAGCCTTGTTGTCAGAATGTACAAAATGTGGGCCGAGTACCTAGCGCAGACCAGTCTGTCAACAAATGGCCCATGCTCTGTGATTAGTATCTCGATCTCTGTCATTATCATGATTAATGGAAGGATCAAAACAAGCCAGTAGAGGGGTACAGCTGCCATCACAAGTTCACAGCCGGAATGGGGGGTGTCTTTAACATTGTAGCTAAGCTGGTCGCAGGATAGGAAAGTGACAGAAAGAAGCGCCTGGCTAGGGAGGTGGTGTCATGCTGCTGCCGCCGCGGAGATGGACAGGAAGTGACGTCAGGGTGCATGTTGTGCACAGGAAGTGACGTCAGGGAGCTGTGGAGCCTGTGGGTGGTTGGACCGTGCTCACCGGAGGGCAGGCATAGGACTCGGGCACGGCCTGGAGAGGCCTCAGCTCTGGGCCTGGTCTCCGAAAGGAGGAGACCTCCTTTGTGGTTATGTCCAGGCACAGCTGCCCAGGGAGCAGCCGGACGGTGTGTGGGGCCTGCGCCGACCTGCCATCGGGACCTCTCCGTCTCACCCTCACCCGGGAAGGTGGCGTCCCTGGTCCTTTGCTGCTCTCTTCAACCCCCTGCCCTCTGCTTTCTGACTGGCTGAGGTAGTAGAAGCATCCGAGGAGGAACCCGGGGAAAGCTAAGGCTGCCTGTCCTCCAGGCTCGGGTCTGGGCTAGAGGTCAGAGCAGATTCACACGCTTCTCCGCTCCTGGAGAAAATGTGGGCCGAGCTCAGTAGGAGCCTCACAGGGGCCCGAGCTCTGGCCGTGGGGGCCATGGGGCAGACAAGGATGAGGAGTGAGGAGTATTGGTAAGGGAGCATGACCACGCCGCCGCGAGTCGTATCCTAGGAGGGACACGCAGACAGGCCTCGGTCGTGTGTGCCTGTGGCTGTGCCTGTCAGTCTGTCACACAGCGATCATCACACTTAGCTCAGGCCAGATGCCTGCTCCGCTAGCTTGCACACGCCAAGCCCTCCCGGGGTGGTGGTACCTTCTCCACTGGGGGGCCACCAGCACTCTGGTCCACCCCACCCGCAGCTGGGGGACCACTGTGTCGGCCTCCACCACTCAGGCTCTTTGGGGAAGCTGCGAACCAGGAAATCAGGGGAGGAGACTGAGAAACCTGGGAGCAGTGACCCCCACCCCCCCACCTGCCCTGTGATCCTACCCCTGGCATGAGTGGACCAGCCAGAGGCCCTTCTAGGCTTTTGGGGCCAAGGGGTGCTACCCACCCCAGAGGCAGGGCTGGGCCAGCAAGGGTAGAGACTCCCTTCTCCCAAAGCTCAGGAGATGTGGGATGCCCGGGAGTGCAGGGTTGCTCGTCAAAGTCACACCAGGTCCAGGAGCAGGGAGGAGGGGAAGGGGGCACTTGTCAGGCCCGAACTACAAAACAGAGAGGAAAGAAGGCAGCTGTGGAGACGGGCCATCTCCTTGCGCTGATGGCTGCAGGGGTGCCCCGCATGGGATCTGTGGTCGGGCCTCACTGGCCCTGTGGGCAGGGGGACCAAGCTGCCGAGGGCTCCAACTGGAGGAGGCACATAGCCTCTCCTCCTGTGCTCCCCAGAGATACTGAGCGGGACCAGGGGGTGGGGGGTAACCAAAGTCACATACAGGAGTGGTGAGAAGGGCCTTGCATAGGGACACTCTTACTGACAGTCCAGTCAGGCAGAAGCCGAGGAAGCATGACGCTCACTGAATCACTCACTGGTGGTCCCAGGAGCGGTTTCACCGGCCATCCCGAGGGACGGAGGGAAGCTCTCGAATCCCCTCTGGAGGGCTCAGCTGGGAAGCCGGAGCCTTTTCAGAGCTGCGTGTTCTTGGGCTCACGGACAATTTCCGAGCAGCCGCCAATACCACCAGACCTCATCCCATATCAGCTAGTGTCTGTCACATTCTCTGGGGGCCCCATCCGAGGGGCACAGCAATGCCCTGGGCTC
This sequence comes from Lutra lutra, assembly GCF_902655055.1. Lineage (NCBI taxonomy): Eukaryota > Metazoa > Chordata > Mammalia > Carnivora > Mustelidae > Lutra > Lutra lutra. The sequence continues at coordinate 15,581,574 of NC_062287.1, read as the reverse complement.
CAAGCCCCACTAGTCAGGAGGGAATGCATGAGCGAGACGGATAAGTGGAAATTTAATTTTTCATCCTGGCCATCCGTTCGGGTAATAGCTTTGCCCTGGGCGCATCTGGAAAGGAAAATGAAGAGCAGCTGGGGGGGGGGGGGGGGGCAGCAGGGTGTGCGCCAAAGGCCCGAGCGTGTACAGGGCACGCATGTGCAGGGCACTGCCCCCACACGGACACACTTTAGCGTGGGCTTCTCAGGGCCCTGGGTCCTGGGGAAGGTGGCATTTGAGTTTCTACAGGGATGAGTGAGTGGGCAGTGATGGAGGATGGGGTTCACGGGCAGGGGAAGCTTGTGGGAGCCAAGTGGGCAGGAATGGAAGGAGTGGGGCTTTCTCTGTATTGTCAAAGGGGCTTCTCTGGAGGGTTCTCAGCAGAAAAGCAGCGTGGGGAGGCAGGCGGCTTAGACCAAGCATTTGAGAGTCTGCGTGGATGGCACCAGGGGACTGGTTAGGGGCTATACAGTGAGCGTGTCCCTAATGGGAAGCAGCAGGCCTGCGCTGCGGCCACGGGGCCAGTGGGGACAGACGCACCAGAATTTGTGTGTACATGTCCACAGCGCCATTTCCAGGATCTGAGTGCTGAGGAGCAGTTTCCTGGGGCTAGCCCTGTAGTCCCAAAACAAACCAGCGAGCTCCCCTCCCTTCTCCCTCTGGGGGTAACACGGAGTGTGGGGAGAGGTGCTCAGGGTATGGCCTTGGCCAGACTATAAAGAGGCTGATGGGGCAGCGTCTAGCCCTGGACTGGCGCTGTCTGGAGGAGAGTCTCCAGGCTGCTCCAGGGGCGGAGCAGGGAGGGTGTCTGCCCCAGTTCCCACTTGCAGTGACGTTCCAGGCTCATCCACTGGGGGTGACCACTGCAGGGTGAAGGAAACAGGTCTTCCTCTCAGACTGGGAATTCTCATGACCAAGTGTTGGTGGGGCTTCGGGGTCCATCTGGAACAGAGGGTGTGTGTGAGCCTGCAACGGCACGTGCCAGGGCGTGAGTGTGGGGGTGTGCCTCTGAGTGTGCAAACGTGCCTTGGCAAGCCGGCAGGCGCCTGTCTGTATGCTGAGTGTGCACACGGGAGGCCCGGCTGGTGGATGGCAACGTGCGGGAGGTAATCAGTGCACAGGTGGCTGCATCCGGGCCCCTGGGAGGGCTGGGTCCGGCCCCAGCATGACAAGACCCTGCCCGATGACGCGCTGCACAGCTGCTGTGGCTACTTCGGCAGGTCAGGGCTTCCCACCCTCCCTGCGGCCACAGCTATGCACCCTGGGAACTGTAGTTCTTCCAGCCTCCCGGCCCCATCTCCTGAGGCCAGAGCGCTTCCCTCTGCACCCTCACCTGGCTTCCGAAGTCCGTCTGCAGCGCCGGGAGGTCACCTAAGCCCTTCTTCTAACCTAGATTGGCCTGGATGCAAAGCAGCCACAATAACCAGGGTTCCCCCTGTTCCCAAAGATCCTCAGGGAAGAGTAAACCTCCTTAGGGCTTAGGGGGAGGGGGGAAAAAGTGAAACAGAAGGATCTAGAGGGGAAAGACACCCAGAGGCTCACCTCTAAGACAAGCCTTGCCTTAATGATCCATTCAACAAATACTCTTGATCTCTGGCCACCTGCCAGGCAGGCGAGGTTCTTGGGAGTACCTCAATGAAGCCAAGTCCCTGTCCCTCTGGAGTTAGTGCAGGACAGACCGCAAACAACAGAGGAACCACATTCGAAAAATCACATGGTCCTGTTGAAAGTGACATGGAGAAAAGAGGAGGAGGATGAAGGGGTCATAAGGGCTGGGGAAGGGTTCGTGAGCTGCGGTTGGCAACAGGGCAGTCAGAGCAGGCCTCGGCAAGAAGGGGATCCCAATGAGAAGTGTGAGCCAGGCCTTGAAGGAGGTGAGGGGGTGACCATGGGACATCTAGAGAAGAGTCTGCCGGGGTACAGGGCAGCCGGTGCCAAGGCCCTGGGTAAGCCTTGAGCAGAGTGAGCCAGGAGGAAAGCAAGAGATGAAATCAGAGGTGGGAGTGGAGAGGCCCAGGTCGTGTCGGCCATTTTAAACTCTTCAGATTTGATAGGATCTCTGTGGCTGCTCTGTTCAAAAGGGTCTCCAGAGGGGAAAGGAAGAATCAGGGAAGCCAGTTGGACAGCTGTTGCAATAATGCACGTGACGGGGCGCCTGGGTGGCTCAGTCCGTGAAGTGTGTGCCTTCGGCTCAGGTCATGACCCCAGGGTCCTAGGATCAAGTTCTGTGTCGGGCTCCCTGCTCCACAGGGAATCTGCTTCTCCCTCTCCTCCCACTCCTTCTCTCAAGCTCTCGCTCTCTTCCTCTCTCAAATAAATATTTAAAAAATTAATGCAAGTGATAGGTGATGGTGGCTTGGATTAGGGACGGAGCGATGGTGGAAAGTAGTCAGGTTCTAGATTTACTCTGAATTCGAATTTACAGACTAATTTGGGACACAAGCTGTTCTCACGAAATAGGTTAATACAGCAAACTCTACCACACCCTGATTAGCGGGGCCCAAAAAATTCAGTCTCGTCAAGTAAAACATCAGAGAGCTTTATTTTTTCGTTGGATCTCTACCGTCGCAGAAAGCGTAAAAATAAATATAGTGGAACTTAGACTGCACACAGCTATAACATACATGAATAGAAACAGTCCCAAATTATCATGGGGCTGCCACTTCCCCAACCCCTCTCGTCTTTCCTCATTCCTGCAAAAAAAAAAATGTTCAAAAACTGAAGAAATGGAAATGGGCACAAGGGACTGAGGAAGGGCATTCCTGGAAGGGCCAACAGCACGAGCAGAGGCTTGCAGTAAAGAATCAACTTGGATGGCAAGGCTGGGGAGTTAGCCATAGCCAAGATCAAGTGGTATGATGGGAGCTCTGGAGCCCAGACTGGCATAGTCCACAGGCAGTGGAGACATCATTGCTACTCTTTGAGGAAGGGAGTGATAGTGTCTACACACTGGAAATTAACCTGGTGACTGTGGACAGAGCAACTCAAAGGACACAGAGACCAAATGGAGGTGGGAGATTCAGGAATCTCCTATAGTAAAACCTGGCATGAAGTGATAAAATATTGAATAGGAAGAGTCAACAGGATTAGATGGAAAAATCTGAAAGGAAATGTAGGTCCCTCCATGTGAATGCCTTTCTTATTCTCTTGGCCTCTCCAAGTCCTTGCCATCCTCAAGGCTTGGCATAAGTCTTTTCCAAGAAGCCTTTGCTAACTCCAGACCACAGTGTTCTCCCTCCCCTGTACTCCTGAGGCCCCTGCCAGTGCCCTTGACTGTCTGCGTGCTGCTTTGTCTCTAAGGGTGTCATTTGGTTCCCCAGGGAGGCTATTTCTTGTATTCTGTGACCAGCAAAACAGATGCTCCATAGAGGTTTGTTGATTGGGTAGATGGATGGATTGGTAGAGAAATAGATGGCTGGATAGGTAGATGGCTGGATAGAGGGGTAGATAGGTAGAGGGATGACTGGGTGGCTTGGTGGGTGGGTGGGTGGGTGGATGGATGGATGGATGAGTGGGTGGGTGGATGGATGGATGGATGGTTGAGTGGGTGGGTGGATGGTTGGATTAGTGGATGGGTCAGTGGGTAGGTAGATCAGTAGATGGGTGGGTGGATGGATGGTTGGATTAGTGAATAGGTAGATCAGTAGATGGGTGGGTGGGTGGGTGGGTGGATGGATAGATGAGTGGGGTGGACGGGTTGATGGATGGATGTATGTTTGAGTGAGTGGATGGATCGATGGATTGATGGATAGATGAGTGGGTGGATAGATGGATGGATGGTTGAGTGGGTGGATGGATGGTTGGATTGGTGGATGGACCAGTGGATAGATAGGTCAGTAGATGGGTGGGTGGATGGGTGAAGTGATGAGGTAGGTTAGAGGTGAGAACTGAAGAGTTAGCAGGCAGGATGAAAGCACAGAGGCTAGGTTCCTGATAGCTGCCTTTCGGGCACGCCTTGTGGAGGCAACTCCTACTTTGTGGGGGAGCAAGTATGCAGCCCTTTTAAAGGCAGTAAACAGATGGGACCTATTGAAGCTGGAGAAGCTTGAAGTTCCAGGGAAACGGTTCTGGAAGTAGGCAGTGAGGACAAATACTCAGTAAATATTTATTGGGCAGCCACTTGGTGACCTGCATGAAGGACACAGTGGTGACAAGTGGCTGTGCCTCTCTCTGCCAACTCCTTCCTGGTGGAGAGGCCAGAACAGGAGCATCTGGGTGGTCCCTGCTCAGCCACGTGACTGCAGATAAATGGCCTCCCCTTCTTTTGGCCTCTGTTTTCATTAGGCCTTCCAGGCTGGACTCCCAGAAGTCCTTTCCTCTTCTGGAGTCTCGGGCCTGCTTCTTCCTGCTGCAGGCAGCACCCCACCCACTCCCACACAGGGGCTAGCTTTGCCTCTGGAAGGACGAAACGGGCTCATAGGAAGAGCAGGTTCCCTTAGAGCGGGTGATGCCCATTGAAGGAGTGAGCTGGCAGGAACCGATTCCCAGAGACCAGAACAGATGCCCAAACCATACACCTTTGCCTGGGCCTGAGTGAGGAGGGCTTAGAACAGCCTGGCAGCCCTCCCAGGCTCCCCCGGAACCTGCCCACAGCGCTCCTGACCCGGGTCAGCCGTGGTCTCCGGTGCCACCCTGTGGTGGTGCTGGGAACCGCCTCCCTCCGTCTCCCCTCTGGCCCCCTTCAGCCTCTGGCAAGGAAGGCCCTGTACGGAGAGGGAAGGGACAGCACAGGCGCTCCCCCAATCAGCCTTCCCTCCCACCTCCCACTTCCTTTCTCTTCCCTCCACCTCTCCTGCCTCCTCCTTTCCACCCTGTCATTGGGGTGCACGTTTCTGCACGCGCATTCTGCCATGATGGCCAGGGTGTGCCCCGGCACACTCCCTTGTGTGTACGCGTCGTCACCGCCATGTGTGCACGTGCGCTCACGCCGGACTCCTGCACAGCCACGCTGAGCGTCTTCTGCCCCTGGCCCAAGCTGGCAGTGCCCTCAGCACCCACCTTGCTCTGCAGGGCCAGACCGCTGGCGTCCCTGGGGCCAGCCTGGGACCCCGTCTTCTTCCGTGTGCCCTAGGGAGCACAGTGAAATCAGACGTGGGCACCCAGTGACCTGCAGGTGTCCAGCACAGGCTCTCCATGCAAAAGAACGAACTGGTGTTGCATCATTGGCTGGTGGCCTCGGGCAGATCATTCAACCTCTCTAAGCCTTATCCCCTCCTGAACTGAATAGAAAGTAATAGCACACTTACGTCATGCAGTGCTGTGACGGTGACTGGCGGCTAGGGGGACACTGGGTCCATCGCACCACTGATGGGGGTGGTCTAGCTGGCACCACAGCCAAGGAGAAAGCCAACACGGAGGCTCTGGGGCTTTAGCACTCTCTGCCTCTCCTCTCGCTCCACCTGCAACACCGCTGTACCTTGGGCTCCTGGAGGGGTTAGGAGCTCCCCGAGGCAGGGTGGGGGCTCCTGGAGGGGGCGGGGGCTCCTGGAGGGGGCAGGGCGCCAAGAAGCCTGCCAAACCCTGCTGCCCTTGGGCCTTGGGCCCGCCCGCTTCCTGGCCTTTCCATCCCCTGCCTCCCTGCCACCCCTGCCGACTCCCCCCAGGAACAGACACTGACACTGTCCCCCTCCATGTCTTTTCCTCACCCAGAGTTCCCCTACACCCCGTCTCCCCCCGAACACGGGCGGCGCGCCGGGCCAGTGCCCACAGCCATCATTGGGGGCGTGGCAGGGAGCATCCTGCTGGTGGTGATCGTGGTCGGCGGGATTGTGGTGGCCCTGCGCCGGCGCCGGCACACCTTCAAGGGTGACTACAGCACCAAAAAGCACGTGTACGGCAACGGCTACAGCAAGGCAGGCATCCCCCAGCACCACCCGCCCATGGCCCAGAACCTGCAGTACCCGGATGACTCGGACGATGAGAAGAAGCCCGGCCCTCTGGGTGGGAGCAGCTACGAGGAAGAGGAGGAGGAGGAGGGCGGCGGAGGGGGCGAGCGCAAGGTGGGTGGTCCCCACCCCAAATACGACGAGGACGCCAAGCGGCCCTACTTCACCGTGGATGAGGCGGAGGCCCGTCAGGATGGCTATGGGGACCGGACTCTGGGCTACCAGTATGACCCCGAGCAGCTGGACTTGGCCGAGAACATGGTTTCTCAGAACGACGGGTCTTTCATTTCCAAGAAAGAGTGGTATGTGTAGGCGCCCCCTCCAAGCCTCTGTCTGCGCCTTTCTCCCCAGCCCCCACCCGCACGCCCCCTGCCCACCCCCGTGCCCGCTCCTCCGGGAGCTCGACAGAGACTCACCCAGCTGCCCAAAGCCAGCTCCACACTCCTGGGGAGCGGGGAGCCCAGGGCACACGTGACCTGGCTTGGTTTTGATTTCCTCCCCGTCCCCGGCCCTCCCCATGCTGTTGTGTTCACTGTGGCTTTGGTGTTGCTGTACCTTTTCTCCCCTGACCCTCCGCCTGCCCTCTGTGCGGGGAGCCCTATTCTCGTCTTGTGTACCTGGGCACCCCTCCAGGGTTTGGGGAGCCAGCCCTCCCCCACCCCCCAACACTGGAAACTGTTTGCGTCCTTCCCACTGGGGGTGGAGGGCTGAGGGGGGCCCTGAGGGGGAAAGCCCTGCCCTACCCCCAGCTGCTGCTCCTCTTTTCCCAGGGAGAGGGAACCCAGTCCTCCCTGCCACCAGCAGCCGGGAGCTTAGACCCTGGTCTAGATGGCAATTGCACCAGAGAGGCAGGGAGAGGCTTCTCCAAAGCACCCAGGGTTGTCTTGTTCTTTATGTGAATCAAGTTGAGGTTTCCACCCAGGGCCTTGGGCAGTGTATTTTCCTGGCGAGGTTGGTTTTACATTTTTTTTCCTCATTGGCTGACAGAGAATGAAGTTGGCCCAGCCCTGGTGCGTCTCTCCTCTTGACCCCTATCTGCTCCCCATGCAGTGGGGCTCCCCTATCTGGCCCATGCTTCCCATATGCCTCTACCAACGCATAACACTGACACCTACATGCACACTCGCCACTCATGTCCGCCCCTCGTTCCCCCCGGGGCCATATGCCCTTGCAGGCTGGACAGCGCTGGGGCCCACCCCTCTCTGCTCCACCTTTTCCCCTCCCAGCAGAGGATGGGGACAGCTGAGACCAGAGCTCCCTGGAGCCTCTACCCTAGGAGCTCAGGCTGGCCCCAAAATGCTTCTTTCAGCAGGGGAGTTTCTCCCATTTCTCCCTTACCTGTCAAGTGCTGGTAACTGTTGATTCCCCTGGAGAGTCAGGGCTGGGGTCCCTAGCATGTGCAGGTGTCAGAGGTGACCGAGTACCACCAGTCAGTGAGGAAGGGAGTCGACGGTAGAAGCTCTGCGAACACACAGAGTACAGCCGGCAGCCCACCTGCCAAGGCCAATGCAGACGTTCTGGGCTTGCCGGAAATGCAAGGGGAGTGGGGTCACGAGGAATCCAGATTCAAGAGCTCCTGTTCACCCCTCACCACCTTCCTCTCTCCCCTCCCAGCTCAGCTATACCTGGTCTCCATTCTGGGATGGGGAAGGGGTAGGGGATCCTTAGGGAAGCTTTCCCTTTGAGTTACAGGTTCCCTCCTTGAATGGGGCTCTGGGTCCCCATCAGTCACCCACGACGAGGGCTTCCTGTCTGTACAGTCGGGGAAAGGTCCCTCCCAGCCCTCTCCATTCCCCCAGCTCAAAGTGCCTCAGTTCCTCCATCTGCCCACCCTGGTCCCCCCAGCACTCTGGATAGGAAAGACCCTGGGATGGGAGAGGCAGGCTCATGCCCGCCCATTAGGGTTCCAGTTAACTCAACCCAGGCTGTCCAGGGCTCTGTGGGATGGCAAGTGTTGGGGGGGCAGGCAGCAGACCACTCTGTGCCCCACGGGCACCGACCTACCCTGCCATAGGCTTCCCAAGGGAGCCCCAGCACCCCTTCCTCCCTTCCCTGGTGCTGCTATTGAATCCCTGCCCACCCCTGTCTCTGCCCTGGCAACCCTGGGCCCACCAGCTGGGCCACCCTCACCTGGCCCCCACTGCCCTCACCCAGCCCTGGCTGCCCAGTAGCCACGTAGCAGAAGTCTGAAGCCATGCCAGCCCTGGGACAGCTCTCCCCTCTTGGCACTGGGGGTACTGGATGGGGTGGAGCTGGAGGAGAACGTTCTGAGGTCTTTCTAGCCACAGGGCAGAGGGGTGTGGAGGAGCTGGGCTGCTTCTCCTGGCAGTATTAGTGTCCCCCTCCCCACCCAGGGCAGAGGGCTTTCTCCATGTTACATCCCACCTCACGGCACTCTGGCCCCTCTGTTTGGTCTCCTTGTGCCTGGGGGCCTACTTGATAGAGGCATTCTCTGTCTTCTGGAAACCATGAAACAAAGAACTCTTCTTCCTGTGTCTCCCTTATCTTGCACTGCCAATCCCTGTTCCTCCTTATATGATGTACTTAGGAGGGCCTCTGGGCCCAGCCAAAGCACTGAGTCCCCTTTAAGACACCTCCATACCCTCCCCCCAAGCAAAGCACAAACTGTGGGACTCATGCCACATGCATGGACCATGTGGGAGGCTGCTGCCTGTCCGGGAGCCCAGCGGCACTCCCGGCAAGGCAGCTGCTGCTCGGGGGCTGAAGGTAGGCATGAGGCAGCAGGGGTTGGCACTCGGGCCTGGGGAGGTGGGGTTTTCTGTACCCCGAGTCTGCAGGAAGGTGGGACCTGCTGCTGGGCTCCCTGACACAGCCCGCTGGCGGCGGGGAGGCCTGGCCCAACAGAGACAAGGACACTCCACTTCTCCTTCATGCCCCAGCATGAGCTGAGCTTCTGCCTTTGCTGGAAATGAAATAAACTTGGTATTCCTTGTGCCAAGGCGTCCCCCAGTTGTCACCCTGCCTCTTGTTACCCTCCCTGTTCTTGGCCCCCCAACCCTCTGACCCCCACCCATTTCTTTAAGATTTTGATATTGTTCTGATGTGTAAAAGCATCTGAGTCCCCTTTCATCAGAAGGAGCTGAAAAGCAGCAGCACGGGATCGGTGATCGTGAGCAGGCGAGTGCAGCCACCTCCAGCCCCGTCCACACATGCGCGGGGCACCCCCACCCCCCAACAGACCCAAGCACAGGTGCCCTGGGCATGCACAGGTGCGCACACGCGGCCGTGGCAGAGGACTGGGCTGGTCCTGCTGAAAGCCCCACAGGAGAGAGGTGAATTCCCAGTGCTCAGGCCATTAGAGAGACTCATGGGAGCCTCGTTTCCCTGGACCTGTGCCCCCTCTGCCAACCTCCTCCTACGTGCCCAAGCCACTGGTGCAATAATTTTTTTCTGCCATCCTCCGAGCAGAGGAATCGGGAATTGTGTTCGGTGGATGTGGGCAGCTCACCCGAGGGGTGGGGTGGGGGCTGCTCACAGGCCTCCAGGGGCCCAGACAGACCTCTGAAGCCCAGCTGCCACCAGGAGCCCGCTCCTACGAAGGACCGGGCAGGACCCTCCCAGGCCCCCGCACCCACAGAGAGCCCTGCTCTGGCCACGGGCGCCCCAGGGGGGCAAGCCCTGGGGTCCTGGCGCCTCTCGCTGCTGCTGTCCCACCGGAAGGCCAGAGGAGCCCCTGTCCCACCGGTGCTGCTGCTCTTCTGACCCCTGCTGTGAGGAACAGGATTCTAGGCCAGAAAACGATGGTTTCCTCTTTTTGTATAAAATGGAAACAAAATCCAGGAGAAGCTGCCACTCCTCACCTCTGAGTGCAACCCGCTACCTTGCCTTCGGTTTCTTCGTCACCGTGTCGTCTTTGGTCCCGGAGACGGCTCAGCAGGTTCTCCTGGTTCTGACCCAGGGGGTGTTTGCATCACCCCCTTTTACTTGTATAAAAAAAAAAAGATGGGTTGAAAAAATGTACTGAGGAAAAGAAATGTACTTTTTTATAAATAAAGTGTTTAAAACAACCTTGCTTGTCTGTGTCACTCCTCACCTCCCCACGGAGGCTGTGCCCTGGTCCCCAGCCGTGAGCGTGGGGACAGGGTCAAGCTGGAGACAGGCTGGCAGGGGAGTGAAGGGAAAGGAGCCCCCACCCCGCGCCAGGGGCCCGTGTTCTGGGACAGCGACGAAGACCCCTCCAGGAGCCCACCCCTGGTGTGAGGGGCCTGCCTGAGACCTCATCCCAGCGCTCGAGCTGCCACGAAGCCTCCCCCACCTTCGGGAAGACTGTGGGCAGCAGTGGCAGGCCCAGGTGGGGAGGCCTTCAGGACATGCAGCCTGAGAGGCTGGGGACTGGCTGAAGCAGCCCTCCCCCCACCGCGCCCCCGCTGGCCCTAGTCCCTGCCTCCCTGCCCCACAGCAGCACACTTCCCCCTCTCGCCCACGCCCACTCCCTGCTGTCCTGCTCCTTCCTGCCAAGTCCCCTCCTGCTGTTGTTTGGAGGAGAAAACCAGCACTGTCACACCTGTCACGTCAGACAGACTGGGGACAGGGGAGAGATGGGGAGCTTTATCCTTTCATCCTCTGTTTCGAGGAGACCACCAGGACCTGTCCCCTGCCAGCTCTCTCTGCCAGAGACCCAGCTCCTCATCTCTCCAGGGGACTGGTTGCAGGGAAGGGCTCCTCCTTCCTTGGTCACCTCCCCTCCCCACTCCAGCACCATCTGCTTCCCATCTCCTCGGCTGGAATGCAGGACAAATCGGTCTTGGGTGGGAGTGGCAGGGGCTTCACCTCCCCCCGCCCCATCATCACCAGTAGCATCTCCTTTCACTGAAATCCACACCATTTGCCCCTGAGGAAGGTGGGGGGCCGGGGGGGATGCTGGAGGCCAAGGTGGCCACTTAGAAAGCCCTCCAGCTCATCTGGGCTGAAGCCCGTCCTCCACACCTAGGATCCAGTGAAGCGGGGGAGGTGGGGGCAGGCAGAATCGGGGAATCAGGCGTGGAGAAGGAGGCAGCAGCTGTTGGCAGCTGGCTGGGCCCCTCACTGGAAGGCCAGACCAGCACCCTAGACTGTTTAGATGCTGGTTCTCGAATGAGATGCAAATTGGTTGTTTAAGTGGTCACTTCCTCAGTTTTCTAGGCTGTCCATTTAAGTTAATTTTTAATTTGTGCAGGCAATAAATGCTTAATTACATTATTAATATATTGGAAAAGAGCAGTGGACAGAACGTCCTAATTGGCATTTAACTAGAGCGTTCCGGCAAATTAGCCAAGACTTTCCCCGGCAGCGGAAGGAGGGCCAGCCAATTAGTCCCAGGCACAGGCTCTCCAGGCCAAGGAAGCCAGATCCGGCCCCTTCCCCCAGGGTCCCAGGAGTACAGGGCACACCTCACTCTCTAGTTGCTAGTTGAGCTAGGCTCAGGAAGAACTTTGCTCGTTAGGCTCCTTCTGCCCAAACCTCAACCCTCAGCCCTCTCCCCACATCCAGAAGACAAAATGCTTGGTGACCTGGGGACAGGACCCACCTGTGTGGCTAAGGTCCCCCTGGGATGTGCCCACCATTGCCTTCAGCTGTGGGCCTGGGACTAAGATAGCTGGGCAGCTAGAGCTCCTTTCTGGGTACCATGGAGGTCTCTCTCCCTTCTTCCTTACCTCGACCACTCTGATTGTAGGATGTTGAAGAGAATAAACTTGATGAACGGAAGAATTCATTGTTTTACTCATGCATGCATTCATTTATTTGGCCACTCTGGGCCAGGCCACTCCTGAGTTCCTATAATGGTCCCACCCAAAGTCCTTCTTTCAAAAAATTCCAAGCGTCCAGGGGTCCCAAATTCCAAAACAGCCAGTGCCTGCTGGCCACAAGTGGAAGCAGAACTGTGCATAAAGCCCTATGGGTAGCACAGAACAAGAATGTCTTCATTTTACTTGGGAAGGTCTAAAAGGCTTGTGATATTCCCCCTGGGCCTAAAGGATGTGTAGGACTTCTCCAGGCCAGAAGTGTTTAAGAGGATCCCAGGCTAACTTGAGAATTTAGCATCTTGTATTAGTTCTAAAAGATCATTCTAGCCCAACATGCTTATTCGGCCCAATGAGAACTGAACCCAGGAGAGGAAGCTAAGGCTTGGGGACCAGACCATCAGAACGCATGCGCTGAACCAGCTCAGGGGCCCAGAGCCAGATCTCAAGCAGCAGGAGGGGGAAGAAAGCCAGGGAAGGGGGTGGCACCAGCCTAACTCTGGAGAATGCTAGACCTGACACCAGTTTCAGTTTGCTCACAGAGCAGTGTGAACCCCCATGGGTTATAAACGGAGTTTGTGGGAGCCACATTTGGTGTCAAGCAGAAAAGATGGTAGGATTCTGACGCCACTGCCAATGTGCATTTTCTTCCACGCCACCGAGCAATAAATTCAATCCAGAAACTGTCGACCTGGAGGGAGCATCAGATCCCAGAGGCTAGGGGCTTAGTCCCCCAAGACTGCTCACCCGCCTCAAACACCAGGGTCACATCCAACTTGTCACCTGTGCTTCTGACCCACGGGCTAGAAATCAAAGGTTCCTTGGGTTGAATTAATTTGCTAGAGTGGCTCACAGAACTTAGGAAACCAGTTAACTCAGTAGATCACCTGTTTATTAGAAAAAGCTGTAATTCCTAGAAGAGCTGCATTTAAGTCAAGGCGCATGGGAAGGGGCAGGGAGCTTCTCTTCCCGCATCAGCGTGGGGTCACCAAGCCAGAAGCTTCTCCAAACCCTGTCCCTTTGGGCTTTTATGGAGGCTTCAGGACACAGGCATGATTGACTAAATTATTGGCCACTGATAACTGAACTCAATCTCCAGCCCCCTCGCTCCTCCCTAGAGGTCAGAGGTGGGGCGGAAAGTTCCAACCTTCTAATCACACGGTTGGTTCCCCTGGCAGCCAGCCCCCATTCTTGGGTGTTTTCCAAACTTCATTAACTTAAACCCAGGTGTGGTTGAAAGGATCTCTTATGAGTATCAAGATACCTTTATCACGCTTATCACTTAGGAAATTCCGAGGGTTTTAGGAGCTCTGTGCCAGGAACCATGACAAAGACCAAACACATGCTTCTTATTACAAATCTCAATTATCCCAGGTGGTATCTGCGTGTGTTTGGAGAATGGGAGGTAGGTTGGGGTGGGGGGAGGGTGCAGGAGGAAAGGCTTCCGTGAAAGCTGGCGGGGAGACCCTGCTCCTAGAAGCACCTCGGCCCTGACGCAGTCCTGGGGCTCTACCTTGGTACTGGCTTCTGTGGTCCCCAAACCCAATTTTCTGCCCTGATTTACAGCCTGATTTACCCATCAAGTGGGCCAATCCCCACTCTACTTCCACACCACCAGATCCCAGCGGAGAGGCTGAGGCACAGCCCTCTCCCCTCCCTCCCCTCTGGCAACCACACCCTCCCTCCCCAGCACGCATGCGCACCACAGCAGAGGGACTCATCCTCGCGCGTCCCCAACTCACCTTGATCTCCAGGGAGGCTCAGGAACAGCCCTTCTGGGGAACCAGCTCCAGGGTACCATCAACGCACATCACAGGCTCCACTGAGCCAAAGAAGTGAGCCCTGCACACACATGCCTGAGTCACCGGGGACTTAAAAACATCACTCTTCCAGGCCCCAGCCCCCATTAATGGAGTCAGAGCCTCTGGGCGCATCGTCAACAGGCCACCCAGCAGACTCTAATAGTGCAGAAGCACCGGCCATGCCAGGTGTCACTGAGGAAGAAGCAGGGCCTGAGCTAGGAAACCGGACGGACCGGTGGCAAGGTGGGTGATTTGGTGGGTGAAGCACGTAAGAGTTAGGGGGCCAAACGTGCTGTTCGTTGGGCTGTCACCTTGATCATGATCATCACCTTCAGCTGCGACACCTGGGCCCCGGCTGCTGGTGACAGCAGTGGGGGACAGTAGGGAGCCAGGATGGGGACCTACCTGTAGTCCTCGGGACGCAGCTCTCTGCAGGTAGACCGTTCCTTGGCACCTGTGTCTGAGTCCACGCCAGAAGGCAAAGTAGGATTCTGAGGTAGAAGACGGGGCAGAGGCTCCAACAGGCCCTCCTGGAAGGGAGACTCTTGCTGCCTAGTGTCCTGGGAGGAAGTGGACGCACTTCCCCCCCCCCCCCCAATGAAGGCCAGTAGCAGTTCTCTGAGATGATGGGGGATGCGCTGGGAGAGGCAGAGGGGAGGACGGCCAGCCTGTGCCCGGAGAGCCCTCTGAGAACCAGCCCCAGGGAGCGCTAGAGGCCTTCTATGAGGAGGGTATCCTGCTCCACAGAGAGCAGGCCTTTGGGGATGCCTGACTCAGAGACAACATGCTGGGGTCCCCTCAGCCCGAACTCACACCCATGCTCCCCTTAGTGGCCAACACCTTCCCCTTGTGCTACGCTCCCAGCACCCTCAGCCCCAAGAGAGCTTCCATGCCAACAAGAGTCAGCAAGGACTAGAACCCACTAGCTGCCTTCCGCCACTAGGCTGTAAGCCTCTTAAAGACTGGGAGCACATCTAATTCATCCCCAACACCTGGCCCAGGGCAGGCACACACTGGGTACCCCAAAATGGTGGAACCAAACTGAACTTCCCAAAGTGAGAGTCAGAAGACCTACCAGGTGGAATGGCCCAAACTCCCTCAAGGTAGGGCTTTCCTTCAAGCATCCCAGTTACCTCTGATGACAGGCAACTCACTACCTCTCAAATTAGGCCCACCATCATTGAGCAACTCCTCTATTGAGATAGAATTTCCCTCCACTAAGTTTCACCCTTGGTGATTCCTTGACCTTCCTAAGACAGCCCTTCAAATGTCTGGAGATGGTTAGTCCTGGCCAAACCTCTTCATACACTTCATACACTTATCCCTCTGCTGTAATCACCAGGCTACTTAGCAGCACATCTGATAGGAGCCTGAACTTGAGAGTCAGGCAAACCTGGGTTCAAGGCTGGGCTCAGCTGACCAGTCATTACAGAAAAGCATTATCATAATGCCCCGCACAGAGCAAACTTTCAAAGTCACATCAAAATCCCGGTTCCCTGTAGACTTTGAATTTTTTCTCTTTTTTTAAGTTATTTTAATTCCAGCTACTTTCAGTGTGATATTAGTTTCAGGTGTACAATATAGTGATTTAGCCCTTCCCTACATCACCTGATGCTCATCAGGACAAGGGCCCTCCTTCATCCCCAACCCCTAGTTTACCCTTCCCCCCACCCCCTCTTCCTATGGACTTTGGGTGGTCATAATGTATCAACAGAAATAACAAAATGGATTGTAACAAATGTACCACTCTGGTGGGACTTTGGTGGTAGGGAAGGCTGTGCCTAATGGGGTCACAGGGTATATGGGAAATATCTATATCTTCCCCTCAATTTTGCTGTGAACCTAAAACCGCTCTTAAAAATTATCTTTAAAAGGGGCGCCTGGGTGGCTCAGTGGGTTGAGCCGCTGCCTTCGGCTCAGGTCATGATCCCAGGTCCTGGGTTCGAGCCCCACATCGGGCTTTCTGCTCAGCAGGGAGCCTGCTTCCTCCTCTCTCTCTGCCTCTCTGCCTACTTGTGATTTCTCTCTGTCAAATAAATAAATAAAATCTTTAAAAAAAAAATTATCTTTAAAAAAAAATGTCCCTGATACTCCACAGTTTGGAAAAACAACAACACAGCACTAGCTCTCTCTCATTCTGAGGAACCAGGGATAAAATATGATTCCTGGAACAGATCTGACCAGCAGGGGATGGGAGATGGAGGTGGGGGGTGGGGGGGATTATCTGCATGTCTTCCCTGAACCTGGCCCATTCCCTCTACATGGTGGATACAGCCAACCCAGCTGACCTCCGTAATGGTAGTGACACAGAAAACTGGGTGGCGTGGGCTCAATCCTGGTGGTTAAATTTCTGGGTGGGTGGGTGGACGGACGGGTGGACACGTCGATGGATAGATGTGTGGGTGGGTAGGTGGATGGTTGAATGAATGGATGGGTAGATGAAAGGACGGATGACTGGATGGAAGGATAGATGGATGGGTGGCAGATGGATGGATAGGTGGTTGGGTGGGTGGATGAATAGATGGATGAGGACCAATGAATGGATGGATGGCTGGATGGATGGTTGAGTGGATAGGTGGAGGGGGGATGGATGGGTGGATGGATGAGTAAACCTTTGAATCCTTTTCATGTGTGCTACTTCTAGACAGGTATCTCTCACCCAGTACTTGGGCTATTTTCTCCCCTAAATGTGGTGATTTTCATGTTTCTCTGCTATCCATTTACCTTAATGAGCGGGGTCAGCGTTTCAGCCTGGCGCAGTCCTTTCAGATGATTCTATCACCAGTTCTGTTCACAGCAGACATCCGTTGAAGCCGTGGCGAAAGGAGAGAGGCGGGCTTGAGGGTCCAGCTGACCTTGAGTCCATCACTAGTTGCACCATTTCTCAGCTGTGAGTACCTAAGGCAAGTTGCTTGCCTTCCCTGGGCTTTATAACTGAAGCTCTGAGAAGAGACTGCTGAGATGAATAAAAACCATTGTATATAGAGAAAGTTATTTATAAAGCAGATGATGGTGGCACCTACCAGAGAGGGCCGCTGCAGGGATTAAGGAGAATCATCCCTTTGTAAAGACGTAACACAACAGCTGAAGCAGAGTGAGTGCTCAGTTGAGTCAAGCTAGGCGGGAGTTATCTCCTACTATTATTTTCCCCACGGCCTATCTGCCCTAAGCCGCCAACTGCAGCAGAGAAACGGGACCTGTCACGGAAATGACATCAGGCTTTAGGACACTTGCCAAGTCCCAGGAAGGAGCCCAGCTCTGTGCCCTCGTGGATACATGGTGACCACCATGGTTTGCATCTTCCCCCAGGACCCACCAGCTCCTGGGAGGGACACAGGCATGGTGGGACTGGGATGTGTCCCTCCAAGGCATGGCCCTGATTGAGATCCCTGAGGTCATGTTTACTCCAGGGGAAGGGCTCCCAGTGTGTCCCCCAGAGTGGCATCTGCCGAAATGCCCCAGGAGAAGCAAGAGGATGGGTCTCGGCTTCCATCTGTTTTACCTACCAGGATTCCATGTAAGGTTTTACCACTTTGTTGCCTTTAACTTTACTTTTTTTTTTTAATTTTTAAAAAGATTTATGTATGTATGTATGTATGGGTCCTTGCTGGCAGGGATGCGGGGCTCGATCCCAGGACTCTGGGATCATGACCTGAGCCAAAGGCAGATGCATAACTGACTGAGCCACCCAGGCATCCTATGTGGTTTTTTTAATTAATACTGTACAAACAAGAGAGTGTACAAACCTTAAGGGTACAACTGCACACGTACACACCCACGTCACGCTCCCCCCACCCAGATGTTCACTCAAGCTCCCTCCCAGACAATACCCCCATTTGGGAACTTCACGGGAACAGAATCATACAAAGGACACACTTCCTGGGGTGTCTGGCTCCTTCCACCCCCCAGGGTGCCTGTGAGATGTATCCACGAGGCGTGTACCTGCTTGTAGTGTACCATTGTGTTGTGCGACCCCACTGCCATGTAGTACTTCTGTCACCAGAGAGGAGTGCTGTTCCCGGTTGGGGCCAATTATGAATAAAGCTGCCACGACATTCTTATAGGTAACTCTGGGGCACGTGACCCTCATCTCTGATCGGTGTATACCTGGAGGGGGCCGATCATTCACAGGTCCAGCCCAACCGTCTTCCAAAGCGGTTGTGCCCACTTCTGCCCCCACCAGGGGTCCACGAGTGTTCGAGCAACTCTACTTCCTCACCTGCGTGTGGCGTCGCCCCTGTTCTTTCTGGGGCAGCCACTCTGGTAAGGGCATGGTGGCGTCCCTTTGTGATTTTCATTTGCCTTTCCCTAATAACGAAGGATATCAAGCACGTTTTCACATGACTAGCTGAGATTCGGGGTTTTAAAAGGATCCCCTTCGTGAAAACCCACTGTGGTGCACTCCCAGAAGGGCTTAGCGTCCGTCAGGCCATGCTCCTCAGACAGGTCCCTGTTCTGGAGGCCAAGGAGGCCCTGGGGAGGCAGGACGGGATGGGGAGAAGCCAGAGGAGGAGGGAGGATGGTGTGTGCTCGGTGGGGGGGGGGCAGTCCCAGAGTAGCAAGAAGGGCCAGCCATCAGGTGACTCCAATCCTGATGCAACATAGAGATGTCCTGTGTGGTACATGAGGCATGGAGCACCCCAGTGGCTGCGCTGGGGTAGGCTGGCCGGGAAACCATCCCCCGTGGTCCGGATTGAGTCTTCAACAAGCAGATTTCCCGCTGTTTCACAAGAAGGGCCTGTGAGCCACACCTCGATGCGGTTTCCGAGATGACTGTGACGGGGTGGAGAGGACAGGCTGGGAGGCAGAGCCGGGTAGGAGGCAGGAGGCAGGCAGGCACTGGGAAGTGGCCAGACCGGGAGTTGGGCTCTATTTCCATCATGGCTACTTCTCAAGCAAGGCTCTTCACCTCTGAGTCCATGCCTATAGGCACGCAGGACAAAGAGCCTGGAAGATAGGAGCTTGGCAGCCTGTCCTGGGGCAGCTTCCCGGATACCACGTGGGGCTGGGCTAGCAGGTGCCCTGGAGCTCCTCAGCAGCCCTGACAGCAATGGGTCACCATCTCACTTCCATCTACCGCCGTCGATCCTGAGAGCAGGTGTCCGGAGTGATAGTAGTCAAGGCAGCTTCCGGAGGAGTCTGGCTTGCTGTGTGGGAGGGCGGGTGGACACCTGTCAGGCCATTCTCCCCACTGGAGAGAACCCCCACTCTGCGCTCCTCGACACAGGAATGAAGGACCTGCCCGGCTAACAAAGACTCAAGCCCCTGCCCGAGCTGAGCAGAGAAGGGGGCCCCACTGGGAGATCACAACAAGAACGGGTGAGAATGTCTTTTCTGACAGCCCACTTAGGGAGTCCCAGGGTGAGGAGAAGGCCAGCCCCCCAAGAAAGACTGTGGCTGCTATCTGTCTCCAGGATTTTCCTCCAGAGAAAGGAAAATTGGGGGTTTTGATCCATGCAATGTGTCAGTCCCTTACACACAGCTCTTTCAGGAGGCCTCCCAGCCCCTATGGGAACTGGGGCTCCCCCAGCTGGGGGTACTGGCCTTCCTACAGGCTCTGGATAGAGACGGCACACAGGACCGTCCCGGTTGGGAAGGCTCACCACCCGACGTCTGCCCCTCCTCTTGCACGGTTCCAGTCATCACCTTCCAGCAATTGGGTCCCCCTTCCCCAAGCCTGGGCCCCTGGGTGTCCCCCCAAGCCCTACACTTCTGGCCCTAAACCACCACACACTCAGGTTCCAAGCAACACATTCACCGGCCTATTTTAGAATTATAAATCATTAAAACCAGAGGACCCTCAAAGATCATGTGCCCCAACCCTCAAATGGGGAAACTGAGTCCCACAAGGCTAATAACAGTAAGAATTTCCTTACGTTTCTATAATGTTACAAAATGACCCAAGATCTTTTACTGGGAGCTAAGACTTAAAATACCACGAAGGGGCAGCATCTGATAATATTAAACCCTCACCCCAGTCTTGGGAGGGACGCAGTATTATGGTCATCTGCCCAAGACAGAGCAATGAAGAGATGAGGAGAGCTGCCCAAGTCACAGAGGTAGCGCACTGGGGTGGGAGGGGGTGTTCGGAAGCTGTGTCTCTAACCACTATACCCTCTGCCCACTGTACCCCCTGCCCACTGCCTGCAACCATAGAGACTCTGAAAAGCAGAGCCATGTCCTGACGGCAAGCCTGGAGGAGAGCCAGGAGAGGGGGCCCCGCCAGCCTCGCTTATTGGGTTGGGGGGATCCTGGGCCTGAAACAAGTTTCAGTATGTCCACAAAGCAGCAAGAGCCCCAGGCGGTGCACAACGGAGCTCGTGGGAACCATGTTTGGTATCAGATGGAGTCATCCGAGACAGGCGGGGCTCACAGAGGGGAAAGGTTTCCTGGAAAAGATAGTATCGACGATGGCTTGGTAAAACGGAAGTGATCTGGAAAAGCCTGTTGAAAACCCAGCCCCGGGAGGACCTCCGTGTAACTCTTTGCACCAGGAACCAACCAGGCTAGGCCAGGCACCCTGGGCCTGCGGGAAGGGAAGCTCGGTGCCCCAGGATTCTCATGAGCGGCTGGGGAGGGAAGCTGGAGGTGGGTCTTTCTGGCCCCATTTAGCTGATGATTAACCAGAGGCTCAGGAAGTTAAATGTCTTGCCCAAAGTCACCCAGGTGGTGAGGAGGAGACTCATAACTTGGACCCAGGCCTTCTGACTTCAAGCCAAGTGCTCTTTGCAATGTACCGAACATCACATTAAAAAGAACCAAAATGCCACCGCAGCTCAGTTTCGCAATGCTTGTAACTTGCAAAACACACTGCACACATGCGGTCCCGTGTGAGGTCGTGCTCCGGGGTCTTGAAGCGGAGCCCAGACGCCAGCGAACACTGGTGGGCTGGCCCGCTTTGGGAGCTCACGGGCCTGGGTGCAGCCTCCAAGTCTGTCTCTTGTTAGCTGGGTGATGTGGGGCGTGGAGGGTAATGCAGGCGATAACCCCCACTTCGAGAGCCGCAGAGAGGGTCAAGGAGGGCGTAATCAAGGAGCTTGTGCACAGGACCCTCCATCTCCACGCCCACCCACCCCGCCCCACACGTCCACCCAAATGCTCAGCCTCGGTGCCCATCAGACCCTCTCCAGCACTTCTTCCACAGAGGACCTGGAGCTCAGGTGTCCCCATTTCTCTTCTTGAGATTGTTTTCCCCTGAGGGAAAGACAGATGAATCAAATCATCTCTCTCCGAGGCGCCCCACAGTGCTGCTCATAGAACTTGCCAGAACTAAACTGCCCCACTCCTCACCTCTCCTAGATGTGTCCAGGTTTTGAAAGTCTTCCAGAACTCTTGAGTCTTCCGTACCCTCTCGGGTTTTGGAGCTCATTGCCAACCAGCCCCAACACACCCCATCTGAGAACCAGAGCCCCTCCTGAGTGGAAAAGATTTGCACCTGCCACCTTGGCAAGGCCCAGAGAAGAGCCATTAGGTTTCATTACAGTTTAACATAAGCATTTTCATATCGAAATCCCTTCTCATTTCAATAACTCCAGACTGTGCGGTGATTACTCATGATATATATTTGATTTTGGGAGACTTTCTACCAGGAGAAGCCACGATGTGGGGTGCTGGGATGAGAGAGGGCCCCTTGCCCAGAATGGACAGACAGCTGGGCCATCAACGAGCACCACTCCCAGGGAGACAGGCAGCCCCTCAGCTTCTGGACCCCCAGTCTGTCATGCTAACGTGTCCTTGTGGGGAGAGTGATGCTTCCATGGTCCCTGCTGAGGGCCTGTTAACTCCAGAATCGCCTCTGGCCACCTCCTAAGTCCTTGCAAATGTGGCCCAAACTTACTTCCAGCTTGGTGGGGACAGAACCACAGGTGCCTAAAAGCTTTGCTCCCAGAGTCTCAGAAAGTGAATCCCAGCGAGAGCAGTTGGCACCTCAAGGAGCCCCGGGAAAAGCCACTTTGATTTTGTGCCTCAGTTTTCTTACCTGTAAAAAGGGCATCGATCCGTAGTCTGCCTGCTTCCTAGGATTATACCAAAGACCTGAGAAAACAAGTGAAAGCCCTTTGTAAACCCTGCCTTTCTGTGATTATAGAGAATCATCATTATGTGGTGACCTTTCAAAATCATCTCCCACCCAGGAGCCATCAAGGCCCTGCTAGCATACCTCCCATGACAGGCACCTCACTTCCTTGCAGGGAAGCCCAAGCTTTCTGCCAGCAGTGCTGACCATCAGAAATTTCTAGTGAGTCTGTGACTGGATGACAAATTACATTAGGAGAAGAAATAGGTTCTCCATGAACTCGGCCACTCCTGTGTTTTTATATTGCCTGTTCTCATTTTCTTAGTAACGTTCCTTTTGAAGCTTGCCCAGCAAAATAAAGTGCAAGAATGACTTGGCCATATGGGGAGTGATTGATGTGGTAAGAAGACCAGGCTGCCAGGGCCACATACCTTGGAAGGGGGGTGCTTTGAGGACCACCCCCCAACCCCACTGAGCCAGAGCCTGTTGAGAGGGGCACCAGGAGAAGAGCCTGGAAGAGCTGGAGGTATAGCCCCTTACAGGAGATCCTCAAACCAGGCAGGGGAAACCCTGGGCTTTGTGGGGTGAGTGAGGGTCTTCTTGGGCAGCACTAAGAGAGGGAGTGATGGACCCCCCTGAACAGGCAGTGGCGGGCTCAGGGGACCGGCTGTTCCTGAGACCTGGGGCAGTGTGAATGTTGGAGTGGGGGAGGGGCAGTTAGACCGCTTACACCCCCACCACTTACACCCCAGACCATCCCTGCGGGGTGAGAGGCAGATAAATGGCTTCCCCATGCCCCCAGCCCTATCCCCCAGCTGGATGCTCATTCCCTCCCTCAGAGAACACTGGGGGTCAGGTCCCTGCCTGGCAGGATCCCCATCAGAGAGTCCCTCTCCCCCCAGGAATGTGCATGAAATCCCAGTAACTCTCTCCAGCTGGGCCTGACCTTGGAGAGGGCTCTGAGACAAACCCCGAGGCAGGGGTGAGCTTCTGGGAAAGTTAGCCTCTTCTGTGGGCCGTCCTTTTTTCTCCTAACGACAACTCAAGGTGTAAAGAGCAAAGTGGGAGGGGCTGGGAGGCCTGGTGACACTGGGGAGAGCATTCCAGATGACCAGAACACCTTGTGCAAAGTAGAGTGTCACAGCCTCTCACACTGTCCGCATGTGTAAACACACACACACACACACACACACACACACACACACAGGCAGACCCTGACCCCTTGCTGCTCACGCAGGCCTAGACAAGTTGGGGTTTGTGGATCATGACCGGCAAGGGACAAGGGAAAGCTGAGGGCAAGGCTGAGAGGCCAACAGGTGGGATTAGAGAAGGGGCCCTAGCCCCAGCCACCTGGAGATGCCCAAGAAGCAGACATGTCCCTGCCCTACTAGAAACAACACTTACTTACTAAGCACTGACTAGTCATAGGTACCGTACTAAAGGCCTGAACCTCATGTACACCTGTTGTTAGTCCCATTTTACAGACAAGGACACTGAGACTCAGACGGTTTGAGT
This sequence comes from Lutra lutra, assembly GCF_902655055.1. NCBI lineage: Eukaryota > Metazoa > Chordata > Mammalia > Carnivora > Mustelidae > Lutra > Lutra lutra. The sequence continues at coordinate 15,558,584 of NC_062287.1, read as the reverse complement.
GAGTTGCCCAAGATTATACAGCTGAGTAAATGGCAAGCTCAAGACTCAAAACTGAGCTGGCCTGTCTTCCTCTCCAGATGAACTTACAACCAGAGGCAGCAGGGGTCACGAACCGCACTCCCCCTCCCCCGCCAAGCAAGGTCCTCAAGGGGGCTGGTCAGAGCCCCTCACCTAAGATCAGATTGCCTGGTTTCCATCACCAGTGAGCTGTGTGACCCTGAGCATTTTACTGACCTTCTCTGAGTCTCCACTTGCCCATCTGACAGCAGAGGCAAAGGGGGGAAGCCTCAAATGAGACGATGTAGGAAAAAGTGCATGTACTATGTAAGTGACATCATGACAATGTGGCCCCAGGTATAGCTTAGGGAAAGTCTTCAAACTTCCAGGGACCAACATCATCACCACCAATTTACACTGATTGACTAGTGATGACAAAAAGAGTGACCATTTCTTACATGCGCTCTGTGCCAATCACCGTGCTAAGCCCCTTCCATAATCTCCATCTGCCCGAGACAAAAGATCACACGGCCGGGACTCGGGATGGTGCCCATCTGGAGCCCCCGGTCTCCATCCAGGAGGTCTGAACAAGGTGACCGCAAAGTGACCAGAGATCAGAACCTAAGCAAATTCGGTGGCCAAGAGTAAAGGGTATTTGCACTAACACTGATGACCCCGAGCAGACAGGGCTGAAGCACAGCCCAGTCCCGCAGCTTCAGCCCCAGCACTAGTCCAGGCCCACCTCTGGCCCTAGGCTAGAGAGTCAGGCCTCCTAGCTCTCTAGCCCAAGGGAAGGAGAAGCCACAATGCCCAGCCAGCCACGGACTGGCTGCATCCGTTCCAGGCCTCTGGGTGGGTTCCCCCACCACCCAGGCTCAGGGGGGGCTGAACTGGGGAAGAGAGCAAGCGGCCACTCCTGGGTAAAGGGAAGAGATTTCCACAACCTCCAATGTAAGAGCCAGGCAAGGAGTTCATACGGGGCCTCAGGGGGCCAGCTGGGAGGTTCATCTTGATGCTGAGGCCACAGAGCTCCAGGGCCAGCACTGCTGGTTCCTGAGCATGAAGGGCTGAGCCCGAACCCCCGCCGTCCTGCACTGCCCTCAGCCCCAGCCTCAGTGGTGCCCTGGCCTGGGCCGTCAGAAGCTCCCTATCATGGGTGGATGGGGACCTGCATTCTCACAGTTGAGCGTCCCTATAACGATAAGATTAAAACGAGTCTCGGGAGCCTTGCCTCCATCGGATACTCAGGGATGCTCAGGTCCCTGTGAAGCAGCTGGGCTGCCTTCAGACCTACCCAAGAGAGGAGAATGATCCAGAGCATCCCCACTCAAGCCCTTGCCACCTGCCTCCAGCTGGCGGGAAGGAGCCACTCCTGCACACCTGGGCTGGAGAGAGGGCCAGGTGGACTCTGACCCACTGGGTGGGACCGAGGCAATGTAATCAGCCCCTCCCCCACCCAGCCAGTCCTACCTCCCGGCACTGGGTGGGGCCACATCCGGACACCCAGCCTCCTCCAAGCTCCTGGCCCCCCAGAAACACCTGTTCTGCCTGCATCACTAGATGCGAGCAGAAGGCAGACTACCCTGGAGAGCTTTGTGAGCAGAAGGGCCAAGGGCTGCCCCGAGGAGCTCAGGAAGAGGCAGCTACAGGGGCGCTCTGGTCTGTCAAGCTCCGGAGAAAGCAGTGTCTCTGTCCCCAGGCAGGGGTAGTGGGACAGAGCATGTCACGTTACCTATGGATAAAACGAAGCCTCTGAGTGGGGTCTGGCTCCTCCCCTGCCCCAGATTCCTGCTCTGTCTCCCCTTGCCTCCCATTTCCCAGCCACATCTCAAACTTGCAGTATCTCTCACACAGTCTGCGTTTCCCATAGGGTCCTTGCCACACTCCTCACCTTGCCGACAATATTCTTCCGGTAAACTCCTATGAGCCTTTCAAAACCGGGCTCAGAAGCCTCCTCCTGTGCGAAGCCATGAGCTCCGGGAGCCACCCGCTCTCTTCTCCACGCCTGTCCCAGGCCTGGGACAGACTTCTTTTGAGGAATCACAAAATAGGGTACTTATTTGTATACATTTCTGACTTCCCCACGAGCCAGAGGCAAGACTGCCATCACCCGTCCCCGTGCCCTGCACACAGAAGGTGCTCAGGACGTGTTTGCTGAGCTGTTTGCTCAGTCACATGTTTACTGAGGGGCGATGGGTAGAGCACGCAGGTGTGCTGTGAAGCCACCGAGCCCGGGCTAGGGTTCAGGACCACTGATGACAAGTGCAAGGTCAGGGTGGTGGGAGAAGCAGACATGGGGTATTGAACACAGACTGGAATCCAAGCTCCTCACAGTGCAGAGGGCAGATCTGGTTTCTCTCCCTGGCCTGCAGCCCCCCACCCCCAGACTGGACCCCAGTCTGTGTTTACCTCCTAACCGGGGAATCTCGCATTCTCAGTCTAAGGGCAGGAAAACCGGGTGTGTTGTCACCATGTGACAGGTGAGAACACTGAGACTTACAGGTGTCACTGGCTCGGCCCCAGAAACCAGCAGAAGGCAGTTGGTCCCCGGGGCCTGAGCCAAGGCAGGTGCACACTCTGCCTGGAGGGGGGCTCCTGTGTCCCAGAAAGACCAGGCCATGCCCACAGAAGGAAACAAGGGACTTCAGAAGTCGACCTTGTTCGATTCCAGCCATGGCGTTCCTGGCAGTGGGACTCCGGACAACCCACTTGACCCCTTTAAGCTTTCTCAGTCAACACAACCAGCCTCAGCCGGGCACCCAGCCTGGCTCACAGGAGATGCTCTCTAGAGGCCTGACCCCCTGCTCACACACAGGTCCCCCGCTCTCCCAGGCCCCGGCCAGGCCCGGCTGTCTGCAGGTGACCAGTTCTGCCCCAAAGCCTGCGGCGCTGGGTGTGGGGGAGTGGATTCGTCCCGGTGTAACCAGAGAATGTCTGAGGGCCCAGCGCCAGGACTCCAGCGGGGGCCAGCACGGGGCCCCTGCCTCACAGCTGTCAAGGGGAGGCTCAGACACAAAGCAACACAGGGCGAGGGGGTCGGTGGGGATGTGTTTGGTGAGGGGTGCGGGGGACGCAGCTTCTCACCACATGAGGGGCCGGACCTCTAAGATGACCCGCAGCCTCATCAGAGAACGTCACCCAGATGTAGGCTCCCGCGCCTGCTCTGCCACCAACTGGCTGGGTGACCTCAGGCAAATTACTCAACCTTCCTGAGCCCCATTTTTCTCACTGGAAGTACCATTATCAAATTTCACAGCCTCGACATGAGCCTCAGACAGACCCCACATCAGCACAGGTGCCTGGCACAGACTTCAGCCAACTTCTCTCGTCTTTCCCTTGTCACCATGTCTCATTCTCCCTCTGCCTATCTTTCTTCCACCAGGGTGGGACCCTCCAGAGGGATCAGGCAGGGTCCTGGGCCTCTTGGGATCTGGCACTCCTATTTTGTGAGGGTGGGATAGGCAGAGAGGGCAATTGGGAGGGAACAAAACCCGAGTTATCCACTCTGGCCCTTTGTGGCCTTGCCCGCAGCATCCCATCCACTTTGGCCCTTTGCCCTGATGCCCACAAGGGCATATCCGCGGTGTCACTACCATATGTCACTGTCTGCACTGTAAGCATGTCCTTACAAGGACAGCTGCCTCCCTCTCCTGCCAAAGGGGCCCCAGAGTCCCAGGGGGCGCTCACCTGGAAGCAGGGAGGCAGGGCTGACAGGAACCGGTCTCTCCCTCCTGCCCAGATGCTCCATGGGGCCGCCCCCCAGCCCCAGGGTTAGCTGGCTGGGGGAGGCGAGAAACCTGAACGTTGGGAGCCAGACAGGCTTGTGTTCCCCTGTTCGCTTTCCCGCTACTGCCCCAGCCAGTCCTTTGAGATGCCAGCCTGCCTCGGCTATGCGGAGAGACATGGGGATATAGGTTTGCCTTGTGCCCCTAGAAACAGAATTCCAGGAGCCAGTGCCTTGGGGGGGGGGGGGGGGGGGAGGGGCTGAGGCCTCTGCACCCAGTGGTAGAAGCGGAGGGTCTCTTGGAAGATTTTCAGCAGAGATGTGGCCCGAAGAGGTTTTTAGAAAGATCACTGGGGCTCAAGGGTGGAGAAGGGCTTGGAGGAGACCAGACTGGGGCAGCGAGGCCAGGAAGGCTGGTGGCATCGACCAGGGTTGGTAGCACTAGAGCCGGGGAGGAGCGGCTGTCCTGGAGAGCTGCTGGCCAGGAGGAAGGAATGGGAAGAGGAATAGGAGGCAGCAGAGCTCAGAGGCAGGGCCCGGGCCTCGTGCCTCCCTGCTGCCCAGGGCCCAACAGTGCCTGGGACACTACAGAGGAGCAGGACAGGCCCACAGAACTGGAGCAGCAGCAGAGTCGGAAACCAGGGCAGAAGCAGGAAGGCTTGAGGACAAAGAAGAAAGGCCATGCTGAGATGCTACAGTTTGCAGGAAAGGGGGCAAGGTTTGTTTAAGTGACTTCAGTTATCCTGGCCCGGGGGGTCTGTGGCAGTTAGGAGACAGTGCTGGCGGAGAGCCAAGGGTCCAAGCGAGGTCTCTGGAGTCCCCATCTCACACACACACACACATACACACACACACGCAGACACCGCCCTCCCGAGGGGGCCACGGCCCTCCAGCTGCGGATGGACAGATGCTAGGGACAGACAGGAGCCTGGCCAGGGAGACACTGCAGACTCGCTGGGAGCCACGGCTGGCGTGGAGGTCTCCCCCAGATCCCGCCTCTGTCAGGGCCCCGGGATGGCAGAGAGAGAGAGGCAGGTGCTTGTCAATCCCGCTTCAGGAAAATTGGCTCCATGATGTTTATTGCAAACTGCAATTTAGCGCCTCTATTCAGGTGCTCTTGTGTTTAATTATATATAATACGGTGTAGGGAGGAGAGAGGAAGTACATAGGATTTTCATAGTCCCTTACATAGTCCCTTCCTCGCTGCACGTTGGAAGGGGCAGAGGTGAGAAACGGAGCCCAGCAGAGGGAGGGAAGGGAGAGGCCTGGCGCTGCCGTGGTCTCGCAGGCCAACCTAGGGCATCAGGGCTGCTCACGAAGCAGCCTGTGCTCCAACCCCCCTTCCCTGGCTCAGGCTCCTTTCCAGCAGCCTCACAGTGTTCTTATCTTCAGGGACAGCCAATGGCTCCAGCTCAGACTGGAGAAATTGGTCAACGAACCTTCACAACCCTCCAGGACTCTTTCTTCATGATGCCCGGAGAGACGAGATGGAGTGATTCGCCCCACCCATCACAGAGCAGGCTGAGAGGGGCTGCCTGTACCCAGCCCCACTTCCTACCCCTGGGGCTAATGCCCCGGGGCAACGGCCAGGTGCCCCCAGACAGAGGATGGCCTTTCCAGACAGAGGGCTTCAACAGTGGCCCTCTGGGTTTTTCAGTTTCCACAGTGGACAGACTTGGTTTGCCACCCACCCAGGGTCCCCATGCAATCTGAGTTTCCATCTTCTGTCCCGTCCTCCCTCCCTCTCCAGAGCTGCAAGGGCAAAGCACCAATTAGTTCATTTGCTTGTTTAATTGGGTAGGGAGGGGAAGAAAATTAAACTCCTCAACAGGAATCCTCCCTGCAGGGCCAGAGAGAGAATGGGGGGGGACCCCCATCTCTGAGCACCCCTCTGCCTGCCCTGGTTCCCCCCTTTCCCACCCCCACGCCCCAGATCCCCAGATCTGAGCGGAGTCTGGGATTAGAGGGCCCTGGGGAGGCGGAGTAGGAGGTCTACCCACCCTAACTGGGGCAGCCCCTCCCAGAACTGGAGCAAGGGCGGGGGGGGGGGGGGGGGGGGAGGACGGGGTGGGGGGGAGCCACGGGGAAGGGGAGGGCAGGGCACTGCCTCAGGGTCTGATTCTTCTGCTTTGTGCCCCCTCTCCTACTCTGAGAAACCTCTCTCTCTTCCTCTCTCTCTCTCTCCCTTCATCTCCTGGCTTCAGAAAAGCCCCTCCCCTGGGGGGGCCCAGGACACATGGCTGGGTTCCTAGGGGGCACCGTGGCCGTGGTCCTCATCCTTGCCATGGCTCTTGCTGTCCTCTTACTGCATCACCGGCAGCAGAAGAGCCGGCTGGTGACAGACAGCGGCGGGTGAGTGTTGGCAAGCCGGCTCCCCTGCCCACCCAGACGCCCCCTCCACAGCCCGGGCCGCTCAGAGAAGCAGGTGTGCGACCGGGATCCGCGGCTTACAGACAAGGAGACTACAGGTTAAATACCTCCCACGAGTCTACCCCAGCCGCGGACACGGGTGAGGGCAGAAGTCCATGAGGAACGAAATATCGACGAGTTAAGTAAAAACAGCGTCAGGAATAGGGCCACACAAGCTATTCTGGAGCACGAGGCGAAAGGAAAACTCAGTAACCCCAGCCCCACTTTTTTTTCAACACGTTGGTATTTGGTTCATGGATTTTTGCCTGAATTTGGGGTTGTTTTTTTTTTAAGATTTTATTTATTTATTTGACACACAGAGATCACAAGTAGGCAGAGGGGCAGGCGGCGGAGGGGGGAAGCAGGCTCCCCACTGAGAAGAGAGCCCAATGCAGGGCTTGATCCCAGGACCCTGAGATCATGACCCGAGCCGAAGGCAGAGGCTTTAACCCACTGAGCCACCCAGGCGCCCTTAATATGGGTTTTAAGTATATTATATTACAATAGTATTTATTGCACCATCTGAGATTTCTGGTTCCCCCAGGCCACATAGAGGCCTCCCTCCTCTCACCCTGGTCCTAGCCCAGGTGCAGCCTCTGGATTTCCCCCTGTCCTCCAAGATAGGACCCCTGAGACTCACAGGGTTCCCGCACCTAGGCTGGAGGGAGGGACAGGCTGGGCTGGGGCAGACATACCCAGGAGCCTCCACCCAGCGGTACTGGGCAACAGCACCCCAAGTTCTGACCTGCCTGGAGGCAGAGCTCCGGGGGCCACCCTGGGAGTGGGGCTCGGGGACCGCTAACTGGCAGATGGCCTGACAGGAACAAAAACCCTGTGTGTGAGCCTCATTCTGTTCTCCCAGGACGGCCCTGCCCTCCTCCCAGAAGCTGGAGCCTTCTCCCGACAGGCACAGCCACCGTGCACCTGAGGACATCCAGGTGGGCCCGAGTCCCTGGAAGGAGGGGGTGGGAAGGAAAAATGGGAGATGGCCCCAGGGTGGGACCCAACCCAAAAGCAGAGCCCTCCCTCATACACGGGTCCCTAAACGGACCCCAGCACACAGCTCGCAAAAGGCCAGGCCTAGGCAACAGGCCGCCGCCTGGACTTTCCCCCTCCCCCATGCTGCAAAATGACACACTAGGACCGTCAGGCCCCAGCCAGGGCCCACAGCTCTTCCTCTATCGCTCAGCCTCCCACTGCATTTGTTCATTAAAAGCAAATCCTCAGGCACCTAGCAGATGCCTGGCCCCGTGCTGGTCCCTTGTGCCTCCCTCCTCCCAGACAGGTACCAGCGTGGTGAAGGCCGGGATGGGGGTGTGTGTGAACAAGCTGGGGGTGGGGGGAGTGGTCCAGGAGGGCTGCCTGGAGCAGGACAGGGGGACAGACTGTGTAACCGCTCGCCTCCTCTTCCAGATTCTCCACCTGGAGCCAGGGAAGCCCCCGGAGCCGCCGGAGCAGGAAGAGCTAGAGCAGCTGCCCCTTCAGACCCCCTACTATGATCTGGGCACCTCCCCCTCCTACCGCCCCTCGGTAAGGACCCCCAATCTCCGGGAGAGTGCCGCCAACCCAGCTGCACCCAGCCAGGGTCCCGCTGCCTGGAAGGAAAGTGGACACAGGAAGCCCAGGAGACAAGGCAGGGAGGGCGCTTATCGACCCGCCAGGGAGGGCAGGGGTGGCCCTTCGTGTTCGCACATGGCAGGTGCCCTGGGCAGAGCGGGGCTTGGACAGACCAGGGCAGGAGGGTATGGTTTCCCAACCTGATGACCCGCTCTCCCCCGCACTCGCCCCAAGCCCTGCCTTTCAGCTCTGTGCCCTGCACCCAGTCCCCAGTCCTGCCAACTACCACCCAAAACCCGCAGCAGCCCCTCTCCCTGGCCCCACTCCCAGCCGCTCAGAGGGCCAGCATCCGCTTGAATGGCTGCCGCCTCTGCCCACAGCTTCTGCCTTTCAGCAGACACGGGGCTAGGTGGCGCCTATATGGTGCCAGCCCAGAGACCCAGGCCAGACCACCTGGGCCCAAAGATAACACATTCTCTCCTGGCACCCGTGGGAGAGCCATGCCTTTGTCTTCATACAACACAACCACCCTCCCTCTCTGCTGGAAGTGCCAAAGTGAGTCCATCTTGAGAAGCCAAATCCTGCCCCTGGGGAGGGAGGGAGGGAGGGAACGAGCGTTCCCAGGTGGCCTAGCCCAGAGGACCAACCTAGGCCCTACTTTGAGATTCTATGCAGGGTAGAAGACCACCAGCCATTTACTGTTCCTCCCCCAACCTAGAGACATGAATGTGAGCTAGAACTCACTGTGGACACAGAGTCCACTCCTTAGACAGGCACTAGACCGCCCCTTCCCACGTGGGGGTGCACACCGACCCCTGTGTCCCAGGATGCACTGCGCAGCCCTGTCCGTTCCAGCAGAAGAGACCACAATGGCAGTGTGAGCATTTGCTGTGTGCCAGGCATTTTGTGGCGAGGTTTCAAGCCCTCTTCTGTCCAACCCTCACACCAACCTATCTTGTGAGTCCTGTTGTCGCCCCCATTTTCTAGAGGAGGAAACTGGGGCTCAGTGGAATTGAGGGTTGTCCAAGATCACCCAGTGAGTCCTGGGAAAAGTGCTATTCCAACCCCTGGTCCTCCGGCTCCCCAGTCTGGGCCCTAACCACACAGCAGCCACGAGGACGAGCATACCTGTGGGGCGTCTGCCTAAAGACAGAGGAGCCCAAGGAGGCTGGCAGAGCCATCTTGGGCATCGGGCTTCCTGTCCACAGCAGAACGCCCAGCTCTGCCACCTGGCTGTCCCTCAGCTCCGGGGGCGCAGAGAGCACACAAGGCAGCCCCCAGAGCTTGGGTTTGGTGTCCTGAGTTGGGTATTGGCTGTCACTTTGGGCCACATAATAAGTACAGAGATTCAGCTCACCCACCCCTCCTGAGGACAGTGAGAAAGAAACCCATTCCCAGGCCTGAACATGGTCAAGGTAGGAGGGAGTGCAGAGACGCCGAGAGTTCCAGAAAGGAGAAAGCCGTGCCCCGTTCAGGATTCTCCAAATCTGCCTCGTTCCTCACTCAGCCCCTAGTCTAGAGTGCATAAACTTGCCAGAGCCCTGAGAAGGGGGAGGGAGGGGGAGAAGCAGAAATGTCAGGCGGGGGCGGGGGGCGGGATTTTGGGAGGGGGGCGCTGAGGCACAGGGGGAGGGGTAAGTGATGGAAGTTACTGATTCAGAAATCATGGAAGACTCCAGTGGGACCCCCTGAAGAGGGGGGCCAGGCTCGGCATAAAAATCGCTCTGATGTAAGGGGACAGCTGCAGCTGGCCCCAATCCCCACTAATGACTTCTCAGTCCTGCTCACTGACTGCTGCCCTCTCAGCCTGGCATGCACAGCCCTCCCTGGGAGCATGGGAGGGGCCGGGCTCAGGGATAGTCCCACCGCCTCGGACCCCCACAATGCACACTCGTCCTCTCTCCTACAAGCCCCCGACCCCGGGACAGCCCACCTTGGCCCCACAACCCCAATACACACTCCCCTTGGCAACCTTCTCTCTCATACAAGCCCCCGACCTCAGCACGTGGCTCTGACCCCATCCGCTCCCTAACAGCCCTCCCTCCCTGGCCTCCGCTCATACTGGATTGAGGGAAACCCGGACGAAGCTTGTGCATTTGAGAAACACAGTAAGACCGCTTGGGACAAAGAACAGAGGGAGCCAGCTGCTAGCCACCAGCCACGGACAGGCGGGGCCAGGTGCCAGGGACGCCCTATGTCCTGAACAGAGGCCACGCGATGAGGGCACTGAGGCGGATGGGTGCACATGAGCGTGGCCTGTAGGGTGGCGTAGGGAGATCAGCTCTGGCGTCCTGGGGAGACACTGGTGTTCTCGCCAAAAGAAGTGTAATTCCTTTTGGCCTGCAGAGCAGTTGCTGGGCCGAGAGCGGATTTATCCCCAGCACTTGGGGCTGTTGACACAGCAGCTTGTATACAACTCACGTTATTGATGTTGTCATCAATTCTCCTTCCCAACAAGTGGTGAGAGGGAGCCCGGCCGAGAGCATGCACTGTTCACGGAGGCAGGGCTCTGGAGGGGCGGGGGAGGGCTGCCAGAGGTTTGGGGGCTAAGAACTAGAGCCTCACCCAAGCTCGGTGTGCCCCCCCGCACCCTGGGCGGCCCCATCGCCATGCTGCACATGTGCCCTAGGCCGCTGACCAAGCCTGCCGCACAGCCCTCAACCTCCATCAAGGTTTCTGGGCTAGGACACTGCTCAGGTGGCAGGTACCATTGGCAGACCTTGGTGGCTCTAGACTAGAACTCAGGAAGGACATCCAGAGGCTCCAAAGCAAGAGATCTAGAAGAGCTGGGAGGAGACACTGCGGGACATTTAAGGAGAGGGCCCTGCATCTCCATCTTGGGAAGACCAAGCCCAGAGCAGGAGCAGAAGACGGCACCGAGGAGTCCTGTGACCATTATGTCAGTTCAAGTCTCTCAAGACGGAGCCACCAAGACGGGATAAGATGTGCAGAGCTGCGGTGGGGGTTGGCAGTGAGGGACCAAGGAGGGAGCAGGCAGGGAGAGCCAGCAGCCCCTGCTGTAGGTCTGACACCCGGGAAGGGAGAGAGAAAGGAAGGAGTGTTGGGCGGGAACGTCTCAGGCTGCAGCATGGTCTACAAAAGCTTGGGGCAGGCCCCAGAGAGAGTCCTAGAGCCGCAGCTGGCTGCGAGAGGATTCCTACAGCCGCAGGAGGAGTCCTGCACCCGATCCCTGTCATGCTCCGTCCTTGGTGGGGGCGGCCTGAGGACAGTGATGGGGACTGTGAGCTCAGCACACACGCGGTGGTGGATAAGCCCCCAGCGGACCCGAACCGTGCATGTCCACGGATGGGAGGATCCACCCTGGCACCACGGGGGTCTGCTCCCTGCTCCATGGGCTCCTCTATACCCCCAGTAGATCTCAGGGTCACAACTGGCACTCATCTCTCCTTTCCACACCCCCTCTAGCGTCCCCTCGCTCAGCTACCACCTCGTTTGGCAGGTCTTGGTGGCTTGCCCAGGGTTATGACCCAAATCTTCATTCCTGAGGGGGTCTGAGCCCCAGACCCTCATGCCCTCCTCAGCCAGGCTGCAGCATGTGCCCATTCACCATTAAAGGAGAAGAAGCCCCAGGAGTCACCTGTGCCCTACACACACCCCTTGCCCCCTCCCTGCTATGTGACAGCAGCCCCGCCAAGAAGGGCTCCTTCTGGGTTGGCTGAACACGAGGAGCCCCCTGGGCCAGTGACAGCCTCAGCTGACAGTTCAGTGTGGCCCTCTGCCCTGTAGAGCCCACAGTTGTGAGGGGGGAAATAAAAATTCTCCCTCGCCCCTGGGAGTGATGGGCAGGGGGGCACTCCTGTTTTCCCTTGGGTCCCTGGACCTATATATTTTCCTGCTGGGGGCCCAGCACCCCAGAGGGGCCCTTCCAAGTCTTGCCACCGAACTAGCATGTCTCCCGGCATTTAGACGGGCTGCCATTTGATTAAGCCTACAGTAGTCAGCATTCTCTGGGCTCCTTTCTGCAAGGCAGACTGAGGAGTTAAGACAGGGACCGCCCCTGCATCCTTCAGGGCTGTCATGATGGCATTAGTCTCTTCCCAGCCTCCATATGACATCACTTTTGACTGGCTCTCTTGGCTGGTGGGGGCAGTTCCAGAAGTTCCCACTTGGCTCTTGTCCCACAGACCAAGGGTCCAATGTGGTGTTAGCACCGCGATCCCAATTCTGCACTTGCAATGGGAAATGCCATGCCCCCTGCCCATGATCTGGCCCATTCCCTGGGGTCCTTGCCAGAGTGTTGAATCCCATGTCCTGAGAAAGTGCCACCAAGTGAATGCATTTTTGCTTATGCTGTCTTTGTTCTGGCCCCTTTGGTCAAGAACACTCAAAATCCAACCCAGGAGAGTTAGCCGGGCTTCTGCTGTGATGTGCTATTGGATGTGGTCCGTCCTCCTTCATCAGGCTGCTGTCCCCACCCCCACCCCCCACCCCCCACCCCGCCCCTGGCTCCTGCTGGGCTTTATCTTCCCTCCTGAGCCAGGCAGCCAAGAGCAGAGGTGGGACAGCTCCTGGGGAAGGTGCCTGCTGCCTCCCCATATGGAATGGTGTTCACTCTTAAACGGGGGTAAGGCAGGCCACCTGTGTGCTCTGAGGGACACATCCATTTACCCTCACCTCAGCTGCAGAGTTCCAGATTTCCCCAGCCAGAGCCCTGACCTCAGCACAACAAAGCTGGCTCGGCTGGGCATCTCTGGAGCTCCGTGAGGCTTCTTCCCCAGTCCCAGGTCTGTCCTTCTGCCGGGTCCACTCCACTGTGGGAGGAAGTGGGAGCTCCCGTAACCCCCCAAGATGTTCCTCTGGCTCGCACACTGAGCCTCTAACTGTCGGGGGCCCATGGTTTCTCATTATCCCTCTACAAGGGCCCACAGAAATGACCACCGGCCAACTCCATGGCTTCTCTGACACCGTTTCCTGAGTATCTTAAAGGCCTGAACCACTGTAGCTGATCCCCTCTGCCAGGATGCCCTCCCAGGCCTCCACTGGGACTGTTACCACTGGGCTGCGTCCCACCTTCCCCTCGGAGCGGGTCCTAGCTGGCAGACCCAAATTCCTACTTCCTAAGACCGTTCCCAGCATCACTTGTGTTGGCTCAAGACTTCCCAGAAGAGACAACAAGACAAGATTTGATGTCCAAAAGCTTCGCTGGGTGGGGAAGGCCTGTGAAGGATAATGGGCAGAGGACAGGAGAAGGCCAGGACAGGCATCAGACACAGTCGGGCCCCAAGAAAGGGGAGGGGAAGGAGGAGGAGTGTGTGGGGAGAATCTCAAACCACAGCCTGGCTGTGAGAGCTTCAGCCAGGCCCGTGGGGAACCCTCCAGCCTGAGTCAGAGAAGTCCTGCCCCTCAGGAACGGGCCCACACCAGAGCCTGGCCACACGCCTCAGTGGCGAGAACAGCAGAGCAAGTATGGTCATGGCTATTGCCATGGTGTCCGCTGGGTTGTCCCCAGACAGTGCCTCCCACAGCAGAGCTGAGTGGTGGATTTCCATGGTCAGTACCGCTTCAGACAAAATGGAGTATGGGAACTCCTAGGCATCCATGAGCTCATGGTGGGGCCGGTAGTTGAGTTTCCCAGGGGCCATCTCGGGGCTCAACTGCTACCCATTGCCCGAACTTGGGCTGGGAGATATGTGCCTTCTGGGATGAGAGGGGGACCAGAGGCAGAGCAAAGCCAGTACCCAGGCCTGATCCTGGCCTGCAAGGCTCCTTGACCTGTCGCCAAGGCATCCCCCACCCCAAGCAGGGGTCAGGTCACTGCTCTACCTTTGAAAACAGTTCTATTAAGACTGAAGGCGAAGCAGCCAGGGCACCCCTCCCTGCCGGGACCCAAGAATGAACTGGAGACCTCCCCTGCACCCAGCTGGGTGAGACGGTCCCGAACCACCTTTTGCCATCACTCCCAGTCTCTCTGGCCTCAGCGGGGGTCAGAGCCAAGCCGCTCTGTACAGACGGCACTCAGTTGGGAAGGGCCCACATAGAGAAGTTTTCTGGATGCTGATGGCCTCTCAGCTGTAGCCTCAGTGCAAATATCCCCGGCCTCCCAGCCACTGGAAACACCGTCCCAAGGCATCCACATGATGGGAAGGACAAGAGGCAGGGTCCATTCATCCCGCTGCGCCACCGGACAGAGTGGACATACGGACACGATAGTGTCTGCCTGCCACATAGACACGATCACTGAGTCTATCCCCCACCTCTGCAGGATGGTCTTCACCCCTCCCTGCAGGATGGAGCCACCCCTCCCATCTGTGGGAGTCTCCACTTATACAGACCAAGCTCCTCCTGCTTCAGGGACTCTCAGGGGTGAGGCAGGTCTGTGCTGCCTCCAGCAGCTTCTCCTCTCAGCAGCTGCTACTCACACACTGCCCGGCTTTCCTTGAGCCCACCATCCCATCCCTCCACCACCCACCCTCCTAGGCACTCCAAATCAGGGCTTGGGAGCCAGACCTCCTGTCTCTTCAGCCCCCTTTCCCTTCCTTTTGGCTCCAGTCTCCTCTGCCCTCAACCTCCCCCCTTGCCTCCAGGCCAGCTCTGGAAGCACTGGGGGCTGCAGATGGAAAGGCGTTAGGGTGTGAGTTTCACTTCTGGGAAATCAGGAGCTAATTGCTCTAATCTTAGCCCTGCCATGTGTCCCTGACTGGTCACCGATGGGCACGAGATGGGCGTTGCTGAAAGGAACTAAAATCAGGACACTCAGCCTCCCTGCTATGCAGGGAGCCCAGCCAAGGGGAAATGGGCACTAGCCTAGGTCATAGGGGTCTGCCTCCCATGGTGTGGAGCCCTCCTCCTTGCCTCTAGGCTCCTGCTCTCCTGGCCAGGGAGAGCCTCCACCCCTGCTCTGTTGACAGGACCACCTATCCATCTGTTTGAACATTCACGGAGCTGAGGAGGAGGAGCTGGTGAGGAAGGCTCTGCTTCTGGCAGAGCCAGATGGCAGGGCCTCAGAGGTCATCGAGCTACCCTTTCGCCTCACTAAGTGGGAAACTGAGGCCGGGTGAGGGAGAGGGGCTTGGCCCAGCCACAGCGTGAGTCATCACTAGAGCAGCAGCCCCTGCCCTTAGATGACTCTTGTTCTGATAATTCCCAAATCCAGGTAAGAATCGGTAGTAATGCCATGCCACTGAAGAGCTCGGGATAGAAGCTGGAGCCCTAGATTCCCATGATAGTGCAAATCCACGTACGTTTGCTTCCCCCCATTTTACAAATAAAAAACTAGGCTCAGTTGGGTCAACGAATCTCACCAACCACAGCAAGAAGCTCAGCTCAAGTTCAAAGCCAGGTCTTCCGACCCTAAGTTGCCTTTTATGCCACCGCTGCTCTGCCAGCATCTTCCCTGGCACCCCGGGCACATCACCTCCCCTCTGCGGGCCTCAGTCTCTGCCCTCTGCAAAATGAGAATGTGGGCAGAAATAACCTCTTGGAGCCAACCACAGTGGGGCCAGGAGCAGGACCCACCCTGCCTCTCGGGGGACCCTCCCCAAAGCCCCTCAGTGATCCACAGGGACACAGCTTAGCAGCGCATATAAATGCTTTGTGACCAATTTTGTTAACGCCTTCACCAAAGCCCTGTGTTCTCTGTTGCCACTGACAGACAGACCGCTTTTCTGCTTCTCACTCTCCCTCCCTCCATACCTCATAATTCTCCATGGCTCCCTTTTCTCCCTCACTCCCACACCTCCCCATCTCATCCCAACGCTTGACTCTGAGGCGCTCTGTCCCTGTTTTACCCACCTTGCCCCCTTCTGCCACCTCTCCCTCTGCCTCATTTCTAGGGCTCTCACCTAAAGGACACAGACATCCACTATGCAGAGCTGGAGACCTCTGCCCTGGAGCTCGTGTCAGTGTCAGAGTCACGGACCACCGTGCCGGGGCCCGGAGAGGTTGTGGAATACGCCACCATCCAGCTGAGCCCACCCTAGCACAGGACCCCTAGCCACCCAGCCCCACCTCCAGACTACAGGTACACTCCACCCACCACCCTCCCGCCCTGTTGGCCTCTCCTCACCTCCCTGGCAGGACAAATGCAAGGAGGGCTGGAGGGTGCAGGGTAGGTGGGTGAGGCATGTGGAGGAGAAGGTACCCACCCCCAAGTGCCCCGGGGGTGCTGGAACACAGTCTCACTTCCGCCACCAATTTACCTTTACCTCGAGCTTATCATTTCCCCTCTGGGAGACTCAGTTCCCCGCCCCCTGTGAAACAAGGAGGTTAGAACAAACATTTAGGGCTCCTTCCTCCTCCAGTGGTCCCCATTTATCCTTCTGTGGCTCCCATGGGCACACACCTCTCCCAGTAGCCGCCTCACTGCCAGCATCATGGTTGGCCTCTTAGCCTCACTAGGCACATGTGTGCTCCACTTTATTTTCTAATCATGGGGTCTCATGGTCAAGGCTGCATGCTCCCATTTCCTCTTGACCTCCCTTGGCTCAGTTGAGCAGCTTGGTTCAACCAACCTTTAGTGAGCAGCTGTTCTGTGCCAGGCACCGTGCTAAGGGCTCCAGTTTCAGAGAGGGACAAGGCAAGTTCCTGCCCAGGGGCTCCCGGCAGGGTGGAGGATCCCTGAGCCCCTGGGCAGGAAGGGGAACTACTGGGCTCTGCAGGGGCAGGTGAGCAGGGCTCTCTCTCTGCAGCCTGGGTCCTAGAGTGGCATGGAGGCCGCGGAGCAGAGAATCAGGGACACAGTATGGTCACCGGGGATTCGGCGAACATATGAGCCTCCCTGAGGGGTTAAAGGAAGCTGAAGGCCCCTCAAACTAAGACACTAGAATCACAGGGCTGGAGACTCTAGTCCAAGGGCGCACTGCTCCGGCGGCAGGTAAGCAAGCCTGAGCTCAAGGCCCTGTGCTTGAGCAGGATGGCGGAGGACGGAGAAAGGGACAGGATGGAGAAGGTCAGGACTGGCCAGGAGAAACACAGTGGTGCTGAGCATGAGAAAAGTCCCAGGAGGCCGGTGAGGGCTGGCATTGCAGGGAGGACCCAGGAGGCACTCTTGGGTGACCCCTGTAGAACATTTCCTCCAGTGGGTCCCAGGGCCCAGAGGGGCCAGGACTCTGCTCCCCAACCAACCCATGGGTGTTCTCCACCCCGCTGCCTCTCAGCAGCACCCCGTCTACCCCCCACCACCTCTACCCCCAGAATTTCACCCAGCCCCAAAGCCCACATCAGGTATGGAGGAGCGAAGACCCAGAGGGATACAGGGCCCCAAGGCCCCTGCTCGGCTGTCCCTGGAAAACCTGGCATTGTTCCCCTTTCTGAGGACAGGCTGGACAGAAGAGCTACAGCGGAGCCTTCTTGGGAGGTCTGGGCCCCTGGGAGGCACAGAGGGAGGAGGGTGTGACGCTTACAGTGAGACGGCTTGGGTGGGGAGGGGACAGGAAAAAAGGGCATTAATCCCATAAATCCTAATTTGGAAGCCCTCCCGGCCTCTCTGAAATACAGGGAATTGGGGCGGGTATAATCCTGGGTGCTCCTGGCAGGAACCCAGGCCAGGGAAGGGTTCTGCTGCCACCACCCTTATCAGCTTTCATTTGGCACCCCCCCCCAAACATTCCCACTGCCAGCAGAGCTAAGGGGTGCCATCGGATCCCAGGGAGGCCCTGTGTTTGGGTCTGAAAGCCGCTGGGCTGGGTTCCGGGTACCTAGGCAGTGTGGGTGGGAGTGCAGAGCAAAAGCACAGGGCAGGGCGGGGCCTTGAGCTGCTGGATTGGGAGGAGAAGGAGGCTGCTGAGCAGGAGGGGGTGGGTTGGCCTCTCCCAGCTCCCAGCCCTTGGCCCCTTCCCACCATGTGTTCTTACTTCCCTGCTTACGGCAGCCCTGAAGGAGGAACTGCGATGTCAGACAGGAACAGGTGTACAGGCACGAGGGCAGACCCTCCCCGTCATGGCAAACCTGGGCCATGAACCCCAGAAGTCCAGGGGTGAGCACCTCACCTCCCTCTCACCCCATCCCTTGGGCCATTTGATGCCTTCAATGAGACCTTGGCCAGAAACATGTTGGAGCCTCCGGATCACTTGACCAATGATCAGCCAGCAGCCCAACTAGCCAGACAGAGGTGCCTCTGCTGGGAGAGGGGATGGTAGGAGAGGGACAGGTGGGCTTCACGGTGTAGACTCACCCCAGAGCCCAGATTCCAGGGCAGAACGGCCCACGCCCCGCTCCCAGGCTACTCTCTCCCATGCCTCCCCCCCACCCCGTGCCCCGAGGCCAAACTCAGCCTTTTTCCCTTTCTCTCCCTGGCCTGGCCAGTTCCTGTCTGCCCACAGCATTTCTGGTTTCTGTTTCCCCAGTCTCACTTCCCCACCAGCCTTTCACTCTCCCTTCCACCAGCTGCTGGCTTCCCGGTTCTCATTCACACATCTGTTCTCTCTCCGGGCTCCTCACTTCCCCCCCTACCCTCCCTTCTCTCTCCCACCCTGGCTTCTCCTGGCCTTTCATCTCCCCCTTCCTGGAGCTCACCCCACTGAAGCTGCCGGTTCCAGAGGCCGGGACTTCAAAAGGAGATCAAAGCTGGGTTGCCCCATCAAAGCCTGGGCTCTACCAGGAACAACCCCCCCCTTAGACTATAACTCTCCCTGACAGGCCAGAGTCCCACATCCCAGCACCCCAGGAAGCATGTTCTCAGCCAGAGCCCCAGGCTGGAAAGGCTGCTGTGTTGGTTGGAAAGTGCCCAGTGCTTGGGATTCAAAAAACTAGCCGGAAACCTAATACAGCCAGCCCCGTCCTGGCTGTGTGACCTTGGGTAGGTCACTGAACCTCTCTGACACATAGCCACTTTATGTCTGAATGGGCTATTATTCACCTTATGGGACTGACAGGTGGATTAAGGGAGGGGATGCAGATCAAGTACCCGGTACTATGCCTGTCTTACAATAGCCGCTCATAAATTGTTGCTCTGAATATTACTGCTCTTAGAAAGTCCTCCAGAAACGAGAATGTGTCGAGACAAGAGCAGAAGTGTCCACGGAGTGAGGCCTGCTGCTGCCCTAAGAGGCAGGGATCCAAACATCTCAGTTTGGGGCCCCGAAGGAACGGCTCCATCTGAACCTGCTCTCGGCCCGGGGCCCTCACCAGGCTGTGGTGATCACTTGGAAGCCCATGCCCCCTCCCAGCCACTCGGCCCTGCAGCCAGCCTGGGCCCTCCCAGCCCAGCTGCCCCTTCTCCCCAGCCCAGCCTCTGGCCCAGGTCCTCACTCTCAGCCTCAGCCCGGCCCCACAACCCTCAAGGGGATGATGGCGTCTGGATGGGGTGAAAGGTGGGGCTGAGAGGCCGAAGCTGCATTTAGGAAACTTTTCTTGGCTCTGAACATCAGGGAACTTCAAGGAGGACGTGACTTGAGCAAGTCCCTAAGCCTTCTGAAGCTTGTTTTCTCATTTGTAAAATAAGGGGTTAGCTGCTTCAAATCCCCCTTTGGCTGCAGGCTGTGCATACATTATAATTTTAAAGAACCAAGAAGGCAGAGCTGGAGGCTTTCTGAGCCCCTCAGGACCAGGAGGCTAGAAGCTGATCTGCAGTCTACACGGCTTCCCACAGCCGGCAGCCGGGGCCACTCGCTGCCTCTCCCAGAGCCTCCCAGTCACACCAGCAAATGACGGAGGCTCAGGAATGTGATGGGGGCATATGGAAAGGGGCATATGGGAGCTGAGAGCCGAGGCACACAGGCCGGGCTGGGTGCTGCCAGCCCACCCCACAGCCTGGGACCCTGGCACCTCCTCACCCCCGGCCCAACACTGGCCCCAACCTGGACAACTGCCCTCCTTCCCCCGAATCCCCTCCCTGACCCCCCTGTCCCCAGGCTCCCCACGGCAGCATCCCACCCTCCAGATCGCCTGCCCCCACATACCGAGAAAAACAACCTGCTTCCTCCCAGCTTCCTGGCTCAGTAAGCCCCCCACCCCCCGAAACACACACACCAGGGTCCCCTAGGTGCTGAGGGCCCACACCAGAGCTGCCCAGCCGCCCATGATAACAAATGAACTCCACATCTGTGCCCTTTAGGGCATGAACCCCATACTGTTACTCAATATAATGTTACCTCATCTTCATTTTAACTTACACAGCGGCAAGGCAAGGCGCCACCATACTGAACTGTACAGAGCGGCCCCCGAAACGTCAAGCCTCTGGCCCTCTCCTCAGCAGACACACTCAGCAGTGGGCACTGTCCAAAGCAGGCTTGTGGGATGGTGGGAGGCTGAGTAAGAGAAGTTCCTGCCCCCTGAGCTCCACACACTAGGGCAGCCTCAAGCAGCCACTGCCCAGTGGTGACCAGGCCCAGGGCAGGGCAGGCGAGTGGAGGGTGGGGCGCCGCCCTGAGCAGCAAGTTGCCTCTTCATGCCACAAACCCCTTGGTGGTGGTCTGCGGACTGGGAGCCCCCAAGACTGAGCCCCGCTCCCAGGCCTTCTGATGAGTTTTCCCTTCCCTTTCCGGGGACAGCCTTTGCTCTGGGGACCCCTTGGCACCTCAGGTGTTCCTCCTCTCTAGACCTGGGAGAGCAGGAGACCCCGGCTCACACCTGGAAGGGGCCTGGGAGCCGAATGGCCCGAGTCTTATGTTCAACACCATGGGAGGCCACGAGCAGCCTAGGCCAACCAGACCAGACAGGCCAGGCCAGGGGCAGAGAGGCCAGGGGCAGAGAGGGCAGGGAAGCCTTCCCCAGAGCCCGCCAGGCTCCATTGCTCATTAGGCAGACGCACTCTGGCCTCCCCCGTCTCAGCTGCCCTGGTCTTTGGTGGACCCTAAGTAACGGGGTTGGTGGGGCAGGGCTCCCCCTGCTGGACAGCCCTGGAAATGACCTCAGCCTCCCCCAGCGTGAACTCCACTAGGGCAGTGGCTGTAGTGGCTGTAGATGGGGTCTCAGGGACCTGGGGACCCTGAGATGTCCCAGCCAGGCTCAGGAATGTGAGCTAACCCACCTCCTAACCCACCTCCCAGCAGACGGTTACAGGGGGCGAGGGAGCGGATGCGGTAGGCATCTTTCTCACCAGTCCCCTTCCTCCACCCTCCCTCTGCCTCTCCCCTCTTTCCCTGGAACTCTGGGATGAGACCTGCCAGGCCCCTAACACTCCAGAGCCACCCTCACATCTGGGAAGACCACTTGCTGTTGCTGCTTGCCCCCCTGCCCCCACTCTATCACCCCTGGGGCCACTTCCTCCAGCCTCTTCACTGGCCTCCCTGAGCTCCATACCTGCCTCTAATGGCCATCCACATAGAAGACTCTGGCCCCTCTCACATACTCAACCTGGCCCCCAGCTGCTACTCGAGGCCAACCCAGGACAGAAGCCTCATCCTGCACCCCAGTACCCTCTGCCCAGACCCACAGATTCCACTTCCCTCCGGCCCCACACTTGAAGGGACAGGGGTGAATTTGTGAGTGAAGGACAGTCCGCGCCCCCACCCCACCCCCCATGGACAAGTGTGTGCAGGTGCGCGTGCCTCCTACCACACACTCTCCATCCTCTCACAGAAGCTTCCAGACAGAGCTGCAGCCCTGATTCCCCCTCGACCTCCCAAGCTGAGCAGCATCCAGGCCTCTAGGGCTGAGACCACTGCCCCTCATCTCCTGCCCCATGAGTCAGTTCCCCCAGCTTTCCAGAACTGCTCGAATCGCCTCCAAACTCAAATAGCAAGCTCCTGCTTCCTACTCCTCACCGTCTCAGGCATATGAGCAGATCCCCTAAACGAGTCAAGCAATTCAGACCAGATCGTAGCTTCTGCTGGCCACTCAGAGCCTGGGTCACCTCTATCTCATTAGCTCTCCTTGCCCACTGTCATAAAAAAGGAAGTCTAAGAGGCCTGGGGGCTTCTCGACCACAAGATCTTCAGGCAGGAGGCTCGCAACGCCTCTAGGCCAGTCCCGTGCCTATCAGGTCCTGCCTGGACTGGGGGAGAGCCAGCCCAGGAAGCCACAGAGAGAGGCTCCCACCTTCTAGACTCCTGGCCTAGCACAGGCTCCATCTCTAGAGCATGCTCCTGCGCCATTGATGGAGAAGGCCCTAGGGACATTTGGGCAGGACCAAGGCTGCCATCTCTGCCTACAGGCTACCAAACCCTGGAAGGGCAAGGGGGATGGGGGAGCAGTAAGGTCTGACTGCCACAGTCCCCAGAGCCCTGGATCAGGAGGCAGCCATCTCCAAGCTCCGAGTCTGCCTTCTCCTTACTCCTGGGCCAATGAGGGCCAGGGGACACCAGATCAGACTGGCTCATGGGAACAATGATGGGAAGGGGGCAGGAATGGGTCAGCCCTGGCAGCTTAGGAAAGCCTCCATCTTCTAGATAGGATAAACTCCTCCTCTCCTACAATGCCCCATCTCTTCTAGGCCTCCCTGGGCTGAAAAGGCTTCAGGGGACCTTCGTCTTCCCCACCAACACTTCCCCTCCCACCCAGGATCCATTATGGGGATCTATTGAAGATGAAGCCAACTCTGACAGAGGCTCAGGGAGCTCTGGAGGAGAAAGGGCAGCAGAGGGCCAGGGCAGCAGAAGGGAGTGTGTAGATGAAGAGGCCTAAGAAGGATCTGGGCCCATAGAACCTTTCTGGCCTTGAAAAGCAGTTCATGCCATCACCCGTATTTCTAGCCAGCGTCCCATCCCCAAGCCTTGCCCCCACCAACCAGAGCACAGTCCTCACCCCCAAACCAGAACTGTGCACCCAGCTACGAGAGGTGTGCAGGAGGGCCACAAACGGACTAGGTGTCCCCGCACAAACAGACTTGTACAGAGAAGGTCCTAAACCTGCAAACATACAGACACAGCCTAGGCCTGTGACCTGGGTTCTGTCTTTTATTATAAGACAGGGTGGATCACTGTATCATTAATCACTCTATCCTGATTTCAATGAGACATTTGTCCAAAAGTGAATGGGACAGAGAGGCAATGGGCTGTGTGGTGCCACTAGGAGGGCTGCAAAGGTCTGGACCGTGGTGCCCTGAGCTTTGCAGTGTTGTTTTACAGAATTCTGTCGTTGGCCTAGTTCCAACTTCTTCATCGATTCTTTGAATGAAGAAATTGTGCTCATCAAAAGAGACAGAGTTGAAAGGAATTTGGAGGTATTCTATAGTTAAACTGGTAATCCAAAAGGTCTGTAAAAGATGTAAGGTGAAATCAGAACCCCAAATTTAAATTTAACAGAGATGAATATAAAGTCCTTTATTTAGGTTCAAAACTCAGTCACATGCATTTGGGATTAGAAATTCCTCCTTTAGTTGTAGGTCATGTAAACCATTTCATCGACAGCCTATTTAAAATGAGGTTAACAGCTTTGGGGATTTGCTTAAGTTGGTAGATGGTTAACTCAGCTTACATCAATGATGTGACCACATCAATGTCCTGTTTGTTTACTTGCTTGCTTGCTTTCAGGCATGTTTATTTGTTTTGTTTTGTTTTTGTTTATTTCTCCCCCATTAGCCTCAGTCTATGCACCTTGCCTTCAAGTCAGTTCTCCTTGTGGTCACAGCATGGCTGCCACAGTTCCAACCATCACGTCTAGGTTCAGATTTCTAAGAGAAAAAGAGGCCAGCTCTTCTTCTGTCTTTTTAAAAGGGAGGGAATCTTTCCCAGAAGCCCCAGGCTTCTCCTCCACTTCCAGAGCCAGAATTATGTCACATGGCCATATTTAGGCCACATTTAGGCCATTGCCTAAATCATTCATTGGGAGGGGAAATGGGCTCCCTATGACTCCATGCCAGTTATGATTCTCCCTTTGACACATGGAGGGGGGTGGGTACTTGCTTAAAATTAGGTTTTGAGTTAGGAAGGAGGAAAGGGGATGACAGAAGAGAGATGATTAGTTTCCTCTTCACCACCACATCTGGGCAGCAAAGACTCTCTCAGGAGACTGGCCTGAAAGCACAGGCAAGGCCAGAGCAGGGGCTTCTGGGCCAATCCCAGCCTCCTTCTGCCCAAGTGTGGGCTCTCAGCCCAGCCTGGGACAGAATTAACACCCACTGTTGCAACAGACGACTACGGAGCCACTATTGTGCCTAAAACAAAAGGATCCAAAGAGAACTGTCCATTTGATTCCTGATTCAAAGCGCTTACAGTATAATTGGAGGAAGGAGACAGGAATACATGATGGAACCAAAAAATAGTAATTCCATTTTCATAAACCACACATGAAAATCAGCCAGCTTTCTCATGCCGAAATAGGAAAATAGTCGTTTAAGATTGGCACTCAGCAGCACAAGAGCGGGGACACAAGGAAGAAAAGCAGTGTTATTACTGTAACTACATTTAGTTAATAGTTATAGCTGGCAGTAACAACAACAAAAATGGCTATTTCCAGAGAGAGGAAGACCATCCCTTGCTTGGGAAGAGTCACCAGGGAGACTGGGCAGCAAGGGAAGATACAAGGAGATGACCTTCCCCCAGCAGATTGGTGCCCGCCTCACTTCTGAGATCTTTCTATCCTCGCTACATGTAAATTAGGACATTATATAATGGGGGGTGTTTGTTTTGGTTTGTTTGTTTAAGAATAGTAACTCCTAAATTTCTAAGAGTACCCTATGTGTTGGGCCCAGTGTGGGGAGCTTTAGATACATTATCTAGTTTGATTCTGAATGAGCCATGTGCTCTCTTGAAGCCCTCTCTGGAGTCACTCTTTCCTTTAATATTCAAACATGGCTCCACTCTGCCGGCTCTCCAAGATTCCTGAGAATTGCCAGGAATTACCTGGCATTTTCTTAACCCCCCCCACTCCCCCGCCCCCCCCAACACACTCTGATTTCCTCTTCTTTCTCAATTTTGCTCTGAATTCCAGAGTCCGTGTCTTTTTGTCTACATGCTGACTTGCAGAAGTGGGGATTCTGAAACCAGACCTGGGGTGGGGGCAGGGAGAATCCAGGAAGGCTGCCTGGAAGAGGGTGGGGGAGATTCTGCCTTTTCCTTCATCCCCCTCCCCCCAACCCCAAATATTACTGATCAGAAGGCAGAACCTATAAGAGAATTTTACTGAAAGTTGGGAGGAACTGGAGAAGAGCTAGATGTTTTCTGAGGCTAGCAAACAGCTTGAAAGTTAAAAACCGACCTCCTGTCCCTGCGAGTCTCTCCTCTGCCCTCTGCTCCTCCTGAGCTGTCTCTTCAGCCTCTACCCTCCAGTCCGGCTGTTGGGCACTCTCACACCTGCCCCACACCAGTTTGGCTCTCTCTGCCCGCATCTTCCTCTGGGGGCGAGGGCTGCCTGGAGAGCTTTATCTGTCACCCTCAAAAGGGTCCTTTTCCAAAACAAGGATCCCTGTCTCCCTGCCAGCCATTAGCGCCTTTCTCTAGAATGCAAAAGCAGCTAGAGACACACGCTTGATTCACGACAATCTGCGACACAGTGACCACCGTTTACACAGGAAGGAACTGAGGCTTAGTGTGCGCACTAAGAGAAGTCACAGAGCTCCAGTGCATTTGAAACAGTTCTGCTGGCCCCAGACCCACCCCTTTTAACCATGACCTCATCTGCAAAGAGGCGAGGCTGAGGGAACCTTGGAGGTCAGGGAACCTGGCAGATGGAAAGCAGAGGCACTCGTGGAGCCCAGACCAGCTGAGCCGACCAGAAGGCCAGAGCAGGGCCGGAGGCAGGGAGCCTGGAAGGAGGCTGGAACAGAGGCAGACCCCCCCCCATCTTAGCCTGGGGGCCCCGGGGAAGGAGATCAGGGGTAGACCAGGAGCCTAAGGAGGAGGGAAAAAATAGACAAGTGGGTCAAATCCAACAGGAGGACTGATCTTGGAGGGTGGGAGAGAGAGGAATCTCCCAGATTTCTGACAGGGAACTGGGTCTCTCTTCACTGAGGTAGTGACCATGGTGGGAAGGGGGGGCGGTGTTTACAGTGTGTCCCAGTTGGCACACGGGGAGATGGAGGTGCCAGGGAGACACCCAAGCAGAGACGTCCTTAAGCGTATGTATGTCGGGATATGGCGCTGCTGCTGCTGAGGCAAGCCCACACTGGAGAGGCGGTCATGGGCCTATGGATGGTAATTAAAGTCAAGGGGAGGATGAGCTCATGCAGGGCAGCATGTGGAGGGAGAGAAGGGGGGCCTCAGATATAGCCCACAAGCACTCCCGGGGAAGGAAGGGGGAGCCCAGGGGGAGCCCAGGAGAGCAACCAGACCATGGCAGGGGCCAGGGGGAGATGGAGAGCAGCCATTCAGGTCAGGGGGCAGGAAGGAGGGACAGGGAATCCAACAGGAGGGCTTCCATGTTGTCAAAAGCCTGAGTCAGAGGCTTAACACCTGGAAGCCGATTTTTATTGGCTTGAAAAGTAAATGAGAAGTAGGAACATAGGACAGCAAGAGATGAGTGGGGAGGGGAAGATTAGATGTGGTCTGAAGGGACGGGAGGGCGAGGGAGAGAGGGTTTGGCTGGAGGAAGGATAAGGGTTGAACAAGCACAGCGGATCATGGGAAGGAGCCAGCAACGATGGGCAGAAGCACTGCGGAAGGCAGAAGGGAAGCCTCAGATGGAGACAGACCAGAGACCTCTGTAGCTCAGGGACAGAGGCTCTCACCAGCCTCTCCTAAAGACAGCCTCTGTCAGAAACATCTGAACCGACAGAAATCCATTAGGAAAGCTGCGCCTGGGCACCAGCCGTGGTCCCAGGAGGGTCACAGAAGGAGCAGAGATGGCTCCTGATGGACCGTCCCGGCCCCGCAGCAGGGCCGAGAGCCAGACAGAGGATGGGGAAGCAGTGCTTGGGAAATGCTGTGGCAGCTTGGGTCCTCCTGGGCCGCCCAGAACCCCCCTGCCTGCCCTCCCTGGAAGGGCCTCCCGGAGCTGCCCTGCTGGCCTGCATGGACCTGGGCCTCTGGGTCCCTCTGCCCTCTGGGACTAACCTGTGTGCCTACAGCTCCCACCCGGTGCAAAGCATCCTGGCTCCCAGCTCCTTGATGCATAGCAGAGAATGTCTGAGAGCCCTGGTGCCCAAAGAGCTCAAGCTCTTCCTTGAGCCTGTCTTCCCCACAGCCTCCTGAAAGATGGCTTAGACCCAGCTCCTCTGGCCTCCCTTCCATGTCCCCAGCTTGCTCAGTTCCACCAGCAAACCCGTTTCTACGCCGTGATTACAGCAGCGTTCGTGACCCATGCCACTTCCTCATTTTTCCATGGAGCGCACCACGTGGACCACCCACCCCACGCCCAGCCCCTCGCCAACAGATCTGTCCCTGCCCCTGTGCAGTCTGCCACCTCCTCCAGAACTGGGCCTGCCAACTTGGCCTCTTTTTATCTCATTTATTCTAATGACAACCCTATGAAATAGGCATCGCCATCTCCTTTTTTTAAAAGAAAAAACCAAGGCACAACATGGTTAACGGCCCCCCAGCTTGTCAATGGCAGAACCTTGCCCTCCCCCCTTCAGAGTCTCTACCGCCTGCAAGTAGAGCCCACCCTCTGCTTCTCTTAGCACAGGATCTCCGAGTTCCTGTCTCAGAGAGCCACCCTTTCCCCTCCTTCTGTTTCCTCCCACCTTCCTTCTCTCCCATCCCCCAACCGACCTTCGGAGGGAAGGGCATGTTGTTGAGTCCAGAGCCCCAGGTCTGAGGCTGGCTCCCTGACCAGCCGGGTAGCTTGCAGCAGGCTGTCCAAGTGGCTGCTCAGACCCCAGGTCCCCTCCTCCGTGAACTGAGGGTGCCGGTCTGGGCTCTGCCCTCTCCCAAAAGCACCGGAAGGAATAAAAAGGTCGGTGATGCGAAAGGGCTTTCGAAGGCTCTCACGGGCAAGGCGTGACTCTGATCAGAACCTTCTCCACGCAAAGTCCCGGCATCAGCAAATGACATGCTCACATGGGCCACAGCCACTGAGTTCCCTGGCCCCAGCTGTTCCCCCAGCAAGCCCTTCACTAGCTGGGTCATGAAAGGGTTTTCCTCTTCCCAGGGAATGTCAGGTGTCCTCTGACAGGGAGAAAAAGGAGCGGGAGGCTTTCCTTGCACTTCTGAAATCCCAGCCAAGAAAAGATGACAAGACTCGTGTTTAATGAGCATTTATTACACACGGGACGCTCGGCTGGGCACTGTGAGCGTGGGACCTCATTTATTCCTCACAGAGGTTTCAGACTAAAATGCCACCATTCTTACTTTATAGAGAAGAGAATTAATTCATCCGAAGTAACAAAACTTTGAGGTCATGGATTTAGGACTTGGACCTGGCCCTGTGTGATCCCAAAACTCATGCTTCTCACATGAAGAAAAACTCAAACCTGCCTAAAGTCCTCCTGAAAGCCATGCCCCCAACCACAGCCTTGGCCCCGGGACTCCCAGTAGTTGCTGCTTTCCCTCCCCAGCTGCCTCTGCGCTAGGGCACCTGCTCTTCGAGGACACAGACCCTATTAAATTGCTCCTTATGTCCCCAACCATCAGCACAGTGCCTGGGCCATGGAAGGCATCGGCAAACATCAGCTGAATGACCAACCGGTCAAAGGATAATTTTTGTCTTAAGGATAAAATCATGACTCTCATATACAAATATAAACTCAACCTGTTTCCAAAATCTTATTTTACTCCCTAGTTAATGGGGGAATCAGTGAGGTGTTGAGATTGGTTCAAAGAAAAACTCAAAAGAACCTCAAATACAAATGTCCTCGTCTGCTCAGGCTGTCACACCAAAGTAGCTCGGGCTGGGTGGCCTAAACAACAGAATTTACTGCTTACGGTTCTGGAGGCTGGAAGTCCAGAGCCAGGGTAAGCACGGTAGGTGTCTGAGGAGAGCTCTCCCTCTGTCTCTCTGGCTCATGGATGACTATATTCTGGCTCTGCCCTCCAAGGCCTTGGCTTGCGGGTGTGCAAGGTGAGGGCAGTGGCTCTCTGGTTTGGCGTTTTACAAGGACACTAATCCTACCCAATGAGAGCCCCACCCTATGACCTCATTTCACCTCCCCTACCCGGCTCCAGACAGTTTCCAGCTCCTAATTCAGCCACACTGGGGGTCAGGGCATCAACATATGAATTTGAGGGGAGAGGGATTCAAGCATTCCGTTGCTAACGGTAGGCAAAGCTTGCATTCCAGGGAACCCAGGGGGCATTTTTAAAGACAACAAGCATTTGCATTACAATTTCCAGAGCTGTAAAACACCTCAAAGACAATGAAATGTTGAAAGAAAATGAAACAAAACAAGAATGTGGGGGCCTTTTGCAACGTTTCCCCCATAGAGTGATCAATGAAAACTGGTGTCAGAGCCCAGAGGCAGGAAACGCCCACTCCCCAGCCTCCGAAATGCCACTTCCCTTGGACTGAGCCTTTCCATGCTTCCCTCCACCTCCAATGCCAGGGGGATGGTCCTACCATCGGGCCCCTAGGTCTTCCGACTCCCACCCACAGTGATACTAACAGCCAAAATTCTCGCGTTTACAGCTGCCTTTGGAATGGAGTATCTCCTCTGTCTAGACTGGACGAAAGCAGGTTGCTTTAACATTTCCTAAAAGGAGGCGGTCCTTGAATGCTGAGAGGCTGGCTGACAGCCAGGGTACAGGTGGACAGGGGAGAAGAGAGCCCCGCCGTGCTTGGAGCCAGCCGCTCCCAACTGGCACTGGCCCACGGAGGACGTGCTTATCTTAGGAACGAGGGCGCACTCTACAGTCCTGCTAGAAAGGGGCATCACCAGGCTGCTTGGACCCCAAGGGCTCCTAACCGAGCAGGTGCTATTGGAAAGTTTCAACCCTTGCCACAAACTGCACCTGACAGAGGACAGAGAAGGCAAGAGGAAGCACAGGAGTGTGGAGGAGGTTCCCACTGGAAAAAAATCCATGGAAAGGGAACCCTGGGATGTCTCAATGAAAAGTAGAGCCCAGCTAGCTCATTGGGAAATTCAATCCTGACTTCAGATCCTCTGGAAACCCAACCTTTGCACTTGAGAAACAATTTCTGGTGTCTTTCTCTGCCTTCCTTTATGAAGGCCAAGTTCTACCTGCAAAACGGAGTTTGTGGTGCAGATCCACAGTGTTTATCTCTGGAAAAACAGTCCATGCAGACTGGCCAAGATCCACATCAACAAGGGACTGCTCCCATCTCTAGCCTGAGCTAGCAATAACCTTGAACCATCTGGCCAGTGTCTTAGACTGCGGAGGCTGCTGGAACAGAGTATCATAACGACGTGGCTTACAAACAACAGAAATTTATTTCTCACCCTTCTGGAGGCTGGAGCAGCATGGTCAGACAGAAAAGAGAACAAGAGACATCTCTAGGGTCGTTTATAAGGGCACCGATCCCATTATGAGGGCTCCATCCCCAAGACCTCATCACCTCCCAAAGGCCCCACCTCCAAAGGCCATCACACTGTGGGGATGGGGCTAAGATTTCAACACAGGAATCTGAGGGGGACACAAGATATTGGGTCCATTGAAACTGGCCAGCTCCCACCCATCCCACCCAGGTGCCAGTCATCTTTCTAGACATATTAGCTTGATCATTTTCCTGCCTAAAACTTTCTGACCTCCAGTCCCCTACAGGGTAAGGCCCAAGATGTGCAAGGCATGCCACACCAGCACTGCTCACAGCCCCAGGCTCCTCTCTTCACTCCCTGACCCCCACTTTGTGCTCCAACACCACCAACTCTCGGTAGTTCTCTGTCCACATTGGGCCATTTCTCCATGCCTCTACTCACGCTGTTTTCACACTTGGAGAGTCGGTCTCACATCCTTTCCCTTACCAACTTACTAACTCATCCCTGAGGAGATTCCTTTCAGAATCCTCTATCCCCCTCCTCCGACACCCTCCTTCCCCCACACACAAGCTCTCTGCTCCAGCACGGCCTTCTCCCCATTATGCATCACTGCTGTTCATAGGTCTGCACCCGCTTCCACTCAACCATGGGCTCCCCGAGAGCAGGAATGGTCTCCCGTACAAGGTTGAATAGTGTTCCCCTCCAAATTCATGCACACCTGTACCTATGAATATGACCTTATTTGGAAATAAGTTCTTTGCAGATGTAATGAGTGAAGATGGAATCATGCTGAAACAGGATGGGCCCCGAATCCAATATGACTGGCGTTCTTTTAAGAAAAAGGAAATTTGGAAGCTGAGACCTACAGGAGAGAAGGCCGTGTGGAGAGACAGACAGACTGGGGAGATGACTTCACAAGCGAACAAACCAGGGATTGCTGGTCACCACCAAAAGCTAGGAGAGGAACATGTCACAGATTCTTCTCTAGAACCTGAGAGGGAGCATGACTCTGCTGTCACCCTGGTTGGGGGCCTCTGGCCTTCAGAACTGTGAGGGAATAGATTTCTATTGTTTTAAGCCAAGGAGCTTGTGATACTTTGTTACTACAGCCCTAGGAAGCTAAGAGACATTTTGGTATGAGGGAGTGGTGTGCTGCTTGAACCAATACCTAAAAATGTGCCAGTGGCTCTGGAATTGGGTAATGGGTAGAGGCTGGAAGAATGTTGAGGCTTAAGGAAAAAAAATTAGACTGGCAGGAGGAGGTCGTTGGTAGAAATATGGACGTTAAAGGTACTTCTGGAGGGATCTCAGAAAGAAAGAATGAACACAGTACTGGACACTGGAAGAAAGACAACCCTTGTTATAAAGAAATCTTTGCCAAATTGCATTCTACCATTGGATGGAGAAGTAGAACTTGGATAGTTAGTGGAGAGATTTCCAAACAAAGTGTGGAGCCACAGCCTGGTTTCTCCTTGCCATTTATAGGAAAATGTAAGAGGAAAGAAATAAATGGAAGAATGAATTGTTCCCAGCATCTGATGTGGAAAATTCTCCGCCTATCTAAACAGTAAGCTCTGGAGACAGGGTAATGGGTATGACCAGAGGACTTTTGCTAAAGACTTTAGGCATGGTGACCTAGGGATTCAATCGACTACCTCAGCAGAAATCCAGGAATAGAGGTGTGATTATCTAGAAAGGATCTGTGGAGACCCCTCATGGCTAGTGGTAGGGATACTTTTGACATACATTGGAGACCCACAAGATTTTAAAGAATTTTATATCACTAGAAATGCTAGAAGTCTAGACCAGAAGGAATAAGGATGGAACAAAATGAAGGAAGAATGGCCTGGAAGGAAGAGTCACAGAGGCCTAGGCCAGAAGAGGAAAGCCAGCCCTGAGGGCCCACAGCAAGGATCAAGCCACAGAAAATTATTCTTGGGCCCTGAAACCTAATGAAACTTTCCTTGCTAGATGGCAAACTTGCTTTAAACCAGTAACCCCCTGCCCCTATACCTTCCATTTTTTCCCCTTCAGAATGGGAATGTCCATCCTATGCCTGGCCCACCACTGGACTTTGGACATAGATAACTTTTGTCTAGTCTCCACAGATAGCAGGAAAGTCTGCCCCAGGAAGTCTCATCCTCAGAGCCCCATCCATGCCCAATGTAAATGACTTATGTGATGAGCTCTGGAACTTGATAATATTTAGATGAGATTTTAAAGCTAATGCTATAATAGTTAAGACTTTTGAGGATGTTGAGATCAGGTGAATGTATTTTGCATAGGGGACAGATACAAATCTGGGGAGACCACAGGGTACAATGTATTGGATTAAATATTGTACTCCTCCTCCAAAATTCACATCTACCCAGAACCTGTGAATGTGAACTTTATTTGAAATAAAGTCTTTGCAATTGTAACTGTGTCAAGATGAACTTACACAGGGTTAGGCAGTCCTTAAATCCAATATGTGTGGTGTCCTTTGAAGAAGAAGGAAATCTGGAAATAGAGACACACGGGACAGAATGCCATGTGAAGACAGAGCAGACTGGAATGATGACTCTGCAAACCAAGGAACACCAGTGACTTCCAGAAGCCACCAGAAGCTAAGAGAGTGTCGTCGAACCAATCGCCTAGAAACTGTGAGAGAGCATGACCCTGCTGCCACCTTGATTTTGTACTTCTGGCTTCCAGAATTGTGACAGAATGAATTTCTGTTGTGTTATGCTGCCCAGCTTGCGGTGCTATGTTACTGAAGCCCTAGGAAATGAACAGCTCTCTTGTCAGAGCCCTGGCCCTCGCTATTATTGCCAAAGCTCCAGGGTCCAGGGGTCCCCTCAAGGCTGGGACCTGTACACAGACTGACCCTCAGCCGCAGAACCTGCCTGCCATCCCCATCTTTTTAGCTCTCAGGGAGGAACCTTAAGTAGAGAATGAGTAGATATTAGCCAGACAAGAAGGGGAACAGTGTTCTGGTAGAGGGAACAGTATCTGCAAAGAGCCAGTTGTGACAGAGAAGATTTCTCAGAGGAAGTGAAAAAAGATTATCAGTGAAAGGAAGGGAGTGGAAGGAGATGGAACCACAGGAAAGAAACCAGATTAGATCAGCAAGGCCCTCGCAGACAGACTAAGGGCACTGAAGTTCATCCTATGGGACAAAAGAAAGCCATTGGTAAGGCTCTAGGATACAGAAAATACATACATAAAACCCCTTACATATATAAATAGAGATGTAAGCCCTTACAACTCAGCAGTAAAGACATAAAGACCAATTTAAAAACGGGCAAGGGATTTGAATAAACAAAGAGAAAATATAAATGGCCAATAAACCCATGAAAAGATACTCAACATTATTAGCCATCAGAGAAATGCAAATCAAAAGCACAATGAGACACCACTTTACACCCACTAGGACGGTAGAGTTCCCATATGACTCAGCATCTCTACTCCTACATATATGCCTCAGAGAACTGAAAAGATGTGTCCATATATAACTGTTCACTAATATTCATAGCAGCATTACTCATAATAGTCAAAGAATGGAAACAACCCAAATGTCCCTCAGTTAATGAATAGATAAACCAAATATGGTTTATCCGTACCATGCCTATTTTATTTTATTCGGCCATAAAAAGGAATGACGTCCTGATTTCATGCTACAATACAGATGAACCCTGAAAATAGGCGAAGTGAGGGAACTCACATACAAGGCCATGTATTATAGGACAGCATTTAGATGAAATGCCCAGAATCGGCAAATCTACAGAGAACAGTGTTGACTAGTGGTGGCCGAGGACTAGGGGCATTGAGGGACTAAAGATGTGACTTCAAATGGGCACCTGGTCTCTTTCTGGGGCAATGAACATCCTTGAAAATGGATTTTGCTGAAAGCTCCATAATTCTGTGACAATACAAAAACACACTGAATTGTATACTTTAAAATGGTGAGTTTTATGGTTTGTGAATTATATGTCAATAAAAACAAAAAGTAAGCCACTGAGCAGTTTTAAGTCGGAGAGTGATGTGGTTTGTCTGCATTTTAGAAAGAATGTGCTCGGGGCGCCTGGGTGGCTCAGTGGGTTAAAGCCTCTGCCTTCGGCTCAGGTCGTGGTCCCAGGGTCCTGGGATCCAGGCCTGCATCAGGCTCTCTGCTCAGCGGGGAGCCTGCTTTCTCCTCTCTCTCTCTGCCTGCCTCTCTGCCTACTTGTGATCTCTCTCTCTGTCAAATAAATAAATAAAATCTTAAAAAGAAAGAAAGAAAGAAAGAAAGAAAGAAAGAAAGAAAGAAAGAAAGAAAGAAAGAAAGTGCGTGCTCTGGGCCCTGGGTGGAAAACAGGCTGGAGGCAGAGAAACCCTGACGGTTATAGTCTTGGTGAGAGATCCTGCCACCCAAAGGAAGCGGCAGTGGGGGTGGACAGAAAAGGTCAGATCAAGCAGCATATAGGATGGGGGTGCCTGGGTGGCTCAGTCAGTTAAGTGTCTGACTTGATTTCAGCTCAGATCATGATCTCGGGGTCATGAGATCGAGTCCTTTATCGGGCTCCACGCTAGGCACGGGTCCTGCTTAGGATTCTCCCTCTGCCTCTCCCCACTCCCCGCTTCCCCCAGCTTGCACATACCCACTCATGTGCTTTCTCTCTCTCCATCAGATAGGAAGGAAGGAAGGGAGGGAGGAAGGGAGGGGAGAGAAAGAGAGAGAAAAAGACGTGTAGGATGGATGGAACAGGTCCAAACATACACACTCCTAACAGGTGTACAGAAACATGACTCTCTTTATCTCTCTATAACTGAACTCCATTCTTATGGTGGTTTTTTAAAGTGTCCTCAGGACACCTGGGTGGCGCAATTGGTTAAGCCTCTGACTCCTGATTTCGGCTCAGGTCACAATCTCAGGGTCCTGGGATGGAGCCCTGCCAGGCTCTGTGCTCTGTGGGGAGTCTGCTTGAGATTCTCTCTCTCCCTCTGCCCCTCCCACTGCTTGTGTGAACTCTCTCTCTCGCTCGCTCGCTAGAAGAAATACATTAATTTTCAAAAAAAGCAAATGTCCTCAAAATGTAGACCAAACTTAGTGACTTACTTCTAACTAATAGAATGTGAAGATGCGTAGGTAACTTTCAAGGCTAGATGATAACTAGATATATCTATCTCTCTCTCTGTCCCTCTCAACTACTCGCTCCAGACAAAGCCCACTGCCGTGTCATGAAGATACCCAAGCATGCCCACAAAGACCGCACATGGAAAGGAATGAGCCCTCCCATCAACAGCCAGCACCAACTCGCCAGCCACGTAAGCGCACCACGCCAGAAGCAGAACGGCAGAGCCAGTGAGGCCCTTGGGTAACCCCAGCCACTGGGTTTTTCAGCTGTGGTTGCAGTCGTCACGGAGCAGAGAAAAGCTTCACCTGCTTGGCTTCCCTGGATTCCTGACGCACAGAAACCGTGAAAGATAACCAAAGCCATTGGTGCGCCAGGCCACCCCGTGCTGAGATCATCTGTTGCGCGGCGGCAGAGAACTAACACAGCTCCAAAGCTCTAGTTCTACTGAGAGCAGAGATCATTTCCTCTTGCCAGTAAAGGCAATCGAGTCACTTCCCTTTTAAAAGTTAAGTCCCGGGGCGCCTGGTTGGCTCAGTGGGTTAAAGCCTCTGCCTTCAGCTCAGGTCATGATCTCAGGGTCCTGGGATCGAGCCCTGCATCGGGCTCTCTGCTCAGCGGGGAGCCTGCTTCCCCCTCTCTCTCTCTATGACTGCCTCTCTGCCTACTTGTGATCTCTGTCTGTCAAATAAATAAATAAAATCTTAAAAAAAAATTTAAAAGTTAAGTCCCTTTAGGGTCAATAGGCAGTTGGTTCCAGACTCAAAGTTCAACGTCCCTATTGGGGTTTCTGGTTTTCTCTACCCTTACTTCTCCCCGGGATGCCTAAGTCTATGTAACCCTGAGGGCTGGCTTGCTGTCCGTGGTCCTCAGGCAGCCGTTTCAACCTTTGCCACTGAAGTCGCTGTGGGTGGAATGACCTGCGATTACGCAGGTGCTCCTCTCCTGCTAGCCCTGACTTCTCCCACCAGCCCTCCTCCCGCAGGCTGGGGGCACTCTGGATTTCCTGGATGCCAGCCATAGGCCAGGAACCAGCAGGGGCAGCAGTGGGAAGGGATCTCAGGCCCTCTCTGTCTAGAAGGTCCCCTCCTGCTCTGCGTTGTCTATCCCCTGCCTGTGCACGATGTTCTGGCAGTTCCGAAGGGGTGGGGACCAAGGGCACGAATTGCCTTGGGCAGGGCAGGCTCACCCCGTGGCCTCTATCACCCCCTGGCATTCTGGTTCCTAAGTGAAAGCTGGGGGCAGGGGGACAGACAAGAGGCTCAACTGCTCCCTCTAAACTCTGACTCTCTGCCTCTTTGGGCTCTGCAGCTTCCTAGGAAGGAGCGCTATCCTGTGTGTTGGGCAACTACCCTCAAGTCCTTGCCCTGGGGTTATAACTGTGTTTTCATTCACACATTCATTTAGTCCTTTTTTTCCAGACGCTCCTTGATCACTACTCTGTGCCAAGCATTTGCTTGATGCCAGAGACACAGAAAAAAACCCACTACTCATGGGGTGAGCAATTAAGAGGGACCAACATACCCAAATAATGATAGTAAAGTCTTCCATATAAAGCACAAAAATCAGTGTGTGCAGGCTTGGATACAGCAGGGAAGAGGAAATGATCACCTCTCCCGGGAAGCCTCAGGACGAGGGAGGTTAGGTCTCCCCAAGCCCACAAAAGTCAACAGAGCTTCCCCTAGAGAACGGCACCCAAAAGAACCTGGACTAGAGTAGCCGCAGTGAAAGAGAGAAGTCACAAGACTGATTTAAAGAGGGAGAGGCACTGTTACAAGGCACAGCAGTAGGCAATTCACAGGAGCACATCTGTAACCTGGGGACAACCCCAAGACCCCTTTAAGAGGCTGCTCAGTGTATTAAATGAGATACATCAAACACTCAACCCAGTGCCTCATTTGCAGTGAGCTACTGTGTAAGCACAATGTTAAGTACTATCCCTCATTAAATCTTCAATCTAATGTCAGAAGCCCCGAATGAGAATCAAGGTTCAGTCCTATAGATGTTTGCACATGGAGAAAGGTTAATTCAATCGGTGCATAAGCACCTACCACCTCCCTAAACACCCTAGGGTTAAGTTTTAAAAATTCAGTGATCAGCTAAGCCTTCTTGGAATTTAAAGCTAAACTGTTTCTGTCTTAAGCTCTAGATCTTGCCAATCAAAATCATTCTGCTCATAGGCTATTGTAGCTGCGTCTGCCTCAAGTCGGCAAATCCACCCGCAACTCAACTGACTTCTTTGTTCTAGGCTCTAGCTGCTCTCCCCGGACGCATGGGTGCCATTGACGTGGTGGGTGCAGGGCACTCTGCCTTGCACTTCAGCTTAATATCTCAAAAACATTATTCAGCCTCTTAGGATACCAGCAGGATTTAAGGATGAGGCTTGAGGGATGGGGCATGAGAGGAGGATTAGATCCAAGGGGCTTGATTTATAGAAAGGTTTGTCTTTGGGGGGACTTCTTTGTCCCTCCTAGGAGAAACTAAGCCAGCTTACTGAACTGTTTCCGCTTGGTGGGAAATCGGGTGGCGTGTATTAACAGAGCGTCTACGCTGTGACTGCTCTGTTCTAAAGGGTTCTCCCAAACAGTGAGGCAGTTTTGCTTTTGTGACTTCTGCCCAAAGCACCTCGTGGGGACCTCACCTGAGGGATGGAGTTTAGAATGGTCCAGGCTCTCGGGAGGCTACGGTGAGGTCCTCGTGTGATTCGAAATTTAGAAACGTGAGCCCATACTAGCCCGTTACTTGAACACAAGCAGGATTCCTAGCATTCAAGTAAACTGATTCTGCTGGTTGTATTTCTATTCCTACCCTCCATCTTTTCAAAAAATGCAGTTAAATTTGAAAGTAGCAGCCTGTCCTTGGCCATGTTTGGAAAACCAAAGAAAAGATTTAACTTCAGCCGGAGCTGAAGTTAAAAAAGAAAAGCTGTCCCCTCCCTCTGAGGGGCTGGTCCCCAAGTAGACAGGAAACCCTGGGGAGGAGTCTTGGCTGGTGGGGAAGTCTCAGGAGATGGGGTAAGGCTGGGTTCCTGATTCTCCTGATTGCCCCTGTTCCAATCGCAGCTCCCTTCCTGCCCTGGGGGACCTATGAGAGCCCCCCCGTGTCCCCCTTTTTTTTAAAGGGTGGGGAGGGCAGAGGGAGAGAGAGAGAGAGAGAGAGAGAGAATTTCAAACAGACTCCATGCTGAGCATAGAGCTCAATGCGGGACTTGATCCCAGGACCCTGAGATCATGACCTGGGCAGAAATCAAGAGTCAGATGCTGAACTGACTGAGTCACCCAGGCGCCCCCTCCTTGCCCTTCCAACACCCGCCCTGTCACTTGAGCTGGTCTGAGTGGCTTTCTTTCTGTTGGTTCCAAGTCACCATCCCTGACTAGAAGAATGTCTTAGCCCAAAGGCACGATTCTAAGAGTAAGAATTCTGGGCAGAGAGGAGGGAAAAAACCACCCTTAGACACTTGTGATGCTTGTCTTCCTCTCAGCAGGCCATTCGCTCCTTTGTTCATTCCACAAATATCTATTAAGTGCTTACTGTGTGCCAGGCACGAGGCATAAAAACGAATAAAGACACAGCCCCTGCCCTGCGGAGCTCCCTTCCGGCGGGGAGACAGATGGGTAAGTGGGTTGCGTGAGCGTTATGGGGATATCAGCAAGAGCCCCAACTCTGGAATTCCCTCCTCCAAGCCACCCCATTAAAATTAACTCCACCAATTAAAGGCGTCGTTAGAAGACAATGCTGCCTGTCTTCCCCTTTATTTTTAATTACAGGGCCTGGCCTAAAGTTGTCAAACCATTTATAATTAGAGCAGAGCTCTGAGCAGGAGGCTGGGAGAGGGACGGGAAGAAGGGGCGAGGGAGACAGGGGCTCCTGCCCAGCCCCTCCCGGTCCTCTGCCTCCAGTGCTGCCCCGCTAATGGACTGGGTGGCTGGGAAGCACTCTCCATTCGCTGTCCCCCCTGCTTCTCAGCGCACACCCTGATTATAGTCATTAGGGAGTCACTGGGAGCGACAGGAAGACAGGCGGCTGGTACCACAGTGGCCTGGAACAGGGAGGCGGCTGCAGCTGAAACAGGGCCAGCTCAGGCTGGAGAGCGGAGCCTGAAGAAAGAGCAGGGGGCGAGGCTCCTCTCCTGCCCTCTCCCTGCAGGGAGGCATCCATCTCGCCCTAAAACAGCCCATAGTTGGCACAGCCAGATACGCATGACGAGGACGGGGCGGAGAGGCAGCCAGCCCAGTGCAGGGGGCTCTGCAGACAAAGGGGCGCCCCTCCATCTGTCCTCCAGGCGCCAGCTTGGCTTTCCTGCACCCTGCACCACAGACAAGTGCAGGGCTGACTCCCGGCACTTGGGGCAGCTGCTGGGAAGGGATGCAGGAGGGAAAAGGCCCGGAGCTGGCTGTCCATTGACCTGGTGGGACCAGGGCTCTCACCTTCGCCTTCTGCTCAGACCCAGGGGGCAGAACTCCTCCTCTTCCTGTTATAGAGGGAAGCTCATGTGACAAACAGGGAGGGTGGTTCAGAGGGGCCCAGACCCCCAAGTTCCCAGCCCCCCACTGTCATCTACCTAGGCCAAAGGGAGGTAGGATGGGGAGGCCAAGCAGGCCATGAACTGCCCAGCACCATGGTTTCCCGCCCTCCATAGTGTCCCCCACCTGGGACCCCCTCCAAAGTGAGGACCAGGGCAATCAGGAACCAACCAACCAGCCTCTGCTCTCCGTCACCCACCCTGACCTGCCGTGGTCAGTGACAGTGTTTTGACGGAGTTCTACGTTCCTGGAAAACAGCAATTGTACAGAAATCCCCCACCTTTTTGGGTTCCCAGAAAAGGCTCACTGCCGAAAAGCACGCTTCCCCCTATGACTTAGATCAGACTCAAAGATGACCCCTTGTTTACCTAGGACAACGCCAGACACAACACCTGCAAACTGCCTCTTTCTGCTTCATAAATGATAAGCCAAACTATTTGTGCCCACTGGCCAATCTGAACAAAATGCCTGTTCACCTGACCTGACCAGGCCCACAGCTCTCCCCCAGACTTTGACCCCCTGCCCACCCCCCACAGCCTGAGTCAGCCTCAGCACCTGGGAACAAACCCTCTGTTTAACCACCTCTCCCAGGAATTGGCTGACCTCAGAGAAGATCCTTCCCATCCAGACCACCTGCTGTCCCATCCCTTGTCTGGTTCTTCTGTCTTGTTTACATTCCTCTATTTAAAAAGAAAAAAGTCCTTTCTGTCTGACCCTTGAGATGCTGAGGCCCCTTCCTCCCACTGCGGTTGTCTTTTCAAATAAAGTGTTTCCTCCATTCAGCCTGATTTGGTCTTTATTTGATAACAGCCCAGGAAAAAAGACCTGCCCCCTTTCAGAGGCCATGTGTCCCCAGTGACCTCCAGTGACTCACACGCCTGAGCCCCTCTACGAGGAGCCTGGTTAATGGTTCATGGGTGGGAACTCCCCTCTCTCGGCTCCCAGCCAGTCTCCAAACATGCCCCTGTCAAGGCTTATCCCAACAAAAGCGAGCATATTGTGAACACTGCTTACCAGCCACGCTCTGTGCGTTTCTCAGGCAGTTTCTCAACCCTCGTGTGTTGGGCACATTCTCAGCTAAGGAAATTCACGCTCAGAGAGACACAGAGCTGATACGGACGGTGCAGAAGTGGGGACAGAAGGATGGCACAGCCAAAGGATGGCAGCTTTATGGGTCTACCCCACAGGCCTTAAAATATCATTTTCTCCTTGCCTCGCAGGTTCATTCTGAGGATTAAATAGCTTACTATACCCACAAATGCTTAGAATAACAGTGTCTGGCGTACGGCAGGTACGACATAAATCGGAGCTGTTGTGATTTCTAGTACTACTACAGTGACAATGGCAGGTGCCACGAAGTCAGGCAGGTTGTGTAGTGCTGGGTTAAGTAACTGGCCCTCAGAACTTACTTCTATAAAATCACACTGTTTACTTAGTATGTTCCTTGTTTATGGGCAACTAGAATGTGAACGCCATGAGGGTGGGGACGGCCGTGGGGCTCCCTCCCTGCTGTACCTTCGCCAAATGCCTAGAATGGGTCCAGAACAGTCAACACTGTCGAATGAACGAAGGAATGAAAGAAGCCCAAGGCTTGTGCTCCTAGCCGTTGTGCTCTCAGCAACCTTCTTCTGGTCTCAGCCCTGCAGCCTCTTTTTAAAGGCAACCTAACTAGTTCCTGACTCAGAAAGTAAAAACAAACAAGCAAACAAAAAACACGCGGTCTCTCCAGTCGCATCAGTAACAAACCCTTTATCCAGATACCGAATTTGTGGGTTCTGGAAATTTGTCACATGCCTCATCTGGTTTGAACCATTATAAGTGTTTTTATCATCTCTAGTTTAGAGGAGAAACTGGGGTCCAGAGAGGGAACCCCGCCTGTCTGTCTCTCCCTCCTCCAACCCCTTCCCCCCACAGATCCCAGTATCCCACGGCTACCCTTCCCCTCAGTCCCCACTCCCCACCTGCCCGCCAGACCCCAGCTCTGCATCACCCCTATCCCCCATTCCCCACCACCCTTGTCCCTGACCCTTGCCACCCCCACATAGTACCCAGTTTCAGACAGGGAGCCTCTGAACGGGGAGCCTGGCGTCTTCCCTTTCTGCTCTGCTAATTATCCTTTTAACTCGCACTAGCGTATTTTTGCCGTGCGATCTGCCAGTTTATTTTTATCCACCTCTCTATAATGGTATCGGGGCCGTTACTCAGGGAAGCTCCCGGCTCCGAGCTGCTCCCCAATTTACAATTGCAATTATGATCTCCGACAGAAACACATGCAGCTGGCGTCAATTTTAAGCAATATTTTGATCATAATAATTAAAAAAGTAACTTATGGCATGCACGCCTTGGATAAATTAATGTTATTCCAAGCCTCTGCTAAAAGGCATGTAAGGGAGAAAGGAGTGAAATCAGAGATGGTGCTCTGAGATCTCTGGGCGGCCTGGGAGTCTGGCTCCAGCAGCCACTGGCCTGGGGACTCCCAAATTAACTGGCACTGAGTTTAATATCTGTGTGTCCTTCAACTTGAATGCTGCCTGTCCCCGCCCCTCCCCTGACACATGTGAAATTGATGGTTATTAAGGTATTTGGATAGAAACAAGCACATTTTCTTGTCACTGTTCCCTGGGCAGGTGACAGGCAGCTGAAAGGATGTTCTCCTCTCTAACTCACTGTTCTAGACCCAAATGAGAGCAGGACCTGATGGCTTGGGGGAGGGGATGGAAAATGGCCCAAATCCCTGATGTGCCTCCTTCCCAGAACATACAGAATGCACATACACACCTGGACCCATGTACTCATTCATTCCCAAGTACCATTACACACACACACAAATCTACCTGCTCGACACAAGTTTCATACCCACATACACCACCACACACTTCCATCCACGGACAAGTCCACATAACTTACACACGTGTTTATATAAATCTGCTCTCTCACAAGTGACTCACAATCACAAAACAGACATCCCACACTTTCATCGACATGCAAACTCACACGTGTGTACACATGAACACACACACCTGTACCCACACATTGAGTGACAGGCACCACACACAACTGTCTGTCCACAGACACGCAGCTCATAATCCCAAACAAGGCCCACACACAGTCACACAACGAAACTCACAAACGTGCATGCATACGTGAACACACACCCTGATGAATTCTCTCCCACACTCTCCGCTCTGCACAGGCAGCCCCACACCCCAAAGCTGGCCGGGCTGCGAGGTGGTGTCAGGGGCTGATCAGCTTCTGAGGGATGGTTGGCCCCACAGAGGGAAATGTATGGACACACAAACCTTCATATGCCAATCTGACGATTTACATCCTTTCTGAAACCCACCTAGGGTCTCCGGCTTAAGTCCCCTCATCTGGAGGGTCCCAGGCAGTCCTGTTCCCGTCTTCTCTAGGCTGAGTGCGCAGAAGGTTGGGGGTGGAGGAGGGGATGGGAAATTCCACTGTCTGTCAATAACAATTTACTTCCCCTTGTTTGTGTGATGACCATCACTACTTTGGGTAAATAGCAAATAAGAAATCTATCTTTTTAATACTAAAAAGATTTGGGGTTTGGGGGTTTATTTTAAGATTTTATTTATTTATTTGACAGAGCAAGTATGGGGTGGGAAGGGGCAGAGGGAGAGGGA
The DNA here is from genome assembly GCF_902655055.1 of Lutra lutra. NCBI lineage: Eukaryota > Metazoa > Chordata > Mammalia > Carnivora > Mustelidae > Lutra > Lutra lutra. The sequence continues at coordinate 15,515,490 of NC_062287.1, read as the reverse complement.
CAAGCAGACTCCCCGTTGAGCAGAGAGCCCGATATGGGGCTCGATCCCAGGACCCTGAGCTCATGACCTGAGTTGAGGGCAGATACTTAACCGACGCTCCCAGGTGCCCCTAAAAAGGTGTTCTAGTAAGCAAACAACAGCTCCAGTCCCCCACAAGGCCTTTGACATGGCAGAGTTGGGCTTCCAGGTCTCAGGGTCAGATGCTTGGCTTCAAATCCCTGCTCCGCCACCCACTGATGAAATGACCTTGGAAAGGGCTTCATTCCCCTACTTGAAGGAGCCAGCACAGGCAAGTGAGGGGCTGAGTGCAGCACCTGGCACAGGGCAAGAGCCCGGGACACCTCCTTTGCCCAGGGTTTTGTCACTAACATCATCTGGAAGCCCAAGCTTCCTCTCCTATGGGAAAGCCACTTCCTTCTCTTGTCGGCTATCCCCCCCTTCTCCTCCTCTGCCTCTCCTGCATCCCTTCCAAGAGAAACCAGTCCTCCGGACCCTCCATGCCTGTCTTTCCACAAGCCTTCTTCGAGGCAACTGCCCCTACTATCATCTACTAGGATGGGTTGGGGCAAGCTACAGAACTGGGGGGTAAAAGATGAGTTTTGATTGTGAGCTCATGGAGTTAAGTCATCTAACCTCTTGGGAGCCTCGGTTTCCCCACTGGTAAAATGAAGAGAACGGTGCCTGCCTTCCTCACCGGGCAATGCTGAATGAGGCCAGGTCTGAGAATGGACTCTGAGTGCAAAGCCCAAAACACATGTCAGTTGTCATGGCAGACTTTGTCTTACCATCTGGGAGATCTCCTCTAGAATTGCAACCACCAAGACAGCAGCCCATGCTGGAGTCAGCCCCTCTCTTTACCACGCATGCGGCCAAACCTTCCCAGTTCCTGCAGCTCCTCTCCTGCTGTTTGTTTCTTCCCAGACTCCATCCTCGGACTCTAAGTCTTCCCCTCAGGCTCCTTCCTCCATCCCTTCCCTCCAGTCATCACCACTGTCTTCTTCAACTTTCAAGGCTGCTTTTTCCCTTCCCCTCCTTCCATCTCCCCTGGCCATCACCCAAGCCTATCACCATTTTTCTGAAAAGTCACTGGCTGGTTCCCTGCCTCCAGCCTCTCCAATGGCTTTGTCCTGCTCTTGGTGGGGACTGTGTACCTTCTTCACACACACCAAAGGCAAAATCCAGTCGCTCCAGCCCCCCAAGTAAAGTCCAGATCCCTCTGCGTGGTTTCTAGTCTCCCCAACAATCTATCTTATTTTCCACCTGTGAGCAAAGTACAGGTAGGTGGCATTTCACCCAATCAGAGCAAAGAACCTACGAAACGTGCCTGCCTCAGGACCTACCTGAGCCATTGCTCTGGCCATTCCCTCCGCTCCCAAAGTCTTCCTGCTTCCCCGACCCCAAACCTATAGAACTCTGCTCTAAGTTCAATACTCCGCTGGAGGAACCCCCTTCCACAGGCTGGTCTGACAGCTCCAACCCACAGAAATCCCCGGCCTGGGGTTTTCCCTTTGAAACATTTTTACGATGAAAGATTACAGACATACGAAAAAGTATAATAATGTAACAAAATGTACACAATTTTTTTTTTAGCTCTAGGGTTTTGTCAATGCTATAATGCACATAATTGAGTTACATACTTCTACCAGGTTCAGTATTAAAAACAGAACAAAACACAACAGCAATCCCCTGCTCCCCCGCCATACGTGCACCCCCGGCAAGGCACCCCTCCCGAAGGGCAACTACTCTTACTGCTTTTAGGTGATGCTTTGGATATTTACCTCCATGTGTCTTTAAAATGTGCTTATGTTGCTACTTCTTTGTTTTTCCATTTTGGGCATTATGTATTGACTTCCCACTATGTAGAATAAGGCTCTGGCTCTCCTCCCTGCTGTCTCTTTCTCTCTCAATCTCTCACGCGCACACGTGCGCACGCACATACACACACACACACTTCTCACCATCCCCCTCCTGACTATGTGTTTATATCCTAATTTCTGGTAGATTACAAGGCACATGATCTGGACTACAAGGATGCCATCTGAGGTATGATCCTTTGCAGGAAGTTTACAGACTCTCTTCCCGGTGTCCTGAAATTTCACAACGTTGCGCCTTAGTGGTGGCTATGTTCCCACTCTCGGGCACCTGGTGGGCCTTTTCCATAGGGAAACTTGAACCCCTCAGGCCTGGAGCAGCTCCAGCTAGTTCCCAACTTCCTCCTTTGTGTTTTCTTTTACCAGAAACCCTTTGATTCACATGGAGGACCCCCCTGAATTACACCTTCAATTTTTTTCTTTTTTTTTTAAAGACTTTTTAAAAAATATTTTATTTATTTATTTGACAGAAAGAAATAGATCATAAGTAGGCAGCCAGGCAGGCAGAGAGAGAGGCAGGGAAGCAGGCTCCCTGCTGAGCAGAGAGCCCAATGCGGGGGCTCTTGATCCCAGGACACTGAGACCATGACCTGAGCTGAAGGCAGAGGCTTAACCCACTGAGCCACCCAGGCGCCCCAAGACTTTATCTATTTTTAAATCATCTCTGAACCCAACAGGGTACTCAAACCCACAACCGCAAAATCAAGAGTCACTAACTCCCCAACTGGAGCGGCCAGGTTTCCTTATCTTTCAATTTCCTTATCTTTCCTATCTTCTCTGCCTTTGTCTTCTTTGTTCTGTTTTCTGGGAGACTTTTTAGACTTTATCCTCTTCTGCGTCTGTTGAATTTTTCATTTCGGCTATCGTATTTTTAATTTACACGAACTCTTTTTTTGTCCTTTCTTAGAGCATCCATTTCTTATTTCCTGTAATTATCTCCACTTATCTCGCAAAGGATACTGGTGGTAACTTTACTATTTTCCTCTTCCTGCATAGTATGTCGTTCTGCTGAATTGCTTTTTTGCCTTTGTCTCGGCCTCTATCTGTCACGTTGGCCACTTTCCCATATAAATCGCAATCCTTAGTTGTCAGCAATAATTTAAGAGTAGAGCACCAAATGCTGATTGGGAGTCTTAGGAGGCGAATAGGACTTGCGGACAGTGAGATTCATGTAGGTGATTGGCTGTTCAGTTGGGAAACCCCCAACATCTGTATCTTTAAGTCTTCCCTCTTGAGCTGATGGGATTCTCCCGAGAAAACTTCCCAGGCCTCCCCCGTCGAGTCTCCAGAGAGTAAAGTCCTCGCCACCCACATTCTAGGAATGGGGGTACAGAGTTCTCGGTGCCCTATATATAGGTGTTCATTTCATACCCTCCCTTTTTTTTCAGTGTGGTATCGATTCTCAGTCTGGTATCCCCATCCAAGAGCCTCTATTTTACCATTTCTGGGAACAAATCTCAGTTTTCCACCCCCAGGGGGAAGCAACTATCCACCTGCACAAATTCAGGGAGGGGACCCAGAGATCAAAGTTCTCTGTTTTCAACCAAGATCCCTTATTTAGCTCCCTCCCTTGCTCCACTCCCAGTGACACCTGAGACTGTGGAGGGGTTGGAGGAGGGAGTGGATTTTCAGCTCCATCCTCCTCAGTGGTTCCCATCCGCTAGGTCCCCTCATCATTGCCTTCTAGTTTCCATACTTCTGTTGCTGATTTCACCTCTCCTATTCTCTCCATCCTGGTGGGTTTCTGACTTTTCAAAAATTTATGGTTGCTTTGGTACGGTTTTCAAGAAAAAGCAAAATTAGTTGTGTGTGTTCAGTTCACTATCTTTACTTAGAAGTTTCCATCTGCCTTTCACCTCTGAACGGATGGGCCCACGGCTCTTAATAAAATCCCTTTATTGCCATTTTCATGGGGTTTGAGGAGACACAAACCAATGGATGGTTTCAACTTGCCATCTTTAACTGGGAACTACATTGTTCTTTATTGAACTTCTTTCTAGATATAAATGTCTTTCTCTCCACTAACTGTGAGCTTAAGAGATGCCCTTTTTTCCCCCTGCCTTATTTTGTTGTTGTTGTTGTTGTTGGCCTCAGGAAAACAAAAACAAAAAACCAGCAAACAGCACAATGGCTGGATATGGTAGGAGCTTCAAAGGATTTCTCACTGGGCTGTGCCTTCCTGTATTTAATCTAGCTTCTCTAGCCTTGACAAATGGGCATTCAACAAATATTTACCAAATATTTACTCTCTGCCTGATAATTCTCCAGGTCCCAGGCATACAGCAGAGCTCACACCTGGGTCCCTCCTCACATGGAACTTGCATTCAGCTTGGTTCCAATGTCTCCAGCGCTGTGAGCTCACTACCTCCCAAGACAGCCCACCTGTTGCCAGAAAGCTCCCACCAAAACCTGGTTCCCTGTTATTCCCACTCATGGTCCAGATTCCTCCCTGCAGTGCCTCCTCCTCCTCGGGACAGACCTCTAGCTAACTAAAGGTCATCTCTGACCCTGTCTTCCTCCTAGTTTTCTTCTTCAACCTCCCCCACCCCCGGGAAGCCACCAACCCCTACCAGCGTCACAATTCTCCCCATGGCAGCCAGGATCTGGATCCTTTAGTGACCAGGAAGGTTGCATTCTAAAAAAAAAAAAAAAGATTTGGTCTCGGTCCTCCTGTTCTTGGCACAGAGCTTCCAACACCCTTGGAATTTCCTGAACGTGCTAAGAGGACCTTTTGTTATCCGTAACTTGCCTCTCTCTGTCTTCTTTGAATCACACCTGAGTCTATGCTAAGGCTGTGACTCACAGGGAGGAACTTGGTAGTTTCAGAATGAGGGCTGGGCTAATCTTCAGGAAAACTGACCTCGAGAGAGCCGGCGGCCGAAACTTGCAGCCTCGATCTCCCAGGGCAGAGAGAGAAGCTGGAGCTGGATTTCAATCAAGGGGCCGATGATTTAATCAATTGTGCCTAAGTAATGAAACCTCCATGAAAACTCTGAACCACGAGGCTCAGAGAACTGCCTGATTAGGGAGCGGGTCTGAGGGAGGGAGATACACCCCGATGCCACGGGCCAGAAGCTCTTGTGCTCGGAGCTCTTCCACACCTGGTCTACTCCTGTTCATCTGGCTGTTCACATGGGTCTTTTCTAATAAAACGATACTCATAAGCATACGCTTTCAGTGAGTTCTGAGTCATTCTAGGAAACTGTTGAACCTGAAAGGGGTGTGGTCAATGTGGGAAGCAGAATTAATAGCCAGCTGGCTGGCCGGGAAGAAGTGTGGGTGGCTCGGGGACCCAGGACTGGCAGCTGGCATCGGCGGTGGGGGCAGTCTCATGGGACGGAGCCCCGTGACCTGTGACATGTCAGAACTGATCTGAATTGTAGGAGAGCCAGCTGGTGTCAGAGAACTATGTTGAAAGGTAGAAGCCAGGCCCGCATGCTCCCAGGCACCCCATGTCCCCCTTTCTCAGCCTCTCGAGCTCCCTGCCCCGCTGAAGAGGACTCCACTTCCCCAAGGAGGGCCACTGTGGCACGGAGGGCCTCGGAGGTGAACAGCTTCCTTCCTTCTACACTTGGGAATGGCAGGTTCTGTTGCCTATTATTTCCCTGTTCGAGGGGTTACCTTATTATCTCAACTGGTCTGTAAAACGCTTCGGAGTTTCCTAAGGCACTCAGCTCAGGGTGGGCTCCCAGGGGATGCCAAGCCATGCCGGTTGACATGGGCTGGTTTGGTTGCTATTAACCTGTCCTTTGGGGAGAACTTCCCCTTCTCCCGCCTCCCTCCCAACTGCAGGAGCCCATGAAAGCTTCCATGAGTGGTCAGAGGGTCCTCACCTGGCTTAGACCCTAGAGCCTTCTGTTGGATGGAGAGGAACCCTCTGGATAAGCATCACACCCCAGTGTTTGGCGGTGGTCGCTCTTTCACCTTTTACTATGGACCATACACCTGTCTGGGTGGGTGGTGCCTTGATGAGCCATGTCCCTACGAAGCGAAGTGACCTGGCCAGCCTCTCCCTTCCCGCTACACAGGACCGGGACCGCAACAGTAACTCGCATCAGCACATCGCTCTGCAGACGTCGTGTCCTTTCCCAAGCTAAAGCTCCCTTACTCCTCCAGCCCAGTGTTTCTCTCCTTGTCCTGCCTCTTTATAGACAATAAACTAAGGTTAAATAAAGTTAGGGGACAGTTAGCAAAAGAAGAGGCCTTGGGTCTTCCCACTGCACATCCCACGAGTGTCTGTTCCACCCCGTGTGATTCACCAGAGGACAGAGGGGGCCACAGTGGCTGGGCAGAGGGGAGGGGTAGCAGCCCAGTCCCTCTCCTCTCTCTTCTGTCACCAACCTGAGGCTCCTAACTTACCTACTCCAACTCAGAGGCCCATTTATGGGCCTCCACCAAGCACTGCTAAGGGTGGGGATGGCAGGGGAGAGCTAGTGGCTAGGAAACATGGGCACACATTACCCAGCAGCACCCCCCAGAGTGAAGGCGTTGGGACTCGGAGAAGGGAGCTAGCATCAGCTGCCCTCCCTCCCTGCAGCCCTTCCCTCAGCACTGCCTCTGTAATCTGTCCCCCCAGACGGCTGATTTAGAAGAGGACCAGGAAGGGTCTCCCTCAAGTTCCTTCTGGGCAAGGAATGTCAGGGCTTAGCCGAAGCTTAGCCCTGGTGTCCAGTCCACCAACCTGGAGCAGAGGGAGGGAAAGACAAAGGTCCCTTGTGTTACATGCCTTCTTTTAGGCTTTGCTACCCTCAGAGTCTCTGCAGGGTTGCCCCATCTGATGGCCCAGTATGTACTTCCTGCCTGCTACTTTTAGGGGCCCCGAGACACCAAGGGCCATCAGTGTTGGTCTTACTTGTCCAAGGAACAAAGGCCAGAGTTAGATTTTCAAAAGTCTTATTTAACTTGATTACAAAACCTTCAGAAAAGATGAGCCAGAGATTTGCCTACGATGTCACCTGGTGATCTGTCTTCCAACACAGGTGCAAAGGCTCCTAGAGATACTTTGCTAAGAACAAGATGAGGGAGCAGAGAACATGAGGATAATAAGTCCCCTCACGGAGGACCCGGAAAGGGTGAGGCACGGGATGGGGAGCTCTGACATGGCTTTCTGGGGACTGCCTCAGCATCGGGACCCAACATCTTCCTTGTGATGTGTCAGGATGAGCTGGTGACACCCTTCACTGTCCTAACTTCCATTTGATTAAGGTACTTTCCCCACCTACCTCATGTTTTAAGCCAAAGGGACATTTTAAGTGGCGCTTCTCTCTCAGAGTCCCTCCCCACCCCTCAGTTCTCAGCTCTCCCATCCTAGGGCCACCTTGCTGGCTCTCTTCCCTGAATGGCAGTGGGGAGAGTCATCCACCACTGCAGGGGAGGAAGATGGGAAGGCGGGCTTGGTGGGGGAGTGGGAGCTTGAGTAGTTTCCTGATTTGAGAGGAAATCTCAAGGAGACCAGATGGAAAATCTGTCTCGATTTGTACAGATAAATTACCCACACTGTGGCTTCACTGGAGGCAAATAACCCACATTCATGTGGAGAACACCCCCTCTTCTATTTGTCCCCAGGCTTTCAAGAACTCAGAGGGAGTCGTGCAGCCTCAGAAAGCCAGCTCATGGAATAAGAAGGCAGACAGTTCTGAGGAACCGGGTGTTCCCATTGGGCTATCCTGGGCATGTGCCAGAAGACTCCGCAAGCTGACGGGAAGGGGGAAAGGGTCCAGACATCCATCAGCCTCTTCATTCCATCCGTCTGGGGACTCTGAAAAGTCCCAGTCCCTCAGGCCTGGGCATTCTGTTCCACAGGCCTCTTCATCCCACACAGCCTGGATCAGCCACCCTGGCACTCCAATGGGGCAATTGAAGAGAGGGCAGGGCCACTCCACAGCCTAGCAAGTGCCATTTCCTCAGGGACTAAATGCCACCCCGGTCCTCCTAAGGGATCTCCAGAACCACAGAAGGACTGGCTGGATGGAGAAGGCCCCCAGCCCTTGTACAACTGAAGAGGACAAGGGACTTGCTCAGGTGACACCAGCGCTTCGCAGAAATGCCAGTATCTGGTCCTAGACCCACCCCTAGCCCCCGCCCCTAGGGCTCTTTCCAGAACTGCTACCTGAGCAGGTGGCCTCTCAGATGCGGGTCCCTGGCCCGGCTCAGGGGTGTCCACGGCCACACTCACAATCCCCACACGGTGGGGGAGGGGGGCTCACATTCTGCGGGAGCTCTAGAGCTGCACGGAGCACGGCCTCGCTGGCTCCACGCTCCCGGGCGGCTCCCCCTCCCGGCTGGGACCGGCTCCAGCCCTCGCTGTGCCCTGGCAGCTGTCTGCCGCCGCCAGTGAAGGTGATTGCCATGTTTGCAGCTCCTTTCCTTGTTTGGAAAGATCTGGAGGCAGGTGAGGCTGGAGGGGAAGCGGGACTGACAGGTTGTGATCAAGCTGCTCGGGAGAGGAGTCTTGGGAAGACTAGCTGGTGGCTGGAGGCTGTGCCCGCCTCTGCACCCCACAACCCACGCCGGGCGCCCAGCCCTCGACGACCCAGTCCCGGCCCCCTCCCGGCCCCGCAGGCCCTCCCGCTGCAGACCCCAGCAGAGCTCTCCTGGCCCTCCTTCTGCCTCCGACGGACCCCTAGACAAACCCCCACCCCCTGCTAGTGGTCCTCCCCCTGCCCACGCCCCCGCCCCCCCGGGGGGTCCCTCCTGGTGTCTAAGTTAGATCTCCGCCCCGGCACCACGCCTAGTCGTCGTAGGAAGGCGCGTTCTGCTGTCGTGCCAGTCCCTTTCCCCGCACTTGGAGGGACCCACCTAGACAGACATCAGTCACGTAGGGCTTTTTCTCTGCCGCCTGACAAGGCAATTTGTGAGGAGCAGGGCTTTCTCTCCGGCAGGATGCTAAGTGGGAGCCGAGGAGGTGGGTGTGGGGGTGTTCTAAAGAGATACCCAAATTAAACATCCAATCTGCCATGTCCTGTGTCATTCAACGCGATTCATCTTCTCCTGGGCTCCCCGCTGGGACGGCTCCCCCAAGCCGGGGACGTGGCGCCGCGGTCGTTAGCTGCGCTGTTTATCTGCCTCCTCCGCCAGGAGAACAAATGGACGCCCCGCGGTCCCGCGCCCCCCACCCCCGCCCCGTTGTCATTCGTGGAGCTCGCGCTCCCGCACTCCGCGGCCCGCCGAACTCCCGCCCAGGCTGCGGGCGGAGCAGGCTGCGCGGGATCCCATCTGCTGGGCGGGGTGGGGGGCGGGTGCGTGGGAGGAGGGGTCTGGGGCTTTCCAAGGACCCCCGCCGCCGCACACGGGCTCAGAAGCACCTCCCCCACCCCCACACACACACACCGCCCACCGTCTGCCTCAATGACGCCAATGACGCGGCGGGGGGGGTGGGGTGGGGCGGGGGGGTTGGGGCCCGCTGCTTAGGGTTGTGTGTGTGCTTGAGTTTGCACATTCCAGAACATGGAAGGGAATCTCTAGTTCTTCTGGGCCTGCTAACAGGCTGCCCCCGCTGCTTCCCCCCAGCTAACTGTACCCCAGACCTGCCTTGCCTGACTTCATGCCAAGGAGGAAGGGCTCTGGGGCTCAGAGGATGCACTGCCAACCCCTTGGAAGTCTTGGGGGTTTTTGTGTGTTTTTTTGGTTTTGTTTGTTTTGATGAACCTCATATTTATTTGCATTGTTGCTTCCCAAACTCTGAGGTCCTGGGGCTCACTGAAGAATGTGCCCATAGACCAGGAGGAGGCGCTCTGCCCAGGTTTGATAAGATGAAGATGGTTTCTAGTGGAAAACCAAAGGTGAGGGCCTCAGAAGATCAAGGGGGAAAGCAGGGTGCGTGTGTGTGTGTGTGTGTGTGTGTGTGTGTGTGTGTGTGTGTGGCAGGAGACCCTGAGAGTCACCCGGATAGCTACTCCAACCATAATCACCTCCAAGGTCCCCCTCCCCTTTCCCCAGGTCTAAGGATTTGCCAGCAGGCTCTCTAGAGCTCACTCTGTCCATCCCCCTGCATGCAGCTGGACCTTCCCCTAAAGCAGCATGGGGCTGAGTTCCCTTTGAAATCCTGGTTTGTGTGAAGGTAAAAGCAGCAGATACCATGGGGGATTCCAGGCTCCCTCACCGGGCATGGTAGCAAAAGCTTCCCACTTCTGATTCTATACTTTTTGTCCCAGCTTCTAGTCTCAATTCTGACACCGATTTTCTCTATGAATACAGATGGCCACATATTCTTTCTTCCTTGGTTTCCTGTTTCCAGCAGGGAGTTTGGATACTTTTGCCTGTCCTTCCAGATTCTTTTCTCCTTGGTCCCCCACTCTGGGTGCCTGCCTCCTGGTTTGGAGCAGCAGTGAACATGGAGAAAAGGAATCCCGGAAGTCAGTGACACAGGACAGGTTCAGGTACAAATGCCCTGTCCCTTTGTCCTTAGAAGTTCATTGACACTTACAAACTCAGAGAGACTAGACTTCTCCTTTGGTCAGAGCGTTCATTTTAAGCTTCTCCTGGGTAACAGGCCAGGGAGGTAGGGGAAGCACCTTACCTAGGGCATATTTTGATTCCAAGAGGGGTGGTGACTTGGTGACTGAGAAGAGGCATAGCAGGCTCAGAGACCAAGTGTCCTGTCCCCCAGGCTGGGGTCCCCCTGCAATGTTCCAGAGCTGCCTGTAGGAACGAATGCCTTGTACCCTCGAGCCTCTTCAGCTGTTCCTTCAATGCCGCCAACAGGTCCTTCTAGTGGCAGCGGTGACCAGTGGCTGGGCAGGCCCAGCTGAGTCAGTGTTTGCGGGCTGGTTTCGAGAGGAATGATGAACAGGTCCGCGTGGATGGAGAGGTCCGACACAAAGCTATGCTAATTCTTCATAAGCTCTGCCTGCCGCCTTTTATATATCAACCTGAAATGTAATTATCTTTATGGCTGGCAGAGTAAATCACCAGTATGTGTCAAAGAGATTTGCTCCTGTGTTTTATTACGTAATATATTAGCTCTACAGTTTTAAGATGTCATTACTTGGCTAATCACATGAAACGTTTTCATGAGCAAACAGTCAAACTGGCGGGAGCTGGGGCCAGAGACCTATGGCGAAACCCTTGCGGGAAATGCTGAGAGGTCCCAGGAGGTCATTTTTTTCAACCCTCTACCTTTAGGCTTAGGGAGGTCTAGGCAGGAGGGGCTTTGCACAATTTGAGGACTCTGAGAGGAAGGAGATGGAGAGCAACAACTATTTGAGAGAAGATATCCAGACGACCCAGTGATTTCACTGCGAGGTGTGTATCTAACAGAAATGAGCTCTTTGGCTTATGTCCATCAAAGGACATGGGCAAGACTGTTCAAAGTGGCTTTATTCCTAATAGCTGAAAACTAGAAAAAACCTAAATATCATTGTAGAAAATGAACCACCTTTCCTTGGCCCTTTTAATTCCGTATCTGGGGTCTGCAAATTAAACGAACAAAATGCAGATTAACTGAAGAAGGCGTATAGGTGTTATCGACGTTAGTATTTCTACAGGCACTGAGCTCCATGGAAAAGAAATAAAAACCCGAAGAGATGGCTAAGTCCAGGCCTTATATTCCAGTTTAACAAAGTGCAATACATTAGAAGAAGTGATCAGACAAAGGAGCGGGGTGGGGGGTGCAGTTTCAGCTTCTGGAGTGGTAAATGGTGGGAAGGTGACTAGGAAATGCATTATTTTGCTGCTGCGCCTAAAAGCCATAGTATGGCTTCAAACTCTTCTCTGGCTGTGAGTCTGGGGGACAAGGATAGTATGCTGTGACAGCACGTGCACAGGCTCTGCAGTGAGACCCACCTAGCTCTGAATCCTGACTCTATCACTTGTTCCTTCTGTCATCTTGGATCAATCGCTTAAGCCTCAATTTCTACAACCGCAAGCTGGAAATAATAATACCTCCTTCCCCTGCTATTGCGGGAAGTAACGAAAAAATATGAGCAAACTGATTTGGTGACTAGCATGTTCTTTCTTGCACCATCTATGCAATCTTTCAGTAAGCATCTACTGCCTTCCTGCACTGTCGCAGGCCTCGGGTGGGGAGCTGGCGCACAGCATTGCCACCATCCATAGCATACGAGCTGTGTTTTTGCCTGCTTGGCATCTGATCTGCTGGCATTGTGACTTCCCTTTGGCGAACTGCCCCTCCTTCACCTGCTTGTTCAAGGTTTCCACGTTGGCTAACCTCCACCCCGTTCCTCACCACCACCCCTGTCCCCAACACGGTTCAGGATATTCATCTCCCTGGCCACCGGGATTGCTTCCAGGATGGGCTCATGCATGGTCCAGACTAGTTTCGCGTGAGTCAGCCCTGAGACTTTTGCTGGAGCTCTTGAGAAAAAAGAGTTGCTTTTCCACTGCAGATGATCGCGGGTCAAATGGATCCCTGGACCTGCTGAGGAGATGTCTTCACCACCTCACCGGGAGGTCGTGCCCAAGAATAAAGACAACACAGACAGCTGACAGATGAGGAGGGAAAGTTTCCTAATGACCTCATTTAAGCACCCAGATCCAGCCACACCAGGGCTGAGCTGGGTTTCAGATACTTGCAAATTAAATAATTCTGATGACCATATTGTTCTTGAAATAAGTACCATTCGAGTTTTTTTCTGGGCACCCCCATTGTGCCAAATGATTTACAGGCACCATTTTATTTAACCCTCATGATAATCTTACGAGGGGGGTGTCGTGGGTTAAGTACATGTCTCCTCCCAAAATATATGTCAACCCAGAACCTCATAGTGTGACCTTATTTGGAAGTAGGGCTTTGCAGATGAATGAGTTAAGATGAGGTCATAGTGGATAGGGGTGAGCCTTAAGTCCAGCAGCTGATGTCTTTGTTAAAAAAGGAGAAGACATACAGAGAGAGCGAGAGAAGAATGTCATACTAAGGCAGAGGCAGAGATTGGAATAATGCACCTAGAAGCCAAGCAGCACCAAGATTTGCTGGGTACCACCAGAACTAGGAAGAGGCAAGAGAGGAATTCCTTCCCAGAGCCTTCAGAGAAAGCACAGTCTCGCCAAACCTTGATTTCAGACTGCCGGCCTCCAGAGCTGGAGAGAGAATGCACTGTTGTAATTTGTTACAGCAGTCCTGAGAAGCGAATACAGGAGATAGCAATCAGTATTGTTGTTGAAGTGAGAAAATTCAGGCTAAAGAAGTTAAGTAACTCGCCTGAGGTCTCGTAGCTAATTTAACCAGAGGCAGGATTCAACCCCAAGCCCTCGCCAGAGTGCTCTCTCTTAATCATTAAATGTTACACAGCAGGCACATAAAAATGCCAGTTTCTTTCCTTCCGGGATCATGTTTCCTTGTTCTTTGCATCCTCCTTGCCGAGCTTGGTGCCTGGCATTTTGTAGGTGTTTAATAACCATTCATGAATTAAAATCACTGAGAGCCCTTACTGAGAAGGCAAAGAGGATGAGACAGCCCTTGACCTCCAAGGGTTGCAATGTACATGTACATATGTACAAGGAACATATGCTCAGGGCTGAGTGAGAGCTTACAAATAAGCCGTGGAAAAGCTCTGAGATGGGAGAGCACTAGGGGCTGAGCCAAGAGGAGGCTTTTTCACGAGAGATTGACCTTGACTTGGGCCCTGAAGAACATAGGAAAGAAGTAGCCAAAGACCAATAAACAAGGAGAGCCACGTGAGCAGAGGCTTGGAGGAAGGACTTAGCTGGTTACTCCTGGAGCCAGGGTTCACCCTGGGGAGCAGCAGGTGATGGGCTGGGGAGCATTAGGTGGGGCCAAATCACTGAGGGGCTGGCAGGAACTTGGACATGAACTGGTAGGAGGTTCCTAGAGGGTCTTGGCAGAGGAGGTTTGCTGCATGAGTCACTGCCAGAAACAGAAACTTGAGGGCGGAGTGTGCTCCCCACATCTCCCAGCCCCCTGCGGCCAACAGAGCCAGGCACCTCGTAGCCAGTGGGCCGCAGGTCTGAATGTCACCTCCACCAGTGGTCTCCCTTCACTCTTTGTGACAAGTGTGGCATGAGCTAAGATGGTGTCTTTGCCAGATCTGAGCTGCTTGGATCCCTGGGGACAGCTGTCCTAGAGTCATGCAAATTTTTGTGAATAAGAATCAAGCATGTATATACTAATGAGGCCACTGGGATGACGGGCTTCAGTTACCAGGGTACAAGTCCAGCCTCTCCTGACTAATAAAAGGCCCTGAGTAACTAAGAGCGGGAGGCTGAGGGGACTCGGGTCAGGCAAAGGGTGGAGGTGGGAAGAAAGAAAGGGTTAGGAGAGAGAGGTGTCTAGAGATGTTAGCAGAGGGGAGGATGAAATAGATGAAGGTATTAAAGAGGCTGATGAGTTCAGTGAGGCCAATGCCTGAGAGAGGCTAGACCAGGGCTGGAGTGGGGAGGGAAGCTGGCTCTGATGGCAAGTGAGTGACTCCAGTTTTGTGAGGCTGGTGAAGAAATCCGGAAGGAAGGTCAGGAAGCAGTGGCAAGCGTGGGAGCAGGCGAACAGGTGAGCGGCACACCCTTCTCCTCCGGGCCTTTCTCTGATGACACTGGCCACCCCTGCTCTGTGGGCCAGCTGCTGGCATGGGGCAGGGGGGTGGGGACTCTCAGGCAGTCTTCTCTTGTCCCAAGGTCAACAGCAGCAACCCCCAAAGGCCTTGCTAGACATGATTTAATTCTGTTATCACAGCAGCCCTGGGAAGTGGTTTACAGGGTTTACAGAGAAAGAAATGGGCTCAGAGGAGGGGAAGCCACAGGTCGTTGGAGCCGGCTGGAGCTGGATGGGCTACAGCCTGCCAGACCTCCAACTCCCAGAGCAAGGGCCACTCCCCGCCCCCCACCCAGGGGTCCTCTCCCACACACAAGTGAGGCCACATCCCAGTCCCCCAAAGCCGGAGCCGGCCCAGGAAGGGTGAAGAATCGAGGAGGGCATGCTGCCAGTTGTGTGCCTTCTGCTGGCATTCACCACCCAGTGAGCTCTTGTTCGAGAAGCAGGTGCTTCTCCAAAGCCCCGAGGCTACCAGAGGACATTGTCACCACACCCCAGTAGCAGCTGGCACCATTCAATCATACCAACACCCAGACTGCCCAGCAAATACACTTAGGAAAACTACTCCTTGAAAATATATACATAGCAAAACATTTCTTGCCCCTATGAAACAAGTCACAACCCTATCACTGAGTTCTGAGCAAAAGTTTTTGAGTGAGACTTCCAAGAAACTTCCTCCAAAGACAGATGAACAATTGGTATGGGTTTGTTTGTTTTTTTTTAATCCTACTCTCTTCTTCCTACTTCCTGCCTGGAACTCAGACTTGATGGCTGGAGCTCCTGCACACATCTTAGACCATGAAGTCTAAGAAAGCCACATGTTAAGGAGGGTAAAACAAAAGTACCTAAGAAGTCTAAGTCTCTAACGTCCCTTGGTATTGCCCTCCCAGCAGCAGAATGCCCAGCTCTAGATTCCTGTGTGAAAAAACAAGCTCCTAATTGGAGTCAGTGTCCACAGTCAAGTCTCTTGGTAGCAGCCAGACATAATCCAACATTGGTTATGGTGGCTGATTCGGCCGCTACCCCAGGCTCCTAATTCTTTAACCACGAAACAACAACACTCACATCTGCTTGATGGCATTTCAAATTGGGAGAGAGATCATGGATTTTCAACCTACCATGGGAGAATTTTTAAAATAATGATCCAGAACTGGGGAAAGATCTTCTGATGAAAAACCAGAAGTCTTGAAATAAAGAATTGATCATCTTAACCTCATCAAAATGAAAAAAATTTCTTAGTGGCAAAAATCATCTCTGTCAAGATAGGCTAGTTATGCTACAGCGAGAAAAAAGCCAAAGTCTTAGTAGCATCAAACAACAAAGGATTCTTTCTTGCCCATGCAAGCTCTGTGTTCTCTCACAGACTGGCCGGGGTTTCAGCTCCCATGTTGTCACTACTGCCACCTTCACTTTGGGTTCCTCGGCTGGAGGCATAGCCATCATCTGCTGGCGCCAATTACCATAGCAGCAGGAAAGAGAATGTGTGAAGCACTGGCAATTCAGACTTCAGCCCAGAGTGACAAACATGTCTCTGCCCACATTTAATTGGCCAAAGCAAGTCACACAGCTACCCCTGGTCAGTGGGGAGGAGGGACCGGCGGGGAGCAATATATAACACCTTCTCAGAGAGAAAACCTTTTGCATGCTTGTGAACAGTAATCTACAAAAGCAACAGGGTTAGCCCATCGGAAGCACTTTTAGACATTCATCTTACAGACAAAGAGCTAATTTCTCTGGTAAATAAAAAGCATCCACAAATCATCAAGAAAATAATCACAACCAGTCGAAAAATGGGCAGAAGGTACAAACATTTTACGGAAAAGAGAATTAAGGATGCTTTCATTCACTCATAATAAGAAAACTGCAAATTTAAAATCGCACGTTTTTCACCCATTGGATTGGTGAAGGTGTGGGCGAACTAACCCACTCATACCTGGCGGATGGGCAGTGAAATGGTATCACTCTGTGGAAGGCAATTTGGCATCAGGTGTCAAGGTTTAAAGTTCACAGACCTTTTGATGAGGTTCTTTTACTTTTAGAAATGTATCCTATGGATGAGCTCAACACAAGGGATACGGTATTATTTTTTAAAGATTTTATTTATTAGAGAGAGAGAACACAAGCTGGGGGAGGGGTAAAGGGAGAGAGAGAAGCAGACCCCCCAGGGAGCAGGGACCCCCGACTTGGGGCTCCATCCCAGGACCCAGAGATCATGTCCTGAGCCAAAGGCAGACAGACGTCCAACTGACTGAGCTACCCAGGTGCCCCAGGACATGGTATTTCTTCAAGGTTTTTCATTGCATTGTTTGTAATAATAAATGATGGGGGAAAACTAAATGTCTTTTAATAGGAAATTGATGAAATAAATTATTCAAATTAAATAAATTATTTCCTTCCATCCAAGGGAGTACTACACATTTATAAAAAGAATAAAAAGTTATTTTTGTAATGATATGGAATAATCTGCAAGATTTAAGGTTAAGTGAATAAAGAAAGGTGCTGAACAGTGTGTATTATATGTCACTATTTGTGTAAAAAAAGGAAGAACACATATTCATAATTGTTCATATATGCTAGAAATGTCTGACAAAATACACTTAAACTGGGAAATACTGGTTGCCTCTGAGGAAAGAATAGGAATTCTTCTGTACCTTTTAAATTGTGAAATAATATGGATGTGTATTGTCTAATCTAACAATAAAATTAAAAACTAAAAGTAGAAAGAGCTGACCTAGCCATTCCAGTCCTAGGTATATACCCTAAGGGAATAACACACATCCACACAAAAACTTGTGCGCGAATATTTGTAGCAGCATTATTCATAACAGCAAAAGACAGAAACAACCCAACTGTCAGCTGATGAACGTATAAACAAAATGTGGTATAGCTATACAACTGATCATTATTCGACCATAAAAATGAATGAATTGCTCTCAAATCAATGTCGTACATCACATCCATGAGAGGAAGGATAAGGACCACATGATCATTTTAATAGATGCAGAAAAAGCATGTGACAAAGTTCAACATCCATTCATGATAAAAGCCCTCAACAAAGCAGGTTCGAGGGAACACACCTCAGCATTATTAGGCTACAACACGGAGCTAAGAGTATGATGCTAAGTGAACTAAGTCAGTCAGAGAAAGACAAATGCCATATGATTTCACTCATATGTGGAATTTAAGAAACAAAACAAAGGCGCAAAGGAAAAACAAAGTGAGAAAGAGATAAACTAAGAAGAAGACTCTTGATAGAGAACAAATTGATGGCTACCAGGGCGGGAGGCAGGTGGGGATGGGTGAAACAGGTGAGGGGATTTAAAAAAAAAAAATGGGGGCGCCTGGGTGGCTCAGTGGGTTAAGCCTCTGCCTTCGGCTCAGGTCATGATCCCAGGTCCTGGGTTCGAGCCCCACATCGGGCTTTCTGCTCAGCGGGGAGCCTGCTTCCTCCTCTCTCTCTGCCTGCCTCTCTGCCTACTTGTGATTTCTCTCTGTCAAATAAATAAATAAAATCTTTAAATAAATAAATAAATAAATAAATAAATGGAACGAATTATTGATCCATGCTAAAACCTGGATGAACTTTGAAAAAATTATGCTAAAGGAAAGAAGTCAAACACAAAAAAAGCCACATATTGGATGATTCCGTTTAAATGAAACTTCTAGAATGGGCAAATCTAGAGAGACAGGAAATAGATTTGTGGTTGCCTGGGGTGGAGGGCAGGTTTGAGGGGGAAATGGGCAGTGACTACTAATGGGTGCCATATTTCCTTTTAGAGTGATGGAAATATTCCAAAATTGATTGGGGTGATGTTTGCACAACTCTGTGAATATACTAAAAACCATTGGATTTCACACTTCAGATGGGCGAGTTGTATGCTGTGTGAGTTAGATCTCAATAAACCTGTTTTTTTTTTAAGGGAGAGAAAAAAAAACAGCCTATGAGACAAATGCCTAAGGACACATGTCACTATATCTGCTGTGACTCACTTTTTCAGGCTTTGTGCAAATAGTTCATTCATAAAGCCTCAAAAGAAATCCCACAGGACAGCTGTCATTCTAGGTCGTAGACTTCCGTGCAGGTAGCTTCGTTGGGAAGTGATCCTGGAGAAGCCATGGTGGGAAGAGAGAAACAGGGAAGGAGAAAGGCCAACCCAAAGGTAAATGAGCTGGTTACGGGTAGAGGCAACCGAGGCTCAGTCCCTCCAGGGAACCCCTGCGAACCATGCAAAACGCACCACGACAGGGGAGGAATGGTAGAGAGAATCGAAGCGGGTAGCAAGTGAAGCCAGGCACTACGTGGCCACGTCCGCTGTGGCTACCAGAGGTGCCACAGCAGCAGAACAGCAGGCCGAGAGCGGAGGATGCGGTGGGCAGCCTGCGAGCCCCTCTGGAGCCCTCACTCCTCGCTCCGCAGAGCTCTCTCTCTTACGTGGTTCTCCGGCCTCTGCTCAGAGAGCCTCAGCACCATTTCCAAAACCCAGACCCGTCCTCAAACAGCAAATACCACCTGCCTTTGTGGATTCTCAAAGGCTTTGGCTGAAGGCCACTGGATGCACCAGAGGCGTTGTTTTTGTTTTTTTAAAGATTTTATTTATTTATTTGTCAGAGAGAGAGAGGGAGAGAGAGCGAGCACAGGCAGACAGAATGGCAGGCAGAGGCAGAGGGAGAAGCAGGCTCCCGGATGAGCAAGGAGCCCGATGTGGGACTCCGATCCCAGGACGCTGGGATCATGACCCGAGCCGAAGGCAGCTGCTTAACCAGCTGAGCCACGCAGGCGTCCCTGTTTTTTGTTTTTTTTTTTTTAAAACAGGAGCATCCAGAGCCAGGCCTGGGACATGGAGAGCCACAAGGCTGTGCACTGCTGTTAGGTCAATAGTGAGGGGAGACTGTAAAGCAAGGTGTCTCCTCGCTGTAAAGGGGCTCTGAGGGCAGTGTCCTCAGAGAGTCTGAGAGGCGTGCTGAGTCACGGGGGCCTTGCTGGCATATGTGTGATGCCTTAGATGTGGGCATTTTTCATGGGACAACAGGCATTCAAATGTAGAGCATGATAATACATAGGCAGCATGTGAGGAAAGTAAGGGGCAGGGCAAATACTCAGCCTCTCCCCAGCCAGTCTCTCCTCTATGCAGGTTCTGTGGCACTTTCCAGTGTCTTAAAGGAAGCCTAGAGGCTGACTTCATCCCCCCTCACTGGGATGCCAGGGAGACAGTGCTCTTCATGCCACAGCCCCCTGTGCCCGCAGCTGACGATGCCCAGGGGAGGCTGCCCACACCCCCCACCCGTGCTTGCAGGAGGGGTGATGGCCTTATGAAGCAGGGGACACATTCCTTGTGAACCAAGCTGCCCCCGACACTCAGACCAAAGTTCTGAGACAGAAGGGGACTGACCAGGCCCCAGCTAATGTCATCGCCCCAGTGGGACGCCCTCTTAGGAACAGCACAGCCCTATGAACCCCCTAGGCCCCATCACTCTGTTCATTAGCCAGCCACCCTCAGGTACAAGCTGCTCTCAGGGTAAGGGTCCCCCTTACCTCCAAAACCTAGAGCCACCTTTTTCTCATCTGCTTAAAGTTCAACAACTCCAGTGGGGGCCGGTGGGGGAACGGAGCTGCTTTTCCCTAAACACTCCATCCCCATAAGCCTGGGTCGCTCCTCTTCTGAACTAATGGAGAAGGTGATGTAGAGACAGACGCAGAGATGGGAGTGATGTGGCCACAAGCCAAGGAACACATGGAGCCCCCAGAAGCTAGAGGAGGGAGGCAAAGACCCTGCCCTAAAGCCTTCCGAGGGAGCATGGCTCGGCCACCACTTTGCTTTCAGACCTCTGGTCTCCTTTCTGTGAGAGACTTGGCTTCTGTGCTATTAAGGCACCAGTGCGTGGTAATTTGTCACGGCAGTCTGAGGAAATGACTACAGCCCCCTTACTGAAGAACCCCCCCCCCCAAATAAAAAGTGCTTCTATGCGTGAGCATGGCTGGCTGGTGAGACACACACACGGATCACTGAAAGCCTCGATGCCCAAAACTCGGGCTCCTATGTGCCTCAGAGTTCTGGTGAGCACATGAAGACACCCGCCAAATGTGGCTCGCCTCCGATTTACTCAAAGGTTCTCAGGAGAAAGTTCAGTGATTTGACTGGAAAGTAATTTAAAACAAAGAAGCACACACAGTGAAGAGCGGCGGGGCGGGGAGCGGGGGAGGCCCGAAATTTTTTCAGATAAGAAAGTTGCTTCGAGGGGTGCCTGGGTGGCTCAGTGGGTTAAAGCCTCTGCCTTTGGCTCAGGTCATGATCCTAGGGTCCTGGAATCGAGCCCCGTGTCGGGCTCTCTGCTCGGCAGGGAGCCTGCTTCCTTCTCTCTGTCTGCCTGCTTCTCTGCCTACTTGTGATCTCCGTCTGTCAAATGAATAAATAAAATCTTTTTTTTGAAAAAGTTGCTTCGATGGAAAGCTGTGGTTATTTGGGGCTCCGCTCCTAGACGTCCCTGTGATCCCTATCGCCTGGGATGTCCACCTTCACCCCTGTGGACAGAGATCTCCCCCAGCAGGAAATCCCGAGTGACAGGAGGTGACTCTGCAGATATCCCACGAGGAGGCTCAGTTCCTGGAACCTGTTGGGCTTCCCAGAAGCTGTTCCTCAGCCTGAAGGCTCTCAGGGAGGTGCCCTGAGGGGAGGCGGATCTGGCCATGGACCCTGGACGGGGCAGAATAGAAGCTCATATGACTCCCAGCCCTGACCCCAAGCTCCTGAGAAAACTGCCTTAACCTGGTGGTGTCTGGTGGTCTGCTCTGTACAAGGAGCCCCCACCCCCAGCCCAGGCTGGCCTAAGGAAGCCTGAGGCTCCAGCAAGGCCGTCCCCACCATGCCACCAGGAGGACTCCTTTCCATGGTGGGGGTGAGGAGACCAGGCTGGCAGGGAAACTGTCTTTCCTAGGATGGACAGAGGGGACAAGTTGCCTCAGATTGGGAGAACAAGAGAAGCCCCCTGTCCGACACAGGTGTCCTGACGACTTTGGGGGCTCAGAGCCCCCACTCCAAGCACTGACCCCGAGGCCTCAGAGCTGAACGGAGGGCAGGAGGCAGCGAGGGTCACAGGCCAAGGCCCCTCCACCCACTCCTCCCTCCAGGTCTGCACTCGGAGGGAGGCCGCTTGGAGGCTGGCGCCAGGCTCTGGAGTATAAATGTGACATCTGAAGAGTGGGAGTCATCGGCCGTGTTTTATGGTGTTAATGTGATGTGGGCAGGATTAGCAACTCCCCGAATTGTTCTCTGGAATACAGCAAGTGAAGGCAGAACGGGTCTCCTCCCTCCCTCCTGCCACTCAACTTGGGATTTGATTAAAAGCATCTTCCTGGCAAGGACGACAGAATTGCCTGACTTGCCTGTGGCCCCAGTGCCTGCGGTGGGGGTAAGGGAGGGCGGGGGGAGGGCACTGGCCCTCTCTGCCCAGCCTCCTTGCCTTTCTCCCTGGAGCTGGAGGTGCCACCAGCACCCCAAACTTCTCCCTGTACACCTGCCCTCCCCACAGACCTGAGCCCCAGATGCCTCTCCTGTCCTTGCCGTCCTCTCCCTCACTCCCCATCCTTTCGGCACAGGCCCCTCTGGGCATCTCTGTCTCCCTCCAGCACAGGATCCTGTGATTACTTCCACTACCTGGGCAGGTAGGGACTAACCCTCCCACACACACCACAAGGGCTGTCCTCTCTGATCTGAGCGTTCCTGCTCGGCTCTGGAAGCTGCGTGGCTCTCACACTCAAAAAACCAGGACAGAGAGGAAGGGCCTCAGGAGACCTGGCCAGGCTGCATTTCTCTGGTCCCACCAATAGAGAGAGGAGCTGGGGGGCCACGAGGGGCCTGTAAGGTCATCCAGCTCAGAGGCTCAAGGTTAGCAGCCTGGAGACTACAAACAGGCCCCTGGGAAACTACCATTTTCACACTGCTGGTAGGTTTGGTGATGGCTTTCCTTGTTCTTCCTGTATTTGAAGACCTTCCAGTCAGATATTCCCCCTTGCCCCTCCTGCACGGCCCCCAAGGCCCCAGCCTATTCCCCTTCTCACTACAGTGTCTCCTCAGCCCCTCGCTTACCCCCATGGCATCACCTTTCCCTTCAGTTGTGTCCTTCCAGCTGGGCTGCCCAGTGCCCAGTTCCTCTGTGGGCCACACAGCTGGTCTCCTCTGAGCACAACCTTCTTTGTCTCACCCTTGGTCTTGTGGGGAGGAATGCCCCGGTCTTTCCTAGAGGTAAAACTCCAAGCCTGCTCAGTCTGTGCCATGAGGAGGCCTCCCTGTGGAGGCAGGTGCATGAAGGCAAGCCAAGGATGTGTACACATGTCTGATGGCGTGGGCACCCCAACACATGTATTCGGCCTCAGCTTTCTAGATAGTGGAGACTAATCCCCAAGAGAAGTTTCCAGAATCCAGTCATGCTGTGCCTCAGCCTTGTCTACACCACGTCCAGAATGGCTACACGGAACTGAGCAGGCACCACGGCCTGGGCACCTAAGCTAAGGGGCTTTACATGTACCATTTTATTTACTACTTGCAACCACCCAACATTTTACAGGATAAGAAACTGAGCAGCTCGATTCAAGGTAACAGAAAGCAACTGACCAACTAAGACTCTGCACCAGGTTTATCCGAGTCCACAGCTCACGGTCAAATACGTTTGCTTGAGGCACGCTGGGCATACGCCCGGGGCAGTGAGCAAAGTGTCCACAGATGGTTTCCTTCCAACTCTTCCCATTAAAAAATTCTTTTTTTTTTTTCACGTTTTATTGTGGAAAATTTCAGAAGCTGGTAAAATGAGCCCCCATGTACCATTAGCTAGCTTCAAAACTTACCAACATTTTGCTAATCTCGTTTCATCTATTCTCCCAGACACAGATTTTTTTTCTGCAGTATTTTAAAGCAAATCTCAGACATCATTTCATTTCACCTGCAAAGCCTTCAATCTGTACCTCTAGCAGATAAGGACTTCTTTTCCTTTCTCCTAATTACCATACCATTAACACGCCTAACAAAATTAGCAATGGCTCCATAGCATTATCTAACACTCAATCTAGGTTTCCCCAATTGCCTCAAAAACGACTTTTTACAGCTGGTTGGTTCAAGTCAGGATGCAAACAAGGCCAGTCCATTGCCTTTGGCCAATGTCTCTTGAGCCTTCCCAGTCATTAACTGTCCCCCACACACTCCCACCCACGACCCTGACCTTATTCAAGCAGGCCGCCTGTCCTGTAGAGTGTCCCACATTCTGACCAATGGATCCCATCCTCACTGTGTCCAACCTCCTCTTCAATCCCTGAGAGAGATCATCTCCAAAGTATCAAATAGGTCACACTGCTCTCTGGATTAAAATCCCTCCGTTGGCTCCTTGTTGTCCTGGAAAGTAAATCCACACCCCTTTCTTGGTCCACAGGGACCTGCCATGTAATTTGGCTCCGGGTTCCCTCTCGGTTTCACCTCCCTCCCTTTCGCCTCCTCCTGCCCCAGTCCCATTGGCTCCCTTTCCTGCCTTTGCCACCTGGGGGCCAGTGCAGACATGGTTCCTTCTTGCCAAAACGCTCCTGGGGCCAGTGCAGACATGGTTCCTTCTTGCCAAAACGCTTCCCCTCCGCTCCGCCACCAGCCAGCCCTTCCTCACCCTCCTGAGATTGGCCTGCCCTGGCCACCCTCCCCCAGTGGCTCCCGCCTCCGTCTTTTTGGTGACGGAGAATCTGCAGTTCTTTTTGCTATTCGTTTCCTTGATTTTTAACAGCCTCCTCCCTCCTCTGCCATCCAGAAGGCAGGCTTTCTGCGGGCAAGGCTGTGTCTGAGGCCTAGAACAGGGCTCAGCACATAATAGATGCTCAAATAGTTGATAGCTGATGGGACTAACGGAAGGGAGGGAAGGAGAGAGAAAAGGGTGATCTTTCAAAGAATTCACAGTCTGGTTGGAGAGGCAGGAAAACAATGAGAATGCAAGCCCTTTTGATCAATCAGTCAATATCTATTAAGCACTGACTAATAACCTCCACACGTTTCCAGGCACGGAGGGGATATATTGGGTGTTGACAGCACTCAGTTCACCGATAACCAGGTGCACGCTCTCAGTCTGGGTGGGAGTATTCGCTTAAGGCTTCATGGGGGAGGAAGTCCTGAACTGATCGTCCATCAGCAAAACTCCCTCGGGCTTCCACGACACCCTGGGTTCCAAAGGATGCCTGGGAGGCAGGCCAGGCCAGGCCAATGTGATGCTGAAAACAAATGAGTACATCTGAGAGACAGAGTCCCATGGCCAACAGGGGACAGAATTGGGACAGGAGCTCACAGGTTGTCACTCCGCCCTTCCCTACTGGGCAGGCAGGTGTAGTGAGGAGGGCAGAAGCAGGGAAGGGGGCGGGAACCACTTGGGCGAAGGGCAGGTGGACGCATGAGCAGAGGCCAGGGAAGGTGATTCGGGAGTCCAGAACTGTGTTCCCAGCCCAGAACTGTGGAATCCCAGGGAGAGACACTCTCCTTTGAGCCTGCACCATCAGGTGGCGCATCTCATTATCTGGCCTGGGGTCTGGAGCCTAAGAGAAAGAGGAGAGCCCCCGTGCTTGGCCCCGTGCTGCAGCTTCTGGAATCTCCACGCGCTGGACCTCGGGCTCCCTACTTTATGGCTTAGTTATTTTTAATTTAGACAAAAGACCTCACTTGGCCCTTTATGGTCTCATCCAGTGGAGTTTTTTGTCTTTTTACCAGTGCTGTCTGTTTTTACTGTTTTGATCTCTACTATTTATTAAGTAATCCTTTTGCCTTTTTTTTTTTTTATTCCTCATCTCATTAATTTTACTTCTTTTTTCTCCTTTAAAGTGCAAATGGAGAGGTGGCAGCATCATCAAGATGAGGCCATGAAGGAGTCTAATGAGACCTGGGACCCCAGAGCATGCGTCCTGGCTTAAGATGTGGTCCCCCAGGAAAGACCGATGTTCCCATTTTAAAATGACCTGTTTTGGCAGCACAAAGATTCACAGGGCCAATGACCCTCACAGGAGAAGATAAGATTAGCCCCTCCACAGGCCAGAGAACTTACTGGAACACAGGGCCTTTTAATTTATTTCTGGAAGGGTAAGTGACATCATGATGAATCCATTTTGAAATGAAGACACTTGATTAAACCTTTAGCTTATTCTTATTGTCAACTACGTGCAAAGCAGACTGCCCACCCCAGCCCCAAACCCCACCCCAGGGCTGAGGTGAGAGGCAAAAGTCTCCACAGCAAACATTTCTGGGTAATATGGGACAGACCTACTACCTTTCGGCACAGGTGCATCAAAACGTCTCCTGTCCCCCACCTGAGGAGTTCAAATGTCCTTCCATTCTCATGTTTGGAGTTTTATTTGGACATGTGGGCACCTTTGAAAAACACGGTGTTGGCTCTGCTTTGAAATTTACATAAATGGTTTCACGCTACCAATTCCATTCTGTCTCTTACAATTCCTCCCTCTGGGTTGCTTGCTAGATCTCCCCAAGTTGCTCAACGCAGACACAGTTCATTACCGCTGACTGCCCCGCGGTATTCCATCATCCGCTGAGGCCACATTTTCTCTAAGCGCCCCCCATCCCACCCCGCCCTGTGAAGGATGCCGGGCTGGCACAGATCCCGACCACAGCTCACACCTCCTTGCACGTGTCTCCCGTGCACCTGCTAGAGACTCCACGAAGCTGTACACCCATAGCGTGTGAGGGGCAGTGATGGGGTATCAGACCCTCCGTACCAAGGTCAGCGGGTTTCTCTGTGCATGACTTACACTTTCCGTCAGTAGGAACCGAAGGCTTTCTCTTTCCTGTGGCCTCACAGATTTCCTAATTTTTGCCAATCTTGCGGGGGGGGGGGGGGGGGAGGTTGGTAAAATGATACCTTCTTATTTTAATTTGTGTTAAATTAAGCAATTTTATTTTATTTTACTTATTTATTTGACAGAGAGGGAGATCACAAGTAGGCAGAGAGGCAGGCAGAGAGAGAGGGAGAAGCAGTCTCCCTGCTGAGCAGAGAGCCCAATTCGGGGCTTGATCCCAGGACCCTGAGATCATGACCTGAGCCAAAGGCAGAGGCTTAATGCACTGAGCCACCCAGGCGCCCCAAGCAACTTTTTGTATAGCTATTAGCACTTCAAATGGCCACTTCTATAAACGGCCTGTTTATATCCCACTTCCCTTTTTTTCTTTTAGATACTTGTGTTTTTCTTATGGATCTGCAGTTTTTTGCATATGCTGGATATTAAACATTTGTCAGTTGTCGACTTCCAAAAAATATCTACTCCCAGTCTGCTACTCCTCTGTTAACTTTGTTTATACTGTTTTTTTTTTAACTCTCTAACGTCGATGTGATCAAATCTTTTTATTTTGTGCTTTATGCTTTGTGTCTGGTTATTTTTTAAATCGTTTCAAAGAAATGCTCACTTTAAGGTTCAGAGGTTTTTTTTTTAACACATTTTCTTCCATTTGTGTTTATAACTTTACTTTTCACATTTAGGTCTTTCTCTACTTGGAAATTTTTTAAAAATCTAGTGTTGAGTACCAATCCAACTTAATTCATTTCCAAAACAGTGAAGCATCTTTTTTTCTGATGACTTTTACAAAATAATTCATCTCTTACCGATTCGTTACCCCACCTCTCTCTCATAGGGAGTTCCCTTATAGTTTTTTTTTTTTAATTTAGACTTGTTTTTATTCAGTTTATTTATGTGTGTCTAGGTCTGTTTCTGGTCCCTTACTCTGTTCCGTTGGCTTATTTGTCTGTCTCTATGCCAGTAACACACTGCTTTTATTATTACACTTTTATTGTAATCGGTTTATCAGCAGAACAAATGTTGCTTCTTTGTTGCTTCTTTTTTAATTGGATTAGCTATTTGTGGATCTCGATTCTTCAATAGAAATTTTATACTCACTTTGTTTAATTCCCCAAAAATTCCTGCTGGAATTTACTTGAATGTAGAAATTAATTTGGGGCTAATAGACATCTTTCCAAAATTAAGTCATTCCAAACATGGATATAGTATTTCTTTTTTTTTTTTAAAGATTTTTATTTATTTATTTGACAGAGATCACAAGCAGGCAGAGAGGCAGGTAGAGAGAGAGGAGGAAGCAGGCTCCCTGTCGAGCAGAGAGCCCGATGCGGGGCTCGATTCCAGGACCCTGAGATCATGACCTGAGCCGAAGGCAGCGGCTTAACCCACTGAGCCACCCAGGCGCCCCTATAGTATTTCTTTTTATTTAGGCCTCTCATTTAATGGTTTTCGTAAAGTTTAATGCTTTTTTTTTTTTTTCCTCCTTGGTGGTCTTGGGCCTTTGTTGTTAATGCTTGAGGCCTTTGTGATTTTCAGGGCTATTATCTGGATACAGGTCTGCTATCCTCTCTGGTGACCCTAGGAGAGGCCTGGAAATGTGTCTGTGCTGTTGCAAAATTGCAAGAAAGTAGAGTATTTTAACCACAATCAGTCCAGACTGCGTTATCTCCATCCCAGCTTCCCCTCCACGGCAACACGGGGCAGGGGGGTGGGGGTAAGGATATCTGTTCGAGCTAGCGTCTTCATTTTCTTCAGATATATACCCAGTAGTGGAATCACTGGATCATAGGGTGGTTTATTATGAACTTTTTGAGGAGCCTCCAGTAATACTGTTTTCCACAGCAGCTGCACCAGTTTTCACTCCCACCAACAGCACACGAGACATCCTTTCCCTCCACATCCTATTAGTCTGTTCAGGCCTTTTGTTTCTCTTGTGTTGATTTCACCATTATTTTCCAGAAATTTGCACATTTCATAAAGGGCCAACTGTATATATATTTGTATATACACTATATTGTGCTAATATTGTATTTATATTTTAAAATCTTAGTTCTACCTCACGGTCTTTCTTCCTGCCCCTGGGAGAGGACCCTTGGCTCTCACCCTCCAAGGCTCTACAGAGTTGAATTAATTCTGCAGTGTATTTTAAAATCTGCTCTCTTGTTTTCTTGATGTTTATTTTATGGGTCTTTTAAAGGATGTTCATTTTGTCTTTTCAGGGAATTTTCTGTTTTTAGTACTCATTTATACTGTTTTTGCTGTTCTTGGCATCATTCTTCATTTCACTGATTTCTTTTCTAATCTTATTTTCTACTTGCTTGGGCTTTCTCTTCTGCTTGTTTTTTGTTTTTTGTTTTTTTTCCCTCCTTTTGATTTGAATACGTGACTCATTTGTTTTCAGCCCTTCTTCTTTCCTGACAGATGTATTTAAGCTATAAATTTTCCTCACGGGACTGCTTTAGCTGTAGTACATAAATTTTGACAGGTAGAGCTTTCTTTGACATTTAATTCTAAGTAATTCATCATTTCCCTTAAAACTTTCTTTTTAGTCCAAGGGCTATTTGGCAACATGTTCTTATTTTTCCCACATGTGGGATATTTGGGCTATTTTAGTTTTGTTTTGTTTTTTTCTAAGATATTATTTATTTGAGAGAGAGGGAGAGAGAGCATGAGCAGGGGAAAGGCAGAGGGAGAGGCAGACTCCCCACTGAGCAGGGAGCCTGATGCATGACTCAGTCCCAGGCCCCCAGGAACATGACCTGAGCCAAAGGCAGATGCCTTAACGGACTAAGCCAAGCAGGTGCCCCTGAGCTATTTTGGTTTGGTTTGGTTTTGGTCTCTTCCCACCTCTTTTCTCTCCTGAGTGCTATCATGTTGACATGATCTGGATTTTATTTCCAGATTGTGCCACAGAGTCATCATTTATATAAGCAACAGTAAAATCTAATAAATTCTTTTGCACTATTTGTCTTATATCTGCTTCTTAGATTCGCTCTTTTTTTATTTGCTGGAATACATTCTGCATACTTCTTTATGCCTGAGGATATCTTTATTTTGCCCCCCACATTTAAATATTTAGCTACATAGAGACTTAAACAGTTTCTAGCTATCACCTAATTGTCATCTCATTGTCACTATGATTCCTCCTTATTTATAGGTGATCTGCATGGAAGTTTTCTCTCTGAGATGCACTTAAATGTCTCCCTGGGGCACCTGGGTGGCTCAGTGGGTTAGGCCGCTGCCTTCAGCTCAGGTCATGATCTCAGGGTCCTGGGATCGAGTCCCACGTCGGGCTCTCTGCTCAGCAGGGAGCCTGCTTCCCTTCCTCTCTCTCTGCCTGCCTCTCTGCCTACTTGTGATCTCTCTCTGTCAAATAAATAAATAAAATCTTTAAAAAAAAAAAAAAGAAAAAAAGAAAAATGTCTCCCTAATTGGTCTGTGAATGAGGTTTTTCTTCTTCACCTTGTTCAGCATTGTCTTAACCCCTTCCCCTCTGAAGGTATATATGTCCTTTTAATTCGGGGAAAAGTTAAGTTACTGTCTCTTTCAACATTTTCTCCTTTCTATGTATGCTTTTTTTTTTCTTCTCCATCAGAGACACCTATTAATGACTGTATTCCCATCCTCCATGTCTTAATGTTCCCACAGCGTTTCTCTCTATCCCTGGGAGAGATCCTTGAGATGTAATTATCCTTGGAAGCTCCACAGAGTTGGGTTTAGTTGGTCCAGAAGGGTAACTGGGCTGCAGGGAAGAAGAGCTTCAGCCCCAGAGTTCCCTCCTGCAACCCCCTTGGCCCTGACAAGAGTAAGGAGGGAGTGGTTCCCACTCATCCTCCTCCCCACGGGCTGGGCCAGATGCCAGTGCAGGAGGCACAAGGAGCCACCACTGTGCCTGTCCCTCCATTGTCAGGAGAGACTTGGGCAGGACAGCAGCACAACCCTCACTAGGCTCACCGCTGCAGCAGACTTCATAAGTTTGCAAAGGGTTTTCCCACCCTCTGTCTCTTACCATGACGGCTCTCTGAAGTGAGTAGGCAAAGGATTGTTCCTTCCTATTGTGTCGACAAGGGCACTGAGGTCCAGCGAGGTAAAGTCATACACTAAAGGCTGCCCCACGACCCCAAATTGGTGGTCTACAAGGACTACCCTCTACTACCTCATGCTGACAAATTGTGGTTACAGGGGTGTACATGCACAGAAACGCATTCACATGTGGATGTCTATTAGGAGTTTAAATGTCCATGGTGTAGACCTTCCTGGGCACAAGAAGCCAGTGTGAATGCCTTATGCAGGGGGAGCTGTCTCCTGAAGCCGGCCCCCACGGCTCCCAACTCTGTTGCCTGGGAGTTCTAGTCACGCCCATTATCGATGGTCTGGTCCTTGTCAAGTACTCTCTCCACCCCTCCCAACCTCCCCCTCCGGAAGAGGTCCTCGTCCTGGGCTGAGATCACCAACACACCATTCTTGCTGCCAGCAGAGCTCTGTAGGCACGGGCAGCTGCCCCATCCCACAGAAGCTATCCCGATCACACCGCCGCGTGTCGGGCCCCTGCCCTCAGCTCCAGCCTCTCGTCCTTTCCTCAACACAGACAGCAGGAAGTTCACCTTGGATCTGACATGCATCTCTCCTAAAGAAACAGCCCCTTGTCTCCATCTGAATTCACCAGGATGCCCCCCCACTCCCACCCTGGAGCCCTCATCTCCTGCCAGCCCAGGATGGGCCCTTTGCCCATCAGGAGAGAACAAGGCTCATTCCCCTCCAGGCGGGGTTCAGGGGTTCGGGAGATGCCTTTCTTTCCTCTAACCGCTCTCTGCTCTAACACAGCCATCATCCACAGGTCACAGTAGCGAGTGGGGAGTCAGGGCTGCCGTAGTGGCTGTCAATTTTCCAGCTGGGCTTATCTGTACTTTCACATGGCGTTCTCTTGTCAGAGGAGCCGGGGGCTGTGTGTGACAACCAGACTGACTAAATGCTGCCTCCTTCCCACCCGCCCACCCCAACCCCCTCTCCTTTCACTGAGGACAGCCAAGCATCCCCTGGAAATCGCCCTGGCTTCCATGGAAGATGTTGGTCCATTGTCACCTGTCCTTAGCTGATTAGTGCCTTACTCCAAATGCCTGGGGCCATCTCTCCAGAGGGGGGGGGAAGAAGAGAGAGAGAGAGAAAGAAGACAAGTCTCATCTCCCCTGTGCCCTTTGCTGCCTGAGCTGCTGGCTCTGGGAAGCTGTGGGTGCGGGAGGCAGGAATGGAGGGAGCAGGGTGGGGAGGTGGTCCAGGTGAGGTTAGGGAAGCATGAAAAGGAAAAACCACAGAAGTCAGGAGTTTCGAGGACTGTGAGCCTAGGATCGTGGCTTCCAGATGTTGATTCCTAAGTCTTTTCCAGACATCCTGTGATCATCCTCTACATGCCATCACAACCCGTGGTGGCCTCTCCAAGCTCCGGTGGCAGGAGCGGATAAGGCAGCCTGTGTATTTTCACTGAGGCAGGAGAAAACGTGTCTTCCAGCGGGCCCTGTGGTGAATACATGGTGGTACGTACCCGAGGTCTGGGACCTCACATCCGTGAACACGAATGCACCACGCCAGACCCAAGAGCCATCAGATAAATATGTACCTTGTTGGCAAGGGGTCCTGGAAGGGAGTGTGGTTCTGTCCCTGTGAGTCCTTTTCCATGGCTGGAGGAACAGCCCAGACTTTGCTAACTCCTCAAAGGAGTCATTGGCCCCATCCCATTGTCTCCTTCCATCTTTTTCAGCAGTCCTAAGACAGCCAGTGTCCTTTTCAACTCTCCAGATAAGGAAGCTGAGGCTCAGAGGCCAGATGGCTTTCTCCAGGTAACCCCCAGCAGGCAGCAGCACCAAGACTCAGAACCAAATCTCCCAAGGGCGGCGCCAAAAATCCCACCATGACTCAAGCTAGAACCTACAGTAGCCAAAACGGTGGCCCCGGCTGAGGTGCGAGCTGCTCACTTGCCAGGTGCGCCAAGAACAGAACGGTCAGGAGCGGAGAGGTCCACCCAGCCCTCCCAAACACAAGTTCTCTGGTGCTTTTGTCTTCCTTCCCGGGCAGCCTTGAGCTGAGCCGGCTCCCGTTAGACATGGTCCCCAGTGAAAACCAGCTGGAACACCAACTCTCCCGAACACTCACCATCCACTGCCACCTGCGAGCGAGTGCTCCGGCACTCTCTCCACCCCGCCCGCATCCCCTGGGAATCCATTCAGATCTAGTCAGCAGAGCAGCAGGGAGAAGAGGATAAACCTGTATTTCTCTTCGTCTCTCTTCTTGTGAAAACAAGAGGACCCATGCAAAGCCTCATCCAATATTCACTAGGAGTCATCCTGACATGATCCCAGGAAAATAAGTCCTTTTCAAACCCATGGTTCCGGTGCTTCCTCTCCCGCGACTGAGCAGGCAGAGCGGACCGCGTTCGGGGCTCCGCAGCTGGTGGAGGCACTCGGCGGTAAGGCTTAATTATGATTCATGGAGTTGCGTTGTGGAGATGGTTTAAAGCCACTTAATTAGTGTAGGAATATACCGCCATAATTATCCTGAAATATGACCTAATTAACCTATGGAAGAGCCAGACCCACTGCTCGGGAATGCTGGAGACATTAGCAGTCTACTAATATACTCAGTCTGCTCGGGAATGCAGCATTGGGGGTACATGGGG
This sequence comes from Lutra lutra, assembly GCF_902655055.1. Classification (NCBI taxonomy): domain Eukaryota; kingdom Metazoa; phylum Chordata; class Mammalia; order Carnivora; family Mustelidae; genus Lutra; species Lutra lutra. Next base: position 15,482,632 of record NC_062287.1, on the reverse strand, counting down.
CTGGGGGGCACAGACAGAGGAGAAGAGGGTTTGCCCTGAAGGGTGATGATGTTTAAACTGTGTGAAGTAGGTAGAGAAAGGAGAAGGTATGCTATTTACTGAGCACCTATTATGAGCCAAGCAGTGTTTTAATCCAATTCTTCTCCAATCTTCGGAACAATCCTTTAGGATAGATATTAAAGTTCAGAGAGGGTCATTAACTGCCCAAGGTCACACAGTCAGGAAATAGCTGAATTGTAATTCATTCTCTAGTCAGGCTGTTCCTAAGGCCAAACTCTTCCTATTATTATTCACTGCCACAAAAGACTCAGCAGAAATGGACAAGAGAAAGAAAAGAGGCCCTTTCAACTCTCAGAAGGTCCCTCTCTCTCTGACAGTTTAGAAAAATGTAGTCATTCAAGCTTCCTGGAGGCAGGTTCGGGCTTAGAAGTATGCCGTGTAGGCTGGACACTGGAAAGCCCCAGGAATCCGAGCTCACACGGGCCACAATGGGAATGATGGCCCACCATTGAGAGCCTGCACAGCCATTCCCAGCAGTCCTGGGAGACTGCCCTATGTGCCAACTTGATTTCCCTTCCCACCCAAGTCACCAGCCCCAACCCGGGCTTTGAGTACAGCTATTGGCCCAAAGCCAGAGAAGCCGCATCTGGGATAATCCTTAACAAAGCCAGATTTGAACCCACTCCTCTCCTGAGGAGACCCCAGTGCCCAGGGTCCGCAAGGCACTAGGATCAAAGTCCAGAGCCCTCCAGGGGGAGCTCAAGAACCAGACTTCCGCCTTGAGTCTGTCTGGCCAGCAGGTCGAGGAATATTCCAACAACGTCCTCATTCTTCCCTGATCAAAGGAGCTTGGATTGAACCTGCTGTAATCATCCGTCGGGGAGTTTGCTTAAAATTCCCCTAATTACGGGAGAGCAGAAAATTGCTACGCCTCAGACTGAATAGAGAAATCGAAGGCGCCCTGCTCCCAGCTGCCTGGGGAGACAAGCCAGGATGGGAATAGAAAGGCTGGGAGAGGCGGGGGGGGCGACGATGGGTGGCAGCAATGGGAGGGAGAGCCAGGGAGTGGGAGAGGAAGGGAAGGAGCCTGCTGTGAGGGGAGTGGGTGCGTGGTAACTGGCTCAGGTGGGGCACACCACCTCCCCTGCGGAGAGAAGGGTGTGAGAATAGAAGGACAGCCACGTAAGGAAGAATTAGCCAGAAGGCTCCCTCCCATAGCTGGAGTTAGTTTCCTAAAGAGGCTGGGGGAGCCTTTGATTCTGGCTTAGTTTAGAAAGTAGATTCTGGAATGTCCTCCCTGCCAGAAGAAGGGAGGGAAAGAGCAGATGTACAGGTCAGGAAGGCAGCTGGCTGGGCGGACTGCCTCTAGGCACTCTCTCTGGGCTCTGTGCTGTTCCAGGCACACTGATGTTTCTAGAGGGAGGGAGAGGCACGAGATCCCTGCCCTTGGGGAGTCTCAGGCTGATGGAGGAGACTGACTAAGCACCATCCCCAAAAGTAAGGCTCAAAGAAACTCTACACACCCATGATCAACACACGGTGGCCTGGAACGACAGGAAGGGGATTGGAAGGTGCTGAACGGGGTGGCGTCGGAGGGGAAGGCTTGCGGGGGATGCAAATGCTGGGCAAGAGGACAAAGATGGGACAAGGGAGAGAAAAGTGTGAAGGAGCCCTACAAAGTACAAAAGGTTGTGGTTACCATTTTCTGGTGGGGGAAGCAAGGCTCAGGGAGCTGAGGTCACTCAGCTCATGAGAGGCTGAGATGGGGCTCAGGCTCAGGCTTCAGACTGCTGGCCTATGCGTCGCACCCCCATGGAGCAGAGTAACCGGGGTGGGGGCAGAAAATGGAATGCTAGAAGGAAAGCTGAGGCCCGCTCACCAGCTACTCGATGTCAAGAGTAAGGAGCCAACAATATTTCAAAGGTCTCCCCTTGCTAGCAACCGCCCCCGCATAAGCTCCCTGGGCTCCCTGCCCACGCAGTGTGGAGAAGCTGATGCTCTAGAACGCCCCCAGCCTTTCCCCAGGGACTTCTCAGCGCCTCACTCGAGTCCCTCTGTGGGCCCCTTTGGTTCTCTGAGGGCCTGGCCACCCTATCATGTCGGTCCTGCTTACAGAATGGCGGATGCACTGAGATGTGGGGCTTGCTTGCAGGCTATAGAAATCCACTCAAACCAGCGTTTAATAAAAGAGGAAGTTTACTAAAAGGACACAGGAGTGGCTCGGAGGCAGGAATGTCGTCAAGGACTGCTCTAAAGGACACAACAGCCCCACAGGAACCAGGGTTCCCACTGGCCAGCTCACCCTTCTGCTTCTCCTGGTGCATCTGGGCAGACCTCAGCCCTCAGGACGGCTTCCACAGCCCCCAAGCCCACGTGTGATAAAGAAGAGTGTGAAGAGACAGCCTCTGGGCCCTACTAACCGTACCGCGCACCCCCACCCCCCGCAATTGAACTCTGAAGGGCTCAGCTTGGCTCAGGCACTTGTTCTCATCCCATCGACCTGGGTCACAGGGTGGCTGCCGTGGGCTCACCGCTGCATGGAGCAGGCCGATTCGGCCACCACAGTGAGTCCGACGGAAACACCCAACTGTCCAGCACACTGGGGAGACTATCCCTGGGTGGGGCGTGTGCGACAGTCAGGCCTGGGGGTGCAGATCCGGGCTTCGCCATCTCAGCAGGGGCTCTCTAGGGGGTCAAGACCTCCCTCAGAAGCCGAGGGGTGAGGGACACCCAGGGGGCCTAGGAAACTGAAGGGAAAGGGGACTCAGCCTGGCCCCTGGCCCCACGGGGGCTGAGGCGTGAGGCAACGGGCCGGCCGGTGAGGGCTGGAGTCCTGGCATGGGGCCTGCTGGGAAGGCGGGCCAGCCTCCTGGGCCCCAGGGTGGTTATCTGAGGCTGGGAAACCTGTACTTTAGAAACTTGACTATTTTCATGCTGTTTGTATTTTCTGTAATTACTTCCCTTTTGTTCTCCCTCAGTATTTATGGAAGTCCTTTGTGAAAATGCCAGCGCATCCCAGCAATGCCGAGAGGAACCAGCAAAGGGGTTTGTGTCTCTTCCTGGGCTCAAGGTAAGAGAGACACATCCTGAAACCCGGGAATGGAGGTGGCAGGAACCTGGCCAGGAGGACAAGGGAGGGGCGGGAAGGGGGACAAGGACCGTAGCTGAGAGGCTCCTCTTCACCTGGCCTTTTTCCAAGCTCGCTCCCAAAGATGGGAAAGCCCTGAGCTTCCTTTGAACAAAGTCTATTGTCCTGAACTGACTGAGAAAGTGGCAGAGCTACCCACTTCCTATCTGCCCCATCCGCCAATGCCACCCCCAGGCCAGTCTTGAACGTGAACTCCTGAGGAAGCTGAGCCCCCTGCCTGCTCCTCAGGCACTGGGCAGGGACGAGACTCACACAGGGGCTAGCCCAAAAGAGGGGGCCCTGCCCTGGGACCCAGGGAATGGGAACCTGAGTCCCTGGGACAAGTTCTCCCCCGGTCCTGGTCTCCACCAGGATCCATGTCTTCCTCGAAGTTCAACTTCCCAGCACTGATATTTTGTTGGGCCCTATTTAAAAAACCCTGCATGAGCATCAGAGCCACATGAGTGTGGTGGGTGGGAAGGAAGATGGCGGGGAGTCAGGGAGGTGGGGGGGCTCAGTTTCTCCCCAGACTCAGGGTTCTTTCCTGCGTGAAGAGATGCATAAGGCTTTGGTGTTAAGAGACCAGAGGGACCACTGTGGTTTCTCTGGGGCCATAAATGAAGGTCCAGAGTGATAGAGTCATGGAGAACTCTGCCCTCTGATAGTAAGATATTTGTAAGCAAATTGTCATCAAAGCATCACTGGAAGGTCCCTGGCCCTGTTCTCCCCTCTCCCCACTGTGGCTATTCCTGGCCAGATGGATTTGCCCTGGGTGGCTGAGCAGCCCCTAGGAGTGAGGTGTCCACAGGCATAGAAGCAGCAATGACATGGGACATTAGGTGCTGATGGCTTTGCTGAGCAAGAGAACTACAAGTAAAGATACAATGGGTCCCTATGGGGGGCTGTCAGACGAGGATCCAGAACAAAGGTCCAGGAGCTGGGGGCTTAGTAAAGCAGCTGGGATGGGGAGTCAGGGAGAGGGGGGCCAGGACAGGCCTATGGGGGTGCGGCCTCCACCCCTCTCAGCAAGCCCGTCAACAACAACACGTGCCATTAACCAGGTGCCCAAGGTGCCCCCACCAGCAGGTGGGGGAGTGCCATTGTCTCACCTTTACAGATAAGATAAGGAAGGACTGGAGGTTAAGACGCTTGTCTGAAGTGTATATAAATAATGGAGGTGAAATTCAGGCTCAGCTCCACCTGGCACCAAAGTCAGGACTCAAAACCACCACCATGGGGCCCACTCTGCGCGTTCCCACACTGGGCCCACCGGTCCCCCTCCCCCCGGGACCACAGGGAGCACTGGCTCAGCTGGGGCCAGTGGGCTTGTGGTCACAGGCAGGTGAAGCCCTAGGGGATGGGGAGCTCACCCAGACTCTCTGGCAGCCTCACAGCCACCACCACATCTCCACCCTTTTGTGGGGGAAGAAGAAGAGGAACATCTGGCCTGGGTGACAGGTGGAGACTCTGAGGTGGCAGACCCAGGAAGGTGGGAGGTGAGGAGGGGGGCACACACGTCACCTCGAAGCCCGAGTCTGAGCTCCCCACCCACCATCCTCAAACCTCCCATTTAGGGAACCCCACTCCCAATCCTCCCGTCTCGGGCTTTGTGCAGTGACATCACCGTCACAAACAGGCGCTGCCTTATCTATACCAAACACGCCTGAAATAGAGACACCTGCACCATTCTCCTGGCCCTGCTCATTTGCACACGCCCACCAGGCCCCACAGTGATCCTGAAGGTCAGGCAATATGTGGGAAGCAGCCTGTGAAAAACTACCCTTTGTAGGAGCTGATTAAGTATCACACTCCCAGAATGGAGGCTGGGAGAGAGTGGGGGAGGTGGGAGGGGAGACGAGATGAGAGAAGAAGGGAAATGAGATGCTCAGAGGCCCCCAAACCTCATGCTGGGGGTCAAGGAGCAGTCAGATGGGGGGCTGGGGGCCAGAGAGACTGAGTCATGAGTCTCGGCTCAAACCCGCTCCCCGCCCCTGGGTTTTGAACCTGTCCAGGAAAGGCTTTTACCACAAACTGCCCCTGTGGGGCGCTGTTTCATCTGGTCAGAGCCCAAGGAGGTAAAGGGTATCCAAGGCTACAGGCAGGAGTGTCACTAGTTCGCTGGGGAAATCTGGGTGCCTGGAGCCTGCAGGACTCACTCCTGAGAGCAAAAGAGCTGACTAGAACCCCTAAAGAAGGGGGGAACCTGGGGGTTCAGAAAGGGAACACAAGATGTGAGGGGATTCAAGATGATGCCCTATTTCACCTACAGCACCTGTCCCTTCATTCCCAGCAGCCCAAACCTTACCCATCCTTCAAAACCCAGAAGAAATGTCACTTCTTCCATGAAGCCTTCCCTGACCTCCAGATGAAGTTGGCTCTCTAAAGTACTTTATCCCTGCTGATCTCCTGAACCTTGTCACCTCCTTCTTCTCATTGTGCCACCTGGGCTAGATGTGGAACTCTACAGGGCAGGCCAGCTCCTGCTTATCACCCCATTGCAAGAGCTCTGGAACTACTTAGATAAAGGGAGACTGATGGAGAGGACGGGTTTGCTGTGGAGCTGGACAGGTGGCAGAGCACTCAGATCAGAGGACACAGGAGGGATTCAGGAAACATCAGCTGAAACGAGGCTCGGAAAAGCTGTTGCTTGCTCGCTAAAGTCCAGATTGCATTTGGGATCAACGAGAAAAGGCGCCTGCTTTTCTAGAGTCCTAGGGAACTGAGCAACCAAAGGTAGTGCCCTCACAGGACAGGGAGGGATTGGCTGCTGGGAGAATAAGCTAGAAGGGCAAAATGGCGCCACCCTCCATGTGGTTTGGGCAGCAGTTGTGGCAGAAATAAAAATCACTTCGTTGTTTAATGATATTTTTCACCTTGGATATTCTGTTTCCCTCTTTATAAGTTCCATTGGGCTTTTGAAATCTTCCATTTTTCTCCTCATTGTGTTCATGATTTCTTCTACGGTCCTGCGCGTATGCAGCGCATTTGGAATGCCTGCTTTGGTATCCTTGTCTGCTAATTCCATCATCCTTCTTATTTGGGGATCTGTGTCTGTTGATTTACTCATCTCCTGGTTATGGGTCATGTTCCCTTTCTCTTTGCATGACTGTTATTTTTTTACTAGGTGATGGGAATTGTGAATTTCGCATGGGGTTCTGGATTTCGTCGTAGGCCTTTAGAGACAGCAGGACTCTGTTCTGGCTCCCAGTTGTTTGGAATCACTGTGACCCTATGAAGGCTTGCTCTGAAGCTCTGTGAGATGGGTCCAGGGCAGGCTTTGGCCTCTAAGGTAATACCCACTGCACCACGTACCACAAGCCCTCACCACCCTGAAGTGTACAAATCCGAGCCATCCCCAGCCCCGTGTGAGCTCAGGAATCGCTCAGTCTTCTGCTTTCTAGCAGCTCTTTTCCCCAATCTCGTGTTACTTCACCCCAATTATGTGCAGATCAGTGTTCATAGTTAAAGTTTCAAGGACCCTTCTGCAGATTTTCAGAACTCTCCGTGGACAGCTCCCCCTCTCCAGTGTTCTTCCTTACAAATTCTAGTCTCCTCAGCCCCTATCTCAATCCTCAAGCCTGGGTCCCAACTCAACCCCCAGGCTCTGTCTGGGACTCTCCCCCGCCCTTTGCTCTGGCCTGGAGGTAAACTGATGCACAAGTGGGGCCTCCGTTCTCTCAGGGACCACCCCGGGGCTACCTGTTGCCTACTGTCTGAAAGTCACGGTTTCAGGCATTTTTTTTTTATCCCCTTTTCAGTTGTTTTCATCAGATGTGCAATTACTGTAGGAGTTAACTCCTCCATGGGCAGAAGGGGAAGCTCCCTGGGCAGTAACTAGCACTCCTGTAAGTGTCTTCAACAGCATGCTTGGGAAGACTTCACTAGTGGGGCAAACTGAGCAAAGTCCTAGAGGAAATGAAGGAGTGAAACACACATGCAAACAAAGACCGTGAAGTGGAAGAAGGCCCGGCTTGCTCCAGAAACAGCAAGGAGACCAGTATAGCACTGATAAAAAGACAAGGTCAGAGAGATAGAGGGGGAGGGGCCAGACTTTGAGGAGCCCCAGAGGCCCCTAAAGAGACCAGAGGGTTACTCTGATCATCCAGACATGAGAAGGCCAGAGCTTGGGCCTGGGCAGTGGCCAGTAGAGTCAGAAGATTCTGGGTGTTTTGCTCCTCAGTTTTTTGGGCTGAGCAGCCAGAAGGGTAGAGTTGCCACTGACCAACACAGGGAAGGCTGCAAGCTAACGGGTCTGTGTGCTGGGGGCAGTCCATTGGAGTGTGGACGCGTTAGGTCTGAGATGTGTACTAGATACCCTCGTGGAGATATGCAGCACAGAGGGAGGGAAGCTGGGGGAATATCCTTCTGCCGCCACGGAAGGGGGCAGCCACTGGCAAACCAGGATGGGCTCTTCAGAGACCAGGTCATCCCTCCTGTCATTCCAAGAAAGTTGGCTTGAACCATTAAGGGCTATCGGGTGGCATCCATGCCCAGGAGCCACATACCAGGGCCCCCAAGGAACGGCTGCATCCATGGCTCTGTCCCCCAGGGCCCATCTTTGGTCCTTTGCATGCTGCCTGGTTCCCATCCATGACTGTGGACAACAACATCTGCCGCTCTTGTCTCTAGGACCGTTCCCAGTAGTGTGCACTTGACACTTACTTCCCCTCTAACTCTGCCTTGTCCCTCAGACCAGGACGCTTGTTGACTATGGTTCCCAAGCAGCCTCTGCGACACCTCTCCCTTCAGGCTACTGTCACTCTGTGGGATAGCAGCAGCTGGGGTATGACTCGGGGAAGATCTCTCCCACCCCCCAGAAGATCTCTCCCAACAGCCCTGGGATCTGCAAGTCCTTCCAGATGTCTACCCTCCATTCTCATCATTTCATCCTCTGTCCTGTTATCTAATGTCCTCCACCTGGAACAGATGCACCCCCGGCGGCCCCTTCGTCTCCTTCTCTGGTTCTGCTCCCTCTCAGGTGCTCTCCCCTCCCTTCTGTTCTTCTGTGTCTCTGGCACCTTCCATATTCTGTCTGGTGCCCGCCCTGCTCTCTTACCTTGCTCCATCAGTGAACCATTGGTCTCAGACAGTTAGCTCAGGGGAGTGTAGAGGAAAACCTTGCTGACTCTGGTGAAGGTCCTTTTCCCTCTTCACCCAGGGGAGGCCAGAAGTGAACTCAATGCCCCCAGAGTCCTCTCTGCTCCAGATGGTTCCCCTCCCTCAGACACCTCCACGACCTCCCCACATTGTCCTGTTGCTGTCCTCGCAGCGTCCCGGCTTGGCCAAGAGGCCCATCCCTCGGGAGAAGAACACCTTCCCTTCCACAGAGACAGCCCCTCCTGTTCCCCTGCCCCCCACCCACACATGCACACACACACGCGTGCACATGCGCACACACACATGCACACTGCCCCTTAAGTGATGCTGAGGGCACTGGCCGCGTGATCCATAGCTCCTTTTTCTTCTGCTACTGTGGTAAAATATGGACAGCAAGAAACGCGGGAGAAATGAGGCATGAAAATTAATCTGCTTTACAATCCTCATGAATATTTAAAAGCTGATGAATATGTAACTACATTTCTTTTCTCCTCCATTAGTGTCTGCTTTTGAGTTACTCTATAGCTCCCTTTGGTTCCTTTGGGGGCTGGTTGGCTAGACTGATTTTTAAATTGGTTTTACAGGTGCCGATAGCTCTTGGCTTCCCCCACCCCCAATCTGGAGAAGAGGATTTGTCCCTTTAAAATTCCTGAGGAAGACCTGGCAGAGAGAGACACAGAGAACCCCCTCCCGACGTTACACAGTGGCAGCCCGGAGACAGAGAGGGCAGCCTTGAGGGAAGACAGTTATGCACAGAGCGCACCTTTTAAGGATAAACCACCTCCTTCTTGCTGAGCCTCAGTTTCCCCTCACTCCCCACCATCATGGGTCTTTCAAGACCCTAGTCTGGGAGGGGCTTGAGAAACCAAGAAATCAGGCAGCAAAATGTTATTTTTTTTGTCTACTCAGAAGAATCTGATATTAAGCTAACTGTTTAGTGCTTTGCACATACCTCCTGGCCCCTGGAATGAGCCACTCCATCGAGAAAACTACCCTGTGGAACATCTGGGCCACCCCCGGCCTACCCTCCCTGCCACTCTTCTTTCGAGACTCTGGGAGTCTGCTTCCCACCCATTCCAACCATCTGAACCGGGCTGGGGGGGGGCTGCTCACCCACCTCCCCACAGCCATCAATCACCCCAGAGCAGAGCAGAAGGAGCAGCAGGGCCTCTTCCCAGGGCAGCAAGATTTTTCCTGGAGCCTGAGGCTGGATCCAGGACTGAACTGGCATCCTGTAGAGGGAAGGCTGAGTCCAGGCTGGGGGAAGGAAGGCACCATGGGGCGGGGCAATGGGGTGTGGGAGCCCTCCATCCTGCTAAGTTCCAGAACACAGTCCAACTTGGGTCAGAATGTGCAGAGGGTCCTAAAGCCCTGCAGCCACCGAGAATTCCATGTTCCACAGTCAGCACTTTGAACTCCAGCTCAGAATGGGACATGGCTAAATCTCGGGGGCTCGCCTGCCCACACCTGTCCCATCTGCATCCAACCTTCATTCTACCCAAAGCTTTGCAAAGCATCCCACACTCTGTTTTGATCTTATTACTACCGTCTAACAATCCTCAGTGTCTCTGTAATTTCTAGCTTATCAATTCACCTGTGACCTTCCGTCTCCAACATCAGCTCTCCAGACCCCTCACCCACTTACGTGCTCCACCTCTAGGCCCATCCAAGCTAACATGCTCACCATCCCAAACTTTTATTCCCTTCACTCCAGGCCTTCTGTTTTGCCTCTAATGCACTTGTCATCTGCTTTCTTCCAGACTCCACTCAGATCTGCTCTGACGGGAAGCCCTCCTTGGTTGACCTCAGCCCCAAAGAACAATCCTGTCATTTTTTCTGGTTCCCAGATTCTCAGGGCAGAGTCCAAGAGGTGTTCCTTGGCACCATTTTCACATGGGTGCTGCATGGGAACGGCTGTTTGTCATGCAGTGTCTTATAAAGCAGACCTGCTCAAGCAGGTGACAATCATGTCACAGCTCCCTCCCAGAACGGCAGCACAGCTAGGGCGTTAAGTCTGTGGAAATACTCAGCAGGACTGTCTCCCACGTTCAGATCAGCTTCACTCCACCTCTGGTGACTGGCCTGTCCTGCTGCAGGAACTTCCCGATGCAGGAACCCAGGGCTCCCCTCCCAAAACTCCTGCCATGGGACACCTCACACGGGAACCTCTGGAGTGACACCAGGGAGCCAAGGAGGGGCTGTAATGGATATCTTGACCAACTTGGGAGACAGAGAAGGAGCTTTGACATCCAAGTCAGGAAACCAGGCTGGGACATGGCTCTGCCCTGTGATCGTGACCAAGCCACTCCCATTTTCATCATTCAAATGGGGATAAAGATCTGTCCCTCTGTGAAAGGATTATGGCGAAAGCAAATATGAAAATGCTTTGAAAATCAGAGAACACAATATAAATATTGGTGTCTCTGCTATTATAATAATTATAAACAATCAATTGTTGTAACTGTTACCGTATGTACATGACATTCCCCAACACTCCCTGTGTTGAAGGAGTCCTCCTGGTGAGCCACCCACCCCCTTGCTTTCCTTCCCCTGGTCAGGGGAGGAACAGAGGTGCCCAACTGGATGAGTGCCCCTTGGGATCAGCTGCTCATTATCCCTGATAGTTTCCCCAAGCAGCACCGTCACCTCCAGGCCCTGGCCTCTCCGCTCCGCTCCTAAGCTGCCTCAGCAGCAGTAACAAGAGCGTGCCTTGTCAGACAAGCCCTGCATCTCCATAGAACATGCTCTAAGCATAATTACCCATCGGAGAAGTGTGCAGGCCCCGCCCTTATTACAGAGCGACTGCCACACTGGATTGTTGCCGCTCTGCTAGCTGAAGGCTGAGCTGCCCTGGACCTCGGAAGCAGGAACAGTCCTCCAGCTGAGCAGGGCCAGCTAGAGCCAAGTGCTAGAGGGTTGCCCCAGGACCCTGGCCGTGAGTAGCTGGGAAGCCTCCAGTAGCCCAAGGAAATGCTGAGCCTGGGTTCTCCCCACCTTTCCACCACTTCCCATATTAGTCTCTGCCTGCTCATTTTGAGGCTCTCTCTGGATTGGGACTGTATCCACCCTAAGCTTCCTGGCCCTTGACATGTCCCTTATTGGCCTTCCCACACTCCCGACCCAACTGCTCCCAGAGGCTGAGATGCCCCCCGCAGTGCTTGAAGATGCAGATAGGCAGTTAGAGTGGGTCCCACTCCCCAGCACCAGGTACATGGTAGGACAAGAGAGGTGCCACTTCCTTCCTCCCGCCCCACCCCAGCTACATGCCTTCCCCAGGGAAACCACTCCCAGATAGCCCCTTGGGAAGATGTGTTCCTGCCTCCCCCACATCTCGCCGTGCTGCTACATGACTGATTTCGCACCATGAATGTTGTTTCTCCCACTGTCTGGGTAGTCCATCTGCAAGGGAAATAACCCAGACCCTTGGGTCCAGTGGAGGTCTGCCTCCTCCACCTACCAGTCTCTAGACTGTCTAAATGGTCTGTAGACCATTTCTAAAAGAGATGGGGAAGTTGAGCCCTGAGTTGGGCCTTGACTCCTTCAATCTGATCCTCTGAGTGGGGCACAGCTCTTAGGGTGGGGGAGAAGCAAAGGACATTTGGAGGTCCTTGGGATGCAGTCCTCCCAGCTAGGCTGTCAGAGGCATCTAAGATGCTCACTGTTTGTCCTCCTAGGAGTTCCACCCTATGGGAGCAGGGCTCTGAAGGAGGCTGATTCTGCTCTTCCTCTGTGTAGAAACCCCATCCACCTCCTCACATCCCACCCTCTGCCAGGTAGAGCCCCAGAGCAGAGCCTACTTTCTGCCAGAACAGGGTCTGCAGAGACCATACTATCTCTTGAGCCAGGTATGGGCTCCTTCAAGCAGCCCTAAGCCTTTCTGGGACCACAGTCCCTGCCCCCAGGGATACCCTGCCTGGTGCCAGCTCAGGACTTCTAGGGGATTATGTCTCAAATCTAACCTCAGACTAAAACCCAAGCCAGACCCTTCCATCCAGGATTCTAAGACAACCACACCATCCCTCGCTCTCAACCCCGCATCCTGTGTCTTGTCCTAGCCCTTCCCCACTTGAACTTCACTACTGCTGTAGTGACAGCTCTATGGATGGGATGCATTGAGACAAATGAGGCTGTGATTAACCAGCCATCAATATCTCTTAAAAGCCCATTCCCTCAAGAGCTGGCAGGTCCCTCTAGTCCCCCGCTTCCCTGAGCCAAGCAGAGATCCCCAGGGCAGCTCTAGCTTCCCTCTTTCTTTCTCCTTCCCCTCCTGCTCTGGCCATCTCAGCCAGATGGATTATGTCTTATTTCATTTGGATTTGGCTGCAGGAACCAAACAGCATTTAAGGCTATTGATTGTTCAAAAGGCCAAGTGTATAATGTACCAGAAAATTAGTTTGGAATACCCTGCAGGAGAGCAGCTCCACTCTGGCTTCAGATTTATTCTGTTCTGGTGGACCAGGAGGGGCATGGGATGGGGGCCAGTGTCCCTTTCAGTCTCCCCAGGAAGTTCTGGGAAGTCAGCCTCTCCCTGGTGGCCAAGCTGGGGCCTTCTCACCAGCTAGTTTACCAGGTGAGTTACATTATAGCAGTACCCCTCCTTCACTTCTTCACTTCAGCCCAGCCCATTCACCATTTATCCCCACCCCACCCCATGCATGTGCACATGCACACACACGCACCCACGGACACGCACACAAAATACACTCACGTCACACACACACCATGTTTTCTTAAATGCCTACATATATGCATGCCCATGAGACAGTCCTGTGCTTACTAACAGGGGCGCGTCGCTCTCACCTATGTGCACGTGAGACTGACTGGGCATCCAGATAAAAAGCTTTCCCTTTGTGTAAAGAATCTGGTGCTTAGAAGAGTACCAGACACAAAATAGGCGATCGCTGACATTTACTGATCTCCGCCGAATGGCTGCAGCACCATGGACAGCTCCCCGAGCCCTCCACTCTGTCAGTTCACCTGCCCAAAGGCCCCTCTAGCTCACAGGCCCCTGGAGTCACTATTAAGTTGGTAATCATGATAACGGCTTTCATTTTTGAGCTTCTAGTCTGTATCAGCCACCAGCCAAGCTCTTTGCATGAATCATCTCCTTTGGTCCTCACGACCTCGCAGGATGGAATTATTACTACTCCCACTCCACAGATGACAAAACTGAAGCTCACAGAGGAGGTTGATTCTCCAAGGTTTTCATTGAACTTGTCTAAAATAACAAAGGCAAGGGCACCTAACTCCAGGGGCCTCTGTTAAGCTACACAATCTTCATATGACAATGACTTCACCAGACAGATTTTCCCTGAAAGCAGAAGACGAGAGACTGACATGTATCAACCCATCACGTATTCTCTATCTCTACCACAGCTGGGCCCAGCTGGCCTGATGCAGACAGGAAGTGGCTCATTAAAAAGTGAGCAGGTATTCCTGAAGCCTGAAAAACGGAGCCTAAGGCATGGAAAGCTTGCAAAGAGGACACTTAAGAGGCTCAAAGAAGTGTCTGGAAGTGAGATAATGTCCAAGACAATGGGATGTCACAGACACACCAGGTTGAAAGAAAAGAAGATAACCAGGGCATTGCCAGAAGCAACTGTCCAGCCCCTCTCCTGCCCTCCCTGAAGCCAGTGGAAATGCTGAAAAAGGCAAAAGATTTAGTTCATTGAAAGGGATACTTAACAATGAGAATGATGACTGAATTGCTCAGCTAAGGCAAAGAAACAGATTCCTGTTTAAAAAAAAAAAAGAACAAGGAATTGTTCCATAAAAGGTTTAGCCATACCTTTGTCATGGGCAGAAGAGAAATCATTTCTATGTATTGTGTCTTAGACCATGCAGCACTGATAGCCACGCTGACCCACTATCTGAGAACCAATGCCTCTGTCAGGAGAACTCCAACTCCCCAGACCCAAAAAGTGGCTTAAAATCATGAGGAGGAAAGGTCATGGGCCATTTGGTTTTGAACATCAGTGTTCACTCTTCCCTCACCCCTCTTCCTCATCAAATAGCCACTCAAGCTTTATTTCACACGTCAAGATTCTGAGACCTTCAAGAAATCTTCTGCACAGAAATAAGCTGGGACCTGTGGAACAGTGACTGTCTGGACTACATTTCACTGAGCAATGTTTTAAAAGGTAGTGAGCCAAAGGAGAATCACCTACTTTGGTGTCTTACCTGATTCCTCCGACTTGAATCCACATGACTTTGGGGTATTTCCAAAGATACAGTTCACCCTGAAAAAGAGATAAATATTCACTGAAAGTCAAGACCATATGCCATAGGGGAGTTCCAAAAGTGTTCCAAAAGTGCCGACAAAGGGACATGATCGACATATAAGCAAACTGTCCAAGTGGGCTACATGGAAGGACCAACATGCACTTGGATGGGAAAGTTCAGACATGTGAGAGAAGAACTTAGTCTAATTTTTTCTTGTCACATCGGCAGCGAACCACCAGCTGTGGATCTAAGCCCTTTCTTATGTTTGCTGGTCCTTATGCTGAGACCCGAAGAAGGGAGAAGACAAGGGTGGCTCAGTGAAGCGGGTAGGGCATTCTACCTGGAGTAAGGACTCCAGGGTTTGGTTCTGGCTCTGCCTTTAACCACCTGTGTGGCCAAAGACCTGAATCCCTTTGAGGCTCAGTTTTTTGGTTTTCTTGTCATGGTTTGTTTTGCTTTTTTCATTTCCAAAATGATACCAGTTACTGGCGGGATTGTGATTCTGGCTAAATGAGATAGAAGACCTAGCATGGTGCTTGGCACGCAGTATGCATTTAATGTATGTTAGTTGGTGTTTTGGGGGGAAGGCGTCAGGCAGTCACAGGTCCTGATAAAGGCCTGGGAGTTGTCCTGAGGCCTGGAGAAAACAAGGGTAAAGATGGGAGCTAGAGACAGAAGAAGGGCACAAATGGGGAGAGATGAGCATGACCCTAAGAGACATGCTTAACCACAGCTGTTATCTTGGGATGGGTCTTCCCACAGGGATATAGGAAGGAGGTGGGTTTCATCTGTTACCAAAATTAATCTAGGACCTGAACTCAGGAGGAGAAAGAAATCAAGGTGCTCTTAGAAACTCTTCATCATCTTAGTGAAAGGTTCAAATTGGCTCACAATGCCGTGAAAGAGGGCAGTTAGACAATAAGAACTTCCAAGCAGAGCTACAAACCCCTTACACAGGCTGCTCCCAGGGGCTCTGGAAGTTGGACAGACAATTGTCCAGAGACAGGGGAATGGATGAAATGGACTGGGGAAGCCCCACTTCTCTGCCTCTGAGACTCAGCCAGTTGAGGTCTCTCTTATCAGCAGCTCTCCAGCACGGGAAGGGGGCCCTGCGAAGCCCCAGTGTGGAAACTTAGCAGTAAGCAGCAACATTAATGAGTGCCAAGAATAACAGTAGCTTCTTAAAGGAGCCCTTAATGAAGACTCATTTGGGGTTTTATTAACAGAGAAAAAGCACATATTCTCTCCCCTGCTCTCGGAGAGGGGAGGCCGAATGAAGAGCAGCCCCAAACACGGACCTGAGCCCATTCCCTGGATCCTGCTGTCAGTACCATAAACGGCTCTGGAAGTGGAGTAGGAAAGGCAGCTTCAGAGCCCCGAAACCCTCCTTTGCTCTTCAGACAATCTATTTGGATCCCTGGATCCCACGTGGTCTGGGGGTGGGGGAGGTAGATTTCCAGCTGGGCTTAGCTCTGCCATTTACAGACAAGCTGCAAATAAGAACACAAAGGAGACCATCCCCAAGGTGGTAGCAGTGATTTGAACAGGCAAATAATTCCCTTTAAATATTTAATTAGAATACAATCCCACCAAAGCTCTTCTACTATGAAAGACTAAAAACCACAGCCTTCTAGGACTTAATGTGATGTTGGTCACTTACTACCAAATACAAGTGTCTATACCAAGTCTATAGTCTCTGTTGGCTTCACATACAGCAAGAGGGATTCAGGTGAGACCTCAAAATTCTGAACTCTAAAATTTACAGATGACCCTGGGGTTCATCTAATCAAATCCCCTGTTTTATGAGGAAACTGAAGCCCACAGAAATTAGAAATTCATTAGAAGTCAGAAATTAGAAATTCATTTAAAAAATCAAATAGCCAGTTGTGTCCGAGTCATAATCCATTCCCCCATGACACCAGCCTCTGCTGGCCCCCTTCTCCCAGGGTGATGGAACTCGGCTAATTAACCATCTCTGGGACTGAGCTGGCCTGTGCAAAATGGTATTGGGGGGCATGTCTGGGCTGGGACTTGGAGGTGTCTCCAGTCCCCAAATAGGAACCCAGGATGCAACTCAGGGATTGCTTTGCTCTATCATTCAGATGCTCGAAAACTCTTTATTGATTAAATAGGAGATCCCTATTTTGAAGATCACCCTATTTTGATGATGAAAATCATCCCTAAATAGCTCCACTGTCATCCCAACCACACCTGCAACCGCTTCATCAATTGTTAATTCACAGTTACCAACTTCATAAGAGGAATGTCCTGAGAGCCTATGAAGGCAGGGAGGCAGACTTTTTCCCCAGGAGCCTAAACCCTCCAGGATGGGGACTTCCTCTGCGGGGTGCTGGGAAAGTCAGACAGGAGACATCTCCACTGGGGAGGACCCTACCTGATGGGGACCAGCCTACCCCCACCCACCCACAGGCAACAGTGCTCCTGCTGAGTGACGGCCGTGTGCCCCACATCGTACTGGGCGCTGAACCCACGTTATTTTGAACATGATTTTCACAGCACCTCTGTAAGGTTAAGTATTACTTTGCATCTTGTAACAGAAAAGGAAAATGAGACACAAGTGGAGTAAGACACAAATGGCTTTAAGTCAATTGCTACAAAACGAACACCTCAGTGTCTAAAGGACACCAAGCACTGAAACGGCCATCACAGGAAGCCAGCTGTGGAAGGTCTCCCAGAAAAGGCCAGGGGTAGCTGGGAAGACCTTATCACCAGGTGACAGACCTGTCAGAAAAGAAGTTGATGTTTATTGAGCAACTGCTCTGTGTGCTGAGCTCTCTGTCATGCAGCTCACTACACAGTCTCCTCTGATTCTCGCAACCACTTTCAGACATCAGAGTTCTGATCCTAATGAGACTCAGGTTCAGAGAGGGCAGGTGACTTTCCCAAGGTCACACAGCTAGCAAATGACAGATTTAGGATCTGAAACTACACCTGTCTGGTTCCAGTATGGGAGGATAAAACCACTGGATTGACCAGTGGGGACAGGAGCTGCTGGGGACAGGCTTAGAGGCCCCTGGGGGAGACATCTCTTTCTGAGAATAGAGGAACTTATTTCAAGAACCTTAGCTCTGAAAATAGGGAGAAAGGACCAGGTATGCCTTAACCTGCAGGCATTTTTCCCTGCTGGATGTGCCCTTCCTCCCCCAGGAGGGCCCATGGCGATGACAAAGAAACACTTGGGGTAGATTCCATTAACATGCAAGGGGAATGCAGGGATTTCAGCACCAGCACAGCCACTTTAATTTGTTTTTCCAGAGAGGTTTATGCCCCATCTGCTAACATGGCCCTTGGCACAGCGTGACTAGCTGGTCAGCACCCTTGTGAGCCACAGAGATCGGTCTGTGATCAACAGCAGGGGCTTTCAAGGCAGACGGAATAAAGTTCAAATTCTGGTTTCTCCAGCTCAGAGCCTCTGTCCCCTCATCTCTTAAGCAGAGCTAATCAAGCCTGCCTCCCAGGGCTGTCAGAAGCATCAAAGGGCTTGTCACCAGCCTCCTTCACTGTCCCCCTCTCCAAGCCAAATTACCCCTACTCCACACGATTCACCTGCCACTTTGTCTTTAATGGGGGAGAAGACTGAATCATTTGGGTTCCACTCTGTGGCCAGAGCCACCCTGATTGGGAGGAGGGAGCTGGAGGGAGCTCCATTTCTGGGGAAGGCCAGACAGAGGTGATCCCAGGAGGGCAGGGAAGTAAGGAGACCACCCAGGAGATTCCGGAGGCAGAGGGACTGCAGGGCCCAAAGGAATTCCTAAGGAATGCCAGGAATCAGATCCCTCTGCTTCAGAGGTCCTGGGAAGAGCCTGCAGCCTCCCTGGGCACCTGGTAGGGAAACTGAGGCACTTGGGCACTATAAGGGCTCCCCTTCCTCAGAGGCCTAACCAGAGTCAGTGACAGAGGATGGCCAGGCCCCAGCTCTACCCACGCAGGCTCAGTGTGCTGTGAAGGGAAAACACCCACCTCACCCCCTGAGCAACTCCTCTTTCCCCTCCCCTGAACTTACTCTGACTTTCTCGGGCCCTAGACTCCGAGCCTTCTCCCCTCAGAGCCTGTTCTCTACACAGGTCCCTTCTCAGCAAGACCCTTCTGCCTTCCTCAGCACCTCCCTAAATCCACCCATCCTTCCAGGGCCATCCAGAGAGCCCCTTCTCTGTGAGCCTAGCTCCGCCCACCTCTCCCAATCCTGTCCCTCCCAGCCTCTGTGGAAGCAGTTTTTCCCCCTCTTTCAGAAGCCCAGAAGGGCAGGGCTGGGCTAGTTAGCCCTGCTGTCCCCAGCACTCCACATGGGCCCTGGCAAGTAACAGGTGTTGGGGAAACCTTTTCCTTCCACCTCTTCCTCTTTGCCCCCAGGCCAGACACTGGATCTGTAGGAGCTGTAAGCGGAGGACTGCTGACCCAGAGCAAACTGAGAGATGTCCTTGGCTGGTCCCAAACACCTTACTTCTCTGATACTTCTCTGCCCTTCACCTCTCAGTTGTAAAGCTCTTAAAGGGAACTTGCCTCTTATTAGCACCCTCCTTCTTCCTGCCAGTGCCTAGCAAACGTCTGCCTCCTCTGGATCTCCCTCCTCCTGGGCCTGCCTACCCGTCCCCACCTCCCCAGCTCCCCAGCTCCCCTCCTACCTCAGCCCTGTAGCAGAGAATGTAATTAGGCCTTTCCCCCAGGACGGCACCCCCTCCACACAGTTGGACTGCCCGTCCAATGGGGGATAATTTATGGAAATGGGTAAAGGTGTTTTAAATTATTCAATTTAAATGTAAATAGGGGAGATGGTTTCTCTGAATAAATTGTCTTATTTATGTTCCGCCCGACTCCCCTCCCAGGGAAATATGGAGCAGTTGGAGTCCTCTGGAGCACAGGGCCCTCTACTTCTCTTTAAGCAATATGGGACCAGCCCATGTCCCTGTGGGGGGTGATTTGGACACAAAGGTCCCTGATGAACTATGGCCAAACCAGGCCATGGATATGGGCAGAAAGCAATGCCTCCATCTCTGTTTGCTGGAGAATGACAATGGGTCAGGGGGCTCTAGCCGCCCCCCCAACTTCTGCCCAAGGTCTCTTTCCATCTGAGTCCCCAGCAGTGAGCAGAGGTGGGGGGGGTTACCTCCATGACAAAGTCCTTCATGCTCAGAGCCCCTCATGCTGGGTGACTATGGGCTAACAACTATTCTCGGTGTCTTTCTATCTCAGTGTCTTTCTATCTGTCTTTCCTCTGGGAGGAAGGGGGATGGGGTGGTCCCTAGGCAGAGAGCTGCCGTGAAAGGAAAGGACCTTTCTTCACACATCTTGGACACCATCCAATGTGCCAGTGGGAAGGCATTTGAGGGTGAGGAGAGGGGCCCATTACACATGAGTAACCAGCAATCGATGTAGCTGTTAGAGGGCTTTCGGGAGCATTGAACACTGAACAGCTCAAAGTGGCTCACATACATGGAAATTGACTAGCCCTGGAAACCTGGAGGTAGGGCAGAGTCTGGGTGTAGATGTGGCATGACCTGGAAGTTTGCTCCTGTTTCCCTGTGATTCTTTTTTTGTGTATCCATCATCCTCAGACTAGGCCACAAGATGGCTAGGGCAGTTAGGAGCCTTATATCCACTGATGACAATATTCAGAGAAAACCAGAAGAAAGCAACTCTCAGAGACTCTTCCAGAAGTGTACAAAAGCCTGCCCCTCACCCCTCAGGAAAACTCTCCTTGCACCTCGCTGGCCCATCCTGACCAAGTGCCAGCAGGGACTGGGATGACTTTAGACCAATCAGGTAGTCCAAGATGTAGGGGCAGGGCAGGAGCAGGGACAGCTTCTCCCTGAGGCACACACAAACACGGGGAGGAAGAAGTGGAGACTGGGTGCTGGCTAAGAGAATATCCACTGGAGTTACAGTTGAACAAGAAATTGTTGAAATCGATGCATGTTTTAATGGCCAACCAGGCTATTTCAACCTGCCCTGTTTGAACTGGGTCAATTCCTTTCTGCCTAATCCTAAGAACCAGATCACTGCCCAACCCCAGAGAGTCAGGAATCAAATCAATTACCCAGATAGCAGACTGGTTGACAAGATGGCCCAAGTAAGACACAAGGTGCTGTCCAAATGCCTTAACTCTTTCCTGGGATATCCATAACCGAATGCCAGCTTGCCCATGCCCCAGCAGCACCCGTCACTGCCATTTATTCATTCATTCTACAGCTATCTACCTGGCCAGGCACGAACTAGGGGCAGGAGGTTCACTGGCAAAGCAAAGATACATTTCCTATTCTCCCTACACATCCACCTCTCTCTCTCTCTCTCTCTCTCTCTCTCTCTCTCTCCCCCTCCTTCCTTGCAGTGGACTTTAGCATGTTTGTTGTCAGCTGGTTTGGCTGCCCACAAATATCCTTGCTGAGTTTGGGAGTCTCCAGCCTCATGAGCCTTACCTAGCCTCCTTTGCAGCAGATGGGCCCAGACTTATGATTCAGACCCCACTAATCACACTCACCCATAGGACACTTCACTTGAGAGGGAGGAATTTGATTAAGTTCATTGCCCAGAAGCCACTGTGCTGGTGAGGGTAGACAAGGAGGTGTCCAGGTTTGGTAGAAGTGATAGTAGAACTGAGTTCCTGGCCCAGAAGCACAATTGGTGGGGAGTGCAGGAGCGGCTGAAGTTCCCTGGTATCTGGTGGGACAACAGCAATGGTTGGGGTTTCCCCCATCA
The DNA here is from genome assembly GCF_902655055.1 of Lutra lutra. NCBI lineage: Eukaryota > Metazoa > Chordata > Mammalia > Carnivora > Mustelidae > Lutra > Lutra lutra. The sequence continues at coordinate 15,461,472 of NC_062287.1, read as the reverse complement.
GTCTGGGTCAAGGGTACAGAAAGCATCTTTCCTGAAAGCTCAGTCTTGAGTCTGGTTCTCCAGCCCTCCCTGTGATTAGATGAGACACCCACTGTTCTTCTAATAGAGTCCTTTTCTGCTTAATCAGTCAGTCACTCCTCTTGCTTATGGCTATGAGCCCCAGCTGATGGAGAAGCATGCACCATCCTTTGTGAAACCAAGTCATTTTTTTTTTTAAGATTTTTATTTATTTATTTGACAGACAGAGATCACAAGTAGGTAGAGAGGCAGGCAGAGAAAGAGAGGAGGAAACAAGCTCCCTGCTGAGCAGAGAGTCGGATGCAGGGCTCAATCCCAGGACCCTGAGATCATGACCTGAGCCAACGGCAGTGGCTTAATCCACTGAGCCATCCAGGCACCCCAAACCAAGTCATTCTTAAGACCTAGACTGGGTAACCCCTTCTCTGAATTCCCCCAAGCCCAAGCACTTTGTTCATCCTCTTACAGCAGACTTAATAAAGGCATGAGCCCCTGTGGGAGTCTCCACTACCCCCCCAACACACACACACACACACACACACACACACACTCATTCTGATTTCCATGGGCTCTGGGACCACACCTTTTTCATCATTATATCCTTGGGTCTAGTTTCGAACCTGAATCAGAATAGGTGTTCACTAATGTTCACTAAATATTTGTTGCAATGTGATTATTGCCACTGTCTTTATTATCGACACTGTTTTTATTTTTATTATTGGTGGATCAAAATCCACCAATGTCTGACACTGGTTTTTGCAACACACATAGAGAATGGCCCACATCTTGTCCCACTTTCTGCAAAACCCATTACCAGGTTCACATCAATGGACTCTAAGCTCTGCAGTCCCTACTAGAACGTTCCTTAGAGTAACACTGGACTGTGCTCTGATCCCTACACCCAGGTACCTAATCACCTGTGATGGTCTTGCATTTGCTCCTTCCAACCCACTGTTCCCATTTCTGCCTTGATGCCACTCTACCCTTGACCCTCTCAACCCTGGGAAGATACCCACTCTTGGACATGGAGAGGACATCCCAAAGGCCCCTGAAGAGATATGCCTGTATGAGTTATGTTGCAACCCAAGGGTGTCCCTCATCCTATCTAGCCCTGTGCACACAAACCCACTCTACCCCCTCTGCAGGAAGAGCCAGAGGAAACAGACAAGCTTTCTGGAATCAATTTCATGCCCTTGGGCATGATAAACAACTAAGCAGAGAGCAGCACCCAGGGAGGGAGCTAATGGCCTTGGGTATCTGAGTGATGCATCAACTCCCTGAAAAAGCAAGCCTGACCTCAGACGCTCTCTCCACATGCACTTTTTCTCCATACAATGTCCTACTTGGAGCGGACTCATAGAAGCCCCAGCTGCACCTTCCTGGGCACAGACAGTACTTCTGTTTTCCCCAGGTAGCACACCGCCTCTCATCACCCAGGGACCTGGGGAGACCTAAGGCAGCAAGCACCTGGCCCACCACCTTAGCCAAGAGTGCTACACTACGGATGGAACCACGCCACTGGGATGCACACTCCAGACTCTTTCTCACTGTCTGTGTGACCTTGGACAAGTCACCTAAATAGTAAAAACCTCACAAGGCTCTTCTGAGGATTCCATGAGCTACTGTTTGCAAAGGGCTTAGCACCATGCCTGGCACAAAGTCCTTAATAATCTTAGCTATGACTGTTTTTATCCTGGGTCCCTGTTGTCAGCAAGTTCTTGGTTCCTCTAACCTGAATACTATTCACACGGCCTTTGATGCCCATACCAGCTTGTTCTGCTCCCAGGGGTCCCAGAACTGAGCAGCCCCCAGTGTGATGTGCTGGGAAAAGCAATAGCACTGGAAGCAGCCGAGCTCCATCCAAACCTCATCTCAAGTCTGTAGCCACGATCTCCTCACGTCTAGTCAGCACGAGACAGATTCTAAATGCACAGCGATTGGCTGTGTGGAGAAACGAAGGTCTCTGTGCTTCTCTGAGCCACATGCTACAGCAGCCTTGTTTCTACAGTGGGAAAGGAGTACTGCCCCAGCAAAGCCACGGCGAGGATGAAAACAAATGCAGTGACATCTGAGAGAGCACCTGGGATGGCAAGTGACCAAGATGTCAATTGAATCTGAATCTGCTCAAAAGCTCAATTTGCAAGACTTAGTTCCCTGAGCCCTCTTCCCCTGACGACAGAGATGAGCCCGTTTCTACAACCTTCACCCCTTCATGTCTAATCCAGCAAATTCCGCCATGTTTCGTCAGCCCAAGGAGCACTGATTTAACAGCGAGAATCCAACATCAGATTTTAGCAGAAGTGAGGAGAATCCTTGCAGCTCTCCACAGGAAGGCCAATGTCCAAGAGAGGGCTAGTGACCCTAGCCACTGACACGTGCACCACACTTCACAATTAACTAATGTGCTATCAGTTAATATCTTACTAAATACATGCAGTGGCCAGTTTTGCCAAAGGGGAAACTGGCTTAGACTGGGGAGCCAACTTCCCCACAGAGGTAGAAGATATGAACTCACATTGTAATCGGTCTCTGTCTCTACCCCATTGGCACTCTGCCCCCTGCCAGCATGTCCACCCACACCAGCCAGGCAGGCCCTTTCAGATCTTCCAGCCCAATATCTGGCACATCTCCTAGCACAGAGTAGGTTCCCGATCATTCATCATCTAACCTAATTATCAGATTTAATCCAACTACATCATTTCACCAATGAGGAAACTGAGGCAGAAAGCAAAGAAGTGAAAAGGCCAAGGTCACACAGCTGGATGGTGATGTGATGAACCCATTAATAGAGGAACAGGAGCTTATCCGAAAATGTCAGAACTAGAAGCAGCCCAGGAGGTCACAGGGTCAAGGCCCTGCCCAGTCCTTCCCTGGTGACCAAGCCACGTTCTCCCACTCAGACCTTGGAGGAAGGGAAACAAGAAACTTCAGAGGCTGGATATAGCAGGTGGATTGCAAAATGCCCCCAACCTCCCCTCCCCTCCACCTACATCTGTGCCCCTTGACAACGTGACTTTGCAGTTTCTCCCAATAAGAAGTAAAGTCTATTTCTCCTCCTATTGAATGTGGGCTGCCTTGTGACTTGTTTGGACCAAGGAAGTTCAACAGATGCGATGGCATGCCGATTCTAAGGCTAGTCAAAAGACCTTGCGACTTCCCATGCTCTCTTAGAGCCCTGCCAGCACCATGTGAGCGAGCCTGCGCTAGTCTTCTTGAGGATGAGGATATGTTGAGAAGAGCCCAGGTGTCTCATCCGAGGCCTCCCTAAACCCACCTAGGACCAGATGACCCCCAGACATGAGAGCCCAGAGATTGACAGAGGTGCCTTCTCAACCCACAGCTGACCAAAAGGACACGAGTGACCCCAGTCAAGACTGGGGAACCACCCAGATAACCCACAGGCTCATGAGAAATTGTTTCAAGTCACTGAGTCAAGTCACTCAACAAATACCTTGAGCCTTCCGAAGAGACAAGTCATAGCCACAGCCAGAAGTCAGGGTTAGTGCTCCAGCGGGGTCTTGAAGGGGTAGGACCCTTTCTGTAAAGAGCCTGACAGAGCTTCCACCTCCTCTGTCCAGCCCCCAGGCTCCAACCCAGCCCCAGGACCTGTGAGGTCAGTTCTGGCTTGGGTCCTACCCGCCCACCCATCTTGGCACCTGTGAACCCCCCACTCCATGGCAGCATCCAGGAGGGGTAAAGACCCCAGTACACTGACCATGGAGGGCTGCCATGAGACTTGAGGCTGTCCATCCTAGGAGGAGCTCTCCTCAGAGACAAAACCCCAACAAAGCCCCAGGGTGGGACCTCAGTGGGAGAAGCCCAGGGCCAGGCCCCTCCCCCACCCAGGGGGAGCAATCAGCGCTGGAATTGCTGAGAAGGCGAGAAGGCCGCTTGACATTTGATGGGAGTCATTATCAGACACTTATTCCCAATCAAGGCTCAAGTGCCTCTGAGGGTCCCTCTGCTGCCTTCTCATTCCAGGGAGCATTCATGGGAGGCGGGGAAGGGGCACCCACCCCACCCAGGTCTGGGCAAAGGCCCTCATGACACACCCCTCTGACGTTAGCCTCCTCTTCTGCTCCTGAGGTCCCCAGGAACAAGCTACCACAAGCCAGAGTGTGGAGAGCGGGAACTCCTGGGTCCTTGGAAAGACTGCGCCACAATGACACTCAAAGGGATATGTGCAGGAAGGCCAGGTCAGAACTCAGATTCCTGCAGGACTGAAGAAGAGCTCTGTCCTGAAATTTCAGGTTCAGGAGCTCCTGAGTCCCTGTCCCGGGCAGCCACCTCCTCCTCCAGACAGTCTTCCAGACACATACCAAAACTTCCTCTCTTTAGCTAGACGCCCCACTGCTATCTTAAGAGAGTTATGGGTCAGGAGTGTGAAGGCCCTTTAAGGCTCTCCCAGCTCAGAGAAGGATCTTGGGCAAGCCCACCTAACCTCTCCTATTCTGAACAAAGGGCAAGGATCCCTGCTCTGCCTCTCTCTGCCAGAGACTAGTATGGGAATCTCTTTCTTTAATGTATGGGAAAGCACTGACAAACTGTAAAACAAGGGCTAGGTCCAATTATCCCCAACTAGATCCTCATCACAAATACAAGAGAGCTCAGATGAGCCCTATGCAGGCACAGGCTGGTAAGGGTGTGTGTGCGTGAGCGTGCGTGTGTGCATGTGTGTGTGTGCGTGTGCAGCTGTCTCACTGCATGCCACAGCACTCCAATACCAATATTTCATGGTTTGGATTATCTGTGGGTTTTCACCATCTATGTCTCTATTCAGGCGGTGAATCAACTGTATTGATGTGTTACAGTCAGAATACAGAGGCACTTCCCAGTTAAAAAAGAAAGGGAGGAGAAAGCCTTGTAGTGGTTTGATAGAAGAGAGAGAAGATACACACACACCACCCCTATGCTCTCAAGGAACTTAAGGACTCAAATAACGACTATAAAGAAATAGAGAAAGAAGGGGCTGGAGAGTCAGGAGATGAGGAGTCCTGAGAGCAGTCAATCTAGAAGGCTTCCTGGAGGAAGAGATAAAGTCTGAGCTGGGTTTTGGTAGAAAGGTTGGGCATGCAGGCAGCAGAGAAAATGGCTTTGGGAGGAGGATGGAAATGGATCAGTTTTATGCATTCTTTTTTTTTAATAAAGATTTTTATTTCTTTATTTAACAGAGAGAGAGACAGTGGGAAAGGAAACACAAGCAGGGGGAGTGGGAGAGGGAGAAGCAGGCTTCCTGCTGAGCAGAGAGCCCGATGCAGGGCTTGATCCCAGGACCCTGGGATCATGATCTGAGCCAAAGGCAGCGGCTTAATGACTGAGTCCCCCAGGCGCCCCTTATGCATTCTTGTCATCAAACCACAATAGCTGTACTTCACCCTTGTAGAACAGCTGACGGTTTACAAGGCTTTCCCACATGTATTTCCTCACTCAGGTTTCATTACAGTCCTCTGAACTAGACAAGTCAGTTTTTATTATCCCCATTTTACAGATGAGGGAACTGAGGCTCAGAGAAGTGATTTTCCCAGTGTCTCCAAGCTCACTGGCCGTGGAGCTAGTGGAAGTGCCCAGGGCTCCTGACTCCTACCTAGCCCAGAACATTTCCACTGTCTCTCTCCAATCCTACCCCCACACAATGTCTGCCTCTGTCTGTAAGCTCCCTGGGGGCAGGTAGCGGGTCTGGGTAACGGACTCTGGGCAGTGCTTGGGAGATCAGTCTAGGAGAGGGAGTGGCGTGTGTCTAGAGTCAAACATAACTGAGGCCCTACCCATTTACCTTGACTTTGCCTGTTATTCCTCTCTGCACCTCCATTGGCATGTACCTAGAATAAACTATTACAAAGACAAGAAGAGGGAATGCCTTGGAAGCCCTTAGCATGGTTCCTGGCACAATAGTATTTGCTCAATTAACTGCAGCCCCCATCATTAAGCTCTTGGTTATTGGGTTATTATTGCTAATCGGAAGACTTTCTTCATGGCCATCTTGCACCAGTTTCTCCTTTCCAGGATAAATGGGTCATTTAACACCCACACTGTGACCATTCATTACTGTCCTGAGAGATGGTTCTCCGCGAACACAAGCAATACCCTTCCCCTTCCAGCCACCTGGCCCACGTGTCTGGCCTGGACCCCAGGGCCCGGAGGGGCCCTGGGAGCCCTTCTGCACCAATCGGAGTCAGGCCTGACCCCTCAGCCACCTGTTGAAATATATTTCAGTCGCCAGAGCTCTCATTTCTATTAAAAGTCCATTTGCCAAGAAAGTGGAAAGGTAATTATGAATCCCAGTCTTAAATCACTCTGCCGCTGAATTATTAAAGGGAAGAATTAAAAATAATCAGGCTTTTTCATTACACTTCATAGCAGGAAAATTAAAGGTGTAAGAATGTATTTTTTTCCTCGAATTTAAGTATTCATTTTAGAGATTTATAGGGGAGTTGAAATGATTCCCTGCATGCCCAGCTCTCCCTTTTATGAAAGGGGGAGAGGGGGGAAAAACCTTGTAAAATTAAGAGGGAGATAGAGCGAAGAAGGGATTTAACATAAAGAAGTACAACTGAGTGTTTTGCATTTTAATACATTTTTTTCTGCACAATTACACCATTGAGTGATATGGCAGAGAGAGATTAGGCTTCTGCTAATTTCAGATACTGGTTGTGGAAATGGCAAGGGGGTTCTCACCAGTTGTCAGGTCAGGAAAAGCATGCTGGGTCATCAGAGCTGGCTCCTCAGATCTCTAAGCACTGGGGGGAAGGGCCTATTTCAGCGCCAAGACTCCTGGCACCCTCTTTTCTTTGGGGGAGAACAGGATGAGGGACCCTGGTCATTTCACAGAGCAGACATCCAAGACACCAAGAAAGGGAAAAACAGCAGCCAGGAGCCTGGGACCAAAATGCGAGGGACACGGAAAAGAACTTCCTAACTAGTTTTCAGGTCTGGAAGAAGGTGGAAGAAAGAGAATGGGGGTAACTTCCATCTGCTCACCTTCCCATTTCCTCCTGATGGATGAGGACAAAGGTTGATGAAGTTCCTGCCTTCCCCAGTCCCGGCCAGTGTTGGGGCGGGGGGAGGGGTTGGGGAGCGGGTGGGAATGCAGACCAGACTACCCAGAGTCAGGTAACTAGCAGGTATAAACTCCTTCTATCCGGGACCAGGTACAGAAGGAGGGGACAGTGATAGCAGACCTGGAGGGGACTCATCCAAGGAGGCTTCCAGGAGAAAGGGAGCAGAGAGAGTTGGAGGCAGACAGAGGCACCGGAGCACAGAGCTCATTCATTCCTCCTGCTCTGTAGCAGCTGGAGACCCCTGCCTGCGCTCTCTCCCTGCTGGGGACAGTCTGAGGACAGAACAAGAATCAGATGCCATCAACACACAGGCGTTGCTAGCAGCAGCTGGGAGGTCCCAAATCAGACCCAAGGGAGGGCACTAAGAGCAGGCTTCTCCCATCCAGATGTGCTCCAACAGCTGGCCTACCTCTCCTTGGGGCCGCCAAGCTGGAACACCTCTGTCCCATGTCCCTTCCACCTACACAGGCAATGACTGGACCGGGGGAGGGGGTGGGGCTCCCTTGACAAGCCCCTCAGCTGCCCGCCCCCTCCCTGGAGATGGTAATGAATTGCAGGGAAACGCGCTGAGAGGTGTCAGAACAATTTCTATTAAACATAATTTCCTAATGAAAAGGTTACGAGGGAGCCGATGGAGCTAATCAGGATTGAATGCTCACTCCAACCCACTCTGAGGGAGGGAGCTTGAGGCCTGGTCCCTGGTTCCACCTGGTCTAGGCTGGAGGGAAGGGCCATGGCACTGGGGAGGGCCATGGACTGCCTCCCACGCATCTATCTCAAGGTCTCGAGCGTGCCCGTTATTAGGAGCTTGCAAGGTACCAGACACCTTGTTAAGTATCTTCCACGTCTCATATCCTCACAACATCCCTGCAAAAATGGCAGTTATGTCCCCATTTTCAAGATGAGCATGTTGAGACTTTGGAAGGTCACGTGGCTTACCCCAGGTCCCATCTCCACCAATTAGGAAGCCAAGGCAGGATTCTAACCCAGATATGTCCGATGGGAAGTCATGCAGCAAAGCCATCATCGCTCCCCACCTTCTGGGCCCTGAACTACTCCGCGGTTGCACAGTCTTTGGAAGGGCAAGCAGAGCCCTAGGACAAGGGCAGGGCAGAAGTGCTGCAGAGTGGGCCTGAGTCCTGCCCAGGTACCTACCCTCCACCCAGTCCCTTACCGATGATTTGGAGATCTGTGAGGAAGGAAACCAAGGTCATTTTCCAAATGGTTCTGTCTCCTCAGAGACTGGCATGCTGCCCTGCTGAGTCCGGAGGGGGCACACTTGTCGACGCAGCCAACTCAGGGCTGCTGAGAGCCCTTTGAGTCTTTATCTTGAGAACAGGAGGCACTGACCCCATGCAGTCCACCCCCTCTACCTCTGGTCCCAGAGAGTGTCCCTAAACAAAGCTTGTCTCTGAGCAGGGACCCTGTCCCTTTACTCTTCCCTCACCCTGGATCTCAGATGATAAAATTGCTACATCACGCCTGTGCTGAGGGTGGGGCCAATGTGGCCAAAACTAAGAAAAAGGGATTTTTCAGAATGTTCAAAGATTCTCCCTAAGCCCTCAATTATAAACTCTTTAAAAATGGCCTTGGCTTTTACTGGTAGAGGCTGGGTACAGGGGATGGAGCAGGAAGGAAAGTGAATCTGAGACCAAATGGTAATGAGCCTTATTCCCTGTAATTCAGAGGCTCCTGATACCACTAAAGCCCAGTTGGGAGCAGTTTCAGGAACACTGGGGCTTTGCTCTACCAGAAACTTCTACAGCTGTTGAGACACCTCTTTGGAGAGGGAGGAGTGTTCCAGATGGGGACAGAGGCAGGCCCTTAAAGTCCTCCAGGAAACTCACCACCACCCCTATATCCTGTGGGAGAAGGGGGCTGAGCTATGGGAGGGGCCCAGATCACAAATTCTCCTCCCCCCTCCCATCTGGGCCCACCCAGTCCCTCCCTTGCTCCTCCCCAACCACTGTCTCTCCACCCTGGGCAAGGAGCCCCAGGTTCTGCACCCTGCCCCCAACAGAGTGCATCTCCCCATCCCTCATTACAATGAAGCTGTCACCGACTGCCAGCACCTGCCTTCCTGGGACCTTCAAAGCCAGGAACAGCATGAAATATGCGGCCGCCTTCCCAGCTCCCACTCCCCGCGCAGCCCCCTCCCTCTAATTGCTCCGTGCAGATTAAACTTGGATGTCACAGCTCTGGCTGAGGACATCCAACACTTACATTCTCCAGAAACACTGGAGGCTGCTTCTGCCTCCAGGCAAGAGGAGCTCAGCCCCTGAGTGTCTGAGGTGCTGCTCCTCCAAGCCCCCACCACCACCAGACACGCACCCCTTAGACTGAAGTCTCCATGGCCAGCAAGGTTTTTGTGGAAAACAGCAGTGGTTTTCCAAGTGTGGTCCCTGGACCACCAGCCTTAGCATCACCTGAGAACTTGTTAGAAATACAAATTCACAAGACCCTAGCCCAGGTTTACTGAATCAGAAACTCGGGGCAGGGCCCAGCACTTTGGAGTTAGCAAGCCCACCAGACAATTCTGATTCAGGGTTAGGTTTGAGAGAAGCTCAACTATAGGCCTGTTCAACCAGCATCCAGTCAACCGGACAGAGCTCCCTGGGCCCCCAGGGCTGTGTTAAGGTTAGCAAGGAAGAAAGCAAGGAAGCAAGGAAGAAAGATACCAGCTCCCCTGCACCAGGGGATACCAGGCTCCCCGTCCATGGCTGATAGGACAGCCAATAACCAATGACCACTGCAAGCCCAGTGGGAGGATCCTGGAAGGTACAGAGGGGAAAGCTGCAGGGGATGAAGGTTCCACAGAGGAAGGCAGTTAAACTAAATGGGGGCCAAAAATGTAAAAAAAAAAAAAAATACTTGAGATGAAATGCCAATCAAAATCACAATGAGATATCACCTCACAGCTGTTAGGATGGCTACTGTTTGAAAAGCAAAGACAAACAAAACAAAACAAAACACCACAGAATTACAAGTGGTGGTAAGGATGGGGAAAAATTGGAACCCTATACCCTGCTGCCTGGAATGTAAAATGTTGCAACCACAGTAGAAAACAATAGGATGTTCCCCCAAAACTACAAGGAGAACTACCACAACAGCCAGCGATCCCACTTCTGGGTATGCAGCCAAAACAAAGCAGGGACTCGAAGAGATATTTGCCCAACCATGTTCATTCAGCACTAGTCATAAGAGCCAACATGTGGAAGCATCCAAATATCCACCGATGGATAAACAGGTAATAAAATGGGGTGTGTCATACAATGGAGCATTACTCAGCCTTAACTAGGAAGGAAATTCTGACACATGCTACAACATAGATGAACTTGGAAGACATGCTAAGTGAAACAAGCTCGTCACAAAAGGACAAAAACTGACTCCACTTACATGAGGTACTTACAGTGATCTGATTCCCGAGAAGTCTGGGATGGTGGGATGGAGAGGGAATGGGAAGTTGTTATTTAATGGGTATGGAATTCCAGTTTGAGAAGATGAAAAAATCCTGGAGATCTTTCGCATAATAATGTAACCATAATTAACACTATTGAACCATACCCCTAAAAATGGTTAAGATGGGGATGCCTGAGTGGCTCAGTAGCATCTGCCTTCAGCTCAGGTCATGATCCCGGAGTCCTGGGATCGAGCCCCACATCAGGCTCCTCTCAGAGGGGAGCCTACTTCTCCCTCTCCCACTCCCCCTGCTTGTGTTCCCTCTCTCGCTACGTCTCTCTCTGTCAAATCAATAAAATCTTTTTTTTTAAATGGTTAAAATGGTAATTCTGTATTATGTATATTTTACCATAATCTTAAAAAATTTTTAGATAATAATGGAAGCCAAAATGTGCACGGAACAGGGGACGATAACCCCAGCCAGCCTCACATGTGCATCAGCCACTTGCCGACACACCCTCCACCTCACTGGGAAAAGAGCAGAGCAGGCGTGAACACCCCATTGTACAGGGAGATGAGCCAGAGAGGAAGGGTGCCTGGCCAAGGTCTCAACACAGTGAGTAGAGAGCTGGGGCCGGGGCTCAGCTCCTGACCCCAAGCTGGTAAAGAACCCTCATGGCAAAAAGGCCGCCAGCCCTGGAGGCTGCAGACCTGCAATGTGGCAGATCCTCAAGGAGCTGAGGGTGGAATTGGGAAGCCCTGGGGTTGGGCTGGAGGGGTGAGACCACAGGGTACATCCTGCTATTGTACCTGCTACTCAAAAAAATCATTAACAGACCTCCTTTCATTTTCAGCAATGTCCCAGTTCGGAAGACAGATAATATTCACCCCAACCAAAAGTGCCTAGAAAGCCAAGGAGAAGAGTTGAGTGGAATCTGACAGAAAGGAGTATAGGGAGAAGAGCCCTTACAAGGATCACCTCACCTTACCTGACTGTGAGCAGGAGGCTGAATGGAGGAAGGAGGAAGAGGACAGAGGCAGAGGTCTGGGGCATGGGAGGAGGGGAGGGTCATTAGACTGGGACACATGCACCTTCCTGTGGACCCCAAGGAACATCACATACCTTCTCCTGGCCGCCATTCTCCCTTGCCTCCCCTTCTCCCTCTTACCCCTGGGCTCTCCACATGAATACAAGAGCAGTCTCCTCGGTAGGAATGGGCCATGAATTCTCTTGCCCCTCTGAGCTTTTCCCAGTGCCTGGCTTTGGGCCAAGGCAAAGCCCAGACAAACTCACACTTGCCACTGCATTCCATTGGCCAGTCTCAGCCTGGGCCAGCCTCTCTCCTTCAGTGCCTCCCTCAATCCCCAACTCACCCCTCCGGACAGTAGAAAAGCCGCATGCCTTCACCCCTGCAGCTGTTCTCCCAATCCTTTCTTCTCTAGGACCCTCCTCTTTCTAACTTGCCCAGCTTCACAGGCACACAGCCTCAGAACACCTCAGCATTTACGTACAAACCATCTGCCTGCTTTGCCTCTGTGAGAGTTTCCACCTCCACAAGGAGTACCCTGCTCTCCTCTTCCTCCCCAACACAGCATGCACGATGGATCAGAGGCCCGAAGAGACCAGAGTCAGAGACACACTGCAGGTGGAGAGCAATGGACAGGAGCCATGGCCCACCTCCATCCTTTGCCTTTGCAAAGTGATAATGATGTCCTCCCCAAAGACTCCCCCGCCTTGGGAGAATGTCGTCAATGCTGACTTCAACATGAGCTTGTTGGGGGACATGACCAAGTCCCAGTGCCTGCCACAGACACTCAGCTAGGTTTATAAGGAGGGAGAAGAGAGGACAGGAGGAAGAGCCGGTCTGCACAACCCCAAGTTTTAAGGGTTCAGGTTCAGTCTGCAATGAGGGTGAGGAATGAAGTGAAATGCTAGGGTTGAGGTTACACCTGAAGATAAGTGTTTAAGATTCATCTTAGGAAAGGGGCAGTGTTGGGCTGAACCTCAGATTTGTATTGGGTTCCAGTGTGAGTTCTGGTTAGAGCTGTGGTGAAGAGGAGCTCTAAGGTACAAGTTGTGATTGGGGAATAGGTTATTGCTAGCACTAAGGCTTGAACTAAAATTCCTCTTAGAGTTAGATATGTCTGAGGGTTCTGGAATTTGCAGCACGGGATCAGGGCTGTGGGCTTGGGCAGGAGATCTACAGGCAACAAGACTGGCAGACAACCCGCCAGACAGTGCCAGATGGGATCTGAGGCCAGCACCGTGGACAGCTCCAAGAAAAGAGCCTTGATAAGCAAAGCCCCAGAGGTGTTCTTAGCTGCCTTCTCCCACCATCCCCTCCAATGACATCACTACTCTGAGCTATTCACCCAAGATTGACCCCGGAGGAGACCAAGGGAGCACCATATCCTCTAGAGAGTTTGAGTCTCCCAACTTAGGGTCCCTGCCTTTCTTTAAGAATCATTAAAACCCTATATCCCCTGGGCCTGGAATCTAGATTCTAATGGAGAAATCTCTGGTTTAGGCCTTTACAAGATGATCATTTTCGTAATACTCAAAGTTTTTCTGATTTAACTCTTGATGGCCAGGTTGACTCTACTCTGTTTAACATAACTCATTCCTCTGATCGCTCTTCCCCACAGGGAAATCAGAGATTCCCTAAGTCTTTTCCTCTTATCTCTCTCATTTTCCCCTCATCTCCCAAGCCCTCAGAGGCAGGATGGGACCCAGGTGAGGCCCTCAGGTAGTTGCACAGTGGAGAGCACAGAGAGGCAGGCAGTGTGCAAGGGTCCAGATTTCTACTCACTCCTGGCCAGATTGAGAGCTGCTCTTCCCTTCTATAGCCCCAGACAACTCCGTCGTGGGAAGAGTAGATATGGAGTAGATATGATAAGAGTAGATATGGAGCGGGGACCTCCTGAAGGACCCCAGATGCTGCATCCACCAGCCCGAGGCCCTGGGAGGTCCCAGAGAAGACATTAGAGGTCTTCAGCCTCAGACTGCCAATCTAGCCCACAGACCATTCCATTTCTACAGATGAAGAGACTGAGGCTCCCTAGCAAATAGCAAATCTTGGATTTGAACTCTGGACTGTCTGGCCCTCAGCCTGCTGTCCCAAAGCTCATACTTTTTCCACACCATGAACTCTGGTTGTTAGAGGCCTTAAAATCAACCTGGCAGGAACTCTTTGCCCTCTAGTCAGATGACCTCACAGAGTCACCAATCTGGCCTGGGTGTGGCCTCTCCATGTGTCTTGGGTGTCCTAAGCCTGGGAAGAGGGGCCTCTCCTCTGCCTGGAGTGATCCCCTTTGAGGGCCCAGAAGGTCCTGTGAGCTGCCTCCTAGTGGGCAGCAGGTTCACACGATGGCCCAGCAATTAAGCAGTGTAGTTTCTTCTGAACCCTCCCCCTCAACACCCACCCCCCTCCCCGCAGCAGGGCATCCCCAGGAGACAGGTGTCCATGTACTATGGATACAGTCCTGAAATTACCCTCTAGGGAGGGAAAGTGGAAACGTCCAGGAGCCCCCTGAATGGAGCCATAATGATCCAGCCAACCCATCCCTCAGAGGTCACTGGCGCTGGGGACAAAGGTGATCCTTGAGAGCAGGAAGGCACTAGTCTGGGAAGGCTCTAGGGGAGCAGCGAGAGGAGCCTGGCTCCCCTCCTGTCCCTCTGTAGTAATTAACAGGCCTTTGTTCCTGTCCCTGATCTCGTCTGGCAGAGCCTTAATCATCCTCTTCCCTGCAATGAGCAGCCTTCTCATTAGGGCCTTAAGAACCTCTATTATAAACATGTAAATGGAACTCAACGAGGAGGGAAATATTTGACTGCTCCAATTTCCTTTGTGCTGCTGCCAGCTTTGGGCTGCGCACGCCTGTGACTTCGCAGCTCAGCAGCCCAGCGCCAGCACGTTGCCCCTACCGCCCCACCACACAGCTCCATCTTCTATCGGAATTTAATTACCTTCTCTGGCGAATGTTTGGAGAACCTCTCTCCATCAATTGATTCTCAAGTCCGATTTTTATTCCAAGATACTGAATGGCACTTAGGCTGATGGCAGCCTGGGAGGAGGTGGACCCAGGGCCTGGGGAACATTTTAACAATGGGGTTAGGAAGGGTCATCAGAGTTATTCCCCTACCTCTGAGCAGGTCAATATTTCAGCCAGAGAAGCATATTCCTGAGATTTCTGCTGGTCTGGACTGGAAGTTCTTCTTGATGTCTGCCTGATGCTGGATGAGCACCCCCCCCCCTTTTTTTTTTCTTTCCATTTTAGTCCTTGATGCAAAAGGAAGAATGCTATTAGGTAAAAAGCTCAGCCACTGCCTAAGAAAGAAGCTGATGATAGGATCAGCATCTCCTCCTATGTCCATGATGGCTCTTCCCTGTCATCAACCAAATGGAGACTGGCTCCCTGAAGGCCCAGGGCAGCTGCGTGTGAAGGACTCCCCCAGCATGCTGAGTCTTTCCTGCACAAGACGTTTTCATGTGCCTGAGTCCTCCTTAAGGCTAGAGATGCCAGAGATGTTTGTCCCCACTTGCCTTCTTTCTGAAGTCCTTGTCAAGTGTAAATTTCCATTCTATTCATTCTTCAAAACCCAGAGCCCTTCTCCTCCATGAAGCTGTCCCATACCATTAAGATATAGCCATCCCATGAGTTGCCTGGGTGGCTCAGTGGGTTAAGCCTCTGCCTTTGGCTCAGGTCATGATCCCAGGGTCCTGGGACTGAGCCCCACATCCAGCTCTCTGCTCAGTGGGGAGCCTGCTTCCTCCTCTCTCTCTGCCTGCCTCTCTGCCTACTTGTGATCTCTCTCTCTGTCAAATAAATAAAAAAATCTTAAAAAAAAAAAAAAAAGACATACCATCTCTCCCACTACCAACTTCAGAACACACAATTTGCCACTATTTGTCCATGTAATGGGTGTCACCTGTGTGACAGGTCCCTGTTGGCCCTTAGCTGGTCACATGCATAAGTTGCATTCATTTCCCCAGTTTGTCTTTCCTGCAAAGTGGAGACTATATCCTCATAGCCCTGAGCAACAGCCTGGAACAGGCTACCACCAGAAAAACTTCCTTCTCTGAGTTGGGGATAGGTGGGTAGATCGGTTGGTGTGGTGGTTAGAGGGTAGCTAGTTGATGGCAGGATGGGTGGGTGGACGAGCAGGCTAATGGAGGTCGGACTGGCATATCTGTTAGAGCATTGCTGGGAGGGTGGGTAGTGGGAGAGTGGGTGCGCCAGTTATGACCCTATTGTGTGTCTCCGCTCAATTGCCTCGGATCATAGCTGAACTCTGCAAACGTTTCCCCTTGACCAGCTGGCTCTGTTAAGCTTTGTCAAAGGGGCTGGAAAACTGCAGGGTGAAGGGGCTTCCCTTCCAGGCCCCCACAAGGATCCGTCCCTCTGCATACTGCCTCCACCAGCACACCAGCACTCCAGAAGGCAGCCTTCCAGGGAGTTCCATCAGCCTGGCACCTCAGCAAATTGTCCTGCCGTCCAGTGGGCCTCACCGTACCTTCCTTTAATGGGGTCCTGTCGGCCCTGTGTGTGTCCATGCAAGGAAGGCTCTGCGGGATTTGTTCCTTCCTCTGATGCTCTGCTGCAGCCCCAGAGTTAGTGGCCACTCTCCATATCTGCCATCCCCATGTTCCTTTACAGTAGGGAGGCAATCCCCTGTTATAGCTAGTAAGTAAGCCCCAGTAACTTATCTCCTGTTATAGTTAATAATTATTTATATTAAACCTTTCCTGTTAATATTAGTGTGCAGTTTCGATCCCCTGATCGGACAGTGGGGTAGTGGTTGATTGGTGAGCTAGGTGATAGGCTCGTTAGTGGGGTGGCAGGATGGTGGAGGGACAGGTTGGTGGACTGGTTGTTTGGTGGGTTGGTTGGTAGTTGCTTAGAATGTTGCTGGGTTGATGGTGTGGCATGGTCTAGGGTAACATGTTGGTTGGTGGTCGGCAGATTGGTTGGGGGGTGATGGCTTGATTGGCAGGCTGGTGGACTCGGCTGGCTGATGGCTTCACTGGAGAGTCAGTTGATAGGTTAGTGCTTTAGAATATGGGATTAGCATCATGAAAGAGGGAAAGACAAGCCCCAGGAAGGCCCCTACAGTACCAGGGAGGCTCGGTTTCCATTTCTGCCCTACCCAAAGGACAGCCTTCCCCCCAAGCTGGAACCCTTGGCTACTGGCACATCTCCTCAAACAGAAGCAGCAGCCTGAGAAGGAAGTTTCTGGAGAACACGGAAAGTGGCCTGAGGGTTTAACAGGCATTAAGACTATCCCTCTATCACCCCATGCTGGGCCCCAGCTGCTCCCATGGGCTCTGTCAAAACCCCAAGCCACCAGCTGATTACCTAGCACCCAGAGGGCTTCCCAGAAAAGGGACTGAAATATGTGGTCCTTTAGGACAGATCTGTGTCTCTGCCCCATAAAATCTCCTAAGATGCTGACCCCAAGGCATGGATATCCTTCCAGTGATAGACCACCCTTCTACCCTATCCAGGCTTGGAATTCTCCCAGCACATGTCCCCACTGTTCTGCCCATCAGGATTCGCAGACACGCTTCCTCTGTCTGTTTGACCTACACCCCCCTCACTCAGCTCTCCCTCTGCCAAATCATCCTCTCGCATCTCCCTCTTCTGGACTGTCCTTGAGGCTGGGCTGAAACCCATCAAGGCATGGTCTGCTTCTCCACAACCCCCACTGCTCCCCAACCACCCCCCCTGAGTCCCCACCTCAATGCCCTGTAGGTAGCCTGGTCACACCCCAGACAGAGGCACCAACACATTCCCAAATTGCATCTTTCAAGAATCAGAAAAACAGATTTCAGAAGCAAATCGCTTTTCCCCCTGCTCAGCCTAGATGGACTACTTGTTACTTCCCTTTTTCCCTCCATCACAATCTCAGGAAAATTGATATCATGCCTAAAGCTTTTCTGTGCTGGGGTCAGTCGCTACCTTCCGAGGCCTGTAGGCATCAGAAAAGGCCACACCCCAGGGAGGTTGGGGGACAAGCACCCCAGCTTCCAGCTCTGTGGACAGGGTCTATTCCAGGGCCCCCCCAAGCCCATGGGGCAGGCCCTGGGGAAGGCAGGGGCAGGGCAGATAGGGGTGGGGGCTCACAGAGGCAGAACAGGGTTGAGTTGGGACAAATCTGTGAAGTGACAGGTGGCTGTTTCCTGATGCACAACCCCCTCCCTATCCTATCCCCCTTACTGCATTCATAACTCACACGCTACCACCACCATGCTGGCCCCTTCCAGGCCTTCCCCATTCACTGTCCTGTGGGCCCATACACTCCCTGCCCCCAGCTTCAGGTCAGAGCAAAGCACCTAATTATCCCCATCACACCAAGAACACTGGCCACATGTGCCAGGCTTCTGAGGCCTCAGGAGAGCACAGGTCTGAGCCACAGGCCCAAGTTCCAGTCCCTCTCAGAAAGCATCTTCCCCTCTCTGTGCCTCCATCTCCTCCACTGGAAGGGGCAGGCTGAGCCCTGCAGTATCCGTTCAGAGGTGAGGCTGGCTTCTGATGCAATGATGCATGGCAGGTGCCTGGGACAGGGACAGCCTCGTGTCTCCTGACTACTCAGGCCATGTCACACACTGCACTGAGTGTCTGAGACACATGGTTTCATTCTGTCTTCAGAAGAACCCAACAAGTAGGTCTTGATTCCACCTAAAGAGGAGGAATCAAGGTTCATAGAGGCTAAGGAACTGCCTAAGATCACACAGCAGACATGGAATCAAGGTTCAGAGAGGCTATGGAACTGCCTAAGATCACACAGCAGGCACGGCATGGAGCCAAGCCTCAAGTCCTCATTCTTGACCTTCACGCTGTGTTGCCAGGTACTAGTCTGTGTTTCTTAAAAGAAGCCTTTGGAAAAACTATCATCCAAAGAAATAAGTGGAGGAAGAATTTCAGGCACTACATACAGGTTCTACAGGGGTGGGAAGAAACTTCTAGAACTCTTAAATTACCATAATAGTGGCTGACACTTGCTGATCACTGACTATATACAAGCACTATTCTGAATTCTTCATTGAACAAATTATCTAACCTTTATACAACAACCCTATGAGATAGGTACTATTATCTCCAATATGCAGATGGGGAAACTGAGGCACAAAGAGGCTATAAGACTTGTTCAAAGGCACTGACCAGTTAGCCACTACACCTCGCAGCCCTAGCGCTGGCACCAAAGAAGTTGCTTCCCCTACAGCAGGCTCCTCTTCTTAAACCAGTGGGTATGGTGCGGGCCAGGGGGTCCATGGGTGTGAGGCAGGGCTAAGGGTCAGAGTGAGAACCCCACACCTAGGGAGGGTGGGGGTACCTCTGCCTCTGGCTTTTGGGCCAAAGTTCCCTTCTCTCTTGGTCACACCCTATCCTCTACCCCCAACCATCTGGTTAGTGCTGTGCAAGGCCAAGGTGCTGATGGCAGCAGGGAGAGACATGGGCATGCCTGTAACACACGGTTGTTAGGCCAGCACCTCTGTCTGTTTCCTTCCACGCCCACACCTCACCCCAACCTCCCAATCCCCCTGCCTTGAGTGTCCCCTGTCTCTGGCGCTCTGTGCCAATTGCTCCTGCCTCCCCCATATCCATCGAGCCCTGTTCTCGGCATCCAACTTCAGACTCAGGGCTCACCCCAACTGCTATGAGGGTAACAGGAGGCCAACAGTCAAAGGGACAGTGACTTCACCTGGGAATGAGGCCGTGAAGTCCAAGACTGGCTAGGCAGGGCCGGGGAGAGGGGAACTGCTCAGGAGAGGACAGGCTAGTGACAAAAATGTGTCCATGGCTGAGCAAATCACAAGACTTTTAAACAGGGCCTGTCAGGAGGAGTGACCGCAGGGACCTTCCCCCACCCAAGAGGTCTGCCACCCTCCTCCTCCTCTCTCTGGGGCATCTTCCATTTCTCCTTGGTCCTCAGGCCAGAGCCAGCCCCGCCCCACCCCTAAACACTCTCACTCTCCTACCGAGGTAACCCACACTGCCACAGGATCTTGAAACGGTTTGAATGCATACATGACTCTGAGATTAAATGTATTAAATGAACCATTTCCTCAAAGCAAAGGAGTGGCGGGGCCTCATCTTCAGCTGTGGGAGGGGGAAGCTGGTCCACAAGTGACACGAGAAGGAGGAAGGTGACAGAGACCCAGAGATGGAGGAGATAGTGTCCACAGATAGCGCCCGAGAGAGACTCCAGAGAGAAACCAAGTGAAAGCCTTGGTCCCTGGCAGCTTCCCAGACTCTGGGCCAGAAACACTCCCTTATCTGTTAAAAACAACCAAGACACAAGGAGAAGGAAAACAGAACAACCAGGTGAAACCAGAGGGGCAGTTTTAGTACTCAGAAAAATTCACCAAATTAGCGCTGGGCATGTGGGGCTGCCCAAACAGAGAGGAAACAGTAACAAGATCTGTGATGAGAACCTCAGGATCCTGAGATAAACACTTGGCACTGGAAAACAGGAGGCAGTGGCTGCGATCATGGTCTCCCCCGCACCTGGGACAGAGTCTGGCCCATAGTAGGTGCTCAGTAAGCACACTGAAGGAATCAATGAATGAATTCTGGTTTCTCAACACAGGCTCAGGTTCTTCTGGTTCTTGGGCCTGAGGGAAAAATAACATCGGTGGGCTGTCCTAAACTGACCGTGGACTAATGTGGTGGGGTGGTCACTCAGTCATTCATTCATCCCGCTAGTGAGCACGGCTCTAGCACAGATCATTGAACGAGACAGAAGAATTCCTACTCTCAGGGAGCTTCCACTGCACGGGCAGGAGACATGGCCCGGTCCAAGGCGATACGGTCAGGGAGGAAACCCACAGTTTGAGGGCTAAGGGGTGGGCTGGACTGACAATTCTGCAGAGACCTAAAGGAGGTGACACAGCCTGCCAGGAGACTCACACCCCTCCCCCGGGGAAAGTTAAAGCTTGCGGCCGTGTGGGGTCAAAGTGGCTGAGTCACGTGAGCCAGGCCCAGGGTGGGAAGGCTGCAGAGCAACTGCGGCCAGGTGGGGTCACAGCTGCTGTGCTGAGGGCTGACTTCGGGGAATGAGGGTGGGAGCAGGAGGCCAGGCAGAGGCCACACACAGAGTGGGTGCAGACAGGCTGGCAGCAGACCAGGGGGGCCCTCAGATTCCAGATGTATTTGGGGTTTCGCAGGCCGGAGGTCCGATGGATCAGGGATGGGGTGTGAGGAAAGGAAGCGGGTGGGGCAGGGAGCGTTGCAAGGCCCACAGGGAGCCTTCCGCACCAAGCACATCGGTGTCTGTCGTGCCGCTTCTCATGGTCCCCACCTTGGCACAAGCTAGGTTCAGAGCAAGTCCCCCAGACTGGGCTCAGCACGGGAGATGCCCTAGACCACAGGCCATGCTGAGATCAAAGGCAGCTCAACAGCCTGCTCACACACCACCTGAGTGTTACTCCTTCTGGCCCGGCTACATGTTCTCCAGGGCACAACTGTGCCATATCCGCTTGTGGCTACCCAGTACCCGGCCAGTACTGCCACACTCACACACGTGTGCACATGCGCACACACAATGACACGCTCACACACACCACTCGATTTTGTGTTCTCAGGGTTCATGACCCTCCAAGTGGCCCTCCACGGGCCCCAGGTTGAGAGCCTTGGGCTGGGATCCTGGTGAGGGCCCTCCAGATGCGCAGCTCAGCCCCCCCAGTCCTGAGCACCTCTGTGCAAGCCTGGAGAGCCCAGAGCTGATGAAGCGAGGACTACCAGCTGGCTGAGGTGCCCTGTGCCCCTGGTGGCCGGGACCACTGCATTCCTGAATATAGTCATTCATTCAACTTCATGAAAAATGAGTAACATGGCCTGGTCTAAAAGGAGAAGAAAAATGAGCATCTCCTCTGTGACCAGCTCTATGCCTGGCCCCGAACAACCTTCATCTCCCACCCCAGCAGCAAATCTGTTCCCCAGCCAACAAGGTAACACGTCTGCTGTGCCAGCGGCGGGGAGTCACACCCCCCCGCCCCCACCAGGACTCATCTACCTCCACCCTTCAGAATTCTGAGCCCAGATGCTCACTCCGGGCTTGGCCCTCTGATTCCTCTGCCTCTCCAGCTCGCTTGCTTAGAGAAGCTTCTGGGTCAGGCCTAACTCTGCCAGCGATGGCACTGGCAGGCTGAGCAGGTGAGAGGCCTGAGAAGCCGCAGGGCCATCTGTGATGCCACCCTGGGCTAGGCCAGCATGTCCAGCCTTCAGGATCCTAGAGCCGGTGGGAAACAGGAAGAGGGGAGTGGGAGCTGGCAAGTGAAGCCAGGATAAAATATTGATGCCCGACTCCTGGTAAAGCGGAGAACGCCACGTGTCCATGAATAAAAGATGGGTCGAGGAGAAGGCTGGGCAGCAGATTAATTAATCTAAGTGAGTGCTCTGCTTTGTGCCATGGGGGAGCGGGACGGTGGAGTAAACAGACTCACCTCCCAGTCACTGCCCCAGAGGGTCCAGCGGAGATCCTCTGTGCCAGGCAGGCAGCTGGGCAGAGCAAGGATGTGGGCAGAGCAGCAGCGCCAAGCCCACGCTGGCAGGGAGAGGAGCAGAGGCAGCCGGGTGGTCTGGGACCCGTCTAGGCCTCTGTGCCCCAGGCCTGCCAGGAACCACGTGGGATGGCAGCTTCCCTGGCAGATGGGAACCACACAGCCCAGATGCTCTAGGGAGGGAGCTTTGACAGGTGTGGGGTTTTGGAGGTCAGTGAGGGGATAGCAGGGCTCCTGGGTCCTTCCCGGGTGCCGCAATGGCTGCCTCAGGGAAACCATGAACAGCTGCATAAGGGAGAGGGAAGGTAGGAAGATGGTCAATGGCAGCGGGTCTGAGATCTGGTTTAGAAAGTCAGGCACAGGCTGGACTTTGCCCTGAGGGAAGCTGGCAGGGGTGGAGGACCACAGGTTCTGAGACACGAGAAGGGTTAGACGTGGCTGAAATTATTTCTGCCCTTAGAAATGCTAACTCCAGGGTACCAAAGGCTTCCTGCCTTAGGTATAGCATGGCAAATGGGTTGGGGGAGGGAAGTGGCACCCAGGACTCTTAAACATGGTGGTGGAGGTCTCATGGGGAGATAACACTCAGGAACTCGACTTTCCTCCATCATCCACCGTGCAAGGTGCCTTTCATGGGCTCTTCATTGTTTTGTTTCCTCAAGGTCACACTAGGACTTTGTGGGATGGAGATGTCCCTCCTCGTGCTCCCTGCCCCCCCGTTATCATTACAGATACCCCCCTGGAAGGAGCTCCCCGTCCTCATGCTGGCTCCTTCTTCCCACCTCCAAACAGCCTCAGTGGGACTAGGCTGCCCTCTGCTCAGGAGATACTGAGCTGTGTGTCTGCAGACAACAGTCCCATCCTTAGAACCCTTCCCTAGGTGAGGGCTAGGTCCCATTCCAGGTGGCCTCAGCTGATGCCAGCCCATAGCTCTGGCAGGCAGCAGGACCCCTCCAGCCTGACCCATGGAAACAAAACTGGACCCTGACCCAGCCAGGGGGAGAAGACAGTAAAGGTGGGTGGGGGGACATCATCCCTGGCCGGTTCCCTCCATAGCCACAACCGTAGCCATGACCTTCGTCTGCCTCCTCCCCTGAGCCCGCCGTGGCCTCGCCAGACCGCAGTCGCCCCAGTTCCTCAGCACCAGACTAACAGCAAATCTAGTCTGTCCCGTTCACTGGGCAACTCATCGTGAGAAGCCTGCTGACATCTCTTGGACCCTATCTTGTATTTATTATTTGACTTTTTTTTGGAGTGAAGTCTTTTGGGTCCAGTGACCTATATAGCCTCAGGCAAATGGGAGGCATACGGCACAGTTGTTAGAATAAGTGAATGAACAGTAAATGGCCCGGCCAACCTCCGTCTCTCCTAGTCTGATTTCGGTGCCCGGTGAGTCCCCACACTACCTGCCTTCAAGGTGGGAAGCAGTGTTTACGGAGCGCACCTGTGTGCGTCAGCCCAGAACCAGACAAGAGTGTCAGAAGCATCTAACCTTCCCCGTGATAAGGCGGACATGTCTCTCCCATTGGACAGATAACAATGAGGCACAGCACTTGGCCAAGATCACCCAGCTAGCAAGCGGCAGAGTGAGGGATGGGTCCTGATCTGAGTCGAGAGTCCTGGCTCACAGCTCCACATGTCCGTAGTGAGAAGCAACAGGAATGTAGGGCCAAGAAGTCTTAGCTTGCCTCACCTCCAAGGAGAAAAAGAAGGGCTCTCTGATGGCAGACAGTGGTCAGAGCTGGACAAAGCCAAGTGCTCAGGGCTGCCTGGGGACTGTGGGACAGGTCCCATGGCTGAGAGCAGAGAGGAGGCCCATGGCGGAAGGCTGTCCCCTCTCCCAGGGCTCTGAAAGACTCCCCAGGGTCTAGCCGAATATACCTAGTTGCCCTAAAGCGGACTGCTTGGTCCATACACCTCACCATCCCCTGAGCCTAGAGCTCCAAGGGGGAGGCAGAGCTGGAGACCCTAACTGCCCAGAAATAATGACAGGACCTCTGGAATCCTGCCAGAAACAGGCAGCAGACTGGCCTGGAAGCACACACATTGTCACACACGCGTTTTACATTTCCGTTTTGCATTTCGGCATTCTACCTCCCCAAGCAGCAGCTAAGACAGCGGCGTCTAGAACAAAAGTGGCTGAGGAGCCTGCCATTTCTGTGGCCACAGTGCCACCTGTTAGCTATACATGGCATAGCAGAGCGGGGCCATCCTTCCGCATCTGTAAGAACACCCAGACCACTGGCACGCTGGCACGCCTCCACCAAACACTTATGCAGCACCTGCTGTGTGATGGGCATGACTTCTGAGGCTGCGTATACAGTAGTAAACGAGAACGACGGAAAGCCCTGCCCTCACGGTGCCTACAGTCTGGGGCGAGGCGGCAGGGGTGGAAAACAATACACAAGGCGGACACATACAACACAGTAGGGGAAGCAAATCAGGAGGCAGGTGGAGGTGCTCAGGGGGTTGTGACTGTAGATAGAGTGGTCAGACACGACCTCACGGGGACAAGTCTGGGAGTAGATGAGGAGAGAGCCCTGTGTATTTCCAGGCAGGAACATTCTAGACAGAAGAAACAGCAAGTTCACATTGCATCTGAGAAACAGAAAAGGGCCAGGAAAGATTAAGGTCTGGTGGGGGGAACAGTAGGAGGAGGTGGGATCAGATCCTGTAGGACCTCAGAGGTCACTGCAAGGACTTTGGTCCTGCAAAATGGGACTTCACTACTGGGTTCTGAACAGAAGAACGGCATAACCCAACTTGCATTTTTAAAGGATCTTTCTGGGGGATGCCTGGGGGGCTCAGTTGGTTGAGCCTCTGACTTGTGATCTGGGCTCAGGTCATGATCTCAGGGTCAGGAGATGGGAGTCCTGCATCAGGCTCTGTGCTCAGCGGGGAGTCTGCTTGAGATGTTCTCTCCCTCTGCCCCTCCCGGCTGCTCACAGTCATGCTTGCTCTGTCTGTCTTTCTCTCTCTCAAACAAATAAATAAATCTTTAGAAGGATCTCTCTGGGCCCTGAGGGGGTGGAAATGAGGGTGGAGACCAGGACACTGTGAGGAGGCTTCTACAAGCATCAACCAGGAGACAGCAGCAGCTTGGCCCGGGGGTACCTGAGACAGTGGGTGGGGAGGAGTGGCAGGATTTGCTAGGATGTGAAAGAAAGAGGAGTCAGGGCTGAGCCAAGGGTCTGGCCTCAACTACAGAGAGAACGGCGTTGCCCTTACTGAGACACAGGACTGGTGCACTTGGTGGGAGGAACTAGGCACTCTGTCCATTCTTGACAGGTCAGAGTTGCCTATTAATGGGCGGTGGGATGAATGAGTTTGGAGCTAAGGGGAGAGGGCCTGCCTGGAGCTATAATCTGAGAGCCACCAGCCTTTGGGTGACATTTAAAGCCATAAGACTGGATGAGATCCAGGTGGGCAGAAAGAAAAGTAAGAGGACCAGGGACAGAGCCAGGGAGCCCTCAACTGCTCAGTGTCCTTGGGAAGACGCTGCGGGAAAATGCAAGACAAGGAGGAGGAGGCCGAGGAGGAGGCAGTGAAGGGAGGGAACCGGTAAGCCTGGTGTCCCCGAACCCACGTCAAGAAAGAGGAGGGAGTGAGTAACCAGGTCAAAAGCTACTGATCCTCAGGTCAGGGCTGAGAAAAGTCTACTGGCTTTGGCAAAATGCAGAGAGTGTCAGTGATCCTGAGAGGCAGGTTCTGGTGACAGGGTGGGGGCAAGGAGGAAGTGCAAGCAACAATGAAAGGAAAGAAACTGGGGATGAGTTGAGACAACGCTTTGGTGGGTCTTTTTGTAAAATGGGGAAGGAAGATGAAAAGATAGCCTAGGGGCACCTGGAGAGGCTCAGTCCGTTAGGCATCTGCCTTCAGCTCAGGTCATGACCCTGGGGTCCTGGAATTGAGTCCCATGTTGGGCTCCCTGATCAGCAGGGAGTCTGCTTCTCCCTCTGCCCCTCCCCTCTGTTCATCCTTTCTCTCTCTCTCTCTCAAATAAATAAAATCTTTTATTTTTTTTAAAGATTTTATTTATTTATTTGACAGACAGAGATTACAAGTAGGCAGAGAGGCAGGCAGAGAGAGAGGAGGAAGCAGGCTCCCTGCTGAGCAGAGATCCCGATGTGGGGCTCGATCCCAGGACTCTGAGATCATGACCTGAGCCGAAGGCAGAGGCTTTAACCCACTGAGCCACCCAGGTGCCCCTAAATAAAATCTTTTAAAAAATTTTTTTGAAAAGGTAACTGGAGAGGGAGGGGATGGGATCCAGAGGTTTGAGGGGTTTTGTTTTTTTTTAAGATTTTATTTATTTATCAGAGAGAGAGAGAGAAAGAGCACAAGCAAGGGAAGCAGGGAAAGGGAGAAGCAGGCTTTCACCGACGAGAAAGCCGGAGTTGGGGCTCGAACCCAGGACCCTGAGATCATGACCTGAGCCGAAGAAGACACTTAACAGACTGAGCCACCCAGGTGCCCCTGAGGTTTCTATTTTTCAAGGTGGGAAAAATAAGAATTTGCTTGAAAGCGACGGAAATAGCTGGGTAGAGAGGGTAAAAGCTGTGGGAGGAGAGGTAGGGATGAGGCATGAGAGCACTGTCCACGAGCAGGTGAAAAGGAATGAGATCCGGTTGTTCAGCCCGATGAGAGCGAACTCCACACCCCTTAGAACGGCTAGAATCAAAAACACAGTAACGTGCGTTGGCGAGGACATGGAGAAATGGAAGCCCTTCTCCGCTGCTGGGAGGAATATAAAATGGTGTGGCCCCTTTGGAAAAGAGTTGGGCGGTTTCCTCGAGAAGTTAAACACGGAGGGAGCGTGTGCCTGGCACGTTCCCTCCCAGGTATATCCAGGAGAAAGAACGACATGTGGCCCCACAGAAGTGTGTACACAAGTGTTCGGAGCATCTCTGTTCACATGAGCCAAAAAGTGGGAGCCCGAATGTCCATCAGCTAACGAGCGGGGAGACAAACTGCGGTCTATCCACATGAGGAATATTATTCACTCCCAGAAAGGAAAGAAGTACCGATTGGTGCTAGAGCATGGACGAACCTTGGCAACGTGATACCCAGTGGCGGAGCCACGTGGTAAAGGCTACAGGCTGTATGATTGTTTATATGAAATGTCCAGCCCAGGGGAATTCACAGAGACTGGTCGCCTCCACCCAGACAGATCCGTGTTTGCCGGGGCTGCGGAGAGGGAGAGTGGGGAGTGGCTGCTATTTCGCCTGGGGTGATGAAAATGTTCTGGAATTAGGTAGTGCTGATGGTTGCACGACTCGGAGAATACGCCAAAAACCGCTGAATTGAACACTTTTTAAAAGGGTGAATTTTATGCTTTGTAATTATATGTCAGTAATAATTTTGTTAAAAGATCTGGTTGTGCAGATGAGAGGGGCTGCCCTGGGCCGGGAAAGAGATGGAAGATGCAGGCACTGAGGTGGGAAGGCAGGTGGGGGTGGTGTGGGCGACCCTGGACATCCTCTCCTGGTGGCTTCTCTTTTCTCAGAGACCCGGGAAGTGAGGTCATCGGCCAAGAGCGAAGAGGAAGGCTCCAGCAGGAGCAAAGGTACAGAACAACTGTCTAGGAGAGAGAGAGGAGATGGATGGACTGGGAACATTCAGTAGGGTTGCAGGGTAGTGCAGAGGCCCCCATGAGGGAGACTGAGTGTCCTGGGGGGTCCCACCCTCTGCGTTCCCCCAGGCTTGACATGGGTTACAGGCACTGTGCTCACCACGCAACATGGCTCTGGTCCCTGAATACGCAGGACCACCCGTGGGGGTTTGCAACAGCAAACCCTAAAAGATGCCCATGTGTTGGCCCTCGTGATTTTAAATGCACATTCCTTTCCCCCCTGCAATTCCTCTGGGGAATTTAGCCTCAGAAAAACTTGCAGGTAGACACAAGATATATGTACAAGGATGGCTCAGGCAGCATTATTAATAGCAAAGAGTTGGAAATCCCCAGAATCTCCATTCCTGGGGAAATGGGGAAATAAATCCTCATACGCTGTGCTATGACGTCTCCACCACAGTAAAGACAATGGGGGAGCCCGGGTGTGAGACACGGAAGGATTTCTAAGATGCTTCACTGGGTGGAAAAGGTCAGCTTGTAGGATAATGTGTGGGATATCAGGCAACTGACTCCCCCTATTTTTGTAAACATAAATGATATTTATATGTGCATATTTACATTATTATAATACATAGGAGGTCCAGAAGGGATGCCATTGAGATTATGAGTGGCGTTTAATCTTGGGAGGTAGGTCGGGGAAAAGGAATTGAGGGCAGTTAAGGGGTTAAAAGTGTTTTAGAGAGGGACTTTCATTGCTTCTTTTATATGATTCTATGTTTCTTAAACTTATAACATGAGCATAGATGCTTTTGTAACATAAAAAGGACCACCCCATCCATAGGCCCACTGCCCCCCGGGCCAACGTCCTGCCAGCCCAGGCAATTATGTGCCCCTAGAGGCAGTGGCCAACCCTGGCCAGAGCATGGCCAGGTCCTGACCAGCTTTCCCCTTGCCGAGCCCTCCACAGCTCTGGGCAGGGGAGAGCAAGCAGGCAGGGGAGAGCCAGCAACACCTTCCCTTCCCACCCCCATCTCCTCCACAACTGCTCCTCTCCAGACACTTTCCGGGGAGGAAGGTATCTGATCAACACACCAAAGGCCAGGGAAGCAGCTGCCATAATGGTAAGAGTAAGCACTTACGTGGCACTTACTGTGTACCAGGCACGACTCTAAACACTTCATACATGAACTCATAACAACCCTGTGGATTCCGGACTATGGCTACCTTCACTTCATAGGAGATTTTCAAGACACAGACAGACAGAAAACCTGCACAAGAGGCTGTCCCCCGCCCCAGGTGCTACAGCCTGGGAATCCACAGCCTGGGCCAGCCTCCTGCTCCTGCCTCCCTCCCTCCCATCCCACCTGTGAAGCTCCCAGAACACTCTGATAGAGCCATGTGTCCCCCCCACACACACACCCAGGACAAGGCTATGGCCTCCTCAACCCAGACTCCAGGACCTACAGGTGCACGGCATATGGCTAGGGTGTCGCTGGTGCACAGGGAGTGCTCAAGGTGCATTTGCTGAATGAACAGCTCTGTCCTCCCACCCCTGCCCCACAGTGTCCCCCTGGGCCTTGTCCTCTGGGCCTTGGTTTCCTCATCTACAAATGAGCAGACGTACAAGGCGGCATGTAACAACTACTTTGGGACCATTAAGGCATTGCTAAGAGAAGCCAGAACTTATTCCAACAGGGTGAACCTCAAACGGTGGGACGTGACAGGGTGGGGAGGTAGGACAGCTTACACGAGGCCTTCCTTCCTGGGTGTTCAGGCCACCTGGGTATAGTTCACCTACCCACGAGCACAGACCAGTGGCTCCAGCCAGCAAGGTTGGAGCAAGCTCCAGCAAAGCTCCTCCAGGAGACAACTTCCTGGCACAGACCCAGGTACTGTTCTGTGGGCTCCTCAGGGGACATCCCTGCTGAGCTGGGTGTCAGGGAGACCACAGAGACGGCCCTGTCCCCCAAGTCGACAATCCTGGCACCCGGTGGCCACCGCAGGTGAAGGAGACCACACAGCCATACATATGGGTGGTGAGAGGCGGCTCCATGGGGCACAGCGGGCCAGATGAGCATGATTCAGACACGGGGTGGGGAGGGGGCAGCCTAAAGTTGTGTCTCCCGAAGTCTCCATGGGCTGTGCAAGCCAGAGAAAGCCTTCCTACAGTCCTTGTCTACCCAGGCTGGAAAGCACCAGGATAACGTGGGGGGACAGAGGAGGAGGAGGGGAGCTAACCCTATGTGCCAGGCCCTTCCACACATCGGCTCACAGATGCCCCACACGGTGTTGGTGCCACACTCTTCATAGATGAGGATGCCAAGGCCCAGAGAAGCCAGGGACAGGGCTAATGTCCCCAGCTGGGACCCAAACTCACCTCCCCAAGGCCAAAGCTCATGCCTCTCCACAGTGCTCCCTCAGCTCTTGGTGAGCAAGGGCTTCTGAACTAGGACTCAGATGCCGTCCCAGCCCTGGCCTGCCCCCACCCCACCCCAGGCTTCCAGCCTCAGCTCTGGAACCAACCACCTCGGATCTGTCCAAAGGGACCTGGGCTACAGTCCACCAGTGAGTTTGGTGTCAGGTCCAGAGCTTTAGCTCACCGTGTGGCACCCCCAAACCCCACAGAGCCCTCATCATTTATAAATGGCCCACTCGCTTCTCACACAGAGCCTCCTAGTGAAGCGAGAAGCTAAGCCCATCACTCCACATCGCACAGCCAGACAACAGCAGGCCTCAGCCTACAACACAGGTCCCAGTGACCCACCAAAAAATCAGGGGAGGTGGGCCCCCTGCCCTCACATGCACTGGAGGTCACCATCCCAGTCTTTCCTTTTCCCTTCCCTGGGATATATTCCGGAGCTCTGTGCCGGAGTGCTGGGCTCTGACCCCCGGGCAGCATTATGGAGAAGTCCTGGTCCCAGCATAACTGACCCACGACCCACATGTGAACCTCGGGAAAGCTATCCCTCCTGCTGCCTCAAGCCACACATGCCACACAGCCACCTTAAGATACACCCACTACCCCAGAGAGTGCTCAGGCGCTAAGTGCCCCGGTCCTCCCCCTCCCCCGCCCCACCCCTCTTCCACAGTCCTGGGCTGTGCACAGGTAGTCCCCATCCCCCTGGGCTGCCAGCTCACAGGAGCCAACAGACAGAAGATGAACAGGCAGCACTTCCCCCACCACCTTCTGGGGCCTGTTTCTGGGCCAGAGGCCAGACAGGAGATTTTCCTGGAACTTCTAGGGCACAAAGATGCTGAGAAACAGCGGGAGGGAAGAGCCTGAAAGGAACAGGCAGAACAAGTGGGGGCAGGGAGACAGGTGTTACCTGATCCATCTGGGCCACCCAGGTCCCCCCTCCTCCCCAGTAATCCTGAGTGTGCACAGGAAAACTCCCACCACCCCTCCCCAGAAAGCCACCCAAATTCCAAGGCCTGATTCAGTTCTGCCCCCTTGGAGCTCTGTGCCTCTGCAGGCTGGCAGGGACTGGTCTAATTCCTGCAGCCTCCCTGGGGCCTCAGACTGCTGGCTGGCTGCTCACTCTGGCTGGGTCAGACGGGACTGCAGATCACCCTGTCCTGTCTCCTGGAGGCCTGCTCCAAGCTTGTCAGACAAATTGACAGAGCGTCCAGGGACCACCGCAGGCCATTACAGGGACTGGGCATAAGGGGTTGTACGTGTGTGTGTGGGTGTGTGTGTCTATAAGCATATGCATATGTGAGCATTTGTCAGTATGTCTGTAAGAACAATAATGCATCTGTGTGTTTGTTTTAAGGTGTGTGCATATGTGTGTGTGTGTCTGTCTTTCTGTCTGTCTCTCTGGTGGGCCTGACCTCCCTCTGTCCTGCCCAGCAGTAGGCAGGTCCCTTTCGCCTGAGAGCAGCCCAAACAAGGCAGGACTATTGCCAGAGCCTTCTGAGGGTACCAAGGGGAGAGGAGCTCACAGGGACAGAACAGAGGCCCTGAGTGAGCTCCTGCTCCTGCTGGGTCGGATCCCCTATATCTGACCCCAACTATCATGACTGTCCAAGCCCAACTGCCAGTGAGAACAGCCTCAGCTCCTTTCTGACCTGGGCTGGGCTGGACTCTCGCCTTGCAGCTGCCCCCTCCCACTCCCCGGGCCCTCTCCTGGGGCTCAGTTCTGCAAATGGGTGGCCCCCAACAGCCATCCCTAAGGACTAGAACCCCTTCTACAGTTCACTGACCACCACTCAAACTCGCTATTTCCACCAAAGCCTGGAGCTCACCCCAAAACATGAGGCCTCCAAGTCTGGCCTCTAGTCCACATCTTTCCTGCAGGAGCCTCCAAGCTCTAGCAGCTCAAAGTCCCAGTTTTCAGGCTGAGAGCCACCAAAGGCCCTCTGTTCACTTGCAGAACCTGGAGCAGAGCAATGTCTGCACAGACCAGCACGCAGGCTCCCCTGGCCAGCTCAGAGGCCGCTCTGCCACACTCTCCAGGTCCCGGGACCCCAACCAGGAAAGCCACCATCCACCTGTCTAACAAGTGTATATTACCTGACATTGCCAGGCCTTCGGGATCCTGAGGGGGGCCCATTAGGGTCCTCCTCCCTCTCAGGGTAGCAAAGAATCTCAGATAAGGAGCAGCTTCCAAAGACTGTTCAGTGGAACTTTGACCAATGCTGAACAATGGAACCAATGGACTGTCAGGATGCTAATGTTCTCTATCTGCACTGTCTGATAAGTCAGTAGCCCCTAGCCACAGCTGACACTGAGCATTTGAAATGTGGCTAGTGTGGCTGAGGAACTGAATTTTTAATGTTACTTAAATTGACTTACTAAAATGTAAACAGTCACACATAACTAATGGGGACTATATTGGACAACACAGTCCTAGGTGCTGGGGGAGCACAGAGAGGGAAGGGGAGGACAGCTTCAGGGAGGGGACAACGTTTGGTGGTGCCAGGTGGGACTCCAGAATGTTCTTTCAACAAGTATTTACAGAGAGCCAAGAAGGGCCAAACACTGATGATACAGCAAGAGACACCCAGTTAACCAAGTAGAGGGTACTGCTCTGGCACTGGGAAGGGCCCCATCCCAGACAGTGCAAATCAGGGAAGACTTCCTAGAGAAAGTGGTTTCCAAGATGTGGCCTGGGGAAGACTGTTCCAAGATGGGAAAACAGTTTGTGCAAAGGCCCTGCAGCAACAGAAAGCCTGGTGAGAATTAAGGAGAATAGGAAAGCCCTCATACAGATGGTAGCCAGACAGTCCTGCAGCACAGCTCCATGCTGGTAGCCAGCCAACTCACTCATTCTTCCTGTTAGATGTCCACAGGAATGCACCCAGACCCAGCCGGCCCCATGAGCGTATTTTGGAAAATCTTGTCACAGTCTCTAGCCTGGCCAAAGGCTTCTCTGACCTCCTGCATCCTCTCTGAGGTCACTACTGGGTGGGGCCCGAGCCCTTGTCCCTCCAGGAGTTCCTGACTCATCACGGAAAAAACTGAAAAGCCCAACCTTTCTCAAGAATCAGTCCAATGCTAAAAGGGGAGGGCAGCTGTGACCCCAGCTCCAGGACACAGGGGCAGTGGAGAGGGGCAAATGAGCAAGTCAGAGGCAGAAGAAGATGCTGAAACAGAGACCGGGGCAGAAAGTGAGGTGGAGACTGATGGTAAGTCTACAGAGACAGGGGGTAGTGGTCACAAACACAGAGACAGACAGCCCAAGCCAACAGGACAGAGGGACAGAGATACATCCACCAGTGACAGCTAGCGTAAGCCAAAAACAAAGGGCCACACTTAGGTACACACAGCTGGAGACTGACTAACAGGCTGCCAAAGAAAGCCCAGGACTAGAGGCAGCCTTGGGAAGAGGTGGGGTGGGGTGCCCCTGGACAGCTCTGTGCTCGGGAAACACCCACACACCCACTGGCTGCACTCGCAGAGCAAGCCGGTAGAGGGCGGTATTGCTCCAGCCACCGCCCATGAGCCAGGCGTCCAGCTTCCCGGAAAAGGGCAAAATCAGACTCCCTCGGTCAGAGGCAGCAGACCTGGCAGCAGCCTCACTGAGAGGTGGAAGAGACTTGGATGGGGAGCTCAGCATATCCAAACCCGAGCCTGGAGGCCCTCCCTTCCTCAACCCAGCATATTCTCAAGCCTGCCCCTTCCCTCCACATTCCCCATCTCCAGACACCTGCAGGCGTGGGGAGAGGGCAGAGCACTGAAGGGCGGAGCCGGGGGTGCCTGCCAATTTCCCTGCTCTTGCTGTAAAGGGCAGGAGCAGATCATGCTGGGTAGGTCCTGCTGTAAGGCTGGTCCCCTCCTTGACATCCTTCCTGGCAGGCTCTTGGGTTCAAAGCACCCCTCACATAGAGAGATGTAGGCTGAACCCATGCTTTTCAGCACCCAGCAATGCTAAAAACACAAGGGCAAACATGGGCTGTGTAACAGCGCCTACCATCTGGTGCAGGACTGAGGGCAGCGGCAAGAAGTCGAAGCCTCTGGTCATATCTTTCAGAGGGCCATTAGGAACTCAACGTGACCGAGGAAGAAGCCCTCTGCGGAGGCATCACACAAGAACTATCAGCACCAACACTGTGCCCAACACTGTATATATTCACTCTTACCTAATGCCTACAGCAGCTCAAATCATTCTACCCATTTTACAGACAAGAAAGCTCAAAGAAGGTGGGGATAGGGTGGCTGGGGTATGGACATTGGGGAAGGTATGTGCTGTGAAATTTGTAAGCCTGATGATTCACAGGTCTGTACCCCTGGGGCAAATAATACATTATATGTTAATTTTTAATAAATAAAATAAAATAAGAAAGCTCAAAGAAGCACCTCCTCTCATGATGACTCTGTAGGTGTATTTCTCAAAGCTCCGTTTCAGGCTTTTCCTCTTCTTTCTACCTATTTCCTGAGTAGCTACATCTGCTCCCATGACCTAGGCTCAATTCTCAAATTAAGCCTTTTGCTTAGATCTTTCTCATGCATTCCAGACCAGTCTATCCACCTGCTTCTCCTGATCTCGTGGATGTCTTCCGGGACCTAAACATTGTACGTGCCCAACCATGACCCCTGATCTCCATGCAACGAGTGACCACAGCGCACCCTCAGCCCCTCAGCCTGCCCCCACCATTCCCAGCCCAGGTGAGCTCAGCAGCCAGTCCACTCTGCCCCCATGCCCACGTGTGAGCACCACTCTCCAGCCCCAGCCGGGCCCCACAGTACCCCTTCCCCTCCACCCGACTCACACTCCCAGTGGCTCTCTGTGGCCACTCCTGTCCACACCACAGCCAGACATCTTTTCCAAACACAAATGGAGTTGTGTCATTCCCCCACCTAAACCCTTCCAGTGTTTTGTATCAGTCTTGGGGCAAAGTTCAAGGTCTCTGCTGCACTCTGAGCAGCCGCGATAACCAGCCTCCCACCCCAGAGACATTTAGTGTCAGGCCAGCCCAGCAGGCTCCCCGCCCAGAGTGAATGCCACTCTCCCTCCTTCCTATCCTCCAACCTTCTGGAAGCTCCTGCTGAGGCAATGTTGTCAGAGCCCTCCAAGCCTCTCCTCAGCCGCTGTGAGGGCTGCAGGTGTGATTATATCAGAGGGTGAGCTCAGGACCAGGTTTGTCTGAGTCTCTGCTAGGTCCCCAGTCCCCAAACTGAGCCTGCACTGAGGCCGGTGCTGAGGAAATATTTGCTGACCGAGTTCTACGTCTCTTCTACACCGGACACCTCTGACACTTGGTCCCTTCTTCCTACTGAGCTGAACTCCTCTCAGGCTTTTGAAACAACTTCCATCAGATCAACTCAAAGGTCCTGGGGGAGGGTCAAGCAGCCTCCCCTCTTCCTGTGTCAGGCCTTTCCTCTTTCCACACTCCCCTCAGCCACCTTCATGCCCTCCCAGGTCAGGAGACCTCCCAGGTGCCTCTCAGCAGGCTGCCATGGGGCTGCCTTTCCTCCTCCAGACCCCCCAGCTCCAAGACCCCCAGTGTCTGCCTAACCCACGATAGTTTAAAGGTATGTGGATGTGGTCTCTTTCTCTCTTACGGAAGTGCACACACCCTCCTGCTGGCGGAGATGTGGGATGAGAACATGCCACCGAGATGAGACAGAGTGAGGTCAACGCCGTAGGCGCGCTGGGAGGTAGCCTCAGGCTATTGACCTTCTGACAACAGGAGAGGATGATCACCTGCTTGCCCCCGATGCAGCTGACATCAGGTAACCAAGCCCATGGATAAGGGGCAACTACTGAGCACTGTTCCCTCCCTGCCCCCAGGAGGCCGTCCCTCTCCCCTCCTTCACCACATCCACCTGCTCCGGCCCCGCAGCCCTGGCATCCTGGTCTGGGAGCCCCGGGCTGGGAGTCATGTCTTTGACTGGTTTTACGGCCTTGCACTCGCCCTCTCTGGGCCTCATCTCCCCGGCAGTGAAAAGAAGGGGATCAAGCATGGGAGGACTTCTGAGGTCTCTCCAGGCTCCCAGATCCTGTAGTTGTTTGTTGGGGCCACTGTAACAAGCACCCGAGACTGGGCAGCTTCGACAGAAATTTCTTTGCTCACAGTTCTTGAGGCTGAAAGTCCAGGGTCAAGGTGTCAGCAGGGCTGGTTTCTTCTGACGCCTCTCCCCTTGCTTCCGGATCTCTATCCACTGTCTGTCTTCACGTGGTCTTCCCTCTGTGCATAGCTACGTCCTGATCTCCTCTTCTTGTAAGAACACCAGTCATGTTGGCTCAGGCCCACTCATTTGACCTCATTTTATCTCGATCACCCCTTTAAAGGCCCTCTCTCCAAATACAATCAGATTCCGAGGTACGGGGGTGAGGATCTCAACATATGAATTCTAGGGGGACACAATTCATGGAATCAGCCCATCACAGATCCCAAAGAGGTGATGCTATTATCCTTGCTGAGTCTCAGGACAGTGGTGAGGGCTACAAATGTAAAACGTGTGAAGTTGGGCACGTACCCGGTGTTCAGGGAACACCAGCTATGATAACCTGCCACTGATGGTGATGGTGACGGTGATGACACCAGTGAAGACGGGGATGACGCTGGGTGAGGTCTCTGGATCGGCCCAAGCAGAAGAATTGTGCCCTGACCTGGGGTGCTGTGGGGGAGGCCTGGTGTGGAGCTCTATGCGCGCATCTCACCCTTGCTCCTGGGTCTCCTATGTACCATCCCTCCTGTCAGGTAAGCAGCTCGCTGAGGGCAGCCCCAAGACTCCAACCTCTTGCTTCCTCCATGTGCCAAGCATGGCCCTCACAGGGGTGATCACTGCTCAGTCCCACGCACAGTGGTGGCAGCTGTCAGGCAGGGCAGTGACGGGTTCCAGGAAGAGGTATGAGTTCAGGGGAACTGCAAGACACCAAAAGGTCTAGGTACGGAGCATTCAGGGAAGGCAGGGCCTTGGAGGTCATATAAGGGGTTTGCATTTTTTTTTCCTGACAGCAGTGGGATGGGTTTTTAGCAGGAAGAGGTGTGACCAGAGGAGTAGAAGGTGAAGTCGGGATGGGACAGGGTAGGACGAGAGGAGAGAGCGCCTGCCCTTGGATCTCTGGGGAAGGGGGGGGGTGTCTAGATGAGAAGTGGGGGGCAGAGACTGGCAGTTGGGTCTTTGAGACCCTGAGGAAGAAAGGTTAGGGCTCAGTGATGGATGGAAAGCAGGGAGGAAGGAAGGGAGGTAGCAAGGGTGACTCCCAGGCAGACAAGGGCAGAGACAAGGGAGAGCTGGCAGTGGAACATGTAGGGGAAAACATCAAGAACGGGGTTCTGACACATGGAGTCCGAGATCCGTGTGAGCTGTCCAAGGGGAAGGCAGGTGGCTGCATGGGATATCTGGAATGCTCGAGTCGGGGTGGAGATAGAGCAGAGGTAGGTGGAGGGGTCGCCCTGGAGGGCGCTGGGCAGGGGGCGTGCCACTGAACTGAGCCCAAGGTGGCGAGAGGAAAGAGGCAGAGCCTCTTTGTTAACTGTGGAGAACAGAGAGACCTCTAAGCCTGAGTTCCCACCCAGGTCAAGGCCATCAACTGATAGTAAAGGAGAGCGACCCAGCTGCCCAAGGGCACGACTGTCCAGGCCAGGCCAGGACAGAGGGCAGCTGGGTCTTTGGGAGGGGTACCCCTGCCCCCTCTGTTCAGTCTGCCTCCCTTGGGGTGAGGGATCAAAGGGCTGAGCTGTTTTCCCATGTCCCTCCCCACACAGGGTATCCAAGCCTATGACTTCAGGGGGCTAAAAGATGGGTATCCACAGGGGAATTGAAGACCTTGGCGGGGGAGGGTTCACACTGCATACTGCTGAGTACCACTCACTTCAGTCTCTTCCCTCCTCCCACTCCCCCCTGAGGACTGTGGTTCTCTTTCAGAGTGCCATTGTCCCTGGGAAGGAGAAAACAGCCCAGGGAGGGAGGGCGGGAAGGGAGTTTTGGAGCAAAACCGTGAGATGGGGAGAGAACCACATGCCTGGAGAACAGTGAGCTGTTTGGAAAGGATTCCTGCCCGGAGGCAATCGAAGGCTGGGGTTTGGCTCGGTAGGAGCTGTGAAAGGGCAAAGTGGTAAGGCAGTTTAGAGTTTAACCAAGAGAGTGGTAGAAATGATGTCATCAAAGCAGACTAGAAAGGAAAAAGAACATAGGAGAGGACTGAAAAGAAAACACAAGTCCTAATGAGATTTTAAAAAAACTCTTGACCTCAAGTAGTTGACTGGATGGGACGACTGGAAGGAAGATCAGACAAGTCACAGGATGGAAAGGGAAAGGGAGGGGAAGAAGGGGGGTGTGGGGCTGCTGAGTCCTGGGCAGGAAGGGGGGCCTTTCCCACTGGAGATCCTGGATGCTCTGGATTTTCCCAGGGAGCTGGAAGAAGGGAAAGAAAAAGGGAAGGGCAGGGATGGAACAAAGCTGGCTGAAGGGAGGGGCTCCAGGGACTAGGGGCCTCTGATTTGGCACCAACCCCTCAGAAGTAGGATGGACTGTTCAGGGAACAGCTGTGGGCACAAAAGAGAGGCAAAGTCTGGTTGCCAGTTTTCCCAAGTGGACATCTGGTCTAGCCCATGGCAGAGAGTCGGGAGGGAGAGGGTCCAGCCAAGGCTGGGAGGAGGAGGGTTCCGGGGTTCCACATGGGGCAGCCTCCCAGGTGGGCCTCAGGGGGGAGGGTGTCCAGGACACTCCATGTCGGATCATGGGGGTGCACTGCGTGCATTTTCTGCAGGAACAGCTCTCCTAAGCAATTCAAAGACATGTGTGGCCCCCAAAAGGAGACGACAATGGCTGAAATGACTTTCGGACACCACGTCCAAACTCAGGCCAAGGGCAGCATCCCAGGGCTTGTGGAAAGGGTGTAAGCCCATTTTCCCGGGACATCTGCCAGGCACAAGGAAAGGCGCTGGCAGGAAAGGATGCAGCAAAGTATCCCAACTCAGTCCCCCTTCCTTGCCACTGAGCACCTCCCCTTAAGGTTCCTCAGCCCAGAAATATTCGTGAGCCCTTTCATGCACCTGATACGAGATGAGCAGGACGCTGGGTATACACAGGTGACTAGAGCACCCCTCGTCTTCGAGATGCTCGTGGTCCTAGAGGGCAAGAGTTTCCATCTTCGCACCTGGCAGCACCCAGGTGGGGCACAGAGTAGACGGCTGAGGCCTTCGCACATGTTTTCCCTCAACTGGAACACCCTTCCCCACGCAACACTCCCCGACAATCCTGCCAACATAACATTTTGCCTGCTTAACTGCCCAGCTCCCAGAGCAACAGCGGCTTAGATGTCCCCCCCTCCAGATGACCTTCAACTTCTGGCCCTTTCACTGGCTAGCTAAGAGACCCTGAATAACCCACTTGATTTTTTTTAAGTCTCTGCTTTCCCATCTGTAAAATGGAGGGGCACCGGTTTTGTGGGGTCCCAGCTTTAAGGAGATATATTGGACATACAACATTGTGTGATTCTCAGGAGTATCACGTAATGATTTGATACATTTATATGCAGCAAAATGAAGACCACCACGGCATGAGCCAACACACCTCCTTCCTGTCATAGAGGTACCATTTCTTTTTTGTCATGGGAACATTCAAGGTCTATTTTCTTCGCAACATTTGAATATATAATATAGTATTATTAGCTCTAACTACCATGTTGTAAATTCGAGCCTCAAAACATGTTAATCTTTTTTATTACTAAGGTATAATTGACATATCACCTTATATTAGTTTCACATGTGCAAAATAATAATTTAATATTTGTATATATCACCAAATGACTAACCGCAAGAAGTCTCATTAACATCCATTACCACACATAGTTAACAAAAAAATGGTTTTCCTATGATGAGACTTTTTAAGATCTACTCTCTCAGCAACTTTCAAATACACAATACAGTATTCTTAACTATGGTCACTGTGCTATACTTTACTCCCAGGAAAAAATGGAGGGTTTTGGCGGGGTGGGGGGGAGGAGCAGAGGGAGAGAGAGAGAATCCCAAGCAGGCTCCATGCTCAGCGCAGAGCCCGACACGGGACTCCCATCTCACAACCCCACGATCATGACCTGAGCCGAAATCGAGTCAGACGCTTAACAGACTGAGACTCTCAAGTGCCCCCAAATGGAGGATTTGACAGTACGTACTTTACAAGGTAAATTGAAACTCAAGAAAGAAATTCCACATAAAGCAACTCAGGGCCATGCCTGGCAAATAGGCCAAATTCAAACACAGACTTGGGTAGTTTCATGTCTTGCTCCTCTGGCTGGCTGGTTGGGGGGCAGGATTCGAGGAGTGGCTCTTCCAAGAGCAAGAGAAGGAACCAGGCACGGAGAGGCCCAGGGGAACAGAACAGACAGGTGGAGGAAAGGAGAGGGGGTGTCCCAAATTAGAGTTTAGGTCCGGGACTCCCAACATCCCACGAAAGGGCCTCTGTGGTCTGGTGGCCCTGAATTCTAATTGCAGCTCTGTCTCCAGCTTGCTGTGTGACCTTAGGCAGATTACTTAACCTCTCTCAATCCTAGCTTCCCCGCTTCTATAAAGTAGAGAAAGTGACGTTAAACCAGGGACAGCTATCATTGCCTGTCCTGCTTACCGCCCTGTGCCAAGTGAAAGGGCAGTCCCTCCGTGTGCACCCTGGGTGGGGTCTGCCTCCTCCCTGGAACTTTGAACTAACAGATACAGCAGGACATGGGGAGGCTAAGAGTGAAAGGTCGTGGGATATTGGCTGAGGCTGCCGCCGCAGGCTTTGTTTCAGTAGGGCTCAGAGGCACAAATCTCAGTGGGCTGAGCAGTTTGGCAGGTGCAGAGGGGAGTGGGTGGCAGAGAGAAGCAGAGGTGGCAGAAAGGCCATTGCTGCAGCCACCCTGGTGCCTGTGAGCACCCCAATACCCTAATCCCTAAGTAACCAAGCAACAAACCCCCTTGTCACCCTGAAGTGTGAAGAAGAAGACAAGAAAAGCCATAACTGGAACCTCTATCCTGCTCAAAGGTGGTCTTGAAATCGTCACTAGTGACGATGACAATGGCGGTCAGAACCCAGCACAGGTGTAAGAAATCTCAGTCCCGTGGCACAGGAGGCTGTGATGACCGCAGGGAGCCCTCCCGGTTCTGGGCTTATGAGGCTGAGCAGCCGCACTCACTGAGCCCTCCCCCATCACGCCTCTCAGCACCCCTCAGCTGGTCCTGGACACATACAGATGCTCCAGCAGTGGCCAATCAAGGTCAGGTGGATGGAGATAAACAAGACGGCACAGTCAGGGCTGGGGTGGGGGCACAGTGGCAGCACACCTAGGAGGTGCAGCTTAAGGTCATCTAGGGGAAGAAAACAGCTCTGGTGCCAGAGCACCTGGCTTTGACCCTCCGTGCGACCTTGGGCAAGTCACCTAACTTGATCCGTCTCCTGGCGGTAAAACAAGGATGACAGTAGAACCTACTTCCG
This sequence comes from Lutra lutra, assembly GCF_902655055.1. Taxonomy (NCBI): domain Eukaryota; kingdom Metazoa; phylum Chordata; class Mammalia; order Carnivora; family Mustelidae; genus Lutra; species Lutra lutra. The sequence goes on along the minus strand of NC_062287.1, from coordinate 15,420,057 downwards.
AGGGTTGAGGGAGAGGTAGAACCAGAGAGGTCACCATGGGCCAAAGTCAGAGCACACAGAAACCATGGAGTAGAAAGACCACCAGCAATGCATCCATACCTGAAAGAGAAGCATCGAGATGGAAAGGCTAGGCTTTGCTACAGCGCACAGTGAGGCAGGCTTGGTCCCGGGGCTGGGTTCCCTCTAGCTGCTGTCTCGAGACTCCCCCAGCACCATCTGCCCTACTCAGTGCCCAGCCTTGCAGCCCAGCTGCACCTCATTCCTTCCCCATCCGCCACCACTGTCTAGAACAAGGAAAGCTCAAGGTCATGTCTTTGGGGCCAGGGACAGGATATCCAGGAAATAACAATCTCATGACTATCTAGGACCTTGTCATTTCAATGCAAGTTCGGGGATAGTGTAAGTCGCACTCTCTCTACTTTTTGCTAGAGAAAAAATATTTTTTTTTAAGTTTTTTTTTTTTACTTAGGGAATCTCTACAGCCAATGTGGGGCTCAAACTCATGACCCTGCAATCAAGAGTCACATGTTCTTCCAACTGAGCTGGCCAGGTGCTTCAGCTCGCAAAATACAAGTCAAGTCTCCAAACTAAAAATGTAGTAATTTCCCAGTATTCTTACACTCTGCAGGTATATGACCTTTTACTTTTAAAATCATTTAATATGACTTCTAAAATGACTTCACATAGGACATCTGTCAAAGTTCTAGACCCGGCTGCCTTGCTAAGAGCAGTACCACAGCTCTGAATCTTAACAGGCAGAGCAAAGGTGCTTAAGACATTGAAAAAATTACTTTACACAGAGCTTCTTTTAGAAACACACACGTGGTTACCTAATCCCTCCTTTTCTTGCTGATGCTAAGAAACCATGTTTCCAAGCCAGAACTCCTTTCTTAACAGACTTAATCCCCCTGCCCCCACTAATGCACACCCTTTCCCATTATCAATATGCCCCACCAGATAATTCCCTTTTCATTAACCTCACAGGAACGTGATCTCTCATTTCATAACTGGATTATTTGGAACCCACTTAGCACAAAACTAGGGGCTGAATCTTAACGCGCTTACTTAATACTGAGACTGTCTGCCTCCCGCTGGGCGACGTGTGTTCACAAGGGAGGAGTCAGGTGTGGGCTGCTCAGGGCTGCCTCTGGGAGGGCCTGCACAATGCTTCCCAGGAGTGGGAGCTGAGCTGGAGGAAATCAGTAAGACGCTCACAGAAATAGGGACCAAGCCATGAATCAGCAAGCCTAACCAAGTCGCCAGCCACCACGGCAGCCACATTACCTATCCTTGGCATAAAGGAAGACCCAGAGGCCAGAAGATAACCACCCAGGAGACCCTCAGCAGCCCCCACCCCAGCCTTCTCCTGTGATCACAGGCTTCCAAGAAGCCCAAAGGCTGGGGAAGGGCCAGGCTTCCTAGGCCCTGCCTCCTTGCCATGATTTATGGAGAATGACCCCAGGAAGGAAGCCTCAACCTAGGACCTGCCAAGAAACACAATAACTTAATGAATTAAGCTCCATTTGGATGGTCTGGGGTGTTTTTGTTTGTTTGTTTGTTTTTATCTCTGTCACAACTATATCTTGATTCCAGGAGTGTGTCTCTGGTGGGGCCCCCAGTAAACACACTGTCTGGTTTCTGAACAATTTGGGGAAAAGAAGTTGAAAAGTTAAAAAGAAAAGGAAAGAAAAAAAGAGAACCCACCAGGATGCAGCAGTGGGGATGCTGTCCTTATGGACGGCCTCGTGACCTTATGTTGCTGCCAGAGAGAACACCCCAAAGTCCAGGAAAAGAGCGGGAAAATGGTCCCGAATCACACTTCCTGCTACTGGATGCCTTTATCTCCTGTAAGAGCTTATTTGATGTTATCTGAGGAAGCTGTCCATTCAGGACCTCTCCCAGGACAGGAGAGGTGGAGGAAGGTGACTTCTGTCACATCCGGAGGGTCAGGGTAGAGCCTGAGGGTTGGCGGGGGAGGGTCCTGCAGCTGAAGAAGCCGCAGTCCGTGTACCTGGGCTGGGTTCGCATTACCGTCTGTGCTTCCTTCCCCTTTGTCATCTCTGACTTGAAGCCCTATTTTGTTCAGTCTTGACTCAGCCATGATTAGGGATATGGAGGCAGTGACCCCAGTTCTAGCTCAGGCTTGGGCCGGCCACCTAAAGCCAGCAGGGTGTGGCCACAGAGCTCTCCAGCGGCAGAGCCCTGCGGAGCAGCAACTTCAGAATCCATCCTCATCTGTAAGTGGGAGTTTCCCTCTACCCTGCCAAACCCGGGGAGCTGGGATTTGACTGAACTGAGTCAGCCAGTCTCTCCAGCGACAGCTTCCCAGTGTCCAGATACGCTCCCTGGCTTCCCCCACCCAGAAGTCCTCCTCAGGGTTAAATCACATAGAGCCTTCTCCCATTCCGTACTCCCAGAGGCAGACGTGGACACCAGTCCCTGCCAGGGTCTCCACGGGTGGGCAACCCTCCCATCTTGCCTTCCTGGCCAACTCCACTCTGCGTGAAGAGCGAGTCTGCAGTCACAAACAAGATCCGAAGCGAGAATGTTCCCTCCTGGCAGCTCTCCCACTGCGGGCCGGGTGCGTGCCAACAAGGTTACGTATGGAATGTGAACCGGACTTTCCACTGGCTTCCGCTAGGCAAGCAGAGATGTGTTTCCCTGCAAGAAAGGCGGGCAGACGGGCAGGGCTGGGAGTGGGGAAAAGAAGCCAGCAAGACTACATGGGGATCTCATTACCCCAGGATGTGATTTTAATTCTACCCTTCCCTTGCAGCCTCTGCCCTACCTCCCAGTTTATGAAAGGCCCCAAATTAAACATATGGGATGTCACTGCAACATGGAGGCCCCAGTTCAGTTTCCAGAGACTGTGGGCACCGTGGGGGGCGGGGGAGGACCACAAAACGAGGAGAGGAAATGCAAACCGTGAGTGCCCATGTGAACAATGCAGGCTCCAAGGCAGGGTCTGGGCCAGCTACTGGACCCCCGACCCCCCGATCCCCGGGGACACGCCTCCAGCCCTCCAGGGCCCATGGCCCTCCGGAGCGATGGGATCTGGCCTCCATCACTCCAGGCTGACTCCCTGCAATGCTCTCCGAAGGTTTTCCTCCTCACCCCCACACCAGTGAGCTCCTCCACATTTTCCTGCTCCCCCCTCCTCACCCTAACCTCTGCCCCACCTGCTGGATTCTTTTTCTTCCTCCAAGGCCCAGCTCTAGTCGCCCCTCCCTCCCAGGCCCTCAGCCACCTACAGGAGCCCCCTGCTGCCCCCACCCACACAGTCTTCTGTGTCTTCTCTCCCCGCCCTCCTCCCTCCCCACATCCACAACCCTCTCGGCACAAAGGCTCCTTCTATGACCCTGACCCTGAATCTTCTCAAGGACTGGCCCAGGGGCATTTCTCCAAGAGATGGTCCCTTTGTGGGAGCCCCTCAGCTCACTCCAGTTCCTGTTTTCCACCTGCTCTCAGGAAAGGGGCCGTGGCCTTCTGGTGCCTGATTCAACGCCCACACCATCCCCGTGGCTCTGCCCTCTCCGAGGTGGGCGGCAACAGTAACTGCCACCCCTTCCTTGACCTCCAAGACAGGCCTCTTCGGGTTTTCTTCCTGCTTCTCTGTACATTGCTTTTCTTTTTTCTTTCTTTTTTTTTTTTTAAGATTTTATTTATTTATTTGACAGAGATCACAAGTAGGCAGAGAGGCAGGCAGAGATGTGGGGGGAAGCAGGTTCCCTGCTGAGCAGAGAGCCCAATGTGGGGCTCGATCCTAGGACCCTGAGATCACGACCTGAGCCAAAGGCAAAAGCTTAACCCACTGAGCCACCCAGGCACCCTTCTCAGACTCTTCTCCTCAGCCAGCCCCTCCAATATGCTGTTCTCTGATATGTTGTTCTCCAATATGTTGTTCTCCTAGACACCCTCTTCTCACACCAACCCCTCCCAGGTCCCCTTGAATCCAGCCCCCCTCCCCTCTATCCCTCCGCTGAAGAGTATCTGACCTCCAGCCCACATAGTACGGCCTGATGCTCCAGTTCCCCCCACAATGGCCCCCAGTCCTCCGTCCACACCTGATACCTTTATTCAGACCTGGTAAGACAGCCTCCCCTCAGCTCGTGACCAGAGATTTCCCCCTCCCCATCCACCACTCCCCTGCCCCCACAGTCATATAGCTAGGGCATGAGGGACATTATTTATTGGGAGCTTAAGTGCCAGGCACTATGTTGAGAGCTTTCTCGTATGCCAGTCCACTTATCTTCAGATGACCATGTACATTAGATATTATTATACCCATTTTTATTTATGAGTGAAACCGAGGCTCAAAAACATAAGCAACCTGCCCAAGTCTCTTTTTTTTTTTTAAGAATTTTTTAAAGATTTATTTATTTATTTGCAAGAGCGATGGGGTGGCAGGAGCCGAGGGAGAGAATCTTAAGCAGACTCCATACTGAGTGCAGAGCCCAACTTGGGGCTCGATCTCACAACCCTGTGACCACAACCTGAGCTGAAACCAAGAGTTGTTCCCTTAACTGACTGAGCCACCCAGGTGCCCCTTAATCTGCCCCCGTCTTAACAACACTATAGAAAAAGTTGCATCTGGAGCCTTGGTCAGCCTGCCCTAAGTGCCTCAGCCCCATGCGTTTCCGACCTGCTCCCACAAATGCAAACCTCATCTCACCAGGCCATACCTCCTCACTACGCTCCAGACAAAACACGAACACCTCAGGATGGTGTCCGAGACCATCCTCAAGCCGTCCCAGCCCGCCTTCTATTCTAGCCAGATGGAATGGCCAGGCTTGCCTCCAGAAGCTGAGATGTTCCTACTCCCACGGCATCAACACGTTCAGCTTCCTCTCCTCTCTATCCGGAAAACTCCTCATTCCTTAAGACCAGCAGAGAGAGGCACCTGGGTGGCTCAGTCAGGGAAGCCTCTGCCTTCGGCTTGGGTCATGATCCCAGAGTCCTGGGATCGAGCCCTGTGTCAGACTCCCTACTCAGCGGGGAGTCTACTTCTCCCTCTCCCTCCCCACCCCCTGCCTCCACTTGTTCTCTCTCTCTCTCTCTCTCTGTCAAATAAATAAATAAAATCTTAAGGGAAAAAAAAAAAAGAGAGAGAGATAGAGAGAGACCAGCAGAGAGTTGCCCTCCCTGGGAAACACCACCACCTCCCATCTCCCCAGGTGAAGCAGCCGTCTCTCTTGACCTCCCAGGACACACTGAGCTCGCTGGGTGCTCGCTGGGTGCTGGCACTCACCAACCTGCCTTGTCATCACTTGCTTAATCTTGCCAGTGTCATTTTTAGCTTTGCAGCCCCAGGGACCAACAAGAAGGATCTCGGGAAACGGAGAACAATCAAACAAGCATCCAAGCCGGATCTGCTCGAAGCAGGGTCCCAAACGCACAGCGGCAGAAGACAGCTCCATTCCACCTCAGAGTCTGAGAACCAGACCCTCTAGAGACAGGGACTGCGGCTAGCGCCCTGCACCTTCAAGAAGCTTCCCCAAAAGATTCTCACACCCAATGAAACTTGAGAATCTCTGATCTAGACGGGTGCTTAGCAAGCCAGCCTCATGCGAGCAGATACCCAGCTGTTACCTGCTTAGGCACAACCAAGACAATTATTTCCCAAGCTGTTGCGGGTCAGGATAGACAGAGAAAATAACACTTTGGGGCACTCTGGAGTAAACAAAGCAGCTCAGAGTTGAAGGTAAAAGGCCCAGGAGCTGAGCGACCCTGGGTTCCGGCCAGCTGAGGAGGTCAGCGCCTAGGCATATCTGGAAGTCACTGCTGCCACATGCTCAGGAAGTTCTGCTCGAAAAGAGCTACCTGAAGGCACCGGCAGCCGGGCACAGCTGTCCTGCCCTCCCGTGGATGTTGGCGCTGATGGGCTCCCATGAAGCCCCTGGTGAGAGGTTGGCCTTGTGGTCAGCCACAGCTCAAACAGCTGCATGGACCTCCAGAGCTCAGGACCATTCCCACTGCAGGAAACTAACTCAGGGTCTCCTGGCCCTGGGCACCACACACAGGGGAAAGAAAAGTGAGAGCTCTGAGTATCCCCTGCTGGGCTCAAGACTCCCCCTAGGCTCCATCCCTCCAGCCCCACCCCGCCTTCGTCTCCCTGGAAGTGGGACCAGTTGCCAGACGTGATCTGTGAGCAGGGATGCTGAGCTTTGCCCCTGCCAGAGGAAGGCTGCTACAGGAACCTGATCTACTTCCAGAACTTTCTTATTCAGGGAAATATCTTAATGAAGTCAATGGAGGGAGGCTTTGGCAAGTCAGCTAGGTACTTGAGGCTACTGTGAACCCTGAAATCATCTACATGCCAGAGGGCATGTTCTCTATGGGCCCCACGCCCACAAGCTGACCTTCCCAGAGGGCCTGAGAAGTGTAGAAAATTTGCCTTTATAATATATTAAGGAGGAAATGCAAGCTAGAAGACTCCCTAAATTCTTGAGTGTTTAGATAAGGAGCTGATGCCCTGAATGTTCCCAAGTGCTGAGCTCCTGATTAAACGATGCATCTGGGGTGGTAACAAAAGAGCTGTCAGGATGTACCAGATGTACCAAACCTTCAGGTTTAACCAGTCAACAGGCGGATTTGTGTTCTAAGCTGGGGACCTCTGAGTACAAGAGCTACTAACTGTGGAAAGGGCCCGCAGTGCCTAGCACACCATGAGCATACGTGGACATTCAACAATTTGTAAACTAATGGTTGCATGGGTGGGTGCGTGGATGGATGGACGGACAGACAGATGGATGAAGGTGAAGTAGCTTCCCCTTTTTGGGAGTTCCTCCCTTCAGCACTATTCCTAAAGGGTCCAGTCACTGTGGATGACACCTTTTAGCTATCCCTCCCCGCCATTATGCACAGGCAGAGACTGGTTCAGCTGACTGGACCCAGGGCAGCACGTCAGGGACGGGGAAGGAAGGAGGAGTACAGAGACCACTTCCAGAGAGTATGGAAAGGAGGATACCCTGTTGCTAGATAATCCCAGGTCTACATGGAGTTATCGATCTAGCATTTCGTCATGCTGTCTTCTTTTTCAGTCTCAGCTAGAAGTGCTGTAACTTCCCCCCGCCAACCCCGCAACTGCCTCCCTTTGCTGGGGGCCACCACAGAACCACCAAGCCAGAAGGGCCAAAAGCCATCCGGTCAGGGGAAGCAAAGTGGTCCTCACACCTGTTGCATTTGGCCTCTACAGCCACTTAATATTTTATTAGCATGTCAAAATCAGATTTTATAGAAAAATAGAGATTTTCTTTTTGTTGGGAAAAAGCCTCAGAAGATCTGGCGACACTTCTGTGGTGACGTTGGATGGGCACTGGGACCAGGCTCCTAGGTCAGGGGTACACAAGTCCCCACCCTGCCCTACTGACCGCTCGGCCTGCTTCACTCACTCAACAGTTCCTGCCTGTCTGGTCCCCGAGGTGCAGGGGCCCCACACATAAGTCCAACACCCTCACTCTTACACATGAGGAAACTAAGGCCCAGAGGGGACATGATCTAAGTTCACACGAGAAGCTGTTGGCAGAAGCAGGAACAGGAACCCTAGCAATGACTGGTTTCTCAGCATGTGGCATAGGGTGGGTCTTTTAAATACCACTGAAGGGGGCTCCTGGGTGGCTCAGTGGATTAAAGCCTCTGCCACATCGGGCTCTCTGCTTGGTGGGGTGCCTGCTTCCTCCTCCCTCTCTCTCTGCCTGCCTCTCTGCCTACTTGTGATCTCTGTCTATCAAATAAATAAATAAAATCTTTAAAAAAATAAATACTACTGGGTGCCTGGGTGGCTCAGTGGGTTAAGCCGCTGCCTTCGGCTCAGGTCGTGATCTCAGGGTCCTGGGATCGAGTCCCGCATCGGGCTCTCTGCTCAGCAGGGAGCCTGCTTCCCTCTCTCTCTCTCTCTGCCTGCCTCTCTGTCTACTTGTGATCTCTGTCTGTCAAATAAATAAATAAAATCTTTAAATAAAAATAAATAAATAAATAAATACTACTGAATAAACGTGTGAATTAATTAAATGTCCTTTTTTCCCCCAACTAACCTTCCAGTTTGCCCCATCTGTGCTATTCCAGCTCTGCCATCCATGCCCGCTCAAAGCAACCACTCCAGGAGCTACCCTGGGCTTGCTTTCCCCGGAACCAGAACTCTCCAGTTTATATCTATGACCCGGCCTTGCTGAGATGTGCTGGCTGACCGTGCAATCCCAACATCCCTGTTATCTATGAACACATCCAAGTGGAGGATTTTCCTCACTGTTTTGGTTGCCCAGCATCTTTTTCCCCCCGTAACCATCTCTCAATGCTCTCCTCCACCCTAAGGGAAAGAGAAACTGAGTCCCTATTAGGCAATCAGAGCCCTGGGTACGGCCTCACTCAAAGCGAATATAATTCCCGGATCTTTCAGTTATGTGAGCCAACAAATTCTCTTTCTTGCTTAAGCCAAGTTGGGAACGGGTTTTCTGTCATTTGAAACATACGGACAGCTCCTGGGGACTGAGGCACTTCCCCCAAATATTCTGCCCTAAGGAATGAAGGGGGTACTCGTCTGGACTCGGGGTTGCATACAACGTACACAAGTGTCATGCACTGAGCTTTCTGTCAGCAAACAAGCCCAGACCTCCTGATCTGTTCTAGGTGCTGAGGCGACAGAGATGACGAAGACATATGGCAGTCACAGCCTCGTGAGTAACACAGGCAAATATCTTTCTGGAAAAGTGGGTACAGTTCAGCAGGAGAGGGCACTTTTGTAAGCCACTTAAAGGAGCTTAGACTAGTCAAAGGTAACAAATGCAGGAATTTTTTTAAAAATTTTTTCCAACATAAAAATCATAGTCATCTGAGGCACCTGGGTGGCTCAGTCGGTTAAGCATCTGACTCTGGATTTCGGCTCAGGGCATGATCTCAGAGTGGTGAGATCGAGCCCTGTGTTGGGCACCACGTTCAGCAGGGAGTCTGCTTCAGAGTCTCTCCTTCTCCCTCTCCCTCTGCTCCTCCCACATCACTCACATTCTCTCTCTCTCTCTCTCCCTCAAAAAAAATAAATCTTTAAAGAAAATAATAATACTCATTTGTTTAAAATTAGAAAGCACTGAAAAGTAGATATACTTTAAATCACCTAAAAGCCCACAAATCAAGGGAGTCACTGTCAGCATTTCTGTGTCTTTCCCGTCTTTTTTTCCCTTTGCATAATTTTAAATTTTATCTTGTTGTGTAAGAACACCTCACATAGATCTACCTCTTCACAAAATTGTGAGTGTGCAATATCACTGACTGCATTGTTGCCAATTTCGTACAGCAGCTCTGTAGAACTTACCCCACATAACTGAAATTTTATGCCCCTTGATTAGGAACTCCCCATTTCCCTCTCCCCTTAAACCCCGGCTTCCACCATTCTACCCCTTTCTATGAGCCTGACTACTTCTGATGCCTCACATTAAGTGGAATCACGTGGAATCATGTAACTGGCTTATTTCATTCAGCACAACATCCTCCAGGTTCATCCACGTAAAGGCTGTATAATATTCCCTTCTGCGCACAAGACATACTTTCATTATCCACTCACCTGTTGATGGGACACTTAGGTTGTCTCCACACCTTGGTTGCTGTGAATAATGCTGAAATGACATGGGAGCACAAGATCTGTTTGAGATCCTGTTTGCATTTCCTCTGGATATATACCCAGGAGGGGGACTGTTGGATCAGATAACAGATCTATTTTTAATTTTTTGAGGAACCTCCATACTGGTTTCCATAGTGATGGCACCAGTTTGCATGCCCACCACAGAGGTGCCAATTTCCCCACATCCTTGCATAACTTTTTCTTTTTTGGATTGTTTAAACACTGTGATCCTAGCTCCTTCCTCTCAGCCTGTGGTGCCTGAGGTTGAGGTCTGTTTTCTGAGGCCAACTTTTTCAAGACGGTAAGGAAAGAGTCAACAGTAGCTCGAACATACCACGGGTGGAGGGAGACGGGTCCCACGCTGGGTGGTGTTGGAGAAGGAACTATTCCACAGGCCTCCTCCACCTCCTGCTTTCATTCCCTAAGTGGACAAATGCTACAGAAAGTCCCCTACCGTGTTCCTCTATCACTAACATGACGCACTGGAGTTCGACCCCACTGGGCCATGTTTGATTGGCAAGTAGGCCACTGAATCCGGTGTGGCTTCCTGGCTTAGCCACGGCCTCATTCCCTTCCTGAGCTTCAAGTCTAGTTTTTATCAGAGAATCTGACATAGGGGGTTAGAGGCAGGGCATTACCATGTACATTCCTGGGAGAGCTCCAGTTTGTACCTGTTCTCCTGGCATAATTATTAGTAACGTCTCCTTTCACTCAAAAGTGTCCCAACTTGGACTATAAATTATAAGGTCCTTGTGCAGATTAAGAAAATCTGCACTTACCTTCTCAGTGGCTGGTATCATCTCTGATGGTGGCGAGGGAGGGCAAGAGATACGATCTGGGGCCCCAAATCCTGACGGCACAGGTGCTATGGCTTATCAATCCCTGGTTTTAGCACAACTCACCAAGGGGGCTCCAGGTGAGGAAGCTGGGGGCTAGTCCTGCAGGGAGGTAGCTCAGGGAAGACACTGCCCCAGGAAGGCCTCCCACCACTCCCAGCAAGCACCAGAGCTCAACCCCACACCCCCAGGAACCCCTCAGTCTTCATCTCCCATGTCCTCAACTCTCGCCCCAACCTGTACCTCCAGACTGGCTCCCCAAAGACCCCAACCCCTGTTCTGCCCTCAAGCCCCAGTCCCTGGACAGGCCACATGGCACCACTGACAGCCCACCCAGCTCCAGCTCGCAGGCAGTCTTCTTTGATAACAGCTCAGTCTCTGGCTTTCCCGTCCAGCCGCACCGGGGACCTCCCAGCTCTAGAGACCCAGACACTGGACAAGACTGTAACTCCCACAATTTGTCTTCAGAAATGCCACCCCTTGCCAGCTTTAAACTCCTGCCCCATCTTTAATATTTTCCACTGGCTCCTTCCCTTCACCATCAGACCTTGGGATGTTTATTCATTCATTCCTTCGGTGTTATGGTCCAATCAGGGGGCCAAGCAGAAGAGGACACAGGTTTTCCTCTCCTTTGCTCGTCACTGTTGTCCCTTACATCTGCTCTCCTTCACCTAACCTCTCCAGGAAATGACCCGTTCACGGTTCCCATTGACTTGCTCCCACTTTGCCCTCTTCAGCCCCCACTGACATACTAAAACTGCCCCCGCCCTGTTCACCAGTGACCTCCTGGTTGCCAAACCCCGGAACTGTCCCAGCCTCTTGGCCTGGGCACCCCTGGTGCTCTTAACCACCCATTTTCTTCTCTTGGTGACCTGGACACAGCCTCTCCCTGGCTCTTCCCTCTCCTCCCGGACTTCTCCCTGCATCCCACTTCTGCCCACCCAGGATCTCCCACATGTCTTGAGAGCACACTGACCTAGTCCCTTGCATTGCTTTCATTTTCTGCTCCAGCTTCTGACCTATACCTCCAGGAAGGGGGCAGGCCCACCTCTGACTCGAGTGCTTGGTGCACAAATCTCCTCAGAGACATTCTTGCCATGTTGCTCTGCGAGGAAATTGGTGTATAGTCATAGACAGAAACTCCAAAGGTAAATTACAAGACAGTTCATCAGTAAGCACTTCACTTACATAAACTCCAATCTTTGGGCTCCACCAGAAGGCAAAGTGTCAAATTAAGTAGTACGGGCAGTTATGCTCACTGTCCCACCCAATGACAGTTTGCCCTACGGGGAGTCTGTGAAACCAGAGACCTGAATCTGCTCTCTTTGTATGCCTCTCATAGTCTGGGTATCCTGCTGAGCTAAGCATGACTGTGACATTTAAAAGTAAACATCTTTCAAATATAGGCCAATTACCTTGTCTGGTGCTCAGCTGAAAAATAAGTGTTCTGCTCCCTGCTCGGGGAAACTGGCTACGATGGACCACTCACACAGGTGGCATGCTGTGGCTCTATCATGACTTTCTCTGAGATCTACACCCTTTGGGTTGACTTCTGAACCAACCAGTGTAAGCTCAAGAAGGATGAGAAACCAAGAAGCCAATGCTGACTAGACAATCACCAGTTATTCCCACCAGGTAAGAAATACTGAAAGGTCATCTAAAGAAACCACTGGGTGTTGGGTATGGCAATGACTTTGCAGATACAACACCAAAGACGTGATCCATGAAAGAAATAATTAAAAGCTGGACTTCATTAAAATTAAAAGGCATCTGCTCTGCAAAAAGGCAATTTCAAGAGGATAAGACAAGCCATAGATGGGGAGAAAATATTTGCCAAAAACACATCTGACAAAGGACTGTGATCCAAAATATGTAAAGAACTCCTAAAATGCAACAATACAAAAACAAACAATGCAATTAGATAATGGGCCAAAGACCTTGACAGACACCTCACCAAAGATGTGCAGACAGCAAATAAGCACGAGAAGATTCTCCACATCATATGGCATCAGGGAAATGCCCATTGAAACAATGAGATACCACTACATACTTATTTGAATGGCCAAAGTCTGGAACATCAACAATGCCAAATTCTGGGAATGCAAAATGGTACAGCCACTATGTAAGACAGTTCAGCAGATTCTTTAAAAATGAAACACACTCTTACCATAAGATCCAGCGGTCATGCTCCTTGGCATTTACCCAAAAGAGCTGAAAACTTGTGTCCGTACCAAAAAATGCACATGGATGTTTACAGCAGCTTTACTCATAATTGTCAAAATTTGGAAGCATCGAAGATGCCCACCGGTACTTGAGTGGGTGACTAAATTTTGGTACATCCAGGCAATGGAATATTACTGAGCATTAAAAAGAAATAAACTCTCAAGCCACGAAAAGACAAGGAGGAAACGTAGACACATACCTCTAAGTGAATGAAGCCACTCTAAGAAGGCTACGATCGGTAGCATCCCAACTATATGGCCCCTTAAGGTCAAAAGCAAAACTATGGAGACAGTAATATTATTAGCAGTTACGAGGGCAAGGATGGGGTGGGGGCGTAGTGAATAGACAGCACAGACATCGTTCGGGCAGTGAAGCTATTATGCTCAATACTATAATGGGGGATACATGCCATTGTGCTTGTCAAAACCCATAGGATATGCACCACCAAAAGTGAGCCCTAATGTGAACTAATGTGAACTAATGTGAATGACGTGTCAATGTGGCTCACCAGTCATAACACACGTACCATTCTGGCGGGGGATGTTGATAATGGGAGAGGCTGTGCATTAGGGTGGGGGAAGCAGGAGGTATATGGGACATCTCCTCTCCTCCTCCTGCTGCTCACTTTGGCTGTGAACCTAAAACTGCTCTAAGAAATTGTCTACTGGAAAAGTGAAAAGGAATCCCTGAGGTGATATGGAGAGATTTCCAGTAAGCTTGGGTCAGAGGGTGGAACAAGCAGAAAGAGGAGCTCTCTGAGCTCTGGGGCACAGAGGTAGAATGCCAGCACAGAGGCAGCAGACAGGGAACCCATCTCCACTTCCCAGTCCTGCGCCTCCACAGGGAGAATCTGGGACTAGAGAGAGACTCATGCTGGTCCCCTGCCTCCCTCCTCCCATGGCTCTTATGACGGTGAGTCTACAAGAGGGACTCTCTGTAAAGCCACCCTCATGGTAGCCTACTCTTTGTCACGTGGAAAGGGACCTGTCTTTGGCAGAGAGACGTGCAGGTACCCATCAACTGGGGATGAAAAAAATACCAAGTCAAATACGCCTGCACTTCTAAGCCGCATCGTCTAGTGAGGTTTTTGGTTTTTGTAGAATCGCATAAGATCGAATTAGTCATAATCTCCTGTTTCATAATATAGGATTACTGATTCATGCGTCCCTCTTTGTTTATTATAATGACATAAGTATTACTGCCACCTGCCTGTTACCCGAGAAATAGACTGTTCCCAGGAACCTGCACTGACCTATGAGCTCCTCCCCATTGCCTCTTCCTGACATCCCTCACTCCTACCAGAAGCAGCCCTAACCTGAATTTTGTGCTTGGCATTACCTTTTATTTTTACTGCAAATATGGATAACAATATACTCTTCAGTTTTGTTTGGTTCTGGATTTTACAAAAAGGGTATCATACCGTATGTAGTCTTGTGTGACCTGCTTTCTCTTTTTACTAAAATTTATCCATGTTGAACATACTTCAGTTCATCCATTTGTCATCCTATGGATATGCCACGGTTTGTTTATCCATTCATCCGTTGGTGGCCACTTGGGTTATTACCACCTTTTGGCAATTGTGAATAAGGTTGCTATGAACATGGACACATCGCCTTGTCTCTTGATGAACCCGTTTTTAAGTCCGGTTTATGGAGGTATAATTTACATTCAACCTTTTTAGGAATAACACTCTATGTATCCTGAAAACACCCGGAATCAAACCATAACCAAGACAGAACACTTTTATCCAAAAACTTGTCATTCTTCTTCATGGTCAGTCTTGTCCTGGAAAACCCCTGGCAATCAGGATCTGTTCTCTGTCCCCAGAGTTTTGTCTTTTCCAAAATGTCATAAAAAGTTATCAGAGCTATTTGAGGAGGGCTTCTTTCCTTTGTCATAATACATTTGAAACTAACCCATATTGTTGCCTATATCAGCAATTCTCGTCTTTTCAGTACCCAGTACTATTCCATTGTATGGAAGTGTCTGTATTTAGTTTACCCATTGGTTACACTGTTTTCTTACTTGAGGGACCTCTGGATTTTTTCCAGCTTGGAGCAACTAAAAAATAAAGCCACTATCAACAATCACATAAAGGGGCACCTGGGTGGCTTAGTCATTAAGCAATGGACTCTTGGTTTCAGCTGGGGTCATGATCTCAGAATTGTGAGATCAAGCCCAAGTTGAGCTCCACGCTGGGCATACGGTCTGCTTAAGATTCTCTCTCTCCAGAGGGAGAGGGAGAAGCAGACTCCCCGCCCAACAGAGAGCCCAATGTGGGACTCAATGCCAGGACCCTGGGATCATGATCTGAGCCGTAGGCAGATGCTTAACTGACTGAACCATCCAGGTACCCTCTCTTTGCATTTTCTTAATTTAACTATGTCTCTTTTCAACTTCATATTAAAAAAATAATTTTAGGCATACAGGACAATTGCAAAGGTAGTGCACATAGTTCCTCTAATTTTAATGTGTAACCATGGTGCAATTATTGAAAATAAGAAATTAACATTAATACAATACCATCACTAAACTACAAAAAAAAAAAAAATTCTCTCTCTCCCTCTCCCTCTGCCTCTGCCCCTCCCCACCCTTCCTCTCTAAAAACAAACAAAAACAACAATTAAAAAACAGTCATACTGTTTTGTGTGAACAGAAGTTGGTTGGGTTTTTTTTTTTTAAGAATTTAAGAGCAGATTTAGGTTCACAGCAAACTTGAGCAGAAAATACAGAAATTTCCCATATAATATACCTCCCGCCCCCACACATGCACAGCCTCCCCCATCAGCAACATGACCCACCACGCTGGTACCTTTGTTACAACCAATAAGCCCACACTAACACGTCATCATTACCCAAAGCCCATCATTACAACAGGTGAACCGAAGCTTTTTTTTTAATCTCACTTATATACATACTTGGGGGTGGAATTCTTGCATTCTACGTTAAGTGTGCACTGAACTTTACAAAACTGCCAAACCGTTTTCCAAAGCAGCTCTACCATTTTGCACTCCCATCAGCAATAATATGAGAGTTTCTGCTCCTCTGCGCCCTTACCAGGGTTTTGTTTAGGTTTTTGCTACTCTAACAGGTTTGCATATATCTCATCATGGTTTTAGCTTGCACCCATCCAAGACTCATGGTGTCAAGCATCTTATGTTTGTTACATATATATCTTCTTTGGGGAAGCAACTGTTCAAACCTTTTGCACATTTTTTTTATGTGGATTATTTCTTCTCTTGTTACTGTGTTGAGAGTTTAAGATTCTAGATACAAGTCCTTCATCAAATAAGTGATTTTCAGATATTGTCTCCAAATATCTTATGGCTTATCTTCTCATCTCCACAACTTTATTGAGGCATAATTCACATCTCATCCAATTTGCTCATTTACAGTATACAGCTCAGTGTGTTTCCGTGTATGACAGGGTTGTGCAGCCATCGCCACAGTCTCAGGGCATTTTTGTCCCTGGTAGAAGAAACCTCATAGTCTTAGTGGTAAATCCCATTTTCCCTTCCTTCCCCCAACCCTAAGCAACCACTAATCCATATAAATCAGCTTGCTTATATTTAGCAGAAAGGGAATTAGTCAATATGTGGCCCTTTGTGACTGGCTTCTTTCATTGCTCATAATGCTTTCAAGGGTTTTCCATGTTGGGACATACACGGGTATTTTGTTCCTTCTCGTTGTCAAAGAATATTTCATCGTATGTGTCATCAGTGGATGGGCGTTATTGGCATTTTCCTCTGAAGAGCAGATGTGTTTAAGTTTGATGAAGTCTAATTTATTAATTTTTTTCTTTGATGGATCATACTTTTGGTGTTGTATCTAAGAAATATTTGCATAACCACAGGACAAAAAAATGCTCTGAGTTTTCTTCTTCAAGTTTTACAGATTGAGGCTTTATATTTATGCCTCTGACCTGTTTTTTAAAATATATTTTTATTGTGGTAAAAATACATATAATATAAAATTTGCCATTTTAACCATTTTAAGTATTGAATTGTAATTCAGGGGCATTAACTACAGTCCCAATGTTACACATCCATCACCACTATCCATTTCCAAAATTTTTCATGACCCGAACAGAACCTCTGAATCCATTAAGTAATAACTCCCCATGTCCACCTCCTCCAGGCTCTGGTCATCTAATTTCTGTCTCTAAGAATTTGTCTCTTCTTGATAGATAAATAGATATTATATATTTTATATACTTTTTATATAAGATATTTATATATTTTATGCTATATATAATATGCTTATTATATATTAAATATAAATATATTTATAACTATAAAAGATATAATATATAATACACATATTATGTGTATGTATATTTTAGATACATATTTTATATCTTTTAGATATATGATATATAATCTAGACATATAAATTATAAATATATTTCTAATATAAATATAAAATATTTAATATAATATAGAATATACATATTTTTTAGAGAGCATGCGTAAGAGAAGGGTAGAGGGGGGCAGAAGGAGAGGGAGAGAATCTCAAATAGGCTCCATGGTCAGCATGGAGCCCAACACAGGGTTCGATGTCCTGACCCTGAAACCATGACCTGAGCCCAAACCAAGAGTCAGACAGTTAACCCTCCAAGCCACCCAGGTGCCCCTAGATATTTCATATTAATTGGAATTATACAATATTTGTTCTTTTGTGCCTTGTTTCCTTCACTTTGCATAATGTTTTCAAGATTTATCCATACTGCGACATGTATCAAAGCTCCTTTCATAGCAGAATAATATCCCATCGCATGTATATACTACACGTTATTTATTCATTCGTCTGTTCTTGGACCCTTGACTACCTTTTGGCTACTGTCAATGCTGCATTGAGCACCAGTGTACAAGTATCTGAGTCCCTGTGAGCAATTCTTTTGGAACTGTGGGAGCCTGGTCTGCGCCTGTTTCCTCTAAAAGAAAGTGGATATAACCTTACCTAACTGACTGCTCCCAGGGTTGTTATAGGATTAAATGAAATGACAGGTGGGAAAAGTTTTCAAAGCTGAAAAGAACTCAACACATTTCCAGGCTCGTTAGGACCGCTTATACCAATATTACTGTTAACGTTCACCATGACAACCAGCAGCAAGATTTCACGCACTAGTTCCACACACAGGAAAATCAAGCTCTGCACGGGTTTCCTGCTTTGGCAAGGGTATAGAGACACAGTGACGGCCAGTTGCTCAAGGGCGAGTACTCTGTTTTACTTCATCCCATTGGACACTCCCTATTGCAAAAAAATGCCACCCAGTTAAGGCTCTTAAGCATAAGCCCCAAGGAGTTGACAAATAAGCAAGTCATTTTGAGTCCAAACTGCCCTCCTCTTTCCTCATCCCTCAATCAAATGTACCCCACTACTTGAATTCACTTCCTTACAGGAAAAGAGGGGGAAGCTGCAGTTTTGTTAAATGGAGGAAGTCAACTTTTTTTGAAATTTTTTACTGTAATTCATAGTAAAATATACAACTTACATAACAAACCAGTACAAATACACACACACCCCAATTTTCATAAAACAACCCCCACCTTATTACATATGATGTGCTTTCGTATTTTCAATGTCATTCTATCCTGTACTGTTATAGTCTGTTTTATTGTTTTATTTATGGCCACAACCTACTACATTGGTTGGCACCTTGGAAAACATGGGGAAGTAACAAAGGAAAAGGGCATGTCCACCTCCCTCAGGATCCTGAAGAAAGACATGAGCTTCTCCCCTGCCTCTCCACGTGGATTAGATTCGCTACAGGCTAACCGAGAGCAATGGATGACCAGGGTGAGGTCTCCCAATTCTACTCCTTCTCTGAGGCAATGCCTGCCTTTTTTCTCTCTTCAAAAAATATGTGTTGAGTGGCCGCCATTTTCCAGGCATGGTGCTAAGTGCTGGGAATACAAAGATGAGTGAGACTGTGGAATAGCTCTCCAGAGGGGACAAACACACCTCCTCTTAGCTTAATGCTTAAGCCTGAAGCACCAATAAAAGAACCCCAGGGAACGTGAGGCCTCCTCCCCATCCCGATGCTCCTTCTATGTGAAAAGAGGGTCCCACAACACCACCCTCCGGGCCCCCTTCTTCCCTCTCACGCACTCCACCCTGAGAGAGATGGCGGAATGTGTCTGACTGGTAATTTGGGAAGGCAAACGTGGCATGTGTGACAGAGAGTTCCTCTTCCCTTTCTCCTCAAATCAAACTGTCTTCACAGGTGCCTCTCTTCCTCCATTCTCCATGCTGGAAGTTTTACAAAGGATCTGCCCAGCACTGCCTGGGACTGGGTGCAGAAATGGGACAGGTCTTCCTCTGTGTTTAGTGTTATGAAGCCCACACAGAAAGTGACAGTCTCTGGGACACCTGGATGGTACAGTCAGTTAAATGTCCGACTCTTGGTTTTGGCTCAGGTCATGATCTCATGGGTCATGACCCCATAGGTCATGAGAACGAGCCCCACCTTGGGCTCTGCACTCAACGGGGAGTCTGCTTGAAGAGTCTTTCCCTCTGCCCCTCCCCAACTTGGGCACATGCATGTGTTTTCTCTCTCTGTAAAATACATACATAAATCTTAAAAAAAAAAAAAAAGTCATGCTCTCTGACAACGGCTCCTTCATACTGTGAAAGTCCATCTTCATCCACCTGACAGCCCGTCTTCATTTTTGCTAATCCAAGATTCACTGGCTTCTCTGTCCCTTTCTTCCCCGTCTCTCCCCTTCCCAGTGGTGTTTTGCTTCATCTATGGGTTGATTCCCAACCACGGGAACCAAGTTGGCAGAGGCAGCCATCACCAACAGAGGGTAGATCAGGGAGGGGAATCTTTCAAAAAAGACATGAGTGTCTATAGTGAGCAGAGGAGGAGGGCCAAAACACATCCAGAGAGCAGATTCCAGTCCTCATCACGTTCTGAAAGGCCAGACATAATCATGGGACCCCTGTTTAAAGCCTTCCCGGTGTGTCTTAACCAAGCCTCTTCTGCAAGTGAGGTGGCTAGTCCTCTTTTCCCCTCCTTTAAGGTAATCCTAAGTGTCCCCTCTCTTTGAGGGGACACTGTCTTGACTCCCCTGGGCAGAGGGAAATATTTCTACCACAATGGTTGTAATCCAGGCATGGCTTCCAGCTTTGAAATTCAACAATATTGGCTGAAATCCCATCCCCTCCTCCACCCCAGGCTCTCTGGAATTCAATAGGGGACACGCAGTACTGGTTTCTCTGGCCACCTTCGATTCAGTCCTGCTTCACCTGATGTGGACAATAAACAGGTGCACTGTCCTCCCCGCCCTGCACAAAAATGACCCAGATGTAACTCTCGCACTCACACACACACAGACCTTTATACAGTTAGTGGATTTGATGCAAGGTTTGTAGGAGTTATGTAGAACCCAAATGATTTAAAATTAAGTATTGGTGATCCTGTCCTAAGAATTCTATCAATTCACTTTCCACCTTCCCACCTAGTACTTGGCTTTCTCTTTTGCCCTCCGTGACATCCAGTGTAGGCTGTAATTCTAATAACGTCCACTTCGTTGCCATTGTGTATTGTCATGCTGTGTCACGATTGCTTATTTTTAAAGACTGTTCTCTAGAGATGGTGAGCATTTGGAAGCAACGTGAGGGTGGGCTCTGCACGGGTCTTACTATTTCCATGTGGCGGGTAATTTTTGATATTAATTTTTTAGATCCTCCTTGCCATTTTCCCTTTCCCTTTCCTCTATTCTAGTAGACTGATAATTCCTGTTTTTCCTTGCTTCTGGGAGGACGGAAACTGCGGGCCGTTCTCCAGTAGTCAGTACCCAATTTTTCTTGTAGTATCTGAACCTTCAAGGTTTAACTGTGCACATACACATCCCGAATAAAGACATTTGCCAGCCTCCCTTGGGATTACATGTAGCCTTATGACCCAATTCAGTGCCTGAACGTGTGAGCAGAAGTGATATCTCCAGGCACCGGGATGGTCTGCCTTTGATTCAGGTCATGGACCCAGGATCCTGGGATCAAGCCCCACATCTGGCTCCCAGCTCAGCGGGAAGCCTGCTTCTCCTCCTTCCCCCTGCTCACTCTCTCTCTTTCTCACAAATAAATAAAACCTTTAAAAAAGTCTACTTAAAAAAAAAAAAAAGGTGGTATCTCCATCTTCCATTTCTTGTCCTTAACAGGAAGGGGGCACTCCTCTCCCCTCCCCTTTTCCCTCTTCCTGCTGGCCAGATGTAGACCTAGGGACATAATGGGGAGCTCTCTGGGATCATGAAGATAAGAACAACATCCCAAGGAGTGAGAAAAGCAGAAAGTCAGAAGTGTGAATCCCCAGCCCCATGTCAGTTGCGAAGCCCACGTTCAAAGTGGTGCATGACATAAAAATTAACTCCCGGGGCACCTGGATGGCTCAGTGGGTTAAAGCCTCTGTCTTCAGCTCTGGTCATGATCCCAGGGTCCTGGGATCAAGCCCTGCAATGGGTTCTCTGTTCAGCAGGAAGTCTGCTTCCCACCCCCCTGCCTGCCTCTCTGCGTACTTGTGATCTCTGTCTAATAAATAAAATCTTTTTAAAAAAATGAACTCCCATCTTGTTTAAACCACTATATTTTGGATTCCTTTGTTACAGCAACCAAACACATATCCTTACTGTGTTAGTTTGCTAAAGGTGCCATTACAAAACGTTACCGCGTGGTTTAAGAATAGAAATTTGTTTTCTCACAGTTTGTTTTGTTGTTGTTGTTGTTTTATGTAGGCTCCATGCACAGGGTGGAGCCCAACATGGGGCTTGAACTCCTGGCCTTGAGATCAAGACCTGAGCTGAGATCAAGAGACAGACGCTTAACTGACTGAGCCACCCAGGCACCCCTATTTCCTCACAATTCTGCAGGCCAGAAGTCCGAGATCAAACATCGGCAGGGTTGGTTTCTTTGAAGGCCGCCCTCTTTGTCTGGGAAAACGGCCATATTCTTTCGGTGTTTCCACATGGTCTTCTGTTTGTGCACCTTACGTCTAGGTCCAACTCTCTTCTTGTGAGCACACCAGTCATTCCCGATTAGGACAGCCCCCTCTAAAGACTTCATTTTAACTTAATTACCTCTTTCAAGCCAGTCTGAGACACTAAAGGTTAAGACTTCCACAGATGAATTTTGAGGGGACACAATCCAGCCCATAATACTCCTATCTTTTTCTTCCTGTCTTCTATTTATCCCTGGGTGCGTATGCGAGGTGTCCTTGGAAGCACAGAGAGAGAGAGTCTTCTGAACTAAAAAGAGGTTCCCCTGAGCCAGAGAGGCAAACGGGAAGAACTACATCCCACTCCCCAGGAGCCCCCCACACATAGCCAGGCATTGGGTTCCTGGACGCTGAGCTTGAGTCCCAGGCACCCAGCAGAGCAGGCCTGAGGGAACCTCAGCAGCACGGGGAGCAGACTGAGAGCTGCCAACAGGCATAGCCTCCGAGGGCCACGGCCTCCACATGTGACCTGGGCCTTTGCATGACCTTGGCTCAGGAGGCTCCAAGATGATAAAGATGCCTTTCACCAGCCCAGAAGAATTGGAGCCAGAAAAATACATCATTTCTTGCACATCTGAGTTAATTAACTAAAATCAGTGCATCTGGAAGCACCTGGGTGGCTCAGTCAGCTGAGCAACTGCCTTCAGTCAGGTCATGACCTCAGGGTCCTGGGATCGAGTCTCGCATCAGGTTCTGTGCTCAGTAGGGAATCTGTTTCTCCCTCTGCCTCTACCCTTCCTCCTCCTCCCCTCTCTCTCTCCCTCAAATAAATGAATAAAATCTTTAAAAAGAAAAAAATCAGTGCATCTGTATTCCCTGGTACCTAGCAATGTATCTGATACAGAAAAGCATGCTTGAGAGATCAGAGGAGAAAAGGAAAATGGGAAGGAAAGAAGATACACGGAAAAGCCCAGACCAGCCCCTCTGCCCATTGCTAGCTTCTCCATCTCCCCCCCAGCGCCATGTGCTGCTTCCCTCTTCTGCACTCCATCTGGCATTCATCTTATCATGTGTCCTGCTTTCTTCTGTGTGGCCGTGCTCTGGCTTTCAAATCCCCACAGAGGATGACCAGTTGGAAGTGAATAACCACACCTTTTCACTCCCTCCGCCATCCGGCACCCCACCACATCCCAGGCAGGCACTCAACTGGTAGGGTTTTTGGGTTTTTTTTTTAAGTGAGTGGAATGGGCACTGGGTCAAGTCACTCAGAGTGGAGGCAGGTAGAGTCACTTGGGAAAAGCCTTCTGCAGAAGAGAAGCGAGGCTGGTTCCAGGAGGAGGGGGGAAAGTGTGGCTGGGAGCAGAGGGGCCGAGCAGTGCTAGCAGGAGGACTGGCCGCGCCCCTAGCCCTCTCGAGAGCTGGCTCCCAGCTCACAGTGCTGTCCTCTTCCTGATCATGATTTATTCAACTGCAGCTGTGTCTGAAAATAGCTTAGGCAGGTGGCTTATTCTCAGAGGACACAGCGTGTGGGCCGGCCCTGGAGGGCAGCCTCGATATATAAACCCCAGCTAACCAGATCCTTTCACTTCGGTGGGCAGATGACACCTTACTTGGCTCATTGCACAGAGGACAACATGAGGCCAGAGGAATGACAGAGCTTACCCAGGGTTGCACAGGACCAAGAGTGGCTGGGGGAGAAAAGGGGGAAAGGGACCACCCTAGAGGAAAGAAAGCATTTGTCTTCTGGTCTGAGGGGGGCATATGAGTTGCAGTGGGCTAAGCTCCCCCACCACCCCTGACCCAGCTTCCCCAGGGCATGCCCAGTGCTGGGAAAAGAGGTCTAGCCCAGCTGGAAGGAAGCAGCTGGATGGGATAGGAGAAAGTCATGCAGGAACTAAACCTCTGTTCCCTCAACATCTCTGGCATGCTCCAGAGCCAGGAAGCAAACCTAGACCAGCTGGGCCTCCATGTCCCCATCTCTTAAAACAGCGCCACATCTCAGTTGTGCGTCTGCTTCACATGGCAGAGAGGGCAGAGAGGAAGCGAGCTCTCCTGTCTCTTCATGGAAGGGCACTGAAATCGGAGGGCTCCACCGTTATGACCTAACCTCCTAACACCATCACAACTGGAGATTAAGTTCCAACATATAAATATTGAGGACACAAACTTTCCATGCTAGCCCTCTACGCCTTCTAGCCCCCCAAATGCATGCCCTTTTCACATGCAAAATGCATTCATTTCATCCTGGCAACCCCCAAACTCATTCATTACAGCGTCCACTCTTTGGAGGAGCCCACGGTCTCATCTGTTGCCTCAGTCGCATGTGGGTGAGACTGGAGGTAAGCTTCCCCCTGAGCTGAACTGCTATCCAGCTGTGAGCCCATGAACCCAACCAAGTGACATGCTTCCCAAATACAACAGTGGGGCAGGCACCGGCACCAGACAGACATTCTCTTTCCGAAAGGGAGGAACAGGGAAGAAGGAAGGGATAGCAGGTCTCAAGCAAGTCCAAAACCCATAGCACAAACGCCATGAGATCTGAAGGCTGGAAAGAAATCCTCTTCTGCCAGATGTTCTGCCTTCCAGGGCCACAGCATTGGGGGGGGTCACCCCCATAGTTTGGTGAGAAGCCACTTACGCTGAGGCCCTCTTCCAAGCAGGGATCACACCCCCAGAGCTGCCCAGCCGGCTCTCTGCCCTATTGGAAGCTAGGCAGTGGCCCTGCTGACTCTTAAGTCGCCTTCAGAATCCTTCTTCCCGGCTGACAGTGTTTCTGCTGCTACGATCTCATCTCAGTCCCTGTTCTCTGTTGAGGTGGCTAATTAAACGGCTGGTTCACAGTCACACTACTCTCCTTATCAACAGGTCAGTTGGCTACAGCCTTAGTGCTCTCTTCCAAACACACTTTCCCTCTTCTCACAGTACAGACAGAATCTTTCAAATCTTTGTTTTGGTTTCTTTCTGCTTAACAATTTTGGAACCATCTTTCTCCCTTCTTGCGCTTAACTATAAGCAGTCAGGAAGAACCAGACAAACCTTTGTCAAGAAATCTCCTCAGCTAAATATCCAATTTCATTGCAATTTCATTGCACCCAAGTCCTACATTCTAGAAAACACTAGAACATAAATACAATTCAGCCAAGTTCTCTGCCACTTTATAACAAGGATGGCCTTTTCTCCACTGTCACATAACACGTCCCTCCTTCCCATCTATGGCCTTAACCAGAATGGCCTTTACCATCCTATTTCTACCAACAATCTGTGCTTGATCATTTACGTATTCTCTAAAAAGATGGACATTTTTGGAGCGCCTGGGTGGCTCAGTTGGTTAAGTGTCTGACTCTTGATTTTGGCTCTGGTCATGATCTCAGGATCCTTGGATCAAGCCCCACAGTAGGCTCCTCGCTCAGTGCGGAGTCTGCTTAAGATTCTCTCCCTCTTCCCCACCCTCTCCCTCTTCTCCTCCCCCTCCATCCCCATGCTTGCTCTCTCTCTCTCTCTCTCAAATAAATCTTTTTTTAAAAGATTTTATTTATTTCTTTGAAAGAGAGAGAGCACAGGCAAGGGGGAAGAGCAGAGGGAGAGGGAGAAGCAGACTCCTTGCTGAGTAGGAAACCAGACACAGGGCTCGACCTCAGGATCCCAAGACGGTGACTTGAGCCAAAGGCACATACATGCTTAACTGACTGAACCACCCAGATGCTCTTCAAGTAAATAGATAAACCTTAAAAAAAAAAAAAAAAAAGGATGTTTTCTCTTGGCACTCTCCTCTTTTCTTCCAGAGCTCTCTCCAGAACCTCTCTTCAGAGCCCCGTGGCAACAATATGGACCTCTTCAAGTATATGCACTTCAAAACCCTTCTAGTTGCAAAGCCACCTGCACATTTTCAGGTCTTTGTTCTAATGGCACCCACTTTTGGAAGAGCCATCTGCTCTCCTGAGCTCACCAACAAAGGTTAATCTCTTCTAGAAACAACAGAACAGATGCACCTAGAACTCTTGTTTAACCAGCTACTGGAGCATCCTGGAGCCCAAAGTGACACATGAAATTAACCATCACATACTCCATGCCATGCTGATCCTTTAAATAAAAGAACAGTCTGGGGGAGCCTGGGTGGTTCAGTGGGTTAAAGCCTCTGCCTTCAGCTCAGGTCAAGATCCCAAGCTCCTGGGATCGACCCCCGCATCAGGCTCTCTGCTCAGCAGGGAGCCTGCTTCCCCCTCTCTCTCTGCCTGCCTCTCTGCCTATTTGTGATCTCTGTCTGTCTAATAAATAAATAAAATCTTTAAAAATTTAAAAATTAAAAATTAAAAAAAGAAAGAAGAACAGTCTGGTTGGGGAAAAAGAAGCACAAATCACAAGTAAGTGACTTACACTAGACTTCTAACAGCATTGCATCTGCCAGGCACATTGCTCTAGAAATGCACTGGTGAAGGGCTTTGGGGGTGACAGCTCTGCCTGGAACTGAATGCACTGAGGAAGGCTTATCATGGGCAAGACCTCTGAGCTAAGCCCCAGGACTTGTTGGCAGAGACAGAGCAGAAAGACAAGCTCTGTGGGAGAGGGAGTGATGAAGGCACCAAGTAAGGAAGAAGGTGGCCGCAAGAGGAGCTGTGGGTTGAGAACACAGCCTACCCTGCTGGGAAGAAGGAGCAGGCTGGGAGAGGAGGCCAGAAAGGTGCCTAAGCCTGTGAAGGGCCCAGTGCATGAAAGAGTTTGGATATTTACCAAGAAGCCTAGCAGGTTCCCAACATTTTTTTAACATAAGAATCTTTTTTTTTTTTTTTTTTTTGTAATGGACCTCATTTTTTAGAGAAGTTTTGGGTTCAGAGCAAAGTTGAGAAGACACAGATTTCTATATACTCCCTGCCCACTACTACACACTCAGAGCCTACCTTATTATCAAATTCCCACACCAGAGTAGCACATTTTTACAATGGATGAACCCATGTTGGCCCATCATTATCACCTAAAGTCCATAGCCTACGTTAGGTTTCACTCTTGCGTGCATTCTGTGGGTTTTGACAGATGTACAATGACATGTATCCACTACTGTAATATCAAACAGTAGTTTCACCGCCCTAAACTCCTTCGTGCTCCACCTACTCATCAGCCCCTGGAAACTGCCCATCTTTTTACTGTCTCCATAGTTTTGCCTTTTCAGGAATGGTATATGGTTGGGATTATGCACTATGTTGCCTTTTTAGATTGGCTTCTTTCACTTAGTAATGTGCCCGCAAGGTTCCTCCATGTCTTTTCTTGGCTAGATAATAAATTTTTTTAAACACTGAGTGATATTCCATTGTCCTCTTTTAATGTTAAAATATTCTGAAGATTCCACTAACATAAAAAACACATCTTTAGAATCCATAGATACAAAAACTATGATGAATCCAACAAGGCTTTGTTTGCATTATTAGTTATATTGGCCTCAAATAAATTATTCATATCTTATAGTTTTCATGCTAAATAAAGATCAAAATGGCAGTGTTTAGGGAGTGTGTGCATGGACTCACAGATCCCAGGAATTGGTGGCATATAGTTGGGGATGCTATAGATATTGGATTGCTATCTAAGGATCTTTGGTAGGGCACAGGACTAGTGAGATTTGCATTTTTACAAGATCATTCCAGCTAGTTGCATTGTAGGATGGACTCTAGGACTCTCCTCCTGAAACAAGTCTCCAAACACCAGAAAGTCTAGAATCCAAATTTGGATCACAGAGCTAGACACCTACTTCAGAGAAGACCAGATTCTGCAGAGGCCTCAGAATCAAGTCAAGGCCATGACAAGATCATCCTGAAGAGAAGATTCAAGGTAGAGAAGCAAGCTGGTGTCATACCAGCTATATCTTCTCTCAATTCCCAGTGATATACCCTCACCAAGCCATTTAAGAACAACCCTTCCCTCTAGAATTCATTTCAGAGGATGACTTGCTCAAGAGATTGGGGTTCCAGGACAGAGAGTCCAAATTTGCTTTCAAAACTGAAGATCTAATTATCCTGTCCAGATTTAAAACACACACACACACACACACATAAAACAAAAACAAAAAACCTGATGAGGCCTTGGAACAAAAATAAGACCAGGAACATGATCTCTGAGATGAGAGGGTTCAAGGTGCAGAAGCTACACAAAATGGCACCAACCTTACCAATGGCCATCTGATTTCTCTGGAGCCAGGAGGACGCGAGTTCAGTGTGTCTGATGTTGTCACTCTGGGCATCTCTCTCTCTTTTTGCCTCTTCACCCTCCCCCTGGACTACAAGCTAAACCTTCTGGAGACCACAGGAAGGATTCCAGGAGCCACAGACATGGAGAAACACTGCAAGAGGCACCTCACAGCCCTATCGACCTAGCCTGACTCTTGAGTTGGGCAGAGCTCAATGACAGTGCAAACAAAATTCATACACACCGTTTTCCAATCATGACAGTCATCACTGATTCAGGCAAAAATCATCGGTGGGTATTAAAACCTTTAAATGGGGACGCCTGGGTGGCTCAGTGGGTTAAGCCGCTGCCTTCGGCTCAGGTCATGATCCCAGCGTCCTGGGATCGAGTCCCACATCGGGCTCCTCGTTCTGTGGGGAGCCTGCTTCTCCCTCTGCCTCTGCCTGCCACTCTGTCTGCCTGTGCTCGCTCTCTCTCTCTCTCTCTCTGACAAATAAATAAATAAAATCTTTAAAAAAAAAAAATAAAATAAAATAAAACCTTTAAATGAATGTCTGATGAGTAACAAGATATACATCACCCCAAGACCTCCCCTGAAGATGACTTATTAATTACAAAAAAAGAAAAGAAAAGAAAAGAAAAACCATGACGGTTCTGCAACAGAGAAACCTGGCAGGCTCCACCTCAACCAAGTGATCAGAATTTATTTCACCAGTAACAGAGCAAACTGACATGAGCTGCTTCCTGAGATGACAGGCTGAGCTGGGCACTGTATCACTTCTTTGGTATTACTGCCCATGCTACATCTGATTATGAGCAAACACCAGAAAAATGGAGTTACAGTCTACCAAGTAACAGCCCTGGACTCTTTAAAAAATAAATTGAATAATGATAATGCAGATGGAGAGAAGGTAGCCAAGGAAAGAACTAGAAAGTTCAGTCTGTAAAGTGTTCTGTTCCTATGTAGTGTGTGCTGCCTTCTCTGTGGAGGGGTGGGGGAAAGTATATAATCCAAGACCTCTTTATGCCTAAAATTTCTCTCTGTAAGTACTCGGTATACTCATAACACTGGGCATCTCTTGGGGAAGGGAACTGGAGAACTGGACTGGGAGAGAGCCTGGTTTTTCACTTCAATCTTGTCATCCTATTTGAATGTTTTAAATCATTTCAGCGTGTTATTTATTCAAAGTGGGTTTTTTAAAAAAAAGATATTATTTATTTATTTGAGAGAGAGAGAGAAAGAGCACAAGCAGAGGGTGGGAGGAGGCAGAGGGAGAAGCAGGCTCCCCACTGAGCGGGGACCCCATGCAGGTCTGGATCCCAGGACCCTGAGTGAGCTGAAGACAGATGCTTAACCAGGCACGCTGAGCCAGCCAGGAGCCCTTCAAAGGTTGTTTTTTTTTTTTTTAAACTCAACCTAAAAAGGCAGCTCTCAGACAAGTAGAAAAAAACAAACATATTATGAGTATATGTTATATGATTCCATTTATATAAATTGTAAAACTATGTAAATGTGAAAATAAATAGTCAAAATAAATAAAAGGAGGACTAGGAGACTCACATTTCTCGATTACAACACTTACACAAAGCTACAGTAATTAATACAGTGTGGTGGGACGCCTGGGTGGCTCAGACAGCTAAGTGTCTGCCTTTGGCTCAGGTCCCACATCGGGCTCCCTGCTCAACACTGAACCCACTTCTCCCTCTGCCTGCCGCTCCCCCTGCTTGTGCACTCTCTCTCTCTCTGACAAATAAATAAATAAAATCCTAAAAGAAAAAAAAATACAGTGTTGTGTTGGCATAAAGAAAGACATACAGGCCTATGGAATAGAACTGAGAGTCCAGAAATAAGCCTGTGGCCAATAATAAATCTGTGGCCAATTAATTTTCAACAGGGGTGCCAAGACTCGTCAATGGGGACATACGGTCTGAGGCAACCAGACAGCCACATGCAAAAAAACAAGGTCTGATCCCTCCACCATACCACATGCAAAAATTAATTCAAAATGAATCAACCTAAATATAACCTAACTAGAAAATTTTTACAAGATACCATAAGGTTAAATCTTTATGAACCCCAGATTCGGCAATGAATTCTTATATTCAATAGCAAAAGCACACGTAACCAGAGAAAAATTAGGTAAATTGGAACTCATCAAAATTAAAAAACTTCAGGCATTAAATGATATCACCCAAAAAGTGAAAAGATAACCTAGAGAATGGTAAAGAGGACTTGCAAACCATACATTTTTAAAAGGTCTAATAGCCAAAACAAATAAAGAATTCAATAGACAACAAGACGAACAACCCAATTTTAAAATAAGCAATGGACTTGAATAGACATTTCTTCGAAGAAGATCTACAAATGGCCAATAAGCAAATAAAAAGACACTCAACATAACTAGTCATTAGAGAAATGCAAATCAAAAGCATCATGAGAAACCACTTCACATCCATAGGATGCCTTTAAGTAAAAAAAATTAAAAAATAAAAAAACACAGAAAGTAAGTGTTAGCAGGGACACAGAGAAACTGGAAACCTTGTATGTTCCAGGTGGGAATGGAAAGTGCTGCGGCCTCTGTGGAAAACAGCTTGGCAGTTCTTCAGAAACTTAAACATAAAACTATCATATGACCCAGCAATTCCACCCCTAGGAATGAACCCAAAAGAGTTGAAAACAGATATTCAGACAAATACTTCTACAGGAACATTTACAGCAGTGCGATTCACAAAATTCAAAAGGTAGGAACAACTCAAATGCCTATCAACAGATGACTGGAGGGCGTCTGGGTGGCTCAGTGGGTTAAAGCCTCTGCCTTCGACTCAGGTCATGATCTCAGGGTCCTGGGATCGAGCCCTGCATTGGGCTCTCTGCTCAGCGGGAAGCCTGCTTCCTCCTCTCTCTGCCTGCCTCTCTGCCTACTTGTGATCTCTGTCTGTCAAATAAATAAATAAAATCTTTAAAAAAAAAAAACAGATGACTGGATAAGTGAAAGGTGGTGTAGCTATACCACAGAACATTATTCACCTGTAACAAGAAATAATGGGCCAACACCTGCTATCACATGGATAAGCTCTGACAACATTACACTTAAGTGAAAGAAGCCAAACACGGAAGGTCACGTGTTGCCGTACAATTCCATTTCTTTCAAGTGTCCTGAATAGGTAAATCCCGAGAGAGAGAGTATACTGGTGTTAGCCACAGGCTGGGGGCAGGGAAAACAGGAAATGACTGTTGAATTGGTCCAGTTTCCCTTTGGGCGATGAGAATGTTCTAGAACTGGATATAGGTGGTCATTCACACAGCACTGTGAGTGTATAAAATGCTGCTGAATTGTACACTTTAAAATGGTTGATTTTATGTTGTGTGAATTTCAGCTCAATTAAAAAAAAAGAAAGAAAGAAAAAGACGTCAGGCTAGGGTTTAGCCTCACCTTGAGGTGAGGGCAGTGCCTGGAAGGAGCCCAAGGGCAGCTTCCAGTAGGCTGGGCTCTGGTTGCACTTGAGTGTGAACTTGTGAAAACTCAGCCACCTATATCCTGATGACGTGTGCTGTGTGTGACCTCCATGCATTTTATTACAGTAGCAGGAAGCTTCGATTCATACTCTTTAAAAAGGGAAGTTCTTCTTGCCACATTTAAGATGGTGACACCAAATTTTGTCTGGTGACAAGGGCAAGGTGAGGTTGATGCAAGTAAGGTGAATTGTGCAAATGCAGGGTCAGATCCTGCCTTTGTTTCAAAGACTGATATTTTGTTCATCGTGGCATTTTTGCATTTGTTATGTTTTTTGAAATACTGCCATTAAGATAGCATTTATCTTGGGTTTTTTGGCATCCTCTTAAATGCTGTACCCCTCATGAGCCCCTCACTCACCTCACTTTAGCCCCACCCGGCCCTAAATTTCAACCCAGCACCATTGGTGAACCAAGGTAGACGAAGCTGGAATCACAAGGGCAACCTGCCCTCATCTGCCTTACACTGGCTCCAACCCAAAATGCACAGACCCACAAGCACCGGTGGCGCTCCACCTCAGGTGGCACAGATAAGACCCCTGCCCTTCTCCCTGACACTCCACCAAGCCTCCTGACCCCTCAGCTTCTGGGCCCCTGAGAGGGGGCAGTACGTAGCAGGCAGGGACCCATGGCTCCATGCTGCCTGCTAAGAAGCTAGATACAAGGTAGTAGCCAGTGTCCATCATGGGGAAATCTCAGAAGGACCCTAATAAGTGAGCATGTCCCATCCCCATAATCATTAGCCACATTCATTTCTGGAAGTGTTGCTTTGTCCTTTGTTTTCTGAGGGGGAAAAGTAGGCACACTTGTCTTGAATATGCATATCAGGAGACAAGACAGAGGATGTAGCATTACTTCTCCAGTACTCTTTCTTTCTCTTGTACTTCCGGGAATCCACTTATGAGATCAGACTCTCTCATCATGAAGAAAATTGTTAAGACGATGTCACTTCCCCTTGGACGTCAAAGGAAATTTTTAAACACATAGATATTTATGAAGCAGTATATTTTTTAAATGCAGCAAAATAGAGATTGCTCCAAAGAATGTGGTAGTTTCTAGCATTTAATAATTTAGTGTATCCTATCAAGTTAGTAAAGGTATACTATATAAAAAGAAAACGAAGTTTTTTAAACCGTATAACAGAAAACCTATAAAATTGATACCTACATCTATATGAACATGCATGTGGTATATACACTTTATCTTAAAATGAGACCAAATTCTAGAACAACACAGTCCAATAGAAATTTCTGTAATGATGGAAATGTTTTCTATTTTCACCGTCCAACATGGTAGCCATGAGCCACAACTGGCTATTGAGAACTTGAAATGCAGCTAGCCTGAGTGAGGAACTGAATTTCTAATTGTTTAATTTTAATTAGCTTAAATTTAAATTAATTTAAATAACCACATGCTATTGTACTGTATTAAACAGCACAAATCTATATAGCATTTTGAAAACATTCGATTCACTCAACACTTGATTGGCAAGGTCTTTCCAATTCAATAAATGCGCTTCTCAAACACTAGTACCTATGTACATGATAACACAAATAGATCACAAAATATGATGTAAAACTAGACTCCAGTAACAGTAGCACCAAAAATACAGAATACATTTTAAAGACCATACATGACCCAAATTTAAAAACTGAGAACATCTAAGGTATTTTCCAAGAAGATTAGAAACAATGGCCTAAAGCACTGAAACCCAGGAAGCCAGAAGAATAAAATAAAGCAAAGGCACTAATAATTAGGAAACTGACCACAGATCATTTGGGCGGGACATGAGGCTAGCTCTCCTTTAAAGAGGAGAGTCAGAGAGTCAGAGAGTCAGAGTCAGAGAGACATTTCTGGAGAGACCAAATTTTCCACCGACATCTACAATTGAAAGTGAATGAAATATGTGAAGATACAGGTTTATCAGTTGCTGACATTTGAGACCAGAGAATTCTTTGCTGTGGGGAGGCTCCGGTCATTGCGGGAACGGGATGTTCCGCGGCATCCCAGTCTCTCTACCCACCACATGCCAGCAGCCCTTCCCCTTCCTCCAATTGTGACAACCAAAAGCATCTCCAGACGTGGCCAAATGTCCCTGGGGAGATAGGAGGGGAGAGGAAGGAGAGGGAGTAACCCCACTTGTCTAGACAAAGAGTAAATTCACGCACCCTGAGGTGAGACAAAGTGGAAATATCCCAGTACCAAAAGAGAGACTGTCAAGTATGACTCTGATGAGAAAGGTGACGCTAGGTAAGGCAGAGACATGTAGGGCCTCCATGCAATCCCTTATAGGAATTTGGGTTTTATTCTAAGAGAAAGGAGAAAACATGGATCCATTGAAGGGTTTAAAAGAGGTGCAGGACACGACTTGCTCCGTGTTTAAAAAGACCACTGATTTGGAGAATGTTCTACAAGGGACACAAGGGCGTTCATTTTGGAGAAAGAACAGCGTTGAACAGTTCAGCCTCTTACCTGTTGATGGGCTTCTCTGTGCCTCCTTTTCCTCATTTGTAAAATGGACATAATAGTACACATACCCTGTCAGAAACACAAGAAGTAACAAGAGTTGGTGACAATGTGGAGAAAAAGGAACCCTCATGCACTGTTGGTGGGAATGCAAATTGGTTGCAACCACTGTGGAAAACAGTATGGAGGTTCCTCCACAAATTAAAAATAGAGGGGCACCCGGGTGGCTTATATGGTTAAGCATCTGCCTTCAGCTTAGGTCATGATCCCAGAGTCCTGGGATCAAGCCCCACATCAGGCTCCCTGCTCAGCAGGAAGTCTGTTTCTCCCTCTGCCCCTCACCCCACTCTGTCTCTCTCTCAAATAACTAAATAAAATCTTTTAAAAAAATTTAAAAATAGAACTACCCTATGATCCACTAATTCCACTACCGGGTATTTACCCAAAGAAAAGGAAAACACTCATTCAAAAAGGTGTATGTACCCCTAGGTTGATTGCAGCATTATTTACAACACTCAAGATAGGGAAGGAACCCAAGTATCCATCCATAGACAAATGGATAAAGAGGAGGTATATACACAGAATAGAATATTACTGAGCCACAAGAAAAGAATGAAATCTTGCCACCTGCAACAACATGGATGGAGCTAGAGGGTATAATGCTGAGCGACAGAAGTCAGAGAAAGACAAATATCATATGATTTCCAAATGTGGAATTTAAGAAACAAAACAAACAAACAAATGAAGAAGAAAGACACAATTGAAAAAAGACTCTTAACTACAGAGAACAAACTGGTGGTCACCAGACCAGACAGGAGGTGGATGGGAGGGGTGGGGGATGGATGAAATAGACAAAGGGGATTAAGAGCACACCTATCTTGATGAACACTGAGAAACGTATAAAATTGTTGAATCATTACATTGTGCACCTAAAACTAATGCAACACTGTACGTTAATTATATTGGAATAAAATAAGTAAAGCAATAAATAATTTTTTTGAAAGCAAGTAAAATGATAATAGAGGTAGTGGCAGCACACACACCCTGAGGGTGATTTTGAGAATTAAAAGGAACTAGGATTTATGATACACTTAGAAAGGTTCCTGTCACATAGTAAGTGCTTTATAAGCCATTTACTCTTTTTTTTTTTTAATTAACATATAATGTATCATTTGCCCCAGGGGTACAGGACTGTGAATCACCAATAAATCCTTTACTCTTATGATGACTGCATTCGTCTGGGTGAAAGGTGATGTAAGCTTTGAGTGGTGGCTTATCTCTACGGAAGGGCTGTAGCTGTAGAGTGCTGTAGAGTTAAAAGGCTTAACTGAAGGTGCTAAAACTCGGAGAGAAGTGGGCAAAAAAGATGGGCGAGTGGGTTGATGGGCAGGTGAGTGGGCAGGGAGGGAAATGAAGTAATTGCGGATAACTTCAAGGTTTCAGGTTTAGGCAATTGTGTAGATGGGGGTCCCCTTTATGCAGTGGACAAGACAAGACATTGTGGAAAATCTGAGGTGACCGAGGAAACTCAAACGCCACCTGGGAGAGCAGGGAAAACTTAGCTTTATTAACACCAGTGGGCTCAGCAGGATTCCTTCCCAAAGACTGAGCATCCTAAAGGGTTAGGAGTAAGTTTTTATGGTTACGGGTAATGGGGGATGGTAACAGGGTGTTTTCCAGGTCTCTCAAGGCCAAATGGCCCTTTCATGTGGAAGTATAATCTCTGGAGGTGTTTCAGGAGAGTGTGGGGGGACTGTTTCTTTTTCTTCTCTTATTCAAACAGGACCGGGCTTCTGGTCTTTTTCTTCTGTCTCAGTAGGAGCAATGACTTGTTATCTTATCTTAGTCAAATGGGATGGCTATTTGGTCTTTTCTTGGCCTTAGCAGGAGCAAAGGGGAGCCAGGGACCAAAAGGGGCTAGAGCGGAGAGTCTCTATCCCCCTCAACAAAATGGATTTGAGACCATCATGTGGACATATTAATAAGACTGAGAGACTGGAGGCAGGAGACCAGCCAGCAGGCTACTGCACCAGTCCAAGCAAGAGAAGGTGAGTATTAGGCTAGCACTGTATCAGTAAGAATAAAGAGGAAGAGCTGGCTCCCAGGAGCATTTTGCAGGTAGAATTCAAGTTTGGATGAGTGACTGGATAGGGGGGTGAAAGCAGGAAAGGGTGATGCCTAGGATTTGGGCTGAGAAAGATTTCGTGCTTGGAGTCACTCTCACCCCCAGGTCTACCCATTCCTCCAATAGCTCCTAGAAGGCTGAATGAATGAGATCTGTTGATTCCCACCCAGAAAAGCTGAAATACATGCTTTTCTACACACTGCACTTTGGGAAAAGTACACCTATCAACATTCTCTGCCTTTCCTTCCTTCCAATGAGCAACAGAAATGCCTCCAACATAAAGAAAATGTTTCAGATTTTTTTTTCCTTTTCCGTATCTAAGTGTTGAATTTCTCTTCCCTTTGGAGAAGCCTAACCCAGAGTAGCTACAGGATGCTTCATTTACATGCAGCTCTATTGGCTGAAGCCAGCTGGCAAGGAGTGCTGGGTAACTGTCAGCCTCTTCAGACAGAGTTAGGGATATTATGAGCTTGTAAATCAGGAGACAGCAGCTTGCTTACAAAGCAGCTTTGCCCAAGAAGATGGGTCCTGAATTTGGAAAGTTGAGATAGAAGTGGCTCCAGACAGCTGTGGGATCTCTGCCTCCCCCTTTTCTTTTTCCAAAAGCCAATAAAAAAAAATGCTAACTCTATTCACATTCCACAAGGATGAGTCTTGTTTATCCCTAGGCACAGACGTACCTGCCAAAAAACTGCTAATTCGTTTTCCCTTTCGTGGAGAGACTGAGTCAGGACTCAGGGGGGCTATTCTCACCTCTCAGGCAGCCCTTTCTGGCCCTCCCCTGACTTTATGAAAACTGAGAAGAACTGAACTTGGCCAAGACAGAACCCTGAGCTTGAGCCCAAAATCCCAAGCAGCCCAACAGCCCATGCTCTCCAGCGTCTCTGCCAGGGGCTGATGCACAGAAGGCAGGCATGAGCAAGATCTTTTGGACAGGCAGGTTCTAGCCTTCAGGGGAGACTCTAACCCTATTCTTTAGAAACTAGCAACCCACCTCTCCACCTTCAACCACCCTTGAGAGAAGAGGGAGCCACCAGCAGTTTATACCACTCTTACAAGGTTCCTCTGCTTTATATCTTCAATCTCTTCCCACTCACTCCCAACCCATAACTGTATTAATCAAGTCTTTTATGTTCTGTATCCTGATGCTTCCATATCTGGGGTGACTACTTACCCCAGGGTTAACTGATTCCTAGAGACAGATGCACCATTCACCTACAAGGGCATCTTTCAACGCAACCAGCCAATCTAATTTAATCTATCTAATTTAGCAGTCTAACTTAGCTAACCCATCTGCTCTGACAGTGCCCACATCCTCAACCTCCTCCTTTAGCAAGCTCTCATGCTCCAGGCCACTAGCCACCTGCCCTAAGCATCGTAAGGCCAGGTACCAGCCAATCAGAGTCACTCCTGTGCCCCAGAAGCCACTGAAATTATTCAAACTAGCCAATCCTAAGCCTACTTATCTTGCCTCACCCATTCTTTCCTATAGAAACTCCCTCTCCCGCTTCTGCATCCTGACCAAGCCCAGTGCTTCCCAGTGAAGCCCCCTATGGATCACGTGTCCCTCTTCTTAGAATCTGTAAATATAACAAACTACCTTTTTAATGGCAGTCATTTCCTGATCTGTTGGCCTTGCCATACGTAATAAAACCTATTATTTTTAAACAATGACCTCAGACTTCAGCTCTGACCTGCTTCTGGATTTGTCCTCATTGGGTGACCTCCTTGTTGCTAATTCTAATGGATATGATTTAGTCTTTACTTGACATCCTGAGTACTTCCTCACTGAAACATGCCCATTTCTGTGGAATATCCTTCTCCTGGTTTTCCTAGCCTTCTGGTACTCCTTTCCTTAATTATCAATGCTCCTTCAGATGCTGCCTTAGGTTCAGTTTTCTCTTAGGCCTACACGGCTCCCTGGGTGCTCATTATCACCAATTTGCCAACACCTGCCAGATATCTACCCTCTACTCAGACCTCACTCCTCAGCCCCAACCTGGACCTCTCCACAAGGATGGCCCACAGGTACTTCAAGCTCAACATAGCCAACAATAAATTCATGATCTTTTGCCCCAAAGCTGCCTTGTCTCATCTCATCCTCCAGAGAAGCTACACCAGAAACCTGGGAGTTCTTGTAATCCTCACCAAACACATCCAGGAAGTGCATAGATATTATGAATTCTCCACATGGGTCTCCCTCACCTGTCCAGCTCCTCCATCTCCTCTAGTCCTGCGCTACTTCAAAGCCCTCAGGCCCCTCAACTGAGCTCCTATGCTCTCAGTTGCTCTATACCTACTCTGTGCACCCTTCCAATCCCACAGTCACCTTGGTCTCCACTCATCTCTCCCAAATGCAAGTCTCATCATGCTTCTCCCCTTTTTAGAGCCTTCCACGGTCCCCTACTGCTTACTGAATAAAATCTTCAGCCTTATACATCCAGTCTCTTGTGATCTGGGTCCTTCTCCCTCCCCAACCATATCTCAGGTTCTACCCCCTCCTCCCACTCCAAGCTTGAGCCACACAGAACTTCAGAATATGCAATTCCCCAGAAACACTTCCCTCTTTCATGCCTTTGCTTCTGAGACTCCCTCTGTTGCGAGTGTCTTTCTACTTCTTTCCAGAAAAACAACCACTGCTTTCTCCCAAACTCTCCTTGGAATTCCCTCGTTTTCTTGCCCCATAGGAGGCACCTACAACACTTGATTGCTCTTATTTTTATGTTCATTCAAAAATATTTGTTGAATAATTAAAATGTCAAAAATTAAAGATAGAGGGAGCAAGATGGCAGAGGAGTAGGAGGCCTAAATATTATTGGGCCCCAGGAATTCAGCTAGATAGTTATCAAACCATTCTGAACACCTACAAACTCAACAGGAGATCGAAGAGAAGAGCAGCAATTCTAGGAACAGAAAAGCAACCACTTTCTGGAAGGTAGGACATGCGGAGAAGTGAATCCGAGGTGATATACGGGAAGATAGACCACGGGGGGGAGGTGCCAGCTCCCAGCAAGCGGTGGAGCAGCAGAGCACAAAATCGGAACTTTTAGAAGTCTTCTCCACTGAGGGACGTCACACCTAAGGGGGCGGAGGGGTGGGTAGCCCTTGCAGGGACAGTGTAGAATCAGGACCCTTAGGGTCACAGAAAGACTGTGTCTGAGTGCAGCAGAGCTCCCAGGTATCGGAGAAGGGAAGCCAACTACAGAGACCGAGCTGAGGAGTGAGTTCTCAGCTCAGAGTTACCTTAAACTGTGATCTGCGGCACAGTTGGGCCACTGCTCTTCAAGCAGAGACCCCACAAGTAGTAGATCCAGGGAGACACCCTCCTTCTTCCTCTGGGAGGAGTGTCATAGGAGTGCACAGAATGAATCTGCTGGGTTTGGAGACTCCAAACGGGGCCGTGTGCCAGAGATAGAAATGGTGGGTCCCAGGTCGGATGAGCTTGGAGTGCTACTGGAGACCAGGGAGACAGGAGGGATTGACTGCTTTTCTGCGAGGGCACACTGAGGAGTGGGACCCTGAGCTCTCGGCTCCTCCGGGGCAGGAGACTGGGAGGCCGCCATCTTCATTCCCGTCCACCAGAGCTCTACGGAAAGCAATCAAGAAACAAAAGCTCCAAGAGTGAACCCAGGCTGAGCCCATTGCCTAGCCTGGCCCCTGGCAAGGGCAGTGCAATTCCGCCTCAGGCAAAAACGTTTGAGAATCACTGCAACAGGGCCCCCTCCCAGAAGATCAAGAACATCCAGCCAAGACCAAGATCACCGATCGATAAGAACTGCAAAATTTCAGAGCTATGGGAATACAACACATAGAATTCATGGCTTTTTCCCCATAATTCTTTAGTCTTTCAAAGTTAAATTTTTTTTTAATTTTTTTTTAAGATTTTATTTATTTATTTGACAGAGAGATCACAAGTAGATGGAGAGGCAGGCAGAGAGAGAGAGAGGGAAGCAGGATCTCCGCCGAGCAGAGAACCCGATGCGGGACTTGATCCCAGGACCCTGAGATCATGACCTGAGCCGAAGGCAGCGGCTTAACCCACTGAGCCACCCAGGCGCCCCTCAAAGTTAAATTTTTTTAATTTTTTTTTTCTTATTCTATTTTTTACATTTTTACTCTTTCCTATTTTTACATTTTTAACTATTTTATCTTATCAGTATCTTTTCAAAAATCTTTTTTAATTTTCATTGTTATCGTCATATCCTATCCCTTCATTGTATTTAACCTTAT
Source organism: Lutra lutra (assembly GCF_902655055.1). NCBI lineage: Eukaryota > Metazoa > Chordata > Mammalia > Carnivora > Mustelidae > Lutra > Lutra lutra. The sequence continues at coordinate 15,379,947 of NC_062287.1, read as the reverse complement.
TTTCTGTATACATATAGGTTTTTCTTTCTTTAAAATTTTGGGATACAGTTTCTTCTAACAGATCAAAATAAACCTCAAATCTAGGACATGGCTTTGTTCTAGTCTCCAGTCTGATCACATTCTTTCCTCTTTTTTTTCTTTTTTCAACCAACTTCTTATCTTATCAATTCCTTTTTTAGAATCTTTTTTAATTTTCATCTTTATAGTCATATTCCATCCCTTCATCATATTTACCTTTATTTTTGGATATATATAAGTTCTTCTTTCTTTAAAATTTTGGGAGGCAGTTTCCTCTAACAGACCAAAACACACCCAAAATCAAGTGTGTGGCTCTATTCTATTCACCAGTCTAATATATATATTTTTCTTTTCTTTTCTTTTCTCCTTTCTTCTCCCCACCCCCTCCCAGTTTTGGGTCTCTTCTGATTTGGTTAGTGTATATTTTTGTGGGGTAATTGCTACCCTTTTAGTATTTTGTTCTCTCATTCATCTATTCTTATCTGGATAAAATGACAAGGTGGAAAAACTCACCTCGAAAAAGAAAAAAAAAAAAAACAAGAGGAAGTACCAACATCTAAGGACCTAATCAATGTGAACATTAGTAAGATGTCAGATCTAGAGTTCAAAATGACTATTATCAAGGTGCTAGCTGGGCTCAAAAAAAGCATGGAAGATATTAGAGAATCCCTTTCTGGAGAAATAAAAGAACTAAAATCTAACCAAGTTGAAATCAAAAAAGCTATTAAGGAGGTATAATCAAAAATGGAGGCTCTTACTGCTAGGATAAATGAGGCAGAAGAGAGAATCAGAGATATAGAAGACCAAATGATGGAGAATAAAGAATCTGATTAACTATGGGACCATAAGGGGAGAATTTGAGAGATAAGTGATACCATAAAATGAAACAATATTAGAATAATTGGGATTCCAGAAGAGGAAGAAAGAGAGAGGGACAGAAGATATATTAGAGCAAATTACAGCAGAGAATTTCCCTAATATGGTGAAGGGAACAAGCATCAAAATTCAGGAGGCACAGAGAACCCCCCACAAAATCGATAAAAATAGGTCAACACCCCATCATCTAATAGTAAAACTTACAAGTCTCTGGGACGAAGAGAAAATTCTGAAAGCAGTTCGGGATAAGAGGTGTGTAACATACAATAGTAGAAATACTAGATTGGCACCAGACCTATCTACAGGGACCTGGCAGGCCAGAAAGGACGCATGATATATTCAGAGCACTAAATGAGAAAAATATGCAGCCAAGAATACTACATCCAGCTAGGGGTCATTGAAAATAAGAGAGATTTTTTAAAAACTTCCAGGGCAAATAAAAACTAAAAGAATTTGCAAACACCAAACCAGCCCTACAGGAAATATTGGAAGAGGTCCTCTAAGCAAAAAGAGAGCCTAAAAGTAACAGATCAGAAAGGAACAAGGGCAATATACAGTCACTTTATAGGCAATACAATGGCACTAAATTCATATCTTTTAATAGTTACCCTGAATGTAATGGGCTAAAAGACCCAATCAAAAGACACAGGGTATCAGAATGGACTAAAATACAAGACTCATTGCTGTCTGCAAGAAACTCATTTTAGACCCAAAGACACCTCCAGGTTTAAAGTGAGAGGGTGGAAAAAAATTTACCATGCTAATGGACATCAAAAGAAAGCTGGGGTGGCAATCCTTATATCAGATAAATTAGATTTTAAGACATGAGGAAGATGTCTTTAAGAGATGAGGAAGAACACTGTATCATACTGAAAGGGTCTGTCCAACAAGAAGAGCTAACAATTTTAAATATCTTTGCCCCTAACATAGGAGAAGCCAATTATATAAACTGATTAATAACAAAATCAAAGAAACACATTGACAATATTACAAAAATAGTAGGAGACTTCCAACACCCCCCTCACTGAAATGGACAAAGCATCTAAACAAAAGATCAACAAGGAAATAAAGGCTTTAAATGACACACTGGACCAGATGGACATCACAGATATATTCAGAATATTCCATCTCAAAGTAATAGAATACACATTCTTCTCTAGTGCACATGGAACGTTCTCTAGAATAGATCACACCCTGGGTCACAAATCAGGTCTCAGCCAGTACCAAAATATTGGGACCATTCCCTGCATATTTTCAGACCACAATGCTTTGAAACTAAAACTCAACCACAAGAGGAAAGTTGGAAAGAACTCAGATACATGGAGGCTAAAGAGCATACTACTAAAGAATGAGTGAGTCAATCAGGAAATTAAAGAAGAATTTTAAAAGTTCATGGAAACAAATGAAAATGAAAACAAACTGTTCAAAATCTTTGGGACACAGCAAAGGCAGTCCTGAGAGGAAAGTATATAGCAATACAAGCCTTACTCAAGAAATAAGAAAGGTCTCAAGTATATAACCTAACCCTCTATCTAAAGGAAGTGGAGAAAGAACAGCAAAAAAAGCCTAAATCCAGCAGGGGAAGAGGAATAATAAAGATCAGAGCAGAAATCAATGAAACAGAAGCCAAAAGAACAGTAGAACAAATCAACGAAACTAGGAACTGGTTCTTTGAAAGAATTAGTAAGATTGATAAACCCCTGGCCAGACTTAACAAAAAGAAAAGAAAAAGGACCCAGATTAATAAAAGAATGAATGAAAGAGGAGAGATCATAACCAACAGCAAAGAAATACAAACAATTATAAGAACATATTATGAATAGAAACAGGCCAGTATTCCTGAGGAACACAGATGCAAAATTCCTTTAAAAATATTAGCAAAATGAATTCAACAGTACATTAAAAGGATGATTCACCACAATCAAGGAATTTAGCCCAGGAACACAAGAATGGTTCAATAACAACATCAATGAAGATGATATTTCATATTAACAAAATGACAGGTAAAAATCATATGATCATCTCAATAGAAACACAAAAAGCATTTGAAAAAAATTCAACATCCATTCATGATAAAAACTCTTAACAAAATGGGTATAGAGGGAACATGCCTCAACATAATAAAGGCCACATATGACAAACTCAGAGCTAACACCATACTCAATGGTAAAAAGCTGAGCTTTTTCTCTAAGATCAAGAACAAGACAAGGATGTCCACTTTCACCACTTGTATTCAATACAGTACTGAAGTCCTACCCATAGCAACCAGACAAGAAAAAGAAATAAAAAAATTCAAATTGGTTAGGAAGAAGTAAAACTGTCACCATTTGCTGATGACATGATCCTATACAGAGAACACCCTGAAGACTATACACACACACACACATGCACACACACACACAAAGCATGCAATCTGTTAGAACTAATAAATTCAACAAAGTTTCTGCATACAAAACAAATATACAGAAATCTGTTGTGTTTCTACACACCAATAAAGAACTAGCAGAAAGAGAAATTAAGAATACAATCCCATTTATAATTGCATCACAAAGAATAAAATACCTAGGAATAAATTTAACAAAGGTGGTGAAAGAGCTATACTTTGAAAACTATAAGATACTGATGAAAGAAATTAAAGATGACTCAAATAAATGGAAAGATATACCATGTTCATGAACTGAAAGAATATTTTTATTTTTATTTTAAGATTTTATTTATTTATTTGACAGAAAGAGATCACAAGTAGGCAGAGAGGCAGGCAGAGAGAGAGGAGGAAGCAGGCTCCCTGCTGAGCAGAGAGCCCGATGCGGGACTCGATCCCAGGACCCTGAGATCATGACCTGAGACGAAGGCAGCGGCTTAACCCACTGAGCCACCCAGGCGCCCCTGAAAGAATATTTTTAAAATATTCATGCTATCCAAACCAATCTACAGATTCAGTGCAATCCCTATTAGTGCTCACTGCAGCAGCACATGTACTAAAACTGAGACAATACAGATAAGATAAGCATGGCCCCTGAAAAATGATGACATGCAATGCAATCCCTATTAAAATACCAGCAGTATTTCTTACAGAACTAGAACAAAAAATCCTAAAATTTGTATGGAACCACAAAAGACCCCAATAGCCAAACCAACATTGAGAAAAAAGAACAAAGTTGGAGAATTCACAATCTCAGATTTCAAACTTTACTACAAAGCTATAGAAAACAAAACGGTACAGTACCAGCACAAAAATAGATACACAGATCAATGGAACAGAATAGACAGCCCAGAAATAATCCCGCACTTATACTGTCAATTAATCTTTGACAAAGGAGGCAAGAACATACAATGGATAAAAGACAATCTTTGTAAGTGGTGTTGGGAAAAGTAGACAGTTACATGCAAAAGAATGAAACTGGACCATTTTCTCAAACCATATACAAAAATAAACTCAAAATGGATTACAGGGGCGCCTGGGTGGCTCAGTGGGTTGAGCCGCTGCCTTCGGCTCGGGTCATGATCTCAGGGTCCTGGGATCGAGTCCCGCATCGGGCTCTCTGCTCAGCAGGGAGCCTGCTTCCCTCTCTCTCTCTCTCTTCCTGCCTCTCTGTCTACTTGTGATCTCTCTCTGTCAAATAAATAAATAAATAAAAACTTTAAAAAAAAAATGGATTACAGACCCAAATGTAAGATCTGAAGCCATAAAAATCCTAAAAGAGGACAGAGGCAGTAACCTCTTATACGTCACTATAAGCGATATTTTTTTGTCTCCTCAGGCATTGGGGATAAAAGCAAGAATAAACAATTGGGACTACATCAAACTCAAAAGCTTTTGCACAGTGAAGAAAACCATCAACAAAATGAAAAGGCAACCTACTGAATGGGGGAAGATCTTTTCAAATGATACATCTGATAAGGAGTTAATATCCAAAATACATAAAGAATTCCTACAACTCACCTCCAAAAATAAACAAAATGAATCAATGTTATTATTAAAATGTTATTATTAAATTGGCCAGAGAACCTGAATAGACAATTTTCCAAAGAAGACACAGCATAACCAACAGACACATGAAAAAGACGGTCAACATCACCAATCATCAGGGAAATGCAAATCACAACCACTATAAGATTACCCCACACCAGTCAGAATAGCTAGTATCAAAAAGACAAGAAAAAGCAAGTGTTGGCAGGCATGTGGAGAAAAGGGAACTCTGGTGCACTGTGGGTAATAATGTAAATTGGTGCAGCCACTATGGAAAATAGTATGGAGGTTCCTATATAAATTAAAAACAGAACCACCATATTACCCAGTAATTCCACTTTTGAGTATTTATCCAAAGAAAATGAAACACTAACTTGAAAAGATATATGCACCCCTATGTTTACTGCAGTTTTATGATAGCCAGGATATGGAAGCAAACTGTGTGTTCATTGACAGATAATTGAATAAAGATGTGGTACATGTACATGATGGAATATTACTCAGCCACAAAAAAGAATGAAACATGGATGGTATCATGCTAAGTGAAATAAGTCAGACAGAGAAGGAGAAATACCATAGAATTTCATTTATATGTGGAATCTAAAAAACAAAACAAAAAGTCAGAAAGAGACATAAATACAGAGAACAAACTGGTAGTTGCCAGAGGAGAGGGGGATAAGGAAATGGGCAAAACAGGTGAAGGGAATTAGGAGATACAAACTTCCAATTATAAAATAAGTCACAGGGATGAAAAGTACAGCACAGGGAATACAGTCAACAATACTGTAATGCCTTTATATGATGACAGAGAGTAACTACAATTACCAGAGTGTTTCACAGTATATGTAATTGTCAGATCACTATGTTGTACACCTGAAACTAATACTACACTGTATGTTACCTAACTGGACTTCAAGTAAATCCTTTAAAAAAAATGTAGGTCAACTACATGTTAAATAAATAAATAAATAAATAACATTGAGAGGTAACTTTGTGCTGGGGCTCCAGCACGAAGAGATACAGCAGTAAACAAGACAGACACGGACACGGACCTCAAGGCAGTGTCTATCATACCACCTTGCTTCCCCAGCAGCTGCCCTCTACCTCCTCCCTAGCCACACTCTGGACATAGTACAAGAGTTAAAAAACCACCTGGGCAGGAGAGGGTCTACATGGCCCTCTTTTCATCTCCTATTCCAACCCCAGAGTCATCCTTCTAAAGAATGCATCTCTCTGGCCATATCACACCGTTCCTGTAGACCACTGATGACTCCCCGTCACCCACACCCAAACAGACAAGAGCTTTCTCAGAAGGCTCTTTCCCATTTTTCCAGTGTCCCCTCTCAGCATTCACTGCCTCAGACAACCCCAAAATGCCTGCATTGTCCCATACCCACTTTGCTTTGTCTCTAGGTTTTTGTTCATACCATCTCCTCTGTCTTAATGCCCTTCCTTCCCTTCATCTGGTTTGTTATCTATTGCTGTGTATCAAACCACTCGGACTAGTAATGAAAGGCAACCACAATTCTGTGAATCAGCAGTTTGGTTAGAGAAACGCTGGAACAGTGCATACATATGCTCCAAACAGAGTTGGCTGGGCTCACCCCCTCACTGTGGTCAGCTGACAGGTGCGCTGGGGTTGGATGCTCCAAGAGGGGCTCACACGGTGTCTAGTCATTGGGTGAGGCTCCCAGGTGGAGCATCTCAGTTCAGGTCTCTCTCCCGTGGCTAGCCTGGACTCCTCACATGGCAACTGGATTCCAAGAACCAAGGCCTGATGGGCAAGCGCTTATGAAGTCTCTGCCTGTGTCACATTTGCTGAGGTCACATCTGCCTAGGAACAAAGCATGTCATATAGCTGAGCCCAGAATCAGTTTGTTAAAGGTGTGACTCACTGGGGGGCCATTAACGTAGCAATCTACAAGTCTGCCCTCTGCCCCTACCTAACACACAGGGTTTGTCATCCTTCCCAAAACACCCAAAATAGTATTCAATCATACACCAGGCTCAAAGTCCATGATCTCACAACGTGCAGCAAGTCTGGATGTGACTGAGCCTCCTGGGGTACAACTCCTCGTGTGTGGCTCCTTTTGATCCAAAGACCTATGAACTAACAAGACATCTGCCCTCCATGTGCCAGCATACAGTCATGACACAGGCAAAGGAGAGCTATTAAAAATGAGAAAAATAGGAGGCATGTAGAGATCACTGATTCAAAGCAATTCTGAAATCCAGCCAGGTTCTGTTATCAGGACCCCTCCTTTGGGAGGGGTCCCTCATTCTACTTGAATAGCATCCAGTTCTGCGCGGCTTCTAGTTATACCCACTGGGATCCTGGTTCTGCCCATAAGAGAAGGCCCTTGTGAATACTGGCCACCTTACTACCCATAGAAAATTGGGGGTCCAGAAGCCTATTTTCACTTTTTAACTATTTCAGTTCTTTTTAGCCCAAACTAATAGAGTCTTTTCCAAAACAATACTCTGAAACTTTATGGGTTTTCTAGAAGTATTATCAGCTTCACTTCTTGCTCCAAAAGCCACATATATAGTTAATTTCATGAAGATTCTACCCCAGCTATAAAACAACTTTACTATTCTTAGAAACCCTTTTGTTTAACTGAGGTGGTCTACTAGGCACCACCTTAAATCCTCTAGGGGTCTTAACAAAGATTCTACAATTGGTTCTACAATTCTACAATGGTTTCTTCTTTACCTTTAGACCAGTTCTAACTTGGGGGATCTGCTGCCTGCTATAGAGACTGGAAATGAGAACTAGTTTTCCTTCCCAAACCAGCTAACTAGACAGATCCTTATTTAGCTCATCTCTCTGTTATTACACCTGACATGCCAGCTGGAAGCACCCAGATGGCACTTTTAACATCCCACCTCTACATCTCTTAAACAAAACCCAAAAACTCATTAGGCACACTTTCTCGACACTATGTAATACTGATCAACCTTGGTCCAGTTTCCAGCTCCCTTTCCAGGGCACTCACAACTCTGCTGCCTGTCATTCAAGCCTTCATCCACCATCCTGTTCCAAATGCCACATGCTCTGGCTTTTAAGACAGCACCACGCTTTTAGTATCAATTCATGTGACAGAAATCTATTGTTACATAACAAATCACCTAAAACAATAGCTTAAAACAACCTCCATTTTGTTAAGCTCATGAATTCTGTGGACAGATTTGTTTCTGTCCCACCACATCTGGTGCCTTGGCTTGAAAATGTGAGCAGCTAGGTGGACAACTCAAACAGTTTTGGTGCTGAGATAATCTAGAAGCTTCTTTAGCTACATATCTGGAGCCTGGGCTGAAATGACTCTGAAGGCTAACTTCTCTTGGGACCATCTACCAAACTGCCTACATAATGTCTTTCCATGTGACTAGGGCTTCCTTACAGCATGGCCTCAGGATAGTCAGGCACTTTATATGGTGGCCATAAGAGGGAACGTTCCTGCAAACAAAATAAAACCTATATGGTCTTTTAAGATCTAAATTCAAAAGTCTTGGGGTGCCTGGGTGGCTCAGTTGGTAAAGCTTCTGCTTTCAGCTCAGGTCATGATTTCAGGGTCCTGGGATCAAGCCCCATATTGGGCTCCCTGCTCAGCAGGGAGTCTGCTTCTCCCTCTCCCTCTCCCCCTCTCCTCCCCTCAGCTTGTACTCTCTCTGTCTCTCAAATAAATAAAATCTTTTTAAAAAATAAATAATCAAAAGTCTTTTAACATCATTTCTGCCATATTCCATTGACTGAAGCAGTTACATCCCCATTGAGATTCATAAGGGAATACAGACTAACTTCTTGATAAAGCAGTATCAAAGAATTTGTATCCAGGTTTTACAATATTCACCTTAGCAGGCTTACCTGGGATTCTTTATTTCTGTTCTATGTGGCATCAGTTGGGATTACACATGCTTTTGTGATCACTCTTGTGGTAGTCAGTTGGGAGCTAGTTGATCCCAAGTGGTGGTTGATCTAAATGGAGGCACCTCAGTTTATATGGCCAAGCCCACAATAAATGTGGAAGGGAATCACACAAAGGGCATGGGTACCAGGATGCATTCTTCATTGGAGACCATTAACGTTAACAACCTACCATACCTGGGCAACTCTAGTTCATCTTGAAAAACTCAATTCATATCTCACGTCCTCCAAGAAAGCCTCTCTGACAGACTGGGTCATCACTTGCCCCTTCTTTGCAGTCCCACAATGCTCTGTACACATCCTACCATCACCCTTACCTTACTGCTCTCTAACCATCTCTATACCATTTCTGTCTCCACCATTGGACAAACCTTTGAAGATAGAGAATGTGCTCTGTTGATCTTTGTAATTCCAGGGTCTAGCCCTATGCCTAGAACACTGCACCTAGAACAATAATGTCTTTTAATTATTTAATTATACACCCATGGATAAGGTTTTTGAAATAAATGTTGAGGGGTGCCTGGATGGCTCAGTCAGTTGAGCTTCTGACTCTTGATTTTGGCTCAGGTCAAGATCTCAGGGTCCTGGGAATGAGCCCCATGTTTCTCTACCTCTCCTTCAATCAATTAATCAATCAGTCAATCGATTCTTTTAAATAAATAAATAAATAAAACATCAAGTATTATATCTCCATTGGTGCTCTGTCCTCTTGCCCTCTGCCCTGTGTTCTAAGAGATAACTTTTATTTTTTGTCACACTCTCCAACCAAACATGCACTTCTTCAGAAAGTGACCTCACTTGGGGAGTTGACCTCCACTAGAGATTAGGAGAAGCAGCAGAGTATAGAGGGCACGATTCCAAGATTTTTGAATTTCATAGACTAGTCATGTTTCCGAAGAAGTCTGCACGTCAACAGGAAGTTACCACCTTACTCTTTTCTTTTTCTTTTTTTTTTTCTTTGCCTTTGGACATTAAAAACATGCATGCCTTCTACCACTGCTACAAAGAAGCAGAGAGGTATAACCTTAGCATGAAAACGTAGGTCTTCCCAAGGAAGGGAAGGTATGTGGTATAAGAACTCAATTAGCCCCAAATTAGGATTCAACGGTATGTGCTATCTAGACACAAAAAATCTGAAACACCTCAACAACCTAACCACAAGTCCTCCTTCCAACTTAGTTTCTGCTAATAAGTTCCCCAAGCCAATCAAACCTCCTTATCATGGGGACGAGGCACAATTCCCGACTATCTCTGAGTAGTGGGCTTCAGTTCCATGCCAGCCCACAGAATTATTCAGCAAGCCAATGTTAAATAACGAAGTCTGCCTCCAATAGCTCCGGGCTGTTCACTCCGCTCCTATGAAACCTCTATGTGTGGTGTCCTCCTCTGGGCTGTGAGCATACGTGACTAATAAGCTATCATCCATCTCATCTTTCTGGTGTCAGGGATCGTGTGTTCAGCCATCTCCAAAAACCAGGGGTAAAAAATCCCTCCCTTATTAAGTGAAGAGGAGGTGATCAGAACAAGGGGGCAACCTCACAGCTATGTTTAGAGTACCCCCACACTGTCCTTGCTTTTCTTATTCACCATGGACCAGTGAAATCAGTCTAGTAGAAGTCGGAAGGGAGTAGTAGAGAGCACTGTATGAGGAGTCAGAACATCTAGGATACAGCCAGCCCTGGAAATGTTTCAAAGTATTTGTCAGTCCTTTGACAAATCCTCCCTCTCTTGGACCTAAGTCTCCAGCTGTAAAATGATGGGACGGCTTCTGTCATCTCTGGGATTCTATAAAGCCAGTCTGCTGAAACTGGTAAGTAAGAAGTGAATGGCTGGTTGTCCTTTGATTACCCTAAAGGAATAGGAATTTTTAGAGTTTTTAACCCCATGGTCCCTAGCTGGGGCAACTGGAGATAATGGGAGAGTTAGCTCTAAGGAACCAACAGAACAGCCACAGGCTATCAGGAAATCTTGCTTTGGGTGGATTCCCCGAAACCCTTCCTACTGTCAGCACCCTGATCCCGTACCATTAGCAAAAGGGAGATATTTAAATTCCATTCCCTTCTCCAACCTGTGTTCCATCTCTGCCCCCAGATTGTCTCATTCGAACCATTAACTCCAACCAGCCAGAGATCTTGCTTTAGTAGACAGAAAAATGAGAGTCCACACACCCCTCCCCTTCCTGAACTAAAGTGCTTGGGGACCCAGAAAGTAGGCCAGGTCCTCATAACCTTATCAAAATAGCACAGCTCCGGGGCACCTGGGTGGCTCAGTGGGTTAAAGCCTCTGCTTTCGGCTCAGGTCATGATCCCAGCATCCTGGGATCGAGCCCCGTGTTGGGCTCTCTGCTCAGCGAGGAGTCTGCTTCCCTTCCTCTCTCTGCCTGCCTCTCTGCCTATTTGTAATCTCTATCTGTCAAATAAATAAAATCTTTAAAAAAAAAAATAGCACAGCTCCCATCCAACAACACTCAGAGACTCCGCCACAGAGCGGGAAACAGCAGCCAGGGTCATGTACAGACAGAGCTCAGATATCTTCTGTAAGATAAGATGCCTCTGGGTATCCCCATGTTCTGCCAAAAAAAAAGGAACTGTCTCCAGTCCCATCCGTACATGTGCCTGTGCCTATGTATGTGTGTGAGAGAGAGAGAGAGAGAGAAGGAGAGAGAGAGAAGGGGGTTAGGCCCCAGCCTAAAGCAACTGTGCTCTGATAGGAAAGATCTCCAGACTGAGAACTAGAAAGCTGTTAGCCAGGAGACCACATGCGTGCAGTGACAGGGAGGCCGCCAATGTTTCCAGAATGTAGCAGGAAGAAAAATGGGCAAGATGAGTTGGTGGTAAAGGCTGACAGTCAGGAGCCAGGACATCTAGGGCCTTAAAAATCACCAAGAAGACAATAAGAAGCCAGGTGACCTGGTCTATAAAGAGGGACGGTCTTACCAGATCAGCGTTCTGCACTCCCCAGACCCCGGGGAGCTTGTGAAAAGTGCAGACTCAGGCAGTGTACTGCTAGACTAAGGAGATCCCAGGTGGGCAGGGACAACTGCTTTTTTCATAAATCCCCACCCCACCCCACCCCCCAGAGCATCTGTTGTTTATCCTGGTGACCGGCCCCTAGACTGGACCATCCTCGAAGCTCCTTCCAGTTAGAAAGTCCCATCCCTCGGAGAGCCGGGAGGCCACCTAACCTCCCAGGGAGGGAGAGGGAAGAGAGTCTCCCACTTGCCAGCCCAGGGATGACTTCCAACAGTAGCACTGCAGTAATGGAAACTGCAGTTAAGGTGCCAGGGCTGACTTCTGTGAAGAAATAGGAGAACGGGCAGGCAGATGGCAGGGAGGCAGGGCCAGCCCACAAGATGCCTCAGCCAGAATCCGCAAAGAGGCCACGAGGATGCAAATCAAGCAAATAAAATTCGTTCAAAAAAAAAAAAAAATTCCCTCACCTGTGGGTGGGGAGACAGACAAGTCACTGGCACTGGCCATGGAAAAAAAGAAGAGAAAAAAGATCCAGGGGCTTCCGGTGACTTGAAATTGAAGTGATAGGGCTAGGGAGGGTGCCCCATGGGATTAAGAGCCTGGTTTCCTCTATTCTTTCTCGATGCTCCTGTCTCCTCCCCTTTCCCACAGTTCCACAATGTCCCCTCCCACTGGGCTGGGATGTAGTGGTGGAGTGGGCCAGCACTGAGGACACGGGGTTCCACACCCCAGGTTGGCTGGCCAGCTCTCCCACTTACTAGCTGAGAAACAGGATGGGACATGGGATGAGATGAACCCAGCGTATTGCTGGGGGGGGGCAACACAGCCATGAATATACTGTGCCCAGCACAATGCTTGGTTAAAAAACAAAACAAAACAAAACACACAGTACTCCTCCTCTCGTCTGGAGACCAAACAAGCACACACAACTCAGGGACCAGGGAGGAGGTGGGGCGGGGATGGGAGTGTCAGGAGGAGTATATGAAACCAAGAAGAACCTTCTAGCTCTCTGCTCCAGGAGGTGCCAGCCCCAGAGCAGAAAGCCCCAGAAGGTCCGGATGTTCTGGGATGGATGAGGACTGCGGCAGGGCTCAGGACCAGGGAAGGTGGGATGCAGTGCCTGCCTTGCCTCTGAAGAACTGTTCCAATGTGGAAAAACACCCCACCATCTTCCTTTGGAGAAAGCCTGGAATATTCCAACTCCAAAATTTCTCACTGTTGGCTCCAGGGAGGTAGGCTCCCGCTGAAAAGGGGGAGGGGGGAGGCGTGGGCACTGACCTAACGGGCGGGTTTCCGGCCCCTTGTTTTTCCCATAGGCTTCAGAAGCCTAATTCAGAAGAAAGGGTTAAAGCCTAAATAGGGGAGCAGTCATTTCGGGGTTCTGGAAGGCAGCTAGTGTTCCCAGCATTGCCCCACCCTGATCCCCCAGGGCCCTAAGCCCTCCTATCCCGGGTCTGGCCTGCCAGCCAGAGGGTGAGGTCCCCCTTCTGCGGCAGACGGCCACTCTCCTACATCTATCCCCAACTGCTGCCGCCTCCTTCTGCCTCTCTTCCTCGCCTCCCATTCCCCCCCATCCCCCTTCCCCAGTCTCTGATTGGCCGGTCCCTGGGCCAACCCCGGCTCCTCCATTCCCACCCCTGGTGAAAACTGCGGGCGCCGGCCGGCTGCTGCAACTGGAGGCGGCGGCGGCGGCGGCGGCGGCGGCGGCGCATCCGGGGGGGAGCCTGCAGCTGCAGAGGAGGACCGGAGCCCAGGTGGGAGCGGGAGCCAGGGCGGGACCCGGGGCGCTGGGAGAGGCCCCAAGCGCCCAGGCAAGTCCTCCCAACGCGAGGCTTCCAGAAAAGGTTCGGGGGTGCCCTGGCAAGGAGCCTCGCCGTGCTTGGGTAGGGGTCTGCTTCCCAGGTAGGGGGGAGCGGGACGCCCCTGGCCTGCCGCACCCCTCGTTTCGCGGAAGGCGCACCCGGGTTTTCACCCCCTGAAGGGATGGTTGCCTGGGGCCGGGGCGCTGGAGGAGAACGGGGATGAAGGGCGCCAAGGACAGCCTTGGTTTCTGCTCTCCAAGCAGATGTCCCCAAACCTAGCTCGCAAAGGCATGGGGTGGGGGCGGGGAGATTTGGGGACAGAACGGATGACCGAGAGCTGGGGGGAATCTCTGCCCTGCAACCTCGCGGTGGGCTGGGTGCGGGGCGTCAAAGGGCAGGGAAACCGCAGTGCCGCGGGCGGGGACTGGAAGGCGGGCCGACGGGGGAAGGGAGAACTGGGAAAGGATGAGAGGGGGAAGGGGGACCTCAGTTGGGAGAGGAGACGGGTGGAATACGGAAATGGAATGAGGGTGGGGCTAGTCTAACGGGGGCTGGAGAAGGAGGGAATGCAGAACTTGTCTGGGTTCTGGGCTGCGGGGACACCAGGCAGAGGAAATGAAAACATCTGTGCCTCCCCTACTGTTAACTGTGCCATTGGGTCTCCATCCTTATCCAGCCCCAGTCCCATTTCATCCCCGTCCTAGCCAAGGCTTCCCCTTTTCCCTCCTAGATCTCAAGCTCACACGCCTCCTCCATAACTCAGTGTCTGTGAATCAAAGCCAGATGCCGACCCCCTCTTTCCCCAACAGCACCCCTGGGGCCCTCTCAGTTATATTTCTGAGCAGGTGCCAACTGCCGCCCCCTGGTACTGCCGGGGCCCCAGCCTCGCCCAGCTCTGGAGCGCCTGGGGGGCCTTGGAGGCAGCCAGCTGCGCACCTGGGCGCAGGCATCTGGGCAGGGCCCTGCGCGCCCTCCCACGCGCAAGTCTTTCCTGCGCGGCCTCTCCCGGGTGAGCATCAGTGCGGACAGGCCAAGCTACCTGCTCTGGGACACCAGGATGTTGGTCCCGACTAGGCTTTGAAAAAAGGCAGGGAACAGAGCTTAGGCAGGGAGAGTATTGAAGCCAGACTGGAAAACGGCAGGCCCAAGAGGCCTGTCCAGAGAGCTGGACATTTGCAAACATCTTGGTTCCTATGCAATCAGAGAACATATGCAATCAGAGAGCACTGTTGCAAGGCCCTTAGCTGTAGGTCAACTACTGGCCCATCTGGAAGCACCTTAGCCACACAGTCTGAAAAATTTCTAGAGGAAGGGACTTAAAACATTTACAGGCCACTCACTATGGAGCAGTCCTAGTGGCAGACATTCGCCATTTTTCTTAATCCCCATCACAACCCTGTGTGTATCTAAAGTTCATTCATTCATTCATTCATTCATTCATTCAGGATCTTTTGAGCATCTATTATACGCCAAGAACTGTTAGGGTATTGGGGATTTTTCTTCTAAAAAAGAAATAGAAAAGTTGGGGCGCCTGGGTGGCTCAGTGGGTTAAGCCTCTGCCCTCAACTCAGGTCATGATCTCAGGGTCCTGGGTTCGAGCCCCGCGTCAGGCTCTCCGTTCCATGGGGAGCCCACTTCCCCACCCCCCCTGCCTACTTGTGCTGTCTCTCTCTCTCTCTCTCTGTGTCAAATAAATAAATAAAATCTTAAAAAACAAACAAACAAACAAACAAACAGAAAAGTCCCCGAATGGGGAGTTTTTGTGTAATGGGTAGAGTTTTAGTGTTGCAAGATAAAAGGAGTTCTGAAGATTGCCTGCACAGGGGCGCCTGGGTGGCTCAGTGGGTTAAAGCCTCTGCCTTCGGCTCAGGTCATGATCTCAGGGTCCTGGGATCAAGCCCCATGTCGGGTTCTCTGCTCGGCGGGGCGCCTGCTTCCTCCACTCTCTCACCCTGTCTCTCTGCCTACTTGTGATCTCTGTCTGTCAAATAAATAAATAAAATCTTTAAAAAAAAAAAAAAAAAGATTGCCTGCACAACAATGTGAGGGAACCTAATAACACCACTGGACTGTACACTTAAAAATGATTAAGACAGGGGCGCCTGGGTGGCACAGTCAGTTAAGCAACCGACTCTTGGTTTCACCTCAGGTCGTGATCTCAGGGTCCTGAGATCGAGCCCCGGGTCGCACCAGGCAGGGACACAGATCTGCTTGAGATTCTTTCTCCCTCCCTCTCTCTCCCACTCTGCTCCTCCCCCCTCCCTTGCACATGTGCTTTTTTTCACTCTTTCTCTCAAATCAATCTTTTCAAAAATGATTAAGATAGTAAATGTTGTGTGAGATCCACTTTGCCACAATTAGGATATTGTCTCTGCCTTCCTGAAGGAAAAAGGAAATGGTCAAAGTCCCTTTACTCCAGGTTTTTCACACAGAGACACCATCACAAGGTGTGTCCTCCCTCCCCTTGCTTTCCCAGAGAGGGGAGGCACCAAGTGGCAGTGTCACAATCACTCAGAAGTGGGAGGGGAGAAGTACACAGAGAAGCTTGCCTGCCTGGCACGGCCATCACAGCATGTGTCCCCGAGCCCCCCCCCCCAGCCCTAGCAGTAAATGTGTGCCCACCTGCTCCATCTCCTGGCTGACCCCCATCCGGTTGCACCCCCAGATCAAGGACTGAGCTCCCGGCACCATGAACCCCACCATCGGCTTCGCTCTTCTGCTGACAGGTACTGGGCAGGGGCAGGGCTGGGATTCCAAGTACCTTGACTTCCTTCCCTTCAGAGAAACTAGCTTCTCGCTCCCAACCTCGGAGGGGGAGATGACTGAGGGAGAGGAGGCTCTTTCTCATCCCTAAATCCGCTGAGTAACCTAGTTGACCTTCAGGCTGCCTGAGGCAGTTTTTGGAAAAACAGTTCACTGAGTCTGCCCCACACTGAGCCGGGACCTCCAAATGGGAACTGGGAGCCTACATCAACTCCCCAAGATCTCCTGCCCCATGGGACACCAGGACTAAAAAACATGAGGGAAGGAGGCTGGGTCTGCATCAGGGAAGTGGAAGTGGCCCCGAGGGACCTCTGGGGTGGGGAGAGGTACCCAAAAAGCAGACCCTTGTGCCCTCCCTGGCCAGGCCATTCTCTCCAGTTACTGTGGGTGGGAGGTCCCCTGCTCTGCAGGCCCCCCAACTTGGGAGTGGGCACTGCTGGTGCCAGTCTTGCAGGTAGCCCGTGGGCAGAAAGTGACCAGCCTGACAGCGTGCCTGGTGGACCAGAGCCTTCGTCTGGACTGCCGCCATGAGAACTCTACCACCTCGCCCATCCAGTATGAGTTCAGCCTGACCCGGGAGAAAAAGAAGCACGTGCTCTATGGCACTATGGGGGTGCCTGAGCACTCCTACCGCTCCCGAACCAACTTCACCAGCAAGTACAACATCAAGGTCCTCTACTTATCCAGCTTCACCACCAAGGATGAGGGAACATACACCTGTGAACTTCGGCTCTCTGGCCAGCCCCCCATCACCTCCAGCAAGAATGTTTCTGTGCTCAGAGGTAAGGCAAGCTCCCAACAAGGCCAAGTGAGCTGGGAGAAGAGGCTGGAGGGGAGAGGGCTGGCTAGGACAGCAGGCAGTCCCCTTAGCCAGACCAGAGATGAGCGGAGCCCAGAACCTCTCTCTTCCTCCCCCCAGCTACTGCCTGGTGCCCTGGGGGAACCACTGCCTGCTGTGTGTATGAAGGGAAAGGCTAAGGGGACAGTGAGACAGGTGGAATGGTGTCACAGACACTTCTACCATGACTGGGCAAATCACTTGGCCCCCCCAGTCCTCCTCCGTACCCCCCACCCTGGAAAACAGGGAAGACACTAGCTACCTCACCCAAAGTTTTCTATGGAAGGTGCTTGATAAAAGATTTGAAATGACGTTTGTTCAAGACTCAGGAAGCTGCGAATGAGAAAGATAGTTGATTCTACTAGAGCAGACTGGCCCTGGTTCCAGCTAAGCCAACATGGCACCAGTCTGCCCAAGGGAATGTGCCCCAGCTCAGGGCCTGTGGCTGTGTGAATCCTGGGCCCTCTTCACTCCTGCCCTTCCCTTCCCCCCATTCTCTTTCCACAGACAAACTGGTCAAGTGTGAGGGCATCAGCCTGCTGGCTCAGAACACCTCGTGGCTGCTGCTGCTCCTGCTCTCCCTGCCTCTCCTACAGGCCATGGACTTCATCTCCCTGTGACTGCTTGGGCAGGAAGCCACGTGGCCTGGGCCAGAGACCCTACTTTTCTGCGTTGGCTGACCCCCCTCCCTGCCCCCCCGAGTCCCTCACACAGCTAGAGGAACAATGGGGACCCCCCCCATAAGGAATCCCAGGGCCGCATGCATCATCGCCCCAGCCCTCTGCCCACCCCCCCACAGTCTCACTCCCTCTCCGCACGCCACTGGCTGTCTTTGTTTGGTTTTTTTTTGTACTCTTTGTTCCAGAGCTGCTTCTATCTGGTTTATCCTTCCTTTTCTTCGGGAGTTTGTGAAAAGGGAAGCCAGGGTTGGGGACGTGATGGAGAGTGAGGGAATGGAAGGGGTAGAAGGATAGAGGGGTCCCAGGGGGACAAAGGAGGGGGGTCATCTTTGCCCACCAGGACCATGGGCCTGGGAGAAACCTGGAGAAGGAGGAGGAGGTGCATCTGGGCCTAGCACATCCCTCAGCAGGTGGGGATGGTGCCCAAAGACCCCGTATGTGAGGGCACTGCCAAGTGTTTGTGGCCCATCACAAAAGGACAGAACTGAACATCTCCGGGAGCATTCTCTGCCACAGCAAGAAGCTGTCCTTTTACCACTGCAGAGGTCCCCTTGGGACTGTGGGCCTGGCATGGGAGCAGAATCTGCCTGGGAGTGGTGCTGACAGAGGGCTGCAGACGTGGAAGAAGAGAGGGTCCAGCACCCCTCTCTACCTGATGAAACTACAATTAAGAACCTACTGTCCCTCACTACCTCAGCCAGCGGCTGAGTGGGCAGCAGAGGACCAGCCTCCTCCCAACCGGTCCCAAGCTCCGAAGAGCTTCCAGAACTCTGTCCTAGAGGCAGGAAGCCAGGCCAGGTGGAGTCCCTGAGCAGAGGTGTGTGTGGCCCGAGTATTCGGGAGGTTCTTCTTTCCCTCCCCCGTCAGTGCCAGACCCCAGTGGCTGGAGGCTGAGCCTTCTGACAGTCCTCTGCTCTACAGGCCAGGCTTCTTGGGGGCCTGGAAGGTTTGGGGTGGGGGAATCTGAGGCAGCCCTTGAAGAGAGACATGCCTCGATAGATGGCTGGTCCCAACCCCCAGCTCCCCGCTCCACCCTGGCAGCTGTGCCCTGTCCTGTGACTGTGTATAGTGCACCACAGCTTCTGGTATCTCATTGAGGAATAAGAGAACCTCACAATAAAACCAAGCCTCTGGAGAATGCCTGCCTGCCCTTCTCTGCTTTGCTGCTCCGTCTGCCCCCAGGTCCGCTTCCCCTCCCTTGGTGCATCGAGGAGCTCCAAATTGCCCTGTGAACTCTCCTTCTCCCCTGCTTTCATCAGCACTTCCCCTCCCCTGCTGCCCCCAGGGTGGGGGCAGGGGTGGTAAGGGGGAGGGACATGGCATGCTGGACTTTTCAGAATGACTCTAACATGGCACATTTGCCCCAATAAATGAATGTTCCATCTCCACCGACTCACCTGGCAGGAACAACAGACATACCTGCCCGAACGTGGGCCAATCCACGTGGCCCAAGAGGCTAACAAGCACTATGGGGTAGAGTCTGCTTTTTCTTCTTGGTCCTGGTTGTTCTCAGAAACGCCCCCTCAAGGGACATCTGCTACAGAGAGGGGAAGTACAGGGGCATCGAGAGTAAGCATGGGAGGTGGCACAGTGGCAGTCCACGCCATCAAGATGTTAAAGACAAGTATGTCTTCTTCAATCCGACAGGATTGTATATATCCAGGACTGCGGGGAGCAGGGGGCGGGGAGAAAACACAGCCTGCAGGGCCTGGTTCCCTCCCCTCAAAGCCAATGAGTAGCATGTGCACATCAGTGGTCATCCTGGTGCCGGGAGCTAGAACGGGACCGCGGGGTGGTCCCAGGGTCCCCCAGAGAGCCCAGCCGGCTCTGCCAGGAAATGTGGGAGCAGAGGGTGGGAACTACCCACAGGCTCCCTCATCTGGAATTCCCCACCATGTAGGCTGCTCTGAGCATTTACTTAAAGGCCCAGGATCTAAATTCATGCCACTCGCTCCCACTCTTCCTGCCACCTCCTATCGACGCCCGTGCCCTGCCAGCGGCCGTGCAGTGACCATGCCCGAAGATGGCAAGAGAAGCCTACAAGTTGGAGATGCCTGTGTCACCGACCACGAGGCCCACATCACTCAGGATGGCGCAGCCGGCCTGGGGTCTCCAGAGGACACTAGGGGACACAGGCTCCTCTTGTTCTGCCCTGCTTGGAGCTTCAAGGGCCATGCCAAGAAAATAAAAAGAGGCTTTGTGGGGGAAGGAAGGATGAATGCCTTCCTTGGGGTAGTGAGAGTTAAAGGTGGAGGGATCTTCTGGAAGGAATTGGGAAGCCAGGTATGAAGCCTCAACTCTGCGTAAAGCCTCCTATGGGGCCTTTGTCATACACTGGGGTGTGGTTCCCCTGGAGTTTAGCAGCCGCACTCCGAGGTCCTGGGGAGCCAGTGCTGCCCCCTGCAGCCACACTTGGGAAAGGAGAACCTGAAGGCTGCAGCAGGTGAGGCTAGCTTAAGAAGCCACAGAGAGGCCTGAGGAGAACCAAGAGCTCTAGAAGGCAGGAAAAGAGAAGAGGGGAATGGGCCAGGGCGTGGGGGGAAGGCCCTACAATTTAAAGTCTGGGCCATCGGGCCTCACAACGTAAGCCAAGAAATAACTTGCTATGGGCCAGGCATGTCTGTCTTCACATGAGAAAACAGCCACCTCAGGTGAAGAGGAAGTGTTAGAGCTGGATCCCTTCAGAGTCCTGGCAAAGCACAGGTGGGGGGTCATCCGCTCTCTTGCACTC
This sequence comes from Lutra lutra, assembly GCF_902655055.1. Classification (NCBI taxonomy): domain Eukaryota; kingdom Metazoa; phylum Chordata; class Mammalia; order Carnivora; family Mustelidae; genus Lutra; species Lutra lutra. Next base: position 15,359,372 of record NC_062287.1, on the reverse strand, counting down.
AGCCCAGGACAGAGGTGACATTGCCTTCCTGCCCAGGCTCTCAGCCTCAGGAGACTCAGGCCCCGAATGCTCCCCGACCCTGGCCCCTCAGGGAGGAGCAGGTCCTGTGAAGACTCCAAGGAGGCATCTCTGCCTGGCAGAGGGAGACCTGGAGCCAGGGAAAGGTATGGAAAGTGGAACCATGGTGGTGGGGGCAATGCAGAACCGGTGTGAAAGTTCCGTGGAGGCCAAGTGTGGGTGCACAGCCAGAAGAGCCCCTACATGGCCAGCAGTGCCCAGCAGTGGGCGTGGTCAGTGGAAGCCACCTGCCCAATCTGCAGGAAAGCAGTTTCCTGAATTTGGTGGGAGCCCAGGCTGGATGACTGGTCACTTCACTCTTCAATGCCTCACTTCTCTACTATTCCAAATCACATGGTTTGGCTGGACTCATTTATTTGTAGAAAAACATGAAGGATCTGGCCCTGGGCCAAGGGGTAAAACACACATACAGCCTCTGGCTGAGGGAATCGACAGTCCAGTAAGAAGCAAAAAAATGATCTCAGTGCAGTGACCAGTGCTATGAGGAGGGCAAGCTGTCGTGGACACTGCTGGCTATTCCTACAATGTGCATGCTCCTCTTTCTCAGCATTAGGACCCACAAATTACAATTGGTATCTGTGGTCCAGAATAAAGACTCCCTCTCCCAGCTCTCCTGCAGCAACATGTGCCTACATGGCCAAGTTCTTTCTGATGGGACATAAGGGCAAAATGATGTGTAACTTCTATGAAGTGCTTTTTTTTTTTAAGATTTTATTTATTTACTTGACAGACAGAGATCACAAGTAGGCAGAGAGGCAGGCAGAGAGAGAGAGGAGGAAGCAGGCTCCCCGCTGAGCAGAGAGCCGGATGTGGGGCTCGATCCCAGGACCCTGGGATCATGACCGGAGCCGAAGGCAGAGGCTTTAACCCACTGAGCCACCCAGGTGCCCCTATGAAGTGCTCTTAAAGGGAAAATACATCCTCCCCCATTTACCTTCCTGCCAGCTGGAATGTGGACTTGAGGGCTGGAACTAGAGCAGCCATATTGGACTAAAAGGTAGAAGATATGTGTAACAAATGACAAAACACAAGATTCCTAGTATTGGTACAGCTGTCACAGGAGCCATGGACAACCATGTTTGTGCTACTGTTAATTGGAGTTTTCCGCATTCACAACTAAACCCAAACGTATGTTTAAAAGAAGCCATTACTTAACGTTACTGAATCATAGACTTAAAAATGGTTAAGATGGTCAATTTTATATGTGTTTTTTACCACAACAGAAGAAAAAAAGAAGCCAAAGTCAAACAGAGAGACAGAAAGTAAAATGGTGGTTATCAGGGGCTGGGAAGAGAAGAAAGAGGGGGGAATGGGGAGTTAGTGTCTAATGGGTACAAAGTTTCAGTTCTGGAAAATGAAAAACGTTCTGGAGATGGACGGTGGTAATGGTGGCAAAACAATAGGAACCAGACTTACCACCACCAACCCACACCCTTAAAGATAGCTGAAATGGTCAATTTCATGTTATATGTATTTTACCACAATTTTTAAAAAGAAGCAGCAGCAACCTAGGCAGAAGGGAACTTTCTGGACTGCTTGCATGAGTGCATGCTTGCTGGGTCAAAAGTCACCAAACTACATATTGAAAATGGGGGAATTTCATTGACTGTAAATTAGACCTCTCTAAGATACCATGGGAATACATAAGTAGCCAGGCCAAAGGGCTTCCCAGAGGAGGAGTCATGAGTAGGAGTTAGCACAAAAAGTGGGCTCTGTGATTTTATAAGCTGATTACAAAGAAAGGAACGTTATTTTATTTCTTCTATAACCCGAAAAACATGGGAAGACAGAGGGGACGCTATTATGGGTTCAGTCTGAGAACAGGCCTTGGCCTATCTTCTAGGGCAACTCACAACGGCTGGTTGATAGAAAAGCTCTCCGAGCACACGGGCCCATCATCAGGGCGCTGACACAGTCAATACTCATTCACACATTCACTAAACGCACACTCCACACCAGAAAGTATAGTAGAACAGAAAAGTGAATGATGCAGACAAGTTCCCACCCACAAAACGGCTGCTGCTGTCCAGAGGATGACAAAAAACAGGTAAACCAATGAGTAAGTCTCATGAGTAGAGACTGGGATCATCTCCATGTAGGAGGTGATAAGGGGACACTTTATTAGGACGATCGGGGACAGCCTGAGGAGGGGGCCATTGGGTGGAGACCTGGAAGAGAACCCGGCCGCCCTTTTCGAGAGCAGGAAGCGCATGTAGGCAAAGAGAAACAGTAAGGGCGTGCTCAAGGCGTCCAGGTGAGGGGTGGTACTCCCACCAATGTCCCTGAAAAGGCAGGTGTGAGCCAGGTCCTCTGGGGCCTTGCTGGTCACAGTGAAAAGTTTGCATTTTATTCTAAGGGCAGCGGGGAAGTGACAAAGGATTTGACCTACCTAAAAATGTTTTTAGAAGCGCCCTCTTGCTGCTCAGTGGGAAATGGATTAGAGAAGGACAACAGGAGAAGGACTATTATGGTAATCCTAGGAGACACTACAGCAGCTTGGACAAGAATTGTAGTGGTCAAAGTAGGAGGAGGGGGTGGTGCCTGGGTGCCTCAGTGGGTTAAAGCCTCTGCCTTCGGCTCAGGTCATGGTCTCAGGGTCCTGGGATCGAGCCCCGCATTGGGCTCTCTGCTCAGCAGGGAGCCTGCTTCCCTTTCTCTCTCTGCCTGCTTGTGATCTCTGTCAAATAAATAAACAAAATCTTTAAAAAAAAAAAAAAAGTAGGAGGTGGTGGTGACTTTCACAGACACACAATTAAAACTGAGAGGTCTGGTGAAATCTGCATAAGGTCTGTGGATTTTACAACATCAGTTTCCCCATTCTGACATTGTACTATGGCTATGTAAGATGTTACCACTGGGGAAAACCGGGTGGAAGGTCCACAGGACTCTTTATATTATTTTTGTAACTTCCCATAAATCTATAATTATTTTTAAATAATTTTTCTTTTAATTCTCAACAGCAAGCATACACTCAAAAAAAGATGGCAAGTACCAACTCCGGAGGAAAGAAAAAAGGAATTCTAGACAGAGCACATTACCCGGCTTGGCTAAAAACAACATTCACATCGTCACCCTCATATACAAACACTGAACTGTGGTGAGGACAAAACTTTAACCAGGGTCGCCTGGGTGGCTCAGTGGGTTAAAGCCTCTGCCTTCCTCTCAGGTCATGATCTCAGGGTCCTGGGATTGAGCCCTGCATGGGGCTCACTGCTCAGCAGGGAGCTTCCTTCCCCTACCTCCCCCGCACTCTCTCTCCACCTGCCTCTCTGCCTACTCGTGATCTCTGTCTGTCAAATAAATAAAATCTTAAAAAAAAAAAAAAAACTTTAACCAAAAATTGTGATAACACAGATGCAAGAAGTCTAAATGCATTTGGGGGCACAAAACAGGCCTATAAGAAAGCTAAACCTCATTCCCACAGGTGAAAGTAAACAGATAATACTGAAAATGTCGGAAACAGTTATCTACATGAGAAATTCTAACATACAGACATAAATGGCAGAAAAACTAGCCAAAATAGTTAAGAATGCTTGCTTTGGGAAATGAAAATTCAGAATGGGGAAACACACTGCTTTTATGAGATAAGCCTAGTAATACAATATTTTTTTCTCTATAAATGTATCAGTTTGCTAGGCAATAAAGATTAAATATATTTAAAGAAATATGTTGAAGCCTGCCAAAGAACAGAGAGGACTTGCTTACTGGTGGTTTGGATGGAAGTGCAGGTGTTAGAAGGAGGGGAAGAAGAATTCCAGATGACCCTTAGGTTTTTGCTTGGGCAGGGAATGGAGGGTGATGCCATCTGTTGAGATAGAAAAGGCTGGGAGAGTACGAGGGTGGAGAAGTGGATGTATTAAATCTACAACACCCATCAGACATCCAAACAGAAGTAACTAGAAGACAGCTAGATATCCCAGTTCTGCACACAGGGGAAAAGTCAGGGTTAGAGCTAAAACTTGGTAGACGTCAGCATGTGGGTGGTAGGCACTGACCATGGGACAAGTAAGATTATGCACAGAGACATCATAGAGAATTAATCAAGCCCAAGCCTAGAATCTGAAGTGGTCCAATATTTCCAATTTGGGGGAAAGCAAAGGAGATTAAAGAGGAGCCAGAGAGGGAAGAGGAAAGCCAGGGGTCTGTGGAGCCAGAGAAGAGAAAGTTTTGAAAAAGAGCAATCAACGAGGTCAGCTGCTAATAAGAAGTCAAGGAAGATGATTAAATAAAACTTAAAAAAAAAAAGTCAAGAAGATGAGGAGGATCAACTTGTTGGTGACTAGGATAGCTAGTCTCCAAAGATGGCCCCCTCAATAAACCATGCCCCTGTTGTAAGCCCTTCCCCTTGAACCTGACATGGCCCTGTGTTTTGCTTATGACCAACAGCATACGGTAGACGTCATGCTGCATGACCTCCAAGGCTAGGTCATGAGAAGCCTCGCAGCTTCCACCTGGTTCTCCACGAATGCTCACTCCTGGGACACTCCCTCTTAGAACCCAGCTGCCCTTCTGAGAGGCTAAGTCACATGGCGGCCATGTGTAGGCACACCAGTCACCAGACCCAGCTAAGGTCCCAGCCAATGGCCACCATCAACTGCCAGTCATGTCAGTGCACTGTCTTGGGACATACAGCTCAGCTGAGCCTTTGGATGACTCCAGGCCCAGCTGCTACTGACCGTAGCCTCCTGAGAAACCTCAAGTGAGAATTTCCATCACCACAGCAGCAAGAGATACATTAATAAGTTGTTGAAAACCACCCAATTTTGAAATGTGACAGAGCAATAGAAAACCAGACAGTGACTTTAACAAGAGCAGTTCAGTGGGGTTCTGGTAATAGAAGCCAGACTGCAGTGATCAGTAGGGTGAGTGGGAGAGTGTGGACTGCTATTCCAGGAAGTCTTACTGTGATTGCTGTGGAAGGTGGCATCCAGGAGAGTTTGGCTTGTTTTTAAGTTGGGAGATACTAGAGCATGGTTGTATGTTGATGCTGATTATTCCTGGAGCAGAGAAAGACTAATGAAAGGAGGAAGAGGAAAGCAACAAAGCAGGGTTCTAAGGAAGCCCAGAGGGAAGGATCTAGAAGGAGGAGGGAAGGCAAAGAAGACACGTGTGGAGGGGGGAGGTTTGTGAACCTGAAGGTGGGAAAGTCAGGGGTTTTCACATAAGCAGCAAGGTTGTCAGCTGATTGAGAAGACGGAGGGAAAATGAGACAGGTTTGAGAAAACAGATAATATAAAAGGGTCCTATCAATAAGTGGGTATGGTAGGATTCTAAAAACAGTCTCCCAAGATTCCCTACCTCCTAATCCCTGGAGTCTATAAATGAGATGAGATGTCGCCCCATGACTGTGTTAAGTTAATGGCACAGTTGATCTTAAAAAGGGGGATATTATTGGGGCGCCCAGGTGGCTCAGTCTGTTTAGTCTATTCAACTCTTGATTTTGGTTCCGGCTCAGAGTTGTGAGATCAAGTTGTGAGATCTTAATCTTGTTAAGATTAACCCCCGCCAAAGATTCTCTCTCTCGGGCGCCTGGGTGGCTCAGTGGGTTGATCCTCTGCCTTCAGCTCCGGTCATGATCTCAGGGTCCTGGGATTGAGCCCTGCATTGGGCTCTCTGCTCAGTGGGGAGCCTGCTTCCCGCCCCCCTCTCTCTCTGTCTGCCTCTCTGCCTACTTGTGATCTGTCAGATAAATAAATAAAAATCTTAAAAAAAAAAAAAAGATTCTCTCCCTTTCCCTCTACCTTCACACCCCCTAAAAAAAACAGAGAGAGAAAAAGGGAGAGATCTAGCCTAACACAATCACATGATTCCTTCAAAAGCAGAGAATGTTCTCTGGCTAGTGGCAGAAGTGAAAGGGAAGCAGCCAGAGAGATTTGAAGCGCAAGGGAGATTCAACATGCCACTGCTGGTCACTTGAGAAGGAATGCGGGCAGCATCTAAGAGCAGATAGGAGATCCCACTAGCAGCCAGCAAGGAAAAAGGGACCTCATACTTACACCCATAAGGATTCAGATTCTGCCTAAATGAGTTTGGAAGTGGATTTTTGCCCTGGGCCTCCAGATAGAGCCAGCCCCCACAACACGTTAATTTCGGCCTTGTGAGACTCTGGCCAGAGAACCAGCTGCTCCCATCAGGACTTCTGACCTACAGACTGTGTGTTTTGAGCCACTAAGTTTCTGGGCATGAGCCCCGACAGCACACTCCCTCTCTTGCTGTAGGGCCTTCTGGGCAGCTCCACTCCTCACGTGGGGGTGACTCACCCTTTCAGGGCCTCCGTGTCCTAAGATGATGACAGCTGTCATCACAGCTCTGGGCTCAGGCTTTGGGGCTTAACATCTTCATAGTTTCCGGTCATTTAGACCTGAGCTGTCCAACATGGTAGCCACTAGTCTTGGGTGGCTACTTAGATGTAAACTTAAAGGAATGACATCTAAGTGAATTAAATGTTCAGTTCCTCAGTCACACCAGTCACATTTCAAGTGCTCAAAAGCATATGTGACTACTGGCTGACACCCTGGACAGAGCGGAAATCATTTCCATCCTCGCAGAAAGTTCTGTTGGACAGAGCTGGGCTGGACAGTGGATAGGAACCATGGTTGTCTGAACCACTGACCTTCAGAAGTAGCTGAACTCATGAAAAGGAGGCAGAACAAAAGGGCCCTTAGGGGAAACCTCTAAGCCCCAGTCACCTCCAGCCCCAGCAATGCTCTGAGTACACCAACACCTCTGAGCCCAGAACACAGCGTGGTTAGGCCCACAGAGGGGAAGGTTTCTTCTTACTGCTAGTCTAAGGCATGACCCCACCCACATTCTTTACTTCCTGCGTCAGCACAACTGACTGTGGAAGTCCATGTCCTTCAGAGGAACACAGACATACCCACACCCGCAAAGGCGTGGTATGCCTCTAACCCTAAACCAGCCACTCACGTAGTCACAGCACATGCCAAGTTGGTACATTTGGAAATGTCCATATTTCCCCGCTGTGTGGGACATCAATAAGGTCTACAGGATGCTCACAGTCCACCCGGTTCTGTCTCACCTCTGTCACCGCCTGTCCTCCTCAGTGCGCTTTGTCTTGCTCCACAGTTCCTGTAAACACCTGCTGGGCCACCACCCAGCAACAGTGTTCTACACAGAACACTCAAAACTCAGGGCAAAGAGGGGCACCTGGATGACTCAGTCAGTTAAGTGCCCAACTCTTCGTTTCGGCTCAGGTCATGATCTCAGGGTCCTGGGATCAAGTCCCATGTTGCGGGAGTTGGGGGTCCCTCTCAGTGGGGAGTCTGTTTGTCTCCCTCTCCTCTGCCCCTCCCCCTGCTCATGCTCACAATCTCTCTCTCTCTCAAATAAATAAATAAATCTTAAAAAAAAAAAAAACCTGAAGGCAAAGAAATGCATCTCTCCCCACTGCCTTCTAAAAACCAAGAGGTAAGAATTCCACCAGATTTAACATTCCTCTCAGCCCAGTGATAGATAACTTGCTTTACGTGGAGAAAACTAAAAGCACTTCGTAGTGATTCTCCCAAAGCAAGGACTCAGCCCCAAGGTGAATTGAAGGCCCGCTCTCTCTCTCTCTAGAAACTGAAAACTGCTTACAACGTTTAAAAGCTGGCTTTTCCAGGGTGCCTGGGTGGCTCAGTGGGTTAAGCCACTGCCTTCGGTTCAGATCATGATCTCAGGGTCTTGGGATCAAGCCCCGCATCCAGCTCTCTGCTCAGCAGGGAGCCTGCTTCCTCCTCTCTTTCTGCCCTCTTCTCTGCCTACTTGTGATTTCTGTCAAATAAATAAATAAAACCTTTAAAAAAAAAAAAAAAAGCTGGCTTTTCCTGTATCTCCTTACCGAGGAGCCAAAAATCATACAACCCAATCTCAGGCAGGCTCCCCGTACAGAAGTCTCCCCAAAGCTGACTTGAAGACCATGAAGGGACCAGTTGGGGCCATACCAACTGGAAGACCTGAAGCCAGGAAGGCACTGGATGTTTGGAGAAGGAAGGTAGCATGAGGGAAACCCCAACTATATAGCACATGCCTCAAAACAAACTAGATTTACCACATTCTTGTTGAAACAGCAGGGTAGTTCTAAAAAGGTGAAATCGGGGCACCTGGGTGGCTCAGTGGGTTAAAGCCACTACCTTCAGCTCAGGTCATGATCCCAGGGTCCTAGGATCAAGCCCCGCATCGAGCTCTCTGCTCCCTGCTTCCTCCTCTCTCTGCCTGCCTCTCTGCCTACTTGTGATCTTTGTCTGTCAAATAAATAAATAAAATCTTTAAAAAATAAATAAATAAAAATAATAAAAACATGAAATCATCCTGGGACGATAAGCATATTACTGCTAATTTAAGAGCTGTAAAATGCTACTGATACTTCCTTTATGGACCGTGCTAAGTTTTGAGTGTTTGGTGTTAATGAGCATAAAATATGTATCAGGCATATCATAGGATCACTCAGTCATCCTAATCTTATTTTTCATCAAGGGTCTTCAGATGCAAAACCTCCTACTGTTTTCAGCACGTGGACAGTCAGCGGTGGGGGAGGAGAATATTAGCCGAGCCAGGAGAAACAGAATAAGAACTCAAAAACAGAAGCAATAGGGAGGGAGAGGAGACCTTAGGGGAACAAAAGAGACAGAATCAAAAAGATACAGGGATGCCTGGGTGGCTCAGTTGGTTAAGCAGCTGCCTTCGGCTCAGGTCATGATCCCAGCGTCCTGGGATCGAGTCCCACATCGGGCTCCTTGCTCATCGGGGAGCCTGCTTCTCCCTCTGCCTCTGCCTGCCATTCTGTCTGCCTGTGCTTGGTCTCTCTCCCTCTCTCTCTGACAAATAAATAAATAAAATCTTTAAAAAAAAAAAAAAAAGATACAGTCCCCAGCAGACGTAGGGAATGTGATGAGATAATATTTCTAAATAGGATTTTTTTTTTTTTTTTTTTGCTTCCCTTTCTCCACATAGTCCCACTTTAAGCAGCCAAGCTTTGGTGCTTATGCCTCAGTAAAAGCATGAGACAAAACCAGGGGGAAAAAAATGGGAAGCCACTTCAGGCTTTTGGATTTTAATTGCCTAGGCCCTAAATAAAACAGAAAGGTCTTGAAACCTATACAAAAGATGCGGGGACAATATCATAGGTAAAGCCAGGACTCCCATTGGCATTACCCTCAGCAGACGAGAGCCAGAGGGGGAAGAAGTAAGAGCGCAGATGTTGGTGGGTTCTGTCTACAGGGACCTCGAGCAGGTTCCTGAGATCTGACATCGACGGGGCCCCACCCCGACATCTACCCAGCCTCAGAAAGGAGACCTGGTCCCAGAAAGAGGAAATAACTGCAGAGGGGAACTTCTTTTGGAGGCAGCAGGAACCTTGGACAGTGCCACGCTCTCTCTCACCACCTCGGAATGATTCCTGTGTGTCTAAGACTGACCTGGGAGTAGCAGAGGAACATCAGACCAGAAGAAGCCATGCAAGCTAGAACCAGGCAGGCAACATCTCAGTGGATACTCAGCTGGTCATTCAAGAACAGGGCCACTTCTTCTAGTGCTTGGGCAAATACATATAGGGTGCTTCCCCGAGATTCAGGCAGTCTTTGGAGAAAGGAGGGGCAACTCCCATCAACCACCTGAAACTAAGTGTCCACCACTCCCAGTAGAAATGTAGGTATATTACAGAAACACAACATTATGTTTCCTGCATCTCTGAGTTGGTAGACTAAGATAATCCCTCTGTAAGAATTAAAGGAAAGTTAGAAACCAGCAAATGTCCAGCTAGGAAACTGGATCGAGGATGCCATCCACAGATGTAGGGAATAAAGGAATAAAGCAAATTGAGTGGAGAATGGTAAATTGAAGGTTTGGATATGTTGAGGGTGAGATGCTGGTGGGGTGTCCACAGGCACGTCAGGGGGCAGTCGGGTCATGAGAACTGGTGCTCAGGAACAAGGTCTACCTGAAACTGTGGGTTTTGGGGTCATGGGGGCCACACATGCAGCAGCTGATGGAGGAGCAATAGATCAAAGTGATCGTCTCATGCGCTCACTGTTGCCTTAAGTGTTTTCATGCGTATTAACTCATTTGATCCTCAAGTCAACCCTACAGGGCGGGTACTCCTACTAACCTCATTTTTTGACATGTGACAAAACAGATAATCAATGCTTCAGGCCTCAGAGCGAGTAACCAGAGGCACCAGAAGTGACCCCAGGAAATCTACAATCTACACATAGGACAACTGCCAGGCTAGACTAGAAGCAAAGAGGAGGAGGGAGTTGTCAGGAGAAAAACCAGAAAAGCCTTATATCACAAAACCCGAAGGAAGAGAGGACTTCAAGGAGAACGTGATGGGAGACACCAAATTTGCAAGCGACCCAGTAACTGATTATAACTAAACAGGCCCACTGGGATTGCACCTGGGAGTTCCTAATGCCCAGGAGAAGGAGGAGTCCTGACATCTGGAAAGGAGAGGACACGCGGGCGCTGCATGGACCGGGAGGTGGGGATGTATGGGGAGCATGACTCTTCCAAGAGAGCTGTGAGAAGGAGAGGGCTAGAATCCGTGTCCTTTCTAAAAGGAGAACAATTTAGAGACTATTATTCGGCAAACGGGAAGTCAGTAAAAGATGAAAGTTTTAAAGACGCAGGCCTCTGAAGCTCTGACAGTGACTATGAGCGTGGAGAGAAAATACGCTGGAGACACCTTCAACCCACGACTTTAACCTCACGTGGGCCCTGGATGCTGATAACCCCACTGTCTGTCCACAGTCCCGCTGCTGTTCCGCTCACTGGCACCGTGGTTCTCAGAGGGCTGTCCTTGGACGGGCAACTTCAGCATCACGAAGAAACTTGTCAGAAATGCAAGTTCTCCCACCCACCCCAGCCCTCCCAGTCAGAAAGTCTGGGCAGAGCTTTAACAGACTCTTGAAGACTCTGACACACTCATGTGAGAACCACTACCCTCAAGGACTCGTTTACAAGTCTTCCTCTCTCTTTAAATGTCCATCCCCTTCCACTTCATCCTCTCTCTCTCTCTCTCTCTCTCTCTCTCTCTCAACCTTGCCTTCTAATCCACCGAAAAGAGGCCATCGGGAGAGAGTGCCCCCTTGCTGCCACCACATCCATCCTCCTCCCTGCATCTGGGCCCAGAGATGCTGTCTTCTCTCTTTGTACTTTGGATGGATGCTTTGTGCCCCGGTTTCTGTACTCCGTCCCCTCCCTTCCCACCACCTTGACGACGTGGCTTGGGCTCTTCTCCTCTCTCCCCTACATCACCAGTGCTCACTCCCCCCTGGCTGTTTCTCAACATACAAACATACGGTTATTTTTCCCATTTAAAAATATTTCTTGACCTCACTTCTCCTTTTACTTCCCACCCAACCTCTCCCCTTCCTTTACCACTAAACTCCTCTAAAGCGTTGCCGCACTATACCCCGTCTCTCTCCTCCCATCCTTCCTTGAGCCCATCCACAGACTTTCACCCCACGACTCCACCAAAACCATTCTTGTCAAGGTCACCAACACTATTGGTAATCAATTCCCAGACTCATGTTACTTAATCCATATGCAACATTTGACACAACGGATCTTTCTCTCCTTGACGGTAACTTAACTTCTCTGGGCTTACGGTGTAACACCATCCCTCGGATTTTTTCTTCTCTACTTCATACTTCTCAGTCCTTTTGATATATTCTACTCAATGCTAAAGTCATTTAATGTCAGAGAGCTTCAGGATTCAGTCCTGGCATGTCTCTATTTTTCTTCCCTTGGTGACCTCCCCTAATCTCATAGCTTTAAAGAACAGATATATGCCAGGGACTCTCGATTCTTTATCTGCAGCCCAGACCCTGCCAAACTTGTATATCCATCTGCTTTCTTGACATCTTGATATGCCTAATAGATATCTCAAACTTAGTAGGTATTAAACCAGCTCCTGCCTTCCCCCACCCCACCTTCCCAGTTAATGTTCAAACCAAAAATTCCTCCCTTTCTCTCACGCCACCTCATCCATCAGAAAATCTTACTGACTCCACGTTCCAAATACATACAGAACCCAACCACTCTTCACCACCCCTCCTGCTACCTACCACACTGAAACCACCAACTCTCACCAGATCATTTTAATGACAGCCCAAAGGATCTCCTGCTTCTACTCTGGCTCTTTTCAGATGTGTTCTCATGCATCAGCTGAAAGGATTGTTAAAACAAAAATCCGATCCATGTCCTCTGCTCAAAATGTCCCAAAGGCTCCCATCTCAGAATAAAAATGGAAGTCATCAAAATGGCCTTAGGGCCCTCCATAGTACAATCCCTGCCTTCTCTCACTGACCTCACCTCCCACACTCCCTCTCCTCACTCCAGCCACTCTGACCTTCTTGTTCTTCCTCAAAAAAATGGCAGGTGTGTTTCCACCTCACCACAACTCTTGCATTTCTAACCCCCTCTGCCTAGAACAGTCTTGCCCTAGATAGCCAGATGGTTCACTCCCTCACCTCCTTCATGTCACTCAAATGTCACCTTCTCATTGAGACCATGTCTGATGACATCTTACACACCCTGTTTTACTTCCTTCCAGAGCTCCTACTGCCATCTAGCATACTACAGATATCACTTATTTCGTTATTGTCTTCTGCTTCTTCGAGAATGTAAGCTCCTTGAAGGCAAAAGTTTTGCCTGTTGGTTTAATCTGGTTCCCCCTGTGCGTGGAAGAGGATCCAGTACATCCAACAGCTATCCATAAAACGTGATGGAATGAGGGTCCCAAGGAGTATGCAGAGTTGAGATCAGGTGGGATTCATCTTGGACAAGAAGAGGGAGGCCGCCTCTGTCACTGCCCCGGAGCAGAGGTGAGAATGGATTCAGATGTGTTTGGAGACAGAAATTTAAGTATTCCCCTCCTGGTTGGACCCAGTTTCCCTGGGAAATAGAAGACAAGGAAGGACCTGAGGAGAACGGTGACAGACAGGCACAGCAGCCATAGAGAAGACGAGAAGGAGCTAAGGACACTTGGAAGGACTGACGATCCAGGTGAAATGGAAAACCTGGGTTTGCCTTGGCACCAATTTACCCGGCCGTGCGATTTTCTTCAACAGCATGAGCTACGCAGCTGAAGGGGAGTGTCCAAGTCATCTCCAGGCTTTTTCTTGAGAAAGTAAGAAGGCTCCCCCCCACTAACTGAGCGCCTCCGTTTACCCACTCAGGGAGCCAACACCAACCATCACCAATCACGGGTTTCACCTTAGTAAAATGAGCAGAGGGTGCGTTTAAGCGGAGAGAAAAGGAGGAGAGGCCGAAGCCAAGCCCCCTCCCAGACCGGTGGGAAAGGAGCGGGAACCTTAAGCCTTCCCTCAAACCTGGAAGTTGATACATATCCCCTAGGGCTCGAATTCCGGGCCTCCTCCGCAGAACCCCTCCTCGTCCCCAGTACCTTCCCCGCGGTTCCAGTCCCGCCGCATACTGATCCACCTCTCGTCGCGCTCCACCCCCTCCGAGCTCGCGCGCTCTTCCTCCACGTGCTTCTCTGTATATACGGGTCGCCCGGGAGACGCCGGCCGGGCGGGGCTCTCCTGACGCCACAATAGGAACAAGCCAATAGCCGTGACGCGTCTCAGTGACGCGAGACGCGCCGCGTGGTTTTGCCGGCCGGGGCGCAATGAGGCGGCTGCCCGCTGGGTGGCGCCGATTTCCCGGGGAGGTCCTTACTGGGCCCCCGGCGGAGGTGGGGGAGAGGCCAAGGCCAGGGAGCCCTCTGCGTCAGCTGCTGCTCACTGCGCCGCGCCAGTACCAGCCGGGACTCACCCGCAGCTCCATGCTTGTGCCCGGCTCCGCTCGTCCATCCTCGGAGAAGAGGCAGGTACGTGCCACCTGTCGGAGACTAGAGAGGAGGGATGCGGAGGTCAGCCCCGTTGTTGGCTCAGAAAGTGAGGTATCAACAACAGCCTGGGTAGAATGGGCACCAGAAATGTAGGGCGAGCGCCAGCTGTGCGGAGGAGCCCCAGCTGTGGCTGCCAGTTGGGGAGGGTGGGGGGCTGCCAGCTAACAGCCCAGGGTGCCAGGAAGAGCCATCTGTGTGCTGATCAGTGTGTTCTAAGGAAATGCTGCTTGGGCAGGTCCGCGTCTCTGTGCCCTGTGCGGTATATGGCCTAAGAGTGACGTCTGGACACTGACAACCCCTTCCCCACGTGTGCATCCAGTTCACTTCCTCCGCCCTGTTGAAGCTCCTGGGGGCTGTCTCCGGTCAGTTTGCCCAAGGGGTGGGGGTGGGGGTAGGGCAGCAGTGAAGTGCAAGGGGAGATTTTCCACCAATCCCAAACCAGAAAGAGGCATCTTTGAAATTCTCACCAATCCCAAACCAGAAGCAGGCACGCGGTGCTCCAAGGCGAGTAACTTAGACTTTAACAGCCACGGCAAGCTCTGGCCAACCCATTCTAGCTGTCCTCTGAGGAGTGTACGTCTGCTTCCCTAGCTGGCTGCTTTTAGAATGGGGCTGAGCTGGAGATCGTAGTGACGTTCACCTCCCCAGGCATGGGCACGAGAAGGTTCCCCCAAGTCCAACCCTGGAAAGTAGAGGAAAGGAGAGCTGGATGGGCTGGGGTTGGGGCATCCCGCACTCCTTTGGTACTGTAGATGCATGCCAAGCTGGAATCGGAATGAGGACTGGAATGAGGGCCAGGGACGAGGGCGTCCTCTGAAGTGCATCACCGGGACCCAAGCTGAGTCAGTAGCCTTTGCTGAGACAGGGTGGAGGCACCATCCTGGGTACTCCCAGTCCTCAGGGAGAACCATCGAGAAACAGGAGACACAGACTGGGAGCAGACAAGAGCACCAAGGCCCAAGAGGTTAAGAATCCTACTCCATCCTCCCGTGAGCCTGCCCAGCCCAGCTCTGTGGCCTTGGAATCCTGAGCACTCCGACAGGTAGAGTGGAACCACCCCCCGAGCAGCTTTCTCCTGCTAGCCTCCAGGCAGCTGCCCTTGCTATATTTTTCTAGGCAAAGGTGGAAGGAGCCGAAATACACCTGGTTCTTCTCCACTATATGGGCTGGACATCTGGGATTATAGCAAGAGTCATTTGCCCTTGCCAGTTGTAGGACAGAAAACCATGGGGCTCTTTTCTGCCTTTAGAACACAGTACTCCCAAGGGGTGGCCCAGAGGCCCTGTTCTCCCTAGGAAGGTTTCTGTGGTAGGTGTTACTACAAATACTACCACTAATTATCATAATTAGTGGAAGTATTCAGTATAGTCATTATTAGCATTTATTGAACTTTTACCATGTGCCAGGAAATTTATAAATATTATTTTATTTAATCCTCACAACTGTGAGGTATAGCATTATTACACTTTTTACTCCTGTTTTACAGATTAAATCACTAAGGTTCAGATGGCTTACATGACTTTCCCACTGTCTGAGAGCCAATGAAAGGGAAAGAATGGGAATATATGCCCAGGCCTAGAAGTCCATTAGAAAAGAGTTTGGAACCGAACCCCTGAGGCCAGGTCCCGCCTGCCTCTCACTACGTGTGTGCCTGGATCTCTAGGTGTACTCCGCCTCCAAGGGAGGATTTGGACTAGCACTGAGGGTTCCCCCTCTTCTCTCCATTCTCTATCCTCTTTCCACTTGATTCCCCTTGGATCCCCCTTGTGTTCCACTTGAAAATGTCCCCCTTCAGAGAGCCCTCGCACCATCTCCTAGCCTGGCACTGGCCCATCAGGGCAGCACCTCAAGGGAGGGCCTGCCACTGCCCCTTTAATTCTCCCTGGGCTTGGAATGCAAGTGAGTTGAGCTAGCCATCTCTGTGAGGTCAGATAAGATACTATATATATCGGAGTCGGTAACCTGAGCTCCAGATTACCCAGCCCCAGTCGGACTCTAGCCTCGGGGCTCTCCACCACGGTCCCTTGCCTCATTGGGGAAGGAGAAGCCCCCAGAGCCTGTCCAGTGCCCCCGGACACAGGTCAGTAGCTGCCCCTGTAGTATGTGAACTTTATGGGGCCCACTGTCCCGAGGACCCTGTGTATTTGGGGGAGCATGTGATAGGCTGCCCAGCTGGGCCTGGAGGAGTGCTTGGGGCAAGATGGACGGTGAAGGCTTGGAGGAGGCAGGCAGGGGTGACAAGGACAGAGGGAAGATAAGCCCTGGAGGAAAGGGAGGGAGACTGGGACTCTCCCCTGGGGTGGGGACACCAGGAGAGCTCCCGACAGATGGGATTAGGGAAGAGAATTGAAGGATACCAGGACTGCCTGTAGGCCCATTCCTTTGCATTTTCTTGGAAGTGTCGAGATGGCTACCCTCTCCAAACCCTAAATCCAGAAGCCTGTTGTAGAGACACTACCCTGGGCCTACCCCCCTACTTCACCAGTCAGGATTCTCACCGTCATCTCCAGTCTCTCTCATCCCATCACCCCCTCCCAGCCCTGGGGCAACTACTGGAGGTAGCAAGAGAGACAGAAATGGACCAAATTTCTCTTGAATGGCCCCCTGCCAAGGCTTGCAAGAGGATTAGGCACTAAACTGGTGGGCCGATGGATGCAAGCCCCTGAGAGACAGAGCTACTGGTGACAGTGGAGGGGAGGCACACAGGCAGCTGGGGACTGAGAAGGCAAGCACAAACAGCCCCCACGGAGGCCCTCCACCCTACCCGCAGCCAGCACACCTGCCAGGACATCCCTCAACCTAGGAACTGATGCTTGTGCCCAGACAGTGCCCAAGCAGACAGGAGTGCGGGTCAGAGCGTGTACACGAAGGGAGACAGGACCCCTCTCTCAGCCCGCTTTACCTTTCAAGGTCAGCACATCAGTTGTGCCTCATTCCAATGGTGTTAGCAAGTGGCTTTGGGAAGCTCTGAGGTCACTCCTGTGGAGGTTCCCAAGCACCTGGCAGGACTGGCTGGGACTCCCCACTCACCTGTCCCGGACACCTGGGGAGGAGAGGAGGACTGAATTCTATTGAGGCACACCTCTGAAACCCAGCTAGGGGCTTTCTATCCAGGCAAGGCCACAGAAGCTGGCATGCCTTCCCCCCAGAAAGCACAGTGGATCTGAGCAGAGAGGGGCCACGAAGGCTCCTGGGATGTGGGACATTACCCACCCCCTACCCTGGGGGCCAGGAGTGTCTGAGATTCCTGGGGAGCAAGTCCCTCCCCTGGCTGGGCAGGTTAGGGAGCCCTTCACGTGAGCAACAGGAAATGACAGTGGCTGACGCACAGGGGCTGGCTGCCCAGGGAGACAGGGCTCATTTTAACCCCTGACTCATCTAGCCCAGGTACCTTGGGGGGATGGACCAAGATGCAGCAAGGGTAGGAGGCTGGGGGGCATGTCCATAACCAGGCCTGGGGCCAAGGGCCCTGGCTGGCGCTAAATTCCAGGGCCCCAGGACACTCGGGAGCTTGGCACTGCGGGTGAAACGGAGGCCTCCTGGACCATCTCTTGGAGGATCAGAATTGTACTGGTGCTCAGGTTGCACTTGGCTTTGCTTTTGTTTGCTGCAGTGGAAACTCGAAGGGCCGCCTCCTGCGGGAGTCTGTACCTGCCACACCGTGGCATAGACGGGGATGCCTGTGTCCCCCAGAGCCCCAGGCCACAGGTCCTGCCCCATTCCAGCTCAGGGAGAGGCCAAGGAAGTGCGAAGTGGAGGTGCTGGCCTCAGGGTGGCTGTTCGGGGGCCGAGAACAGGTGCCAGTCCTACGTGGCCACTGCTCGTGCAGCGTGACCTTGGGAAACCCGCGTCACGGGTTTCCTCATGAGCAAGTGGGCGTAAGGATGGCACCCACTGCTGGGGCCGACTGTGAGGACTGGCACGTGGTGTCCCAAAACTCTTCATAGAGTTTCAAACTTCAGGAACTTCAGAAATAGGACTGATAAACGCTTCAAAGTTTCATTATTTCATTCCTTGTCTATTGAATCTTGAATAAAAACTTCGATTTAATGTAAATCATTAAACCTTCACATGATGCTTCTAAGTTTAAATTCTTTCTCCGAAAGAATTAAAACCTAAAGCTGCGCTGAGGCTCTGGGGACACCGGGCAGGCAGCGCTCCAGGGAAGGCTGCCGTGACCCCCATGGAAGCTGCGACGGAAGCGCTCAGCTCAGTGCCTGGTCCAGAGGTGTTTGCGGCCTGCTGGCAGGTCACGGTTGCTGGGCTCATGTGTCCTTTCAGGAAGCAGAGGGCTCTGTGGAGGAAAGGCAGCTGTACTTCCCAAGAGGGGGAAACTGAGCCAAGTGACAGGGGAGTTCTGGCAGAGCAGGGAAGAGTGGAGGTGCCCGGGCAAAGATGACACGGAGGAGGAGCTTGGCAGGTGGTGTGCCCCTGCTGTCCGAGGTGGCGGGCACCTGGGGAGGAGTTGCCTAGAGCCACATGCCTATACTTGCCAGCTCTCAGTAAACAGCAAAAGGAGCAGGGCAGCAGGGGCCCCACGCCCGGCAGGGAGGGAGACGGGGGATCCCAGCCAATCGGCTCGCCTCCCACTGCCCCATGAAAGGGCCATTCAGTCCAGGCCGTTCCTGTGGCAACGAGGAGACTCCAAGCCATGTGAGTGCCCGTCCTGTCCCTGTCTTGCGCAGCAAGCCTACAGCCAGGGCCCAGCCTGCTCTCCCACCCGTGGTGTTTTCTGCGGCTTCCAGGGACAGCCGTGTCAGGTAACACCAAGGGGCACCAACCCAAGCTGTCAGCTCACCTGGAAGGTGTTGACACTTTTCTCAAGAGGGAAATTTGAAGTTAGGGGAGGGGATACGCCTGCTCAAGGTCTCAGCCGCAGTAGGGACCCTCTCCCCAGACACGGGAACTCTAAGCCAAACTGCTAGGGATGGGAGCTGTTTGTGATGGCATGACACCGCCGCCACCCCCCCCCCCCAGCCAAGGCTGCTATGGCAAGGGGGGCAGTGGTCTGCCACTCACCTGCCAGATTGGAGCAGACAGGAGAATGGGGACTTAGGAGGCCTCCTGGGATTCAGGGTGTGACTCCACCTCTAGCCCCAACCCTTCCCAAGGAATCCTTGCCAGCCTTCCCAGGGCTGTCTGTCCCTGTCCCTTGTACCTTGTTTGGCCGCAGCACTTACTGCGTCATAGGCAGGGCCAGGAGAGGTCACGAGTCTGGGGCACTGCCTGCAGAATACCAACTCCCTGGGAGCCTTGGTGTGGAGGAAGGAGTGAAAGCCATGGGGAGGAGGCATGAGCTCATGCCCTGGGCTGGGGGGGGGGGGGGACAGGCCATATCTGATTGGCTGCCTGGTGTCCCAGAGCCCAGTTCCTGAGACCTGGAGTCTCTTTGACTTTGAATTATTGATGGAGTTTCTCCAAAGTGAAATAGAGCAGGACTCGTCCCACGCCCCCGCCCTGGTGCCTCTGTCTGTGTCTCTCTTGGCCTCCCTCAGGGTTCACACTCTTCCTTCTCTGTACCCCAGGAAGCCAAGCAGATGGAAGGAGAGCTGTGGTTCCCCTCTAACCCTGCACAAGGTCACCCTCCAGTTACTTTTTCCTAGAAAGGAGTGGGAGCTGTGCTGGCGGTGGGAACACAGTGGGCAAGGGTGTGTGTATGAAGATGGGGGTCCCCAGGCCAGGTGGGAAAAGCATACATAGTAAACGTAGACCAGGCATTTCTGAGCCAGCCCAGACTGAAAACTGCTGCTGGTCTCTGGCAGGGTCTAGAAGTTCTGTTCTGGGATCCATATGGAGGTTCCCACCCGCTGATCTCCCACCCCTGCATGGACTGAGTTGCTAGGGCCCTCTGCCAAGCCATCAGTGTTTGGGGCTTGGCACCAACTCCTCTCTGCCCAAATGGGCCGGGCTGCCAGACTAGGGCAGGCCGTGGGATCCCCGAGCCAGTGTCTGCAGCACAGTGAGATTCTGCCCACTGCCCGCTCACCCGCACGCCTTGCTGAGGGATGCAGGGGAAGTCTGGTGCCCCGCGGCTGAGGTCGGAAGCCGGCCAGTCCGGGAGACAGGCAGCCCTCACATTATTACAGGCCTACAAAGGAGGGGCCCAGAGCCTGGCAGGTGTTAGGGGAACAGATAATAACCACTCTCAGAGCTCAGGGCCTCCACATGTTATTATCTCATTTATTCCTCGCAACAACCCTGTGAGGTAGGAACCATAATGACGGTGATTATACTCATTGTACAGGTGAGAAGATTGGGGCTCGGATCGGCTGAATGACTAGTGTAAAATCACCCAGCTAGTCAGTCACAGGGCAAGCCACAACCAGCCCTGTACCACTACTCTGAGGTTCCTGGAGGGCTCTGTCCCCCCCTTGCAGGAGCCCCCCAAGAAGCCCTGATAGCCTCTAGGAAAGAGGCCTGATCCTACTTGTTCCTCTCTCCGAAGCACCTTTGCCCACCCCCCGAGCTCCATTTTAGATGCAGCCTGCACACCTAGGGTGACAGAAGGACTCTGGTGGTCCCCAAGTGAGCTTAAACTTGATGGGGAGGGATGAATCAAGGTCCAAAAGGAAAAGCACTGGACTAGAAACCTGAAAGACCTGAATTCCAATCTTGGCTCTGCTAGTTGTGACCGTGGGTACATCAGTGTCGTTGCTCCCATCTGTACAACAGAGAGGTTAAAACAGATGAGTCTTGGGTGCCTGGGGGCCTCAGTCCATTAAGTGTCTGCCTTGGGCTCAGGTCATGATCCTCAGCAGGGAGTCTGCTTTTCCCTTTCCCTCCATTCCTCCCCCTCCACTCATACTCCGTCTCTCGCTTTCTCTGTCTCAAATAAATAAATAGTCTTTTTTTAAAAGGGGGGTGACTCTTTAGGATCCTTACAACCCCCCAGTTTAGAGATTCCTGTGTGCCTTCACCAGACCCACCCCAGCTTCCTGGGGTGTGGGGACAAGGAGTACCGGCTGTAGTGAAGGATTTTAGCCTCTAGGGGGCCCCGTTTGCACAAGTCATCACCGTGAGCTTGTTGGCTTGGAGGTTGGTAGAGGAACCCCTGAGAGGCCACAGAACCCCAACTCTGCTTAGAGCCACCTGAGTTAGATCCATGAAGAAAGAAGTTTCTGCCACATGAGGATTCCCCACCAGAGCAGGTGACCATGTCCAGGGGAAAACTGTGGGATTATATCTGGAGACTAAGGTCAAGTCCACTTCCTGCCACATGCTCACTTACCACCACCTCCCCTAGTCCCCCTGCTTCCTCTCATGAGCCTCCTTTTCCTCACCAGGGATCTGACCAAATGGTCCGGGGCCTTTCCAAGCTCAGACAATGTAGGATTCCAAAAAGATTCCTGCTCCTCCTTTCAGCAGAAAGAATTAAGACTTAATTCTTAAAATGGCTGGCATTTTCAATCCAGGGGTTGAGGGCCAGAAGAGAGGGAGCAGCTGAGATCTGGGCTGGCATACTGCAGGTCACCTGGAGGGCTGCTGAGGGAGGGTGGTCCCCACCTCACATCTAGGGCTTTGCAAGAGAGCACTCGGAGCAGCTAGGATGTGCTGACTGGTGGCCCTCTGTGGTTTGTAGAAGCTGGCTCACATCTTTGCTCTCAGGTGTGAATACACAAGCATAGGTGTGTTTCTTAGCGATGGGCCAGCCTCTCGTGGAAATGGACCGTGTGGTCTCTCATTGAGATCTGCGGTTCCAGCCAGGTGGGGATGAAGAGGAGGGATGCAAGTACCCTGCCTGACACCTGGCAGGGCTCTCTGACAACCACTTTCCTTGTCTTCCAGCCCATGAGGCTCCCAGTACCCACTGAGTGCCGCCCTGAAGGATGTCCCAGCTCTCCTCCACCCTGAAGCGCTATACAGAATCGGCCCGCTACACAGATACCCCTTATGCCAAATCGGGCTATGGCACCTACACTCCCTCTTCCTACGGGGCCAACCTGGCTGCCTCCTTCCTGGAGAAGGAGAAGCTTGGTTTTAAGCCAGGCCCCCCGACCAGCTTCCTCACCCGTCCCCGAACCTATGGTCCCTCCTCCATCCTGGACTATGACAGGGGCCGCCCCCTGTTGAGACCTGACATCGTCGGGGGAGGTAAGCGGGCTGAGAGCCAGACTCGGGGCACTGAGCGGCCTTCAGGGAGCGGACTCAGCGGGGGCAGCGGATTCCCTTACGGAGTGACCAACAACTCCCTCAGCTACCTGCCTGTGACTGCCCGTGACCAGGGTGGAACCCTAACCCAAAAGAAGTCAAACAGTCAATCAGACCTGGCCCGGGATTTCTCCAGCCTCCGGACCTCAGAGAGCTACCGGATAGACCCTGGGAACCTGGGTCGCAGCCCCATGCTGGCCCGCACGCGCAAGGAGCTATGCACCCTGCAGGGGCTCTACCAGGCAGCTAGCCGCTCGGAGTACCTGGCCGACTACCTGGAGAACTATGGCCGGAAGGGCAGTGCATCTCAGGTGCCCGCCCAGGCCCCAACCTCTCGAGTCCCTGAAGTCCTCAGCCCCACCTACCGACCCAGTGGCCGCTACAGTCTGTGGGAGAAGAGCAAGGGCCAAGTCCCTGGGTCCAGCCGCTCCAGCTCCCCAGGGCGAGACACCATGGTGAGTTTGCCCCTTGGGGGCCCACTGATAGGCTGGGGAGGCAGCAAAGGATGTAGAAGACCCCAATTAAAGGATGGGCTCCCCATCTGACTGCTGATAGAAGCAGAGGTCTCCTTCCCAATCCTTGTGAAAGCTTCTCCTGCAGCCTGAGCCAGAGAAGTCATGTCAGCATGTCTGGTACCCTCGTGGCTCAGTGCCTTGCTCAGAGGCCTTCCCACTCTCCCTAGGAAACCCATTTCACGACCCCTGCACTGGACGCCCATCTAACAGTGCTCCCGGAAATGCTCGGCTACCCCCACATACACTGCAGTGCTCACCTTCCGCTTTGCCACCCAGCATGCCAGGGTCCCCTGCAGGCCCTGCGCCATCCTGGACTGAATGCTGAGGCCCCCGCACCGCCAGTGCTCCCTGTGGTAAGAGAGGCCTCCCTGCTCTGGCTGTCTCTCTCCTCCTGCTCGGGCTTTTACTTCCCAGCCTGGGGACCTGGCTTACCATCTGGGCATAAGACATCAGGGGGAGAGGGACTCCCCTCTGATGGACACCAGTCCTGGCTCAGGAACAGAGTGTCTGGATAGCGGTGCTTATCATGTATGTGTCTTTGGGGAAAATGTTGGAAACAATTTTGTCTAGGGTTTTAGATAATCCCATACCTCTGTATTCTGGTCCTGCCAGAGGCTGGCTTGCATCTAATCTGTGAACACACCTCTCTGGGGTACTGACTACATTCTGCCTTTTCTTTAGTTATTAGTGAACCCATCAGGTGGCAAGCTCTCAAAGAATGAGAAAGAAATCACATCTCTAAATGCCTCCTCGTGGGTCTAGCACTGCACAGAATGTAGTGGAGTTACAGCTAACCTGCTGATCTTATGGATGGGTACAGAGATGGATGCACAGATGGGCGGATGCATAGGTGGGTGGATGGATGGGTGGATGGATGGGCAGGTGGACAGACAAACCAGAGGGCGGGACAGCTGGGTGTTGTGTACCAGTCCCCTACTTCTAGGACAGGTGCCTTTTGCAAATAAGAGCTGTGCACAGCAAGAAATAAATGCTGCTTAGTGGGCTCGTCCAGACAAAGGGAGCAGGGGTACAAAACAGGCGTAGGGCTTTGGGTCATAGACCTTTTTTTTTTTTTTTGAAGATTTTATTTACTTATTTGACAGAGAGAGAGATCACAAGTAAGCAGAGAGGCAGGCAGAGAGAGAGAGGGAAGCAGGCTCCCCGCTGAGCAGAGAGCCCAATGTGGGGCTCAATCCCAGGACCCTGAGATCTTGACCTGAACAGAAGGCAGAGGCTTTAACCCACTGAGCCAACCAGGTGCCCCTGGGCCATAGACCTTTAAGCCTAACAGAACTAAAGGTCTTGAGGGGACAAATTTAATAACATTACTTACTTAGAGAGTCTTAGAGAGTCTTGCTCTTGCTGGGCTATCTATGAAGGGCCACGGAGACCCAAAAGTTGGTGCCTCCCAGAGCATTCAGAACCTGACAAGGCAGGGCCGGCTACACTGGAAGGCTGGCATGGAAGAGAAGCGGGGGACAACAGGCCTGGCCTGGGAGAAGTATGTGTTCTCAGAGGGACATATGGTTGGACTGGAGCATGATTCACTTAGATGTGTCTGGTGTGGCTCACCTCGGGGGCAATCAGAAAGCAGCTCTTAGTGGATGGGCCCTAAAGACCTCTGGGAGGCTCCCTCCCTTTGCTCATAAGAGAAGAGTTCATTATGGTACGCAGTGTTCCTCAAAGTGAGGTCCACAGGAATCACCTGCGAGGCTTAATCATTCAGGGGCCTGGGCCCAACCCAGATCCCTGAATCAAACTCTCTAGGGATATACCTGGGAATCAGTCCTTCTTATAAGCGCTTCAGGTAACCTTTAAGCAGGCTGAGGTTTGAAAACCTCCTCTCCACAGACTAAACTGCAGACCCACGCTCAGTCCCAGTCATGAGAGCAGGGTCTCCACCCTTGGTGGGGGGTGGAACTCTGCCTCCTTCCTACACAGGCGTATCTCAAACCTCCCTCCCTGTTCCCCCCACAGGGGACACCTCAGCCTCTCCTCCACCTCCAGGACCAGACAGAGGAGAGTTTTGAGAGAGGACCTCAGAAAGGTGGCAGATTGCCCTGGGGCAAACTCAGCCACCCTAACATCCCTCCTTCCCACCCAGAACCAGCTTACAGCACACCTGTGTAGCTATTAACGCCCTACAGTGGAGCCAGTGTCTCGCCCTAAGCTCACAGGCAAGACACTACCGATGGGGATGGCCCCTCATGGGCCAGACCCTCATGTAGACTCACCCCTTCTCCTCACCGTTCTCAGCCTTACTTCCTACTGCCGACTCCCTCTCCTGAGGTCACAACAACCCTGCTCGCAAGGCTCGCACCACTTCTTTCTAAAACTGGGTCCAGTGTCTTTTCAGATCTCCATTTGGAGATCTGAACTTCTCATTCATTCATTTCAGGGCTCAGCTTGCTAGCAGTCTACCTCAAAGAAGGTTCCTTAACTTCTGCACCTGTTTCTTGACAAAAGAGAGTCTTCATAGTTCCCACTTCATAGATCATTGTAAGGAACCAAAGGTTGTATGGCACACAGTAGGTGCTTAATAAATGTTAGTCCTCCTTGTTCCCTTCTAGGCACTTTCAGGAGGCAAAAGAGATGAAAACCGTGATCCCTGCTCTCAGTGCACTCACAATTAACTTGGGGAAATAAGTTCTTAAAATAGTTGTGATAGGAGGCAGCCCCAGGTGTCATTCCTTAAGTGTCATGGGTGGTGGGGAAGGGAGGGGTTGCCTGAGGCTGGAAGGTACAGTTTGCCTCTTTCACCTTAGACACCGCTCATCTGCGCTGTGTTTCCTCATCCATAAAAGGGATGGGTCATACTGCCCTGCCCACCTCACAGGGTGTCGTGAGGCTCAAAGCAACCTGGTTGTGAAGGAATCTGAAACCTATAAAATGCTATGGAAGAGTTGGTGAAAAAGGAGAAGAAAGAAAAGGGGCGTTTGGCATCTGAGTGGAGCAGGGAGGGGACCACCCTTGTATCATGTGGCAGGGTCCAGTGTGATCTGACTCTTCTGGGGTCCCCTTGGGTGGCCCTGGCCCCAGGGGCTCTCCGGGTAGCCAACTTGAACTATAGCTGACATTCATGAAGGAAAGTCAAAAGCAGGCACCAACCAGGGAGTAGAACAATTCTAACCAGGCTCATTCTCCTCATGAATAGTAACAGCCAACATGAACTTGGAATATTACAGACTCAGCTGAGCATGAGTGAAGGACTGGTGGAGGAGGAACGTGAATTCTGAAACCCCCCACCCCCATGCTTGCATATGCACCAACAAAACACCGGTGGGGGGTGGGGGGACTGCAGCTCAGCCTAAGAGAACGAGGGGTGCCCCAGGCTCCACGTGCTGTTTAAAATGCAGACAGTTTGGAGGGGAGGGACTGATGGTTCAGAACTGGCAAAAAAAAAAAAAAAAAAAAGTTTTCACTACCACCCCACCCATCGCCTGTGGGGACTCCAAGCCAGGCCAGGTGGGTTGGCCCAGCAGAAAGCCCAAGCACCCAGCCTGGTTATGGCCCCCCTCCGCCCCACCTCTACTGTTCCCTGGGCCTATGGAAGGACAAGCTGTTCCCACTGAGCCCTGCCAGGGCTGCGCTTTAACCCCTACAATCCATCCTAATCCTCCCCTGCTCCACCCCTCCAACTGCTCCCTCTCCAGCCCTGGCATTCTGCCTGCCAGCCTCAGCCCTGCCCTCACCCCGCCCCGCCCAGGCCACCCTCTGCTCTCCCCTAGACATGCAGGGGTTGGCCGAGGGCCCTCCAGAGCACAGTCATCAGGCTGAGTACCTGCTGCTCAGATGCAGAGCCAGGGAGCGAGGCTCAGAGCCTGCCGGCCTATCCTCCCCGCACAGCCTCTTCCAGACCCTTGCCCGCTGCTCTAAAACCTGTTGCTAGGAGTGAAAGGTCTGGGAACCTAGAGTACCTGGGTCCTATTTGCCAAGGGGCTGCTGACTCATCTCCCGAAGCCTTGGGTGCCCAGCTGTTCAGTGACAGCGAGATTATATAAGGGGAGGTCATGTGGTTTTACTCTTGGGTGGGACTTTGAACTTGACCGCTGCCTTGCAGCGAGCAGGGGTTACTCCAAAGAGAACAAGTTGAAGGCGGCAGAAACTGACTGCCCTAGCGGTCCGGGGCGAGAAGTGGAGAAGGGTGACCTTCCTCTCTCCTCCCCTGCCTTCTCTGTTTATTCAGCCATGCTGAAGTGCATCCCCGTCGTCGTCTTGTTTGTCCAGCCTAGCAGTCTGGGACCCTGGGCAGCAGCCCCCAGGAAGCTGAACGTCCTGAGGGCTTGAGTCTCTGCTGACATGGGAAAGCCTCTCAGAGGAGACCTTAAGCTAAAGGGTCCCATGACCAGGACCAGTACGAGCTGCTGAGAAAGGACAGGCAGTTCGGGCAGGTGTCAGCAAGACGCCAATGGTCCCCATCCCTTGAAGATGGGCTATGCTCTGTGACCTGGTTGGTGGCCCCTGTGCCGCCTCACCGAGGCTCAGTTTCTCAGTCAGGGCCCAGCATCATCCTCCCTGCCTCCCTCCACCCCTGCTCCAGGATGTCTTCATGAGTTAACATGGTGCTGGGGTGGGGCTGGGCAGTGGAGAAGTTAATCCGAGCCCGGCAAAATGTTCCCTGCCCGAGGGGGAGCCGCTCCACTGACCAGCAGCTACACAAATGAACATCATGTTCAGGGCCCAGGCTGCACACGTGGCCCCCTGCACCCTCCGACCTCAATGGATAGGTAAAACTGGCACCCACACAGAAACATAAGCAAGAGAGGGACGTGTGTGGGCCTCTGGAATCCAGCTGGTTCAGGCCAGACTGCCCTAGGGCTGGAAAGAGTACAGAGCTTCTGGCCTCCTGGGGTCGGAGTGATACAGGGAAGCAGAAGGCCCTCTGTCCCCAGTGGCACTTGTGGGCTAAAAGCCCAACCCACAACAAGGACTCAGAGCCCCTACCCATTCAATCAGTCAGTCAAGCCACCAGTCTATCCACTTGTGATGGTAATGACAGGTGTATGCTTGGTGGGGGGAGGGGGCAGGGGAGGTCATTTGCCTGCGTCAGAGCAGTGTTTCCAAAACCCTTGAACCAAGCTGCCACTGAGATCTGAGGAAGCAGGGTATATACTCTCAGTCCTGCCCTCACAGAGCTAACCCTGACTCTAATTTATTTATATTCCATCCATGCCAAAAAGGATTGAGGTGAAGAAAATTTTTAACCACAGGGAACATGGACCAAGCACAGGTTCTGAGCAATGGCAATCTCGGGCTGCAGGAATGAGTCCGGTTCAGATCAGCTCAGCGTATTTCAGGCAGAGTCGTGGAGCCAGAGCTAGATTCCCATCCCAGAAGATCCATCCTTTCCCCACCCCGCTTCAAGAAATGGCACTGCGGAGAAAGGGTGTCACGGGGGTTTGGCCAGTAGAGAAATGAGCCACAGTTGCTTGCTGGTTGTGTCCTACAGCAGTCAGACCTGCTTGACAAGACCGGACCCTATGTGAATTCTTTCCCCTCACCCCAGCCTTCTCAAAGAGCTCCCCTGCAGGTAGATTTCCTCATCTGGGCCTCCTTGCTCCCAGCGATGGCTCTAACCTTCTACTTCCCAGGAAAGAGGGAGTGAGCGTGCTAACACAATGCCAAGATGTCCTGGGGTGGGGGGTACTGACTTAAGTTGTTTAAGAGTCATGACATTGCTGGCCTAAGTCATGGGGAGAGAGGCCAAATGCTCCAGTGGGGAAGCACCTGTGAAGACAGTGCTTACCACAACACGCTTATTCAGCATGCAAATCCAGACTCACCCCACCCTGTGAGGCTCTGTGGGACTTCCAGGATACTCAACAGAGCCTGGTCCGGCCCCCACTTAGACATGAGATCAACACCATTTATCAAGCGCCCACTAAGAGAACCCACAGCCCTACCCGAGGAGGTTTCAGTGTGATCGCACGAGCCCACAGATGATCTAAAACCATTTACAGGAGCCTTAAAGACACTTATAAAACAAAGATAAACATATTAAGATAAATTAACACAGTGTAAGCTGAATACCAGTAGACAGGGGTTATACTGTGATGGGCTGTTCCACGCTGAATGGAGTCCTTTAGAGAGGGCTTGGTGGAAAACACAAGTTTTGAGCAGACTTTACAAGCAGGTAATTGGCAGGGAGCGGGAAGGGCATTCCAGAATCTCCTGGTAATTGTTAAAAGCACAGGTTTTGCCGTAAGCCAGGTTGGGGTTCAAAGCCCCACACTGTCATTTATTAGCTTTGTGGTTCTGGCAAGTCATTTGGCCTCTGAGGACTTAAGGACCTTCATCTAGAAAATAGAGATAATAGTTCCTACATCACTGCGTTAATTATGCAAATTAACTGGGATAATATATATAAAGCTCTTAGCCCGTGCCTAGCATTTAGTGAGTACTTAATCAGTGGCAGTTTTGTCTTTTAAGTGAGAGAAGGCAAGTGCTGAAGCAAAGAAGAGCAGGTTGGTTAGCAGCAGGGGTCAGAGAAGGACGAGGGTGGTGAGAAAGGAGCCTGTGGACAGACAGCCTCACAGACAGAGCTACCTCAGCTTCCTTGCCGGACGCAGGAGTCAGGTGCTCTAGGAGCTTACAGGCAGAAGTGTGGTGTAATCAAAGGCCAGCGTTGCTGCAGATACTGTAGGACTCACTGGAAAGGGTGTGTCTAGAAAGAGGGAAGCAGGGAGAAGGCGGAGGCAGCACCTCCAGGATCTGGTCACAGTGAGGACAGGGCCGGGGTGGGGGCGCTCACCATCCTCACACCGGTGCCCTTGCTGACCATCGCCCACCCCATACCTGTGTCCGGGACATATTCCCCATGTGGCTGAGGTCGTGTGAGCAGGGCGCGTGTACATGTGGCCATGAGCATGCCAAGAGGAACAGAAGGAGGCCACAGATGAGTAACAGCACACGCTGCTGCTTCTCAGAGTATTTTTAAATGCTAAAAATACTGGCTAAAAATAGCCAGCAGGCTCCAAACAAGATACTTTCTCTAGGCAGATTCTGTGTGGGTCCCTGATAGGTGAGGGGCGGTGGACCATCTGAAATGAAATGCAAAGACCTCTGCTCTTCAGGCATCGAAGCCCTCAGGGTCAGAGCCGTCCGCTTGCCCCCCACCCGGGCTGAGCACCTGCGTCCCCACCGCGGTGGTACTTTTTTCCCACCCTCCAAAACAAACCAAAATTTGAGATTCTGTGAGAGATGGAGCTGGGTAACTGGACAGAAGATGCCAGAAAATGTTCTTCCCTGGAGCCAAATGGGACAGTGACCTCTTGTACCTTATAAAATAGGCGCACTGGCTCTCTTGATAATGGGACAAACTGGGACTGGGGAGTGGTGGGGGACGGGGAGGGCTCAGTGCTGACGCCAGGGAAATCCGTGCTCCTAACCCGGGGGCCCACCGACCCTCGAGAGCTGTGTGCGTGTCGGGCTCCGGGAGGGCCTGAGTCCCCCTGAACGTGCAAAAGTTTGTGCGCAAGTGCATCTTCCCCCCGCGGAGAGCACGGAACTTTCACAGGGTGTGCCAAATGCCCGGCAGCCCCCAGAAGTCAGGCACCGTAAGCCTCCCGGTTTGGGGGGCGGCTCACCGGACTGACAGAGTCCTGTGGGGCTCCTCCTGAGTCCCGACCCGGAGGCCGGCGGGGGGCTCGGCGCGCCTGTCCCGCCCTTCCAGGGGACGGCGGGTCTCGGCGGCAGCCAGGCCGGTGGGGTCAGCGGGCGGGGGGCAGTCCCGGCGAGGGGCCGCTCTGCGGGTGGCTCGGGGCGGAGGAGGGGGGGGGACGAGGGACGGGGGGCGGGGCCCCGGCCGCGCTCGGGGCCGCGTGCCGGCGCCAGGGGCGGGGCTGGGGTGCTGGCCCCGCCCCCGGCGCTGACGTCGTGGGGCCCGAGGCGCCGGCGGGGCCGCCGGTCAGCCGGAGCGCGAGAGCCGGGTACCGGGGCGGTTGGCGGCGCGCGCCGGGGAGGTTGAGGCGGAGGAGCGCGCGGTCGGCGGTCCGGAGCAGTTACCGCCGGGCGCCGCGGACGGTGTCCTGTGGCGGCCTCTCCGGCCTCAGCGTCCGGGCCGTGGCACCGCGCGGTCCTCCCCCGCGCCCCCTTTGCCAACGTTAGGCGTGGGGCCGAGCCCGCCGCCCGCCCCCCAGCATGCGCACCTCGTACACCGTGACCCTGCCCGAGGAGCCCCCGGCCTCCCCCTTTCCCGCCCTCGCCAAGGAGCTGCGGCCGCGCTCCCCGCTCTCCCCCTCCCTGCTGCTCTCCACCTTCGTGGGGCTCCTGCTCAACAAAGCCAAGGTACGCGGGGCCCCTTTCCGGGACCCCCACGCCGGGGGCCTGGACTTCCGCCTCCTCCCCGGGACGCCCCCCACCCCCATCTGCCGCGCGCTCCGGGGCCGGGGGCGCGGGGGGGGGACCGATTCTTCCCAGCCCCCACCCCTCCTTTCCTAGGGTCTCCCGGCAAGGAATGCCCCCTCCCCAGGTGATCTCAGGCTTACTCGCGGCCCCCTCCCCTTGTTGAGGTCCCAGGCCCTGAGGTCCCCCCCCTCCCCTCTTCCTCTCCCTCTTCGTGACCCGGGCACCAGGTGGCCCTTGGGCTCTTAATTTCTGGCACCTCTCAGGACAGGTGCAGAAAAGCGTAACCTTGACTAGTTCTCGCTGTGTGTGTGAGGGAGCCGGCAGCTCGCTCCGCTCGGCGGTGTGACTCCTCCAAGGCCAAAACCCAGCAAGAAAGGCTGTTCGTTCGGAAAGAGCCGCCCCCTCCTCACTAGCCCCAAAGGGCGCTCTCCCGAAGGGTTGGTAACGAGGGTCCTTTGACCCGGTGAAGGGCAGAGGAGTCGCAGACAGGTGAAAGAGGGCAGCTTCCCTTTCCTTTCCTGCCGTCCCCCGGTTCTGCTAAGTGGGCAGTGGATCCCTCAGATGAAGTAGCCACCCCAGGGTAATGCTGGGGCCAGAAGCTGGGCACTGCCCCCTTGGGGAAGGGAGAAGGGGCCAGAGCTTGACAGATCTTATGTAACAGGCACCAGCTCCCGAGTTGGCAGTGCGTGCACTGCCCCGTGCCAGGGCCACACCAGGCTCCTTGGCCGCAGCCAGGACTCATGGCTGACCCTCATAGCACAGTAAGCAGGAAAGCCCTTCACGGGGGTCTTGAGTGTAAAGACACAAACCTCGATCAGCCTTGCTTATGCGACCCACATCCCCAAATGTTTCCTCCCCATTAACCCAGAGCGGGCTCTCCCTGAGCCCCCTGCTCCTTCACGGAGGGTGAATGCTTTCTGTCTACTAACCGTGGAGGTGGCATTGACCTTTTAGAACAGTGGTTGCCCCTAAGTCAAGGTTAGGTTTGCTGATGACTGATTTTAAGGAAGTTTTTGATCCAGACTCTTTCGAGTCTTTGCGTATGCACTCCACGTAGCAAGTGGAGTCCTTTCCTTCCCTCCCGGTGAGAGGCTCGCTGTGTGGGGTCTCTCCCCCAACCTCTCCAGCTCTAGCCTCTCCCTGTCGGCCCAGAGGTAGGATTGTTTTCCCCATAAGAAAGGTCACTCCTGGGACATTTTGTTCCTCTCCAGAATGGAAAGTGCTGACTTTCCCTGGAGCTCCTGATTTCCTATTCATGGCCGAAGAATATCTGGCTGGGCACAGAACAGCCCTGCTCTCCCCTCCACTCCCACCCCCCGACTCCTCTCATCCAGCCGCCTTCTACACAGAGCGCTTAGAAATTGGCAAGTAGTTTTGAATTCAGGAAATTTTAGACAAAGGCACAAGCCACCCCCACCCCTGCAAAAAGAAAAACGAACAGAGGGTCCGAGCAAAGCCATAAAGGAACCTTCCCCATCTCTATACCTGCCAGGCCGTTAGTAGAGTTAGATTCTCAAGAACAGTAACCGTAGGTGATGACGTGTTCTTGACCCTCCCTGTGCTGGGTCAGAGTTAAAAGTGTCAACACCACAGAGGTGCCTCAGTGCAAAGACACCTCCAGTTTTCCACGGCCCTGTCCCCATTAGTGCTGAGGGACTACTGTCTCAGCTGGAGGCCCACTTTGGTGGACACTGACATGATCACCAGGCTTTGCTTCTGCAGCTCCTTTAGACAGATGTTGTCTGAGGCCCAGGGGGTAGGAACTAACACGCAATGCCAAGTATAAGTGTGAGTGGATCTTTGGGGAGGGGAGGACGGGTATCCTGTGGTGGACAGGCTTTTTTGGGGGGGGCGCCAGGGAAGTCCTTCTCCAGGTCTACCCAAAAACCCTGATGAGGTCTTTGTCCAGGGAATGATCTCTGTTGTGGTCCTCTTACTGGAACGTCAGGGTTTAGACTGTCAGAAAGGTAAGATGAAAATCTTGTGTTTGGGGCCATATACTGCCGGCACTGGCAGAATTCAAGGATGCTTTTGCCCACCTACTGCCAATAAGCTTTGCTTGCTGTCTACAGGTGGAAACCAGGTCTCTCTTCTCAGTATATTTCCTTCCCTACCTGTTAGTGTCAGACCTGATAACTGGCAAAAAGGGATCCTCTTACTTGTGGGATCAGCAGGGCAATTCCTGAGAAAAGCCCTCCTTCAGCCTGCCTCTCCCCACCCCACCCCCTCGAGCTGACAACCTCATGGGCTTTGTCAGCACACGGCATGAGTAATTTTAGCTGAGTTATTTCAGGCTCCTGTTCTGATCAGGGTTGAGCTGGCCCCACGCATGCCCCAGTCAGTGTTGCTCCAGAGTTGCCGGCTCCCGGGTCCCCTCCCTGAGAGAGGGGGTGGCAGGCTCATCTGCACACTGTTTCTTTAACCCTTTGAGCCCGAAGGTTTTCTGACTCCTTGCAGGTAGGGGCCAGGACTAGCCAAGAGATCTGGACCTAGCAGCTGTCTCACTCCAACCCCCTCACCAACCTCCACAATAGGGACAGGAACGAGAGTGGCACCCTCAGCCAGGTGCTTACCCCTGTGTGGTCACAGTCTGCCATCAGAAGGGCTCCCAGCCAGTGACCAGTCAGGATGCCGAAACCTGAGCCAGGCTGGGAGGATTCTCCCAGGCTTTAATCA
This sequence comes from Lutra lutra, assembly GCF_902655055.1. NCBI lineage: Eukaryota > Metazoa > Chordata > Mammalia > Carnivora > Mustelidae > Lutra > Lutra lutra. The sequence goes on along the minus strand of NC_062287.1, from coordinate 15,325,757 downwards.
GCCTCTGGGAGCTGAGCTCAGCTGGAAGGAATTCCACCTGTCTCCGGCAATTCAGAATGGCAGGCCAACTTCAGTTTTCCTCATGCTGAAGATCTTAAACTCATTTCAGACATTTTGTCATTGAACATTTCAAGATCTCCTTGAAGCGCCTGTTACGACAGCTGCTTTGTGTATTGGACATCTAGGGGTGGAAAAGTGGGTCATTTTGAGATAGTGCCCAGATTTGGGACCCGGAGTTCCTTGTAGCTGGCAATCAAATACATGAATTCCTAGGCTCTAGCTCTAATCTCCAGCCTCCAGTATGGCAGAGACTGAAGAGGCATGTATAGATCGGAGAAAGCACATGTCAACAAAGGAAAGGAAAGCCCTGCCGAGTGTCTCTGTTGTGTGTTGAAGAGAGAACAATGTGTGTGCCTGATCCTCCTGGCTCTGGCAGAAAGCTGCGTGAGTGCACCTAGCACTGGCCCAGCCTCTTTGCCTTCAGCCTCATATGCTGTGTGTTCTTTGTTTCCAGAATTCTAAGAGCGCCCAGGGTCTGGCTGGTCTTCGAAACCTTGGGAACACGGTGAGCTCTTCCCAGCCCACTTCTTTCCTCAGGCCACGCACTCCTGTCCCAGTGGGACCATCTGGCCAGAGTTCCCTTCTGGCTCCTGCGGACTCCCTGTCCTCTAGAGGCCAGTTATACTGTCCATCCTGACTGGTGGGTTTTACAGATTGGCTGGGGCACCGCCTCCCTCCTGGCCCCTAGCAGGAAGCACTGCTAAAGGGGAGTTGCCCTCTTTACTGTCAGCTGCTTTCCCGGAGCCTTATCCTGAAGGACATCCATCACTTCCCACCCACTTCTGTCCGGCTCACCCACACCCTTCTGTACACCTCACAGTCAATAACCAGCTATGTCACCTGTGCCGCCAGTGGGAGTCGGCCCCACAGCGCCCCTTTCCCTTACAGAAAGAGGAACTTGAGACTGTGGGAGTGTTCATTTCTGGGGTAGATGAGCCAGAGGGCCTCTGGTACTAGGCCCCTGACATGCCAGACAGGGCTGTGTCTTACTGAGCAGGTGATCTCTTGCAGTGCTTCATGAACTCCATTCTGCAGTGCCTGAGCAACACCCGGGAGCTGAGGGACTACTGCCTTCAGAGGCTCTACATGCGGGATCTCAGCCACAGCAGCAATGCCCACACAGCCCTCATGGAAGGTGAGGAGCCTGGCCCTGGACACTGGTTCTGCTCCACGGTTGTATCAGTAGTTGTGTGCTGTATGTGTCCCTCCTAGTCTTCTCCCTTTGGCTTCTTTTTGTTGGGATTCTAGTTTGAGTTTCTTATAGAAAATGTCTCACCTGTCCTCCACGTCCCCCTCTCTACCCTCTCCTTCCAATAGAGTTTGCAAAACTAATCCAGACCATATGGACTTCATCCCCCAATGATGTGGTGAGCCCATCTGAGTTCAAGACCCAGATCCAGAGATACGCACCACGCTTCGTTGGCTATAAGTAAGAGCCGTGCTGACATGTCCTCCCTGGGGTGGGTGCCAGCCACAGGGTGGTTCTCGGAATGAGAGCTCTTGCTCACTCTTTTCTTTGGACTCAGTCAGCAAGATGCTCAGGAGTTTCTTCGCTTTCTTCTGGATGGGCTCCACAACGAGGTGAACCGAGTGACAGTGAGGCCCAAGTCCAACCCTGAGAACCTCGATCATCTTCCGTAAGTAAGAGGAGAATGCTGTGGGGAAGAAAAACTTGGTGAGCTTGAGTGTTTGGCTGACTTCTTTGGGGGTAATAATTTGGAGAGAATCTTAAATATTAAAGATTTAGACTGATGGATCCGTAAACTTCTCATGGCATGAGCTCTGACCCAGTTGTCTCCCTCTCTCTGGTTCCTAGTGATGATGAGAAAGGACGACAGATGTGGAGGAAATATCTAGAACGGGAAGACAGTCGGATTGGGGGTAAGTGCATGAATGGGAAGAAGTCCTGCTTTCCCCTAAGCAGAGCGTGAGCATGAAAAGCTCTAACAGTCATCCTCTCAGGGGACCTTCCTTCTGCCCAGTGGCCCACGGACGGAGGCAGGAGCACTGAGAGGGCACACAGCCCAGAGAAGACGTGTGCTCCTTCTCCTGGCTTTAGCTCGGCTGTCCCATCTCTTCTGCAGATCTCTTCGTTGGGCAGCTAAAGAGCTCCCTGACGTGTACCGACTGTGGTTATTGCTCGACAGTCTTTGATCCGTTTTGGGACCTCTCACTGCCCATCGCTAAGGTACGTGCCTCTGTTGCCTCACATTGGAAGCGCCCACTCTTATCCTCTCATGGCATCGACCTCTGTGACTCGTACTCTCTGTCTCTCCCAGCGAGGTTATCCTGAGGTGACTTTAATGGACTGCATGAGGCTCTTCACCAAAGAGGACGTGCTTGACGGCGATGAAAAGCCGGTAAGTCCCCTCCCATGGGAGCGGGAACACACGCTCTGGGAGAGACCTGTCACCAGCAGATGCAGCCTGGGAGTTCCTGGACTCAGCCCACTGACTTCTCCCCCAGGTCCTCTGTAGCTCTGTTTGTCCTGTCTTGCAGACGTGCTGTCGATGCCGAGCCAGAAAACGATGTATAAAGAAGTTCTCCATCCAGAGGTTCCCAAAGATCTTGGTGCTCCGTATCCTTAAGATCCAGTCCACCATGGCAAGCTGGACTTGCCTTTACGGAGTGACTGATGACAAGGGGCTGAACTGAGGGCGAGCAGAGTAGGGAAAAGGAAACGTGGTAGACTTTCCCGGTTTGCTCTTTTGCTTCTAAGAAGTGCTTCACCCTCGTAGGACTCAGTCCTCTTTACTTTGACTACCCTTGCCACCCTCTCTTGTCCTTGACTTAATGCCAACCCCAGACCTGAAGCGGTTCTCAGAATCCAGGATACGAACCAGCAAGCTCACAACATTTGTGAATTTCCCACTAAGAGACCTGGACTTGAGAGAATTTGCCTCAGAAAACACCAGTGAGTATTTTCAGCTGGGAGGGCAGAAACAAAGCACAAGGACCTAAAATCCAGATGGGAGGCCAGGAGATGGGAGGAAGCTGCTGAAGAGTAAGTGAACAAAAGTCAGGAATAGAGGCATGAGGGAGAGGGAACGTGGGGCAAGGAATGCTTTGGGGGCCTGAAACCTTGTACTTCCTCCCCAGACCACGCTGTTTACAACCTGTACGCTGTGTCCAATCACTCTGGAACCACCATGGGTGGCCATTATACAGCCTACTGCCGGAGTCCAGTGACAGGCGAATGGCACACTTTCAATGACTCCAGGTGAGACCCAGCTCTCAGGCAGGGCTCCTGGCTGCCAGACGCCTGTACCTCACCCACCTATGTGGCTTCCCCTTTGGCCAGATGGAGGAGGTCAGAGCCAAAAGGCCACGTAATATGTCTGAGCCTGCCACCCCTTTGCAGAATTTCTAGAAGACTGCAAAAGAGATCGGCTTCCGGGGCACCTAGGGAGAGGAGCAGTGGGCCCTCACGGTCCGCCAGCCCCACCGCGTGTGTCCCGGTGGCCCCCTCTCCAGGGCGCTCTCTTGACATCCCCCCCTCTCTCCGCAGCGTCACACCCATGTCCTCCAGCCAAGTGCGCACCAGCGACGCCTATCTGCTCTTCTACGAACTGGCCAGTCCGCCCTCCCGCATGTAGCAGCGAGGAGCTACATCTCTTTCTCCCTTCCCCGTGGTGGCCCCACACCCTAAGTTTTTTTTTTTTTTTTTTTTTTTTTTTTAAGACAAAAAGGAAAAAAAAAAAAAAAAGAACCTGACGAATAAGAGAAAAATAAAGCAAAGTAACGCTGTCGAACAGGAGTTGCTGCAGCCCAGTCAGGGTCTGGAGCCGGGAGCTCCAAGCCACCTGGCGTGAAGATCGACAGGACACAGAGCCTGGAGTCGGCGTGGTGCCCCCTCGGCGTCTCTTGTTTGCAGTTTTAAGCTTGTGGTTTTTTCCCGTGTGTAATAAACAGCAGCGGTCTGTGGGGAGAAGATCCTGGTCCACTTGCTGCCCTCGCAGCCCCCAGTTCCTCCCGGGAGGACAGCGCCCTCTGGAGCCCGCTGGGAAGATCGCCGCCTGGAAGCACCGGCGCCCCAACCCGCACCTGTCTTCGCCTGGACCCCGCTCGCTGGTCCAGAAGCAAGAAAAACACTCATGAGCCAAGAGCCCTCTTAACGCTGCTAACTCCAGGGGGACAGACAAGGGGACGACTTTGGGGGGGAAAAAAGCTGATTTTGGTTTTTAAAAACCTGGGTTTTTTTTGTTTTTTTAAAATTACCATAACTAAAGTTTTCAGATGGGAGATGCTTCCTTCACACCTCTTTACAGCTGGGACATTGTGCTGGTCATTTTGTTTTTTTGTTTTGTTTTGTTTTTAGTTCTTCAAATACAGCTTTTCTAATGCTAGCCCCCAGTGGTGCTAGGTGGGTGTTGGCCAGACCCCAAGCACAGCCACAGTAGACCCAGGATCTAACAAGTTTTTTGTTTTCTTTTTTCTTTTTTTTTTTTAATGTTCTGGATGGAATCTAGTTGCCTCCAAGAATTGTGCCTTATAGCATTTGGGGACCAGGGGGTAACTTCCCCTCCCTGAGATATCCCTCAGCCTGTTCCCTTTTCCCCAGTGCCATGTTCGACCCCGCTGGGGGTAATGGGGGTCATGCCCTTAGCCCCTGGCTCGGTTCGCATTGCGATGAGGCAGAGAGGAGAGTAGGTAGAAGATTTCTTCTGGTAGTGTATCAAGTTTTTCCTGCCCACTTCCTCTAAGCCACCCCTGGTCTACTCCCCCCAGCTGTTTGAAGGATAGCACAAGCCCCTTAGCCCTAGAGCTTCTCTCACCTTTAATTTATTCCCTTTTAATGTGCTTTTTCTTCCTGACCTTCATGCCCCCAGCCCTTCTCAGAGCCTCCTAGACATAGGCCCTTTGGACCGAGTTTCTCAGGGATGCCCATGCCACCCCTCAGCCCCCCTTGGCATCGGTCTTCAGTCCTACCCCAGGAGCTGGAGCCTGGGTGTTTGGGGACATCTCGCCTCAGCTGTACGATTCTTTCCCACGGGCGTGATTTTCCCTGAGTAGTTGGACAAAACTCGGTGCTGTCACAGTAACACTGGTCAGCACCAAGGCGCGGAGCTCTGTGCATCCACATGGCTGGGCCCAGCTTGTGCCCCTTGGAGCCTGAAGCTTTCCAATGCTCCCAGAAGGAGGCCTCAGAGAAAGACGCCCCAAGTTTAACTGGCCTGACCCCCTTCCCCAGGGAAGCCCTGTGAACCTGAGCCAAAGGGCTGATGTGCACTTGTTTACTGTGTAAGCAAGAGTAGAAGAATGTCTGATGTCCAGTAAAACCTTGTACAGAATAAATAATAGCTTTGAGAAGTTGGTATGATGGCATCTTGATTTGGGAAGGGTCTGCCCCCAGGAAGCGCTCTGAGCAGATGAGTTGCCACATATTTTTACTGCTTCAGCTAGACCGCGAATTCCAAGTTCTCGAACATGCTGCCCACTGTTGAGTCTAAATTTTTCAACTCTACAAAACTCAACTGGCACACATTTTGAATGCTCTCTTCATATGGATTCACCAGTTAACAGGTTGCCACACTTGTCTCCAGATACTTGGGGACAAAACGTAGGGGCGAGGGGACACTACCACCTCTGAATACTTCAGTGTCCATCTCCCATATAAGCTCAACACCGTCTTCGCCCCTAAGAAATGCATAGCTAGCGGACGCTTTTTACCGGAACCGCCCACGGTTTAAAGGTCGGTGTTGCTCTCCCAGTTCTCCTGACACCTGGGTGCCTCTACAGGCCTAGGACGCGCACCAGCAGAGGCTGGACATAACCAGGTTTGCTCTCGGAGCAGAGTGGCTGTACCAGGATGTGGAGAAACCAAGGCTTGGCCCTTAATAAACAAGAGACTTCAATTTGCTTTATTAATACCTAGAAAGAGCCGCTTTGATGTTAAAGGTCTTATTCTCCAAAGTACTTTTGTTGTTGTTAAGATTTATTTATTTGACAGAGATCACAGTAGGTAGAGAGGCAGGCAGAGAGAGCTGGGGAGGAAGCCGGCTCCCCGCTAAGCAGAGAGCCCCGTGAGGGGCTCGATCCCGGACCCTGGGATCATGACCCAAGCCAAAGGCAGAGGCTTTAACCCACTGAGCCACCCAGGCGGCCCCAAAGTACTTTTTCCAAGGTTTAAACAGATTTAGCCCTTTAAAGAAATTGCCTCCTTGGGGCACTCAGGGATTTGACTCCTTTGGTTTTATCTTTTAGCTCTTAGTCCTATTCAGACTTTCCCTTTCTGCCGCTGATTTTAGAACTCTGGAAGCAGAAGCCTCTGCCAGTGGAGTATTTTATCGGGACTTTTCCTAGCTGCCTTCCTGCTCCAGACACTGAAAAATCAAGGCCCATCTATTCCATCTTTGAAGAGCCAGCAGTGTCTCCTGTCAGACTCACATCATGGGATGAGACAGTAGTGGGAGCATTGCTTCTGGGCATTTTCCAGAAGTGGGAAAAAATAGTGACTCGAACCCTGGGATTTCTCCCTGGCCTGCCCTGGAAGCGGCCTGACCCAAGGTAGTAGTTTCAATGTAGATGATTTCCCCCCAAACAACAAGTCAACAGGATGGTCTACAAAATGGAAACAGGTTTCTAGCAAAGTGGATGCGAGCGCCGATGGTGTAAATTGCTGCACTTCTCCCTTGGCTAGTTTTTCCCTGGATGTGGACACCACCAATGCGTTCCTGTTGTCTTCCACAGGGGAGCAGAGGACTACAGGTAATGTCTGGGCTAGAGGTCCAGCCCGCTCTACCCTTGCTCCCCACTCTCCCTTCTGTACTTAACCTGTGGCGCTTTCTCATTCCCATGGCAACAGGTCTCAGCGCTACACAGATGCCAGACACAATCTGTCCCCATGTTTCTTTATCCACCAGCTTTGCCTCCTAGCAACTGGGATTTCTGCCCCCATTCTTTGCTTGCGTTCCAACAGGCCTCCCCCTGGGGAGGAATGGGGGGGGCTCTCTCCCTGCAACTGCCCTTGTGTGACCTTGAAAAAAGAACCTCCCTCTTTCTGGGCCTTGTGCCTCATCTGCATTAAGGAGACTGGACCTTGAAGTTCTCAGCTCAAGTGTCCTCCTAAGTCACTTCTCCAAGTCCCAAGGGTAGGGGCCTTTTGTGCCTCTGGTTTCAGTTTTCTAGAGCTACTCTTAACTTTTTTAACAACCCATGCTCAGAAAATACATATTTCTTTCCATAGAGCTTTAGAGTCACCACCAAAAAGGTCACCTTGTCCATGTTCTCGTTTGGCCAGTGAGGACACAGCGCTAGAGAAGGCTGCCTCCAGCCCACTGGTTTGTCAGTGGCAGGGGCAGGACGCTTCTCTTTCCATCTGAGTACTCTGAGTACTCCGCCTTTTGGGTTTTGCAGGGTTTTCTGCAGCAAATTTTCCAACCTTGTCTCTGTTGGGAACTGAGCTGAGCAGCAGTGTAGCAAGGAAACTCCAACGCCATCCATCCACACACACCCAAAAGCAAAACCAGCACAATCTGTCACATACCTGAGCCCCAGCAGGATCTGGGCCGCGCACCTCTGAGGGCCCCGTCCTTCGTTGCTCTAGAGGCGGAAACGAGCACCCGAGGGAGCGGGAGGCAGCAGAGACTAGCATTTACAGTCGAAGCAAATTACTTAATTGCCCTGAGCCTGTTTCCTCCTCTGTAATCTGCACGTAACCATACCTACTCAGAGCTGTGTCTAAACATACTAGGTATTCAAATGTCCATGTCCCACACACACACCCACATTTTCAGGACTGCACCATCACCATCCACATTGTCTTAGTGGGTGATGCTCAGCCAACGTTTGGTTCCCCAATCCTCTCAGGATGCTTGTGCCTTCTTCTCTCCTCCGAACAACATACATTAAAGGCTCAGGAATGCAAAATGTAGCACTGCCCAAACCACAATTAGTGAAGCAGAGCCACAGAAGGGACGATCTAAACCCAAGGGATGGGCATTTCTGATTGCTTGATATTAAGCGTGGCCTGCCTCTTGGAGATCACGGAAGGTTAGCTGAGACGGGGCTTCAGTCTTCCAGGCTCCTAGGGACTAGGGGAGATCCAGAAACCAGGGGATGAGGGTCAAGGCTAGGGGTGGCAGTGAACGAGGATAGGAGGACAACGACTGACAGATTTGGGTGGGGAAGAAGAGTCAGATCCTAAGATACACCTCCGGTGCTGGCCCTCGGAACAAGGAGAAACAAGGCATTCTCCATGAGAGGACGAGCCCGGGGACTTGTCTTTAGCAGGAAGGTCACAGCATGTTCCAGGGACAATGAAGAGGCTGGTCTGGCTGGACTGGAAGTTTGAGCTAGAGAACTAGCAGGAGAGAAAGCTAGAGAGCCAGGAGTCCCAGAATGTTCCAGCCAAGCTCAGGCTGGCCTCGCCCTTCCTGGTGGCAGAAGAGAAACAGAGAGTCAAGGAGAGACAACAGTGTGTGGGGTCAGCATGGGGGAGTTACAGGAGTTACAGAACCATGCTCTCAGGAATACAGGCAGGAGCCCGAGAGAGCTCAAAACCACTGGAGAGTCACCCTAAGTTCCCCTTGCCAACAGCAAAGCCAGAGAGCAGCTTCCCACCCAGCCTCTGGAAGACCGTGCTGTGTGCTCACAAATGAGAAGACAAATAATGTCTTAGTGTCATCATGGACATACTTTTGACCTCTCAGACCTTCTAAAAGCAGTCCCCATCCAAGGGCCCAGGGAAAAAGGTGTGCCCCCCTATATAGAAGCAACACAGGGCCCCCAAGGGATGAATGGAGAAGAATCTGGGGGTGCATTTTCTCCCGAGTACAAGGACAGCTGCGTGAGAATCAGAGAATCTGTCTCCTTTGTTTCTTCTCTCCCCTCTGGGTTCCTCACTGGTTCCCACTGTTGCCAAAACGCACCGGCCCCAGTGGAGGCTGAAAGAGGTGTGTCCTCCAAAGCCTGCTTTTGGATTTCCACAGTGCTAGATTCAGCTCGTGGCTCTGCACCACACCAGCTGTGTGACCCTGGGGAAGCCTCAGTGCCGTCATTTGTGACATGGTTATGCGACCTCGTAGTGTGGCCTAGGGAGGGAAACAACGGGTAAAGCCTCTTGCCCAGGGCCGACTACGTAACGTTCTGCAAATGGTCCAGCCACAGGAAGGATGCTGCCTCCCTCGTCCTGCCCTGTCCACCTCCCCCAACTCCGTGCGAGCATGGCTAACACAAACCAGGTTAACAAGTCCTTTCTTTTCTCCCTGAGGACATCTGGGCCAGACTGGGTTTTTCCAGAGACAGTCGTCACAGAGGAAGAGGCATGAAGTGGTCTGGCTCACAGAGTGTGGGTTTTCTCTCCCGCAGCAGCAGATGGCACCAAAGGCCAGGATTCACAGCTCAGGGGGTCTGCCCCTGCCCACCCTGTACGAGGACTTGGCTCCTCTTCCTTCTTCTCTGCCTTTTCTTTGCAGGCCGAAGGGCCCCGGGGAGCAGAGGCAGCCAGCCCCTCCAGCTCCCCTAGTCACATCAGCACGGACAGAAGCAGCCCCGTGCACATCATGGGCTTCCTGGACGGGCTTAGCTCCTGGTTCTGGCCACACCTGTACACTCAAGGGGCCTCCCAAAGACCTGGGCTTGGCTACTGCCCCAGACGCGGGTGGGAGAACAGCTGGTTTTGTCCAGACCCCTCAGGGTGCCTAGGCCTAAACCCTCACACCCAGCTTCCAAGGCTCCCTCATGCCGGCGTGATCCTCCTTCCCTCCCAGCACCTCTCGGGTGCTCCCTTAATACTTTGGGTGAGGTAAGGAAAGGGGGTGTCCAGCTCTCCTGATCATACCCCCCGATGAGCACCTAGTTTCCTCTGCTGGGTGTTCTCAATCACGACCTGTGCCTTTAAGGACCGTTGCCCCGAGCCAAGCTCTTGACCTTAGCATCCTCAGCTGAGTTGGATTAAGGAACCATTTCATGCCTTTGCGAATTCCTTCTGGCTGCTTCCTTCCCCAAAGTAGCCAGTGGCCTGAACCAGTCGGCCAAGGGCGGTCTGAGAGTCCATCTAGCCTGGCAGACCCTTCCCGAAGGGAGCAGAGGCTGCCCCTCTGATAGGCAGTTTGGGATCAGGGAGTGAGCCCTTGGCAGCCTTGGGCGATCACAGGGAATCCCAGAAAGCCATGCAGAGCCTTGAGCCATGAAGGAATGCTCAGATGTCATCCTGTGTGTGGAGGCGACAGAACTGAGCAAGGTAAGGGTCACATAGGACTGCTCTCTCGAGGCCCAGATCCCTGCCTAGGGCTGGCCATGTCCGGGGGCCATGCCAGCCTGGCAGTGCGGCCACTGGCCCTCAGCCCTCCAGTCTTTCCCTTCCAGACTGAGTTCTGCAATCCTGCTTTTGAGCCTGAATTGGGGCCACCTTGCCCTCCAGCAGCCTTCCGGGAGGATGCCAGCCACAGCATCCCAGCTCCCCGGCATGGTAACCATCTCAGGGAGTGACCTGCATGGGGGCGGGGCGGGGGTGGGGGTGGACAGAGAAACCCAGGAACCGAGAACAGTATGAGGGTTGCCCAGGGAGCTCTCAATGTCCCACCCCACCCACCCACAGGCCGGCGCTCCCGAGGGCTGCAGCCAGACTGCCACTTCTCCTGGCTGTGCATCCTCCTGCTGGCCAGCCTGCTGCTCCTGCTGCTTGGGCTCCTAGTGACCGTCATTCTGGCCCGTGAGTACCTGGCCCTGCCTGGCAGGAGGGCTTGGGAATGAGAATCCATGAACCATTCTATCTGTCACCTCTGGGGAACCGGCTCCTCTGAATCCCACTCCCCCATCTTCCCACCTGCAGAGTTGCGGGCTACACCCCTGTCTGGGGCCTCTACACCACTGCCTGCCCAAGGCCTGACCCCCAGTGGGACCACCCCCCCAACCCCCACCAGCCCTTCCACCACTACCACTTCTCCGGCATCTGGGAATCCCAAAGGACAGCCGGAGGAGGCAGGCATGAGCCCCTCGCCCCAGCCCAGTGAGTACCCAGGGAAGATCTTTCTGGAGAAGAGCCCAAGATGGCAGGAGGATGGCTGGGGGAGGGGGGAGGGTAAGCGCAGGAAGGGGATCCTTGGAAATAAAAGGGTCTCACTCCTTTTGACCTCGGAACTCGAACTCTAACCTTCTTCTCTGCAGCCTGTGGGGGCCTCCTTCCTGGCCCAAGGGGCTTCTTCAGCAGCCCCAATTACCCAGACCCTTACCCACCCAACGCCCACTGCGTGTGGCATATCCAGGTGGCAGCAGACCACGCAATACAGCTCAAGATTGAGGCGCTCAGCATGGAGAGTGTGGCCTCTTGTCTTTTCGATCGCTTGGAAATCTCCCCTGAGCCTGAAGGGCCCCTCCTCAGGTGGGTGCCCTTGCCCCCAGGAGATCTCACCCCTGCTCTGCTTCACTGTCCAGAGGACAGAACCGGGGAGCAGCCATGGGAAAGGCTGGCCTGGGTGGAAACCGAGAGACCTGACCTTGGGGCCCAGCTCTGCCTCCAGCCTGCTGCATGACCTTGGGGAGGTCACTGCCACTCACTCTCTGTCAGATGGAGCTCCCACCTCTGTTGTCCATGAATAGATGCGGCCTGGACAGGGCTGTCAGGAAAGTGAGAGCTCCCTGGGAAAGGAAAGGACCCTTTTTGACCCCATCCTCCCCAGGTCAGGGCTTGAGGCAGGAGGACCACAGGGCCCAGGCAGCCTCCACTCCGGCTGGCCCTGAGTTCTGAGCCTCCGTCACCCCCAACCTGGCTCCTTGCAGAGTGTGTGGGAGGGTGCCTCCCCCCACACTGAACACCAACACCAGCCGCCTGCGGGTGGCCTTCGTCTCTGACAGCAGCGTGGAAGGATTTGGCTTCCATGCCTGGTACCAGGCTGTGGCTCCCGGCACCGGTGAGTGTTCCGCCACCCCGCCTGTGGCCGCCTCTCAAGCTTCCACTTCCCTCCCCTCCAGACACTCCCAGCCCCAGCAAAGGGGTTGGAGACTCTGGGAGGTTCTGAATCCAGACGCCCCTCCCCAGGGAGCTGTGCTCCTGACGAGTTCCCCTGTGACCAGCTCCTCTGCCTGCTGCCTGACTCAGTGTGCGATGGTTTTGCCAACTGTGCTGATGGCAGCGATGAGACCAACTGCAGTGCCAAGTTCTTGGGTACGGGCCCCGCCAGGCGCAGGGCGGGTACTGTCTATGGGCATCCGACCCGGGTTCGGCCAGGACTCCCCAGCTCTGGCCCAGCCCCAGACTTGCCCGGATATTCTCCTGGCCCAGAAGCTACTTCCTTGTGGGACTGGCCCAGGTGCTCCCCTGTGGTCCCCGACAGGCCAGCGGGCCAAGGCCCAGACCTGGCAGACTCCTGAGCCCCTCCTCCCCTCTGCAGGGTGCGGGGGGAATCTGACTGGGCTCCAGGGCACTTTCTCTGCCCCGGGCGACCTGCAGAGCTACCCTCACCAGCAGGTAAGGGAGTGGGGCAGACACACACGGGTTAGTGTGACCTGGAACAGTGTGGGAGGTGCTGCCCGGCTCTTGGGAAGGTCAGAGTTCCAACAGGCAGCAAGGTGGGGCAGTCCTTAGTGCTTACTGGTAGCTCCACTGATGCACAGAGCTTGGTGGGCTGCCCCCTCCCGCACCCTGCCCAGCCTGCTGCAGAGAGAAAACCCTTCTGGAGCCCTGCCTGGATGCCCAGAGCGGGACAGGAGAAGGAGCCCTGACCCCCTCCCTCCATACTCTCCCCCAGCTCTGCACCTGGCACATCTCCGCTCCCGCGGGACACGGCCTAGAGCTGCGCTTCCACAACTTTAGCCTGCAAGCCCAGGAAGAGTGCAAGCTGGACTACGTGGCCGTGTATGAGGCCAGCAACACGGGGGCCCTTGGCCTCCTGGGCAGGTAGCTGCCCAAGCAGGAGCCCCAGAGAAATTCCATCCTCCGCGGTCTGATGGTCAAGGCCTCCCGGAGATTCACCCTGCCCTCTCCCTGGCTGCCAGTTCCTTCTGTTCTAAGCCAGAGGTCTCTCTACTGTCACCCTAGGAAGAGGCTTGTCCTTCCTCAGTCCAAAGCCTTTGTTCAGCTTTGCCCCTGTGCAGAAGGTCATTTCCTAGTACCCTCCCTGCCCGGTTCTCCTGCCCCGTGCGGCCTACTCCCACTTCCCCTCAAAACCCTCACTGGTGTTTCCCATCTCTGACTGGCTCAAGTTCAAGCAGTTTGCTTAATTCTTTGCCAACCGAATAAGTGTGTCTTTCTCCCAGGCCGTAAATGCCATGTGTCCCATCCCCTCAGGCCCACCCCTGAGCATCAGCGGGAGGGAGGCCAGCGGGAACAGCCTGGGTGGGCCAAGGGCTCTCTGCCCAGGCACGCTCTCTGCCTCGGGCAGGTTCTGCGGAGCAGAGCCTCCGCCTCGCCTCATCTCCTCACACCAGCAGCTGGTGGTGCTCTTCAGGACAGACCGCGGCATCAGCACCGGGGGCTTCTCTGCCACCTACCGGGCCCTCAATAGCACTGAGAGTAGGTGCCCCTGGGGGAGCGGATGTGGGCAGTGGAGGCACCTCCGGGAGAACTCGGAAAGCCTCCAAACCCGGTTAGGGGACCGCGAAGGTAGTATGGGGGCACAGGCCTATCCCAGGGCACTGCTGTGCCCCCTATGCCTGCAGATCCCTGTGGCCCCAGAGAGTTCTCCTGCCGCGATGGAGAGTGTAAGAGTCTGCAGTGGACGTGTGACACGTGGAGACACTGCCTGGACAGTGGTGATGACAGCTGCAGCAGCCCCTTGTTCCCACCCCCAGGTGAGGAGCCCCCTCCCCCCAGAGCACCGTGGTGGGGGGACAGGAGGCCGGAGCAGGCTGGGGGCCCATTCATAAAAACCCCACTGGCACATTTCATCACAGCCCACCTATGTTCTCCCCGATGGGGAGACTCTGCAGAGTCTGGGGAGGGATTCTCCCCCTGGGGTGGCAACGGTACCTGACACCACCCCCAAGGGAAGTGGAGATCTGGGAGTCAATGATGGGGGCTTCAAGAACCAGCCCAGCCTGGTCACACAGAGAACCCCTCTACACAGTCCACCTCGGAGAGGAAGGTGAGGGGCGCCTGGCTGGCTCAGTCAGTAGAGTATGTGACTCTTGATATTGGGTTCATGAGTTCAAGCCCCACATTGGGTGTGGAGCCTACTTTTAAAAAAAGAGGATGATGAGGATGATGATGAAGTCAAGAGCAGGGGAGTTCCTTCCAGATGCCAGCAGTCCCTGCCAATGTCAGTGCCCAGTGCTCCCGAGATCAGAGAGACTCCTGCATGATGCCCAGGGCTGACGAAGGGTGTTTGGGCGGGCTCTTGAGGATAACAGGCACCCATGATGTGGGCAAAGCATGTCTCCATGTTATCTCCTTTGAGTCCCACAACAATGCCCAAATGACCCAGAGAGAGCATTTAGGTGACTTGCCCCAGGTCGCCAGCCCGTGTACCCCCTCCTGTGATTCTCTTACAGAGCTGGCTTGTGAGCCCGTCCAGGTGGAGATGTGCACTGGCCTGAGCTACAACACCACGGCCTTCCCGAACATCTGGGTGGGCATGGCCACCCAGGAGGAGGTGGTGGAGATCCTCAGAGGTTATAAGGTGCTCTGGGCAGAGATTAGCAGGGACCCCCAGGAAGTGGAGGGAGCCTAGGGGGTGGGGTGCCTGAGGGCTGGTTTCCTCCTTCCACAGAGCCTGACAAGTCTGCCCTGCTATCAGAGTTTCCGGAGGCTTCTCTGCGGACTGCTTGTGCCCCACTGCACTCCCATAGGCAGTGTCCTTCCCCCCTGCCGCTCTGTCTGCCAGGAGGCTGAGCGCCAGTGCCAGTCTGGCCTGGCTCTACTGGGTACCCCCTGGCCTTTCAACTGCAACAGGCTGCCCGAGGCGGCTGGCCTGGAGGCCTGTGCCCAGCCCTGACCCCAGGCCGGGCCCCTGCCCCTCTGCCCACCTGTCCACCTCTGCCGATCAGGCTGGGCAGGCATGGGACAAAGGAAGGAGGACCAGCCTTGGACTCTGGCCAACCTCTCTGGAGCCTCCCAGGGAAGGCAAGAGGAGTCGTCGGCAGGGCTAATGGAAGCTTCTCTGTCCTGTTCCTTGCCCCCAGCTCCACACGGTGCCATTAACTGTGAGGACCGCCTCGCACCAAACCTCTGACCCCGATTTCCAATCTCCGGCCTTGCCCTCTCTGGAGATGTACTTTTTCAGGTTCTCCACCAGCTGCCTTCTGACTCTTTCATTTATTCAACAAAAAGTATCGAGGGCCTAGTAATGCGGCAGGCCCTGTTGTGAGTCCTGGGGATCCAGTTGTCCGTCTGCCTCTAGAACTCTCCCCCCTCGGTTCTCAGCTTCTGTTCACCACCACCACCACGAGTCTTGGCCTTGGTCTCTGTCACCGCACCATCTCTCCTTCTGGCCTTGGAGCAGTGGGTGCCTGGACTGTCTGTCGGAGTGTCTGTGGTGCACAGCTCTGCCTCCCTGTGCCCAGCTAAGACTCCCTCCGCCTCCTTTCTCCCCCAAACCTTGGTCGGCAGCCAGGCGACACCACGAGTTATTTCCCTATTTCCCGGCCGGGAGCTCTTGGCCCCTAAACAACTGGTTTCCTCTTGGAGTCTGGGAGGAGCAGAGCGGAGCCGGCAGGGAGTGAACCCGGACCAGGGCAGGGGACGCCTGTCGGGGGAGAAGCACAGGGGCGGGGCAGGGGTCAGCTGGAGGGACCCAAGTAGCCAGCGCCCCCAGGAGGCCCCGGGAGACGGGAGGGGGTGAGTGTGGTGGAGGGCGGGAGGGGGGTGGGGACGGGAGGGCCACAGGGTGGAGTGGGGTGAGGGGAGCGGCCGGCCTCTCCTGTCCCCTCACCTCCGGCTCCCTCCGGGTCCTCGGCTCTGGGGGAAGCCCCTCCTTCGTCCCCCCGCGGCCGCTCAGCCTCAGGCCCGTGGCAGTGGGGTGGGGACCCACCCGGCCGCCTCGGGGGCGGGGAGAGAGGCCGGTGCCGGGATTCTGGGTCCCGACTCCCGTCCCGCCTGGCCCGCAGACTTTGAGGACCCCGGCGGCCGGAGTCCCCGTGCCAGCGCCATGAGGCCGCTCGTCGCCCTGCTGCTCCTGGGCCTGGCGGCCGGCTCGCCCCCGCTGGACGACAACAAGATCCCCAGCCTGTGCCCGGGGCACCCCGGCCTTCCCGGCACGCCGGGCCACCACGGCAGCCAGGGCCTGCCCGGCCGCGACGGCCGCGACGGCCGCGACGGCGCGCCCGGGGCTCCGGGAGAGAAAGGCGAGGGCGGGAGTCCGGGTAAGAAGGCGGCCGGGTCGCCGTCCACGGGGCGGTCCGCGCTCGCCCGGCCGAGGGTCGGGACTCGGGGTCCCGCCAGGGGGCGCCGCCGGGCTCAGGAAACGGGGCTCGGGGAGGGTGACGCAGCGCGTGGCGGCCGGTACTCCGGTGACCCTCTCCTGCGGGCGGCGGGGCCCGGGGAGCTGGCGGCAGGGTGGCCCTCGCCCAGGAAGCGGCGTCCGGGAGCCCCAGGCAGGGTGGGGAGGGTGCCGAGCGGCGCCCCCGACACCCCCGGCTACGGGGTGGGGGGTTGGGCACCGCTGCCACACTCGTCCTAACCGCGCCCCGCACTCCCGCAGGACTGCCGGGGCCCCGAGGGGAGCCCGGGCCGCGAGGAGAGGCGGGACCCGTGGGAGCCACCGGGCCTGCGGGCGAGTGCTCTGTGCCTCCGCGCTCCGCCTTCAGCGCCAAGCGCTCCGAGAGCCGGGTGCCTCCGCCGTCGGACGCGCCCCTACCCTTCGACCGCGTGCTGGTGAACGAGCAGGGACATTACGACGCCACCACCGGCAAGTTCACCTGCCAGGTGCCCGGGGTCTACTACTTCGCGGTCCATGCCACTGTCTACCGGGCTAGCCTGCAGTTCGATCTGGTCAAGAATGGCGAGTCCATCGCCTCTTTCTTCCAGTTTTTTGGGGGGTGGCCCAAACCAGCCTCGCTCTCCGGGGGCGCCATGGTAAGGCTGGAGCCAGAGGACCAGGTGTGGGTGCAGGTGGGTGTGGGTGATTACATTGGCATCTATGCCAGCATCAAGACAGACAGCACCTTCTCGGGGTTTCTGGTGTATTCTGACTGGCACAACTCCCCTGTCTTTGCTTGACACCCACTGGAAAGTGAGCTCAAGCTCTCTCACTCCTGGCAAGGAGGGTATGACACTGACAGCCACATCATCTGGGAGGGCTGGCCCCCCCCTTGGGATGTTGTGAAGGACTCCTTCCTGCTGCTGGCAGAGAACGGGGACAGAGGCTGTCTGAGATCAGGGCTGGCAGTGTGGTGCATTGGCTGGATTTCTGCCCAAAACCAAAGGAGCGCTCTGTGCTGGCAGGTGTGGGTCCCCCAGTTGCTCTGGCCCAGGACCCCAGAGGTGGGGTGCCCTCTTCCTGGTGCGCTGCTTCTCTGGGTTCTCCCTTGTCCCTCCTATGCCTGGACCCTTTTCTCAGAGATTATTCAATAAGTCAAATAAAACAAAACAAAAACAACCTAGTGGCTCAGCCTTTCTTCATTGTGGTGGGGATGCCCTGGTGATGAGGATGGGGAGGAGAGAGGGAGTGATGGGGAAGAGGTGCAAGGTGGTGTCCAGACAGAAGGAAGGGCTCTTGGGCTGGATGAGCCATGGGTCAGGAGATACAGGGCCAGGTGAATGAGAAGCCGCTCCATAGAGCTGTCCCCTGAGTTGTGTTGGTTGTGAACAGGAGTGCTGGGCTGGAGAGGGTGCCTTTCTGGCATGGGGCTCTGGCCAGCTTTTTCTGACTCAAAGATGTCATATGAACTGGGCGGGGGCTACCTTCGCCACACACTACCCTGATCAACAAAAAGGATCCCCGTGTGTGCATTTGTGACCGCTCTGGCTGCCTGCCTGGTCTCTAGATGACTGGAAAGTCATTTCTCTGTCCCCCCATGCCAGGGAAGTGGTGTGTTCCTGGGCGGCTAGAGATAAGTAGTTTCTGAGCTGACCACAAGAGGGCGTCCCAACTCCAGAATGCAGCGATGATCCTGGAGCGCTTGAGCTCAAGGCTGCTAGGGTACTTAGGGAGAGGACGGCTGTTGAGGTCTGCCAATGTAATTCCAGATGGGGGTACAGGAAAAGGGGGTCCTTTGCTCCCAGCTCAGGAAGTTTATCTTCTCTCATAAAATGTTTATCCTCACATTAAACAGAGACTGGATGGAGCAGAACCTCCCCTTGCTCACCTCCCTCTCTAGGGCTTGGGGGAGGGGGAGAAAAGCCCTCCCCAGGCCTCCCAGTTCCAAGATGGATGTGGTGAAACCGCCCCCGCCCCCCACCGCGCTGGGCATAGCCTGGGTGGGCCGCGCCACTAAGTCTGAGGGTAGCCACAAAGCCCCTTCAAGGTTCCCCTCCTCTGACCTTCAGGAGCCAGCCCCAGCCCCACCCCCATCCCAATGACTAACAAGCCAGGGCTTGCCAGACCCACAATCAGTTCAGCCTCTCAACCCCAGAGAATGTGGAGGGGCCTCTTCTCAGTTTCTTTCTAACCTACCCTTCCTCCACACCCCCGTCCACCCGCCCCCCAAGCCCGCCACCCCCGCTCCCGCTAACCACCCAACAGCTTCCAGAAGGCTGCCCTGGCATTATGCTCCTAGATTTAACATACAATTATGCGGGAGTGCCCCCCCTCCTTCTTGCTGGGCCTGTGAGGGCAGATATGAACATGGGGACTGGGATTGGGTCCTGGACTTCAGCTCCCAGCTCTCCGCCAGGAGGCCTCACAGCCCCACTCCAGCCCAAGGGACACAAAGACAAGCACCAGGCTCCTCCAGGGACTGGACGGTAGACTGGAGTCCAGGCAGCAGGAACCCCAAATTCCCTTCTGGGAAGAGCGGCACTAGAGAAGCTGGGAAGCCTACTCAAGGCATGGGAATGTTCCCACACCTCTCTACCAGGGCTTCATTCTGGAAAGAGTAAAAAAGACTGGGAGGACTTTCCCAAAAGCCAGGTATGTGAGGGCACAAATTGGAGGGGGCAGAAGCTAATCCAGCAACACCTGGCATGGGCTCTCTCCAAGGTACAGTCCTCACATCCTCTATCTCCTCCCCCACCAGGTCCCCTACAGACCATAGTGACTCCAGCAGGACTGAAAGACCCTGCTGCAGCCCCACTTAGTCTGACCAGCTGATCACCCCTGTAAGGATGCACACAGATGCCATCAGAGCTGTCAAGAGAAATTTATTCACCAGAAATTGGGCCGGACAGACCCATCTGGGTCAGACAGACCCATGAGGGAGCTGCATACTCCTAGGTTGGCCCCTTCCATATTTGGACCCTAGTGAAATGTGCAGTCTGCCCTCCCCAGTGCCAGGGAGAGACAAACAGAAGGGGAATGCCATTGTTCTCTGTGATGTGGGGAGTGAAAGGGGTAGAAGTAGAAATCTGGTTATCCCTTCTGAGGCTCCCAGTGGAGCTGGGGTGCCAGAGGGTAACATGGTCCCAAAGCCGGGTGCAGACACCCCCCCCAGGGGTAAACTCTTGATCCTAACTGTTGGATCAGGTTGGGAGGGAGCCTCATAAGATCAAGATTGGCAGAAGTGGTCACGCTAAGTGCACCTGAGAGATACTATCCCCAAGGCCCACCAGTGCACAGGTGCTCTGGCTGAAAGCAAAGGTTCAAGTTCATTCCAAGGCCCTTGTGTTACCAAAACATCTGAAGGACAGTGATGTGTTGTGGCTGCAGAAGCTGGGGAGGAAATGGGGAGGGGTCAGGGAGAGGACCTGCAAATCCCCAACAGAAACACCAGAAGTAGAAGGGGAGCCCCAGAGGCTGGCATCTGGATGGGCCCTGGCAAGCTAGAGGGGGCTCCACAGCAGTCTCAGGGCCTTGCACAGTGACACACTCACCACCTCTGGCATCACACAGGGGTGCACTGGGTGAGAAAAAGCTGTTACCCTGCCCCACCCAGCTCACAGTCTTCCAGAATAGCCTATCTCCATGTCCTGGACGTATGGCTTGGAGGCTCGGCGTGACGGCCATGGGGGCAGGAGGGAATTCAGGCCAGGAACCAAGAGGTCAGGTGTGAAAGCTGTCCTAGCGCAGGTGGCTCATGGAGCACAGCAGAGCGGGCAGGCAGGGAAGGAGGCTTCAGAGGTAGACATTGAGGGTCTGCAGAATGCCCCGGCGGCAGAGTGGGCAGTTGCGGTGATAGACAGGGTGGCGCATGAGGATCTCAGTGCAAGCCTGGCACAGGCACAGGTGCCGACAGGGCAGAAGCAGCACCGTCTTGCTCTGGTCCTGGCAGATGACACATTTCTTCCGCTCCTCCTGCTCCTTGAGCAACTTCCATGGGTCTTGCCCCGCGACAGACTCTTCCTCGTTGAGCCTCTCCCGGCCGCGAGCAGCTGTTGCTCTGGCCGTCCTGACCTCTTCTGCCTCTTCTGCCTCTGATCTGGGCCCTGCTTCGGGAAGAATGTCCTGTCGCCAGGTCCTGGTTGAGGGCACCCTCCTAGGGCCACCCTGAGGGGCCCCAGGAGCCCCTCCCCGGTTTGGCCAGGTGGCCAGCTGCAGGCTGCGGCTCCAGACTCGGCGCCAGGCCTCCAAGTCCAGTGCTAGGCGAGACAGCCGCACCACATCCTCTCGGAGCCGGTGGTAGGACGGCCGGGCGTGGAGCTGACTGAGTGCCCGGGTGGCCAGTCTCAGGGTGAGGTCCGGGTGCAACACAGTCACCATCACAGCCAGCACGCAAGCCAGCAGCACCAGGCCGGTGACGTTGACAAGCACGAAGCTGGCCAGGAGACGGGCAGCTGACGCTAGGAGCTCCAGTGCTAGCTGGCAGGGGGTCCAGAGGAGGATGGCCATGGCCACGGCACTGCTGGAAATGTGGGCTAGGAAGGCAGCTACAACGTCCGTCATCCTCCACAGCGGTCCCATCACTGCATCCCACAGGGCCAGCATCAGGGAGAAAAAGTTCTGAGTGCCAATGAGGCAGATGTTCACCAGGCTGTTGATCACGTAGGCCACTAGGCTCATGGCAATGGCACAGATGTCACAGGCCTGGCGCAGCAAAGCATGGCCATTGGAGACCACATTGAGGACACCTCGGTGCAGTATCTCCCGGCTCCTCAGTGCCCCGTGAGAGGCCAGGTGCCCCAGGAGCTTTAAGCTCTCCAGGCCAGAGCAGCAGCTGTACAGCAGGGTACATAAGGCCTGCAACCCCCCAAAGGTGAACCGCACCAAGGCTTCAATCAAGGCCAGCAATGAAAGCAGGACTCCGCGGCCCAAGTGCAAAAGACTAGTCAGTACCGTGTGTGGCAGGTTGTAGATGAAGGCCAGGAGCCAGGCCAGGGAAGCCAGGAGGGAGGACACCAGCAGGAAGTTGAGGTCCAACACCAAGGTCAGCAGGTCCAGCACAAGGCCCACCCCATTCACTATCAGGTACACAGCCTCCATGATAGGGCTGTGGAGGTTAATCCAAAAGGAAGTCTGGCTCCAGGTTGAGGGGGGTGTCAAGGCTGATAATATTGGGGGGCGTCGGGGATCAATTTGGAAGGGAAGTGAGCAGTCTCCAAGCCAGGGAGAACCAAGAATCTGAGGAAGAAGTGGGTTAGAGCGGGGTGGAGTCTCAGTGGAGGGAAAAGGGGCCAGGTGCCGGTCCACGAGTCCCGGTTTTGAAGTCGGGCTGTCTGGGAAGGAAGAGGCCAAACATCTCTAAAGTGAGGTAAGCCCGGGCTGGAGGAGAGAGCTCAGCTTTGGAGGCTTGGTGGTGGCGAACCACGACCGGGCAGTGGGTCAGACCGAGAGGAGACCGGGAACGGATGGTTTCGGGCCGGGGCCGGGTGGGGGCGGCGCAGGCTGGGCGCGGGCTCGCGGTCCAGCTACGCAGGTACCCCTGTCCCCGCCCGGCCCCCGTCCTCTGGGCTCGCGGCGCTTTGCGTCCAAAGGGGTAGTGGGAAAGGGCGTCAGCCTCAGCAAACCCCAAACGCGGCCTCTACTCCGCTGGGCGCCGCCATCTTGTGTGCGAAGGGGTGGGGCAAAAATCGTGACGAGAGGGCGGGACGATGAGCTACGGCCAATCGTTGAGAAGAAACCGCAGGAAACATCGAACACTCATTGGTCCGTTTGAACCGCGCCCAAATGTATTTACTCTCTCCAAAGGGAAGAACGGAGACAGATTGAAATCCCCGCCCCTTTGAGGCGGCGATTGGTCAGTTGACGCGCAGAAGCCGACTAGGCCCTCCTCC
This sequence comes from Lutra lutra, assembly GCF_902655055.1. NCBI lineage: Eukaryota > Metazoa > Chordata > Mammalia > Carnivora > Mustelidae > Lutra > Lutra lutra. The sequence goes on along the minus strand of NC_062287.1, from coordinate 15,303,514 downwards.
TAGCCCCGCCCCAAACAGAGCAGGAGTTTGGACTGGGCCAAATGCCAGTGCTGTTCTTTCTCCTGGCTCCGGGTCGGGTCGTGAACTTTTTAGGTGAGAGTCTCAGGTTACTGCCTCTGAGCTGGGCTCCGGGATTGCACCGCCTCCACACCCTCCGCAGACTTCTGTCTATCCATTCGTCCTCCTCCGTTCATTCATTTAGTCTATTATTTATTGAGTTACTGCAGATACGTTGGGGATACAAAAAATGTTTCAGAGGGTGTGCCCTCACGCCGGTCACAAGGGGAAGCACATTGTCACAGGGGATTCCCAAGATGCTGTTCCAGACTGTTTCCTTCAGCGTCATCAGCTTTTCTCGGCATCTTCAAGAGATTATCTCATTGTCATTATGACAAGGAGCCCGCAGACCAGAAATAGCTCACCCTCCTTCACTAGTCCCTATTAATTTGTTTACTTGAACATTCTAGTTCCATATCTACCCCTGGGTGGCTCTAGATTCCTCAATAAGCTATCTTTTCCTTCAATATTCAAAATATATTTGAGACCCCATCCCAAATCTGCTGGGAAACCTGGTGTTCTCTACTAATGCCAAGGATACCTGAGGATCTCATCCTTCCCCCTTTGTTTCAATTAACCCCTTGCTTCAATGCTTCATTTCCATCCTGGCCTGGACTCCCCGACTTTGCCCACCTAATCCCAAATGCTGCCTTAATCCCTCACCCCCCAATGCCCCACTGATACGAAGCTGAGTTATGCAGCAAGCCTTTAATGAGCTGTGGCGGTCCCACCAGGGGTGACAGCACAGTGCAGAGCAAGGACTGCAATTTCTTTCTTTCTTTCTTTCTTTCTTTCTTTCTTTCTTTCTTCTTTTCTTTTCTTTCTTTCTTTTTAACTTTATTTATTTGACAGACAGAGATCACAAGTAATCAGAGCAGCAGGCAGAGAGAGAGGGGGAAGCAGGCTCCTTGCTGAGCAGAGATCCCAATGTGGGGCTTGATCCCAGGACCCTGAGATCATGACCTGAGCCAAAGGCAGAGGCTTAAACCACTGAGCCACCCAGGTGCCCCAAGGACTGCAGTTTCTAAAACTCTACTGGTTTTGCCCCAGCCTCTCTCTCACACCTGTCAGGCCCCAACTTAATATTTTCTCTGAGATGTGTTTTTCCTTCCTCTTCCTCTTCCTCTTGGGTTTTCCCCTCCCTTTCTGTAGCCATCAGACTCCCAACTTCCTATTTTGTTATATGATTTTACAGTATACTCTGTCTCTACCCCCAAGCCAAGCTAAGCTCTAACCACAAAATGCTAATCTCTCTAAACAAAGGAGAATAATGTAAGGATTTGTATTAGCCTCCTGCTCAGGGCATGGTCTGTTTCCGTTATTGATGCTGATGCTTTTATTGTCCAACTGTGCCTTTTCCCCCAGTTTCAAATCTTGGCGAATACACCCACCTCTCATTCAAGATATTTGATCTCCCCACCTGGAACCTGTTCTATTCAGAAATGTTAGCTGTTCAGTGAACACCTCCTGGGTTCCTAGTCTGTCTTCCTGTAGCACCTCCTGTCAGTGGCCACTTCCTCCCCCCGGGGTCCCTGGACATTACCCTCTCCTGTATCCTTTCATGGCCCCTCTCTACTCCCTATATGACGATTTCTGAATCTGTGCCTTCAGCCCAGCTCTTGAAAAGTTTAGGTTGCAACCATTTCCTGGACACAGCGCCTGGATATCGCACTGGTGCTTCAAATTCAGCATGTCCGGGGCACCTGGGTGGCTCAGTCAGTTAAACGTCTGCGTTGGGCTGGGATCGTGATCTCAGGTCCTGGGATTGAAACTCTCGTGGGGCTCCCTGCTCCGTGGGGAAAATGCTTCTCCCTCTCCCTCTGCCTGCGGCCACTGCACCCCCCGCCACTTGTGCTTTCTCTCTGTTAAATAAATATGTAAGAATCTTTAAAAAAATTTTTTTTTAGAAAACAAACCAACTCCACATGTCCAAAATCAAACTCAGAAAACTTGCTGTGCCTACACTGTGTGCAGTTAACCAGCCAGCTTTCCACAGCAAGAAAGATCTTCTTGAAATGGGCAGGATCTTCTAAAATAGTATTTCTATTAGTTTGAGACCAGAACTTCCCCTCTGAGTGATCTGAGACTCACCAAAGCCACTTTGAATGAGCTATAAGTTTGACATCCAGCCACTCAGCTATGGGCAGGCAGAGGTGATGTGGGGCCACAATTCTTGTGACAAATGATTTGCTGTCTTACAAAATGCTCTTCATTCTTTTTTTTTTTAGATTTTTTTTTTAAATTTATTTATTTGACAGACAGATCACAAGTAGGCAGAGAGGCAGGCAGAGAGAGAGGAGGAAGCAGGCTCCCAGCTGAGCAGAGAGCCCCACATGCGGGGCTCAATCCCAAGACCCTGGGATCATGACCTGAGCCGAAGGCAGAGGCTTTAACCCACTGAGCCACCCAGGCACCCCAATGCTCTTCATTCTTAAGCTGAAAAGGACATGTGAACACAATGCAAAAGAAGCACTGGGGATGACACCCCCCTTTGAAAAAGCCAACATACTTCCCCATGTAGCAGGATTATAAACCAACCATTCCCCTTGAGTTGACCATGGAAATGGGGGTTGGCCTTGAAGTCAAGTGGTATCGCTACTAACTTGATAACATGTCTTTCTCCTCCAGGACTGTGTTTCAGATAAGAGCCTTTTCAAACCCACAGTTGCCAAAGCGGGGGTCATCATCTATTCGGAGGCTGGAGAGAGAAGACGAGAATGTTGATGGAAAAGAGCCGACACCAAATGAACGTAAGGAAGGAGTTCAAGTTGCTTACTAGTGTGAGTTGCAGTGATGGAGAAGAGGGTCTGCAGCCAGTTCCTAAGAAAACCGAATGCCTAGAGGTACTCTCTATCCTTGCAGAATTTTATAATGGAATTTGGAATGAGGAGTGGGGGGAACCAAAGTTTTCCAGCACCGGCCCCCAGGTTTCTGCTTTCTGCTGTGGTGCTAAGTTAGGGATTTTGTTTTGCTCAGTGAGAGATGCTCACAGGGACAATAAAAGGGGCTTTTAGAGATGGGGGTCAAACCATGAAAGCACGTCTGAATCAGGGGTCTTGCTTGTGGTATTATGTGTACTTTCCCCCTCCCCGCTGGTGTCCCATCAAGCACTCAGTATAATCTATATTACCTCTATGGTTTTTAGAGATGGATTTTTTTCTCTTTTTCATCTAATCTTGCTTTTGACTGACACACATCATCTTACAGCGTCCCAAAGTCAAAACTATGTTAAAAGGTACATTCGTAGGTTTGTTTTCATTCTGCCCCTGTTTGCCCAGTTCCCTCCCAGCACCAGCTAAGGGCTCTGCAGATCACCAACGTATCAAAAAATGTTTTCCTTGTCACTGGCCTGGTCAAACTCATAACCCTAAACATCGGCTCAGCTGATGATGCCGTTCACGCCCAGAAAAGCCCTCTTCTGCATCTCATAATGTCCTGAAGACATGAGGTGAGTGTATACAAATGCCACAGACAAAACTCCTGAATTTTCATGTAAGGGAGGGTTTGAGTAGCTGTAGTGCTTGCATAAGAAATACATTTATTACCTAGTCAAATCCTCTTGCTTTTCTTCTTGTTCTAATTTATGGTTCCAGAAGTACTCAGAAAATAATGCACTAGCTGAGGAACATTTGTAATATTAAATCAGATTTTTTAAAATGTGTATATATGTAATCTACATGAAACACATACTTTTTTAATGGGTTTTAGCTCTGTTTTGACATAAGGAAAGGACTGAAAAAAAAAAGCACCCCATAATTTTAGGCATTGATTTAAGACATTGTTGGGGGTGGGACGCCTTGGTGGGTCAGTCGGTTAAGCATCTTTTTTTTTTTAAGATTTTATTTATTTATTTGACAGAGATCACAAGTAGGCAGAGAGGCAGTCAGAGAGGGAGGGGTGGGAGGAAGCATGCCCCCTGCTGAGCAGAGAGCCCATGCGGCTCTCAATCCCAGGACCCTGGGATCGTGACCTGAGGGATCATGACCTGAGCTAAAGGCAGAGGCTTTAACCCACTGAGTCACGCAGGTGCCCATCTGACTCTTGATCTCAGCTCAGGTCTTGATCTCAGGGTCATGAGTTCAAGCCCCATGTTGGGCTCCATGCTGGGTGTGAAACCTACTTAATTAAAAAAAAAAAAAGCGTTGTTGAGGGCAGTCAATGATGACAAGACTATCATGGTTAACAAAGGTAAGGGGGAATAAGGTCATTTTTTGGACCAAAAATCCAGAAGCATTTTTGTGCCGTGGCACATAGTTGAACTCGTTACTAGACCTCAGCTCAGTTTGTGCTGACATGGTGGCATTCAGAACAATAGAAAGATCATATACACTGTTTTCTGTATCTGCCCAAAGAGGAAACATCTTGGAAAGACACACATCACATTTGGCCTTCCTCCCTCTCTGGGACACACGATGGGAATGCCGGCTAGGTGCTGTTAAAACAGTAGATTTAATGTAGATGAGATATCAAAAGAGCTTGAAGAGTTAAGCAAAACAACAGAAGATTCTCAAATAAAGAGAAAATTATGGTCTCGTGGAAAATGAAATGACTCTTCAATAGGCACTATTTGCAGACATCTGAGATGGGCTGTTGCATAATATTAAAAATACTGAGGGACACCTGGGTGGCTCCATCAGGCGTCCAACTCTTGATTTTGACTCAGGTCTGATCTCAGGGTGCTGAGATCAAGTCCGGCTTTGTGCTGGGCATGGAGCCTGCTTAAGATTCTCAGTCTCAGGGTGCCTGGGTGGCTCAGTGGGTTAAAGCCTTTGCCTTCGGCTCAGGTCATGATCCCAGGGTCCTGGGATCGAGCCCCGCATAGGGCTCTCTGCTCAGCGGGGAGTCGGCTTCCTCTTCTCCCCTGCCCCTCCCCTTGCTTGTGTTCTCTCTCGCTCTCTCTCTCTCAAAATCGTGAAAAAAAATAATATTCTACTCTCTGGATGTACTTCCCCGTTTATCCATTGTACTGCTAAAGGACATCTCAGTTGCTGTGAGTTTTAGCAGGAATGAATAAAGCTGCTGTGCACATCCGTGCACATGTTTTTGCGCAGACAGAATTTTTCAGCTCATTTGGGTAAATACCAAGGAGAACGATTGCTTGATCATACAGTAAAGAGTATGTTTCGTTTTGTAAGAAATCGCCAACTGTTTTCCAAAGTGAGCGCACCATTCTGCATTCCCATCCGCCGTGAATGAGAGTTCCTGTCACTCTCCATCCTCACCAGCATCTGGTGTGTTTGGTGTTCAGAAATTTAGCCATTAGAAATGGATGTGTAGGAGCGTCTCACTGCTGCTTTAATTAGCAATTCCCCAATGACAAATGATGTTGATATCTTTTCATATGGGTATTTGCTATCTGTATTTCTTGCTTTTTTAAAGATTTTACTTATTTAGTTAATTAGTTATTTATTTAGAGAGAGCGAGCAGTGCGAGGGGCAGAGGGAGAGGAAGAGAATCTCAAGCAAACTCCGTGCTGAGCACGGAGCCCAGTGTGAAGCTCGATCCCCTGACCCCAAAGACCGTGACCTGAGCTGAAACCAGGAGTCAGATGCTTAAGCCACTGAGCTAACCAGGAGCCCCTAGATACTAGTTCTTTATTAGATATGTGTTTTGCAAATATTTTCTCCCTGTCTGTCGCTTGTCTTCAGTCTCTCAACAGTGTCTTCCACAAAACAGAAGTTTTTAATTTTAACAAAGTCCGACTTACCAATTTTTTTCTTTCATGGGTCATGCTACAAAGTCATGCCAAACGCAAGATCACTTTGATTCTCTCCTATGCCATCTAGAAGTTTTATAGTTTAACATTTTACACTTAGGTCTATGAGATTAATTTTTGTGAACCATGGGAGGTTTGTGTCTAGATTAATTCTTTTGCATGTAACTATGTAGTAGTTGTTTTACTTCTTGAGAGATTAAATAACTTCTTTTAAATTCTCAAATTTAAAAGACTTTAAGACTTTCAAAGACTTAAAACTTTCTAAAGCTAAAGAAGCTACATTCTAATAAACTTGTCAGGGAAAAAACTTGACAGAACACTCTGTTAGCAAGGTTTTGGGGACGCAGGCACTCCGGTACATTGCTGGTGGGAAAGCAGAATGTCACCCACCAGTGGGGAGGGGTTTGGCATCATTACCTACAATATCTACATGTGCATTGTTACAAAGCTACAGTAATCAAGACCGCGTAGTAATGGCGTAAAACGGACATTTGCAGAGACCAATAGAGAGCCCAGAAATAAACTCTGACATACTTGCTCATGTGATCTTCAGCAGGAGTGCTCAGACCACTCAGTAGGGAAAGGACAGTCTCTCCAACAAATGGTCTTGGGAAAACTGGATGCAAAAGCATGAGTTTAGACTCTTATCTTACACCATCTTCAAAAATTAACTCAAAATGGAATAAAAACCTACATATAAGTCCCGAACCTATGACATTCCTAGGAGAAAGCATAGAGGAAAAGTTTCATGACATTGGACTTGGCAGTGACTTCTTGAAGCTGACACCAAAAGCATAAGCAATAAAAAAAAATTGGCCAAATTGGACACATTGTACCGGAGGCTCTTGTGTCTCAAGCAGCATGATCAACAGAGTAGCAAGGACAGTCTCCAGAGTGGGGGGAAGTACTTGCAGGTCACATATCTAATGAGGGTAGGTGTCTGGAGAGCTCCTACCACTCAACAGCGGGTAATCACATGGGGGAGGGGTTCATGCGCAAGACCAGAATGGACATGTCTCCAAAGATGATGTGCATTTGGCCAGCAGACAAATGGGGGGCAGCTTGGCATCTCTGGTCATCAGAGAGGTACTAGTAGGGCTGAGGTGGGATATCATCTTGTTCCTAGTGGGATGGCTCCTAGCAAGACAACAGAAAATAGCCAGTGTTGGCAAGGATGTGGAGAGGTTGGAGTCCTTGGGCATTATTGGTGGGACCGTGGAGTGGTGCAACATTATAGAAAACAGTATGGATTTTCCTCAACAAATTAAAAATAGAAACATCATACAATTCCGCAACCCCACTTCTAGGAATTTATGCAGGGTCTCAAAGAGATATTTGCACACCCATGTTCATAGGAGCGCTACTCACAAGAGCCGAGAGGTAGAAGCAAGCCAAATGTCTGGTGATGCATAAATGTACAAATTGTGGTCTACACGTCCAATGGAATATTGTTCAACCAGAGAAACAAATGAAATTCTGATACATGCTACAGCAGGAATGAAACGTGAGATCGTTATGCCAAGTGAAAGAAGCCAGTCGCGGGGCGCCTGGGTGGCTCAGTGGGTTAAAGCCTCTGCCTTCGGCTCAGGTCATGATCTCAGGGTCCGGAGATCGAGCCCCGCATCGGGCTCTCTGCTCAGCGGTGAGCCTGCTTCCTCCTCTCTCTGCCTGCCTCTCTGCCTACTTGTGATTTCTCTCTCTCTGTCAAATAAATAAATAAAATCTTAAAAAAAAAAAAAGAAGCCAGTCGCAAAAAGATGAATACTGTGTGATCCCACTTATACCTATATAAATTTCTAGAAGCAGAAAGTAGAATAGTGATCGCTGATGTCTAAGGGAAAGAGGGAAAGGAGGAGTTTTTGTTTAATGGATATAAATCTTCAGTTTTTTAAGATTAAAAAAAAGTTCTGGAGATCTATTTCACAAAGAATATATTTACCACAGTAACAAGGAGCATATCCAATGCCCAGATTTTGGTTTCTAACTACCATTTCTTACTACCATTCCCCACTAAAAAGAATTTCACAATGGGAAAATGGTTGATTACAGGACTGGGGCAGGGAAGGTACAAGGTAAACTGGGTGTGCCAGAAAGAAAATAGTGCCAAAAATTATGGTGTATGGGGGAGAGATGTCAAAGAGCACAAGAGCCTGCTCAAAGGTGGCCAAATCTGGGCTAATGTCAGCCTCAAAGTAAATAAGAACAGTAAAGGCATAAAACCCATGGAATACAGTAGGAATCCATTAGTCTAAACTAGTAAGACAAACCAGTAAATGAGAAAGGAGAGCTCCTCTTTATGGTACGGTGCTCCCCCGTATACAGGGAGGGAGGCTGGAGGTAGAAAATCACCATTTCAAAACTATCATAGTGAAAACTGAAAACCGTTCAGGCCAAAACCATCGAGGGAGACTACCGTACACGCTCCTTGTGTAGTTCTCTGGCCTGGGTGCACCACCATAACTGAAGCACAAGGACGCATCAGGCAAATCCAGATAATGGGACAGACAGAGCCTGGGGAACCATCACAGATGAAAGGAGAACTGAGCACTAAATGCAATGGAGAGTTCTGGATAGTGTCCCACGCTGGAGCCGAGACACGGTGGCTACAAGGGACATTATTAGGACGCTTGCCAAACTGGAATATGGACCGTAGAGTAGACATGTCTTGCAGCGACTTGAATCTTTTAAAGTGTATAACTGTTTCATGGTTATATAAAAGAATAGCCTTCTTGGGGCACCTCGCTGGCTCAGTCGGAGGAGTGTGCGACTCTTAATCTCAAGGTCGTGAGTTCGAGCCCCCATGAGAGGGTGTAGAGATTATTAAAAAAAATAAATAAACTTGGGGCACCTGGGTGGCTCAGTGGGTTAAAGCCTCTGCCTTCGGCTCAGGTCATAATCCCAGGGTGCTGGGATCGAGCCCCACATTAGGCTCTCTGCTCAGCAGGGAGCCTACTTCCTCCTCTCTCTCTTCCTGCCTCTCTGCCTACTTGTGATCTCTGTCAAATAAATAAATAAAAAATAAACTTAAAAAAAGAGTGAGAGGGGTGCCTGGGTGGCTCAGTCATTAGGCGTCTGCCTTCTGCTCGGGTCATGATCCCAGGGTCCTGGAATCGAGCCTCACATCGGGCTCCCTGCTCACTGGGGAGCCTGCTTCTCCCTCTCCCACTCCCTCTGCTTGTGTTCCCTTTCTAGCTGTGTCTCTATCAAATAAATAAATAAAATCTTAAAAAAAAAAGAGAGAGAGAGAGAATAGCCTTCTTAAGAAATACTGAGGGGGCGCCTGGGTGGCTCAGTGGGTTAAGCCTCTGCCTTCAGCACAGGTCGTGATCTCAGGGTCCTGGGATCGAGCCCCACACCAGGCTCTCTGCTCAGCAGGGAGCCTGCTTCCCCCTCTCTCTCTGGCTGCCTCTCTCCCTACTTGTGATCTCTCTCTCTGTCAAATCAATTTTAAAAAAAGGAAATACTGAGGTAGTAAGGGACCTAGAAGCATGATGTATGCAATCTACTCTCATGATTCATAAGAAAAATAATTATACATACACACACATATACCAAATAAAATTTCTGGGGGCTGGGTGGCTGGCTCAGTCAGGAAAGCATGCAACCCTTGATCTCCAGGCTGTAACTTAGAGCCCCACATTGGGTGTAGAGATTACTACAAAAAATATGAATTTTAATTTGGAGAGAGACTAAAAGAGCAACAAATGTGGTAACATGTTAATAATACGTGGCACTAAATAAAGGGTATAAGAGAAAAAAAATAAAGGGTATAAGAGGATTCTTTGCTATTTGGGGCCCCTCGCTGGCTCAGTGGGTTAAAGCCTCTGCCTTTGGCTCAGGTCATGATCCCAGGGTCCTGGGATCGAGCCCCTCATCGGGCTCTCTGCTTCCTCCTCTCTCTCTCTCTGCCTGCCTCTCTGCGTACTTGTGATCTCTGTCTGCCAAAAAAATAAATAAAATATATTTTTTTTAAAAAAAGAGGATTCTCGGGGCTGCCTGGGTGGCTCAGTGGGTTGAGCTTCTGCCTTCAGCTCAGGTCCTGATCTCAGGGTTCTGGGATCAAGTCCCGCATTGGGCTCTCTGCTGGGCGGGGAGCCTGCTTCCTCCTCTCTGTCTCTCTCTCTACTTGTGATCTCTCTCTCTGTCAAATAAATAAAATCTTTAAAAAAAAAAAGAGGATTCTCTGCTATTTGCAAATTTTTCAATGTTTGACATCATTTCAAAATAGAATTAAATGTATACATATGGAAACTAAAACAAGGAAATAAAAATGTTTGCATGACCATAAAGAAAAAGATGCACATGCAAATATTCCCCCAAACCAACGTCTTATACAGAGACTATCTTCTGGCCACAATCAAGTCACAATCTCAACTGAAGAGAGATTTGAAGAAATGTAGCAACAGCCTGCTTTTCAGAGTTTTCTTTATAAGGTCTCAGCCTTGAAGACTTTTTGTAAAAGTAAAACCACCACCACCCAGGGAACAGTCAGTGGTCCTGTGATACCATCCTATGGGGACAGATGTATCTATGCTTGCGAACATAGCATGACGTATAGAGTTATTGGCCCGTGTCGCCGCACTCCCTGCTACAGTGAGCTTCCTCCAAAGTGTCCCCTGCCTGGCTGAGCAGCACCCTTTGTATCGCTGAGAGCCACCTGTCTTGGTTAGATGGCTCTGGGCTAGATTCTCACCGGACACCCCACCATTAGCGGGCGCGCGGGGTCCAGGGGCCTAAAGAAGACAGCGATGATGAGGTTGACCCTATTGCTGAGTTTAGGTTTGTGCCTAGTGATAAATGAGCACTGGAGACAATGCTCCCGAAATGCGAATGCCAGGCTTCGCATCCTGACCCTGAGGACAAAGACGGAGAACACAGGAACAAGGGTGGGGGACATCTCTCCATTTTATACCTGGGAAGAAGGGTTAAGAAGGCCAAGCCACGTGGGAGAGACTAGAAGGAAAACTTTCTCAGTCTGTGAGCAGCCAGTACTACATGGCTGAAGTCCAGACAGAAGGTTCGAGAAGAGGGTATGAAGATGAGATGAAGGCAGACACCACACCAACAGCTGCTGGACAGTTGAGGGTACAGATGATGATCACTGAGCATGCTCGATGCGGCCGTGGGACCTGCTCATAACTAGGAAGGAACGTGATGCGTCTTCTCCTGTGGCGTGGGTGTTGATGAAAGTCTCATTCCTTCTCCAGAATTTACCTGAACCGGTTCTTGAGGTAGACTGTACTGAGACAAAAAGTTGCCACCTGCAGAAGAAACTAGGACCTTTATTAACAAAGATGAATTAACTTAACCAAGAAGGTACTTGTAGCTTATCACCTAACCCCAAGCTCTCTGTGTATAGGTCCCCTCTGAGCAGCCCCATAGTTCCTGTCCTCTACTCCCCGTACTTTCCATGACCTGGCAGGCGGACATGGTGAGAAGCACAGGTGCTCGAAGGCCTAGGTAGACTGGATGGGAAGGAGGGAGGCTGCTCCCAAGATACAGGCTTTCAGAGCCTAAGGATCCCTTTCCCCTTAAGATCCTGGCCTCTGCTCATTCTTCACAGGGGTAAGGGTCTTTTTTACTAATCTGGGACCCAGGTTACGTCATTCAGGCATCGTCAGGGAGCCTCTTGGGAAGCATCCTAGCCACATGAAATACCTCTAACGCAGATGTTTCTGACGAGCTTTTACTTCTTTCACCGTGTTCCAGCAGTCAATACCTCTTAGGATATATCCTTTAATTTCTAACCTCTTAGGTCAGTGTCCATAACAACAAGTGAAATTACAGTGAAGTCCTCAAAGTACTTCAGTGATAATTGTTTTATCTTTGTAATAGTTTAACAATCTAGGTCTTCTTTTTAAAAAAAACGGTAATGGAGGCGCCTGGGTGGCTCAGTGGGTTGGGACTTTGCCTTCGGCTCAGGTCATGATCTCAGGGTCCTGGGATCGAGCCCCGCATCGGGCTCTCTGCACAGTGGGGGGCCTGCTTCCCACCACCCCCCCCCGGCCTCTGCCTGCCTCTCTGCCTACTTGTGATCTCTGTCTGTCCAATAAATAAAGAAAAAAATCTTTAAAAAAAAATGTATAGAGTTACCAAATCACCATGTTGTACACAATGTAATGTGTTGCAATGTTATTTGATCAGCTAGGATCAAATAAAAATTTTTAAAATAAAATTCTGAGGTGTCTGAGTGGCTCAGTGGGTTAAGCATCTGCCTTTGGCTCGGGTTATGACCCCAGGGTTCTGGAATTAGAGGCCCTCATCAGGCTCCCTGCTCAGGGAGGAGCCTGCTTCTCCCTCTGCCCCTACCCCTGCTTGTGCTTTCTCACTCTCACTCTCCCTCAAATAAATAAATAAATAAACTCTTTAAAAAAATAAAATATAATTCTGAGGGAAAAATTCTTTAAAAACATTAAAAGAGTAAAACAAGAAACACCAAGTGGACCTGGATATTGCTTTAAGAGATGGTGAAAATTGCAATATAAATGATAAAGATTAGTATGATGAAAAAATACTTTAAACATTTTCTGGGATAAAATATTTATCATATGTAATGTCTAATGTCTGAACATGATAAAAGTTTATGGTCCAATTCTGAATCAAAGCACATTTTTTTTAAGATTTTATTTATTTATTGACAGACAGAGATCACAAGTAGGCAGAGAGGCAGGCAGAGAGAGAGAGAGGGAAGCAGGCTCCCTGCTGAGCAGAGAGCCCGATGCGGGACTCGATCCCAGGACCCTGAGATCATGACCTGAGCCGAAGGCAGCGGCTTAACCCACTGAGCCACCCAGGCGCCCCAAAGCACATTTTTTAAAAGATTTTATTTATTTATTGACAGACAGAGATCACAAGCAGGCAGAGAGGCAGGTGGGGGTGGGTGGGGGGTGGAAGCAGGCTCCCCGCTGAGCAGAGAGCCTGATGCAGGGTGCGAGCCCAGGACCCCGGGATCATGACCTGAGCCAATGGCAGAGGCTTTAACTCACTGAGCCATCCAGGCGCCCCAAAGCATATATTTTTTTTTAAGATTTTTTTATTTGAGAAAGAGTGCACCCACACACACAAGTGGGGGAAGGGGCAGAGAGAGAGAGAGACAGACAGAGAGAGAAGAAGATTCCCCACTGAGCACACAGCCCCATGTGGGACTCCATCTAAGGACCCTGAGATCATAACCTGAGCCAAAACCGAGAGTCAGAGGCTTAACTGACTGAGCCACCCAGAACCCCCTCAAAACACTGGTTTAAAAATACTAGGAATAATTTCAGTTAGGAGCAAAGTTTCTCTAAATTTGAATGAATTTTTTAAATATCTAAGAACAAGAATAATTCAAGAAAGGTTGATTAATTGAGCATAACTAGCAACAGAATATGCACAGTGAGAAAAACTTTTATCATAACAGCACAATTAGGGATTTTGCCAAAATTAAGGCAAGAAAAATTAATGTAATCAAACACATAATAATTTATGAATTGTATATGACCGTATTATTCTATCCAAACATTGCTGGCCCATCATGAGAATACCCAGGCATGTGCAATAATAATTAAGTTAATTTATGGGACGCCTGGCTGGCTCAGTCGGTGGAGTATGTGATTCTTGATCTCGGGGTTGTAAGTTCGAGCTCGGCATTGGGTGTAGAGATTACTTAAACATAAAATCTTTAAAAATTAAGTTAATTTTCCTTGGGCATTAATTTTCCTTGGGCATTTTGACTTAAAGTCATACAAAGCCATCACTTTACATATTTTTTAAAAGATTTTATTTGCCCCTATTTATATGCCCCTATTTTTTTTTTTTTATGGTGTCGTTACAAAGTGTATTTGTCAAGGTAAGGGGTTAAAGCATATTTAACTGTCAGCTTTCAAATAACTCACATATTTCAATATAGGATACGTGAGCCCTCGTTTGTGCTCTGACCAGGCCCCACAAATACTGGGGTTAGGACCCTTCTTCCATCTCTCTGTATAGTTAACTATTTTTACTGGTTTTGATCCTTTTAATGTTTCTATTTGAAAGTAAGAAATAGGGGTGCCTGGGTGGTTCAATGGGTTAAAGCCTCTGCCTTTAGCTCAGGTCATGATCCCAGGGTCCTGGGATAGAGCCCTGCATCGGGCTCTCTGCTCCGCAGGGAGCCTGCCTCCACCTCTCTCTCTGCCTGCCTCTCTGCCTACTTGTGGTCTCCATCTGTCAAATAAATAAATAAAATCTTAAAAAAAAAAAAAAAAAGAAAGAAAAGGGCGCCTGGGTGGCTCAGTGGGTTAAGCCGCTGCCTTCGGCTCAGGTCATGATCTCAGGGTCCTGGGATCAAGTCCCGCATCGGGCTCTCTGCTCTGCAGGGAGCCTGCTTCTTCCTCTCTCTCTGCCTGCCTCTCTGCCTACTTGTGGTCTCTGTCTGTCAAATAAATAAATAAAATCTTAAAAAAAAAAAAAGAAAAGAAAAGCATTTGTTTTAAAAAAAGAAAAAGAAAGTAAGAAATATAGGTGTGTAGTATATAAAATGTTCATCCACTCTTACAGAAAAGGTAGCATTCTGCGTATAGTGTTCTCTAACTAGATTTTTAATTTAAAATGATGTTCTGGCCATCACTCTATTATCAGAGAGCTTAACCGACTGAGTAACCCAGGTGCCCCCACAGTTACCTATTATTATCATGAAAATGAGGCTGTGGGGGGGTGCCTGGGTGGCTCTCTCGTTAAGCATTAAGCGTCTGGCTCAGGTCATGATCCCAGGGTTCTGGGATCAAGCCCCACATCAGGCTCTCTGCTCAGCAGGGAGCCTGCTTCTCCCTCTCTCTCTGCTTGTGTTCCCTCTCTGGCTGTGTCTTTCTGTGTTAAATAAATAAATAAAATCTTTTAAAAAAAGAAAAGAAAAGAAAACAAAGCTAGGTTTCCACTCATCCAGGCAGCTGTCTGGGACCATGTCAAGCTGGGTTCAGTAACTGGTATATGTGCATATTTGCACCCTCGTATTTGACACTTGTATTCAAATTGTTTTCTCACTAGAGTCCAAGTTCCTCAAGAACACTAACCTTGTCTCAGTTGCCATCCTGCTTCCAGCTCCACCTTAGTACCCGATACCCAACATCCAAGCTCAGAACGATGAGACAGAAGAGGGAACCACCACCATGCCCTTGTCCATCACATCATACCCTCTCTGTCCACATGTCGTCTCTATTTCTTTCCACTACTGTTATCACTCAGGATGAACTGGAATGTGGCCCAAGAGTCTGGCTTCTCCAACTCAACAGTCCTGCTTCTCCGTCCTCCATCCTCCCACCCACTCATAAAATGAGGGAGCAATTCAAACTAGGGGCACCAGAGGGCACCGTCAGGCAAAGAAGAAAGAGAGAAACGGTCTAATCCTGGGTTCCAATGGCATCACATCATCTGCCATTGCTCAAGAACCTGCAGTGGCTTCCGATTGCCTGTTTTAAGAGCCAGTTCCTCCCCTATGACCTAACTCCAGCTCATCCACCCAGGCTGTCACATGCACGCACCCTCTACCCTGCTGAATTTCTAGTTAGCCACATAACACTCTCTATTGAGTGCCTCTTTCTTCAGCTTCATCCCTCTCTGTTTGCATAAGGCTGGTGCCACAGGTGGATTTGTGGCTAGAACTGTCCTCAAGGCACTCCAAACAAACACGCAGTGGAAGCGAAAGCAGTGGGCTTGGTGTGCCAGTGTGCTCGCAAGCAAGCCACGTTGCCTAGCCTCCCCTCCAGCCAGATGGCTCCTACAAGAAATCCTGCCATTGTCATTGTAAATGCCTCTTTCTTCAGCTTCATCCTCTCTCTTTGCTCGTGCCGCTTGTCCTGCCTGGAATGACGGATCCTCACTGCTCCCTCTCGAAACCTTCCTTTTCACGAAAGCTTCCCCACTTGCAGAAAGACTTTCCTAGTTAGTGCAGGCAGAGGTCCCGATGGATGCTCCCGTTACTGATTCCCTCTTGCGTTTCCTGTTTATAAGATGTGATTCAGTGCTCGTCTATCCCCTACTTTCATTTCCGTTATATGTTTACTCAGTTCAGCTGTGAATTGTTACAGGTACATGCACTGGGTTTCGGACTTAGAGCTATCTCGCTTCAAAGTTCAGTTCCTCGAGGTGATCAGAAAGTTCTGGAACTGGGCAGTCATGATGGTTGCACACTGTGAATGGACTTAATGCCACTGAGTCGCCACTTAAAATGGTGAAGAGAGTGCATTTTATGGTGTGTGTATTTTACCACAGCAAATATTTATGGGGGGCAACTGCGTGCTTCTGTTGGGCAACCAACTTCTGATTTTGGCTCAGGTTGTGACGTCAGGGTTGTGAGACTGAGTCCCACGTCAGGCTCCACGCTCAGCGCAGTCTACTTGGGATTCTCGTGCTCCCTCTCCCTCTGCCCCTTCCCCCACTCCCCCCCCCACAATAAATAATAAGTCAATTTTTTTTTAAAGGGGGAAATACGTAGTTTCATCCCTCACAGGCTGTATGACTTTAGACCATGTCACTCTTTGTTCTTCAGTTTCTTCATTTGGGGGGCAAAGATCCAGATAAATATTGGCGATGAAAAGGATCCGGATGTGAAAAGTCTAAGTTGTAAAGGCCTGTACCGATGGCAGATCTGTCCCCTCTGAACAGTCCTTGGTTCAGTCACTTGCCCAAGATCAGCTAGCGAAGTGGCTGGGCTGTCTGGAAGCCAGCGCTGTCACGGGGGGTTGCAGTCGGCTGTCTGAGAGCAGAGCCCAAAAAGCGCTGTGAGTGCACCAGGGAGGCGAAGGGAAGGTGCCAGGGTCTTACCAGTGTGGGCTTTTTCCTGACTCCAAATTCCATATTCTTGCCACCAGAAGCCCCAGCTACAGGGATGTGGTACAGGGAGGCCCAGAGCAGGCCCCAGGCTTGCCTCCCTTCTGTCTTTCGTCCTCCCTCCCTGCCTCCAAGGTGAGCTATAGCAACTACAGGTCCCCTCCCCGGGCGCTTAGAGCTCTGTGTGGAAAGGAAAACAATGCAGAAGTGGCCCTCAGGGAGGAGAGGGCCAGGAGCCCCTAGGTGATGAGCCTGGGTTCCTCTTAGGCCTCTCTGCAGTGGAGGAGCTGGCCTTTCCTCAGGGACAACTCCAAGTCAGACTTAAACAGCTCTCTGGGGACATTCTGGGTGGTGGTATTTTGGGGAGCGGATGTGAACTTCCCTGAGGGGGAGTGGTGTGGGCTCTGGCATCCTGCTCCTGTGCCCTCTCCCCCACCCCACCAACGTGCTCCCTTCTCCAAATTTAGGGTTGGAGGAGGAAGTGGCCAGGCCCTCAGAAGCCAGACAACTGAGATCCAGGATTGGGGGGCGGGGGTTCATTAGGCTAACAGAAGCCCCCACTCCTGTCCACAGGCTGAAATCCTGGCTGGAGGGTCCTACTCTTTTCTGGATCAGAGGTCGCTCTGCGCCCAGGCAGCGGCCCCCAGGGACTCCCAGTGCAGCCGTGGCTCTCTCCCCAACACCAGCCCCCCCCCATTCTCCCTCCCCCTCCTGCTTTCCAGAAGGGGGGCCAGTGGACTGAATCACGGCTGCCGGCCGCGCTGGGAAAGGCCTGGAGACAGATCCCGGGCTTCCGGAGAGCCCCAGGGCCCCGCCGAGCCCCTCCCCGGCCCGCAGCAGCCGCCTGAGCATTTAAGGTAATGTTTGGGTTGGTGCGAGCGGCGCCGGATGCCCCGCCCACCGCGGCCCCCGCTGGGCGAGACCCCGCGATCAGGGCTCCTGGGACTCCCGGCGGAATCCCCCGCCCCAGGCTGAGGTCTGGGTGCTGGAGGACGGCTAACGTGGAGAGGCGCCTGGGGTCGGAGGGGACAAGAAGGACAGCCCCCATTCTGAGGCCTTAGCAGGGTTGGGGACTAGGATGTAAGGGTGGTCCTCTCCCTCTGGCTTAAGGGTCCCTAGTGCCCAGAAAGAGTCCCTACGCATCCACATCCTCTTTCTCCTTCTCTCCCCCCACCCCCGGGCAGAGAAGGGGCTGAGAAGAGAGGCCATTAGCTCCCAGGGGAGTCGCTGGAATGCTGGGAGCCTGGGAACAGGCCCCGCTGTCCCTGGGAAAGCCAGACTGTGGGAATCCCACCCACAGCCCCCTCCCCAGGATGGACCACCGGATACCAGAGACCCAGCTCCCCCCCCAGGGGGCTTTGTGACAGTGGAACCACCCCCCCAACCCCCACTGGACCCCACAGTTCAGTAGGCCAGCTGTGACGAGGAGTCCCCTCCTCCATCCCGGGCTGGCCGGCTACTCCAACATAATTCTTGCCATTGTGCCACTCAGCCCCTCCCCGCCCCCCTTCTCTGGACCCCTGTACAATGGGCCCTTTGCCGCCTCCAGTACTTAGGGTGGAGATGAACTCACTCAAGGTTTTTCCAAGTTTAAAAATAGCCCCTCCCACCCCCCCCCTCAAGTCACTCTCCTCCTCTTCCCCTGTGTTTCTGGGGCGCACCTCAGTCCATGCTGCACCTCCTTCCTCCTGCCCTGGGTCAGGTGCAAAGGGCATGGTGAGACAGCGTCCGGCCAGGATAGGGGCTGCTTCCCCCCATTCAATCTCTTCCCCCACATCTTCCAACCCAGCCCCCCAGTATCCGGTTTCCTGGCCTGATGATGCCCTCCACAACAATTGCCCCCCACCCTCCTCCCACCCTGTTTTCCACAGCTCCTCCCACGTCAGACCCCCATTCTGGAAAGCTTCTCTCCCCTCTCCTCCAAAGACTCAAACTGATCTCTATTTTCTGGCCAGGCCAGGGGGTTCCCCAGCCTCCTTAATTGCCAAGGTTGCTGGGCCTCCCCCCTCCACCCTCTGTTCCTTCCTCACTGCAGCTGCAACGTCTTTATTAGCTTCCTTCCTCCGCCCAGCTCAGCACGCCTTTCTCGTATCTTCCTCCTGGTCAAGCCCCTGGGCCAGAGGGGTGTGGGAGGCCACCGTGCCCACTATGCTGGAGCTGAGAGAGGATCTAAGGGAGGACTCCTAGGTTAGAACCTGGCCCCAGGGGCCCCTGGGGGCAGACCCATCCTTTTCTTTTTACCTCCCCCTCCACGGTGGCTGGGGCTGCTCTCTTCCCACTTTTCCTCACACCCAAATGAAAGCCCCACCACCCTGAAGACCAAAACCATGGCCACCAGCCCACCCAGCCTCAGTTTCTCTGCCTGTGATCAGGGACGCTACACAGAGGACATGCCACACAGGGGTCCCCTTATCTCTGTGTACGATGGGTCTACCACGGGGGTGGAGGAAAGCAGCCTTCCTACCCCTTCTTTCTTTCTTTTTTTTTTTTTTTTAAGATTTTATTTATTTACTTGACAGACAGAGATCACAAGTAGGCAGAAAGACAGGCAGAGAGAGAGGAGGAAGCAGGCTGGTCGCTGAGCAGCGAGCCCAATGCGGGGCTCGATCCCAGAACCCTGGGATCATGACCTGAGCCGAAGGCAGAGGCTTAACCCACTGAGCCACCCAGGCACCCCCTACCCCTTCTTTCTGGAGAGAAACAGACAAAGAATTAGGACTCTGCCCAGGATCTCTCCTTCTCATCTTGGCCTACATCCGGGCAACACTGCTTCCAACCCAGCCCGGGTGCCAGAGTCTCTGCTGCAGGGAGGCCCATCTCTACCCCCAGAACCACCCCGCTTCAGCTGGGTCGCAGTCCTGTCCCTGAAAGTTGTTCCTCTGCTGCCTTTCTCTTCCAGGCTACTGCTGCCGCCTGTCTTCTGGTATCTTCAAGGAACCAGTGGGCTGATACTCTCCACCAGCTTCTGTTCCCTCTACCCATTCTCCTGCCCTCACTGCCCTTTCCTCCTTCTTCCAGACCCCTCTGAATCCTCTCCAAAGTCCTGATCTCTCTTTGGTTTGGAATCCCAAAAGTGCTTCCCTCAGGAAGCCGTCCTCCCAAGCTGCCTGCCCCCAGACCTCCACTGCCCACTAGCTGGCAGGCCCGTGTCTCCCCAGGCTCCGGGCTTCCTGAAAGGACAGTCCTCAGGCTTGCTTGGTGGGGCCACACTGGGAGAGGATGTCACCCCGGGCTCTAACCTCATTTCCCCTTCACCGCAGAGACAGCTCCTCCGCCCCCACCTGGCTGAAGACAAATTCCGAACTGACTGTCCTTGGTGGCTCGCTGGCTTTGTTTCCAGGCGGAGAGGAGAATGATTAGTTAATGGTGTTAAGTGAAGGGAAGAGAGTGGGGGCAGGGAAGCAGAGCTCCATGCCCAGCTCTGGCTGGCCAGGGCACACAGCATCCTTCAGCCATTCCTACTCTTGCGCCTGTAGACAAACAAACTCCTCCATTCCACTCTGGGCCCTGGGCCAGTCCATACGTTCCCTCTGGGGGTTGGGGAGCCATGGTCCTTTCCCTGCAGGCTCCGGGCTCCAGGTCCCTGCCCTGGCCGGCTTGGCATTGCCTCTGGCTGGAGACTGACGGAGAGAGAGGAGGGGTCAGCAAGGTTCAGATGTGGTTTGCCAGTCATCTCTGCGTCATCAAAATACCACCCCAGAGCCTTCTCTCAAGTCACCTGCCCGTCTCCGTGTCCAGCGTTTGCTGCCTCACGCTGCTCCTCCCCCATCCCACAGAAAGGCTGCCCTGCCAGGAGACAGGCCTCCACCCCAAATCCAGACCTCTATTTGACCCTCCTGCTGAAGGAGCCGCCGCAGATGTGATGCTGGGGTCTCTGAGAGGCAAGAGCCCATCCCACTCCCCAGGGTTCAAGAGGCCAGAAGACCCAGGTTTGGGAAGAGGGGGAGCTTGCTGTGCAGAGCGGTGCCTGCAACCAGCTCCAATCCCCCCTCCCTGCTTCCACCCCCAGCTGCTGAGCCACCATCACCAGTGGGGGGGACACGGGGTGTGAGGGGAGCCCTGATGCAGGGGGTCCTCTCAACCATCTGGACAGCAACAGGTTTTCAGGGGCCAAGCCGGAGACCTCACACCCGTTTACCCTTCCTTCCCCCTCTTTTCTTCATTCAGGTGAGAGGAGACTGAGTCCCCGCTAGGGTCATGGAGTGAAGAGGGCAAAAACAGGATTTGCAAGGTCTGGACGTGGAAAAGTGTGAAAACCCTGGGCCTGTGAATTCAACCCCTTCCCTCTCTGGCTACTTGGGACTTGAGGGAGCTGGGGTTTGCGGGAGCACCCGTAAGGCACCACCTGCACTCCCCACGACAGGTACCTCTGGGTCTGTGGGGTTCTTCCCTCAAAGCTGCCGGCACTGCGAGGCTGGGGGTGTGCGAGCCTTGGGGACAGTGCCAGCCCGGCGGCAGCCGCAGTGGTGCAATCGTTCTCGGAAGCGACCGAGGCCGGCCAGTTTCTCTGTGGCAGGGGTCCGGCGGGGCGGCGGCGGGAAGAGGAGGCCCCAGTCTGCTGCTTTTCCGCCCCGCGGCCCGCCAGGGCCACACAGGCTGCCAGGGGCTGCGCGGGGGTGAGCACGGCTGGTTCTGACCCGGCGTGACTCTGGGCATCCTAGCCAGCCTCTCCTCGCCGCCGCCACGGCCAGCCGGCCCGGCCTCGAGACACCTGTCACTGCCCCCTCGGCCGACCCAAGCCCGGGGTGGGCGGGGGGGGGGGGGGGCGGGAGCTGGGCAGCCGGCCCCGCCTAGCAGGGGCCAAGCGGCCCGGCGCAGCTCCGGGCCCGCCCCCACGGAGCGGCGGCGGGGGCGGGGGGCTGCGCGGGGCGGGGCGGGCCGGGCCCCCTCCCCCGCCCCCCTGACGTCAGCCCCCGGCCGCCTGCCGCTAGCTCACTAGGCGCTCGCCCTCCGGCCGGGAAGCATGGGGCTGTCCGGGCTGGTCTGCGCCCTCCTGCTCGCTGCCTGCTGCTGCAGTCGCCGCGCCGCGGGTGAGTGACTTCGGAGGGGGGCCCCGCGCCCCGAACGGCCCGGGCCAGGCAGTGGGAGGTCTTCGGCGGGGCGTGCCGGGCGGCGGAGCTGGCAGCGCGGTACGGGTCTCTGCGCTCCGGCGTGCGCTTCTCGCCGGCGCCCGGGTACCTTGCGCGCGTGCAACTCTTCTTTGCAGCCAGTTTGCAGCCTGGATTCTGGAGTATCCCGGGAGGACGACCGGGGAGGCGAAGAGGAGGCTGCCGCCCGGAGCGGGAAGGGGTGGTGCCGAGCCTCTCGGTGGGCTGGGGAGAGCTGTGCCTCAGGTGCGGGCTCTGGGGGCCGCGCGGCTGAAGCTGCCGCGGCAGGCGCAGCTGGAGCGCATCTCCAAATCTCGAATTCTGCGCCCGCCTGTTGCTGGAAAAAGGCAGCTTGCTTAGCGGGAAGGGGTGCGCGGACGCCTCCTCTCCCGCCTGGGCTTCGAGCCAGGTTAGAGGTGAGCGAGGGAGGGGAGGGACGGCGGCTCCCGCCGGAGCAGGGCGTTGCCAGGAGCTGGGGGACGGCGTGGGTCGCCTCGTGCCTACCCGGGTGACGGATCACAGGAGGCAGAAACGAGGGATTGAGGGTGCCCTGAGTGGAAGCGCCCCAGATCCGTTATGTCTCCCGGAATGGGAGCACATTCAGGTGGGAAGAGCGCCACTGCACCTCGGAGTTTCTTTCTGGAACTGCCTGGGAGCCCGGCGCTCCCGGGTGCACACTGCCCTTGTATGGCCTGCAGCGGTGTCGCGTGTTTCTCTTGGCTTCTTTTCCCGGGTCCCAGCCGCTGTCCGGCTGGGGAAGGGAAGGGCTAGGCAGTACCCAGCTCACTGGCCTCATGCCCAGTGCCTACAGTGTCCCTGGGGTACCCCCCCCCCCGCCCCCGCCCGGCTGCTGGCTCCCAAGCTGTGTTTCTGGGGAAAGGGCTAAACTGGGCTCCCCCGCAGCAGCAGATCTAGCCCCCCCCCCCCCCTTTAGCTCTGGGGAAACGGAGTCAGGGATCCGAGGCCTCAGCTCCTGGTTGCAGACCACTCCATCTGCCCTCCCTGTCCGGGAGCCAGCCCAGGGCAAGAGCCACGGCACCCCAGAGGCCGGCCAGATGGTAGTGAGTGACATCATCTCCTCACAGGACAGGCAGCACGCGGCACCACTGACGTCACTCTTGCCCATTGCCTGGCCCTTGGCCTGACCCCTAGGGGAGATTCTGACCCCT
The DNA here is from genome assembly GCF_902655055.1 of Lutra lutra. Lineage (NCBI taxonomy): Eukaryota > Metazoa > Chordata > Mammalia > Carnivora > Mustelidae > Lutra > Lutra lutra. The sequence continues at coordinate 15,280,700 of NC_062287.1, read as the reverse complement.
CCATGCTCACAATACTCCCAGGATGGGGTCCTCTGAGCTTGTGGGATGTTCATAGAGGTACTGCTTAGGGAGCATGTGATGGGAGCTTCTGGCCAGGGTTGGCCCACTGGGTCTTGCAGGAAATTTGGGGAGGGCTCTTTGGGGGGCAGAGTAGCGATGTCTTCCCCTCAGCATGGGGACACAAAGAGGCCTGTGTGGCGCAGGCTGGCACATGCCTTGCATTCCCATACTCTGAGCTCACTGGAAGGGGTGGGGGCCTGGAAGGAAAAGGGCCTTCCTCTTGGCCCAGAGCCTGGGTTGCCCCTCTGTCAGCCTCATCTGGAAGATGCTTGGTGCTCAGGGTCTCAGCTGCAATGACCAGAGACAGTGACCTTCAGCTCCCCCGAACGGGCTGGGCTGCCTGGGGCAGCAGGTAGAGAGAGGGATTGAAGGTTAGGAGGCCAGAGCCCCCTCCGGACCCTTCCAAGTGGCAGGGGGAACAGCTGCAAGATCGAGGGTGTGAGGGGAGGGCGTGGAGAGCAGCTGGAGTTGACCCAGGGCTGGGACGGCCCCTCCTCCACCCCCAGGTGTGCCGGGAGAGGCGGAGCCCCCTGACCCCGAGCTGGTGGAGGCGGAAGTGGGCGGCACGGCGCTTCTGACGTGCGGCCCCTCCCATTCCCAGAGCAACTTCAGCCACGTGGACTGGTTTTCTGTGAGTGCGCGGCCCTAGAGAGCGTGTTGGGGTGGCGGGAGGCTGTACCCCTCCTGCAGGGGACCCTCACGTCCCCTCGCACACCGGCCCTCAGGTGCACAAGGAGAAGCCGACGCTCATCTTCCGCGTGCGCAAGGGCCAGGGCCAGAGTGAACCTGGGGAGTACCAGAAGCGGCTCAGCCTGCAGGACAGAGGGACCGCGCTGGTCCTGAGCCATGTCACCCCCCACGATGAGCGTATCTTCCTGTGCCAGGTCAAGCGCCCCCAGTCCCAGGAGCACCGCATCCAACTCCGTGTCTACAGTGAGTGCGACGCCGGGCTTCGTGGGCGGTGCGGGTGGCCCGTGGTGGAGGTTCCGGCCCCTCATTTCCTTCTCTTGTAGAAGCCCCGGAGGAGCCGACCATCCAGGTGAATCCCTTGGGCATCTCGGTCAGCAGTAAGGAGCCTGAGGAGGTGAGATTGGCCAGGTGGGAAGCAGGAGCCTGGGGGGGTGGGGGGAGCTTGCGGGGCCTCCCTCCGCTGCAGGGAGACTCACACCCTGTCCTCCTCAGGTGGCTACCTGTGTGGGGAGAAATGGGTACCCCCTTCCTCAAGTCGTCTGGTATAAGAATGGCCACTCCCTGAAGGAGGAGAAGGACCGTGAGTAGCCCTCTGAGCCCTCAGAAGCCATGCTGATGGCACCGCACTGCGCCCACCCCCATCCTTGCTCTTTGTTTGCTTCGATTCACGAGTGATGCCCGAAAATCTTTTCAAGAGATTTTAAACTGCACTTAAGATCTAGAAGGAAAATTCCCTTCCTGCCCCTGGTCCCCCGGTCCCGTCTCAGAAGTCATCCCTGCTGTCAGTGTTTATTCTTTCCAGCCAGTTTCGGGGTACTTACACACAGAAATACATCTTGGGCACACGAAGGCTTTATTGTTTTATCAGCTGAAGCAGTGGTTCTTGACCAGGGACACAGCTGCTCCCCCTCGGGGACGATCAGCCACGTCTGGGGATATTTTTGGTTGTCGTGAATGGAGAGGGGCTACAGGCACCTAGTGGGCGGAGGCCGAGGGGAGCTGCTGCTAAACACCCCAGAGTACTCGGGGCAGCCCCCCTGCCTCCACCTAAGGTCGCACTGAGGTTGAGCGGCCCTGACCTCAGTGGCTCAGTGTGGCATATGTCGCCACACGGTAGTTTTTCTTTGGACGGTCAGTCCTGGAAGTCTTTCCAGCACAGCCTGTGTGGCTGGACCTGATGGTTCTGTGCCCCCCCCCACCCCGCCCAGGATTGCCTACCATGGGGATGGTGGAGGGGGGTCCCTGGCTGGTGGACATCTGGAGTGTGGCACCCCGTCCCTGTCTGTGAGCGGGTGTCGGTGGCATAGCTAGATGCTGAGATATACAGAACCGCTGAGCTGAAGGGTCGCAGGGGCGGGCAGGGGTCCCTCTCCAGGTGCACCCCCCCCCCCAGAGAATCCCAGGGGACCCCGGGCTGGAGGCAGGGCCGAGGCTGAGCTCTTCTCCCCCTTCTCCGCCCCGCCAGGGGTTTATATTCAGTCGTCCCAGATCGTGGAGTCGAGCGGTCTGTACACCTTGGTGAGCATTCTGAAGGCCCAGCTGGTGACCGCAGACAAGGACGCCCTGTTTTACTGTGAGCTCAGCTACCGGCTGCCCAGCGGCAACCACATGAAGGAGTCTCGGGAAGTCAGCGTCCAGGTTTTCTGTGAGTCCCAGCGCGGCCCTGGGCTGAGGCTGGTGGCAGCCCCAGCCAGCTCCCCAGTGCGGGGACGGCTCTGAGGCTGAGGGCTGCCCCCTGTGCTTCTTCAGACCCAGCGGAGAAGGTGTGGCTGGAGGTGGAGCCCGTGGGAGCGCTGAAGGAAGGGGACCACGTGGAAATCAGGTGTCTGGCGGATGGCAACCCCCCGCCACACTTCACCATCAGCAAGCAGGTGCGGAGGGCGCCGCGCTAGGGACGTGGGGGCCACGGGAGTGGCTGGAGGCGCACTCGGCTCACCTCTCTGCTCTCCCCCAGAACCTCAGCACCAAGGAGGTGGAGGAGATGACGCCCGAAGACAACGGGGTCCTGGTCTTGGAGTCTGCCCAGAAGGAGCACAGTGGCCTCTATCAGTGTCAGGGCCTGGACTTGGAAACCATGGCATCACTGCTGAGCGACCAACAGGAGCTGCTGGTGAACTGTGAGGGGCCGGGGGCCTGGGATGGGGGGATCAGGGTGAGGCAAGAGGGAATTTGGCCCACCCCACCCAGGCTGAGAGCACTGCTCTGTCCCCAGACGTGTCTGCTGTGCGGGTGAGCCCTGCAGCCCCAGAGAGCCAGGAGGGCGGCAGCCTCGTCCTCAGCTGTGAGGCGGAGAGCAACCAAGCCGTGCAGTTCCAGTGGCTGAGAGAAAAGGTACCTGGCGGGTCTGGGGCAGCGGGCCGCGTGGGGCTGGGAGCAAGGCCCTGACCCATCTGTGCCCCCAGACAGGCCAGGTGCTGACGGAGGGGCCTCTGCTCCAGTTACACAACCTGAAACGCGAGGCAGGGGGAGGCTACCGCTGCATGGCATCCGTGCCCAGCGTCCCCGGCCTGAACCGCACGCAGCTGGTCCACGTGGCAGTTTTTGGTGAGAAGCCCTCGGGGCAGAGATCAGGCCACCCTGTGGAGCTCCCTGGGGCTGGGTGGTTTCAAGCTCCTTGGAGGACGGAAACCCTCCTCTTGCTGCCCTGGCATGCTCCGGTGGGGACAGGAAGGCAGGCTGGCAGAGTTTGCTGCCACACCCGTACCGCTCTCTCCCTAAGGGTCCCCATGGATGACACAGAAGGAGAGGAGGATATGGGTGCAGGAGAATGCAGTGTTGAATCTGTCTTGCGAAGCCTCGGGACATCCCCGGCCCACCATCTCTTGGAGCGTCGAGGGCACGGTGAGCAGGCCCACCGCCCCTGCCAAGGCTCCGCTGCGGGCCATGGGCACCCTCCCCACGCCCCCCTCCCTGAGCGGCGTCCCCATCCTGTAGGCACAGGAACAAGACCAAGAGCCACAGAGCGTCCTGAGTGTCCTGAGCGTCCTTGTGACCCCAGAGCTGTTGAGGACAGGTGCTGAGTGCGTGGCCTCCAACGCCCTGGGCAGAAACACCACCACCATTTTCTTGGAGCTGGGTAAGGGCCTCGTCCTGCGGCATGGCAGGTGTGGGCACGAGCGTGTGCTTTTCCTAACCCCCCTCTCAACCCCTTTACCACTCACCAGACTCCAGCAGAAGCACTGGCCTCAGCACATCCACTGTCAGCCCCTCTGTCCGAGCCAACGGCACCTCCACAGGTAAGCAGTCCTGGCGCGAGAGTAGAGCTGTGGCTGGGCAGCCGCCTCCTGCCCTGACCCTTCCCGGGAGAACCCTGTTCACAAAGGTGAGCAGGGGCCCATCTTCCATCAGTCCTGGGCTGTGGCCGGGTGGGGTGGAGGGGTGAGGTGGGGTGGGGCATGGTGGGGTCAGGGCTGCCTGGGGCTGGGAGTGACCCCAGCATCTTTGTGGGACAGAGAAGAAGCTGCCAGAGCCTGAAAGCAAGGGCGTGGCCATCGTGGCTGTGACCGTGTGCGTCCTGGTCCTGGCTGTGCTGGGTGCTGTCCTCTACTTCTTCTACAAGAAGGGCAAGCTGCCTTGTGGGCGGTCAGGCAAGCAGGAGATGTAAGCCGGGTACCCAGCGCCCCCACCCAATCACGCTTCCCAGCTTGTCGCCTGGGCAGGGACATTCCCTGCCTGCCCCCCTGCCCCCTCACCCCTTGGGAGCAGGAGGGGGCACTGGGTGTGAATGCTCCCCGCTTTCCTGCCCACTGGCCAGCTGCCGTCACCCACACTTCCTCTCCATTCACCGCCTGTTCCCCTTCCCTGAGCCAGCCCCAGAGCACCTCATCGCCCAGTCCAACGTCTTTGTCAACGAGCCTCCCTCTCCTTGCCCGAGATGCCGACTTCTTGCCTCCCTCCCTCCCAGCACGCTGCCCCCGTCTCGTAAGAGCGAATTTGTAGTTGAAGTTAAGTCAGATAAGCTCCCAGAAGAGATGGGCCTCCTACAGGGCAGCAGCCGTGACCAGAGGGCGCCCGGAGACCAGGTAGGAGGCAGTGCCCATGGCCAGCGCCTGACCCAGCTTCAGGGATCGGGAGCAGCCGGGGCTGATGGCTCTCGTGTCCCCGAACACTAACTGTCTCCCCCCTTCCTCCTCCTCTGTTGGAGACTGGGAGCAGGCCCGTCTTGGCTTCCTAACACTAGTCCCAGATGGTAGGGTGAGGCGAGTGGCCCAGGGACCCCGGAGAAGGGGCAGCTCCCAAGCCTGAGAGCAAACACTTTCCGTCACCACCTTTCCTGAACAGTGCCGTGGCTCAGGTCACCAGGTGCAGTGTGGCCAGTCCGGTTCAGGGGCCTAGGCTCTCCCACCCCGTCCCACCACCCCCTCCCGCTGCTTCCCTCCACACCTAGTCCATCAGCTTTGGCTTCAGTCCCTCGTCCCTCCAGCGCTCACCACCTCAGGCTCCCGTCCCTGTCCCCGCCGCATCCCCCCTTATCTGTTCTCTTCACCTGCTTCTAGGGAGAGAAATACATCGATCTGAGGCACTAGCCCACGCACCCCCACTGAGCGCCCCTCCCGCCTGGAACGTTTTGTGCTCTCCGCTCGCCCCCTCCCTCCCAGCGCTCAGGATGACCACCCAGGCCTCTACAGCGGGCTGTGGAGAACGCCCCCTGCCCCAGCTGGCCTGCAGGCCCCATCGCAGAGGTCCCTCGTCGGGGACCAACCTACCACCGGCTCACTCTGTTGGGTGATGCTCATCCCAGGGAGGGGTCTCGGCATCCTGGGGGCGGGAGAGAGTGTCTCGCAGACCACGTTCTCTCTGTATGTAGCTCATGGACGCACATACCTGTCCTCTGCCGCAGCCGGATGAGGCAGCCTGTTTGTCTGGTTCCTGCCCCAAAGGCTGGCTTCGTTGGTCAGTTGTGTCACCGAAGTGAGGACTCACGGAGCACAAGCCCCTCTCACGCCGGTTCTAGAGCGTTCCCCAGCCTCCATGACAAGCCCCTGCCTGCTTCAGGTCCTGCTGTGACCCACCTTTCTCGGGGCAGAAGCCGGGAATGGTGTCATTGCCTAAGAGGTGCTGGGTGTATCCCGTCCCTGCAGGGAGGAAGCCGGGCATTTCTCCAGAGTTAGGCCATTGAGCCCAACAGCCCCCACCCCCAAGTTTGGCTCCTACTGCCCAGTCAGCGGGTCATATCAGACTGACAGGTTAGGGGACAGATGAGGTTCAGACTGTCCTTTAGGAGGATTAAGACTGTAATTACACTAGCACCAAACTTCTACAAACTTCCCTAAGGGGCTTAGGTCCTGGCAAGAAGGGCCCTCACGGAGAATGGTACTTAGGGACAAGAGGCGGGCTTGCTGGAGCTTTGGGGTGTGTATGGGTATCTGTGTGCGTGTGTGAGTGTATGTATATGTGGTTTTGTTAGGTTGTCTGTAAATTTGCAAATTTCCTTTATATATATGTGTGTGTGTGTATATATATATATATGAAAAATAAAGCTTAATTGTCCCAGAAACCTCACAGTGCTTTTGATTCATCATGTTGCCACTGCAGCCTGGGGCCCTGGGATCTGGCATCACACCAGAAGGAACACGAAACCTTTGCATCTGCGAGTGGGGATGAGGGGTTACCTCTGCTTCTGAGCAAATGGCTCGAGCTCCCAGAGGACCACAGCCCTTCTCGGCAGCAGCCAGGCCAAGTTGGCCCTTCACTCTGTCACTCTGTCACGTTGCGCAGAACCGCCTTGGGGTAGCAGTGGGCTCACCGTGAGGATGGGGCTGGCCGAGTCTGTCACTCTCCCACCCCCGTGGCAGAGCAAGAACTCCAGTCTGCTACAACAAAAGAAACTTTATTTAAAAATATTTTTTTTTTACAGACATGGGTGCTTGAAAAAGCTCTTTAGTTAACTGTGTATGGAAATGAAAAAAAATTAATAAATAACATTAGTATAACAGACCTCTAGACATTAATACACTGGCAAAACAAAAGGGACTTAAAATTGAAAATGAATCTTAAAGCTCTGCTCTTCTCTGTAAGAATATTTACCTTCTGTTTTTCTTACTCTTTACAGGTGAGAATGATTAAATACTGCTAATATAAATTTTTTTATATTAATGACACATTTTTTAAAATAGTCCACAAAAATCTCATCTAAGTTTTTGTCTTATTTTTAACACTGATATACAAATTGGGACTCTTTATTCTGGAGAAAGCATCGAGTTCTCCTCAGCCCCACCCAGGCCAAAAATGTCAATATCCTAAAGAGGGAGGACTTGAAAAAGAATTCTTTCCCCAATTCCTTATTAGTTAAAGGCAGGGAAGAATTGAAAAGGGAGAGGGAGAAGTAAAATACCATGAAGAAAACATTTTTTTCTTTTTCCTTTGCTGAAACCTACAGTGGCCACAATCCTGAGGCCAGGCTCTGGCATGTGGGCCTTGCTGCCTTTCCCAGGGGAAAACTGGCCCCCACCGAGGGCACTGGCTACTTAATGCTTTAAGACCGAAATCTTCAAATAAAAGAAAAGCCACATCTGAAGGGAGAGGCAGGAGGTCTAGGCCAGTTTGGGATCCAGCAGAAAGACACAAACCACCTCCCGTTGTCGTCAGAGTCCATCCTCCGCTCTTCCCCGCAGCTGGGTCCTTCCCAGGAGCCGGAGGCTAGCACACCTGCAGGGTCCACAGCACTCCTGGGAGTCCCAGGACAGTCTCTCTCCTCCTGCTGGAGACACAGCATTCAACCTCTAACTACGATTCTGATTGGAGCCAAATGATCCCAGGGTAATGCTTGCTTTTTCCAACAGAGCCACCAGGGCAGGGGGAAGGGACCGCTGCCCCACCACACCTGTGTGCCCTCTTCCCCACCCCACACAGTTTTCTCCTCCTCCCTCCTAGACTGTAAGGACTGACACTCAAGGTAGAGGAGCTAAGACTCTGGTATTTCCATATTAAGTCCTAAAATGCAGCCTGGGATACAGTGCTGCCTTAGAAAGGCACAAAATGTTTGGCTTTTTTTTTTTTTTTCAGTGTGCTAAAAATTGTTCTGTTTTGAATAAAGGAAAAAGATATATAAGGTTAAAAATCCCAAGTCACCACAGCCAGAAAGCACATGTAGGCGGTACCTCTTAGCTGCCATGCCTCTACCACATGTTTCAGCAGGAGGTCAAGGCCACGACACCGAGACAGGCAGGTCGGGAGGCATCCGCTTTCCCAGGCACTGTGCCTACAGGCTTACCCAGACAGCAGAAGAAAGAAGCCAAGGAAAAACATGTGGTCTACAGATTCCTTAATAGGTCTCTGCCTCTTCAGTTTCCAGACAGCCATGAGCACGGCCACCCTCACCCACAACAGGGTCAGAGGTAGGTAGGGAGGAGGGAGCGACACACACGGACTTCAGGGCACCGAGTGTGGGCACACAGCCTGGCCTGCACACCATCCTCTCCACCCCACCTAAAACCCCCGCCCCGTCCCCCTGGTGGGGCTGAGCAGGAAGGCAGTGCCAGGCCTGAGGAGTCACACGGGGCTTGTCCTGAGCATACCCCCACTCCCCAACCTGGTCTCCCAGTCTGGTGCAGGGGTGGAAGGAGAACTTGTGAGGCAAAGGAGAGGTGCCTCTCTCGTTCCCTGCAGGAAGAAGTCAGGAACACGGAGCCGGGTGATCACAGCTCTGCTGATCTGTTTGGCTGCCTAATCAGTAGGAGCGGAGTTTGGCTTTCAGCCTTGGCCCTGTACAAAAAGAGGGAGTGGTCCGCCACATTTTTCTCAAGCACGACCCAAGGGAAGGGGCAGGGAGAGGTGCAGACAGCTGCTATCCGAGTAAACAGCTGGCCCTTCAGAAGGGCTGACCTTCCCATCTGAACGTGAACGAGCCTCCACGCAGCGCTCGCTCTTTCCGTCCCTACCTCCCCACCTCTTCATTGGGGTGCTACTTATTGGAACGAAAAAACACTGGTACTCTCCTTTGAGACCAACCCAGATTTCCTTGGACAGAGGCACATGGCGTTGCTGTCCCTCTGGTCCTTAAGTCTGGAGCCGAGTCCAGAGTATCAAATGCAAAGGCTAACGACCCCACCGTTTGTCACGTGCCTCAATGTGTATCTTTGGATTACTAGGTTACTTCTGTGTATTCCAAACGACTCCAACAGTTTAAAAAAGTTACAAGTAATTATGAAATGCCTTACTAACATGGGACAGGCCCCAGGATGAGGTAAGTAAGATCAAAACACTTAGGCAAGCAGAAGCAGTTGTGTCAAAATCCAAAAAATTAAAGGCTTTGATACGGGACCACAAAGCAAGCCGGCGGACAGGGAAGACAAGGGTTTCTGGTCTAAAGAGCTCTCAGTCAAAACTCCTCCGAGCTGACATCTACATCTGATTTCTGTCCTGGCAACTGTCCCAGCCACCAGATACTCTTGCTGGCTACAGGGAAGTAGCTTCTGGGGTACCTCAGAAGGCCTGCCCATAGCTATTAGTGCAGAGCTCTCCTCACATGGCAAAGACCAAATGCAAGGGTGAGGAGGCGGGCAGGGAGGGGCACGGGCGGGCCACAGGCTCATAGAATGAATATATTTTCAGCGCTAAAACCTGAGGAGAGCCCAGAAGTCCATGGGTGGTGACCGTGGGATTTGTGATCTGCTCTCTAAGTACGAAAGAAGGCTAAAAACCTGAGATTGAATGAAGGTGAAGAAATGTCTCCCAAGAACACACGAGCTCCGGGGCAGGAGAAACTGGTCCTGAAGAGGGAGGTAAGAAATCTTGGATGCCAAGACTGGTAAAGGGAATTAAAACAGGAAATAAAGCAACAAAGATGCCAGAAACCCAAATGAAGCGAAACCTAAGAATTTCCTCAATGTCCAGATACGGTCCTGTGTCCTGCCTTTCCACTCTCAAAAAAGCGGGGTGGGAAGTGGGCGGCAGGACAGCAGTTTTGCTACTAAAATACTTCTAAGGTATTTATCCTGTCTGAAGCCTCTTCTAGGAGAGCCCACCCCCCACCCCAACTCCCACCCAAGGGGACAGGACACTGCCGCCGCCTCCCCCCTCCCCCGCCCCCTGCACCCAGGCTGACCAATGAGGGTAGAAAGCCGAGTAACATGCTGGGCTGACTGTATTTTTTCTTGAGAATAGGAGTTAAGAGGTACTGGGAAGCTGTGCACGGTGATCCCAAGAGCCGGGAGGTGGTGTGGACCTGGGCAATGGGGTGTAAGTCCCAGCTCCATGCAAGAACCCAATACGCTTCCCATGCTGGGGTCTGTGAAATACCCAGCATCCGGAGGATTCTCTCCTTTCTTTAGCCTGGATTCCTAAACAGGACAGTCGAAGACACAAGATTGTGACCTCCTTTCCCTATGCACCCTCCGCCGTGCACAAATGGCTTGATGCATTTGTAAAGAAAGAGCGCGACAGAGGCTGAGGTTAAAGTGGTGCGAGGACCCCTTCATGCTGACGTGTGCACCCTGATGCAAAGTTCTAGGGTCCTGAGCTTCCTACCCCGGGAGGGAAAGGCTGACATTTCTGCGAAATGACTGAGTTCCATCTAGTTTACTGCCTGGCTCTTGGGAGAGCACGTACATCCGTTCAAGACCAGGACCCTGATGTTGGGTCTCCAACACTCCAACCATCACACCTCCAGCCCTTCTAGGACACAGAATTAGCTGCAAAGGTCGTTGAAGGTCTGGCGGACAAGTCCCAAAGAGAATGGGAGATGGTGACAGGTCCCACGAGGGTGACAAGAAAATTCACAACAAGGGGGATTAGGGACTCCAAGCAGTTCAGTAAAAAGATCAAGGAAGGCACTAGACTGGAGAGGGGACTGTGGGCAGATGCCTTGCTTAAACATTTAACTGCCCTACTGTGCAACTCTGAGCCAATATGCACCTCAACTCAACACAGATTCCACTGAAACGCATCCAAGCCGGCGGGTACCCAGGAGACCGCCGCCGAATCTCCCAGACGTCATCAAGGCTCTGGGAAGACAACCGGGGTTCACGGGAGAGCTCTGAATTGCTTTTACAAGGAACCCATGGCTCCATGAAAAGAGCTGTGAATACACACTGCACGATCTTCCAGGAAGGGTTATCTCAGGGCCAAAGGGAAAGGCGAGCCGGCAAGTACAATACATGGGCATCAGGAAATCTGCATGTGGTGGGAGGGAAGAGAGCGGAGCTGGCACTGCTGGCACCTGGGAGTCACTCACATCTGCCGAACGAACAGGCTAACGGGTACACAGCCGGGCTAGTGGTCCAAAGGCCGCTCTTTCCAGGCCAGGGGCCACTGGAGTCAGAGAGGCCAATGGCAGGAAGGGAAAGTTGCAGTTTAGGAAGAAGGTCTGTAACCCTGACTGTCATGACGTGAGGTAGGAAAATATTCTGCATCAACACCTGCGCCGACCACCCGAAACAGGTGCAGATCTTGTTAATGGTGCCTTAAAGGGAACACAGAGCTTGGTCCCTACTCTGCTAGCAAATTTACAAAAACTCATTTGTATGTTTCCTGTGTGGACCATGGGTTATATTTTACTTTTCTACAGAGAAAATAAATACTTTTAAGTATGAAGAATAGCGACCCCCTTTGAAAAATTTTAATCCACGGAACAGCTAACTGATACAAGGAGCACTCTCCCCCATCCTGGGCCCTGGGGCTGTGTGGCTAAGAGAAGGGCAGAGAGTGTGTGGGCTGTGGGGGGCCAGAGGGCCAGGGGAGGAGAATGGCCATCCACAGGTACAGAGCGCTATTTACATCAACATTAACAGGTAAACGCGGAGACGAGAAACTGACCAATCTCTTCATTTCTTCAAGGGAGGTATATCACAGAGCCCACAGGTTTTTTCCACTTGAGAACCCTTTACCTGAGCGGAAGGAGCCTGGCTCGGGCAGCGGATGACCTACTGCCGAGCAGACCCCAGACGACGACGAGGCAGACTGTGTAGACCAAGCCAGAAAGACAAAGGGAAAGCAGGAGACCGCACTGAAGAGAAGAACCTAATGCATCTGACAAAACCCCTAAGTGGCTTTTACCTCATCCTCCTGGGAAGGGATCAGAGAAGGAACCACCCTGAATTCGGAGGGAGAGAGGGGAGGGGTCTGCCCAAACTGGCAGAACTCAGAGCCCACTTCTGAAAGGGCAGTTTTAAATTCCAAGCAGAGCCCAGAATTGGAAACTGCCATACAACTGGAAGATGAAGAAGGGTTATTTGTGCCTTAGTCCAAGGAAAAGTGAAGAAATTAAAGTTTTGGAAGTCCCCTCAAGACAAACGCCCACGTGGAAACTTTTCTGAGGGGATGATGGCGGTCTCAGGCATGGCTGAAGTTTGTCCTCAGAGCACCCAAAGATAGCAAACCTTCCAGAATGTTCTAACCCGCGGGAAGCCCAGGCCCACAAAGGACAGCCACCCAGCAAGCCAGTCACCGATGCGTATGTCTGACCCTAGGGTCTTGACAGCCCAGTCTCAGGGCCCACCCCGGGAGGCACGGGGGTACTCAATTAGGAAAAAAGGGACGAACCTGCCCTTGGCCTATATGAGTAAGGAAAGACTCTCCAGAGAATATGTGGGATACACCAAACAGGCAAGAGATATGCAGAACCAGGGCTCTGTTCTCCTGACACACCTTCAGACTGTGGACGAGGTCTGCAGACAAGGAAAACTTCCAGTGTGGACAGGCAGTGAAAATGCTGCCATCTTCCCTGGTTCTTTGCCTGACTCCAGCATCTAAACAAAATGCAAACGGAGTGTTAACCACAAATGAAACAGGCTCCTTACTGGCTCTTAGAAGGAGACGCTAGGTCACTGCTTCCCAGTGACTGCCACTGTCCCGCTCCCAGGTGCGCCCGGGCAGGGCTGCTGCTCCCGGCCATGCTGAGCAGACACTGGGGAGCCAGAGCCTATTGACAAGAGGTCCAGTACCATTTACCCTGGGAATGTAAATGGCTCTGAGGCAAGAGCATAAAGCCAAAAGGTCTAGGAATAGCCAAAAGCGAAGAGAAGAATCAGGAAACGCTTTAGTTCCACAGATGAAAAAATGGGAAAGAAAATGGACCTCGAGAGATTCATTTCTGTCTGGATCTAAAGACAAAAGCATGATTTAGACTTAGAGGAGGGCAGATGTATCAAAGAGTAGGTTTGCTTCTGCTGCGCAGGAGGGTACGGCCTGCTAGGGAATTCAGCAAAGACCGGCCAGAGCACTGGCTGACCGGGGCTCATTTCGCAGTACCTTACCGGAACCGATTCACGGCCCCCCCACGCTGGACTCCGAATCTTCCTCACAAACCCACTTGCGCACCAGCTGCTGGGCTTTTCGCCCCATCTCTGACCCCTGCAAAGGTGTTCGTCGCACTTCGGGACCTGTCATTACTATGGAGAATGCGGTCTGTGAAGAGCACAGAGGACCAGTGTGGCGAGAAGAGGGGAAGAGATGCTCCGTTCCCAAAGCCACAGGCACAAGAGAAAACCATATCGTTGGTGGTGCCAGGGGAGGACTGGTGCTAATTACCAGCAAAATGCTGTGCTACCATGGGTGCCATCCCCTCCCCTTCAAGAGCAAGGACAAAAGCCTCTTCTGAAAGTATAACCTGGCTCACGTTGCGAGGGAGGTGCCCACACAAGTTGGAACTGACTCACTGGGAAGAAAAACCAAACCGATGAGTCCTATCTATTTTGTCCATCTTCTGCATAAGGGAAAGAGCATGAAAAGGAAGCTCCTCAAAGTTTGGTGGCCTTCAGGCCAGAAAGCCAGACTGCAAACAAATGTTCTTCCCTTCCAGTAAGGATAAACGCCCGTGACCTACATGAGAACACACACCTGGCAGGAAGGCAACGGACTCCCACAGACGGCCTTCTGGGGAGGGCATGGAATGTATCTGAAGGCCTCTATCTCAGATCAGTCATTACGTCATTAGGATAATTAAAACATCTCATTGTCACAGAATCAACGTTCCTATGGGAACAGTGCTTTGGAGTGACCAGTGTTAGCCGCTAGGATCACACAGGACTGTGATGATGCAGCAACAGTACTTTTCCTTGCCCCGTCTATCCACCAAACAAACCAACACCATCACACGTAATCAGGAACATCCTGTAAGTCACTGGGCTTCAGTGAGGCTGGTCGGAGCAAGCCCGCGGCCAATGACAGACACCAAGGAGGAGGAGGCAGAGACAGGGGAAAGGACAGAGGGAGGGTGTTCTAAAAATACAAGACTTGAGCTGTGCGCACGGTAATTCAAGCCACAGGGGAGCTCGAGGGCACCGTACTACACACCAGGGCGGGGTCTCACACCACAGTAGAGGGAGGTCTCCGGACCATTCCTTCCTACGTCTCTTGTGCTAATTCCCTGCCCAGGATTAACACACACAGCAGGCTCATCTTATAATCACAGGACACACGCCACCACAGACAGACAGACACACACACACGCACAAGCACTCCTTAACCCAGGGAAGTCTGAAGTCCCCCATGAGGATTTACAGCACAATACTTCTCCCACCGCTTTCTAGACTGTTCCCCCAGTAGGCTACCATTTAATAAAAATCCACACTCTAATTGGGGACTGAAGGACACCTTCAAATCCACTCTCAAAACAAAGTAAAACACACTAGCTGCTCCACGTTCACTCCACTGTTTTGAAATCTTGGAACCACAGATGTGGAATCCCACAGAGAGGGCCAGACTTCACTGTGAAGTCTCCCGAGGAACCTCTGCCCTCTGAGGGGCCGCCTGGGGGACAGCGCCCGGCTCACTGGTCCTGACGCCACAGCGGAGAGGGTTCTGCTAAGTGGCGACGTGGGCAGGAGACGAGATAGAAACAAATTCCCGGAGGATGTTCTTGGCCATTTCGATGTTGTTGTGGGCAATGACCAGGGCCTTCTGAATGTCCTGGTAGGAGTAGCCCTGGCTCATGAGGCTCTCGATCTCACTGGAGAGCTGCGGCGAGGAGGCGGCGGCGGCACCCGGCTGACAGCTGCCTGCTTTCCGTTCTGAGTTGATTCTCCGAGGGAACGGCTTGGGAGGCCTTTCAGGAACTTGGGAACCCTCGGTGAAGTCTAGAAGAAATCAAACAGAAAAGAGGTGCAAATCTGGGGGGAGCCACCCTTTAAAGGCAGTAAGAACAGTGTCCTAGGATCGAGCTGACCTACTGCAACGGGGTACTTGGGCTCTCAAAGGGCCGGACTCTACAGGTTCCAGGGTTGTAGCAGCCAACCTCCACCTCCTCCTCCCTCCTGGCAGGAGCCACCTTCTAAATATACCATCCGCCTGCTCCGCTGAGGGGGACACTGCTGCCCCGAGTTCAGACATCTCTATCTACATCATCATGCTTTACACATTTTGCAACAAGTGTTCATGCACAGTAGTACTGGGACGATTGAAAATAACGTTTCAAATGGGGCCAGAGAGGACGCTAAACATCTCCTCTGACAAAGAAGGAGAAGAGAAGGAAGCCTGAGCTGCCGCTGAGCAGCAGGAAGCAAGGCTGGGTGGGTGGGGTCACCGCCTCCCTGGGCAGCTGGATGCTGTCTCTCTTTCGCCAGCTGTCCTGAGCTCGGGCTTCAGTTTCCAGCAGGACAGCAACCCTGGGTGCTGCCCTTCCAGGCAGGCACAGGTGCGAGGGCAGACCTTGACGGTCAAGGCCCAAGTGCAGCCTGGCTCCAAGCCCGCTCAGTGTGCTTTCCAGAGCCTGCATGCCCTCCTGGCAACGCAACAGGGTCCAGAGGTCAGGAATGCGTGCTCTGTACCATCAGGCTTCACTACCAGTGTCCTAATACATGCTCGGAAGAACCGGAAGCCCTACCTCCCACCAGCCAAGAGGGGCCAGGGTTTAAGGAACAACCTCTTAAGCCTGGCAGAATCCTGAAAAATCGGTCTCCAGTTTAACTTCTTAACCAGGACCTCGGACCAGCTCTTCCTCCCACTTAGACTAAAGAGACTAAAATCTGGTGACAAAGGCGCTGTGGCCCAGCAGTCACCTCTGCCATAGCACAAACCCAAGCCGGCCTGGAGACTCACGTGTGGTGGGCTCGCCTTCCAGAGACAACCAGCCAAAAGAGGAGCTGGCGTTAGAGATGTCGGAGAGGGTCCGGCGGGCCAGCACAGCCGGCACCGGCGGCTTAGGGACGTCATAGCCGTCTTCCTCATTTTCTGATCCCTCAGGGCCGGCACCCCCATGGCCCGCGGCCAGACTCCCTTCCCCTAGAGAAAAAAGTGTGTGCTGTCACCACCTTCTTACACACCCGTGCGCTAATACAGCTCGTGGAGAGAAACGCATCAAAGTTACCGACTCTCTACCCCAGGCCAACCACCATGTGAAGCCCTGCGGCTGGAGATAAAAGAACAGAGAAAATGCAGTCTGTGCCAATCCCGAAGCTCTGCTCTCCTGAACGGGGCAACGGCTACCCCTGCCAACGGTGATGGCCGCTGACGCCAAAGACTCAGAGCCATTTTATGTCAGTCGTTCAACATCACTATCGACATGTCACCTTGGAGCACCAGCTGAAGAGCCTGTGTGTGCTGCCTTCTTGGACTTTCCACTTGGGAAGCTAGTTGATATGGGAATAGAGTGTTCACCACCCACACACAAAAGAATTTCATCAATGCTAAAAAGCAAAGGAAATAAAAGGGAACTGTCAGCACTGCAGGCCCAGGCCCCATAACCCCAAATGTCTCTAGGCCCTGGAAGGATGAAAAGGGAACTCGCTGTGGGAACAGGAAATGAAAGAGAGGAGAGGGTTTTGCTGCCCATGGATCAAAGATATTTTGCAAAGGAAATTATTTAAAAGAAGTTTTTGCTAAGATCAAGCTATCC
This sequence comes from Lutra lutra, assembly GCF_902655055.1. NCBI lineage: Eukaryota > Metazoa > Chordata > Mammalia > Carnivora > Mustelidae > Lutra > Lutra lutra. The sequence goes on along the minus strand of NC_062287.1, from coordinate 15,264,178 downwards.
CAAATAGCCAAATATTACAGGTTCATTCCTATGACACAGCACTGATCTTCCAAGTGGCAGGACAGCTACTCACCGAAGGAGCTGCTTTCTGTGGCTGATGGCATCGCCTGGGACTGAATATTATACATTGCTTCGTATGTACAGCTATCAATCGGCTGGTCACAGTCACACGCTCTGAAGCAGAAGGAACGGGGCAGATGATCTTCACAACAGAACTCTGTTACCTGCAAACTTATTAACACTCATCTGGTCTTCACTATTCTAGACCCAGAGTCTATCAGGACAATACATACTCCTTTTGCCAGGATCACTAACAAATGTCCCAAGACTGACTCTTCCGATGCATAATAGATGAGTGTTTTTGAAATGAACATGACCGTGAGGAAGTGTAAGTGGGATCGCCTATAGCTGGAAGAGACCAAACACCAGGGGCCGCATCCAACTGTCCGCTTTAACTCCGGCTGGTGACATTGCACAGGCCACAGCCAAGCAGGTGAGTGGTGTCACCCCGGCTCCCAGATGGGACTGTCATGAACGTACCGTGAACTCTGGGCGGTCTCCAAAGGCCGTTTCCCATCTGGCTTTGGAAGCCCCAGAGGCCTGGAGGAGGGGGTCATATACTCCGTGTCCTCCTCACTTTCACACTGCTCCCCGGGGGGCAGCTTTGGTACAGGAAGAGGCCTGGAAGAAGAATAAAAGAGAAAGAAACTGAAAACTAACAAGCTGCTAAACGTGCAAGTATGAAATGAGTGCCTTCAACCAGGCCACGACTCAAATCCGACATAGTGAACGGATGGCACCTAGGGAACTACTATTCTTCCCAGCCAAGAACGGTCCTTGTTACAAATGGCACTAACAGATCTCTGCTCTCAGCTGACCACAGATATAGCTGCGCTGAGCTGGGCTGCAAACGGGGGCAGTACTTGATACTCGTGAGTCTCCGTCCCCAGGTAAGTCGGGAGTCCCCATCCCATATTCTAGGAACCTGTACCGAGTCCCCACTCTAGAATCTACCTACAGTTTCAGAGAGTTTACAGCTTGTCAAAAGCCTTCTCATTTGTTATCTCATAGTATAAACATCTTTTCTCCTCGTTTGATGTAAGAACCATCTGAAATAAAAGAGATCAGGTGCCTTGCTAGCTTAGCACCAGATCTGAGACCAGACGTCCCATCCTGACTCCTGCTTCAGGGATCCCGCTGTCATACACAAAGGGCGTACAGACTCTCACCCAGAAACTTTTGAACTGAAATTTCTCCTACTACCCGCCCCGAAACCAGACAAAGACAAAAATAACAAGAAAACAAGACAAAACAAATCCACAAAATTGAGAAACACGCACGTGCACATAGGCACACAGACACAATGGCTACCGGGAATGTGAGTTAAAGAGAGCATCTCCCCCGTCCCCTTTACACCATCCCCGTGCATCTGAAGCAGTCTGTAACTAGCGGGAGCACCTACGGGGTTTGCCTGTGTTTACTCAGTGTTTGTTTTTCCCAATTATGAAAGCAGCAGTTGATTATAAGACACTTAAATGCCAAGGAAACCTAACACAGACAATCCCTATAACATAATCGGAGATTTTGTTTTTCTCATGTCCTCGCGTTACTTTCTTTGCACACGGCATGCTCACGTTTTCAGGTGGAACTGTATTAGTATCTACAATTTACTCTGAAACATGTCCAAAAAGATAGACTTATGGATGGACAGAAGTACAGACAGGGCAGTGCCTGACGGGCTCAGTCATGGAGCATATGATGGTTAATCTCAGGGTTGTAGGTTCGAGCCCCACACTGGGTGTAGAGATTAAAGGGGAAAAAAAAGGATAGACAGAAATGCGTGATAAAACAAGGATAGTGGGTGGCTCAGTGGGTTAAAGCCTCTGCTCAGGGTCCCCAGGGTCCTGGGATGAGCCCCGCATCAGACTCTCTGCTCAGCGGGGAGCCTGCTTCCTTCTCTCTGCCTGCCTTTCTGCCTCCTTGTGATTTCTGTCAAATAAATAAACAAATCTTTAAAAAAAAAATTTAAAAAAAAAAAAAAAAAGGATAAAAAAATGCTGTCAGTAGAACCCAGGCGGGGAGTATGTGGATGGTCATGGTGAAAATCTGTCACCCTGACTCTATGCTTGACACTTTTCATATAGTAAATTGTTTGTGGGAAATACCTATAAAGATTAAGGAAATGCCTATAAAGATTAAGGAAAAATACCAAGTATTGGGGAAAATATAGGGAAATGGATACTTTCTTACACAGTTTTAGAAATAAGAAATTAGTACAACTTTTCTGGAGTGTAATTCCCCCCAAATATATAACCAAACATGCATACTCTTGGACTCAGAAATTCCACGACTAAGAATTTTCTCTAAGAAAATAATTGAGAATATTCACTACAGTACTATTAATGACACTGAAAAAAAAAAAAACAGGTGACAACCTATCAATAATGTACTGAATAAAGGAACTTTAAAAAATATTTGAGAGAGAGAAAAAGAGGGAGAGAGTGAGCATGTGCATATGGTGGGGGGTCGGGGAGGTGAGGGACAGAGGGAGAGAGAGGGAAGGAAGGAAGAATCCTGAAGTAGACTCTGTGCTGAGCTTGGAGACTGATGTGGGGTTTGATCTCATGACCTGAGCTGAAACCAAGAGCTGGACACCTGACCAAGTGCACCACCCAGATGCCCCAATAGGTGGAAATTTCTGAACCTCACCCACAGTAATGGATAGAACAGCCAGACAGAAGCACGGAGACAGTACTTAAACAACATATAAACCAATCAGCTCTAACAGACATAGACATGACACTCCACTCAACAGTGGCACACGTTCTTCTCAAGTGCACTGGGACAGTTTCTAGACAGACAGTATGTGAGGCCACAAATTAAGTCTTAATAGATTTTAAAAGACATGCAAAGTGTCTTCTCTGACCACAATCTCATCAAATTAGAAATCAGCTTCTTTATGAAAATAAAGACCCAATTTAAAGCATCCTTAAAAAAAAAAAATTAGAAATCAGTAACAAAAGTGAGACTGAAAATTCTACAAAATTGTAAAAATCAAATAATACACTTTTAAACAGCCAACGGATCAAAGAAGAAATTACAAAGGAAATTAGAAAACACTTAGAGGTGAATGAGACCAAAAACACAGTGCAACAAAACCTAACGCAGTGCTATATTTATAGCATTGATGGTTCCGTTAAAGATTAAAAAAAGATCTCAAATCAACCTAACTTTACAACTTAAGGAACTACAAAAAGAATCAACCAAAACCAAGGCTCATGGAAGGAAGCAAGCAATGAAGACTAGAGCAGAAGTAAATAAAATACAGGAACTGGGGTGCCTGGGTGGCTCAGTCGGTGAGGCGACTGCCTTCGGCTCAGGTCATCATCTCAGGGTCCAGGGATGGAGCCCACATCAGGCTCCCTGCTCAGCGGGGAGCCTGCTTCTCCCTCTGCCTGCTGCTCTGCCTACTGGTGCTTGCTTGCTCTCTCTGTCAAATAAATACATACATAGGAGAAAAAAAAAAACCCACAACAACAGAGAAAAATCAATGAAAATAAAAGTTAGTTCTTCAGAAAGAGCAACAAAACTGACAAAACTTGTCTGGCTTTCTGTCACGATGTCATTATCATTATCTTTGTGTCATTATCTAGATGGATTAAGAAAAAAAGAGAGAAGACTCCAATTACTAAAACTCAGAAACTAAAGTGGAGACATTACTACCAATTCTACGGAAATAAAAAAGATTTTAAGAAAGTACTATGAATAGTTATATGCCAAAACAATGTGTAACTTAAATGGACAAATTCCTAGAAACACAATACTTCTGAAGACTAAATCACAGAAAATTGAGAATTTGAAGAGACTTACAGGAGATGAATTCAGTAGTCCAAAACCTGCCAACAACAATAAGCCGCGTACCTGATAGCTTCTCTGGTGAATGCGACCAAGTGTTTAATACAAAACGAGTACCAATTCTTTTTTTGAAAGACTTTATTTACTTGGGAGAGAGAGAACGAGAGAGAGAGAGAGAATCACAGGAGTGGAGGCAGAGGGAGAAGAAGGCTCCCGCCGAGCAGGGGGATCATGACCTGAGCTGAAGGCTGACGCCTAACTCAATGGACCACGCAGGCACGCCACCAGTTCTTTTCAAATTGCTCCAAAGACCTGAAGAAGGAACACTTTCTAACTCATTCTGTGAGGATGGCACAATCATGACACAAAGCCAGACAAGGACACTACAGGAAAACAACACACCAATGTCCCTTATGAACACCGAAGCAAAAGTCCGCAACAAAATACCAGCAAAAATAATTCAGCAGCACTTAAGAAAGATTATGCACCATTATACATCAGTGGGATTCACACCTGGAATGCAAGGATGGCTCAACAAATGCAAGCGGATTAATATAAATACAGCAGGTCAACAAAAGGGGAAAAAAAACCCACACAATCATCTTGGTTGGTGCAGAAAAGCATCTGACAATATTTAACACCCTTTTAGACAAAAACACTCAACTAAAATAGGAATAAAAGTACCTAAACATAATGAAAGCCATATATGAAATGCCCACAGCAAGCATCATATGCAATGGTGAAAGACTGAAAGCTTTTCCTGAAGGATCAGGAACAAGGCAAGCATGTCCACTTTCACCATTCCTGAGTACTCAAGAATACTGGAATTTCTTTTTCTTTTTTTTTTCTCTCTCTTTTTTTTTAGATTTTATTTATTTATTTGTCAGAGAGCAAGCATAAGCACGGGGAGCGGCAGGGAGAGGGAGAAGCAGGCTCCCCGCTGAGCAGGGAGCCCAATGCAGGACTCGATCCCAGGACCCCAGGGTGACTGGAGCAGAAGGCAGACGCTTAACCGACCGAGCCACCCAGATGTCTCAGTACTAGAATTTCTAACCAGATCAACAAGGCAAGAAAAATAAAAGGCAATCATATCGGAAAAGAAGAAAAATTATCTCCCTGTTTGCAGATGATATGATCTCATATACAGAAAAGCCTAAAGATGCCACAAAAAGGGCACGGGAAACAGTATGGTGGTGTCTCAAAAAATTAAAAATAGAATTACCATAGGATCCAGGAATACTACTACTGCGTACATATTCAAAAGAATTGAAAGTAGGGCCCTGACCAGTATCTATTCACCCACATTCACAGCAGCATCACTGCAACAGCTAAAACGTGAAAGCCATCCCAGTGTCCACCCACCGATGAACGGATAAGCAAAATATGGTACGGGAGTCACCCTTTATCTGCAATTTTATCTTCTGTGGTTTTACTTACCCATAGTCAGCTGTGGTGTGGAAGCAGATGATCCTCCTTCTGATGTATTATCAGAAGGTCAACAGTAGCCTAACACTACGTCCAAATGCCTACATCACCCCCCTCACTTCTTATCAGAGGCACTTTACCTCACATGACCACGAGAAAGGGGAGTACAGTACGGTATTCTGAGAAAGACCACGTTCATACAACTTCTATAGCAAACTGTTCCAACTGTTCTATTTTATTATTGTTGTTGCTAATCTCTTACCGTGCCTAATTTATAAATTAAACTTTACCATGTATGTACGTATATGTATGTATGTATATTAGAAAAGAAAACACAGTGTACATATAGAGTTCAGTACTATCCTTGGTTTCAGGCATTCAGGGGGCCTTGAAAGGTACCCCCTGCAGATAAGGGGGGGGGGCACAACAGGAATATTACTCTGCCTTAGAGTAAGGAAAGTCTGCCATATTCTACAACATGGATGAGAACATTACAGTAAGTAAACTGAACCAGTCACAGAAAGACAAATACTGTACGGCTGCACTTACAGGTGGTATTTAAAGTAGTCAAAATCCTGAAGACAAAGCGTAATGGTGGCTGCAGGGGCCGGGGCAGGGAAGGACGGGGAGCAACTGCTCAGTATGCGCAGGATTTCAGTTTTACAAGATGAAGAGTTATGAGCACAGATGACGGTGATGGTTGCATGTGAATGCACTTAATACCACTGACCCGTACACTTCTAAGTACGATGGTATATGTATACATTTTTAGAGAGGGAGAAAGAGAGGGGGGAGGGTCAGAGGGAGAGAGAGAATCCCAAGCAGACTCCGTGCCCCATGCAGATCTCAGCCAGGGCTCAATCCCACAGCCCTGAGATCATGGCCCGAGCTGAAACTAAGAGTCAAGACGCTTAACTGACTGAGCCATCTGGGTGCCCCAAGATGGTGTATTTGTGTACTTTACCATACATACTAAGAATTAAGAATCAAACTTAAAAATTATAAGAATGATTAAGATTTTGTTTTGTTTTGTTTTGTTTTGTTTTACAGAATTCAACAAAACCAAAACTGCTTCTTTGAGAAGATTAATAAAATCACTAAGCCCACCAAGGCTGATCACGTAAACGGACAGAGAAAAGAGGAGACCAAAACATAGGATCTAGTTTTGAGCTGATACAAACACAGATCAGCTTATACTTTCTTCCTCAGGCCGCCCTGGGCTCCCTACACTCTGTGCGGAGGCTGTTGGTCAGCGGGAACGCGTCTGCTGTGCGGGCTGCGACCTTGTACTTACCGGGCGGCCAGAGAGTAAATGGCATTGGCCGATGCAGAAGGTTTGATTTTGGGGTGCTCACACTCTGAACCTGCTAATGGGTTGTTATTCACATTCTGGAAAGAAAAGTGAGAAAGAACCTACTTAACACGACTAAAGTGTCTCCTATTCCTTCTCCGACCCCGTCAAAATAGTAAGAACAGTAACACAGACCCAGACCCTGCTCTCAATGCCACTCACACGTTACTACATCTGATCAAAAGCAGAGCTGCTTTCAGGCTCTGAACAGAGTTTAAATGTCAGGGCGAGGAAGACAGAGATCTAAAAAGAGCCAAGGAAATGGGGGGTTTTGTTTTGACTCTAGAAGATTTGAGGAAATGGGCTGTCGGTACAAATACCCTGTCTAGCTTTAAAAACCTACACCTCTTTCTGCAGTCACCAGAAAGCCGGACCTAATTCATTCTCATGAATTAGACGGCCTGTCACTCAATGCCACTTGCAAGTGACCATCCCCCTTCTCTCGCCACCAAGCAGCAGCACCCAGTTCACGTGAGGGCTCCGCCATATTCCAAACTTCACTGCTCAGAGGTTTTTCTCCCCCTTTGTTAATTTGTCTGAAGGGGACTGGCAGCATTACTATGTAGTTATACTGCTAATTAACCTTCAACTATTTGTGTAGCACATAACATTGCTCACACACACAAGAGAAAGCAGGTCAATGAAATGTGCACCAGCGCATTCTCCCTCTTGCTTACGTCCCACCATAGTCTCCCAAACTCACCGGCCTCCCCTTCATCCTCGAAGGGTCTCCCTCAGAATCAGCACGGCTCGCTCTCAACAGCGCTCCAGATCTTTGCTCAGAATTGTACCCCATCCCTCCACGTACCCCCGACCCCAACATCAACTGCCCCAATACCCCTTTTTTTCTGCTCTTTTTCTCCATAGCTCTCATTGGCATCCAGTGTCCTTTGTTTTATTAACTTACCATGTTTGTCTTTACTCCATTAGAATGTAAACTTTGTGAGGGCAGAATTTTTTTTGTGGAGCGCATACACAAATGAACCAACAAAAGAACAAATAAACCTCCCCACCCCCAGGTCTGGACCCTTATCTCATGCTTATACAATGAACCACTAACCTTCTCTCAATCTACTCTCTTAGCAATCCATCTTTGCATACTACTGGATTTATCTCTGTAAACCATCACTTTGCTCATGTCATTCCCCTAATTTAAAACCTTCAAGTGCTCATCTCCTACCAAATAAATTAAAACTCTTTTGGCCTTGATGGGATTTTCAAGGTCCTCCAATCTAGTACTAATGCCCCTTTCTAGACCTTCCCTCCTCTGACATACAAAACTTCTGCTCCACTCAAATTAAACTACTTCTAGTTCCACAATATACCTCAAGCATCTGTGTCATTGTACTCGTGACCTTCACACTATTCACTCTGGAAAGAACACTTTGAATTGAAATGTCATTTGTTCCATAAAGCCCTCATGATTGCTCTATTTGGAAATAATCTCTCCTTTCTCTACAACTTCAATGCTTTCTATTTATAATACTCACACTATATGAATCCAGCCATACATACATACACACACACACACACACACACACACACACACATACACACAGGTGCACACGCGTTCCTACAGCATTATTGGCAAACACGCTTTATCTGCTCTAGTAGTACACTTCTTGAGGGTATATATACACACACGCCTGAGGACAGGGATGTTTCACTGTCTCGGAATCCTGCACAAAACCTATCACAAAACTCTGACCCATTCAACGTCATGCAAAAGTATTTGTTAATAGGCAAAAAAATGTCAGAAACAGGACTCACCATGGAGGTATCCACACTGAATGTGCCTCCAAGCCTGGACACATCCGCTCTGGGTTCCATTTGTGAGGGCAATGAAAATGGGAGTGAGTGCCTGTTGGTTAATTCTCTACCTGTCCAGGGGTCACTAGAGTTGGGGGCAACCACTGGTACTTTGGGGATTGGCCGAGGCAGCCATGATTCCCCAAGGCGGCCACAGGGAACAGGGGGCAGTTTGTCTCTGGACGAACAGTCACCCGGTGTACAAGGCAAGGGACGTCTCTGCGGCCGGGATTCTGCTCCAACAGAATATGGCCGGTCTGGAGGGGGTGGTGGTGGAAGATCTCGAAGTGTGGGAGGTATTGGTAATGGTTTGTCCTTATGAAGGGAGCCAGAAGCTACCTGCGAAGCATGAGGAAAGTAAATCAATCAAAACCTACTTATGTAAAAAACCAAAAAACCCCACTGTAATCCACAACACTATAATCCACAACAAAGAATCAGAAGACTGTAGAAGTGGGTAACATCTTACCTTAGAAGCAGTTCCAAGACCAGAAGCACTTGCAGGAAGAGACACCCGCTGTTGCAGAAGGTCAAGTCGAGGTGGCACTGGGGGAAGGGAAGCTTGTGGGGCCATCGAAAACGGAGAAGGAGGCCGTTCCACCTGACACACATAAAATTTCCCAATAGGTTATTCTTGTATGAGGGAGTGGCATCTTTCAATTTCTCTTAAAGCGTAGACAGCAAGTACTCTGTCGGCAAACTCTGAACACTGTTACACCAATGGGTCAGACTTCCTGAGTTATTTTTGCGTCACCGTAAGAGGGCGCTCTCACCCACAGAACCACCACGCAGATCCAAGCCACAGGCAAGTATGGAGAAATGGCTCTGCTACAAGAAGCTTCCTAGCTCACAACTGAAAACAAGTATTACAATTTTCCACCTCCTCCTCTTCAGAGAAAGAAAAAAGTCTTCTCAAGATCAAAAAGAGGAACCCATATAAAAAGGAAGGAGCAGACATGAACCTCTCAACAAATCATGTGGGGAAATAACATTTAAGGCACAGAACAATGAGAGCTCAAAGATGAGAAATTCTCTGGCTTGTTAGGATAGAAAAAAGAAAAAAATAAAGACATTTAGAGGGAAAGAATCAACAGAACCAGTAAAAAGCATCTCAAGTCCTTCTGAAGAAGTGTTATTTCAAGTCAGTAATTTAAAGGAATTAATATTTCCCATCAATTTGTGTCCTTAAAAAAATGAGGTGCCAAACTAGACGAAGCAATACAGGTATAACCTCTCCCATTTCCAAGCCTGCAGCAGAGTGATGAATGGCTGGTAAGCTTGTCCAGGCGAGCTATCAAGAGATCTGCATAATTCATACAAAATGCCACTTGGCATTTGCATTCTCTCCCGGGGAGCAATACAGATGGAATAAAGGCAAATATGTATTACAAGCACTTACGTAAGATGACAGAAAGATACCCATACTTAGGCCTATCATTAGTGCTGTGCGGTAAATGAAGGCAAAGATAGCCCTCACTATTAGCTACCTGCTTCTACTCATGCTTAAGGAAAGGGCTGCATGTAGCTGGTGCACAAGTGATGCAGCATGAACAGTGAGACACTTCAAGGCTTAAGTGAGAAAGTCATTAGGCTAATTGTCACTTCATCCATTTCTAGCTAGTTACTGTATCTTGCTGATTCTTCCATGAAAGAGCTTCATATCTTTTTTTTTTTAAGATTTTATTTATTTATTTGACAAAGAGAAATCACAAGTAGGCAGAGAGGCAGGCAGAGAGAGAGAGGAGGAAGCAGGCCTCCTGCCGAGCAGAAAGCCCGATGTGGGGCTAGAACCCAGGACCTGGGATCATGACCTGAGCCGAAGGCAGCGGCTTAACCCACTGAGCCACCCAGGCGCCCCTCATATCTTTTTTAAAAGATTTTATCTGACAGAGAGAAAGACAGCGAAAAAAGGAACACAAGCAGGGGGAGTGGCAGAGGGAGAAGCAGGCCTTCCCCGAGCAGGGAGCCCAATGCGGGGCTTGATGCCAGGACCCTGGGATCACGACATAAGCTGAAGACAGATACTTAACGACTGAGCCACCCAGGCGCCCCGAAAGAGTCTCATATCTCGATCTGCCTCTTCATTCGGCTTACCAACCTCAGATCTGATTTATTAAAACCACCTTCTCGCAATTCTCCCAAATTCTGGTTTCTTATCTCACCAAATCCGTTTGCTTGCCATTACCAGCTGAGCCGTCCTCAGACTACGCAACAGCTTGTCCATTCATAACTCCCACTCTCCTACCAGTCTTGACTCTGTAATTCCTACCTCCTTGCCTTTGTTCAGGTTGTTTCCCAACTGGAAAAAAGCCCTCTCTGCCTTTTTTTTTTTTTTTTTTTATTTTTAAGTGATCTCTACACTCAACCCAACAGGGGACTCAAACTCACAACCCCAAGATAAGAGTCGCACGTTCCACTGACCGAGCCAGCCAGGCGCCCCTCTCTGCCTACAACCCCTCTCACCATCTATGGCTCGTTCCCCTTCCTGAAGTGCAGAGGGCTGAGCTAATTACACTCTTTGTGGCTCAACATCGTAACTATCCTTGCACTGTTCTTCTATTACAGCAGATAATCAAGTTGCAGAAAAAGATAAAAAACACAAGTGAAGAGGAAATACTCAGAAAAATACCACAAGAATGGTTCTATGACCAAAGGGACATAAATATCCATATAGAAAGGGTTTACAGCATAGCCAGCCCAATGAAGGGAAAAAACCATGACAAACAAGCAAACAAACCAAAAGCACCCTTATGTTTTCAAGGAATCAAGCATAAGGAGAATAACCTAAAAGCTTCTTGGATAATGGGAAAGGGGGTACCAAATAGCAAACAAACACTAGAACCTGAAGTGAAGTGAAGCCATAACAATTTTTAGAGTTTTTTTTTTCAACCTAGCATTGGGTAACTAGTCAGTCTAAAGGCTGAACAGATATCTAAGGTATCAAACATCTCAAAAGTTTTCTCTCGGGGGCGCCTGGGTGCCTCAGTGGGTTAAGCCTCTGCCTTCAGCTCAGGTCATGATCCCAGAGTCCTGGGATCGAGCCCCACATTGGGCTCTCTGCTCCGTGGGGAGCCTGCTTCCTCCTCTCTCTCTGTGCCTGCCTCTCTGCCTACTTGTGGTCTCAATCTCTCTGTCAAATAAATAAATAAATAATCTTAAAAAAAAAAAAAGTTTTCTCTCACACCTTTCTTCACCCACAAAAGGAAGTAAATCAAGAAAGAGGAAACCGTGGGAGCCATGTTTCCCATGTCACCGTAATATGTTATATACTATCTACTGTATTTAGAAAATTTACTTCATAGAAAATTATACTGAGAGAATGTCAGACAGCTTGGTAAGACCTGGTAGTGACAGGTACAAACAGAAAACTAAGGAAATAAAAATAAAGCAATTTGGGGTGCCCGGGAGGCTCAGTCGGTTAAGCATCCAACTTGTCATTTCGGCTCAGGTCATGATCTCACAGGGTTGTGAGATGGAGTCCTGCATCTGGCTCTCAGCTCCGTGGGGAGTCTGCTGGAGATTCTCTCCCTCTCCCTCTGCTTCTCCCCCTGCCCCCGCTCATGTCCTCACATCCTCTCTCAAATAAGTAAAATCTTAAAAAAAATATATATATATACACACACACACACACACACACACACACACAAATTTTCCCAGGAAAAGCAGAAGGTCGTATGAGAAAACAATAGCAATTACATCATATTGTATTGCTAGGAACAGCAAGGAGCAAAATCATTTACACACCAAATAGTGATTTGGGCCTCTACCCCACCAAGAAAAAAAAAAAACCAACACTCAAGTAACCATAGTGGTGAGATAAGGTGTGGGAAGGAGGAAGATAATCAATCCTTTTCTACAACACCTGAAGTGAACAGATAACAGACACTGAAGAGGCAAAAGAAAGCACTGGAAGTATATGGTATAAAAGGTGTTGAGAACCCACAAATCTGAGCAGAGCCCACAGAGGAGCTGAAGGCGGCAGAGGCTGGGAGCCAAGGTTTCTGCCAGCCTTCTAGCAAGTCTTTTAAACTTACCAAATAATCCACAAGCGTTTGTCAATTGGATTTTGTAATAAGTACATTCACTGCATTAAAAACAAAATTGCAATAAAACAGCAACAGGGGCACCTGGGTGACTCAGTGGGTTAAGCATCTGCCTTTGGCTCAGTTCATGATCTCAGGGTCCTGGGATCAAGCCCCACGTCGGGCTTCTTGCTCAACGGGGGGAGCCTGCTTCCCCCTCTTTCTGCCTGCCACTCTGCCTATTTGTGTTCTCTCTCTCTCTCTCTCTCTGACAAATAAATAAATAAAATCTAAAAAAAAAAAAAAAAAAAAAAAAAGCTCCCGCTGACAGCTACCCGGGATGTGACAAGTTAGGCACCCCGCTAGTCTCATACACCTTCAGGAGTGATTTTAGGACAAAAACGTGGGGTTAGGGTGCCTGGGTGGCTCAGTGAGTTAAAGCCTCTGCCTTCGGCTCAGGTCATGATCTCAGAGTCCTGGGATAGAGCCCTACATCGGGCTCTCTGCTCGGTGAGGAGCCTGCTTCCACCTCTCTCTGCCTGCCTCTCTGCCTGCCTTGTGATCTCTGTCTAATAAATAATAAAATCTTAAAAAAAAAAAAAGGGATAAATTTTAGTTATCTACTCAAAAAAAGTTAAATATTTTATAACAAATTTAATTCATACAAAGAATAATAGACACCCACATAGCACCTACTGAACAACTAAGAAATGCAAGAGCACTGACTTTGCCCAATTCCTATCGCCCCTCCCCTAATTATATCCTTTCTTCCATCAAAGAGTTTAAATGTACATTCACTTTCATCCAGCAGTTCCACTGCCAGGAATTTAACCTACAGACCTGAAAAGAGTATCAGTCTGTGTAAGTCTGGAAATAATGTGAACGTCCATTAAGAAACTAAATAAATTACAGAATGGCCAAGTGACAGCACCATGCACGAAGCCGTTTTTTTCTGTATTTGAACTTCTCCAGTGTACGTTTATGACTTTTATTTAAATGAGTAAATTTAAAATCATTCATACAGATCAGCTATGGGAAAAGAGTTCCTTTTCTTTTTTTTTTTTTTTCTAAGATTTTATTTATTTATTTGACAGACAGAGATCACAAGTAGGCAGAGAGGCAGGCAGAGAGAGAGGAGGAAGCAGGCTCCCCGCAGAGCAGAGAGCCTGATGCGGGGCTCGATCCCAGGACCCTGGGATCATGACCTGAGCTGAAGACAGAGGCTTTAACCCACTGAGCCACCCAGGCGCCCCCCTTTTCTTTTCTTTACAGCCCTACAGCACTTAGAGTGTGGACCCAACATCTGCAACAGCGCACGCTGTCTGCCTGTGGTAAACTGTTCCACCCGCACGCACGCTCTCTCCTCAAATACAACCACTAGCTCCTCGCAGGCCTTTGTTTCAGGTTTCTTATCTCACTCAATACTTACAGCACCCAATAAAGAGCCTCTTACCCAGCATAATGGACACCTTGCAAAAATACGATGTTTACTGTAAAACCCTCAAATATCCCATAAAGTCCAAGTCCTCGAAACTTGTGCCCTCAAACATTACAGCAATTCAGTGGGTAGTCAATTATTCCCCTATGCATGTTAAAAAAACTTTTTTACAACCATTTTTTTAAGAGAAATAAGGTGATACTACACATAATATACAATTATTTTTTAAACTTAGTATTAGGCAATTTTCGACTTAAGTATACGTACACCGAACTCATTCTGCAGAGCATTCCATTATGGGGACTGTAGCAGGCAGAATGAGGATTTCCCATCCCCCAGCCCCAAGATGTTTATTCACACCCCGAAACCTAGAAACTGAACATGTCATTTTACTTGGTAAAAGGGACTTTGCTAATGTGACTGAAGGTACGGATCTTGCGATGGGGGAATTATCCTGGACTATCTGGATAGGCCCAATCTAATCACATGAGTCCTTGAGAGCTTGTTTGAAGGTTCTAGCAGCGGAGTACAGCTACTCGTATACTCCAACCGAAGACCAGTCCTCTCCTCTATTGGGGAAGGTCATCCTCTTCAACCAAGCATGCAGCTTTGGGAGAGACGCACATGGAGCTGTGAGGGAGGAAGGGGACACCCGCCTCACCAGCCAGATTGGCCAAATCAACCCTGGTGATCAGTGGGGTGACAGATGTTGCAGCCATACCACCCTCACATCCCACATGAGTCCTTAACAGCAGAGAACCTCAGAGAGAAGGCAGAAGGAAGAGGAAAGAAATCCAGGAGCCAAAGAGTGTGGCTGACCATTAGAAGCTGGGATACCCTGAGCAGACAGCCAGCAAGGACATGGGGATCTCAATCCTACAGCTGGCAAGCAACTAAACACTGCCAAATCCAAATAGAAAAGGAACTGGGTCTTCCCCTAGGGCCTACAGGAAGAACTACAGACCTGCATCTACCCTGATCTAGCTGGAGGGCACACGTGTTGGGCTTGTGACCTTCAACACTGTAACAGAATAAACTTGTGTTGCTTTAAGCTGCTAAATTTGTAGTAATTTGTTATGGCAGCAACAGAATACAAACACATGGGTGTATCATAATTTCTAACTGCTGGACATGTGAGTTGATTCGAATTTTTCATTACTGCAAATAATGCTATAAAAACTGGATCTGTATCTTTGGGTGCTTATCTGATGATTTCTTTAGGATAAATCCCTAGAATTGGAATTGCTAGTTCAAACTGTGCCCATTATGCATTTTGATAGATGTCAAACTGTCCTTCCAAAAGATGGGCTAATCTGTACCCACATCAACACTGAATGCGATGCCTGTTTCTCCACAATAAGTATTATTCATCTATAGAATTTCATGAAGAGAAAAGGGTAATTTTAATTTCAAATAAATATAGCCAGGAAAAATCACTTATCTTAGTATTCAGCTTCCCTAATACTCCAGGAGTTACCAATAAATTTTCATCAATGAACAGAAGAAATCTATGTAAGAACATATAAAACTGCTTTAGAGATCAAATTAATCTCTTTTTAAATTATTTATTTATTTATTTATTTGAGAGACAGAGAGAGAGACAGCATGAGGAGAGAGCGGTGAAGGGAAAGGCAGAAGCAGACTCCCCATTGGGCAGGGAGCCCGATGTGGAACTTGATTCCAGGACCCCAGGATCATGACCTGAGCCAGAGGCAGACGCTTAACCAACTGAGTCACCCAGGTGGTCCCTCAAACTAATCTCTTAAAATGGACCCAAAGAACCTGTTATAAGGGGCCAAAACTAAAAAATCTGTCCACTTCAAAAAACCAAAAATGTACTGCTCATTCCAGTCTTCCTCAACTACCTGCTATTGATAAAGCATAGATTTATTAACTCCTATACTAAAGTTGTTTCAATTTCCAAACATTCAACGTAATTGCTGTGTGCTCAATTTTGAACAGTAAATTACAAATGAGACATGGCTCTTGCCTTCTATAATTTATAATATACCAGAAAATATATTTAATACGATATTATGAGGTAGTAAGTTCTATGGCAGACATACTCAGTGTCTCAGAGACACCTGGGTAGACCTAGAAATGATGTATATGTAAACACATGGGAACTGGGGGTGGGGGAAGCAGGAACAGTCTGGAAAGGCGTCCTAGGAAATGAAAACTCAACTAACTTACGAAGAAACTACCAAGACAGGGGCACCTGAGTGGTTCAGTTGCCCTTAGCTTCGGCTCAGGTCATGATCTCAGGGTCCTGGGATTGAGCCCCACTCAGCAGGGAGTCTGCTTCTCCCTCCCCCTCTGCTCCTTCCCTTGCTCACAAGCTCCCTCTCTAAAAGAAATTTTAAAATTCTTTAAAAAAAGAAAAAAGAAACTACCAAGACAAAAGCACAAAGAGATTTTAGTGGTTTGGCCTTGCTGAACCACAAAACATAAAGCAAAAAGGATTTTAAGGGCAAAGTGCTGGAGGAAAGGAGAACTGCTTAACCCATTAAGTAACGAAAAGTCATCAGAGTATGAGGCAAAGGAATGGGATAGTCAGGTTTGCGCTGAGCTCTCCGGTGCTGGCAGCAGGGCAAAGAGACGATGATGAGGTCTGAAATAAGGCAGTGGCACTGAGGACAGAGAGGAGGAGACACATGGATCAAATCATTTAAGAGATCAAATCTATTCCTTTTCCTGGGGGCTGGGGTGGTAGGGCCAAGGGAGAGAGCGAGCGAGAATACCAAAGAGACTCCCCGCTGAGCATGGAACCTAAAGCTGGGCTTGAGCCAAGGACCCCAAGATCATGGCCTGAGCTGAAATCAAGTCAGATTCTCACCCAACTGAGCCACCCAGGGGCCTCCCCAAATCCATTCTTTCCATCTACCACGTGTCAGGCAGTAAAGTACTATTATAAAAGAAGGCTGCCCTTATATAAATTTATATAAAAATCCTCAACTAGAGAATCAAAAGCACATTAGAACCTTCTGTTTGCCCTGTATTGCTTACCATCTTCAAAGGACTCCCTTCCTTCTAATTAGTCAGCAGATCCCTGTGTTACCCTACCCACCGATGTTACAAAATTTGATCCCATCTTTCTTAGTCTATATGTTTCCTCTCTTTACTAGGGCCTTTCCAGTTTGCTTAGCTTCTACCTGGTACCTCCTCTGCCACCCTCCAGTCACTTTGGTCGCCATGTCCTTGGTTACTAACAGTGCCCCTCCCCTCAGCAATCTAACTTTCCGGTGCCAGGACCCGCAGGAAAGAACACCAGAACACCAGACCCTACTCAGAGAAGCGCAAGAGGGCCTCACTGTCTTATCCCCTCTCATTCTCTCCAACGAGCTGAGGAAAGCCCAGTTCTAGGACACAGAGCATGGGCCTTGAAGCCAGAACGTGTGGCCACAGCTATGTAATTTTCAGCCAGTTCCTTAACCTTGCCGTGCCCTGGTTTCTTCATCTGCTAAATGAAAATAAGAGCACCTACTCTTGGGTTATTTGAGTATATACGAGGACAGGATTATAGGAGTTAGAAAAAGGGAAATACTCAGCATGGCCTCTCTCACATAGTAAATGCTCAGTAAATAGTCAGCTACTATTGCTTCCTGTGGTCTGGATGTCATCAAATGCTCTCTATTCCTTTAGAACACAACTCACAGTGGAGTCTGCCAGTCTCTGAACCTGAAGTCTCACCTTCGCACCAGCCAGTTCCTTCATCATAAAGAGAGAATCATCAGCTCGTTCATCATCATCATCCTCATAATTTGGGGAGGGAGCTCCCTCGGCTCCTTGCCTCAGTAGGCTGCCACTTCCTCGAGGGTCAAACGGATCGACCACAATGGGCTCAGTACCTTTAATTTCACATCGGCAGAAAGGACAGCCCTGGCCTTCGGATTCCTGCAGAGCAAATGGGAGACGGTCAAAGGCTCATCTGTAAGTATGGACAATATGGAAATACATTTCCTAAAGATGAAAAAAGAAACCAGAAGCTTAAAACCTCCCCCACAAACCAGACCATCCTTTCTCTCCATAGAGGATACAAAACTCCCAGTTCCTCCGAGGATTACACAGCAGAGCACACGGTCTAGAGCCATACCTGCCAGGACGTGAGACAGGACGTGCACATGAGGTGTCCACAGGGCTCAATTTTCACATCCTTATCGTTTTCAGCGCATATTTTACACAGCTGGAAGGTGGAGCCCATCTCACAGTATAATTCATATTGTTCCTTTAATAAAGAGAAATTGAAGAGACTACTCAGCCAACTACAGTATCTGTCGAACAAATGAATGACCTCAACCTTCAACTGACACCAGGAAAACCAGACTGCTACTCCCCCCACAAATTTGGCTTCTATGGAAGTGCCCCAACAGTGGTCACAATTCTCTCACCAACACAGAAAGCACACGATCTTGGTCCTATTTCAAGTTCTCTAGAGAAACTACACACACATAAATCCACTAGGCTAGTCGATGGTTTAAAACCTAAGTGTTCCAATCACTCTGTACTGCTCTACCATGAATTGTGTCGAGGACAAAAGCTTGCCTCCAGAGACACGGTGAGGAGGTAAAACAAAATTCACCTGGGTCACTTTGATGTGGTCTTGGGGAGTTGGTTCACATAAGCCTGTCAGGTCGGGATTCTGATTCCGTCCATCTGGAAACAGATAGCTGTAAAAAGAGTAACCGGCCTTGGGGTTTTACTAAAGACAATTTATAACTGCTGGCTAATGCAGACAAAATAGTAGCTGGGCATTCTCTCATCTAAAAGGGCAACTGTGTTGGGGTGCCTGGGTGGCTCAGTGGGTTGGTCATGATCCCGGGTACTGGGATTGAGCCCCACATCAGGATCTCTGCTCAGCGGGGAGCCTGCTTCCTCCCTCTCTCTCTCTCTCTCTCTGCCTGCCTCTCTGCCTACCTGTGATCTCTGTCAAAAAAAAAAAAAAAAAAAAAAAAAAAAAAAATCTTTAAAAGGGCAACTGTGGGGGCATCTGGGTGGCTCTGTCAGTTAAACGTCCAACCCCTGATTCCAGCTCACATCATGACCTCAGCGTGGGGAGACTGAGTCCTGCACCATCAGCTTTGCACTCAGCACAGGAGTCTGCCTGAGATGCTCTTTCTCCCTCGGCCCCTCCCACCGCTCATGCACACTCTCTCAAATACATAAATAGGCTACTTTGCATAAGGTACAAAGGTAAATCTTTGTATTTACCAAAGATAAATACTTCAAAAAATAAGTAACACAGAACAGTTCCAAGAAGATATTCTCCAAACAATGATGCTCCTTCTCTAGGCCACAAGGCCACAGGCTTTATCTTTAAACTAAGTGGCTGACAAACTTATTCTGTAAAGGGCCACACAATAAATATTTTAGACTTTGCAAGCCACAGAAGTATGTGTCCTATATTCTTTGGTTGTTATTGTTTAAAGTAACCCTTTAAAAAGGAAAACCCATCTTAGTTCCAGGCCATACTGCAACAGCTAGCTGATGGGCCATAGTTGGCCCAACCCCTATTTTAATCTATGGATAGCCATAAAATACAAATTATTATATTTTAAGTAGGCTCCATACCCAGCGTGTAGCCTGACACAAGGCTCGATCTCACGACCCTGAGATCAAGACCTGAGCTGAGATCAAGAGTTGGACACTTAACCACTGAGTTATGTCGGTGTCCCCACATTCTTAATTTAAGCACCATCTGTTTTTGACCAAAGGACTAAAATGCCCTTGTTTACCAGGTATTTAACATGGAAAGACAACAATTCAAAAGAAATGTAACAAGAAGCAAAGGAAGCCCATGAGACCAGCTACCAGGAAGCCCGGAGTGCCGGCCTGCTCTGATGTGTGGGGAAGCACCCCTTTCAGCCCCAACGCTGGCGCAGAAAATGGACTCTCCTCGTTGCTTTAAAACACAAGTAGTTTTCTGACAGCTGGTCAACTGCTAGTATTTTTAGTGCCTACCAAGCGATAATCAGTTTGCGTTCCCAAAGGAATAGCATTCTGGAATAAGTAAGAACTTACTTATCAATATTAGCAGAGATTACAAAAGCCCAAAGCCTGAAGAAATACTGCCAAACCAAAATGCTTAGAGCATATGAAGGCCACTGTGCCTGTTCTTATTAAAAACATCTAAGCACTCTAATGTGGGCTAGTTAAATAACTGGTAACATTTCCTGATAATTGGCATATTTTCAAATATAGATTTGGAAATAAGTCAACATCTGGAAAAGGAAAAAGATACAGTTTACACATGGTAATAACTAAAGCACTAGAG
The DNA here is from genome assembly GCF_902655055.1 of Lutra lutra. Lineage (NCBI taxonomy): Eukaryota > Metazoa > Chordata > Mammalia > Carnivora > Mustelidae > Lutra > Lutra lutra. The sequence goes on along the minus strand of NC_062287.1, from coordinate 15,244,007 downwards.
AAAAATCATTTCACTCAAAGAATCCTTTTAAATAACAACAAAAGTCCTACAGAACCTGAAGGTTAAAATAATACAACCTGTTAATGTGTTTCTTGAATGTTCAGTCCTGAAGACACCTAGAATCAAGTCACTGATGATTAAGTTTTATAACCCCTAAATTCCTGTATTCCAGCGAGGGGCAAATAGCAGATACTCACAAGCCTTCCCTGAAGCCGTCAATCAGGGCTTGGAAGAGAGGTTTATTGTGAGGGATCGTCTGCAGAATGTTCCCATCAGCAGTGACATACCCAATAGCCCACTGACCCAGACGAGTGCAACTCAGCCGGAAAATGTAACTGAGAACAGAGATGAACAGAACATTTTATATGCTTTTGTTAGGGTGGAAGGCAAGACAGAGACAAAAATCAAACGGATCATCAATAATAGATTCTACAGTGACTCCAGACCAAAAGCAAAAAATACGTAAGTTCAATTCTTAAGTGGCTTGAAAACATTTATCAAATCCTAAGATCTGAATAAGTCAATTCTTCTGGTAAACAGACATCAATCCCAGTGCAGCAACGGAGCCACCGGGAAACTAATCCAAGATCACATTTCCTCTATCCTGGCAGAGGTCACAAAAGCATAGAATTCAGGAGAATAAACACCTTTGCTTCCCAGCACTGACCTGCCCGGTTTGTGAATGAACTTCTGGAGCCGAGCTTTTACTTCATCGTATGTCAGGAAAGCCATGTAACCAGGATGAGTTACGGCAAGACTGTTCCAGTTCCTGAGCAAAGAGGACCAGGGCTAAGGGAACAAGAGCTCGATCAGACCACTTAGCTCAGGACATCCCACTGTCCTCAGAGCAAGGAAGAACAGAAAGAAAACCACCTCAATTCTCCATTCATTGTCACAAATTTTCAATTATATGGTTACTTTGAGAGAAATATGTTTGAGATGTAAGAACTCAGAAAAGCTAAGAAGAAACAAATATATGCTTGTAGAAAGAAATTTCATTATAAAATGAAATTCAAGACATTTTACAGAAGTTCTAACCAACAGCAGAGCCCACGTGTACAACTAAGAAGTTGCAAATAAAGGCTGATGCCAGTTGGCATACACATACTATCTTTACAGAGAGAAAGAAAAGAGCTCTTTCTGAAGCATCAATGCACGTTAATAATAACAGTCAAGAATTTCAATACAATAGGAGAAAAAGCTGGAAATGTACATAAATGTCCAACAACAGGAAACTGATTAAATAGATCAGATTACACCCATTTTCTGGGCATTCTACAATGATTTAAACGATGCAAAGAATATTTAAAAGAGAGATTATAAATGTGAGGAGAAGAAAGCACATTATATAGTTATTGTGTTTAATAATAAATAGATAAAAACTGAGTAGTGAGGTTTTTTTGCTTATAATTTCTACACTGACTAAAAATACTTTTGTACAGGGGTGCCTGGGTGGCTCAGTGGGTTAAAGCCTCTGCCTTGGGCTCGAGTCATGGTCCCAGGGACCTGGGATCAAGCCCCGCATCGGGCTCTCCGCTCAGTGGGGAGCCTGCTTCCTCCTCTCTCTCTGCCTACTTGTAATCTCTGTCTGTCGAATAAATAAATAAATCCTAAAAAAAAATAATTTTGTACAATATGTAAACTTCCAAATTTTTTTTTTTTTTTTAAAGATTTTATTTATTTGTCAGAGAGAGAGAGGAGAGCGAGCGAGCACAGGCAGACAGAATGGCAGGCAGAGGCAGAGGGAGAAGCAGGCTCCCCGCCAAGCAAGGAGCCCGATGTGGGACTCGATCCCAGGACGCTGGGATCATGACCTGAGCCGAAGGCAGCTGCTTAACCAACTGAGCCACCCAGGCGTCCCCCAAATGTTATTTTTTTAAAGAGCTCTCCCTTTAGGAAAGAAGCAACTAGTTTAGCCAACATTTTAGTATCCTACCTGAAAGAGTCGTGTAAAGATGTCAAATTCAAAAACTGAAATATAATCATTGCAGGTCAGATCAATAGTGGATTTCAGAGCCATGGCCTCGAGCCCGGAGCTGATGGGATGCACTTCGTGAAGGGCCTGTCGGAAACTCTTCCAAGGGACTATTGTCCTAGATGGGGAAGCAGGGGTGAAAGGGAAGGCAGAGTGAGGTAACAGACAATGCTGTGCACTGCCATAATAACCAAGAAAGCCACATTAAGGTCACAATATCAATTTCAATTCTCTTAAAGAAGTTAAGTTATATTTTGGATTGAGAAAAGAAAGGGAATAAATAATATATTTCTTAACTTTCTAATAAGGAAATTAGTAATAGAGAAATCTTTTCCCACTATTCTTTGGCAATATGTCATAAACTAATTCCCTTTCTCATCTTTCTTCACACAGCTGTTCTCTTTAGAGAAACATGGAAAGAGAGAGATTACTCTTTTTATATAAATGTCATCTGAGGCCAGGCCTTCACTAACTTAAAAGCTTACATTTAAACTAACTTTTTAAAAGCATATAAAACATCCTGAGTTCTTTGAGGAACTCATAATCTCAAGGCCTAGATAGGAGGAAATAGGCTTAAGACACAGGAAGAACACAGTTCTGATAGGGAGGAGGAATAAATTATTAATGTAAGAGTGATTAAACCCCAGATAAGGCTAGCACAAGATACTATGGGATTTCTATTTCTCAAGATCTTTATGTAAACACAAGCTCACTGACTCTGAAAAGTTTATGTACTCACTGCCTAGAAATTAAGAGATAAAGTGGCATTTTGAACTCTTCTAATGGAGTTATTAAGTTAAAAGGAACAAAGTTAAATTTATTCCCATCCTCTTTAACAAAGTTTTTAAATCACTGATTATTCTATATTTTACATTTAAGCATATTTTTAAAAAGAAGGCATCCAAAGGGAAATTTATATTAGGATCTGTATATACAACTAAAAAGCTGTATTGCTATTTTTTTTTCAGTTCCTCGATCCAAAATTTCATAGGCTATACAACATTTATATTAATACTTAAAAGCATAAGTGTAACACATAAATCTGTCTATATAATTTAAAACTTCTATACAATAAAAGACAATATGACAAAGTAGAAAACTAGCCACAGACTAGGAGAAGATATCTGTAACGTAAGGTAACTAACAATCAGTGTCTTTCAATAGGAAAAAGACAAGTTACTCAGTAGAGAAATGGACAAGTTAGGAACAGGAACAGGCAAGTCAGAGTAAGAATCCCAACTGGTCATAACTGTGAAAAGATGCTCAATCTCCTTTGTCATTAGGACTAGAAAGCAAAATATTATACCCAAGTCACACTACCCGTGTTAGCCCAACTGTAGAGCTATGGAATTTGTGTAGACTACTTACAGGGATATAAACTGGTATAACCACTTTGGGGGAAAGCAATTAGGCAATATCTGGCAAAGCAGAGGACGTGAAACTCTCTGATTCAGCTATTTCACTCCTAGGCATGTAACTGTGATTAGAAGCTCTTGCATATGAAGACAAAAATAATTCTGTTCACTGTGGCACAGTTTGTGAGCGCGAAGAATGTGAAACATAAACATCTATTAACAGCGGAATGGATGGGGAGAGAGACAGACAAATATTCAATATAAGAGCCTGGGTATCAGTTGAATCTACAAAGATTTCTTTAAAAAAAAAAAAAAAACAAAACAGGAAAAAAAAAAAAAAAAAAGAACCTCCAAAACATGGGGAGGTAGGTACAATATGCCCCCCTTATCTGCAAGGGATACTTTGCAAAATCCTCAGTGGATGGCTGCAAAGGCAGATAGTACCAAACCCTACATATACTGGGGTTTTTCCTATACACGCACCTATGATGAAGTTTAATTTATAATTTAGGCACAGTACGACAACAACAATAACAAAATAGAACGATTATAGCCAATATACTGTAATGAAACGTGAATGTGGGTTTTCTCTCACAGCATCTCAGTGCTATAGACACCCTTCTAGTCAGGATGAGATAAGATGCCTACATTGAGGAGATGGAGTGAGGGGAAGGACTCAAGCACTGAGACAGTGTTAGACTACTATTGACGTTGTGCTAATACACCAGGAAGACCATCAGCTTCTAGACCACAGCTGACCTCAGGTATCTGAAACCACGAAAAGTAAAACTGCCAATAAGGGGGGGGCCTACTGTACATACGCATTCATTATTTTTCTTTATGCTTTCCCATGATATAATTATTTCATTAATTAAAAAAATAAATGGGCACCCAGCAGGCTCACTTGGTAGACCATGCAACTCTTGATGCTGGGGTTGTGATTTCGAGCCTCGCACTGAGGCTGCAGTTTACTTTAAAAAAAAAAAAAAAAAGTTAAAACATCAAAAAAAAAATTAAGCAGAAGGCCACAACTTTAGCTTTAACTCTTCACAGTTCAAATTCATTATTTTGAGGGGCACCTGGGTAGCTCAGTGGTTAAGCGTCTAACTTCTGGGTCTCAGCACAATTCCAGACCCACAATGGGCTCCATGTGGGAGCCTACTTAAGAAACAAACACATAAACAAAACAAACCAAAAAACCAAATTCATTATTTTGAGACTTACTTTTCCCCAAAAGCTTTCCTCCAAAATTCAGCAGCATCTGCCTTCGTAATCCGAAATGTGTCTCCTTGAAAGAGTCCACTCGGAAAGATTCCTTTTAGTTCTGCCAGCATGTGGCTGAAGATCAGGGATAGTTTGGTTAGGTTTCGCCTACAAATGATCAGAAGTGCAATAATTAAACACATAAAATTACTTCTATTTTAAATGCGCTGAATTCACCATATCAGGTATGTAATTAATATGAACATGAACACACATTTACAAAGAACCTCTTCAAATATACTTTCTGGCAAGTATTATTCAGAGATACATAAAACTAGGAAAGAAGACAGGAAGGAATGTGCTGTTGACACTATTAAATACTCTAATTTTTATCTTTGTTCAAAGAAGGGCTTCAGAAACTCTTTTTGTCTTAACATCATATGAAAGATGCAGATATTTAACACAGGGAAGACTGTTGCATTCACTAGGTCCACTCCTACTCCCCGCATTCAAAAAGATGTCCTATAGTAAATCGAAAATTTAACAATAATAGATTTTAAGGCTTTCAATCATTCACAGGGGCGCCTGGGTAGCTCAGTGGGTTAAAGCCTCTGCTTTCAGCTCAGGTCATGATCCCAGGGTCCTGGGATGGAGCCAGGAGCCCCGCATCCCCGCATCTGGGCTCTCTGCTCAGCAGGGAGGTGGCGTCCTCCTCTCTCTGCCTGCTGCTCTGCCTACCTGTGATCTCTGTCTGCCAAATAAATAAATAAAATCTTAAAAAAAAAATCATTCACAAACAAAAGAAAGGAAATATTAAAAAAGCAAAATATACTATTTCTGCTTCGCATAAGCTACTCTGGATTTTTTTAAAAAGATTTTTTATTTATTTATTTGACAGACAGAGATCACAAGTAGGCGGGGGGGCGGCGGGGGGGGGGGGGGTGGAAGCAGGCTCCCGGCTGAGCAGAGAGCCCCACATGTGGGGCTCGATCCCAGGACCCTGGGATCATGACCTGAGCCGACGGCAGTGGCTTAATCCACTGAGCCACCCAGGCACCCCTATTCTGGATTTTTTTTTAAAGATTTTATTTATCTGAGCTAGAGACAGGGAAAGAGAGAGGGAGAGCGCGCAAGCATGCACGCATGAGTGGGGAGAGGGGCAGAGAAAGGGGAGGAAGAGACGCCTCACGGAACAGGGAAGCCCAATGCGGGGCTCAATCCCAGGACCCTGGGGATCATGACCTGAGCCAAAGGCAGACACTTAATTAGCTGAGCCACCCAGGATCCCCATTATTCTGGATTTTAAAGCTAATCATATCACTCATCCAAATTAAAAAATAAATTAATAAATTACAATTTTCAATTTGAATATCCAGACATAACAAGTATTTTCACTTAAATCAGACCTTAAAGAGGTTAAGTTTTACCAAAACAGTTCTTCCTATACCGAAACTGGAATGTTAGCATCCAAACCATGTGACAATTTCTACCTGCGTGCATATGCTACTGCATGCTTTACCCATCAGTGAGCTTTACTCTAATAACCTCATAAAGATGCCACAGAGAATAATGGAGAGTTATCGAATCACTATGTTGTACACTTGAAATTAATGGAACATTCTGTGTCAATAAAAAAAAGATGCCACATAGTACCAATTTAACACACCGGATGATGCCTCTACTTTGAGGTATGTCCATTAATCAGATTATCTTATCTTTAATGTGCTGCCACACAGAGTAAGACAGACAGATGCTTTAGATACTATTATATGCCAAACCAGCTACCGTCTGTACTTATTTTCACCTTGTCCCAATCATTAGTATTTTTATATTCAAAAGTCTATTCTTCTCTTAAGTGGATTACAAAATTTCAAGTCAATTCATGATCAAATTTGAGTACCTAAAAATTCTCTTTCACGGAGAGATTGTTCTCTTTTTTGCTATATAATATGCTGCACCAAAGACACCAAGTCTTCCTAGCCCTGATTCTTGTACAAAATGCTACTGAAATCTTTCCAGTCAGCTTTCAACAAATCAGCTTCAGTTCTAAGATCTGTCTTCTTGCACTTTAGCAAGTTATTCTTTCTAGTTTCTGATTTGTTTTCTGAAAGCACTACAAAAGTGATAATATATTCTTTGAAGACAGTCTAAAATAATTCCTATGCTATGTAGATCAAGTGTGAGATACGAAGATGAGCACTTATCCAATCCCTAAGCTCCTTTAACTGTTGTCCTCCTCACACTTTGAGATCCTTCGATTATGGCTTGTTAGAACTTTTGCTATTTTATCAAAAAAGAAACAAAAAGCAGAAAGACCAAGAATATATCACAGAATGGGGCACCTGGCTAGTTCAGTAAGTAGACCCTGTGACTCTTGATCTCAGGGTCATGATTTTGAGCCCCTCAGTGGAGGTAGAGATCACTTAAATATTTTTAAAAAAGAAAGAACTATGCTAAACAGTACAGAACAATGTGTGATATGACTAAAAAGATATATATCACACTCTCAAGGTTACCACAGACCTTTTTCTGGACTCCTATAATGTTGTCCTCCCTTGGTTCTCCTCCTGTTCTCTTAACAGTTATTTCCCAAGAATATGTTCTCCGCCACTTTCCTTTCTTTTTCCATGTGCTCTCCTGACTCTTCCTTCACATTCTCAAGCTTCAGAAACTACCCTGCAAGCGATTCCCAAATCTCAAGCCTTGGTAGCTCTCCAACTGCCAACCACATTCCTCCACTCAAATGCTAGCACCTCAAAGCAACATGTTCAAAATTAAATTAATCTTCCTTCTCAAATCTGTTCTTACTTCATGCTTCATGTTCTCTTTAATGACAACACCATCTTACTTCTCACAAATTCAAAACCTTAAAGTCATCTTGGTTTCTTCCATTTCCCTTATTCTCCGTATCGGATTTATTTGTCAATTTGCTGACCACTGTTGTCTTCCCACTTTTAAATTTTTTTTAAAAAGATTATTTATTTATTTATTTAATTGACGCAGAGAGAGAGAGAGATCATAAGTATGCAGAGAGGCAGGCAGAGAGAGAGGGGAAGCAGGCTCCCCGCCAAGCAGAGAGCCCAATGTGGGGCTCGATCCCAGGACCCTGGGATCATGACCTGAGCCGAAGGCAGAGCCTTTAACGCACTGAGCCACCCAGGTACCCGAAATTATATTATTATTCTAATATAAGTTCCTTGCTACCTTCCCCCACCTACCCTACAATTCAAACTTCAGTCTTTCAACACACATACAAAATGATGCTCAACATCACTCATCACGAGACATCACCTCTCACCTGACAGAATGGTTAAAATCAACAACACAACAAACAACAGGTGTTGGTGAGGGTGTTGACTAGAATTGAACTGGAACAGTCACTGTGGAAAACAGTACGGAGGCTCCTCAGAAAGTTAAAAACAGAACTGACCTACAATCCAGTAATCACACTACCGGTTCTTAACCCCAAAAAGTATAAACACACACACACATCTATGGTTACCGCAGCATTATTTACAATAGCTAAACCAAGGAAGCAGCTCAACTGTCCAGATGAATGGATAAAGAAGATGTGGTGTATATATGTATGTCCACGAAATGTTACTCAGCCATAAAAAGTGAGATTTTGCCATTTGCAACATGGATGGAACTAGAGAGGATAATACCAAGTGAAGTCAGTCAGAGAAAAACAAATACCCTCTGATTTCACTCATATGTGGAATTTAAGAAACAAATGAGCAAAGGAAAATAAAGAAAGAGACCTACAAAACAAGAAACAGACTCTTAACTCTAGAGAACAAACTGGTGGCTGCCAGAGGGGCGCTGGGTGCGGGGAGGAGTGGACTAGGTGAAGGGATTCAGAGTGCACTTATGGTGGTGAGCGCTGAATCAGGTACAGAACTCTGAATCACTGCGCTGTACATCTGAGATTAATTTAACACTTTGCTAACATACTGGATTAAAATAAAACATCTAATAATAATAAAAACAGACTTGGGTCTTCAATCTCCTCCTCTACAGGTCCAATCATGCCATATAATTGCCCTTTTTAAAAATTATTTGTTTATTTATACGAGAGAGAGAGCATGCGCGTGCACACACGCACACACGAGCACAAATGTGGTCAGGTGTAGAGGGGAAGCAGACTCCCCGCTGAGCAGGGAGCCAGGATCATGACCTGAGCTGGAGGCAGACACAAAACCGACTAACTGCCCTTTCAGGAGGGAAAATAACAATTTCTACAGTGCCAGCGGGACAAAACCCAAACTCAGCTTTGATCTGAAGACTTTCCACTGCCCTGGATCTAACCTACCTTTCTACCTGACTTCTTACTTTGTCAGGAATATATTCTAGCCAAACTGAATATGTCATCTTTTCTTATAACATACCACCCTTACTCACTTTCCCACCTCTGAGCCTCTGCTTATCTGGTTCCCCAGTCTGAAAGAAGACGCAGCTTAAATGTCATTTCCTACGAAGCCAGCTAGAAGTAATAAGCCACTAAAATACCCACAGCCTATTTGCTGAAGTTCTCAGACCGTCTGAACCCATCTTGTGCTTTAGCTATCTGCGCACACAGGACTAAATCCATTTCTAATGTGTATTTATATCCCACAGGATATCTGGCACAATTTCTAACCTTCATGATACCTTCCGAAAACACTGAGTGCCTACTATGTGCTTGCTGGGCAACAGGGATGGATACCACAGTGAACAAAACAAAATTCCTGTTTTTATGGCATTTATATTCCCATAGGAGAGCATCAGGTGATGGGAGAAAAGTGCTCTGAAGAAAAACAAAGCAGAGTATAAGAAGAGAGTCGTGTGGGGTTGTTGTTTTAGAGAAGGTGGTCTTGGGAACCTCTCTCCAAGAGCAGATTCTTTTTTTTTTTTAATTAACTTTTAATTTATTTATTTGACAGAGAGAGAGGGAGGGAGAGAGATCACAAGTAGGCAGAGAGAGGGGGGGAAGCAGGCTCCCCGCTGAGCAGAGAGCCTGATGCGGGGCTCGATCCCAGGACCCTGAGATCATGACCTGAGCCAAAGGCAGAGGCTTAACCCACTGAGCCACCCAGGCACACCCAAGAGCAGATTCTTAAACGAAGTATGAAGTGGGGACAACGTGAGTCTGGGATGACCAAGCCAAGTCGGCATCTTTTCAAATAATCTTATAGTCAAAGGGGCACCTGGGTGGCTCAGTGGGTTAAAGCCTCTCCTTCGGCTCAGGTCATGTTCCCAGGGTCCTGGGATCGAGCCCCACGTTGGGTTCTCTGCTCAGCAGGGAGCCTGCTTTTTCCTCTCTCTCTCTGCCTGCCTCTCTGCCTACTTGTGATCTCTGTCTGTCAAACAAATTAAAAAAAAAAAAAAATTTCCAGTCAGATCTACCAAGTGCTCAGCATTATGCTGGATCAGAGATAAAATATACACACCAAAATAATAATGGACAGAAAGCTATTTTAATATGTGAAGTAAGCCACGAGAAAAGAGAAAGTTATTGACCACAAGGATGTAATGGGGCCAGGTACGTAAGAGCGGTTCAAAGTGCTGACTGAAATAGACACAGAAAATCAATTTGAGACACTTTCCTACTTAAGGATGCATTCCCCCAAAAAGCCAGCTTACATTTCTTAAAACCACCAGAGATGCGCACCATAAGCATCACACTTCTTAAAAGGAAATTAACCATCTATAAAATCCCATGGGTCAGAGCATTTTGTAACTGATCTGAGTTGAAATTCTGTTCAATAACATTTTAAGACCATAGGCTTATAGCTGAGTGTCCGCCGTGTACAGAGCTGAATTTAATCAGGAGAATCTGTCTAAACATGTAATCTTAGAACAATGAGGCATGATGGATGTTTTAGGCTTATGACAAAGCAAGCAATACTTCGAAAATTCTGTCAGCAGTTACTTCAATTCATACACTATGTTCTAACAATTCTCCAAAGAAACACAAAGGAACACATCTCTTCTATTTTTTTTTTTTTTTAATAAATATCCTGAAGACAACACTACTCTCAAGTTCCAGCAGCAGCAAGCAATACAGGTTTTTCTTTAACTCAGTATTTGAAGAAGGAGATCATTTTTATTGCCTTTAATGCCAAACATCTACATCTAAGTAACCACAAATTCTACCGTATAGCTTCCATCTTCCTCTTCTCTTCGCTCACAACTTCCTCATAATCAAATGCTGATTCAGTATGCAGTGTCAGTTTAAGTTCAAGACCAGTGTCAGTTCTTTTCTCCCTACCTCCAGTCCTATTCTAAAAGCTAAAGCACCTTTTTTGTACCTCAGGCCTAAAACAACAGTTACATCTTCTGAGTATAATTTCAGCTAGTAGGGACTAAGATTTCTGTGTCACAAATAGGTATATTAAAGATTAAAGAGCAATTACAGTTCCTGTTTTAGCTTCTAAAGTAGAAAGATAAATACAACTTGAGAGGAATTACAATCACCGCTTCTGCAGATCAAACAAGACAGTGTTGAAACGTAGCCTTTATATGAATGAGATAAACAGAAACCTCTTCAAATGATTCCAACTGATGAAGTTACTACTGCACAAAATACTGAAAAATGAGCTATCTTGTAACTCATAGCCACAGAGTTCTTTGCAGAGAAAGAGGAAATGGAAAAAAGAACATAGTGCGGGGAGATAAATTAAAACTTTCTATTTAAAATATATTTATTGGGGGACGCCTGGGTGGCTCAGTTGGTTGGACGACTGCCTTCAGCTCAGGTCATGATCCTGGAGTTCCGGGATCAAGTCCCGCATCGGGCTCCCAGCTCCACGGGGTGCCTGCTTCTCTCTCTGACCTTCTCCTCGCTCATGCTCTCTCTCACTGTCTCTCTCTCAAATAAATAAATAAAACCTTAAAAAAAATTAAAAAAAAAAATAAAATAAAATATATTTATTGGGCGCCTGGGTGGCTCAGTGGGTTGAGCTCTGCCCTCAGCTCAGGTCATGATCTCAGGGTCCTGGAATCGGGCTCTCTGCTCAGCAGGGAGCTTGCTTCCCTTCCTCTCTCTCTGCCTGCCTCTCTGCCTACTTGTGATCTCTCTCTGTCAAATAAATAAACAAAATCTTTAAAAAAAATTTAAAATATATTCATTAACATTTAAGATGAGTACTGATAGTACCACTCTTCCCTGCTTAGTGAGAATGCCCCATCCCTTCGAAGTACAGCAACAATATTATGAAGAAAAGGACTGTCGAGAAATCAATACATTAAGGGACTGAGATCTTCTAGGAAAAAAATATGACTTATAAAACAGTCCAATATATTCATAAAGATATTCTCATTTAGGGTGCCATTTTCTGAAACTCCATTTAAATAGAGATAAATTCTATAACTGACAAGCATACTCTGTTTATTCTTTCTACAAGGGTTATCTAAAAATAATGTATGATAATACTAGAGAAGACTAGAGATTTAAAATGTTTTTCCTGGGATGCCTGGTGGGCTCAGTTGGTAGAGTACATGACTCTTGATCTCGCAGTTGTGAGTTCAAGCTCCACATAGTTGGGTATAGAGATTACTTAAAATTAAAATTAAAATACTTAAAAATAAACAAAATAAAATGTATTTCCTGATCCCCCATTAATTTACTGGGCCCTTGGGCAGCTACTTAACCTCTCTGGGCTGCCACTTCCTGAGATGTAATATAAGGGAGCTGGAACCAATGACTCTTAAAGATCTATTTCTATGAATAAAAATTTATGAATTTATGCTATTCCACGGATTTGAAACTAGAAACCTTAACTTCAGCAGTTTAATTTCACAATAGGATTGAAGAAGAAAGACTCAAGAGAAAGCAAACTAGTATAAATATCTTTATAAGATTGAGGACTAGAAATTATAAGAAATAAATTTTACAAGTTTATTTTCTTTCTGCCTGCAAAAAATTTTTTTTTACTTTTTAACATTTTAATTTTTTAAATTAAACTCAATTAAGTAACATAATGTACTATTAGTTTCAGAGGTAGAAGTTAAAGATTCATCAGTCTTATATAACACCCGGGGCTCATAACATCACATGCCCTCCTTCATGTCATCACCCGGTCACCCCATCTTCACCCCCGCTCCCTTTCAGCAACCTTCAGTTTGTTTCCTATGATTAAGAGTCTCTTATGGTTTGTCTCCTTCTCTGATTTCATCTTGTTTTATTTTTGCCTGCAAAGAACTTGTTCATTTATTTTTAAAGATTCTATTTATTTATTTGACAGAGACAGAGAGAAAACGAGCACACAAGCAAGGAGAGCAGCAGGCGGAGGGAGAGGGAGAAGCAGGCTCCTCACTGAGCAGGGAGCCCAACGTGGGGCTCAAATCTCAAGAGCCCAGGATCATGACCTGAGCTGACTGGCAGAAGCTTAACTGACTGAGCCACCTGGCGCCCAACCTACAAAGAATTTAAATGAGCTCATGTCTCATGGAATTTAAATGAGCAATTAATTGTATGAACCCACTGTGAGATCTGAAAAGTTAATCTGATCTGGTAAATACTGTTTTCTATTCTAACACTGGGAATTTACTAAATCCCAGAATGTGTGGTTAAGTTATTTTACTCAATTTCATTTCCGAAGAAATAACTAGCATCAAAAATCATCGTAGCCGGGGCACCTGGGTATCTCAGTTGGCTCAGTGTCTGCCTTCGGCTTGGGTTATGATTCCAGGGTCCTGGAACTGAACCCCACGTTGGGCTCTCTGCTCAGCCGGGAGTCAGTTTCTCCCTCTGCCCCTCCCCCTGCTCATGCTCACTCTGTGTCTCTCTCTCTCAAATAAAATCTTAAAAAAAAAAAAATCACCCCAGCCATTTCAAAATACTACCTTACATGAAAACAGTTCAAAGTTTCAGGAAGAAGTTTCTTTGATTTTCAAAGAGAAGAAAACAGAACTTGCCTTTTACCATTTAGTTACTTAGAGATTCTAAGTGATGGGAGATACAATTGGTGTAAATTTCTCTGCATGACTGAAAATTTTCATAACAAAACATTGGGGGAACCCCAATAATTTAGGCTGGAATCTATTTTAATATTTATGGGCCCAATGAACCTCTACTTCCCAGTGAGTAAATTTCAAAATGATTAGCACTTTTGATACAATGATTAACAAACAAGCTATAGAACATTATATAGTATCATCTTTTTTTTTTTTAAGATTTTATTTTATTTATTTAACAGAGAGAGAGAGATCACAAGTAAGCAGAGAGGCAGACAGAGAGAGAGAGGAGGAAGCAGGCTCTCCGCTGAGCAGAGAGCCTGATGCGGGGCTCGATCCCAGGACCCTGGGATCATGACCTGAGCCGAAGGCAGAGGCTTTAACCCACTGAGCCACCCAGGTGCCCCATTATATAGTATCATCTTGAAGTTGTAAAATCTTCCCCAAAATGAGGTCACAGCGATAACCCATTTTTTGCCCTTCAGCCAGCAGTGTGAGGTAAAGGCCCCATATGGAGGACGATAAATTGATTATACCGATGAATGGTGAAACGATCGATGCTTGTAAGAATTTCATTTACTGCCACCATTTCAGCGATAACTATGCTGCTTTCCTCTTCAATGAACCCTGAGAACCTTATATGCAAACACAGTGTCATCCAAAGAATGCTGAGAGCATACTGGGGTGAACATTCTAACTGGGCAGCAGCACTCCTGCTCACAGTAATCAGCTTTAAAAATAGATAGAACGGAACTTCTTTCAACAAGCTCCACAGGAAGTCAATAAAGTACTGTTTAACTCTTATCTGCTTAAACTGCTTTAAAAAGGGGGGGAGGGGTGGTGGCAAAGCCAGAACCATCACCTACAAAAGGAGTCCTGAGCCAGTATCTCTAAAAAATATCTATGACCTTTTTTTTTTTCCAAATACAAAACACATATTAAATGTACCTGTTGCTATACTTGTGGCCATCCTTTTTAAGACCCCCAAGTTACATGTAACAGATTACCATCACAGCATTAACCATCCACAGCATTTTCAGCTCCCTGTTTCACAGCACTAAAAGCTGAAGGGACACTAATCTAATTCACCGGATGAATGGGAAGGCAGCAGCCCATGTGAGAATCTCCAGTACTCCCCTCACACTTCTAACAAATTAATCTTAAGCCACAGACTCAATCTCATTACTACCCCCTACACAAAAATCTTCACAGACTTCCCAATAACCACCAAAAAAGTTCAAGGTGCTCAGCTTACAAATCAGAGCACTTACAATAGGGTCCTGATTCATCCTTCTAAACACACATGACTCATTATTTCCCCCCAAATCCTGTACTTTCCAGGGCCCCGCACCTTTCTTGATGGTGTTACGTCAACAATATATGCCTCTATTTCTAACAGTTAACCTTAAGAGCTTACTACGTATCAGATGCTTTGCAAGGCTACATATATACCTCATTTAATTCTCATAATAGCGCTTTGAAATAGGAATTACTAATACTATGACACAAATGAGAAACAAAGACTTAGTGATGTTAAATAACTTGCCCAAGGTCACAGAGCTAGTAAATGGCAAAGCTGGTCTACTGATTGAAGAGCCCAGACTGGTCAGTATGATGCAGATTTCCTTTCTATCGCCTACGGTTACTGAACTCCTGCCCAAAGTCCGTCTCAAATGCTATCTCCCCAGTATGTGTAGTGGGGCGGGCAGGTGTGGGACATTCGCCTGTCTTTATTTTATGTCCATTCTCCAATCTCAGACCCCAAAGCACCTTGCTCATACTCAGCACAAGCTCTACCATGTTCTGCTTTGTATCCATTGTCTTAGTCCCCAACTGGACAACTCCTTGTGGGCAGGGACGGTGTCTCACATACTTTGTCTCCTGCAGTAGTGAGCACACTGCCTTGCACCTAACAGGCATTCAATAAATTTGTAGAACTGAACGGGAAAATATTACTTTTTTTAAATAAACATTTTACTCTGGAACCTTAGATTTATAAAAGAAGTTGAAAGATACTACAGAATTTCCCATACAGCCCTCATTCAGTTTCAGTTTCCCTTAATAGTATTAACACCTTATATTACTGTGGTTCATTTGTGAACACTAACAAACCAACATCCGTATGGTCCTATCAACTGAACCGCAGACTTTATGCAGGTCTTGCCTGGTTTTTTCCATTAATGCCCTTATTTGTTTCAGGATCCAATCCAGGATACACAACATTTAACATCACATCTCCTTACTCTCCTCTGGTCTGAGATAGTTTCTTAGTCTTTGTTCTTCTTCGACCTCACAGAGTTTTGAGGGGTTCCTGTCGGGTATTTTGCAGAACATCCCCCGATGTGCTTAGCTGATGTTAAGCTAGTATTTTTGATGAGGCCTGAGTTCACAGAGAGAATCCCACAGAAGTGAGATGCCCTTCTCATCACATCCTATCAGGGGCTACATGAAGTCCACATGGCATCACTGGTGATGCCAACCTTGATCACTGGGGTTAATGCCAGGAGTGTTTGGCATGCTTCTCCACCGGACAGTTACTAGTGGACAAGATTTCCTTTTTCACCGACAGTCGTCCTTTCCTAACTCATCTGAAACAAGATCATTTATACTAGAGACAATATTTGAAAATAATTATTTCCTAAAGAGTTTAAGAACATAACCTGACTTCCCTGTATTTCAACATAACCTTTGAATTTATTCAACTCAAGTTTTGAAAGGTAAGTATATAAGCTATTACAGACACTGAAGCATTTGTCTGCAGCTAAAAGTGTATTAACCCCAAGAACTGATTACTTCCTCTCCATACCAGTTCTTTAAAGAATATGCAAGCTCTTACGTAACAAAATGCAAAAAGAAAAATCTCTAAAACTTCTCAAACCTTCTCACTAGCAAATGACAAAACCACCAAGTTGCTTTCAGAAAGCCTGTCTTATGAACTTAAAAAATGTATTTAAAAATATATGGATACGCAGACAGACAAAACAACTTATACTGAGCAGGAAACAGCTCTAACAGAATCTAATCAAATATGCAGAAAGTCTATCTGGTTATCATTAATTATTTACCTCCTAAATGTATGACACATTAGACATTTAAATATACGGTTTCTCTGAAAATACAGAGTAGCTACTAAAACTTTAGTATCCTCAAAACAGGGGAAGAAATATGGAATTTTGTGTAACTATCTGAATCTAAGACTTTTGAAGGGATCAAAACTGGAGAAATCCTCACAACTGCCATTCTCTTCTCATTTTCCATGAAAAATAATCCTCCTTGGGATTCCTGGGTGGTTCAGTCTGTTAAGTGTCTGCCTTCAGCTCAGGTCATGATCCCAGGGTCCTGGGATAGAGCCCCACATCAGGCTCCCTGCTTGGCCAGAAGTCTGCTTCTCTTCTCTCCCACTCCCCCTACTTGTATCCCTGCTCTCGCTGTCCCTCTGTCAAATAAATAAATAAAATCTTTTAAAAAAGAGGAGGGGCAAAACAAATCCAGGGCACATGGCTAGCTCAGTTGGAAGAGAGTGCGACTTTTGGTCTCAGGGTCATGAGTGGGAGCCCATACTGGGTGTAGAGATTACTTAAAATATATACATAAATAAATTTTAAAAAGGCAGAACAAATCCATGTGAACAGTTATTTTGAAAATACTGGCCAATCAATGTCCCAAGCAAACTACCTTTATAAGAAAATCATGCTAATTTTGTATATTCTCACCTAAGGCAGAAAGTAATGCCCTCTCTTTGAGACCCAGTCCTTGTCAGCATCTTTTATACAGACTCGAAAATGCACTTAGCATCTCAGCACAGCTTCATAGATTGTAGGATTTCAGGGGCTGTGCCACCTACCCAGTGGCATCTATCCTACTTCCCAACAGGAAAATGCACATTTGAGCCACCCACGGGTATCGAAGCCACCACACAAGAGTAAACAGTATTTACTGTGTGCAGTAAGTTCAGCAAAGTAAAACACATATGATAAAATGTCAACAGGGTCAAGGTGCAGAGGTATATTCACATATAAGGAAAAATAAAGAAAAAAAAAATCACAAATGTACCTTGAATAGAATATTAGATATCTGAAAGCTATGTGAGAACGCAAACTTAAACCGATCATGATGAACTGGTAGAAACTGAATGGTACTTGAAAAAGTGATGTGGGGCGCCTGGGTGGCTCAGTGGGTTAAGCCTCTGCCTTCGGCTCAGGTCATGCTCTTAGGGTCCTGGGTTCAAGCCCCGCATCGCATCTCGGGCTCTTTGCCCAGCAGGGAGCCTGCTTCCTCCTCTCTTTCTGCCTGCCTCTTTGCCTACTTGTGATCTCTGTGAAATAAATAAATGAAATCATTAAAAAAAAAAAAGAAAAAGAAAAAGTGATGTGTTTTGCATGTGAAAGAAGGAGGGGAGGGTTTAAACAAAGAGAGGAAACCAAAAAATGGTAACTGAAAAAATGAATTGGTAAAAATCTTCAGAATGCAGCAACTCTTAAAATCTTAACATCTAATTCTGTTCTGTCTCAACATCAAATTAGACACACAATATAGAAGGCATTTTAATAAGGAATACAGTGAACTCTAGTCCAATAACTTTTACTAATTCACTCATTCCACAAATACTGAAAGCCTACTCTATGGCAAGCACTGTTCTTAAGCTTACAAATTTAGGGGAAATGGACTATTTCATTTCAAACGCTGAGTAAACCACAACCATTAAACAGAGTAGGTATCAAAAGTCCCTCCCCAGCCCTCAGAGACATAGCAATGCACGCACATGTGCACAAGCATGCCCATTAGACCATAACAGAACTACAGAAGAAATTTTTGCTAGATATTCCCCACAAAAGCAAATTCTTATTTTTGCAAATTGTCACAAAATCAGAAAGAATTAAATCACTGTGATTACTTCCATAATCAAACACAAGAAAAAAATGACATGCCAGTTTCACTTACTAATATAATATATTATATAGGTGAATAAGTCATAAATGATTGTTAGTTATATATTTATATATTTATATATTATACATACTAATACAACACATTACATAGATTAAAAAATCATAAGTGATTGCTTCATTTTTAAAATAAAGATTTTCTTTATTTTAGAGACACAGAATGTGAGCAGAGGGAGAGGGAAAGATAGAGAATCTCAAGCAGACTGCACTGAGTGTGAAGCCAGACATGGGACTCGATCTCACAACCCTGAGATCATGACTTGAGCCAAAATCAAGAGCTGGATGCTCAGTCGACTGAGCCACCCAGGAGCCCCAGAATCATAAATGATTGTTAAATAGAGTCCAGTGAGCATTTATACATCATTACAAACTAGAGATAATCCAAGCAACGCAAGGATAGTTTAACTTTGCCGATCTATAACCATAATTCATTGTAACAACTGCGCATAGAGAAACACAACATGGAGGCACCTGGGTGTCTCAGCTGGTCAACTCTTGATTCTGGCTCAGGCTGTAATCTCATGGTCGTGAGATCCAGACCCACGCTGGGCTCTGCGCTCAGCAGGGAGTTTGCTTGAGATTCTCTCTCTCCCTCTGTCCCTCCCATTCAACTCCACCCCTGTCAGCTCTCTTAAATAAATCAAGAAAGAAAAGAGAAGAGAAGGGAAAAGGAAAGAAAAACAAAACATGTTCAGTTCACAGAGCCAGTGAGTTCTTACGTCTATAGCAGTCCAGTCACCACTGTGGTCCCAGCTCCCACCATCTCACCAGGACGACTGGTTTAGCTCCTGACTGGTCATCCTGTACTCTCTGGCAATGAGCTCAGCAATGAGCTATACAGGACCAAGGGTTCCTCCTTCCCCTCCCTCTGCCAGAAGGGGTTTCTACTAAACCCCTTCCCAAGGGTTCCCACAGTCTCTAGGTGCTCGACAGATGGTTCTCAGTAACTCCTAGAAACAGGTGGTTCCTAGACTTCGCCTTTTTACCTCACTCACCACAATTAACCCCATAAAAAGAGAGGACAGGGTGGGTTGGGAGACAGAGTCTCTTTCCTGAAGCCCAGTCTCACAGAACAGCCAGGTGTGCCCCAACCTGAGCACTCCTCTCCACAGGACACCAAGAAGAGGGGGTCTATGTTCCTGTCATCCTTCTACCCATGAACTCCAGCCTGACCTTCACCTGCAGCCCACTGAGAGCAAGTTCTCAGAACTACTTGCTGACCGAACACTTGCAGCAAGAAAACTTCAACAGCCTTTGCATTAGGACACTCACTGCTTCTGAAAAGGTGATGGTAAAGCATACATGAGATCAAAATGACTATTTAACCATTTTTAAGTGTATAATTCAGTGGACAGAGCACTCAATACTTTTCTTCTTCCCTTATTTTTCACTGACTATGGATCTCTGCTTTTTTTCCTTAAGATTTTATTTATTCATTTGACAGAGACAGAGAACATAAGCAAGGGGAGGAGCGGGCAGAGGAAGAGGGAGAAGCAGGCTCCCTGCCCAGGGAAGCGAAACCCAATGGGGGTCTCAATGCCAGGACCTAGGATCAGGACCTAAGCTGAAGACAGACACTTAACCAACTGAGCCACCCAGGTGCCCCTCTAATTCTTTTGTTTTTTAAAGCAAATACTGGGGCACCTGAGTGGCTCAGTCAGTTAAGTGTCTGCTGCCTTGGCCTGAGGTCATGATCCCAGAAGTCCTGGGTTCGAGTCCTGTATCGGGCTCCCTGCTCAGCGGAGAATCTGCTTCTCCTCTCCCTCTGCAGCTCCCCCAGCTTGTGCTCTCTCGCTCGCTATCAAATAAATACAATCTTTAAAAGAAAGAAAAAGCAAATACTTAGGTCTGCTGTGAACGATGCATTATTCTAAGTGTTTTCCAAATATTACCGTATTTATTATAACACGATGGTCCCAGAACACCTTTAAGTGAGACAGCTGAGGCAAAGAGCAGTACCTGGTCTCAAGGCATAGACAGTGAATGGCAGAGGGCTCCACTCTGGGCAATCCAGCTCACACATACAGTCCTACTTACATCTAATTCTGTTCTGTCTCAACATCCCTGCTCAACGTGCCATATTTCCCAACACACGCTCGTGTCACTGCCTGAGAAACTGAGAAACTGTGCTATATAAGGCAGGGCCTTAATGATCATTCAGGATCTGCAAGTGAAGATTTAATCTACAAAACCCTGATCCAGTGATTAAAAGGTAAAATAGTATTCACCCACATAGAGATAGATCTAAAGATCCCCAGCACAAAGGTTCAGGCAGAGAATTTAGCTCACAGTTACAACAAGTAACAATGGAGGATTCTCTTTCCTAAGTGCCTTTTTTAATCATGCTCTTTGAAGTCCGAACAGGAGAATTAAAAAAAAAAAAAAAAAAAAAAAAAAAAGGATACTATTATCTGGATCAACTTTACCCAGGAAATACAAGTCAACCATTTTAAATGTAAATAACTGGGGAAGAAGTTCTAAGAATGAAACGAGTTGAAGAACACTAAACTCTGAATGCTTAAACTTGGATTTCAACCATCCAGGTATATTGTATTAGACACTGAAGCGGGGTGAGTGTTTTGCATGTGAAAGGAGGAGGGGGAGGGTTTAAACAAAGAGAGGAAACAAAAATGTTAGCGAAGCCTCCTTATTCCGTTTCTTTGACAAATTTAAAACACTGGATTTAAGCTTTCTGGGGGAAAAGACATGTATTTTAATATACAGTAAGTAAAAAATTAAGCTGCCAGGATTAAAGTACACAATGCATTTTCAAACTACTAGGTATCGCCAGCAAGCATTTGCTCCTTCGTACACTACAGCCTGGCAAAAAAGACATTCTTGGAGCCAGTTTTTGACCTTGTTCTTTAAGATGTTCTAATTTAAATGCAGTTGTGCACTTCCCAAGTATTATGGTTTTAGAGCAAGACTTGGCTGGCACTAGTAGAACGAAGTGATTAGAAAAAGCTTTTACACATTCTACTTGACATTCGCTGCCTACTTCTCTATAATGTTCTGGTTTTCTAAAAGTTATCACAGATTCTTTGAGAGGAGGCAAGGGAGAGCCTCATGTTCCCTCTATTTGCATAACCAAGCTTACATCCAATACAAAATATTTGGGGTAAGATTGTTATGTAAAGAAAGAATCCTGTGGTAAATCACACTATTGAGTATTTGTGTGTGCAAAAGACATACCAATTAAAAGATGTATTCATGTCTGAGTCTACGTGGTTTACTATTTCATATGATACTTGAAGTGTTACCTCCAAGAGACCATTTCTGTAATATGGAGTGGAATATACCGTTACCATTCCTCTACATTCAAAGAAAACCAAAGTAATTAGTAATAAACATTTGGGAAACTAGCTTTAAAAGAAAAAAAGAAAGAAAGAAAGAGAAAGGAGGTTCTGGCACTTAATTAGCTACTCATCCTCGGGTAACTTATTCTAACTCTCAGTAATACAAAAATGCCTGCTCTGGTCCTCTGCCCATTTTTTAGTCAGATTATTTGTATTTCTGGTCTTGAGTTGCAGGGAATCTTTATGTATTTTGATAACTAACCCCATATTGGATATGTCACTTGCAGATATTTTTCTCCCCTTCAGCGGGTTGCCTTTTCGTTTTGTTGATGGTTTCCTTCACTGTGCAAAAGTTTTTTGTTTTTTTTTTTTTTTCAGCATAACAGTATTCATTATTTTTGCACCACACCCAGTGCTCCATGCAATCTGTGCCCTCCACAATACCCACCACCTGGTGCCCCCAACCTCCCACCCCCCACCCCTTCAAAATTCCCAGATCGTTTTTCAGAGTCCATAGTCTCTCATGGTTCACCTCCCCTTCCAATTTCCCTCAACTCCCCTCTCCATCTCCCCTTGTCCTCCATGCTATTTGTTATGCTCCACAAATAAGTGAAACTGTGCAAAAGCTTTTTAATTCGATGTCATCTCAACTGTTTATTTTTGCTTTTGTTTCTCTTGCCTGAGGAGACGAATCCAGAAAAATATTGCTAAGGCCAATGTCCAAGAGTTTATTGCCTAGATTTTCTTTTCTCTCTTTTTTTTTTCAAAAAATATTTATTTGAGAGAGAGAGCACACACACAGGGGGTGGCAGGCAGAGGGAGAGACAGTCTTTTTATTTAATGATTTTTTCAAATATTTTATTCATTTATTGGGGGGGCAGAGAATAAGGGAGGAACAGACTCCCTGCTGAGCAGGGAGCCAGACTGGGACTTAATCCCGGAACCCTGGGGCCAGTATGTGAGCTGAAGGCAGATACTCAACTGACTGAGCCACCGAGGCGCCCAAGACAGAGTCTTAAGCAGACTCCACACAGTGCTCGATCTCATGACCCTGAGATCATTACCTGAGCTGAAACGGAGTCAGATGCTTAACTGAATGCATCACCAGGCGCCCCTAGGGTTTCCTTTGGGAGTTTTACGGTTTTATATTTTAATCCAAATCCCTTCTCACTTCTTTTTGATAAATTTCTAAAAGTGGAACTGAGCAAGATTCTAAATCTTTCTATATATACCAGCCCCCAGAAAGGCTAAACCAATTTTATTCTTACCACAACCAGGTAAGGGAGTACTCCCTTTTCCTGCATGCACCCTCCTTTGAAACACTAATTATAAGCTGATTTTCCAATTTTTGCCAATTGGGGGGGGCAAAGAAAATTACTTTATGACTCGTAAACTAGACTGTTCTTTTAATATTTATATGTGCCTTTTTATTTTTCTTCTAGTCATTTCCTTTGTCAATTTTCCATTTAGAAAGAGGATTTTTTTGGTTTTTAAAAAATTTTTTTTAAGATTTTATTTATTTCTTTGACAGAGAGAGAGGGAGAGCACAAGCAGGGGGAGCAGCAGAGAGAGAGTTCCGAGAAGCGGGCTCCCTACTAAGCAGGGAGCCTGCTGCAGGGCTTAATCCCAGGATGCCAGGATCACACTTGAGCTGAAGCAGATGTATAACCGACTGAGCCACCCAGGCATTTCCCCCTCTTTTTTCTTTGTGGCTCTTGCAATCTATTCTCTCCCTTCTCTCTTCCTCAGTCTCCACTGCCAACTCCTCTCCCTCTAGATGATTCTGTCCACTATGTAGGCTTTAAATGCCACCAAAAACTGCATCCCACACATCTCCCTCTGAATTCCAAAGTCTAATACAGCCAATTGCCTGCTTGACTTATTGCCTTAGACGGCTCATAAAAATATCTCCAATGTAAACAAGTCCAAAATGGAACTCTTGATCCTCCTCACTCCCAATTTAGCTCTCCCCACGTCTATACTCCGAATACCCCGTTTTAGTAAATGCCGCTGCCACTGGCAGACTTAATGACAGAGACGTATACGTCATCTTGATCCTTCCTTGTTATTTCTTCCTGCCGTCCTCTTGTCCAATTCCCCAGGAATTCTTTCTAATTCTAGCTCAAATCTGTCCACTTTTCTTCCTTTCAGCCTCTCCCTAGACCAAGCTATCTTGCCTCCCATCTGGCTGACAACAACCTTGTAACCTACCCCTCTGCTCCCATCACTGCTACCCCCAAGCCTAATCCATTTCCCACAGAGCAGCCAATGCTATCATTCTAAAGTAACTACTGGATCAGGTCCTTCCCCTCTTTTTATACGTTTCTGTGACTTCCCATTGCTCAAACCAGAAACCTAGCCAATGCTAGCTCTGCTTCCTTTTTTTTTTAAGATTTTATTCACTCACTTACTTATTTTTTATGGGAGGTGGAAAGAGAGCATGCACAGAGCAGGGGGAAGAGTCAGAAGATGAGGGAGAGAAAGAGAGAGACAGAATCCCAAGCAGACTCTGCACTGAGCGCAGAGTCCAATGTGGGACTCAATCCCTCAACCCTGAGATCACGACCTGAGTCAAAATCAAGAGGCTTAAACGACTTAGCCGCCCACGTGCTCCTTGCTAGGTTTAAAACACATCAAGTACTGTCTACTTCTTGCCATTTCTACCATCACCACTTTGATTCAATCCATCATCTTTCTCCAGGACCGAAAAGGGGGTGCTGCCCCTTTCCCAATCAGCAGAAAGTCGTTCCTAATCTGAGTGGAAATCTTTAACCAAAACCAAACTTCTTTTTTAAAAAAATGTAATTATGTGTGTGAGAGAGAGAGAGAAACAGAGGGACAGAGAGCAAGCCTGGTGGGGGGCAGGCACAGGCCAGAGGGAGAGAAACTTAAGCAGACTTGAGCGGAGCACAGAGCCCAAAGTAGAGCTCAATATCCTGACTAGAGATGAAATCAAAAGTCAGACACTTAACCAACTATGCCAGCCAAGCACCCCAAGCCCTATCTTCTCCACACAAAGATCTAAGCTGCCTACACTAAGATATGACACGCTAACTGAAAACCTCTCTTCGGGGGGCTAGGGGAAGACTATAGCAGCACAAATACTTCTGTCTGTGAAACACCACTGTTCTACTAGAGAAACACCAAAAACCTTACAAGCTAAAACCCTAGGTTACAACCCTCCTAAGAGAAGGACTGTGTTGGTACCACCCGGTGTGCGATCACTGCTCCTCGAGTAGTGCTTACCATCAAGATAGTACCCAAGACCAATTGTTTCTTTAATGAATGGTTAGAACATGAGCTTTTAGTTAGTTCTGAATTATTCCCAGCTGAATGACAATGAAGCCAAATCTTGATCATTTCAGTTTATAACTAAAAAGGCAGCAGAGTTACAACAAAGTTTCATCTTTCAAACTGTATGCAATGAAACAGTAATGTTTTTAAGATATTTTGCTGCATAATCCCATTCAGCTTCTGTTGTAACATCCTGTGCAAGAAAGAAAACAGGTGCAAAAACTAGGGTCACAGATCAAAGACAAGAAAGCAGCTTAAAGTTTTTGCTGAAGTCGTTTTTTATAAAGTCTAAAAGAAATAAGGGCAAGTTTATCTTGAGAGAAGTTACTTCACCTAATATCCTCTCTAAAATAAAGACAGGAAGCAACTCTATTAAATATGGATAGATATGCAGAGCGGACTTAAGGGAGCAGCTCTTCAACATCCAGCCTAGGAACAAATTCCCTTGTGCATACAGCTTTAGGGAAACAAGTGTGTTCCCCAAGCCAGCAGGTTCATCTAGAAGTGGCTCCTGGCCCACGCTGAACTAATCATAGCATTTACCTTTTCTTTTTTCCTTTTTTTTTTTTTTAAGATTTTATTTATTTGACAGACAGAGATCACAAGCAGGCAGAGAGACGGGCAGAGAGAGGGGGGAAGCAGGCTCCCCGCCGAGGAAAGAGCCCGATGCGGAACTCGATTCCAGGACCCTGAGATCATGACCTGAGCCGAAGGCAGAGGCTTTAACCCACTGAGCCACCCAGGCGTCCCAGCACTCACCTTTTCTTTCGAGTTGACTGGTTTAGGGATCATCAACTGATCTATACATACATAGCAAGCCAAAGTCAAAACTGAAACTGAGAGACGTTCTGCTACAGTGGAAACCCCACAAGATGTAAATGTTGGATGTAGCAGAGGTCAGTTTTCTGGCAATTCAGACATCCGTCTGCATCAAGAGAATGCGGAGAGAATCCCGGCAACATTTCCAACCCCGGTTTGTTACTCCTGAGGCTTCCTTGTATCCTTGCCCTAAGTGCAACTTAACATATTCACTTTTTCTAGAATTTACAAGTCCACACATTTCTCTCTCCCAAGAAGAAAAACCAGGAATGAAGCATAAAAGGCCTGTAATACCCTTTCATGATAAAAAACACTGAACAAGGAACACAAGGAAACTTTCTCAACCTGATAAAGGACATCTATGAAAATCCCACAGCTACGGGCCACCTGGGTGGCTCAGTGGGTTAAGTCTCTGCCTTTGGGTCAGGTCACAATCTAAGGGTCCTGGGATCGAGCCCCACATCAGGCTCTCTGCTCGGAAGGGAGCCTGCTTCCCCCTCTCTCTGCCTGCCATGTGTCTACTTGTGATCTGTCAAATAAATAAATAAAATCTTTAAAAAAAAAAAAACAAGAAAGAAAGAAAATCCCACAGTTAACATCATACTCAATGGTGAAAACACCAAAAGATCTCCTCCTCATATCAAGAACAAGACAAGGATGTTTGCTCTCATCACTTCTATTCAACATAAATTCTATTCAACATGAAGTTCTAGTCACCACAACCAGGCAAGAAAATAAAAAATAAAAGGCATCCATAAAGGAGAAGTATTGAAACTTTTCTCTATTTGCACATGACACAATCTGGTTTGTAGAAAATCCAAAGGAATCCAGTAAGAAATTACTAGAATCAGTAAATGAGTCCTGCAGAGTTACAGGATACAAAATCAGTTGTGTTCTATATACCATCAATAAACTATCCAAAAATGAAACCAGGAAAAACAATTACATTTATAATAGCATCAGAAAGAATTAAAAAAAATTTTTTTCCAAGATTTCATTTATTTATATGAGAAAGAGAGAGAGGAGAGAGCAAAAACAGGGGGAATGGCAGAGGGAGAGTAAGAAGCAGGCTCCCCACCGAGCAGGAAGCCCAAAGCACAACTCGATCCCAGGACTGTGGGATCATGACCCGAGCCAAAGGCAAGAAGCTTAACCAACTGAGCCACCCAGGCGCCCAGGAATAAAATTTTTTTAAATTTTATTTTTTAAAAGATTTTTATTGAGTGAGTGAGTGAAAGGGAGCGAGCTCACGTACACACCACGTTAGGGAGAGGGAGATAGAGAATCCTCAAGCAAACTCCCTGTTGAGTGCAGAGCCCAAAGCAGGGCTCCATCCTAGGACCTGAGACGAAACCAAGAGTTGGCCACTTAACCAACTGAGCCACCCAGCACGCCTACTTAGAAATAAATTAAACCAAGGAAGTGAAAAACTCGTACACTAGAAACTATAGAAACACTGCCGAGAGATGTTTGAAAAGACCTAAACAAATGGGAAAACATCCCATGTTCATAGATAGGAAGACTTAGTATTTTTTTTTAAGATTTTATTTATTTATTTGACAGAGAGAGAGAGAGATCACAAGCAAGTGAGAAGCAGGCAGAGAGAGAGGGGGAAAAGGCTCCCCGCTGAGCAGACAGCCCAATGCTTGATCCCAGCACCCTAAGATCATGACCCGAGCCGAAGGCAGAGGCTTAACCCACTGAGCCACCCAGGTGCCCCAAGACTTAGTATTGTTAAGACAGCAATACTTCCCAAACAGATGTACCAGTCCAATCCAATTCCTATGAAAATTACAGCCACCCGTTTTGCAGAAATTGGTGAGCTGATCCTAAAATTCATAAAGAATCTCAAGGGACCTCAAATAATCAAAACCACCTTGGAAAAAAAAAGAACAGAGTTGGAGGATTCATACTTCCTGATTCCAAAACTTTACTACAAAGCTACAGTAATCAAGTCGGTATGGATACTGGCCTAACGATAGACATAACCAATGGAAAGAAGAGAGAAAACCTAAAAATAACCTTCATACAATTGACTTTTGACAAGGGAATCCAAGCCAATTCAACAGGGAAAGAATTTTTTTTCAATAAACAGTGCTGGCACTAAAGGATACCATATGCAAAAGAATAAAGTTGGACCCTTACCTTTGACAATATACAAAAATTAACTCAAAATGATCACAGGCATAATCTTCATGACATCAGATTAAGCAATGGTTTCTTAGCCATGATATCAAAAGCACAAGTAACCAAAGAAAAAAACAGTGGACCTCACCAA
Source organism: Lutra lutra (assembly GCF_902655055.1). Lineage (NCBI taxonomy): Eukaryota > Metazoa > Chordata > Mammalia > Carnivora > Mustelidae > Lutra > Lutra lutra. The sequence goes on along the minus strand of NC_062287.1, from coordinate 15,215,904 downwards.
AATTAAAATTGCTTGTGCTTCAAATGACACTAAAAAGAAAGTGAAAAGACCACCCACAAAATGGGAATTAAATGTTGTAAATCATATATCTGATAAGGGTCTAGTATCCAGAATATGTAAAGAATGCTACAACTCAACAATAAAAAGAACCCCAACTAGGCAAAGGATTTGAACAGAAATTCCTCCAAAGAAGATACACAAATGACCAATAAACACATGAAAAAAAGCTTACATTATTACTCATTGGGGAAATGCAAATCAAAACCACAATGATAGCTACCCCATACCCAGTAGGACAGCTATAAAAACAAAAACAAAAAAATAACAAGTGCTGGTAAGAAACTGGAACTCTCCTCCTCCATTGCTAGAGGAATGTAAAATGCTGCTGTGATAAACAGTCTAATAGTTCCTCAAAAAGTTAAACATAGAATTACCATATGACTCAGCAATTCCTTTCCCAGGTATTACCCAAGAGAACAGAAAACATATAGCCACACAAAAGCTTACATGCAGATGTTCACAGCGGATTATTCATTATGTCAAGTGCAAACAACCCAAATGACCATAATCAAAATGTGGTATATCCATGGGATAGAGTATTATCTAGCCATTAAAAAGGGAAGTAGTACTGGGGCGCCTGGGTGGCTCAGTGGTTAAAGCCTCTGCCTTCGGCTCAGGTCATGATCTCAGGTTCCTGGGATCGAGTCCCACATCGGGCTCTCTGCTCAGCAGGGAGCCTGCCTCCTCCTCCTGTCTCTCTCTCTCTGCCTGTCTCTCTCTCTGCCTGCCTCTCTGCCTACTTGTGATCTGTTTGTCAAATAAATTTAAAAAAAAAAAAAAAAAGGGGGGCGGTGAGTAGTACTGACCCACACTATAACATGAATGAGTTGTTAGGAAAGCCAGACAAAAAAGGCCACACATTCCAAGTCCACTTACATGAAACGTCTAGAACAGGCAAATCTTCAGAGACAGAAAATAGATATTTGTGACTGCCAGGGGCTTGCGGGGTGGGGGGAGCAGGAGTGGGGAATGGGCAGTGACTGCTAATGAGTCTGGGGTTTCTTGAGATGATGGAAACATTCTTAAATTAGATAGTGGGGGACGGTTACAAGACTTTGTTAACATACCAAAAACCACCGAATTACATTCTGTAAAAGGGTGAATTTTATGATACATTAATATCTCAATTTAAAAAACTGATTAGGAAAAAAGTCTTTAAGGAACCAAAATACAGATCAGAAAGGTCACACAGGAAAGCCATACATTTTCCTTGGTTAAAAAAAAAATCTGAGGGGCACATCGGTGCTCAGTTGGTTAAGGCACTGCCTTTAGCTCAGGTCATGATCCCAGGGTCCTGGGATCAAGTCTTGCATCGGGCTCCCAGCTCTGTGGGGAGTCTGCTTCTCCCTCTGACCTTCTCCCCTCTCGTGCTCTGGCTCTCTCTCAAATAAATAAATAAAATCTTAAAAAAAAAATCTGAATCTCAATTGAAATTTATTTTTCTCATTTTACAGATAACTTGTACAAACCTTGCTGTATGGATTCAAAGCCCATAGTGTATTAAAAACTTCCTATCATGGGTAATAACACTTGATACAGACAAACGTACTGACAGGAAGACTTAAAAAAAAAACAGCAGAAGAACCTGAAAGCAATTGTATGAGGCCACTTATTAAGGGCAAATTGGTCCATGTACTTAATTATGATCTGGCAGCATCACCAACACAAAGCTTGATACAATAACCGATGTTTATAGTACAATCAGGATGAGGATTAAAATTAGAGCTAACCCACTTTTACTTCCATTGTGCCGATCACCACTCTAAGTGCCGATCACCACTCTAAGTGCTGAACATTTACTCACTCATTTAACAACTCCCAACAACCCTACAAATAAAGTACTACTGTTATCTCATTTTACAGATGAATAAACAGGGATCGCATAGCTAAATGGCAAAATTAAGATTCAAATGCAAGCTTCAGAGTCCATCCTCTTAACCAACACAGCATACTGCCTTTCAGGAATGAACAATCCAGCAGGGAAAAGAAAAAAAAATTAGTTGATGTTCAGTATGCTCTAAAACTGGGAAATCTACTATTTTAATCTCCCTATAAAAGTGCTCTTCAAAAAAGAACAGTGACAGTTCTGTGGCAGCCTCTTACTCACAGGACAATGTCCAGAGACAAAAGAACACTTATGCCCTGACTCCCACCTATACTCACAGCTCACTTGTCTGCCCCAATTCTAGCCAACCCAGACCACTCACGTTCCTTCAACATACGGAGCCTGTGCATGTTCATGCCCCCATGTTAAAGGCCTTTTTTTCACTTCTCTGATTAGAAAATTTCTACTTGCCTTCTACAACCCAGCTCACATCACACTTCCTCTTTGCCACATCCCCTGATGCCACCAGGCAAACCTGTGTTCACGCAGCCTTTTGTACATCTCTCTATTAAAGCATCTGCCTCGGTACATCATAATTAAAAATTCCCCTTTTCACCTCCTACAATTAGAACCTAGTTCACTGTAGATGACAAATTAAATTTCAAATTAAATAAAGCAAAATTATTTTTTAAAAACTCAGCCATACAAAATCACCAGTTAGCTGGGGTCCACATAATCAGGTTTTATCTTAACAAATCATAAAATTTAAATATTTAAAAGGAATAAAGTTCATTTTCATGTAAATTAGAAGCTATAAAGGTTCCTACAGATCGAATTCAGTCACCAGAAATCTTTTTTAATGAGAAAAGACTGATACTCTGGACCAAACCTGAGTAATCTGTTGTAGTAAACTTAATATAAATAACGACGGGCGTAAAATTTTAACTAAGGGATGAGGGTTCCCAGAATCTAAGCCAGAGTCAAAGGAGTGGCAGGTAAGCTACAAGGATACCATTTAGTAAGTTAGTGCTTGAGTAATGCATGCTTACTTAATGCCCTCAGAAATTACTGTTCTTCCTAACTGGTGTCACTCCTTGAGTGTTAATTTACTACCTACAAACCTCTAGTGGAATTTACATTTTATTACTTGACCTAGATGAGTTAGTATTTCCCACTGAACCAAACCAAATACAACCATACCTACAATTAACCTGTTTCTCTCCCAGTATGTAATTTATAACAACCAAACTAATAACATATGGGATACCCAATACAGTAATAAATATAAAAGAATATGAAGGAGTCTGTCAAATATTTACTGAACTACATTTTTTGTCAATATCTGTTCTATTGGAAAAGTTACCTATAAAAGAAACGTCATTTCACTTTGATTAAAAAAAAAAAGTTACCTAACTATTGACTTTATTTTTTTACTTGTTATCCCACATATATGACTTCCCTAATAAGTTATAGCTCTGGCAAAATCTGCCCTCTTATTGTTGACACCCAACTTCAGCTGAACCCCAACCTTCTTTCAAACTCTCACCTAACCCCACACTTCCATGATCTGTGGGGTCTCCAATGGACCTAGTACCTCCAACTCATCTTCATGACTAAAAGTCACTGACTTTTCAGAGGCGGGGGGATTCAGTGTCCTCCAAGGTAACGTTTTATATAAAACCCACCTTTAAATCAAATGTCAACTTTGCATTCTCACTGACCTAAAATTTAAAACCAAGTCAACTACTTCTAAGTGTTACCCATTTAGGCAGTCACAGACCTGAAGAAGTATTTGTGTGGTATGTGCCATTACCTAGGCTGAGAATTCTCCTCATACATTCTTTCTTTCCCCTCCTTGAAGAGGCTTATGGTCTGCTTAGTTTTCTTCATCAAATTCTCCATGAACACCCTAAAATACTCATTTTCTCCAAGGGTCTCCATCTTCCCCTCATATCTTGACAAGACAGTGCGGAGGTGCTGGTAGGTGTCTGGCAGCAGGTCTAAGATATAAGGTGGGCTATTCTTTAGCGCCAGCTTTGGGTTCTGACACAATCGCACCACCTGCAACAAATGGAAAAGAAGGGCTATTACTTGGAGGATCTTAAGGACAATTTCCTTTTTCAAGTTGAAAAAAAAAAAAAAAGTTATAAAATATGTGCTCTGTTGCAGAAATACTAAAAAATGCACAAGACCATAAGAAATGATCCATAACACCCCTGCAATTATTTTACATTTTTAGTGGCCCCCCTAGAAGGGTGGGTTCTTAAAACCATATGAGAGACTAATGGTCCAGAAATTACACAGCAGACAAGGGGGACCTGGCTGGCTCAATCAGTAGCGTGTGTGACTCTTGATCTTGGGATTGTGAGTTTAAGCCCCATGCTGAGTGTAGAGATGACTTAAAAATAAATCTTAAAAAAATAATAATAAAGAAAATAGGGGCGCCTGGGTGGCTTAGTAGGTTAACCCTCTGCCTTTGGCTCATGTCATGATCTCAGGGTCCTGGGATAGAGCCCTGCATCAGGCTCTCTGCTCAGCAGGGAGTCTGCTCACCCCCACCCCCACCTCACCCCCTCCTGCCTCTCTACTTATGACCTCTCTGTCAAATAAATAAATAAAATCTTTAGAAAAAAAAAGAAAAGAAAAGAAATTACATAGCAGACTAAACATTGCAGTGGGAGGAAGACATCACACTAATACCTAAAAAGTGCTAGATGAACTAGAACAAGTTCATTTCAAATGCATGGCTCACTCCACAGTACAGAAAAGAAAATTCCTAAGGACAGAAATAAAGAACATGGCTGCCCTGGGAAGTAATAGAGAGGCTAGAATTTTAACAGCCACTAGGGTCTGGGAGCAGAGGAGCCTTGAACCCCATGGAGCTCAACTGAGATACCATTTCTTGCCATATAAATGACCTCCAGTCCCTAAGCTGGGTATGGAGAATGCTTAAAACAAAAGGAAAGAAAGAAGGGGGGGGAACCTCCAGAACATTTAGCTTAATAATTCTTTTTCCCATCTTTTACATTCAACTTCTGAGTTCTTTTTTTTTTTCTTCTTTTTTTATTTATTTTTTAGACAAACAGAATCACAAGTAGTCAGAGAGGCAGGCAGAGAGAGAGGAGGAAGCAGGCTCCGCGAGGAGCAGAGAGCCTGATGCAGGGCTCGATCCCAGGATCCTTGGATCATGACCTGAGCCGAAGGCAGAGGATTTAACCCACTGAGCCACCCAGGTGCCCCCAACTTCTGAGTTCTTATGTTTTATGTGGGTTTCTTTTAAGGAATACGTAGCAATATTTTTAAAACCCAATGTAACAATCTTTGTTTTTAAACTAGTGAGTTCAGTACATTTTATATTTGTTAATAATGACTAATAAATTTATATTTATTCCTACTATCTCATTTTGTATTTTCCACTTACATGGATATTTCCGTGTCTGGGAAAAACAAATTAGTGGAAGGGAAAAGTCTAAAAACAGACCCACACATATACAGGCCCTTCACTTATCACAAAGGAGTGGTCTTTTCCAAATATAGTAGTGGAACAATCGGGTATCTATACAGAACAAAAAAATAAAATCAAACTAAACCCTCACCTTACACTATACCAAAAACCAAAACAAAACCATACATATACACACAAAAAAACAAACCCCAAAAAAGTAGACCTTGGGTTACAGATCTTAATGTGAAAGGCAGATCTATAAAGCTTTAGAAGATAATATAAGAAAATTATCTCAACTACATAGAAAACTTTCTTAAACAGGACTATAAAAAGCATTAAACACATACACAAAAACGTTAATTGAAAGTCTACTACTTTATAAGAATTTCTGTTTATCAAGATGCCCTACAAAGAATAAAAACCCCTGAGAGGGGCGCCTGGGTGGCTCAGTGGGTTAAAGCCTCTCCCTTCGGCTTGGGTCATGGTCCCAGGGTCCTGGGATTGAGCACCGCGTTGGGCTCTCTTCTCGACGGGGAGCCTGCTTCCTCCTCTCTCTCTGCCTGCTTCTCTGCCTACTTGTGATCTCTGTCTGTTAAATAAATAATAAATAAAATCTTAAAAAAAAGAAAAAAAAAACCCTGTAGAGAATCAAAGAATATATAACACATCTATATCCAAATGTATATATTCAGAATACAGGCATAGTTCAGAGACCGCACAGGTTTGATTCCAGACAACCACAATAAAGCACTTAATAAAGTGAATCAAATGAGTATTTTGGTTTCCCAGTGCATATTAAAGTTATGTTTATACTATACTGTAGTCTATTAAATATACAATAGTAGGTCCTAAAAAAATGTACATACCTTAATTAAGAAATACTTTATTGCTACAAAATGCTAAGCATCCTCTAAGCTTTCAGTGAGTTGTAACTTTTTTGCAATTGAGGGTCCTGCCTCAATGTGGACGCCTGCTGACTCATCAGGGTGCTGGTTACTGGTTGATTTAAAGTGACAGATGTGCGATTCTTTCTTAAACACTCAGAGACCAATGTAGGGTTCTTAATTGTCCTAATTTCAGTATCATTGTGTCTCAGGAAATAGGCCACACGAGAAGTAGAAAGAGGGGGAATAGCTGGCCAGGTCAGCAGAATAGTCAGAACACAGAACATTTATCAATTAAGCTTGCAATTTCAGGGGCTTCTGGCTGGCTCGGTGAGTAGAGCATACAATTCTTTTTTTTTTTTTTTTTTAAAGCATACAACTCTTGATCTTGGAGTCTTGAGATGAAGGCCCACACTGGGTGTAGAGCTCCCTTAAAAAAAAAAAAAAAGTTCCAACATTTCTCATGAGTGCGGTTTGTGGTGCCCTAAAACTATTAGAATAGTAATATCAAAGATTACTGATCACAGAAACAAACATAAATGAGAAAGTTTGAAATACTGGGAGAATTTACCATATGGCACAAAGTGAGCAAAGTGAGCAAATGCTGTTGGAAAAATGGAGTAGAGAGACTTCCTTGAATTTGTGAAGAGGCTTGCTTCAATTTGTAAAAAATGCAGTATGTGCAGAGCACAATAAACTGAGGAATGCCTGTAACTGCTTGGGTGCCATTTACTTTCTTCTCTCCTTCTGGAACTTCAGTGACTTAATCCATAAGACCTTTTCATCATGTTCCATATGTCTTTTACACTCTTTTCTGTCTTCTCCATCCTCTGCTTCTAGTGGTTTAGTCTGGATTTTTTTCCCCTAATTTAGCTTTCACTTCACTAATTTTCTCTTCAGCTATATCTATGCTGTTAAACCCATTCACAGAATTCGTAATAATCAGCTGCGTTTTTCGGTTTCAGAATTTATTTCAAATGTCAAAATTATCAATTTTGTCTTTCGTTCCTCTAACACATTAATCATACACTTTTTTTTAAAGATTTTATTTATTTATTTGACAGACAGAGATCACAAGCAGGCAGAGAGGCAGGCAGAGAGAGAGGAGGAAGCAGGCTCCTTGCTGAGCAGAGAACCCGATGCGGGGCTCGATCCCAGGACCCTGAGACCATGACCCGAGCCGAAGGCAGTGGCCCAACCCACTGAGCCACCCAGGCTCCCTAATCATACATTTTTTTTAAGCCCATGATTGATAATTCAAATATTTCTGCCTATCCTGTGGGTATGTTTCTACTGTCAGTTTTTCCTCTTGGTTTCTAGTTGCATTTCATCTTTTCATATGCATGGTTATTTTTTACTGAACGTTGGACATTATAAATAAAAAATTATAGACACAATCTGAGGCTATGGATGATGGAGAAAGGGTTCACTTTTGCTTCTGGCAAGCAGACAGGCTAGGAATATTAGATTCCCAGATCATCTTAATCTAATCCAGAACTGAAAAGACCAAAAAACTGGGCTTCACTCCTTAGTAAAGACTAGTCTACTTGTTTTACCCTTACTCCTACAATTAAGGTCCTGAAGAACCCAACCCAAAACCAGAGTTTCCCAGGGCCTTCTACCTCTACCCTGGGAGGCTCGGATTCCAATTTTTTGTCTTCCCTGACATCAGCCTTTTCAACACTCTACTCAGCCTCTCAACTGTCACTTCCAAAAAGTCAGCCATGATCTCATGGACAAGGCACCTTCTAACATCAAGCTAACTTCTCAGTCTTCCTTATCTTCTGGAACTTGGCCTCATAATTCCTTACTGCTTTTATAGCTCTTCAATGCTTTCTAGCTTTTCTAGTTGTCAGCAATATATTTGGTTTGGTTTAAAACAATCTGACGTTGTCTAACATTGGCAGAAGCAAAATCTGACATCTTGCTTTTTATTTCACATTTAAAAACATCTATTTCCTTGTGTCAACAAAAGCTCATTATAAGCCTGAGATGTCTAAATGATTCCACTCTATAGATAGACCACAGTATAGCTTAACCATCCCCCTCACCCCACCCTGTTTTAACATTTATGTTGTTTTTAAGCCTTTACTATTACAAGGACCACTGTGATGAACATCTCTGAGCATGTTATTCTTTTATACATCAGATTATTTCATTCAAATAGATTCCCCCAGAAGTGGAAACATTAGGTTCAGCTAGGATAACCGCAAACCTTCCATTTAATAACTAAACATCAATGACTCTTCTTAAGATGAGTCAGATGATATTAAATTTTTAAAGCTAGGAATCTTATTCTCTGTACAGCATTTCCTGAACTCTTGAAAAAAGAGGCCCATATAATCCTACTAAACATAAGCTGAATCAACAAAAATATCTGATGTATGAATATTTTAGGGTTTTAGGAAGCTGCTCATCCTATTAAAGATTTCAAGCCAAAAGGGAAAAACACAGCCAAGAAAGAAAGACTACCTCAAAAGATAACTATATTCTAAGTGCAAGAGTTAATAAGAACTCATATTAATAAAACAAATAGTCTTCAATTTACAGTGTTACATTCCAAAACCTCATTTTAAGGCAGTTGTTTATAATTCAGAATATATTTTTACAGAATATATGTTTGTAATAAAAATAATTAAAAGGAAATCTTCCTTAGGTTAGTTAATGGAAGAAAGTAGGTAGACTGACTATAAGACTTAAGATCTCAAGACCCAGCAAAGGCTATAAGAGGTACATAATTGAAGGTTTTTATCTTCACAGAAAATTGGAAATGATAAGGAGAAAGAACCAGAAGATAAAAAGATAAGCGAAAAGCTAAGGTTTTTGGGAAGACAACAGGAAATGAGATAGATAGATATATATATATATATATATATAGCTATATATGGCTAGGAACATTACACATCATTAGAAAGAAAAGACACCTCCATCCTCTGAAACAGAAGGGATGAGGGCAGATTGAGAGACAAATTCAGACATATGAAGGCAGTTAACATGAAGGTAGCAACGTTCCTGATGGTTTTGATTTCTCTCAACGTACCCATTCAACAAATGTATGTCAAGCACTGGGATACACAGAAGTAAAAAGACAACATGCCTGAATCTGGGAGCCATTAGGCAATAAGCTACAAAAAAGAAATAAAATATATATATATAAATAGAGCGTTCTAAAACCTGAAACCATTAAACTCCCAGAAGAAAACACAGGTGGTAAGTAAGCTCCTTGACAATGGTCTTGGTGATGATTTTTTGGATCTCACTTCAAAAGCAAGGGCAAGGGGCGCCTGGGTGGCTCAGTGGGTTAAAGCCTCTGCCTTCGGCTCAGGTCATGGTCTCAGAGTCCTGGGATCGAGCCCCGCATCGGGTTCTCTCTGCTCAGCAGGGAACCTGCTTCCCCCTCTCTCTCTGCCTGCCTCTCTACTTGCGATCTCTCTCTGTCAAATAAATAAAATCTTTAAAAAAAAAAAAAAAAGCAAGGGCAAAAGAGCAAAATTAAAGGAAACAAGTTTTTGCCCAGTAAAGGAAATCATTAACAAAATGAAAAGGCCACCTACCAAATGGGAGAAGATACTGCCAAATCATGCATTTGATAAGGGTTTAACATCCAAACATTGAAGAACTCACACAACTCAATAACAAAGAGACAAACAACCTGATTTTCATGTGAGCAAAGGCTGTCCATAGACATATTTCCAAAGACATCCAGATGGCCAACAGACACATGAAAAGATGCTCAACATCTCTCATCATCAGGAAACTGCAAATCAAAACCACAATGAGATACCACCTTATACCTGTCAGAACGGCTAGTATCAGAAAGACAAGAAGGAAGTGTTGGCAAGGATGCAGAGAAGAGGGAACCCTCACGCATTCTCGGTGGGAATGTAAACTGATACAACCGTACAGGAACCAGTATGGAGGTTCCTGAAAAAAAATTAAAAACAGAACTACCATACGATCCAGTAATTCCATTTGTGGATATCTACCTGAAGGAAAAAAAAAACTAATTTGAAAAGACATGCACCCCTGTGTTCACTGCAGCACTATTTACAATAGCCAACATACAGAAACGATCTAAGTGTCCATGGTCTGATGAATGGATAAAGAAGATGTGGTATGTGTGTACAACAGAATACTACTCGGCCATAAAAAAGAATGAAATCTCACCATCTGTGGTAACACAGATGGACCCCAAGGGTATTCTGCTGTGAAATAAGCCAGACAGAGAAAGACAAATACCATATGATTTCACTTATATGTAGAATCTAATAAGTAAGACAAACATGCAAACAAAACTCACAGAGAACAAATTTGTGGTTGCCAGAAGGGAGAGGGGGCTCGGAGGTCAGCAAAATGGGTGAAGGGAGTCAAAAAGTATAAACTTCGACCAAGGGAATGTAATGCTTGGTGACTATAGTCAATAATACAATATGTATTAGATAACTAAGCATTGTTAATAGAGTAAATCTTAAAAGTTCTCATTGAAAGAAAAAATTTGGGAGGACAGCTTTGTAACTTTGTATGGTGTGAGATGGTAACTGTACTTGTGGTGCAATGTATACAAACAATCTTCTGCAATGTATACAAACAATCATTCATCATGTTATACAGCTGAAACTAACATCATGTTACATGTCAATTATACTTCAATAAAAAGAAAAGTGTCAGGCTCCATGCAGAGCATTTAAATAGAGTAATAAGATGCTGAACAATTCCTTTATTTTTCTGAACAGCATTTTTCCCTCTGAACAGCAGAGGGAGAAGCAGGCTCCCTGATGAGCAGGAAGCCTGACTTGGGGCTCCATCCCAGGACTCTGGGATCATGACCTGAGCCAAAGGCGGATGCTTAATCGACTGAGCCACCAAGGTGCCCCTGAACGACTCCTTTAGAACACTGAATAGGGAAAGATTCTCTGATGTGTTTTTGGATTAAGAGTTGAAATTACACAAAGTAGTTAGCCATGCAGTATCAGCAGAAGAGGAGCCCAGAGCGGGAAACTAATCCAACAGTCTGAACATGGGAACAGGTCTGGATTTGTTTGAGGAATAAAAAGATCAGTAAGACTAAGAAGGAGACAGCAAAGTGGAGAGAGGAGAGAAAGATGTGAAACAGGTAATTAACAAGGAGGCATTAGGATGAAGCCTGTAATATAAGCTTTCAAGTTTTTGATTAAAATTAGAAAGGACCGGGGTGCCTGGGTGGCTCAGTGGGTTAAGCCTCTGCCTTCGGCTCAGGTCATGATCTCAGGGTCCTGGGATCGAGCCCCGCATCGGGCTCTCTGCTCAGTGGAGAGCCTGCTTCCCTTCCTCTCTCTCTGCCTGCCTCTCTGTCTACTTGTGATCTGTGTCTGTCAAATAATTAAATAAAATCTTAAAAAAAAAAAATTAGAAAGGACCAAATGTTTTCATATTTTGCTAAGATTGCTTCAACCAACTATATTGAAATGTCCTGTTTCGGTCATTTACCTTCACTAATTTTCTTAACCTCTGAGCCTCAGCTCTTCTATCAGCAAAAATAGAAAATACTTACCTCACAATAAACACTTATGAAAGGCCTGCACAGTTTCCAATAAACTGGTACTCAATACGTGTTCTGCTCCCATTTCCATTCACCTTGACCAGGATTATCTTCACGGTAGGCAGGAATTATGGACTTTAGGTAGATCATCACCTTTTGATGACTCCCAGAAACTGATACCATAATTCCTACCATCCTGGCTCATGCCACTGCTACCTTCCCAGTCCTGCATAGTCTCTAACTGATGACCAAAGAATAGAGAAAAGGCAGCAGGCCACTCAAGAATACGGTGACCCACAATCTGCAAAAGCTACAGTATCCTCCCACTCCACCTTCCAAGGTCCAAATCCAGCAGAGCTCCCAATATGAATTCATATTTATATCCGGGGCTACACACACCAACCCACCTGTTCTCCCTATTTATTTATTTTTAAAGATTTTATTTATCTGACAAAGAGAGAGCGAGAGAGAGCACAAGCCGGCAGAGCCGGAGAGGGAGATGTAGGCTCCCCATGGAGCAGGGAGCCCGGTGCAGGACTCCATCCCACAACCCTGGGATCATGGTTGAGCAGGGAGCCCAGGGCAGGACTCCATGCCACATGCCTGGGATCATGACCTGAGCCGACTCAGACATTTACCTAACTGAGCCACCCAGGCGCCCCCTGTTCTCCCTATTTAAAGATAAATGCATTAACCTCAGAGAGTTTAGGTTAAAATGTAGTTATTCGCCTAATACCTCTGAAAAAACATATACTTTCTTTCCACAAAACTAAAATTGCTTAATCTTACATACAATACCCAACCTATAACATGCAATCAATAAATGTTAATGATAATTCACCAAAAAACATAACATTCCTCATAATATAACATTTAAAATATCACAAGTTAAAAAATGTCTCCAAAAACACTTGATTCGCTTGCATTTTCAAGCTAGTACCGTGTACCTTTCACAAATATTATTCATCCCTCCCTCAAACATGACCTTGAAGATCATTTGCAGATTAAATGTCTGCTCTTAAGATCTTTTTGAGATGAATCATCACATGACCAGGGAAATCAGTATTCCACTAACAACTCTTGAGTTTTTAATACTAACACAAACCATAAAGAAAATATTTAAGTAGACCTACTCTTTTGATACTAAAATCTCCTAGAAAGGAAAAGAAATACCCTCAACACGTATAACCTCTAGGAAAAAGTTCAAAAAAGGCTCTATGACTAATTTAACAGTTAACAAACATCAAAAGTGAAAACCTGTCTTTAATTATTACTATTACTTTAATTTCCAATCATAGCTAGCTAGCTAAAGCATAAATGGACACTGAGCTCCAAAAACATTCACCAAAAAATTTCTAAAAAGCTAAAATATTTTCCTATTCAGTGTGTCCTCCATTTGGCCAACTTTATTTGGCCTTCCAAGTCTTGCAATGGCAAAAATGGCTTCCTTTTGTTTACTTCTGCCTGTACATTTATAGCATCACTCAAAACAATGCCAAAAAGAAACGTGCTCTGGGAAAGCAACAGCATCCTTGTACGGCTGCCACACGTTCATTCATAACAGCTTTCTCATTGGCCTCACTCCTCCCTTTGCTTCTGCCAAGCCTCAATGGTCAACAGAAACAATTTGGAAAGTGCTATGATTACAATAAAAACAAATAAAATTATGCTTGGAAACAGTTAAATTTATAAAAAGAGAAAAGGTACCAAGAACAGTGCCTAAGCCTAATTCTATTCTTAACACAGACTCTTCTGTACCACTAAGGAACCTGAATTTCCAACTAGACAGAAAACTCTAACCATATAGGACTATGAATGACTAAGTATTTTTAGCTCTGTAAACCTCAACTTATCCGTGGAACGGTTTTTCATTTCAAACATTTCATACATTAAGACGTGATTAAAATAAGCTTTATGCTTTGAAATGAGTATTCAGTTGGTTGAGTTGATCTTAAAACACGTAAAATCTGGTTACAGTTTTATTAAAAGACTCCATATTGCTCAAGCAAGAGGTATGGCAGGAAGGACACCAGGTCCGGAGACCTGGGTTCTAGCCTGATGACCAACATTATTTGGCTATGCTGACCTTAACCAAGTTTATTGACCTCTCTGGGTCTCAATTTCTGCCTCTATAAATGAAAGAGATCAATTAATTTCTAAAGCCTCTTTAGACTTTAATTTTTTAACATCTTCTTAAACCTTCAGGTTTAGAAACTCACCAACACAGAAACCTGAAAACGGTTAACAGTATTACAACTATATACAGTGAAGCTTTTAAATGTTTTTTAAAGAGAAATCAGAAACCTGTACTTTTTTTTTTTAAGAAACCTATCATCACTAGATAATGGCCCAAAGAAAAAAGCCTTTTACTTCTAATTACTATTCTCCATTATTGATTTCTCAAAACTCCATTCAGGGACTTGAACTATAATTACTACCTAACACTTCTCAAATACCACCCAACACTATTTATTAAAGACACTATGCCACTTATAACTAATTACCAATCTCATTACTTTCATTTATCACATTAGCTGCAGGAAAAAAATCCAACACAATGTAGGATATTAAATAACCTACACGTACTGATAGTTTAACCATGTAGTTTTTATACACAGATTCTGTTTTTTAAAGGAAAATATAATTCTCCACCCAGACTTATCAGTGCAACTTCAAACGGAATACTCAGCATGAACTAGAGATTAAATGATTTTAGCATCATTTTGGGATGTGAGACCCTTATTAAGATACAACTGTGGCTTACTTAGGATAGTACAGAGGCACTGATGTGCTCTCAAGTTCCTTCCCTTCCCAATCCCCTGTCTTGTCTCATCAGGAATGAAGTAAAGGTTCGCCTAATGATTTCCACAGACACTTCCCAGAGCCCTTTGTATACCTTCAGTTAGAGCACCAGATTCTGAGTACACTGGGTCATCTGTAACTCCCCAGCACCTGGCATACAGCTTATGTCCAATAAAAGTATATGGACGGATGCCAACGTAATTTTAAAAAATTTTTTATTTTTTATTAACATATAAAGTATTATTAGCCCCAGGGGTACAGGTCTGTGAATCACCAGGTTTACACACTTCATAGCACTCACCATAGCACATACCTTCCCCAATGTCCATAACCCCACCACCCTCTCCCTACCCCCGATTTTCTTCTAAGGTACCAAGGAATCATATTTAAATCAACAAATTAGACAAGGATCATGAGTGGAAGCAAATTTTTTAGAGGGCAACGTGCTAATACATATATATTTTAAAACTTGAATGTATGAGTCTTCTGATCCAGCACATTTCATTTCTAGGAGTTTATTCTAAAGAAATATTTAGAAACTGCATAATGGATAGTCACCACAGCACTGTTCCTAATATTAAAAATCAGAAATAACCTAAAAGATTATCAATATGAATTTATTAGATAAACATATAATTATAAAATCTTATACAATCCTTAAAAAAAAAAAAGAATTTAGGGAGACCTATATGTGGTATTAACATGGTAAATCTCCACAATATAGCAAATTTTGAAAAAGCAAAACAGGGCGCCTGGGTGGTTCAGTGGGTTAAAGCCTCTGCTTTCAGCTCAGGTCATGATCCCAGGGTCCTGGGATCCAGCCCCACACTGGGCTTTCTGATCCGAGGAGAGCCTGCTTCCTCCTCTCTCTCTGCCTGCCTCTCTGCCTACTTGTGATCTCTGTCTGTCAAATAAATATATAAAATCTTTAAAAATTAAAAAAAAAAAAGAAAGATTTAAAAAAAACATTCTAGAACCTTTTTTTAAAGCCCACTTTTCCTTAAAAAATGTATATTCTGGGGCGCCTGGGTGGCTCTGCGGGTTAAGCCTCTGCCTTCACTTCAGGTCATGATCTCAGAGTCCTGGGATCCAGCCCCACATCAGGCTCTCTCCTCACCGCGGAGACTGCTTCCCCCTCTCTGCCTACTTGTGATCTGTCAAATAAATAAATAAAATCTTAAAAAAATGTATATTCTGGGGCACCTGGGTGGCTCAGTGGGTTGGGCCTCTGCCTTCGGCTCGGGTCGTGATCTCAGGGTTCTGGGATCGAGCCCCGCATCGGACTCTCTGCCCGGCGGTGAGCCTGCTTCCTCCTCTCTCTGCCTGCCTCTCTGCCTACTTGTGATCTCTCTCTCTCTGTCAAATAAATAAAATAAAAAAAAAAATGTATATTCTAAGTACAATTTACTTTTGAAATTTAAGAACATAATAATTAAAATCTTCAACATAGGGGCACCTGGGTGGCTCAGTGGGTTGAAGCCTCTGCCTGCGGCTCGGGTCATGGTCTCGGGGTCCTGGGATCGAGCCCCGCATTGGGATCTCTGCTGAGCAGAGATCTTCCTTCCTCTCTCTCTCTGCCTGCCTCTCTGCCTACCTGTGATCTCTGTCTGTCAAATAAATAAATAAAAATCTTAAAAAAAAAAAAATCTTCGACATAAATGAGATACACTACTCCTATTTCTCAAGAAAGGAAAAAAAGTCTGTTAGGCTCACCTAAAATAAAAGCAACTGTGGAATGGAGGCTTGCTACTTCAAGCGTGGTCCCTGGGGCCAGCTGCATGGACATCACCCAGGAGCTGGTCAGGAATACAGAATCATGGGCTCCACCCCAGGTTTACTCAGCCTCTACCTTTTTAACAAGATCCCCAGATGGTCTGGGGGCACCTGGGTGGCACAGTCGGTCAAGCATCCAACTCTTCGTTTCGGCTCAGGTCATGATCTAAGTAAGGGTCATGAGACCAAGCCCTGCATTAGGCTCCCACTCAATGTAATCTGCTTGAGCTTCTCTCTCTCTCCTCTGCCTCTGCCCCTCCCCACCCTCTAAAAAATAAACAAATCTGGGGCGCCTGGGTGGCTCAGTGGGTTGGGCCGCTGCCTTCGGCTCGGGTCGTGATCTCAGGGTCCTGGGATCGAGCCCCGCATCGGGCTCTCTGCTCAGCAGGGAGCCTCCTTCCTCCTCTCTCTCTGCCTGCCTCTCTGCCTGCTTGGGATCTCTCTCTGTCAAATAAATAAATAAAATCTTTAAAAAATAATAATAAAAAATAAAAATAAAATTAAAAATAAACAAATCTTAACACCCCCCCCACCGCAATGGTCTGAATTCATAGTAAAGTCTGAGAAGCACTGGCTTATAAGAAATCACCTAACAGAGTCTGAACACCAGTTCAAGATCCAGACGAAAAGCAAAAGTATTAGCTGGGTGACTTAGGTTACTTAATCTCTCTGAATCTCAATTCCATTCTCCTCAAACACACTATTTTGAGATTCCTGATGTATCAGCAGATGTGAACTGTAAACTGCTCTACAAGGGACGATTAGAACTCAGTTATCAGTCTTAGTGAGTAAATGCTAAAAAGTCAGTAACTTGCTCAAGTTGATCTATCTTTCATGGGCAATGCTGTCCATCCAACCTTCTCAGAGCCTAGCTTAGGGAAAGGGACTAAGGACTGGAGAGATGGAACCCAAACTGTAGACAGTATGTACCTCTGGAGAGGTAGTCACGTGGAGGCAGGAGAGTAATAGGGGACTTTTACATTTTGTTCTGTATATGTTATGATTCATATGTCATTTTTCACAAAGAGTGCTACAATAGACACTGCTATTCAAAGTAGGAAGAGGTGGGAATTAGGATCCCATCCCATTCACTAAAGTATCAATACGCTGGCCTCATTTTAAGACTTCCTCATGCCTGATCCCAGAGCCAGAGCAAAGGCAGTATTCAGAGGTGGGTCTGAGAAGGTGCCCAGGCAGTAGAGTCTGCAAAGCAAGAGTCACTGTCCATCTAAAAGCTGCAGAGAGAAGACCCAGAGTCATCGTGGATTTCTTCTAAAGGAATCACAGGAGCATCTATGACTGTGGCACCAAATTTCCCAGGGCTTGAAATCCCCAGTGGGTGTATACCACCAATGCCATCATTAGCACCCCTTTCCCTTCCTCCCTTTGGAAGCTGCTGCAGGAAGGAACACTGTGAGGATAGAGCTGAGGCTGGCTTCCAGTGCTCCTGGTTGACTGCTCCCACCTATTTCCTTCCAGCACAAAATGTGCTAATCATGAAAACATTTCACAATGACTTGCTTGTTATAATCCCCCTACTTCCAACAAACCTAATGTAGATCAGAATTAACAACTTCATTAAAAAATAGGATTGAAGTTTAAACTCAGTTTTCAAGTTAATACTTCATTTATTATTCTTTTAATGATCTAGGTTAATCATTAGGGAAATGGGTTTTTTTTTCCATAGTATAAACATTACTAAGGGGGCACCTGGGTGGCTCAGTCGATAGGCGTCCACCTTCACCTCGGGTCATGATCCCAGGACCCTGGGATCGAGCCCCACATCGGGCTCCCTGCTCTGCGGGAGGCCTGCTTCTCCCTCTCCCACTCCCCCTGCTTGTGTTTCCTCTCTCACTGTCTCTCTGTCAAAAAAAATAAATAAAATCTTTTAAAAGAAGTTACCAAGTTGTTATGTTTGAATAGAACATGAACTCTGTCGGCAGTGAAGAGTAAGGGACCAATCTGCCATCAGGTTTAATGTATATATACTAACAACAAACCTACTACATACTAAAAACAGGTTTTACTATATAGCAAGAGTTAAACACGTCAACCAAAGTTACAAAATGAACAGATTCTCTTCTTCCCTGGCCCAACCTCACTTTTATTCTATATACCTACCAAGTTATCACAAATCACGTGAAATGCTCAAGCAAGCTCATGTTTCACAAGGAATTACAAAGAATTTTACATCCTTTGGGGGAGGTCTTAACAGCACAATCATGTTTTACAATGACTATATATTACCCTTATAACCGAGAAAGGTAAAAGTACTTTGAGTAAATGGTACCTTAAGTCAGCACTCAAAAGAGATTCCCTACCTGATTCTCCCTAATTCATCTCACAGAGAGTGAGGAGGGACTATGTTTTGAGCTCATTTTATTTTGTTAACTGTTTGCTTGCACTTCATGCACCAACTACCCCATGTCAGGCCCAGGAACTGAAATTAAGACAAAGCCTTGGTCCTAAAGAGCTCTAAAATAGATGGAAAAAGAAAAATAGTAAAATAAATGGAAAAAATAAAATAGATGGTAAAGTAGTAAAATAGATGGTAAAAGAGACGGTAAATAGACGGTAAAATAGATGGAAAAAGAAAAGTCATAAATGATACCAGAGATAACATGCACTAGTATAATGGGAAAATAAAGTGCACAGGCCTCTGAGACCACCATGCAAAGGAACCGGTACACATGATTTGGAGAGACACAAACCCTTAACCTGAAAGTAGAAGACAAATGATATTTCACTGAATGATATTAAATGCTATCCTAGTATCACTCAAGAGAACATCTACTTCACTTGAGTGTGTGAATGGCAGAACGTAGTAAGTGTGCATGAAGATTGTTTTATACCTAGGGTCACTTTCTGAATAAATGGCTTTTTGTTACTGAGGCTCTGCTGTATACCTAAGAAGGTACTGTATGGAGGGAATAACGAAGCCTCAGGAGATAGGTGATCCTGGATTCCAAGTCAGCCTCCAAACCCACTAAATTAAATTAACTTCTCTGAGCCTAACTGCCTCCTTCTATAAGACACACATGATACCAGCAAAGGGCTACTGCAAAAAAAGAAGTTTAATGTAATTAAAATGTATTCCCACCCCCACATCTTTCCTTTTCAGTTATTTCTTTGGAACATACAAAACAATTTAATATATGTGCTGCCAAAGCGAGCACAATACAAAACAAATGAAATATTTACAAAGCACTTACTATTGAGTAAGCCTCATGACTGGACACTGCAGGTTAGCAGACTATAGTTGCTGTCCTCATGGAGTTTACAATCTTGTATGTACGCTATGTTTAAACTTAAGAGATCTCATATCGCTTTGTACACATTTACATGGTCCCTTATCACTATAATGTAATCTCCTGGAAGGTAATTTACACCTAGCACTATGCTTGGGACTTGCATGCAAAGGAAGGAAGCTGAGAAGGGAAGGAGGAAATAGTCCAATGAAATATACTGAATCAGGGGCGCCTGGATGGCTCAGTGGGTTAAGCCACTGCCTTCGGCTCAGGTCATGATCTCGGGGTCCTGTGATCGAGTCCCGCATCGGGCTCTCTGATCAGCGGAGAGCCTGCTTCCCTCTCTCTCTCTGCCTGCCTCTGCCTGCTTGTGATCTCTGTCAAAAAATTAAATAAAATCTTAAAAAAAAAAAAAAAGAAATATACTGAATCATAAATTCTATTTAGTGCATCTTACTTCTAAAATATAGAAAGGTACGGGGCGCCTGGGTGGCTCAGTGGGTTAAGCCACTGCCTTCGGCTCAGGTCATGATCCCAGGGTCCTGGGATCCAGCCCCACACTGGGCTCTCTGATCCGCGGAGAGCCTGCTTCCTCCTCTCTCTCTCTGCCTGCCTCTCTGTCTACTTGTGATCTCTGTCAAATAAATAAATAAAATCTTAAAAAAATAATAATAATAAAATAAAATATAGAAAGGTACTTTTGGGGGAGGGGGCGGGTAGGACAAAGAGAAGATAGGTAGAAGGAAGAATCACCTTTTGAAAATACTTTTTTAGGGGCACCTGGGTGGCTCAGTGGGCTAAAGCCTCTGCTTTCAGCTCGGGTCATGATCCCAGGGTCCTGGGATGGAGCCCCGCATCGGGCTCTCTGCTCAGCAGGGAGCCTGCTTCCCTTCCTCTCTCTACCTGCCTCTCTGTCTACTTGTGATCTCTATCAAATAAATAAATAAAATCTAAAAAAAAAAAATACTTTTTTAAACTCATGACTTAAAAGGAAGCTTTTTCCCCTTATAAATCATAAGGGAATTATAATTTTTTTAAATATTTATTTATTTCAGAGAGCTGGGGGGAGGGGTGGGGGAAGGGAGAGAGCGAGAATCCTCAGGCTGACTGCCAACTGAGCCGGACATAGGGCTCAAACTCACGACCCAGAGATCATGACCTGAGCGGAAACCAAGAGTCAGATGCTTAACCAACTGAGCCACCCAGGTGTCCCATAAATTCTTTTGTAAATTATATCCCATTGACTCAGTGGGTTAAAGCCTCTGCCTTCGGCTCAGGTCATGGTCATGGTCCCAGGGTCCAGGATCGAGCCCCGCATCGGGCTCTCTGCTCAACAGGGAGTCTGCTTCCTCCTCTCTCTCTGCCTGCTTCTCTGCCTACTTGTGATCTCTGTCAAATAAATAAATAAAATCTTAAAAAAAAAAATCAAACACCTTTATGTTCTAGTGATATAAGCTAATTCAAAATAAAAACATAGTACAGACATAGTACAGCCAGCATGATGCTCTACTCCAGAGATGGGCAACCTACAATCTCCAGCCTTCTTTTAAACCTGCAAACTAAGAACGGCTTTTACATTTTTAAAGAGTTATAAAACAACAGCAAAGAAAACAAGACTAAGTGGGTCCAGCAAAGCCTAAAATATTTACTGTCTGTCCCTCGACAAAAAGTTTGCCAACTCCTGCTCTACTTCCTAACAGAATTTTGAATCTCTCACCAAACTAAGTACTTCAATACTTCCGAGCTGACATTTAAGGCAATTTATAGGATTTCTCTCTCCACTCCCCTGCCCACTTGGCTCTTATTAGCCACTTTCTTCACACACAAGCATTTACACAAATACTAATTACAATATACTAGGCTAGCACCAAAAAACCCCAGAGGCTGACCATGTCTTTTGTTAAATAACAAGTGTTCTAGGACAAGCATTTTCCCAACAATGAGTTTAAGTTCCATAATGGATTAGTAAATCGGGCCTATGTTGACCAGAACCCATGACTTATGCCAACTTCTCCATCTGCACATATTCAATATTGGGGGAGGGGAGGACACCAACAGTTCCCATTGCAAAGTCAATAAATTGATTATTAATAGGCTGGAGTAACATTCACCTAGCTTCAATAACAAGGACAAAACAGGAAATAGAAGGTGACAAGAACCAAATTCAGTAACTGTGTGGGACACTTGTGGATTTGAGACTTAAGTTCTTTACCACTTACATCATACCACACGAAGACAAGGAGGGTTACCGACACATTTAAGACTCTAACAACGAAAAAGTGAAAAAAAGACCATTTCTGAAAGCACAGAAGAGACAGTTCAATCTAATACGAAAGTACCCAAAATCTGGAGAGCAGTATGAACCTATCAGACGAATACATCAGAAAGAACTAAGTTTTATTTCAGCATGATTAGTAATATGTGATATGGGGCACAGAAGAGTACTAAAAATTACCTTCCAGGACAAGCAACACAAGAATAAAACATTCCTCTCCCAACACTAGAAAGGAAAAGCTATGTGCCCACTTTCCCTGAAACTATCAAAACCCGAGAAGCACTCAAAATGAGTATTCTTCCCCATTAAACACTCTGCATCAAAAAATCAAAAATCCATACACATACTTTAAGAAACAACGGAATAAAACTTAAAGAAGGATCTTATTGAACTACTTTACAGAGATTCTAAAGTCTGAGAAAAAGTTTGTCATTTTTAAGGAAAGGTCTCAACAGTTTCGATATACCGCATACATACATCTTAAATGAGAAACTAAAAATACAAGTTTTTTTTCTATTCCGGGAGAACCTTAGTCCTTACCTATAAATCTCTAAAACGTAACCCTACAAACTTCAGATACTGAATACATTGGGTAATTTTTTTAAAAGTGTCAATGAATTCAAAGTGTCCTTTCCATGCCTAACTTTCTGCAATGGTTTTATTATGACTTCTAATAATGAAATTAGCACTACACCACCAATATAATGAACATACAAATACTGGGATCATTCATTACAGTACCAAATTATTTAACATTAGAAACACTAGACACCCAAAGTGGCTCAGGAACCACTTGTATGCACTTCAGGAGTGTTAATTCACGCACCAGACTTAATAAGCATTTATACAGAACATTTATATTTGCCAAGTGTTTCATAATCATTTTTATTAACTGTTTTACTCCAAAAGAATCCATGAAGAACTTACAGAAGAGGAACCTAGACCTAGAGGAACCAAAGAAAACCAAGTTTATTCTGGAGGAAATAACACCATTCTCTTACAATATGCCAGATACTCTTAATTACTTTTCATTGGCAATATGAAATTTTTCAAGAAATAAGCTATGAATTAATGAATGTGAAAAATATTAAGGAAACACTGCACTGAATTCTCTGGAAATGCTTAAACACTCTGAAGTACTCTGGAACACTACAGTTCTTTACCACGG
Source organism: Lutra lutra (assembly GCF_902655055.1). Taxonomy (NCBI): domain Eukaryota; kingdom Metazoa; phylum Chordata; class Mammalia; order Carnivora; family Mustelidae; genus Lutra; species Lutra lutra. Next base: position 15,192,906 of record NC_062287.1, on the reverse strand, counting down.
ACACAGTGAAGAAGTAAAATTCCCTCAAACGGCAAACTTAATGGCCAAATATAAAAGGGTATTTTTTACACTTGCTTTAAAAAAGGTAATCAAAGCTCACGGAACAAGCTTAAAGCCAGGAGTCAGGTCCACCACGAAAAAACTAGAACCCAGCTAAAAGCAGCGTGAGGAGGAAGTTCTGGAAGCAGCCAGAATCTGGAAGGAGCCTGAAGCTGCTGTTCAGCCCGCTCAGTGAATACATCTTTCCGAAGATAATGGTTCTAACCAGAACTTGTGGTTCAATCTCAGCACCAGCAATGGATCCCATCCAATGTTTTGGAGGATGAAAACTTGCCCCAGTGCTAGACGTGGAGGAAAGTTCCTTCCTTGGCCCATTTAAACATCCCAAATTTCTTTTATCTTGGTGTTACATCTTAACGAGAAAAACTGTGCGCGCGCCGCGAGCGCAGTTTGCCTGCGGAGTTGTCCTGACCCCAGGTCTCTCAGTCAGAGCCCATCAACGTTAATTCCCGAGTCCGAGCTCGACTCCTCATCCTGCTAACAGCCCCAGCCGGTACATCGCACACTCTTTTCTTTGCCCTCCCTCTCCTTCCTACCTCCTGGGGCCAATTTCGTGACCCACATCCCTAGACCCCGCAGAGCCCCAACATAACCCCCCCATTATACTTCCGCCCCGGTGGCTTCCCAGTTAACCTTCACCCCAGCCCCCACCCCATCTTTGTCTCGTTACCCCAAATACAGCACCTCAACGTTCCCCACTCCCAACCACAGCCCTTCCCCCACCGCCGACCCCCACCCTCCCGGTCTCTTCCCCACCCCCACCTCCCCCACCCCTCGGCTGGGTCACCCCAGCTCCTCGCCTCCCCAGCCCCGCATGACCCGTCCCCTCCCCCCAGCTTCCTCTGTCCCTTCCTTCCCCTCCCTCGGCCCCTCCGCCCACGCCCACCCCTGCTCCCGCGGGTCCCGGGCAGGCCTTTCACCTTGTCCATGAGCTTCCAGCACTTCTCCACCATCTTCTTGTCCACGGTGCCCGGCGGGTGGGGGCTAAGGTGGTGGTGGTGGTGGTGCGGCTGGAAGGCGTCCTTCATGAGCCCGATCAGGCCGCCCGAGCCCGAGCCCCCGGAGCCGCCGCTGCCCCCGGCCCCGGAGCTCTTTTTCACGTTGCCGGCCATGGCCCGGGGAGGGTTGGGGGCCCAGCCGCGTCCGCCGGCTCCGCTCCGCTGCGAGCGAGGGAAAGAAGGAGGGCGTGAAGGAGGGGCCTCTCCCGGCCGCCACCGCCGCCGCCGCCACCGCCGGCTGTCCGGGCGGAGGGAGGGGCGGCCGCGGGAAGGGGAGTGGGCGGCGACGGGAGCGCGGGTCCGCGCGGGCGCGCCCCTTCCAAGAGCGCGAGCCCGGGGGCGGGAGGAGCGCGCGGAGCTCCGCGAAGCCGGCGGCCTGGTCCCGACTGGGTAGCGACCGCTCCTGCGCCACCCCCTCCCGAGTCACAGCTCCCGGAAAGCCGCGGCCAAGTTTCCGCGCCGCCTACCCCTCCCCTGCCCCCGGGGGCGGGCCCAGGCGGAACCTTTGCGCCTGCGCCCTCTGCTGGAGAAGCCGGGAAAGGAAGGGGGCGGGGTCTGGCAGGAGTCTGCGCACTAGACAGAAGCCGAGCCCTCCATATTCCTTGTGGGCTGTAAGGTTGGCGCTTTGAGTGGTTTATTGGGACATTTAAATGAAGACAGGTAGCAGTGGAAGGAACCTCGACGTCAAGTCTTTACCCCCTACCTGACGGATGAGGAAATTGAGCTTAAAGTCATTTGCTTCTTCACACTGTTGGAGAAAAACAGAAGTTCTTTCCCCACCCCTTGGTGTTTTGAACTCATTAAGTCGGCACCAAGGACAAGAATGTGACAAGAATGTGACTGTTGCCGATATTCAAGCCTGATTACACCCCAGAAAGGCTTGAGACACTCAGGCCGCAAGCTCTTCTTCCAGGCCTTTTGACTTTCTGAAAACAAAACACCTCCCCCTCTTTTGGCTTCTGAACACTAGTTCCTTTTTCTGGGAATTGAGTATGTACTTAAGATTCCCCAGCTCAGCGCACTGGGCTCCACACATTGCGCAGGCAGGTCAGCGCGGTCTGCAAAGGCCTTGACCACAGATGCTGTAAGACGGGTGTGAGCTCTGACCAGAGGAGTACTCGCTCCTCTTGTGGAACAGAAACGCAGTTCCCAGTCATTTCCACTTCTCTAATTTAAAAGTTCTGTTGGAAAAACTTTGAAAAAAAAAAAAAAAGGGAACTTTCTTCCTAAAGAAGGAAGTGCCCTGCCCTAATTTGCTAATTCTGAGCCTCCTCTTTGGGAACTTGCAGGCTCTAGTGTGTCTGTAAGTACTCAGTTCCGTCTTAGATCCCCCACCTGGGTCTTCCACAAAGCCGTTGACTGATAAGGGAATTAACTTTACCGTGTGCTCCTGTCACAGTTGGGGAAAATCTCTCTGAACTCAAGCACCCATCAGCCAGACATCCTTGTTTTGCAATTCAATGGCCTTTACCTAAGATTGATTAAGTAGTCAACATTATTTCCTATCAGTAGAATTTCCTTTAATAAGTTCCTACCTAGAGAAAGAAGAAATCTCCCAAGGGAAAATCTAGACAAGCCTCTCAGATAATTGTCAAAACTTCCCATCTACCACCCTGGTTGCAGGCCCTTCCTTTCTCTCCCCTGATCTGTTTATTGAAACGTTTTCCTCACTGGTTTCCCTGTCATCTCCAAACCATTGTGCCTTCAGACCAGTCTTCCTGACGTATAGTTCTGATGGCATCAGAAAAAAAAAAACTTCAAACATTCATGATTGTCTCCTGGATGAAGTTAAGAGTCATGATCTAACTCCAAACTACCTTGCAGTTTTATACTATTCCAATATGTATATCCTATGCTGGGTGAGTCACCAAGTCACAAAATACCACAATTCTTTCTTTTTTCATCACCATGGCTGAGAGTATTCCCTCTGCCTAAAGTGTGCTACTGAAGGGGCACCTGGGCGCCTGGGTGCCTCCGTGGGTTGGGCCTCTGCCTTCTGCTTGGCTCATGATCCCAGTGTCCTGGGATCTTTCCTTGGCAGGGAGCCTACTCCCCTTTCCCTCTGCCTGCCTCTCGGCCTACTTGTGATCTCTCTCTCTCTGTCAAATAAATAAATAAACCCTTAAAAAAAAAAAGTATGCTACTGAAGTCCTATCCATTCTTCAGAATCCAGCTCAAATATTTTCTTTCTCACCAGACATTCCAGCTAGAAATATCCTTTCCTCTTCTAAATTTCCATAACCCTGTATTCTCACAGATGCCTCATATTAATTTATGCTATGCTGTCTGGTAGACTTTAGTTTTCCACAGTCCTAACACAGTATAAGTACGCAGGGTATTTTCGCCCTCGTCATCAAATGCTAGATTTAATGGAATACAGGCAAGAAATTAACCCCTGGACCTATATGGGTTCCTCTGGGTCATCTACACATCTCTGGCTTCCTTTAAGGCTTCCAATTTTTATTATTTCAGTACCTCCTGGATAGAATGTAATGGTATAATTTATACTTTATTTCTGCTTGCAGGAGCCATATTTCTGGGGCTGTAACTCTCAATTTCATCTCAGGTCATGAGGTCAAGCCCTGCATCAGGCTTATACTGGGCGCGGAGACTGCTTAAGACACACTCTCTCTCTCTCTCTCTCTCTGCTCCTCCCCCCCCCCAGAAGAAGGAAAAACAAAAGCCATAGTTTAGGGTTTTTTTTTTTTATTTTTTTAAGATTTATTTATTAGAGAGACAGAGAGCACATGCAGGACACGTGCAGGGGGAGAGGGGTAGAGAATCTCAACAGATTGGGCGCTGTGCAGATCCTGAGGGTTGGGGTGTGGGTGGGGGCCTCTATCTCATGACCCTGAGATCAGGACCTGAAGCCAAATCAAGAGTCAGGTGCTTAACTGACTATGCCACTCATGCACCCTACAAAAGAGAAAAAGCCATATTTCCTTGAATATACAAATGACCTATATTTCACATTTGAATAAACCAGAGAGAGTGATGGTTCTCTCCTCTGTGTCTCTTTGAACTCCCAGATGGGATCCTATTCAAAGGAAGACAGAGTTCTGTGGAGATGATCTTACCTATTTTCACTTCTAAGCTGAAGTTAATGAAAAAAGAAGGAAAGAATGACCTTTTTTTTTCTCCCCCCACAATTTTACTTGGCATGTTTTCAACATATACTGAAGATGGGATTGGATTGTTGATCACAGTGTCATTTGCATTCTTGGCTTATTCGAGAGCCGGCTCGGTTTGTATCATCACATCATGTGACATGGGGCACTTTCTTACTCCATTTCACCTTCACCCAAACCACATCCTCATTCTGCACCCGAAAGTCAGTTGACTGAACATATTTGAAAAGTAAATGCTCTTCGGAGGCATGATATGTTGTTTGTTTTCTGTAAACCCTGTCCTCAAAATGCTGGCCCCTGCATCAGCGTAATGCGGAGATTTCTCATTCCCTGGAAAATGACCCCAAACAGGCTTCTAGATGAGGAGAAGGACTGGGGCAGGAATCTCTACTGCATTTCTGTGCAAGGGGGAAGGGTTCAGGGAAGGCGGGGCGGAGAATAAATGAAAAACACACTTTAAGATGAGAAGAAAAGTATTCTCCAGATTTGGGAATTGTGCACAGAATTATCTGACCCTGGGGTACAGGAACTGTAAGCCCCAGGAAAGGCAAGCCTGGTTCTTCTTTTTACGCTGTAAAATGTCTGAAGAATCAGAGAAGTACCCTGCAGCCACCAAGGTGACAGAGAAATAAACACGAATCAGCCACCACCTGAATCTGTCCACTCCCCAGAGGAAGGCTTTTTTTTTTTTTTTATTTGACAGAGAGAGAGATCACAAGTAGGCAGAGCAGCAGGCAGAGGGGAGAGGGGGAAGCAGGCTCCCTGCTGAGCAGAGAGCCTAATGCAGTGCTCGATCCCAGGACCCTGGGATCATGACCTGAGCTGAAGGCAGAGGCTCAACCCACTGAGCCATCCAGGCACCCTGCGGAAGGCTTTTTAAATCCCAGTTCTCAAAGCATTTCTTCAGATCTGCTCCTGACAGCAGGCAATTGACCAAAAGTGTTGACACAGAGAGAGAGAGAGAGAGAGAGAGAGAGAAATATCTAAAGGGTCTGCAGGTTCCTTGACCTACAAGAGGAAAATCCTGACGTTTCTGCCATTTTCATACTAGCCAGTACGGTGCCCAGAGATCCAGGTCGCAGACAGATGACAAGGCTGGAGTAACACAGAGCTGGAAGGAGGATCGGGATAAGGACAAGTCGCCCATCATACTCCCTTCCCTGAATTTGCTTTTCCAACCACTCATGACCCCAGCAAGTTGCTAGGAAGTATCCCAAAAGGGAGGCACCCCAGACGTGGCCCAAGAATTTAAGTAGAAAAATTTAGGAGACGCCAGAAGTCAAGCAAGTCCACTAGAGGGAGCCCGGACCAACTCAGGACTGAGGGGAGCCTGGCAAAGTAGCTTCACAGCACCCGACTGAGAATCAGCCACATTAGGGAACAGGAGAAGCAAGGCAATAAATTAAGTTCCCACAAGGGAAGAAAGCCCTGTGAATACCCAGCTAAAATCCGGTCCTTTCAGGATTTACAGCATCAAAGACTTAAAGACCAGGAAACTGAGGTTGAGCAAAATTAAATGGCTTGTCAGAGTTTACACAACCAGAAGGGGGACTAGAACTCATGGCTCTTGTCTCTAACCAATATCCTTTCTTCTACATTTGTCTCCCTCTATGTCAGCACCCTGGAGTCCATGGGTCTACCTCTCCTCTGGGTTGCCTTTCTCTGAAGTGAGAAACTCCCTCAGCTACCTTCTGCACTTCTTTCCCTCATACACTGCAAAACGCCTTCCCAAAGCCTAATAATGTCATTGTGCTCCCTCATGAGCCCTAGGGATATAAATCACCTAGAATGGCTACTGTCAGCCCTTTTCCTCTGTGTCAGCACAACAGCATCCTGTCAGATGTGAAAATCTGTCATTTGTATGTCTCGGAACTTCAGGCACTGCTAAGTGAAAATAAAGCATAGTTAACTGGTTCCAAAGCTCTTTCTTCTCAAAATACATTTAGGATTTAGGGATAAGGCGAGAAGCGACCCTCCAGGACCTTTGTGCTTGGCACATTCCACCTGCCTATGAGCTCCGTGTTTCCCAGTTACCTGGACAACATTTGGTCTCCAGAAACCCAACCGTGCAGTTCTCAGTCCCGCCCCCAAAGGAAATTTGCCACCCTGGATTGGCTCCCAGAACCCAGGCTCCTCCTCAGGCTCCGAGCTGGTTGGGCCATTTCTCTGCCCCTCCCATGAGTGGGTCACCCCACAGGGAGACACAGCGGAGGCCAGAGAGGATCCTACAGGTAAGAAGAGGCAGGGCAAGGATGATGGGAAGAGGGAAGGGACAAGTACTGAGATTTATTTTCTCCAAAAGACGACTGCGAGGAATGATTTCTGCTCATAGAACCTGACTGATAGAAAGAAACAGCTCCACCCTCCCCAAATCCCAGCCTTGCCTAAAGTTCCAAGGAGTCCAAGCATGGAAGCTTCTGGAAAGTAGAAGAGAAAGACTTGGAGACTAGAACTCTAACTTTCCTAGGACTCCTGGTTCAGTCCAGGGGTCAGGAAAGGAGCCCCATGCCCAGGCTTAAATATGATCCTCTCCTTCCTTAGGACAGCAAGGAGATGCCACCCAAAACCAAAGGAAAAGGGAAGAAAACTGGGGCACAGAAGAAAGAGAATGCGGGCGCTGGTGAGTCAGGGTGGCTGGAGGTGAGTGCCTCCTGCTTCTCCATGCTCTGGCTTAGAGACCAAGCAGAGGTGCTTCAGAGAGAACACAGCCCTCTGCATGACAAGACAGAGTTTTCATGCCCCTCCCTCTTCGTGTCTTCCCCCTGCCCCCAGGTTCCATGGAGCTGGGAAATTGGGGAAATCAGCACGCACCCGCTCTGTGGTGCCCTTCTGGCTCTGTGCCTTCCTTAATACATTCATCACCCATATTCCAAGTACCTACTCTGTGCTGGGCAGCCAGGACACAGGGGTGAACTCGGTAGCCTCTGCCATCAGAGATCCCTCGTTTAGAGGCCCTCAGAGCTACAGGGAAAAAGTCCAAAGTGTAGGCTGAGGATGGGGAGACATGAGGAAGGCTGAGATCATGATAAGCTGAGATTTTGCCAACTTGCCAGGGCAGATGTGGAGACCAAGTCCGCACACCGGCGGGCAGTGATGGAGAAGGAGCTGCTCCAAGACCACCTGGGTAAGAAGGGTAAAGGCTCTGGGACACCAGAGGTGGGACAATGGGGCAATTTGCATCCTGGAAACTTGGATGGTTGGAGCTGTGGCAGGAGGCTGAGCTGATCTCTCCCCCATCCCCCAGTGGAGAAAGACTTGACATTTCGAGGAAGGGGTGGGCAATGAGGGTGGGTGAGAAGAGCTATTTTTCATAAGCAGGATATAGAGTTTTGCCTTCTTAGCAATGAAGAGCTCATGGGATTCTAGGGGGAAAACCAACCAAACAACCCAGAGAGAGAATGAGAGGCTGGGAATCTGCCACCAGGTTCCCAAAGGTGGGAGGAGTCTATCAAGCCCTTGGGGTCTGATTTGGTGGGACCCCCCCGCCCGTTGTGAGGACTGCTCTGGGACTTTTCACAGCTCTGCGGAGGGATGAGGCCTGCCGGGCTAAAGCTTCTGAGGAGCAGCTGAGGCAGAGGCTGCAGGTGCTGGAGGCTGAGTTGGAGGAGGCCCGAAGTGAGGGCAAGGCCATCTATGCAGGTGTGTGGTTGGCCAGGCAGGTGGGCAGGAGACAGGGGCCTGGAAGAGGACAACCAAGAGGGCCAGAGGGTGCAGGAAGGGAACCGAGGAGGACTTCCATCTGCCATGCCTAGCCCCAACCTTCCCGGCTCAGCATGGATCAGGCACGGGGCCTGAAAGAACCAAAGGAAGGCCTCCGGGATGCTGGGCAAGAACCTTCCAGGATGCCCAATGCCATGTGCTTTAAGGATTACAGAAAGCACCTCTTGTAATGTGGATTACAAAAACTTACATGGCCTTGTCTCATTGGTGCCATGGGAGTAAGTGGGGAGAAGGGCTAGAATCCAGGTCCGGGACTTGACCAGGTGGGGGAGGGGGAAAGGGGTGTGGTTTCCCAGCTCTGCCCCAGGTGTTCCAGTTCTGCCAGCTTCTTAAAATCACGGGAACTGAGAAGGCGTTTATGTTCCTGTCCCATTGGGCCAAGCAGGCCCTTCGCCACCCACAGCTTCCTTTCCTCTCTCCACGACTCCATCCACACCTGGGTCCCTGGTCACCCTCTGCCCCCACCACAGAAATGAGTCGTCAGTGCCGGGCCCTGCAGAAGGAAATGGAGACCCGCAGCAGGCATCTGGAGGAAGAAGTGACAGGCCTTCGGGAACAGCTGGGTAGGCTTCCCCACCCCCTAAGCCCTTTCTCTCCTGGGGCACTGACAAGGTCCAGCCTGCAGGGGCGGACTGAAGATGGTCTTTCTCTAGAAGACTGCGTGCTGTCTAGGCCTTTGGGCCATTTTCCCCACTGACTCTTCCACCATGGAGGACTGGAGCAGAGGGTTCAAGATGACAAAAATCTCTAAGTTGTAACTAAAGCAGACCTGGGTCTCTCATCTCATCTCCCTCTCTCCATGATCTCTCCAAATTTGGGTCTTTCTCCCCACCCGTGCCTTATCTGTCATGAGCGAAACATATTCCCTCTTAGCTGATTTTTACAATGAAACTAAGAAAAGATATTTGACTTATTTACTTTCATATCTTCAATGCCAAGTGCATGCCAAATCCTACATAATTATTGCTAAATAAAGGAATAAACCTTCCAGATAAACAAAAATATAAAGAACAGTAAGGTTTTCTTTTCTCTTTTGGTTACAAGATAGAGTTGAACTATCTTAGCATGGCACATAAGATCTTTCATAATTGTGGTCTCAGAGTTTTCTTAACCTAAAATAGCCTCAGTTTCTTTCTTAGTAGGTGCCACGCCCAATGTGGGGCTTGAACTCATGACCCTGAGATCAGGAGTGGCAGGCACTACGGACTAAGTCAGCCAGGCTCCCCTAAAATGGCCTCAGTTTAGCTACAGATACCCAAGACTTGCTTCTCTGCCATGCAGACCCTGCATTTCTTTCCTAATCCTTGCCTTATCTCAAATTTAAAATCAATCAGCATTTAGGGAGCACCTCCTGTATATACGAGGTATCTTCCCACACATTCTCGCATTTAACTCACAGTAAGCCGGTAAGGTTTGTATCAGTCTGCCTTTAAAGATGAAAAAACTGAGTCTGAGAGAGGCATGCCTGAGCTTACACAGATATTAAGTAAGTGATAACCAGACTTTGGACCCACATCCCTTGTCCCAAGTCCACTACTTTCTCGGCTGTACCTTAATGGTATATGTCAGCTCTTTATAGGGACTGTGGGAAAATTGATGATCCTGGGGGAAGTCTGGAATGATCCCATTTAAGTTCTGCTTTTTAGGCACCTTTGGGGACTCTGTTCACAGGGAGATTGTCACTATGCAGTCCCCTTCATCCTTCTGCCCTGACCCACAGAGACGTGCCAGAAGGAGGCCAAGGCTGCAGGGCAAGAGGCTGAGCAGGCCCTGGGAGAGCGGGACCAGACTCTGGCTCAGCTTCGGGCCCACGTGGCAGATATGGAGGCCAAGTATGAGGAAATCTTACATGTAAGCACCACCGTTGGAAGCCCAATCCCCAGTACGTAGTGCTCCCCTATCCTCCCACTCCAACCCAAACTAGTTCATGCTGCCATCGTCATCAATGGTAGACCCAGGGGAAGGAGAAGCAGCATCTCCACAGGGAATCCTGCTCTGTCTTGAGGGCAGACTGCCAGGGGAATACAACCATGCCTACTTACTAAGAGTAAGAACTTGAAGAAGACACTGGTGAGGAAAGCTTACAGACCAGCCTGGGGCACCGCTCACTCTACCCTCTCCTTTTCTGGGGCCTCAAACTTGGTGTCTGCAGGGCAACCTGGACCAACTCTTGGCCAAGCTGAGGGTCGTCCAGCCTCAGTGGGACGGGGCTGTGCTGAGACTTCATGCCAAGTACAAGGAGCAGCTCCGCCAGTTTGGACTCAACCCCCTGGATCTTTGAAGCCATAAGCTGCTAGTCTCTGGGGTTCTTGGAGGCTCCAGCAATAAAGCTATCTTGATGTAGAACTCAACAGAACTGTGGTCTGTGGCTTTTTGGCAGATACAAGGGTCTCCTTTGGGGGCACCTTGGTTCTGGGCTGGCCCATTGCCCTGGAGACTGAAAGAGAGGAGAGAAATTTGACAAACTCTCAGCAACTCTCTTAGAGAAAATGGGCCCCAGGCTTTGAGTCTGAGGCCTTTCTGGGGCCCTTCAATCACCATCCTCTATTCTCCTTACCCCTGCCAACACAGGCAGCCAGATTTGTGGGGGCAAGGCCCTTTCTCTAATAAACCTACAGTGACCATGCACCAGCCCCCACAATCCCAAGGTGCCTCCAGAGGGAAGGCGTAGCTGCTCTTCAAATTCTTGCAATATAAGCGAGAGTCCAGGAGTTATGCCGGGGTAAGTTCCATCTGGAACAATCCTAGCCGGCTTCACAGCCTCATAAAAGGAAACTCTGTGTCCCTCCTCTATTTTATAACACTCATTCCTACTTCACTTCCGGTCACCTAGAAGGGGTCACCAAGCAATTCTCTAACAGCTCTGTGGACACCAGCTGGGTATCTTACGATTTAATTCCATTCTGGCACTACCGAGGTGAAGAGAGCATCCGATCCCACAGGCCTCGGGCTCAGTCCCACAAGACTGTCCCCACTTGAAAAGCCTGTGTCAAGTCCAGCTCGTCTCCTGTGCTTCGGACCCATTGGTGGAAAAACAAAGGTTCCCACGACCCCCTCCTCAGGTTCCATCATCTGCTAGCGTGACTCACAGAACCCAGAGAAACGGTTTACTCACTAGCTTCCAACTTATTATGAAGGACACAACTCAGGAAGAGCCAGGTGGCAGGTTTGCTGGGGGCAAGGCACAAGCATGGAAGCCTGTGTCCTCTTTGGGGGTGCTGCCCTCCCAGCATCTCTGTTTGGTTCCATCTTTTTGGTTTTTCATGGAGGCTTTATTTACTATGGAGTCATGGTCCATGACACCATTGGTGGTTGGTGATTCATTCCACCTCCAGCACCTCCCCTCTCCCAGAAGGCCCTGCGTGGGGGTGGGGTAGGCTGAAAGCTCCAGCCATCTAATCACGTGGTTGGTTTCCCTGGCAACCAGCCCCCCCATCCTTAGGTGTTTTCCAAAAGTCACTTCCTTAACAAAGTTAAGTTTGGTTGAAAAGGGCTTGTTATGAGTAAAAGATCACTCTTACTACTTAGGAAATTCCAAGGACTTTAGGAGCTCTGTGCCAGGAAAGAGTATAATTTATTTTAAATCCCACCACTTGTTTCAGGCAGAACTCCCATCTGTGGGACACAACTCCCAAAACTCCCATAGGACTTCCTGTGGAACCAGAGGGCAGACCGCCCCCTAGTGGGGCTGGATAAGACCTCTGGACACACCTTCTTCTGGGAGGTGGGCCCAAGGGAAGGTGGGGAGACACAGGGCAATCCTGTGATTGGAAGTGCCCAGAATCCTAGAGCTGTCCCTTCTGGCTTAAAGAGAGCTCCTCATCTCCTACCATCACAAGCAGGAGAGTGAAGACAGGAAGGCCACTGGGCAGGTCTGTGCCAAGCAGGAGAGGACTATAGCAGCTCTGACACTGGAGCCCAGTCCTGAACAGAGAGAGAGAGAGAGAAGGTTATTCAAGGATGAGAAGAGTAAACATTTTCCCTGCGCCCACCTGCCCATGGTGCCCAGGAATGGCAGCAAGTTGCATGGGTCCTTCTGTCCCCACCTACCATGGCCTAACGTCCCAACCTGCATGTCCCACACTGCAGAGAGGATAGACTCCCTCTATCCTTCTCTAGTTGCCTGCAGTCCACCTGTCTCCTCTACCTTACCTCTCCAAACCTGGGGGGATTACAGGCTTCAGAGCCCTGGCACGACCTTGCTGCCAGCTTCAGGTGGAGTGGTGGCTCAGCCACAGCCAGCTGCTGAAGCTTTTCCAGGTCATTCTCTCCACCCATGGGATACCCGTTCACCTCCAGAATCACATCTCCCATTTGCAGCCCTGCCTGGGCAGCTGAGCCTCCTAGGGTCACCTGGCAGCAAAGAGAGGGGTCACAGAACATGGGATACCATGGAAAAGTTGCTGGATTGTTTTAAGACCTCAGGAAGGAAGCAGATGAAGGCTCATCAGGAGGCAAATGATTGGAAAGACCCAAGGTCCATGGGGCATAAGTCACCTGGGAGATGAAGATTCGAGGCTCACTGGCCACACAGCTAAGTCGGAAGCCATAGCCACCGCCGGGCGCAGGGTATAGGGAGCACTGGCGAGAGCCACCTGGGACAAGAGGCATGGCTGTGTCTTCAACTGGTAGGTCCTTGGTTTCAACCAGAGAGGCCGAGCAGGTTTCCTGTGGGGAGGCAGGAGCCTCTGTGCTCTCCAAGAAGAGAAGTGGGGACAAACGAACCTGGAAGGAGGCAGATAGAACAGACCTGTAGCTTCTCCCTCTGCCTGAGCCCTGCTCCATTCCTGCCCATACTCCAGCCCCCGCCCCGCACTCGCACCATGCTGAAGAAGCGGTCAGCTTTAGGGTCGACAACAATGAGGGAGACACAGGAGCCCTGCGCCCGGATCCTGGCCACCGTCTCCTCATGGCCCAGCCCCTCCACACTTTCCCCAGCCACAGCCACCAGCCGGTCCCCAGCCTGCATCCCGGCTTTCTCAGCTGGCAGTCCTGGGTCCACCTCCCACAGGAACTGTCCTGGGACATAAACATCCTCATTGCTCCTCCCCCAACCCCAGCACCAGCCCAGGCCACTGTGGGCAGACGGAGGAACTGAGCCAGGGTGTACACAGGAGGAGGGCAGAGGCTCAGGGCTGGGGTTTTCTGTGCACCATATCATGCATGCCCACCCCCCAAGCCACACCCTCCCGACCCATCTCTGGGGTTCCCACTCACCAGGATGACCATCAAGACCTTTCTCCTCACGAAGCAGGAACCCAAAGCCCTGGGGCCCTTTCTTTAGGTGCAGACGGCGGGGCCTGGTGGGCAGTGCCCAGCCCTCTGCCAGGGGTGCAGCCAGGGGCATTCCCAGCTGGCGACACCGTTCCTCCACCTCTGGCCCTGCCACCAGCAGGGTCACTTGGTCTCCACTCTGCCAAAGCTGTGGGGACCCAGTGGGACATCAGCATCAAGCACCTGGGTGGGGAGGGCAGAGGCAAGCGCTCCTCACAGCCCCAGGAGGGAGGCAGCAAGGTGGGGGAGAGCAGAGCCTAGGACCAACTGTCAAGGGAAGGGTGGCAGGAGGTAGAAGGTCAAATTCAGATGAGGTGCAGGGGGGAGGAATCGGCTGCCCGAGGCAAGGCCCTGGGGCCCAGGTGGGTGAGGATGAATGGGGAAACCTACAGCCATACCTTCCTGCTGAGTTGGTGATAAGTGAACTTCTCCACGCTGACCCCGTTCACTTCCAGCAGCCGGGCCCCAGGGGGCACCCCTGACCGCTCGGCTGCTCCTCCAGTACTCAGCACCAGCCAGAAAGGACCTTGATGGCCTGCAAGAAAAAAAAAAAAAAAAAAAAAAAAAAAAGCAAGTTTCGGTCTGCTGTCTGCCCAGAACAGGGCTGAGATCCCCCTCCTGACCTCCCTCCCGAGCCCCTAAGCTCACTGTAGGAGACACTGAAGCCAAAACCACCCTCGTCTTTCACTACGTGGCACAGTCGGGGCCGGACCCCAGGGCCGAGAGGAGGACAGAGGTGGGCGCTGTTCCCCTGCTGAGCTCGAGCGACATCATGCACGTGCTGCGCCAAGACAGTCAGCAGCACGCGGGGCCCGCTGGCCCGGATGCAGCGAACTACCTAAACCGAGGGGGCGTGGCATGAGGTGGGGCCCGCCCCTCCTGCCAACGCCCCCTCCCCAGAGCCTACATTTTACTCCCCCGGACCCAGCTGTGTGGACACCTTCACTCAACCATTCCCACCTGGACAGCCCCAGATCCCGGGAGGTGGGGGAGGCAGAGGCTTGGGTACTGCCCGCCTATAACCAGGGAGGGGGCCCCCTGGCTCCTCTCTTCCCCGAGATGCTGTGGAGCGTCCTTGGATTCCACAGGGAGACCCCGGGCCCAACCTCACCACAGCGTAGTCTTCACATTCCACGACTCGGTCATTCACCCCCAGGATCCGGTCCCCTTCCTGAAGGCCCTGGTACTGGGCAGAGGTGCCTGGGTCCACCCTGCACACCACAGGCCCAGCCCTGCCCAGCTCCTGCAGGTGGAAGCCAAAACTCCTGCCTTCCTCTTTGCTCAGCAGACAGAAACGAGGCCGCTGCAGGCACTGAAGATCTGGGGGGGAGGGGAGAGGCAACAGAAGAAGGGGAGGGGAGGGGATGTGGCACAAGTACAGGTCACCTTGGCCTGGCCGACCCTGCCCTTGTGATAGGGCACCAGGCAGGCTTCTACCCAGTTAGGTGTTGGACGGTGAGGCTAAATACCATATGGGCAGAGTGGCTTGGACAGAAGAAAGCAGCCAACCCCCTCCTACCTCCACGCAGTTACTCCCCACCAAGGCTGTTATCAGAGGGAGGCAGAGTGGAGTAGTTACCAAGGAGATGGAAGGCGTGAGGAGCTGGGGTATCTCTGGGGAAAGGGAACGGTTGCCCAGGGCAAGGGGGTTACCGGAGGGGTCGAAGTCTTCAGCCAGAGAGAGGACAGGATTATCAATGCCCCACTTTGGGTTAAACTCAAACTTCCTGCAAGGAGGCGAGGGATGCAGGTAGGAGTGAGCTGATGACATCTGGACTCTGGTCCCAGCCTCTACTTGAGGGGTGAATGGCAGCTGAAGAGCCTTCCCCACCTTGGAGTCCCTCTGCTCCCGGCCCCAACCCTTCTCAGCACTGCAAGGCACTTACCGAGTTAACGAGGCTGTGTCCCGAAGACCTGCTGTGCAAAGAAGGGATGAGGGGAGGAGGGCTGCGTTCTGTCCCTACCTCGACTCCTCTTCCAAGGTCATTAACTAAAAGGACTCAGGAGAACCCCCACACTCAGGTCTTGCCCCCTCCATTCTGCTCCAGAAAAATCTTCCCTTCCTCTCCTTTCCCTTCTCCTCCTAGTCCCTGGCACAGAAATCTGAACAGAGCAGGACAGGGCGTGGACCAGGAGGGCAGACCTCTCCACTCACCTCGTCTCTCCTAACTTGGGTCTATTTGCCTTAGGTCTCCAAGTCACAACATCAAGTACACTCTGGTCCCCGAAGCCTCTACCTCCCACCCTGACCTCTCACTGCCCTAAAGCCCCCACTGGAGGATTTCTCCTGGCCTCCTACCTGTAGCTGCCTCCATAGTTGGACCAGCGACCCAGCGCTCAGGGTAGGGACAAGGTTCATCAAAACCAGCTGACCCTCCCACCAACCCTGCCACGTCCCGCCTCCTTAAAGACACTGCCTTAGAAGCAGCAGGGTAATGGTTAACGGGAGGACAGTCTTATCCTCTGGGGAAGTCTGTATGTTCCTCCTGCCCCCATTCCTGGGCCCCGGACTTCCTCCGGAGACTCTGCTGCTGTCCCAGCTTCTGCTCTGGGCAGACAAAGGCAGATAGCTTGCTGGTCACTGTAATTCCGAGCCTGGGATAAGTATGTTGAAAAAGGTGATGGGGTCCTAAGGCCCAGCATGGCCTCCCCCCTCCCCCCAGGATCTTGTTCATGCCCCCCACCCCCCGCCTCAGCCCTCACTGCCTCTGAACCTAATGCCCAAGAACCATGTGTAACAGAATGTGGTCAGTAATTTACCAGAACGACCAAACACAGTACCCTTTCCTGAAAGCACCAGGCAAGGAGGAGGCCACAGTAGGTGGAAGACACAGCTTTTTAATGGAACCAAGGCACTGCACAAGGCCCTTGGAGCACCTGAGCACAGGTAGGGTGGTGAGGAAGGAGGTGTGAAGGGGAGAAGGCACCAACACGATTGGAAAGTGGCAGGGGGCATCTTGGGCGACCTGGGCAAGCAGCAAGGCAGAAAGGGCAGGCCCTCCGACATGTCGCAGGAAGGCTGCACCTTTGGCAATCTCGATTTAAGAAGTGCGCCCCCTGGTGGCACAGTCAGAAGCTCCCGAGAGCAGAGAGGCAAGGCTGGTAGTACCCCAGGGCAACTGTCGGCTTGAAGTCTTTCTCAGTCTTCCTCTTGAATGGAGAGGCCTGTTCCATAACCCTGGAAATTCCAGACCTGGAAGCCACGGATGGACTTGCCCCAGGAGAGCAACTGCCACAGGTGTGCTCCTCCCTTTACCTCCAGCCCTAAAGGAGTCTTTCTGGAAGTAGTAATGCAAACCAGGAGGCCACAGAGGGAAGGATCTTGGGGCCAGGGGTCACACCGCTAGGTGACTGCTGCCCCTGCTTCAGGTTCCAGAGCCTCCCAGCTGCTCCAGGAGGACCCTGACCTCACCCTCCACTCGCAGCAGCTGGGCCTTGCGCCAGGGGTTAAGGGTGGCCCCTCGGCTGTCTTCCAGATCACGAAGCAGAAGGTCAAGGTGGCGGCGGACGCGGCCCCGATCCCAGCTGTTGAGGTTCCGCTGGACTTCACTAAGGATCACTGACCAGTACTCGGACACTGCTGTCCCCTCTGTCAGCGACACCACGACCCGAGCACCCCCTTTAGCAGTGCCACCCAAGTCCCGCAGGGCCTGGCGACCCTCTGAGCTCAGCTCATTGAAGTAGAGGCTGGAAGAGAGAGAAGAGAAGATACCGCTCAGCGGAGCTCTGAGACAGAGGACAGAGGGTGCAGGGTGGAGCGGAGAATTCTCAAAACATCCCCTGGCTATGGAACTTAATGGGGCAGGTGTCTGCAGTGAGCCAGGGACGGGGGTAGTGGCCAACAGGGGGCAGGGATGACATCTGAATTCAGCAGGACCAGGGACAGTAAATAAGACGGGGCCACCAGGATCCTAAGAGAAATGGTAGTAGGGGACCAGGGAAGGGTAAGGGCCAATCACAGACGGGCAGGTTGGTTCAGAAGCCGGTCCACAAAGATCGGTGAGAAGGCAAGGATAGAGGACAGGCCCTATCACAGGGAAAAACCAGTGGAGACCAGGAGCTCCCGGCCAGGGTGGGGGGCCAGACTTACTGCAACAGCTCCAAGGAAGGGTGGTCCCGGGCGGCTTGCGCCAGGGCCAGGGCCGCCGTGTCGCCAGCGCCGTTGTAGGCCACGTTCAGCTCCTGTAGCTGTCGATTCCGGTCCAGCTGGGCGGCCAGCAGCTGCAGGCCCTCGTCCCCGAGGCCCGTGTGCAACAGGGACAGGTGCGTCAGCGAGCTGTTCCCCGCCAGCCCCTCCACCAGCTGGGCCACACCAGCCGCCGTCAGCGGGTTGTTGGACAGCCTACAGCCACATGCACCCCAAGGAGATGAGGGCCTGTGGCAGGGCTTGCCACAGGACTTGCCTTGGGACTTGGACCCAAAGGACACACAGCCTGGGGTGGAGGGGAGCCCGGACACAGAAATGTGGGGGATGGGGGGAGGGAAGGAAGAAGCAGGGGGTATGGCACACTGCAGGGGTGGGAGCCGGCTTCTCCTCCTCCCTTGACTCCCCACTCTTCATGGTTACTATTCCTCCTCTTCCTCCTTTTCTTACCTCCCACGCAGAGGCCCCTGCCCCAGGGCCCTCCCCCTCCTCATTCACCTCCCCTTCCTCCAACCAGGCTTCTGGGCTCCTAGTAAATCAGCCAGCACTTTGGAAGCATCTACTGAGCACCCAGCATTAGGGTCATCCTTGCGAGGCAACAGGGAACATTCTGGGAGGGCATCAGTGGCACTGTTACCAGGCAACCAGCCTGGGTATTATCCCACCTCCCGCCGGCACTGGGTTTCTGAGCACCTATTCCTGGAAGCATCGTTCATCTACCCTGCTGCTCGCACTGGACCTGGGGAGAGGGGGCAGGCCAGGGTCTAGGCTCCTACCCCCTCTACCACAGCATGGGTGGGCCAGTAACAGGCATGAGCTCACCCTTGATCTCGGCCTGCCACCAGGATGGGGGGAAACCTCCCTCCAGCTCTGCTCCCGAAACACTTACCGCAGGGTGGTAATTTGGCACTGGTCATGCAGCAGCAGGTCCTGGAGGACACTGCAGGCTTCGGGGCCCAGGCTGTTGAGCTGCAAGCTGGAACAGGAGGTGGCCGGAGGGGAGGGGAGAAGCAAGGAAGGAGCTCAGCATGGAGCCGGCCCACCCACAGTGCCCTCCCTCCCACTGCTCATCACCTCCACACATACCAGACTTCTTCATCCTACCCTCTGCTCCTTCCTCCCCACCTCTGGCCTCACTAGCACCTTCTCTTCCAGCCCCTTCACCCCCAACCCTCTCCAGTCTTCGGGGGTCCTCACCCCAGCTTCCGAGCACGCAGGAAGACAGGCATGAGTGTGTGCAGCCCGGCAGGGTCCAGCTGACAGGAGGCCAAGTTCACCTCAGCCAGCGCATGCCTCCCGCTGCCCAGGACAGCCGCCACCACCGTGCACTTGACGGGCGTCATGCGCACCCCCGCCAGGTTGAGCTGGCGCAGGGAGCTGAGCACCTCGGCGGAGAAGCGGTGATTCTGGAACTCGTAGTGGAAGAAGAGGTGGTCAAGGAGCTCGGACGGGGGCAGCACCTGCCGGCCCAGCTTACCCAGCTTCTTCTTGATTGCCTGGGCGTTCTCCAGGGCATCCAGGGTCTTGATGGGGCAGCCGAGCTGAGCCAGCACAGCCCGGTTTTGTGCGGAGAGGAGCCCCCCCATGAACATGGGGAAGAGCTCGAAGACCTCGTCCTCGGGAGGCTCGTCTGGGTGCCGCCGCGGGCCCTCCACGCCCAGGATACTGGCACCCATCTGATCCAGGACGTCATCGTTGTAGTAATCCTCCTCTCGGAACATCTCCAGCACCATGGCCTGGGCCACTGCCTCGCGACTCTTACCAACCACGCGCCCAAACACTCGCGGCACCACCTGGGAAAGCACGCAGGGAAGGTGCTGTAGCCTCACGCCTCCCGCTCAGCCTTCGAAGCTCAGCCCAAGGGGCAGCTCTTCCTCCCCACTCCAGCCTCGACATCCCTCTCAAACCCGAAGTACCATTTGTCTGATCACATTACGCCCCCCAACCCCCGTAGCATCTGCTGTGGCTCCCCACTGCCCATGTGGACTAGAAAAACGGGTCATGATTTGGCCCCAAATTAACCTTTCCAGACTCCCCTCTCAACACTTGCGTCATACCCTCTCAATACCCTCAGGCCCTTAGGAAATTCTTTTTCCCCAAACGCCCATACATTTGCAAACCAGCTGTAGGAAGGAATTAGCATCTGCCATGCCTTTTGTTCCATACCAGGCTAGATGCTGTGAAGACACGCCCACCGTCTGTACCACCCTGGTCATCCCAGCAACGATGACTGGCTTCGCTCCTGCTCCTTCCAGGCCCTGCAGGATCCGGCCCCTGCCAGCTCCACTGTCTCCTTCTACAGACCTCTCACACTCACGCACTCTGCTTCTGTGCTTTCAGCTTTTCTCATTATTAGGATTTTTTTTTTTTTTTACAGTACCACAGTTCTCTTCCTTCAAAGCTGTACTCTTCCTGGGGTGTTGTCCCCCCCATTCTTCTCCCAGTAGTAGGGGACCAATCAATCCTCCAGGGATCAGAGTAAATGCCCTTCCTGTAGAGAGGCTTTCCCCTATCCCCCCGCCACCACCAAACCAGCTCCTCACTTACACACCTTCACAACACTAGAACTTGTCTCTCCAGGCCCTTAGCACACCTTTAAATTACATGGTTATGGTGACCTGTTTGTGTTCTTACTGGAGGACCAGAAAGGGCAGAAACCCAGGGTTCTCTTCACTGTTTCTTTCTCAGACTCTAACACAGTGCCTGGCACACAGCAAGGGCTCAAATACTTGTTGGAGAAATTAATGTTTGGGTTTGGGACATCAGCTCCCGGCCTTGGGTTGGGGCTGAAAAGCAAGAAGGGGCCCAGACCTCTGGCAAGGAGCCACGAGGCTATTTTGTGGTCTCTTCTCTAATGACTGACTCGTTTTGGGTTTTGTTTTTTGCTTTGTTTTGCTCTTCACATTTAACAGGTGAGGTTCCTGCCATGGAGATTCAAGTGCTTCTCTCTCAACAGTCACCTGGTGACAAGATGAGGAAATGTCACATGGTGAGGCAGATTCAATAGGGCTGAAGAAACAGACGGACGGGACTAGTCCTCTGCTAGGCAGCGCTCCCTCCCAGAGGGCCCGGAGCTATGGTGCTAACCATAGAGTGAACCCTGTCAGGAGACCACAGCCTCTCACCGTGATCCAGGGCATGCAAGCCCATCCTCAAAGGGGTGGGCTGGCCTCAGCAACGGCCATGACCCCCATCTGAGGCAATGGTGGCAGAAGGGGTAGGCTGCCTGAGCCTGTTTTTGAGGTTTAACAAACATTGAAATAGAAACTTCCTATGTGCCAGGTCCTGAGGATGAAAACATTTAACCCTCATATTAGGCCCATGATATACATTGTATTATTTCCATTTAACAGATAAGGACTCAGAGGCACAGAGAGGTTAAGTAACTTGTCCAAGATCACATAGCTAGGAAGCGGCAGAGCCTGCATTTGAACCCACATGGCTGGATTACCGAATCCCTGATCCTAACCCTTATGCTTTGTTGCCTATAAAAAAGGAAAACTTGTTAAAATTTTGCCAGCACTGACCAGGGCTCTGCTGCCTCAAGATGAGCTACCAAAACATTCCTAGAGAGGACCAGGGTTCCCTAGCAAGGCACGGAAGCTGAACAGCAATATCCATAATATATCAGCAGGTTTAGCTGAGAGAGCACAGGGTTCAGAATCACAAAACTAGGATCTGGACTCCGATCCTAGCTCTTCTACTATCTGAGTGACCTTGGACAAATTACTTAACCCCTGTGAGCCTCAGTGTCTTTATCTAAAAAGGAATCATAATAATATTTCATTTACGAGGCACTGAGAGACATTACCGGAGGGTGCCTCCTTCCTCCCCTCAAAACCCTAGCGCATCCTCCCTGTTCAGAACACAGTCCCCGGGCTTGTAATTAGGATCCTGGAGCAGGCCTGCACTATTCTAAGCCAATTACCAATGCCATTTATCCTCCCGGTATAAATGAATAAAATGGCATCTGCTTTATAAACTTGTCTCTGGTGATTTTGTTAGGATGAGTCATCATTCCCCGAGTCCAACCACCTCTGGGGGAACAGATACAGTGGAGTTTCTGGGGCCCACAAAGCAGAGCACAGACCCCGGACTTTGTCGTCCTCCCGCCGACAAAGGCGAGGAGAAGAAACACAAAAAGACAATCGTCATTAGGGTCACAGGACTGTGTGGAAAGGCCTTGCATCCTCCTCCCACCTCCAAGCTCTGTTCAGCCTGTGGTTTCTCTCTCTCCCTCCCTTGTGTCTCAACCCCATGAGAAGCCAGATCGCCCAAATCTGAAACCAGTGTCAGGAAGACGGCTATGCAGGAAGCAGCAGTCGCCTCCTGGGAGGGGAGCAAGGGGTAAAGGGGGAATACAGGGGCGCAGACAGCCTGGCACGCTCAGGCTGCTACCTTGAGCAGGTTGAAGAGCAGAGGCAGGGCTCGCAGGGGCAGAAGCTTGGCCACGATGCCCAGGACCAGACTGACGTCCTCCCCGACACGGCCCACGAGCTCGGCCACCTCCTTGCCCACCCGCTGCAAGGTTGTCTTCCGCAAGCCCAGCACGATGTAGAGGGCGGCCAGGTACTCCTGCATGGCGGGCACGGTGAACACAAAGGTGCCCCGGTGCCCTGGCTCCACACACGGAGCCAGGAAAAACCGCAGGGCATCCCGGCGGAAGACATGCAGCAGCTGGAACTCTCCCTCCGTGTTGAGGCCGGCTTCCAGGCAGCCGCGGACGTCATCTTCGGAGAAGTAGGTCTTGCGGGAGGACACCCCCTCGTAGGCCAACTTGCCCATGGTCCGGGCGGCGTAGGCCATGAGGGACAGGTTGGAGGGGTCAGTGCTGTCCAGTGTCTCCCCGCTGAAGTTGAGACGCAGGAAGCTGGTGTAAATGCTGGTGAGGGTCTGCCCGGGCGGCGTGGGGGCGTGCAGGAAGTGCAAGGTGGCGCACACCAGCCAGCAGTAGGAGGGTAGGAAGCAGGCAGCGGCGATCTGGTGGTGCCCCTCCAGGTTGCGGGACAGCATCTCCACCAGGCTGTCCCGCTGAGCCAGCGTGGCCGAGATCCCTGCGCCCCCGGCGCCCGTCCCACAGTCCGGCTGGTTGAGGCGGAGCTGGAAGTAGAGCTTCTGCAGATTGGTGTCGGAGAAGCCACAGATCTCACCATAGCGGCCCACGTATTTGCTGGGGATTCGGCCCACGGCAGAGGGCCGGGTAGTCACCAGAATGCTGGCCTGGGGAAGGCACGGTTGAGGGTTAGGAAGGACCTCCATGTCCTGACTGCCTCACTCCTCAGAAAGCCCCTGCAGACCAGGGTGAGCATCGTAATTCTATGACTAAGCCCCAGCGGGGACCCAGGGATCTAATCTGATCGGGACAGCTCCAGGAGGGAAGGAAACAAGCACAGGGAAGTTAGGGACTTGCTCAAAGACACACAGCTGCGATGGGCGGGGCAGGTCCGAACTGGTAGAGAGCCGATGCTCCCACTCCAGTAAACACGTGAGCTGGGGACACCAAAGTCCTTAGGGGACAAGTCAGGGGCAGCGGCAGCAGGGCGGGCGGTGAGGACACTCACCTCGGGCAGCATGTATTTGCGCAGCAGGTTGACAATGATGGCAGCTGGCGCCTCTGGCTTCTCGGGGTCACTGCAAAGCCCTGTCCCCGCTAACCGGAAGTCGAGGTTGAGCCGCTCCAGGCCGTGCAGGACAAAAAGCAGGCGGGACCCAGCAGCAGCCATCAGAGGCAAGATCTCCTTCAGGGACGTGTAGCGCTGAGCCACAAGTTGGCACAAGGAGGCTGGGGCAGAGCCCAGGGAGGACAGGTCCTCGCAGGAGAAGGGGACAAGCAGCTCGAAGGCCGGCAAGCGCCCGTAACACCAGTCCAGGACCATCTTGCGCACCAGCGTGCTCTTCCCCGTGCCCACTGTCCCGTACAGCACCACTGTCTGCACCCGGCGCCCACAGGCATCGGGGTCAAAGAGCTGGGACAGGGACAGTGGGGGGAGCCCAGCGGTGGGGTGTTGGTGCTCCAGGGCCAGCTGCGCCGGCGGGCGAAGCAGCTCATCTGGGGTGCTCTCGCGGATCACAGGGTCTACGTGGACTGTGTCCAGTGCAAACGTTGGGCCAAACTGGCGCTCTTCTCTGGGCAGCCGGCTGAACCACTCAGCCAGATTCTGGCGGTGGCGCTCAACGGCTTCTGGATGGGAGGCAAGGGGAATGGGTCAAGGAAAGGGGCAGGAAGGTGCAGGAGCTTAGGGCTGGTCAGGCCACAGAGCAAGATGCAGCACCAGGACACAGAGACCCAGGATGGGGCTGTGTATATAGGACTCTCCCAGGAAGTTTGGAAGCCCCCATGGCCAAAAGGAGCAAGCCGAGAGACCAGTAACACCAAACCTGGGTTGAACGGTTGTGTGGTTGTATGTGCAATCTCCACTTGCCTGTTAGACCGAGTTTGTTGAGAGTTGGGATGATGTACCCCTCCCAGTGCTTTGTACATGGCAAGCGTGTGGGTGTGCACTGCACAAGTGTTGCAGGAAGGGAGATATGGATGGGTGGACAATGGGGTGACAGGGGAGGGTTTGCCCACTGATGGGTGATGGCAGTGGATCCTCTATGCCTCCTTCTTCCTGCCTTCTTCTCCCTCCAGACCCAACTCCCCACCTCCCCATCCCCTGCCCCTGGGATCCCAGCCAGCCCCTCCCCTCAGGCCAACTGAGCAGTCAGTCCCTTTACCCGATGCAGAGATGCCCTGGAAAAACTTTCCACGGCTTCTGGACGTAGGACTACTGCCTGCTGAGCTTCCACGGTGACGTACAAAGGCCCTGAGAGCAAGGAGAAGGAATGAGCTGGGGCTTGGCTCCTGGGCTCAGCCTCTGGACAGGCTCAAAGCCCAGGCCCATCTGAATTGCTGGACTTCTAGCTTTCCGAGATCTAGGCCTGACTCTGGACACCCAAGTTGAGAGCCTTGTCTGACTCTCATACTCTTCCCGGGGACTGAAGTCTCGCCCCCTGGAACTCAGGCTGGCCACTGCCAGGCTCCAACCATTTCCCCCACAGATCCTCCCTCTGGCTGCCCACTGTCACTTACACTGTAGATAAGTAAACCAACTTCCTCTGAGGCCTGGCAGCTGACTCTGTACCCTCCTCACTCCCAGAAAACCAACCTCACCCTGGGGGGTGGGAGTCAAGTTCTCTCCAAGTCCTGACCCTTCCTAGGCTACTCTGCTGTGCCCAGATGTGTCCCAAGGCCTCACCTAGGGAACCCAAGGGGCAGCTTCCCTTTAAGGGGCCAACTCCAGTGGATCAGGAAGGGGATTCGTTCATCTATACAGAGAAAGGGAAAGAAAGAAAGAACATTCAGATCCCACCCATATTTCCCCACCGACACGCAGACTTCACATCTACATCAAATCTCCCGTCACTTGTTCTCATCGCATCATATACTGCCCCTTTGTAGCAGTTACTACACAATTTTATATCTTGTGTGATTATTTGATTAACATTCATTTCTGCCCCACCCCCCTCCACGAGAGCAGGGACCACATCTATTTTTGTTTATAATTACATACTTAGAAGTTAGCACAAGGTCTGGCACATAGCACGCACTTAATAAATATTTGTTGAATGCAAAATGAGATCAGACAAGTGATCCTAGACCTCATGTAGCTACGGGGACCCTCAAAGATCATCTAGCTTGACTCCCTTAGTTTAGAATGAGAAAAAGGGAACCTCAGGCAGGTGAGGTGACTTGCCCAAGACCAGCGGCATGTGAATGGCAGAGCTAGGGCCAGAACACCTGGTGTCTGGATCCCTGCTCTCTTGGAGACACCATCTGGACTCTGAAAGGAGAGGCAGAAACAGAAACCCCTGCTTCCAGCTCACCTGCAGACTGGAGCGCTCCTCTCAGACCAGAGCCCCACAAGGCCCTGGGCAAATCGCGGCCCCACCTCATGGTAGGGAAGAAGGTCAGAGCTCAGGGCAATTAGCAGGTCACCTTCTGTCCTGTTCCTCTGCAAGAAGACTTGTGTGAAGGGACCATACACACACACACACACACACACACACACACACACCTTCCCACCCCTACCTCCCTGTGAGGCTGCAGAAAAGTCTTTCTCCTCAGGGAGCATCGGCCCTTTCTTAAATGTCAGCAGTGCCAGTGCCCTGGCCCGGCTGGCCTTCGGACTGACTCCCTCTCCTAAATCCCCCAATTTCCGGATGCCATTGTACCTCCTACCACCTCTGCGTCTCCCGCTGAGCCTCCACAGCTGCCTTGCTCCTGAGTCCCAGCCCTGCTGCCCTGCTGCTTTATTTAGGTGTCCTTTTTTTTTGCTTGGCGGCCAGCAAGCTCAGATGAGTCCTGTGTTCATTTTCAACGGCTTTTCTGAACCTACATTTTCAAGTAACAATTATCCACTCTCCTCTGTGTTTTTTCCCCCCAGCTATCAGGTCCTGTTAGTGAGTTTTAATGATTTTATCATCTTATCTTCTCTGTGACTTTTATGCCAGCTGCCTTTGAGGTTGGCATAAATAATAAATAAATGAAAGAATGAGCTTCCTACTTGACATCTCCACGTGGCTATCCTGCCCATGCTTTAAGCTCCGCACATATACTCCTCACCTGCCTCCCCTTTTTGTTCCTTTACTGCCTATCTTCCCAATCACACATTTATACTAGGAACCTGAGCTCTTGGTCTTCAAACCCTTTCTCCCCTCCTTCATGCAGCTGCAACAGTCCTACTGATCCCTTCTCCCAGTGCTTTGCCAGCCTGGTCCTACTGCATGGTCCCTATGCCCCTCCTGTGCTACCTTAGGCCCTCTGTGGACTTCTGGGGACCCTCTGTCTCCTTCCCGGCCTCTGCCTTCAGTCTCGCCCCACCCCATCGCAATCCCTCACCCCCGCCACCCATCACCTCCCTAAAATCCTAGGTTTCCTGTAGGGTCCAAACCCCCTGCCTGCCCACACAAGCTATTTTTTGGAGTTTGCCCCCAACCTGTACTTCATTTGCCAGGCTCCCCAAATTCATGCTTACACTTTACTGACTTTGTTTATACACTTGGACTTGGAACGGCTTTTCTCCCCTATCAGAATGCTACACAATCTTTTAAGACGCTGCTCAAAGGCCCCCTCCCGGGGGAAGTCTCTCCTGATGCCCCTTACATGGAGTGCTGCTATTTGGCACCTGGTCTCCACGGAGAAGTGGCTCCTCAAAGGCAGGACAGGCTCTAGGAAAATCGGCTGCCCTGAGCCCACCCGCCAGTAGGACCAACCAGTGGAGGGGCTGGGGCTCGTAGCAGAGGTCCCAGAGGTTGGAGAAAGGTGAAGAGAGGGCCCTGGGAAGCTGGGAAAACCAGCTCAGTGGGATCAAACTGGCTCCCCGGCCACTGCCTCAAGATGGGACTTGCCGCGGGGCCCCTGGGTGGCTCAGTGGGTTTAAGCCTCTGCCAGCTAGGGTCATGATCCCAATCTCCTGGGATGGAGGCCCACAAAGGGCTCTCTGCTCCGCGGAGAGCCTGCTTCCTCCTCTCTCTCTCTCCTCTCTCTCTCTCTCTGCCTGCCTCTCTGCCTACTTGTGATCTCTGTCTGTCAAATAAATAAAATCTTTAAAAAAAAAAAAAAATGGGACTCGCCAGGCCGGTGGGGCGGTGGCGAAGGCAATTTCCAAAGTCACCGGAGCTCAGCGGGCCAGAGAGGAAAGGAGGGGACGCCCCAGGAAGGGTGCAGGGGCTGTGCTCCCAGGGGTCCAGAGCTCCCCTCCCCCTCCACACACGCACAGACTGGGTCCCAAACAGCTCTCCCGGTTCCCGCTGGCGTCAGAGCCCACGGGGGGGAGGCGGCCGGCATGCCCACCGCTCAGCGCACCCGTTTGGTCCTCCGGGTCCGGGGGCGAACTCCCCGCAGCACGCGCGCCCCGAGCAGCGGCCCGGTCGGTGGCGAGAAGCGGCGGAGCCGGTTGGGCCTTCCCCCGCGGCTGCCGGCGTCTCTCGCTTCCTCCCAGAGGCCCCGGCGCCGCGGGTCCCGCCTGCCCCGCCCGCCTGCGCGGAGCCCGGCCCGTCCTGGCAGCCAGCGCCCGCCGCGGGCAGCGGGGAGGACAGCCCGCGCGCTGGCGACCCGCGGAGGCAGGGCTCGGAGACCGGGGCGGGGACTTCACGGGCTGTCCCCGAGTCGCGCCCGCCCTCCGTAGCCGCAGCCCTCGATCCAGGCGGGCCCCGCCGCGCCCAGGGCCCTCCGCAGGTGACCCCGCGCCAGGGCCAGCCGGTTACCTCCCGTCCCGGGCAGGGCTCGCTGCTCGGCCCATTGTGCAGATGGAGAAGCTGCGGCGCACAGGGGTGACCTGACGTGCCCAAGATGACCTGAGGTGCCCGGGGTTGACCTAATGAGGAAGTGGCAGGGCGGGAACTAGAGTCCCTGCCTGGGTCCTCCTACTTCGGCACCCCTCACCCCGCCCCTCCTGAGCCACCTACCGGTCCCCAGGACATTCTTCCCGCGGTGCCTCTTCACCCCTTCAGCCTACCTCCTAGCAGAGATCTGAGTCAAGGCCTTGTTGGGTCCTCCCTCCGTACCTGGCGCTCTTCAGACCCCCAAACCTCTGTGTGTGGCTTCTGGTCACTTTGACCAAGAAAGGAGCAAAAATGGGGGCTGAGGGAGAGCTCCCACCCCAACCTGCTCTTCTTGTCTAGCACCCAGTCACGGCCTAGCCCTGGGGCTTCCTGGTCCCCAGAGCCCTCACCCCATCCCTCTGCTTCCACACAGGGCACACCCAGGGCCCACGTCACCCATGGAACAGCCACCCACAGCCCACAGCCAGGGCATGCCCCACATGCAGACATAGGTGTGTAGTGTGCACTGAACAGAGGTGTGCAGTGGGGAAGCTGTAGAGAGGCTCCTCAGGGCAGGGCTGGGAAGAGGGCTTTGTGATCTCTACTCCCCATCCAGACTGAAGACAGAGTTGATATTTCGTTTACACTTGAAGGCGTGTTCATTTACGGAGTTCCTACTGAGCTACCGGTAGAAAGGCGTGCAGGGGACTCCTGGGTGGCTCAGTTGGTTAAGCGTCTGCCTTCAGCTCAAGTCACGATCCCAGTGTCCTGGGATCAAGTCCGGGGATCAAGTCCTGCGTCGGGCTCCCTGCTCCTTGGGGAAACTGCTTCTCCCTCTGCCCCTCCCCCTACTTGTTCTCTCAATCTCTCTCTCTCTCTCTCTCTCAGTAAATAAAATCTTTAGGGGCACCTGGGTGGCTCAGTCAGTTAACGCCTGCCTTCGGCTCTAGTCATGATCCCAGGGTCCTGGGATCGAGCCCAACGTCGGGCTCCCCACCCTGTGGGGGAGTCTGCTTCTCCCAGCTTCTCCTTCTGCCTGCTGCTCTCTCCCTGCTTGCACTCTCTCTCTCTGACAAAGAAACAAATAAAAGCTTTTTAAAAATAATAATAATAATAAAATCTTAAAAAAAAAAAAGTCTGGGGGACGCCTGGGTGGCTCAGTTGGTTAAGCAGCTGCCTTCGGCTCAGGTCATGATCCCAGCGTCCTGGGATCGAGTCCCACATCGGGCTCCTTGCTTGGCGGGGAGCCTGCTTCTCTCTCTGCCTCTGCCTGCCATTCTGTCTGCCTGTGCTTGCTCTCTCTCTCTCTCTCTCTGACAAAAAAAAAAAAAAAGTCTGGGAAGGGAAGGGCATTTTCCGACAATAGGGGGGACGTTCTCATTTTAAGAGAAGCTCTGAAAGGGGAGTAGAATGGGATGAGGAGAGGGGAGAGAGATAGAGCAACGCTATGAATGGGGTCTCAGAGTGACATTTCAGACCTGGGGGTCTTCTAGGTTCACTCCACTTCCCTAGCCATGTGAGACAGACAGGCCTCCGGCTACAGTTACTGGACATGGCTCAGAGCAAGCTGTTCCCCTCCCCGTCCCCAGTGGCTTTGATGGCCATGGAGGCTTTATTAATAACATATAATTTGGCCTCTTGCAGACAGAAGGACCGTGAGTCACGCTGTGGGCATGTGCTCTGTCATCTGACCTCAAGATGGGGCATCGGGTCCCATAGACCCATAGCATGGAGAACAGCCCGCATCTTCCCTGTCCTCCAGCCCCTCGCACAGGCCCTGACACAGAGGGTGGCTACAGGGAAGGCAGTGATCTCGGAGTCCTGGGTGGGCTGGCCCTCAGGGAGAGGGGGCCCATTTCAAAGCATGCCAGGCCTGGGTATTTGTGCCACACCTCTGCGGGCCGATGGGACCGGTGGGAAGAAATCACAGGGAGCTCCCAGCGGCAGGAGCACACTATCTGGAGCACTTGCTCAAGTCACTTTTCTAAGCCTTGGTTTTCTTCGGTGTGAAAGGAGGAAATGATAATACTCATCCTAGCAGCCTCGTGTATTGCCCAAATCCAAAGAGCTTTCCCTGCAAATGCATGAGCCACTCTACAGATGTTCTCTGTGCCTGGATGGCCTTTGCTGGCTCCAGAAAGGCTGTTTGTCTCCTCTTGCTCCCAGGGGCACTTGTAGAAGTGTGAATTTATAAATGTTTTACTCCTTTAGGAGTATTTACATTTTGAAAGAGAAAGTAAAGAGGAAGAATCTTTTTTTTTTAAAGATTTTATTTATTTATTTGAGAGAGAGACAGTGAGAGAGAGCATGAGCGAGGAGAAGGTCAGAGAGAGAAGCAGACTCCCCATGGAGCTGGGAGCCCGATGCGGGACTCGATCCCGGGACTCCCAGGATCATGACCTGAGCCGAAGGCAGTCGTCCAACCAACTGAGCCACCCAGGCGTCCCAAGAGGAAGAATCTTAAGAAAGATTACTTAACGGTGGGATTTTGTGCCCGTGGCCTTTAAAAAGCCATCTGCAGGCATCACTGCAGAGACAGGGTGGCTCCCGGAATCCCCCCGAAGGAGCTAGAGTTCCAGAAGCTACTACTCTGACTTCTTCCCACTAGCACCCTAAAACCTTCATGAGAAAGCCCATCTCCAGGCAGACACCCCACCTGTAAAAGATGGGACCCTCATCTAGCCCAGGACACTTAGCTCTGCATGCACTGCTAGTCAGGTGGAGGCCACTTCCCCCCTTCAGTCCCCAAGCTTCAGGATCAGGAAGGAAGAGGGTGAGACAGTGTGCTGCTGTTCCTTGCCACCATCTTGCCACCAGCCTTCAAGGACTTCTGGACAATTGCTTGCTCCAAACCTCAGGCCACCAACCCATCTGCAGTCCTGGTGGCCAATGGCTTAGCCCTGCTAACAGTGACCCAGAGGGTGAGAGAAGAGAGGAAGAAAAAGAGAAAGCTGGGGTAAGCTCACTGAGGTCCCTGCCATTCTCCTCCTAGAGCTTTGGCTCCAGGATCTTTCCTGGTTCTCACTGCCTTTCATGACCACTGACTATAACCCCCACTATGGGTACAACCAGGGCTCGGTGAATTCTGAAGAGAGAGACGTGTATCACTCCGCAAGAACAGACCCATGTGAAGATCGGATAGTCACACGCAGAAGAATGAGACTGAACCATTGCCTTATACCACACACAAAAATAAACTCAAAATGGCTGAAAGACCTAAATGTGAGACAGTAATCCAACAAAATCCTAGAGGAGGGGGTGCCTGGGTGGCTCAGAGGGTTAAGCCTCCGCCTTTGTCTCAGGTCATGATCTCAGGGTCCTGGGATCAAGCCCACACTGGGCTCTCTGCTCAGCAGGGAGCCAACTTCTCCCTCTCTCGCTGCCTGCTGCTCTGCCTACTTGTGATCTCTGTCAAATAAATAAATAAAATCTTAAAAAAAAAAAAATCCCAGAGAAGAACACAGGGAGCAACCTCTTTGGACTCGGCCACAGCAATTTCTTGCTAGACACTTCTCTAAAGGCAAGGGAAACAAAGGAAAAAACAAACTATTGGGACTTCATCAAGATAAAAAGTTTTCGCACAACAAAGGAAACAGCGAAACCAGAAGACAACTGACAGAATGGGAGAAGATA
The DNA here is from genome assembly GCF_902655055.1 of Lutra lutra. Classification (NCBI taxonomy): domain Eukaryota; kingdom Metazoa; phylum Chordata; class Mammalia; order Carnivora; family Mustelidae; genus Lutra; species Lutra lutra. The sequence continues at coordinate 15,161,644 of NC_062287.1, read as the reverse complement.
TTTGCAAATGTCTTAACAGATAAAGGGCTAGCATCCAAAATCTATAAAAAACTTAATCAAACTCAACACCCAAAGAACGAATAATCCAGTCAAGAAATGGGCAGATGTCACGAACAGACATTTCTCCAAAGAAGACATCTAAATGGCCAACAGGGGGCGCCTGGGTGGCTCAGTGGGTTAAGCCGCTGCCTTCGGCTCAGGTCATGATCTCAGGGTCCTGGAATCGAGTCCCGCATCGGGCTCTCTGCTCAGCGGGGAGCCTGCTTCCCTCTCTCTCTCTCTCTCTGCCTGCCTCTCCGTCTACTTGTGATCTCTCTCTGTCAAATAAATAAATAAAATCTTTATAAAAAAAAATAAATGGCCAACAGACACATGAAAAAATGCTCCATATCACTCAGCATCGGGGAGATATAAATCAAAACCACAATAAGATACCACCTCACACCAGTTAGAATGGCTAAAATTGGCAAGTCAGGAAGCCACAAATGTTGATGAGGATGCAGAGAAAGGGGAACCCTCCTACACTCTTGGTGGGAATGCAAGCTGGTGCAGCCACTCTGGAAAATAGTATGGAATTTCCTCAAAAAAGTTGAAAATAGAGCTACCCTATGACCCAGCAATTGCACTACTGGGTATTTATTCCAAAGATACAAAGGTAATGACCCAAAGGGGCACATGCACCCCAATGTTTATAGCAGCAATGTCCACAATAACCAAACTATGGAAAGAGCCCAGATGTCCATCAACAGAAAAATGGATAAAGAAGATGTGGTATACACACACACACACACGCATAGGACTATTTTGCAGTCATCAAAAAGAATGAGATCAGGGCGCCTGGGTGGCTCAGTGGGTTAAAGCCTCTGCCTTCGGCTCCGGTTGTGATCCCAGTGTCCTGGGATTGAGCCCCGCATCAGGCTCTCTGCTCGGTGGGAAGCCTGCTTCCCGCCCCCCCCACCCCCGCCTGCCTCTCTGCCTACTTGTGATTTCTGTCTGTCAAATAAATAAATAAAATCTTAAAAAAAAAAAAAAAGAGAATGAGATCTTGCCATTTACAATGACATGGATGGAACTAGAAGGTATTATACTAAGTGAAATAAGTCAATCAGAGAAAGACAATTACCATATGATGTCACCGATACGTGGAATGTAAGAAACAAAACAGAGGACCATTAGGGAAGAGAGGAAAAAATGAAAAAAGACCAAACCAGAGAGGGAGACAAATCATACGAGACTCTTAATCATAGGAAATAAACTGAGGGTTGCTGGAGGGGAGGGAGATGGGAGGAATGGGATAAGTGGGTGATGGACATTAGGGAGGGCATGTGATGTAATGAGCCCTGGGTGTTATATAAGACTGGTAAGGGCATCTGGGGGGGCTCAGTTGGTTAAGCATCAGTCTTTGGCTCAGGTCGTGATCCCAGGGTCTGGGGAGCCCGCTTCTCCCTCTCCCTCTACTGCTGCCCCTGCTGTGTCAAATAAACAGATAAGATCTTTAAAAAAAAAAGGGGGGGGGGACTGATGAATCACACACTGAAACCAATAATGCATGATATGTTAATTAATTGAATTTAAATGAAAAATGTTTGAAAATGGGGCATCTGGGTGGCTCAGTGGGTTAAAGTCTCTGTCTTCAGCTCGGGTCAAGATCCCAGGGAGCCATGATCCCAGGGAGCCTGCTTCCTCCTCTCTCTCTGCCTGCCTCTCTGCCTACTTGGGATCTCTGTCAAATAAAAAAATAAAATGAAAATGCTTAAAAATAATTAAAAATTTAAAAAAAGAACATACCCATGCCACATACCCGGGGCACCCACGCAGCTTACAGATCCACCCTCATCAGTGCCATTGGCCAATGCCAAGAATGAGGAGTCTGGAGGAAGGAACACCTGGTTACCAGGTCTGCTTTCACCCCTATTAGCTGAGTGTCCTTAGGCAAGTTACTTAACGCACGTCAGTTTTCTCATCTGGAAAATGGGTGGTCATGAGGGATAATGCAGAGTGGGTATGGGACTCCATTGAGATCATGAACATGAAGCATTTGCAATGTATAAAGCATAACAGGAGTATTTCCTAGGATGTACACTCACTCGCTTGACATATACTAACTTACCACCCCCTGCCACAAACTCTTTAAAGCTCACAGACTTCTCTCAAGTGCTCTGAAGACCCACCACAGACCACAGGGCCAGGATCCCCAGCCGGACCCATTCACGCACTGCATACTGTATAAATATAGGTTTTATTAATAATGGGCAAAGTCCCACAAATACAAGTGGCATCTCTGGGCGGTGGGGAGAATCTGTGGCAGGGTAAGAGAAGGGAGAGTGGTGTGTGCACAAGAAAAAGCAGTGGGAGAGCCCTGGGGGAAGGGGAGATCAGAAGTGGTGCAAGTCTGGACCTACCACAAAAGCCAGACATGCTCTGTGTCTGTCGCTCTGGTGCCCCGGGGGGCCGATGTGAAGGTAAGGGAGGGTGTGCACAGACCCAGGCAGGTGCTCGAATGACCAGCAGGTAGCTGGGGAAGGGGCAGGGCAGTGAGAATGCCAGCCTGATGCACAAAAGAAGGGCCACAGGGTGGCAGTGGCCAAGGCCAAATTTTGCCCATGCTTGTGCTTGTGTTGGCTGCTGAGCTCCAGGGAGCTAGTGCCCTGTGCCATCCCTGACTTGGAGGGGAAAGAAGACTCGGGGGGTAGACACCCCGGGTCCCAGGACACCCTGGGCGGCACAAGCCTCATCCGTGCAGTCAATGCTGCACCCCCAGAGGAGGTGGGCACTGCCCTTCCTATGGCACCCACCGCCGCCGCCACCACCATGCCACCATCAATCCTCCTCGGAGCCATACGGGACAGCGTGTGTGTGTGTCGGGCTGAGATTGCCTGTTCGCATGTATGTGCCTGTAACTCTGGGGAGGGGAGGGAGTGTCGCAGGACTGGGCAGGAGAAGCAAGAAGGAGGCTTGGTCTTCTCCTGCTCACGCCCCAGAATAAAGTGCATTCTCCGGTTCCAGTGGCAGGTGGGAGAGAAACACAGACATTATTGCAGCAGTGCCACCAGACCCTACCCCCGACCAAAGGGGACAGGGAAGGGGACAGGGCATCCCAGGCCCCCAGGCCCCTCCAATCCCCAGGATTGGGAGGAATGACCCAGACAGAAAACCCAGCTTCTGTTCCAGCAGATTGCCCAAATCAGCCAGGTCTGGGGGTGGGGAGAAGGTGAGGAGGAGGAAGAGACTTCCAGAGCCTTCCCTGCTCCATTCCAATGTCCAAATGGGACTTCCAGGAGACCCCACCAGGGCCCAGCCCTGGAACCCGAACCTTAGATCAGCCCAGTTTACAAACATTTGTGTGGTGGGAACCCCCAGAGGGGGCCACTTTGGTCAGTTGTGAATGGGGGCCTGGAGAACCTGGGGCTCCCAAGCAGACAGCAGAGACAGGGGACAAGGTGGGGGAAGGAGGGTGGCAGCCTCCTAGTGGTCTTTGCATGCAGATGTTGGAGAGAGTAGGGAGGAAGCTATAAACTGCATCAACTGGGAAGACTCCTGGACATGGTGGGGAGGGCTGGAGCCCCCCGTGGCCACGACCATGGCTGGGAGCGCAGTCCAGCAGCCAACCCGGGGAGGAGCTGAGAGAGGAGAACGTGGCTGCACCAGCAACCCGTGCCAAAGTCTACAAGGTTAAAACAGTCCCAGAGGGCTGGGGCTGGGGGCTTCCGCTGCGGGGGCTGGGGCGCAGGCCGGCGCAAGGCTCTATCTCTCCGACTTGACCCGGTAACGGAGCACAAGGTATGCCAGCAACCGCAAGGCCAGAAAGAAGATGCCCAAGACCAGGAAGTCCAGGTAGAGCTTGGCATCCTCCACATCCAGCGCTCGGAGTATACTCTGTGGGTTCTGGAAAGGGCAGTGTTCCTCCAAGCAGGTCAGATCGCCTCGATCCATGCCATAGATGGTCAGAATCACACCCTCAAAGCCATACCTGTGCACACGGGGACATCAGAGCTGGATACAGAGCATAGGGTCCCTGTTCCCTGGGCAGACTGCCGGGGCCCAGCAGCCACTCTGTCCTCCCTGGAGCCTGGGCTCCTGCAGGGAGGAGCAGGGATGGATGGTGTGGGCCGCGGCACTGACCTGACATAGGAGAGGTAGGAGCTCCACTGCAGGTAAGTGGGGATGGTCTTGAAGCTGACAAAGAAACCGGAGAACAAGAGAACAGGGATGGCGGTAACTGGGCCCACAAAGGTGGCCACCTGGAGGGGAAGGAAGGGGACCGGGCCATTACAGGAGTGACCGGCACAGGGGTGGCCCTGCGGTTTCCCAGAGATCCCTTCCATTCCTGATGTCAGCCTCTGCTTCCTCCCACCAGACCCCATCCCCACCCCAGATCCCCAAGGGCCAGCCCTCCCACCTGGAGGGAATTGGAGGCAGCTCCAATCAGCAGCCCCAAAGACTGGGCCACCAAGGCAGTGGCAGCAGCCAGGGCGGAGAACAGCAGGAAGCGGCTGGTTTCGGCCGGCTGGCCTGTCATCCAGTAGATGATGCTACAATATACCACCGGGCACACCACCTGGGGAGTGGGCATGGGCCTGAGCAGGGGCACCAGCCCCAGGGCCACAGATGCCAAGACCCTCCACACCACCCTCCACGCCACCTGGGCGGGAACCCCTGGAGCACTAGCTCTTCCTAGAGTGTCCACACTTGGTCCCGCCGCCCCCACGCTTGGTGTGTGCTGGCCCCCCGGGCTGGTGCCTCTCCCCTTGTTTCCTCCAGTGACACCATTTCCACTGGACCCCTTCTGACCAGTTCAGGCACGGTGACATCTCATCTGAGCTCCTAAACTGGACCAGCTGGTTCTTTATACTGCTAATTCATTAACTCTACATGTGAGCACGTGTCATCCCCCTCTGAGCGGTCAAGTCCAGGGGGCCGGCAGACCAAGCCTAGCACGGACCATCATGCAGGCTGTTCCCTGCACTAGGCGCCCAATCAAGAGGCCACCAGACACCGAGGTCCTCCCGTGCTCTTCTCACGAGGCCATGCACCGCAGCGCGGTGCAGCACCCGCCCAGCTTTTTCTCATTTGCACACAGCTGCCCTACAGATTACTGGTGGTCTCAGAGCATGTATGGGGTAGGGGGGAGGGGAGGCTAGTGCAACAAACCAACCCAAACCAACTAACGGTTATCAGGCACTTTTGCACGTCCCAAGCATTAGCCAAAGTCCTTCACGTGTATCAACTCATTGACTTCTCCCGAACAATCCTGAGCTGGATACTCTCATCCTTCCTCTTGATAGATGGGGATGCGGAAGCAGTGAGAGGCAGGCAGCTGCTCTGTGTCTTGCGGCTAACAAGTGGTGGTAAGGCTTCAGCACCTGCACTAGCTGCCCTCCACTGCTGCGGATAAGATCCACAGACCCAGGGCGCCTGGGTGGCTCAGTGGGTTAAGCCTCTGCTTGTGGCTTGGGTCATAATCTCAGGGTCCTGGGATCGAGCCCCACATCGGGCTCTCTGCTTGACAGGGAGCCTGCTTCCCTCTCTCTCTGCCTGCCTCTCTGCCTACTTGTGATCTCTGTATGTCAAATAAATAAATAAGTAATCTTTAAAAAAAATAAAAAGATCCACAGACACATTTGTAGGGCTATTATTTTCATCACTGCCTGTCATTGGTTGTTCCCATGAGAATATCAGTTCCGCAAGGTCAAGATCCCATCTGTCTTATTCATTGCCTGATCTCCATGCCCGGCACAGAGCCTGGTACACGGTAGGTACTCCCCACCTATCTGTTAAGTGAGGGGAAGGAAAAAAGAGGACGGCAGGTGACAAGGTTGAAGGAGGCAAGCAAGCTAGGATAGGAGAAGCCAGAGGGGAGGGAGGAAGAGGCTTACCTGAAAGGGCACATCGGCCATGGTCTTGGCCAGGTAGTACGCTTTGAGGCTGTACCAGTAGTTGAGATGCTCCCTCATGAAGACCGCCATCTCTAAGGGGACTGAGGACACAGGCAGGTGAGGCGCTGCTGTCTGAGCCCCTGACCCTGACCCCCAGTACCCACCTCCCGGTCCCCTGCCCAGGGCAGCTCAGCTCACAGGTGAGCACGGTTGGCATAAGGGCGGCAAACATGAGGAAGAGCATGGAGAAGAAGAGGCAGCCGGTGTTGTTGAAGACCTTGCTGGCATCGTTACCAATGTGCAGGTAAAGGAGACCGATGAGCACGCCGATGACCACGTGGGACACAAACCGCAGGTGGGTGAGGACCTGGGTGAGGAGAGGGGATGGGCCACAGGCCAGGGATGGGCAGACCAACTGGGGTAGGAACTCAAGAGCCGCCCTCACAGACACACAGACCCATGGGTGCCTTGGGAGACGGCTGGCTGGTGGGGGTGGGGGGGGCCTTCCCATCCCAGCTGCTGAGATCCTATGCCCCCCATAAGCCAGGCAGGCCTGTACCAGCCTCCTCTCCCACAACGTGATGCCTCACCGTGTCCCTGAGGATGGACAAGAAGGTCCTCTTGAAGAGGATGCAGAACTGTGTGAGGGTGCTGGTGGCAAAGGTGTGACTTTCAATGGGGTCCACTTCCTGGGGAGAGGACACTGGGTCAGGCGAGCCTACCCCGCCCACCCACTGCACACCCAGCTTGGTAATGGAAAACCCTCGAGCCCTTCCCCAGGCCAGGGCTCCTCCAGGCCCTTCCTGCTGATGGGAGACTCTCCACCACTGAGGTGCATGCCTGGAAGCTGGCCCCAGGGTCATGCATTAGAGCGAGATTCGGTGAGAGACGTAAGGAGTGAGTAAAAACTTGAGAGGAGAGCGCAAGGACGTCAAGGACACTGTGGGGACTAAGAGTAGGCCAGTCACTCCTCTTCTTGTCTTCACTCCCTCAAGAAACATTTACCCGAAGGCCACAGTGCCTTTCTGCCCCCTGTGCCACAATCGTATTAAACAATGATCATAATGGCGGCAACAACTACAGCTGGCCCTCCTGGGTTTTGAAGCTGGCATCCAGCTTGTCAGTTCAGATGAAAGAATGAACACTGGAAGTCACAGGGCCCCCAGGCGCAGCTGGACAGACCAAGGGACCTGTAGGAACGCGACCCCGCTAGCTTCCAAGTGGCTCATCAGCACTACCTGAAAGACATGATCGCCAGATGGACCAAATGAAACCTGGAGCATAAAGAATAAGGATATTTTTCAGGAGGCAAGACTCTTGAGATGGAAAAGACCTCTGGGGACCAGATGAAACAGCACCAAGCGCCTGCTGGCATGACCTCAGGGGTCTCTGGTCAATGACAACCAGCTTCTCAAAAGACCTCTGCCCCAAGTCATGGCCTGAAAAACTCTTGCTCGTGAGCCACTGGGGAGTGTGGGACTTGGGAGTGTTATCTCCCCGTTCTCCGGGTGGCCCTACACCAGGAACTCGCCTATGTTCCTTCACTGCACAAGCCCGCTGTCTGTTTGTACTGGCTTGCTGCACGAGCTCTCCTTCAGTTCGGGGACGTTTTCCAGGGTCATGGTATCTCATTTAGGAACGAGAACCGGCACCAAACCAATATCCACTGTACCAGCCCCGGTGCAGAGATTTACGTAATGATCTGATTAGTTCTCCCAGTAACACCGGAGTTCAGCGTCATCACCTCTGGCCTGGAGATGACAGCAAGACCCATGAGCCATGAGGCAAGAGATGCAGCATTGGGTCTGCTTACCAGGTGGCCCCGTGCCGGCACTGAGGACAACACACTACAGATGCTTAGTGAGAATTTGCTGAACACGTAAATGAACGGAGGTTGAGCAATGTGCCCAAGGTCACACTGCAGTCCACAGTAGGTCTAGTCCAAGTTCTGAGTTCTTCCTAGTCCCTAATGGTTGTGATGCCTCTGGGGGACAGCCTCTTAAGCAGGGCCATTATCCAGGGTCCCACCTGCCCGCCCCCACTTTTCCCTCTCTGCCCTCTCCAGCCCTACTCACCTGAGGACAAGGGGGGCACGGGGTGGGGACCTCGTTCTTCTCAGGGCTGCTCTTCTTCTCGGCCATGGCACAGAGCCCATTCTGCACAGCCCTGAACAGCATGGGGTTCAGGTCTCCATACTCTCCAGAGGCCACCTCGATGACTGGGAGACACGGAGTGGAGTGCGTGGCTAAGATCACTCCTTGGTTCCCGAGGGCAAGCCAGCCCCTCCGTGAGTATGTGGGGAAGGTAGGGGACAGTGAGACCTCCCCAAGGAGACCTAGGCATGGGAGCCGATCCTCCCGATTTGGCCCCACACCGCAGCCCAGCCCCCCTGCCCTGCCACTCACTGAAGTCAGCCGGGTTGTGGTAGGTGGGGCAGTGTAAGCCAAGCCCCTTCAGGTAGGGGATCAGGTTGGTGACCACACCTTTGAAGATGCACTGACCCTGGCTCAGGATGTAGAGCTGAGGTGGAAAGGGAGGGGTGAGGACAGCACCACCAGTGGACCAGTGCCCCTCCCTCTCCCTGCCGTAGGCCAGTGCCCTGGGAAGCCCAGAGCCACTCACCTTGTCAAACATCTCAAAGAGCTTGGCACTGGGCTGGTGGATGGTGCAGATGACTGTGCGGCCCCCCTGGGCCAGGGACTTCATGAGGGACACCACTTGGAAACAGGACGCGCTGTCCAGACCACTGTCCAGAGAAAGGCAGTGGGGGGGCGTGAGGTGGGCAGTGCCAAGAGAAGGGAGTGCTTGATGTGGGGCAGCTGCTCCAAAGGGGCTGGAGCTGGCAGGAAGGGAGTCCCTCTGTCTACCTGACAGCCTGTCCATGCTACACGGTGCCAGCCTTTGGAGGTACCAAGAAGCCCAAGCACCATTCCATTTAACAAGCAAATATCGAGTGAGAACCTGTTGAATGGCCAGCACTGGGATGACCATGATGGATGGCTAAGACATAGACTCTGGTCTGGAGGGAGAGAGAGAAGCGTAGAGATCACTCGAGATGATGTGGAACATGCTGTAGAAACATGGGGCGGGGTGGGGGGAGGCTTCAGCTCTGCAGCACGGGGCTTGGGGCTAGTCAGAGAAGTTTCCTGAGCACGTGTGGAAGAGGAAGGAGCTGAGGCAGCTGAAGGCGGAAGGGCAGGCGTGGTGGCGAAGGGCAGTCCAGACAGAAGACACAACATGTGCAAAGCTTAGAGGCATGAAACACATGGCTGGCCCAGGGAATTATAAGCAATTTGGTGTTATTAGAGCATAAAATACAAGCCAGCATGAAGCAAGATGTAAGCTTGGGGAAGTAGGTTCAGGCCAAGACCTCTAAGTCTTCTGACTGTTCTGAGGGCAAATGGGAATCGCTGTGTGTTTTTAAGGGGGGGGGGGGTAGTGAGTATTGCCAGACTTGTCTCTTAGAGAGCTCTCCCTGGCTGCAGCTCGGAGGGAGGACTGGCTGGGAGAGACTGAAGACAAGGGGGTAGGAGTCTATGGTAGAATTGCAGGCGAGAGCTGATGAGGTCCAGAACTTAAGCACGGGCACTCGGGATGGGGGTGGGGCGAATCTGAGAGACAGAGGAAGGAGGTAGAGTCAGCAGGACTTGATGACAGATTGGCTGTGGGGAAGAGAGGGAGAGGGAGGCATCCATCAAGGAGGACATAGGATTTCTGCGTGCGTGAAGGATGGGGCTGCTACGGCAACGGGATTGGCAGGAACGAATGAGGAGAAGCCCTTATCTTGGCTCCGGGAGGCTGCTGTGCATGGACTCTGGTCTCCGGCAGTGGAGAAGATGTAGCCCTCCTGCCCTGGCTGAGGGTGGGGGGGCAAGGGGAGGCGGCATGCTGGTGGGAGAGGAGGGGGAGAACTACCTGGTGGGCTCATCAAAGAACATGACAGGCGGATTGTTGACCAGCTCCAGGGCGATGGCCAGGCGCTTCCTCTGCCCCCCGGAGAGCAGAGCTGTCCTCGTGTGGGAGCAGGACATCAGGCCCAGTGCTGTCAGGATCTCCGTCACCTGGACCGGGCCCCCACCCACCCCAGGTCAGCTTCAGAATCTCTGCTCCTCCCTACCCCCACACCACCCCAATTTAAAGAAGCGTTCCCTTAAGCCCACTTGGCCTCCAATGTCCCAGCCTGGGGTCCAGTCTCCCACCCCCTGCCCCCCGCAAACTCAAGGCTCTAGAACTCTAGAAGGAAGGGCATCTGTCCTGTCCTCACCCCTTTCTCTTCCCCACTCACCAGTTCCTTCTTCACCTCTTGCTTCTCACTCAGCTTCAGGTTAGCAGAGACCTGAGGCCCAGAGAGTAGGCAGGTCAGGTACGTGTGGGAGGAGGGCACTGCCTTGTCCCCTTAGCCACCAACCGAGGAGGATGGGGAAGGCAGGCAGAAGCAGGGGCTGGGAGAAGGAGCAGGGACGCCAGCCCTCACCATCATGGCTTCCAGCACTGTGAGGTGAGGCAGCAGCATGTCGTCCTGCATGATGTAACACGACATCTTGCGGAAGGTCCTCAGCTCCCGCGGCCTCCCATTGACCAGGATCTGCCCCTTCATTCCAGACTCCCTGCAGGCACATTGGTCACAGATGGGGAGGGGGGGTCAAGGCCACCTCAGAATACCTTCTGAGCTCCCTGGGGGATCCTTCTTCCTGGCTCCTGCCCCCATTCCACCCCGGCCTCGTCCTCACCTGTACCCTGCCAAGATGTTCATGAACGTGGACTTGCCGGCGCCGGAGGGGCCCATGATGCCAATCAGCTCCCGGCGGCAGAATTTACCCGACAGGCACTTGAGGAGGGTCTTATAACCTGCGGCGAGGGAGGAAGGAGCTTGTGATCAGGGTTACAGTGAACAGAGGCAACAGAAACTCTGAGGAATGGCCCTAGCGAACGAGGCAATTCCCTCCCAGGTGGGGAGTGGCGTTTGATGACGATGGAGAAACGCCTTCCGAGAGCACTGAGATTCACACCGTCTCCACCTGTTCCCCTAGAAGAGCCAGGTACCAACATCAAAGTACCAGAGGCCAAGAACACTCTCCTGTAGGCCAGGAGAAGACCGCCACACCTCATGGATGGGCATGGGGAGGGCATCAAGTTTAGTGATGACTCTGCTCCCCCTCTATAAATGCAGTAGTCACTCTCACTCCCTCCAGGAAGACTTTGCCAACCATCAGCCTGAGCAAAGTGGTTAAATGTCCCCTGTGTTTGCACAGCCCTGCGCACACCAGCATGTTTGCTAGTTGTTGTGCCCGTCCCTTACCCCTGTCCCCCAGCCTCTTAGTATGTGAACTGCTTGGGGCTAGAACCTGTGTCCTACTCATCTTTGTGACCTCAGCAGACTGTCTGGCATGTACTAGAGGCTCACCATGGGTTCTAGGAGAACAGATTCTCAGAACTTTTGTTTCATTCTGAAAAAGCCTTCTTCTTTGTGCTCTCTTGGCCCAGGAGGCTTGTCTCCACAGCCCCTGATATGGCCCGGTAAAAATCTCATGATTCATTCACTCCCTGGGGGAGGCAGCATAGGCATTAAGAGCACTGATTTGGAGTCAGGTGGATCGAGGTTCAAATTCTGGCTCCACACTTACCAGCTGTGGGACCTCAGGCAAGTTGCTTAACCTCTCTGAGCTCCAGGTCCCTCATCTGTAAAATGAGGATGACAGTACCTATCTCATAGGGTTGCTATAGAGATGCAATGAGATAATATATGCAAAGCATATGACACAGTGCTTGGCACATAGAGTACATTTAAAAAGTGACATTTTATTATTAATTCTATTTGACAAACACTTATTGATATCTACTACATTCCAAGCTCTGTCCCACACACTGGACAAAAAAATGAAGAGGACACATTTCCTGCATTCAAGAAAGTCATGGTCTAGGTAAAAAATATTGGAAACATCTATGGATCTGAGGAGAGATAAAATAAGGTTAAAACAGAAGCACAAATAATGTACAATGAGAATGAAGAAAATGAAATTGAAGAGGGTGGAGGGACAAGGGAAAAATCAGGAATGGCTTCATGGAAGAAGTGGCATTTGAGGAAAGTCTTGAAGGATGAGCAGCAATCAAAAATGGAGAGGGAAGTCAAGGCTCTCCAGTCCTTGGGAGGGAGAGCTCTGCTACATGAGAGCATATCTAGAAGCGGAGGTCAGAGACTACATGGCGTTGCCTGGGGAAACAAGGTGACGGAGAGGAAGAAGGGAGCCCACCAGGCAAGCCTTGCCTACTATGCTTACAGATCTCCCTCAGTGAGGCAGGAACACCAAGCTCTACTGGAGGTTTTGCTCATCACCATCGTCCTCCGCCCCCCACAGAGCTCCCTGTCCTCTCCCCTCTACCTGCTTAGCAGAGACAGTGAAGGGATGGGACCTTTCACCCTCCCTCTGCAGCACCCGGCTGTCCCTCTGGACACATCCATTCAGCAGGAGACTCAGTTGCTGTCCACTATGGGGTCCCCATCACACCGGCGGCCTGGATGGTGCTTTAGGGTTTACAAACTCATTACTTCCATTGCTGCTATAGCAACACGGATGAGCCAGCTGGGGCCCAGGGACATCCAGTGACTCACCCAAGGTCACACAGCAAGTTCTTCCCTGGGAGAGGGGAAGTCATAGGATCCATCCCTCTGCCTCAGGGATTATCACCACCAATCAGAGAGACGTGTGATTGTGCACTCCAGCAAACAACTTTCAGAGCCACTGACAGGAAGTGATTTCTTTGGCAGGAGAGGAAACAGGCGACGAGGAACCTTCCCCTCATTTAATCCGAGCCAAGCACCAGATTGAACACTGATGCCTAATACATATATCATCTTATACTTGCCTCTCACCAAGCATTTTCACAGATAACGTCTCAGCTAAGCTTCACAACACGCCTGTGCGGGGATGATTCTTATCGTCCCTGTTTACAGATGAAGAAAGTGAGTCCAAGAGAGGCCCAACGTCATCCAGTGGACAAGCGGCTAGGAACCCAGTCTTTGAACACCTGCTGGTCCCCAGCTGCTCGACACGGGAAGGACCTGTCAGCCCTTCCAGGTAAAAACGCACCAGAGTTCTGGTCCCGTCTCTGTCAGTAACTCTTGCAATTTTGTCAAGTCACCTAATCTTTGAGGAACTCCATTTCCTCTCTATAAAATAAGGACAGTAAGATCTCCTCCCAAGGCATAATAGGGCTATTGTGACTATAGAGTGAGACGTTTAATAGTAACTAATGGGAAAGTGTTTTGAAAAAGAAGAAACATCATATATAATTAGGGGAGACCAGTGGCAAGTCCCTACCTGGGCAAGGCAGACACCACCCTCTCTCCAAATCCCTCGCTCTTCCTCTCTGCCTACCTCTAAAGGCTTTCTGTCCTTCAGGCAAGGGGAGAGGGACTCCAGTGAAAAGACAAGTCAAAGAGAGAAGGACAGTGGGCTAGGAAAGGGGCAAGGGACAGAAGAGATAGCAAAATGGACAGTAGAGAGCAGGGGGCTGGCAAGGTAGAAGGAGGGAAGCACCCAGTCAGGGACGCCAATCTGGCTGGTGGGTTGAAGAAACCAGTCCCTCTAGCTACATTTCTTTCTTAGCTCCTTAAAACTTATCTCCTCGGGCTCCTGGGTGGCTCAGTGGGTTGAGCCTCTGCCTTCGGCTCAGGTCATGACCTCAGGGTCCTGAGATCAAGTCCCACATGGGGCTCTCTGCTCCGAGGGGAGCCTGCTTCCTCCTCTCTCTCTGCCTGCCTCTCTGCCTACTTGTGATCTCTCTCTCTGTCAAATAAATAAATAAAATCTTTAAAAAAATAACTTATCTACTTAAAACTGAGGAAAAACAGGGCTGTAAGAAATATGGCCACCTCTGGGGCGCCTGGGTGGCTCAGTGGGTTAAAGCCTCTGGCCACCTCTGGGGCGCCTGGGTGGCTCAGTGGGTTAAAGCCTCTGCCTTCGGCTCAGGTCATGATCCCAGGGTCCTAGGATCAAGCCCCACATCGGGCTCTCTGCTCAGCAGGGAGCCTGCTTCCTCCTCTCTCTCTGCCTGCCTCTCTGCCTACTTGTGATCTCTGTCTGCCAAATAAATAAATAAAATCTTAAAAAAAAAAAAAGAAGAAGAAGAAATATGGCCACCTCTTCATTTGCCCAGAGCTAATCTCAGGGTCCAGAGGCTGCTCTGGGACAGGGCCCCCAGCAGGGGACCCAGAGGTCTCAGTTGCCATTGGCTCAGGCCCTGTGACCTTTTGGGCACTCGTGAGAGAGCAGAGTGAGGGTGGGGAACGCAGAGACAGCTCCTTCTCAGCCCTGCTCAGAAGCACCCCAAACTTATTTCTTAAATCTCAGAGAACAATGCCCCAGCTCCACCCCTGACCCACACCCAGCTCTGGGAAAAACAAAAAGCAAAACCAAAAAACCCCTCAGCTTCTCTATTCCCAGCTCAAGCTGCCCAGGGTAGGAGGAGGCAAGGACTCCAGGGTCTGGTGAAGGTTCCAAGGACCTCAGAAAGTTCCAAAAGCCCAGACCTTACCCACCTGCGTTGATGAGAGAAAAGAGGAGGAGATAGGAATGCAGCACCAGGGACGTTAAGAAGGAAAGAACAATCCACAGAGAGCTGGCAAACCTGGCTTCTGGTCCCAGCTCTGCCACTAATTTGCTGTGTGGCCCTGTCAGGTGACTCAAGTTTCCTGGACCTCAGTTTCCTTACTCCTACCATGGGGATGTCACCCAGCCTGCTAAACCTTCACCCTCCCTCCCTCGGAGGACTTCAGCAAGAATGAAGTAAGATGACAGGAATGAGAACATCTTTTAAAATTAGCAGTGTCGGGGTGCCTGGGTGGCTCAGTTGTTGGGCATCTGCCTTTGGCTCGGGTCATGGTCCCAGGGTCCCGGGATCGAGCCCCACATCGGGCTCTCTGCTCAATGGGAGGTCTGCTTCTCCCTCTTCCACTCTCTCTGCTTGTAGTTGCTCTCTTGCTCTCTCTCTCTCTCTCTCTCTCTCTCTGTGTCAAATAAATAAATAAAATCTTAAAAAAATAAAATAAAATTACCAGTGTCTATAGGTACAAGGATACTGCTAAGCCCCGAGGAAGGCCGAAACACAGCCCAGGACTTTCTCCTTCCAGGCCTCAAAGGCAGGAATTCTACCTAAAATAAAAGAAACTCCTCCAGGACCACTTAGGGACCAGAGGTTGTAGTGTCATCTTGGAGGAGGAAAACTTCAATCGAAGCTGAACCTAGTGTCCCACCTCAGAGCTCACAGGTGCAGGGGAGAGGGGAGGCGGGGAGGAGTGGTGGTGTAGCACAGACCTGGCGGGTCAGCTGCGTGCATAGCTCACGGTGGGCTGAGATTTCCGCCACACAGAGCCTCCTGGGGCAGAACTCGGGCAACAGGGGACACCCAGACCTCCAGCTCTCTAAGAGACAACTCCTGGGGGCTCCACAACTCCCCACCAGGCTGCTTCCTTACCCCGTTTGCGCCAGCAGGGCCCTTCTCGCACGGAATAGGACAGCTCCACGAATTCGATGTCCACCGCTGAGCGCTTGGGTAGGTGGGAGAAGCGTTGGGCTTCGGTGATGTGGTTCTCCACCTTCTTCAGGTGTGTGGTCAGCATTGGGGGCTCCGCCCCGTCCTCCAGCGCCACGGCCATGGCTACGGCCCCGGGTCCTAGTCCACAGCCCACGGCCTCCAGCGCCTTCTCCGCCATCACGCTGCGGGCCTGCAGGGAGAGGGCCTGCTCAGTTCGGGGCAGACCCCCAAGCCCTGGCTCAAAGCCTCGTTGTTTTCTAATGCTCCCCACCCCCACTGCCCGCCTCCTTCTCAGGGCAGACCCGCTACTGGGAGCACCCCACTTCCCACCGCCAGAGCATCTGCCCACTCCTGCCCCCCACTCCCGTCGTAGCTACGCTCAGTCTCCACCTCTCCTCGGTCCAGGCAGCCCCAGCTCCAGTCTGGCCCCAGCCTGGCCCCAGCCCAGACCCTAGAAGCCCTCACCCACTCCCTCCTCCCGGTGGCGGCTCTAATCTCCTTACCCCGCAGGCCAGCAGCCCCTGGGGACTGAAGGGTTGGGGGGCGGGGAGGACGGCAGGGGCGGCCGGCCCCGGCTGCCCGCTAGGAGGTCAGGGTACGCGGGTGCGCGCAGGGCAGACAGGGGAGAAGGCGGAGGAAGAGGAGGCTCTGGGCCTCCCGCTGCATCCCCCTCCCCATCCCCGGGCGCGTCCCCTGGCCGGCCCCTCCCTCCGGCTCCCCTGCGCCCGCGCGTCCCGGACTCTCCCCAAAGGCGGGCGCACCACCGGGACTCGAGACCACCGCCCCCCGCCGCCGCCTCCAACTAGTCCCCGGGGGCGAGTTCCCCCCTCCCTATCTCCCGCATGCCTAGTCACCTTGACGCGCCCCCGGACTGGTGCGGACCGAGAAGCTTGGCGCTGCCGCGGGCCGGGGATGGAGACTCCGGGCCCTCCTCACCTGCCTCCGGCTGCGGCACCCACGGCCCGGCTCCCGGTCCTGGCGGCGCGGGCCGGGGCGGGGCCGGGGCGGGGCGGGCGACCGGGGAGGGCCCGGGCCTCAGGTCCGCGGAAAGATGACAACGCTGGGGAGGGGCGATGGGGGCGCGCCCCAACTCGGCTGCGCACAGCCGGTTCCCAGAACCCGAGGCTGGGCGCCGCGTCCTCCCGAGCCCGCGGGGCGACTGCGCTCTCCTCCCAGCTACTGCTCGCCGGTCCGGCTGTTCTTAAAGGGCCCACGCCTCCCCGCAGCCGGTGGGGGGCGAGCACGGCGAAAGGGACAGCAGTGCCGGCGACGCGGGGCCAGAGCGGGCGCAGTGTGGACCCCGGACTGGGGGGTTGGCGGCGAAGGGCCGACTTGAACACAGTGAGGGCAGGAGAACTGAAGTCGCTCGGTGGGGACAGGTCCCTGGATTACAGACTAGACGATGGTGGTGTGCGTACAGGGGATGGGGTGGGCATTGGGGTGCAGACGCCATCCTTCTCAAGGGATTGTGAAGCTGTCAGACTGTCTGCACCACTCTCCCATCAGTTTCCCCGGGTTTCGGCCCTTGAGCTCCGGCTTCCTCCAGCGATTCCCCAAACTAGATAAAAAGGCTTTGAAAGCTAGAGTCTGGGGAGAGCCTCCTCCCCTTTCCCCACCCCATTCTCCACCTTCCCTAACTAGTTAAGAAGGGAAGGCCGGTGGACACCGCTTTGGGAGAGCTTGCAAACAGCTGGGAGGTGACAGTGGTACTTAGAACTCAGCCTACTCCAACTACAGACAGAAGTCCTTACTCTCCCAGGCAAATCCAGACCTTTAAGACAGGCACACGCCTGATGCTGGACACACAGACGCACCATGGCAATGGCACCTGGCTCACAGACACTGCCTTGGGCATCTTCTAGTACACGTGTCATGCTTTCCCTCAGCCCACAAGCCTTCAAACGCAGGTCCTCCAGAACACTCTGGGGCTTTCCCCTGCTTTGCTCATTCCTCATGCTCCTCTTGGCCCCCGCCTGCCCAGGCTGAGTCTTCTAGGGGTAAGTAGGTTAGCCAGTTGAGACACGTGGCCTGAGCTTTTAAGTTCCCACCTGTCACAGAGCAAAGACAGATGGGAGGGGAGGCTGCCGGGGCTGCTGCCACCTCCTTACTGCAGCAGCTGAGAGGTTACCAGCAGTCAAACCTCTCCCCTGCTCCTCAGCCCCTCCTCCTGCCTCATTACAGCCTGGAAACTGGCGGCCCCTGCAGGACATCTCCAGGCTCCGCCCTGTAACTGTGAGGGTTAGTGTGTTTAGGATCCAGCCCTCCCTACCTTCCTCTCATTCCCTGCCTACATCAGCACCATCCCTTGGACCAAAGTTCTCACTCTCGAGATGGACCCCTGTTCCCCAAGTTAACTGCCAGTTTCCCGTAGCGACTCCCCATCCCCAAAGGTTGCATTTACTGAGCAATCATTATGGACCTGGCATTGCCTGATTTAATTCTCATCATGCCCTTAGGAGGCAAGCATTACAGCCTCTCTTTGGAAATAAAGAAACAGGGGCATAAGGACGTTGGTTAAGCAATGTCCCCGAGAGTATGCTTCTAGTCGGCGGCAGACCAGGGCTTGAACCTTGAAGTCTTTGTTTTTACCCATCCTGCTAAGGGGGCCTCTCAGAGCCCTATTCCCAG
Organism: Lutra lutra; assembly: GCF_902655055.1. Classification (NCBI taxonomy): domain Eukaryota; kingdom Metazoa; phylum Chordata; class Mammalia; order Carnivora; family Mustelidae; genus Lutra; species Lutra lutra. Next base: position 15,143,606 of record NC_062287.1, on the reverse strand, counting down.
ATGGCTTGTCTCCCTCCATTTTCTGGGCAGGCTCTTCTGTTCTTTCAAGATAACCACCACATCCTAATGACACTCCTCTCCTTTCCTTGGCATACAACTTGCCAGTCCTTGGGAGATTTTCCTTCCCTTTCTTGGGAACACCGTGTCCCCTTTTCCTCTAGACAGGCTTCCCCAGCTTCAGAGACCAACATTTCCAAGTCTTTGACTTGTTTTCCACACCGTGGGATTCACATCCCATGCCCCAGAGCAATGGTCCTCAGTCTTGGGGGAATTTCAAAAGACGTCCAGATAATATTACAAACCCGTTAATCCTGATCTCTAAGGTGGGACTCAGGTCTTAGTGTTTTTAGAAGTCCTGAGCTGATCCCACTGGGAAGGAAGTCAAGATCCACCACCCTCCCTGAAACTTCCATTCCCTAGGTTGGAACAGTTGCCATATAACCATGCAAGTCCTCTCTCTCCCCTAGAACAGGCCTTCCCGTTCTCGAGGACGTCCCTTCCCCACTTCATGAGCACATATTCCATGTTCTAAATCTGGAGTCGGAGATCTGCATTCTGACCCTTGATGCTTTTACTCATTCCATGTTCTTAAGCAAAGTTTTCCACTTCTCTGAGCCTCATCCATGAAAGAGACATGATAAAAATCCTGCAGATCAGGGGCGCCTGGGTGGCTCAGTGGGTTAAAGCCTCTGCCTTTGGTTCAGGTGATGATCTCAGGGTCCTGGGATGGAGCTCTGCATCGGGCTCTCTGCTCAGCAGGGAGCCTGCTTCCCTTCCTCTCTCTCTGCCTGCCTCTCTGCTTACTTGTGATCTCTGTCTGTCAAATAAATAAATAAATATCTTAAAAACAAAAGGAAAAGAAATGTTAGTTACAAGTATGAGTTCACACAGCTAACATAATGGCTCCAGGGATCCAAATCCAAGACTTAGTGATTCAAAACTGTGATGTTACCTGCTATGTCACCCTTTCTCATTCTCTACTATTTCACCTTCCCATTTTGTAAGCAGATCTATCTCCACTCCTATGAACAGACCTCTTCTCATTCTAGGATATAAAACCTTTCCAACCTTCTAGAGGTCCCCAAGGGCAGACCCTCCCCATTCTAGAAGATACTCCCACCACATATCCCCCCAGATCAGACCTTTGATTCCCTAGAACACATCTCTAGTTCCTAGAAGAGATCCCATAACTCAAGAGTGGTTGGTGGTCCTCAAACTTGAGCACAAGTCAGAATCATCTGGAGGTCTTATTAAATTGCTAGCTCTACTCTCAGAGTTTCTGATTCAATATCTGGGGTGGGGCCAGACAATCTGCATCTCTAATAAGTTCCAATGTGATGCTGATGCTGCTAGTCTGGGGACCACACTTTGAGAACCATTGCTCAAGAGAAACTTCATTCCTCAGTTTAGATCTCACCATTCCCAGAAACAACCCCCCCATCGCCTACCATGGACTTTCCTTCCCTCAGATGGACAATCCATCTCTTCCCCAAATAGCCCTCCTCCATTCCCTGAGATTGATCTTTTTCTTTCTCTAGGAACTCCTCAATTCCCACCTCAGACCCCCTCCCTTCCCAAGACAGAGCCTCCACCCTGGGCAGGTTCCCTAGACCCAGGTAAGGGTTGGCGATAATTGGCTTGTAAGGAGCAAGGCAGAAACAGAAAACTCCTGTCTCAGTTTAAGTCCTAGGAGTTAACCTAGCAAACAGGCTGCCTGGGCCGGGATTTATGGGAGAAGCAGTTGGTAAGGAGCTTTGAGGACCTATGGGAAAGGGAGGGTAGCAGTGTCCTGTGGGAGCTGGGAAGGAACAGAACCGGGGACTCTGGAACCATCTCAGTTCTGCTTCCATCACCCCAGGCCCCCCATGCACGGTGCCTCCTTTGCCCAGCATGCTAGTCTTTCATCTTTGGAAAGAATGATTTTAAAGTGTATTTGTCAACAGACCCTCTGCTGGCCACTGAGGGAAACACAGCCCAGGACTGGGAATGAGGGGTCCACAGGCAGGGAGGCTGCCGGAGTCATCCTCGGCCCAAGTCCCAGCAGTGAAGGGGTAGCTACTAGGCGAAGCCCTTGCTATTGCTTTCTAAAAGACCTTTAGTCTTTTAAAATTATAAAAACACAACATATATAACAAAATCAAGCTACGCTGAAGTGCATTTTTAGTCTGTAATATGTACCTCTCCATCTCTCTCGCTAGGTAGTGCTATTTCCTTTTGCTACAAAGAAAATCAGGAGCTCTCCAAAGCTGTAAAATGCCAAGGTTCTCTGCCCAAGAGTCTCTTTCTCTTTTTCCTTCAGATCCTTCCCATTTCCCCTCTCCCAGTCTCAGCCTGTCGTCTCCCTTCCCCTAGAACTTGAACTCTCCCCACACCTCTTGGCTGTGTCCTTTTCTTGGAACCAGCCTCGGAGCAGGTGTCTGTCAGTGTTTCTCTGGGGCTGGTTCCCCTTGTGAGATGGCGCCCACTCCTCCAGGGCAGGGGCAGAAATGCCTCTTTGGGTAGGCATTTCTCCTCCACTACAGTGACTTCTCTTCATGCAACAGCTGACTTCTTTTAGACATACTGTGAACTCTGAATAGCTCTATTTAACAATGTCCCCTTTCTGGGACTTAAGGGTGGCTCAGTCAGTTAGACGACACACTCTTGATTTCCACTCAGGCCATGATCTCAGGGTCATGGGATTGAGCCTGGTGTTGGGCTCCATGCTGAGCGAGGAGCCTGCTTGGGATTCTCCGTCTCCCTCTGCCTCTCCCCCCACTTAAAAAAAATGTCCTTTCTGACCACAAGCTTTCCCTTCTGCTTTCTAATCTCCAAAAAGCCTTATTGGAACCTCTAATGCTTTGTGGGGTTCTTTGGGGGGGTTGTTTTGGGGGTTTCTTTGTTTTATTTTTAAGTAAGCTCTGTGTCCAACGTGGGGCTTGAACTCATGACCCTGAAACCAAGAGTCACCCCCTCCACAGACTGAGCTAGCCAGATACCCTGGAACTTCCAGTGCTTTGATTCTAACCACTACCTTCTAGTCTCCCAGGACCTCCCTGTCCATCTTCTCCAGCTGCTTTAATTACCCTGCTCCTTGGCCAACGCAATACATGTCCTGGTTGGGGGTCAACCCTGAGGTCTGTCTTCTGCATTTGCTCTGGGGGGGGGGGGTGCCAGTATCTTATACAAAAAAGTGTTTGGTTGTAGTGAAGTTGCCACTGCCTGATCTTGGTCTTCAACCTCAGCTGTGTTATCAGGTGATCTATCCCACTCCTATACCTACTAATGGCAATTCTAAAACTTGACAATTTTTTTTTTCTTAAAGATTTTTATTTATTTATTTGACAGACGGAAATCACAAGTAGGCAGGGGCGCCTGGGTGGCTCAGTGGGTTAAAGCCTCTGCCTTCAGCTCAGGTCATGATTCCAGGGTCCCGGGATGGAGCCCCGCATCAGGCTCTCTGCTCAGCAGGGAGCCTGCTTCCTCCTCTCTCTCTGCCTGCCTCTCCGCCTACTTGTGATCTCTGTCTGTCAAATAAATAAATAAAATCTAAAAAAAACTCAAAAAACAAAAAGAAATCACAAGTAGGCAGAGAGAGAGATTGGAGGAAGCAGGCTCCCCACGAATCATCTGGTCTTATTAAATTCCCCCCGTGTCGTCTGTTTACTTGTCCTCTATATTACTTGCCCGGTCAAGACACTCAAGCTAGTTAGCATGGAATGAAAAGTTTTCAGTCATCCCCACCAACCTTCCCTCTCAGCCTCAATTCCTGCTGTTGAACATGAAACTGGCATGCTCCTTATTCCCAAAGTGCACCGTGGGATTCCTGGGCTTGAGCAAAACTCATTCATTCATTTACCATTCATTACATGTATGTTCAATAGGTCATAATCTCACAGAAGAAGACTTTATTCTTCATGACCATTCCTCCCTCTCCTCACCTTGGGGAATCACTTCTCTATACTCACTCAGCTCCTCTGCGCTCTTCTCTGAGATTGCGGACGTGCCCCAGGTAGGAGAAAAGCAGCATTAGCTTCCACACTCCTGGGCCACTTGCTTCTCTCCTGACCTCCACTGCCCACCCCCAACCCTGGCCCCACTCCTAGAGGAAGAGTAAGACAGGTTCTTTTATCTTCAGACGCCATTGATGTCTGACTCATGGGCTGACCTGGATGAAACCCTAACGCGATCAAATTAGTATTGTCACCCTCCAAATTTCCACCCTCCTCCATCCCGTCTCGGATATCCTTCCACAGGCCTCTGGCTGCTTTGACTCAGTAACCCCTGCCACTGGGTCCAGTGCTTGCTAACCCATGCCTGCTGAGCCCAGAAGCCCCTCCTCCTGGAGAATGGGAGTCACATGGTAGCAGGCCAGAATCGCCATGATTCAGAGCCTGGTGTGAGCATGGCTAAGACTGCTAGGGAAGGTCATTTGCCTCGGGCATCGGCTTGACCCTCAAGGTACTGCTCAACAGAGGAAAGGAAGCATAGGTAATGCTGGATAACGGAGAGGGGGCAGGCAGCCTGAGCCATTCCTTAGAATACCCACAAAACAAGGGCATTAAAAAAAAAGGGAAGAAAAAACTGAGACCAGAATTTGATCACTACTATATACAGCTACCCTTGAACAACACTAGTTTGAACTGTATGGGTCCAACTGTACTAAGATTTTTTTTTTTAAAGATTTTTATTTATTTATTTATTTATTTATTTATTTTAAAAAAGATTTTATTTATTTATTTGACAGAGAGATCACAAGCAGGCAGAGAGGCAGGCAGAGAGAGAGGAGGAAGCAGGCTCCCTGCTGAGCAGAGAGCCCGATGCGGGGCTCGATCCCAGGACTCCGAGATCATGACCTGAGCCGAAGGCAGCGGCTTAACCCACTGAGCCACCCAGGCGCCCCAAGATTTTTATTTATTTATTTGATAGACAGAGATCACAAGTAATCAGAGAGGCAGGCAGAGAGAGAGGAGGAAGCAGGCTCCCCGCTGAGCTGAGAGCCCAATGCGGGGCTCGATCCCAGGACCCCGGGACCACGACCTGAACCGAAGGCAGAGACTTAACCCACTGAGCCACCCAGGAGCCCCCCAACTGTACTCAGATTTTTTTAAAAAAATACACAACAGTACTGTAAATGTATTTTTTCCTATGATTTTCTTAAAACACTTTTTTGCTACCTTTGTTGTAGGAATACACAGTAGAGTACATACAACATACAAAACATGTAAATTGACAGCTTCTGCTCTCAGTGAGACTTGTGGTCACCAGTTTTAGGTGGAGTCAAAAATTATGCATGAATTTCCAATTGTGTGAGGGGTCAGCACCCCTACCCCCACATTGTTCAAGGGTCAACTGTGTATTTTCGAAAGAAACTATCATCAGTTGGATGTCCCTATATATGCTTCATGGTCTAATACATTTTGGGGGGGGGGGTTGTTTCTTCAAGATTTTGTCAGAGAGAGCACAAGCAGGAGGAACAGCAGGCAGAGGGAGAAGCGGGCAGTGGGAGAAGAAGGCTCGTTGCTGAGCAAGGAACCCAATGTGGGACTTGATCCCAGGACTCTGGGATCATGACTGGAGCCAAAGGCAGAGGCTTATCCCACTGAGCCACCCAGGTGCTCCTTCATTTTGAATTGTATATGGAAAATGGGACACCACCATGTTTCCAAGGTTTGGAGCCTTCGTTTATTTTTAAAGACTTTATTATTTTTAGGTAATCAACGTGGGGCTTGAACTTACAACTGAGATCAAGAGTCACTCATTCTATGGATGGAGTCAGCCAGGCGCCCCAAGGTTTGGAGTCTTTCAAGTCTTTATCTGGGCTTGGTTAGGAGAAAGATCTCTAATGACATGCTTTTGGGGTCTTTGGCCCTGTTCTACTCAACTTTTTTAACCCACCTCTTGGAGACAGGTGTCCATCAAGTCTAACAACACAAAATTTACTAAGGACAAACACGAGATCCTGCTGTTAAGTCCAAGGTAACAGCTGCATACATCTGAAGTGAAGGGAACGTGGTCTGGGCAGTAACAAAGTTTGTAAAGAGGGGGGTTCTAGAGGGCAGTGGCTTCACAAGAGAGCCTGGTAGAACCACCAAACACAGGCCCAGAGGAGGTAGGGGGAGGGGGCCCCAAATTAAATGATACAAGGAGGTATAGAAGAAACTGGAGGTCCTTAGCCCAAAGAAACCTCAGTTGTCTTCAACTAGCAGAAGGCATGCTGGGGGAAGCAGATTACACTTGTTTGGTGGAGGACAGCGTGTGCGCGGCAAAACCAGTCCAGGATCCTGGAGAAGTGAGCCTGGAAACCCTGTAGCTCCAAGGGGGCCAACCTTTCATCCATGTCTCCACTCTCCCTGACACTGCCTTTCCTTGAAGGTGCTCCTCGTAAAGGCCATGGGAACATCCGCATGGACACATCCGCATGGACACATAGCCTAGAGCCCTCATTCTCTCTTGTCTGAAACCTTGCAGCTCTTCTCTGCTTGCAACCTCTCACGCTTCCAAATGTATATGCCCCATCGGTTGCAGAATCACCACCTGAAAACCTGACACAGTCCTTCTGGGTGGCCTGGCCTGCCTTCCCGATCTCTGCCTGGGCTGCAGACCATAAAGCACTCCTTCAGCTTTACAGACCTAGTTTCCTCGACCTGGAGTAACCTGTCCACACCTCTATACATGGCAGCTCTATCACTTTCTTGACACCTTTCCTGACCCCTCGCCCAAGGGATACTGCCGCCTCCTGCTCGGAGCCTCCTCAGTGAGCCCCACCTGGCTGCCATCACTTCACTGTCCCTGCCTCTCTACCAGGTGTCTTCAGGGCAGATCCTGGGTTTTGTCCATCTTTGTATCTTCAGCCCCTGCCACAGTGCCTGGACTATATAGGAGGAACTCAGTAAATGGTGGATGGAATTAACAGAGAGATGTTTCTTTCCTAAATTCTTCCTGCAACAGGCACACCGTTTTTGTGAAGAGAATTACATTTGGTCTTTGGTGGGCAGCTTTCTGTCCAGCTAGGACCCCTGAGAATATTTCCTTGACTTCTCCAGAGTGGAAGCGACCCGAAGCATGGACACGGTGCGGAGAAGTGGCTAGACAGGCCAAAAAATTGGCTATTTTGGATGGTCTCAATGTCTTTGAGAATCTAGTGAAAAACAAAACCTTTCCCCCTTTTCTAACTTGGTTCCTAAAGCTAGAGTAACTGCCATTCCCTAGGGCCCCCAGATCCACCTCTCCTCGCCCACCCCAGGCTTCTTTCCCAGTCCCACAGGTGGAAACCCCTCCCCCAGAGACACTGGGTATCTAACCAGAACTCAGAGGGCATGGCTGCGGCCAGGTGCTCTCTTCCTGATGAGCGGTGCATTCGCATTCTAGAGCGCTACTTGTGCCCAAGCTCGGGACCTCCAGAGAGACGGTAGATGCTCTGAGAAGAAATGGAGAAGTTTCACCAAGGGGTGGGGGGAGGGGAACAAGAAGAAAGTTAAATGAACCTCAGTCACTAGAAGAACAAGCCTAACGATTCAGCTCCTCTTCCGGGCAGCTGCATCTCCTCACTATCCAGTTAACAGCCAAGAGACTAAAGGAAGGAGAAATGAGAACAGCCCAAGTGTTTCTTTTATTACCGAAGCAACTGTTACACACACACTCAGGACCTTCACTCCTATCCCTGAGGATAACCGGGGAGGTCCTTGCAGTTGTAGGAGCCCTTTGGAGGGAAAGGACTGCCGGGTTCAGGCTGCCTTGGCTGGTTGTGAGGAAAAGGCCCTCGCAAGGACCAGTTACACGGCATCGCTGGACCAAAGGACCCTTGAAGACGGGACTGGGTACGAGGTGACAGGATTTTGGCCACCATCTCAGCATGACTAGGGGGTTACGGGTAAGCCTGATACTAGCCCCTCTACAGGAACACATAGGACCAGGGCATCCCCCTCAAGGAATCCAGACTCCTCAGGATCCCCCACCAAATGTGGTCCTGCAGAAAAGGGAAGTCTTCAGAGTCTGCTGCATGACGCAGGCCAGGTCCAGAGTGCACCGCACTGCTCTTGGCACCACTCTTAAAGGCCTCCATCGGCAGGGGCTGCCCGCTCGGGGTACAGCCAGCAGCCGGCGCAAACCCCGGGGCCTGGGGTGGAAACCGTCAGGCTCCGCAGCCTTCACACCATCCCCTCTGGCTCCTCCGCTATTCCCTGAAGCTTTTCCATGATGTCCCCTGAGAGGGGCTCAGGGGCTGGCGGGGGCTCTCCCGGGGCTTCCGACAGCACATAGTAGACAATCTCTTGCTCGCCTTGGGCGTTGGTCTGATTCACCACATGGATGACAGGGCTGGGAGTGTCCTGAGAGGCTGGGAGGCCTGTCCCCTGGCTGCTCCCGCCCTCCCCCTCCTCTTCAGCCTCCTCCTGGGGTCCTGGCTCCCCCGGCACTGCTTCAAGAATGATGCCCTGCAGGCTGGTCTCATTCAGCGACGCTCCCAGGCCCGATCCCTCTTGCGGCTGCCGGAGCAGCTGCTGTGTCAGCTCCACACTCTCGTAGCGAACAAGCTGCAGCCGCATGTAGCCGTCTTCATGCTCCTTGTACCTGGTGAAGCAGGAGCACACAGGGCAGTGACCGTGCGCAGGGGGACATGGAACGTCCCGGTGAGCGGCAAGGTAAGGGACAGACATGAGGGGGTGGGACAGGCCCTGGGATTTTAAGCGACAGGAGTTGGAGACCAAAAAGATCTTTAGGGGAATATGTGGAAGACAAGAGGGAAAGAGCAGTACTTACGATGGGAAATCATACGTAGGAGCTTGAGAGGCAGGGAGAGGGGAAGAGAAGGTGGGATAAAGACATGATCTGTGTTGGAGGGTGGGGGTGTCGCAGGAATTAGGAGACAGTCATGGAGCTATGGGTCAGGACCCTTAGGCTCCAGTTGTGATTCTGGCTGCAGGGCTCCAGAACCACATTTAAAAATCAATATAATCATCTTTGCTCCACCACTTTATTCTCAGGGTTCCTCAAGCCTGAATGGAGATGGTGGATTATCATCAAATTCAAAGAAATTTTAAAGATTTTATTTATTTATTTGAGGAGAGCAAGCACAAGTAGGAAGGGGCCAAACGGTGAGGGGCAGAGGGGAAAAGCAGACCCCCACTGGGCAGACAGCCCGATGCAGGCAGACCCCAGGACCCTGGCTGGGATCATGACCTGGGCTGAAAGGCAGATGCTTAAGCGACTGAGCCACCCAGGCGTTCCAAATTTGAGGTTTTTAACTTGTTGAAAAGGTATGGGGAGGTGCGGAGGGGAAGGCCTGTGAATCTAGAGGGCAGGGTTGACATACCGAAAACGGGGGTGCCCTGAGGGCCACTTGAACTGGTGCTTCTCACGAAGATGCACAGTGAGGTTGTTGCCCCTCGTGAAGCATTTGTCACACACATGACACTTGTACCTTGGCTCTGAGTCTCCCTGATAGGGAGGGGAGGACAGTGAGGCCAACTCTCCACCCTGGGTTCCCCACACCTCTGCCTGCCCTCTCCCACCGACAGCCCCACTCACTTCATGCACTTTTCGGTAATGGGACTTGATGGAGCAGAGGGATCGCGCACTGAAGCTGCAGTTCTCAAAATCACACCTGTAGGCTGGCTCCTTGCTGTGGGTATCCAGGTGCTTCCGCAGGTCAATCAGATTCTTGCAGCTGTGGGGAGAGGTCAGGCGGGGTTGGAGGGCACGGGGGACGCTGGACCGTGAGTTCTCGGACTTCTAGCCCCTTACCTGGTTCCCCTTACCTGTAGTCACAACAGTCACACTTGAAGGGCCGGTCCTCGCTGTGGCGAAAGCGCATGTGGTTTCGGAGGGAGGATGGCAGCGGACAGGTCATATCACACAGAGGGCACTTATAGTGATTCACTGAGAGGAGCAGAAAGGGGGGCCGTGACCTGAAGCCTATCGGGAACCTGGAGGGAGGGCCAGGTGCGTGGGGGCTCTGGCTACTCACCGTGGTTACGCATATGGTCCCGCAAGAGCCGCTCCGTGGCAAATCTCTTGGAGCAGTGAGAGCACTGGAAGCGCTGCTCTGGGGCGGAACGGGCAGAAGACAGGGTGGGCTGTGGGGGATGGCGGGGAGGTGCCAGCAAGCCCGGGAGAGGGGAACCACCCAAGAAAAGGGGGAGCTTAAGAACTAGGGATAGACACACTACCACTGAAGGAGCATGGGGCTTGGGAGTCGAGAACTTGAATTAGAATCCCTGCTTGCCCCCTAACTAGCTGTGCAACCTCATATAAGTGATTTAACCTGAGATTCAGTTTCTTCATCTGCAAAAAGAGGGTGAGGGGTGCCTGAGTAGCTCAGCTGGTTAAGTGTGTGCCTTCGGCTCAGGTCATGATCCCAGACTCCTGGGATGGAGTCCCACACCAGGCTCCCTGTTGAGCAGGGAGCCTGCTTCTCCCTTGGCCTATCGCTCCCCCTGCTTGTGCTCTCGGGCCCTCTTTCTCACAAATAAATATATACATACATACATAAAATCTTCAAAAAAAAAGAGGGGGTAAGAAGCACACCTCATGGGGCTGTGAGAATTCACTGGGAAAAGAGAGCACATGGTAAGCACTGAATAAAACATCTAATGAATCCCAGGCAGCCAAGGCTGTGGCAGGTGACTGAGCCCTAAGACAGATGTAGCCAAGCTACAGATGCCTTCAGTGGCCCCCTCTCCCAGGAACATGCCCTTAACCCCCACCCCAAGCAGGACAGCCTACACCCACTCCCCTTCTTCTCGGACTGCTTACGATCCAAAGAGGTCTGGCGACGGATGTGATCTAAGAACTTGGTGTTGTTGGCAAACATGCCCCCACAGGTGGGACAGGCCACCACCTTCTCCTGGGTATGGCTTCGGAGGTGCTCTCGAAGCTTCCGGCAGTCCTTGAAGGTGCAGGTACAGCCTGGGAAGGAAAGCCCAGTCAGGCTCCAGCCATGGACCCCCAGAGCAGGCTCTGGTGCTGAGTCTCCAGACAGCAGTGACCCTTACCCCATGGGACTGGGCCCATGCCTAGCTGCCCTAGGCCCTCAGCAACCCCAGGCGTTCTTTAAAGGCCCTACCTTTCCAGCCACACAGCACCACATGGTTGTCCTTGCCGATCGCCTGGTATTCACAGCATAGGCTGTGCGCTTCCACGTGCCGATAGAACCACTCGGGATTGTCGAAGGAACTCTATGCCAAAAGCAACTTGGGGTGAGGATGGATAGAGGGACTTTGACCCCTACGTGTCCAAGGGGGGCTCCTTGGCTGTCTCCCAAATTAGGTCGGCAGGGGCATGCCCCTCCCTATTTGAGCAAGGGAGCTACCTGGAAATGAGATACTAGCAGGAACCTGGCATACATAGGGCATCCCTGAGAGGGTCAAGGCATCGTGAGCTAAGACCCCCAACTTCCTTCCGCCCCATTCCCAGCACTGCCCGCTGACCTCACAGTGCTCCCACAGACACAGGAAGTGGTCAGGGATGTCGGGGATGATGTTGCGGCTCTGGAAGTCCAGGATGCAGGGGCTGAGGTTGGCCTGGCTCTGCAGGGCTTGCAGCCCCCACTGCTTCAGCTTGGTGTGGTAGCAGTGGAAGTAAACGTGGCGAATGAGGTCAGCCGAATTGTCCATAGAACAAAAGCCACACTCCTGCCACAAGCAGGAGAATTCCTCCTCTGCAGAAAGATGTTTAGAAGGAAGAGTCTGATACTTTGCAAAGCTCAGTTCTCCTACCTATAGCACTTAGCAGAGAGAGAGGAGGCTGGACTCTGACCCAATTACCAGCAGTTCATTTCACAAATACCAGCATTTAACTACCACCAATCGTGCCCCAGGCACTGGGGATACAAAGAGTAAAAAGGTCCCAGTCCTTGCCCTCACAACAGCTTTCAGTCATGGAATTAACTGAGTAATCACACATATGAATATAAAACCCCAGCCAGTCCCAAGCTCTATGAGGGGGTGGTGGTCTGGGGTACTATAACATCATCAAGCAGAGGTCATCTGATATGGACAGGGATGACTTGGAAGTGTCCCTGTGTTGAGATGTGAAGGGTGAGTATCTGTAAACTAGAGGGAGAAGTGTGGCTGTTGAGGCAGAGGGAAGGGTGTGTTCAAGGCCCTGTGCCCAAAACTCCCAGATGGCAGGGGTGGCTGGCAGGCGCTAGTGGCTCCGGATTTCTGCCTCGGTCTCCCAGTTCGGGACACCTCCCACTCCTTCCTTCGGACCAGTCCTTCCTTTCCCTATATTCTCCCCGAGGCCTGTCCTCTCTAGAAAAGCCATCGACTGCTGCAGTCCACTGCCTGGTTCTTAAGCAGCTCTCTCCAAGCACATTTTCTTTCTTCTTCTTTTTTTTTAAGATTTTATTTATTTATCTGACAGAGATCACAAGTAGGCAGAGAGCCAGGCTTTAACCCACTGAGCCACTCAGGCGCCCCTCCAAGCACATTTTCAAGTCTTTACAGGGGTTTAGTTGTTTTAGAAAGTAGGTACTTAAAAAAATATAAAGGGCGGGTGCCTGGGTGGCTTAGTTGCTTGAGCATCTGCCTTTGGCTCAGGTCATGATCCCAGGGTCCTAGATTGAGTCCTGCATGGCAGCTGGGGGTGAGGTCCTTGCTTGGCGGGAGTCTGCTTCTCCCTCTGCCCCCTCCCTTGCTAGTGTGTGCGTGCTCTCTCTCTCTCTCTCACAAATAAGTAAATAAAATACTTTAAAAATATCTATATAAGGGCACCTGAGTGACTCAGCTGCTTGAGCATCCAACTCCTGATGTTGGGTCAAGTCTTGATCTCACAGTCGTGAGTTCAAGCCCCATGCTGGGCATAGAGCCTACTTTAAAACACACACACACACACACACACACCCTAATTTCTCTTTCAAACAGGGACGCCTGGGTGGCTCAGTGGGTTCAGCCTCTGCCTTCAGCTCAGGCCATGGTCTCAGGGTCCTGAGATCGAGCCCCGCATCGGGCTCTCTGCTCGGTGAGGAGCCTGCTTCCTCCTCCCCCTCTGCCTGCCTCTCTGCCTGCCTGTGATCTCGCTCTCTGTTAAATAAACAAATACAATCTTTAAAAAAGAATTTCTCGTTCATACACATATTATTTGACTTCTAAAACTATTGCTTATAGTTCATAGTCACTAGACTTAAACCAGAATTTGAGGCCGGGGAAAGAGAGCTGCCTCTGTACTTTCTGCAGAAGAGAGTTCTTTAAACTACGTTGTGACCTATTAGTGACTACAGAAATCAATTTAGAGGACTGCAAACCAATTTTATTTTATTTTTTTAAATTTATTTGAGAGAGAGAGAGAGAGAATGAGAGCATGAGAAGGGAGAGATCAGACGGAGAAGCAGACTTTCCGCCGAGCAGGGAGCCCGATGTGGGACTTGATCCCAGGACTCCAGGATCATGACCTGAGCCGAAGGCAGCCGCTCAACCAGCTGAGCCACCCAGGTACCCCTGCACACCAATTTTTTTAAGGAGGCTCCAGGCTCAACATGGGGCTTGAACTCATGACTCTGAGATCAAGAGTTGCGTGCTCCACCGACTGAGCCAGCCAAGCGCCCCTCTGCATTTCTTTTTTTTTTTAAATGAAAAAGAACAAGACAGAACACTTCAGAGAGCATTTAATAGAGGCAAGGATTATTTCAAGTATTTTTTAACTTTTGTGTATGGGGTTGGGATGTAAAATGTATTCCTAACTGGCAGCTGCAGTAAAGAAACACCGAGAAGCTCTGCCAGAGAATCAGACAAGCAGGCTGTTGACAGTATGTGCAGTATGATCCTTTTTAAATAGTAAAATCCTCTTTATCTAGTGTACATATATGGGGCGCCTGGGTGGCTCAGTGGGTTTAGCCTCTGCCTTCGGCTCAGGTCATGATCTCAGGGTCCTGGGATCGAGCCCCACATCGGGCTCTCTGCTCAGCGGGGAGCCTGCTTCCCTTCCTCTCTCCTCTGCCTGCCTCTCTGCCTACTTGTGATCTCTGTCTGTCAGAAAAATAAATAAAATCTTTTAAAAAATGTACATATTTATGCACATACCAAAAAAATGTGCATACATATTGCCTTTTGATGGCAGCCTGGCAGATTCGTTCTGTTTTCTATAAGGCGTCTACCATGTTTTTATAAGCAAAAACGGCACCATTAGGAAAAGTCAGATTTCCCACCTTCCTTGAGCTCTTTCCCCTTCCTGTCCTGCTCCCTTACCAAGTGGGTCCTCCTCCTCCTCTTCCTCCTCCCCGGAGCTGTGCAGGTGCTGCTGCAGGTGCTGAGTGACATGCTCGCAGAACTCCTCCATGGCTGAGCACACAAAGGAGCAGGACCCCCACTCGCACTGGAGCCCCAGGTTCTCCTTCCGGGGAACTTTCGCCGGGGGCGGCATGGCCTTCACCCTAGAAGAGAAAGAGATCCACAGCTACAAGGATTCCACCAAGTGCTGCTGGGGGCGAACGGGTGCACAGCCTGCCAAGAACCGGCAGGCGTTTCTCCCATGACCCTCGAGGAACAGCTACTGCGGCTCGGTTCCTCGAGCCCCTGGAAGCCGCCTGGCGTGCCTGTGAAGGGAAAACACATGCTAACATCACGGAGCGGGTGCCAGGCACTGAGCTAAGAACTTCAACAGCTGATTTCTCATGAAGCTTCAGAGCGACGGGCTGAGAAGGAATTAATTATTCCAACGAAACGCAGAACACTGTGCACAAGTTCAAAGAGATGGCTCCGGGCAAGGAACAGACTTCAAATCCACACTCCTGTGTCCACCACCTATTAGCTGTGTGGCAGTGGCCAAGTAACTTCACCCTCCGAATCCCGAACATCTCAGCTTCGAAATGGGGATAACAAAACCCTTTGTTTTTCATTTCACACTTACTATATAGGTCAACACATTACATGATGTCACTGAATTACCAACACCACCCAATGAGGGAAGTACTATTTTTAACTTCACTTACAGGTAAGAACTTCAGGTTCGGAGAGGTTAACTGGTTTGCTTAAGGCTACACACTAGTGGGGCGGTAGGGTCAGGTCAGGCTGACTCCAAAGTCCGTATTCTTTCTAACCCACACAGCTTGCGGATGAGCCCCAAAGCTCTTTATCTCTTACCGCATCTGTCCTAAGTCCCCGCCAGAATTTTAAACCACCATTCAATCTGCCTTTGCCTAACCTACCCAGCAGATACTGAGCACTCCCCTAACATGCTCAGAACTAAAACGTCCAGGTGACCCTGAACAACAGACATGTGAACTGGGCAGATCCACTTATATGCAGAGTTCTGCAATACTTTTAGAACACACTGGAAAACTTTCTGGAGGTTTGCAACAATCTGAAAAAATTCCCAGACAAATTGGGTAGTCTAGATACATCTAAAGAATTAAGAAAAATTGTCTACGGCCATACCACCCTGAACGCGCCCGATCTCGTCTGATCTCGGAAGCTAAGCAGGGTCGGGCCTGGTTAGTACTTGGATGGGAGAATTAAGAAAAATTTAGGTATGTCATGAATACATAAATACTAGTCTATTTTAGAATACAAGTCTGTTTTACTATTTACTATTTATTATCTATTACTTATTATTTAATACCATAAAATATACCCAAATCTATAGTAAAAAGTTAAAATTTATTGTTCACCTGGCTGGCTCAGTCGGTGAAGCATGTAACTCTTGATCTTGGGGTCATGAGTTCAAGCCCCACACTGGGTGTGTATTACTTAAATTTTAAAAAGTTAAAATTTATCAAAGCTTACACACAGACAGTACATTATCTTTTCATTTATGTCTAGTGTTAGTAATATGTGCAACACCTGCAGTGTTTTGTTTCATATAAGACAATACTGATGTAGGTCCTGACAGACGATTCACTTTATAAAGAGGCCACATAAAACTAACAGTATCAATAAATACAGTCCAGTACTATAAACCTATGTTCTCTTCCTTATGATTTTCTTAATAACAGGAGGAAAAGTAGGGAAAGCCTTCCTAAGTCAGACATAACATCCCAAACCTCCTCTCTCTCCTGCCTATGGGATCAAGTCCATTGAGAACTGCACGCAAGGCTCTTCTCCAACTGGCCTCAACTTACTTCTCCAGAAACTGAGAAAGGACACTATCATGACTGAGGGCCTACCATGAGTCAGCCCCTTCATTTCTTTTTTTTTTTTTAAATGAAGACTCTATTTATTTGACAGAGAGAGATCACAAGCAGACAGAGAGGCAGGCAGAGAGAGACGGGGGGACGCAGGGCTCAATTCCAGGACCCTGAGATCATGACCTGAGCTGAAGGCAGAGGCTCAACCCACTGAGCCACCCAGGCCCCCCTTAAACTTCATTTCATTTGATGTAAGAGCATCCTGACTCTTATCCAAAGATCATGCACTTCCTCACCGACACCATGCTGCTGCTCTGGCTTCCTCTCCCGTTCGTTCATTCCTCTCTTTGATCCAACCATCTTTGTCCCTAAACACATTACATTCTCCCCAAACTCTGCCTGAGAAACTTCCACCTACCCTCAAGCCCAGTGTCCCTTCCTGGGTGAGTCCTTTCCAATTTATCCCGGTAAAACTGGAAAATCCAGCTGCTGTCCCTGCAGCACTGTGTACTGCTTTGTTACAGCGCTGTTACAATGGAATGGAACATCTGTCTCCCCCAGACTAGGGGCCTCTCAGGACAGGGACCTCACCCCTTCCCTTCCTTTTCCCAGCATTAGCCCAGAGCTCTGTACTCTTCAGACAATATCAGGATCTGATCATATTCCAGGAAGCCTTCCTAAATTACTTGCCCCTAGGATTACTCCTGTCTCTCGGTGCTATGGCTGTCATAGCTAACACCAGAAAATCTCAACCCGATTTGTATGCTGCCCATGGTCATTTGATGTGTTCTATTCTCACTCACACAAATGGGACAGTATTAGCTGCTTTGGAGCAGGAACCACACCACGCCCATCTGTGTCCCCATACTATGTCCAGCACAGTGCTGAGCACAGATACTGTAAACATATACCTGTTGTCGGACTGGGTAAGGCCCAGCAGGTATCTAGGCATCTAGATATCTAGAATGACTTGAAAATTAGGCAAAGCTCCCTGAATCCCTCTTTCGCTGTCCCCCAGCGTTCTTTACTTTCTCTCCTTGTGCCCTGCTTGTCTCCACCCTGGGGAGCTGTGGGACAGTGACTATCTGGACACCATTCCTTCTTCTGTAGGCAAGGAATACAGGGAGGCACCCTGTATACTGGAGAGGGCATTGGACCAACTGTCAGAGAGCCTAGGTTCAAGTTTCCTGTCTCAATTACTTTACTCTGCCTCAAAAAATATAACATTAAGTATGTACAGTACACAAAGCACTGTTCTAAGTGTCTTGTATGTATAAAAACTCATTAATACAACAACCCACCTACTAAGGTATTATTCTCCCACTCCACAAATGAGGTAAGGGGGCCCTGATAGGTTAAGTAATTTACCCACGGCCACAAAGCTAGTGATGGAGACAGAATTCAAAGCCAGGGAGTTTGACTCCGTTCTCCTCCTACACCCGCCATCCTATCTCTCCTTGTCTGATTCCTTCCTTCCCCCATAGACCTTGTATCCGTATACATAATACCCCAAACATGTTTTATTAAGTAGTTATTCTGCCAGCTTCCCCCAATAAACTGTGAGCTCCTAGAAAGTCTGGCCTGTGCCCCATTCAGTTCTACCTTCAGGAACAGCACACCCTCATACAAGCTCTTTTAATGTTTAAGTGAACCTATAACTTATTACTTTACTTTTTTGATAAATAACCTAACTTCCTCGAACCTGTTTTTTTTTAATGTAAAATCACAACTAGTGATAGATTGAACTAATATTACAACTAATACTAATATCACATCTAGTGACAGACTGAACAAACCTGGTTAGAAACCACCAACATTTACTAGCTGTGTCACCTCCTTCAAGTTACTTAAACCTCAGTTTCCCATAAAGCAGGGGAATCATTAAGCCTGTCCCACTGAATTGATTTATGGACTAAACTAAATAATGTATATTAAAATGCTTAGCATAACATCCCGCCAGAACTCAACAAGTGTTAGCTGTTTGTATCCTTGCTTCTGAGGGTGAGATGATCTAAGCACAATTCTACAAAAAGGTCAACAAAAGGACCACCGGAGAAATCCCTAACACTCTTCATCTGGAATCACAGTAAGAAGAAATCAGCAAATACTTACGGGTATATATTTTAACGCAAGGCACCGACAGATAACCCTGAACGATATTCAAGAAAAGGAGAGACCTATGTTCTCAACCTCCTAAGGACTCACAATCTGGCCGAAGAGATGACTCTGACGTATGAAGACAACCGCCAAAACAAAGAGTCGATGGGGGAAGCCAGGACAGAAAAAAATCCCAGTGCAGGAGCGAAGCAGGGAAGACTTGCCCTAAGCGGCGGGGCCTGGGCCCCTGAAACACCGGTCGAATTCGGAGAAAAGGAGACAGTCCCGGCTGGTAAAACCTCTCCCTCGCAGCCTCGCAGGCTTCCCGGAGTCCTTCTCCCACTAAGGCATGGCGGTAACCATGCTCAGAAGCAGTGAAGCCCCAGACGAGGGAGCTGGGAGATACGAGTCGGGGTTAGGGGTCGGGGGCACTGCAGGCGCCGGGCAGACCGACGTGGCCAAGCTGCCAGAAGAAGCCTCGCGGAGGTGACTAAAGAGCCTGGCCCCGGGAGCCTGCTCAGAGAGCACCCCGATGCTGCCCCGGGAAAACCGCAGCCCAGCTTACCGTCCCTCCACTGCCGGCTCTCTCCAGCTCTTCCCACCTCGGACCATCTCCGGAAGGGCGCTTGAGCGACGGCCAGAGAGAGCCAATCGCCGCTCTCAAATCCCTCTAACAGCCAATGGCCGCTGCGACTGACGGAAACCGTGAGCGACCAAAATACGGAAGGGGTGGGAGTGAGGACCGGCGGGCTGCGGGGAAGGTAGCTTTGCTGGCGCGGCTGGGTTCCAGACGCGGCGCGGACTGGGATTCCAAGGTCCCGAATCCGCCCAACTGCGCAGACTCCGTGCTGGCACCCACTGGGCCTGCGCGGGACTCGAGCTGAGCGCCAAGTGCGGCCTCTTCTTCCTCGCGTAGCTTACTGCGTTAGGGGCGGGCGAGCGCCGGGAAGAGGAGCGGGAGGCGGTGGCAGCTGCGCGCAGGGCTGCGTGCACCGAGCTGTCAGCCCCTCTCGACCCAAACTGAAGTTCTACCTCTACCCTCACCCTCTTACTCTGATTTCTTAAATATCGGTATTCCAGTGCCATCTTTTCCCTCCACCACCTCTCCTCTTCCGAGACTCAGTGAACAGCCGCGTTATCCATCCACTCCTTCAAACCAGAAACCCAGCAGTCCTCCCTGATTCCTCCCTCATCCGTTACCTACCATCCTCCGCCCAAGTCCTGTGAATTTTAACTTCTTAAACACGGGAGCTCTCAAATTCACCCCCCACCCTTCACCGTCCCCTCGCTAGTCTATTAACGACGCCCAGCCCCATGTCTACACTACCTGGTTCCATCACGTGCACTCTCCCTTCCCTACAAGACCTTCCCCACGAAGAAATTCTGATTAAACCACGACCCTGCTTTCAACACTTCAAGGCCTTCTGTGGCCCGGAGGCAAAAACCCCAAACCATACTGAGGCTTTCTAGACCCTTTCGATATCTGAGTCCTGCATACTGTAACAGTGTCTTTCGTCCTGGTCCTCACCTTCTGCTCTCCAGCCCAGTTTCTTGCGGTTTCTCGACCACACCTAGCCGCCTTTTATCTTTCCTGCCTTGTACTTGCTGTTTCCTCTGCCTGGTGCCATCTTCCCCCTTCTCCCCCTCCGACACGTATCTGACTCCTACTCATTCTTCTGGTCTCAGTGAAGATGCTTCTTTTCCCAAGTCTTCCAGTAGGGGAGGGCAGGGGTTGTATGTGCTCTTCACGCACGTGACTCCATCACTTAGCCTAGCAGCTCAAACATTAAGGGTTCGAGACATATTTGTTAAATAATGTACCTTAGTAAAGTTCATTGGGGTTGAGATTTATTTTGTTACATTTTTCTGTATTTTTCTAACCTAAAAATAAGCCTATATGATTTATATAATCAGAAAACACATTAAATGTTCAATATAAATGAAAGACACTGTTAAAAATGACAAAGTCAGAGTAAAATCAGAAATTTGTGCATGAAGTTTGTTACTAACAGTGGACTATGGCGTTGTCCCTATTTTAAAATCGGGTTTTTTAAAAAATATAATTCTGAAGTAATAAAAATATAGTTTATCAACTTCATTCCTTCAAAAGCACAGTCATAGTAATACACAAAATGCAAACTTCTTTTAATTCATATTTACACCACTGAAGATGGTTTTTAGCTTTAATTTAGCAATTTCATGAAGAAAAATTCATTCACAGAGCTATGTAGATTCAAAACAATTTTTACAGAGCAAAAATTTCAGGATAGCTCTGGGATCCACACATGACTCCAGAATTTTAGACCACATCTTGCTGTCTAGCATTATTTACTTCCATCTCAATCTGCTTCTCTTGAAAACAAGCTACAATTTTGGTTGGAAAATTCAGGCATATCCTGAGATTTGTTCTTTATTCTCAGTAAATAAGCTACTTCTTAGATCAAGGGAAACAGATTGATAAATCTCTGAGTTTTCTTGACCTAGAGTTGAACATATCACTATATCCAAATTAACCAAACATCCATACTCTGCCACTCTTACTAAATATGCTATATTGGGGGGGCACCTGGGTGGCTCAGTGGGTTAATCCTCCGCCTTCGGCTCGGGTCATGATCTCAGGGTCCTGGGATAGAGCTCCGCATCGGCTCTCTGCTCAGCGGGGAGCCTGCTTTCCCCTCCCTCTCTGCCTACTTGTGATCTTTCTGTCAAATAAATAAATAAATCTTTAAAAAAAAATACTATATTCGGGGGGCGAGGTGGTTAAGTGTCTGCATTGGGCTCAGAGCAAGTTCTAGGACTGAGCCCCCTCTCATGCTCCCTGCTCAACTGGGAGTCTGCTTCTCCCTCTGCCCCTCACTCTGCTGGTGCACGCTCTCTCTCTCTCTCTCTCTTTCAAATAAATAAATAAATAAATAAATAAATAAATAAATAAAATCCTATATTCGGTGACTAGTATGGATGGGACATGGGAAAGATTGACAGTTCCATGCTGCCTACCCAAAGGCATGTGCCCTAAACCCCCTGTGATGTAAGTCAGTTAGAATGGTGAGGCTGGAGGTGACCTGAATGATTATCTAGGTCACTCTTCATTTTAGGGATGAGGAAGTGGAGGTCCAGAAAGGAGGAGTGGTCTGTCCAAGGTCACTTGGTGTGTCTGTGGCACACTCGGGCTTTCTGTCCCAGGTCCAGGGCTCTGTCTGACATCTTGCAGCAGCTTACCTGGTTCAAATCCTGGGTAAGGTCCCACAGAATGGGAACCAGGGGTGTAGAATTTGCTAGCAGCCAGAACTCCCTGAAGCTTGGCCATATTTAGGAATGAAAGACTTTTCAGTATGATGAAACCTTTATAAGACTTCCCCCTCCCAATCTGTCTCTTGTGAGGCAACAGTTAGCACTTATTCAGCATTGACCATATGCCAGCAGAATAGTAAGCACTTCATGCATTTACTTCTCAGCCACAACCAAGTCATAGCTACTATCACAGTTCCCATTTTACAGATGAAAAAACTGAGGCACTCTGTGGTAACGTAACTTGCCCGAGGCCACACGGGCAATTAGAAGAGCTGAGACTCAAATCTAGGCCATCTAGATCCAGAATCCATGCTTAGGATCCTATCATATCCTGGAAGGAGCAGCCTATTCAAGAAAGGGGAATGAAGATGCCTGGACGAGTTGATTGACTTTTTTCTCTGATTGATGTTTTTTGCTATGACTTCACCCTTCAACGACTCGTTCTCCCATCGTCTCTCCACGCATCCCTTCTTCCCTGCATGAACTTCTTAGCAGACCCAACATGTGTGTCATCTACCCCACCACACTATCTGGGCCCCCCGTCTCTGATCTTCCCACCCTACCAATGCCACAGCCTAGCTGCTCACTGACCTTTCAAAGGAGAACCAGATTATAAACTCCAATTTGACTTTAATTTAATAAATTAAATTCCAAGCCATCACACAGCAATGGACATCATCATCTCCCAACACACAGAGGTGTAGCCCTGCTCTTGTGCCGTCATCATCACAGTCTTTAATGAAGCCCCTGAAGCCATTTCTCTGGGGAAGGCTTCCACCCAGCTCCTGGCTCCCTCCTTCCTACAGAGCCACTGCTCACGGAGAAGGCATCAAGTACAAAAACAGTAATAAAGGGGAGGGAGGGATGAGGAGCAGGAGGGGAGGCAGGGAGGTGGGGAGTACCTGCCTCCCTTCCGGGGCACCGGCCCGGCTTTCTGTGAGCTGCCAATGTCCCCAGAGGCAGACACTAGTGCTGGTCGGAGTGGGGACCTGAGGGAGACATGGGAGTCCTGTCCCAAAGGGAATTAACTGCCTACCCTCCTGGGACAGGAAAGAAGGGTCACCTGGGAGAGATGCCCTCTCTGATCTGTTCGCTGAGGATCCTGGACCACACATATAAATAGAAAAGAGAATAAATAGGGGAGGAAGGACCAGCTGAGGAGCTGAGCACCCTGGGGCTCCTCTGAGGGGCCAATGTCAACAGCAGGCAACCAGTTCTGAGGAATGCCCACATGTGCCGGGACAGAGCCCTCCTCTCACTCCCAGCCACCCACTCCCTCTTCTGCATCCTCAGCAACGGGTGCCCGCCTGTCTCATGCTTCCCGTTGCAAGTACCCTTCCAACTGGCCCCACAGCCCAGGGTGCACAGGGCTTCCTGGAACCCAGAGGGCTTCCCTGGCCCAGGCTGTTGGGAATCCAGGAAGGGGAATGGAAGAGGATGTGGGGGGTGGGCTGAGAGGACTCCTGCCCTCTCCTAGCTCAGGAGATGAGAAGGGCCCTCAGAGCTGGGGGCTGGGATTGCCATTGGCCTTGGGTTTGGATTTGAAGGAAAAGCGCTTGATAAGGCGACGAGAAAAGCTGCCGGCCTTCTTTCGGACACTGGGTGTGGCCGTGGTGTTGGAGAGGTCGTCGTGTGATTGGCTCAGACCAGCTTCCTTCTGGCGAGGCCTCCGGCGGAAGATAAGCTTCGTGCCACTGCGCAGGAAACTCACTGTGGGGGAAGAGGGGAGGCTGAGGCAGAGAGAGGGGCACAGCTCGCATGGGGTGAGGTGGGCAGCAGAGAAAGGACCAAGCGCTCAGGGGTTGAAGATACAGAAGCAGTTCCTCTGTCTAAAAGCCAGGCTTCCTTACGAAAGAAAGTAGAGACAAAATATGCCTTCTATCTTTCCTAAGGAGAAAAATGGAGGTGCTTATGGGATTCCTGTGTGTACTCCTGGCTACTGCCGCTGAGCACCAGACTGACAACTGGGCCTCTCCTATGGGAAGACAAAGGCTGAGCAGAGGGTACTCCTAAAAGCCCATAAAGTCATGGAAGGACAAGGTAGGCACTGACTCGTCAACCAAATTCCAGGATGTAAGTAGGAAGTGGGGCAGCTGGAAAACCTCAGGGAGGTAAATTCAGAACCAACATAATGAGAAAAGTGCTTACACAGCGGGCTTTGGACTTAGGAATCTCATTATCCCAAGAAGTGATGAAGGCTTAAGTCACAGTTAAATACATTTGTGGTTCACAGACTCATTGGCAGAGGTATAAAAATGTGGGGGGCAAGCCCCTCATCCTTAGAAGTGAGAAAAGCACCACGCCTATCCCTGGGCCAGCCATGTGGCTGCTGGAAGGACATTCCTAGAGTTGATCCCGGAGCAGGATTCCTTATACTCATAAGGAAGAGAGTACAGAATGGAAGGCGGGGGGAGGAAAAAAAGAAAGACCATAGGAAAGCACATAAGTGCTTAGACCCAAGAAGAAAAGCGTAGGTACAGGGAAAGACTCCAGCATCCCTTGCTGTCACTGGCGCCTGTCAGATCCAGGCCAGGAGCCTAGGCAGCAAGTTCTCCTTCTCTACTCTGGCTTGGCTGAAACAGGCTGGGAACTCTGGGGATCCCTTAGCAGAGGAAGGAGAAGGCAAAACTGGGTTGAGAATCCCATTCCCCTAGGTGTCCAGTAGGACCCAGGTCCTGATACTGGGCATAAAAGAAAGGGAGGGGGTGCTGCCAATGTCTCCCCACCTTTGTGATCCTTGAGGCTGCGGGTCTCCAGCGCACCGGTAGACCCTGTTTCCGACTCAACGTCATCCACAGATGGCCTCTCAGAAATGTCCGAACGTGTTGTCTCATCTGCTTCCTGGACGCTGGTGGGGCTGGAGAGGGCATCGAGGGGTCCGGGGGACGTGGCTGGTGGGTCTGAGGGCGGGGAGGAGGGACCCCCACTGGTTCCTGTGTCCTCCCGCATGGAGGCGTCCAGGGATGCCGCATAGCCCAGAGATAGTGCCAACTCGTCCTGAGCAATGGGCACCTGGCAGGAGCGACATGTTTTAATGGGCAGGAGTGACCCATCAGGGCTTTCTCCCTATCCCAGCTCCTCTCCTCAGAGCCATGTTACCTTGGAAACGCCAGAGATGATAAGAGTGCTACGCTTGGTGGGTGTCTTTTTGGCTGCCCGCCCGCTGGGCTCAGTGAGCTGACGAATCGCTGTCTCTGCGACAGGGTCCAAGCCGTTGGAAAGGTGGCTCTCCCCTGCTGGGGGGTACAGAGGCTGGATAACCTGACTGCTCCCTGGCTCCTGGGTCCCACACAAAATGGCTTCTTGACTCTGGGGCCCCCATGCCCGCCGACACTCACACCTCCCGATCCCCCACTCACGGCTGCTGCTGTGGGAGGTGCTGCTGGGGCCGCTGCTCTCACTCAGCACAGTTGTCGTCTTCTCAGTCACCTCCACCTTGGACGGGGAGCGGGAGGGGGAGTCTGGTGGGTGGGGGAGGGTCAGTGAGCTGGGAGGTGCCTTAAAGTGGCCCCCACCCCCTACTGTATTGAGATGCAGGCTTTGGCTGACTCAGAGGGCAGGGGTGACTAAGGGACAGTTAATCACACAGGTGATTAATAAGATGCCAGGGGGGCAAAAAGACACCATGGGAACCAATGGGAGTGCGGGGAAGGGTCGTGGGGCCCACCCAGGGCGTGGGAAGATCCCATGAAGATGCCTGGGGGCAGGGGGAGCCCCGTGGTGCCCCCAGAAATGGGAAGAATGTCATGGAGGGCCCCCAGGAGTGAGACAAGTATCACAGAGGTCACTGGGCTAGTTGGCAGATCCCAAAGGTGCTAGAAGGTTGAGGGTGGAGGGAGGGACAACTAGATGCCTGGGTCTGGGGAAAGGGCTGGCAGGAGACCTGTGAAAAGACAGCAGGGAACGGGGGAGACAGAAGGGCAAGGGTCCTGCAGGAGGGCCCAGCAGACCCAGGATCCCAGGACAGTTGGCGGGAGAGGAACAGTGGGGGAAAAGGAAGGATGTAAGGGGAGGTCTGAGAGACAAAGATGATGAGGAAGTTGTGGCTGGAAAACAGGAGGAGCTGGAATTAGGGCTTCCCTTGCCCTTCCCTGCCCCACACGGGTCTGCAGCCAGGGGACCCTGGCTTGAACTGGGCTCCCTTCTCTTTACCTAGTTTCCCTTCTACACGGGGCCGGGACTGGACGGTGGTGACTGTGGTCACAATGGTGCCATCAGGCATGATGGTCCGGTCTAGCTCGATCTTCTTGGTGGGTGTGATGCTGGGGCGTGGTGTGGAGGGAGTTGGAGTGCCCAGGTTCTGGGGGGAGCCCTCCTCATACTGAAGCTGCCCAGAAGGGGAAGAGCAAAGAGGCGGAGCTCAAAGACTGCCCTTCCCCGGTCCCCGGTGTCTTCCCGTCAAGTCAACCCCCCTGGGCTCAGCTTCTCACCTCTACTGCCATGGTGGCCGCAGGTCCCAGGGCTTTTCCCGGCCCAGGGGTGAGTGGGCAGACCTGTCTTCGGGACAGAGGTCTGGAAGGGGGGCCCACAGACAGTGTGATCTGGCCCAAGATTTCAGCTGGGGAAAGGGACAGCATTGTGAGCTGGGCCCATGACCAGGCCCCACTTAGCACCCAGCAGAGGGGCTCCTCCCTGCCCCATACTCACAGTCTCCGCAGCTTCCGCTCTTCAGCACTTTGAGGCTCAGCTCCCGGCTCTGGGGGCCCAGATCCCTGTGGCCAAGGGGAGGTGAGGTAGGGAGGGTGACGATTAGCAAACCAAACCCACCCTCGAACTGATCACAGGCCAGAGGCAAAGAGGGGTGTACGTAAACAAGCAGGAACAAGGGCTCCAATTGGATTAACTCCTGCTCTCCAAAAATATTCTCTCTTCCAGGGGCACCTGGCCAGCTGAGTTGTGGAAGAGCACATGACTCCTGATGTCAGGGTCATGAGATGGAGCCCCACATTGGGTGGAGAGACCACTTAAATCAATGAAATTTTTAAAAAAATGGAACAAACAAACACCCTCTCTTACCAAGGGAATAGGACAGGGTTCTGCGCAGTATGCTGGGCATGGATCCTCCCTGGTCTTGCCCTCCCTGTCTCTCTCTCTATGTCAAACTACCCCCTTCCCTTTGCTCAGGCTGTTTCCTCTGCCAAAAACACTTTTCTGTCACACTCTGTTGAAATCCTATTCTTGCTGGAAGATGTGGTTTAAATGCCACCTCCTCCACGAAGCCTACTCTAATCTTTATTACCCCCCTGTGGGAATTAATCTCCCCCACTTAAGCATGCCCAGGGCAAATCTTGACTGGAGCCCTTATCCCATCTTCTTTATGTACATCTGTCTCTGCCTGGAGCCTGCAATCAACTTGGTCATGTCTGTATCCCCAGGACCTAGGCCAGGGCCTGGCATACAACTGGGGCTCACACAAGAGTGTACTGACAGCAGAGCTGATTCATGCCAGAGCTATGCTGGAAGGGTTTGATCCTCAGTCTGCCCATGAGAGCAGGGGTGGGGGTGGAGGAGTCACTCCTTACAGGGCCAGGTCCTCGGTCCACTCCACCTCGGGACCAGCGCTCACGGGCTTGGTCCACTTCTGTTGCACTGGGTTGTCGAGCTCAGCTACACAGCACAGTTCCCCAGTGCCTGGGAGGAACCAGAAATTAGACGATGCTCAGATCAAAGACAGGAAGCCACTGAGGAATAATGAAGCCACACCCTTAGCAGAAGGACAGGGACCACCGGCACCCATAGTCTTAGCAGTCCCCCAGCTGCTTCTGGCTCTTACCTTCCAACTCACTTCCCAGGTGAGATGCTCGAAGCTGCCGTAGGAATAACCGTGTAGGTCTGGAGATGGCAGGCTGTGCCTGGGGCACCGTGGGTGGCTTCTCACTGGGCACCTAAGAGCAGAAGGAGATAAAAAGAACAGGAATCCCAACAGAGCACACTGGGGACATTCCGCTTACAAACAATTTGCTTTGAGGATCTACTTACCGGGCCTCCAGGCACAGAGCAAGCCCTGAGGTTGACCATCATGGCCGGCTGGGTGCTGACAATGGCGTCCTCAATCAATTCTTCAATCGTGGAGAGCTCCACCTGCTCCTCGCCTCTCTGCATGGTGAAGAGAACAAAGAGATGGGGCCCCCAGCTCTGCATAGCCTCCCTGCTCTGCCTCTTCCGCCCCAGCCTGCCCCCTTACCTCCCTGGCCTGCAGTTTGGGAAGCACCGTCAGGCTGAGGTCTGGGCGATCAGTAAAGGCCCAGGACACGAGCAGCCCCTCGTCAGGGATTTCCTCCAGGCTGACTTCCAACTGCAGGGGAGGGACAAAGGGGTGGGTTGACTTGCCTCATGCCTCCAACTGACTCCCTACTCCCCAGGACCCTCCCTTCCCTGATTCTGTCCCAGAGAGGAACCCAAATGCAAGGCTGAGGCCTTGAACCACCCCCTACCCAACTCGGTTTCCCACATCCCCCTCCACCTGTGTTGGTGGCAGTGTCAGAGTGACGTGGTAGGTCTCCATGGAGACGGCAGCGGGGGACTGCTGGGTCACAGAGACTGGGAACATCACCTCCTCAGCAGAGAGCTGGCAATGCAGCACCTGAGACCAGCAAGGCACGGAGGCAACGAGGGTCAGGTGTGATGGGAGGACAGGGGCTCAACCCTGCTTCGCTCTGCCCTATACAGAGCCCACCCCACCTGCTTTTCCTTGGGACTTCGCTTCTTTGGGGTCACAAGCCCATAAAAGAATTAAATAAAACCCAAAGACTCCCCGTCCAGAAAAATGCAGATACATACACATGTGCCCCATTTCGCATGTAATTTGAATGCGGCTCTCAGACCTCCCGAACCCAGTCCTTGGATGCCAAAGGCATTCAGAGACTCCCAAGTCAAGAGCCCTCAGATTAAAAGGAACTCTTGGGATCAGCCCCCCTCAGGCCCTGTGGAAGGCAGTGCCCCCGCAAACCCTTACCATGGTGCGGTCCGATTGGTCTACGCAGGTCACATGACTAATGCTGGCTCTGGGTGGGACCTGGGGCACCTCCTCAAAGGCGATTTGGATGGAACTCTGACGGAGTAATGTGGACATAGGCTCAGGTCTCTGGAGCTGCCCCCCACAGGGCTGGCCTGCTCAGTTATTGGCTGGGCCCTGGCACTGCGGAGGCTGCAGGCTGGCTGCTGGCCCCACCTTGGCTCAGGGCTTTAGGACAGGAAGTGTTCCCCTAGAACCACACCCCTCTGGGGCCTGCAGTTACTAGGGAGAGCCGTGGAGCTAGACCACCTCAAAGATCAGATCACCTTGAGAAAAAGACCCTAGATTTCTCCTGGAATTATCAGGAGCCTCCCTCTTCTCCCCTCACCTTCTTCTTCATCCCCCAACCTACCCCCAAAGAAAGGTGTGCATAGAAAAAAATAGTAATAAAGGTTTTGGTTGGTACATACATATAACTGGGGAGAGAGGGACACGGCTGAGCTAAGAGTAAAGGAAGCAAGGCCACTTGAATCAAGACAAGAGTTGAAGAAACGAGGCTAAGGCTTCTTCCAGATAAAGAGGATGCGGAGACTCAAGGGTATGACCCTATCCATATTGTTGGGGTTGAAGACTAGCTCAGCACGGCCTTGGGGAACTTTCCCAGAGGGACTGGGAAGAAAAGCAAGCTCAGAGGGCTCAAGGGTCCGGGAC
Source organism: Lutra lutra (assembly GCF_902655055.1). Classification (NCBI taxonomy): domain Eukaryota; kingdom Metazoa; phylum Chordata; class Mammalia; order Carnivora; family Mustelidae; genus Lutra; species Lutra lutra. Next base: position 15,114,510 of record NC_062287.1, on the reverse strand, counting down.
CGAGCTAATTCCTCAAGGCAAACAGCAGGGTGGTATTAGGCAGCGGAAAGCTGCTTAGCTTAGGTCTTGAAAGAGCTTCCTAATTCTTACACAGCGATGGAAACAGCCTACTGAAGCACCATCCAGAGAGCAGGATGGGAAGAAGAATTGAAGAGGGGGCACAAATTGAGCTGGCTGCCCTTCCTCGGGTCTTGGGATGGGAGGAAACAAATTCACAGGACTCATGAGCCTGGCAAATCAGGGAATACCAACTTCTCTGTTCCTGTCGCTACCTTGTTTGAAGGCCAGGCCCAGGGAGATGGGGAGATGGATGCTTGGAACCCCAATCTCCCCACCCCCTGCAAGGGAAGCCAATGTCCAGCTGAGTCAGCTGTCCCGAGGCGCCACTCCTGACCTAGGGACAAGGTACAGGAAAAACTGGGCGGAGGTATGAGCTCAAGATGTGGACTAACAGAAGCCGTCTGGCTTTCTGCTGGCTAGCTGGACAGAGGAGACCGGGCAACTTCTTGTGTGGCCACTTTTGCTTCCAGGCATCTGGGGAGCTAGCAAGCCCTTAGTGGGAGCTGGAGCTAGAGAACCCTCTGGGCAGGAGGCTGATAGACAGTGAGGGCGAAGAGAGATCACTGCACTAGGATGGGAGAGGGCCCCATGACAGGGAGGCCTCTACCTCCCACCCTACCTCAGTCTTATGACCACGCTTCCTGCCCTACTTCCTGGGAGACCAGATGCCCATGGTGCAATGGGAGGAAGTAGGTTGGGCTGGTTTGTGACTGACCCTCAAGGGGCAGCTCCAGGCTCATCCACTGAGAAGGGCACAGATCTGCTCTCCACTTTAACACCTTTTCCTCAATATATATGCTGCAGGTCAGCAAGAAGGAGGATGTGCTAGTCTGTATCAGTGAAATTACTAAAGGCTTGGCAGGGTTGGTAATTCAGGCTCCTTGGGGATCTATCTGCCTGGTCAAACCAGGGATTAGGGGCATGAAATGTTAACTGGGTGTGGTGGCATGAGGACCAGGCAAATTCCTTCCGCAGGTGCACCTGTTTCCCTGCCATCCCCGTTCCTCCAACACAACCAGCACCCAGGCTACACGGAAGTGCCCTCAGGCCCAGGGATTAGCGTTGCTATGAGAACAGCAACTTGTGCTCGGGTTTGGAGCCAGAGAGTACCTCCACCACAGAATAGAGAATATGGGACATGGCTAGATTTCCACAACCTCCAGCCTCACCTGCACCCTTTTCTCTAATCCCAGAGGGGAAGAGAAGCCATAGAGTTCTCCAGCTGGTCCCCACCCCCATCTGGTCCTCCAGGCACAAGCAGACCCTCCCTCCCTCCCTTGGAAGGAAAGGCTGAGTGAGGGGAACACTCAGGTGCTCCTGTCCAACTCACCCCGTCCCTGCAGGCCTGCTCGTTCAGCGCTCGCACCCAAGCCCGTTGCCAGTTCTCTCGGAAAGACTTGAAGGCGAAGAGCGACGCCAGGAGGCCCCGGACGCCTGGCTCCTCGGGGGCACCGGCCCGAGTCGGCCGCAGCCGCAGCAGCGAGCGCCACACGCCCAGCTCCCGCAGGGAGCCCGCGGGCTCCGCAGCTAAGGCGGGCCCCGGGCCCCGGCCCCCACGGGCCCGCGCCAGCCACAAGCCCCGAGCATACTGTAGCAGCCAGCCAAACACCGTGAGCAGCGAGGCGGCGAAAAGGATCAGCAGGGCCGCCCAGCCCACGTCCTGCTGCCACCAGCCCGGATCCATGCTCCGCGCGGGCTCCGATCCGGGCCCCGGCTCGGGCTCAGCCGCTGCCCCGGGGGAGCATGGCCCGGGCTGGCCGCGGGGCGGGGGCGGGCTCCCCCGGGGCTGGACGCGCGCGGGCTCGGGGGCTCTGCGGGGCTAGGTGTCCGGAACTAGAGGGTGCCACAGATCGATGAGAGGAGTCCTGGGGGGTCGCGACGTCGGGGTCCCTCTCTGCGCGGTCCGGTTCCCTCCTTGGTTGGTCCGGCAGTCCGACCTGGGTTAGTCTCCGGCCAGCGCCCGACTCCTCCCACGGCGCGGGCCCTCCCGGACCCGGGCGGGGACTCGTCTGCAGAGACGTGGGGGATCGAGGACCGGCACCGGCTCCGGAAGGGCTGCGTGCGCAAAGCTGACACTGACAACACGGCCGGCGCCCCGCCCCCACCCGCCCTTAAAGGAGCCGCACCCGCACTGGGCGGGGCTTGGCGAGCCCGGGGCTCCAGGGCTTGGAGGAGGGCGGGAGGACCACACGAGTGGAGGAGGTTCCGGGGTTGAAAATAGGCGGGATCTTTGACCACCCCGCCCCATACTGAAATCGGGGTACTCCCCTTCCCCTGAGCTCACAGCAGGAGTAACTTCACTCACTTGAGATACCGTCTCTGATTTCCTCTGCGCAGCTTAGATTTCTACAGTTTAGACGCGTTGTGGGGGTTAAGAAGGACCTGAACCCCGTGGATAGCGTCGCCCCCTTCTCTCAACACCGCCAGGCTCAGCACCTTCCCATTTCTTGGCCTAAACTAGGCCCTGGATAACTAAGTGCAAAGCATCCCTCCTAGATAGAAGTGCCTGGCAGTAGTCCAGGAGATACCGACCGGAAAGAACCTGAACCTGGTAGACTCTGAGAATAGAACATGGAATATTAAGCCCCCTTCACCACCACCACCTCCCTCCCACTAGGAGCTGGGATTCAGGAACACCCTATTAACCTCCTTGCTCGTGTGGGTTTGTTCTGGAGATACTTCCCAAGCCTGGGGCTGTTTCTGTTTTTAAAAATAATATATTTCCATAGTAACAGCTCCTGCCTATGGAGCACGTGTAGAAGAGGTGGTAATGAGAAGGGAGCTGGCAGTGTAGCAGTGAACTATCAATAGATTCAGCCAGAAAATGTGATGCCATCCAAATATGTGATATCCCAACAAACACACACAAAATGATGCTACAGGTACACTCTGGCCTCAGGATCCATCCTTTTTCCTAGATTTGAGGGAGTAGATTCCATCTGTATAGGACAGGGGCTTGTCATTTCCCTCTGAAGGGAGGGGGAGGGAACTCTTGCAACAGGATTCAAAGGAACCCCCATTCCCCAAGGGACCCTTCTTCTCCAGCTACATATGGCCAAGGGTTCAGCTCCCAGATAGGTAACAGGGAAGGTATTAATCTTTCTCCCCAATCTAGTCAGTAAGTCCAAGGAATGAGTATCTGGAAATACAATGCCTTCTAAAGTGTGGGGCTGCAGAGCTAGGCAGGATCTGGCAGGTCAGCAACAGGGTTCCTGAACCAGAGGAAGCAGTGGGGTAGCCTGGGATGCTAGGAATTCACTGTAAGGAATGATGGGGAGATGGCTGGTGATGGACAAGCCTTGCTATAGCCCTGCCCGTGCATGATCACTGGACACCAAAAATCATGGAAGATTCCTAGCATTTTTTAAAGTTTATTAATTTTTAAAAAATTAATCTCTACACCCAACATTGGGGCCCAAACTCAGGATCCTGAGATCAAGAATCTCATGCTCTTCCAACTGAGCCAGCCAGGTGCCCCGAGAATGCAAGTTTCTAATCATAAAGGGAGGAAAAGACATGCAATGAAGGGAGGAGAGAACTCAGGGCCAGACCCCAAGAGTAAGCTGTCATTGGGCAAAGTGGCTAGAGCTAGGGAAGCAGGTTATATAAGAAGTTGCCTAGGTGCACAGTTTCACTATGCAGACCCTCCTCCCCAGGAATCCTTCTTCAGGAACCCTCCAACCTCCTAGGGATCTCAGTTCTCTGAGTTCTTGGATTTATTTCCTGAACTCCTCCACTAAGCACTGGGCTCTGAGTGGCCAGACATTGCTTCACGGTTCAGTCTCACGTGAGTCTCCCACGTTAGCCCCACTACTCTTCCTTCCACTTGTTACTTAGATCTCTAGTACTTATTCTGTCTTAGAGCCTAGCTGATTGTTTATGTCTGCTTTTCCCACTCACGAGGAAGCTGCTTTAGAGTGGTAACCCTGTCAGGCCGCTTGGGTGGCTCGGTCAGTTAAATGTCTGACTTCTGCTCAGGTCATGATCTTGGTGTCCTAGGACTGAGCCCCATGTTGGACACCCTACTCAGCGGGCTCCCTCCCTGTTCCCCTTGTCTCTCTCCCTGGCCCCCCTCCTCTTTCCCCTCCCCCTGCTCATGCTCTCTCTCTCTCTCATTCTCTCTCTCAAATATAAAAAAATCTTTGGGTGCCTGGGTGGCTCAGTTCATTGGGTGTCTGTCTTTGGCTCAGGTGTGGTTCCGGGGATCTTGTGGGATGGAACCTACTCAGTGGGGGGCCTGCTTCTCCCTCTCCTGCTCCCCCTGCTTGTGCTGACTCTCTCTCTCTCTGTCAAATAAATAAATAAATAAAATCTTTAAATATATGTATAAAATCTTAAGGAAAAAAAAAAAAAGAGAGCAGGGACCCTATAAGGGCACCTTGGTGGCTCAGTTCAAATCTTGGTTTTGGCTCAGGTCGTGATCACGGGGTTGTGGAACTGAAACCCATATCAGGCTCTATGCTCAGCGTGGAGTCTGCTTGGGATTCTCTCCCTCTCCCTCTGTCCCAACCCCATAAAATAAAACAAATAAATAAAATCTTTTTTAAAAAAAGAGTGGGGCCCCTGTCACAGTCATCTGTCTTTTCTCATATTCAACCAAGGTGCTTTAATATGCTAAAGCAGACTCTTTGCTGGGGGAAGGGGAGTGCATTTATATCACTTTGTGTCCCGGCAGTACTTAAAAGTTTCCTGCAAATATAGTAGGGATTAGTAAATCCTTTGTAATTTTAAGTCTAACAAGACATTCCATTATACATGCCAACACTAAGAATTTCTATATTGTTTGCATCTTTTGAAAGCTCATGTTATCTCAATGGAATGGGATATCTTGGGGCTTGCTTTTAGCTAATAACTTTTTTTTTTTTAAAGATTTTATTTATTTATTTGACAGAGGGAGAGAAACAGAGAGAGGGAACACAAGCAGGGGGAGTGGGAGAGAGAGAAGGCCCCTCACTGAGCAGGGAGCCAGATCCCAGGACCCCGGGACCATGACCAGAGCCAAAGGCAGAGGCTTAACGACTGAGCCACACAGGCACCCCTCAGCTAACAACTTCTGATACACTGATAGGGGAGAAGCAGGAAGAAAAGGAAAAAGTAACTCAACTGCCTGGAAAGAGCCAGGGATAGGGTCCTGCAAGTGTCATTGCCCCAGACTATCCAAAGCTGTCTCATGGACTTTTTAGGCACTGTAAGACATATTTGGGACAGACTTTGATAGGCAATCCAACTTAACAACAGATTGGCCTTGCTCAGTGGGAGCACTCAGGGCCTCCTAGTAGGAGACACGCATCTTAGATGTTGTTTACTCAGCCCAAGAAACCAGCAGAAGCCACCGGCAACTCACCTGATCTGTGAATTCTAGGACCAGCTTTAACATTCAGGCAAATGTTTTGAATTTTTACCAGGAAAGGCACAAAATTTCAAGTGTGGCCAAGTCCTGTGTTTGCTTCTCCTAATTAGGCTGATAATCAACTGGGCGTTTTCCATCATGGGAACAAAAATATTGTAATGCCAGTACCCCAGTAACCATGTTCTGATGGTAACATGTATATTGGATGAGGAATCTCTAGTGATTTGTCTTTGAACAAGTCCCCTCCCAACCCTGTTCCAGTGGGGGTTGTACGGGGGTTGGAGGATGGCTAATGATCTCTGGAGAAGAGTCAGAGGTTGCTGATGCCAGGTTGGAAGGAAGATTTATTAGGACTGAACTCCTAATAAGGAAGGAAATAGATACGCTGTCCCTCCAACCTCCAGGGAGTCTCAGCCTGCTCCTGATCAACAAGATAACTGAATGCTGCCTCCTCTGAGGCTCCTACAAGCTCCTCCTTTCCACCTGCTCCTGGAGTCTCACTTCCCCTACTTGGGAGGCCCTTCCACGCTTACCACCTACCGAAATCTTTGGAGAGACTACTTACCTCCCCTGGTCACAACTAATTGCTCTTTCCATGTGCTCCAATTGCCATGTGTCCTTCTTTAAGACACAGACTCATTGTGTGGGTGCCTTGTATACAGATATCTCTGTGTCCTTAGCCCCATGGGGATACTCTGTGGAATAGAAAACACTTGTCTCTAGGGAGTTTCCAGTCTAAAAGACACAAATGCATGTATGCATGCGCACGTGCGCACGCGTGCACACACATACACACACACACACACACACACACACACACACTACCTGTGGGATAAGAGGTACTGAAAATCTGGTGGAATACTATCAAGTATGTTACTGGGATTACTATATGTATATTAAGTATATTTCATACATGCAGTTTTTTTTTTTGTTTGTTTTGTTTTGTTGTTGTTGTTGTTTTTTTTGCTAATTAGAGCTGCCTACAAGTAGGAGGGGCATTTAACACGTACTTTAGTTTTGAGAGACAGGAGAGACCATATTTGGCCTAAAAAGAGTCAACCTGACCCTGACTTCTGGAGCAGGGGACTTCCAAGAGCGGACAAAGTGAGGGGATACTTAAGTTGTCTCCTAGTCCCAGATGGTGGTTACCTCTCTATGGAACGTAAATCACTTTCCACTGAGACCCCGCTGGTGAATGAAAGGGAATGAAGCTGGTGAACTGTTATTTGCAAGGACACAGGTGCCAAGCAGAAGGCACCGTAACCTGGAGGAAGAGGGCCCGCAGGAAGCCAAGTGTGGGGCTGAGTCTCTTGCTTCCTTAGCCACAGCCTCTCCTCCTCAGTTTGGGAGCTTGGCACAATGGAGGACCAAGGAAAGCCAAGTCCCGGGTTAAATTCAAGACCGGAGGGCACTGCCAGTCCCTTCAGTGGTGAAGTGCCCCGCTGGGTTGCTCGGCAACTACTGCTGCTGCGGGGGCAGAAGGCGGTGGGATGATGAAGGCGAAGTACCTAACTCGAGGACAAGAAGAACATGGAGTTGGAGGAGTGGGAGGAGTGGGAGGGACTTATCAAGTGTCTCGGCTTTAGAATTTACAGCAGCTTCTGAAGTGTAGCTGCGTTCCCGGGAACTAAGCTGCGTTTACCTTGACTTCCGACTATGTTGGCAACAGGTTTTCTACCGCGAGCAGGAGAGGCTCCTTACCCTCGTCCCTCCTGCCTTCCCCGTTGCTTCCAAGAGCCATCTTACCCCTCCAGGGGTAGCCCAGAGGAAACGCAGGGTACTGGCCCTTTAAACGTGACCGGCTGCGGCCGGCGGACCTAAAACTGACGTGGAACCAGGAGTAAGCCGTGTCAGACACGTGGGACAGGAGGTGTTCATCTTGGAACCGGGCAAAGAGTTTGTCCGCTTCGGGCTATACACTTTTAATATGGCGTTAGGAGAATATCCGCTTTTGTTTTTCTGTCTTTAGTTGTTTTCCCAATACCCTCGTGGTGAACACTCTCAAATAAAGACACAGTTTAAAGGACAATTTGCCACCACCCCCCCCCCCGCCTCTTTACGTGCCCATATTAAAAATGGCCGCCGCCGCCTTCCAGGACGCTGGTTGCTCTGCGAACAAGATCCGGGAGGAAACAGTGGGTATGCAAGTGCAGTGGGGGCACAGCCGAGGTTGCGCTGTAGAGGCTCGCGGGAGTCCTGAGCGCGCCTCAAGTCAGAGTTGTTAGATTTCGTTCAGGCTGCTGTGGGAAAACCCAGCCTGTGGGGAGCGGCCACTCCTCTCTGCCGGAGGCCCAAGGCTTCCGCCCGGCTTGTCCGTTAGCTGAGGAGGTGGCGGAGCGGGGCCCCTGCCTGGTCGTCATGTGGGCCTTCCCGGAGTTGCCAATGCCGCTACTGGTGAATTTGATCGGTTCGCTGTTGGGATTTGTAGCCACAGTCACCCTCATCCCCGCCTTCCGTGGCCACTTCATCGCCGCGCACCTCTGTGGCCAGGACCTCAACAAAACCGGCCGGCAGCAAATGTGAGCGGTGGCACCCGGGTCCCGGGCGGGAGGCAAGGGCAGAGGAAGGGGCCCACAGGGCACGGGCGGGAACTGGGGTGCCTGACCCCGCGGAGACGGAGCCCTAACTCTGCCGACAGGTCGGGATTCTGGGAGATGAAGGGCAGCACTGGCTAACACTGGGAAGGGCTGTTGTGGTTGAGGGGACCCTCGGGTGTATCAGGGATTCCAGCACTGGTGGCCTTCCCCACCCCCTTCCCTCTTTAGATGGGCCCGCACTGGTGTGCCCGCCCTAGTGAGTGACCACGCCCCCTTTCCTCTCCCTCCGCCCCCTCCCTTTGCTGCTGGGCCACAGCCCAGAGTCCCAGGGAGTGATCAGCGGTGCTGTTTTCCTTATCATCCTCTTCTGCTTCATCCCTTTCCCTTTCCTGAACTGCTTTATGGAGGAGCGGTGTAAAGCCTTCCCGCACCATGAAGTAAGTGGGTGAGTGGGGGCGGTTGCTTGTGGCCGGGGTCTGGAAGCTACCTGAGAGAGCTGGGGTTGTTTGGGTTTGGGTGGAGGGGCTGAGGAACGAGCAAAAAGACAGGCAGTTTTGAAAGGTGAAGTGGGCGCAGGCTTGAGCTGTGACCTGCCCGAGCCTCCCCCAGTTTGTGGCCCTGATAGGTGCGCTCCTTGCCATCTGCTGCATGATTTTCCTGGGCTTTGCGGATGATGTACTGAATCTGCGCTGGCGTCATAAGCTGCTGCTGCCTACAGCTGCCTCACTACCTCTTCTCATGGTCTATTTCACCAACTTTGGCAACACGACCATTGTGGTGCCCAAGCCTTTCCGGCCCATTCTTGGCCTGCACCTGGACTTGGGTGAGTAGCCCTGCCACCGCTGCCCCTGTGGCCCCTACTTCAGGGCACCCTCACCCTGGGAGATATCTAGCAGAGCATCATTCCTGGTACTCCAGATTCTCCTCCAAGTGTCCCTGACTTATCCCTGTGTCTTCTAAGATCCTTTCTGTTGGTCCTTCGTCCAATCCTCTGTCCCCACCACTTTTTTCAGCAGAATATCCTTAAGTCCTCATTTCTGTGGGTGGCACACTTCTGTCTTCTTCCCCCAGGGATCCTGTACTATGTCTATATGGGGCTGCTGGCAGTGTTCTGTACCAATGCCATCAATATCCTAGCAGGAATTAATGGCCTAGAGGCTGGCCAGTCACTAATCATTGCTGCTTCCATCATCATCTTCAATCTGGTGGAGCTGGAAGGTAGGTGGGATTGGGAGTAGGGAGAGAAGAGAAGTCTGAGTGCTAAGGAAGTTGCCTGATACCTGGCTTTGGGGAGTTCTGGGGGAAAAAAAGCAATATATGAAGATATATTAAATGTAAAGAAAGAAAAATAGCAACCCTGTCATTTTTAGTTGGATTGGCACTAATAGGTAGGCCATAGTCTTCTGTTGAATGTAAACCATTTCACAGAACTTCTAAGTCAGACAGGGTCAGTCTATGACCATGATATAGAGTAAACCCAGGCCCCTCCCTAAACATGTCCAAGTATAGACAGAACCACATTTTGTGCATCCTGCAAAGATGACTAAGGTCTCCCTCTTCTGGCTAACGGAGCAATTGCTGCTTCCTTCTGATAACATTTCCTGGTGTTTTTTAGACAAAACTGAGATGCTCACTTAAACAATTACTTCCATTGACAGCACCCAGTCTAGGGCAAAACTCCACCTCCTTGCTTTCTCCCCAGAATCACTTAAAACACATCCTCCTAATACTTCCTTACTGAGGCCTCCCATGGTTGCCTGTGGTGTGTAATCTCCAATGTTTCCCTTGTTACAAGTCAGTAAACCCAGCTTTGAGTGCAGGTGTGTTTCTGGTGGTCTTTGGCTGATGGATATCAATGCTTATTAAAACTAACCACTTTTGGGGCGCCTGGGTGGCTCAGTGGGTTAAAGCCTCTGCTTTCGGCTCAGGTCATGATCCCAGGGTCCTGGGATCGAGCCCCGCATCGGGCTCTCTGCTCAGCGGGGAGCCTGCTTCCTCCTCTCTCTCTCTGCCTGCCTCTCTGCCTACTTGTGATCTCTGTCTGTCAAATGAAATGAATAAAATCTTTAAAAAAAAAAAAAAAACAAAAACTAACCACTTTTAGGGGCACCTGGGTGGCTCAGTGGGTTAAGTCACTGCCTTTGGCTCAGGTCATGCTCCTAGGGTCCTGGGATCAAGTCCCAGATCGGTCTCCTTGCTCAGCGGGGAGCCTGCTTCTCTCTCTGCCTCTCCCTGCCATTCTGTCTGCTTGTGCGCTATTTCTTTCTCTCTGACAAATAAATAAAATCTTAAAAACAAAAACCAACCACTTTTAAAGCATTATCTCATTTAAATTTTGTAATATGTGGCAGGGGTTCTTGTGAACCATATTTTATAGTGGAGGAAACTGGGGGCAAGAGAATTTAAATGTGTCATGATCGAGGTCACACAGGAAGTAAAACTGGTATTCAAACCTAGGTCTGACTGATCTAAACCAAACTGAAGACAGTAACTCATTTATGAAGGGTTCGTGAACGAGGGTGGAATATTAGGAATTGCCTGGGTGACACAAAAGGGGTAGTAAGTTCTTGACTTGGGAGACATGGAGAGTACCCCTTGCGACAGAACTTAGAGACCAAAATAGGACCCAGATATGCAGGGAAGTACTATCAACTAACTTCTTTTTCTCCTGCTTCCAAAGGTGATTGTCGAGATGATCATGTCTTTTCCCTCTACTTCATGATACCCTTTTTTTTCACCACCTTGGGATTGCTCTACCATAACTGGTAAGTGGGCCTATGGCCAGGGGGATAGCTATGTGATTGTAGAATGAGTATGGTCCTGGTCATGACCCAGCTCCTGGAGAGGCTAAACCTGCGCACACCTATGTTGAGTGTTTTCTGGGTCTCTAGTTGGAAATATTCTAATTGCTCCCTGCCCACTCGCAGTTAGAAACAAGTGCTGTGGAGCCTCCAGAAGAGATTAATGCAGGGCCTTGGGTCCTGGACAGTTGCTGGAAGAGCTAGAGTCTCCTCTGGGCCAGAACTAGAGTCAGGGCTAGCCCAGGGCCCAGGTGGTGTAATGTGAGAGAAAAGATGGATAGTGCCTCCACCACTGGCTCAGATCCTCTCCCCCACACAGGTACCCATCACGGGTGTTTGTGGGAGATACCTTCTGTTACTTTGCTGGCATGACCTTTGCCGTGGTGGGCATCTTGGGACACTTCAGCAAGACCATGCTACTCTTCTTCATGCCCCAGGTGTTCAACTTCCTCTACTCACTGCCTCAGCTCCTGCATATCATACCCTGCCCTCGCCACCGTATTCCCAGGTAGCCACTTTGGGGCTTGAAAGGGACATCGTAGCTTTTTCACTTGGGATGCGTAAAGCCAGCCTTATACATCTGCTGTGCAAAGGGAGTGGGCCCAAAGAAGGGCTCTTTCCACATGGTTAGCCCTTCTAAATTACAGAGCACATTCACCTACATAATTTAATTAGCTCTGATCACACAGTAGTAAGCAGAGCCAGAAATAGATCTTAGGTCGTTTGATGCCATGTTTGGTGCTCTTCCTATTAATTGACTACAGTGAGGAGAGTTCTTGGAGTAGTGGCCCAGTCACATAAAGCTCTCTTCCCCCTGCAGACTCAATACCAAGACAGGCAAACTGGAGATGAGCTATTCCAAGTTCAAGACCAAGAACCTCTCTTTCTTGGGCACCTTTATTTTAAAGGTAACAGGGTCACAAGGAGGTAAGGGTCTAGGCCGTCATTTGGAATTCAGGGACTGGGGATCCTAGGCCTGCATCAGATCCAAGGGGAGTTTGGAAGTACGAAGCAGATCTCCATTGCTAAAGCAGAGTTGAAGTTCTCTCCACCTCTGGCCCCTCCAGGTAGCAGAGGGCCTCCAGCTTGTGACGGTGCGCCAGAGCGAGCATGAGGATGGTGGCTTCACGGAGTGTAACAACATGACCCTCATCAACTTGCTCCTTAAGGTCATCGGGCCCATGCATGAGAGAAACCTGACCTTGCTACTGCTGCTGCTACAGGTGTGGTCAGGGAAGGGCTTTATAGCTCCTTGTTTCCCTTTCTCCATGGTTCTGACTCTAGCGTGTTTCTCCTCACAGATCCTTGGCAGTGCCGTCACCTTCTCCATTCGGTACCAGCTTGTCCGGCTCTTCTACGATGTCTGAGTCCCCCGATGCTTGCCCTGTACTGCACAGTCTGCAGGGTTCCTGACTCAGGCCAACCTCTTTCCTAACCAGGAATGCCTCCTGGCCCAGGCCTCTACCCACCACCTCTTCTTCTCCCCCAGATTTTATACTTAGTGATTCCGTTTCGCTGTGATTATGGACGTCTTGGGCATATCTTGCCCTCTACTGACTGTTGGACTTTCCCTGTGGCTTCCTTCAGCTGCCACTCTCCCTCTCCGTCCCGTCTTTACAGCCTGAGCTGGGATACTGCCACTTTTATGCAGTTATCCATGACTCGGACTCTCAAGGAATATGTTGGGCCTGGGGATAGAACCCTGGCCAGGGGATAGGGACACAGGCTTTAAAATTACTTGATATTTGACTATAAATTAAGTATTCTGATTAGTAAGGGCAGACTACGGGGGTGGGGGGGAGCCAGGTGCTCCCAGTGGTGATAATAAAGTGTTGTCTTTTTCTTCTTGTTGTTCCTGTAGGTATATTTCCTATATGGGCATTTGAGGGTAGGTTGGGAGGGTTGGTGGAGCCAAGAGGTTGCCCATCCCTCTGCCCAGTCCTTTTCCTTTCAGCATAGCAGGCTCCTTGTAACAAGAAGTGAACAGAAAGAACTGAGATCAGACAGAACATGTTGAATAAATATTGAAATCCTCACACTTGTGGCAGGGAGAGCCATAAGGTTGGAGTTACCTTTGTCTGGTGTGGGACAGAACTTTTTGAGGGGAACAGAGGGAAGGGATCCCATTTCCTCTCTCTTTCACTTTCCCTTTGCAGGATGGGAGGAGGGAGAAAGGAGAAGGAGAGTGACCAGACCTGGAAGGGGAGGCAGTGGCGCAGACCCCGTTCCTTTAAAAATCCTAGGCCCTCACAGATTTCCCAGAGTCTCTTGGGGTGGCTCAGACTCCACCCTCTTTGTCTTCCGGTTCTGGGCTCCAGTTGTAGCGTTTAAATCTGGCGCCCTTCACGTGGATTGGCTCGCTCAGGGAGGGTTGGCTGGCTGCGTGCTACCACTCCTCCTCGCCTTTTTCCCCGGGCAAAAGGTTTTCAAATTGGGCCAATCGGCGGGCGCGCTCCCTCAGCCGTGGCGCGTCACGGAAGGGTTAACTGCAGCCAACCGGAGGCGGGTATTTGAGAAAAGAGCCAATCAGGAGGGCGCGGAGGTGTGCCCTGGGGGCTTATAAGGGCGGCCCCTGGGCGCGCGCGGCAGCAGTTGGACTGCGGCGGGCGCCAGTTCGTTGGTCCGGTTCGAAGCGTCCCTCTTCACCGCTCTTCTACCTCGCGCAGCATGTCGGGCCGCGGCAAGACCGGCGGCAAGGCCCGCGCCAAGGCCAAGTCGCGCTCGTCGCGCGCCGGCCTCCAGTTCCCAGTGGGCCGCGTGCACCGGCTGCTGCGGAAGGGCCACTACGCCGAGCGGGTCGGCGCCGGCGCGCCGGTGTACCTGGCGGCGGTGCTCGAGTACCTCACCGCGGAGATCCTGGAGCTGGCGGGCAACGCGGCCCGCGACAACAAGAAGACGCGGATCATCCCCCGCCACCTGCAGCTGGCCATCCGCAACGACGAGGAGCTCAACAAGCTGCTGGGCGGCGTGACGATCGCCCAGGGAGGCGTCCTGCCCAACATCCAGGCCGTGCTGCTGCCCAAGAAGACCAGCGCCACCGTGGGGCCGAAGGCGCCCGCGGGGGGCAAGAAGGCCACCCAGGCCTCTCAGGAGTACTGAGGGGCGCCCGAGCCGCAGCCGGCCCCCCTATGCCACCACAAAGGCCCTTTTAAGGGCCACCACCGCCCTCACGGAAAGAGCTGAGCCACGTCGGGCTCGGGGCGGGCGGCCGCGGCGCTCGGCTCCCCCTCCCGCGTCGCCGCCGCCGCCCGGCCCGCCCCTCCCCCGCGCGGGCCCGCGGGTGTTCGTGGCCGCTGCTGCCAGGCCGGGGGGCGGCCTGGCTTGCCTGGCGCAGAGGCCCGAGCGCCGCCGCCGGGAGAGGGCCGGGGGCGCGCAACTGCCTGCCGCGGCGCCCGTGACTCAGCCGCCCCGGCTCCGGAACTGCCGATGGGCCGCAGGGAGGCCGCGGCGCCTCCTGGAAGAGCTGCTCGCCGCTCTGACGCAGGGCCGAGGTGCGCGCCGGGGCCGGGACTCTCCAGACGCGGCCGGGAAGAACCATTCACTGTTGGCCCCGGCGCCCCCCGCCGTCTGCACCCGCGAGCCGAACGCTTCAGAGACCGCCACCTGGGCCTCGGCGGGGGAGGGGCGGGGGCCCGGGTTTGCGGGCCGTGGGGACCGCAGGAGGTGTGCGCGCGCCCGCGGTGACCGCAGCCGGGCCCTCGGGCCCCGCCGCACGCCCCACTTCCCCGCGGGCCACGCACTTCCGTACCAGCACTGGCCGGTTCGTCCGCGTCTGCACTGAGCCTCCGATTGCTTCGGAACTGGAATCTTGCAGCTACAACCCACCCAAGACTAGGACCTTACTGTATTGGGGAGTTTCAGATGAACTAATTTTGTTTATTAAAGGATTTTTTTTTTTTAAATGCAGTGTCTATTGTCATTCTTTAAGAGTTGTAGCATTGGCGACTTTGTAGACTCCTATCCTGAGGTGGTGGGGTGCGCGGGGGCGGGGACTCCTTGATATATGGCCCACCTATCGGATGTCCATATGGGCTAGCTGGAGAGGGGCAAGTCCTAGGTTTCTCCGATCACTACTCTTTCATGGGAGACCATTTGTTGTTTGAAATGAGAACTGTGGCAGGAACAAAGAACATTCCAGGAGAACTTTGCACAAAGGTCCCAGCTTCTGAAGAGTACAGGCTTTGTGTCTGTCCTTATCTTTCCTGCAACCCCACCAAAAACAAAGTCACCTTGAGAGCTGGTTTATTAGTTGAGTTGGTTACATTCAAAGGCCTTGGCTTGAACTTTTTCTCTAAAGAGATGAAACCCCCACCTACTGTGGAGGCAAGGCACTCCCCACAGCCCCAAGGTGAGGCAAGTCTCTGACTTTGCAGTTCAATCCCCTGGGGTAATCACTCCCCAGGTAGCAGTGAGGATGGGGCACTGAGGGCTGGTAGGTAGGCACTGAACAATAGCGACCCAGGCACCTGTGCCCCACAGACCAGTTAGTGGGCATCATTAAGCTGCCGTGCAACATCCAGTATGTTCTTGGCTCCTTTGTTCAGCAACAAACTGGCCAGGCTGATGCCCAGGTTCTCAGCAGCCAGCTGGGCTTCTCGTGGAATGTTCCGGGCAGTGATCCCCACCAGCTGCGGATCATCCTCGGGGCCATCTTCTTGCTAGGTGAGGGAAGGAGGTGGGATCTGGTCAGCAGGAAAGAGGAGGTAACAGGCAGGTCTGTTTTCTCCCCCTCTCCCTCACCCTCCAGCTTTGGCACCTGGGCAGTGACCCGGATGGTGGCCTGCATGGTCTCTTGCATGCTATCTGAGCCGTCTAGACTCCAGACTCCTCCAGTCAGGTACAGCTGGCAAAGAAAACAGGTTACCTCAGCATATTCTGAGAGAACTATTAGAAACCCGGGCTCTTGCAGGCAACTCGAGATGCACAGAACGCGTCACAGTGCTCCCTTCCAGCCTTCCCTCCCACCTTCCCCTGCGTACTTGCCCATCCTTCATAGCCGTATGCACCGCCACTGGCACACTGCAACCTCCTTCCTGCAATGAGTTCTCCGTGTGAGCTAGGGACTCAACAGCACCACGCGGCCAGAGCCGTCAGAGAAAGAGGCCTCAGAAGACTTAACTGAGACAAGAGGCAGGGGCCCAGACTTGGGTCATGTCCATACATTCAAGAATGAGTTACCACTCAATAAAGAGCATTAATATGAGAAATCTCCCCCTCGACTATTCCCAACTCCTCAAGTCCCCACCCCTCCACCGGTGGAACAGGGACCCTACCAGATGCCTCAGGAAGGCTCGCTCAGCAATGCAGCGAAGCAGAGTCTCCGGGTCATGCAACACACCCACAAGATCCAGCATGTCCTGGTCCTTGGCTCGGACTTCCACGCCCAGGGCTCCCTGATGGAGAAACCCCCAAGATATCAGGCCTAATCTTTCCCCAACCAATGGAGGTGAGGACAGGAACCAGCCCACCTCTAACTGCTCCCCACGGTCCCTCCCCACGGTCCCCAGAAGCCTCCCAAGGCCTGCCCCTCCCTAGAAATGTTCATGCCGGGAGATGCAGATGCAGAAGGTTATGAGACCAGCTTTTTGGTTGACAGCAGAAGAAAGGGCACATCAACACATGGCTTCCCTGGTCAAACATACCTGACCCACAGCATACATGCATTCCTCTGGGTGTAGGATCTGCAGGGGCAGAAGAGGCAGTCAGAAGGGTGGAGATGGGGGCAGCTAAAAGCAGTAGTGAGAGGGGGTTTCCCTACCACACAGAAAGCCTAAATAGGCAAAAGTGGGACTCTGACATTTGATCCCCAATCTTCACAGCCTGGGACCCATGTCCTGCTTATACTGTTTGAGGTAGGGTGTTCAGAAAGAGAATACAGGCAGGAAAAGGAAGAAGATTAACTGGGGATGGAACAGGGACAGCCCCTACCTGCCCCACCCGGTGCTGCCAGCCCATGCGTTGTAGGCCAGCAGCGGCCAGGATGATGGCACTGAACTCCTGCAACTCGTCCAGCTTCCGAAGTCGCGTGTTGAGGTTTCCCCGCTGTGGGAAGATGCTAAGGACCACGAGCACTGGGCAGTCCCAAGCCTCACACCGCTCCCCCTGCCTGAGTCTCTCTATATCTAACATCTCTCCTTTGGTCTTCTGCTTACCTATTACAGCTAACATTTACTTCATTACACTTGAGCTACACACCAGACACTGGTAAAGTCCTTTATAGGGACTCACTGGGTGGCTCAGTTCATTAAGTGTCTGCCATTGGCTCAGGTCATAATCCCAGGGTTCTGGGATCGAGTCCTGAAATGGGCTCCTTGCTCAGCAGGGAGCCTGTTTCTCCCTCTCTCTGCTGCTCCCCCTGCTTGTGTGTGCGCTCGCTCGCTCTCTCTCTCTCTGGCAAATAAATAAAATAAATATATATAAAATAAATAAATAAAAAGAAAGTGCTTTACCTATGCCTATTTAATTTCCACAATCCAGTGAGGTAGGTGTTCTAATTATTTCCATTTTACAGATGAGGAAAATGATACAGAGAAGTTAACTTGACAAGGTTATAAGACCTCCGAGAAGCATTCCCTGACCCCCAAGTCTGTTACAGATGTTCCAGCTAGAAGCTTCCAGAGAATTCCCTACTTTGTGCATGGGAGGGCTTAACACATACTATTTTGAAAATTAGCTTTATAAAACACTCGATATGCTTAGAATATCAAAATACAGTAGAATATGAAATAAAAGGGAAGCACCCTCCTCCTCCCCCCCTTCCCAAGTAAATCACTGTTCAGTACCACTCTGTATTATCAATGCTCATTTGTTGTCAGAACAAAAATGTAAAACTCTATAAGCAAGGACAACGTTGGTCTTGCTCACCATTGTCCCCAGTGCCAGGCACTGGCCTGGGGCTAAGAAAGTATGAAAGGATTATGAATGGGTGGATGGATGGATGGATGGGTAGATGGATGACAGGGCAGACACTGGAGAACAGACACTCCATTGGCCCATGCCCACTTCCTCTGGAAGCTCCTTTTGCTCTCATGACTCCCTGGGTCCTCTGGACCCACCCTTCCTCCTTGACTACGGGCCCCTCCCTCATTTGAAAGGATACAATGCTCTTGAACTCCAGGTGTGGAAACTTTCTCTGCAGCTGGGCTGCTCTCCGCAGGGAGCTGGTTCCCACCACACTGCTCAGAGGGTTTAAAATGAGATTTAACCCGAGATTTCCTCCTCTTGCTCCCAGCCCTCCACCATCTGCGCATGTCCCACCAGGATGCTTATCCAGGCCCCACTCACCTCTTCTCTGGCAAGGTTTCTAGGGTTTTCCCAACAAATTTTGGGTGAAAGACAACAGCATCATAAGGGTTCTCTCGCCTGGAGACAGAGGGAAAGTCAAAGAATGAGGACGAGATCTCAGTGCAGGTCACTTCCAGGCTCTCTCCATAACCAACTAACTGGCATGTTCTCAATTTCCTGCCATGCCTGACACTCCTTGGTCCTAGAGGCACAGGGCAGAGTCCCAAAGGGAAAAGCAGAGCTTAACATGATGCCTCCCCCAACCCCATGCCCGACTTCACGGTTCTTACTTGCAGATGGCCCCGATGGTAAAGCCAGGAGGAAGCATGGTGGGCAGGTCCTTCAGGGAGTGAACGACCAGGTCCACTCTAGAGAGATGGAAGAGGGAGGCAAGGAGAAGGGGTCCCAGCAGCAGGCTCCCACCCCTCCTCCACCTATGCCCACCTCTACTTTAGTGGTGTGCTTCGAGCAGTTCAGGAAGCGGGCCTGCCCAAGATCTCGGGACCCTGAGCCCTGCACCCTCCCTTCTGTCCCCCTTCCCCAGCCAATCCTGCCTTCCAGGCAGCCAGATCGCTCAGAACCAGGACACTCCCCTTTTCCGAGGCCTGAGAAACCCACATATGAGCCTCCCTCTAGCCTATCCAAAGGTTGAAGCCCCATAGTCGAGCTGATAGCCAGGTGTGATGTGCACAAGGGTCCTAGCAAGAGACAGTAAGAACTGTCTTTCACTTACTCATTCTTCTCCAGCGCATGTTCCAGCTCCTTGGTAAACAGGCTCTTCTCTCCAATCTGCCAGTCAAAAAACAGCCTGAGGGGGGCGCCTGGGTGGCTCAGTCGGTTAAGTGGCTGCCTTCAGCTCGGGTCATGATCCTGGGGTCTTGGGATCGAGCCCCATGTTCGGCTCTCTGCTCAGGGAGGGAGTCAGCTTCTCCCTCTCCCTCTGTCCCTTCCACCCACTGTGCCCCCTCCCTCCCAGGCTCCTGTCTTTCAATTAAATAAACAAATCTTTAAAAATAAAAAATAAGGGGTGCTTGGGTAAGCTCAGTCGGTTTAGCCTCTGTCTTCCACTTGGATCATGGTTTTGGGGTTCTGGGACTAAGCGCTGCTTCTCCCTCTCCTCTGCCCTTCCCTTGTGCACATGCTCTCTTTGTCTCGCACTCTCTCAAATAAATAAATAAAATATTTAAAAACAATAATGAAAAAATAAAAAAAGAGCCCCAGAGTAAATCTCTTGGGGGAAGGAAAGAGGAGGGAGGGAAAAGGATTGGGGGGAATATGTTACCTTAGAGAGCGCAGTATCAAGAATCTTGTCCCCTGTGGTGGACATAGCAACTGAGGAGAGAACCAACCAGAAGCTCATTGATCAGTATTTCCTGAGCCCAGCACTGTGGATGCAGAGGCCCATATACCCCAACCCCTGCCCTCTAGGAATGTAATGAGCTAGGAAGAGGACTAAACACCCCAACAGAAAGACCCAAAGCAGAGGTGTTAAACGCCAGGCTGGCCCAGCAAGTCAGAGTTGGAAGTGTTCAGAGGAGGAAATGGCCCTCCAACTGGGGACAGCCAAGAATTCTCGGAGGCGGGGTGCCTGCGTGGCTCAATGGGTTAAGTGTCTGCCTTCAGCTCGGGTCATGATCTGGGGGTCCTGGGATGGAGCCCCACATCACGCTCCTTGCTCCGGGGCCTGCTTCTCCCCCTCCCTCTGCCTGCTGCTCCCTCTGCTTGTGCTGTCTCTCTGTTAAATAAATAAATAAAATCTTAAAAAAAAAAAAATTCTCAGAGGCAATGGGATAAAGCTTTGAGCCTAGGGAAAGCCAGAAATGCTGTGTTTGCCTCTCCGGGGGCAGAAGGGTTTCCTTCCCATTAGCTTCCACTCCTGTCCAGAAAACTCACCGATTTCAAACTGCAGACCTGGGTAGAAGGCTCTCAGCATTGCCACCACACTGTCTGTCTGTATGCGAGCCAGCTGGGGGCAAACATTCCAATTAGTCCTATCCTTCCCTGCCACTACCCAGAGCTCACACCCTCACTGGGTGAGGGACATACTGAAGGAGCCGGAATTCAGAAAGGGGTTTGAATGCCTACCTGGGAAGGAGAGGGGTCTGGTCTGGGAGCTCTCTGTACCCCGACCCTCTCTCCACAGAATGCAATATGCCATTCTCCATGGGATTTAAAACCCAGCCACCCCATTTATCTTCCATTTCCGAGGTCCTGGGAATTAACCCTCTGGGCCCCCCAGCTTGTGATACCGCCAGCACAGAACTCTTCCCACCAACTTCCTCTGCCCGGTAACTGTACTAACCTGGCTCTTTCGGGTACCCACACGAATCACTCTCATCTTTGGGCCGTTTTCTTCCTGCAGAAAAAAAAAAAAATCCCCAAGTCACAATCCCCTCTGTTCCTTGTGTTCTTCAACACCTTGTCCAAGAACCAGAATCACGGGGCCTGGAAGCAAAGGACCTCAGCCCCTGGCCTGCGGCCTGCTGAACCTTGGTGTGGGGAAATACTCCGTCACGGGTCCCTTTACCTTCCTCAGAACCTTCTGCCCTCCTCACGGATCCAAAGAAACACAGACCTGAGGGAAGCACCAGCAGGACCCACGGTTGCTGTTGCTTAATAACCGGACACTGAACCCTGAGGCCCATCCTGGCTAAGCCTGGGGGAGTGCTGCACACAGCCAGGTGGGTAAAGAGATAAGGTCCATCAGCCCGGCCACAGGGAGGGAGGCTCCCGCAGCAGACAGGGGCAGGGCAGCTGGGGCCGCCGAGACTGTGCGCTGAGTCACTGAGGACAAGTTCAGTATCCACAGCACAGCAGGCGCAGGTGTGTTGCCACTTTGATGGGAACAGCTACCCCACAGCTGCCACACCACGGATCCCATAATCCGGCTGGAACGCAACAGAAAGGATTGGGGTCAACAGATCTTACGGAGAGTCTTGCTTAGCCTCTTGGCAGGCTGACCTTGGCGCATCCTCTCCTCAGTATCTGTTTATCTATAAAATGAAAAGGTTTGGACCCTAGTATTCTCTGCCTCAGATGTTCTACAAGACTTAAAAGGCTAAGCTGCCTAACGTCCATTCACCTCGAGTGCGACCTCTGGTCACACCAACCGGAAATATTGGAACATCGCTGACCAAGCTAGGAACTCAAAGGGACACACCTCTTCTTCCTGCCAAGGCACCTGTGACAAAGGTGTTCAGTGCCATGCAGGTAGAACTGCGTGCCTCAGTCTGCAGTCCTATCTCTTTCTAGATCAGAGAGTAGCCACTGTACATAATGTCAACTTTCCCTATTCTGAGATCTTCATCCCATGGTGCTTTGCAGGCAAGCCTCTGGGCCCTCTGTTGTTGGAGGATGTGACAGCTGGCTGCTCCTGGACCCTAGTCTACAGCATTGCTATCAGTTCTCCCATAAATAAACTCTATGGACCCTGAGCCAGTCAGGTTAGGCCTGAAATGCTAAACATGGCCCCTAAAATTCTGGGCCACTGGGAGCCCACAGAGAGTAATCTAAGGTCCCAGAAACTGCTAGGTTGAAATAATCCCTTAACTGCATCGATTCTGCATGGCATATTTTATTCCATTAAAAAATATTTATTAAACCTGTATATGCCGGAACTATTACTTTTAATTTTCATGAAAACTCTTATCAGGTAGATAGGGCAGGTATCTCGGGGACCATGTTACAGGAGCAATTGAGAAGTGAAATGACTTGCCCAGAGTCACACAGCTAATAATGGGAAAAGAGCTGGAGCCAGAATCCAGATTTTCCTACTCCTCGTCCAGCGCTCAAGAAAGTCCGCAATGGCAAAAAATCCCTCTCCTCCCTGGCAAGCTGCACGTCGGGAGATAAGCAGCTGCCCCATCTCTTTCTTATCTCAGACTGGCAGTGGCCTCCACCCGCTTTAGTTGCATCTATACAAGCCCAGAGGTCCTGCTGCGAGCTAGGGAGAAGACTCAAGGGCGCCGCCCACCGCAGTAACCCAAAGGTGTGTCTCAGCTGGGGACCTTGAGAGTAGGCTGGGGCTGGGTGACCGCTAAAAGAGTAAAAAGGGAGAAGGCGCACTTCCAAGATGTTTGTGTGCAGTTGGGGGACTTGCGGGTACGCTCTCCTCTCGGGATCCAAACTGGAACAGATTCCCAAGGTGGCCGAATCCCGCCTCGGCCCTGTCTCGTTGTGAAAGGGTCCCGGGAATAGCACCTCGTATGGGGGAGAAGAACTTTCCTGGGCTGGGTCATTAAATCTAGGGCCGTGGATCCCAGGCACGGCGGAACCCCACCCAGATGCCCGCAGGGATGGGGGTTTCGTTCCAGACGATCCTTCCACTCTTAACCCCGCCCCCACCGCTCACCCAGTTCCCCTGTCCTTCCTAAGGGCACCCAGCTACTGGCCCTTTAAAAACTGTTTCGACCAAAAAATGACGGATAGTCGCTCCGACCAATAGACGACGGAGGGTGGCAACCTGGAGCCAATCGTTGGGCCGCCAGTCCGGAACGCCGAAGTTGCGAGAGTCCCCGGCTCAGTACTCACCGCCGTCGCGGCCCCGTTGCCGTTGCCAGACATGCCTGTGCTCGGGAGGTAGGTCCGGGGGGGTGCCGCCGAGGTCCCCCGGGAGCCGGGGGAGCCGGAGGGCCCGGCCAGCGAGCAGCGGGTGCACGCGGGTCCGAGCTCCTCCGGCAGCCTTAGACTCAGGGCTCTGCGTCACTTCCGGCACCCGCCCTCAGCCGGGAGGACCACCCTCGGGGCGGGAATTAGAACGGTTGCGACAGAGACGACCTTACCCACCTGTTACCGCCTCTGCTCCGTCAGGCTGGTGGGGACGGTGGGTTCCCGTCCGCCCCAGTCTTCCTACAATGAGACCCGGGCCTCACTGTTCATTTCTTTTACATACACCTCATTTTTGAATCAAGGATGCTGATGGTCAGTGACTAAGATTTGCTCCCCAGATTCACCCACAGAGCAAACTGTGCAGTCCCCCCGACCACCACCCAAAGGGATAGTCAAGCCAAAGTGAGCCCTGCCCGAAAGGAGAGGAGTATTAACCCTAAAATGCTGCGTTGAAAGTAACGCGTCCTTGAGCCCCGTCCACGCCCCTTCGGCAGGATTAGCCACCTCCAAACAAGAGGGTGCTCCAGAAAATTGGACCCCCGGAATGCTACAGCCTTCTCTCCTAGCTGTGGCACAACCAATGAGTGCAGCTTATGTGATGCTCCCCTGGTTCCGTTAAAACTTAGCTCCGCTACAACCCCGAAGTAGGCTAAACATTCCTACTTTTTAATTGAGGAAACTGGTTCAGAGATCAAAGACAAATAACTCAAGAGGGAGTGCCAACACTTTATTAATGTTAGTGGGAAAGGGTGTGTTAGGAAAAGTGCTTTATCCACTAACAGTATAATAACCATGTACTGAGCACCCGGGGGCTAAGCACTATCAAAAGAACTGGACACCCGATTGCTCCTTTGGCCTTCGTTAACAGCTGTACGAGGAAGATGTTCTCATTCCTGATGTACAGATGAAGAAACTGAGGCTCAGAGGAGGTAAGAGATGCTCTAAATCAAACTAGGATTCAAACTTGGGTCAGCTGACCCAAAGTCTCTATTTTTAGCCATGATAAATATAGTGTACTCTACCCCTTCTGAATGCTACCTAAAGCACAATGTCCAAGGTTACTTTCTTGGGCTAAGCAGCCCCATAGGAGCAGTTTTCCTTTTAAAAAAATGTTTTAAGTAGGTTCCATGCTGGGCTTGGAGCACAATGCAGGGCTTGAACTCACAACCCTGAAATCAAGATCTGAACCAAAACCAAGGGTTTGATGCTTAACCAACTGAGCCACTCAGGTGCCCCAGAGCAATTTTCTGACAGGCAGTGTAACACAAATTATAGGCAGACACCTAGCAACACAAACTTCAGTTGGCAACTTTGAAGAGGTTGGAAATAAATGTTTTAGTCAAGGGCAAAGGGCTCTTTATCCTGCTTATCATCTGGTACTAAATCCAGCAAGACACCAACCTACCGCTGGGAAGGCAGGCCTCAACTCCAGGATCCCCACCAGAGTCTGCCTCCTGCTTGAATATGTAATTGACACGAGAGCCACAGAAACCAGCCAGGCTGCAGAGCGGGTGCTGTTTTGGGTACCTTGGTCCAGGCTGCTCTTGGAGCAGAAAGGTATCAGGCCTTTTGCAGAGGTTCCTAAATCAAAGTCTACCAGGTGCCACAGGCTCCACCCACTACTGGAATGAGGTTTTGTCCAACACGGTCTTCAAGGAACTGTGCAGGAAAGGAAGCGGGGGTCCTCTAGAGCAGAGGAAAGGTACAGTTTGCACAGCTACGAATCACCCTGAAGTCCCCAGAATAAACCCTTCAACCCCCAAACTATTATATTCTTTTATTTATAGACTCTGGGAGCAAGGACCCAAGCACAGCCTGGTGCTCTTGGAGAGAGAATAAAGCAGCTATTGTTCATACTCAGAGGTCGCTGAGGTGCCCTCCCCCGCTGGTCTGGAATGATCCACACTGCTCGAAAAGTCAACAGGAGGAATGGCGGGCTGGCCAAAGAAGGAAGGAGAAAAAGAAAGTCCCCTTTACTCCTGAGGGCTATGGTGTTGGATCAGGGTGTAGTCCTGGGCACATGTGCCTGACTCCTGTGCAACAGCCCTGCCTCTGTCCCCCGAGTCTCCACTGCTGCACCCCCACTCTCACACCTCGCCCCCCCCAGCTGCTTAAGTGCCCCTCCTGGAGTGCATGAGCAGGTCCCGCTGCAGTCCAGCCTCCAGGCTTGCAGTCAGCCGGGCCGTGGGAGGGTCGGTCAGCAGAGTCCATTTGTTGAAAACACCTCGGCCAAAGTAGTCCGCGATCACAGAGAAGCTATCGTTGGAGCACTTGAGCTGCAGGGAAAGAGAGAAGAATCAGAACTGTAGGTCTCCCAGTCCTCAGTGAGAGAAGGAAACCAGCCGATGCTCCGGTGAGACTCAGGGAATGGGGCAGCTAACCACGCACTCACGCACACCTGGTGCTGGAACTGATCGTGCAGATCGCGTTTCTGTTCCTGGGCGCGGATCATATCCATGACCTTCCGGTTTTCAGGGAGGCAGGTGGGACAGTCGGCATCACTTTCCGAGTAACTCTCAAAGCAGTGTTGGTGGAAGGAGTGACCGCAGAGAAAGTGGACGGAGGGCAACTCCAAGGCACTGTTACAGATGCTGCACTTGGTCTTCTGGAAGATCTTCGGACTGCAGGCAAGGGAGACCAGAAGGGAGTGGCAAAGAGTGAGAGCAGAGCCGAGAGCCAGGAACAGAGAGAAGGTGGTTGGAGTCAACAAGGAGAGAGAGGTCCCTGGAAGGGACTGCGAGGCCCTGCCCTTGTCACCAACAGAGAGTCAAATAAGGACACCCTGCCTTGGGCCTGCAGTGAGTCTCAGCACACACCCTGCAAGGCCAGCTAACGCTTTCAGTTTTCACAACAACCACTAAACTGTCCTGCATATCTTTGTTTTTTTAAACTGCAGCATGGCTGACATAGGTCATGTTAGTTTCAGGTGTACAACACCGTGACTGACGAATCTGTGTCCTGCTGCGCCCACCACGAGGGTAGCTACTGTCTGTTACCACACAGCACTATTAGCACACCACTGGTCCTATTCCCTATGCTGTGCCTTTCATTCCTGAGACTTAGTCATTCCATAACTGGGCGCTTATAGTGGTCTTTCAGGTCTCTCCTCAGATGTGACCTTTCCGGTGAGGCCTTTCCTGGCCATCTCCTACAGGAGAACGTACACACGCTCTGCACCCTCCTCCCATTCCTGAACTCAATTCTTCCTTGGACCCCATCATCATCTAACATAATATTTTGCTTACTCAGTGTCTGTTTCTATCTTTACGTTGCAAGCGCCATACAGCAGGGCTTTTTGTCTGTGTTGTTAAGAACGGTGCTTGAGACATAACAGGGGCTCAGTAAATATTTGTGGAATGAAAAAACTCTTCTTCTCTAATAAATATTTTATAATGTTAAGGGCAGATTAAAACTTAAAAGTAGGAGATTAATATACAGTACAAATACTTATAATTATCCACTTCCTCTATCTTCTAAAGCCAAGTTTTCTTGTTTTTGTTTTTGTTTTTACCTTTGATGGCTTCCAACCACAACTTAGATGTGTTGTTAAGAAAAGTAAAACACAGACTCCTGGGGTGCCTGGGTGGCTCAGTTGGTTAAGCAACTGCCTTCAGCTCAGGTCATGACCCTGGAGTCCTGGAATTGAGTCCCGCATCTGGCTCCCAACTCCATGGGGAGTCTGCTTCTCCTTCTTACCTTCTCTGCGCTCATGCTCACTCGCTCTCTCTCCCTCAAATAAATAAATAAAATCTTAAAAACAAAATAAAACAAAACACAGACTCCTATAGAAAGAAAAGTACCTGCCACAAGTAACATTCTCCGAAGCCCAATAAATAATGATCTATGGGATAAACCCTTCTTTGGAATTCCTCCGTTAAGAAAGATCTCTAAGAATGAAATGTCTGAACACGCTCCATATAACCCTCTACGAAAAGTATTTAGTGACACCTGGTGAAGAACGAGGCCATTCCCTGGGCCTCTGCACGTATCCAGTTGCCAAGTACCTCGCCTTGAGCTCCTGGATCTCCTGGCGGATGCGGGTGGTCTCCTCTCGGTACCGCCGCACCCGGAGTTCATCCTGTGCGATCTGCTGGCTCTGTTTCTGCAGTTTTTGGACCAGGTAATCCCGGATGACAGACAGGGTGGCTGTGGAGTTGTGGGCCAGCGTCTGCACCACTGAGATTGGGTCGGGAAGGAAAGGAAACAATAAAGCACACAGCACCCTCTAGATGGAATGGAAGAGCCTCTGCCCGGAGCTGTCGGCGGCCCGCACCCCCCTCAGCCCCACTACCCTGTCCTCTCAAGCACCTAGTAGGGGCGGCATGAGGTTCTTGTTCTCAATGTGCTTGAGCACAGCGGCCACGTACTCCTTGCAGTCCTCCTCCTTCCGGGCGAAGTAGCTGAGTGCCTGCTCCCACAGGGAGGGCTCCTGCTCCCCATGGCGCTCGCACACGGCCACTACCTGCCGGTACTGCTCGTGCTGCATGTGGTAGTGCATAATCTGCTGGAACCTGGGGTGGGGGCAGGACACACTCAGCAGCCATCCCCGGACACGGGGACCCTTCCCCCTTCCTTGAACTTGGCCCACATCTTACAGCTTCCCCTGCTCGTAGAGGTAAAGGACCCCATCCTGGAAGTCGTGCATCTGGCAAAGGACCAGGGCCTTGTCAAAGACGTCACAAAAGCGGCCGCTCTTCAGCAGGGTGATGGCCTCTGCATGAAGCTTCTCTTTGACCTAGGGAAGGAGAAGCGTGCTGCTGGCCAGAGGGCAGAACCACAGGGTCTCCACGACAAGCCCAATCAACCACCTCTTCAACTGCCTCTTCACAGGGGACCACTCAGCCCCCCGGGGGGTGAGGTGTTATTGGTCTAAAGAAGGTGGCAAAAGGCCACCACAGAAGGTGGAAGAGGAGCACCACAGATCTGCCAGGCCTCACCTGGGGATCCTTCTCGTGGGCCCAGTTCTGCAGTCGCAGCTCCAGAAGCGTGTCATAGATGCCCTGCGGTGAGTCGGGCTGGACCTCACTCATGTGTTCCAGGAAAGCTTTCAGCTCTCGAGGGTTATTGGCAAAGATGGGGATGAACTCCTCAGAGTTGGCCTGGGGTAGGGAAGAGGGGGAGGGAGGAGGCCAAGTGAATGGGCATGGTCTCCTTGAGGCCCCCCCAGGTGATCCCTGATGTCCAAAAGCCATTCTCCCTGAGGTCTCACCCTGCAGCCTGGGGCCTCCCGATCGCCTCGACCTTCGAGGCTAGGCTGATAGTCTGTACAGAGCCCCTTCAGCAACTGGGTCGTCTGCTCTGGTATATGGTGCATGAGGATCTTGCCATAGCGTTTCATGTTGCTCTCAGCCTGCTCAAAAGGCAGCTTGCCGATATACCGGAGGGCTTCCTGATAATTCTGGAGAGAGGTAACAGGCAGAGGAAGCGCATGCTCCTGCCTCACCCACCAGGAAGCACTCTCATCTTTCCAAGAATGTCCTAGCAAAAGAACAGGTCTCTGTCTCACTTACCTTGATATCTTCTAACTGTATCTTTAAGTACCACTCGTGATGGGCATGGTTCTCAGCTAAGTAGAGGGCGTGGGAGTAGTAGCCCGCCTGCCGGAGGACCTTGATGGCTGTCTCCACATCGAAGTGGACTTCACTCTCACTCTTTGTCTGCCAGAGAGACATGAAACAGTCATTCACAGAAAGGGGGTTGGGAAACGGAGAGGAAACATGCATCTAAGACCAGATTCTTCTTCTTCTTTTCTTTCTTTTTTTTTTTTTTTTTTTTTAAGTAATCTCTAGACCTAATGTGGGGCTTGAACTCACAACCCAGAGGATCGAGAGTCACATGGCTCTACTGATTGAGCTAGGCAGGTGCTCCCAGATTCTTCAGATAACAATAAAGTCAAGGCCAGGTCTCTGGGAGACCAATAATAATAGTAAAGCAAATAAATAAAGCCCATTGTTTTAGAAAATTATGTCCTCTTCTCAGAAAGTCTCTAAGAGCCAAAGTCTTCCTCTGCCCCTACTATTTCAGGGACTCCTGTGGGGACCCAGGGGCCTCCCAATGTTAATTCCGAGCTTAGATACTACGGGAAGTCCAAGCATCAAAAAACAAGAGGGGAGCTGGGAGAGAACTAGCAGGAAAGGCTGTTCCTCTTCCCAGTTTATAGACCAGAGGATCCTGGTCCCCACATAAGGTCAGCTCCTTCCTCTCCCAACATCTGCTGAGGGGCAAGCCCTGGTAGCGTCACCTCATGCTCAGTGGGACCCTTAGGGACTCTCCCATTAACAACCCCACACCTTGATGAACTCCTCTAGCTTCGAGCTGTCCTTGAGCTTGGTATAGCAGTTGAGCAGCAGGGTGGTGTGGTCGGCATTGGCCAGGGACTGCCGGTGCAGGGTCTGCAGGTAGGCGGTCAGATTGTGGATGCGCTGGGCATCCAGAAACTTGCGGATCACATAGGACGGCTCCAACTTTCCAATGGTTCTGGAGAGACACGTGCATCACACAGTATCTGCATCAGTGTACTTTTCAACCTTTCATGTGCATAGGAATCACTTGCAGGTCTTAAAATGCAGATTCTGTTTCGAGAGGTCTGGGGTAAGGCCTGAGTCTGTATTTCTAACAAAGACTCAGATGATACCAATGCTCCTGGATTATGGACCATGTGAGAAAGCAAGGCTCCAGAGCACTGACTCTTTTTTTTTTTTTTTTTTACTTAATTTTTTATTTTTTCAGCATAACAGTATTCATTATTTTTGCACCACACCCAGTGCTCCATGCAATCCGTGCCCTCTACAATACCCACCAACCTCCCACCCCCCACCCCTTCAAAATTCTCAGATCGTTTTTCAGAGTCCATAGTCTCTCATGGTTCACCTCCCCTTCCAATTTCCCTCAACTCCCTTCTCCTCTCCATCTCCCCTTGTCCTCCATCAGAGCACTGACTCTTAAACTTGGCTGAAAACAGGAATTCTAGAAAGGTAGGGAAAGGAGCTAGACAGGGTCCCCAAGCCCCTTATTAGGGCAGAAAATCCCAAGAATTAGTACCAAGAGAAGAAACTGTGGAAGCCAAGAGATGAATATCCTTTTCTCTTAAAAAAATCAGATCAAAATACAATTTTTTTTTTTTTAACTAAGCTATATGCCCAACATGGGTCTTGAACTCATGACCCTGAGATCAAGAACTGAATGCTCTACCAACTGAGCCCCTGGCCGCTCCCAAAATGATATTAACAAAGGCCAGGCTGAAGTATAAAACAAGAGGTTCAACTTTAAAACTCATTGGCTCAACTGTATCTTGGTCATGTAATATTTAACCCTTTGCAATTAAGTGTACTATCTTCTCACCAAGGCCATCCCAGTTCCTGCAGAAGGAAAAGGTGGTTCCTGGTGAGTCTGCTCCCCTCACTGAAGCCCAGGTGTCAGCCTGTCTGGCTGCATGCAGAGCTATAGCCTAAAGCACCCCAGGACTGACCGGATATACTGCTGAACAGCCCCATCGTGGTTGCCCTTGCTGTAGAGATGGTCCCCATACTGCATGAAGATCTGGGCCAAGCCATCACTGTCCAGGTGCTGGCTCTTGGCCAGGTTGATGGCCATCTCAAATAGGTTCTTCTTAAATAGCATCTGGAAGGGGAGAGATTAAAAAATTGGTAGAAGCCATCCAGAGAAGACACCTTCCCACAATGCACCTACAATACACAAGCCAGACAGTCCCGGACTTCTGGCCGGCCTAGATCCCAGACAGGGGACGACCCCTCGGATACCCCCAAGACCAACATTGCCTTACCGCGCAAGTCTCTCGGCAGAAAGAGCGGACCCCGAGAATGCGCTCGGGCTCCTAGCCATTATCTTCCTCTAAGATCTCATCCCAGGTCATTTACCTTGTAATTCTGCCCTAAGGGACCTGGGTAAGGCTGTGCCCCAAAGGGAGGGAAACACCCTGGCCAAGGTGACTTGGGGAGCCTGTTCCTACAGCTGTGTCTGGGTGCTTGTGGCCAGCTCTGGGAACCTGGTGGCCTTGCCTCCAGTTTGGTCTGTGTGTCCTTCTCCTGCAGTGCGTGGACCCGCCCATCCCGCGTCAGCACGTACAGGGAGCCCCACTCAGCAAGCACATCCACTACATCCTCAAAGACAGCGCTATAGGCTATGAACTTGTTGCACAGGTCATAGATGTTGAGAATCTGCTTGTCGGAGCTCTGTGAGTCCCTACTGGTAAACTCCGACCTGTGTGGAAAAGAAAAAGCACCAGGTATTTCTAACCACTCTGTCTCAGCAACCCCTTACATCACAACTTTAGTGCTGCCCGTTCCACCCCCGACAGACCACCCTTCGGCCCCTCTAGCAGCACATTTCGTAAGTGCAGCATTGCACTGGCAGCTCTAGGAAGAGATCTTACCCTTCAGGATCCTATGATTAACATAAGCAATAGATTAAAAAACTTAGAATGTCCGAACACTCATTTGTTTAACATAATTAGCACCTGGTAAAAACGAGATGCTACACTTAGTGCTGAGTGAAAACGAACATTGACAGGGATCACTTCCCTCATGCAGAAGACCCTGCCGCCCCTTTCAGGTTGCTCAGGATAAAAATACCATGTCCTGCACACCCAGCCCTTTCCAATTTCTCTACTACTTATTTCCTTGTCCCTCCTCCCAATTTATATTGACAGAAGAATTAAAAAAAAAAAAAAAAAAAAAGGCAGTTCCAAATTCTCTGGAGCATTCTAGTGCACCAGGGCTGCTTGGCAAACATCTGTAGCAAAAATACTTTTTTCAGTAAAAACATTACAAGTGAATCTAGGTATAAGCATAATTTACATAAAACCAAAGTAGGAGACTGACAGGATGCAGGCATTAGGATTTTAAAATCATGTGAATTTGGGGAAACAAGGACAGCCCTACACCCTCTTCCTTCTCCCTGGAGTCCTTACTTGGGAGAAACCTTCCGGTCACGGGAGACAATGACAAGGTAGCCTCTAAACCAGTGAGCGATGAGTTTATGGCCCTCAAAGGCAAAGCAGGGCCCACGTTCATCAGGCTGGTACAAATAGACACATTCATCTCCAGCCACTATGAATTGCAGGTCCTGTGAAGGGTCACTTAGGGCTGAGCAGCGCAGGCCACAACCATGGGTGTCCAACTCCACACGAGGGTAATCCTTTCCAGAAACTATATAGGACTGTGAGAAGAAAGAAGTTAACAGGCTCCCTTTCAGGAGCGGGCATCTAAGCCTTCCCAAAGGTATTCCCAACTCCACACTGGCTCTCTCTCTAACTCACAGCACCCTAAGACTTTCTCTGGCTGTTTGTTTTGTCCATTAACCATCACCCATCTACTAAATATATAAGCTGGTGGGGGGGGGGGGGTGCGGCGCCTGGATGGCTCAGTCAGCTGAGCATCTGCCTTAGCTTAGGTCATGATCCCAGGGTCCTGGGATCGAGCCCCATGTTGCACTCCCTGCTCTGTGGGGTGCCTGCTTCTCCTTCTCCCTCTGCTCCTTCCACCCCACTCATGCTCCATGCTTGCGTATGTGCGCACTCTCTCTAATTCTCTAAATCTCTAAATCTAAGGTTTTGTTTAAGTAGAAAAAAAAAATATATATATATAGATATATATATATATATATATATATATATATGAGAAAGCAAGGACCACACTGCCTTCCTGTGTGTATACTATCACCACCTACTAATGGAATCCTGCCATTAGAAATACAATAATCTTGTACTGTTTTACCAAAAGATTATTCCTGAGAGTAGGCTGTTAGAAATAAGAAGAGCACCAGGAACCAGCAAAGTAAAGCAACTTGTTGAATGTCACTTAACAAGTTAGGAAGAAAATTCAGGTCTTTAACTATAAGCTCTAGCTCTTTTCCTAATTCTGACTCTTCCTCATCTCTCTTTTTTTTTTTTTTTTTTAATTTTATTTATTTATTTGTCAGAGAGAGAGAGGGAGAGAGAGCAAGCACAGGCAGACAGAATGGCAGGCAGAGGCAGAGGGAGAAGCAGGCTCCCTGATGAGCAAGGAGCCCGATGTGGGACTCGATCCCAGGACGCTGGGATCATGACCTGAGCCGAAGGCAGCTGCTTAACCAACTGAGCCACCCAGGCGTCCCTCTTCCTCATCTCTTAAATGAAGAAATAAAATATTAAGCAGAGCAAATGACTCAAGGCTACACGATGAAAAATTTAAGAATCCTACCTTTCTTGTCACTTCCTTACCCTAGGCCCCTGAGCAATGGAGAACCCTCCCCTGCCTGCCCCTAACTCATACCTGAACATTCTCAGTTGTCACAACAAACAAATGAGTGGTTTTTCCTGCTTGGCGAAAGGCCAGCCCAGTTACAGGATAGTTGCCCTTGTGCAGAATCTGGGTCTTGCTATGCCGGTCCCGGGTAATGTCTCCTTTGTTCAATGTAACACTGCCATCTGTGAAACCTGGAGGAGAGCAGAAAACAGCACTTCACTGAGACTGAAAAGATCAGGAAGCACAGAAAGGGAAAAAGACCATTTGAGGCACTTGTTGGAAGTGACAAACTTTCTTCTCATACCCAGCTTTCCCAGCGGTTAACATAAAAATCGGTACTCACGGACTCTTTTTCAAAGAACAAAACTGAATGCTTTCCCACTCCAAACTTTAATATCTCAAAGGCCTGAGTTCAGTACAAAATGATCTCATTAAAACAATGAAGACAAGGTGCAGAGCAACTCTGAAGAAAATCTGTAAAGAATCACGGAGCGTTACGTTTGCCTTCTGCTTACCGATGGCCATAAAGTTGAGATTTTCATGGACAGTCAAACAAGACACAACTGTCGGCTCTGTTCCTGGGATGGCAGGGAAGATTCGGGTGCAGAGTGGATTGCCACCATCTCTCTTCTCCAGGTTCCAGATCTTTACCTGTGAACACACCTCGGATGTGTGAATGCTAGTCCCCTCCAACAATCATTCTAGTCTTCTGGTCCTTTCCCACTTCCCTTCTAGGACTCACCAGGGGGTTGATGCCTTCTTCATCTTCACCAACAGATGCCAAAATATTGTGCTGCTTCAGTTGGTACAGGTGTGTCACCCGCAGTTTGTAGGCTTGGAAGCCTGTCAGCTGTAGGGAGCGAGGCAAGAACCAGATTTGGCCTTCCATATGTGCAAAATAGTCAAGGAGCCTCCTTTCCAAGGAGATATATTTAGACCAGAACCCAGATAACTACTAACATACATCCAACTCCTTAAATTTTTCAAGGATTTTCCCACATATCATCTCTGGAAAGTCCCTATCTTTAAAAAGGTGAAAAAGAAGGCCAGAGTTTAGTACCAACACTGTCAAGAAAAAAGCAACAAACTCTCACTTTCATTTGTCTCCTTGCCCACGATCTAGGCAGGGGAGGTAACGACATCTAACACGTTCATCTTGTAAAGCCTACTTGCATTCATCGTTCTGACTGATCTTAAAAATAACCTTGTCGTGGCGTGGCTGGCTCAGTTGGTTAAGCCACTGCCCTGGGCTCAGGCATGATCCCGGAGTCCCAGGATCCAGTCGGGCATCACGCTCCCAGCTCCACTGCGAGTCTGCCTCTCCCTCTGACCTCCCTTCTCATGATCTCTCTCTCTCTCTCTCTCTCTCTGAAGTGGATAAATAAAATCTTTTTTAAAAACGACCTTGCCAAGTTGGTATTTCATACCCTTTTCACAGATAAGTAAATTGAAGCCCAAGGAGGTTAAGTGACTTGCCCAGGATTGCTCAGTTGGTAACAAGTTAAGAGAATGGACTTCCTTCTTTCTTCCCTCAAGCCTCAGAAGGAGAACTGGGCACCCATCTAAAGGAAAGTGGCACGCAACACGAACCCCTATGCCCGACAGATTCCATCCCTGCTGGATCTCTTCAGGGATCTGGGAAGGGAACAGACAGCTCCAGAGGAAGGATATCTCCAAAGACTAGGCTCCCTCGGCCGGAGTCGCAGACAGTGATGCCGGGAGGGAGGCAGAGGAACTTGGAAGCAGCGGGTCCTGAGGCAGGTGCAGCCGCAGGAGCTGCCCCATCATTCCCTAGCGGCTCCTTCACCAGCTCCTTGTCGAAGAAAACGAAGCGCCGCCACTGCAGGTAAGCCGCCATCTTGGCCCAAGGTCTCCGCCTCTGGGAGAGAGGTCATGTGAGAGGCGCGCAAGGATCACGTGATAGGACCGCTTCCTGGAGCCAGACTGCACATGCGCCCTGAAGTCCAAGTGACAGCTTCCCCAGGCCGGTGAGTGGGGCCTGCGTGAGATAGGATTCCTAGCTGGTCACTCACTCGCTCCTCCCGTTGCTAATTTGTTGGCTCTATAGGTGCACTGGGTAAAATGCTTCTGAAGTGCTAGACCCTTCACCTCTTTGAGCATCAGGTTCCTCCATTATTGAATGCATGGACAACGAGGGATCAAGATGAGACATATGAGGGCGCCTGGGTGGCTCAGTCGGTTAAGCATCGACTATTGACTATTGATTTCCGCCCAGGTCTTGATATCAAGGTCGTGGAATCGACCCCCGGCTGGGGCTCTGGGCTCAGCGCAGTCTGCTTGAGATTCTCTCTCCCTCTTCTGCCCCTCACCCTGCACGCTCTCTTCCTCCCAAATAAATAAAATCTTGAAGGAAAAAAGGTGAGGAATGTCAGGCGCCTTGTGAATTGTAACCCACTGTGCTTAAGTGCATTATGTCCCGATCTCCCAGGGCTGTTTTGAGGCATAAATGAATGAAGGTATATGAAACTGGCTTTTCAGCTGCAGGAGCGGAGAACTAAAATTAGAAGTTTGCATCTGCCACCAGATACAGATTGCGAAACACAGAGTCTTACATTCGTTTTTGTGTCCCTCTGTTAGAGTCTGTGGCATGAAGTAGACACGTAGAATATGTTTCTTAACGAAACTAGGAAATACTCATGGTGCAGGAACTCTCAAGAACGTGGGCTTTCTTTCCCTTTCTATAGTGGGAGGGTATGGGACATAAGCCCAACACAGGGAAAATGCCTGGAAGGGTTAGCTCTGAGAGCCAAGTGATTTAACAAGTGGCAAGTGTCCAAGATATTCCATGGCCACCCACCATTTCCATCTCTGGCTAAACCAACTGTTCGCATGGAAAACTGTAGGTACACAGTTTGGTGTCACAAGGAGCTATGTACAGGAGTGACAGTCATTTTGAGATAATATGACGTGTGAAAAAGTGACCATGTGGTTAGTATTTGTGGAGTTTGCTTTGCACCCCTCTCCCCTACTGCTTTTTATTTCCAGACTATTTTACTCTTTGTTCCCACCAGGAGTTCCCAGAGAGTGGGGGCTGTGTTTTGTTTACCAGGAACCAGGCTTAACAGAGCTGGTAGATATTCGTCTGGTTGAAGAAATGAATGTGGATCATTTTCCCCTTACCCCCTCCTCTCCTCAGTCTGGTTGAGAAAAAAGGTAGTGCCCCATTTGCTAAAGGGATAAGTGAGAGGAAGAAACTGTCTAGTTCACATAGATTTCCTGACGTCCAGCTCGGATTTCTTTCCTCTGTCACAGTTTCAGGATCTGAACCCATAGGCAGAAGCACAAATGGGGAGTTGATTCTCTTCCATCTGTTGAGTATATTTTGTACCATTCCTTAAATTTTTTGGATATTGTGTGTATTTCATTTGTTAAGATTATGAATAATAGATGTTAAAAGAAGCAACGTGGCGAGTGCCTGGCTGGCTCAGTTGGTAGAGCATGTGGCTCTTGATCTTGGGGTCATCAGTTCAAGTCTGACATTGGACACAGAACTTACATTTTAAAAAAAAAAAAGGAGCAATGTGAGGATGTGAGGAGAGGGGGTGAAGGATGGTGAAAGAGGTAAAGGGGATTGTCTTTTTTTTTTTTTTTTTTTGAAGATATTATTTGACAGACAGAGATCACAAGTAGGCAGAGAGGCAGGCAGAGAGAGAGGAGGAGACAGGCTCCCTGCCGAGCAGAGAGCCCAATGTGGGGCTCGATCCCAGGACCCTGGGATCATGACCTGAGCCGAAGACAGAGGCTTTAACCCACTGAGCCACCCAGGTGCCCCTTGTCTTTTTTTTTAAGATTTTATTTTTGGGGGCGCCTGGGTGGCTCAGTGGGTTTAAGCCTCTGCCTTCGGCTCAGGTCATGGTCTCAGGGTCCTGGGATCAAGCCCCGCATCGCGGGTTCTCTGCTCTGCGGGGAGCCTGCTTCCCCCCTCCTCTCTGCCTACTTCTGCTCTGTCAAATAAATAAATAAAATCTTTTAAAAAAAGATTTTATTTTTGTTTAGAGAGAGAGCATGCAAACAGGGGAAGGAGCAGAGGGAGAGTCCCAAGAAGACTCTGGCCTGAGCGCTGTACCCGGCATGGAACACCATCCCGAGATCATGACCTGAGCCAAAAGTAAGAGCCAGACACTCAACAGACTGAACCACCCAAGTGCCTCAGGTAAAGGGGTTAAAATGTATTTATACAATACATATATAAGAATGTAATGTACAACATAGGGAATATAGTCAATAATATTATAAAAACTTTGTATAGCAACAGATGGTTAACTAGATTTACATGGTAACCATTTTGTAACGTATTTAAATATCAAATTGATAGGGTGTATACTTGAAACTAACACAATGTTGTATATCAATCATTTTTCAATAAAATAAAGAAGTAACGTGAATGCAGAGATGTGAACAGCAGAGGGGCATCTTTGTTCTTGACTTGGGTGCTCCCCTTACTGTCCAATGGCAGAGGCCCAGAGTCTTCCTATGATACCTGAACCTGGTAAAGCCTGTGTCCATTTGTTCCTATTTATGAGGGTACAAGGGTACGAAGGCAGGGATTCACAATCCATTGCACCTGTTCAGACTTACTGCCTTCCTTCCTTTCCTCTTTTTTTTTTAAGGTTTTATTTATTCATGAGACAGAGAGAGAGAGAGAGGCAGAGGGAGAAGCAGGCTCCCCAATGAGCAGGGAGCCAGATGAGGGACTGGATCCCAAGACCCCAGGATCATGAGCCGAAGGCAGATGCCCAACCATCTGAGCCACCCAGGTGCCCTCCTTTCTTCCTTTAGACAAACATGTATCAAGTACTCACTATTCCTGCAATTGTACTAACTGCCCAGAATGTAAATATGAACAAGACATGATTCTTGCCCTTTAGGGAGCTCAACCACCATGAGGGACAGACACAGAAAGGACAGGGATGCCTGGGTGGTTCAGTTGGTTAAGCATCTGCCTTTGGCTCAGGTTGTGATCCCAGGGTGCTGGGATCGAGCCCTGAGTCAAGTCAGGTTCCCTTGCTTGGCAGTGAGCCTGCTTCTCCCTCTCCCTCTTCCCGCTGCTCCCTCTGCTTGTGCTCTCTCATGCACACACTGTCAAATAAATAAATTAAAAAAAAATTTTTTAAAGAAAGGTCTGACAGTAACCAGTCCTTAATTTTATATAATGAATTATACCTAACAGGGTGGTTTCTCTTTTTATGGACTTTTCATAGCAACCATTTGCAGAAGTATCATTATCTCTGGTGGGAAACGGAGTCTCTGAGAGGTTCAAGTGACTCTCCCTGGGTGAGCACATCAAAGTTCTTCCGGTCCCTAACCTTTAATTAGACACTTTTCTGAAGTGTGAAGCTGGGCTATACTTGTCAGAACAGACACTAGAGGAGCACCTGGGTGGCTCGGTCATTAGGTGTCTGCCTTTGGCTTCGGTTGTGATCCTGGGGTCCTGGGATTGAGCCCTGCATCAGGCTCCCTGCTTGGCAGGAAGCCTGCTTCTCCCCCTCCCTCTGCCACTCCCCCTCCTTGTGTT
Organism: Lutra lutra; assembly: GCF_902655055.1. Classification (NCBI taxonomy): domain Eukaryota; kingdom Metazoa; phylum Chordata; class Mammalia; order Carnivora; family Mustelidae; genus Lutra; species Lutra lutra. Next base: position 15,076,090 of record NC_062287.1, on the reverse strand, counting down.
CCCTCTCTCTCCATCTCTCGGTCAAATAAATAAATAATTTTTTAAAAAGAACATAAACAAGGATTTATCTTTTTCTTATACTTGTCTAAGTCCAGGAACTTCAGTATAGTAAGGAAGATAAGCAGGCAAACTGCACAGAAAATGATGTACTAATTCAGTTATAGTTCTGCATATGGAGACCTTGAGGTCTGAATGGACTGAAGATAAAGAAGCAATTCAAGTCTTCAGCTTGAAATTAAACAGATCACAATTCAGAATCAAGGAGTGCCTAGCCATGGTCTCTTTTCCTCTTCAGCAAACTGCTGTCCGTGATGTACAGAACAGTTATATCCACTGGAGCAAAACAGGAATACTTCTTGTTCTGGCTGCAAGCTTTTATTTTCTATCAGTTTGTTTTGTTTTTTTCTCATCTGGCTCTCGGGGTAGAAACCATTTTCTGTAATACTGAAAGGTCTGGGTTTTTTCTCTCTTAGCCCGTATGAGGGCTAGCAGAAGTTTCCACTTTAGCAACAGGAAAGTCAATCTAAAATAAACTCAGAAGGACACCTGCATGGCTCAGCTGGTTGGGCGTCTGCCTTCAGCTCGGGTCATGATCCCAGGGTCCTGCGATCAAGTCCCACATGGGGGTTTCTGCTCACTGAGGAGCCTGCTTCTCTCTCTGCCTGCCACTCCCCCTGCTTGTGCTCTTTCCCTCTCCCTCTCTAACAAATAAATAAAATCTTAAAATATACTCAGAGGTCTCCACATACAGGAGAGTTCAGCTTCCAAAGCTACAGTGAAACAGGAGGAAGCAATTAGCTGATTATTGATTGTAAAAATCTGGCCCCCTAAAGAGAAAGGAAATTCCCCATGAACTTGGCAGAGCACTTAACCAAGCTTTTAACACTGCAGTAGTGCCTATTTTTAAGTTGTATTTCTCCCCACTAAGAACAGAAACAAGTAGTTAACTAATCTCTATTTGGTGCTTAGGGCGTCCCAAGCATTGTGCTAAGCACCTTACCCCCCTCTACATCAGCCCTGTCAGGCATGTACCAGCAGGTCGCTTTTTTTTTTTTAAACAATTTTTTTTTAAAGATTTTATTTATTTGACAGAGAGAGAGTGATCACAAGCAGGCAGAGAGGCAGGCAGAGAGAGAGAGAGGAGGAAGCAGGCTTCCCGCTGAGCAGAGAGCCCGATGTGGGGCTCGATCCCAGGACCCTGAGATCATGACCTGAGCTGAAGGCAGAGGCTTAACCCACTGAGCCACCCAGGCGCCCCCAAGCAGGTCACTTTTAAAGCTGTAGAAACTGAGGCTCAGGAAAGATGAGGTAGAACGTGGTGTTTACAGGCAAATCCAGGTCTGTCCAACTCTAAAGCCCCATATTCTGGGTGCTCGATTTATTTTTTTTTTAAAGCCAATTCCATAAATTTGTTCAAAATTCTGAGCAATTCTCTATGCAGTCGTGAAATGACAGAATTCAAGAAAACTGGAAGTCTTGTTTTCTCCTGACACATAATCGTCCCCATCTCAATGCAACCTGTGAAATGTTCCCAATCTTTTGCCTTCTCTTCCACACCTCCCATCCTATTCAAATTCATAATACCAGGACCACAGAAACACATCAGTATTCTTGCTAGTGTGTAAAGATACAGGCACTGTCTTTCACTGCTGTTGGGAGCAGAGATGATAAATCTTTCTGGAGGGCAACTTGGCACAATATATCAAATGCCTAAAGAGGAATTTAAGCCTGCATAATCACTTCTAGGAATTTATCCTAAGTAGATTATAAGGGGTAGATCTGAATAAAGATTTGTCAATAAGTGTCTATTGCAATTTTATAACAGCAGAAAAAAAGAAACAACCTAATTGTCAAATAGTAATCTTGATAAATACATTATTGTAGTTCTTCATGCTGCAATTCTATAGATAGCCACTGAAAATTCTGTAGAGAAAAAATGACATAGGAAAATGTTCTCAGTAAATTAAATGAAAAACAGTCACAAAATATTATTTCCATTAAAGTTTAAAGTGTGTGTGTGGATATACAACATAATGCTGAAAGTATTTAATTTAGAAAATTCAATTGTGGGTGGTTTTTATTTTATTCTTTCTTTTTCATGTTCTTCCAGTTTTTTTCAGTAACCATATTTTTGTAATTCTAAAACCACTGGTGAAGAAGTAGGAAAAAACTCATCTGGTGCAGCATCTCCTGATAAAAGTAAGTTTTCCCCTGCTTAAGGTTTCCAGCAAAAATCAAACCCTTTAGTTTTGTTTTCTTTCTTGAGAGAGAGAGAGAGACCAAGAAAGAGAGAGCAGCAGTGCTGGGGAGGGAGGGAAGGGGGAGGGAGGGGTAAGAGTGTGGCACAGAGGGAGAGAGAGAATCTTAAACAGGCTCCATGCTCAGCGTGGAGCCTGATGCAGGGCTTGATCTCATGACCCTGAGATCATGATCTGAACTGAAATTAAGAGTTGGATGCTTGACCGACTACGCCACCCAAGCGCCCCAAGTCTTCTAGTCTTTTGTGCAACACATATAAAATATTTTTAATTTTTATTTTTTTAAAAGGTTTTATTTATTTGACAGATCACAAGCAGGCAGAGAGACAGGCACAGAGAGAGAGGGGGAAGCAGGCTCCCTGCTGAGCAGAGAGCCCAATGCAGGGCTCAATCCCAGGACCCTGAGATCATGACCTGAGCTGAAGGCAGAGGCTTAACCCACTGAGCCACCCAGGCACCCTATTTTTTTTTTTTTTAAGATTTTATTTATTTATTTGACAGACAGAGATCACAAGTAGGCTGAGAGGCAGGCAGAGAGAGAGAGAGAGGAGGAAGCAGGCTCCCCGCTGAGCAGAGAGCCCGATGTGGGCAGGATCCTGGGATCATGACCCGAGCCAAAGGCAGAGGCCTTAACCCACTGAGCCACCCAGGCGCCCCAAGGCACCCTATTTTTAAAATTTTTATTGAAGTACAACATATACATGGAAAAGCGTACATAAAGCAGCCCATTAAATTTTCACAAAGCCATTGCAAACAGCACTGCCAGGACCCCAAGAAACCTGTTATGCCCTCTTCTAAACACTACCACCCCACAAAATGAGAACCATCTCCACTTATATCACCATAGCTTAGTTTTGCCTGGTTTTAAACTTTATATCTAAAGTGAAATTGGGGGCTCCTGTCTTCTGTCAGTTTGGTGTATGTTCTGCAAGGTGGCAACTTGTGGGTTTCTGCTCAGCGTGGGGGAAGGGATGTAGTCCTCAAATGTTATTAACAAGTTATTCTAAACAAGAACTAGTGAATTCGGCTGCTTTGGTCAATCTAAATTAAATTGGTGTTTTAAATTAAATCAGGTGTTTTACTTTTAAACGTTCCCACTGTTTTACGACATGTCCTTGTGAAACACTTCTCCCCTCTGTTCAGAGGACAAAATAGGTGACTCCCCAGAGGACTTGCACCTGCTACATCTCCGAAGGGGCAAATTCCCAGGTCGAAAACCATCACTGCAGCAAACCTGTGCTTCCACCAAGGATATGCTGGGGATGGGAGCTCAGGAGCAGGGCACACTAATCTTTCTGCTTTCCCAATTTGCAGCCATTCAATAGGTTTTTAGTAAGTGCATTGAAACCATAAACCTATTTGTTTCCCAACAGACTGTGACTTCCAAAAGCAAAGACACGGTCATCCCCATCTGTGGGATCCCATACTGGGTACTGTGCTTATATGCGACAAAGGCCCAGTAAATCTTAAAAATGCAAAATCTGTTTAAAACAGATGGAAAGAAGGGCACCTGGGTGGCTAAGCTGGTTAAGCGTCTGCCTTTTGCTCAGGTCATAATCCTGGAGTCCCAGTATTGAGTCCCACATCGGGCTCTGCTCCCTCTGCTCTTCATCCTGCTTGTGCTCTCTCTAGCTCTAAAATTTAGGTAAATAAAATCTTTTAAAATAAATAAATAAACATTTAAAAAAGAAAGAAATGTCCTACATAGCTACCCAAAAGTATAGTCAGTCATACAGATACAAAATCTTTCTTAGTGAGACTGAAATGACAACGTATGTATCCATCACTGTGGCTAACCAACCCCCATGCTGTGGAATGTTCTACAGCAGTAAACCATGAGGTGAATCTTTACAAACAGATATGGAAAATCCTCACGATTTGTTCTTAGTTACAAAAAAAGAAGAAAAAAGCAGGTTGCAAACAATCTAATTCTATAACATTCTATCATTAAAAAAACGCAAAAGCCACATCTTTCAAGATACCTATGGAAGTAAATGCACAGAAGAGGCCTGGAACATTACACACCACACTGATAACAGCAGATAGCTCCAGAGATGAGGTTGAGGATGGTATAAAAGGGATTTATTCCTCCTTGTTTCTACCAAGGTCTCCATATGAAGACTGAACAACCCACAAATTTTTAAAAAATCGACTTCTCCCTGGTACTGCCAGTTGGTTTATCTTCTAAGCATAGAAACCTGACTCCTCTGTCCCCCTTAGCATCATGAAAAATGTAGGGAAAAAACAGGTAAGAGTTCCTTAAACAAGCCATGGAAGTTACGGCCAGAGCCTTTAAGGAGACTTCTGTGAAGGGAGCCCTGGAGTCGATTTCAGGAGAGGGAGGAAACAGGAGATCCATTTTCCACATTTAAGAAATTTGAGCTCAAAAAAAAAAAAAAAAAGAAAGAAAGAAAGAAATTTGAGCTCATGTCAATAAAACGGGGGGGCGGGGCGCTTTCCAAGGACTGTGCACACTTCCATGGGGCTGTAAAAATACAGAGGAGGGAGGGAGAAGCGCCAAAAACCTGTCTGAGGTACTTTAATTCGGACAGAAGCAGGGAAAGAGAAGGGAAGCCACCTAAGATTTAATGGAATGAAAACATGAGGTGGTGCCTTTACGCCCAATTACAGCCTCAGCGTTTTGCATTCTGAAATATTCCGTTTCATAAAAATGGAGCTTAGAGTAAGGAGTCCAGGCCAAAGTCTGCCACTGATAACAAGCGTCATCTCCGTCCCGCTAGCGAACATCATCTCTTCTGGTGGCTTTAGTGTCATCGGTGAAACGGGGCGGGGTGAACTAAGCCTGTAGCGCAGCCATTCTGATTTCTATCCAAAGCCTAGAGCAGTTCAATACCAACCAGCAAGCGAGCGCCTCTTCCGCGTGGCTACAGAGGGGATGCGGGTCACTCCCACTCCTCGGCCGGGTCTCCCCAGGTGACCGGAGGAAGGGGGCCGACTGCGGGACTGTCCGTGCGCCCACTCGCACCGGCCTCGGGTCATTCCCGACCCCGGCAGTCGGGTACCCAGCGCCGAGGCCGGAAAGGTCCGGGAGCGCACGGGGGCGGGCGCCGGGCCCCGTGACGTGGTCCAATCCCCAGCCGGCGTCGGCGGTTTTTCCCCCAACTGGCGGACTGGCCCCTCGGCGGCCTCCAGAGGCCCCAGCCGGCGACGGAGGAGGGGGCGGGCGTAGGACGTGGCCCAATGGGAGCGCGCGCCGGGGCGGTGGGGGCGGGGCCGGGCTCCCGGCGCAGGGCCGGGCCGCGGAGGCTCCAATGAGCGCGCGCCGCGTCCGGGGCCGGCTGGTGCGCGAGACGCCGCCGAGAGATTGGTGGCTAATGTAACAGTTTGCAAACCGAGGGGAGTTGTGAAGGGCGCGGGTTTGGGGGCGCGCTGCCGGCCTCGTGGGTACGTCCGCCGTCGCGTTTGTCCCAGAGCTGGGACCGCAGGAGCGCAGGCAAGCGGTGGGGGGTGGGGTGGGGATGGCGATGGGAGCGGGCCGCCCCTCCGGGAGGAGGCAACGTGCTAGCTCCGGGGGCGGGTCGGTAGCGGGAGCGAGGGCCGCACAGACGCCGGTGCGCTTGGCTCCGAAGCTCGGTCCTTGGGGCGCCCCCAAGTCTTAGAGGTGGGCCGGGCCGCGTTTCCAGGAGTGGGAGCCGCCGCCTTCGCCAGGTGAAGCTAAGGTGAACTCGGGGGACTCGGTCCCCGCCCGGCGAAGAATCTTAGCGCTCCTGGCACGGCGTCTGTGTAGGCAGCGGGGTTGGGATGGAGAACGGGGGGCGGGGCGGGACACCCCAAAGGGATACCGAGAAGGAGACAGGCCCTTCTAACATCCCAGCCTCTTCCAACGTCACCACCTCTCAGTTCCCGTCCAGGCCCTGCCTGGCTTTCCCCAGCCAGCGGGGGAGCTCCAGGTGTAGAGAGGTAGTTGAGCCCTGGGCGGAGATCCCTGGTCTCCCCGAAGGTGTCTGACAGCAGGGGCAGGGCTAGGGTGAGCCGGTTATAGCCTATGCAGTGGACGGAAGGTTCTGGTCTCCTTTCTGCCGTCCTGGTACCTTCCTTGTGTAGGGATGTACTGGATGGAGCCCAGGACCCTTTGTGTGGTTAGAGTCCCGGGTCATTATCAGAAGGGAGAGGAGGGGGATGTAGGCTACTCAGCCCCGGGTAGACTGTGCAGTATGAATCTTAAAGCTTCTCTGTTCTGGGATGAGGTACTGTCTTCTTCACACAGGGCATCCGGTTACAAGTGTTGTTTTTCTCCTCCCTCAGAGGCACAATGGCAGCCACCATCAGGAGGCAGAGGCCGCGGAGGCTAGCCTGTTGGGCTGTGATGGCTGTGCTCTTGGCCGACCTGTTGGCACTGAGTGGTGTGTACCCCAGGAGCAGGCTCAGAAGAAGAATAAATGAGTGAATGATGAATGATCCATGGTGGGAGGGGAGCTTCTGGTTGGAAGCCTCTGGACTGGAGTTGCTGAATTCAGTCCTTTATCTTTTCACTTTTTTACCTTTTCTGTGGAGAGAGGTGTCCTTTGGTTAGAGGGGACTCAAGAATGTGGGGGAAGAGGGGCGAATTGACAAATCTGTTTCCTTTGCAGACACACTGGCTGTGATGTCTGTAGACCTGGGCAGCGAGTCGATGAAGGTGGCCATCGTCAAACCCGGAGTGCCCATGGAAATTGTCTTGAACAAGTGAGGGCCATCCCAGTGTCCGGGGTGGGGAAAGAGGGGGGTCTGTGCTCCAAGCCAGTGTGTATGCTTCCTAGGGCCCCCAACAGTCCAGTGTCTGAGTGGTTGTATTTGGGGTGTTGGGGCTCCTGAGTCCACACCCTGCTATAGGCACCTGGGCCCTGCGTCTCCTCTCTTCAGGGAATCCAGGAGGAAAACCCCAGTGACTGTGACCCTGAAAGAAAATGAAAGATTCTTTGGAGACAGTGCAGCAAGCATGGTGAGCTTAGCAGCCCACCCCTTCCCAGAGTGGTGGGCAGAGGGGAGGAGATGACAGATGCCAGAGCCTGAGCCCTTATCGACCTCTGATGTGAGAGGTAGGTGATGGTGGGCTCGGGAGCCTCATACTCTATTCCTTTTTTACCTCCTCTCAGGCCATCAAGAATCCAAAGGCGACACTGCGTTACTTCCAGCACCTCCTGGGGAAGCAGGAGGGAAACCCCCACGTGGCCCTTTACAGAGCTCGTTTTCCAGAGCATGAGCTAGGCTTCGACCCACAGAGGCAGACCGTGCACTTCCAGATCAGCCCGTGAGTGCTCTGCTGGGGACGGCGGGCTCAGCAGGGCCGATGGGCTCCTCTAGTGCTCACAGTTGTCTTGGCCTTAATGTCTGGCTGTCCTTGCCTCTAACTACCCACTTTCCCCCAGGCAGCTACAGTTCTCGCCTGAAGAGGTACTTGGCATGGTTCTCAACTACTCCCGTTCTCTGGCTGAGGATTTTGCTGGTGAGTAGCTAAGGTGGGGCCGGTGGTGGCCAGGTTCCCTAGAGTCTCCTAGCAGGGCAGCTTCGCCTCCCAGGGAACCTTGAGCAGTGTTAGAAGATATCTTCACTTTGGTTATCTGGGGAGCTGCTCCTGGCATCTGCTGGGCCGGGGACGCTGCCAAACGTCCTACAATGCGCAGGACAGTCGCACAGAGCAGAGAGTTATTTGGCCCAAAATGCCAATAACGCCAACACTAGGAAAGTGTCCTCCAAGGCATGGAGCTGGTGGGAGCCCCGTTCTGTTGTCCTCTGTAGAGCAGCCCATCAAAGACGCGGTGATCACGGTGCCGGCCTTCTTCAATCAGGCTGAGCGCCGGGCCGTGCTGCAGGCCGCACGCATGGCCGGCCTCAAAGTGCTCCAGCTCATCAATGACAACACCGCCACGGCCCTCAGCTATGGGGTCTTCCGCCGGAAAGATATCAACACCACCGCCCAGGTGAGCCAGGGAGGAACTTCCGGCCAGAGGGTGGCTGGTTCTGAGGATGGAGGCCACTCGGCGTGTTTGGCATCTTGTGTGCATGGCTGGCCTTTGCCAGGATGCAGCAAGAGAATGGCCCTCTCGGACACTATCGGAGCTTTTCAGCCTCAAGCGGAGAGTGGGTGTAGCGGCTGGAGTTAGGTGAGGTTCCCGAGACCGTTGTCTTGGTGTCTCTGCAGAACGTCATGTTCTACGACATGGGCTCTGGCAGCACTGTGTGCACCATCGTGACCTACCAGACAGTGAAGACCAAGGAGGCGGGGATGCAGCCGCAGCTGCAGGTCCGGGGTGTGGGGTAAGTCGGTGCTGGGCTCACTGAGACACCCTCGGGTTGGGGCTTCTCAGAGTGGCAGCCGCCTCATTTTCCTGCACGAATTCTCTCCTGAAGTATTGACCTTCACGGGGTACCTCTTGGAAGAACCAGGGGAAGATGGGGCGGGAGGAGGACGGTTTGGGAATTTTGAAAGGAAGGGACCTTCCTGAGCGGCTTCTAAGGAAACCCATAGACCACATGCAGTCATTTCACCGTTCTTGTCTTTTCTGGCGTACTTGTTGACAACATTGTCTTCTCTTTCAAACCCATTCCTTTCTGGCCAGCTCTCCTGCCAGCGCTTGAGTCCAGGCTACCATCATCTCTGACCTGCAGGGTTAGGAAAGGTCTCCTTGCCTCCAGTGCGGCCTTCTTCCAGTTTTTTCTCCACATTGCAGCCAGAGGGTTCTTTTCAAAATGCTGACCTGATTATAATCTGTTTCTTTAAAAAAAAAAAGCCTCATACCTTTTACATTAGCCTGTGGGAGCCCTGGCTCCTCCCACTTGTCTCTACCCAGAGCCCCTTGCTCTTTGAGCACCAGCCTTGCCTGCTCTCCTTGGGAACGTACTGGGCTGGCTCCCACTGTGCGTCCTTTTGGGTACTGTTCCCCATCTCTCCAGTTTTCCCTTTTCTTCACCTCGTTACCTCCACTCATCCTTCAGATTGCAGCTCAATTATCACATCTCCACAGAACCTCCCCTGGCATCAAGTAGGCAACACTTCCCTTTTCCGTCTTCTGACACTGTTGCTTCTCGGTCCCTCATAACTCACGGGGTGGTACATGCTTCACGTTCGTGTGTTTGTTCAGTGCTAGATTGTAAACTCCTTGGCCGCAGGGACCCTGGCTTTTTTCTCTCAGCCGCATGCCCTGAGACCAGCACATACTTGACACCCAGTAAACATAGCGGACTGGAGGAGGAGGCGAACTGTCACTGAGGTGTCAGCCACGTACGTGGAACAAGAGTCAGCGACCGTGTGTATTCCTCACACTTTTCTCTCACTGTTTCCTGAACAGATTTGACCGTACCCTGGGGGGCCTGGAGATGGAGCTCCGGCTGCGTGAGCACCTGGCTAAGCTTTTCAATGAACAGCGCAAGGGCCAAAGAGCAAAGGACGTGCGGGAGAACCCCCGTGCGATGGCCAAGCTGCTGCGGGAGGCGAATCGACTCAAAACCGTCCTGAGTGCCAACGCTGATCACATGGCACAGGTGCCTGCACGTGGCTACTTGAGGGACAATATTCCCCGCCCGAGGGGAGAGGACCCCAGCCTCCCGAGCTAGGCCGCTGGCGTGTGGTGTGGCCCATCCCTTCTTCCTCAACCTCTTGCTGTCCCCTCAAAGTCCCAGTCCCTCGGTTTCTAGCCTGCCCAGCCAGAGGAGGACCTGGGTGGGAACTCTGACATGCCTCATCTTCCCCCAGATCGAGGGCCTGATGGACGATGTGGACTTCAAAGCGAAAGTGACCCGAGTGGAGTTTGAAGAGCTCTGTGCAGACTTATTTGAGCGAGTACCTGGGCCCGTACAGCAGGCCCTCCAGAGCGCCGAGATGAATTTGGTGAGGGGGAGTCAGGCGTGGGCCTGGGGTGGAGAAGCGGGTGGGAGAGAGGGTGACAGGTTGGCGGGCAAGAGTGGGCAGGAGTGTTAAGGAACAAGTCAGCGCTGAGGAGGAGGGCTAAGACCCAGCTGTTGTGTGTCCCATTCTTTCTCTGCAGGATGAGATCGAGCAGGTGATCCTGGTTGGCGGGGCCACTCGGGTCCCTAAAGTTCAGGAGGTGCTGCTGAAGGCTGTGGGCAAGTGAGTGTGGGGTTTGAGGCAGTGGGGCTGGGGCTCCAGGGCTGGGCGGCTGCAGGGCTGAGGAGAGGGCGGCCAGGGTGGCTGCTCCAGAGATGACGCGCTGAAGCCCGGGACTTCCACAGGGAGGAACTAGGGAAGAACATCAACGCAGACGAAGCAGCTGCCATGGGGGCCGTGTATCAGGCAGCCGCGCTCAGCAAAGCCTTCAAGGTGAAGCCATTTGTAGTCCGAGATGCGGTCCTCTACCCCATCCTGGTGAGTGGGCCCGTCTGATCGGGTGACAAGCTCCCTTTACCTCACTGAGCACGCTCCCTCTGTCTTGCTCTAGCCTGTCCCCTTGTTTCTCTGCCCGCTGACATTCTCTGCGTACCCTTACCCCCGACGTGCTCCCGCTCTCCAGTGTGCCTCCTCTCTGCCTGCTGTGTAGGTGGAATTCACGAGGGAGGTGGAAGAGGAGCCTGGGGTTCGCAGCCTGAAGCACAATAAGCGTGTTCTCTTCTCCCGAATGGGGCCCTACCCTCAACGCAAAGTCATCACCTTTAACCGCTACAACCACGACTTCAACTTTCACATCAACTATGGCGACCTGGGCTTCCTGGGGTCCGAGGATCTTCGGTGAGGGAGGTGGTCAGGATGGGAGGGAGGATCTGGGGCCACAGGGCTGAGGCGGGCAGCAGGCTGTGCGGTCAGGGTTGGGGTGAGCATCTTCTGGGAGGAAAGGGGAGATATTTCATGCTGGGAAGCTACATAATCTAGAGCTGGAGGAGGCAGGCTGGGTGAGCTCCCTGGAATGGCTCTCGTCCCCCAACCAGGGTCTTCGGCTCCCAGAATTTGACCACGGTGAAGCTAAAAGGTGTGGGTGAGAGCTTCAAGAAGTATCCCGACCACGAGTCCAAGGGCATCAAGGCTCACTTCAACCTGGATGAGAGCGGCGTGCTCAGCCTCATCAGGGTGAGAGCAGAAGGAGGCCCTGGGTACAGGCCAAGGGCCCAGGTCCCACCAGCCTTCCCAGAGTGGTTCCTCCACATGGTATTAGAACATAAGAAACAAGAAGAGTTTGGGAAATGGGAAAGTCTTGCCTCTAAACACAGTTAACCAGGGATCTGCTGTGGTGTTTTCAGGGTCTATGAGTGCTTGTGAGTGTTGTAAAGTTCAGGACCTATAGATGGCTAAGTAAGTCATTCTCAAAGAGTAGGTCTGGGGTTAATATCTTTTAAAACACACTGTGGGGGGACGCTTGGGTGGCTCAGTTGGTTAAGCAGCTGCCTTCGGCTCAGGTCATCATCCCAGCGTCCTGGGATCGAGTCCCGCATCGGCTCCTTGCTCGTCAGGGAACCTGCTTCTCCCTCTGCCTCTGCCTGACATTCTGTCTGCCTGTGCTTGCTCTTGCTGACAAATAAATAAATAAAATCTTTAAAAAAAAAAAAAAAAAAACACACGGTGGGAAATAATGGTCCATTCTGTTGTCGAGTAGAGAAGTGCAGGGCTCAGGGGAAAGGAGCTAGGAGTCTGTCTTCAGAGGGCCCATAATCAAAGGGGGCAGAGGTGACTTGGCTCAGGAGCCGGTAGAAGGAGGCTGCTGAGGGACTAGGCCAGCACTGTAAGTCACCCGGATGCGCGTGAGTAGATGCCCACAGTGACAGGATATTTCCGGGGGAAAGGTGGCTTAGCGTGTGTGTTTCTTCACCCTGTTTTCAGGTGGAGTCTGTGTTTGAGACCCTGGTGGAGGACAGCCCCGAGGAGGAATCCACCCTGACCAGTAAGATGAGTGTGTGCGTGTGTGCACACGTGTGTGTGAGGGAGGCGGTGCTTGTATGCGTTGGGGGAGGGCAGGCCTTGCCCTTGGGTGAGGTGGCGTCACTGCTGTGGCCCTTTTGAGTTTTGGGGCTTTCTTCCTCACAGAACTCGGCAACACCATCTCTAGCCTGTTTGGAGGGGGCACAACGGCAGACACTAAAGAGAACGGTACAGACGCGGTCCAGGTGAGGCCAACATGGAGCCAGGGGAGCTCGGGGGAGGGAGCATGTGCCCGAGGAGTGGCAGCGGAGGCAGGGATTGGGGTGGGCTTTCCTGCTGCCTGGGACTGGCTAGACTACCCCTTCCCCAGCCCAGTGAACCATACTATCCTCTGGACTCCAGGCGACCCCTGTGCTCGGAATCCAGGGCACATTCCCCTCCTCTCCAAGCCCTTGTCCTTTGTCCGACTAGGCCACCGTTGCCATCCAGTCGTCTGTCTGCCCCCACGCTGTGCGGGCAGCCGTAAGCCTGGGGGATGTGGCATGGCTGGGCTTTAGGCTCTGCTACAGTGACAGTTTCCTGCGGGGGGGGGGGCGTCTGTGATTGTTCCCCAGGAGGAGGAGGAAAGCCCTGCTGAGGGGAGCAAGGATGAACCTGGGGAGCAGGCAGAGCTCAAGGAGGAGGCTGAGGCTCTCGCGGAGGACATTTCTCAGCCCCCACCCGCTGAGCCCAAGGAGGATGCAGCCCCTGAGGAAGAAAAGGCTGCAGAAAAAGAAAATGAGGAAAAGTCTGAGGCCCAGGTGAGCTGCAGGCGCCGAATAAGGCCAGGGTGGCCCCAGGGGCTAAGGGAATAGATGCCTGCCTTGTTGCTTGTCCCCAGAGCCCTGCCTGTGAAGAATAGAAGGGCCTAAGCTTTTCCTGATATGCTCCTCTCTTTCCCCACTAGAAGCCAAGTGAGAAAAAGGAAACAGGGTCTGAGGGCGTTCCTCCAGCCCCAGAGGAAGAAAAGAAGCAGAAGCCTGCCCGGAAGCAGAGAATGGTAGAGGAGATTGGGGTGGAGCTGGTGGTCCTGGACCTGCCTGACTTACCTGAGGAAGAGCTGGCCCGCTCAGCGAAAAAGTGAGTAGAAATTCTGTGTGTGTGTGTGTGTGTGTGTGTGTGTGTGTGTGTGTGTGTGTGTGTGTGTGTGTGTGTGTGTAGGGTGTGTGTGTGTAGGGTGTGTGTGTGTAGGGTGTGTGTAGTGTGGGCAGGGTATGGAATCTCTCCCCTGGGAAGGAGAACTGTCTGACCCAGGGTCCGAGTTCAACATGCTCTCTTCTTCATACTTGATTCTTTTTTGTCTCACAGACTCCAAGACTTGACACTCCGAGACCTAGAGAAGCAGGAACGGGAAAAAGCTGCCAACAGCTTGGAAGCTTTTATCTTTGAGACCCAGGTTGGTAGGCTAGGAGGCACGCCTGCCCTGGGCCCAGTGTCTGAGGAGGGTCTGGCTCTGTGAGCCTTGCCCTCAGGGGCTCGGTGCATGCTTGGGCCTGTGTGCTCCTCCCTAGGACAAACTCTACCAGCCTGAGTACCAGGAAGTGTCCACTGAGGAGCAGCGTGAGGAGATCTCTGGGAGGCTCAGCGCGGCCTCCACCTGGCTGGAGGACGAGGGCTTTGGGGCCACCACCATGGTAAGTGGCCTCCCAGGACATGGTGGGTGGGATGCGAGCCCTCGTTTTCCTCTCCAGGGTCAGAGAAGGTGAGGAGAGCTGGGGTGCGAAGCTGTGATTAGGATGCAGGGCTGGCTGCAGGGCCAGCCTCTCCTCCTTTCAACGCCTCTGCCCACTCCTGCCCCGCATCCCTCAGATGCTGAAGGAGAAGCTGACTGAACTGAGGAAGCTATGCCATGGGTTGTTTTTTCGGGTGGAAGAGCGCAAGAAGTGGCCTGAACGGTTGTCTGCCCTTGATAATCTCCTCAACCATTCCAGCATGTTCCTCAAGTGAGCAGCCCCTTTGCTTTTCTTCCTAATTCAGTCCTGCCGAGCCTCAGTGTCCAGCTTCCCATGCCCTGCGTGCACACCCCTGACCCCTCTTCCTCTTGGGCTCACCATCTCCTTTCTGGCTTCCAGGGGTGCCCGGCTCATCCCAGAGATGGATCAGATCTTCACTGAGGTGGAGATGACAACGTTAGAGAAAGTCATCAACGAGACCTGGGTAATCTGGGTGTAAATTCTCATGGGGATCCTCGCCCTGGCAAGGTGTCCGAGCTAGGCAGCATGGGAGATGCTGAGTGATGGAGACTGAGCAGCCGCCGCCTCCTGGCCTCGCAGCTGATTGTGAAGGGGCCATGACGGATTAGCCCCAAACAAGGGTCATGGCCATGCCCGAGTTGTCAGACTGGAGTAGCAGCAGAGCCCATTCCCATGATGTTAGAGCTCCGAGGAGCTGGGGCTTGAGCTGCACTCAGCAAGTGGGCCTGGGTTCAGGGAGGTGAGAAGGACTGGTCACAGGAAGCAGAAACTTCCCTTTTGGATGTGTGGGGAACGTCTTTGAATCAGAGCTCTAGAAGCGCAGAGACAAGGGAATAATCGAGAGGTTCGGCTGTAGTCGGTTCCAAGTAAGCCCCAAGCGTGTAGTTTGGGACTCCTTTGTGGAAAGCCTCGGATGCTATTTTGAGGAGCCTGCCTCCCCTTGTGGGGCTGACAGCTAGGTAGAGTGGACTGGTTTGTGATCTGAGGGCAGAGTCTGAGGCTGGTTGGGGTGTATTTCGTCTGGGGCAGATGTCTGCGGGCTCCAGGGCTAGCTGTCAGCTTGTCCTTTCCTCACCCACAGGCCTGGAAGAATGCGACCATGGCCGAGCAGGCCAAACTTCCCGCCACAGAGAAGCCCGTATTGCTCTCAAAAGACATTGAGGCCAAGATGATGGCCCTGGACCGTGAGGTGCAGTATCTGCTCAATAAGGCCAAGTTTACCAAGCCCCGACCCCGACCCAAGGACAAGAATGGGACCCGGGTAGAGCCTCCCCTCAATGCCAGTGACCAAGCGGAAAAGGTCATCCCTCCACCAGGTGAGGGCAGGGTGCCCACTGTGGGTGCTACTGGGCGGGAAGAAGGCCTCTCCTTCCTGGGACTACATTTTACCCCTGGTTTCCTTCCAGGCCAGACTGAAGACGCAAAGCCCATTTCAGAACCTGAGAAAGAGACTCGTGAGTTGGGGAAAGTGATTGGGAATCACTTTGCTTAACCTAAGGGTTGGCACACTGGCAGGCACAGCTGGTTTCTGGAAGGTCCACAAGCTGTGAAAGACCATTACATTTTTAGGTTATTAGACACACACACACACACACATACACACACACAAAAGAGCTGTGGCCCACAGCTCCTAAAACATTTACTGTCTGGCTTTTTACAGAAAAAGTTTCCTAACCCCTCCATTAGCCCCTTCCTCCCTTCTGCAGAGGCTAACCTCTTCCTTCCCCAAAGCAGGATCTGAACCGGCAGATGCTCAGCCTCTGGAGCTGGGAGGTCCTGGAGCAGGTGAGCGTGGAACTGGGGCCACCTGGGAAGCCTGGTTGGGAGGTCCTGGGGCGGGGGGGGGGGGGGGATATGCACAGAATGGGGCCAGGTCACCTCGGTTTCACCTCCTGGCATCCCTTTGCTCTTCCCCACTCCCAGCAGAACCGGAACAGAAGGAACAGACAACAGGACAGAAGCCAACTTTGAAAAATGATGAACTATAACCCCCGGTTCCCATTCATCCCGCCCCCTTCTCCTATCTCCTCTATTTATTAAACATCGAGGGTCGGGGGAGGGGTTGCTCCTGCCCTCACAGGCTTCAGTTCCTTTTCTCTCACCTTGATCGGAGGTGTGGAAAAGGGGACGGAAGGGACAGCTCACCAGTTCCTTCTGCAGTGGTTCTGTGGTAAAAACTGAAATTGCTCGATTTCCTCATCCCACCCCTGGTTCCCTACCCATCCAGGCCCTAATTTGGGAAAAATCACTATTATGTCTTAATTCTTTGCCTGTGGGTAGGTGAGAGATTGACCGTGAGGGGTCAACGGACCTGGCAGGGAGTGGGATGCCCTGGGATATTAGAGAGTCTCCAGTCTTCTCTGTCCTCCTTCCCGCTCCCTCTTCCACCATGAAGTCCGCCCTACAGGGGCCAGTGTCTACAGAGCCTTGGTTACCAGGTCTGGTTTCTGAGTGCCTATCTCTGCTCTTTTCTTCTTCATGGTCTTGTCTTTCCCTAAAAGGCCTCATCCCCAGTGACTCCTCTTCCCATGGTTTCCTTGCCTTCCTGTGGCAAGTTAGGCAGCCGTCTGCCTCCTGCCCAAGCCCTTCCATCCGGGCAGGCTGCAGCAAAGCTTGATTAATCCCCACCCCAGCATTCCCCCCTCCGGTGGCCAGAGTAGGCAGGGAGAAAGCGAAGGAGGGAATCCAGCCACCTCTGTGGGAGAGATGTGTGAAAAACCGGAGCTCCCACCTGCGGGCTCTCGGGCACAGGAGAGTGTGAGGAACGGCCTGTGTGGGATGCCCGCCTCCTGCGAGCACTGTCGGAGTCTGCATTGGCCCAGTAGCCTGTCCCTCCATGTCCCTATGACTCTTGGCCCCCTGCTCTCTCCTCTTTTGCCCACCCAGACATAGCCTTTCCCTGGCCCCCTAGCCCCCTGGGCTGACCAAAATGTGCTTTCTACTGTGAGCCCCTATCCCAAGACCCTGGGAAAAGGAGAGACCGTGGTGTGAATGTAAAAAGGCCACCTCGCCCTTTTCGCGACAGGCCTTGTGGGGGACGGAAGGGGTAGGGGCTGGCCTGCCTTTCTTGAGTTGCTCTGCTGAGATGGGGGCTCTTGACCCACCGTGCCCATGTTGGGGAGCCTACCCTCTGTATCCCGAATGGAGCAGGAGGCACAGCTGCCACCCAGCTCCCAGGGTAAGGGGGAATCTGGTTGTGTCTGTCTTCTGTCCTTTTTTTTTTTCCTTTTTTTTTTGCCACATTGGCAGAAATAAGACCGCAGGGTCCCACCCCGTCCTGCAGGGTCCCACCCCGTCCTGTATGTTTGAGTTCTTTCACTAGCGGTTGAGGCTGGTTGGACAGGTTTGAGTCAAATTGTACTTTGGTCCATTGTTAATTGAGAAACTGTTTCAATAAAATATTCTTTTCTACAGTTTTTGTGCCGTGACTTTTTAAAAAGTTTTTAAAATTTATTTGTCAGAGAGCACAAACGGCGGTGGGGGGCAGCAGGCAGAGGGAGAAGCAGGCTCCCTGCTGAGCAAGAAGGCTGATGCAGGACTCCATCCCAGGACCCTGGGATCACAACCTGAAGTGAAGGCAGACGCTTCATCGACTGGGCTGCCCAGGCATCCCTTGTGCTGTGATTTTTTTTTTTTTTAAAGATTTTATTTACTTATTTGACAGAGATCACAAGCAGGCAGAGAGGCAGAGAGAGAGGTGGGGAAGCAGACTCCCTGCTGAGCAGAGAGCCCAATGCAGGGCTTGATCCCAGGACCCTGAGATCATGACCTGAGCCCAAGGCAGAGGCTTAACCCACTGAGCCACCCAGGCGCCCCTGTGCTGTGATTTTTTAAACGTTTGTTTCCTGAGTATGGACAGTTCCATGTTTATTAGAGAAAATTTTTAAGAGGAGTTTGAATCTCAACATTACATACACTGGTACCACCACAATATTAACATTTTGGACTTAGTTGAGATTCATATGTATTAAGTTGTTTTGTTTTTTCATGAAAACAAAACTGGTTTTATTTTTCCGCTGACATTTTTTGGACCTCTATGTCCCAGGCTTTTTTAGGTGACAATCACTTTTTAAGATGACAACCCCATTTTGCAAATAAGAAACTGACAGTTCATGGGGCTCCTGGCTGGCTCAGTCAATAGAGCAATGAGACTCTTCATCTCAGGGTTGTGAGTTCAAGCTCCATCTTGAGTGTGGAGCCTACTTACTTACTAACTAGCTAGCTAACTAAATAAATAAGAAGTTGACAGTTGACAGTTCATAAAGGTTTCAGTTACGGACCCAAGCAATCACGTGTTAAGTCCCACAGCTATGTCTGAACTTAATTCTGATCTGTTAGCCCTCGATGTTAACTGCTCTGATAGGAGAAGGTGTTGCTAGACATTTACCACTCAATTAATTCACCAGCACAACTAATTTAGGTTGTTTATCAGTCTTGATGGAACCATATTTTACCAAAGGAAGATCACTCCGGTCATGAATCACTTACATATTTAAGATGTTTTTCTCTAAAGGCTAAACAGGTCAGACAAGTTTTAAGCCTGGAAGTCTTTTTTTTTTTTTTTTTCAATAGACTATCGTTTTGAGCAGTTTCAAGTTCACACCAAAATTGAGCAGAAAGTACAGAGACTTCCCATATACCCTCTGGCTCCAGACAAGCACAGTCTCCCCACTGTCACCATCCCCCACCAGAGTAGTATAGTCATAATAATCTATGACCCTATATTGATTTTGTCATCACTCGAAGTATAGTTTATGTTAGGGTTCAGTCTTGACATTGTACATTCTTCGGTTTTGGACAAAGATAAAATATATGTACCCACCGTTACGTGTCATATAGAGTAGTTCCACTGCCCAAAATATCTTCCATACTCAGTCTCTTCGTCCATCCCTCCCTTCCCCCTCCAGCTCCTGGCAACCACAGACCTTTTTGCTGTCTCCATAGTTTTGCCTTTTCCAGAATGTCATCTAGTTGGAGTCAGACAGCCTGTAGCCTTTCAGACTGGCTACTTCTGCTTAGCAACATGCAAACGCATTTCCTCCATGTCTTCATGGCTCGACAGCTCATTTCTTTGTAGCTCTGAATAATACCCTGTTGTCTGGATGCACCATGGTGTAGCTATTCACCTAATGAAAGACATCTTGGTTGCTTTTCCAGGTTCTGCCAATCATGAGCAAAGCTGCTATAAATCTCTGTGTCCAGGTTTTATGTTTTTCAACTTGTAGCGGTATGTAATTTTACATATATTTTTATTTTATTTTTTTTTAAAGATTTTATTTATTTATTTGACAGAGAGAGATCACAAGTAGACAGAAAGGCAGGCAGAGAGAGAGAGAGGGAAGCAGGCTCCCTGCTGAGCAGAGAGCCCGATGCGGGACTCGATCCCAGGACCCTGAGATCATGACCTGAGCCGAAGGCAGTGGCTTAACCCACTGAGCCACCCAGGCGCCCCTATTTTTATTTTTTTAAAGATTTTATTTATTTATTTGACAGAGATCACAAGTAGGCAGAGAGGCAGGCAGAAGAGAGAGAGAGGAGGAAGCAGGCTCCTCACTGAGCAGAGAGCCCAGTGCAGGGCTCGATCCCAGGACTCCGGGATCGTGACCTGAGCCGAAGGCAGAGGCTTTAACCCACTGAGCCACCCAGGCGCCCCGCATATATTTTTAAATTAATGTTGTAAGCATGCCATTAGCAATTCTTAAATATAAAAGTAGTGGGCTTTTAGTAGCCATTCTTTCGGAAGGATTGATTTTTACATTTTGAGTTTACATTTTGAGTTCTTTAGTTTCTTATCATCAGATGGGCATTATTAACAACTCTGTAAAACATTGAATAGATATTCTATGGTTTCCTTAATCTTTCATCTGTTGCTTTCATCTGTTAATCTTTCATCTGTTTCTGCTTTTCAGTATCGCAAGTAACAATGACTACCTTTGGGCTCAGTGTTGTTTTCATGATCTCTTAGGTTAGGTTAGAAGGTAGGAATATTTAAGGCAGTGGTTCTCAATTGGGGCAATTTTCCAGAAGACCTTTGGCAATGCTTGGAGACATTCTGGGCTGTCAAAATGGGGGGGAGAGGAGGAGAGATATTACTGGTATCTAGTGGACAGATGTCAAGAATGCTGTCAAGCTTCCTACCCTGCACAGAAAACAGCCCTCCCCACCACAAAGAATTACCTCGCCCAAAATGTCAATAGCATTGATATGGAGAAACCCTAATCTAAATTCTCAAGTATCACCTTCTTTTAATTCTTTGCCATTGTGGATGGGAAGCAGCATCATTCATTGATTAAGGACATGGGTTTTGGTGTCCCAACAAATTAGGAACTAGGTAGTAACCTATTCCTGAGACAAATCATTTGGCTTTGATTTTTCTTTTTAAAGCAAGATGACACCCAACCTCACGTGGTTTCTTTCTTTCTTTCTTTCTTTTAGATTTTATTTATTTATTTATTTGGAGAGAGAGAGAGAGAGAGAGAAAACAAGCAGACAGAGTGGAGGGCAGAGGCAGAGAGCTCCCCGCTAAGCAAAGAGCTCAATGTGGGGCTGGATCCCAGGACCCTGGGACCATGACCTGAGCCAAAGGCAGCAGCTTAACCGACTGAGCCACCCAGGCGCCGCCTTACATGGTTTCTAAAACCAACACAACATTAGTACTTTAATTTTGCCAACCTGATAAATTAAAAAGTGGCTTCGATTTTATTTTAGAATTGAGGTTGAACATCTTAAGTGCTGCTTGTATTTTCTTTCTCTGTGAGCTATCACTCCTTACCTCTTGCCCCTTTTTTCTGTTAGGTTCTATTGGTCTTAATGACCTTTCAGGATTCTCACTCTATTAAGGAAATCAGTCCTTAATCCATGAATTGTAAATATATCTTACCCAGTTTAGGTTTTGACTCTGTATATGGTCTTCCGTGTAAATTTTATTTTAGGTAGAATTTACCATTATTTTTGTATGGCTTTTAGGGATTTGTTGTGGTGTGTTCATCACCATTCCAAGATTATAAGAATGTCTCCATGCTTTTGTCTAGTACTTATGGTTTTACTTTTTTGTGTCTAGACTTTGGATCCACCTAGAGTTTATGTTACTGTAAGGTATGAAGCAGTGATCTGATTAGCCAGTATTCCAATACCATTTAAATCTGGGTTTTTTTTCTAGGCTGTTATGGAGAGCCACCTTTTTTTTTTTTTTAAAGATTTTATTTATTTATTTCACAGACAGAGATGACAAGTAGGCAGAGAGGCAGGCAGAGAAAGAGGGGAAAGCAGGCTCCCTGCCGAGCAGAAAGCCTGATGCGGGGCTCGATCCCAGGACCCTGGGATCATGACCTGAGCCGAAGGTAGAGGCTTTAACCCACTGAGCCACCCAGGAGCCCCAGAGAGCCACCTTTATTATATAACAAGTTCTCAGATGGATTTGAGCTTATATTAGAATTTTTAAGTATGTTTCAATGATACTTTTTAGTAATGCACAGCTTTGGGGCACCTGGCTGGCTCAGTCAGAAGAGCATACGACTCGATCTTGGGGTGATGAGTTCGAGCCCCATGTTAGGGGTAGAGATTACTTATATAAATAAACTTAAAAAATAATGTACGGTTTTAATTATTATAGTTTTATTCTCTTTTTAAGATTTTATTTATTTATTTGAGAGAGAGAGAGAGCATAAGAAGAGAGAAGGTCAGAGGGAGAAGCAGACTCCCCATGAAGCAGGGAACCCAATGTGGGACTCAATCCCAGGGCTCCAGGATCATGACTTGAGCCAAAGGCAGTCGCTTAACCCACTGAACTACCCAGGTGCCTTGGACTTTTATACTTTTTAATAACCTCATTATACTTTTAAAATTTTGGGGGGTATCTTCCTTATTTTTTTCCCGACAGCTTCAGAATTGGCTTATCTAAGAGGCAGCAAGAATGAGTGACTTAAATCCTGACTGTCGCTTATTAGCCCTGTGATGTGGGTGTTTCTTTGCCTCTTGCCTCAGTTTTCCCATAAAAATTGGACTTACCTCATAAGGTTGCTGGGAGAGTTAACAATATATTTCTAATATATCTAATAATATAGAAAAGCTCTCAGAGCAGGGCCAAGGACCTAATGAACACTGTCTAAATGTTTGCTATTGTTATTAGCCAGTTCAAGAATCCTGAAAAAAAAATTATAAATGATGGAAACTGGAGATAGTAAGTAGAGGAATTGAGACTAAGGAGTTTACTTTGTTAAGGGGACAATATCAATTTTGGAAACCTTAAGGAATAGAGAAAAAGTAAATGTAAGTGTCGTTCTTAATAATTAAGGATATGCTGCCTCCAGAAGGCTCGCTTTATTATATTTTATTTTTAAAAAATTTTTATTTGTTTTGGGAGGGAGAGAAGCAGAGAATCTCAAGCAGACTCCCCACTGAGTGTGGAGTCCAATGCAGGGCTTGATCTCACAACCCTGAGATCATGACCTGAGCCGAAACCAAGAGCTGCACACTTAACCACCTGAGCCACCCAGGTACGCCAACTCACTTTATTTTTTAAAAAATATTTATTTATTGGGGCACCTGGGTGGCACAGTTGGTTACACATCTGCCTTTGGCTCAGGTAATGATCCTGGGGTCCTGGGATTGAGCCTTGCATCAGGCTCCCTGGTCAGCAGGGAGCCTGCTTCTCCCTCTCCCACTCCTCCCCACTTGTGCTCTCTCTCTCTGTCAAATAAATAAATAAAATCTTTTTAAAAAATTATTTAATCTCTACACCTAACATGGGGCTTGAACTCATGACCCTCAGATCAAGAGTAGCATGGTCTACCAACTGAGCCAGCCAGGCATCTCCAAAAGACTCACTTTGGATCAAAGACACCAATAGGTTGAAAGTGAAAAAATGGAAAATCATATTTCATGTAACTAAAAAAGAGCTGGAGTGGCTCTATCAATTCAGAAAAAATAGACTATAAGTCAAAAGAGACTTAAGAAAGACATTCTCGGGGCACCTGGGTGGCTCAGTGGGTTAGAGCCTCTGCCTTCAGCTCAGGTCATGATCTCAGGGTCCTGGGATAGAGCCCCGCATCGGGCTCTCTGCTCAGCGGGGAGCCTGATTCCTCCTCTCTCTCTCTCTGCCTGTCTCTCTGCCTACTTGTAATCTCTTGTCTGTCAAATAAATAAATAAAATCTTTAAAAAAAGACATTCTCTATATACTTTTGTTACATACATATTTTTCCTTGTTATAAGAGACAAACGCAGGGCGCCTGGGTGGCTCAGTGGTTGAAGCCTCTGCCTTCGGCTCAGGTCATGATCCCAGGGTCCTGGGATCGAGCCTCACATCGGGCTCTCTGCTCAGCAGGGAGCCTGCCTCCTCCTTCTCTCTCTCTGCCTGCCTCTGTGCCTACTTGTGATCTGTCAAATAAATAAAAATCTTTAAAAAAATAAAAAAATAAAAAAAAAAGAGACAAACGCAGTATGTTAATAAGAGAGTCAGTTAATCAAGGAGCTATAACAATTATAAACATATATACCAAACAAAAGAGGCCCCCAAAATATAAAGCATGAAAAGACATTCAGTGAAAAATTAAAGGAAGAGGGGCACCTGGCTGGCTCAGTCGGTTAAGTGTCTGCCTTCAACTCGTGACATAATCTTGGGGTCCTGGGATTGAGCCCTGCATCGGGAAGCCTGCTTCTCCCTCTCCCACTCCCTCTGCTAGTGTTCCCTCTCTCGCTGTCTCTCTCTGTCAAATAAATAAATAAATAAATACCCTACAAAAAATACCAAACAGATCAAAGACCTAAATTTAAGAATTAATACTATAAAAAACTTAGAGGAAAACATAGGGGGATTTGGATTTGGATTTGGCAATTGTTGTATAATATGTATAAATATGACCCTGAAGGCAATAAATAAAAAAAACAATAAAAGAAAAATAGGCAAATTTGACTTCATCAAAATTGAAAACTTTGTTCATCAAAGGACCCTAGCTAAAGAGTGAAAAACCAATATTTGCAAATCATGTATCTGATAAGAGTATAGTATCCAGAATACAAAGAGAACACCTACAACTCAACAACAAAAATACAACCAGTTTAAAAAAAATCAGCAAAGAGTTTGAGTAGACATTTCTTTTTTAAAATATTTTACTTCTAAGTAATCTCTACACCCAACATGGGGCTTGAACTTAGAACCCTGAGATCGAGTCATGAGCTTTTCTGACTGAGCCAACCAGGAACTCCCCAATTTTTTCTTAATCAATATTTTCAGAGTATTTCCTAGTTTTAGCTTGTCAGAATCTGGCTTTAATACACTGTATTGTAGTTTGTTTTCTTTTTTTTTTTTTTTAAGATTTTATTTATTTATTTGACAGATAGAGATAGGCTGAGAGGCAGGCAGGCAGAGAGAGAGGAGGAAGCAGGCTCCCCGCTGAGCAGAGAGCCCGATTCGGGGCTCGATCCCAGGACCCTGGGATCATGACCTGAGCCGAAGGCAGAGGCTTTAACCCACTGAGCCACCCAGGCGCCCCGATGTAGTTTGTTTTTTATTCCACTAACTTTTGCTCTTACTTCTGATTTCTTCTATTTTCTTTAGATTTTTCCTCTTTTTTTTTTTTTTTAAGATTTTATGTATTTATTTGATGGAGAGAGAGATCACAAGTAGGCAGAGAGGCAGGCAAAGAGAGGGGGGAAGCGGGCTCCCTGCTGAACAAAGAGCCCGATGTGGGGCTTCATCACAGGACCCTGGGATCATGACCTGAGCCGAAGGCAGAGGCTTAACCCACTGAGCCACCCAAGCGCCCCTAGATTTTTCCTCTTTTAAAAAACTGTCAGGGTGCCTGGGTAGCTCAGTGGGTTAAGCCTCTGCCTTGGGCTCAGGTCATGATCTCAGCGTCCTGGGATCAAGCCCTGCATCGGGCTCTCTGCTCAGCAGGGAGCCTGCTTCCCTTAACTCTCTCACTGCCTGCCTCTCTGCCTACTTGTGATCTCTGTCAAATAAATAAATAAAATCTTAAAAAAAAAAAAAACAAACCTGTCTGACTGACCTGAGCTGAAGGCAGACACTTAAGGACTGAGCCACCCAGGCACCCCTATAAAGTAAACTACTTCTGTTGGAAGTACAGTGGTTGCCTGGAGGAAACACATCTATGCAGTTGTTCGAGTACGAGCCGAATTAGCCTCTTTTTTCATGGAACACCAGTTTTACTGGAAAGAACACCTGAGAAACAAGCCACGGTTATTGGGATTCGGGTATTTGCCAGACATTTTGTACAAGACGAACAAAGTGATCCCGTCCTTTCAGGGAAAACAACTGACAGTATTTGTGCCGAAAATAAAATTTGAGCTTGACAACTTCCTACTCTTTTAACCCTTTTCCAGTAAAACCAGTGGTGGTATTACCAAATATTTTTTTTTTGGTATTATGTAATGAAATGCATTAACATCGGGAAGATCTGCAAAATTCAGTGAACCAACCACTTCCAAGTGACCAATACATGATGTTAAAAAAATCATGCATGGGGGGCGCCTGGGTGGCTCAGTCAGTTGAGCATATGACTCTTGATTTTGCCTCAGGTCATGATCTCAGGGTATGAGATCAAGCCCTGCCTGGGGCTCTGTGCTGGGCATGGAGCCTGCTTAGGATTCTCTCCCTCTCCCTCTCCCTCTGCCCCTCCTCCCACTGGATGTATATACACACACTCTAAAAAAAAAAAATTAGGGGCGCCTGGGTGGCTCAGTGGGTTAAAGCCTCTGCTTTCGGCTCAGGTCATGATCCCAGGGTCCTGGGATCGAGCCCCGCATCGGGCTTTCTGCTCAACAGGGAGCCTGCTTCCTCCTCTCTCTCTCTGCCTGCCTCTCTGCCTACTTGTGATCTCTGTCTGTCAAATGAAATGAATAAAATCTTTAAAAAAAATTTAAAAAAAAATTATGCATGCATAAAATACCCATTTTTAGTACAAGATAGACCAATAGATTTTAACTTATCAGAATATGAAAACTTCATTGATTTGGTTTTAGATTCCACATTGCAGCCAGTCTTTAAGAAACTAACATTTGGGGGCGCCTGGGTGGCTCAGTGGGTTAAGCCTCTGCCTTCGGCTCAGGTCGTGGTCTCAGGGTCCTGGGATCGAGCCCCGCATCGGGCTCTCTGCTCAGCAGGGAGCCTGCTTCCTCCTCTCTCTCTGCCTGCCTCTCTGCCTACTTGTGATCTCTCTCTCTCTCTCTCTCTCTCTGTGTCAAATAAATAAATAAATAAAATCTTTAAAAAAAAAAGAACTGTTAAAGGAATCCAGTAACAATGGAAGAAATTGAAGCCTAGAAAGAGTAGGCCCCCAGATGAAGGTATCAATGTATGGAGCCATAGATGACTAATTACAAAAAGATACACTTTACAGTATAGAAATCAGATGAACACCATTTTAACAAAATGATCAAACTTATTCCAAGACTCCTGTTGTGGTATATCAGTGTCCACTCAGGACATCCACCAAAAACTGCTTAACATGACACTTACTGCAACAACAGTTGGACAAATCTATATTAAGAGACATTCTGCAAAAAAACTGACCTAGACTCTTTTTCATGATTTAATTTAAAAAAATTTTTTACACTCTTGAAAAATATTAAAGTCATGAAAGTTTTTTTCCTTTTTTTTTTTTTTTTTTGTTAATGGGAAACTTCTTTCTCTTTATTTAGGCCTTGGGAAGAAAGTTAATTTCGGTCACATATTATGTTTAAAAGAAAATCCAGTTTTAAATAGATAGGACCAGATGATTAGAGAAATGATTTCTTCTGTAAAATTTGGCCAAATTTTATTTAAAAACATAATATACAGTGTTTCACATTGTATAAAGATTGCTTGGAATCATAACACTCCAAATGTATGAGTTACAATCCACCCCAACAGATGTCAAAAGTATTTGCTTTCATGTTGCTTTGGTCCAAAGACCAGTACCTAATCTTGTGCCAACATTAATTTAGATTTTTTAAAAAGATTTCATTTATTTCTTTGACAGAGAGAGACGCATCGAGAGAGGGAACACAAGTAGGGGATGTAGGAGAGGGAGAAGAAGGCTCCCAGCTGAGCAGGGAGCCTGATGTGGGGCTCGATCCCAGGACCCTGGGATCATGACCTGAGCCAAAGGCAGATGCCCAACAACTGAGCCACCCAGGCGCCCCATGTTTTCATATTCTTTGGGTAAGTACCCAGTAGTGGAATTACTGGATCATATGTAATTCTATTTTTAACTTTTTGAGGAACCTCCATACTGTTTTCCAGAGTGGCTGCACCAGTTTGCATTCCCACCAACAGTGCATGGGGGTTCCTTTTTCTCCACATCCTTGCCAACACCTGTTTCTTGTGTTTTTGATTTTAGCCATTCTGACAGGTATGAAGTGATATCTCATTGTGGTTTTGATTTGCATTTCCCTGATGATGAGTGCTGTTGATCATCTTTGCATGTGTCTGTTGTCCATCTGGATGCCTTCTTTGGAGAAATGTCTGTTTGTGTCTTCCACCCATTTTTTAATTAAAAATTTTAAAGTTTATCTATTTATTTTTGAGTAATCTCTGTACCCAACATGGGGCTTGAACTCACAACCTCGAGATGAAGAGTCACATGCTCTACTGACTGAGCCAGCCAGGTGCCCCTCATCTGCCCATTTTTAAGTCTGATTATTTGTTCTTCGGTGTTGGGCTGTATAAGTTCTTTATATATTTTGGGTACTAATGCTTTATTGGATATGTCACTTGCAAATATCATCCCCTTCAGTAGTAGGTTGTCTTTTAGTTTTGTTGAGGACACTTCATCAGGGGGCTCAGTAGCTTGGAGTTCTTTAGCTGATTCTTTCTCTGTGAATCACTTTCTGAGTCATCTGGACTTTCAGGATCAGGTGAATCACCATCACCATCATCTCCAGCCACAACACCTTCTCCATCATGATCTCCTACCTCACTGGAGCCAAGTCTACAAGGTCCTCAATATCTTCCTGATAATTTACTATCCATACTTTGCTGGTATTGAGACTCTGATTCTTCATTAATTTCTTGTTTTCTCCTAGGTTGGCTCCTCCCAATTGTCTAGATCCAAGACAGCCATCTGGGAGGCTGAATGATTTACCCCCGTGTGGATGGGAATCTCTGACAGCATTCATCATTTCAGGGACCCAGACAGAAAGGAGGGGAAATGCTGATCACACTAAGGGTTCTCATCAGAATCCAATCAAGGATTGTACATTGCATGTAGTTATCATACTGCAGTGTTTTATAATCTCATTTTAAAATCTTTCATGAGGACTTCTGCTTGGGCTGGTGGCAGATTGTGGGCTTCTCCTCCCTTCCTGGACCACCTTCCCAATTTAAAACTTCTTTGCTGTTAACTTTGGAACACTTAAAATTCTTTCAGCAATTCTCCAGTGGTCTCTATGAAAGCAATTATCTGAATTTTCTTAATTCTTATCTAAATCTTCTATTGAGGAGCACCTGGATGATTCAGTCGGTGTCACGTAAGACTCTTGATCTCCGGGTTGAGAGTTCAAGTCCCACGTTGGGTGCAGAGATTACTTTAACAATTACAGTTTTTAAAAAATCTTCTAAAAAAAAAATCTTCTTCTGAGTCCTCACAACAAACCTATGAGGTTTATAAAAAACTGGGGCTCAGGCGCCTGGGTGGCTCAGTGGGTTAAGCCGCTGCCTTCGGCTCAGGTCATGATCTCAGGGTCCTGGGATCGAGTCCCGCATCAGGCTCTCTGCTCAGCAGGGAGCCTGCTTCCTCCTCTCTCTCTGCCTGCCTCTCCATCTACTTGTGATCTCTCTCTGTCAAATAAATAAATAAAATCTTTAAAAAAAAAACTGGGGCTCATAGAGATTATTATCAAAGGTCACATTGCTAAAATGTAGTGGGTCTGGAATTAGAATTTAAGGTTTATTTCCAGCCAGGTACTTTTAAACACTCCGTCTATTTTATCTTAACCCCGTTCCCAACAGTCTGATTACAGGTTAAATGTTCATATTGTGCTTACTGAGGACTGCCTTAATCTCTTACAGAAAAGACTGTGCTCTCTACAAGACCTTTCCCAGACTGTGAACAACGCGGGAGCAGTGGTAGTGCACTCACTAAAAACGGATTTGTGGAAAGCCATCAGTTAAGAAGGGAACATACGAATCCAGCCCCTAAGGGGCGCTCTCCTCGCCCAAGGACCTATACCTCCCGCAAGAGTAGGACTAAAAGCTGAAGGGTGGACTTGGCTCTCAGCCAGCAAGGCGCCGGCGGAGGGCCCGCCCCCAGCGCATGCGCATGCGCATGCGCCCGCGGGCCCTGCTGCCCCGCTCTATCCTACTCCGGCTCCCGCCCGCGTCCAGGTAGCGGTCTGAATGCGGGGGAGGGGCGCCGCGTGAAGGCGGGGCTAGAGGGGGAGTCTCGGGTCTTTGGGCTCCTTTGTTAGAGCCCCAGCAAAGGTTGCCCTAACTTCCGATACGAACCGGAGCTGTTCCTGCAGCTGCCCCTTCCCGGGCGGGGGTTAGTTCCTGGGTCTAGGGGCTTCCGGGGGCGCTGCCCGTGACCAGCACGCACCTGCTTCTTTTCGTCGCACCATTCCGGTGTCTCCGCACCTCTCCAGCTCCCGCACCCGGGCCCGTGGGCTTCCAGCCCGAGTCGGGTGTCCCGGGTAGCTTGAGGACACGGGGCTGGGCAGGTGCCGAGAGCCTGCGCCTGGCCCCATCCTGCCGGGCTGAGCCACTCGGAGCCCGAAGCGAGGAGCCTCCGGGAGACTACGTGCGGTCGCCTGCCTCGCTCGCGCCTACGCCTTCTGTTCCTATTGCTTTCCCAACTGAGCGGAGAAGCCGGGGGCGTGTTGACCGGGCCCTGCAAAGCGGGCTGGCTCGTGGCTGCCGCCTGAAGTCCGCGGGGTGCACCTTCCCGCCCATGGGCCGTGCTGTCACGGACCCTGCAGTCCCCAGCCGGTCGGAGGGCACCCCATCCTGACGTTCCAGGGTAAAGGGACCAGAAACCGCTGAGTGGCCCCGCCACGACCCCAGCCTTCAGGAAAGCTTTCAGTGCCACACAGGGCCTGCAAAGGGAAGTTTCTCTTGCTTACAGGTCTGCAACTATCCATAAACAGTTATACCCGAATATGAATGTGTGCTGAGCCCAGGGAGTCACTTGAGTCAGTGCTAGGAAGACTTGGGAGTCGGGTTGTTGGGGGTTTGTGTCTCATTAAGTGTGTGTGTGGAAACTACCCCGGCACCTAGTGCGGTGCTAGGCAACCAGTAAGCCCTCCCTTAACTTCTTGGTTGGATGAATGAGAAGGTAGGTGACTGAGGGAGCAGGGCTATCGAGGGCATCTCTGCTTATCCCACCTCTGCCTCCCCTGGGCTCCTGCAGACAAAAGTAATTAGGTTGAGCCTTTAATCACAGCTCGTTTCACAGGCGGACAGACAAGGAAAAGCAGAGGAACGCAGAAGTTCTGGGGACACAGAATGCTGGCTGGTGCTGGCTCGCTGGCAGTGCCTCCTTCCACGACCCCCTCCAGCCCCCACCTCTTCCCCGTCAGTAATCTGCTGTTTTCTTGTCGCCCTCAGGACACTGGGTTCCCTACAAGCCGCCCCAGGCTTAATGATTGTCCAGAAGGTGGCTATAAAGGGAGCCTGGGAGGCTGGGTGGAGGAGGGAGCAGAAAAAGCCTAACTCAGCAGATCTG
This sequence comes from Lutra lutra, assembly GCF_902655055.1. Taxonomy (NCBI): domain Eukaryota; kingdom Metazoa; phylum Chordata; class Mammalia; order Carnivora; family Mustelidae; genus Lutra; species Lutra lutra. The sequence continues at coordinate 15,045,635 of NC_062287.1, read as the reverse complement.
GGCACTGAGAGAGTCACCGGCAGGAGCTGTGGTCAGAGGCTCCGGGCCCCGGGCAGTGGGGCCTGCTCCCTTCCACCATGGCGGCCCAAGGCTACGGCTATTACCGCACTGTGATCTTCTCAGCCATGTTCGGAGGCTACAGCCTGTACTACTTCAACCGCAAGACCTTCTCCTTTGTCATGCCATCATTGGTGGAGGAGATCCCTCTGGCCAAGGATGACTTGGGTGAGCCCTGGCGGGGCAAGGGGGTGGGCCCTGGGACCCAGCACTAGTAGGACAAATTGGGTGTTTGTGGCTGTGTGGAGGGTCCGTGTGCAGCAGAGGATGGGGGGCAGCCTGCAGGTCCCGACTGAGGGGACTTTGACCATGTACCTGGGTTTGGGCGAGGAACTAGGCATGTGCTCTCCGCGTGCCTGAGGAGTGCTGCTCATCTGATGTGTCCTTATGTGCCTGTGGCCCACGAGTGCCCCCAGAGACATGGCTTATTCTGAGTGTGTTGAGGGTCACCCTGTGCAGTTTCCATACTGCATGGGGGGCATGCTAAGACCGCGGGGTGCCTGCTGGCCATTGACGTTGTGAGCAACGGGAACTGGGGAGTTGGCAAAATGACTTCACATGGCCCACCAGGTGACGTTTCGGGAGAAGGAAGGTCCTTGACTCCACTTCTAAGCTCCTGAGGTGGGGCAACAGAACTTCCAGAAGCCCTGGGTGGGAGCCAGTGTGAGGGGGAAATGTCATCAGGCCTTTGTAAATCCCAGGGCGGGGGGCTGCCCGCTTCTCCCTTCTTGCCTCCTGACAGCTTCAGCTGGAACTCTACGGGAGGCTGCAAAGTCATGGGTCAGCCTGGGGCTAGCGCTGATGGCGAGGAGCGGGGCCCCGGGAACCCAGCACAGGTTTTTCTGAGCCGTCTGGGAGGGGACCTGTCTCACCCTGCCTGGCACCTCGCCACACTTGACCCCATGCCTTCCTCCAGCCTTCCTCTGCCTCTGCCCTGGCCCCTAACTCCCCAGGCGTCCCGTGTCCCGCTCTCCCCTCTGCAGGTCTCATCACTAGCAGCCAGGCGGCAGCCTATGCCATCAGCAAGTTTGTAAGCGGGGTCCTGTCTGACCAGATGAGTGCTCGCTGGCTCTTCTCTTCGGGGCTGCTCCTGGTGGGCTTGGTCAATATAGCGTTTTCCTGGAGCTCCATGGTACCTGTCTTTGCTGCTCTGTGGTTCCTCAATGGCCTGGCACAGGGGCTGGGCTGGCCTCCGTGTGGGAAGATCCTGCGGAAGGTGCGTGCTTGCTTCCAGGGAGCTTCTTTAGACTGGCACAGGGGATGCCTAAGGAGCATGTGGGAGCACCGGCACCCTTATCCCGGGGCAGCAGGTTCCCTGGGAGTTCCAGTCCAGCTCCTATTGCTTGTTAAGATATTTTAGGAGCTAAACATGGTGGGATCGGGTGGCAGATGAGGGAATTGGCCCTGCCAAGTAAAAGCACCTTCTTCCTCATCCCTGTAATGTGAGCTCCTAGGTCTGCCCCACCTGACCTGCACCTTCAGCGTGTTGAATGTGGGCACCTCCTCCATCCCCTCTGTCCCACAGTGGTTCGAGCCATCTCAGTTTGGCACTTGGTGGGCCATCCTGTCTGCCAGCATGAACCTGGCTGGAGGGCTGGGCCCTATCCTGGCCACCGTCCTCGCCCAGAGCTATAGCTGGCGCAGCACGCTGGCCCTGTCGGGGGCCCTCTGTGTGGTGGTCTCCTTCCTCTGCCTCCTGCTCATCCACAATGAACCTGCCGACGTCGGACTCCGAAACTTGGACCCCACCCCCTCCAAGGGCAAGAAGGGTGAGCACCCACCCAAGCTGGTAATTGGGGCACCTTCATTCATCACTCATTTGGCAGACTTTCATTGAGGACTGGCTGTATGCCTGGCCCTGGGCTAGCCAATGGTGGCAGGGGGAGGGATGGTGATGGCGAGTTGGTGGGGAGTAAATAAAACTTCGTTCCAAGAGACACTTAAGTACCAGACAAGTGGCAGATCCAACAAATGCTGTGACTCACGTTATATCCTGGTCCTTCCTCACAGCAGAGCCAGACTCCCCTGTTCTGGACAGCATCCCAAGCTTAAGTGGCTCGGATGCCTTCCGCCATGTGCCTTGGTCCTCAGTTTCTCTCTCATTTGCTGAGGCTTGCAGTGGAGGGGACAGGGCAGAGCAGTGGGCAAAGGGGTGCCCTCCTGCTGGTTCCTGGCTATGGGGATGGCCCTGTGGCTAGTTAATGAGTGGTGGGGGCTCGGTCAGGGCAGAGCAGCAAGAACAGACCCTGAGGCCTGGCATCTTCCTGCCCCCAGGCTCCTCGAAGGAGGAGAGCACCTTACAGGACCTGCTGCTGTCCCCCTACCTCTGGGTGCTCTCCACTGGCTACCTTGTGGTATTTGGAGTAAAGACCTGCTGCACTGACTGGGGCCAATTCTTCCTTATCCAGGAGAAAGGACAGTCAGTCCTCGTGGGTAAGATGAGTGTTGGAGCAGGCGTGGGCCTAGGGAGCAGGAATCAATGAAGGGGATGGGAAACTCAGGCCCAACTTCTCTTTATCCGAGGCCAGGCACCACCCAGAGAGTTGCGGCCAGTCACCCTTGGGGACCCGTACCTCTCTGGGTTCCAGCCATTCGGACAACTCCAGTGTGTTTAACCCTCTTCCACTCCTCCTTTCCCTCTTCCCACCACAACTCCTTACTCCAGGTAGCTCTTACATGAGTGCCCTGGAGGTTGGGGGCCTTGTAGGCAGCATCGCAGCTGGCTACCTGTCTGACCGGGCCATGGCAAAGGTGAGTGGGCAGAGGGGACAGGAAGGAGGAGGGTCCCTTTAAATCTTACCAGCATGACTGGGACAGGCACCAGAGAGGCGGGAGCCCTGGGGCACGGGCAGGCTGGCATATGGGTTGGGGGAGGCTGGAATGATTCCACGCAACTCTTACCTGCTGAGGATGTGGTGGCAAGGTAAGGCTCTTGGGGAAAGGGTTCTAACGGATGTCAAGGAGAGCCAGAATTTCTCTCAGCTTAGCAGCGGGGTTCTCTACAGGCCAAGGGAAGCTGGGGTTGAGGAGAGACTAGGTGCAGCTTGCTAGCACCTGTCCCCAAGGTGGAGGAGGGGATGTGGTGGAGTTTGGCCTCAGGATATAATGAGCAGGTCCCAGGGCCTCCCAGAGCTGCCCCGGGCCAAGAACCGTGGTGGGATTGCCAAAAACCTGTCAGCAGAAGCCCTGCCGTGTCAGAGTCCAGGGGCGGATGTTGCCTGCTGCTTCTGGGGCGTGACACTGCTGGGCCTGTATCCACAGGCGGGGCTGTCCATCTACGGGAACCCTCGCCACGGCCTGTTGCTGCTCATGATGGCTGGCATGACCGTGTCCATGTACCTCTTCCGGGTAACTGTGACCAGTGACTCCCCCAAGGTAAATGAGGAGCGCCTGGCCTGCCACTGGCACAAGGATGAGAGAGCAAGGGCCACTGACTGTCAGGTTCCCTGTCCCTGACTCTACCCTGGCCCAGGCCTTTCTCTGCCTCTCAGATTTCCCTTTCCAGTTCTGGTTTACCTTGTGCCCTCTGTACTCTGGCGCTCCTTCTGGACTTGGGGCCTGGTTTTCTTCTCTTCCCTGTGCTCCTCTAGGATGTTGCTTTCTGGACTCCAGCTCTTCACCCTCTTGCTGAGCTCACAGGCTTTACGGAGCATGAGGTGCCTTGTCTGTGGCTTTCCTCCTAGTCTGTCTTCCCCTTGTCCTACCCTGTCTGCCTTGCGGCTAGCATCAGTTCTAAGAGACAGCATCTAACTGGGAGGGATGGCTTCTGCGTCCCCTTCACCTACCCACTCAGGCCCTCAGGTGGACTCAGCGTGGCTCCACACCTCTAGCTTGGCCCTGTCAGTTGTACCGGGAAGTGGGGAGAGGGAGGCCACTTACTACCTCCTTACTACAATCATGTGTTCCTGGGGCCAAGCATCTTTCTCTCCCCTGGCAGGGGTAGGTAGGTAGGGCTTCTCAGACTCTAAATGCCACCCTGCATTGTCCTTGCAGCTCTGGATCCTGGTGCTGGGAGCTGTGTTTGGTTTCTGTTCTTACGGTCCCATTGCCTTGTTCGGAGTTATAGCCAACGAGAGCGCCCCTCCCAACTTGTGTGGCACCTCCCATGCCATTGTGGGACTCATGGCCAATGGTAAGCGGTGCTCTCCAGAGCGTCCACCTGATCCCCGCTGTTGCCTTGTGCATAGGCTAGCTGGAGACTGGGGCCAGTGCCACTGACTCTAGCCTCACAAGTGACCCAGGCTCTTACCCCCCTCCTCTGCAGTGGGCGGCTTTCTGGCTGGGCTGCCCTTCAGCACCATTGCCAAGCACTACAGCTGGAGCACAGCCTTCTGGGTGGCTGAAGTGATCTGTGCAGCCAGCACAGCTGCCTTCTTTCTCCTACGAAACACCCGCACCAAGATGGGCCATGTGCCCAAGAAGGCTGAGTGAAGAGTGTACAGGCTAGGCTCCAGTGTGTCCTCTCCCACCTGTGGTCTTCCCCTGCACGGGGCTGGGGGGCGGAGGGGGGCAGAGAGAGAAAGGGGGGCTGCTCCGACTAGCACTGAACCTTTGATTTCCTCTTGTGCGCCTTTTCCCTCGCCCAGGTGGCGCTGGAAGTTATCAGTGGCTAATGAGGTCCCAGCTCCCCATTCTCTGTTCTATTTAAAAGGCAACTTTTTTTCTCAGACTCCATTAGCTCCTATTTTCTGCCTTCAAACAGGAAACCCCTGCTGTCAGGGAGTCCCCTAGACCCTTCTTCCCCTCCTGGGCCCTCCCACGCTGTCCCCAGGAGAGGTGAGGCTCCTCCTGCAGCTGCAGGGCACCAGTAGCCCGTGATTTCTGCCCTAAGGCCACTTAGCACCGGCCACCTGCTATTGCCAGTACCTCCGATTCCGGGGGAGGAGGAGGCCCATCATGCTCACGGACACCCTGCGAAGATGGCAGGTGGGGCTGGGAGGGAGGGGAACTTGACACAGATTAAAACTAGATTTGATACTAAACACTATCACTGAGTCATTCTTTTCAAAGGGGTACTACAAGCCAGAGACCACTTTCTTTGGGAAATATTCTCTTGGTACCTGCTCTTTCCACCCCAAAAGGGGAGGACTTCATCTCCTTGGAATGGGCAATCTGACAGGGACTTCTTTAAGCTTACGGGTCCTCTGCTTTCAGCTTCACTAATTCAATGATCATTTTACAGATGAAGCTTCTGGGTTTCAGGCTGGTGAAACCATTGAATGGAGGAAGGCAATATTAACAGTGGCTCACGGATGGTGTAGTCAGAAAGCCTGCGTTCAAACTCAGGTGCTTAGTAACTAGCTTTGAGACTCTGATGCGGAGAGTCTGTACCTTACTAAATCTGTTGTCCGTAATAGAATGCACCCTGAGATTAGGGTAAAAGCAGTAAAGCCTGGTGTAAACACCTGATAATACCCCACTGTGACCACTACCGCTGCCACCACCCTAGACGTCAGCGATGCTGGAACTAGACCCAAGGCTCCTGACTCAAAGCCCTGTGCTCAGTTTTTGGTGCTTTTCCTGGAAAGCCTGACAAGGAGCTGAATCCTAAGATTTGGGAGCAGATCCAGCCTGACCTTTTACTAGTGATGAGTGTGTGGCTACATACAAAGGAGGCCCCTTTGAGATGAAAGGGGAGGGAGTGTGTAGGGCTCAAACTATGACCAACAGTGGAATAAAATTAAATGCTTCATTTACTGAACTACATTGGGGAAAACCTTAATAACAATAGAAAGAAATACATTTGTCACTTGTCAACTTTAATAACAATAAAAAGAAATACATTTGTCACTTGTGCCTAAAATATAAAAAAACAAACCAAGTGAACAACTACTTGTTTTCTACCAGACCATAGCTCATCTTCCCAGAATTTCCTTATCATTCCCATCTCCCCACCAGAGCCTTTCCCCCCGCAAACTATCAATTAGAATAGCGAACAGATCAAAGGAATGTTTATTTAGCATTTATGGGCCTACTCCCTCCATAAATAACCCTGTACAGAGTTGGGAATCAGGCTCCTGATAGATATAGGACGGCAGAGAGCATGGCATTAAGGCTCAGGGATCAGTACATGTCATCAGGCTCAGCACCCTCCCGTCTTCAAGAGCACTAACGAGGCTGTGGGAATCTCCACTGGAGTGGATACAGCAGGATCCCTGCTATAGGATCTCTCAAAATTTGGGGGATCCGTTGCAGGCTCAGCCTATGACCCAGGTCCAAATGTTCCAGCCTTCTCTGCCACCTCCAGGGCTAACTTCAGGTTCTGGTCAAACAGCTCACACCTAGGCCAGACCCAAGAGGCACAAATGATGACAAAGTGTGAGGTCTCAGACTCTCCTCCCACTTTGGGTGCCAAAGTACTCTTGCTTGAAGAAGGACATGAATGGCAAGAAAAGTCTTTGGTTTCTCAAAATAGGGAAAAAAGACTAGTCCTTTTTGTTTTATTTAAAAGTAACTCTTATCCTTTTGAAAAATGACCTGGGGAAGAGCACAAAGGGAGGGGCAAGGACTCTTCGACCAGTATCTGGGGAGGGGGACTGCCTACCTGATGGGCATTTCCAGGGAGTAGAATGGATTCTTGAGAGCAAAGTCTGAGTAGATCTCATAAATCTTTCGGAGAAGAGAATCTATTCCAGCTTGCCTAGGATCTGCCAGTACCACAAACTTGATCCCTGGAGAAGGACCAATAATGGTTACGGAAAGGTAGAGAACGCAGCAAATATCCTGTGTGCAGATGACATTTTCATGAGCCCGTTTTTATTTTTATCCTTATTGCTCCATAAAGCAGGAAAGGCAAGACTGTGAGTCTATAAGACCAGAAGAGGGAAGTCACACTGAGATCACGTTTTGACCTCTAGCTCTGTCACTTAATTCCTAGTCTTGTGGTCCCTCAGCAGCAAGTGCCAGGCAGGGGACAGACTCGGGCAGTTTTCAATTATCCCCATTAAGGGTGTGAGGCAAGGACACAATCCAAAGGTCATTTCCATTTGGCATTCAAGTTTCATTTTGAAATACACCTTCCGAAACGTGTGCAACATGAGATGCCATTATGGTGAGTTTTATCTGCACACAGGATAACCACGGCTGAGCATTCTGGGTGGAGTTGACAAAATGGGCATCAGATTAAATATTGGTTTTGGATTCACAAAACAAATAGACGTATGTGTCTGTGCAATTGTCCCAGGAAAAGTTAACCACCACCCTCTTGCTTACCAAAGTTTCTTTGGTCAGTCCCTTCCCCCATCCCTCTGGCCTATCTGGAGACGCCTACCTGTCAGTGTCTGGAAGCAATGCAGCTTGAAGGTGTCCGTCTCCAACATCTCAATGCCTGAGCTGCCCTGTTCTGGAGACAGCTGGGAACCGATTGCAAACAGCCTATTTGCAAAAGAGGTAAGGTTGGGAATGCAGCCAGCCGTACGAGGGAGGGATGCTTCTCAAACTTGTCCCCTGAAGTGACCCTATCTGCTGAGGAGTTCACATTACACTGAGAAGTCAAAAGAGGCCGTGTCAACTGCCTAGCAGCAGCACCAAAATTTCTTTAAAATTCACTTGAGCTCTGCATGTTTTTTACACTCATACTTTGGTGTAAAACATTTTACATTGAAAACTGAGGGTAAAATTACCACTGGGCATATGTGTCATGGTTACTTACCCCATGGCTATCATTACCCAGCACATCTACTATCGTTGAGAATGAGAAAAAGGTCTTAACGATAATTTAATTCAGTTACCTAACTTTAAAAACTAAAGCTAAAGGAAGAGAAGTGGACTTGTGCAAGGTCACACCACTGCCGGTATTACCTAAAACCTAGTCATCCTGGATTAGTTCTTTTTCTTTCACAACACAAGAACTGACGATTTAAAAGGAGGCTTAGAAAGGTAAGCACGGCCGCTCAGAAGACTTCCCGCAGAACCACACTAATCCAGCCGGCCTAAGGGACAAGTGCAGGACCACAGGGCCTAGGAAGGGCTGGGGGACTTACGAGTGGAACATGGAGGCCAGCATGAGCTTCTCATTGGAGGTGAGGCGCGGTCGGCCGAATCGAATGGACACCGGGTAATTGGCAGGGTTGCCCAAGTACTCCAGCACCTCTTTCCCATCGGCCGTGTACTTGCCATTCACGTCCACGCCATTGATGGCCAGCACTGCGTGGCCCACTGCAGAGGTGAGGCTAAGGGTCAACGAAGCCCCAGCGCGGGGATTCCGCCAAAGGGACTGACGACCCGGCCTCACCCGTCCCCTCTCCCTCCGCGCCCTCCCCCCGCCCCGCAGAGACACCAGTCCACTCCGCAGCACCCGGCCCGCCCATCGGACGCAAGCCTAGCCCACCCCGGATGCCGTCGCGCTGGCCAAAGGCAACCAGCACACGCTCGTCATGCAGCTTCAGCAGCAGATCAAGGGGGTAACTGAAAGTTTTCTCAGCCTCGGCCCGTGGCGCGTAGCTGTCCAACTGGTAGATCAGGCCGCCAGCTTTGTTCACCACATACACGCTAAAAATCGCCATTGCGGCCGCCGCGGCCCGGAAACGCCTATTCGGCCTGTTCCTGACGGCCCCGCCCCGGAACCGCAGCCTCGGGACCCGCCTCCGCCCCCTGCTCCCTGCCCGGCACGCGCCTGCGCCTGCGCACTTGAAGCACCACGTTTAGCGGGGTCGCAGGGGGTGCGGGGGGGTCCCTTCGGGTTCCGGCAGATTGTTTTCTGTCTCTCTTTACTCGTTTCCAGAGCCAGGGGAAGCAAAGTGTGGCTGCTTCACAACTAACGGCAAAACCCAGTAAGCCGCGGGCAGCTCTCAGGATGCGACCCTCAGGAACGACCTCCCCTCGCTGCGGCCCCCTCCCCGCTGCACGAGGGGGCCGGAGTTCCGGCCTTTCTCTGCGGGCTCCGCCCCTTGCCCCGGAAGCGCTCGTTGCGGATGGAGGTTTCTGGGCCGGTTTGGGAGAGGCGCTTCCTTTTTGTCCGACATCTTAGTGAGGCTGCAGGGGTGGACGCTCCTCTTTCAGCTTCGCTATGGTGAGCTCTCAGGAATGGGGGGCCGGGCTGTTCTGAGAGCCGGGCGGTGCTGGGGCGCAGTTGGGGCGACACCGGACGGAGGGCCTCAGACCCGCCGGGCGGCTTCTTCAAGGTGGGTGGGGGGATTGCTTCACCCATGTGCTCCGGTAGTGGGGTTAGGACGGTGCGGGGCTGCCTCGTGACTTGCCTGCATTCCCCCTTTTTTCTCTACAGCCGCCCAAGGATGACAAGAAGAAGAAGGATGCCGGAAAATCGGCCAAAAAAGACAAAGACCCAGTGAACAAATCTGGGGGCAAGGCCAAAAAGAAGGTAGGCGTGAGCTCCCCCTCCCCACCCAGGAGTGGGGATTATCGGAGACGCCGGACCCATGTGTCTTGGTAATAAGTGACGTGTAGGGCAAATGGCTTTTAAGGTTGTGCGGTCTAGAGTCCGATTATTAGAACTTGTATTCCTCGTCACCGTTCTGTTGTTTTGGAAGAATAGGGTGGTACACGCTACTTAGAAGTTAGTGTGTATTCTGAGGCCTAGTCCATTATATTTTTAATTGGTATCGTGGGGTTCAGCTTGTATCCGAAAGTCGCATTTTTATTTTTTCCCCAGCCTAACGCATCTTTGGTACTGTTAGTGGCAGCTAGGGTTCCTTTTGTTTTGTGTCCTGGTTTCAATTATTTGAGTCTTAGTGTGTAGAACTTAGGTAAAATCTGAATTTCGTAGGTTTGTATAGGCCAAGGAACAGCTACCCTTGCAGTATAGCAGGAGGGCAGTGGAAGAGTTCTCTGACACCGGTTGTTGTGGGGGGGGGGGATGATTTCTTCAGAAGCACTGATTTTCTTTCTCTTTTGGTGAGCAGAAGTGGTCCAAAGGCAAAGTTCGGGACAAGCTGAATAATTTGGTCTTGTTTGACAAAGCGACATACGACAAACTCTGTAAAGAAGTTCCTAACTATAAGCTTATAACTCCAGCTGTTGTCTCTGAGAGACTGAAGATTCGAGGTTCCCTGGCCAGGGCAGCCCTTCAGGAGCTCCTTAGTAAAGGTGAGAGGGGTATGTTGTACTGGTGTGCTTTCACAGTTAAATTGGCCTGCCTGTATTAGCCATCTTAAATGTTTTTACTGGAATTTTGTAAAGTAGGCACAGGCTGACCACTAGCCATAATATTCTAACATGTTACCCCCTTGTGTAGACCCCAGAGCAGGGTTCATGGTCGCTTTTGTCCCGTGGACCCTTATGTCCTGTTGGTGGAACTTCAGGATCCCTTGTTTTCAAATAAATTCATTTTATTTAAAGAGTTACAAAAGAAACCCAATATTGAAATATGGTTGTGAAAATAGTAAAAGCTTTGGTAGGAAAGTATTTTTTACTTTAGTATTCTTAAAATTTAGTGGTGATTTAATTACCATGATTTCATATTAATGTAAATGAATGTAAATGTTTTAAGCATCTGTAGTGTCTAATGTGGAAACAGTAATTTTTAAGTTAAAGCGCTATGAGGGTAAGCATCCCAATAGCAGGTAATGGGCCCTTCATTTAAGAAGAAGAAATAAAATTAGATCATCACCAAGACATGGGGGATGTTTGCCTTTGTTATTAAACTCTAATGCTCAAATTCAGTATTTTTAGTGTCTGTTAAATATTTCCTAGTACTGCATAAAAACCCTACCCTTATTTTTTTCTCTCTAGGACTTATTAAACTGGTTTCAAAGCACAGAGCTCAAGTAATTTACACCAGAAATACCAAGGGTGGAGATGCCCCAGCTGCTGGTGAAGATGCATGAACAAGGTAAGAACGAATGTGGGCTTGTGGTGTAGAAAGTGTATACATCCCACTTTTGTATTGGGCTCTAGAGTTCTGATTCTTTTATTTTTATTTTTTACAGATCCACCAACTGTACATTTTGGAAAATAAAACTTTTATTAAATCAAATAAGTGGGTATGTCTCTTTCCTAAGAAAAGGATTTAGGTATGGGTTTGTTGACTTGAAAAAGTATCCGGAAACGATTGGCTTTTTTTATGTGACTGTTTGTTCCTTGCTGCAGCTTCCGTTTTGAACTGATGTCTGAAAGGAAATGAAAGGTTAGCGGGATAAAGGCTGACATCTCCAAAGGGATAGTGGGTTGGGGTCCTGGCAGTGGATCCACACCTGGATTGCCAGCGGCGTCCATTATTCCAGACCCGGCCGAAAGAGGGCAGCCAGCCTATACTGGTGCTGGAGCTATGATCAAAGTTGGCCCCAACTCTGTCTGGGGGGAGTTTCTTCAATTTCTGTTTTTCCTCTACAAAGAAGTCAACAGTTTTTAAACGGTTTTGCTTTGAGTAGGAAAATTTAGACAGCCCATTCTTGAATTTGTTAACTTACTTTCTTTAAGGAATTCTTCATAGGATGGTCCTATTTGTTGGTTTACAGAGCTGTATTCTTCATCCTGGACCATCCAAGGAGGTGTAGCACCTGGAAAAGGCCCATTAAGCAGGAATGAAGGCAGTCTTAAGTTTCAGACTACTGTGAAACATGCCCTTGCTATAAACTCTTACCTAATGCTCAAAAGCAAAACCCAGGAGTTTTGGACCATGGGCTGGTATTTAACAGCTTTGTTGAGGCATAACAGACCTACCACTGCCCAATGGAAAATACACAATTGGGAAACTTTGAGTGAAACCATCACAGTCAAGATATTAAATATCACCACTATGTATTGTTCTGCCCCTTTAAAGGACTTCCTACTCCTCTCTGTACCTTTTCCCAACCCCAGGAAACTATGATTATGCTTCTGTTAATCTAATTTGCATTTACTAGTTATGTACCTTTTTTCAATCTGGCTTCTAATAATTGAGATTCATCTATGCTGCACTTAACAATAGTACCTTCTTTGTTGGGCACTGCTCTGTTCCTTCATTGAGGCACATTTGGATTCTTTTCAGCTTCAGTGTTTGGGGAATTGCAACTAAAGCTGTGACCATCTGGTGTGCAAGCCTTTGTGCAGACATGCAATGTCTGGATCATAATGGTGGGTGTATGTTTAACTTCTTAAATCCCTGAACTGTTTCTCCAATTGGTTGTGCCATTTTACATTCCCACCAGCAGTTTATGAATGTTTCTTCACATACACAGTCTTTAATTTTAGCCACTCTGATGAACCATCTTCTACACGATTTTACTGAGTTTTGAGAGTTCTTCGTATATTTACGATTCAAGTCCTTCATCAGATAGCATTTCATAATCAACCTTATTCTTTAAGAAAGTAATGGGGGGGCACAGTCCGTTCAGTGTCCACCTTTAAAAAAGATTTCAGTAAGTGAGTGAGCACTGGGGTGGGGGGTGGGAGAAGAGGGAGAGAATCTTAAGCAGACTTGGTGCTGAGCCTGAAGCCTGAGGTGTAGCTCAATCTCACGACCCCAAGATCAGACCTGAGCTGAAACCAAGAGTCAGATGCTGAACTGACTGCATCACCCAGGTGCCCCCGAGATCATTAACTTTAAAAAAGTAATAAAATAATTGCCTCTTACCATCTGAGAAACACTGCTCTGGGCCTTACCTGAGTGGATGTTACCAATTCCTGGTGTATCCTGTAGTTGGAAATGGGGGGGGGGGGGGGGAATCCCAGATAAGAAACTGATGACAATATATTCCCAACTAGAAAAAGGACAAAGCCACGGGCGGGCAGGCGGTTGGGGGTGGAAGCACCACAGTGCTACTTCTGTCCCCTGGTTGGTGTTAAATTTTAAAAGCACAGATAACTGAAAGAGTCCTGTCCCTCAAAAGACTTACAGTCTTAGTAGTGAAGATGTCCAAAAATAGTGTGCCTACTAGGTGCACATTAGCAAAACTCTTTCCTCACAGGACAGTATATATTGTGGGGGGAGAGATTTAAGCATAAATTACACAGGTGACATTTTCAGCTTTTTACATGGTCCCATGTACATTTATAACAGGCAACCTGTTCACAGAAGCCTTCCATGAAAAGGTGACCTTTGAGCTAGGCTGAAGAAAGGTAGGCCTATCATTTAAAGCAAGGGCAATGACGTGCAGAAACCACAAGATGCACAGTATGGTTGGAGTGTACAGGACAGGAGGTGAGGCAGTGGCTTTCTGTGTTCAGAACAGGATTACAGGGGGCATAGAAACTTGCAGAAAAGTGTAACACAGGACATCTAGCCAGGAGGTAAAACAGGCCTACTCCTCGACAGGATGTAGGAGATGAAAGAAGAGGAAATTACTCGGCTACGGTTCTGATAATCTAGGGACAGTAGGGGTTAGCTTCAGGTGCCTGTGGAATGTTTACAAATGTCTTAAATTGAGCAGAAACGGGGGGTTCTACAGAGGATGACTGTAGGAGTTGGCACTCCTCAGTGGCAGTGGGGGCAAGAGGTGTGGATGAGATCACCGGACGGTGGGGAAAGAGGTCTAAGAACACATTATGTCTCTGTCAAATAAAATCTAAAAAAACCCAACACACTATGGAGCGGTGCAGCCAAGAGACAAGATCTGGATGGCCAGAATAGGTACAAAGCATGTGAGAGATGGAGGTCCTGGGAATTGAGGGAGCACTGGCCCTTCCTGACTCACTTATCCATGGTACCTGATGGCCAATGAATGTCAAAGGTTGTCCTGTCTCCATCCAGTCAAGCTCTGGGGCAGGTGGCAGGTCCAAGTAGGAGGGCTGCTGTGAGGCGGAGGCCACTAGACTGAAAAAGACAAGCAGGAGCCAGGCTGGCAGAGGAGGTCCTTGAGACATGAGGACAACAGAGGTGAACTCTTGCCATTTTCCAACCAAAAAGTTACAGAATGCTCTAACAATCCAAACTCAACGAGATTCCTTAGCAATTTTACCTGTTGGTGCCTTTCCAGCTTCCAAGTGCTGAAGAGCCTTCTTCTGGGTCTGGCACTGGCTGAGGCTGAGTTTGATTCAGGAAAAATAAATGTGTCTTGGATGCTTAAGTGTCTGCCTAGGCCATGCTCCCACCCTCCAGGAGGAAACAAATTAGCATACTGACATAAGGTACTGCCCATTTTACAAACTTCCTTTTTACCCCTCCCAGCTCAGCCCACATCGCCACTGACAAGGCCTGCCCCCTGGCGGACAGGTAAGGGAATTCAAGCCCAACAGATGAAGTACGGAGTCCGTGAGTTCTAGAAGAGCTGGTAGGTGAAATGCTGGACCTGGGAGAACCAGGGATCAGATGGATTTGGATACTGCTCTGGCTCCTCCGAGGGACACCAACCTCTAAGACAGACCGAACCAGCTCCTGCCGGCTGTGCTCCACCTCACGAATCTGAGCTGCCATCTGTAGGGGAGAGGCTGCTTAGCTTGGTACAAGGCCAGGGGGCTGTGTCCTTCAGTGGCCTTTTAACTCACTTCTTTGATCACCTCATCCTCCTTTTCCTCATAGGTATCCAGACTTTTCACCATGGATTTCTTGAATCTGAAAAGAAAAAGGGCAAGTCAGCCAAGAACCTGTCTTTGCATGTTACAAAAAGATCCTCAGTAGATCATTTTTTCTTCAAATTTTGGATAATTTCAAAATCACAAAAACAAAATAGAACAATTAACACCCATGGACCTTTCACCCAGATTCACTGTAAACATCTTGCCATACTGGCTCCACTTTTCTTCTAGCACATATTTCCTTTTTGCGAAATCAAAAAGGGACTTTAGAACATCATGAGACTTAACAGTTGTTATTATCCTATAATACACACAGGAAGGTATCAGAAAAGTACCAATACTACCAATATCACTATCAACAATAGAACTACTAACCAAAGCTCAGGATTTCTCCTGTTCTTCAGTCCTTAGTAAATATCCTAAGGCTATACAGTTAGAATTTTGTGTTGAAGTTACCTGAATTCTGACTCTTTTATAACTGTTAAAAATTTGATATATAATTATGATAATCTGTCATTGGTTTGCAATGAGTTTTAGGATTTGCTTTCTGGCCTGATTTTATTTTGTAATTTATTTTTATAAATAGTGTCCCACAGCTCACACTACAGTTACCTAGCCCTTTTTGTTTCAGAGTGGCCCTTTTTGGTGGGTGGGCAAGGACCTGGGAAGCTGGCACTCCGGGTTTATTTTCTTCGATCTTTAAGTGATAACCTGTCTAAATCTAAAAGTGGCTTGTGGTATCTTTACCAGTCAAAGCAGTCAGACTTGGCTTTGCCTTCTGCGTGTGCACGTTAAATGTATAAAGTTCAAAAGTCAAAACTGGGGTGCCTGGGTAGCTCAGCTGGTTAAGCCTCTGCCTTCAGCTCAGGTCATGATCCCAGCGAGCCCAGTGTCAGGCTTCTTGCTGAGGAGAGTCTGCTTCTCCCTCTCCCACTCCCCCTGCTCATGCTAGCTCTTACACTTTCTCTAAATAAACAAAATCTTAAAAAAAAAAAAAAAACAAAACAAAAAATGAAAACTAATAAAAAATTCAAAGAGTCCAGGGGCACCTGGGTGGCTCAGTGGGTTAAAGCCTCTGCATTCGGCTCAGGTCATGATCTCAGGGTTCTGGGATCGAGCCCTGCATCGGGCTCTCTGCTTAGTGGGGAGCCTGCTTCCCCCTTTCTCTGCCTGCCTCTCTGCCTATTTGTGAGCTCTCTGTCAAATAAATAAATAAAATCTTAAAAAAAATTAAAAAAAAATCAAGGAGTCCATTCTCATAATTCTCAATTATAACTTTTTCTGCTCAACTATTCTTTATTCCCACCAAACACCGTTTGGAGCTGGGCCAGGGTGTGAGGAGTTAGTGCTTTTTGGCCTCAGTTCTCCCATCTCCTGCCCAGTTTGAACCACAGATTTGAAGGCAAGGTAGTAGGATTTAGGCATTTCTCACCATTCCTTCATTATTCTCCACACTGAATAGGAAACAATAATAGAGGTCATGAGTTTTTCTGTAACTTTGGTTCTGGGATCCCCTTGGGTTCCATTCCCCATAATCTTAATATTGTCCTAATAAAAGTAGTGCGAGGCCATCTGTGTCCTTTTCATGAAGCAGCACTCACACCTGCTCTACGCTGGCCAGCTGACTACACCCCAGTTTCTCAGGGTCCTTTAGGGGCCAGTTAAAATAGAATCTAAAACTATTCAAAGTGGGCACTGAGTGAGTACCAGCTGCTTGCACACACTATTAAAAAGCCTCTTCTATTCCTAAGGGACCTTAATATTCTCTGTACCACACATTTAAATAATTGATTATAGTGAACTCTTATTATATACTATTCTCTATTTGCTCAATGGATTGTAAACCCCATCCCCCAACTAGAATATAAACTTTTCAAGGACTCTATCATACTTCTTTTGTGTCCAGTATAGTGACTAGAATGAGTGCTATGAAGACAATAGATACT
This sequence comes from Lutra lutra, assembly GCF_902655055.1. Taxonomy (NCBI): domain Eukaryota; kingdom Metazoa; phylum Chordata; class Mammalia; order Carnivora; family Mustelidae; genus Lutra; species Lutra lutra. The sequence continues at coordinate 15,029,241 of NC_062287.1, read as the reverse complement.
TAAAAAGGCCCCGCAGAACTTTCCAATTAACAGAGAAAGCTCCAGTACCTGACACAGACCCAGAGAAGTCCCATTCTGTTATTTCACCTTTCATAATCAGTGACTTACCTGGCATAGTCCTGGGGGGAGATCAGAAACTTCTCTTTCATTTGGAACTCAGCCTTGTTCTCCCACCAGAATCTGTTGGTTGCTTTCTTGTGTTCTGGGCTGAGAATGAATGGATAATCTCAATGACAGATTATAGAGTATTACTCAGACATCTAGGCATTATATTAAGTAATGCACACTGATATCTGGGTTTCTGCCTCTGGGCAAGGATGACAGAATACTGTTACATCTTCCAGATGTCCAGTCTCCCCTCTTCCAATAAAAATGGAAGAGGCGCGCCTGGGTGGCTCAGCCGATTGGGTGTCTGCCTTCCGCTCAGGTCATGATCCTGGGGTCCTGGGATCCAGCCCCACATCCGGCTCCCTGCTCAGCACGGAGCCTGCTTCTCCCTCTCCCACTCCCCCTACTTGTGTTCCCTCTCTCACTGTCTCTCTCTCTGTCAAATAAATATAATCCTAAAAAAAAAAAAAAAAAAAAGCAAAGGAAGAAGAATCTGGGAGGAGATGGTGGGAGGTAACCCTCTACCACTAAAACCATGGCAACCATAAGCCCTCCACGCGTCAAAGATGCGAGGCTATAAGCTGACTGGACCCACCCCAATCCAATCACAAAAGCGATCCTCCTCTCATGCATCCCAAACCACCGCCCCCCGACCCACCAGGATGCGAATATGCTGGATGCGGCTCCCAGGTCGGATCTCACCTGGCCAGATGCTCCAGCAGACCCCCGTGCAGCACGGTCAGGTTTCCGTGGCTCAGGTGTTTCCGCACCTCACAGCCGCAGCAAATGCACCAGCAGCGCCGCTCGTGCTCGGGCACGTAGCGCTCCACCTGGGCGGCGCGGACGGCCTTGCGGGCGGCCTCTGCCTGCGGCGGAGAGGGGAGAGGACGGGAGAGCTCAACCAGGACCCCAGTGGAACCCCCACGTCCCATCCCCTCGCGTCCTCCCTGTACTGCCCGCATCCCCCACCCGCGGCCACTTCCCGCCTCCCGTCCGCACCTGGGGCAGGAGCCGATCCAAAGCTGCCTTCAGCGTCCGCTGGTGCTTGCGACTGTAGACGTGTCCGCGACCACAGAAGAAGGTCTGGCGGCACAGGAGGCAACGCTGCGCGGGCGCCATGGGCCCAAGAGCCGGTATCTGCGACGCGCAGCAGCTCTTTCGCTCTTCGGTGACCCCTGACCCCTCGGGGGCGGGGCGAACCCAGCGCTTCCCCCGCGACCCCCAGCGGCAGGCTGGCGCCACTGCAGACCCATCTGCGGCTGCGCGAGTCCCGCCCCGGGCTCTCGGCTGTCGGGTGCACCCAGCCGACATCAATATTCCCAGATGCTATTGACCCAGAAAAAGTGGCGGCACCGCTGTGCAGATGCCCGGGAAAGAGAGCGCGCGACAGTTAGGTGCCACTGCAGGACCGCAGGCCGCACGCATGTCGGGGCATTGACAAGGACCCGCATTAGACAATGGAACACATTGTAACTAGTATTACAGGGTGCTCACTGTGTGGCCAGAGCTTTACATTCACGAGGCACTTAATCCTCACCATAGCCCTACGTGGCGTACTATTATTACCGACATTTTACAGATGGGAAAACTGAGGCAGGGGGAGAAAGTAACTGTGTGGAAGGTTGCACAGATACGAAGCATCAGAGGCAGCACCTTTCATGCTCTGCTGTACCAGATGGTGGTAAGGAAGCATGCTGGAGGTGGCCTTCATCTAAGACCTAATCACAGCCATATACCCCCCGGGGGGGTGGTGGTGTTCTGAGCAGCTGTTACTATAAAACTGTAAAAGGGAAGCTATGAAAAGGGTGCAGAGTCATTGCTGAGGGTTAATAGACATTTTTATTCTGTAAGCATGCTCACTCAGTGGAATTTTCATTCTTTACAAGCTACTTTTCCTAGAATGAACAGCCTTCCATCTGTCCTGCTCCCCTAAGCCTTAAGGCTTAAAGTAAATTGCTCCCTACAGGGCTGAAATCTCCAGACTGTGATCTCTACCCTAGAGTACCTGACACAGAAAAAAAAGCCTGGGGCCCAGTCCAGACCTTACTGATAGGAGGTGCAGGACAGAGCTAACAGAGTCCGAACTTCACTTGGATTTGTTACCAGTACTGGTGCATTAACCTGGATGGGCTACAATGTCTGTGGGCGTATATACAGTCAACTATACCTAATTTAGGCCCAGAAAGTAGCCAGACCCCCCTTCAGATCTTGACCTCCTCTTGGAGCTTCCCAGTAGACTCAGGCCTCTGTCAGATGTGACTCATTTTAAAGACCCCACAACGCTCAATGCCTTGACCTCCCATCATTTCCCCGGAAGGGTCAGTCCTGGACCTTAAAATTGCTCCTCTGAATTCAAACTCTGAAGTTGTATTCTGACCACCATCTTCCATCCTCCCATGTGGACTTAGTTTCCATCTTTCCTTTAACTGCAGGAAGATCTCCATTCCTGAAGATGAGTACTCTTATTCATTCCCTCAGAAAACTTTCAGCATCTACCAGCTGCTTTGCTCTAGATTCTCAAAGTGTGGCCTCCAGGTCAGCAACATCAGCGTCTGGGAGCTTGTTAGAAGTGCAAATTCTTGGGCCCCACCACAGATCTACTGAATCAGAAACTCTAGAGTGGGGACCAGCTATCTATAGTTTAATGAGTCCTTCAGGGGATTCTAATGCTTAATCAAATTTGATAATTAGTGGTCTAGGTTTTAGGTCCTCTTTGCCTTCACTTTACTCACTGGATCCCACGACCGTTCCTACCACACTCTCATGGCAATCTATTACTTCCCTTGACCGTCCCAGACCTCTAATTTCATCAAACCCCAAAAGCAGATGAACCCAGTCATCTGTTTTCCTCATTTGTTCCCAGGTGCCTAGTGTAGACTACACTGCTTCGACTTCCACTACCTTATTACCCCTCTGCACTTTTGCTTTTGAAACTGTTTCCCTAAAGTTCTGCACCATGGAGTGCTTATTCAGTTGCAACTGAACTTGACTGTGTGAAATGGAATTTAACATCTTCCACCTGAGAACATCCCCTATTTTCATCCTCCTAGGGAACACCACCAAGCTAAATCCTGGAGTTTTGGGGAGAGTTATCTTTGATACCGGCTTTCACTCACTCCCCATATCCACCATGTTCAAGTTGTCTTACTGGATTATATATTACTGGATATACTCCTAGAGCAAACCTTGTTTCAATTCCCTTGTTCTTTTGCTTGGATTCACGTAAAATTTTTCTAACGGGTTTCCAAATGTGTGGTCTAAGTCAGCTCCATTTATCCTTCAGACTCTGGATTTAGGAAAGCCTTCAAGTGACTTTCTGGATTAATTTAATTTCTCTAAATTAGCATCAGGAAAAAATTTAAATTTCCCAGGATGACTTTCAAAGCCTTTTACAGCATGTTTCCCAAATTCTTTTTGTCTTATCTCCCATCACTTCCCTGACCTCCTCCACCTCCTCCTCCAGACAATATGCTGGAGTACTGTGCACTTCAGCATCTTCCAGCCCTTGGTTCCCTCTGCCTAAAATTTACTTCCTTCCAGCCCTGCCTAATAAATTCTATGATAAAGGATCTGAAATACGAACGAGAATGGAATTTCCATGTGGCTGGTGGCTTTGTCTGGCATATGGTAAGCTCTCAATCATTCACAGGCTCCTGTATCAATGTATTATTGAATAAATGAAATGTCACCCCTTTTGTGAAGTCTTCTAGAGTTGTCTGCAGGATTTTTTTTTTTTTTTTTTAGAGATCTTATTTAGAGCACCTGGGTGGCTCAGTGGGCTAGGCATCTGCCTTTCGCTTAGATCATGGTCTGGGGGTCCTGAGATTGAGCCCCACATCAGCCTCCTTGCTAGGTGAGGAGTCTGCTTCTCCCACTGACCCTTTCTGCTGCTCATGCTCTCTCTCATTCACTCAGGTTCTCTCTCCTTGAAAAAATAAATAAAATCTTCTAAAAAATAAAGATCTTATTTATTTGTCAGAGAGAAAGAGAGAATGCACAAGCAGGGGGAATGGCAGGCAGAGGGAGAAGCAGGCTCCTGAAAAGCAAGGAGCCCAATGAGGGACTCAATCCCAGGACTCTGGTATCATGACCTGAGCCAAAGGCAGATGTTTAACCTACTGAGCCACCCAGGAGCCCTAAAATAATAAAATCTTAAAAAAAAAAAAAGCTAAACTAAAAGTTTTTCTATGCTTAGACATCACATTTATATATATGAACATGATTTCTGTCACATTTGTAGTCATATCCAACATATTATTTTGCTGGGGTTTTTTTCTCTCCAGAATGTGTTGTGGATACCTGCATTAGCACACAGGACATAATATTAAATACCGTCTATATCCTGATGACTCTCAGATGTATTTACATCTTCAGCTCAGACTTGTCCTCCGAACCCCACACTTACAACAATCATCTACGTGATGAAACTGCCCTGATGTCTCACAGAGTCTAAAGATTTTATTTATTTATTTGTCAGAGAGAGAACGAGAAAGCACGAGCAGAGCGAGCGGCAGGCAGAGGGAGAAGCAGGCTCCCCACTGAGCGAGGAAACCGATGTGGGACTCAATCTCAGGACCTGAGCCAAAGGCAGGCGCTTAACCCACTGAGCCATGCAGGCATCTCTCAGATTCTAATCAGAACTGCTCCGGGCACCTGGGTGGCTCAGTGGGTTAAGTGTCTGCCTTCGGCTCAGATCATGATCCCAGGGTCCTAGGATGGAGCCCCACGTCGGGCTCTCTTCTCAGCAGGGAGCCTGCTTCCCCCTCTCTCTCTGCCTGCCTCTCTGCCTACTTGTGATCTCCATCTGTCAAATAAATTAAAAAAAAAAAAAAAACAAAAAACTGCTCAAACCTGCTCTGCCTACAGGCTTCCCCACCGCACTGTTCTCCCCAGTTGCTCAAACCAAAAATCTCAGCCTCACTTCCTCCTGTGTCCAACCAGTCCTGTTGACTCACCGATGCCGCCTGCAAGCTGCATCGCGGATCATCCTGCTTCTCTCCAGTTCTCGGGCCGCTGCCCCAGTACACCTGGGCTACTGCATCGCCTCCTAACAGTCCTGTTGCTTCCATGTGTGCCCTCCTAGCAGGCACTGCCAATGAGTGGCTAAGCAGAATTTAAAAAATAAGGTGCACCTGGCTGGCTCGGTCTGAAGAGCATGCATGAGACTCTTGATCTTGGAGGTTGTGAGTTCAAGCCCCATGTTAGGTGTAGGGTTACTTAAATAAAATTTAAAAATAAATAAAATCAGGTTCTGTTACTTTCCACTATACTTGAAAAAAAAATTGAAATCCTTCTAGAAAGGCTCACAAAGCCTGGTCTCTGTCTCCCTCCCCAATCTCACCTGGGTCTTTCTCCCCTAATTTACTATATTCTGTTGTCCAGGTCTTATCCCCATTCCCTCAATAGGCAGAGGTGAGGAGGTCCCTCCCTCCCAGGCTTTGTCCACTTTGTTCTCTCTACAAAACACTTTTCCTCCCCATTCTGCAGCCTGGATACTCAATATCCAGGTCTTGGCTAAAATGTCTTAGAAAGGACTTCTCTGGGGTGCCTGGGAGGCTCAGTCAGTTGAGCATCTGACTCTTAATAGGGACTCAGGTCATGATCTCAGGGTGTGACATTGAGCCCTGCATCAGGCTCCCTGCCCAGTGCAGAGTCTGCTCTGGATTCTCTCTCCCCCCCTCTAATATCCCCCCTCTAAAATAAATAAATAAATCTTTAAAAAAAATGGACTTCTCTGACCTCCTCTTCAGTCTAAGTATCTGTATTGTTTCCTCTCACAATCACCTAATATTTATTACTATTTCTTATCATTGAACATTAATGGGACTATTTAATGTCTTTCTTTTAAGATTTTATTTATTTATTGGACAGAGAGAGAGATCACAAGTAGGCAGAGAGGCAGGCAGAGAGAGAGGGGGAAGAAAGCTCCCTGCTGAGCAGAGAGTCCGATGTGGGACTCTATCCCAGGACCCTGAGACCATGACCTGAGCCAAAGGCAGAGGCTTTAACCCACTGAGCCACCCAGCCACCCTGTTTCATATCTTTCTATCTGGACTGAAAACTCTGAGAGAAGGACCATTTTGGGTTTCACTGTATCTTTAGCACCTGGTGTTGGGGGGGGGGTGCTCTGGCTGCACAGCGCTGCGTTGGGTGGGTCCAGAGCGAAGGACATGAATGACATGGTCCTTCCACCCACTCCCCAGTGGCTATCACACAGAGACTAGCACGCAGGTGGTCTGGGAGGAGAGAATCACAAAGCACTTCCAAGTGCATTAGGGAAAGGCCATTGCTCCAACCGGGCACCTGCCCGGGGCCTGTCCTGTCTTTTCCTTGGAACCACTTTTTCTTCCCATCCTGTCGCTGCTCTTCCGCACCTCCTCAGCCTGCCCCCTGCCTCCTAGGAGCATCAGCAGTGCCCCACAGAGCCTGGCTGGCTTTGGGCACTTCTGGGCAAGTAGGGGCTGTTGTTTTCTAGACCTGGGAAGAAGACCCCGTGCTAACTCTTCCTGTGAGAAGCCTTCCCTAACTCCTCCAGACAGAGCTGATTGTTGTCTTCTCCGTGCTTCCAGAGAATATGGAATGTGCCTTTTAGAGAAGTTACTAGTCACCAGTCATAACAAACAGCGTGATCCTACTACCTGACAAGCCCTACGCTAGGCTCTGTGGGGCTGGACATAAACATGAGTTGTCCTCACTGGTTGCCGATGTCACTGTGTGTGAGCATGTCTGGGCAGGAACTATATTTTATATGTTGCTTGGTTCACTGGTTCTCTACCCCACCAGCCTTAACACCCTAGGAATAGAGCAAACGATTTGTAAGACTGTTTTTACCATCTTGGGGTGTTTGGGTGACGCAGTCAGTTGAGCATCTGACGTGGTTTCGGCTCAGGTCGTGGTCTCAGGATGTGGGATTCAGCCCGTGACAGGCTCTGTGCTCAGCAGGGAGTCTGCTTGAGATTCTCTCTCCCTCTCCCTCTCCCCCTCCCCTCCACAGTTCTCTCTCTCAAATAAATACATAAATCTTAAAAAAAAAAAAAACTGTTTTGGGAACCTGGGTGGCTCAGTTGTTAAGCGGCTGCCTTCAGCTCAGGTCGTGATCCCAGGGTCCTGGGATCGAGGTCCACATTGGGTTCCCTGCTCAGTGGGAAGTCTGCTTCTCCCTCTCCCTCTCCCCCTGCTTGTGTTCCCTCTCTCTCTCTGTCAAATAAATAAATAATCTTTTTTTAAAAAAGTTTTTACCTCTTGAATCTTATTGATAAAATAATTTACTAACACGTGTAATTTTAAAAAGGTTGATATAACACTTTAACTGTAATATAACAAAAATAAAGGTAGAGAAATTTATGAAAAAAAGTACATTTCAATAGATAAACGAGATTTGAAAATATGAGATAGTTGGAAATTTGCACATACCTATGGTGAGAAGAGTTTAGATTTAAGAAAGGATATTCAAATGAATACTGAAAATAATTTTTCTTTATATTGGCTGCCTTGATATAATAACTAAATATTTGTTTGTACATGTAGACTCCCCATGAGAACAGCAGACATAAACACAGACTCATATAGGTGTGTGGTATCGGTAACTTAAATATCAGAGCAGCTTTGCTGTCAGTGAAGTGATTTTCTGAAATGGCAAACAACTCTTGGTAAACTTCCAAACAAAAAAAAAACACAAAAAACCCACAATTATCCTTCACTTTACAGAATAGTTGCATTCCTGAAAAGTTCAGTATATCTTAAAATGATGCAACAAGTACTTTCTGCTTAGCTGTAATACCAAGTTGGTTTCCTGGCTGAACTCCTTGTCTACAGCCCCAGGTATAAGGGTCGGTTCTTCAAGGTCAAAGGCTGCCCCTGGGGGGCAAGGGGAGAGCAGGAGAAGGAATGAGCGAGGTCATCCAAATTCAGTATTGTCTTCAAGCACTGTCTGAATGTCTGGGGCATTGGGATACAGCTTTAAACTTTGTTCCTGGGGCGCCTGGGTGGCTCAGTCCATCGAGCCTCTGCCTTGGCTCAGGACATGATCCCAAGGTCCTGGGATCAAGCACCATGTCAGGCTCCCTACTCAGCGGGGAGTCCGCCTCTCCCCCTCTCTCTCCTCCTCCTTCCTCCTGGCTTGTGTGCTCTCTCTCACTCTCCTCTCTCTAATAAAGAACATATTTTAAAAAACCCAAAACCAAAACAAACAACAATGACAAAATACCCTTGTTCCTTTCTCACTCAGCCCACAAGGCTTCTCTGTATTCCCCTCCGACCTGAGGCTGGCACCTGGCCCCGCCCTGGACGCCAGCTCCTGCCACCAGGAAAGCACAGCAGCCCAGCTGGGATCTGAAGCCGCTGAGAACTCAATCCACGGGTGCTCTAGCTTCTGCAGGGCGGGGTGGAGAGGAACAGCAAGGGGGATGGGCCCCAATCTTGGCTCCAAGTTCCCACCCCTTGCTCAAAACGGTTAAATGGATGCCTGGGTGGCTCAGTGGGCTAAGCGTCTGCCTTCAGTTCCAGGCGTGATCCCAGGGGCCTGGGATGGAGCCTCATGTCAGGCTCTCTGCTCTGCAGGGTCCGGGGAACCTGCTTCTCCCTCTGCCCGCCACTCCCTCCTGCTTGTGTGCTCTCTCTGTCAAATAAATAAGTAAAATCTTAAAAGGGTTGCCCTTCTCACTGCTCCTTCTTGGCCTGCTAGGAGGGTCTGTCTTTCCTTCAACTGCCCCACAGTGATGTCTTTCCTTAGGCTTCTTTCCACTGTTCCCAGTTGATTACAACCCCTCCTGTGAGCGGTGGGCTGCTCTGAGCTGGCATCTCCCAAGACTGTCCTCATAATCCAGAAAAATGGGAACAGATCCAGGATCCTGAAGGGGGTTGAGTATTTTCTTCCTTTGGGAAAAGCAGGACGTGGGCTCCCTCTGCGGGACGCCAGGCCAATGGTGTCAACTTCCAGCCTCAGAGCTGACCTCCACCTCCACCCTGTCCCCAGCTCCAGAGACCACACACACACACACACACACACACACACACACACCAGGCTGCTGCAGGTAACTTTAATACGGGATGGGCTGACTCCTGCTTCTTGGAGTTAAAGGTCAAAGAGGAAGGGCATCACATCTGTAAGAAAAAAAGAGTCAACAGAATCTATCCGCCCTTTGCAACTGCTGTTCCCTCAGCCCAGATCATGTCACGGCAGATAATCTACTTCTCCCTCAAGGTCCGAAGGCCACCAGGTCTCCAGAAAAAGAAAAAGCCTCCTTTGCACATAACTGCTCATAGCCCGCTTCTCTCACTGTGTGGTCACCATTTCCACGGGCTGTGAGGTCAACTGCACCTCGGTTGTTTCTCTGTCCTCCCCCTGGACCACCAGGACATGCCTGTGTGGGGTGGGGTCCCATCTCGGGCAGGCACTATCCCAGGGTCTCAGGCCACTGGCATCTTCTCCCCTTCCCACAGGATGTGCCCCCCCCCCCCCATAGTGTGACCCAGGCTCCCTCCCTGCACACTCAGCTTGGAGTCCGGACAGTCGGGTCCCCTGCCCTGGGCCCCTCGCGTGACAGGGCCTCTCACCTGGCTGGCTCATGCACTGCTGGATACTCTCCAGGCGCGTGGAGACCAGGGCGCGGGCCTCCTCGGCAAAGCGGCGGTGTCCCTCCTCGGTCAGCTTCCAGAGGCAGGAGCGGGGCCGCGTGCTGGCTCCGACCTGCATGCCAACCGGCACTTTCTCAAAGCTGTCTCGGAAACAGAGGTTGTGACGGACGGTATTCTTCCAGCCTTCCGGAGCCGTCCGGAAAAAGGGGAAATGTTGTCTGTGGACAGGGAGTAATGGTCAGGAAGGACCCAGTTCCTGGGGGAGAGGCCCTGTCTTGAGACGTCTATTCTCCCCCAGCGGCCAGGAGCCCCAGCCCCTCTCTCATGGCGGGGAGAATGGCAAGCCGGCCTCAAAGACTGGCTCTTTGCTGATGGAACATGTGGCAAAACCCGACCTGGTGTGTTGCTTGTCCAAACCCTCATCTTTTAAACCCAGTTTATTGCTCGCATTCCCAGGCTCATTTTCCTCCTTCCCTCTGAGGGCTCAGGACTGAGACTTGCCACGCGAACAGAGCAGAATCAGGCCCATCAGCTCCTGTGAGAGGAATCCAGGTCAAGGAAGGACACCACTGGTGGATTAATATTTTGAGACTCGCCCGCTAGAGGGAAAAGGTCGGGGAAGCTCCTCACACTCCTGTGTACACGACTCTCAAAGCTAAATGTAATTCAACTGGGCTCCCCTGGGGGTGTGCGGGGCGCTGGCTGGCAGGCCAGCCCAAAGGGAAAGCTTGCAAGACGCTGTTGGGGAAACCAGACTTTCTACTGGAAAATTGCTGACAGGAAAGAAAGGAGAACTTCTGACCCAGGTGAATTCATATTTTAAAGAACTAAGGTATAGGGGTATCTGGGTGGCTCAGTAGGTAAGCATCTGCCTCTGGCTCAGGTCATGATCCCAGTCCCCATGTCAGGCTCCCTGCTTCTCCCTTTCCCTCTGCTGTTCCCCCTGCTTGTGCTCCCTCTCCCTCTCAAATAAATAAATAAATAAAATCTTAAAAAAAAACAAAAAACAAAAAACAAGAAACTAAGGTATAAAACAGTTGGGGGCACCTGGGTGGCTAAGTGGTTTAAAGCCTCTGCCTTTGGCTCAGGTCACGATCCCAGGGTCCTGGGATCGAGCCCCGCATCAGGCTCTCTGCTCAGCAGGGAGCCTGCTTCCCGCTCCCCCCAACTTGTGATCCCTGTCTCAAATAAATAAATAAAATCTTTAAAAAACAAAACAAAAAAAAAACAGTTGGATTTTTTAGATGTGAAAGAGAGTGGATGTGGATATCTTCCCGCACATAGGATAAGTGGACACACGTCTGGGGACAACCCGAAGCAGTGCCTGGGAAAGGAAGCCTGGGAACACACTTATCCTTTCAGACCCACATGGGAAGCCAAGGCAGCAGCCCAGGAGCACGGGCAGATCGGAAAGTATCAGGCCAGGGTCCCTGCCCTCCCCCCTCACAGAGCCCCCCCGGGGGCACATACCGAGTGAAACTGTAGATCTGTTGCACGTTGAGGCCACAGGGGGAACTGTTTCTTAATGCCAGTGCAATTAGGTGGAAGTAATTGAGGGGGGGCCGGGACCAGAGCCTCCCCTCCTGGCTGTTGGCTTGCCGGAGCCTCCGACTCTGGAGGGGGGCCCTTTTGTGAGGGGGCGGGAGAGCCACAGAGGAGCGGTCATCCTGGTCCTCAGCCTCCTCTTCTGTGAGCTAGAGGAGCACAGAGTAGGAACTGGTCCTAACTCCACGGCCTCTGCTCCGGGGGGCGGGGGGTGCAGTGGCAGGGAGGGGGGTTGTCTAGGGCCACCTGTCTGGGCTTCTCCCCAACCCAAGGGGGAACGGCTGATTTCTGAACCCATTAACCCTTGGTTATCCCTAAGCAGACACCTCTCCACTGTATCATCCCGAAGCCGCCCTGCCTACAGCCCCAAGTCCGGCCCACGGGCCCAGAAATTCCTACCTCCCAGGTGCTGGGGGAAGAGGCAAACCGCTTCTGCTTCCGAGGGGGAGACTGCTCGCTGGAAGAAGGCAGCGACTCTGACTCCACCGCTGCGGCCTCCGAGGAGCAGCTGGTGTTGGCGAAGTCTTGCTCTTTGGGGGGCAGCTGAGGGGAGGGGAGTGTGCTTGGCAGATGCTCCCACTGGCGAGGTTCTCGGACCTCCAGCTTTCCAGGGGGAAACACGATGTTGGGGTTTACCCACATCCATAGGTTGGGCTCAAGGGCTGGGCCTGTTGGGAGAGAAGGAGATTGTGCGCCACAGCTCACTGGTTCTGGGGGCTGGCCCGAGCAGAACCCACTCCCTGCTACTCACCATCGTCATCAGGGCTGGCTGTTTTGTTCACGGGTTCTTTTGGTGGCTCGACTATTCGGAGTCTATATCTGGCAACTGACAAAAAGAAAGATAGAAGAGGGTCGAAACGTCCTAGGATTTCCACTGCGGTCCCAGGATCCTGGGCCTGGAAGTTTCTCTGGGAGATGGCTGTGGGCTCTCCCCAGGGCATGAGGACACCAAATTTGACCTCTCTGAACTTCTCATTCTCCCCACTCCACACACCCTATGCCCTGATTGAGCTCATGAATGCCTGTGACTTCAGCCACTATCTCTCAATTTAGGGCTTCTAAATCTTTACCTCTAGCCAGACGGCTCTGCTTGCCCATAAACAGAACTGCCTATGGGAGGTCTTTATCCGAACAACCTGCAGGCACTTCAAAATCAACATTTCTAAAACCAAACTCCATCTTCCTGCTCTTCCTCCTGTGTACCTTGTCTCAGCAAGTGGCACTGCCACCTACCCAGTCCTTCAGGCCAGAAATGTGCATGTGTTCTTGACTTCTGATCTCTTCTTTCCGGTCTAGCCACACCCAGGCAATCCCCAAGTCCCGGAGCACCTGAATGGCGTTTATGTTTCTCTGCTGCTCTAACTTTATTCCCACGGCAGTTGGAGCATCTTCCTAAAATATCAATCCAATCTCGTGACCTTTCTACTTAAAAACTTTCTGATGGCTTTCCATGAGGGCCAAATTGAAGTTCCTTTTTTTTTTTTTTAAGATTTTATTTTTATATTTGACAGAGAGAGAGATCACAAGTAGGCAGAGAGGCAGGCAGAGAGGCAGGGGGAAACAGGCTCCCTGCTGAGCAGAGATCCTGATGCGGGGCTCGATCCCAGGACCCTGGGATCATGACCCGAGCCGAAGGCTAACCCACTCAGCCACCCAGGCGCCCCTCATGTCTTCATTTATTCAGAACTCTTGTGTCCTTAAATAGTGATTGCATCTTTCCCATGAAGGTCTACTTCATTCTTTGATGGGTTAACTCCTAGATACTTTATAATTTTGATTGTTACTGCAACCAAATAATATAGTTTTATTATTTATTATTATATTTTCCAGTTTCTTCAGGCTGCTATGGAGGAACAGTGTTTATTAGTATGTTGTTCTTATTATCAGCAAACTTGCTGGGCCCTTATTGGTTCTAATAATTTGTATATTGATTTTGTATAGTTTCTATCTTAACTTTCTTTTTTCTATAAATAATAGTAGTTTTGTCTTTTTCTTTCTTTCTCTTTCTACTTTTTCCTCTTTTCAGGATGCCTGGGTGGCTCAGTTGGTTAAGCATCTGCCTTTGGCTCAGGTCATGAACCCAGGGTCCTGGACTCGAGTTCTGCATTGGGCTCCTTGCTCAGTAGGAAACCTGCTCCTCCCTCTGCCTGTTGCTCCCCTTGCTTGTACTCACTCTCTTTCTCTCTCTCTTTTTTTTTTTTTTTAAGATTTTATCTATTTGACAGAGAGAGATCACGAGTAGGCAGAGAAGCAGGCAGAGAGAGAGGGAGAAGCAGGCTCCCTGCTGAGCAGAGAGCCCAACGTGGGGCTCGATTCCAGGACCCTGGGATCATGATCTGAGCTGAAGGCATAGATTTCAGCCCACTGAGCCAGCAAGGTGCCGCACTCACTCTCTTTCTCACTCTCACAAATGAATAAAAATCTTAAAAAAAAAAAAAAAAGAAAGACCTGTACTTTTTCCTCTTTTCAAATACTATGTTGAACATTATTAGTAATGTAATGGGAATCCTTTCTAATTATTGAGTTCTTCAATAAGTATAACCTCATTTTCCAGATAAAGACCTAGATTCAACTGCCATATGACGACACTCATTGGGCCTGGGGCGGGGCGGGCGGAGGTGGAAATAGATCCCCCTAATCCAGAGGAGCCAGCATAGTGCTGAGCCCATAGCTCTAATACACACTTGATGTGCTTCTAGCCCGCCACGTATTCATCCATCCAGTTAAGCTGAGCTCCTCCCATTTGCCCGGCAGTGAACAAGACAGACCTGGAGATAGGCCTTAAGCAAAGTAATTATGATAAAATGTGTGTTATGAGTGTTTGGACAGGCGGTCAGAGAAGGCCTATTTTGAAAGATGTTTAAACAGAAACAGGATGGGGGCACATGGATGGTTCAGTCGGGGGAGCATCCAACCTCGTGATTTTGGCTCAGATCATGATCTCATGGGTCAAGGGAAGGAGGCCCACATCAGGCTCGGTGCTCAGCAGGGGTCTGCTTGAGGTTCTCTTCCTTCCCCCTTTGCCCCTTCCCCCACTCACTCACACTCCACCTCTCTCAAATAAGTAAATCTTTTAAAAAACCAGAAACATGATGGGTAAACTAGCCATTAACTTGGGCAGGAGGAAGAGGAAAGAGTGTTTCTGGCAAAGATAACGGCTTGTGGGAAGGCCTGGGATCTCAAGTGTGGTGTGTTGGAGATGAGGAGAGAGCCTGGGAGGAATGACGACACTGATGAGGAGCTAGGGCCTTGCAGACTATCTCAAGGAACTTCAATTTGGGGGCACCTGGGTGGCTCAGTGGATTAAAGCCTCTGCCTTGGGCTCAGGTCATGATCCCAGGGTCCTGGGATCGAGCCCGGCATCGGGCTCTCTGCTCGGCGGAGCCTGCTTCCTCCTTTCTGCCTGCTTCTCTGCCTACTTGTGATCTCTGTCTGTCAAATAAATAAATAAAATCTTAAAAAAAAAAAATCTGTCCTACCAGAAGCTTCCTCTGTCTCAGCATGAGGCCACTCCATCCTTTTAGTTAACCAGCCAAAACTTTGGAGGAATCATGTTCTAATCTCTCTTTCTTACACTATGGCTTCTCTGCCACCACCCTGACCCTCCAGCCTACCACCGGCTCTTGTCTGGATTACAGTAGTAGCCTAGTCTACTGGCTTCTTATCTCCACATTCAACACATCTTCCACGGTGATATAGATCATGCAGGATCAGTTACATAATTTGCAGGGCCCAGTGCAAAATGAAAATGAAGGGTTCTTTGTTCAAAAATTAAAAAATCTGGGGCGCCTGGGTGGCTCGGTGGGTTAAGGCCTCTGCCTTTGGCTCAGGTCCTGGTCCCGGGGTCCTGGGATCGAGCCCCACATCGGGCTCTCTGCTCAGCGGGGAGCCTGCTTCCCTCTCTCTCTCTCTGCTGCCTTTCTTGCCTACTTGTGATCTCTGTCAAATAAATAAATAAAATCTTTAAAAAAAAGAATTAAAAAATTAAAAATCTTAAGACACTGAAAGCAGAGCATCAAACCAAGTACCAGCCACCTATGCAACTACATGGGTCACACCCTCGGAAATCATTGTCACTCCTTTGCTCAGAACCTTTCAACCATGCCACAACTTATTGAAAGTCAACCCTACGGTCCTTAAAGTGGCACATGGGCTCTTCCAGATCTCTGTTCCACACCCTGTGAACTACCCTCTGTATTTGACTTTGATCCAGCTTCACTGGCCTCTTTCCTGTGACTCAAACACCCCAGGCACATTGCCTCCTTAGGACTTTTGTCCTATTTCTTCTGCCTGAGAAACTTTTCCTCTAAATATCCTCTTGGCTCACTGTCTCACCTTCTTCAACCCTCTGCTCCAATATTATGTTCCCAAGGAAGCCCAACCTGATGACCCTACTTAAAACTGTGGCTGCCACCACCTCAACCCACAGCCACCACCATTTCCAAGCCCTCTTACTGTGTCCTTTTTCCCCATCTTAGTTGTCACCTTATACCATACTATATATATTTTTATGTGGATTGTCCGTCTGCCCCCAATAGAATGTAAGCTTCATTTAGACTTGTCTGTTTCACTCATTATGTATTACCAGTGTCTAGAATATCGCCTGGCAAATTGGAGGTGCTCAATAAATATTTCTTACTCAGGGGCTCCTGGGTGGCTCCATGGGTTAAAGCCTCTGCCTTCAGCTCAGGTCATGATCCCAGGGTCCTGGGATGGTGCCCCACATCGGGCTCTCTGCTCATCAGGGAATCTGCTTCCCCCTCCACCCCGCCCCGCCTGCCTCTCTGCCTGCTTGTGATCTCTAATAAATAAATAAAAATCTTTAAATATTTCTTACTCAACAAAAACTTTGGAATTCATTAGCATTACTTAAGGAGGCAGAGAGCTGGAGACAATATAAGTCTTCATTAGCAAGGAGAACTAAAATGCAAAAGGCAGTATACACAGATGGTAGAATACCACCCAGCCATCAGAAATAAGGAACCACATCTTCATTCAGCAACCAGAATGGCTCTCAAAAACATGCGAGTAGGCAGGGGCGCCTGGATGGCTCAGTTGGTTAAGCGACTGCCTTCAGCTCAGGTCATGATCCTGGAGTCCCAGTATCAAGTCCCACGTCAGGCACCCTAGTCAGCACAGAGTCTGCTTCTCCCTCTGACCCTCCTCCTCTAGTGCTCTCTCTCAAATAAATAAAATCTTAAAAAAAAAAAATAGTGCGAGTAGGCCAAGGGAAAAAAAAAGAATAAGCATTTAGTAAATTAAGGTCATCTCTACACAGAAAATAACGTTAAATAGTTCTCAAAGATACACCTACCTAAAGATATTAAAACAATTAGGGTAGATACAGGGGAGTGTGGGGGGTGACGGAAGGTGGGGTGAGGGCGTGGGGGGTGCACTGAAGGGGGACAATGGACTAATCCAAGCACCTTGCCCGAACAGATGGCAATAATGTACCACAAGCTAGGAGGTGATACCTCCACTCTCTGCCCCTGAGGTCCCAAGAAAAGTCCTCTTTTTAAAGACCCTGACGGTCAACCATTCGTTCAGCAAATATTGAGCGCTTCTAGGTGTCAGCCAATGTACTAAGAGGGGGGCGACAGCCTGGAACAAAAACGATAACTTTAAAAAAAAAAACAGAACAACGAGGGAAATGTGTGGTGTGCCAAATGGCGGTAGGCGCCATGGGAAAAGGGCCGCGGTGAGGCCTAGAAGGTTCTGGGACTGGGCGGACAGTGGGGCGGAGGTGGCAGGCGGCAGGCAGGCGAATGGATTCCCGGGTGGGACCCACTGCCCGCAGGGGGGGGCGTTCTCCGTCGAGGCCCGCTTTGTCCGGGACGGGGAAAGGGCGGGGAGGGGGCGCAGGCTCAGCGGAGGGGCGAGGGCCAGCGAAACCGCAGCGGGCTTCAGGTTGGCCCGTGGGACCCGAGGTGGGGGACAGGGGAGCTGGGTGCCGCGGGCGGGGTGCCGGGGGCGAGCGCCCCCGCGCCCCGCGAGGACGCCCCCTGCCGCCCGCCGCGCCCCTCCCCCACGGTCCAGCGCACTCACGGTTCTGCTCCGCCGGGGGCAGGTGCGCGGTGGTGAAGGCCAGAAAGGACTCATTGCCCATGTCCCAGTCCAGCAAGCCCGGGACCTGGCCATGGAGGCTGGCCCAGAGGTCGTGGTGTTGGAGTTTCAGGTCCACCTTCAGAGAGAGGAGAGGTCGCCCGGCAGGGGGTGGGATACTCGAGACACTGAGGCCTCGCCCCACTTCCTCAAAGCCCGGGCTCGGATCCGGTTAGTTGGCGCCCGCTCAGGTGTGGAGAGTCCTCAATTTGACGCCTTTAATCGCCTCTGGCCTGCACCGGCTGCTCTCTGCGACCTCTCTCCTCAACCCCTACACTTTCGTTTTGGGGCTTGGGGGGTCCTGAAGGGAGGGATCCCGGGCCGTCTTCCCGCTCTGCATTTGCACCGAGCTCTTCCTGTGTTTGGTAAGTTTCCCTACTACCACCCCTGATGAACCATCCCGGCATCGTATCAATAGTTACTTTTAGAGGTTCTGATAGATTCTGCGCTTATCCAAGATCTCACCCATAGTACTTGGTGGAGATAGGACTGGAAGGTGGGGTTTTCTTGGGTTTTTTTTTGGGGGGGGGGAGGGGGTTGAGATTTTATTTAGGGGCCCCTGGGTGGCTTAGAGGTTAAGGATATGCCTTTGACTTAGGTCATGATCCCAGGGTCCTGGGACCACGGACTCCCTGACCAGCCGGGAGTCTATTTCTCCCCCTACTTCTCCCCTCCCTGCCTCACCCCACCCCCGTGCTTGCGTGCTCTCTCTCTCTCTCAAATAAATAAGATCTTTCAAAAAATAAATAAAAAATAAAGATTTTATTTATTTGTCAGAGAGAAAGAGAGCACAAGCAGGAGGAGCTGCAGGCAGAGGACGAAGCAGGCTCCCCGCTGAGCAAGGAGCCCCATGCGGGACACCATCCCAGGAGCCTGGGATCGTGACCTGAGCTGAAGACCGACTGAGCCACCCGGGAGTCCCAGGAGGGTGTTTTGTTTTGTTTTGTTTTCTTGGTTTTAAAAGATTTTATTTATTTGAGAGAGAGAGAAGAAGAGTGAAAGAGAGAGAGCACAGGGTGTGGGGACCGGGACAGAGGGAGAAGCAGACACCCTGCAGAGCAGGGAGCCCAAGGCAGGACTCCATCCCAGGATTCTGACTGGGATGCCAAATGGGACCCCTGGGATCATGACTTGAGCTGAAGGCAGTCGCTTAACTGACTGAACCACCCAGGTGCCCTAAAATTTGGTTTTTAATCATTTCAAATTTACAGAAAAATCCCAAGAACAGTATAAAAATTCTTGTATATCTGAATCCTATAATCCACCAATGACACCAAGTATTAACATTTTATCACATTTTAATTTTTCTCTCTGTAAAAAAGACATTTATTGTTATTTTTCTGAACTAAAGGTAATTTACAGACATAATGCCCTTTACACATAAATACTTCATTGTTTATTTCCTAAAAACAGGGATATTGGCATATATAACCAGAAAGCCAGAAATTAGACCATTATCAAAATCAGAAAACTTAACATTGAGTTAATACTATATTTAACATACAGATGTTATTCAAATTTCACTAATTGTCCCAACGATGTCCTTTATATAAGTTTGCTCCCTGGTCTAGGATCCGGTTCAGGCTCACGCAGTGCATTTCATCTTCAAGTCTTTTGTCCTCCTTTCATCCTGAGCAGTTTCTCAGCCTTTTTAATCTTTCATAACATTGACATTTTGGGAAGAGTATAGGACATTTATTTTGGAGAATGTCCCTTAGTTTAGGTCTGTCTGATGTTTGCTCATAATTAGAATTGTGCTTTTGGGGCAAGAATATCACACGAGAGAGGTTGCCTCCTTCTCAGTAACTCACACCAAGAGGCACACGATGTCAGTGTGTCTCATTATTAGTGATGTTAACTTCAACCACTTGGATTAGTGGTAGCCACCAGGTTTCTTTTTTTTTTTTTTTTAAGATTTTATTTATTTATTTGACAGACAGAGATCACAAGCAGGCAGAGAGGCAGGCAGAGAGAGAGAGAGGAGGAAGCAGGCTCCCCGCTGAGCAGAGAGCCCGATGCGGGACTCGATCCCAGGATTCTGGGATCATGACCTGAGCCAAAGGCAGAGGCTTTAACCCACTGAGCCACCCAGGCGCCCCAACCACCAGGTTTCTTGAGGGTAGTTATCCTCCCTCCCTTTCTCTCTCTCATAATTAGTAAGTAATTTGTGGGGAGATACTTTGATCCAGAATCCTGGTCCTTAGGACGCCTGGCTGGCTCAGTCAGTGGAGCATGTGACTCTTGATCTCAGGGTTGTGAGTTCGAGCCCCACCTTGGGGGAGGGATTACTTAAATAAATAAAATTTTATTAAAAAAAAATAAATAAGGGCACCTGGGTGGCTCAGAGGGCTGGGCGTCTACCTTTAGCTCAGGTCATGATCCCAGGGTCCTGGGATCTAGTCCCGTGTTGGACTCCCTACTCAGCAGGGAGCCTGCTTCTCCCACTCCTTCTGCTGCTCCTCCTGCTTGTGCTCTCTCGCTCTGTCAGGTAAATAAATAACATCTTTTAAAAAATAAAAAATAAAATCTTGCTCAAAAAAATTAAAAATTAAAAAAAACACCTAGTCCTCATCAAGTTTATGCCCATTAATTCTAGTATCCATTTATGATCCTTGCCTGAATCAATCATTATTATGATGGGTGTAAAATCATGACTTCTCTAAATCTATCATTCCTTTCCCATTTATTTAACTGGCATTCTATTGTAAGGAAGAGCTTTTCTGTATCTCATATATATTTTTTAAGATTTATTTATTTATTTTGAGAAAGAGAGAGATCACAAGTGGGAGAGGCGGGAAGAGGAGAGAGTATCTCAAGCAGATTCCCTGCTGAATGAAGAGGCTGATACAGAGCTTGATTCCAGGACCATGAGATCCTGACCAGAGCTGAAACCAAGAGTTGGAGGCTTAATCAACTCTATCACCCGGGTGTCCCTATTTTTCAAAAAGATTTTATTTTATTTTATTATTTATTATTTTTTAAAATATTTTATTTATTTGAGAGAGAGAGAGAGCATGAGTTGGGAGGAGGGGTAGAGGGAGAGGGAGAAGCAGACTCCCTGCTGAGCAGGGGGCCAGCTAGTGCAGGGCTCGGTCCCAGGACCCTAAGACCATGACCTGAGCTGAAGGCAGATGCTTAATGAACTGAGCCACCCAGGCACCCCTATTTATTTATTTTTTAACTCCAAGAGGTAGAGATTTTATTTTTAAGTAACTTCTACACCCAACATGGGGCTCGAACGTATAACCTTGAGGTCAAGAGTTGCATGCTCCCCCAGCTGAGCCAGCCGGGTGTCCCCTTATCTCATACTTGTTTGTTTGTCTGTATGGACCCAAAGGATTCTTAGAGTGGATTATTTATAATTATTAATTATAACAACTTATCGGGGTGCCTGGGTGGCTCAGTGGGTTAAGCCTCTGCCTTCAGCCCAGGTCATGATCTCAGAGTCCTGGAATCAAGCTCCGCATCGGGCTCTCTGCTCAGCGGGGAGACTGCTTCCCCCGCACCCTGCCTGCCTCTCTGCCTACTTGTGATCTCTGTCAAATAAACAAATAAAATCTTTTTAAAAATTATAACAACTTATTATAATTGTTATAAAATTCTATAATTATAAAGTTGTCCCAGATTTGGCCAGTGGGCAAACTAGCCCCCTTTGGTACCTCTGTGCATCCTGGGTTCCCTATCAGAGCCTATGTACTCTGTACTACGCTGCCTGTGGCTTGTCTAATGGTCCAGAAACTTTGAGTACCTAGCATATAGTAGACCCTCGATAAATGTTGTTTCAACTAAAGTGAAAACAACAGCTTCCCTTTTGAAAATTTGCTAGGACTCTACCTTTATTATCTCTAATAGTAATTCTAATGCTGATTTCTCTAATTGTAAAAATAATTTGTGTTCGGTGTGCCTGGCTGGCTCAGTGGGTAGAACATGAGACGCTTGATCTCGGGGTTGTGAGTTCAAGCCTCATATTGGTTGTGGAGATTACTTAAAAAAAATAAAATAAGGGGGAGGCACCTGGGTGGCTCCTCAGTTGGTGAAGCATCTGCCTTCAGCTCATGTCAAGATCCCAGGGTCCTGGGGGGATGCCTGGGTGGCTGCCTTCAGCTCAGGTCATGATCCCAGGGTCCCGGGATCAAGCCCCGCATTGGGCTCCTTGCTCAGCAGGGAGCCTGCTTCTCCCTCCTCCTCTGTCTGCTGCTCTCCCTGCTTGTGCTCACTTGCTCTTTCTCTCTCTCTCTCTCTGACAAATAAATAAATTTAAAAATCTAAGAAAAAAAAATCTGGGGAAAAAAAAAAGATCACAGGGTCCTGAGATCGAGCCCTGCATCAGGCTCCCTGCTCCACCAGGAGCTTGCTTCTCCTTCTCCCACTGCCTGTTGTTCTACCTGCTTATTCTCTCTCTGTGTGTCAAATAAATAAATAAAATATTTTTTAAAAGACTGAATAAGGGGTGCCTGGGTGGTTCAATGGGTTAAGCCTCTGCCTTTGGATCAGGTCACAATCTCAGGGTCCTGGGATCAAGTCCCGTATCAGGCTCTCTGCTCAGCAGGGAGCCTGCTCCCCCGTCTCTCTCTGCCTGCTTCTGCCTGCTTGTGATCTCTCTCTCTCTCTCTCTCTCTCTGTCAAATAAGTAAATAAATAATAAAAGACTGAATAAAAAGTTATTGTAGGGCGCCTGGGTGGCTCAGTGGGTTAAGCCGCTGCCTTCGGCTCAGGTCATGATCTCAGGGTCCTGGGATCGAGTCCCGCATCGGGCTCTCTGCTCAGTGGGGAGCCTGCTTCCTCCTCTCTCTCTCTGCTTGCCTCTCTGTCTACTTGTGATCTCTCTCTCTGTCAAATAAATAAATAAAAAATCTTTAAAAAAAAAGTTATTGTAATGCATCTACTCTTTAATAGGCCTTTTCTTTTTTTTTTAATATTTTATTTATTTATTTGAGAGAGAGAGAGAGAGACAGTGAGAGAGAGCATGAGCGAGGAGAAGGTCAGAGGGAGAAGCAGACTCCCCGTGGAGCTGGGAGCCTGATGCGGGACTCGATCCCAGGACTACCAGGATCATGACCTGAGCTGAAGGCAGTCGCTTAACCAACTGAGCCACCCAGGCGCCCTTTAATAGGCCTTTTCAAATCAGTCTACCATTTAAGACATTTTATCTGCCTGCTACTCCCCCTGCTTGTGCTCCCTCTCTCTCTCAAATAAAGTCTTTTGTTTTTAAAGATTTTATTCATTTATTTGACAGAGAGAGACACAGTGAGAGAGGGAACACAAGCAGGGGGAGTGGGAGAGGGAGAGGTAGGCTCTCTACAGTGCAGGGAGCCCGATGTGAGACTCAATCCCAGAACCCTAGGGTATGATCTAAGCCAAAGGCAGACATATAACCAACAGAGCCACCCAGGCACTTCACACTTATCACATTTTTTATTTAACTTACTTACTCGTTTGCATTTTTGGGAATCTGTTTTTTGCATTGAGTTCCACATAAACCCCATGAAGGAGGAACAATGCCTTGCTACATTTTATTCCTAGCCCTTCTAGTAGTGCCTAGTACATAATAAATGCTCAGTTAATGTTTGTTGAATGCATAAATACTGTTGTTCCTCTCTTCCATTGCCTTCCTCTCCCAGACTCTTGGTTTGCTCTAGAAAGGGGTTGTTAAGACCATTGTTCCAGCATCTTCTATGTTTGTTGTTTTTTATTGTTTTTACAATTTTTGGCGCTTTCCCAGTCTCCACCTTTTCTTCAAGGGACTGTACTTTCATTCATTCATTTGTTCACTTATTCAACAAGTATTTACTGAGTACCTACTATGACCCCAGCACTGTGGAGCACAGGTACTGCAGGCCCTTGGGAACAAAATGACTGCTCTTGGGGAACATACAGTCTACTGGGAGAGACAACCGAATAACCACATAAACATAATTATAAACCAGAGTAATGGTATGAAAGACAGGATAGGGGAACCTAGCGAGGGGATGGAGGTCAGAGGCCTCCCTGGAGATGGAATAGGTAGGTGTGGGGTGGGTTTGGGGGCAGTCATAAGAGCAAGTCAGGCATATGGAATAGTCTGTGCAAAGGCCCTGAGGCAAGAAGAAACACAGGCTATTGGAGGGAACATGGTGAGAATGGAGGAGCTATGAGGGGAAAGACTAGGGCTGGTCTTGAAAATCACCTTAAAGATCCTGGTATTTCCTCTAAGATCAATACAAAAGTCACTGATCCTTACAAGAGACATGTATTGGAAAGGGGACCACTCCTGCTCTTTTCCCTCAGTTACCAGACTGTACCACTCTTGTCCTCTACCCAGGGTTCTTCCACTTCTGCTCCCTCCTCCTAGTCTCCCTTACCCTATTTTCCACTTCTCCCACCCCTCAGCGTTCTGTTCAGGGTCTCACCCAGGTGGCCCTCTTTGTCCCTAGTCAGAGCCTGTACTCCTTTCCCCACCACTTCCCTTTGCTCCGCCAACATCCCGAGACCCTCCGGCCTCCAGAGCCGCCCACTCAGTGCACCGCAAGCCGGTTGGGTTGCCTGCAGCCAAGCGGGGCAAAACCCACAGCCCAGGTGTGTTCTGAGAACCCTTGACTCCTGACTCCGAATCATCCGGGCCCCTTCTGGCCTCCTGAGAGAAGCCGCTCTGGGTTGTGGGGCAGGGAGGGGGTGGGGAGCACCTGCTGCCTGAGGAGGAGTCTCTTCCTCCCAGGTGGAGCCCATAGAAGGGAAACACAGGGCAGATGTGGTGTCAGACTTTATTGAGGGGATTTCGGTCACTGACAAAAGGGTGAATTGTTGGGGGGGCCGGTGAGATTAAAGAGGTCAAGTGGGAGGAGCGTCAGTTCTGACAGGAGTGGGCTGAGGGGATTATAGGGAGTGTGGGGAGGGGAGGCACCAGGGATCTAGGGGAGGGCAGAGGGAGGAAAGGCTCCAGTGAGAGGGGGCAGGGAGGAGAGGTGAAGGCCCCTTAGAAGCCATGGTTGAGGACTGGGAGCAGGTAGTCTTTTCAGCAGAGGAGGCGGGCACACAGGCTGGGGAAATGGACAGGGTCGCGGACCTCATGGAGGCCTGCTGCCTGGCGCTGGCCTCCTCACTTCCGGGCGCCCAGGGCCAACGCGATGATGAAGCCCACCACCAGCAGGAACATGGCGACAGACAGCAGCACTGTGATGACCACCATGCCCCCCGTCCGGGCCATTCCCAGCCCAATGGATTCCACCTTTCTTCCTGTCAGAAGAGGCGGGAGAGGCCTTGGTGGGCACGAGGAGCCCCTGTTCCGACCCGAGGCTCTCTGGTTCACCCAGATTTCCTTCATCCATTTATTCAACCAACCAGTCAGCTGAGCCACACATTCATCGCATAAACGTTTATGAAGCATCTCCTATGTTGGCCACTGAGGACGCAGAAACTGATTGGACACGATCCCTACCCACAGAGAACCTTTAGTTTATGAGATGAGTCAACCGGCTGTTAAAAGGCCAAGGGCTTAAGGCTAGGATACAGGTAAGCAAAGAAGCTACGGGAGCCCAGGGAAGGCCAGCTGGTGGGGATGGGGTGGGAGGGCCAGGGAAGATTTGGAGAGCTCTGATTTACTTACGAGGAAGTGTGGACATTGGGATCTCTCTACTGGACTCAGTGGATGTCCCCTTCGTCACTAGGTAGGAAATGCTTTTGTGGAGGGGTTTGGGAGAGAGAGGAGAGACTCCTCAGTGATTATCTGGGACTTGGGAAAAGAGGGAGGGAGCCCAGTCCTCCCCCTTCCTAGCCATGCCTTCCTCTAGGCTCTTGGTCCCTTCAGCCGTATCCTTACTTTCTTACCCCAAGCTGACCAGATCCCTCCCCACCAGCAAATGTCAGGACCCATCTTCTCTCCCTGCACCCCCTCCCACAGGTGCCCTGGATCTGGGACCTACTAGTATTTGGTTCCTGGCACGAGGTTTGTCACCTGGTACGCGCTGAGCCGGGTGACTGTGAATCCGGCCCCGCTGTCCACCACACTCACCAGCTCCCTGCGCCCACGGCATGGAGGCACCACGAAGCTAGATTTCACCACTGGCAGCAAGTTGGGGGTGAAGTATGGAATATGAAATATGGGTGGTGAGATATGGGTGGCCCAGGAGAAGGGTTATAGGAAGGCAGGAGCTGGGGAAGGGGTGCGGATGGTGTCCTGGGTAGAGTCTCTGGGGACCAGGGGGCCACCTTGGGAGGGGGTAGCAAACCTTGGCTGTCATTGGCTCTCCGGACCATGAGTGTGGCATTGCCCCCTGTGAGGTGACAAGGGGGCAAGGCAACCAGCAGGCTCTCCGTTAGTGCCAGGGACAGCAGACCAGAGATGCTTGAGATGTTGAAGTCTGCTGGGGGGCCAAGAGGGAGTTCGAGCTGGGGCAACCAGTCCCCTTCCCCACCATCAGATCTGGCCCTGACCCCTGGGGGCCATTTCTAAGGATGCAGACGCCTCCCCTTCCACTCTACCCCGCGTGGGCAGAACACAGGCCTTTGCTCATCTGACCACCAGGTGGCAGGCTTGGGCTGCAGAAGCTGGGCCGTCCACCAAGTGGCCAGACTCTGGATGCCAGTAGGGGGCAGCCACCAACCTTATCGGGATTCTTAGCCTGGGGCCCTTTCCACACCTCTCTGCCTCCTGGGTTTGGAAGAGGACCAGGAGTGTGCCTTGGGCTCAGTGACTGATGCCTGGTCACTGCCATCACCGGCCCCCCACCCTCAACTGGCCAGACCAGCTCCTCTTCGAGGGTCCCGAAGGCACAGTGCCTCCTGCGGTGGACTCAGAGTCCCTCCCCACACCCCACCAGAGACGGCAGAGACCTGCAGCCCCCAGGGCCAGGACAGTCAGCAGAATCAGGATCAAGGGCCAGGTCTGGACGGGCAGCAGGGATGCCATAGCTGGGCCGGGAGCTAGAACAGGAGCTGGCTGGCTGTGGCTTCCAGGCAAGTGAGGCCAGGCCCCTGCGGTGGCTGATTTTGTCTTGGGGTGGGAGTGGCTGGAGGGGAATCCTGTCCAACCTGCCCTTTGGGCCCTACAGCCTTAGGGCAGGCCCCCCAGACAGGTTTTTCAGGACGGGGAGCCAGCTCTCAGGCCAGAAGTGGGGATGCCCTGGCTGGATCTTGACGGCTTAGTCAGCTGCAGAGGGGCTGGGTTATTAAGGTGGGGGTGGAAATCACCCCTTCCCCTAGAACTCCCACATGTTAGGGCCTGAGCATTCCTGCCTGCACGTGCCTCTGGAAATGTGGCCTGTTGAGGATGGCTCCGCACAGATGAGGGGAGCCTTCCAGAAGGGCAGCAAGTTCTGAGATTGTCCTGGTGTGCAAGAAGAGGAGATGAATGCCAAGGGGCCCCAGACAGGGCCTTGGACGAGCAAGGATGGGAGGGAAACTGAGGCTGGTAGTAGGGGATGGGGGCAGCAGAGCCAAGGGTTCCAATTCACGGAGGCCAGTGAGACCCAGACACTGCTATTTGGGGAGAAGCAGAGGGGTGTCCGTGCCAGGGAGTGTGTGGGAGTCAAAGTCCTCTGGAGGGGCCAAGAGATGCTAGGGAAGACTTTCAGAGAGACAGGAGAGGCAGGAACCAGCCCTGTCCCGTAGAGAAGGGCAGTCAGCCTCAGTCAGCACCATTGTCAAACTGATGGAGAATGGAGGAGAGAGAGACCTGGCAGGAGAAAATAAAAAGACACACAACCCCTCTGACTACATCCTCCACCCCTGGGCTCAACCAGACAGAAGTGAGAGAGGAGTTGTGGAAAGCGAGGAGAGATGAGGAGAAAGTCCTCGCAATGGGCACAGGGCATGGGTCACCATACTTACCATTCTGGCCTCCGTGGGCTGTCCGTGTCACTGGCTCCCTTTTGTAGGTATGGAAACAGACTCAGAGGGAGACTTCGCTAGGAGGGGCCGAGAGCTACATCCCTGAAGGATGTCTGGACGCCATGAACCATTCTCTCTTCCCCAGTCCCAGAGAAGGGCCAGGGTCCTGTAAGGAAGTGTGGGGGGGGGGGGCTATGTCCTTACCCCCATGATGGGAGGGGGAGCTTCAAAGCTGGAGTGCTAGCATGGGGTGACTGTGAGGCTAGAACTCATGGACTCAAACAGAGGGTATGAGGCTCTCAGACCAGCGCTGGTGCACATTTCCGGGGATGATTTATCACTGAGGATCTCACTGAGAGGCAGGTTCTGATTCAGTGGGTCTGAGGTGAAGCCTGAAAGTCTACATTTCTAATAAGCTTCCAGGTAATGTCGACTGCCTCGTCTGAGAGGCCCAGACTTTGAATTACCACATGCTCTGTGCTGTGCCCCTTACACACACACACACACACACACACACACATGCAAGCAGCGGATCCTCTTTGGAGGAGATGAGAGGCAGATGTGTTTTCCCCAGTCTCTCAGGACAGGCTGCCTTGGGGTGAGGAATTGAATTCTGTTTTTTCTGTGCCTTGGCTTTTGTCTGCCTACCACCATCCTACAAACCGAAAGAGGACCGTTTGCACATTGAGGAGAACTTTGGAGAGAGGGAACAAAGTAGGTGCTGGCATCCTAGGGGTGAGGGGATCTTCCTGGTGCTCTTGAAATCCCATCACTGACCTGGAAGGATGTGGACCCTGGGGCTGGGGAGGTATCTCTTCCAGTCCCAAACCAGGAAGCAGAAAGGGGGGGGGCGGGTTAAGTGCAGGCTGGGTTGTCTTGGGTCCATGCCTCAGTCCACACCCCATCTGAAATTAGGAGTGGGACAGAGTAGGGTAGGGCAGGGCAGAGCTCTGCCTGGATTTTAAAGGGCTAACAGGGTCCTGTGCCTTTAAGCCCTCCCTTTTCCCTCCAGCCCCCCTTCCCCACCCCGGCCCTCCCCAGGTTTCTGGAGGAACTGAGAGTTGCGTCTTCTCCCTGCCCTGCCGAGCTGCTCACTGGCTGCTCTGGAGGCTGTGCTTTGCGGTCTCCATGGAAACCATTAGTTGCTAAGCAACTGGAGCATCATCTGTGCTGAGCTCTCGCATCTAATTATCCCATCACAGCGGCCGAGAAGGGTTTGGGGAGCTGCAAGGAGGGGGAGGCCAAGCGCAGGAGCAAGAGGATAACTCTTTTAGCAAAGCAGATTCATTGACACGCTGAAGTCATTTAAAGCCACAGCACCCTGGGCCTCTAGGGGATGTCCTCGCAGTTTGGAGGAAAGGAACCAGGGCCACAAATGCCTGTGGGGTCTCTCTTTTGGACCCACACTCTCTAAGCTGTCTCCCCCTCGGACTCTTAATTCTAAACTCACTGAACTCTTCTGCCCCCTTCCTTCCACGTCCCATACCCAAGTCAACAAACATTCATGAAGTACCCAGAGTGTGCCAGGCACCAGGAATACAAAGGCAAAATAAGTTTCTGCCTCCAGGGAGTTCTTGATCTCTCTATTTTGCCTGGACTAAAAGATCAGCTCCTAAAACTGACCTACTCTTGCTGAATTATAGTACTCTGTATCTGTTCCCAAACTGTGGTAGTTCTATAGCCAGAGGCTCGCAGATCAGAACCCAGGTCTGTCTGGTATTTCGGCGGTTCTTATTCTATAATGCAGCTTTTCTGCCTTGCCAGTCCATTAGAAACATGTCCACTGGGGCGCCTGGGTGGCTCAGTTGGCTAAGTGTCTGCCTTCGGCTCAGGTCATGATCCGGGGTCCTGGGATGGAGCTCCCCCTACCCCTGCATTGGGCTCCCTGCTAGTGGTGAACCTGCTTCTTCCTCTCCCTCTACCCCTCCCCATCACTCGTTCTCTCTCTCTCTCAAAATAAATAAATACAATCTTTAAAAAAAAAAAAAAAGAAAAGAAAAAGAACCATGCCCACTTGACTCCATGGGCCTGGGAGCCTCTGATGGGGACTATTGTCTTCCTGTTGATAAGTGGTACCATGTGACTTTAGGTGAGTCATTTTGAAACTCAGTTTTCGCACCTATAAAATGGGAAGACTTGTTCCTTTTCAGTCATCTAGCGAGATGTGACAGGTGTAAAAATGCTTTAAAACAAAGGTGTGGAAGGAATGCTGGAGATCACTGTCACAATTGGCAGGAGCAGACTGGGGGAATCCCGGGGACTTGGACCAAGAAGCAAGATGCAGTGTCGCCGAATGTTGGTCTCATGGGAAGTGGCAGAGCCTCTATCCTTGAGATCTGAGGAAAAGGCTGAAAGATAAAAATTTGTGTCATGCAGGGTTGGAAGAGACCCGGATGCTCCTTTATTTTTTCTAATGTTCCCTATGATGCAATCTCTTACCCCAGATCTTCTTCCAGCTTTGTGACCTTGGCCATGTTACCTCCTTAGGTACTCCGAGCTGCAGTTTCCTCTTCGGTAGAAAGGGTATAAAATCTGTCTCACTGAGATATTACGACCATCACTCAAGCTAATTTATTTAAGAGTACATAGCACGATATCTGGTTCAATAAATATTAATTTAAGTAATTCATCTTATCCTCTCCTTTAACCCTTACTGCAGATGAAAACTAGAGACTCAGAGGCAATAAATGAGATTCCTGAGGTCCCAGAGCTAGTAGCTAATGAGGTGGGATAGAAATTAGAATTTGGGGGCATCTAGGTATCTCAGTTAGTAGAACATACAATTCTTGATCTCAGGGTCATGAGTTTAAGCCCCATATTGTGTGTGGAGCCTTCTTAAAATAAATACAGTAATTAATTTTTTAAAAATCAGGAGTCAGGGGTTCAGTCGGTTAAGTGTCTGCCTTCGGCTCAGGTCATGATCTCAGGGTCATGGGCTCAAGCCCTGCTTTGGGCTCCCTTCTCCGCAGGAAGTCTGCTTCTCCCTCTCTGTCTGCCCCACCCCTTGTTCTCTGTCTGTCTTTCTCTCAAATACATAAATAAAATCTTTAAAAAAAAAAAAAAGAAGAAGAAGAAGAAAAGGAACCCAGACACCAGAATTTGGATTTCCAACTGTGTCATTGATACAGAGGGCAATGGTTGGGCAGGAAAGGTAGGCTGAGGAGGAAAGTGACGAGATATGGGCCAGCTGTACCTTGTACACCAAGCAAGCCCCCGGGGCCCCAGGCACACAGGAACTGCCTGCCCACTCGTGTTTCCATTCAGGAGACATTTGTTGAACAAGTCCTCTGTGGTGGGCGCCATGAGAGATGAGATACGGAGAGGATAAGGAACCACTCCTGCTCTCAAGTTGCTAAGTTTTGGAGAATGAACCAGTTGGAATAAGCAGAAGGGGATATTCCAAAAAGGGAACAGCGTATGAAAAGGCTCAGAGAAGTGAATTATCCCGACACCTTCAGGGAACTGTGAGCAAATATATCTTGGCTAGAAAGAGGGATGCAAAGATGTGCAGGACAAGACCTCCAGCCACCAGCTGGGTCACTGGAGGCTTTGTATCCTATGCTAAGGAGTTTGCTTTTTACCCTGAAGAAGACAGAGAGCCTTTAAAGAGTTTTAATTGTGGAAAGAACATTTTGGGAACAGTGTGGGAAGGGATTGTCAGCGGTAATGGATCAGCATGTTGGGTCAGGGTTAGTCTGTGTGGCCAGCAGAATCCAGCAGAAGCAATGATCACTTCTGAGGCTAGATCAGAGAAGGAATGCACCCTTCTCCTTGCTCTCTCCTGGATTACTCACTCTGGAGGACGTGGGAGCGCTGCTATGGGGAGGTCCATGTGACAAAGGATTGAGGCCTCCTGCCCACATCCAGCATGGAACTGAGGTCTCCAGACAATAGCCGTGAGGATGAGCAAGCCTAGAAGCAGACCTCCAGCCCTAGTCGAGCCTTCAGATGACTGTGGCCCAGGCTGACATCTTTTGCTGCGACTTCACAAGATACTCAGAATAATATTTTTTTACAAGCCTCCAATAGACAACTCACACAGATATCTTGGGAAATTCGATGAAAATGATATTTTCATAGTTGGGTGTATGAGTCTGGGGCACAGAACGGGGAGGGGGTGATAAAGAGAGGGAAAGTGGGCAATGGTTAAAATCATGGTGTGGGGGGGCACCTGGGTGGCTCAGTGGGTTAAGCCTCTGCCTTTGGCTCAGGCCATGATCTCAAGGTCCTGAGATCAAGCTCCGCATCGGGCTCTCTGCATAGTGGGGAGCCTGCTTTCCCCCTCTCTGCCTGCCTCTCTGCCTACTTGTGATCTCTGTCTGTCAAATAAATAAATAAAAATCTTAAAAAAAAAAAAAAGGTAAAGATGCAGAAGGGGAAGGGGTGTGACTGATGTAGAAACTTCTGGAGGAGGGAAAAAAATGGTGTTCAGATCAGAGGTGGAGGTATTAGCCTTTAGCCATAGGAATGACTCTCTCTCTCTCTCAACAGAGAGAAAAGATTGGGCAATAATGCAGAGAAATTGTGGGGGAGAGGGTGGGGGAGAAAGGGGGAGGGAAGGAGCAAATTAAGGTAGTTCCTTCCTGATGACCTCCACTCTCTCTGGGAAGTAGAAAACTCAGTTGGGAGAAGGGTTTGGGGTCTGAGGAAGGATGAGAGTTTGAGTAGCTATTTATGGGGAGAGGAGGACATGGCTACCAAGGGCCTTGAAGAAGACTGTCTGATGGTGGCGGCCCAGCTGAGCTTGGGGACCGCTCATTTTCGGGGGTGCTGGCTGCATTAGTCAGGGTTCTCTGGAGAAACAGAGCAGACAGGATGTGTACAGAGAAAGAGAGATTTATTTTAAGGAATTGGCTCATGTGATTGTGGAGGCTTGGCAAATCCACAATCTGAAGGGGGAGGCAGGCAGGCTGGAGACCCAGGAAAGAGTTGCAGTTGGAGTCCAAAGGTGGTCTGCTGGCTGAATTCCTTCTTTTTAGGGGAGGGGAGAGGAGAGGTCAGTCTTTGTTCTATTAGGGCCTTCAACTGATTGGATGAGGCTCACCATACCATGGGGTAATCTGCCTTACCCAAAGTTCACTGATAGAAATGTTCACCTCCTCTAAAAACCATCTTCACAGAGCCATCCAGAATGATGTTTGACAAAATATTCAAGCATCCTAGCCCAGTCAAATTGACAGATAATACTAATCATCACACTGACCTTGACATTTTGGGAGCTTTTCAAATTACACAACAGCTTGAGTGCAGAGATGATACAACTGTCAGGGCAGACTGACTCAGAGTTCGGGTTTCCAAGGCATAAGAGGTATAGGGTGCCGGGAAGAGTAAGAGGCTGGAGACCAAGATGCAGGCTAGTTATGAGAAGGGTCGAAGGATGGGACGGGAAGGAATGCTGAAGAGTGAGGTCAAGGTCGAATAAAGATGTGAGAAGAGAGGAGGAACAGGGGAGTGTGGCCTGCGACGGGACAGAGAGTGGCGGCCATCCCGGTGGCTGCTGGGGAAAGAAAGCCAAGGTCTTCACCGCAGCTGGATGGAGCACAAATATGTGAGGCCAACAGGATCTGCAGACCCCAGTATCTCCGGGAGCCAGGCAGAGAACAAAAGCAGTAAAACAAGGTGAGTGAAATTGGGGCCAACTGGAGAGAGTACAGGGGCAGAAGCTCTGGTTCAAGGGGAAGCGTTGCCTTGAGGAAAAGGGGGGCCTACTGCGGTTGTGCCTCCTCTTTTTTTTTTTTTTTCAAGAGAGGCCAGACATCTGAATTTGTATGTAACATGGTCTTATTTTCAAATTCTAAACAAACATTTATTATAAAATGCACTTTGTGAGCCAAATGATAAACATCTTTGAGGCCAGCTTCACCCCTGGGGGGCCCCAGATCATGTCATCTGGAACCCAGTGTTAGAACAGGAGTCGGTGGAGGCGCCTGGGTGGCTCAGTTGGTTGGGCATCTGCCTTTGGCTCAGGTCATGATCCTGGAGTCCTGTGAACCAGCCCCACCTTGGGCTCCCTGCTCAGTGGGGAGTCTGCTTCCCCCTCTGCTCCCTGCTCATGCTCTCTCTCACTATCTCTCTCTCTCTCTCAAATAAATTTTAAAAATCTTAAAAAAAAAAAGGGGCGCCTGGGTGGCTCAGTGGGTTAAGCCGCTGCCTTCGGCTCAGGTCATGATCTCAGGGTCCTGGGATCGAGTCCCGCATCGGGCTCTCTGCTCAGCGAGAAGCCTGCTTCCCTCTCTCTCTCTCTCTCTGCCTTCCTCTCCGTCTACTTGTGATCTCTCTCTGTCAAATAAATAAATAAAATCTTTAAAAAAAAAATCTTAAAAAAAAAAAAAGAACAGGAGTAGGTGTTTTGCTAAGAGAGCAAGGAGGAAGACTGAGGTTGAAGGGCTAGAGGCTGGAGGGCTGTTAAGTACCCAGGAGTTCAGTGTCACGCTTGGCCAGAGCCCCAGCAAGGAGGGCTTGTGATGGAAGGGGAGGGAGAGAAGGAACAGACAACAGGCACAGAGAAGGAACCACCTGGCCCCTCAGGTTTTCCAGAGACGGTAAAGAGCCTCTGATAGGGTTGAAGCAGGAAAGTGGCAAAATGCAGTTTGGTTGGAGAAAGATTATTGCAGGAGAAGGTGGAGGCTTGATTGTGGGGTAATTAAGCCTTAGGCCTGAAGGAGAGCTAATCCATCCAAGAAATAATGGTGGCTGAATTAACATGAATTAATTTATTCAATAAATGTTTATTAAATGCCTTTGCACCAGTCACTGCGCTAAGTACTGAGCATTCAGAGGTGAACATGATTGCTCTCCTGGAAATTATGGTATAATGGGAAATACTGGAGTCCGCTCGACTACACTGCAGCGGGAGTTTCGTAGAAAAAGTAATGCTAACAGTTACTTACCGAGTGTTTACCACATGTCAGGCACTGCACTAAGTCTTTCATTTATTTCCTTGCTTAATCCTCATGGCAACCTCTGGAAGGGGGGTGGGTGGTACTGTTACTATCCTCATTGTATTAATGATGAAACTAAGGTCAGAGACATAAAATGACCTGCCAAAGAGGCTCCTCATGGAAGGGGCAACTTCCAAGGACTTGGGCAGTCCTTAGGGCTTCCTGGAGGAAGCAGTAATTAAGTGAAGCTCTGAAAGTTGAGTAGGAGTTCCCAAGGTGAAGGTGGAGGGAGGGAAGTGGGGAGAGGAGAGGTTGTTCTAGGGTAAGGGAGCTGCAAAGTCTCAAAGGACTAAAGGTTTAGAGTATAGAATTTGGGGAAGTCATTGGAGAAGTAGCCAGGACGAGATGAAAAGCTTTGTAAGCCCCTTCAGGGAATTTTTTTTTAAAGAATTTTAATTTTTATCCTAAGGATAAAAAGAAGCTGTTGAAGGGTTTTAAACTGGAGAGTTTCATGATTAAATTTGTATCGTAAAAAGATGGTTTTTGCTGCAGTGGAGAGATGGCGTTGGACGAATAGCTGGGAGATATTTCAGATGTCTCTTGACACACTGCTGAGATAAGATTCCAAGCAAAAAATGACCAAAGAGGGAATTTTGGGGTGATGGTTTGATTGGGAGGTTCTATGGGGCAGGGTGGGGAGCAGAGTGAAGGATGCCTCCAGCCTGTGGATGATAGCACTGTCACTAGCTGGGGGGTGGGGGGCAGGATTTGTGGGGAGGGGTTGGAGAGCTGTCACTTCTGAACTCGCTGAATTGAAGTGCCTGAGGGATACCCAGGAGAGGTGTGTGGAAGGTGGTTGGACGTGTGGTTGGAGCTCAAGAAGCCTGTGGGCTCCCGTGTGGCAGCTTCAGCCTGAGAGAGGAGCGCCGGTCAGTGAGAAGACAAGAGCAAGGACAGAGCCTGGGGGCCACCATCATGGTCAAAGGGAAAGAGGAGACAGCAAGAGAGCCTTCCCTCAAAGGAAGAAGAACCAGGAGGGCGTGGTATCCCAGGTACAGAAGAAGAATGCTCCCAGGGGCCATGCTCCACAGCAAACTGGTTCACAGGAATGGGAGAGATTTGAAACGTGCTCCTTGGCTTGGGCAAGTAAGAGTCACGGAGGTTGCTTCCCTCTGGGAGTGAAGGTGTGTGAGAGAGGGTGCCTGGGCCAGGCAACAGGGTGTTGAAGGACTGACGGTCTGGGTCTGGGGTTCCAAGAAGGGCTAAGAGACCAACAGCCTAGGGAGGACAGGTGTGCAGGGGGAGGGTAGGAAGAGTCTCCTTCCCCCACTCCCTCCACCCCCACAGTTCCTTACCACTCGTACCTCAGGCTGGGTGCCCTTCCCGGTTCTCTGTGGGAACCTATGGTGGGCTCAGGGAAGGAGGGCAGGAGGGGCTTCCTGGGATATTGGTAGAGTGTGGAGAAGGGGTGAATGGAAGCAGAAGTGAGCTGGTCTGGGGCAGCCTTCCCTTCAGGCCTAAGGAGGAAGGAGCTCTATCCCCTCCTCCCCCTCTACTGGGGTGTGGGGCAGGGACCTGGGAGCTCAAGCCCAGCAAACAGGGGATCCAACAGAATCCTGCCCTGCAGGCCCTCTTGGGGTCCAGCCACTGCTGACCCCTCTCCACTTCTGGAGGTCTGTGGCTGGAGCTCGAGCCAGTCCCCAGAGAGAACAGGGAGGTGTCTCAAGGTGGTTGCTAGGAGGAAAAGCAGGGCACAGGGGAAGGTCCCTCCCCCTCCATCCTTCGGAATCCCACCCCCCCCTCTGGCAGGGAGGGGTGGTCTTGGCACAGCTACCCAAGGTCGCAGCCCCCTGAACTCTGCCTTCTCCCATCTCCTTAGGCCCTGTTTGATATGCACATCAGATCCATGTCCTTTACAAAACTGTTATTTGTACAGAAGCCCGAGGGAGGGGGAGGAAGACCGTGTCCCCCCCACAGCCACTCCCACTTGCAGGGACCTGCCCCCAGTCACACTAGCTCACCAGCTCAGAGGCTGCAAAGCCTGAGCGCTCCCCACTCGGCCTTGCTGGAAGTTTCTCCTCAGCTCAGCCGGAAACGCCTGCCTCAGAGCTTCCCCTCACCCAGACCAGCCTCTCCCCCTCAGCCCTTCCTCCTCACTCCCCTAGCCCTGAGCTCAGCGCTCCCCTGCACCTCCCACTTCGCCTAGAGCTCTGCAGGCAGCTGGGCTGTGGCGCATTTGCCTCTCGTGTCCCCAGGCCTCTATCTCCAAGAACAGATCGAGAGCCTTGAACTGGTCTCCCAGGCCCTCCCATCCTGCCCAGCCTGTCCCAAGAGTGCGGGACCGCTGGGCTGCTGGGCGTGGGAAGTGGGGCCGTGGAAGGTAGCAGGCCAGGGACAAGGAGGGCAGTAGTTGGCTTTGAAGGCCAGCTCGGGCTGCTACTTCCCAGCTTGGGTTGGGACCCTGACCTCAGTTTCCTGGCTGCCCACGGAGGCGGTACCCCACCTTGGGGGGGCTGTGGTGAGGCTGTAAGGGTCCAGGCCTGAGGGGCCCAGCACTGTGCCTGACACATAGTAGGTTCTTACCACAAGTCCCCTCCCCTCTCTTCACTGGGGTTGGGGAGGGGGCCTCTGAGGAAGAGGTTGGAGGACAGAAACTAGGCTGGACGGAGAGAGCTGTCTGGGAGCCAGTAAGGCACACTGGGGGTGGGGTACAGATCTGTTCTGTGTCAGCCCAGGGTGGAGAGGAGCGGAGAAAGTGCCAGAGCCCCAGCCCCTCCCAGGCTTCTGTTCTCTCTGCACTCCTCGGACTGGCCTTGGGGAGCCCTCTGGGAAAGGCAGTCCTCAAGACAAGGGGAGGGCTGGGGGGGTGGGCCTGGTGTGGGGACACTGCCTCTGGGTCTTGAACGACCCCCTCCCCACTCCCCCAACTCATAATCCGATTTCTATTCCTACTCCCTCCTCTGGACCCGTCACCATGGCAACCGTTTTCTCAGTTGCACTTCATCAGTTTCTCGGCAAATCTTTTTTTTCTGCCCCCTCCTTCAGTCTCTCTTTTTCTCCTCCATCAGCCTGCATTTCCACATACTCATGGTGATCACTTTGCTCTTTATGGCAGCCCCCCACTTCTCTGTTCTTCTCTGGCTCTCCATTTGTCCCCACCCGCTTCTGTCCAGATCTCTTTTTCATCTCTCCCTTTTCAAGCCCCTGATTGTAGCTACAAGCTAGAGTCCGTTGGCTAGACAGGCACTTGTGTCCTTCTGTTATCAGGCCCAGGAACAGAGAGTCCTGGAGGGGCAGGGTTTGGGTCCCAGTGGGCGCTGGGCTGAGGCCTGTGATGTCAAGGTGAACCGAAGTTCATGTTCATCTGTTCTGCTCTGACCAAGCGGCCTGGAGTGGTATGGAGGGAAAGCCCTCTTGGGCATTTTCTCTTCCAGTCCTAAGTCAAAATCAGGGTGGCTCTGGGGTATCCTGGAGGGTACTACGCTTGGTTGGCTTCCCACCTCATCCTCAGAGACCAGACCCAAGGCCTATACAGCTACCCCCACCAGGTGCTTCCCAAACACCTAACTGTCTCTCAGACTTCGGCTCCCCACAGTTCTACTCAGATCTGTCCACCTGCTCATTGCTGGGATGTCCTACTGTTCCGCCTACTTCTACCACTCTAAACATGAGCCTTCTTCCTTAATCCATCACCTCTCTGGGTGTTTTCCCGTTGCTGTCTCTTCTCTCTGTCATTCTCCACATCATCCAAGATGAATCAATTTCTCCTTCTGGAATATCGTCCACCTCTGCTTCTAGCCCTCTACCATTTTGTAGATGTTGCCCTGGACCAAGCATCCAGCAAGTCAATCTGGGCCTCACTAGAGGCTCACTTCACACTTGGGCTTTTCCTCAGGTCTCTCATAAATGTAGTCTCCCCTCAGAAACCAAACCTGTCCTAAACATGACTTTCTTCTCTTCTCCTTCCTTCTCCTGCTGTTTCTT
The DNA here is from genome assembly GCF_902655055.1 of Lutra lutra. Classification (NCBI taxonomy): domain Eukaryota; kingdom Metazoa; phylum Chordata; class Mammalia; order Carnivora; family Mustelidae; genus Lutra; species Lutra lutra. Next base: position 14,991,241 of record NC_062287.1, on the reverse strand, counting down.
CTTAATTTATTGAAAGCCTATTAGATATGAGGTTTTTCATATATATCATCTCATTTAATTGCCACAATAATCTATAGAGTAGATATTATCCTGTTCAACAGGAGAAGAAACTGACATCCTGAGTGGTTAAAGTAATTTTTTAAAAAAAGATTTTTTTTTTTTAATTTGATAGACAGAGATCACAAGCAGGCAGAGGGGCAGGCAGAGAGAGAGGAGGAAGCAGGCTCCCCAAGGAGCAGAGAGCCTGATGCGAGGCTCGATCCCAGGACCCTGGGATCATGACCTGAGCTGAAGGCAGAGGCTTTAACCCACTGAGCCACCCAGGCACCCCTGGTTAAAGTAATTTGCTCAAAGTTCTGTGACTAGAAGGCAACAGAGCTATGACTCAAAATTGGATCTGTAGAGTTCCAAAGTCAGTGTTTTGTTTTATTTTTTTGCTATATCAGCCTGCTTCTAGAAGACTCTTGTACTCAAAAACCTTTTGAATTTTCTTATTCTTCCTTTAGGCTTTTGAGGCTCATGATGATATGATACTACCCCACCTATAAAACCAGGTGTCTTCTTGGCTCTCAATGTATATCCACCCAGAGAAAATTTGTGTGTTTTAGGGTTTTTGCCTTCATCTCTGTCTTATTAAACATTTTTATTATTATCTTATATGAAAATACAGTATCATGTTTCACGCATATAAGCCTACAGAGATAGTAAACACTTTGAAGAACAAGAAAAGGATCCCCAAGTCATCTCCACCCATAGAATGTCAGGCCAACTTAACAAGAGGAGATGATCAGAGGTCTATGTAAGACCTCAGCAATGTATAATGGACCAGACATGGTTCAGAAGCAGTTCAGGTGGAGGGAAAAAAAAAAAAAAGGCAGTTCAGGTGGGGAAAAAAAAAAAGCAGCAGCAATTCAGGTGAAAAAGAATCACAGAATCGAGGGGTTTAGTAAGTTCAGTCTAAGTCATCAGCATAATAGGTTGCCAAAGGTAAATTCAATTTTAGGCCATATTAATAGAGATATAGTATTTGGAATAAAGGAGAGGATTGATAGTCCTGCTTTACTCTGAGTTGGAAAGTGTCAGTCATCATGGCAGTGAGTGGCTGTTTAGTGAGCTGGGAACGGTTAGGCTGGAGTGGAGGAGTCAGGACTTATTAAAGCTCAAATTGTGAAGGGGAGGAAGAATTAGACTCACATCATGTGACACACTGCTTACCAGGGGCGTTGATGGTAGGGCCTGGATGGGGATGGTAGGGAACCTGAACCAGGTAGTTGGTCTTTGTTGAGGCCCCTTCCCACCAAGATCTGTGATTCCTCTTGCTTTTGTCCTTTTTGTACCCCTCACCAAACCTTCGTGCTCCCCTGGACCTGAGGTCAGTCTCCTCTTTCTCCACAGGGCTCCCTGAGGATGCCACCTGCACTGATTACATCAAGTCCACATCTTTTCATTATTTAGCATCTTTCATTGTGTTTAACTGTCACTACCATATGAGCTCCTTGAGGGCAGTGAAGCATGATACTGTATTTTCATATAAGATAATAATAAAAATTTTTAACAAGACAAAGAGATGAAGACAAAACCCTAAAACACACAAATGTTCTGGTCAATAGGCGGGATCAAAACTTACTCATCACTGACTGTTCTCAGCCTCCCTCATCTCCCCTCCCCTCACCCCCAAGATAATTTTATCCCTCACCTGTTGTAGGAAATCTTGTCTTGGCCTGCTCAGTTCCAGAGCTTTTGTGATGCAGAACTGGGAGACTAGCAGGTGAGAGACAGGAGGCAGGAGCCAGGCAGCTTTCTTGTGGGTTAGGGAGAATCTGGGTAATGGGTGAAAGAAAAGGAAAATAATGAAGCCTGACAGGCTAAGCCAGTCCGTATGATAAGGGGATGAAAGCGGGCTAAGGGAGGCAGAGGAGCTGCGTGGACTACAGAGGACAGAACCTGGCGGAGAGTGAGTCAGCTGCCGCAAGCTGTAGCAGACAGAAGAGGGAAAGGGAATTTTAACAAGTGGAGCCATAGGTTACGAATTGGATCATCAGGAGATCCAAGTAAACTTTGGTATTCCTTTTTGAAATGATTTTTGGTGGTGGCAAATTATTTGGGTGGTGGGATCCCAGACTATATTCAGGTTTCATATTCTGCCTCTTTCCCGGGTTCCAGCATAGTGCCAGGGCATGGGCACCCCCATGACGCAGGACCCCAGTCCCAGCAGATGGAGTGGACGTGGTCCCAAGGCCATGAGATTCTGCCAAGAAGATTGGAATGTTAGGCTTCTTCTCTTACCTCGGAGGTTTGTCTTGGAAAACCATCTCCTAATCTGGGGCTTCAGGAAGTGCCAAATGCCCAGCAGTTAGAAGCGGTTATGGGTCTTGACAGAGAACATGAGCCCCAGGCAAGTCCATCGGCTTGCTCGAAGTCACAGAGCAGGTCTGAGGTCTGGCTGGGACTGGGACTACGCTGGGCCCAGGGATTTGTCCATAATCCAGGGATGGCATTGTTCAACTGGGCCAGAGAGCCACCTGCCTATGAAGAGAGTCTTGATGAGAGAGAAAAGGGGGAGCCCCAGGAGCCTAGGGCAGCTGAGCCCCCCTCCCTGTGTTCAGAGCCCTGATAAGGAGGCCAAGCCTCCCTTCCCAGATCTCGTGGCCTCGCAGGAAAATGAGCCAGACACAGGAAGAAGTCCGATGGAAAGTTGGAAGCAAGCACTGCAGTGGTGTGGTGGGGAGGGTCTGGACTGGGAACCAGGAGGCCTGTGCACCACCGCCAGCCATCACCCACCAGCCACCATCCTATCACCACACTGGGCCTCAGTTTCCTCACCTGTTAGGTCTATTTTTTTTAATTAATGAATTATTTTATTGGGGGGCAGGGGCAGAGGGAGAGGAAGAGAGCATCTTAAGCAGACTCTGCACTGAGCAGGGAGCTGACACGGGGCTCCATCTCAGGACCCTGAGATCATGCCCTGAGCCCAAAAGCAAAAGGGGGAGGCTTAACCGACTGAGTCACCTAGGTGACCTGACCTGTGAATATTCTCTTAAAAACAAAAGCTCTCGGGACGCCTGGGTGGCTCAGTTGGTTAAGCAGCTGCCTTCGGCTCAGGTCATGATCCCAGCGTCCTGGGATCGAGTCCCACATCGGGCTCCTTGTTTGGCGGGGAGCCTGCTTCTCCCTCTGCCTCTGCCTGCCATTCTGTCTGCCTGTGCTCGCTCGCTCTCCTCTCTCTCTGACAAATAAATAAAATCTTTAAAAAAAAAAAAACAAAAAACAAAAGCTCTCTAATGCCACTTATAAGAGCAAATTAATGCGGTAACTAACGTATCCTGTTGAGTGCTTCATGCTCGCCCCTCCCAGCACAATTTCAGAAAGGCCCCTGCCCCTCAGTTGATGGCAGAAATTAAAATGACCCCAGGAGGGGCACCTGGGTGGCTCAGTGGGTTAAAGCCTCTGCCTTTGGCTCAGGTCATGATCCCAGAGTCCTGGGATTGAGCCCCGCAGGCTCTCTGCTCGGCGGGGAGCCTGCTTCCTCCTCTCTCTCTGCCTGCCTCTCTGTCTACTTGTGATCTCTGTCAAATAAATAAATAAAAATAAATCTTAAAAAAAAAAAAAAAAAAAGACCCCAGGACCCAGAACTGCCAGGCAAAGTGCACAGTGAAGGGTAGGTGACATGTGACTCTGGGCCCCAGCTTCCTGGTAGTCTCTCCAGGACTTCTAAAAGCCACCCTCCTCTCCCCCTCCCCATGCCCACCAGAGCCCCGGAGTGTGTGTTTCTGATCCACTAACCAAGCCTGCTTGTTTGTTATCTTCCGGATAAAGAGCCCAGAAGATAAATTCATCCAATCCTTTTGGTTTACATTTGAAAAAAATAAGGCCCGGAGACAGGGTGTGACCTGGCCAGGGTCACACGTGACTAGGCCAAGGTCACAGACTCTTGACTCTCAGGTGGGTCCTCTTTCTTTTAGGTCTCGGGGAATTTCTTAGCAATGGATTATTGCTGTGGGTGGGGTGAGGGAGTTACCTGGCTGGCTCAGTCAGCAGAACATGCTACTCCTGATTTCGGGGTTGTGGGTTTGGGCCCCATGTTGGGTGTAGAGATTACTTAAAAAATAAAATCTTTATAAAAAGAAAGCAAAGAAATGGATTGTTTGGGAAGACAGCCTTAGAGATCCCTCCTTCCTCCCTCGTAACATCTGGTGAGATTCCTTGCTGGGATCCTGGTCTATCTTTAGGCCTCCAGGGATATGTACTGTCTGCCCAGACAGAACCTTAGGCGCACCTTAGGCAGCCATAAGTCTCAGCTCAGATGTTGCTCCCTGAGTTTGTAGGAAACTTTTCAGGCTCCCAACTCCTGGATAAGGGTCTCTCTCAAGTGCTCCCCAAGGCTTCATGACACTGAATTGAGATCACTTGTTAGCTTGTCTGTCCCCACCTAGACTGCAGGCTCTGAGGGCAAGGACCACATCTGTCTTGTTCACCGACATATACCGACTGTCTGGTCCAGTGCCCGGCGCATAGTAGGTCTTCAAAAATAGTTTTTGGGGGCACCTGGGTGGCTCAGCGGGTTGAAGCCTCTGCCTTCGGCTCAGGTCGTGATCCCAGGGTCCTGGGATCGAGCCCCACATTGGGCTCTCTGCTCAGCAGGGAGCCTGCTTCCCTTCCTCTCTCTGCCTGCCTCTCTGCCTACCTGTGATCTCTGTCTGTCAAATAACTAAATAAAATCTTAAAAAAAAAATAGTTTTTGAATGAAGAAGTAGATGGGGTTGGTCAGAGGAGGATTCCAGGGGGAAAAGGAAAATATTGAGGCAGGTGTCACAGCCTGAAAGGACAGAATTGTCCCTGTTTGGGTGAACTGGCTACGTAAGAAGGAAGCCTTAGATGCTTAACGGGAAATGGGGAGAGGGTGGGAAGTAAGGCAACTGGAAGGAAATACAAAGGAAGGAAGGAAGGAAGTCTGCAAGGGCATAGCCTTCAGTAACCTGGGAGGGCTTCTGGGTGGAGGGGAGGAAGGGTCTCAGCTCTGAGGCGGAGAAAGGGAAGTGGTTTTGATCACCTAAAATCCCTCAAGAGGAGTCCTTTTATGAGGAGAAACCCAGAGGGCAGCTCGGCTGGAGGAGAGGAAAGCTGGAGTGCAGCAGGCTAGCTGGTGGAAGCTTTGAATGCAGGTTTGAATTTGATGCTGGGGTCTGGAGGGAATAGGCGTTCTGGGAAGGCTGGGGGCACAGAAAGAAAGGGGTGAGGAGCAGCTTCCTTCGACTGACCCCCTCTGTTAGGTTGAGACCCTGGGAGGACAGGGTCATGTCTTCTGTTACCCGCCCCCCCCCTCCCCGCCGACTTCCAGGTCCCTGGGCACCTGGGACCCACAAGTAAGAGTCCCCTCAGGCAAAGATCTAGAAGTAGCTGAGACAGCCTGCTGAGTGGGGGTGTTAGAGCAGTCTTCCACCAGTCTTCCCAGAGGAGTCTCTTTACCTCCGGAAGTGCTATTCCTTCGGGAGGAGTACTCCAGCTGTCTCCCAAGTCCTCCACCCATTCCCACCTCAACAGAGCTGGAGCCGTTAACTGCTAAGCCAGTTCTAGCCACCAGGGGGCCCAAAACAGGCAGCCCTAGGTCAGTGTCCCTCCACTCCCCCAACCTACCCCCCTACACCTGAAGGCCAGGATGGGCGGTGCCTCACCTGGCTCTCTCACGGAGTCGGGTAGCCCCGTTAACCCCTTCCTGCCCAGCCTGGGTTACTTCCCTCAGGCGGAGTCATTCGGAGTACTGGAAGGCAAATCTGATGGTGGAGGGGGTGCTGCCCGAGAAAGGGGCTGGGGTGAAGGCGATATCAGCGTTTCCAGTTACTCAGGCGCTCGTCCTAGCCGGAGTTGGCGGAGGCTAGCATTCCCTGCCTCCGTTGGGGAGCTATCTCCGCAGAAAGGCGAAGGCAAAAGAGGCAAGGGTTGTGGTCACCTGCGCTGGGCCTCACAGGGGATACAGAGAATGCTGGGGCAGCCGCAGGAGCCAGACTTCCGGGTTCTTCGCCGCCTTCCGTCTGTCAGGGACCTTGGTAATGACTAGGGTTGGGGGGAGGGTGGTCAGAGACTGGAGGGAGAGACACAGAGGACTGGGGTTGGGGGAGTAAGGACAATTAAGATTTGGCGGCAGAACCGGCCAGATCACGCAGCTCTCAGGTGCCCGGTTTTGTGCGTATCGCCTCGAGTATCGGTCAGCCAGCCTTCCAGGGCTCTGATCAGCCCAAATCCCGAGACTGCATTCCGGGCCACAAGGTGTTAAACAGTGGTGGGAGTGGGGTCCGGAGTCCCTCCCTCCTTCCCTCCCTCCCAGCGTCACCACGTCGGAGTCCAACAGGCTGGCACACAAGGAGTTAAGTCTGCCCGCAATCAGCAAGACTGGAGCCGGGGAGGGGGAGGAGGGGGAGAGGAGGGGGGAGAGAGAAGAAGGGGGAAGCAGACTGCAGGGAGACAGCGCCAGGAACCCCCTCCCCAGGGACCTGGCCCCTGGGCCCCCAGCCCCAAAAGAGGCCCTGCCCTCCCCGGGGTCGCGCTCTCTTCCCCCGCCCAGCCTCCGCCCTCCAGCTTTGTGTCCCCAGGAGGGTGGGCTGCTGGATTTCCAGCCAAGCCTTGGCTGCCTGCTCAGTTTTTCCAAACCCTCCAGTCGGGGAAGGCGGGAGCCCTGTCAGGATAAGAGTCCCTCCCCCACTGCCCCTGCCGGCCCCCTCTCCCAGCCTCCTTTTTCCTGCCCCCGCACCTTTCCCAAACTTCTTTCCCTTTCCGATCCTGGCCCCTGCGCCCCCTATCCCCACCTCTATTGGCTCCCAAGTTCAAAGTTCAGGTTGGAGGGGCCAGGTGGGTCCCATATTCCTGGCGAGGCGCTGGTAGAGCCAAACTCCGCAGGCCGACACTGAGACCTGCTGGGCGCCCGCCCGACTGCCAGCTGGCGCCCGCCCCATCCCGAGACGTGGCCCCAGGTCCACCGGGGAAAGTGGCCCATGGGTCTCCCGCCCCGGAACGGAGGTGGTGCTGGGGGCGCCGGCAGAGCTGGACAGCGGACTCGGCTGCTGGTGCCAGGCCTTGGGGCACGCTTCGAGGAGGGGGCAGAGTGTTCCGAGCGTTGGCACGGTTCTGTCCAGCAGGTCTATTACATAATAATCACCATCTATCAGGAAGCCAGGCAGCTGGAGTGAGTGGGGAAGCCAGGATGCCCGGATCCGCTCCTCCTCCAGGCCTAGGAAGGTGTCTCCACCAAGATGGGGGTGTGGGCGCAGCCCAGAAGTGAAACGATGTGGGGGTCGAGGGGCAAGTGAGGGGCCCTGGGCAGTCTGAAGGCGGCCCCGAAAACCCCGCCCCAGAACTTTGACTGACAGGCTCTGAGCCAATGATTGAAGTCATTGTAGGGCTCAACGTTAACCCTTTCTTGGTTCCTTAGTTGCTTTAGGGGATTAGAGTCCCTTCCCAGGAACTGTTCCTTCAGTCCTGAATCCCTCACACCTGCGAGAGGTTAGGTGAGGAGTCCCAGCTGGAGGATCCTTGCGTCCTAATCGCCTCACGAAGTAATCTCAGATAATCGGCAGCCCTAGCGCCGCGCCCCCTACCCCCTACCCCCGCCTCCAGTCCCAAAGTTAATTGTGTTACATGATGCGGTTGTGTGTGTACGCTCCCGATTCCAGAGCCAGGCCCGCTTGGCACCGGCACACCCACACACTGAGCCACGAACAGACACCCTCACACACCTATACGCATGCCGGCATTTCCACCGTCAGTCGCTGGCACACCTGTGACACTCCTCGTGACACAGTGACACACAGATGCATGGAAACACCCGGTGATTCCTCGAGTTGGCCAGTAGAGGGAGCCGCTCGATTCCAGCAGTGGGCCGCCAGCCCCCTTCTCCTCTCCTCGCTCACACCAGGGTTCCACCCAGAACTCGTGGCTGCTCGGAGCTCAGCTCCGCATCCCAACCTGGACCCTACGCTGGGGGAATGAGTCACAGCCCCACCCAGGGGAGCGAGCCACACGGCTGCTCCACTGGACATGCCGCATGCTCTTGAACTTACTGTGTACCGCATTTTACAGACCTTTTGAAACACAACCATCACTCACTCCTGCAAACACTGTTTTCTGGACCTCCTGTGAACCGGGCATTGTGCCAAATAGATCATAACATGCCCATGTGGTTTGTCATGTATGTAATGGGAAACTGATCCACATAAATGGGGTGGACCCTTCCTCCTAACAAGCGTTCTGTTTGAGAAATAGCCCCCTTCCCTTGTGGGTTATATTATATCCACTGGACCCTGGAAAGAGGAGAAGAAATTAAACCCTTCTTCCATGGGTCAGGAACTATCCTAGGCTCTAGGATCTTTCACACCAGAGCTCAGCTTTTCTGGGCTTCAGTTTTCCGTGGGAATACCTACCTCATGAGATTGTAATGATTCAACCCCTAACCCATCTTGGTGTTTGGTTCAGCAGTTAGGAGGCATTTGAGGAAGTTTTGTTGAACAGATCAAAACATGATCTAGAGATAATGTGTATGAAGATGCTTTGTAAACTGATGCTAGATACACGGGGGGGGGGAGTACTGTGATCTTTTTTTGTGTTTGTCCCCCATCTCCACCTGTGCCTCCTCAGACTTTGCCCAGTGCCCAGCTGCTGGCACTATCAACCCATCAAGTGAGTCCCCCGCTCCCCCAGCAAGTGAATGGAAGCACTACTATGAAACAGAGTGCTTGAGTGCTGTGGGGAATACAAAGGCATAGGAAGCAGAGTTTGGACCCTAAAGGATCTTTTGGAGCAATCAAAAAAAAAAAATATATATATATATATGGAACAAAACACCCATCTCTTTTGGGTGGCATAGATGTAATAGGTAGTCAGAAGGGAGGGTGGTCTATAAGGGTTAGGGCTCTCTGGGGACCCAGGAGGGGCCTGGGAAAAGGCAGTGAAACTGAATACCAGGAGCAAACAGGCTTGTTTGTTTTCTTCATTTCTGAAGCAGTCTTGTTACTGGTTGGTATTAATTTTGGGTGGGAGCAGTAGGATATAGGGAAAGCATACTGGGATAAGGAGTCCCAAATTCTTCTCCTGGGCTTACCACTTTCTAGCTGTATAACCCCGAGGAGGTCCTTAACTACTGTAAGGCTCAGTTTCCCCATCAGTGTAATGGGGCCATAACCTCTTTCTCAAAGGTCAGTGGTAAACACTGACATAACATTTGTGAAACGCTTTTAAAAAGTGCTTTACAATTTCTTTTTCATTGCATCTACCCTCTTATAGGGTCTTGGGTGTGTGTGTGTGTGTGTGTGTGTAACTCCTTTGAGGTTAGGAGTTCTTTGGAGAAGACAAAGATTTTACTTCCACATTTTCTTAGCATCCACTTTGTGCTAAGGACTGAGATGAAAAAATTCAGTCTATGCCCTCAAGGACCTCATGGTCTACTAGGAAAGACAAATGAATAAAGAGATGCTCGGTTTATAATGAATGTGGGTGGGTACAGTGAAAAGGGATCCAGCAGTGTGTGTGTGTGTGTGTGTGTGTGTGTGTGTGTGTGTGTGTGTATTGGGGGTTGAGGGGAGTCCAGGCAACTCCCACCCCTTCCAATCAGTGTAGACTGGAGGGTAGGTTTGTGAAACCTCTCTCCAGCCTGGGATGTTGTCGGCGCGTCTCTTCCCCAGTCCTCAGGAATGGGGAGGAGAGACGGGTAGAAGCCCCCTCCCCGCCCCCGGGCCAACCTGCCTCCCGCATCCCGGCCGGGCGCCTTACCGAGTCAGACCACTGGGAGGCTGGGGGAGCCGGGTTGGGCGAGGAGGCGAGAGAGATGGGGGAGCTCTTATTTTGACAGGGGCCTCTCCGGGCTCTGGTATGAAGGCAGAAGGAGGCAGCCAGAGAGCCCCGATGCTTATTCAGGCTGGGGAGAGGAGCCGAGTGGAGGGGCGAGCGAGGCTCCGGCAGCGCAGGGGAACCCGGGGAGGCGGCGGCGCGCGGCGGAGCCAGTGGCCGGACATGCCCCGGACCCGGGGCCGCTGCACCACTGCCGCCGCCCGGAGCCAGCCGGCCGGACGCCCGCACGCCTGGGTCCCCCGGCGCCGCGCCGCCCGGGGACTGCGACCCGGACCTTCGGCGTCCGACCAACAATAAGCGCCCAGACAGCCCCCTCCCCGCCCCGCGCCCGCCGTCCCCGCGGGCCTCGGGGAAAGTGAAAGGAGGAGGCGAAGGAAGGGAGGAAGGAAGGAAGGAAGCAAGGAAGGAAGGAAGGGAGGAGGAGCAGGAGCCGGAGCCGTGAGGTTCGGGGCCGAGACCCCAGCCCCGAGCCCCGGGCCGGGCGGGTGTGCTCGCTCTCCCGCCGCTGTCCGGCGCCCACGACCATGCTCGGCGGTTGGGAGGCAGGAACCCAGGCGCCCAGCGACCCCCGGATACCCTCTCCCGGGCCGGGCTGGTATTGAGATCAAGGCGTCCAGGATCAAAAGATCACCGCCTGCCCGCCCCCCTCCGCACCTCCAACTGGCAAGCCGGAGGACCCCAATCCAGTCACCGACCCTGATCTGGTCATGGCGTCCAGCTCCGGCCTGGCGTGAGGACCCCCGACCCGCGCGAGGTGAGGGGTGGGCTGGGGCCGAGGGTGAAAGTCATGCCAGGCGGGCAGAGGCGCGAGGAGGGAGATCCAGTTTGAACTGGGGAGGGGGAACACAGTCTGATTGTCTGTTGCTCTCTGGCACGCACCCCCAGGCTGTTTAAGGGTTGGGGGACTCTCCCAGGGTTAGTGATGACTACTCTTGGGCCCCCAGTCAGGTTGGCAGCCCCAGAGCTCAGGGGGGAGGGCTTAGGGACAGCCAGGGGACCCTGCCACCCTAGCGCAGAGAACAAGGCCGGCCTTGGGCCAGCTGGAGCAGCAACCCTGCCCTGGGGGCTTCTGGGAGATGTAGTCCCCCTCCCAGGCTCCCCAACCCCTTGGGTCTCAGCACCCCAGCACTCCTCCCCTAGCTGATGGGAGACTCCAGAAGGAAGTGCATTAGGATTGGGGATTGCTGGGGTTACCCTCTGCCCCCAAGCAGTGCCTAGGAGCAATAGGGGCTGTGACTCCTGGAGTCTCCCCTGCCAAGGATTCTCAGCAGTGTGGGCTTGGCTGGGGGGTGGGGCAGTCACACAGTTCCTTGGAGGTATCCCTGCACTGCTAAGGGGAGGCTCCCCCTGCTTTGGTCCTGGGAGCTCCTGGGGGAGGAATATGAAGAAGAGAAGTGAGACTTAAGGCTTCTTGCTTGTCTGGAGTATGCCCTATCCCTGGGCTGCTGGAATTTGGTTTCTGGAGACACTGAAGTCTACTCTCCCCTTCTCCCTCTGGGTTGCTGAGAAGGAGCGTGTCCCTCACAGTCTGGGAGTCTGGAGGGTGTCTCTCTGGAGCAGTGAAGCCAGGATCTGCTTCTGTCTGTCTGTCCAGCCTCCTTCCTTCCGGGTTTTTCTGACACCCCCTCCTCCCACCTCCTTCAGTCTGTCTGCTGCTTGGGGTGTGTGTCTGTGTCTGGGGAGTGGTGGAGGGGGGCTCTGCTGCAGGGAGGAAGAGTGTTGCTTTGGGAGAGGTGAGCTGGGCATGTGACTGAGCCATGGGATAGGGGCTTGAGGCCCACTTGATCTTTGGCCTTGGTTTCCCGTTTTACCTAGGAAAGCTGTCTTTACACTGTGTCTGCTGGAACCCTACTGATGTCTCTGGGCAGCTCTCTGAGCGTGACCTCCAGGGTGGGTGGCCTTCCACTCCTCTTGTTCTCCCCACTCCTCAGCCTCTCCAGAGAGTAGACACTTCTGCTGGGCCTGGCTTTTCTGCTTCTCCCAGCACGGGTCTTGCCTTCTCTGGGTCAGGACCACGATTTCATGGCCCCAGGGGAAGGCATGATCAGGCCCTGTCTTTCTGGTGTCATCTGTGAGGCGACTGGTTTGAAGCCTCAGGATGCAGTGAGAATGGGTCAGGAAGGTGAGGGGTAAGGGAAGTCTGGTAGAAAAGGAAGGTGTTGCCTCCCCAAGGTGATCAGGCTCCTTGGCCTTGGAGAACCAGGTCTGGAAGGCCAGGGTCTAGCCACCTCTCTCTAGAGGCTCCCTGCTTACCTGTGTTGCTTCTGTTTAGGGGTGGGGCCTGGGGGAAGGGTTGATGTTTGAAAAGGGTGCTGGTTTGGGGGCCGAGTACCAATCATCTTCCATCCAGGGCAACTCTTGTGTTTGGGACAGCAGGGGCCCCATGGCTGGAGACGGGTCCTGGAGGTCCATGTGTGGGTTCAAGATGAGTCTCTAATTACCGGGCTTGAGGGTCAAGGTGAGACGACATTACAGAGTCCTGGGGAAGGTTTGGTGGTCCACAGAAACCTGGGACTAGTGCAACAGTGGCAATGTGGGGCCTCGTGAACTTACTTATCGACCCTGTGCAGGGCGCCTGTGCCTCTGTTTGCGTAGTTCCTGGCCCCCAGCTTCTGGGTACCTGGGTTAAGCAGAAGCCCTGGGCTGGAGACTCTGTTTCCCTGAACAAGCAGGACAGTAGCCTTCTGGGCAGAGGCCTAGTGGGTGGCAGTGTGGACTCAGCTGGAATGCCTGGCACCTGCTTTAGATTAAAGAAGATGCCTGCAAAGGGGGGATGCCTGCCTGTGGGGGAGTGGCTGGGATGGAGCTCCGTGTAGCCCAGGAGTGGGGTGGAGGAAGAAGAGGACCAGGGTTGCAGGTAGCAGCAGCTCTGGCAGGAGTGGAAGGAGCCGGAACTCACCCGGCTCTGCAGCCCCTCCTCCAGGGAGTATAAGACCAGAGCTGGGGGCACCCCCACACTGCCTCTGGTGCCACAGGCTGAACTTCTGCCCCAGTGCCCAGGGGATGGGGCAGCTACAGAGAGCCAGGGTGTCTGAGTGTCCGTTCTTCCCGGGATTGGGAAAAGCCTGCAAGGAAGTGGGGGGACACTTTGGGGTTCTTGCTTACTCTTCCTGGGGCTCCTTGGTTGCTGGTGGTGAGGCACCCCAAGAGCCTGGGTACCCAGGGGTGTTGGGGAAATGACATCCCTTCCTTGTGCCAGGAGCCCTGGGCACTGCCCGGGTGCTGACCTGGGGGGAGGGGGCAGAGGGGGATGGCAGCGTGGGAAAGTGGGCAGCTGTGGGAGCCAAGCGGGTGCAGGCTGGGTGCCGCAGGCAGGGAGCCTCTGCCAGGCCCGCTCTCCCTGGGGTGGGGCTGGCTGTTCCAGGGACTGGCTCAACCTGTTGAGCGCCTGGCTGCTGTAGCTTGGCATGTGTGCCCCTGCCTGCCAGCCCTGGCAGCTGCCCACCGTAGCCACACTGGAGGGGCTGCCCCCAGGGATCTGGGGAAAGGCAGCTCAGAGTGGCCAAGGGGCCGGGATGGGTCTGCTAGAGGCTCATCCAGAGAGTGCTGTTTCCCCAGGTCCAGTCCTCTAACTATGAGAGTTGGGCTGGGGCTAGTTGGAGGGCTAGGTAGCTGGAAGCCAGGAGCTGGGGGGCTAGGCGGAGAAGGCCCCCATAGCGCTCTCTCTCGAGGTGCTGCTTGTCCTTTGGATGGGCGGCCCTAAAGGCAGCCTGGAGTTACAGCCTGGAATTTCCTCTGCTGGGTGCCAGGGCCAGGCCTCCAGAGCCCCACCCCCAGCCTGGCCTGACCTGCCCTCCCTGGGAGAGAACTGCCCACTTTCCCTAGAGGCTGGGGGAGGGGCAGTAAGGGCATTCTGCTGCCCTGGGAGGGGAGGGGTGACTTCCTGGGTGTGCGGGTATGTTGCACTGCCTCAGTCTCCCCAAAAGCCCCCTCCCCATGAAGAAGAGGGAAGCCCCTGGTTCCCCAGGAACTGTCTCCCACCCTGCTCTGAGTATGGGGAGTCCTGAGTCCCACAGAGGATCTCTGAGCCCTGTGGGGCCCTTGCTGTCCCCCCACCCCCTCGGACCCCTTAGCTTTGGGCCCACTTTTGGGCTCTACTAGCTGGTAAAGGGGAGCCTGGTGTTACTCTGTAGAGGAGAAGGTGTTGACCACCGCCCATAAATGGGGGAAGCGGGCACAGGCAGCTTCCCTCTTCCTCTCACTCCTGAGGGGAAGGGCAGCCTCCCCTGCCTTCTTACTTTTTCAGTCAGTGGCCAAAGCAAAGTCCTCTCCTTCTTTGCCTCCTTTCCACCCCAGGCCCTTCCTGCTGGTGCCTAGACCACCTGACCCTCCTAACCTTGGTGTCTCTTCCAGGCCCCCCTCCCTGGGGGGCTGGGATTCCCTCTGCCCCACCCCCTCTCCAAAGGGCTGGTGGCCCTTCGCTGGCCTGCCTTCCCCTCCCCCCTACTCTCCACCCCCCAGCCTCAACTGGGAATGGCCCTGAATCCAGCATTTCCAGCATTTCGAAACCAAGATTGTTTTGAAATCCCTGAGTACTTCTCCAGCCCGCTCTGGCTCCCTCCTCCCCACTAGTCCAGAATTTAGTCCTCTAATCTGACCTCACGCTGTGCATTGCCAGGGTGTGTGTGTGTGTGTGTGTGTGTGTGTGTGTGTGTGTGAGTTCGAGTGCTAGCACTCAGCCACGTGCATACTATTGTGTGTGTGTGTGCACAGGCGCTCACGGGCACGGGTGTGTGTGTGTGTCCCAGTGTGGATATATCTTCTGTCTGTCAGCAGGTCGGTGTGACTGGCCCATGTCTTTTGTGATTCTGGCTCTCCTCATTCTCTGGGAGTATGGCAGCCTCTGTGGGTCTCGAGGCATTCTTAGGGAGTTTGGGGTTATTTTTAGGAGATAGAGATCTTGGACGTGTATCTTTGGGAGTCGTGTCTGTGTCTCAGTTGCACGTCCCAGGGAGTATCTCTGAGGAGTGTGTGTGCCTGGGGTTGTGTCTCTTTGATGAGTTTATGTGTGTGTATACATGTGTGTGTGTGTGTTCTGCTTCTGTTCTTGCTTCTCTCCTCCTCCCTTTGAACATGTCTGGTGTGTGTAGTCACAGGTCTCCCCGCAGCAACCTGGGACATGGAGTGCTCTGTCCCTTGATTGGGAGATTTCCTGGAGTGGGGCCAAGGCTTCTGGCAGGGCCAGGGTCCTTGGAGAGAAAGTGGTGGCATGGGGGGACTTTGGGATAAACTGCTCCCCTCCCCCCGACTGGGCTCTCTTCCTCTGCCCCTCAAAGACACCCAGCATCTTTGGGGTCCCAACACCCTCTTCTTGACCTCATGATACAGTGGTGGGTGATGGGTGATCATAGGGAGGCCAGTCCCTAAAGGAAGGGCTAGGAGAGGGAGTTAAGCCTCCATCCCAGTCACTTGCTTCACTGGGGTTGAGGAAGGGGCGGGCCACATCAGACCTGGGAGCTTGTTGGCTAATTTAAGATTCAGGAAAGTTGACTTCTCTAGCAAGGGGGAGACAGCAAAATAAGACAAGACATTCATATTTCCAGTCTTTACAGAAGACAGAGGAGGCTGGAATCCTAAGGGGGTGATATTCCACCCCAGAAATACAAGGCATTTGGGGTATTTGGGGTGGGGCCAGCTGCCATTGTAGCCTGGGACGTCCTTCATGTTTAAGTTCATTCTGCAATTAGACCGTGTTCTACAGTGGAGGAGGAGGCCAGGGGGGAGCTTTTTTTTTTTTTTTTTTTTTGCCAAAGCAAGGGTGGTGATAACAGAGTTATGTTAGCATGGGATTCGGGCCCTGGAACCCTTGATAATTTCCTATGACTCAGTATCCCATCCTGGGGTCTCAGGCTCTAATTGAATGCTTTCCTCTAGAAGCACTTGGGTCAGATCAGTGAGGAAGAAGAGGGCCCAGGCAGGGGCTGTTTGTAGGAGTCCAGGGCCTGTGCAGACAGTAGCAGGATGTAGGCAGAGGATAAGCTGTCCCTTCCCCCCACCCCCGTGGCCTCTGGTCCCAGGACACAGTGGGAGGAAGGGAGGCCTAGAGGCACAGGTTGGTACAGTGCTCAGTGACCCAGCAAGGGGAGGGCTTTGGCAAGGAATTTTCAGTTTGTTTCTCAATCTCTGTCTCTGAGACACGCACACACACGTCACTGCAGATACCTTCAGGAGATGAGCCTAGAAAAGTCACCTAGGGGGCGGTAGGGCAGGGTGCTACCAGATGGGGCTGTGTGGAACCAGCTTCATTCTGGCGGAAGAGGCCCCGCACCTGCCCTCTTGAACTGGAAGTTGGGCCCAGCTGGAGGTCTCCTACCCAGCTCCCCCTTCCTGGGCCTGGGAGCAACACAGGCTGGACAGGGTTAAGTCTGGTTGGCAGGGACACCCCCCTGCCCCCAGTGCAGAGAGAAAGAGAGAGAGAGGGAGGGGTGGTTCGCAGCTTGCTCTAGTTGGCGTCTCTCCCAGAATTCTTCGGAAAAGAACTCCCCTTTGACCCCCAGTACAAACTGAGCCCAGCCACCAGCCTCCCTCCCGCCTGCCTGTGGGAGCTTCACCCAGCCCCCCTCCTACGGAACTGCTAAGCCAGATCCTCTCACCCCAGGCCCTCCCAACCAGGCCGGTGGGGACTTTGCGTCTTCAGGGGACAAGGGGTATAGCCAAAGGGACCACACATGGACACGGGAGAGGCCCCATTCTTATCTCTGACATAGGATAATCCTGGGGCTGGCTGGCACCAAAAGCCAGGGTCCTCTGGTCTCCCCATCCCCATCCCTTCCCCCAGGACCTCAGGCCAGGTCATGGGAGTCATTGGCCCCGCCTCTGTCGAAGGCATCTTCCAGTGCCTTCTCCTTTCCTGCTTCCAGGATAGGGAGGGGGAGCAGTGTGGTGCAGCAGCTGGGTCAGGCCTGGCTCCCAGCCAATCCACAGAAGTCCTGGAGGGGGGGTGTGGGGGTGTGGTGGTGTCCGAGTAGCTCAGAGACTTCCTGGAGCTGCAGGCTGTGTGTGTGTGTGTGTGTGTGTGTGTGTGTGTGTGTGTGTGAACACTTTTCTGTGGTGTACATGTTGGGGGAGGGGCTGGGGTTATGGGAGGAGCAGGGCCCTAGATTGCTGGCTTGGGGCTTCTAGCTGTGAGTGACCCTCTCTCCACAGGGAGCCCCCTTCCCAGACCACACCCTTGAGCCTGAGCCCGGCACACAGTTACTCCTGAGGTGAGAGCTCTGTGTGCTTGTGCCTGCCCTCTGCAGCCTCCTTGCTGCTCTCTCGTCTGCTGGTCTCCTGCTTGGTTTTTTGTTTTGGGCGCCCTCCTCCTGGCTTTCTGCCCCCACTTCTCCTTTCATTCTCCTCCCCCCCCCCCACCCCCAGGAGGGGAGCTAGCAGCCTTACAACCTGGAACCTGGGGGGTGGGGCTGGGGCAGGGAGGGGTAAAGCCCCACCCCTGTGAAAGTCCCAGGTCTTCTCTGAGCTGGAATCTTTCCAGGCCCGGGAGGTGGGGAGCTCCTGCCCAATCACCCCTGGAGGGCAAGGTAGGGTTTCCTGGTCATCCCAAGTGCTTGCCCCGCTCCGTCCTGGCTTTGGCCTCCCCCTGCTGAGTCAAAGCCAGGGTGGCTATCAGCCACCGAAATGTGGTTTCTGCCCTGGCCTCCAGACACACACACACACACACACACACACAAACACACACACACACACACAGGCTCTCTCCCTACTGCTAACCCCCGCTCCTTCCCTCCCTCCCCTCCTTCCTTACTTAGCAACAACTCCCTGAATTCACAACAAACACGCCTGTAGGCTCCTGGGCTGACTAGGGAAGGCTGCAGAAGGCGGAGGTCTGGGAGAAGGCACGTCTCTCAGACTGTCCTCTGGAGGGAGGGGCTTCTGATCCCCCCACTCTCCTTCCTGGGGGCCCCGCTGGAGGCCACCGCCTCTCAGGGACCAGGAGGAAGTCATCCCGTTTCCAACTCAGGCAATGAAAAAAGTGGGGAGCAGTGACAGGTGTGGCTGAGCAGGTGTGGGGGCAGGGCTTGGACTCTACCCTTCACTAGTGAGTCCCACTTGACTTTTGACCCCCACCTGGAGAGTGAGAGGAGCGGCGACTCCTCTCCAGCCCACCGGTCTCTCTTAGCAGGGGCCCAGTGTTGTTGTCATGGTAACTTGCCTGGCTCCCGTCTGACTATTTGGGACCGGGATGGGCAAGGAGGACATAGCGGACTGGGGGTGGGTGGGACTGGGGGCCCCCCCAGAGAACTTTTCTCTCAGGGCACCTGTGCCGAGGGGGTGGGGAGGGGTGCCCTCTCTCTGATCTCTTCCCTGGGCAAGAGCTGTGGCCTCTAGCCAGGACCTGGGGCACATCGGGCGTGGAGGGAGTGTGTGCGGAATGGTGAGGGGCGCCCATTCTCTCGTTAGAGCACCGATACAGGGTGAACTGGTCTCGCAAAATGGTTAAGAACGCAGTTGCAGGCGTGTCTGGGTTCAAATCCCTATTCTTCTCATTCTGGACTGTGTAACTTAGGAAAGTCACCTAACTTCCTTGTGCCTTAAAGTGGGGGATCATAAAAGTACTTTGGTGTAGAGCTGTCGTGAGGATTAAATTAGATCGTGTGTATGTGTAGCGTTCAGGACGGCCTAAAATGCTCAGTATAAGGTAGTGAGCCTCCTCTTTGCTCCTCGACATTGCTTTCTACAGGAACTCCTGACCCCACCCCCGGGGGGCTTTGGCATGGAAGAACGGTTGGCCTGGCCGTTGGCAGTGGAGGACTGGGGAGTGGGGGTGGGGGAGGACAACCTTTCCAGTACTTCGGACTCCGAGATTCTAACACCCTTCCAAACTCACTTTCTCACTGCCTCAGTCTCCCCACTGTTGGAGCCAGCTCACATCTTGGGTGCAGGTTCACCAAATGGCCGTAGGCGCAGAGAAGGGCCTGGGGGACTTAGGACGCGTCCCTCCCTATCTGCCAGTGCTTCCCAGGCTGAGCTCTCCCTCCCCCAGGCTGCTGGCTCAGATCAACTTAGCACCCCTCCCACCTTCCATCCCTGCTGCTCTGTTCTTTCACCCGGCTGAACGCTGAACGCAACATTCTGTCCTGAAATGGCTTAACTGGCTGCCTCCTCTCCTTCCTGGCCTAAGGGGTCAGGGACCTTCCTTGGGGAGAACAGTGGCAGTGCAGAGCTGTGACATGCATGGTAACTGTTAGGGCTGCTCCAGGGTCCCCCGGATTCCCTGGACCCTCTGCCTGGGCATTTTCCCCGAGTGTGGCAGAGCAGCGCCCAGGCCTGTGATATGTATAGAAGCCCAGATGGGCATGCCTGGCACCTGCCACGCACAGCCGGGCAGGGAGGAGGCATCCTGCAGCTCAGAGGAGGGGTGGGGTCACATCAGCATCCACAGGGGCCAGAGGACTCTTTTCGTGGGCTGCGTGGTAAGTGTGGGCAGTGCTGGAAAGCCCTGTGTGCCCTGGGGTAGGGTGAGTGCCAAGGACCACGGGGTGAGCAGGGCTTCTGAGGGGCGTGGCATGGAGCCGAGGCTTGGGAACCTCCGGAGGAGGACCCCAGGAGTGCACAGCAGAGTGGACACACAACGTTTGGCTCTTCCGGGGAGTGAGTATCCAGATCTCAGGAGAAAGTGGATTGTAAGATGTGGCAGAAGTGCCTGCGATTCCAGGGCTCCTGGGTCTGAGACCGGGGCTTGGCTGCCAGGAACCTTCTCTGGCCTGGTACCGAGATAGGTGGGCTGGAGCCCCTGGCTCTACGCATCTTTCTGGAACCCTCAGCCCTTCTTCTGGAGCCAGAGAGGACACTTCCCTTCTATGGGCCTGAAAGTGAGGGCTCTGGGTTGGCCTGGGCCGTGCTGCACTGCTGGGCTGGCCATGCCGCCTATGCCCGGCCCCTGGGGCCTGTTCCTTGGGCAGGCTGGGGCTATTTTTGGGATCGGGCTGGGGCTCTAGGGCTGGTTTCAGATGTTCCAATGTGAACAGGAGAAAATGGGAACAGATGGCTGGAGGGTCCTGCTGGGAGCAGGTTATTTTTAGGGCCTTATTAACCCTTTGGGGGTTTGTGGAGCCACCCTGAGAGGGACAGCCCTCTCTAGTTGAGAAGAGGACAGGTCTTTTCCCTGGACCCCTGCTTTCCAGAACTTCCTGCACCAGTTGCTCCTCTGGCCCTCTCAGGCCCTTCGCTCTTTAAGGACGTGCACGCATGAGAAGAAAGTAGGCTCCAGCTTCCTCCACCCTAAGTCTTGCAGGAGAGGACCAAGTAGGCAGGGAGAAGGCTGCCTGGCTGGCGGCAGCTGGGCCACTGTTGACGGGAAACCCCCTCTGACTCTGAGGTTTTGAGACACACACCTGAAGCTAAGAGAGTGGATGACTGCTTTCTGGGTTCACACTCTGGTTTCAAGTGTATGGCGGTGAAGTCAGTGATGCCCAGGGAAGAGCTAGCTCAGGGAGCTGGCCCCTTCCAGGAGAGCAGAAGAGCCACATCTTTGTACCTGGTCCCCCTTATATGATGTCCGTGGGCCCCATTCCCTTGGATGCTCCAAGGCAAATTCCTACCTTTATTTACCAAATGCCCACATATCTGGGGGCTACGAGAGGGTAAAGAAGGGGAGGGACATCGTGGCCAGAGATGGTTTCTTTTTCTTTTTTTTTTTTTTTTTAAGATTTTATTTATTTATTGGACAGACAGAGATCACAAGTAGGCAGAGAAGCAGGCAGAGAGAGAGGAGGAAGCAGGCTCCCTTCTGAGCAGAGAGCCCGATGCGGGGCTTGATCCCAGGACCCTGGGATCATGACCTGAGCTGAAGGCAGAGGCTTTAACCTTCTGAGCCACCCAGGCGCCCCAAGAGATGGTTTCTTGAGAGCCGAGTATGTCATAGGCATTCTGTGAGATGGTTTCACTAAGAAAACCATCTCACCCTATACATGTACCCTCACTTTGAAGATGAGAATACAGGTCAGAGGGACAAGTCCTCTAGCTCAGACAGGGCGGGATGTGATTGGCACCTTGTCTCCCTGACCGTGAACGCGGCCCTCATGGCCCTCATTGCACTCCGGGCCTGGCATCCCAACCCCAGGAGGTAAGGCTGCTGGGGACAGGATCTCTTCAGGGAGCAGCTTTCTGGAATGAGTGTGGGAAAGGAGGCCTGGGGGCAGGGGACCCTGCCTGGCCCTGGTCTCACAATCCCCTAAGCCCTTCTACCCTGAGGGTGCCAGGACTGACACCAGAAACCCCGTTTGGCCTTCCTGTCTTCCCTGCGGGAGGATCACAGGCATACATCCTGTCTCTCAGGCCCCACCCCCACCCCGTCCTGGCCCACAGGCTCCCGCTTCCTGCAGGGTCACGGCCATCTGGATGTCAACGTGGGCAGAGCTGGAGGGCTCTCCAGGTGCTGCTGCGGCCAGGGGTTTGGGCCAGGCAGGCGAGGTGAGGGGGCAGGGAGGATGTGTCTGCCGCTGGCGGTACCTGGGGGAGCAAGCCTAGCGGCGGGCGCTGGGTGAGGTCCCGCCCCGTGGTGCGCTGCTGGCTGTGCCAGCAGTCTGCCCGCACTCTGGTCCTCCCACAATGGCCCCATTGTTCCCAGCCGCCAGGCAGTTTGGAGGAGGTTCCTAGGCCACCCCTACCCCCCCCCCAACAGGGGCCAAATTAACCCCTTGGAGGACAGGCCAGGTGAGGGCTACCCTGCCCGGTCCTCCCTTCTGGGCCTCCGGGCTTTGGGAAGTCACCTTTCGCCCACGTGTACCCGGCGACAGGATCACTGCAGACACCGGGGTCTCCCCCTGGGGAGGGAGGAGCACCTAGACCCTCTCCCACCCCCACCGTGGTGCAGGTGCCAGGGGCCAGGAAGTGCCAGTGGGGTGGCAGGCGGAGACCAGATATATTTGGGCCGGTGGGGCTAATTCCAGCCACCACTGCCTGCCCTACTGGCTCCTGAGCTCCTTTCCTTCCTGTGAAACCAGAGCTGGGTTGGGCCTAGCTCAGGATTTCGGTGGATTTAAAGAGGCAGCACCATCCCTGCCAGCCTGGCTTCCTCTCCCCCTCCCCAGGTAGGGTCTGGGGCAGAGAGAGGACTGAAAAGAACTTCTGGCTCTTGCCTTGCCCCGGGCTAACCCTGGGCCCTTACCCCAGTTGGGGGTACCAGGCTCTTGGCAGCTCCTCTCTCCCAGAGCTTTGGGCGGGTGGGGTGGGCGGGGGTGGGCTGTGGTTTCCTGTGTTGGCTGTTTGTGCCTGGCCCAGAGTGCCCGCCGCCTGCCTGGGCTTCCTGCCCTGTCTTGTTTCCTTGTGCCCCCCACCCTCCGTTCCCCCTCCGCCCTGAGGGAGGGAGCAGCCAGGGACTGGGCAGCTGCCTTTGGGGGCACCCCACTGCCAAGGCATGACTGTGTCCCAAGGCCTGGCCACCTTGGCAGTGGCTGAGGGAGCCAAGAAAGGTGACTTCAAGCTTGTCTAGGCAATGCCACTTGTCTTAGAGACTCCAGAAGGGACAGTGGGCACCAGAATGGGCAGAACACCCCCTTCTCCCCAGAAGCACCTTGTTCAGAGACCCCGACTAGAGTAGTCTGGGACTAGGAGATCCCATGGAACTGCAGGACTGGGGTTGCCTGGCAACATTCTGGGGCTGCAGGTGGGGCGAGGTGGTTTGTCACCCAGACAAAAATGATCGATTTGCATGGTCTCCTTTGGCAAGAGGTGGGGTTGGGGGAAGTGGGGAGAGCTGCTAGGAGCCAGGGTGAGGGGAGGCCTCTGAGGACCCACACAGAGGGTCCCAGAGCAATACCTTGGTCCTTGAGCAGATTTCCTGCTGGGCTATGAATCCTTGACCTCCCCACTTGGGCTGAGTCACCACCTCAGGAAGAGGAAGTGACCTGGGTGGTAGAGGAGAGCTTCTAGGGACCAAGGAGTCCTGAAACCCAGGAGAAAAGGGACCCAGCCCTTGTCTTGGGAGCTGCATCTCCTTGAGCCCGGGGACAATAATTCCACCCCCATGGCTCCAGGAGGGCCTGAGCAGCCCATTTCTTCTCTAGAGGAGTCTGCCCACCATGCTGGGGAGCATGAAGCCTCCAAACCATTTTCTCGTTGCCTCTCTTGGGTGGTTTTGAGCTAGGCAATGAGGCCAGTGGGCCAGCTGGCGAACCAGGCAGGGGGTCCCAGTGCTGGGGCAGCTGAAAATAGTCAGGTTGCCACTGGTGTGTGAATGCCCATTATACCTGCGCTGGTTCTGTGTTGAGCACCCATTGAAGGCATCTGTGGAAGCCTTCCTGATCTCCCTCCCCCCACCGGGGTCAGGTCCACCGGCTCCCCATAACGCCCTAGGGAAGGCCATGGGGAAGCAGCTGACCTCAGGCTCTTTGTCTCAGCAGCCTCCTGGTTTGTGCTCCTGGCCGTTTGCTCCTGCTTGTGAGCACAAGTCATCACTCCAGAGTCCCATGCCTTTCCTTTCCCTCATCCCAGGTGCTCCTGCTCCTGTGCTGGGAAGCCCCCTTCTCTCACAGCACCCACCAGGAGTTAGCCACCCCCCATCCCTAGGCCCTTCAGGTGTCTTGGGGGGAGCTGAGTGTGTAGAGGAGGAATGGTCTTTGGGAGCCCCTGCAAACTCCTGAGGGGTAGGGGGGAGGTGTGAGATGGGAAAGTCCTGACTCATCTGTGCTTGACTCAGCTCGCCCTGCGGTGGGGTGGGAGCAAGGGGGTGGAGTCGGACCGGGGAGGGCCACTCCAAGATTCTTCTGAGGACTGACTGGGGACACCGGAGAGAACTAATTTTCTAATAGCCCCTTCCCAAAATATTTCAAGTCCCAACATTTGAAGCTGTAAACACAGGAGGTAGTGCGGGTGGGCCCAGTGGCTAGAAGCCCACCTTTCTGGTGCCGGCTCAGATGAGGAGTCCTGACTTCAAGGGAGGGGGGAGGAGACACTGAAGTTGGGGTGGGGGAGCCCCAGGAATGGGGTCTTGGAGCTGCCACGTACTTGTCACATGACCCAGGGGCACTGTGGATTCCTTTTGGCACACCTCAGTTTCTTTCTGGTGAGAAGGGGATAATAATACTGTCTCTTTAGGTGATAGGTAGTTTTGAGGACTTTGGTGGGGAAGGTGAGAGCTTGAGTGAGACCCGTCGGCCACAGGCCCGTCCCTAAGCCCAGGTCCCTCTCCAGCCCTCCTCTTAACTGCTTCTGCTCTAACCTGTTGCAGGAGATGGGGGCTGGCCGAGGGAGGCTTCCCAGCCGGCCCTGGACTTTGGAACCGTCCCCTGAGGAGCCTCTCTTCCCGGAGGGAGACCTAGAAAAGGGAAGGCCAATATGCCTGGGGTTAATTTAGGGTTAGACTCCCACAGGGTTATGGGTGGGTGGGGGCCTCCGCGTCCAGCCCAGCCTCCAGCAGCCCCACTGGGAGCGGCGAGAGTGCGCACCGGTGTCACGCTGGCCGGATCACGAGGGCGAGGCTGGGCCCAAGTCTCCCCCCCTCCCCCACCCCGATCGGTGGGGCCAGGGAGCGCAGGGCAGGGGGCGGTTGGGTGAGGCTTCTGTGTTTGCGTGAGTCTGTTTGTTGGTGTATCTATGGCCCCGCGTGTATGTGTGTACGCGGGCGTGTGTTCCTTTGTCACTACCAGGCTCAACTTTCTCTGGTTCCCTTGGGGCCGGGTCTCAGTCTTTTCATCCGTTCCATGAGTCGGCGCGCTCCCTCTCTGCCGTCGGGCAGCTTGGGCGCCTGCGGGTGCCCCAGGCTGATTCTGTGCTGCTGCTTGGGCCAGCGCCTCCCTCGCCCTCCAGCACACCTCCGCGGGTCGGCGTGGGTGCGCCTCTAGTTTCCTGGGCTCCGTGCGTGTCTTTGTCTCCCCGTCCACGTGTGAGCTGTGAGTGTGTGTGAGTCAGAGTTCGGGTGCTTGCGGGTCTCGGAGCCCCTGCCAGGCGGCGCCCAGCGCTAGGCCGAACCTCGGCCCGCCGCCGCCGCCGCTCCGCCCAGCCCCTGGCCGCACTTGGCCCGGTGTCTGTCCGTGCGGCGCGTGCGGGGCCGGCGAGGCAAGCTGCAGTCCTGTCCGTCTCCCGCTCCTTCGCTCGCTCGCTCGCTGGCTCCCTCGCTCGCTCTGCCTCTCCGCTCGGGCTCTGCCGAAGGGGGCGGGGTGGGGTGCAGGGGCGGGGGGGGAGGGGAGGCTCCTGCATTCTTGCGGTCGGGGAGGAATCTGAGCCAGCGTTACTGGTCTCCAGAAGAGCCCAGCTGCAGCCCCGGGGCCCCGCCAGGCCTCTCGCTGCCCGCCCGGGCCTGCTGGAATGGGCACGGGCTAGGCCTCGAGCTGGGGGCGGGGCGGGGCATTGCCCCTACCCAGGCCACCTCGGCGCCTGGGGGCGCCCTGGGGGGCGGGGCGAGAGGAGTTCCCCACCCGGGGTGAGGGGCGTGCCTGGGAGCGGGAGTCCCCCAAGGGACCAGAGCAGACCTCACGGCCGCCCCAAGCGGGCGCCTTTGCAACCTATCCTTTCAGTGACTTCTGCCTCTGCGGCCCGGGGAAAGGGGTCCCTGCTAGAGACTGCAAGCTCCCTGAGGGTCAGGTGCGGGAGGGATGGGGATACAATCGGCCTCTAGGATAGAGACCCCAGCTAGTAGTCCTCCCTTTCCATTCCCACCTTACCCTGTCTAGTTCCCTAGTCCCAGGGCTGTTGGGTCCTCCCTTCTCCCCTCCCCTCCTACACCCCCTCCCCAAGTCACAAGTTTTCTCTTTGGGGCTTGTTGCTGCAGTCCGTGCTCCAGTACCGAGTACCTGGCTGGGCCCTGGGCACGCACAGGGGCCGTAGCCCCACTGTGTGTGGGAGCCATGAGGATCCTGGCTAACAAGACAAGGTGTGTGGGTGTCGTGGAGGGCGGGAAGTGTGTGTGTGTGTGTGGAGTGCGGGGAAGGGAAGGGCCCAGTGATCATGGGGCTGAGATGTGCTGGCTTGGACAGTGAGCCCTATGGCCACTTGGCTTCTAAGGCCACCCCGGGGGTTCAGAATGGGATGGCCTGCCCTGAGGCAGGAGCCCACAGCCTTCATGTCTGGGCCCAGGGGACAGAGGGCAGTGGCAATCAACTAGGCCTACTGCTCTAGTCCCTTTCAGACCTTGCCTCCTAAAAAACAGTTTGAGCAGACCCCCGGCCCACCCCACTGTCGGGTCCAGTGGCGCCCTCTGGCCTCAGTCTAGCTGGGGGTGGAAGCTGGAGGGAGGGGCGGTGCCTGCCTCCCTCCCCTTCCCCAGGAGAAGCCGGCAGACAGGGCCAGGCGGCAGCAGCAGGACAGCAGAGCTGAAATAAATCTGAGCTGGTGTGGAATGAGGGGGGATAAATATCCTCTCCCGTGATGTGATCTTTCCAGCGGCTATTAATAGGTCTCCGGGGAGGGGGAGGCGGTGGGGGGAACGGGCTGGAGCTTAAAGGGCCCGCAGCCTAGGCTGCAGGAATCCTTGGTTTCCAGCTTCGCTCCAGTCTGCTCCGCACACCGCTCCCCTCCCCCTTTCCTCCTGCTCCTGCCTGCCTGCCAGCCCTGCTGGTGGACCCCCTTCAGGCTTTCCCCTCCTGCTCTGAGGAGCTGTCTGGACCAGTGGGTACCACTCTGCAGTGTGCTTGTCTCCACGTCCCCAGGGGAATGGGGCTGAGGCATAAGCAGTGGCCCTCAGGTCCTGTGCCCCTCACCTGCGGGTGTGGAGCACATCAAAGTTGAGGATTAGGACCTTGGAAGTAGTCTGGAGAGAGCAAAGCCTGAAAGAGATGTTCAGGTGTTGGTCAGGTGCTAGTTGGGGGGAGTTGCTGGGAGGCTTGCTGTCCGATGGATGTTGGGGGTGGGGGTGGATTCTGCCTCCCAAGGCCCTGGTTTCTACTTGAATTGTGGGGTCTGAGAGGTGGAGAGGATTGCCCTATCTTCACTCCCCAAGGTGGAGAAAGGCATCAGCCCTTGTCTGAGGAACCACAGGAGGAGATAGGGAATAGCTGGTGGTCTTAACACGCTCCTTGGCCCCCACGTCCATTACCATTAGGTGAGGCGGGATGGGGATGGGTAAAATGCAGGCATGCTAGGCCCCTAGCAAGATTAACCTTTCGTGTTTCTCCCACCTTGTCCCAGGTTACCCCACCCCAGGAGGAGAGAAGCTCCAGGGAGCCCGCCGCTGTCCCCGCGCGGCCACTGCCCCCCAGCCCCAGCCAAGCCAATGCACCCAGAAAATAAGTTGACCAATCATGGCAAGACAGGGAATGGAGGGGCCCAATCCCAGCACCAGAATGTGAACCAAGGACCCACCTGCAACCTGGGCCCGAAGGGCGTGGGGGCGGGGAGCCATGGGGCCAAGGCCAACCAGATCTCACCCAGCAACTCAAGTCTGAAGAACCCCCAAGCAGGGGTGCCCCCTTTCAGCTCACTCAAGGGCAAGGTGAAGAGGGAGCGGAGCGTGTCTGTGGACTCTGGTGAGCAGCGAGAGGCTGGGACTCCATCCCTGGATTCAGAGGCCAAAGGTACCCCATTTCCTGATCCCTAAGACTCTAGTATGTTCCAGTCCAAGGCCCACGCTTGCTGCCCCCTTTGCCTAATCCCTTTCCCTTGCTTCTCTCCAGCATTTATGCAGGGTCACCTTTCTCTTGCTCCCGTTATACCCACTGGCTTGGCCATTCTCTCAGGAGCGGGGGTGGCCAGGGCAGGGCCTTGTCATCTTCAGGTGCCACCCACGGGAGGGGCCACACGGCGTAATGGTCAGCCTCATTCCTCTCTGGAGGGGGAGAGGGAGGTGCTCTGGGGTGAGGAGCAGACCCATACACCTCCTAAGGAACCTCCTGGTATCCCATCTGGTGGGAGTCTTTGAGCAGGCTCTGGGGCCTGCAAGGGTAGCAGTGGCTCTCCCCTCCCTCACCACCCCCCCAGCGCTAATTAGAACCAGTTGTGGTTGGGGATTATGCCGTGCTTGGTGCTGGGTGGGGGAAGGGAGACAGGCATCGGGGCTGGAGAGAGAAATCAGAAACAAATGGTGTGGTGGGGGCCAAGGGCTGGCAAAGTGCCCACCGTGGCCTGGACAGTGCCCTCTTAGGGTGGGACATTCTGGGAGAATGGGCCCATGGAGACCCTGGCTGTGGGAGGACGGGGCCTCTGGGCACTTGGTCTGACCCCTGCCCGCCTTGTCCTGCCTGGGCAGAGGTGGCACCCCGGAGTAAGCGGCGGTGTGTGCTGGAGCGGAAGCAGCCATACAGCGGGGACGAATGGTGCTCAGGACCCGACAGTGAGGAGGACGACAAGCCCATTGGGGCCACCCACAGTGAGTGCCCATTGCTGCCAGGATCTTGTGGCCCATGGTGCCCCGGGGACATGGCTGCCCTGAGGGAGCCTCCCTCTCCTCACCTTCAAAGGTCTGAGAGAGAGCAAGGGTCAGGAACCCAGACTACTTCTTTCCCATCTCACCTGTCACTCTGTCCCTCCCTGCGCTGTGACAGCTTAGCCCCTGCCTTCCAGGTGCTCAGTGAGCCCCTCTTCCTAGGGACAGAGGTAGGGTGGGGTGGCCCCTCCTGGCCCTACCACCTCCTCCTCCTCCCATGAATTCTTGGCCTCTGCTGCCACCTACTGGTCAGTAGAGGGAGGGTGGCGAGGGTCCTGCATTGCTGAGAGCCAGACAGTTGGTTCAGAAGTCTGGCTGAGCCTGGGTGGGAGCTTACCTTGGCTCTGTCTCTGGCGCCCATCCCCAGCCTCTGACTGATGGCTGGCAAAGGCCTAGCGTGCATCACCAGGACGAGGCGTGGGTGTGGGTGGATGCCCACTCCTCTCATTCTTTTATTGACCAGTGTGTATTTGGGCCTTGCTCAAGTAATGGGGAGAACCGGACACTCTCCCACCCTTAGGAAGCCCGCACACATTTATTGGGTGATTTCCCTCAAAGCTGACATCTCTTTGAGGGGAGAAACAACTTAATGCAGGTGAACTAGCCAGAGAACGTTAAATTGTGACCTGCTCGGTGGGCCGGGACCCTAACTAGAAAGAAGGAAGAAAAAAATGTGCTGGCTCCTTTGCTACTTTGTTTAATCCTTCCAATAGCCCTGGGAAGTAGGTGTGGTTACGGTTCAGATGCCTATTGCAGAGGAGGAAACAGGCCGAGCAGATGTTTTTGGAAGGAGTGGGACCATGTCGGTGGAAGTGGGGTGTACAGGCTGGAACTTTAAAGGTCCTCTGGTCCCAGGTGCCGCCCCAGGGGACTGGCCGTCCATGAGCCCCTCTGAACCTGTCAGTGACAGATGGGGGTGGTCACTGCCTCCTGGGACCCACAGCCCCCATCAGTTTGCTTTTATAACTTTAGACTGCCAGGATGTAGAAACGCTGGAAGAAACAGGGAAATACAGAGAAGGTGCTACCATCCCATCCCCAGCACTAAGACAACCACTGATCCTATTTTACTTGTAGTTGCCATGATGTTCTCAGAGAGTTCTTAGCTTGGGGGCAGCCGATGTAGTGGCTAATAGCACAGACGCTGCAGTCACACAACTTTGGTTGGTGTCTTGGATCTCCCATTTATTATTTGTGTGAATTTGGGAAAGGGTCCCAATTTCCTCATCTATAGGAATGGATCTCTTCACAGGATTGGTGTGAGGAGTAAATGACTTGCTACGCATGACACAACACTGCTCGTTTTCATTATTGTTACTGTACTAGAAAGTTCCTTATTGGAATAAAGCCTGCCTCCCTCCTGTAACTTGTACCCGGGAGTCCTAGCTCTGTGTACAGAGTATTAGGCACCTTCCTCTTCCCGGGACAGCCCTCACACACTGAGGCCAGCTCTCAGGACCCCCCACCCCCAAGCTGTTGGCTCTGTTATTCTGTGCAAAATTTGTTTATCTTGGCATGGGAGTGGGTCCATTGACTTACCTAGTCTCGTTAATGACCATACGTAGATCTTTTTGGGGCTTGGACTTCGGTCTACTTTGTGACCATGGAACAGACATCTTTTGGTGCTCAGGGTGGTCAGTCTACCCTGGGAGGGCACCCACTATGCCAGTCTTTTCTAACTCTGTTTTCTAAGTGATTTTTGTTGTTGTTGTTGTTGGCGACATATTTCTGAAGTTGCTGTAAAAATAGATTTCTTTGACCTGCCCCACTGTGCAGAGCAGGGAGTGAGTGTTCCCATTTTATAGATGAAGCAACAGAGGTTTAAAGGGATGAGCTGTCTTGTTCCTAAGGGCACAGAGTCTGTTAGTAGTGAGCTAGAATGCAAAACCAGTCATCATTTGACTCATCAATCTGTGCAGTCTCTTGGCCTTCTCCCCTCACCTGGTCAGAGCATTTGCAGGTGCACCCCCCCACACACACACAGGTTCAGATCCCGGTTCGGCACTGATGGGCTGTGTCATGTTGGGTGAGTTAATGTCATTCCTCCAGAGTTGTTTCCTCCTCTGTAAAGCAGAGCGTAGGACACCTCCCTTCCAGGGATGTTGTGGTCAGAGGGAATCACATCTGTAAGTGTCCTTTGGGATGCCACGCACAGGGGAGCCTGTCCCATTTCCCCTCCACCTCATCTCCATATGGTCCCCATGATTTCTGTCCTGGTTGAAGACGTCTAGGGCAAGTAAGCGTGGACACCAGACACATACCACCGGAGTGTGGCAACAGATCACCTAGCTGGCCTGAGCTGAAAAGCAGTGAGCCTGCCTGGGATGGGGTGGGGGGCAGTGCCAGCGGGCTCTCCTTTCTGAGTCGAGGCTGCTCACCCGGCTTCTCTCCTCTCTCGTGCAGACTGTAATGTAGCAGACCCAGCCATGACGGCCCCACAGCTGGGTCCCGGCCAAGCTGCCCAACTTCCCCTCAGCGAGAGCAGCGCTCCAGGACCCCCACATGGGCCACCGCCTGGCCTCCGGCCCGACGCCCCCGGGGGTGGGGGTGGGGGTGTTCCTGGCAAGCCTCCCTCACAGTACGTGTACGTCTTCACCACCCACCTGGCCAACACGTAAGTGCCTCGAGGCGGGCCCAGCCTGCTCTGTGCCCCCCTCAGCCTGCAGTCCTGAGTGTCCGCCTGCAGGGAGCCAGGGCTAGGCTGGGCTAGGTGGGGGAAGGGCAAGGGCTCTCCCTGGCCCACCTGCTTCCCTGACCGATTTGTGCGTGACCCTTCTGTGCAGGGCCGCCGAGGCCGTGCTGCAGGGCCGGGCTGACTCCATCCTTGCCTACCACCAGCAGAATGTGCCCCGGGCCAAGCTGGACCAGGTGAGTGGGGCGCCTCTGAGAACAGTGGGATTGGCTGGTACCTCCCTTTGCCTGGCTCATGCTCCGCCTCTGTCCTCCCACAGGCCCCAAAAGTGCCACCTACCCCAGAGCCGCTACCCTTAAGCACGCCGTCTGCTGGCACCCCGCAGTCCCAGCCCCCTCCGCTGCCGCCGCCGCCCCCATCAGCCCCCAGCAGCGCTCCGCCCACTCTGCCTTCAGATGGGCCACCTGAAGACGCCAGTCAGGACCTGACACCCAACTCGGTGGGAGCAGCCAGCACGGGAGGTGGCACCGGGGGCACCCACCCTAACACCCCTACAGCCGCCACCGCCAGCAACCCGCTGCCTCCGGGAGGAGACTCCGGTGGTGCCCCGGGCCCTGCCCTGCTCCCGGAGGCTGCCCCCACAGGAAATGGGCAACGGAGCCTGGTGGGCTCTGAGGGCCTGTCCAAGGAGCAGCTGGAGCACCGGGAACGTTCCCTCCAGACCCTGCGGGACATTGAGCGGCTGTTGCTCCGAAGCGGGGAGACGGAGCCCTTCCTCAAGGGACCCCCAGGAGGAGCCGGCGAGGGGGGACCACCAGCACAAGCCCCTCCTGCCCCCCAGCAGCCCCCCACGGCCCCTCCCAGTGGGCTGAAAAAGTATGAGGAGCCCTTGCAGTCTATGATTTCACAGACGCAGAGCCTGGGGGGACCCGCACTAGAGCACGAGGTGCCTGGGCACCCCCCAGGTGGGGACATGGGGCAGCAGATGAACATGATGATGCAGAGGCTGGGCCAGGACAGCCTGACACCAGAGCAGGTGGCCTGGCGCAAGCTACAGGAAGAGTACTACGAGGAGAAGCGGCGGAAGGAAGAGCAGATAGGGCTGCATGGGGGCCGCCCCCTGCAAGACATGATGGGCATGGGGGGCATGATGGTGAGGGGGCCACCGCCTCCCTACCACAGCAAGCCCGGGGATCAGTGGCCCCCCGGCATGGGTGCACCGCTGCGGAGCCCCATGGATGTCCAAGATCCCATGCAGCTCCGGGGCGGACCTCCCTTTCCCGGCCCCCGTTTCCCAGGCAACCAGATGCAACGGGTGCCTGGTTTTGGAGGCATGCAGGGGATGCCCATGGAGGTGCCCATGAATGCTATGCAGAGGCCTGTGAGGCCAGGTATGGGCTGGACCGAAGACTTACCCCCCATGGGGGGGCCAAGTAATTTTGCCCAGAATGCCGTGCCCTACCCTGGCGGGCAGGGTGAAGCGGAGCGATTCATGACCCCCCGGGTCCGGGAGGAGCTGCTGCGGCACCAGCTGCTAGAGAAGCGGTCGATGGGCATGCAGCGCCCCCTGGGCATGGCGGGCGGTGCCATGGGGCAGGGCATGGAGATGGAGCGGATGATGCAGGCACACCGGCAGATGGAGCCGGCCATATTTCCTGGGCAGATGGCCGGTGGCGAGGGCCTGGCAGGCACCCCCATGGGCATGGAGTTTGGCGGAGGCCGGGGCCTCCTGAGTCCCCCCATGGGGCAGTCTGGGCTGAGAGAGGTGGACCCTCCCATGGGGCCGGGCAACCTCAACATGAACATGAATGTGAACATGAACATGAACATGAACTTGAATGTCCAGATGACCCCACAGCAGCAGATGCTGATGTCACAGAAGATGCGGGGCCCCGGGGACATGATGGGGCCGCAGGGCCTCAGTCCTGAGGAGATGGCCCGGGTGCGGGCCCAGAACAGCAGCGGTGGCATGATAGGTGGCCCACAGAAGATGCTCATGCCCTCGCAGTTCCCCAACCAGGGCCAGCAGGGATTCTCTGGGGGCCAGGGGCCCTTCCAAGCCATGCCCCAGGACATGGGCAATACCCAAGACATGTTCAGTCCTGACCAGAGCTCAATGCCCATGGGTAACGTGGGCACCACCCGGCTCAGCCACATGCCCCTGCCCCCTGCGTCCAATCCTCCCGGGTCCGTGCATTCGGCCCCCAACCGGGGGCTGGGCAGACGGCCTTCAGACCTCACCATCAGTATTAATCAGATGGGCTCCCCGGGGATGGGGCACCTGAAGTCACCCACCCTTAGCCAGGTGCACTCGCCCCTGGTCACCTCGCCCTCCGCCAATCTCAAGTCACCCCAGACACCCTCACAGATGGTGCCCTTGCCTTCGGCTAACCCGCCGGGACCTCTCAAGTCGCCACAGGTCCTCAGCTCCTCCCTCAGTGTCCGTTCGCCCACTGGCTCGCCCAGCAGGCTCAAGTCTCCTTCCGTGGCGGTGCCTTCTCCCGGCTGGGTCGCCTCACCCAAGACAGCCATGCCCAGCCCTGGGGTCCCCCAGAACAAGCAGCCGCCTCTCAACATGAACTCTTCCACCACCCTGGGCAGCATGGAACAGGGTGAGTCAGTTGAGCCAGGCTGCGGGGTGGGGGGTAGGGGAGTGGGGACGGGACTCTGGCACTGGGAACCTGGGAGGGGAGGGGTGTGTTCTTACTGGGGCAGGTGAGCGCTCAAAGGCATCTGTGCCGGGTGCAGAGGTGGACACTGCTTGAGGGACACACGTCAGCAGCTGAGTGTGAGTTTCCACAAGGAGTGCCATGGGGCTCTGCCAGGCATTTGGAGGGGCTCGCTCTTGGGCTCTCTGCACTGTCTGGGGGCCCCGAGGCTGCCCGAAGACAGGTGGGCAATGGTGATAATGGGTTGAGCAGAATACTGGAGTAGAGGTGTGCCTGGAGGAGTCAGGAGATTTGGGAGCTGGCCTCTTCCTAGCCCACCATGTATGTGAGCCGCCAAATTCGTCTTCCCCTCCCTGGTTACCCTCCGCTCTTTCTGTCTCCCTGCTTCTGTAGGTGCCCTCCCACCTAGTGGCCCCCGGAGCAGCTCCTCAGCGCCTCCCGCCAACCCTCCCAGCGGCCTCATGAACCCCAGCCTGCCATTTACTTCCTCCCCAGACCCCACGCCTTCCCAGAACCCCCTGTCACTGATGATGTCCCAGATGTCCAAGTACGCCATGCCCAGCTCCACCCCACTCTACCACAACGCCATCAAGACCATCGCCACCTCCGACGATGAGCTGCTGCCTGACCGGCCCCTGCTCCCACCTCCGCCACCTCCGCAGGGCTCTGGGCCAGGTGCGAGGCCAGAAGGGGGTGCAGGGAGAAGAGGACCTGGGGGTGGGCCCCGGGCGTGGGAAGAGCTGCCACGGCCAGCTGTTGCCCCTGTGGTTATGCTGGCTCTCCTGTGCTCCCAGCGGGCCCTGGGAGTGGGAGGGTGATGTCCTGGGTCAGGTTTCCGCTTGTCATGGAGTAAAACCAAGCCCAGGGCAGCCGAGTGTCGTTTCTGACATCCAGTGAGTGACGTGTCTGCGGCAGACTGAGCCAGAACTCGGGTCTCTTGGCTTCTAACCTGAGTGCTTGAAGTCTGTGTCCCTGTGGCCAGCACAGGCCCGTGGTAGAGGCCCTCACCCCTGCTGGCATGAGCCTGGCTGGGGAGGGGGGAAGAACTGAGTCCCGCAGCCTTCCCCAGCATGGCGCACACAGCTCCTGACCCCTTCTTCTCTCTCCCCACAGGGATCAGCAATAACCAGCCCAACCAGATGCACCTGAACTCAGCTGCGGCCCAGAGCCCCATGGGCATGAACCTGCCAGGCCAGCAGCCCCTGTCCCATGAACCCCCGCCTACTATGTTGCCCTCCCCCACCCCTCTGGGGTCCAACATTCCACTGCACCCCAATGCGCAGGGGACAGGAGGGCCCCCTCAAAACTCGATGATGCTGCCTCCAGGGGGCCCAGACTCCCTGAGTGCTCCCTGTGGCCCAGTGCCCAGCTCCTCCCAGATGATGCCCTTCCCCCCTCGGCTGCAGCAGCCCCATGGTGCCATGGCCCCCAGCGGGGGTGGGGGCGGGGGGCCCGGCCTGCAGCAGCACTACCCTTCCAGCATGCCCCTGCCCCCAGAGGACCTGCCTAGCCAGCCGCCCGGCCCCATACCCCCTCAGCAGCACCTGATGGGCAAAGGCATGGCTGGGCGCATGGGGGACGCCTACCCTCCAGGCGTGCTCCCTGGGGTGGCATCAGTGCTGAGCGACCCCGAGCTGAGCGAGGTGATCCGGCCCACCCCGACGGGGATCCCTGAGTTCGACTTATCGAGGATCATCCCCTCTGAGAAGCCAAGCAGCACCCTCCAATACTTTCCCAAGAGTGAGAACCAGCCCCCCAAGGCCCAGCCCCCCAATCTGCATCTCATGAACCTGCAGAACATGATGGCGGAGCAGACCCCCTCACGGCCCCCCAACCTCCCGGGCCAGCAAGGCGTCCAGCGGGGTCTCAACATGTCCATGTGCCACCCTGGACAGATGTCCTTGCTGGGCAGGACAGGTGTGCCCCCCCAGCAGGGCGTGGTGCCCCACGGCCTGCACCAGGGAGTCATGTCCCCACCACAAGGCCTCATGACCCAGCAGAATTTCATGCTGATGAAGCAGCGGGGGGTGGGGGGGGAGGTCTACAGCCAGCCCCCCCACATGCTCTCCCCGCAGGGCTCCCTCATGGGCCCCCCGCCCCAGCAGAACCTCATGGTGTCACACCCGCTGCGGCAGCGCAGTGTGTCTCTGGACAGTCAGATGGGCTACCTCCCAGCGCCGGGCAGCATGGCCAACCTGCCCTTCTAGCAGTCCCCTGGGGGGTGGGGGCTGGCTGGAGCTGGGGCGGTCCCGCAAATATGATACCCTTAAAGAAGTTCCTTCCCCTCCAGTGTTGGGATGGCCTGGGTCAAGGGGTGGGGTGGATGGGGTGGGAGGGGCTTGTGTGGGGAGTGGCATTTGTGGAAACCAGATGTGCCAGCAGCTTGGGGGAGGTGGCAGAGCGGGGTGGGGGGTTTTGGGTTGGGGTTCCATTTCGGCCACCAGGACTGCCCCTTCCCCACCCTTTCCCAGTCGATGGAGCCTCTCTCTTCCCTCATTCTCTGCACCCCTCCCCTTCTTTAGCTGTGCTTTCAGAGTCCTATTATGGAATCCTGGGGGGGGAGCAGAGAATCCTGGGTGGGGGAAGCCGGAGTAGAGGAGAGGTCTCCTCCACTGTCTGCTTTCTGCGGCTTGTTTCCTAGGCTCTGTGTGCTCCTGGAGCTTCATTCTTCTCTCGGTTTCTCTGCTCCCACCGGTTTTTCCTTCTGTCTCTTCCTGCCTCGTTTCCTCTCCCTGCTGCTGTGGCTGAGCCCCTCTCCCACTCCTCCCTGCAGGCGGCTGGCCCGGTGGGCAGTGCCAGTCGCAGCTGTAAATAGAGCGCTGCGCTTTTGTGCTGGTTTGTGTGTGCTGTATTTCTGTGTTTTGATAGAAGTCACAAAAAAGAGAAAAGGTTAAAAGCAACCCTTCCCTCCCCTCCTTCTTCAAATTGTTGCCCCTTTCCATTCCCCTGGACTCCGGACCACGCAGTCCAACACACTCTCCCACTGTTTGCGGGTCTCTGGGTCCATAAGGATATCATTCCGGTCCCTTCCTCAAATGGTGAAACGACAGATACCCCACACCTAAGCTGAGGTCAGACCACCTGGGCTTCCACCTGGAGAGCCCCTTCTGGGCTGAGATCCGCCCTCCACTTTCCACCCCCAGAGTGGCAGCCTATCTGCTGCTGAATGAATTCAGGAGAACGTGCGCTCAGCCTGGCATGTTCCCCCGACACAGGAGACCCGGGGCCCTGGCTTCCCAGCTATGGATGTCTGGCGTCCCCTGCTGCTACACCTTAGTCAGAACTTGAAGTCCTTCGTCCCCAGTGTGGGATGAGGGAAAGGAGGAAGAGGTGGAGGCTGTGTGGCCCCTTGCGCAGAGCCAGGGAGGCACAGCAAGGCGGCCCAGATGGCTTTGTGCCTCCTGCAGCTGCCCCCAGCCCGGGGAACCCCCAGGCCCTGACTTTTCCGGGAGCTGCCACCCACTTCTCACCAAAGGTGGAAAGAAAAGGGGTTGGCTGAGTAAATCTGTGTCCCTCCAGCCTCCCCCCTTTGAGGATGGATTAGAGAAAGTGGTGGAGAAGCAGGGGGTGTCCTACCTGCCCACTCACCGGCAAGGTCCCTCTGCCCGGGGCTCCGGGCTCTGTGCCCAGGCCCAGCCACTGCCTCCCCCTTGCTCCCCTGCTCTTTCCCAAAACTCCCCACCTGCCTCTGGTCAGAGCTGAAGCCATACAGACTGTGTTTTGCCCCCTTGGCCCCAGGAGTAAAACACTTCTCCTTTTCTCACTTCCTTTCCTGCCTTGTGAGGTGGCAGGGCAGTTCCCTGGCCTCCATGCCCTGCCTCCAGGGCCAAGGGCCATTTCTAGACAAGGTGTCTTCTGCCATGGCCCCATCCCTAGCCTTCCTGATCTGCAGGGTCTGGCCTTGCATTGGCAGCTGTGATACAAAGGGAATTTGCCCCACTTTTCCCAGTCTGGTGCTGTCCTCAGTCCACCGTCAGCCAGGTCAAGCGCTTCCTCTGGGGCTGGCTGGCTGCAGGCTCCTGCCTCCCCCAGCACCTCCCTGGGGCCCTGGGGCCAGGGCCCTGGCACCTGTGTTTGGGGGCCACCTGCCTTCCATCCTGCCAGGCG
The DNA here is from genome assembly GCF_902655055.1 of Lutra lutra. NCBI lineage: Eukaryota > Metazoa > Chordata > Mammalia > Carnivora > Mustelidae > Lutra > Lutra lutra. The sequence goes on along the minus strand of NC_062287.1, from coordinate 14,953,702 downwards.
CTTTGCCCACCCTGCCTCAACCTGGGCCCTGGGCCTGCCAGCCGCCCCCCCCCCGCCCCCGCCTACCCAAGACTCCCCAAACTGACTCTTAAGTGTTTCCTGCCCAGAGGAGAGGGGTCAGACCGCAAAGGGCCCAGTGTCCTCCCCATTCTCCTCTTGCCCCATCTCTGCCACCAGACTAGCTTTCCAAGGTGAACTCCACAGGCCAGCCTATGTCCCTCCATCCATGGCCATACCCCCAGCCATTTTGTACCATTATATAAATATATATATATAAATATAAATATATAAATACAATATGTGAAGACATCTTCTTGGTTTTTATTTTGAAACAATTTTTAGGCTTGTTCCGGGGGTCTCTGTGCTGCCTGTACTGTATTGACCTGTTTTATAGGTGCCTTTTTATTAAAAAGAGAAAATTAAAAATGCAACCTCTTGCCTTTTTTGCTTCTGTGTCTGGCAACTCCGACACCCAGCTTACTGTTGGATGCTGGGAGGAAAAAGGGGGGCCCTGGGGCTTTCCCAGTGTTCCACGGTGAAGAGACAGTCTCTCCCTCCTCCCCTGGGTCACAGCTCTGATTGCCAACATGGGGTCCCCCAAGGGGGCTTGGTTGGCTGCCCTCCCCCAGACGTGCCCTCAGCAAGGGCAGGGGTCCCCGACATCCCACCCTAGCCAGAGCAGGGGCTGTGGAGGAGAGTGGGAGAGCCCTCCCCGGAGAACGCGGGTGGGCAGGCAGGCACGGAGCGGTTTCCTCTGGTTCCATCTGAGTAGTATCCTCTCAGGGGCAGGGCTCGGCTTCCTGGGGCTTGGGGACTTCCCTGCTTCTCACCCTGCCTGGCCTGAGGGGATGCCTTGTGGCTCTTGCGAGGCCCAGAGAGATGGCAAACTCTGGGTCTGGCCCGCAGGTAGGGGGCTGGATGAGATGACCCCCAGAGGCCCTTTTCAGTCTGTCATTCTTCTCCGGGGGGTCTGCATCTCTGTTCTGACCCTCCGTGAAGTGCTCCCTCTGTGTGATTGAGACCCCTCTGCTGCCCCAGTTTCTCCTGGTTGTCTGGCCTGTGGAGAGCCGGGGCAGGAAGGAGCAGTCTGCCTCCTTCCTTCTCAGTGGCCAGACCTACCAGGGCTCCAGACCTGACTGCCCCTGGCCCATAATGGGACCTCTCCACCCTGGGCAGAGAAGACAGCTGGCTTTGGTCTCTACTTGTCCCTCCTTGAGGCTGAGGAAGGAGAATCTTTTCTTCCAATGGCTTCTCTCTGCTGACTTGGCCTCAGTTCTTCCCTAGGATGCCGGCTGATGTCTGAGGGTGCCTGGAGTCTGCCCTGAGTCTGCAGTCCTCCCCGGCCCGGTGACATGGGGCTGGCCCGGTGCCACTTGGGTCAGAGGCGGGAGCAGCTTCCTGGATTGGGTCAGTCGGCGTTTCCTGCTCGGTCCAGATGCAGGGCTGGTGGCCGGGCAGGGTGTCTGTGTCAGTTAGGGCCCGAGATGGTAAGGCCACATCCTTTTGCCAGCGGGCCTTCCCTCAGCCTCGCCCTCCATCTCTCCATCTCTCCCCTGCTCTGCTTCGAGCTTCTTTCGGCCGGAGGGCTGAGAGGAGAGGCGGGTCGTTGTGGAGACCCGTGGTCCCTACGATGGCGATGGCGATGGCGGAGTGCGTTCTGGGACCGACTGACCTTCCCAACTGGCAGGGCGGGAGCAAAAGTTGTTTCTTGAGCTTCCAATAGTTAAGATGAAAGAAGGGGAGACCGACGGGCACAGGTTTCCTCCGCTTTGCCTCGCGGCTGCTTCCGCTCCCGGGACCGCCGCGGGGCCGCGGGCGGAAGCGCGGGCAGGGACGTCCCGGAAGGAGGGCGTGGCTCTAGCTGCCCCGGATGAGGACACCTGGGGTCCCATCTCCTAGGGTCCCAGCTCCTGCTGGAAGGGGTTCCGGCAACACTGCGTCCCCACGGAAGGCAGGACCGAGGGGGGCCAGGACCTAGAAGGTGGTGAGGGAGGTGGCATTCTCGGACTCCGAGAGGCTGCTCTTGCGCCACGTGGGGAGTAACTGGCAAAGGGACGCGGGGCCGGCACAGCCCAGCTTGGTCAGAAGGCGCGACAGGTCGCTGCGGAACTTCACGCCCGCGAAAGTGTAGAGCATGGGATTGAGACAGCAGTGGGCCAGGCCCAGGAACTCGCTCATGGTGATGGCCACCGAGAGGTAGCCGTTGAGCTCACAGCTGTAGCCCACGGTCTTCAGCCTCGCCAGGGTGTCCAGGAAGATGACAATGTGGTAGGGTGACCAGCAGAGAAAGAAGACGCTCGTCACCAGGATGGCCACCCTGACTGCCTTCTGCCTCTGAGGGCGCCGCTGGGCCTGGCACAGCCTGTGCACCACCCCGACGTAGCACCAGCCCATCACCAGCATGGGCAGCAGGAACCCTCCGACGTGGTAGAGGAAGCGGGAGGTGAACCAGGCGTTGGTTTCAGCCCGGTTCTCCTGGGAGAAGGTGCAGCGGGGCAGGGAGTTGTTGTGGTGGGGTTGGCTGACTTTGGCGAAGAGGATCTCCGGCAAGGCGAAGAAGCAGCCCGCCCCCCAGATGGTGGCACAGGTGATGTGGATGGAGAGGAGGCGGCGGTGGCGGTAGGCGTGGACGGCGTGGACGATGGCTAGGTAGCGGTCCACGGCGATGCAGGCCAGGAGCAGGCTGCTGCAGTAGAAGTTGATCTTGTGCAGGGCGATCACAGTCTTGCAGAGGGCAGTGCCCAGGCGCCAGCCCACAGAGCCCTCTACCACTGCAAAAGGCAGGATGAAGACCAGCAGGAGGTCGGCCACCGCCAGGTGGAACAGGAAGGTCTCGGTGGAGCTGCGTGTGTGCCGGTGCCGCTCCAGAATCACCAACACCAGGATGTTGCCCATCATACCCAGGAGGAAGATAAAGCCATAGGCCACTGGCATGAACACAGCCTTGAAGGAGGTCAGGAGGGGCCCCTCGATGGTGGAGCAGAGGTGATTTTCCACTGTGGGACTCTCAGTGCTGTCGCTGTAGTTGCCTAGTTCTCTGTACTGCAGGGGCGGGGAGACAGCAGGGCGGGAGGCTGAGGACCCGTCTCTCTCCACCACGCAGGGACCCGGACTCCCCTGTGGATTTCTCCTGTCCCTCCACAACGCCCCCCAATGCCGTTTTTGTCCCTGTACTCCCAATATGTCCCACCGACCAATTCCCAGTCTCCCCTTGTGTGTCCACGAACCAATCACTTTGCCTTTTCCAACTTCAGTTTTCCCCTGTAAAAGGGACTAATGCCCTGCAAGGTCCTGACAAAGATGGAAGGAGATACATGGTGTATGTGGTGGGGAGAGGCTTCCCTGAAGGGCACCTGTAAGTTATTTTGTGTTTATGTGTCCTCAGATATGGAAGGCTGCGGGCTCCCGGGCTGGAATCTGGGGAATGGATCTGGTTGAGGCAAGGAGCCATCTGGTCCAGTTCTGAACAGAGCAGTGGGCACTGGAGCCTAAGATCCTGCTGAGGGGGTAGTCACTGCGGTGGGCTCCTGGCTTCCTCTTGGGATGTCTCCCTATTCCTGAATGTCTTCATTATCACCGAAATGGTAGTATTAACCTCCTGTTTTGTTTAATCTGCGCAACGAGCTAGGGTATGTGATATTCCTATCTTACCCATGTGTCTTGCTAACGGTCGGGTGAGAGGTTGGGTGTGTTTGAACCCACGCTGATCCACCTCCAGACCCCATTCTTTGACCCCTACGCAGTTTTGTCTGGGATTCCCTCAGGGCTACTTTCCGTCACCGGTCGCCTCTCTCCTCTGCTTCCCTCTGCCTCAGAAGCAAGTGAGGAAGGGGAGATGCTCTTCCAAGAGACGGTGCTAGGCCCACTTTGTCTCCGGAAGCTCCTCCTCCCCAGCCTCCCCCTCCTCCCTCCTCCCTCCTCCTCCTCCCCGCCCTGCCCCTGGCCACCAGCGCTCAGGTTGTTTACCCAGCTAACCGCAAAGGAAGACTGGTATCTGTTTTCATACCTTTCACTCACAGCTGTCCCTCTGCACCTGCTCCTCCTCACTTCCCAGCCCCATTCTCCCCCCTCCACCAGACCCCTCCCCATGGTTTCAAAACCAATTATAACCAACTTCTGTGGGTTGAAAAAGACACTTCTATAAATGATGAGCCCAGGGAGGGAGAGGATGGGAAAGGATACTCTGTACAGACCCTCTAGCTGGTCTCACGTTGCCTTTCTTCCAGGAGAGCAAAGGGCTTGCTTTCATTTGAAAACCATGGACTGGCAGGATGAGGTCTGCCTTTCCCTACAGGGGTCTTGAAATGTCTGTGAGATAGCCCCCTGACTTTTCAAAACTCATCTTCTCCTTCATCGCTTTAGGCACTGCGTCCTCCATGTTCCTCATCCTACTGGCTGCCTGCCCCCAACACCCCAGTGCCCCCCTGTCTCCGAATCTTTGCTCCAACTCTGCCTTGTGCAGAGCACTCCTTTCTCTCTGCGGTTGCCTGGCGAATGCCTAGGCTTCCTTCAAGGTCCCGCTCAGTCCCACCTCCCTACCTCCCTCCTAGCTTGGGAGGAGATTCTCTTCTTACGGTCTGTGTCTGCTTTTTTTATTATGGCAGTGGGCATTGCCATGTGCATTTCCTCACTAGATGTCGAGCTCCTGAAGCTGGCCCTCTGTGTCCCCCTGGCAAGGCCATGTGTTTCACATATGACAGACATGCAACAGATGTGTGCTGAAAGGCTCTGAGGGCAGGTTCCCTGAGACAGCCAGGCACCCTTCTGTTCTGACCCCTTAGGCAAGTCCGGCTCTGGGCCACCATGGAGACTCAGACACTCCTTTTCCCCTTCCTCGGTTCCTGCCTCCTCCCAATGTCCTTGACAGCCTGGAGCCTGTCTTGGGTTCTCTTGCCACATTGGGAGCTATGTCTAATATTGTCATTGACTACAACCATTTGGCTCATATTGGAATTCAGCAGGAGGCAAATGGGGAAATAGTGAGATGAGTGGTTTCTATGAAGAGCAAAGCAGTTCAGACCCAGGGTGAAGAGATGCGGGGACCTGGGGCTGTCCATGGGGCTGGACTCTCTACTTGCCTTTGGGAGGGCTTAGGTACAGTCCGCCTGTCCGGACCGGAAAGCCCTTTATGAGAGCTACTCAAGTCCTAACCCTCCAAACCATCCAGGCTGATTGGTTTATGCTCATTTAAAGTCAGGACAGTGGGCTATGTCCCCAGGACCCCTGAAGCCCCATCTCCTGAGAACCCAGGTTTAGAAGACCGTTGAGAGGAAACTATCTTTCCCTCCTTACCAAGAGCTATTTGTTTGGCAAAGTGCTCAGGCAGGGAGGACATGGAAGGAACATGGGAGGAAACTGGTTTCAGGGGTGCTGGGAGTTGTTAGTACATCTCAGCGGGAGGTGTCAAACAGACATTTTGGGGGCTTGGGGGTGGAACATGTCAAAGCCACTTCCCATACCTAGGGCATCAGTCACCTCCACCCCTTCCCAAACCGTGGAGGGAGGTAGTGAAGCAAGGTTGGCTCTGGTCTGGTGGGAAGTGGAGGGGTCATGAATCCTATATGGTGTGGGGAGTGGGGCACAAAAGGGACACCTCCAAGACGCCTACCCAGAGGGAGCTTGGTGTAGACAGTCTGGCCAAGTGCTTACTCATTCCTTGACATCAAAAGCCACAGGGGCGCAAGGCCCTCACACACACACACACACATGCTCTGACGGCATCCGGTTTAGACACAGCCACGTGCCCAGGTCGGGCCACGACAGCCTGTGGCCTAGGCAGGTACCCAGCAGACAAAAGCGTGCTTAGAAGCCAGGGACTCATACCCCAAAGACGGCAACCCAACACGAGGAGTGGGATGTAGCTGAGCGCCGAGCCAGGAATCTAGGTGGAAAATTGCTGTGAGCACTGGGGATAGGGCAGGAGAAGGAGCTAGCGCATTCCAGGTCCCAGTATTGAGGAGGAGAGAGGATGAACGGGGGGAGGAGGGAGGTGCAGGGAGAGCAGTGCCTTAGGGCCCTGCACTGGCCAGGGAGAAGACCAGCGAACACTTGCTGACTGGATTCTATTTGAACAGGTGGGACAGGGGCTGACAGGGGCGTTCCTCGGGAGTCTGTCCTGGACCGCCTTCTCTCTGAGCCTCTCTCCAGAGCCTGGAGAGGCCCAAAAATGACCAGATGGAATTGGTAAGGAACAACAGAGAGACCGAGACCCGTGTTTAAAAGTTCAACCGTCCTGGGGCGCCTGGGTGGCTCAGTGGGTTAAAGCCTCTGCCTTCGGCTCGGGTCATGGTCTCGGGGTCCTGGGATAGAGCCCCACATCAGGCTCTCTGCTTGGCGGGGAGCCTGCTTCCCTTCCTCTCTCTGCCTGCTTGTGATCTGTCTGTCAAATAAATAAATAAAGCCTTTAATTTAAAAAAAAAAAAAGTTCAACCGTCCGGGGACAAGTTAGGGAAGACCTGGCTTACCGACAGTTGATGAGAAAAAGACCTGAGAATGTGTTGATTGCCAGCTTCAGATGAGTCACAGGGTGACGTGGCTCCCAGAAGGGTTACTGTCACCTTACCCGAGGTGAACAGAAACCTGTAGGTGGGCAGCTGACACCACCCCGGTTTGTTTGGTCTGGACAAGGGTGACCAGTTTGCTGAGGGGTCTGGAAGTCCCCACCCTGGAAGGAAGTGTTCAGGTCCCTGCACTCGGATCTAGGCAGAAGAAGAGCTGCCTTCTTTGAGGACTAGAAGAGCTGCCTTGGGCAGGATGGGCTTATCATGGGAAGCTCTAGAGGGCAGAGCGGGAGGAATGGGCAGAGGCTGGGGTCGGGGGTGTTCTGTCAAAGGAGAAAGAACCTTCTCCCAGGCAGAACTCTCCAACACGGGTTTGGGCGGTGCCTCGGAGGACGAGGAATGTCTGAGCTCAGGAGCGTGGGGAGGGATTCCTGCCCTGGACAGGAGACTGGGCCTTGCCCTCAAATGCCTCTCACGCACAGCTCCCAGACGCTCGGGTCCTCCTGCTGTCATGCTCTGCGCAGGGCTGAGTGGGCTCTCAGCATGACCTTCCTCGAGCTCAGTACCTGCATGGGAGCTTTGTTTCCCTAGCTCATCTGTCCTAGAGCCAGAGAATACCCCAGACGGACCTTGCCGCTCAGCCCCCAGGAGAAGGGAGGGCTGCCGAGTGTGGGGCTCATCTGGGCAGAGGATTGAGACTGGGGTCTGTGTCCTAACCCCACTCTTCCTTTTGAGGGTCCACACTCCCAAAAGACCATCGGAGACTCTGGCTTATCACTTGTCACATCACCCCCTTGCTCCCTCTCCCCCTTCAGGAGCAAACTTGTCAGGCCCCTCTTTCCTCTCTACCTATAGCCTGATTAGGAACATGGTACTGCTTCAGTGTGGTTCTGGGGGAAGACTTTAAGCTATTCCTACCTTTGCACTGAGTCTTCAGTGCAAAGGTTTAAGGGGGTCCTCTCCTGGCACCCCAAAGTCAGTTCACGCTTTGGGGACAGTCACACAGTCTGAGGAGGACATGTATCCTAGGTGTGTAGAGCAAACCCTTGAAGCCGTCTCCTAGGTCAGCACCCCCTTGAAATATTTTGTCCTGTCCTTCCTGAAAGACGATTCTCAGCGCCTAATTCATGGCCACTTTTTATGACATTCTGCCAGAGGGATGGGATCTGTGTCCTTAAGAAAAGCAAGAATTCCTGAGGGACACTGTGGTCTGAATGCCTGAGCCCAGATTCACCTCAGCACTGACCTCTCCCCAGACTGGCCCTGGGTCTCTCCCTCATCCCTCACCCCTCAGACAACCCCCCCCCCCATGTTGGGGCCTCCTCCCCTGGGATTCCTCTGGGACTTTTGACCTATTTTGAGGGAGTGCTCCTTCCCTCCCCCAGGCATAGCCCAGAAAGAGCGTGGTTTTGGTTCCTCTTCCTTACACCTTCTTGATTAAAAGAGATGGTACATGTGGACAGGCTTTGTAGCCTGTGATGCTCTGATCACAGTGAAATGGTTTTGGAGGATCATCACTGAGGAGTTAGGGGGAGGCAGGCCCTGGGACTGGACCAGATTGGCCCTCCTCTCTAGCAGCTTCCTCTCCTGGCTTGTGTATGGGGTAGGGCTGGAGGTGCAGTTTCTGCCCAACCCCCATAGGTACCCCAGTCCAGGCCCCAGTGCTGTCAAGAGGGGGTCTGCACTCCATGATCAAGGTTCCTGCAGACAGAGACTTCTCTTGGTCTGCCTAGATCTGCCTTCCTAGCAGGATGGGTCCCTGGTATGCCCACCGCAGGGACCTGGGTCCTTATTCCTTGTGCTCAGCCATCTAGATTTTTTGTTTGGGTCCTCCATTCATGGGAATAACCACTTATCTTTGAGAAATGGACATTTTAACTGGCTAGAGTTGATCTTAGAATTCAGGGGGTAGAAGGGAAGACAGGATGACCAAAACTTGGTAATGGCCAAGGGCCCTCAGTTTTTAACCTAACATTAGAGTATAGAATGCTGTCTTCTAGGAAAGTGAACCAATACTTGGTTTGGACAAGGACAGGAAAGGGAATTGGAAGTAAAGAGCACAGAAGCGAGACTAACTTCAGAGAGAAATGACAGGCAAGGACTTCTAATACATCACAGGCCAATAAATACATATTGAGAAGCTACTATGGCCAAGACCGTTCTGCTGCTCTCTCTGCCATCCCGGGGCCTCTGTGCCATGAGACACTGTCAGGCATTATCAAAACTGCGTGGAGCTGCAGTGAGGGGGTGGGGTGGGGTGGCGGGAGAGGGTCTGTGCTCCTGAGGGGAAGCAGTCCGGAGAGAGATCGTGTCCAGGGAGTAAGGGAGGGCAGGATGAGGCCCCGGGAGCTGGTGGAAGAACTCCAGAGCCTGGATCGTCCCAGGACTTCTGGGTTCCTGACTAGACTCTGATTGAGGGAGGTTGGGCGTGCTGGGATGCCTGGCCCAAGACCACTCAGGTGGGTTGCGACGCGCAGCAAGTAGCCAGGTCTGTCTCCCTGGGCTGTCGGTTTTCTTTCTTTTATGGGACATGCCCCATTGTCCCCTGCCCCTGCCACCACCTGTCGCTAGTAGGTCACGCAGTGGAGTGAGGCCTGCAGTAAGGGGAAACTCTTGAGGTTTCTCAGAAGCCCAGACCGGTCAGGTCTGGGTTGGTTATGATGTTATCCAACTGGGTCAGGGTTCGTGGTCAGCTCGAAGCTGTGGGCAGAGGAAAACACCCACTAACCTAATCAGGTGAGGCCAGGGGCCAGGACGGGGAGCCAGGCTGGGAGCGAGGTGCCTTGTCAGGGCGGTGCAGTTTAAGTCTGGTCTAGGGTATTGCCCAGTCTCTGTGATGATTCTCAGGGTCAACTTCATGGGCATGTGATCCTACACTTAGAAGAGTTCCATGCTTGGTTTAGTGCTCTGCTGTTGCTATCTTGAAATTCTTAATAATTTTTGAATGAGGGGCCCTGCGTTTTCATTTTGCGTTGGGTCCCACAAGTGAGGCAGCAGGTCTGATTAGACTCATGGTTCTGGCTCTGCTCTTACCTGGGGATTGGATCTGAGAGGCTGGACTTTGGGTAATTAGCTCTTCTCCCCACCTTTTCCCCTTGTTCTACTTAGAGTTCTGAGCTCTGGGATCTGGGCAGGTGAGAGGCAGACTTTTCCAAGCAAGTCTGGGAACATGGTGGGTAGAGTTCTAGTGGCGACTCTAGCCAGTGGAACTAGAGGGTGTTGGAGAATATCTCAGGGTGAGTGTAGGGTCAGGGTATAGGAGAAAGGGTTTGGATCCTTTATGATCCAGCCCAGAGCACAGCTCAGAGAAGTTCTTTCCTCTGAAGTGCCATCGGCCATGGGGGAAAAGGAGGAAAGGAAGAAAGGAGTTCCCAAAAGATCCTCATAAACAGCCCCCACCTGCCTGTATGCCAGAGCCCCAGGGCCTCCGTTGAGCTGTTCCCTACACATATCCTTTGAGAGCCTGGTCAATGGAACCACTCTGGTTCACAGGAGGGACTTGGGTGGGTCGAGTATGACATAGGGAACCATTTTCTTAGCCCATCCAAGAATACCTCATCTCTAGAGATCCCAGTTTTTTTTGAAGGGGCTCACAACATGCTCTTTAAAACATTTCTAGAATTAGCACAAGAATTCTCCCACCAACTTGGCATCCCTGTGCCGCTGGACTCGACCCAGTGTGTGGTCCTCTCCCTTGCTAACCACCTGGTCTCACGTTTCCTTGGTTCAGCACATCATTATTATCTAAAGCTTCCAGTGAGTGGATTTTTTTTTTCTTCTGTGGATAGACTGTAAGCTATTTAAGGATGAGGACCAAATCCTCAACTTCTCCATCCAACACAGAATGTAGTACCCTAATGATAGGATTGTAGAGCAGGAGATGAATAAATATACTGGAGTGATGCCAGGTTCCCGAGAGTAAGAAAACCTCCCAAGTACTTTCCCATCTGGGCCCTTATTCTACCCCCGAGAGATAAGGAGAGGATCTTCTTTTGAAGAATGGAGAGGCAAAGCGACTTGTTCCAGGTCACACAGCATGTCAGGGAGGACGCAGGCACCAGAACCCATACTTCCAGTCCTCCTGAAAGAATGTCTATTTCAAGCAACAGCTCTACGGATCAGCATCCTCCAGGGAATGGGAAATTAAAGTCTTAAAGGCAAGAACCATGGGGCCTGCCTCGATTCTGCCGACCCACAGCGGGAGGGGACTCCACAGCTAGCCCCACTTCCCCGGTCCCGGGCACGAAATATCTAGAATTCCAGGGAGGGCCTGGGCAACCAGCTGTCTCTACTCACCACGTCCTCCAGGTTGTAGTTCATAAGGTCCATGTCCAGGGTTAGGGGGTAGTTCATGTTTGTTGCCGTATGTCAACCAGGCTGGTCACTGACTGATGCTGAGAGGCTCTCTGGTGCCTATAGAGAGGTGGCAGCCGTCAGCTGCAAATTTAAGCAAATGAGCAGCACACTGTCTCCTCGGGCTGCGTAGGACCCGCTGTCTGCCTCACAGCTCATCACTTTTTTTTCCACTGGGTCTTTTCTGTTGTGTGTGTGTGTGTGTGTTTTTTTTTTTAAAAAGGGAAAATCCCCAGAACATCAGTGCTAGTCAAGCATTTCAGCCTCTTTCCTGGCAATGGTTGTCTCAATGGGGCTTGTGACTAGTGTGAAGGCTGGCCCTGGCTTCTCATCCCCATACCTCCCCATAAGGGAGTTGTACCTTGTAATGAAAACCACCACACCAGTCTATGGGGCAACAAGGGGAACTCCACATAGAAAGGGAACAGAAGGACAGCCTTCCAGGATCTCTTCTCCAAGCCACCTTCAAATCTTCACCTTTCTCGCCACTGGGGAGACTGATCATCCGGTTCCCCCCAAACTGAAAGTCCCATATCCTGGGAAACCCCTCACTCCAGGACAAATGGGGACACTTGGTCACCCTACTTTCTACCATCCTTTTGCCCAGGCAGGGGCAAAACCCCTTCTTTTTCCAGCTCAAGTTCAGGAGAGAAAGGTTAGAAATTTTCAAAGGGAACAACACTAAAACATTACTGGAAGTCAAAAATGAAATCACCCAAATTACCAGCAGAAAATGTAAGTAATCATAGAGTCATCTTCTGACTCAAAAAGAATGATGTTCTAGCTGCATATGAACTTGGCTGGCACTGATTATTAACATCAGAGACTACCCAGCTGGAGTAGATTCTTACACAGGAGGACTCCGAGGTTCGGAATGGGAGAGGAACAACCTCAGGACCCATAGCTAACCAGTGGCAGAGCTGGACCTTGAAGCCAGCTTCCCTGACCGCATGTTCAGTGTTTTCTCTACACCAGCTGCCACTCCCATGGGCTCATGCAACCCTCTCCTTTCTCTCAACTTTGTTCTGTCTGAAGACCCCTTCCTTTAAGAAGCCCCTTTGTAGGCACTGATCAGTGTCCCCTCCATGTCTCCTCTTTGTGCCTTTTCTTCCAGGAGAGGGCATTGCCTCTTTTGAGCCCCAATAACGTAAAAATAATGACAGCACCCAGGGGCACTCACAAGGTACATGCGGCTTCTTTGCTCTTGTCATCATCTTCCCTTCCAGCCAAATTACCATTTGCTGGGATTCTCCCCTTTCGAGTGTCTTCCTTCATCTTTTCCTCCATATTCATCCCCCCTCTTTCTCTCCTATACACCTTGCTTATAAGCACCACTGTGCCCCAACAGATACAGCTTTCTTGGGTTTCAACAATTTGAGGAGTTTTCAGGCCTCTGTTTGTGCTGTTGGGACCCGTCTTTCCCCTCTTCATTCACTTACTGGCTTCAGCAATGGCTTTCGAGGAGGAAGAACCCCAGGACAAGGGGTAGGAGTTCCTCTTCCATACTTCCAGCCCCAAAATGTTCAGGAGGAAGCTGCTCCGATGTTTCCTGTGTCCCATGCTTGCTAAGCCCTCCCCATTCTTCCAGCCCCATGCCTGAACACCCCTGCCCCTCCAAACCATTGATACATTCAACTTCATTTTTGCTGCTCTAAGTACATGGATTAGGAAGGAATATAGGAGCACCTGGGGGCTCAGTTGGTTAAGCATCCGACTCTTGATTTCAGCTTAAGTCATGATCTCAGGGTTGTAAGATTGAGCCCTTGTCCACTGGGCTCTGCGCTGGGCATGGATCATGCTTAAGATCCTCTCTCTCCCTCTGCCCCTCCCTCCCCCAAGGAAGGAGTATAGTGTACAGAATCACATAGGAATTAGAAGGGAATTTGGAAGATACACCAGTCCCTCCTCATTCCCCCTCCTTTGCCCCCAACAAATGCAAGATTCTTGTCATTACATCCTCATCAGAGGGCCAGCTGGAATTGGACAAACATCACCAGGGGTAAGAAACTTGTTCTTTTCAAAAGATTGTGTTTAAGGCAGGATGATTGAATCATTAGAAACATACTCCTCATGCTGAGTCAAAGCGTGTCTCCCTGTAACTCATTCCAGAGGTCCTAGCACTGCCTTCTGTTCAGATTGTCTAATAAACACCTTCTGAAGACAGAGCCCACCTCCCCATTAGTCTTCTCCACTTCGAAACACACATTCTGGGTGTCTTCAGTCCTTCTTCAAAGGACGTGATTTCTGGGTCCCTTAATCAGCCTCTGGGTGATTTCTGGTTAATGGTCCAAATATTATCTGACTAGGACTTTCTATATCTTTCTATAAAGATAAGAATTTCCTTGTTCAAGACTCTGTACATACATAACTATAATTAAAATGGCCTTACCTGGGGCTCCTAGGTGGCTCAGTGGGTTAAGCTTCTGCCTTCGGCTCAGGTCATGATCTCAGGGTCCTGGGATCAAGCCCCACATCGGGTTCTCTGCTCAGTGGGGAGCCTGCTTCCCCCTCTCTCTGCCTGCTTCTCTGCCTACTTGTGATCTTACTCTCTCTGTGTCAAATAAATTAAAAATAATTTTTTTAAATGGTCTTACCTGTGGGCTCCCACTCCCCTCAACAACATGCCTCAGAAACTTCCTTCTGAAGGTTCGAAGGCATCATCTCAACCTACAAAGGGAACTTCTGCAGTCCTGGTTCAGTCAGCCCTGCTGTGCTGATGACTTAGATAAGTGTGTCATTCTTCAGTCTGTCCCGGCCCTGATGGGAAATATTGGCGGGACTATGCAAAACACAGAGCTCTGTTTCCTGCCATTAGAGACCTGCTGCTCTCAAAGGCCAGGGAAGACTTCATGGGAGAAGCAGGACATGAGCTGGACATTGATGTACCTGGAGGGGAAGGTGCATGGTTAGCATGGTTAGTGGGAGATACTGAGGATTGCATGAAAAAATACAGGGAAAGAATTACCCAAGGTTCAGGGTGTGATGATGGTAGTGATGGTGATGATGGTGTCGTAGCAGGAGGAGGCAGGACGAGGTTGTAGTGTGCGCTGGACAAGATGGGAATTGCTTGCCCTTCTCTCATAGCTGACCATTTCCCTTGATGCATTGTGGGCCCAGAAGAGGAGTCTGGGAGGAGGCTCAGAACGACCTCTTAGTTGTGGCAGCAGGCTAAGGCAGGAGTCTCGGGTGTGATGGTGTGGGGCAGGGAGGTATCTATGAGCTTCTCAATGGCTGACCTGGGTTTTATGGAGCAGAGGAACCTGTGACTGTCTGGGTCCTTGAATTCCTCATGCTTCTTGCACCGTGGACCCATTCAGACGTTCCTTCCCATCTCTCCAGATGCTGGGACATACTGTAGGTCCCCAGGGCCCACTTGTCCCAGCCACTGACCTCGATGGTTGCCTTAAATGGATAAATACCACCTGACCATGATTTCTGATGTTGTCTTGGCAGGTTCAGAGAGTAACTGCCTCTGGTAGAAAAGATGATCCCATCTTTCAAACCCATAAAACCAGACTACCCCCCCCCAGCAGAGAGAGCAATCCCTAGGCTACAATTCCTTGACTGTGAGGATGAGATAGCAGGAGTTCCACCTGTTTGTGATAATCACATGGTTTTGGGGGGTGGGGGCGAGCTTCCAGATCATGCAGCCCAAATTTTATTTCAACGTGCCACTTGTTTATGTTTCTACTGCGTGGTTTTCCAATCCCCACACCACAGGCAGCCTACCCGAGGCTGAATTGTTTTCCAGGCTTCTCATCAAAATGACTGCTGGTGGTTCTGCCAAGAGTGGGCTTGTGTCTGCCTTCGGGACTAACTGCTTTCCATCAATTAGCTCAGGTGAATTTTCTCAGTGATTTTACTTCACAGTTCACGGATTAGATTAAATTTCTATTTATTCCAGAGACCAGATATAATCGCTTGTCTCGGAGTTCATTTCCCACATCCCACAGAAAAATTAAGCTGTTCTGCAGAATGTTGGGTGCAGGGAATGGATCGGGGCTTTCCCTCTGTTCTTCCACTAACCTGAGACACTCTCCTCCCATCTGGGCAGGGATCTTGTGTCTGCTTTCTCTGAGTTTTTCCCAACTGTTCAGAGCAGAGCTCCATAGGTCCCCACCTAGTGAGTGGGCCTGCAGGAGTGTTGGACATCTCTCTAGGCACCAAAGGAGAACAACAATGGCATTCGGATAGCATTTATAGATGTATAGAGCTCTACAGTTTTGACATTTAATTTTACTTTGTATTTAACTTGATTTCACATTTAATCCTATTTGATCCTCGAAACACCTTGTGTAGGAGATACCAGTAGCATCCCTGATCTTGTTTTGGGGCACGGGTGGGGGAATGAAGAAGCAGGGGCTCAGTTGTTTGCTCAGGATTATAGGGAGAGTAATTGACAAGAGTGAGGGTCGTAAGGCAGGCCCGTGGACAACAAACCTGAGGCTCTCTCCACCCGACCACACCACCTTCTCTCCGGGATTGTTTTTGCAAAGGACCAGCACTTAATCTGGTTATCCGAGGGGAAAACTGCCTCCGCCCTTCATGGACCGCTCAGCGGTTTACTCACTACGTGCCATGAAGTGTGTGAGATCCACACACATTATTTCCTTCCTTCCTCTGAAGTCTTGTTAAGTGTTAGGTATTTTTATCACATTATCACACATGTGGAAACTGAGCTTCAGGCGGTAGTAGGAAGTAGTTGTGAGTGTTAACAGCTCACTCAGGCACGGGGACCCAGAAGCACAATACAGATCAACACAGGAAGTGGGGGGGGTGAAGGTTCTCAGTGCGGGGAACTAGCACCCACGTACAGCTCCTCTCTGATTAGGTAATAGGTGGGAGACCTACAGGGAGAGAATGGGCTGCAGGTGCTGGGAGGCACATCAAGATCAGCTCAAGTTTACAGGGGCCATGAGTGCCCTTGGGAACAGGTTCCCAGGGGTGGGCTGTGTGGCCAGGGTGCTCGATCAGGTGTTTACATACTGAGTGGGAGCTGAACCTCCAGCAGAGGGTGAATGTGAAGATCAAGGGTGACAGGATTCGGGCTCCATCATGGGAGCACGTTGTCTAACAGAGGAGGCTGGAACAGATACGTGCGCGCAAGCTTGCACACTCATAGGCACACGCACCTTGAGAACGCTTTCAAAGCGACATATGTGAACGTACTGTATCAGTGAACCCGTGCGGGCCGAGTGCAGCAGTGTGGAAGGCACCAGAGTAAAGAGAAACCCCGCGTTCCCTCACACACGTGTGCAGGGCACGAAGGTACTGTAGGAACTGTGGAAGAACGCTGGATTTACACCAGGAGGCCCACATCAGAGACCCGGTGCTTCTGTTTTCCACAAAGACTGCTTTTAGACGGGACACTGCCTAGCTCTTCAAAGACACCCCAAACCCAGAATGCCCATTAGCATCCCTAGGAAAATGGTTCTCAGATGTGATGCCGCAGAATCAGCTGGAGGGCTTGTTAAACACGGGTGGCTGGGTGTTCCCTCAGAGTTTCTGATTCCCGAGGTCTGGGGTGGGACCTGAGAATCTTCGGTTCTCACAAGTGTTCAGGTGATGCTGATGGTCCCGGCCTGGGAACACTCTTTGAGAAGCCCTCCCTAGGGTACTCAGGATTGCTACACAGAGAAGGCTCACCCTGACATGGCGGGTATCCCAGGCTGGAGCTCCCGACCCAGCCCTGCACCACTCTCGGCCTCTCCCTGCAAAGGCTACATAGCTGAGGCCTCTCTAGCACAACCGGTAACACCCCGTGCAGCCGGCGCCATGACACGCAGCCGGCTTCTCCTGGAGCACCCAGCCTCCCTGGGGCCACGTGGCGCTACTGAGATCTACAATAGGCTGCTCGGGTCACTCTCACCCCTGGCGTCTCTCCGCTTGGTCTCGGCCTCGGCTCCAATCGGTGGTGCTTACGCTCTGCTAGGTAATCTCCAGCCTGCCCTGGCACCCAGTCACTTTGACGTGGCCCCGGAAAGAAATAGGTTTCATATCACAACTTTGTTGATGGTGTGTGTACACACACACGCACACACACACATTTCACAAGTAATACCAAGCCCTGGTGTGTGTGACATACTCATCTTGTGTACTCTTCGTTTACCTCTCTCTCTCACAATCTGTTTCTTTCTTTAATGGAGGTCGCTCAACCCAATTGTTTTCGCGGATCCATAAATAAGTTACAATCCCAGGTATGTAAATAACAAATATTGGCTTAGCCGGCTCAGGTCGTGATCTTGGGGAGGGGGCGTGGTCAGCGCTCAGTGGGGAGTCCGCTTCTTTCCCTCTCCCTCTGCCCCTCCCCTTCCAAAAAATAAAAAATAAAAAACTTCTCTGAGCCTTAGTTTCCTAATCTGTACACTTGTAAGATGCCTACACTGGGAATCTTGCTGTTCTTTGTCTTGAATAATATCGTGTATGCAAAAGTCTTTTCCAGAGAGAGATCTTCCATGCCTACCAAGTGCCATTAGATAAACACATGCACACACACACACGTGCTTTTAATTTTTTTAAAGATTTTATTTGTTTATTTATTGACAGAGAGAAAGAGCTCACAAGCAGGGGGAGCGGCAGGCAGAGGCAGAGGGAGAAGCAGGCTCCCTGCTCAGGAGCCTGATGCAGATCACCACCCCAGCCCAAGGCGGATGAAGGCAGGTGTTTAACTAGCTGAGCCGCCCTGGCATCCCCACACACAGGCTTTTTATTTTTATTTATTTATTTGTTTGTTTGTTTAAGATTTTGTTTATTTGACAGAGATCACAAGTAGGCAGAGAGGCAGGCAGAGAGAGAGGAGGAAGCAGAGAGCCAGACAAGGGCTCGATCCCAGGACTCTGGGATCATGACCTGAACTGAAGGCAGATGCTTTAACCCACTGAGCCACACACATGCTTTTTAAAAGGCGCCTGGAAAGGAAGGACTTTAAGCAGAACTTTGAAGGAAGGGAGAGGGAATGGCCTCAGGCCCAGCAGAGGTCAACATGTGATATAAAGCATTTATATATGCTGGGGAGAGGGTGGCGGGCACTTTGTCTGGACTGGAGCAGAGGAGAACGTGGGAAGAGGACAAGAGGCAAGGACAGGCAAGGACAGCAAGGGTCGAGCAGCACAGAGAGCCCATCTGGGCATTTGGATTGCAGACAGAGCTGCGGCGAAGCACAGCGTAGTCTTCAGAAGCAACAGAACTTCACAATGAAACGGATTTAAGGAGGTTTGTCATTTCAAACTTCCAAAAAACATTAATCTGTCGCCTGTATGTGCCCGGGTTTAGCAGTGAACAAGACAGGCTAGCCGAGTGGATGTCTCTAGTGAGGGTGGGCTCCTCGGATAACTTAGCGCATTATTCCTTAAGCCTCCACTGCATGCCAGGCACTGAACTAGGCGCTGGGAAAACAACAAGAAGCAAAACTAAACAGGACTCCTGGCCTCTTGCAGTGTACAGCCTGGACAGGAGGCAGGTGTTAGATAAGCATATGTGCCTAGTAATAATGATAACTTGCAATTCTAAAAATCTGAAAGGGCTACAAAGAAAAAGAACAGGGTGCCCCGAGAGAGTATAATAACGTGAACTCAATCTTTACAAACTAATAACCACATTTGCCATACTCCCAGATTAATTTATAGTTTATGAAGGCCTTTCTCATTTTTTTGTCTCACGAGGACCTCGTCTCGAGCCCGTGGAGAAAGCCGACCAGGATTTCTTAACTTCTTTTATGTATAAGGAAACCAAGGCTTGGCAGGTGTCACGAGCAGCCCATGTCTATCCAGTTGGAAAGGAAGCTCAGCCAGTTCTGACTCCAGACCCCGTGCTCTGTCCTCTGTGGACAAGAGATGAGCTGGCCCCCAGTGGCCCGCTTAGCCGGCTTGTCGTAGACGAGATGTCAAGTAAAATGGCAAAAAGTTCATCTCCTCCATGCCCATGTCCTCAGAGCCCCTTTGAGGGAAGAGCTGTGGTCAGTAGGGAGGGGGCTGAGTTGGACGCCCGGCACTGAATGACCCAGGGCGGGGCCCGCAGGATGGAACCGTCTTGACAGGCAAAGGCAGGAAACGGCTGAAGCAGGATGGTGACATGACATTTGTCAAAGGCATCCACACCCAACTCTGGCAGTGAAAGTGTACCAGGCCTTGGGCGGAGGTGATGGGCCAACGAAACTCACCACCGCATTCACCTCTGCGATTGGGGACATGGTGAGGCTGGCCCACCTGCCGTATCAGCACCTTGATCACGGAGCTCATCAGAGAGAGGTTTCCAAATGACTCGGCCCCGCTGCCCCAGGAAGGAAGCTTTCTGGGCTGCAGTGTGGGGGCTGCTGGGTGTGGGCCAGGCACTTGAAAGGGAGTAAATGATGACACAGCAGTGGGGGACAGGGTTGCTGACACTGTGGGACCAGCTCTGGAGAGGAGGCCGGGAGAGGCTGATAAGGGGCTGCCCCTTGTCCTTACTTGTCCAACGGGGACATTGGAAAATCACACCAGTGGCCCCTTGTAAGCCAGGCAACAGGTGCCAGACTCCAGAGCTTGGCATTTTAGGCCCCTGTGATCTGTCCCCGATGTATGGTTTTGGTTTTCCAGGTGGATAAATATTTATTGAATGTTCACTGTGTGTTTCCTGGGGACCCCTCTGCTCTTCCCTCCTTCCCCTGACACCATTCCTGAACCTCAGCAGCTCTGTCCCCACATTGTGGCCAGATCCAAGCCTGAACATTCTCAAGGCCCATCTTGGTGCCTCTTCCTCCTGAATACGCCACTGAATCAAAGTAATTGTTTCTGCCCTTGACTGAATCTAGCACTTTCCCTGGATTGCTTACCTTTACCTTGCACTGTAGTTACTCATGTACTCTATTAGGCTGAGAGCTTTCCGGGACAATCGTCATACATAATTCATTCTTTCCCCGAGAGCTTTGCACCAGGAGGTGTTCGATAATTGTCTTTGACTGACTGACTGAAGAGGGAATGAGGGTAGGGGTCCGTGGAGAAGTGGTGGGAAATATGGGGTTGGGCCCAGAGACATCGGGCTCTCCGTCATGGCTTTCTGTGGCCTGAGCATGTAGGGCTTCTCCTGGGCCTGCCCACAAGGTCAGGAGAAAGAACACAGGCTTGGACTCTCAGCTTCCATGCTCAGGAGGTGTGTGTCCTTGGGCAAGTCTCTGTCTTCTTCCTCAGCCATGAATCATGTAACACCTACCTCAAAAGATTATCATGAGAATCAGTACGTGATCAATACACGGGAACAGTCAGTACCTAGTAGGTGTTCAGTAAAGTGTGTTTACCAGTTATCCAAGTGAGAGTAATGTTTTAGCCTTCTATTTTAGGTGGGAGTGGAGGTCAGGCGGGCATTTGCCTTACTGTCTGTAGTAGAGACATCTGTGTACACGTAGGTTCCTTTCTCCTGGATTATAACCTCGCATGGTGTCAGGCCACAGGGTAGAGGCAGCGGTCCCCAGAGGCCTGGTGAATGGGAGGAGGAACATGTGCACGGTCACTGAGTCAGTTGTCTCTGGAGTTTAAAATCCTACTTGCAAGTTGCTCTGCAAACTAAACGAACATAAACTGTCGCTGTTCCTAATGTTCTAACTCCAACAGAAGAATTCTAGTCCTCTGCACGGGTGCTCCCCAGGCCCCCCAGCTGGGTGCTGTGGAGATGGCCCCAAGTAAGAGGTAAGAGATGGCTACCCCAGAAACAAACTGGGGCTTTTTGCCTTCGCAGGCTTGAGGTAGGGTGGAGGAAGCCACAACCCGCCGAGCCCGACAGACCAGCCCAGTGTGTGGAAACTGGACCCTGGCCCAGGCCCGATGGCTGTGAACTCACTGTCCTGGAGATTGGTCTGGGGGTGCTGAGCCCTGGTCAGCTGCAAAAAGAGGACTCTTAGGGCTGGGGGGTGGGGAAAGAGAGTGCCTGGGGAGGGTTCTGGGGATGGGGAAGAGGGAGCCCCCGACCCATGCATCTAATTTTGCTTCCGAGGTGAGCAGAGTGTGGAATTGTCGGGCAGTTGGATATTGAGATGTAGATTTCAGATGAGAGGAAGGAGCTCATCTGGCACAGTCCAGTGGTATTTACAGCCCAGGGAGAGAAGAGACAGGCAAGAGAAGGTCTGCGGTCTAAGACATACCAGGGTTTGAAGGTTAAGGACCTCTACTCATTCATTAATGCTTACAGCAACCTTCTGAGGAAATTACTTTTCATGTCTTCATCTTCCAAGTCATGAAACTGAGGCATAAAGAGGTTCACTTGCCAAAAGCCACATTGCCAGCAAGCAGCAGAGCTGGGATTCGCCCCAACAGTCTGGTTCCAAGTGTCATGCACTTTGCTTTTGGGTTATAGGGGTGGGGAAACTGAGGCTTAGGTGAAGTAATTGGCTAACACTGGCAGCAGAGCTGGGACCAGAACTCTCTCACTAACTCTTTGGGGGGTCTCTGCTTTGTTAATCACGCTGCCATGTGACCTGCACATTTGTAGGGTGGGGAGAAAGCCTGCTCTGTCTCTCAAATTATAGCCCTTAGACAACTGCTTTTCCCACTCACACAGGAGACTTTTCTGGCTCGTTGCTATGCTCGGAGAAGTGGGATGCCAGGTCTAGCCGCCAAGTGAAACTCCACCTCTACCACCCCTCCCCAGCCCCCTCTCCTGTTCAGGAAGCCCACAACTAGACACGATTCCTGACTTCTGGAAGCTCAGGTCTTAAGGTAGCCTGGCGGAATGGTTCTATGTGGCCATCAGCAAGCTGCTACCCTTCCCAGCCTCACTTCCGTTTTCAGTGAAACAAGGAGTTTGGGTCAAGACAGTGGTCCCCAAAGCTGGCTGCGTCTCTGAATCACCCTCCTGGGGATGGCTTGGATCCTGTCTCGCCCACAATAGACCCAGTGGCTCCAGCTCTTCTGGATTGAGGCCCAGGCATGTGTATAGTGGTTTGGACACACACCTTGTTAAGAAACCCTAGATAAGATGGTCTTAAGGTCTCCTCTCGGGTCTCCTGCTCTGTGGTTCCAGAGCCTCCGTTGCTCTTGAACTGTGTTCCTTTGACGTCTCTCTCAAGGCCTGGCACCCAGTGGACCTACGCGTAGAAGGCAGGAGACCTGAGATCTCATTGCCACCAGGCCCATAACTCAGCTCCAACAGAGAGGCTTCCTCTCTTTGGGCCTCAGTTTCCCCATCCGCCAGAACAATTTGTTGGTGGGAGGAGATTGCTCTAGATTCATTTACCCAACAAGTATTTATTGAGCATCTATTCTAGGCTAAGATGTGCAGAGCACTGGGTCTGAGTATAACTCATGCAGAACGGTAACATCATAAGGGAGAGGGTGGGAAGGGCGCTTCTGCCTGGTTGCCCAGACTTCTAGGCACGGATGCCAGAATACCTTGTTAGCACCTGCGTGATCGTCCCCTCGCCCCGGACCCTGGCCCTGGCAGTGCCACCTGGTCTCCACAGCAACAAGCAAACCTGCTCAGGAAGGAAATGGTATGCAAAATTGGTCAAAGAAAAATGAGTAGCTTTTCTAGATAATCACGATAGCCAGTTCTGAACTATGAGACTAAACCATCTCGTTCAGACCAGCACGACTACAATGTCTTTCCCAGGTGAGCTCCCAAGCATGGCCATGACAGCGCCTAGGAGCTGGGTAGAAATGCAGGATCCCGGCCTCCACCCCCAGGCGGCTGAGTCTGCTTCTTAAGAAGATCCC
This sequence comes from Lutra lutra, assembly GCF_902655055.1. Lineage (NCBI taxonomy): Eukaryota > Metazoa > Chordata > Mammalia > Carnivora > Mustelidae > Lutra > Lutra lutra. The sequence continues at coordinate 14,931,168 of NC_062287.1, read as the reverse complement.
CGGCTGACTGTATGTTAACATCTGAGAAGCACTAAACGAAAAGAAATCACCTCAGAAAACCCTTCATAAAAAATGTAGGTGAGACCCGGATGAGCAGAAGCCAGTGACTTTCCTCACGTGGATCATGACTGCATGTAGCGTGTTCTGGGATAGGGCAGAGCGGTGGTGTGAAGACATCCATTCTCACCCACGTGGAACATGTCAGGGTGATTTGTGAATAGTTCCTCTGAAAGGATTAACAGATAAGAATGTTGTTGTTTTTAAAGAAAGTAAACATAATTAGGTGGGATTTTCCCTGTTAGACAGAAATAGTATTACATGAGAATATTCAGGTCTGGAGGAAGTTTGACTGTGGCCCCACTACTTCCTGGACATGTCACTGGTATAGACTGAATTGTGTCTATACCGTCCCAGCCCAGATTTACATGCTGACGCCTTCATGTTCAGTGTGACTGTATTTGGAGATGGATTCCCCCCCACTTGCCACATGACCACAAAGGAAAGGCCATGTGAGAACAGAGACACAGAGCAACCATCTACAAGCTAAGGACAGAACTCTCACCAGAAACCAAACCCTTCCGGAACATCAGAACCTTGATCTTGGACTTCCCAGCCTCCACAACTGTGAGAAAATAATTTCTATTATGTGAGCCACATGGTCCATGGTATTTGGTGTGGCAGCCTGAGTGTACGAAGAGAGCTGTCCTGGGAAAGATCCTCAGATTCTGGGTTCAGTAGCGGGGGTGGGAGGATACTACTGATGACCCTGTTAGGAGTGTTAACGTGGAATATTGTGTGTAATGCACCAGCGCAATGCCTAGCCCTGACCAGCCTGAACGGCAAGTACAATGATAACGACTGTGGCCCTGGGACACAAAGTCACAGAAACACCAGTGGCACCAAATAGACAACCCGGAAACATACCTTGGCATTTGTAATAAGTTCCAGGGGTCAGGAGAGGGACTATGTTTTTATTCACCACGTGTCATTTTCCCCATGCTTACCATACATGTAGCACATAGCAGATACTTCAAAATATCTGTTGAATGGGGCGCCTGGGTGGCTCAGTCGGTTGAGTGTGGGACTCTTGGTTTCTCAGCTCAGGTCATGATCTCAGCATCAAGGGATGGAGCCCCACGTCAGGCTCCACCCTCAGCTCAGAGTCTGCTTAAGACTCTCTCCCTCTACCCCTCCCCCACTCTCCCTAGAATAAATAAATAAATCTTTATTATTATTTTTTAAGGTTTTATTTTTTTATTTGACAGAGGGAGAAAGAGCATGCACAAGAAGGGGGGTTGGGAAAGAGAGAAGCAGGCTCCCCACTGAGCAGGGAGCCCAACTGTGGGCTCGATCCCAGGACCCTGGGATCATGGACCTGAACCGAAGACAGACATTTAACCAACTGAGCCACCCAGGTGCCCCAATAAATAGATCTTTAAAAAAATATTTGTTGACTGCCTGAATTAGAATTTAATACATGCTAAAGAAGGATTCATGAGTCAGTGGTGAAAGAAAAGACCCTTCTTCAAAGGATGCTGGAAAAACTTGCTGACTTGGGATAAAACAATTCGGTTTTATCATTTCATCCCATAAAGGGGCTTTCAAACATTTTGTGACCATGACCCACAGTAAGGATGACGTGAGTCCTGATTGTTCTAAAGTGGTATTTGCTAAGGTCAGAGAACAGACTATGTTTTATCCAAATCTCTTAGCTTGATTTACAACTTTTAAATATGAGATCTCCGGGTTAGGGTCTTGCATTTACACTCTTGCCCTGGGTCTGTGTCTGTCAAGGGCAAGCCAGGCTGAACGGATGGATAATGAGCTTTCTGGGGCTGAACCCTTCTCCCCAGGATAGGATAGGGTGTGAGGACACACACAAACCCTTGGAGCTGCAGCTCCCACTGACACTTGACCCGAAACTCTTTGCCGCTTTGATAGGAATGGTGAGGAAATTAAAAACTGTCATTTCGAAGCAAACATTGATCCATCTTCATCCTAGAAAAGTCTCTTTCAGGGATTTTTAGTTATGCAAATGTAGAGCAGAGCTCCTCTTCTGAAATGGAGCCACATGTGACCCATGGCCCAGGAGCTCCACTCCCCTGGTAGAAGCAAGGCAGTAGCCCAGGTTGGAGGCAGAAAGTTGTCTTCTGACACTGTTTCCTTTCCTAAAAATCTGATATAAGATACACTTTTACAATAATAGTTAATGAACAATTATCATGTGCCAGATACTAAATGAAGCACTTTACGTGGATTGTCTCATTTGATCTTCATAATACACAATAGATAATTTTTTTAAAGGATTTTTAGGGGCACCTGGGTGGCTCAACCATTAAGTGTCTGCCTTCGGCTCAGGTCATGATCCCAGAGTCCTGGGATCAAGTCTCACATTCCACTCCCTGCTCAGCAGGGGAGCCTGCTTCTCCCTCTCCTACTCCCCCTGCTTGTGTTCCCTCTCTCTTCTCTCTCTGTCAAATGAATAAATAAATAAATCTTTAGAAAATTAAAATTAAAAAAGGATTTTATTTATTTGAGAGAGAACACACATGTGTGAGCTGAAGCAGGGTAGAGGGAGCAGCAGAGGGAGAGGGAGAAGCAGACTCCCCGCTGAACAGGGAGCCTGACAGGGGGCCTCTATCCCAGGACCCTGAGATTGTGACCTGAGCTGAGGGCAGGTGCTTAACCGACTGAGACACCCAGACACCCCTATAATTTTTATTCTATAACTGGGGAAACTGAGGTTGAGAGTTTAAGTAACTTATACAGAGGTCTTGCAAACAGCAAGTGGCAGAGCTGGGATTTAAACCTACGACTGACTCCAGAGCCTATGTCCACCTCTATCATCCTCTGGAATTCTTCCAGGTCATTAACAATGCCCTAACATGGAGAGCCCAGACTAGAAGGCCATGCTCAAGATTGACTCAGACTGGAGCAGAGCAGGAGAAGCCATGAGCTTCTGTGAAGTGTGTGCCAACTGCGGCCGTCCTTGCTGACTTTTGGGGAGACTTGCTTCTCCAGCCTGGAAGGAATGGGTGGAACCACTTCACAAATATGGCACACAGATGCAACAGATAGGAAGGGGCCAAAACCCTTTCTTCCTCTGGGTCAGGCCAGGGAGATCCAGGTGACCACATCAAGTTCAGAGGGACGACATTGGGGAAGGCTTTAAAGCGATGCTGAGACAGAGAGCCAGACCTTCTCGCAGAAGCATATGGCCCACTGGATAGAGGCCTCCGACCAGAGCGAACTGCTGAGGTAAGCCATGTTGGAGAGCTGGAGGAAATCGGAGAAGAGCCCCTACCGGCAGTATGCTGCCCCATCCTGGATACGGCTGTCCCTTGGTGCAGACTGGGGCTGGACACGGAGTGAAGACCTGCAGATTCCACATGGAAGGATGTCCTTGTCCTTTTGGCCATGAAAGCAGGTAGGACTCAAGAGAACTTTTTGTTTGTGGATTTAGCTTGCTTCTTGCTTTGGAAGTGTGGTTGACGTGCAATGTTACATTAGTTTCAGGTGTGCAACATAGCACAGCCTTCTTTTATTTAAACTTTTCCAACGTTGTTAGCAGAGCACAAATGTTGCATGGGTGCCTCCCAGGCATGCCCCTTGCTCTTCCGGAGAATCCGGGTGGGGGCTCTCCCACCTCTCCTCCAAGTCAGTAACCCTGCCTGGCAACCCCAGCTCAGGGGGTACCCTTCTACTGATGCTCCTTCACCTTAAGTTTAAGCTACTGGCTCATATTTAGCCTTTTTCTTTCTTTCTTTTTATAAGTAGGCTCCACATTCGGTGTGGAGCCCAATATGGGATCCAAACTCACAACCCTGAGACCAAGACCTGAGATGAAATCAAGAGTCAGAGGCTTAACTGACTGAGCCACCCAGGTGCCCCATGCCAGATCTTTTTCATACAAACTTCTGTTGGGCCACTTCTTCCCAGCCTAGGTTTCTTTTTTTTTTTTTAAGTTTCTTTTTAATTTTTTTTATTTGTTTATTTGACAGAGAGCTAGAGAGAGAGCACAAGTAAGCAGAGCGGCAGGGAGAGGGGGAGAGAGAGAAGCAGGCTCTCCGCCGAGCAGGGAGCCCAATGCGGGGCTCGATCCCAGGACCCTGGAATCATGACCCGAGCCGAGGGCAGCCGCTTAACCAACTGAGCCACCCGGGCGCCCCCCCATCCTAGCTTTCTAGTACGCGTGCAACTGATTAAAAGTAAAGCAAGGGACACTTGGGTGGCTCAGTTGGTTGAGCAGCTGCCTTCGGCTCAGGTCATGATCCCGGCATCCTGGGATCGAGTCCCACGTCAGCTCCTTGCTCAGCGGGGAGACTGCTTTTCTCTCTGCCTCTGCCTGCCACTCTGTCTGCCTATGCTCACTCTCTCTGACAAATAAATAAATAAAATCTTTTAAAAAAATGAAAGTAAAGCAAAATTTTTTTTTTTTTAAGATTTTATTTATTTATTTGACAGAGAGAGAGATCACAAGTAGACGGAGAGGCAGGCAGAGAGAGAGAGAGAGAGAGGGAAGCAGGCTCCCTGCTGAGCAGAGAGCCCGATGCGGGACTCGATCCCAGGACCCTGAGATCACGACCCGAGCCGAAGGCAGCGGCTTAAACCACTGAGCCACCCAGGCGCCCAGTAAAGCAAAATTTAATGCAGGTCATTCCACCTTTAGTTTTGTTTGATTCTGGTCTGCTGAAATAATGTCAGTGTTTTCTTCTATCACCTTTTGTAATAATCTTCTTCCTTTCTATCTTTATATCATCTGCAAAACTGATGAGCACTGATTACTTTGCAGTTAATGAAAAATGACTGCAGAAACTCATTAGTAGTTAAAGAAAATGGGAAATGGGGCAAAACAGAGCCTTGTGGCATGATGCCATGACAGGGGTTCTCTAAGTGTGGCCTGGGAATCCTAGGGTTCCCTAAGACCCTCTCAGAGGGTCTGTGAGATGAAAACCATTTTCAAAATAATGCTAAAAATGTCTTTTTCGCTCTCGTTTTATTGCACACAAATCTTGGAGTTATCTGGAGGCTACGCAATGTGTGAGATTGCAATAGATCAGGCAGAAACAGTTGTAAGAAACTAGTTGTCTATCATATGATCTCCCTGATATGAGGAAGTGGAGATGCAACGTGGGGTGTTTGGGGGGTAGGAAAAAAATAAATGAAACAAGATGGGATCGGGAGGGAGACAAACCATAAGAGACTCTTAATGTCACAAAACAAACTGAGGGGTCCGGGGGGAGAGGGGTAGGGAGAGGGTGGTGGGGTTATGGACATTGGGGAGGGTATGTGCTATGGTGAGTGCTGTGAAGTGTGTAAACCTGGCGATTCACAGACCTGTACCCCTGGGGCTAATAATACATTATATGTTTATTAAAATTTTTTTTTAAATTAAAAAAAAAAGAAACAAAATTAAAAAAAAAAACAAACTAGTTGTCTTCTGTGAGCCAGACGTTAAAGGGATTTGCAAAAATATAAACCAGAGCCATGCTTTCCCCACTTTTTTTTTCCTTTTGGAAAAGTTATTTTTCATCAAAAAAAGGCTATGTTCACATGCAATGGGTCTATCACTAGCATTTTTAAAAGCAATGAATAAATAAAGCATGTAACATTTTTTATTAATTTTAATTTCTATTACAATAAATGTTCATAGAGATGACCTACGTAAACAAAAGTTCTTGAGGGTCCTCAACAATTCTTGAGAGTGTAAAGGGATCTGGAGACCACCAACGTTAAGAACCACAACATTAGAGATAGTCTCTGGGCTGATACCCAGGCCTTATTGTCATAAATAATGTGAAAATTCTTTACAGAATGTTCCGAGCACCTTTCTTCTAAGGCAGAGGCAACGTAGCAGGGCGGACACTAGAGACTGAAGAGCCCAGGATTCTAATTCTGGCTCCGTCACTAACTAGCTGTGTGATCCCGGGTAAACCTCTCCACATCTCTAGAGACCAGATTCCAGGGGTCTTCACTGTAAAAGGGAGGGGCTTTAGAGGATTGGCCTCTAAGGTAAATGTTCAATTTCTTTTTTTTTTTTAAGATTTATTTATTTAGGGGCGCCTGGGTGGCTCAGTGGGTTAAAGCCGCTGCCTTCGGCTCGGGTCATGATCTCGGGGTCCTGGGATCGAGCCCCGCATCGGGCTCTCTGCTCGGCAGGGAGCCTGCTTCCCTTCCTCTCTCTCTCCCTGCCTCTCTGCCTACTTGTGATCTCTGTCTGTCAAATAAATAAATAAAATCTTTAAAAAAAAAAAAAGATTTATTTATTTATTTGACAGATAGAAATCACAAGTAGGCAGAGAGGCAGGCAGAGAGAGAGGAGGAAGCAGGTTCCCCGCCGAGCAGAGAGCCCGATGCGGGGCTCGATCCCAGGACCCCGGGATCATGACCCGAGCTGAAGGCAGAGGCTTTAACCCACGGAGCCACCCAGGCGCCCCAAATGTCCAATTTCTTAATGACTAAAAGCACTTTTACAAAGCTCTTTGGGGGAGGAAGGAAGGGGAGGAATTTGTTCTTTATTTTACCCACAGAGAAGTTTAGGTCCGAAGATGTGAAGAGAAAGAAATGCTCAAGGCCACGTCCTGAGGCAGCAAAAGATGCAGGAACTGAAGCCAGGGTCCTTGTCTTCTGCCTATGACTTGATCTACTCAGTGGATAATATGAATAAAAATAGTATTTGCATGGATAGAGCATGTAAAAATAAATTCTTATTGTGAAACAATTCCAAACTTTGAAAAGTTGGACAGACAGAACAAAGAACTTTCACAGGTTTCATGACTATGGTAGCCAGCCCCCAGGATGGCCTCCTCATAATCTCTGCCTCTGGGTACCCATGGCCTTGGGAGTCCCTACCTCCATTCAACAGTGCTGACCTGTGGGACCAAGAGGACATTAGGTCAGTATGTTGAAGTGATAGTGCGTGACTTTGAGACTTTGTCATAGTCTCAACAATGTCAATGTTGTCCATGTTGCTCTTAGATGGCCTTGGGGGATACCCCCCCATAATGTTTCAAGGACACTCAAGCATCCCTGTGGAGAGTCATATGTGTTGCAGAACTGAAGCATCGTGCCAATAAGCAGCACTAATTTACATTGGGTTGGAAGGAAAAGGCTCGATTATGATGGAGGCTCGGAGTTGACAGAGCCCTGGGGTAAATCAGTGAAGGTGGGTTGCTGGCCTGGCCACCTAAAAGAAAACAGCATCTAGTGGTCTTTTCTAAAAGGTATAGACAGAAAAGCACTAGCTGGACCCCTAGCAAACCAAGTGCCATGGGTTATGTTTATTTGCTTTAGCAAAGAAATCATACCTGCTACAGTAGCTGCAACTGGAAAACCACCAAGTTTTGGATACTCTATGTTATTCTCCAACGCCCATCGGACTTTTGACAGACGAATAGGTGATTGGAGTGGACAAAGGGTAGGAATCACCACCCCTGTATCTTTCAAGACCTCATTGGTGGCATTAATCTTTTTGGTGCTTCCAGAAATGTGATACTGGTTTTAATTTACCATTTTAGTATGTGGACACAGTTCTAGTGACTTCCGGTTGGCTCTTTCTTTCATCATAGTCTTTATGCTGTGGGTCAGAGGACCAATGTAGGGAGTCTACCAGTTGTCAAGTGTATCTACTCAGATACCTACTCGGCAATGGATACCCACCTATATGTTCTGGAGCTGAGGAAATACTAATGGGATGGTACTGGGAACCACTGATCTTGCTTTGAGATGGAGCCAAGCCAAAACTTGGCAAAGATCATCTGACTGCCATCAGCCCCTGCACTGACAAGGGACAACAGCAGCATTTTGAGTCTCTAGGGATTAGCATCAGTTTGGAGCCACAGTTCACTAATCTCCCAACAATCTGGTTATGTTCCATTCCTAATGCATAGTTACCTGGCTTTAGGGGAAAGGGTAGAAGGAAGATTGACAGTAGGACTTTTTGGCAATAGAGTAAGGTCCTTCCTCAAGTGGTCCCAGTCGTCCCTTCATTCCAGGGGGTCGGGGTTTATGAACTGGCTCCAATCTAAGAACTGGTTGAAGGACTCTTACTCTGTTATCAGGAGTCAGACTTCTGTTCACACAATGGCAGTCTTTCCATGTATACAAACCAAGTAAGACTTCAGTAGGCTGCCTAGGCATTTCTGTCCTAGGGACACTGTGAGCACCTAGCCAATGCCAAAGCTCGGCAGGCCCAACCACTCTGAGGCCTGCTTTGGCCCTGCTGCCCATTACAGTAGCTGACTTTGTCTCAGTTACTAAAGGTCTGCTCTTGATTCCCAACCCTCTGACATCCCATTATCCCTGTTGCATCAGTTCAGGGAGCCCACTTTGATGATGGTGTTTCCCATTATGCTTTGCTTTTAGAGCCCTGCAATGATGCCAGTGTTCTTCCCACTAATGCATTTCTCTGGTGAAGGCAGTGTCCTCTGGATCCTACCAAGGAACATCATGAGGCAGTTTTACCTTGTAAGTCTATTCTCGCATTCTGGATACCTTTCTCTTCCATATCGGAAGTTCTGACATCTCAGACTCAATTGGCGCACATCCTCTGTGGGTGTTTAAAATAGTTTAACAGCAAACTATTTGGAGCCATTCCCACTCAACCTGAACAACTACATTACATTCAGAATCTCTGCTCAGTGCCCTCATATTAATGCATTCAGCCCAGTCCAAAACTATATTCCTTCCAGCCTGACCCAACACCTTTAGGATCTACTCTCATACTATTCCCTGGGTTTCTGTCAATATAAATTGGCATTTGAGGGGTCTTGATCAAAGGTAAAGAGAATTGTTGTTTGTACCACTTGTGTATCTTTTCAGCAAACCTGAAATTTTGTCAAAACAAAAAGTGAGGGGCACCTGGGTGGCTCAGTGGGTTAAAACCTCTGCCTTTGGCTCAGGTCATGATCTCAGGGTCCTGGGATCGAGCCCCACATCGGGCTCTCTGCTCAGCAGGGAGCCTGCTTCCTCCTCTCTCTCTGCCTCCTTGTGATTCTGTCTGTCAAATAAATAAATAAATCTTTAAAAAAAACCCACAAAAAACAAAAAGCGAAACAACACACAAACTGACAGAGTCTCAATATTCTTGTGGTATGTGTGGTATTTTCTGCTGGGTCACGCTGCAGCCTGCTGTTACTTGAGTCTGGTTGCAGATCTGAAAGAAGTGGTACGGTTACATTCCTGGGAGAATCAGCAGTCCCCTGCAAGGCAACTGCCTTGGGGAGACCATTACACTTTTTCAGATAAGGAAGGATGGACTATACCTTCCCTGCTGAAGGAAGGTCAGTAGCATGTAGTTTGAGGTTTCCAACATCATCAGAATCTGTCCTTATGTCCCCTGAGATTCAGGGTCTTACTCCTTCCCAGTCAATGTCTTATTTTTTAACATGAGACCCTATCTGGTTATTAATTCAATATTTATTGGAATTCAGTTCCCTGTAAGTAGAAATTAAGGTTTGGGATATGAGAAGTCTTGACCCTAAGGCTATAAGAGATAAGAGTTTCTTTTAGGGTAGTCAAGACATTTTTTTGGTCCCTTTCCCATATCTTAAGCTGGGATTTAAAGCCCTAAGCTTGTCATTGTCTTTCTCCAAACTCTCTAGCATACTTAGAAGCAACCAGCAAGGCTCGTTATGCTACTATTTCTATCAAAATATTCTACGGCAGCAAATATTTCATCACCCAAAGGCTTGCCTTCGGTAAGCAATTATCATAGCTGCCTGCAGGTTAGAATTTAAGGGACTATTTTTTCCACTGAATGCCATGGAATACCAATATCTCCTTGACCACTGGCAATAATCATTAATGCATTTATTATTTTTAAATATTTTATTTTTAAGTAATTTCTACACCCAGTGTGGGACTTGAACTCATGACCAGGAGATCAAGTCATATGCTCTTCTGAATGAGCCAGCCAGGTGCCCCAGTGATTAACGCATTTAAATTTAATCAGATCAAAGAACCAATTCCAGACTCCCTGTCTTTAAGATTCTGTTTCCCTGAGACCATAGCCAGTACCAATAAGCATATCAGACAGAGAAGCAGAACCACTGTGAATTATAAGATAGGGAGTTTCTATCAGAATCAGACTTTCCACAGTCGTGGAAGGAGCTGGGGAAGTGAAGGACTAGCAGAGAAGTCAAGAGGATCAGAATAGGAGTTACCAACAACCCCATCTAGCTGGCATGGGCCCATGATGAGAAAGCTCGTGGAGCCCTCATCCTTGGGCCCCCCACCAAGTCCCTGGAGGTGGGCCTGGGGCCACCGCTGGACAGCTGGGTCACCAGTTGGGAAGAATTTCTGTACACTAATCAGAGCAAGGCAAGGACAAGCTTGAGCTCACTGACACTTACGTTTGCAACTCTCACCACGTCTAACCACAATGACCTTCAGAGAAAAATATTTGCTGCTTCATTTCTGCCTTGCCAATCTCATGCGCGTTCCTCTTTTGACCTACTCTAACCTGAAACCATCTGGAGGAGGGGCTTCTGGCAAAGAGAATCCCAGCTTAACCACGTTCTCACAGTACAAACCACCACTGCCAAGTGTAATGTGCGAATCTGGCCTGGATCCTGGTTTGGAAGGCAAACAGCCCCTGAAAGGCGTTTTGGGGAAATAGGGATGATTTTTAGATGAACTAGCTGTTAGGTAATTACAAAGGATTAATGTTAATTCTGATGCTTGAAAAGTATTATGGTTATGTAAGGGAATGTCGTTTTTTAGGAGTTAGGCACTTATATAGTCAAGTGTGAAGTTTCAAATGGTTTAACATTTATTTATCTGGGTTTTTTTTTTCTTATGTGAACATGGCAAAATGTTAACAGTTGTTGAATCTGTGTGGCAGATCTGCAGATGTTTCAACTACTGCATTTGAAATTTTGAGTAATGAAATAATAGGGAAATAAAAGATTTCTCTTGATTATGACCTGCTCTAGAAGCCTTTCGTGCCTGCCTCTTCTCTCCACGTATGTCTACCCTGTTGCTCTCCAGGCATCCCCAGCTCTGAGGCATTTGCATTGCCTACCCTTCAATTTCTAAATTTCTAAAATTTGAAGTCCTTAAAGGACACAAACTCCTCTCACCTTGAACTTGCCAGCACTTATTTCTGTACCTGACACAGAATAGGTGCTCCTTTAATCCCTGTTCAGTCAAGAACAGAAGTCTAATGGAGGAACTTTCTTCAGGGATATCACCAAGTTTAAGGCTCACGTGAATATAAGGAGAGCAAGGTTTTGGATTTTCAAAATTTTTGTTTCAAATTACAAAACTAGTGCATGCAAATTAGTGTAGAATCAAAGCGAAAAACAAAATTGGTATCTCACTCCTATCGTATACATACTCCTTCATGTGGAGTCAAGAACTTAGGACATCTCTTTCCAGAACTATTTCTTCCTCCTTCTTCTCCTTCTCCTTCTTCTCCTCTTTGATTAAGTAGGCCCCACGTCCAGCATGGAGCCCAACAAGAGGCTCGAACTTACAGCTCTGAGATCAGGACCCAAGTGTAGATCAAGAGTGGGGCGCTCAACTGACTGGGCCACCCAGCACCTCCAGAACTATTTCTATGCAATTATAAACACACACATACACACACACACACACACACACACAACAAATGGTGATTTCTTTTTTTTTTTAAGATTTATTTATTTACTTGTCAGAGAGAGAGAGAAAGAGAGCACAAGCAGGCAGAGTGGCAGGCAGAGGCAGAGAGAGAAGCAGGCTTCCTGCCGAGCAAGGAGCCCGATGCGGGACTCAATCCCAGGACCCTGGGATCATGACCCGAGCTGAAGGCAGTGACTTAACCGATTGAGCCACCCAGGCATCCCTGGTGATTTCTTTTTAACTGAAAAAATATATCATGGAGTTTTCCACACTAGTGTATCAATAGATCCACATCATTCTTTTTTTTTTAAATTAAAGGTTTTATTTATTTATTTGAGAGAGAGAGCATGGGCAGGGAAGGATCCTGGGGTAATAACCTGAACTGAAGGCAGATGCCTAACCAACTGAGCCACCCAGGTGCCTAAGATTATATATTTCAATAACATGTAAACATGATCTGTACTTGATATAGTCATTTGACAATAGGAAACACTAAAAGACAATCTAAAAAGTTAACACAAAGTAAATGCCAAATAAACACCATGTAAAAAGTTGAAAGATGATGATATAAACATTTAGTATTTAAAAGGTAGCATTCTCTTTTTTTTAAAAGATTTTATTTATCTATTTGACAGAAAGAGATCCTAAGTAGGCAGAGAGGCAGAAAGAGAGAGGAGAAAGCAGGCTCCCTGCTGAGCAGAGAACCCAATGTGGGACTCGATCCCAGGACCCTGAGATCATGACTTGAGCCAAAGGCAGAGGCTTTAACTCACTAAGCCACCCAGACACCCAAAAGGTAGAATTCTTAAAATAAAAAAAAAAATTTAATTTATCTATTTATTTGAGAAAGAGTGAGAAAGAGAGAACATAGGCAGGGAAAAGGGCAGAGAGAGAGGGAGAAGCAGACTCCCCACTGAGCAGAGAGCCTGATGTGGGGCTTGATCTCAGGACCCAGGGATTAGGACCTGAGCCAAAGGCAGCTGCCCAACTAACTGAGCCACCCAGACATCCCTAAAATGAAAATTTTAAACATGCAAAGTATTACTTGCCCTGTCTAGTAATTTTTTTGTGTTTTTTGTTTAATGAAAGATAATCCAGGTATAAAAGATATTTCTTTCTTTCTTTCTTTTTATTAACATATAATGTATTATTTGACCCGGAGGAACAAGTCTGTGAATCATCAGGCTTACACAATTCACAGCACTCACCATAACACATACCCTCCCCAATGTCCATAACCCAGCCATCCTATCCCTCCCCACTGACCCACCAGCAACCCTCATTTTGTTTCCTGAGATTAAGAGTCTCTTATGGTCTGTCTCCCTCCTGATTCCAACTTGTTTCATTTTTTTCCCTCCCTACCCACCTCAACCCCCCACCCTGCCTCTCACATTCCTCATATCAGAGAGATCATAGGTGGGATCAAGGTGGGAATGAGAGATTCAGAAGGAAATAAGATTGAATAGTGAGAACGGTGAGGGCTCTCAGGAAGGAGAGCTACAAGGCAAAACGGGCTTGTTTCTGTGCATGAGGAAAGGACCAGGAAAGCGAAAGCGGTGGGGGGGATAATTGTCTTTCTCTGACTGACTTATTTTGCTTAGCATAATACCCTCTAGTTCCAACCATATCGTTGCAAATGGCGAGGTTTTTGGGCTTTTTGATGGCTGCATAGTATTCCATTGTATATATACACCACATCTTCTTTATCCATTCATCTGTTGATGGACGTCTAGGCTCTTTCCACAGTCTGGCTATTGTGGACATTGCTGCTATAAACATTCGGGTACACGTGCCCCTTTGGATCGCTACATTTGTATCTTTAGGGTAAATACCCAGTAGTGCGATTGCTGGGTTGTAGGGTAGCTCTATTTTCAACTTTTTGAGGAACCTTCATGCTGTTTTTCCAGAGTGGCTGTACCAGCTTGCATTCCCACCAACAGTGTAGGAGGGTTCCCTTTTCTCCGCATCCTCGCCAACTTCTGTCGTTTCCTGACTTGTTAATTTTAGCCATTCTGACTGGCATGAGGTGGTATCTTACTCTGGTTTTGATTTGTATTTCCCTGATGCCGAGTGATGTTGAGGACTTTTTCACGTGTCTGTTGGCCCTCTTGGTCTTCTTTACAGAAATATCTGTTCATGTCTTTTGCCCATTTCTTGATTGGATTATTTGTTCTTTGGGTGTTGAGTTAGGTAAGTTTTTTACAGATTTTGGATACTAGCCCTTTATCTGATAAGAAGTTATTTCTTATATTTGCACTGATGTTGGTTGAATTGCTAAAAATACATCCAAAAGCATCTTTAAGTTAGGCTTTAGCATACATGTTGCTTCATACAAGCTCATTTCCCTTTATAACGATTTGGTTTTAGTGCTGAAATTGGTATTACTTTTGCGAGTTTTGGTCTTAGATCAGTTTCTGATTTTGTGTCAGTTTCATCTATAATATTCTCCTCTCCTTTCTTCGCATTTCTTCTGTGGAAGTATTTACAAATGACTATAACCCATAGCGAATATTTAAATGTTAAAAAACCACCAATGCACCAGTGAACATTGTTGAGTAGTATTCAAATTATGGAACACTCAGATTTCCTGGCACTAGACAGAATCCCAGATTCAAACGGCCAATTTAAGGACTTACCTTTGCCTACAAAGCTTGTTATTTCTTGGGTCACCACTCACTGGATTTCTATAAATTATGCCTCTAAGTTTATTTATACTTATTTTATTTACAACAATACTTGCTGTTAGCAGCAGAACCACGAACACACACTTGTAGCATGGTAGCAAAGAGAAATTGACATGGATACGTTCTCACTGTGTTCTCGAATAGGTAAATACCATCCCGATAGTACAGCCCAGTTTAACAGATTCTGTGCTAAAGACTAAAAGTACATCATGGTTTTGTTGACTGTGACAGTCTGAGTGGAACACAAGGTGGGAATGAGAGATTCAGAAGGAAATAAGATTGAATAGTGAGAACGGTGAGGGCTCTCAGGAAGGAGAGCTACAAGGCAAAACGGGCTTGTTTCTGTGCATGAGGAAAGGACCAGGAAAGCGAAAGCGGTGGGGGGGCGGTGCCAGCAAGGAGCCTGATGGACTTTGAAACATCTTCTGGGGGTGCCTGGGTGGCTCAGTGGGTTACGCCGCTGCCTTCGGCTCAGGTCATGGTCTCAGGGTCCTGGGATCGAGCCCTACATCGGGCTCTCTGCTCAGCAGGGAGCCTGCTTCCTCCTCTCTCTCTGCCTGCCTCTCTGCCTACTTGTGATCTCTGTCTGTCAATAAATAAAAAATATTAAAAGAAAAAAAAAGGGGGCGCCTGGGTGGCTCAGTGGGTTAAAGCCTCTGCCTTCGGCTTGGGTCATGGTCCCAGGGTCCTGGGATCGAGCCCCACATTGGGCTCTCTGCTCCGCGGGGAGCCTGCTTCCTCCTCTCTCTCTCTGCCTGCCTCTCTGCCTACTTGTGATCTCTGTCAATAAATAAAATCTTAAAAAAAAAAAAAAAGAAAAAAAAGAAATCTTCTGGTAGGATTTCATCAGCACTTACTTGGGTAACTTTCTCTGGTCACTGGGAAACCTGTGGGACTTTCTCCTCCAAGATGAATGGGGCCCAGACACTTGCTGCTTTCACTTGTTCCTGGGGTGGTGGCTGTGTGCGATCCACGCTGGCGGCTTCCGGGCACTCCAACTATGTTAATTTAGTGGGAAGCTCTCGCATTTATAGGTTTCACTCTTGGATCATGGTTTTCTATGCTCTCTATTTTGTTCCTTAAATAGGCCAGAAGTAAAGTCCCTTCCTTGGTAGAGTCCCTTACTTGCCATTTTATCCTAACTTGTACCCACAGTGCAAGGCTGAGCTCTTCTTACTCCCTCCGTGACTGGATGTGTCAAATCCCTTTTTTTGTCCAGGTTACTAGTTTCGTGTAGGAACTTCTCCTCTACCTGCCACGCTCATTCGAATGTGGTGGTTAAAGAGATCCACACGCTCACCATGAACTACGATGTAGCCCATGTAAAGAATGATGTGGGTGGGGCATCTGGGCGGCTCAGTCGGCTAAGTCGGCTATGTTGTCTGAGCCGCTGCCTTTGGCTCAAGCCTGCTTCTCCCTCTGACCCTTTCCACCACTCGTGCTCGCTCTCTTTATGACAAATAAATAAAATCTTAAAAAATATATATATATACACATTTAATCTTATCACAATATATAGGTTTACAATAATGATAAACGTGCGCTTATTACACTGCTTTTTCTAATAGCAAAACTGTGAAACCTTTAGTATACCCCTATCACAGAAAACTGGTACACTGTTTATTATCACGATCACTCATTATTATTATTACTATTTTTAAAAATTAATTAATTAATTAATTAATTTGATAGAGAGAGACACAGCAAGAAGGGGAACACAAGCAAGGGAAGTGGGAGAGGGAGAAACAGGCCTCCTGCTGAACCTGGAGCATGATGCGGAGCTCAATCCCAGGACCCTGGGATCATGCCCTGGGCCGAAGGCAGCTGCTTAACGACTGAGCCACCGAGGTGCCCCTATTACTATTTTTAAAGATTGTATTTTTTAAAGTAATCTCTACACCCAGCACGGGGCTCAGACTCACAACCCTGAGATCTAGAGTTGCATGTTCTCCGGACTGAGCCAGTGAGGCACCCCAACCACTCATTATTACTTAAAACATGTAAAGAAAGTGTTTCAAAAAATTACAGAATCCCTTATAATATCGAGAATCTCTGGGAATTTCTATTTCTTATTCTGGAATCCCAAAGATTGGCCGTAAGTTAATTTTTGAAGCTGGTCACTGGCACATAGCAGGTCATACTACTATTGTACCTGTTGTCACACACATGTTTAAATTTTTCCATAATGAGTAAAACGAAACTGGATCATCCCACATTCCTGCCCAAACTCCTTCAATGGCTTTCCAGTGCCCATAGAACAAAAGGCAACTATGGGATCATTCCTTTAAAGCTTGGATGGATTTCACCCTCCCACCTCTTCGGCCGCAGTGCATCTCATTCTCCCATTACTTTCCAGCAACACTTGCCTTCTCTCAAGTTCCTCAAACTCACCAGACACTTTTCCTGACTCAAGCCCATGCTGCTGAGAATAGTTTTCCTGTCATTTCCTGGGCAAACTCCTACTCATCTTTAAACGGGAGTTCCTCTTGGAGGCCTTTCTTAGACCAGCCTCCTTCCCCCTTCCCACCACCAAACCTAAATTAAAGATCTCACACAATTCTCTCCCAGTGCTTCCCACAGTTTGTAGTTACATTCATGCACCTAACCGGGTTCGTGATGATCACCCTCACTACATGGTAAAGGCAGACAGTGTGTCTTTTTCTCACCCATCTTTTGCCGGCCCCAAGCACAATGCTTGGTACAAAAGAGCCCCACAGTAAACACTAGTTTAAACGATCTCAGCTGTCAAGGGAGGTAGCTATTAGAGCAATTAGGAAATAAAGCAAAATTCTTCTTAGTGAATATATGACAGCTCTCAGTGATCACCAATTTTTTTGTATTGCTCACAAACCTATCCTAGAATCTCACCCAAGATCGACCCTGGGCTTGCTACTTGTTGTTTCTGGGGGCTACCTTTCTTCCTAGTAGCTCTCATTAGTAAATCTAAAAGTGATCCTCCAGGGTTGGCGATGGAAGGAGAGTAAGCATAGGAGATGTAAGAGACAGAGCAACCAATTGCAATTTGCCTAGAATTTCAAATCTGACCCTGGTCCCAAGATTTAGGGGTTATTTGTTTGTTTGTTCCGTATTACTGCACTTTATTGCTTTCCTTGTATCAAGATTTAGTTTTTGGTGCAAATGTAAGAGAGGACTTCACTACACTCTGTAGACATTAAAAAGACAGCAACAGGGGGCGCCTGGGTGGCTCAGTCAGTTAAGCATCTGACTCTTGACCTCTGCTCAGGTCTTCATCTCAGGGTTGTGAGTTCAAGCCACGTGTCGGGCTCCACACTCGGCATGGAGCCTATTTAAACAAACAAACAAACAAATAAATACAACGATGGAATATTATGAAAAACTTTATACCAATAAAAATGTAAGAACTTAGATGAAATACAGTCCTTGAAAGACACAAATGATCATAACTAACTCAAGAAGAAATGAAATACCTGAATAGTCCTAGGTCAATTAAATAAATTGGATTGGTAATGAAAAATGTCCCCTTGTCCCAGGATGGCTTCACTGTTAACAAAATATTAGCAAATTGAATTCAGCAATATGTAAAAAGGATAACACAGCATTCCCAAGTGGGTTTATCCTAGGAACGCGAGATTGGTTTAACATTTGAAAATCAATTAATGTAATTCATCATGGTAACAGAATAAAGGAGAAAAACCACATGATTATTTCAATAGATACAGAAAAGGTATTTGGCCAAATTCAAAACCAGTGTATAACAACAACAATGAAACTCTCACTAAGATTTCTGTTGTCCAAGATTCACCTTGTTTATAGCCTAACTTCCATGCTTTTCATGGTGTACCAAGGTTCTCCCCCACAACCAATCCTGAAAGAGTCAACACTCAACCTTAAACAAATATTTGAGCACCTGTAATGGGCTAGGCAATGTTCTAGGAGCTAAGGATATGGTTATGAACAGATGAAGTCTCTGCCTTGTAGAGTTTGTGTTCTTTGAAATAGGTGTGATTTCTGGGAGGACTCCTTCCTCTTTCCCCCTACCCATAATAAATCTGTATGTGTGTCTGTCTTCAAAACTTCTCTTTCCCATTTCTCCATAATTTCTCACAGATTGTAGAATAAATAATGACTATGCTACAGCTCTTTCAGTGCCCTAGGAGGTAGATTATCTGGGCAGTAGGGTCTTGGACTCCTTTAAAATACACATTTTAAAGGCTTATTTATTATCTTTCCCACATCTTGGACTTCGATTCACATTTAACTCTATTCTCCTTAGAAAAGCACTAAATAGGAGAGGCATGGTTTTCTCTCTGTCACTTGTAAATCCGGCACCATATGCCCAAATGCTAAATTAATAATTGTCTTCTTGCTCTAAACATTTTTTTAATGCCTTATGTAAATATGATTCACATACCATTTAAAGTGTTCCTCTATTTAAAGGGTATAATTTAGTGTTTTTAAACTATATGTACAAAGCCGTGAAATCATCACAACAATCTAATTTTAGAACATTTTTGTGCTGCCTTAAAGAAATCTCATAGCCATTCATAGTCAATCTTAAATACTTTTAAAGTGTCTTTATCACTGTCATTAGCTGATTTTCTCACGCCTCAGTCTAGCGCACCTCTCCTTCTCTAGGATCAGCCTGGTGCACACAGTCCCAAAGTCCCTATCTTTGAACTTGACCTCCTTCCATATTCTTCTCTCTGCCGTTAGGATTGTGGTGGGTGTTACCTCCACAATATCCTTCCCACCCTCTCCGCCTTGGGCAGCAGTGCGCACAGCTGGGACTCCAGCTCCTGCAGAGGGGAGCTACCGACTACGTTGCATTTGACGTCCTCCTTCCTTACTCTGTACTTTTCAGTTCATCGAGCCATTTTTTAAGATTTTATTTATTTATTTGACAGAGAGAGAGAGCACAAATAGGCAGAGAGGCAGGCAGAGGGAGAGGGAGAAGCAGGCTCTCCGCTGAGCAGGGAGCCCAATGCAGGGCTCAATCCCAGGACCCTGAGATCATGACCTGAGCCGAAGGCAGAAGCTTTACCAACTGAGCCACCCCAGCACCCAATTTCCTTTATTCTTTAAGCCAGTTTGAGTTGGATTTTTTTGTTAAACTGAAATGGGACCCTACTTAGGATTCACTTATTATTGCTTAACAGCTTTATTGAGATATAATTTACATATATATAATCCATCTATTTAAAGTATACACACAAATCAGTGGTTTTTCGTGTATTGACAGAGTTGTGCAACCATCACCAAAATCAATTTTAAAATATTCTCATCACAACACCTGAGTGGCTTAGTCGATTAAGTGGCTGCCTTCGGCTTGGGTTGTGATCCCAGGGCCCAGGGATCGAGTCCCGCATGGGGCTCCCTGCTCAGTGGAAAGCCTGCTTCTCCCTCTCCCTCTGCCTGCTGCTCCCCCTGCTTGTGCTCTCTGACTTTCCCTGTCAAATAAATAAATAAAATCTTTTTTTAAAAATACCTTTAAAAATATTTTCAATATAAAATAAAATTTAAAAAAATAAATATTTTCATCATCCCCAAAGGAAACCCTGTACCCATTAACAGTCAGTCAGTCTCCATTTCTCCTCATATTGGACTTCTGCCTTCTAGAACTGTAAGATACTAAATTTTTTTAAAATTTTTTTTTTTTATTTGACAGAGAGATCACAAGCAGGCAGAGAGGCAGGCAGAGAGAGAGGAGGAAGCAGGCTCTCCGAGAGAGCAGAGAGCCCGATGCGGAGCTCGATCCCAGGACTCCGAGATCATGACCTGAGCCGAAGGCAGCGGCTTAACCCACTGAGCCACCCAGGCGCCCCGATACTAAATTTTTTAAAATATATTTTGTTTTTAAATAATCTCTACAACCAATGTGGGGCTCAAACTCACAACTCCGAGATCAAGAGTCACACGCTCCACTGACTGAGCCAGCCAGGTGCCACAATAAACTGGTATTGTTTTAAGCCACTAAGTTTGTGGTAATTTAATTATGGCAGCAATAAGAAATGAATAAACGAGTGCTTATTAGACATTTGTATATCTTCTTTGGAGAAATATTTATTCGAAATGTCCATTTATCAATTGGCTTATTAATCTTTTCATTGTTGAGTTGGAAGAGTTCTTAATATAATCTGGGTACAAGTCTCTCTTTTTAAAAATTTTTTTAAGATTTGATTAATTTGAGAGAGAGAGCAAGAGCGAGCACGAGCAGGGGAAGGAGCAGAGGGAGAGGGAGAAGCAGACTTCTGGCTGACAGACATGGGGCTCGATCCCAGGACTCTGGGAGCATGACCTGAGCCAAAGGTAGACATTTAACCGACTGAGACACCCAGGCACCCCTGGCTAAAACTCTCTTATCAGATACGTGATTTGTAAATATTTCCCCACATTCTGTAGGTTGTCTTCACTTTCTTGGTCATGTTCTTTGAAGCACAAAAATATTTAATTTTGATGAAGTCCAATTTATCCATTTTTCTTTTGTTGTTTGTGCTTTTGGTGTCATATTTAAGAAGGCTTTGTCTAACCTAAGGTCACGAAGATGTGCTCCTATGTTTCTTCTAAGGATTTTGTAGTTTTATCTTTCATAATTAGATCCATGATCCCATTTAGTCAATTTTTTAGAAAGATTTTATTTATTCATTTGACAGACAGAGATCACAAGTAGGCAGAGAGTGGTGCAGGGAGCAGGTTCCCTGCTGAGCAGAGAGCTCCATGCAGGGCTCTATCCTAGGACCCTGGGATCATGACCTGAACTGAAGGCAGAGGCTTAATCCACTGAGCCACCCAGGTGCCCCCCCCCCCTTTAGTCAATTTTGTGCATGGTATGAGGAAGGGGTTTGGCTTCATTCTTTTGCAAGTGGATATCCACCTCACCCAGCTCCATTTATTGAAAAGACCAATCCCTCCCCCACAACTTTGAATTGTCTTAGCGCCCTTGCTGAAAATCAATAGACCATAAATGTAACAATTTATTTTGGGACTCTCCAATCTCTTCTACCAGTACGTTTGTTCTCACGCTAGTACTGCATGTCTTGACTTCTGTAGCCCCTTATTATTTTTGAATAATGTTTTTATTATAAAGACAACATATTATCATTATAGAACATTAGAGGAAAAGGGGAAGAAGAAGGAAAAATTGCCAACGATTCCAATACGGCAAGATAACCTTGTTAATGAGTTAGTATATTTTATCCCTTCCTTGTTTCTATATTTTTGGATTTTATTTTTTAACACACTGAGATTATAATGTATATACAATATAGTATTTTGCTCTTTTTACTTAACATTGCAATAGAAGCATTTCCCCGTGTTACTAGAAACTTTACAAAACGTCTTTTCCAATGGCTTGCATTAATGTTCTGCTGTGGGAATACACTGAAATTTATTTAACCAATCTCTTCTTTTTTGACATCTAAGTTGTTTCCATTTTGAGACTTATAAAAAACACTGCATCTTTGTGAATAAATTTTTGTATCTATTTTGGATGATATTCTTGGGATAATTAAACAGGAACAAAATTGATACACATCACCGATGGTTCCTCTGAGTGTAGCATCAGTCTATCTCCAGCAGAGCAAAGGATGAGACCTCCCCCCCGCCCTGCCCCGCATTCATTGTTTGCCAGCTCTGGATATTCATCTTCTTTTTTTCTTTTCTTTTTTTAACTTTGCAAGTTTGATAGATAAAAAATGGGTAACTGGTTTTTAAAATTTGCATTTCTTTTGTTATTAGTGAACTTGAACATTTTCCCACGTGTCTTTTAGTCCTGTATATTTCCTCTTTTGTGAACCGTTCAAGTTCATTTATTTTTCAGTGGGGTTCTTGACGAATTCTGACTGATTACTCTGGATTCTGGCTTTCCTATCAGTAACCAACTCTTAACACACCTGGGTTGTTTGTTCAGAACATCCAGAAAGGGGCTTTCTGAATAAAGAGAATATTAAAGAATATATAGATATCTGGAAAGGGGCTCTTCTTCGGAAAGTGGAAGGCTCAAGAAAGGGGATCAGAGTAAAAATACCCCATTTCTGAAAGGGATATTAGCCATCTCGGATCAGCTCTAATAGCCAGAAAAGTTGACAAATGTAGCCCTAAGCAAATCACTAAGGTATTGAGAATTTTCAACTTAAAAATCTCCAAGTTTAAGGGACACCTGGCCCGCTCCATCAGTGGATCATATGGCTCTTGATTTTGGGGTCGTGAGCTCAAGCCCCGCGTTGGGTGTAGAGATTGCTTAAATAAATAAACTTTTAAAAATCTCCAAGTTTAAGTTCCCAGTGTGTTACATATAACTTTGAACTTAAGCTTCTCAGGGCTGTGATAAAGATCTAAGTGGTCTTATATGGGAACAGACCTTCAAGGGGGTAGGATAGGGACATAGCAAAAGTGATGGGAAGCCATTATCTATTTACGCCCAACACAGGAAGATAAAGTCTAAACTTAAGCTGCCTTAGGACAGCTGTGGGGTAGTATCAAGGAATAGCCAACTGTCAGAGGTGGGAGTCTGAGCAACAGATGATTGTAAAAAAATCAGTACACACCTCTTTGGTTACTTTGTAGGAGGAATTTGATAATGTCTTGATAATTCTTTGTCTGTAATAGGCATGTCCCAATAGAGAACGAGATGGGCTAACTGATGTGAATTCCAGCTGGCACAGAAGGTGACATAAGGTGCAAATGTCTGATCTCATAGGGCCATGACATCATCACATCTTCTAGACATTTCTGAATTAGACAAGCCCATTAACATGCAGGGATTCTGGGTAGGAGTGGGAATCCCACAGAAGTCACACTACAAGGATGAAGCTATGTGGGGGAATACCAGACCGGAACCTGACATTTCATATTGCATCCTTGGCAGGACCTTTTCAAAGAAACAAGAACCGAAATGTAGCTTGAACTGGCATGCAAAGCAGGCCGCTATTTCAGTCTGAATCATGAGCCGGGGCCACAGCGGGCCATCTGAAACTGAGTGGCAAAAGCAAACTGAACACCAAGGCATGAATGCATATAATAAAGATTTAAAGCTGTCCAGGCAACTGGACAGTTCCAAGCATTAGCTAGGCTGGGAATCGGGCCAGAAAGCAGAATTTTATAGCATTTTCTTCCTGGCTAGAGCCATGCCAACAGTGATATTCTAGCCCTCCCTCTCCACCCCCGCCCTGGGATTCTTGCTGTCCCCTGGACCGTCCCAGGACCTGAGGACCACAGGTCTCTTAGGCCGCTTCCGGTATACTGCAATGTTGTCATGTCACCTGCCACTCTGCTCCTCCCCCGTCCTACAGCCCCTCCCCTCTGCAGCCCTGCCAAGCTGCGAAGGAGCTGGCATCGCCCAGACCCAGAGGGCAAAAGTGTGGCTGAGGTGGCCAGCCACGTCATCTGTAACCCAGAGTGCTTATGTTCTCTGCAGTCCTGTCATGCAAGGACCTGCCAATGATCCTCAAGTCTGTTCTGCTTTCTTTGGCCTTCCAGAAGTGAATAGCTGTCTTGAAAACAGAGTAAAGAAAGCTCTGATGGGAAAATATTTTCAGGCTTCCTTCTCCCCTGCTTTTTTTTTTTTTTTTTTTTTTTTTTTTTTGGTGCTAGGTCATCTTCCTCCCTTCCATCATACTCTTGTGTATCTCCCTTCTGGAAAGCCTTTCTGAACCCCAAGACCCACTCCTTCGGGCTCTGGTTCGTCTCTGGCGATCACAGATCGCCAAACAAGAGTTTTCATTTAGGACCCAGTCCGGGTTTCTCCTAACCAGAGAAACTGAAGGAGTGTTTAGAGAAAGTAAATAGAGTTTACTATTAGCTTAAGTCACACTCAGCTCTTCCTGTGCGTAGCAGGCACCGAATGTGTTTAACTTAATTGAAATCACATGCAAAACACCACTGCCCTTGAGAGCTAAGGCAACTTTAATTTTTAAATGTCCATGCACAGATAATGATTAAAATCTGAGGATCTTGATTTAGACAGACATAAGTGAAATCTAGGCTTTACCACTTACGAATTGTAACCAAGGCCAAGTCACTGCGTTTCTCTGAACTGCCTTATTTTCTAAAAGGAAGACATGAATAACGTGCCCATAGGGCTTTCAAGAAGATTAAATGTGATCCTCTATGTAAATGAGCCCCTTGTTCATGCTCATGGACAGTTAAGTGATAGCAGCTTCATTCTGTGCAGGCATATCCTCAATGAGCCTCTGCTTTTTAACCTTGAGCTCTATGAGGGTGGGGCCAGGATGTACCCCCTGAGGCAGTGTAGTTGTCCAGCTGACTGATCCTACATGCATCATCCCAAGAGAGCTCAAAGGCAGTCTCATGGTATTTGGGACAGACTTGGGAGAAGGGCCTGAATGGTTGTATTTGAGACAGAGAATGAGTATCTGCATAATGAACCAAGTCCACTACATCACGCCATGTTGCCTAGTTGTGAAGTTTTAGGAAACTTGTTCATTTGTTTGTTTATTCCCACTAACATTTATTGAACCTCTATTATGTCTGAAGCTCCAGTGTTGAAAGACACACAAGGTCTCTTACCACCTAAGCTTACAGCTTAATGATTTAATCTAAAAGAAATAAGGAGGCAATTTAATTAGTATTCATTGAAAAACCATTCGACTCAGCTATGTAAAGGAACACTGTGTTCTATTAAGCAGAACCAGAACCTCCAAAGCTTAGCTCTTGGAAGACAGTATCTGGAGAGGAAGAATTGGCTGACCAGAGTCCTGGTCTGTCCCAGGTTCCCTTCCCCTCAGGGCTCCTCTCTTCACTGTTCCCTCGCTAATCCTTTAGTCCAAACGTAGATTTTAAAACGCTTGTTTGTAGATGAAACGGGTTGGAATCCTCCACTAAAGATTTTACTGCGTAATAAGGGAGAACTGAAGGATATCATTGGAAGCGATGGGAAGCAATGGTATGACTTGGGAAACTGACCATACCTACTAGAGCTGATCATAATCATATGAGCATGTGATGACCTCACGAAGCTGTTCCCAGGAACACACCCAGTGGGCAGTTTTTTGGGTATGTCTGCTCTCTAAAACCATATGCTAGGGTGTTAATAACAGAACTATCTATAATAGCCAAATAACAGAAACAACCTAAATGGCCATGAGCAATGAAATTGACAGGTTAGAGTATCCTCGCACAATGGAATTCTTCTTACACAGCACAAAAATGGGCAAAGCACAACCTTATGCAACAAATGGGTGGACCTCAGCAACACACTGTTACATGAGGAAATCCAGATGCAGAAGGGGGTACACGGTGTGGTTCCAATCATCAAAAGCCCCCCAAATAGGCAACACTAATCGATGGTGTTTGAAGTCAAGATAATAACTGTCTTTGGGGCTAATGGCTAGAAGGTGCACAAGGACTCCAGGGGCACTGGTGATATTCTATTTCTTCGCTTTGGATGTTGGTTACACGAATTCATCAAGATACACACTTACGATGTGTGTACTATTCTGTATGTACACTGTACTTCAACAAAATGTTTTTTAGAGAACAGTATAGAAGGCTCTGCCCTCCTGATTGCCCTATCGCTAACTCACTCAGGAGCTTGGTTTGAATCCGCTATAGCCCACTCTCGGACTGGACAAGTGCCTAAGCCTTTTGCATGTGTTCCTGATTTCCCAAGCCTTTGAACACTAGTTGGGAGCAGATGTGGCCTTATTTCCCACCACAGACGAGCTAAAGTCTAGACAGTCTTGTCCCCTTGGTGGCTTAGCTTACCATTTCCCTGGACCATTTCCCTGGGTCTCCCAGCCAGTTCCTGAGTCCCAGCTGAAAGATATTCCAGACCCCAGAAAATTGGAAGGACTATGGTAAATTATTCAGTGAACAGACAGATTTTTTTGGGTGAGATCCCAGCCTCTATATTTAAGAGTGGCCATGCCCCCAATATAAACCCAATAATAAAATAATACTTTAAAAAAACAGGGCACCTGGGTGGCTCAGTTGGTTAAGTATCTGTCTTTGGCTCAAGTCATGATCCTAGGGTCCTAGGATCGAGTCCCACATCGGTCTCCCTACTCAGTGGGGATCCTGCTTCTCCTTCTCCCTCTGTCCCTCCGCGCAGCATTGTGCACGCACGTGCTCGCTCTCTCTCTCTCTCTCATTCTCTCAAATAAATAAATCTTTTTTTAAAAGAAATATTAAAAGATGTTCTTCAGCTTTTAAAAAATAAATAATACTTTAACAAAAGAATAATTATTCTGTTCATTCCAAAGTCCCCCCACCCCTTAGAATATAAGCTGCACGAGAGCAGGGATTTAGTTTTATTCACTGCTTTTTTTAATTTTATTCACAGCTGCTGTAGTCCCAGCACCTAGAACAGTCCCTGGCACATAACAGGCACTCAATAAATATTTCTTGAATGAAATAACTGTTTATAAAGAAAAGCAGCATAGCACAGAGGATACGAGTGTGTGTTCTAGAATGAGATTGCTGAGGTTCAAATCCCAGCTCCGCTGCTTACTAGCTAGGAGATGTTGGGCAAACTATTTAATCTTTCCAGGCCTCAGTTTCCTCATTTGTAAAATGGAAATAATGCTAGTATCTTCCTCTTAGGGTTACTGTGAAGTTTAAAGAACACATGTAAAGATAATGTATGGGATGGTTTGGTGGACATTATGCTGGAAGTGGGCTTGTCTTATCTACACAGGAAAATTGAAGTCTTCTGACTATCTGTGTGACATACAGTAGAATAAGTAATAAAAAGAAACATTTTTTCATGTGTCTGTTGGCCATTTGTATACTTCTTTGGAGAAGTGTCTGTTCATGTCTTCTGCCCATATTTTGATGTGATTATCTGTTTTGTGTGTGTTGAGTTTGAGGAGTTACTTATAGATCTTAAATATCACCCCTTTGTCTGTAGTGGCATTTGCGAATATCTTGTCGCATTCCATGGGTTGCCTCTTTGTTTTGTTGACTGTTTCCTTTGCTGTGCAGAAGCTTGCGATCTTGATGAAGTCCCAAAAGTTCATTATTGATTTTGTTTTCTTTGCCTTTGGAGACATGTCTTGAAAGAAGTTGCTGTGGCCGATGTCGAAGAGATTACTGCCTATGTTCTCCTCTAGGATTTTGATAGATTCCTGCCTCACATTGAGGTCTTTTATGCGTTTTGAGTTTATTTTTGTGTATGGTGTAAAAGAATGGTCGAGTTTCTTTTTTTTTTTTTTTAAAGATTTTATTTATTTATTTGACAGACAGAGATCACAAATAGGCAGAAAGACAGGCAGAGAGAGAGGAAGGGAAGCAGGCTCCCCGCTGAGCAGAGAGCCCAACATGGGGATTGATCCCAGGACCCCGGGATCATGACCCGAGCCGAAGGCAGAGGCATTAACCCACTGAGCCACCCAGGAGCCCCGGAATGGTCAAGTTTCATTCTTCTACACGTAGCTGTCCAATTTTCCCACACCATTTATTGAAGAGGCTGTCTTTTTTCCACTGTATATTTTTTCCTGCTTTGTCAAAGATTAAATTAGGAGTGGAGGAGATTATGCTGAGTGAAATAAGTCAAGCAGAGAGAGTCAATTATCATACAGTTTCACTTATTTGTGGAGCATAAGGAATAACATGGAGGACATTAAGAGATGGAGAGAAGTGAGTTGGGGGAAATCAGAGGGGAAGATAAACCATGAGAGACTGTGGACTCTCAGAAACAAACTGAGGGTTTTGGAGGGGACAAGTGTGGGGGTTTGGGTGAGCCTGGTGATGGGTATTAAGGAGGGCACATATTGCATGGAGCACTGAGTGGGGTGCATAAACAACGAATCTTGGAACACTGGGAAAAAAAAGTTAAAGCTGAAACTGTTATGAAAAAAGAAACATTTTTTAAAAAGATTTTATTTATTTATTTATTTGAGAGAGAGAGAGAGAGACACTGAGAGTATGAGCAGGAGGAGGGGCAGAGAGGAAAGAAGCAGACTCCTTGCGGAGCAGGGAGCCCCACGTAGGGCTTGATTCCAGGACCTTGGGATCATGACCTGAGCTGAAAGCAGATGCTCAACCGACTGAGCCACCCAGGCACCCCATAAAAAGAAACATTAATAAAAACAAAATAAATTAAATGAAGAAAACTTTAAAAATTATTTTTTCAGGACGCCTGGGTGGCTCAGTTGGTTAAGCAGCTGCCTTCGGCTCAGGTCATGATCCCAGCGTCCTGGGATCGAGTCCCACATCGGGCTCCTTGTTCTGTGGGGAGCCTGCTTCTCCCTCTGCCTCTGCCTGCCACTCTGTCTGCCTATGCTTGTTCTCTCTCTCTCTTTCTGACAAATAAATAAATAAAATCTTTAAAAAATTTATTTTTTCAATATTTTGTTTTTAAGTAATCTCTACACCAAATGTGGGGCTTGAACTCATGACCCTGAGATCAAGACTCGCATACTCCACTATCTGAGCCAAACAGGTACCCTGAAAACTTTTTAAATTATTAGAATTCAAGATCTCAGAAAGATATTTTATAGGTATAGACAAGCTTATTCTAAAATCATATGAAAAGGCAAAGGAGTGAGAATAGCTAAAACAATTCTGAAAAGGAAGATCAAGTGGGAGGAATCACTCTGTGTCATGTTAAAGCTAACAGTGTAGCTACGGACTCACTTCAGAGCCTCAGTAATTCACACAGTGTGGACTGATAGACACATAGGTCAATGGAACAGATCCGGGTGCCCAGGAGAGACTCCCATAAATAGGTCCTTTGGCATTTTCACAAAGAGACAAGAGCAATTCAAAGGAAGAATGATGGTCTTTTCAACAAATGGCACTGGAGAAATTAGACATCCATATGCAAAAAACTTGACCTAAAGCTCACATCATATACAAAAATTAACTCAAAACGGATCATGAATTTCTATGTAAAATGTGAGAAAAGTCAACTGCTGAGTGATGCCATTTGCATGACATTCTCAAAATGACAAAACTATAGAGATGGAGAAGTGATCAGCGGGTGGTAGAGAACAGACACTGTGTGTGTGTGTGTGTGTGTGTGTGTGTCTCACAGATGTAAAGGGATAGGGGCACCTGGGTGGCTCAGTCGGTTAAGCTTCTGACTTTTGATTTTGGGTTAAGTCATGATCTCAGGGTCATGGGATTGAGCCCCTCACTGGACTCCGCATTCACAAGTGTGGAGTCTGCTTGAGATTCTCTCTCTCCCTTTCCCACTGCCCCCCCATGCACCTCTCTCTCTTTCTGAAATTAATTAATTAATTAAAAATGTAAAGGGGGCGCCTGGGTGGCTCAGTGGGTTAAAGCCTCTACCTTCAGCTCAGGTCATGAGTCCTGGGATTGAGCCCCACGTCAGGCTCTCTGCTCAGCAGGGAGCCTGTTTCCCTCTCTCTCTGCCTGCCTCTCTGCCTGCCTCTCTGCCTAGTTGTGATCTCTGTCTGTCAAATAAATAAAATCTTTAAAAATGTAAAGGGCTAGCACAAGGACATTCTGTGGTGACTAAACAGTTCTTGATCCTGATTGTGGTCATGGTTCCACAAATCTGTTCACGATTTAAAATTGCATGGGGCGCCTGGGTGGCTCGGTGGGTTGAGGCCTCTGCCTTCGTCTC
This sequence comes from Lutra lutra, assembly GCF_902655055.1. Taxonomy (NCBI): domain Eukaryota; kingdom Metazoa; phylum Chordata; class Mammalia; order Carnivora; family Mustelidae; genus Lutra; species Lutra lutra. Next base: position 14,901,354 of record NC_062287.1, on the reverse strand, counting down.
GGGTCGTGGTCTCGGGGTCCTGGGATCGAGTCCCGCGTCGGGCTCTCTGCTCGGCGGGGAGCCTGCTTCCTCCTCTCTCTGCCTGCCTCTCTGCCTACTTGTGATCTGTCTCTGTCAAAGAAATAAATAAAATTTAAAAAAAAATTTAAAATTGCATGGGACCTCGCACACACAGATGAATGAATACAAAAAATGGCAAAACCTGAATAAGGTCTGTAGTCTAGTTAGCAACACTGTTCCAATGTCAATGTCCTCGCATTCATATTGCATTCAGTTATATAAGATGTTACCTTTAGGGGAGGTTGGGTGAAGGGCAGATAGGACTCTGTGTACTGCTGTTTCAGTGCTCTGTGGTGTAACTATTTCAAAATAAGCAGTTTAAAAAATGTATAACATTTCTCATAGCACTTGATACACAGTAAGTGCTCAAGAAACGTAACCATTGTTCTTTTTTTTTTTTTTAAAGATTTTATTTATTTGACAGAGAGAGATCACAAGTAGGCAGAGAGACAGGCAGAGAGAGAGGAGGAAGCAGGCTCCCTGCCAAGCAGAGAGCCCGATGTGGGGCTCAATCCCAGGACCCTGGGATCACGACCTGAGCCGAAAGCAGAGGCTTTAACCCACTGAGCCACTCAGGTGCCCCCATTGTTCTTTTTTAAATTGTCTCTACAATTACTAGAACAGGAAAATGACTCATTTATACTCTTCACCTGGCATAGAGTAAACAATCAATAGGTGTTGAATGGATGGAGGAATGATAGGTTCAGGGAAAAGATGTAGGAGTGAGGGTTTTAAAAACTGGGTCATACAGAAGGCAGCCTTGTGGGCCTTCTGTTCTAATGGAGGAAGCGGACATGTAAGCAGCTAAACGTAAGGCCTGGGAGAAGTGGTGGCTTTGAGCTGAGGCTTTGAGGTTAAGTAGGTGGAATGGAGAAGGATAAAGAATGTCATGGGAAATGAGAATATTAAGATACAGTGAGGAAGGTTCAAGATGTGTTTAAAGAGTTCGGTCCCTTGTTAGGTAACAGAGTGTCGTTAAAATTGTGTGTAAATTTTACGTAAAATTTTACCACTCTGGTGGCCAGTAAGAAGGATGGATGGTCATGGAGAGAGTGTAGGCCAAGGGAAAGTATCCAGTCTGCAATGAGATTAGCAATTTAAATCTGCGTTGACAGAGATGTATTTGTATTAACATGTCAGCAGTAATGTCGCTGTGACCAAATTTTCTCTAGTCTGGATAAACTTTTTAGGGGAGGCAGATCCTCACCTGTTACAAAAAGGAAATTGAAAAGATGAAGAAGGGTGTTTCAGGCATTTCCACTTTGCATTTTATCTATTTTCCAGAACCCAAGACTGGGTAGAAATAAAGTCACAATACAGTGTAGCCCCTTCTTTCAGAAATAGCTCTTAATGTGCCCAGACAGAAAGACATTTTGTGGGGGTGGGGAGAGGGTAGGGTGGGGGGGGATTCACAACATTAAAACTAGAAACAAGTGATTTCTATAAAGGTAATTTAAAGAAACTCTGTAACCAGCCCTCCTAAAGTCCAGTTAAGGATATTATAATTCAGAGATTTTCACTTCCTTTATTTCTCCACCTGGCCTATTTCCTGTTTCTAAGGTACTTTGGTTGCCATGGAGACATAAACAAATACAACTAGTTTCCTCTAGTTGGGCTGCTGAATTCACCCTGGGCTCTACCTCTCTGTTTTCTCTCATGGCCACTCCACTACACCGCAGTTAGCCATTGCCTTTGCCACTAACCCGTCTCCTCCCCACACCTCCAACTTTCTCTCCCAATTGCTCTCTCTTCCTGGTGTGGTAACACACTCGAATGTGTGCATAACTATGGATATTGGCTTCCCAATTTATAAATTCTGTTTGCAACCTTACCTCTCACCGGTGGGATTGACTCCTGCAAAACCCTTTTTTTTTTTTTTTTTTTAGTTATATTGATTGAGCAATGTATCAATAGATGATAGATAGATATTGGTATATACTGGTCCAATATATATTGATTGTAATTAGGAATACCTTGAGTATTGATGTTTTGTTTTCTATTAAATAGCTATATAAGGAAATAGTAATAAATTTTTATGAGTAGGAATGTAAGTGGCCCAGAGCATGAAGGAAGTAGTAAGATATATACAAGTTGGTACAAAATAATGATTCAGAGCAATAATGATCCATAAAATTAAGAATTAGGTTACTTTGGGGGTGCCTGGGTGGCTCACTGGGTTAAAGCCTCTGCCTTCGGCTCGGGTCATGATCCCAGGGTGCTGGGATGGAGATCCAAATAGGGCTCTCTGCTTAGCAGGGAGCCTGCTTCCTCCTCTCTCTCTGCCTGCCTCTCTGCCTACTTGTGATCTCTGTCTGTCAAATAAATAAATAAAATCTTAAAAAAAGAAAAAGGATTAGGTTACCTTGGGGATGCCTGGGTGGCTCAGTCAGTTAAGCCCCAGCTCTTGGTTTCAGTTCAGGGTAATCTTAGAGTTGTGCGATCCAGCCCCGAGTTGACTCCCTCATCAAGTCCCATGTTGGGTTCCACACTCCGCCCAGAGTCTGCTTAAGACTCTTTCCCTCTCCCACTGCCTGCCCCACCCCAGCCCTAAAATAAATAAATCTTAAAAAAAAAATAATTAGGTTACTCTGCAACCCAAACACAAAGGGTATAGATTGAGGGGAACAGTTATAATCTGGAAAGCTATAAACGAACTCTGTATTAGCCATTTCCTTCTCTTTCCTTCTTCTTCTCACTCTTCAACCTAATATGGTCATAAATTGGGACAACAGGTGATCACATACACTGGGACATTCCTATTAGGGTGCCCTAGAGATCAGCTGGGGAGGAGATTTCCATCTCTGAATGGAAGCTCCTGGAATGTCCTGAAGCAACAAGAAGATCTAACGTCAGAGCCGTTTGTGAGATGGGAAAATGGGTAAACATTTCATCAACTGGGATAAGCACTATCAGCACGAAAATCCATGTGTTAAGCACCTGCTTCTGCCTTGTGCTGCCAAAAGCAAGTTCCACCAACAGATCCCCTACTAATGATGAAACTACACAAGAGATCTCAGAAGATTAAGCAGAGACCTGCAGTGAGAGGTGTTTACATCCTATATGTAGGTAGAGTGAGTTTATTTTTAGGGTAGCAAGTTCTGGCCAAATGAGCTTAACATGAAAACATGAGTATTACCCTACTTCAAAAGACCCACCCGATTTCATGTTCTGTGTTTGAGATTGGAACCAAAAACTTAATTATTATGTAGAGCTTTCATACAAATGACTAGTTTAGTTCTCATTGTATGCTGTTTTGTAATAAATCTACACTGTCTTCCCTACTAGATTGACTTTTTGCCGGGACAGAATTTCTGTTAAGTCACCAGCTATCTGGGAACTTTGAGAAAAGTCATATTGGAAAAACACGTTAAACACTTAGGCAAGCACTAACTTTTTTAAGCATATAAAATTTTTCTAAACTAGTAACAACAGGGTATAATGAAGTTCATAAAGCTATTTGTACACTCAATGTCTCAGAATGCTGCACTACTGAAGGTTTTATGTAAGATTTTTACAGTCTTTCCTGTTATCTTCTGTCTTATCAGCTCCCACTTCTCTTTGGTCTTAGGCTAGAGTTGCTTAGCACAGACCCTCCTCCCTTCCAATGGTTTCTTTCTTTCTTTTTAAAATATTTTATTTATTTATTTGACAGACAGAGATCACAAGTAGGCAGAGAAGCAGGCAGAGAGAGAGAGGAGGAAGAAGGCTCCCTGCTGAGCAGTGAGCCCGATGCGGGGTTCTATCCCAGGACCCTGGGATCATGACCTGAGCCGAAGGCAGAGGGTTAAACACTGAGGCACTCAGGCACCCCCCTTCCAACAGTTTCTGATTTGGCTATGGGCAGATGATAAGTGTTACTTACATTTGTACCATACTTCACCAATTATAAAGTGTTCATCTGACCTTTGCACCTGACATCATGGCCTGTCAGTCATAGCCCGAGGCCTGGCCTGACCAACCAGAATATTCCATCTCCCTCCACCAATGACTGGTTTTGGGGAATGGCCACATGACCCAAACTGGGCCTATCAGTATCTGTCCTGGGACTTTTGCCAGAGTGCTCAGGAATGCAGTTCTTCTGAGGGTTAGCTTAACATTATTAAAAAAAAAAAAAAAAAAAAAGATGAACCTGGAGCTGCCCAAGGCCATCTCACTGCCCCATGGAAAGGGTCTAACATACAGGAAAAGCGTTGAGAGATTAGGAGAGACAGACCTGAAGATGTCATTTGAATATCTGAATCCTGGACTTGACAGCTTGCATGGGCTCCCACACCCATCCCAGCACATGTATCAACTCTTTGTTTATAATTTTGCTGTGTTTAAACTAATTTCAGGGGGCGCCTGGCTGCCTTAGTCAATGAGGCGTGTGACTCTTGATCTCAGGGTTGTGAGTTTGAGCCCTATGTTGAGTATAAACATTATTTTAAAACAAAAACAAAAAACTAGTTTCAGTTGAAATTCTGTCACTTATACCCAAAAGAGCTCTGTCCAATACAAAGTTCACATCAGTACTTTGAGATAATAGGAATATATCAGTGAGTTTTAAGGTTGAGAAACGAATTACTTACTACATAAGCAAATATACTTCATTGTATATAAGAAAAGAACTTCCACCCAGATCTTGTGTTTCTTAATCTCGAGCTTAGTGGGCTATAATCCATTGCTTTTCAAATAACCAAAAGTGTTAAAATTGCATGTAAAGCAAGAGAAAGTGTGCTTTGAGAGAGGGCCCACAGGTAAAGCATCACAAAGTCTAAATATTCAATGCTTCATGAGCACTTGGAGGACAGATTTGCTGAGGTCAATCTTCACCCTCTGCAGCTCACCACATGCCAGAAACTTCCAACAGTCAGTGAAAGAGTCTAGCCGGTAAGGCCCCCAACACTGCCTGGGAGACAGATTTTCTAAAACAAAGGCCTTCAAAACAAGTCTTCAAATGAGTTTCCATTTGAACATTTTGTTCCCAGTGGGTAAAGGTTTCTTCTTATGTCCTCTTGTGCTTCCTTCCTTCCTTCTTTCCTTCCTTCCTTCTTTCTTTTTTTTCTACAAAAAACAAAAATAGTAGTGTCTTGCTTCCTCTACCTCACTTTACTTCCTCATTTTGTACTCTTTTAGTTGATTCCTTTCTATTTTCCAGCAGGTCGTGAAAACACAGTTATACTGCTACTTACTAACTTTTCTGTTTCAGATACTATCTATTGGCTTCTCTGTTAGGGAAGATGAACATGTATCTCTCCTTCCCATGCATCATCACCACAACCACACCTTCACCTGTCGCACCTCCCTTGCCCTAGTTTGGGTTGTTTAGTCTTATGAAGGTCATTAAGTCCTTAAGACTATGTAAATGCCAGTCACAACTGAGTCATAGTGCGCTTGTGTACTGTGATTGCTTCTCCTTTCTTGGAGAACTTTTAGCTTCCCCAAAGTTAATACTTATCCTTTTTGTTTGTTTGAATGCTTTGTTTTCTATGCACTGATTAATTCAGTCCCCAACTCCCCTCCAACTATGAAATCCTCACTCAATGTACTAGGCGCTCTGGGTGTCCTCGTGGTTTCATTCTAGAGACATCTCTCCAGAAAGAGCCTGCCCCACTCCGGCCTGGCCTGGCTGTTCTGGCCCTGATGCACAGCTGTCTTCTGAGGACCTCCCCTCAACTTCTCACCAAGATTCCCTCCCCCCACCTTTCTCTGTGTTGCATTGTCTCATCTTGTGTTTTTCTTCATATCCAGTGAAACATGTCCCTCAGTAGCTTCCTGACAAAGTGTAGTTAGGAAATAAATTTTTGGAGAACTTGCATGCTCGAAAATGTCTTTATTTTCTTTTTGTTGTTGTTGTTGTTTAAGATTTTTTTCTCCTCTACACCCAACATGGAGCTCGAACTCACACCTCAAGATCAAGAGTACTACGCTCTACTGACTGAGCCAGCCAGGTGCCCCGAAAATGTCTTTGCTTTCATACTTCATTGACAGCTTGGCTATATTTGGGATTCTAGGTGGTAAGAAATTCTCCATCCGAATCTTAAAGATGTCCCTTCTGGTCGTCTTCCAGTGTGGCTCTAATAGATCTAAAATCATTTTGAGGGGCACCTGGGTGGCTCAATGAGTTAAGCCTCTGCCTTCTGCTCAGGTCATGATCTCAGGGTCCTGGGATCGAGTCCCACATTGGGGGGGGGGGGGGCTCTGCTCAGCAGGGAGCCTGCTTCCCCTCTCTCTCTACCTACTTGTGATCTCCCTCTCTCTCTGTCAAATAAAAAAAAAATCTTAAAATCATTTTGATTCTTAAGCTTCTCTATGTAGCCTATTTTATTTTAAATGTATTTTATTTTATTTAAATTTAAATAATTAACATATAATGTATTAGTAGTTTCAGAGGTAGGGTTCAGTAATTCATCAGTCTTATGTAACACCCAGTGCTCATTACATCGCGTGCCCTCCTTAATGCCCTTCACCCAGTTACCCCATCCCCCCACCACCCCTCCCCTCCCACAAACCTCACTTTGTTGCCTAGAGTTAAGAGTCTCTTATGGTTTGTCTCCCTCTCCAATTTTTCTGGTTTTATTTTTCCCTCCCTGCCCCTGTGCTCCTCTGTTTCGTTTCTTAAATTCCTATGTAGCCTATTTTAGATTAGTTTTTTTTTTCTTTCCTTGCCGATGCACCTTCTCTGTAGGTCTGTTTTCATTCACTGTGTTGGCCCTAGATGGGATGTTTCAATCCTGAAATTCACATCGCTTAATTCTAGGTAATGTTCTTAAGTATTCCTTTGGGGATTTTCTCCCCTCTGATTTTTCTGTTCTCTTTTTCTTGAGTACCTTTTATTTACTGCTGGATCTCCTGGTCTCATCTAATTATCTTAGGGCTTATTTTGTTTTGTTTTGTTTTGTTTTATTTTTCCCCTCTATTTTCTATCTTTGTCTTCTCCATAAGAGTTCTTCAATGTTATCTTGCAGACTTTCTCTTGAATATTTTTTTTCAAGGTCTCCCCCACAGGGGGCTTTATTCAGAGGACCTTCCAGAACCCTCCATACTCCCACTCAAGGCTCAGCCCCCAGTGTCCCCCACACAGCTTGGCCTCCGGCAGGCTGCTGGCTGGGGGGCGGGAGGCGGGTGCGGGGGGCTGAAGAAACGTTCTAATCTACAGCAACTCAGGAATCTCCACAAGGCTTGACCTCAGGAGCAGGTTGGCAGGGTGTTGGGGGGTACGGTTGTCAGGAATGCCATTTTCTACTGGCAATTGTCCCTCTCTTGCTGGTACCTCCTGTGTTCCTGCATGGCTTGTTCTAACAGGGTAGATCCATGCCTTCCACACAAGTCAGCCTTCACCATGGAGCCTTGGTCCTTCTGGTCCTTCTGGTGTTCAAGCTCCCCAAGGACAAGGTACAGGGAGTGTACCAGGTACACTCGTGTACTTGTACACCTTGTACAAGGTACAGGGAGGCCCCCACCCCCGACCCCGAGGCAAGATCACCTTCCTCAGATGGCTGTGGTCTCTTGTATTTTTCGGAAATCTTTATCATGCTTTTTGGTTTTAGAGAGAAAGAAAGGATGAGCTCAATACCTGTGTGGATTCCTTGGCACCGTACTTAGACTGCAACCCCCCACACCTGGGTCACACCAAAAGTCACCACCCCTTACCCTCATCCTACCGAAGTCCTGCTCACCCTGCCCTGATACCCTCCCCACCCCCAACCCCTACATAGATATCTACCTTGCCCATGGCTTTGGGACTAAATTAGTCAAGAGGAAGGGAAGGGAGGAAGGAAGACAGAAACTAGGTTTCTACCCAGTCTGTTTTCTTTAAGTAACTTTTTTCTGTTTATTTTGGTCTCTCCTTCATATAAGAGGAATTCCTCATTTACCCTGTGATTCTTGGATGTTTATATTGGGGGGGGGTGCAGAGGGAAGGTGTTGGCTTTATCCTTTGGGAACTTCACTGATCTAGCTAGGCTGTTTGGTGGAACATCCAAAGGTAGTATCTTCAGGTCTCCTCTGTTGTACCAGCTTTCTGTTTCTAGCTTTCTACTGGGATGAGGGATGAGGGACGAGCAGTTCTGGATACCTACCTGCATGTTAAGAGATTGAGCCCATCTCTAATATGTAGTCCCTTCCCCGCATGGCTGTGGGGTTCCTGTGCCCTCAGTTCCTGAGTGGGAGTTCTGTGGTGAAAATCAAGTTGCTTCATGGTTTTTTCTCTGATAGTTTGGGATACAGGTTTCCTGGTTCTGCTAACACAGTTAACATTCATCCCCTCTCCTGTTCTCTTTGTCCTTTTTCTGTCATTTCAGTGAAGTTTTGAAAGGGTGGGGAATTTTTAAATACGAGCTTAGTCTGGCCTCTTACTAGAAACTCCAATGTGAACTTTCAGGTTTCTAATGGCCTCCATGACTCGGCATCCAGGGTCAAAGACCCAAATGCCATTCTTTTTTTTCTTTTTTAAAGATTTTATTTATTTATTTGACAGACAGAGATCACAAGTAGGCAGAGAGGCAGGCAGAGAGAGAGAGGGAAGCAGGCTTCCGGCAGAGCAGAGAGCCCGATGCGGGGCTCAATCCCAAGATGCTGAGATCATGACCTGAGCTGAAGGCAGAGGCTCAACCCACTGAGCCACCCAGGCGCCCCCCAAATGCCATTCTTTTGAGTCACATATTCTTTTGATTCCTCATCCTTTTACTTCTTTGTGTTTCCTTCCGCTTGGCTTCTCTTACCACTGACCTCTGTGTCATCTTTCCCCTGTGTCCTATAGAATTCTCATTGTGGTAAGAGCAGTAACAATAATAATAAGGGAATCTTGGCTTCTCCCTTCACCTCACATCAAATTTACACCCAAGGCCTGTTGATTCTTCCTCCTGAACATCTCTAGAATCTGCCACTTCCTTCCCTCCATACTTGATCTTAGCTCACAACTTCATTTTCATCCGGATCACCTTCTGGTCTTCCTGGCTCGATTCTAGCTCCATTCCATGCCCACCAGTTTCTTTTTCTAAAACACAAATGCAATAGGGATGCCTGGGTGGCTCAGTCAGTTAAGCGTCCACCTTCGGCTCAGGTCATGATCCCAGAGTCCTGGAATCAAGCCCCATGCCAGGTTCCCTGCTCACTGGGGAGCCTGCTTCTCCCTCTGCCTGCTGTTTCCCCTGCTTGTGCTCTCTCTCTCTGACAAATAAATAAATAAAATCTTTAAAAATAATTTAAAAAATAAAATACAAATGTGACCATGACTACTGCATAAAATCCTTTCTCGAATTTCACAGGTTTTAAAATTCATATTGCATGCTTTCAAGTAAGCTTGTACTCTTGAAGTCTTTGCAGGCCTCACCACACCCTCCTGCCTCACCCTCATTTCGGTCACCTACCTTTCCCTGAAGGCATCTGAGCTTTCAACCCCTGCTTTCAGGACATCCCACTGCTTTTTAATCTGTCCGGCCTAGAAGACCCTTCAGGATCTGGCCTCTGCTCACCTCTCCCCATCCTCTAAATACTCCAACCAACCTGAACTACTTTTACTTCAAATTTACCAAGTTCCACTTTGTCTCCAGGCTGTTTATATGCTGTGCTCATTCTCCCTCCTCCTGCCCTTCATCTGGCTAATTCTGACTCTGGTCTCAATTTAGGTGTAATTGCCTTTGGGAAGCCATACCCCTTCTGTGCCGCTCCTGCTGGCTCTCCGTAGGTACTCTATCTACTTCCTCTGTAATGGCACTTATCACACAATGATATCATTACCTACTTTTGAATTAATAAATGCATTTATTAGGTGGCTTAGGATGGGTCAGGCGGTGAGGTAAGTTTTTTGTTTTTTGTTTTTAAGATTTATTTATTCATTTTAGAAGAGGGGAGGAGCAGAGGGAAAGCAGGCTTTGCGCAGAGCATGGAGCCCAACATGCGGCTTGACCTCATGACCCTGAGATCATGACCTGAGTCAAAACTAAGAGTCAGATGTTTAACTGACTGCACCACCAAGGTGCCCCTCGGGTAAGTTTTTGTGTATATATATAATCTCCTTTTGTCTTCACAATAACTTTAGACAAGGTACTATTATTATAATTTAAATTTTCTATGTGAGGAATCAAGTCTCAGAAATATAAAGTGGGGGCCCCTGGCAGGCTCAGTCGATAGACCATGCAACTCTTGATTTCAGGGTTATGAGTTCAAATCCCACATTGAGCATGGAGCCTACTTAACAAGAAATACGAAGCTATTACATGATCCAGGTTAAATACAGGTCTGTCTGGCCCTGAAACCTGCGCTCCCAACTAGTTAGGTTACTACTACTCTAATCTGGTTCAGAGAGCAGCCGTCCTGTCCTTCTGGACTGAGACCTGGCCTTCCCCAGGCACCTGCTCTCTCATGGTGCCCATTCAGACCCTTCATTCTTTTATTATTTTTCCCCCCATTTTAAGTAGGGTCCATGCCCACATGGGACTTGAACTCACAACCCTGAGACTAAGAGTTGCATGCTCTACCAACTGAGCCAGCCAGGTGTCCCCAAGATAATTCATTCTTTCATGCCATGTTGTGCACAAGGTCCAGAGGCTGGGAAGCATTGTTGTGGAACCCCACAGCTTCTCCCAGGTAGGACGATCAGATTTAGCAAGTAAAAATACAGAAAGCCAGTTAAATGTGAATTTCAGGTAAACAACAGGTTATTTTTTTGTTCAAGTATTGTCTCAATGCAATATTTGAGACATATTTATATAAAAAATTATTCTTGGGGCACCTGAGTGGGTCACTTGGTCAAGCATCTGACTCTTGGTTTTGGCTCTGGTTGTGATTTTGGTCAGGGTTGTGGGATCAAGCCTGTGTCCTGCTCTGCACTGGGCATGGGGCCTGCTTGGGATTCTCTCTCTCTCCCTCTGCCCCTCCCCACCCTGCTTGCACATGCATAGCCTCTCTCTCTCTCTCTCAAATAAATAAATAAAATCTTAAAAAAATTATTCTTTGTTTATCTGAAATTCTAATTTAACTGTGCATACTGTATTTTATCTGGGAACCCAGCCCCATGGCCATTCCATTTCCTCTGAAAGCCCCTCTATTTTCAAACCGTCCTACTCACTGTCATCTGTTGCCCCATTCATTCAACACACACTAAAGACCCAGGTACTTAGTATGTGCTGTGATACAACACATTCCCTACAGGAAAGGCAGAGAAATGACTTCCTTATGAGTTGTTAGTCCTCTTACTATTTTTAAAGACATACTCTGAGCACACAAGCATGCTCTAGTTTTCCATGCCTTTAAAATAATTGTCAGTCCTGCTCTCCCTTCTCTGAATCACCCTATTTTTCTCCTCTGCTCAGCCAAGATTCGTAAAAGAGTATGTCTCCAGTCCCTCACTTTCCATTCATTTGAAAGAAAGGATAAAGAATAGTGATTAAGGGACTCCTGGGTGGCTCAGTTGTTGGGTGTCTGCCTTCGGCTCAGGTCATGATCCCAGAGTCCTGGGATCGAGTCCCACATCGGGTTCCCTGTTCAGCAGGGAACCTGCTTCTCTCTTTCCCACTCCTCCTGCTAGTGTTTCCTCTCTCTCTGTTTCTTTCCGTCAAATAAATAAATAAATCTTAAAAAAAAAAGAAAGAATAGTGATTAAGAATACAAATTTTGTTGTCAGAATATCTGGGTTTACATCCAAACTGACTCTTGCCATTAGTAACCCAAAGTGTTTCCTTCCTTTAAGCATCAATTTCCTTGCCTGGGAAAAGGTAACTGTGCCTGCCTCACTTCAGAGGGCTGCCATGAGCAGTAAATTAGATGCTTCACATAAAACACTTAGCACATGCCTGGCACATAAAAAGCATTCAATAAACATTAGTATTGTGCCACCAAAATCTATATTCTGCCCTGTAGACTACCAAAAATGCTCTGGCCAACGTGAACAATGGTCTTGACATTGCCACACCCAGGGACAGTTTTCAGTCCTCATCTCACTGGACTCTTGTGACTCTTGACGCTACATCTTCCTTGAAATTCCCTCTCTGGAATCCCCACTTTCTCCTTGCTGTCTCTCCTGGCCTTCTTTGTTCCATCCTCTTCCTCTGCCTACCCCCACCCCAACATGCTCTTTTTTGAGTTTATCCTTTCTTCTCCTGCCTCAGTTCCACTCACCTTTCGTGGGAGGTGATGTCCACTCCGGTCATTTAACTCTCATCCTTATGGAGAATATATCTTTCCTATCTCCACTTCTGACCTCTCCCCTGACCTCCAGTTCTGAATCTCCAGGTGGATACCTATAATATACTGAATGCTTGTGTCTCCCCAAAATTATATGTTGAAACTCCACTCCCAATGTGATGGTATTGGTGAGGTTTCTGGGAGCTCATTAGGTTATGAGGGTAGAGTCTCATGAATAGGATTAATCCCCTTCCTTATAAAAAGATGCCAGGGAGCTAGCTAGCTTTCTTTCCCACCAATGAGAAGTCAACTGTTGTCACATCCCAGGGGAAAGCTATCACCAGAACCTGACTATGCTGGCATCCTGATCTCAGACCTCTGGTCTCCAGACTTGTGAGAAAGAAATTCCTATTGTTAATGAGTCACCCAGTCTATAGCATTTTGTATTACAGCAGTCTGAACTAAGACAGTGTCTAAGGGGCATCTCAAACTCAGCATTCAATTTACCCATCTCTGAAAGTATATACCCATCTCCACCTTGAAGCCTGATCTGCCTTTTAGATTCTAACAGTGGGTGTTGCCTCCAAACTCACTAAGTCCACAGACCTAGACACCCTGACATCATTCTCTCTCCCTTCCTCACCCTTCTTTCCCAAATCCAACCCATCTCCATGTTTTGTCATTTAACTTACTGTTGATCTTTCAAATCTGCTTTCTCTTCCTTAGACCTCATGCTGGGTAGAGGGTGGATGGGAGGGACCAAGGAGACCAGTTAGAGGTGTTTTCAACAGTCTAAGGGAGAGATGATGAGAGCCCTCCTAAGTGATCTCCTTGGACCCTCTAAAACCCATCTCTATTGAACTGCCAAAGTAATAGTCCTAATCTCCCATTAAGTCACCCCCATCTTCGAAATCTTCAGTGGTTCCCCTTCACCTACAGAATAATATGCAAACTTGAATGCCGACACACAGACTGTCTACAGAGCGACTCCTGACTGGCTCTCAGGACTCAGCTATTGCCACTTGTCTCCCCAAAACACGTGTACCCACCTAAGCTACTTGGGGGGGCACTCCCCATCCTGGTCCACTTGTTATTGACTGTGGCAGTAATGCTCTTCCATCTTGGCCCCTTGGACCAATCCCTGCTCAACCTTCAAAATCCTGCTCAGAATTTCATCTTGAAAACTTCCCTGAAATACCACACTCCTGCCCGCTTACAGAATTAATTATTCCCTCCTGGGTAATCTTTCCAGGCTTAGCACATTCCTCCTCCTCCTCCTCCTTCTCAGAAGCTCATGTTTTCATTAGAATGCATCGTTATGTTATTTTGTTCATATGTCTATCTTTGCTACTACTAGAGTGTGAAATCCTTGAGGTCAGCTATCTGCTTTCATACATATTTACTCCTCAGAGTCAGTACCACTCCTGGCACATGGTGGATGTCGAGTTAATGTTTCATTTTGCTTTTTATTTTTTTATTTTATTTTATTTTTTTTTTTAAGATTTTGTTTATTTATTTGACAGAGAGAGACCACAAGTAGGCAGAGAGGCAGGCAGAGAGAGAGGGAGAAGCAGGCTCCCCGCTGAGCAGAGAGCCCGATGTGGGGCTCGATCCCAGGACCCTGAGATCATGACCCGAGCCTAATGCAGAGGCTTAACCCACCCAGCCACCCAGGTGGCCCCTCATTTTGGTTTTTAAAACTATGTTTTAAAAAATGATTTTATTTATTTATCTGGCAGAGAGAGACACAGAGTGAGAGGGAACACAAGCAGGGGGAGTGGGAGAGGGAGAAGCAGGCTTCCCGCTGAGCAGGGAGCCCCATGCTCCCTGCTAATCCCAGGACCCTGGGGTCATGACCTGAGCCGAAGGCAGATGCTTAATGACTGAGCCACCCAGGTGCCCCTGAGTTAATGTTTATTCAACTGAGCTGCAGTTCTGCACAGGCAAGTCACGAAGGTGGAGGGACAGAGAATATTGAGAGAAGGGGGGTGGGAGCTAAGTTTGGAGAGGCTGGGAGAAGAAGGTACCTTGCGTGCTAGTCTGTGAATGCTGGATTTCACCCATGGAAAACTGCAAATAGTAGGATCTTCAAGCTGGAGAGTGATTTGGACAAATTTGTCTTAAGAAGCCAGTTCTGGGGTGCCTGGGTGCCTGCGTCAGTTGGGCATCTGACTCTTTATTTTGGCTCAGGTCATGGTCTCCGGGTCCTGGGATTAAACCCTATGTAGGGCTCCACACTCAGCACAGAGTCTGCTTGTCCCTCTCTTTCTGCTCCTCTCTGCTGGTGTGCCCACTCACTCTCTCTCTTTCTCAAATACATAAATAACTAAATAAAATCTTTTTAAAAAACCCACAAGAAGTCAGTTCTAAAAGCAGGAAGGGTAGATTGGAATGGAGAGAAGACTGGTATGGGAGAGGTCATTCTGAGGACTGTTGCAGTAAAGCAGGCAATAGATAATGAATATGTACATCAAGATAACGGCAGTGGGTATAGACCAAAGAGCTAAGTTGTAAACAGTACTTTTTTTTTCTTTTTTAAAGATTTTATTTGTCTATTTGACAGACGGAGATCACAATCAGGCAGAGGCAGGAGGAGAGAGAGGAGGAAGCAGGCTCCCTGCCGAGCAGAGAGCCTAAAGCGGGGCCCTGATCCCAGGACCCCGAGATCACGACCCAAGCCAAAGGCAGAGGCCCCAACCCACTGAGCCACCCCGGCGCCCCTTTTTTAAGATTTTATTTATTTATTTGAGAGAGTGAGAGAGAGAGAATGGGGGAGAGGAACAGAGGGAGAAGCAGACTTCAAGCTGAGCAGGGAGCCCCACTCGGGGCTCAATCCCAGATCCCTGGGATCATGACCTGAGCTGAAGGCAGACACTTAAATGATTGAGCCACCCAGGTGCCCAACAGTATTTCTGAAATAAAGATGGATCACTTTAATTCAGAGGAGTAGGATCATGGGAGGAATGAAGGATGAGACCTCTAAGTTTCTGGCTTAGATGGCTGGTGATTCCGTTAAACGAGATACACAGGACAAAGGGGCAGGACAGTTTAGGGGTTCTGCCACCGTCAGACTGAAGAGCTGGTGAGACAGCCACAATAGTATAGAGGCACTCTGTGGGGACACAAGGCTGGGGGCTATGCATCTGAGCCCTTGTCCACACACTAATTAATGCCTGGTGACCTCACGATTGTGGGTGAGACCACCTTAAAAGAAGAAAGAGAATGAGGAAAAGTAGGGCTTTTTTTTTGCGAGCCAAGAAAGGAAACTATGGAGAAACAGTGCATAACAATACCCAGTGTGCTAATGTGTGTTTGATAAAATCCCACGAGAGGTTTGCCCTTATTCTGCAGGGAGTGAGAGGACAAAGAGAGCTTGGGGCAGTCCAGCTTGAAAAATCCTGTGCTAAACAAATCTGAACACATTTCTTTCATTTAGGATTTTACATTTAATATATTAATCCACACTGTAAATTTCCCAAAGGGAAACATATTCATTCATTCATTTTGTAAAAATTAAACATCTTTTATGTGCTGGAATTATGGGGCTAATGCAGTAACAGAGCAGACAAGATTCCTGTTCTCAAGAATTTACATTCCTCAGGAAATTCAGACATTAACTAATTAAACAAATTAATTAACTGCCATTCTGCGAAATGCTACGGAGTCGAAGTACAGCGTAGTACAAAAGCGTCTAATGGGAGGACCATGAGACACTTGTTCACTAGCACAGTCAAGGGACTAGTGTTTTGTGAACAAAATTGAGGAAATCTGGCCGTGGAAAGGTCAAGTAGGCTGAGAACTGGAGCGTATGTCCTTGGATTTAATGATAAAGGAGTCATTGATGATACTAGTGAGAGCCGTTTCATCAAGTGGGAGCTGCTGAAGCCTAGACAAATAATCTACTCTTTGGCGGTCTAAGAGAAGAAACTACGCAGCAGGGTGGAGGGTGGGGGGAGAGGCACAAAGTCTAGGACAAGCTGTCTTTAGTCCGGGGACTCTTACACCAATTTACAAGTTGAAAGAAAGGAATGAGAAGAACTTGACAGTTTGCAATTAAAGATAATGACTGAGGGCACTCATTCGTGGATTCACTTGCAAATTTAGTTTGTTGTATTCTCTGCCCTAGGGACTGTCCTAGGCACTTGGGGTACAACAGGGAACAAAATATTATGTGGTTCCTGCTCTCCTGAAGCTTATGTTCTAACAGGGAAGACGGCCAGATCAGCCTGTGAAGAAATAACACTCAGAACTATGATAAGGATTGTGAAGAGAAGAAGGCAGTAGGGCGCCTGGGTGGCTCAGTGGGTTAAAGCCTCTGCTTTCGGCTCAGGTCATGACCCAGGATCCTGGTTTTGAGCCCCGCATCGGGCTCCAGCTTCCCTTCCTCTCTCTGCCTGCCTCTCTGCCTACTAGTGATCTCTGTCTGTCAAATAAATAAACAAAATCTTAAAAAAGAAGAAGAAGAAGAAGAAGGCAGGTCCTGGGAGGGAGGGTGGGGTGTGTGTAAGGGGACGGAGGTCTTGAAGGAATGACATGTTTTTGGAGATAGGAAGAATAAGAAGGAACCACCTGTGTGAGGAGGTGGGGGGATAGAGAAAACAGTAGATACAAATGTCTTGAGGTGGGAACGAAGTTTAGGTGTTCCAAGAACTCCCAAGGGCCGTGGTGGGTACAGCAATTTGGGCTGAAGTAGGAGGGGTGGGCGAGATTCAGCTCACGCAGGCTCTTCGGGAATGTGGAGCGCACTCTCAGCTCCTCGCGAAGCTGCTGAAAATGGGCGGTGGGGATGCTCTCAATTACATTAAAAAATATATCACTGAGGCCGTGTGGAAAACAGATTAGGGGAAGGCAAGAGGGAGTAAAGAAGGGGGCCAGGTTGGGCACTACAACAGTCAGGAGGCCAGTGAAAGGCAGCTCTGGGGGTGAGGAGGGAGGCCCTTGGGGTCACACGGAGAAGACAGATGCAGGAAACATTTTAGAGGAGGAACCCAGAGGCCTTGGTGATGGATTGGAAATGGGAGGTGAGGGCACGATCTCAGACGAGGAAGCAGAGATTGAGATTATACGTCGGCCTTTGGGCAAGGTTGTTTTTGAGAAGGAGACAAAAAGGGAAGGTGCCATTGACTCCAGAGCCTAATTAATAAGCATTTACCTAGCACCTCCGAACACCAGGCACGCCAGGCGGCGGGATAGGTGTTGGGCATACAGAGGAGACCAAGGCACAGGTACATCCAGTCCCTGTGGAGGGCAAACCTACAACCGCATTAACTCTGACACCGACTGATTGGCACATTAGTAGAAATTTGCACGGTGAGGGCACAGGTGTGGAGTGCTTCACCCCGCCTGGGAGGGGAGAGATATCGGGGAAGAAGGTGAGGCTGGGTTCTGTGGACAATGAGTCTACAGGTGGGGAAGGAAAATGAGAGCACTTTCTCTAGGACATCGATTTTTCTGCATGAAGAATGAGGCAGTCACCATCTGGGAGCAGGTAGCAGAGGCCTGGAAGGAATGCTCTGTGTTCTTGGTTGTGCTGTCCGTAGGTGAGACGGCTGGGTCTGCAGCCTCCAGTGTGATGTCCGGGTTCTAGTCAAAGGAACTTTTTTTTTTTTTTAAAGATTTTATTTATTTACTTGACAGACAGATAGGCAGAGAGGCAGGCAGAGAGAGAGGAAGGGAAGCAGGCTCCCGGCCGAGCAGAGAGCCCGATGTGGGGCTCGATCCCAGGACGCCGGGATCATGACCTGAGCTGAAGGCAGAGGCTTTAACCCCCTGAGCCACCCAGGAGCCCCTAGTCAAAGGAACTTTTATCATCCAGAGAGATATCATCTAGGGCCTGGGTATATCCCTGCCTACCAAATCTTTTTTAAATTAAATTAAATTTATTTATTTGAGAGAGAGATTGTGTGAGGGAGAGGGAGAGGGAATCTAAAGCAGACTCTGCACTAAGCACAGAGCCTGATGTGGGGCTCGATTTTTCGATCCCGTAACCATGAGATCATGACCCGAGCCAAAACCAAGAGTTGGATGCTTAACCAACTGAGCCACCCAGGCGCCCCTCCACCCCCCAAATCTTAATTTCCCCCAAGTTACTTATTATTACTCTGTGACTCATTCAACAGCATTTAGTAAGTATTTACTGTGTACCTGGCATAGAATAAATGAATGAATAATGAGTGAATGGACAAAAGAATAAGTGGTTGAATGAATGGACAAGAGTTACACCTTGTCATTGACATTAGAAACAAGGTTTAACTGAAAATTTGGTAACAGTTCTATGTTTAGCCGCCCTACCTTTAGCATCAGAACAGGCTAGCCTGTGCACCATAAACATGAATAGCATTTGCCATGAGTCAGGCCCTATGCTAAGCATTTCACGTATGTTTCTCCTTTACCCTTCTTACAATCACCCCAGAGGCAGATGCATCATGCTGATGTTACAGATGAGAAAACAGGTTCCTGGAGGATAGATGGCTTAGGGATTCAAAGCCAGGTCTAATTATTCCAAAGTCAGATCTCAACACTATATATAGTTTTCATTCTTTCCCACTTCCAAAAGACACAGTGCTTTTGCATAAACATTACTTTTGAACCTGTGCCCTTTTAATTACTGAAAATGTTAGGAATGGAGGAATCTGGAGCTCCTACTTTTGCTGGCTGGAAGAAGAACATGCATCTACAAGGAGGGACGGCGATCTTTGATTCTAGGGCCACTGACTGTGGACACCTAACCTGATATTTCCTCCCATTGTTATCATTTCACTCTCTCCTGCAAATTAATGCACTGAAAAGTACCGGGCATGTCAATATCAAGCAATTTTACAGAAGAACTAGTTCTGCTGTAAGATGTGATACTTGTCTTCAATGAGCTTCCGATCTAGCACAAAGAAATAAGGCCTCGAAAAACTCAAAGCAAACTAGCCAGAGTGTTCTTGGGGACTAGGCAGGAAGACATGACTTTTGGCATCATCTAGGGTAAGGAAAATAAGATTAATTGACTGAATCCTTTTTTTAACCTAACATACTATGTGTTAGATACTGTGCTAGACTCTTCACATACATGATCTCATTTTAATGCATCATCCAATCCAATTCAACAAACGCTTGCGTGCTTCTGCTCTATTTATACAAAATGCCTTACTGTGTGTTATTGGTCAAAGAAATATGAACATGACTTTGTTCCTGTCCTCAACGAGTTTAGAAATTAGACACATATACAACTGGCTATGATTCAGGGCTATAAATATATTGGTTTTACAACTTACTATCCAAATTGTGATACTTTTGAGAATCAACAGGAGCACCATTAATAATTACTGAGGACAAACATAAGCATAAACCCAAACTGTTCTCAACAAACCAGGTTGTTATCACCTTAGCAGTGAAAGAGCTGGAAGTGGTGGGAACACAAAGGAACAGTTGGGATGAATCAGGGAAGCCCAGGGGTAGAAATGGATTTGAGCTGGGCTTGCTGCAAGGGAGGGTACAGACAATACGCATGTAAACAAAATAATTTCAGGTTGCTTAAAAGGGGGGTAAAGAGTGAAGGCGGGTAGGGAGGACTACTTTAAAAAGCATGGTCGGGGGTGCCTGGGTGGCTCAGTGGGTTAAAGCCTCTGCCTTGGGCTCAGGTCATGATCTCAGGATCCTGGGATTGAGCCCCGCATCGGGCTCTCTGCTCAGCAGGGAGCCTGCTTCCTCCTCTCTCTCTGCCTGCTTCTCTGCCTACTTGTGATCTCTGTCTGTCAAATAAATAAATAAAAATAATAAAAATAAATTAAAAAATAAAAAGCATGGTCAGGGGAAAGCATCTCAAAGGGGGTAACATTAAGCGGAAACTTGAATAATAAGAAGAACCAAGAAATTCAAAGACAAAAGAAAAAAAAAATCACAAGAGTAGTCTTATCCCAGCAGTGATCTGAAGGTCAGTAGGGCCAGCCTCCTACTCATGGGGTTTGGGTTGAAGTAATAGCAGAGAAGCAGAAATGGAAGTAAAACCCCAGAGCAAGAATGGATATCACCTAACATAATTCCTGCTAGTTCCTCCCTCGTCTCCCACTCACCTTGTTAACAAGAGTGAGAAGCAGGCTTACCACCAAGCAGGGAGGCTGATTCAGGGCTCAATCCCAGGAACCTGGGATCATGACCTGAGCCAAAGGCAGACGCTTAACGACTGAGCCACCCAAGGGTCCCTGGATGTTTTATTTAAAAAGGGATAGATGTCAAGGCCAGATTAGCTTGAGGTTGGAAGTGTGGCACTTCATCCTCTAAGATGGGAATAATCAGAAGTCTGTGCAAGGGAGGTGGAAAGTTAATGAAGCTTCCTTGGTAAGGCTTTGATTTGAAGGTGAGGTATGGATAGAAGAGATTTGGAATGCTACTGTGGGAGGAAAAATGTCCTTTAAAAACAGTGGTTCTTATCCTCAGCTGCACATTAGGATCTTTGGGGGAGCCTTAAAACAGAAGATGATGCTGGATCCCCTGCCCCAAGGATTCTGATTTAATTCCTTAGGGATGGGGCTCCGGCACCCGTGTTTTCCAAAGTGCCTGTGTTGACGCTAATGAGCACATGATTGGGAAACACCAGTGAGGCTTGCAGAGCTGCAGAAAGGGCTCAGCTGAGGTGTGGGAACAGGAATTTGTCGTGGAGCCAATCAGCTAGGTTACGCGCCTCTCTCCAGCACCAGCATTCCTGGAGCAGAAGCTGTGAAATTAGAGCGTAGCACTTGTTTATCTGAGGTTGGTAAGGCACCAAGCTGAAGAAGTAAGTGAAAATAGAGGCTGGAGAAAAGAAGAATTGAATTGGACTACCAGAGGCTCTAATCCAATAGACTAAAAATAGATTCAGACAAAATCTAATAAAATAATAATAACAATGCCAAGTAATTTTTTTGAGTGCTATCTACAAACTACTAAAATAAGGGATTTATGTAAATTCTCATTTATTCTTACATAGCTCTAGGTCCTATTATCCCCATCTTATAAACAGGGAGTATGAAGCTTAGAAGTTCAGAAAAGTTTCCCAGGGCACCTGGCGGGCTCAGTAAGTGGAGCATGCAATTCTTTTTTTTTTTTTTTTAAGATTTTATTTATTTATTTGACAGAGACAGCAAGAGAGGGAACACAAGCAGGGGGAGTGGGAGAGGGAGAAGCAGGCTCCGCGCTGAGCAGAGAGCCCGATGTGGGGCTCGATCCCAGGACACTGGGATCATGAACTGAGCTGAAGGCAGACGCCCAACCCTCTGAGCCACCCAGGTGCCCCTGGAGCGTGCAGTTCTTGATCTGGGGGGTTGTGAGTTGGAGCCCCGTGTTGGGTGTAGAAATTACTTAAATAAACAAACAAACAAATAAATTATTTATTTTAAAATTAAATTTATTTAATTAAATATTTATTAAAATTATTTATCAAAATAAATCACATATACATGTATTACATATATAAAATTTATTTTTATATATTTTAATATTTATTTATTTTAGAAGATTTTATTGATTTGACAGAGATCACAAGTAGGCAGAGAGGCAGGCAGAGAGAGGAGGAAGCAGGCTCCCTCCCCACTGAGCAGAGAGCCTGATACAGGGCTTGATCCCAGGACCCTGGGATCATGACCTGAGCCGAAAGCAGAGGCTTTAACCCATTGAGCCACCTAGACGCCCTAATTTATATATATTTATATATAAATAATATGGAGTTAATATATGGAGTTAATAAGTGGCAGAACTGGGATTTGAACCCATAGCTGCCTGACTCTGGAATCTGAGCTCTGGCTGGATGGGAGCAAGGGAACGGGAAGGTTTTACATAGAGGAAAGAAAATGAGAGGTTTCTCAAGGGAAACAATGGAAGGTGAGGGGATGGGTCTCCTATCAAGACAGCGGAGCCCCAAGTGTATTGGAGGAAGAGTGAGAAATCAATTGGCTGGGCACATTGGCAGTCCCAATCTGTCAATGGAGTACAGACTCCAGGTGGAAAAAGAAACTAGGAGATATTAAAGGGTCATGTTGGGGGTGCTTGGCATGATAAAGAGTAATGTTTAAACTTCATCAAGCAGATAAAGGGCTAGAAGGTCACTGGGGAGACCTCCACCCTGAAATACTCTTTTCTCCCCATGTTCCCTGTCTTGTCCTGGTAGCTACAGATGGTATTTAATCCAATCTTGGCACTCAGGACTGAAGAGACCACCCACTCTTCAGCTATAAGGTACCTTCCCAGAGCTCATACATAAGATCCCAGTCTATCTTCAAAGACCAGTAAAAGTCCAGCAAAATGACTAGTGGCAGGAAGTCAGGGGGGACACTAGTCATGATTGTTGCTACCCCTGCAAGAAAAGGTTATTCAGGGGCACCTGGGTGGTACAGTTGGTTGGGCATCGTGATCTCATGGTCATGGGATCGAGCCCCGGGTTGGGCTCCGTGCTCAGCAGAGAGTCTGCTTGAGCATTCTCTCCCTCTTCCCCCCCACCCCCAACATGTGCAAGCCCTAACTCTAAAATAAATAGACAAATTTAAAAGAGAGAAAGAGAGATTATTCAGAAACATAGTTTTTTTGTTGTTGTTGTTGTTTTTTTGTTTTTTAGATTTTATTTATTTATTTGACAGAGATCACAAGTAGGCAGAGAGGCAGGCAGAGAGAGAGGAGGAAGCAGGCTCCCTGCTGAGCAGAGAGCCCGATGCGGGACTCGATCCCAGGACCCTGAGATCATGACCTGAGCCAAAGGCAGAGGCTTTAACCCACTGAGCCACCCAGGCACCCCAGAAACATAGTTTTGTTACAAGGTCCTGGGTACAAAGGAAGGATGGTACACATACAAATACCATGACCATTCCACAAGGTCACCACGGACCCCCATCAACATTACCTGTCAGCAACCGGCCCTGAACTAATTCAGAAATACCCAAGGGGACCAAGGCACCATAGATGGAATGGTGGAAGTTCTTTCTTGATCTGAGTAGACCGAATTAAATTTGTACCTAATGAGCTGGACTTCAGATTTCAATGTCTTCCTAGCCATGCATTATTTTCAGATTGATGAGTAAGTTAAAATTGTTGGTGCACCTCGATTTTAGGAGAACCAAAGAGGCGATGTGAATAGCTAGGATTCTCTGGGTGCTGACCAGAACAATGCTGAAACTTAATGAGATTGAAAGAAACCTGGTGAGCGGAGCTAGCTGGTGGTGGTACCCTGGGAATGGAGAGATTTTTTTTTTTTTTTCTGTCAAAGGGAATATAAATTCTGCAGCTAAAGCTGGCAGTTTGGGGAAAATGTGTTTAACCCACCCACTTCCTCTCTGTTTGTAATATTGCTTTCCTACTTTTCAACTTAAGTTTATTCTAGAAGTGGAACATTTATTCCAACAAAATGTGCCTGGTGTGGTCTCTCAGTGATTAAAGACATCTGCTTAGTATGCATTAACTTCTGTGTAGTACTTGTACCTCTCTGAGGATCGCTTTGCTAAGTCCTCAGTAGCCTGATGCTGCTTCATTTTCTTCAGGTGTATAAGTTAAAGCAGCAATTTTTACCTGCGATGGGTCCAAATAAAATTGTACTTGGCATCTTGGGCTCATTAGCCTTTAGTCTTGGTTAGCAATTACCAGATGTTGCTTTGAGCATATTTGGAGAAGAACTTTAAATGTTGAACCTTCTTTTGGAAAATCAAAATATTATCCTGCAAACCATGAAAGGGAGAAATGCTGTACTATAAAGCTTAGGCAGGTGTGATATAATCATGTTACTGAGGATATAGTATGGGCAAATCTTTTTTATTCTAAGTAATGAAGTAGTTGGAAATTAAAAAAAAACCAACTATCATGTTTCCTTAAAAAAAAAAACTCATAGAAAGCTAAAAGTGTGAAATCCATTTTAGCATGTTGAAAACATTTGGGGTTTTTAAGATAGTATCACAGATGTATATATTCCAGGTTGAAATTACTTGGAATTCTAGATTCTAAATATTTTAAGTTGAAGTTTAAATGAAATCAAGTATAAATTAACCTGTGATTTTTTTTTCCCTTCTAGTTATTTTTAGGTAAGTAAATGAGGACAGGACATGAGACTGACAAATAATATTTGCTGGGGGGACCCATTATTGTGATCAAATTCCAAGTAGCATTTTCTAGTTGCAGCTCATGACTTAAAAAAAAAAAAAAAGAATTCTGTTGTATTTTAAACATGCTGAAAACCTCAATTCTATATATGACTCTTTTTAAAAATATCTTTCCTGCAGACCAGTTCTCTAGGAGCCAGCCAACAAGGCAGACCTAACACTTTAGCTAACAGCTTTATAGTTCAAAACCCAATAAGTAGGATACCAGGGAAAAGCCAGTGACTAAAAACAAAGTAGAAATGACCAATATATCTTGGGAAGCACTTTACTACAATTAATAGGTGACCTCACTGGGGACAAGATGCCCTCCAGAAGCCATAGTTACCGCACATCACCCAAACTATCATATTCAATATTAACTAAAAAGCCAAAGGATCAGAATTGTGATTTTTTTTTTTTTTTTTTTTTTAGAGAGGGGTATGGAGCAAGTGGGGGTGGGGGGAAAGTGGGGGGTAAAAGATGGGGCAGAGGGAGAGGGAGAATCCTAAGCAGGCTCCACACCCAGCACAGAGCCCAGTGCAAGGCTCCATCTCACAACCCTGAGTTCATGACCTAAGCCAAACTCAAGAGTCTGAGCCTTTGTGTGATATTTTAAAATATAACTCATAAATACAAAGATCCTGTGTACATTAGCAAATAATTCATCTGTATTCCTAAAGTGTCCCATTTTCTATGATTCTCATTAATCTGTTTGAACTAAGAAGAAAAAAACTTGTATTGAGATACTGGGATTGGACCTACCAACCACTGAAATTGAACCCAGAAGAAAGACCCCATGATTCATAGTTTAATTCTGCACCATCTGTGCTTCTCACCACAAAACTGCAAAGGGCTAAGTTTTAAGGATATCTGAGTGTCTTGCAAGAACATTCAGGATCATTAAAGGTTTTAACCCTGGCAGATTTCAAGGTGAGAACGGGGTCGTCTATTTCATATTCCCTCCTCAGTCTTGTTTTTGGTCTTGACCTCAGCCAGGCCCCTTTTGAAGGCATTCACTTGTGAACGCAATCCTTTCCTCTGCCTAGTCTCGTTTTTTGAGTGGCCTAGGCAAAGAAATCCATCACCAGGCAGTGGCCAATTTTAAATCCTTAGGCTCCTCTCCCTCCCATTTACTTTCTACCCTCCTTCCCCTTGCATTTCCTGCTACTTGGAAAGACAGGCCTCACATTTTAACCTTTCATTAACAACTTAGCCATCCTCTCTCTAGAATGGGCACAAGGTGCAGGGTTATTCCCTTTCATGAATGATGGTATAAAAAAAATCTGGGAGGGGGCATCTGGGTGGCTCAGTCCTTAAGGTCTGCCTTCGGCTCAGGGAATGAACCCTGATTGCCAGGATCAAGCCCCTCATCGGGCTCCCTGCTCAGCAGGAATCCTGCTTCTCCCTCTCCCACTTCCCCTGCTTGTGTTCCCTCTCACTCACTCTCTCTCCAATAAATAAAATCCTTAAAAAATCTGGGAGATGACATGCTACAAATTTAGAATTTAAAAAATTGTAAGGGGAACCTTCTTCATAACCTCAAGGACAGGCTGTTCACACTTCTCAACCACCTTTGCATTGGCTGTGTGGAAATAAAGACGACCAGAGGAGAACAGGCGATTTATTCAGAGCTTGCTAAGCATGGCAGGCGGCCACCTTCATTTAGTTTGGTGGAGACTCAGAAGCAGGCAGTGAAAACAGGGAAGTCTCGAGGCGCGCTCTGATTGGAGGTCGTTGGCATGAGGAAGCAGGAGGCAGGCTAACTAGAAGCGGGGCGTGTGATGTGATTGGTTTGGGGAACATATTTGGCTTTCTCTGATTGGCCCCGAGTTGGAAGCAGGGGCAAAAATTGGGGAAGCTGGCAGTCAATGACCAGAGTGCTGCTCCTTGTGGGCCGATCCCGGGCTACCCGGGGCAGCTTGCTGCAGGGACTGGGGTCGGAGGTGTGTTGTCACACACGGTCTGGCCATTGTCCTATCCAGTCTGTCTCTCAGTTGGGTGAGGCCCAGGTTTTTCTTTTCCCTTGGCCCGGCCAGCTTCCTAGCTTCAGATTTTTTGTTTTGCTTGGAACCAAACAGTGCTCCCGATATTTCCGTTACGTGGAGACATTAGGACATGACAAGGACTTAGGAGACAGATACAGAAATACATTAAGTAGCTTTCTAGTGAGGGTCAGGCAGGCGGGAGAACGAATCGCCCTCGGCCGCCTTCTGGTTCCTATTTCCATGAGAAGTGACTCCTCAGCGCTTTCCCTTCCTATCCAGGAGGCTGGCCCTCTCGGGCCGAGAAGGTCGCAGCCCCGGGCCCCCGCCCCCTATCCCGTGCCGTCGCCCCCCTTCCGGCCCCCACTCCCGGGCGCGCGCCGACGCCTCCGGGCCACTAGTTCCGTGCGTTCCTGGACGGAAGCGCGCCCGGAGGGGCTCGGCTGCCCCCCTGTCCCCCTTTCCCCCTCCCCCAGTACTGCAGCATCCTCTGCCGCCCGCGGGGGACTTCAGGCCAGCTCTCCCGTTCCCGAGCCGCGACCCGGACGCCTCGTTCTCGGAACGCGTCCTTGCTCGGGAACAAGCAGCTCATCCTCTGGTCACAACCCCTGCTTTCCACCTGGCGGGGAGCGAAGGCAGGGCACAGTCTTCCCAGCCATCATTCCCCACTCATTTCTCCTCAGCTGTGAAAAAGCTAGCTCTCCTTCCCATTCAGAAAGGAACCCGACTTCCCCTTCGAGTCTCAGTCTCTGGGGTCCCCAGTCGATGTGAGAGCACGGCCGTCCATTTTCTCCTCAGGGAGGCTCCCCGGCCCGCATTCCTCCCGCCGCGAAGCCGGGGAGGCCGTGACGCCGCGACAAGCGCGGCGGCGGCGGCGGCGGCGGTAGCTGAGTTCTCGCCATTTTGAGTGGAGGAGGAGCCGCGGCCGCCGCCATGCGGACAGGCAGGGGGAGGGGGAGATGAGGGGGAGGGGCGGCGGGCGAGCGGGGGAGGGGCAGAGCAACCGAGTTAGCTCAGCCCGGGCGGCGACTCCGGCGGCGCCATGAGAGCGGGCAGCGGCGGAGGTAGGGGTGGGCGGCCGGGAGAGCCGGCGGGCGCGGGCGGCCCTGCGGAGCAGCCCCCGGGGCGGGGCGGGGGCGGGGGCGGGAGGAGGAGGCAGAGGCTAGGGGCCGGGTGGGGGCGGGCGGAGGTTTCCGAGGAGGAAGGAGCCGCCGCCATTTTGGGAGCTTCGAGTCAACAATAAAGGACCGAGGGTGCCGAGCGGGAGTGGCCTCGGTGGTAGGACTCGGGCCCGAACCTCGGGGAGTGGGGTGAGGTGGTGAGGTCGAGGTCAGCGGTGCGGTCGGGGCCGCGGGAAGCCCCTCGGCCGGCGGGGGAGGAGGCGCTCTGAGGCGGAGGCCTGAGGCCTGGCCGGGCCCCGGGGAGGAAGGCGGACGGCGGGCGGCAGCCCTGTGGGGTGGGGGCGCCTGAGAAGAGTCGAATATGGGAATGTCGTGCGCGGTGGGGTCCGGAGAAGGAGCGGGCGAAGTACTCAGAGGAGCTTTGTGGAAGACGAGGGGATGTGGGACCACAAGGTGGCAAGGACTTAGGGGGATGGTGGAGGTTATAGGGTACGAGGCGGCCCTATAGGGGGCGGCAGGGATATGCAGTGTCGGAGGGCTGGTTTCGGAAGAGGACCCGCTGCTGCTTGCTTGGAATAAGGCCTCGTAGGTCGGTAACAGGAGGGTGATTATGGAGCCCCCGAGTCGTGAGGGAAAAGGAGGGGCTTCCTCACTTAAGGGTTTCTCTTTGGGGCCTTACAGGGGGAGTCCCTATTGTTTCCTACCCGCGGAGTTGGTTCCCTGCTCTTGTGGCGCAGCTGCGATTATAGGGCCCCAGCCCTTTTGTGTTTATGGTCACAGAGGGCTGGCTAGAAGTGTTGGTTTGGGGCGGCGTTTTGGGGAGCAAGAAATTATTGCCCCACAGTTACGGGGCTCAAATCATTGGCTTGTTTCTTTCCCTCATCGCTCACTCCCTTTTCTCTACCACAGTCCCCTTTTCCCTTCAGAATAAAACAGTCCCTCCAACTTGCAGACCGAGCTTAGAGAAACTGCGCTGCATTTGCAAACAAAAGCTCTTGTCTGAGATGACGAGAGTGTTTTGGGTGTGAAACTGTCAGTTGCTAACTACAATTTGGGAAGTGCTGTAATTAACTCCGCGAGGGGCTCCTCCCAACTAGTCTACGTTTCGTTCGTATTTTTGAAAATGTAGAATGTAACTTGCAAGTCTAAATTGGGAAGGGGTAGGAGGAATATTTCCTTCTCTGAGACATAAAGCTGCAGTGCAGGTTTCGGTTCAAGTAAGAAGGGAGTAATAGTCACATTTTGGATCTAGGGAGATAAATGGTCTTAGGTTTAGAGCTCGAGGGGCAATAATGATATCTTTTAATCTTTAGAGGTTGCCCTCTTCGTTCTCTTAGTGCTTGGAGAACAAGTCTTGTGTGAACTCCGTGGTTGTTGATCATAATATAAATCTGTCAATACAGGAAACCATTTACCACCTTGAACTGAAATTAGGTGGCTGGTAACCACGGTGTGCTTAAGGCATCAGATTCTAAGAGACTTAGAAATATACAGCTTTGTGTATATGATAACCAGGATTTGCTTCTGAGCAACTTTATTTTCAGTTTTTAAAAAAGACATAGCCAGTTGACTTTTAGAAAAGATGTATTACTTTGGAATTCTTGGTATTTGCAAAAAAAAAAAAAATCAATAATTCGCAGTTTTTGGTAAGGATTTATAAAGGAGTTTAAAAAGAACAAACCCAACAGAGGTAGTAGTCCTTATTTTCTGGCCTTTGTAAATTGTTTTTCTTTACTACATTTCAAGATAAGAATTCGATTTTGGGACTAATTAAAAATGGACATTGGCCAGTTTTTTTTTTTTTTTTAAGATTTATTTATTTGATAGAGAGAGATCACAAGTAGGCAGAGAGGCAGGCAGAGAGAGAGGGGGAAGCAGGCTCCCTGCTGAGCAGAGAGCCTGATTCGGGGCTCCATACCAAGACCCTGAGATCATGACCTGAGCCAAGGCAGAGGCTTAACCCACTGAGCCACCTAGGCGCCCCAGGCCAGTTCTTTTTTAAAACAACTGTTTATTAGTACTCTGGGTTTCTTGGAAAGATTGGTTAAAGTTACCAGTGTGTTTTTTTTCTTTCACAGATTTATCTTTTTTTTTTTTTTTAAACAGGCAGTTTCCTTTTTGTGTTTTTGTAGATATTTTTAATAACAGCAGATATTTTAAGTTAGGATACACTTATTGAAAAGTGTTATTGAAATGTATGTAGCTAATAGTTTTTTAATATTCAGATTTTATTAAGGTAGCTAAAGATTCTTTTTGGCTGTTTCTCAAGTGAAGGATTTTGACATGTAGACATGTCTGTATCTCTTGACTTCTTCAGTTACTGTTTTAAGGGGCAAAATTTAAGAGAAAAAATAATTCATTTTTGTAAAGTTGAACCTCTGGTTAAAATTCATAAAGGCACAAGTTATTTTTTTTCTGAAAGCATAGTATAGCACTTAATTTCAAGAGTTTGCAGTTGCTGTCAGAAATAGGAAAAAAAATGAATTGTCTTGCCTTGTTACAAGATACGTAGATTTACATTAATAAAATAGTGTGATACTTCATTCAGTTGTAACACAATTAAGTATAATGAATCATTGACTTTTCGAGGTGGCAAAGACTTTTAGAGTATTCATCAGGGAGGAAACTGAAGGAAGAGATTGCCATTTGACAGCTAATGCTAATTTAATCACAATATCTTTCTACCTAATCTTCTCTGGGTTACTTTGAACTGACAATTTTAAATGTTTGAGATTGGTCTCATTTGGCTTGGTGGAGGTTTTTTTTGTTTTGTTCTTTTTTTCTTGGGGGGCGGGTGGTTTGAGGCAGTCCATCTTTTTGTGTCTCTTCCTAGCCTGACTAGTGTTTTGGTCTAAGTACATCTGTATTCTTATTTAATAGAATGATTTCCTCTAAAGGGGTTCTTTTAAAAGGGCAAGTTTTTTCTAACTTTCCTATGTTTGCTAATTAAACTTTCTCTTTGTTTCAGATTGAAGTGAGTGAATTCAGATCTATAACTCAACCTTGTTAGAGGGCTTTTTAAAAATAAAAAGTTGATTCGGTGCATGAGAGCAAGTTACTGCTGCTTACCGTTCAGAGACTTACAGGTGCTTGCCTGCATTGCAATAAAGGACTCATATATTGAGCAAGACTTATATTTATCTCTTCATTTTGGAGAGCCTAATAAACTGTTATTACAGTTTCTCTACTGACTTTCAAAAGTTTTGAAGTTTGAAAGAGACATCTTTACAATTAATACAGCATGAGCACGGCCAGAACAGAGAACCCTGTTATAATGGGTCTGTCCAGTCAAAATGGTCAGCTGAGGGGCCCTGTGAAGCCCAGTGGTGGCCCCGGAGGAGGGGGCACACAGACACAGCAACAGATGAACCAGCTGAAAAATACCAACACAATCAATAATGGCACTCAGCAGCAAGCACAGAGTATGACCACCACTATTAAGTAAGTGTTAGAATGAATAATAAACAGACTTAGGAGACCAAGGTGGTATCTTTTTGCTACTTTGTTGTTGACTACTTTAAACCTTATTTTAACCATTTTGTTTGCAAGGAAAAGACAGATGACTGTTTTATGGCGGTTGGGTATTTGCAATTGAATAATGTATTTTTGTCATAATTCAGGTTCATTAACAAAATATAGATACAGATGATATATATTCATTTTGTATACATTACTGTTTGAAACATTTCTGGCTTTCATAATTAGCTTGGATTCATCCTGTTTTTGCCAGTATGGCTTTTTCCCTAGTGTTAAACTGTACCTTATCCTAGTTTAAATAGCAGTTAAAGCCAGTTTCAAGTTTTAAGTTTTTTTTTTTTTTAACTTTTTTTAATTAAAGATTTTATTTATTTATTTGACAGAGAGAGATCACAAGTAGGCAGAGAGGCAGGCAGAGAGATAGAGGAGGAAGCAGGCTCCTTGCCAAGCAGAGAGCCCGATGTGGGACTCGATCCCAGGACCCTGAGATCATGACCTGAGCCGAAGGCAGAGGCTTAACCCACTGAGCCACCCAGGCGCCCCTCAAGTTTTAAGTTTAAAGACTGTCCCAGACATACTGAGAGAAAATTTATCCATAACTTTTTCTTTTTTTAAGATTATGGAACTTTAGTTTTCTACTTTTAAAAAAATAAGCTTTCTCCTTTTATACACAAGATTACAAGCCATTATATATTCCTAGGGTTTTCAAGATTTTGAACTCTTGGAAATGCATGGAACTGAATAGTTCCAGGCCCCTTTGTTGACTCTAAAAACTTTGTTGCCTCATCTTACTACAGAATATTTTTTCTTTTAAATGTGCTGTCCATCATCTAAGTGTACACTTTATTTTTTCTTAAAGATTTTATTTATTTGACAGAAATCGCATTAGGCAGAGAGGCAGGCAGAGAGAGAGGGGGAAGCAGGCTCCCCGCTAAGCAGAGAGCCCAAAACGGGGCGACACAGGGCTCCATCCCAGGACCCTGGAATCATGACCCGAGCCGAAGGCAGAGGCCTAACCCACTGAGCCACCCAGGCGCCCCTAAGTGTACACTTTATTACTGTTAACTATCACTCTAAGATTCAGTTAATAGAAAATTAACATTGAAGACTTGACCAGGGGCACCTGGGTGGCTCAGTGGGTTAAAGCCTCTGCCTTCAGCTCTGGTCATGATCCCAGGGTCCTGGGATCTAAGCCCTGAATCAGGCTCTCTGCTCATCGGGGAGCCCACTTCGCCCTCTCTCTCTCTGCCTGCCTCTCCACCTACTTGTAATCTCTGTCAAATAAATAAAATCTTAAAAAAAAAAAAATAGACTCTTGACCCCATTTCATATTTGACTTTTAATATCTAGCCATAGAGATCGATCTATTCTCTTGACATCTTCATATGATGTTGAAACTGGGTCACTGAACTAATGTGTGTTATATTACAACCTAGGTCTTTTCCATGCCTAAAAAGCACTCTAAAGAAGAGTAGCACTTACAAGCTACCAGAATATCATATAGATGGTTACTTGAATGTGGTTTGCTAGTGACCTCTAAGAGTTAATTTCCATTGGAATTGGTTTGGTCATTGGAAGAATTAGTATTAATGCATATTCTGTTATTGCATATTCTATTTTTAAGCTTTAATTAGTATAGAAATTAAGAATATTCTCTAAATTGTAGTTGTGTCTTTTCAATATATGAATAGGCTAGCAAGATTTAGGCTATTTTTAAACGTAAAGCTGTGTTATTTCATTATTTTCTACTTAAATTCTGATTTCAGACAACAGATTTTGCTTTTTATTTTTGGTCTGCCTGGGATTAATGGTGGTTTTTGTTAGTTTTTTTTTTAAACTAACATATAATGTATTATTTGCTTCAGGGGTACAGGTCTGTGAATCATCAGTCTTAAACAATTCACAGCACTCATCACAGCACATACCCTCCCCACCATCCATAACCCAGACACCCTATCTTAAGATAAGAGTCTCTTATGGTTTGTCTCAATGGGTTCTTTTTCATTCTGTGGGTTCTTTAAATCTGTTTGTCCATAAATAAATAAATAAATAAATAAATAAATAAATAATTTAAAAAAATTTTTTTAAAGATTTTATTTATTTATTGGACAGAGAGAGATCACAAGTAGGCAGAGAGGCAGGCAGAGAGATAGAGGAGGAAGCAGGCTCCCCACCAAGGAAAGACCCCGATGTGGGGCTCGATCCCAGGACCCTGGGATCATGACCTGAGCTGAAGGCAGAGGCTTTAACACTCTGAGCCACCCAGGCGCCCCAGTAATTTTTTTTTTTAATCTGTTTGTCATCTCTGGGATCTAGAAGGCTCTAGATCCCATCACTGTCTTCAGTACTCATTCTTATACTTAATCTGTCACTTACTCATTTTAAATAGTTTGGGTCCTCTAACTCCTAAGATTATAAATTCCTTGTGATAAGATTTTCCATTGTATTTCTGCATTTTTATTCACTTTATATTGAATTTGACAATGGCAGGCTGGCACACTACGATGTTCAGCTAACATTTTTGCTCAGAGACTTTGGTGTGTTAATTATAGGCAGAATTGAAAGGCTTTGGTACCCTTGAAATTGGGAGCAAATAGTTAACTGTGTTAGAGTACTTTAAATTATGTGGGACCTAGCTTTAAGTAAAATAAGTCCTCATCTTTCTAAATCAAGACTCTGGAGAGGTTTTGGAGGCTCTGATTATGTAAGCGTTGCTATAATGAAATCGCAAAAACTTTTATTTAAAGATGACACATTTGGAAGCATTATCTGCTTTATTGACCTTTTTTCCCCATTAGGTGCTTCAGTATTACTTGAGGTTTTTACTTGACCAAAAAGAGAATTTTACTCTTGTTTTCTTGGTTTCAAGCATTCTCACTTAAAAAAAAAAAGACTGAGAGATAGTCATTAACAGCTAATACTGAGGGTTTTTTTGTTTTTGTTCTTAAGATTTTATTTGTTGGGGGGCACAGAGCCAGATGTAGGTCTCAATCTGACCATGACGTGAGGCCAAGCCAGATGCTTGACCAACTGAGCCACTCGGGCACCTCCTGAGTTCTTATTTTGCCAGGAACTATGCTGAGTGTTTTATGTAAATTACTTGATATAATTCTCAACTCCCTTTATATAAGAGAATTGGAGGCTTAGAAAAATAACTGCTGCAAAGTCACAAAAATACTGAGTAGTAGAGTCAGAGCTTGGCCTCAGGTCTGAAACTTTGGAGCCCTTGGTTTTAATTAGTCATCAAAAGTTAGAAACTCCGATGCTTTACAGGAGACTGTGCTACGTGAGCAGGTACTTGCTTTATCTAAAGGAGTCTGCTGCTTGATTTAAGTCCCCAGTTACTGACCTCTGTCAAACTGTTGACTTGCAGAAGTTTGGAACCAGTGTTGCTAAAGCTTCCTTTTTTTTTTTTCCTAAGAAAAGCCTGAATCTGGACTTTATATGAAATCTTCTAATTTTTAAATGTTGGCAACTAATTTAAATTGAAACACACTACTTATATCAAATAAAACACAGTGGTTACCAGATTGGACAACAGTTGCACTACATATTACACGGCTTCTCTTAAAAGGATGGATGCCTTATTCCCTTCTATTCTTGATTTTTTTTTTTTATCCTCTCTAGACTGTTCTTTTGTGAGAAGAGCAGTTTTCCTAATGCTGTTTATTTCTGTTAACTATATTCCAAAGTAAATGGCAGTATATTAAACTTACTGTGCTTTTTAGAACTTAATTATAATTAATTATGGTGAATCATCTTTGTATTATTAGAATAGCAATACTATGAATTCTCATGCTTCAATTTTACTATATTCTCCATAGACCTGGTGATGACTGGAAAAAGACTTTAAAACTCCCTCCAAAGGATCTAAGAATCAAAACTTCGGTAAGTTGATTGTAAAATTCAAGTGGAAAAATGGTATGGAAACTCTAAAAGTGAATTAGTTACTTAATTATGACAATAGGCACTGTGTGTTTACTCTTAGATTGAAGTGGTTGAAATTGTATGGATCATATATATGAATTGCCAAAAATTTTCACCTTTTGGAGGAATTACATTAATATAATAATGTGTATCTGTATAGTCAATGCTGTATTTATACATCTGTATATTTTATCTAACTTATGGAGTATTTTCATGGTTTGCAAGACATTTTCTCAAAATTCTCTTATGCCCCTAGCAGTACAGTAAGATTCAGGTTAGGTATTATCCTTAATTTGTGGATGAGGACAAGGAAGTTGAGAGATTCGTTCTCTTAGCCCAGTGTTCCCAACTGGGGGTAATTTTTGTCCCTTAGTGGGGATTTAGCAGTAGCTAGAGACATTTGATTATCACAGCTTGTTTTTTGTTTTTTGTTTTTTTTAATAAAGATTTTATTTATTTATTTGACAGGGAGATCACAAGTAGGCGGGGGTAGGGGGGAGCAGGCTCCCTGCTGAGCAGAGAGCCCCATGTGGGGCTGGAGCCCAGGACTCTGAGGTCATGACCTGAGCCGAAGGCAGAGGCTTAAACCACTGAGCCACCCAGGCGCCCCAGTTATCATAGCTTGTTAAACTCAACTTACGGGGATGCTGCAGGATGGCCCCTTATGAAAGAGAATTTTCTGGCCCAGTGTCAATAGTGCTAAGTTTGAGAAATCTTTATTTAGAATAGGATATTTGCAGACAGTAAGGGGTGGAGCAGAGTTTGACTTCACCTCTTGCTATTTGTAATTCAAAGCTTCAAAGCATGATACTTACATAGAAATAATAGTACTCAACCAGTCCTCAGAAGAATATAACCACAGGGTGGCCTTTCCCCAAAACAGTTTTTAAGTGGCCTGTGTGTGTTAAAGAGTGGTTATTCCTTAGGAATTCTTGAAATACAGATCAAGACAGAACTCATTTGCATATGTTTGTATTTTAAATGGGGTAGAGGGAGAATAAGTCTCTCAAACAAACGTTCTTAAGTATAGTAACTACCAAAGGAACACAGTTGCACTTCATTTTGTTGTTTTGTTTGTTTGACTAGGATGTGACCTCCACAAAAGGAAATGAGTTTGAAGATTACTGTTTGAAACGGGAGTTATTGATGGGAATTTTTGAAATGGGCTGGGAAAAGCCATCTCCTATTCAGGTACGTTCTCCCGTTTCATCCACTGGGATGTAATGTTAGAAGTTAAGCATTCCATATTTTTTGATCTGTGTGAATGGTAAAATTAGCATTTTTCTCATGTGTATACATGTGCACCTACACACTTTTTCTGAACCTTTTAAAGAAAAGTCAGAAAATCATGGCCCTTTACCTCTAAACATTTCAGTGTGCATTTCTTAAGAAATAGGATTTTTTTCTTTTTTGAGTAAGCTCTATGCCCAACATGGGGCTTGAACTCAAGACCCTGAGAACAAGAGTTACATGCCATACCAACTGAGCCAGCCAGGTGCCCCTGAGGATATTTTCTTGTGTAACCGTGGTACATATGTAAACATAGTACAGAGTTAAATTTGGTCAGTTTAACATTAATACAGTATTTCTATCTTATCTGTCATTTGTATTCTAATTTTTAAATGACCCCAAAATGTCCCTTATAGCATTTTTTTTTTTTCTTTTCTGTACAGAATGCCTCCTAAGATCAGGTATTGCATTAGTTAGTTATATCTCTAACCTCTTTTAGTTGTGAGCATTTCCCTAGTCTTTTTTTTTGGTCTTTTATGACATTGACATTAAAAAATACAGCTCTTTTTTCCTAATAGACTATTCCTCATTTTGGGTTTGTGCTGTGTCTCCACGTGATTAGCCTCAAGTTACTCATTCTTAGTCAAACTACTGCAGAAGTTGAGTTATGGCCTTTTCCAGCTACCACATTTGAAGGTATACACAGTGTCCATATAGTTTTCATTGATGAATTTAATTTTCATTATTGTCTCAAGGTGGTGTCTGATTTTTCTACTGTATAATTAATTGCTTTCCCCGCCCTTCCCTTGAAACTAATAAGTAGTCTATGAGAAGAACTTTAAGGCCATGCAGGTATCTTACTCTTCCACCAAAATTTCTTCCTAGTCTTAGCAATCTATTGTTGATTCTTGCATGATTTGATCTTTGCTCTGATAGATTATGATGAGTTACCAGTGCTAGCTAGCACTCCTTCCACATTTGGCCTTGTAAAGAAGAGCCTTCCCTGGGGCACCTGGGTAACTTATTTGGTTAAGCGACTGCCTTTGGCTCAGGTCATGATCCTGGATTCCCGGGATGGAGTCCCACATTGGGCTCCCTTCTCCCACTGATCCTCCCCTTTTGTACTCTCTCTCAAATAAATAAATAAAATCTTTAAAAAAAAAAAAAAAAAAGCCTTCCCTATATCTTCATGTATTTGTATATTATCAGTGTGGACTCAAAAATCCACCCCCACCCACCCCCCCCGTGGTATTTTTGTGGTCAAATTGTCCCTTTTTTGGCTATTGTGAGCTCCATGAAGCTGGTCCCTGTGTGTTTATAATGTACCCACACTTGTTTTTTCCCTGATAGACTGGTTTTTTAGAGCAATATTAAGTTCACAGCAGTTGAGCAGAAAATAGAGATTTCCCTTAACCCGGGTCCCCACTCATGCATAACATCCATTATCAACATCCTTCACAAGAATGACGCATCTATTACAACTGGAGGAACCTCAGTTAACATTATCCAAAGTTCATAATCTATATTAGGGTCTACTCTTGGTGTTGTACATTCTGTGGGTTTGAACAAATGTGTAATGACATGTACTCATCATTGTAATATCAGGCAGAGTAGTTTTACTGCCCTAAAAACCCTCTGTGCTCTGCCTGTTGACTCCTCACCTCCCTTACCCCTTCATTTTTCTTGAGTACTTCTTTTTTGGCATATCATGATGCTGAGCCTGTCTGTACCTGTCTTGTCCCAGCCTTGGAATCAGCCATTTCTCCAAGGAGCCCTGCTTAGTGGGGTAGTAGTATTAGAGACTTAAATCCAAGTACATTCTTTGCTCCTTGGCCCTTTCAGTGACTAGAACAAGGAAATATGTGGGCACATACATGTAAACATAAACACACATGTTAAAACTGTTAAACCCAAGCTGTAATAAGGACAAACCCGATGACATCATTGAGTACTTTTTCATTGAGCAAACGTACTGCGTGACCTAGACTGGAGATGTTTTTATGAACAAGACAGGATTTCTGCCCTCACAGTCATGGGGATAAGACAGCTAATCGTACAGATAATTTCAGTGTGATATCATAAGCCCCTTTCTCATTGAAATTGCGTATATATGTAGCCATTAGAGAAAGACAGAATGACCTAGAGGTGATTCATATTCCAAGCAGAGAATACTGGGATAGGGGTTGCTTAGGGGTTTTTATCTTTGTGTGCCTTTGTGGACAAACTAAAGTTTATTATGGCTGAGAAAGTGTCAAGATAAGATTATATACATCACCAGATAGGCAGTTTGAGTGCAAATATTGAAAATATTTTGGAAATTTATTTTTCCGTTATGTAGTTCATGTTAATCCATCTTATTTACAGGGGTGAAAACTTTTATGAGAGTCTTGTACTGAGGGGACTATATCATTCAATTTTGTGTCTCTAGTACTTAGCAAAGTAGGTGGCAGGAAATGGGCTTTCAGATGTTCAGTGGTGTTTAGAATGCTTTGAAATCATGGTTGACATGTCTGCAGGTTAACTTTGTCTATAGAACTGTTGAAGAACTAGTATGGGCAGTCAGACTGCCCAGGTCCAATCCCAACTCCAGTCCTTTATAAGTTGATATTTTGAGTTATCTCTCTAAGCCTTAGTTTCCTGGCCTGTAAAATTGTTAAGATATTATTTATCATAGAGGAGTTGTGAAGATTAAATGAGGTAGTTCATTTTAGTATGCTTGGTATAGTGCCTAGTAGATGATAAATGCTCTATAATTGTTTTAGGTTACTATTCCATACAGTAGTTTTATCAAAAAAGGAGATGGGGAGGCAGGAAGGAATAAATGCCCCTGCCTTCTTCAAAAAAAAAGATTGGTTCATTCATAGCAAACTTAATTCATTCTTTTTTTAAAGATTTTATTTATGGGGTGGGGGACAGAGGGAGAAAGAGAAAG
Source organism: Lutra lutra (assembly GCF_902655055.1). Classification (NCBI taxonomy): domain Eukaryota; kingdom Metazoa; phylum Chordata; class Mammalia; order Carnivora; family Mustelidae; genus Lutra; species Lutra lutra. Next base: position 14,862,440 of record NC_062287.1, on the reverse strand, counting down.
CCAAGCAGACTCTGCACTGAGCACAGAGTCCCATGTGGGGCTCAATCCCATGACACCAAGATCACGACCTAAGCCAAAACCAAGTCAGACACACAATCAACTGTGTCATCCAGCTGACTTAATTCTTAATGGACTCTTGCGGACTCCTGTTTTCCACCTTTGTATTAAAATTTAAAATTGACTTTGTTATTTGCACTTTCAGTATTAGTATAATATATAGGCAGTTATCTTTCCAATCACTTAACCAGTCTCACATTTAGCTTTTTTGGTGAAGTAGAAATAATAATCTCCTTCACAGGGTTTTTGTGAGGATTAAATGTAACTAAAACAATGTTGTGAAATAGCAAAGCAGTGTACAAGTACAAAGTGTTATTTTAGATATCTAAGACCACCATTCACATTGTCTTTTTCTCACTATTATTTTGCCCAAGAATCTATGGAAAACACAAGATGTTCCTTAGAACTATTCAGTGTAATAAACCATAAATGTTAGGATTTTAGAACCAAAAAGAAATTTAGAAGTCCTGTAGCGAAATCTAACCTCATTACCGGCTGCCCTCTATTCATTTCTCTTCTTATATGCTCTCTCTCCTTGCCTTCCTATTGTTTTTAAGGTATTCTTTCCCATAGTACTTAGTTTACAGTTTTATGCAGGCATTTTTTCCCCCAAATATTGAAGAAGCCTTCTTGATCAGATGGTGGGTGTCCTCTGCATTTGAATTTTCTTTGAGGTGAAATTTTATTGATTATAAGATTATTGTCAATGAAGCACTTAATTATATCCTCCAGAAAGAATATTTTACACTGACAGGCTGGAACCAGACATACTACAGCTTGCGCCTACACATCTTTCTGTGGTGTAGCCATCTGTGTGTGACTCTAGTTCTAATTCTGAATGCTATGCCCCATAGCTAGCATAACTCTGCCACTCTAAAGCATAGCTTTATAGGAGCGCAGACTTCTTTGGAAGGTGTAAGAACCTACTGTTTCATTCTGCTTAACATTATGAAACCTTACAGACTTGACCCTTGAACAATAAGGGTTTGAACTGCGTGGTTCCACTTACACACAGATTTTTTTTTTTTAAGATTTTATTTATTTATTTGACAGATCACAAATAGGCAGAGAGGCAGGCAGAGAGAGAGGAGGAAGCAGGCTCCCTGCTGAGCAGCGAGCCGGATGCGGGGCTCGATCCCAGGACCCTGGGATCATGACCTGAGCTGAAGGCAGAGGCTTTAACCCACTGAGCCACCCAGGCGCCCCATACACAGATTTTTTATGGTACTGTAAATGTATCTTCCTTACGATTTTCTTAATAACATTTTTTTTCTCTAACTTTATTTACACCTAACATACAAAATGTGTGACTGTTTATGTTAATCAGTGAGGCTTCCATTCAGCAGTAGGCTATTAGTTAAGTTTTAGAGGAGTCCAAAGTTACACGTGGATTCTTAATTGTGTGGGATGTCAGTACCCCTAACCCCCACATTCAGGGGTCAGCTGTATTAACTTTGAGATGATTGAAAATGGTAACTCTAACTCTGACTGCTTCCAGACCCTAGGCACACCTTTTGAAGACTTTTTCGGTAAGATAATGATGAAATGGCAGCTAGTCCACTATTGAGGGAAATAGGGGAGTTCCTTATTGTTGGCAAAAAAATTTCACATCAGGTCAAGAGTCTCAACTATTTTGAGAAATTATTTTGTCAACTAGATGTAATAAGTTTTAATTAAGAATTAATAGCTTATTGTTGATAGTTAGGAATTACAGCATTCTTAATCCTTTGTAAATCATTTCTCTTGCTAACGTGGATTTCTTAGGATTATAGGAATTGTTTTCCAAAATTTGCAAGAAAAAAAATCTTTAAATGCATTTACTCATTAGTTACTGTGGTAAAACTGGGGTGTGTTCCTTAAGTTAGAGATATTTTTGAAATTATTATCTTCCAGACTCTTTTTTCTGGGCAGCAGTAGATAACCTGTGATAACCATTGCTATCTCCTCTACCATACTCATACTATTTTTCCCGCTAAAATTAAGATTCTTAAGGTCAGCTGACCCAGGAAGTGTTAGAAACAACTACCCTAAAAGCAGCTAATAGGGCAATTTTCAGCTTTTTTCGGTACCACACTTCTGTCGAATGCCTCTCAGTACTAGGAAATTGGAAGGTATACTGTGCTTTGGTTGTAGGCAGCAAACCAACTTGGGCTGACTTTAGCAAAGGGGAATTTATTGAAAGAATATCAGAGGAGTTCACTAGAGTGAGAAAAGTCACACTTGGCATTGACCAAGGACTGAGGCAGTTCTGAAGGGCTTGGGAAGCTACAAATTGTTACAGGATCTACTATAACAATTTAAATTCTTAGAAGAGAGCATGGAGCTGGCCTGGGTTCAGTTGATGTCTCCTGTTTAGCTGGAGAGGTTACCTAGACTATCCGGTGGGGTGGGGACATGTAATTCCTCAGAAGAAATTTGAGGTCCTAGGGAAGGTGGATCCTAGGGTAACCGAAACACAACAGATAACTTAGTGGGTCATTTCCACTTTAATGGTGGAACACGGCCTTGGAGAGGTAAGGTGGCAGAATCAGACCTGAGGTTGTTGTGGGGTTGTCATGGGTTTGGTAACTTGACTAAGATGCAAATCACATATCACACAATTTATGCATTTAAAGTATACAATTCAGTGGTTTTGAATGTATTCACAGTTGTGCAAATCAATTTTAGAACACTTTAATCACCCTAAAGAGAAACTGTTTTAGCAGTCTCCCCTCATTTTCCCCTAGCCCTAACCAACCACTGATCTCCATGAATTTGCCTGTTCTGGAAATTTCATATAAATGGAGATATACATTGTTTTTTGTGAGTGATTTCTTTGACTTAGCATTTTTTAGGGTTCATCCATGTTGTAGCATGTATTAGTACTTCTTCCCTTTGTATTGCCGAATAATAATTCCATTGTATGGCTGTACCACCTATGGTTTATCAGTCAGTTGATAGGGTTGTTTCCACTGCTAGCCATTTTTTTTTTTAAGATTTTATTTATTTATTTGTCAGAAAGAGAGAGAGCACACAAACAGGCAGAGCAGAGAGAGAGGCAGGCTCCCTGCTGAGCAAGGAGCCCGATGCGGGACTCGATCCCAGGACCCTGGGATCATGACCTGAGCTGAAGGCAGCAGCTTAACCCACTGAGCCACCCAGGCGTCCCACTGCTAGCCATTTTGAATACTGCTGTGAACATTCACATAACAAGTTTTTGTGTGGGAATGTTTTTATTATAAAACAAAAATACCTAACTTGAAAGGATATAAATAAAAGTATCTGGGTGCCCAGCAGACAGTTTTTAAAGTTTTTTGCTTCCTCCTCCTCTGTTTTCTCCCTGGTAGCTCCCATGATTTTCTCTTGGGTTTCACAGTTGTCTGAGCCTGACTTGAATTCTCTTTCATTATATTAGCTGATCTTTCTGGCGGATAGTAGTAAGAGACAGTGTGGATGTGTTGAATTCCGTGACTGCTACTGCTAATCATAATGGTCACTATATGGGGCAAACTATTAGTGTATCTTAACTTGGAGACTAGCTTGCTTACTTTGTTTAAAAGAAAAAGAAAAAGCCTATCTTTAAACAGTTTCTGTAGAGCATAAACCCTATCAGAGAGTACAAGGGAGTAGAATTTAGTGGCCTTAATCTGAGTTAGATTTCCCAAAATGGGAAATTAGGATACCCTTAAGCTAATTCTCACCTGCCTCACTTCATTCAAAAGTTTTATTTTAAAGAACCTGACTTAAGTCATTTGGAGGCCCTTGGAGACCACCTAGACTTTTATTCTGTTATAGAACTGAGTAGTGTGCTAGTAGCCTATTTAAAACCCATGGAAAAGGGGCACCTGGGTGGCTCAGTTGGTTAAGCGACTGCCTTTGGCACGGGTCATGATCCCGGAGTCCCAGGATGGAGTCCCACATTGGGCTCCCAGCTCCATGGGGAGTCTGCTTCTCCCTCTGACCTTCTCCTTTCGCTCTCTCTCAAATAAATAAAAATAAGATCTTAAAAAACACAGAAAAAAATGAACCCAAGGGGGTAATAAACCCCCAGAGCAACTGTAGATTAACAGAGTTGACTCAAAGTAGGAACGAAGAGATTAAGACCAAAGGGTCAAAGCCAAGGATTTTTTCTTTGACCTGCTTTATTATAATAAGCAGACTATTTAATGCTGGTTATAGGAACAGAGGGTAACAGTATTGTTACTGGACCATATTTACAGTTCTGGGAGCTGTGTTTTCTTTTTCTGGTCATATGGAACCCATCTGACCCCTTTGATGCATTCTTTGTTTGTTTTCCTTTGATGCATTCTAAGTAGGATGATTATTATGAGGGGAAATGCAAGTCATGATGTTTATTAGATGTTCCTATAATAATGATTTTAAACTGTTAGAGATAGTTCTTTTTTTTCTTTTTTTTAAAGATTTTATCTATTTATTTGACAGAGAACGCAAGTAGGCAGAGAGGCAGAGAGAGAGAGAGAGAGAGAGAGAAGCAGGCTTTGCACTGAGCAGAGAGCCCAATGCGGGGCTTGATCCCAGGACCCTGGGGTCATGACCTGAGCCGAAGGCAGAGGCTTTAACCCACTGAGCCACCCAGGCTCCCCTAGAGATAGTTCTTTTGGTCATTAGCTTAGACACAGAACTGATTGTTACAGTGATTATGAATCTCCTAACTTACTTTACTAACTTTCTGGTTTTATAAATTAAAATTAAAAATTTTAGTTTCAGAAATTGAAATGTTCTTATTCTTCCCTCTTTATATCTATTCTATCTATATATGTATGTGTGTATTCAATTTTCAGTAATTTGGGGGAATCCTTTGCTGTTGTTTAGGTAACTTGTCCTAATAGGAAATGTTATCCTTGCAAAACACGTATGACAAAGTAAGCTAAATGTGAAAATGAAAAGTCACTCTCTGATATGACCATGGATTAAGATGACTGGAATAGAATTGAGCCTCCAGTTGAGTACATTTCAGGACAGAGAAGTTGAATATAGGACACTGACATTGTAAGCTTATATGGTAAGATAAATCAAATAGGACTTAAACTTTGCCAGCCGATTCCTATTTTTTGCAAGGATGGGTTGTCAAAGCTGCAATTTTTCATTGTGGTTAAATTGGCTTACTTTTCTCAGAATATACGGTCTTAACTTTGTATTATTTGTGCCATTTTTTTCCTCCCAGTTTTACATTGTGAAAGGTCCTTCACTTCTTTTTCTGTTTATTCAAGTCCTATTTGTGTCACCCTGGGTTCCTCTTCATTTGTTTTCTTTGTTGTAAATGCCCAGCTCCCTTAGTCCTACACATTCTCACACATGCAAATCTATATTGTTTTTATGACATTGGGATACAGTTTAATAATACACTATAAGCAGTTCTCATAAATATTGGTTGATAATGATGGTGATCTTGACTGGTAATTTACTTGGCCTCTATTCTTATGCAAATGTGGGACACTTGAAAGCCATACCAAAGAGGTATACTTCCATTATATTTTAGAGAATGATTTACTTATGTACTGTTTTTATTCACAAGTAATTTGCATTTTCTTGTCTCTTAGGAGGAGAGCATTCCCATTGCTTTATCTGGTAGGGATATCTTAGCTAGAGCAAAAAATGGAACAGGCAAGAGCGGTGCCTACCTCATTCCCTTACTTGAACGGCTAGACCTGAAGAAGGACAATATACAAGGTTAGTTTGTTTAAACTAAAAATGGCGGTTTTACTTTACAGGTATGTGGAAGATATTACCATCTTTTTTTAGAACTTACATAATCTGTGGTTAGTATTTACCTTTTCTTTTCACGGCTTGTGGCCCAGTTGTCTTATAAAATACCCAGCTTTCTAAAAAGATTGTTAAGTTTTCAGAGGGCTTTTACATAGCACACAGTTTTGATAGTATTCCAGTGAAATAGGCAAAATAGGTATTGGCTTATAGATAAGAAAGCAAGAATCATAAAGTTATCTGACTTTGCTACTTAAAACTGGAACTAAGTTGTTTCTTGGGGCACCTACATGTCTGCAAGAGCTCATGAACTTTTTGTTCTATAAAGCCTTGTGGTTTTAAGAGCTTAGGAAGTAGGAAGAAACAAGTTTCCATAGTTTTATGCAGAGTAAGCTAACATTTAAATTTTGACCTCTAAAGCTTTTTCTGAAATTTTCATAAATATATCTTGATCTGTAATGATCATTTCTCCTGTCTTCCTTTTACCTACATGCGTGTGATGTAAATGGAATCTGGGCAGCAGGAGTTCTTATTCAGGTGTTCAGTGAATCCCTTACTGAAATTTTTTTTTTTTTTTTTTTTTTTTTTTTAGATTTTATTTATTTGTCAGAGAGAGAGGAGAGCAAGCGAGCACAGGCAGACAGAATGGCAGGCAGAGGCAGAGGGAGAAGCAGTCTCCCCGCCAAGCAAGGAGCCCGATGCGGGACTCGATCCCAGGACGCTGGGATCATGACCTGAGCCCAAGGCAGCTGCTTAACCAACTGAGCCACCCAGGCGTCCCCCCTTACTGAAATATTAATAAACTTTGAGGTAGTGGTTGCCAAGGCAGAGAACCCTTTAAAGGTTTGTAACTAAGGAGTACCAGGTTTATAAAGCTGTGCTGCTCAGAAAAGTCCAAAGCTAGAGCCCTGTAATAGGTTCTCTCTCTCTCTCTCTTTTTTTTTTTTTTTGTAAAGGAGATTTACTTTTTTGACTTTTCAGAATTAGGCTTATTATGATTCAACTTTTTAGAATGTCCGGAGTGTCTAGATTGCAAGGGCCAGTATTTCGGTAGCTTATTATACCCTTAAAATATGTTTCTTTTTTGTCTTTTCCAGCAATGGTGATTGTTCCCACTAGAGAACTTGCTCTACAGGTCAGTCAAATTTGCATCCAGGTCAGCAAGCACATGGGAGGGGCCAAAGTGATGGCAACCACAGGAGGAACCAATTTACGGGATGACATAATGAGGCTTGATGACACAGGTAGGGAATGACTGATATAATGTGGCCTAGCTGTTCAAGTATAATTGCAGACATGGGTGTTTCCTGAACTTCTCTAAAAATCGTTAAGAATTAAGGACCAGAAACACTGCCATAGAAAAATGCATAAAGGAAGTGACCATTTCATTGGAGAAAAAAGATAAATTGATAGTAATTGAAAGGATAGTTAACCTTGCTGATAATTTTTTAATGTAAATAAAAATAGTTTGGTACCGTATCTGGCTGGGAAGGCTAAAAGATACTAGTAACCAATAATAAGTTTGAGAAGAAATAGGCTGTCTTGCAGCTTGAGAGTATAAATTGGTATGATCTTTATGGAGGACAATTTGGCATTGTGTTTTAAAATGATAAATGTGTATTTTCAAGAATATTCCTGAAGAAATATTGGGCAAATACAGGGTTACTGCAGTGTGGTTTGTAGTACTGAAAAATTGGAATATCCTACATGTCAGAGAACTAAATACAGGGGTATAGTCCGAATGGAATTCCACGAAGCTGTTAAGCAGTGAAGCTGATCTATCTTTATTTTCATTGAGTTCTCCATGATACATCACAGAATGAAAAAAGATAACGAAACACAAGCTTGAAATCCCCTTATATAAAATTATACATAAAGTTTGAGTTTAAAATTTTATATATGATTATCATTTGGTAAATTACTATGTGCTTCATACTGCACACTTAATTAAAATGGTTATCTCATTTCCTCCTTTTAACAATCTTCTGAAGACGATTACTGTAGTTCAGAGGCAAGCAACTGTATGTGAGATGCCTGGTATGTCTTTGTTATTGATTGGGGATAGTTTTAAGACAAGTATTCCCCCTTATTTGGAGCAGATGGTTTGGCAAGCTATTAGCCTGCCCCATGTAGCAGTGAAACAACTGTTCTCTTACCAACCTAAGATGAAATGAAAATTCTTATCTTAAAACACATCCTTGCCTGTTTGTATTATTCCTACCCCTACAATTTTCTGATAAAATATGTATAATAAACCTTTACTGTATCCTCTTTGCCGAAGCTAAAATGAATGAGAATATATATATATTCTAATCTTTTGTAGTGCACGTGGTGATAGCTACCCCTGGAAGAATCCTGGATCTTATCAAGAAAGGAGTAGCAAAAGTTGATCATGTCCAGATGATAGTATTGGATGAGGTAATGTCTCTTCAATTGGAAAGTACTATTCTGTGCTTTGTTTATAACTGCCAGTGAATAAAGCAAAAGCTCTTCGTATTTATGAACCTCTAGTAAATGCATGATTCTTGTCAATTCAAACTAAGTCGCTTTTTATAAAACATGTTTTGCCCATTAAAGGCAATAGATGGTAGGCATTTGTAGCAATAGCTCAGCCTTGTGTCTTTTTCTTAGGGATGCAAGATTATAGGTTTTGTTTTTATTTTTCAAGGAAAGGAGTTGTTGAATATCTCAAAGGCAAGTTCATTCTAAGTCTCTTTCTAAAGTCAGTGATCTTAAAAAACATCTGATGTCTCTGACCCCTCATTTAGTATATCCTTTGTATTGTTTGGTTTTTTTTTTTGTCTCTGGTATACTTGTTATCTCATCAGGTTGTAAGTGCCTTTTAAGAACTTACTGTACTCTACATTTTGGGGATCTGGCCATGTTTTTATACATACACTGTACTGGTGTTAATATTTTGAGATAAAGTGATTTTCCTCTTTGGGTGTTTTAGATAACTAGATTAGGTCAATCATAGTCTAATTCAGACAGGTTTTTTATCTTTGAGTAAGAGAGATAATGTTTGTTAGTCACTGTGTGTAGCACTAAGTGCTGTAGTGTTTCTTCATTTGCTTTTCACAACAACCCTGTAAGGTAGGTATCCTATAAAGCAGTTACTACTGCTAATTTTAAAGTTGTGGAAACTTAAGTATTGGGTCGTTAAATAACTTGTCAGCATAGCTAATAAGTGTGAAGTAGCTAATAAGTGAAGGAGACAAGATTTCAAACCAGGTAGTTTGACTCTAGATTGTACTCTCAGCCAAGTATTTCCTCTCATGGAAATCACATTAAAATTTTGTTAAGGGAACAAGGATTTTACCTATCTAGAGTTTTCTCTTTCCTCTAGAATATGGTATTAATAGCTTTTCCCTCTTCTGAATCATTGCAAATGTGTCTTGGTGCCTTTGGAGTAGGGAGTGTCCTAGAGTACTGTTCACAATCAGCACTGTTCCAAAAGTGCTCCTGTGGCTGAAGACCTTGGACACTAATTGTTTTTGAAATTGTCTTTCCTTTGTACTGCAGGCAGATAAGTTGCTGTCACAGGATTTTGTGCAGATAATGGAGGATATTATTCTCACGCTACCTAAAAACAGACAGATATTATTATATTCCGCTACTTTCCCTCTTAGTGTACAGAAATTCATGGTGAGTATAAATCTGTACTAGGAAGCAGTGCTGTTCTCTTGCCCATGAGAATACCTTTATTCATAATAACATCTTATTATCAGTTTATGCTGATTATTTCAGGTTTTTGGCTTTCTTGCCAGCTGTTGAATTAAGGTTAGTTTTGCATAAATTAATTTTTTAAAAACAGTAATTTGATTAAATTCTGTATTCACTTAGCATTTGGTGTCAGACTGACATACAGCCATTGATCCTGGATAAATTTTGATTACAATGTAATCCTGTATACAAAGTACAAAATAGGAATTTAGCTACATATCTGAATGTTAGATTTTCTATTATATGGTAACATATTTTTACTGTCATGGATTACTTATACTCTGAAGAAAACTCCATGCATGCCTTTTAAGCACGAGTTGATCAGAAATGTTGGGGGATTTATTTCAAGTTTAAAAAGATATGTTCTGCTTTTTTTTAATTATGTGACTCTTCTTTTTTCCAGAATTCCCATTTGCAGAAACCCTATGAGATTAACCTGATGGAGGAACTAACTTTGAAGGGAGTAACCCAGTACTACGCCTATGTAACTGAGCGCCAAAAAGTACACTGCCTCAACACACTTTTCTCCAGGGTAAGTAACAGGCTTTAGTTGCTGAATATTACCCATTACTTAACCCCCCAAAACCAGTTGTGTCTGTTTTCCCACCATTTTCAGTGTAAAAATAGTCCATAGCTTTTCCTAAAAGGTAGTTTTGGTTGTGGATCTAAAGTTGATACTGTATGATAGACCTCAAAGACATTTTTAATTAAATTCTAAAATACTTGGACCTTAATTATAGTCAGTCCTCATTATTTGCATATTCTGTATTTGCGAATTCAGCTACATGCCAAAGTTTGTAACCCTACAGTCAATACTCGTGTGCTTTTGAAGTCCTTTGTGGACACTATGGGAAATACCAGCTGTTGCGCATATTCCCAGCTGAGATTGAACATAGTGACACACTGCCTTCTTGTTTCAGCTCTCATAAACAGATGTCTTTCTCACAGTCTGTGCCACATTTTTTGCATTTCTCTGTGTGTGTGGTTTTGTTTTGTTTTGTTTTTTGGTTTATTTCATGGTTTAAAATGGCTCCAAAGCTTAGGTGCTGTTCATTGCTCCTAAGTGCAAGAAGATTGGTTTGCAGAGAAAATGTGTTTAAGATAAATTTTATATAGATAGGAGTTAACAGTGTTGTTGGCCACGAGTAAATAAGGTGATTTGAACAGTAGCACACATAAAACAAGGTTATCTGTTGATCAGTTGATGAAAAAGTTGTGACTAGAGGCTCTCAGGAACCTTTCCCTGTATCTCTCTAGGAGCAGTGGTTCTACAGTCACATTTTCAGTGTCTGTAAGAACTTTATAGAACAGAATTACTACAGATAATGAGAATTGAATGTTTCAGTCATGTTGGCAATTACGTGGCTCTTAATATGTATACTCTTCTACAATAAAATTACAACTTACCTGCAGCTGTTAAGTAAATGAGTAATATTTATGATATTTACATTTTACGATATTTTGCGTCTCTTGTATTATGAGATTCTAAGATGTTTTTAGCATTTGTCAGTCAATATTTTCAAGATTTGGCAAAGTAGATGAAGGTTTTTGTTTTTCTTTCTTCTATCCCCCACCCCCCCCCACCATGCTCAGCTTCAGATAAACCAGTCGATCATTTTCTGTAACTCCTCTCAGCGAGTTGAATTGCTAGCCAAGAAGATTTCTCAACTGGGTTATTCTTGCTTCTATATCCATGCTAAAATGAGGCAGGTGAGTCTAAAACTAGAACTCCGTGTGTGGGTTTAAAAACTTTTTCTAAGTATTTCTTGGATTTTTGTTTTGTTTTAATGCTCCTCCATATGCCCTAAGTTTAAGAATAAATTATTCCTTAGTAGGCAAAGGACCTTTCATTTTAACCACTGGTTCAGTTTCCTAACTATAAAATAGGTATAAACATACTCTTCGCTCATGAGGTTGTTAAGAAGATTGAGATAATTCATAAATGTGAGTATTTTGTCAAGCATAATAGAAATACAAGATTTTATTTTCCCTAGTAATGTAGTTTTGCACTGTTTAATACAGTAACCACTGGTTTCATGTGGCAATGTGAGTTTAAATGAAATTTAAAATTTAGTTCCTCTGTCACACTAATCACATTTTAAGTGCCATGTTACATGTGACTAGCAGCTGTGGTTTTAGAAAGTACAGATACAGAACATTCCTGTTATGCAGGAGGTTCTATTGGACAACATTCCTCTAGATTTTCAATTTATGTACCTCTTCAGCCCTTTTTTTCTTTATTTGCCTTTAGGATGCAGTCTCCCTAGATTTCAGAACTTGATTTAGCAATTGAAATAAATTCAAAACTATAAAAACATTTGTATTGTGTGTGGTAGTTAAACATTGAAATTTTGTGAAAACGGTTTCTGTAGACTAACAGATTAAGAATTTGAGTTAACTCAACTTTTGTTTTCAAAGGAGCTTGATAATGGATCAGATACCACCATGTAGACCCTAATATTAGAAATTGTTACAGGAAATTAATGTGTTAAGCTGTAGAGACTGTTTCAGAATGGAAGAACATTGCTTTGAAAGGGAAGACCACTTTGTCAGGTTCCAGATTTGTCACTTGTGCTAGAATCGTTATGCACGTGTTTTCATTTTTTTTTTTTTTTTTTAATTGAAAAGTACATTTTTGGGGCACCTGGATGGTTTAGCCAGATAAGCATCTGGCCCTTGATTCTGGCTCAGTCATGATCTCAGGGTGGTGACATCGAGCCCCATGCTTGGTGGGGAGTCTGCTTGAGATTCTTTCCCTCTGCTTGCCCTGCATGCTCCCTCACTCTCAGATTAAAAAAAAAGGAAAATAAATTTTTGTTTTTGCGTACAGTGAGTAAAATAAATAGTGTTTTGGTCAAGGCAAACTTCTGTCATCTTCTGTTTGAAACATTTTAAAAACGGATATACAAAAAGATGGTGAGAGTTGTCACTTTAATTAAAATTCACTTCAGCAGAAAGGGTAAGAATATCCTTAACAGTTTAAATAAATGCTAAATAAAGATATGGGTAGGTGTTTTTGTTTTAAGATCTTATTTATTAGAGAGCATGAGCAGTGGGGAGAGGGAGAAGCAGGCTCCCCACTGAGCAGGGAGCCTGACGTGGGTCTCTATCCCAGGACCCCAGGATCTTGACCTGAGCTGAAGGTAGATGCTTAACTGACTGAGCCACCCAGGTGCCCCAAAGTAGATATTTTAGTTGCTTATTAATTCCCTTGGGAGACTAATTTATGATTAACTTTTTTTACTTTTCTGTTTTTAACTTAGGGGTATTGAATTTGTTCATCTCTCATTTGTATAAATTTGGGGTATGCAAAACTTTGGATAAGAGAAATTAGGGATGAGAAATTTTTAGGGCTGTGTGTATGAGTTTTTAAAAAAATCAGATGCATTGTTTTGTTCCTAGGAACATCGAAATCGTGTATTTCATGATTTCCGAAATGGCTTATGCCGCAATCTTGTTTGCACTGGTAAGTATTTCCTTTACACATTGTTTTTTTCCTGGTTCACTTCTGCTTTCTCTGTCCGTATCTCCCAACAGAATCTGTGACAAGAGTTCAGCTCACCCTTACGCCATTTCTGGAATTTCTAAAGTTGAGAATGAGCTATAGTTAATTCCTGAAATTAGTTTCTGTAGCTGAAACTGCAGAATACTTGTTACTGGCACTCATACCTCATCTTTATCTTTTAAGCTAGTTTTGGAATTTGCGTGTTTTCTGAATACAGGAATGCGTTATCTGTACCATGTGCAAAATAAATTACATTAAGAAACTACATTTTGGAAGTCACTTACTGTGGTCTTTTAAACTTTTTGCCAGAAACAGGCTAGTCTGTATTTTGGTGTATTTCAGTACATGAACAAATTGGGGAGGCAGGTGGACAGTCAGATAAGACAGAACCAATGGATTGAGTATCCTCCCATCTCTACATTGTAAATACAATCTTAGTATTGGTTTGAGATTAATCATCTCAACTAGCTTCTGGGTAGATAGAAGAACCTGGAATTTTTGTTGTTGTTGTTGTTGATCTATACACAGAAATACAGTAATTATAAGGATATTCAGTGTACATACCCGTATTACTAGCACCCAGATCAAAATTTTAGATTACACACAACTTGGATTTTTAAGAACACTACTATAGAAATAAACTTCAAATTTATACTAGCAGAATATTGAATTCACTAATTTATAAGAACCAAAACAGGAGGGGCGCCTGGGTGGCTCAGTGGGTTAAAGCCTCTGCCTTCAGCTCAGGTCACGATCCCAGAGTCCTGGGATCAAGCCCTGCATTGGGCTCTCTGCTTGGCAGGAAGCCTACTTCCCCCTCTCTCTCTGCCTGCCTCTCTGCCTACTTGTGATCTCTGGCTGTCAAAAAAAAAAATCAATAAAATCTTAAAATAAGAAAAACCAACAGGGCTGTCTGATATTCTGAGTGTTTCCAGTTTATCTTGTTTCTCTGCTTTTTATATCTAAAAGGACACTTAATACAGCTGTGATTAATACAGCACTTGTAACCTTTGTATCAAAGTATTCAAATATAAAATACCTGATTTGGTGGAAAGGATACTTGACTCCTAGAATTTTAAATTGGAGTTCAAGTCCCACCCTTTTAACTTATAATCGTATGACTTCGGGCAAGTCATACTTTTCTTTTATGCCTTTTTTTATTTGTAAAATGGGAATGCCTTAAAGTGAACTCTGCACAAAAATCTGTTGTAGTTTATTAATTCGAAAATAGTTTTTGATACTCAATATTTATTTACTCTGTGCCAGGTATTTAGTTAGCTTGATGCTTAAAAAAAAAAAAAAATACAGCTTCTCCTCAGATTTATGTTATGTATATTTTAACACAAAGATTTTTAAATACACACTCCCTGCACTTAGGGAGCCTGTAGAAGAGGAACTAGTTCATCAGTGAAATGTTGAATTAAGCAAATTCAGAATGTGCAAACAGAATGGTATTTAGTATGTCATTAAATAAGTACTGAATAACATAGGTGTATAAATAAGTACATGTGAAATATCATTGTTAGTTTAATCAGATAAAAAAGATAACATTAAGAAGACGGGCCCTGCAGCCGTTTTCTTTAAAGTGCCAGATCGGGGGCGCCTGGGTGGCTCAGTGGGTTAAAGCCTCTGCCTTCGCCTCAGGTCATGATCCCAGGGTCCTGGGATCGAGCCCCGCATCGGGCTCTCTGCTCAGCGGGGAGCCTGCTTCCCCTTCTCTCTCTGCCTGCCTCTCTGCCTACTTGTGATCTCTGTCAAATAAATAAATAAAATCTTTTAAAAAAATAAAGTGCCAGATCATAGAAATCTTAGGCTCTGTATACCATTTGGTCTGTTACAAGTTATTCAACTCTGCCAGTCCATCTCAAAAGCACCCTTAAACAGTACATGAGCAAATGGGCATGGTCCTGTGGCAGTAAAACCTGATTTACAGGATTTAGGCTGGATCTACAAGGGAGTAATACTAATATGCAAATGTGAGGTATGTGTAGTAAGTAATCCTAAATTTTAATAGGAAGGGAAATTAACTGGGTATGATGATCTGAGAAGAGACAGAATTGTAACTTGCTCTGTAAACTAGATAAATTTTAGACTTGAAACAGGAAGGAGTTTTAAGTTAGGGAACTGGCATAAATATAATCCATTGAGGGCTTCAAGAAGATAGGTTTAAGGAACGGTAAGTAGATGAATTTCATGGAGAGGAAGGTTTGAGGAAGAGATGTGTTTGAGAACTGTGATAGGACCAGAGTGTAGAGTGGAGGACCTTGTATATCAATTTTAATTTTATCCAGTGGCAATTTAAAGGAATGAGTACACATTGAAAGCAGTATTTTAGAAATAACCGGTCACCATAATGGATTATTTTGTTTGAGTATGGAGCTGATAGAAGCCTTGAAACCTAGCTGTTAGTCTGTTGTAATTGTCTTGTAGTTTTCAGAGCCTAAATTAGCATAGTTAATGTGGGGAGTAGAAAAGAGAAGGGGTGGCCTTGTGCTTGCCTCAGTCTTGTAAATCACTTAGTAGGGTGAAATGAATGAATTAAAAAGTACAAATAATGACTATGAGTGGATTATGTCATCTTTTTGAGGTATTCTTGGTTACACAACAAAGTTTTCAATCTATTTTAATCTTAGATTACATACTAAAAAATAGATGAAAAGACAGTTACTTATGATACTTATTAGGAGTTTATAGTTTACCAGTCATTCTGACCTCTTGGATTTGCAGTTACTTTAACCATTTTTTTAAAACTTTATGGGACTGTGGGCGCCTGGGTGGCTCAGTTGGTTAAGCAGCTGCCTTTGGCTCAGGTCATGATCCCAGTGTCCTGGGATCGAGTCCCACATCAGGCTCCTTGCTCGGCAGGGAGCCTGCTTCTCCCTCTGCCTCTGCCTGCCACTCTGTCTGCCTGTGCTCGCCCTCTCGCTCTCTCTCTCTCTCTGACAAATAAATTTTAAAAAATAAAAAATAAAAAAACTTTATGGAACTGGGAAAGGTAACTTGCTAGCAGAAAGTTGTTTATGATAATGTTCATGAAAGGTAATGCTAGTAATTTGCAAGTGCATTTGAATTACTGAGTGAAGTGACTAAAACTTAGGTTGCACCTAGAAATACATGTTAAAGAGTATTATGGTGCCAAGAAACATGCTTAAATTGAAAGATATAATAGAGGTTCTTTTTTTCTCTTTTAAGATTTGTTTACCCGAGGTATTGATATACAAGCTGTGAATGTGGTAATAAACTTTGACTTCCCAAAGCTGGCAGAGACCTATCTCCATCGTATTGGAAGATCAGGTGAGGAAAAGGAAGATGCCCTTTTGGGAGGGTGGGGTGGGAAGATGCTCTTTTAAGACTGATTTCTAGGGGCCCCTGGGTGGCTCAGTTGGTTAAGGGACTGCCTTTGGCTCAAGTCATGATCCTGGAGTCCCGGGATCAAGTTTTGCATCAGGCTCCCTATTCAGCAGGGAGTCTGCTTCTCCCCCTGACCCTCCACTTCTCATGCTTTCTGTCTCTCTCAAGTAAATAAATAAAATATTAAAAGGAAAAAAAAGATCAATACCCAGTTCTTCTAGAGCATTTAAGAAAAAACAACTTTACTGTATACTTAAATTGATATAAAATTCACAAGTGAGATCCTTTTCTCATTAGGTGGTGCAGTCTGTAACTACTATTTAGAGTACATATTTTGGCAATTTTTGACATCTGTTTTGTCATTTGAAAAAGGAGTAATAGTATACTACTTTGGGCTGTGAAACCTGAAGTTGTAATGTGTGTATGAGGTGTCCTTATCATAAGAAGCAGTTTTATAAACTCAGAATGGCACTGAACAAAAACATCAGTCCTGTATGGTTTTGCCACTGATAGATTTGTATGTGCACATCAGTTCTCCTATTTAACTCAATTTTTTATTAATTAAAAAATGTTCTTCTTTTTTAGGTCGCTTTGGTCATCTTGGCTTAGCCATCAACTTGATCACATATGATGATCGCTTCAACCTGAAAAGTATTGAGGAGCAGCTGGGAACAGAAATTAAACCGATCCCAAGCAACATTGACAAGAGCCTTTATGTGGCAGAATACCACAGCGAGCCTGTAGAAGACGAGAAACCTTAACAAGCATGTGCATACCTGACAGAACAGCTAAGTAAGCATAGTGTTTAAATCAAGATACTCGGGCGCCTGGGTGGCTCAGTTGGTTAAGCGACTGCCTTCAGCTCAGGTCATGATCCTGGAGTCCCGGGATCGAGTCCCTCATCGGGCTCCCAGCTCCACAGGGAGTCTGCTTCTCCCTCTGACCTTCTCCTCGCTCATGCTCTCTCTCACTGTCTCTCTCTTCTCTCAAATAAATAAATAAAATGTTTTAAAAAAAAAAAAAAGAATGAATTTTAAAAAATTAAAAAAAATAAATAAATAAATCAAGATACTCTTTCCTGGAGGAAATTTAATAGCAGTGATAGGGTAGAACACCTGTTGGCATAAATGACCATAAACTGGATGTATTGCTTCTATGAAGTTGTGGTCCCATTGGAGAATTCATAAATGCTGCTTTTTTGTTTGTTTGTTTTGTTTGGGGGGGGGGTTGATGTATTTATTTGACAGAGAGGGAGAGAGCACAAG
Organism: Lutra lutra; assembly: GCF_902655055.1. Taxonomy (NCBI): domain Eukaryota; kingdom Metazoa; phylum Chordata; class Mammalia; order Carnivora; family Mustelidae; genus Lutra; species Lutra lutra. Next base: position 14,844,836 of record NC_062287.1, on the reverse strand, counting down.
CGCAGAGAGAGGGAGAAGCAAGCTGGATGCAGGGCCCCATCCCGGGACCCTGGCATCATGACCTGAGCTGAAGGCAGATGGTTCACCATCTGAGCTACCCAGACGCCCCTACATGGTGCTGTTGAATGCAGTTTTCTTGTATAATGTGATATGTTAGCAGTACTTAAGACAAATCTAAGGCTTTCCAAAACGAAGCAAAGAAGAATCTTTTTCATCAGTCTGAATATGAAAATATTTTTTGTCTTTTCCTTTATCACTCAGTCATTTCTCTGTTGTTAGCATCACTCTTAATTTCTGCTGGGCGTCTTAATAAATCAGGTTGTCTGCAGTGCCTTCTTGCCAGATGTTTAATCGGGTTGTGAGGATGTCTTTTTATAAATGCCCACTCTTGTCTCCTGCACCATCCTTATCTTTTATTGTTTGGTGACTGTTGGACTCTGGTAATAATGCTCAAAAGAAGGCTCAGCAGAACTGAATACAGGCTGTTTTTGCAGTTTTTTCTAAGGAAAATGAAACTTTATTTGAGAGAAGGTAGTTTCCAAATTAGCAATGAGCATTTTACCTGTTACTCTTTTTTTTTTTTTTTTTTAAAGATTTTATTTATTTATTTATTTGAGAGAGAGCAGGGGCAGAGGAAGAGGAAGAGGGACAAGCAGACTCCCTGCCGGGCGGGGACCCTAAGATCCTAGGAGCTTGACCTGAGCCTAAGTCATATGATCAGCCGATTAAGCCACCAGGCACCCCATTTACCTGTTACTCTTGAGATTCTGTTACTCTTTTCATTTTAGTTTCTTCCCCCCCCCCCCACCCCCCAAAATGTCAAGCAAAACCCTCAAACATAAAAGTAGCCAGTGTTTGCTCGTATCCTGGCAAGCTGTCGAGTTTATGGAAGTTAAAAAAAAAAATCTTTCTTTAAATTTAATTGTTTTGGATATCAGAACTTTCAGGCTCTTGTTCTATCTCTGGAATGACTAGCAGAAATTCCTTAATCCTAAATGGATTCTACGGCAGGCAGAGGCTCAGTCGAAGCCACTACAGAGAGAGCATTTGGATTGGAGTTGTGAAAACCTAGGTATCCTGGTTCATATTGTTTTCACATAAGTTAATTTTAGGTTTCTTCTTTCTTTAGGCTTTGACAAACTACAGAACGCTCGTTTGGATCTGTGACACATCGTTTGGGGGGGATGCTCTTCTCTTTGTGGGTTTTTCATCTTCTTTTTATTTTGGAACTATAAAGACTTAAAAGAGCTCAGACATTTTTTTTCTTTTTTTAACTGGTGAAGAGAAAAAGCTGAAAAGAAGGAATTTACCTTTTTTGTTCCACTTGTTTGCACTGTGTGCTGACTGAACATTAGTTGCACTAACCGCTGGTTTTTTAAAAATGTTTTTTGGGGAAGGGGGACAAGGAAGGAGGATAAAGAAGAGAAGGGGAGAAACCCTATAAAGAGAAGAATCTTGATGAACACACAAGCTTGTCTACAATTTCAAAATTCTCCAACAGCTGACTCTTGAGTGCATTTCAACTTCTCCCTTATTACTCATCCGTTTTTTAAGCCTGAAGAGCTTATTACTTATTTGTGCGAAGTGCCTTATGCTATGAGACCATTCAGAATATCATCTTTTAGACACAGCCCAAGGAGTCAACAATAGTAATTCTTTACTTTTTTTCTTTTTTTTTTCCTATCTTTTTAAATCTTTTGTCTTTTCATTTTCGTTTCAAGTTGAAGTCTCTCTCTTCCCTTTTTACCCGATACTCAAGCCCAGGGCTGGAAGATGACACGTATTAGTACTGTTAAACACCATTCTCTTTTTCTTTATGTGGAGGAGTTGATATGCAACTGCAGTTCATCCGCACTGTAAATACATGTATTTAAAAAAAAAAACAATCCCAAGTAAAAATTTCTTCTGGGCTGAGTAGATTACAACATCATCGCTCCCAAAGGAAAGAGCAGTCTATCATTGCAGGAGCCATATGACAAGCCTTTGTGCTCTATAGCAGAACACTAAAGACTGGTTTACATACGCTTCCATTAGCAGTTATGGCACTTGATGTGTAGACGTGTCGGAGCCTGACCCTCTTTCCTCTGTGGCAAAGCGCGTCCCATAGAAAATTGGGTGTGTATACTTGTATAAACTTTGTAAATAAGTTTTTTTCTGGGTTCATATATATATATACATATATATATATTTTTTTTTTGGATGAAGGTTGCTGGGATTAAGGGGATTAGAATGATTATGGGAGCAGCTAAAGATGAGAGGGGCTCAGTTTTCCGCAACACTAAATTCTAAAAAGTACTTTGGTCTCTTTGTGTAGAGTGCAGACCTCTGTGGTGACCCTGTGTTAGAAGAGGGACCCAGAAGTCTGGGATTCACTGTTGCTACCACACTGTATCATCTAATAGCTTTGGAGAACACCTGCCAGAGAGAGCAAGGAAACTTCAAAAACCTATGACTCAAGATGTTATTTTTGAGGAGCTCTCTGCTTTGCTTCTTTCTCCCCTTTTAAAAAAAGTTCGAGGAACTTTTTGAGCTCAGCAAAAGGGGACAACGATTAATCTCCCTTGCAGTGTGGAATTCAATTGAGTGGCAGTGTCTGAGCAGTATATGTACAAAGCATGGATTTTGCATTTCAGAATATTAGCCAGTACCAGCTTTGGTAATGTTAGCAGTTCTGGAGCTTACTTTCTGTGGATCACTTCCTGTACTCTGTGTGTTGCCCTCTGCCCACCTTGATACATAAACTTGCAGGAATGGGCAACTCCTGAGAGCTGTTAACTTTCATGCTACAGAAAGCTGCTTGCCATCCTTTTGCTTTGTGACAAGAATTATCTGTCATTTTGCATTGTAAATTGCTGGCAAATGCTTTTACAGTCAATAGTGTTGCTTTAAATTGTGCCCCTCCCAACATGCTTGATGTTTGGCCTGATCTCCAGGCAAAAAGAGTGAGATGAATCAAACCAGTGAACTTTTTTTTTTTAAATGTTTTTAATTCCCTTTTAACCCAGTGTACTAGGTCAATCAGGAGGCATCTAGGGTTTAAAAAAAATAAATAAAATAAAATTTAAAAAATTTGATTTCCATATTCCATTTTTTAAAACCCTAAAATATTACAAGATAAGTCCTGCATATGCTTTCGTGCTTAACTCATCTGGATAAAGAAATCAGTTACTCAAAGTTTGCTTTTTTGACTCTTGCCTAGTTCTAAGCGAAACTATTTGTGACTCACCCAAAACTCCTTAGGATCAAAATCCTGCAGATGCCTCCTGATCAGACATAGCCCTAACTCCTTAAAAAACTGTAGCAAGAGCTGCACAGTACAAACCCAAAAAAGAGGAAGCTCATTTATTTGGTATCCAAGCTATGTTCTACCCAGCCAATGTTGGTTACTAAATACAAGCCCTAATTAAGGAATAACTTTTTTCCAGGGAGGGGTGGGGGGAGGGAATTTAGAAGGCATCAACTTTTGACCAAAAAAATCTTGCCTCTTGTACTGATGCAGCTCTCTCTTTCTCTCCCACCTCTGGCGAGATAAGAGGGATCATTCATTATAGAAGAAAAGCAAGAAAGGCTTGTAAATGCAATTTGATTATCTCGCTAGAGTGTGTGGGTGACAAAACAAACCGCACAGTCTTCTTTGCCATCCTCAGACTGTGCCTGGTGCCACATGCCTGTGGGTCCCTCTTAAAGCACAGACTTAATTGAAAGTATTACTGAAGTACAGCCTCTGATGAGGAGTGGCACTTAAAACTATCTGGGACACCACTATTGGACACAGTCCTGTAGAGGCAGCTGTCCAGTTTTGGTGCTTGACTCTTGAAAAGGAATTGTTAAATGGAAAGATGCTCTAAGGACTAGGTCAAAGCCTAGTCTTTCTTTTTTTTTTTTTTTTTTCTTTTTTTAATCCCCATCACTATAAGGAGCATTGTTTGGAAATTGTTTTTGTGTTATTTCCACTATTGGGTATCTGTTTTAAGTAACGGTAATATTTTTTCCAGTGGTTCATTTGGATGAAACTGTTCCCTATTTTTAATATTTAAATTATGTCCAACTCCTGGTTTTGCCTGTGGTTGTAGTTGTGTAATGGGTTATGGACTGTTACACACCTTGCTGCCTCTGGGCCTATGTTTTGTTTTTATCTTCCCATACATTCCAGTGGAGAAACTTTCTTGGCCTTCCCTTGGGAATAGAATAAACTTACTCTGAAATGATCTTCCATGGGAAGAAGTAAGAGAGAAGCAAATCTGAATATATCTCTCAATTATCTTCCAGTTGGTCCCAGCATAATAATATGGGTGGGCCCCAATGGCTGGGGGGGTGGGCAGGGGGGAGGCAATTGGTTATCAAAATTCGTTTTCAGAATGAGATGGGAGCATCTTTCCTTTTCTGTGTGCTTTGTGTTTGATACCATCCTGCTTGGGTTAGAACCAGATAACTCAGCACAAAGCCTTGAGTGTACATTTGTTGGAATCAAAACATCTCATTCTGATCACTTGGGGTTTTTTTTTTTTTTTTTTTTCTTTTTTTTTTTTTTTTCTTTTCTTTTTTTTTTTTTTTAATAGGGGTGGGAGGGAGGTTACTATGCCCCAAAAGGGAGGGTGTCTGCACTAAGGATTTAGAAACACTTTGAAAGCTCAAAACTTCATCAGAAATGGCCTTTAGCCACACTCCTGACCTTATAGATGAGTAACAAAATGAAATAATTTTTTGGGAATTAAGCCATGTTGTTTTAATTTGCTACTTTTTTCAACGTTCTATCTAAAAAATTGTTACCGTGGAATCATTTTCTGACAATACCTTTGTCAAGCAAAATTTTTGGCTTCATGGGAGCTGAAGTCAACTTTTTGGTGAAATTAAGTGGACTTTGGTGAGCTTGTAGTTCTACTTTATATCCTTAAAGATAGTTTTTTAAAACTCCCAAAGAAAATATCTGATCTTAAAAACTCATCTTTGGGGTAAAGAGTTAAGTGTCCAAAGGCTGTAACAGTTCATGAGATTAGAGGGAGCTAGCCTGGCACCTGGACTCTGCCCCTCCATAGCTGACAGATTCCAGCAGAAGTGTGTTTAAATTCTCCAGTAGACAATACTGGGCAGGGCAAGGGAGGGGGCAGGGCTGGGTTATTAAGATACAGGCTACTGTATTTTAACCAGTGGTTGTGGGGGAGGGGTGCCTGGAAAAAACAAAGTCACTTCCCTTTTTTTTGAAACAACCTAAAACTTTAAAAAAAAAAAAAAAAGGTATTTTTGTTGAGTAAAAATGGGATTGAACTCCAATGTCCCTAGCCACAAGGGACTAGTTCCACTGAGAAGTGAACAGTGGGGACTCAAATTTTTGAAAACATTTGGGGAAAGGGAAAATTGGCTTTCTGTTAATTGGCAAATGTTCCAGTGGGACTCTGTTTTTGTTGGGATGTGTTATGTTGTGTGTACACATATGGACCAGAGTCTTCTGAGTTTATAAGGTTCAGAAAAAATGGTTGATAAAATCTTGATTTTTGTTAATTTATCTCAATAAAAGCCCACTGGAACTCCATATGTGTGTGTAGTATGTCCTTAGCAGGCTGTGCTATTTAGGAATCCTTGCATTTAAGAATATTTTACTAAAGCAATTCACGTGGTGAGACAGTAGAACATTCTCAACACTACACCTATAAGCCCAGTTGAGTAAAATCTGAGATGGCTCATCTCAGTGCACCCTCATCCTCTAGATAATGTCCTACTGTCCTCGTTTCACTTTTTCAGTTTTCATTGCCTCAATAGTGAACCAAGATAATCATTTGGGGAGATGTTAGTTTGTGATACATGGAAGTGGGTTCTAAGTAATCACCTCCAGAACTGTTCAGATGTTTCAGTAAACTGAACATGCCTACAGAGTTTACTTAGGAATAACTCTTATAATACGAACAGAATTTGTGCGCTAAGTTCAACAAAATACTGATGAAAGAAATCAAAAGACCCAAGTGAGAAATTCAGACACTTGAAACACAGCCCCTTTGCTCTAACCCCAAAAGAAATCGGTGTAACTAATAAGATGTACACAACATTTAAAGCTGCAAAATAACGCTGATGAAAGAAATTGAGAGGTGCCGTGTTCATGGATTGCAATGCCACAACAATTTTGAAAAACTCGAAGGTATTATTAATCTGCTTTGAAGACTAAGCTACAGCGAAGTTGTAAACTGTTCTTTTACTACAGTACATTGTGTATGAAAAACGTAGGTGGACGTGACCTCAACCTTTCCATCTAAAGAGCAGAGAAGAGATTGCAGAGATTGGTGCCACTGACAGACTTGAAAGATGAAACATTGGTTCTTACCTTCATTCAACACACGCATGTTTGGTTTGTGCAGAAAACAAATGGATTATAGAGAATGATAGTGGATTTTCACAAATTTACCCAGGTGATGACTTCCACTGCAACTGCTGTTCCAGGTATGTGTGTCTTCGCTGGGAAAAAATCCTCTGTCACATCTACTGATGTATTGATGCTTCCCCCCACCAACCTCATAGTAATGACAAATCATTTGCTATTAGCTATCGGGACCAACAATACATCATTTTATATCAAGGCTTTATTACTCTTCTAGCTGGTGCGGAGAGACTTTGATCACCTCTGAATTCTGCAGGATGTCCTGCTGGCCCACAATATTCTAGACATGGTGAGCAGAATATAGCATCTACCAGGATACTTCAGTAAAACTCAAGCATGCTAGAGGATAGAAAATTGATTTCACAAAAAATCACGGACCTGCCTCTGAAATTCTAGGGATCTGAAGGACCAGAGCATGTTGTAATACCCCTTTCTAGGTGAAGGACAAATTGCTAAATCTGGCCACCTATCATTAAGAAAAAGACAATGCCTAGTGAGCCTGTTTGGAATTTGAAGGCAATATATACTTTGGATATGTCACTTTAACTCATTTGCTGAGAAATCAGAATTGTTGCCATTTAGAAGGGTGGCCCAGAACAAGAGAAGCTTCTGCAACAGGTCCAAGCTCAGTACAGGTTGCTTTGTCACTTAGGCTTATGATCTAGCAGATCCAATGATGAAGTTACCTGTGGCAGGTAGAGATACTTGTATAGAACCTCTAGCAGGCTTCTTTTGGTAAATGACAACAGAGTCCTTCAGGATTTTGAAGAAAAGCTATGCCATACCCTGAAGAAAAAGTATTTCACCTTTTGAGAAAGTTTCTAGCTTGGTATTGGGCTTAGGAAGGACTGAATGCTTGACCACCAAGCGTTACCAAATTACTTGAATTGCCCACCATTAATTGGATATTGCCTGACTCGAGTCATAAGGCAGCTTTGGGTTCTGCTAGTCCAGTGGTCTTAATTGCCTGGAAAGGAATGCCTCTTCCAGAGAACTCAGCAGGCTAAGTTCCATTGGACTGGAAATGGAGATTGCCACATTGGGCTTATGGTGATGAACAAGTGGACTGATTATTGGTGTTGATCCAGATTTGAAAGGGGGAATTAGGTTGTGATCACACAAAGAGGGTAAGGGAGAGTATGTCTGGAATGCAGCAGATCTCATGGGGCTGCTCTTAATTTTACAATAAAATGTGATAAAAGCTAGTGGAAAACTACAACTTAGTGCGGACTGGACTAGTAAGAACCCAGACCCTTCAGGAATGAAGGTTTGGGTCCTTCCACCAAGCAAGGAATCAGGACTATCCAAGGCACTTGTATAGGGCCAAAAATGGGTGGTGGGAGAAGGAAGAAGTTAGAGATACCATTTATGACCACATGGCAAGTTGTAGAAATGAGTATAATAGTATTGAACGTTCTTATAAACCTATTAGGTATGTATCAACTGATTTCGTTTTCTCTCTTCTTGTTGACAATCTTAAAAAGTATTAATAGAGATCAGAGGGGTCTTGACCTACTTAAGAAAAGGCTTGAATATCACTTGAAGATAATGCAAACTGAGAATTTTGTATTCTCTTTGGGGGAGAGGGTTACCATGTTCTGAATCTTTTTTTTTTTTTCTCCTTCAAGTAGGCTCTGTGTCCAATGTGGGGCTTGAGCCCATGACTTCAATATTGAGAGTTGAATGCTTTACTGACTTAGCCAACCAGATGCCCCTGGTTTTGATTTTTTGATGAACCATGGAGTATGTTAATCAGAAGCGTGACTTTGCTGTTTATTTGGAGTTAAATATGGTTAAAAGAGGTGTGACCAAATGTCAGGTTAACATAGGATGGAACTTTATAGTTTTGTAATCTGTCTACATAGCTAATATAGACCTACGTTTCCCAGAATTCCCTTCCCTGTTTGGGCAGGAGTCAGCGTTGGCCCAAAGAAAATTTGCACAGGATTTGGGAGGTGGGACTAAAACAACTTGCGTTAACCATCTGAAGGTCATCGTGGTCAGAGGTGACAGTTGCCAGAAACTTCTAGTATCCTCTTGCTGTTTTTCCTTGTTGTGCATCCTTGTTCTTGCTCCATGCCCAGCTCTTTTTCCTTATTGTTGTTCTGAACAACAACAACCCTAGACCTATTGCCAGACCACTTGGCTATGAATTCACAGAGTGTAGTTGTGAAGAGAAAACAGCCTTCAGTTATCTACTCTGGTCCATTCTATGATCATATTCTAGCAGCTGATGTGCCTCACTCCCAGATTTCCCTGAAAGCACTAACTTGTTCACCCAGGGTTATGTTTAAGAGGGCTGATTAGTGATTCTTCCCCTGGTTTTCCAACACCCTCATTTGGACCATTACTTCCCCAGTCTCTCTCCAATATGTAAAGCAGTGACTCTCAAATTTTCGACATGCATCTGAATCTCCTAGAGGGCTTATTAACACCAGTTTGCTGAGTCTCACCTTCAGAGCTTCTGATTCAGTAGGTCTGTGTTGGGCCTAGATATTTACATTTATAACTCTCAGGTAATACTGATAATTGATGTTGGTTTAGACCACACTTTGAGAACCACTGAAGTAAAATCGAAATTCTATAATAAAATCTTCGTAATATCCATTGTAGTTCTCCTTTCTTGATATAATTCTGACCAGTACAGAGTCCTAGAGGACATAGAAGAAATTTGAAACTATAAATGTACAATTAGGAACATACCAATGGAGGATGAGGAGGAGGACTACTGCCTTCCACTTCCTGCCAAAATGGAGTAACGGTAACCAGATCTACTTTCTTTCCTGAAACAACCAAGGATGGACAATATATGAAGCAGTAGTTTTCAAGACACTGGACATCCGCCAATGAAAGGCAGTGAAACCCGAAGATGAGAAAGAAAAGATGAGCCCTATTGTTATGATCACCAAGCTTACTGCCCTGAAAGAGTTTCCCAGACATGATGCATGAGAGGAAACCCGAGTGAAGCCCAACAAACTGAACTGAGGGAAGAGCTGATTCTGAAAAGATGAAGCAGATGGAGTTTGCAGGACAGAATACCAGAGAGGAAGAGTACTGCACAGAAAAAGAACTCCAGAAATGTGCAGAGGGGCCCCTTGAGTATCTGGCTGAATACAGCTCAAGCATGTGCAGAAACTACTTGAGGCAGAATAAAGAACCACTCAAAAGAATTAGGGGGAAGAATGCCCATTACTCACATGGGACTGGAATAGTGGCCTCTTCCCACCAGGCAGACTGGAAAACTTAATGATTCACAGGGCATGGGATAGGGTACTCAGAAAAGTCCTGCCTCGGTAGTGGAAAATAGAATGAGCACAGATGGTCTCATTTAGCAAATCTTAAAAAGCAATACCTGAAAGAATCAAACACTTTCCAAATAATTTATCCAAGAACAAAGTTCAAGAATATAAGAGTATAAAAACTGCAGCACCCAACAAGGTAAAATTCATAATATCTGACCGCTGGTTTTTTAAAAAGCATGCAAAAAAGCAGGAAAGTATGACTCATAATAAGAATAATCCATCAGTCAAAACTGACCCCAATATTAGAATTACCAGACAAGGACATTAAAAAAAATTATAACTGTTTCAGAGAGTCCAAAAGTTAGGTGATAGATGTTAAAACAACCCTCAAACTTCTAGAGATGAAATCTACACAATGTCTGAGATGAAAAATATACCAGAGCGGTAATCCGAACGCGGAGGAAAGCCTTGGGGGGTTCCGGGGCAACTAGCAACTAAAATGAAGGTGAAGATGCTGAGCCGGAACCGGACAACTACGTCCGCGAAACCAAACTGGACTTACAAAGAGTTCCAAGAAACTATGATCCTACTTTACATCCTTTTGAGATCCCACGAGAATATGTAAGAGCTTTAAATGCTACCAAACTGGAACGGGTATTTGCAAAACCATTCCTTGCTTCTCTGGATGGTCACCGAGATGGAGTCAATTGCTTGGCAAAGCATCTAAAGAGCCTGGCTACTGTCCTTTCTGGGGCATGTGATGGAGAGATTAGAATTTGGAACTTGACTAAACGGAAATGTATCCATACAATACAAGCCCATGAAGGTTTTGTACGAGGAATATGTACTCGCTTTTGTGGGACTTCTTTTTTTACTGTTGGCGATGACAAAACTGTGAAACAATGGAAAACGGATGGACCGGGCTACGGAGAAGAGGAGGAACCATTACATACAATATTAGGAAAGACAGTGTATACTGGAATTGATCATCACTGGAAAGAAGCTGTTTTTGCCACATGTGGACAGCAAGTAGACATTTGGGATGAACAAAGAACAAGTCCTATCTGTTCAATGACCTGGGGATTCGACAGTATAAGTAGCGTTAAATTTAACCCAATTGAGACATTTCTCTTTGGGAAGTTGTGCTTCTGACAGGAATATAGTACTAGATGATATGAGGCAAGCTACTCTTCTGAAAAAGGTCATCTTAGATATGAGAACAAATACAATTTGTTGGAACCCTTTGGAAGCTTTCATTTTTACTGCAGCAAATGAAGATTACAACATATGTTTGATATGCGTGCGCTGGACACTCCTGTAATGGTACATATGGATCACGTGTCTGCGGTGCTTGATGAGGATTATTCTCCCACAGGGAAAGAGTTTGTGTCTTCTAGTTTTGATAAATCTATTCGTATCTTTCCTGTGGACAAAAGTAGAAGCAGGGAAGTCCATCACACAAAGAGAATGCAACATGTTGTCTGTGTAAAATGGACTTCTGACAGCAAATATATTATGTGTGGATCTGATGAAATGTCATCTGTGGAAAGCTAATGCTTCTGAAAAATTGGGTGTGCTTACATCATGAGAAAAAGCAGCCAAAGATTATAACCAGAAGTTAAAGGAGAAATTTCAACATCATCCTTATATAAAACGCATTGCTCGTCACCGACATCTACCAAAATCTATCTATAGTCAGATCCAGGAACAGCGGATCATGAAGGAAGCTCGCCGACGAAAAGAGGTGAATCGTCTCAAACATAGCAAGCCTGGATCTGTGGCAATTGTGTCAAAGAAGAAGAAACACGTAGTGGCAAGTTGTGAAATAATACTTGGTATTCCTATCAATCCTGATGTATAATTATTTGTTATATTTTGATGTGCAGACTGTGCAAATAAAGTACTGGCTCTAGAATAATGACAAACAGCTCAGTTACATGTGTAGTACACTACCCTGAGAAACTGTCCTGAAAGATGGCCTGGTTGATAAGACTATCCAACATTTTATCCTTGATCTGCTTGCTTATTTCATTGAAGAATACAGTATTGCCAACTAACATGTTTATTACTGCTAGAAATTGCAGATTACTTTGATCTATTATTGTAGGTATACTGTACATATGAATTTGCATTTATGACCAAACATCTCTTTTGTTACCTTTAGTATTACTTTGAGTAATTATTGCAATGATTCTTCCGGTGATTACATATAATGTGTGGAAGAATTATGTCAGAACTTTTTTAAATTCATTTAATTTTCTGTGCTTTATTTGTATTTGGCTCTTTGAGACTTTAAAGATAGGTTGCATTTATATAACTTTTACAAATAATCATTATAATTTATGGTCAAGTTAAGATAATAAAACATCCTTTTCTCAGCGTTGTAAAAAAATATATATATATATATATGCCAGAGCAGATTGACAGCAGATTAGACACTGCAGAAAAAAAGATGAGTAATCCTGAAGACATAGCAGTAGAAACTATCCAAAATGAAAAATTTTTTTTGTTTAATGAACAGTATCAGTGAGTTACGGAACAATTTCAATTGTGGCCTAATATCTGTGTAATACGTGTCCTCAAAGAAGGGGAAAAAGAAGGGATTGAAAATTTTTTTGAAGAAATAATGGCCCGAATTTTAAAAATTTGATTAAAACTATAAACCCACAGATCCAAGAATCTCAATAAAACCTAAGCACAAGAAATACGAAAATAATAAGATATAATCAAAATTGCTCAAAACTAATGATAAAGGAAAATCTTACAAGCAGCCAAAAAACACACACTGACATATATAGAGGAGCAAAGATAAAAATGAAAGTAGATTTCTTATAAAAAATTCAAGAGAGAAGTCAGTAGAGCAACATCATTACTGAAAGAAAAAACCATTAACCTTAGATTCTTTTAAGATTTAATTTATTTATTTGACAAAGAGAGATCACAAGTAGACAGAGACAGGCAGAGAGGGCAGGGGAAGCAGGCTCTCTGCCGAGCAAAGAACGGATACGGGACTTGATCCCAGGCCCCTGAGATCATGACCTGAGCTGAAGGCAAAGGCTTAACCCACTGAGCCACCCAGGAGCCCCCACATAAAGGCTTTTAAATGGCCAGTTGCGATAGCTAATTATCTCGCAAGCAGGTAGGAGTCTCTTCAGGCTTCACCTGTCATTGCCTCTAGGCCCATGATGGCCGACGACCATCAGACCCCAGCATAACTCAATGACAAGGCCTGGTTATAGACCAGAGTTACACGATCTGCTAATCTGTATCAATAAGAACCTGGGGGGATACACGTGAGAAGGACTTCTCAGTCTATCAGAGTAAAGGGGCCGGAATATAAGACCCGATCCAGCCAGTTCGTTGATACGGGTGCGGATCCCTAGAGGTTTGGCTGGAGCAGCCCGGAGGAGCATTTGCAATTTGCTAAATTGGCTGATGAAAGCCTGGACTTGTGAGTGGCCACAGCAGTGGCTCTTAAGGGCTTCGAAGTGGAGTTCCTGGACTAGCAGTACCAGCAGCACCTCAGAAGTTGTTAGAAACGCAGTTCACCGACCCCAACCCAGACCTCCCAAATCTGAAGCCCTTGAGGTGATTGCGATAGACACTGAGACGCGGGCCTGCAGTCAGTGAGGTGAAAACGCCAGGTCTTCCCCAGCATAAGTTCCTCAGGAAAGAATTCCTAAGGCTCCAGGTAACGAGGACGTTGAAATGGATCTGTTACATGCGACCTACTCAGCGTCCCCTGCCTGTACTCTCTGGGAGAACTGAAAGACTCGCCCCTTATTACAGTTTCAGTCGGTGACCAGCTCCCTGAAGAAATCCATCATAGCCACTGGAGCTGACAGCGAGATCCTAATTTCAGTGGATAATGGAGACTTTGAGTGGCAAAGGCCACGTGCTTAACCAGCAGAGACAGGTTAGTTACCACAGCAAGCCACGGAACCTCCGTGGTGGGATAGAGCCTCGGTCTGACAGAACTGGAGGAGGGCTCAGTTCCAGCTCAAGATGGCGACACGGGAAGGCCCTGAACGCACCTTCTCCACAGATACACGGAATCTACACTTGCTTAGAAAGCAAGTCCGCCTGAAGAAGACCTGAGGGGTGACTGAACGGCTTCGGCACAACAAAAGGTAGAGCGACCATACAGAGAAGGGCAAGAGAGCAGAAGGCAAGCTAGTGTACCCTAGCCCCGAGCTGTGAACTGCGGTGGGGAGGGATAGGGCTGAAGGACCTGCTGTGGGGCATAAGAAAAACCTGCGGTTTAGAAGGACAACTAGATGGGGTGCCTGGGCAGCTCAGTCAGTTTAGTGTCTGTCTTGGGCTCAGTCATAATCCCAGGGTTTTGGGATGGAGCCTCGCATCGAGCTCCCTGCTCAGCGGGAAGCCTGCTGCTCCCCCTGGTTGTGCTCACTCTGCCAAATAAATAAAATCATCAAAAAAAAAAAAAAAAAAAGAATAAAAGGGCAACTGGGATATAAAAGAACTCGCCCTAGAACCCATTCGAGAGATGGGGGAGCTGCTAGAACTTCCTCTTCGTTGGAGGAGCTAGGCGAGTGCCACTGTCTACCTTGATCGCAGAGGTGGAAGCAGGGTCTGGATGCCAATCAGTATACCAGGATACCCCTAATCAGCGATCACTGTAGCTCCAGCCACCTCCCCAAGGTGACACAGGTGCAAAACATCCCAGAACACTCCAGGCTCACACCTCTTCAGCTCCAGATGGCTTGCCATGGCACCCCCAGAGCAGAGCACCCCAGGACTCCCAGCCTATACCCACCTTGGCTCCAGCTGCCCTGCCAGGGCACCCCTGCATGGAGAGCCCTGGGGTCCCCCAGCTTCCACCCACTTTAGCTTTGGCTGTCCCACCAGGGTGTCCTCTGTGTGGAGAGCCCCAGCACTGCCCCAGCCTGCACCCACTTCAGCTCCTTCTTTAACCCACTTTAACCCACTGAGGCTTTAACCCACTGAGCCACCCAGGTGCCCCAAGATTAAAGTTCTTACTTCAAGTTTAGAAATATCTGGGGGCACCTGGGTGGCTCAGTGGGTTAAGCCTCTGCCTTCGGCTCAGGTCATGATCTCAGGGTCCTGGGATAGAGCCCCACATCGGGCTCTCTGCTCGGCGTGAAGCCTGCTTCCTCCTCTCTCTCTGCCTGCCTCTCTGCCTGCTTGTGATCTCTCTCTGTCAAATAAATAAATAAAATCTTTAAAAAAAAAGTATCTGTACCCACCTAATTCATACACGCAAAGTCAAATGAGGAGTCGAGCCAAATTTGGAAGAATATGCTCTAAAGAAACAAGGTGAAACTTCAGAAAAAGAAGTAAATGAAGTAGCTATAGGCAAATCTACCTGATAAAGGGTTTAGAGGACCCGTCATAAAGATGTCAGCAGACTAGAGAAAAGAGCAGATGACTCAGTGAGAACTTCAACAACAAGACAGAAAATGTGAAAAAGAACCGACCAGAGCTGAAGAACACAATAAATGCAAAATACACAAGAGGGAATCAACAGATGTGAGGGCGCAAAAGAACAGATGGGTGATCTGGAAGACAGGGTCAGGGAAAGCACCCAAGCTGAACAGCAAAAAAGAAAAAAAGAATTTTTTAAAATGAGGGTAGGTTAAGGGATGTCTTAGACGGCATCAAGTAAACATTCACTTTGTAGGGGTCCCGGAAGGAAGAGAGAGAGGAAGAAAGGGGCAGAAAACTTGTTTGAAGAAAAATAGCTGAAAACTTCTCTAACCTGGGGAAGGATACAGATATCCAGGTCCACAAGTATGGAGAGTCCCAAACAAGGTGAAGCCAAGGACGGCCACACCAGGACGCATGAAATTAAATTGCCGAAGATTCAAGATAAACCAACACGATGGTTCCTCACCTAGAACTAGGAAATTAAAAGCTCTGAGAGTGGGCATGAAAATCTGCCTCAAGCAACAAGTTCTCTGGGTGACTTCATGCTTACTGAAGTTTTTAAAGAGCTACTTGATATACAGAAGGGCAGATTTAAAATTCTTTAAGGTTGTTTGATGCATGTACCAATTTGTAACAAAGGATGTGTGGGTGGGAGTGGGGAGCAGTGGGTGGGGCAGGAAGAGGGTTGAGGTTTGACAGACCCCATAGTCTGGGGAGTGGTTATGAAAATGACAATTTTCTTAAGGGTGGAAGAGTGTGGCAATCAGATGGGGCGACAGAGAGCCCGTGTGAGATCAAGCGTGGTGACGTGTGTGGTGCTCGATGATGGTTTCACTGGGTAAGTCCCTCTGTGAAAGAGACCCTGTAATGGTGGTAGTTTTCAAAAACTATTATGAGCAATAAATGAGAGAGACCGAAACATAGCATGTAAAACTTATATTTAAATTTGATTGATTCCTAAAAGATAAGAATTGTTATTTTTAGGATTGTGTTATCTTTTTAAAGCTCAAGTATCTCATGACTCGTTATTTTGGATGATTTTTATCACCACCAATCACTCGCAAACCAACATATAGCTTTAACTTCAGCCTGAAAACACCAGGTTAAACAATTTGAGTAAACTAGCAGCTTGTCTTATAACTAAATAAATAGAGGCGCCTGGGTGGCTCAGTCTGTTAAGCGTCTGCCTTTGGCTTGGGTCATGATCTTGGGGTCCTGGGATTGAGTCCCACATCGGGCTCCTTGCTTAGTGGGAGCCTGCCACTCCCCCTGCTTGTGCCCTCTCTCTCTCTCTCTCTGACAAATAAGTACAATAAAATCTTCTTTAAAAAGTAAAACTAAATAAATCAAAATACAGGGGCGCCTGGGTGGCTCAGTGGGTTAGGCCGCTGCTTTCGGCTCAGGTCATGATCTCAGGGTCCTGGGATCGAGTCCCGCATCGGGCTCTCTGCTCGGCAGGGAGCCTGCTTCCCTCTCTCTCTCTCTCTGCCTGCCTCTCCGTCTACTTGTGATCTCTCTCTGTCAAATAAATAAATAAAAATCTTTTAAAAAAATCAAAATACAATAAAATAGAACTGGAGGATATAAAATAGAACTGGAGGAGATACTTGAGCTTTAAAAAGATAACACAATCCTAAAAATAACAATTCTTATCTTTTAGGAATCAATCAAATTTAAATATAAGCTTTACATGCTATGTTTCGGTCTCTCTCATTTATTGCTCATAATAGTTTTTGAAAACTACCACCATTACAGGGTCTCTTTCACAGAGGGACTTACCCAGTGAAACCATCATCGAAACCATCATCATCGGAGAATCTCATGTGCCCTCAGAAAGACAAAACTTAGGGACTAAAGGATTGATTTTCTATAAATGTCTGATTTGGGGGGGAGGTGTGGCTTGAACCCATGACCCTGAGATGAAGACTTGAGCTGAGATCAAGAGCTGGCCGCCTAACTGACTGAACCATCCAGGCGCCCCAGTAAATGTCTGATTTGAAGAAAATAGATAGTCTTGGAATTTTCTTGGATGATGGCAGGTTGATTAGAGGTTGAAACCACCTCGGGAAGTTTTGCCAGAGGCATGAACAGGAGTTGACCCAGGTGGGGTTGGTCTCACAAAGTGGGCTGAATTGAGGTTTGGTTGTGTGACTGCCTGACCGATGCTGTCTGCTTAGGAAAATTTTCAAGGCTGGTCTCCGTTGCTTTTTTTTTTTTTTTCAAAGATTTTATTTATTTATTTGACAGAGAGAGATCACAAGCAGGCAGAGAGGCAGGCAGAGAGGAGGAAGCAGGCTCCCTGCTGAGCAGAGAGCCTGATGCGGGACTCGATCCCAGGACTCCGAGATCATGACCTGAGCCGAAGGCAGCGGCTTAACCCACTGAGCCACCCAGGCGCCCCTCTCCGTTGCTTTTTTATTTGAACTGACTCACACTGAGCTCACCCCTCTTTACATTCCCTGCCCATAAATAAAACCTACCCCAAACCCTCAACAGACTCATCAGTAGCTTGCTACTGTTTGCTTGTCCTGAATTCTTCTGCTCGTCCAGAATAAACTTGTTTTTTCAGTGTACCTCTATTTACCTCTTTACTGAGGTCAACAATGGCCATGGAGTGTTTTGAAACATACAGATCAGTGGCAGTGGTTAGATGACTATAGGTTCTCTACTAAGACACCTGTAGCCTCAGGGTATTCCTTGTGACCAGGTAATGGAGGAGACCTGGGATTGGCCCGAGCTGTTTGTTTAGCTAAAATATTTGCAGGGTACCCCTTCTTGGTCGTGGCGTGAAAAATAATGATTAATAGTGTTGCTTTAAAACCATGGCTCTCATGACTTCCAGGGAGGTTTCTACTGGTGGCTAGTATTGTTTATTGATTACAGTGAGATTCATTTTTTTCACCTGGTCTCATTGAGACCCCTGGGATACTCTGGCTTGATGGGGTGGTGGAATTTTCCACTGAGAGACAACATTCTGCAAGACTGGGGTGCTGTCCTATAAGACACAGTATGTGCCTTAAACCAGTGGCCAATATAGGGTGCCATACGTGGGTCCAAGAACTATGTGATGGAGGTAAGAATGGTCTCTTTCACTACTATTCCTAATAACCCTCTAGAAAAATGTTTGCCTCCTATCTCTCCACTGCCTTGAGATTGCTGAGTTGGAGCTTCTGGTGCCCTAAGAAGAAAAGTTACCAGGAAACATGGTCATGATTCTGATGAATCAGAATCTGAAATGGTCCTAGCTCATTTGGGGCTCTGCATGCCACTGATCCAACAGGCAAAGAGAGGGGTTCACAGTCCTGGGTGGAGGGACTGATCCTGGCCACAAGGGTGAAACAGGGTTGCTGCTACTGAATGGGGGCATCGAGGACACTGTCTGAAATGAGGGGCACGACTGGAGCAATCCTGCATCTGATAGTCCTAGTAATGGAAAACTGGGGTAACCCTAAAGACAAGGCAACCAAGGACTCAGATCCTGCAAGAATGAATGTTCGAGTCACCCCACTCAGTAACAAACCCTGTCCCAAAAAGTGCTGGCGGAAGTGAAAGAGACCAGAGAATGGGAACTATAAGAAGACATTTAGGATTACCTTGGCCTTGGGGCCAGCCGTAGGTGGAGACTATCACGGCCATATTTCTTTTTTTTTTTTTAAAGATTTTATTTATTTATTTATTTGACAGAGAGAGATCACAAGTAGGCAGAGAGACAGGCAGACAGAGGGAGAGGGGTGGGAAGCAGGCCCCCTGCTGAGCAGACAGCCCAATGCAGGGCTTAATCCCAGGACCCTGACATCATGACCTGAGCCAAAGGCAGAGGCTTAACCCACTGAGCCATCCAGGTACCCCACGGCCATATTTCTTTGTCTCCCTTTCACCTTTTACTTTAAGGAACACCAGTAATTTCAGCTGGGAGTGTGACCAGCTAACATTACCCCATGAGGACGTGATAGCTGGTGGGACATTGCAGGTCCCCTGTGTTGGAGAGATAAGATTTTTACCTGGAAAAAAGTCTTCGGTGGATGCTGAGGGTCCAAAGGGGTAGACTGCCACTGAGCTTTTCTTTGCCCTTTAGATCCACCGTGACCCCTGTCACCTTCTCCACTCCGCCCTCTGCCCCAGGAGGCCGACTGTGGGCCACATCCAATGTCTTCTGTGTCCTAGGAGAGCCCCACAGGAGATAGGAGAGAGAGAGGAGAGGTTCTCCCCATGCACAGGCTGTGTCCCTCAACCAAGGTCACGTCTTCTCTCAGTGACCTTGTGGTGCCATTCTCTCCCTGTGGAGGCCAGTGGCCATCTCCTCCCTCATCCCTTCCAGCCTCACGGTGGCAGTGCTCGGCTGCTACTGAACTTGGGTGGCTGCCCTATCCGTGTGGTTCCCTGACACCCACATCATTTTTGTAAATAAACCCTTCTCATTATCCTATTTTGAACATGCTGTCTGTTTCCTGTTGGGAGACTGACTGATGCAGTGGGTTTGATGCCAAAATTACTCTGCTAACATTTTCATATTTAAACTTCAGTTTGTGGTGTCCTGGCATTTCCCCCTGCCCACGTATATGGGAGCTGTTTGAGGCCCCTAGGAGGGTCTGTCCCATGCCAGGCGAAAGGGTGAACTAAGACAATGCAGTCCCCAGCACAGTGCCTGTGCAGATGGTCTCAGTAAATGCTAGAAGGATCTCCTGACTCCCACTCTCTCACTGTCCCAAGCCATCCTCCGTGTACCAGGCTCCGCACTGCAGATGAAGCTGGGTGTGTGTGTGTGTGTGTGTGTGTGTGTTGACATCTTTTATGAAAGATGCATGTTAGCAATTTGGGTAGGAAGGGTTAAACTAGAGAAATTTGCCCCAAAATGACTATTTTACCAAATAACTATTTTATTGCTCAATTCTTAAATTTTCATACACTTGCAAAAGGCAAGAAAGGAAAATACATAATTTAATACATTTGGAAACAAACAAAAGTGGGCTCCTAGGCAGGGGAGGCCCAGTCCCAGCAGGGGAACAGGGGCAGCTGTCCCATGAAGTTAGTTACACTTCAGTCCCAGGACCCCTCCTGCACACAGGGCCCCTCGACAGTCCCATACCTAACTGTGCATTCATAATTTGCTTCTTTTTTTTTTTTTTTTAAAGATTTTATTTATTTATTTATTTTGTCATAGAGAGAAGCGAGAGTGAGCACAGGCAGACAGAGTGGCAGGCAGAGGCAGAGGGAGAAGCAGGCTCCCTGCCAAGCAAGGAGCCCGATGTGGGACTCGATCCCAGGATGCTGGGATCATGACCTGAGCCAAAGGCAGCTGCTTAACCAACTGAGCCACCCAGGCGTCCCCATAATTTGCTTCTTAAAGACAGACCCCCCACCCACACACAGAAATTGTTTAATCTTCAGGCCCCACAAAAGCTGTGGATCCACCCTGCAGGGAAGTAACTACATTTGGTGTCCTCTCCGGGACACAGTGAAATTTTTGCATTGGTGGCCTCCTTGTCTGCCAGCTCATACCACGAGAAGTCACGTGTGTTCTGGAGGAATCCAAACAAACTAGGGGCTTCTGGCAGCTGTGTGCTGTGCTGTACGACAGGCAAGGCCCACAGCCAGCACACTAGTGCCCGCAGCCTCTCCGCTTCCCCCACGATCCAGAACGTGTGGGATTATGGACGCAGACTCACGTCCAGGTGCAGCACAAGGGGCCCCAGGCACACACCTCCCAGAGCACCTGCAGTGACCTGACCTCCCAGTGAGACCTCCCCATTGCCCACAACCTCTGACACTGCTGCTTTACTTTATGGCCGGAGAGCTGTCCTCGGCCACACAATGCCAGGGCCAAAGGCCTCCGCTCTTTGTTATTCAAAAGAGTATCATCTAATTTATATCAAAAGCTTAACATCTGTGAACCCTTTGACCTTGTGATTCCATGCCTAGGAATCTTAGCCATAAGAAAGCATGAAATCTTGCCGTTTGTGACAACCTGGATGGACTTAGAGGGTATTACATTCAATGAAATAAGCCAGACACAAAACTACAAATATTGTGTAATTTCATTTATATAAAGAAGCACAGGGACACGTGGGTGGCTCAGTCGGTTAAGCATCTGACTCTTAGTTTTGGCTCAGGTCATGATCTCAAGGTCGTGAGATCGAGCCCAGCGTTGGGCTTCACAACGTGGAGTCTGCTTGAGATTCTCTTCCTCTCCCGCTGCCTTTCCCACCATTTGCATTCTCTTTCTCTCTAATAAATAAATAAATCATTAAAAAAAAAAAAGAAACATAAATTCCCAGAATCAGACTAGAGTGATGGTTGCAGGGCTATGGGGAGGAGGATTGGAGTTATTGATTAATGGGTACAGAGTTTCAGTTTTGGAAGATAAGAAAGTTCTGTGGATGGATGGTGGTGATGGTTGCATGGCACTCTGTTGATACCACTGAACTGTATGCGTAAAAATGGGGGAATGGTAAACTTTGTGTTATGTATCTTAACCACAATAAAAATAACATGCAAAGCAATACTACACACAGGTGTATCCAGCCAAAGCATAAAAACAGGCATGAAAATAGTGAACCACAACATCAGGAGGGCAGTTACACGGAGAGGGGGCAGGAATGCTGGTGGGCACGAGTAGACAAGATGCTGTAATGGCCCCTGGGTGTTTCCATTTGATAAATTATGAAGAAAATAGGACAAAGCTAGGTGGGAGACATATGTGTTTCTCATCATTAGTTTTTTAATGATTTTATATCTTTAAGATTTTATTTATTTGACAGACGGAGATCACAAGTAGGCAGAGAGACAGGCAGAGAGAGGGGAGGGGAAGCAAGCTCCCCGCGGAGCAGAGAGCCCGATGCGGGGCTCGATCCCAGGACCCTGAGATCATGACCTGAGCCGAAGGCAGCGGCTTAACCCACTGAGCCACCCAGGTGCCCCGATTTTATAACATTTTTAAAAAGATTTATTTTATTTTTGAGAGGTGGGGGGAGGAGCAGAGGGAGAGGGAGAGACAATCTTCAAGCAGACTCCCCGCCGAGCGCAGAACCCTACCTGGAGCTCGATCCCACCACCCTAAGATCACGACCTGAGCTGAAACCAAGCGTTGGACACTCATCAAACAAAGCCACCCAGGGGCCCTAATATACTCTAAATTTTTTTTTAAACATTTCATTAAAAAAAAAAAAAGATTTCATTTATTTGACAGAGAGAGAGAGAGAGCACAAGTACGGGGAGCAGCAGGCAGAGGGAGAAGCAGGCTCCCAGCTGAGCAAGGAGCCCAATACCAGATTCGATCCCAGGACCCTGGGATCACGACCTGAGCTGAAGGCAGACCTAACCAACTGAACCACCCCGGCACCCTTACTCTAAAATTTTTAATATGCTTTGAGGTTTTCGTCATCTGAAGGAACAAGGTAGCATGAACACCTGCTAATTAGGATCGCACCGAAGCCCTGCCTGCCCTATGATCATCAACGGCTTCTTTGGAGACAGGACCCTAAGGATAAGCACCCACATTCCTCACGTCACCTGAGCTGCCTCCTTTATTTGGCGAGTCTGGAGCAGAGCCTGGGAGTTCAAGGCCCACCCTCCACAGGCTGACCAAACCACATCCTTCTTGCACGAATCCCCGGCAGTGGGAGGACAGAGAAACCACCTGAGGAACCCAAGCTACCCGCCAGCCTTGTGTGTGAGCTCGGGGTGCCAGAGGCTGCCTCTCGTGGGGAAACGGGGAAGTGTTCCTGCAGACTATGTGCTACGTAGACTATGATGAACCCCCATGTTTCTGACAAGGGTCTCCCCGGCTGTGCTGAGCCGAGGCCTCTGTGGCTGGGCTTGCTCTGAGCAGTCCCTCTTGTCCTTCCTCACTGCCATGCAGATGGCGGAGGCAAGAGGCTCACCCAGCCTCCTGCCCAAGTGCAGTCAGTCTTATTTTGTGACTGTGAGGCCTGCCTTGACGCTGATCTTGGCTTCTCTGATCCCCTGTTATCCTTGCAAGTAATGCTTGGGTGGCTGCCCGCTGTCCATCCTCTGGCCACAGATTCATGTCACACAGGGTTCAAGCACGAAGGGTGACTGGCTGACAGGCAGCTCCTCCAGCCGAAGCCTGGCCTTAAGAGCACCTCTTTGGAGCCCTCGGGCATGTTTGTGGGCTCTGCCCCATCGGGCCTGCATGGTGGAGTGAGGGACTGGCCCCTTGCCCAGCCTTGAGCTGCTGGGAGGGAGTGAACCAGACAGGCAGGACCCTGGGCAGGCTACCTGCATGCCTAAAACATCACCGCCAGTTCTTCCAACAGCCTCTCGAAGAGCTGCCGTCCCCACTCCACAAACGAAGGAACTGATGCTCACGGAGTTGGCACGAGTCACCTGGCCTCCTGGACCCCAGATGTGGCAGAACTAGGCTCGAAGGCAGCGCCAGTTGGCTGGACCCAGACGGCGGGCCGGGGGCCGGGTCTGGGGGTGGGGGCTCCCCTGCAGCACCAGGCTCCGGGCCAGGGCGCAGGTGCCCAAGGCCCTGGCTGGCAGGCTGCAGCCAGCAAAGCCGGGAGTGGGCGGTGTTGGAGGCGGCAGAGTCGAGCACAGCTGGAAAGGGCTGTCGCCTTACAGACCAGCCTGTTCTTCGCCTGCCCTTTTGTTTTCTTAACTCCTCACCACAATAGAAACTGCTTATCTGCAGGTGGGCCACTATTCTGAGAGCTCCGAAGCCTCTGTGGCTGGCCGTGCCCCGCCCCCCTCTGGCCCCAGACTGCCCTGCTGCTGCTACAGTCCCAGCCCCCGCTGCAGCTGCCACAGGCCCTTGCCCCTCCTGGAGCCAAATGGGCCACACCAGGCAGGCTGATGGACTCTGGTTTAAGCTTCCAAATGATTTTATTATGAACTAATGCAGAATGGAGGAAACTGAGTAAAATGCGTCCAGCAGCGCACAGATCATTGTAAAGCAAACAGCTGGTCATTGGGTCATGAAATGGAACCTCACCAGCACTGCAGAAGCTGGGTATTACTTTCCAGCTGGCAGGCACACCCCGTACTGGCCTCCCGGCTCTCAGAGACTCCAGGAGGAGCCTGCATGCAGGCTGATGAGAAGTCTGGGGTGTGGGGCTGTTTCCCGGGAGAAAAGGCTGGGAGGGAGGTAGTTGATGTGCGAGCTTGCCATCACCTGGTATGAATGGATCCATGGATCCAGGGAGGGAGGGAGACAGACAGACAGACACAGCTGGATGGATCGGTCTGCTCCTCACACCTGAGATTAGGCCAGGCAGGCAGAGCCCCACAACACGGCTGGGACATCAGAACCTGGTTGGATGTGTGATGGGAACAAAGGAATGTGTCCTGACCCGAAGGCCTCAGCGGAAGGACCTGGCTGAGACTTTCCAGCCAGAAGTGGCAAAACACTGAAAGCCAGTGGCTTAAACAACTAAGGGGTTTGTTTTCCTCATATAACGGGGTCCCCGGGGGCTGTCATAACTCAGGTACTGCGGACAACCCAGTCCGTCTCCAACTTTCCGTTCTGCCATCTGAAGCATGTGGTACTCAGCCTCAGGTACATTGCCTCATTGTTGCAAGGTGGCTTCCACCGTTCCTAGGACTCCGGCTGTGCTCAAGGCGGGTGGGCTGGAAGGGGAAGTACAAAGGGCAAAGCCCGCTGAGACTTTCCCCTTTCAAGAAGCCTCTTCCAGTGACCTCTCATTTGTAAGAACTGGGTCCTTGGCCACTCCTAACTGCAGGGGAGCCTGGGAAATCAACTTTTAAAAAGAGCTGGTCACACCACTACCCCAAGAATAGATACTGAGAAGGGAACTCGTAGTGTTCTTCCTCAAAGAAAAATTCTGGAGTCTGGGAAGTGAAAACCTACCCCAGACCGCTGCCCTGCCCCCTGATGACCAATGCCTCCCAAGTTCGGTGGGTCCAGTAAGAAGTCCCCAGGGCTCCTGTTCAGTGGGGCTGCGAGTCTGGGCCCAGAGCTGGATTACAAAGGACTAAGGAAAGGGTATGCCATCTCTCGGGACCCCTTCTCACACACAGCCTGCAGCCTCACTGCAAAATCAAAGCCGAATAAATGTTTTAGAGTGTTGTTTCCCACCAATGATGCACCTGTTTGTGAATGTGTTAAGAGAGGCTACATGGTAAGACTTGAGGGAGGCATCTGATACGGTCAAGGCGCAGACCCCCGAGATCAGCCAGAAGCTGCATCCTCGTGGGCAGAGGCCCATCCAGATGCAGAAGAGAACGACCAAAGTGTTCCGTCTATCCACCATCCATAGCTATTCTATAGCTTTTTTCTAAGTATGACAGTATTATTTTTTACTTTTTGACTTTGTAAAATTTATTATTATTATTTTGATTTCTAAGAGTTCCCTCTATAGAGGGCTTCACCACGTCCAGAATACCTCAGGATAAAGGGGCACTGATGGTCCAGAGTCAACAACGCAGGCTGAGGTCTGACTGGTGGGAAGGGCCCCGAACACTTTGGGGAGAACAGGGGAACCCCTATGATGGGGTCAGGCGTCCTCCTCACTACCCCTCACTCCCACAAGGAAGCACTCCCAGTCAGAACTTGGGACATTGAGACATTTAAAAATTGGCATATTTTGCATCAAAATATGGGTTTCCACTTTTGGAAAAATCAGATCTAGCAAATAAGAAGCCCGCATTGCCTTAAGTCAACCATCTTCTGCAGTGGAGACTTTCTTCACTGAGGAAAGCACAGCCAGCTCATCCTAGTCCCCCTCGCTCCCCAAGATGGTGCTCTCCTACTGTTGTTGCCTTATCCCCGTGTATTTCTGTATGTTTGTGTTACTAGGGTTTAAGTTTGCAACCCCTAATGGAGAACAGAGCCTCCAATTCCTACACCAGTGGCCTAGGATGATAGAGTGAGTTGCCAGGACACAGAGCCTGTAATGGCATAGTCGAGTCCACAGTCAGGATCTCTTGGGACCCAGGCCTGATTTAAAACATGTCTCATGTCATGCCAGTCAGAATGGCTAAAATTAACCAGTCAGGAAACAACAGATGTTGGCAAAGATGCGGAGAAAGGGGAATCCTCCTACCCTGTTGGTGGGAATGCAAGCTGGTGCAACCACTCTGGAAAACAGTAGGGAGTTTCCTCAAAAAGTTGTAAATAGAGCTACCCTACGACCCAGCAATGGCACTACTGGGTATTTACCCTAAAGATACAAACGTAGTGATCCGAAGGGGAAAGTGCACCCCAATGTTTATAGCAGCAATGTCCACAACAGCCAAACTATGGAAAGAACCTAGATGTCCATCAACAGATGAATGGATAAAGAAGATGTGGTATATATACAATGGAATACTATGCAGCCATCAAAAGAAATGAAATCTTGCCATTTGCGACGACGTGGGTGGAACTAGAGGGTATTTTGCTGAGCAAAATAAGTCAATCAGAGAAAGACAATTGTCATATGCTCTCCCTGATATGAGGAAGTTGAGAGGCAAAGTGGGGGGCTTGGGAGGTAGGAAAGTAAAAAATGAAACAAGACAAACCATAAGAGACTCATAATCTCACAAAATAAACTGAAGGTTGCTGGGGGGAAGGGGGTTGGTTTATGGACATTGGGGAAGGTATGTGCTATGGTGAGTGCTGTGAAGTGTGTAAAACTAACGATTCACAGACCTGTACCCCTGGGGCTAATAATACGTTACATGTTAAAAAAAAAAAAAAGAAAGAAAGAAAGAAAGAAATACGTGGCATAAATAAATAAATAAATAAATAGTTCTGGGGATGTAAAAAAATTTTTTTAAATTTAAAAAATAAAACATGTCTCATGGACATTATAAACATTGCTGAACCCACTGCCCTTAGGGCCATGAGTCCGGGTCACCTGGGAGCATCTGAACGTTGCTGACACCGGGCTGTGTCTGTGGAACTCCTGGCCGGGCACAGAGATGCCCAGTAGGCTGGGCGCAGCGGGAGCCCCCGACCTGGGGCCCTGTTCCCACGGGGAGCGGAAGTCCCAGCGGTTGAGGTGAGAACGTGAGGCTGCCCTGGGTGGGCAGAGGCAGCCACAGGCAGCTGCAGCAGGCTGGTCCCTGGCCCAGATGCACCCTCTTCACCCTTTCTTGCAAAAATTGCTGCTTTGTGCAGAAATATAGAAATGTGCAATGTCTGAGAGCCAGCGCTCAGGAGTCAGCCTCCACCCTCCTATGTATGCAGGCGGCCCTAGTGACTAAGCCCCAGCCCAACCGTGCATATCTTTCAGGTAACTCAGGGTTAAAAAAAGAGAGAGAGAGAAAGAGAAAGACAGAGAGATGTTTTTGATCCCCAGATGGCTGTGGTTTGAGCACAAGAGGAGGGGGTGGGGCCTTGAGGCTCCTGCCCTTGCTCCAGGCCTTGGGGCTAGGGGCGCTGCAGCCTAGGCTGGTGGCCAAGCAACAAAGAAGCAAAGCCCCCACGGTGGTCTTCCTGGTCTGCCATCCTCCTCTGTGTCCTCTCTCTGCCAGCTGCCCCTCTCCTTCGAGGACAGGCTGTCTCTGCTGTCCCCAGCCCCTAGTCCCCGTGGTGCCCCGCCTGCTGTCTTTGTCCTCTGGGGCCTCTTCTGCCCCAGGGATAGCCCAGGAGAGTAGCGATGGGGCCACTGCCACTACGACCCCAATACCTTGGGGCAAGTTTCCTCTGCAGCCTTCCCGTGGGTGTTACGTGGCCTAGGGGAGGAGGGAGTGGAGAGACACCTGGGTCAGCATGGGGCCACATTGCTCCCATGGCTCCCACTGGCCCTTCTTTTCTGACAACACAGGCACCCACAGTCTCAGTATCAGCGTCCAACCATCAGCCCTCAGACCAGAGTGAGGAGCTAGAGACCAAGAGGCTGGCAGCAGCTCCTTACCTGGGGCCCCCGTAAGGGACAGCATAGTGGTTCAGGAAGTAGCTCTGGCCCTCCGAGCTCACAGAGATGGTCCTGTTCTCCATCCAGAAGTCCAGTTCCAAGGCTAGGGTCTCTATGTTGTCCCTGGGGTGGAGCAAGTCATCGCCTCAGCCCAGGCACACCCCTCAGTCCCGCCCTGGGAGGGCCCAGGTAGGGGGGCCTGCGGGGCAGCAGGGGGACTGGGGACCCACCTGAGGAAGGCGGTGTCGTTGGTGTGGGTCACGTAGCGGTCCATCATGAGAGTCAGGAGGGGAGGCTGGCTCCGCTGCAGGTAGTACACGCGGGCCCCGTTGGGGACGTGTCCATAGCTGCCAAGAAGGACACCCGCTGAGGTGCATCTGCCCAGCGGCCAAGGCCAAGGCCAATCCAGCGCCAAGCCCCAGGCCCGCGCTTCCCCGCCCCAGCCTGGAGGGGCCGCCCCGCTTACAGCCGCACCAGGTCCAGGAAGTTCTGCAGCATGCCCTTCACCGTCTGGGGCATCTCAGACAGGAGCAGCCCCTCCATCACCCAGTAGGAGTCCTTGCGGAAAGGGACAGCTTGAGCTCCAACCCCCTACACCACCCCCTCTCCCGCCCTGTGCACCGGGCCAGTCAGGGTGCCCCCCTCTGCTCAGGACAGCCCGCCGGCCCGGGCTCCCCGCCTGCTGCCCGGTAGCTCTGGCCGCTCACCAGTAGGAGAATTCGACGAAGCGTCCACCAGGCACGATGGAGGGGTGGGCCGAGTAGATGAGAGAGAACTGCTCCGGGCGGCTGAGGACCTCTGGCTTCACCTGCAGTCGGGAGAGAGGGCACAGGGAGCCCACAGGCCCCTCGGTGTGGATGCCCTGGCAGCGGGGGCACGAGTTCGGGCTCTGCTGCTGGTCAGCCGTGTGGCCTTGGTCAAGCCAGAGCCGCTGGGAGCCAGGTCTGCTTGGCCCCCACATGCCGACCTCCGGAGTCCCTGCTAACTCAGCCCGGCCTTGGCAGAGGCTCAGCAAGCACTGGCCAGTATTAGGACCAGGTGGGGGACTGTTTCCTCCACTCCCCTTCCCCCATCCCTGCTGCCACACTAGCCCCAGAGGCCCAGGAGGCCCCATCCTCAGGCACAGGTGCGGCATGTGAAAATTAATGGAAGGAGACCTCATTTAGAATGGATTGGGGAGCCTGGCAGGTGAAGCTCTCCTGCCCTACCACCCTTTGTCAATTGCAGACCCAGGTGGTTGTTATCCAACTATCCCCGCCAGAGGGGAAGGTTTCTTCTGCCCCAGCAACAACCCAGCCAATGAGTGGCAGCCACAGCTCAGCCAATGAAAAGCTACTATACTCAGAACTCCCAGTTTACTCCAATGGAGTTTTTTTTTATAACAGCCTTTCCCCGCTTTCCTCCATAAAGGAGCAGGGCTCTGGGGCACTGTGCTGATTTGCCCCTCATTTTTTTGTAGTTTCTTTGTTCCGGGTTGCGA
Organism: Lutra lutra; assembly: GCF_902655055.1. Taxonomy (NCBI): domain Eukaryota; kingdom Metazoa; phylum Chordata; class Mammalia; order Carnivora; family Mustelidae; genus Lutra; species Lutra lutra. Next base: position 14,815,514 of record NC_062287.1, on the reverse strand, counting down.
TCTCTGCTAGTCCAAAGTTAACCCATTTTTTTTTTTTTTAAATATTTTTTATTTGTTTATTTTGAGAGACAGAGAGACAGAGTGAGAGAGAGCATGAGAGGGGAGGTCAGAGGGAGAAGCAGACTCCCCAAGGAGCTGGGAGCCCGATGTGGGACTCAATCCCAGGGCTCTGGGATCATGACCTGAGCCGAAGGCAGTTGCTTAACCAACTGAGCCACCCAGGCGCCCCCAAAGTTAACCCATTTTTGATGGCAAAATACTGGCAGGTTTTTTTGTAAGGTTATTTTTAACAGAAGGAAACCCCAAACCGTCTCCCCAGTGAGGCAGACGTGAATGACCATGGTTTCGGGAGAGCAATGGTAGGACCTGCCTCTGCCAAGTATTTTCGCTGTCCATTGCCTCCTGGTTCTGTACCAGTGAGTGTGGTTTCAGTTGGAGAGGGGTCAGCTGTCATGGGGAACAGAGGGGAACAGAGCTTGGCTTTGTTCCTGTGGGGCCTGGGTGAGGAAGCAGCCCAAGCCAGGAAGGAGCCTAGAGATAGCAGGTGCCAGGGCCCTGGGGCCTGGCTGGGAGGACAGTCTTGGGCAAACCACTGCCCTCTGTGGGCCTCAGAAAAAGGGAGAAAGCCTCTAACAGACTGTGCTGACCACAGGCTGCGATCAGCAGTGGCAGTTACTCCTGGGCAGAGGCTGGCTGGGTTAGCTCAGGGAATGGAGAGCCCTGCTGGGGAGTGAACAGTTACCACTGGTGTCAGAGGCAGGTCTCAGTAGCCTGGAGGTGGCAGGACAGGCTAGGCTTGCCTGGGAGAGGCTGGTGAGGGCTTCAGGGAAGAGGTAAAGAGTTAGAAGTGCTTTTCCCTTCCAAGCCCCCTGCCCCCACGCCCATGAATTTCTTTCTAGAGAGCTGCAGTAGAATAGTGTTGGGACCTTCTGTCTAAACCAAAGCCATGAATTACTGAACTTTGCAGAAATAGTGCTGGGCTGTTTTTGAAGGTTACCTATGAAAGGTGCCTGGTTTGACTATGACCTTGAACACAGAAGGACTTGGGACTGTTACCCATTCAGGCACACCTCTTTTGGGGACAACTGCTACTCCTGGGTGTCGTGGACACTGGAGGTGAGGTGGGTAGCAGAGCAGGCTGGTATAGAGGACAAACTGCTCTCTCCTAAGTCTGAGCTAGGGACCTCTGGCAAGTGACAGCCAACACCCTCCTTTACCCCTGGGTCTGAGCCTGAGGGTCCCGCCGAAGCCACCAGGGGGCAGCTGTGAGCCAAGAAGAGAAAGCCCAGGAATGGGAACATCTGGCTGGAGGAGGGCCAGATGTCTCATGGAGCCCCCCACAGTCCTGAAAATGTCTGAAACCTCCTAGGACAGCCAGATCTTGACCTACCAGTACGGGATCCCGACCTCTCTCCAGAAGACAGGCCAGCAGTGGGACTTCCCCAATGCCTGGGCCCCCCTGCAGGACCTGGTCATCAGAGGTAGGGAGTAGGGAGGCAGGGATGGGGCTTATCCCAGGACCTTCCCCCCCTTGCATCTGGTCAGCCTGGAGGGTCAGCCTCCTGGTGCAGGGGAGGTGTGAACATAGCAGGTGGGGTCTTTCTCTGGCTCTTCTGGTTTCTCAGCTCCCCACTCAGCAGACATGTGTGTCCACCCCCACCTGTCAGGGGAACCAGCCCTCCTTTCTCACTCCAAACCCAGGCCCTGGGGAAGGAGCACGTTGGCTTTTCACGCAGCTCATGATGAAGGTCTTAAGGCCCAGGCCTCTTTCCCTCCTAGAGGAGAGTAAGGCTCAGGCCTCCGCTCCCCCTGGGATGGGGACTTAGGAGATTCAGAGTCCTGCCTGGGCGGGGGGGGGGGGCGTCTAGGTCTGGCCAAGTCTCCTTCACCTCGGGCCCAGGAAGTGGCTTTCCAGCTGGCTCAGAATTGGATCCGAACCAACTTTGAGGTGTACTCCCAAAAGTCAGCCATGTTTGAGAAGGTGAGCTGCTCCTGAGGACAGAGCCTCCTGGGCTCTTCCCCATGGTGGGCTGGAGGGGTGGGGGACTGGAGGGGGGGGGCGGTGGGGGTGGTGGGCAGGGATGAGTACCAGGCTTTGCCAAGCCCAGGGACAGTGGTGACGCCCGGTGGCCATTCTTGGGCACTGCAGGGGTCAGAGCTGCAGGCCAGAGCAGCCTCTCCCAAAGGGGCTCTCATCTCTTGCTCCCCTGGAGGGCTGAAGTAGGGAGCCTGGGGTAGTGCCCCCCTGAGAGCCTGTGCTTTTGTTCCCAGTATGACATCAGCAATGGTGGGCAGCCAGGTGGAGGAGGGGAGTATGAAGTTCAGGTGAGTGGGCCCACACCCTACTGGGAATGACAGGGCTGTGTTGTCCCCACACCTGGCCATGACCTTCCCTGCCTAGGCCTGTGTTTCCTCCTATGGATGTGGGTCCACGGGAGGCTGACTGGAGCTTCTCTGCAGCCCTGGGGCTAGGCAGTTCTAGAGCCTCTGGGTGGAGATCTCACAGCCCCTAAAAGGCTGTGGGGCCTTTCCCCAGAGATCCTGGTCCACTGGTCCTGCCTCTCTCCAGGAGGGCTTTGGCTGGACCAATGGAGTGGTCCTGATGCTCCTGGACCGCTACGGTGACCGGCTGACCTCGGGGACCCAGACAGCTTTCCTGGAGCCCCACTGCCTCACAGCTGCCCTTCTGCTCAGCCTCCTGCTCAGCCTCCTACCGCAGTGATGGGCCTCCCTGCCCCGTCTGCCTCATTAAACTTCTGTGTGAGTCCCTACCTTCTCCATTGCTTCTTCATCCCCTACCTCCAGCCAGTCCTTGGAGTGGGGTCAGAGTAGGGACCTAGAAGTCATGGGTTGGGTCCTTGTGCCTCCTGGAACATCAATGAGGAGGAAATCCTGTTTTGTGGGGACACAGTCCCATACCCCATGTGACCTGGCCTCCCAGAAATGTACTCCAAATGGTTTATTATTCTGTTAAGATGCTTACAAATACTGAAAATCACCCGGTCCTGGTTTCCCAGCTACAGTGGGCCCCAGGTGCTGTGAAGGAGTGCAGGGAAGTGGGATCAAACACTGCCTCTGTGAGCTATCCTTTCAAAAAGTCCAAATTTGAATGTATTAGTCTAGATCATTTTATGCCCCTGAGCACTTTTGAAAACAATACAGTAATACTGGCACTTACTTTGTGAGCTTTGTGTGCTCAGAGAGGAAGGGAGCCCTGCCAAGACCACTGTCATCCCCGGGTGAAAGTATAAAATTTGACAGAATTGAAGGAACAGGAGTTCTGTGTTAATAGTTGGAGGCTTCCGTGCCACTTTAATGGATAGAACATCTAGACAGAAGATCATAAAGGAAATAGAAGATAACACCATAAAACAATTAGACCTAATATATATAGAACTCCGTACCCAACAACAGTAGAATACACATTCTTTTCAAGTGCACAGGGAACATTCGTCAGGATAGATCTTATGTTAGGCCACAAAATAAGTCTTAGTAAATTTTAAAAGATTGAAATTATAGAAAGTATCTTCTCTGACCATAATATAATGAAGCTAGTAATAAACAACAGAAGGAAAGCTGGAAAATGTGGAAATTGACCTTTAAACAACCAAAGAGTCAAAGAAGAAATCACAAAGAAAGGAAATTAGAAAATACTTATAGGTGAATGAAAACAAGGAAACAACATACCAAAATTTATAGGATGCAGCAAAGCCAGTTCTCAAAGGGTGTTTTAAAGGAGCAAGTGTCTACGTTACAAAAGATCTTAAATCAATAACTGATTTTATACTTTGAGGAATTAGAAGAAAGCAAGCAAACCCAAAACTAGAAGAGCACATAAAGATTGAGCATAAGGGAATAATATAGAGAATAGAAAATCAAGAGAAAATCAAGCCAGAAGTTTCTTCGAAAAAAAAAAAAAAAACAAAATAGATCTTTATTTTTTTTAATTTCTTTTTTAAAAATTTATTTAGTTATTTGACAGCATAAGCAGAGGGAGCAATAGAGGGAGGGGTAGAGGCAGACTCTACACTGAGCAGGGAGCCCGATGCAGGGCTCAATCCCAGGGCCCTAAGATCATGACCTGAGCTGAAGGCAGACACTTAAACTGAGCCACCCAGGCACCCCAGGAAAATAGACCTTTAGCTATGGAAAAAAAAATGACAAAAGAAAAAGATACAAACAACTAAAATCAGAAATGAAAATGGAGACACTACTCTAGACCTTAGAAAAATAGAGAAAACTGTGAACATTATATGCCAACAATTGAATAACCACTATGAAATGGACGAATTCCTAGAAACACACAAATTGCCCAAAATGATGTAAGAAGAAATAGAGAATCTCAACAGGTTTATAACAGGTAAAGAGATTATAATAAAAAAACACCCAACAATGAAAACTCCATGATGGTTAATTTTATGCATCAGCTTGGCTAGGCCAAGCTACCCCAGTATTCAGTCAAAAATTATTCTAGGGGCACCTGGGTGGCTCAGCCGTTAAGCATCTGCCATTGGCTCAGGTCATGAGCCCAGGGTCCTGGGATCAAGCCCCACATTGGGCTCCCTATTTGACAGGAAGCCTGCTTCTCCCTCTCCCACATCCCCACTTGTGTCCCTTCTCTCACTGTGTCTCTCTATCTCAAATAATAAAATCTTCAAAAAAATTATTCTAGATGTTTCTAGGAAGGTATTTTTAGATGAGATTAACCTTTAAATCAGGAGACTTTAGAGTAAATTAATCTTGTGAGCCTTAATAAAAAGAGCCAATTAGCTTACAAGAAAATGAGTTTATTTGGAAATAGCAGAGGAATTGCAGTTCAGGGCATGCAAACCATAGGCAAGTCCAGACAACAAAGGAGGAGGAGTGTTCTTTTATAGAAGAAGGAAGTTGAGAGGGGCAGTTTGGAATGAGACTCCATTCCAAATAGAGCAAGAATTCATGGTTGTAGGGACTTTCCATTGGCTGAGCTGTGATGGTTCTCATTGGCTAGGTTGCTGGACAAAGAGAAAAACCTTTCCTCCTGCTGGGATGTGGAAAGTTAGCTTTGAAGAGTGGCACCTCTGTGAGCATGCCCCCTTCAGGGCTTCCCAACTGTATTTTGAAATGAGATTTTCCTTTATTCATTTCATACCCTCCATACTATAAGTGGTCTTCGTCTGATCGGTTGAAGGTCTTAATAGAAAAACACTGACCTCCCCAGAAGACGAGGGGATTCTGCCCAACAGACTGCCTTTAGACTCCTCTGGGTCTCTGGCTTGCAGATTATGGACTTGCAAGCCTCTGCAATCATGCAAGCAAAAATTTAAAGATAACCAAATCCAACAGCATAATAAAAGGATTATACACCATGTAAATGAGATTTATCCTAAGAATGCAAGGATGGTTCAGCTTAAGAAAATCAGTACAATGCACTGCATTAATAAAACAAAGGAAAAAAAACCCTGCATGATTATTGATGTAGAAAAGATATTTGACTAAACCCAACACCCTTCTATGATAAAAACATTCTAAAAACTAGGAATAAAAGGGAAGTTTTTCAGAGCAATTTAAGGAATTTATGAAAAAACTTACATGTAGTATCACACTTGATGGTGAAAGACTGAAAGCTTTCTCCCTAAAATCAGGAATGAGACAAGGATGTCTACTTTCACCTCTGCTCTTCCACACTGTACCAGACGTTCTAGCCAAAGTAACAGGACAAGAAAAAGAAAAGGCATTCAAATTGGAAAGGAAGAATTTATTCACAGATGACATGATTTTATACATAGAAAATCCCAGAAGATCCACAGCAAAGCTGCTAGGTCTGGTAAACAGGTTGAGCAAAGCTGCAGGCCGAAGATTAATACTCAGAAATCAGTTGCACTTGTATACACCTGCCGAGAACAATCTGAAAAACCGAAGAAGCCATCACACGTGCAGACATCTGAGAAATCAAATTCCTAGGAATAAACGTATCCAAGGAGATGAAAGACTTCTACACTGAATGCTGCAAAAGTCACAGGAGGACACAAATTGTAGGATTCCGCTTACGTGAAGTATCTAGACTAGGTGAATTCATACACACAGAGGAGTGGTTTCCAGAGGCTGTGGGGAGAGATGACTGAGGACTTACTGTTTGATGTTATAGAATGTATCTTTGGAATGATAAAAGTTGTGATGGGGTGCCTGGGTGCTGCAGTTCGTTAAGCATCCGTCTGACTCTTGGTTTTGGCTCAGGTAGTGATCTTAAGGTAATGAGATTGAGCCCCTCATCAGGTTCTGTACCAGCAGAGCCTTCTTAGGATTCTTTCCTTCTTCTCACTCTGCCCCCGCACTTGTGTGCATGTGCTCTCTACTCCCCGCCCATCCCTCTCTCTCTAAAATAAATAAACCTTTTTTTTAGAACATTTTATTTATTTATTTGACAGAGATCACAAGTAGGCAGAGAGTCAGGCAGAGAAAGGGGGGAAGCAGGCTCCCTGCTGAGCAGAGAGCCTGGTGCGGGGCTGGATCCCAGGACCCCAGAATCATGACCTCAGCCAAAGACAGAGGCTTTAACCCACTGAGCCACCCTGGCACCCCTAAAATAAATAAATCTTTTTTAAAATTTTTTTGAAAATAGATAGTGGTGATAGTTGGGAAATAATTGTGAATATAATGTAAATTGAATTCTGTTCTTTAAAATGGCTGAAATGGCAGATTTTATGTGATCTCTATTTAACCACAAGAAAAATATTTTTACGGGGCGCCGGGGTAGCTCAGTTGTTAAGTCCTGGGATCAAGCTCCATGTCGGGCTGCCTGCTCAGCGGAAAGCCTGCTTCTCCCTCTCTCACGTCCTTTGGTTGTGTTCCTTCTCTCACTGTGTCTCTGTCAAATAAGTAAAATCTTTAAAAAAGAAAAATATTTTTAAAAAGGAAGGAAGGATGCTCATGGATTAGAAGAACAAATATTGTTAAAATATTTGTTACCCAGAGCAATCTGCACATTCAGTGCAATCCCTATCAAAATACCATCAACATTTTTCACAGAGCTGGAACAAATAATCCTAAAATTTACATGGAACCAGAAAAGACTCTGAATATCCAGGGGAATGTTGAAAAAGAAAACCAAAGCTGGCGGCATCACAATTCCAAATTTCCAGCTGTATTACAAAGCTGTAATCATCAAGACGGTATGGTCCTGGCACAAAAATGGACACATAGGGGCGCCTGGGTGGCTCAGTGGGTTAAGCCGCTGCCTTCGGCTCAGGTCATGATCCCAGGTCCTGGGTTCGAGCCCCACATCGGGCTTTCTGCTCAGGAGGGAGCCTGCTTCCTCCTCTCTCTCTGCCTGCCTCTCTGCTTACTTGTGATTTCTCTCTGTCAAATAAATAAATAAAATCTTAAAAAAAAAAAATGGACACATAGATCAATGGAACAGAACAGAGAGCCCAGAAATGGACCCTCAACTCTATGGTCAACTCATCTTCGACAAAGCAGGAAAGAATGTCCAGTGGAAAAAAGTCTCTTCAACAAATGGTGTTGGGAAAATTGGACAGCCATGTGCAGAAGAATGAAACTGGACCACTTACACCACACACAAAAATAAACTCAAAATGGATGAGCTAGGAATCCATCAAAATCCTAGAGGAGGGGCGCCTGGGTGGCTCAGTGGGTTAAGCCTCTGCCTTCGGCTTGGGTCATGATCTCAGGGTCCTGGGATCAAGCCCCACATCGGGCTCTCTGCTTGGCAGGGAGCCTGCTTCCTCCTCTCTCTCTGCCTGCCTCTCTGCCTACCTGTGATCTCTCTCTGTCAAATAAATAAATAAAATCTTTAAAAAAAAAAGTCCTAGAGGAGAACACAGGCAGCAAACCTTTGTGACCTTGGTAGCAGCAACTTCTTGCTAGACACGTCTCCAAAGGCAAGGGAAACAAAAGCAAAAATGAACTATTAGGACTTTATCAAGATAAAAAGCTTTTGCACAGCAAAGCAAACCTCAAAACAGATTTTGTTTTGGAATGGGAAACAGAATGGGAAAAGGTATTTGCAAATGTCTTATCAGATAAAGGTCTAGTATCCAAGATCTATAAAGAGCTTATCAAACTCAAAATCCAAAAAACAAATAATCCAATCAAGAAATGGGCAGAAGACATGAACAGACAATTCTGCAAAGAAGACATCCAGATGGCCAACAGACACATGAAAAAGTGCTCCACATCACTCAGCATTAGGGAAATACATATCAAAACCACAGTGAGATACCACTCCCACCAGTCAGAATGGCTAAAATTAACCAGTCAGGAAACAACAGATGTTGGCAAGGATGCGGAGAAAGGGGAACCCTCCTACACTGTTGGTGGGAACACAAGTTGGTGCACCCACTCTGGAAAACAGCATGGAGGTTCCTCAAAAAGTTGAAACTAGAGCTACCCTACGACCCAGCAATCGCACTACTGGGTGTTTACTCTAAGGATACAAATGTAGTGATCTGAAAGGGCACATGCAACTGAATGTTTATAGCAGCAATGTCCACAATAGCCAGACTGTGGAAAGAGCCCAGATGCCCATCAACAGATGAATGGATAAAGAAGATGTGTGTGTGTGTATATACATGTGTGCACACACACGGACAGTAAATGGAATATTACTCAGCCATCAAAAATGAAATCTTCCCATTTGCTACAATGTAGATGGAACTAGAGGGTATTACGCTAAGCAAAATAAGTCAGAGAAAGAATTCTATGACTTCGTTCATATGTAAAAATTTTTTTAAAGATTTTATTTATTTATTTGACAGAGATCACAAGTAGGCAGAGAGGCAGGCAGAATGAGAAGGGGAAGCAGGCTCACCGCTGAGCAGACAGCCTGATGTGAGGCTCGATCCCAGGACCCTGGGATCATGACCTGAGCCGAAAGCAGAGGCTTTAACCCACTGAGCCACCCAGGCATCCCTCATATGTAGAATTTAAGAAACAAAATGGGATCATAGGGGAAGAGAAGGACAAATAAAATAAGATGAAAATAGGCAAACCATAAGAGATTCTTAACTGTAGCAAAAAACGGCTGCTGGAGGGGAGTGGGATGAGGGACGGAGTCACTGGGTGATGATGGGCATGCAGAGGGGCACGTGATGGAATGAGCGCTGGGAGTTACATGCAACTGGTGACTCACTGAACTCTACCTCTGAAACTAATAACACACTATATGTTAAGCAATTGAATTTAGATTTTTAAAAATACACCAAAAAAGGAAGGAAGTATGTAGCATCTGGAGGCAGGGGTGGCTGGCAGGAGGGGGGCTAACAGGGCAGAGGTGACCTGCTGGGGAGGGACAGGGCCATCTTGTCCTGTGGCAGACCCCACTCAGGTGCGGACAACAAGCCTGAGTCCTAAAGGAAAGGTCCCAAGGTCACTAATCTCAGGGGGTGACCAGTTCACAACACCCTTTACCGTGCACACTCTCCACCCCCACCCCTGTGTCATTTCAGGCCTGAGTCATCCGTCCACAAGCATGCGGCGACCTCCTCGAGTGGCCCGGCCTCATGCCACACTGGGGCAGAATCGTGAGCCATTCTGTCGCTTCCTGATGGTGCACGGGAGAAGAATGAGGCACAAACAAGTCAGCTGCAAGAGAAAGGGAGCAGGGACAACAGTAGAGAAGACTGTGGCCCCGAACAACACCTCAGTCCCGCTTTTATTAGATAGAAACAGTAACCAACAGAAGAGCCGAAGAAGGCCAAACATTGGTCATATGCCTTGTAGATAAGAAGGAAGGCAAAATACGTCTGGTCAAGCGGTATAAAGTTTATAGTTGAGCAAGCACATTCAAAGGACTTACCTAATTAGCCACAGGCGCTCTCGTGGGGGGAGGGGGGAGATAACGGAAAAATGCAGGAAAAATGCAGCAGGGGTGTTCAGCCCTGAGTGCGCCGGGCCTTCCCAGCTGCTCGGCTTCAAGGCCGTGTATCCGCCTCTCCCCTAGAGGCCTGCGGCCAGTATGTGTTTTTCTTGACATGCTTGGTAACTAGTAAAATGTCCCATGGGTTATATTTTAAGTAATACATTGTTCTGAGAGACAGTTACACCATTCTGTTTGAAATGTTAAAGGAAAAGGTAACACTCTGCAGTGGTGATCCTGGGGTCCTCTGGGTCATAGATGTGTGACCTAATTGTGCCCCTGACACTCCTGTGACTGCTGCCCCCACTGCCATCCCACCACATGACTCTGAGGGAAGGGCCTGTGCTGGCGGACCTGTGGAGACTAAAAGAGGAGAACAAGGACAAGGTAGGGGGCAGGCCTCTATGAGCTGAGCGCAGAAGCAGGGAGCTTCAGTGCACAGACCTGGCATCCAGCCCCTCGGGCTACCACACCCCACATGTGGACTTCGGCTGCCTCTGGTAAGTGGGTGAGTCACGCTGCACCTCAGCGCATAAGAGGTGCCAGAGCTGACTCCTGTACCACGGCCACAGCCACCATGCAGGGGAGGACCCGGGAGCTGTGTCTGCTGCTTCTGTTGGGGCTGGGGTCCCAGGGCACCCTGCCCCCACCCTGTGACAGGTAGGAGTGGGGAAGGTGGCTGGGGCAGGAAGGACAGGGTCCAGAGGTTGGGATCAGATCTCAGGTGCTGGAGTGTCATCCCTGGGGAGGGAAGTGGAGGGAAGAAATTAGCTTTCGGAGGGGCGGGGGCAGGCAGGCTCTGTGCCAGACACCACCGGACCTCCAGTGCTGGAGAAGGAGGAGGGCTGCCTCCTGATGCAGGCGCCGGCTGCCCAGTGTCCTCCCTCCCTCCACCCCTGGCTCCAAGCTCCTCCTCAGACTGTGCAGGGCTTTCCTCAGATGGTTCTGGGAAACTTTCTGCCCGTTCTCCGGTTTTCCAGTTTCCCCAGCCAGGAGGTAAGAAGCAGTGTCAGGGCCCGAAAGCCCTCCTTAGTTTAACCTCTGACCTCGGTGACCAAGAGCCAAGTCAGACCTCTTTCCAGAGCCATCATTCCCATCCCCAAATTAGACAGATGAGTGAGCCTGTCCTGCTTCCCAATCTCACAGGACGTCATCCATTTCTCACCTAAATGGGTTTCTTTAGCTCTCACTGTGTCTCTTGGCCTGCAGCAACAAGAGAAACAAGGTCCCTGTCTTTGGGGACCTTATGTAATTAGCAAGGACAGTACTGACGGAAACACAGCCAGAAGTCAGAAGCAGTGGGGGAGCCGCTCGGGGTGAGCAGAGGGGGTGTCCGAGGGGATGGAGAGGGACGGTGTCTGAGGAGAAGACATTTGAGCAGAACCGTGGAAGGAACCATCATCTCTGTGTGGATGTGGAAGACTGTCCAGGCAAGGAGTCAGGGAAATGGCCGTGCAAAGGCTCTGAGGTCATGATTCAAGGAAGAAGGCCTCTGTGGCTGGGACAAAGGTGGGAACAGGCCACGGGAGAGAGGAGGCAGGGCTCGGGTGCCAGTGGTAGGACCAGACAGGTAACAAGTCGTTCAGGATGGGGTATATTTTGCAAAGGGAGCTGATAGGACTCGCTGATGAAGGAGTATAAAGGGAAAGGGATTACTCGGGATGATTCATAGATTTTATTCTGAGAAATTGTAATAAGGATTTCAGAGAGGCTGTGTGATCAAGAGTTTTGTCAAGCATGAGGTCAGTTGCTGACAGTAAGGAAAGGCTGCTGTGTCAGGGGTAAGACCACCCGCGGCGCTGGTGATTTGCTACTCACCAAATAGTTATTCCAGTGAAGGGTTACAGATTAAAATCAAGAAAGGTAGAAGGCACATAGGGCAGAGTCCAAGAGAGAAGAAACAAAAACTCCAGCTGTCTTCTTCCAGTGGATGTGTATGAATAGCAGCTAACTTTCCCAGCAACCCGTGTGACATCATGCACAAGGTCACCCAGGGCCTCGAGTTCAGGGTTGTCACCCGGGGCCTGTGACAGAGGCAGGGAGTATCTGTGCGTCCGATCTTACTCAGTCTGCGGGTCTCTAAGCCTGAGTGATACTGGGTGGCCCTCGGTCCTTCTGTGAGTCGGCGCATTACTGAACCTGATGGGTTTGGGGGAACCTCCCAGTCTGTAGCCAGTTGGTCCAAAGTGGGTATAGCTTGGGGCCCCCCAAACCAGCCCCTGTTAGCTGGACCGAGGGCCATCTTGTGGGGGACTGGGCCATGGCCTGAGCTCATCGGTTAGTACTGAGTTTCATTGTAGTACTGTGGTGGATGTCAGAAAATGTGGCTCCTTGCCTGGTTGGGACATGTGGCTCGGGGAAAGCGAGATGGAAGGACAGGGGATGAGCACCCCTTGGTTCCTGCTTGGCTGAAGGGTCACCCGTGTTTCGGAGTGGCAGCTGTGTTGTGGTCGGTTCCTGGAGGTGAAAGTTATCAATGGAATTTGGAGATGATGGGTCCATCTCCCAGAGTGTTGGCTCTCTGGATGCCTAAGAAAATGCAGAATAATAAGAAAAAAATCTAAAAATGCAACCCCTGGGTTATTATTGTCCTATAATAGCAAACATGGAAGTGAGAGATGGGTCATGGCTACGTTTTGGCCAGTCCAAACCTCAGCCTCTCTTCTCGGGGCCCCTGCCTAAGGAATGTGGGGGACAGGATCCCATTTCTAGCTGGCCTGAGGTATGTCCATTAACCTTAGAGCCATTTCCAAAAGAAAAAAAAAATTCTAAAATAACAAATAATGAAGCAGGCTAGACCAATTTCCAAGAGAATAGGATAGGCAGAGGGAGCCAATGGACTCATCCCAGCAGGGTAGAATCTTTAAACAGTTATTGAGAAATAGGGTCAAAATGTGTTAATGCAGCACTTCTTAGAAATTGAAGGGACCACTGGGAGCTCCTGTAGGCCCCCCAAATGCAAGGGACCAAAATCTGTTTTATTCACCCTACTTTGGAGGAATTAGGAAAAAACTTTGCAAGGCAAAGATGTTAATGAGAAACCTGACCTCCCACCTCTTGAGGCAGAGGTCCCACAATTTAATCAAGATAAAGATTGGTAGGGCACCTGGGTGGCTCAGTGGGTTAAAGCCGCTGCCTTCCGCTCAGGTCATGATCCCAGGGTCCTGGGATCGAGCCCCGCATCGGGCTCTCTGCTCAGCGGGGAGCCTGCTTCCTCCTCTCTCTCTGCCTGCCTCTCTGCCTACTTGTGATCTCTGTCTGGCAAATAAATAAATAAAATCTTAAAAAAAAAAAAGATTGGTGAAAAGCTTAGAGTCCCTTAGCTGTGTCCCTGCAGGGGGCTCAAAACGTTACGCTTGTGGCAAAATGGTCAGAGGATGGAGAAGATTCTTGACTCTGTGCTGTGGGGTCCCGCGCACCGTGGTAGCAGATGCGTGGCTAAAGTCCTTAAACGGGCAACAGTTGGGTTGGGAGGACAGAGAGTGCAAGAGCTGGTGGGTTTTAGGTGCATGTTCAGATGGAAATTAGAATATTTAGACAGACCTGATATCAAGGGGTTTCTCCTTCTCCTGAATGTGTCTCAGACGTGGCTGTCACGTCTGGCCAGGGATCACTTACCCTTCCTAGTGTTATAAAACCTAAACCTGTCTGCAAAGCCATGGTTAGGAACACCAGGGTCAAAGGGGCTGAGATAAAAGCTGCTTTGGTGTTTGAACACTTTTCTTGTGAAGTGATTGCTTTTACTTTGCCTGAGTGCGTTACAGGGGTGGACGTTGTATCCAAGCGAGGAGTGTTTCCAGTCTCTAGTGATATACAACAAAAGGCCTGTGAATTTGCCCATCATGCTCTCGCTTCTTGTATTAATTGGACATTCCAAATGGGCACCAGTAAAATTGCCTGAGGTCACACAGATCACACCCTTCCGTGGAGTGTAGAGGGCGGCTTAGAGCAGAAGCCTCGGGGCCCCTCCCAGCACTCCTGCCAGACTTTGGACTAGAAAAATGTCCATTTGAGAGGCAATTACTAGCTTGTTATCAGACATTGAGACTGCCCCTCTCTGAAGGACATAAGAATATCTTTTTTTTTTAAGTTTTTATTTACTTATTGGCACGAGCCCATGGGGTGGGAGGTGCACAGGGAGAAGGAGAAGCAGGCTCCATGCTGAGCAGGGAGTAGGACTCGGGGCTCAGTCCCAGGACCCTGAGATCAGGACCGGAGCCAAAGTCACAGGCTTAACCGACTGAGCCACCCAGGCACCCCAAGACCTAAGATAATCTTAAAACCTGAAACATCCATAATATCTTGGGTGATGTTGGAGAAATGAGCTAAGAGGGAGGGCAGGGCCCGGAAGAGTTCCATAATGCAATGGAAAGGGTTTATCCAGTAGCATGTTGCTGGGAGAATGTAGAGTTAATTCCATGACCTGGATGTGAGAGCAGGAGGTTCTGTTCCCTAGAAAAGGTGTTTGTTCATGGATGGCCGTTCCAAGGTGAACAGATAGCACTGGAGGGCTGCCGCTATGGCCAGGAGTGAGAATACCAGGGCGCCTGGGTGGCTCAGTCAGTTAAGCATCTGACTCTTGATTTCAGCCCAGGTCATGATCTCAGGGTTGTGGGATGGAGCCCCGCGTCAGACTGAGCATGGAGTCTGCTGGTTCCTCTGCTCCTCCCCCTGCTCATGCTGTCTCTCTCTCTCTCCCTCTCTCTCTCAAATAAATAAATAAAATCTTAAAAAACCAAAAAACAAATCAGCTCAGTGGGCTGAACTGCATAGTATTTGCCACTGTGTTGGGGTTTCATCTACTCTTAGTGGCCACCATCCTGGCCATACGATCAGGCAGAAGGGCGATGGGAAGGTAGTTTGTAGAAACATCGCCCATGTGTGGTACAGTCAGTCCTATGGAAGTCACTGGGAATCTGAGAAGTTCATTAAAGGAGAAGACTTTTGTTTTTTGTTTGTTTTTAAAGATTTTATTTATTTATTTGACAGGGAGAGAGAGCACAAGTAGAGCGGCAGGTAAAGGGAGAAGCAGGCTCTCCACTGAACAGGGAGCCCGATACAGGGCTTGATCCCAGAACGCTGGAATCATGACCTGAGCCGAAGGCAGCCCCCCAACCGAGCCATGCAGGCACCCCAGGTAGAACATGTTTGATACCCATCAGAGGAACCCCTGTCCTTGATCAAAAAGTGATTAGAGCCAGCAAGTAGGTATCCCAGTGTGTTCATGTGAGGTGGCCACGTGGGGTCGTGAACCGATGGGATGTTGGGAGGTCGCAGCCATGCAGAGGTGGGCCAGATCTAGATGCACCAGCTGAGGCACAAAATGCCAGTAAGAGCTATTGTGTCAACAAAAGAGATGGGCTACAGGGCAGGTTTCCTTGGGGAGAGGACATGCCTGGAGTTGGCTGGTGAGACCCCGGCGGGAGCAGGTAGTCTGACCTAGGTGTCGCCATGAATGCTGAGTATACTGTTAGAGGAACAGACCAGGAGATGTTGCACCTGTCTGGACCCCTGGGCTGTATCTTGTCACACCAGGGAGCACACTCCCCCCCCCACCCCCAGCCGTGGTTCCATAGGGAGCTAGAACGGATCATAACAACATTGGCTGCCTGAAAGGGCAGATGCGGACGTGAAGGGCCGGCTGTAGGGCCGGCTGACACAGCCTCCCAAGTGTGCGCTCACACTCAGGCGTGAGGGGCTCCTGGGATAGATGGCTCCACCTCTAGGGGCCAGGGCGATCGATGCGGGCTGAGGGTGGAGGGGGGGGTGGGGGGGGGGAGGCTGGTAGGACCCTGCGGCTCTTCCCACGTGGGAGGAAGACGACGGTAGATCGCACTGTTTTCTTTCTCCCCCAAATCGCTTCAGCCTTTTTTTCTCTACCCGATGCAGAGATGCTGGGCCCGAGGCAGCAGCCACATGTGGCGAAAGCGGGGATGGTTCCTAGGTAAGAAGGCAGAGCTCTACCCTTAACCTGCTAGGTCTGATCCCCCAGGAGACTGATGCAGTGCATTGTGCCCGCCCCATCTGGCCAGATGCAGGGGGTCACTGGAAAGGGCTGTATTCAGGCCTCACGCAGGCCTAGGGGTAGGAATGGCCTGCTTGAAGTGAACCCACGTGGCCCCAGCCCCCGTGAGCCGGAGGGGACCGCGGGGAGGCACTCGCTAGACTAGCGTTGCTGCTGCAGTCTGGCCCAAGCTGGAACAGCTCGGATATAAATGGGGAGAAGGAGAAACAGCAGCTGAAGGTAAAGAACTGAACGCATGGCTGACGGTCATGTGGCGGGAGAGACCCACTGTTACACCGACCGCTCTGAAGGAGGCCCAGAGCTGGAAGGGAGGCCGCCTCTCCGTTTCGCGTGCCCAAAGGGGTGACTGTATGTGCAGCCAAGACCTCCCCGGCTCTGGAGCCTGACGAGGGTAGATGGAAGCTGGCAAGCCTGAGTGGCCTCGTCCAGAGAGGTTCTGGCCAGATGAGGCTGGACTAGACTAATCGTGACTGTATGAGACTCTAGTAATTCTGACTCTCCTGTTCCAGCTTATGTCTGCCGTAGTGTGAGATGGTGATACACCTCATGGTCGGTTAGAGAATGATTTTTAAAAAGATTTTATTTATCTCAGAGCGCGCATGCGCAAAAGCGGGGGTCGGGGAGCGGCAGCCGGAGGGAGAAGCGGGCTCCCCGCTGAGCAAGGAGTCCACGAGGGACTCTATCCCAGGACCTGGGCGTCATGACCCAAGTCAAAATCAAGAGTCAGACACTCAACAGACTGAGCCACCGAGGTGCCCCCCGTTTGTGTCTCACCGAGAGGCTTACAGAGCTGCCTAGCGCAGAAGTTCGCTAAACCCAGCCCTTCCTCCGGCCTGTCGTTTCCCGTTGGCCTGACATTCTGAGGAGACTTTCGCTCTGTCTCCGAACCTATGCAGGCATCAGTTTCCGTTCCCCACATGCCTTATTTACACAGGCTGGTGGAATCATACACATAATAGCAGTGTTAGACCTTATCCCGGTGCGGTCAGTCATAGTACAGTGAGGTCCATTACAGAACGGACTGGAAGAGTTCCAGAGCTTCCTCTGCGCCTTCTCCAGGGACTCGATCTTTGCCCTTAGACCAAATATTGTTACAGACGGGCATCGTTACAGGTAGCTGTGACTTTATTACTTATTACAACCACCTCCTCCCTAGCGGAGGACACGGTGGTCTTCAGAATAGTTCTGCCGATTGTACAACAGGGCGTATCTTCTTATGATCTGTTCCCAGAGCAAGGGCAGTCGCAGCACATCAGGCTCAAGTACACGTGTCCACAGAACTCGGTGGGCAGGTCTAGAAGATTCCCACAGCCTTGGCTCTTGAGCCTCAGTCGCTAGTATGGAAGGCCATCGCCCTGTGGCTACTTCGGCTTCAGTCTGCATTAGAACAGTCAGGAGGCTCTGTTGGCTGACGGCGCAGGCCCCTCCCAGTGCTGGACCCTGGCATTCCTCAGCCTTACCTGTTGCCTTGGCCTGACCCATTTCACTAAAGCCTCATCATCCATCCAGCCTGACTCCTAGCCTTTGCCTCTTCTTGGAAGAAAACTCCTTCTAGTCTGCTGATTCTAGCTAGTATTTTTTTTTCTCTGAATGCCTCTCCTCATTAAAATCAAATTCAGTTTGTTCCACAATGGGGGACCCGTCTCCCGCAAAGCCCCCCTCCCTTTGTTTGAAGGAGAATGAGAGCACGTGGGAGAGAGGCAGAGGGAGAGAGAGTTTTAAGCAGGCTCCATGCTCGGTGCTGAGCCCAACACAGGGCTTGATCTCATGACCCTGAGATCATGACTTGAGCTGAAACTGAATCGGATGCTTACCTGCCTGCGCCACCCAGCCACCCCGCAGCCCTTGTGTGGCTCATGGTCCAGTGCTGTTTAATCTACCATGTATGTTGTTGCCATTAGTGCTAAAAGCCCGAGTGCCTCTGGGAGACAGGTTTGGTGTCCAGAAATGGCAGGTGCCCCCTACTAGGCTGAGATAAGGGGTACTCACGCCTGGATCCCGTTTACTGTGAGTACGCGGTGAGGCCTCCCACAGCCTTCCTCATCTTATGGTGGGGTTATTCCCCACGGGGATCTGGACGGACTATATGATGCCTACTGCTTTCATCCCACGAGAACCCCATTGTTTCTGTGCTGTGGACTAGTTTTCTGTTCTCAGCACTGCACGTGCTGCTGTGTTCTGTCCACTAAAATTGGGAGATGTTGTTTTTAAACCAGGCTCCACATCCAGTGTGGAGCCCAACTTGGGGCTTGAACTCACGACCCTGAGATCAAGACCTGAGCTGAGATAAAGAGTGAGACGCTTGGGGCGCCTGGGTGGCTCGGTCGGGTGGTCATGACATCGAGCCCCGCCTCAGGCTGCGCACTCAGCATGGAGTCTGCTTGAGATTCTCTCTCCCTCTGCCCCCTCCCTGTGTTCGCACTCATGCTCTCTCTCAAAAAAAAAAAAAAAAAAAAAAGCCGGGTGCTCAACTGGCCGAGCCTTCCAGGCACCCCAAAATCAGGGGCCTTTCTAAGTATTTGATTTTCAAGGTTTATAGTTCCAGGGCAACGAATCTGCCAAGAGTTGTAGACCACCCAGTCCAAAGACCCAGTGGGGAGTAGTTCCAGGAAATTCCTTCCCAAATGACATCTAAAAACTGAAAGTTGAAAAACACCAGCCCATCACTAAGGTTGGCTTCAGGCATCAGCAGGTAGCCCAGCTCAGCATCCTGTCCCGAGACCACAGTGTCTCCCAGAGCCGCTCCAGCTCTGTCTGCAGGCTTCCACTCAGTGCTGGCAGGTTCCGGAGGCAGGCTGGGTGCGGCAGGCGCAGGGCCCCACCGTTTCAGGCAACCCGTATGACTGGGCCGAGGACGGCGGTAACCTCTCTGTCTGGGCGCTCGTGGTGCACGAGATCTCCCATTTTCCTTAAAAACTCTCATATTCCTCTCTCTGCCCTCAGCTACCATTTCTCCTCTCTGTGTGGCACTGCTCTTCATTCCCCCTCCCCGCTGTGGGAGGGACGTCCGGTTCTGGTACTGTTACTGTTCAGGTCGCCGCCAGCATGTCCAGTTCTGCGAGGGCCTTAGAGGATAGGGTTACACGTCCCGGAATGAGGGGGGTATTCCTGCCACTGGGCAGCATAGCCGCACTCACTGGGAGCCCCCACTTAGCCATGTGGGCCCTGGGCATACCATGCCCCATCAGGCCCTTGGGGATTGTGGCATCAGGATTTGAAAAGAGCTACAGTCTCTTACTAAAGGAGCATTCATGCTTCTGACACCACAGTGGCAGGTCGGGTCCTAGTAGGACGATGTGGGAAAAAATTGTGTTGTCCTGCTCTCAGCCTCTCCTCATGTCCCCCAGAAAAGCAGATGAATCTAGCCAGCAGGGAACCTCTTCTTTATATATAAATACCCACCCCATATTGAGTGTGCGCACACACTTGTGACGCTGTGTAAGCGCGCCCCTCATGCTTTTCTCTCGGCCCGTTTCAGACCACAGATGTGTCAGTTGCCTGTTGCGGGTCTGTATCGAGCCAGTGCTCAGAGGGTGACACAGAGCACGTTGTGTCCATTTGACACGTCTCTTGGCCCATTGTGGGAACCACGGGCTGACCCAGTTGGCACAGTGTCTTCTGTTCCAATATAGTATTTTAAGCGTATTCGTCTACAGTCAGGAATGCAAAACTACCTTATGGACCCCTTGAGTTTCTGGAGTGACTTCCTGAGGTTCAGGCCCCATGCGAGCACCCCCTTTCCTAGTCCAGATTTTCCCTGCCCCTGAGTCCATAAACACCCCAACTTGGGTGCCTGGGTGTCTCAGTCAGTTAAGTGTCCGACTCTTGATTTCAGCTCCGGTCATGATCTCAGGGTCATGGGTTCAAACCCCATGTTGGGCTCTGTGCTGGGCACAGAGCCTACTTAAAACCAGTGTGGGAGCTTTTCACATTCAGCGTCCATCGCTGCAAGGGAAAGAGCACACAGTTTAGCCCACTGAGCTGATCTGTTCTTCCATTGTTCAAAGATTCTTGTCGAGGTACCGTCTGTGCACCTTGGCACTGCCATCGATGGCCAAGCAGCTCTGTCAGTCGTGGAGAGCCGCCGCAGGGCTCTCCTGTGGCTCTTGGGGTGTTTCCCGCTGCCCTGTGGGAAGAGGCCCCCTGCCAGTGCGGTCCCCGTGTACCTGTTCCCGGGTAAACCCTTTCTGTGTATGAAGGAACTCTTTGGGGGCACTGCCTTCTTCATCAGGGATGGCACCCAGGACCCGGTAGGGACTCTGGTTGCAGGAATATTTGCTGTGCTCCAGGCATGGAGGTGGTTGTTATAAACACCCACTAGCAGGCTAGTCACTGCCTGAATGATGTGTATCCCGCGTGGTGTCCGTGGATTTCCCGCCGGAGGTCTCGGCAGCTGCCACTGGGTGTAACCTACAGGCTTTTGCCTTAAGCCCCAGGGTCATTTTCCCCCAGGGCCGCTGTGCAGAGTCGGTCCCACCCCTTCTGGCGAGTCTCTGATTCAAGTGGTCCTTTCTTTTGTTCACTGGGTGTCTACCGTGCCAAATTACCAACCAGGGTGGCCTTGGGCCCTTGTTTAGGTCGTCTACTGCAGAGGGCCCTCCTCATTCTCTCAGCGGGGTGTGTCCCCACCCCCCACATGCCCCTGCCACACATGGGCGCACACACATTCCCCGGGACACTCACACGTAGCCCCAGGCCAGGGAATGTGCCCAGACTCGAGCCTTTCTTCCCCCCCTAATGGTGGTGACCTGACCTGGCCGCCTCCCAACACTGTCCACAGCCAGATTTACCGCCATGAGGAGCTCCTGCACCAAGGGCAGATGGCCAGACTCCACCGGGATGACAAGCAGTTTGTGGACATGCCACTGTCCTCCGCTCCAGGTAAGGCACCAGGGGACCCCACCGCCTGAAGCTTTTGCACCAACGATGACAGAGGGCAAGACAAGGCAGGGAAGAGCTTCTATCAGGGCAGGGCTCCTCGGGTCCACCTGACCCCTCCTTGCCGGTGGACCCCAGGCCAGGTTCTGCAGGACTTCCGTGAGCTGGCGGCCGCCCACGAGCACCGCATCCCCCCACAGCAGCTGCAGGCATTCATCCAAGAGCACTTCCAGGCCGCGGGACAGGAGCTGCTGTCCTGGACTCCCGAGGACTGGAAGGACAGGTACTACCTGGACAGGAAACAGGAGGGGGCCTTCGGGCAGGCCTGCCTCCCTGAACCCCGCGGGGTCCATGTTCTTCCAGCCCCCGGTCGCTGCAGAAGATCTCGGACCCCAAGCTGAGAGCCTGGGCAGGGCAGCTCCACCAGCTCTGGAAGAAACTGGGAAAGAAGGTATCCACGTCCTGGATCTCAGGGGGATAGAGCTGGGAGAAGGGGAGACGAGCTTAGGGCCCCCATTGCCCTTAGATCACAGACTGGAATGCATTTCCTGAGAAGACAGCCCCACACCCACTGGGTCCGTGAATGCAGCTCTCTAGAAAGAATTTCTGGAGGGAGAAAAGGGAACATCTACTTCTACCTTCTTACCTCCCCCTTGAAGCCCTCACCATCCTACCCACCAGACCCCCCTGTCACCCCAACTGCTGCTTATGCAAAACTAACCTCACCTGCCACCTCCAGGCCACCCACATAGGCTCTCTCTCCCCAGAGCTAGTCAGGTCAGGATTCTGCTCCGGAACAATTGCCAATGCTGCTAGTGGGCCGTGGTCAGTACAATTTGTTAGACACTTTCTCTCCTTTAAGGCTCAGAGAGGGCAGTGCTTTGCTCAAGGCTGCACAGCACCTGTCCTCCCAGAGGATGGGGCCTCCTGGGCCTCTGGGGCTAGTGTGGCAGCAGGGATGGGGGAAGGGGAGTGGAGGAAACAGTCCCCCACCTGGTCCTAATACTGGCCAGTGCTTGCTGAGCCTCTGCCAAGGCCGGGCTGAGTTAGCAGGGACTCCGGAGGCCGGCATGTGGGGGCCAAGCAGACCTGGCTCCCAGCGGCTCTGGCTTGACCAAGGCCACACGGCTGACCAGCAGCAGAGCCCGAACTCGTGCCCCCGCTGCCAGGGCATCCACACCGAGGGGCCTGTGGGCTCCCTGTGCCCTCTCTCCCGACTGCAGGTGAAGCCAGAGGTCCTCAGCCGCCCGGAGCAGTTCTCTCTCATCTACTCGGCCCACCCCTCCATCGTGCCTGGTGGACGCTTCGTCGAATTCTCCTACTGGTGAGCGGCCAGAGCTACCGGGCAGCAGGCGGGGAGCCCGGGCCGGCGGGCTGTCCTGAGCAGAGGGGGGCACCCTGACTGGCCCGGTGCACAGGGCGGGAGAGGGGGTGGTGTAGGGGGTTGGAGCTCAAGCTGTCCCTTTCCGCAGGGACTCCTACTGGGTGATGGAGGGGCTGCTCCTGTCTGAGATGCCCCAGACGGTGAAGGGCATGCTGCAGAACTTCCTGGACCTGGTGCGGCTGTAAGCGGGGCGGCCCCTCCAGGCTGGGGCGGGGAAGCGCGGGCCTGGGGCTTGGCGCTGGATTGGCCTTGGCCTTGGCCGCTGGGCAGATGCACCTCAGCGGGTGTCCTTCTTGGCAGCTATGGACATGTCCCCAACGGGGCCCGCGTGTACTACCTGCAGCGGAGCCAGCCTCCCCTCCTGACTCTCATGATGGACCGCTACGTGACCCACACCAACGACACCGCCTTCCTCAGGTGGGTCCCCAGTCCCCCTGCTGCCCTGCAGGCCCCCCTACCTGGGCCCTCCCAGGGCGGGACTGAGGGGTGTGCCTGGGCTGAGGCGATGACTTGCTCCACCCCAGGGACAACATAGAGACCCTAGCCTTGGAACTGGACTTCTGGATGGAGAACAGGACCATCTCTGTGAGCTCGGAGGGCCAGAGCTACATCCTGAACCACTATGCTGTCCCTTACGGGGGCCCCAGGTAAGGAGCTGCTGCCAGCCTCTCGGTCTCTAGCTCCTCACTCCGGTCTGAGGGCCATGACAGCCCCGCCTCTCGGATGCTGATACTGAAAGCCCTGGGCAATCCAGGGCCCACCAAGGGCAATCCAGGGGCAGCTGAAGCAGCATGGCTCAGCCTCCAGCTTGGCCTTGGAGCCTCCCGGTGCCAGGATGCCCACTTTCCTCTTCCAGGCCAGAGGCCTACAGCAAGGATTTTGAGCTGGCGGACACGTTGCCAGAAGGTAAGCAGCAACAAGCGCAGGAACTGGGGTGGGGCAGGGAGTCTGGTGTTGGGTGTCAGGTCTTGGTCCCTCATTCCCTGCCCCATTGTCCTCACAGAGGACCTGGTGGCCCTGTGGGCTGAGCTCAAGGCTGGGGCTGAGTCTGGCTCGTCAGAGGCCCAAACTCTACATTGCTCAGCAGCATCCGGACCAGCAAATTCGTGCCTGTTGACCTCAATGCCTTTCTGTGCCAGGCAGAGGCGCTGATGAGCAACTTCTACACCAGGCTGGGTGAGCAGCCCCGTGGGGGGGGGTGGAGCTCACCCAGCTGGGGTCCTACCTCAGCCTTGGCTGTGGAGCTGGAAGTAGGACCCTGACTGAAGGGCCTCCAACCTCCTGGCTGGCTCCGGAGCTCACCTCTAGGGCAAGAGTACAAATAGGCCCCCTTCTCCACACCCCCTCCCTTTCTTACTGGGAGGAACTACGAGGGTATGTGAGAGGACACCTGAGTCCACGCTTTCAAACTCTCTCCATTCTCTTTCCCCAAAAAACTGCCCTCGGACCTCTCAGAGCTAGGGAAATGCACATGGCCGGTGCCCTCCTAGGATGGACCCAGGAGCAGGCAGATGTGGGTCTAGAAAGTCCTACAGGGCCATAGCTCAGGAACTCTTAGCTCCTAGAGGCCGGAAATGTGGGCTCCAGGTCTGCACGTCCCCTTGGTGTCAGGACTTCTAGCCCTCGGGGAGGACAACAGGGGGAGGCATGGGACCCAAGGTCAGGGCCTCCTGGTAGCTCAGCCTAAAGAGACTTTCACCCCAGGGTGAATGACATCCAAGCCACAAAGTACAGAAATCTGCAGCAACAGCGCTTGGCTGCCATGAGAGCCATCCTGTGGGATGAAGAGAAAGGGGCCTGGTTTGACTATGACCTTGAGAATGGAAAGAAGAACCTAGAGTTTTACCCATCCAACCTCACTCCTCTCTGGTCTGGCTGTTTCTCTGACCTGGACGCCGTGGACAAGGCTCTGAAGTATCTGGAGGTGAGGGGGCAGCAGGGCGGGCGGGTTACTGGGGGCAGCACCACCTGCTCTCTCCCTGCTTCAGAGCCAGGGATCTCTGGCAAGTGGCAGCCAACCCTCTCCTCCACTCCCAAGTCTGAGCCTGTGGGTCCCGCTGAAGCCACCAGGGGGGCAGCCCTGAGCAAGAAGAGAAAGTCCAGGGAGGGGGACACCTGTCTTGAGGAGGGCCCAGCCTCTTGGCTCCTCATCGAGCCGCCACCCACAGTCCTGAAAATGTCTGAAACCTCCTAGGACAGCCAGATCTTGACCTACCAGTACGGGATCCCGACCTCTCTCCAGAAGACAGGCCAGCAGTGGGACTTCCCCAATGCCTGGGCCCCCCTGCAGGACCTGGTCATCAGAGGTAGGGAGTAGGGAGGCAGGGATGGGGCTTATCCCAGGACCTTCCCCCCCTTGCATCTGGTCAGCCTGGAGGGTCAGCCTCCTGGTGCAGGGGAGGTGTGAACATAGCAGGTGGGGTCTTTCTCTGGCTCTTCTGGTTTCTCAGCTCCCCACTCAGCAGACATGTGTGTCCACCCCCACCTGTCAGGGGAACCAGCCCTCCTTTCTCACTCCAAACCCAGGCCCTGGGGAAGGAGCACGTTGGCTTTTCACGCAGCTCATGATGAAGGTCTTAAGGCCCAGGCCTCTTTCCCTCCTAGAGGAGAGTAAGGCTCAGGCCTCCGCTCCCCCTGGGATGGGGACTTAGGAGATTCAGAGTCCTGCCTGGGCGGGGGGGGGGCGTCTAGGTCTGGCCAAGTCTCCTTCACCTCGGGCCCAGGAAGTGGCTTTCCAGCTGGCTCAGAATTGGATCCGAACCAACTTTGAGGTGTACTCCCAAAAGTCAGCCATGTTTGAGAAGGTGAGCTGCTCCTGAGGACAGAGCCTCCTGGGCTCTTCCCCATGGTGGGCTGGAGGGGTGGGGGACTGGAGGGGGGGGCGGTGGGGGTGGTGGGCAGGGATGAGTACCAGGCTTTGCCAAGCCCAGGGACAGTGGTGACGCCCGGTGGCCATTCTTGGGCACTGCAGGGGTCAGAGCTGCAGGCCAGAGCAGCCTCTCCCAAAGGGGCTCTCATCTCTTGCTCCCCTGGAGGGCTGAAGTAGGGAGCCTGGGGTAGTGCCCCCCTGAGAGCCTGTGCTTTTGTTCCCAGTATGACATCAGCAATGGTGGGCAGCCAGGTGGAGGAGGGGAGTATGAAGTTCAGGTGAGTGGGCCCACACCCTACTGGGAATGACAGGGCTGTGTTGTCCCCACACCTGGCCATGACCTTCCCTGCCTAGGCCTGTGTTTCCTCCTATGGATGTGGGTCCACGGGAGGCTGACTGGAGCTTCTCTGCAGCCCTGGGGCTAGGCAGTCCTAGAGCCTCTGGGTGGAGATCTCACAGCCCCTAAAAGGCTGTGGGGCCTTTCCCCAGAGATCCTGGTCCACTGGTCCTGCCTCTCTCCAGGAGGGCTTTGGCTGGACCAATGGAGTGGTCCTGATGCTCCTGGACCGCTACGGTGACCGGCTGACCTCGGGGACCCAGACAGCTTTCCTGGAGCCCCACTGCCTCACAGCTGCCCTTCTGCTCAGCCTCCTGCTCAGCCTCCTACCGCAGTGATGGGCCTCCCTGCCCCGTCTGCCTCATTAAACTTCTGTGTGAGTCCCTACCTTCTCCATTGCTTCTTCATCCCCTACCTCCAGCCAGTCCTTGGAGTGGGGTCAGAGTAGGGACCTAGAAGTCATGGGTTGGGCCCTTGTGCCTCCTGGAACATCAATGAGGAGGAAATCCTGTTTTGTGGGGACACTTGGTCCTCCTCCCCTTGTATCCCAGCCCCATCCCCCACACAGCCTTGCTCCCAAACACATAGTCCAAATGGTTTATTATTCTGTTGAGATGCTTACAAATACTGACCATCACCCAGCCCGGGGCCCAGCAGCCATGGCCCAGTGGTGGGCAGGGAGGTGGGCTTAGTGTTAAGGCGTGAAGGGCCGAGGCCAGATAGCTGGTGGCCTGGTCCTCTGCTCTCCATTTCTGTCACCCTTCCGAGGCTGAAGGGAGGGCAGCCAGACCTCAGGGTCCTCTCACTCTGCCACCTCCTCTCTTGCTCAGGTTCCCCCTTGGGGGTGTCTGAGCAGCCCTCCAGCCCTATTAGGAACTCAGCCTGTACAACCCATCTAGCCGCCTCTCCCATCTGCCTCCCTCCTCCTCCTCCAGTCTCTGGATGTCCGAGCTTTGTCCCTCTGGCTCTAAGCAAGGCACGAGTGGAAGGGAGAGGGCTGGACTGGCGGGCCGGCAGGCGGCGCACCGGGGCCTGGAGCCACAGGCAGGGGACGACCGGGGCGGGGGTTGGTCCCTCCCCCCGCCCCAGCATGAGATGCATAAGGTCCTGGGCTGGAGAGATGGCAGTACGTACCCTCAGATGGGCCCACAGCTGAAGCATGGGCAGAGCCGGGGCCATGAGCATGTATGTAACCATGGCAACGAAGCAGTCACTATGGAGATCAGGGTTTGGGGTCTGCAAAAAGGGGATGGGGTTGGGACCTCAAGGATGACACTTGAGGTCTCTGGCCCTTGAACAAAGTGATAACAAAAATGCAGGAGAGCAGGGTAGAGCGGGGTTTGAGAAGTACACCGCCTGAGCTGTTACCCCACTCCGGATGTGGCTGTCCCCAGCCCCCAAGGCCCCTGCAGAGGGGGGCGGGCACGGAGGCAAGGAGGGATCTTTGGCAGATTCTGGTACCATAATTTGTCCTTTGCGAAGGAGAACTTCGGCTAGGGGAGCGCAGGTGCCAGGTCAGAGCTGGGCCTGCCCTGCCAGCTGCTCAGCCCTGGGGCCGGACCGTGAAGGGTTCTTGGAGTTCTGAGTCCCCAGTAGCCTCCCCACTTATCTGCTGGCTGGTTCTTCAGGGGCCCTGAGCGCGGACATTCACAGGACCAGCTCCTTACAGAAAGGTACAAAGTCTTGTACAAGAGCCCTCCCAGGGCCTCTGGGAGCACTGCCGTGCGGCCTGGGGCCCAGAGTGCGACTCTGTCTCCCGGGCAGTGCAGCAGGCCCACGCCGGGACCGGTATGGTCAGTTCATGAACTGTGTGTAGCCCTCGGCTCCGGTGACGATGACATCCATCCAGATGCGCATGGCCTCCGCGGACGGCGCCACCATGTAGTACAGCCGGTCGTGGGTCTTCACACAGAAGGTGAGGGCTGGGTTCGGGCTCTGCCCAGGGAGAGAGGAAGGTCTAAGACAGGGCTCACCTCTGACCTTCTGTCTGCCCTTTGCCCCCCACCCCCAGCTCCAGGGTGCCCTGGAGCTGGAGACTGAGTCCCCATCAGTCAAGGGGGCCCCAGGCCAAAATGTTCCCCTCCTCACACCTGGGCCATCCTTGGACCTGGGCAGGGCCATACCCTGCCATGTAGGGGCCCTGTTTCTGGGCAGCCCCGGGCACAAAAGTGAGTAGCAACAGAATCAGACACAGAGGGCCCTGCCCGTGAGGACCAGAGCCTCCGCTCGGCATCAGAGGAGCAGGTAGAGAGAGCTGTGAGTGGGATGCTGGGCCCAGGACCCCAGAAGAGTAGAGGTCAGAGCTGAGGCAGCACCAGAGGCTTGGGAGGCTGATCTGTGTGACAGCAGAGGGCCCAGGCCTCAAATATGTCCCTTTACTGATCCCCTCAGCCCCACCCCATCCCTGAGAACCCCTTCCTCCCCTCCGAGCCATCCGGGCCCACCTCCCCACAGGGGGCCCAGCCTGCTGTCCTCTCAGGAGGGGCCAGCAAGCCCCTTGGGCCCACAGGGGCTCCCTGCAGCCCCTGCCTCTCCTCCCTCGGGCCCGGGGGAGGGGGCTGGAGGGGAGAGTGAAGGGTCAGGGACCAGTAAGGGACAGGAGGCATTAATGTGCAGTAGTTCTGGTTAGAGGTCGGGGGAGGGGTACCTCAGTCACCACAGTGAAGCTGAAAAACCTCTTCTGGGAAGGGGAGAGGGAGAGAGGGAAAGAGAGTTTACACAGAGATCAAGGAAGGGGTCCAGGACTCAAGAAGACGGGCTGGAGGTGGCTGTTCCCAGAAGCCCACCGGACCCCGCCATCCCCCGTCCCCGCAGCCCGCCCTCACCTTGGCTGCACTGCGCAGGTGGTCGTAGTACACTTCCTCGATAGCCTGGAAGTAGATGACCCCCTTCAGCTTCGTCTCGTGCTTGTCTGCAAGGAAAACAGGGCCGGGTTGAGGAGGCCTGCCGTCCCTCAGGCGAGGCGCCCGCGCTGCAAACGGGCAGGTGCCCAGGACTCCAAAACGGAGCCCGACACGGAGCCCGAAGAGATGGTCGGCGCCCAGCCTTGCTCGGAATTAGAGAACGCAAATTACAGCTGCACAGCCATCAGAAGGGCAAACATAGGTGGAAAGGCGACGGCACGCTCTGGGCAAGGCTGGAGAAACAGCAGGTCTGACCGACGACAGGCGTGCACAGCCTCAGCCCTACAGGAGGATGGGCCGGGTCTACCGCAATGAGGAAAGTGTTTGCCCCCTAAGCCAACGATCCCACTTACGAACAATTACCTCACAACCAACAAACTTACGGGACTGTTCACCACAACCGTGTTCGCAGTTTGGAAACAAGCCAAGGGTCCATCAAGTAGAGATTGGTTAATAAATCAGAGTTTAGCACATGATGGGACGCTAGGCCTCTGTTAAATGATACAGAAATGTAGGGCGCCTGGGTGGCTCAGTGGGTTTAGCCTCTCCTCTGCCTTCGGCTCAGGTCATGATCTCAGGTCCTGGGATCAAGTCCTGCATGAGGCAAGGGTTCTACAGAGCAGAGGGCAGGACCCCATTTCCGGTAAGGCAGGGCCAGGGAAGCCTTCACAGAGGTTGTATCTGATCTGGACCCCGTGGCAGAGACGGGTTCCACCAAGTCAGTGGGAGGAGGGGCCGGGCCAGGGCAGGAAGAACCACAAGCTCAAGGCAGGAGCAGCCAAGTCACACTCAGGGCCCTGATGAGGCCCCAGGCCTGTCTCCATCAGACACTTCTGCTTCAGACAAGGTCGCAGCCCCACCCCCGCCCCCAGGCCTGGCCATCCCTCCAACAGCGGCTCCTTCCCACCTCTTCCTTCACGGAAAGTCTAAGCTCTGCAGCTCCCCCTTCCTGACCACCCACCGCTCCTCATCTTGTGCAGTCTGGCTCCCGCCCTGGACGCAGCTCCAATCCCTGGAGGGGCCTCTGGGTCCATGTTGTTCTTGGCCTTTCTGCATTGTCCCTCATTGCTGGGGCCACTCCCTGCCTGTAAATGTCTGCTCCTTCGGCTGGCTTCCCTCCCCGTTTCCACCCCTCATCAGGACGTGATCTTCCTTCATTTCAAAAACATTCAGGAAGGTCATGACTGCCCAGCACCAGCCCAGCACCTGGCCTGTGGCTTCCCACTTCCTGCCCGACCCCTTTGCCAGTCCCTCCTCCTCCCCCTTCCCCAGCCTACAGCCCTTTCCCTCTTCTCTGCTCTGAAGTCCAACCGCCCCAGTTCAGTTTTAGCTCTGGCGCCTCAGCAGCTGTGAGACCTTGGGCAATTTACTTAACCTCTCTGAACCTATGTTCCGTATCTGTAAATGGGTGTAAAATAGTGCTTCCTGCATAAGACAATGATGAAAAATCAATGAGATGATGCACGCAGAGTGCTTACAGTTCGCGCAGCACTCAGCAGGTATGATCTGCTACAACTATTACTCCAGCACAGTCAACTTTAACCCTGACCTTTCCCCTAAATGGAGATGGCCCAGGGGCACTTCAACCTCAATATGCCTAAAATAGAGCTCTCCCCCCACCCCCACCGTCTCTCTCTATTGCCCACAAAGTCCCTTCCCAGCTCAGGTGGAAACTTGGGGACACATGTGCCTCTGGCCTCTCCTGCCTCCCACACTCAGGGCCCAGGCAATCAGGGAAGGCTTCCTGGAGAGGGTGGCACTTGGTCAGGGACTAGGTTAGACCAGAGGCAGGCACTCTGGGCCTGGGTGTCTCTGCCACCAGACACTTCAGCCCTCTCCTTCCAGGCTCTGAACAGGAGTGCTCTTCCCCGCTTTACAGTTGGGCAGAGCTGGGTGACTGGCTGAGCAGCCCCACTAGCGACCTGAGGACAGACCCCAGCCAGGGCATTTAATGCCCATGCAAGGCACAATTAAGCTTCTCTTTACCCTCTGCCACCGTGGCCAGCAACGTTCTAAAAACGCACGCCGTTGAACAAAGGGAACACTGACGCAGAGGGGAGCAGGGCCCCACCGGCCCACAAGGTACACGGACACATATCGGGCAGGAAAGGAAACTGTGGTTTTGAGCCCCTGGGATCTGAGGACTAGCTGTCCCGCAGCGCAGCCTGGCCTCTCCGGGCCGGTGTGCCACATGGCGTCCTGCACTCAACGTGGGAACCGTCCAGACAAGAACCCCAAGGACGTGGAGGGAGCAGGGGGAGCAGGACGCACCAGGGGGCCTGTCCCCAGGGCCATCCCGAGTGCTCCTGGCACCTCTCAGGGGCTCATCAGAGTCTCCTGAGGGAACGTGCCCAGGGCAGAATCCACAGGACTCCACACGCCCACGGAGCCTGTGCGGCCCCTACAGCACGCCCATCCTGCCCGGCCTTCCCAGTCTGGCCACTACCTGCCTCCCTGACAGCAGCTGCAGGGACAGCCGCAGCCACCCGGCTAGTCACCAAGGCCTCCGGCAGGGCCCAGAACTTACTCCATGCTCGGGAATGTCGCCAAATATGTGAACGACCAAGACTGAAGGCAGACCAGGTGCAGCCTGTGCGCCGTCAGCGAGAGGAGGACAGGCCCCGCTCAGGCCCCCCCACCGCCCACTGGGAAGCCTGGTGAACACCAGCTGCCCTGGGGGACAGCTTAAGGGTCCAGGCTCCGAGACGTCTGACGGGAACTCACCCACATAATAGGAAAGGGTGCGCTTGAGCCGGTCGAAGACAAACCAGCGCTTCTTCCACGATTTAATCTTGCCGCCCATCTTGACCAAGTAGCCGCGGCAGACCTGCCAAGGAGCGGGGGTGAAGAAGGACCCAGAGCAGAGCCCCTGGACCCTCTCTTCCCGGAACGGTACCATAAAAGCCGTCACCTGTGCCTGGATTCTGGGGGGCTGCACCCCCCACTGCTTCAGGCCAGCAAGCACGCCCCGGGACGGAGACCTCCAGTGTTAGTGCAGGAACTGGGGCCACTATTCCAAGGGCCCAGGAGGTGCCTAGGCTACAGGGTCCCCTCCCCAGCACCCCGGGGCCCCACAGGCCACACACCTTGCTGCTGAGCACCACGTGCAGACAGGTGTCGACGCCGTGGCCCGAGGACTCGATGTGGGTCTTCAGGTCAAAGTCCTCCTTCCGGATCGGCAGGTAGCGGGTCAGGGGCCGGGCCTGGAAGCAGAGGGCGGTGTCAGCAGTCTTCTCTCTCCCCCATGTCATTGTCTGTCCAGGTCCCTTGGCTTCAGTCCCAAACCCTCACTGCTGCCATCGCGCCTCCCACCCCCAGGGCTACCACTCTGGTTTCACAGCGCTCATGACAAGAGCAGAGACCTAGCAGGCCTGCATCGAGGCAGCCCCGGCCTGGGCAAACTACTGAGTGGCTCCATGCCTCAGTTTCCCCACCTAGGAGCAAGACACAGCCGTCCCTGCCTTGTCCCTGCCTTCTCCCTGCCCCTCATCTCCAGAGCAGAATAAAGCAAGAGGCCTGAGGTGGGCACGCTCTGGGAAGGAAAGCCCAACAAGCCATCTGGCCTCAGACTGCTCATGGGACCTTGTTTGGATCATGTGGCCTCTCTGGGCCTCCCTTTTCCTTAAAAGTAACACAAGAGCTTTGAACTAGATAATCACTAAGGTCTGTTCCATCTCAAAAATTCTGATACCAGGGGCACCTGGGTGGCTCAGTAGGTTAAGCCTATGCCTTCGGCTCAGGTCATGATCTCAGGGTCCTGGGATCGAGCCCCGAATCAGGCTCTCTGCTCAGCAGGGAGCCTGCTTCCCTTCCTCTCTCTCTGCCTGCCTCTCTGCCTACTTGTGATCTCTCTCTCAAATAAATAAATTTAAAAAAAAATTCTGATACCAACTAGACCCCTCAGTCCACTGGAATTTTTTTCCTACTCTTCCTCTATATTAGAAAGGCCAGAAAAGGAAACACCATAAATTATTTAGAGAAAAAACAAAATGCACAGCTTCCAGGAGGTGCCCCCGAAGACAGGCTGGCTGCACCCACTCCCACAGCAGACACCGCTGTCCCTGGAGCAATGTCTGAGCCCCACGGCAGGGGGCGAGGGGAGACAGACATGAAGTGGCCAATGAAGAGGCCGGAAAGGGGAACTGGACGCCTGACAGAGATCCCAAGCATAGAGGGAAAACTCAAGAGTTTCTGATTATTTCATCTGTATTTTTTTTGAAAGAGAGAGAGGGAGTGTGAGGGGGCAGGGGCAGAGGGAGAGCCCCAAGCCAGCTCCACACCCAGCACGGAGCCCGATGTGGGGCTCGATCTCATGACCCCGAGATCATGACCTGAGCTGAAACTGAGAGTCAGACGCTTAACTGATGGAGCCACCCAGGCACCCCCTGGTTATTTCTTAATTCCCAAACCCAATCCAGGTGGCCTACCCCCTTAGAATTCATGTTGTTGCCTCACAGGACGTCAGGGAGCTGTGTTCACTGGTCGCTGCTGGGGCAGATCCCACCGGACCCCCCACCCTGGAGCGGAGCTTGTAAGACCCAGCAGGAAGGACTAGCCTGTCTGAGTCCCACAGGCTCTCACAGTCGGGGGCCAGGATCTAAGACCAGAGACAGCGTAGATCTCCCTATACAACCCAACTTCTCCTTCCGCCTTCAACCATTCTACTCAAACCTTCTGCGTAAAGAAAAAGCTCAGGATGCCCGTCCCAGAATGAATACAGTTCTCTCCCGGAGAGGCAAACCGGAAGTCAGGGTGACACCATCTGCTGGGAGCGGGGGCGCCTGGAGCTGCCGAGTCTGGGGCAGCGAGGGCCAGGACAGCCACGAGATACAGACGCGCACCCACGCACGCACGCACACACACACGCAGGTCTCTGCTCCTGAGGGCTGAACGAGTCTCAAACAGAATACTGCTCATACGGAGCCAACAGCAATCTTTTCTGGAGGACAAGCTGCATGACCCCGCAGGACCAGCCTGGGGCATCCCCAGCCCTCCACAGCCCCACCCTCAAGCCAACCACCCAGTGCACCCCAGCGCCCACGCACCTGGGAAAACTGTTTCTCCCGCATCTTGACCTCCTTCTCCACCAGCTGCTGCCTCCTGGCGCTCTCGCTCTGCAGCCTCCGTTCCACCTGCTCACGCCGCCTCCGCTCCTCCTCGAGGGCCTGCCTCCGGAGCTCCATCTCCCGCTCCTGCCCCCAAAGCCAGGGGTCAGTGCCCACGGCTGCCCTCTCCCGCCCCTTCCCCTGCTGCCCCTCCTCAGGCTGGGGCAGAGCCACAGGCAGCACCCACCTCAGGGGGCAGCCCGGCACCAGAGAGCATCACCCCCAAAACCCACCCTCTGCAGGCACCTCGCCAGTCAGGTCAAATGCTTTGATGTGAAACCTCCTGGCTTTGGGGGGTGCCTGGGTGGCTCAGTGGATTAAGCCTCTGCCTTCGGCTCAGGTCATGATCTCAGGGTCCTGGGATCGAGCCCCGCGTCGGGCTCTCTGCTTGGCGGGGAGCCTGCTTCCCCCCTCTCTCTGCCTGCCTGTCTGCCTACTTGTGATCTTTCTCTGTGTCAAGTAAGTAAATAAACAAAATCTTTACCAAAAAAAAAAAAAGAGAGAGAAAGAAACCTTCTGGCTTCAGATTCAGATCTGCTGCCAGGATGAGCTCTGCAAGCCTGACAAAACCACTTAAACCCCCTCACCCTCTGCGGTCTCATCTGTAAAATGGGGCCGAGCACACCTCCCTTCAGGGATTAGAGTGACACTTAAACCAGGTCATGTAGCTAAACGCCCATCAGAGATGCCAGCAGCACAGAAGCGCCAGATAAACGGGGTTCGTCACGCTTTACCTGAGCTCCTAGCACACAGGCCACCTGACTTTCCCTAGTACTGAGTATATTCCATAGTCCCTCCCGAACCACTAAGGCCCTTTGAAAGCAAAATACAAACATTCCTAGTTGGACGATGAAATTTCTGGGGAAAAAAGACACAAACTTACAGAAGCCATTCTTAAAAGGGTTTAAAAGTCATTAGAACAAATCCTCAAACACAGAGCCCGTCTGTGGCATGCTGTGTCCTCAATAACACTGATGACCTTAGCACCATCCGCTCCTGGCTGCCATTTCTCCCCAGCCCCAAACTGACCAGAGTCTCCTTTCTCTCCGTCTGCCAAGCTGCTTGCAAATGTGCCCTCCTTCGATGGGAGTACCACTGAGAGGCCTTCTTTTCTGGCTGGCCTAGCGGAGGCCTCCTGCCCCCAGCCCCACTCACCCCTCCAGAGACGCAGAGCGCCCAGCGGGTGAAGACAGAACAGCCTCTGCAGAGACCCCACAACCCCCTTCCGCAGGCCCGGGCCCCTCAGCCTGGCTGTGCCTGGGACACCGCTCTGGTCCCACCTGTAGGCCTGCGGGCAGGAGCCACGGCCTCGCTCCGCCCCACCCCCACCCCTCACACTCCCCGCAGACCCTCCACCAACACCCCTGCTCTGGCCTGGACACCTGCCTGCTCTTCTAGTCTGACCCCTCAGGCTCCCACTCCCACCTTTCCTGCCCCTGGGGGAGACCAGAATCAGTTCCCGTGGTGGCCAAAACACCCCCGAGCCAAACACACAGGGGCCGGAAGCTGCTGTCCGGGACATGCCTGGCAGTGACCATGCTGCTACCCCTTGTCCTGAGAGCTGGGACACCTGCCATGTGGCCAGGCCTCCTCCACTTGAGGAACGTGAACTTATAAACCCTTTCTCCCTCAAGGGAAGGTCTCGAGGCGCTGGGGGCAGAGAGGCTGGGGTCGCCGGAGCAGGTCCGCCTCACCCTGGACTCCATGAGCCGGCTCTTCTCGGCATGCGCCTCCTTCAGCATCTTCTCCATCTCCTCGATCTTGGCCACGTCCAGGCCGCTGGCGCTGGAGGGAGAGGGAGAGCGGGGCATCAGGAGGCTGGAGGCGGCTAGCAGAGGCGGGGCCGGCACCCCGGGGCAGGTACCTGGACATGGTGTCGGGCGAGCAGGCAGAGTTGCCACCTGTGGAGATGCTGGTCTCCATGCTGTCCGAGCTCTCCAGGCTCAGCGTGTCGTAGGCGTGCTCGCCGTCCTCCCCGCGCTCCCGGCCGGCCGGCAGGTGGTGCAGGATGGAGTGGTGCATGAGCGGGGGGAAGCCGGAGGGGCCCGGCGGGAAGGGGGCCGCCCCGTGCAGGGCATCCCACTGGCACTGGGCCTCGGCCGCCGCCTTCTGCTTCAGCTCTGCCAGGCGCCGCCGCTGCTCCTCAATCACCTGCTGTCCTGCGGAGGGGGTAGGGGGGTGGTGTCACAGCGGGCCCTCTGGGGGACAAGGGCAGCATCACAGAGGGACGAGGTGAGCCCAGCCCTCGGCCCCCACCAGCTTCCCTAAAGCCCCGCCAGCACTGCGGTCGCCTGCACGACTGGACACGGCCACGTCGTGTGGCTTCAGCGCTCCTTCTGCATCCTGGGCCCAGCGGGGCACAGACCCTGCCCGGGCGGTGCCTCCAGCTCACCATCATCACCTGGAGAGCAGGGCAGGACTCATGCACCACCCGCCTGCTGGGGAGGGGAAGGGGCGGGGGGCGAGGTCCGTGAGCAGGGTGTCCATGCAGCGCCCGCAGTGACGCACAAGCAAGAGCGACACCCGCAGCAAAGAAGAGGAGACGAGGCAGAGCACAGCTGAGGCAGGGGACAGTCCGGCTCAAGGGGTGCGGCCAGCCAGACACCCCATCCCAGCTCAGCCGGGGAGGCCACAGGGGGCCGGGGAGGCGCAGCAAGGACCTGCACGGGACACTTCATGCAGATGCCCAGGTGGGGCCGCCTGACCAAAGCAATGCCCCCAGTGACCACGGCTCTACCTGCTGGGCTGTCGGCTGGGGGGGGCTCGGCAGGAAGCGACTCGCCTGGTGTGGGGGCCCCGGGCAAAGGGTAGGGTAGAGAGACACAGAGGGGATGAGACGAGGGAGAGGCACAGACATGGGCTTTCAGAACAACCAAGATGCACACAGGCAACCAGGCCTCCTGGGTCCCCAGAGCTGGTATCTCAGAGAACCAGCTCTGGAGGCCATCGGGTACCCCACCCCCATCTCCAGACAGGGTGACGTCCATCCCAGCTCAGGCCGACAAGCATCTCCCTTCTTTGCTGAGCTCTCTGGGAAGGTCTGTATGGCCCCCAGCCCTCAGTCTCTTGATAAATGTCCAGGAAGCTCTTCAGATACTCAATCTAAACGTTTCCTGCGCTTGCCTACAACTCCATTAAAGCAAAGAAACGCCGTGGCAAGTGTGGTGTAGGGGGCTCGGGGCAGATATCCAGGGCGCCTGGGAAAGCAGCCACTCACCCTTCTGCTGCAGGGCAAGCTGGCGCTTGGTCTCAATGTCCTGCAGCGTGGCCGCCAGGTTTCGAGGAAGGCTGCCTGTCCCGTTCTGGGCGAGTAGAGCACTCTGGGGGTGGGGGAACGGAGCACTGGGACCCGGCTCTTGGAAGACCCCACCTCCCAAAGCTTTCCTGGGTGGCCTTGACCTCTCCCCCATAGCATACCCTCCCCGTTCCTACCCCCGCCATGCCACACAAGGAGCCCACCCAATGTCCTCAGACCTTTGGAGAGGGGCTCCGGCCCAGGGTAGCCACGCTGAGCTGGGAGGAAGAGGAAGAAGAGCCAGAGGAAGAGGGGAGGGGGCCACTGCGGGTCCGGGGCAAGGGGCTGGTGGCCTCACCATCCATCTTGGAGCGGTAAACCTGGAGGGAAGAGATCCTGCCTGGTCAGCCCTGGCTTGCCCACCGGCTGCCAACCCCATGTCACCTAGGCCAGCTGTGATCCAGGTCCTGCCCTGGCACCAGGACTCCCAGGCTGTTTCAACAGACAACGGCATCGAGCTTCTTGGGCCAGCCCAACGGACAGGTGCAACAGGTGGGACAGGTGTTATAGGCAGCCGCCAAGCCTTTTCCAGGCAGCTCCTCTCTGGGCCAATCCCCGGCCCCACCCCAGGTCTGAGAGAAGATCCTTGGGAGGAGGCATTCACATCTGTTGGGCAGGGCTGTGCTGGAGACCAACAGCAGGTCAGGCTTCCTTCAGGTCCTGCCTGGCTGCTAGTAGGCTCTGTGACCTTGGGCTGTGTACCTCCCAGCTCTGGGCCCTGGCTTCCTTATCTGCAAAAGGAGGGAGCGGCACTAGCCGAAGGAACTGCCCAGCTCCCTCCCAGCCTTCACGCTGGCTGAATACGGGGTCTGGAGGCACGAACCCCGACTCCCAGCACCAGCTCTGCCACTTTCTAGTCATGGGGCCTTGGGGGGATGACTGACTTCTCCGAGCCCCAGTGTTGGCTCTGTAAAAGCAGAGAGTGAACTGCTGATGGTCACATGAATCAAAACACATACAAATCTCGGGGTTCCTGGGGGGCTCAGTCGGTTGAGCATCTGCCTTCGGCTCAGGTCATGATCCTGGGGTCCTGGGATTGAGTCCGCATTGGGCTCCCTGCTCAGTGGGGCGCCTGCTTCTCCCTCTGCCTGCCTCTCCCCTCTGCTCATGCTCTCTCTCTCAAATAAATAAAATCTTTAAAAAAAAACAAACTTCTAACCAGCTGGACATGAAGTACAGCTGCCCCACACGCTAGAAGAATCCAACTCCTCCTAAAGGGAACATGAAACTCGAGATGAGGCCACAAAGAGTGCAGTGCCTGTACCCCAGGAGGGAATCTTGAGCGCTGGGGTCCTGGGCACAACCACAGGTCAGCGCCCTGACCCCTTCCCCACCCACGGTCAGCAGCTGGCCACAGGCAGGCCCATGCCCTGCAAAGAGACACTGAGGAGGCCCGGGCACGTCCTCAGGGCTGTCACTTCATTCTCTGCCCCATCAGTACTGCCCCTGCCTGTCACCCATGGGGAGACCCGGAGAGCAAAATGCCGACCACACTAGTTCCAGCTGCAAGAGGCCCAAGAGGGCGTCAGGCCCCCCAGACCAAGTGAGAGACTCCTGGCCTGAGGGCGGCCGGGGACAGCAGAGCCACAGTCTGCCCTAGCACGAGGCACCAGAGCCATCCCAACCTGACCGCTGCTCCTGAAGGTCCTTCTGCTGGACTGGCAATCCTGCATCTCGTCTGTGGACTCACAGACTGGCCCTCCAGCTGCCCAAAGGGCTGGGACGGCTGCCCGTGAGGCAATGTCAGGGCCCAGAGGCCCCTTGCTGCCCTGACTTGACTGACCACCACCTCCCCACCCCATCTGGGGTGGCGCTGTGTGGCCGCTGGACCAGCAGGAGGTACCCAGAGCTGAGAGAAGCAGGGCTCGGAGAGAGGGGGTTACCTGCAGCTGCCGGGAAGCTTTGGCGGGCAGAGGCGGGGGAGAGGAGCGCGGGGAGGCTGCAGCGGGGCCGGTCCCCAGCCCGGCCATCAGCTCCTGGTACCACTGCTCTAAGTCTACAGCAGGGGGCAGCGGCTCCTCCATCTGGAGTGGGACGCAGGGGGGAGGGGGGAGGGGCGTGGAGAACAGGCGAGGAGGGGAAGGGAGGGGAAGGTTGGAGGAAGAGTAAAGGCAGGCCACAATGGGAGGGGGGACAGGAAGGTGAGGAAGAAGGGAAGGGAGGAAGGACAGCATAAAGAGAAGGAGGAGAAAAACAGAGAACAGTTGCTGTCAACACGCCGAGGGCAAAGAGGAACAGTCAGGACACAACTCCCAGACCAGAGACTCATGCTATGCCAACCACGATGCCAGCCAGCAGCGCCCACTGGCATGGAGCTCTCCCGGGGGCTGGCCTGGAGCTCAAAGCTGGGAAGGGACACAGACACACTCACACTCACGCACACACAGCCACACCAGCAGCGCGCTGGGCACGGCAGGAACACACAGACCACCAACCTTGGGTGAAGGTGTGAGAGAAGCGGAGGAGGAAGAGGGCAGCGCGGGAGGAAGGCAGGTGGTGGGAACCAGGTCCCGGGAGGCAGAGGCCCAGAAAGGCAGGCCTGGCGCAGGGGCTGTGGGCACGGGCGAGGAGCCCCACATCACCTTTAGCTGCTCAAGCGTCACGTACTTGGGGGCAGGCCAGGATGCGGGAGGGAATAGGAGAGGTTAATGGAACTGTGACCCAAGCGCCAGCCCTGCCCATGGGCAAGGAAGATAATCACAGGAAGCACACAGCGGCAGAGGCGCTCCGAGCCCCGCAAGGCGAGTCCTCTCAGTTGGCCTGCCCAGCTTTGAGCCACCAGAAGTTGATGCTCCCAAGGCCCCGGGGAAGGGAGGAAACCACTCCCAACCCCCTTATGCTAGCGGCCCTTCTCCCTCACTGTTGAAGAGACCCTGTTGTCCCCCAAGCCCCACCCAGGCCGGAGGCACCATCTGGGCACCCACAAGGAGGCACCGGTGGGCTCCCTCCGTGGCTGGTACCTCACTGTCAGGCAGGGGCTGGGCGAGCGCGCCGGGGGAGGCGGCAGAAGCATGGGGGTCCAAGCGGAAGCACAGCTGGAGAACCTCTGCCAGGCTCACATACTCCTAGGGGGCCCAGTGGGCGGGGGAGGGATGGGCAGAGAAGAGGTTAACAGGGTACAACCAGGTACCCAACACCCAAACTCCATGCCTTAGGGCCATCATTCCAGTCAATACAAGATCCAGAGCAGGGGCGGGGAGCTCAGTGGCCCACTGTGCCTGGAGACAGCTGTGGCCGGGCGGGGGACCAGAAAAGGGCAGGGAGAATGGTCTGAAAGCTCTTCTTGACCTCTACCTTTTGAAGCTGCCTTGGCATCCAGGCCCTGCCCCAGGCAGACCCTGAAGGCCCACCCCTGGGTTTGGTCTGGGCTGGGGACAGGAGAAGCCGAGAGGCCTTCCAAGAGTCCACTGAGGATCAGGACCCAGCCCCCAGACAAGCCTTCGGTCTCTGACACCCTGGGCATCCCCCGTGGGGCACGCACACACACACAGCATGGACACGGCCACCACTCCCAAGCATCTCCTCGAACCCCATCTGCTAGGGCAGGAGCTGGAAGGGGAGGGATGGAAACACCACTAGGGGGTGAGCTAGATGGGCTCTGAGAGAGAGACCTTAGCAGGGAACAGCTCAAAGCCCAAGAAGAAACATGGGCTCAGTGCCCATGGGTTAGTACTTGGAGAGATACTAGCACGTGAGCTTGTGGGGCGGGAGGTCAGGGCCTGGCACAGCCCCCGAGCAGGTCCTCAGCCCCTGGGGCTCCTCTAGGTGCTGCAGGCATGGCAGGCATCTAGAACGCATGCGGAGTGCACGGGAGCCTGAGCCTGCCCTACCCAGAGGGAACCCCAGCCTGGCCTTGCTCCTGAGGGCAACTGTCCTCCAAGGGTCAGGGAAAAGGAAAATGAGCTGGGGGGTCCAGTGGGTTGTGAGAACTGATGAATGGCATGCAGAAGGCATTCAAATTAATACGCAAATCGGTGCTCTGGTTTTGCATGGGCTTCCCAGGCCCCCTCCAGAAGAGTGGGATGGCACACTCGCTCAGACTCTCACAAGCTCTGGCCAGAGGGTAACGGCCACACGCCCTGCAGCCGGGCCCGCGGGAGAAGTTGTAGGCAGGAGCTCAGCAAGCAGGCAGGCAGGCAGTGGGCACGGCAGAGCAGGCAGTCAGCTATGATTACCTCTTGTGCTCTGGGGCAGAGCTGAATGGAAGGTGGGGTTAGGGGGACAGAGGAGGTCGCAGGCTCTGACGACCCTGGGAAAGGGACCAGAGTCGCAGACCCAGGCCCCATCTCTGAGGCCTCGGAGATGAGCAGTTCAGCCTACAGAGAAGGTACGTGGTGAGGGCCTCTCCCCTCACACAGCCCAGCCTCCCCGCCCCGAGCCTTGGTGGCTCATGTAGGGAGGCGGGGAAAAGAGCTTGGGAACTGGGGCATGTCCTCATTGGGCCTTACACCCCAAGCGTGCAAGGCCTCAGGAAAGAACGGCTTAAGGGATGTCAGTGCCCACTTCTCGGCCAAGAGCCCAGCTCTAGACTGAAGCCCAAGGAGCGCCCAGCTCAGGCCCCCTAGAGTCCTGTGCTCCCCATCAAGGGGAGTCTGCCCAGCCCCCGCCCTTACCAAACCTGAGGGCTGCCCAGCCTCCCCAGTCAGGCTGCCTGACTCCTCCAGGTGTATTTAATCCCCCAAATGGTAGTATCAGGAAGGTATCTGAAAAGCAGCAGCTGGTAGCCACAGAGGGTCAAATCCCAGACGTCAGGGCCACTCCCACTCAACCTCTCCAGTCTGCGAAAATGTCCCCATACTCAACCCAGGGGCGAAGGTGCCCCCCTGTGGCTCCAGAGCCTCCCGAGAGACCCACTGGGCCTGAAGCTAGGGCTGAGCCCAGCTCGTTACCTCTTTGAGAGTGGACGTGGTCTTCGGGAAGGGCCTGCCTCCTGTGAGCGAGTTGTATCTCCCCTCCAACACAGTCAGTCTTTCCTTCTCCTGCAAACCCCAATGGGTAGAGTCAGCACGGGGCGGGAGGGTACGGCGGGCGGGGAGGAGGAAGGCCAAGGAAGGGGGTCCCGCGTGGCCGGCAAAGTGTCCCCCCGCGGCCCCTCCACACCCGTCCCCCACATCCACCCCAGCCCTGACCCCCCACCCCGCCACCCTGACCGGGGTACCTTCTGTAGCAGCTGCAGGGAGGCGTTCTTGTCCCGTGCCAGGCGCTCGGACTCCTGCACGGCCTGGGCCCGGATCTGGCCCGCCTGGTTGTCCAGGGCTGCCAGACGCTCCTAGAGGACAGGGGAGTGGTCGGTTCGGCCTGGGCGACCACAGGGTTGAGCCCACGGGGAGACCCATGGCTTGGGTGGAGGGCACCAACCAGCTCTTGCCCTTGGCTTCAACTCACCCCGGGGAAAAGCGGCAACTACAGTCAACTCCTCCCCTCAGCCCTGCCTCAACCAGCGCCACCTGTGCCATCGGGCTCACCCGCTAGAAGCCGAGTCCCCAGACGCCCCCTCCCTGCCGTCAACAAGTCCAAAACCCAGGGCATACTGAAGAGTTCTCCACCAGCCCTCACGCCTACGGCCACCCCCCAAGTCAGCTGCCTCCCCGGCTGGGACCTCTTCACCAGCCTCCTGCTCCCACTCTCGTGACCGTCTGGTGCACCCCCCACCCTCCCACTGCCACAAACACCTTCTTAAAATGGCTTTGGAGCTTTTTGTTTGCTTCTCTAAATTTTCGAACGCTTCTAAAAACATATACGTATTACTTGAATTTTTTTTTTTTTTAAATCCACACATAAGGTTAGGTCACTCCTCTCCCCAAAATCTTTTGAGTGACTCCTCATTACTCACAGGCCAGAGCAGGGACTCCGAAGCCGGCATTTGAGGGCTCCCGGAACGGGGCCTACACTCTTCAGCCCCCGAGTCCCCCCAGCCTGGCCGTGGGGTACAGTAAGCTGTGCAGCCGCATGCTCTCAGGCCTTCCTAACACCGCCCCGCTCAGTGCGGCAGAGCAGCCCCAACTTTCCACCCTCAGAGCTCGCTTAGCTTCCAAGGCCAGCTGAGCGCTCCCTTCTCTCCCAACACCTTCCTCATCACCACTCAATTTCTCGGCTCCTCCTTCTGTGCTCAGATGACTCTGTAGCGCCCTCTGCCTCATACTACTGGTACTTGTCAACACGTGTCTCCATCACCACCCTGCCCACTGCTGTCTGATCCAAGGGCAGGGTCACTGTCCCCATATCCCCAGCAGGGCTTAGCCCAGTGCTAAAAGGAAACGAAAAGAGAATAACGTGAGAGAGAAGGATGGGGGGTGGAAAAAAGGGGCTGAGTTAATCCCAGGAAGGCTTCCTGAAAGAAGTGGCCTTAAACCAATACCATTAAGAGTTAAAACCTGGGGGCGCCTGGGTGGCTCAGTGAGTTAAGGTCTCTGCCTTGGGCTCGGGTCATGATCCCAGAGTCCTAGGATCGAGCCCTGCGCTGGGCTCTCTGCTCAGTGGGGAGCCTGCTTCCTCCTCTCTCTCTCTGCCTGCCTCTCTGCCTACTTGTGATCTCTCTGTCAAATAAAATCTTTAAAAAAATTTTTTTTTAATTAAAAAAAAAAAGAGTCAAAACCTGAATGAGGAGGGAGGGTAGAAGGGAGCTGCCCCAGAATTGGGGTCAGCCCAGGGGGTAATCCCCACAGGAAGATCTGTTGTTTACTGAGAAACTGTTAGTACCCAAGAACTCCGCATTTTGTTACCTCATTTAATCCTCTTTTGAGGCAGGTTCCTTTGTGCCCATCTTACAATTAAGAACACTGACATAGGGGCACCTGAGTGGTTCAGATGGTTAAGCATCTGACTTCGGGTCAGGTCATGATCTCAGGGTCCTGGCATCGAGCCCCGCATCAGGCTCTCTGTTCAATGCGGAGCCTGCTTTCCCCTCTCCCTCTACCCCTCCCCCCACTTGTGCACACACGTGCCCACACTCTCTCAAAATGAATAAATAAAATCTCTCTCTAAAAAAAAAAAAGAACACTGATATATTTAGGAGCTAATGAGTGCTAGAGCTGAGAAGAGACCGAATCTAGTTGGGACTCCAAAACCAGTCCTCTGAACCACTCTGCCTCACAGCAGAGATGACAGGGGAGCACCTGACGCCAGGACAGACGGAGTCTGGCATGGGTAGGACACTGGGAGCTGAGGGAGGAGGGGAGGCTGAGTAGGTCAAGAGAAGGCAAAGGGAAGAATGTGACCCCCAGAGTCTCAGTGGCTGAGCTTGGTTCCCAGAAGCCAACATGGGCATGAGGAGAGAACAGGAGTCCAGTCCCACTGACCCCTCCCAAAGTCCCTGGAGCTTTCACCCACCAGGACCTCAAAGGGATAGGATGAGCTGATCTAGGGCTCCCTGCTGCATCCTCTCCGAAGGGAAGAGGAAGAGGCTGGGGGAGAGCCAGCCCCTGGCCCCAGGGTAGTACAGCGTAAGGAAGAGAGATTTCCAGGCCAGGCAGGTCTGGGATGCTGACTCTGAAGCTTATAAGCTGAGGTGTGGGGCAGACATGGGGCTTCTTGGAGCCCTTGTTTCCTTGTCTATGAAACGAGGATAAGAGCACTGGCCTGTGAGACCATGAGGTTGGCATAAGCTAACCCAAGAAAGCCTCCTGGCACACACCCTCGTGCTCGGGAAATGCTCGCTTCCTTCCTTCCTTCCATCTGTCTCGCATCCAGAAGCAGATGCATTTGGAAGGCAGAGAAACTCAGGGATAGGGGCAAGGGATCCGGGCGCAGGGGGAGGTCCAGGAGCTCCCCACATACCACCAGGCTCAGGCTAGCCCTCAAGACGCCAGCCACCACTTTTCGACACCCCTCCCCTGATCTCCCTGCCCTCACCTCCCACCCACTCACTTCAGCTGTCTCAGCCGCAGGCATGTGAGCTGCTAACCATCCTCCCTATTCTCCTCCCTGATTTAACAGCTTCCTCCTCCTGAATGTATTATACACACACACACACACACACACACACACACACACACACACACCCCTGCCCCATTGCCCTGTTCTGGTCTGGCTGAGAGCAGGAGCAGAGGATCACTGCCTCTGGAGCTCCAGAACCCGTGAGGACACCATCCACAATCCCCTTGCTTTCTGGCTCAGCAGAGCTAAGGCTGAGCCACAGCTGGAACCTAGGGGATACGCTTCCTAGAACCCCTGGCTGGGTCAGCGTCCAGATCCCAGGTCCTTGTATGTTTCCCAGCACGCC
The DNA here is from genome assembly GCF_902655055.1 of Lutra lutra. NCBI lineage: Eukaryota > Metazoa > Chordata > Mammalia > Carnivora > Mustelidae > Lutra > Lutra lutra. Next base: position 14,770,641 of record NC_062287.1, on the reverse strand, counting down.
CACCAGACAGAGAGACCTGCAAGGGCAGCAGCAAGCCTCCCCCTAGCCTCCTCCTCCCCCGTCTGAACCTCTCATTTCTCTGCCCAGCCAGGGCCAGCTCCGAGCGGGAGCCCCGTCCACTCTCCACTGGGAGCCCACAGTCGCTGACCAGCTGCTGTTGCCCACTCTGCCCGCTACCCTCAGAGCCCGTGCTGTCCCCACACACTGCCCCGCTGCATTCTCTCCACAGCCTGTTGTTTTGCAGAGAGGGAAACTGAGGCTCAGAAAGGTAAAGTTAGCTTTTACTGGGGATCATCAGCTGGGATCCAGTTCTTTGGCCTCCAACCACCTGGCCCTAAGGTGTCCCTCCCCCCCAGGGGATGGAGCGGGACACACCTTCCTCTTGGTGATGCTTCGGAGAAGCTCGGCCTGGCTCCTGAGCAGCCCCTGGCCCGCCAGCTCCCGCTCCTCCTCCACTCGGCTCTCCCGCTCCAGCTGCTGGAACTCCAAGTCCTCAAACAGCTTTGTCTCCGTCTCCAGGGCCTCGGCCTCCTTGAACGACAGTGACAGAGGGGGTCAGGTGGTGCTCAGGATACGGCTCCAGGCCTGGAAGGCCAGGCCACAGAGGTGGGAGCTCGGAGGGCTGGCCCCAGGGAAATCGGGGAAGGGACCTGCCCCCCCACCCACCCAACTCCCTTTCCTCTGCTTGGCTCTGCCCCTTGCTGGGGGCCTCAGCGCCTGGAATAGCAGAAAGGAGAGAAGCACTCCCCCCATCCTGCCCTGTCCCCTCCAAGCCACAGCACCGACCCTGGTGTCCGGCAGGTACTGCAGGGCCCAGGTGGTCCCGTCCCACCGCTCTCCTCTCTTCTGGGTGGGTGGCCCTCGGGGGCCAGGGAAGGGGGGCTGGTGAAACTGACCCTTCTCAGCTGCTCCTGTAACTGTTCCCGCACTGACTCGGGGCAGTTATCGACCTGCGTCTGGAGCTCGGCGTAGAGCGCCTGGCGGGCCTCCAGGTGCCTCCGTCCCGTGGCCAGCTCCGCCCTCTCCTGGTCGGCGGGAGGGGGGGGGAGGGCGGGCACAGGGGAGAAACAGAACACACACTCCTCAACTCCGGCCCGCGGGCTGTGCGGCCGTGCGGGGTGGGGGGTGCGGCAGGGGCGGGAGAGAGAGAGCCAGCAGGGAGAGGGCGGGGGAGGGGGAAGAAGCCAAGGAGGAGCAGAGGAGGATAAGCCAGAGGAAAGAGGAAGAGGGGGGGAAGGCGCGTGGAAGAGGCGATGAGCGGGAGAGGCCAGGAGCTGCTGTGGGAGACAGGATACTCGCAGGTGCTCGGGCCGCGTGAGACAGCCAGAGGAGCGGGTCTCAGGCAGAAATTTTGGTCTCTTGGAGTCCCCTGGGCTAAAAACTGTTGGGGGGGGTCCGAAGAAAAGCCCTCTGTTTTCTCTCCAAACCCGTCACAAACACCCAGCCTCTGGCTGCTGTTTCTCCCCCTGCCGCCGCCTGGAGACCAAAATTTCACCCTGGGGCAAAGGGTAGAGCCGGTGAGGGTTAAGTCGTGACTCACAGCGGGAGATGTTAAAGCTTGGGGCAGTGCAGGGCAGCAGGGACCCCAGCCCGACTCCCTGGGCCTCCCTCCCTCCTGCCCAAGGTGGAGGTGGGGGGCTGGGGCACTGCAGGCTGAACTCCAGCGGGATGAGGGTTGCAATTAGTTCAGCCGTTGCCGTGGCAACAGGAGCCCCAGGAGTGGGTACAGAGAGGAGGTACATAGCTCTGTCTGGGGCGAGATGACACCTCTGAGGGCGGGAAGGGGGACGAGGGGTGGATCTGGTGAGTCACCCCTCCGAAGGACAGGCAGAGGAGAAACTATGATTACTGATTCCAAAACCAGAGTGGGGCCATGGGCTGGGGAGGAAAGCCGAGTGAACCTTCCCCACGGCCACTACCTCCTCCCCCTGCCCCCCACCACCACCTCAAATAACTGGGCCCAGGAAGAAGGCAAAGTCCTAGACTCCAGGCAATGCCAGATAAGTGAGACATAAAGTTAGGCAGCTTCCCTCAGAAATGCTGAGCTTGCTTGAAGTAAGTCCCTCTGTGGGATCCTGCCCCGCCATCCCAACCCACCCACCCACCCCCCATCTAGGGAGAGGAGGACCCAATCAGCCCACTTCCTGGGGTCCAAGCAATTCCCCCTCCTTGGACTCAGCCTTTACAACACCCTATGTTCCAGAGGGCTCAGGGGTGGGAGAAGGGGAGAGGCCTACCCGTTCCTTCCCTCTGGCTGGGGTATTTCAATTTGGGAAACCCCAGTGGGGGAAGCTAGGAAGGGCAGCCACGATGTGGCACAGGGAACCTATCCAAGCCCTCCACGGGCCACGTTACCCCAGCTGCACCTCCAGACCCTCGGCTGATCCGGAAGGAAGAGAGGGAAGGGAGGCGGATGGCTGGCAGACAGCCAGCTTCTCCCTGCTGTGTAGGAAACCACCCACAGTCTCTGGAGGCAGTGCCCAGGGGCTCTTCCAAAGGGGGGCGCTCTTCAGGCTGATGAGCTCTCAGCCAGGCATTTCCCCCAAGCTTTACCCCTCCTGCCAATGCACCACCAAGTAAAGTTGAGCTGTGCCCCTGTCCATTCCTTTCTAATCAAAACCCTGGAGTCCCACACCAAGAAAGGAAGGAGGCAGAATTAGATGGGGAGAGGTCAAGGGCACAGCGGTGCCCCCGGAGTTAGTACAAAAGCAGGCGTGGCTCAGCCCTGCCTGGGTGGCACTGGCAGTTAGGGGCATGCGGAGAACCCAGGACAGTGATTAGAGGGGGCGTTAGTGCAGGCCTGCTTGGTAAGCATGGAGTTAATTTTGGCACAGAATTTGGGAGTGTGGTTTTGGGGGCCAGAACCAAAGCTCCAAAAAAAAAAAAAAAAAAAAGAAAAAGAAAATGGGGGAGGGGGCAGTGTCAAAGAATTTTTAAGACTCTCAAAACTGGGATAGGAGGAAGATACTCTCAAAAAATTCAAAAGGAAAATTAATTCTTGGAAAAAATACTGTCCAGTCCAGAAAGAGGTGACCCCTCTCCACACTCTAGCTTCTGGCACGTGGTTGGGCATCTGAGGCCTGGCGGCAGGGCCGCTATGGGACGGAGCGCCCCCTGCAGGCTGGCACAGACTCTGACGGGGCAGGGGCGGGAGCTGGGACCACCTGGGACAGGAGGCTGCAGATCCTGAAGGCTCCGGGGAAGCAGAGACGTGAGGGCCATCTCCCAGAGATCACATCCTGAGCACCCAAGGCATGCCCGAAGGGAAACGTTCTCTTGATGGAGGGACCCCTTCCAGAACCACTTCCCAGCACCAGTCCCTCAGGCTGTGCTCACTGCCCCAGAAGCGGCTTTGGTACTGCCTAGAAGGGCCATGAAGGACCGCGAATGGCAGTCGCCCAGAGGTAGCACAGAGACCCAGACAGAGGAGATCCCAGACCCCAGCCCAGCCCCTGACAGTGCCCTTCAAGCTGGTACCTTCCACAGAAGACAAGGCCCCCTGCCCTGGGCAACACAGGGACCACCAGGTCTCCAGGATGGCTGATGAGGGAAGGGGTAGGAGGCCTAGAGGAGGCACTGCCCCACTCCCAGGCCGCCGGGAGCCAGTCCTGGGCCAGGCCAGCTGTGCGTTACCTTGTCCCTCTCCTTCTGGATGCCGGTCTCCAACGTCACCAACTTCTCCTGCAGCTGGTCCATTGCCTTCTGCTCCTTCTGTAGCAGGGCCCGCTCCGCCTCCCTCTCCCCCTGCAGCAATGCTCGCTCCATTTCGGCCTGGGGGCGACACCGAGGTCCCCAGCAAGGCCTGTCAGGGCGGGTGGACTCAGACCGCTCTGGAGGCCTTCATGCTGCGCAGGAAGGAGCGCGGCCGGGGCCCTCCTGGCTCACCTCTCTGGCCGACTCCTGCAGCTGCTGCTCCAGCTCCTTCACTCGGACCTTGAGCTGCTCCACGCGCCCCAGCACCTGGGCCCGCTCCTCTTCCAGGGCCAGCACCTCCCCCTGGAGCTTCGTGCCAGGGGCATCTTCATGCTGGGGGGGAGGGAAGCCATCAGCTGCGGAAGCCTGGAGCCTTCCCCCATCAGACTCCGGGAATGGAGCCCCATTCCTCAGGGCTCTTGGAAGGAGTAGCTAGACCGAGAAAGGAGGCCAACTCCCCTCCCTGCAAGGGAAGCCGTACCCTCTCAGGTAAAGGCAGCGGAGGTTCCCCACTGAGGGCCAGGCCTGGAGGACGCCCCAAGGAAAGGCGGGTCAGAAAGCATTTCTGTAGCCTGGGAAATGCACCAGGACGGCCTCACTTCTATACCTCTCCTACCCAGTCTCTTCCCAAACCTGCCCCTTCAGTTACCTCCCCCACACTGAGCCTTGGCCTCCACCACTGTGGCCTCCTCTGCCCCCCATGGCCCCCCAGTGGGTCAGACCCAGCCCCTCTCACCAGGTGCCCCTCCGCCCCACCTCCTGCTGGGTGCTCTCCGTGCTGCTACACTCCTCCTTGAGGTTCTCCTCGTCTGAGCGCTCCACACACTCCCACAGGCGCTGGGTGGCCCCTCCAGGCTCCTCGGCATTCCTCCCAGTGGCCCCTGAAAGGCCCCGGGAGGGCCTCCGGCCTGCCAGCGCCAATGCTGCAGTGGCTTCCCCAATGCTGGGCAGCTCCCCAGCCTCAGGCCCACCGTCAGCCCGGCTGTACTCGGCACACAGGTTCAGGATGGTCTCCAGGCGCTGGCGTTCCTGGGAAGGGTGCACAGAGCAGGGCATGAGAGGGAGGGAAGGAGGGAGGTCAGGTCCTCGTGGAGCTGCAGCCAGGCTCAGCGAGCCATCAGGAGAGAGAACTAGGACTCTAGGTTCTAGGGGCTCAGAAGGAAGTCAAGAGAGCCCCAAACCCAAGGCTGGAGGAAGCAAAGGTAAGGAGGGTGTCCCAGGAGCAGGCAGGAGGAACCGGGCCACTGTGCCACCTGCCCACGTGGCTGGCCCCTCCCATCTTCCTGTTTCCTTTCCCTTTTCGTTCTGTCCCCGAGGGGGCTTCCTTGTGGACACCCAGCAACCCAAGCCAGGGAGCAGGCTAAGGACCACAAGGCAATGCTGACAAACACGCAGGTGCTCGGGCTGACTCGGATCTACAGCCGTCTACACACACAAAGATACACAGACCCCCCACACACACACCAGTCCTGACCCACAAGGACACAACACGTGCGTGCTCTGTATATACACTCAGGCAGGCCCACACAGACACCAGCCCTGGCATGCACGGACGCACGCCGGCACACACTCACGCAGATAAACACAGTCTAGAGTGTAGACAGGTGGGCACGGACCTAGACGGGGTGGGAAAACAGGCCCACAGGCAGCTGGGGAGCTCAGGTTCCCGCAACGTTGTGCTCAGCCTTTGTACAGCAGGCCGGACAGACCTGGGACACAGTCCTCCTCCTGCCCACCCCAGCTATAAGGCACTCAGGCAGCCCCCCACGTCATACCAGCCAGGTGAGTTGCTGCCTGCCCTTGAACACCCAGGTCCAGCCATGAGTGCTCCGAGTGCTTGCCACCATCCACCCTCACCCCACAAACAGCCCCAGCCGGATACCTCTCAGGGGCCCATGGGGTCAAGGAGGGACTGTGCAATCATGCTCACGATCTGTGGCTCCCTCTCTCATCCACAGCACCAGAGTCATGAAGCTCCACCCCCTCCAGGTGCCCACAGTTCTGCAAGAGACCTCAACCTCGGGGGTCTCTCACTGCACAGTGTGGCTGGGTCCCCAGACACGTACCCAGCTTCCCTCCTGCTGCCTCCTCAGGTCCATGTCAAAAACAAAACCAGGAACAGAGCCTCAGCCCCCGGGGAGGCAGGGCCAGTGCCCCGCCCCTGCCCCAGGACCCAGATAAGCAGCTGGCTGGAGGTGGGAAGGGCCGGGCTGACAGCCTCCAAGATTTAAAGTGGCAGGTGGGGCAGGTCAGGGCTAGCGATGAGGTGTGCACTGGTGCCTGGGCGTGGGGAGGCTGGGGCCCTCACTCTGCCTTCCTAGACTCACTGCTCCCATTCCAGGCTGAGCCCCCTGGGTGGTCCAAGCACGCTCCTCCAGGCCAAGACAACAACAGTGAAGAGGAGATAAAGCTCCAGAAAACACTGGGGATCCAGTCTCATTGGTCTCATCTCTTCCCAGACCGGACACAAACACCTTGGCCAGCGCCCTCACCTCACCCAAAGCAGTCCCAACCTCTTCTGAAAAGCCCTCCAGACAAACCTCATTTCTGGTTCTCCTCCTCAAACCAATCTAACGGTCGCTGGGCCCCCCAGCAACCCCGCGCTGCTCACAATCCATTCTCCTGTCCACATGTAGAGCCCCCATGAGCTCCCTGCACTATCCGCTATCCGGGGAATCCTGGCCCCCACCCAGCTCAGATGCCGGCTCCAGGACAGCTGCCCAGAGCCACACCCGGCCCCCAAATGCAGCCACATGTGCGCACGCCAATGCACATGATCACAATCGCACAGGCCTGGGGCTGCCCTTCCCTGCCACCCACCTTCCCAGATGATCCTGCCTGGGCCACAGTGAGCAGCTCCCACCCGTTTGAAAAAAAAACAAAAAGAAAGAAAGGAAGAAAGAAAGAAAGAAAGAAAGAAGGAAATTTTCTAAAGAAAAGGGGGCTTTTCTAAAAAAAAAGAAAAAAAAATAAAACAAAAAAACAAGCCTTGGAAAGACAGGAGATTCCAATTCCCGCTCTGCCAGAACTTGCTGTGTGACCTTGGACACACCTATTCCCCTCTCTGGGCCTCAGCCTCGTCATCATTAAGACCGGCTTCTCAGACTGAGAGGTGCAAGGCCTCACCAGAAATATGGTGCGTTTTCCTATAGCTTTGTCATAGGTCAATAACACAAAATTCAATTTATACATTAAAACAAATGCTGTGTTATCAAAGAAAAGCAAAATTAACAAGAACTTAAAAAAAAGCCTTTGAGACTGCAAGCAAAACTCTTCAGGGCACCAGACCCTGGAGCTACAGGTCACTAAGGTGCCCCCTGGAAGTAGAAAAGCTGGTGAAGCCCAGGCCCTTCCAAGCACCCCCCCACCCGGCCAGCTGGCCTGCCCTCGCCCTGGCAGAGACTCCTCTGTGGACAGTGGTGCCTCTGCGGCATCCGCTCACCAGCCTCTCCATCTCCTGCTCCCAGAGCCGTTCTTGGCGCTGGCGCCGGTGGTACTCCAGGAGGTCATCCTCATTGTCACTGATCTCCGTGATGCTATTTTTCCGCTCCCGAGTGACAGGCACCCGCAAGTCCCCACTGGACAGCTTCCTCTGGGCACGGGGGCTCTGGCGGGGCGAAGCCCCTGTCAGAGAGCCCAGACTATAGGCTGGGCTCAGCCTGCCGCTGAAGCTGCCCTTGCGGGGTGCCAGGGACTCCCCAAGTGTGGGTGAGGGGCTCCGTGTCCTCCGGCCCCGAGCCCCCAGGGTCAGTGAGAAGTCCTCCGGTGAGGCCCCGTGGGCGGCCCAGCGCCGGGGCCGGGGGCTGTCTGCTACTTCTCGGGGGAGCTTGGGATCTGGAGCCGTCCTGGTGGGCATGGGGGAGAGTGCCCGTCGGGACAGAGAGGGGCTCAGCGGAGGGAGCTCTCGCATACTGTCCAGGCCACGCCGGCCCAGGCGGGGACTCTCGGGAGGCTGCAGGGTGCGGGCAGCTGACCCGTCGGAAAAGGTTCGGCCCACCAGCTGGCGAGAGGGGCTGGTCGTCAACACCCGCTCGGTGCCCGGCAGCTCACGGAAAGGGCTGGGAGGGCGGTCCTGGAGTGTGCCAATCTTGTTTCGGGGAGCAGGGACTGGAGGCTGGAACTTGGGGCTGCCAGGAATGCTGGTGGGTTGGCTTCGGGCACCGGAAGCCGGGTACTCACTCAGGCTGATGGCCACCACGGGCAGCTGTCCTCCCAGCCGGGGGCTCTCGGTGGCTCTGCGGGCCTCCGCCAAGACAGTGGCTGCAGGGCTGTCTGTCAGCAGACCTCGGAGGCCAGGACTTGGAGGCCTCTCATGACCCCCTTTCCTGCCCAACCGGGGACTCTCAGAGGCGCGGGCACCGCTCGGCCGGGACTGTGGGGGCTGCAGGGCCAGATGGTAGCTGGAGGAACGGGCGGGAACCAGCGGGGGCATAGAAGGTGCTGGCTCCTGCCCGCTGGGTGAGTGGCTGGCGCAGCTTCCACTGCTGGCCGGTGAGGAGAGTGGAGAGAAGGCTGGAGAGGTGTTCTCGTAGCTGGAGCCCACAGACATGGCACCAGGGCTGGTTGGTGGGGACAGCAAGTAGCGCCCACCATTAGCCATGGGCGACAGTGGGGAAGTCGCCGCAGGCTTCTTGCCAGCAGCTCCAGGCTCCTCTAGCACCAGTGAATCCATGATCTCCTGCAGGTCCTTCTCAATAGAGCTCACCAGCGAACTGTGGCTGGCACAGGCGGAGGGTCCCCGGGTTGCAGGCTGTGGGGCGTGGTTGCCATTCACCAGGCTTTCGGACTCTGCTGGTGAGAAATGCAAAGATGCCTCAGACCCTCGTCTTCAACTCTGGGGAGCTACAGGTGCACAAGAAGGAGGGCGCTCTCCGACCTCCTCCTAGCAGGGGCCAGGGGAGACAGGTGATCTGGGTGCTTCTCTGCCCCTGACCTGCTCGGCAGCCTTAGATCACCTGCCCTCAGTTCCCCTTTCTATAGAGGAAGGGGATGGGGGCTGTTCTGCTGGCTCCGACGTTGCCTGACTCAAGGCAGGGTTGCTAACAATGCCAGGCACTCCTAGGCCTGGTGGTGGTGGGCTCACCCCAAGATGAGGGTCCTCCCTGCCTTGGTTTCCCCAGCCTCCCAACCCTCTCCTTCAGGAAGGGCAGGCGGACATTCTGTAAAGGGGCAGGGGGCACGCTGTGGAGCTGGCCAGAAGTCTGGGGTGGGGGGATCCAGTCTAATAGGACACGAGGGCCTCCCAGAACAGCAGCGGAAACCCAGGGAAAAACACAAACCGAACCTTCGGCGCTGGGCAGGAGGCGTGCCCCACACCCCTCTGCGCAGTCAGAGGGGAAGCCAGGCTGGCCGCAGATCAGTGCCTCCAATTATCAGCCCATTAAGCCACGCCAGCAGGAGCCTGACTTTGCCCCGCCCCAGGCCTCGCCAACCAACCAGAAGTCCCTGGAACCGCTGCCCCTAAAGTGGGCGTGGCATGACCAGGCGAGGGTGAGAGCCCGGTAAAGCCAGCCCGGGTGTGGACTGGGAACGCAGGCTCCCAAGGGGCTCACCTGACAGACACAGGTGGACACCTATCCCATTACCACACTGACACTTGCCATCCCACAGCCCTCTGAATGCCCCTGCAGAGTTTTGGGTGCTGGGCTTAGGGGCGGCCTCCTGGTCTCCATCCAGCCCCACCCCCTAGGCAGCTGGGTTCAGTGGCGCTGGTCCCCTGCAGCAAGCACGAGTCTCCTCTGAACTTTGGCAATTCACACACCAACTGCAGCCGGCCCGCTGGGCAATTGGCTGGCTTGGTCTGGGGTAAGGGCAGGGCCCACAGACCTAATCACCAGCAGGTGGGACCCACCTGCACCTGCACGGGTTCTACCTAAGGCTTCCTTCCTCCCCCTAAGGCCACCGTCAAGGGCGAGGTTCCCGGTGGTGACACAAGAGGCACTAGTGGTTAGCGTCCCAGACACTGAGGTGGCATCTTCCGGGCAGTGGGGCTGGCAGAGCCTCTGTCCCTTTGGGCACATGATTCCCCAGTCCCAGCCAAGCAGCACTTCTCGGATCTCTCCCAGTAGCAGACTGCCTGGCATCCTCCTCCAGTGGCCCAATGGCAGGTGGCAGCAAGCCCAGATCGTGGGTATTGTCCTGCCCTGACACCACGAGCATGGCTGGAAGGGGCAGGGAGGAGGACAGTCCAGGAGGACCGCCAACCCAACCCCCGGCCCCAACTGGGCGTCTACCTGAGCCAGGACTGTAGGGGGGCCCTGGGGCCCGGCCTCCTGCCGGAATCATGCTCTTCATCCACTTGGCTTCGGCTGGGTGGTTAAAACGGAGGAAGGTGGACTGGCCCAGGCACAACATACAGCCTACAGAGAAAGCAAATGCTGAGAAGGGCAGGCAGGGCTGAGGCAGCGTCACCCCAAAGCACTAGCGGGCTCCGAAGAGCCCCGCCCCCCGCACTGCGCGTGCCGCAGTGGCAGTGTGTGAGTCCCACGTCCTAACTCTCGTTGCTAGTGGTGAGATCTTCGGGTGAAGTCACTTCCCCTCCGAGTCCAGTTCTCTCGGTAGAGAAACGAGGACAGTACCACGGACCTTGCAGAGTTAGTAAGACAACGTATGAGAGGGCGTCCTGGGAACAGCAGTTCTTCAGAGAACACAGACGCCCACATCCCCCCTAAGCTGTACCAATGATCCATCCATCTGCCCCTTGGGTGGAAAAGTCAGTCTGAGAGCAGCAATTTCCAGGATCAAAAAAAGCTCTGAGACAGGGGACAGGGAAAACCCATGAATCAGTTAGATGCCCCCCGAGGAACCAGAATTTGCTTCCTGGCTCCCACTCCTTATCACCCTCCTTATCATTGCGTGGCCTAGGGAGAGCCATCACCCTCTTTCTCTTGGACAAAGGACGCTCTGGCCTGACATCTTCCCGCTCCTTGGTCTTCTCTGGAATCCAGCCAAGCCGAGGGCCAATGGGCCCTGCCTCAGCCAAGCACATTCCCAGGCAGCAGACACAAGCCCAGTCCTGCCCAGTAAGTGTGACTCCACGGAGAGGGGAGGGTGTGTGGGCGCCAAAAATGTAGCCAGGGGCACCAAGAGTGTGCACAGCAGCAGGTGTGCCCACGGGCACCTGAGCCTGGCTCACGGCACTCCTTCTCCTGGACACACTACAGGATTCCTGCAAAAGATGCTGTGTTGGGAGACACCAGAGCCCAGGGCCCTCTACAACCACCCTCCCAACTTGTCCACACCCATGCCCCCAGCCTATTAACCCAATCTGGTGCCACTTGGCACCCCCAAAGCTTCATGCCAGTCTGAGCTAAGACTGGCAGGGAAGTCTACATTCCTGGACGCTGAGACAGTTCAGCTCAGGCAAGCCACAAGGGCAAGGGGCATCCAGGCCACGTGGATACCGTGGCAGGCCCCCCACTGAGAAGCTCAGGAGCCCGCCCTCGCTGGTGGGGCAGGGGCTAGCCAGCTGAGCAGTCCCTAGCACATAACCGGAGTGGGCAAAGCCACCCACCACTCCGGCACGCCCAGAGGCTCTCCCAAGCGGGCGGGCACCAACAATTCTAGAGACTGATGGGTGGTTAGGCGAGAGGGGAGCCTTCCCCACCAAGCCGCCAATCAGAGGAGCTGATTCCAGAGTAGTCATAATCGGAATAAATAATAGCCAACCACACTTACACCTAATTACAACCACAGCCGTTTCAGAAAAAGCCCTGCTGGCCCCTCCCCCTCCTTTCAGCCCTTTAACAAGCTAATTAATAACGAGTTCGCAGGGTCTAGACAGACCCACTCAATTCTAGATTGATGGGGGTGAGGAGGGGTGGGGTGGGGTAGGGTGGGGGAAGATATGGGAGCCTGATCACACAGCCCAGTCTGGACGGAGGTGTGGAGTCTGAGTGGATTCCAGCCCATCCTGCCAGGCCCACCCAAGGAGGCGGTGGGCACCCAGGGACCCTCAGCTCTGGCTTCTACAGCTGAGAGCTCCCTGCCCCTTCTTCTGCCCCTCAGCCTCCTGCACTGAGGGGGTGTGGCCTGGCTGCCTCTAGGCTATAAATAGGTGATGTCAGGCAGCAGAGCTGGATCTGTATTAATAGAGCGGGCAGGAGGGCAACAGGCCTCAGAGCAGCTCCCTCCTGCCCAAATTAACTTTCTATTTGAACTCAGGGGCCCCAGGCATGGCCCCAACTCCGGTCTGTCCTGCCCCAAGGGCCTGCCTAGCCTGTTTCTGGAAGGAAACCTCCTTGGGTCCACTCCTGCCTGGCACCTCCAAGAGTCAGCCACTCAGGGAACCCCAAGAACCTCTCCTCCCTGTTAAAGTTGAGGTCTAAGCCCTCATCCCCAAAGGGCCCAGCTGTGTGTGTGCAGGTGGGTGGTGAGAAGTTGCACATCTGGTTGGGGGGGGTGGAAACCAGGGCAAAGGAGAGGGCGGATCCTATCTCTGAGAGACACGGAGGGGAAACACCACACACAAACACACTCTCCTACAAGCTCGCACACATACCCGCGGCTAGAAACACCCAGAGAGGCATACCCGCTCCCGCACTCGCGGACTGACAGGCACGGCGCAGCTGCCACACAAACGGAATGGACCCGCCAAAGGGAGGCTGGGGTGCGGGGAGATGCGAGGAAGGGCCCCCGCCCTTCCATCAGAGACCCCTCTGGGCCCCAGCACGGGCTTCCCCGTCCCCATCAGGACCCCTCTACCCCTTCCGGAGGCGGGTCCATGGAGGGGACTTCCGAGCGCGGAGAGAAGACGAGGTCTGGCTGGCCGAGGGGTGGCCCCGAGCCCAGACCTCCCACTCACATGTTCAGGGCACACATGCCACCGAGTCTCACAGCCCCCCAGCTCCCCAAGGTGAGCCGGACCCCCCCACCCGCGGTCGAGTCCCCCCACCGCAGCCCACAGACGCCCCTCCCAGCCCCCCGCCCCAGCCCCTTGGCGCCCGCTGCCCGGGAGAGGCGGCCGGCCGGGCGGAGCACTCACCGGCGAGCCCGGACCTCCGCAGCGCCGGCCCCCGCTAGCTCGGGCCCTCGGGGCTCCCCGCCCGCCCCGGGCCTGCGAGGGGGCGGGCCGACCTCCCGCACCGCGGGGCCCGGTCTCGGAGCAGCCAGCCGCCAGGCAGCCAGCAGCCGCCAGGGCCCGGGGAGGGGCGGGCCGGCCACCGGCGGGGGAAGGGAGCCAGGGAGGGAGGGACAAAGGAGAGGAGGAGGGGAAGAGGAAGTGATGGAGGAGAGGAGAGGGGAGCGGGATGGAGAGGGCGGGGCGGGAGGGTGCGGGCGGCCAGCCGCCCGGGGACTCCAAGTCGGGGGTTGTGGGAGCAGAAGTGAGACCGGGAGGAAAGGTGCCGGGAGGTGACGGAAGGAAAGGTAAGAGGTAAGTGAAGGCCGGAGGGTGAAGCGTCCTCGGGAGGCAGGAGTGAGGAGAAGCAGGGTCTCACTGAGAGCCCTCTGTGGCTGGCCTCCCAAGAGGCCTGGGAAGGGGCCAGCCCCGAACCCACTGGCTGGTCACCTGGGGCCAATCACACCCTCTGGCCTCAGATCCCTTATCTACCAATGGGGAGGTTGTCCTCATTGACAGCAAAGGTTAAGCTCTGACATTCCATGGCTCCCAGGGCTCCAGCTAGGTCACTAGGTTCAGCTCCTGCCCTCCCTGTGCCACTGTGACAAGGTCACTCCTGCGCTGGGAGTTCAGGCCTAGGCTGGGCAGCACTGAGTCTCCCTCCCGTCTCCATCCTAAACACCTCCTCTTCTGTCCCTGCTCCCCACACTCCCAGCAGCTCAGCTCACCCCCAGGCTGGACCAAGGTGCTATCCCTTCCCAGCCAGCCTACTCCCCTGGGGCTCCAGGAGCGAACCTCACCTCCTCCCAACCCCTACTACCAGTTGTGCTAGTCTCCTAGAAGAGCTCTCCCACCCCAGTGAGGCACCCTCCCACCTGGAAAACACAGTGCCACCTGCCTCTGGACACCTCTGGACAGCTCATTGTCTTCCAGAGACCTGCCCTCTGGACACCAGAACCTTAAGGGACACACTGTCTCAGATGTACTCTATATGCTCAGAGCTCCCACGCCTCACACACACCAACACATGGACACCACACCTTGGCTGTGCACACTGACACACACAAACACACCATCTCTGACATGTGCTTATTCTCACCCCCATAATACCCCTCTTGGTTACACACTCATTCAGGCACAGACATCCTTTCACTCAGTCCCTGGAGAGACTCTGGAATCAAAAGCCAACCTCCTTAGAGAAAAAAATCATTTCTCCACCCTTGCTAAACACCTACCCACGTTGCCATATTCCACACATGCTCACACGCACACGCGCACATGTATCTCACTCTCCTGAAGGAAATGGGAGAACCATGTAGGGTTAAATGCAAAATAGGGGGAGCTTTAAAAAAAAAAAAAATCTGCTCAGGAAGAATGATTCATCGGTCTGGAAACTGTGACAGCCAGCTGGACAGACCCAGACAGACACGGAGGATACCCGCCAGTGAGAAATAGGGCAGGAGGCAGGCACAAAGAAGGGAGCAGCTAGGAGCCTTTGCTCTTTCTCTCCTTCTTTTGATCTTTATCTTCTAGCAGAGCACGGTTGGAAGCTTCACTCCCATTTCACAGAAGGAATAACTGAGAATTGGGTGGGAGAGGAAGAGGCTCAGTGTCCTGGATCCCAGAGGGAGCTGGCTGGATTACCCAGGAAGCCCAGCTCCCCGGCCACATTCCAGGGAGCTCTCCCACTTCTGGCCTTCACACAAGCCCCTACCCACCAATGAAGGGCTTAGGGAGTGAAGGAGACATGGAGACTAGGCTGGCAGTGAATGCTGGGAGTGGACAGGGACCTACTGTCTAGACAGCCTGGGCCCTAAGCCGTGTGGCTTTCTGGGTCCTCCCCTGATCCGTCCCCTCCCAGAGCTTTCATGTGGTCTGGCGCTGTGGTCCCAGGGTGGGGCAACCTCAGCCCGGTTGAGATTCCTTCTTATTTTCTCGCTCACATTCCCATCTCCAGCTCTTGCTCCGTAAAGAAGAGGGCAGCACGAGGTGTGCCAGAAAACCGGGGTACGGAGGTGGAATCGGGCTTGTCCTCGCTTCCCTCCTGTCATGCTGCAGTGTCCATGGCTTTAGTGAGAGCCAAAGGCCAGCTTCTGCCTCTGCCTGCCCCCCCCACCCCCGGGCCCGGGCAAGGTCCTGCTGGAAGAGCCTGTCACCGCCATCTCTACTCCTCCTGACATGTGCCTGTCCAAGTTGCCTCTGGCTGGCACAATGCCCAGAACGATGCACCTATGGACGGCCTGGCCCAGCTAGAACGGGTTCCTTGTTCTTTGTAGGGTAGCCCTCTGTTTTCAAAGAGGAGGGTCCTCCTATGTGCCTGGGTCGGGGAACGAGACAGGGAACCCGATCCTCTTGTACATATGCCCATGGACAGGCACGGGGCCAGCGAGTTCTCAGATCCACCTGGAACTACGTACATGGACACTCTGGTACCCTCAGTCCCGAGTTCACCCCCGTCCCCCAAGTGAACACGCTGATCCATAAACACAAGGAAAGGCACAAACAGCGATACACAAGCCCCGAATCACAAACACATCCGGAGATATATAAACACACTCCAGTTACACAGACACACAGAGATAGCACACGCACACAGCCCCCACCACCCAGTTTCCAGGGAAACGCACTCCCAAGAATGTCCGGAGTGGGGCCAGGCAGGGCTGGGCTTGGTGCCTTGCTCCAGAGATGAGACAAGGAAAGCCTCAGCTCCCGGGAGCCCAGGGGAGGGGGAGTGCTAGGGAGAAGAACACCCGTTCCTTTGTGCCTCTGCCTACCCCTCCCGGGGCTGCCAAGCTCCTGAGACAGGCAAGCCCAGACAAGGAGGCTGTGGGAGTAGGAGGGAGCAAAAGGGAAGGGGGTTTAGGGTCAGAAGAGAGTGGGAGGGTACATACTTGGCAGGGTGGAACCTTGGCTGGGGAAGAGTTAGGGGTCACCAGGGCCACAGGAAATGCCTAAGAATTCCATCTTGACCCAGGCGCTCCCTCTTCTCAGGGAGCTAGAGGATGCTCCGGGCAGACTGCCCAAGAGGGCCCTTCAGAGCATCCGTTCCTGCATCCTGCTCACAACACACGTGTGTGTGCCCATGAATGCGGGGGATCTGGGGCTGGGGGAGTGAGCTCCGGGCTCTCTCTCCAGCCTCCTTTGAACTCTGCCCCTCCCTCTCCCTGGGGCCGGACCAGCTCACTTCTACACACCCAATCTTGGGGAAGATGTTCTCTGGGAGGTTGAAAGGGACTGTCAGGAACCAGACGGCATCACAGCCAAAGCCCCAATTTGTGGGGGTCCCTCCCCTCAGCTGGAGGTGGAGAACTTGAGGCCCTAGAAGAGGCAAGGGCCTGCCACTGCTGCTGGGGGACCTGGGTCCCTGAAGCCACGTGGCCCCCTCACACTCCCGAGGGCAGGAAGAAAGGAGTAGGGCAAAGTTGGGTCTCCTGGGTGAGCTGTAAAGGGAGAGGCATCTAAAGAAGCTTAAGGGCTATGAACAGAAGGACAGAGGGAAACAAAGGAATGAGGGGGATTTCCACTGCCAAAGAGCTTTCAGCCAGTAAGACAATGGCGAGACATTAGTCCTCCCGCTCAGAGTCAGGCTTGGCCCACAGCTCCCATCCTCATGTCAACCCCACCTCTGCCCCCCACCCCAGGCCTGCTCTCTCACTCCCCTAATGTGACTATTTGTTGTATAAATGGATGCCCAGGGCAGACACACCCAGTCTGTCAAAGCACCACCTGGGCTGACCCCTGAACTCCCAGTCACAAGAACAAGGGGCCCGATTTTCAGAGCCACCTGACACAACAGAGTGGCCTGTGGCTTTGGGGGACAGGGTGCTAACCGTATTCATGATCCCAGAGCTACTGTGGACGCTGTTTTAATGGAGTGGCCGTGTCCTCGGATCTCACCTTTGCTTCATCCCCATCCGGAGGGAGCGGCCTCCTTCCCCACCTCCCCACCTCTTTTCAGAGTGACCCCCTCTTGGCATCATGAAACAACCCCATGGTTGTCCTGTCGTTCCAACTGCCCTCCCTTAACCATCTCACTAATGACCTGACCGCTGCACCACTCCGCCTGCCCTTTGAATGAGGTCACCAGGACGTCTCCCCTCCCCGCCAAGAAGTGACCAGAGAAGAAAAGCAGGCTGAAGACAAATCGGGATCCTAGAGGAGTTGGGGGTGTTCTTGAGGCACATGGAGAGGCCCCTGAGCCTCCCACTGGCTCTGTGTTACCATGGCAACCGCCACAGCAGGCTCCCCGCCCCCCCCAACGCCCCTAGCCCAGGCTTTTCAACCGAGATCTTCGCCTCCGCCTCCCGCTGGGGGCAGCACACCTTACCCTGAGTGAGCCTGGTGGGCTGCCGGACAGGGAGCCCATCGATACTGCAGACGTTGCCACAAGGGTGGAGGGTAAGGGTGCCCCGCACATTCTCGATGTAGCAGTGCTCTGGGGCCAGCCCGGGACCCTGCAGGGAGATGTCCCTGGCCGCGGAGCCAATCACCGTCTTCCCTGAAGACAGAGGGCAAACTGAGTCCCAGGCTGGGCCAGGAGGGTGGCCAAGGAGACAGAAGCCCACCTCCTCCTGCACAAAGGATTGCTGCCTACCACCGGCCACCCTTTTTGGGCCCCTTTGGTGTCCCCCTTTGATGGAGAAGGTCAGGGGGAGAAGCTCTGGGCAGGCAGAGAAAACTGGCTCACAGATGGGGGGACCCAGAGGACACAGAGCAGCCAGGCTCTACCGACAGAGAAGGGGAACTTCTTTCCTGCAGACCTTCTTTAGTCCCTCCACCTCCTGGTCCCCAAGTCCTCTTCCTCCTTCATCCTGCTCTCCTGCTCCCCATCTCTCCCCCCAACTTCTGCACCTGCACCCCTTGCTCTCCCTGGCTCCCCTCCGTGCTAAGGCTTACACAGCTCTCCCCCTGGCAGAGCCCCTGGGACTGGTATTTGGAGAATGTGGGGAATGTAGAATCACCCAGGCAACAAGTGCAGCCAGGGGAGAAGTGAGGAGGCCAAGGAGGCCAGGCAGAAGCCAGCGGGGAAGGGGGCCGTGCCAGGGCCTTATCTCAGGAGGTCGTTCCCCCCACCTCCCAGCCCTCCATGCTCCACAGGTAGCTGCTCCCACGCCAGGCATAGCCCTGGAATGGGGCCCCTTCCTTCTTGGCCACACTGGTTGCTAAGAGCAATGGGCTCTCCTGTTTCAGTGCTCTCCTCCTTGTTTCTAAACTAATCTTTAATCCCAGTCATGGAGCCAGATGATCTACCAAAGGGGGCCAGGCAGTCCAGGGAGGCCAGGACAAGGGGGGCGAGCTGGTGGCGCGGCTTCACATCTGGGGGAGGCGAACATGGCTGGCAAAGGGCAGAAGGGCCCCCGCGCGTGCCTGGGATCCAGGGCAGGAATGTCTTTAAGGACCAAGGGGTGGTGGGGTGGAGGGGCCGTCCCCCCAGACTTACCTTCCTCCAGAGGCAGAAGGGTGATGGCCGTGCTGAGCCGCCCACTGCCCAGGCTCACCAGATGTGGTTTGTCCGTCTGCACTTTCAGCCCCTTGCCTGTCTCAATCAAGTCCAAGGGCCCCTTCAGCAGGTGGTGGGGGTGAGGGATGAGCATCATGAGACCCTTCAGGCCAGAACCTGAGCACCCGAGCCCCCGTCACACCGGCACTCCCTCTGGCACCTGTCCTCTCCAAAGGACTCTGAGGGTGTCAAAAGGCTCAGCCCAAAATCTTGCACGGAGCATTATTACACTAAATTGAAATGAGATCTGAATCTAGGCCACTAACTCGTCCCACTGGATTTCTCAAGCCTTGGCTTAACTGCCCCCTTTGTCTATTAAGACACAAAAAAGGAGAAAGTGAGAGGAGCAGGTGGGTGCTGGAGAGGAGAAGGGGCTGCTGCGGAGGAGGGCCAATGCAGACTTGTCCCTGTAGACTTGTCCGTGGCCATCCCCTTGGCCACTGCTTGCCTCCGTGAAACTGAATCACAGTGGAGGACAGAGCCTGGGATCCAGGAGAGAGACATAGCCCAGGGTCAGTCTGTAAACCGGCTCCTGACTTCCAAAGGGTATATTCTGGGTGAACCAATTAACCTGATTCAGATAACGCCTCAGCTGTTAATAGGCTTGGGACCTGGGGAAGGGTGGAGAGGAGCTGCTGCTCTCCCTGGGCTGGGGCCTTGGCTGGGGCCACGGGTGGGGAGAGGAGCCAAACCCACCCTCTCCAACAGCCCTCTTGCCCCTTGGCCTTGACCTGCTCACCTTTATCATTGCTTGGGTCTTGCATCCGGGGCCTCCCTGGTTCCTGTTAAGAGCGTCCATGGTCCTGGGGCTCCACGGCTCCTGGGGACACAGCAGAAGGCAGGTGTTGGCAGGGAGGCGGGGGTGGGGGTGGGGGAGAGAAAGGAATAGGGTCTACGGCCATGCTCCCAGGGGTGGGGGCGGTACCAGTCACCCTCATTCCCAGCAGGCTCATGCAGAAGAAAAAGTGGAGGCAGCTCAGAGGCAGACACCCAGCACACTGTCCTCACCCTTGCCACCATAAGCCAAAGACCCCTAGAGGCCCCGCCTGTATGTCTACGCTTTCTTGCCTCAGAAATCCAGGAGCTAGGCTTCTGCGGCAAAGGACGCTCAGACATCTGGAGCCAGAGGTAAGGTGGGGAAGATCTACCTCAGTAAGGGAAGCTGGGGTCCAAGAACTCCCCAGGGGACACTGGTAGCCAGAGACACCCCCCCAGGTGGGTGGTAGAGCTGAGGCACCCCCCCACCACGGCCATCTCCTGCCTCTCCCTTTGTCTCTTTTCCCCAGGGGTCTCCACAGGGTGTCTGCTTAAAGGAGACAGCACAGGAAGAACTCAGGCACTCCTGCCTTCTGTATGTCTCAACTCCTACGCCTTCTCTTCCCCAGAAAGCAGTCTCACCCCCAGACAATCAGCGAAAAACCCCTCAGTGGTGACTAATAACAGTACAGTTTTCTAGGTTCTTCATCTGATCTGGTGTGGTAGGAAGCTTAGGTCTTTAGAACCAAGGGTAAAATAGATTCAAGAGCCAGAACTGAAGCTCTTTCCACGCATCCCTTTCTCCCTCCCTCACGGTTTTGGTACCTTTGGGTACGAATGTGGGCCTGTGTGCCCGTCCCTTGATCATCTTGTTAAGGTGACAAGCTTCCCATTTGCTGCGGACATAAGGCTGGGGAAAACTGAGAGTGGCTCCAGGTGGGAGGGAGACCCAAGAAGGTCCAACCCTGGACCATGGCCTAGTGACTTAGGAAGTGGGGGCAGGAGCCAGCATTCCAAGGAGAGCCTAACCCCAGCTGTGGGGCCCAAAGGCCTCAGCCTTAGAGAGTTACTAATTTTACCCTCCCAGCTTCCACCCTTCCGGACCTAGACGACATCATGTCCGTCACTGTGTCCACCCAAGCTGGCGGAAAAAAAACCGGAATTCGGCCTGGGGCCCACCCCAGCTCCGCCTGGGAAGAGGGAAGGCAAAGGCAGTTAACCTACACCAAGTTTCAAGCTGGCCCGGCACCTCCCCAGGAGATCTGGCTGTGGAGAAGAATTTCCAGGGTTAGAGCCTGCCTGCTGTCCTGTTTCCTTACACTTGGGGAAAGCCCTCAGCATTCTCCGAGGAAAGGGAGGTGAGAGAGTGGGTTGGGAATGGGGAGTTTACATAAAAGAGGGAGTAAGAAAAGAAAACAAAAAAATAATGGGGAAAGAAACAGCATCACCATTTAGTGGAAAGAGATTTAGGCTGGAATGCAATAGCCTTAAATTCTCACCCTGACTTTATTATTTATTAGCTGCAGGATCTTGGACAAGTTACTTAAATTCTCTGAGTGTCAAGTCATTCTTTATAAAAGTGGAATAGTGACTTTTTCACAAAAGATTGTCTGGATTAGTGCTTGCCTGTGGCTAAGGGTAGGATGGAGAGTGACTATAAATGAGCACAAGATTTCTTTTTGGGGTGAGGGAATTGTTCTCAAACAAAACTGTAAATATACTCTAAAAAATCACTGAATGTGCACTTTAATTAAGTGAATTTTATGATATATATGTTATACCTCAATAAGACTGGTGTTTTTTTTTTAAGATTTTATTTGTTTATTTGACAGAGATTACAAGTAGGCAGAGAGGCAGGCAGAGAGAGAGGGAAACCAGTTCCCCGCTGAGCAGAGAGCCCCATGCGGGACTCAATCCCAGGACCCTGAGATCATGACCTGAACCAAAGGCAGAGAGGCTTAACCCACAGAGCCACCCAGGTGTCCTATTTTTTTTTTAAAGATTTTATTTACTTGAGAGAGAGAGTGCAAGTGAAAGCACAAGTGGGGTGTGGGGGAGGGAAAGGGAGAAGCAGACTCCCCACCAAGCAGGGAGCCCAAGGCAGGGCTTGATCCCGGAAGGGGAGGGTCACAACCCCAGCAGAAGGCAGACACCTAACCAACCGAGCCACCCAGGTGCCCCAATAAAACTGTTCCTTTTCTTTTCTTTAAGATTAGAGAGTCAGCTCTTATATTAAATGACATTGTGTGAAGCACAAAGCACCGTAAACATGCCAGTTATGAGTATGGGTTTCAAGATCTAGAACAAGTCGCTTCACCATTTTCTATCAAATTCGTCACCATTACCCTGTTCATTTATTTACACCAAAGAATTTCAAGCGGAGATAAAGATTGTAAAGGAACAAGGTTGATGGGGAACAAGACTGATGCGAGGAGAGGAGGAAATAATAATGTGAAGGAGAGGGGGAGACCAGGAGGGGCGTGTGGGGAGAGACGGAGAAGATCGGGAAAGATGTAGAAATCAGCATGTTCGAGGCCGTGGCCCCAGCTCAGGAACCTAACCCAGGTGAAGCGGAAAGCTACACCAGACCGACGCGTCCCACTCGCACCCGGGCGGCGCTTTGACAAAGGGGCTGTCCCGCGGCCACCTGGGGGCGCGCTCTCCTCGGACCCCAGCCGGGGCAGGGCTAGCGAAGCGGCGCTGAGCCCGGGCGCACCCAGCCGCCAACCCGCTTCTGTGGACATGGCTACCCACCACCTCCGGCAGTAATTACCCACTCGGAGCGCCCCGCCCGGCCCCGCTGCCAAAAAAAGGCCCCTGCGGCGCAAGGCCGGCTCCCGGGAAGGAGGGACGCGAGGGAGGCGCCGCGGTCAGCCCCGGCTCTCCGGAGCCCTCCCGCACCTCCTGGGGACAGGGCGGCGGAGGCCTGGGAGATGGGAGCCGCTGTGCAACAGGCGGGGACCCCGTGGCGGGCGAGGCCGGGGCTCCCGCGGGTGACCCCGCTAAGGCCCGGGCCCTCCGGCCTCCTTGCCCGGGAGGGGACGCGTGGGCACCCAGGCCACGCGGGATCAGCCTGTCCCCAGACCTCTCCGCCTAGTAGGTGTCCAGAGTCACCGCTTGGGGTCTTGGCACCCGAACTAGGGTGAAGGTAGGCCCGAGGAAGGGCCGAAAAGGTCTGTAACCAGCAGGCGCTGGAGGAAGTCCAGGCTCCAAATCGGGCCCCTGGCCAGAGGTCCCAGGCGAGTCCCCGAGCGGTGCCCTGCTCCTGCGCTTCCCGGAGTCCGCGGGGCCGCTCCAGCCCTCACCTGTGGCCGGTGGGGCCAGCCGGACCCTCGCCCCAGGCGTCGCATGGCCGTGGCCGGAGGCCTGCGTGGCCGAGCTGGGACCCTCTCCGCCTGCCGCCGCCTTCGCTTTCCCGACGCACATCCGCCCTCAAGGAAGGGCGGCCGGCAGGGGAAGGAGTCGGGACGGGAAGGAAACTGAGGCTGTGAGCCCCGAGGGCGGGGGCCGGGGAAGGGCGTGGAAAGGCCGGGTGGAGAGAACTGGAGAAAGGGGGATATGAGGGCTCAGCGGCGGGACCAGGTGGGTAAGGGGAGACGCAGGTATGGAGGGGCTGGATGGAAGACGGAGACTGAGGGATAGAGAGAAAATGAGAGCTGGGGAGATTGTCAGGAGGGGAAGAAGGTGGGGAAACTCTCCGCGGGACTCAGAGCTAGGTGGAGACGGAGGGACAGAGAGGCGGAGGGCCTGGGGGACAAAGAAGGGGATGGCGAGACTGAGAACACGGAGGTCTTCGAGTAAAGGGGACGACGGCCAAGGGCAGCCCTAGAAGGTACAGAGGGCAGTGGAGGGGGAAACGGAGGGACGGGGAGCCAGGGGAAGGGAGGAGCAGGAGGGCTGAGGGCAGCCGCGGCCCTGAAGTTGGGGCGGGACCGCAGGTGGGCGGCAGAGGCTCCAGAGGGCAGAGCCAGGGAGAGGCGGGAGTGTAGAGTGGGGCTCCGGTTCTCCAGGGGGAGAGAAGGGGGTGCTGGCGAACGCCCCTCTCCGAGGTTGCGGGCGGGGTGGAACTGCCGCCGGGGCGCGGCTCCTCGCTGGCCCGGAGCCTGTGCTGCCTAGGGCCGCCAGGTGGGACAAGGCCGCAGTGTTGGGTCGCCCCGCCCGCCGCGCACGCGGGACAAGCGGCCTTTCTTTGGCCGGGCGGGGAGAAGGAGCCGCTTGTTTACGCGGCCGGGGAAAGGGGCGGCCGCTCCGACACCGCCCGCTCCCCGCGGGGCAGCTGCGGGAAGGGGGGCCCGAGGGTGCACGGGAGGTGCGAGTGTGAGCGGCAGCGGACGGGAACTGCGTGAGCGCGGCGGGCCCCGCGTGCGAGCGCCGGCTTCGGGGTGCCGGGAGCGCAGCGCGTGCGGACTGCGGGCGGAGGTCCCGGCGTGCTGGAGGCTGCCCCACACGCGACGGCGGCCGAGACCCGGGCTGCGCGCGCGGCAGGAGGGCGCGCGCGTGGGTGACACGGGGTGGGGCGCGGTGCGTGTCCGCTGCGTGGGATGCCTGACGTGGTGGGGAGCTTGTATTTGTGTGCGAGCGGTCGGATGAGTCAGCCCGGGAGCCTCCGGGACGGTTGAGCTAACGGGACCAGAATGCAGCCCCGCCCCGGCTCCCTGGGTCCCCCGCCGGGCCGCGCGGTCACCCGCCTGTCCAGGCCCCCGCTCATCCCAGCCCCCGCGGAAGCGTCGGCGGGCGCCTCGGCAACCCCGCGCGGGGCGGCCCCTCTCCGGCCCCGCCACCCCCGGCCCCCAGTCCCCGGCCCGCCCGCACTTCCCCATCCCGGAGGAACCCGGATGGCTGGCTCAGCCCCCGCCTCGGGGAACTCCGCTAGGAATAAGAATCCGGACCCTACGGGCGTGGCAAGAGCCTGGGGCTCCCTCTCCTAAGCGTGCCCCGTCCGGCCTCCCGGACCCCTAAAGATGCGGGGTCTCGGAGGAGAGCTGGGGAGACCCGGGACGTGCCTCCCGTCACCTAAACACACCCAGGAGTGTCTCCCGGATTCCCACCGCCTCCGGGCTGGACTCCACACACATTCCTCGTCCATAGAGGCGGCCTGGCCGGGGCAGGAGCGGAGTTGGCCCAGGAGGGCCCCCTCGCCCGGTGCAGGGCTCTCTGCCTGCAGTCGGCCAGAGAGTGGGAGGCGTGCGGCGCGGGCGGACGAGACTCCGCCAGTATCCTCCCGGCCGGCCATCTGGGTGCCTGCAGGACAGTCTGGATGGGGCAAGGACCAGCGTCCCTCCCGGGGAGGAGCGCGAGGGCCCCCTCTGGCGGCTGCGCGGACAGAGGCTCCGGAGGGCAAAAGCAAGCAGCTGGCAAAAAAGCCGCGGAGCCGGCTCCCCACAAAGCCCCTTTCTATCGCCCCCCACCCCACCGCACACACCTGAGGCGCCCCCTCCTCCCACACGGTTTCTTCTGGGCCCTCCAGCCCAAAGCTGATCTGAGGGCTCCCGCCAGGCCCTGGGACTTCCCCTTATCCAGTCCCAGCAGCGCAGCCAGCGAGACCCACGGGCCTAGTGGTAGAGAGCGTCCTTACCTCGCGCGGGGAGAGGGGGACACCGGTTCCCTCGCCTTGCTCGGCCGCCGCGGCCTCGGGCTCTGGAGGACACTGTTGCTTTTCCCTGGGAGCCCGCTGAGTGGGAGGAGAGCGAGAAGGTCCCGCCCCCAGTCCCCGCCCCCGTCCCGTCCTGCCAGGCTAGCCAAAGACGCCCTTGTGGAACTGGAGCCCAAGGTCCCCCCACCCACCCTTTCCCATAGCAGCACCTCCCTCCAAGGCCCCCCCACCCCCCGCCTGCACAGCGCCCGCTTTGTTCCTCTCTGCAGCTGGGCTCTCCACTACCATCAACACACGCACACCCCTCCTCCCTCCTGCCCTCCCCTTCCGACTCCCCTAGACCACCCTCCACCCCTAGGCCTTAAGGCTCTTCTGAAAGGGTGTTTTCTCACTCTCTCCCCCTGCACGCTCCGTTTTTTAAAACCTTAGGTGCCTGAGTCCTCGGTAGCTCCCAGTGAACCTCATGGTCATAGAGCCTTCCAACATGGTCTCAGTATCTCCAGAAAATATCTGCTGAAGGTACCCAGGTACACCCTCTCGTGCTCACCTCCAAGCCCTGCCATGAAGAGCTGTAAATGGGGTTGATAACCCTCCACATCCAGCTTCACAGACTTTTCTGAGAGGTGGAAGACATGTTAAAGTGCCATGGAAAGTGTAAAGCACAGAAACCTGAACTGAATCAGCATCTTGCCCCCATCCATGTAGGTCCATCTGACTACCACCTGCTGACTTACAACTGGGGCGAGGCAAGCTATAGGCAGACAACTGGGCACACCATCCTAGAGCAATTTGGGTCTCTGTAGGAGTAGGGGGTTAATATGGAAGAAAAGGAGGGACTCAGGGCACCTGGGTGGCTCAGTCATTAATTGTCTGCCTTTGGCTCAGGTCATGATCTCAGGGTCCTGGGATGGGGAAGCCTGCTTCTCCCTCTCCCACTCCCCCTGCTTGTGTTCCCTCTCTTGCTGTGTCTCTGTCAAATAAATAAATAAAATCTTTAAAAATAAAGAAAGAGAGAGAAGAAAGAAACAAAGAGAGAGAGAGAGAGAGAGAGAGAGAAGGAAAGAGAGAGAAGGAGGGACTAAAAACCTAAGAGGAGTCTAGAAACTTAGCCTGGTTGAGGTCATTCTTCATCTCAACCCCCACCCCGAAATTCAGCTGACAGTGGATCCTTACCTTGCAAAGCCAGCTCTTGCCCCAGGAGACTGACTGGGGAGACCCTAGGGAGCTGACCTCAGCTAGGCTAGACCTCTTCAACCTGCCCTCAAGGGAAGCCCGAGACTCCTCCTCGCTGAATGAGGGAGGAGGCTTCTAGCTGGGGCAGAGAGCAGAAAATAATTTGCCCTCTTTGGGATGAACATATCTTGTTCTGATTCAGTGACTTCAGTTTGTGCCCTCTTTCCCTAACCCTGGAACAGCAGGAGGCTGAACTGCATTGGTCTTTGGTCACTCATTGACAGGGCCAGCATTAGCAGGGGGGCCCCCCACTGCTGGAGGCTGGGACTGACTGGAGCCAGGCAGTGGACAGGAGGGGGAGGGGAAAGACACTTTGCACTTACCAGCTGTGGCTAACAGAGGTCAAACAAGCAAGGTTCCAGCAGGCGTCGTGGGTACCAGGAAGCCTCAGAATTTGGGGGATGGGGAGGAAGCCTCTTATTCTTCCTCTCTTCATACTGTTTGAAGCTCATGAAAGTGTTTTGACTCTGGCCACCTTTCATGAGACAGATCACAACAGTAAGTTTCAGACTATTCTGGTAAAAGAAAAAGAAACAAAACCCAAACTATTGTATCCTAGATGCCAAGACCCAGCATCTGAGGGAAGGGGCTCTGATTGGGGTACCTCAGTCTTTTCACGTAACTGTTTCACAACTCCCGGATCTTCTTTACCATTTCGGTCGGGAGGAATTTCAGGGAAGGATGGAGCCTGCCACAAGGCAGCTGATGCTGAGGAAGGGGGTGAAACAGCACCCACCTTCTCTGTCCTCCCACTCAGGGACCAGCTAACCCCAACGCTCTGTGCAATGTGTCCTCCTGCTGGGTTGAGGCCCTATGTTCCCACAGTTAGAGCACTCAGGGGACCGGGGACCTACCGCCCCACCCTCCACCCCCACCCGCTGCACATCTGGAGCCCATCAAAAAACTCAGTGCTCTCTCACAATTACGCAAGAGGTCGAGCAGCTGGGAGCTCAGGAAAGGGGGAGGAAGAGAGAAGAAAGCAGAAAACAGCTTTCCAAGCATGCTTCAGACTTTCCGAAGTGGAAGCAGCGGGGAGAGGGCAAAGGCTGGGTGTGGAAGGAAGAGTGGGTTTGCAAAGGCTCTGCACTTGGCTATGAATGTCAGGAGTCTATTTCCACATCCCTCCTGCCTTCGCCTAGACCCTCTTCCCACCTCTGTCCCTCCTCTCGCACCACGCTCCCTCCAGCCCCAGGAGGCGGCAGCTGTTGCTGGTTACAGCAGGCCAACCCTGTAGAGTCACATCTTCTCAAGTTCTCCTTTCTGGCCTCTCTGGGTCCTGAAGTCAGGCAGCATTGGTGTTGATGCGGTGACAGCAATGACGCCAAGTGACTCCTCCCTGCCTCAGACTTGGGGAAAAGTTCAAACCTTTCTTCAGCAGGAGGTCTCTCCTAAAAATTGCACAATCCATGCTTAGGCCCAAAGCTGAGAGACACGGGAGCTGAGTGGGCAGTTTGGGTCATGGGGGAAGACTGTCTCATCTACATCCGTGTAGGCTCAGGACCTTCCTATGAGCTGAATAGAACAAGCACTGATTTGGGCAAAAGAATGGGAAACAAGACCCATTTCCACTTCCCTCATTGCCTTGACATTGTAATGCCTCTTTTTCAACTAGCCCGTTTGGTTAGCAACCTGATCACACCGAGTTCGATTATGGGAGCTTTTGAGAATTGGACTAAGCCCTAATTAACCATTTAGCCCCTGCCCTATGAGCAGCAAGGCAAAAAAATGTGTCTGTGGGAGGTGGGGGGGGTGAGAAGTGACCCGAGCTCCTGAAAACTTGGATTGCCTGACCTCGTGTCTGAGTGGGCAGAAGCTTAGTTTGGAAGGGTACAGTCTTCCTAAGGTCTAGCGCCACGTAAACCCCGAACTCCCGAGGGTAATACGGGAGACAGACACTTGGGGGGAGGCTTTCTAACCTTGGGTAAGAGCAACGTACAGCACGCAATTGCTGTGGAGCTTCTAGGACTTTCAAAGCTCTGTAGCGGCAAACAGATTTACCAAAGGGGGCATCGGGGGAGGGAATGGAGGGAGAGGATGGTTGCAATGAGATGTGCATAGTAAAGGGGAGTTAATTCGGAGTTTTTACTTTCTTTTGAGAGATTCCTCTGAAGCCTACAAGGCAGACCCCTCCCTATTCCTCACCCTCACTAAGACCAGCTGTGGTTGGTCTGGTCTACCTGAGGCGAAAAGATTTTGTAAGCAGATTCAGCCATTGCTTCTAGTTAGACTTTCATCTTCTTGAGGATAGGGGCTTTTTCTATTTTTCTGTCTTCCTCCAATGAGCCCGACTAGATCTGAACATTTTTAAAAAGCTACTCTGTATCAACCCTAGAAATCTCTCAGGCGCTACTCAGTGTGAACAACTTCCCATTAATTGGAGGGCAAAGCTTCCCGAGTCCCAGATGCACCGGCTGATAGATCCAGGGGTTAGAAACTACTGTGGGTAGATGAATTACAGATCTTTTTAAAAAGGAATTCCTGACCACAAGGTGTGTTCCCTACCTCCTCTGTGTGGAATTAATTCAAAGCAGGAAGTACAAACCTCCTACATTAAACAGAATGCTCAGTCAGATCTAATTATTTTGTTAGTCTCCCTCACAGGAGGCCAACAAGAAGTCCACCGGACGCGGTGGTGGGACTTAGCTACCAGTCAGGGCCGTCGCTCCGCCCTGGTAAGCTTCCCTGGGCTAAGGTTACATTGTCAGAGAGCCATGCCACACTGCAGCGACAGGGACCGGAGACTTTATTTCTCTTAAGGAAAAAAAAAAAATTCACTCTTGGCTTTCACCATGGCGATAAAAACTTCATCATTCCCACTCATTATTCACTACAGAGAGTAATTTGTCTTCCAAAAAATCTGTTGACAGTCAATAGTTCTTTTAAGTTAAATAAAAACAAAGTTAGGATGAAATCTTCCCTGAGGGAATTAGCAAAACTCCCCAAGCATCTATCCCCCCCACCACGGGATCACTTACTTCTTATCACCATTGCTCTAATGGGGAAGAGAATGCTCTGAGAGATCACCGATCATTGTTATTCTTTAACAGATGAAGCCTCATGTTTCCGACTCTACAAATATCCCTGACAAAATTAAAACCCAAAGTCCCTAAGTAGCATCAACCTCAGAAGCTCCACGGACCGGAGCACACGTGTGTACGCATGTGCGTGCTCAGAGAACACACGCAGAGGCATCATGCCTGTAATGTAGGGGAAGGCAGCGAGTACTCTCGGATAGAGATTCTTTTCTCTTAAAAAAAACATATCATTAATTTTTAAACTTAGATCCCATTACATTATCTCGAATTAGCAAGGAGACATCAGAGGATGAGACAGTCAAGAATCTAATAAACATTCATTTTATAATACTCTTTATTTGATTAAAGAATTTTCCTTCTTTGTGTACACTGGAATGTTATATTCCCTATGTATTTTACAGGGTTACAAAACATCTCTCATTTTAAATATTACCCCAAAAGTAATTTCAGAAAAAAAAAATTGTGAAACTAAACAACTTTAAAAAAATCATATGGACAAGCAACTTTCAAACAAAACTGGATTAATAAGATCTCTTGCCTACTTAACTACATGACAGATTTCTTGTCCCAGTCCCCTTCCTCAAAAAAAAACCTCATGTGGAAACCAAGCCAGAGATAAGGATTCTTCCCTGATGCAGTTAAGGGAAAGGGAAAGGCCAGAAATTTCTTTGGCAAACAATTCCATCCATGGCCATCTGTGTGTGACTGCTTTGCTTCGAGGACAGTACACTCTTTGCAGGGGAGGCCCGATGTCATCCCAAGTGGGAGTGGTCCTCTCCAGCCAGCTGGAAGTGCAGCAGGTCATCTCGTCATCTGCCTCTCCCCCCTCCTGGGGCCGCAGCCTAGCAGTAGCCCCAGCAACCCTACCGAGTGCAATACTGAGTTAGAAAGCCAACGCTGGGCTGCCTGATGCAGCCTTCTCCATTGCACAAGTAATGGATGAGAGGGGACATGAGGACACTCATCAAAGAGGGCTCAAGGGACAAAAATGAAGGACTTCAGAGACAGGAAAAGACAGGAAAGGACTGAGAACACAGAGAAGAGCCAGGAAAAAGGAGGTGGTGAATTCAAGGACATGTGAATGGATTACAAAGACCATGAGTTTTTATGTTTTAGCTGAAGTACCCAGAGTGCAGAGAACCAGAAGCTTGGGTAGCACCAGCAGCAGACAGGATTACCTGCAGATGTGAAAGCCCTCACTGGACATAACGGGGCTGTGCCATCCAAAAGCTGCTTCTCAGTGGTCTTTACTACCGGCACAAGTGGGATTCACAGTACTGTTCTAAACTAGAGGACACAACTGGAAGGAAAATAACATGCAAAGGAATGGAGGGACGAGTAGACACAGGAAAAGGACAAAGTATACCCTTATCTGTTCACTTCTACACCTCATACCCCTTAAGCAGTTCACCTATATAGTCCAAAGATCGAGGATGGATTAGTTCAACCAGTTCCCAGGAGTGCCAAACAAATACAATGCTTATATACGATGATCCTAGCACTTGACTGAGGTACAGAAAGAGAAAAACTGAAGGTAAAGGAAAGGAGTATGAAAGATTAAAATTTGCAGAGAAAAAGAGAAAAAGAAAATTTGCAGAGAAAACTTTTTAAAAATGAAGTATGAAATGTAACCATATTTAGGGATTAAAACAAAGGAGCAACAATGAGGCAAAGGAAGAGAAGCTGTTTAACTGGGGGGCTTTCTCTGGAGAGCTTGCTTTCCTGCTGGCCAGTAAAATCTGCCAAAGAAATCAGCAGCCTTTCCCTTTATGTTTGTGTCTTTCTTTGCCAAAGAACGTCTCTGTGACACTTGAACACTGAGGGTGAGTTGAGGGTCCTTGCGCGCAGAGAATCGTGCATTGTACCAGAAAAAAAGGGTCTCCAATGGCTTGTAGATTTGGAAAAAACTCTTCAGCCACAGTTGGCTTCTTCTTTATTAATTTGAAAATTTTCTTTTCTGGTTCCCTCTTCTTGGTATTACAGGATTTCATACTTATCCACTAGGAAAGTGGTCTCTGTGGAAAACCTTACGGGGCTGTTTCCATCTACCTGGGTCACTTTGGTAACCTAGGGAAACAAACAAAGAGTGAGGTAAAGCAGCAGGAGAGTGAGTCTCCACGGTGCTGACTATATTCTCTGGACAGAACAAACTCCCTTACAGCAATATTAAAAATAACGCAAAAACACTAAAAAGTTCAATTCACAATTATGGCTTACAGCATCACTCTTCCCACCAACAGGATTAACTTACTTTCTAGGCAGAAAAGACAGCCGTTTGCATGAGATGTACAGTGCTATCAAGTAAAAGATCTAGAATGAGTGGCCACTACTCAGGTCCTGCCCCAAAGGAAAGTTCACAGACATTTAATTAGGCTGATCGATTAATATTTTGACCCAAAATGCAATATTCTGACTCTTCAACTTCATTTGCCTGATTTGCTCTCCAAGTCTCACTAAGGTGCCCTATCACACTTATTTCTAGACATGGCTGGATCCTTCTATGAGATCTTGTTTTCTCTTTTTCATTGCAAATGTCTAGTTCAACGAATTACCTGTAACACTAGTGCCTGTAATGGCATCAGTACAAGCTTGAACCACTGATTATATTTTCTAATGAGGTTTTCAGAGAGCCGTACTCTTTGAATTGTCCCAAACAGGAAAATGTACCCATTTCTATCTCATGTCTTGTACTCCCAATAATCATGGGCTTATGCCAATAACTGAGAGTGGAGAGAGAAGTGCTTTTTGGAATTACCCAACACAGGAAGGAAACTGTAATCTCCTAAGTACTTATAGGAGAAATAGAGGCCATCTGGGAAGACAAGATAGTGCCACAACCAGCAAATCAACAAGTCAGAGGGGAAAATGAAAACATAAATTGGGCCCTTGTAATGCAACTTCAAAAAACAAAGAGGAGCAATGAGTTAAAAATAATGATCTAAAGAAACAGTTCACAAATATCCATCACTTTGCTTATCTAAAGGACAAGGTCTGCAACAGAACTGGCTCATGATTTTCTGTATTCATGAAACTGCAACATAAATAATCCAAATACTGTTTTGGTGTTTTTTTTTTTTAAAGATCTTTATTTATTTATTTGACAGGCAAAGATCAGAAGTAGGCAGAGAGTCAGGCAGAGGGAGAGGGGGAAGCAGGCTCCCCGCTGAGCTGGGAGCCCGATGCGGGGCATGATCCCAGGACCCTGGGATCATGACCTGAGCCGAAGGCAGAGACTTTAACCCACTGAGCCACCCAGGCGCCCCTATTATGAGTTTTTTAAAAAAGATTTTCTTTATTTATTTCAGAGAGAGTGCGCGCATGAGCGAGGAGGGGAGCAGAGGGAGGGGGAAAAGCAGACTTCATGCTGATCATGGAAACTTGATCCCAGGACCGAAATCATGACTGGAGCTGAAACCAAGAGCTGGATGCTTAACTGGCTGAGCCACCCAGGTGCCCTGAATAGTCCAAATATTATATTCATTTGTACTAGAATCATTTTTGCAGGGAAGTAATTTTACCTTACAAATAAAAAACTTTCTTGGGGACGCCTGGTAGCTCAGGTTGTTGAGTATCTGCCTTCAGCTCAAGTCATGATCTCAGGGTCCTGGGATCAAGGCCCAGATCAGGCTCCCTGCTCAGTGGGGAGTCTGCTTCTCCCTCTCCCTCTGGCCCTCACCCCCGCTCGTGCTCTTTCTCTCCCTCTCTCTCTCAAATAAACAAATAAATCTTTAAAATAAATAAACAAATAACAAAATGAAACAAAACTTTCTTTCCATCCTTGGGTTCAAACCAAGCAACATATACAAGACATTACAAAACAAAGCGCAAACAAAAATTTAAAAATTAGGGCGCCTGGGTGGCTCAGTGGGTTAAGCTGCTGCCTTCGGCTCAGGTCATGATCCCAGGTCCTGGGTTCGAGCCCCACATCGGGCTTTCTGCTCAGCAGGGAGCCTACTTCCTCCTCTCTCTCTGCCTGCCTCTCTGCTTACTTGTGATTTCTCTCTGTCAAATAAATAAATAAAATCTTTTAAAAAAAATTTTAAAAATTAAAAAATAGGGGTGCCTGGATGGCTCAGATGATGATACCAGGGTCCCAGGATCGAGCCCCACATTGGGCTCCTTACTCCACGGGGAGAGCCTGTTTCTCCTTGTGCCTGCCACTCCCCTTGCTTGTGCACTCTCTGTCAAATAAATAAATAAAATAAGAAATAAATAAATAAAATTTAAAAATAAGAGGCATTATAAAACCATGGGTTGGCTGTTTTGGTAAATAGCTTTTAAAATGCATGAGATTATTTTTTAAAAATAGGCAACTAAGATATACAAATCTTGCACAATCCATAAATACTTTTATATGTATTCATATTCAATTTCTTTACCATGTCCAATCTAGAGAAGAAAACTGAGTTAAAGCAGGAGAGGAATTTGACTAAGATCACACAATGAAATTCAATAATGGAATCCACAGGGAATACCAGCTTTTCTGATTTTTTTTTCTTTTTTTTTTTAAAGAAAAAAAAAAAAGCTCTCAGCCCAACACAGGACTTGAACACATGACCTGAGGGTCAAGAGTCACATGCTTTATGGAATGAGCCAGGCAAGCACCCAGCTTTTCTAACCTTTGATGCCATTCTATTTACCTGGCATCCGTCCTACCATGTGCTCTTGATTAAAAGGGAATACCTGTATGTTGCAGTAGTTTCTTTTAGAGATGAAGGAGACTTGAACAGGGAAGAAGTCGTTGGGCTGCCCAGCAATGCTGAACTCGAGGCTGCCACTCTTATTTTTGGCATCAATCACTGGCAGGCACCACTCCAAGGTGTTCCGTCGGCTGTCGTGTCGATACTCGCCATCAATCTCCCCAATCACTGGGGCGCCCACCCCAGATCTGTCATGAGAAACGCCTGTGTCACCTTAGCTGTTCAAAGCTGGAAGAACTCTGCCAAGGAAAATCAGCCCTGAATTTCAGTATGTTCCTCAAATTCTGCCTAATTTTTTATGGCTCTAGAAAAAAAATGAGGCTCCCTAATAACTTCAAGGACCAAACAAAGTCCTAGCACCTTGGCCAAGGATCTCACTCACTGCCTTTACAGATACAGATACATGCAACCACAGTTAACTGGCAGAGAGATCCATGGGTGGCTCCAGCTTGTGGATTAGATCCAGACCTAGCAGGGGACTAAAACTGACAAATGTGTGAAGTGGGACATGTTTTCAAAAATTCTGCACCAAGGGTTTGTTGCCTTGTCAAGAAGGAATTTTACCATACTGCAGCTCTCTTTATTGGTGACCATGGGGGGAAACAGGTTGATAGTATCAGGGCAAAAAAAAAAATACATCATTATATGGTTAATTAAAATGGAGATGAATTTGGGCCTGTGAGAAGATGTCTTCAAAAGATTTTAGAATGTTTCAAAACCTGTAGATGACGCCAGTGGGTCTGATTTACAATCCAGTAAGTGGACTTTTTACATGATAAGTGAAAACACAATCAGCCCTGCCCAGTATGTGAACATGATGAGAAAAAGAGACACACAGCTGTCCTTCATCTGCTAGAGAACCAGGGCGGTAGGATGTACTCTGCACCCTCACATGTGGCTGACAGGCAGTGTCACCCACTCCTACACATTGCAAATTTATCTTTTCATTCACCAGTGCCACTCAGTGCTTGTATTAGGGGCAGAGTAAATAAGGAAGACAAAGAGAAGAATTTAACAACATGATCAGCTCTTCCCTTTCAATTCTATGGTCCCAATTGTACATATATTTCTTCTCTCTGCTGTTCTTCCGATTCCGATCTCTCAAATTTGATCAGTTCTAGACAACAGTTCTAGACAATAGGGTAAAATGTTGTGTAAGGAAGGGTCTCTTCTGGAGACTATTGCAAAAGTAGACTAAGACACAGGAAACCACCATAACCACAATTATAGGGTAGATGGAGAGGCCTAAAAATTGTGGAATCCTAAAAATAGCCTAGTAAAATAAATCTTGACAAAACAAAACCCGCACCTGTTAGCAATGCCCAAGCCCTACATTGGTTCAAGGCAGCCATCTATTGTTCCGAAAGAATAACCAAGCTGTGAAGAATAAGATAGTTACTCCAATCAAGGACAGATTGATAACAGAGCATATTTTTTAAAATGGAAAATTATGACGAAAAAACCAGACATGGCCGTGTAAATGGCTGAATTATCAACAGTGAAACAAAATGACAAATTAATATCATTTTCTCTGCAATAATAATTAAGCAATATAACAGTAAAGACACACTAAGAATACATTTATTGGGTGTTCATAATTACACCTTGTACTTAATCGTGGGAGGGGCAGGTGCTGAGAGGTGGAAGAAAGGAGCTGGATTCACTGGTGACATAATAACAGGGCCCAGTCACTGCAAGTGCTAGTGAGATAAACTTTAGGGAAAGAGTATTTCCAGATGATCCTAGAAAGTAGGCCATTTAATAAGCACACATTAAAAACTTAACTGGAACTAAAAAAAATAATAATAAAAAAATAAAAACTTATTAGAACTAATCCTCTGGGGGATGTTGGACATTTTCATTATCTTAAAAGTGGTAACAGTTTCACAGGTGTATACATGTCAAAACTTATCAAACTGTACAACTTAAATATGTGTAGTTTACTGTATGTCAGTTATACCAATAAAACTTAGAAAATTTATGAAAACTAATGTAAATATGTGCTCCAGCAAGAATCAATAGTTCCCTTGAAAACATATTCTCATCTTTAGCTGAAAGTTTAGTGAGCCAAGTGAAAGAGAAAAAATTCAGTCGACAGATTCAATTTCTCAGTTGCAAAACAAAACCAAGACTTTTTTTTTTTTGGACTGAGAAGTGGCTCCTCCTTCTGGAAGTCTTCATTACTACAAGAACAAACACAGGCCCAACATCTGGAAACACAGCTCTACTACAATGGGCTTTGAGTTGGTTTTAAAACCAGTAGACTCCATTCCTTTTAGTGTGTACAGATCAATACACTTTGACAAATGTATGTAACCTTATAAACACCATCACAGTCAAATCGCAGAACATTTCCCTGTCCTCGAAAGTTCTCTTGTGCCCTGTTGCAGTCAACTGCCTTCCCCTCCACCTCCTGGTTTCTGCTCCAAAAGAAAAACGTTGTCCCAATGTCATAGGAGCATATGGTACTGTGGACTTTTGTAACTGCTTTCTTCTACAACTGGACATTTTAAGAAGCAGATATCTTAGAATGGAAGGCCAACTAAGTGCTGCCTCCAAAACAAGTTCCAAAAGACTATTTCTATGAACTCAGTACAGGAAAAAAAAGATTATGTAGGGGATACCACTTACGGGAGCGGGATGGTGATAATCACGTCATTCAGTTCTAAATTATCTTCTTGTAACTCATATTCTATGTTGACATCACAGCCATTTCCACTTTCGGAGGGCCAGCAATTAACTGAGAAGAAAAGCAAAGCAGGAATACTCGAATATTAGAAAAAGAGTGGAGAATGGGGCGCCTGGGTGGCAGCTGCCTTCGGCTCAGGGCATGATCCAAGGTCCTGGGATCGAGCCCCGAGTCGGTTTCCCTGCTCAGCAGGAAGCGGCTTCTCCCTCTCCCACAGCCCTTGCTTGTGTTCCCTCTTCCCTGTGTCTCTCTCTGTCAAATAGATACATACAATCTTTAAAAAAAAAGGGGGGGAGAGAAAAGTTAAAATGGCAAATGAAAGCTGACAGCTAACTGCAGGCATAAACTATTATAAAAAACTTGCAAAATTAAAGCTATTAAAAAATGAAAACTTGTGATTAAAATACACAAAATGCAGCACTGAGCCCATTTTGAAAGAAAGACATTTCGTCAACAAGAATTTGGCTACAGCAATGAAGATAAGCATGCACAAGGCCAGGCTATTTCTGTTCTCAGTGCAGACCAGCTTAGTGGGACTGACCAGAAGCACTTACTTGTCAGTGGAATAAAGGATTCTTCTGTGGTTTGTAGCCTCCATTTTAGCACTCCTACGTCACTGTTGACTGGAAATGACTTCTCTGGATTCTTCAAGCCAATCAGAGATTCTGCAGTGAAAAGTTTTTTATCTACATTTGGATGGGTCTGAAATGAAAAGTAAAAGAAAAACTTCTGAGTTCAGACATGACAAGATAGGAAACAAACTCCCTCTGGTCCTACATGGTCCATAATCTAAACATCTAAAATAGAGGACCACGG
This sequence comes from Lutra lutra, assembly GCF_902655055.1. NCBI lineage: Eukaryota > Metazoa > Chordata > Mammalia > Carnivora > Mustelidae > Lutra > Lutra lutra. Next base: position 14,733,568 of record NC_062287.1, on the reverse strand, counting down.
GGCACCGGGCTGGCTCTGTTGACAGTGGAGCACGCAGCTGCTGATCTCAGGGTTCTTATTCAAGGTCTGTACTGGGTGTAGAGATGACTTAAAAATAAAATCCTGGGGGCTCCTGGGTGGCTCAGTGGGTTAAAGCCTCTGCCTTCGGCTCGGGTCGTGATCTCAGGGTCCTGGGATTGAGCCCCGCATCGGGCTCTCTGCTCTGCAGGGAGCCTGCTTCCTCCTCTCTCTCTCTCTGCCTGCCTCTCTGCCTACTTGTGATCTCTCTGTCAAATAAGTAGATAAAATCTTTTAAAAATAAATAAATAAAATCCTGGGGTGCCTGGGTGGCTCAGTGGGTTAAAGCCTCTGTCTTCAGCTCAGGTCATGATCCCAGGGTCCTGGGATCAAGCCCCACATTGGGCTCTCTGCTCAGCAAGGAGCCTGTTCCCCTCGCCCCCCCCGCCTACCTCTCTGCCTACTTGTGATCTCTCTCTGTCAAATAAATAAATTTAAAAATCTCAAAAAAAAAAAAATCCTTAAAAAAAAATAGAGTACCTAAAAGAATGTCAATTTCTTTTGATTTAAAGAGAGATGTCCCTTCTTTAAAGACTTTTAAAAAGATTTAAGACATTTTGAAAATAGGAACTGGGGGCACCAGAGTGGCTCAGTTCATTGAGTGGTTGACTCTTGATTTCAGCTCTGTTTATGATCTTGGGGTCACGGGATCAGGCCCTGCATCGGGCTCTGTGTTTGACAGGAGTCTGCTTGAGATTCTCTCTCTCCCTGTCCCTTGTCCCCACCCCCACCCTGAACTCTCACAAGTGCACTCTCTCTATATAAAATAAATAAATAAAATAAATCTTTTAGGGGCACCTGGATGGCTCAGTTGGTTAAGCATCCGCCTTCAGCTCAGGTCATGATCCCAGGGGCCTGGGACAAAGCTCCACATTGGGCTCCCTGCTCACACGAGCCTGTTTCTCTCTCTCCTACCCTCTAACTTGTGCTATATCAAATACATAAAATCTTTAAAAAAAATAAAATAAAATAAATAATCTTTAAAAAAATAGTAATTAAAAAAAGTAACTTCAACTCTAAGGTGTTTTGTTTGTAACTGAACAAGTTAATAATTTTGTAATTTAAAAAGCTGAAGACCTGTAACCAAGCCCTTTCTAAAAATACTTCATAGGAAGCAACATCCTGGTAGGGCCAAGCAAGCCAAGTAGAAGACAACTGATCAGATGCCTGGGTCACATAGCAGTCCTGGCCTTACAGTCAGAAGGCAGGAGAGGGAAAAGCTCTGTGGAAAGTTAGTTGCAATTCTGCGCACAGCAATAAATTGTTCAACGCAGGCCAACAAGATGGACTAATCTTTTAAAAAGAAGTCAGATTAAGAGAGAAAAGGGAGGGGCGCCCAGGTGGCTCAGTCACTTAAACGTCTGCTCATGTCATGATCCTGGAGTCCCAGGATCAAGACTAGTGATGGATCCCCACTCAGTGGGGAGTCTGCTTCTCCTTCTGTCCCTCACCCCACTTGTACCCTCTCTTTCTCTCTGATAAATAAAACCTTTAAAAAAAAAAAAAGAGAGAGAGAGACAGACAGACAGAAAAGGGAAAAGAAATAACTCCTGGACAGTAGCCTATATATACTTTAAGAGCCAGCAAAGCTGTTATCAAAACTATAAAGCAGTACTTCCAAAAGGCAACTTTGTGCTGATTATGGGGGAAAAACAGACAAAAATATATTCTTCCCTGAAAATGATCTGTTTTTGTGACAAGAAATACAAGATCAGCCGTTTAAATAAAATGTGACAAAACAACTGCAATGATACAAAGAAGCTTCATACATATCCAGGCAGAAGGACATACATATTTATTTTGTAAGGATTTTTATTAACTTTTCAAAAACACCACTAGATATTGCCCTTCAGGGGCGCCTGGGTGGCTCATTTGGTTAAGCTTCTGACATCAGCTCAGGTCATGATCTCAGGGTCCTGGGACTGAGACCCAAAGCATGCTCGGCACTCAACATGGAGTTTGCTTCTCTCCATCCTCCTGTGCCCCTCCCCCTGCTCTCACACGCACTCTCAGTAAATAAATAAATCTAAAAAACTTTGCGATTTTTAAAAAACTGTATTTCAAGCAATATCCTGAACTACTTTACTCTTTGCGTAACAGTAACAAAAAAGCATCTATCTGTATCTTTCTTAAAGAGTATGAAGTCATTAATTCAATTTCAAAATGACCTTTCATTTAATTCTACTATTAAAAGTGTATTATAATACAACTGTCAGTTGCTCTCAACCCACCTGGTAACAGATATACTGCCTCAAGGTATCCACTGTATATAATAAATTAACTTCTTTCCTAGGCATCTAGAATGGCACTAGCTACCTAAATTAATTTTCTGTGTTCTGTGGTTCACATGAGAAACTCCAGTTGAAAAACACTATGCTAGGCAAATAAACTGAAGTCGTTGTTTTTTGTTTTTGTTTTAATTTTATTTAGGGGCACCCAGGTAGCTCAGTGGTTAAGCCTCCCCCTTTGCCTCAGGTCATGATCTCAGGGTCCTGGGATCGAGCTTGCATTGGGCTCTCTGCTCAGTGGGGAGCCTGCTTCCCCTCTCTGCCTGCCTCTCCTCTTGTGATTTGTCAAATAAATAAAATCTTTAAAAAAAAAAAAAGATTTTATTTACTTATTTGAGAGACAGAGAGACAGAGAGACAGCAAGAAAGAGCACAGGTGGGGGGAAGGGCAGAAGGCGAAGGGGAAGCAGACTCCCTGCTGAGCAGGGAATCTGACACAGGGCTGGATCCCAGGGCTCTGAGATCATGACCCGGGCTGAAGGCAGACACTTATTAGCCCGAGCCACCCAGGCATCCCAGACAATCCGAAGTCTTAATACTTATCCACAGCCTCTACACACCTGTAGCTGCACCCCTTTCTTATCTTCATTTTCCACATGAAGACGAATTCGGCCAAATTTATCATCTGAGATCCTAAGCATAATCATGCCATGCAATTCCATATTCTGCAATCCTCCATCCCGTCCACAAGTCAGTGTGATCTTTTCCTCAATCTTCATGTGCACACTGTAGAGAAAAAGTAATAAATTTGTTCATAAAGGCAGAAACCAGAATTCCCTTTCTCCAGGGTTTAACAGTGATTAGCCATCAACAACTTATTTTAAGGTGCTGTTGCTGTATACCCAGAATTTAAAGCATTAAACAGGGCGCCTGGGTGGCTCAGTGGTTAAAGCCTCTGCCTTCGGCTCAGGTCATGATCCCAGGGTCCTGGGATCAAGCTTCACATCGGGCTCTCTGCTCAGCGGGGAGCCTGCCTCCTCCTCCTCTCTCTCTCTGCCTGCCTCTCTGCCTACTTGTGATCTGTCAAATAAATAAAAATCTTTTAAAAAAATTAAAAAATAAAGCATTAAACCTTTTATCCCACGGAAAAGTTCCCACCTGTGCGAACAATAATAGTCATTCACTGAAGAACTGTTTACAAGAGAAGTTTGGAAACAGATGTCCGTTAATAGGGAGCTGCTAAAATACATAAAGGTATATCCACAAAAATGAATCCTAAGCAGTTGTGAAAAGAGGTTAAAAACTAAAAATGCTTTTCATTTGAAAATAATTTCAAAAACTAAAAAATTAAAATTAAATTAGGAATACATTTATACCTTTTAAAAATGCTGTTAACATTTTATCCCACTATTTGTTTTATCATTTGCATACTCTCTGCAACTACTATTTTCTTCCTGATCCACTCACAAGCAGATTATACACCTCTTGGCCATTTACCCCTGAACACTTCAGAGTACATCCTATGAGAATAAGGATATTCTCTTACGTAACCACAGCACTGTTACTAACTTCGCAAACTGACATCGATACTTTCTCTACTCAACCATCCATATGCCAGTTCTGTCAGTTGACCTAGTAATGTCCTTTAAAGTAGTACAAGATCCCAGGGCGCCTGGACAGCTCAGTCGGTCGAGCGTCCGACTCTTAATTTCGCCTCAGGTCATGATCTCAGGATCCTGGAATCGAGCCCTGCACTGGGTTCCACGTTCAGTGCAGTCTGCTTGGGATTTTCTCTCTCTCTCTCTCCCTCTGTTCCTCCCCCCACTCAAGCATGTTCAGTGTCTCTATGAGATAAATAAATGGGTAAAAGCTATAATAGGAGAAAAAAATAAAGTAGTACAAGATCCAATCTAGGATCAAGTATTATGAGATGTTACGTATTTATAGCTTCAAATAAGAATATTTTCATCTCCAAAATAAGTAAGTGAATAAAGTAATTGGGAAATGCGTCTAGTATGCTACCACTTAGGTATAAAAAAAAAAAAAAAGAAGAAGAAGAAAACATGTTTTTATTCACCTACATATAGACTATACTCTCCAAAGAATATACCAAAAAACTAGTTAATACTAGTTGCCTCCAAAAAGAGAAACTTGCCGGGATGGGTGGGAGGAAGACTTTTTGTTGTAATACTTTTTCTCCCCTTAGATTTAATTTAATTAATTTACTTAAATAGGGAGGGGGAGGAGCAGAGGCAGAGGGACCAGCAGACTACATGCTGAGCATAAGCCTGACACGGCACTCAGTCTCACGAGCCTGAGATCACAACCTGAGCCGAAATCAAGAGTTGGACAATTAACAGACTAAGCCACTCAGGGGCCCCTGTAATACTTTTTGAATCTTTTAAATTTTGAACTATATGAATGTATAACCTAATAAAAAATCAGTAAAATGAAAAGTGTTACTGCTCTGGGCAATTACTCAGTACAATCTATCCCTATTTTTTTTTTTTTTTTTTTACTAAAGCTATTTTTAACTGGGTGAACTGCAGACACTAAAAAGAATACTCTGGCATCCTACTTCATTCCAACATATAAAAGTCTTCCCAGAAACAAAGGCATGATACACAAGACCACAAAGGAGTGTATCTTTTTGTTTTGTTTTGTTTAGTGAGTAAAGCCACAGAAGTTTATTAAGTGGAAATACAGAAAAAGCTCTCAAGAGTGAGAGTCATCCCAACAGGATTGCCCCAAAGGAGTGTATCTTAAAACAACGCAGGGTTAGGGCACCTCGGTGGTTCAGTCAGCTGAGCCTCCAACTCTTGGTTTCAGCTCAGGTCATGATCTCAAGGTCGTGAGATCGAGCCCCATACTGGGCTCCACACGGACCAGCAAGTCTGCTTACAATTATGCCCCTCTGTCTCCGCCCCCTCCCCTGCTCACGCACACACAGGATCCCATTTACTTTCACAAGAGTTTGCTCCATGCTCAAGAAACATTTCATCATTTAAAAAGAGTCTCAAGCGGCACCTGGGTGGCTCAGTGGGTTAAGCCTCTGCCTTCGGCTCAGGTCATGATCCCAGGGTCCTGGGATCGAGCCCCGCATCATGATCTCTGCTCAGCAGGGAGCCTGCTTCCCTTCCTCTCTCTCTGCCTGCCTCTCTGCCTGCTTGTGATCTCTCTCTGTCAAATAAATAAATAAAAATCTTTTTAAAAAATAAATAAAAAATAAAAAGAGTCTCAAGCCCTCTCTGATACATGATGGTTTCCAACATTTTTTTATTTTTTTTAAGATTTTATTTATTTATTTGACAGACAGAGATCACAAATTGGCAGAGAGAGAGAGAGAGGAGGAAGCAGAAGCAGGCTCCCTGCTGAGCAGAGAGCCCAACTCAGGGCTCGATCCCAGGACCCTGAGATCATGACCCGAGCCGAAGGCAGAGGCTTTGACCCACTGAGCCACCCAGGCGCCCCCCAACGTCTTTTTTAAATAGTGTCAAGTCTCTGTCTCACTCAAAGCCACTAGGAGCAGCAAGGGGCTGTAGTGACTTCAGATTTGTATCCATGCAACCCTGTTCATCTCATACAGAACAGGACATACGAGATAACCTTGCACACACCTGATAAAAGTACCCTCTCAGACTCATCTCTTTTTTTTTTAAGATTTTATTTATTTATTTGAGAGAGAGACAGCCAGCACAAACAGAGCAGCAGGCAGAGGGAGAAGAAGAGGGAGAGGGAGAAGCAGGCTCCCTGGGGAGCCCGATCCCAGGACCTGGGATCACAACCTAAGCTGAAGGCAGCCGCTTAACTGACTGAGCCACCCAGGCGCCCCTCAGACTCATCTTTCACTTGACCCCAAAACTATCAGCAACAGAGAAGCCTGGGCTTCAAGTGAAGAAATCTGAGTCATGAATATGTGAACTTGGTAACTAAATATGTTATGAACCAGTCCTGACATAAGAGACAAATCAAAATATTCTAAACTCAGGATGCCTGGGTAGCTGTCAGTTAAGCATCTGCCTTCTGCTCAGGTCATGATTCCAAGGTCCTGGGATCGAGTGCTGCATCAGGCTCCTTGTTCAGCAGGGAGCCTGCTTCTCCCTCTGCCTGCCAATCCCCCTGCTTGTCCACTTGCTCTCTATCTCTGACAAATAAAATCTTAAAAAAAAAATTCTCAGGGGCACCTGGGTGGCTCAGTTGGTTAAGCAACTGCCTTCGGCTCAGGTCATGATCCCAGAGCCCTGGGATCGAGTCCCACATCGGGCTCCCAGCTCCATGGGGAGTCTGCTTCTCCTTCTGACCTCCCCTCTCATGCTCTCTCCCACTCTGTCTCTCAAAATAAACAAATTAAAAAAAATAAATAAAATAAATAAAAAAAATTCTCAGGGCACCTGGGTGGCTCAGTGGGCTAAGCCTCTGCCTTCAGCTCAGGTCATGATCTCAGGGTCCTGAGATTGAGCCCCACATCGGGCTCTCTGCTCAGCGAGGAGCCTGCTTTCCCCCCACCTCCCTACTTGTGATCTCTCTGTCCAATAAATAAACCTTTTTTTTTTAAAGATTTTACTTATTTATTTGACAGACAGAGATCACAAATAGGCAGAGAGGCAGGCAGAAAGAGAGGAGGAAGCAGGCTCCCTGCCGAGCAAAAAGGCCGACACAGGGCTCGATCCCAGGACCCTGGGATCATGACCTGAGCCGAAGGCAGAGGCTTCAACCCACTGAGCCACCCAGGCGCCCCCCCAATAAATAAATCTTAAAAAAAAAAAAAATTCTCTACTGCGTTTAAGTACTGAAAAGGCAAAAGATAATGTTAATTTGCTGTTAGAGATATTTATAAATTTTGTATTAAAGACTGGATCCCCTTAAAGTTTAATTAAAAGAAGACTTGCCAAAATACAGCACAGAGGACACCACAGCTCTAGCGCTCTAATTCAAGTACACTTTAAGAGAACAGACATACACCTGGCATAAAGACAAATTACTTTTCTTTTTTTAAGTTTTATTTTATTGTTTTTTTATCTCAAGTTTTTATTTACATAAAGTTTTATTTATTTAAGTAATCTCTACACCTAACACGGGGCTAAAACTTAAAACCCCGAGATTAAGAGTTGCGTGCTCCACCAACTAAGCCAGCCAGGCGCCCCACAAGTTACTATTAAATTTACCCAGCACACTTGGGGGACTGGGGTGCTCAGTCGGCTAAGTGTCTGACTCTTGATGTTGGCTCAGGTCATGATATCAGGGTCCTGAGATCGAGCCCCACCATGGCCCCCCATGGGGCCCTGCACTAAGTGCTGAGCCTGCTTGAGAGTCCCTCCTTCTTCCTCTGCCCTTCCCCATGCTTGTGCCCATGAACTCTCTCGCCCATAAAATCTTAAAAAACAATTTCCCTTTCCCTTTGCATTCCTCCATACACATGTCAAAAAAACAAAAACAAAAACTTAGCCAGCAGAGACTTCATGAAAGGTAAGTTCTAAATCCCACAGAAAATAAATAGCTGAGAGCCCCCCAGTCAAGGTAATGGGAGTAAAAAAAAAAAAATGCCATGTTAAATCTAGGGTATATTCTAAGTCTTTTAAATCAGGAAAAATTAAAAGATACACAAAAAATTTGTATTGCACTGAAATAAACATTTTTACACATTATGTGGTATGTTCTTATTGAAAGAGCTCCTGCTTACCTTTCCATATTAATGGGTGGAGCGTGCACTTTGGTGGCTTCAGAAGTGCGCTTGCCCATATTGGAGGACATGACAGTTTCACCTTCAGATTTCAATTTGTCCACAAAATTATCTACTTCCTTCCCTTTGGCTCCAAGTTTCAAAGCCTTGCTGGGGCCTGAAGGCCTAGGTGAAATAAGAAGAAATAACAAAATAAGAAAAACATCACAACTAACAAACATTAATTAATAACCCCCTAGCATTCAAGGTTTCCCTGAAACTGTTCTTTAAGACAAAAGTGAAGATATCAAAGGAAAAACTCAAGCATCCTAGGGTTTAGTGGAACATTAGACTATTCCCTGCCCAAACTGGCAGCTGAGTCACTATTAATACGTAAGCTTCAGGTGCCTGGGTGGCTCAGTCAGTTAAGCGTCTGCTTTCAGCTCAGGTCATAATCCCAGGGGCCTGGGACTGAGTCCCACACTGGGCTCCCTGCTCAGTGGGAAGCTTGCATCTCCCTCTCCCCTCTGCTCATTCTCCCTCTTTTTCTCTCTCTCCTTCTCTAATAAATAAAATAATACATAAGCTTCAAAGACCTAAAGACCAAAGGTACATTTATAAAAGCATGCATGATTGGATGAAAACTTTGTACTTTCCATCCTGATAAATATACCCGTGCATTAAAAAACTCTTACATATACTTCCAGGTAGTTGACAGATTCTCCCAGAAATCTATTCACACCAAGATTAAAAAATCCATTTTCTATAAACAATTAAATATCCCCTCTTCTCCCAAAATATATAAGCCAACTCTCATGGTATAATCCATAAAAGAAACCTCTTTTACACAAAAAATCCCCCACCACATTCAGATTTCTCCCTTATCCCGTTATTATGTAGCCAAATTTAATATTACATCTTACATCAAGTCACTCATTATTTTCAACTTGCCCAGAAATCAGGTATCACTCCAAAAGAGACACATACAGCCTTCATCTGCCTGTCTAGGGTTGCCAGTGATACACTGAATTATACCTGGCTGGTGCAGGTGCCACTTTCGGTTTATCGGTTTCAATGATGGTCTCTGTGATCATGGCAGCTGTGCTGCCTCCAGATACTGCAGAGCTTCCAAATCCTCCAAATCCTGGTGCTTTTTTGCCCTGTCTCTCTGCATCTCTTCGGGCCTGTTGTAATTCTTTCGCTTTACGCCGCATCTCAGCCTTGGCTTCACGTTCTTGGGTCTACAAAAAGAGACATCCGTGGACGTAGCTTTGAGTACAGTCTGGACCAGCAAATGAGAACAGGAAAACAGTAAAGCCTAAAAGAAAGACACACAAACAAGAAGTCCCAAAGAAGACCCTATGTATTTACCTCTCTAACCGCTCTGAACACCTTTTCCTCATGAGAATCCATTTCCGTGAAGGTTCTGATCTGTGCCAGGTTAACATTCTCCCGGTATCCCAGGGCAACAATTTCATCAAAAGCAAAAATTAAATCAAAACAGTGCTCTGATATCTCATTCTCCTCTAAGGCTCGGCAGTACTCCGGGATCTAATTGTGGGCAGTGACGGAAAAGAAACATTTAAGACTTAGTAGCCTTTATGTTTCCTAAGTCTTAACCTTTAAAATACAAAAATTTTGAATAAAATAAAATACACAAATTTCAAAGAACCCAAATAGCAAGTTAGCACGACTTTGGCAGAGAGAGAGAGAGAGAGAGAGAGAGAGAGAGAGAGAGAGTGTGTGTGTGTGTGTGTGTGTGTGTGTTGTGTCTGTACCAATAAGGCTTACCTAATGAATATTATCTAAAAATACGGACAAACAAGTGTCAGAACCACAAAAACAGACTGAAGCAACAGCTTAAGAAATGAAAGGTCAGTTCACACATTCTCTTTTGGGGTACCCTAGCCTAGGAGGACACACAGTGTCTGCTGAACGAATAAACAGCTGTAACAATAAACTGTTGGGGCGGGAAGCATACAGCAGGCAAACTGGTAAGCATCAGCCACTTGGGGAAAAAGGAGTTTCACAGTGAAAATTTAAAGCAGAAAACTATGACCCACGATTACAAAAAGACTCTTACCACTCTTGAGAAAAGCCTTAGGGTCTCCAGATCTTCTAAGATGTTACTGTTTTTGGTAGTGATCAGCACCATGTACAGCTTCTCCATAGGCTGGTAGACATATCTTACACTCTCTGTTTCAACAAACGTATGTTGTTTTCCAGTGTTCATGAGCTTTGGAAAAGCTGCTAATAAGCCCTCAATCCGGGTTCGGGTCATCTCCACAAACTGTCGAGAAACAATAGCCTTTCCTGCTTTTGTGCAGACCGCAGCTGCCAACAGCACCTGCCAGAAACATATGTCTAAGTAAGTACTAATTATTTCTTCACATCTGTTCTCTTTTAGCACCCTCAGATCTTCCAAAGAATGACACACGCAGTTACTTAGTGATATGACTACTAGAATGCTGACTTCCAAACTCTCCTTCATTGCTCTTTTAATTCTAGTACATAATTCATAAAATAAAACTACAGTGAAGCAAAATGGAACTATCAGTCCTATTTTTCAATAACTTACCTTAAGAAAAACTTAGTTTAAAAAAAAAAAAAAACTTTTGCCAAGTCTACAAATACATTTGTTAACAGATTTCCAATGACTCAGAAATGGGTTGCTTTCTGCTTTGGCAGACCCATAAAGAATAGTTCAAACTTTTTCTTGGAACAGAAGTCTCCACAGCAAAAAAAGAGGTCTGACCAGACAGATTAAAGGTTCATATATAAGCCCCTGATCTTTCCTTTTTTTTTCTCTAGAACATGAAACTAATTTAGCATGTCCAAATTTATCTTTTGTTCTTTAATAAACCCCATCCCACTATCTTACTTCTACATATGTAAACAATCTATAAAATAAAAAAACTAAGTGACTCAATGTTTCACACAGGTTTTGACACCGGTCAAGGATAAAGATGAACTGCCTTTTTTATGGCACTCATTTAACAAAACCAAGCACCAGGGGAGCCTGGGCAGCTCAGTCGGTTAAGTGTCTGTCATTGGCTCAGATCATGATCCCAGGGTTCTGTGACGGAGCCCTGCATCAGGATCCCTGCTCAACAGGAAGCCTGCCTCTCCCTCTGCCACTTCCCCTGCTTGTGCGCTCCTGCTCTCTCTTCTCAAATAAAGAAATAAAATCTTAAAAAAAAAAAAAAAAAGAAGCACCAAAGGAAGAACAAGAGACCTCAAATGTCATTAGCAAGGGAGTAAGGAAATTAAGGACAGTGTTATCGTCCCTGCAGTATAGGATCCCAAGAATTCACAAATACAAGTAACATTTTGGAAGCCTCAATGCTACAATACAACCTCTGAAATATCAACATCCCACTGGCCAGGCTTCTCAGCTATGCAGAAACCTGTCCTCTACAGGTGAACAACTGGAAGAAAAAACAAGTTAGTCAATTCAAATATTCTTACAGTCTAAGTACATCAAAATAGTTCTATAATAATAATAGGAGAACACAATGTCCTTATCCATCAAGAATAGGTAACCAGGTATTTGGGAGATAACTACCATCATATTTCTTTCCAAGCAGCCATGTAAGAACAATTTATACCGGGCCACCTGGGTGGCTCAGTGGGTTCAGCCTCTACCTTCGGCTCCGGTTATGATCCCAGGGTCCTGGGATCGAACCCCACATCGGGCTCTCTGCTCAGCAGGGAGTCTGTTCCCCCTCCACCGCCCCGCCTCTCTCTCTGCCTACCTCTCTGCCTACTTGTGATCTCTGTCAAATAAATCTAAAAAAAAAAAAAAAAAAAAAAAAAAAAATTTATACTGGAAAAGTGATCTGTATCTTGTACAAATAATTTCCCTCTATCAAATGGATTTTTATTTTTGCTACTATCAACTCTACACAGAAACTTAATTATCCCAGCTTAAAATTACTTTTATGCTGCACAGAATTAAAAAGTTTTTAGCTGTTCCCATAAGCAGCCTGAGGTGATCTCTGAAAATGGTTCACTACTCACTCGACCCAGACAACCCTAAAAATCATGGAAATCAATAGGTTCACATCTTTGTGTTCACTTTAAGAACACATGTGAAACCTTCCAAGCCATCAAGGGTATGTGTATCTGAAAGCCACAAAGTACCTGAAGGAAGTCACTTTACAGAAGCAATGTGTGCCATCCCGTCACTGTATTGGTGGAGTTGGTAGATGTGCCCAAGCCAAACAGTGGAGCCGAACACAAGGTTGGTGGCCCAAAGAGTGCTGAATTTTTACTGCAAATGCTAAAATTGCAGAGTATTACTGAACTTAAGGGTTTAGACACAGATTCTCTGGTCACTGAGCACATCCAATGGAACAAAGCCCCCAAGATGCAGCAAGAACTTGGAGAGCCCATGGTCGGATTTACCCAGACATGCGTTCACTCTGCCCCACTGAGATGATCCTTACTGAAAAACAGGAGACTGGGGCGCCTGGGTGGTTCAGTGGGTTAAAGCCTCTGCCTTCGGCTCGGGTCATGATCCCGGGATCCTGGGATTAAGCCCCGAATTGGGCTCTCTGCTCAGCAGGGAGCCTGCTTCCTCCTCTCTCTCTGCCTGCCTCTCTGCCTACTTGTCATCTCTGTCAAATAAATAAATAAAATCTTTAAAAAAAAAAAAAAAGAAAGAAAGAAAGAAAGAAAAACAGGAGGCTGTTCCTAAACCAGAAGAGGAGGCTGCACAGAAGAAAAAAATACCCCAGAAGAAAATGAAGAAACAAAGACTTATGGCCTGGGAGTAAATTCTGCACAAAATAAATACAAATAAAACCAAAAGCAGGGAGAAGAAGAATTGAAAGTAAGGGAAAAGTTTTTAAAATTGTCCTAAATCGGGGGGACTGGGTGGCTCAGTTAAGCGTCTGCCTTCGACTTGGGTCATGGTCCCAGGGTCCTGGGATCGAGTCCCAATTTGGGCTCCCGGCTCAGAAGGGAGTCTGCTTCTCCCTCTGCCTCTGCCTGCCACTCCCCTTGCTTGTGCTCTCTCTCTGTCAAATAAATACATTTTTTTTAAAGTCCTAGATCATAAATACTCTTAGGAAGAATCTTGTTTTATAAATCAGTTACTTTTTATTTTATTTAATTAATTTATTTATTTTAAAATCAGTTACTTTTTAAAAGAGCAAGGGCGCCTGCGTGGCTCAGCCAGTTCAGCAGCTGCCTTCGGCTCAGGTCATAATCCCAGGGTCCTGGGATCCTGGCTCCCAGCTCAGCATACAGCCTGCTTCTCCCTCTCCCTCTGCCTGCTGCTCTGCCTACTTGTGCTCTCTCTGTCAAATAAATAAATTAAATTAAAATTAAAATAAATTAAAAGAGCAGAAAATGTTTTAGGCCTTTAGAGAGGTACAGAGTATAAAAATTATCAGTTGATTACTTTAAGAATGGCAAATAAGCTAGTTTAGAAGTCCAAAACCAGTCACTTTCCCCCAGATATTTATATTTATTTAAAATAAATAGTTTTGTACTCAAGAAATGTAGTTTTCGGGGCACCTGGGTGGCTCAGTCGTTAAGCGTCTGCCTTCGGCTCAGGTCATGATCCCGGGGTTCTGGGATCGAGCCCCGCATCGGGCTCCCGGCTTGGTGGGAAGCCTGCTTCTCCCTCTCTCACTCCCCCTGCTTGTGTTCCCTCTCTCGCTGTGTCTCTCTGTCAAATAAATAAATATTAAAAAAAAAAAAAAAGAAATGTAGTTTTCCCATCACTAACCAGTTGGGAGGTTTTTGCCATCACCTTTGTATGAGGAAAGAGGATATACTGAGTACAGTAAAGGATACCAGAGAAAGAATAAAAATGCAAAATGGTTATAACACATATTTCTCAAAAGAAATCCTCCATTCTATGTCTTTAACTTTATTTTTATTTTGGGTATAGATTTTTATTTTTTAATTTGGTTTTATTAAGATATAAATGACATATAAAATCATAAGATATTTAAAGTTTACATTGTGGCAATTCCCTGTCTTTAACTTTATATATACATATTTTTTAAAAGATTTTATTTATTTATTTGACAGACAGAGGTCACAAGTAGGCAGAGAGGCAGGAAGAAAGAGAGAAGGGAAGCAGACTCCCAGCCGATCAGAGAGCCTGACACGGGGCTCGATCCCAGGACTCTGGGATCATGACCTGAGCCAAAGGCAGAGGCATTAACCCACTCAGCCACCCAGGCGCCCCAAACTTTGTATTTTGTTTTTAAAGATTTTATTTATTTGACAGACACAACAAGAGAGGGAAAGCAAGCAGGGGGAGTGGGAAAGGGAGAAGCAGGCTTCCCGATGACCAGGGACCCCCCCACCTCTCCAAAATGTGGGGCTTGATCCCAGGACCCTGGGATCATAATCTGAGCCAAAGGCAGATGCTCAACTGAATCAACCAGGCGCCCCGTCTTTAACTTTAAATTAGCAATACGAAATAAATATTTCTTCAGATAAGGGGAGGGGTAATTTTTAGTACACAAATAATGGTAATATTTTAATCACTAAGGAGATGAAACTGACCTAAAACCAGGCCAAGTTATTTGTTCAGAAGGCTAAAACCAAATGTACTCAAGGAAATTCAATTTCACATTAATTTTTATAGGAGGTTCATGTTTCAACCATCTACATATTTCTGGCAAAAAAAAAAAAAAAATTCTTTTAAATAAAAATCCCATCACTGTTTCAGCTTATACCTGACAAGCAGGTAAGTCTCTGTGCTAGTCAATGAAGACTTACATGCCACATATGTCCAAAGAAGGTAAGAATTTTGCTCCAAAATTATCCCTGAGAAAATAGCTGTACTGCATAAAGACTTGTTCATAGCAGCATTATTCATAATAATGAAAATAAGCTAAAAAGTGAAAACCCAAGTCTATTGAATGATGAATGAATAAGCAAAATGTGGTTTATCCATACAATGGCATATTATTCAATCATAAAAATAAATCAACATGGATGAACTTTGAAAATATTGTGCTAAATGAAAGAAACTAGACCACATCTTACATGGTTCCATTTATATGAAATATCCAGAATAGCAAATCCAGAGAAGAAAGTAGATTGATTAGTGGTTGCCAGAGGCTGGGAAAGGGAAATGAGTGGCTGCTAATGAGTATGGAGTTTCTCTTTGGGGTTATGAAAATGTTTTAAGTTTAGATAGTGGTGATGGTTGTACAACTTTGTGAATATACTAAAACATCTATTGAACCATAGAATTTAAAAGGCTAAATTTTATGGTATGTAAATTATAGCTCAATTAAAAACAAAAAGGAGGGCAGGGGCGACTGGCTGGCTCAGTCAGTAGAGCTTGTGACTCCTGGTCACAAGATTGGGGCACACAGGTGGCTCAGGTGGTGAAGTGTCGGTCTTTGGCTCAGGTAATGATCTTAGGGATCCTGGGATCCAGTCCCGTGTTGGGCTTCCTGCCCAGTGGGGAGTCTACTTCTCCCTTTCCCTCTGCCCCTCCCATAAAAAAAGAATTATGCTTTGATTAACTGGGGGATCTGAGTGTGTAAAGATGAAGAAACACTGGGGTTTTAGTAGGACCTAAGCTGGAAAACTAAGATTTTGAGTCATTCCATTACACAGGTACAAGCAAAATAAGGCTCCCAAAGTAGGATCAAAGTGCCCACTTTAAGTATGGCTCTAAGCCTGGAAATACCCAAGATACCACGATCAGAGAGACAACAAAGCTGATACAGGTTTCTATGCACTATGTTATTCATGTCACCTCTGGAACATAAGGTCACCTCTAAACAAGGTAAATTTAACCTATTCTAAGTTAATATTCATTTCCTTAAATGCCTTGAAATAATAAAGCTTCCCTTCACATCAGGGTTTACCAATGTTTAACAATTATTAAAATCCAGTATACACTAAAAGGTAAGTTAATTTTTCCAACTGTAATTTGATCTGATTTTCTCTGGGGAAGAGTAAGTATGATTCTCTATAAAATTGTTTTAATTTTTTTTCATTTTTGGAAAAGAACATTTAGACCTAACAGGACCCTTCAAGAGCCCTTGATTGTTTTTATAGATGTAGATACTGAAGGCCCAAAAGTTAGATGATCTCTCCAAGACTGTTTAGTTTAAAAAAAAAAAAAAAAAAAAAAAAAAACATTAAGTTGAGCTTTGTCAGACAAATTTTCTTTTTTTTTTTTTTTTAAGATTTTATTTATTTATTTGACAGAGAGAGATCACAAGTAGACAGAGAGGCAGGCAGAGAGAGAGAGGGAAGCAGGCCTCTTGCTGAGCAGAGAGCCCGATGGGGGACTCGATCCCAGGACCCTGAGATCATGACCTGAGCCGAAGGCAGCGGCTTAACCCACTGAGCCACCCAGGCGCCCCAAATTTTCTTTTAATAATACTTAAACAGTTTGAATATATCATAATTTATGTTTGGATTAAATAACAACTCTCTACTACCCAGATTTAACTACACAAATCAGAAAGTTCTTTGAGTAAAGAAACCTAAGGGGCAACTGGGTGGCTCAGTGGGTTAAAGCCTCTGCGTTCCACTCAGGTCATGATCCCAGGGTTCTGGGATCAAGCCCCGTGGTAGGCTCTCTGCTCGGCTGGGAGCCTGCTTCCCCTCTCTATCACTTCCTGCCTCTCTGCCTACTTGTGATCTCTGTCTGTCAAATAAATAAATATAAAATCTTTAAAAAAAAAAAAAAAAAAAAAGAAAAGAAACCTAAAGAATTAGGTTTCTGTTCTTCTATCACTGTGTATTGCATAAGTCACTTAACTGCTTCCCCAAAATAGAGATTAGTTCATATGAAATCTAAAGTGATTTCCCATCTTTATGATTTTACAAGTTAAGCATCTGAAAACTTTACAGCAACTAAAAATGTACAATACCTCCACTTTACACCCACTGCTCCAGTGGCAACTACTTCGGAACAGTATTTTACATCAATACTAAGCTGCTAAAAGGCAAGTACCTCCTCCAAACAAATCATGAGTGTGCACAGTAGGTGTGTGAGACGAGCTGCTGTACCATTCCTTCATCTTCACTAGTGACAGATATCCGAAAATAACAGGTAGTAATTCAGCATAAACATGCATTATTCTCTAAAGAAAAAAAGCCAAAGAGTTCCTCGAAGCTCTAAATACGTTCATATTTCTCACTTTCAGATTTAGGCAGTCACTTTCTCCTTTGTAATTCACTGTAATGAGGATATATATATATATAAATATTGTCATATATATGTATATTCATATATATATGACTCATGATCATATTAAGGGTAGTTTCTACAAGTGTCATAGAGGACCATTTTTTCTTTCCTGTTTGCATGAGAGAAGCAGAGGGAAAATTACAATAAAGTCTAGATCACATACAAAACCTAAAACTTGGAAAGTTACTCAGTGAGAGTTTTAAGCTCATCACAAGTTTCTTGTAGAGAAAAAAAAATAAAAGGACACTATTCTCAGTTTCTGCAGTAAACTCTCTATTTGGAGAATAAGTAGATGGCAAATCAACAGAAACTCAAGAAAATCATTTTCATTCTTTCCTGTTCTCTCAAAAAGAGACAACAATAAAAAAGATACATAAAGAAAACAAAAAGCTGTGCAGCTGCTGTATTATATACAAAAGAAAATAAAAGCAATAATAACCCCCTAATTGGGGACTGCTATTACCGTGTAGGATTTCAGTTTCTCCCTCAGTATGTACAGATCACCCACACAAACCCAAATCTAGCTTTCTAATAACTAACGACTTTTGGAACTGAATACTATTATTTATATTGAATGTGTCCACTCTAGTTCATTCACTGCTCTACTGAGTGAATAAGAACAGCATTCTGTAGGTAAGCAAAGATCTTACAGACTGTTGCTACCATGAGACTTCATGTCATTTATTCAAATTTAAATTTATGGGGGCGCCTGGGTGGCTCAGTTGGGTAAGCATCCAACTCTTAATTTCAGCTAAGATAAGATCTTAGGCTAAAGCCAAAGGTAATTTATTTTTCAAAAATCAACATTTATTACATCTGGCTAAATTTTTTTTTTTTTAAGATTTATGTATTTGAGGGACACCTGGGTGGCTCAGTGGGTTAAAGCCTCTGCCTTCAGCTCAGGTCGTGATCCCAGGGTCCTGGGATCGAGCCCTACATCGGACTCTCTGCTCCATGGGGAGCCTGCTTCCTCCTCTCTCTCTCTGCCTTCCTCTCTGCCTACTTGTGATCTCTGTCTGTCAAATAAATAAATAAAATCTTAAAAAAAAAAAAAAAGATTTATGTATTTGCAAGAGAGAGAGCACAAGCAGTAGGGAGCAAGAGGAAGAGGGAGAGAGAGTCCCAAGCTGACTCCACAATGAGCACAGAGCCTGACTTAGGGCTCAATCGCAGGACACCAAGATCATGACCCAAGCAGAAACCAAGGGCTGGACTCAACCAACCGCACCACCTAGGCTCCCCCACTTGAAACTTATGCTACCACTGTGTATCAACTTTACAAATCTGAAATAAGGACATGATATAGCTACAAAACAAAAACCCACACACAACATTTATGTATTTATATGTGCAAATTACTCTGAAATGCATTTAAAAAAAGAGAGAGAGAGAGAGAGAGAGGCTTGGCTGGCTAGATGATTAAATGAGTGATGGAACAACCACAGTGAAATGTTACAGAATCTCGCTACTCCTCATATGGGTGTTCACTGTGAAGTTGTTTCAACTTTTCTAGATGTTTGAAAAATTTAGCGTGCCTGGGTGGCTCAGTCTAAGCGTCTGCCTTCAGTTCAGATCATGATCCTAGGGTCCTGGGATCAAGACCCGCAACTGGCCCCTGCTCAGCAGGAAGCCTGCTTTTCTCTCTCACCCCCCCCCCCCAGCTTGTGTTCCTGCTCTTGCTATCTCTCTGTCAAATAAATGTTAAAAATCTTTTTTAAAAAATTAAAATTTATAATACAATGTTGAGGAAAAATCAACTTTCAGAAGTTTTATTTTATTATTATTCTTTTTCTAGGTAGGTTCCACACCCCAATGTGGGGCTTGAATTCACCACCCGAGACCGAGTCGTATGCTCTACCGACTGAGCTATCCAGGCACCCCAACTTTCAGAAGTTTTCACACAACTTTTAGATCCAAGAAATCTTACAAAATGTCACCCTATTTGGACAATTCCACTGTCCAGGGATCTCTCTGTAAAGGAATAAGACCCAAAAACATTACACAGAAATAATACTTAGTAACTTTTAAGACTCAACAGAACAGAATGTACTAAGTTTTTCTCTAGAATACACCAATCTGGGTATCTGGGTCAAGTCCCATATATTTCTTAAAAATGCATATTTATACATGACACAACTGTATGTATATGCACAGATATCCAAATGACATGCAAAACATATTTTATGTTTATCACTTAACAACTAGGGCTTTACCATCTTTCAGTTATCAATGAATTAAAAATATTAAGTTTAAGAACTTTTCAACAAACAAGATTTTTGTAAAGATTATATCTGCTTTATATAATACAAGGGTTTAATTTTGCTATTAAAATTATAATATCCTCCAAAATGTACTACAAATACAACCAGGATGTAAACAGAAAAGGAATTAAAAAATCACCATCCAAATACTGAGACTCCTAGTGGAAATGAACAAAGGAGTTTTTGGAAAGTTTATGTCCAACAGTAAAGTTTTATGAAGCAAACAGTCTAGATGCAATTTATTTGCCTGAAGCTGAAAACAAAAACCTTTCAGTGGTTGAAAGACCAAGTTGAAAGACCACCATCCCATCTAGAAAGGTTGTCAGCTGGGGCGCATGGGTGGCTCAGTGGGTTAAGGTCATGATCTCAGGGTCCCGGGATCCAGCCCTGCACCGGGCTCTCTGTTTGGCGGGGAGCCTGCTTCCCCCTCTCTTTCTGCCTGCCTCTCTGCCTACTTGTGATCTCTGTCAAATAAATAAAATCTTTAAAAAGAAAAAAAAAAGGGGGGGGGGTGTCAGCAGAACTTAATATGACCGGCACCAAATTACACGTCATCTCAAGTATGTAGGAAGATGCTTTAAATCAACTATTAATCTATTAACTAGAAAATAAGAAAATCCTTCAAAAGACTGAAAGGCATAAAGTACACTAAAAAAATAAATTACTGGCTCATTTGAAACCAAAGAATTTCTCCTACTTCATAGATACCCGCAAATGTGATAAAGCAAGATTTCGTGGAGTCACCACTGTATTTTGTCGGTCCCATCCTCACACACATTAATTTTTCCCCCTCTACCCCAGATGAGAACACAAAGATCACGCATCTGAGGGCAAGTAACAGGTCCCTCGGTATAATCCCTTCTTACTCCTCCTCCTCCTCTCTGAGACTTCTGATAAGGATATGCCAACAACACATCTAACTTCACCAGAACCCTAAGTTCCCTGAAAACAGAAAGCCCGTGCTCTCTAGGACTCGCTCACCTTTTCCCAACGCTCCATACACCGCAGATACTAACACTGACAAACGGACACACCTAAGTTCTGTAGTAGTGGAAGGTTTCAGGGACACCTGGGTCCTACAGATTCGTGTTAGAAGTTACTCCTTCCTGTTCTACGCCTCCTTTCGAACTTTCCTCTATTTCCCCCTTCCGAGCAAACAAAAGAAGCCCTGAACACCAATGGATTTGGATTTCGAGTATCCCGGGCCTACCAAACACCGGGGATGAGAGGAGAGCGGGTTCCCTAAGACAGGGAGCCCCCCCACCCCCACAAGAGAAGCCCAATCGGCCGAGCCCGGCGCCCATAAAACCCGCTGGACACTAGCGTCGAGGTGCGAGGTCTGCAGCGCGAGGGTCCAAGCCACACCACCAAGAGGTTCTCGAACAGGAAACACCCCGGGCTCAGCAGAGGAGGGTGCCCAGTTGGGGGCGGGGGAAGGGGTGTGGGAGCAACGGGAGAGGGACTGCAGGCAGGTCCCTCGGATCTCCCGGGAGGTCGGACACAGGGCGGGGAAGGCCACACTGCTTGCGGATCCCTGAGGGAAGCGCCCGGCTCCAGGCCCTCGGGGCGGGACTCCTCGTCTCCAGCACCAGGCCGTCCCGCAGGCAGAGCGGCCGACCGAAGCCAGATCCTCGGAATTCGGCCTGGCTCGGGTCTTACCATGGTGAGGACGGTGGGGGGTTCACCCGCGCTTCCCGCTCCACTGGGGCTGGGGTCAGGGGAAGGGGAGCACCGGCCGCTCCAGACCTGCTGCCCCCCTGTCAAGAGCCGCTACCGCTTTGCCTTTTGCCAAGATGGCGGCCTCGAGCCACGTCTCCAACCGGAAATGGCGCGGGTCAAAGGGCGGAAGGCGGGACTCCGTGGGGTGGGGAATGTGTCGGTACCCGGCTGCTGGGCAGGTTTTGCCGAGGAGGTATGGGGGCTCGCTCTATAGCGGTGGGACCTCATGTTGCTGTCCTTTCACTGTCTGTAATCACCTTCGTTTAATTAGTGACACCTCTTACAGTTTATAAAGCTCTCATAGCCACTATATCACTTAATCTACAAACAAACTGATGTGCCTAAGGGACTAGTATCCAGAATATATAAAGAACTCTTAGAACTCAACAATAAAAAGATAAGGTAATTTTAGGGTGACTGGGTGGCTCAGTGGGTTAAGCGGTTAAGCCTCTGACTCTGGCTAAGGCCATAATGAAAGCCCACTGTGGGGCTTCCCACTGAGCAGGATGTCTGCTTGTCTCTCTCTGCCCTTTCCCTACTCGTTATCTCTCTCAAATAAATAAGTAAAATCTTTAATAAAAAAAAAAAAAAGCTAATTTGAAAATGGGCAAAATAGGAATGTCTGGCTGGCTGGCTGAGTCTGTAGAGTATGTGACTCTTGATTTTATGGTCCTAAGTACAAGCCCCATGCTGGTTGTACACATTGCATACGTACATACACATATTAAATAAATAAATGAATAAATGGGCAAAATAAACGTGTCTCCAAAGAAAGTATACAAATAACCAAAAAGCACATGAAAAGATGCTCAACATCCTTAGTTCTTTGGGAAATGCAAATCAAAACCACAGTGAGATACCACTTCACACCCAATAGGATGGCTATAATAATAAGTGTTGGTGAGAATTTGGAGAAATTAAAACCCTCTCACAATGCTGGTGGAAATGTAAAATAGTGCAGATGTTTGGAAAAACAGTTGGGCAGTTTTTCAAAAATTAAACATAGAGTTTCCATATGACCTATCAATTTCACTCCTTGGAATATATCCAAGAGAATTAAAAACATATGTTTATACAGGGGCGCCTGGCTGACTCAGTCAGAAGAGTATGTGACTCAGGTGGTGAGTTTGAGCCCATGCTGCATGTAGAGATGACTTATAAATAAACTTTTAAAAAACATATGTTCATACAAAATTTTTACAATGATGTTCCTAGAAACATTATTCATAATAGCCAAAAAAGTGAAAACAATGCAAATGTCCATCAATAGATGAATGGAAGACAAAATGTGGTATATCTGTACAGTGGAGTATCAGTCATAAAAAGATACTGATACATGATACAACATGGATTGTCCTTGAAAATAGTATGTTAAGTGAAGGAAGGCAGTCATGAAAGACCATATCTTATATGGGAGGACTTGCTCTGAAACTGTTCATTTCATTTATGTCAACTGTCCACAGTAGGCAAATCCATAAGATAGGAAATAGAGCTTCAAGGCACTAGGAGAGGGAAGGAATGGGGAGTAAGATTTGTTTTTTGGAGTGAAGAAAATGTTCTGCAATTAGAGGTGAGGGTTGCACAACTTTGTGACTATACTAAAAACCACAGATTATACACTTTAAAAGAGTGAATTTTTATGGTTTATATCTTTTTTTAAAAGATTTTTAGGGTGTCTGGGTGGCTCAGTCGTTAAGTGTCTGCCTTCGACTTGGGTCATGATCCCAGAGTCCCGGAATTGAGCCACATCGGGCTCCCTGCTCTGTGGGAAGCCTGCTTCTCTCTCTCCCACTCTCCCTGCTTGTGTTCCCTCTCTTGCTGGTCTCTCTCTATCAAATATATAAAATCTTTAAAATAAAATTAAATTAAAAATAAAGATTTTATTTTTAAATAAACGTAGGGTTTGAACTCACAACCCGGAGATCAAGAGTCATATGCTCTACCAACAGAGCCAGGTAGGTGCTCCCAGACTGAGCCAGGAAGGTGCTCCTAAATTCTATACCTTAAAAAAGGATATTTTATAGATGAAGAAGGTGATGACAAGTTTAAGAAATTTACACAGGGGTGCCTGAGTGGCTCAGTCAGTTAAGTGTCCTCCTTCAGCTCAGATCATAATCCCAGGGTCCTGGATTTGAGCCCTGCATTGGGCTCCCTGATCACTGGGGAGTCTGCTTCTCCCTCTCCCTCTGTCCAGCTCACACTCTCTCTCTTGCCCTCTCTCAAATAAATAAATAAAATCTTTATTTTTTTTAAAGATTTTATTTATTTTTTTTGACAGAGATCACAAGTAGGCAGAGAGGCAATTGGTGGGGGGAAGCAGGCTCCCTGCCCAGCAGAGAGCCAGAATGGGGGCTCGATCCCAGGACCCTGGGATCATGACTTGAGCCGAAGGCAGAGGCTTTAACCCACTGAGCCACCCAGGCTCCCCATTAATAAAATCTTTAAAGAAAAGAAATTTACACAAAGTTCTAAGCCAGTTTATAATGGAAATAAAACTCAGATCCAGTTTTCTGATTCTGTTGGCAATTCTCCAAAGCCAAAAGTCAGACTTTGAGTAGACCTGTTCTTTCGGACATCCTATATCATTTCATCCCGTACCATTGGCTCGGCTCTACAGCACGCATCCACTGCTGAAATGGATAAACAGCATTCTTTTATTGAGTGTTTTTTTTTTTTAAGATTTTATTTATTTGACAGATGGAGACCACAAGTAGGTGGAGAAGCAGGCAGAGAGAGAGGAGGAAGCAGGCTCCCTGCTGAACAGAGAGCCTGATGTGGGGCTCCATCCCAGGACCCTGAGATCATGCCCTGAGCCGAAGGCAGAGGCTTTACTTTAACCCACTGAGCCACCCAGGCGCCCCTATTGAGTGTTTATTTTGTGTCAGGTACTTTATACGTTATCTCTAACCCTTTACAACAATCCAGATAAGGACACTGAGGATCAAAGAAGTTAAACACCTCTCCAGTCTGTAAATGAATGGTAGGGCCAGGATTCAAAGCTACCTTTTCTCCTGATGACACTGTCTCTTTTTATCTCTTGTATATTCCTTAATGCTTACTGAACACTTAAAATGAGTCAGGCATTACTCTAAAGTAATGCATTATCTCATTCATGGATTATCTCATTAGTTCCCCTACAAAACTCCCTCCAGCCATTCAAGATGACAAAAGAAAGGATGGTTAAGGGGAACAAGGTGGTCCCAGCCCCTGCTGTTGTGAAGAAGCAGGAGGCCAAGAAGGTGGTCAATCCCCTGTTTGAGAAAAGGCCCAATGATTTTGGCATTGGACAGGACATCCCATCTAAAAGGGACCTCACCTGCTTTGTCAAATGGCTCCACTACCTCCGGCTGCAGCAGCAAAGGGCTGCTCTGTAAATGTCTACAAGCGCCTCCTGTGATTAACAAGTTCACCCAGCTGTTAGGCCACCAAATGGCCACTCAATTGCTTAAGCTGGCCCACAAATACAGACCAGAGACAAAGCAAGGAAGAAGCAGAGATTGTTGGCTGGGGCTGAGAAGAAAGCTGTCAGCAAAGGGAATGTCCCCACTAAGAGGGTGATTGTCCTCTGAGCTGGGGTTAACACTGTCACCACCTTGGTGGAAAACAGGAAGTCTCAGCTGTTAGTGATTGCATATGGTATGGATCCCATTGAGCTGGCTGTCTTCCTGCCTGCGCTGTGTCATAGGATGGGGGTTCCCGGCTAGCATTATCAAGGAGAAGGCCAGGCTGGGGCGTCTGGTGCACAGGAAGACCTGCACCACTATTGCCTTCACACAGGCTAACTCAGAAGACAAAGGATTCTGGCTAAGCTGGTGGAAGCCATCAGGACAAATGACACTGACAGATATGACGAGATCTGCCGACACTTGGGAGGCACCGTCCAGGGTGCAAAGTTGGTGGCTTGCATTGCCAACTTAGAAAAGGCAAAGGCTAAAGAACTAGCCACCAAACTAGGCTAAGTGGATGCTTTTGAATTTTCTGTACATAAAAGTAACAAAAAGTTGTCTTTCAGTGAGCGTCCAAAAAAAAAAAAAAAAAACCTCACTAGAATTCTTGGAAATAGGTACCCCCAATATCTCTTATTTTACAGGTGGGGAAACCAAGACATAAAGAGGAAACCTAGGGGCATCTGGGTGTCTCAGCTGGGTAAGCATCCGACTCGATCTCAGCTCAGGGCTTGACCCAGGGTGGTGAGTGCAAGCCCCAGTTGGGCTCCACAGTAGGCGAAGAGTCTACTTAAAACAAAATGAAAACAAAAACAGAAAGAGGAAAACTTCTATCACAGATCTCAGGGTTACAGAGTAGCAAAGCCAGGATTCAAACAAAGGCTATTCAACTTTAGAACCTGTGCTCTTAAGCACTGCATTATAGAAGCTCGTATATTTAAAAACTTGGCATGTCTGGGAGGATATATGTCAAACTGTGTTTTATATTTTTGTTATAAAAACATCTTGTAGGGTGCCTGGGTGGCTTAGTCTGTTAAGTGTCTGCCTTCAGCTCTGGTCATGATCCTAGGGTCCTGAGATGGGAGTCCCACATTCTGCTCCCTGATCAGTGGGGAGTCTGCTTCTTCCTCTACCCCTCCTCCCTGCTCTCATGCTGATCTGTCATGCTCCCTCTCTCTAATAAATAAATTTTTAAAAATAAAAATATTGTAAAGAAAATACTGTAAAAAAGACAAATTCTTAATTTAAAAAAGTAAAAATCTTGCCTGGAATTATCGTTTTTTTGTGGCAGCTTCCAGGGGCCTTTGATATGGACCACCGAAGCTCAGCCAAGACCAACTGATGGTGATTCTTATGAAATAAGACATTAGCTAAATTACACTGCATAAGAACAGCACCCCGTAAGTGCTTCCTGACAAGAGCCTTACAGGTGATATGTCATAATGGTTAGAAGCCAAGACTTGGGCATTAGACCTGTGTTGGACTTCCATTTTGCCCACTTACTAGCTGAGTGACTCCAGGCAGGTAACTCTTATCTAATCTGTCAATTGTCAGGAACATCTATCCCATAAGGTTGTGAAGTTAGATAATATATTAATAAATAAGATTATATCATCTAAGTGCTCCTGCATAGTAAGTGCTCAACAAGACGTATGCATTATTATTAGCAATAACAGGTGACACAAAAATTTGAAAGTTTTGCAGTTCCATTTTTAACGCGAAATATCTCAGAAGAGGTGTCTCTCATTTTCCTTTTTAAAGCGACATCCCATTTTCCTCTGGCAGGTTTTCAGGGTCAAATTTCAATACTTTGTTTCTTTGGTTTCTTTCTCTCTCTCTCTCTTTCTCTCTCTGACTCCCCAAATTAACTATGCCTCTAGTTTTGAAATATTTGTTCCTTACATCTTCATTCACTTATTCCCTCAAATTCCCCCATCCAACAAACATGAAGTGCCTAACTTATGCAAGGCACTGCTGCTACAAAGAACTTAAAAATTAGACACAGACCCTGTCTAAAGAAGCTCTGTCTTCCTCAGCAAATAAAAATATAGGAAACTAAATTAAATTTAAATCTCAAATAACGAATAATTTCTTGGTATAACATGTATGACATGTCCCAGACAATGAGACAGCGTGAAAGGGACGGACTATAATGTAATAGAAATGCTGTAAAGGGACATACGAAGGGCTGTGGGGATGCTCCCTCGAGAGTCGACCTAAATTCTGATTGAGGAAAAACTCCCTATCCTGGGGGAGAAACGTGCACGGTATTTCCCGATCGGAGGGCTTCATCAGCCGGCTTTGCCAAGACGTGGTCGCTAGATGCCGCCACAAACGCATTTCCTAAAACCATAGAAAAACAGGGGACTAGACTGCCCCGAGAGGCTTTATCCAAACGCCGCCAGATCCTCCTCGGATCCCTTTGCCACTGGAAGGGAAGCAAAGCGCGAGTGGGGAAGTCTCACGAGACTGAAAGCAAGTCTCGCGATTTTTTCTTTTTCTCTTTTCTTTTCTTTTCTTTTTTTTTTTTTTGCCTAGCGACTGACAACAAGGCCGGTAGCTCCACGTCGAAGCCCCTCAAGTGGCCTAATATTGGAGTGAGACCCTGGCCCTAGGCTGGGGTTCTTCCCATATAGAGGAGACGGATTCAGAGGGGCTACAGGTAATTCGTACTCTCCCTAGCAGAAACAGCACTGCCTTTCTCCCTCCCAAGAGGAATCTTAAGGGACTCCCCTTCCCTCCAACACTCCCCATCTCTTCCCATCTCCTTGACAACCGTTCCTTCTCCTCGTCCTTCACGCCACCAGCAACCGTTCTGCTTCCTTCACTCCCCCAAGAAACTTAAGTGGGACCCGACCCCCAAGACAGGGGGTGGAGATGGGGGTGATGCTCTTGGAGTTAATGGATGGGACCAAGAGACTGGAGTTCACCCTCTCCTCTGCTAAACAAGGTGACTCCGGAGACAGAATTCTTTCTAGAGCCTCTGCAGCTCCCTCTCACCCCACCGCCAATCCCGAGAAACCCCAGCATCCTTGGGAAAACTGACCGAACTTAAGGAGAGAGCTGCCCTCTAAGACGAATAGTGTAGCGCTCTCGCGCGTGTATCTACAGCTTTGGGGAGCTGCTGCCGAAGTTAGCTGTCGTTTCCCTCCACGATTCCCTCCTCCCTCAGCCAGCCGGCCGGCAGTTGCTAAATAAGAGCGGCAGCAGAATGGTTTGAATGGGGGTGAAGGTTACATGTAAGACCAGTGACTTGGGTAAGGAGGAGGAACCAAGGCTGGTCAGGAATCAGCTCATATCCTGTGATATGAGCTATGTAGTCATGTCTCCTTTCATTTAGACCAAGATTGTTGAAAACCAGACGTATGATGAGCGTCTAGAGATTAACGACTCTGAAGAGGTTCCAAGTATTCATACTCCAACCCCAAGACACACAGGTAAGAGACGAATAAAGAGGAAAGAAGAGAAACGGTTCTCAGAACAAGGAACAGGATGGATCCGTGATAGTTTCCAAGAAGTCCCCATTTTATAATAGCAAATGTTGGCTTTCAGAATCCAGTTTGGCAAACGCTTGCCATTATTTGTGTTTTCTAACTAGTTAAGGGGGGAGAAAACACAGCCCCCCAGATTCAGGATTTTCCTCCAACCTGACCAGTGTTCTCTGTTACCATTTGCTTCATGATACTCTGCTCACAATCTGCCACTGATTCATGGTTGGTTGGGCTGGTTGATTGGTTGGTTTGAACGTATCAAAACTGTCTTGCTCAGTTTTGAAGACGCTTCAGTAACCTGCCCTTGCAATCCTAATGAAAATCTCAGTAGAATCTTTTAACAGGACTTGACACGGTCATTTATTCAGCAGACATTTCTTGAATACCTACCATGTGTCAGCTTTATGTGTGGCACTAGGTATACAGTATTAAAAGAGACTTTGACCTTGCCATCCTGATATTTGTAAGAGACAAGCATCGATGACAAATGAGTAAACAGACATAATTACAAATGTGGTAAGTGCACTGATGGAGACAAAGGGTTTGATGTGATGGAGAATAACGGTGAGGCAGGGGATCTACTTTTAATGGGATGGTCAGGGAAGATCTGAGGAGGTGACACTTGAGACCGGAAGATAGGAAGGATCCAGACGGACTTTGAGGAGAAGTAGGCCAGGAAAAGGGAGCAGCAGTGAAATGTGAAAAGGACCTCAGGCCAGAAAGAACTTGGGTTCGTTTGAGGACTTTAAAGAGACCAGCATATGGTAGGAAGGAGTGGTATCAAAGGCAGGCAGGCAAGAGGTAGGCAGAGGTAGGCAAGAGGTAGGCAGGAGGCCTAACAAGAGGAGCTTTTGAGGTCATGTTGCTGGTATGTGTGTCTTGGATTGAAAGTTGCAATGATGAAAGTCAGGAGGCAGTTGCAAGCACTGTTGCAATGGCTGGGCTGAGGTGACAGTGACTTGGATATGATGAGGAAGATAAGAATAGAGAGTGGAGGCAAATACAAGAAATGTATTTGGGTTGTAAATGGCTGATGGGTTGGGTTTGGCTCTTGAGTTAGGAATCAAGGATGACATCTGGGGTTGCTTGTTTATTGCAGTAAGTATACCCAGCATAAAATTTGCCATTTTAATTATTTCTCAGTGTACAATGCAGTGGCATTAGATGCATTCATATTGTTGTGTAACTATCTCTACTGTCTATTTCCAGAGCTTTTTCATCATCCTGAACCGAATGTACTCATTCAACAATAACTCCCCATTCCCCTGTCCCTGGCAGGCCCTGGTAGCCTCTGTTCTCCTTGGTGTCTATGACTTCATCCATTCTGTGCTCCACAAAAGTGGAATCATACAACATTTGTCCTTTTGCCTGGTTTATTTTGCCTGGCTTATCTCACTTAGCATAATGTTTTCATGGTTCATCCATGGTGTAGCCTGTGTTTGTTCCCTTCCTTTTTGTGGCTGAATAATATTCCATTGTATGTATAACCACATTTTGTTTATCCATTTGTCTGTTGATGGATACTTGGGTTTTTCCACCTTCTGGCTATTGTGACTCTGCTGCTATGAACATGGGCGTACAATCTATTTGAGTTCCTGCTTTCAGTCTTCTGGGGGAGATACACACACACGCACACACACACACACACACAGACAAGGTTTTTGATTTGAGCATGCATATAATCTTGCTGGCCATGGACATTATCATTTGTTTTCAGTTTGGGTAATGTAGTAGGCTGAAAAGTGGTGTTTAATTTGCATTAATTTGATTTAGAATTCATTGAACATGGGGCGCCCAACTCAATTGGTTGAGTGTCTGACTCTTGGTTTCGGCTCAGGTCATGATCTCGGTG
Source organism: Lutra lutra (assembly GCF_902655055.1). NCBI lineage: Eukaryota > Metazoa > Chordata > Mammalia > Carnivora > Mustelidae > Lutra > Lutra lutra. Next base: position 14,703,669 of record NC_062287.1, on the reverse strand, counting down.
TCATGAGATCGAGCCCCAGGTCGGGCTCCACGCTCAGCATGGAGTCTACTTGGGATTGTCTCTCCCTCTCCCTCTGCCCACACCTAAAATAAAATAAGTCTTTTTTAAAAAGCGATCATTGAACATGATTTTCTTGCAGGTTACTATCTTACATCTGATTATACTTTTAATTGTTCAGAATATTTTTATTCCTCTTATTATATGGATTCAGATTTATACCTGTGACTATTATTTGCCATTTGCGGGGTCATATCTTTTCACTTGAGTTTTGTCATTTGATCCTCATAGCAGTTCTGAGTGATAAATATTACTGCCTCCCTTCAGATGTGGGAACACTGAGACTCAGGTTAAGTCATTTTGTACATGTCAGAGAATTGTTCTTTTTTTTAAGATTTTATTTATTTATTTGACAGACAGGGAGAGTGCAAGCAGGCAGAGCGGAAGAGGGAGAAGCAGGTTCCCCGCTGAGCAGGGAGCGCAATGTGGGGCTTGATCCCAGGACCCTGAGATCACGACCCGAGCTGAAGGCAATCGCCTTCACCGACTGAGCCACCCAGGCACCCCTAGAGTTATTCTTTAATCCCAGTCTCTGACCATTAATCCAGCCCTCCAGTCATTTTATTAATTACTAACCTCATCTTACCAATGTATAAACTAAGGGAAGATTTTATATGATTTATGTAATGGCAGATAATCGACTAGTATAATGTCTAATCTAATGCCTTACGCACAGTAATACTTAGTAAATGTATCCTGAATTGAGTTGACAGAACCATGGCTAGAATTCAGTCTCCTTTCCTTTAACTAGATGTTCTTAAAGACACTGTTCCATAAAACAGAACATAAAATATTATAAACTTAAAAATATTTATCTTTAAAAATCATCTTAATAATCTAATGAGAAAACTTGTCTTCTAAGGACTTCTTCATTCCACCGATCTTCCTAACAAGACTATGGCTGACAACAGCAGTGATGAGTATGAAGAGGAAAACAACAAGGTATAGTACAAGCCACAGCTTCTCGCAAAAAAAAAAATACAGGCCAGTGTTTTGCAACCTTTACTGGGCATAAGAGTCAAGTAGGATACTTATCTTTAACAATACATTCTCCAATAGTTCCCACTTGGAACTACTGAATCAGAATCTTGAAAAAGCCTGAGAATTTGTATTTTTAGCAAGCACTCCAAGTAAGTCTTATGGTAAAGCAAGTTTGGAATTATTGGTCTAGCATCTGTTCATTGTCAGCATTTGGGATACTGCCAATATATTTTTTTTTTAAAGATTTTTTATTTATTTATTTGACAGAGAGAGATCACAAGTAGATGGAGAGGCAGGCAGAGAGAGAGAGAGAGGGAAGCAGGCTTCCCGCTGAGCAGAGAGCCCGATGCGGGACTCGATCCCAGGACCCTGAGATCATGACCTGAGCCGAAGGCAGCGGCTTAACCCACTGAGCCACCCAGGCGCCCAGGATACTGCCAATATTTTGTGAAAGAGACTTTAATTTTGAAGTTGTCGCTTCATTGTTGTTCTGTGAACCTGGAGGATTACTGAATGAAAGATGGAACGATGTCTATAGCTCTAGGCAGGCCTTTGAAGCTGTGCACGTGCTCTGCTTAACTGCCACTGTGTTCGGTCTTAGCACATAATCCGGGGATTACTTTTTTTTTTTTTTAAGATTTATTTATTTGAGGGGGAACCTGGGTGGCTCAGTCATTAAGCATCTGCCTTTGGCCCAGGTCATCATCCCAGGGTCCTGGGATCAAGCTCCCCATCAGGCTCCTTTTTCTCCCTCTGCCTGCCGCTCCCCCTGCTTTTGCTCTCTCTCTCTCTCTCTGTCAAATAAATAAATAGCATCTTTAAAAAAAAAAAAAAGATTTATTTATTTGAGAGAGGGGGGTCAGAGGGAAAGGGAGAAGGAGAGAAGCAGACTCCCTGCTCAGCAGGGAGCCCTAGACAGGGCTGTATCTCATGACCTTAAGATCATAAACCTGAGATCATGACCTGAGCCTAAGTCAAGAGGTGGAGGCTTAAGGAAGACACCCAGGCGCCCCCAATGGTTACATTTTAATTGTCCTTCAACAACAGGAGCTTTGCAAACAAGTGAAGAAGGATATTTGAAATAATGCAAAAAGCTGTAGTAATGTAGACTGATAGCATAAAAAGCCTAAAAGGTCACATTTTAAAGTAGTCCCACATTGGAGTACCTGCCTGGCTCAGTGGGAAAAGCATGTGACTCCTGATCTCAGTGTCCTGAGTTCGAGCCCCACGTTGGGTGTGTAGAGATTACTAAAAAATATAATAAAGTATTTTTAAAAATAGTAGAGACACCTGGGTGGCTCAGTCATTTGCATGTCGGACTCTTGATTTTGGCTCAGGTCATGATCTCCGGTTTGTGAGATGGAGCCCGGCCTCCACCTCCTTGAGCAGCAGAGTCTGCTTCTCTCCCTGTCTCTCTGCCCACCCCCCACTCATGCATATGCATGTGCACTCTCTCTCAAATAAATAAATAAATCTTTTTTAAGAAGTAAGTAGGGGCACCTGGGTGGCTCAGTTGGTTAACCATCTCCCTTTAGCTCTGGTCATGATCCCAGGTCCTAGTTTTGAGCTCCACATCGGGCTCCCTGCTCAATGGGGAGCCTGCTTCTCCCTCTCCTCCCTGCTCATGCTCTCTTTCTTGTTCTGTCTCTCAAATAAATAAATAAAATCTTTTTTTTTTTAGTAAATAAAGTATTCCTCCTTTGTGACTAGTGTGCTGTTTTAACACCTTACCCACAAAGTAATTTTTTAGGCATTAGTCTATGGCATATAAAGCCTTTAGATCAGAGATTTTGCAAAGCACAGTTTTGTTTTGTTTTAATTTATTTGACAGACAGAGATCACAAGCAGGCAGAGAGGCAGGCAGAGAGAGAGGAAGGAAAGCAGACTCCCTGCTGAGCAGAGAGCCCGATTCAGGGCTCGATCCCAGGATCCTGGGATCATGACCCAAGCCAAAAGCAGAGGCCTTAACCCACTGAGCCACCCAGGCGTCCCAACAAAGCACAGTTTTGAAAAAGCAGACCAAAAAAAAAAAAAAATGAGTTTTCCTAAATTGACCTAATTTTGCATATTCACCCTAAATTTATCTAGTCTGAATCATGCTGTGGCCAATATTCAAGACTCATCTTTCTAATTCAGTGTGCAACCAGAATCAGCAGAAAGGATATATTTTTGGGGTTTTTTTGGTTTTTTGTTTTTTAAAGATTTTATTTATTTATTTGTGAGAGAGAGAGAGCGCGCATCAGAGGGAGAAGCAGATTCCCCATGAATCTGGGAGCCTGATGTGGGACTTGATCCTGGGACTCCAGGATCATGACCTGAGCCAAAGGCAGACGCTCAACCAGCTGAGCCACCCAGGCGCCCCGAAAGGATATATTTTTGAATGACCTTTAAACTGACCATCAGTATTCTTAAAAAGCTCCCTTTGCCAAACAAAGATAGCTTTGGCAGATTTTGAATTGAGAAAGAACAATTTGGGGCGCCTGGGTGGCTCAGTTGGTTAAGCATCAGACTTCATTTTGGCTCAGGTCATAATCTCAGGGAGTGAGATCAGAACCCCGGCCACCGCCGCCTGCCCTGCTCTGGGCCCAGCACTGGGCATGGAGTCTACTTAAGATTCTTTCTCTCCCTTTCCCCGTGCTCCTCCCCACTCTTCCTCTTTAGGAAAAAAAAAAAAAAAAAAGCAACACATTAAGAGATTCTTATCAATGTATATCAGTAGGTCATAGTCACTAAATAAATTGTGTAACTTTTTGTCACACACATATTACAGATTAGTTAAAATATATATATATATATATATATTTTTTTTTAAAGATTTTATTTATTTATTTGACAGAGAGAAATCACAAGTAGGCAGAGAGGCAGGCAGAGAGAGAGGAGGAAGCAAGCTCCCTGCTGAGCAGAAAGCCCAATGTGGGGCTTGAACCCAGGACCTGGGATCATGACCTGAGCCGAAGGCAGTGGCTTAACCCACTGAGCCACCCAGGCGCCCCGTTAAAATATATTTTTATCCATGTATAACAAATCTGTTATGCTTAGAAGAACATGCGACTAAAAGCATTTCTGATGTCCTGTAATGTGTCACATTTTTGAAACATTAAATAATTTTTAAAACTAGAACCAAACGTCTGCTAACCTCAGTATAAGTCATATGGTATATGGAAATCAAGCTTTCAAAACCTACTTTTATTTTTTTAATCTTTTGTTTACTTATTTATTTTTAGGTAAGCCCTACACCCACAGAGGGGATTGAACTCACAACCCCGAGACCAAAAGTCCATGCCCTATCAACTGAGCCACCCAGGGGCCCCTCAAAACCTACTTATATTGAAAAAAACAAACCTACTTACAAAGGGGGCCAGTTGGCTATTCTTCAGGTCCTAAGGGAGGGCATGCCACAGGCTCCAGGCCACAGAGGCAAAGACATGGACCCCGTCCCAAAAGCCCCTGCAAATCCGCAAAGCAGACCCCTCATACACTTGAGAGGATAAGATGGTACTTAGAGACCCAGAAAGGTCAGGATGTAATGCCAAGAATGGAAGAGTCTCTCATCTTGAGATAGAACATGTAGTCACTACATTTAACTGATGGGGCAGGGAAAGGGAAACACAGGCAGGGCGGCTCCCCACCAAAGAGAAGTATCACTGAATAGAATAGAAGACTCCCAGGTCCTGGAACTGCGGGTCGGAATTCAGGCACAGGGTTCATTATGCACCTTCTTCTGAGAGTTATAAGCAGCTAACCCTGGGCTGTCTTGCAAATTAAATGCTAGATTTCTTGTGATCCTTGTGAGTGTGAAGTTGTCTTCCAACTTCATGTTCCCCCATCTCCTTCCAAATAACTCATCCCAGGTGCCTTCCTCTTATGCAAAATCCGCTAACTTTTAGAGTTGAAGCTGATTGGACAAGTTACTCCTAAGTAATAGACAAAATGGACAATTATTGGATAAAATTTATACTGAAGCCTCAAGGAGAAAAATAGAATATAGTTATAGAAAGTGAGGACCGGGATGCCGGGTCGGGGGGGCTGCTCAGTTGGTTAAGCTACCCGAGCCTTCGCCTGAGCTTATGATCCCAGGGTCCTGGGATCAAGTCCCACATCGGGGTCCTTCCTCAGTGGAGGAATCTGCTTCTCCCTCTCCCTCTGCCTCTCTCCCTCCTTGTGCTCTTTCTCTGACAAGTAAATAAATAAAATCTTAAAAAAAAAAAAAAGAAAGAAAAAGAAAGTGAGGACCCAGTTTGTAGCTAAGCAGGAGTAGACAAAAGTTCTTTCAGCCTTTCTGGGCTTTCTCTTTCACCAGAAAGTGGTGCCAGGTGGGAGGGTAGCTGTGGGAGTAGCGGGAGGGACGGGCATAGGTATACTAAGCTTCTCTTCATGCCTGCCCTGCCCCATCTCAGGAGAAGAAGACCTCGCAGCTGACACCTCAGCGGGCCTTCAGTGAAAATGATGATGATGATGACGACTCATCTGAGACAGATTCTGATGAAGATGATGATGACGAAGAGCACGGGGCCCCTCTGGAAGGGTGAGGAAAGCCCCCTGGCAGGGAGGAAGACATTGGCCTGGGAGGAGATGAGTTGGGAGTGAAATTCTAGCATCTCTTTTGATCTCCCTTACTTAGGATTATCAGATGTCTCAGAAACCAACAGAATGAATTTTCCTTCTTTCCTGGCTACACTGCCTCACTGAGTTCTGTGATGTCACTTGCATTATCTGAAATATTTGTGGGCTCGGGGGGTTCATGCGGATTTGCTGAATAAATCTAAAAGGTGGTCCCTGCCTTCAGGGAGCTCTTATTTTGGGAAAGGGAAAATAAAATTTATATACATACCCAAGCAATTCTGTTTAGCAAGGAAAACACATGCACAGGAACATTTCTGCTTTAGGTTCAGCACCTTTTGAGAGAGTGGAGAGTAAGTGCTTCCGGTGCCCCACATGGAGGCAGATGTCCCTGGTGATGCTTTGGTAAAAAAAAATCTTACCCAGTTGCCTTGGTGGCTCAGTCAGTTAAGCATCTGCCTTCATCTTAGGTCATAATCCTGGGGTCCTGGGACTGAGAGCCTTCCCACCCCCACTCATGTTCTCTCTCTCTCTCAAATAAATAAAATAAAATCTTAAAAAAAAAAATCTCTGGGATGCCTGGGTGGCTCAGTCAGTTAAGCATCTGCCTTTGGCCTAGGTCATGATCCCAGGACCCTGGCACTGAGCCCTGAGTCAGGCTCCCTACTTCTCCCTCTCTCTCACTATCTCTTTTTCTATCAAATAAATAACTAAATAAATCTTTTAAAAATATCTCCTTAGGGCACTCAGTCATTGGGCATCGGCCTTCAGCTCGGTTCATGATCCCAATGTCCTGAGATCGAGCCCCACATCGGGCTCCTTGCTCAGCAGGAGGCCTTCTTTTACCTTACCCACTCCCCCTGCTTGTGTTCCCTGTCTCCTGTCACTCTGTCAAATAAATAAATAAATAAAATCTTTGAAAAAATCTCCTTACCCTGTTCCAGCCCTTGAGCTAGATGAGTCATGACCTACCCCTAGAAGGTTTTTTTTTTTATTTATTTGACAGAGAGAGATCACAAGTAGGCAGAGAGGCAGGCAGAGAGAGAGAGGGGGAAGCAGGCTCCCTGCCGAGCAGAGAGCCCGATGCGGGCCTCGATCCCAGGACCCTGAGTTCATGACCTGAGCCGAAGGCAGAGGCTTAACCCACTGAGCCACCCAGGCGCCCCACCCCTAGAAGTTTTAATCAGAGTGGATTCTAAAACCCATTCATTTCAAATACCATTACTGGTTAAACAAAGTGAAGTTGGTGTAGCCAATCAGTAGGATTCCATTTTAAAATGGCCATTAAAAAATATAAGGCAGCACTCTCTACACTGTAAAGAACAATATCCAAGAGAGAGTGTTAAATTTTAAAAGGGTATAAAGAGGGGCACCTGAATGGCTCAGATGGTTGAGCATCTTCAGCTCAGGTCGTGATCTCCAGGTCCTGGGATCGAGCCTCGCATCAGGTTCTCTGCTCAGCGGGGAGCCCGCTTCCTCCTCTGCCTCTGCCTGCCTCTCTGCCTACTTGTGATCTCTGTCTGTCAAATAAATAAATAATAATAATAATAAAAGAATAAATAAAATAAAAACAAAAATAGATATAAAGAATGTTTATGCTGTGCTACCATGTGTATAAGACAGATATTACAGAGACTATCTCTAGGAAACATTAGAGACTAATAATAGTGATTACTTTGAAGGAGGAACTTGGTGGCAAGGGGACAAGGGTGGAAGTGAGCCATGACTTTTCACTGTATACATTTGTTCCTTTTACTTTATATCATCTGTATGTATCACTTATGACATAGTTTAATAAAGATAAGTTCCCTGTGGATTATTCACCTGCAGGTAGACACTAGTTAATGAGACAAAGGTTTAATTCCAGACTGACTTTTCATGCTTCCCAATTTACTTCATGATCATATCCTGCTTTCATAAATTATAATCTGGGGAAATGGAAACTTCATATCAATAATATATTTAATTTTTAAAGCTAATCTCCCCAGAAGGACTTTTTAAATAACTTTCAAGTCACTTATGTACTTAGCCAGTGTTCATTACACTTCACTTAATTATAATTGGGGCGCCTGGGTGGCCCAGTCAAGTGTCTGCTTTTGGCTCAGGTCATGATCCCAGTGTCCTGGGATGGAGTCTGCATCGAGCTCTCTGCTCAGTGGGAGACCTGCTTCTCCTTCTCCCACTCCCCCTGCTTATATTCCCTCTCTCCCTCTGTCAAATAAATAAAATCTTAAAAAATAATAATTGTTATAATTAATGTGTTCTATTTTTTTTTTTTACTGCATACATTTCCTGTATCAATACAAATACTCTTTAATAACCATACAGTATCTGGGACTCCTGGCTGGCTCATCAGTACAGTGTGTGACTCTTAACCTCTGGGTTGTGAGTTCAAGCCTCATGTTGGGTGTAGAGCTTACTTAAAAATTAAAAATAATAATAACTATATAGTATTCAACTTAATATACCTAACCATCTTTTAAGTATTGGATATTTTGTTTCTAATTTTTTACTTTTATAAATACAACTGTTAAAAACATCTTTGTAAAAATTCTTATTTCTCTTGAGGCAAACTATTTTCATGTCAGAAATTAAAATCTTGGGGCGCCTGGGTGGCTCAGTGGGTTAAGCCTCTGCCTTCAGCTCAGGTCATGATCTCAGGGTCCTGGGATCGAGCCCCGCGTTGGACTCTCTGCTCAGTGGAGAGCCTGCTTCCCTTCCTCTCTCTCTGCCTGCCTCTCTGTCTACTTGTGATCTGTCAAATAATTAAATAAAATCTTAAAAAAAAAATTAAAAAAAAATTTAAGAACATAATAATTAAAATCTTCAACATAGGGGCACCTGGGTGGCTCAGTGGGTTGAAGCCTCTGCCTTCGGCTCGGGTCATGGTCTCGGGGTCCTGGGATCGAGCCCCGCATTGGGCTCTCTGCTGAGCAGGGAGCCTGCTTCCCTTCCTCTCTCTCTGCCTGCCTCTCTGTCTACTTGTGATCTATGTCTGTCAAATAAATAAATAAAATCTTTAAAATAAAATAAAATCTTGGGATGCCTAAGGGCACCTGGGTGGCTCAGTGGGTTGAGCCTCTGTCTTCAGCTCAGGTCATGATCTCAAGGTCCTGGGATGGAGCCCCGCATCGGGCTCCCTGCTCCATGGAACCCTGCTTCTCCCTCTCCCACTCCCCCTGCTTGTATTCCTTCTCTCACACACACTCTCTCTCTCTCTGTGTCAAATTAAAAAAAAAAAAAAAATCTTTAAAGTTCCCTTGCCAACCATGCAGGAAAGGCAGATGTCAGTGGGACCCAAACCAGGTTCAGAGTCCCAGGGTCTGTGGTCAAAGTTGGGCAGCGGGGGGCCGCAATGACTGATCCTGAACCTGGGCTCGGCCACATCTGCTCCATCTGCCCTTCTCTGGCCACCTTTCTTCAGGGCCTACGATCCCGCAGATTATGAGCATTTGCCAGTGTCCGCGGAGATTAAGGAACTCTTCCAGTATATCAGCAGGTGAGCACGAGGCCTTCCTCCCGTGACCCCCACCCCTTCCTACCTCTAGTCTGGAACAAGCCCGTTCTTCCTAGATTTTTTTCAGCCTGAGTGGTAAAGTCCACTCCTCTGACTTTCTCCACCTTCCCTTGGTGATGTCTCCTAGGTACACACCTCAGTTGATTGACCTGGACCACAAACTGAAACCTTTCATTCCTGATTTTATCCCTGCTGTGGGGGATATTGACGCATTCTTAAAGGTACAGTTGGCACATCCTAAAAATGACCTCTTCGGTGTTTCTTCTGGCCTATTACTGTTAACAATCCAACTAATTCCCTTGGCTAGCATTGGTTACCTTTATATGTTCTTCATTTCATTGGCGTTCTCAATCTGGTTCTCCTAATTCTACTCATTGCTATTTAGGTAATACTTGATTGAATCATTATATATTAAAAACTTGTCGTTCATTGACCTCCTAATTATTAGCTTTACATTAAAGGCACAGTAGATCTGTGTTTTTTTGTAGATAGTGCTTTAGTACTGCATGATAGACAAGCATGCCTTTTAATACCAGTAATTAACGATGAGTGGGAAGAGGTCTTCCTCTTCGACTTATTGGAAACAACAGGTCTGACCTTTTTATGTGCCCCCTCCCATTTTTTTCTGTATCTTCCTTTCTCTTAACCAGGTCCCACGTCCTGATGGAAAGCCTGACAACCTTGGCCTGTTGGTATTGGACGAGCCTTCTACAAAGCAGTCGGACCCCACAGTGCTCTCGCTCTGGTTAACTGAGAATTCCAAACAGCACAACATCACAGTAAGATAATGGCCCAGGAGAGGCTGGTATCTGTGCACTTGACTTACTGCCCATCAAAAGGGATGGCTGTGGTTTCAGGCCAACCCTATTTTTTTAAAAAACAGTTCATTGAGATATAATTTACTTACAATGAAGTTTGCCCTTCTAGATTGTACAATTCAGTGATTTTTAGTGTATTCACAGAGCTGTACAAATTATCACTGCTGTCTAATTTAAGAACACTTTCATTATTCCAGAAAGAAATCTCATTAGTAGTCACTCCTCATTCCCCACTCCTCCTAGACCCTGCTAAGTACTTCAGTTCCTTCTTTTTTCTGTTTGAGTACAGCTGACATACAATGTTACGGTGGTTCCAGGTGTACAATACAGTGACTGGACAAGTTTGTACCTTGTGCTGTGCTCATCGCAAGCGTAGCTACCGTCTGCCACCACACAGCGCTATTACAGCACTACCGACTGTAGCCCTTAGGCCGTGCCTTCTACTCCTGTGACTCACTCCATAACTGGAAGCCTGTATTTCTCACTCCCCTTCACCGGTTTTGCCCATCCCTCCCACCTCCTACCCTCTGGCAAACACCAGGTCGTCCCCTGTATTTGTAGGTCTGATTCTGCTTTTTGTTTATTCATTTTTTTTAAGATTCCCCATATAAGTAAAATCATACTTCACTCCTTTTTTTTTTTTTTTAAGATTTTATTTATTTATTTGTCAGAGAGAGAGAGGGAGAGAGAGCGAGCACAGGCAGACAGAGTGGCAGGCAGAGGCAGAGGGAGAAGCAGGCTCCCTGCTGAGCAAGGAGCCCGATTCGGGACTCGATCCCAGGACGCTGGGATCATGACCTGAGCCGAAGGCAGCTGCCTAACCAACTGAGCCACCCAGGCGTCCCCTTCACTCCTTTTTTTATGGCTCACTCATATTCCGTTGTGTGGACATACCACAATGTGGCTATCCGTTCTCCAGTTGTTCCCACTTTTACTAACATGCTGCTGTGAGCTTGTGTGTACGTACAAGTTTTTGCTTGGGCATATATTGTTATTTCTCTTGGGTATGTATGTAGGAGAGGGATTGCTGGGCTGCATGCTAACTGCTTAACACTTTGAGGAACTGCCGCACTGTTTTCCAAAGCAGCTGAACCATTTTATAATCCCACCAGCAATGAATGAGAGTGGCAGTTTCGCCAATACTTGTCACTGCCTGTCTTATTTAGTCCAGCCATCCTAGTGGTGTGAAATACCATCTTGGTGTGGTCAGTTCTATCCTGTTGAGCTGCCCCCTTTGCATGGCTCCAGAAAATTCAGCAGAGTTTCCTCTCATCTCCATTGGCTGCCGTCACGCTTCCCCATTCATCAGCTACCTGCTATATACGAAACAGTAGCAATGATGAGCCATGCCGTTAAAATAAGAGCTACTGGGATGCCTGGGTGGCTCAGTCGGTTGGGCAGCTGCCTTCAGCTCTGATCATGATCCTAGAGTCATGGGACTGAGTCCCGCATCAGGCTCCTTGCTTGGCGGGGAGCCTGCTTCTTCCTCTGCCTCTGCCTGCCGCTTCCCTTGTTGTGCTCTCTCTCTCTCTCTGACAAATAAATAAATAAGATCTTAAAAAAAAATAAGAGAATTATTTTAATCCCATCAGCCAGGGTTTCCCCTTATTTTTATAGCAACATATGAAAGTAAAGAGCCTAGAAGATGCAGAGAAGAATCCCAAAGCCATTGACACGTGGATCGAGAGCATCTCGGAGTTACACCGTTCTAAGCCCCCTGCGACTGTGCACTATACCAGGTAAGAAGTACTACCCTCCCCACAGTAACCCCCGGAAACCTTCACCACCCGCAGACCCATTGCTTCTGAGAGGAAGGCCCACAGGCAGAGCACATACTGGGTTAACCTGAGGTCCTGTCGATCTTGACAGCTACTGGCTGAAATTGCAGACATAAAGATTGTGATTTATCTGGTATTCCTTAACCATTCTTCCAGACCCCCAGACCCTGGATACGTCGGCCCAGTCTGTGTTCTCAGAATGACCACCTCCCTTCATCCTACAATCTCCTGACCCAGAGGTTGCTGATATCATTGGTCCATGTTTCTTGCTCATACTTACCTCTGTCCATGTAGGCCCATGCCTGATATTGACACGCTGATGCAGGAATGGTCCCCAGAGTTTGAAGAGCTTTTGGGCAAGGTAAGTGGAAGGAGCAGGAGCTAAAAAAAAAAGTGTGTCATTTACTTGAAGGCCCTGTATTAAAGTTTTTTTTAATTGACCAATTTTAAGTATGTATGTATGTATGTATGTATGTATGTATTTATTTATTTATTTATATTTATTTGAGAGAGTGTGTGTGAGCACCAGCACAAAAGCATGAGAAGGGGCAGAGGGAGAGGGAGAGAAGCAGATTCCCCACTGAGTGCAAAGCCTGATGTGGGGCTCGATCCCATGACCCTGAGATCACAACCTGAGCTAAAATGAAGAGTCCAACACTTAACCAACTGAGCCACCCAGGTGCCCTTTAAGTTTTTCTTTTTTTTAGATTTTATTTTTAAGTAATCTCTATACCCAACGTGGGGCTCAAACTTACAACCCTGAGATCAAGAGTTGCATACTCTACTGACTAAGCCAGCCAGGTGCCCCTTTTCCTGTATTTTTATTATCATTTGCTTTTTAATTGTAATATAATTCACACTCAGAGACACACACACATTAATTTTCAGCAGCCGAACACCTTTGTGTAACAAACACATCAGATCAAAACACAGAACATCACTACCATCTTGGAGGCCCATTCATGCTTCCACCTCCCAACGTAATCACTGTCCTGATTTCTAACAGCCCAGACCAACCTGCCTATTTTATGTGCTGTCTAAATCTTATCATCCTCTTTTGCGTCATATTTCTCTTGCTTTTAAGAAAATTAAGTCAGAGTGGCTGGGTGGCTCAGTCAGTTAAGCATCTACCTTCAGCTCAGGTCATGATCCCACGGTCCTGGGATCAAGTCCTGCATTAGGCTCCCTGCTTAGCGGGAAGCCTGCTTCTCCCTCTTCCTCTGCCCCTCCCCCTTCTCGTGTGCACTCTCTCTCTCTCTCTTGCTTGCTCTCTCAAGTAAATAAAGAAAAAAAAATTTTTTTAGAAAGAAAGTTAAAAGTCATAGTAGGAAAAATGTGACAATTTAGATTCAAAAATGGAGTTCTAAGTACCAGTAGTTACTGTTAAGCAAACAAAAGAGTGATAGACTGAAAAAAAATTATTTAAATATATATATACATATGAAACAATTACTGTCTAAGCAAAGAGCTCTTCAATATCAAGCAAAGGAAACTGATGGAACGCCTGGGTGGCTCAGTGGGTTAAGTGTTTGCCTTCGGCTCAGATAATAATCCTGGGGGCCTGGGATCGAGTCCCTCATCCGAGTCCCTCCCTGCTCACCAGGGAACCTGCTTCTCCCTCTGCCTGCTGCTCCCCCTGCTTGTGCGTGCTCTCTCTAACAAATAGGTAAATAAATAAAAGCTTCTAAAAAAATTATCTCTTTTAAGACTGTATGTCTCTAATATAGTCATATTCTGAGGTACTAGGCACTCAGACTTCAATATATGAATTTGGGGGAAACCCAATTCAGCCCATGACACACCTTATGCTAGGAGCTCTCTTCCTTCAGAGAGAAAGAGAAAGGGACCCTTGGGTGGCTCATCGGTTAAGTATCTGACTTGTGCTTAGGTCATGATCCCAGGATCCTGGGATGGAGCCCCTCTTTGGGCTTCCTACTCAGCAGGAAGTCTGCTTCTCCCTCTGCCTGCCACTCCCCCTGCTTGTGTGCGCTCTCTCTCTCTCTCTCTCTCAAATAAATAAAATCTTTGGAAGAAAAAAAAGAGAGAGAGAAAGACAGAGGTGCTGGCCCCACTGAAACTTCAGCCTTCGGACTCTGGTCCGCCCCGCGTTAACTTCTAGGTGAGCCTGCCCACGGCAGAGATCGACTGCAGCCTGGCGGAGTACGTTGACATGATCTGTGGTAAGCTCTTCCGTCCCTTCCTGTCCCCGTCTCTGAACGAATACATCGTGGGCTTTTGAAAAAGCTCATTTGCTCTGGGAAGATAGTATCTTGAGTTACACCCCACACTCCAAGCCATTTTGCTGTTTGGCAGCCCTGAAGGTGTATTTGGGCTTATGCCCCCAGAGTCACAGCGACACATCCCATCTGGGAGGGGCATGGCTTTCCTAAACGTTAATGCCCAGTTGCATTTGGTTCTGCTCATGCAAGCTCTTGATTTCAGCCATCCTAGACATTCCTGTCTACAAGAGTCGGATTCAGTCCCTGCACCTGCTCTTCTCCCTCTACTCGGAATTCAAGAACTCACAGGTAAGACCAGCACAGAGTGTCTTCCGCTGTAGTGAGAAGCGCTCCAGTCTCCACTCTTCCCAGCCAGCTGGGATTCGTCCTTGGACAAGGAAGGATGTTTCTGGTAACTCACCCTTCCCCGTCATTCAAAGAACAGCAAGCAGGAAGGGTGGGACTTGCACAGGCAGGGAAGCAGAAGAGCTGTGGGCCTTTGGAGTGACCAAGCCTGTGAGGGTCCAGCAGGGACACTCCCTCCTGTGGGAGAACCACAGGGCTTAATGAATGGACGCAGGGCAGAAGGAAAAAAGGGGTTCATCTCTGAAGGAGGTGGGGCAAATTCCTAGCTGTTTTTCAAAGACAACACCAAGGAATTGTTCTAAAAGTAGAACTGGGAAAATACTGGAGCTGAACAGGTTATCAAGAGGATAGTTGTTGCTCAAATATAGCCGCTAGCATGCCAAATACTCCAGGTACCCTCTCCTCTCTCCTCACAGCATTTTAAAGCTCTTGCTGAAGGCAAGAAAGCATTCACCCCTCCATCCAACTCCGCTTCCCAAGCTGGAGATGCAGAGACATTAACCTTCAGCTGAGACATGCTGGGTCTCTCTGCTCCAAGGCTGAGCTGGCGCCGCTGCCCTGGCTGAGGAGAGACGGTCATCAGCCTTGTGGCAACCGTGCCTGCACCACAGCCTGATCGGACACTGAAGTCCGCTGCCCCCTCTGCCAGAACATACTGTGCGGCTTCTTTAAACGGCTTCTGCCTGTTTCCGGCTTTCTTCCCATGGGAATACGCATCTACACCGCTGTGGGGACTTATGTTAGAAGAATAGAAGTACTGGAATGTCTGGGATTGCTGGGGTGCTCAGGTTGGGAGGAAAGTTTCAAAGATGTTCTTTTTGAGACAGTGACAATTTCTTCTATTCTTAATGTTATTGGTAAAGATTTCACAAATAAAATGCTCTTTCAGGTTGTTGTGCTGTTCTATAATATGAAAGAGACAGGACAGACTGATCCTTATGCAGGCCGAGATAAGGATCGGGCCCAATAATGGCATTAAGGGAATCATATTCTCCCGGAACTGATTTTCCTGGGGTCTCTCACCAGTTACTGCCGCTGCCTTACGGGTTCCCTGACTGTCTAGCTCCAGACCTGTGTGGTTGTGGTCTCCAGACAGCTGAGCTGGTGCGCCATCCAGGTGACAGGTGACTGTGCCCCAGATGAGGGAGGAAGTAGTGGTGGAAGTAGAGACGGGGCAATTCAGGAAATAATTTGGAGGCTACATCAGCCATGCTCCAGTCAGGAAATCAGAAATCATGCTAGTTCTTCCTTCCTTCCTTCCTTCCTTCTTTCCTTCCTTCCTTCCTTCCTTCTTCCTCCTTCACTCCCTCCCTCCCTCCCTTCCTTCTCCTCTCCCTTCCCTTCCCTTATTTCTCCCTTCTCTTCCCTTCCCTTCCTTCTCCCTTCCCTTCCCTTCCCTTTCTTTTCTCTTGTAGAGGGTGGGGAGGGGCAGAGAGAGAGAGAGAATCTGATGCACGCCCCACACCTAGCATGGAGCCCAGTCTCCTGACCTTGAGATCATGACCTGAGCTGAAATCAAGAGTTGGACACTTAACCGACTGTGCCACACAGGCACCCCCATGCTAGTTATTCTTTTTTTTTTTTTTTTAAAGATTTTATTTATTTATTTGACAGAGATCACAAGTAGACAGAGAGGCAGGCAGAGAGAGAGAGGGAAGCAGGCTCCCCGCTGAGCAGAGAGCCCGATGTGGGACTCGATCTCAGGACCCTGAGATCATGACCCGAGCCGAAGGCAGAGGCTTAACCCACTGAGCCACCCAGGTGGCCCCCATGCTAGTTATTCTACCATGGGGTGTTAAATGTGGGAAATCGGTCACAAAGCGTTGGAAGGGCTGACAGAGCAAAAGGGAGACGGGAAGGTGGACTGCAGGAAGGAGAGGTGCAAGGGGAGGTATCTGCTGCAGGTGCTGGGGCAGAAGGGGTGCTGCACTGGTCTTGAGTGGCTGAGGGGGTGCCACACCAAGACACTAAAGTCCACACACCTTCACCCCACTACCATGGCAACTATGAGTAACAGCTGCTGCTTCCTGTCTCCCACCTTCTCATATCCTGCTGGCGCCTCCCACTGGCAGAAATCAACAGGTGGCAAGGGGATCTGGAAAACCCAGCAGTAGAAAACAGAACGGAAGGGAGGGCATGGGGCTGAGAGGCAACAGGTAGATCCACAGACCTTGCTGGTAGACTGGATGCAGGGGACGGAGGAAGGGAATTAGGGATGACACCCAGGTGTTTGGCTGGAGCAGCCAAAGGGGTAAAGGAACCAAGAACGGATGTGGGGACAAGAAGTGATTGGAAGGGAGAATTACATTACAGTGCTACCCTGTCAGCCTAATCTATGCACAGTGAACACGGAGATGGGAGGGGACTGTTTCCCACAGACTCTTCCACCAGGCGTGACGGTCCTATCATGCTTCAGTCTGAGGAGCCGGAACATCCGTGCTCAGGCCTCACTGTGACATCCCACTGGGACATTTAACTCATAGGGGAGAAGTCAGGTAAAGCACGACAGGAGCTCAAATTCTCCATTCCTTTCTCAGCGAACACTCAGACCGCTTTCTTCAGCTAGAGCCGAGAGTCAGCACTAATAAATACCATTGATTCTCGTTATCCACAGTAGATTTGTTTTGTTTTAACCAGGCTCCAAGCCCAATGTGGGGCTTGAACTCACAACCCCGAGATGAGGGGTCACAGGCTCTACGGACCAAGGCCGCCAGGAGCCCCGTTATGCACAGTGGTTCTGTTCTTCCCAATCACAGCAAACACCCAACCAGCAAACACTGAACCGTTGCTCCTCGGGGAAATGCAAGGTTTCTATGAGCCCCTGGTCACACCATGTTCATCAAGCAACCACGCATTCGCTGAACTCAGAACCACCAGCCCTCTGAATCGTGCCGTACCGAAGCTTACCTGACACACAACACGGCCTTATGACATGTAGGAGCGCTGGCCACCACGTCAGCGCTTAGGGGTCATTCTAGTGCACTGAATCACCAGCGATCAGAAAACGTAGCAATACATAGAACGTGTTTACAGTAGGAGAGCTGAAACCAGGAGCCAGAATGTCCCTCTCTTTTTAGCCTCAGCAGGGAAGATAGGTGTCGGGTGACAAATTTTTCACTGCTCTGAGCATGTCTGCAAGTAAGTGAAAACACTGCCAGTACTGATTTGGGATAGTAAACACATTTAGTGAGAAAGTGGATTCACAAAGGCAGAATCTGCAAGTCACACAGATCAAGGGTACTTCCTGCCAAAGGCACTGTCCGGCCACAGCCTTAGCTTACCTCTCTGTTCCAGCACCACCGTCCAGCGACCGACCCAGACACGGCTCGCCTGCACACCTCCCTCCGCCTCAACGCCTGTCCTTCCTCCCCGTTGGCTCCTTGCTCTGTGGCCCTAGAAAAAAGCCAGTAACTTCCATACCTCAGTTAACCTAGCTATGAAACAGTTACAATAAACACTAATTAACTGTGAGGCTCGTCCCATGGGTAAAATTATGTGAAAAGATTAAGTGCCCCAAAATGTCATATGTAGTAATTATATTACTAAGTATAAATTTTCAACTAGGCCTCTGAAGACTGCATTTGGCAACTTTCTCCCTACCTGTAGATCCTCATTTTCCATAATCCCTCAAGGCAAACTGCAAAACCAATCTGTTTGCCAGGCTCTACCCGGGATTCAGGAAGTCCTCCTTCTAACTAAACTTCTATGCTGGCTAATTCCCCAGCCGGAAGTGTCCTCCTCCTTCTCTGCTGATCGTAGGCTCTCAACACTTCGAAATAAACAAACATTGAACATCGTATTTACATCTTCACTCCTTCCTTTAACCCTATATATACAATGACGATGTAAGGATAATTTTTTTAAAAGATTTTATTTATTGATTTATTTGACAGAGATCACAAGTAGGCAGAGAGAGAGTAAGGGAAGCAGGCTTCCCGCTGAGCAGGGAGCCTGATGCGGGGCTCAATCCCAGGACCCTGGGATCATGACCTGAGCTGAAGGCAGAGGCTTTAACCCACTGAGCCACCCAGGTGCCCCAAGAATAATAATTTTGAAAAAGATACAGACCAGCAAGGATAGATAATAGGAAAGGAAATGACGGGAGACTAGGCAGCAACAATTTCGGAAGATGGAGAAGTGGTAACTAATTTAAGGGGGTGGGGGTTCTGAAATTTACCTACAGAGGAGAGAGACAGAGAAACTGGTACGAAGTGAGCCATGTCACACTGCAGACCCTACCTCTTATATCCCAACAGAAGACAGTCACTTTTGAACCAGGAAGGCTCTGGACATGAGAACACCAAGACACTATGAGGACAGCCGTAAGGGGCCATATTCAAAAGAAGTGGATAAAACAGAGTGAGCAATGAGACAGTCACCCTTTCCCATGCTTATTTATACCTCCAACGCAGATTATTGCAAAAATCCTCTCAGCAAACGGATCAGCCAAAGAGAAAAGACCTTTAGATACTGACATGGAATCTTTAAGCACATGTCCAGACCCCAACCTCCCCATCAGCTTCCAATCGGTTTTCTGGTTATCTCATTCTTGTGTTTGTACACCTGTTTGCAACTCTCATTTTAAACATGGATGTACAATCGGGGATCTCTGGACTTCGAAGAAAGCCAGAAAAATAGAGACTAAAACTGGCAGAACAAAGTAAATCAGAGAAACAAAGCAGGTAAGCTAAGGGGGAAAAAAATTAATAATACTCATAGACCAGGGGCGCCTGGGTGGCTCAGTGGGTTAAGCCTCTGCCTTCGGCTCAGGTCATGATCTCAGGGTCCTGGGATCCAGTCCTGCATCAGGCTCCTTGCTTGGCAGGGAGCCTGCTTCTCTCTCTCCCTCTGCCTGCCACTCTGCCTGCTTGTGCTCTTTCTCTCTCTCTCTGTCAAATAAATAAATAAAATCCTTTAAAAAAAAATACCACACTGTCAGGGGCGCCTGGGTGGCTCAGTGGGTTAAAGCCGCTGCCTTCGGCTCAGGTCATGATCCCAGGGTCCTGGGATGGAGCCCAGCATCGGGCTCTCTGCTCAGCAGGGTGCCTGCTTCCCTTCCTCTCTCTCTCCGCCTGCCTATCTGCCTACTTGTGATCTCTATCTATCAAATAAATAAATAAAACCTTAAAAAAAAAACACACTGTCAATAATGGATAGAAAAATGAGACAAAAGGTAAATAAGCAAACAAAGGGCTTAAACAGCAAAGTGAACCAACCAGCTCTGATGGACATGGGCAGAACAACCTGTCCAACAGCAACGGCATACTTCTCAGGTGTACATGGGACATTTTTCAGGACAGGTGATATTTTAGGCCACAAGTTAAAGTCGCAATAGATTTTATTTTATTTTTTTTAAGATTTTATTTATTTATTTGACAGAGATCACAAGTAGACAGAGAGGCAGGCAGAGAGAGAGAGGGAAGCAGGCTCCCCGCTGAGCAGAGAGCCCGATGTGGGACTCGATCTCAGGACCCTGAGATCATGACCTGAGCCGAAGGCAGCGGCTTAACCCACTGAGCCACCCAGGCGCCTCGCAATAGATTTTAAAAGGTAGATATCATACAAAGTATCTTCCCTGACCACAATAAGATGAAGTCAGAATCAGTAACAGAAGCAAAATTGAAAAACTCACAAATCTGGGGAAATAAAAGAATACAGTGTTAACCAATGAGTCAAATAGGAAATCACAAGGGAAATTAGCAAATACTTAGACACAAATGAAAATGAAAACAAAACATACCAAAACTTACAGGATACAGCAAAAGCAGTGCTCAGAGGGGGAATTCGCATTTAAAGAAAAAGAACTCAAATAGGGGTGCATGGGTGGCTCAGCTGGTTGTGCATCTGACTCTTGGTTTCAGCTCAGGTCATGATCTCGGGGTCCTGGGATTGAGCCCTATGTTGGGCTCCCTGCCCAGCAGCAAGTCTGCTTCTCCCTCTCCCTCTGTGATCTCTCTTACTTTCACTCTCTCAAATAAATGAAATCTTTTTTAAAAATTAGAGACAAAAAGTAACATTAAAAAAATTGAAAAGCCTTAGCCAAATTGTCTAAAAAAAAAAAAAAGATTCAAATAACTAAAATCAGAAATGAATGTGGGGACAGTACTATTAATTCCACAGGAATAGAAAATAGAGGAGTACCTGGGGGGTGCCTGGGGGCTCAGTCATAGTCTGCATTTGACTCTGGTCACGATCCCAGGGTTCTGAGATTGAGCCCCACATCGCAGGGAGCCTGCTTCCCCCTCTCCCACTCCTCCTGTTTGTGTTCCCTCTCTCACTCTCTCTCTGCCAAATAAATAAATAAATAAAATCTTAAAAAATAAATAAGAAGTAGAGTACTATGAACAACTGTATGCCAACAAATTGGATAACCATTGAGTAATGTATAGAATTGTTAAATCAGTATGTCGTATGCCAGAAACTAATATACCACTCTGTGTTAATTATACTTCAATTTTTAAAAAAAGTACCTAAGGGGGGTGTCTAGGAGGGCTCAGTCAGTTAGGCATCAACTCTTTGATTTCAGCTCAGGTCATGATCTCAGGGTGTGAGGTCAAGCCCTGGTTCAGGCTCCGTGCTCAGCAGTCTGTTCTCTCCCTCTGCCCCTCCCTTCATACTTTCTCTCTCCCTCTCTCTCAAATAAACAATTAAAAATTTTTAAAAAGTACCTAAGGGGGGTACCTGGCTGGCTCAAGTCAGTAATTATGAGACTTTGGATCTCAGGGTTGTTAGTTTGAACCCCACAATGGAGTAGAGTTTATTTTTATTTTTAACTTTTAAAAAAAATTTTATTTGAGAGAGACACAGAGAGAGAGAATACAAGCAGGGGAAGGCACAGAGGGAGAAAGAGAAGCAGGCTCCCCACTGAGCAGGGAGCCTGATGCAGGGTTTGATCCCAGGACCCTGGGATCATGACCTGAGCTGAAGGCAGAAGCTTAATGACTGAGCCACCCAGGTGTCCCTATAATCTTTTTTTTGGATACATCCCAAAGGAAGTTGCAGACATCAATGCACTTTACCCCTAAATACTTTGGCATGCATATAATTACCTGGAATTCAATATTTATGTTTTGTCAGGTGAAATTTATAGTGAAATGTACAAATCAAGTTACCATTGATGACTTTTAAAAAAATATTTTATTTATGGGGTGTCTGTGTGGCTCAGATGGTTGGGCATCTGCCTTTGGCTCAGGTCATGATCTCAGGGTCCTGGGATCAAGCCCCCCATCGGGCTCCCTGCTTGGCGGGGAGGCTGCTTCTCCCTCTCCCTCTCTCAAATGGATTAAAAAAAAATCCCCAAAAAATTAAAAGATAAAATTTTAAAACAAAGTACAGCTTTATTGAGACATAATTTGTACTTCATAAAGTTCACCCTTATAGAGTGTATAGTTGGGTGGTTTCTGATCTGTTGATAAACAAGTTATCAACATTGTGCATCAATCACCACTAATTCCAGAACATTTTCATCACCCCCAAAAGAACCCCATATTCATTAGCAGCCATTCCCCATTCTTCCCTCCCTCTAGTCCCAGGCAACACGAACCTATTCTGTCTCTGCAGATTTGCCCATATTGGGCATTTCACATAAATGGAGTCACAAACGGTCTCCTGGATTTGGCTGCTTTCATTCAGCATGTTCTCAAGGTTCGCCCAAGTTGTAATTTGTGGGCTTTGACCTGCAGAGTGAGCAGGCCTTCTTCCTCTGCATTTCTCAGAAAGGAGTCTTTACCTTTCATCAAACTCTCCAAGGTATCCGGGACCCGACAAAGGGACAAGGATTCTGATCTAAGGGAGAACTGGAACACTAGTTTCAAAGTCCACCCCTTTGCAAACAAACACTTGCGAGGAGGATGGATTTGCCCGAAGAACCTACCTTTTTGCTGAAAGGTGGGAGCAGCTGAGAGGAGCACAGGGCTTGTAGCCTCGCCAAAGAACCACCAAGGAAGGGGCTCCAGGACCTCTCAAAGGAAACAGTGGACGACCGTCCCCAGAGAGGCACCCTGGCTTCTAAACGTTCTGGGGCCAAAGCCGCTTACATGCAAAACCAGTAGAGACTGGGGCAGTGGCCTCGGCCACTTCCATGGAGCAGACACCCTACTGAACAAGAGAGAAGCCAGAGAGCGGGGAAGAAAACCCAGAGCTATGCAAGACAAGCCGAACTGTTGCTCAGAAAAGGATATAAATTTGTCCTCAAAAATCTCCTCTCCGGGCACCTGTGTGGCGCAGTGGGTTGAGCCTCTGCCTTCAGCTCAGGTCATGATCTCAGGGTCCTGGGATCAAGCCCCACATCGGGCTCTCTGCTCAGCAGGGAGCCTGCTTCCCACCCCACCCCCCGCCTGCCTGCCTCTCTGCCTACTTGTGATCTGTTGAATAAATAAATAAAATCTTAAAAAAAAAAAAATCTCATTTCTAGTCTTGTTTTTTCCCCGTACGATTCTCCAGAATTTTTTTTTTTTTTTTTTTTTCTAAATCACAGCCTAGTCTGAGCCTTCTGTACCTCTAACCCTGCTCTGGCACTCCCGAAAGCGAAAACGCCAGCCCTGCCACCGAGAACAGTGTAATTAAAGAAACAGCATTATTCTTTCTTAAAAATAAAAGATCTGGAGCAAACAAAGTAAAATGAGACGATTCAACAGAATTGAGTAGTAGGTACACAGGTGTTTCCCCTATTTTCTGTAGGATACAAAGATTTTGTTTTAGAACCATCTATGAAGAAATGAAACAGACATGTAACATTCACTCAGCCAAGTTTATTAAATTTATTGTGTGCTCAGCACTGTCCTAGGCAGTAACATGAAAAAAACTATAAAACAAGTTATCAACAAGGGAAAAATATACTCTGCACTCTAATAATTTGCTATTTCCATGTTGCTTTCCAAAGAGTTCTTACATTGTTTTGGGGTACGTGGTTCCCCCCTCTTTTTCCATGTTGCCCTAAAAAGCTTCTAGCTATGTCAAATAATGTGCCACTATCACCAGCCCCTGAAGAACCAACAGTGGGACAGGAAGAGCGGGGCTTCCCGCTGATGAGGCAGTTAGGGGCTGGTCAGTGGGGTCCCATGGTGGGGGTTTGTGAAGATAGGTTGAGGGCTCAGGGCACTCACAGTGAATCAGAGGAAGGCCAGACTTGGGGAAGCCACAGAGAAGGCCCTGGGGTGCTCCCTAACCCCCTACCTAGGGGATGTGCTTAAAGTGCCAACACCGTAGGAAAAAGATGCATAGCTACGTGCTGCTGGGGGTGCCACTGGACTTCCTGCCTCCCTCTTTTCCTCCTGACTTGTGCTAACACCGGGCCCTGGCACCGCAAGGCTTAGGTCAATGGAGAAGTCCAGTGCCCAGTGGAGAAATGCAGAAGGTCCAAAGTATAATGTACAATGCCCAAGAGGAGATGAAGACAAGAAAAGGGCAGAGAGGTATGCAGCAAAATTTGTGCTTGGCCCCTGCCCCCGGGCCAGGGATTGGTTCCCGTGCAAAGGGCAGTTTGGTTCGATAAAGCTATCAGGGTCCTAAATTTTCCCTGAGGGAACAAAGCTGCACAGCATGGGGAGGAAACTGAAGACATGCAGGGCCCTCCCTGCCCCCACACCGGGAATGCCCCGTGCCTGCTGTACAAAGTGCTACGACTACTGGTGTGTGGCCCAAAGCAGGCCCAGGCCGGCAGGGCCAGACCACACTCGGAGGCCAGACAACCGCACACACACCTGCACAAAGAGCTCCAGCTGCCGGGGTGCACGTGCCTGAAGGCCCCCCTACCTGAGGTAGAACAAGGGGCTGAGGTCCAGATGGAGGCTCTGTCAAGACACCTGTGCCCCTGAGGGTCAGATCCCAGTGACAAACGTCATGTGGATGACACAGAGGGTGCCTCAACCAGGGGGGCAAGCCAAAGCAGCAGGGGCATGACCTCTTCCCAGTGGCCACTGGGCCAGGCAGAGGTGGCCGTTGTGGGGGGGTGCCCAGGAGCCAAGAAGGTACCCCCCATCTCGCCCCGCTCAGAGCCAGATCTCATCACTGCTCACACTGGACACTCGATAGATATAGCCCAGCATGGGGAGCCGGATGAAACCTGCAGGGGCAAAGATGCCCATGAGACGCAGTGAGACTCACCGCCTGGAAGCTGCCCATGGAGACTCAAGAGGCCTCCGGCAGGAGCATCAGGGCTGGGGGTGGGGGCGTGCCCATGTCCCAGTACCTCGGCTGGTGAGGAGGCCGCCAGGCTCCGGGTCCAGCAGCTCCGGCCGGCTGTTATTCGGAGCCATCTGCGGGTCGACTGGCTTCCCTGCTGGGTGACACAGGGTGGGTGCCCAGGATGAGGAGTGTGCCTGATAGGGCCTAACCCCTCAAGTACCAGGATCTCTCTTTGCCTCAGAAGCACCTCTGAAGGTAAAGTTGGGGCAGACAGAGGGTGTACCTCTGGAATCCGGAGTGAGGTCATTGAGCTGAAGGTTGGACGGGAGCGACATGTTCTCCCGTGGCAGCCGCACATTGTTGAGTTTCAGGTTGTTGGAGTCACTACAGGGCAGACAGAGCCTGGGATGTGCCCTGGCTCCAGCAGGCCCAGATTCCTGCTTTGGGGCCCCTTCCAGAACTAGGGAGACCCGCGGTTTCCAGCTGTCCCCATGCTGTATCTCAGGTCGGCCCAGCCAGTCAGCCCCAGAAAGTTACCTAGAGATCAGGGATGGGCGCCGGGAAGGGCCTAGGGAGAAAGAAACCACACACTTTCTTAGGGAGCCCACCCACTCGGGGCTCTGCCCCTATGCCCTTTCAGACCCAGGACCCTCAGGCAAGGGATCTCTCCTAGATCTGGGACAGACTGGGTCCCCAGTGCCCAGGCCTGCTCTGAGTTGCATCAGGTTTTCCCCGTGGACATGCCCAGGAAGAGCCGTTCTGCCACTCGTCAGAGATGACCTGACTTGCCAAGCCCCACCTGCTGCCCTTGCTGCTTCTCCCTCTCCTTCTCCCTGCTCCTCAGCCACCCTCGCCCCCTACCCCACTGCTTTGGCCCTACCTTTGGTCTTCTTCTCTTTCCTGCAGACCAGGCAGGCCACCAAGGTGCTGAACCCCACCAGGGTGCCCAGCGCAAGCCCTCCAGCCACAACGATGCCTAGCAGTGGCACTTCCACTCGGGTGGCCAGAAGCCCTGCAAGGTGTTCTCTGGTTAGGTTCCAAGTGGGAAGGGGCCCCCACCTTGGAGATGCCACAGGTACCATTCTGTCCTTGCCCGAGGTGGTCAGCACAGGCCATTCACAAGACTCACCCAGAGGGCAACAGTCTTCTCATTTCTGTACTGTGATCCTGCCCCCACCCGAGGCTGTGTTGGGCCAGTTGCTGGCAATGCTCACCCGGGGCCGGAAGCGAGGCGCTGGTGACACCCACGTCATTGGTGGCCACCACAGAGAGGTTGTGGGCCAGGCTTCGGAGCTGCAGCTGCACAGTGTGGTTGGTGAGCCAAGGGTAGTTCTGGGCGTCCAGCACCAGGAAGTCGGAGGCGTTGACAGTCACCGGCCCATCCTGGTCGATCCAGGTCACATTGGCAGGTGGGTTGGCACGCACCAGAGCAAAAAGGACAACCAGGAGGCCTGGACCCTGAGCTTCCTGGTACTTGGCCCCGACCTGGGCAATCTCTGGTTTAACTGGTACAAAGCAGAAGCCAATATACTTTCACCACAGCCCTCAGACTCCTTGCCCTTTCTTCCCAAACCCAGAAGGGAGCCAGGAGCTTGGATCTCTTCTCAAGGGGGCACTGGGAAACAGGATGGCTGGGTCTCCCTGAGAGGCAGCATTTCACAGTGATTAACAGTAAAATCACTAAAACCGAAATATCTGGATTTGAATCCTGGCTCTGCTTACTAGCTGTAGGACTGCAGACATAATACTTAACCAATCTGTGGCTCAGTTTTCTCACTTGTAAAATGGGGTTAACCATAATAACTACCTCACAGGAATATCCTGAGGATAATGTGAGTTAATACTTGCAAAGTGCTTATTAAGGGGTCTATCAGACCACCTGCCTGGTGGCTGCTGGGGGTCTTCGGGCAGGGAACCTCTGTCCCTGCCCACCTCAGGGGCACTCACATTGCACATTGAGGATGACGGAGGCATTGGCTGACCGGCCACTGCCTGGGTCCTGCAAGGAGCAATTAAGCTCATGCTGGGCCCTCTGGGCAGTAACGGTGAAGGTGCTGGTGCCTCCGGAGAAGGCCTCCCCGCCCACGCTCAGCAGTCTCGAGGTGCTGGCCTCCTGCAGCTGTCCATCCAGGTACCAGGCCAATCGGGGGGTTCCAGGCCCCCCTGCCACCCGGCAGGTGAAGGCATGCCGCTCGTTCTCCCGAAGTGCCAGCTCGGCCCGGGTCTGACCATCAATTTCTGGTGCCAATTCCCCCCAACCTGAAACACAGCAGGGGATTCTGGGGAGAGCTGGGGGAGGGGTGGAACTGGTCTGTGACCAGCATGACATCCTGTTAGGGAGGGGCAGCTGCCCAAGAGCCGGAGCACCTAGGTTCGCTCACGAGGAACTGGCTGGGCCGTGGGTGGGTGGGTGAGGGGAACCCAGCTCTGGTGCTCTGGGGCCTGAAGTAGGTATCCAAACCCAAGGTGAGGGAGGAGAGAGTGGCTTGCCCCCAGAAGGGCTTCGCCAAGGGGTGAACGGGGTGTACCTGAGCTCAGAAGGGCTGGCAGGAGCAGCAGCGTGTGCGGGAGGGCAGCTGGGCCCGGGAGTAGTGCCATGGTCCCTCAGGCCTAGGCCCCAGGCTGCCGAGACAAGAGGGTGGGCCTCGATGTGAGCCTGGTGACCGCAGGCAGGCTCGGGGATTCCTCTAGGAATTTTCTCTCCAGAAACAAAAATAAACCGTGCACCGACACACAGATGGAGATTGACCCGCAGTGGCGAAGCCAAGGACGCCCAGGCGAAGGCCGGAGCCCAGCCAGCACACACCGACGGGCGCAGAACCGGGCGCCGTCTCCCGGGGGCAAACGGGCTCCAGCCCGCAGGCGCAGAGACTGCGCGCCGCCGCGCAGCCCGCACCGGGCCCGACACTCGCACGCACACACGCAGACTCGCGGGGCGGTGGCGCCCCCCGCCAAAGGGACCGTCTTCCCGGCCCGTCCCTCTCTTGCTCCTTCCCCCTGCCATCCAGCAGCCCCACGCCCGCTTCCCACGCTCCCGGGACCAGGCAGAAGCGGGCCGGAGCAGCGGGGGTCCTGGCGGGGGCGGGTGGGGGGTGGAAAGCGTGCGGCAGCCCCGCCCCCAGCGCGCCTCACCTTAAGCCCACCCCGCGCTCAGCACGAGCGACTGCTCAGGTCTGCGGGGCGCTGCGGTCCGCGACGGGACGGGGCGGTGCCAGGCGGAGCCAATCAACGCCCGAGCCCGGCTGGCCAGCCCCGCCCCCACGGGCACCGCCCCGCCCCCGCCCCCGCCCCCGCCCCCGCCCTCGCCCCGTGTCGGGACCACGGCTGACCACGGAGTGCCCTGCGGCTGGGGGGGCAGGCGGCTGGACGCAGACACCGGCGAGAGTCGGGGAGAGCAAGTAGCTTTATTGGTGCGGCTCAGCGGCCGTTGCAGGGCCCGCGCAGCTGCCTCATCACGTCGGCCAGCATGCGGTTGCACAGCGCGGCGTAGGGGTTGAGCAGCACCAGCTGGCGCCGCGCGAACGAGCTGCCCAGCCGCGCCGCCCGCTCGAAGTCTCTGCGGGCGTCGTCGTCCCTGCCCTGCAGCCGCGCCAGGAGCCCGCGCTGCACGAAGCCCTGGCGTGCGGCGCGGCCCCGGCCGCCGCTCAGCGTCACGGCGCGCTCCAGGTCCTCCAGAGCGCCTGCGGGACAGACGGGCGGGAGAGTCAGAACGGCGGCCCCGGGGCTCGGCCACCTCCAGCCCGCCGGCTCTTGCTCCTCAGTATCCTTGCTCCCATCGCACCGATGCAGGCTGCAGAAGGTGGCAAGACTTGCCCTGGGCTGCACAGTCTGTCTATAGTGGCAGAGCTGGGACTAAAGTCCCTACTACCTTTCAACACCCAATACACCAAAACACGACGGGTGCTGGGACGGTTCTGAGTGGTCACTGATTCATGAATCTGGCCCATGGTCCCGCAGTAGCAGGCAGTGTATTCCACTCGTACGCTATTGAGCATCTACCCTGTGCCAGGTGGCTGACTCTGAATCTCAGAGTCTTAAAAAATGATAATGTGCTGATAATCATTTCTCACAAATACAATAAAATTCATTTCTCTTTCTTTTCCTTTTGAAGGCATTTCTCTCCTTTCAGTCATTGTATGCTTTAAACCTGTTCTTCTGACTGCCTTTCCTCATTCATCATCTCCACGATCTTCATTATATTGTATCCAAATTTAGTATTTGGTATTTCATTAAAGGAGCCAGAGTTGGCCCTGGACATGGACATTTTTATGTTTATCATTCTCATAAAATACTTGGATTTGGCATTAGAACTCTGAACTCGACCTCAGGCAGCCAGCTGGTGTGTGTGTAGCTTAGAGCCCAGCAGCAATTCTGGGCTCTGCCTGAGTTCACTCATGCTCTCCCGTTGGAATTGCTGTCAGGGCTCTGGAGGAACTCCAGCATCATCCTACAGAGACGCCCATCTCTGTCCTGTCTCTGTGTATTTTGAGCCCAGAACCCAGCAGGGGCTGTGCTCCCCAGGCCACCCAGATGGTTAAGAAGCTCTCTGATGGCAGTGTTTCTGGGGTTCCCTCTGAGGAGCTGGTCTGGAGGAATCGAAAACTCTTTGCAGGAAGTTATCAATCAATCTCTGTTCCTCTCTGGGGTTTTGTCTGCAGACTGTCCTTGGCTGCTCTTAGAGCCTAGCCTCACCCTGCCCTCACAGCCAGGGAACAAAGCTTGGAAAGGGGGGTCCTTGATTCCCCACTGTTCCCGGAGTGGAGTCCACTGCCCCTAGGCTGGCATTCCTTCACAGCATTGTCGCCAGCATGGCCTTATCTCATTGTCCCCATTCCAGAGTAACCCAAGAGTAGCAAGTTTGATCCAGTTGCTCCCCAGTTAGAATCCTTTAATGATTCCCCATGTTTTCAAGGCACAGTGCAACCTCTGCCTAACATTCCAGGTTCTTCACCATCAGGCCCCAATTCACTTCTGCAGGCTCTACTCTACCCTTCACCCCTCCCCGTTCCAGCCAGCCTGGAGATCTGAAGTTCCCTGTACCTTTTCACTGGTCTGACTCCATGACTCTTGGTCTCTCTACAGGTTATGCTTTCTCCCACTCTGTCCCCTCCATCCAGCTACCTCCTACTCATTCTTTCAAACTCACCCCTTGGGGTGTCTGCATGTCTCAGTCAGTTAAGTCTCTGCCTTTGGCTCAGGTCCTGATCCGGGGGTCAAGCCCCCCATCAGGCTCCCTGCTCTGCAAGAAGTCTGCTTCTCCGTCTCCCTCTACCCCTCCCTGTGCTCTCTCTCACTCAAATAAAATAAAATCTTTTTAAAAAATGAAAAATATGGGGCACCTGGGTGGCTCTGTGGGTTAAAGCCTCTGCCTTCGGCTCAGGTCATGATTTCGGGGTCCTGGGATCGAGCCCCACATCGGGCTCTCTGCTCAGCAGGGAGCCTGCTTCCCCCTCTCTCTCTGCCTGGCTCTCTGCCTACTTATGATCTCTGTCTGTCAAATAAATAAATAAAATCTTTTAAAAAATGAAAAATATGGGGCGCCTGGGTGGCTAAGTCAGTTGTTAAGCATCTGCCTTCGGCTCAGGTCATGATCTCAGAGTCCTGGGATTGAGTCCGACAACAGGCTCCCTGCTCGGTGGGAGGATTGCTTCTCCCTCTCCCACTCCCACTGCTTGTGTTCCCTCCCTCGCTGTGTCTCTCTCTGTCAAATAAATAAATAAAATCTTTAAAAAATTAAAAATAAAATAAAACTCACCCCTCAGGGGTAGATACCATGCTGAACCCTCTCAACTTATTAGACACATAATCAGAGTTATGTGTCTGTCCCACGGCCCCGGATTGTGAGCTTCCTGAGAAGTGGTATCACAGGGCAGTCAGAGCACAGACTCGAGCCCTGCCCTCTGGAGTTCAAATCCCAGCTCCGCTCCATTTTCTTTGTCTGTAAAATGGAGGTTACAACAGCACACACCTGGGGTGGTAGTGAGAATCAACTGAGTTACTATAGCTCATGTGGAAAGTGCTGGATGCCTCGCACGTAGTGCTTGGTCTAAGCAGTCTGTCTTGTATCCTTGTTCTCAAGTGCTTTGTCCACTGCTTACAATAGTAAACTCTCATTAAATGTTTGTTAAATAGACAAATGGAATTCAATCTCTTCTGACTTTCACAATTGCCCCAAGAGATTAGCAGGGCCCATAAGGTGTCTCTTATAAGTAAGAATATAGGTTCTGGAACAGTTTAGGGATTCCCCAGCCCCACAAGGACTTCTGCTCTGGTCTGTGGACTGCAGGGCCCCCTGCAGAAGCCCTGGACCATCTCCCCTCACCTGCCACATCTCCTTGGAGGCGGCGGGCCTGGGCCCGGTTGTTGTAGGCAGAGGCCCTCTCTGGCAGCAGGCTGATGGCTTGACCAAACCTCTCCAGGGCTGTGCTGAGGTCGCCAGCCTCCGCAGCCATCACCCCCTGCAGCTCCAGGGCCTTGGACTGCTCCAACTGTGCTCTTGGGAAAACTCCATCTGGGTGGGGGAGGGAGGCAGGAGGGACAGGTAGGCAGTGGAGAGCAAGAAGCCAAAACCCTCTGGGCTTTAGAAAGCTGAGGCCCGAGCTGGAGCCAACAGGGCTGGGATGTGAGTCCCAGCAGGAGTCGGACGCAGTGTCATAGGCAGAGGGAGCTGAGGTCACCAAAGCTGAGAGGTAGCACTAAGTTCCAAAGGAACCGGGGAAAGGGACTTTGGTCAGCTCCTTGCCAAGAGAATGAAGCCCAAACTCAGCCCATGGTTAAATGACTTACTCAAGATCACACAGCTCCTAAATGCACAGCTTGGATTTGAACCCAGGTCTCCCTGGCTCCTTAACCTGGCCCCATTTTGTTCTACTATACTGCCTCCAACAGGAAGACCACCAAGACATACTTGGGTCGGGAAAATCATGTCCGACATATCCCTCAGCTTTTCAGACTGAAGTTTCCTTAAGACCTAGGCTTCTCTCCTTTAGAAACAAGGGTCATTAAAAACTTCTGATGGGGGTTGGGGGAGGGCTCCTGGCTGGCTCAGTCAGCAGAGCATGTAACTCTTGATCTCAGGGTCATGAGTTCAAGCCCCATGTTGGGCATAGAGCCTACTTAAAACAAAAACAAAAAACCCCCAAAATTCCTGGTGGGGATATAAGGCCCCATGAGAGACTGAAGGAAGGGCCGGGGAGTGGATTCACTCTGTGGAGGGATTAGGTCCGGGCTGGTCTTGCTTAGGTTCTTCACACTTAGGTCAGAACCATTCAACCGAGCCACCCGTGCCCTTCCATTCTGTGTGGAGTGAAATGCCCTGTTAAGACAAAGATGTGAGTTGAGCATCCCTCCACCCTCTCCCCCAGCACAGCTGAGCTTGGATTATGGGGGGAGTTAAATGGCGAGGTTAAGTTCAGAGATATGAGGGCTGAAGGACAGACCGCGACTTGCTTCTTTTGGCAGAGTAACTCTTGCCAAGCCTCCACCACTACGGGTCAGCAGACCTCTCGCACTCCAGCCTCAATCACCGTCCAGGGGTCATGGAACAAGGGGGCCTTGTGGGACCACCATCCTCTGCCACCCCCCTGAGGCCAGCCAGTGTGGAGTGCTCTAGTCCAAGGTCTAACTCACCTTCATCTACTTCCTCCTCCACCTCCTCTCCCACGTCCAACCCAGTAAGGTCTCCAAATGGGGTGTCAGGGTTGAAGATGGCCTGCAACACTGCCTGGTCATTTGGAGTCCCCATGGTGCTCAACTCCCAAATCCCAGAAGGTGAATCAGGCTAGAGGAGGGAGGAAGAAGGGGTTGGGGCTGAGCCTGGTGGCCAGTTATCTGGAGGGCAGAGGTTCTGTTTGAGGTCCATCCCCTGTGAGGAGTGTCTTCCATTCCTTGGCTGTAGTGCAAACCCAACCTCATTTGGCTCAGGGTTAGCAACCCTGGCTTGGCAGAATATTCAAGAATAGTCCTCAACTGTCTTCCCACCCCCACCCCAGTGTTAGATGGAACAGGGTAAATGAATCCAATTTCTGCCTCAAGGTGGAGTGAAGCAGAGAGGGTGGTGTTCAGGTTCTCCCTTTAACATAATTCCTAGACGAAATCAGTCAGAGGCCTCTTGATGGCCCACAGGATAATAAAAGGGGGAATATGTGGGAGGTGAAGCTGCTTGTCCTCCTGACCCCTTCCTCATATTCAGGATTAATTAGGTCTTGAACACAAACCAGTGATGAACAGGGGAAGAAGACCCGGTTGGGAGAGTCATTGTGCGGTGGGCCGGGGAGGCGAGGCAGAGTCAGTGTGGGGTGGGCCGGGGAGGCGAGGCAGAGTGGTTTAATGATTCCACCTTCAAAGAGAGGGCGGTGGCTAGTGCTGGGCAATCAGGCCACAGGCCACTGGCGGCTGCTCCCCCCGCCCTACCCCTTTCTCCACCCTACCCAAAGCCAAAAGAAAGCTTGATGGTGTGCAGCAATAAACTTGACATGTTTATTAATTAAACTATCACTTAAATAAAAAAAAGTGCATAGAAAATAAACATGTTTAAAAACTCCTTTTTTTTTTTACAACTATGTACACTTTTTACTTTTACATTCAGTCTTTCGTAGAGAGCTTTCAGCATTATTATTTTTTGAACTATTAAAGTATTTTCCTTCATCCCTGTCACAGGGAGTTAACACTGATGGACTTTAGACACATTTTTTCCTTTTTTTTTTTTCTCTTTTTCTCTAACCAGAAGCTTGGAAGAACACAAGGAAAAAAACCAAAAGATCTGTTATACATGATAAAGTTGTCAAGAAATGTCTTATTTCTAGAAAAGAAGCTTGTCATCTGTTGAGCTTTTGAAACAATTATTCAACTACCTGTATTTACTAAAGAGACTGTTAAAAGTTCAATAAAAGAAACACCACAAGTCTATTTTCTTGGTTGAAAGACAGAACTAGAGTACCTCAGAACAAGATACCAGGAAAGCACAGAACACAATTTTCCCCTAAATGCAGGTGGTAACCCCAACATTCATAACCAAAAATAGAGAAACAAGGAGTACAGGTACTGACTGGCAACATTCATGGGCAGAAAAAATCCGGGTGACAACCACTTCCGCGTTCCTCTCTGACCCTGGGAACAGACCGTGTTACCGTCCCTTGCGGTTTGGGTCCCCCCACAACTTCGGAGGATCCGAGGAGCGCCAGACTGATGTTTTCCTGCCACGACTAGCAACTGTAACGCAATCCTTATCTATAGTGTTAAGAGAATTAAAAGCCATGGACTGAACTAGGCTTTGTTACATGGTGCATTACTATATTAGTTCCTATATATATCATATTTATATTTATTTGAAAACCAAAACAAAAAAGTTGCAAGTTTTCAGAGTGTGAGACTTGACTGGTATTCATGATTCGGCACAAAACCATCTGCTCAATAACCTTGTATTGCTTTAAAATGAAGGAAATGAAACATAAAATTACACCCAGCCCTTTGCAATGACCCGCTTTTCCTTTAAAAAGAAGAAAAAAACAACAAAAAAAGAAACACCCAAACTTGATTTCTAGTTAAAAAAAAAAAAATCCCAAATCAAACTTAAGAGTTAACATCTGATAAGGTTTTGACCTTTAGTATTTTCAGATATTTGATTGAATGTCAGTCCTTTAGAAAGATACATTCATTAAAAGATATTTTTTTGTTTTTTTTGTTTTTGGTTTTTTTTTTTTGGCTTTTTTTTTTGTTTTTTGTTTTTTTTTTCCTTAATGTTGTTGTTGTATATTTTAAATCAAGGGAGCTGCATGGTGCTCACTGCATTGGCCGGGGGGCTGACAGAGGCAAGCGGGGTGGCGGACTGTATCCCGGCAAAGGAGTCTGGTTGAAAACTTCTAGAGTATAGCTGCCAGGGCTTCCCCCTTAATTCTGGTGATTGGTCTAAAAACCGGAGGGGCTGTGCTGAAGGTGGTGGACGGTAACAGAGGGAGCCAAGGGACCAAGTTCCGGCCGTAGGGTCAGCGCCATGCAGCTGTTCTGGCTACACAGTTATCACTGGCCACCAGGAAATGCGGCCACAACAGGTTCTAGCAGCAAAGCTCTCCAGGAGCTGGCTCGCTCACGGAGAACTGACCAGGCTTGCAGCTGGGACTCCTTAGGGATTCGGGATGCCCCTTGGGGGATTCCTGGGAATGACCCACCACAGTTCCTCGGTCTGCACTTATGTGCGGAGATTCCCTTGGTCACTTTCAAAACAAACTCAGGTGTTTTGGAGATAGATATGCCGGTTTGTTTTTGTTTTTGTTTTTTTGCCTTCTTTCCCTCTGGTAGGGAAACCTTAGCTTATTTCCCAAGTTGCTGGCAGGTATGCTGAATTTTGGCAATGGACTCAAGGCTGAGCTAGAAGAGGAATTACTCATTTCTATGGTTGACAGGGAGTGAAAAGGCAAGGCAAACCACCTGCAGCTGGAAAGAGAGGGAGAGATGTGGGTCCCTCCCCTGGCCTCAGGGTTCGGGATTGGTAGAAAGAGAATGAGGAGGGGGCTCACAGTACAGCATGGCCTAGCAGGGCAGTAACTAGGTCTATTTAGCTGAGTTTCCCCCACCCCGACTGGCCTTTGGGTCTTTCTCAAGGTGAATTCATGACCCATCAGTGCATTAATCATTTCAGTAACAAATGCAGCTTAAGGTTTTTTTCTTTAAAAAAAAAAAAAAAAAAAAAAAGGAACAAAAGGATTTACAAAAAAACCTCACACAGTGCAATAATAAAGGAAACCAGACACTAGTGGAACCCCTAGGGCCACTGTATCTTGTTCACGGGCAAAGGAGGAAGGGAGTCGAGGTCTGGGTAGAGTGTTTTTCCCCAGGCCCCTGCTGGCACTTCTCCATGATGACAAGGAAGTCTCTGCCATCCTGGCCACAGTGCTGGGCTCCCTGCATGACAGCAAAAACAGTGACAATGTTCCAGCAAAGCCACCAGACACAGTTCTTAAGGTCACGGAAGAACAGGAAGCCCAGGGTGGAAGGCACAGCAGAGCCATGAGTCCTGGGGCAGAGAGCGCAGGGCTGAGTCGTATTGCTTTGCTAGACTTCCATAGGAATGGGCTTCTTGTGGGAGAAAAGGGCGCCCTGCCCTCTACTGGACCGCACTGCTCTGAAACCCAGTGGCCGACAGAGGCAGAGAAGAATCTGCGTTATCGTGAGTGGTCAGACTGTGCTTCAGTTTCAACGGGCTGCCCCACGAGAGGGCACGGGGGGGATCCGTGGGTTCTTTGCAGATATGAGGACTTGGTGGGCAGAAGGCAAGGGGACGAGGTGACCGATGAGGCAGATGGTGAGGAAAATGTCAGGGTGCCATTCAACTTGGTTGCTATCTTGGAAGTAGAGCAAGATGAGGGAAATGGAGTATACAGCTCTCGCTGCTCCGAGCTAGTCCCAGAAGGGAGGGAAAGAGGGCAGGGACGGAGAGGGGACACTGCTGTGCCAGGATACGACCACAGCCTTCTGAGGAGCTTCAACATGGGAAGGAGGGGAGTGGCCCAGCGGAGTAGGGTGACCTTCCTTGTCCATTTATTGTCAAAGAGCAAACCCAGGACACGTTTATGTCAACAGGGCACAAACAAGGTACACATTAAACAACAAAAGTACACCTTCCAGGGGGAAGTTGGGCAGGAAAAACCAGACTTTGTGTGTACAGCTGAATATTTTTCTCTAACTTCATCCTATGAAAATAAAAAATTATTAAAAACCGATCTTCTTTTTAAATTAGGATAATACCGCGGTTTAAAAAATAGCCTCGTCGTAAGTGCTTCTCCCTATGAAGTGCTTCTCATAGAAAAATATACAAAATATATTTACATTTATAAAACCTTAAATAGTAAACTGTAAACAGAACAGAGTAAAATCCAATGACTTAATTTAACAGGTTCAGGACACCATCTTGGGGAAAGGAAGAGAAGAAACATTTGATGCTGTTTTGACCACATCCTAAGGAGTAATCAGGGCAGTAGTGTCATTTAATTTACTTAACCTATGGATTTTGCGCAGGTGGCAGAGGTCCCTCGATACAAGGTGGTCTAGTCCCCAAGTTTTGGGCCTTGAAATCTGATTAGTGTTCTGCCGTCAACTGGACACCGACCATTTAAAAATGAAGTCTTCTTACGTCTTAACAAGGGGAAAATAAAGTTACCATGTCCTGGGATTGGGACCCAGGGGTCATCCTGGTTGTGATACTCTGGTCGTTGCATGATTCAGATCCTATTTAAATAATCTTTCTCCTCCTCTAAAAAAATCATGCTACATATATTTCTTTAAAACTCTCCGTGGAGCTTTAATAAAAACTCCGTATTCTGTCTGGTTATGGCCAATGGCTCCTGTCCACTTCCCCCCTGGGCGTGCTTACAGGCTCAGGGGTTGTTCCGCAGGCATAGACGATGCCCGACAGGGAGTGTCCTTGAGCAGGCAGTCACTCCCCTCTACCACCCAGAAAGAACGGGAAAGCAGTGGGATGAAACAGGGGAACGAAGAAAGTGGAGGGGGGCGGGGGAGGAATGAGAGGGACACCGCTCCTATTGTCAAGAAAGGTAATTGGCTGAGATAAGGCTCATGGGGGCAACACTCCCACTTAAAGCCCACAGGCTCCATGTTTGGTGATTCATTGGCACAACCCCAAGACAGCCTTTTGACACCAAAGGTGCTAAGAATCCTGTCTCCCAACCAGAAGTGAACTCTCAAGTGGGAGGATAGTAGGGAGAACCACCAGACCTTCTCTGTTCAACAGACGGCTACAGCTTGGGCCCGGCTGGCAAACTATCAGGTGTCCAACCAACTCTGAATCAACGGCCCGGCTGACCCCTCGCCTATAGTGCTTGGGGAAGGCCCAAGGCGCGGATGGCAACTTCTCTCGGACGGGACACTCAGGCCCCGTCTCCCCGCATGACTAACCCTCTCTAGGCTCCTTCCAGGCAAGTCTGCTTGCGACCCCATTTACCACTCTGTAACAGCACACAATCAGAGGGGCCCCGGTACAAAGCCGGTCGCGGATCTTGTCTTCGAGACCCCATCTCTCTCTCCAGGACTAGGATCACATGTGTAACGCGAATACGGGACGTAAGGGAGCGCAGCCGTCACGGAGCCCCCTCAACGGCGCCCGCTCCATCCTGGATCTCCTAGCTGTGGGCACAGGCCCTCGGTGCGGCTCTGGGCGCCCCGTCCCAGTGCTCCGACCCGGGGGAGGGAAGCGGCTCTAGTTGAGGAACTTCCGGCACTTCTTGGCGCCGCAGTTGCAGGGCAGCTTGTTGCTGGCGTCCTCGATGGGGAACTTGTAGTCGTAGGTGAGCTCCTCCCCCCGGTAGATCTTGCGCATGGCGAAGATGACGATGTGCTTCTGCCCGTCGATGTTGATGACCCGCGAGTAGCAGTTGGGCTCGCAGGAGTGGTTGATGAAGCGTGCGGCGTTTCCGTGCATCGTGGCGTCCACCACCTCGGAGTCATCGATGCGGAACATGTAGCAGCCGATGCCCTGCGCGGGGGGAGAGGGAGACCTCGTCACTCGGCACAGCTCAGGCCGGACGACAGCTTCCAGCCTTTCTCTGAGGGGGCCTACAGCTGCTGACGAAAACAGTTTCTTCCAGTAAAACGTCCAGACTTCTCTCAGCTTCCAAGATGCTTCCCTAGGAAATTCCTACATTACAGCGACTAGAGGTTTCTTAATGTCTCCACAGGAAAGAGAAACCTAAGACATTGTGTCATTAGGTGCTTCTGATCCTGGGATGCACTCAGACAAATCTTTCAAAGAGCAGTATCCTTATATACTAATCCTTAGGGTGGATTCTGAGCTGCTCGTGGGCCCACCAATTTTAAAGATGTCGAAACATTATAAAAAAATTTAAAAAAAGGGAAAGGGAAAAAAAGTATGCTTGAATTCATAAAATATACTATTTCTTTTGGGATGTGGGGATCATACTTTTAGTTCATGGCCCCTCTGTACAAATACTGTCAGAACCGGGAAAACGAAAGTGAGACTCACCTTGCTGTCATAATACTTCTCTCGCTTGTCAGTCTGGATGGAGCGGATGACGTTGCCAGCATACTCAATCACCATCTCACCTGCATCGATGTTTCTCTTACAAAAAAGACCCCGGCCGTGGATGGGAGACCTAGAACATAAAGATGGAAAAGAGATCAGCCATCGATTTTGCAAATCAGGTTAAACTGTGTGAATACATGAATAAATGAATAAAACCTCCTGCCCTATCAGTTCCCCAGGAAGGACAGACTCTTGGAAAGCAAAGGAAAAAAAAAAAAAAAAACCTGGACCCACTTGATTTGAGTATATTACTTATTCTAACAAATGGCCAAGAATGAAAGATTTCTCCAATCAAGAGCCCACCAGAAGTAGCAACATTTTAATGTTTACTATGTTAAATTCCTTGTTCAATGCAAAGAGGGGCAGGATCCCAGGACATCGGGTTCCATTAATAGCAGCTAGAAAAACCTCACTTACTGAATGAAGGAGGTCACTCCATGATTTGGTCCACTTTAATTTTGGAAAATGATTAGATTTCTGTAATTCTTTCTGAAATTTTAGCCATACCTGTAGACACCAACTGCCTCCTTGGAAGTCTTTTTTAAGTGCCGGAAACGCATGGGCATTGGCAGGTCCATACTAGTTGCCCTCCTAAAGAGACAAGGTGTATTACTCATGAATTCTCTTCAGGAAATAATCAATTTTGAGTCGTAGATCAAAGGTTTCTAGAGAATATGACCATAGTATTCCCTTTGTTCGATGCCAAGTATAATAACAAGTGTCTTGTAAAATGAGGCCTATAATAGACACGGTCCTTTCTGACCGCGGTAACTACGGTGGTAGGGATACGTCCAAAGCTGACAGAGTTTAGTTTAGTTAAAGAAAATAAAATCTGCATGTTATAGTTATCTGAATTTCTCCTTTCCTCTGCCAGCCAGCTATTGCTACTTTAATACAAACCACAGTTCAGTGTTCTTAAATGTGACCCGGGAAATTGTGATCCAAGTGAAACCGCACGGGGGCCTGAACAGCCAGAGCAGAGGGAAGCAAAGAGGGTTCCTAACGACCCCCTCCACTCAAGACTTACCGAGCTGACTTCAGCTGTACCTCCTCCTCTTCCTCATCATTAGGGTTGTATTCAGGAGGCTGCCGGTGTTTGGAAGCCAAGAAGTTAAACATGTCAAATGCTGACTTCCTGGAGCCAAAAGATTGAAGCACGCTTTAATAGAAAGGCTTTGAACAGAAGCAGCGAAGGACAGCTTTGACCCTGGAAATCTCAAAGGTGACGTGGGGAAAATGATTGCGTCATCAGATAATAAAATCGGGACCCAAAGCTGCTTAAGAAAGAGAACGGAACTTGCCTCAGGTGAACTTCAGCCCTGGCTGAGCCATGAGGGTTCAGCGGGGGTTCGTTGGCCTCCTCTGGTTTGTGGAAACGGAATTTGTAATTCCTACAGTGCTTGGCACCAGAGAGCTGCTCAATCAGGAACACGACCGCATCGTGAAGAATCCCCAGCATCCTCAAACCATTAACACCTGTGGGACAGAAGGCACCAGGGTAGCCATCGTGCAGCCAACAGGAAACTGCGTGGTACAAAGAAACGCCTGGGCGAGAGAAGAACTCTGCCAGAGGCTGCTCACAGGGAACCGCATTACGGTGTGGCCAAGAATCAGCGGCAGTGAATGGCAGTGAACCATTAAGATGACGTGGACACAGGGCTATCAATATGGAAAATGTTCATGGTAGACTAAAAAACAGCCACATCACCGAACTATTTTCTATGTTCTGTATGTACACAGACAGGCTCTACGTATTATTTAATTTCATGGTCACAATGCCCACGTGAGTCAAGAATTACCAGCTTTGTTTTCAGGTCAGTCAACTGAGGCTCAGAGAATTTAAATACCACACCCAAGGTCGCACAGCTGGTGTGACAAGGTTTGAACCTTGGGCTCTGGAGCTCCAGTCATGATCCCATTTTCATTTATAGGTTAATGGGGTATCTGGGCTCTGTAACTTCACACTCACATAGGTACCTCACTAAAATTGAAAAGAATGGTTAGTAAAAACCCCCAGCAAAGAACTCTCTTTTGTGCTGTTACAGTGAATGTGTGGAATAATTCACTCGATAGATGCTGTGTTTTACTCAGTCTCATGCCATTAACGAGCATTTCCGATTCTTTTTTATTTTCTTTTTATTTATTATTTTTTTAAAAGATTTTATTTATTTATTTATTTGTCAGAGAGAGAGAGAGAGAGAGAGAGAGTGAGACAGAGTGAGAGAGGCAGACAGAGTGGCAGGCAGAGTGGTAGGCAGAGGTAGAGGGAGAAGCAGGCTCCTTGCTGAACAAGGAGCCCGATGTGGGACTCGATCCCAGGACACTGGGATCATGACCTGAGCCAAAGGCAGCCGCTTAACCCACTGAGCCACCCAGGCGCCCCTCTTTTTTATTTTCTAAAAACACATTTATGTAAATTGCTGGCAGAGATGATGAAAAGCTTTCTGAAATGACTGGCTTCTTTCATTAAAGGGATGGGGCATCCCAACAACCACCAGCCCACTTTGACACTAGAAATAGCAATGTTTGGGGTGCCTGGCTGGCTCAGTGGGTATGGCAAGACTTTATTTATTTGAGAGAGAGCACACGAGCAAGGGGGAAGGGAAGAAGGAGAAGCAGACTCTGCTGAGCGGGGAGCCTGATGCAGGGCTCGATCTCAGGACCCTGGGGTCATGACCTGAGCCGAAGGCAGAGGCTTTAACCCACTGAGCCACCCAGGCGCCCCTGAAGGCAGACATTTAACTGACTGAGCCACCTAGGCACCCATCAGGTTCATTTTTTTAAAATTTTTTTTGATTTGACTATAGGGTGACACAACAGGTTTATTATTTAATTAACCCTCACCACAAATTCTGGAGGTCACATTTATATATTTCTTTTTATTTTTATTTATTTAAAAAAAATTTTTACTTATTTATTTAACAAACAGACACAGCGAGAGAGGGAAAGCAAGCAGGAGGAGTGGGAGAGGGAGAAGCAGGCTTCCCACCAAGCAGGGAGCCCGACGCGGGGCTCGATCCCTGGACCCTGGGATCATGACCTGAGCGTGAGGCAGACGCTTGATGACTGAGCCACCCAGGTGCCCCTATATATTTCTTTTTAGATAAGGAGACTGAGACTTAGAGAAGTCAATAAACTTGCAGTCAATGTAATATTGATCACAAAGGGCAGAAATGTAGCTTGTACTGTTTTTTCTAACTCCAGAGCTCATAGTTGCTTACCACTATTCCATGGGGCAGTAAAGAACATGGATAAATCAAAGAAATTTCTGTCCTGTTGGCAAAAACAAAGGGCTGGCTCCTCAGGGTGAGGCTGAGAAAACGGAGTTCAGGACACTGCCTTACTCTAGCCGCTGGACTTTACACAAATTATCAGTAATCAGTTCAAAGTGACGACTGGGAAAGGCCACGTACAACTATCCTTTCTCAGGGCGCCTTGGTGGCTCAGTCGGTTAAGCATCTGCCTTTGGCTCAGGTCATGATCCCAGGGTCCTGGGATCGAGCCCTGCCATCGGGATCTACGCTCAGTAGGGAGTCTGCTTCTCCTCCTGCTTTCATTCTCTCTCTGTCAAATAAATAAAATCTAAAAAAACAAAACGAAACCCAAAAACAACAACAACAAAAAACCCAGATTATACTTTCTTGTCCCCTAAATATCTCCCTCACCAATCTTAAAAAAAAACAAAAAACAAACAAAAAACTATCCAAAGTTAAAAGGCAGTCCTTTTCATCTCTCTGATTAATATCCAGAATATATAAGAGAACTTCTGAAACTCACCCATAACAACAACAACAAAGCCTGATTAAGAAATAGGA
The DNA here is from genome assembly GCF_902655055.1 of Lutra lutra. Classification (NCBI taxonomy): domain Eukaryota; kingdom Metazoa; phylum Chordata; class Mammalia; order Carnivora; family Mustelidae; genus Lutra; species Lutra lutra. Next base: position 14,661,380 of record NC_062287.1, on the reverse strand, counting down.
AAAGGCCCTGAACAGGTATTTTTCCAAAAATGATCTATGAATGATGAGTAAGCACGTGGAAAGATGCTCAACATCATAAATCATTAGGGAAATGTAAATTAAAACTATAATGAGATACCATCTCACACCCATTTGAAGAGTTTCTATAAAAAAGGCAGGGGATGTGGAGAAATTAGAACCCTTAGCACTGCTGGCAGGGATGTGACATGGTGCAACCACCATGGAAAACGGTATGGCAGTTCTCAAAAAATCTAAAAATGGAATTACTATTTACCCAAAAAAAAAAAAAAAAAAAAAAAAAAAGGAATTATTGCATGATCCAGCAATTCTACTTCTGGGTATCTGCCCCCCGCAGAAATGGAAAGCAGAGTCTTGAGATATCCACACTCACATTCACATGGGAGAATTATTCACGATAGCTAAAATGTGGAAGCAACCCTAATACCCACTGCTAGATCAATCAATAAGCAAACTGTGGCCTATAATACAATGGGACATTATTCAGCCTTAAAAAGGAAGGAAATTTTGCAAAATGCTACAACACGAATGAACCTGGAGGAAATTATGCTAAGTGAGATGAGCCAGTCCACTTACATGAGGTACTGAAAGTAATCAAAATCATAGAGACAGAAAGAATAAAGGTAGTTGCCAGGGGCTGGAGAAAATGGGGAATAGCGAGTTTCAGTTTTACAAGAGAAAAAAAGAGTTATGGGATGGATGGATGGTTGGTTGCTCAACAATGTGAATGCATTTAACACCACTGAACTGTACAGTTAAAAATGGTTAGGATGGGGCGCCTGGGTGGCTCAGTGGGTTAAAGCCTCTGCCTTCAGCTCGGGTCATGATCCCAGGGTCCTGGGATCGAGCCCCGCATCGGGCTCTCTGCTCAGCGGGGAGCCTGCTTCCCTCTCTCTCTGTCTGCCTCTGCCTACTGTGATCTCTGTCAAATAAATAAATAAAATCTTTTAAAAAAAAAATTAATCTGTTTAGGAAAAAAAAAATAAAAATAAAGTCCCAATGCAATATTACAGCAGATAGGAAACCCGAAAGCATTACGCTAAAGAATCCAGGCACAAAAAGCCCTACGTTGTGTGATTCAGTATAAATCCCTAGAGACACAAAGTAGTTTAATGGTGGCCAGGCACTGGGGCTGAGGCACGACTGCTAATGAGTGGGGTTTCTTGCAGGGATGATGAAAATGTTCTGGATTATACAGTAGTGATGGTTGTACAACTCTGTCAATAGACTAAAAACCACTGAATCGCATGTTTGAAATGGGTTAACTTTGTAAGAATTATAACTCAATAAAGTTGTGAAAAACTATTTCTAAAAAAGGTTGATGCTTTTGTAGAATTAACTCTATAGCTTTAGACCAACAAGCTACCAGACTACTCTGAGACAGGGGTAAAATGACCTCCGTGGCCATTACCTGCAAATGAGAGCTGCTTTAGGCGGGCATTCGACCGAGCTTCCTGGACTTTATCTGTCAGGGACTTCCAGGCATCTGTGAAGAAAGAAAATAGTCCATCAAATATCTCTAACACCAGTGACAAGCAAAAGCACTGAGCTCAGAATCGCTACAGGGTGAAAACACCCTGCTAAAATGGCTTTGAGTTGTTTTCTTAGTTTCAATGAGTCCATGCATAAGAAAGCAGCTGAGAAGGTGCCTTATCCAACAGTTAGACAGGAGGGTCCCACCTTCTGAAAATGAGCCCTGGATCCCCAAAATATTCACATCTCTCGATGGAAGTCTGGGTCCCAAACCTGAATGTTGGGTATCACTTCTATTCCCCATGCCCCTGAACAAGACAACACTAATGTGAACGACTTAACCCAGACTGTGGGGAAACCTAACCTCTGTTCCATAAAACTAAGGGGGTGTGACTAGAAAACCTCCACTTCCAGCTCCAACTTAAGACTCTAGGATCTCGGGGCGCCTGGGTGGCTCAGTGGGTTAAGCTTCTGCCTTCGGCTCAGGTCATGATCCCAGGGTCCTGGGATCGAGCCCCGCATCGGGCTCTCTGCTCAGCGGGAAGCCTGCTTCCCCTCCTCTCTCTCTCTCTCTCTGCCTGCCTCTCTGCCTACTTGTGATCTCTCTCTCTGTTGAATAAATAAATAAAATATTAAAAAAAAAAAAAGACTCTAGGATCTCTACTGTCTGGTGGGCTCGTGACGACCACTTCACACTCACTGTTGGTATTTGCAACTCATACACTCAACATAGTCTTTTCTTCCCTTACGTATCTTTTTTTTTTTTTAAGTGAACCAGGCCTGAATCTGTAGTCACTGTGGACTCCTCTCTCCACTCTCCATATCCACACAGTCCTGAAGAGTATTCGTTCCTCCCTTTTCCTGCTGGGAATGGGCTTTATTACCAACCTCTCTACTGTAGCTATGCTCTCATTAGTGACCTCTTGTCACCTCATGTCTCCAATTCAGTCCACCTTAAAAGGAGCTACCACATTAAGGTTCTTGAAATTTTGCCTTTATTCCACTTCCCCAGATTTTCAAAGGCCTCATGGTTCGGCACTGAAGGCCCTTTCAAAGCCAGTGCCCGATCCACCTTCGCAATTTTCTCTCTCACTACTACCTGACTAGGATCTCGATGTCCTCTCCCACCTGAGGACACTCTAAACCCACCACATGCAATTCTGTCTAACTTTGCTGACGTCCCTTTTTATAAAGTCTTTCTCATTCCTCTTTTCCTAGCACAAATTCTATCAACTCCTTTAATAGAATCATCTAGTCTACCATTCTTTCTGGGTTTGATAACCCTAACTGACCCCCAGGAATCTTTCCTTCAAGTTCAACAGCTAATGAACACCTGAATGCTTGGGATACAAAGAGGAACAAGAAAATAAAATGCCAACCTTACTAGGAAGTTCTCTATTGAGTAAGACGTTAAGAGTAAACAGACATTTATAAAAACAAATTTTAAGCTCTAAGAAAAGCATTTAAGATTCTAAAGCAAACAGAAAGGAGGGAATAGGAGTGCCTATCTGCCTCAGAAGGTCAGGGAAGACTTTCCAAGCTGAACCCTGAGGGACAAGGTAGAGTTCACCAGATAAGGGAGGGTAAAAGAACATTCTGGACAGAGGGAAGAAACAGGTGAAGGCACAGGAGTGAGAGAGAATGGCATTTGAGGTCCACAAAGAAGTGGCAGAAAATAAGGCCAGAGAGAGAAGACACCCCACGTGCTCTGCTAAGTTATGGACTATTTCTCCAGGAACTCCAACTTCTTGAGGACAAGTTAGATTATATGTCTAACTGGATGTGTAATGCCATCGAGTATCTTCTGTAACACCAAGCGCACAACCGCCCACATCAACGGTACTAATGTAAATAAGTGTGGCTCTGGCTGAGACAGAGCCTGCACTGGCAAGACAACCCCATTTTTTTTTTTAAAACTTAAAGTAATCTCTACACCAAATATGGGGCTCGAGCTCATGACCTTGAGATCCAGAGTCAGAAGCTGTACCAACTGAGCCAGCAGGGTGCCTGCCAACCTCATTTAATCCACTCACCTTCGATACTTTCTGCACAGATCTGAAAGCCATCGTCACTTGAAATTTCAAAAACAAGTCCTTTCTTGGGCTTTTTCTCAGCAATGCTTTCCTTCCTCTTCTGTTCTTGCTGGAGCCAAAGCATCAGTGGAGAGCTGAAGTTACTTTCTTCTTCTTCCACTGTTTTAGGTTCTGCGAGGGAGAAGACAGATAGGGCCCAAACTGCATTAGCAAACACTTACTGAGCACTGATACATTCTCTCCAAGCCTACCAACATTCCACAGTTGGTATGATTATTCCCGTTCACAGGTAACAAAACAGGCTTAGGGCGCCTGGATGGCTCAGTGGGTTGAGACTGCCTTCGGCTCAGGTCATGATCTCAGGGTCGTGGGATCGAGCCTCATATTGGGCTCTCTGCTCAGCAGGGAACCTGCTTCCCCACTTCTCTCTCTGTCTGCCTGTCTGCTTACTTGTGATCTCTCTGTCAAATAAGTAAAATTTTTAAGAAAAAGAAACAAAACACGAACCAAAACTGAGGCTCAAAGCCGTGGAACAACTTGCCCTGGGTCACAGCTAGAAAGTGACTAAAACTAGATTTTTTTTTTTTTTTTTTTTTTTTTTTTTTTACCTGAAGTCATGCTGTCTCTGTGGTAGTTTCTAGTATGACAATTTGATAGTTTTTCAATAAGCAATTGCCCTCAGTAAGGTCAAAGGTAAAAAATAATGATTAACACGAATGAAGCACTGTACATGAGGCACTTTTCTAGGAACTTCCTGTAAATTAAAGCAGATAAACCTCACAAGGACCAGTGAGTGAGGTGTTACTATCGCATACACTTCAAAGTGTACATGAAGGTGTGAAAGCCGAGGCAGAGAGATGGTAAATTAATTAGCCCAAGTTCATACAACTGTATGTTCTGACAGAAAGAGGCACCTCAGTCCTCCTGAGGAATCAGCCAATCAGCAGAAGATGATTATATCCCAAATGTTACTCCTGAGCATTTTCTCCACCTGCTTCTCTTCTGGGAACTTGATGGAAGTTACCTCTTCAAGGTAACTTGATGGAAACGGGCGAAACCTATATCCAGATCTCTCTAATCTTGAAGTGGCCAGTTCTTTACTGATCATGTTCAGTAGTCAGATAGAAAGTGCTATGGAGGGCGCCTGGGTGGCTCAGTGGGTTAAGCCGCTGCCTTCGGCTCAGGTCATGATCTCAGGGTCCTGGGATCGAGTCCCACATCGGGCTCTCTGCTCAGCAAGAAGCCTGCTTCCCTCTCTCTCTCTGCCTGCCTCTCCATCTACTTGTGATCTCTCTCTGTCAAATAAATAAATAAAATCTTAAAAAAAAAAAAAAAAAAAAGAAAAAAGAAAGTGCTAAGGAGGGGTGTCTGGGGTTGTGACCAGATACGTGGTTTTCTTCAGTGACAACTAAGGGATGAGATCAGGTAACCACTAGCTATGAAGACCACACTGATGTTAAAGCAAGCAGAGCAGAACAACTGACAGATGTCATAGACTATACAGTGGAAGGGTGCAAGACCAGGGAATAGATGCCCTGAGGGTTAGTCTACACCTCTGGCCAATCACTTAACTTCTTTGGAGCTTAAATTTTTTAATTTAGAATATTCGTAGATAATGTAGGTCATTTTTATAGTACTTTTGACTTTAAAATTCTAATGCTAACCTGTTACCCACCCACATACCTGTACTTTCTTGCTCATTTGCTGGATTTTGTGTTGCGTGAATCTCAGGAAGAACTTGCCTAAATGAGAAGAAAACCCAATGTAAGATGTAACATCAGCTACTATTCAATTCAAACATGGAAACTGTCCACAGTCGGCCACAGCACCGTCGGTTACACAGAACTACCAGAAACAGACCATAGGATGTCTTGAGTATAACCTGTTGGATAAACACCACCCTACTGTATGATATGTAACATAAAATGCTCTTCTATGAGATTCTTTCCTAAATATTGGCATTAAGTTTGGGCTTTGGAGTTTGTAGATTCTGTCCTTGAAATTTTTCTCATACCCTCCGTGTTAGAAAAAATTAAAAGGACACTCGTTAGAAGCAGTTCTGGAGTTACTTAAGTAAATTAACTGATTTAACCAAAAGCAAAAGTAAGCTTAAGGAGCCAGTAAACCACCATCAATTTTCATTTTTGAAAATTAAATCTTAGAAACAACCCAAATGCATATCAATAAGGGGCTATTTAAATTAAAAAAAAAAAAAAAGTACAGAACAGTATGTATAGCATTACTCATTTTATATAAAAAAGGAATAGAAATATATATTCATATATACACTGTGTGTATCTGTATTTGTATAAAAATGAGTGAATGGATGAAAACAAATTATTAGCAGTGGTTGTTACTAGGGAACAGAAGGGGAGGAGGGTAGGCAGGATGAACAGAACCATTTATTATTTAAGTAATTATGCATTAAAAAAGTTACAAGTATGTATTACTTCCATTAAAAAAAAAACAACTCTGGCAACAAGAACAATGCAAATAAGAAAGAATTATGTTTTAAATGAGGTGGACAGAACTGAGGGCTTAACCTTAGAGAAACGATCTTTCTATTTACCCTGTGGGCTGCCCGCAGTCCTTCTGTGATGACTGTTCCACCTTAGCTGTGTCCTGCGGCTCAGCCTCTGCTCCCTGAGACCTGGAAGAAAATCATTGCATCTTTTCAAGAAAAACCATCAGTGACTACGTACTAAAGGTGGAGGTCAGAAAAAAAAAAAAAGAAGAAAAAAAAAAAAGACTCTAGACTCTATCAGGATCCGATAAAATTTACTAGTTGGGAAAACTAATCTATGCTGAACAGGTTAGCGGGTGATTACCCTGAGGGCATTCTGTCGAAGAGAAGGCACAAGGAGCCTTCTGGAACACTAGGGATGTTTTATCTCCTGATCTTGATGGGGCTACATGGGTGCATACGTATGTAAAACTTCACTTGTGTATTCCAGGCATGTTACACCCCAACACTAATTAAAAAGAACTTCGTCAGGATCTATGACAGTTGGCTTTGCGCTCCAGACAGGAATAATCATTGTCCCTCAGTATCCTAAGATTCAGAAAAAAAAAAAAAAAAAAAAAAAAAAAACAAACCCAAAGCAACATCAAAACCCCAAAAGCGACAAAGCCAAGACCATTGTTTTACATCAGAGCAAAGGGGGCCTGAGCTTCTGACTCTTGATTTCTGCTCAGGTCATGATCTCAGGGTTGTGAGATGGAGCCCCACGCTAGGCTCCGCTCTGGGCATGGAGCCTGCTTGGGATTCTCTCTCCCTCTGCCCCTTCCCACCCTCCACTAAAAAAAAAAAAAAAAAAAAAAAATCAGGGACGCCTGGGTGGCTCAGCTGGTTAAGCGGCTCAGGTCATGATCCCAGCGTCCTGGGATTGAGTCCCACATTGGACTCCTTGCTCAGCAGGGAGCCTGCTTCTCCCTCTGCCTCTGCCTGCCGCTCTGTCTGCCTGTGCTCGCTCTCTCTCTCTCTGACAAATAAGTAAAATCTTTAAAAAAAAAAAATCAGAGCAAAGAGTAATTAGAGATGTGGCTCTCTCCAAGAGACAAACTGCCCACGGAAGGAACTAAATTTTGCTCTATAAATCACCACTGTGAGGAGGAAAAAAAAAAAATCAAAGTCAAAACCCGGAACACCGCCGACTAATGCAACGTGGATGGAAGAGTGTCCTCCCCAGGAGACTGCCAGGCCAGCAGCCTGTTGTTCCGAGCAAAAACAACCCCACCTACCCAGGGTAGCTAGTATTTCAATCTCTCACCCTGTGACTGAGGTCAGGGACGTCGTGTTGGCTTCTTGGTCTGGAATGTGTGCTTCAGAAGAACTGGTCCGCAAATGGGTAACTTTGTGCTTCTTGCCATTCCCTTTGTCCAAAGGCAGCGGAAACCGTTTGATTTTTGGTTTGGTTTTAGTGGGAGCCGGCACTGAGGGGCTGGCTGACGGCTGTCCAGGGGACGGAGAGCCCCCGGGAGAGGCGGAGCTGGCTTGCAGAGCTGAGGATAGAGCCTTGTTCTGCTCCAGCCCCATGCTGTTGGGGGCATCTACTGTCTGGGTGAAGTTGGATCCCTGGGTCTCTGGTGCGGAATCAAGTTCACGCTGGGAAGGGAGAATCCCAGTCTTGCTGGCAAGAAGCTGGTTCACGTGCTGAAGCGGATAGTGTTCTTCCGCTTCCCCAGAAGGCGAAGCAGCTGTCATGCCCGCAGTCTGAGCAGAGGGGAGCACGCAGATGCCAGACGCCGCTGTCATTGTAGCAGCCGGAGCCTGTGAGGTGCCCAGTTGTGGAAACATTCCTGAACTCGGTGGCAAGGCCACGGGCTGCTCCTGCATCCCCAGGCTCTGCCGGCTAGCTTTGATCAGAAGGTTGCTTATTGAGCCGATATCCGGGGTACCAAGCAACCTGGGGTTGGCTAACGCGACATGTCCTGGAACGGACGCGCTACTTGTAGGGGTCGCTGTGGTTTGCATGGATACAACATTCAAGACGGAGGAACCGGTTGCCAGGCCAGACACAGGCCCCGCGGTGAGGTGGCCAGTATCCTGGCTTATTGTAGACGCGCCCGCCGCCGCGGCTGCTGTGCCGCCCACACTCTGTGGTAACAGGGGTGCCTGTTCAAAATACATGATGCCAGATTTAGACCTTTTTATGATGTTGGGGACAGTTCGGTGAGATGAAGTATTAAGTGACCCCAGCTCTAACAGGTTGGGGTGGTTTGGCAGCTGAGAGGGTGTGAAGTTAATCAGGGTCATGTTAGAGACCACATCGGAAGGGGCAATGGTTGAAGGGGTGCTAGAGGGAGCGAGTTTTTTATTCTTTCGGGTGTGTAGACGAGATATGGGTCTTTTCTTGAGTCCAGAGGATGGAGTGGCTACTGTGGTACTGAGGTCTGTCCTCTGGCTGGCTTCTGAAACCAAAAGTTGGGGATCTGGAGGAGGCTGAACCCCAATAAGTAGGCCTGAAGGAGGACTGCTGATGTTAGGTGGGAAACTACTTTGAGCAGCTGCAGGGAAGGAATGTAAGTGCTGGTGATGAGGCATGGGGAGCAATCCTTTGCTAGCAGGAGGGAACAGAGATGGAGAAGTTGGCAAGCTTGGATTTAGTCCCGTGGCTAGGGTGAGACCACTTCCCATGGGCCCCAAGACTGAAGTATTTGTCTCCATCACATTGGGTGTAGAGCTAACAGAAGAGGTCAACTGGATTTTTTGGGTCACTCCATTTGGAAGAGTTTGGAGAACATAAAGTGGCTGCATGTTCTGGTTAACCACAATGAGTTTCTCAGTGGCTGGTTTCAGGTGGGGTGGAGTGGTCTGGACAGCTGCATTAGAAATCTGAGATGGGCCAGGACTCTCGGTAGAATTGGGCACATATTTCTGGTTCTGGATAGGAACAGTAGGGGAAACAGGTACCTGAAGGCCGGGGGTGCTACTGTTTCTAGTTAAATCCTGATTGTTGCCATGACCTTGCTCCACTGAACCACAGGGAGGGCTGGAAATGTGGTCTGCGTCCATGTGTCCTTGGATAAAATGATCAGGAGTCATGTGGCCTTCGGGCGTGGGATCCACTCCTGGACTCAGCAGTGTTGAGTCGCCTTCGGAGGAAGCCACAGACTTCTCTGTGATGGTTACTCTCTTCTCTCCTGAGTCAGAGATCACAGCCAGTCTACTGGGATTCTGGCTGGGGACAGTGGGACTCCGGGTGGTCAGGACAGACAGGTCGGACGGCAGCTCCAGAGGCAGCTCAAACTGCTCCTCTGCTGAGATGGAGGAAGAGACGCTGCTGTCCACAGGCTCTGCTGTCGGCAACTGCTGGGAAAAGACCTCGAAAAGACCCATGTCCTTTTCTCGATTACTGTCAAGACCCAAACCTTCACCCAGATTCAGGAGTTCCGACGAAGAGGACTCTGGGCTCTCGCCCAAAGCCTGCATGGAGGGAGTGTTCTTCAGTACAAAGTCCATAATGTCCGAGGGCAGGATGTTCCCACAGTCGTCACTGTTGTTGTTATCCGAGTCCGACTTCAGGAGCTCAGTATTGTAGGTGTCCAGGAGGTTCTTGTCTGATGGGGTGCTTGTGTGGACCCGGCGGCTTGACTCCAGTGAGCTGAGCTGAGCCTCCAAGGAATCCTGTCCCTGGGTTTTAACTCTGCTTACGGAGTGGCAGTTATCCATCTTTGGCTCGTTTTTGTGGCCAACGGAACTCTTAATGACGTGTTCTTTCTCACTGGGATCTTCAGGTCGCTCGATCTTTAAGTTCTCTGTTCCGTTTTCTTTCCCATTTCTTTTCGGAATCTGGCTGCTTTTCCTCGTGGTGGCTGTGACGCTAGTATCGCTCTCTGTGCCGTCATCGACGCCATCCAGCTGGGAAATTTTGGGAAGGTCACACTGCTCCTCCTCCCGAAATAAATTATGGGATGCCAGCCGCTCATCTCCACCTGAGGAAATCACTGTTCTGGTGAAATTATAATAGTATAGGTCATCTTCATCGGAGGTGCTCAGGTCGTCAGCCCCATCCACCTGTCCTTCGGCTGATCTCTTGCCCCGCTTCTTCCCAGTGGAGCTGCTGTAGAATGGAATGTCTTCTTCACCGTAGGATCTCACTCCATACAGCGGGGTGAGCCCGAAGAACATGTTGGAGCGTGCCCGGGCACTGCGACGGGGGTATCTCCTCTTGAAAGCGCCGTCCTCCTGAGGTTTGGGACCGTCTGGAAGCATCAGGTTTCTGTCCTGTACCGGCAGATTCTGGTAGTTGTTACTCTGAGGATCCTGGGATGAGGTGTTATTGGGGCTTGGCTGGGCCAGTGGACCATCTCCTGGACTTTCAGAGCCTACAACTGGTTCTGTGGGAGAGGTGGACTCTACTTGCAAAGGGGACACGGGGCTCCCTTCCTTCAGTGTATTCTTGGACTGGCCCTCACTTTCCATTTTGAGAGGTGTCAGTGTCACTTTGACTGTGCGCTTCCGGGGTGTCTGTAATTCCTTGGCAGGTCCCTCTACTTGCATGGATGGAGCTTTGGGGACTCCCGGAATGGAGAGGCCTTTGTCTCCAACCTTATCAGAAGAAATGTTATTACATGGCCGTTGCCCCATAAACTCAGGAGTCAAAACGTCATCCACAAACTCCGGCTTTAGGGTTCCCTCTTCACCAGTTGTCACCTGACCCGGTTCCAAAAAAGATTTACTGGAATGCTTTTCTTTGAAAGTTTCTTTACAAGACTTTTTCCCTTTCTGTCTCCGGTCTCTGGAACTAGATCCCATGTGTTCGTTGATGATGGACGATCTGCTGCTCACTCCAGAGAGCTTCAAGGTTTTGACTCCCGCATCTTCATCGGGAGGGGGGTTTACCGATTGGTTAGAATCTATGTGTTGGTCCCGATCGTTCCTCTGCCCTCTCAGATGGAGTGGGGGGAAGGAGAGGGCCTCTTTAGAAGAATACGGCCCTGAAGAGAGTTCAGCAAAAGTGCTGATCTGGCTAGCGTTTAGTTCTCCAGGTGCTGTATTATGAACCTGTGGGGCCAGTTTGGGAATGCCGGGATAAGCCCCGGTATGTGCAGACCCCTCTGAGCTCTTGGAACTTGGCACTTTGGTCTTCTCTCCTTTCAAAGAGGAGCTCTTGGATCCCAGGTCTGAAGCGCTGGAATGCTTCACTTCAGAAGAGGAAGACCCATCCAAGTGGCTGGTTTTAGTGCCCACTGTAACTACTGTCCTTTGCAAATTTGAAGAGGTGGGAGTGTTTTGCCCTAAATTAGTATTTGAATTCAGTGGTCCTAAGACATGATCAACTGCTTTGGCACTTGACTCAAGATCTGTGGCAGTCCCGATGGTGGAGACTGAGGAAACACTATTCCTGGAGTAAGTACCCCCAGTTCTCATTGGAGACATTATCCGGAGTTTAGACCGCTGGGGTGACAAGGAAGAAGTGCTGTGACGCCTGGAGCCAATGCTTCGGAGTCCAGAGGAGAGTAAAGGGTCACCCACTGTGACTATTTCATGAGTGGTTGGGGTAGGACTTCCTGAACAAGAGAGAAAAAGTAATAAAGTCTATTACGGAGAGAAAGAATGTGTGGTGGCCCTTAATTTCAATGACTTGGCAGTGGCTTATAACTGAAAGCTGCAAATCAAGATTTTCAATGAGCAAAGCCACTAAGGCCTGGAAGAATGACAAGCTCATCTCTGAGCTGACCTTTTTGGGGCAAGTTAGTCAATGAGGTAAGTCCTTTACCTGCAGAAGGCAATGGCCGACAGCCAGGGGATCTCTGTGTTGGAGAATAACTAGGTGTTCGAATCCTAGGGACCTTTGAGATGACGTGATAAAAACAGGAGCCAGAGGTTTGCGAGTGAGGTCGGTCTGGTGAGGAAGGACTTATAATTTCAGCCGTGTTTTGACTTTCTTTAGATGAAATTTCTGTGGTAGGAAAGAAAAACTCTTACTTTAAAAAAAAAAAGGTCCAATTAAAGTATCAAATGAACCAATACAAAGCAAGCTGTTAGGTAAAGATCGAAATAGAAACAAATGAGATCCCCCAGAGAGACGACTTTCCCCACCTTCAGTCACAGTATTCTCCCAAATCTAATTCGAGTCCCACCTTGATTAAAGACTCACCTGCAAAAGATGTGGGACTGTGAGCGATGGTCCTGTTTTCATCATGCTCCACGGTGCTGTTGATATCCGGCTCCACCACCGGGGGGCGGCACTCCACGATCTTGCACGTATACACACAGCGCTTGCGAGCGTCCGTGGTGCTCCAGTAAACCCTGGAACACCTGGCAAACAGACCCACACAAATCCCTGTGAGTGACAGGACAGAAGCAGAGACGGACATCTGCCAAAGCCTCTTCTCATCCTGGCTCCCCTGGTCTCCTTGATTTACAGAATTTAGCTTTACATCACCGATTCTTATTATAGGTCCCCTTGGCTCAGATGTTCCAGGGTTTCTGAAGTTGTTGGTTTTTCCTAGCCTCTCAGAAAACAGCACCAAATCTTTTTTTATTGTAGCGTAAGCAGGAGACAAAAATAGTAAAATATCCTAAAAATGCAGAGAAAGGAAAATACTAACATCTACTGCAAGATATAGTTATTGGCCTTCAGGAAGGGACTGCCATCGCCCCCAAGGTGTACACAGAGAGGAAAAAGCAAACCTGAAGTGTCCCCTTTGGGAGAAAAGCCCCACAAGACAAGGGAAGTGTAATTGCTTCTGATCTGCTGGATGCTGACGGAGCCTGGTTTATACAAAGAACTGCCAGCTCGACATACAGACTGTGTTGCCGGAATCGGAATGCAAAATAAACTGGTGTAGAGATAGCAAAATGAGACTCCAAAATGGGAGAGACAAAAAGGGAGTTTTAAATTTACACTGTCAGCCCGCTAGAAGTTTAAGCCATTTGCTTCACGTAGGAGACAGGATAAATGTTCACTGGACAATATGATCATTATTGTGGGGGGGTTCTATTTTTAGCTTGAGGACGGAGGCCTGAGGTGTTTGATCCACTACAACAATCGGGACCTTTAAATCCAGATACGTGGAACTCAAGCGGAATCTTAAAAGAGACTGACCTTGTGTTTTTTTTTTTTTTTTTTTAATTTAGGTTTTATTTGGAAATGATTCTGAAAGTATGCCAATAATACATTCCTTTTATAACTAGATTTAGTGGACATAAAAGGATACTTTAGTCCCAATCTATAAAAAGTAGCAAAAAAGTAGTGAATTTTAGGTGGCGATTAAAAGCAGCTCTCCCTTCAACGAGCTGCCCCAGCTGTGGGGGCTGGTGTCTTGGCTCCATGCTGCTACTTACTGATATCCAATAGGAAAAAGCTTATCTTCACAGTCAGAGAGATCATTCAGAATTCCCAAGCAGTCAATTGTCATGGAGCCTGATCAAGGAAAGAAGAACGGGTGAGAGGAGGTAATGAGAAGGCTCACTTTATACCCCAAGACTAGGAAGTGTCCCAGCGACAGAGCCAGGGGCCCGCGTCATACCAATCATCATGTGGATGTTCTCCGGCTCCAAGCCATTGAGAAACTTTCTTCTCAAGCTGATTCCTTCAAAGTCCACAAACACTCTTCTAAAAACTTCAAATCCATTCTCAGGAACCACCTAAAACAAAACCCAGCTGTTAACGACAGCCTATTCCTTGACACATTCCACGTGATACTGACTGTCCCTTAGGGCAAGTGCAAAGCCTCTCAAAATCACCGTGCTGTCTCACAGGAGGACTGCCCTATTTCTCAGAAGGAGATTCCAGGAACACACAGTAGGAAGGTGAAACAAAGCTTACCATCTTGCTGTTTCCAGCCTATTTTCCCTGAGCTCCTATAGAATTCGAAAAGCAATGAAGCTCTTACCTCGCCTTTGATCAGATCCCGATGTCGCTGGCAATACACTTTCTTATCATCCAGGAAGACACAGTTCTTGGCGCGAGAGCACATGAAGTGATAGTTGCTGGTGCAGGATGTAAGGCAGCAGCCCACGGTGGCTCCTGGCTTTTGGCAGAACTCACATCGCTAACCATCCAGAGAAAACAGGCCTAAGTCAGACTTTCAAATGTTTTAAGCCACTTTCCTTCTCCTCTGTAGAACTACCCCATTCTGGGTTTCCTACAAGTCATTTTTTTTTACTGGTAATCAGCTGAATTACAGAGAACTAATATGAACCCTAAAGCCTCGTCTACAAATCCTCTCTCTCCCATTGTCCCTGGGGCCCTGTAACTATTAAATGTAAAGACTACACTTTGATTTAGAACTTAAACAAAAAGTTTTGTTTCTAGGATGCACGAATGATTTATAGAAGATAAAACTTTGAGGACTGATTCTAAAAACATCATCTTACTAGAAAGCTACTATATCCAAAAGAACTCAGTTCTAGAAAGATTATACCAGGCAGAAACACAAGGGTTCTCTAGTTACTAGACTTAACAGATTATTACAATTTATTTCACAATTCAAAGATCGCCTTCAGCGAGCCTGTATGTTACTACCTTATTCTGTCACAGTCACAGTCTGGGCTCCCCTCTCCACAGAAGACTTTTTGTTTGTGCTCGCCATACAAGCTACATGGGCTTTTTGTTTGCTTCTCTCTCGCTCTTTCTTTCTGATAATTCTTCATCTTCTCCCCTCTTTCAAAGTATAGCTTTTAAAATTTTACTCCTTCATGGCCTTTTCTGACGGCTTTCAGCACCTACTGATCATTTCCTTCATCATTTTCCTGTGAGTGTATTTATGTGGGTTTTTCCTATGGAACCACAGAGTGCTGATTCAACTGGGACCTCCAAGATCATTTTGTCTAAATCACTTAATAAAGTAACACCTTTCTTGCACATTTAAATTGTCTCCCAAACTAGGTAATACTCTGTCTTCTATTTCTTATGCACCAACCCCCAGAGGTCAGAGTAGCAATTTGCCTACAGTATACACCAGCATTTGTCGCTGGCTAACCATTCTGAAGGCAGTGTAAAACCTCAATGAAGTAGCATGAAGCCACAGAGAGAACATGTGGAAACTGAGGGGAATCTTTTCCGCAACATTTACACCAGGTCTTACCAGCTGCTTGCCCCTGATCACAGCCATGTGCACATTCTTTAGTGATCCATCATCGTCTTCAAACACTTCTGCTGACCACAAAGCGCAATTTACATGTGTCCACTCATTTTGGCCAATGTAAAGCAAACGGCCAGCATCCTATGAAATCAAGAGATTTCTTTTTTCTTTAAAGAATATAATGTCAAAGAAGGTTTTCTTTGGTATTAACTTTACCTCAGTCAAGATAACATCAATAATAATTCTTTAACTTGGGGATGTACACAAAAATCAAAACTCATTTCTCAATGTTTTTCTGTTTCCACCTCTCACCCTTCTAGAATCCATAAACGGGAAATATCTTATAAACATAGAGAATCAAAACACAAGCAGTATGTGTAAGTTTATGAAAGTGTGCACTGATTTCTTCAAAACCGTATTTCAAAGCCAGTCCTCTTAGTTTGCATTAAAAAACCTTTTTTGGGCGCCTGGGTGGCTCAGTGGGTTAAGCCTCTGCCTTCGGCTCCGGTCATGATCTCGGGGTCCTGGGATAAAGGCCCACTTTGGGCTCTCTCTGCTCAGCGGGGAGCCTCCTTCCCTCTCTCTCTCTGCCTGCCTCTCTGCCTACCTGTGATCTCTCTCTCTCTCTAATAAATAAATAAATAAAAATAAAAACCCTTTTTTATTATGCGCTTACTATGTGCCCCGTACTAAATAAAGCTTTATAAGCATTATTTCCTTTAATCCTCATAGATTTAACCCTCACAGAGCACAGAAATGAATCCAGGCAGCCGCCAGAACTGGAGATCTTAACCATTCTGCCTGCCTACGTTAAACACAAGTCTTTCATACACAAACTTATATATTTTACTGACTTTCACAAAATCTTTTTGAGAAATCTCCTGTAGAAATTACTAGACATTGACAGGTTAATTTAAGGCAACTCATCTTTTTTTTTTTTTCTTTCTTTTTTTAAATTTTAAGTGGTCTTCACGCCCAGTGTGGAGCCCAATGTGGGCTTAAACTCACCACCCAGAGATTAAGACCAGAGCTGGTATTAAGAGTTGGATGCTTAACCAACTGAGCCACCCAGGTGCCCCAATGCAAATCATCTTTTAAATCAACTAAATCAGTTATAGAAAAAAGACCACAAGTGCTATAAGCTAGGTGACAAACATTCATTAAATAAATGGTATCTAGTCATCAAATTAAGACACAAAGGACCGAACAGTTCACATAAGCATCTGCTACGTAGGACCCCGTTCGCCAAAGTACTTACATTAGCACTGTCATCACCATACGTCAAACACAATGCACATTGTCTATTATCTTCTATGCCTGGGGGTGGATTCAGTTCTGGACTATCTTCTCGACTCCTATCAGTACCTTGGAACCCAAAAGACATCCAGTTAAAAGCAGCAATACTAGGTCTGATTTCCAGGAAGAAAAAACCAATTTGGCTTAAATAGCCTGTGGCTTATAAAATAAACACCTTCAAAAACTGTTCAAAGTTATGCTATCTCACCATCTGTTGAGAGTATTTATGTCGATTTGTTACCAGGCCAAGCTAGGCAAAAATAATGATTTTATTACATTTAAGGATGGACCTGAAAATTTCTTTCCAACATGCAAGTATATTAAATTTACGTTCACAGAGTTAATCAGCTGCATCTAGAGAGAAATGGATAATGCCTCATTTGGTGCCTTACTCAGAATTGGTGGTGTAGGAGGATGGAGAGGAGTTGGAGAGTCTGGTTCCCCAGGCCCTTTAGGTTTGGGAGCTGGAATGATTTTCTTCATTAGCGGAGGCTGCTCAGTGTGGCTGTTTTCCTCTCGCTCCTGCCACTGAGCATAATTATGGTCAAGTGAAGGTGGAAGCACTGCGTTTGGTAACATCCCACTGCTGAAAATAATTGATTCAACAAGCATTTATTGAACTCCTACGATATACCCGGAACTATACAAAATAATCAAATTCTTGATATCATCAGGTCACAGCCCCAAGCATAAGCCATTCACAGAATATAAGGACCGGCCACAGAATCTGAAAACTGTTTAAATATACAGGACTTTATTATTTTAAGAAAACCATATTCTTGATATATGACTCGGTTAAACTTCCAGAAGCAAGTGATAACTTTCCCAAAGAATCAAAAGGATTTACTGGAATAAAAATTTAAGGTTAAATATGGAGAGTTAAGAGCAATAGTAAGCACAATTTGAACTGAGTAACACAGAGTCCAACTGTGACAAGTCTGAATACCGAGCTACACATAGAAGCACGTGTATTGTACATACGCCCCAAGTTAAGCCAAGCTGCAGAAAACATAATAAAAAGAGGGGTGATAGACTATAATAACCATTAAGTATTAGCTCTAAATCAGCACTGAAAAGGCATTTCAACAGACTAATTTTTAATTTTAAAACCTAGTCTACAGAAACCTTAATCTAGAACTCTGATTTCTAGCTGATGAGGTGGGAAAAAAAAAGTAATACTGAATTTACTTACTTGCTTGATACTTTATTTGGCTCCCAAAACCTAGACTTTTTGACACTGAACCATGGAAAAACACGTTCCATTTGCTACCAAAAAAGCAAACAAACAAACAAAATGTAAGCATGTGAACATTCATTTGGAAACCACAGAAAACCAACAACTTCACACCAGCTTCTAAGTCAATACGAGGATGATTTCAGGTCACCAAGGGAAAGATCCACCCACTCTGGTGACCTCACCAACTTCCTCCCAAAGTATCAGAGGAATGAGTTAAACCAAAAGATGTTTTACACATACAGCAAAACAAAATGGAGAAGAGAACAAATCCGTTCTGTTCGTGGAGTAATTACCCATAGATAAGCATTAAAAACACGAACTATTAATATCATTCACCCGAATAAAGAAGGACTTGACCATGCTGTTGGCTTTTTTAATCTCTGGCTGCCCTCCATCTGAATTAATGGCTGCTTGAATGATCTTCACGATATCATCACTGAACTCCAACTGTATATGAAAACAAAGTATTAATTATTCATAAAACAGTGTGTTCTCAAAACCACTTCCTCTTCCCTCCTAAATCACCCAGCCCAGAGAGCCAACAGAAAATGGACACCCTATTTTAATGCAGTGTAATGTCTCTTTAGCAGAGGTCTCCATAAGTCAGTTCACAATTAACTTGGGGCAGTCAAGAGAAGCCAGGCTAATAAGGCAAGCATGCAAATAAACTGGTTCTATCACAGTAAGTAACCCAAAGAGGGCCGTAACTTTTTATTTGGGTTAAAATAAACAAATGAATAGCAAATATGGACCATGAGATAACAGATAATCATTCCCATACATTCTTAAAACCATAACTTTAAAACATACCTTTTATAAATGAATATCTTATATAGAAAGATACAATATTTAGACGTGATTTTGAGAGGGGCAAACCAAGTAACTTCACATTAGCATCTTTCCATGACAGTTGTTTTTTTTTTTAAGATTTTTATTTATTTATTTATTTGAGATAAGAGAGCAGGAGCAGGGGTGCAGAGGGAGAGGGAGAAGCAGGGAGCCTAGCAGGGAGGTTAGAGGGAGCTTAGCAGGGAGCCTATTGTGGGGCTCGATCTAGGACCCTGGGATCATGACCCAAGCCGAAGGCAGACACTTAATCAAATGAGCCACCCAGGTGCCCCTCCATAAACAGTTTTAATAAAAAATAATATTCAGAGAACTCAGATGACAGCCAAATTAAAAAAACCTTTTGAGACACTACCTTCCCATCTTCTGAAACATGGAGCTAAAAGAACTCATATATTTTTAGGTATTTAAATCCACACGACATTTCTAAATATAATACAAACCATCTCTTGGTGCTTACTCCCAGCCTCGTCCCCCAAAGACCCAAAGGAGCTAAACTGGCATTTGAAATGTTGGTAGTCTGAGGTAGAGACCTACCACAGATGTGTAGTTCCCTTGGTCCATTTTCCTCTTGACTCCTTCCAGATCTAAGGGCTGCTGATCTTCCTGTTTGCTGACCTCAGTAAGCACTGGTGGGTCCGGTCCTTCTGGGGAGCTGCGGGAAGGTATACTCTCCTCTGTCTCAGGATTTAAGTCTGGAGGCTTGGCAGCCTGTTGCCAGGAAAGACAAGTTTCTTTTATCTAACACTGAAAATGAGGCATCGGTGAAAATTCTATTCAAATTAATAAAGATGGTACTGAATGATACATATTATAAAACTTGAAGAACATGAAAATAAGCACAGATTTCTTAAATAATAGAAAAAGGGCGTTAGAATGAGCCGGTTCTGTAATCATTTGACCATGTAAACTTAGAAGTTTGTAACTTCCAAATGGAGTATGAAGACATAGAAACTGTCCAGTTCCTTCTGAGGGAGACAGAGATGGCAAACTTTCCTATTGAAACAATGGAGCTCTATGAGGAGATAAAGCAGCAGCCTAGCTCTGAGTTTGAGTTATCTGTGTATTTTTTCCAACATTTTACCTTGTATTTCCAATGACTACTCCATAGATGTACAGTTTTCAACTTCAATGGACAAAAACTAGTGGTTTACAAATTCTGCCCTGAGGAGCCCTCAGGATTTCCCAGAGTGATAGTCCACGACTGTCAGAGTAGGCCACCACTCTCCCTCTCATCCAGATTACTCCAACTGCTTTCTGACCACCATTCCTGCCTCTAGCTTCCGTCCTCGCCAATCCTTCCTCCCTCTCCAGTCAGAATCTTTTTTTTTTTCCTAAAAAACAACTCTGATCAGGTTATTCTTCACTGAAGCCTTTCATTGCTGTCCCCCCAGAGCCCTCAGAGTATAAAATACACATTTCTTATTAGTAACAGCAAAGAAAATCCCCAGAGAAGGTCCTACTCTTGGTACTAAAGGTTTTCTTTCTTTCTTTCTTTCTTTCTTTTTTTTTAAAGATTTTATTTATTTATTTGACAGACACGGATCACAAGTAGGCAGTGAGGCAGACAGAAAGAGAGGAGGAAGCAGGTTCCCTGCTGAGGGGAGCCCGATGGGGGGCTCGATCCCAGGACCCCTGGGATCATGACCTGAGCCAAAGGCAGAGGTTTAACCCACTGAGCCACCTAGGCGCCCCAGATCTTTAAATTTATTTGACAGAAATCACAAGTAGGCCGGTGCGGGGGGAAGCATGCTCCCCACCGAGCAGAGAGCCCAATGCGGGGCTTGATCCCAGGACCCCAAGATCATGACCTGAGCCGGAGGCAGAGGTTTAAGCCACTGAGCCACCCAGGCACCCCCCCTAAAGATTTTCTTAATGGTTGAAAGCCAAAGCAAGTAAGTCTATAAAACTAAATGAAGAATGGAGCAAACGAACACTCCCTCGCTGGGTGAAGCCGCCCAAGAATGAACTCCCAGGGCCGACCTGTCGGTAGCGAAGCAAGTGGCTGGTGGTCCGAGAGTTGAGCAGAGCTGTCAGAACCTGCTTCAGAGAGATCTGCAGCTCCTTCTCCAGGGCCAGCCGCCACTCTGCAGGGTGCCGCTCGGTGCAGTTCACACAGGTGTAGGCCACACTTTCTGGCAGGTTAGACAGAATCTCATACATCTCATCTAGAAAAACAAAAAACCACAATGCTGAGGGGCTCTGAAGAGTGGCAGAGAGGGAGAAGAGGACACTACTCCCCTGAACTTAATACAAAGCTGTACCCTGAGGACGGCAGCAGGACTCTTAACGTCCCCTAGGAACCCAGCACATATTGATCTCTGAAGGGACACTATTAACGCTAACCCAGGATTTGGTTACTGGAGAACCAACAGGTTAAGGTACCCACAAAAAAGAGCAAATACATACTTTAAAGGGATACATTCATGATAAATGAGCACAACTTGACAAGAAGGTGCTTATAGAGGCGGAAATTTCAGAAGACTTCAAGCAACAACACGGCCATAACTTTACGTTTACAAATTACTTTGGGGGCTATAAATGTACCAAGCAAGAAAAAACTGTAATAAAAAGACTCCAACCTTCTGTACCTGAAAGATTCTCACATTTGGAATGGACCCAGCGATCACACTTTCCACACTGCATCATCTTACTCTCATAGTCATCGTCATCATAACACTTATCACAGAGAGGGCAGAAGTTCCCTGAAAGCAAAGCACACTTTTCAGCAGCGCTCTGGCTTACACACCAGTGCCTCCCAGGCCCTAGCTCCGTGTGCCAGCTCTCCTCGGCAGCTGCTCACAGGTGCCAGCGGGGACCTACTATGCAACGCTCACACATCTGTCAAGTGTTCAGGTTTTCCTGAGCTCTTAGAACATGCCACTGATTTTATCGAGACTCATTTTTTGAAGGTCACGAGGTAGAGTTTACAAAGAACACAGGAGAAAAAGAATGAGAGAATGTTCTCTCTTACATATTCCAAAGGAAGGTTTGTATCTTTAAAAAGAGGTGACGAGGCAGGATTAAAAAAGAAGTTAATTCACACTCTCTCCTTATTCTTAGTGGTTTAAGTTAGAGCTCAGAGCAGCAGTTCCTAAAATTCAACACAAATGACAGCCTTCATCAATTTGCTTTATCCATGCACCCCCACTACTTTTTTTTTTTTAAAGCTTTATTTATTTATTTATTTGACAGAGAGAATGAGCACGAGCAGGGGAGCAGCAGCAGGAGGCAGAAGCAGGCTTTCCACTGGATGGGGAGCCTAACACGGGACTCTATCCCAGTACCCTGAGATCATGACCTCAGCCATAGGCAGATGTTTACCCAACAAACAGAGTCACCCAGGCGCTCCCCTTCTGTTATCCTTTACTTAATAGATTACTTTAAAATAAATTCAATAATAAACTCTGTATCATTATTATCATAAGTCAGTAAAATGAGTTATTATATAAATTTTTCTAACGTAACTACTAAAAATGTTTGACTCAGTACCACCTAAAATCATTTCTGGAACAATCAAATGTCTACATACCTCACACTGGGAAATACTAGCTTAAAGCATTTCTTCTGTGGTTAGTTATTACAAAAAGTCCCCTTAATTCTTCCCATAGAAGTTAACAAAGCATCTCTAGTTGCTGTAATACTCCACTGTAAAGAGCAAGATCAGGAACTTAGTAAATGGGTCTAGATGGTGTCTCTGGATAAAACTTTTTACTTCGTTGCACTGGAGTGTCCAGTTCTCCTTCAAAACACCAAATACAACTTCTATAAGTTGACAAAACTCGCTTTTTAAAAATACCTTTAGCAAAGAGTTTGGCACAGTCGTGGCACAGTGAGAAATCGTGAGACCACTGTGCATCCCACCCTTTGCCTGGAGTTGTGGATCCACAGCTCTTGCAGCGAACACACTTGGTGCAGATCTGGAAAAGGAAAACAATTCAACGGGAATTCCCTATTTTTAAGAGCTCATCTCATTTAAAGAGACCTCACACGCAATCCGTTTCTCAAGTTGAACTCTTTCCTGGGTTGGCTCTTCCTAATAATGAGACCGAAAAACGGTCACAGGGACATACTCCAGCAAGGGGATCCCCGTTACAAGCCCAAGAGCCCCAATGTCAGTTCTCTCTGCAACCGCGTCATACGGGTACTCACCCAAACTTTCTTTTTCTTGGTGGGCTTGGTGGGGTAGTTTGGTCCCAGGCACTCGGGGTGATAGCTGTTTCGGCACTTATTACACTCCAGCAGCTGCTGTAGGGAACACAAAGGCAAGGGATGAAGAGGTACACGCTTCCAGTTATGAAGTAACTAAGTCGCGGAGATGAGAAGTACAGCCAGGGGAATACAGTCCGTGAGACTGTCATCATGTGTGACACGAGACGGGGACCGTACGTCTCGTGGTAAGCACTGAGTTGCACACCTAAAACTCACATCAGATTGTATGTCAGCTATACGCCAATAAAAAAAAAAATGGAAGAAAATGTGAAGGCAAGAAAGTGGGTATCACACACACACACACACACACACACACACACACAGATGAGCTTTTAGTGCCCATTTCATATTCACCTTCAAGTAAGTATTGCACGTCACTAGAACAATTTACATTGTCTCCTAAATTATTTTACTCTCAAAGAAAGCAGTGGGACTTGTGTCCTGCCAAAGGCACCCAGATGAATATTCTTATCAGGCAAATTGGAGTTTTTGGGGGGGATTTTATCTAATGCCACATTTTCTCCTATATTCCCCAAATTAAAACATAAAAATAGGCAATGAATTATACCCAATTAAATAGAACAGACTAAGTCAGCAGAGGAAAAATATAGATACAAAACCCTAACCAAAAGGCAGAAACGGAGGTAGAGAATAATGCTCTAAACAGTTCTGTTACTTAGTTTTATACCTTGGTAGCCTGATGCTGCCTTCCACAAACATGACAGAACTTGCAGCGGCGACAACACCAGTTCTCCAGCTGGTCCTCCAGGGGGCGCTCGTTCTCCTCTAAACAAAACTTGTGGAAGGGCTCACAACAGACTTGGCAATACACAAACTAGGGTAAGACCGGAACATAGAAGTTGTCAAATAACATGTAGAGACATCAACCAAATGCTATTTACAGACTTCAGGCTTTAGGAGTCCAATGGGGGCGGTGTGTGTGTGTGTGTGTGTGTGTGTTTCAATTTAACACATAATCATTCAGCAATGACTATGAAAAAAAGCACAAGATTAGGCACTGCAGGAGACGCAGGGGCCTAAAGTAATAATGGTAGAATTTAAAAAGTAACAAAATAAATATAATCCCAGATTTACCAGAATGCACTAAGTGCCGAAGGTGAGGTACAAGCAAGAGCTATCGGAAGGGGAGGGGGAAAGAGGGAGGATTAAAGGCTTCCTACAAGATACTAAATACAGTTGTAAGTTCTCGTTTGTCCTTTCCATCTCTACTTGTAGAAATGTTATTTTCATGTTAAGGAGTTTTTTAAAAATTTAAATGAGGATGACCCAGACTTTTCTTTTAGCCATAGCAGAATTATTGGGACAACTGGTCAAAGCTAAATAAAGTTTATAGATTAGATAACAGTAACTGTTAATTTCCACACTTTGACAGCTATACCGTGATGATATGAGAGAA
Source organism: Lutra lutra (assembly GCF_902655055.1). Classification (NCBI taxonomy): domain Eukaryota; kingdom Metazoa; phylum Chordata; class Mammalia; order Carnivora; family Mustelidae; genus Lutra; species Lutra lutra. Next base: position 14,637,313 of record NC_062287.1, on the reverse strand, counting down.
TGACCATGGTTTTACAAAATACGTAGTAAAATATTTAGATGTAAAAGGACAGGTCTACAACTTCCCAATTTTTAGAAAAAAATGTGTTATATATATAAAATGTATGTATATATTTCATTTCTCACTTTGTAAAATACAGACACACAAAGAAAAGGATAAAGCAAATAAACATATGAACATTTGGGAAATGTGGGTGAAGGGTATATGGGAATTCTTTGTACTACTCTGGTAACTTTTCTGCAAATCTGAAATAACGTCAGCATAGAAAGTTTTTAAAAATTCTAATGTCTGGGGATCTGTAGGTGGCGCAGTTGGTTAAGCACCTAACTCAGTTTGGGCTCAGGCTGTGATCTCATGGTCCTGGGACCAAGCTGGCGTCAGGCTCTGCACTCCGCGAGTCCGCTTGAGTCTCCCTCTCCCTCTGCCTGTCCCCACTGTGTGCCCCACCCCCACCAATAAACAAACAAACAAACAAACAAATCAATAAATCTTAAAACCAACAAACAAACCTCGAATATCAGAATTCATCAAACACTGGTTACACTTTAGCAGGAGTATGCTGCAAACAGTGGACTAGTCATTCTCTAGCTCAGTTTTTAGGAATCCTGTGGGGTTGCTGTGCACAACTACACAATTTAAATTAAAGCAATTATACTCTGAAAGAAAAAAACCCGTTTTATCACAGAAGTTGAAGGACTGGAGCTACAAGTTATTCCTGTGGGCAGCATTGTGTGGAGGGAAAGCATTAAGATTATGGGCAAAAGAGATACAGTAGACCCCTGACATTTGTGAACTGAATATTCTTAGTGTCAGTATTATCTAAAGCAGCCCCACCACTTGGAACAATGTTATTGTTCATAACAGTCATGAAAATATTTGCTTAATGATTGAATACCATAATTTATAATGGTATTATATTATACTATATATATAGTATGTATATGTGTGTATATATATATAAAATATAATATATATAATATACTATATATTTTACTACCATACAATTTAACATAGCAAGTGGGCAGGACTGAATCTCTTAGCTAGTGAGTCTGCCTGATAGCTCAATATGTACACGATAATCTGGTCTTGGAATTTCTTCATGACCTTAAAACACATGTGATAAAGTAACAAGCTAAGGAGGTATTCTGGAAGTGAGGACTGTGACAAGTCTAAGTGACAAGTCTAAGTGACAAGCTACTGCTTCCGATTTAAAATCGTGCTTTTACTTCTTTATTGCAGAGGTGGCAAATACTCACTGCAAAAGACTCGAAAGGATAAAGAAAAATTAAAGAGAAAACAAGGCACTCCTAATCGAATCACATTTTCAAGATTTGGTGTAAATCCTTCCACAATTCTTTCTGCATATACATTTTTAAAACAATGTCCAAAACCCAAAATGGGATCACGCTTTACATATACTACTTTGTAACCTGCTCTTTTAACTCAGTGATGTGTCATGGACGCGTCAATATCCATCTATATTATTATTATTATTATTATCTTTGCTCTTATATGCATATCCTATGATTAAAGACTCCCGCCCCTTATTGACAAACTTTAGGTTGTCTCCTATTTATTATCATCATGAACAGTACTGAAATAAACCCTTGTGTTTACCATATATAGAGACAGAAGGGTTTAATCACATATATATATGTATGTATTGTACACACACATATAATCACACATACCTATGCATGCATATACCTACTTGTTGACTTCTCTAATTATATCCTTAGGATAAATGCCTTGAGTGCCACTGCTGGGTTAGACAGTATATTCATTTTAAGGATAAATATGTATTTCTGAACAGTTTCCTCAGAAATAAGGACTGCAACTAACTTAGATTCCACCAACAGGAAGTCCCTATTTCCACATGATCCTTTTCCCGCCACATGATTTTTTTTTTTTTTTTTTTAAAGATCTTATTTATTTGATAGGGAGAGAGATCACAAGTAGGCAGAGAGTCAGGCAGAGAGGGAGAAGCAGGCTCCCCGCTGAGCAGAGAGCCCGATGCGGGGCTCGATCCCAGGACCCTGAGATCATGACCTGAGCCGAAGGCAGAGGCTTAACCCACTGAACCACCCAGGCGCCCCATTCCCGCCACATGATTTTTTAAAAAAGATTTTATTAATTTATTTTCGAGATTTTATTAATTTATTTACTGAGGAGAGGGGGGGACAGGAGAGGGAAAGAGAATCTCCAGCAGACTCGGAGCTGATGCGAGCTCCATCTCTCATCCCTGAGATCATGACCTGAGTTGAAACCAGGAGTCAGATGCTTAATCAACTGTGCCAACCCAGCGTCTCTAAAGATTTTACTTTTTTAAGCAATCTCTATGGCCAATGTGGGGCTCAAACTCACAACCTCCACCAAATGTGCTAGCTGGCACCTCTTCCCACATGATCTTTTTAATCATGCTTTAACGTCCAATTTTCGGTCATTAGAAGGCTTAATGACGGGGCGCCTGGGTGGCTCAGTGGGTTAAGCCTCTGCCTTCGGCTCAGGTCATGATCCCAGTGTCCTGGGATCTAGCCCCGCATCGGGCTCTCTGCTCCGCAGGGAGCCTGCCTCCACCTCTCTCTCTCTGCCTGCCTCTCTGCCTACTTGTGATCTCTGTCAAATAAATAAATAAAATCTTTTAAAAAAAAAAAAAAAAAGAAGGCTTAATGACCCCTGCTCACCATGTTTTTATTTCTCATTTTGTGAATTACATATTCCTGTCCACAGCTTATTTATTTTTATTGGGCGTTGTTCCTTTTTCTTATTAATTGCTAAGAGCTCTTTATAGTCAATGTAAGATCGCTATTTCTTTTTCCAGAAGTGCACTATATCATTTCTGCCATGTTTGGACATTTAGCAGAACTATCAGAACTCTAATAAAAAGAGTGCATTTAAGAGATGAGACCATTAAAACGTTCACACTCAGTAATTCTGCTCCTCTACTAAGAAGCAGATTCCTTCATGAAATCTATAAAAAACTTTTAAAGCATTTCATTAGCTGGATTAATGTGAGGCCAGTAGGGGTGCCCGGCTGGCTCAGTCGGCTGAGTGCAACTTTTGCTCTCTGGGTTCTAAGTTCAAGCCCCACACTGGGCATAAAGATTACTTAAAAAAAAATTTTTTTTTAAAAGATGTTATTTATTGATGACAGAGACACAGCAAGAGAGGGAACACAAGCAGGGGGAGCTGGAGAAGGACAGGCAGGTTCCCCACTGAGCAGGGAGCCTGATATGGGGCTTGATCCCAGGACCTGGGGATCATGACCTAAGTCTAAAGCAGACGCCCAAGCACTGAGCCACACAGGCACCCCAAAGATTACTTTAAAAAAATAAAAAATCAAAAATAAAGAGAGGATAGTACCTGCTACATACCAACAAGACAGAAGAAATGATTTCTTTCATCACAGCAAAATCATCTACCATTCAACTGTCTGGGGGTACCGAGAAGCAGCTTCTCTTACCTCTACGTGCCCACTGCTGGCACAGAGAAAGCAAACCACTCTGGGTGTTATAGGGACAGAGGTCAAGATTCCTAAGCCTCCCATCTCCCACACATTTTCTGCTTCACAATCCTCCTGTGGAGAGAGAGACGGATCGTTTACGCAAGTGTTCTGGAGACACAGCTTTGGATTGAGAGCAAGGCCAGCAAACATCAATTCCGAGTGACACTGGAGTGGCAAGAAGACTTCGTTTCAGTGGGTTCAAGAGTTAACTGCTGCTTTAAAAAAACGGTTCGTTTCAGACACAAACTGTTAAAATGCTCACCTACTGGTTTAATTCATGTTAACGAGAATGCAAAGATACCCCGGGAGTGACTTTTCCTTAGAGCTTTGCTGATTCAAGCAATCATCATGGTTGGAGAATTCTCACGTGAAAGAATTATTTCCTCAGACGCTGTTCTCATCCAAATGCACTTTTTCGCTCAGGCTGATGCCAGCGTTCATTTGTCTGCTCGTAAATGATGACCTCACGACACGGACCAGAGCGCTCTCACACCTGAACCGCCCTGCCAACGGGGAGCTCTCACTCCCTGACTGGGTGCTGAACTCCCCCTCTTTCATCAATACCCTGGATAACACCATTTTTCTGATTTGAAGCCATCACGCTCGACATGTTACATGGTCACGAAACACTTTTACCTTAAAGTCCACTCTGATCCTGTGGACTCCATCGGTGGGGATCTTTTGCTTCGAACTATTGCCATTGGAGAGAGTGCTGAGGATGTTCAAAGTGCCTGTGTTCTCCTGCTTACTGACTGGAGGTGGCTTTTCCTATAGAGATAGAAGATGGATAAAGAACAAAACCGCGTCCCACTTGCCCATACTTTCACAGCAGGTAACAATGCAAACAACCGATCTACTTAGGAGCTCTGGAAACCACGCTTCCAACACACGTATCCCACAGACACAGAGAGTTAATCTTCATATTCTTTTTTTCCATGGAGGCATTTTATGTATGCATTACAGCCCTAGAAGAATTCCGGGACTTTCTCCCTCTTGTGGGTTCTTGTCTTGCTTTTTCGTGGTCCATGATGCCAGCTGAGGTTGTTGGCACAATAAAACCAAAGAGACGGCATGGGAGCAGTTTATTCTGCCGTTTTCTCCATCATTTTTCTAGATCTTTGGGCTGCACGTCGAACCTGGGGTTTTTCATTCCACTCTTGTTAAAACGGATGGTCACAGCAGTGTTCGCAGCTCTGTGACCATCAGTGATTTCAACTCGTCAGGGTAACCATGCTTTGTCACCACAGTTAGAAGCCAGACAATGACCTCGGAGCAAGGCTTCCTAAGACCCTGGTATCTGCCTCTCTTTCGCATTGCTGGTGCACTAGCAAGGATGCTCACCACACCATTATGGGGGCACAGAGAGACGGCAGAATGAGCCAGAAGAGTCTTTCTTTTTTAACTTTTTTTTTTTTTTTTGAAAAATTTGTTTATTTGAGAAAGAGAGAAAAAAGCGCACGTTCTCAGAGAGAGAGGGGCAGAGGGAAATGTGGAGGGAGACTCTACGCTACCCTGAGATCATGACCGAAGAGAAATCAAGAGTCAGACAATCAACCGACTGAGACACCCAGGCACCCTGAGCCAAAAGATTCTTAAAGACCTCTCTCTCCTCATAATAAACATAGTGGACATAGGGAAGGGTGACTGCTGTAGACCAGTATCACTAAAGCATGCTCAGGGCAAAGAACAGTCACAGTAAGCGCCCTGTGGTGTCAGCCTAAGCACGGAAGGCCACAAAGAAGGGGAAAGACAAAAAACAAAATGAGCTAAAGCCTAACCGGAAGTTCGTTCACTTTAAGGAAGTCCACTGCCATCTACAGAGAAGCAGATCCAGGGGTTCACTCACTCAGTCACGTAAATGTCAAGGATAATACTATGTCCCTGCAGAATGGAACACATCCCTAAGCAATGGCTGAGAAACAAATCTCTCCTCACCTTTTCTTTTGGTTTTTGTTTTACAGGAATACTTGGGCGAGGAGCCACTTTTTTCTGCTTGCTTTGCTCTGGACCTAAAGAATTCAAAATAAATTGCAGTCAGATGCCACTAAACTCAGAGTTCGTGCTAAACAGCAATGACCACCTTAGGACTTACTGGCCTGTGAAGAAAGGGGCATTAGAAAACACAAAAACTGACTTAAACTCTAGGCTTTACAGAGGAAAATAAGACAATACCTCCAACTTAACTGGTTTTTGTTTCTATTTCTTTATTATTATATAAATAGCTTAAAAGAGAGCTAATTTTCCTTAACTAAAGGCTCAAAAATATACATTTTGGGTTTCCAAATTCTGTTTAAGAAAGACACTGGTGTTCTTTGCTGCTATTTCTGGCTCAGCAACTTCTTCTTGCTTTCTTCACTCACCTGACTCTGGTGGTGGAGGCTGCTTTTTCTTGGGCTCACTAGGAGCGGTCTTGGGAACGTCTTTTCTCGGTGGTGCTGTGCTGGATGGCTGTGGAGGGGTGACTGGCACTGGCTGGGAGGCCTGCTTGCTGGACTTCCTGGAAGCTGGCGTGGTAACTTGTTTGGATTCAGGAACTGGGGCAGGGGCGTTCCCTTCTTCGCTCTTCTCCTCGATGGGCTTTCGAGGCGGAGGTTCACTATTGCTTTTCTTGGGGACGGGGTCCTCTCTTGCTGACGGGGCAGGCTTCTGCCCAGAGTCCACCATGCTCTTCCCAACGCTGCTCTCCTTGCTCTCTTTCTTTTCGCTGGTTTTAGACTTTTTCTCTTTCTTTTTCACAGCTAGGGGGAAAAAAAACAAGATGATTTATCTGTAAGAAGTGAGAAAAACTCTTTTTAAGACAAAAAGCAGAGGGATGTAGTACAATCATGTTCATACTGCCCTACAGCTGAGTCGACACTGGAAGGAGCGAGCTGGTCAGGTGAGACGGGGGTATTTGTGTCACTCTCGGAAACGGAATGGATGGAATTGTTCCAGGAATTTAAAAATTTTTTTGATTATGGAACATTTCAAAGTAAAGGGACTAGTAAAATGAACCCTCATGTAACTGCCACCCAGCTTCAACCACCACCAACTTGCTGGGAAGAGCAGTCAAACAACGAATGAACGGGCAACTGGCATTCTATTTACATCAGATGTACATGACTCTGGCATTAGAGCAGGAAGCATTTGGGGAAGATCTTCAGACAACGCTACCTTTTGCTTGCTTCTGAAGGTAGGCTTTGGAAGGCATCCATTGTAGATTCTGACATTTTCTCATCCTAGGATGACAAGGGACACCATAAAAATCAAACAACATTTAGAAGGAAAGCCTTGAAACAAGTGTTAATTTGTCTGCAGAAATCAGTGAACCCTCATTAGGGTTTATTTTAGGGCTGAATAAAGTACTCAGATTCAGTCTGAGCCTCTGAATGCTGCGATCAGCAATTTTACCTACCTTTAGGGTCTAAAAAGAATAAATATCAAATTATATTTGAAATGGGACTCAAATTTCTTATAACCCAGTACTAACTTAGCACCACACACACAAAATCATCAGCTCGTGTTTCTTAAAGTCAAACTGGTTCTGCTCCCTTATGAGATTAATATTCATATAGTAATCTGAATAAAAATGGATGCAAATTAACCAACAAGTCCTTTGTTTGACACCACGATGCAACAGATCTATTTCAGGGGGCTTTGATACACATTTCACTCCTCAATTTAACTAAGAAACTAAGACTTACTCTGAAGTTTGAAACTGAGCTGAATACATTTCAACCCCTAAATTACAGTGCAGGTTTATCCTGCAATCATGTACCTTCCTGCTGATCTGTGATTTGTCTCATTTCTTTCCACTAGTGGGACTGAGACAAGATTCTTGCTTAAGGCCAGACTAAAGCAAAACCCAGAACTACTTACTGTCTCCTAGAAACTGTCTCCCTTGAACTAACTTCTCCCAACCACATTTTCTATAAATCACTTTCATGTTACCATTCATTCAGCAAATACCTATTGCTAATATGTCCTCCATGTGGCAGGCACTTTATAAGATGCTCGGTCACTAAAATTTGTTTGCGCAACTTTCTTGACCCATTTAAAACAAATTATCCCAAAAGGCAGAAAGTGAATCCACAAACTGACTTAAAAAAGGGAGAAGAGATCGAGTAATCAAAACTTTCAGATCAAAAACTCCATGTGCATGAAAATACTCTGGGAGTTAGAAAGCGAAGGGCCCTAGACTAAGATATCACCACTTTTTTCCTCAATGCCATAAAGATTAATTTCAATTGACCTGAAAAATTATAATATAAATAGATATAATATATACATTAAATATAAATTATAGCTCAGTTATGTGTAAATATTTCATTTACATGTGACTTCTATATAACTGATATAATGTATAAAATATAAATATATAAATTCGTCAGTGTTTACATGGAACCCCTCCAGAGCTGCACTGATATGGTAGCCACTAGGCACATGTGGCCATTTAAATTTAAATTAATTGAAATGCAATGCAATTAAACAGCAGTTCCTTGGTCACACTAACCACACCTCCAGTGTTCTACAGCCACGTCCGGCTAATGGCTACCACGTGGACTACGCAGACAGAGACTACTTCCACCACTGCAGGACTTTCTCCTAGACAGCGCTGCCCGAGTATTTCTTATTTAAGGACAGCCCAAACCTGGCCACATCACAAAATCCAACTCTGCAACTAGCCTCGCACGTCAAGGAGACACGACACAACCACACTCAGCCTTCGGCTGCATCCCTGCAACAGTCCAGGCATGAACACACAACCGCCATGGCTGAGAGGTCCACACCTCAGAGGAAGACACCCACTCACTTGCAGCACTGCTTCTTTATATTTCGGCCACCAAACTTGGGTTTGTCTAAGCAGTTAGTACAAACACCACAGTCCTCAGGCACCTGGCAGCCGGGACACTGCCCACACCGCCTGGATCGTCGCCCTTTCTTTACTGGAGGTTCCTGAGGCGCCTTGTTTCTGGTAACGGGTTTAATTGGTTTGATGGGCGGAGCAAGAGGTTCAGCATCTTCTGAGCCAGCAACTGATGACTTGTCTGTTAAAGAAACGTGTCATTAGTTCGGAGGGAGTGTCTAATTCCTTCTTGGGAGCAGAGGCGGAATTCCTCAAAATCCATTCCTATCATTATATACATCCAAGCCTCATTTTAACTGGGACTCCAAAAATGAAATACATCATAATAAAAATATTCTTAGGCAGAAATCAGAGCCTGTTTTAAATAATTCTTTAAATTTTTTAAAAACGGGGGCGCCTGGGTGGCTCAGTGGGTTGGGCCGCTGCCTTCGGCTCAGGTCATGATCCCAGGTCCTGGGTTCAAGCCCCACATCGGGCTCTCTGCTCAGCGGGGAGCCTGCTTCCTCCTCTCTCTCTGCCTGCCTCTCTGCCTACTTGTGATTTCTCTCTGTCAAATAAATAAATAAAATCTTTAAAAAAAAATTTTTTTTTAAAACGCCTATAACTTGCAGCTTGATGGAAGCAGAAAGCTGAACACTGAGAACAAAACACAGTCTAACCTAAAACCAAGAATGTGAACTGAATGCTTCCTAAGATTCTCTGAACCTCTCCATTTTATATGAGCAGTCACCTAGCATTTAAGTCATCCAGCGTCAAAATGCAACCATGAGAATGTGCCTCCCAGACCTCCAAGCACAGGGGACGGAGCTCACTGACCAAGGGCCAACGGCTGTGCTCTGAAATCCAGCGGTACACCGAGGCCACACTTACCACAGGGCTGCTCCCGGGTAGTGACTGAGCACAGCAGGGATACTAAGGCGGGCCCGTTCTTGGAAGACAACCGTCAGCTTTTGCTCAAGGACTCCCTGACAGCCTTGCCAAACTCTCTGGGAAAACAGTCTGGGAAGATTCTGCCCCACCCTCCCTCCCTCTCTCTTTCCTTGGGGTGACACTTACACAGCAGCCTGACTGTTACCCAGCCTTCCCCAGCTCCCTCCCATTTTCTCTCTTGGGCACTTTCTCTAGTGTAACCCTTGCATATTTAATACACCCTTGCCATTTGCTTTTTGGAGGACCCAGACTAACACAAAGTGCTATGAAGAGCCTACTAGGTATCCCCAGAATGACCAGCAAACTAATCAAATCTGCTCAGACTCCAAGGCTGACACCCCTGACCTACCATCATTCCCCATGGAAGACAAAATCTTCTCTCGTTCTTCCCATGGTAAGGCACTCAGGGTGGGCATGTCATCAGGAAACACAGCTCGTTTTCGGCCAAGGGCAACGGCAGCTCTTCTGCAGACATGTTTAATGCGGGGTCCTCGCACAGAGGTCTCTGATGAATCACTCTCTTGACCCTGAATAAGAGGCAAGTCAAAACGAACAAGAGCAAGCACACGTTGAGAATGTAAATAAATGAAGCCAAGGTGTAGCTGGTAGGTTATTACAACCTAGAACCAACATATACAGTTCTAGCTATTCCCAGATGACAGGCCATGACAATCTACAGAAATCGATTAGCTCTGTATTCTAAAATTGGCAGCCAAAAAGGGGGGCAGGGCTCTTAATAAAAAAGAAACAGAAATCAACTAAGTTTTTATTTGCCATCATACCGCTGCTTTAAAACTACCCTCAAAACTCAAGCTGCATTACGCAAAAGTTTGGCCTGGAGTTGAACAGGGCTTATCTAATCACAGACTATTTCTTCTATTTCCCTGATCAACAGAGAAGTAGGGGAGACGACTTATAACTGTACGCGTGAAAGGCTACAGCTCGGCACAGAAACGTCTCACATTTTAAAGAGCCGCTGCTCCTATCACTAGGAGGCTAACCAAAAAACATCCAAAATGGTATCAGAAATAAATCCCATCATATTCCTGCCAGAACTCTCAACTGGCAAAATTACTAAATGTAAATATGGCCCTAGGTTGAACAACATGAAAAACCTAAATGTGTGGTCATCCTAACCTAACCTGGTATGCGGGCATAAATACATTATCTGCTATGGCAATTTTTAAAAACTGGTTTCTAAAAGCAGGTTTTCTCAGAAGAGGACAGTGTCCAGCTACCTTGGTAAAAAAAAAAAAAAATAAATAAATAAAATAAAAATAAATAAATTAAATTAAATTAAAAAACCTGTTCTTTGTAAAATTTGTCATCATCTTACCGAACTGAATCCTACAGCTTTTCTGCCTTCAACTTAAGGCTAAGTTATTCTCATCTGTGTTCTGCCAATGCTTATTACCTTCTGCTCTAATCACTTGCTACTCAGAGGAAGAGAAGCCCCTCCACAACCCTGTTTTTTCTTTTACTTTTTTTTTTTTAAGACTTTATTCATTTATTTGACACAGAGAGAGAGACACAGCGAGAGAGGGAACACAAGCAGGGGGAGTGGGAAAGGGAGAAGAAGGTTTCTCGCTGAGCAGGGAGCCTGATCCGGGGCTCCAACCCAGGATCCCAGGATCACGACCCGAGCCGAAGGCAGACGCTTAACGCCTGAGCCACCCAGGCGCCCCTTCCACCCCATTTTCTATAGTAAACGACAGTAAACCAATTTGACTACAAAAATGCATCTTTAACATTAGGTCACAGATTCCACTATACCAAACCCATGAGGTACAGACTACCTTTCAGCCTTAAGTCACCACCTTCCTGTGCAGCCCAGTCCAGCCATCAGCCATTCCTCTCAAATGTCTCATACTTTTTCCTCCACCCACACTGTGCCCTCTGTTTAGAATGTTTTCCCTATGGCACCTGGGTGGCTCAGTCGGTTAAGCGTCCTACTCTTGATTTCAGCTCAGGTCATGATCTCAGGGTTGTGAGATCAAGGCCTGAGTTGGGTTCTACACTGGGCATGGACCTTAAGAATCTGTCTCTTTCCAGGGTCGTCTACCCCCACGTGCTTGCCATCACATGCAGGTGCGTTCTCTCTCTTTAAAAAAAAAAAAGAAAGAAAGAAAGAAAGAAAAAGAAAAAGAAAAAGAAAAAGAAAAGAAAAAAAAAAAAAAAAAAAAAAAAAAGAATGTTCTCCCCTGTCAAAATCCTACCAGTCCTTGAAGGACCGCTGTAAATGCCACCACGTCCTCTGCCCTTCTCCTGATTCCTGGAAGTAGGTGTCACTGAAACACTTCGTCTAAAACTCACTCACAGAAGGGGCTCGATAAACTGCTGAGTTCTAACAGGCAAGATGGAAAAGAGTACCTGTGCTTTGGGCTGGTCGGTTTGTTTAAGACTCTTACTCTTCTCAATCTTGCAGAGCTGGGCTTTGGCCTTTTTTAGGAGGCTGGCAACCCTCTTGTCCGTCATAGGAAGCTTGTCTGCCTGAGCCAACATGGAGCCTATGGAGGAAGTGGAATGTTTAACAGTGCTAGATGAAGGAGTGGAAAGGCAGAGGGTTTTCTCCTTCTCCAGGGATGGGGCAGTTGGGCCGAGGTCCAAGTTGGTTTTTTCCAGATTTCCTCTCCCTTTCTTTATAAGTATTTTGGTTTTGACAGCTGTTGTATCCCCAAGAGTCACAGAAGCAATATCAGTCCCAGAATCAAGTGATGAAGACTTCTTCCGCCCTGTTGCTTTTTTGGCAGAAGATGAAGCGGCAACATCTTCACCAACAACCTTGTCTTTGGAAACCCTACCCACAGGATACAAAGCAGAACTACTCTGAATTTCTGATCCCTTTTTCCTTTTCTCTTTCCTTGACTCCCGCTTATTCTCTTTTTCTCTCTCCCGGTCTCTCTCTCTACTCTTGTCCTTCTCCACGCTCTTGTCAGCATCTCGATCTTTGGACAGCTCCTCGGGGGCCTTGTCTTTATTTCTCCCTCTCTCAGTCTGAGAGCCTGGGGTAAACCAAGGGAAGAGAGGAGTGGGGCTGCCGGATGAAAATGGCTCTGCCGGAGCACTAGCCTGTTTCCTTGGTCTCTGGCTTTTCTCTGCAGATTCCCCAGACTGAGTCAGGGAATGAGAAGGAAAAGTAAAAGTCGGGTTTAAGGCACTAGTGGCAAGAGGACTAACAGATATGCTTAACGAGGAAGAGACAGAAGACGGCGGGGTGAGCGGTGACAGCTCGGCAGTACTAAGCCTTCCACTTCGTGTCCTCATGGAGTGAGAAGGAGATCTTGGTTCAGATCGAATAGGGCTAAAGACTTTTCTTTTCCTTTTTCTGTTGGATACTCCTGAAGAAGATGTTCCAGCAGAAGTTCGATTACTAGGCAAGGTGACAGACTCAAAGATTCTAGAATGAGCCTCACTTGGAGTAAATCTGGGAGCTCTCAGAAGAGGGCTCCTTTTGTGCATATCGAACCTTGTTCCAGAGTGGAGTGGTGAGAACAATCGGGCTGAAGCAGCAGGACCGGATGGAGAAAAACCGGACGCGAAGCCGACATCCTCAGGAGTTAGTGGAGGGGGTCGGAAATTATCAAATATTGGTTTGCGAATAAGACCTTCTTTGGCATACTTTGCGGAGGAAAAGTACTGTGGCTCTGACCTAGAATGCTTTAAAGAAGTCCACCTAAACGTCGGTTCTCGCAAAATAGATTTGCGCTTCCCTTGCATGGGAGCAGCGGAAGCAGGCAAAAATGGTGATGCTAAGGGGATCGTTGGAGGCATGAGCCATGGTGTGTGGTCAGCGATGCTGGAGGCTGGCTGCAGCGGCGGGGGGGGCGTAAGCAGAGGTGGGGGCGGAGAGGACGAGGGCTGCTGCTGGGGGGCACTTTGCAGCGTCGACAGCTTCTTAGTCGTTCTAGATCCAAAACTTCTCTCGGACACGGAATACCTCCTGCTTCTCCTGTCAGTACTATCGTTCTCTGGGGACTGGGCAATAGGCAGTGGAGTATGAACTTCGGGGGTCTCGCTCCGCTCTTCAGGAAGTACCTGGATCTCCTCAGAGGCCTGAGAATCTGTGGAGGTATCAACGCTGGGGCTGCTAGATCGGGAGGAGTCTGAAGACATCTGAGAGGAGTGCTGAGAAGCTGCACTGGATTTTTCAGAAGATCCACAGGACGTGGCACTGAATCTACTGTTCGGTGTCGACTCTAGTCGGGCAATTTTAATCGGAGGATCATAATCCTCATCCTCTATAAACCGCCGGGGGGTTTTAATGATCCGTGAGGAGATGGCACTGACGACAGGCATGATGAACTGTCGGATGTTTTTGACCTGTGTCTTCACCTTTCTTCCCTGCAGCTGAGCTGCTTCTTTCTCAATTTTCTTCTGCGCCCCCTTTTTTGCCCTCTGCAAGAGCTGCTTAGCAATTGTGGCATCTGTCCTTTTAGAAGAAGGAATAATCCTAACCGGCTTAATCCTTCGAGGGCTTTGTCTGACGACTGTCTTATCTTCTTTTGTGAGTGGAGGTGTTCCTTCCTTGTCCTTCCGGACCTTCTGGGGCTTTTCCAGTTCAGAGTTAAGGAGGAGGCCTGAAGGGGTCTTTATCCTTTCTGTCGACGGAGGCCTTCCTCGCCGCCGGACAATCTGTACCCCCTTCCTTCCTATTTGAAGCTTCCCTGTCTTAAACTTAGACTTGAGAGGAGAGAGTTTACCTGCTCGTAATTTTTTAATCTTTGTGGCTTGCTGAAATGTAGCAGAAGGTGTCCGTTTAATCTTTTTCAAGCTATCTTCTTTGCTTCCCTTTGGTAGCTCTGAAATGTCCTTTCCATGTGTTATTTTGATTTTTACTCCAGGGAAGGTGGGGGGTCTTCCTCTCTTCTTTTCTATGCTTTTAGAATCTTTCTTCTTGATCTTATCTCCAGATTTGGTCTCTGATTTACTCAGAGGGGAAAACACAGACGGATCTGAGAGGATAGCTGAATTTCGGTCAGAGCCACTTCTAGGTCTCCCACGAGGCTTTCGAGGGCTAGTTTTAACTGTGTATAAAAATTAAACAGTGAAGAGCATACATTTAGCTTTGCAGTTCAGGTTGAGACTAAGCTGAATATATTTTAGCACAAGGCATTTTGTACTGACCTCTACCTGGGTCTAGTGAGTCAATAAAATATCTTAATTGGGCTTAGTTTCTTTTCACCAAAAACTTGCCTCAAAGAAACTAAGTTAAGTAACATTCCACCTAGAACATCTAACTTTTGGAACAGAACTAAGATAATGGTAACAGATTTTCAACCAAGTGATCGATACGCAAAACTGATTTTTCTACCATTTCAGGTGAGCGAGGGAGTTTTTTTTAATTAAAAGAAAAAAAATAGGTTTACTAAAAAAACCTATGCCACCTTTTCCATATCCTAGCCACCAAGATTAATATTTGAGAACATATTCATAGTAAGTCATCCCATCTTTTCAGTGCAATTTTGGCTTTCATAAATTCGAACAAGGAGCTCTTCAATCGGGAACATATCAACTTTTGTCAGGAAAGCACCTGGGCAGCTCAGCTTCCTACAGTTTCAGTCTGTTTTGTCAAAGTAAACTAAGGAAGATTTATTGAATAGAAAAATGTCCATTCGCAAGACATCAGAATAAGATCACTGAACTCAGTGGCATGTGAACTCCTCAGTGAAGGGACATGTAATTAATCTACTCATCTACTTACAAGTTCTTGAACTAGTTATAACGTCCCAGGTTACAAAAAAGATTTAACCCTAACTGATGTCAAGAGTGAATCAACAGTTTATTAAACCAGACTTCTGCTATTCTAAATAAAAGGACTTTGCCAATTTATAAAACAGCTCAATTTGCTACTTTATCAAGAGACTTGAGAAAACAAGGCTGTTCTCTAAAATTCTTCCTATAAACCTGGATTGTCTAGATGGATTAAGAGCTCCCTGGTCTATCACATCTTCTCTTAGCTCACGACTTTCCAACCTCTGATATGACTCAACGTTCTTCTGAGACTAAAACCTCCCCTAACAGGAATCAAAAGAGATTTATGCCAGTATGTGAACATTTTGGACAATGGAACCAACTTTCCTAACAGAACAGAGATCAACAAAGGTCTTACTCCTTAGCTTCCTAAATGTGTTTTTCTCACCAATTAACTTGAAACTTCCTTTAATACATTAAGGATTCATAAATCCACTCTCAATATATGCTAATTACAACTAAGTAATAGACAGCAGGAAAACTAAGTTTCATTTCTTCATTAGTGAAGCATACCCAGAGAGTTTAAAAAACAAAAAAAAACGAGACAACAAGACAACATTCAAGGTAGATAACCATTCAAGGAAGAGTTGTGAATCACCCCTACCCAGAAGTAGATCATAAGATTCCTGATCATCATGCTATACTTGAACCTAGCCACTCATAGGACTTTAGGAAAACCTCTTTTATCCAATTTTTAAAAGAATTTTTTGGTGGATAAGGAGAAAAACCAGAACGGAAAAGAGTCCAGTTCTGTTAATCTACAACATATTCAGGGAACTCACAAGTCTGTTATGAGTAACCAAATCACATATTTTCCCTTCCTTATTCTGTCATCTAGAAATGAAGGGTCAGACCAGATGATCTCTAAAATCATGTTCCAATATGAAGTTTTCAGATTCATCACATCTTCAAGAGAATGTAGCTACTGTCTAAGTGGCACAGACACTGGGGTACTACTGGCTAGCTCCTCCCAAGTAGGATGGCAACATTCCCGCCACATGGGAAAAAAGATACTGTCAACTTAGTGTTTGAATTAGATTACTATACAAACAGGATGACTCTTAAGAGAACACCAAATGCTAACGGACATCAAGAACTAAGTCGCTATCAAAGAACAGAACCACTAACGACATCATACTTAACTAGACTGCCCATCCAAAGCAAAGCAAAGCAAACCAAACCACAGGAGATGTCAGAAAGGCAGCACTGATGGGGAATGTCTTTTTCCTCAGAAGATCCCTCTCCTAAGCAGACTAGAATTCTGCAAGCCATGGCGTGTTATTCCACTGGGGGCTCTCTCTCCGGAAACTTCTCCAAGTCTAGAATTTCAAGACATTCTAGATATTTTCTTGGCACGAACAATGACAAATATTGCTTAAAAATGGAAATACCCCCATATCATTTTTATTTTCTTTATTTTAATACAGCCTTTCAAGGATCAGATAAAATAGTTTCGTACAGTGCCAATGTTTTGTTTTTAGTTCTTTGACAACAGCAGACCAAATTTCATCTGTAAAAAACAACAGTCAGATTATTCCCAAAGTTGTATATACTACTGTATCATTCGAAATCTATGAATCTGAGGATGCTCTGAGTGGGTTACCTTCCATTCCAACTACCAGGTCTTTCAGTCATTCCACGGAAATTGACCACACCCCCATGTCCCAGCTAGCTCCCAAAGAGAAGCATTATAAAGAATAAAGCATTAGTGGCCTGACAAAGAGCCCCGTAAAGAGGTCTAGTTCATAAGCCATCTCCTACTTAGTGCGAGAGAAAAAGAAGGAGGCAACCCCGCCCCCCAAGTATTTAAGATCATCCTTTATATGCAAAGAAAGCAAGGGGAAGCCATGTCTCTTAACAAACAAAAGGCACCATGCACTTGACTGGCCATACCTGAAGGAGACCTTGTGGGACTTCGAACTCGGACTTCTTCATCTGAGCCAAAACCTAAGAACTGCTCATCCTACAACAAAGGAAAATTATTTTAAAATCAGAAACAAAAACACAAGTGTGAACATATCCCAAAGAAATGCCCAGAGGAGACACAAATGAATTTGGAAAATTAGACTCTATATATTAAACGCTATCATTTATATGGATAATATAAAACAAATAACATTGAAATAAATGATCCAGTCATACAGCTTCATTACAGACAAATAGGAGCTGTGTAGTAATTGAACAATGCATTGAAATGTCATCTTTGGTGCATAGTACACAGGGGACAGTCCTAAATTTCAAACTATAGATACAGCCCAAAACAATTAAAGAACGGCTTTAATTCAAGTAAGCAAATCAGTACAATGAAAGAAATATACAGCCCCAATAAAACAAACAAATCTTTTCAACAAGTAGATAAGTTTACACACACATAAGGAATAACATAAACTATATCGTAATCTCTTGTCTACTAAATATTAATAGAGACTGAAATTGCCATAATTGTCAGTTCCTTAACTCAGGAATTGACATTTAGATGTGATTTCTATACATTTGAGATCCAAAGATTCTCAACATGCATTTTATGGCATCATTTTAAAATGCCCTGTGATAAGAGACTTAATGGTGGGCAGCAGCATTTGTGAAAGGGATGATGAATGACCGCACACAGGATGAAATAATACATTCAAGAAAACCTTAGGGAAGCATCTTATTCTCTGTTATACTTGGAAAAGCCAAAAGGCAAAAACTTCCCCTTACCTCTAGCTTTTAACTTGCCCTTTCAAAAAATCCTTAAGGATTTAACTTATTTTGACAAGTTCTCAGGTGGTCTATTTAAACAAACTAACAGAAATTCACTGATTCAGAAACGAAGCTCTTTCCAGAAAGAGATGAGAGAGACAGAATTTCAGATTCCTGAAACAAAATCCACATACAACAAGAATAAAATAAGGACTGAAAGACAGATTTCCTTGAACCTCCAATTTGTACAGATAAGCCAAGCCCCAAAGTACGTTCCAACAATTAAAGCCCCCAAGTTTTCCTCTCAAGAGCAACAACCACATGCATCTGGACAACATGTGTGGATTTTCTGAAAAGTTGTTTCCCTGGTTAGTGTCAAGCTACAGTCAGGTGCTAATCTGTTCAACCACTTATTAATGAGGAATATATGAAAAAATACACACAACCTTTTAGACAAATTAGCAGATTCAGCCCTTAAATTTAAATGCTTTGAGGAGCAAAATGTTTGAGTCTAAGACTTTGCAAACTATGCAACTGAGAGACAGTTCTTAGAATCTAAGGTTTTTATTCTGAGGTTCTAAACATTATTAAAGCATTTAACTATTTAAGAAAAACCTGAAATTATCCTCCTCAAAGAGATTTGTCTGAAAAGCACTATAATTCCAAGAATGCATAAAACCTAAATTTAAAGAATACAAGACTAGGGTACTTTTTACAATCTCTTCTCTCATCATTAAATTAAATTTAAATTCTTACTATGAATATTATTTATGAATAAGAATAAACCTACCTCTTCATCTTAAAACAAGTTAGGACAACCTCATCATGTGGGGCTTAACCCCAAATATATTTCTGGAATGATTTCAGGGTTTACAATCGCAAACTGCAACATTACAAAAAGAGAAGCCCAAACTCACAAGACCCAATTAATCCAAAAACCTGTCACAATAATGGGAATTCCATACTGTTAATTTTTTTCTTTTAAGTAAGCTCTATGCCCAACATGGGACTTGAACTCATGAACCCCAGATAAAGAGATACATGCTCCAGGTGCTCCCATAGTGTTAATTTTTTTAAATATACTTTTGGGCAGGAAAAAAGGACATTTCAAATAGTAATCTTACAATGTACTTTGAGAAAAAAAGCAGGCAAAGAAAATAGCCCCGTGGTAAGTTGCCTCAAATGATGGGGGGAAAAAAAATCAAAACCAAAAAAAATGACAATAACCTTAGAATTTTAGAGGGGCGCAGTTCACCACTCGCATGTCAGCACGTGACAGGACTAAGGAGCACCCAGGACTCACGGAGGACTGAGTTCCAGCACTCGCAGGCTATATATTAGACAAGTCACTTATTATTTTTATGTCTCAATGTCTTCGTTTATTGAAGTGTTGTAAGGAGTAAATGAAATAATTTATGTAAATTATGTAATTATGTAAAATTACTCAGAAAAGTATAAGACAACACCCATCCTGTAGTTTATATTTGATGTGGTTTTAGAAACTGACTCTGGAGGGGCCAAATGACTTGCCCAAGATCATACAGTTAGTTACAAAGACTTCCTACCAAAATAGTTACAATTTAAAACTATAAATATTTGAAGGAATCAAATAACTCATCTCCAGTACAAAATCTGCTACTTTCAGGTCCTGTGAAAGTTAACATGATGCCCATTTTCAGATCCTTGAAGTTTGATTTAATTCATCCTTTTCCTCCATTATCCTCATGGAACGACATGCTAATCTAGACACTTCACAAAGACCTCTGGAGGCTTCCCAACACTTTACTGAGGGACGAACTACACTACTACATGCTGAATTTTATGCTCCCAGTGCTGCAGGGAGAGAGTTCTAGCAACTCTACACATAATAACTGACAGGTGAAGTATCCAACAGGCGAGGTAAAGAATGATTATTAATCCTTAAAAGAAATGGAAGAAGGGGCACCTGGGTGGCTCGGTGGGTTAAGCCTCTGCCTTCAACTCAGGTCATGATCTCAGGGTCCTGGGATCAAGCCCCTCATAGGGCTCTCTGCTCAGCAGGGAGCCTGCTTCCTCCTCTCTCTCTGCCTGCCTCTCTGCCTACTTGTGATCTGTCTGTCAAATAAATAAATAAAATCTTAAAAAAAAAAAAAAGAAAGAAAGAAATGGAAGAGATCCACACTGCTATGCTCACCATCAGCCACCTTGGTGAGTCACTTTTCTCCATTTCAATCTTTCACAAAATATAACTATACAATCCTAATTGCCATGCGCTCCAAAACAGAGTACTACTGAGCTGTCAAGCGGTAATTGAACTAACTGCCAAGGTTTAAATTTCACAAGTACTTTCCAACATGACAGAAAGCGTTAACTCTTTCCTTATGATCTCGAAGTTGCAATAAGAAAAGAGTGAGCAGTCAAAAAAGACTCTACTTCCCCCAAGAACTTTTTCACTTGAAATATAGGTTGACTTCTTCAAACTTGCTTAAAAAAATAACTACCCATTGTTTAAGTAATCCAGACAGTTAAGCCAAAAACAAAAGCCTGCATTATTATGGTAAAGAGCTCTAGCCTTCTGACTCTGAACTTCCAATTCCAAGTAAGAGCTGAGAGAAAGGAAGAAAGGAAAGAAAGGAAAGGAAAGGAAAGGAAGGAAGGAAGGAAGGAGAGATAGAAATCCTAAGAGAAGCCTAGTCTAGAAAGTGCTGGGAAAGAGCTACTGCAAGAGGGTGCTTGTTCAGTGGAAGTCCTTCCTGCCTCCCTCTCATCTCGCTCCCATCACCCCCTTTCACACGTGGGGTTCCTGGAAGATGTCACAAACAAGGTAACAGTGCTGACCTCCCAAGGATTTAGACTTGCCTAAAAATCAAAAGGCTAAGGCAACATGTCTACCAAAAAAAGCCAACAAAGGGAGCTGCAATTAAATCCACATTTGGCACTACAGCACCATCAGCCTGGACAGCCCTGAAGAGAGAAAGGACAGGAGACACCCTACACATGATCAAGGATTCCTGGGAACTGGGCCCAAACAGCCGCTCATCACACATACTTTTTCTTTCAGTATGGCTTTCCCTGATGAGCACCGCATTCCAAGACAGAGTACAGGGAAGAGCCATCAAACCAGTGCCTTCTCAACAGTGATGTCCTTGGAGTCCAGGTTGCCAAGATTTTAACATTTTCTTTCCTCCAAACATAGAAAAATATCCTTGCCAAGTTGAGTACTATAAAATACTGTTATGTCATATTTAGCTTCCAGTGATCAAAAATGCAATGAACCTATCTATGTCACTTCCTAAATCAAATCTAACTGTAAAAATAATAAATGTGTAGAATGTCTGTCGTTATGACCCATACCCCTAACTCCAGGGTAACCAATTATTTGAGAACTTCTGCCATACCTTTACCAGATACACCTCTACTAAATTCTACTCTACTTATAATACCCTTAACATTTGAGGATTTTTATTTTAATGGAAGAATTTAATTCTTTAGTGTCTGGTTCCATTTGTAAATGATGGGGCAACAGGAATATTTCTTTTTGCACAAGAGAACCTATGTGAACCCCAAATAAGTATTAGATTAATAATGTTTACATACAAAATATAAAGAAAATATTTGAGAAAAATACATGAAATTCCGTGTTTCAAGGATTTATGGACTACCAAGCCAACTTTTCAAACAAAGCACTATTTCTTTTATTTGTTCATTCATTCAAAAACCACTTATATGCTTGCCATTTATATGCTATCTGCTCCAGATGCAAAGATAAGACATGATTCCTGCTCCTAAGAAGTACCTGAAGGCAGACAGGCAGGTACACAGTTTCATTCTTCCTTTCAAAAAGTAATGCCAGTGAAGGATGAAATACTATGTAACTTGTATTCTGGAATAAAAAATTGGCTTACATCTTGGAACAGTTCATTCTTCCTCTTATATTAGCATTCGGTAGAGAAACATTCAACAAATTTCAAAATCCTTCCAAAGGACGGCAATGTGTATCTCCATCCCTCAGTACTGCAACTAGGCGCCACTCCAGCGTTAGCAATCAGAGTTTAGGTAATTGAGACCTAAACCATCTGCACTGATTAGATGTGACACAGTTCCTAGTAACACCAGTGATCTGATTAACTTTCAACTGATAGACCTCAACGCCTTTTCTTCCCTACCCCCAACTAAAATACATAGACTTTTAGTTCCTCCCTTAAATTCTTCCCAGTTTACCAGTCAGACCAATAATCACTCACCTGGCGTTCTTCACCTCCCGGGATAAGGTGGAGGTTCCAAAGCTAATTTGAAAACTTCTCTATTAAATAAACAATTTCAGCCACTTCCATCCTCAGGTGCAAAAGGTCCAAGATAAAAGTCTGCTCACATTCTTTCTTTTCTAGCAAGAGACTCCTCCGCACTTTGGAGCACTGAATTAAGCGTTAGGTTTCTCAGACATGCCCCTTAGCAACCGTATCTTTGCATATTCGGTCTCCAAAATGTTTAGTCTGAAGAGTTTGAATAATCAAATTTCTTCAACTGCAAAGGTTTACAGGTGAATCAACTGGAGATTAACATCAACAATCACAGACAGTATCAAAATCACCCCAATACTCTAATTGTTTGAAATTCGTTGAAATTTGAAGCTTCTGAGTTTTGGTATCATCATATATGGCTTCATCATATGAGGAGGCCGTGGGAGAACTAAGATCATGAAGAACCAAAGAAGATGAAGAAACACGGCAGACGCATACTGCCTACCTCGGTTCTAGTTACAAAGGAGTAACACGACTCCCTGGGGAGCTTAGGCCAGGTAGCTATCACTTCTGCTGGCACATTTCCCTTTGTGTTTCCTGCTTCAAGCTCTAAAACACCAAGGTCTTGATGTTGCATTTTAAAGACATGTACACATAATTACTAGCACTTAATTAGCACAAGGGATTTTTTTTAATGTGTTTACATGTTTATTTCCTTCTCTAGAGTGTTCACTAGATAGGGACATTGCACTTATTTTTGTATTCCCAGTATCTGGCACAAACTTGGCACTCAATAAATGTTTGTAAAATGAAAATAAAAGAAACACAATTGTTTATAAAACATTAAGTAGCTACTGTGGTAACAGCACTATAGCAGAAAATACTGGTGGATGCCAAAGAATTAGACAAAATGATTCTTCTTTTTAAGAATGCTGTGGGAGGGGCACCTGGGTGGCTCAGTGGGTTAAGCCTCTACCTTCTGCTCAGGTCATGATCCCAGAGTCCTGGGATCAAGCCCCACATCAGGCTCTCTGCACAGCGGGGAGCCTGCTCCCCCCCCATCTCTGCCTCCCTCTCTGCCTACTTGTGATCTCTGCCGAATAAATAAATAAGAATCTTAAAAAAAAAAAAAAAAAGAATGCTCTGGGAGAATGTACTCAGGCTAGCAGGACAGACTAAACCAATTCACTCACTGATTCATTCATTCATTCATTCATTCAAATACATGAGTCCATTTCTGGGTTAAGGGATGAGGACAGCTCATCTAAACATAAAAGACAGCTGCTTCCTTCAAGGACCTGCTAGCCTGTTATGAAGAGATGATGAGGAATCCTGGGTGGTTCAGTCAATTAAGCGTTTGCCTTCAGCTCAGGTCATGATCCCAGGGTCCTGGGATCAAGCCCCTAATTGGGATCCCTGCTCCTTGGGGAATCTGCTTCTTCCTCTTTCTCTCAAATAAATAAATAATCTTTCTTTAAAAATAGATGATTAAATTAATGAATACCAGTGTGTTGCCTGCTGTGCTGGAGGAATACATGCGCTAATGGAATGAATACGGCGGCAGCTCAGCAGAAACACAAACCCAACCAAGGAGAAAGGGTCAGGAAAGCCATTAGAGAAAACACAAAAACTTAATTTAACTTTTGAAGGATGAGAAATCAGGGTTAGAGAGAGATGCAGTACACAGAGAGAAGAGTCAAACAAAGGTACAGAGGGACAAGAGCACATGGCCTGGAGTGAAACAACAAACAGTGTAGAATGGCTGAGGCCCTACCTAATGTGGGAAAGGGGCGCAGGACGCTAAAGCGGGATAAAAAAGACAAAGGCAGGTCATGAAAGGTGTTAAATGCCTTCATGAGTTGGAAGCTGATCTTCAGGGATGTGTGGGCCTCATTTTGAAGGCTCTACAGCTCGTCAGCAATGTTTTCAGACGGGCAGAGAAGCATGATGGATTCGTATTTTCCAGAGATCACTCTGACAGCAGTGGGTAAGTAGAGATCACCTTTACAACCGCAGGCAGGAAGGCAGTTGTAAAATGACAGCAGTAGCACTGGGGATTGAGGGAAAAGGGCAGATTCCACAGACAAGAGGCAAATGGACAACATTCTGATATGCAGGGTTAAGGGAATGGAAAGAATCAATAAAAACTCGCAGGTTGATTGGCCTAGGTTGGTTAGGTTTGTGGTGATATTTCCCAAGATTGGGAATACAAGAAAGAAGAAAGGTTTATAGAAGTGGGAAAGGAATTCACTTCAGATATTTGAATTTGAAATGTCTGTCCAAATTTTAAGGTAGGTTAATGATCTGGAGAGAACACATCTCGTTCCATGAAAAAATACACACACACACACACACACACACACACACACACGAATACTAAAACTGTACATATAAATGCAATCACCGGGCGCCTGGGTGGCTCAGTGGGTTGAGCCGCTGCCTTAGGCTCAGGTCATGATCTCGGAGTCCTGGGATCGAGTCCCGCATCGGGCTCTCTGCTCGGCGGGGAGCCTGCTTCCTCCTGTCTCTCTGCCTGCCTCTCTGCCTGTTTGTGATCTCTCTCTGTCAAATAAATAAATAAAATCTTTAAAAAAAAAAAAAAAAAAATGCAATCACCCAAGGTGAGAATAATGAGAGAAAAGGAGGGTCCATGGCAGATGCCTATACCTCCACCCAACAACATAAAGTTGAAAGCCAAGGATGGAGATGGAGATGGAATGGCCAAGAGAAAGGTCATGTGTGGTAGGCACATGTAGTCAAGAGAAGAATATATAACAAGGGATGGTCAAGTTGGGTAAGGGCAGGAGAGCAAAACTGGGAGGTCACCCCTAACCTTAGCACAGCCAACTTTAATGTAGTGTTAGAAGCAGGAAGAGCCAAACTGCAGTGGGCAGAGATGGGATTAGAAAGTGACAAAATGGGGGGCACCTGGGTGGCTGTCAGTTGAACCTCTGGACTCTTGGTTGAGGCTCAGGACATAATCTCAGGGTCCTGATCTCAGAGTCCTGAGATCAAGCCTAGAATCAGACTGTGCTCAGCAGCGGGGTTTGCTCGAGATTCTTTCCCTCCCCCTCTGCCCACTCCCCCTCTCCTGCCCCCACCCACTCACACACCCACGCACACACTCTCTCTCTAAAATAAATAAATAAATAAAATCTTTTTAAAAAGTGACAAAATGGAAATGAGTATAGCCTAGTCTTTTGAAAAAACTCAGTTATGTGGGAAACAAAAGATAGGGCACAAGGTAGGGAAAGACCAGCTTGGGAGGATTATTTCTTTTTTTTTTTTTAAAGATCTTATTTATTTATTTGACAGAGAGAGATCACAAGTAGACAGAGAGGCAGGCAGAGAGAGAGAGAGAGAGAGAGAGAGAGGGAAGCAGGCTCCCTGCTGAGCAGAGAGCCCGATGCGGGACTCGATCCCAGGACCCTGAGATCATGACCTGAGCCGAAGGCAGCGGCTTAACCCACTGAGCCACCCAGGCGCCCCATCTTTTTTTTTTTTTTTAAGATTTTATTTATTTTGACAGACAGAGATCACAAGTAGGCAGAGAAGCAGAGAGAGAGAGAGAGAGTAGGAAGCAGGCTCCCCGCTGAGCCGAGAGCCCCACGAGGGGCTCGATCCGAGGACCCTGGAATCATGACCTGAGCCGAAGGCAGAGGCTTTAACCCACTGAGCCACCCAGGCGCCCCAGGGGAGGATTATTTCTTGAGTAGAATATCTTTATATGCCCAAGGGGAACACAGCAGCAGGAAAGAGACCGAAAATCCTCAAAAGCAAAGCGATCATAAATGGAAAAAGCACTGGGAGGAGGCATCAGCACTGGGAGGGAATGAATACAAAGCACAATGGAGGGAAATTCTCTTCTTTTAGGAAAGGGGTTAAGCAAGGATTTAGTTGCAAAAAAGTTCACCGGCAGGAGCAAGCTGAGAAATTTCTCTGAAAGTACAGGCAAAAGTTTGTTTATACTGGCTCTGTGCTTGGTAGGGGGTGGGGGTGGGGTCTGCTTGAATATTCCCTCCCTCTGCCCCTCCCCCCACTCACACAAGCACTCGCTCTCAAATAAATCAATCTTTTTAAAAAAAAGGAAATAAATGGAAGGGCACCACAATGGGGAGAAAGAAAAATCAGATGCAAGGATTAGTAAAAACTGATCTGGTTGGAAAAGGCTAGCCACAACAGGGTCAAGATAAGAGACAAATGAAGTATCAGAACCTTGTTAATTCTAGGATGGTACAGTCAAAGCTGATACAATAATCAGCAGAGAGCTACCACTAGTTCTCAATTGTAGAAAAAGGCACAACTCTAGAGTTTACACTGGAAAAGGTGTACACACACACACGGAATTAAAGTAGGAAAGAGACTGAATAAAGGGAGACCAGATAGAGGTCTACAGCCAGTTTGAATGGGACTGGCATTCGTTCACTCAGCAAGTATTTACTGAGAACTGCTAGGCACTGTTTTAGACTCTCTAAAGATACACTGACAAAACTCCTGACCCATGAGGCTATACTTTAGTGGAGACAGAAAATAAACATATAACAAATAAAGAGACCAAGGCAATAGGATCAATGGGAGTTAGCTGTGGGGGTTATTTCCTATGGTCAGGAAAGGCTTCTTTTTTTTTTTTTTTTTTTTTTTTAAAGATTTTATTTATCTGACAGAGAGAAATCACAAGTAGGCAGAGAGGCAGGCAGAGAGAGGAGGAAGCAGGCTCCCTGCTGAGCAGAGAGCCCGATGCGGGGCTCCATCCCAGGACTCTGAGATCATGACCTGAGCCGAAGGCAGCGGCTTAACCCACTGAGCCACCCAGGCGCCCCAGGAAAGGCTTCTTTAAAGTGATGGTTCACCAAGGACTGGCAAACTATGGGTCACTGGCTCGATCTGGTCTGCCAACTGTTTTTGTTCAGTTTTTAAATGGTTGAAAAACAAATGAACAAAGAATACTATTTCGTATACATGAAAATTATATGGAACTCAAATTTCAGTGTACATAAATAAAGTTTTATTGGAACACTCCATGCTCATCCGTGTCTATACTGTCTACGGCTATTTCTGTGCTCTGACAACAGCAGAAGGGAGTGCTACAACAGAGACCATCTGGTCCTTCACAGAAAAAACTTGCTGAACCCTGGCTTAGCCCTAAATGATGAGGAAAAGACAGACATGGAAAGACCTAGGTGGAGCAGTATTCTTGCTTGATAGAAAGCGCAAAGCCCCAGGGACAGCCATAAGCCTGGGATGCACAGCAGACAAACAGGCCCGCCTGGCTCTGTAGCAGGAGTGAGAATGCCAAGAGATGGAGCCAGAGAAGCAGACATGCCCAGCAGCCAAAGCCTGGATGGCCACAGGAAGGAATGTGGATTTATTCTGGCAGTGGGGGGATGGAGGGTAAGGGGAGAGCCACTGGCAGATTTAAAGAGAGGAATAATAAGATTCGACTTGTTTGCACTTGGAGCACATGGCTGCTGTGTGAAGAACAAACTTTAGCGAGACCCGAACATAAGCAAGGAGACCATGGAATAGTCCAGCCAAAAGACTGTAATGGAAAAGTCAGGGGTTTGGGTGGTAGAAATGAGAAGTTGGATTTAAGGTATTTTGGCTGTAACGCAGAAAGAATTTGCTGGTGGGTTATTTAGGATATGAATAAAAGAGAGAAATCAAAGGTACTCTTAAATTTTAGGCCTGAGCAATTGCATAAATGGCGGAGTCATTCCCAAACACAGAGAAAGGAGAAAATCAAGACTTCTTGGCTATGGTTTAAGTTTAAGACACCCATTAGCTATCCAACTGTTACAACGCATACCTGTTTTCTTGCCTGGGAATAGTGGCTACCTCAGAGAGGGATCAAAATTAGGTAAAATAATCAATGTAAGGTACTAATATTGCCTGGCCCCTAATATTGGTACACTCAACAAATGCTAACCACTATTATCATTACCCAAATGGAAATGCCAATTGGGCATTTGGTTAACAACCCTGGGACTTGAAGAAGTAGTCAGAGTTAGAGACAAAGACTTAGTAGTCCCTGGGCATGCAGACGAGGCCTGGGTGAGAACACCTAGGAAGAGGGTGTAGACAGAGAAGGTAGCCAAAGGCAGCCTCCTAGACGACCCCAACATTCAGGAAAGTGAAGCAGAGGAAAGCCATAGAGAATACTAAAAATTAATGACCAATGACTTAAGAAAAGAGCAGGGGAACGCAGTGTTACAGAATCCAAGAAAAGAATATTTCAAGAAGGGAGTGGTCAGCCAATTCAATGCTGCCCAGAGGTTTAACAGGATGAGGACCAAGAACTATCCATTCAATCTGTTCAAGACTGAGCTCTTTGAGGACTCTGATAGGAGCTATTCCAGTAGAACCAAGGGGAGAAAGCCCAATTGTGGTGGCTGAGGACGAGAAAGAGGTGAGGGAGTGGAGACAGGACGCGAGAGAGACAGAGGGAGAGAGAGGGAGAGGGAGAGAGATGAGGGAGTGGAGACAGCAATGACACCCAGCACTTTCAAGTTTTGCTGTGAGAAGGAACCGAGAGCTGGGTAGTCGCCGGAGGAGGACATGAGGTTAAGGCTTCTTTCTCTTTTTTCTTTTTCTTTTTTTTTTTTTTAAAGATTTTATTTATTTATTTGAGAGAGAGACAGTGAGAGAGAGCATGAGCGAGGAGAAGGTCAGAGAGAGAAGCGGACTCCCCGCGGAGCCGGGAGCCCGATGCGGGACTCGATCCCAGGACTCCAGGATCATGACCTGAGCCGAAGGCAGTCGTCCAACCAACTGAGCCACCCAGGCGTCCCTCTTTTTTCTTTTTTTAAGAAGGATTATATTAAGATACTTAAGTGCACTTGGGGGCTCTGTCAGTAGAGCATGGGATTCTGGATCTCGGGGTTGTAAGTTCGAGCTCCATGTTGGGCATGGAGTTTACTTAAAATTAATTAATTAAAATATTTAAAATTAAAAAAAAAAAGATAGTCAGTTTTATATGTTGATAAGACCAATCCAGATGTGAGAGAAACACCATGGATGCATGAGAGGTGATAATTGCAGGAACAACCCTGAAAATACGAGGGATGGAATCCAGAGTACAGAAAGTGAGTGGTACTTCTTTGATCGTAGAAGGTGGCAGAGGAGGTGGTAGTACTTATGTTCCCTTTTAACAGGAAGGGGAAAACTATTAAACACCCTGAGAATATTTAAAATATCTCAATCCATATATTATACTTGGTATAGTTGACTCAAGAATCAATCAGTAAATGAAAAACACCTACTTGAACTGCTCCCAAGGACAATTCTGTTAATATTAGTTGTGAGAGCTTCAACCTTCAAACCACCAACTTCCAAAGTATCTTGCAAAGTATTATAATTTTAGTACTTATGTTCATGCTGTATTTTAAGCAGAGCTCAGGACAAAGAAGTTACGTAGTAAGTTCCATAAGAGAAGGGACTTGTTCAATGCTAGTGCCCCAGCACCTGATCATCTCTCTGGTACATAAAAGATGTTTTTTGAAAAATGAATTAGAGGGACCTCTTGGAAGGTTAAGCATCTGACTCTCCGTCTTGGCTCAGATCACGAGTTCGACTCAGTGAGGAGTCTACTTCAGATTTTCCCTCTCTCTCTCCCCCTCTCTCTCTGCTTCTCCACTCCCTCACATGCGTGCGCGCGCTCTCTCTCTCTCTTTCCCTTTTTGTAAAATAAATAAATGAATAAAAAATCGAATTAGATTTTCCAATCTCTCTCCATTTCTCACATGTACAGTGATCCATTTACGAATGCCGCTTAGGGGGAAGGTGAACCTCCTTGCAAGTACTTTTTATCATTTCTAATAAAAGAAAATAGAGTGACGTCTCTAACTCATTTCCAAAAAGTAGAATACAACAATGATGCTGTAGATTCTATAAGAAGGGAGAAGGATAATATACTCAAGCATGGTCAAATACACAGACATTAAGAGACAAACTTCCTAAGCCAAGATGGTTTCTGAAAGCAACTGATCAAGAAATGTATGCAGTTACTGAACTAACATCATAGTCTTTGTCAACTGATTGTCAGGGGTATGGCCAAGGACAAATTTTCTCTGGTTACTGCTGCATTAAAGAGTACAGTGGTTATTTGAATATATAACAGCTAGGAAGAGAGTCAAACAGTTTAGGGGCCCCTGAATGGCTCAGATGGTTAAGCAGCTGCCTTCGGCTCAGGGTCATGGTCCCAAGGTCCTGGGATCAAGCCCTGTATTGGGCCCCCCTGTTCAGCGGGGAACCTGCTTCTCCCTCTCTCCCTCTGCCTTCCCACTGCTCGTTCCCCACCCCTCAAGCTGTCTCAAATAAAATCTTGAAAAAAATAAAATAAAATAAACTATTTTAAATATATGATCTCTGCCTGATATTGAGAAATGTTAATGCAAAAAAAGTCACCTAGGATTAAAGAGTACAAAGCCAATAACATACTCTTCTTCAATAATAATAGCTGATAAAATTTTCACCCACACAAGAATGAAATTCAGTTTTCAAATATTTAATTCAATTCTACCTAGCAAATGCCACCTGAGAAACAGAAATATCCACTTTGTCATTAGAGAAAGAAGCAGTACCCTCCAACCTCATTCCATGTCAACAAGAGCAAGAAGCAAAGATACTCAAAACAGTCAAGCAAATGAGACAGGTGAACCCCCACCCATCCCGCTTCAGAAAGAAGTAGTCATAAAGTAGCTCACTGGTGAAAGAAAAGAAAAGGAAAGGAAAGGAAAGGAAAGGAAAGGAAAGGAAAGGAAAGGAAAGGAAAGGAAAGGAAAATGAAAGGAAAAGAAAAGAAAAGAAAAGGAAAGGAAAAAAGAGAAAAGAAAAATGACAGCAAATAAACAAACACATTCAGACAGTAAGGTATACAGATTCTTGGCAATGTCCCAAATTATTTCACAGGATCTTAAAGAGCCAACCCAAAACAAATCAAGAGAGATGTATTTCCAGACTCCTAGGTTTCAAGTCTGAAGCAGAAGAAATAAGCCTGATATACTGCAGAAATCAAGTTACTCCTCATTCACAGGGTTCATTTTTTGTTTAACAGCAAAGTACCACAACATGGCCAGATCCATCTAACAGGCTGGAAAAATTAAGCCAACAAACACCAACACTGTTTTCAGAGATGGTCCTTTTTATTACGAGAAGTGTGCGTTCCCCAGATGCCAACTTTAAGTAGTTAATTTCATTTTGAGTTATATGCCCATTCGATTACAAGCTTCTACTACAAAATTTCAACTTTCTTCTTCCAGCTTGTTGGTCATATCTTGATACAAAAGGTTGGGTGCATCCTTCCTTCTGGGAGGACAGATGCGCTGCTGAATGACCAAGAGCAACTCCATAACACGAGGTTTTCACAACGTCCTTCTTTCTGAAGGTAAATAGGGTTATCGTTCCGTAAAGTCGGTTTTCTGAAGGAGCAACGTGAAGTTACATGATGAACGTGAAAATTTTCCTTGGCAAAACAAAGCTTCCAAGTCGGCCAACATCATTTTGACCTAGTATTTTTTAGGAATTAATGTTCAATGTAAGAGTTGGGAAGTTTGGGGCGCCTGGGTGGCTCAGTGGGTTAGGCCTCTGCCTTCAGGTCATGATCTTGGGGTCCTGGGATCGAGCCCCGCGTCGGGCTCTCTGCTCAGCGGGGAGCCTGCTTCCCCCTCTCTCTCTGCCTACTTGTGATCTCTGTCAAATAAATAAATAAAATCTTAAAAAAAAAAAAAAAAGAGTTGGGAAGTTTTGTGTTCTTAGTATCTTGAAAAACCAACTCACTCTCCTCTGACTCCCACATCATATTTGAAGTTTGCCATCACATTCTGAGAAGACCACATTATGTGGCATTAACCTATTAAAAAAAAAAAAAAGTCCCTGGTATTTTTTTTTAATTACTCCAGTTCTAGAGTCTCTCAAGTAGAATATGGTATCATGACAATTATTCTTTGCCTTCATAATCACTTGCTTTCCAAATTTAAACCTGTATGACTAGCAATTAAGAGTTCCAGGAAAAGGGGTGCCTGGGTGGCTCAGTCGGTTAAGTGTCCAACTCTTGATTTTGGTTCAGGTCATGATCTCAGGGTCCTGGGATCAAGCCCCATATCCGACTCCCCAGGGATTCTCTCTCCCTGTCTCCCTCTGCCCCTCCCTGACCACCCCCCATCCCGGCTTGTGCTTTCTATCTCTAAAATAAATAAATAAATAATATATATATATATTTTAAAGTTCCAGGAAAAGCACGAATCTCTTATATTTCCAATTCCCGGAGTTTCTTAAGTGACACCCAATTTCCCAATTAGGGAATCCGAACTGCCCTTGGCTTTGCCACCACTTGCAGAATTCCTGCAAGAACCCAGCTACACCTGTGAACTCCAGTCATTTAATGAGATTGTCTGGTTAAGAGTGGACAGCACTTACTATATGAAACTTAGAAAATTCATTATATGTATATAACCTTAAATAAATCTTATATGACTTCACCAAAGAGAAGGAATTCATATATAATTCCAGTACTAAAGTGTCAATAACCCAATAGAGGTTTTGGAACTACAAGTTGGTAGGAAAAAGAGCTGGTGTTAATATCAGCTCTGCCAGACTCTTGGTAATCTGTATGAATAATCCCAATTCACGGTTTTCATTCTGACTGTACAGGAAATGCTTTCTGCAACCCAACATATCTAAAAAGGTTTCATTCTGAGTGATGCAAGCCCTCCACACAGCCTCAAAAGCCAAGGGTCAGAGGCCTTTGTAATCCTCATTCACATGAAGCAAGCTTGTATTAGATGGGAAAGGATTTACAAAGCACTTGTTGTAGTATGTCCACAGGCAATGATAACCCTACCAAGGGATATTTTGCAGCACATCTCTTTAAACTACAACTGAAAATGGACATGAAAGCTACAAACACTTATTTGTTTCCTACAGTAAGACCACACCTACTGTTTTCCCTGGTTTCTCCATGTTAAGATTTCTCTCTTAGCTTCATTTACTACATTTTTATTCTCCTATAAAACTACCATAATATCGTTTCATAAAGACATTTCTCTGGAGCTTACTACTGAAAGTTAATTACTGCCACAAATTGACAATTCAAGCCAAACACTTAAGGAGCCAGTAGGGCCCCAGGACCCCTGGGGGAATATTAAGAAGTACAAAACATGATCCACACCCTCTAGGATCTGAATGAAAATACACTTTTTTACTCCCAGAATGAGAGGGTAGCTCCCAAGAGGTCATTTTATACATATATAGGTAGGACAGTATTTTAAAAATTCACCTCCAGAGAAGATGATAACGTTATTCTGGTAACCTTTTCAACCATCACGATGACAAACATGATTAGTAACGAGTTCTTTATGTAACTACCCTTTGCTTCAGTGTAGACCTATTTTCGCTTACTCTTAGACCCATGGGACTGGGAAACAGCTGGTTACCATTCCTAATAATGGACCCTTTCATGTCTTTGGAAGAGTTATTAAATTGCCTCTTTAACCTTTCATTCTCCCAACCTTTCCTCACAGGACTGACTTCCAATCATATAATCATCTTTTGAGTCTCCTCAGAACCGCCTTCAACGCGTCCTCATCCCCTTTAAGTTGAGGAACCTAGAAATGGAAACAACACTCAAGTACTGGGATGGTCAGCGCTGGAGTCACCTACATAAAAGATGATGATTTCCGGTCAGGACACCTCAACATCACTTGTAAAACCCCACTCGGTACTATTACAGAAATGTCCTTGTCCTCTGATGGCTCTTAGATGTTCCTTTGCAACACTGAATTAGTTTACTTTTTTTTTTTTTTTTTTTTAAAGAGATGGGGGATACGGGACAGAGGGAGAGAGAAAATCCCAAGCAGGCCCCCATGCCCTGTGGGGAGCTGGTGGGGGACTCGTTCTCACAACCCCGAGATTATGTCCTGAGCCGAAATCAAGAGTCAGATGGATGCTTAACCCACTGAGCCACCCAGGCACCCCAGTTTACTATTTAAAAAAAAAATCACTCACAATTATCCTGCTCATAAGTCTTGTACAACATAATAGGTTCTGTAACGCTCTCCTTGCAAGATATTCCTAAAGTTTAATGTGGATCAAATTTTCTTTTTTTTTTTTTTTTAAAGATTTTTATTTATTTATTTGACAGAGAGAGATCACAAGTAGGCAGAGAGGCAGGCAGAGAGAGAGGAGGAAGCAGACTCCCCGCCGAGCAGAGAGCCCGATGTGGGACTTGATCCCAGGACCCTGGGATCATGACCCGAGCTGAAGGCAGAGGCTTTAACCCACTGACCACCCAGGCGCCCCTGTGGATCAAATTTTCAATTCAACAGTCATTCACTGATCACCTTCTATGGAAAGTCACCACTATAAACTATATAAAACATAAATGGTGACTTAGAAATGGAAACGATCCAAGTCTTAAGAAAATCACAATCTAATGGGGGAAAGCACACACAATCAAAGGTATTTATACCAGGGGCGCCTGTGTAGCTCAGTCCATTAAGCATCCAACTCTTAAGTTTTGGCTCAGGTCATGATCTCAGGGTGGTGAGATCAAGCCTCATGTCGGGCTCCACGCTGGGGATGAAGCCTGTTTGGGATTCTCTCCCTCTGCCCTTTACCCCTTGCATGTGTGCTCTTTCCCTAAAAAATAAACTTAAAAAAAAAAAAAAAAAAAAAAAAAAAAGTACTTACACTATAAGGTAACCCAGAGTAAATTCTTTAAAGGTAGGTATTAAGTACAGTCAGAAAACGGGAAAGGAGAAGTTGAGTTTCCATTAGCAGTGGCATCTGTAAAAGGCTTCTTGAAGAGGTGGGATCTGGGGATCTGAGCTGAGCCATGAAAGCTATAGGCAGGACAAGATGGGAAACACTTTAAGGCAAAGGAAGCATTAGCAAAGGCGTAACGGCAGGTACACACAGCCTATGGAGAACACCTAATAGACCAGTAGTCCAACATGGCCAAAGCATGTAAGTGAGAATGTGTGTTCAGGAGATAATGTTCAAAATGTAGAAATGTAGGCCAGATAGATTATGAAGGGCTGAGAATTTTAAATCTTATTTTATATTCAGTGAGGAGGCAAAGGGTTTTAGGAATGAAGTGACATAATCAGATCTATATTTAAGAAAACCAATGGCAACACTGTATATAGTGAAAAGGAAGGCGGGAGACTGGTTAGGAGATTATGGTAATAATCCATGCAAAGGTAATGGAAATTTCGAGTAGGATGGTAAAAACAGAACAGCAGGGACAGATTAAACACTGCAATAGTATCCCAGAAAAGCCTCACAGACTGACTGGAGGGGTGCAAAGAGAAAAGAGGTGAAGAGAGCAACAGAGAGTATGAATGAGCTTTCCGATGGATACGGGTTTAGATTTGAATTCTAGCTCTGCGGCTTACTCGCCATGACTTCTGGAAAACTAGCTCGCCTGTGCCTCAGTTTCTTCATCTGTAAATGATGGGGGTATTTCAGCAAACCTTTTTTTTTTTTAAAGAGAGACAGAGTAGAACTCTATGTTTCCTCCTTAAAGTGTACTACCTTCTACTGGTTATTCTTAAACTTTAATCTGTTTTTGACTATTCTAGTTGAGGTTCTTTTTTATTTCTCAAACTAAGTGCCAACCCCCAGGAACTGTAACCTAGCATTTCTTCTGTAATTAAATTATTAATTGTGTTGATCTCTGCAGACCAACACTTAATTCTCCCCGCACTGACACTTGAGAGCAAATGTCAACTAGTTACCAAGTATAGATGAATGGAACTGAACGTGGGGGTCGGGGACCATGAAGAGCCTCGGAATCATTGCAAAGGATCCCCGAGTACTTACACTCATACGTAAAAAGGTAAGGGACACTAGTTATCGAGACCAGGAGTAGCAACCCCAACATAGCTGCCTTGGCCTGATAACTATGCAGCTCCTGGAGGCACTGAATTCCTCGGTGTCTTATCTGCCTATTTACTGTCTTGTTCTCTCTCCTCCCTTTTCTGCCTCACCTCTAATTAGGTTCTCACTGGACACCAATGGTACTCCCTGTTGCCGAGATACGTGGCTGGCCTTCAGTTTGGTTATGCCTAGCTTACTAATGAACTTGACACCCAGACCCAAATCAAGAACATTCTAAAGTCAAGATTATAGCTCTCAAATAGGTATGTATGTGTACACATATACATGTATACATCAGAGTAATAAAACCCAGTTATCTTGATGGAAAAAAAGAAGATTATAGCCCTCATGGCCTCTCAAACTTTGAGTCCTAATAATAATTAGGGATTCTTATGTACCAGGCAAATTGCTAAGTACTTTGCATGCATAATTTCAATTAAGCCTCACAATAATTTCACAAAGCTTGATTACTGCTAATTTACAAATGAAGAAACTGAAGCATGGAGGGGTTAAGAAACTTTTCCAAGGTCATTTAGCTAATAAACAGGGGAGCCAAGATTTGAACCCAGGCAGTCTAAATCCAGAGCCCGTGGTCTTAACAGCTTTTAATTACTGTGCTATACTATCTCACACTATTACAGATTAGATAATGAGATTCTCCCTATCCTTTATAAAGGTATTTATATATGCACAAATAAAAAATCCTAGCCAGAGATTACAAAAGGATTTCCTCATTAGCTAAGCTTAAAGAAATGTTATCCACATGATTTTACTGCTTATAATTAAAGGCAATAATCTAGGAACAATGTTGTATGTTCACATTTGATCTAAAAATTAGTCAATACTCATGGATGGGCAGAAGATGAATACAGACATGTGTAAATATTTGTTCCTCTGGGTGTAGATATTTATTGTAGAGATATTTGTGATCAACTCTTCTCAGTTTTCAGAACTGAGACAGTATAAAGGAGAGCTTTCTGAAAAAAGTGCTCTCCAACAACACTCCTCACAAGTACTGTTACTCTCCTAATTCAAGGCAGAAAGCCACAGTTACTTTGATGCTGTAAAAGGAGAACGAAACAATGATGCTTCAACAAAGCACAGATCCTAAGGGTTGGATCTGGCTAAAACCGTTCCAACGTCAGAAAGGTTCATGGCTCTGGCTGCTTAAAGACATCAGAACATCTACACCCAAGCATTCCAACCAAACACAACACCAAGAGTGTAAGAAAAGAAATAAAATAGATGAAAGAAACTCCAGCTCTAGAGACAAACGCCAGTGGAAGAGATCCGCCCCACTGGTGGGACTCAAGGCACTGCCACAGTTATAATTAAAGGTAAGTTTTCTGGGGAAATCCCTTCAGTCTATTTGTCAAATAGAAAAACAACTACTCATTTCAAAGGAAGGGGAATTTTCATAGCTAGTGCAGAAAACTGTCAACTAACTCTTACATTTTTATCTCTAGTCCTTTAAAACTAAAACTCAGTTAAGATGTCCCACATCT
Source organism: Lutra lutra (assembly GCF_902655055.1). NCBI lineage: Eukaryota > Metazoa > Chordata > Mammalia > Carnivora > Mustelidae > Lutra > Lutra lutra. The sequence continues at coordinate 14,599,999 of NC_062287.1, read as the reverse complement.
AAAAAGTGAAGCCAAGTTTGGCCCCTAAGAAGCTTCGTACTAATCCTACAAGGGGACTTATATCATCCCAAACAACTACAAATCACACGACAAAATTCATCTTTCAAATGCCTTAGTCTTTAAAAAGCAAATGTCTGGCAGTGGTTATAGCCTCATGGGTTGGCTTCCCCTGGTGTGTAACCTGACAAGGTACAAAGCTCATTGAAATATTTAACAGTGCTGGTATGGATTTCTTTGGATAGGTCAAGAAAAGCAGCTCATCCTTTTTAAAAACATAAAGAACCATTTTATGGAAAAAAAAAAGAACCATTTTATGGGATGTCGTTCCCTCAGCTCTCAAGTGTCTGTGCATTTCCTTGGGGCCTTCTCAGAGATCTTATTGAGGGGGAAAATGAAAAGGCCAACAAAAGGACCCCTTTTCTCTTCCTATTCCCAACATAATCCACCTCGGCCACAGGGCCAGTAGCATCCACACTGTCATAAATGCCAGCAATTAGAGAATTAGGCCATAAAACCACCCACTCAGGTATAAGAGTGCGGGCCTCCAGCTTTATTTAATGCATGCCATAAAGATCCTGTACTTCCTTCTTTCAGGCCTTCTTCAACCAATGAAATGACAACAACAACAAAAAAGTAGCCCTTTGTCTGCCTGCCTCATACTGATGTGATCAATGAAACCATCTGGGCCCAGGTGAAGGATTTAAGATTCCTTTTTCCTAATAAAGACTGCATTTCCTCTAGCATGCCATGTTTAGATCCATTAAAGAAGAGGCTGCATTTTGGGCACTCGTATACTAGAAACTAAAGTGAAATGACATTTTCCAATTATTTTGCCTTCTTCTGAAACTACTCTAGAAGCCTAGCCAATTCCCAAGCTTCGCAAGAAAAGCTGGAACCTACAAGAGTATTTCTAATTAACTCAGTAATTTCTAGAACCTCCCTAAGTCTTCTCTAATGAAAAAAGTTCATTCAAATCTCAAAGTTAATGTTCATTCAGTCTGTGTCTTAAAATTTGATACAATTCAGGAGCAATCAATAATTTCGTTTGATTATCTTCACAATTTACCAGTCCACAAATATCGGGAGTCTGTGATTTACTCCATGATAAAGCTTTAAACCAATCTAGGCAAAACCCAAACAAGTACTTTTAACCTCGAGCTCTTTCCTACCAGTGCCCACAGGGTTAAAAATCTGATTAAAAAGTACAGGTAGGTTATGTCAGACTCATTAGTATTTAACCTTCCTTATTCCCCGCAAATAATATATGCAGACAACAGAGGTTCCCATCCCAGTAATCATGGAATAAATTCCTCCCAAAGTAGTGACAGTCACATAGCTTCCCCCTCTCTCAAAGGTTTACGCCACTGGGCTCTCCACCTTGGCAGAGGAAGAATGGAAAGACAAGATATTCACAAAAGGCCCTACCGAAGGCCTTCAAGTTAAGTGCTAGAAGGAAACTGAAGTCCTGTGCCAACACTAGTGGAATGTGGGCAGGCACAAAGAGATCTTAATTAGGAGACCTACAATTAAAACAGTGAGTCTCCAGAAGAGAGAGGCCTGCAGAGTATTACGCCTCAGAGCAAGCAAAGCACCCTTGCCACCCCCTCTCGCTGCAGGGCAAGGAAGGCAATGCCTATGGAGTCGGCATCCACACAGATGCTCTACGGCAAGGACAGCTTCAAGGTGAGCACAGATACGGAAATGGACTCAAGATGGGAGTATTTTCTCATCTTCTAATCAGAAGGCAAATCACTGTTTTGTGAATGATGATCTCCTACAGGAGCCCTGTGCCTTAAGATAATCAAATGGAAGGAAGAGATGGGAACATGTCATATGGTTCTCAGCAAGAATGAAGAAAAGTTCTAAAGACTACATTTCTGATGCACAGGATAAACCAAAGTCCAACATTTCAGAGCCTATTAACAGCTGCTTCCTGCAACACACATACTGTCACTTCGGATTCATAAATTCATTAATGCACAGAATTTCCTTTTGATTTAAAAGCTCACACATCTAAAGGCATACACCACCTAGACTGAAAAATAACTTCCCTTTAGCAGTTAGGAATCTACGACATGCAAAAAATGAAACAAACTTGGTTAAACAGCAGGGCTTCTCAACATAAGATAATGATTTATATTTAAAATCTGATCTTCACTTTTCTTATAAATGAAATTAGTCAATTCCAGCAAAGAACTTTTTCCATACTCTTTAGTCCTTATACTTTGTCCATGCAATGAAAACTTTTCCACTGAGTTGAAATTTCTTTTCCGGGCGCCTGGGTGGCTCAGTGGTTAAAGCCTCTGCCTTCGGCTCAGGTCATGATCTCAGGGTTCTGGGATCGAGTCCCGCATCGGGCTCTCTGCTCAGCAGGGAGCCTGCCTCCTCCTCCTGTCTCTCTCTGCCTGCCTCTCTGCCTACTTGTAATCTGTCTGTCAAATAAATTAAAAAAAAAAAAAAAATCTTTAATAAAAAAAAAAAGAAAGAAATTTCTCTTCCCAACAATTACACCAATTAAATGGACGAATGTACAAACTAATATTAAAAATGACCAAATAGAGAGTGCCAGGGTGGCTCCGTTGTTGGGTGTCTGCCTTCAGCTGGGGTCATGATCCCAATCCTGGGACTGGGCCCCATGTCGGGCTCCCTGCTCCACGGGGAGCCTGCTTCTCCCTCTCCCACTCCCATTTGTATTCCTGATCTCACTGTGTCTCTCTCTGTCAAATAAATAAATAAAATCTTAAAAAAAAAAATGACCTAATAGGCTCATCGACTCTGACTGTTTAAATGAACTCAGAAAATAAATAAATAAATAAATAAATAAATAAATAAACTGACTAACTCAGAATAAGACGTTCTGACCTGAACAAAAAAATTATGTAATAGAAAAGAATCAGAATCCTGGAACAGAAAAGATTCATGAGCTAATATTTAGCCCAACCTTTTCATTTTACACATCAGATATTCAAGGTTAAAAGGGAATTGTCCAAGGTCCCACAACCAGTCAGAGAGAGATGAGTGCAAGGAGAGCCCTTGTCCTCCGACTTCCACTCTGAGGCTTCTCCTATTCCCCTAGTGTTCTCTGCTTCATTTTCCCTGTCAAGCTCAGGATTAGCTGTGAAGTCCATGAAGGAACAACTCCCCCTCTTGGTACATATGCCCAGTGAACATTCCAAACAAAACAAAACAGAACAAAACAAAAACAAAAAAATCACAGATACTCTTCAACTGCCTTCTGCCTACAGGAACAGCATCTTTTCTAGGCCCAAACAAGAGTGTACCGTAGCCTACCTCAACTAAACTGCCATTTCAAATTAAAACAAATAGAGACCAAAGCTGTCATTCAGTTTCGATTTTTATCTACCTAAAATGTGCCACATTATGATCAGGCTGGAAATTCTGCTTTGAACATTTTATGAGATGGTAAGGAAGGTAAGTGGATTATGAAATTAGTAAGGACTAACTGCTGATACATAAACCACTTGTGGAGTTGATATTAAAAACGGCTCAAATTCTAGTCAACAGAGAGGATGCTGTGCCATGTTTATTTAGATGGCAAAGGATGGTGGCATTAACAGTCCCTGAGACAATACTCAGAAAAGTACACAATATGGAGGGGAAGAGGAAGATGAAGAAGCAGACCTCTGTGATTTCCTACTGTGCTCAGTAAAATCAAACTTCAATTCTACTTCCTGACTGTCAGGAAAAAGCCCCAATAGAGGAGACCAGCAACACCTACATATTTTTAAAATAATCCCATTCTGACAGAATTTGGTCATGAAGAACTCTTACACGTAGCTGTTACCCAGAGATATTCAGTCCAAGGGAGGTTGGGGACTGGTGGCAGTGAAGGACAAGTCTCCCATGGCTAAAGGCGTTTACAACAGGTAAGTGATCTGTAAGTTCTATCACCTTTCAACCACCTGAACTTACTAGTTCTGTAAGTATTAACTTACAGTTTGTTATAGACAAATACAGTCCTTATTCACTTAAAGCAAACCAGAATTTAAAGAGGCTAGACTCATTTTAAGGTCACAAAACTATTTCTTCATGAATCCAGACAAGACCTGATCCAGATCTGTGAGTGAATTCTTAGAAATAATCTTTAGAATTCTGTAAGTATGTCAGCCCAAGGGAACGCTGAACTTCCCTTTTGGAACCTTATCATTGATTTGTGAGACTGTAACAAAATGCTTCGTTTCTACACTGAAAACTACCAGGTCAGAGGAGCTAATCACTACTAAGTGATTTAGTCCTAAGCCATACTACGGGTTAGCTGGGTTAGCGTTAATCAATGCATACCATCAGTCCATACTAGACGGCCTCCAACTACCACATACAAAGCTCATCAATGCAACAGCAGCTCATTCAAACCCAGTCAGAAAAAATACTGAAGTTGAATGTAAGGAGTCAACCGCTCTTCTCAGAGTAAAGTATGTTCAGGCGAAAGTTTTAAAGAAAAAAACAACGTACTAACATAATCTTATTTGAATTAACTGCAGTTCTTTAACAGACTTGACACACTACAAACCACTGCTCAACAAAATAATGCCAGTGGATAAGGAAGTGTTAGCACCTGATTACAACTTTAAAGGTGATTTGTCAAAGACCAACAGATAAAATATTCTGGTGCCCAGACATTAGGTCCCTGAATCCAGGTGGCTCTCTTTCTAACCAGTCTCTTGAAAAGCTACGATTGCAAGCTGTCAGCATAAAACTTTGCTTTTGAATATGTGATAACAGCATTTGGAATGTGAACACTTCGTCCTTCAATACAAAATACATAAGCATGCTAAACAAGAAGAAAATACTTCTCAGGATCCCCTTAAAATAGACTAACTTCTCCTAATACAGACTTTCTTATTATACTCAAATATACATGGGACTAAAATTCTACATATAACCAGGCAAGTCTCAATTTCGAAAATAAGCAGGTAAATGAAATGTCAGTAAGCCTTTTTTTTTTTTTTTTGCTGCTGTATCTTTTAAAAAAGCAAAATCAACTCACATTTAAGCACCAACTCCATGCAAGTAACCTGAACGGTTCAGTCTTTTTGTCATGTATGAGGCCTTTGGTTCTCCAACTACATGGGATCTGTGTTGTTAGCTTAAAAAATACAGAATTGGCCTTTCAAAAAAAAATAATAATCTACAGCAACCAATAAATAGTCTCAATCAACCCTGCTGACCGCAGCTGCCTTCTGAAGGCTGGGAAAAGGAGGTGGAGAGAGAGCAGAGAGAGGCAGGGAAGAGGGACGCTGCAGTTAGCTAGCTACATAGCAAGGAACACGCCCCCATCATGTCCTCCTTGCTCTGTCAGAAGGCGGGTTGTTGTCAGTCTCCTGATCAGGCTGCCTTAGAAACGATTTTAAAAAGGAGGCAGGAAGACTAACAACTAAAAAATGCCAGCTCCTTGAAAGGAGGGGCTAGGGTCCCTGGGACCTCCTCCCTCCCCTTCTTCCCAGGATTTTTCCGTATATCTAGAGGGGTGTAGGGCACAATGGGGGACAAGGGGTTTGCCCGGGACCAACGGCAGAGCACGCAGGAAACGGCTGGTTGTTATCTTTCCCTTTCTGTTTCAATCAAGAGCACTCCAGAGCAGCAACCCCCTACCCGCCCCCCCCCTTCGCTTCAGCCCCTAGCAGCTGCTCTTCCTCCTCCTAGCATCCCCCATCTCATTCTCCCCCCTCCCCTACAATTCAAACTCCCCCTTCTGCATCCAATGGAAAACAAATGCGCAACGCCACTGGCTGAACCTGAACTCAACTTCCCTTCCCAGGGCAACTTTCCTTTTTGCTGAAGAGGCCTGAATAAGGCTCATCAAGGCATCCCCATTCCCGCCCTGGTACTAATGGGGAAGGAGCAAAGTTCTTGACCCCTTCATCCACCTCCGGTCCCCCTATAAGAATCAGAGAGATAACCCCAACTCCTCCTTCTAAAGAATAACTTTGCTTCATATCCCCCCTTTTTCTCCCAACCAAAAGCAACCACCACCACCAGCATAATAAAGTAAAACTGTCCCTTATCTACTCTCCTCACCCCAACCCTGCTTCCCCCACCCTTTCCAAGCCCCAGGATTGGCCTAGGAAAAGGTGGATCAATAGTGAAATGACGGAGAAGAGGAGAAGGGCGGGAGGGAGCTAAGGCTGGAGACTGCGTGCTCTCAGGCGCAGTGGGTGGGGTAGGAGAGCAGCTGCTTCCCCTGGGAGGATGCTGCCCAAGTCCCCCCACAAACACCTCCCCTCGCAGGGGCCCCCTTCCCCAGAGCTGGAGGGAAAGCCTGCCTCCTCTCCAGGGGGAATGGTGGAAAGCTGCTCCTCTCTGAGCCTAAGGGACAGTGGACTATTTTCCTCTCAAAGATGCCACTAATCCTTCATTCTAAAGGAGGGAAAGGGTGGAGCGAAGGTAGAGTAATTCCCTGCTACCAGCAGGCTAGAAACTGTAGCTCTGTAAAATGGGGGAAACAGACTGCTGGACGAGGAGATCACCGTTATCTCCAGAGGGAAAGGAGGGGAAGGGAGGCAAGGTGGAGAGGAAAGTAGATTTTTCCTGGCGGGGTAGGTGAGGAGGAGGGAGGATCTAGCTGCGTGGGGTGGGGGGTGGAGGGTGGAGGATGGAGGTGAAGGAAGGGGGAGTGGCTGGTAGTGCAGGGACCTGGCCCTGGGATGGGGCGAGGGTTCATCAGGTTTTCGGAAGCAAGGTGCTGCAAGGGACATCGGTCCCCAAGGGGTAGGAGAAGAACGTGGCCCTGGATGAGGCCATCACCCGAGAGATGCCCAAGAGGAAAACTGCCCCAAGAGTAAAACATCTGCCCAGAGAGGGAGGCGGGGATGTGGCGGGATCAGGTCTCTAGGAGGGAGGGAGGGAGGAATCTTGCTCGGATGAGGTAATCTGTGAAAGGGAGGAGGGGTTCAGTCCCGGGATGGGAAACCCCGGCGAGGGGTCTGTGCCAAGGGATTTGGGGAAGGGTCAGGGGAAGGAAGGGGCGGGGGGGGGGGGGCAAACGCCCTTAGCCAAATGGGTCCAAACCCTGGGGTGGGGGCGCCTGGGGGTCTGCACCCATGTACGGGGGTCCCAAGATGGGAGGGCCGTTTGCCCCGGGTCAGGGACCCCAGGAGGGTCCCGGAATTGGGATGCTCCTCAATCCCGGATGGGGGAGGGGAGGGGGCTCCTCAGAGGGTCGAGACCCCGGACCTGGGGGTTCCTCGCCCCCTTACCTCTCCGCTGCCGCCTCCCCCGCCGCTCTCCCCAAACACAGCCCGGAACCGGCGCAGGTTGGTGCCGATGGCGGCCGAGACCTGCAGCGCCGCGTCGAAGCCCGGGCCCACCCGGAGCAGGGCCGGCCCAGAGGAGGCTGAGGACGATGACGAAGACGAAGACGAGGCGGACGACGAAGAGGCTGCTGAAGCGGCGGCCGCTCCCCCTGGAACCCCAGCCCCGCTGCTTCCCGCCGCCGCCGCCGCGGCCGCCACAGCCGGGGGGGAGGGGGGCGCCCCGGGGCCGCCGCCGCCGACCGGGGGCCCGGGGGGAAGCAGCAGGGCCGGGACGCGTTGCCGCGGGGCGCCCCCCAGGCCCCGGCGCCCCCCGCCGCCGCCGCCCCCGGTGGTCCCGGGTCGGGCGGGGAAGCGCCACCGACAGCTGTGCGCCATGTTCGCCCCGTGAAGTGAAGCAGCGAGAGGGAGAGGCGACAACACAGGGGGGCGGGGAGGCGGAGGGGGGGCCGAGGGCCCCGGAACCTGCCTGAGAAGAAGGCGCCGCCCGGCGGCCTGTGCCCGGCCGGCAGCTATGCAGAGCGCCGGGCCGCTGCCGCCCGCCCGGCAATCTGTATAGCGGGCCCGGGCCTACGCTCGCGACGCCGGGCCGCAGCTCCGCCAGGCCGAGGCCCGGGCCGCCGCCGCCCGCCCGCCCGCCCGCCCCGCAACCTGGATAAGTGCATGCCCCGCCCTCCAGGAGCGGCATTGCTGGGGAAAAGGAGGGGGGAAGGAAGCCCAGGAGCCCGACGCGGAGCGCGGGTTCCGGGGAGAGGGGGAGGGGGCTAGGACTACGGGGAGGATGGAGGCGGAGGGAGCCCGGCCGCCTGCAGCCTCGAGAGCCGAGAGGCCGATTACACACGTTCCCGGGATGCGCTGGGAATCGAACCGCCCGGGAGAGCCGCTTCCAGTATAGCGCGGCTGCCGGGTCGGGGACGAGTGAGCCTTCTCTGCCGCGAGGCACGGATACAAGATGGGTTAGCCCTCATTTAACGCTTCTGGAATAAAAGGGCCCTTATTGTGCCATATGCAAAACGGAAGCGTTGCCCAGTTTACTTACTATATGCAAAATAGGCCCTCAATGAACGCGCTTTCAAAATTAAAAAAAAAAAAGAGAGAGAGCCCCTCCCATTTTTATGCTGGAGCTCTCTCCAAAATGCACACACCAAGTGGCAAGTCTCCCGCCACCTCCTCGCCCTACTATGCACTCGGGGCTGAGGAACCAATGGCTCTCGTGCCCTTCTGCAGAGAGTTGGGTCCTGTTTCTCCAGCCCGGGCACTGGGGCCACAGCGTGCTCCGCTAACGAGGCGGTGTTACAACGAAGCTGAAGCTGGATGGCTAACGGGGCCTGGAGGGAAGAGGCGGGCAAAAGCGCCCCCGCCCCTTCTTCCTCAGTTCTCCGCCTGCCGCCGCATGCAAAGCAGACCCTAATGTATGCGTGCAGAGGGAGGGGGGCTAGCGAGCACGTTTCTGATTAAGAGAGGGGGAGGAGAAGAGCGTTGGGCATTATGATACACGGGGTGGAAGGGGCCCGCCGGCGGCGAGCTCTGTGCGCGGGGTTAGTAGGCTGAGGGGGATGGGGGAAGGGGGAAGGAAGGAGGGGGGTGAGGGCGGGGGATGAATATCCACCCGGTTTACTTTATTGCGGGAAAGAGGGGAGGGCGCCTCAAGCTAGGCGTTAGAAGCCTACGAGGCTGGGAAAGCAGCGAGGGGAGGGAGGGGTTTGTACCGGGAGAACTTGTGTTGGCTGTGGCTGGGGGATCGATACGCAGCCTGCAGGCCCCGGGGCAGCCTCCATCCCCCCAGCCGAGGTGGAGTTCGCTGGAAGGTCACGCAGCCTTCCTGGACTCCCGCACGGGTACAGAGCACACTGCTTGTAATATTACAGCCTGGGGCGGCGAATTTGGGAAGGAGGGGGAGGGTCGTGGTGAGCAGGTTGCTCCGGCCCTCTGGAGGGTGCACTGCACGCCTCCAGAGAAGGTCCACGGCCTCTTGGTGCTGAAAACATACGTCCCTCCGCGGACGAAACGTTAGTGCACAGCGAAAGGTGGGGTGGGGGCTAGAGGGGAGCAGAGAAAGGGAGGAGACACAGGCAAGCTCCAACTCCCCCAACTCGTCCGGGATCGATCGTCGTTCCAACCGCGCAGGATGGAGCCCAGATGGTTTGCAAAGCGCACACTCACAGCGCACACACAGAACCAGATTCCGTTGTTACATCGCGTGGCTTACTGGGTGCAAAAGGGGTGGGAGTAGCGGGAGAGTCTCTTGAGCGGCAGCCCCAAGACTCTGCTGAAGATATAGACACCCCATTGTGGACGGTTTCTCCATTGCAATATATTTGGCGGTAGGCGCTGGGGGTTTTGCTTCAGTGTAGCTGCTCTGATCAGTTACAGATTGGCGACCACGTGGATTCCCTCATGCATCCTGATTTGTTCACTCTCTCACTCTTTCTCGCTTATTTTTCTTTTGTATTTGCCGCCCCCCCTTCTTTAATATGCATAACGGTCTGCAGAGGTAATAGGCAGGGGACTGAGTGACAGGCTTTACATAACTGTGTCAACAGGATTTCTCTCAGTCCTCCCTCCCTGAGAAAACATAAACTGGCCAGGTTCTGAGTACCCTTACTTCAAGCTCACTTCATTTGGCACAGGTGGGAGGTCTGCAGGTGGTGGTGGGGGAGCGCAGGAAGGAAGAATGTCAGTGAAGAATGTATGAAGTCCCCCAGACTCAAGCCCCTAGGTAGGAAAACTCCCTGAGAAATCTAGTTTGTCTCTTTGCCTCCAGACTAGTCCAAAAGGAGCCAGAGCAAATTAGAATTTGGTTTATTGTTGGAGCCTTTAAAGCAGAAATTATAATAATTTATATTTGTTGGGTGCTTTCTGTCACCTCAGTGTTTTTATGTGCATTCAATTCTCGCCAGCCCTCTGAGATAAGTCTGATTTTACAAATGGGGAAACTGGGGGCACCTGGGTGGCTCAGGGGGTTAGGCCTCTGCCTTCGGCTCGGGTCATGGTCTCGGGGTCCTGGGATCGAGCCCCGCATCGAGCCCCGCATCGGGCTCTCTGCTCGGCAGGGAGCCTGCTTCTCCCTCTCTCTCTCTCTGCCTACTTGTGATCTATCTCTGTCAAATAAATAAATAAAATATATTTTTTTTAAATGGGGAAACTGAGGCCTGAGATAACGTCCAAGGTCACACAGCTAGTAAGTAGCACCACTCAAAGTCATGGGGGCCTGACCCGGATATCCAGTAGCCATACTGCTGATCCCCAAAGACATACTATGCAACCTTACACCCATTAGGATGGCTACTATAAAACAAACCAAAAAAATGAGAAAACAAGTGCTTGTGAGGATATAAAGAAATTGGAACCCTTGTTGGTGGATGTAAAATGGTACCGCTGCTGTGGAAAATAGTAACAAAACATTATGATGGTTCCTCAAAAAATTAAAAATAGAACTACCATGAGATCCAGCAATTCCATTTCTGGATATATACCCAGAAGGACTCAAAGCAGCATCTCAATGATTTATAGACCCTTGTTCTTTGCAGCATTCTTCACAATAGCTAAAACACAGAAACAACTCATGTGTCCATCAACAGATGACTAGGTTACCAGAATGTGGTATATTCATTTACTGGAATATTAGTCAGCCTTAAAAAAGAAGGGGAAAAATAGGAAGGAAATTCTGCACTATGCTACAATATAGATGAATTGTAGGCATGTCACACTGAGTAAAATCAGCCAGTCACAAAAAGACAAACACTGTATAATTCTGCTTGTGTGAGTTACTTAGAGTAATCAAAATCATAGAGACAGAAAATATGTGGTTGCCAGGGGCTAGAGTGAAGGGAAAGGGGAGTTATTGTTTAGTGGGCATAAAGTTTCAGATTTACAAGATGAAAAGAGTTATGGAGATGGATGGTGGTGATGACCATACAATGTAAATGTCTTAAAAATGCATGTGGTTGGGGCTCCTGGGTGGCTCAGTGGGTTAAAGTCTCTGCCTTCGGCTCAGGTCATGATCCCAGGGTCCTGGGCTGTCTGCTCAGCAGGGAGCCTGCTTCCTCCTCTCTCTCTGCCTGCCTCTCTGCCTCTCTGCCTCTCTGCCTCTCTGCCTCTCTGCCTACTTGTGATCTCTGTCTGTCAAACAAATAAATAAAATCTTAAAAGAAATGCACATGGTTTATTTTTAAATTTTAATTCAGTTTCTTTATCTTGAATACCTAACATATCTGTATGGTTAAAAGTTTATTTTTTAACTGTTTTTAAAGATTTTATTTATTTATTTGACAGACAGATATCATAAGTACACAGAGAGGCAGGCAGAGAGGGGGCCAGGGGAGCAGGCTCCCTCCTGAGCAGCGAGCCCAATGGGAGGCTCGATCCCAGGACCCCGAGATCATGACCTGAGCCAAAGGCAGAGGCTTAACCCACTGAGCCACCCAGGCGCCCCCAGTTAAAAGTTTAAAGGAATAAGAGGGCTCAGATGGGTAAGCGACAAGTAAGCGTCCCACTCTTGACTTCTACTCAGGTCATGATCTCGGGGTCGTGGGATGAGCCCCAAGACAGGCTCTATATTGAGCCTGCGTAAGATTCTCTCTCTCCCTCTCTGCCCCTCCCCCAGCTCATGCTCTTTCTCTCTCAAAAAAAAAAAAAAAAGTTTAAAGGAATTAAAGTGTTCGCTCTTGTTCTGAACTCCCCTCCTCCAGTCATATCACACCTTTTCTTAGGGGCAACTAATGTTAGCGGTGTCTCAAATAGTCTTCCAGGGATAGTTTGTGCCTAGACAAGCGAGTCCGTATAGAAGTTGTCTCATCAATGAGAGAGTAGCGACCACGCTTCCTGGATCTTGCTTGGAAATCTATATCTTGGAAATAATTCCTATTACTGGATGGCATGTCCTCATTCTTAGGACCACATGTAGTAGATGTTTATTCGCATAGTTTATTTAACTTGTTCTCCAGAGGTGGTCACTTAAGTTGTTTCCAAACTTCTGTGATTTCAAACAATTTTGCAGGGCATTACTTTGACCATTTTGCAAATGTGTAAATATCTCTGTAGTATAAATTTCTAGAAGTGGAATCACTGAGTCAAAAGATACGTACACTTCAGAGCGCCTGTGTGGCAAAGTCGATGAAGCATCTGACACTTGACTTTCGCTCAGGTCATGATCTCAGGGTCGTGAGATTGAGCCTGACATTAGGCTCTGCACTCAGTGCAGCGTCTGCTTGAAATTCTCTCTCTCTCACTCCTTCTGTTCCTCCCTTCCGCTCATGGCTCTTTCTCTCCCTCTCTCTCCAAAAATAAATAAATAAATCATTTTTTTTTAAAGGTACCATATGTTTGTAATTTTAATAGATGTTGCCAAGTTATCCCCCATAAAGATTACACGAGTTCATAACTCCCACCAGCAATGTTTGAGTGCCTCTTTCCCTCCACTCTTCCAGAAAGGATTTTTAACTTCTTGATCTTCACTAACCTAATGGAAATGCACATATTTGACATTTTTTCCAAGTGACAAAAGGGAAAATTTAAGACAGGGACCCCAAGTTGTGCCCCTTTTTGCAAGCTTATGAATTACTTCTGGTTTGAATGGACCTCTAGTTGTTCACTCCCTTTTCCCCTCTCCAGAAAGACTTTTCATGGGAAGCCAGTATTGTGGTGGAACTAATGTGGGGCTCAGAGTCACAAATCTGGGCTTGCATTGCAAGTTCTGTAATTGTAGCTATGTGATCTTGAACCAGGTGCCTAGGCTTATTACACCTGTTTCCTAATTTGCAAAAATAAAGATACTAATTGCAATGTCAGAGAGTATTATGAAGACTGAATGACATAATCTAAGTAAAGTGTCTTCTCTCTCATTCAGGTAGACACATTTTACCCCCAGGGATTTTCTTAGGCATTGATGAAGATGCTCTCTCTCAGACCAGCAATGTCCTTTCTCCAAACAGGCCGTCAACGGAAAACATTGTATTAGTAGTCCTTAAAGTCCTTAAAGTCATCGAACTAAAAAAGAATAGTGCCTGGGACGCCTGGGTGGCTCAGTGGGTTAAGCAGCTGCCTTCGGCTCAGGTCATGATCCCAGCGTCCTGGGATCGAGTCCCACATCGGGCTCCTTGCTCATCGGGGAGCCTGCTTCTCCCTCTGCCTCTGCCTGCCATTCTGTCTGCCTGTGCTTGCTCTCTCTCCCTCTCTCTCTCTGACAAATAAATAAATAAAAATCTTTAAAAAAAAAAAAAAGAATAGTGCCTGAGTCATTTAAGCTTGCCTGTTGGATGCCTTGATCATCAGTGAACAGAAGACAGTTCAGAATCTTAATAATTTTTATTTATTTATTTTTTTAAAGATTTTTATTTATTTGTTCCACAGAGAGAGATCACAAGTAGACAGAGAGGCAGGCAGAGAGAGAGAGAGTGAGAGAGGAAGCAGGCTCCCTGCTGAGCAGAGAGCCCAATGTGGGACTCGATCCCAGGACCCTGAGATCATGACCTGAGCCGAAGGCAGCGGCTTAACCCACTGAGCCACCCAGGCGCCCCTTAATAATTTTTAAAAAGATTTTATTTATCTATTTTGAGAGAGACAAAACAGGGGATGGGGGAGGTAAGAAGCAGAGGGAGAGAAGCAGACTCCCCACTGAGCACAGAGGGATGGTAGGGAGGGGGTGCTCAATGCCACAACCCTGAGATCAGGACCTGAGCTGAAATCAACAGCCAGGCGCTCATCCAACTGAGCCATCCAGATGCCCAGACAGTTCAGAATCTTTAGATGCTACTGTCTTCTGGAGAAGGAGGGGCCAATCCTTATTACACTTCTACACAGGCACCATTTTATTATAAATGAAGCGATGGTTACATTTTGCTACTGCCCTGAATCCATGAATTTCCATTTCTGAGCTCCAAAAAATTAGGTATAACAATGCCTATGGTCAAAAGGTCTTTAAATACTGACCTCAGGGTCACCTGGGTGACTCAGTTGGTTAAGCGACAGACTTCGGCTCAGTTCATGATCCCGGGGTCCTGGGATGGAGCCCCACCCTGGGCTCCCTGTTGAGCTTCTCTCTCTTCCTCTGCCCCTCCTCCCCCCTTGTGTTCTCTCTCTCTCTCTCAAATAAATAAATAAAATCTTTAAAAATAAAATAAATAAATGCAGACTCCAGCATGGACAGATGACTTTCTGTTAAGGATTAAGTATATAGTCCTGGCCAAAGGTAAGGGCTAGCTGATTTGGGGTCCATGAGCTTTTTGAGAACAGGAGTCATGTATTACTTATCTTCGTATTCCCTGTGCTAAGCAGTATCTGTACCAGCCCAATTAATCTTTGCAGAATAAATGACCCTTCCCAGCTAAACTCTCAGACCTTGAGATTCATACCCAAAGGGTCTTGTTTTATCAGAAGATTTTGGCAGCAACATGTACTGGGCTACTGGTTTGATTAAAAAAACATTTTATGTAAAGTCAGTTTAATTGTGTCCTTTTGAAATTGTACCAATGATGGGGTGCCTGGGGGACTCAGTCAGTTAAGCCTCTGACTCTTGATTTCAATTCAGGTCATGATCTCAGGGTCATGACATCCAGCCCCTCACCAGGCTCCATGCTGGGCTTGGAGCCTGCTTAAGACTGTCTCTCTCCTTCTCCCCCTGCCCCTTCCCACCCACTGAGCATGTGCTCTCTCTCTTTCTCTCAAAAAAAAAAAAAAAAAAGGAACCGTTGACTAAAGTTCATATCTCTCAAAGAGAGAAAAATGATAGGAAGAACTATTATTTGATTATTATGATCTTACTTGTAGACTCTTGAAGCAAGTGTGGCACCAAAGCATTTCCTTTCCCTCTCTTCCTAGTTACCTCTAAAGTGTACTCCTTGCACACTTTACCCCTTTGTATTCCCTCCCTCTTTTGTTCCCAGGTTTCAGCAGAAAAAAAAGTGTACTTTTTTTTTTTTTTAAGATTTTATTTATCTGGGGCACCTGGGTGGCTCAGTGGGTTAAGCATCTGCCTTTGGTGCTCAAGTCATGATCCAAGGGTCCTGAGATTGAGTCTGATGTCAGGCTCCCTGCTCCACCGGAGTTTGCTTCTTCCTCTGCTCATCCTCCCACTTGTTCTTTCAACCTCTCTCTCTCTCTCAAATAAATAAAATCTTTTAAAACAAGGATTTAAAGGGGCACCTGGGTGGCTCAGTGGGTTAAAGCTTCTGCCTTCGGCTCAGGTCATGATCCCAGGACCCTGGGATCGAGCCCCTCATCCAGCTCTCTGCTCAGCGGGGAGCCTGCTTCCCTTCCCCCTCTCTCTCTGCCTGACTCTCTGCCTACTTGTGATCTCTGTCTGTCAAATAAATAAATAAAATCATTTCTACTTATATATCACCTTTTATTTTTTTATTTTTTTAAAATATTTTATTTATTTACTTGAGAGAAAGAATGAGAGAGAGAGAGAGAGCATAAGGGGGGGAGGGTCAGAAGGAGAAGCAGACTCCCTGCTGAGCAGGGAGCCCAATGCAGGACTCCATTCTGGGACTCCAGGATCATGACCTGAGCCGAAGCCAGACGCTTAACTAACTAAGCCACCCAAGCGCCCTATATGTCATCTTTAAAAAAAAAAAAAAAAAAGATTTTATTTCTTTATTAGATAGAGGGAAAGAGAAAGCACAAATGGGGGAAGGAGCAGAGGGAGAGAAAGAGAGAGAGAATCCTAAGCAGACTCCGCGCTGATTTCGGAACCCAGCAGTGGGCTCAACTTGGGGTGGGATCCAACGACCCTGAGATTAGGACCTGAGCCAAAATCAAGTCTACCACTTAACTGACTGAGCCAGCCATGTGCCCCTAAGGTGTACTCTTACAATAGTCGTCTTCTTCTTATTATTATTTTAAGATTTTATTTATTTGACACAGAGAGACAGTGAGAAAGGGAACACAGGCAGGGGGATGGGAGAGGGAGAAGCAGGTTTCCTGTGGAGAAGGGAGCCTGACATAAGGCTCGATCCCAGAACCCTGGGATCATGACATGAGTGGAAGGCAGACGCTTAACAACTGAGCCACCCAAGCACCCCTCTTATTATAGTCTTCTGATTGGTGTCCTAAATCCTCAACTTTCTGTCCTTTTACTTACTGTAGGAGTCTTTATTAAACTTCTGCTTTGTACCAGGTATTGGTTTAGACCTGGAAATACAGTGATGCCATGTGACAGAACTTTCACAGAAACATGCAAAGGAAAGAGGCCTTTGAAAAATAAAGAATAGGGACGCCTGGGTGGCTCAGTTGGTTGGGCAGCTGCCTTCGGCTCAGGTCATGATCCTGGCGTCCTGGGATCGAGTCCCACATTGGGCTCCTTGCTCATCAGGGAGCCTGCTTCTCCCTCTGCCTCTGCCTGCCATTCTGTCTGCCTGTGCTTGCTCTCTCTCCCTCTCTCTCTCTGACAAATAAATAAATAAAATATTAAAAAAAAAAAAGAAAAGAAAAACAAAGAATACCTCAGTATTGCTTGAACATAAGGTACATTGGGGAAGTGTCAAAAAAGGACTAGGCAGATCAGGCAAGGATTTTGGATTTCACTCAAGAAAGGTTTAGAAAAAATGGAAAGATTTCAAGGAGGGACTGACGTAATAGGAGTTTGTGCCATGTCACTGTGACAACTGAGTGTAAGAAAGCAGGCTGACAGCGAGACTCGAGGCAGAAAATGCAGTTAGAGTATCTCTGAGCTCTTCCTGGGACTTAGATGCACATGTCCACATGCAATAGTCCGGATTGTGAGTGCCACGACAGTGGAGATGTGGGAACAAGGACAGATTCCAAAGATATTTAGCAGATAGAATGACTTTTAGAGGTCCATTTAGATGTGGAGGGTGAGGACGAGGGCTTTTTCTCAGGTTGTAGCTAGATACCACCAGCTACAATAAGAACAACGACAGCAGGAGGAAGATATTGTTTGGCGATGATGAGTGTGGTTTCAGAGCAGTCAGCTCTGAGCTGTCCGTGAGATCTGCAGGTGGAGCTGTTTAATAGGCAGCTGGGTATACGTACTGGAGCTCGAGAACAGGTTGGAAATCTAGATTGCGGACTTAGCAGCATAGAGAGGGTTTCTGAAAGTGCAAGCCCAGATGAGACCAACAGAAAGAGTGTATGTAGTGCACAGAGGCAAGTGGGTCAAGGATAGAACTAGAAGAAACCCAAGTCTGTTGGGTGGGCTGATAAAAAGTAGCCAGTGAAAGCGATCAGAGGAAGAAGTTTCCATGAGGTCAAAGTGGACAAGTGGGGAGCCAAAAGGGAAAGCATTTCAAGGAGAAGAGCTGTAAGCAATGTCAAATGTAGCTGAGAGATGGATGGAGAAGCAAAAGGACTGTGGACGGTCCCTGAGAGTCCTGGGGAAGTCACGGACGTGCCTGTGGGAGCAGTAGGAGAACAAAGGTGAAGTCCGAGGTCAGATTGTATTTGGTTGAGGAGGAAATGGAAAGGACAAGGAGACGCGAGTGGAGGCCACTTGTGGTTGTTTTTTAAGCTAATTATTGATTATTATAAAAGTCATGTATGCAAGGTGTGAAACAATATAAAGTTAAAGTAGTATGAAACAATATAAAGTTAAAAGTCTGCATGTCCCTTCCCTCCCTCAAAAAGTAATCACTGTTGGGGCACCTGGGTGGCTAAGTGGGTTAAAGCCTCTGCCTTCGGCTCAGGTCATGATCCCAGGTTTCTGGGATCGAGCCCCACATTGGGCTCTCTGCTGAGCAGGGAGCCTGCTTCTCCCTCTCTCTCTGCCTGCCTCTCTGCCTACTTGTGATCTCTGTCAAATAAATAAATAAAATCTTTAAAAAAAAAAGTAATCACTGTTGAGTTTGTTGTCCAGTATTTCAGAATATCCATAAGCATATACGTATATAATGTATATATCTAAATATAAATGGACACACATATTCCTTTATTCAGTGTGATTAGCTAATATCTCTGATCCCTTTTCTTATTTCACTTATGTGAAATATTTCACTTCTATGTCCTGGAAACCTTCCCATATCTTTCTGACCTTGTCACCTGCCTCTCTCTCTCTTGTTCATGGTTCTCCCCCTGCACTGACCTCCTTGTAGTTCCTGGAACACACCGGGCACACTCACACCTTAAGGCTTCTGCACTTGCTGTGCTCTCTGCCTGGAATGTTCTTCCCCCAGATATCCTCTTGGCTCCCTCTCTCACTTCCTTCAGATCTCTACTTCCATGCCCCCTCCTCCCAGAGGCAACCACCTATCATCCACAAACCTTTACCCTACTTCATTTGTCTTTGAGCCACTTATTATCTGTTATTTTATTTTTTTAAAGTACCCACCACACCCAATGTGGGGCTTGAACTCATGACCCTGAGATCAAGAGTCGCGTGTTCCACCGATGGAGCCAGCCAGACCCCCAAGCACTTACTGTCTGCCCTGTTTGTCTTGCATCAGCTGACTTGTTCAGTGGCTGACTCCCCCACACGGATGTGAGCTCCATGAAGAGAGGGACTGCCTTACAGCTCTACATCCGGAACCTAGAATATCTGACCCTTAGTAGGTACTCGATAAAATAGGGGAAAAATAGAGAGAGCCAGCCTTGTATAGTACAGTGGATAACAACATAGGGTTGAAGACTGCTTGGATTCCGATCTTTATTTCTTCGTAGGTGGGTGCACTTGGGTGGTGAACGTTTTCTCTGTAAGAAAGGGTCATACCAGCACTTCACTCCTTGGGGTTTATGTGCGAACATATGAAACATACTTAGAGCAGTAGCTGATGTGTCATGAGTGCTGAGGAATGATCCTGGCTTGATCATTAGCAGTATTCTGTAAAGGCTCTAGTAGCGCTGACGTCAGTGGCTCATTCTTCCAGCTCTTCTTCATGTCTTTGATTATTATTATGTCTTCTTGGCCTCCTTCCTCTGAACTTCACCCCTTAAATACCGGAGTCTCCTGAGTGCTTTTCATTTCTTACATTCTCTTCGGGTGAGCTCACGGTTTTAACTACTACCCAGCCTGAAGAGTGCCCCAAACCGCACTGTTCCCCAGGGCCTCAGACTCTCGCATCCAACTCTGAGCATTTCCATTCTAATTACTTGTTAGGTTGGATGACTCACTGAAGTGTGGGTTCCTCAAGGGCAGGAATGGCTTTCTTGGTTATCTTTATCTCCGCTTCTCCAGAGGAGGTGCTCTTGGAAGGTGTACTTTGCAGGTGTTTACAGTCTAGTGAAGGGAAACAGACAATAAACATATGACTATAATAGGTCAGATGGTGACAAGTGCTATTGAGCACGACAGAGAGAAGAGAGAGCTGGGAGAGGCCGAGGTGTGATGGTCTATAAAGGACGGCCAGAGAAGACCTTTGGATGTTTGAACAGAGTGCTGAAGGACTGATGATACCTGAGGGAAGAGTGTTCTGAGCACAAGCTGGTAAATGCAGAAGGCCTGTGGTGGAGTCTGTTCAGGGCACAAGGGGGCCCGTGTGGCTGGTGTAAAGGAGGCTGAGGGGAATAGTGGTTGGAAAGGAGGTGAGCAAAGTAATGGGGCGAGGGTGTCTCAGATCGTACAGGGACTTGAAATGAGACGACAGATCACTGGAGGCTTCTAAAGAGAAGACTGACAAAATATGACTTAGTATTTAGAAGGGTGCCTCTGGCTGCTGGTGTAATAGA
This sequence comes from Lutra lutra, assembly GCF_902655055.1. NCBI lineage: Eukaryota > Metazoa > Chordata > Mammalia > Carnivora > Mustelidae > Lutra > Lutra lutra. The sequence continues at coordinate 14,580,110 of NC_062287.1, read as the reverse complement.
CAAGAGGGAGGGGCGCCTGGCTGGCTCAGTCATTTGGGCATGCAACTCTTGTTGGGTTTGTGAGTTCAAACCCCATGTTGGGTGTAGAGATTACTCAAAAATAAAAGCTTAAAAAAAAAAAAAGAATAGACAAGAAGGAGGCAAAGCTTTTAAGCAGGGGAATCTGTTGGAAGGTTATTGCACTGGTCAACGTGACAAGATGATGGGGTCTTGGCCTTGGTTGGTAGTGTGGAGGTGATGAGAAGTAGATTCAGGATATATTATGAAGATTGAGTGAAAATGTGCTGATATATGAAGTGTAGGGCTTGAGAGAAGGAGACTTGAGGATGAATGGATAAGTAAATGAGTAAGTGAAGAGGACATACACATACATCCATTATAGAGTGATGGCTTCCAAGGGCTGCCTAGGTCAGAAAATAAATAAAGGGGAAATATTGCCTAATGACGATGCAGACAAGATTCTGAGAAGAATATTTACATTCACAGTGCCCCCCCCCAATTCCTTACCATCTTCCCTGCATACTTCAAACCACAGTCATCTGCCTCCCACTCCCATTGATACTGATGACAGCAAAAACCCCAATGACTTCCAGGTTGCTAAAACGAATGGTGACTTTTTCGTTCTGTTGTTCGTGGTATTTTGGTAGCATTGTTGAACTTCTGGAAGTTCTCCCGCCTTGGTGTCTGTGACCCCACTCTTTCCTTCCTGCTTTTCCTCTTACCTCTCTCAACTTTCTATCTCAAACCCCTGCACCGGCTTCTTGACACATATCCATCCCTCAACATTGGTGTTTCTTAGAGTTACGTTCTTAGCCCTCTTTTCTTTTTAATATTTCATTCATTTATTTTTTAAAAGATTTTATTTATTTATTTGACACAGAGAGAGAGCACAAACAGGGGGAGCAGCAGGCAGAGGGAGAAGCAGACTCCCCGCTGAGCAGAGAGCCCAACGTGGGGCTCGATCCCAGGATGCCGCAATCATAACCCAAGCCTACGGCAAACATTCAACCGACTGAGCCACCCAGGTGACCCGCACTTGTATGTCCTTAAACTGAATTCCTCTTTACAGTGAAGTTTGCCTCTCTCTGTATCACTTCTCCTAATGGCACCACCATGCTCCTGCAGTTGCTCACTTTTCTTCAGGATTCCTGCAATGGTTCCCAGGCTAATCATCCTCTGCTACAAAGACTGAACTTCCGAAAATACAAATTAGACCATACTTTAATAAATACTTAAAATACTTTTAAAATTCTTTATCATTTTTTTTTAAGATTTTATTTATTTGACAGAGAGAGACACAGCAAGAGAGGGAACACAAGCAAGGGGAGTGGGAGAGGGAGAAGCAGGCTTTCTGCCAAGCAGGGAGCCGGATGCGAGGCTGATCCCAGGACTCTGGGATCATGACCTGAGCTGAAGGTAGGCGCTTAATGACTGAGCCACCCAGGCACCCCTAAAAATTCCTTTTCATCTTAAGATCCTTTATTATCTGGTCCAACTCTTCCCTGGCCTCTTACCTCCAAACACACCTCTGATTCCTTATGTCCTTGCCTCACTGAACTTGAATTTTCTTGTATGGTTGTGCTTTGGTGTATGTCATTCCCTCTGTTTAAAATGTCCTTCCTTCCCCACTTATCCTGTTGGCTAACTCCTAGACCGGCTTCATGTGTTACACCCTCCACCCCAACCTTCTTCCACCTCTCCCGTGTATACCTCTGTAGCATAATATGCAGACATCTGTCGTGGGTATTTACATACTGTATGGTCATTGTGTGGTTTATGCTAATGTATTCTGCTACCTCTTCCACTAGACCATGAGTCCTGTGAAGGTAGGAAAGTTGTCTTTCACTTCAGTGTCCCAAAAACTTAGTATGTCCTATAACAAGAGTATAAGAAATTTTCGTTGAGCCAGTAAATGAACACATAAAAAATGGAGAATGGATAGGAAGAGATGGCTGAAGAGTATAAAGGAAGAGAATCAAGAGCAAATATAGAAGGATAGTTTTGGAAAGAAAGTCCAAAGTGTCTCCCTCTAGGACAAGAGAAAAGAAGGAAAGGGATAGTTAGAAGCAGATCAGTTTGAGGTGAAGGGTAAGAGATCGAAGGAGTCCATCTTGGACAGTTTCTAATTTCCCCTTAACGCAGTAGGAAAGGCATAGCTCTTTCCTGGAAGACTTGCGCGTGTGTGAAGCTTTGTAACAGCTTCTTTGAATCTCACCTTTCACACCTGCAAAACACTTGATTCTATTCTGTAAACCTCATCTCTTGCAAAGAGCTCTTTGGGTTTTGAGCCCCTTAGATATGTAGCAATGGACCTACTGATGATCATTACTTAAGTATGACTTTAAATCCATGCAGGTAAAACCTGCTCAATTCCAAAGCCTCTCCCATTTGATCACCCCTTTTCATTCTTTCTATGTATTGTCAATGCTGCAGTTCCTAGAACTGGAGATGTTGCTTGCCTCCAAATTACTCTGAAAAAATTCACTAGACCTAACATTACCAAGTGATTTCTTTTTCTTCCTTTCCTTCCTTCCTTCCTTCCTTCTTTCCTTCCTTTCTCTTTTACAAAAGAGAGAAAAAGGATAATATTATCCTCTAACTGAGATGTCTAGCTTTTTTTGAGTCATGCTTAAAGTCTAACTAAATGGTCTAAAATTGGTTTAGGATTCCTTTCAGCCACCAATGCCAACTTAGGCTAACAGGACCAGAGTTCAGTTGATATAAATTAGAACAAAATTTTATCCATAGTCGGGATAGAAAATCTAGGTGAGGATTAAAGTCATGGCCAAGGTACAAAAGGAGGAGGAAGTCTGAGTTAATTATAACCTAGGTTCTGCAGTCCTAATTCCAGGAAGCTGTTCCTTAGCTATGTGGACAACTTGTTGATTGAAGAATATTCTCAGAGGAACTAGATGCTATAGCTCCTCATTCTAAGATGAATTTCCACAAGTGAAGGTGTTAGTATTGAAAGACTAGAACTTCTTGTCAGTTGAAGAAGCCCTTTGAGTAATGAACATTTGGTTATTTTCTCTCCAGCAATCATGACTGGCCTGGAAGATTTCCCAAAGGTTATCTTTCTTAGGGCCAGTTGGGTAAGGTTGCTTTGACATGTTCTTGAATTTACATTACAATGCACGCATTGTGTTTAGTTGTTTATTCCTAGACACTTTTGGTAGATAACTAAAGTAAAAAAACAAACCCCCCAAAACCCAGGAGAATACGACCATCATTGTACCAGGCAAAGATCTTATGATCTCTGAAGCAAAATGCAAGCCTGAATTAAAAGCTACATTTAGGGACGCCTGGGTGGCTCAGTTGGTTAAGCAGCTGCCTTCAGCTCGGGTCATGATCCCGGTATCCTGGGATCGAGTCCCGCATCGGGCTCCTTGCTTGGCAGGGAGCCTGCTTCTCCCTCTGCCTCTGCCTGCCACTCTGTCTGCCTGTGCTCACTCTTGCTCCTCTCTCTCTGACAAATAAATAAATTAAAAAAAAAATAAAAGCTACATTTATTTTTCTTAAAGATTTTATTTATGGGGTGCCTGGGTGGCTCTGCCTTCTGCTGGGGTCATGATCTCAGGGTCCTGGGATCCAGCCCGGTGTTGGGTTCCCTGCTCCCTGGCAAGTCTGCGTCTCCCTCTCCCTCTGCCCCTCCTCCCCTGGTTTGTACTCTCTCTCTCACTTGCTTTCTCTCAAATAAATAAAATCTTAAAAGAGAGAGAGAGAGAGAGACACTGCACCTTGTTTACACACCATGAGTGAGGGGAGGGGCAGAGAGAGAGAGAGGGAATCTTAAGCTGACTCTTCTCTGAGTGTGGGGCCCTACCTGCTCGATCCCATCATCCCAGCCTAAATCAAGGTTCAGATGCTCAACCGACTGAGCCATCCAGGTGCCCCTAAAAACTACATTTATTAATGTTTCTCATATGTGAACTCATCTGAGCTGATATCAAGTTCAAAAACTGAGAACTCATTTTGAAACATTATGGGTAGAGAATGGGTGATTAATTATCATCACTGGTTCATTTAACTTTTAAGATGTTTAGGATTAGGTTTTAGCCTCTCCTCTTTCACCTTATTCTCATCTCTATTTTTTTTTAAGATTTTATTTTATTTTATTAAGATTTTATTTATTTATTTGACAGACAGAGACTACAAGTAAGCGGAGAGGCAGGCAGAGAGAGAGAGAGAGAGAGAGGGGAGGAAGCAGGCTCCCTGCCGAGCAGAGAGCCAGATGTGGGGCTCGATCCCAGGACCCTGAGATCATGACCTGAGCAGAAGGCAGAGGCCCCAACCCATTGAGCCACCCAGGCGCCCCAAGATTTTATTTATTTGAGAGAGAGAGAGAGAGAACACAAGCAGGGGGAATGAGGGAGGGAGAAGCAGGATTCCTGCTGAGCAGGGAGCCTGATGCAGGGCTCGGGGCTCCATCCCAGGACTCCGGAATCAGGACATGAGCTGAAGACAGAAGCTTAATGACTGAGCCACTCAGGCGCCCCACTCTTCTCTATTTTGAGCCTTATTCACACCTAGCCAATCCTATTGCTTAAGACCCAGGAAAAATCGTGTCCGAGGCTCCGATGCAAATTATACGTTAGGAATCATCATAGATTCCTGCTAGAGTTTAACTGGCATGTCTTACACGTGGGTTAGAGGTCAGATTTCAGTAATTTTCTAAATAAAAGCATAAAATCAAACCATCCCCTTCCCCACCCCTGCCCCTCACAGCGCAAAAAGCAACCCCGGCGTAGGGAGGATGTGGTTAGGGTTAGGAAACCAGGAATCAAGTCCTACATTCCAATCCTCTGCCCCTGACTCACTCACCTCTGGCAAAGGCTTCTACTTCATCTCCTTTTTGCAGGTGGAAAGTGAGGAGAATAACATTTCATTTCAAATTTTCTAGATCGGGTGACTTCTGTTAACCTGCAAGAGGTCTTTGCTGTCGCAGAGAGGGACAAATAAGGAAAACGTGTAGTGACAGATACTGTCTTAAGAGAGATGAGAGATGGGTTTTGTCTCCCATTTGTGTTTTTTGCACTGATAAGTGTGCGAAGGTTTTATTGAGTCTTCATCGGCAGATTTCTTCTGGGATGGAGAGTCAGATGGAGATGGTAGAGCAAACAAAGTCAAGGGTCCCAGATCAAGGGCCATTTGGCTGCGGTATATAGCCCCAGTGCCGTGGGGGTGAGATCTGGAGCCTTGGGTGAAGTGGGTAATAGTTTCCCCTATGTCGTAGTAACACGGGCATCATGTAATAAAGTCTCTCTACTAGCATAGTCAAGGCAGACAAAACCCTCATAGGGTCCAAGTTCAAGCAGGGATGATGAAAACACCACTTCTGACTTAACAAGTATTTGGCTGATACCACTTGTTTATTTAACTAAGCCTGGGCTTACGTGGCTTTCATTCCTTTCCTCCACCTGAATGAAGGTCACTAAAATTGGGAACTAATTTCCTATCATCACCTTAGAACTCACTGTTATCTCAGAACTATATTTATTCACTTGTTCTATTAAGTTCCCTACCCCCCTGAGACCCGGAGTGTGATGCCATCAAGGTTAAAGTGCAGGCTGTCCTTAGGGAAAACAATAGGTATTTTAACAAGCAGGCTATAATTCAAAACCGCACAACAGTGTTTTAATTGCTTTTGGATCTGACAATACTGGAATGCATTAAAACTCAAGAGCTTCTAAAGATCACCTTTCCTACTTTGCGTAAGGATCCAACATGTAATTCTTATAAAAACCCATCCATAGTTTGCATGTGTAAATCTGTGGAGTAAAAATGTGGGGTTATAATTCTGCATATGCTGTGCCTCTTTCAGTTCTGCTAAGGATATAAATCCTGAAATGCAGGCTTGGCAAAGACAGGAGTTAAGATGGTCAGTTCCTTAGGAATTTCTGGGATTTTTCAGATTTCAAGCGAGGTCTTCTTTAAAAGATCTGCTGCCCACAGGCTCATTCTTCTCTCCCAGGCCTTATGCGAAGGCAGCTCTGCGCTCTCACCTTGTACAGGAAAGGGCTGTTAATCAGGGATCCCCATCTCTGCTTCAGAGTGAGAGGCTGAGCTGCCGGAGTGACTCAGCGGGCATCAGCTCTCCCTCTCCGGCAGCCCAGCCTGCAGGCCTGCAGGAAACGAGTCCCCCAGGCCTGCATCTCCCTTTGTGGCAAACTGCCACCAAACTCTGCTGTGTGTCAACACCCGTACCAAACACGGTAAAGACAGTTTGCTGTTTCATTGTTTGAAAACCTACTCTATACAAGCCAGAGAGATGATGTGATAGGCTAGGGTTACCAAGGTGAGGTAGATCTTGTACCTTCCTTAAAAAGCTTACAGTTTAGTAAGGGAAAGAAACAAATGTAAATGTATCATTAGAGTACAATGAGAGGTGTTAGAAGAGGCCCAACAGGAGGGCCAAAGGAAGCAGCCTGGGAAAATCCGGAGACTTCTCCAGGTGGAACAGGGATGTGCTGGGTCCCCAGAGCCAGGGTAAAGGCGGAGGGAAGAGCAGTTTGGAAAGGCATGGAATCACTAATGGGAGGTTTATTCATCACATCTGTACTGAGTGGCTTCTATGTGCTTGGAGCTTGGAATATATCAGTGAACAAAACATCTATTTTTTTTTTTTCATTTTATTTTATTCATTTATTTGTCAGAGAGAGAGCGAGAGCGCACATGCATGGAGCCAGAGCAAGAGTGGCAGGCAGAGGGAGAAGCAGGCTTCCCGCTGAGCAAGGAGACCTAGGCAGGGCTGAATCTAGCAGGGCTCTATGCAAGGACCCTGGGATCATGACCTGAGCTGATGGCAGATGCTTAACTGACTGAGCCACCCAGTCATCCCAAAAAACAGGTTTTAAAAATTTCTGCCTTTGTAGACATTGCTTTTTTAAAACCAACTCCCTTGCTAAAGGCCTTGCATTTATTTTAGTAAGTTTAAAACAATTACACAAAAAACATTATAAATCAGAAAATCACACAAAATGTTAGAAGTTGATTTTGGGAAATTGGGGTGGGCCGGGTGAGTGTGAAAAAATAAGTATTTGGAGAGAGGTTTCTTGGAATGATAATTAGGGTGGTTGGGGAAGCCCAAGTGAAACACCTGAATGAAAGGAGGGACCAGCCCTGGGGATGAGTCCGGGAGGAGCAGTTCAATCCTAGGGGCCAGCCAGGGCTGAGGTGGGTGGGGTTGAAGAAGAGGAATGAAACCCAGGAAGCCGGAGGAGAAAGGGAGGGCAAGAGTGCAGGAAGGTGAGGAGGTCAGATATGAAATAGAAAGCCAGATCTTGTTGGGTCTTGTAGTCTACTGTAAAGATTCTAGCTTTGAATTTGAGTGAGGTGAGAGCCACTGAAGGGTTCTGAGCAGAGGACTGACGTGGTCTGACTTACATTTTGATGGGATCGCTCTGAGCGGCCTGAAGAATAGACTATAGACCTATAGATGGGCAAGCTTGGAAGCAGGAGGCCCGTCAAGAGATCATTCCAGCAATCCCGGTGAGAGATGGTAGTGCCTTGGTGTTAGCAAGGGAGTTGGGTTAAAAAAAAAAAGGTTCAAGGGTGCCTGGGTGGCTCAGTGGGTTAAAGCCTCTGCCTTCAGCTCAGGTCATAATCCCAGGGTCCTGGGATCGAGCCCTATATCGGCTCTCTGCTCAGCAGGGAGCCTGCTTCCCTTCCTCTCTCTCTGCCTGCCTCTCTGCCTACTTGTGATCTCTGTCTGTCAAATAAATAAATAAAATCTTTAAAAAAAAAAAAGGTTCAGATTCTGGATATATTTTGAAGGTAGAACCCTCAGGACTTCCTGATGGATTGATTTAGATATGAGACTAGTAGTCGAGGATGACTCCAAAGGTTTTTAGCTTGAGCAACTGGAAGGATGGAGTTGCCAACAGCGGAGAAGGAGAAAACTGTGGAATGGGTTTCTGGTGGGGAAGAAAATCAAGAGTTGGATTTTGGACATGTTAAGTCTGAGATGTCGATTAAAGGAATGCAGGAGAGGTGCCCGGGTGGTTCAGTCTGTGAAGCCTCTGCCTTCGGCTCAGGTTGGAACCCTCATCTGGCTTCCCTGCTCATGGGGGAGTCTGCTTCTCCCTCTACCCTCTCCCCTCCTCATGATCTCTCTCTCTCTTTCTCTCAAATAAATAAATAAAATATTAAGGAAAAAAAAAAGGAGTGAAGGTTGTGGAGATATCAAAGGGGCAGTTGCATCTATAGTTTAGAGTTCCAGAGAGGTAGGACCTAGAGATAAATTTGAGAGTCATCCATGCGTAGATGTTATTTAAAACCACACGGAATGAGATCATCCATGGAAGGAGTACAGAGAGAAGAAGGACTGAGCCTTATCTCTGATATTCCAAAGATACCGAAGCTGGAGGAAGGAGGAAGTGGAAGAGGAATCTGAGAAGTGAAGAAAAGGAAGGCAGAAGGAAGGCCGCAGGAAAGCTGGGGAAGTCAAGTGTGTCATAAGGCACAGCAAATGGGAAGAGATGTTCAGGGGAGTCAAATGCTGCGGAAAAGTTCCTGTAAAATGAGGATTGAGAATGGACTCTTGCATTTCTTGTGTAAGGAGAGTGGTTCCAGTAAAGTGGTAGGAATGAGCACCTGACTGGAGTTTGTTCAAGAGAGAACAGGAGTTGGGGACAGTAAGTGAATATTCGTAACTTTTAATCTTTTTTTAAAGGATTTTATTTATTTATTTGACAGAGACAGAGACAGGGAGAGAAGGAATACAAGCAGGGGGAGTGGGGGAGGGAGAGGGAGAAGAGGGTGAAGCAGGCTTCCTGCTGAGCAGGGAGCCCGAGGCAGGGCTCGCTCCCAGGATCCCTGGATCATGACCTAAGTGAAGGCAGATGCTTAACGACTGAGCCCCCCAAGGCTCATATTGGTAACTTTTTAAAAAATTTTATTTTATTTCTATTTTTTTTGAATATTTTTTATTTGTTTATTTTGAGAGAGAGAGAGAGAGAGACAGAGTGAGAGAGAGCATGAGAGGGGAGGTCAGAGGGAGAAGCAGACTCCCCATGGAGCTGGGAGCCCGATGTGGGACTCGATCCCAGGGCTCTGGGACCATGACCTGAGCCGAAGGCAGTTGCCCAACCAACTGAGCCACCCAGGCGCCCTTATTTCTATTTTTAAAAAAAGATTTTATTTATTTATTTGACAGAGATCACGAGTAGGCAGAGAGGCAGACAGAGAGAGAGGGGGGGAAGCAGGCTCCCCATCGAGCAGACAGCCCTATGTGGGGCTTGATCCCAGGACCCCAGATCATGACCTGAGCTGAAGGCAGAGGCCCAACCCACTGAGTCACCCAGGTGCCCCTATTATTATTATTTTTTAAGATTTTATTTACTTATTGGAGAAGAGAGGAGAGGGCCAGAGGAGGGAGGGAGAGAATCCCAAGCAGATTCTGCCATTGAGTCTGACGTGGGGTCCAACTTGGGGCTCGATCTCACAACCCTGAGATCGCAACCTGAGCCAAAACCAAGAGTTGGATGCTTAACTGACCACCACCCTGGTGCCCCGAGTATTGGTAACTTTTGAGGTGTTTTACTGCAAAAGGGAGCTGGTTTAGTAAAATATGGGCTAGGTAATAGCATGTGTACACACTCATAGGAACAACAGAGTATGGAAGAAAATTAATGATATACGAAAAGGGAGAAATCACAAAGACATAAAGTGGAGGGAATGGCTTTAAAAAAGAGAACGGCGGCAGGGCGCCTGGGTGGCTCAGTGGGTTAAGCCGCTGCCTTCGGGTCAGGTCATGATCCCAAGTCCTGGGTTCAAGCCCCGCATCGGGCTTTCTGCTCAGCAGGGAGCCTGCTTCCTCCTCTCTCTCTCTGCCTGCCTCTCTGCCTGCTTGTGATTTCTCTCTGTCAAATAAATAAATAAAATCTTTAAAAAAAAAAAAAAGAGAACGGCGGGGTGACTGGTTGGCTCAGTCCGTGGAGCGTGTGAGGTGTGATCTTGGAGTTGTGAGTTCAAGCCCCACGTCGGGTATACAGATTATTTGAAAATAAAATCTTAAAATAAAAAGGAGCATGAGCAACCCAGTATAGGCAAGAGGGAGCATACACATGAGTGCAGACAGTAGGAAGTAGATGAAGACAATGGAAGTTCTCCAATTTCTTCAATTTTCTTAGTAAAATAGGAGGAAAGTCATCTGTGGACAGAAAATAATCATGGGTCGAAGAAATAAAGTATGCTTATCAGGTAGTATTAAATGCTTTCTTTTTTTTTTTTTAAGATTTTATTTATTTATTTGACAGAGAGAGATCACAAGCAGGCAGAGAGACAGGCAGAAGCAGGCTCCCTGCTGAGCAGAGAGCCCGATGAGGGGGCTTGATCCCAGGACCCTGGGATCATGACCTGAGCCGAAAGCAGAGGCTTTAATCCACTGAGCCACCGAGGCGCCCCTATTAAATGCTTTCTTAAGGTTCTGTAAAGGAATTTCTATTCTTACAGTGAGACTAGCCAAACTTCGTTGTTTTCTCCAGCTACACCAGTGCAAGGGCAGAGCACGCAGACTTAGCCGAGGATGTGGTTTGGCAAATGAGCACAACGAAGGGAGTGAGAGGCAAGGATGTTGGGGGGGTATATTCACAGGCGTGACCGTGGAATATATGTAAGGTGGGTGAGGAAGTAAAGAAGGACATCAGGATGGTGAGGGAGATGGTAGCATCCACTTATCGGTGGTCACAGGGATTCCAAATTAATGTATGAGGGGAAATGGGCTGGCCAGACATAGGCAGTCAGAGAGAGGGATGCATGAAATTCAAACTATGGAGTGGTTGAAAAGACTGGTAATGACTTGGGAATGAGTGCCCAAGGAAGGGGAAAGATCTAGTCAATGGACTTTAACAAGAACCAGGAGGCTGGTTTGTTGGATCATTTGTGTCAGTGGTTTTCAGACTTTAGCCTATGTCAGAATTACATGAAGAGCCAATAAAAACACAGATATCCTACCCCCAGAGTTTCTAGGTCTGAGTCTGAGAATTTTTTTTTTAAGATTTTATTTATTTATTTGACAGAGACAGAGCGAGCGAGAGCAGGAACACAAGCAGAGGGAGTGGAAGAGGGAAAGCAGGCTTCCCGTCGAGCATGGAGCCCAAAGTGGGGCTTGATCGCAGGACCCTGGGATCATGACCTGAGCCTAAGGCAGACGCTTAACGACTGAGCCACCCAGGTGCCCCTGAGCCTGAGAATTTTCATTTCTAAGTTTCCTAGTGATGTTGCTGCTGCTGTGGTCCAGGGACCACACTTTGAAAGCTACTGATCCATGTGTATGTTGAAACTGCCAATTATTAAGATCTAAGTAGTTTTGTAGAATGACAGTGAGCAGGGAGGAAAAAAAAAAACTGTCAAGAAATAAAGAATGGGGCGCCTGGGTGGCTCAGTCAGTTCAGTGTCCCGCCTTCAGCTCAGGTCATGATCCCAGAGTCCTGGGATCAAGTCCCACATCAGGTTCCCTGCTCAATGGGGAGCCTGCTTCTCCCTCTGCCTCTGCCTCCTGCTCCCCCTGCTTGTGTGCATGCTCTATCAAACGAATGAATAAAATCTTAAAGAAAGAATGGTTGGGGTGCCTGGTGGCTCAGTTGGTAAAAGCGTCCAACTCTTGGTTTTGGCTCAGGTCATGGTTTGGGGGGTCGTGAGATAGAGCCCCGACAGGGAGTGGGGCTCTGCTTTCAGTGGGGAATCTGCTTGAAGATGTTCTCCCTCTGCCGTACCCCGCCTCCTGCTAATGTGCGCACTCTCTCGCAAATAAATAAGATCTTAAAAAAAAAAACCACCTTAAAAAAATGAAATAATGATTTGGTGACTGATGAGCTGCAACCATTAGGGATAGTTGAGCAATCATGTGATTAAAAGCGGGCTTTTATGGGGCTGGTTGGAAACTGGGGGGCTGAAGCAGAAGCTGGTAGCAGCATGAGATTAAAACAAAGCTACAGGCTTCATGGCAATGTTTTGTTGCGGTAGGTTCACAGGTTGGTGAGTTCCTGCTAAGGGACTCTGGCGGAACTGCTGCTGTAGTTACCTTGAGTGATCACAACTGGTGACCAGTTCATTTCTGGTAGAAGTAAAAACTATACTATTTAGGAAATACTAAGTGTCACAAAGCTGGATATCACTTTACTTGAGATTAGGTGGGATGACAGCTGATGGGACAATAAAGCTTAAGTAGCTTGGTAGTAGGGCAGGTAAGCCTGAGAACAGACAGAACAGTAATACAGAATGGAACTGTGGAAATGCCACACAGGGAGGTCTCCAAGGTGGTCAGGCATGAAGTCAGGGCATAGATGACAACATGGGGTCATTACCTGGGCCCAGTTTGGGGTGTCACTTACTACTCATGGGGTCCTAGCCAAGTCATTTAATGTTTCTGTTGAATTCCTGCCAAATGGGCATGTCATTGATGCCACATAACTCAGGGGAAAGTCAAGGATGAAATAAGTCAGTGCATATGGTTTGAAGATGTGAAATGCTGTACAAACATGATGAAAGTTAATTGCATTGAGCTGTCCTTAGAAATGAGAGCAGAAGAAACTTGGGAATGTAAGAAAGGAGTGGAAAAGAAAGGAGAAACTGTTATCCAAGGAGAGCGTGAGGTACATAGAATAATTAAGTGTGCAATGTGGACAGTTTCACATTCAATGTGATCCCTTATAAAAAGGGTCTAATATTTATTTTTAGATTTTATTTGAGAGAGAAAGCAAGCTCAAGCAGGGGGATGGGCAGAGGGAGAGGGGAAGCAGGTTCCCCACTGAGCAGGGAGCCCTGTGACAGGCTCAATCCCAGAACCCTGGGATCATGACCTGAAGGCTCTGGTATTTATTGACATTCATGTGGAGAAATTTTTTTACATAGTTGTTTCCTCAGAAATCCTACCTTTAGACCATAGTTGCTGACATACATGAGTAATAGGCTTGAGCTTGAGCAGCTGTCCTCTCCCCTCTTTGTTGTCACCTTGTGCTAAGAATGTCTGGGCTTCTACATAGTGAGCAAAGGGCGGGGGGGCGGGGGCGGCACCTGTGCTCTCAGATGCACCCCATGCAGGTTTCTGTCCTGGCTTCTGTTAACCTGGAATTCATAGACTTTTTTTTTTTTTTTTTTTAAGATTTTATTTATTTATTTGAAACAGAGAGAAAGAGATCACAAGTATGCAGAGAGGCAGGCAGAGAGAGAGAGAGGAGAAAGCAGGCTCCCCGCTGAGCAGAGAGCCCGATGTGGGCCTCGATCCCAGGACCCTGAGATCATGACCTGAGCCGAAGGCAGAGGCTTAACCCACTGAGCCACCCAGGCGCCCTTAACCTGGAATTCAAAGTGCCTGTGCTGCTAGACCAGACAGACGGGGAGGGGAGAAATTGTGCCTTGTCAAAATCTTTCTATGGTTTTCCATGCACTGGTCTTAAGATAGCCCAATCCCTGGTATGGCAGAAAAGACACTTCATGATCTGGTCCCCATTCTCCGACCTTACATCACTACTTCCACCTGGAGATTCAGCCAGATGTATGTTCTTTCACAACCTCCAATGTGTCTGATTTCTTCTGACTTGATAACTTTTTTTTTTTTTTAAGATTTTATTCGATAGCCAAAGAGCACAAGCAGGGGGAGCTGTAGGGGCAGAGAGAGAAGCAGGCTCCCCGCTGAGCAGGGACCCCCCCCCCCCCTCCCCACGCAGGGCTCAAACGTAGGACCCTGGGATCATGACCTGAGCTGTAAGGCAGAGGGGTAATGACCGAGCAAACGAGGCACCCCTGACTTAATAGCCTTTACACAGGCTGTTCTACCTGCCCAGTGTACCAGGTTCTATTCTTGGCTCTTACTCTTCTGATTCACTTTTGATATTGGTTCCTGGGACAGCCTTCTTTGAACCCCCTTCACAAGTCTGGGTCAGGCTCTTTCGAGCATGCCTTCCACTTCCCTCGTTATAACACTTTTCACATTGTAACTGCACGCTTAATTAACTGTCTCACCGAACACTGAAACAGGTAACATTCAGTCTTGTCCATGAACGTCTGTCTCTACTCTCTAGCATAGTGCCTAGATTTAGGAGTTACACGAGTATCTGAGGGATGCTGAAGTTGTCTGCTAATGATTCAGCACCCACAAATTCAGTGAAAGCCAGCCTCAACGGTTCTTCACTAGGAGAAAAAAGACTTTTGGGGTTCAGGAGGGCAAAAGGTAACTGGCTAGTGAGGTCAAGTTGCCACTTTGAGGAGCCCGCTGCTATTTTAACTTAAGAAAATACTGTACATGCACTATTAACCACCACACACTGGAGATGTGCTGGATGGCAGAGGAGGAAGTTGCAGTGGAGTGAGTAGTAAATGTTTATTTTGAGGACTTTTTGGGGGTGACCAGATGGTTACCAAAAAAATTACATGTCATGAATCAACTAGGCCTTGTAGGTTATTAGTGCTAGCTGATTTCATACCTTTAAATTTAATTCTCACTCTATGAAATAGAGAACCCCCTGAAGATTACTAGGACTGTAGTAGTAATTTTCAGTCTTTTGCTATGCATATTTTAAGTTACCGAATGTCTTTTGAAGAGGTAGTTTCAGTTTTGACCACCTGTGATTACTGTAAACAGCAGTAAGTTAGGCGTGACTTCATTTCAGAAAAGCAGCAGCCGCTGTGGAGACTTTCCTGCTGATCACTTAGGAAAACTTCCCTTGATTAAACTAAAGCAGTGGTTTTCTAAGTGGATAAATTTGGGACTGACTGGATGAATGTTCAGTACTGCTAAAGGATTAATACTGTACCGTGAGCCATAATGCTTTTCCAGTATGCAGTTAGCTTTTGGTCGTCAGCTGGTAATGCATGTCTTGCCCTGGCTGCAGGAGTTATGATGGATTTAGAAATGTACCAATAAACCATTCAAAGATGGTAAAATCCCTAGAAAAGCCAATGAATGATTAAGTCTCTCCTACATCCTCAATAATAACAGCTCAAGAAGACAGATAGCAAGCATTTGTATTTATTTCAAGACATAATGTACTATTTAGAACAATGGAGAATACTAAATTTTTTAACTATTTAAATATCCATAGGGTATTTTATTTTTGTTAAGTTAGGTTCTAAAAATCATGAACTAAACAGATTAGTAATTTAACACACATCAAAATTAGATTTAAAAAGGAGGTGGTGGGGGCGCCTGGGTGGCTCAGTGGGTTAAGGCCTCTGCCTTCGGCTCAGGTCATGATCCCAGAGTCCTGGGATCGAGCCCCGCATCGGGTTCTCTGCTCAGCAGGGAGCCTGCTTCCCTCTCTCTCTCTGCCTGCCTCTCTGCCTGTGATCTCTGTCAAATAAATAAACAAATAAATTAAAAAAAAAAAAAAAAAAAAAAAGGAGGTGGTGGCTATTAGTAGCTCTGTCCTGGTGTTAAAGATGGTATAAAGATACTGAGAATACCACAAAGTACTCTAACATTTATAAATGCAGGTGTTATCAAAAGGTTTATCTCTAGGGTGCCTGGGTGGTTCAGTTGTTAAGTGTCTGCCTTCAGCTCAGGTCATAATCCCAGGGTCCTGGGATGGAGCCCTGCATCGGGGTCCCTGCTCTGCAGGAAGCCTATTTCTCCCTCTCCCACTCCCCCTGCTTGTGTTCCCTCTCTTGCTGTGTCTGTCAAATAAATAAATAAAATCTAAAAAAAAAAAAAAATCTCTGTAGCAAAAAGAAACCATCCAAATTTTATTATTTATATTATGGACATGATTTAACTATATCACTATGGCATGTGGTATTACTATTTTTCTTACTGTAGCAAGTCGTATTTTTCCCAAGACCTTTTCCCTGACTATTCTGGAAATAAATTTATCATGTATTTCAAACCTTCAGGTTAGAATGTTATCCTCATAAATGTATTTGCCAGGTTGGTATATTCACATATATCCTTTCCGATTTTAGGCTAAGCAAAAGACATGCCCTTAGAGCTGTATTAATGTATTAAAGCAAGACAATCCATCTTATTATCAAGAGAAACTGTAATCCTTCCATGTAGTGTCTGATAGAGAAAACACTGATTTTGACACATTATCTTCTTTTATTCAAGTACCAGTCTGATCACACATGGTCCAAGAACCCTCAAATAATAAGCCACATATAAACAGATGTAAAGATTGGTCTTCAAACATTATAGCCAATGATGCCACGCTTGCCTATGATCTCGCCGACATAAAACCACATCCATACCTCGGTGGCCACCAAACCATTCAGCAGAGCTTCCTGAAAAAAGCAGCACAAATTTTAATGTACATTGTTTTTCTTATGTATTTAAAAGTACTCTTCTCCAGGATCAAGTAACAGAGAATGTAAGGATGCTATTCATTTAGAGAGCAGTTTTAGCCAAAGTCAAGGTTTACTGATGTTAACTTTGTTCAACTGCTGAGACACTTGCACTTTCATTTATGTAAGGTAAGTAGTCCAGAACTTATAAATTCTTTCAAAGCATTCTTTAAAGACCTGAACTGACTTAACCCTTTCATTATTAGTTTATGAGACACTTTATGAGCCCTAGAACAACCCACATCCTGGAAATAGCTGACACATTTAGACAGGGCATTCATATGAAAGGATGGCCATAGTAAGGTAAGTCTCTGAACAGATATTTCTGTCTGGCCAAAGAGAATTCGTTGACAGATGAAGAGCTCTGTCTTCCCCTTTCTTCATTTATTATTTGGTTTAACTCTTTCCAAGTATTCAGTAAGGACTCAGTTTCACAGATCAATGTTTTACTGCCCTGAAAAAGCACGCTGTGTGCAAGTGCAACTAAAGATCTTGAAACTCCAGTTGAAGTAGTCCTCTACAACAAAACCAGGCCTTTCCTTTTAGCACCTGGATGTGAATTTTAATTTTCCCCTTCAAACTAGACCAGAAATACTGGAGGTCTGAAAAACAACTGTATTTTCCAGGATGTAGATTCTAAAGCCAGAAATAATTTAGTTGTTTGGCTCAAACAAGCAAACATAAAATCCAAGTTCCAGTTCTTAACAGCCTTTAGATTTTATCTTAATGCAATTCAGTAACCCTTCATATTACATGATATGCTTGCTAGGTTTTGATATTTTTAACTTCATGTAACTGTTAGCTGCCTGACAGTCCAAGAGATCTTTTGGCTAAACCGGGAGTATTTCCAGGCCTTCGGATGAAAAAAAGCACAAAATCAGCAAAGTAAGCCATCCTATTTTAGTATACTAACCAAAATAGGAGAGGGAAAAAAGTTGCCCAGAAAAAATGCTCCTTTCTTTGTTATAAGACTAACAGGAAACAAAGACATATAATAGCTGAATTATTTCAACCCAGATGACAACATTGGAAAGGTAAGTATCTTTCTCAGCAGTCAAGAAAGAAATTATCTTTCATTATGTAGGTTTTAGTCTCACTGGAAAATACATATATCAGAAAAATCCCAAGGGAAGACATTTTCAGTTACGCACATACGTTTTCATTTAGCCCATAGTTACCTTAACTGTGAGCTGTTTGAAGCTACCAGTTTGAGCACTCTTGACTATTTTTTTCAAGCTCTGAATAGCTGCAGGGATCTCAGCAGGGGTTGGAGGAACCAGCTCAACTTTGGCATAGTGCCAAAATGTGGCCAATCGAGGCTTCGAGTAAGTCACAGCAGCTGGAAAACAAAACAAAACAAAACAAAAAACCAGGATGAACTCACAAGAGACCGAAAGAAGCAGATGTGTGGGCTGGACACAAATATTTATTCATGCATCACATTCATTCACTGCTTGTACCAAATGTGCACCCGGTGTGAAAAAGTCAAAGCTGCTCCCTGGTAACAAGAGGCTTTTAAAGATGCAGAACACCTGTGTCACAGGGACGTTTCAATCAGGCAGGAAGCTGTAAGCACATTCAATTATGTCAGGACTTCACTAGTGGCCAGCCAGTACGGTTACTTCATTTACGAATGGCAAATGTGGTTAACTGTAAAGTTATGAGAAGTTGGATTCAGAAGCAAGAAAACAGCAGCAATGTAGCTGTATTTTCTTGGTAGAGCGAGCAGAAAATTTGGAGGGAAAAAGTGTGGAAGGGGAGGGAAGGAGCTACACAGAACAGCATCCTTAAGAGTAAGATTAAAACTTGTCAAAATGTTGGCTACAAATCCAGATGGAATTATACCAATTAGTGCCCATTTTTGGTATCCTCATCAATATGTGAATTAAATCTTTCCTTAACAAAAGCCCAGCTGCTCCTCCTTCAAAACAGTACAAATAATAAAAATAAAACCTACATGTATTGTTCAGAGCAGCCAAACTCAAATCTGTTACTCTGGTGAAATTCCTCAAGGTAGTTACTATTTCAGAGAAAAAAAAAAAATTCTTAATAACCCAAGTAGATGTAAGATTATGGTAGTGATTTCAGCAAGAGAAAGGCATTTTTTTTTAATTTTTTAAAAAAGATTTTATTTTATTTATTTATTTGACAGAGAGATCACAAGTAGACGGAGAGGCAGGCAGAGAGGGAGGGGGGGGGGGAAGCAGGCTCCCTGCTGAGCAGAGAGCCCGATGCGGGACTCGATCCCAGGACCCTGAGATCATGACCTGAGCCGAAGGCAGCGGCTTAACCCACTGAGCCACCCAGGCGCCCCCTTTTTTTAATTTTTAAAAAAAGATTTTATTTATTTATTTGACAGTAAGAGAGCACAAGCAGGGGGAGCAGCAGAGGGAGACGGAGAAGCAGGTTCCCTGATGAGCAAGAAGCCTAATTCGGGCCTCGATCCCAGGAACCCGGGATCATGACCTAAGCCGAAGGCAGATGCTTAAGGGACTGAGTTACCCAGGCATCTTGAGAAAGTAATTTTATAAAAAAAAGTTACAACAAGACAAATGTGATAAAACAGCACACATGCATGAACATCCATAAACTGTCTACTATTCAAAGATGGGGGGGGGGGTGCCTGGGTAGATCCCGCAGTGAAGTGTCTTTCTTCAGTTCAGGTTATGATTCCAGGGTTCTGGAATCCTGCACTGGGCTCCCTACTCAGCGGGGAGTCTGCTTCTCCCTCTGCCCTGCCCTCATGCTTGTGCATGTACTCTCTCTCTAAAATAAATCTTAAACAAAAACAAAAAATTAAAACAAACCCCAAAACACGGCAAAGATGGATTATCCAAGGTTTTTGGTACTTCTATTATTAGCTTCCTGGATTTGGGTATTCACTACTCTTAGAATCAATCCTGCATCATCCTTTGTGCTCAGGGCCATGGGTAAATCTTTAAGGAGACACAAGTTCTACATAGAACTGACAGTGCCTGGAAGATGGGGCTATCACACACAAAAAAGGGGGTTCTATCACAGAGTACAAAATCTTGTGTAATTGTCTTTAGTTATCTTCAACACAGATATTTCATCCTTTAAAAAAAAACAGTACTTTGTACACAAGTACTATACCTTAGTCGGTAAATTTGTTTTTCAGGGAGTACAGGTTAAAAAGTTTCAAACTGCTTTATGTATGTACAAGGGATGAATAAAACAGAAGTAAATGAATGGTGGATGATGGGAGCCAGGTTTCTCACTGTAGGAAAGTTACAAATAGGCAAGAAAAGAAGAATAAATCCCATAATACTGGATTAGAGTTGAAGACATTCATATGAACTCACCTGTAGTTCAATATATATACAGATGGATAGATACAGAAACAATCATGTATATGCATGCATACACATAGGTTACCATACACACACACCCTTAAGAGGCCCTAGAAGTGATGACATTCTAGCAGTCTAGTAGCAAGAAAGATATTCATTGCCTAGATCTTAGTTTCAAAGTACGTTATCCAACAAAAGAAACTAGGACTCCTTGGAGAAATGGCTGATTCTAAGGCTGGGCAGGGAAAATGTAACATGACTTTGAAGGATTTTGTAGTACAAGAAAGGCGGTACTCAATGGGACAGAGGTGCCAACCTAAAAGCGTTCTCAATGGCCAAGGCTGCAACAATTTGAACAAAATAAATAACATACTATTGGAGGTAAGGAGGAGGAAATAAATGTACATGAGTCCATACATGACTGAATAAACACACAGGGAAGAACAAATCTTTCTCATAGAATTCCATTTAATTATATGTAAATACTCCTTCCTACAGGAGATGGGATCCCTGCTGTTGGCAGCTGCTCCCTGCCCCCTCAGCACACACACTGAGAAGACTTGGTTACTTGCTTCTAGGGAACAGGTTATGGGAAGGGAAAAAACAGTAACTTTACAGTGAGAAACCTAGCAACACCACCATAACCAAATGATGAAAACTATTTCACCATTGATGTTACACAGGTATCACATACATCCTGATATGTGATTATAGCACTTCACTTTTGTAATATTCTTTCTCAAAACCCATAGCTCGACTAATCATGAGAAAAATACCAGACAAATCCAGATTGGAGAACATCTTTATAGGACACCTAGACAGGTATCTATAAAAATACTTAAAAAAACTGTCAAAGTCATGGAAAGTAAGAAAAACTGTCATTAAAGTGTTACACGTCAGAGGAATCTAGGGAGATTAACAACTCAGTACGATGTGGAACCTGGATGGGCTCCTGGAACAGGAAGAGATTAATGGTAAGACTGGTAAAATCTCAATAACGTCTCAAGTTTAGTAACCATGAAAAAAATTTAAACTCTTATGACTTCTTTGGGGAATTCTGATGATAAAGTTACTCATTTCTGTTAGCTTCTTTGTGCCCCCAGGTGAATTAGCAGATATAGTCAGTAATTTTTTTTTAAACATAAACTCTCTCTCTATATATAAAAAAATAAATTCTGTGTTGAACATGGGGCTCGAAATCACAACCCAGAGATTGAGAGTCATGCTCTACAGACTGGGCCACCCAGATGCTCCTATAGTCAGTTTTTAAAAAAAAGATAAGATTATGTATGTATGTATGTATTTGAGAGAGAGAGAGAGATAGCCAGAGAGGGAACACAAGCAGGGGTAGACAGAGAGAGCAGGCTACCCGTCAAGCAGGGAGCTTGATATGGGACTCAATCCTAGGACCCCGGGATCATGACCTGAGCCTAAGGCAGATGCTTAACGAATGAGCCACCCAGGCGAGCCCCCCCCCACTTTTTTTTTTTTTTTTTTGAAGATTTATTTATTTGATACAGAGAGCGCATGGGGGAGAGAGTGCACAAGCACGGGAGCAGCAGGCAGAGGGAGAGAGAGAAGCAGGCTTCCCCTGAGCAGGCAGATGCCTACTGACTGAGCCACCCAGGCACCCGGCTAGTAGTTTTTTTAAAAGGATTTTTTTTTTTTTAAAGATTTCATTTATTTATTTGACACACAGAGAGAGAGATCACAAGTAGGCAGAGAGGCAAGCAGAGACAGAGAGGAAGGGAAGCAGGTTTCCTGGTGAGCAGAGAGCCTGACGCAGGGCTCCATCCCAGGACCCTGAGATCATGACCTGCTGAGCTGAAGGCAGAGGCTTTAACACACTGAGCCACACATGCGCCCCCAAAGAATTGATTTTTAAGTAATCTCTACGCGGAGCTTGAACCTGCAACCCAAAATCAAGAGTTGCAGGCTCCACTGACTGAGCTAGCCAGGTGTCCCAATTTTTATTAGACATTTAACATTCACATTTAATACACTGAATTATGTTACAAAGCAAAATATATTTCACATTTAAAAGCCTGGCCCCAGCTGAGTAGTTCTTTCTGAGTACTTCTGGAAGAACAACAACTGTTACTTTTAATTACAATAATACAGGAAAGAGTTTGCTTCTTAATAAAATTTCCTTTTGGTACTACTCTTCTTTTACATTTTATTACTAAATTAGTTTGCAATCCCACCACCTCAAAAATGTGAATGCCATGCCTCAGGGGAAAAAAAAATTCATCCGAAACTTAAAAAAAATGTTGCTTCGAATCACCCACAAAAAATTGTGAAGCCACAATTCCTTCTCTTTTTATTCATGTAAAAAAGTGTAGAGCTCTATCAAAACAGGTACCGTGATAATCTTAGTAACACTACAAACTTAAGCTCTTTAGGAAAATGTGTGAATTAGTCGACTGTGTGTTGGAGGAGAGGCTCAAACATTATTGTATTTGGCACCCTAAGGCCTTCAATAATCCACTGGCTGCTGATAGGAGCAAAGGAAGAAGATAAATCGATCATAGTAAAATAGGTTCAAAAATATCACATATATTCAGAAAATTCTTTCCACTCCCATTTCAGAATCAAATTTGAGTGAAAACTATCTAGAGATATGTGCTTCAACCGCTCACCAGAATATAGCACTCCAGAGAAGACGCTCCCCTCATTTTATTTCATCTCACTTTGGAAATAAAATGCAAGAGCTTGCTACCCAGCAGACAACTGCGGTATTTCCTGACGGAAGAGGCTACTTCTCAGGGCTGTTGACTATTCAGGGTCGTTCTCAAGTACAGCGGTCTGCCAGTAAGACATCGGTTTTTTTCCAAACTGAAAAGCTCCATGAATATTAACGCTAGAATGATAAAGATTACTGTTCATACACCTCCCTTTCTATGTTTGTGGGAGCAGGGATACTCGTCCACAAAGTCCAATTCCACCTAAAATTTCCATTAGATTAAAGAAGCATTTCATAATCTGGCCAGGACAGAAGGCAAAGTCGACGTTCAAAAAGCATGCCTACCCCTAAAAACCTATGTAGACTTCCAGATACCCTATCTGACAACCAGACAACCTGGTGCGGCCGAATTTACGGTACTTTCACCTGCCTCTGCCCTCCCTTTCCCTCGTTCGGCCGCAGGGCCCTACCCTCCACACCCCCACGCCTCGACATCTAAGGGGGCGTCATGGCGGCAGTGGAGGGCGACTCCAGCCTTCCCACACAGTCCTCCCCTCTTTCACTGTGGCGGTTAGAATTCCGAACTTCTTGAGTGTACTGAGAACCCCAGCTGCAGGCCAGGTTGACGGAAAGGCTAGAGGAGTCGCAGCCTGGCCCCTGCTCTCCCCCACAAGCCCCCCAACACCGGCCGTCCCACCCCGGCTTCCACGGGGCCCTCGAGGCACCACCGCCCGCGTCGTCCCCTCAGACCCTCCCGCTCCGGCAGTCCGCCGCCGCGCTCACCGTTCACCAGCGCCGGGGCCTTCTCCGCCAGGTTACGGACAAACTGGGCCATAGTTCCAAGCTGGAAGGTCCCTCGCCCCGGACGGCCGCTGAATGTCACCCCCCCCCCCCGGAAGGACCCACCGCAGGACCCCGTTCCGCTTCCAAGGTCAGGCCTCCTCTTTCCGCGCCGGTCCAAGTATTTAGGCGTCCTGTTACCTTTCCGGAATCTAGCTAGCCACATGATTGTCTTCAGCCGCGGAGGAGAAAGAGCAGATGAAAAGGTGAGGTCAGAGAACAAGTGGAGAGCGGTGGGCTTCGGCGGAGGAACAGGCATCTCTTGGGGCAGCCGCTCACAGAGGCCCGGAAGGCCGGCCCTCAGAGGGCGGGCGCATGCGCTCTGGGCCTCCCGTGCCGGCCTTGGCGCGGCCCGGCTCCGGAGTGCGTGAGGTGCTGGCGAGTTTCTGAGAAAACGTGGGAAGTTAGGCCTGGAAGGCATCTGTAAGGTTTTCCTAGGCCAGGACGATCGTCTTATAAGGGCAGACAGCCCAAACATGTGGAGAGTTATGGGCAGAGCCGGCGCCACATAACCTGTCATGTGATTTAGTCCTTTGCCTTCAGCGGATCTTTCCTAGTCCCGATCTCCCCTTCATTTTGTATTGGGATCGGAGTCCAGTCCCTCTAATTCCCTAGTGAGTCGCAAGGAACTATGGAGATGGGAGCAACAAAACATTTACTGAGGGAGAGTCTCCAGTATGCCAGGCCTTTTGGAATTTAAGAAAGCCTGTGTTAGTGTCCCCCATTTAAGACTGGGATTGATAAATGGCCACATAGCTAGTGAGGGGCAGAGTTGGGATCTGACAGGATTGCAGTGTAAACAGGTAAGAGGCGAATGCGATTAGGAGTGGTGGTGATCTGGAAAGATTTCTAGGGAAGACGTATAACAGAACAGCTCTGTACTACAGGGTTGAAACTTTAATACGACTGGGAGAAAAGATTTATCTAGGGAAGTGGCATTTGATGTGAGAAGCATAATTATAAGTAATGTACCCTGGAGAAGCCTGAGCAAATCTGATTGATGAGGTAGTCAGGTGGAAAGAAAAATTGGGGGTGACATCAAGGAGCCAAGAGCATCGTTTCAATGGCAATGATTCAGGTGCCAAGTACTCCAAAGAGAAGTCACATTAAGGCTGGGAAAGTTAATTTACCAATATGGAAATATTAGCTACAGCAGTTTCCGAAAATTAGGATAGAAGCCAGAGTATGTCTATAAAGGACTGTAAGTCGGAAAACCAAATAAGGGGTGATTGTGTGGGTCAGTCCTTAGGCATCTGACTTGATTTCACCTTAGGTTATGATCTCAGAGTTGTGCCATGAGCCCCCCGTTGGGCCCTGCGCTGGGCTCAGCCTGGGCATGGAGCCTGCTTAAGATTCTTTCCTTCTCCCTCTGTGCCCTCCTGAACTCAGTAAGACCAAGTAAGGATGTGGAACTTAAGGTGGACGCTGAAGATAGAGAAGGAGGATTGATAAAATATCTGAAGAGAGAAGAAAGAAGATTGGGGGGATTAGCCTTGGAACCGTGGGGCCTATTCACAGATGGGATGATGGGAGAGAAATCTGAAAGTGGAAATTCTGAAATATGTATCTTTCTATTTAAGTGGAAGGCAAGATCTTCAGTGAAGTTCAGAAAGATTGGCGCAAAGGTTCAAGTTTGGATTGGTGCTGAGTTTCTGGACACACAGGGTTGTTGGGCAGTGTTAGCAACCACTGATTTGTGGTCACAGCACTCTAAAGATTGTGTCATTTTTCTCAAACAGTGGTCTACAGCTTGGATACTGGAACAGAGAGGAATGACTGGGTCAATCTAAACTGAGGTCTCACAGGGAAAGGGTATAGAAACTAGGGGCAAGACAGGGAATGTGGGGGCACCTGGGTTGCTCAGTGGGTTAAAGCCTCTGCCTTCGGCTCGGGTCATGATCCCAGGGTCCTGGGATCGAGCCCCACATCGGGCTCTCTGCTCAGCGGGGAGCCTGCTTCCCCCTCTCTCTGCCCGCCTCTCTGCCTACTTGGTGATCTCTGTCAAATAAATAAATAAAATCTTAAAAAAAAAAAAAAAAAAGCAGTAAATGTTAAAAAAAAAAAAAAAAGGGAATGTGATAGTGAATGATTAAAATGAAAGACCTGGGGTTTAGGCCAGATAAAGAAAAGCGAAGCTGGACATGAACCGATGAGGAAAAAATATGCCCAAACACTCTTCTGCGTAACTCGGGTCCAGAAGCCTGGTAAGGGAGGTTAGCTCGGCCGGGCGACTCACATATGATACCACCTTAAAGAGAAGTGAAGGTCAGAGTCCTCTCAAATTTCTGAGAAACTGCCACTAGCTTTTCATACTGTAATGAAGGAAGTGATAACAAAGGTTGTAAGTCATGAGTTCATTTATTAAATACAAGCTTTGAACAAACACCCCCAGGCAAGTTTGACAAGAAGTAACCTTCCTGGAATGTTTCAAAATACAGTTATGTTGATCAAATTTTATTTCAATCAACCTTTTTGTTGTTTTATTTTGTACTTTTTTTTTTTTTTTTTTTTTTGTCTAGGTTTTCCTGTGTAGCAGTCAGAGCATGTGCATTATTTCCTCACATGACACCAACAGTGCAGCATCAGCCTCTCTGGCTTGTAAAGGCACCCAGTAGACTTAGGCTCTGGGCAATGGCTGCTTAGCAACCAGCATCAAATAAAGTAATGAAGCTTTTGTAGACTGTGATACCAAATAGCAACTGGCACCTTCACCTGCACCATTAAAAAACCTTTAATGTTTGTTTTTACATATCCATTACAAACTATACTAAAAAAAAAAACAAAAAAACAAAAAACCCAACAACAACAAACCAAGATTGCTTGATAAAGCCTACTTAAATAATTTTCCAAGTTGAGTTATCACCCTCTTGATAAGCAATACCAGAGCTGATAAAGAGTCTTCATTTTCCTATCATACTCCAGCAAAGCCAACACATAAAACTGGGTATATCAGAAAGTCTGCTCTAATAGATTTAGAGCTGTTTCTGAGTTCCAGGTAACAAAACATCTCTTTAAGCTTCTAAGCGCATATACACACCATGGTGTATACCAAGATGATAATTTTTTAGTCTCATTTTTGGGATGTTCTTAAATTACTTCAAGGAAAGAAAAAAAGGCACAGAGGACACTTGGTTTCCTTACCAACAGTGGCCTTAAGCTATACTCTTGCTTTGTGATGAGTTTAAAGATACTCAGCAGCATTAATGGTGCCGTAGCCATTCATAAAAAGTTTCAGGAAAAAAAAAAAGCTTGCCAGGAAAGGCTTACAATCTGAAGACCACAGAAGTAGAATACAGACACAGATACAAGAGGCAGCATAGAGGTTGTTAACTAGAAAGCTGCTGGGAACAGCTGCCTTCTGAGGTTTTGTGCCTATTTTCCCTCCAATTTCCTCCTATAAAACTCTGGTGTTTTCCCCCACTTTAAAAAAAAAAAAGAAACATCCCATTAGATTGGGTTTGGAAGATAATTTTAAGTAGACAGAAGCTATTTATACACAGTTCATTCTCAGAAAAGTAAAGGAGGATAATAAATATGAAATGAAGCTCATTTTAAGAAAATAAACAAATCCTGGTAACCCAAGCCTTAAAGGCCCAGGTGCACATTGAATTAGTATCTTACATTCCGGCATTTCTAAGAGTCCTAGACTCCTTTTTCATTTATAAGCACAGCAATAGGCAACATCTACTTTATACCTAGTGTGGGATGCCCTCTGATGTGAGGTTTTCCAAGTGATGCCATCAAAAGCACATTAAGGACTGCTTATAGCAATTCGTGCTAGGATATCCTAAAACTACCATCTTACTTGAAAGAGGCCATGGTTAAAGATGAAAGTGCCCCTGTTTCTAGATCCTTTCACTTCCCTTGTCACTTACGATATCTTTAGGCTTACAGGGATAGCCACATAATCCAAAGGAGAATGTGCCTCACTTAGCAGTTGGTAAGCTGTGCAACTGAGTAGGGAGTGCAAGCTCAACTTGCAAAAGTGGGGCCCATCCGCCTACTAACTCCAGGGGGCCATGTGGATATTTATAACAGCTGTGGACAAGGTTGTGCTCAAATTCCTACTTTATTAATTGATGACCTAAGGCTGAGTTAGACGCAGCTCTTGGAAGTTAGGTCACAAGCCCAAACAAACATTAACTATATACATGTTATAGTCTCAGAATTTTGTCTAGAGTGTGTCAGTAAACATGGCCACACAATGCATACATCTTACCATGGAAGAGACGATATAAAGTTGTACTCAGTTTACACTAGACCAATATAAAAATGCACATGGTGTCTATATATACTGAAATATATTGTTGATAACAGTGTCTCAAAATGACATCTTTCATAGTTACAATATTTGTTCCCTAACTTTTCCACTCAAGCCTAGTCCTTGTGGCAACAGATTTCCATAAGATAAAGAGGGCCAAACAGCCTTCTTTTTTCTTTCACCTCAGAATTTTCTGAATTATCAAATATTCACGTTTGTCCTACCAATCCTAAAAATATTATGAAGCTAAGTTTTTTGTGGTGATGACAGCCCTAGGGGAGAATGTTTGTCCTCCACTGGATCTCTGAGTGATGAGATAATGCAAAATTAAATACTACCAACAGAAACTACATTAAGATTCCTTTTTGAAAATCTCATCTATTCTATTCAAAAGCCCAAACAAATCAAGGTATCTGCTTTTGTGTGAAAGGTTATTCTGTAATATAGCAGAACTGTAACAAGAAAAGGGCCGACATCCAGGTCATGAAGACCAGTAAATACCTCGATGACACAGGACTTTCTGATGGTGTTTGCTGTCACCAAAATATGTGACATCATATACTTAAAAGCTGGGCTCACCTAAGTATTTGATCAGTTCTTGACAGAGCAACAGTAAGGTGGCAGGAAGGTTTAATAGTTGAAGTTAATATAACTTAAGGAAGGAAAAGAATGAAGAGTAGGAAGAGAGAACAAAGGGTACAAATGAGTGGTCATTTCTAAACTTGGTGCTGCTCTAATCAGCATAATTTCCTGCAAGCCAGGAGAGGATTGTAAAATTCTTAGGAATAAATCTAAATTGTCATAATTTCAGCAAGAGCAGTTCTCTAGTTAAAAAAGAAAGAAAGAGAGAAAGAAAGAAAGAAAGAAAGGAATGGAACCAAAAAGAGAGAAACCACAAACAATTGCTTATCTACATTCTGGGGTTGGTTGTTTTTGGTTTGTTTAGTTCACAGTATTTATTCAAGTTGCTCCTTTTGTTGTTGTTTCCTCTCTGCAAGCCACCGTTGGATTTTTTCTTTTAGTTCTGTGTTTGGCCGGATCTGGTCCATGGTGAGGGGACTACGGTTAAAGGGATCGGTTTGGTCACTGGGACAGAGAGAGAGAAAGGGAAAGTGGTTATTTCTGTAAGTTCGAACCGCCAAAGCCCAAGCTAGAAAAGCGGGTCCATCTCCCTCTGAGAATGAAGCCAGACGTGCTGTAAGTCTGAGTCAGGTGCTGCCTTGAGGTTAGAAAGAAGGAGACGAGAGAAAGAGTGATTCAGGAGGTTCCTAGGTTCTGCAGATTATTTCGCTACTTTGTCTCTCTGTTCCTTAACAAACTTGATTTTCACATTGCTACTCAGATCATACTTGGTTGGACTGCAGAGAGCCTGCACACTCACGTCAGCGTACAGAGCTGCTGGTAGTGTTACTGACAGTCTCTCGAACAATCTAAGGCGTTAGGGGATAAAGCTTTGGAGAATGACACCTGATTCAGTCAGCTGACTGCTGCACAAATAAACGCAGATTATGGCTTCCTGGCAGGTAAGGGGTGTGTTTACAGTATACTTCAAGAGCTGATTCTATCTTCTATCTGTATCCTGAGGCCACAATAAAATATAAATTCTCACTGACATTTTGGAAAAGAGAGACTGCCTACTACAGCATTATGTGTGTAGTGAATGCTTAATACCAAATATCACAAAGTAGAAAATTCCCTTTTGCAATGTTTAAAAAATTGTTCCTTAAATTTGGGTCAACTTATAGAACTTCATTTTAAATAGGAAGAGTTTCTCAGTATCCATGTCAACCTAATGAAGCAGGCCCCAGCTGGACTCGTTGGCCACCGTGGCTGAGTGAGAGAGCAGCAGAAGCTGGCTTAACCTATGCATGATGGCTACAGCGTACACCGGACTTAAACAAAACAAACTTCTCATATTTTTACACCTTAAACATAATTAAAACAAGTTCAAGTCTTCAGGTTGCCATAATTTATAACATCTGATAGAAATGATTTCTTCAAGGAAGGAGCAGGTAAGGGGTTAGGGCCACCATTTCTCAACAGTGTCTTGTTTTGGATGTTTAAATCCTTAACAGTCAACTGATATACCTCTCCCGAAATGCCTCCCTAACTCATTTATAAATCAACAATATGAATCACATCCTGGGTGTATTAGGAACTGGGGAAAAAGGAGAGCAAACACACACGTCTATAGTCTTGAGGCTGCTCTTTGGGGCTTGCATACCTGAGCAAATGTCTGGCAATGGTGGATCTATCCACAGTGACTCTGGAGGATGGCAGCACCACAGGGTCAGACATGAGTGTGCTCATGATAGGATCCAGGAACTCATCACAGGCATCTGCGTAGGTCTCCTCCTCCTGTTGTTGGAGGTCAGCTAGAGACTAAGCACAAACAACTGGTCGTTAAGGTGAATTCACAGAACAGCTGAATTCCAAATACTCAGTGACTATAACCTTAAAAGGTCATTGAGGACCCTTTAGAGTAACAATGGCAATTATCAGCCTTTTTTTAAAAAAAGATTTTATTTATTTGACAGAAAGAGACACAGTGAGAGAGGGAACATAAGCAGGGGGAGTGGGAGAAGCAGGCATCCCCCTGAGCAGGGAGCCCGAAGAGGGGCTCGATCCCAGGACCCTGGGATCATGACCTGAGCTGCGGGAAGCTGCTTAATGACTGAGCCACCCAGGTGCCTGGATTCTCAGCTTTATTTTCTAAAGAGGCCAAGGACGTTATAAAAGGAAGCTGAACATTCAACCCCAACTCCCCAACCTCAGTGTGGCTCAGCGGCTGGCAGTCATGACCAGAAATGGGTTAAAGTGTTAACAAAGAAACATATCACACACAAGATCCTCCTGACAGCAGTCCTACTGTAAATGTCATCATTGCAAAGGGGTAAGAGAGTTATTTGCAGAGTCACTCATGCAGTCAGTGTATGAAAAGCAGCTTTTGGTTTTAGGTACAAACAGGTATGGGAGGAGTTTAAAAGTAGCTTCAACATTTTGATCCCTTCATGACTCTAGTTCCTCAGGGACCCATCTGGCTAAGCTCTAGGCAAGATGGAGCTCAACTCAATAAAAAGTAGTTCAGTGAAGGGAACATGCATGTTAACATGCCTGCCTCTCTCTGCCTACTTGTGATCTCTGTCAAGTAAATAAACAAAATCTTAAAAAAAAAAAGAAAATCTATACAAATCAAAAGAGTAAAAACAACTGATCTTGAATTCTATCTGAAAAAGTTCTGCATTAACAATATAGATTTTCAAGTCTATTGGTAACACTGTGCAGAAAAGTTTTCATAGAAACAGTCTACAAAAGGCTGTATATTCTTCTCTCCTAATAGAAGCTTCTTAAATCATTTTCTGTTCTTCCCTTTCACGTTGAAAAGAGAATTAAGAATATGGCAGTGATGATACGATGATAGGATACGGTGATGGATGGAATTAATTACTGTCTTGTAAACCTGAAACTAACACTGTATGTGAACTAACTGGAATTCATTTTTTTTAAAGGTTTTATTTATTTATTTATTTGACAGAGAGCGAGAGATCACAAGTAGGCAGAGAGGCAGGCAGAGAGAGGGGAAGCAAGCTCCCTGCTGAGCAGAGAGCCCGATGCAGGCCTCGATCCCAGGACCCTGGGATCATGACCTGAGCCCCAAGGCAGAGGCTTAAACCACTGAGCCACCCAGGCTCCCAACTAAGTGGAATTCAAATAAAAACTTTAAAAAAAACCCCAAAACCCAAATAAGGCAGTTCTAGTTATTCACTGAGCAGGAAGAATCATCTGTTTATATTTTCTCAAGGCAATACCCGCCCCCCTTTTTAAAAATTTATTTATTTATTTGACAGATCACAAGTGGGCAGAGAGGCAGGCAGAGAGAGAGAAGCAGGAAGCAGGCTCCCATTGAGCGGAGAGCTGGATGTGGGGCTCAATCCCAGGACTTTGGGATCACGACCTGAGCCGAAGGCAGAGGCTTTAACCCACTGAGCCACCCAGGCGCCCCAAAGCAATACCCTTTTTACCCCTTGAAATAGGGTAACCAGCAGAACAGTTGAGTGAACACAGTGATTTCTACTGAATAAGTTAATAAACAAATCCTCCTTGCCTTACCTTGATTCTCTCTGCTAAGTTGCTGAAAGCCACAATCATATTCCCGGGCTTATTTATTTTCTTGAGGACTCGGACTGTCTGTGCAAAGAGAGTTGGGGAATAGGAACGTCCATCCTTGGGCACCGTAGCACAGAAGTTCTCCTCATCCCTGGAAGGTCAGCATCAGAAAGAAACTGAGCATCAGAGGAAAGGTCCTGAGGAACAAGGTTCCCCCCATCACTTACATGCCATCAATGTTCTTTTGATATAGAAAGATTTCTTCTAATTTTTAGGAAGGAAGTCTATCAAGTATTCTGTAACCTTAAAAAGAATACTGCTTTTCTAAACACTGGTTACAAGTAGTAAAGTTTACCTTGCACAGATATAGGCAGAATGCTGAAAATTTTAAACAGTGTCCCAGAGGTCAGACAAAATTTCATGATTAAAACTATGTAAAATTCTTTCATCAACCAACTAGAAATGAACCATTTCTTTTCTATTTCCACATAATTACCAGTCATTCCATTATCCAAACCCCAAATTAAAACATCAGCATTCCCTCTGGCTTGCCCAATTAAATCTCAGGTACCCAAGATTTAAGTAGATTGTGCAGATATCGGATACGAGCTGCTGGGGTTTGAAGTCAAATTCACTGAAGTCCTTGACTTTTAAGGCCCCCATCTTGGGGCCAACCAGGTGCTGCAGGAAGTAGTTCAGCATGGAGATGATGCGCTCAGCCAGGAAAGGATGCACAAAAAGTGATTTGATCTCTAGAAAAAAAGGCAGTCTGTGAAAGCTCAACCTATAAGCCATCTTTTACTTATTATGTCTTAATGTTTCACTTGGAGACCTCTGGGGAATATTTTAAAAATTATATGAGTAATACATTTTCATTGTAGGCATGTCACAAAACATTGGTGAGCAAAAACAAATTATCAAACTACCACCCAGAAATAAACAGTTAACATTTTCAAATACATCCTTCTAGCTTTTCCATATTTACAAACATACATATTTTTATTTATTTATTTATTTTTTTTTAAGGATTTTATTTATTTATTTGACAGACAGAGATCACAAGTAGGCAGAGAGGCAGGCAGAGAGAAAGGAGGAAGCAGGCTCCCCGCGGAGCAGAGAGCCCGATGTGGGGCTCGATCCCAGGACCCTGGGATCATGACCCAAGCTGAAGGCAGAGGCTTTAACCCACTGAGCCACCCAGGCGCCCCCAAACATACATATTTTTAAAACAAAATGATGATCACATGTATATATTCTGTAACTTACTTTTTCATTAACCATATCATAAATATCTCACCATTTTGGTAAATATACGTCCCTGTGTGACAACATGACACGATAGCCAGTGGCTGGCCTGACGTGTCTATTTAAGTTAATTTCAAAATTCAGTTCCGTAGGCACGCTGACCTCACATCTCAAGTGTTCAATAGCCACACATGGCTAGTTTCTACAGTATGAGTCCAGATTTATAAGCTTTTCCATAAGACAAAGTTCTGTAGGGTAGCAATGATTTGTACTTTTTAAAAAGAATTTTCCTCTTCTTCCTCCTCGATTTGCATTCTTTTAAATGGCCACACAATTTCCAAATATGTGTTACTTATCTTTATTGCCAGACATTATTTTTACTGCTAGACATTCTATTATAAACATCTCATATCTATTTACACAAGAAAGATTTTATTTTTTTTTAAATTTGTTTTTTGAAGATTTTATTTATTTATTTGACAGAGATCACAAGTAGGCAGAGAGGCAGGCAGAGAGAGAGGAGGAAGCAGGCTCCCTGCTGAGCAGAGAGCCCGATGAAGGGCTTGATCCCAGGACCCTGGGATCATGACCTGAGCCGAAGGCAGCGGCTTAACCCACTGAGCCACCCAGACGCCCCGAAAGATTTTATTTTTGAGGAAACTCCATACCCAGCGTGGGGCTCACATTAACAACCCTGGGACCAAGAATCATATGCTCCACTGAATGAACCAGCCAGATGCCCCACCATTTCACTTATTAACTTCACTATATACATATTTTGTAGACTTATTACTTCCTTACAATGATTTTGTAAGGAATTGCTAGGGCACAGGACATAAATTCCAAAAATTAAAAAAAAAATACATTAACATATGCCTTGTGTTGGTAAGTTAGTTTTAGTTTTAGTCAGTCTATTGACTCCACTACTGACGAGAGTTTAGCTTGAATTTCCTGTCCTTCTCTTCCAAATAGAAATCCCAGTATCTAATCAAATCTTTGGTTAAATAATTTAGTTTATGTCATGAAGACTGTAAAAATAGCACTCACAGCAGAGCCATATAGTATCCTAATGATTACATATATAAAATAATATATATACTAAAAAAAAGGGTTTATCTATTTGAGAGACACAGAAAGAGCAGGTGTGCGAGTGGGGGGAGGGGCAGCGGCAGAGACTCTTAAAGCCGACTCCCCACTGAGCACTGAACCCAATGCGGGGCTCGATCCCACAATCCTGAGATCATGACCTGAGCTGAAACCAAGAGTTGGACGCTCAACCGAATGAGCCACTCAGGCACCCTGGTAATATATATACTTTTTAATGTAACTTTGTAAAAATCTGTTTGCTTATTTTCAGAGTACCAATCACTAAATCTTTCTAACCTCTCCACCAGAAATGTAAAACTCTCGAGAGAATTTCTTTTTTTTTAAAGATTTTGTTTATGGGACACCTGGGTGGGTCAGTCAGTTAAGCCGCTGCCTTCAGCTCAGGTCATGAGCCTGGGATCGAGTCCTGCATCGGGCTCTTTGCTCAGTGGGGAGCCTACTTCTCCCACTCCCTCTCTGCCACTCTGCCTGTGTTCTTTCTCTCTGTCAAATAAATAAATAAAATCTTAAAAAAAAAAAAGATTTTTTTATTTGATACAGAGAGACACAGAGGGAGAGGGAACACAAGCAGGGGGAGTGGGAGAGGGAGAAGCAGGCTTCCCACAGAGCAGGGAGCCCGACGCGGGGCTCTGTCCCAGGACCCGGGAATCATGACCTGAGCCAAAGGCAGACGCCCAACGACTGAGCCACCCAGGCGCCCCTCGATAAGATCATTTCTAGCAGTTCCGTACTTTTTGGAAATGCTCCTTCTGGAAGCTCCCATCTGTCACTCCAATCTGGACTCCTTGCTCTATCAGCCTGTTGCATGGTGGTCATACAAGCTCCTTTTACCACCATCCTGGACACTTTGTCTCCTATGGGATTCCACCTTCCTCCTCTGGATTTACTCTCTCACTTTGATGGAATATATCTTTTTTTTTTTTTTTTTAAAGATTTTATTTATTTATTTGACAAACAGAGATCACAAGTAGGCAGAGAGGCAGGCACAGACAGAGAGGAGGAAGCAGGTTCTCCGCGGAGCAGAGAGCCCGATGTGGGGCTCGATCCCAGGACCCTGGGATCATGACCTGAGCCGAAAGCAGAGGCTTTAACCCACTGAGCCACCCTGGCGCCCCTGGTTTATATCTTTTTTAACTTCTCAAGGAACGGTACACTGGAAGTAAATCTGATGCCTTCATCCATGAAAATGTCCTCATGTTCACCTTCAAACAGAAATGACAGTGAGGCTGGTTATGGCATTCTGGGCTGAAAAACTATTTTCCATGAGGAGTGTGCTCCAGCTTCCAATGTCACTGTTGGGAAAATCAAAGACATTTATACTTAAAACACTGGACATCAGCTGACTTTTCTCTGGGACATTTTAGGGTCTTCTCTTTACCTTGATTTCCTGAAATGTCACAAAGTCACCTCAGAGTGAGAGTTTAAAAGGTCCTTGTGCCAGGCACATTGTGGCACTTTCAAGTTAGAGGCTTTTAGTCTTTGAGAATTTTTGGTATTGTTTCTTTGATAATTTCCTCCACACCATTTTCTCTTTTGAGACTTTCTGGATTGATCCTTTGTTTTCTTATCCTTTCCATTTTAATCTCCATCACTTTTTCTTTCTTTCATGGAAGAGCTCCTTCATGTGATCTTCTAACCCTAATACTGATAGGTAAAAATTACTTAAATTGTATTTTCAGTATCCAAGATCTCTTTCTTGTTCTTTGAATAGTACCTTTTATTGCCTCTTTGTTCTTGTTTTATGGATGCTAGATCTTCTCCTATTCCTCTGAGATTATAAACATCTCTTAAAAATGTTTTCATCCAGGGATCCCTTGGTGGCTCAGTCAGTTAAGCCACTGCCTTCGGCTCAGGTCACGATCCCAGGGTCCTGGGATCAAGGCCACACTGGGCTCCTTGCTCAGCAGGGAGCCTGCTTCCTCCTTCTCTGCCTGCCACTCTGCCTGCCTGTGTGTGCTCTCTCTCTCTGACAAATAAGTAAGTAAATAAAATCTTAAAAATAACTTTTTTTTTCATCCAATATCTGTGTTTCGTGTTGGAGGATTTCCTCAAATGTCTGGCGATTCTTGGTTATCATTTCATATGTAATCAATAAAAAATTATTAACAAAATATTTTACTTCTTAAAAAAAATACTAAGTCTTGGGGCACCTGGGTGGCTAAGTGGGTTAGGCCTCTGCCTTTGGCTTGGGTCATGATTTCAGGGTCCTGGGATCGAGCCCTGCGTCGAGTTCTCTGCTCAGCGGGGAGCCTATTTCCCTCTCTCTCTCTGCCTACTTGTGGTATCTCTCTCCATCAAATAAATAAATAAAATCTTTAAGGTCGTGATCTTGGGGTCCTGGGATCGAGCCCTGCATCAGGCTCTCTGCTCAGCGGGGAGCCTGCTTCCCCCTCTCTCTCTCTGCCTGCCTCTCTGCCTACTTGTGATCTCTGTCAAATAAATAAATAAAATCTTTAAAAAAAAAATGCCTAATAACCACATGTGGCAAGTGGCTACCGAACTGGATACTGTAGCTTGAGAGGGAGTACAGGTAAGTGTCTTTGATCTACCACATTTAACCAGAGTTCAAGAATGTTTTTCAGGTTAATATACACATACGCACATACTCTCTCCCCCAGATATATTTATATGGCTAACTTGTTCTCAAGAAAAATTACACCAACTTATGTTTTCTGGCAAGCTGTGTGAGGGTGAATGTTTCTCATTTCAATAGGCATCTTCTTTTTTATTTTAAGTAGGCTCTGTGTCCAGTGTGGAGCCCAATGCATAGTCTAATGTGGGCTTGAACTCATGACCCTGAGATCAAGACCTGAGCTGTGTGATCAAGAGTTGGATGCCTGACTGAGCCACCTGGGCGCCCCGGGCATCATCCTTCTTGAAGCTTCTCTAGTGGTTCATTTCCCTCTCAGATTGTGTAGAATACTATTGCCAGAGTCTGAATTCTGTTTCAGCTGGGCTGATCCCTCAAATGAAGCAGATCTTGACCACTGGATTTTTTGGGAACACAGTGCTTTGTGTCCTTACCTGATGTCAGAAAGGCAAGGGTACCAATTGTTTCATTGGACATGATGTTATGGAAACGTGCCAGCTGTCCAAACATCTGTAGGCCGGCCTCCTTCTCTCGGCGGGCTTCTGGAGTCAGACTATCCCATTCACCTCGGTCTTTCTCAATCTGTTGAATCTTTATCTTGCTCAAATACTACAGAAACCAGAGGTGAAATGTATCAGAGAAGAAAGTACAGTTGAAGAGAAGATGATATTTCAGTGGTTATATTAATTTAATTTTTAGAATTTATTTATTTGAAAGAGCGTGAGAACAGGTGGAGGGACAAAAGCAGAGGGAGAGAGATCTCAAGTAGATTCTCTGTTGAATGCAGAGTGTGACGTGGGGCTCTACCCCACCACCCAAGACAAAATTAAGAGTTGGATGCTCAGGTCGCCTGGGTGGCTCAGTGGGCTAAGCCTCTGCCTTTGGCTCGGGTCATGATCTCAGAGTCCTGGGACTGAGCCCCGAACTGGGCTTTCTGCTCAGCAGGGAGCCTGCTTCCCTGCCTCCTTGCCTGCCTCTCTGCCTACTTGTGATCTTTGTCTGTCAAATAAATAAATAAAATCTTTAAATTTAGAGTTGGATGCTCAACCAACTAAGCCACCCAGGTGCCCCTTAAGCCGTTCTATTTATTTTTATCTTTGATTTTTAAAAAAAGATTTTTATTTATTTATTTATTTGACAGACAGAGATCACAAGTAGGCAGAGATGCAGAGAGAGAGAGAGGAGGAAGCAGGCTCCCTGCTGAGCAGAGAGCCCAATGCGGGGCTCGATCCCAGGACTCGGAGATCACGACCTGGGCTGAAGGCAGAGGCTTTAACCCACTGAGCCACCCAGGTGCCCCAGCCGTTCTATTTAAAAATCTAGTTTGTTTTTATTTTAATTAAAAAAAAAAAGATGTTATTTATTTATTTGTCAGAGAGAGAGTGAGTAAGTGAGCAAGCATGCACAAACAGGGGGAATGGCAGGCAGAGGGGGAGGCAAGCTCCCTGCTGAGCAAGGAGTCCGATGTGGGACTCCATCCTAGGACCCTGGGATGATGACTTGAGCCAAAGGCAGATACTTAACCAACTGAGCCACCCAGGCATCCCTAAAATGTAGTTTAGTAACCAGGAAAACTGGGGACTATGTAAGAAATGTGAGCCTTTATTTCTCAGCATAGGGCTGAAGTTCCATATGGATTTGTTTTACTCATTTGTTCCATGTGAGTATTATGGTCTCTGAAATAGAAAGGAGGATAAATAGTATCGTGTCTGAAATCCAGGCAAAAATAAACAGGCTGAAATGAAAAAAAGGGACAACTCCTTCTTAA
The DNA here is from genome assembly GCF_902655055.1 of Lutra lutra. Classification (NCBI taxonomy): domain Eukaryota; kingdom Metazoa; phylum Chordata; class Mammalia; order Carnivora; family Mustelidae; genus Lutra; species Lutra lutra. Next base: position 14,541,923 of record NC_062287.1, on the reverse strand, counting down.
AAAATGAAAAACAACAAAAACAACAAAAAACAACCCCAAAACCTCTAAAAGTCCCAACAAAACCAAACCCCAAACTGCCTCTCAAAAAACAAAGCTCTATCAAATATGCAAGATGTCTGGAAGGAGAAGCATAAATATTAAAAACTGTCTACTTCTCATCATTCTTGCAGTCCTATGACAATGCCATCTGGTGTCATTCTTTGTATCACAGAGCTCTTGCTCAGAAGGGTCTATTCATTACAGGACTTGCTTGTGTTTTCTATGAAGGCCTACCTAATATCTAAAATCAAGAAGTATGGGACTATGAAAAAAGCAGGAACTCTCCTCACAGATTAAATACAAGTTGCTGGGGCGCCTGGGTGGCTCAGCCGTTAAGCATCTGCCTTTGGCTCAGGTCATGATCCCAGGTTCCTGAGATCGAGCCCCACATTGGGCTCCCTGCTCAGCGGGAAGCCTGCTTCTCCCTCTCCCACTGCCCCCTGCCTCCCTGTGTCTCTCTCTGTCAAATAATAAATAAATCTTTATAAATAAATAAATAAATGTATGTACGTACGTATGTATGTATGTATGTTACTGGGGGACTGCAAATCAATATGAGGAGCTTGTGGCTGTCCCACAGGCCACCTGCATGGTTTACCTGCCTCATGTCCCTTTGGGCCACTGCCTTAGCTTTCTTACACCTGTCACCGATAAGGGAACTTTTTTTCCTTAAGATTTAATTTTTTATTTTTTTAAAGATTTTATTTATTTATTTGACAAAGAGAGAGAAAGCACAAGTAAGCAGAGCAGCAGGTAGAGAGAGGGGGAAGGAGGCTCCCCACTGAGCAGAGAGCCCCATCCGGAGCTCGATCCCAGGATCCTGGGATCATGACCTGAGCCGAAGGCTGAGGCTTAACCCACTCACCCACCCAGGTGCCCCTTTCTTAAGATTTTTTATTTATTTATTTGACAAGAGAGAGAGAGAGCGAGAGCACAGCTGGGGGAGCAGTAGTCAGAGGGAGAAGGAGAAGCAGGCTTGCCGAGCAGGGAGTCTGATGCATGGCTTGACCCCAGGACCCTGGGATCATGACCTGAGCCAAAGGTAGACGCTTAACCAACTGAGCCACCCAGGCACCCCAGGGAAGTTTTTTTTTTTTTTTTTTTAAAGATTTTATTTATTTATTTGGCAGAGAGACACAGTTAGAGAGGGAACACAAGCAAGGGGGAGTGGAAGAGGGAGAAGCAGGCTTCCCACGGAGCAGAGAGCCCGATCTGGGGCTTGATGCAAGGACCCTGGGATCATGACCTGAGCTGAAGGCAGACGCTTAACAACTGAGCCACCCAGGCGCCCCCTCGGGGAGTTTTTAATATGAGCAAGAAGCAGCTCCATGAGGGACGAGTAAGGGTATGATGCACTGAAGCTGATGACAGGCACTCAGGTGAAGACTTTGGGAAACACACATTTCAAATGTAAAGATCTGAAAGCCTACGGATAGGTGAAGAGTACTGGTGACCTGCAGTGTTTATATGAAAAAATAACCAAAACCAGAGATTTTTTTTTCAAGTAGTGGCACAAAAATCGGAATCTTTCAGGAAGGGGATAAGAATCATTGCCTTAGTGAGTCACTGTTACTCATGGGTTGGGATGGAAAATGGTTGAAAGTCATTGACCAAACGCGAGGTCTTAGGATTTCCTTCTGTGCTGCTAGCACGATTAATCATGCCGGTTTACCTTAGTTTTAGCTTTCTTTTCCACTTTTTTGCCAAAATATCACCCTCGTTTATGAGCCTTCAATGACCCTTGATACTGGGTCTCTAATGGAATAATATCAAACTCTGTAATGGCAAGGTTCATGGTACATTACTTCTCATAAATTTTTGGTGTCCAAACTGGTACTATGGGCATAAAGATTGGTCTATTCTAACTTTTTTTTTTTTTTAAGATTTTGTTTATTTGAGAGACTGAGAGAGCACAACTGGAATGGCAAGGGTCAGAGGGATAAGCAAGCTCCCCACTGAGCAGGGAGCCTGATGTAGGACTCGATCCCAGGACCCTGAGATTGTGACCTGAGGTGAAGTCTGACTGAGCCACGGTGTCCCAAGACTGCTCTATTCTAATTTGAAGGTAAAAAGTATGTATTTATTATTTGATAAGGGCAGTTAAATCTGTTCTAAAGAATTTTTATTTAAATATTTTATTTATTTGTTTGTCAGAGAGAGCGAGCGAGCACAAGCAGAGGGAGTGGCAGGTAGAGGGAGAAGCTGGCTCCTCACTGAGCAGGGAGCCCAATCCAGGACTCAATCCCAGGACCCTGGGTCATGACCCGAGAGGAAGGCAGACGCTTAACCAACTAAACCACCCATGGATCCCTAAAATTTTTTAATTTACTTATTCTTACCTGTATGGCTTCATCCAGGAGGAAGATGGCATCGTTCATCAGCAGGTTAAGAAAGCGGAGGAAAAGCGGGGGATTCATGGCTTCTAAATTCTTAGAGGCATAGTCAGCCAAATCCTGTTAAGTCCCAGCCCAAGACAAAACCATTTTAGTACAAACCACAACTCACTGGGGCTTATCTGAAGTAAAACTCAGAGAACTCAGCTTTGACTTCACCAAAAACTCTCTCACCTTAATGCTCTCTCGATAGGTATCTGTTCCCCACATGTACCTTAGGATGGGATACATGGGACGTCGGTAATTAAACTTCTGTTCAAATTGATGGGGGTCTCCTGGAATAGGGTAAGAGCAAAAACCCAGAAAAAGTGGTGCTACTAGAGAAAGATAAGAGTTTATGCCTGGGAAGCCATTTTCTTTTATTCTGAATGTATCAAGACTACTGGTAAAATCTGCCCTGGGAGTTTACAAAGGCCCAGAATGACAGCCAAATGTTTACTTATTTCCTTACTGACAGAATAAGAGGGAGACAGACAGGGGCGCCTGGGTGGCTCAGTCAGTTAGGCATCTGCCTGCAGCTCAGGTCGTGGTCTCGGGGTTCTGGGATCGAGCCCCGCATCGGGCTTTCCGCTCAGCAGGGAGCCTGCTTCTCCCTCTCCCTCCGCCTCCTCCCCACAGCTTGTGCTCTCTCGCAAATAAATAAATAAATAAATTAAAAAAAAAAAAAAGAGGGAGACAGACATAAAAGATGCCACATGCAGAAAAGGACAAGGACCAAGTTGTCCACTAAAAGCCAGGGGAAACAAATGCTTCCATATCCAAATGTAAAGTCTTATCAGACTCTGAATGAGGCCTCCAAACTGACCATTGTGGCAATGACAGCCATGTGCTGAACAGGATATTGAGTAACCTCCACGTGTCTAATGCATAGACAGCATTCCAGCTGCAAGATGAACTGGCTCTTAGTTACTCTGAAAAATCAGGTCAGGTGCTAAAAACCTGAGGCTTATACTGTTTTGACCAATCAAAGGAACTGCTCCATCTTTGTAGCTTGGGTCATACAATGAAAGTAGAATATGGGATTTGGAATCAGAATATATAGGTTTTCCCTTTGGCTCCACTTATTCAAGTCTCTTAATATTTTTTAACTTCTACTTGCTCAGAAATAAACCAGGAATTAGAATCGCATGTAAAGGGTTGAAATGGTCATATAATGAGATAACTGCAGTGATTCACTGTGTGACTGTATATCTATTAGGAAGATTTACATGAACTATCTCATTAGTTGTCACTTCACCTTTATAGATGAGGACACTAAGGCTCAGAGGTGAGCAAGTGACAAAACCAAGACTCAAATAGGAAAGACACTCAGAACAATGTTATATATCTCTTTAAATGTTAATTGTATTTATCACCGGATGGTAGGACAACTTTTATTTTTTTAATTTAGAACATGTCTTTTAAAAGGGGTCTTGTATAAGTGCCTAACATATATTATTTACTGGTTGAGATGGGGTACAGTTTACTTTTGATCTCAGGGTGGTGAGTTTGAGCCCCATGTTGGAGACAGAGTTTACTTAAAAAAAAAAAAAAAAAAAAAAGATAGGGCGCCTGAGTGGCTCAGTGGGTTAAGCCTCTGCCTTTGACTCAGGTCATGATCTCAGGGTCCTGGGATTGAGCCCCACATCAGGCTCTCTGCTCAGTGGGGAGCCTGCTTCCCTCTCCCCGTCTGCCTGCCTGCCTACTTGTGATCTTTCTCTCTGTCAAATAAATAAATAAAATCTTAAAAAAAAAAAAAAAAGAAAGAAAGAAAGAAAAAAGAACTGTCCCACTATTCAGCAATTTTGAGGCAGATAAAAATAAGTACTTGGGGTCGGGGTGACTAGGTGAGTCAGCTGGTTATGACCTTAGGGTGACTGAGCTCTGCACTGGGCTCCACACTGGTATGGCGCCTGCTTAAGGTTCACCCTCTACCTCTTCCCTGCCCCTCCCCAACCCCCACTAAAAAAAGAAAAAAGACATAGGTTGTAACTGAACAGGGTACTTTGCTGGAACATAATTAAATCAAGCATGTAATAAAATTGGTAAGAGTATGTGGGTCTTTTTTTTTAGATTTATTATTTTTTATTTATTTATTTTATTATTTTTTTTTTAAAGATTTTATTTATTTATTTGAGAGAGAGACAGTGAGAGAGAGCATGAGCGAGGAGAAGGTCAGAGAGAGAAGCGGACCCCCCGCGGAGCCGGGAGCCCGATGCGGGACTCGATCCCGGGACTCCAGGATCATGACCTGAGCCGAAGGCAGTCGTCCAACCAACTGAGCCACCCAGGCGTCCCAAGATTTATTATTTTTTTTAAATTAAAGATTCTTTTTATTGTCAGAGAGAGTGTGAGTGTATGCACACGCACAAGCAGAGGAAGTGGCAGGCAGAGGGAGAAACAGGCTCCCCACAGAGCAAGGAGCCTGATGTGGGACTCGATCCCAGGACCCCCATGATCACAACCTGAGCCGAAGGTAATCACTTAACTGACTGAGCCACCCAGGCATCCCCATAGATTTTATTTATCTATTTGAGAGAGAGAGAGAGAGAGAGAGAGAGAAAGAGAAGCAAGAGTTGAGGGAGGGACAGAAGGAGAAGGAGAAGCTGTTTCCCTGCTGAGTGGAGCCTGACATGGGCCTCCAACCCAGGACCCTGAGATCATAACCTGAGCCAAAGTCAACTGCTTACCAACTGATCCACCCCAGGGAACACCCCCACCCTTGTTTTTCTTTTTGAGGTGAGACAGAATCAACCTGATTCTACCACTTAGTTGTATGACACAGATAAATTATCTTTTCAAGCATTCATGTCCTTATATATGTACAACAGGGATGATGCAGTAAAACTTGCCAGATGATGACAAATTAATGAAACAATGTAAGAAAAGCACTTAGCATCAAGGCTGGCACATAGATATTCCATAACTGATGGCTGATGCTATTTTTCTGACATTAAATACTGATCAAGCTAGGAGACTCCATTAGGATCTGCTTTTCAGTTCTGGACTGCTTTACCTGTAAACTCAATGTCCACAAAGACCTTGATTAGAGCTTCTGCAAGGTGGGGTGCATAGGGAAAGTTGCAGAACACACGTTTCCGGTGGAACACACTGGTTACCAAGGGATTTGGCGTCTGGTCCAGGTGGGGCATCACTGCTTCCAATACCTCAGCCAGTTTGGCCCTTAGGTGAGGATTCTTCATTCTGCACAAAGGACAGAAAGCCAGTTGAGCAGGTAGAAAAGTTAACTCTCAAACTGATGACTATTTTCTCCACATGAGGAGCCAAAACACCCTCTACCACTGCTGGAAGAGGAAAGAGGGTTCTGTCATGTCCAGGCTGTCAGTTTCTGTGGGTAACGTAGGGTACAACATCATTCAACTTTTGAGATCACAGCCGGCCAAGTATGAGGATGAGTACTCAAGTTTCTCTATGTCTAGCCATTCTGTTTACTCTTCTATAATAATCTACTGTTTACTGCTTACATTCCCTGACAGTTTCATTGAGGAGAAACCTGCCTTTCTAAGCTTCCTGAGGGCCAGGGTCAGGCCGCAGTTCTTCTACATTACTGACGCTGGACAGCACGTGTGCCTAATAAATCCTGGTTGACTCATGACTTCTCACTGGGTTTGCTCAGCTCAGGGAAGGACTGGCTTCTACCTACTTCTCACTGACACAGCTCAGGGCATTGGCCATCATTCCATTTGCACACCCAGTTTCCTTTGGCCTGACACCAAAAACGCCAGGGAAGCAACTCTACAGGTCAGAGGGTATCTCTGAGAAAGGGGAGCAGAAGCTCTGAATGAGAAGATGAGATCTGAAAGCATTTACCTGTGTTTACTGCTCATGCAACTCAGAACGTTAAGGGTAAACTTTGTGACCATACAGAACTGGTGCACTGGTAAGGTTTTTGGCATTAAGGTAACTATTTTAACCGGCCACTTGCAGTGGAATTCCCACTGGCTCTCTTACAAGCACGTTCGGATTCTTTGTAGGCAAGTCCTTGGCTTGTTATGCCTCTCAAGACGGGGGATTTCCGGCTACCCGCGAGCACAGTCAGGTGATACATTAGTGTTAACCCCACTTCTGAAGGCAAGCCTTTATGATTAAGGCTTGTGTGTTCTTGGTTGAGAAGTTTTCTGAATGCTCTGCACCTCTAAGTGGTATCAGAGCCAAGCTTCCAACACCTCACCTTTCTATGCTTCCAGTGAAAATCGTAATAAAGTGAAGAACATGTTCTAGGGAGTCAGCAGATGTCTCCAAGATGTCATCGGCAAAGCGGCGGAGAAAAATGAGGAAATCGCCCAAGTTATCTGCAAAAAATTCTGAAAAAGAAAACATTTACTGCAATTAGTGAAACATCTGACTTTCTGTATTAAGCAATATTGAAATTCCTCCCTTTTGCTCTACCTAATGAAGGTTAAAAAGTCCCAAATGTCTTGTAGGTACTAAGAATGGAGACAAGTTCATAAATGCAGACTCTCCTTTAAAGGTAAGTCAATTTTTCAGGGCGCCTGGGGGGCTCAGTCATTATGTATCTGCCTTCAGCTCAGGTCATGATCCCAGGGTGCTGGGACTGAGTCCCGCATTGGGCTCCCTGCTCGGTGGGAGGCCTGCTTCTTCTCCCACTTCCCCTGCTTGTATTCCCGCTCTTGCTGTGTCTCTGTCAAATAAATAAAGTCTTTGGAAAAAAAAGGAAGGGTAAGTCAATTTTTATTTCTATCCAATTCAATATGAAAACAGTAGAGACGCAAAACACTGTTCACACACCAGTGCAACTTAAGAAGGTACACTGAAGGTACACCTGGGTGGCTCAGTGGTTAAAGCCTCTACCTTCGGCTAGGGTCATGATCTCAGGGTCTTGGGATCGAGTCCTACATTGGGATCTCTGCTCAGCAGGGAGCCTGCCTCCTCCTCCTCTCTCTCTCTGCCTGCCTCTCTGCCTACTTGTGATCTGTCTGTCAAAAAAAAAAAAAAGGTACACTGATAGACATTCATTTCACACTCAAGGTTAACTGTGCATTAAATAACCCTTTAGATTGGGGCACCTGGGTGGCTCAGTGGGTTAAAGCCTCTGCCTTCGGCTCAGGTCATGATCTCAGGATTCTGGGATCGAGCCCCACATCGGGCTTTCTGCTCCGCAAGCAGGGAGCCTGCTTCTCCATCTCTCTCTGCCTACTGATCTCTCTCTATCAAATGAATAAATAAAAAAAATCTTAAAAAAAAAATTAAATAACCCTTTAGATGGATAAAGAATCTTCAACAAAGATGAATACATTAGATGACTCTGGTCATCCATCTCCAGGATGGTCCTCCAACTGTCTTCACTTCCTGGTATTCATGTCCTTGTGTGTCCCTCCCTACACTCTCCCAGAGGATAGGAATATAGGAGCAATGGTATATTATTTCCATGGTGAGGTTATAAAGCCTCTAGCTTCCTTGCTCTCAAGGAAGCCAGCTGCCATACCATGAACAGTCCTAGGGAGAGATCTGTGTGACCTGGAAAAGAGGCCAGTAAACAAATGAGGTCTGCCAACAACCACATGACCTGGCTTGTAAGCAGATCCTCCAGTTCTGGTCAAGGCCTCAGATTCCTGTGGCCCTGACCGACAGCTCGGCCACAGCCGCACGAAGAGACCCAGAGGCAGAACCATGTGGCCAAGCCACTCCTGGACTCCTGACCCACAGAATACGTATAAGACGACATTTGTTTTAGGTGCTACGTTTTGGGATGATCTGTTATTTAGCAACAGATGATCAATACGGTGATCAAGAACATATAACCTGATTTTGATAGACGGCATCTGCCAACTCCTCACTGACAAACCTACATACACAATCTCCTTAACCATCAGGGGATCATAGTTTTTCTTCCCCTGAAGAAGAGCACAGGGAGAGTCGGACAGATAAATTTAGAAGACGGACAATGGAAACATGAATGCTAAAACTAACAGCTCTGAAAACCCTGGCTGCACTTAATCCTTTGAGGATTGTTTTCTGATACACACAGAAGTGGGGACACAAGGCCGAGGAAAAAGCTGTTGGTTCCCCCATCCTTTGACCAGTAGATACTATCTATAAATTTGAGTTATTTCTCCAAAAACAGTTGAATGATCATTAAGGATGGGTACTTTGACGGTTAAACTTCCAAAGTGACCCCGTGAAACTTAGCTAGTTATAAATAGGCAGTTCCCAAGGAAGAGCCCGCTTACCTGGCACATAAGCCAAAGAGCTGTAGCCATCTGGCAAAGGAAAAGTTAGCTCGACTGGCTGTGAGCCCTCATTGCCTATGGCCAGCTGGACGAGCAGAACAGCCATGGACACCTGCAAGTTGAGACAGTTCTGTAGCATCTGGGGCTCCGTCATGGCCGTCTTGGTAGAAAGGTAGATGGTCATCAGCCGTTCAAACTGCTCACGAAGGTTGTCAGCGGCAGGGCTAGAAGTTTGCTGAGCATCTCGCCAGGCAACCTGCAGCCGATGCAGGTTCTGGTTGATTTTTACCATCTGATCATGCAACCTGCCCCCAAGAAAGAAGAGACTGGGTCAGGAGGCTCATACAGGACAGCTGAGTACAGATCGTTCCAGAAACAAACCCTCATTTATTTATTCTAGTATCCTCTTTCACGATATAGGGAGCTGCGATTGTGGTGACACGGAAGGCACTCGCACAGCTTACTGACAGGACAGGGGCAGGGGTTATAGCTCTGGGAAAACGTCACCAAGTATTTGACATAAATGACACCAACTACAAATAGCAACCTTCAGATGAAAGCACCATCCAGAGACCAGTAGCTTTCTTGAGGAGGGTGTAGACTGGGCTGTTACCATGTAAAATAAATAACGATTAGACAAAGTACAAAGACAGCCCAGCAGGATAGTCTGACACTGCACAGTTGCAATGATTGTACTTGGGTATATTGTATGGACAGTTTTTCTACGGTTAGTTGAGAACAAAAGCTCGAGAAGAAGGACTCTAAGTTAGTAACGACCACATATAAACTGGTAGCCACCTGGGATGCAAACCTAAGAAACAGCTTCCAGTCCTTTGTTGTTCAATATAAAATTACATTATTCTTTACAAAGGGTCAGCCAAATGTTTCTCTAATGAAAGGAAGCCCCATAATTCAATGTTACAGATAGTTGTCTCTATGGATACTGTCCAAAGTCACCTTCTTTGGCCCTGTAGACAATGTCTACGGTTAGCAAGCCAATATGGGGAGTCTAGATGACACTCATTTCTACATCTGAATGTCGGTGGCTGAGCAGGTTAAACATATGCTGCGTTACCTATTGTGTCGATGACTAAAATGTCGATGACTGGAATAGAAAAATAAAGACAGAATTTCATTTTTCTAGAAATTCACTGAGTTTTAAAAAATCCTCTGTGCCAATGTAAATATCCTGAAAATACATTAAAAACTGCTATTCTCAGTACCTCTTCCTAAGGACTGTACCAACTTTTTTTTTTTTTTTTTAAGATTTTATTTATTTGACAGAAAGAGACACAGCGAGAGAGCGAACACGTGCAAGGGGAGTGGGAGAGGGAGAAGCAGTGCTGAGCAGGGACCCCAATGTGGGGCTCAATCCCAGGACCCTGGGATCATGACCTGAGCTGAAGGCAGATGCTTAAGGTCTGAGCCACCCAGGTGTCCCTGTAACAACTTCCTTATTTAAACTTGCAGTCATGATCAGCTAAACCAGAGGACAGAAACAATCACAAAATGGTGTGTGGCCCGCCAGAACCAGAACTCTAGTTCTTAAATTTTCACGCTTCTAGAATCCTTTTGATCTTTGATACATAAATCTTTTGTGGTCCTACTGATCTTATTGGTAACCCTGATAAACATTTCATTTCTTCTTTTTTAAAATTTATTTTTTTATTTTAGAGTGAGAGAGAGTGCATGCGCGTATATGCTCGAGCCCCAAACATTTCTTTAATTTTGTCAGTTTTGTCTCTGTACCATAGACTAGAGCTGGTCTTTTTCATCAAGAGTAGTAAGTAATGAAAATTCAAGAGCAGACAGTGAAAAGTTAAAAGAATTCCACTTTCACAGATCACAATAGGAAGATAATGATTTAAAAATTTGCCAGTTTAGCGGCACCTGGGTGGCTCAGTCGGTTAAGCATCTGCCTTTGGCTCAGGTCATGATCCCAGTGTCCTGGGATCGAGTCACACATTGAGTTACCTGATCAGTGGGGGAATCTGCTTCTTCCTCTCCCTCTGCCTGCTACTCCCCTTGCTTGTGCTCTGTTAAATAAATGAAATCTTAAAAATTTTTTTGCAAGTTTGGGGGCCCCTGGGTGGCTCAGTTGGTTGAGTCCAACTCTTGATTTTAGCTGTAGTCATGATCTCAGGATTGTAGGATGGAGCCCTGAGTCAGGCTCTACGCTTAGTGGGGAAGTCTGCTTGAGGATTCTTTCTCCATCCCTCCCCGCCCCTTCCCCTGCTCTCTCTCTCTCTCTCTCTAAAATAAATAAATCATTTAAAAAATTTTCATGTTCAGTGAACAATACTAGGGTCTTTAATTTTAATTAGTGTAGCAAGTAAAAAATGAAAAGTAAAGTAAAGTAATCTGGACAAAGGTAATTCACATGAATATGACAAAGTGCATATAAAACCCCATTCCTTTTAGATCCTAATGGGAGCCTTCAGAATGAAGTGAGGCTCACTTTCAACCTTTTGGTTTGTAACCCCACGAAACAGTTTTTGAATGACATCAGAGCAGTTACCTGTGAAATCCTAAGTACAAGGTGTACTCGGTCAGGACAAGGTTCTCTGTCACAAGGTTGTAGTTCTGGGGGAACTTTGGCTCCTGCGTAGCTGGGATCAAACAAGTCTCTTTGTCCAAACCTCAAAGAAGGTAAAAGGAACAGTAAATGACTCGCCCCAGACTTTTGTCCTGGGTATCCAGTGTCCCTTTATTCTAAGCTTAACTTCCATACTGCTACAATGAGAGTTTTTTTTGTTGTTTTCCTAGTAATTTCTTTCTAAAAACAAATGTAGGAAACACTGTCGATATTGCCAAGTGATAACAGTGGATCATCTCTATCTATTTGTGATTTTCCAGATTTATTTCCTGTTGACTATGTATTGCTTTTAGGATTAGAAGAGTCATAAAACAGAGGAAATACACCAAAATTAAGAGGAGTTCTTAATTTTTTTTTTCAAGAATGATTCACTTTGAGTGACTTGTTTTCTTCTTTTCACTTCTCTGCATTGAGTTTTCTCCGAACTGGCCCCGATATTTTTCCTCCCTAGACTCATTTCCTGCCAATTCCCATACTCCTTTCCCACCTAGCACTCCCACTGAACTTCTCACTATTCCCCAATAAAGCCTTTCACAGCTCTGTATCTTTGTACTTTAAACCCAACTCATCTTTCAAGACTCGGCCACAAAGACTTCCAACTTCTGTAAAATTTATTATTCACTCTCTCCTTTGTGTCCCCATTGTTTAGCCCTATACGTATTATGATTATCTATTAATATATCTGCTTTCTTCTGGAGGCTTCGAGTTGAAAGACAAAACAGTGACTGTGCTTTATTATTTTTAGAAAGAATGAATCAATCAATACCCAAAGGCTGCTAAATTCAGAAAGAAAATCTAGCGAAAGCAGAGTATCTAAAAACTACAATTTTAGACATCTGTCTTCTTAAAATTTATACTAGCTTTGCTTTTTGCCTCGTCTTGAGAAAGAGGTACCTCTGTGAAAATGGATAAAAGTGATGTCTTAGATGTTACACACACACATACACATATGAGCACGCGCGTGTGCACACACCATCTTGAGAAGCCCAGTTCCCCCCTACCTCTCATGTGCACATTTTTAATTTTTCGTTCTTCATCATTCAACTCCTTCAGGGCACAGTAAGTGGGGTTAAAGGTGAGGAGCCGAGAGGATCTGGGTTTGCAAAACGGCTGGCATAGCTTCAGGAGAGCAGCACCCAGATTCAGAAAGAAGGCATCCGAGGCATACATTTGGAAGAAGATTTCTGGCATCTGATTGGCCCAAATCTTGGTGCGGCCCGCGTTTGCATGCAAACAGTTTCCAAGCCAGGACAAGATACAGTGTTTGGTTTCTGGAGAGAGCTGGAGTAAGTTCTTCAGCATCTGGTAGATCTTTTCATGGAACTGAGCCATGAACTGTTTAACCAGAAAACACAACCACAGAACATTCCAGTTTCACAATCCTCATATTTGTTTCTCCCAAACCTTAGCCACTGGCAATTTCCAAAATATCCTAATCCTAATCTTCTCTCTCACTCTCCCTTTGCTTTATACCCCAGTTCCGATTAAAAAAAATTTTTTTTCTGGGCATTTATGAGAGATTGATTCCCCGACGAGCTGCCAAACTGCAGATAGCATTTACACAGCTTTACGGGTCAGTAAATTTTTGTCCGCAAAGGGCCAGATGATAAATATTTTTGGCTTTGCAAGCCATATGCTGACTGTGGCAACTACTCCAACTCTACCACTGTGGCATGAAATCAAGCCATAAACAACATGCGTATGAATGGCCAAGGCTGTGTTCAACAGAACTATTTACCAAAACAGGTGGCAGGATGGATCTGGCCACTGCAGTGATTTGCCAATTCCTGCCTAAATGGGTCAACCATTTACGGCCTCATGTTGGCCAGACCTCTGCTAGAATTCTCACTAAGAAGCCCAAATGGAGAGGATGTTGGTGGAAGGAAGAAAAGGAAAAAAATTCGGTTTATATGCTGGAGTTCAGTTGGAAGATTTTAGGAGCCCAGGTTGTAAGAGACAGCTTGGCATCAACAGCAGGGGCTGAGGGGAAGTGGCTGGGCCCCAGCACAGGGCAAAGAGCCGCAGCAGCTTATTCTTAAACTGTGCACCAGCTTCTCCTCTGCCCTGAGCCTGGGCTGAAAAGAGGACAATTTCTTTACGTGATTACAGTAGAAAGCCAAACAGATTGATCTGCTTCCCCAAAGAGGCTCAAGCGGCCTTATCTGCATCTGCTTCCCGAGGAAACGCGACTTCACCTAGGATTAGGGGGCTGGGAGACAGTGGTAAACAGTTCCACCTGATGGATGTTGGCCTCTTGCACTTTGATCTCCTGGGGACTGGAACGAGATGGATTCAGGAAGTAGCCATGATTTTCTACTACACCCGGAGTCTTTAATAAGCAGGAGATATTCAGGATTACTCCCAGCAAGGTCTTCTGGTACATCTGCCCATTGCTAGGGTCCTTGGGCTGAATGTACTCTACAAAAACCTACAGGAGAAAACAAGTCCTACTTATTCATCTGTATGAGGAGACAAAGGTAGTGGGGTGAGAGGATCTCAAAAAGTTAAGTCCATACAACAACCAATGTATCTTTTTTTAATTCAACAGGTAATATTACAGCACGTTCAGGACAGGGACCCATAAAGCATTAAACCTCCAGTGCAAATGCGTATGTACCACTTTCAAACCTACCTTTGCCATATCCTTCTGCCTAGTGAAATAGAGAAGAATATCCAGATATGCATAAAATAGGATCTGACAGAGTTCTAGATCTTTTATTCGGCCCAATAAAATATCGAACACTGGAATCATGACTTCTGGAAATGTGCGCACTTCCTCATCCAATATCAAGGCTTCAATGACCTCTTCGAGAAACTCAGTTACATCTTCAAAATCTAACAGATGACAAATGAGAGGAAAAGAAGCTTGTGGTGATTTTTATATGCTTTTACACGCAGGCTCTCTACCCTTCTCACACTTCTGATAATTCTACTGGTATTCAACCCCAGAGGTCAAGATATGCTCTCTCTTCCTTAATTTGTACTTCTGGAACCATAGTGGCTCTGAGGCTTTCTAATGCAATTAAAGGACTTTTAAATTTGGAAACCAAAATGTAGAAACTCAGAGATCCTGCTTATGTACTCACGGGCTCCTTGGATGGCTTCCAACATCAAATCTACCAGCTGCTCATGAATGTTCTGGTCAACATAGATCTCTGGGGTGAGGAGGACTGTGCGGGTATTGGACACGGTGAGGTTCCGGCACTGCACTGCAAAGGGGAGCAAGTTCTCTGGAACTTTGGTAATCTGGAAACAGAATGAAGAAGAGAGGGGAGAGTCTAGCTCTATGACCTGAACAAGGGTGACCACAGCAAATAGAAGGAAAAAGACAATGTACACCAGAACATTACTGCTGTCCTGTGGATGCTTGAAAATTCGTATGAGTTAATTCTTTGGTGTTAAGAATCTCCTACCTGCTAGAATTCTTATCCTGAAGTGACCAAGCTTAGCGCACTCTGTTATTTACAGCTCAGTGGAAATGAGTTTATCACACCTTTTCCCCCCTCTCCCCTGACCTTTTTTAAGAGTATGACTTTTTAAGGTTTGTAGGAGAATAGGAGGCCCTGGTTAACTGGGGAAAGGGGTAGACCCCAAGCCACCGAAAATACAAACGAAAACTTTTGACAACTCATAGTGCCTCTCATTTCTAGTTCCCACTATATTATGATGTATATAAACTGATATAAAAGACACTCATCCAACTCTCTGGCTTCTATGTTAAAGTCAAACCCAAGAGTACCACACAGTTCTCAATGGGAAATATTCCTTACCTCTTCCTTAGCTCTTTGGAAGCAGGAATAAAGGTAACAAAAAATGTGCCTCTCCCCCGCATCTCGATCAGCAGAGAGATTCAACGTCGTAGAAGAAGTCATGTTGATCAAGTGGTTGCCCGGGTCCTGAAGTAGCAAGCGAGCGAAGATAGCCTTCAAGAAACAAACGAGACGCTAAACCGCTGCTAAGTTAATCTTAGGACATCAAGATGTAGGTCATTTTGACACAGGTTACTGCCAGAGTCACAGGATGTAGAGTGAAGGGGGAATATAAGTTCCACCCTTCCACTTTAGAAAATATTAGGTATATAAACATAACTATATGTGTTGATCCTTGAACTATATGGGTTTGACATGGATATTTTTTCAATAAATACAGAACAGCACTGTAAATACATTTTCTCTCGCTTCTGATTTTCTTTGTAACATTTTCTTTTCCCTAGCTGACTTTATTGTTTCTTATCCATAAGGCTTCCTGGCAACAGTATGCTATTAGTTAAAGTCTTTGGAGAGTCAGAAGTTATGTGCAGATTTTTGACGGACCCTAACCCCCATGTTGCTCAAGGGTCACCTGTACAGTTCTCCCAAATAGAGTTCAAGCTTCTAGTAAAGCCCCAGCATACATACAGTAAGTATTAAAACAGTATTTGCTGAATGGTGTGGAGAATCCGCGATTGAACTTATACATGGAATTTACTCCTCTGCGTGACTGCTGACCTTACTCAGACTTATATAAAGATATAAAGATAATTTAAACACATAAAGTTAAACTACAAGTTGTCAAGTGTCTGTTCTACTAAAGTTTTAATCCTTTAATGTTCATTAGGCACTTACAAGGTAAAACACAGGTTTGATTTTGGGAAAGATATAAAGACATGAGCCTTGCCCTCGAGAACTAAAGGGTCTGACAGGAGAGATAAAACAGGTACACAAAAAAAGGCCACTACATGTGACAGAGGTGACAACTGCCATCCGAGAGGCACAGATAGGTCACTCCAGGAATTCAGATATTTGGCCATGGTAAATGAGAAGATCCCCAAAGAGGAGCACCACAGACAATGTCAAGATAGAGTTACGTAAGCAAAGTCGCAGCTGGAGAAACACGAGCAGGGCTCAACTGCATGGCTAGTCTGTGCTGAAGGCACTCTTGAAAGGAACATCAGAAATGGTACCTGCTCCACATTGTTCATATCAAGCCAGTCTTGATCTTCCAGGTCTACTGCCATTTCTTCCAAATACACACAACGGCTGGGGATGCCATTCCCACTTTTCAAGCTGGGGTCACCTGGGAAATGATTTTAATCTGGCAGGTTAAAGATAATGCTTTTGTCTTACACAGACAACCAATCTCGACAGCATTTCTCTTGAACTCCAAGTCTGACTCAGGTAGTATCAGGGTAATCTTGACACACAAAGCAGTATCTAAAGACTTAAGGTTTTTCAAAGAGTCAAAGAGCATGTCAGGTTTTGTTATAAACCTAACATCATGAATCCCAGACATTAGCACCTACTTTGGGGTCTAACCACAGATAGGACATAGAGGGAAAACATGACCTGACACCTTGTCGGGCTTCCGTCTAAATGTTCAGGTCACCTCTGAGAAGAAAAAGGATTTGGCTACCACTCACATTTCCCTTTTAAGGTGGTAAAGGCAAGGAGCTATATGGTCTAGTCTGTACCAAAATGGTAATCAAAGCTGCACCTGTGTCTAAATACTATTTTTAGGTCACATCCACAGGGAGTACAGTGGGTTTGTTTAACCATTAGACACAGTAAGTTTCTAAGAGCAAGTTCCTCGCCCAAGCAGGAAGGGAAGAGTAATGAACAGACCAGCTCCAGGTCTGTAACTCACTGTTGTCCAGAGTAATGAGGAAGATCCTTTGGATCATGTGATTGATGTTGAGTTGTTCACATATTTCCTGCTGTGAACGGAAGGAGCGGCTAATCTCAGCCACAGAGTAATCAAATTCATCCAGGCTTTCTGACACACTATTATCCGAGTCATCTGGGCTAGCTGGGAGTTCATCTGCCAGAAAATGTAAGCCATTAACAGTTAAACTCCTCTCTTTAAGAGACCCAAGTATACTATCAAAAATGATAAATGTTATCAAGAGAAAGATAATTCTGGATGGGAAACAAGTTAATTATCTAATTAGGGAACATCTCAAGTCAGGCAACATCTTTTTTAAAAAACTGAGGTGTAACATTTAAAAAATGACGTATAACATTCTTATTAGTTTCAGGTATACAACACAATGATTTGCTATTTGTATATATTGCAAAATGGTCAACACAATAATTCTAGGTAACATCTGTCACCATAGTTATAAATACTGTTTTCTCTTGTGAAGAGAACTTTTTTTTTTTTTTAAAGACTTTATTTATTTATTTGACAGAGAGAAATCACAAGTAGGCAGAGAGGCAGGCAGAGAGAGAGGAGGAAGCAGGCTCCCCGCTGAGCAGAAAGCCCGATGTGGGGCTTGAACCCAGGACCTGGGATCATGACCTGAGCCGAAGGCAGCGGCTTAACCCACTGAGCCACCCAGGCACCCCGAGAACTTTTTTTTTAAAGACTTTATTTATTCATTTGACAGACAGAAATCACAAGTAGGCAGAGAGGCAGGCAGAGAGAGAAAGGGGGAAGCAGGCTCCCCGCTGAGCAGAAAGCCCGATGTGGGGCTCGATCCCAGGACCTTGAGACCATGACCCGAGCCAAAGGCAGAGGCTTCAACCCACTGAGTCACCCAGGCGCCCCGTGAAGAGAACTTTTAAGATCTACTCTCTTAGTAACTTTCAAATATGCAACATACTATTATTAACTACAGTCACATGCTATTCATTATATCCCTATGGCTTATTATTTTATAACTGAAGTCTGATCCTTTTGATCCCTGTATCTACCCCACCCCGGGCAACCACCAACCTGTTTTCTGTATCTATGAGCTTTCTTTCTCTCTTTTTTAGATATCACCTATAACTGAGAACATTTGTTTGTATTTGTCTTTTCCTGTCCGACCAGTTTCATTTCACACAGGTCCATCCATGTTTTGCAAGTGGCAATAGTATCCCATTGTGTGTGTGGTGTGTGCGTGTGTGTGTGTATGGTATTTTATTCATCCATTCACCCATCAACAGACATAGGCTGTTTCTATGTCTTGGCTATTATAAAAAATGCTGCAACAAACACAGGGGTGCACAGATCTTTTCAAGTTAGTGTTTTTGTTTTCTTTGTGTAAATACCCAGAAGTAGAATGTTGGATTATATGGGAGTTCTATTTTTTTTTTTTTTGAAATATCTCTATAATGTTTTCCGTAGTGGCTACACAATTTTATATTCTCACCAACAGTGCACGGGGGGGGGGGGGGGTCCCTTTCTCCACATCCTCACTGACACTTGTTATTTCTTATCTTTTTGATAGTAGCCATTCTAATAGGTATGAGGTGATACCTCATTCTGGTTTTGATTTGCATTTCTTTGATGATGAGTGATGCTGAGCACCTTTTTGTGTACCTGTTCGTCAGCTATATGTCTTCTTTGGAAAAATGTCTATAGAGATCCTTTGCCCATTTTTAAACTGGATTATTTGTGTTTTTTCTTTTCTTCTCTTGAGAGTTGTATTGGGTAACATCTTAAGTACAGGATTTTGAAATCCCTGGCTGTAAATCCCACCACATTTTACAAATCAAAAATGTTATCCTCCTACTCCATTTTATTTTTTCACTCCATACTACCAAAAATAGCAACATTGCATTCCCTATAGAATCTTAGTGAACAGAAAATTACCTGTAATAGATCAATATGCTTTTAATTATTTTAAATATATGGCTTTTTTTTCCTGATTTTAAAGAACACATATATTTGAATAATTCCAAACTGTATAGGAAAACATAATATAAAAAGTCTCCTCTGAACCAATTCCCTACGGACAACTATGTAAGTTAGCAAAGTGTTTCAGACTCCCCCCCTGCCTTATTCTGGTGCTAATGTTTATCACTAGGATTTTCAGTTAAAAAAGCGGGGGGGGATCATACTATATATACTGCTTTTCAGCCTGCTTTATCAGCACCAGGGTGCCTGGGTGGCTCAGTGGGTTAAAGCCTCTGCCTTCAGCTCAGGTCTTGATCCTAGGGTCCTGAGATCGAGCCCCACATTGAGCTCTCTGCTCAGCAGGGTGCCTGCTTCCCTTCCTCTCTCTCTGCCTGCCTCTCTGCCTATTTGTGATCTCTATCAAATAAATAAAATATTAAAAAAAATAAAATAAACTTAATCAGCACCAACATCCTTCCCTGCTAGGCCATTTATAGGCCTACCTCATTCTGTGTAATGGCTGCACTGTACTGCATTGTATGCACACACTCTGACTTGTGTAGCTACTTCTCAACTGATGAACATTGGGGCTGTTTCCAATTTTTCATGATTTCGAACACTACTGCACCAAATAAAACTCTTTATTGTACGCCTGTGTGAATATCTCTGTAAGGTAAATTTGTAGAAGCAGAACTGCCAAGTTAAAGAATTTGCACATTTAAAAGTTAACATTATTACCCAATCATCCTCAGAAAGACTGCTCTTATTACAAACCCCTCAGCAGTCTGAGACAGCACCTGCTCAAATCCTCACAAATTTCATAAGTAAACATATCCCGTATTACTGGGCAGGGCTCCAATTGTTAGCAAGACTGGATTTTTTTTTAAAAGATTTTATTTATTATTTATTTGACAGAGAGATCACAAGCAGGCAGAGAGGCAGGCAGAGAGAGAGGAGGAAGCAGGCTCCCTGCTGAGCAGAGAGCCCGATTTGGGGCTCGATCCCAGGACCCTGAGATCATGACCTGAGCTGAAGGCAGCGGCTTAACCCACTGAGCCACCCAGGCGCCCCATCAAGACTGGATTTTTAAAGTCATTTGATTGTTGCAAATAAACTGCTTATCTGAGTCTTTCCTCCTCTAATTTGTTACTATTTCTTTTATTGATTGGATCTCTTTGCTTCTGTAAAAAGCAACCTTGCCTTAGGAGATCGTAGGAGGAAAAGGGGAGTGAGGAATAGGAATTATAAGGAAATGGGAAAATATGATTTATGAGTAGGTGGCTGAGGGAAATTTTGCTACATAGATGCTTAGTTCCTATCGCTCTCGGGGTTCAGAGGAGAACTTAACTATACAGGAGTAATGTGACAGAATGCTTGTCCTTCTGGCTGTCAGCAGACAGAGCTGCCTCTCGGAATGGAACTGATGCTGAAGGAGTACAAGTGTGGTGCTGTTCACCAAAAGCCACATGCGTGTGCATCTGCTTCTCTCTACTGACAGTGATTATTCTGAAAGGCCAGGTAAAACACTCAGAGGTTAAGAGTTGCTTTAGTATGGTGAGTTTAGTCACTGTGAAGCTCAACACAGGAGGCCAAAGGTTTTGGCAGAGTTCTAACTGCTGGTGGAAAACAGGTTAGACCTGGTGGCATGCTAAACTCAGCGTAAACAAACTAAAACGAGGAGAAGCCAAAATAGTAACAGGAACACATGTACCTGATTTATCTTATCCCCTGGCTCGGTGCCTGCAACGCTCCCAACTCTAACCAGCCTGAAGTCTGCTGACAGCCAGAAGGACAAGCATCTGTCACTCCTATTAAGTTCCCTGCTGAACCCTGAAAGCGACAGGTGCTAAGAACCTTTGTAGCAAAATTTCCCCCAACCATATACTCATAAATCACGTTTCCCCATTTTCTTTTTTTTTTCTTTTTTTAAATTTATTTGTCAGAGAGAGAGGGAGAGAGAGCAAGCACAGGCAGACAGAATGGCAGGCAGAGGCAGAGGGAGAAGCAGGCTCCCCGCCAAGCAAGGAGCCCGATGTGGGACTCGATCCCAGGACGCTGGGATCATGACCTGAGCCGAAGGCAGCTGCTTAACCAACTGAGCCACCCAGGCGTCCCTCCCCATTTTCTTATATTCCTACTCCCCATGCCCCTTTTCCTCCTACAATCTCCTAATGCAAGAATCTGGAAGAGATTTCAGACGGAGACCCAGAGCTGCCTCCTTCTATCACGGTAGAAAGTCAACGTTACATATACTCCCCCCCTTGCTTCATCATCACCTGTCCACTACTCATCTGTCTTGCCCTTACTTCCTTTTTATTCAGTCCTGAAAAAGGAGCAAGGCTATGACTTAGCTATGTATACCAGTACTTACGAAATAAACAAAATAAAGGGAAAACACAAACATTTCTCCTTTCCAAAAAATACTATTATTCTCTTCAGAGGGAGAAAGGGAGCAATTTCTGGCTTGAAAGATCGTGACTACCCTCCAAAGACTAATAAACTTGAGAAACACCATACTAATTCCTCTAGCCTATATGTCTTCTCACAGGAGGAAGTTAGACCCGATCTTAATTTTGGTCCTAAATGAGGAAACCCAGTTTTCTGACTAGTGAGATATTACTGATTTTTTTTTTCACATTAAGGCAAAGGATCAGATTTTCTTTCCTTTTTTTAAAATTTTTTATTATTTTGTATTAACATATATCATAGTATTAGCCACAGGGGTACAGGTCTGTGAATCATCAGGCTTACACACTCACCATAGCACATACCCTCCGCAACGTCCAAACCCCCCTCCCCCCAGCAACCCTCAGTTTGTTTTGAGAGATTAAGAGTCTCTTATGGTTTGTCTCCCTCCCGAAGGATCAGATTTTCTTAGAAAGCTGTTCTAACAGCATTATGCTATGAAAGGGGCCACTCCATGGAATAGAAGAGGTATTTTGCTTGGGATCAACTCTGAAGCACCAAGCTTCAGAACAAATTTCACTTACTTGTCTACCAAAAAGCCAAAAAGCTTTTGTAATTCTTCCTTTTAAACATCTGCTTTCTACAGCTGCATGTAACCTGCTTTCTACACCTATGGCTACAACCTCAGCTTCCTGTGTTAAAAAGATTGATTGAAATAAGCTTTTGCTGGGGCGCCTGGGTGGCTCAGTGGATTAAGCCACTGCCTTCGGCTCAGGTCATGATCTCGGGGTTCTGGGATCGAGCCCCGCATCGGGCTCTCTGCTCAGCAGGGAGCCTGCTTCCCCCTGACTCTCTGCCTACTTGTGATCTCTCTGTCAAATAAATAAATAAAATCTTAAAAAAAAAAAAAAAGAAATGAGCTTTTGCTAGGTGATTTTTAAAATAAACAGCTCAACAGCATTGGGATCACGACTAGCATCTGTTACTATGGAACCACCTGTTATCTGGTCCCCCCAGCTGGCAGGGGCGGGTGGGGACAGGACCCGAAAACGAAACAAAGAAGAAAAATGAACAAAAACCCCAATTTAGGGGCACTTGGGTGGCTCAGTGGGTTAAGCCTCTGCCTCCGGCTCAGGTCATGATCCCAGGGTCCTGGGATCGAGCCCCGCAGCAGGTCCTCTACTTAGTGGGGAGCCTGCTTCCTCCTCTCTCTCTGCCTACTTGTAATTTAAAAAAAAAAAAACAAAACCAATTTATGCCCTAAATGAACAAAAAACCCGACCTGTGCCCCCAGGTTGATTCCAATTGCAATTACCGACCCTAAGACTTCACTTGGGAAGACCCTAATCTAGGTCATCTCCGCTGCTACTGGCTCCCCTACTTACCAGACTGCTGCTTCAGCTGCTCTTTTTGGATTGCCGCAAACTGCTTGGCATCAGCCAGGGAGCCAAAAAGAGCAGCAAAGGGGTTACTTGAGATGTTGTTGTTATTCTCCTGGTCTGTCATTTCACTTTAAAGTATCCTCCATGCAGACCTAGGGGGAGGGGCTGCAAAGAGGACAGGTATCAGACACGGAGGGGCGGATACCATGACAGTTGGGATTATACCTACAGTCGGTTCCTTCCCCATTTCGTGAACACGACGCATGTAAAAAGGCTCTGGGTAAGACCTTCCAATTCCTGTTCCAACATTCAAGGCATTTTTAGCAAAATGGTTACAAACCCACCAACTGGATAAGTTGGCTTGATTTGGGGGTGGCTAAAACCAAAAAGCTTTAAAAATGTTCAAGCTGGAGGGACGCCTGGGTGGCTCAGTGGGTTAAAGCCTCTGCCTTCAGCTCAGGTCACGATCTCAGGGTCCAGGGATCGAGCCCCAAGTCGGGCTCTCTGCTCAGCGGGGAGCCTGCTTCCTCCTCTCTCTCTCTCTGCTTGCCTCTCTGCCTACTTGTGATCTCTGTCTGTCAAATAAATAAATAAAATCTTAAAAAAAAAAGTTCAAGCTGGAATGTATTTATCTGTTGACACGTTTCTATCTGTCATACCTTTAAAAAACAGGCTCACCAGAAAGAATTACTGCAGTCAATGAGGGAACTCATCTACTCATTGTAACAACAATGTGGCACTGACTGAAAAGTAATAGGATAACAGCTACACATTTCTTGTAGTCTCTAGGGCGGCCGACTAGCTCTCATGCATCATGAACATAAGATGGCGCTTGCTCAGGCTTCTAGGACTTAATACTGCAGCCAGGAAGTCCTCAGCTACATATAAACTAACTGTAAGCCTACATCAGACATGGAATGGCAAATCAGGACAGGAACCTAATCAGCAGCGTGTTGTGGGTTTTAAATATGTATTAGGCAATTTACCTCTACTCCGAGGCTTGTAACAATTGAGATTTCTTCCACTAAAAACCAAATGGTCTCTGCTTAAATCTAGATTTAATTTCTTTCTTTTTTTTTAAATTTCTTTTTTTTTTAAAAGATTTTATTTATTTATTTGATAGACAGAGATCACAAACAGGCAGAGAGAGGAAGGTAAGCAGGCTCCCCACGGAGCAGAGAGCCCGATGCGGGGCTCGATCCCAGCACCCTGGGATCATGACCCAAGCCGAAGGCAGAGGCCCTAACCCACTGAGCCACCCAGGTGCCCCCTAGATTTAATTTCTACTACTTACCTGATTTTTTATAATACTGCCGACACACACAAATTCCTTTTTAAATTAAAATTTTTTAAAGATTTTATTTATTTGATAGAGATCACAAGTAGGCAGAGAGAGAGGAGGAGGAGGAAGCAGGCTCCCTGCCAAGCACAGAGCCCGATGCGGGACTCGATTCCAGGACCCTGAGATCATGACCTGAGCTGAAGGCAGAGGCTTAACCCACTGAGCCACCCAGGCGCCCCAAATTCCTTTTTTAAAAAAAATTTTATTTTTTCAGTGTCCCAAGATTCATTGTTCGCACACCAAATTCCTAATGTGGAACAGGAAACAGGTATCTACCTCAAAGGTATTTAGCGGAGCTGACCGAGCCTGCACTTGCACCCGTCTGATTACACTTCCTCATTCAAGCACCAAGGGGACTCAGAGGCCTGACGGGATGAGTGCATGAGTGGAGTGCCCTGAAAGCTTTCTCCCCTTCCTGAACTTTTAGGGCCACAAGCACAGAAATACAACTCTGAAAAGGGTGGGGAAGAGATAAAGGGTATGAACATTTGGCTCACAAGGATACTGAACTGCTAAAAGGACAGAGGCCTTAAGAATGGGGAAGGGAGATGAGGGAAGGAGAAAAAAATTTTTTGGGTCTACCTTTAATCTCCTGAGGTAAGACTCCCTACAGAATCGTATCAACAAAAGCTAATGCAAGTTGGAAAAGTTACCCTTATTTTTTGGAGGAAGAGAGACTCTAACACTTCTTGACAATTCTGAGACACCTCCACCAGTTGCTTCACGCTCCTTGGTTGTGTTTTCTGCATAAGAGCTAATGGCTAATTATCTGTACTGACTTAGGCACACAGTCTGGTCTCCTCTCAGCATTGTTCTGGGCTTTACTGCTTAAGGAAATGAACTATTAGCTGTTGCTCTCTATATTTTATTTTTTGCAATGCATAGTTTAGTAAAGCTTAATAATCCAAAAATAAAAATAGCACATTTAGTACTGGAATTCACAACGCTCCTTGAGAGGACTTTCCCCTCACTTAACCACTGCATAAACTTAACTGTTACCCCTAGTTCATGTAGAGACGCTAATAATTGTCTCATTGTTGGCTGATTACCACCCTACCTCTAACCTAAGGTACCCCAAGGTCCAGAGGCATGCAAGAAGTATAGTGAGCTCTTGTCATTTTCTGTCTTTGAAACAACCTCTTTTTTCAATGTGACACCCTACATTTTTCCTTTGGGGATCCATCCCATCCTCTCCATGTGTTCAGAAGAGGATGGCCTCACTCACTAGCTCCAGGAATGAGCATATAAATCTGGCCTGGCCAAAAAGAACGCATCATACTCGGGCCAAAGTGATTGACTGAGGAGTGGGCACAAGACCGTAACAAGGCCTATCAGAATCAATGAACACCCAGCTTCAGGCCTTTGGCTGAACCTACAGAAAAGGGAACTATTTTCCTTGCTTGGTAAGAAAGGGTAAGCAGGGTTAAGAAATAAACCTGGAATTGCCATCTTTCCACCATCTAGAAGAGGCCTAGCCCCAAACTAAGTCAAGATAGAGGAAAACAGTGTTGAAAAGAGAGAAAAGAGAAAAAGAGAAGAGAGTCCTATAGTTATAAAAAAAAAAAAAAGCCAACAGATTTCCCCATACTGTGTAAGCCAGTTTGAATGGGCTTTTAAAAACAGCCTGAGGGACACCTGGCTGGCTCAGTCAGTAGAGCATGCAACTCTTGATGTCGGGTTTCTAAGTTGGAACCCCATGTTGGGAGTAGAGATTACTTAAAAATAAAATCTTAGGGACGCCTGGGTGGCTCAGTAGGTTAAGTGACTGCCTTTGCCTCTGGTCATGATCCCAGGGTCCTGGGATTGAGTCCTGCATTCAGCTCCTTGTTCAGTGGGGAGTCTGCTTATCCCTATGCCTGCTGATCCCCTCCCCCTGCCCCCGCTTGTGTGTCCTCTCCTTGAGAAACAAATAAATAAATAATCTTGGGGCGCCTGGGTGGTTCAGTCAGTCAAGCCTCTCCTTCAGCTCAGATCATGATCCCAGGGTCCTGGGTTTAAGCCCTGCACCTGGCTCCCTGCTCGGTGGGGAGCCTGCTTCTCCATCTCCCTATGCCTCTCCCCACCTTTTTTGCTCTCTCTCTCTCTCCTCTCTCTTTCAAATAAATACATTAAAACAAACAATACAAAGGAGATGCATTATCTGCACCTAGAAAGGAAGCAAGGTGAAAGTCAGGAATACAGAACATATAAAAGATAGACTCCTAAGACTATCAAGACAAATAAACAGGATTTATGATAATAAATGGCATTATTTCCTCCTTTCTCAATATTACACTGTTACATTATAAAAAGAAGTTGGGGTGCCTGGTTGGCACAGTCGGTTAAGTGTCCAGTGCTTGGTTTCAGCTCAGGTCATGATCTCAAGAGTATGAGACGGAGCTCCATGTCAGGTTCCACACTCAACTGTAGTCTGCTTAAGACTCTCTTTCCCTCTCCCTCTGCCCCCCCCCCTGCATGCACATGTGCACTCTCTAAGACAAATAAATCTTAAAAAAAAAAAAAAAAAGTTAGCTTCCCATTACATTTTATAATAGGATTTATAACTTCCTACATTGTATTCCTAAAGCAGACCTCTACCTTGCTAGACAGTAAGCAATTTGAGTACAATTTCATATCTGATTAGTTTTTTTTCTGTGTCTGGAATTATATATCACAGTCACAAAGTCCCAAATAAATCTTTATTAAATGATTCAATCTTACATGTCATTACTCCTGACCTCCTTTGAAGGCACCCATGATCCTACTTCAAGGTAAGGACTTTACTGTGTGTCTTGGGTTGTAGTAGCAGGTCAAGCTTCTGGGTCAGCCACTTGAGGCTCTTTGGTATCTCAGGATGTGTAGAATAGAGAATGGAAATAAATCTCTTGTCATCTCTGCTATATGTCTTTTTGAAAAACAAAAAATTTCTGCCTACCTTACTAAGTTCATCCTTCTCATATGAACTTCAAATCTGTGAACAAACTACTTTCCTAGTCCAATACTGTGTAACCACTTATAGAAAAGTTTCACAGAAAAAGGGAAGAATGATCACTTGATGGGAACCTTTGTGGAGATGTCAGTACAGATACGTTCGATGGTCTCACAAATGTAACAGTACCTAGATATCACCCACTCCAACAGGTCTGATGAAATGGAAGCCTGATTTTTTTTTAAAATTATGTATTTATTTATTTGACAGAGAGGTACACAGCAAGAGAGGGAACACAAGCAGGGGGAGTGGGAGAGGGAGAAGCAGGCTTCCCGCTGAGCAAGGAGCCCGAGATGGGGCTCGATCCCAAGACCCTGGGACCATGGTCTGAGCCGAAGGCATATACTTAATGACTGAGCCACCCAGGTGCCCCAATATTTTGTCTGTTTTAATATTCAATGTCACCAATTACTTATAATCTCTTACTTTCCACTGCCATACAGAGATACAGCACCATTCTGTTGTCAGTCTTTGGAATGGTGCCACCACCATCAAACCTTAGGAGCTCTTGGATTTAATTACTTTAAAAAAAAAAAGATTTTATTTATTTATTTATTTATTTATTTGAGAAAGAGAGAGAGAGAGATTGCACAAGAGCATGAGCCAGGGGTTGGGGGGTGGGGAGGGCATTGGGAGAGAGAGAAGCAGGCTCCCCTGAGCAGGGAGCCCGAACTGGGGCTCCATTTCAGGACCCAGAGATCATGACCTGAGGCAATCTGACACTTAACCAACTGAGCCACCCAGGCGCCCCAGAGTTGATTCCTTTTTAATATGTCCTACTTAAAAGCACATTTCACTCTGATATACTCACTGCAAGGTTTTACATCTACAATAGCTATTTACTTCCAGTCCTACAAAATCCTCTCACCCTCCCTACTGCCATTGACTCTTTTGTTTATGAACAGTACTGCTAATCCCTAAGGACCACTGTCAGCTCTTAAAGAGGAGAGCACACAAATGTTTTAACATCAGACTTGGTATTACTTTTAGGGAAATACGTAGAATACTTCGTAAAATTGGACTGGCAAAATCATGCTCTAGTGAATCATGCTTTTTAAGGTCTCTGTCCTGGTGAGACATTAAACTAAGAAGGAATTAAAATGTTTTCAATGTTATATGTTCCACCTCAAAATTCTTTCACATCTGGCTAGAATGGTAACAAATCCTAACAACAGATCAACAAGCTAGAAGGATCTCCTCAAGACAAAAAGCCAACAGCATTCTTTCCCGGGTCCCATTTTATCTCAGGAGGGTTCCCATAAGAGACCAAAATAATGAGACTAAACGAGTCCTTGCTCTGGGAGCAAATAACTGATTCCATAGAGAAGACCCATCAAATAGAAGCTCCTGAGCTGCGGTTACTCAATCTTATCAGTGTCCTCCACGACCTACTGGTGAGGGAGCACGAAGCACAGTGCCAGGAGAGTTTTGAGTAGTGAAATGATCACCTGGCTTAAGAAATGTCAATACCTTGCCATATGTATTCAACTGGTTTCACTGCTGCGAATCGTGGTTAATTCCCCCTTCTCTGACATCTGGCTGTTTGTTGTTTACGCTTTGCATTTCATCTCTCCAGGTTCCATAAGGGATTCCTGGCAAGGAGGGAGACCCACCCACTCGGCGCTCCTTCTAAGGAAAGGAAGTCAAAGACAACGCGAGGCCAGCATTCTGGCCTTTTCCTGGAGGGGAATGGCAAAAGGGGGAGAGGTGCCAGAAGCTGGGGCACCGTAAAGGGGTCCCAAATCAGAAAGGGTCGAAGTTCACGAGGGAGAGGGTCAAGGGTCAGGAAGGCACAGGAGAAGCAATTTTGGAGGCAAGAGTGCAGAGACTTGGAGTGGCATTCAGCTTGGAGAAGAAAATCTCATCGCAAACTCAACGATCCCCTCCCGTCAAGTTATTTCCTCTTACCAGAGCCTGAAGGGCCAGCAGCGACGACACGACAAGTCTCAGGGGCCGAAGTGTTCCCACTTCCGACTCAGCACGGCAACCGGAACTTACGTCACGATCAGGCGCCGGGCCTTGTGGAATCTCATCCGGGCGCCGGAAACAGGGTGTGCCCCTCTGCGCTGGGAACTGGAACGCAAACACCTCCACAGCGCACGCGCTGGCTGGCTGGGCGGGGCGGAAGTGGCCGGAAGTGGCCTTGGGCTCCGGCTGGGCGGGTCGGGGGCGGGTCGGGGGGCGGGGGCATGGGGCGGTGGTTCGTTAGGAGTTTGGTGAAACACTAGGCCGTTTTTCCAAATCTGGTGTATTGCGAGGGGCCATGACTTGGTGATCCTGGGCGCTGCTGGCAACCTCTGTGGGCTTTTGCTTTCTATTTTTCCCTCCAGTGACATGCCTTTTTGAAGCAGGTTCTGTTACTCTTCATAGATTATCATTATCTCTGAGGCAACAGCAACAAGAATAACAGCAATAACACTAATAGAAAGTTTCCAGCTCTTAGGTGTCAGGCAGTGTGCTAAGATATGCTAGCGTTGGCTTTCAGTTTTATCTGTGAAGGGGTGACAACATGCATGCTGCAAGGTTACTTTGAGGTATGCAAAGGCAGTGAAAGCAGCATACTTTTCAAGAGAGCAAGTGAAAAGACAATTTATAGAATGAGACCAAATATTTGTAAAGCACATGTCTGATAAAGGATTAATGTCCAAAATATATAAAGAACTTCTACAACTCAACAACAAACCACAGTGTGATTAAAAAATGGGCAATGGTTGGGGCGCCTGGGTGGCTCAGTGGGTTAAGCCTCTGCCTTCGGCTCAGGTCTTGATCTCAGGGTCCTGGGATCAAGCCCTGCATGGGGCTCTCTGCTCAGCAGAGAGCCTGCTTCCCCCCTCTCTCTCTGCCTGCCTCTCTGCCTACTTGTGATCTCTCTCTGTCAAATAAATAAATAAAATATTTAAAAAAAGTGGGCAATGGACTTGAAAAGACTTTCCTTCAAGGAAGATATACAAGTGGCCAATAAGCCCACGAAAAAGATGCTCGGTGACACTAAAGCAAACTGAAACTGCAATGAAATAATACCTCAAGTCCTTGAGGAAGTCTATTAACAAAAAAATTGGAAAATAAGTGTTGGTGAAGAGGAGGAGAAATAAGGAACCCTTAGGCATTGCGGATGGGATTGTAAAATAGTGCAGCACTTTGGGAAAATTTTGGTGGTTCCTCATATAGTTAAACAGAATTACTGTATGATACAGCAATTCCGCTTCTGGGTATATACCACAAAGGACTGAAGGCAGGGACTCAAACAGATATTTGTACATCAATGTTCATAACAATGTTATTCATAATAGCTAAAAGGGGGAAACTAATCAAAATGTGCATTGACAAATGAATGGATAAACAAAATGTGGTATATACATACAATTGACTATTATCTAGCCTTAAAAGGGCTGAAATTCTAATACATGCCACAACATGGATAAACCTTGAAAACATTATGTTATATGAAAAAACCAGACACAAAAGGACAGATATTGTATGATTCCACTTATATGTTGTACCTGGAATAGGCAAATTCATTGGGATAGAATAGTAGAATAGAGGTTACCAGGGTCTGGGGGAAGGGAAGAATGGAGAATTATTTTTTAATGAGTACAGAGGTTAAGATGATGAAAAAATTCCCAAAATGGTTGTGGTGATGGTTGCACAGCATTGTGATTGTATTTAATGCCACTGAATAGTACACTTAAAATATTTAAAATGGTAAATTTCATGTTATGTGTATTTTGCCTCCCACCCACCTATACACCCACACACAGCACCGTGCAATCTTTGAAAGCTTGTCTTATTCCAGCATTATGCTAGTTTCTGAAGATACATTAGTAAAAAGTACACAAGTCTTTTCCTGCTTGGAGCTTACAGTCTGGTGAGGGTAGAGTGGTAACTTAAAATTAATGGGCACGGAGTGCCTGGGTGGTTTAGTCGCTAAGTGTCTGCATTTGGTTCAGGTTTTTGTCTCAGGGTCCTGGGACTGAAACCCACATGGCCTCCCTACTGGGCAGGAATCCTGCTTCTCCCTCTCCCACTCCCCCTACTTGTGTTCCCTCTCTCACTGTCTCTCTCTGTCAATAAATAAATAAAATCTTAAAAAAAAAACCCCAAAATCAATGGGCATAAGAGGGATAATTGAAAAAGTAGTTCTGGAATGATTGGGTAGCTATGCAGTGTGCAAGTTAGTATGTTAGGCCTTTACATTAAAATTAATTCAAGATGGATCATTCATTTAAATGTGTAAAATGAAACCATAAAAAGGTCAGAGGAAGTCATAGGAAAACTTTTTAAAAAGAATAATCTTTTAAAAAAAGATTTTATTTCTTTATTTGAGGAGAGAATGAGCAGTTGGGAGTAGCACTTCCCACTGAGCAGGCAGCCCAATATGGGAAAAATCTTAAATTGGGGAAGACCTTTCTAAATAGGAAACAACCTAGAAGCTGCAAGAGACCAGTAAATTCTACTATATGCAGGTAAATAAAATGTTCACAGAAAACCAATCATCATCAAGTCAAAGAATGAATGCCAAAATTGGAAAAATATCTGCAACTAATATCACAAACAAAAGATCTAGTTTCGGGCGCCTGGGTGGCTCAGTGGGTTAAGCCGCTGCCTTCGGCTCAGGTCATGATCTCAGGGTCCTGGAATCGAGTCCCGCATCGGGCTCTCTGCTCAGCAGGGAGCCTGCTTCCCTCTCTCTCTCTCTCTGCCTGCCTCTCTGTCTACTTGTGATCTCTCTCTGTCAAATAAATAAATAAATAAAAACTTTAAAAAAAAATCTAGTTTCCCACATATGTAAAGGGCTGTTGCAAGTCAAGAAGAAAAAGATAAAAGAATATGACCATATATATCATGAGAAGGAAAAACACATGGTTCACTTCTATTTTTTTTATAAGGAAAACATAAATTAAAACTATACTGAGATGCCATGTTTAACTTTTTTTTTTTAAAGATTTTATTTATTTGTCAGAGAGAGAGGCAGGCAGAGAGAGAGGAGGAAGCAGGCTCCCTGCTGAGCAAGGAGCCCGATGCAGGACTCGATCCCAGGACCCCAGGATCATGACCTGAGCCGAAGGCAGCGGCTTAACCAACTGAGCCACCCAGGCATCCCAATGCCATGTTTAACTTATCAGATTGGCAAAGTTCAAAAAATATGGAGCAAAAAGCACTCTCAATTATTGTAATTGGGAGTAACCTCCATGAAGTGCAATTTGGCAATATTTAATAAAATTACAAGTGCAAATACATTATGGCTTTCAAATCTCATTTATTTGTATTTGTTATGAATTGTCCTAAGTATGTTCAAAATGACATCTGTCAGCAATAAAACTATGAAACTTTCAAAACTATAAAAGGAAGACAGGAGAAATCTTTGTGACCTTGGGTTTGGCAAAGATTTCTTAGGCATGATACCAAAAGCACAATCTATTAAAAAAATGGGTAAAATAAGCTTCATCAAAATTAAAATATTCTGGCTTCAAAAGTCACCACGAAGAGAATGAAAAGATAAGCCACAGACTGGTAGATGTATTTGCGAATCATATATGTAATAAAGGACTTGTATTCAAAATATAAAGACCTCTTTTAATTCAACAGTAAGACATACAAACAACCCAAATTAAAAAAAAAAAGATTTAAAATAGACATTTCACCAAAGATAAAAGGATGGCGGACAAGTATACGAAAATTAGTTATTAGGGAAATGCAAATTAAAGGTACAATAAGATACCATTTTATACCTAGGAGAATGGCTATACTAAAAAAAAAAAATAAGGTAACAAATATTGGTGAGGATTTGGAGAAATAGAAACCCTCAACCATTGCTAGTGGGAATGTAAATGGTACAGGGAATTTTAAAAAGTTAAACATAAATTTGTCATACAACCCAGCAATTCTTCACTCCCAGGTATCAACCCCAGAGAAATGAAGACGTGGGGTCCACAAAAAGATTAGCATGAAAATGTCCAACACATTGTATAATTAACAGCATATTGTGTGATTCCATTTATATGAAATGTACAGAAAAGGCAAATCTGACAGAAAAGAGATTAGTGGTTGCCTGGGGCTGAGATTGGAAACAGGGAATGACTGCAAACAGCAGAAGAAATCTTTTTTTTTTTTTTAAAGATTTTATTTGTTTATTTGACAGAGAGAGATCACAAGTAGAGAGGCAGGCAGAGAGAGAGAGAGAGAGAGAGAGAGGGAAGCAGGCTCCCTGCTGAGCAGAGAGCCCGATTCGGGACTCGATCCCAGGCCCTGAGATCATGACCTGAGCCGAAGGCAGTGGCTTAACCCATTGAGCCACCCAGGCGCCCCCAGCAGAAGAAATCTTAAGAGGGTGATGGAAACGTTCTAATGATTATGGTGATTACACAGCTGGGTAAATTTTGTAAAAGTCACTGAGAACAGGGAAAATCTCTTAAAATGACTGAATTTTATAGCATGTAAATTATATCTCAATACAATTATTTTTATTTTTTAAAGATTTTATTTATTTAACAGGGAGAGACACAGCAGAGAGGGAACACAAAGCAGAGGGAGAGGGAGAAGCAGGCTTCTCTCTGATCAGAGAGCCCAACCAGTGGCTCACGCCCAGGACCCAGGGATCATGACCTGAGCCGCAGGCAGACGTTTAATGACAGAGCCACCTGGAGCCCCTATACAATTATTTTTATTTTTATTTATTTATTTTTAAAGATTTTATGTATTTATTTGACAGACAGAGATTACAAGTAGGTGGA
Source organism: Lutra lutra (assembly GCF_902655055.1). Lineage (NCBI taxonomy): Eukaryota > Metazoa > Chordata > Mammalia > Carnivora > Mustelidae > Lutra > Lutra lutra. Next base: position 14,508,297 of record NC_062287.1, on the reverse strand, counting down.
GAGGCAGGCAGAGAGAGAGAGAGAAGCAGGCTCCCGGTGGAGCAGAGAGCCTGATGCGGGGCTCGATCCCAGGACCCTGGGATCATGACCTGAGCTGAAGGCAGAGGCTTTAAACCACTGAGCCACCCAGGTACCCTTTATTTTTATTTATTTTATTTATTTTGTTATTTTTAAAAAAGATTTTATTTATTTATTTGAGAGAGAGAGCATGAGAGGGGAAGGGGTCAGAGGAAGAAGCAGACTTCCCGCTCAGCAGGGAGCCCAATGCTGGATGCGATCCCAGGTCGTTTAACCAACTGAGCCACCCAGGCACCCCCTATAAAATTATTTTTTAAATGACACTTATACAACGTTAGTCATTGCAGCATTGCAAGAGCAAAATATTGGCAGCAATATTTTGTCTATCCATGGGGGGTGATTAAATAAATCATAGCGAGTCTATGTCATGTGGTTGCATTTAAAAAAGACTGCTTTACTTACTGATATGAAATAATCTTAAGGTTTATTACGTGAAAAGTGCAAGATGTATAGTATGACACCATTTGTGTGAAAAATAGGGAAGGGAAGAATAATGTGTACTTAAGAGTGCTTATGAAAAAAAAGAGAGTTTGCTCATGTATGCCTAGAATACCTCTGATTTAAATACCTATATATTTACCTTATAAAGATACATAAGAAACTGGTATATTGTTTGTCTCTGGAAAGGACAACTGAATGGCTGGGGATGGAGGTGGAGGGAGACCTTTCATTGCATATTTGAACGATGTAAATTATGACATACAGAAAGTAAATAAAAATTAGAAGTTTAAAAAGTGATATTCAAATAGAGGGGGTTATGGGACCTTTTCAATTTTCTTTTACAGGAAAATTACCTCCCAATAGGTGGCGCTCATGCAACACCATACATATTTTTACTTTCCTTTTAGTTTTATTTTGAGAAAAATCCGTATTTGCTCTGATGGACTTTCTTCTCCATTTGTCACCTTTGGGAAACTTGAGTCTAGAATTAGGGCTGAAAGTCTCTCCGCTAGGAGTGTTCCAAAGTGTAATGCCATGTTTCTGGGATCTATCCAGCATGGAGAACACCTGGATTGAAAAAAAGAAAAATTGGGATTGGTTCAGAAAACCAAATAATGCTTGGGTCCTGTTTTCTTGATTGAAACTTGATTGATTGAATCAGAACTCCTGATTGCTTGATTGGTTGATCGAGAGGTTAATAGAGGTCAGAGGTTTATAATGAATGCTGATTTTGCCCTGGGGGAGACACTTGAAATATCTGGAGATATTTTTGGTTGTTACATCTGGGGGTACTACTGGCATCTGGTGGAGAGAGGTCAGTGATGCTGCTGACAACCCTACAATGAACAGGATAGTCCCCTCACGACAAAGAACTATCAGTCACCTACCCTCCCCTAAGCTTATAGCTTCTTAGAAAAAGGAGATAGGCTTGGCAACAGATGGGAAGGCAGGTAAAGGAAAGGTTTTGTTTTTTAAGAGAGAGCAGGCGCTGGGGGAGAGAGACAGACGGAGAGGGGGAGAGAGAGAGAATCTTAAGCAGGTTCTGCGCTGAGCACAGAGCCCAGTGCAGGGCTCAATATCACAACCCTGAGATCATGACCCGAGCTAAAATCAAGAAATAGACACTTACCCTACTGAGCCACCCAGGTGCCCCAGAAAAGGTAATTTCTTAGAACTGGTGTATAAGGACATACCTACTTTGAGTCCTGAGTTCAATTTTTCCTCAATCGCTTTCCTTGAAGGTGGCCATATTGGTCATTTTCCCGATCCCTGAGGGGCTAAAAAGAACAGCACAGTCATAAACTCATTTTCCCTCCTCATCTGTGAATTAATTTGATGCACATTTATTGAATGCTTTTCGTGTGCAAGGCTTTGGAGTGGGTGCTTCACGATCCTGGGGGTGGAAAGAGGACAAGGAGGTTGGAGGCTCTGTATACAGTTTCTTTGTGTGTCCCTCTCCCTGTTTCTTCAACTTTTTCTCACTGGATCCAGACCTTAGTCTCTCTCAACCTTTCTCTTCATTTCATCCATTCTACCCAAAGTGTGACTATGTAATCAACCTGTATGCCCTAAGCAATTCCTTATCTGTATGGTCTCCTCTGAATAACTTGTCCCCCACCCCCAAATTGTACTATTAATTATAGTAATTATTCATTCCCCCCTCCCTTACCTGGTAAAGCTGGTCATTGGACAACAGAGTCTGCTTGTCTGAAGCTACAAAAAACAAACAAACAAAAAAACGCAAGGTAGGCTAAGAAATTGGGTTATATTCACACACTGGAGTACTAAACAGTAATAAGAGTGAGTGAACTACAACAAGGTGGAAAGATTTCACAGGCATGTTTTTTGACTAACAGAAGCACACACACAGGAGTACTTTTGTATGAGTGCATTGACATAAGGAATGAAAACAGGCAAAATTAATCAATGTTGTTACAAGTCGGGATAATACTGGTTTTGGGGGATGGGTAGAGGCTGGAATTGACCACAAGGGGGACGTCTAGGGCGTGGGTAATACTCTCTTTCTTGAACTGGGTCTTGGATTCATGGGTGTGTTTGCTTGTTTAGCTGTATGCTTGCCATTCATGCATGTTTCTTTCTGTAGGTCTTAGTTCAATTAAAGAGTTTTTTTTAAATTCAGAGGAATCGGAGGAAAATCAGAGGGAGGTGGTTCTTGAGACAGGTAAATATGCTGTGAACACAACAGGGTCCTTTTCACCCAGTTGGGCTAGATGTCAACACGTGCCCACCTCATCTCTTCTATTGGGTCTACTTTGGTAGGAAGGAAACTGAGGGTCCCCGGTGGTCTCATTTCTCACTGAGGAACATTCTTTTACCTCTGGACTGGCGAACTCCATCCTGTCCAGCAATGAAGTAAACACCGACAGCAAGGAAGAAAATGCTGACGATTTCAGCGAAGACAAAGCTGGATACAGTGCCTGCGTTCAGGTCAATGCAGTTCTGACACACTATGGGGAAAGGGAGGGACAAGGAGCCTTCAAGGTGTGAAAGTGGTTCTCCTGAATCTTTTTCTCTTGCCTACACGTGCTAATGCCTCCACCTAGGGTAGCAGACTCCTCTCTCTGTGCAAGGTATGTTAGGGGAATTGCCTGGGAAGATCCTGGGACTAAGCATGCAACACTTCCTGATATCCCCCCACCCCCCAGGCATTCTGGGGAAACCTATAAAGTCTGACCATCAGGAAATATGTGAAATAGAAGGAAGATCAGATCCCCTTCTCTGTGGTCATCTGCCTTCTACATTTCATTGCTGTTCACCTTGTAATCTCCTCTGTCTCCCTGAACTACCCCAACTCAGTTTATATGAATGGATGACGGCTCCAATCCATGACTGCCTATCCAGAATTAAACCAGGACCAGGTATGCTTTTCTAAGAAGATGAGGGAACTGTCTTGTTATATTCAAAAAGAGGCAAGCTGAGATTGAGAGAATGAGAACTGGTTAGCGTCTATCCCCACACTCACCAGGGATAAGAAGCCCACCAGATTAGCGAGTACTGCTTAATTAGATAACAAACAAACCAAAGGGGATTACATACTTCTGTAATATACTTGGAGTGGTTCTGAAATGTTCTCTGATCCTCTACACTGATATATCCCTTGAGGGTCCTTGATACTGCTTCCCAGATTCAGCTTAGTATTATTCGAGGAATTTTCTGGTTTCCCGTCTTTTAACCATGTGATCTTTGTGTCTTTTGAGACACAAATCAGAAGTACTGAACCATCTTCTCGATTGTCATCCAGTTTTACCACAGGACCTTCTGAAAAGGGAAAAGTCACCGTCTGTTAAGGATTGTTCCTCTGAAATTTTCCCTGCCTCGAGGTATCAGGACAAGACCATTGTAGCGGCTCTTCTCAAACTTTGATGTGCACATGGTTCCCATGGGCAACCTAGTGAGAATTTCAGATTCTGCTTAGTAGTTCTGGGAAAGAGCTGAAATGGAGCATTTCTAACTTGATGCCAGTGGTGTTGGTTCATGGGTCCCACTTTGAACAGTGCCTAGCTGCTGGGGTCCTGTTTCTACTCCAAGAATTAGAGAGCTAATTGCTTGGCTTCAGGAAAGCTGCCCAGAAAGATCATGACTGGCCAGTTGTTTGGTTGACTGCCATTATTACCCATCATCCCATCCCTTCTGTCACTTAGTCCTATATGACTACTAGTGTAGGAACCATATTTCCATGAATTTCCTCAGACTTTGAGGATAGAAAGAAGCCATTCACACTACCTTGTTTCTTCTCGGCTGTAGTACCTATAGAGACAGAAGAGAGAGAGAGGATTAGCTGGGTATAGAATTGTCCAGATGCCCTGAGGTAATCATTTCCTTGGTCATTCAAGGCCAAGACAGATATCCTAATCTAAGAGTGGGCAGTATCTATACTTACCTCCCTGGGTTGTAGCCTAAATCACCAAATTGAATTCAAGGTGTTGTATAATAAAGAATTTGTCTGGTCTTTGTCATGGATTCCTGGGAAGGAGTTTCTAAACCCTTGGAATTTCATGAGTGATAGGAGTGTCTGTGTTATTCTTGGTGGGCTTATTTATTTATTTATTTTTAAAGATTTATTTATTTATTTATTTGCGAGAAAGCATGAGAGAGCATATGGTGGGGGGAGGGAAGAGGGAGAGAGAGAGAAGCAGACTCCCTGCTGAGCATGGAGCTCCACTCGGAGCTTGATCCCACAACTCTGTGATCATGATCTGAGCCGAAATCAAGAGTTGGACGCTCAACCGACTGAGCCACTCAGGTGCCCCTTGGTGGTCTTTTGGACCATACATGAATTTGTGTTATGAGATGACTCAGGATGGGGCTAGTCAAGACCCGTGTAATCTGGAATCTGAGCCTTGGCTGAGGAAGAGAGCTGGAGACTGAATTCAGTCACGTGGCCAGCAATTCAATTAATTATACGTATCTCGTGAAACTCCAGTAAAAACTCAGTGGAGGGGCACCTGTATGGCTCATTTGGTTAAGTGTCTGCTTTTGGATCAAGTCAAGATCCCAGGATCCTGGGATTGAGCCCCACATTGGGCTCCCTGCTCAGTGGGGAGCCTGCTTCTCCTTTTCCTTCTGCCTGCCTCTGCCCTGCTTGTTCTCTCTCTCTCTGAAAAATAACAAAATAAAATCTTAAAACAAAAACAAAAACAAAAACTCAGTGGAGGGGCCCATGTGTGGCTCTGTTGGTTGAACATCTGACTCTTGGTTTCAGGTCAGGTCATGATATCTGGGTGGTGAGATCAAGTCCCGTGTTGGACTTTGTGCTGGGCACAGAGCCTGCTTGAGATTCTCAACCTTTCCGTCTATTCTCCCACTGCTCCCTCTTTCTCTAAAAAAACCCCAAAAAGTCAAGGGAAATAAAATTCTCAGTGGAGCTTCCTTGTTGGTGAATGTATTAATGTACTAGGAGAGTGATATATTCTGATTCCACAGGGAGAGGGCACAGGAACTCTGTGTTCAGGGCCTTCACAGACCTTACGCATCTCTTCATTTGGAAAAATGCTAATTTTATTTTTTATAATTAAACTGTAATAGTAAAGGGGCACCTTGGTGGCTCAGTCATTAAGCATCTGCCTTCAGCTCACGTCGTGGTCCCGGAGTTCTGGGACTGAGCCCCAGGTTAGGGTTCCTTGCTCAGTGGGGAGCCTGCCTCTCCTTCTGCCCCTCACTCTGCTCATGCTCTCTCTCAAACAAGTAAGTAAGTAAATAAATAAATCTATTTTTAAAAAGATTTTATTTACTTATTTGTCAGAGAGAGAGAGAGCACAGGCAGGCAGAGTGGCAGCAGAGGCTGAGGGAGAAGCAGGCTCCCCGCTGAGCAAGGAGCCCGATGTGGGACTCAATCCCAGGATGCTGGGACCATGCCCCGAGCCGAAGGCAGCTGCCTAACCAACTGAGCCACCCAGGCGTCCCAAATAAATCCATTTTTAAAAATTTGAGCTGTAATAGTAAATATGTGCTTTCTTGAGTTTTGTGAGTTGTTGTAACCAATTGTCAAATCTGGGAACCCTCCAGGTTTGTACCCAGCTTGTCAGAAGTTTAGGTGGTATAGGAACCCCTGAACTTGTGCCTGGAACTCAAAGGGAGGGCAGTCTTGTTGGGCACAGTGCCCTTGACCTGTGGGGTCTGATGTTAATTCTGGATGGTTAGCATCAGGACTATACAGCAACATACATCAAAGTATTGCACGCATGGTCTGGAATGCTCTGCTTTTTTTAGCAGCTAAAGCTCCATCAAAAGTGGGTTTACGTGAACTAAAGGCTTTTTGAGTATGTCTAAAATCCTCAGCCTTGGGGCGCCTGGGTGGCTCAGTGGGTTAAAGCCTCTGTCTTCGGCTCAGGTCATGATCCCAGGGTCCTGGGATCGAGCCCCGCATCAGGCTCTCTGCTCAGCGGGGAGCCTGTTTCCTCCTCTCTCTCTGCCTGCCTCTCTGCCTACTTGTGATCTCTGTCTGTCAAATAAATAAATAAAATATTAAAAAAAAATAAAATCCTCAGCCTTGGTAATCCATTTTTTTGTAGAAACCCTGGACGTCCTGGGGTGGGGCGTAGCTATTCAATAGCCTTCAAATCTGTCTCAAAACTCAAGAGTAGTGGAGTTGCGTTCATTGTACTACAAAGAAGTAGCACCAGAATTCAGTTCAATTGGATTGAATGCAAACATTTACCACATAGCTGACGTACCTGATGTGATTAGCTGTGTGAAAGACAGGAGTGGCGATACAAAGAACTAACTTGTTGCCTCCAAAGAGTTTACAATGAAGCAGGAAAAATAAACACCGATGTAATTAACATAATAGAATATATAAATTATCTTTAGTATTCATGCAAATGCGTTTGAAAGGGGCTAGAAGCTATTGATTTTGCCCAAGAGTCAGGGACAGGGAAAACTTAACAGAGAAAGTGACATTTGGTTGGAACTTGAATGATTGGGAGTTCGCTGGACAGAAAAAGGCATCCTGGGGAGAAGGAGGAGCTGAGCAAAGACACAGGTTGGAAAAGGACAGAGAGGTAGTGTGTCTAGAGGTGGAGTGTATGGTGGGGACAGATGAAGCATGAATCAAACTATGAAGGGGGAAAAAAGTATGGAAACAGTTGGAAGGAGTCAGCTGTTTTAGAACTTCTTGTAAGACTGAAATGGTTATTAATTGTACTTAACAGAGTTTGGAACATGGTAGCTTTATATTTGTTGAATGAGTGCATGAATGGATGAATGAGTGAATTAAAAAAAAAAAAGCAAGGCAAACAGTTAAGCAGATTTCTCACCAGTGGCCCTCCTTGACCACCTGATCACCATGGGAGGGACAAAGGGACCCCTTGTTCTAACTCAGATTCTATAGGAGAGAGGGTCCAACTGATTGCTAACATCCTTTAATTTTGCTTCTGTGAGTCTTCTTTCTTTTTAGGATTTGAGTGCTCATGTAGCCAAATTTCCTAGACTGACTGGTAAGAGGACAGAGCCCATAGGAAGGAGGGATCATCCAAGTTCACACAGCTCACTGGTGGCTGATCTGGACCCAGAGTTCAGGTTTCCATTGCTCTTTCTGCTATATCTAGCTGCTTCACACAGGCTTTCAGCCCTGCCCCTCCACGTGTGGTCTTCAGTGGCTCTTCTCCCATTTCCTGCAGAAATCATTCTAAACTCTCACTGTCCTCCTTGAGTCCCCCGCTCAGGAACAACAAGCTCAGTTTTAGCAAGTGGCATCATCTGCCACTTAGGTCATTGAGAACGTAGATGCCGTAATGAACCTTCTCCAGCTTCCTTCCCAACTACACACCTACCCATGGCCAAAGCCATTTGCACTTCCTCTCTCTTGCCTTCTCCTCTGCGTCCTTGACCTCATTCTCAACTCCATCCTTTCAACATCAACTCCAGGAACTTGCTCTACTCTCTGCGTTTTCCTTTAGCCTAGAAATGGACTCACATTTCTCTCACACTCAAAAATATTTCATCTTAGATCCTATGTCCTTTTCTATTTACCACTCAAACTCTCTTCTCATCCAAACATCTTTTTTTTTTAAGATTTTATTTATTTATTTGACAGAGAGAAATCACAAGTAGACGGAGAGGCAGGCAGAGAGAGAGAGAGAGAGGGAAGCAGGCTCCTGGCTGAGCAGAGAGCCCGATGCGGGACTTGATCCCAGGACCCTGAGATCATGACCTGAGCTGAAGGCAGCGGCTTAACCAACTGAGCCGCCCAGGTGCCCCTCATCCAAACATCTTTAAAGACAGTCTACACTTGGTACTTTATCACCGTCCTCATCTTCTATACACTTCCATTTGGTTTTCCCTCATACTACTCCAGTGAAAGGGTTATAAATCAATTGTGGCCTTTATTTTGTTAAATCCCACAGGCTTAAACTTTTAAATATATTCTTCTATCAGCAGGATGTCTCTATAATATTTCATTATTGGTGATTCTTTCCTTTTGGAAGTTCTCTGCTCCCTTGGTATTGCATCATCTGATTATTCCAGCTCTTTGATCATCCTCTTATCTCTTTTGTGAGATGTTTTTCTCTAACTACCCCTTATTTATTTATTTATTTAAAAAAATAAATTTTATTTATTTATTTGACAGACAGAGATCACAGGTAGGCAGAGAGACAGGCAGAGAGAGCGGGGGAGAAGCAGTCTCCCTGCTGAGCAGAGAGTCTGATCTGGGGTTCGATCCCAGGAATCTGAGATCATGACCTGAGCCGAGGCAGAGGCTTAACCCACTGAGCCACCCAGGCGCCCCTCTTACTACCCTTTAAAGGTTAATATCCTCTCGGTTCCATCCTCAGGCCCTCTTCCTCACATCTCACATAGTCCTTGTATGATTTCAGCAACTTTTGTGTTTTCCTCAGCGTGTGGAGAACCATCTCTAGTCCAGATTCCAGGCATCAACCCAGGTCATCCACTTCCCATTGTTTATGCCCAACAGAATATTCATCCAGGCGTCCTATATTGTACCTTACACTTAGTCTAGTGACACTGAAGCTTCTCTCTCCAATTAGACTATAAGCTCACTAGGGCAGAAGGTTCTTATCCTTCCTTATATCCTCCTAGCCTATCATGTGATAGGATCTCACTCCTATTTGTTGACCTGTTGGCCCTATGACCAACTGGGTGAGTGCCTTATAGGTCTCCCCCTAACTCCAGCTCTGAGTTAAGGAAAACACACTTTTTCTTTTCAGGTTCCCAGCCTGTGCCCTTTTGGGCTACAGTCAACCTAAGATGGCGGCATCCGGGTCTTCCCTCTAGCCAGTCAAGTCTGCTATTTTCATTTCTTAAGAGACAAGGACCCCCATCTCTCCCACTGGACACTGCTTCTCTCTAGCAGAGAACAATAAGAGGCTTCATTTTGCCCTTCTTTCTCAGAATTCTACGTCTGAGGTAGCCTTGAGGTTAGAGAAACCAATACCCTTTCTTTCCCGGTAATGATCTCTTCCCCTGAGCCTTTCTCCAGACTACCAGAACCCCGTACCTTGAAGAAGAGTGACAGCCAAGATGAGGCCAGCCAGATGCTTCCCTGGCTCCATGTCAGTCTCTGTCTTTCCCCGCAAAGAAGCACGAAGCAACTCCCAGCAGCTCACCAGCCTGCAGAGAAGCTCATCTGGCTCCGCCCAGTACCGCTCAGCCTGGCGCCCCTGAGAGAAGGCTCAAATCCAGAACCACCACCGTCTACTTCAAACGTGGGCAGAGAGGGGCCTCAGAAGGTCTGCAGGTGCATATGTATCTTGCTTTCTGTGAAGGAGTAGAGAATAGGAGGACGTGGGAGGGAAAGGGAGAGAGGACTGCTTCTCCATCTCTGAGACAGCTTGCACAGAAAAACCCCTTGGGTTCTGGGTAGGAGATGGGCCCCTTTCTTCATGAGAGGGGTAAACATCTCTGCTACCGCTTGTTGCTAGGATGTCAGTTGGTTGCTAGAAACTCATGAATTTAAGTGAGAAACCTCATGTGCTCAAGCCCTTATTCAGGCATTTTTCACTGCTCTTTGGAGACAAGATCATCAAAAAGGGGCCTGCCTGGATGAGAATAGGTAGGACAATTGGAACGAGACAAGCCATATATTTCCAGGCACCAGAGCCTGAACTGAGTTTCCAGGATCTTAGGCCCCTGGCTCCCTCAGCCGGTCCATCAGTGAGTCAACAAAAATCTACAGAACCTCTCGTTATGTGCCAGGCACAAGCCAGATGGAGATACAGAAGGGAGCAAGACATGTGCTATCTCTGCCCTCTGGAAAATTACAGTCCGACTCCAGCAGTGTAGAGAGTTTGGATCCCCATAGGCCACAGGGGAGAAAAGCCCACTTGTCTCCTGGTGAGTCAATCACATTGTTATTAATAACTGTCTCTTATTGAGCAAATGTGGTATCTCATGTACCATGCAAACTTTTTGTCTGAATCCTTATTGGCATACAAAGAGAATTAGGCTCTGAAAAATTCCATGACTGGCCCAGGCCCAGTGGGTAGGCAGGCAGTACTGGAGATGGCATTCAAATGTCCGGTTTAAAAGCTACTTAGTCTGGTGTCCCAGGCTGTCCAAGGAGGACCTTGGGCGGAGTCCCAAGAAAGACCAGAAATGGGAGGAACCTTGCTGGTATGGCTTATGGGAAACTCTGAAATTACTGTTTTACATCAGTGACTTGGGAAAGAACATCCTAAACCTTCTTTTACTTCTTAGAGGTCTAGACAACATTTTCCACATGCTCTGCTCTCTCTTCCACCTCACCCCCAAGCTCAGTGCTTGGAGATAGAACCATTTGCACCTGCTTCCTTTCTACCCCACCCCCAGTCTGCCCCTGCCCTGACAGTCTCCTCTGATCAACGGCAGAGAGCAGACAGATAGGCGTCTTCTGGTTCCTCCCCCACTCCTTTACTTTTTCCGGATACCCATGAGTCAGTTGGAGGAGGGTGTCTTTCACCCTGGCGGATAGTTCTGTGACCTGGGTCTACCTACTGAAGGAATTCTGCTGGAAAATGGAACACTGTAGGTTTCTGGCTGGCCTGATACTGGCTGTCCTTCTCTCACAAGGTAAGGCTTCTCTAGGTGATGAGGACATCTTGGAGAAGGGACGAGAGAGGAACATTTGTATCTGGACTGGGCTCCACGTAAAAGTCCTTCTCAGTGCTAGCTTCACTTTACCAAGAAGAGTTGTCGAGGAGAGTAGGGTTGGGATGTAGTACAGGGTTTGGGTTGGGAAACAGGCTCTTGGCTTTGAGTCTAGCTAGGCGTGTATGTTGGCCTTGAATGCCTCTCTAAGGGCCAGAGATCTGCAGGAAATGTGCAGTCTGCAGGGGCCTGAGCCTAGGGCTGATAAGGGAACACTATTTCTTCTAGGACAGAGAGGCTCTAGGATCTAGTACTTTTAGTGATTTGGCCATCATTTGCCACCATCAGGAGCCATGACCCTGTACTCAGGGGGATGCTTTAACAGAAAGTTGAGTTTAGGTGGAGAAGGAAGGAGGGCAGATCTGGGGTCGTAAGATGATCAACTCATTTTGGTTCACCTGGTTTTAAAACTGGTAGTGTCTTGTCCCAGAAACCCCCTCAATCTCAGGCAAACTGGGACAAATGCTTTGGGACATCCAGGATTTCCAATGGAAACAGATCCTCATGGAAGGCATGATTATAGGATGTGATATAACCTTGGCCTGCGTGAGACGCACAAGAAACAGCTCTTTGGGGGATTTTCCAGAAGATGTTTTGTATTCAAGTTGGTAATGGAATATGAATTCAGGGAAAATCTGGACTCCACTTTTCCCTGGGATTGGAGATACAGATTGTCATGCCTCTATGGGTTGTGGAGGTGTTCTCAGTCAAAATAGTTCAGTGGATCTAGAAAGGCCCTGTGCATACCTCCAGCCCTCAAACTCCCTATAAGCCTTGACTTGTGTGACGCACCAAGAATGAATTTGATAAAACAATTTTTTCTACCTCCTTACCCTTAAGCAAGGGTAGAACAACTAAAAATCTTTACATGGGATTTGCCCGGGCTCTCCTTCTGGATCACTGGGCTGGTAATCCATACCAGCTTCTCTCCTACCCCAAACATCACTGGTCCCAAGAAAGACGTTAGTGATGAGAGTCCATTTCTCTTGGTAGCTATGGGGGCAGGGGCAAAGTGGGAGGGAAGAGGATGAGAAGCTGAAGTGGGAGGGTTATAGATGGCTGGGAAGTAGAATTAGAAGCTTTGTTGGAGGGGCACGTACGTGGCTTAGTCAGTTCAGTGTCTGCCTTCGGCTCAGATCATGATCTCAAGGTCAAGAGATTGAACCCCTCATCCAGCCCCTTGTTGAACCCCTCCTTGGGCTCCCTGCTCAGCAGGAAGGCTTCTTCTCCATCTGCCCCTCCCCCTCTCCCTTTCCCCCAGCTCCTGCTCTCTTTCTCTCTCTCAAATAAATAAATAAAATCTTAAAAAAAAAGTTTTGTTGGAAAACAAATGTGGACATCTCCAGCCAAGGAACAGTCTTCTGCATTTCCATATTTCTTGAATTTTTCAGCAATCTATACTCCCCTTCTACTTCTTTTTTTTTTTTTAAGATTTTATTTATTTATTTAACACAGAAAGAGATCACAAGTAGGCAGAGAGGCAGGCAGAGAGAGAAGGGGAAGCAGGCTTCCAGCCGAGCAGAAAACCCGATGCAGGGCTCGATCCCAGGATCCCAGGACCCCGGGATCACGACCTGAGCCGAAGGCAGAGGCTTAACCCACTGAGCCACCCAGGGGCCCCTCCCCTTCTACTTCTAATCAGTGGTCTGAACTCCTGTCCAGGAAGGTTCTTAGATCCAGTTGGATCCATGATTTCCTCTTTGGCTCCATGTCCATCAGGGTCTGTCCTCTGCTGGGACTGAATCCTTGCATCCTTCCTGGCCCCTGTAGTTCATGGGGAGCCTCCCAAAGCCTTTTTCTTGTGACTTCTGTCTCTCACACTAGAAACCATAAATTGTCCTAGACTTAGAAAGTGGTCCTTTTAAAGTACAAACTCAGCAGAATAAGGCATCTGCTGCAGACCAAACAGCTGGCTGCAGTCATGGTTGGGTTTTGGGTTGCTGTTGTTTTCCTCGTAGGGAGCCCCTCCAAGATAACCGTGGAAGAACTTGAGGACATGGTGTTCCTGACTTGTAACACCAGCATCAGGCGGTTGGAGGGAACATCACCATTAAAACATGGTAAAATGTGGAAATTGGGAAAACGCAACCTGGACCCACGAGGAATGTATGTGTGCAATGGGACAGATGAACAAGACCACAAAACACCTTTTATGCAAGTATATTTTCGAAGTATGTGCCTTCTGGACCCTCTGGATATGAGAAGTTTGTAGCCAGAAAGGACCATGCTGGACCAACCTGTTCTCTAAACAAAGTGGGGGTCCCTCTTGTAATGGTATGAGCCAGACTTTGGAGCTTAACTAATGGAAAAAAAAAATAGCAGGGGCCTTGGGACTCAAGCAGTAGAGGCTGGGTTGGGAGAGCGGTTTGGCCCTGCAGCCTTGTTTGCCTTCTTACAAAGCTGGTACTGCTTCTTGGCTCCTTTTCAGGGATTCCTTGGGATGAAGGGCGGAGGTGGATGTAGCAAGGGTATCAGCAGGCCTTTCTCCAGGGATCTTACTGAGGTTTGGGTCCTGGTGTGAGGTCCCGGGGTTGCCCTACAAGGCAGAGATGGTTCCCTGGTCTTGAAGGCTCTCCAGTTCTCCTCTCATCCCCACCCCGCTGCAGTGTGTCAGAACTGTGTGGAGCTGGACTCAGCCACCCTGGCTGGCATTGTCATCACTGACCTAATCGCCACTCTGCTCCTTGCTTTGGGAGTCTATTGCTTTTCTGGACATGAGACTGGAAGGTTCTCTAAGGGTAAGTGGAAGGGACAGAGTGTGCGTTCATGCATGCACGCGTGCACATGTATGTTGTGGATGTGGGTGTGAGTGCAGACCTGCAAAGAATGGGGCTGGCAGTGGGTTGTGTCTCCTCCTGGAGTCACTCTTGCAATCTCTAAGGATTCCTAGCTCTGGTTATTGGAAGACTTGTGCCCATATTGCCCATGTAGGCTTCTGAGGGTACGACCAGCTGCTGTCCTCTTGTAGTGTTCATGGGGTCTCACTGTCCCCTCCTCCTAGGCCCTTGATGACTCTTTTCCCCTATTTCTTCTAGCTGTTGACACTCAAGTTCTGTTGGAAAATGACCAGCTCTATCAGGTGAGCTGTGAGGGGAAAGAGACATGAATGGGAGGGGAATGGGAAGGGATGAAGAGGCTGTTGCTAGGTGTTCTGTGTATGGATGAAGGGTTCTAGCGGGGAACTCATCAATGGCAGGGCTGGAAAACTCAGGCATGAGCTCTCATCTCTGGGGCCTACTGGGGTCTTCCCTGGGAGAAACTGACCCTGCCTCACTGATTCCCCTTCTTACCTCCTAGCCCCTTCGGGATCGGAATGATGCTCAGTATAGTCATCTTGGTGAAAACTGGCCTCGGAAGAAGTGAACCTGACACCAGTGGCTTATGGGAGTATCGACTGTACCTTCTTCCCTTACTCAGCCAATAAAGATGTCTTCTCTCACTCAGCAGGTGCCTGGACTTTTCGAGGCTCTTGGACAAGGCATGGGAGTTGTCTTGCCTTGGCTGGACCCTTGCCCTCCCTGCCCACCTGTGTCCTTCCTTCGTTGCTTCCATTCCTCTGCCCCAGATGGACAGTGTGATGGGCTGTCTCCCACCCCATTCTGGCCCACTGGTGTTTCTGGCCTGTTGGGCTTCCTGGGGGCGGGGTCGGCTCTACCACACTCTCTCAGCTACTTGTAGCTTCCAGCCCCTATTACAACCCCTGAAAGGTTTTGGTTTCCTCACCACAGTTGAAGGCGATGTTTACAGACCCAGCCGCACTAAAGTTTCCATGACTTCATGAGCAGAGGAGGTGGAAACATCAAGGGCCAAGAGATCACTTTTTATCAAGACTTGGAGAGCATGTGTGACCAAGTCCCACTTCCACTAAGGAGCTGGCCTTGGCTTTATGACCCCTGTGGATCGGTAACCGCTAGCTGTGAGGAGGTTGCCCCATAAGCCCATTAGGGACCCTTTCCTCCTCTATAGAAGGTACCACTCACCTTCCTCTCCTCAGAATCTGTCCCTGTTCCTCCCCTGCCTTCTGAATGATAAACTAATATCAGAAACTCTTCATTACCCCTCTTCACCCACTTGGAAAGCTGGAATTGGAGAGTGGACAGGAGCTTGGGATATTTTCAGTGAATGTCATGTTCACTAGTGGGTTGGTGGTGGTTCTGAAACTTTGGGAGCCTGAAGGATTTACTAAAAACATAGACACTTGGTTCCTTGGGACGCCTGGGTGGCTCAATTGGTTGGACGACTGCCTTCGGCTCAGGTCATGATCCCGGAGTCCCGGGATCGAGTC
Organism: Lutra lutra; assembly: GCF_902655055.1. Taxonomy (NCBI): domain Eukaryota; kingdom Metazoa; phylum Chordata; class Mammalia; order Carnivora; family Mustelidae; genus Lutra; species Lutra lutra. The sequence goes on along the minus strand of NC_062287.1, from coordinate 14,492,888 downwards.
CCGCATCGGGCTCCCAGCTCCATGGGGAGTCTGCTTCTCCCTCTGACCTTCTCGCTCATGCTCTCTCTCACTGTCTCTCTCTCAAATAAATAAATAAAATCTTAAAAAAAAAAAAAACAGACACTTGGGCCCCACTCTAGGCACCTAGCCCTCAGCTGCTTCTGAAGCTTCCCCCATTCAGAGTCTCCAGTTTTGAGGAAGAGCTGAGGCCACGGATGCTTTTATGTCCTTTACGCTGTTCCTGTCTACCACAGGGGCAACCCCTCCTTTTGTTCTATGAGCTACAGTAACTGAAAGATCTTCGGGACAGTTTCATAAGAGTGGGACTTTCCAAGACCAGGGTTCAGAAAGAGGGAAAGAACGAACAACCACACAGCCAGAGATCTGGATGATTCTGCCCACCATCTTTGTGAGCTATACACAGATGCTGATTTTGTTAGAGACTATGAACTTCCAAGGTACACATGCTTCATTCATGGTCATGGCTTCTTTCTACCCTTTACATCCCTAGGACTGTAGTCCTCTGCAGCCTGCCTCCAGCTTTCCACATAGGATCCCTCCACCTCGGGCAACTTTCCGGTGACATCTACCCACCCAGTACTTATCTCCTTCCCACACCCTGCACACTTCCCTTCACCTTGTAGTCCTCGTAGGCTCTTAGATTCCCCCATACCTCTCACCAGTTCTCACCATTGCATGCACCTGGGAATCTCCAGAGCTCCTGATTATCTTGGGTGAAGGCATCAGGACTTTCAAAGTGGCTTAAGGTGATTTCATCATGAAGCCATGATTGAGAAAGCTGCCCTAGCCCTTCTGGAAACTTGTGTCCCTTTGGTTCTCGTGTGTGTGTGTGTGTGTGTGTGTGTGTGTTTTAAGTTTTTTTTAATTTGTTTACTTGTGAGAAAGAGAGACAGAGAGTGCAAGCAGGGGGAGCAGCAGGTGAAGGGAGAAGCAGGCTCCCCATTGAACAGAAAGCCTGATGCGGGGCTTGATCCCTGAACCCTGGGATCATGACCTGAGCCGAAGGCAGACGCTTAACTGATGGAGTCACCCAGGCATCCCTCTTTTTTTGTGCTTTTAATAAATAGCTTCACTGGGGTGCCTGGGTGGCTTGGACAGTTGAGTGTGCGACTCTTGATTTTGGCTCAGGTCATGATCTCAGGGTCGTGAGATTGAGACCTGTATTGGAGGTCGACACTCAGTGGGGAGTCTGCTTGAGATTCTCTCCCTCTCCCTCTCCCTCTGCCTCTCCTCCCTACACACACACACACTCTCTCTCTCCCTCTCTCTCTCAAATAAATAAATTAATTAAAAAGTAAATTAAAAAAACAGCTTTACTGAGGTAAACCTATATGAATAAACTACATATATTTAAAGTATACAAGTGATGTTTTGTCATATGTATATACTTGTGAGACATCACTGCAATAAAGGTAATGAACATATCAACACCTTGAACAGTTTCCTTGGGCCCCTTCGTATGCAATGCCCCCCTCCTTCCTCTCCTTACCCCTCTACCCTCCAGGCAACCACTGATCTGCTTTCTGTCATTATAGATTAGCTTTTGTTTTTCTAGATTTTTATGTAAGTGTAATAATGTAACATGTACTCTTTTTTGGTCTGGCTTCTTATGCTTCAGCATAATTATTTTGCGATTCATACATTTTACTAATATTTTATTCCTTTGTTCTGCCCAGTAGTATTCCACTGTATGGATATACCACAGGCTATTTACCCATTCACCTGTTGATATTCTTGTGGGTTATTTCCTGGCCTGGGCTATTACAAATAAAGCTGCCATGAATAGTCACATATAAGTTATTGTGTGGACGTACGCTTTTATTTCTGTTGGATAAATACACAGGAGTATATGGACTGAGATGCAACTTTTAAAGAAAGTAGTCTGGTATTCTAGGTCCTTTGTAGTCCCATGTGAATTAGCTTCTTAGGTACTACAAAATGCCTGCTGGGATTCTGATCAGGGTCGTGTTGAATTTATAGATCAACTTGGGGAGAATTGACATCTTAATGACATTGACTCTTCCAATCCATGAACACAGCTTTTGTCAGATTTATCCCCTAAGTATTTTATATATATATATATTTTAAAGATTTTATTTATTTATTTGACAGAGACACAATGAGAGAGGAACACAAGCAGGGGGAGTGGGAGAGGGAGAAGCAGGTCTCCCACCAGCAGGGAGCTGAAGGCAGACGCTTAATGACTGAGCCACACAGGCACCCCAGTATTTTTTATTTTTTGATGTTTTTTTATATGGTATTTTAAAACTTTCAATTTCCAGTTGTTCATTGCTAATATATAGAAATACAGTTGTTCCGTATATTGATCCTGTACCCTGAAAACTTTGTAAATTCACATATTAATTATAGTAACATTTTTTGGTAAAGCCCACCTGAATTTCTACATAGATGATAATGTTGCTTATAAATAAAGACAGTTTAACTTTTCCATTTCCAATCTGAATGTATTTTATTTCAGTTCCTTGGCTTATTATGGTGGCTAGAACCTCCCCTACAATGTTGAATAGAAGGGAAGTGAGGATATTCTTGTCTTATTTGTGATCTTAGGGGGAAACCTTGTCTCTCATCACGAGGATGATACTGGCCATAGGTTTTTCTTAGATGCTCTTAAACAGATTGAGGATAATGCGTTCTCTTCCTAGTTTGCTGGGAATGTTTAGTAAAAATAGTTGAGTATTGTCAAATGTTTTTTCTGCATCCATTGAGAGGATTGTAGGGTTTTACTTCTTTAGTCGGTTAATATGATAAATTACATTGGGGATACGATCTGTTACACCAATCCTGCATTCCTGAAATAAACTGTACTTGGTCATTATGTATTATTCTTTAACATACATATATTTTATATTTATATATATATATATAATTTATTTATATATAATATATTTATATATTTATATTTGGTGTTATTATTTATTTATATATAAATGCCTATTTATTATTGATATTGATATTGATATTTATATTGATATTTATGTATTTTTAAAGTAAACTCTACTGCCAATGTGGGGCTTGAACTCACAGTCCCAAGAATGAGCGTTGCATGCTCCATTGACTGAGCCAGTCAAGTGACTGGCTTTTTAAAAAAAATATATTACATATATATTATTAGATTAAATTTGTTAAAATCTACTGAAGAATTTTTGCATCTATTGATAAAGGATATTAGTCTGCAGTTGTTTTTTTTTAAAGATTTTATTTATTTATTTGACAGACAGAGATCACAAGTAGGCAGAGAGGTAGGCAGAGAGAGAGAGGAGGAAGCAGACTCCCTGCTGAGCGGAGAGCCCGATGCAGGACTTGATCCCAGGACCCTGAGATCATGACCTGAGCCAAAAGCAGAGGCCCAACCGAACGCCACCCGGCACCCCAGTTTTTTTTTTTTCTCTTGTAAAGTTTTTGCCTGGTTTAGATATCAGGGTTGGTTATTAGGGTTCTCCAGAGAAACAGAACCAACAGGATATGTATGTAGGAGACAGAGGAGAGAGAAGGAAGGGAGGAAAGAGAAGAGAGAGAGCGAGATTTATTTTAAAGAATTGCGACTGTGAACATTGGCAAGTCTGAAATTGGCAGGGTGAGCTAGTAGGTTGGAGACCCAGGGATAAGCTGATGTTGCAGCTTGAGTCCAAAGGCAGTCTAGAGGCAGAGAGCTCCCTCTTCCTCAGAGGACCTCATGCTGGTTTTTTCCTGTAAGGCCTTCAACTGATTGGATGAGGCTCACCAACACACACAATGGAGGATAACTTGCTTCACTCAAGGTCTGCGGATTTAAATGTTAATCTCAACTAAAAAGAATACATTCATGACAACATCCAGATGCATTTGGCCAAACATCTGGGCACTGTGGCTCAGCCAAATTAACACATAAAATTAACCATTATGCAGGATGAGTTTGGCCTCCATAGGATGAGCTGGAACTCCTGCCTGTTCAATTTTCTGGAAGAGTTTGTATAGAATTGATATTATTTCTTCCTTAGATGTTCAGTAGATTTCACTAATGAAGTCTTCTTGGTCTGGAGTTTTTTTTTTGTGGCAAGGTTTTAAACAATAAATTCAATTTATTTAATAGCCAGCATCCAATTTATGTTACCTGTTTCGTCTTCGGTGAGTGCAGTGCCTTCTCCCCTGTCCTCAAGTTCTATCCACCCTTTCCTTCAAGGCCCACGTGAAGTTGCTGCATGTACTATGAGGGTTAATCACATCTGTTTTTCTGTTGTTCAGCCTTCTGCATACTTGGCCACTCTGCTGTAATCGCAAGCCCCCAAAAGTAAAAACCGTTTTTTGTTTGTTTGTTTGCTTGCTGGTTTTTTTTTTTTTTTTTTTTTTCTTTGGTCTCCCCTGAGCTCTTAGCACAGAGCTGGTCTGCGACAGACAGGAGCCATGAGAAAAGCACTCGCAGAAGGAGTGCCTAAGTGATTAAATACAGAACTTGTAAGCCAGGAAACCAGAATGATCCTGGTCGGCACTGGCACCACGTAGCTGTTCAGAATGTTGGAGTTGGACAGTCCTGGCTGTTCATTCCGGCTCCCTCCCTCACTTGCTGTGCAACCTGGGCAAATAACTTAACCTCTCTGAGTCTCCGTAGCCTCACCTGTAAAATGAGGACAACATCTCTCTTGTCTACTTTGTGGAGCTGTTGTAAGGATTAAATGAGATAACACATGGAAAATGCTGAGGTGATTTCTAGAGGCTTGTCAGGGCTCACTAGACATTAGCTGTTACTGTTTTCCTCACCCTGAGCCATACCTCCCCTTCCTGGAACATTGTCAGGCGCATGTGGGACAAGAGGGCCAGCCGGCTGGTCAGCAGCTAGTGATGGGTAACATCACCATCTGCTTGTGAGCTTGCGGTGTTGAGTGCCTGGAGGGCAGAAGCACCCTCCAGCAGAGCCAGCAAACCAGTAGCCAAAAGCCTGAGGCTGAGCATGCATGGCACGTGGCAGGCTGCTAACCATGAATGGCCTTTCCGTGGAGGCCACGTGCATAAATAGCGCTGTGGTCAGCTGGGGAGGTTTCTGGGTGCAGAGAGGGAGAAGGGGGCCCTCTGGGGCTTCTCACAGCTCTGGCCTCCACTCTGTGCTGCAGGAGCACAGGGTCCCGGGTGGGAACCGGGCCCTGCTACCGGCTCCCGCAGCCCACATCCGGGCCGTGCCAAACCGCAGCCCCCTTCTGGCTGCAGGCTGCTGCTTGGCAGCGGGGGAGGGAGGCTGTCGAGCAGTGCCCCTCCCTCTCCCCTCCCCACTCCCCTGGCCTGGGGCTCAGCCCCGCTTCCTCTCAGCAGCAGCTTGTGGAAATCCGGGTCCCGCCCCACAGCCTTCAAGCTCCCATCCGTCGCCCACACCTGCCTTTGAAGGCTTCTGTCCTCTGTTTTCTGAACTGACCACCTCATCGAAGACCAATCAGTCACTCTCTGCCATCCTTGGTGTTTTTCTCCAATAGAAGTGAGTCAGAGGACCATCCACCCCCTCCTTGTCTCTCTCTCTCTCTTTTTTTATTTATTCCCTAACACCCTCTCGAAAGACAGTGGGAGCTAATGCCCCCTCTGGCTGTGAAAACAGGTAGCACTTGCTTGAGGGATCATAGCAGGGCAACTGAGGCAGAGGACATGAGGAAACAAGGCAGCCTCTGAGGGCATCCCAGAAGAGGGACAGCAACTCTCTCAGCCCAAATACACTTTATTTCTTTTCTCTCTCAGCTGACAGGGAGCCTAGCGTATTCATGAAGGGGCCTGCAGGGAAGACCTGGGGTAGGAAGTAAGGGGCTGGCTCTGGGCCAGGGTCTGCGAATGGGGCAAGAGCCCTGCCAGAGTTACCCAGTCCATCCCCACAAAGGGGTGCCAAAGAGAGATCTGGAAAAATAGAGAGGTAGACGGAATAGTTAGGGACAGGGGCCATGTTCTGCCCAGGGAAGGTGGAAGGGAAGGAGCAGGGACATCTCCCGCAGGGTAGGAAGGAACAGGTGATGGTGAGGGTGAATGACAGAAATAAGTACCGGGACCAGAGGGCAGTCTGGGTGCAAGCGCGTGATATCTCACAGGATAATGAGGCAGAGATAGTCTAGGACTGCATGTCAGCACAGGAGGGAGGATGGAGGAAGCTGGGGACAAGGGTGCACGGTGTGAGTTCTCCAGAAGGCAGAGGAACAATTCTCTTCTGGGGTCCAGGAATTACCCAGGGCACAGGGAGTAGCAGGTCCTGGAGAAGCCAGACCTGGGCCTGGAGGAGGCTGTGTCCTCAGGACCGTCAGATGCCTCTCTGATTCAGGCCAGAATACAGGTCCTGCTGGCCTTTCCGGATGGGCTGGGGTGGAACAGAGAGGTTGTGGTCAGCAGGGTAGGAGGAAATAGTTCCCAAGAACGGAGGGCCCCCTGAAGATTTAGCTTTAGAGTCCCAGAAAGGACCTGGCACTCGGAGTCAGGAGGCAGGCTCGAATTCTAACCTGAGCCCCCACTGAGGCCAGATATGAACCTGTCACTTTCTGGGAGCCTCAACCTTCCCATCTCAAAAATGGGAATCTCAAGACCCCATCAAATGCCCCAGGGCATTTGTCAGGATGAAATGAAGTCACTTATAAGAAAGTGGCTATCACACTCTCAGTCAATATCTGGGAGTTTGTTCAGGTATGAAAGTCCTGATATGTAACAACTGGTAGGGCACACACACACACCATCCCACCGAGACAATCCCGGAGGTTCCCTGCCATGCCAGGCATTAACTCTTTAGTTGTCAAATCGAGAGGCAGTCTAGTGGGGGAGAGGCTGTGATGTCTGGCTGTGTGTGTGTTGGGAGAGGGGGGCAGGAAGCTGGGGGCTATTTACCAATGAAGAACTTTAATATTTTTACAACCCGTGTGTCTGCACCATTGCATGGAGTGGGGGGGGACCTCGGTCCTGAATTGACCATGTTAGAGTTTGTGGATATGGTATTCCCCACACTGTATCCCCGCTAGTGGATAAGCCCCAGAAAGAAGGTGTCATCCCCCCTCCCCAACATGCCTTGGGTGCAGAAGCCACGCAGCCTTGGAAACTGCCCTGCTCTGCTTGGAAGGAGGCAGATGCAGGCACAGGGTAGCTTGTCTGGGAGCCCTGAGCGAGGGGCTTCCAAGTGTCCGGCTGGCCAGATAGACTGTCCCACTGGTCCCCTTCTCCCCTAGAAAGATCCCCTCCCCCTCTCTATCCCTTGGTACCTCATAGTCCGGATTGGGAACAGGTGGTGGCTTCTCCTTGTTTTGTCCTGCAGAGGATGGAGGGGAAATGATTAGTTCCCACAAGGGAACACCCATCTGGTGACCATAAGATCCTGATTCAGGCGGGACGGCAACACCCTTCGTTCTCTCCTCTAGGCCTCTCTCCATCTTGACCATTCCATCTCCTGTTTCCTTTAATCCCATCTCTAACCACTTCCATAGTCTTTTTATCATTTTATGACTTTCCTCAGCTCAAAGTCCTTCCATGTGTCCCTTTTCTATGGGTAAGGGAAGGGAACAGGCAGAAACTAAGATCCCAGAGTCTCTCTCCCCATAGACTGGGTGGGGGGGGGGAGGTGTGGAATCAGAATCTCATTACTCCAGAACACCCGCAGCCATACTGTTAATGTACTTGTTGTATCTCTCTAGGGCAGGATAGAGAGAAGCAATCTGAGATGTGATCCACTTTGTCCAGAGGTTGGCCACACAGGAAATGTTCTATAGGAGCTGTCTTGAGCTGGCTGTGGACTCGCCACCCATCTTGGTCCAGGCTGGACATCCCCTTTGGCAAGATTCTCTTTCAGTTTAACTCTTACCCCTAGTCCTGCCGCCAGCACCTTTTGCTCTCATCACGGCTGTGGCATTGGCCTTTCTATTCTTGCTCCAGTAATAGACCAGCAGCAGCACGCCCAGAGTGATGCAGATGTCAGCGACGATGATTGCGACCACCGCCCTCAGATCCACCTCTATGCAATTCTTACACACTGCGGGGGACAGAGGTATGGGGAAGAGGATGAGAAATCATTGGGGACGGAAGACACAAGGACGGTAGAGACCAGCAAGGAACAAATAAAGGCGATTCTCCCTTTACTACTCACATGCTTGCCACGGCCAGAGCCGGACCTTTCAGCACCAAGCACCAAGCAAAGAGTGAAGGTTATGGGGAGAGGCTCTGGAGTTAGACAGTCCTGGGATCGAGTCCCAGCTCCTTCAGGCACTAGCTGTGAGAAGCGTTTACAACTCACAAAGCTTCTGTTTCCCCTTGTAAAAAGTGGGAAAAAAATAGGGGTGCCTGGGTGCTTAAGTGTCTGCCTTCAGCTCAGGTCATGATCCCGGGGTCCTGGAATAGAGCCTGCTTCCCCCTCTCCCTGCCCTGTGCTCATGCTCCCTCACTCTCAAATAAGCAAGTAAGTAAGTAAGTAAATAAATAAATAAAATCTTTAAAAAAAAATGGGAATCAAATAGTACTTAAATCATGGTTGTTGAGAGGATTGCATGAAAAAAATCCCTGGCACGTGTTTGGTAAAGTGCTTGAAATTAATGTTGGCTATCATTATTATGCCTTAGTTTAGGATAATATCATAGCAGCTTTGCAAATCCTTCTGCAGAACTGATCTCTGAATAAAGCACCAGATAAAACCATATTGACGTGCCATAATTCTGGGTTCAATATAATGCAAATGACACAATCCTGTCTCTTGGAAATTTGTCATTTTAGATCGAGTATGGTCTGGGCTTTCCCAGACGACTCCATATAGGCGTTTAATCCATATTTCAGAAAACACTGATGCTGTGAGGCCCCTGAGAGTCTCAGGATTGAGTATAAGAAAAGCACAAAGATGCCAGGGGACTGTAAGGTACGGTAGGGGAAATGATTGAGAATACCCTCTTGAAATGGCCCTTTCTAGGGTGTCCCATGGTGTTTGCTCTGGGGACCTATATTACCTCTTGCTTTCAGGTAGAGAGAGTTCTTCTTCGATTCGTCTGAAAAGCAGGTATAAGAACCACTGTCCTCCACTTCTGAAAATGTAGGCATAATGTACTGTGTTTCAGTAGCTCCTTCTATTGTTTTCCCATTTTTTTCCCATTTTGTAGATTTGGGATCAACCTCCTCAGGGCATGTCAGCACTACCATAGTTCCAGAGATGGAGACTTTATAACCTGGGAAACGGGAGAGAAGAAAAGAGAAATTGGAGAGAGAAACTAGTAAAATTTTGGCAAAGGCAGATTAGGAACAGAAGAACCAACCAGATGCAGAAGGTCATCTGTCATCCAGGTCTGAGATAGTCTTGTCAAAGGGGATCTCTACTGGCTAGGACATATGAAAGAGGGGATCTGAAGGAGAAGGGGAACCAGAGAACCTTTGGAAGGTGACTTCAGAGTTTAGGCATGGACATGGGGGCTTGGGAAGGGGAGGAGGGAAGTAAAGGAAAGCCTAGAAAAGTCCATTTGAGAATATTTCCCAAATAGGAATTAGAAGGACCTCAGTTCTTGGGGATAATCTTTCCCAACCAATTCCTTCTCCTTCATCCACTCAACAGCATTCTCAGGGCCTACATGAAAGACAGAGAAACTTAGATTTCTCTGGAGGTGAACCTGTTGATTCACCTGAACGTGAGAAAAGGAAAGCACTGTAAGAAAATAACCTTGGCTTAAGTTTAAATTGTAGATAAAAATTTTCAAGTGGGACTAGACATTATCCCCAAGAACCTCCCAAGAAGGCCCATCCTTTAGGGAGCCCCAAGCCTTGAAGGTGAGGTATGCTCGTTGAGGCTGTTGAGTTTCATCACGTCGAAAGTGCCCCTTGATGTGCCCCTTGATCCCAGTCCGCTGAAGCTCAGAAAGCCTTAGAAGCCTGAAGCTGAAAAATTCTAGAAGTCTTCAAGCTCAGCCTCTTACATGAGAAAGAACTGTATTCTGGGTAGACATGAAAGGGTCTTCTCAGAGATAAAGACCTTCACTCATCTTTGCAAGATCTTTGAGCCACTGATTCTTGGCCTTACCTATTTTTCACCATTTGGAAATTCTCTCTAATAATCAACAGAATCCCTCATAGTGGAGATCAAACGCGCTTCTGTTTATTTTACACCACTTTTCTTTTACTGCCCTTGAATTAGGTAAAGGACCGTACTCATTTGAAGGGAATGGCTCTTCCAATAAAAACTGGCTTTACGTTGAACCATCTCCTACGTATAATCAACTCGGGTTTATTTTTGTTAGAGGGAGGCACTACTGGTGTGGACAACTGAAATCCGCTAATATAATTTAGGGACCCAGGCATATTCCCCAGAGCAGGCACTGTTGTCCTGGGAGGTGCGGCTGGGGTACGTCCTTGTTTTCTGGAAGACTTGTGGCCAGGACACAGGGTGGCACTAGGTTATGCTCAGGCCTGGATGTGGCAGCTGGAAGACAGGAGAGGTGGTGATGCTCAGAGACAGCCCTCTCCCTGTTGTGAGCTTTTCACCACATAATGCTGTTGCGAACAGAGCACTGGACTGCATCCGAAGCCCTGTGTTTGAATCCCAGATCTGCCTTAGGCTGTGTGTCTGAGGACAAGTCATTGAATTTCTCTGAGCCTCAGTTTATTCATCTGGGAAATGGAGATGAAAAACCCACCTCACAGGATATTTGCAAGTATGAGATGGATTATGCTGGCAAAAATGAATGGTACCTAGCAGATGCTTAAAGAAAAATGTCAGTTACTTTCTTCCTTTCCTTCTTGGAGTCCTGCTATGATGGAGAACAGAACTGAGTTCTGACCCAGTTGCTCAGGCCCCTTTCTGGCTGAGATCACATGGAATGGTAAACAAGTCATTCTCCAGATTTATCTATCTGCTAATAATAAGGGGTTGAGTATAACGACATAGGTAGTTGATATTATTTTGACTTAGAAATAATTTTCAATACTGCTATTTCTTGGTGATGTTAAAGAAGCCATAAATAATAAATAAAACCATTTAAAAGTAAATAGACGGGGCGCTTGGGTGGCTCAGTGTGTTAAAGCCTCTGCCTTTGGTTCAGGTCATGATCCCAGGGTCCTGGGATCGAGCCCTGCATTGGGCTTTCTGTTCAGTGGGGAGCCTGCTTCCTCCTCTCTCTCTCTCTGCCTGCCTCTCTGCCTACTTGTGATCTCTGTCTGTCAAATAAATAAATAAAATCTTTTTTAAAAAAGGTAAACAGACATTTCACTCTTCTTGGTGTGTGTGTTTGAAAAAGAAATGCAAAGAATGCAAAGAAAATTGCTCAGGAGTTTTATCAGCACAGAATTTGGTAGCGAAGCTTAGACATACATGTTCAGACGAGGGCCTGGATGTCTGTGCCTAGAAGTAGTTCGAAAGCTCACAAAGACTTGATACACATCCAGAGACAGAGATTCATGATGGTTAAGAAAATGAACTTCAGGAGCACCTGGGTGGCTTAGTGGGTTAAAGCCTCTGCCTTCAGCACAGGTCATGATCCCAGGGTCCTGGGATCAAGCCCCGCATTGGGCTCTCTGCTCAGTGGAGAGCCTGCATCCCCCACTCTCTCTGCCTGCCTCTCTGCCTACTTGTGATCTCTCTCTCTCTGTGTCAAATAAATAAATAAAATCTAAAAAAGAAAATGAACTTCAGTATCAACTAAATCTGCATTTATATTTATCTCGGTGTTTGGACTATTTATTTTCTAAATCTTGGTTTCCTTGTCTGTAATATAGGGACATTAGGAGAATTAAATGAGAAATTTCAGGTAAAATATTCAGGGCGATAAATACCTAGAATATGCATGCTTAATAAACTCTACTGCTTATTACCTAGTTGGTATGCTTCCCATATAATAATAACGAAAATTCACCCATTGCTTCTATATGTCAGATCATGTTCTAAGTGAATCACTTACTCCATCCTTAACACAACCTTACAAGCTAGGTGTCATTATCATTTCCATTTTATACACAGTGATGTTATAGCACAGAAGAGTGAAGTAAATTATTCAGATACTCAACGAATAAGAAGTTGATCCAGGATTCAAGTACGGCTGTCTAGCTTCTTAACCTTACACTATACAGCCTTAGCTCCTCTGCCTAAAATATCCTTCCTTCTAAAATACAAGTTCATCCTTTATTATTATTATATTATTATTATTTAGAGAGAGAGAGAGAGTGCATGTGAGCGGAGAGGGACCCTGATAGAGGCCTCGATCTCATGACCCTGGAGTCATGGCCCAAGCTGAAATCAAGAGTCAGACACTTAACTGACTGAGCCACTCCAGCATCCCAAAGCTTATCCTTTAACACTCAGCTCAAGAATCACCTCTGGGGAGGCTTCCCCAGCCCTCCTCCGTAGAGCTGTCCACTGCTATTTTTATAGCTTGTTTTACCCATGTCACAGCACGCAACACACTGTTATCGGTTATTTGTCTCTCGCACAAGACCATCAGCTTCTTGAAGAAAGGGAATTAGTGATCACTTACTCATTCAAAAAATATTTGCTGGGCACCTACTATGTGCCAGGCCCTGGGCCAGGTAAATAAGACGCCATCTGTGCCTTCAATGAACTCGTGATTTGCATGAAAATTCAGTGGTGGCTCCCACCCACACCCACATATGTTTTCTTCCCTGAAAGCATGCTCAGGGATCCATGATAGAGACAGACATAGGCACATTTCATACAGATCCTACCGATAGACAATTGTATTTTTCCTCTGGTAGTTCTGGTTCTCAGTGTTTATTACTATGATTGTCCTCCATACCATTTTGTTCCACACTTGAAAAGGGATGGTGTAGAGTGAAAATCTTCTTACCAGAAGGTTCCTCCATATCTGAAAAGGAAATGATAAGCCACTATTAGCTACACTTATGTCAGCTCCTGAGACCAGACCCTGCTCCCTTGGGTTAGGACCTCCTGAAACTAATGCAACATTGTGTGTCAACTCTATTCTAATAAAAATAGAGAAAGAAAAAGAAAAAAGGCTGCATTGTGGCACTGGATCAGCCTGTCAGCAATGTTTATGACAGGTGAAATGATCATGGACGAGTTTATATTAACTTTTAAATTCTCTTACAGTATTAAAATGTGATTTTCTGGGGAGCCTGACTGGCTTGGTTGATAGAATGTGGGACTCTTGATCTTGGGGTTGTAAGCTTGAGCCCCACATTGGGTGTGGAGGTTTCTTTAAAAAAAATCTTGGGGTGCCTCTGTGGCTCATTGGGTTAGCCTCTGCCTTCGGCTCGGGTTGTGATTTCAGGGTTCTGCGATAGAGCCCCGCATCGGGTTCTCTGCTCAGGCAGGGAGCCTGATTCCTCCACTTTCTCTGCCTGCCTCTCTGCCTACTTGTGATCTCTGTCTGTCAAATAAATAAATAAAATCTTAAGAAAAAAAATCTTAAAAAATTAAAAAAATAAAATGTAATTTTCTAAATTAACAAAAAAGAGGAAAACAATGGATATCCAAATTCCTCCCAGCTGTATAGGAAAAGCCATTTGGGGCCCTACACCCTACCTTAAACAACAAATGGCAATTTACAAAAATGGATCCTAAGTAGTAATTTTGCAATATCAATGATTACATCATACACCTTAAACTTACATTGTGTTATATGTCAATTATATCTCAATAAACCTGGGGAAACAAGAAGATACGTATTGCATGTAAATCAATGATGAAGAAAAATCAATTCTAACTGGCAGAAGCATGCAGAAGAGATTAGTTACCCTTAAGCACACGAGTGTTCTCGACATAAGGTAACATTAAAGCATGCTGCAGGATAAAAAAGGAAAAAAAAAAAGGATCTAAGAACATTGCCAGTGGGGCAGTGTCACAGTGTGTAGACGGGCCCGGTGGCCGCCTTTAAACACAAAACTGGGTCACCCAGCTCAGAGGAGCTGATTGAGCAGAAAGGCTTCCAATGTTGGGACACTCCTGCCTCTACCTCTCTGATCGGGAAGTCTGTCCAGGCCAGGCGCACTCACACTTGTGTGCACACACGAATGTACATGCACACACATCCAGAGCATTTGGACAAGTGACTCTAAAAGGTGCACCTAGATGATGCCCCAGAGGCTTAGTTCCCACGTCCCCACACATATGTTCATACCCTCTACAAAAGCCCACATCAAATACGAAATGCAAGCAAAAGGAACTTTTGGCACATTCAACTCAACAGTCTCGAATTTTTCCTTTTGAATGGTTAATATTTGTATTTCCTGTGATCTCCATTGCTTATCCTCTTCTGGGCTGGAACTATCTCTAGACTGATCAGGAAAAGGCAAACGAGAACGTGGTAGAAACTCCTTTTATGGGTGTCTGGGGAAGCTCTGTGTGTGTGTGTGTGTGTGTGTGTGTGAGGGTGGTCTTAGAGAAAGCTCCGTTCATAAAAACAAAGAATGCCAGGTTGATTTCATAACAAGGAAAGAAAGCATATCTTACCTTCTTCCTGCCCCCAAGAGCCAACTAGAAAATTAAAAAAAAAAAAAAAAAAAAAAGGAGTTAGTAAATGTTGTGAGCCCCTGAAATTCCAAGCAGAGAAAGTGATGTGGTCTGGTCTCACCGTTTCTGAACAGCGAGTCTTTCCCAACCATCCCCTGATCATACTCATTCCTGTACCCCAGGTAAGTGACCCGTACTGCTAGGTACGGACCAAGGGTTCCCGATCAGCTGGGACGAAACAAAACAAAGAAGCATCTAGAATTAAACATGAACACTCAATATTTGACACACAGGAGTTAGAAAAAGTTAAGGCTACTTTTTGAGCCACTGGAGAGACAGCAAAAGAATTTTGCAGCCAAGCCTCCATTTTGAAAATCAGACTGCGGAAGAAAAACAAGCTCTCAGTTAGGCACACACGTTGAGATTCTCACTCTGTCTCAGGCTCCGGCTGGCCTGATTGTTCAGTTTTTCCATTTGTTTTCTGCTTGACTCAGAGACGAAGATATTTGACATTCCCCTTACTCAACAAGTAGAGCCTGTGTGTGGAAAAGCCTGGGCTCCTCACTCAGCAATACCTTGGATTCATTGTGATGACCAGTTTCCCTGATGTTGCCTTGAAGTTTTCCGTATACCTGGACCTCCCTTTTACCAACAGCCTCTACATGGAGTGAGACCCCTCTACCCGCCCAGTGCCCATCCATTTCCAGAGCAGAGGGGGCACATCTCATGATGCCAGATCTTGAGGGGTGCTTGGGACTTTGATATGTGGTCTTTGTCTCTCCACCTTCCCCACCCCCTCCGCCCTGGGAAAGCATAGCTGATGTTATAAGCCTCTAAGAAAATGCCTGACCACTCCTTGCAGGGGTCACATCCTGCCCCTTGACAACCTCAGAATGTTTTCCTTGGACCAGTCGCAGACAGAGAATCCCGGGGAGAGCTTGTTAGCAATGCGAGTTGTAAGCCCCATCATTCCAGTCCTGCTGAGGTAGAAGCCACAGGATGCTGGGAGATGTGTGTGAGGCTTCCCTCCTGAGAGACGCACAGCCAGGCAGGAAGTGGAGACATCGGCGCCCTGGCTCTGAGAGAGGAGCAACAGCGATAGGAGGGTTGCCTTGTCTAAGCTGCTGAAATAAAACCATCCCGAGCCATTTTATACCATGTAGCCACGTGTAGACAGATGGTGCTGTTCCCCAGGTCAGCTTTTGCCCTTACTAGCTGTGTGGCTTTAAACAAGTTATTTACTATCTTTGTGTGTCAGTTTCTTTGTCTGTGAAGTAAGGGATGGAACGTTTACCTTCCAAGATGGAGGTAAGAATTCAATTAGTGGACACATGCAAAGAATTTTTTTCTTTATACGGTCTCTGGCACTTAATAAACGGCAACTTTTTAAAAAAATCTTATCTTCTGGGGTGCCTGGGTGGCTCAGTGGGTTAAAGCCTCTGCCTTCGCCTCAGGTCATGATCCCAGGGTCCTGGGATCGAGCCCCGCATCGGGCTCTCTGCTCAGCGGGGAGCCTGCTTCCTCCTCTCTCTCTCTGCCTGCCTCTCTGCCTACTTGTGATCTCTGTCTGTCAAATAAATAAATAAAATCTTTAAAATAATAATCTTATCTCCTATGGGATGTGGAATTGCTTTTGGTTATTTATCAACTTATACTCTCTCTTGCTTCAAAAGGACTAACTAAATTAATTGAAAGCTCTTGGTCATCAGAAAGGGACTGAGGGTTACGAGGTGTGTATAGTCTCAGGGATCAAGGATTCCCCTGCACGGTTCGAGTCCAACTATCTGCTCTCCTTACAAGGAGGGGTGGAGATTAGCTCTTCTAATCTCCTTTGTGTTAGTTCTTAAGGCCTGGGTCGTTCACTGATGAACGAACTTGTTCTTGGACGCAGAGAGACTTCTCTGATTTCAAAAGCTATGATCCCAAATGTTTTTCTTTGCTCCCTGAAGACCCTCTCGTGTATCTTTCTCATTAGCCTGCAGTCTTAGATCCCAGAGCCCTAACGTCGCACAAAACATTCCTTACATCTTCTGGTAAATGAGCCTCTGTGGGACCACTGGGCAGCATCAAGGTTGGCTGTGAGCCTTCCCACAGTCTGGAAAAATACCACCCTTTCTCCTTTCATCCTACTTACCTAATAAGAGACAGAGTCCCAGAATTCTCCAGAGGCTCCCCGGCTGCATCCTTCTCTCACTGGACGGACCCTTGCTCTACCTAAGATGGCGGAGGCCGGCGGCTTATTACTTCTGAAAAAGAAACCAGAGGACTTTCCCAAAACCCCTGCTGAAGGTGAGGACCCTGAGGTCATTGTTCCCAACGCTGGGATGAAAAAGGGGACCCGTTAGAGGGAGACTCACCATTTTCCGAAGGAGGCACCTAAGGCTGGGAGGGGAGGCGAGGTTCTGAACCCCACACAGGAAGCGTGGAGGGGCCTCTGGGCCTGTAGGGTTCTACGTCACTTGGAAACGTTCGAGGCAGAGGCAGCCACCTGGGTTGGCTGGGGAGCGATGGGCCCCATATCTTCCCATAGCACAAGCGACGGGGCTGTGACAAAACTGGAGGGAGGATGAGAAATACCGGCAATTTCACTGTGTGGGGCCTGGTCCGGTGATAATGCCATGGCTGGGACTCCCTTCGCCAATATCCCGCCCCCAAAATAAATTGTGACAAGGGGGGAGCACTGAATATTTGCTTTTTTTTTCTTTTTTATTTATTCATTTGAGAGACAGAGAGACAGACACAGAATGCACAAGCAGGGGAGGGACAGAGGGAGAAGCAGACTCCCCACTGGCCAGGGACCCCCGACACGGGACTCAGTTCCAGGACCCTGAGGTCATGACCTGAGCCCAAGGCAGACTCTCAACCATCTGAGCCACCCAGGCACCGGATATTTGTTTGTTTTTTTAAAGATTTTATTTTATTTATTTTATTTATTTTTAAAGATTTTATTTATTTATTTGAGAGAGTGAAAGGGTGTGAGAAGGCAAGCATGAGCAGGGGAGAGATGCAAAGGGAGAGGGAGAAACAGACTCTCCGCTGAGCAGGGAGCCCACCTCTGGGCTCTAAACCAGGACGCCAGATCCAGACCTGAGCCAAAGGCAGATGCTTAACTGACTGAGCCACCCACGTGCCCCTACAGATCTTATTATTATTTTTTTTTTTTAAAGAGAGATCATAAGTAGGCAGAGAGGCAGGCAGAGAGAGGGAAGCAGACTCCCCGTTCAGCAGAGAGCCTGATGCGGGGCTCGACCCCAGGACCCCGAGATCATGACCGGAGCTGAAGGCAGAGGCTTAACCCACTGAGCCACCCAGGCGCCCCCAGATCTTATTTTTAAGTAGTATCTACACACAACGTGGGGCTCGAACATACAGCCCTGATACCAAGATTTGCCTGCTCCAAGGCGCCCCCTGGCTTTCTTTGTGGTGTGCGCATCATGGAATGGCAAGGTGCAGATGTCTCATTAACAAAGCCCATTGACTTGAAAGTACACGTTGGCTTAAAACCATGAGATCCCCCCCCCTTTCTGGCCTATAATATTTACAAAAATATATATGCCTTTTTACAAAAATATTTTAAAACACAACATTCAGTGTTGGGAAGGGTAAAAGGTGACAGTCTCAAAATCCGATGATTTCAGTGTATATTGATACAACCTTTATTTTTTTTTCTAAGATTTTATTTATTTATTTGACAGAGAGAGAGAGAGAGATCACAAGTAGGCAGAGAGGCAGGCAGAGAGAGAGGGGGAAGCAGGCTCCCTGCTGATCAGAGAGCCCCATGCGGGGCTCGATCCCAGGACCCTAAAATCATGACCTGAGCTGAAGGCAGAGGCTTAACCCGCTGAGCCACCCAGGTGCCACTAATTTCTCATTCTTTTAAGTACGCTCCCACTTTGCAAACTATTTTAAGATCTACTGGATCCAGTGTCAGGTGCATTCCTACAGGTGCTGTGGGAATGATAAACAGTTTGAGGGGCCTCGAAGTTCTCCTTGAGAAACTGACACCCAAGTAGAAATCTGACGGCCAGAAGAGGAGTGAACCAGGTGGAGGGAGGACGGCTAATACATTCCAGGCAGAGCCAGGCGTGTTTGAAGCCCAGGTTAGGAAGATAGGCCCATTTGAGAAAGTACGAGTCCAGAAGGGCGCTAACAGAGAGAGTGAGGTAGGAAACTCCACAAGCGCCAGTAGGGGAGGGATTGTGAGCCATGTTAACAATTCTCGAGGGTTATTCTAAATGCAATGGGAAACAATGGAGAGGTTTAGAACAGGAGAACGATAATATCGAATTCTTTAAATTAAAAACATCTGGGGGCACCTGGGTGGCTCAGTGGGTCAAAGCCTCTGCCTTTGCCTCAGGTCATGATCTCAGGGTCCTGGGATCGAGTCCTGCATTGGGCTCTCTGCTCAGCAGGGAGCCTGCTTCCCCCACCCACCTGCCTGCCTCTCTGCCTATTTGTGATCTCTGTCAAATAAAAAATAAATAAATAATTTAAAAAACATCTGGGGTGCCTGGATCGCTCAGTTGTTAAGTGTTAAGTGTCTGCCTTTGGCTCAGGTCATGATCCCAGCGTCCTGGGATCGAGCCGCACATCGGGCTCCCTGCTTGGTTGTGGGAAGCCTGTTTCTCCCTCTCCCAGCCCCCCTGCTTGTGTTCCCTTTCACTGTGTCTTTCTGTCAAATAAATAAAATCTTAAGAAAAAACCAAAACATTTAAGTGAACAAAGATTTTAATGACAGAAGGGCATAGAAGGGGATATAACGACCAGTTTCCTGCCCCTCCTCGCCTTGCCCTGTTCCTCTCCAGAGAGAAAACCACTCTTAACTTTGTGAACTGGTTTCTTCTGGTGGTTCCCTTCTTATCTCTGAACATACACTGCCACCGTTTGGGTTCTCTGAGAAACAAACTTTGAAGATTTGTGTGTAGGAGGCCCACCAAGGGGGTGCAGGGACAGCACCTAGAAGGGCAGGAAGCAGGATTGGGGGCTGCGGGGTGGGAGGAAGGTGAACTAAGTCAGGGTAGCAGCAGAGGGCTCGGCCAATCCCACAGAGAGCTCTCAGGCTGGGATGACCTCCCAGGATGGTCCGGAATTGAGGCAATGGGCACATCATCTGGTCTTGGATATGAATCATTCTCACGAAGGGAGTAAGGACTTGGGCAAGGCAGAGGCTTCTGTTGAGAACTGCTGAGCTGTGAAAGAGCTCAGCTGAGAGCCCCCAGGGGACACAAGGCCCCAGAAGCAGTGAGCAGTCCTCAAGGGAGAGCCTGGACAGCACCACGGGGCACCCACGCAGTTCACCCCTTGCCCTGCCCTGGCCCACTTGCTGTCCGATCATTTCACTCTATCCTTAAACAGCCTTCACAGGACCCTGCTTGATCTCCTCCCAGAGAAGCTTGTATATAAATGGGAAGTTAATGGGGCTTGTTAGGGTTCCACTATACGGCGGTTCTGGAGCCCCATCTGGTAGTCCTCACCCTCCTTTATCACCCATTCCAGAGTGCTCCCAGCCTCAGCTAGAGCTTATGCTAACCTAGGGGAAGATGTAGCTTGAGGAATCTGAGCCCCAAGAGCCTGGTGACCTGGCCTTCTCAGGCTGTGAACCCTGGGGTTTTGTATGAAGTCTTCCTGCTCCCTACAGCCCTGACTCCTCCTGATGATAAAGAAAGATTCCTTCTGCTGGGACAGTGAATCTTCTTTAAAAATTTTTAAAAAATTTTTAATTTATTTATTTGACAGAGAGAGCAAGAGAACACAAGCAGAGGGAGAAGTAGAGGGAGAGGGAGAACTGCTCAACAGGGAGCCTGATATGGGGCTTGATCCCAGCACCCTGGGATCATGACCTGAACCAAAGGCAGATGCTTAACAAGCTGAGCCAACCAGGCGTCTCTCACATTTTTTTTTTAAAGTAAGTGCTACACCCAATGTGGGGCTTGGACTCAAAACCCAACCCCAAGATTAAGAGTCACATGCTCTATTGAGTGAATCTTTTTTTTTTTTTTTTTTTTTTGTCTCGGGATCTCTTGGCCATGATAGTGAGCAGGTGTAGCTTAATTCAATAGAACTCTTGCTGTGTAATGCTGGTGGAAGCATTCTGCTTCTGGAAACCATGACCTCTAGAAACTCAGAGTCTAGAGTTATGGGGACAGGAAGGATGCATTTCCTGAATGGTTCCCTGGGAGTAACGGTAAGCGTGGATGCTCGTACTAACAACTCTTAGTTCCTGGATGCACGTGTTATACTTCTTAAGGACACAGTACCACATTCTAGTCATTGATCTAAAATGTATACACATAGTGCTCCAGACTGCAGGGTGTCATCTCTGAGCTGATACCTTACCTATGTTGTTAAAAGGTTTTTCCATTGATCCATCAGCTGGCAGCTCCAGGAAGGTGAGGGATATGATAGTACCAGTGCATCCCGTGGTGACATGTCCATATACTTTAGTTATAAAGTGGGTCCCATGGTCCCTAGTGATTCTATGCAAGATCTAGAGCTGATGTGACAGTATGTGAACTCTCCGATAGTAGCCTTTGCAGGCAAGAAACTCAAAACTCAAACCCACGCCCAGAATATGTATCAATTCCTATGAAATGAATCAAGCCTCTTCCAGGTCTGGTTTGGAGGGGACCCAATGTAATTAACTTGCCAAGAAGTGGCTGATGGGTTTCCTCGATGGATGGTCCCAAACCAGAGCCTCAGCATTGGACTGTTTTGGCAGCAACTGTGGCTAGATTAGCCCCAGCGAGAGGGAGCGCCTAGTGTTGTATCCAGGTGTAACCTCCTCCATTGTCCCTGTAGTGACTACATTTATAACCTCATTGTCCCTGTTTTGGGATGGCTAAGGTCAGAGGCTAGTTGACTCTAGCTGGCTTAGTCATTGTCTTCTACTTGGTGTTGTAGTGCCTCTTCCATGATGGATGTCCTCTGGTGGGTGTTCTTTGACACAAAGACCTTCACATTTTATGATTCCCATAGGTTTGTATACACACACCTCTTCTCCATACTTCCTTGCCCCCAAGCTTCTAATCTTACTCATTCAAGGGGCCCTGGCCAATACATTAAGCCATTCACCACTGTCCATGAATCTCTTTATGTTGTAACACCAGGCCACTTCTCTTTCCACTGAAAGGAATGAGCATGGACAGTGCCAGAAGCTCTGCTTTTGGGGAGGATTTCCCCTCACTACTGTCTCTCAAGGGCACTTCTGAGTGCATTCGGGGCTGCAACAATTCATTCGGGCTTGCACCCCATACGGAGCTGACTGACATCTGCCCTACCCCACTGTTCCTCTTTCAGCTGTTTCCCTGGAACCATTGGAATTCCGCAGTAAAGAGAGTGCCTGAAATCCTCAACCTCTTCATACAATGCTTTTCCCCATACCTCTAATCTTGCAGAAAGCTTGGTTCTTCTTCTCTCTCCTTCCTCAGGACACTTCTTTTCTTGCTTTTCCTCCAAATGTCCTTATCTCCTGGAGGACAAGAATCAAAAGTTTGCCTCCTTGTTCTTCATCGTCTCTTCTGGCCCATTGAATTTCCACTCTCCAGCACAAACAGAAAACCCTTGTGCAGATGCTGTTGGTGTCTAATGCCACATCCCCTTAGCCATCTATGACTGCAGGCGCCCCTCTGTGGTCACTTCTGATGCTCGCTGATGTCCCATCCTAAAAGCCTGTGTGGGCAGGCACGGTTCTGAATGGGCAGGAGAGGGGAGGGGCTTATTGCTTCTAGAGGCAGCCCTGAATTAATGGGAGAGGAGATAGTGGATTATCACCTAACCTTCTATCTGTCGGAAGATTGATTCCTTTCTGAAAGGCATTCTACATGGTTTCT
The DNA here is from genome assembly GCF_902655055.1 of Lutra lutra. Taxonomy (NCBI): domain Eukaryota; kingdom Metazoa; phylum Chordata; class Mammalia; order Carnivora; family Mustelidae; genus Lutra; species Lutra lutra. The sequence goes on along the minus strand of NC_062287.1, from coordinate 14,470,649 downwards.
CGGAGGATCTCCCAAGATACTTTGAATCACAGGTGCCCAGAGTAGTAACCAGCTTAGGGAAACACTCTTCATCTGCTCTTTCCTTTCTTGTCTTCCTCTCCCTGCAAACTCATTTTGGCTTGATTGGATCAATTCTGTAATAAACAGCCAGTTCTTAAGTCCTGCCTCTGGCTTTCTCCCCTTCCTTTTTTGAGGTTTTGCCAACCTACCTCTCCAGCATTCATTCACATTCACTAGTGACTTAAGCACTTGGTTTGTACATTTTCTCTCTGCCTTCAACATTTGAGTTACACCCAAGGGGCCCTCATCCTTCCCACTCTGGCTTCACATGTTCTTGACTTCCCCTGATTCTCTGGCCTTTATCTCCACCCCACTTCAAGTCCTCCCCAAGACACACTTGTGATTTCTTGACATCTGGAATCTCAAATTTTCTAGCTTCTTATTTTTTCTTTGTACTGTTTGCAAAATGTTCCATTGACTAGAGGTACTGTTATTTATTTAACCAATCCTCTCCTGGTGGTCGTTTAGGTTGTAGATACCTTTTATTGTTATTTTTTCAAATAATGCTGCAAAAAATTCATGTTTGCATATCTCTCAGCAAGTATATCTGTAGAATAGGCTCCAAGAAGAGAGATCACTGGACCAAGGGATATATGCCTCTAAATTTTGACAGATATTTTCAAATTGCCCTCCCAAAAAGTATATGAATGTTATTTTTCATCATATTTTTGTTAATGCTTGGACTTTCTCTCTCTCTCTATTTTTTAATTAAAAAAAAAGATTTTATTTATTTATTTGACAGAGAGAGACACAGCGAGAACAGGAACAGAAGCAGGGGCAGAGGGAGAGGGAGGAGTAGGCTTCCCACCAAGCAGGGAGCCCCACACAAGGCTCGATCCCAGGACCCTGGGATTATGACCCGAGCTGAAGGTAGATGCTTAACGACTGAACCACCCAGGTGCCCCGAACTTTTTCTCTCTTAAAAATTTTATTTATATTTTATTTATTTTTATTTTTTTTAAAAGATTTTATTTATTTATTTGACAGAGAGAGATCATAAGACAGAGAGGCAGGCAGAGAGAGAGAGAGGGAAGCAGGCTCCCTGCTGAGCAGGGAGCCTGATGCAGGACTCGATCCCAGGACCCTGAGATCATGACCTGAGCTGAAGGCAGAGGCTTAACCCACTGAGCCACCCAGGCACCCCAAAATTTTATTTACATTTTAAAAATGAATCTATATTTTTAATCTAAATAACACAACAAATTAGTACTGAAAGACTCATAATGGAAACCAATAATCTCTTGCCTGCCTCTTCCACCCCTTAAACCATTTGGAGATTTTTGTATACGGTGTAAACTAGGAATTTATCATTCCTCCACAACTGTCCACTCTTCAACAAATGTTGCCTAAAATACTGAGGTCTGTTTCTTCGAGTTTGCATTTCCTTGTGAAGGCTCCCGTGTCACATAAAACTTAAATAAATCTGTAGGATTTTTCTCCTGTTCATATGTCTTTGTCAGTTTTGTTTTCAGACTCAGCCAGGAACTGACAGGAGCTTTCGCTCACCTACACTCTGTTGTAGGAACCAAGGGGAAGAATTTCAGTCTATCGCTGGAGCTTGCAAATTACCATGATGGACAGCTTTGGATTTTAGCTGAAGATCTTAGACAGAAGACACAGAGTGCCACTGGGGCTCCTGGGTGGCTCAGTGGGTTAAAGCCTCTGCCTTCAGCTCAGGTCATGATTCCAGGGTCCTGGTATCGAACCCCACATTGAGCTCTCTGCTCGACGGGGAGCCTGTTTCCTCCTCTCTCCGCTTGCCTCTCTGCCTACTTGTGATCTCTGTCAAATAAATAAATAAAATCTTAAAAAAAAAAAAGAAGAAGAAGAAGACACAGAGTGCCAAGAGGAGCACAGAGGGATAGCTGATTTAAGATCTTATCAATATTGAGTGTCTCATAAATGCTTGGCATTTCATGTGCCTTGGGACCATTCAATGCTGACCTAGTTGGTCCATCTCTTCGTATCAGCAGATACCTGTTCTACTCATCAAGGTCTAGTTTGTTTCACAAGCTCTCCGCTTCTCCACTTAATGTCATCTATCTTCCTTATTTGTTTCATTCTCTTATTTTCTATAGCAGAATTGAATATTCTTAACAGTCTTAAGTGATAATAGCAAACACGTATTACAAGCTATGTAGTGTTTGAGTGTTGGTGAAGTCTGGAGCCAACAGCCAAGAAACAATTCTTGAAACATCTTTGGTGCAAAAAGGTGATTTTATTAAAGCACAGCGACTGGACCTGTGGCAGAAAGTGCAGCTGCTCCAGGGCTTTGAGATGTAACTGATTTTATACTTGGGAGTTGGGGGAGGTAAGGAGAAAGGGAGGTTTTCTTTCCTTTTTTTTTTTTTTTAAAGATCTTATTTATTTATTTGTCAGAGAGAGAGAGGGAGAGAGAGCGAGCACAGGCAGACAGAATGGCAGGCAGAGGCAGAGGGAGAAGCAGGCTCCCTGATGAGCAAGGAGCCCGATGTGGGACTCGATCCCAGGACACCGGGATCATGACCTGAGCCGAAGGCAGCTGCCCAACCAACTGAGCCACCCAGGCGTCCCGAAAGGGAGGTTTTCAAAAGAACTTTCCTATGCTAAAGAGGACCTACAAGATCTCAGAGGTTGTGCCAGTGTCAAGTGCAGGTGGTTTTTCTCTCTAGCATTAACATTAAGACAGTTGGGAGTTTCCTTCTGGAAGTTGGGTTATTCATAAGAATGCTTTTTATCTTGTAAATCAGCGACATTTGTAAACTGAGGGAGAGTCCTGTCTTGCAGGACTGTAACCTCTGTAATTTGTAAACTGAGGGAGAGTCCTGTCTTGCAGGACTGTAACCTCTGTAAATTAGCCATTTGTTTGTCCTTCCCTTTGCTTTATGGCTCCTGAGAGTGCCTGAGGAATGTCACCCATATCCCATCTGGGGGGGTGGGGATTTGGGGGGGGGGTGTCAGATTGTGCTTTGCCCCAGCTTGCCCTCTTTTTCTTCTTCTTCTTTTTAATAAGATTTTATTTATTTGTGTGAGAGAGAGATCACATGTGAACACGAGTGTGCACACACACACACAAGTTAGGGGAGGGACAGAGGGAGAAACAGGCTCCCCGCTGAGCAAGGAACCCCAGGTGGGACTTGATCCCAGGACCCCAGGATCATGACCTGAGCTGAAGGCAGAAGCTTAACTGACTGAGCCACCCAGGTGCCCCTCAGCTTGCCTTCTGCTCCTTCATCACAAGGATTCAGCGGCCTGTTTGAAGACGGTCCCACTGGTCAAAGATGGCGTAATTTGAGAATCAATAAGGATAATAATTATAATGGTTGATATGCATCAAAGATGTTTGATGACATGAATTTATAATGGCACTACAGATAAACAAGGACAAAAACAAATCTTTAGCTGGTAACCATTGGACGATGTCAGCGAACCAACTCATGCTCAAAATGGGCCTTTCCTATAAGAACTATCCCACTGGGTGACTTTTAGAAGATGAGGAAGTTTCCCTTCCTAGGAGTCGTCTAGCTAGGACACGAAGCAGGAATGATTGAATATCACCATTTTGCAAGACCAAATGAATGACCAGATCCGAGCGCTAAGCACCCAAGACCATTAATATCACAAAAAGACAACCACACATTATGTACCTCTTTTTCAGAATTAAAATTCAATTAATTAACATATAATGTGTTACTAGTTTCAGAGGCAGAGTTCAGTGATTCATCAGTCGCATAGAACACCCAGGGCGATAGGTACTTCTGGACAGAAGAACACATTACCAGGTGAGGTAGTCTCCCATACAAAAAGTTAATTCTGAATCTGAAGGAGCCCCAGCTGTCGTTTACATCATTGGTTCTGGGTGTGGTCAGCATCGCCTGAAATGCAAATTTGCAGGACTGCCCCAGCCGAAGGTGGTGCCCCAAGAATCTGTCTTAACAAGCCATTCAGATGACTCTGATCCTGTTGGGAAGGACTGAGAATCACTGATTTAAACACAATGCTGATTTAGAGTTAATACAAAGGAACATACTACACAACATTGTGCTGATAGGGGCAGAGAAATCCAGACTGTGGAAAACAAGTGACCCAGTTTCTTTACATTTAAATTGTATGGAAATAAAAAGAGACGAAGGGGAACCTATATATTAAAAGAGGGCTGGGGGGGGGGGGACATGTGAACCAATGGCAAATTTTGGACCTGATTTGGACCCTAATTCAAATAAACAGAATGTAAGATTTTAAAAAAGATTTTATTTACTTATTTGACAGAGAGAGAGAGGCAGGCAGGGGGAGAGGGAGTAGCAAGCTCCCCGCTGAGCAGAGAGCCCAACGTGGGGCTTGATTCCACGACCCTGGGATCATGACCTAACTTCAAGGCAGCCGCTTAATCGACTGAGCCACCCAGGTGACCCCAAATTGTAAATTTTTAAGTAACATTTATGAGATCATTGGAAATTTAAAAACTGGGTATCTGATATTTAGGAAATGTTAATTCTTCTTAGGCATGGTGGTGGTATTGAAGTTATATTTATGGGTGAAATGATGTCTTCAATTTGTTCAAAATCATATTGGATGGTTGGGTGAAGATATAAACGGAAAAAGGTTGACCATAGGTGGATGATAAGTGGGCCCAGGTGAGAGGTACCTAGGGTTCATTATACTATTTTGTCTAATTTTGTATATGTTTGAAAATTTACATAGTAAAAACTTAAGGAAAGAATTGCCTTTGACCTTGTGAGTCTTTGGGTGAATCTCTTCATGTCTGTTATCCTCATTTTCTTTATCTGTAAAATAGAGTAGTGAGAATTACATGATACGGTGTGTTCAAATAGAGCTTTGGGAAGGTTCTAGTATTCATTGACTGAATTCTTTGAAGTTAGAAATGGCATCTTCTAATATTTTTTTTCAGTGTTAATAATATAACAGGTGCTTTCTAAGCATTTAGTTTCAGGATTCTTATTCAATTAAATCATTATTTTTTAAATGAATGAATATATAGGTCCATCCCAGCTTCTAGGTTTCAGACCCCTAGATCATTTATTTAGTAGTTGTTGACCATTCATTCAATAATTAAGACATTTAGGGGCATCTGGGTGGTTCAGTGGGTTAAAGACTCTGATTTTGGCTCAGGTCATGATCCCGGGGTCCTGGGATCGAGCCCCACATCAGACTCTCTGCTCAGCGGGGAGCCTGCTTCCCCCTCTCTCTGCCTGCTTCTCTGCCTACTTGTGATCTCTGTCTGACAAATAAATAAATAAAATCTTTAAATAAATAATTAAGACATTTAATGGATGACTGAAAGTAGGAGACACCTTCTGACAATTATTGTTTAATATTACATTATACATATTCAAATAGAATCTATTTTATATATATATCATATATTTATATCTATTCTATATTATAGATTATATTTGTTCCTCCTATATCATGATGGATCCTAGGCTGAAAACAGTGGAAGATGGGAAGCTCTTGTGCAGTGTAGATTTTTCTGACTTGACAATGATCTTCGTAGAAATAAGCAAAGTTTAAGCTGGGACTGATTTAAGGTCGTTACTCTTGGTGCTACCTTGGGTTCCACCAGAGGGAGCTCCATACTGCTTAGCTTCCCAGGAAACTATACAGTAGTGCTAACTACGTGCCTAGCAGTTTTAGGTGCTGAGTTGCCCAGATGAGTAAGACCTGGACTCTGCCCTTTATAAAGGGAGTGGAGAGGGGGGGACGCCTGGGTGGCTCAGTCGGTTAAGCATACAACTCTTGATTTTTGGCTTAGGTCATGATCTCAGTGTCCTGGGATGGAGCCCCACCTCGGGCTCCCTGCTCAGTGAGGAGGAGTCTGCTTGCGGATGCTTCCTCTCCCTCTGCTCCTCCCCCGCTGACTCCTGCTCTCTCTCTCTAATAAATCTTCAAAAAAAAAAAAAAAGTGGAGGCAGACGTATAAACAAGTAATGATGGTATAGCGTAGCAAGGGCTGTAATAAAAGGGTCACGAGGTGTTAAGGAAACTATTGACTCTGACTGCAGGGGCAGGGAAGTCTTCATAGAATGTGAGCTGAATTTTGAAAGGCAAATCAGGGTTCATCAGGTGGACACAGAATGGATGGATGTACATGTGGAGGTAAGACCAGCACGGGATTAGTCTGGCATGGCTAAGAACAAGGTTCAAGGAGACTGGAAAAAGGGGACGTGGGCTGGGTAGTTGGTGGGGCCAGACCATCAAAGGCCTTAATCCATGAATGGAGAAGAGCCACAAAATGGGTACATCAACTCAAAAACTGTACAAGAGATCTTAAGCTCTATGAGAGATTATACCCTTGTCACACTTAAGCACAAATAGTTGTTTATCTTATTTAAATTTTTTTTTTTTAATTTTTAAGTAATTGCCATACCCAACGTGGGGCTCAAACTTATGATCCCGGGATCAAGAGTCACATGCTCTGGGGCACCTGGGTGGCTCAGTCAGTTAAGTGTCTGCCTTTGGCTTGGGTCGTGAGGGTCCTGGGATGGAGCCCCATCTCGGGCTCCCTGCTCAGCGGGGAGTCTGCTTCTCCCTCTCCTTTGCTCCTCCCCCTCCCCCAGCTCATCCACTCTCTTGCTCTCTCAAATAAATAAATAAAATCTTAAAAAAAAAAAAGAGTCCCCCTGCAAAAAAAAAAAAAGTCCCATGTTCCTCTGACTGAGCCAGCCAGGCACCCCTAGGTCTTTGTTTCTTTCTTTCTTTCTTTTTTTTTTTTAAAGATTTTATTTATTTATTTGACAGAGATGACAAGCAGGCAGAGAGGCAGGCAGAGAGGAGCAGGGGAAGCAGGCTCGCTGCCGAGCAGACAGCCCGATGTGGGGCTCAATCCCAGTTCCCTGAGATCACAACCTGAGCCGAAGGCAGAGGCTTTAACCCACTGAGCCTCCCCAGGCACCCCTAGGTTTTTGTTTCTTTTTTTTGTTTGTTTTTAAAGATTTTATTTATTTATTTGACAGACGGAGATCACAGAGAAGCAGAGAGAGAGAGGAGGAAGCAGGCTCCCTGCTGAGCAGAGAGCCCGATGCGGGGCTCGATCCCAGGAACCTGGGATCATGACCTGAGCTGAAGGCAGAGGCTTTAACCCACTGAGCCACCCAGGCGCCCCAAGGTTTTTGTTTCTTAATGGGTCCTCAGGGACCATTTACACCCTTCACAAGATCATCATTCTCATGATTTTATAATCAGTGCCCCATTTAGTCACTCAGTTTTCCCCACTCTCTTAAGATTTGATCTGTGTGACTTAACTGTGTGCAAACATCAAATTCACTCTCAAAAGCATGAAGATTTGCCATGATTAAGGATCTCAGAAAAGCTGTGGTTCAACCTTCTAAGACAATTCCAGAAGAGTCCTTCTAGATGTGTTTGGGAGGATGTCAGTGTCATTAGAAGAAAAGCTTGCACTGAGCGTGACAGCTTTAATGAATGAATGAATTTTATTTTGAAAACTGAAATATAGGGGCGCCTGGGTGGCTCAGTGGGTTAAGCCGCTGCCTTCAGCTCGGGTCATGATCCCAGGTCCTGGGTTCGAGCCCCACATCGGGCTTTCTGCTCAGCGGGGAGCCTGCTTCCTCCTCTCTCTCTGCCTGCCTCTCTGCTTACTTGTGATTTCTCTCTGTCAAATAAATAAATAAAATCTTTAAAAAAAAAAAAAAAAAAAAAAAAAAAAAAAAAAAAAAAAAAAAAAAAAAAAGAAAACTGAAATATAGATGATATATGATGTTATATTGGTTTCAAATGTTTTCTTACTCTATTTTATTTAGTTTTTTTTTTTTTTTAAGATTTCGTTTATTTATTTGACAGAGAGAGGCAGATAGGCAGGCAGAGAGAGAGGGGGAAACAGGCTCCCCGCTGAGCAGATGGGGGGCTCGATCCCAAGACCCTGAGATCATGACCTGAGCGGAAGGCAGAGCCTTAACCCACTGGGCCATCCAGGTGCCCCTTTAGTTTTTTTAACTGAAGTGCTGTTGATACCCAATGTCAGGGTGACAGCTTTAAATTATAATGTTTTTTCTTTCTTTAAAAGAAAGACCCTTCCTCTGGTTACTTACTTGCTGCTACTGGGGTCTAGCACACAGAAACAAAGTTCTCCCTGAGCCTTCCCCCGTTCAGAAGCTGGGGGCAGACCCCCACTGAGAGAGACAGGAGTGATTTCCCTCTCTGGCTCTGACTCACCTGAAAAGACTCACATCCTGTTTGCCTGGGCAAGTGGCTGGCTGCCCTTTCCACCCAGAAACACTCCTGAACCGACAAGTCCAACCTGCTTGTTCCCTTCAAGGCATCAGGCGTCCTGGGAAGAGGAGGGGAGGGCAGAAGTTGAAATGGCTTAGCTAACTTAGCACCTTTGCTGATTTTCTGCATTCAGCAGATCTGTGGTGGTAAACAGTGGTCCTGAGCCCCGGGGCAGCTTATTAGTGAAGAACAACTGACTTTAATTTTGTTTGAGTATGACTAAGCTTGAAGGCAGAAGCACTTCAACCCAGAGCAGTAGACTCTTTGCGGGGTGCCTGTGGGTTAAGCCTCTGCCTTCAGCTCAGGTCATGATCCCAAGGTCCTGGGATCGAGATCCCTGCTCAGCAGGGAGTCTGCTTCCCCCTCTCTCTGCCGGCCTCTCTGCTTACTTGTGATCTCTGTCTGTCAAATACATAAATAAAATCTTAAAAAAAAAATAGAACAGTAGACTCTTCGAATGGAAAGGGCTGAAGGGGTTCCTGGAAGTCACCTGGTCCATTCCCCTTGTCTTATAAACCTGGAAACTGTGGACCCAAGAGTTTAAAATAGGGTGAATCTACCTCCCAGTGTCTCTGGGACTGTCGGGCTGTCTGCCTGTTTTTCCCATATAAGTAGCAATAAGGTCACTTTCACTCTCAGAAGTGTCCTAGTTTGGACGATAAATTAATTACATGGCCACCTACACACCCTGACTTAAAAGAAAAGAAAGGCTATGAATAGGTGGGGAGCAGAGAAAGAAAGGTGACAATGAGGAGACAGTATGAAAAAGGGGTAGAGGTGCATGTGGCTGGCTTAGTTGGTAGAGACTTTATTTAAAAAAAATTTTTTTTTAAGATTTTTTTTTAAATTTATTTGACAGAGAGAGACACAGCAAGAGAGGGAACACAAGCAGGGGGAGTGGGGGAGGGAGAAGCAGACCTCCCACCGAGCAGGGAGCCCGATGCAGGGCTTGATCCCAGCACTCTGGGATCATGACCTGAGTCGAAGGCAGAGACTTAATGACTGAGCCACTCAGGCACCCCCAGAGACTGGGATTCTTGATCTCAGGTTCCTTTTCTTGAGCCCTACCTTGGGCATAGGCGTTACTTTTAAAAATAAAAGGGGGTAAGATGGTTAAGTGTCTTCCTTTGGCTCAGGTATTTGGGCTCCTGGCTCAGTGGAGAGTCTGCTTCTCTCCCCACCTGTGCTTGGGTATGCACGTGCTCTCTTTCTCGCTCTCAAAATAAATAAATAAAATCTTTTAAAAAAGAAGGGTAGAGATGAAAGTAAGAATGAATTTAGCATCTTTTTCAGTGATTCCATTGCTAAATTATATTTTCTTTTACGAGTTTTTGTTTCTCAGGTAAAAGAGATAATAATAAACATAAGGGCGCCTGGGTGGCTCAGCTGATTAAGGTCGTGATCTCAGGGTCCTGGAATGGAGCCCCACCTAGGGTTCCCTGCTCCCTGGAGAGTCTGCTTCTCCTTCTGCCTCCCCCACCCCTCCCCTTGCTCTCTCTCTCACTGGTTCTCTTTCTCTAAAATAAATAAATAGCATCTTTAAAAAATAATAAATATAACTTTAAAAGATTTTAGCTAATGTGGGGTGCCTGGGTGGCTCAGTTGATTAAAGCATCCAACTTCAGCTCAGGTCTATGATCTCTGGGTGGTGGGATCAAGCCCTGAGTGGAGGCCCCAGGTTGAGGCCCCAGACAAGCTCCAAGGGCTCTGTGCTCAGTGGGGAGTCTGCTTGAGTTCTCTTCCTCTCCCTTTGCCCCTCTACCTGCTTATGCTCTCACTCTCTCTAACATAAATAAATAATCTTAAAAAATTTTTTCAGTTAATTTGGAATTTTCTGATTACTAGGTCTATGATTGAATTTGGCTGTTACAAGCAACTTGCTACCGATCCTTCATATAAGAATACCAAAGAAACAAAGTGGGCAAAACACTCAAAATGGTAGTGGCTTTTTTGGTAAAAGAACAACGTGACTTTGGTCCTGTTCAGGAAGAAAGAATTTTTCCTCAAAACTTACGCTTCCGCCATCATCCTTAAAAGAACTTACTTCGGCTAAACCGAGATCAGTTTGCTCACTCACCAGTGTGCCGGGAACGCCTAGCCCGTGTTAACGTGCTGTGTTGGGTCAGAGATGGGGCACTGCTTTTCAGGAAGCTGATAAACTTTTTTTTTTTTTTTTAAGATTTTATTTATTTATTTGACAGACCGAGATCACAAGTAGGCAGAGAGGCAGGCAGAGAGAGAGGAGGAAGCGGGCTCCCTGCTGAGCAGAGAGCCCAATGCAGGGCTTGATCCCAGGACCCTGGGATCATGACCTGAGCTGAAGGCAGAGGCTTTAACCCACTGAGCCACCCAGGCACCCTAGGAAGCTGATAAACTTTTAATGGCCGTGTGTCGCGATGAACGGTTACAAATATTCTATAAGAATGTCACATCCGTCTCATGGTTTAGAATTCTTTTTGTTCCACTGTACCTTTCATTAAAATGTAAGGTCATTGGTGTAGAGAAGTTTTTTTTTTGGGGGGGGGTCAGGTTTTATTTTTTTTAAAGATTTTATTTATTTATTTGACAGATCACAAGTAAGCAGAGAGGCAGGCAGAGAGAGAGGAAGGGAAGCAGGCTCCCTGCTGAGCAGAGAGCCCAATGCGAGGCTCGATCCCAGGACCCCCGGGATGAGTGGAAGGCAGAGGCTTAATCCACTGAGCCGCCCAGGCACCCCTTGGTCGGGTTTTATTGACATAGCTGTAGAAAAGCATGTAATCAGACGTGTGTAGCCTGATGCGGATATCCCCACGGGATGAGAACCAGGGGAGAGAAACAGCAGTTCGAGGACCTCAGGAGCCATACTCATGCTCCTTTCCGGTCATGGTCCTCACCCCAAGGCTAACCCCCATGCTGCCTTTTACCCCCATAGATTAGTTTTGCCAGTTGTTGAGCTCAGTATAAATGGAATCATATAGAGAACATTCACTGGGTTTTAAAAACACGTGTGTCCATTGACCGTCTTTACAGAGTGGGTTATTGAAACCAAAATCCAGATTTCTTTAAAATAAAAGATGCGACAGGACCTTAAATAAAAGATGTGGTGATGGAAATGCCTTTTGGCTGAATCGATGTCAAGATCTTGGTGGTGATGCTGTGCTCGAGTTTTGTGGTGTGTCACCATTAGAGGAAACTGAGTCACACCATCTTTGTTATTTCTAACAGCAGATGTGACTCTACGAACATCTCAGCACAAAAAGCTTAATTAAGGAACATATTAAGAATCATTTTAAAAGTTTTAGATTTTTCACTTTCATTTTATTTTTAAAAATTTTAAATTAAATTAAATTTTAATTTAAATTAATTTAAAATTTAAAAATTTTAAAACATTTAAAGGAATGACGTGCTAGGCCTGCCCTTTTCCTGGCAACATCTGGCTGGAGCTGGGGAGCAGCTGTGTCCCTGGACCAGCACGTGTTCTTTCTGGTTTGCCACAGTCCCTGCTGGCTTCTGATGGTCTCATCCTTGGTCAGGTTCACTCATTTGTTACCTGCTCCTGCCTGGACCTGGGTCAATGCTAGACGGAGGGGGGAGCTACAAATGGTTTTCCCCCTTTTTTTCAGGCATGTGTGACTTCAAAATTGAATTTCCTCAATCTAGTTCGTTATGGAGATTCTAGGCATTAGCTTGGTCTGTTTGACTTCGTCTCACATCTCCGTAGCGTTGCTGGGAGGGGCTGCGTGGCGATTTGCGAGCCACTGGACGCTACTGACCATCAGAATCGCCATCGCGTAATCTTTCTCCGTGACATTCTCTTATTTTTAATTTTTCTAGTTCCTTAGCAGGTTCTTCTTCCATCTGGCTCCCCCAGCTGGCAAACCCATAGATTCATCCCTTGGACGCAGCGTTTTCTAACCCAGTGCTCGGCCCACTCTGGAGTACGACCCATATGTGGTACTATCGCCTATGCTTAGTACAAGGCTGGCACCATATGCTGCCTGCGGAGCGATCTGCGACACCCACACTGTTCTCTACCCTGATGACGACAGTCTTCTGAGCATGGCCTCAGATGCAGCGGCCACGTCGAGTTCCTTATAAGAGCTTTAGACATTTAGTCTCAGGTTTTGTGTTTTTCTCCTTGAGGACCTACAGTTTCCAGGTGGTCTGCAGATACCACTTGGAGAAGCACTTTCCTCAGTTTTTTCATGCACAGAAAATTCTGGAAAGATGAATAGGTGACGTGTAAAAGAAAAAAAATTTTTTTTTTTGCTAATGTATTAAAACCCCTGAGAAGTACTGTAGCTATAAACAGACAAACCCAAAGTTTGTTTGATTTCATTTAGCCTTGAATTTCCCCTGAGTATAGAATCTTCTTTTCATTCAACACCTGCTAACACCTGGAGGAGGAGTGGTGTTTGTTTGAATGATCATTTAGGGCATGTTCGTAGTAGTGACATATTACCAAGATTTCTTGCAGTTCTAAGAGTCGGACTCCTGATCCTCTGCTCTCTGTCTCCCTTCTCCCTGGAACAGACACCATCCTTCTTATTGCTTGATTACATATGCTGTGCTTCTCTGGCTGGGATGTCATCTTTTTTTTTTTTTTAAGATTTTATTTATTTATTTAACAGACAGAGATCACAAGTAGGCAGAGAGGCAGACAGAGAGAGAGGAAAGGAAGCAGGCTCTCTGCTGGGCAGAGAGCCCGATGTGGGGCTCGATTCCAGGACCCTGGGATCATGACCTGAGCCGAAGGCAGAGGCTTTAAACCTGCTGAGCCACCCAGGTGCCCCAATCTTTTTTTTTTTTTTAAAGATTTTATTTATTTATTTGACAGAGAGAGATCACAAGTAGGCAGAGAGGCAGGTAGAGAGGGGAGGAAGCAGGCTCCCTGCCGAACAGAGAGCCTGATGCGGGGCTCGATCCCAGGACCCTGAGATCATGACCTGAGCTGAAGGCAGAGGCTTAACCCACTGAGCCACCCAGGCACCCCCCCCCTTTTTTTTTTAAAAGATTTTTATTTATTTGAGAGAAAGAGAGAGAGCACAAGCAGGCAGAGGGGTAGAGGGAGAGATAGAAACAGACTCACGGCTGAGCAGGGAGCCAGATGCTGGGCTCGATCCCAGGACACTGGGATCTTTTCTTTTTTTTTTTTTTTAAGATTTTATTTATTTGACAGAGACACAGCAAGAGCAGGAACATTAGCGGTGGGAATGGGAGAGGGGGAAGCTGAGCAGGGAGCCTGATGTGGGGCTCCATCCTGGGACCCGGGGATCTTGACTTGAGCCAAAGGCAGACACCTAAATGACTGAGCCACCCAGGCACCCAGATGTCATCTTAAACCCAATGTGTCTGCAACTCCCTTTTCTGCTCGAGGTGATTGCTGAAAATAGTAAAGATTGAGAGGTGGGTATGAAGACCCAGGGCAGAACAGTGCTGAGGCTGTGGCCACAGGAGAACAGAATTGCTGATCCTGATTTCAAGTCAAGACTTGCGGCGAGCATGTTTGGGAAGTCTCCACGTGGAGGGGTTTGGTAAGCAGGCTAATTGCAAGTTCAGCTTTCTTCCGGGAAGATTCGGTCTGGGTTTTTTTTTTTTTTTTAAGATTTTATTTATTTATTTGAAACAGACAGAGATCACAAGTAGGCAGAGAGGCAGGCAGAGAGAGGAGGAAGCAGGCTCCCTGCTGAGCAGAGAGCCCGATGCGGGACTCGATCCTAGGACCCTGGGATCATGACCTGAGCTGAAGGCAGAGGCTTAACTCACTGAGCCACCCAGGCGCCCCTCGGTCTGTTTTCAAAGGTAAAGCATGCTATCTCCACAGTGTTTATGGAGCAAAATATTTGGAGGTGTTGGAAAAGGTGAAGCTTTTTCCCACTCAGCCTGGCACAGTGTGGCTCGCGTGGAGACTTCTTGTTTTAATTAACCAACAGATTGTTTTCTACCCTATTACTGTTATAATTCAGTGGGTGCTTGATGCAACCACTTTTGATTATCTATCCTTAAATCTTTAAGTGGGTGTAAAACCCGTTAATAATGTCTGTTACCTTTAGGAAAAGTAAAGCCTCCTTAGCATTACTGACAAGTCCATATTGCCTTTCTCTTCTATTCGTATTTAAAATTTCCATTACTGGGGCACCTGGCTGGCTCAGCGTGTGGAGCGTGTGACTCTTGATCTCGGGGATGTGAGTTCGAGCCCCACAGTGGGTGTAGGGATTGCTTAAAAATGAAATCTTTAAGAAAATCAAATCAAATTTCCTTGACATATTAGAACTCACCCTACATTTTCAGAATTTAACCGAGAGCCCTCGTAATACAAGGGAGACAGAAGAATCTCACCTTCCATAGCTCCTTTCCCGCTGTTCTGCTCTTAAATCCTAAGGTTGCTTTGTAGGACCACAGGGTTTGGAATTAAAACCCAGCTACACCTGGGGTGCCTGAGTGGCTTAGCTGGTTGAGCATCTGACTTCTTGGTTTCGGCTCAGGTTGTGACCTCAGGGCACTGAATTCCGTGGGGTGTCTGGTCGGGATTCTCTCTCTCCCTCTGCCCCTCTCCGCACTTGGGTGTGTGAGCTCTGTCTCTCTCTCTCAAATAAATGAATAAATCCTAAAAGAAAAAAAAGATACCTAGCTACACTATCTCCCAGCTATGTGCGTTACTAAATCTTTCAGGCTCATTTCCTTAGCTGTGAAATGGGGATACTAGGGGCGCCTGGGTGGCTCAGTCAGTCAAGTGTCTGACTCTTGATCTCAGCCCAGGTCTTGATCTCAGGGTTGTGAGGTCAAGCCTTGCACTGGGCTCCATGCTGGGCATGGATCCTAGTTTAAAAAAAAAGAAGAAAATAGAAGAAATAGGAATATTAATAAAGCTACATGATAAGTGATGGTTCTTGCTATTACCACACTCCAACCTCCTACTGGAAGTTCCTACACAGGCCATGCTGTTTCAATCCTTTATTTTTTTATTTGACAGAGAGAGAGAGAGCACAGGCAGGGGGAACAGCAGACAGAGAAAGAGGGAGAAGCAGGCTTCCCATTGAGGAGGGAGCCTGATGTGGGGCTCGATCCCAGGACCTTGGGATCATGACCTGAGCTGAAGGCAGATGGCTTAACCACCTGAGCTCCCCAGATACCCCTCAATCCTTTTTTTAAAAATTTAAATTCAATTAGTCAACTTACAGTATATCATTAATTTCCAATGTAGAGTTCCATGCTGTTTCAGTCCTATTGCCAAGATGTTGGCCCAGAGGGCCCCGCCTTTTTGTTAAGTGGATGCCAGCTATTGTTGAAACTTTTCAGAACAGACTTCCTTAGTGCTCCCAGGAGGAGTCTGTCCTAATTCCTGTGCTGTCGCTAGCACCCGGCTTGGACCTTATCATTGCAAAGTACCCCGGGACTGTGACTACTTGTTAAAAGCCCGATGGCTCCTGGAGGGCTAAGATCTTATCTTTTCCTTTACCTTTGGATTCCTAGGAACAGCACCTGACTCTTAGGAGATCGGCTCTGGCGACCGCCTGAAGTTAGGTGGGCCTGGTTCTGGATTCTGGATATGTCACTAGGTGGGTCCCTGACCTGTAAGTCTCAGAATTGGGCAAATTTCCTCTCTCATTCCTGTCACCAACTCTGGCAGACCTCCTCCTTTCTCTTTCAGATGTCTGCTTCTTTATCTTCTGTCTCACTTGGGGGCAGTGACTGGTCTTTCCTAGGAAATATATGAAGGAGAAGCCATTAGGTGAGAACTCCCTCAAGAGGAGAGAGAACTTTATAAGCACGCGCGCACACACACACACACACACACACACACAGAAGAACACTCCTTCAGTTTTTGTTCCTGACCCTTTTACCTCAAACTTAGCCTTCTCTGGGCCCATTCTGGGGTTCCCCTTCTCTAGGCCGACCACAGAAATTATCTTCCAAACCATCACATCTGAGTGTCAAAGGGGTGCTGTGAATCATCATAGCAGGGTAGCAGACATAAACCAGGACACTCCTAAACAACCAAAACATTCTTTTTCTTTTTAATTTTAAAAAGATTTTATTTATTTATCTGAGAGAGGGAGAGAGGTGAAGTGGGGTGAGAGGGATAGAGGGAGGGGGAGAGAGAGAGAATCTCAGGCACACTCCTGGCTCGGTGTGGAGCCAGACTCAGGGCTCGACCTCACGAGTCTGAGATCATGACCTGGGCTGAAATCAAGAGTCGGAAGCTAAATCCATTGAGCCACCCAGGTGCCCCTTGAGTGATCTTTTTAATACATAAGTCAGATCAGGTCATTTTGATTGAAAGTTTTCAGTCTTTCTACTGTCTTCAAGATAAAGTCTAAACTCCTTAACCCTTATCAAGAGCTATCAAGAGTCTGGCCTCTGATTAGATTTTCAACTCACCCCTGGTTAATAATTTCTTTTCTCTCTACCTGCACTGGGCTCAATAGATACTAGGAGGAACAAATCTCTCTGAGTCAAAGACCGATGCTTCATGACTGAGCCACCCATGCGCCCCCAGAAATATCCTTTTTAAAAGATTTTATTTATTTACTTGAGAGAGTGAGTGAATGAGCGAAGAAACTTGAGCAGGGGTGGGAGGAGGGGGGAGGCAGAGGGAGAGGGAGAAGCAGGCTCCCCGCTGAGCAGGGAGCCCCACATGGGCCATCCCAGGACTCTGGGATGGTGACCTGAAGGCAGACGCTTAACCCATGGAGTCACCCAAGTGCCCCAGAAATATTTTTTAAATTAATGATAATTTCTTTATTTCTTTTTTTGTAAGATTAAGAAAAAGGTTTTATTTATTTGAGAGAGAGAGAGGGAGGGCACAAGCAGGGGGAGCAGGAGAGGGAGAAGCAGGCTTCCCCACTGAGCAGGGAGCTGGATGTGGGGCTTGATGCCAGGACCCTGGGATCATGACCGGAGCTGAAAGCAGCCACTTAACCCACTGAGCCACCCAGGCGCCCCATTAATGGTTATTTTTCTTTGTTAGAAGCTACCAGAATTCTAAGGAATGATGTCTAGATTAGCATAATGTAAATGAATAATGAATAATTAAATAATGAATCTCAAACACTTCATAAACATTTACTTAATGTTTGGTCAAAGAGGGAATAGATTTTGCCAACATCTCACTATGAAGATTTCAAACATGCAGAGAAATGGGAAGAATTTTACACTGAACACCTAGCTTCTTCAAGTAACATTTTATTATGCATGTTTTGTCACGCATCTGCTCGTTCCTTATCCATCCCTTCATCTACCCACCCATCAACACACCTTACTTTTCTGATGTGGGAAGTCTGCTTGTCCTTATCCCTCTGCCATTCCCTCTGTTTGTGCTCTCTCTCTCTCAAAATAAAGAAATAAAATCTTAAAAAAAATTAAATTGCAGACAACAGGACACATTCCACTGTGTACATTAATGAGTCTGATATTTGTAATTTTAAAAAAATATTGGAATAAAAGTTTCATATAATGAAACACACAAAATGTTAAATGTATACCATTCAAAGAGATTTTTCAAATGCACAAGTCTGTGTAACCCAAACTCCTATCAAGATGCAGAACATTAATATCACTCTAGAAATTTCCCTTGTGCCCCTCCTATTAACTCCTGTCCCCACTTTCCCAAGGGCAAACACTGTTAGGATGTTTTCCACCAAAGATTAGTTTTGCCTGTCCTAGAACTTCACATACATGGAACCAAAGAGTAGGTACTACTTTCTATCTAACTGATTTTGTCAACATTGTATTTTTGAGATGTATCCATGTGGGTGAATGTATCAGAAGCTTGTTTGTTTTTACTGCTGAGTAGTAGCCCATCCTATGAGCATTCTACAGAAGTACCCATTTTTCTGTTGCTGGATCCCTGGGCTGCTTCCAGTTTGGGATGACAGATAATCTTAATTTTTTTTAAAGATTCTATTTATTTATTTGACAGACAGAGATCACAAGTAGGCAGAGAGACAGGCAGAGAAGGGGGAAGCAGGCTCCCTGCTGAGCAGAGAACCCGATGTGGGGCTCGATCCCAGGACCCTGAGACCTTGAGACCTGAGCTGAAGGCAGAGGCCTTAACCCACTGAATCACCCAGGCACTCCTTAATCTTAATCTTAATAAAACAGATAATCTTCGTCTTAATAGAACTTCTACAGATATTCTCATATAAGTCTTTCTGTGGCTATACACCTTCATTTCTCTTGGATTAATACCTAGGATGGAATTGCTATGGTGGTTAGCTTTATATGAAACTTGGCTTGATGAGAAACTCTCAGACCTCCTCCCAAAGTGGTCACGAGAGCAGTTTGCAATATCGTAACTAAGTCTAATCACAAACAACCAAATTTGCTGTTTTTGATGGGCACCGAGCATAGAGCTGTATATTTAAATACAGTATTTCATCAGATTCTTACACCCAGCCTTCTGGGCAGGTAGTACTGGTCTCATTTTGCATATGACATGGTTGAGGCACAGAAAGTGAAACACCTGCCCAAGGCCTCACAGCTGGTCAGCAGCCAAGCATGCATTTGGGTCCAAGCCGGTGGGATTCCAGCTCCGGCCTCCTGTCTCCCACTACGTAGTAATAAAAAAACAAGTGTCTGGATCTTTTCTTGGGAAATGAATTCATTTCCTAAGAGTGGAAATTGGGCGTGGTAACCAGAAGATGCTATATTCATCAGTAAACATGACACAGGTATGAATTCTCACCCATGATTTCGATGTGGTACCTACGGTGAACTGGGAGGTCCTTCAGTTATCTTCAAAGACATCCATCTCTCCAGCCCCGTGCAAATCCCTCTAGCAGCTCTTCAGAGTAAAGGAAGGGTTAAACTTCACAGTCGCTTCTGTGGGCCGATTAATAAGAGCAGGATGCCCTCCTCTATAATTAGGAAAGGAGCCCAAGGCTTTACTGGGGAGTATCTAAGCTGCGGTGATGGGGTGGGGGTGGGAGGAATGGGTTGGGGGGGAGGCGGGGGAAGAGATAGGAAGGCATGTCCTCCCATGGTTCCCCCCCACCCCCGCCCATGGTTTTTCTAAGCTATTAGAGCTCAGTCTCAAATCCAGACTTGGCTTTGGAATATCTCTAGGGAGAGCAAGTCAAGAAGGAGGACCAAGGGGAACATACCACTTCTTTTGGGCTGAGAGCGCCCCTCTCATCGGGGACTCTGACATCCTAGCTCTCCCCTGACCCCCATCTTTGAGAAGCTCACCAGAAGTTTAGAAAACAAAAACAGGAAACAAAGGAGTTATGGATTGGCCCTGCTGTTGGTAAGGGTGGCTGGGAGTCCCTGCGTCTTCTGCAAATGGGTATTAAGTTGGGACTTTTCATTCTGGCTCTTAGGCCAGGGGGTGTATGAGAAAGTCACTAGAGTGTGCGGTGGTCGAGGTCCTAAGGCTTTTTCTCATTATTTTTATTGGTCTGGTAAATATCAAAGTAATTCCACCCTTTTTGGGTTGTATCTTAGTTACCTCCAAATGGTGTATTTGTCAGGATTGAGTCCATACTCCCTAGGATGGAGAATGAGGACCGTCAATATCTGGGCCCAGCCTCTCTTTCCAGCCTCCTGACCTGCCACTCCTCCCTGAGCACTGGGTTGAGAAATCATTTGTAGGTCCCGTGGAGACCATATTTCCTGTTTACCCCCCTTCCGTTTGTTTCAACAAGAGAAACTCTGTTTTTCCTCTCTCTCCAGAATTCTCATTTATCCTTTAAGGACCCATTTCGGGAGTTCTGGGTGGCTCAGTCGGTTAAGGTCTGACGCTTGATGTAGGCTCAGGTCATGATCTCAGGGTCATGAGATTGAGCCCCACATCGGGCTCATGCTGGGTGTGGAGTCTGCTTGGGATTCTCTCTGCCCCTCCCTCCTCACTCACTCTCTCTCTCTCTCTCTCTCTCTCTCTCGTCACTAATACGGTAATTATTTGTTAACATACACACTGTACCTCCCAATCTTCCAATCTTCTTTGGACTCCAATTTTTCTCCCCAGGCAGAAATATCTTAGTCTACTTTATGTCTTGCCTGACATAGAACAAAAATTAAATATAATCTTTCCTAATAAGGAAACATGCCGACAGGAAGTTTTGAGTAAACAGACACTTTATCTGAACCACCCAAGAGCTAAATCATTTGTTTCCCTTGGTGATTTCATCTTGTGAGAAAAACCACATTTTTGCCTTGGGTGTTAATATGACAACTTTTACAGACACCGAGTTGTCCTTCTTGACTTTTGAGCCCCCGACCCCGGTGCGCTTCCTCCTCCCCAGTGGGTTTCTAGGTACCCCATTAGAAATATTTTTGGGAGCACCTGGGTGGCTCAGTTGGTTGGGCATCTGCCTTCAGCTCAGGTCATGATCCTGGAGCCCTGGGATCCAGTCCCGCATCGGGCTCCCAGCTCCACGGGGAGTCTGCTTCTCCCTCTGACCGTCTCTCCTCTCGTGCTCTCTCACTCTCTCTCGCTCTCTCAAATAAATACAATCTTAAAAAAAGAAAAAAGAAAAAAGGAAATATTTTTGGGAAACATGTAGGCAGTTGGGACAGATGAGGTACTTTCAAAACCATTGGTACGCCATCTATTTTAACAAAAATCAGGATTTTTCTCTGGAAAAGTTTAGGAAAAAAGTGATGTTTCTGGAAACTTCTCTCTTCTTCCTTTTCTCCCATTTGCCTAGGGACTAAGTGCATTTTAGACCTTACCTAGAAGCCTCCAGTTTTGATCATAGCCCCACTGACGGGCACCCTGGGGACTCAGGGGCAAATGTCCTTCTTAACTCAAGTGTTTTCTTGACAAGGCGTCAAGCCATTGGTCTCCTCCCTCCCCTCCCAAGGAGGGGAACTGGGTGACTCTGGAGCCACTCCCGTTCACTGGAAGGAAGGAATTGGGCGTTGCTGGGCACAAAGCCCGGAACTTGAACTCTGCTAAAGAATGGGATCTGGGCGGCTGCTGACCCTCAGAGCAGGGCTGGCAGCCAGCTCCCAGGGCATCTGGCTACCTGGGGGAGAGATTCTTCTGCTCCGGACAACAGGCGGTTTGTTCAGGCTGCCTGCCCTGATTCCTCCCCTGATGCTTTTCTCTGTATCCTTGAGCTCTTTGGTAACTCTACCTCTCACCAAATTTTGCAGTTTGCTCTAGACTTCAAAACCTCGGGCTCTACCTACCCCCTTCCTTGAGAGCTGCATTTCTCTCCGCAAGTTAAAAGCCAACAAAGAGGATCACGTTTCCTTCACCCATTTTCTTTCAGGCTCCTGCAGCTGAGCTCTACAGACCTACATACCCCAGAGTCTCTATTTTATCCCATCACCATTTTTAAGATTTTCCCCAGCATGCTGATTTTTGGTTGATCTCTGACTTAGAAGCTGACAAAGGAGCCACTCTATTTTCAGGAACACTCACCTTAATAAAACATTCATGCTAAGACACCGCTGGTCTTCATTTGGGGTAGCCCCTGGGTTTCTTTGTTCTAGCAACTGTTTTTTGTTGTTCACTGTTTTTCTCTCTTTCTCTCTTTTCCTTCCTTCTTTCCTTCCTCCCCCCCTCTTTCCTTCCCTCCCTTTCTCCTTCCTCTCCCTTTCTCTTTCTCCCTCCTCTCCCTTTCTTTTTCTCCCTCCCTCCTCTCCCTTTCTCTCTCTCCCTCTCCCTTCTCCCTGTCTCTCCCTCCCTTCCTTCCTTCTAGGGTCATGACATCTTTCTCCTGCTGCCTTTCTTTCTTTCTCTCTTTCTTTCTGATTTTATTCATCTGTTTGACACAGAGAGTGAGACAGCGAGAGAGGGAACACAAGCAGGGGGAGTGGGAGAGGGAGAAGCAAGCTTCCTGCTGAGCAGGGAACCCAGTGCAAGGCTTGATCCCAGGACCCTGGGATCATGACCTGAGCCTAAGGCAGAGGCCTCACGACTGAGCCACCCAGGCGCCTCTGCTTTTCTTTTCTTTTTGGCTTTTCTTTTCCACTTCTGTAATCTGCCTCTCCCTTGGTGGAATTTTCTTCCCTTTTTATGAAGTTTTATCTTTTCCTGTCAGCCTGTCCCTTCCTCCATTTTCTGGCCACTTCCCCGCTCCAGGGTTTAATAGGAATCCTCAGTTTCTGGGTTGCTAACCTGGGGATTTAGGGTAATTCTTTTCTGCTCAGGGTTAGATTCCTGCTCAAGCTGCTTCTTCATTCAAGGTGTAACCTTCGTTTGTCTTCTGGGGCTGTTTCGAGACCTACTTCGTAGATCTGTCACAATTAGCCACCCTCTTTCCAGACAAGGAGGCACCTTTTCTCATTTAAATTCCTCAGCTCTCCAGATTTTTTAGGCAGATGGCTGCCCTAAAAATGGCAGATGAAATCTGAGGCACAGAAAAGTTATTGTGAAAACTTTCTCCTTGAGAGTCCTCTGCGTCCATGGTTCACGCTGGGTGTAATTTTGCAGGAAGAGCATTAGACTTAAGAGTCACAAAAGTTCTGGTTTTTACCAGCTGTGCAACATTGGGCAAATCACTTACCTTCTCTGGGCTCTTAGTATCCTCTTAACAACACTTCATGGGAATATTGGGGAGGTGAACTGGGTTGAGCTAGTAGCTTACGTGGGCAAGGTTGTTGTCCTGCTTCTTCTTGAAGTTCTTCAAAGTGGAGGCATCATTAAACATGGAGATGTGTTTGGGCCGGTTTATTTTAGGTGGGTGTCTGGAGAAAGCTACAAACTAGAAAAGGCACAGAGATCCTTGTGCTAATGTTCGACTAAAAACTGAGGGCATAAAACTGGAGGACTTTTTGTCGGAGAGGGCCTTAAGGCATTCGGAGTGCTTTGGAGTCGGGAATCCGGTCTAGGCTCCCGTGGCCCCAGGGAGGTGCTGGGGAAGCAGAATCATTGCGAGGTGATTTCAACAATCACTTCCCAGGTGGGCGGGAAGCCTGCTTAGAAAAAACCGGTGTGTGTGGGGGGCCAGACCCAAAGCAGCCTGGGACGTTTCAGATTGGTATCACATCCTCTGGCTGGTTCTGAGGACATCCAGAGGCCAGAACCCCATCAGAGGAACTGGAAAGTAGAGAGTGGACTGCAGGGTTTGGAATGAAGTGCAGACTGCCTGTAGCACAGAAAGCGGGAGGGAGGAAAGGAGGAGGGCAGTAGGGAGCTGAGGCCCCACCTATCATTCCAGCAAAGTGCTGCAGCGGAGCAGGGGTGAGTCAGAGGCACTGGCGCTCAGCCTCCCAGTAGGTGAGGGGCTGGCTCTTCTCTCTGGGGAGCAGCGCAGTTCTGTTCTTACCAGTGGCCTTGGCAGGCTGCTGGAGCCCTCGGTCTGCCCGGTCTGGTCTCCGCGGCCAGGGCTGGGTTCCCTCATGTATGGCAAGAGCCCTTCGCGTGCTGGGCTGCTTCTCCTTGGCGTACAGCTCACAGGTAAGGGCCTGCGGGCTTCTCTCAGCCTCTGCTCCTTCCCTGCCTACCCCAGAGAGTTAGCTAAGTGTCTCCGAAGTCGCAAGAGCTTTGTGGGGGAGCCTGAGCCACAGTGGCTGTGCGTTCTGGTTTTGACTTTACTGAAAACTGAAGTTGGTGGCTTGTTTTTGGAGAACAGATTTCGGACAAACAGGTTTAGGTGTGTTTCGGCGGCTGGTGATTCCCGCACAGAGAGGGCTTTTTTATCTCAGGTTACAAGCCTTTTTTCTTTTTTTCCGTCTGGCTGCTCTCAACCTCCCACTGCAGGCAAGACTTGGCACCAGGATTTCTGTGTGTGAGTCTCATCGGGGACTCGCAGCAGCCCTGGAAAAGCAGAGAATTTAAGGAGAGAGGACCCTCCCCTCCCCCTCCGTAATTTTGAAACTGCCCCAACGTGCGAGTTCTCAGTGTAAATGTCATGGTAAAAAAACAACAACAAAAAACCACAAAAAACAAAAAACCAAAAAAAGCCATGTGGTATAGACATTCCAGGGGTGCAAGCAGAATCTGGCGGGGGTTGATGAACTCAGTTTCCGCAGAAGGCTACCAACAGTGTGACATCATGACGTAAGAAGGACCCTGTCCGGAAAACTTCTAGGGGACCATGATTCACACGCTACATAATGTTTAATCTGAATCCATGTCTGATTCATGTTATGATTAGTTTTGATTTGTTTGTTTCTGCTTTCAATTTTATTTACCGACATCTGTAGTTCCTTAGAACAGCTTGAAGGGGGTACCCCAAGGCTGGGGTATGGTGCCCTGGAGAAAGTGAGGGCACTAAGAAGGCTCGCTGAATGGTATTCTTAGTTGTTCTACGGCATGGGAAGGTCCCAGGGGGCATGGGAAGGTCCCAGGGGCACGTAGGTGGGAGTATGCAGACTCAGGATGAAGTAAGTTTGAGAGCTGGGGCATCTCTGGTTTCGTGCCTCGCTCGGACATTTATTTTGGCAGTGTCCCCAGAAATTCTCTTAATACACATCTTCCCTTTTTCTTTTCTTGGCGGCGGCCCTTTGGCCGATAGCTGCGGTGGAAATTTATACCTCCCAAGCGCTGGAGGCTGTCAACGGGACAGATGTTCGGTTAAAGTGCACTTTCTCCAGCTTTGTGCCCGTGGGTGATGCTCTGACGGTGACCTGGAACTTCCGGCCTCGAGATGGGGGGCCTGAGCAGTTTGTAAGTAGATTATTGTCATTGGCCGGGGGACCTTGGTTGGGAGAATAAGCCAGTTTGTTTCTCCTCGCCCTCCCTTTGCTTTTCTTAGCAACAAGTGCAGGGCAAAGCTGAGAAACAATTCTTGGGACAGAGACAGAACTGCGAGGCCCATCAGTGGGAAAGCAAGATGTTCTTTCTTTCTTTTTTTTTTTTTTTTTTGAGATTTTATTTATTTATTTGACAGCAAGAGAGAGCACATGCAGGAGAAGTGGGAGTGGGAGAGGGAGAAACAGGCGTCACGCCAAGCAGGGAGCCCAGTGCTGGGGTCCATCCCAGGACCCTGGATCATGACTGGAGCGGAAGGCAGATGCTCAATGACTGAGCCACCCAGGCGCCCTGAGAGCAGGAGATTCTAGGCAGAGACCTGCAGATGGGGCAATGAGTCTGGCTAACTCCACCTCAGCCTTCTTGCCCACTACTGAAGAAGACTTTTGGCTGCTTCTGCCTTCTAGGTATTCTACTACCACGTGGATCCCTTCAAACCCATGAGCGGGCGTTTCAAGGATCGGGTGGTGTGGGACGGGAACCCTGAGCGGTATGACGTCTCCATCATCCTGTGGAAGCTGCAGTTTGATGACAATGGGACATACACCTGCCAGGTGAAGAACCCACCTGACGTTGATGGGCTGATAGGGGAGATTCGGCTCAGCGTTGTGCACACTGGTAGGTTGTGTGGGGTTGGTGGGGAACGGTTTGGGGAAGGGTGAGAACATGTTGAAAAGAGGGGGGTAATCTTTTGTGATGGCTAAAAGGGTGGAGAGCGGGGCTAGCCCTTCAGATCCGCAATCTACAGAGGGAGATTGAGGAGTTGAGGGGTAAAAAGAGAAAGGCTTTGTTTGGCTGTGGAAAGAAACAGAGAGTTAAGCAAACTGAGGAGGGAATCTGTTACAGAAATGGCATTGAGACTGTAAAACGGAAAGGAAGCAATTCTCTGGTAAAAGGCTAACATCAGATCCGTTCATTCACTCATTTATTCTCCAGATATGTATTGAGTACCTATTCTGTGTCAGGCACTGTCCCACACTGGACCCACACTAGCTCATTTTTTTTTTTTTAAGATTTAATTTATTTATTTGACAGACAGAGATCATAAGCAGGCAGAGAGGCAGGCAGAGAGAGAGAAAGGAGGAAGCAGGCTCCCCACTGAGCAGAGAGCCCGATGCGGGGCTTGATGCGGGGCTCGATCCCAGGGCCCTGGGATCATGACCTTAGCCGAAGGCAGAGGCTTTAACCCACTGAGCCACCCAGGTGCCCCAACACACTAGCTCATTTAAAATGTGCCATGCCAGGCGGCATATACCAATATCGAAAGCTCTCCTTTATTAAGTCCTGCAACATGCCAGCGGTTTTGTATATTTCCATCTTTATATATCACATCAGTTTATTGTGCTCTCAGTGCTCTCCATTTTACTAATGAAGAAACTGAGGCTCCCAGAGATTAAGTCACTTGTACAGATTCATGTAGAACTCAAACCCAAGCCATGTAGAACTCAAACCCAAGCATCTTTTAACTCCAAAGCTGTACGAATGCACCGTATCGCTTGCAATCCTATAAAGGCAAACCCGGGAACCGAGCCAGATAATAAAAAGCAAAGACCATAAAACTTCAGAGGTGTAAATCTGGGTTTGAGCCACTGTTATCATTTACCAACTGTCAATAAATCTTTCCTTTCTCTCCTTACACTAAGAATAATAGAGCGAGGATTATGGTGAGGATAAAATGAGATAATAGATGTAATAGATGTAAAAATTCCCTAGATTCTCACCTGCACTGAATAAAATATGTTTGCATTGAAAATGATAATAGTGACCACAGATTGAGTGTTTATTACATGTAGACACACCATGGAACAATTTATACAATTTTTTTTTTAGTTTACTTATTTTAGTGGTTACTACACCCAATGTGGGGCTTGAACTCACAACCCTGAGATCAAGAGTTGTGCACTCTTCTGACTGAGCCAGCCAGGCATCCCAGGAATAGATTTTTTAAAAATAAGAACTCAAGAAATGGATATTGTTACCCCTGCTTAATACCTTGAAGAAACTGAGACTCAAATAAGTTAATTACCCCAAATCACACAACTACTAAATGGTAGAGCTGGTATCTGGACCTAATTCACTCTGGTACATGCTCTTAACCAACACATATTACTACCCAAAATATATAAGCCTGTAACGTGGTAGGGTTTTTCCTCCTTTCATTCCTAGTATCATCCTTAGGGCCCATCAATAGAGCTCTGTGACCTTGGAGAAGTCATTTGAATACTGAAAGGAATAATAGAATGTCCTGGGACCTCAGTTTCTGAATTCATCTGCATCTAACCTGCATGAACAGGTTAGACAAGAACATGTGGTTCTTAAACATACGGTGATCACTGCTCTGAGAATCTAATGAAATCTGCAACTCTGCTTCCCACAAAAATGTACACATACACATAATATGACATGGGGTTTGTGGACTTGTGGCCCCCCTTTCTCCCCATCCTCCTTCATGGACTCCAGGCCGGAAACCCCTGGGCTAGACATTTTTCTTTTTTTTAATTTTAATTTTATTTTTTATTTTTTTAGACATTTTTTCTAATGTCTTTTCTGGCGCTGAGGGTTTACTGAAGTTTATTTATTTAATTAAAAAAACGATTTTTTAAAAAGATCTTATTAATTTGTTTGACACAGAGAGTACAAGCAGGGAGAGCTGCAGGCAGAGGGAGAGGGAGAAGCAGGCTCCCTGCTGAGTAGGAAGCCCAGTGCAGGGCTCTGTCCCAGGACCCTGGAATCATGACCTGAGCTGAACGCAGATGCTTAACCAACTGAGCCACCCAGGCAACCCTTTAAAAAAATATTTTTTAAAAAAGATTTTATTTATTTATTTGACAGAGAGATCACAAGTAGGCAGAGAAAGAGGGGGAAGCAGGCTCCCCGATGAGCAGAGAGCCTGATGTGAGGCTCGATTCCAGGACCCTGAGCTCATGACCTGAGCCGAAGGCAGAGGCTTAACCCACTGAGCCATCCAGGTGCCCCTAAAAAAAGATTTTATTTATTTGACAGCACAGAGGGAGAAGGAGAAGCAGACTCCCCGCTGAGCAGGGATTCAGGTCTCCATCCCAGGACCCTGAGATCATGACCTGAGCTGAAAGCAAATGCTTAACGGACTGAACCACCCAGGCACCCTGGGTTTACTGAAGCTTAAATCAGAAAACAGACTAAGAGCCAAGAGACCCAGGCTTCACAGATTCTGCCTGGTTTAGGGACCTTTCCCTCTGGGTTCCCTCTTGCATCATTTTATCTACTAGACTATAGTTACTGATTAACTTGCCTATCCTCCGGGTGGGCAAGAGTTCCCTGAAGGTAATGCCTTTTTTGGCTTTGTATTTCCATTGCAGTGTCTGAACATAGTAGGTCCTTAATAAGCTGGAATCAATGACTGACTGAATGCCAGAGGTGAGAGGGAATTGAGGAGAAACGGCTCTGGGTTTGATGAGGTCAGCACTAACCTTACCCCACAAAGTGGTTCAACTGGCTCGGTGGTTCTGGAAGTTTCAGGCTGCATCAGAATCACCTGGAGGACATGTTAAAACAGATTGCTGGGCCCCGCCCTGCCATTCAGCAGGCGCCTGATAATTTTCATTTCAAAATTCTTTTTGAAAAAATTTTTTTTTCATTTCAAAGTTCTTAAGAGCGCTCTGCTGCTACTCCTGGCACCGTAGTTTGAGAACCACTAAAGTAATTCATGTGGCTTGTTTATTGTTCCTAGAGGTCACATGGTCATACGGTAGGAGAAAGGAAGATTCCATTTAGTGGTGAAAATACATCCTTCTTCTCACTTTAGGTTTCATCACGTCCCTTCTTTTTTTAGAAACATGAGATCC
Organism: Lutra lutra; assembly: GCF_902655055.1. Lineage (NCBI taxonomy): Eukaryota > Metazoa > Chordata > Mammalia > Carnivora > Mustelidae > Lutra > Lutra lutra. The sequence goes on along the minus strand of NC_062287.1, from coordinate 14,441,912 downwards.
GCCTTTTCTCCTTACAGTCCGCTTCTCTGAGATCTATTTCCTGGCCCTGGCCATTGGCTCTGCCTGTGCACTGATGGTCATAATCGTAATCGTGGTGGTCCTCGTCCAGCATTTCCGGAAGAAACGATGGGCTGAGAGAGCTCATAAAGTGGTGGAGATAAAACCGTAAGGCTGGGCAGTTCTGGGAAGTCTTCTAACACTCTTCTATCATGACTCTTGGTATTTTAATGATTGTTGAACAGATGTTCTTCCCTCTGAGTAAGTCTTGTAAAAAATTTAAATTCACAGGATGGATAAATTAGGGGTGTGATTTAGTAACTTTACAAAAGCTTTTTTTTTTAAGATTTTATTTATTTATTTGACAGATCACAAGTAGGCAGAGAGGCAGGCAGAGAGATAGGGGGAAGCAGGCTCCCCGCTGAGCAGAGAGCCCGATGCGGGGCTCAATCCCAGGACCCTGAGATCATGACCTGAGCTGAAGGCAGCAGCTTAACCCACTGAGCCACCCAGGTGCCCTACAAAAGCTTTCTTAATGTTATGGAAGATTTCGTTATAGGCTTTATTATAGAGGATTTGATATTATCAGAATCTGCTTACTTTTCTAGGCTATTCCTTACTTTTAATGTAAAGTGTACATTTGTGAGGATCGCTGGGCAGTCAGCAGGGGTCAAATCAGTGTCTAGGAAAGGCAGCCATGCTGATAGAAGGTGCTCAATAAATTCATAGTTTTTGAGATGAAATTGACCTATCATAAATATTCACCTTTTTAATGTTCACAAAGTTGTGTGACCATCACCACTAATGCCAGAATTTTCAGCACCCGCAAAAGAAACTCCATACCCGTTAGCTATTACCATTGTCCCCTCCACCTGCTGGTGGCAGCTACTAATCTTTCTGTGGATATGCATATTGTTCAAAGGTGAGGAGAATGTAGAGTGCCCCCCAAGCTGAGGAAGCACTTTGAAACATTAATGAAGTAGGCAGCCCCATACAGAATACACCGAGTTTTATGTTGAGTGATTACTGAAGGGGGGGTCGAGAGGACCGCCATCTGGACAGCTGCACAGGCAGTCTCCTCAGAAGTCCCATGCTTTAGTTTGCTGGTTTTATTTATTTGTTTGTTTGTTTGACAAAGAGAGCACAAGTAGGCAGAGTGGTAGGCAGAGGGAGAGGGAGAAGCAGGACCTTGGGATCACGACCTGAGCTGAAGGCAGACACTTAACTGACTGAGCCACCCAGGTGACCCTCATTTGCTGGTTTTAAAGGAGCGGGACGTGTGGGGGAGTGTCAGATACACGTGATTGGTTGCTAACGTTTAACAGACTTTCTGGCACCACCTGTGCCTCTGTAGAAAACTCTGTTATCTGCACCAGTATCTTTTTTTTTTTTAAAGATTTTTATTTATTTTATTTGACAGACAGAGATCGCAAGTAGGCAGAGAGGCAGGCAGAGAGAGAGGAAGGGAAGCAGGCTTCCTGCTGAGCATCGAGCCCGATGCGGGACTCGATCCCAGGACCCTGGGATCATGACCTGAGCCGAAGGCAGCGACTTAACCCACTGAGCCACCCAGGCGCCCTCTGCACCAGTATCTTAATGGGCCCGTTGAAATCCAGAACAGGCTCCCTGGATATTCTGGTTTTGGAATGTTGAGTATGGAGTTTTCACATTTAACTTTTACATTACATCTTATACATTACTCTAGAACATGTAGCCATGAAGAGGTCATCAAGGAGACTACAACAAGATGGTGGGTCAAAGATAGAGTCAGCATGGCCAGCATTCCTATACCTACTCCGGACATTCATGTAAATGGATGATCATATAGTGTGGCCTCTAATTTCTGCTTCTTTGATTTAGCATAATATTTTAGGTTCATCCACGTAGAGCATATAGTAGTAGGAGTACTACATTCCTTCTTATGGTTGTATAATATTCCATTGCATGTACATACCACACTTGGTTATCCATTCAATTGATGGACTTTTAGGTTTTTTTTTTACTTTTTGGCCAATATGACTAATGCTGCTATGAACATTTATTTATAAATTTTTGCATAGACATGTGTTTTCAACTCTCCTGGGACTGGAATTGTTGGAACATATGGTTACTGTATGTTTACCTTTTTGAGGAATTGCCAGACTGTCTTCTAAAACCGCTACATCATTGTATACTCCTACCAGCAACATAGGAGCTTCTAACTGGTCCGTGTCCTTGACATCACTTGTTGTCTGACCTTTAGATTATAGCCACCTACTGGGTGTAGAGTGGTATCTCACTGAGGTTTTGATTTGCATTTTCCTAGTGACTAATGATGTTAAGCATCCTTCCATGTGTTTATTGGCCATTTGCATATCTTATTTGGAGATCTATCTATTCAAACATTTTGCCTATTTACAAGTTGGGTTTGTCTTTTGTGGGTTGCCTTTTCACTTTCTTCTTCATGTCCTTTGAAGCACAGAACTTTTTAATTTTGATGAAGTCCCAATCATCAGTTTTTTTCTTTTGTTGCTTCTGCTATTGGTGTCATACCTAAGAAACCATTGGCTAACCTAAGGTCCTGAAGATTTATGATTATTATTTTTTAAGATTTTATTTATTTATTTGACAGAGATCACAAGTAGTCAGAGAGGCAGGCAGAGAGAGATGGGGAAGCAGGCTTCCCACTGAGCAGAGAGCCTGATGTGGGGCTCGATCCCAGGACCCCGGGATCATGACCTGAGCTGAAGGCAGAGGCTTTAACCCACTGAGCCACCCAGGTGCCCCTTGAGTTAATTTTTGTATATGGAGTAAAGTAGGAGTCCAAATTCATTCTTTTGCAATTGCAGTTTTTCAGTTGTCCCAGCACTGTTTGTTTCTTTTCCTAAAGAAATATTTACTGAAGTAAAAAGAATTGATTTTAAGATGCCCAATGAAGCCAACTCTGACATTAGAGATTGACCACAAAGCAATAAAGATGGCTTTTAGGTCAACACAGAACTTTTTCTTTTTTCTTTTCTGAATAAGGAATGGAATTAGAGGCCGGATACTAATGATAAACTAAGGTGTCTGCTTTACCTCCTTCAGGTTCCCATCTAAAAGTATTCTGAGGCATGTAGAAGTTCAGAGACCCAGGGTCATGTGGAGGCATGTGTATTATTAGATAGATGGCACTAGTGGCATAGCTTTCTGTAAGCTTGGATCTGTTCCCAGATGCAGGTAATGCTTTCCAAAATATGGGAGAAAATACATCGCCCGGAGCTTGCTTTCTAAGACTTGCCTCCTTTGCTTCTTATCATTTTCACCTGACATTGGTTTCTACTTCTTTGTTACAGAAAAGAAGAGGAAAGGCTCAATCAAGAAAAAAAGGTCTCCATTTATTTAGAAGACACAGACTAACATTCTTAGATGGTGAGGCTCATAAATGAGTTGATTTCTTTCCTTAGCTTTCTCGTCTGGCCCATCTCTAATGTGGATCTCCCAGATTTTAGGACTGTTAGGTATTTCCTGCATGAAACTGGAGAAGCCGGGTCAGGGAGATATAAGTCTTCTACTAGTGTTATGGACAGCTTCCTCTTTGGGTTTTGTGCAAAGGATGAGGCTGTTAGACCATACGGCCATTGATGATGGGAGAATTCTAAGATTATTCAAGGGTTTGTGGGTATGTTTACCACGACCAAGAATAATTCACTTTCAACATGTAAATAAATCTTTATTTTTTTAAATGAAAGAAGTGATATCTGCTTGTTTTATTTTGTTGTAAACCAATCGTGCATCAAGAGAATGACTCAATAGATATGTCTGACATTTTGACAGGACTTTTATACTACTTGGAATTGATTTCAACTCCATTCATCTAGTTATTGGAATTATGAATCTAATTTTAGTACAGTATAGTTTTATTTTCCCGTTCAAGGGTTTTTTTTTTTTAAAGATTTTATTTATTTATTTGACAGAGAGAGATCACAAGTAGACAGAGAGGCAGGCAGAGAGAGAGAGAGGGAAGCAGGCTCCCCGCTGAGCAGAGAGCCCGATGCGGGACTTGATCCCAGGACCCTGAGATCATGACCTGAGCCGAAGGCAGCGGCTCAACCCACTGAGCCACCCAGGCGCCCTTTCAGGGTTTTTAAAAAAGATTTTATTTATTTATTTGACACACAGAGAGAGAGGGATCACAAGTAGGCAGAGAGGCAGGCAGAGAGAGAGGGGAGAAGCAAGCTCCCTGCTGAACAGAGAGCCCCATGGGGGGCTCGATCCCAGGACCCTGAGATCATGACCTGAGGCGAAGGCAGAGGCTTAACCCACTGAGTCACCCAGGTGCCCCCGTTTTCAGGTTTATTGTGCTTAAAGGGTAGGATGACTTATTTTTTGTATGATCAGAATTTTTTCTATTTTCTGAAGTAAGTCCACTATTATAATTTGCAAAAAGAGTCACATTTTTGTAGCCTAATGTTCAGGGAAAGACCTCAAGGATTTATAAAACAGAATATGGAAAGAAATTATTCTGTTGTAAAACCAGAAGAATTTGTAAAACCAGAAGAATGTGATATCAGAGAGAGATTTTACTGAGGGCGGTTGCCTTTTTAAAACCAAGCAGATATGGTTTTTATAAAACTTGAATCAACAAAACAAGAAACAAACATCATCTAGGATACCAAAAGGGTCTAACGGTCAGGGTCATGGAAAATGAAGATGGAAATGAAAAGAAATTTAAGGAACTAACACAATCAAGTGCAGTGTGACTGGATGTCCTCACTGGATGGATACTAGGTTTGAACAAACCAGTTGTAAGAAGATTTGGGGGGGGGACAATGGGAGTCTTTGAAAAGTTTGAATATGGATAATATTAGGGAATTACTGTTAATTTTATTAGGTATAATAAAAGTATTATGGTTACAGAGAAAAATGTCCCTATCTTAAGTATACATTTATATGTAATATACATTTATTAGATATAAATTTATATATGCTTATATGTAACAAATTAAAAACCAAATAAATATATGGCAAATAGTGCAAAAAATGCTTTAAAATTAGATGATGGGTAAATTCTAAACACTGTCTTTTCTATTTTTCTATGTGCTTGATTTTGTTTATAATAAAAGAGGACAGAGAGAGAGAGAGAGAGAGAAAGAGAAGGCATGCATGTGTGTGCGTGCGCTATGGGTCTTCCAAATATCCATGGAAGGCAGAGGCTATGAATTCACGATACTGACACTGAGAAGTATATAAGGATCAGAAACACATTTTAAAAGGTGAATTAGGAGGAGAACAAGTACATTAAGAATATTTTCCTTCACAGGGGAGAACATGCCTAATAATATATAGTTTGTAACTCCAGGTACCTCTCTGCACTCTTCCCAAATGTGTTATCAATTTAAGCTTTTATATTTCAGGAAGCTGAAGATTCCCAAGAACAAGAACCCTAGGATAAGTTGAAGTTAATGGAAGATTTCTTTGGCTTTTCCAGTTGTGACCTGGCTTCCAACCAGCTCTGCTGTACATAACCATCTCGAGGAGCAACATCTCTCTGGAGCTGGCAGATATCAAACTCACACACAAACTATTACTAAGGTTTTATTTAATTTCAAAGTGCAAATATTTTTCAAATGCTCATTATTAACCTTTTGTACTAAGAAGCTATATTTTTGCCCTTAGACACTCCTTGTGGATGATTAATTGTACACACATACATTGGTATCCAATGAGATGAAAGCCAATGTGTCTGTCATGACATTTCCTTTAACATGTTAGTTTCTTTAGAATAGTACTTTTGCTACTAAAGTTAATGTGTTTACTCTTTCCTTTTCACTTTTAATTAAAAGTGAGCTAATTCTCCCAGCTATTTTTGATTGATTAACAGGAAATCTTAAATTCAAACTGTTAAAGAACAGTTTGATTTTTTTGTGGCTATCCTTAAGGATGGGACACATCTTGTTTTATTGACTTTCTTTCAGTATCCTAGATGATGTTTGTTTTTTGTTTTGTTGATCCAAGTTTTATAATAGCACAAATCTAAATTACAGAGTAGCTAGAAAAGTTTATAAATGCTTGTAGATTGACAAGTGCCACCCCAGGATGAATTACTTGTCACCTTTTTTTTCTGTGTTGTGAAAAACAACCCATAGTGCAGGTTTTTCATGAATGGTGACTGCTGCTTAGCTTACTACTACTCAGTTATTTTATAACAACAGAGCAAAATCTATGCTCACTTGAAGAATGGAATCATTAAGCAGTTACACGGGAGGATTCTGAAATAGTAAATTATGACTGTAAAAATTTAGGGCTGGTGAAAAAAATCAACCCTAAGTGATGATAATTTTGTATAATGTTATATAAAAAGCTCTGAGAACTGTATGATATTATTTATTTTCTCCTTTTCTTTATCTTATTTTATTTTGCTTTAATTTACTTCCTTACTTTGTGGGAGGGAAGATTGGGTATGGGGCAAAGAAATACCAAAACTAACAATATGAAACTAACTTTGTTTTTTCCTTTATACTGTATAGAAAACAAACTTTCTAAGTGGGCTTCAGAAAGAAGAGTGCTTTTTAAAGTGTTTAATATCCCCAGTGTCTTTCCAATCCCAAGCTAGAGCAGCATTTATTCAAAATGTACAAAACTTCTGAAAGTTTAGTTGCCCTTCTCCCCCATCTTTATAGTCTAATATTTTCGGGTTTTACTGACTGGGACAAAAGTGTTCTTTCTTTTAACAAACTGGAATTTTCAGATGGGTTACCTGTATTTAAACATGCTGAACTTTGATTTTTTTGAGTATTTTTAAAATAATTTGTACAATTTACACATGAACCTTGATTCTGAATTCATTCTGTACCTGTCTTATTTTGTCTATTACACTGAAAAGTAGTTTTAATACTTAATTTTGAAACTAAAAGTTAGATTTAAGGTTTATGCTATCTTTAACTCACATTTTCTACTTTTCTCCATAATTCAACCTTTGAAAATAACATATTTTTTCCAAACAGTTGGCTTGGATGATATTCCATAAGTGTAATGAAGAAGTGGTTAAAAACTCATGGAAAGTCTTTTCCAGTAAAACTTGTAGCTTGTGTCTTGGCTAAATATTATTCAGGGGTTAATATGACCCTGTTGTTCAGTATCTTCTTCCTAAAGATAACTTTTGTATTGTAATTTATTTTTTATTGTGCCTTAAACACATATGTAAATAACCTTTAGTAATAAAGAATTATCAGTTATATAATTTGCTTATATACAAATCTAAATATTTAACACAGCAAGTATCAAAAAAAAAGATGGTTATATATTTTATCTTCACTGAGGAATTTTCTTAGAGGAAGCCTGGAAGTCAATAATGGATAAAATTAGTTTATACTGGATAAATGTGTATTCCACATTGCTTTGGACAACCAGGAATTAGGCACAACAAATTACTTAGTTTGGGAGCTCTTCTGAAGGAAGGGTATCATCTCTTCTGCTCGGTACCCTTACGTTACCTTCTCAGTAGAGAACATCACTAGCTTTCAAGTCTGGTAATGGAATGGGAATTGAAAAATGAGAGCTTATTAAACTTTCCCAAAAGCTGAAGCATACTTCTGTTCTCCTCGTTTTCATTAAATACACGCAGATTCCGAGAGGATAGGTTGACTAATGATCGGAGCAGGGTACCATCCCATCTCTTTTTTATTAGAATGGGACACTATTACTTCATTTCACTCCCAGCACTGTAAAAACATTACTTTCTCACTTTTCCCACCAAAAGAATTCCTATTATATGTTGTAGTCATTTCATCATTGCCACTGCGAACAGCAGTTTAATAATAAAATACCCAATTTAGGGGCGCCTGGGTGGCTCAGTGGGTTAAAGCCTCTGCCTTCGGCTCAGGTCATGATCCCAGGGTCCTGGGATAGAGCCCAGCATGGGGCTCTCTGCTCCGCAGAGAGCCTGCTTCCTCCTCTCTCTCTGCCTGCCTCTCTGCCTCCTTGTGATCTCTGTCTGTCAAATAAATAAATAAAATATTAAAAAAAAAATACCCAATTTACATAGGTACTGAGCTGGATGCTGTGAAAGCTAAACACAAAACAGGAACCAGAGACCCTTGACGTACACATTGGTCACGAAGGCCTAATACTTATTTGTTGACTGATCCTGTATAATCGCCTAGGTCTCTTCTAACTCTAAATTTATAGAAACCTATTTTGAGATAGTTCAAATAAAATAATCTGTAGGGAGTAAAAAATGACTTCTGAGGAGAGTCTGAGGATGAGACTCGTACGACAGAATTCCATACAAATAAATTGTTATTTTTCCAAAGTCTGTGGCTTACTTCATTGTCAAGCAAAAGTGAATAATTGATTCCTACTCGAGGTTTAAAAAAAATCGCGGGTCGGAGCAGGTTCAGGTGTGGCTCTGGAAAGATGCCACGTTGCTATGGCAACTTCGAGTCGCCATTTTAAGTGTTCTCTCGCCTCCCGCCCTGACGTCACTTCCGGTATCACCTGTGAGGTTACCGGGAGCTGTAAACAAGGTGTGCAAGCATCCAGAGAGCTGTCGGGATGCAGCAGAGCGGAGCGGCTGGAGGCCGTGGCTGCGCTCTGTTCCCACTGCTTGGCATCTTGTTCTTCCAGGGTGAGAGCGCCCGTTGGGTCCTCCAACTTCCGGCCGGGGGGGGGTGTTAGGGGAAGACGGTCGGTTTTCCGGTTCCGGTGGGGGGGTCTCAGGAAAGCCCCCATACCGCTTATAGACGTGCAGGCTGTGGGACGGTGTGGGCAGCGCGTTCTCTTGTGTTCACCGCCCACTTGAGGGCCGTTGGCAGCTTCTCAGTGCTTTCCTGAGCCGGGGGGAGCTCGACCATCTTGCGTGACTGCTTTGTATTCGGGTGATCCCGGCGGGCTCTGGCGTTGTGGGGACCCCGTGCTATCTTGTGTTACCAGCCGTCGTCTCTGCTGTGGTTTTGTGGGCTGTATATCCTGATTAGGAAGGGGCAGTTCTAGCGTTCAGGAGTTCGTCTCAGTAATTTTGCGAAAGAAAATCGTGACTGTTGGTACTTTTATTTTTTGTAGGTGATTGTCAGGGCCTCGGAAGTAAAATGTTTATTCGTCCCAGAAAGGGGTGTGCTGTAATTTCGTTACAGTAGAGACGCATTTTGTTGAGGAAAAAGCAACTGCTGTAGCATTTTACTAATATTTTTGAAATACAAGAAAGAGCCTATCAACTGTTAAAAATTTTAATCTATTAACCAATTATCCTAAGTACAGTTTTTACACTATGGCATATTCTTAGAGTTTGGATAAGTTTTGTTTTCATGCAGTTTTAAAATTGCATGAATTTCAGCCCAACTAATTACCTTCATTTTAGGGTGCAGTTATGGATTTGTGTGTGTGTGTGTGTGTGTGTGTGTTCTCAGGAACTTGTGTCTTAATAGAGCTACAATCAGAGTGAATTGTTAACTTCATAAAATGTCCCTGTGGGTAAGTGGGAATTTCTGAAGAGGGCCTTTGACATAAAGAGTTCATTTGTTCTAAATCTCAGCGGGTAAGGCCAGGAAGTTACTTATTTGATGACTAATATTCATGTTGCCAGCACACTCCCTGATCCCTCCCAGAGCTCTGTCATCACAAGTGTCCAGTTTTTCAGCTGATTCTTTTGCAATATAATATTTAGGCTGACCTACTATCACTCCGAGTAATTCCAGTTTCATCTCTGTGTCCCTCTCACAAATACTCAAATATTGTCCCGTTGAGGAAAAAAAAATGCTAGAAAGGATAGGTGGTTTCTTAAACTTGATGCCATTTCATGTTGAAAAGCATCCACCAAATACAGCAGACCAAATAATTCAAAAGTAAAAATTTATTTTATGACCCATATGTACTTGAATTATCTTTTGTCTTAAAAAAAATAGCAGCTTTATTGAGATAGAATTCACATGCAATACAACTTTCCTATTTAAAAGGGAAAATTGGGTGGTTTTTCATATATTCACGATTTATGGCATCACTACCACAGTCAATTTTAGAATATTTTCATCATCCCAAAGAAAAACTCCATACACAGTAATAGTCACTCCCCATTCCTCCCTTCCTTCACGCTCTGACAGATACCAATCTACTTTCTGTGGCTATGACCTGTTTATTCCACACATTTTACATAAATGGGATCATACAATATATGTTCTTTTGTGGCTTGTTTCTTTCACTTAACATGTTTTCTTTTCTTTTTTTTTTTTTTAAAGATTTTTTATTTATTTATTTGACAGAGAGAGAGATCACAAGTAGACGGAGAGGCAGGCAGAGAGAGAGAGAGAGGGAAGCAGGCTTCTTGCTGAGCAGAGAGCCCGATGCGGGACTCGATCCCAGGACCCTGAGATCATGACCTGAGCCGAAGGCAGCGGCTTAATCCACTGAGCCACCAGGCGCCCCCACTTAACATGTTTTCAAGGTTCACCCATTTTTTAAATGTTAGGCAATAGACTTTGGGTTTATACCAGTGTTTATTTGCTTTTCCTCTTCAGAGATAGCACCCATTAAATGATTAGCCTGTCTGAATTCTCCAAGTTATAAACATGGTCTTGTTACATCAGTTGTCCTAGTGCATAGAAACAACAGATCAGGTAGCTTAGGGTTCTTATACTTAACCTCCATTTAAGTATGCACTTTTATGAACCAAATGTTGACAGATTGTATTTTGGAAAATTAGGTGTACAAAACTGGGAGTCTGTTATATTTTTTCATTCCTTCTTTGTATAAAATTACATATATTTAAATGTGATTTTCTTGTTTTCCTCCAAAATTTAAAAAATTGTTAATTATTATTATTAAAAATAATTATTATTTCTATTGTTGACTATTTTGACCTGGCAAGAATGTTTTTTTACTCAGGAGAAAAGATAAATATCCCAAAGGACATTAGGCCTAGGATGAAAAAAAAAATTTTATTTTTAAAATTTATTTATTTTACAGAGAAAGATACAGTGAGAGAGGGAACACAAGCAGGGAGAGTGGGAGAGGGGAAGCAGGCTTCCCTGCTGAGCAAGGAGCCTGATGTGGGGCTCAATCCCAGGACCCTGGGTTCATGACCTGAGCCGAAGGCAGAGGCTTTAACCCACTGAGCCACCCAGGCGCCTGTAAGACAAAAATTTCTAAATGAATGTAACAGTGGTTTAGTAATTTTTTTCTTATTTAATTTATTTTTTTTCTTATTTTTTGAGTGGAGTAGACAAATTATTTTACATTTGTTGATTGTAAAACACTTTTTAAAAAAAATCTTTTTTTTTTGGAAGATTTATTTATTTATTTATTTGACAGACAGAGATCACAAGTAGGCAGAGAGGCAGACAGAGAGAGAGGAGGAGGAAGGCTCCCCTCGGAGCAGAGAGCCTGATGTGGGCCTTGATCCCAGCACCCTGGGATCATGACCCCAGCTGAAGGCAGAGGCTTTAACACACTGAGCTGCCCAGGCGCCCCTCAAATACATAAATCTTAAAAAAAAAAAATTTAGTTTCAGATGTAATAAATGTTGATTTGTGAAAAATAAATTACCTTTGACTTTAGTCTAAGATCTTACCTTAGCTTAAATTAAGAGTTGGATGGTTAACCGACTGAGCCACCCAGGCACCCCAAAACACTTTTAATTTCAGTATAATATATATATAGGGAAAAATGAACATATTGTAATTGTACAGCTTAATGCATTTTTAGAAACTGAACACACCTGGGTAACCAGCACCTAAATCAGAGTATAGGATGTTTCTGGAATTTCAGAAGCCTTCCTTATACTTCCTTCCAGTCATTATCCATTCTCTCCCAAGGGGAACCAACATCCTGACATGTAGATTAGTTTAGTTCATCCATGGATCTTTTCTCTATACATTTAAGACCCACTTATCCAGTGTTTAGATTTCAGCAAAATGACTTTAGATATTGATAACTTTGTGGCAAAATTATGCTCATGAATATGAAATTCATATATATTAACAAGAAGTTGGTTAGTAGGTAGATTTATTAATGGCGTACTAACTCTGATTCAGTAACCAAGTTTTGCTCAGAACTTGAAGTTTTTATGCTTATTTTGCAATAATTTTTGTTTCATAAAAAGGAAACTTGGTTTGGTTCAGTTTAATATTACTGAGCATCCACAATGTGCTAGTTTCTATTTTGAGGAGCTCAGGGTCTATTGGAGAAGATAGACAAGTCAACAGATTATTTTATTTTTTTAAGGAAGAGATTTTTTTAAGATTTTATTTATTTATTTGAGAGAAAGAGAATGAGAGAGAGAGCACGAGAAGGGGAGGGTCAGAGGGAGAAGCAGGGAGCCTGATTGGGGACTTGATCCCAGGACTCCACAATCATGACCTGAGCCAAAGGCAGTCGCTTAACCAACTGAGCCACTCAGGCACCCCAACAGATAATTTTAGAATCTGGTACTAAGAAATGTGGAAGCACAGAAGAGGTGCTCTGAATCTGCTGTGAGGATACAGGGAAGACGTCCTGGATGTGCCACCAAAGTTAAATCTTGAAAGAAGAGGTTAGAGATAGGGCATGAGTAAAATTCCATCATAGAGAGGAACATGAGCAAGGCATAGAGGCATTAAATAATTTTCCAAGCAAATTTTCTGAAACTTATACTTCGATTGGGTTAACTCAAATCACATGTGGAGTTTGTATGCGTATGTAACAATCAGTGTGCTGAGTTAGCCAGAGGATGTTAATGAGATTCTGACTTATAACTGTTACCTATACATTTCTTCTTTGCTCTAAACCGGGGTTGGCAAACTTTTGTGAAAGGCTAGAGAGTAAATATTTTAGGCTTTGCAGGCCATATGATATCTGTTGCAACTACTTAGTTCTGTTTGAGTAGCACAAAAGCAGCCATAGACAACACATAAATGAATAAATATGGCTGTGTTCTAATAAAACTTTATTTACAAAGAGACATTGGAGGCTAGATTTAGCTCAGGGGCCATAGTTTGCTGATCTTTGCCCTACACCAACTCTCCGTTGACATTATCTCTTGGCTATCTCAAAGGCAGATTAAACTTAGCCAAAATCAAGCTCATGTTCTTCCCTGCCCTGCCTGGTACTTTTCTAGTCTTTCCTATGTCAGTGAATGTTATCACCAAGTCAGAAACCTGGGAGTCATCCTTGATACCTCTGTCTCCCTGGCATTCCACATCCAATGTACCACCAATTCTTGATGATTTTACTCTAAGTATTCTTAGTTCTTTCCATGTCCACTATCACCAACTTAGTTCAAGCTTTATTTCTCATATGACTATTATAGTAGCCTTCTAAGTTTTCTCCTTGTATTTACTGAACACCTCCTAAGTGTCTTCCCTAAAGTGATCTTTTAAAAATGAAAACTTCATGTCTCAGGGCACCTGGGTGGCTTAGTGGGTTAAAGCCTCTGCCTTCAGCTCAGGTCATGATCCCAGGGTCCTGGGATCAAGCCCCACATCAGGCTCTCTTCTCGGCAGGGAGCCTGCTTCCTCCTCCTCTCTCTCTCTCTGCCTGCCTCTCTGCCTCCTTGTGATCTCTATCAAATAAATAAACATTAAAAAAAAAAAAAGAAAACTTCATGTCTCTTCTCCCTCAGTCCCACATTTAAGTATTTTCTATGGCTTTCCCATTAAGAATAAGGGCCCATATCTCTGAAGTTCTGTGTAATCTGCCTCCCGCTAACCTCCTAGCCACATCTTTCTTTCTCTCATGCTTTTTGTGTTGGAGCCATACTGCCTTCCTTTTGGTTCCTTGGCTGATTGTGCTCCTTCCTGGCACAGGACCTTTGCATATGCTGTATTCTCTGCCTGGAACGCTCTCCCTCTCCTCACCTTGTCACCCTTCCTTCAGAGCTTAACTCAAAAAGTAACTTTTGGGACGCCTGGGTGGCTCAGTTGGTTAAGCGGCTGCCTTCGGCTCAGGTCATGATCCCGGCGTCCTGGGATCGAGTCCCACATCGGGCTCCTTGCTTGGCGGCGAGCCTGCTTCTCCCTCTGCCTCTGCCTGCCACTCTGTCTGCCTGTGCTCACTCTCGCTTCTCTCTCTATGACAAATAAATAAATAAAATCTTAAAAAAAAAAGTAACTTTTACAGAGAAGCTTTCATTAACCAATCCCTGCTCCTCTCCATAACTGATGAAGTTCCCATAGTCACTCTTTGTCTTTGCTTCTAGTACTTATCAGATTTGTAATTATACATTTGTCTTTGTGATTATTTGATTAATGGGTTGAGTTTTTGCTGTATTTTAAGGTCCAAAGTTGGGAGTGTATTTATTTTGCTCACATTTAATTCCAGGCTCAGAGGGTGGCACAAAACAGATCCTCAATAACTATATGTTTGAAGAATGAGTGAATGAATAAGAGTATTGTCATGGAAGCCTGGGGATAGAGAAAGAGAAGAGGAAGAGGTCACTGCGTCAGAGAGATCCAGTAAGATCAGGGTAGAAAAGTACCTAGTGGAGTTTTTAATCCCTTGGGTTTGACATGACACCCTTTACCAGAAATGGTAGTAGAGTGTGTTTTGTACTCTGTGGGGTCCAGAAGTGAACGGGAAGGGAGGAAATGGGGATGCCAGGTGTATACTGCTCTTTCACAAAGTTGGCTTAGAAAGGAAAGAGCGGGCAGTAGTTGGTAACACGTAGTATCACAGGGTTATGGAGAGATTGTTATTATTTTGTTTTATTGTTATTTGTTTTTAAGGATGGGAGAGACTTCTTTGTGTTTAGAAGCTGAAGAGGGAGAGCGCCCTCTGGAAAGGAGGAGTTTGAATAGAGTAGAGATGGTTTTTCTGCTGAAGCAGGGCTTGGAGGGGAGGAATCTAAGGGCAGAACCAAAGGGGTTGCCTTGTGTTGGAAAAGGGATACCATACCCTTTCACTTTGGAAGTATGGATGGGTGTAGACACAGGAGAGTGCCTGGCTGGGCAGTTTGTATAGCCTTAAATTTCTCGAAAGAGTAAGAGGAGACATTTTCTTCTGAGAATGAGGGATTTGGAGGTTTCATGGAGGGTAGTGAAATGGAAGAAGTTGGAGGAATTAGAGGAGCTGACCGAGGCTGGTTAAAGGGTCATCATGCTTTTTTAAGGGCTCAGCTGTAGATAGACTCCATGAATTGCTTATGGTAACGATCCATGCATTTGTGTGATTTTTTTTTACCTTCTTTTTACACCAGCCATTGTACACCACTTCTGTAGTCTAGAAGTGGTCATCTAGGACTGAGCTTTTCCTGAATGGGTTCACTGAAGAGAGAGGAGCGTACAGGACTTAAGAATGTTGGAAATACTGTATAAATGGAATAGGAAGAGAGCAGGTGACTGATGAGCACTTTGTTCCTATACTAGAATTTTTGGTGACCTGTCCACCTCTTTCTCTCAGTCTCTGTCTGCTCCCTTCCCTCTTGAATTTTTGCCTTCCAGGTGCTTGTGTGTTACAGGGGAAATAATCTACAAATTGAGGTACATGTGCTTATTTGGTCTTATGGACTAAATGTTATGAGAACAGTGAAGAAAGAACAGTGAGCTGTACCAGGGAATTTGGGAAGGCATCCCAGAGGGGACTGCTGTTTGAGCAGGTTTTTGAAGGTTTGTGAGCATTGGGGGGTGTGGTATGGTAGGAACAGGCAGGATTGGTAGAAATGGGGAGAGCCTTCCAGACAAAACCATACTCAGAGAGGCACAGTGGCATGAAAGGACAGAGTAAATTTGGAAAGTGGTGGACATTCTAGGCATGGTGAAAGGGATGGGATGGGTGGGTGGGTGGAGTGATAGAAGTTTGGGGCCAGATTGTCACTTTATGGTTTTTATTCTATAGCCCAAGAAGGAAATATTGAAGGTTTTTGGGTGTTTGTGGTGTTCATTTTAATAACAGCAGCTAACATTTATTGAAAGGTTCTCTTTTAGATACTGTGATAAGCATTTAAAAAAAAAAGATTTAAAAAATTTATTTATTTGACAAACAGATATCACATGTAGGCAGAGAGGCAGGCAGAGAGAGGGGGAAGCAGGCTCCCCGCCGAGCAGAGAGCCTGATATGGGGCTCCATCCTAGGACCCTGAGATCACGACCCAAGCTGAATGCAGAGTCTTAACCCACTGGGCCACTCAGGTGCCCCTGTGCTAAGCATTTTATGTATTATCCTATTTAATCTCATTGGACCCTCAAAGTGATCCAGTGAAGTAGGTCTGGTCGTTCTGCCCATCTGCTGAGTAAGGAAATTGAAACTGGGACAGGTTAGGTAACTGTGATTAAAATCTTACAGCTAGAAAGTAGCTGGGCTAGAATGCAAGTCTAGGTCTATCTACTTCTCAATCCATGTTTTCAAATCTCTCAACCGTACTTAAATTTTAGGATAAGGAATAGAATTGGGGGAGAGTGTGGATTATCTATCGATTTCCAGCTTCCAGTTTTAGAGCTGGATCTTGAATGGTGTGTAGCATGGGTCGGGAGTAAAGGCTTGGGAGAGAGCAGGGGCTGAGGGATGAAGGCTTTCCAGGCAGAGGAACAGCATTTGCCAAGTCACAGAAGGAACGACAAGTTTAGCATGGCAAAGTCAGAGTGGATGCTATGGAGGAAACAGAGGCGAGCCTCATTTTTGGGATGGGTCAGATGCTTATTAGAGCTGTGAGCTCAGTCTTGGTCTCCTCCTTTTAAGAAGAATGTGAACAGACTAGATTGTCTTGAGCGGAGCAAGAAAAACGATTCAGAGCAGACAGAGGTGAAGGTGTTGATGACTCATGGCTGTGTCTGTGATGGGGAAGGTTGAGGGAGAGCAGGCAGAACTGAAGAGGTGCACTGAGCTCTCACTCTGTGGGGCAGGCAGGCTTTCCACTGTTACACCTGTTTTAACTCATTTATTCCTCACACTGACCTAAGGTAAGTGCTGTTATTAGCATTCTCACCAGGGTGAGAAACTGAAGAGTCAAGTAACTTGCTGAGACCACAGAGCCCCTAAGCCGTAGTGGTGGGATTTGCATCCTGTCTCAACCAGAGGCACCGGGGGTGTGTGGCCGGTGTGTGGGTTTGCTCTCTTCTGACTCCTCGCAGCTCTGTGTGCCTTTGGCCTGCCAAAAGAATCAGGGTTTGTTGCAGTGGAGAAGAAAGCAGAAAAAACAAAGTGCTGGTGACTTTGCTAAAAAAACGGCTCCCTCGTGGAAGATGAATTTCTGCTCAGTGTTTCCTGAAAGGGGATTGGTCAGAAGAAAGGGGGATCTGTGTTTGGGGGGAGCTGGAATGCCAAAGCTGGATATATGAGCCCATTTTGGCAAGAGTCAAATCTCTAGAGAGTGTAAATATGGTATCTAATTTTTACATTTTAGAGTGCATTAAATTGTTCTGTTTTCCTTCCTGTGATTTACTTTTAATGGATGCGGGATTCATTAACCAGTTTTAAGAGAGGAGAAGGCAAAACACGACTGGATAGAACAGTTTTCTAAAATTCTTGAAGAAGTGCCCTCTTCGTATTTCCTGTTCTCGTTTTGCTGGCGGTTGAGAAAGTGGTAGCTTCAGGTTACAGCCAGGCTGTGCTCGTGGTAAGTCCCTCAGACCACAGCAGCTGCTATGATTCCTGGGGCGTCAGTGTGTTACCAAGGGGGGTGCATGGCATCGCCTTTTAGCAGCTGTGGGCGGACCTACTTGTTTGTACTGCATTTAACCGCAAGTCTGTGTTTGGAAAAATGCCGCTGTGATCAGGTTTCAGATTTGTACTCAAGCACCCATTTAATACTATAAAATGACAAAAATGCTACACCTGATTCAGGCAGATACCTGCTCCTTGCCCTTCTGGGCCTCCCTGAGAAGATACTCACTTATTACTCCGAGAGCCCAAAAAATGATGGTGTCTCTGTATTGCTCCCTCACATCTTATCCATCCCACCTAAATGCATACCTTTTAAATGTTTGGACTTGCTTTGATCAGGTGTTCACATCGTCCTTTCCTTGGAGATTAAAGCAGATGCCCACGTCCGGGGTTATGTGGGCGAGAAGATCAAGCTGAAATGCACATTCAAGTCGACTTCATCTGTCACTGACAAACTCACCATAGACTGGACGTACCGACCCCCCAGCAGCAGTCGAACAGAATCAGTGAGTGTTTCCTGTTAAGGAAATATCTTTGAGTCTTCAGTGGTCAGCAGCTCTGGAATCCTTTTATTCCGAGTCCCAGGCATACCTCGGACCTTAGCATCCGAGAATCAGACGTGAGCTTCTGTATAAATAGAAGAAGATGAGCTTCTACCCGATATGGCATTCATTTGGTCACATAGGACTCTTTATCTTTCCATATGAGAATCTTGTCAATAAGCTATAGGAAAAAATTGTCAGAAACTCAGAGGAAATGTGGTTTAATTTTCTTCCCCCTTTGTTGTTTCCTTTTGTGTGTTTTCAGATTCAAGGTACTAAAAAGAGTACCTCCAGGACTGTTGGATAGAAAAAATTTGTAGGTCCCAATCATAAACATCTTTTCTCATAAAGCTGCTCATTTCCTGCAGTATGAGGTTGTCTCAGTGGGTGTATCGATTCGTGGATCTGTACTCTGTGGATTTATCTTAGCCTCGTCTCCTAGTATATAAACACCTGCATTGATTTATATGGTTCCCTTTGAAGGAGATGGTGACACCTCGTGTGGATGACAGATACTGTTGGTGACAGATGGTCTTGCAGTATTAGAAGCAATATAGTTTATACACACATATAAAACCCGTTTATGGTTCAGATCCCATTGTGGATGTCTAATTGAAGATTACGGTGCTATAAAAAACCCTTTCTCTTTACGCTTCCAGCAATATCTTTAGTTCAGGATAGATGCTATCAAGAATGTGAATGTTGCTGTATGTAAGATTGTATTTTTTCCAAGTATCTTTAATTCTTTTATCCTGTTTTCTTCATTGGAGAACTTTCTCTTTGGTTTTAATATCTAAGCTTTGAGTTTTGTTTTAGGACCCATTTGCAAATGCCACGTAGCTAGGAGCCAGGAGGGGGCTCCAGCCAAGGCAGCTAGGCTGTATTCATGGTTACTTTTCCTTTAGATTTAAAACAGTTCACGTTATTTCAAGTGGTCAGAAAACTACGGCTGGCCTTGTTTGACTTGGCCTCCTTGGCCAAAAGTAGGACAGAGCAAGCAGCAGGGGATCTTCTTGGGTCAGAAACCTTAATTGCAATCAGCACTTCCTGTATGGTGCTGTCTTCTGTGAGCCTGGTCAGAAAGCAAGCACACGCACATTGTAAATCCATGGACCTTTCAAGTCATGTGACGTGACTGTCACAGTCAAGTGATAATTCAGGTCACGTCAGTCAGGAGTCTGTCAGACTAATTGGTTGGCAAGGATTTGGGAATCACCAGTTTAACTTGGAACTTGTAGGTTGGATTAATCTTAAAGATACATAGCAGGCCTCGTTTTGTCAGTAAGGAGTTTCAAACTTTTTTATATAGATGCTGGTAATCATTGGTAGTCATTCTTTACCTCCCTCTTTGTGTGTGTGTGTTCATGTGTATGTGTGTATTTTAAAGATTTTATTTTTTTCTTAAGATTATTTATTTATTTGACAGAGATCACAAGTAGGCAGAGAGGCAGGCAGAGAAAGAGGAGGAAGCAGACTCCCTGCCGAGCAGAGAGCCCGATGCGGGGCTCAATCCCAGGACCCTGGGATCATGACCTGAGCCGAAAGCAGAGGCTTTAACCCACTGAGCCACCCAGGCGCCCCTAAAGATTTTATTTTTAAGTCATCTCTATACCCAACATGGGGCTCGAACTCACAACCCTGAGATCAAGAGTCACTGCTCCACCAATAGAACCAGGCAGGTGCCCCTTACCTCCCTCTTTGGAACACTCATCACACATGTTATTATTTCTTAATATCTGTCTTTCCCCTTAGACTGTAAAATCTGTGAGAGCAGGGACTACGCCTGTTTGGTTCTCACTATATCCTTGTACTTAACACAGTGCCTCGCACATAGTAGGTGTGCCGTGACTCGTCGTTGAGTGAATGCGTGAATAAATGAAGTGAGAAGTGATCCAACAACTTCTCTGGGAAGTTGCTCTCCAAAATTGGGCAATTTAGTGGTTGTAAATGGGGGAGGTACCAAGTAAACAAAGAAAGAGGAAACGCTTGAACCTTGCATAAGAGAGAAAGATCATATTGTCTTGTAGTCCCTGCCTGGCCTACCACCCGACATAATGAGGTGCTTTGGGTGACAAAGTGTCTGATCATCAATCTGAAATAGCACCATTTAAATTCAGCATCCATTCATTGAGTCCTAATCATCATTTGCCTTGGGGTTTTTATTAATTGCCAAGACAGATAACCTAAGACAGGCTTGATTATATTGTACCTACAAAAGTACAAAAGTTTATCCTCAAAATAAACAAAAGCTTCCTCTGCCCACTTACGACCTGTGTGCCTTTGAGTAACTTAATTTTTGGCCTTGTTTTCCTCATGCCCCATGGCTCAAGTGAGTAAACCTGTGGGAATCATTTGCAAACCAGAAAGGACCACACAAATAATAGATGCTACTTTAGAATAGGGTTTCTTGGCTTCGGCACTGTTGACATTCTGAGCTGGAGGATTCTTTGTTGTGGGGGACTATCCTATGCATTGTAGGATTTTTGTCAGTATCCCTGACCTCTGCTTGCTAGATGCCAGTAGCACTCTGCCCAGACTGTCTCCAGATATTGCCAGATGTCTCCTGGAGGCCCCCTTTGCGCCCGGTTGAGATCTACTGCTTTAGGACTTCAGGGAGAATTTAAAAGATCTTTGAGAGCTATGATCCTAGAACACTTCCATCAGGCCTTTTCCTGATAAGTTGTATTTTTTTTTTAAGATTTTATTTATTTATTTGACAGAGAGAGATTACAATTAGGCAGAGAAGCAGGCAGAGAGAGAGGGGGGAAGCAGTGTTCCTGCTGAGCAGAGAGCCCGATGCGGGGCTCGATCCCAGGACCCTGAGATCATCATGACCTGAGCCGAAGGCAGAGGCTTAACCCACTGAGCCACCCAGGCGCCCCCCAATAAGTTGTATTAACTTGTCTTTTAACTTAATGATGGAAGTGAGCAAAACATTAAAGAAAAAAAAAAAACCAACTGAGAAAACCCATTATGCATTTGTATTTTATTTGGGACCTTTTTAACTTGACATTTTCAAAATTAAATTTTGTTTTGTTTTGTTATGGTGTTGCTTTCTTAGATTTTTCATTACCAGTCCTTCCAGTATCCAACCACAGCAGGTACATTTCGGGATAGAATTTCCTGGGTTGGAGATGTATACAGAGGGGATGCGTCTATCAGCATAAGCAACCCTACCCTCAAGGACAATGGGACATTCAGCTGTGCTGTGAAGAATCCCCCAGATGTGCACCACAATATCCCTGCGACAGAGCTAACAGTCACAGAAAGGGGTAAGCTAACTGCCACTGACCTTCTCCTGCCAGGCTCTGTGACTGCTGTGCTGCCTACTGGAGAGGTCTGGGATAAGCAAAACTACCTGTGGGTGTAAGCCAGTCTGCCATCCTGAATTGTCTACAAGGATGAATTGCTTAACTTGATTTTGCAAACTGAAGTTGTCATTCAAATATTGTTATAGTTTCCCTGTTATCTATTCCTTATTTTAACTTCAGGTGACCAGAGGTCTTGTAGAACACGTGGCAAACCCCTAAGAAGATGGAGGCTTCTTATCTGTGTGATTTGATTTCCCCAGTCTGTTCATACCCTCAGTTATGAGGCCATCTTCTTGCTCGTGTGTTGAAAGGGTGCCCCTTCTAATGGTGGGAGGCAACACATTTCTTTTTGTTGCAAATGGCTGCAGTTTCCTTTTATCAAGAAAGCGCAAAAAAGTAGGTTAAGGACTGACGTTTTTTCTTCATTATTCTCGGGTGACTACTGAGTGGTCATTCTCATCCTCAGTTGGACTTGAACCAAAGATGTACAGATACAGAACTGCATTATGGTTCATGATAGATGCTTAACCATCTCCCAGGTCTTTCTCAAATCTGTCTCTCTCTCCCCGCCCCCCTCTTTCTCCTTCCCTTTCCCTTCTTCCTCTCTTTCTCTTTTTAAGACGATAACTCAAGGTTTCAAAGGTAACAGGCATGTTCATGCTGCAGGCTGAGTAGGAGCTGAGTATAGTTTGGTCGCATGACTCTGATGCCTTAAAAGTATGTGCCCTTTGATCCAGGAATCCCATTTTAAATTTTATCTTAAAGAAAAAGAGGTAAATATGAGGATTTATGTACAAGGATGATCATCATAATGTAGCTTGTAGTTTCAAGGAATTAGAAACAGCTCGAGTGTCCAGCGTCTCAGGATTGGTTCAGTAAATTACTCAGTGTGGTAGAATACTACGCACCCATGATAAAGTAACACTTGGAAGGAGTTTTTAATGATGTGGGAATAATTGATCATCTATTACACAAAAAAGGAGCTTAGAAATAGTCTGTAAAATATGATCCATACTTCTAAAACTAGGCACTCTCCTCCCTGTCTGCAGACCCATACCTTCATACTCCTAGAAAGAACACCGAGTGGGTAGATACCAACATGTCAATCCTATTAGTGGGATTATGGGTGCATTTTGTTCTTTGTAATTTTGTGTACTTTCTACCTCTTCCACAATGAATTTATTCTTGTTATAATCAGAAGAAATACAAGAGCAAAAGTAAAATGTAGCTTATGTCAAAGGAGGCTCTTTTGCATGTCCCTCCCTCTCACCTTCCCTTTTTCCTCTTCTAGGTTTTGGCACCATGCTGTCCTCTGTGGCCCTCCTGTCCATCCTTGTCTTCCTGCCCTCCGCTGTGGTGGTGATTCTGCTGCTGGTGAGGATGGCGAGGAAGTCTGCAGGGCTGAAGAAGAGGAGCAAGTCTGGCTACAAGAAGTCGTCTATTGAGGTTTCCGATGAGTAAGTTCAGCTGGAGCAGTTAACCCCTTTCCTCTTCAGAGCCCTGCTTTGTGGATAGTCCCTAGAGCCCTGATCCACCCCTTTTCTCTTTCCCCAGGCCAAGGTTAGTTCTAGGAGTACTAGAAGGAAGGTTGGAAGTGAAACTAGTGGATATTAATATGGAGAGAGAGATGGAGGGGTGAATATAGGGTCCTAGTCTCTGCTTTGAACACCAGATTGTACTATGCTATGGTTCTTTTTTTTTTTTTTTTAAGATTTTGTTTATTTATTTGACAGAGAGTGAGAGACGGAACACAAGTAGTGAGAGGGGGAGAAGGAGAAACAGGCTTCCTGTTGAGCAGGAAGCCCGATGTGGGGCTTGATCCCAGGACCCTGGGATCATGACCAGAGCCAAAGGTAGACGCTTAATGACTGAGCTACTCAGGTGCTCCTATGCTATGGGTCTGCATATAAATTCTGAAGTGGTGGGGGTGTCTGCCTGGCTCAGTTGGTTCAGTGTCCCACTCTTGACTTTGGCTCAGCTCATGATCTCAGGACTGTGAGATCAAGTCCTGCATCAGGCTCTGTGCTGGGCATGACGTCTGCTTAAGATTCTCTCTCTCCCTCTCCCCGTCCTCTCTCTTTTTCTCCCCCTCTCTAAATAGATAAATAAAAATTCTGGAGTGGCTCTCACATTCCTTCAGAATCAACGGGCAATTCCGACAAGTCAGTTACTTTTCCCTTCTTGTTTTGGCACCAAGCTGATGTGTCCCAGTAGAAGATGCCTAAGCAATGATGACGGCTTTAAGGATAGTCTTGGACAGGAAAACCAGTTTAAATAAGCAAGATGTGTTCTTGGTCAGCCGATGCTCAGAGGGGCTAATGGGATTGTGATTATCAAAGGCATTTATGAAACATGTTGCCAGGGAGCAGGCCCGACCCAGTTTTCCCTGGGAATAAATCTACTAAAAACAGGTGACAAAAGTCTGCATAAAACCCATTTTGATTCTCCATCGTCTCTATCTGAGGCTCTTGGCCTTGGGAGGAAGTCTTCCCTGGGGAATATTTTCTTTTTCTTTGCCTGTGTGCACGTGTGTATTTGTGCATGCGTGTTTATTTCATGGGAGAGAGTGCCCTTTATAGGAATCTCTAGCCCCCCACAAAAGGTAAGGCACTCTCGGTAGAAATACCAAGATGTCTGTTTCTAAGCGCCATCTAACAAGATTCCTATGCTCCAACCTTCAGGCCCCTTGTTCCCTGACGTTTCATCTCATTCACTCCACGGGCCAGATACATAGCATATTTTCTTCTCCAAATAAGCCACACTCACTCAGATCTTTTTTGTTTTTTTCCCCCACATGCTTTTCTCTTGCTTGGAATCCTCTCTTTCCCTCTTTTGTTTGCCTGGAAAACTTTTCCCGATCCTCCAAGACGCAGCTGAAACGTTCCCCTGTCTGGGGTCTTCCTGAGTCCTTCCCGGAGAACAGGTCACTCCCTCCTCTTTCCTACCCTAGCAGTTTGACCTTAAGCTTATTAAAACATTTTATTACATTGTGTCATAATGTACTTGTCAGGTTGCAACAGGTTCCTCACACCCAAGAGGCTGTGAGCTCTTCAAGGGGCAGTGTCTTCTTTATGTCTTGGTCCCCAGCCCAGCATAATGGCTCAGATGTGGTTGGTGCTCAGTACATTTCTAAGCAAATGATTGGGTCCAGCTCCGACTTACTGGGCACTTGCTACGTGTCAGACACTGTGGTGCGTGGTTTGCATGTGGTTATTTTTTATCCCAGTGCTTAAGTAACCTGCCTACTCATACTCCTAGTGAGTGGCAGAACTGGACTTTAAAACGAGACCTGTCTGACTTGGACAGCTGTGCTCTTACATCCCCTACTGTATGGAGGACAGTAAGTGTTCAGATTTGCTTTGTCCTTTTTCTCCAGCACGGACCAAGAGGAAGGGGATGACTGCATGGCGAGGCTTTGTGTGCGTTGTGCTGAATGCCTGGTAAGCCTGTGCCATTTCTCTGTTCACCATTCGTGTCCCATTTTCCCACTTACTTAAGGGGATCCTTTCCCCTCAGGGCAGCAGAGGATATGCAGGTAAGGTCCAAAGCAAGGTATGAACCAAGATACTCCCCAAAAGCATTTTGGTCTCAGGGGACCGATTCTGACCATTATTTTGTTTTCTGTTGCATGGGTATAGGGTGGTGTCCTTAGGTTGGGGAAGGATAGGGAAGTCTCAGCTTACTGACAGAGAGCACCCTGAAAGAGGAGGGCCTGTGCCACCAAGGTCGTGCTAGGAGACTTTGGCTGGCTTGACTCAGAATCCTTTTGAACCAAACTTTCCTGCTGTGCCTCAGTTTTTTTCCCCAGGGAATTAGAGTGATACAAACTTTTAGGTGACTTATTGCTTTATCAGTAAGAAATACCCATGATGGAGGGGCAACCTGGGTGGCTCAGTTGGTTAAATGTCTGACTCTTGATCTCAGCTGAGGTCTTGATCTCAGAGTTGTGGGTTCAAGCCATGTGTTGGGCTCCATGCTGGATATGGAGCCTACTTAAGAAAAAAGAAAAGAAAAAAAAAAGAAATATCCATGTTGGAAGACCTGAGTGTTGATTTAAATTTCAAAAGGCAGTCATCCCTCCATTTTTTAAGCTCTTTCTATGACTGGTAGGTTTGTGTGGCTGTCCCAGCAGCCTAGGAGGAGAGACTCTGATGTGGGGCAGTTGGAAACAGGTCAAAAGCAACATATGATATAATATGAAACATACCTGTCATTGCGGGGTTTAAACTTGACTTCTCTTTGTACTCACTGCCAAGCTCAGCACTTGGCCGGACAGCTATAGCCTAGCTGTTCACTGCAGTGTCCTTTGTTTCTCTCTGGCAGACTGGAATGTAGTAGCTAAGATGAGAGGAAGGTTGAAGAGAATCTAACAGTAACCCTTCAGGGTTTGAATACTCTAATAACACAAAATAAGTTAGTGTCACGCTTATCACCCTCCGTATTTTGGATATTAATTCATTTAGCAGTTATTTCCTGAGTATCTGATATGTGCCAGATGGGATTCTGGGTACTTAGGAAACACATGTGAACAATACTGATGAAAATCTCTGCCCTCGAATAACTTACATTCCTTTCCACGTGTAGAAAACTCTCATTCTTCAAGACACGGCTTCAATATCACTTTCTCTTGAATTGCGGGTACAAACAATAACTAAATCTTTTAAAAATAAGCAAAACATGGAGTATACCAGATGGTACTTAATGCAGTGGAGAAAAACAAAATAGGGAAAGAACATGGGTTGGCTGGATAGGGGGGTATGATGTATACCTCACTGAAGTGATATTTGAGCAAACACCTAAAAGAAGGATACAGGAAGCCATATAGCTGTTGTGGAGGAACATTCGGAGGAACGTTCTGGACGAGGAAATGGTAGGCGTGGTAACTCAGTGGAGAGGTCATGATGGGCACGTTCTTGGGAAAGCAAGGAGACCAATGCGGCAAGAATGAAATGAGCAAGGTGAAGAATAGAGTTTTTTGATATCAGAAAGAGAATACCATATATTTTTTAAGATTTTATTTATTTATTTGACAGAGAGATCACAAGTAGGCAGAGAGGCAGGTGGGTCGGGGGAAGCAGGCTCCCTGCTGAGCAGAGAGTCTGACTTGGGGCTCCATCCCAGGACCCTGAGATCATGACCTGAGCCGAAGGCAGAGGCTTAACCCACTGAGCCACCAGGCGCCCTGACAATACCATATCTTATGAACATAATAAGTGAATGGAATGAATTGGGCTTTTATTCTTTTTTTAAATTTATTTTTATTTTTTTTTTATTTTTAAAGATTTTTATTTATTTATTTGACAGAGAGAGATCACAAGCAGGCAGAGAGGCAGGCAGAGAGAGAGGAAGGGAAACAGGCTCCCTGCTGAGCAGAGAGCCCGATGCGGGGCTCCATCCCAGGACCCCGGGATCATGACCTGAGCCGAAGGCAGAGGCTTAAACCACTGAGCCACCCAGGTGCCCCTGGGCTTTTATTCTTAATGAAATGGGATGCACTGGAGGTTTTTGAGAAGAGAAGCACTTTCTATTTCCAAAGGCTCACTCTGGTTCCTGTGTTGAGAATGGGTGGTACCTTGGTCAAGGGACCATGACAGAGAGTCCAATTAGGAGACTTTAGCAATAACACAAGTGAAAGAAGATGGTACTGGTTTGAACCAGGGTGGTAGGAAGTGGCTGTGTTCTCATTATAGTTTGAAGGTAAAGCAGGAAGGATTTATGGATGGGTTTCAAATATCTGTGAAAGAATGAGAGGAAATCAGAGATAATTCCACAGCTCTTAACTTGAGCAGCTGGTGGAATAGATAGAATGGGTAGAGTGGGTGTAGACTCGAGCCCTGGAGCTCTCCAAGGTTGATGACTTGGAAAGAGGAAGGGGAATTGGTAAAGGAAGCTGAGAAGGAACATCCAGTGAGGTAGGAGAAAACCAGGAGGGTGTGCTATCCTGGGAACCGAGTGAAGAATGTGTTTCAAGGTAAAGAAGGTGATTAACTGGGGTGCCTGGGTGGATCAGTGGGTTAAAGCCTCTGCCTTCTGCTCAGGTCATGATCCCGGGGTCCTGGGATCGAGCCCCGCATCGGGCTCTCTGCTCAGCAGTGAGCCTGCCTCCCGCCCCCCTCTGCCTGCCTTTCTGCCTGCCTGAGATCTCTGTCGGTCAAATAAATAAATAAAATCTTAAAAAAAAAAAAGGTGATTAACGGTGCCCATTGCTGCTGAGTCAGGTCAAGTAAGATGAGGACTGACAATTGATTATTGGCTGATCTGGTGATGGGGAGGTCATAGGTGACCTTGGCAAAAGCAACTTCAGGAGAAGAGAGGGGAAGAAAGCCCAATGGGGGTCAGGTTGAGAAGGAACACAAAGAGAGATATTGGTGACTGTGGGTGTAAACAGCTCTTGCAAGGAGTTTTGCTGTGAAGAGATGCAGAGAAGTAGGGTGATAGGTAGGAGGGAGATGTGTCAGGAGTTACTTTCTGTTTAAGATGGGGGAAATTATAGCACATTTGTGTGCTGGTGGAAATGATTCAGTAGAAAAGGGAGAAATGATGCTGCAGGAGGGTGAGGGGAGGTGGCTGGAGGAGCTCTAGGATGTGATGCACAACAGGGATACTGACCGTAGACAAAGGCAGGGAGGGAGGGTCCATAAGAAGAGTGAGAAGCGCCATGCCCTTGGGCCCAGATGCCGGTGAGTGCACATATATGGTGCCAGGAGCTCCCTGCTGACCCCTCTCTTCCCAATGTCAGGAGAAAGCAAGGTCATCGTGGAGAACAAAGTGAGGAGGAGGTGCTGGAGGTTTGAGGTTTAAGGAAGGAGGGAAAGGTGTGGAACAGTCGTCCAGGAGAACAGGAGAATGACGGGCCAGAGAAATGTGGTGTGCCAGGTAGTACTAATGGGCCACTTGAGCTTAGAAGTAGTGAATACAAGTTTAAACAATAAAAATAAGAACAATGGTAACAGTGGCTAATCTTGAATGAGTGCTTACACAGTGCTAGGTGCGATGCAAAGTGATTTCCATACACTGTCTCATTTAGTTCTCGTCCCCTTTCTATGACGAGTCTGTATTTTTATTACCCCCCCCCCCATTTTACAGACAAGGAAACTGAGGCCTAGAGACATTTAATAACTTTGCTCAAGGTCACACAGCCAGCAAGGGATGGAGCTGACATTGGAACTGAGAGAAACTGAGAAACCCAGACTCCTGGCTGCAGTCCTCATGTTCTGATGCAGACAGCTGCCTTTTCTTTTCTTTCTTTCTTTCTTTTTTTTTTTTTTTTAAGATTTATTTATTTATTTGATAGAGAGAGAGAGAGAGCACAAGTAGGCAGAGAGGCAGGCAGAGAGAGAGGGGAAGCAGGTTCTCCGCTGAGCAGAGAGTCCAATGTGGGGCTTGATCCCAGGACCCTGAGACCGTGACCTGAGCCAAAGGCAGAGGCTTAACCCACTGAGCCACCCAGGCACCCCAGACAGCCGCCTTTTCATGTGTGTTGAGGTTTTAAAAAATATCCACCATGGAAAATGGAACTGTTAGGGTTTCAAAGCATTAATTAGTCCAAGGACAGCAAATCTATTGCTGGTCCGTGAGGCTTCGTGGGAACACAGGTGCGCTGAGCCTATGCTGTTTTCACTGTTAATGTCACTTCATGCTGAGTTCTGTCAAGGGGTCCTAGCACGCCATCTTTGTCTAAACTCTGACAGTGGCCACGTATCAACACCACGACTGTTGTTCTTTCCCTCCAGGACTCAGACTATGAGGAGACATACTGATGACAGTCTTCATGACTCAAGAAGGGTCACCGGCCGGCAGAAGACGTCCCGTCCCACTGGCAGCTCGAGCCTCTCGGAGAAGCAGGGCTGGCTTGGATGGCAGTGCTGGAGGATTCTAGAAGTCATCAGGAGAGACTTCAGGAACCCTTTATTTATTGAAGAAATGTTCTTTTTATATTTATAAACTATTTAAGGACTCTTCAAAGAAACTCATAATGACTTACACTCTAGTTGAATGAAGGAGTTCTCTTCCTGGATAGAAAGACGGTTTTTGTTTCCCCTGTGTTCTTGGATGCATTATGTGTTTTCTTCCAGTTATTTGAGGGGAATCCTAAATGTTGGCCACACCGTGGATGCCAAAATATCTTTAAAAAATGAAATGGAGCTCGTAGCTTCCTGATAGGCTACCAGATGAAGTGTCTGTTGGGGATAAGTGTCCTTTGTTATTTGCTCCATGAACGTTTTCAGCTGTGAATCAGCAAAGAGCCTACACTCCTTGGTTTCGTGACACCATTGGTTGTGTTTGGATGACTTGGAACCCTAATTTCTGTGGAGTTGGCAGGGCTGGGAGTCCATGGTTTGCTTTGACTGGGTTTTTAAAGTATTAAAGTGTCATCAATTTATAATTAAGGAAGGGAATGTTGACCTAAAGGGATCCCTTCCTTTTGTCTTGCTAGGTGCAGTTTGTTACTTTACTCTCTTATAGTTGACTGGTGGTTTCCTTCTTGATGTCCTGGAGCAGAGGCAAGAAAAACTCTTTGACAGGCTTTTAGTGGGGAAGGTAGAGATATTTTCTCAGTTATTTGCAAGGAAATACTCTTTTTTAACAAATGCCACTCCAAAGTTCAGATGTTGGATTGGCTTTAATGAGGCTTCTATTTATAGGAAATAATCTTTTTGACCTAAGTCATGCTTTAGAACTTTCTTGTGTTCTAAAATGCGCCAAATATGAGTGAGCGAAGGTATTTATGTACGAACGGTTTTTACATAATATTTGACATAAGGAAGTGAGGTGGTACATAATGTTTACTCATTTCTGTTCTCTGATACCTTACATCAACTTCCTCCATTTTCCCGCAGCAAGTGATTTCAAACTTTAATTTACATAGGATTTTCTGTAAGCCATTAAGAGATACGTGTGACATGTCCAGAAGGATTGACAGTGTAGTCCTCTGTAAAACAGCGATAGAGTTTACTTCTCAATTATGAGAGAGAAGAGATTTCCCCTCTTCCCATCATCATTTTTTTTAGCAGGAGAGTCGGAGATCCTTCACTAGGTGGCTCAGGCGGTTTCCATATTATAGCCTAATAGACTGTATACAGAATCCAAAAAAGTTACTTCCCCAGGATTTATTTTTTAAAAATGTGGGTTATTAGTTCTGGAAGTCATCAGTAAAGACTTTTAAAAAGATGGCATAGGTTTGGCCTGGCCTCTTTTGTCAATCTAGTCCAAATGTAGGAGAGTCTCGTTAGTTAATTAGAAATTATGCTTTTGTCTGGTCACGTAAGGAAGTGGAAGAGGAAAAGACACATTGACTGTTTATTTCCAGTGGTTAAGCCTCAGACTCTTAAGCTGCTTGGGCTCGTCTGGGGCCAGTCTAGTGAGACGGTCTGACACCTCAGCAGAGAGGGGAAAATGTGTCTGAGCAACGAGAGTAAATAATTTGGGCTCTAGGAGATCGGAAGATAAAGATCTAATTGTGAGGCAGACTTCTCGTGGGTCCTCCTGTCTCTGAGAAAGAGATGGTGCTACAGGAACCCAGCTAAAACCGCATTTCATGAATTGA
This sequence comes from Lutra lutra, assembly GCF_902655055.1. NCBI lineage: Eukaryota > Metazoa > Chordata > Mammalia > Carnivora > Mustelidae > Lutra > Lutra lutra. Next base: position 14,410,992 of record NC_062287.1, on the reverse strand, counting down.
GGAACTGGTTTTATCTGGGTTTTCTTGTAATTTCCCTTCAGGCCTGTGATGAGGATTAATCCGGGGTGGGGGGGAGGGTGTTTGTCCCTCCAGGTAGATGCTGCCAGGTGGAGACTTGGTCGTCCTTATTTTGTAGCCTTGATCATGATTTGAACGAGTCCCTTACTTCTTAAGTGACTGGACGGTAGCATCCTTCATGGGAAGAGAGTAAGCTGATTGATTATTCAGTCCGCTCCATGGCTTTAAAAGGTCACATCAGTCATAGGGCTGCTGTCCTCACTATCTCTTATCCTGAGTCTGGCTTACAGCCTTACAGCATCTTTTCCCTCCTCTCCCCTCCCTTCTCCTCTCCCCTTTCCGTCCATCCTTCCTTCCTCCCTTTCTTTCTCTTTCTTTCGTTCTTCCTTTTCTTTCTTTTCTTTTTTTCTTTCTTTCTTTCTTTTTTTCTTTCTTTCTTTCTTTCTTTCTTTCTTTCTTTCTTTCTTTCTTTCTTTCTTTCTTTCTTTCTTTTTCTCCTTCCCCCAAAGGAGCAAAAAGTAGTGTTTGGATACCTGCCTTCTTTAAGGATGGAAAGAAGATAAAGGTTTTTTTGTTTTATTTTGTTTTATCTTTTAAAATATCTTCTCAGGTGCTATTCCCTCTCTTTTTATTTTTTTGCTGGTCTGGATACAGAGCACACTGTCTGAAGACCAGCCTTGTCTAGAAAGGAAATCTGATTCTGAAAGCTTCAGACCGGCTGAAAAGCCTTTCAGAATTTTTCTTTGGCTGCTGAAGGCTTTACTTGTGGTTACATTACCTTGTAAGTTTTGCACATTGAACTCTTAATTCTGTTACCAAATGTGAATTTATAAAATGTTTTGTGTTTCTTATGTGGCCTGTTAACCCAGGCTTCTTAGAGGATGTCTTAGTTCTCTGCAGCTCCCAAACTGGGCACTGGTGCTTCAAGAGGGAATGTTGTATGTCCCTGTGTAAAAAAATTGTTGGAGGCCAAATCCTGACTTTGAAAGTTCTATTGTGTCACTCTGTTACGGTTCCAGATGAGTGCTGTAAGAAGACCCGGAGGGAGCAGACCAAGACGATCATTTAATTGGGCTACTGGAAACTTCGCTGCCAGAAGGGGCGTCTCCCTTCCTTTGACCCCCCCGTGTGGGACTGTTGCAGTGTTAACAGCTGCATTTCACTGTGTTTTTTGTTTTTGTTTTTTTTGTAGGCATGTGTACACTGTTGGGTAATATTCACAGACATCATAATTCTTGAGATCTTTACCACATCATAATTAATAAACTGCTTTGCACTTTCTGGCTACTTTTTGGTATGTGTCTACATATAAAATGAGAGCTGTCAGAGGCAAGGGGAGGAGGTTGTGGTTTCTAGCGGCAAGCAGGCATTCGTCTGTAAGCGGTGCCCCTGTAACAACGCGCATAGATTTGGTGGTTGTGGGAGCTGGCTCACAGGACAAGAGCCCATTCAATTTTTAGGAATTTTACAAGCTTGAAACAGGCCATGGAGGGAGTATTTATGTACATTGCTGGCTAAGCATGCAACCATGTAGCATAGTCCTGGGGGGAGCAAGTATTCAACAACTTTTCATTTTTAAAAGATTTTCTTCAATTTTTTTTGAGAGACAGAGAGAAGGAGCAGGGTGGGGGAGAATAGCAGAGGGAGAGGGAGAGGCAGGCTCCCCGCTGAGCAGGGAGATGGATGAGTGGCTCCATCCCGGGACCCTGAGATCATGGCCTGAGCTGAAGGCAGAGACGCTTAACTGACAGCCACCCAGGTGCCCCTTCAACAACTTTTTGAATGATACAGGACAAGTTCCAAAAAATGGCCATGTGTAGGTCAAGCCAAGGTTGAAGGTGTGTATGGAGAACACTTATTTTGAAGAGGCAACTTACAAGCAAAAGATGTCTCGAAGTGAAGAAGCTTTGAGTTCTTATCTACGACGTTCAAATCGCCCAAGGGGTTCTTGGGATAACGCACTACTGTGTCCTGTAAATGCTGACGTCTCCTGGTCAGAGGAGATCAACATGGTAAGTTGGAGGACTGAGCAGGCCTATCTTTGGAGGCAGGGACTGTGTGATTGCCTGGCTATGTTGCACTTCTTTGTTGAGAGAAAAAAATGAGAGGCCACTCTATTTTTATTTTGTTTTGTTTTGTTTACTTGGGGGTCACTGTATCTTAAACAGAACAAAACATTTTGTGTTCATCTTAAATTTGTTGTATTCTGTTTGCATGCAGCTGGTTTCTTTCTCGGAGAATGTCTACCCAATGCCATTGGAGACCTCACCCTCAGAGAGCTTATAATCTAGAAGGGGAGACAGCACGTGCTCTGGTCTGGAATCAGGCTCTCCTTAGTAAGTCGAGTTTATTACTCCCTTTTAGAACAAAGGTATAAATAAGAATTGGGCCGTGGGCCAGATGACAGAAATGAGAACTTTGTTGTAGAGGTTCCTGTTTGCATCTCTATAGCTACCCCAGAATGTATGCATTTGGTTTGTTCTGAGCCTGACCTTCCGTCAGGCAGAAGTCTCTGGAGTCGGACTCCGGTACTGCACTCAGCAGAGCTACTGTGTTGCTTCCCCTGGGTGCGTCTCATCATCTCATCATCTCATCGTGGGTAAGCCGTTGCTTTGCATTTCTTAAGAAGTGATGAAAACTTGGGTCTCTCAGGAGAAGGCTGGTTCTGAAGGTTTTAATTTGATGACCACATTTGTAGGAGGAAACTGGCATAAGGTAGGCTGCTGAGTGCAGTTTTCCTTTCTGTAGTGTAGTCACTTCTGATGAGATCCCCAGAGAAAAGTGGGGTAAGAGGTTTGCTCTTAATGAAAGAGCAGATGATGCTGGTGGTCGTAGGACTTCAGCTTGTAAGTTGCCTGTGTTTTTTAGGTAGAGCAGTGACTGATTAGCTGTCCTCCTGACCAGCTGTCCTCCTGACCAGTTGTCCTTTAGCTCACGGCAGCACTTCTCCCTCACTGTTGCCCTTCTCCCAACCCTAGACAGGTCAATGTTTTTTTTTTTTTTTTTTTTAAGAATTATTTATTTGTTAGAGAGAGAGCACATGCTAGCAGGAGGGGCAGAGGGAGAGGGAGAAAGAATCCCAAGCAGACTCCACTCTGAGTGGGGAGCTGGATATGGGGCTCGATCTCACAACCCTGAGATCATGACCCCATCTGAAACCAATAGTCGGGACTCGACCGATTGCATTACCCACAGGCATTACCCTTAAGAAGCCAGAAACTTAAACCTCTCAAGAGAGCTAGACTCATGTCCTTGCTCGTCATGCCCTTGGCAAAGCTCTGACCTCATGAAGGCCTTTTGTAGAGGAGGGAGCAGCAATAATGATTTCCAAAGTCCCCTTCAGGTTAGAGGGGTGACCAATGTCACTGAGACTGTCTTACATGGAGCCATGTAACCGCCCAGCCCAATGTCGGATAAGTGGTCTTGGAAGGAAAAATGAGGATGCATTTCAAGAAGTTCACACTGTAGAGGGGTTACATGGATTCATAGACCTAAAAACAATGAGAGCCTGGAGGTGTGCGGCCACGGTAAACTGAGAGGACTTAGCATGGAGGGAGTGGGGGGTGAGGAAGGGGGAGGGGAGCGGGAGGCGGGCTATAGGAAGGAAGGCTGTGCAGTTGCTGTTTGCTCAGTGGTTCGTTGTCCTTATGGGGGGCAAATGGCTGCACTCAGAGACAGCACCTCTCCCTATCTTGTCTTGTAATATTCGGGGATCATTCTCACATCCTGTGTGGTAGTCTCATTGTCATGAGTCTCTTTTCTGAAGGTGTTTTTTTGCCATCATTGTGCCAAGGGAAACAATTCCTCTACACTGTTAATAATGGGAAAGGGGATCCTTATAGTTACAACTCCCCAGGGGTGACAAAAGATGTTTGCCAGGAGTTCTGTTGTGAAAACACCGTGAGCTCAGGTCAAAATGTTTGGCCACCATATGAGCTGCCTTAACTGTGCAGAATTACCTCAAGAAACCTGCTGAGGAGATGGTGGGATCTGGGGAAGAAGCTGAGAATTTAAATGGAGTCTCATGAATGTGCTTAAGGAGCATCTAATGCTTTGGTTGGATTTTGAAAGACGGAGATCCATTTATATAGATAGTCTGTGTGTATGTAAAATTCTGAATTTCATTATCCAGATATATACATTCAGGACCTAGCTTTCGGCATCCATCCACACACACACACACACACACACATGCACACGCACACACGCACACACACCCCCCACACACATATGATAGGAATTTCTGAATATTTGCCAACTAAAGGAGATCGAAACTTGACTGAAGTGTCCTGGGCCCTCTTAGGTGTTGTTCTCTGTTTTTTTTTTTTTTTTTTTTTTAAGATTTTATTTATTTATTTGACAGACAGAGATCACAAGCAGGCAGAGAGGCAGGCAGAGAGAGAGGAGGAAGCAGGCTCCCTGCTGAGCAAAGAGCCTGATTCGGGGCTTGATCCCAGGACCCTGGGATCATGACCTGAGCCGAAGGCAGAGGCTTTAACCCACTGAGCCACCCAGGCGCCCCTTGTTCTCTGTTTTGATGAGCGGTTCCCGATCCTGCCCTGGGCCTCACTCTGCGCTGGCACTGGACATGCAGAGGGACAAAGGCTCAGGTCTTGGCTTCCTGGAGCTTATAGTCTTGGGAGGTGAGGGTGGAGAGCAGGACTTTAATCCAGCAGGCACACAAGTAAATAGAGAATTAGAAATTGTGACAAGTGCCCTGAAGGAAAGAGAAATAGAACTATTTAAACTTGTGGCTGGGACTCTGACCTGGTAAGTGTGGCTCAGGAGAGCTGTCCTTACGGAGACCATGTTAGCTTGCAATCTGAAAGCTGCACGGGGGTTCACTGGGGAAAGCCGGCAGCGGGAAGAGCATCCAGTCAGGGGAGCAGATTCATCCTGTTGGGATAAACGAAGTTCAGGGAAGTTGGGTCCTAAAACATGGGATAGCTTCCCAAACATGAGGAGCAGTACTGCGTCGTGAGGGGACAGGTTCTGATCGGGAATGCTTGGGTTTCAATCCTGGCCCTGTCACTGGCTGAGCATTATTAGGGAAATCACTTCACCCACATGTGCCTTAGTTTCCCCATCTGTGAGGCCTCGTTGGGTTGTTGTGAAGATCAAGTGGGTCAGTCTGTGGGGTGCTCAGGCGGTTCCTGGTGCATTGCCCTCAGTGATTTATTGCACATCAAGGACTGATTTCTAGTGTGCTCCTATATTAACTAGGAGGGAGAAGAAGTCCAATCCTCGAATGTTAAGGAGATCGAACAATTTCCCAGAGAGTAAAAGATTAGTTAATGGAAGGTCTGACCCAGGAGGAGAATTTTTGAGAAATTCAGTGCATTTTCCATGAATTCATTGCTCCTCTCTTCATTTACAGAGAGTTCTAATGGTGCGTGTGAGTAGTTTGAACCAAAAATGGTATCTTCTGTTCATTAGATTGTTTGCACATTTCTTAAAATTTGTTTGCAAAGGGTTGAGTGTGGCTCTGAGTGACTTGAGTTTGGTGACTAGGTTCAGAGTCTCTTTGGGATCGCCAGTGTCCTCTTAGAATAGAATGGCCTAGTTGTAGGATATCTAAGTCGATTTCAATGTGATGGTCACGTTGGCAGCCAGCAGCCTTTACGCAGCCTACACCGGGCACCTTATTGGTGCGGTGGCACAGACCCGGGGCACTGGTAGACAAGAATGCATGGTCCTTCTTGAGATTCTAGACTTACTGGGGTTTGGTGTTAGACCTGTAAGTCAGTTGTTCCTCCTCCAAGCAGATGGTGCATTGGACAGACGGGGGAGCACAACCAACTCCCTGAAGAAGAACGCACCCAGAAAGTGCAGGGATCTCGGAAGTCCCAGATATGGTGAATTGACACCATGACACACTATAAAGGAAGTTCTTTATCATGCTCACCCATGTATGTGTGGGGTGGGATGGGCATCAGAGCCAGAAGAAGACTGAGGCCATCTTGAGAGAGATCTTCATTTTCATCAGATGTCCTTATGTTTGGGGGAAATGTAATGTGACTTTTGGTATTTTTGAGTCAGTGTTAATTATTATCTACATTGTGATGGGATTCAAAAATTGAAACTTGAAAGTTTCCAGTTCACTCTGACTCATCATTTGCCATTCCACCTAAAGGTAGATGCTCAGAACCCAAATCTCTTCTAACACAACAAATTCTATTTCCTATCTGGTTTTAGGTTATGAAAAATAGGATCTTATGTGATAATGATTTCTTCTTTTCAAAGCACTGTTATCTACATTATCATATTTGATCCTTGCATTATTATCCCATGTTATAGGCAAGGGAACCGAGGTTGAGCAAGGCCAATGACATCTCTCATTAGTGGGTCCTAGGATGGGACTTCCTTGAACAGTTTGATCCTGATTTTCCTGATGGAGGATTTTGTTGGTTAGTACTCAAATGAGGACTCTCTTAGGTAGTTATTTTTAACAAATTAAAATGGCTACCATATGTGCTAGACTTCCCAGCAGAACTGGGAAGAGACCTTTCCTTCTGGAAGATTCTAGGTAGAGTTCCTTCAGTGGCAGGATGTTTGGGGTGCAGGGGTCATGACTGAAACCAGCCACAGTAGTTGGTAGGAACTCAAGGCTGGTTGGATTGTAACTCCTTGGAGTTCGTCTTCTTCTATTTCATGAAGAAAATGTGGGCCAGGGGCACCCGGGTGGCTTAGTTGGTTAAGCATCAGACTCTTGGTTTCAGCTCAGGTCATGATCCTGGGGTTCTGGGATTGAGCTCCACATCTGGCTCTGTACTGGGCATGGAGCCTACTTAAGATTCTCTCTCTCCCTCTCCCTTTGCCCCTCCCAACTCTCTCCCTCTCTTAAAAAAAAAAAAGTGAGGAAAAAAAGGCAAAACGCCCCAAAACCTCAACATGGACATTTCAAGCAGCTTCTTTCTGCCATAGGGCTTGGTGAATTAACTAGATTGGGAATTTTCTCCTTATTTATGTATCTCCTTTCCCACATGTCCTGAACATTCTCTGTATGTTTAAAAGTAGCAATTTTGGGGGTGCCTGGGTGGCTCAGATGGTTAAGTATCTGCCGTTAGCCATGATCCCAGGGTGCTGGGATTGAGTCCCACATGGGGCTCCCCACTCAGTAGGGAGTCTGCTTCTCCCTCTCCCTCTGCCCTTCCCCCTGCTTGTGCTCACTCTCTCTCTCTCTCTGTCAAATGAATAAATAAAATCTTAAAAAAAAGTAGCCATTTTAATTTAGTTGGATAGATAGGCAAAACTTTCACACTGAGTCTCCTGTAATCTCTTGCTTGCGTGAAACCTGAGGTTGTAGGACTGCTAGATTGTCGCCTCAAGGATATCCTGAAATTAGTTGCTTTTTTCCTCTCGAAAGCCACTTTCGTTTAATCTTCCCTTACAGCCAGTCTAAAGCGGCCCCCAAGTGACTCTCCAAACACCGCTCTGTTTTGTTTCATCAAAGCAGATTCCAGCATCTGCCACTTTCTTGTTCATTCATTTGCCTCTTCCTCCCACCCCCATCTCCCCCCCAGTTTCAAGCTGCACGTGAGCAGGGACCCTGCCCTTTTTGTTCGGGGCTGCATCCCAGAGGCTCTGAGGCTGGGCCCACAGAGGCACACTGACTGTGGGTTTGCTAAATTAACAAACTTCTCTTGATGTGGTTTTCTGATTTTTGTTTTCTTTTATCTAAAGATTGAAAAATTGGCGAGCAGCATGTTTTGCCCACTGAAACTCATCCTGATGCCAGTGTTACTGGGTAAGTAGAAACCAAGGGACCAAGGAGGGGACTTGATTTCTTGTAAGTCTCGTGCAGTTTCAAAAGCCAATTTTATATATTTTCATTTCCCCCTTGGTTTGTTGAAAACGGGAAACCCTAACCTGGAACTTTGGCATTTTGCTGGAACAGCTGTTTTTGAAACCGGGGAGCAAACTCTTTCGTGAAAAGCTGAATCTTCCACTGTTTCTGTTAGACACCAGAGGCCTTCGGGTCCTGAGCTGGGGGTTCTGGGACCTTCCTTTGTGCTACAAAGAAAGTGTCTCGCTGACATTCCTGGATTCTCACTTGTGACTTGAAAACCACAGCTAGTCTCAGATCAGGAAATGAAATCACTGGAGAGCCCAGAATCCCTACAGCTGTATTCACGCTTTTGCCATTCCAGCCTTCTCGTGGTTCTGCAAATGCACCGGGCTCTTTCACAGTCTTTTGCCAAGAACTTTCCTCTCCTCACCTTCCTGGGCAAGCCTGCCTAAGCCTTCCTGACACTTCAGAGTTCTCCTTAAACTCTGCTTCCATCTAAAAACCTCCTCTGGCTGTGGACTCTCTTGTTCTCGAACCCTCCAAACCCTCTGTGCTCAGGGCTGTTGCTTGTGGCTCAGCGGTTCTCTCTACGCTGCTCACCTCTCTCCCAGCCTTTTCTCTTTATCCACAGATCTAGCTCTGTGGGAGGAATAAATGACTCAGGATGTTCTTTGCTCTCATTGTCTCTTATTTTTCTTCATCATCATCATCATCATCATCATCATCATCATCTTATTATTATTATTATTATTATTTGTACCTGGGCATAGTAACCTAAACACCGACTCAGCCAAGTAAAAAAAGAAATGCCTTTGCTGTAATTCCAGGGAACAGAGAGTGTGCATCCAGGCAGACAGACACACGGACACCAACCTTACCTCCCTGGAAAATAGGATGTATTTAAGAGAATTTGTTTTCACAGCTGTCATGCTCTGGGGTCTCTAAAGATTTTTTTATTATTTATTTATTTGACAGAGAGAGAGAGAGAGAGTGAGCACAGGCAGGGGGAAGGGCAGAGGGAGAAGGAGAAGCAAGCTCCCCGCTGAGCATAGAGCCCGATGTGGGACTCGATCCCAGGACCCTGGGATCATGACCTGAGCCGAAGACAGAGGCTTTAACCCACTGAGCCACCCAGGCACCCCGCTCCGGGTGGGGTCTTTAGACATTGCCTCAGAGGTGTGGGAAGCAGCCCAGGCTTCTACCGTCCCAGCCCGAGTTAACAAACCATTCTTGGAGCTAGTGACTTGGTGGTATCAGGGGGCGTTCTGTTTCTTTGTGGAGAGGTTTTCCCTCCTTTGTAGAAAATGTCATTTCTTCAGCCATTTCTCTACAAAGGTGACCCTTTGTAGATGTGGAAGCTTCTCTTCCCTCCCATGGCTACGCCTGCTTTCTAGCTACCCTTCACTTACTTCCACATACAGTGCTCTCCATAGTAGATTAAGCACACTTCTTCCACCATTAACCACACGTCAGGCTGCTCAGCTCTTCCTTATAGGAAAATTCCAGATTGGCTTTGGAGCTAATTTTGATTTCTTTCAAAACAAGCCCCTCTGGAGGGTTTAGCATTCCTGTTTTCTTTTCCGTCTTCCCTACTGTGTGCCTGCTGTTGGGCAGCAAGTGAACTGTCTTCTCTCGGCCAACAGCTTGCACGGAAAGGCTGGCACGCTTTCTGTTTATTCCCACATGTGTTCCCTTGGCTCGTCCTCCACATAAACTGGCCAGCATCTAAACGTGGCTTTCTTGATGTTGTTGTCTCTTTGCATAGAGCACATCTCATAAAAACAGAAATATCCGTGTGATGGTTTTCTCTTTTAGTGAAAAGAGAAAGGCCTTGAGGAATATACAGATAGCAGAGTGGTGCATGCTGTAAAACACCCTCAGGCTGAGCAGCCAGGGCTAATGGCCAAGCTGGAATGGGAAGGTGGGGAGAAGACAAGCACAAAGGAAATTCAAGGGGAGAGCCGTGCTCTGGATTGGCCTCTTTTTTTTTTTTTTTTTAAAGAATGTTTTCTTTTTCTTTTTCTTCTTCTTCTTTTTTTTTTTTAAAGATTTTATGTATTTATTAGAGAGAGTATGTGCAAGTGAGTGGGGGGAGCAGCAGGGGGACAGACAGACTCTGGGCTGAGCACAGAGCCTGACGCAGGGCTCGATCCCAGGCCCCTGAGATCATGAGATCTGAGCCCTAACTGAGAATCTGATGCTTAACCGACTGAACCACCTAGGTGCCCCTGTATGGGCCTAATTACAAGGACCTCTAGGACAGTCAGAATTGCCAGCAAAGTCAGAGTAAGCTTTTGAAAAGGAACTAAAGAAAAGGAAAAAAGGGAGGAAGCCAAAAATACCTTTAAAAAGCCAAAATAGGGGCGCCTGGGTGGCTCAGTGGGTTAAGCCGCTGCCTTCGGCTCAGGTCATGATCCCAGGTCCTGGGTTCAAGCCCCACATCGGGCTTTCTGCTCAGCAGGGAGCCTGCTTCCTCCTCTCTCTCTGCCTGCCTCTCTGCCTACTTGTGATTTCTCTCTGTCAAATAAATAAAATCTTAAAAAAAAAAAAAAGCCAAAATATTGGGGCGCCTGGGTGGCTCAGTGGGTTAAAGCCTCTGCCTTCGGCTCAGGTCATGATCCCAGGGTCCTGGGATCCAGCCCCGCATTGGACACTCTGCTTGGCAGGGAGCCGGCTTCCCCCTCTCTCTCTGCCTGCCTCTCTGCCTACTTGTGATTTCTCTCTGTCAAATAAATAAATAAAATATTAAAAAAAAAGCCAAAATATTGGCTTCAAATAGGGAACCCATGGGAAACTAGGAGCAAGAGACATCTCATTTCCTGTTTATGGATGTCTAAATTCATGACTTGAAAGGAGGATGTCAGGGTTTCTCTTCTTTCTTTAGAAAGGAGCTTGGAGAAAGGAATTCTGGGAAATGGGGAAGGGTCTAGCTAGGAGAATAGGAGCAGACGTGCATTTTTACAGAACGAAGATTGCAGAACCCCTCTGACTTGGCTTGTGTGTAACTAGAGAGTATCTCGCTTACTTTCGGGAATGTCATACTGGCTTGAGTGATGGGCCTCTGAGGACTTCGTCCATGTCGGGTCATCTGGGGAGGGAAGATGTGGAGTTACTTAGTGTTGATACTGATTTTTGTTGTTGAGGGTATTTGTCTAAACGATATCTCCTCTTGCCTTTGACTTCCGTAGATTATTCCTTGGGCCTGAATGACTTGATTGTTTCCTCCCTTGAGCTAACAGTCCGCGTGGGTGATTCAGCCCTGCTGGGATGTGTTTTCCAGAGCACAGAAGAGAAGCGTGTGACCAAGATAGACTGGGTGGTCTCTTCAGGAGAGCACGCCAAGGTAAGCTGATGGTCTCATCAGGAGAGCACGCCAGGTTGAAGCCCTGGCCAACGGTGTCAGGAGAAGGGACGGGGGGAGGCGGGGAGAGGGAGAGCCAGGGCATCAGGTGTCATGAGATGATGTTGCAAGAGCCTGGGCTCTGAAGCTTGTCAGAACTGGGCCTCTTCCTAGCTTGGCCCTTTGGCTGTGTCATCAGCTGGGCAAGTTACTCAACCTTGCTGAACTTCAGCTTCCTCGTCTGTGGAGAGGAAGGTCATTATCATAATGGTAACGCTTACCTCTTGGGTCATTGAGAAGTAATGGAAGACATGCACATAAAATTCTTTTTGTTTCTTTTCTTGATGTCTGCCCTTTGTAGAGTAGTATAGATGGGTGGGAGGGCTGAGAAGGGTGAGAATGTGGGTCTAGACAGAAGAGGCATGAGAATGATGTCACAGGAATCTTTTATGGGGGTGAGGGCCAGATTCTTTGAGCATTCCATGCCCCATTTATGTGCTCGGGCATCACCTCTCTCTCCTTCATGGCTGTTTCAAATGTTCAAGTGTTGGGATCGGCTGATGTAGCATGGCTGAGGGAGGGTCTTTCATGGGAGCTCTTCGGAGTGGGAAACAGTATATAAACCTCATCAGAGGTTCAGTGGAGATATTTGTATCTTAGGATCATTTTAAAATACATCCTAAGTAATGGGTTACTAACAGTAAGGTCTCAAAGTTTGCTGGTGAAATACTTTCTGTAGCTCATAGCATGTTATTCCTATAATGCTATTCTCACTCAAATTTTTATTAGTATTAGTATTTTTTTATCATAAGAGGGATAGGCCCATGGCATAAGTAGAAATAAGAATTTCTGGGGGCACCTGTGTGGCTCAGTGGGTTAAGCCTCTGCCTTCGACTCAGGTCCTGATCTCAGGGTCCTGGGATTGAGCCCCATGTTGGGCTCTCTGCTCAGCAGGGAGCCTGCTTTTGCCTCTCTTTCTCTGCCTGCCTCTCTGCCTGCTTGTGATCTCTGGCAAATAAATAAAATCTTAAAAAAAAAAAAAAGGATTTCCCAGGGCTCCCCATCCCAGCCTGGAAACCACGCCCTGAGGAGGACTCCTCAGGCTGTGTGATATTCTGCTTAGAGGAGGGCAGAACGGGGAGGAGCAACAGCTAACACACCAGCCAGAGATGATCACAACTCCCAGTCTGAGGGATTGCATCATGCCTTTGAATGCCATCCAGTCCAGGGGTCATGGCAGAAAATAGGGTGAACAGGAGACAAGGTTTTCAAAAATTCTGAGTTGAATCCCCAGAGTGGTCTTCAGAGTGGGTATTACATTTTACCTTAAACTGTAAGAAATGACTATGCTTCACAATTTGTCCTTGTATGAAATAAGGCACCGGGTCTTGTTCTAGTTAGGGCATTGCCTGGCACATTCTTATTATTATTTCTTATTATTCTTACTATTCTTATTATCTTATTATTCACTGGTACCAAGTACTTTTTGATCATGATGATGATGATGATGGTGGTGGTGATGATGATGGTGATGGTGATGACGATGGTGGTGTTGGTGATGATGATGGTGGTAGTGATGATGGTGATGGTGGTGAGGGTGGTGATGGTGATGATGATGGTGGTGGTGATGGTGGTGGTGGTGATGATAATGATGGTAGTGGTGGTGGTGATAATGATGTTGGTGATGATGGTGGTGGTGGTAGTGGTGATGGTAATGATGACGGTGGTGCTGGTGGTGGTGATGATGGTGGTAGTGATGCTGCCACCAGCACAGAACAGGGTCTTTTGGATCCAGACTCCTAGGTCTGGTGCCAGTGACTCTAGATTTTCCCCGACGTTGTGTTGCCCTCCAGGAGGATTATGTGCTGTACTATTACGCCAACCTCAGTGTGCCTGTGGGGCGCTTCCAGAATCGTGTGCGTTTGGTGGGGGACATCTTACGCAATGATGGTTCTCTCCTGCTCCAAAATGTGGAAGATGCTGACCAGGGAACCTATACCTGTGAAATCCGGCTGGAAAAGGAGAGCCTGGTGTTCAAAAAAGCAGTGGTGCTGCATGTACTACCAGAGGAGCCCAAAGGTATGTGAATGGGCAGGAGGAGTTTGAAGGGGCAAGAGATTTTGTGTGCAGAGAAGGAAGGGAATAGATTTTGTTGAACGTATGCCAGCCTTTGGTCCAGATATGTCCCACAGAGTGAATCCACAATAATGGGTGCTCTTTAAATAAAAATAATGAGAATGATTATTTATTTTATTATTTTTAAAAGATTTTATTGATTTATTTAAGGGGGGTGCGGGGAGGAACAGAGGGAGAGGGGCAAGCAGACTCTGCGCTGAACCCCATATGGAGCTTGATCTCACAACCCTGAGATCATGATCTGAGCCAAAATCAAGAGTTGGTTGCTTAACCAACTGAGTCATGCAGGCGCCCTAAGAATGATTATTTTGTGATTACCTTACATGTGTCCATCCTCGTGAAAATGCTGTGTAGGAGGTATTGATCCTTTCATTTTACAGATGAAGTCACTGAGGCTTAGAGAGGCTTAGATGTGACTTGCCTAAGCACACGTATTTATTAAATGGCGTATCTGATACTTGAACCCTGGCACCTCCGACAACAAAGTCCCTATTCCTTTTACTCTACCCTGGTGCTTCCCATCAGTTATCCACACTGATGCCATGTCCATATCTCGTAGGTTCCTATGGTTAGTTCTGGGGAAAGAAAAGAGATGAGATCTCTCTAACTTCTTTGGATTTCATTTTCCCATTTGTCAATGGAGGGAGTGGCTTTAGTAGACTGTGGTTTTAAGCTGTGCCCTGATGAAGCCTGAAGGTTCATCGAACATGTTAGGCTGCACAGAGGGTGAGAACAGGCCAGGGGGTTAATAGAGGACTGGGTCAGGTAGGACCTTAGGCTCTTACCTCCACTGCAACCAAAGTCCTTTCTCTTTTTCCTGTTTTATTCATTGGGCTGCCAGCTAAGAGTTTGTTTAAAAGAAAGAATTCTGCTGCTTCAAAAAAAGTTTGAAGACTGAAGAATTAGCTACATTCTTTGAAAGTGTGCATTGAGGGAACAGTTCATGGCCTCAGGAAAGCTTGCAGTCTAGTTAGGGAGCTAAAATCTGGACCTCCTCCCCTCCCCCAGCTGTTTGGGTCAGGTCTGTGAGTGAGCTCCTTTGGAGCACCTGGTGCTCCTCGTTGGTGACACTTTTCACACCTGTCCGGTTGTGTCTTCCCTGTTCGTGTGGGTCTGTATTCTCTGTCCTCTGTTCAGCCCTGGACACCATGCCTGGCACAGAGGAAGCATCAATAAACATTCGGCAAATGAGTGAGTTTCTTGAATTACCATCCCTCACTTGAATCCAGTTTCTAAAAAACTGGATTTGGAATTGTAGAAGGAATTGTAGAAGGTGGCCCCTGGCCTCTCTCCTCCTTTTTCCTACCTTTTTTTTCCTACTTTTTTTTTTTTGAAGATTTTATTTATTTATTTGACAGACAGAGATCACAAGTAGGCAGAGAGGCAGGCAGAGAGAGAGGAAGGGAAGCAGGCTCCCCGCTGAGCAGAGAGCCTGATGTGGGGCTCACGCCCAGAACCCTGGGATCATGACCTGAGCCGAAGGCAGAGGCTTTAATCCACTGAGCCACCCAGGTGCCCCTTTTATTTTATTTTCTTTTTTTAAAATTATGTTGTGTTAGTCACCCTACAGTACTTAGCTTTTGATGTAGTGTTCCATGATTCATTGTTTACGTATAACACCCAGTGCTCATTGCAATACGTGCCCTCCTTAATACCCATCATGGGGCTCATCCATCCCCTCAACCCCACCCCTCTAAAACTCTGTTTGTTTCCTGGAGTCTGTAGTCTCTCATGATTCATCTCCCCCTCTGATTACGATTGACATTTTTCTTTTGCTTTTCAAAGCTGTATTTCTCCAGAAAGAGGAAAGGAATCAGGTGTTTCTCCAAGGATTATCTTTGGGCTACTCCTATCTGCTTTGTCTTCTGATGCCTTGCCCAGACACAAGCATGGTGTACAATATGGGCAGCTGTTCTCTCTTTGAAGAGACACAGAAGGCATGAACTGAAAGCCAGTTTCACAATCGGAGAATCCATGGAAACAGTCCAGAGCAATTTTAGGGTTAGTCACATAACTTCCCCACTAGTCCCTGGAGCAACCTGTATTTTTCCTTCTAGCCAGAAAGGGGGTAGAGCCAACTCCTCAAAATGTGCCTGGTGACCACTGGGAAGTTGTTCAGCTTGCTTGACAGAGGTTGTCTTCCCCCATGTGAAGCCTCTATACTTTTTTCTACAAAGTTTACTCATCAGTTTATAATCATTCTATGCTTCTACTCCTTCACTTCCTTTTCTCATAGTTCTTATTTTAAATACGATAAGCAGTATTCTTTTAAAAATTTTTTAAATAACTTTTTAAAAGATTTTATTTGTTTATTTGACAGACAGAGATCACAAGTAGGCAGAGAGGCAGGCAGAGAGAGAGGAAGGGGAGCAGAGAGCCTGATGTGGGGCTCCATCCCAGGACCCTGGGATCATGACCTGAGCTGAAGGCAGAGGCTTTAACCCACGGAGCCACCCAGGTGTCCCTTAAAATAATTTTTTAAAGATTCCACTTATTTGAGAGAAAGAGTAGAGAAATAGAGAGCACGGGTCAGGGTAGGGGGCGAGGGGCAGAGGGAGAGGGAGAGGGAGAAGACTGCCTGCTCAGTGGGGAGCTGGATGCAGGGCTCCATCCCAGGACCCTGAGATCATGACCTGACCCGAAGGTAGACGCTTAGCCCACCTGAGTCACCCAGATGCCCCTATAGGCAATATTCTTGCAAATAAAAATAATGTTAACTTCCTGTACCTTTGCTCTAGAATCATCTCTCCTTCCACTGATGTGAGGTGGCACAGAATAGTGAGTGAGAGCTTGGGCTTTTCTTCCCTCAGGCCTGGGTTTATGTGCTGGCTCTGCCTTTTACGGACCATGTGCCCTTGGGCTCTCTCACCTTCTTCCTCTGACAATGGAAGAACAACAGCGCATATCTCAAAATACTGTAATGACTAGCTGACATGCTATATACACGGTGTCTGACACATGCCTGATACCATGAAAGGTACAGAATCGTTTGGTGTTTATTATTACATTTTATTTTATCTTGTTTATTTATTTATGTATTTATATAATTTTTAAAGAGATCTTATTTACTTGAGAGAGAGAGAATGAGAGAGAACATGGGAGGGGGGAGGGTCAAAGGGAGAAGCAGACTCTCCCTTGAGCAAGGAGCCCGATGTGGGACTCGATCCCGGGACTCCAGAATCATGACGTGAGCCAAAGGCAGTGGCTTAACCAACTGAGCCACCCAGGCGCCCTTGTTTTTTTTTTTCTTTAGTAGGCTCCATGCCCACTCCCAGTGGGGAGCCCAGTGTGGGGCTTGAACTCACGACCCTGAGATCAAGACCTGAGCTGAGATCGAGAGTCAGATGTTTAACCAACTGAGCCACCCAGGTGCCCTTATTACTACATTTAAAAAATAAAGTTCAGTTCTTAATGTACTTTTGGATTTAGAGGGACTTCCCCCCCACTGATGTTCTTTGGAGTGAATTTTTATTACTTTCAAAATGATTCCCTCCATAGAGTTTCAAGTTCATAATATTTTCTCTTGGTTTCCTCCTATCATGCATCTCTCCTGCTGGGCAGGAAGTTCACATTTTCCCAGAGAAACAGTTCCCATGAAAAGGTCAGCTTATGCACTGTTTGTTCCTTCATGAGCTTTGCCTGATGTGCTTTTGAAGGAATTCTGTCCAGTTAAGACTTGCTAAGGCTTGTGTCTCCCTAAATACCACCCTACCTTTCATTTCTCAACTGACTTTGTGGTTGATTTGTGTAGAACATTATTGAAAAACCAGAAATGCCTTGCTAATTTTTTTTTCCAGGAACCCCTCAAAATGACTTATGTAATAAGCATATGATGGGGTCAGCTGCTCATACAAATAAGCAGAAGGAAGAGCCTAGGAGTTGGGAAGCCTGAAGCAGGGGGAGAGGGATCTTCCAGAGGGAGTGGGGGCAGGGATTAAAACAGAAAAAAGAATCAAGAGGAAAACTGTCTATTGTCTTGGCCTAATTAGCAAGCAGTCCTGTGACCTGTACTGTAGCCAAAACTATCCTAAGCAAGTCCTAAGACAACTTGTAAAAAGAATATAAGAAATTGAAGAAAATCGCCTGTGAATCAGTTTTTCAGCTAGAAGAGCTGGTGGGTTACACGTAAGCATGAAAGTTATATAACTCTCTACTTCCTGTTTACGTTCCGCAGGTGTGGGTGTCTAAGTTGGTGAATAGAAAGGGGGGCTTCAAGATTTTTCGTACTTCCTTTAGCATAGCTTGAACTGGAGCGGAGCCTTAGGAGAAATTCTAGAAAAGGGGAAGGAGCAGGGAACTAAAGGGAATCACAAAGTGTTTGTTGTAGTTTGAAGACCCCTCAGAGTTGATAAGTGTGGGTAGCTATGGGTACTCTCTTACTCATGGGGTGTCCTGTGAGTGGGAGGCCTCTGGCTACTACTTCGTCCATACAGGATCATCTAGCTCGTCTGTGGAGTGAATTTGTGCAGTATTTAGTGGTGACATTGATTTTATGGCTGAGGAGCTTTGGCTAAGCATGAGCTCTTGTGGACGTTCTTTGACTTCTGTAGACATTACCTTGGGTTTGACTTGAGTTACCATTTTATCCCCAGAGCTCATGGTCCACGTGGGTGACTCGGCTCAGCTGGGGTGTGTTTTCCAGAGCACAGAAGAGAAACGCATGACCAAGGTAGACTGGACATTCTCATCAGGAGAGCACACCAAGGTAAGGAGGAGGAACCGTCAGCATGTAGTGGAGTGCCTGGCCGACGGTGTCAGGACAGTGTAGGGAGAGGGAGAGTTTAGGCTCTAGGTGACATGGGCTTTGGAGCTTGTCAGAAGTGCTACTTGGCTGGGCAGCTTTGACTCCGTGGTGGGAAAAATAACTCTCATGAAGATGACAAAGAAGAGGACGATATTCTGGCTGCTGCTGCTCAGCCTGTTGGGCTGTTGGGACACATATGCTAGATCGTCCCTGTGAAGCGTTTTTATGTGTCTTGGCCACTGCATTTGAGTTTCCTTCCTCTTTTCCCATCCCCTCTTTGTAGAGTCCAGGGGAGAAGGAGGGGGATGGCTTCTGTGGCCTTGTCTCTAAGCTCTGGGCTAGGCATAAGAATGATTGTATTCTTGTTTTTATTTGGATTATTTTGATAAGTTTTCTTCTGTGTCCCACTGCCCCACTTATGGGATGGAAGGAATTTCTTTGTCTTTATAGGTGCTTTGATGTTGGGATTAGTAGGTCCTGGGCCAGGGTATGGAATGGTTTGTGGGAACTCTGAAGCAGCAAGTGGCAAGTTAGTTCACTAGACTGGTGGATGTCCTCTGTGCATGGCGATGTCCTCTGTGCATGGGTCAAGGTGTGTTGTGGGGGAGATCCCAGGTCACTTATTGCTAATAAAAATTAAGGTGCGAAGTAGCTTTTCTATTAACATATTCCCAGTCATCCCTATAAAAAAGTCATTTGTACTCACTTGATTCCCATATGCTGAGTGGGTGAGAAAGGGTGGCATTGTGATGGAGTGTGGGAAATTACATGTAGTCTCAGGTCCACCTCTGGGAGCTTGTCATGTGTTTAGATGTCTACCACTATGTGGGTCACAGCAGAAAATAGGTCAAGAAAGGACATTTTGATCTGTGAATTCAAAACACAACAGATAAGATATTAGGGACCAGATCTTCTTGTTCATGTTCATGTCTGTATACCTATTTCCTTTCCTTAAAAGCTTTTAAAAATAGTAATATTTACTTCTCTTTATTAAAAATTCCAACACTTACTCATTTAACAAGTGTTTTAAGCACAAATGTGGCAGACACTCAGCACTCCTGCTTTGATGGGAGACTTAAGATCAAGGGAGATACACAGTAAAATAATGAAGAAATAAATATGTAATATGTCAGGTAATAGAGCTATGGAGAACAAAAAAACAGGCATTTGTGGTTCTCGTTTTTACATAGATGGTCAGAGAGGCCTCCCTGAAAAAATGACATTTGAGCAGAGATCTGCTGGAAGTGAGGGAGGGAACCATGTGTATTTCTGGGGGGAAGAGTGTCGCAGGGAAAGGGAGTAGCAAGTGCAAAGGCCCTGAGGCCAGTACTCAAGGAAAGCAGTAAGGCCAGTGTGGATGGAATGAAGTGACACAGATAGGTGAGGGAAGAAAAAGTAGAAGATGAAATCAAAGAGGAAGATGGAGTGGAGCAGATCATGGAGGGTCTTCTACTTTTAGTTGAAATGGGGAGCCATTGGAGGGTTTGGAGTAGAGAAGTAACATGATTTAACTTCTATTTCAAAGGGCTCACCTGTTGAGAATAAACTGTAGTTGGGAGTAAGGACAAATAAGAAGCTCCTTGCAGGAATTCAGGTGAGGGATGGGGTGGGTTGGACCAGAATGATAACCGTGGAGGAGGTGAGAAATGGCTAGATTTTGGATCTGTCTTGAAGGTAGGGGTGACAGGATTTGCTGAGGGATTTCAGTGTGAGTTTAAGAAAGAGAGGAATTAAGGATGACGCCAAGATTTTTAGCCTGAGCATCTGGAAGAAGGCTTTGCCATTTACCAAAAAGGACTGGAAGGAGCTGGTTTGGGGGAATAATTTGGAGTTTAGTTTTAGACATGTTTCAAGTGCCTATTGGAAATCCAACTGGAAACGCCGTAAGAAGTAAAGGTGTGCCTTTACTTCCTTTCCCTGGTAAAGTACAAAAAGGGAATGCCCCTCGTCCCATTTTCTTCCTCATGCCTTTCTGCCAGTGGGACAGTTGTTCATGGTTTGGTATGTCCTTCACAGCTACACATGCTACACACGGGTGTGTGTGCATGACTCATGATGTCTCATATTGTCTGATCATACCTTCACTGCCCACACATTCAGGTCCCTATGAGTCCCAAGAGCCTCCTACTCTACCTTCCCCATGCCCCATCTTTGATGGTCCTTGCAAGCTCATATGTTGCCTTTCCCTTCTAGGAGGAGGTTGTGTTACGTTATTACCCCAAACTCAGTGTCCCTGTGGGGTACTCCCAGAACTGGGGCCGCTTCCAGAACCGTGTAACTCTGGTGGGGGACACTTCCCGCAATGATGCGTCTATCCTGCTGCAAGGAGTGAAGGAGTCTGACAGAGGAAGCTACACCTGCAGTATCCACCTGGGGAACCTGACCTTCAGGAAGACCACTGCGCTGCATGTGATCGTGAAAGAGCCCCAAAGTATCTGACATTTGGTTGGGGAGGGGTGAGGGGCCTCCAAGCTGGGAGGCATGGCCAGGACTAGGGTGAGGTCAGAGAGGCATCGGGAGTGCGAAATTGCAGGAGGCATGACTCTGAGATGCTGTACTTCCATGACCCTGACACAAGTCCTCGTACCCTGGACTTACGTGACCTTCACAGTGATGCCTCCTTCAATCTGGAGCCCGAGGCACCTTGCTTGCCTCACTCTAGTTCTGGCCCTGAGGGTGTCTCAAAGACGAGGGAGCTAATATTTGGTGAACTCCAGCCTTCTGCCAGAACTCACTCCCTTCTGATCTAGTATACTGATTTAAAAATACAGGAGCTCAGAGATGGATTGGGGCTGATGTCCAAGGTCTTTTTTCCTTGGATGCTGTACACTCTGTAGCAGAAGGGAAAATGACCCTGAGCTGGTGAGAGACAGAACAGAGCAGAGAGAAAACAGGAAGGGACCAGAACCCAAAATAGAGGTGTTCGCTGATGAAAGCTTCTCTATTCTGGCAGACATTGTACATTAAAGCCAGTGGTGTGTCGGAGAATAAAGACTCAATTGTGTGGACCCAGAGAGGTTGATAAGTGAGGGCTTAAAGTTAAACAGTAACACAGTTAACAGTCAGGATGTGGCCTGTAGACTTTGCCTTTTGCTGGAGCCCGTCTGTGGTTTGTTGGGGGTGGGGATATGGGTGAGGAGGGAACACACCTCAGTACCTTTGACCAGAGACTTGAGTCTCTGGAGGCACCTCGTTTTAAGACATAACAAAGGGGGGGCGCCTGGGTGGCTCAGCCGTTAAGCAGCTGCCTTCGGCTCAGGTCGTGATCTCAGGGTCCTGGGATCAAATCCTGCATCAGGCTCCCTGCTCAGCAGGACGTCTGCTTCTCCGTCTGCCCCTCCCTCCTACTCATGCTCCCTCTCTCTCCATCTCAAATAAATAAAATCTTTAAAACACACACACACACACACACACACACACAGCAAAGGGTCCCAGCTGGAGGGGGAAGTGGGACAGATGGATTTCTTCACTCTCAGAAGTCTTATTTCCATTTCACAGGGAAAATACACACCATGAATGGGAGCTCACTCAACCTCCAAGCCCCCAGCCCACCCCTCTCCAGGCCTACCTCCATCTGCCCGCATCCTCCCCTGTCTGTCTGTCCCACCACGCCAGGCTCCCTTCCACCCCGGGCTCATCTAGACTTCTGTTCTCACGTGGCATTTTCTCCCTGTCTCGGGAAACTAACGCTTTCTAGTGGCTTCTGCCATCTAGCCTATAAATATGCTCACCTCTTCCTCTCACCTTCTGTCCTTGTCTACTTTAGCTCTTATCTTGTGTCGTTGTCTTAAAACAGAAACAACTCACATCCTATACATTCACCCATTTAAAGCCTACAACTCGGTGACTTTTAGTATATTCAGAGTTGTGTGTCCTTCACTTCAATCAGTTCTCGATTTTCATCTTGACCTAGCCAAGCAGCTTGCTCAGAGACCATATGTGGTGCCTCCTCTCTCACTTCCCATTAATTTCTTCGTGCATTGCATCCTGGCTCCTGCTTCCGCCTCTGCTCTAGCTTAGGTCACCAGCGTGGCTCTAACTGCCCGTCCTCGGCCTTCTTTACCCCAGTAGTATTGGACGCTGTATTCTCTGTATATACAATATATTCTATGTTGGATTCATTGTTCCTTCTTTCCTCCTTCCCCTCCCTTCCTCCCTTCCTTCCTGTCTAATCCATCTATGTACCCATCCAAATTCTAGCCAGATAGTCCACAAACACTTCATATGCAACATATCCCAACCCACCTCTGCACTCCTCTCCCCGGCTCGTCTCCTCCACCTCCATCAACGCCATCACCCTCTACACAGTTTCCTAGCTGGATGCCTGGGAGTTGTACCTGATTCTTCCCTTTCCCATGACCCCCAATCTCACAGGTCAACCAGGTCTGTCGTTTCTACTACTGACTTTGAGTACGCCTCCCTTCCAGTCCTGCATAACACTCTAGCTGTCTTTCTGTCTTGTCCTGTAGGCCTCCAGCTGGTGTCTGCTCTCATTCTCAGCCCCGCTCGCACTCTCCCTGCAGCTCTCCGTGCCGTTGCTCTAAATCACAAATCTCAACGTTCTGTCCTGGGGCTCAGAGTCTTTCAGTGGTTGGTTTCTCCATCATTTACAGAAAGAAAGCCAGACTCCTGGGTGGGATAATCAAGGCCCTTCATGACGGAGACTCTGCCATCTGTCCAGCCTAATTCCCTACCTTGCCCACAAATGCAGCTTTGAGCCAGACCCACGGAACTATTTCTAATTTCTGGAAGTACCATCCTCTTGGGTCTCCAGACCTTGTGTGTAATGTGCCCCCTTTCCCATATTGTCTGCCCAACAAACTTGATGTTTCCTTAAGACTTTTAAACTTTAACACTGTTGTTGAGAAATTCTCAACATCTGTTTCCCGTAGAATTGGGTACCCTTTTGGACTTCCCATATGGACTTCTGTCATGGCCCCTATGGCAGTCTGTGGTTTTCTGTCAACATGTTTGTCCCCATCCTTGAAGGGACCATGTCTTATTTGTCTTTGTAGCTTCTTTGCCTAGTGATATTTGGCACCCAGGAGTGGTTATGTACATATTTAGAGTAAACTGAAGAAATGAATGAAGGGTACCATATGGGTAGAAATGCTTCACCTGGTATCAGGACTGTGGGTCTGAGTGTTGTCCCATATAGGCTTTTGAAACCAATCACTTTCTCACAGAAAGATCTGAAGCCTCTAAAACGTCTGTTATTTTATTTTAAGGTAGAATTGTTAGTATCAATGTCTGCTGTCACCCACCCACCTTAATCTACACTGTAGGTAGGGATAAGCAAGGCGGCCAGACTTGGTTCTCCATTGAATGGGGACAGCTGGAGTCCCGGTGTTTCAGCGTAGGGTGAAGTCTGGACTTCTCCCCCAAATTCCTGGTGGGACTCACAGTTCTTTTCTGGAATATTGAGACCCTCTCATTGCTCTTCTCCTTTCCCAAGCATCGGTGACCCCAGCAGCCCTCAGACCTGAGATCCTGGGTGGCAGTCAGCTGGTGATCATCGTGGGGATTGTCTGTGGCACTATCCTGCTGCTCCCTGTTCTGATACTGATCGTGAAGAGGACCCACAGGAGTAAGAGGTACAGGGCTGGGTCGGGAGGCCGGCGGTGCTTCGAGCCTGAAGCGGAAGAGTGAGAGGGCTCTCGCTGTGCCATCCTCACAGAAGCGGGTACTTTAAATAGAACCGTCCGTGGTTGTCACGTTAGAAGTCATCTCTGTAGTGACCCTAACCCTCCACTCGCTGTGTTCCAGGAAGACTTTGCATGGCCTTACACCCTCCTCTTTCATTTTGGTATTTTACAGAGATTATCAGCTCTTTTGTAAACAGGGTTCTGAGGGGAGCATAATTAAGAGTATAAATCTTATACGAGAGCTATAAGCTGCCGTTCAATGCCAGAGAGAAGTGGTCTTTGAATTATCCACAATACCCACTTCACAGGGAAGATTGGATCTTGAGGGTCGTCGGGGGCTTATTTAAAGGAGCACATTCCAGGGTGCCTGGGTGGCTCAGTGCGCTAAGTGTCCAACTCTTGATTTCGGCTCAGGTCATGGTCTCAGGGTCGTGGTATTAAGCCCCATGTGGTCTCCATGTTCAGTGCAGAATCTGCTTGTCCCTCTCCCTCTGCTCCTCTCCTCGATCACACCTTCCACTCTCTGTCTCTCAAATAAATAACATCTTAAAAAATAAATAAAGGGCCACATTCTAATTCTGAGAGGCTATTTTTGAATGGATGCCCTTAGGTCCTAAGTTGCTTATTGTTGAAATATGTTGTTAAACTCTTGAATTTCATCACCCCTTCTCCTAGCATCTCCAAAATGCCCAGATGCCCCGATGCGGCAGCCGCATTTCACTGGCGGTGAGCAGGCCCGTGTCCCTCCATTTTCCCACCCGTTGATGATGGGATCCATTGCTGGGGCAAACCAGCCCTCTTGCCGAAATGCTGTCAGTGGGCAAAGACCCCCATTGTAGGTGCTGCCTGTTGAGTCTCCTTTCCCCACAAGACACGGACTCTACAAAAAGCACTTGGCCTGCTGGGTTTGCACTTCTGTTCCCCAGGGCCTCTCTGACTTGGTTTGCACTTGGCTGGCCTCTCCGAGGGTCTTCGCTCTGGGCGTGCAGATGGCCCTGAGCCCAGAAATAGATGGTCATATCAACTCACCTCCCTGCTCTGGGCCTCAGTTTCCCTCACAATGAAATCAGTAATTCCACATCTACTAGCTTCTCCTAAAGAAACAACCAGGCTGGTACACTAACATCTGTACACACGGTTACTGTAGCACTGATGATAATTAAACATGGAAATCATCCTCGGTGATTGTCAGCTAACGATTCCCTGAATCAGTGTTCCACTTCAGGACATATTGCTCGATCCCGGATGTAATGACGTGGAAGGTGTCCCATGTGTAGTGTGTAATATGATCTCATCTTTATAAAAAAGAAAATTAGATAATGCTTGCTGCAGCAGCATACACAAAAAGATATATTTTATGTGAGCACACGTAGGCCTGTGTTGAGAAAGAATAATTCAGTAGTGCAGTGGTGCCATTTGAGAGAAAAGACAAGGTAGGTCCCACAAGGGCAGGAGGTTTACCAGGACTTCAACCTCCAACTCTCTCTGTTTCTTTACTATTTGAATTTAATTTTACAATGAGAGCATACAACCTTATAATGAGAAAGTATGAGAAAACGATTTCTTCCACTTTGGGACCAAAAATATATATATATATGGTTTCTTTTCTAGCTTCAACCCCATTTTTTTTTTTCTTTTTAGCTCTACCTTAGGCCAAAACAGAAAAAAGGAAGTATATTCAGTGGCAGATGCAGAAGGCAGATGGTCAAGAGATCAAAGGCCAAGGGCTGGGAAGGGGCCAGCGCTGGCGGCATGGGTGGGGGCCGGGAGGAGGGGGGCGATGTGGCGGTATTTCTGCTTGGCCGTCTCCCCCCCATCACCGAGCTTCGGTTGCCCCCTGCTGGCTCAGCTATATATGCCTCCCCAGTTCTGGATTCTGGTAACATGGAATCCTGTGGCGGCGCTCACTATTAATTCCTAAAAACTGTGTGGACAGAACGATGTTAGCTAGGAGATAGAGAAGGCAAAGCTGTTGAGCCCAGACTCCCTCCAGAATGCCTCACTGCTCTCTGCCATAGAGATGCACTTCCCAGATTTCAGGGCGAGCTGGGGAACCCAGAGAGCAGAGTTCCTCCTCTGGGGTCCCCCTCGGTGGGGTCTCAGGCCGGCCCCCTTGCGTATATAGTGCCGGCCGGTTAATTCCACCTGCTTTTCCTGCCTTGCAGCTCAGTAACCTCCACAACCCTGGTAAAAAGCCTGGAGAACATAAAGAAGGCTGATCCAGAGGTAAGGAAAGAACTCAAACCTCCGTTTTGCTGCTGTGCCCTGTGAGGGCAGGGCGGATATGGCTCCATCATCCAGGTGGCATCGCTGTCTTTCTCCGTGGCCTGTCTTACTTGGTGTTACATCTCAGCATGCTGGCCAGTGCTGGGCACAGAGAGGGGCTCGGGAAACCTTCATCACCAGAGTGAGAGCCCCCGAGGAGGAAGTGGGGTGGGTCCATGGGGCCTCCTGGTAGGGCCACAGGAAAGAGCACTGGACTCAGAGTCAGAAAATCCCTGTTCATGGGACGTGTGGGTGGCTCAGTCTGTTAAGTGTCTGCCTTCAGCTCAGGTCATGATCCCAGGGTCCTGGGATAGAGCCCCACATCAGGCTCCCTGCTCAGTGGGGGAGTCTGCCTCTCCCTCTGCTGCTCCCCCTGCTTTTTTTCTCTCTCTCTTGCTTGCTCTCTGACAAATAAATAAATAAAATCTTAAAAAAAAAAAAATCCCTGTTCAAGCCCAGATCTGCCACCTCCCAGAGCCACACTTTTCTCCCCAGTAAAATGAGGATGAGGACCAACATATTTGACTGTATTAAGGTTCAGATAACCTGAGGTTCTGCAAGGGCTTCATGATCTCTGGGTGCTGTGGAAGCATAAGGGAGAATTGGGGTACATTTAGGAGTTATGGGAAGGAGTTAACGGTTCAGATTAAATATTCGGGAACCCTAAGAAAGAGGATCAGGAAGAACTTTTTCTTCCATATTAGTTTGTCATGGAGCTATATTGGGGTCTGAGAAATGAATTCATTTCCTTGAACTCCCTTTCCTCCCTCCCTCCCTTGTTTTAAAAACTCCTCTTGGAATATTTCCTTTCCCATATTTTGCCCTATTTGTGACCCAAGGGTAGGATTGTCACAACATGGCACAGGGGCTTCCAGAAGACCAGGAGTTTGTCACTGGATGACATCACCTCCCCAGATAGGGACAGGAATGTGAATCACAGCGTACCAGTGACCTCACAGATACAAGGTCCAGCGAGGGCTGTCCCTGCCCTACAGACCCTCTTGAAGAGCTGGCCCTGGTTAGTTGCCGTGTCATCCTGCCGTGCCTTGAATTAGAAGGAAGTAAGCACGAAGTACAAGTAATCTGGCCAGACAAGGGTTCCCTGCTGCTACCTTAAAGTGCCCGTCCAAGCAAAGAGGTTTGTCTTTTGAAGCAAAGAATTTGGTTCTTAAGGTAGTGCTCTTTGCTGACTGGCCAATTTTCTTAATTTTTGAGAAGACTGGGGATTGAATTATCATCATCAATGATCATTTTTCTGGCTCTCAATAGCCCTCTGGTGTCGACGCCCTGTGGATACTTGTAGATGGCTTTTTTCTTTGGCATGTAACATTTACTGATTTTTAGTAATGTTTATACTATTCCCCCTGCCCCCGCCCCCAGAAGCATGTTTACTCTTCAATAGCCACACGGGAGCAGACTGAGGAAGAAGAATCTAGTGGAAAAGCAGAGGCCACCTACATGACCATGGTGAGAGCGCTTCTGGGCCCAGCTGGGCCAGGTGTCCAGAGGGTGGAAAAGGAGCTGGCAAAGACGTGGCAACGTGGCTGGGTCCCTGGGGGAGGTGACTGCTGAGGGCAGAGACTTTTCTATGTAGCAGGGAAGTCCGGGAAGTGGACAGTCTGCTGGATAGAAGAGTGACACCAAACTTGCCTTCATACCCAGTCTTGAGTATTTAAAGGTCATTGGGGCTAACGATGATTGATTTCAGTGGTGAAAAGAGGCACCTTTGTCAGGGAGAAGCAAAGTGCCTCTGCCTCATTAGAGGTTAAGCAGAACCTAAAAGAGAAGGTACCACAGATCCTTGGACAGACGTTGTGTCGCAACTTTCCTTCTGATCCGAGAGTCCCTTCCAGTTCTTAAGTTTTTAAATTCTGTGGCTTATGTTGTTCTGACATCCTGTGATTGCCAGGAAGGCTGCATTCTATATAATAATATGGAGTCGGATTCCTGCTGTCTCCTTCCTCCACTCCCGGGAAGTGCAGCACCTAAAAAAGGCACCTGGTAGTGAGCAGGAGTAAGGACAGAAGGAGAGAGCTGGCAGTGGGCACGGTGCTATCGGTAGGCTGGTAATAGGCATCCAGGCCATGCAGGGAGCAGTGTTCTGCTGGGCTCGGGAAGGCTGGCATCCTCCATTTGGGGGATGGTGGCTTGCGTGTGTTCCCATCACACCAGCGCTGAGGACACATGATGGCAGCGGAGAAAGATCGGGGCCTGGCGGTGTTCCACCTAGTGGAACAGTCTCCCCCCTCGGGAGTCGTGTGCAGTCCCGTTTCCCCCACCGTCCTTCTCCCGTGATCACCACTGGTGCTCCCGGCGCTGCCTGGCCTTGTGCGGCCTCTCGGACACCCACTGCTGACAGCTGCACAGACCGGTGGCCTAAAACCTGTGAGGCCTGCTTTCCCTGTGTTTGGCGGAGGCGCTTCATTGAGACTCTGTGGAAAAGAGCACTTCTGTCGTTCGGGAACGGGTCCAGTGAAGCGAGTGTGGTGACAGGCCAAAGCCACAAGACTCTTAAGTCCTGTAGAGGCCGGTCAAGTTGTTTTAAAAGGCCAGATTCCCAATTCAGGAAGCCTCTGGGTGAATCCAGGCCCACAGGCAGTCTGTGGGAGATCTCGGGCAGAGAGGCGTTATGTGGTTAGGGAGCAGGGAGACAACAAACCTTTGATTTTGTTGTTGTTGTTGAATTGATTACGTTTGCTTCAGAGGAAGGGGCACCGCGTCGTGTCCCTGTTCTGGGGCCGGACAGCCAGTGCTTAACATCTCGAGCTTTGAAGTTGGACAGACCTGGGCCCGACTCCTGGCTCTGTGACTTTGACGCTGGATGATCACAGGCAGTAACTTAACCTGACACTCAGTTTCCTCATCCTTAAAATGGGAATCGTAGTACCCACCTCCCAGGTGGTGAGGTTCTCACACAGGAGGGCTTGTGAAATTCAGAATTGGGCCATACGGATGGAAAGCGCTCAGTACCTGGCAACTATTCTGGTGGAAATACTTACACGTGTGCTTTGTTTCTTTCCTCCCCCTCCCCCTGCCCCCGACAGCACCCAGTTTGGCCTTCTGTGAGGTCGGCACCCAGTAACCCACCTGAAAAACGTCACCTGGGGGAATTCTAAAGCCAGAGCAGACGTTTGAGAAGAAAAGAGAGTTCCTTTTGTGCTTAGCAATGGCAGAGACTCTGTGTGTCCTGAGTTACTCGGCTGGTCCTTCCGGGACCCCCCCCCCCGCAGCCCCCCGAGTTGTTCTCTTGCCTCATTGGTCGAAGGGCTGAAGAAGGAGGGTTCAGAACCCGGCAGAAAGACTGGACAGCTTGGGAGGGACAGGCCCCGGCAGAGGGAAGCATGGATGCGGTCCTTCCGGCCTGGGACGCTGGCCCTGGGGACCCTGGCCGAGCGGCCGTGGTGGCCTCGAGCGTTCCCTCAGATCCTCCGCTTCGACGGTGCTCTTCGTGGAGGGGTCCCTGGGAAGAATCACAGAAACAAAAACCAACCCAAATGATTCCTTTGGCAAATTACCCCTAAATAAACATGGCTTGTGGAAATCATCCTCTTTGTATACCTGGCTGGGGGGTCGGGGGGCAAGCAGAGGCTTGGCGAGGAATTTAGAGTCAGGAACGCCTCGGACAGCCGAAGTGAGGAGAGACGTTCTTGACTCACACTGGAGGCGGTGTTGGCCCTGGGACCGTGAGCAGGTTGGAGTGGGCTATGAATACCGCTGAAGGATTTAGCCCGGGCCCTGCTGGCCTGGCTGGGTATCGAACGGCTCTTCGCTGGGCTTCACCGGAGGCATCGAGCTGGAGCGTGGGCATGTGTCTTTTTCAGAAGTGGTGCTCCCGGGCTGCCAAAGTGGACAGCCTCCGATGTCGCTCTTGGTCTGAAAGGTGAGGTTCCTATACTTTTTGGTTACCATCGTAAGATTTAATGAGGTTTGTTTTGAAGATCCTCTGGTTCTTGGGGCTTCTGGGTGGCTCAGTCGGTGAAGCATCGTCCTTCGGCTCAGGTCATGATCCTGGGGTCCTGGGATCAGGCCCTGTGTTGAGCTTCCTGTTCCTTGGGGGAGTTTGCTTCTCCCTCTGCCTCTGCCTCTCCTCCCTCTTGTGCTCTCTCTCTCAAATAAATAAAATCTTCAAGAAAAAATAAATAAAGGCTTTTTGGCTCTGAGCTCCCATTTCTAGCCTGGGCTCTGCTCAGACCTCCTCTTCACCACCACCTAATCTCAAGAAGAGTTTTTTTTTTCCTTTTAGAGTTGGGGAGGGGCAGAGGGAAGAAGGAGAGAAAGAACCTCAAGCAGACTCCCCTCAGAACCCAGTGTGGGGCTCGATTTCACAGCCCTGAGTTCATGACCTGAGCCAAAATCAAGATTCTGATGCTTAACCAACTGAGCCACCCAGGCACTCCCTGGAGCTACATTTTTGAAGGATTCTCCTAACTCTCCAAACTTCAGGACACACCCATTATTACTTCTTTCTCTTTTACCAACTGTTCTTGGGTGTCTGTTTGGAGTCCTGTCCTGTAGCCTCTGTTCTTGGTCAGTTGTGGCCGAGAGTCATTGAATGCATCCTTCTCACCTGTTACTCTAAATAAGGAATATGTCAATAATTTGTAATACATGCATCCTGTCCAACACATACCAGAGAAGTGACACATGGTCACTGCCATAGTAAGTAGAACAGAGAGAAAGACTTTCATATCCTAAGAATTCATGGAAAGGAAGTGATTTCATTTGGGGGTTGTTAAGTAACATGCTTTCCTGGGTTAGGGGTCCTTTTTTACTTCCTGAAATATCTGCAGAAGAGGAGGACTTTGAGGATATGAGTTAGGTGGATGGATGAGGATTTTAATTCTGGTAATCTGGATCAAAGAGAATATACTGAGGTGAGAGCTGGAGGGTGGGCTGTGCAGTTACCCAAATGCTCCTGCAGGGGGTGCTTGGATAGGGAAGTGTGGGCACTGCCCCTGCAGGGGTGGACTGGTCCAGATTTGAACTTGAGTCATTCAAAGTTTGGTTTTCATTCTGGGTGGAGCAGTTATAACTGAGGAGGAGGAGGAAGAGGAAGCTTACTTCTCTCTCCCAATCCTACCTCCCCACAAACCTTTCTTTGATACACAGTCCTCAAGTCAAGGTGGGGAGTGGAAATCACAGCTGTCACATATTAATTTTGCCTCATACCAGAACAACCCTGTGGGGACCGTGAGAAGATCTGCTTGCTTCTTCATGCTCTTCTCCTAGGGGTGGTCGTCTGTTAAATGCAGGAGCATGAAGGAATATGGTGTAGGGAATGGGCTTCAAGTTCAAACAGGCCTGGTTCAAATCCTGGCTCTGCCTTTTGCTAAATTTACTTCAGTTCTTTGTGGCTGATTCCCCTATATATAAAATAGAGACTCAAAGGGTCTTTTTGTGAGGACTACATGGGGTCGCTTAGGTGCCAGTGCCTGGTGTGGACCCTCCAGCCCCTTCCAGTTGTGTTCTTCCCTAGTTGGGTTGGTCTAACGGTGATTCAGTCCCCGTCTCTCATTAATTTTTATTTCTATGGGCAGAAAGCCCTTTAACCCAACACACCTAAATCCCTCTTCCCACCCAAAGGAAGAGAGAGCTAGGACGCTGAGCTTCTGGAAGGGTTTTGCTGGGGGGTGGGGGGCGCGTTCCACGGGTGGGAGAGCTCCTGGAGACAGCCAGCTGGATCTCCTTGTGGTCGAGCCTTCAGCTAGTGCTTCTGTTGCTTACATTTGCACTAGTTTAAGTCCCTGGAACACCAGATGCTCCCACATTCAAAGGTTTCCAGAAGTATGCAGGCTTTTGCCAAAGGAAATCGGGCCTTGAAAGGGGGAGGGGGTGGGGCCCCCCATGAATAATGGAGAAGTTGGCAGCCTCAGAGCTTGGCTGTTGGAACTGAAAACACTTCAGCCTGTCCCCAGGGACGTGGAGAAAATGTGTCTCCTGGAAAAGGCTGCCGCCTTCCACCAGCCCTTTACTCTTTGTTCCTGGTTTCCCACCCGGCTTTGTCTCCCTTTGGCTGGCCAGCATGCTTCCATGTCTGCATTGGCAGCTTATCATATAAAACACTAGCCGTGCGCACGCACATTTGCGTGTGTGTATGTGGGTTTGGGAGGGGGCATGCTTCCCCTAAATGAACTCGGTCACTTAGAGCCAAAAAATCTTAGCTTGCAAATTTTGTTTCAACACAGACCAGTTATCCCCTTTTAAGAAAAAACAAAGTTTCTAAGGACTCTTGACCTGTCCAGGCCAGCTAGCTCTTGAATGTGGTCTGGTCCTCCTCAAGAGAGATCAGGCAATCCATAACCACTTCTGTAAAACTCAGTTCTCAAAACATGTCTTCTTTACCAAAAAATAAAGGAACTCAGAGTTCTCTCAGAAGGCTAAAACCTCTCTCTAAAAAAAAAAAAAAGATTTTATGTATTTATTGGAGAGAGAAAGCAAGCACAAACAGGGGAGGAGGAGAGGAAGAAGGAGAAGAAAATATCACTCCCCCCTCAGCCCACCCCCAGCAGGGAGGCCACTGAGGGGCTAGATTCTGGGACTCCAGGATCATGACCTGAGCCCAAGGCAGACACCTAACAGACTGAGCCACCCAGGCAACCCTTAAACCTTGCTTATTTTATAGATGATGAGAGCAACAGTGATTGGCCTGTCCCAGAACTTTCAAAGCACCTGTCTGAACCCCACATCTTACGTTCATGGCCTTCTGAGACTGTTGTCTACCTATCCATTCCTCTCTCTCTCTCTCTTTTTTTTTTTTCCATGGCAGGACTCCTCTGTTCCATATACCCAAGTCCTTTCTGCTTCTGAGCCTTTGCTCTTGGTGTTTCCCTTGTCCCTTCTTGCCTGTTCAAATCAACATTCTTGTTTTTTTTTTTTTTTTAAAGATTCTATCTATTTATTTGACAGACAGAGAACACAAGTAGGCAGAGAGAGAGGGGGAAGCAGGCTCTCCGCCGAGCAGAGAGCCCGATGCGGAGCTCGATCCCAGGACCCTGGAATCATGACCTGAGCAGAAGGCAGAGGCTTTAACCTACTGAGCCACCCAGGTGCCCCCCAAATCAACATTCTTTCAAGGCTCTGCTTCAGTCCTCTCTCTAACATTTCCCTGAATGTGTCTCCATTTACCGGATCTTATCTGCTAACATTCTCCAGTTGTCTCATGGGTGTGGGGCTTTATTTTCTCAGAGATCGTAAGCTCTTAGAGACCTTGTTTTAGGTCTTTTCTGTGTCTTTTGCAACATCTGACTCCACGTGGGTCAATCCCTTGTTAATGGGATTCCTAGAAATGGCGTGGGACAGCACGTACAGGGAGCTGCTGGACCTGGCTTCCGGTTGGGGTTCTACCTCACCTTGGCTGCGTAAGTTCAGGCTGATGGAGTTTCTGCCCTTTACCCAGATTTATTTATTTATTCTCATGTGCTCAGAGACAAGGGAGAGGCTCTGCTCAAACTCAAAATGAGACCCACCCCCTGTCCTTAGCTGTAGTTAAGTTGGGGAGACAAGACAGGTAAACAAAAAAATGACAATCCTTTCTGATATCCAGGCAATACTGGGTGTACCTTTGTTCCTGTACCCCTTGTTGAGGGGAGTTTATACCTTTGACTCCCCATCTAGAATGGGAGGAGGGTGAGCTGTATTTCATCGGCGGTTGAGTCTCTAGCTTCTAGCCTGGTATCTGGTGCATGGGGGACATTAAGTGGATATTTGAGTTTGTTGAATGGGGGAGTTGATAAATAAATGAGTGAATGTACCCAGTGTCGCAGGTGCACAGAGGGAAGGTGTACATAGGAGGTAAGGAAGAGGTGAGTTCATAGCTGATTTTTTTTTTTAAAGACTTTATTTATTTGACAGACAGAGATCACAAGTAGGCAGAGAGGCAGGCAGAGAAAGAGGGGAAGCAGACTCCCCGCTGAGCAGAGAGCCCAATGTGGGGTCTCAATCCCAGGACCTTGGGGTCATGACCTGAGCCAAGGCAGAGGCTTTAACCCACTGAGCCACCCAGGCAGCAGAGTTTTGAAGAAAGACTAGGAGGTTGCTGAACAGACAAGAGAGGAGGGGCACTCCCAGAGGAAGAAACAGCAAAGGAAGGATGCCAAGATGTGAAGAGCTGGGCTGGGTGAGAGGAGCCACCCAGTATGCAAGGGCTGGAGATGGGCTTGTGGCAGAGGAGAGGTGAGTAGAATAGTCCCCGGCTTTGTTATTCCTCTGGCTCTGCAGACCCTGGGACCAGCGTCTCATCCTCCACTTGCTCCTGCTTCCTGGACCTGGCTTCTTGTTGCCCCTTGCTCATGGATTGCAAATCTTTTACTGTTAGTTGAAGTCAAGACTTGAATGTGCTCGAGAAGCACCTGGAGATCTTATTAAAAATGTAGACTGTGGGGCGCCTGGGTGGCTCAGTGGGTTAAGCCTCTGCCTTCAGCTCAGGTCATGATCCCAGGGTCCTGGGATCAAGCCCCGCATCGGGCTCTCTGCTCAGCAGGGAGCCTGCTCCCCACGCCTTCTCTGCCTGCCTCTCTGCCTACTTGGATCTCTGTCTGTCAAATAAATAAAATCTTAAAAAAAAAAATGCAGACTGTGGTCTCATGGGTCTGAGGTGGGGCCTGTGGCTCTGCATTTCTCAGCAGCTCCCACGTGACACTGCGATTCTGTTCCGGGACCACGCTTGGAGAAGTGAGGCTTTAAGGCAAACGGGCTAGGGAGGCTCTCTGTAGAATTGGGATTGGACATTCCAAAGACAAACGGAAACTACATTCCTTTGGATTACTGAGAACACTGCTTCTCCCAGCAGGGTGGGTGACTGAATATTATCTAATAAAATATTCATGGGTAAATGGCACCGGGTAGAAATGCCAAAATATAGGACTTTACTCCCCCCATAGCCCATTTTTTGATATTGGTGTCGTCATTCTGTCAAACACCTCTTTGAGTTTCAGCTTCCCTGGCTTTGCTGGCTCCCAGGGAACAAATGGGCATTTGGAGGCCCAGGTGAACCATGGAAGGTTCTGCCGTAGCCCTCCTCCTGCCTCACCCTTCTGCCCCTGATCTTTTGACCCTTAGTCCTGGGGGATTGAGTTGCATAAAGGCTATTCTGTTATAAATTGTACACATGGTTTCCCTTTCCCAAATTTTGGATAGAAGCAGAGGGACATTCCTTATCTCAGATGTCCCCAGAATAGAAGTTTCTGGACCCTACGTGAGACCCAGTGAGCCAAGGAAGCAGCTTCCCTGAGCCCCACAGTCACCCTCCACGACATTAAGGAAAAGGAGGAGGCCGGCTACGTCAAACCAAAACTCTCCGGCTGACATGTGCCTGCGGCAGCTTGGGTGGCTGAGCTGCAGACCCGGGGTGGCGGGCTGGCGTTGCTGGGGCCGGCGGGAGGCCAGCCTCTTCCTCTGGGCACACTGGAGAGCCAGGCAGCTGCTGGTGGTGGAGGAGGGCTGTGGGATGGACGCAGGCTGTGGCCGCTGGAGGACACTTTTCCCTAGGCTGCCCCTCTGCTCCTTTGCTGATCTCCCTTCCCCTGGGCTGTGCTCCCTGTGTGGAGGAACCTGCTAAACCAGCCACAGCCAGACCCGAGTTAAGTGATGGAGTCTGTGAAGATCTGGGTGCCTAGAGGCACCTCTCTTCCCTCTGCCTTCAGCAACTACCCCCCCACCACCAAAACCCGGCCCACGTCACTCCTTCCAGCCCAGAACAGTTTCAGCAATCTTGGGGGCTGATTTCACTTTCAGCACGATGTCTGCCTTCCCCCATTTCCTCTTCAAATTCATTCATTCGTTCTTCATTCCTTCTTCGCTTTGGTCATTCAGGCTTGCTCCTTGCAGCGACTACGTATCCCTGTGTGTTGTCTGCCTGCTCTGAGCCAAACACTGCACTGGGCTCCCATTCTGTTCCTCCATACCCCGCGCTCTAGCACCCTCTCCTCATAGCCTGTGCAAAGGTCCCTCGCTTTGTCCATTCCAGTCTTCTCTTCCCTGTGTCTCTAAACAACCTGATGGGAGGTCTGGGGTCTCTTCCCCTTGGTGATGGGTTGTGTAGAATACTGGAAGTACCCCTTGGCTCACACAGATCTCAGTTTGAATCCTGGCTCTGACTCTGCCCTCACCACCTAACATGTGTCATCTTGGGTGGGTTAAGGTCTGTTAGCCTCAGTTTCCCCATTTGCAATTAAAAAAAGAGAAGAAGAAATCCCCATCCGAGGGCTAGAGTTCAGTCGGGATATCACCTGTGAAGTACTTGGCACAGAGTTATTACTCATAAGTATGAGCTGTTCCCTCTTTGGTGCCTCGGTGGCTCTGGGCAAGTGTGAGGGATTGCTGCACAGAAACCTCCATTCTACTGAACGTCTCCCCAGAAGGGCCACCTTGGTACTCCAACCCAAGTCCTTGTACTTGCGATGTTTGGCTATTTTTTCCTTCTTTTTTCAAATGGAAAGTTTTCAAACCTGCACCACCGAAGACAGAACTGTGTAATGAGCTCTGTGCACTGGCCACCAGGTTCAACCATGAACAGCTATGTCCAGACTCAGGTCACCTACCCGCCACTCCTTGTGTGTGTGTGTGTGTGTGTGTGTGTGTGTGTGTGTGTGTAATACTTAAAGCAACTTCAAGCCACCCTATCATTTCACTTTAACACTCCAGCATGTATAATAGATAAAGATGTTCAAATCAAAATCACAGTAAGATACCATCTCACACTGGTCAGAATGGCTTAAATGAACCACTCAGGAAACAGCAAGTGTTGGCGAGGATCCAGAGAAAGGGGAGACCTCTTGAACTGTTGGTGGGAATGCAAACGGGTGCAGCCACTCTGGAGAACAGTATGGAGGTTCCACAAAAAGCTTAAAATACTTACTCTACGACCCAGCAATCACACTACTAGGTATTTATACAAAGGATACAAACATAGCGATTTGAAGGGGCACATGCAACCCAGTATTTATAGCAGCAATGTCCACAAAAGCCGAACTACGGAAAGAGCCCAAATGTCCATCGACAGAGGAACGGATAAAGAAGATATGGTGTAGATACACAATGGAATAGTACTCAGCCTTCAGAAAGAATGAAATCTTGCCATTTGCGATGACGTGGATGGAACGAGAGGGTACAGTGTTAAGTGAAGTAAGTCAGTCAGAGAAAGATAAATACCATATGATATCACTCATATGTGGCATTTAAGAAAAAGCAGATGATCATAGGGGAAGGGAAGGAAAAACAAAGATGAAATCAGAGAGGGAGACAAACCATAAGAGACTCTTAACTCTAGGGGACAAACTAGGGTTTGTTGCTGGAGGGGAGGGAGTGTGTGGGGGGGTGATGGGCATTAAGGAGGTCACATGATGTAATGGGCACTGGGTGTTACAGGCAACTGATGAACCACTGAACTCCACCCCTGAAACTAAAAATCCAGTATATGTTAACTAAATTGAATTTAATAAGGAATTAAAAAAAAACAACAGAAAAAGATGTTCAAGAACATAACAATATTTTATCACACCCAACAAAACTAAGAATTATTCATGAATATAATTTAATACCTAGCCCACATTTATTTTTTCCCAATTTTCTCAAAAAATGTCTTTTTACTCTTGATTTGACTGGGTGTCAGGATTCCCCAAAGGTTCATATTACATTCCATTGTAAGATCTCTTAGGTGTTTTTACACCAACCTGCTTTGACATGTTCTGTTTTCAGTGGTAATGGTAGAAAAATGAGGAAGTCCTCATTTCCAGAAACTCTCCCCAACTCACTTCCCAGAACCCTTTCCAAATAACACAAAACAAGCATCTCCTTTTTGGGGTGTTTTAAAGAGTCCCCCCCTCACTTTATAGGGTTTTGAAATGAATGAGCTTCTCTAACAACCTTTAAATCCCAACAGTCATCCAAGAGAAGAAGAAGAAAGAAGAAAGAAGAAGAAGGGAGGCAGGACTTGGTTTAGTTCTTGGTTTAGGGGGAAAAAAATCCTGGGGAACTTTGTTCTTTTCAGAAAGACTTTTTTATGCCCTCCCACCTGCTTTTCAAAATCCACCAACCACAGAATTTACTCCATCCCCCTTTTTCTCTCTCTCCCTTACACACTCCCTCTCTCTTTTTAGCAGCAACATACAAGCCGGCCATATTAGAGAGATGGAAATAAAGCTTCCTTAATGTTGTATGTGTCTTTGAAGTACCTCTGTGCATTTTTTTTTTAGCATCTAACCATTCCTCCCTTGTAGCCCTCGGCCCCTCAAATCACCCTCTCCCTTACCCCACCCGACTAACATCTCAGTCTCTGAAAATGCACAGAGATGCCTGGCTACCTCGCCCTGCCTTCAGTCTCACGGGGCTCAGTCTCTTTTTCTCTTTGGGTAAGTTAGACTGCACATCTGCATGCTCCTGAGGGTCCAGAAGTGTAGCCACAGCTGGAAAGAGGATGGGGGCCGGGGGCAGGAAAGGAGACATTGCTGGAGCTTCCCTTCATGTCCTTGGGAAGGGAGGTACCGGAGATTGGGGGAAGACATTGTTGGGTCTGCATAACGCTGGGACGAGCTGGTCACAGAAATGTTGGGTCGGGGATCTGAGTGTTCCTCAGGGGTGACAGTTATCACGGGAAGTGATTTTTCTTTGGGTCCCCCTGAAATGGACTTACGTGGGGGTTGGGGAGGAGGATAGGTCGATCTGCAAAGTCTCTTCGTGGATTTTTTCTAAGCTGCTGCAAATATGGGTCTTCATGCTCTCTTAAGGGGCTTCTCTTGTGGACCATGATCTTTGGAATCTGGTGGATTTAGGATATTAGGAAAGAATGTTTGGGGGAGTGGGAGGTAGAAAGTTGAGTCTGGGTCTTGTTTCCTGGAAATCTGTACCATTGATTTGTGGAAATGTGTCTGGGAGCAGGGCGGGGTGGGGGGGGGGAAATCAGGCTTGAAGTATGGTCTCTGCATTGGGGAGAGACTTGCTGAAGCAAGCGCTGATGGAGGCCTCTGGCGTGGGCCAGATGGAGTGGAGGAGGGAGTCAGGTGAAAGGATCAGGAAAAAAAGAAAAAAAAAAAAAAAAGGAACTCTTTGGCTGAGTGTGGCTATGGCCCTTTAAGACCAGCCCAGCCTTGCAGAGGGCCTTGTCAAGTGATCCGAATGTTAATTTCTAATTTCACATTGGACCACTCAGGACTTCCTGGTGAGTAGGTGGGCTAGAGAGTTATTTGCAAGCCTGCTTTATAGGTAGTTTCCTTCTTGCTCCTAAACTTACTCATTGCTGATGTAGTAGTTGGTCAAGCCCAGGGATTGTCAGTGGGGGTTAGTCCCCGTTAGTATCCTCCCTCCTCCTTCCCTCCTTCTCCTTGTCTTTCTCTGGGTGCTGGGTTGGATATTGGGCAGGAGTGCTAGACAGAGCCGACACAGAGCCCCTGGCAGCTTGCGTCATAAGGCCTATTAGCTTTGCCGAGTTACAGGACATATTAACAACAGAGCAGGAATGTTATGGAAGCCTGGGCCATACAAAGACTGGGCCATACAAAGACGGTGAGCCTTGGAATCAGTTCCTGGTTTAAAATCACCTTTACTTCATGACCATAGACAAGTGACTTGACCCTTCTGAGCTTTGGTTCTTTCGTGGGTAAACTGGAGAATGCCTGGGTTTTGTGTAAAGCTGCGGCATACAGCAGGTGCTCAATAATAGTTGGGCTTTTCTCACGCCCAGGGGCCGTATGGCTTATTTAGTCCTCAGGATAATCAGTAATCGAATGAGGTAGGTGCTGTCATGATCCTTCTATTATGGATGAGGAAACAGGCACAAAGAAATGAAGTAAGTTACTTAAATTAAGTAACTGAGAGTCACTCGACTAGTTTAAGGTGAGCTGAGATTTGAACCGGTTTGTCTGACTTCTAGTACCTAGCTGTTGAACTCTACTGCCCCCAATGTTCCTGAAATGGTACTGCTATATTAACAATAATGGATCAAAGAATCTGAAGGCAGGCAAAGAGGCGGGGAGTTGGGTGATGACCTGGGTGTAAGGAGCCAGGGATGGAGGACAGGTGACTTCCTTGGCACTAAGGGAGAGCTTCCTGTGGAAGGGCGACAGTCTTATGAGAGCCTGATCTAAGTGAAAAAAGGAAGGGGGCTCTATGACTGTGACCAGGGAATGTTTTCTGGGAGGACGGGGTCTAGAGTGAAGAGGTCAGGGAATGGGGCTTGTAAGGTGGTGGTGGGAGGAAGCTAGAGCCTCTGCAACCTGGGTGGTAGATCTTGAACTTGAACTTGACTGATGCTATGATGAGGTAGGCCCTGGCACTCCAAGTCTAAGGGCTCAGGTGGACAGTGGAATTTTGGTGATTGTAATGGCGTCAGTCTCCAAGGTGAAGGGACAAATGACAAAGGGGGGACCACATCAGGGGAAGGGTTTGTGAGAATAACTGTAGAGCGGGTAAATCATAGAGGATAACCAGCTGGGCAATCTGCCATACACACAGCAGAGGCATGTGAGACTAGTTTTTAGCTAGAAACAGTCCGAATGACTGGACTTGCCAGAGTTTTTCTTAAGACCATCGGCTCTGCAGTCACCAGCCTTGTTACCAAGTCTGAGTTAAGTTAGGCGAGGGTTAGAAAGTGGAGTCCGGTCCTCACTCAGGCCCACTGCCTGCATTTGCAGGGCTCTGGACACGGAGGGGAAATACCTTTCTTTCCTTCCACAGACATTTATGGCATGCCCATCTGGCATCACATGCTGTTCTGGGCCCAGGGACACCAAAATGAGTAGAAATCAGTTCCCCAGAGCCTCTCAAGGGACACAGACACAGGCACACGAACAGATAATGACAGCACAACATCACAGGGTGTCCTAATGATAAATCGTAATGATGCTGATCATGACAGCAGCGAGCCTTCGTTGAGGGCTATGTACCGGGCATCGCTGGGAGCCTCATACATTTGCAAGTCATGTAATCCTCACAACTGCCCTAGGAGTCGCATTCTATTATTGTCTCCCATTTTACAGATGAGGAAACTGAGGTCTGGATGGTTAACTCTCTTGCCTAAGATCTTACCGCTTGGCCACAATGCCATTCTGCCTTCCAGTCACCTGGAAGTGATAGGAACAGGGCTAGGGAGAGGGCCCAGGTGCTAGGCAAACTATCCTTGGGGCACGCCTCATGAGCTGTGACCTGCAGCATAGGGAAGAGGGCCCCAAGTCGAGAAGGGTGAATGAGATTCCCGGCCTGAAGCATAAACGTATGCAGAGGCATGAGGGGTGAAAGAAGGTGGGTTTGTCAGGAAAAGTAAGGAGTCGGAGATCACCGGTGTGGAGGAAGCATGGATGGTTGGGAGCTGGCAGGAGAGGAGGCCAAGACTTAGGTTGGTCCCAGATGGCAAAGGGTTGGAAGCTGTGCCCAGGAGCCTGGACTTGATCCTGAAAGCAACAGGGAGCCAGTGGAGGGGTGGTGAGGACATGCTGCCAGGGGTAGACTTGGCTTGGAGATGGAGATCCTGCTGTGGGGGAGGGTCTGAAAGCAGGAGGCAGGGTCTGTGTGTCACACTCCTCTGGGAGGCAGGGGGCTGCCTCAGAAGGTTGGGGAGGACCATTCCTCTGCTTATTCTCTTTTAATTAAGAAGAAAATAAACCTACCTCATTGGTTGCTGTAGGGTTGGAAAGAGGAGTGGAGAGAATTCACTTTTGTCTTTGCAGGAGATAGAGCTTGGCAGGAGACGAGCAAATCTGTGTGATCTCTGAAAGATGGGCCAGTTAGAACAGTGGATAGCATGGGGCCTGGGGTTCCCAAATGTGGCCCCCCAAGAAAGGGGGGGGAGGCCTGGGTGCCAGTGATGCTTTGGAGCTAAGACCAGAAGCCACATCCTTACTATACCCCCCATTGATCCCCATTTCCTTTCTATCAGTTGGAAATCAGGAGACCCAGACCTGGTCCCAAATGGGACAACCAGGACTGAGCTTCCTTTCATGGATGTTCCTTTAAACAGTACCATTCCCCTCCAGAGCTGGGGGCTGGCAGTTTGGGCCTGGATCTGCTGTGGAGACAGTGCGGGGTGGCGGGGGGGTGGGGGAAACGGAGGCGGGGTTGTTCCCTGGCATGCCTTGGAGTATCACCAGGCCTCAACCCCTCACCCCTGTCTGGAGCCTTGCAGCCTGGGCCAAAATGGAACTTTGTCACTTATTAGCTGTGAACTTGGGCTATTCATGTAACTTCTTTGTGCTCAGTTGCAACATCTGGAAAACAGGGTGGTAACAGGGCTCTTGTAAGTATCAAATGAGGTCATATCTATGCAATGAGTAAGACAGCATCTGGCCTGCAGGAAGCACTCTGTTGTTGGGAAGTCCTTTCTATGGCCCTAGCTGCGGGCTTGGCTACTTTCTGGGAGCCGCAGAGTTTACTGGGGTTTTGCTCACAGCTCTGACCTTGTTGCATGGTGCTTTCTTCGTCTTTAATGGGGATTGGTGAGAGGTCTAAAACCTTGGTAGGGGACTCAGGCTGATGTGGGTGACTTAGAGTAGGAGTCAGGAAGCACGGTCTGGCCCCGGCTTGTCCGTGTCCTCTGTGTGTTTCCCTCAGTGCCTCACTTGCCTCACTGGGGAAGCGGTGGGTCTAGGTCCCCAATTCTGGAGATGCACCGCCTGGCTTCCTCTGTTGTGACAATCCCCGCGTCTCTCTGCGCTTGGGACTCCCTAGTTGTCTCTGACCACTAGAGGGCGCACGCGTCCCTCCCGGGGCCTCCCTCCGGGATCAGGCGGCTGGGCTGCCGGAAGAAAAGGGACTCCGCATTGCACCTTGGCTCCCTCTGCCCAGCCAGAAAGGACCTCCCCACAGCTCTGCCTTTCCACACGGCAGGGTGCTGGCTCCTTCTCAGTGGAGGGGGCTGCCTGTGGAATTCAAGTTCTCATCTGAGGGATGGGGGTTGACCTGGGAAAGAGGCCAGAGATAGGTCAGCCCTATTCACAGCACCTGCTTTCTGGGGTCACTCGGAGGCCCCTTTTGGGAAGGAGCCCTGGGAAGGTAGCAGCACTCGGAGGGGGTTAGAGAAGCGGGGGCCTTGCTCGGGTAAAAGGTGAGCTCAGGACAAGGCCCTGCCTGGTTGTCTCCCTGCAGATTTCTCTGCCTCTGCAGAGCGCGGGCGGCAGTGGCATTTTCTGCACACCTCCTCCTTGCCTGGCGCTGTGCTAGGTGCTTTCATAATGCTGATGAGAGCGGGGATCCGGGAAATGGGCTTTGTTCTTCTTGGCAGGCCCACTCAGCCTCTCCAGGTCACGCTCCCCTAGTGAGCGCAGCCCACACTCCCAGAAGCCAGGGCGCTGCAGGTGGGTCTGCACGCCTAATGCCTCTAGGGCCAGCAGGTCGGAGCCCCTCCTGTCCTTAAGTCCCATCAACTGAGCCCTGGCCACTCATCCCGGGGGAGGAGCTGAGCAGACTGACATCCCCATTTGCAGGCTGCACTGCGGCTTATTCCGGGGAGGGGCCCAGCTGCTGTGTGCTACACCGCGGTTTGGCAAGGTGAGACCTGCAGGCGATGCTTCCGGCCTGCAGTCGAGGGCCGGCCCGGGTGCCAGAGCTGGGGGAATTCCAAGCGGCTGCCCTCTGCCAGGACACTGTCCCAGAAGGCCTTCCGGTTTAGGGGGGCAGAACTTAAGGAGAATGCAGGGTAGCAGGAGCTGCCAGCCTGCGCATCACGCTTTTAGTATTTTATCTCTTTAAAATGATGATGGCAGGGGCACCTGGGTGGCTCAGTGGGTTGAGGCCTCTGCCTTCATTTCAGGTCGTGGTCCCAGGGTCCTGGGATCGAGCCCCGAGTCGGGCTCTCTGCTCGGTGGGGAGCCTACTTCCTCCTCTCTCTCTGCCTGCCTCTCTGCCTATTTGTGATCTCTGTCTGTCGAATGGATAAAATCTTTAAAAAAAAAAAAAAAAGATGATGGCAGCCCCAGGAGGCGGGTGTCATCAGTTGTGTTTTACGGAGCAGGGGACTGGGCCTTGGAAGGTGAAGGAGCTCGCCCACATCCTCCCAGCGATCGAAGGCAGAGCTGGAAGGGGCCCCATGTCTCGGTGGATCTCCTAGTCTACGCTCTTTCTGTAGCCATAGCTTCCTAGCCACGCCCTCTGCCCCTCCCCCCTCTGCACCCCTCCCGCTTCCCACCCCCAAGCCCCAGAGGGCTTCTTATCATACACACAGAAGAAAATCCGAATCCCCAAATTCTGGCCACCCAGAGCCCCTGGTGCGTCGCCCCTGCCTAACTCTGGGATCCTACCATTTGCCCCTTGATCCCTGCTCCTTGTGATTCAAACCCAAGAATCTCATTCCAGCCACTGGGACTGTGGTCTTGATGCTCCACTGCCTTGCACTTGATTTCTTCAGGATTTGAGATGGCTCACTTCCTCACTTTGTCAGGGGCTGCCTACACGTCAGCTCC
The DNA here is from genome assembly GCF_902655055.1 of Lutra lutra. NCBI lineage: Eukaryota > Metazoa > Chordata > Mammalia > Carnivora > Mustelidae > Lutra > Lutra lutra. The sequence goes on along the minus strand of NC_062287.1, from coordinate 14,366,672 downwards.
TCCGAGCAGTCCTCCCTGACTATGGGTAGGAAATAAGACCCCTTTGCTTTGCTTTAATTCTTACAGTAGCTGCCAGACATCACTACATAGTTACATTATAATTTTCTTCCTTGTTATGGTGTGTTCCCTTCCCTAGATGGCAAACTTCATGTGGCGGGGACTCTGCCACTATTGTTCACAGCAGTAAGTCCTGGGGCGTAGGCTAAGTGCAGGGGCGTGGGGAGTAGCTTGTAAATATGGGGTAAATGAGTGAATGTGTGGCTGATTCTGGACGTTACTGTTTATAAACAAAATGAATATTTTGGGATGAGGTTTTGATGATATTGGCAGAAAATCTTAGCATTAAGGTTGGGACTAGGGTGAGGCCAGTTAGGGACCTATGGTGTGCAGTTTAAAGAGGTGTTTGCCTGACCCTGAGGGTGGATAACCCCTTAAATTCTGTGTCCAGGGCTTTCTGCCCCATGGAGATCCCTGTGGCTTCAACTGGAAGGGCTTGGGCTCCCTCAGCTCACCCTAGCCTCTGCTCTGCTGAGGGTGTCCGAGGGGGCCGGGCAGCCCCAGCACCCAGCTCTTCTACACTAGGCCTGGTGCTCCTTATAGGATTGGACAGAAATCTGCTGTCCCCATCCTGTCACCCCTTCAGCCTATGTCAGCTCCTTGCTGGGACGTTTCCAGGTCTGACATCTCCAGAAGGAACTCCTGTCCTTGTAGACGCATCCGTTGGTCCCTTGGAATTGCGCCTCTTCTTCTGGGATGCCTCTTACCTCCCACTGCTTGGCTGCCATTTTTCCTGCTTGCCAGAAACCCGGGGAAGAGCAGGGGGCTGGGCTTTCCTGTGGCCCTCGTGCATAGAGAGCAAGGCCTTCTGAATCTTCACCCGTCCTGAAGGCTTTCTGCCATGTGGGAGACACTGCAGCTTCGGCTGGAGAGGCTTTGGATCAGCAGAGTTGAGAAGGGGGAAACTGAGGCCGGCACAGTGGAGTCCCTTGTCCATGGTCTTCCGCTAGCAGGTGGCAATAGTAGAGCTGGGGCAGGACAGCCAGATGAGGGGTTGCACATCTATGGTCCTGGGAAAGACTTGGGGCCATTCATCTGCCCTGGCTTAATAGGCGACTTCTCTCCCCCCCAAGCTTTGCTTTACTCCAAGGGCCACATCAGGTACCCTGGGGAGCTTTGCTCACCCCATGCCACTCCCTGACTCATTTCAGACCCAAGGGACCCAGCCCAAGGCCAAGGCTCTGTTCCTCTCCCCATCAGGTGCAGAAGGCTTGCCGCCTCCCTGGCCCCATGAGCCAGAATCCTCACCAGCTTGTCACTTTATCCACAGTGCCACCGGGGCGCACCATGGAGGTCACAGTACCTACCACACTCAACGTCCTCAATGGTTCTGATGCCCGTCTGCCCTGTACATTCAACTCCTGCTACACAGTGAACCATAAACAGTTCTCCCTGAACTGGACCTACCAGGAGTGTAGTAACTGCTCTGAAGAGATGGTGAGTCCCCGGAGGGGGGCGGCGGGGAGGAAGGGGGCAGGAGCTCCTGGGCATGAAGCCCACATTTCCCACCATCTGCCCCTTGCCATGGACCAGGACCCTGGGGATCCTGGTGGGCAGTCTGCTCCAGAGGGCTTCGGCAGAAGGTGTGTGGTCACACCTGGGTGGCCCTGGGAGGGCAGCAGAGACCTGGAGGTGGCCGCCTCTCTTCCAGGGAACCAGGTGCACGGTTGGGTGCGGGGGGAGACGCCCTCTCCTTGCAGCTGCTCGCTCACGCGGTTCCTCCTCCCCAGTTCCTCCAGTTCCGCATGAAGATCATCAACCTGAAGCTGGAGCGGTTCCGAGACCGCGTGGAGTTCTCGGGGAACCCCAGCAAGTATGATGTGTCGGTGACACTGAGAAACGTGCAGCTCGAGGATGCGGGCACCTACAACTGCTATATCATGAACCCGCCCGACCGCCACCGCGGCCACGGAAAGATCTACCTGCAGGTCCTCATGGAAGGTGAGTGGCAGGCAGAGCGGGCAGCCGGCTGCCCTGGGGTCCCCCGCCTGTCCCCCGCCCCACCCTCCAGCAGGGGGATCACCCCGCTCCTTGGGAGGGGCTGTGCCTTCCTGAGGTGGGAGCTCTGGCTTGTGCGGGGGGGGGGCATCCCTGTTACTTCCTCAGGTCTCTGAGGACTGGAACCAGGTCTTATCCTTATAATGACCTTGATCATGGTCATGATGCCACGGTCATTGGTTGGGCACGTGCTATCACGAGAAGTCAGCCACCTAAGGTCATGCAATGAGTGAATAACACAATTAGGACTCCAGTTTGGGTCTATTTGATCTCAAAGCCCATGCTCTTAAGTTCTGCATTTTACTGTCCTTCCCGGGGGCTTTGAGGTGCCCTGCGACTTTGGGGTGGATGCAGAGAGCTCAGGGGCCTGGGTTGATTGTGGCTTTTACTACAGTGCTTTCTGTGCCAAGCGTCCGGTCAGGACCACCTGATGTATGCTGCGGGGAGGAGGGGGCCGTGGAGGAGGCTCCCTTTCCCTGCCCCGGTGCTCAGGGGGGGTCTGTTTCTTTTCCTTTTCCAGAGCCCCCTGAGCGGGACTCCACAGTGGCCGTGATTGTGGGCGCCTCCGTGGGCGGCTTCCTGGCGGTGGTCATCTTGGTGCTGATGGTAGTAAAGTGTGTGAGGAGGAAAAAAGAGCAGAAACTGAGCACGGATGACCTGAAGACGGAGGAGGAGGGCAAGACAGACGGAGAGGGCAACGCGGACGATGGCCCCAAGTAACACGGCCCCGCAGCCCCTCCCTCGCGTGCTGTCTTCCTCCCACCCTCCACCCTGCACACTGTGCCGCCGCCTGCCCTCTCTTGGTGTGCTCCTCTTGACCCAGGGTCCCAGGGCCCACCTGGGGCCTCCCAAACCCCTCACTTCGTACCCCCTACCCTGCACCAAGAGTGACTCACCTCTCTTTCATTTGGGAAACCTGCCATGGCACGAGGGACGTGTGGGCCCTGGGGAGGGAGAAGTGGTCTCAAACTGCCTGTCCCTGAGAGGAGGCAGGAGGCCTGAGCGAGGGTCCCGGGGGGTGGGGGGGGTCATCGGCCCAGCCTGCCTTGTTTGTGGACTGGTCTGGTGGGCCCCAGGGAAGATCTGCGGATGGTTGAGGGGCTCTCCTGGGCTGCCTCAAGAAAGCCTGGGCCGTGGCGTGGCTCTGCTCTCCGAGCTGCTCCAGGCCAGGCAGCCCTGTCAGGCTGGGGGCTGCTAAGGGCTCCTGTCACTTGGGTGGGGGGGCATGTTGAAGGGATGACTGCATTTCCTGGGCACTGAGGGAAAGCCTTGGCCCAAGGACCTGTGCTCTTACCCCCCTCTCCTTCGACAGCTGTTACCACAGGAGCCTCAGGGGGGTTTCTGTTGGCTGCGAGTCTCTTGGGATTGGGGCGGGGGGAGCGTCACATGAAGACTCACGGAGCTGGGCTGGGGATGGGTTGTATCCTTACAGGTAGTGGTCATTTTTCACCATAGTGGACTACTAAGAGCAGAGAAATTTCAAAGTTGGCTAAGGTCTGAAGAGGTGGGGCCCCGTGGTAAAATGGAGTTGGTTACAGTCTGCCTTCTCCAGCGGGGTGATGGCCCTCAGTGTGGGTGTGGGGCTGGGGAGGGTGGACACGGCCATGGAGGAGTTGAGGTACAGACTGGGGCCTTCATTCGGGCCTTCTCTTCAAACTTTCTCCATGAGCCTCAGCAGGGTTTTTAGCTTTTCCTTTCCAGGGATGGGGAGGCCCTGAGGGAAACATCCTGCCGCCATGTTTCACCCTCCAGGCCCCAGGGCCCCCCTCTGTGGGGAGGCAAGTAGCATTTCTGGAAAGCCAACTTTCACTGCCATTTTACTCACATTAAGAGGGAATTATTTAAGCCTCAAGAGAGGGAGAGAGACAGAGAGAACCTACTGACGTGAACTCTACCTTGGAAGACCCTCAGAGATCCAGGCAGCAAGCCATTCCTTACGGGTGGGGAACCAGGTTCAGACTGGCAAGACTGAGGGTCCCGCCCTTCCCTCCTCTGGCTCCTCAGTCTCCAGTTTGAACCAACAGAGCCATAGTTTTCCCTGTGGCAAGGGCCTTTGCGGGCTGCTAGACAGGGAGGTGAGGTGAGGGCCCTGGGCTGTCCACTGCCTGATCCTCTCCCAGGGCAGATGGGAGATGGAAGGATGGAGCAGGCGGGCAGAGCTGCTGGCAAGGCCCCCCCCCCCAATCCCCATCCCAGACTGACCTTCTTCAGCATTTCCCCAGCCTATCCAGGAGCTCAGACCCTGCCCAGGCTCTGGGAGTCAGTGTCCAAGGCAGGAACCAGTCTGAGGAAAGGGGGTAGAGACAGGATGTGACAGTCTCAGGGAGCATTCTCTGCCTCTGCCAGGCAGGTGGCCAATTTGGGGAGAGAACAAGAGCGTACGGGAGGTTACGTTTAATTCACTTCAATTTGACATCATTTACTGAGCATCTCCTGTGTGCCGGGCACCGTGCCGGCCGCCGGGGGGACACACAAAGACATAACAGAGTTGGAAACCGTCAGGTCAGCACTGTGGGAACCAAGATTCTTCTTTTTTTTTTTTTTTTTTTTTTTGGTGCATCTAATTCCACCTCTGCAGCCACTGCTTCCAGGGCTGGAGTTGGAGAAGGAAGAGAGTCCTGAATCTGGACCCTGGGAAGGGAAGAAAGGAAGGAAAGGGGAAGGGAGAGGTGCACAGGGAACAAGGTGACAGGCCAGGCAGAGTGGGTGAAGAGTGGGGGACTGACAGCCTGGGTCACAGCTCCTGGGTCGGGGGAGTCCAGCTCCGTACCTAACTGCCAATCAACACACTGCCAATGGGAGTGGGCTAAGCCACCAGGATGCCTGGGACGGGCGGGCACAGCCCATTCTTGGAGCCAACCAGCTAAGAGGGGAGCGATGGGTGGTGGGCATCTCATACCAGCTGAGACCAAGGGCGGTTGGAACATACTTTCGCAGCCTGCAGATTTCACTTTCCAGCAACCTCTCAAGTGCTCTCCTCTCCCAGGATGAGTGGGGATCTGTGCTGATGCGGGGCACTTTTCTTTTTCCAGGAGGCGTAACATTTAGGGGAAGTTTTTGTGCGATTCCCTAGGTTTATTCTAAGAAGTCCTAACTCTCCATCAAGAAGCCCCAGACTTCTGGGTTCATTCCTTTCAATGCCCTGACCCAGTGGGGCCCCCCCGGCTGCCCACCCTCATGGGCGCTTTCTTTTGCAGCCTCTTAGAATCTCTTCTGGAGGTCTCCTAGGGCTGCCTCCCCCAGAGCCATGAGGTTGGGAACAAGATGGGGCTTCTTTGAGTAGAGGTGGGGAACTGGTGACATGTTCCCACAGCAGCCATTTCTCTACCCTGCTTTCTAGTTTCTGCCAGCAAGCTGCTCCTGTCCCTGCGGGGTGGGGTCCAACCCCACTTCCAGCTGCATGTTCCCATCACTGCACTCTGCTGGGTCCAGTCTGCTGGTTTCCTCCACTACCCCTGCCTCTCCTGTTGTCTTGGAGCTCCCTGTCTATCTCTTCCTCCTAATCAAAGGCCACTTGTAAAGAGATGGGCTGGTCAACCCCTGGGACTGAACTTCTAAGAACAAAGTACAATTTTTCAGGACTGAAATGCCTTGAGGTGCCTTGAAACTGGCTTTGAAAATGTCTACCTGCCCCTTAGCTATGGACTAATCACAGTTATTCCCAATCTATAGAAAGGAAAAGCTGATTGGATCCATATTTTCTCCCTGGAAGTCCCCTTGGGGAAGTCGGGCTGGTAAGTATTTACAAGGTCAGGTAAAGCAGATGGACAATGGGAAATACTGGCCAGGTCCCAGAAGATAGTCCCGGGCCATAAGGATGGCATGGTGTGGTTGGAATGAGTGATAAATCAAGAAATCTCCTTGCAATTTGTCTTAAGGACAGATAGCCTGTGCCTCTTGCTGATGTCTTCCTCTATTGAAGTTTGCTGATGCATTTGCACATAGGTATATAGGTATAGATATATTCTATATACAAATATAAAACATTGTGTTACATCCACCCCAAAAGTTATACTGGGTGAGGTGGGGGAAACCATCACTTCTCAATGTTTTGAGTTAATTCACCAAAGGCAAATTACGGAATGTTCTTACTGCTTTTTGTGCACTTGGAGGAGAAAACCCAACTACTTTTGCACTTTCTAGGTTTAACGTGCTGCAGGGTGGTTGGAGGGGTGGCGGGGAGAAGAACTCAGTGGTCCTCTGTGGCCCAGCTGCTGTGATGTGTCTGCTTCTTGGAGCAGACCGCGTTTCTTTTGCAGTTTGCCGTATTGCTTGGATCTTTGGCTGCAATAAACAGATCATCTCCCCTGAACATCCCTCGAGTGTGGCTTTTTTCGGGGGTGCAGAGCAGGGTAAGTTGGAGGCTTTGGAGGGATGCTGCCAGGGATCCCTGCTGCTCCTTTCCTGGTGATCCCGCTGATATGTCCCTGTCCTCAGCAAGGACACAGTCCTTCTACTCTGCTCAATTTGACAAATGGCTCATGTCTTTCCCCCTTTGCCTTCTCTCGGAATCCTGGGCACTCCCTCCACCTTGGAAGCACCCTGAAGACAGGGCGGCTGAACACCCACTTCTTGGGGGCCTCTTGGTTATTTCTGGGATGACGAGTCTTGGGCACAGTGACGCTGTTAAATGGATGTTGGCCATTTTTTCCATAGATGGATGGGTCATCCTTCCCCCGCAACCCCCACCAATTTCTAAGTCATGTGTCACTAGGCAGGCACTTCCTTTGCCTGCTCTGGACTTGGTGGGTGGCGGGGGCGATAGATGACAGCTGCTCAGAGTCTGCCCTCATGCCCGTTCACGAGTGAGGGTGGTAAGGGGGAAGAGTCAGGTTGTTCATGTCCCATCTGAGCACTGCTGGATGGGATTTTCGTGCTGCTGTGGAATTCCACTCTCAGGACTAAGGACGCCCTCCTGGTGGTGGCTGGGTGGGAGGACACTCCCAGTCCAGACATAGCCAGGCTTTTTCTTTCTTGCTTCCTGTTCTTAGTCTCTGCATTTTTTACCTACACGCACACATGCACGAACGTACACACACGTGCGCATGCGCACGAGAAAGATAAGAAAAGTTGAAACTTTCTGAATGGCAAGGAAATGCAGAAGTGGTTCATTCCTATTTTTCTTCTGGTTTCTCTGTCATTCTGTCTACTCCCTGGCGACCCAGAGACCCTTGCCAGTGGTTAGTGGCCAGGTGCATGGTAGAATATTCCCAGGGGACCCTGACATTGGTAGTTGTGACACCTGCAGGGGTTCTAGCCTCTACCTGAGAGAGAAGCCAGAGGGAGGGGCAGCATTAAACAGAGATGGCTGGTGTTGAACCAAATGAAAGATGCCTTGGTTTAAAAGGATATCTGTCCTCCAGAGCCCCTGAGTCCTTCCAAGGATGGGATGTCAGAGAGGCTCCTTCTGTACTTAACAAATAGGGAAACTGAGGCAGGGCAGGTGGACTGAGCAGCAGAAGGCACTGAGGATTCTGGCTGGCTCTTTCTGGGGTGGGGCCAGCATCTTCCTTATTCTAGGGCTTTTCTCCCAGAACACTTTGGAACTGGGCCTGGCTTCTGGGAGAGTTGGATTTGGCTCGGGCATCTCTCTTAAACTGATATTTTCTTTAGCTCAGCCTGCTTGGGGCCGGGGTGGGGGAGTTCTGATTACAGAATGAGGTCCCCGGTGGAGAAAGAGCTAGCTCCCATTCTGGTGCTCAGAACTGGTCACCAGCCTTCTGTATCCCCACTGAGATACAAGAGCCTCTCAATTCCCGCTGCTGAGCCCCTGCGGGGCTGGGCACCCCATCCGCCTGTCCACTGCCTGCTGTCTGAAAGACGAGTCTATATAGGGGCGGGAGGGGGTGTTTCAGAGTCCCTAGGAGAGGTCCCTTGGCCAAATGGAGTGGGATGGGAGGGAGATCTTTACAACATCAGAGACAGGAGGGATCTTGGGGAGCTGCTGGCCAAGCCTCCTGAGTATCTTGAAGGGGACGCTGAGGACCATAACAGGCAAGTGACTTGCTTACGGCCACGTGACGAGTCAAGGACAAGACAGGATCTCCTATTGGACTCTAGGTCAGCAGTTCTCCCCACAGTCCCCAGTCTGGGCACAGCTGGGCACAGCTGCACACACCAGCCCCGGATCCTGCCCACCCCTCTCCAGCTGGGCCTGGAGCTGAAGAGGTCCCATGTTTCTGCAAGGTGTATATGTAAAGCCAAGACCCAGAGAGCAGAAGTGTTTCTCCCAGAGCCCCAGCTGGCTAATGAAGAGCCTGCCCTGGAAACCAGTCTCTCCTCCCCAGGTAAGACCTTCCCCAGGCTGAGCTGATGCCCATCATGACAAGAAGACGCCTGTCTCCCAGCTCCAAGGCCCAGAGTCCCATTCCCACATTGCCTCATGTTGGTTTGTATACGGGCCCCTCTGGGGGCAGTATCTACAGACCTCCTGGTGAGATGAGTCTGGGCAGTGTCCAGGGGGCTGTGGGCTGGTCAGCTTGGATAGGAGTGTGAGCCCCCACTAGGTCTCTAGCCCTCCCCCTGGCATTTTGAGGGTCTATGTTGTCAGGGCACCACAGGGACTCTTCTCAGATGGGCCTGGTGGCCTTGTCCCCCTCCCCAGACCTCTCACCCCAAAGCCCACCAGGTTCTAGTCATTCCTGGCTGCCCACTGCCATGCTGGTGTCCAGGGCACCAGCTACCTTTCAGGACAAGCATCCAGTGGATGAGCTCTCCAGGGGGCTGGGGGAGGGAAGCCCCTCCAAGAACTATATCCTGCCATTGTGACCCAGGTTTGATCCTAAGACAGACTGTCCTCGCCTAGGAGCTCCTACCCCTGCAGGGTTGAGGAGGCCTCTGGCTACAAGAGTGAGAAAGACTGATAAAGGAGCTTTTCCTTTTCTCTGGCAAGAATGACCTTGAGGCTCCAGGAGGCGCCAGGGAATGTGGCAAATGGGCACTGGGCACTCAGCTTGGCCACTTGGGGTTCACGGGAGGGACTTGCCCTACAGCCCTGGCGAAGTCACCTCGATCCCAGCCACAGCTGGCTCTGCTTCTCAGCTGGGACAACTGCCCCATAAACAGGTGACACATGGACTAGGAGCCATTTGCCTCAACAGACTGAGAGCCCCTCTTGTGGGCAAATGGGCAGATGAAGAGGGCTTGTTCCACAGAGGGGATGTGAGTATCGCAGCTGTTGGCCAATACAATGGCTGGGTCTGTGGCCACAGGGATAGGGATTAGACTTGTCCCATTCTGCCCCAAGGCAGAACATTAGGGCAGGCGGGCAGAGACAGGTATTGATCCAATGTGAAGTCAGAGCTGTGCCAAGGGTTGAGTTTCTCTGAGGTAATGAGATCCCCATCCCGGAAGGTATTCAAGTGTGGCTTGAGGGTGTTGTTAAGAAGACTCATATATCAGGGCATACTTTTAGATGCCTTCTAAGGTCACTGACATGGCCCTCGGCAGCCCTCGTTTTAGGATTCAAGTGATAAAAGGGGGATTAACTCTTGCCTGCCTGAAGACAAATATGACCTAGACACGGACCAGCTCCCATCCCTCTGCCTTCTTACTCAGCCATGCTCTTCCCCAGCCTGCCTCTGTCCCCTTGTGCCCTTTACCCTGCTCATCTTTACCTGATTTATCCGTGGCGGGGAGAGGAGAGGTGGTGAGCGCCTACTCACATGAGAAATAGACTGTGAGAGGCTGGAAATTTGGAACTTCTCTCCAAAGATCAGGTCAAGTGTAAATTGTGTCCTTGGCTCTTTGGTCAGAGCAGACCTTTCCCTGTCCTTCCAGCCCGGACTGTAGAAGAAGGTGCTAGCTTTCACAGCTTCCTCCTCGGTGGGCCCTTCTAGCTTCACCAAAGTCTCCAGCCCCTCCATCCCCGTGGCTTGCTCACGCCTGAGCTGGGGTGCACTGCTGCAGTGAATGGCTGTGGGGTCAGGTTCAAGTCCAGCTGAGGGGGTCGGGGTGAGGTGTGGGGAGGGGAAAGGGAAGGGGCAGATGAGTGAGAGCTGGCTAGATTAGCAGGGATAATCACCATTGGCTGAGTACTCTTTGGGTGCCTGGCCCCGGAACTAAGCATTCTCTGGATGTCAGCTGATGGAATTTTCAGGGCAACTCCCCAAATATGCATTCTTTTCTCACTCTTACAGATGGGGAGGCCAGAGCTCTGCTATATTAAGTTCGTCTACACACAAAGTGACATGGCCATGGCTAGAAAGGGGCAGAGGACTCAACCCGGGGCAGGGTGATGCAAAAGGCACTGCATCACACAGCGAGAAAGGAAAGAAAGGGGCAGAGGAATGACCTCTCACAGCCCAAAGACCTAGGAGTGAGTGGGGGAAGGGTGGCTTGGCACCAACCTCAGAATGACCTCACCTCAGAAGGACCAGGTGAGGGCAAAAGGGTTTGGGAGCAGAGGCAAAGCCTCCTCAATGGGCCCCTAACAGCCCACCCCCTCCATGCCTGGCCCTTGACCCCACACAGAGCTCTGGTCTCTGCTGGCCGCCTTCTCCTCTCTTGGCTCCTAAAAACCTATAAAACCACTTCTTGGCTCTGGGCAGTTGTCCCCTGGTCCTAACCCTCCTCTAGGGCCTGTGCCACACTCCAACTTCTCCAAGTTACCCTTCACTCCAGGGTGCCGTCTCTCCATCTCCCCCACCTTCGCCCCCTGTCTTGTCTCCCCTTCCCCCCACATCCTCTCCTCCCCTCCCTTTGCAAGACCTCCCACTCCTGCACTACAGTGTTCTGGAGCAGACGGGATCAGAATATTCAGGGGGTTGGGCCTGGCACTCCCCTCCACACTGTCTTGCACTTCTGTTTTGGTCAGGCTGTCTCAGCGTCCCCGTTCAGGGCAGAACCAGGTCTAAGGTCCAGGAGGACATCTCGCCATCCAGCTGACATGGCAGTCCCATGGCTGCAGTGAATGTCGAACCTTCCCAATGCCTCCAGCCCCCAGCCCTTCTGAGCCCCCGCACTCACTGGACAGGATGGCAAGGGAAGCAGGAAGTCAACACAGCTCTGGGGCGCTGGCTGGGGTAGCTGAGACCCTGCCCTGGGGCTTCACGCCCCACCCCCCCATGTGGCTCAGAATCAAGAGATTCCCAGGACTCACCCCATCTCTGTGCTGCGGCAGGGAAGCCAACGTCTGCTCCTAGAAGTGGGCACACGCCCCTCTCCAGCTTGGGACTGTCCGGTGAGCACCTCCTTGGTCAGGACGGTTCAGCTCCCGCCTCCCTTTGCCCTCCTCCACCCAATGAGCTCATCTGTCTGGGGCTCCCCACCCCCTTTGCCCGAAGGGATGTTTGGATAGAACCTGGAAGAAAACAGAAGAGGAGGATGGGTGTGATGGAGGAGGTGGCTGCCTACCTGCCGGTGCCCAAGGCCCTTAGAAAGTGGAGGGTTTGTGAAGAGCTTATCTTTACTCCAACTCCACCATGCGAGATGGGCTGGGGAGCCCTGGCTAGGTGGCCAGTACTGGTCCGCGTCTCGGACTGCTAGACCACGTGCCTGCGGGGCTGGTTTGGTGCATGCTGTCTTGTTAACCCCCTCGGCACCGCCAAACTTCAGTGGATGCCCAGACCTTAGCTGGGGGCGGGCGCGGGCACTCCGAGCTGGAGGGAGGGAGTGGTGAGGAGGGACGTTGGGGGGATAGATGCAGGTGAACTAGGAAGGAGGCTCGTAAAAGTCTGTCCAGGTCGCAGCCACCCGAGCCCAACCTGAGAGGCAGAAGTGTTTGACGGCATTTAACTTTAAATTAATGCAGGCATGCAGGCAGAGAATCTCGCCCGCATTTCCATGGTCCTGAGGCTGGGGCTCTGTTTATAGCCAGAGGGAGGGCAGCTGAGGGAAGGTAGTGGTAGCAGATCCTGGTGTAGATCAGAGGCTGGTGGAGAGGAGCTGTGGGGTGAGGTGTGCGGGGGGCTCCCCGCAGAACCCCGTGTTCCCTGCCTTTTCCTGCTGAGTTTGTGCCACTGCCAGTGAGCTGTTACCTGCAAGGCCTGGACAGGGACAGGCACAGGCACAGGGACAGGAGCTGTGCGGGGGGGGGGGGGGGGGGGGGGGTGAGGGGGGGGGTGGGTGCTTGTGGGGGAGGAGGGGGAGGAGGGGTAGAGGGGTGGCGGGCTAGGGCCTGCGGGAGCCAGAGGCGGGAGGCTCCCTGCCAGGCTCCTGTTACTTAGGAGGAACTCCTCTTTAAATAGCTCCGGAGATCTCTGGAGGTCGTAGGAGCAATCCCTCACCCTCCCCGCTGCCTGGGGTCTTGGTGGCCGCCTTTTTGAGAACTGATAGGGCATGGAGCCTTCTGTCTACCTGCTTTGGTAGAAGGTGGGACAGCCCAAGGCAGGCAGGCGTGAGTGCCTTCCCTTGGGAGAGCTTTTCCAGGTCAGTCGCCCGGACCTTGAGCTCTGCCCCCAGGGGCTCCCCCTCTCCCCAGCTACACCCCGACCCTCCACGCACTTTCCCTCCTGGCTCCAGTCCAGCTGCCTGGAGGGCAGGAATGACAGGTTGCCTGCCCTCAGAGAGGACTATTGGACTGTTTCAAAGAATATATGTGGCCCCCCCTTTCTCTTCCCCTTCAATCTGGACCCTATCTCCCCACCCCCTCTCCCTCCACCCAGATGACAGCTCCCTGACAGCTTCTTGGCAAGGGGCCTCCTCCCCATCCGCATCCCTGAAAACTCGTTCTTCCCCATATTTCTGAGCCAGGCTGCCCAAGACGTGAGTGTGCATTCCCTGTCACCAAGGAGCAAGCCTGTCAGGGTGCCACTGTGTCCCAGACACCATCCCCGCCCTCAGGGGACTTCCAGCGAAGGAGGGGAAAGAACAAAAGTGCCAGGTGCTGCAGTGCATAGTCACACCCCCACCCGGAGACAGGAGGTCTTGAGCTGGGCAGAGGGGGCTAAATCAGGGAGGTTCCTCAAAGAGATGGTTCTCGAAGGGTCGGAGAGGAGGAGCTCTGACCTTCTGTCACCCTGTCCTCGAACACCCTCAGGAGAGTCCTCCAAGCTGGATCAGTGGGCTAGGGTTTTGAGAATTTTTGAGGCAAGTGATCTAAAAATGTGGAAATCTTCTAGCCACTAATGCATTCCTCAAGCACTTTTTCTGTCCGGGGTGTGGAACCCTCCTGATGTTCTTTAGAGGAAAGCCGAGGGTGGAGGGAGGGAATCACATAGTGGGGGAGGTTCTAATCCTGGCTTTGAGAAACACATTGTCTGTGACCTTGGGCTATGCATTCTACCTCTCTGGGCCCAGTTCTTCAGCTGTGAAATGGCGTGTATCTCCTGAGGATCCTTCAGACTCTCAGCAGGACTCTCAGCAGGGTCGTAGGGAGGCACTGGGGAGGGTGGAGGGCACTGGGGAAACGGCCCCTTTTCCTGCGGCCAGGATCTAAAGATAGCCAGAGAGCTCTGTCCTTTCCCCTCCCCTTCTCTGGGCAAGGGTCACTTGCCTTCCCTTTGGCTCACCTCCTCTCTCACCTCAGCCTGTTCTGAGAAACTTGAGCTCTGCTGTAAAAATAAAGCGGGCAAGCCCGGATGCCTGGACCTGTGGATCTAGTGTCCAGGACCTCCTGGGGGAAGGAGAGGGCGGGACTGGAGATGGGAAGAGACTAAGCATTTTGGGGGGGGGCACAGACCTCTTTGAGAATAACAAGAACTAAAATGGACCGCATGTTTACCCTCTGTCTACCACTCTGCTAAACATTTTTTTTTTTTTAATTTGATAGACAGAGATCACAAGTAGTCAGAGAGGCAGGCAGGAGGGAGAGGAGGAAGCAGGTTCCCTGCTAAGCGGAGAGCCCGATACTGGGCTTGAACCCAGGACGCTGGGATCATGACCTGAGCCGAAGGCAGAGGCTCTAACCCACTGAGCCACTCAGGCGCCCCTCTGCTAAACATTTTTATATGCAATGATATCCAAAAGGCCTTCTCTGGTCCACTCTCATGGGTGCCTGAGAACATTTTACCCGATGTCAAGTTCTAGACACGCCCCAGCCCCCTGCAAACAGCTGTACCTTGCCCACCACCTGGGTGCACCGTCAGGCAGGGTTGGCTCCTGGGAGAAGGGGCCTGGGGAAGAGGCTGGCTCAGGGTTGAGTCATCGGAGCAGGGAATTCCAGAGGCCCGGATCTTCAGAGCCTGGTCTAGAAGAGGGAGGTGCATGGACCACCCTCCCTTACTGCCCCATGGGACCCCTTTGCCCAGGGGGGGAGATGATAGCCAGAGGAGGGCCAGAGCAAGGCCCTGGGGGCTCAGGAGTCCAGGGCCCCTGAGGCCCCTCCCTGTCGTCCAGCCTAAGTGTGGCATTGTTCTTAACAATCTCAGGAGGTAAATATCATTCCCTTCACCAGAGTACAGATGAGGCTTCTGCAGAAGATTGCATAACTTGCTCAAGGTCGGACGGCAGTAGACGCTGGAGCTGGGATTTGACTCCCCAGAGCCTAACCCCAGAGCTCCTGCAATACTGTCACAGCTCACGGAGGAAAGGCAGCAGGCCTCTCTTCTGGAAAAACAGGCATTCAGCATTTCTCAGCCAACCTGGGGGTGGGGGGGTCCACGATCTCCTTGAAGCCCACTAGGGGCCCCAGCTTAAGAAGTTGGGGTGCTGGTGAGGCAACGGTGGGGCTGCGGCAGGGGTCAGGGCGTGGAGTGGGAGCAGGTTTTCGAGTTTGAATCAGCCTCCAGATGTACGAGGAGTGGAGGACCAGGGAAGGAGATGGGATCTGTGACTGATAGAGGGGTCTGGATGGTTGGCAAGGGACTGCTGAAGAGGACAGCGAGGATAGCAGACACTGGCTACCACACCACCCTAAATAGCATTTCTCACTCTTCCCTCAGAGGTTAGATAAGGCTTGCTGGGTAGAGGTCTCCCTGCATCCCTGCTACCTGGCTGTAACCGCAAGCAGGGAGGCCTGCCCGGGGCTCCTTCACCCCCAGACCCCAAAAGGGAGGCCCAGGGAACCTCCTGGAGGAGGGGGCAAAGGCAGAGTCTGAAGGGACAGCTTAGGTGGGAGAAATGAGAAGTAGGGGTGTGGCGGGAGGGTGTAGCTGGACGCAGATAGGGAGCGTTTGGCCTGGTTGCCTAGCTGGGAGCATCACGATTTCTCAGGAGTCCACGAAGAAATGGGAGAGGTTGGTGGGCGGTGGGCGGGGGCAGTTTGCAACTGGAAGCTTAGTTCCCAGAGCCCCAAGCCGCGGGGGCGAAGGCGGAGGGCTGCAGGCGCTGGGGTCCGCAGTGGGCCAGCCCACACCTGCTCACCCGCTGCGGCGGGGCGACCCGCGGACGTTCCATTGGTTCCTCTGCGGCCCCGGGAGAGGGAGTCGCTACCCTACTCGTGGTCCCCAAAGCAGAACCAGCACATCCTTCCAACACCAAGAGCTCCCTCTCTACTCCCCCCAAAACTATCCTAATTGGCAGCTCAGCGCCGGGGACGATGCGGGCGGCTGCGGGTGGCTCTGCAGTGCCAAGCCGCAGCCGCCCAGCCCGAGATGGAGAAGGGAGTGGGGTGCCCGGCCTGCTCCCGGGTCTCCCGGGTGGCGAGGCAGGGCGCGCCGGGCTGGGTGCGCATCGGGCGGGGGCGCCCCGGGCTCCGCGGCGGCCACCGCCCCTCCTGCGGCTGGAGCGCTTCCAGAGCAGAGGCGCAGCGCCGCTCTCCTCTGCGCCCGCTCAGCGGTCCTCGAGCTCGTCGCCGTCCTCCTCCCCTTGCTCCTCCTTCTCCTGCCGCTGCCCTCAGCAGCAGCTCCGGGAGCCGGCTCCTCCTCTCCCTCCCTCCCCCAGCTCTTGCGCTCTCTCCGCTAACTTTCCCGAGCCCGGGCGGGCGGCGCAGAGCTGCGGGCGGCTTCGCGGCCCACTGCAGACCGCGGGCTGCGAGCGGCTGTGCCCTGTACCTCGTCCCCGCGCCCCCGGCGCGCTCCGGAGACCACACGAAGATGCCCGGGGCCGGGGACAGAGGCGCAGCCCGGGCGAGATGGCTGGGCACTGGGCTTTTGGGTAAGGCAGCCCCGGCTTGATCCCTTCTCCTCTTTCTCCACCTTCTTCTCCCCGGGGAGGAGACACTTGGAAGAGAAGTGCCTCGGACCCGGGTGGGCTTTGGAGCGTGGCGTGGTACGGAATAAGCCCCGCTGCCACCAGTTTCTTGCCGGCCGCCCTGCTCGGACGGCTGTGCCCCCTGGGGACCGTGCGCGTCCCCCGCCCCAGCGGCCAGCCCCATGATTAGTTCTTTGCTGTCTCTGGTGCCTTCAGCTCCAGGCTTCTGGAGCTGCCTCTCGGGGCTGCAGCACGGGTCTCCCGGGTTCCGAGGTTTAGGAGTGCTAGGCGAGGGTGTCTGTGCCCTGGGTTGGGGGTGAGGGGCTGCACGTGTGATTGTTGGGGTGGTGCTTTCTACCCCTGCCCAGAGCTGTTTGCAACTTGGATGCTTGTTGCCCAGGCGTCAGGCATGCACCAATTGGAGGGGGTGGAGAGGGGAACGCGGGGGCGGAGGGGGGCTCCCCTTCCTCCTGGCCCTTTTTCTCTTTGTCTCCTCTGCCCTCTATCTCCTTCAGTGTCCACTGTCTTCCCTGAGGCTCCACACCAAGAACTGGAGAGGGTTGGAGGGACTTGGAGGATCATTCAAGCCCCCTTGCAGGAAGGATCTTGTCTCTCTTTTTAGGAAGGGATCCCACAGGGAGAACCTGTTTAATCTGCTCTCAGCTCTTGGTTTTGGGGGTGAATGTGAAAACTGAGGAGCTAGAGCCAGAGGCCACAGAAGGAACAGAGTCTTAATATCTATTAATATGGACATGATGGTTTCGAGTGGCAAACTCCAAGAGATTAGAGAATGAGGTTGGTCCAGAATATAATCTCCTCGTAAAACCATAGCTGGATTTTGACGTAAACTGACTCCATCTCTGGCACCTGGACCTCTTCCTGTTTATACTTGTCAGATTTGGCTTTTGGCAGCTCCCCTCCTTGGACTGGGCACATGATGTAGGCATTTGTGCTGAAAACAGGGAGACCCAGCTTTTAAAGGCAGTCGTTGCTGTTTCCGCAAATGTAAATAAACCGTCTGCAGACCTGCATGTTGGCACATGGTCCTGGAGGAAGAGAGAGTATTTCTCTCACTCACGAGCCACTGATTTCATTGCATGCCCCCAGCTAGAGAGAAGATGCTGGTGTTTTCTCCTGCCCCTTTGGCATAGATGTGTGCTGGTTTCACCGTGACCCTAATGAGGTTGGTCTCCATGAGGTCTAAGGCGTCTCTTCCCAAGGGTGGGCACCGTGCTGCTACACACCCCACTCCCCCCATCCCATTTCTGATCAGCTCCCGTTCTCACGGTGACCACGGCTGGGTAAGGGGGTCACTGGGGACTTCACATGCATGTGGTTGTTAATCCAGCCCACTTATCAACACCTCTGGCTTCCCTTCCGCCTACCGCCCAGCTGGGTGGTGGGATGCCAGTGCCTGGGCCATTAGAATATTCATAGAACCACAGTGGGAAACCACACCACACTACACACTGGGGGAGGACTGTGGGCAGAGTCTCAGTACTTTTCTCCAGGGGGAAGTCCCCACTTCTTCCAAGGACTGTTCCGCTAGGTAAACTAGGTAGGAGCAGGAGCTTATTGGAGCAGGTTTGGGTGAGGCCCTGAGCTACCCTCTGGGAGCCCAGGAGAAAGCAGAGTGATTTTCAGGTGGGAGACTTACAGGCCCTAGAACTGGTCCTGCCTACTGCTCCCTGCCCCTCTGGTTTGCAGAGCGAATACCACCAGGGGCCCACTTTGAACCTCATCCAGGCGGCCACTGCTGAGCCCAGCCAGGGGGCAATTGCTTTGAGCTTGGGACCCAGACACCGTCCTTGCCCTCAGTCTGGCCCGGGGAGAGCAGAGGCGACTGGACAGTTCACTGCAGGAAGTGTGGAAACCATATCACAGAGCTCCTCAAAGGATGAGGAAACCAGGGTCCAGAGGAGGAAGGTGGCTCGCCCAACAGGGCCAACTGATGGTCACGTGGGCCAGAATCTAGGTCTCTTGGGCTCTGTCAGCCCGACTTGCCTCCTAGTTGACCAAAGTTGGCTGAGAGGGAAGGTCAGCAGGACTGTGCAGATGAGCCGAGGGAAGGGGGAGGCATGCAGGGATGGAGGCCTGGGGGCCCAGATGACTGTGGAGACTGGGCACAGAGCATTAGCCTCCCAGGAGTCCTTCACCCCTCCCCCCCCCAGACCCCTGGCCTCATGTCAAGCTCAGTCTCACAGACTGATCCTACAGATTTCTCCTAACCTCACAAGTCGTCCTTCTCTGCAGTGGAGGAAGAGTTTCCCAGGCTGCATCGTTGCAGCTGGGGTTTCCGTGGGTGCCAGTCCCTTCCCAACTTGTAACTGGTAATATATCTGTCCTGCCCACCCCTTCCTTGTTCCCTCATTTGCTTAATTGCTGTGTTCTGTGTTTAATTATCACTTGTGAGGGCGATATGTTGCACAACCCTCTTTTCCTTGGTATGTATTTATTAAGGGCTTGTTTAATGAGAACACAATTAAGGAGAGGGTGCTCAGACCCGCTCAGAGAAAAGGAAAGGGAAGGGGAGGTAAGGAGTTAACGCAGAAGAGGGCAGGAAGGGGGAAAACCGGTGGGGGCGTGGGGTGGGGTGGGGGAGAATGTACCAGGTTTGAATCTGGCCCTGGTGATTGTTTTTTTCTGGAGATGCTGCCTTATGGGGTATCCCAAGACCCTTTGGCCTGTCCGCCCCCCACTGGGTTCTGTGTGAAACGTAGACCCCAACACAGATTCTCAGACTTCGCCCTCTTGCTGAGTGTGGGGATCCCCGCATAAGCCTAGGCGAGCATTCCGCATTCTGCAGCCCTGCAAGAGGAAGGACAAGCACACCGTTTGGGCTTGTTGGCAAAGCTGGTTTTGTTGAGCATCCAGTAGTCTCTGAGGGCCCTTCTCGAAGCTCCTGGGGGTGCGCAGGAAGTATGTGGGTTGCCTAGGGAGAGGGAGCTAAGATCTTTCCTTTGTCTCTGGGCCCAGGGGCCTTGGTTGGCCCAGCCCTGCCTCCCACAGTCCCCAGGGCCCGACCCCCAGGGGGGTCTTGTCCTGCTGCCTCGGCCCACTTTCTGCCTCTCAGCTCTAACTTGGAGCCTGTCTGACTCCCCTGGGGCCCCAGAGTATCAGCTTCCCTATTACAGTCAGCCTGTTTCCGCCTGCCATGCCAAGCAAGGCCTTGGAGCTAAACTTAGAGTCCAGGCCACCTTGCCCCTCTTTCCTCCCTCCCCTCGGGCTGTGTGTGTGTGTGTGTGTGTGTCCCCGTGACAGATCCTTGGATGTGGGAAAAGATGGCAGACCATTTCCTGCCTTGGAATTTGCCTTGGAATGTCTGCTGGGGGCCTGAAGACTGTGGCTGGTGGGAGTATTTAATAAGATTTGCATGCACCGAGTACTTTTTATTGCCTAGTTTAGTGGAACTTTGGAGTCCTGAGTCAATCCTCCTACAAAGCCCCGTAGTACCCAGGTGAGGATGGGAGGGACCGAAGGCTTCGGAGAGGCACGAGCTTGCTGGTTAGGGCCTTTCAGTGAAAGGCAAAGCTTTGGCGCTCAGGGTGGAAAGCTACAGGATCATGGGGACTTGCCCATCGGTCCCACGATGTCAGAGAGAGGCCCCCAATCCCAGATCCACATGTGCACACACTGAAATTCTCAACAGCTGAAATTCTAAGCAGCGTCTCTACTCTATGAGGTGGTACAGGGGGCGAGTACAAAAATGAATGAAGGCCAGACCTACTCCCCTCCCTCCATCTGAACACCATCCTCCTCTACCAGCAGGGTGCCTCGGTCAGGGGGATGGACTCACTGAAGCCCTTCCTGTGTTTTGTAAGCTTGTGTTTTGGCTTTACCAAAGCTCAGAAGGTAGGAAAGACAACCGTCCTAGTTTGGGGGCCTGTGTGCTGGATGTGGCATCCCTGACTTTCTCAAGGTCAGCAGGCCAGCAGGCAGAGCAGGGCCTGCCTTGCACCTGCTGACCACCCCCCCCACCCCGCTCCTGGCCTGGTCATCCTACTGAAGCTCTTCTCTGGGGGTCTCCAGTGGATCAACACTCTGGCCTTGCTCCCTCTGTCCCCCTAGCACAGCTTCACATGGGAGAGAGCACGGGAGACAGGCCCCTGGGGCTTTCCTATGCAGGAACCTCTCAGACATTGTGGGCAGGGCTTTCAGATTGCTGGGAGGATGTGTGGTGCAGAGGCTGGCCCTGCCCACCCTCTCTGATGCCTTCCCTTGGACAGGGCTCTGGACTTATCTGTGAAAGCCTCTGTGCCTTTCCTTTGTCCCCTCCAGGCTGTGGGGAGAATGGCAGTGTTTCACTGTGGCAGTCCTGAGGATCTTACTTAAGTCATTCACACAGGCACACACTAATCAGGCAGAAATGTGCATTGTCATGAGCTAGACCTTAAAGAAATAGTCTGTCCTCTGTTCTGGACTGTTCTTTTGCTCTTTTTTTTTTTTTTTTGCTTCTACCTATTTAAAGCAGTTTAAAAGATTTTACTTTTGATGTGTATTTTTGGTACTCTTGGAGATCCTATTCTGGCTGGGGTTGGGGAGGTGATCTGACCCCTGACTTGAGTTCCCCCATCTTCCCCAGGATCCAGGTTCCTGGGCAAGGGGTTTCAGGGAGCACTGGAGGCTGGAGCTGTGGTTCTCCTTGGAGCTCAGGCCCCAAGGGAGGTCTGTGGTTATCAGGAAGCGTCTCCTGGGGGCTTTCCTGTCATAGCTCCGTATTCTCTCGCTTGGTTTGGAAGAACATTGGTGGTGGGAAGCAGAGCTGGGTTCTCCTACGTCATCTGGGCTGGGGGGCTGACTCTCCTGTCTGGCCTCTGTCCCCAGACCTCCTGGGGAGGTATGTCGCAGAGCAGGAGCAGAGGTAGAAAGAAAGCCTTGAGTGCGCTAAGCAGAGGTAGCTTTGACAGTGTCAGTACCTCTTATTCCCCTCATTGGGGGTGTGGCCTTGAGCAAGTTCATGTCTCTGAGCCTGTTTCTTCATTCTGCATACTGAGGATAAAAATAATGACCACATAGGATTAGTATAAGGATTAAATGAGACAATGTTTATAAAATGCCTGTCCTTTCTTAGAGGAAATGCCCAGTCCCCAATTCACCATTTACTCTGTGGCCCTGGGCCAGTTACTTAACCTCTCGGAGCCTCAATTTCATCTAATCTGTAAGATGAGAAAAAGTCTACCTACCTTTTGGTGTTCTAATAAAAGTTGGCGTTCCTATGTAGAAACCTTCTAGCACAGTGGTTCTCGAGGTATTGTCCCTGACCCCAGCATTCCCTGGCGTCATTTAGAAATGCAAGTTCTCAGGCACTAAATCTACTGAATCAGAAACTCCAGAGGGAGGGCCAAGCTCTTTGGTGCCCTCCAGGTGATCTGATATTCCCTCAAGTTGGAAAAGCTACTGCTCTAGAACACTTCCTGGCACCTAAGAGCCGATCAAAGAAGGAGGCTAACTTCTCAGCACTGATGGGAACCTTGGTGGGCAAGTCCCACTATATTAGGATGTAAGAAAGGATTTTTTTTTTTTTTTTTTGCTTTGGGGCTTTGGAATGCTAGAAATGTTTCTTGTTGACCTTAGGCAAGTCACTTAACCTCTCTGTGCTTTGTTGTCTCCTCTGTAAGCGGGACCTATGCTAGTATGTCCTTCATAGGATGGGGTCGAGGATCAAATGGGCACATCAGCTATTATCGACAGTGGCAGGGGTCATGATGGGTCACTGGACCCCTGGGGGTTCTTTCTGGCCTTTGGAGGTAAGAGCACTCCCTTTTGCCTTCAGAAGCTAGGGTGATGCAAGAAGGTGAGAGGAGCCCCAAGGGCAAGGAACAGGGCAGCCAGCTCTCCTCAAGCCTTCTCTGTCATTTAAAAAGCATTGCTTAGGGGAGCAAAGCAAGGGAAAGCTGGATAGGGGCCATGGGGGATCAAGGTAGACAAAGGAGGTCCTTCCTTGGGAGTGAGGACGGGTGAAAGAGCAAGGTTGTTGACCTTTAAAACAAAGATGACCCTGGCTGTCTTGGGAACAACACCAATTCTGGGGATGGACCTGGGACGACAGAGGGTTTCAGGGGGCCCGGCCAGTACACCTGGTCACCACAACCGAGTGTCTTCCCATGCGGGGCCTTGTGGTCCCGTCTCTACAGCAGGCAGTCTGAGTCTGGGGCCTCAAAGAGTGGTGTTGTAGGATCGAAGTCGCTGAGAGAAGGTGCGGTCTGGGAGGAAACATCGGGCAAACTTTGGGACAGGAATTAGTCCAGCCGTATGGCTCCCATCAACTGCCCACCAGCTCTTAGGTCAGACCTGGGCTCAGACTTCAAGAATCCCTAGAAGTTGTACAACTTTGGGCAAGACACTTTGCTCTTCTGAGCCTCGCCTTTCCCATCTGTAAATGCAGGATTAGTGATACCCATTTTACTGGTGTGGGGTGGGAAGGCAATGGAATTACCTGCTGGTAGCTGGTAGCAAGTTTCTGGGCCCAGAAAGGGGGGGTCACTGGGAACCTGACTAGGACTCTCTCTGAGACCTCAGGTGCCCTTTTCACGTCGTGGTGAGGACACCACCTAGGCATCTTATTCTGACGCCCCTCCCCTTGGGTCTCCTCCAGGACTCTGTAGAACAGGAGGGCCAGGGCCCCTTACAAGGACTCATGAGGGAGGAGTCCCAAAGGCCAAGAGTGGAGACTGATGGTTTCCACTCGCCCCAGCGGCAGGGGTGTGTGTGGGGGGGTTGGGTCCGGAGGGACCAGCGGTTCTGCACCCTCTCCAAGCCGCCCGGCTCCAGCATCCCTGGAGTCGGGAATCGGCCTCCACCCGTGTCTCCCGCCCTCCCTCCCACTTTCTCTCCTGGGATCGCGTTCCGCGCGCTAGCTCGCCGCCACTCGGTGCGGCCCAGTCCCTTCCCCGCCTGGGCCGGCTCCCTCCTGTTTCCGGGGTCCCGGCCCGTGGTCCGAGGCCGACCCCGCCGGCCAAGTACGCTGGGGCGGGAGGTGGCCCTCTGCCTCCCCGCCTGTTGGCGCCGGTGAGCGTGTCCGGGGCTCGCGGATGAGAGGTGGCTGCACAGTGTCGCGGGCTGCGTTTGGCCTTTTTCTCTTCTCCGCGAGGGACTAGGCTCCTGCACGCCCCCCCACCTTCCCCTGCCCCGGGCCCCGCCCCACCCCCATCCGGGAAATGTAACCAGGGGCAGCGCACCGTCCTAGGCGAAACTCCCACGGCAAACAGGTGGAGCCCATCCCGCGCACAGGGTGGTGAGGGGATGGCACTTGCGGGGACTGCGCCCGCAGGGTAGGGGCGCGGCCTCGCGGCAAGGGCGTCGTTTTCCTAGGTTGGGGCGACCTCTGGTGGTCATTCCGGGTGCCACACAGGCAGCTCCCTGGGAGGGGGAGAGATGAATGAGGGTCCTTCGCTCAGGCAGCGTTAACTGAGGTAAAGAGAACCATCCTCCGGAAGTTGATACATAGGGCGACAGCAACCTCCCTGCCTGGCCGGGCCACTCCTCCCTGCCCGAGTGTCCTCTTCCAGAGCTCCAGGCTGGAGATTCCAGTGGGGTTTTCTTAAGAGAGGTGGTGCCTGTCACACAGGTCTCTTCCTGCTCCCGGTGTCCTTGTCGCTGGAGGTGTCTGTGGGAAAGGCCACCACCATCTACGCTGTCAATGGCACAGAGATCCTGCTACCCTGCACCTTCTCCAGCTGCTTTGGCTTTCAAGACCTCCACTTCTGGTGGTCCTACAACATCAGTGATACCTACAGGATTGTAAGTAGTAGGGGAAGGGACAGGACATCTCAGACACTCCTCCCTTCCCTGTCACCTCACCCCTGCCTTCCTTTCCCCTGATCTGGTCCCTTCTGGACTGACCTCACTGTGATGGTCCCCAGAATCCACCTATTGTCATCCTTTTTCCTAGCATTCTTTCCAGAGCCTGTCCAGAAGGATCTAAGTGGGAAGGATGCTTAGATGGTGTTGCCAGAATTTGGGTTTGTTGGAATTCTTGGCTAGAGTCCTTTGTCTGGTCTGAAGAAATGCCTGAAACTTGGATAGCTTGTGTAAAAATAATTCAATTTAAAAGACAGGAGAGAGAAAGATCTTTGGAAGGCTTGGAGAGAGGAAATGAGAAGAGTCCAAATGTGAGAAGGGCTGGGGAACTGGACCCAGAAAGAACGGAGAGGCGTCTAGGGAAGAGAAAGGTCTTCTGAGGGTGCACCGGTGGGGCTGTGGGCTGGTGGTGAGGATGGACCAGCCCGCAGGTGTTTAGTGAGTACTCACTGTGCAGTCTTGTAGGGGACCTGAAGTGTACATAAGGAGGCCACAAGAGACCAACTCTGGATGTAATGAAACACTGGGCTCAGGGCCGCTGATAGACAGTGCTGTAGGATTGACCCAAATCTTGATGGAGGGCCAGAATTCAGATGGACAGGGTACAAGTTGTCAGCAAAAACTGTGGACGGTGGTGGTGACAGAGGGAAATGAGAGTGGTAATTGCCAGAGCCATTACGTAAAAGGCTTTTATGAAGAAAGAGATAAAAGCTGTGCTACGTTCCAGGGAGATCTTAATGACAGAAAATGGGTTTAGCTTGAAGCAAGTGAAATTCAGGTTAGACAGGCAGCGCTATCGGTATTGGAAGGAAACCAAGTGGGGGGAGCACCTCTGGCTGTAGGCTCTCTCAAGACCTGGACAGTGAGGCAACCGAGGAATGGGCTGGAGTGATGCCATGACTCTTGAGGACCACGATTCTTTCTGAGCCCCCTCTTCCCCACCCCCTTCCTCCCCTAGCTCATAGACGGGACGGTAAAGAACGAGAAGTCTGACCCCAAGGTGAAGTTCAAAAATGACGATCGCATCACTCTGGAGGGTTCCACTAAGGAGAAGATGAACAACATTTCCATTCTGCTGAGGAACCTGGAATTCAGCGACACAGGCAAATACACCTGTCATGTGCAGAACCCCAAGGAGAATAACTTTCAGCACCAGGCCACCATCTTCCTCCAAGTCGTTGATAAACGTAAGCAGTGGGGGCTGGGATGAGGGCAGTGGGATGGGAAGCATGGCGGGGTACCCCATTCAGTGGGGTCAAAGGGCATTTCAGTCAAATGGCAAAATGGACCACGTTGGTGTTTTCTTTTGCTTTACGCTTTTGAAAGTTACTGGAGTCACTTCTGGAAGCTCAGATAACCTAGCTCTAATACCTAGTCTGCCCCTGAATAGCTTACGATACACACTTCGCCCCTCAGAGCCTGGTTTTCCTCACCTGCAAATTCTGCCCCATCCTAGGATGCTAGTGAGAAGCAGGGATGGGATATAGGATGGTTTGTGGTGGGAAAGTTCTCTGTGTGAGCTGATGATTACCGCTCTTGTGTGCGCCCCTAGCAACTATTAATCGAATGCCAGGCATCAGAACAAAAGGGACATGAATGATCCCCAGTGTTCTTCCTTGAGGAAGGACTATAGTCCAGGGTAAGACAGAAACTGGGTCAACAGAGGACAGACAGAGGGACAGAGCATGTAGAGCCACAGGCAACTGAGACTGAGTCACTTCTCCCCTCTGGAGGCAGAACCACAGCTGAGGACCACAGTCTGCCACAGGTGGGACAGGGGGACAGGGAAGAAGCCTGTGAGGAGCAACCAGCTGGTCACATGACCGCCGACACTAGAGGTGGTTAGAGAAGGGGCTGGTGGGGTTATGCTGGGCTTCATGGATGGGGAGCCTGGAAGGTGAAGGGGGCACAGAAGTAGAGAAAAAGGGAAGAAACCTGTTTGTGCTGCATTTCTTGGGTGCCTGGGGACTCACTGCTCTCCTGGATGAAGTGAGGTGCTTGGAGAGAGAGAGATGCCCATGGGTTCACTGTTGGCTGTGCCAAGGGCAGAGCCAGAGGCCTTCCAGGCAGCTCTCTCTGAGCCTAGAGCCGTTGGAGTTAAGGCTGTGTATGGTATCATCTCATCCTTTTATTGGTCTGGATGTTGTTCTGCTTGTGCTCAGCCTTTGCAGGATGGAAGAGGAGGGGAAGGGAACCAACATTTATGAAGGATAAATTTATGGAGGATCTTGAACACTGAGTTAGGTGCTGTCTGTTACCTTTGCACCTTTGTCCCTCCCATGTCCCTTTGAAGGGATCTTTTCTTTTATTTATTTATTTATTTATTTATTTATTTATTTATTTGACAGAGAGAGATCACAAGTAGACAGAGAGGAAGGCAGAGAGAGAGAGAGAGGGAAGCAGGCTTCTTGCTGAGCAGAGAGCCCGATGTGGGACTCGATCCCAGGACCCTGAGATCATGACCTGAGCCGAAGGCAGCGGCTTAACCCACTGAGCCACCCAGGCACCCCGAAGGGATCTTTTCTTCTTCCTTTTTATAGATTCCTTCATTCATCTAGTCAACAAATATCTGTTGGGCAACTATTTATGTGGCACCTACTGTGGCATGAACAAGGTAGATAAGTTTCTGCCCTTACAGAATTTCCATCTAGTCGGGGGAGATATGTAGTAAACAAAATAAAGAAGAAAATGGTGTTGTATGAGAGAGCATGGCTGGTGTAGGGAAAAAGCAAAATGGGGAGGGAGAGATGGGGTGCTAGCAGTGTCACCAGGGAAGGCCTCATGGAAAAGGTAACACAGCATAAGGACCTTTGAGGGAGCAATGAGGATGTCTTTGGGAAGATAGTCCAGGCAGAGGAAATAGCAAGTGCAAAGGCCCTGAGGCCTATACTTGAACATCAATGAGGCCAATGTGGCTGGAGCAGGGCAAATAGCAAGAAATGAGTCAAGTTAAGCCATGTTATGTGAGGCCTTGTAAGCCTGCATGAGATGGGAGCCATTGAAGAGCTCTGAGCAGATGAGTTAACCTACAACAAGCTCTCTGTGGGGCCAAGAATAGACAATGAAGTAAGGAGTCCGGTTAGGAGGCCCCTACAAATGTCCAGGCCGGGATGTTTTGAGCCAATGTGGTATTGAGAGATCAGATTCTGGAATTTTTTTTTTTAAGATTTTATTTATTTATATAACAGAGAAAGACAAAATGAGAGAGGGAACACAAGCAGGGGGAGTGGGAGAGGGAGAAACAGGCTTCTTGCAGAGCAGGGAGCCCAATGCGGGCTCGATTCCAGAACCCTGGAATCATGACCTGAGCTGAAGGCAGATGCTTAATGACTGAGCATCCCAGGTGCCCCTGGATTCTGGAATTTTTAAGTTAAGTCTGTTAGGATTCTCAGGGGGATTGAAAGTGGGGTTCGGAGAAGGGAGGGGTCAAGGATGACTCCAAGGATTTTGGTCAGAACAATAGGAAGGATGGAGTTTTCTCAATGGAGGTGAGGAGACAGAGAGTGGAGAAGGTTCCAGAGGTCACGAGTTCAGTTTTCAGATGAGGAAACTGAGGGAGAGGGCTTACGTGGCCAGCTCAGAGTTACCAGCCTGTTAGTGACTGCTGAGACCCTGAAGTTAAAATCCAGACGCCCTGACCCCAAAGTCTTCTAGCCACATAAAAGTTGTTACAGGGAGATTCTTGATTTTTCCTGTGTGGACAATGGAGGTCCAGAAAGAGACAATGACAGGTTTAATGTGGCAGTTTGGGGGCCAAGTCAAACCACGGTGGGCCCTGAGTGTGAATTATTCCAGAACCGTGTGTGTGTCCATGGGAGGGTATGTGTGTGGAGGGGTTGTGTTGTGCCTTAGCCGGGTGGATGCCATGTTCCAGCTTCTGTTTCCTGTGGGGGTGGGCACATCCCAGATGCCAGGGTTGGAGGGGTGTAGCCATCGGGCTGCCATCGTGCTGGGCTCCAGGTGACTCCTGCTCCCCTCACCTGCCCCCTTCTCTCCCTATTCTGGCCATACAGTGGAAGAAGTGGACAACACAGTGACCCTCATCATCCTGGGCGTTGTGGGTGGGGTCATCGGGCTCCTCATCCTCATCCTGCTGGTCAAGAAGTTCATTGCCTTCATCATCAAGAAGACTCAGGAGAAGAAGTGAGTTGACTCCATTGCACGCTCCTGTCCTCCCACTAGCCCACCACCCACTCCTGTCTTGTGTTGTGGGTGTTCCCAGCATCATCTCATTCCACGGTCATCTGCCCCCATCCGCCTTCATCCTTCCATCTGTCCCCTCATCACATCCTCTCTTCTCACTCCTACTACCCTTTCCTGTCTCCCAGCCCCTCTTCCTGTCCCTTCTAGTACATATTTATTGAGCACAATGGGTTCCCTGAGTACATGAACTTACTCTTCCTTATCCTGCTTCCTCATGCATCCCATTAAACGTCTCTCTTTCCATTTGTACCTCCCCAACCTAAGTCCTACCAAAGGATTTAGATGCCTTGTTTTTTTCCATCAGAGAAAAGCCAAGATTCCATGTATAGAAACTCTAAAATGGGAAGACCCTTCTAGAGAGATCGGAGTCTTTCTGTGAGACTCTGGAAGTTCACATGGGGGAGACTAAAAAAAAAAAAACCCACAAAGGCTGATAGGCCCTCCCCAGAAGCCTCAGGGTGAGCTCAGGTTTGAGATAAACATCTTAAGGAGAAGGGGAGGGAAAACGGGGAGGTAGAGAGGGTATGAGCTCCAGGTCCAGAATTGCCAGAACTATGTCAGGCTCCAGAGAAGCAGGAGTGAATATAAAAAGGCATTTGGAAATTGTATTTTTTTTAAAGATTTTATTTATTTACTAGAGAGAGAGAGAGAGAAATAGAGTGAGAGAAGGAGAGAGAACACAAGCATGAATTGGGGGAAGGGGCAGAGAGAGGGAGAAGCAGACTCTCCACTGAGCAGGGAACCCTGTGTGGGGCTCCATCCCAGGATCCCGAGATCATGACCTGAGCCAAAGGCAGGTGCTTAACTGACTGAGCCACTCAGGTGCCCCTGGAAGTTGTATTATCAGCAAGAAAGATGAGAGGAGACATTGGAGCAGAGAGGGGGGTAGCAGCAAGGAGATGCATGGGGGAAGGGAGAGCTGCTCTCTTTCTGTTCCTGTTCATTCTGCTTTGTTGAGAAGAGGGAATTAGGCTGGAAAGGGCAGAAGTTGTGCTGGTAACAAGGGAGGGAAGCCGAAGTCAGGAAGGCACCAGGGGGTGGGGAACGGGAGGCACTGACTGAGATAGATGAAGAATTCTTGGATTGTCTCCTTGCGTCGTGGCCAGAGTTTTGGAGATTTTGAAAGAGAGGCCAGGGGCATGGAGTTAGACCAAATTCTCTTTTTGGTTTTGCTACTGATAGTTAGCAAAACTGGAGAACAGATTATTCAACTTGTGGTTTAAAAGCACCTAGAAAAGAAAATAGCGATCCTTGGGAGCTGCCATGGGCTCATCAAGAACAAGGCAGGCCAGACATTTTCTTGCCAGGGTGCTGGTGGATCAGGAGATGGCTACGGGTGGTAATACTTCTTGTTATTCACTGAACGCCCACCGTGTGTTAGGTACTGTGTTAGGTATTTATGTGATAGCCACAATTTTTATATTTTACATTTGAGTGTGGTGGGGCTCAGAGTGGTGATGTAGCTTGCCCAAGGCCACACAGCTGGAAAGTGATGGACCTGAGATTTGCATCCTGGCTCGTTTGGCTTCAAAGTTTTAACCACGGTCACTGTATCCTACTGATTCGGGGAGTATATCCAGAGTTCATTCATTTCTTCTTTCATGTGATGGCTGTTTCTGAGGTAGTGTGTACAAGGCACTGTGCCAGATGCTGTAGGATATTCTGGAAGGAATGAGATTCTGTATGCAAATCAATGTGAGACAAGGTAGAGAGGATGGGTGCCAGCAAAGACGTGTGATAGAATGATCCAGGGGTTCCAGAGAGGGTGGAATACTAGGGAAGGGTTTTTGGTTGAAGGATGTTTGTGGCAGGCCTTGCAAGACGATCTAATGTAAGCCCTGGGGAGGGTGAGGAGAAGGTCGTTCCTGAACTGCTGAGAGCAGAGGCAGGGTCTAGGAAGAGACATGGGTCTGGAGAACAAGGCGTTTTGTCAGTCGAGAGACTGGGGGGATTGGTAGGGGGAAGGAGAGAACAAGCCTGCACAGGGCATTGCCAGGAGACCCCTGGGGACCGGGGAGTCTGGGTTGAGACTGGCTTTTTTCTTGGGTTCGTGGGGACTGGTGAAGACTTTCAGGGCCTGGCATGATCAGAAGGCTTTGGAAGAAAGGGTCTGGCCTTGGTGAGCACAGGGACTGGGCAGGGGGAGGCTGGAAGTGGGAGACAGACCACAGGGAAACCTGAGAGGGGTCCTCTGAGTGCGAGGAAAGCCTGCATGAACAGCAGAGATGGGGTGGCTTCCCCAGAAGAAGGGAGGTATTGGACAGCATCTCAGGGTTTCCACTCGTGGGGCAGGTCCTCCTCTCTCCTTTCCTGCTCATCTTTGTCGGTCTCAAATTCTGTGACCTGTCCAAAGAGCCCTCCCTGACCCCTCGGAGGAGGCTTCCTATGTGGATCCCTCCTTGGTAAACCCTTCCTCCTATCACTTATCACATCGTACTGTGGTTACTCATTGAATGTCACATTCTCTGGAAGACTGTGAGTTTTCTGAGAGCAGGCAGCCACCTAGTCTGACAACGTGCTTGGTACCCAGCAGATTCTCAGAAAAGCAATATGGAGTGCTTGGGAGTACAGTGATGCAGATGGGAATTGTCTGGGTTGACTACCTTAAGTATAGAGATAAGTAGGTAGATAGATCGATTGATTGATCGATTTGCATAGAGGTCTTTACTGGTATGCCACAGGTCTCTGCTCATTCATTGTTATTAAGATTTGAATTACACCAGGAATGATGTCAAGTTTTCAGGGACTTAGTGACTATGTTGGAGAACAAAACTGGGGTCTAGGAGGAGCTTGAAAGGCTGGAGCTACGGACTAAATTTTGCAGAACAAAACGGATGAGGACAAAATAGTTAAGTCCTTCCTGAAGGCCTCGAAGCCGGCTACACAAGTCCGGGGTGAGGCTGAGAGAGTTCAGCCACAGCAGCTGTGAAACAGTCTTGGAAGTTTTCTGGAGAAGCAAGCTCAAACTGATGTAGCCGTCAGGTTCCCCAGAGCACTCTGCACAGCTCGGGTGCTGCGGGTGAGAGTATGGTGTGACATGCTCGCTCTAGAGCGTGTCCAGCTGCCAGCAGGAGGTGGGGATGTCTTCCCAAGTAACCATCTCCCCTTCCTGCTGCCATCTCCCATCCTACCACACTCTGCCACCCCCGCCTTCCCTGCTGCCCAGACCTCTGCCTGCACCGCCGCTTGCGTGAGCTTTCTTCTCCCTCTGGTCACAGCCAGCTCAGAGAGGAAGGGGGTCTGTGGAAGGAGCTCTTTGACCTTGCCATACTGCCTGCTGGCCTGCACCCTTCATGCTGGGTTGGCACAGCCTGAGAATTAACCTGGTTTGGCTTCCCCTGTGCACTGATCTCTGGGACAAGCGCCTGGTGCCCTTGCCTTTCACCAGGCTGGGATGACTCGGTGATAGTGGGCCTTATGGGTCCTCTCTGTGTGCCAGGCCCTGTTCTAGGTGCTTAGTGATGCCTCACAGCTTCCCCATGAAGAAGGTCATCGTCATATCCATTTTATAGATGAGAAAACTGAGGCCCAGAGGGGTTCGGTGACTTGACCTCTTGCCACCTTTGCCTGACAGAGGGCCATGGGGTTGGCAAGGGGCTGGTCGCAGGGCCCAGGCTTCTGTCCATAGCCAAGCCTTTACTCTGGCCCCTCTCCTCACCCGCTCACCAGCTCCCTCTCCTCCTTTCTCCCTCTCCAGGAAGGAGTGCCTCGTGAGTTCCTCAGGGAATGATAACACAGAGAATGGGCTGCCCGGCTCTAAGGCGGAAGAGAAACCACCAACCAAAGTGTGAGCCCCCGCTGGGGGCCAAGCGGCAGCCCGGGCCTCACTTGCTGATGACGAACTGATGCTTGAGCCATGTCCGTGAACCCACGTGCCTGAGACACCTGCTGCTTGGCTCCAACTGTAGTCTTCCTGGGGAGAAACTGGGGTCCTGCCCAGCCTGCCTGCTCCCTCCCAGCCAGGGCTCCCCAGGGATGAGGGTTGGCCAGGGGAGGGGGCTTGTGGAAAGTTCAGGAAAGGAAAGGAGGGCTGGGTGGTGTGGAGGGTGGTTCCCCTGACACCTGGGGTACATGGGGTCTTCTTTAGTCTCCTCACCCTGTATGAGCAATACCTTGGTTTTCCCCCAGATTTCTCTTTAAGAGAGGCTTGGGGGGATCATGAGGCCTGCCCTAACAGATGGACCCCCATGAATAATAGTGTGGAGATCTAACCCTTTTGGTGGTGGATGTGGCCTAGAAGATTCTGTACAGGATCTGGGGTGGGAGCCTACTGGAGGGGTGCCGATAGTGAGAGGCTCTGATGGATACTGACCCCCCAGGTCCCTCTAGTAAGGCCCTTCCCTCCCTCCCACACAGGGTGTCTGGCAGCCCCTGATCCATCACCACTCCCCAGACCCCCGGCCCCCCCACTGCTGCTTGGAGTCTGTGAACCCTCCCAACTAGGGCTGGCCACCCTGGTCTTGGGGTCCTGGCCCCCCTAGCCTGCTCCTCTGATCTCTGAGTTTCTAAGGGGCTCCTGAGGGGGAGCCTCCCGCCTTCCTGGAGCACTGGGTTGCTGCCTATGCCTTTCCTAGCATTTCTCCTTGGGGAAGCAGGACTGCAGAGATGGGAGAGCCTATGTCCGGGACCTCTTGGCCCCTGGGATGCCCACCCCAGCCCCACCCATCCTGGCTGCCCCTTCTTGGCATGGCCGGCCCATTGCCGCCCCTGGGAACTCCTGAGCTTGCCTCCCCGCTCCTCTTTCCCTGAGGCAGCAGGTGGTGTCATCTTGCTTGAGGTGTTGTTCCCTCAAATCCTCGCCTCCCGTGGGTTCACGCCCATACCTCCCTTGCCCTTGCCCATCCATCACACCTTCTCCCTTGGCCCAGGGTTGTCCACCTTCACCCTGGGGTCAAGGGCTTAATTTCACCTCAGGGATCCTCTTGCTTCAGAAGAGGGGGCCCCTTGGGTTTTTTGGCTGCTTCCTGTTCAGCTCTGTCATCCCTTCCCCACCTCTCCAGGGGTTGGGGAGGAGCAGGGAGTGGGGGCTCAGTCTTCCTTTGCTTTCCTGAGAACTGGTTTGCACACCCCTGTGTGGGGGGGCTGGACTGTGCCTTAGCTTGTCATGTCCAGGCTCATCCCCTCCATCCCCTCTCCAGCCTGTGCATGACAGCCAGCCCTGGGGTGCCACTATGAGGGGTTCCCCAACCTGCCTCCGCCCAAGGTCATGCTGGGGACCAGGGAGCTGGGGTGGTGCAACCCATGGCCCCCTGGACAGTGACAGAATCTTGGAGCTGTTGGGAGACAGTGGTGGTGTCCCCACGGGGCGGGAGGGATTAAGTGAGTGCTGCGGTATTAGAGGAGGACTCTGCCATCTGCTTCTGCTTGCTTCCTCTCTGATACTCTGTCCTTTGGGCCTGGGAGGGATGGGAGGGCAGTAGCCTCCCTTTCCAGAGGGTTTTTTTTTTTTTTTATTTTCTTTCCTTCCTCCTTTCCAAAGAGGTTATGGGGACTGCCTCAGGATTCTCCCTGTTAAAAAGCAGCTGCAGGCTTCCCCTAGGATGGGGGTAGGGGAGACTGAGAAGCAGCAGCTCTGGCAGGTGCCTGGCTGTGGCCTGTGGCCCTCACCCCACCTGATGGGTTCACAGGGTCCCACTCTGATCTGCCTGCAGGACTCCCATCCTTGTCCCCCCAGAACCTGAGGCTCAGGCTCAGATTGCCCTGGTTGAGAAGCAGACAGACAAGAGCTACTAGCCATTTGGAAAACTTCTTTGTTCTACCTTCATGAAAGCTGCTTTCTTTCCCCCTCCCAGTTTCAACATTTGAATGAGCTGAATCAGCTGGGCTCCCCTTACTGGCTCTGGAGGAGGCCAGGTATATAGAGCAGGGGGGCCGTGGGGGAAGAGCAACATCTTTTCCACTCCTGGGTCTACTGTTGACTGATAGGTGGGTCATGCATCTTCTCTGGGCTCAGCTTTTTCCATCTATAAAGTGGGAGTAATCCTATGTACCTACCTCCCGGGTTGTGGGGCTTGGTGAGTTTTTGTTTTAAAACAAACACACAAACAAACAAAGAAACAACTTTTTGGCTTGGAAAGGGATCTAGGAGGCCAGGCATTATAATTGGAGGAATTGTTCCAAGTCTGTCCTGTCCTCACCTCTGTGTCCCATCCCTAGGAGACACATGCACACACACTCACACACATGCACACTCGCACGCATGTACTTTCTCTCTCACTCTTGCGCGCGCTCTCTCTCTTCCCACTCCTCCCCCTTGGAATTATTTTAGTCTTTATAATATTAGAAACTTTGGCTCTGATGCTTAAAGCTTCTTATCCACAGCTCTTGTTTGGGAGTTTCCAATAGAGGTGAGATGATAGGGACTCTGGGGGACATTTTGGGTAGTCCCAGTGCCTGGGGGCACTATGGACATTTAGTGAGTGCTCAGGAATGCTCAGTTTCATCCTCACAACAGAGAATTGTTGTGCCCTAGTGCTGGGGTGTAACCCGGAGGAACATGGGCATGGATTTGCAGTAGAATGTCTGTGGGCAAAGCCATCTTCTCAGAAAGAGCCTCGGTGCATGCAGATCTGCAGGGGCTGGTGAAGGTGTTTCCAGGACTTGTGGGCTAGAGAGAACCATTTACAGAACTGATCTTGGGAGTCCTGCAGGCACGCAGCTGTGCTGACAGTCAAGTCAGTGAGACCAAAGATAGAGTTTTCTGAGCTCCCCATCTTTGACCTCAAAACGGGACCTCAGCATTCCAGGCCTTGGGTTTCTCCCTGGGTAGGAATTGAACAAAAGCTCATCAGAATGAATCTGTAAGGCTAGAGTGGTCTGGGAGAGGGGTCAAGGGACTTCAGACGTTACCCACCTGGCTGGCTGACCAGAGCAGGAGGTGAAGCGAGGGGTGTGACAGCGTGTCCCAGAGATGGTGGCAGGTAATGGTGTGTGTGGAGACGCATGCCTGTGGCCTGGGGGGCTAGATGGGGGAGACTCGGCACATTTGGGGAGCCATCTTCCCTGGCCTGAGCTACACCTGTTGGGACACCAGGAACCTGAGAAAAGATAAGAGACTGTGGGGAAGACCAGCCATGCTCTTTGGTTCCATAACTCCATGACTCCATGACTCCCTCCTACTGTTAGGGACAGCTGCCAGGAGTGCTAGGGGAGGGAGGGCAAGGAGGGGAACTTCTCGGAAAAAACCCTATAGCTTGCTTCACCTCACTGCGTCCCAGGTTGGAGTCCCTCCCTTCCCACCTCCCACCTGATATTCAGAGCTTTTGACTATCTTATGCATGGTTTATTCCTCTGGCTTGGATGACAATACCCATAGTCACTTTTTAAAAATATAACTATAGATCAAAACAATGCAGCAGTGGGTCTGAGGCCTCTGGTCCATGGGTGCCTCTGGGAGGCACAGATATGCACACACCCAGCAATGACTTGTGTTCAAGCACAGAACAGATGTGATCAACTATCCTGCCTTTATAACACGTTTGGCATTGTAGAATTTTATTTAGCTTTGCCTTGAATGAAATAAAAATTATGTTTAATAGAAATGGCTTGGGGTTTCCATCTTTGACTTATTGAGAGTTGGGTTCTCGTTTTATTGCTTGCCAGCTGTAACTGGGACAAGTTCCTTTACTTGCCTGAGCCCCAGTCTCCATGTCTAAAATATTACCTGCCTAGGTAGGATCACACATGGAAAATGTCGAAGAATGTGTGGCCTGTTCCCAGGCATTCAAGTTATATTAGTGCTGATTCCTTCTCTGGAGAAGCTGGAAAGCCAATCTTTTAATACTGGCGTCCTTGGCAGGCCTCCCTGGACTGCTGACCTTGGTAATGATCCCAGTACCACTAAATGCCATCGCATCCCCTTCCCTGGGCCCCCTGCCCCAGGATAACATCTGGAAACAGCTGAAATCAGCTTCAAATGATCAAGGACAGCCTTGGAGAGGAAGAGCACTGGACAAATACCGCCTGGTGACATGAGCACCCTGGGCTTTGCTTGGCTGGTCCCTCCAGCCGGCTGTTCTAGGGCACAGGCTATATGGTGGTAGGGGAGGAAAGGAGTTTTGGCTTATTATACCTCAGGAACGACCCTACCCATGCCCATTTCATATCATCGATCTCAAATGAGCATGGATTACTCAGGCACTCCTGCCTTCAGAAGAGTTTCTGGAACTGGGGATATGTATGAACGTCTTCAGGCCAGCAAGAGTGGAGTCTACTATGCCTATTTCCTCTCACACCTGAAACCGTTTGATCAGCAAATCTCATCAGTTCTATGTTCCAAACAGGTCCTGAACTCAGTCACCTGTGAGGCCGTCATCGGTGCGATCTGGAAGCCGGCCCATGTGCTCTCACCCGGATTCCCTCAGTACCTTCCCTCCCTGCTCTGCCTACTTCTGCCCAAGCCCGTCCTCAGTCTGGTCTCTTGAGTGGTCCCTTCAAAACAAAATGAGATGATGTCATCTGTGCTTCCAGACAAGACAGAGACTTGGGGACCGTGTACCTCTGAACCTCAAACACCTACGGAAGTGGAGAGACTAGACGATACTGTGGCTTTCAGATGTAGGACCCCAGGGATGGGAGGACGGGGATTCCTGAAAGGGACAGACAAGTGAGGTAGCCCTCCTCGGTAGGCCGAATGCACAGCCTGAAGAGGATTTCCAGGCTGCGGTGCAGGGAGGGGACCCACCTAGGGCCGGCGACTCTCTGAGTTGATGAGAAACTGGAAGGTGAAGGCAATTAGCATTCCCAGGGCCTGACACCGGCCCAGGGTCCTCGGGAGTCTTCAGCTGACTCCGATAGTGCGTGTGGGAGGAGAACACGTGACGCCGGAAGCGCCACCGGAAGAGCATGGCGGGGGGATCCGAGGGCTGACAGGGCAGCCTTTCGCCTAAGGCTGATCTCGCGGCCCTCCTGAGGCAGCCCCCTTTGAACACCCTGCCCGTGGGAACGAATGAGACTAAGTTGGTGGCGGTGTTCCTACTCCGGGCCTGGTGTGAGCGCGGGGGACTGGTCTGGCCACCCCTCTCTGGCGGCTCTTCTTCAGGTGCGGGTAGTTTCCTCACGCGCCTGTCTCTGGGAGCAGGCGAGAAGCTGCGGAGTTCCCTCTGCGGGTCCCCCGAATTCTCCCTGTGAAGCTCGCTGTGTCCCGGGACTTGGAAGGTGAGCCCTCCCGGCCTTGTGGCCCCGTCTCTGGTGTTGCCAGCCTCTCTGTCCCGTCCTGTCACAGATGTGGGGCGCGTGGCATGTTTGTCTGCCCTCAGATCACTTCCCCGGGCTGCCTCGTGTCCTGGGTCCCAAAGCCCTTCTGTCCCCAGTTTTTAGTTGTTTCAGATGGGAGAGTGAATTTACTCTCCATCTTCTGTCGGGAGAGATTGATGAAACTTC
The DNA here is from genome assembly GCF_902655055.1 of Lutra lutra. Classification (NCBI taxonomy): domain Eukaryota; kingdom Metazoa; phylum Chordata; class Mammalia; order Carnivora; family Mustelidae; genus Lutra; species Lutra lutra. Next base: position 14,329,223 of record NC_062287.1, on the reverse strand, counting down.
CTGTCGCATAGAAACCTGGACACAAGGGGCGCCTGGGTGGCTCAGTGGGTTGGGCCGCCGCCTTCGGCTCGGGTCTTGATCTCAGGGTCCTGAGATCGAGCCCCGAATCGGGCTCTCTGCTCAGCAGGGAGCCTGCTTCCTCCTCTCTCTCTGCCTGCCTCTCTGCCTGCTTGTGATCTCTCTCTGTCAAGTAAATAAAGAAACCTGGACACACGTGTTTGTAGAAGCTTCGTTTGTCACCGCCGAAAAAGGAAACACCCTGCTTGTCCTTGAGCTGCTGAATGGCTGGACCCTCCGTCCTGCGGCTTACCTCTCGGTAGTAAAAAGCTCTGTATGCCCGTATGGATGCATGATGCTGAGTGAAAGAAGGCAGACTGGAGAAAGTACCTACTGTATTGTCCCACTTCTGTGCTGTCCTGGGAAAGGCAGCGCTATAGGGACAGAAAACAGATGAGTGGTTGTTGGAGGCTGGAGGAGGGCATGGGGAAGGCTCTAAAGGGCAAGAGAGGCTTTTGGAGGGTGACGGAGCTGTGGTTGCTTGCTTGTCCGTGGTTGTCAAAATTGGTAGAACTCTACACTAAAGATGATGAATTTTATTGTACATAAAGGATGTCTTAAAAAATTACAGAAAATTAGATGGTACTCTTTTTGGTCAGAACCTTCCAGTTTGTCTTACTCATTCCTCATAATAGCCCAGAAGACCCTATTATTCTGCTCCTGTTGCCCCTCCCCCCCTTATTTTCCCCCTCAAGATTTTACTTATTTATTTGAAAGACTGAGCAGGGCAGGTTGGGGAGGGAGAGGGAGAAACAGACTCCCTGCTGAGTGGGGAGCCCAATGTGGGGCTGGATCCCAGGACCCTGGGATAATGACCTGAGTGGAAGGCAGATGCTTAACCGACTGCGCCACCCAGGCACTTCCCTGTTGCCCCTTTTTTTATTTTTTATTTATTTTTTATTTTTTTTTAAGATTTTATTTATTTATTTGACAGACAGAGATCACAAGTAGGCAGAGAGGCAGACAGAGAGAGAGGGGGAAGCAGGCTCCCTGCAGAGCACAGAGCCTGATGTGGGGCTCGATCCCAGGACACTGGGACCATGACCTGAGCCGAAGGCAGAGGCTTTAACCCACTGAGCCACCCAGGTGCCCCCCTGTTGCCCCTTTGATATCTTCTTTTTTCTGCTGACTCATAGTCTGGTTGTTCTCCTTGCTGAGGCTCAAAACAATCAGGGGCATCTGGGTGGCAGGGGCGCCTGGGTGGCTCAGTGGGTTAAGCCTCTGCCTTTGGCTCAGGTCATGATCTAATGGTCCTGGGATCAAGCCCCGCATCAGGCTCTCTGCTCAGCAGGGAGCCTGCTTCTCCACCTCTCTCTCTGCCTGCCTCTCTGCCTCCTTGTGATCTCTCTCTCTCTGTCAAATAAATAAATAAAATCTTAAAAAAAAAAAAAGCCTCCTTTGGTCTCAGGACCTTTGCACGTGCCCCCCCACCCCTCACAGGTGTGATTCTTCTTTCATGTCTCTGGTCAAATCTCTTCAGAGATTTCCCTGGCTATCGTATCTACAATAACATCTCCCACTAGTGGAGATACTTTTTCTTTATCCTGCTTTATTTCAAAGCATTTATCTCTAGAAGACCTATATATGTTTACTTGTTTATTGTGTATCTAGGATGTAAATTTCATGGGAATAAGGGCTATGTCTATTCTCTGGGGGAAATCTAGATCCCATGCCCTTCTCCCCCACCCCTTTCCTTGAAGGGATGAGATCTATAGAGGCCCCGGGTCTCTAAGGATGTACTAGTCCTGTCCAGAGGGAGGGCAGCCCCCTGGGACCAGAGTGAACTTTAAGGTCAGTTGTCTGAGTGCTTGACAAGGCAGAGCACCTGTAGATGGCTTTCAGGTGGGGCATGGGAGGGGCAGGAGTTCAGGGTCCTGTGTGTGGTTTGCAGACCAGCGGCATGAGCAGCACCAGTCAGCTTCTTAGGAAGAATTTCAGGCCCCACCTACAATCTACTGAAGCAGAATTTGCTCTCTAGCAAGTTTCCCAGGTGATTTTTGTGCACATTCCACAAGTACTGGTCTCAAACTACAGGCAGGTGCGGGTCCCTGGCCTGAACCTGGTTTGTTTGTTTTTTTTTTTTTTTAAAGATTTTATTTATTTATTTTACAGAGAGAGAGAGATTGCAAGTAGGCAGAGAGGCAGGCGGAGAGAGAAGGGGAAGCAGGCTCCCTGCTGAGCAGAGAGTCCGATGCGGGGCTCGATCCCAGAACCCTGAGATCATGACCTGAGCCAAAGGCAGCGGCTTAACCCACTGAGCCACCCAGGCGCCCCCTGAACCTGGTTTTCATCCTGGCACTGCCTGCCCATTAGAAAAGCAAAGCTTTGTCCTGCCCATTGTTCTCCCTCATCTTTAGCCCGAACCAGGTAGTGTGGAGACTGCTGGGAACAGTCAGGAGAACCCCCAACTCTGTATAGTAATGACGCAGGCTAACACAGATCGAATCCCTAGGGTCCCAAGTCACCTTCCTGCAACATATCCAAGTCTCATTCTATTCCTGGAAGGCAAATATAATTGTCCCCATTTTACCTGAGACAAAAGCAAAACACTGAGAAGTTAAAAAACAAAAAACCTGAAAAAAATTCCCAGAGATCTAACTCTTAGGTAGCAGAGCTAGAATTTAAACCCCGTGCATTTTGTGAAACAAGTAGACAACCATTTATGGATATTTGTAAATATTAATATGCCAGTCACTACCATACCCTGCGTGCTTGCTGGCTGGGCCCTTCTCCGAGTCCTTTACATGTATTCAGCCATTTAACCCTCAGGGCACTCCTGCGAGGGAAGACCTGCTGTTGTTAGTCCCATTTTATAGATGAGGAAATGGAGACCAAGAGATGTTCTGTATTTGTAAAGAGTCTGGAAAGATACATATTCAGCTGAGATCAGTGGTTGCCTCTGAGGAGGGAGGTCAGGGATTGAAGGGAGAACTTTGACTCTTTACTTTAAATCATCAGCATTGTTTAGAACTAGGTAATCCATTCACAATAAACACACACTCCCGAGTTTTTAAGTCAAGGTGTGCCTGCCTCTAAAGCCCAGATCTTTGCTACCAAGCCGTCTTGGTCTTGTCCTTTCTACTTCCTGTTCTGTCCCCTCACACTGTCCTCGGAGCACGGGATTTCTCCCTGCCCTGCCTTTGTTCCTGCTGATCTCCCCCGCCAAGCTGGATTTGCCTTATTCAGCTGCTAGTTCCATTTCAGATGTCTCTTTCCATAGCATTTACACACACCTGGGTTACAGTGCTCCCCACATCATGTTAGAGTTCTCCTCTGAGCTGCCCCACTGCCTTGATGGGCTGGGCTGCACCTCCCTCTCCCATGCCCTCTCCTGGTACTCGGCCCAGGTTCACACTCAGGGCACAGTCACGCTCCCTGGGATGGCTTGCTTTCACAGGAGGGCTCTCATGCAGCTGCGAGAGCCAGGCCCCTGCTCTGGCTTTGGGCTCATCTCTGGATACAGCTTCCTTCCTTCCTTGCAGAAGAGGAAAGAATTTTCCCTACCCACCAACCTCTTCTCCACACCCTCTCTTCCAGAGATGAGGAGGTTCTGCTGTGAGAATCTGTGTTAGCTGTGGTATAATTTCTGGCTCCCTCTTGCCCTGCCAATGCAATCACTTAGGCTCTAACTGTGCAATGCAAAAGTAGGCCTGTCTCTGCACATGCTGAGGTTAGCTGCTGAATGTCACCCTAGAACATTCTATGAATATATACACGTATATAGTATATCTTTCTGTATGTGTATATGGTTATATTTTTCAGTAATATTCTATTTTAAGTAAACTTTGTAATTTCCTTTCTGACCTACGGATTATTGAGATGTCTTTTATATTTGTATTTTTTTTATTTTTTGTAAAAGGTTTTATTTATTCATTTAACAGAGAGGAAGAGTACAAGCAGGGAGAGCAGCAGGCAGAGTGGGAGGGAGAAGCAGGCTCTCTGCTGAGCCAGAAGCTGGATGTGGGACTCGGTCCTAAGACTCTGGGATCACAACCTGAGCTGAAGGCATCTGCTTGACAAACTGAGCCACCCAGGTGTCTCTACATTTGTATTTTATTTTTTATTTTTAAAAGATTTTATTTGAGAGCATGCACGAAAGCATGTGCACGTGTGTGAGAGCCAGCATGGCGGGGGAGGAGCAGAGGCAGAGGGAGAAGCAGACTCCCCCCTGAGTGGGGAGTCTGATGTGGGGCTCAATCCCAGGACCTGAGATCAGTACCTGAGCTGAACTCAGACACTTAACCAACTGAACCACCCATGTGTCTCTATTTTATATTTAAAAAATTATTGTTTGCTATTGCCTTTAATAGCATTACAGTCAGAGCGCTGAATCTTAGCCTAGGTTTCTTAGAAAACTTGTCTAAATTAAAAGTACAACTTAACGCTTTTTCATGTGTTTCTATTACAGGGAAGCAGGAGTCAGGGGAAAGGGCTGTGAGGCAGGGAGAGGGAGAAAGCCAGCACAAGGTGCGGGACTCCTGAGCTGACCACAGCTCCATCAGCTGAATCACAGGACCGTCCCTGGGGAACTAGAACTTCTCTGAATAGTTCCATCCTGGGAAGAAGGATGAGTAATTTATCTGCCGGCTCCATCCCGTCTCCTATCTTCCATTATTCAACGTTTGTCCTATAGATAATAATTTTCATGTTACGTTACTCAGCCTTTTCAGGCAGCCCCGGGGGAAGCCAGAGTGCTGTGGGGGCAGTCTTCGGGCTCTGGGTGCTGGGGCTACTGTGGCTCCCACTGTGGTAGGCGTGATGAAGACCACCCAAGCCAGAGCCTGGCCCTGGCTCCAGGTGGGGGGTGGGGTGGGACTAGTGTGTTAGAAATGATGGCAGTTATTGGGGCTTTAGAACCACAGAAATGAAAGGGGCCAGAGCTGGGTCCATGCAAGACAGGAAGCCAGGCTTAGAGGTGGGAGTTTGGGGGATGTTGGCAAGGCTGGGTTAGAGATTGATGGGAGCACAAAAGTGGGTCTGATGGGTGCCCATATTACTTTTGAAATGTGTTAAGACTTTCTTTATGGTCTTACATAGTTGACTTTTTACAGATGTGCTTGAGAAGGATATTCATCTTCTAAGTGTTGCATGCAAGATTCTATACCTGTTTGTTAAGTATGCTAATCATATTATTGAATCTTCTTGTATTTGGTTGTTCTGCCTCTTAAGAGCCTTTCATCACATTGACTTATGGCAGAGATTGGGTCACCTGTGTGGTTGAATGTCCCACCTTCTGGGTTTATCTGTTAATTTCCAAGTGGTGTCATTTAACTCATTCTTCTAACTTACATATTTCCTATAAGCTGGAAATTAGATGTAGAGGTATAGAATAAGCATTTTTGATGAGGAGTCTTGAGGTGGTGCAACCTGAGGCATTCTTATTCACATCGGGAGGCAGGCAGTGTCTTGTCATTCCACTGTTAGTGGGCAGAGTGATGTCAGCCTGATTCCTTGATTTTAACATTAGAGATTTGTTCTTGAGATTAGCAAGGAATCTGTGGGGTGATACTTGGGCATTAAGGAAGTATCCAGTTCTCCATAAACCTTTCACTTAATGCTTTTCACCTCCATTGATGATTCTTGCCTGAATCCACTGTGTCTTTTTTAAAAATTTTTTTATTTAATTTAATTTTAATTAACATATAATGTATTATTTGTTCCAGGGGTATGGGTCTGTGATTCCTCAATCTTACACAATTCACAACACTCACCATAGCACATACCCTTCCCAATGCCCATCACCCAGCCACTCCATCACTCCCACCACCCTCTCCTCCAGCAACCCTCAATTTGTTTCCTGAGATTGATTCTCTTATGGTTTGTCTTTCTCTGGTTTCATCTTGTTTCATTTTTCCCTCCCTTCCCCTATGATCCTCTGTCTTGTTTCTCAAATTCTTCATATCAGCAAGATCATATGATAATTGTCTTTCTCTGATTGACTTATTTAGCTCAGCATAATAGCCTCTAATTCCATCCTTGTCATTGTAAATGGCAAGGTTTTTTTTTTTTTTGTTGGATTTTATTTTATTTTATTTTTTTCAGCATAACAGTATTCATTATTTTTGCACCACACCCAGTGCTCCATGCAATCCGTGCCCTCTACAATACCCACCACCTGGTGCCCCCAACCTCCCACCCCCCACCCCTTCAAAATTCTCAGATCGTTTTTCAGAGTCCATAGTCTCTCATGGTTCACCTCCCCTTCCAATTTCCCTCAACTCCCTTCTCCTCTCCATCTCCCCTTGTTAAATGGCAAGGTTTTTTTTTATGGCTGCCTAATATTCATTCATATATATAGGTATATATATATCCATATGGCTAAAGAAAATGTGATATATATATCATATATATATATATTCCATATATATATTTCCATAGTTTGGGTATTGTGGACATTGCTGCTATAAACATTGGGGTGCACATGCCCCTTCAGATCACTACATTTGTATCTTTAGGATAAATACCCAGTAGTGCAATTGCTGGGTTGTAGCGTAGCTCTATTTTCAACTTTTTGAGGAACCTCCCTACTGTTTTCCAGAGTGGCTGCACCAGCTTGCATTCCCACCAACAGTGTAGGAGGGTTCCCCTTTCTCTGCATCCTTGCCAATGCCTGTCGTTTCCTGACTGGTTAATTTTAGCCATTTTGACTGGTGTGAGGTGGTATCTCATTGTGGTTTTGATTTGTATTTCCCTGGTGCCAAGTGATGTTGAACACTTTTCCATGTGTGTGTTGGCCATTTGGATGTCTTCTTTACAGAAATGTCTGTTCATATCTTCTGCCGATTTCTTTACTGGTTTATTTGTTCTTTGGGTGTTGAGTTTATAAGTTCTTTATAGATTTTGGATACTAGCCCTTTATTTGATATGTCATTTGCAAATATCTTCTCCCCTCTGTCAGTTGTCTTTTGGTTTTGTTGACTGTTTCCTTTGCTGTGCAAAAGCTTTTTATGTTGATGAAGTCCCAATAGTTCATTTTTGCCCTTGCTTCCCTTGCCTTTGGTGATGTTTCTAGGAAGAAGTTGCTGTGGCTGAGGTCAAAGAGGTTGCTGCCTTTGTTCCCCTCAAGGATTGGATGGATTCCTGTCTCACATTGAGGTCTTTCATCCATTTTGAGTCTATTTTTGTGTGTGGTGTAAGGAAATGGTCCAGTTTCATTCTTCTGCATGTTGCTGTCCAATTTTCCCAGCACCATTTGTTGAAGAGACTGTCTTTTTTCCATTGGACATTCTTTCCTGCTTTGTTGAAGATTAGTTGACCATAGAGTTGAGGGTCCATTTCTGGGCTCTCTATTCTGTTCCATTGATCTGTGTGTCTGTTTTTGTGCCAGTACCATACTGTTTTGATGATTACAGCTTTGTAATAGAGATTGAAGTCTGGATTTGTGATGTCGCCAGCTTTGGTTTTCTTTTTCAACATTCCTGTGCTTTGCGGGGTCTTTTCTGGTTCCATATAAATTTTAGGATTATTTGTTCCATTTCTTTGAGAAAAGTTGATGGTATTTTGATAGGGATTGTATTAAATGTGCATATTGCTCTAGGTAGCATAGACATTTTCACAATATTTGTTCTTCCAGTCCATGAACATAGAACGTTTTTCCATTTCTTTGTGTTTTCCTCAATTTCTTTTTTTAAAAAAGATTTTATTTATTCATTTGACAGAGAGAGAGATCACAAGTAGAGAGGCAGGCAGAGAGAGAAAAGGAGGGAAGCAGGCTCCCTGCTGAGCAGAGAGCCCGATGCGGGGCTCGGTCCCAGGACCCTGGGACCATGACCTGAGCTGAAGGCAGAGGCTTTAACCCACTGAGCCACCCAGGAGCCCCAAAGACAATTTCTTTCTTTCTTTCTTTCTTTCTTTCTTTCTTTCTTTCTTTCTTTCTTTCTTTCTTTCTTTCTTTTTTTTTTAAGATTTTATTTATTTATTTGTTAGAGAGAGAGCATGAGCACAGGCAGACAGAGTGGTAGGCAGAGGCAGAGGGAGAAGCAGGCTCCCCGCTGAGCAAGGAGCCCGATGTGGGACTCGATCCCAGGACGCTGGGATCATGACCTGAGCCGAAGGCAGCCGCTTAACCAACTGAGCCACCCAGGCGTCCCTCTTTCTTTCTTTTTTTAAGATTTTATTTATTTATTTGACAGAGAGACAGATCACAAGTAGGCAGAGAGTCAGGCAGAGAGAGAGAGGGAAGCAGGCTTCCTGCTGAGCAGAGAGCCTGATGCGGGACTCAATCCCAGGACCCTGGGACCATGACCTGAGCTGAAGGCAGAGGCTTTAACCCACTGAGCCACCCAGGCGCCCTTCCTCAATTTCTTTCATGAGTGTTCTACAGTTTTCTGAGTACAGATACTTTGCTTCTTTGGTTAGATTTATTCCTAGGTTTCTTATGGTTTGGGGGGGCTATTGTAAATGGGATCGACTCCTTAATTTCTCTTTCTTCTGCCTTGTTGTTGCTGTATAGAAATGCAACTGATTTCTGTGCATTGATTTTATATCCTAACACTTAACTGAATTCCTATATGAGTTCTAGCAGTTCTGGAGTGGAGTCTTTTGGGTTTTCTACATAAAGTATCATATCTGCAAAGAGTGAGAGCTTGACTTCTTCTTTGCCAATTTGGATGCCTTTTATTTCTTTTTGTTGTCTGATTGCTGAGGCTAGGACTTCTAGTACTATGTTGAATAGCAGTGGTGATAGTGGACATCCCTGCCTTGTTCCTGACCTTATGGGAAAACCTCTCAGTTTTTCCCCATTGAGAATGATGTTCTCTGTGGGTTTTTCATAGATGGCTTTGATGATATTGAGGTATGTACCTTCTATCCCTCCACTATGAAGAGTTTTGATCAAGAAAGGATGCTGTACTTTGTCAAATGCTTTTTCTGCATCTATTTAAAGTATCATATGGTTCTTGTTCTTTCTTTTATTAATGTATTGTATTACATTGATTTGTAGATGTTGAACCAAACTTGCAGCCCAGGAATAAATCCCACTTGGTTGTGGTGAATAATCCTTTTAATGTACTGTTGGATCCTATTGGCTAGTATTTTGGTGAGAATTTTTGCATCCATGTTCATCAGGGATATTGGACTGTAATTCTCCTTTTTGATGGGGTCCTTTGGTTTTGGGATCAAGGTGATGCTGGTCTCATATAATAAGCTTGGAAGTTTTCCTTCCATTTTTATTTTTTGGAACAGTTTCAGGAGAATAAGTATTAATTCTTCTTTAAATGTTTGGTAGAGGGGCGCCTGGGTGGCTCAGTGGGTTAAGCCGCTGCCTTCAGCTCAGGTCATGATCTCAGGGTCCTGGGATCGAGCCCCACGTCGGGCTCTCTGCTCAGCAGGGAGCCTGCTTCCTCCCCTCTCTCTGCCTGCCTCTCTGCCTACTTGTGATTTCTCTCTGTCAGATAAATAAATAAAATCTTAAAAAAAAAAATAAATGTTTGGTAGAATTCCCCTGGGAAGCAATCTGGCCCTGGGCTCTTTGTTTGGAGAGTTTTGATTACTGCTTCAATTTCCTTACTGGTTATGGGTCTGTTCAGGTTTTCTGTTTCTTCCTGGTTCAATTTTGGTAGTTTATCCCTCTCTAGGAATGCATCCATTTCTTCCAGATTGTCTAATTTGCTGGAGTATAGTTGCTCATAATATGTTCTTATAATTGTTTATATTTCTTTGGTGTTGATTGTGATCTCTCCTGTCTCTGAATCTATTATTTCAATAGAAGTTGCAAATTTTCTGTCATTCACTGATCTTGATTAGATCTTCATTAGCTACATTTTTTGTGTGTATAAAGAAGAGCTTCCCCTCACCACCTTGAACCACCTTTTTACCTGGAGGTAGATTTCTATGGTGAAGGAGAATGATGCTTCCCCCCACCCCCCTTTGAATGCTATTTCAGAATAAGGTCTTGGTTTGACAGCCAACTCTATTGATGACAAAGGGATTGTATTTTTTTCCTTTCTTTTTTTCTTTTTGTTTATAGGTCTTAACTTACTCTATCTTCCTGGTGAATTGATCCTTTTGTGACTATCTATTGACTTTCTTTATCCTAAAATCAGTTTTGTCTTTTTGTCCTAAATCCCTATTTTAAAAAAATATTATATAGCTTTTCTAGCTTAAATTTGGTAAAGTGCTTGTGTTCTAGATCTTTTTAATTTTTTTTAAATTTGTAATGGTTCCATAACCTAATGTTTTGGGTTTGTCTTTTATAAACAACACGTAGCTTGATTTTACATTAAAAAAATTTTTTTTTAAATTTATTTGACCTACAGAGATCACAGTAGGCAGAGAGGCAGGCAGAGAGAGAGGGAGAAGCAGGCTCCCCATTGAGCAGAGAGCCCGATGCAAGGCTCGATCCCAGGACCCTGAGATCATGACCTGAGCCGAAGGCAGAGGCTTAACCCACTGAGCCACCCAGGCGCCCCTTGATTTTACATTTTTATCCAACTTGATTAACTCTATATATTAGTTGGTGAGTTTAATATTATGATTATTGATAACTCTTATTTTTACCATCTTTGTAGATTTTGTTCCATTTTTCTGTGCTTTCTCTTTTTCAGTCTCCTCCCCCTCCCTCTGAGATTGTGTTATTTTCTGTTTGCTTTTCTTAGTGTATTTCTTTTTTTTTTTTTAAAGATTTTATTTATTTGTCAGAGAGAGAGGAGAGCGAGCGAGCACAGGCAGACAGAATGGCAGGCAGAGGCAGAGGGAGAAGCAGGCTCCCCGCCAAGCAAGGAGCCCGATGTGGGACTCGATCCCAGGACGCTGGGATCATGACCTGAGCCGAAGGCAGCTGCTTAACCAATTGAGCCACCCAGGCGTCCCATCTTAGTGTATTTCTTATTTTTATTATCTTGGGAGCTAAACACTCCTATTTCCATAAGAAATGGAAATGGGTGGTTACTCTTCTGACCACTTAAAATATAGTACACACACTATAGTACCTAGCTTTATTCAATATTTAAACTTCTTGAACAATTTCAGAACTTTAGACTATTTTAACTCCAACCATCCCCTCCTGACTCACATGGTATTGTTATCCTCTATTTTAGTTAGGTTTTAAAAAATGAACCCACACAATAGATGCTATTTTACATAGACAAAGTTTGTTTAAATTTTTGTTCATTTTTACCAGTTGCTTCCCTATGTCTTCTTGTACCTCCATTCTTACTATGAGGATAGTTTTCCTTCTTTCTAAAGTACATATTTGAATTTACCTGAAGGATACAAAAATACGAATTAGAAGGGATACATGTGCCCTGAGGTTTATAGCAGCATTATCTACAATAGCCAGCTTATGGAAACAGACCAAGTGTCCATTGATAAAGAAGATGTGTGTGTGTGTGTGTGTGTGTGTGTGTGTGTGTGTGTGTGTGTAATGGACTATTACTCAGCAATGAAAAAGAATGAAATCCTGTCATTTGCAATGACATGGATGGAGCTAGAGAGTATTATGCTAAGTGAAATTAGTTAGAGAAAGACAGATACTGTATGTTTCACTCATACATGGAAACAAAACAAAAGAAACAAAACAAACCAGTAAAGGGGGAAAAATGAGAGACAAACCAAACAACAGACTCTTAACCAGAGAACAAACTGGGGGTTACCAGAGGGGAAGTGGGTGGGGGACGGGCAAACTAAGCGATGGGGATTAAGGAGGGCACTTGTGATGAGCACTGGGCAATGTATGGAAGTGTTGAATCGCTATATTGTACACCTAGAACTAATATCACACTGTATGTTGACTAGCTGGAATTTAAAAATTAAAAAAAAAAGTGAGGTACATACTTGAGATTTTCCTTTAGGGAATATCTGTTGGTAGTATACTCTATTATCTTTTTCCTGAATGCCTTCTTAAAAGGTAGTTTTGTAGGATTCATAATTCTCTGTTGTCTGGGTACACTGAAGAGAATCTTGTGGTTCCTTTCCTGCTGTGGGGATGTCTACTGGCAATCTGTGGTTTGTTTATTTATTTATTGTGAGTGTGTGTGAGTGAGAGAGCACAAGCATGAGTGGAGGGGCAGATGGAGAGGGGAGAGAGAATCCCGAGGAGGCTCCATGCTTAACGCGGGGCTTGATTGCACAACCCCCTGATTGCAACCGCAGCCAGAATCAAGAGTTGGATGCTCAACTGACTGAGCCACCCAAAGCGCCCCTTGCTGTGGTATCTTGATGGTGTTGTAGGCTGTCTGGGCTGTTTCTCTGGCTGCTTTAAAGAGTTTCTGTTTATTTTTGGTGTTCTGAAGCTTCACGATCATGTACCGAGGTAAGGATTATTTGAATGTTTCCACCTTGGTTGTACATGTGTGCACCTTATAATGGTAAATACTCTGTGTGAGGGTTCATGCCTTTAATGAGTTCCAGACAGTCTCAGCTGTTACCTCTTTAGATGTGGTTTTTCCTTCATATTTCTGTTCTCTCCCTCTGAGACTTTAACCGGTTATGTTAGACCTTCTTATTCTAGCCTCCATTATCCATAGCCTTGTTTTCGTATGTATGTGTGTGTACATATGTATATATTTAAAGATTCTCTTGAGAGAGAGTGAGTGCATGTGAGTGCACACACACAGGGAGAGGGAGGAGCAGGCTCTCTGTTAAGCAGGGAGCCTGACTTGGGGCTCGATCCCAGGACCCTGGGATCATGACCTGAGCCAGAGGCAGACGCCTGACTGACTGAGCCACCCAGGCACCCCCATATATATGTATATTTTATTTCCTTATTTCTTTCTGCAGCAAATTTAGTAACTTCTTCAATCTGCCTTATGGTTTGTTGATCCTCTCTTAATCTATGTCTGAAATGCTACTTACCCCAAACATTCAGTTTATCATTTTAATAATTATAGTTTTTATTTCTAAGAGCTCTATTTGGTTCTTCTTCACATCTACCTATCATATTTGCTTATTAAAATACTTATTTTTTTTGAACAGAAAATAAGTGTTGGTGGAGAATGTGGGGAAATTGGAACCCTTGTGCACTGTTGGTGGGAATATGAAATGGTGAGATCCTTATGGAAAACAATAAAAAATTAAAAACAGATACCATATGATATAGCAATTCTACTTCTGGATATACATCCCAAAGAATCGAAAGCAGGATCTTGAAGAGAGATCTGTAGACCCATGCTCATGGCAGCATTATTCACAATAGCCTAAAGGTAGAAGCAACCCAGATGTCTGTTGATGGATGAATGGATAAACAAAATGTGGTATAAATAATGGAATATTATTCAGCTTTAAAAAGGAAAGACAATCTGACGCAGGCTACAACCATGGAAAAACCGTGAAGACACTCTGCTAGGTAAAATAAGCCAGGCACAGAAAGGCAAATACTACATGATTCCACTGACATGGGGGTACCTAGAATAGTCAGCTTGATAGAGACAGAGGTAGGCAGGTGGCTTCCAAGTATTCAGGGGCAGAAGAAATGGGGAGTTATTGTTTAATGGGTACAGAGTTCTGGAAAGGAAAAAAACAGCTTTGAGATGGATGGTGGTAATGGTTGCACAGCAATGTGAATGTATTCAACACCATTGAACCGTATACTTACAAATGGTTGATACTAAATTTTATGGTTTTTTTAAAAAAATTTATTTATTTGACAGAGAGAGCACAAGTAGGCAGAGAGGCAGGCAGAGAGAGAGGGGGAAGCAGGCTCCCTGCTGAGCAGAGAGCCCCATGTGAGGCTCAGTCCCGGGACCCTGAGATCATAACCTGAGCTGAAGGCAGAGGCTTAACCCACTGAGCCACCCAGGCACCCCTCATCTGGGTTTTAAATTAAAAGTATTTAAAAGTATCTTAAAATGTGGAAAAGATACCCATTTTAAATTTCTTTAAAGATGCGTAAATTACTGGTGGTCCTATAGTGTGATAGTTTCTAGCATGAACATTGGAGTCAGAATACTCATATTCACCTTTCCCATATGTAACCTCAGGCAAGATACTTAGCCTCATTGAGTCTTACTTTCTTACCCCTAAAATGGGGATGGGATATGAATGGCATTGATTTCGTACATTTGTGTGAGTCTTTTTATTTTTATTTTTTAAAGATTTAAAAAATTTGTTTGACAGAGACCACAAGTAGGCAGAGAGGCAGGCAGAGAGAGAGGGGGAAGCAGGCTCCCTGCTGAGCAGAGAGCCCGATGTGGGGCACGATCCCAGGACCCTGAGATCACGACTCGAGCCAAAGGCAGAGGCTTTAACCCACTGAGCCACCCAGGCGCCCCTGTTTGTGTGAGTCTTAAATGCTCAGTACACAGTGAAGCACTTAGAATAGCGTCTGGCAGGTAGAAGTATTCTACCGTATCACTTTTTCTTATAATTTGATAATTCTAACATCTAAGGTCCTTGAGGTTTTAAATTTGTTATTTTTGATGATTTCCACTCCCGAGGTTTTCTTTTTAAAAAATCTTGGCTGGGGGCGCCTGGGTGGCTCAGTGGGTTAAGCCTCTGCCTTTGGTTCAGGTCATGATCCCAGGGTCCTGGGATCGAGCCTCGCATCGGGCTCCCCGCTCAGGGAGCCTGCTTCCCCCTCTCCCTCTGCCTGCCTCTCTGCCTACTTGTGATCTCTCTCTGTCAAATAAATAAATAAAATCTTAAAAAAAATAAAAAAAAATAAAAAATCTTGGCTGATCTTTGATGGTGAGCACTGGGTCTGGGTTTAGTTCTGATCTCAGCTTTCATATAGGTCTTGGTCCCTTGGAAAAGGTGTCTGTTGCTCCCAGATATCTATCTTTGTTTCAGCTCATGATTCTGATAGCTTTGTTTGGTTGATTGTTTTTTTTTTTTTTTCGTCTTTGAGGATTTCTGTTATTTTCTGAGAACCTAGTAAAGCATTGTCAAGTATATTTAGGATCTGACCAAGTATTTTCAGGATTTAGGCCTCAGAATACCCAGCCCCCCTCTACAGTGGCCCGAGAAGCCCATGGGGCTTAATTCTCTGACCATTTGAGTGTAGGACTTGTGCTTATGTCCCTAGAACCCCACTTAGGGACCACCTCAGACTTTACAGGTGATTTTTTTTTTTTTTTTTTTAAAGAATGAAAGCAACCAGCCTGGACTCTCTAGGTAGAAGTAAGGACTCAAAGGTACAATATCTTCTTCCCTTCCACTGGGGGAACCATGATTTACTGTCAGTCTTGAGTACCTAAATCCTCCCTCTCCCAAGTCATAGGTGTTCTCTCTGGTCTTTGGGTCTCTTTTTCGTTGTTTGAGAATCCGTGGTCTCCCCAAGACCTTTTCATACTCAGACTCAAGAATGATGCAATAGTCCTAGCTCAGTTCTTAGCATGCAGCCCAGTCCGCCTGTGTCAAGGACTTCACACACCTGTTTAATAGCAGCAGCCATAGAGCTAACAGTCATAACAGTAAGTAATAGTAGTTGTACCAATAGCAGGACAGTGCATTTTAAATTATAACTTGTTTCTTGCTCTATTGGGCCTGGGGATGGGTGGAGGAGAGGGCTGGCTTAGACTCTTTCCTCCCTCTAGTCCAATCCTTGGTGATCTGGGTTCTCATTGGAGAGTCTGCTTCCATTCAGCAAGGTGGGAAAGTTTCTTTTGTGCTTAGCAATGCCTCTGAGACCTTGGCCAGAAGGCTGGCCTGTCCAGTGGGCTGTGTCTTTCTCCCAGTGACATCAGGAGCCCCAGGGGTGACAGAGCTGGGGCTGCTGACTTCCTTCTGGGTGCCTTTGGGCTGTGAGGTCTTTTACAAGAATGGAGGCCCTTTGCTGCACCAAGAAATGTTGAGGCTGTGGGCAGAGTGGTGTGCCCCTGGGGCTCTTGCTCCGTCTGACTTCTGGGATCCCCAGGTGGGCAGGACAGGGGGAGGCTGTTTCCAGGAGAATGGAGGGGCAGCAGCATCATGACTCCGACTATGATAAGAGACCAACAAAGACATAATTTGAAACTGGACAAGGTGGTGATGTGTGTGGAATTAGCCTGCCTTTTTTGAAGCTCTTTTCTCCTCTCTCCTCTAGGGAATTTTTTTGAGCCTTTCCACCCTCCTCCTTAATGGAGTCTGTTCCTGGGAAACTCTCAGCCAGAGAATAGAGAATGATAAAGCTGGGTGTATTCTATACCCTAAGGCGTTTGCATTCATTTGGAATCTCAGACTAAGAAATTTCAGCTCTTCTGGTGGAATTGCAGGTTTTCCCTGGTGGGGAAGATGATTTAGGATGTCAGGGGTCATCTTAGAGCCATTTAAGTCAAACTAAAGATAGTTTGTACCTTTAAGGTGGAGGAAGGGCGGCACAACAGGCTCACCTTCCGGACATTGTAGATCCAGTTGAGATAGGCTGTGACCTTGGTGTATACTCCTGGGGTGCTGGGGCCCCCACAGCCGTGGCCCCAGCTCACGATGCCCACCACTTGCCACTGGTCAGAGTGATACATCAGGGGCCCACCGCTGTCACCCTGTGAAACATCAGAACAGGGGTGGCTGGGGAGGGCAAGCAGGGGTGGAGTGGAGGAGTGGGCTTCTCTTTCTTCCCCTCCTCTCATTGGCCCATCTGTTCCTCTGTGCTCCCCCAGTTGCTCCCCAGTGTTCTGTGCTGTTCTGCCCTCACTGCCTCTGCTCATGCTGTTCCTGCAACCTGGAAGGCCCTTCCATTTGAGGCAAAAGGGTTCTTTTTGTGGTCAAGTAAGTTGTTGGTGTGCCTTCTCTCAGATTCACAAGGCATGCTAGCAAACTCAAGGCTCTAAGGGGTTCCTCAATGAGAAGCCTGATTATCTTTGTTTAATTTATTTAGCTGCTCATGGGTTGCCTTTTGCATGCCAGGTACCATTCTAGACAACTGGGATTCAATCAATGAAAGGAACGAAAATCCTGCCCTCAGGGAGCTTAGAGTTAGGTGGAGAAGAGAGAGAGAATAAACAAGCAAATAACTCAACAGACCAGAGCATGTCAGATAGTGAAAAGTGCACTACTTTGGGTGTCTGTCCCAGCTCCTATAGCCCCTGAGACTTCCTCCCTCAGAATCCAGTAACACCATAGCCTAACTGCCCCTCTTGCCCACCACTGTGAACTCCCCGAGGGCAGAAGACACTGTCCCCAAAACCCAGTATTCACCTGGCATTCAAGTGATGGCCAAGAGCTACCTCTTGAATGGAGGAATTTAATGACTGAGAATGGGGTCAGAGTGAGGTTAAGGGGTTTAGTGAAAATGGCTCTGAAGAACCTCTGGGGATGGAGGGAGTGAAAATGTATTTAGGGACTAATAGGGTTTGGGGGTGGGGGAGGCATTGTTCCAGGGCTCATCCAGCAGGAGATGGGTTTTCTCTAGTCTAGTGCAGCATCTTGACAGTTCTAGAGAAAACAGACCTGGCCTTCCTGCCCTCACATGACTCCTACTCCTGTGGGTGATGGGAGGTAAGAGCAGATGGGTTGGCGAACCACCTTTGTAGGTGAAATACACACCTGAAATCTTTCTGCTTGTCTCTGTCCATCCTTTCTTCCTTATCTGACTGTAATCCTTCTTTCCCTCCCTCTCTCTGGTCTTCCCTTCATCACGATTGAGTGCCCGCTGCATGCAGGACTTCATGTGGAGCTGTTGGCCTCTGGACTTACTTGTTTTTCCAGGACTAAAATCTCTATCCAAGGAACTCCCTCATGATCCCACCTGGCAGGTGTCCACGCCGCCCTCCAGGATGCCGGCACACAGCATCTGCTCAGTAACTTCCCCTTGGTAGGCGTCCTCTGCGTTGCACCGAGTATGGTCAATGACCTGGACCGAGGCCTGCAGCAGTGTGTCAGACAACTTTCCTGGGAAGGTGAAAACACATGCGTATTCCCATTCTTGCCTCTCACCCCCACCCAGGACAATTCTCTGGGTTACCTGGCATCTCAGTGCTTGGATTTCCAGGATGGGTTTTTTCCCCCAGGGTGGTCCTCCTTCCCATCACCTCCAGGAGCTGCTCCCTCAGCCCTGTGTTCCTGAGTCCAGGACTTACCTCCATCTTGCTTTGTAAAGCCCCATCCGATGACCCAGAGCGGGGTGGCTGGAGTGAGCTCCTCATCAAAAAAGGGCAGGCAGATGGGCCTGACTGTGCCTGCCGGGAGCAGAGAAAAAGCGGGGAGAGCCTGGTGGCTAAGTGCTCTGGAAAGGTTGACACCAGGGTTTCTATGACCTGTATTCCAGGGGATGTTAACAGAAGTGGCATGAGAAAGTTCTGTGGTCAAATAAGTTGAAGTATAGTTTAAACATAATACAGGCAAATTAAAAATTAAAGGCCTTATTATATCTTTATATGCTAATGTGCCCCAAGAAAAGAGCTCTACTATAAAAATGTTTCCCAAATTTAGAATAGAACCCGTTTTTTCTCCAAGGGACCAGTGTCCTGTGGAACTGACAGTTGCAAATGCTGAGAAATACTATCTAAGCATGAGTCATCTAACAGAGCTGTTCAAAGATTCCATGGGCTGCTTTAAAGGTAATGAGCTCTCTGCCTGTGGAGGAGACCAGGTGGGTGCAGTAACCCCTTGGCAGAGAGAGATGGTGCAGGCTCTTGGCACCCGTTGAGGGTGGAGGATGGACTAGAAGATCTTTTAGTTCCCTTACAGCCCCAAGATTGGATGAGTCTATGATTCTCACTTGAGATGCTCCACATGGAGAAAACAGACCTCAAAAGAACCCAGCTTGGGTGGGGCGGGCTGTGAGCTGACAACTGAAAGGGTTCTCATGGCCCCTTGCTGATGTTAGGCTGGTGTATTCACCAGAAACAAATGTACAGCTGAGGGCTTGAGAGGAGAAGCAGTGTGCCCAAGGCCACATAGTGAGCTAGTAGCAGAAGGGGAGTATAACCTGGCCTAAGGGGTCTTGTTCCCACATGCCCTCTCACCGGAGAATGTGAGTGGGAACTGCAGCTTCACAAGGGCAATGTCCTTCTCTTTTGGGTACGTGGTGTTCAGCTCAATGACGAAGATGCTGGCCACAGGCAGGGATGGGAAGTTGCCCAGTTTGTCTGAGCCAGCCCTTACCTTCCAGGTGGACACATCGTGATGCTTCCTGGGGGGGGCAGAGACAGCGGGGTTCAGGCCTGAACAAAGCCTGTGCAGTCTTTGCCCACAGCTGGGTCCCCAGGGTGCTAGGGGTTGGGGTGCTGAATGTCCCTGCTGTAGGAGGTTATGATGGTGAGGCCAGGGGTGGTAGAGAAGGAGCAGGTCTGAGGAATCCCTTACAAAAGGACAAATTCTAAAAGGGAATTTGATCCTTTCCCCTGGTGAAACCTGCTCAAGGAAACTTCTAACTGGAGGGCCAGGGGAAGGGCTGTTCCTGGCACCTGAGCTCTGGGGTCCTGGCACTTTCCTGCCCCTGGTATTGTTCTGTGCTACTCAAGTGGTACTTGTATTGTCAGTTTCATTATGCACTTGTCTGTCTGCCTCCTGACACTCCTCCCTGCATAGTGTGCATGGGTGGTTTCCCAGGAAAGGACTTAGAGCTTTGTCAGATCTCAAAGGTTAAGAATCTCTGGCCTACACTCTGAATTCCTCTAAGGCGCTGACAGAGCTAATGCATACGGATACATAATATAGTACTCATTCGATATTGAATGAATGAATGAATGAAAGAAGGAAAGTGAAGAGGGCCTGGGAGTAGTCCTTCCCCAGAGGTATGGGCAGGCCTCTCTCTGCTGGCTTGTAAAGGAATCTATGCTTTCTGCTTTAAGTTTTTGGGTATAATGGGGGAGTGGCAGCGAATCTCAACCCCAGAACCACTCCAGAGAAGACTGGCAGAAGGAGCGCATTCTCAGGACTCCAGGAAGATGGATGGGAAGAGCTTCTGTGGAGTGAGTAGGGGCTGGACTGAGGACCCTGGGTATCTGATTGCTTCCCAACTAGAAGAGGTCAAGCTTGGTGATCAAGCTTGGCAACCAGCGCCTTCTTCTCAGACCCTGGGTGGCTAACAAAGGATGTTGTGTTCAGTGTCTCATTGGGGGTGGCCACAGCCAAGAACATGTTCTGTAGAGGGAGGGGAAAGAGAGGATAGGGGTTTGGAACACAGGTTGGGAGGCAGGGAACCCCGATACTTAGGCCCCTCCAAGGCTTTGAGCTCCCAAGTCTTCCTTGTGGTGCAGCCTTACCTGAAACAGTGGGCTGCCGTGAGGATCCAGTAGGGGTCCAGAATGCTCCCTCCACAGATGTGTTGTTTGTTGTACTGGATGCTGACCTGCCAAGGCCAGGAATCCACAGAGGCCGTCTCCCCGCCCACTACCCGAGGGGCCTTCAGGCTGTCCCCACAGGCTGGAGTCAGCAGGGAGGGGGGAGAAATCAGGAGTCAGGCTCTTGAGGGATGGACTGCCTCCCCATGGAGCCCTGAGTCAGTTTCCTTAGAGCAGGGCCCTTATGACTGGGACCTGGAGGGGTGGGGAGGACCGCCCATTTTGAGTTATTCCTAGGGAGCTGGTGTCCCAGACCATAGACTTTTTCCCAATCTCCGTCTCCTTTGTTGGGCTTTGGATGTGTTTATATTGTGAACATGGGTGTGTCCATTGTGCTGGGAATTCATGGCCTTCAAACCAAACAGGTGATAGAGAATTACAAAAGTCCTGCCCAGGTGGAGTGTCCCAGCTGCTCCTGTGGAGTATTGGCAAGCAGACGCCCACAAACTGCTCTGGGAGCCGGGACTGGGAAGAACATTCCAGATACTAGATCTTCCTATCCTAAACTCACCTTTCTCCAAGTCCCTTCCCCTGTGATGAGTAAGTCTCCCAATTTGACATCCTATGCTCTTTCATATGCCACTGTCCTTGGCTTTTCCATCATGGCTCTCAAGCTCTGGTAAAAGCCTCCATTCCCATCTCCCTGCCCTCCAGTCTCTCCAGTCCTGGTGGTCACGGCCACAGTGGTGGTTCTCTTAGGAAAAGGCTGCGATCCTTTCTGGGCCTATGCCAGCCAGGGGCTTTTCAGATACTTGTTATTCCAAAATCTGCTTTCTCCGTGTCTCCTTGCTCCCTCACAGCCCCGAGGCATCTTTCTTTCTAGAGCAGAGTTTAAAGTCCTTCTGGCAGCTGCCCACTATCCTTGTCTGAAGTTTCCGTCTAGCCAAATTGATCTGCTTGTGTAGCTCCCTAAAAAGTTGTTCTTCTTTTGCTTGAGGAAGCCCCCATCCCTGAGATGCTGTCCTATTGCTATTTATCTAAACCATTGATCCATTCAGCAAATTTGAATTAAGTGCCTACTGTGTTCAGGGATGCTGGGAAGAGAGTGGAGGACAAGACAGACAGACAGACAGACGTAGTCCTTCCCTTCTGGGAGCCTACAGCTCAGTGTTTAGCCTGGGTACCACCCCCTGGGGGCCGCCCAATCCCTGGAGAGCCCCCCCCCCTTCTTGGAATTTCCATAGCCTGCTCCCAGTGTTGGCCTGTCTTTCATTTCCTTTGTGCTTTGGTCTTCCTGTTAAGACTGACAGCTCCTCAAGGGAAGCTCTGTAACTTCAACCTCCCTGCGACATCAGGGCCATTCAGCTCAGAGCACAGATGATGTGACTAATGGTTCAGTCATTCACTAGCTAGCCACCATGTGTCTGTCCCCACACACCAGGGATTGTGGGCATCACGAAAGAACATCTTAACATCCAACAGAGAAGCCTATATACTACCCAACGGCAAAGGCAGTGACAGTGGCCTTGTTCTACTCCACCTATCCAGTATCCGGCCAGCCTGGCAGGCTCTGTTCAGTTCTTCCACAAGTCTGGGAGGGCAAGCTGGGTCACAGAGCTTGTTTTCTCTTCTGTTCTCTGTAAGGATCTTCTGGGGAAGTTGGATAAAAGGCTTTCTTGGGAAGAGGAACCTCAGAAGGGTCAGGTGAATTACTCAAGGTCACACTGGAAGCCAGTGGGACTGGTGCCTGGGTCTCTCTGTGGCAGTCAGCTATGAGTGCTGTTCAGTCTGGCACCTCCCACCTATGGCCTTGTGTCTTTCTCTCTCTCTCTGCTCTCTGTCTCTCTCTGTTATAAACTCCTGAGGAGAATGGCCAATTCTTTGACTTACCTGTGTGCCTGATAGTGCTAGTGTGCCTGATAGTGCTAGACACAGTCTGTTTTTGCTAAACTAAATGACACTGTGATGGAGGAGGCCTTGTGGGCCTGACCAGGGTGGGAGGGCATGGAGGCCCAGTTCTATCCTTTCCAGTTTTCTCTTCCCTGCTAGCTCTCTGCTTTGGTTGTGGGGTTGTGTGTGGACGGTACTAAAGAGTTCTTAACGTCCCCACTTGAAGGAGCACTGCCCTACAAACCCAAGGCCCAAGGAAGTAAGTTTGGGACAAAACAGAGAGAAACTTAGAGTCTGAGAGATTTAAGAATGAGGATGAAGGTCTTTCTCCCCACTCTTTGCTGGCCCAGGGCCCAAACCCTCAGAGATGGGGCGTACTCACCAAGGCAGTGCAGGGAGACCAGGGAGCTTGAGAGACAGGGTCTGGAAGGGAGACACAGGGCCTTGAGGTTTCTCTGGGAGGTGCGGACTTAGGTCCCCTGACCCTGTTGACCCCAGTCCCCTTCCCGCACCTGGGAAATCTGGAATCCACATGCTGAGGGACTATATAGAAACCACACGACCATTTAGTTCAATGCAATTCAGTTGGTTTGGGTTCAAGATCCTTGATGTTAAGGACTCACAATGTGCTGGGCCCTGCCTGCGTCTGAGCCCAACCCAAGCCCTTGGCATCCTGGAGTGGAGGAGAGCAGAGCCTGTAACAGTGTCTGTTAGCTGTGCGCTTTTCAAGTGAACGAAAAGGGGGATTTCAGTGGAATTTCAGGCACATGATCCTTCTGCTACCATCTTGGTTCTTTTTAAGATTTACTCTCTGGAGAATGAGCAGCCCTCAGCAGCATCCCCGAATGCTGGGGAGCCAGCATCCTCTCTGGTACTCTCTTTTTTTGTGACTCTGGTCACAAAAATGTGACCATTTTTCTCTAGATGCTGAGCTCTCATGCGGGGTGGGGAGGCAGAGGAACAGGCCTCTGCCAGAGGCTGTGGGGCCTTTTCTCTGGAGAACTGGGAACGTGGAGAGGTCTTACCCTGGCCTGGGTAAGTGGCTGGGATGGACAAAGTGGCCTTTGGAATCTTGCCTGTTGGGTTTCATTGGGAGCGTAAAGCAGTAGGAAAATTTTTCGTTTTATTCTTGGATGAAAAGGCCACCAATATGTAGACACCATACCTTGTCCAGCTGTCTGTTTTATATGAAAAATGGAGTCAACCCAGAAAACCTCTCAGAAATCTGGTTCTCTAGCTCTTGGTATCTGACAGTCTGCGTGGCCTGGAGTTCTTCCTGTGGTCTGACTTATATTCCCCTTGCTGCACCTGCTTGGGGTGGTTGCCTACAGCCCCGATGGCAGCCTCCATATGTGAGCCTCTCGTGAGCCAGGGGGCGTCCTCCCACTTACCCACTTTGGTTTTGCACCTGAAGCTCTTGGCCATTTTCTGTGATTCCAACAACATCCAGATCTTGGTCTGGGCCAATCTCCACAGCTTTGAAGGTGGGTTTGCTGCTCACATTGGGAGAGAGAGAGAGAGATGTGAGCTAGGGCAGGAGGTTAGAAGATGTTGGGAGTAGCCCCCACTCCCAGGAGCTGCGATGGGAAAGAATGTGTCCCAGGACTCAGATCTGGGCACAATGCTGATGTGGTCTTGCTTTCCCAGAGCTCTGGACAAGTTATGGATGTGCTTTCCTAACTCCCACCTGTAGCCCTATTTCAAATGTCCTAGGATATTTTCTCCTGAATCATAGCCAGGGAATTAGAATGTGGATATCTGGTTTTCCGAACAAGGCATCTGGGCTGAATTGGGTAGTGGGGGTACTTTATGGCTCCCTTGGAGGTAGGACAGGATGAGATCAATCTTCACATGAGTCCGGAAGAGTCTCTCCCTTGGAGCACCCTCCCTCTTTCTCTCCACTGATCCATGTTTGTCTAATTTCAAACCTTGGGTTTAAGTTTTAGCTCCTCCAGGAAGTCTCCCCCTAGTTATCCCGTTGTCCTGATCGTCTGTTCTTCCCCATCCAGCTATGCTAGTGCTGGCTCTGGGTGCAGGGTTCAGGATGACTGAGGCATGGGGTTACTGGCCACTGATGCTCTCACATTCCCGGGCAGGAGTTGTGCACACCTGGTGGGCCCAGGTACACCTGGAAGGGCCTGGGTGTGGCAGTACTGGGTTTCGGAACCCTGGAGATGGAGGCTCTTGTCCTGCCTCCGACATTAGCTTGATGTGTAACCTTGACAGGTCACACCCTTCCCTGGGTTTCCTTAAGCCTCACTTTCTCCCTCTGTAGAATGAGAGGTGGACCCCCTGATCTCTAGAGCCTCTCCCATCTTGAGCCATCTCAGGTTTATGGTCCTGGGACAAAAAGGGCTTCTTATCTAGGTGGAGAAAGGAGAGAGGAGAGAAATCTGAGACCTGGAAGGAGGGACAGTGGTGGAAACGGATAGTCCCTGGAAAGCTAAGCTGTGTTCACCCATTACATCCTAATGAATAATTCTGACCGGCTTTGATTCTGTAGAACTCAAGAAGCCAGCTGGTTTGGTGCATTAGTGCACTCCAGAAGGGCAGAAACGTTAGCATCCTATTACCTTAAGAAGCCCGGGAGACACCTTGGTTGCATAAGGCAGCCGCAGCCCGAAGTGCTGCCCGTGGTGGTGGTGCTGCCCGTGGTGCTGGGCCCTGCTGATGCTGCAGTGGTTGGACTGCAGTGAGGAGGAGGGGCTTGCTGCAGGGGAGGCCTGGCTGCTGCTGGAGGAGGGGTAAGAGCAGGGCCAGGCATAAGCAGCCCAACTGTGCCACATGGAGAGTGTTGAGCAGCAGAGAGGCCTGATAACCAGAGAGCACAGGGGGCCATAAGGTCTGATGGATCAGTAATGCTGCCAGGAGCGTTTACTGAAAAAGGACCTGGAGGCTACTTTAGGGGTGGATGGAAGAGAGTTCCGTGATTGACTGACGGTGTCTGCCTAGCAGTTCTCATTTCTGCCTAGACCAGTTTCCTAGAGTCCTTGGGGACCTGCCCCACTCCGCAGCTGAATAAATGGGTTCTTTTCCCTCCTCTCTGGTTATGCTCTCTGAGTGGTCGGTAGCCTCGCCTCTCCTCCCTTTATAGGGAAGGCCTGGGGGGAGGAGAGAATTACCCAAGCTGGAAACAGAGATGCTGTGAGAACTCCTGATACCCAGGAATCAAGGGGTCTTGGGCACAGCCCCCAAGCCTCTCCCTCCCTAGCTCCTACCAGGCGAGTTACTTATCTTTCCTGAACCTGTTTCTAAAATAGATACAGTAGTAACGACCCTTTTGGTTTTTGCCAAGATCAAATGAATATAAACGCATCAAGCAGATCACTCTTATGATTACATAACTCTTCACCCACTGAAGCTTTGGAGCTGCTGTAGAAATTTGCTGGCAGAGCTGTGATTGCCGATGGGGCCTCGATGGAATCAGGTTTGTTTAAACGGAGTTTTAACCAATGGGACATTGAATAAGTAAGTATTATACTCTGGGACAGGGCAGCTTCTTGCTGGGCTGTGAAGGAGTGAGGGTCTCGAGGAGCCAGCATGGTGTTGGGGGTGCGTGGTGAGGCTTACATTCTCTCACTGCACCTGATAGCTCTCCTATGACATTGCCAGTACTTGCCCCAATTAACCCTTGAGGAAACCGGGGTTTAGGAGATTGAACTTCATGTTGGTTCTATGTGAAAATGCTCAGGTTCAAGAGCAGTTCTGTCTGACTTCTGTATCTATATTTTTAGGAAGGGAGGGAGGAAAAGAGGAAGGAGGAAGGAGGTCGTAGGGGTGAGGGGACGGCCTCTGGAGGCTGGGGCCGGGTACCTGGCATAGCCCATCTGCCCACAGGCTGTCTTGGCCAGAGCTTCTGTGAAGTTGTCAAAGCAGGCAGAGGCCCAGCTCCGTGTGGCCGGGTCCAGCACTTGCAGGGTGGATCGGTCCCTGGAGAGGCGGACTGAGAGGGGAAAAACCTGGGTCAATTCCAGGGCAGGGATCTGTCTGGCCCATCTCCCTCAGAATTCATCATGGGACCAGCACAACCTCCCTACGCCCAGACTGTAGAGCACTACAGAAAACCAACCCTTTCAATTTCAAAGGACTTTCTTCTGTTTGGCTTTGCCTGATTGAGCCTCATTTTGATGGTAGCTAGGGTGACCAGATGTCCTGGAAGGAACCTCCTTGTGGACCTCTTGTCTTGGTAGAATTACCAGCAGCTCTCCATTTTATTCTTTCAGATACCAGTTTTAGTGATCTATGGTGACTCTACCCATGGTCCTCATGGCCTGCCTAGCCTGGGGGACTTCTCACTGAGGAACCCAGCTTCCTTTTGACGTGAGGGAAGAGGTTGAGAGGGAAGTATTATTGGCGGTAGGATGGCCGGTGCCCATAGGCATTTGACTTCTGATTAAAAAAAAAAAAAAAAAGGATATGTGTAGGAAGTCACTTAGTCCTGCCTGTCAAAACCCCCCAACACCCATCTCCTGGCTGTCTTTTCACTCCAGAGCCCAAGTACTAGGTGAATGAAGCTGGGCCAGTCCCATCTGAGAAAGAACGTGAGTTTTTGTTGGAAACCTCTTCTAGTCCTTTGAAGGACCTAGCTCGGTCTTGTTACATAGCAGGCTACAATAAACACCTAATGGATAGAAGGATCAATAGTTAGTGGCCTGACACCCACTTTTCTAGTCCCCTTGAAAGAACAGATGTCATAGAAAGGAGGGAACTCCCCAGCATTATCCAATCCAGCTGCCTGCCTCAGTTCCATCCCAGTGTAGCAGAACGAGGCAGGCTATGTTACAATTTCCTGTCCCTTTAGCCCGCATCTGTTCCTCATATTCACCGAGTATTTGCTCCATGTTAAGTACTGGGAATCTAGTCCTGTTGCTCTTACGAACCTTGCAGTAGGGATGGAAACTGACCGGTCAGTTGGCAGATGCTCTGCCTTGAACTGGGGGGCAACCTGAGCTGGTTTCCTGCTGTGCCCTCCCCGCTGGTCCCTCTGGCCCCTGGACTCACCTGCCACTGGGGACCCATCAGGGAAGGTCTTGACACAGTGCTGCTCGTCCTCCCCAGAGGCACAGTCCTGCTGGCCATCACACACTTGCCTCCTCAAGATGAAGTGGAGAGGCCGCCCGCAGAGGAAGTAGTATTTGTCCAGAATCACCTTGACTGGAAGGCAGGGAGGGGGCAGAGAGGACTGACCGTGAAGCAGGCAGCCCCAGCGGGGGTGGGGGATGGGATAGGCTGTGTTTCCCTGAAATCGTGCTGGGCTTCAAAATAGGCAGGTGAGGGTTCCAGACCCAGTGATGCCACTTGATAGCCTGGGTACGTAGTCCTGAGCCTCCGTTTCTGTCTCTGTAAAGTAATGCCTGTCCCATACCTATATGGTGTGAAGCGAGAGAATGTGTGGGAGAAACTTTTAAACAGCCCCTCTGGCCTCATCCTCCCGGTGCTGGCACAGTACCTCTGGTAACGAGCCCAAAAGATGAGAGTGCTGGCCCTGCTGCCTCCCCTGTGACTTTAGACCTATCACATCCTCTCCCAGGGCCTCAGTTTTCTCAGCTGTACAGTGGGGTGAGGTGGTTGAGAACGTTCTGTGAGCTGGTGGCCGTGAGGGTCTTGTAACTACCAAGTGCAGTTCTAGAACTGGGTGTTTTTTATCTGGGGTTGAAAGAGCCACGGAGGGGCTGGTGTTTTGTTGGGTTTTGTCTCCTCCCTGCTGCTTTCAGATTCTGTTCCTCCTTTGCTGCCTTGGCTAATGGGAATGAGTCTAGTGTTTGTGACTCCTCAGGCAATGAATACTTCACATTTCTAAAGGCTGCTGGTAGGAAGAGACCCTCCTGCCCAACTGACCCTACCCTTGGCCCCAAGCTCCCTCCTGCCTTCCAGTGTTGCCCCTGCCTAGCCACCCTACAGGTGATGGTGACAAGTCTGACCGTGGCCTCGCTGCTCACTGTGGGAAGCTTCCCATGCACTGCCTTGTGTCATCCTGACGACGACCTGAGGAGGCAGGTGTTGTGATTAACTCACATTATGGGGGGTTTACAGAGTTGGGGTTTAATTCCCCAGGCCACACAGCACTTCTGTGTAGAGCCAGGATTCCAGTCAGGGTCTGTCTAACCCCAAAGCTCTTTGCTGCCTCTCCATGCCTTCCCTGAGGGGCTTTGAGTTGGGGTCTGCTGGCCTGGATGCCCTGGGTGTGAGGGAGCATGGGAGAAGGAGCAGGCTGGATCTTTCCTAGACCTTCAGAGTTTGGTTCATGGTCAGGGCCCAGGGTAGAGCAGGGTCATTCTAGCCTCTTGATGACAGCAGTGTCATCAGTTGAGATCCCAGAAGCCAAAAAGTTGAGGGAACCTTGCCTGGGATGGAGGCTCAGATGACCTCCTCTGGTTGCAGAACCCGGGGGACCACAGCATGGAAGCCATGTCACAGGGCCTTGTGGGATGGGGAGACCTCAGTTCTAAATTGTGTACCACTCCTGCCCAGGCATGCCTGGATGACTCTGGCCCCTTTTTCTCTCTCCAGTGTGGCCAGGCATATGCTCAGAGAAAGCCAGCTCTCCTCTGTATTAGCGTGAATAGAACAGGCTTAGGACAGCTGCTCTGCTGCTGCAGACCCAGGGCCAAGGGCCAGCCAAGCTCTCAGGGGTGGGGTGCGGTAGAGTTTGTGTTGTGGATCTGCATTTCTTTTGCCACAGATGGAAAAGGACTTGCTCCATCTGGGTCCCGGGGTCCCGTTCCAGCTGTCTCTAGGTGTCAGGCCTCCTCTCTGAGCCCCGAAGCTCAAGTGGAGGAGGAGGGTGTGGGCCCAGTGATCGCCGAGTGGTGGTGGTCGCTGCTAGTGGAAATGCCCTCCGGCTGTGAGTGCAGGCTCCTGAAGGGCCCATCCTCCCTGAGTTAGCAAACGCGTGCTTTTGTGTACGGCTCTGTCACATCTTTGCACCCGGTCTGGTGACCAACACTTTGGCACCACCTGATTTTCATCTGGGTGTTTTACTCACATTATCTCCCACATCCCTCTGGGAGAGACAGGGTGTTTTACAGAGGAGAAGACTAAAGTTGAGAGTGGTCAAAGGATTTACTCAAGGTCACACGGCACCAAGGGGTGTCCTGACTGCTAGCCTGGTCTGCTGTGCCCTGCTCCCCATCCTGAGAGAGCAGTCAGTAGCCTGCTGTTACCGTGGCGGTGGGGGGGAGGCAAGGACAGTTGGCGGTGGAGTGGGAGTGGAGACCAGGATGGTGGGCATGGCAGGTCATTCAGTTCAGTCTTCGTTACTGAATGGCCTGCCAGAGATCACACTGGGTCTCGGGCACTGGCCAAGAGGAAGACAGCTACAGGCAGAGTGTGTGTGTGTGTGTGTGTGTGTGTGTGTGCGCGCGCGCGCTGTCTGCCTGGGTGGCTTCCCCTGTGCCTCCTGTGTGAGTCCCTGCCTCAAAGGTGAAAGGGCTCCCCAGTCTTCTAGCCGTTAGGGCTGCTTAGGTGTCTGCAGGCACCTGACTAAGGAGGCAGGGTCGTGGCCACCCTGGCCCATTGCCTGTGTGGGTTTTTACCATGTGCAACTGTGCGTTCCTGGTGGTAGAGTTCATCTGGGGTAGGTGGGGGCTGCATTCACCTCCCCCTTTGACTCTTGGAGGAAGGCTCCCGTCAGAGCAGGGGGTGGACAGGTATCACGCAAAGCTTTGTGCAGCTCAGCTGTCTGTGGCTGCTAGGTGGAAGGGTGGCGGGTAAGGTTGTGCTCAGAGGGGCAGGTGGGAGCTGCAATTTCCTGTGGGGGATGAGGGGGAGGTGGGAGCAGTCATGAGGGGGTGAGGGCAGGGCTGGGGGCTGCCACTTACTGAGGACAGCCATGATGATGATGGTCGCCAGGCTCAGCAGCGCTGCGATGATTGGGAACCCCACCTTTTTGAAGGTCTCCAGGGGAGGAGTTCGGGGTTTGCGCAGGGGGGTGACATCTGTGAGGCAGAGGGACAGAGTCTGCTGTTAGCACTTGGAGATCGCTCCTGCCAAGGCTCACAGCCTACCTGCCCTCTGGCCATGGGGCTGAGCCGCAGAATGCTTTGTGGACAGTTTTGCTTAGTACTGGGGTTTTATTCCTGCAGACTGGGCTTAGCTTCAACAGCTCAAGGTCACCCCACCTCCTTCGCTTATCCAGGCTTGTCCATCTTTCACCTGTGTCCCCCAGAGGAGCCTCCGGAACAAGATGTTGTCTCTTTGTCTTGACTTAGCCTCTTCCACCGTGTTTCACCCTGTCTGGTCTGCCCTGCATCTGCCTGGGGAGAGGCAAGTACTTATTTATTTTACTATCATTTATCCTCTTTTCTGACTAACCTTTGGTTAAACTGTAAGCTTGAGGAGGGCAGGGACCTCCAACTCATTCCATGCTTAGTAGAGCCCTGATACGTGCTTGCAGTTGAGCACATCCTGACGGCCTCCATCTCCAACTCAACAGATAGGGAGTCCCTAGGATGGTCCTCGTCTTTAAGGAGATGCCAGTTTGGGGGAAGAAGCACACAAGGACAGAGTTGCCACTACCTCTGGATGCCATCAAAACACTTAAATGGGCCTCCGTAGGTGGTGATGCGGTGGGGGGGCTGGACCAGCTGGGCAGAGGCCTGGGGGTGTCGACGGTGAGCTTGTCGTATGCCCCAGATGTAACATGGGCAGGTACATGTTACGGAGGCAGGACTGGCAGTGTCGGTCCACAGAGAGTCTTGAACACCATGCCGGGAATTTGGATTTTATCATGAAGGCAATATGGAGCTATGGACAGCTTTGAGCAGCAGAGAGATGTGATCGTTTTCATATTCAGGAAGGTGAATCATTCACTGGGGAGGAGGTGGATGGAAGCAAGTTTGGGGTTAGGGTGACCAGGTAGGAGCCTAGAGGTGCCTAAAACAGAGCTAATAATAACTATATTGTCTATTCATATGGTTATCCAAGGAGATGGTACCAGGGCCAGGATCTGAAAAGTTAAATTCTTAGGAAGTATCTGAGATGTGTCCTCTGGGATCCTCTCTCCTTGCAGGCAGTAAGCGGGGCGGGTGCCCGGGGCTTCTCCAGGGCAAAATGGGGAAGGAAGTCTGGCTGCCTTGAGTCCAGGGAGGGTGATAGGTCAGCTCTCTTCTCCTCACCTCCCTGCAGCTTGGTCTGTCACCTTTCTGACCTCCCTTTTTGAACGGTAATCTTCCAGTGTTACCTGTCCTCCTCCTGCATTTTTAAAAACAGTTACCAGCTCTTTACATACTTTATATTTTACATGTTATATGTATTTTTCATCCCCTCCTGTCCCTTTCTGAAATGAAGACTTTGAAGTTAAGGAATTTTTCTTCTTCTTTTTTTCTTCTTGTTCACTGCTGAATTCCAGGTGTCTTCAACAAGTATCTGCTGAGTGAATACATGCATCGCTCTTTGCTTGATCTCTTAAGCACATCCTTCCCATTTTTGTTCCAGGTCTGGTTTCCTGGCTTGAATGAGGGCTGGTGATAGTCTGTCTTGAGCTCTTTCCTCAGCTCTTCAAGAGCAGAGAATGGCATCCAGCCAGAGACGGGTGCTCAGGAAATGCTGATATCATTGAATCTGTTGAAAGGGAAAGCATCGGAAACCTTGTGTCTCCTCAGAAGGAGACACAAAACTCAGGCCCGCGGGGCGTGGGCTGGTGTTGCCTGTCCTGAGCAGGCACCAGGGAACTTCTCAGTCTTAGCAGGTATTTCTTGAAGTTTCCAGCAGTTAGAGTGCAGAGCTCTCCTCTTCCCCGTGACCGTGGACATGGCGACATTCTGTTCATCCCTCCTTCATGCGTGATTTATTTATTGAATGCCTTCTGCTCGGGACACGAGGTGGCTTATTTCCTCAGAGGTGCCTCAACTCTTGGGAGCCCCTTGATAGATTCCCCTGTCCAGGTCCCTATGTTTCTGCCTCCCTGATGTTCTCAGGGAGAACAGCATCAGGAAGGGTAGAGTTTTCTGGGTTTACATTTCATACGTAAAGTTGTCAAAGCACCACGAGCTATGACAAGCCTCCCGGCCTGCCACCATTCCTTCCTGCAGCTTGTCCTGCCCACCGTGGCAGGACAGCGCCTCCCAGCACATTGCTGTCATCCGGTCACATCCCCACCTGAGAACCCTTCATGACTTCTGGATCTAGACCACTTTCTTCTCCAGACTTGCAAAGCCAGCGTGATCTGGGGCCACGTGGACTTCCCACTTGCCAGTCCTCAGTGCTACACGGACAGTTTCTGCCCTAGCCCTTGCACACCTGCCTTCATTCCTGCCTCTGAACCTTTGCTCCTGCTCTTCCCTTCACCACTGAAACCCTCATCACTTCCTTCTGTTTTGTGATAGCTTACTCCTGTGGGGACTTTGTCAGAGCTTGCCTGATCCATGACGCTGTTATCTCGGATCATTTGGCGCGGATCGCTCCTTCTCAAGCCTCCCTCAATACGGGCATTGGTAGCAAATCTAACTTGTTTTCTGGTTTGGTGGTTCTCAGGGTTACTCAGGTGGTGGAGCCCTTGGATGTCTGGTGTTCTCTGGGGACACGGGGGTCTATCATTCTGTCGAATTCCAGAGTATAAACCAGGCTCCATCTTACTTGCGGAAGATTACATTGTTTGTGATCATTATTAAAGTGGGGTCCTGAAATTGTTGCAGTAAGTGGGATAGTATGACAGATTCCTTGTGGATCTGTCATACTATTTTGTGCTTTGCTCACTTGTCTGCTGGATCCAGCAGGCTATTGGGAGTGGTTCTCATTGGTTTAACAAAATAGAATGGGAGGGCGGAAAAAAATCCCTTAAATTTGGGAACGCTTTGTCTCTTAAATGATTCTTCTCCTGTAAATCAGGCAAATACTATCATTTTCTAGTCAACCAGGCAGAATACCTTTGTCCAGCTTGTTCCATGGCAGCAGGTCAGACTGGCAACTCCGGGAGGGCAGGGACTCTGTCTTAACCTCCTGTTTTAGTCCAGCGTCTAGCCCAGACCCTGGCACGTGGCAGGCACTCACAGAGTTGTTGAATGAATAAGAAAGTGAGTAACTGAATGAATGAGTTGGAGGACCACCGCTCTTGGGGTTTTAGGTTTGATGGTCCTATTTCCTTGGAGACCATGCTTCCTACTTCTAGAATTATCCTGGACCTTCGAGTTGCTTAATACATTTTTGTTGAAGGATGAATGAGTGGGTGGATGGAGATCTTCCATAGTGTTTAGCCCTCAGTGGTGGTGGTGAGGGGTGCAAGAGGGGGATAGTATTTATTTGGTAACTGACTGAAACTTGGAGGCTGACGTAGACAAAGCAAAGCTGGACCTGAGCTTACCAAGGCTGTTCAGGGGTTGATCGCTGTCAGGATCCTGTAATTGAAGGAAAAACAATCTGTGAGCGGAGAGAGGGAACCTCTCAGGCTGAGGCTGAAGGCTCAGGACAGGCTCTTGGTTCTTATTTGCATCCCCTTCTCCCCGCTGAGTCAAAGTTTGGGGCTCAGTGATACCTCACTGGTTCTCAGTTATATGTCTTTATAACGTGGTACAACTAGCTTACTAATTGTAGCAGCTAGTTAGCAATTATGGAAATGATAGCCTGCTGGGTTGTTGTGTTGCCGGGTTACTTAGGATGATTCTGCCCTGCCGTCTGTTTTGGTTAACCATTTGCCTACTTTGATAGATTTAATTCTGTAAAAACCTGGACACTTCACAAAAGGGGGTACTTCAATAGCCACTCAGGGCCAAAAGATGCTCAATGTCATGGCTCACCAGGCAAATGCAGATTCACACCACAATGAGATATCTCTGCAGAGACACCAGAATGACCAAAATTAAAAAGACTGATAATACTAAGTGTTGAAGAGGATGTGGACTTTGGGACTCTTATATACTGTTGTCAGGAGTGTAAATCAGTACAGGTACTTTGGATCTGCTAAATCTAACTATATGACTATTCTAGGATTCTATGACCCCGGAATTAGCCAGGAGAAATGAGTGCATGTGTCTAGCGAAATATCTGTACAGAGATGTTGGTAGTAACTGCATTCCTAATAGCTACAAATCGGAAAAACCCAAATGTCCATCAGTGGTGGAGTAGATAAATAAGTTGTGGTATATTTATATGATGGAATATATTTCAACAACAAACATAACCTAGTGCTAAGTGCAGTGACCTATGGACTGATCTCACAGACATAGCAGTGACAGAAACTGACGCAAAAGAGTGTACTCTGTGTCTTTCATATATATAGATTTTAAAAGGTGAAGTTGACATATCACGATACACAAGTCAGAATATTGATTACCACTGGCTGGGGAAGTGGGGCAGTTATTGGCAGCAGCACAATGGAAACTTCTGGAATGCTGGAAAACTTACAGATCTTGATCTAAGTGTTGATAGCATGGGGGCACGTATGTTTAATATTCACTGGGGGGTACACTTTAGATTTGAGCACTTTACTAAATACATGTTATACTTAACAGAGCAAACAAAGACAAAACGTTACTAGAGCACTACGGTGTTTCTGTAAGTGTACTCTTAGGTCACCGTGGACACACATACACGAACACAAGCCTCTGTTCTTCCAGTTACACTTCCAGTTACACTTCCAGTTACCCACATAGGGTCGTACCCAGAAGCCGTGCATATAAGGCTCACATATGAAGTCCATTCACCCCTTTCCTGCAAAGCAGAGGATAAGGGGAGGGGACTGCCAAGGCTCATGTCTCACTCTTGCGCCTCCCAGAAAGCTCTCTTCTCTTAGCTTCCTTTCCAGTCACTACAAGAGCTAGAGTCCCGGGGCTGGGTGAGCAGCAGGCCTGCCTGGGGTCTGGGTCTCCATCCCAGGACTCGTCTGCCTGTGGTGCTGAGGTCATGATGGTTCCACTGGTAGGTGGAGGAGCTGGAGGACTCTGAATGTTTCCACCTGGGAATTTTCCTAGTCCCATTTGGGGGTGATGGGCTTCATCTAACCTCTGGGTGGGTGTCCCAGATTAGGTATGGTTAGCAGCAGTGGGAGAGGGGGATGTCCCTGGATGTTTATTTCCTTGGCTGAGTGTGGCAGACATAGCCATTGGGAGAGGGAGCTCCTTTCTTTCCTCCCAAACTCTGTAATCTGCCGGAGGGACGTGCCTGGCTTTGCCCTTTGGTGGCATGAGGCCTTGGGTGGCTGGGGGATGTCACAAAGGCAGCAGGCTCTGGAGTCTGCAGAGTTGGAATATAGGTTCTGCGTCTCAGTTGTGAGTCTTGGGTGTGAGATAGTTAAGCTCTCTGAGCTGCATGTTCCCCCTCTGTAAAGTGGGGAAGGTGGCACTGGCTTCAGAGTGCTACCATGAGGTTTAGGTGAGCTATGTAGTGGGACGGCCTGGCTCACACAGGTGCACTGCACTCCCTGCACTCCCAGGGTCTCCCAGCATTCGCTGCAGAACTTTCCCACTGGGCAGTCATCCTTGTTTCTTGTGGCGTTTGCACCCTCAGAGTTTTGCGTTGGGCTCGTACCCAGGAAAGACCAGAGAGATGTTGTTAAATGGAACTGGACTCTGGGCTCTGCCCTGTGGGTCATTCCTAGTCCCCTATCCTCTGCCATCTCCAGGGCCTGGAGGGGGGACTGTTTCCAGGGTAAAGATGAGAACAAGTCCTACAACACTGCATTGCTGTGGCTGCCAGGTTGGGTAATAATAGTATCAATAGTACTTAATCCACCTACAGTCACTGTGTAAGAGTTTACCAAATTCTTTTGTCTGACTTGGTCAGGTTCAGGGTTGAAAAGGATCCCAATTGTCTGATAACCAGTAGGGGTGGCACTAAGTAATTAAGTATTCAATGAACTATTTGACAAGGCCCTGCTCTGGGAGCTGTGCATTCAAAGACAAATACTAAGTGCATTAGGATGGCAGAGTTGCCCAGACAGGCCAGGCTGGGCCCTGCCCTCACCTCTGGTGGCTGGGGAGTGGGGGAAGGAGGGAAAGACAGGTGTGAGCCGAAAAAGCTGGAGCGATGAGCGCCATGTAGAGTGAAGCGGCGATGGGAGCCAGTGCCTGGTGGATACTTAGAGCCGGAGGCTTAGGGAAGGGGCCAGGGTGGTTAGATCTCGGCCTGTGGGCTGAGATCTGAATGCCAGTGGGGGAAGGAGAGAACCTGGTATTGGAGGGACAGAATAAAGACCAGCAAGGACAGGAGGAAAGAGAAGGAGGCTGGTGGTAGGGAAAGATACCCATGCTTGGAGGGTCTAAGCAGCAGGGCTTACCAACTGACTGGATGCTCTTGGGTTTCACGGAGCAGGTAGGAGGGTATTTGCTGAGGGGTGAAGGCTGCGAGAGGGGCAGGTTGGAGGGGTGTCAGGAACAGCCACTGAGTGGCCCTTTCCCAGCAATTCATTCTTTCTCGCTGAGTCTGCTTGTGCTCACATGCCTGCATTAGTTGAGGTAGGTAGGGCGAGTCTCTTGTTTATTATTAATTCAGCAAATATTGACTGTATGCTTTCGATGGGCCTGGCGTGATGCTGGAGACCGAGACACAGAGGGAACAAAAGAGGCTTACAGCCCGCACTTTCTTGATTCCTCATCTGTGAACAGGAGTGACCTCAGTACCCCTTTAGCTAATATGTTTTCGATTGTGATCCACTGAATAGGGCTTACACAGAAAACATCCCACACCGTTTTGAAAACAGAGAAAATAAACTACATCAAAACTACAAGCTACAATGACTGTGACAAATTGGTAATTCATCATCCCTGGTGTCTCCTACAAGACCTGGCCCAGAGTGGGTATTTATTTATTTTAAAAAAGATTTTATTTGAGAGAGAGAGAGTGAGAGAGAGAACATGAGCATGAGTGGGGGGAGCAGCAAGGGAGAGGGAGAAGCAGGTTCCCTGCTGAGCACAGAGCCCGGTGCAGGGCTCGATCCCAGGACCCTGAGATCATGACCTGAGCTGAAGTCAGATGCTTAACTGACTGAGCCACCCAGGTGTCCCCAGAGTAGGTATTTAATATTTGTTGAGTGAAAGAATTAAGGAAAATGTCTTGGTTTCAGGGCTCAGTCCCAGGCCAGCCTTGAAGAAGCTGACTCGTACATCCATTCACACATTGGAATATTATGCTGCAGTCAAAACAAATGAGCTATGGCACCGAAATCCCGTGGATGACATTAGTAATTTAACATTAAAGTAAAAAGAAAATCCCTGGAAGATTACATGTAACACAGAATCTTTTCCATAAGGAACTAGGAAATGATAAACATGGGGTTTAAGTTGAGGCTTATTTTCCAGGGAGCTTCTAGCACATTTCCTGGCCTGGCAAAGATGTAGAATCAATATTTGTTGAATTCCTAAACCTGAGAGACTTGCCCAGCACCCTCAACAGGACTGGGGCTGTGGGGTGTGGGTGGGAGGGCAGGAGATCTTCTGGTTAGATGCAGCGCTTGTTTGGGGCGGTGAATTAGGAAGGCTTACTACATTGTTAAAGCCTCTAACCAGCTAGAGAGATACAAGGGGGCCCTGCGTGGGCCAACAAAGGAAAATGTCATGGATCCAGGATTATGATTCATCCAGTAGTGTGCTCCTGAGGTTCAAAGAGAAAAAAAAAAAAAGCAGTCTCCTGGCTGTGCTGAGGGGTCCAAGGAGTCAAGCTCCTATCCTCCCATCCTCCCATGCTCTACTCTGACTCTCATGCTGCCTGAGTTCTTCCGTCAAGTGGCCTGCTCTTTGGCTTTCTTGACACCTTTCTGACAAACATCTCCAACACAGTGAGATTAGACATGATGGGTTGCCAAACTTCTGGGAAGAGGAGCTGTGGAAGGTCACAAGCCTCCAGGGTCATGGGCAGGGAGGGTGGGTACATTGAGGTTTATGAGCAGGGACTGGGGAATATTAGTATCAGTTACCTTCCTGAGCAGGGTGGGGACGGAAATGCATAGCAGCTGTGTTGCCTTTCAGCCCAGAATTCATCCCGAGTCAGGGCTGGGAGTGGGGGGGGGGGAGATGCGGCTGAGAGATGAGGTAAGAATCTTACCAGATAATGTTCAGGAACCTGGCTATCCCCCATCCCTGGGTGAGTTCATGCCGGGATCATGGGAGGCAAAGGGTCTCTGGGGACCATTCCAGGCAACTTCCTAGTTTCCTAGACCAGGGAAATGCTTAGCCCTAGAGTTGGTAGAGGGAAGGCGCTTGAGAGACCACGAAACACCCACTGTGCACCTCCTGCTTTGTTGGAGGTGTCTCAGTGTATCCCCAACTTGAACTCAGCCCCTGGCCACAGCTGCCACAGCCTAAGCCTAGCCCAGGCCCAGCCAAGGCACCAGGCTTTCCTGTGTTGTTGGGTTGCTGGCTGGGTCAGGCCTGTCTGCTGTGTTGATTTAGTCAAGCTGTGGGGCCCTGACTCATGGGCCCAGCCCAACTCCTGTCTGACCTAGGGGTTCATCTGGGAAGGAAGCTCCTGGATTACAATGGGAGGACAGAAATGCTAGGCCCCCAGAGCCCAGAAGGGCCCAGCTGGAGGAGGAAGTTAGAAGGTAGGTGTTAGAAGGCTGAAAATCACCTAGTGATGGCCTGTCTCACTTAGAGAATTATCTTTCCCTGCTTTTTAGTGGTTGCTGGTCACAGAAAGACATCAATCTGAGACTCATGTGTAGAGGCCAAACAATTAACAACTGCATTTGGGGATGAGTACAGAGCTTACAATATTTTGCACAAATGCTGTCCCATTTAATCTTCAGAACTACCCAGAGAAATTATCCCCATTTTCCAGAAGAGAAGACCTAGCCTCCTGTAGATTTAGTGGCCTTAGAGTAAGTCAGGAACAGAGCCAGCTCTTGGGGGCGAGGGTTTTGGACTCTGTGGATTATTGTTTTCATTCCCTCCCAGTACCCTCCCCATTGATAAGCAGAGATTACCCCCAGCATCTCCCCAGCCCTCCCCAGCTCCCCAGGCAAACCCATCTCTGCCTGGTTCTTAGCTCTGCCAAGTCTTCCATCAGCAAGGGTAAGCACACCATCCCAGAGTCTGTCTGGGGAAGGGCCCATGGCTGTGCTGGGCCCAGCAGGGCCTTCACTGTTATTAGCATCCCTCCTTCCTCTTATCAGCTCTTCTTCTTCCTCTGTTTATTTACCCTCAGGTCCTGGTATTTCAGATTTTGGAGAATCCTGGTTGGGTTTAGAGCTAGCTCATGGGGGATAAACCCAGGCCCCGGGCAGCTCTTATTTTAAAATGAGGATGAGCATTAATTTGCTGCAGAGAGACACGAAGAACCAGCCTGGGGAGTGTAAGTTCTCATATTGCCTTGTCTTTTGACTTGCTTGGTGCCTTTTGGGCACACGCCTCAACTTCTCTGAATTTTGGGGTCCCTAGGGTAATTGGAAATTCTCAGAGATGGTAAAGCAGATACGAGGGTTAATAAGCATGTGTTGAAACAGGCAGGTGCTCCACCAGGCTCGTAATGAGGTGAAGAAGAGGTGGCAGCTCACAGAGGCCACCGGAACAGAAAGTCTGGCTGGTTCCTTTGTCTGCTTTCCTTGCCAAGCTGCCTGCCCCTGGGTCTTATTTTTCTCTTCCTCTCTGCACTGCTGTCTCTGAGCTTCCTTGTTCTGGAAAGAACTCAGGGGCAGAGCTCAGATGACTGGGGTGCCAAGGAAGGGAGAAAAGTGGAGGCTTGTAGGAAGGGGGCTTTCTGGCTCTGCTCTGGTGTGTGGCAGTTTTGGGCTCCTGTGGGGGCTTCCCATGGTCCCTCAGGGGAAACCTAGAGGCAGAGATGCTGCTGTTGCTAGGTGATGGGACAAACAAGTCCTTTGTGGCCCTGGCAGGTGGCAGCTAGGTTGCCTAGGCTAGGGACACAGCAGGGGGGAAACCCAGGGGAGTGGGTGGGGAAAGTTCTTTGGTGATCCAGGAGACCCAGAGGCTGTTCCTAGTCGGTGCTCAGAGCAGGGCTGGGGCGCTGGCAGGCTCAGGTGCTTAGGGGCGGCTCTGAAGGGGCCTCTCACTGCTCTCTGACCCTGACCCTAACCCTGCACTCCACTCCGACCAAACAGCAGGTGGCTGTGCGCTCTCCACCTGCAGGGGCGGGCCGGACAGTTGGATGCCTTTACCAGGCTGGGGCAGGTGCTTCCTGTCTTGGGTGCTTCAGCCATGACAGGTAAGCAAGAAGAGGGGCCATGAGGGCGCGGTGGTTGTGAGTCAGCAGAGGGACAGGTAGGAGTTTCCCTGAAATGGGCCTAGCCCTGAGTACCTGGAAAGATCTTGGAAATGGCACATCACGCTGGCTCTCAGGGGTCCTCGGAATGAGTAGCCTGTCTCCAGACACATTCCCCTGCCTGGGCCACGCACAGGCGGGTGTCCCAGCTCTCACGTGCTGGGGCCTCGGCAGACCTTCGCCCTTGCTCTGCCTGGTGCAAGGCGTCCCAGCAGCGCGGTTTCCTTCAGGACTACTGACCTCAAAACCTTCTGAGCCACAGAGGTGCTGACTTGTTGGCAGTTTGAGCTGAACACCTCAACCCCCATTGTAGTGCACAGTGGCTCCGGGGCAGGGCCTAGGGCAGCCAGGAGGTGTCAGGTGGCCTGCCATTGTCCTGCTGTCAGCCTGCTGGTGGGCTGCCCTCCATTAAGGATCAGGTTTTGTGTCTAAGCACAGTTCCCCACTCCAGGTGGGACTGTGGGAGGGCAGGAGTGAGGTATTGGTGCATGGCGGTGGGTTTGAGTTGAACTTGCCTGAGTTGAGCAGCTCTGGATAAGGCCTTCCTGTAGATGAGGCCACTCTGGACGAGGCCACTCCCAGGACAAGGCCGCAGTTGATGAGGTCCAGGTAATGCTACTGTTACCTGTAACTCGTACAAAGCCCTCAGATGTCCTTCTCTTGGTGCCCAGGGGAAGGAAGATCATTCTCTGCAGCCTGAGTTCTCCACAATTCTACTTCTCTCAACTTTCTGCTCTGGGGTAGGGGTGGGTGAAGCCCCCTCCCTCCCAGGAGGATCTGTTGGAAAGGAGATGTGTCCCCCACCTCCTTTGCACAACTGAGGGTGGCATGTGGGCAGTGGCTGAAGGGGACACGAGAGAGCCATCGGGAGTCAGGCCCCTTGGACCAAAGGCGACCTGCAGGGGGTTTGCCTGACGGGGTTTGCTTTTAGGAGGGGCTGCTGGATCTTAAAGCTTAGGGAGGGGGGAGTGTTCTCTAAATGCTGCAATTTACCTGAACTAAAGAGCTTCCACCCAAGGCATGGCCTGATATTTATGAAAGAATCCTAGTTTGTTCTGCCTTCGAAAAATCATGCTCTCTTCTGCTTGTTCTGAACTGTCCTTTAAACTTTGAGGGAAGTGGCGCAGAGGGAAGAGGGGCTCTGGCGTTCTAAAGTGGAACTCTAGTATACCTGCTGAGACGGTGATTTGGGCAAATCACTGGGCATCTCTGGGACCCTGAGATGTTTCTACCTTTGGAAGGGGGTGTGACAAGTTCATGATAAAACTGGAGAGTGAGAAAGGTTCTGGGAGGGGCTCCAGCTGCCAGTAACCACGTGCCTTTTCAAGGCCACAGGAGCCCTGTGGGGTTCTCTCCTGGTTTTACAGATTTGTTCATGGTCCCCCTCAGATGGTTTTTGCAGTTCAGGGGGTCTCAGCTGTGCTGCTCATACGAGGGTGGTCCCGTCCCTATTCCTTCTGAGCTCTGTGTTTGGAGCTCTGGTCTGAATTCTGCTCTGCCGCTTATGACCCATATGTTTCTGGGTAAGTGACTTAGTTTCGTCATCTGTAAAATGGGTAGAGTGTGATCTGCCTCCTGTGGTTGTGAATATGGATGATCTAGATGACACACGTGGTGTATCTGACTCAGGGCTTGGCGTATGGAGGAGTTGAGGACCTGAACATTCAAACATTCGTGCCCTCAGCTCCAGTTACCCCGGAGGGCTGGGGAGCAGAAGAGCACACGGCGTTCGAGGCGGGTGTGCGTGGCGGTGTTGTTCAGGGGCAGGACTGAGTGTTCTCACTTGTTCCGGATGCTCCCCTCTGGGGGCCCAGCTTGGCTGTCTTAGCGAAGAGCTGCCATCTCCTGGCAAACGTCCTCAGTGACTCCTGGATCTCTCTTCTCAACTCCAAACTCGGGATCCCTTAAGAAGTGCTGCCACCGTGCCCAGCGGCTCCTCTGCACCTAATGCTGGCCAGTGACATCACTGATGCTCTCTTGTGCCACTTTCCTGCCCACCCAAT
This sequence comes from Lutra lutra, assembly GCF_902655055.1. Taxonomy (NCBI): domain Eukaryota; kingdom Metazoa; phylum Chordata; class Mammalia; order Carnivora; family Mustelidae; genus Lutra; species Lutra lutra. The sequence goes on along the minus strand of NC_062287.1, from coordinate 14,287,051 downwards.
AACTCTCTGAGGCCACGTGAGGGCTTCCTCTCTGGGCTGCGGTTGGCTGGAGGAGGCTGTGGACGGAGCGCAGGCCTCAGGCCAGGTGTTCAACCGCTGGGAGCCTCGATTTCCTGTGTGGTGTGTGTGTGTGTGTGTGTGTGTGTGTGTGTGTGTGTGTGTGTGTGTGTGAGAGAGAGAGAGAGAGAGAGAGAGAGAGAGAGAGAGAAAGAGAGACGATTGATTGATTCCAAGTCTTCTTAATGAGACCAGAATATGCATATCCTCTAGCACATTGCCTGGTATACAGTAAGAATGCACTAAATGCCAATAATAAAAACAACAACAATAATAAGACTATCTTATCCATTTGGTGAAGCCCTGCTCTGGGGGTTGGTTATACAGCAGTGAGTGAAAAAGGCAAAGGTCTTGTGCCCATGAAGCATATATGTTACTATTTCTTATTAGTAATTAGTAACTGTTACCATAGAACCTAGTAAGTGCTTGGCATAGCACAAACTCACAAATCCTTTCTTATCTGTGGGAAGAGCCTGTCAGAGAGCCTTGCACATGCATACCAGGCATTGCACAGATGGCTCTTGGTGTGATTTCCCAGGGCCAGGGGCCTGTCCTCAGGAGGGAATTGGGCCCTGGAGCGCTCTGGGCTGAGAGGGGCCAGGGCAGTTAGGGGTCCTGAGATGATGTCACCTGACCTCCGCAACCTCTCTATGAACAAGTGGAGGAGGCTGCAGGTCAGAGAAGCAAAGACCTTTCGTAGTACAAATGTGGTCCTTTAAAATGGGTAGGGACATCTCAAGGATGCAGCCAAAGGGTTGCTGAGGATCAGTGGGGGACATTACAGAAAGACTTGTCTGTCTGTCTGTCTTTCTCTCTCTCTCTCTCTCGGGAAGGGAAGATCATCTAAGCAACAGAAGGTGTGTGAGTAGAACTGGACAGTGTAGCTGTCCGTGATAGACCAGGACAAAGCCAGAGAAGGGGCATCCCTTCTGGCATTCCAGGGGACTTGGTGGAGACTTTGAGGTTGCTACAAGAGGATGGAAGCAGGACAGGAGTTGGGGGGGGGTCCCAGGCTCTTTTCCACATGGGTGTTCTATGTTAAGTTTCAGTGGTCAGTGGGCTATGAGGCTAAAATAGTTTTGGGGAAAATACCGACTACTTTGAGAAGACCTCTAAGGTCCTTTCCTGAGGGTCTGTGACTTGGAAGAGCTTATTTGTTGTTAGCCTGGAGCATCTGTTGCCCCCTCCCACAGAGGAGACTAGTCCTAGGCCTCATTTAGTTATCATTTCCTCCTTCTAAATCAATTTTCTATCCTTAATGATCTCATGGCATCTTGGGTTGTTTCCCTAAGCAGCCCTGGGTATGAAACTTCCTTCGTCTTCTTGAGGAAGTCTAAGTTAATTCTGCCCACTGGTTTTTCTTGTCTGTGTGTTCACTTCCTCCTCGTGACCTTTGGTAGGCTAGCGAGGGATGAAGTCTCCTGGGAGAAAGGACATCCTCTTTCCTCCACTTGGCTCTGTCAGCTGTACAGTCTTCATTCAACGCACACTTTATATTATAAAGTAGATCAGCTTCTATGTAGGGAGATGGTTCTGTAGTTACTAGTGCAAGTTCAGTTTCAAGGTCTAGTTTCCAATTGAGGTCTATGGGGTCACATCTTGGTGGAGGAGGAGGGCATAATGGAAACTCTGGGCACTTGATTCTGAAGTCTGAGCTTAGAGCTCCTGTCTTGACTCTTGGCAGAATGATCCTTTCAAGTCTTCAACCTCTTGCGCCGTGGGATTTCCTCATCTGTAGAATGAGGAGCATATGATGTGTCCAAGAGTTGGTATAAGATTCAGGGAGATTCTGGTTGTGAATGTGCTTCTCAAGCAGCAAAATGCTGCATTTGCTGCATTCAGTAGGGACAAGATGTTGCTGTTGTCATTCTCTTTAGACCACTGGGGAGTCGTACCCACCAAGAGAGATGCTCCCAACAGCCTGGCTGTGCCCGCCTCCCTGGGGATCCAAAATAGGAATGGAGGCCCCAGTGTCAGGGTGGGAAAGGGACGGAGGTGAGGAGGGGGGACCTCAGCTGCATTACCCTCCCTGTGTGAACATCCGTGGGGCAGCAAGTGGCCTGCCCTGCGTGGGGTGGGGGAAACTCTGTTCCATCTGGGAGTACATGGAACTGAGAGCTCTGATTGTGCGTATTCTCTGAATCTTCAGGCCTCTTCCCAATGCCTAGCACGCAGTTTATGCTTAAGGAACACATGCTGTATGAGTGAACGTATATTATGAAGGAGGAAATTGAGATCACAGGAAATGCCTGGAGCTATGGTGGGCTTGGCCAGACGGGTGTGCAGGACATGTCGTGATGGGAGACTGCTGATATGCTAGGCACGTGCCACCTGTCTCTTGTCCTCTCCCTCAAGCGTTCCATTCACCTGCTACCCTAGGAGAGTTTCTGGTTGCATGTGGATTATGCCGGGAAACTGGCAGCTGCTTTGGGAGGGAGTGGTAGGGGAGGGGTGTTGCGGTTTTGAGCCCTTTTTACCAATTTCTCTGCTGCAATTGTGATTGTCAGACTTGTAGGCTGGGAGGTGGAGGGAAGCACGTACCGGGGGGATTGCCACATTGGTTCTGCTCAGTCTCTCTCTCTCTCTCTCCCCTCCCTGGGGCTTCCAGGCAGGCTCAGGCCTATCCCTTTCTCACCCCACCTTGGTAACAACTCTGCTAGAATTTGGGATCTTTTCCAGTTGGGATCTTTTCCAGTTGGCTAACTTTGTTATCAGTGTCAGATAAATCAGCTGGTTGTGGGAATTCAGTCTTTCATCATTTATTTGTTGTTTGCTCACAAATATTTATCCTGTGCCTGCTGTGTGCCAGGCCCTGTGCTAGGTTTAGGGCCAACAGGTGGACAAGACCTGGTCCTTGAGGAGCTCACCATCTGGCGGCAACAGATTTAGACAGAACTGTAGCAGATAAATGCAGTTTAGGTTGTGGGGTGGGGTTCACTGTCTTGGGGAACCGTTGCGTGGGAATTTGAGGGGTTTTACTGAGTAGCTGTTTTCATCTGATCATTAGGGAAGGCTGGGGGAACTGATGGGAAATCTGAAATGCAGATTCTCAGGCCTGAGAGCATGTGTCTCCTGCCTTCCCAGGCTGGAAGGTTTGTCCAGGGTTTCTGAGTCCTGTTTTTGTCTCTTTCCCTATCTCCTTCTTACTACATCCCTACCCCTGCCCCTGCCCTTGGAATCAGCTCCTCAGATGCTCTCAGGCTGTGTCAAAGAACCAGGCCAGGGAGTGCAGGGTGGTTGCTGCCATAGGGTGCCAGGGAGTGCAGGGTGGTTCACAGCCATACACCAGGAAGGCTGGAGGGAGAAAGGCCAGGGGCATGGAGGAGACCTGAGTTCTAGACATGACCCCCTGTCAGGAGCCGGGCCTGGGCTTTCTCCAAAGGCTGCAGGGGAAGGGCCCTGGGAGGTGGAAGGGGGTCTGGGGGATGTACTTCCACATTCACATCTGCTGTTCACTCTGTCCAGAACAGGCCCTTCTCCCCACCCTCTGGGCTGCTGTGCAGCCCAGGCTCCCCTGATCCCTGACAAGGCCATGTCCCTGCCCGAGCTCTCACAGCTCCTGGTGTGTTTCATCACACCACATGTGTCAGTAGTTAACTGTGAGTTTGTGTGACTGTCCCTTCCTGCCCTCCACCCCTCTGGACACTGAACTCCATGAGGGCAGGACTCGCATCTGCTTTCTCTTCCTTGTGAGGCTAGAGCCAGCACAGAGGACACCCGTGGCCCATGCTGTGGGATGAATGAATGGATGGAGCTGGATGCTTGCTGCTCTGTCTGGCAGGGAAGGGTGGCCTGTATCAACTTCTGGACATGGTTCCACCTGGAGTGTGAGACTCCGGCAACCACTGGAGCACCTTTCCTCGGGCACTGTCCGGGCCCACTGAGCTCTGTGGCTTGGCAGGGACCCTGAACCCAACCTGGATGTCAGGGCCTGTGTGACTGCCCTGGGAGATCCAGCCCTCAGCTGTGTTCCTCTCTGCCACTGGTGCTCGCTGCTCTAGCCACAGCGCCTCCCAGTCCCCCACACTGTCACTCTTACTGTTCACATGCTGTTCCCTCTCCCTGGGATACCCTCTTCCTGCCATCTCTGCCCAGAGAGAGCCTGCTCATACTTCAAGGTCCAGTGCAAAGTCTTCTTTCTTCTGGGATAGCTTCCTGACTGCCCTTGAGAGAATTCCCTGCCTTCTCTGCTCTAGGGGTATCTTGCAGTCCTCCCCGGCATTAGACTTGCCACATTCTCTCACCATCCTTTGCTGAAGGAGCTATCCTCCTTCTGGATTTTGGGGAGCTGCAGGGCAGAAAGTAGGCATTGTACCCCTTTGCCCCTCTTCCTGCCTGGCGGCTGGCCAGTTATAGGGGCTGACTCAATGGTTAGGTGGATGGAGCTACTTTGGGGGTCACAGCATCGAGCCCCTTGCCCAGATAGTGAGGGGATAAGGGGAGCCGGCAGGGACCTAGCCCTTCCTTGCCTATCTTGCCTTCTAGGGTCTTTCCAAAGCCCAGTGGGCTGCTGACTCAGCCTGTCTGAGGTGGGCCTGTCCATGCTCCCAGACCCCCCCCACTGCCACAGGTGGGCCTGCTTGACCTGCCATGTTCCTGAGCCCAGCCAAGCCTAGCAACCCCCTTGGGCTGAACCAGCTGGCAAGGAAAGGGGGAGAGGGTAAGGAGGACCTTCTTCCTTGGGAGCATCTGGGCCAGAACTGACCTCAGGTGTTTAACACTCTGCTCTGGTGGCTTCTGGTATGTTTGGGGCCTCATGCGCAGTAAGGAGTCAAAACCAGGATAGGGAGGCTTCCTTCTGGGGCTCAGCTGCAGCCGAGATCACAAGGGACGCATTCTCCTTGGGGACAGAGCTTGGGCTCAGACCTCTGCCCAGGGCCTTCCTCAGCTCCTGTTTTCTGTGGGCCCACCCAGTCATGCCCAGTTCTCAAGAGAGAGCCGCTGCTATGAGGTAGCGACCGTGCAGGACTGGAGTCTGTCCAGGGAGGGGCTGGCAGGGGTGAGAGGAGGCAGGGAGGGGTAGGGGAAGGGAGGGCCGGGCCTGGGCATGAGTTGTTTCACTGCTCCCCAGTGCTGGGAGCTATGCTTGTCCCAGCCTCATTAGAGGGAGTGACTGGGTTATTAGGCACAGGTGGCTTAATGGCTAGCTCAGGGGCCAGAAGCTCCCTGGTCCTACCCGGGATCCGGGCCATGCCGCTGCCTTACCTCGGGGGCCTCAGGCCTGGCCCCCTGCACAGTGTGCCCACCTGCCCTGCCTCCTTCCCTGGCTGGTGAAGCTCTGTGTTGGCCTTGCCACCCACAGGTCCTTTCCTGGAGTGGATTCCTCTCGAGTCCCATGTCCTTGCATTTGTATGGGGCTATTCTCACATTGTTAGCCCAGTCTTTCTGCCAACCATGTGCGTATACAGGGTTGGCATGGATAATATTTCCATTTTACAGAGGAAGAAAATGAAGTCTCAGGAAGAGCAAAGTCTCTTAAGGGAGCTCATAAGGAAGCTGGCCATTTGACCTTCTGATTCTGTAGTTTGTGCTCTAGTTAACGGCCCCAGAAACTGCCTCCTGCTGCGTCACTGCCTCAGGAGACACCCAGGTCTCCTTGGTGCCACCAACAAGTGGCTCACAGCCTGGAAGGCAGGTAGGCACTGCTTCCTCTTCTTTCCTGAGAGCCCAGCAAGATGGACCTTCCCTGCACACAGGCTCGGCTTCTAGGTGCTTCCTTGGATGGGGATGGGGAAAGCTGGCACTTTGGTCCTGGCTAAGTTACAGAGTAGCAGGCAAGCCCTTCCCCTTCCTGACCCTCAGCTACCCCAGCACTGGGGCTAGAGTTTTGCCAACCTTTTCAGGGGAGTGTCATGGGAAGTGCTCAGGCAGGGAGTCAGGAGACCACCGCGTGTGGGAACTTAGCCCATCACCTCTGTTCCCCTTGGACAGAAAGCTTCCCTTCCTTTTCCTTCCCTCCCCTGTCATTTTTGTGTTGGTCTTTTGGCAGCTGCAGCATCTTCGCCAGCAATCAGAGAAGGAAGATTCCCCAAGTTGCACCTCAGACCCGGACCTTATTTCTTCCCGTCCCTGTCCTCAGGTGTCCTCGAAGGATATGATTGATTCTCTTTGTCCCAACTCAGTGAAGAAGCTCTAGGTGTTCAGAGGAGGAGGATACAGGGCACGGCCCAGAAGGAAACCAAGTGGGTGTCCACAGACACCTTGGATTGCTTTGAGGCAGCTGTCCATTGTTTGCTTTAAGAAGAAAAGGAGTTCGTTTTCCCAAGGAGGTGGCAGAGGGTCGTCATGACAGCCCCTTGCCCTTGGCAAAATAGTGCCAGCCTCCAGACAACAGATCAGGAGACCTTGGACGAAATAGCAGGCAGGATTTAGGAGGGTAGTCAGAGGGGGAGGCCTGGTCTCTGGGTCCCAGCTTCCTTGGTGCTGTGGCAGGGGCTTTTGGCCAAGGGAGGAGGAGGAGGTCAGGCAGGTGGGTACTGAGATAGGTAAGGGCCGGAATGTGGGGGTGATGCGGTATGACCTCTTTTTTTTTAACTGGGAAGGTGTTACAAAATTCTCAGGCTGCTGGAACGGCCCTTTATGGGATACCTGCCCTCCCCCAGAATTCAGACCAGAGGGCCCCCACACTCACCATGCTGGCTCTGTGATCTTCCAGATTTCTCTATGGGCTGGAACTGAGGTAGGTGGCCCGTCAGGAGGTGGGCCTCCTTGGATCCGGCCCTGGCTGGCCAGCAGGTCAGAGGTCCTGGGGCAGCGCTGGCTAGAAGAGGCCTTGGTCCCACATGCCCGGCATCCGTCTTCCCTTAGCACCCTAGCCGCCTCCGCTGCTGTATTCCAGGAGTGATTTGGGGACTGCGGGGCCAGTTGATTAAAACAACCACACGGGTGAAGTTGCCAAACTGGAATGATGATGCGTCTTGTAACCTGACACCTGTCCTAGGGGCTGGCACACACCTGGAGTCATTCATGGCCCTTTGGCCTCAGAACAGGGGACACGCCTTAGATGTTGCAAAAGCAGCCTTCCCGCCTGAATGACTTCCACCCAGCCCAAGACAGCAGGAGGCTCCCTTTTTCTATCTCCTCGTCATGGGACTTCTCAGTGTGTGGGTGCTTCTGACTGGGGTTGTGGAAGGTGGAGGCATTTGGGGTGTTCCACAGAACTGGTTTGTTGCCACGTGGGAGCAACAGGAAAAGATGAGCTACGCGCACTTCCCTGGCCCCCCGGTGCATAGGTGGCAAGTGTGGGGCTCATACCCAGCGCTCCCACCAGCACCCCTTCCCAGTGTCTCTTGCCCATCCTTCTAGGTGATTACAGATTTGATATCTTGGCCCGAGGTGCCCTCCTGGCCAGGGGATATACAAGGTGGTGCCCTCCTGGCCAGGGGATATACAAGGTGACACCTTGAAGCACAGAACCAGAGAGCTGGAAGGCACCCGAGTCACTGTCTTCTCCCCGTCCTCCATGTTGTGGGCGAGGAAACGAAATTCCAGAGAGGCAAAGATCACACAGTATGTTTGTGTCAGATACGGAACCAATCCAGATCTTTAGTTCCTTGGCTTTGAAACCCTCCCGGAGACCAGCCCGGGGCAGATGCGTGTCTTGGCCCCTCTGTGCCAGGCGTCTCTTTAATTCCGATGCAACCACGTGAGGAAACATTCTGTTCCCATTGGACAGGTGAGGAAATCTGAGCTCACGGACATGAAGTGGCTGGCTCCTAAGTCATCCTGAGGTTCTGGCAGAGCTGGGATTTGAATCTGGTTCTTCCTGTGAACAGGCTGAATGCAGCCCAAGTGTCTGAAGCCCCATGTCTGTGGTCTGGGGAAGTATGGCTCAGGGCAGACTGTAGTGGTGTCTGAGCAGAAGGGGGACAGATTTAACTGATGGTTGGCCTCATCTCAGCTACTCAGTGTGGCATGGCCTTGGATTTGTCTCTGAGCAGTAGAGCCCCAGGGCGGGTCTGGAGGCTCTCTAGAGCCAGCCTGGCAGCAGCCCTCCCACTGTCTAGGGCAGTGGGCTTTAGAGCTGGAAGTCTGGGGCTGAGTGCAGTGCTTCTGATGTCAGGACAGGTGAGTTCGGGGGACAGGCTGCAAAGACCTAGGCAGGTGCTTCCCTTTCAAGGAGGACTCCCCTAGTCAGACAGTGAGAGGCCAGTGGGCCTCCCTGCACTAGCCTTTCCCCAGCCTTTGTTCTTCTCTGTGCCACAGGTTTGAATCTGCTCACTGGCGCTCAGGTGATGAGCACCCCACAACAGTGCTGCTGGGCGGGCCATGTTGGAGGGGCGATTCCTCCACCCTTCTGACTCAGCTCTGGGGCCCAGCTCCCAGGTGGGTCCCGGAGCCTGGGGAGTGGCAGGGGCTGCTGCGGTGCCTGGAAAGAGGCTGTGGGACTCCAGGTGGAGGCACAGAGGGCCCACACCTCCCAGGAGCCAGGCGGGAACTACTGCTGTGCCCCCCCATTCACCCAGAGGCAGCCTTAGCTCCCCACTCAACCTCCTCCTGTCCCTTGTCTGACCACTCTCTCTCTCTTCCACCTGTCTCTTTAGAGTCCCATCCTGGCATCTGCCACCTCTCCCTTCCTTTTGCTTTCCTCTGGTCTCTTCCTCTCTCTTCCTCTTCCTTCCTCTTCCTTTCCCTCTCATTTCCAGCACGTGGGTCAAGGTCAGAGGCAGTTTTGCCGTGAAGCTAATGCAGCCTGAGCTGGGTCATCTCTCTCCGCTGCCCACCCACCCCTGGCTTCTGCCTCCCTTGCATAGCCTGTCTAAGGCAAAGAAAGGTCCCAGTGATTTGTCCACATGGGCATAGGTTATTGGAAATTGTGCAGCAGGTTTTTGGTATGCTTTTTCTGGAAAAGGGCCCCTTGAAAAGCATCAGGCCTCATAAAACTGGGCTCTCCCTCGGTCAGGAGCATAGGCTCTGGGAGCCTGGAGTCCTGTGTCCTCATCCCAGCCACTGACTGGGTGACTGGCCGTTTTAGTCCATCCTCCTGATCTCTGTGTTCCTCCTCTGTAAAGGGCAGATGATGACAATACTGACCTCATGAGGTTGTTACATGGTTTAAATGAGATAGTCTCCGTCTGGCACCTAAAAATAAAAGCTTCATGAATGGAACCGTTATCCTTATTTGTTTTGCAAAAATACATTTGTGGAGCTCCTGTGAGGGCCGGCTCTGTGCTGGGTTCAGAAATGAGAGACATGGGCCGAGAACACACCTCTGGGAGGTGCTACGATGCATCTGTCAATCATGCTGAGTTACATAGGTGTCCCAGTGGAGGTGGAAAGAAGACTCTTGGGGGTCCAGAGATCCTTTTTCATCATTTACTACCCTCCACTTTATTTCCTTCCTTCCTTCCTTCTTTCTTCCTTCATTCCCCTCCACCCCAGGACAGGATATTTTTCCTTATATAAATGTCATTTTTAGGAGAGTATATTAATTGTCAGTTGTTTTGATTGCACACTTGGACTTCATATCAACAACCATCTGCTCCTCCGCCTAACAATTAATTTTCTGTGGTGTTAAAGGCACTGTGGTGGGACGCCTGGGTGGCTCAGTTGCTTAAGTGCTTGCCTTTGGCTCAGGTCCTGATCTCAGGGTCCTGGGGTCGAGCCCTGCCTGGGGCTTCCTGCTCCATGGGGAATCTGCTTCTCCTTCTGCCTCGGTCTTCCCAACTATTCATGCTCTCTCTTGCTCTCAAATAAATAAATAAATAAATAAATAAATAAAGTCCAGGAAAAAAAAAAGTCACTGTGGTTGGAAAAAATAAATAGCTTGTGTCTTAGCCCAGTCTGCCCACGTACTGCATTTCTCCTATGAAAGAAGGAGCTTCTGAGGCCAGCAAGCCTTCTAGATCCTTCCTGCTCAGGGTGTGTCTGTGGAGCTCCCAGCATCCATGTATTGCCTTGAACTTGTTAGAAATGCAAAATCTTAGTACCACCTTTGCCCTGACCGACCTATTGAATCTGAATCAGAATCTGTATTACAGCATCCCTGGGTGATTCGTATGTACCTCAAAGTTTCAGAAATGCTGTTCTAGATCTCTTCCCACGCTCAGGAGTGGGTAGAGGCTGTTATTTCTGGAATGAGCTGAATTTAGACTACAGCTTGCCATAGATGAACCTTTGGAGTTCCTTCCAGCCAGCAGAGCCTCTGGTTCTTTGCTCTGAGCCCAAGTCATTTGAGCTCAGTTTCAGTGACAGACTCTTCTGCTAGGGCCTCTTCTGGGAAGTTCCAAGGAGAAGGATGCAGGTGGCAGGCACGTGCTGGCACCAGCCTCTACCACCCAAGCCAGCAGCTCTGGAATGTGGCATGTGGGGAATGTGGCATGCATCTGTGGGGACAGAAGGGGCGCCTTGGCTTGCTGTGAGGTGTGCAAGTGTAGCTCTCTGTTGATTCGCTGACTTTCTGCAGAGGATTTTCACTGCTAACCAACCCTTCTCCCAAGACATGGTGTAGGCCTCAAAGCCATGGACTTAAGCTTCACTTATCTGCACTGGAGGGAGACTGGGGATGTTGAAAATGCCTGATTCTGGCGGATCTCTGTCAGGTGGGAGCTGACTTTCCTTTTGTGGCCCTTGCTGGGGTGAATTCCACTCAGGCTGGGAGCAGGGGGTGAGGGCTGACAGGCATATCTGACAGAAGGACGGGTCACATTTGCTTCAAAGGGCCACAGAAGTGAAAACTTGCTGACACATGGATGGGTTCCTGCATGGCAGGCTTTTGTGCCTGTGCAAAGAAATGCATTACCTCAGACCTCAAGGCCACCCTAGGATGTGGGTGCTGCCGTTACCTCCATTTACAGAGGGGGAAACTGAGGCGCAGAGCGTGCTGGGCCCTAGGTTTGTGTAACTTAGGACACCTGGGCCTTTTCTACTTCCTGGGATGTAGTGCGTCATGCCTGGAAAGGGTCTGCAGAGCTCTCCAGAGGCCTCAAAAAGCCACTCAGGCCCCCATAGCACCAGAGCTCTGTGTGGGCCTGCCTGGGCCCTGGGGACAATTTCCACATTGCCCGTGTAATTTGAAATTGGTCTCAGAAAAATACCTTGTCATTTGGCCTTCTCCCCTCAACTTAGGCAAAGAATGAATTTCAGGTTATTGCTGAGTCCAGCCTTTCTTTCTGTCTTTCTCTAGAAGATGCTCTGTACTCCACCCCGGAGCATCGGGCGGTTAAAAGAAATGGGGAGGGCAGTGGGGATGGGAGACATTGCATTTCATCCTAACTGTCCTATAGATCTGAGACCATGAGCATATAGGACTTGGATGATTTTTTTTTCTTAAGAACCTGACTAGAAATTAAATTGTATAGATGAACATTTTACTACATTTTTATTCTCAGGATCAATATCTTGTACATGGCGTAATCACCATGCATGGCTTTAACCTGGACTATAAGGGCTCTGTCGCGTGCCGGCTGTGTCACCTTGGGCACATTCATTCACCTCTCTCTCCCTCGCTTTTCTCATCCGTAAAATGGACAACAATAAAAAGACCCACCTTCTAGGGCTGTTGTGAGGATCGAGTGACTTAACATTTGGAGAGTGCTTACTGGTATGTGGTACGTGGTAAGTGCCACGGAAATACTCCAGGAAGGTGAACATGAGAATTATTTCAGTTATAGTTAAATGAATCACTACCTTCAGAATGTGTTTTTGGATTACTGTGTGCCACATGTTCTGCACATGTCATTCATTCTTTAATGCTTCGTCGCCACCGTGTTTGTAATTCCCCTTCCAGCCCCATCTTCTGGCAGTCGTGTGCGGGAGGGCAGGACCCTTACCTTTTTGGGTCTCAGTTACCTGCAGGATAAAAGAGCTGCACCGTCTGCCCCTATGGCTGGGAGCATGGCGGAGGAACATGGGGGGAGGTTCTGACCTTCCCCAGAGCCCTGTCAAGGTAAGGGGCCAGTTGCTGCTTGCAGATGGGGACTTGGGACAATTTTGAGGGCCCAGATGTTGTCCCTCCACCTGCCATGGGCAGGGCTGCACTGTCCTGCACCTGAGCTCCTTCTAGGTTCTTAGAGCTGCACTGAGTTTTGTTCACCATGTGCTGGGCTCATTCTGTTGCCTCGTTCTGCATCTCACGACCATTACAGGAGAGGTCCAGCTCCCACATCTCATTTCTGGCACTCTACTTTTTTTTTTTTTTTTTTTTATTTGACAGAGAGATCACAAGTAGGCAGAGAGGCAGGCAGAGAGAGACAGGAGGAGGAGGCAGGCTCCCCGCTGAGCAGAGAGCCCGATGCGGGACTCCATCCCAGGACCCTGAGATCATGACCTGAGCCGAAGGCAGAGGCTTTAACCACTGAGCCACCCAGGCGCCCCTCTGGCACTCTACTTTTACCCCCTTTCCAGGGATGGAATTACACACTGATCCCTAAAGAGACAAAAGCAAGTTCCTGGTGCAATCAGGGGCCTGAACCAGTGGAGAAGGTGAGCCAGAGGCTTAACAGGACAACCCCCGCCCCCGCCCCCGGTTTCCTCTGGTCCAGCTACTTCAGGGGGCCATCCAGAAGTTGTAAATCACAAAATGATCCAACTTTGACTTTCTGCAAAGGTATGCTGGCAGGTGTTTGTTGATGTGATCAGGACAGCTCCCCATTCCCCCAGGGAGCTCACAGGTAACTAGAGCGATAGGCCTCAGAGGTTCAGAGGGCATTGTCACAGAATCTGTGGGTCCAGCAAGGAGGCAGCGAGGGTTATCAGTGTCTTTTCTGGCACTGTTGAGGGAGAACATGCGTGAATTGGTGAGGAAACATCACCCGTGTCTCCGTACAGAGCTTTACATAACAGTACTTTGTCTTATGTGACCTTCAAAATGACCTTGTGCAGTTGACCCAAGAATGAAGGTTCAGAGAGGCTGACTGACTTGTTCAGCGTCCTACAGCTACTGAGTTGTCCACCTGGAAGTGACCAGTCCCCAACCTGTTCACATGGTACTTTCTTCTACCCTCTTTTGACAGCAGGGCCAGACAGCTTTCTGCTGGGTGGTAGATGTCTCCACCAGGTGGAACAGCCTCCTCTAGGATTTCATTCTCACCTGAATCCTCAGGCCGTGATTTTATTTGGAAGTAAGGTCTTTGGAGCTGTAATTGGTTAAGATTAGGTCATGTTGGAGTAGGGTGGGCCCTTTGTCCAACAGGACTGGTGAGAAGAGCCAGAGAGAGACACAGAGGAGGGACGATGGAAGCCACAGGTGGGGGAACCACGCAAAGACGAGGGGCAGAGGCAAGGGGCAGCTGCAAAGCCAAAGAACCCCTGGAGCAACCAGAAAATGGGCGAGGCAAGGCAGAATCCTTCCCTGGAGGCTTCAGAGTGAGTCTGACCCTGCCAGCACCCTGATTTCAGACCTCCAGAACTGTGGGACAATAGGTCTCCGCTGTCTAAGCTGCCTAGTTTGTGGGCCTTTGTCACTGTAGCCCCAGGACATGAATGTAGTGATAGTTCTCCAGGTTTGTCTTTCTCTTCTCTGTGTTCTTTTTCTTTCCTCTGGAGTTGCCCTCTCCTTCCTCCTCCTTGATGGTTAGACACACAGAGCGGTTAAATCCTGGCAGCTCATGGCCTGCATAGATGGAGTTTTGACCCTTGACCTCGATTATATTTATTGTGCCAAACCCCCTTGTTAACTCCTTTTTGGCTCTGGCTTTTTTTCGGAGTCCCTTGTACCACCTCAGCTATACCAGCTGTGCCCTGTTCTATAGTGTGGTGTGATAGTGTCTGGGAGGGAAGGTAGGAGGCGGTGTGGCCATCTTGTATTGGGAACAGGCTTTTTTCTCACAGCCTGGGACTGGTGGTCTCCAGCTGGATGTGTGAGGTCATTGCTGGATCTTGCTCTTGGCCTTCCATTCAGGCCAAAACAACACTGCCCAAGGATGGAAGGCTGGATGGAAACCTGGTGCCCTGGGCTTGTGTCTCATGGGGATGGAGGTGCTGGGTTTTTCTCCTTTTGTGTGAGGATGCCCTCTTGGTTGAGGATCTGATCTTGCTCAGGCTGCCACCTACAGAGAAATATGAGGAGGGAAGTGGCATTTTCTCCACCAGAGCTGTGAGTCAGATGGTTGGAAGATGTTTGAGTCATCATGTTTGCCTGGTCACTGTTTCTTTCACTGTCCCTGGACAGTCTTTTTTTGCTGGGACTTCTTGCTACCAGTCTTTGTGCCAGGGTGGGCTGGGAGGGAAGTAGGTCGGAGGAGATGGGTGGTGAACTAGAAAGACTGATGGTTCAGTTTGAGTCCCAGCTTAGTGACTTTTTAGTGAAAACAGCCAGAAGTACGTATGGACCTGTGCCAGGCTTTCTGGGAGGCACCACGCTTTTCTTTCTGTCTGCAGCCCCAGGGCAGTGTCTGCCGTGCAGACGGTGCTTCAGCATTGGGTGGGTAAATGTAGCTTAAAACACGGCTCCTGCCACAGAGCAAGACAATTCCGGCAGCAGTGCAGGGGAGAGGACCGAGGCAGGGAAGAGGCAGTAGTTCAGGGGAAGGATGGAAAAAGCCTTAATCGATGTGTGGTCCACAGGGCTGGGGAGGATGAAGAAAAGGAAGAGGAATGTTGTCTCTGACTTCCCACTCTGTTTTGTCTGGTGCTCCCTGCCTGCGCGCAGTAACTGCTGCTGTCCTAATAGCCTTGTGGACTCAGTCTCTCTCTGTTCCCACGATGGCTGTGGGAACAGAGCTAAGTGGTCCATCACCCCACAGCCTGTACTAGGCAGACTGACCTGGCACGCAAGTAGGTGCAGGTTGCTGGGCAGTGCTGGAGTTCTGCAGATACAGAACCCAAAGGACCCACTGAGGGAAAGCTTGGGGGTGGCTGAGGTTCTCTGTAGGTGGTGGTGTTGATGGCAGGCCATTAACAGATGAGTTCATTGGGTTGACCCCATTGAAAGAGGGAATGCTTTTAGATTGTCTGTGTCCAGGCCTTACCAAATCCCATAGATGATCATTTATTGATAATGCTGGTGCCTCTCGCTTGACTGAGTGCTTTTGGCTGCGGAGTGATGCTTGGGGAGAGGCGGGTTGGCTCCTTGGGGCTACTCAGGCTCCGTCGGGGTGCCGGGATGCCAAGGCAGTGCTGTTGTGTGCTGGGGGCTCATTTCCATACCTGAGGCCCTGCTCCTCCTCCAAGAAGACTTCATATCTGGCCTGAAAGGCCATCAGTGGGCAGCACTTCATGAATTTCAACATGTAGACATGGTCCTGAGTGCCCCTCATACCATCTCACATGGCCTTCATCCTCTCGCTGCCTGTGACCCTGAACCAAAGTTCTTGAGCCTGATAGTCTCCAGCCCAGACCATCCCTTGACCTCATTCCTGGCTTTGTGTATCTGGTTCATCAGATGCTTATTGACCATGTACAGGGTGCTGAGGACACACAGATTGATGAAGTGTCTTCCTTGCCTCTGCAGCTCTTTGGTGGGGGGTGGCATGGGGGTTGGGGGTGCCCTGGCCCAGACATCGCGCTCTGATCTCCTGGTATGTGTGCACTGAAAGAGCAAACAGAGCCAGAGGTCAGGGCAGCCTCCGCAGAGGAGGTAACATTTGCACTGAGCTTTTGAGGATGAACAGGACTTGCTCAGGTGGAGAAGTAGGGGCCTTAAGAGGGAAAAGAACCCTCACAGCACAGAGAGGAGGCTGAGTGTGTTTGGGGAGCCAGCTCTTAATTCCACAGATATTTACTGAGCACCTGCTCCATGCCAGCCTTGCACTGGGCCTGGGAGCATAAATAATACATGACCTCGAATAGGAGAAACTTACAAGACATCTTCTTTTGTGGGATCTGCACACAGAATGAGGAGTTTGGACACAGACCCTATGTACACACTAGGAGTTCCCAAGCTGGGGTTCTTGAGCCCTGGGATTATGCAAGAGGATCCACTGGGAGAGGAAAAAAAAATACCCAGACTTCTGTTTATGTGTAGTCTTTAAACTTAAAAATTTGAGCTTCTCTAATGTTTACTGTATGTGTTGACCCTGGTGCCTGCACTTAGCCCCTGTGTCACATGTGTTGCCTGTGGCACAGAGGGTCCGAGGGGCTCCATGAAACCGTCAGGGGTGCCTCACATTGTCATTCAGTTTCCGTGCATTGCAACATACTTACACCTGCTTCTGCAGGGGATTTATGAGTGATCTTCTCTGGCTTTAACTAGATTGACCCTCACGCAATGGGTAAGGTCTTAGCAAGTGGAGAGACACTTGGGAGCTGGAGAGAGGGTGGGTAAAGCAAGCACAAGCAGATAGCAAGAACATGGCAAGGTGGTTGCTCCCCCCCACTCCTAAAGGGCTCCTCATTATCTTTCCATCTTGAGTTAAAAATGGTAACAATCCGATGGTGGTCAATGGAAGCTGAACAGAAATATTCAAAATTACCAAGGTAGTTTTACAACATAGATTCAAATCTGGTATCAGTAATATTCTTTCTCTAAAGGTTTATTATTTTTCAGATACACCATATACCAGGTATTTCCGTGTCCTACCATATAACGATGGTGGTACAAGGAAACGTAATATCCACATAAATAAAAATACATATGTTAGGGATGGGTACCAACATTTGTTTGGTTACAGACAGTGACGAAAGAGGTTTGGACATCCTCGCTGCAGGCAGTCAGGAGCCAGTGGAAGTTTTTAAGCGGGAGGATTATGCTCTAATAATTTCAGAGGCTCCTCCCTGGCAGTCGTGGAGTGAGAGACTGGGGTACAGAGAATAATAGGACTTCTGCAGAAGTCCGGGTGAGGGGGGGATGAGGTCCTGAACCCAGGTTAGGGGATAGGAGAGGAAAGAGCAATTTTACATATGAATTAGACTCAAGGGACTAATACATTTGGAAAACAAGGCAGGGGGAGGATCCAAGGTGAGTCTCCATTCTCTGAGTGGCTGAGCAGATAGGGCTGGCATTTACCATGGTGGTGATGGGATGGAAGCAACAGGTGGGTTTGGGGAAGGAGATGAGTCTGAATTTGAGCAGGTTGAGTCAGAGTTGCCAGTGAGAGCCTTGGGTAGAGTCATCCTACCAGATCGGGCTTCTGGAGGTCTTGGGCTGCAGATGTCCCTTCCCCAGGTGCGGCCCCAGTGAGCGAGTGCTCCAAGGAAATGAAATGAGTTACTAAAAGCATCAGTGGTGTCTTCCCTCCAGTCTTGTTGCCTTCCCAGGGATCAGATCCAGACCACTCCCCATATTGCACTTCTGGGAACCACCCAAAATGTGGGTACCCCTTGTTTTCTTCCTCCTCTGAGCCATCTTGGGTTGTGATCAGGCTCCTTACTCACAGGAGTTCAGGCCAAAGTCATTGGGAAAGTCTGATGAGGCCGGGTGTGTTCTTGTTCTCATCTTTGGGTACTAAGATAAGCAAGCGGAGGGCAGGGGTGGCACAGGGTGGGGCGGGATGGGGTGTGGGTGCTGTGCAGATGCCAAGGCAGGGACGGGTGTTGGATCACCAAGGCTCCATGGGGGGCCATGCTCGAGCACAAAAATAGTTCATTCTATCCTGGTCTGGTCATTTCTGAGTTGAAATTCCCACTCTGCCCCAGGTCAGGATGTGTTTCTCTCAGAGTCCATTTGGGGCTTGATGTGGAGAAGGCAAGCAGTTGTTATTCAGTGGTGCCTCTGAAGGTGGCACCTGGAACCACCAGCGTCCCCCTCTGGCGGGATACTGGGCTCTGTGTGCACGGCGGTTGAGGGGACCGGGCATGTGATGCTAATTGGAGGCTAGTGGCTATCTTCTCCCATTTTAGTATTTTTCTTTAAGGAAAAAGAAGAGAGGTAGAGATGGACCCAAAAAAAAAAAAAAAGACTTAAGAGAATGGAGTAGGTTTAGAAATAAAGACAGAAAAATGATGCTGAGAGAGAGGAGAGACAGAAAATAGGAGAGAAGCGAGGTTATCTAGAGAATCACCCTCTGGAAGAAACAGAAGAGTAGAATTGAGACCCACAACAGGAAAACAGAGAGTGGGCATGAGGAGGCAGAAGCTCAGGGATGTGGGGGAGGCAGAGGGGGTCAGGGGCGTGAGACCTGCTTGGAGGAAGCATTCCCTCACCTTCCTTCTTCCCCACCCATCTGCCCCATTTCCTGATTGCAGTCGAAGGGGCTGGAGCTGGGCTGCACCAGAGCCCCAGCAAACTTCCTGCCTGACACCCAGCTGGGCTGCAGAAAAAGGTTAGAGGCAGAGTCAGCTTTGCTGCTGCTGGGGGCAGGGGGCCCTCAAGCAGGGTCTGGAGAGGAGCCAGGCTGACCAGTGGTCCAGGCCCCCCTGAACTGAGGGTGTGCCTGCCTTGATGTTGTAGCTCTGGCTTCTTCTCTTGATTTGCTTTTTGTTGTGACGGAACAGAATTGAAAGCCCACGGGATGGGTGGTTACACAGGACCTTACAATTCAGGGGGGAGGTCTGGGCCGTCCTAAACCAAGACCGAGGTGGTGGGTGGGGAAGAAGAGCTTTATCACTGTCAGACTCTGTGCGTGGTGAGTGGCACACTTGCACACCGGCAGCCAGGCCGTGGGCTGCAGGCGCGGGAAACCTTTGCGTAGTTAGAGTTGGTTTTCTGAGGTTAACTCATAATAGGGAGAGAAATAGCATTCCAGAGGCCCAGAGAATAGGGGCCTGACTCTGGCTTAGTCAGTGACACTCATGCATCTGGGCAGAGAAAGCTTCCTCAAAAGGGGGATTCCGGATGTGGAGGGAAGGAGGCAAGCTGCCTAGATCCAGACAAGCCCAGGTCAGAGGCCAGGGCCTGGGGCGGAGGGGGCAGGGTGCCAGCAGGTGTCTTGTGGAGAGGTATCCTAGTGGAGGTCTCATGCGGTTCGTGGGGCCCTCTTGGACCGTAGGAGACATTGTCCCTCCCACCCTTCCACTTCCCTTGATCGGATTGCGTGTTCATTTGGTACCTAGTCACTGATTTGGCTTCCATGGGATACTGATGCCAGATAGAAGACAACCTGGGGTAGGCCCTTGCCACGCTGATCCCTGGGATAATTTACTATTAAAAAAATCAATATGTTGGCATAATAATAGCAAGAAATGCCACTTACAGAGTGAGCACTTACCAGACTCTGCTAAATGCTTTATGTGAATGTGTCATCTGATGCTGCCATCAGTCTTGGGAGGTGGGCATTCTTTCCTCCGCTTCATAGATGGGAAGACAGTCCCAGATCTGGAGTTTGCAGCAAGCTGTCAGAGGCCAGAAGCCTGGTCTTGTCACCCTTCTCTTCTTGAGGGAGCTGGGGGCGGGGTGCTGCTGGGCTCCAAGCCCAGACCCAGCGCAGCCTGAGTCATCCCCACTGAACATGGGCAGTGTGTATCTGTGACCAAGAAGCCGGTGCAGGGAGTCCCATCTCCGGACACGCATGGCTAGGGCCAGATGCTAGAACCAGTGACTCAGCCAGATTGGCCTCTCTGGGAGGCTCTGCTGGCCTGGGGTCCTCCCCACGGGAGTTGCCCAAACCTGCAGCCAGGATCCTTGTGACAGCAGGACACAGGGCTGGTTTTGCAGTATGAGGTGCTTACTCTGTCCCTTAATCTTGGATCAGTAAGGGAAAATTAAGGGCCAGCATGAGTATATGCCTAGGACTGCGAAGAACAAAGGCAGATAAGCAGAAGAGGTAGTGATGGGAGGGCCAGCGTCTGTCCTCAAGGCTGGCTGAAAAGAGGTTTGGAAGACAGATTGGACCAGCATTCCAGGAGGCCTGGGGCTGGCAGGGAACCAGAGGAAGATAGGGAAGAAGGGGATTGCTAGAGGGTAAAGAAAAGAGGGGTCCCTGGGGTGCCTGGGTGGGTCAATCATTAAGTGTCTGCCTTCGGCTTGGGTCATGATCCCAGGGTCCTGGGATCGAGTCTGCATCGGGCTCCCTGCTCGGCAGGAAGCCTGCTTCTCCCTCTCCCACTCCCCCTGTTTGTATTCCCTCTCTCGCTGTCTCTCTCTCTGTCAAATAAATAAATGAAATCTTTAAAAAAAGAAAAGAGGGGTCCCTATAGATTCTGGCTGTGCAGACAGAGGCTCTAGCCAGCTGGTGGTGGCTGCTTTGGTCCCACCTGGGAGGCAGGGGCACACAGGATCCTAAGCTGGGAAGTGGAGTGAGAGAGCCAGCTCTGGGTTTCTACCACGAATCCTTCTCAGCCCACCTGCTCCCTGTCTAGCCTCCATCGGTGGCCAGGGGAGGGAAGCTGGTGATGGCATTGGTTGCAGCCGAACTCTGACTCATGCCTTCTAGAGCCAACAGATCTTATTTTCGTATTTCCCAGGGTTGTCATTGGCACCCAGGGTTCATTGCAAGAGGGATGTGGGGGAGGTGGGAGAGGGCGTTCACACTCAGAGCACAGAAAGGGCCTGGGACTCCTGTTGCTGGAGGAGTGCCTCAGCCTCCCCTGCACTCCTGCTCACCAGGGTGGTCGTGGGATGAGTTGTCTGGGTTCTGGGTGGAGACTCCAGGCAGACTCCCCACCGGGTAGAGGCACCGAATTGGGGGGTGGCCTTGGTGGCCTGTGAGGGCTGTCATCACCCCTCCTCCTCATCCTACACAGGTGGGTGTGCTCATGTGTCGGCAGGGGTGGGGGAGCCTCCACCACTCCCCAGGCTCCCAGGCTCGAGGTACAGAGATAATATGCTAATCACATTCTCCTTCTGGGCCTGCAGGTTCTTAGCTTGCTGCACATGGCAAGGATTCTCCTTCCAGGCTCCCTGCCCTATAGGGAGTGGGGGGCGGGGCACTGATCCTTTTATCTAGCAGTGGTTGAGCACCTCACCCAACCTGGGAGCTCCCCACAGCACTCCAAGGTTTCATCTGGGCCCAGAGCAAGTGGGGGAACCCAGACTGCTCTTCCAGGCAAAGCAGCGAAGGAATGGAGATACAGAGCTACATCTAGAAAGCCTGCTGAGACTGGGGGGTCCTCATGGACCCCAGTGCATCCAGAGGCCTGTCATGTTGCCTTTCTTGGCAGTGGAGCTCCCAAGACCTATTTTTTTTGTATTTTTATCAATGGCAGCAAACATTTGTGCAGTGTTTTGCAGTGGGCAAAATTCTTCCATAGGTTTTCTGCTTGAATCCTTTAAAGCAGTCCATGAGGTAGGTCAAATAAGGCTGGTCATTGCCCCAAAGGAGGGAGGTGACCCCCTGGTAAGTTCCTGAGCCAAGACCCAAACAGGCCTGAGGGCCCCGTGCTGGGAGGACCCAGCTTCTGCAGATAAGGTTGGAGCCTGGTGGGAGGAGTCCCGCCCCCCCCCCCCCCCCCCCCCCCCCCCCCCCCCCCCCCCCCCCCCCCCCCCCCCCCCCCCCCCCCCGCCTGAGAACAGCCTCACCCCAGCTAGGCCGGGGGCTCTGGTGACATGTCTGTTCAATTTGTAACTTGCCCTATTTTGGCCTCTCCTGCTTCCCTAGAGTTATGGGCGAACCCTCAGAAGCCTAGTACTATGCTCGACAGACAGGGAAGTAGGGTAGATACTCTGAAACCACTGCCTGGCCCCTCTGCAGAAGGCTGCCTCCCACCCCATTTCTGTCCCAAGTTCCCAAGGCTGGGCTCTGGTCAGACCTCAGAGCCATCTCACCTGGAGGGGGGACATACTCAGAGCTCTTGCCCTTGACTCTGCAGCAGACCCAGCCCCGCCCACTCTCAGCTCCCCAACTCACTTTAGTAGATGCACCTGCACCTCAGTTTCTCAAGGTCTGAGTTTTCTCACATTCTTGCAAGTGGATCTCTGGTTTGGTCCCTATTCTAAGCCCTGCTTCTAGGACCCTGCTTCCAAGGCCACCCTGATCCCTGACACGTGCTTCTCACCTACCTGTTGGGCGCCCCATCCCAAGGTCCATCATTTCTCCATGGGCCAGACCCCCACAGCTGCCCAGGTCTGTGTTGTCCCCTCCCTGGGTCCCTTTCCTGCCCAGCCCCTTCCTGGCAGGTCTGGGCTTGGGGTGAATGCCGAACCTGAGATTGGGCGAGGAGGAGAGAGAGCTGAGTGGAAAGGAGGACAGACGTTGGAAAGGGGGACAGCAGACCACCCCGGGGCTGCAGGAAGCCCTGAAAGGGACCCAGCAGCTGAAGTGAGCCCGGGATGGTGGCCCCTCTGCTTCTGGGGCCCCGCTTTCCTGGCCTCCAGCAGCACAGCCCCTGGAGTAGGGTGCCTGGCGCCAGGGCATTGGTGCCTTACGTTATTTTTTAAAAAATAATTACAAAAGTTCTAATTAGGGAGAACCAGCTCCCAGCTAGGTCCTAGGGTCTCTGGTGTTGAATCCCCTGCCTGTGATGACATTACTCTTGTGGCCAGCTGTCAGATCATAGGCTTGGATCAACTGAAGATAGAATCGTAGTTATTTATTTTTAAAGCATTCATGTTTAATTCACAAAAATTGCACCACGAAGCAGACCTTACAAGAGATGGCTGGACAAAGGAAAATTGGAGTGACTTCGGGCCTGATTCTCATTTGACTCCTGTCCAGCAGGTTGGCCCCTTCCAGTGGACTGTTGTGCATGTGGCTTCCACAGGAGCGGGTTCCTGCTTGCGTAGGCCTTGCCTTTCAGACAGAGGGGCTTCAGGTGTCCATGCTGGGAGTCCCTGTAAGTCAGGTGGGAGGCCTCAGCCCTGTGCATGGCCG
Organism: Lutra lutra; assembly: GCF_902655055.1. Lineage (NCBI taxonomy): Eukaryota > Metazoa > Chordata > Mammalia > Carnivora > Mustelidae > Lutra > Lutra lutra. The sequence goes on along the minus strand of NC_062287.1, from coordinate 14,264,429 downwards.
TGGCGAGTGCTCAGTGTGCTTTCCTCTTGTTATCATTCATCATTCTAGTGATAGCGTCCCCTCAGACTGCTGGGAGGGAAGGAGGTAGGGAAGAGGTTGGTGCCAAGCAGATCATAGAGTGTATGTGTGTATGTGCATATATGTGCATATGTGTATGTGCACGTGTGAGCATGTGTGTGCGTGCGTGAGGCTGGGTGGGGAGGAATAGGGTGGAGAGAGTCAAGATTCTATGCACCTTGGAGGTTGTTGGGGAGTGGTTGGGAGTCAGCTCCCTTGAATGGGCAAGCCAGCTGGGCAGCTACTGCTCTTCCTGGAGGGGTCTGGGCGGCCCCAGATGCTTTGTCTGCTGCTTTTTTGTGGCTCTAGGCATGGGGGCCCTGCAAGCTGGCTGGTCCTGTGCCCCGGGCCTGGGATTTCTTAGGGAGGTGGGTGCTGTAATAGCTTACCTACATCTGGTTTGGAAACCCACGGGAAGGGTGTGCTGTCTGGCTGGCATTCCCAGGCCTCTGTCTCCAGGGGCCTCAGTGTGTTCTGAAGGGAGAGCGCTGGGTAGTTCAACCCCGTCCTCCGGTCCTAATCATCTGGGTTGACATGCTAGATGCGGGCCGACTCCTGCTCTCTTCTCTCCATTCAGCTCTGAGCTTCTCATTCCCTTCTCCTCCTCTCCAGGGCTCCCATTCTGGAAGAAGGATCTCCTCTAGGTTCTCAACATGAGTCCAAAAGGTCCCCTTCCTTTCCAAAACCTAAACCTGAGCACCCTTGTTTTCTTTCGATCCGCGGCAGAAGCTGGTTAGTCTAACGCCTGTGTGCGAGGAGGTAGGAGGGAAGAGGAAGGGGCAGTGTTCTTCCAGCTCACTGCTGTCACTGCTTAAACACTCCACCTCCAAGTTCATGTGAAAGAAAACCCTCTCACCTCTGGGACTCGAGCCTTCGGGCAGTACCGTCTTTGAGCCCTCCTATTGTGTTGCTCACTGCTGACGCTGTCACTCTTCCAAGGAAGAGTCTGGCATGTCCCCTAAGTCCAGCCCCCCTGCCTGGATGAAAGGAACAGATGCTTCCTTGACCAACATCTTAACTTCCTGTTTCTTGACCACCCTTCTCCCAGGCCCCAGCCCAGCTGCCTACCCTGTTGCCCGTGGCTTGGTGTCCTCTTGGCCTTATAGAACTCAAGCTCCGCTCTTCCTCCTCCACCCGTGTTCTCCTGTCCTCCCCGCTTCCTGCTGCCTGGCCTTTGTCATGCCTGCTGCTCAGCGTCCTAAAGATCCAGCTCCCAGACCAGCCAGTATCTCTCCATCCAGCAGCCCCTTCTTGGCTTTGCCCTCCATCTTCTCCCACCCAGTCCCCAGGGCCAGTGCCCTCAGCACACCTCACTTTTGCCAACACCCTTGTCATTGTTCTTCTGCCACACCTGGCCAGCCAAACACCATCCCTCCAGCTACCCACGCCTGCACCTGGGATGCTGGAAAACTCCTTCAACCTCATGGTTGTGATCCCAGCAGTGGCATTGTCTCTGACCCCCGACTGACCTGTCGTCTCCCCCCGCCCTGCTTCCTGATCCGTGGTCAGTGCTCTTCCTGCGTTCCCTGACACCCATGTGGTCCTTCGCCATTCCCTTCCTTCCTTGGGGACTGCTCCCACCGAGGCCCGGTGTCCTTGGTGTTGTGACCCACTGCCACATGTGTGGTGGCCTCATGGGACTTCTCCACAGAGTTCACCTGTCTCCCTGGAGCCTTTCTGCCACTGCGATTGCCACGGCCTCCTGGTTGCATTTCTCTGCCCCCTCTATCTCGTGGTCCTTGGGGCTCCCACTGTGGCCTCTATTTCTCTTGCTTATATTCTCTCCCAGGGGACTTCATCCACTTCCAAGGTTGCACCTGTCACCTGGGGGCTGCAGTCTCCCAAATGAAGTTATCTAGTCCAGAGAACTCTCCAAGTGATAAATCCATATTTCCGTTGCCTGGGAGACATCTCCTCTTGAGGGTCCTAAGGTACCTGGAATCCAATAGGGCAAAATGAAGTTGCCTTCTCCTGTGACCTCCTTTAGCTCAGTGGCACAGCCATTCACCCTCTTAGCCATGTCAGCATTCTAGGAGTCAGCAGGTTCCCCCCTAACTAACTAAACACATGGAGCTGATCTCTGGACTGTGCTGCCTCCCCAGCACCCCTACCCGATCATTGGGCTCCCCACGTCTGTCTTCAGGATGGCCCCTCTGGCTCCTGAGGGTCTCCTTAGCCAGCCTTGCTCCTTACCAGAGTGTTCCCACGCTGTGGCTGCAGTGACCCTCCTGAGCAGCCAGTGTGATCACAGTCTCCTTGATAAACAGCAAGGTGACCTGCCCTTGGCCACCACTTGACACTCAGTCTCTGACCACACAGAACCTTTAGTGCTGCCTCTCTTGCCTTTAGCCCAGAGACCCTTCTTCCTTGAGCACCTCCTGTCCACAGCACCTGACTACCCAGGCATCCTTTGCAACTCAGTACACATGTCCCCTCATCCAGGAACACTTCTGTGACACCACCCTCAAATCTGGGGTCTGTGCAGCCCCCTGTGCTCCCAGAGCCCCTACACTCACCTCTTAAAGCACCTGTTGCCCTATAATAACCACTGTAGTAATATCTCAGCTCCTCTGTCTCCCCGACCAAGGGCCTGGGGTTGTGGTCTGTTCATCAAAACAGTGCTTCGTGATTATTGAATAAATCATCAAGGTGGGCTTCCTAGGAGAGGCAATGCAGAGGGATTTTGTAGGCAGCTATGAAATGGTGTGGAAAGGGAGGTTATGAATCAATGGGTAGAATCGGGGTAGGGGTGGTCTTGGACTCTGATTTCTTCAGGAGTAGGGGGGACAGGGACATGACCATATTTAGTAAGGGACAGGGGACAGCTGCAGAAGGTTGCCTCACTGACAGCACTGGCTGGATAAAGTACAATGGTTTACTCTCCTGGTTTCCAGGTGGCAGGGCCGGGGCTCTGTGTGCTATGGAGTGAGGAAGGCAGTTGGAGGAGAGTAGCAGGTGCGCTCCTTTAGAGACCCAGCAGTAGGGTGTGACTGTGCTTTGCTCATGGTTCCCATGGCTCTTCCTAGTCCCGGCACCAGTCCCAGGTGTCTCGGAAGGCCTTAGGATTTGAGGTGCTCACTCACAGGCTTCCAGGTTGGCAGGCCACAGGTGAGGATGTTGGGCCAGAGACACGGGAAGCAGGGATGGCATTCCTTTTTCTCTGAGATCTACTGAACAGATGTGGAGATAGTCTATGCAAATACTCTATCAGTATCTAACAAGATAGTCTATGCAAATACCTAACAGATAGTCTATGCAAATACTCTACCAACCATCCCCATAGGGGGAACCTGCTCCACAGTGGTGTATTTGAAACCACAGGTGAGATGAGTCCTCTTAGTCTCTTCCAGGCCAGGGAATTATAGACTTGAGCCTCTGCATGAATAAGACCCTAATTAAACATGTTGCTCTGGGTGGGCATCAAACATCTTTGTAAGATGTCCAGGGACCGGTTCCTTTGGTTCTGGGGCAAGGTGCTGGTGGCTGCTTCAGCCACACGAGGGTGCACAGGCTCCAGGAATGGTTTCTCAGGGCCGGGCTTCCAGGCAGGGGCTGAGTGATATATCCAGGAAGGGTAGTCAGAGTGTAAGAGCAACGGCTGCTGATGGGGCATGAGGACCGCACTCTGACCTCTCAGAATCACTCTGTCATTGTCCCCAGCATGAGGGCCATTCACTGATTCATTGATTTATTTATTTTTACATAGGCTCCGTGCCCAGAGTGGAGCCCCATGCAGGGCACGAACTCACAACCCTGAGGTCAAGAGTTGGACACTTAACTGACTGAGCCACCCAGGCGCCTCTCATACATGCATTTATTTTATTTTTTTTTTAAATTTTATTTTTTATAAACATATATTTTTATCCCCAGGGGTACAGGTCTGTGATTCGCCAGACTTACACACTTCACAGCACTCACCATAGCACATACCCTCCCCAAGGTCCATATCCCCAATAAATGCATTTATTTAAGAAACATTTGCCCAGCACCTGGGAGGGCCAGCTCTGAGCTGGCAGGTTCTGGGGATACAGAATCGGATAAGCCCGCTGGGATATTGGGGGAGCACACAGCCTGGCAGGGAGGCTGACCCTCCAAACTGAAGTTTCCAGGTGACATATCTGTGCTGTGAGGGGGCACCCGTGAGGGAGTGTTGATTCTGCTTGGAACTTGGGAAAAGTTTTCCTACTGTTGGGACTGTTTGCTGTGGGTTTTGCGGAGTGAGTAGGAGTTCAGTAGGCCAAAAAGTTAGAGACGAGGCAGTCCCAGCAGGGGAAGGTCCTGAGCCCGTGCCTGGAGGCAGGAACTTATTGGCCTGTCCAACCTGGCTGGACAGGTAAATGTCTGGTGGGAGGAGGGTGGCTGGCAGAGGGTATTGGCTATTGGACTGCAGGCAGAGATGGGGAGAGAGGAGTCCAGGCAGATCCGGGTATTATGAGACCAGAAGCTTCTAAGGTTTTGGAGGCTTTTTAGAATAAGAATACAATACTAGGTAGAGGGGCTTGGAAGGGTCCATGTAAGTGGAAGGCCTGAAGCTTCAGCTTACTGGCCGGAAAACCCCGTGTGTGGGAGACCTATCTTTCACATCTTCTCTCCTTCCTTTTAGATTTCCTGCCAGTGCTTCTGCAGCTAGCTCCCCACGGGCAGCAGGGAGCTTCTGCTTGCTGCCTCCCTTTGCGGGTACCCTGGGCCTCAAGCAGTGGTTCGAGGCTGGGTTCACGGAACCAGGGTCTGGGTCTCTTCTGGAGGCAGGGAGGCAGCGCTGCTTGGCTTGGGTTGGGGGCTGGGAGGTGGGCAGGGATGACTTTTCACACCGAGTCTGTGCAAATAGTGGCCTGCCGTTTTTCCACGGGGTGCCTGTGAAATCTGTCCAGCAACTGCTGTGAACGCCTGGAATAATTCACAGGTGCGGAGGATTTTCTGTTTGTCAAGCACTTTTCACACTTCACCACATCCCAGTGAGGCAGGTAAACTGTTCCCTTCCCACAGAAGGCTTGTGATTGGCCCCCGGGTACCTGGCACGCCGGACCATGGCATGTGGACTGCACACTTCGTGCTCTCCCTGGTTCACCCTCCTGCCTCTTGTTTGTGGTCAGCTCACCAGTATTTCAGCCTGAGACGGCCTTCCTCGGGCACCTGCACAGGGCTGTGATTCACCATAGAAGTGAAACCACTTATGATGTGGCTGGCTTTGATACCTTCCCGTCCTGCCGTGTGCTCTGATGGTAAAGGCGCACACAGGTAGGGTGGTGCTGATGGCCTTTTTGACCCTGTCTGTGTCTGCACTGTGGTGAGAGTTTCTCACCTTTCCCCCCTTCCTGGGCTGCTGGGAGAGCTCACACCTGGGTAAAATCTCCATCCCAGTCTGTCACCTATGCAAGGGATCGCTGAGACCCAGCACTGATTTGCAAGATCTTCTAGGCTGTCTAAAGCCTGTTTTTAATTTGGACATCTCAGCCAGGGCAGGGAGAAGTGGGGGGGGGGGCGCTAATTCCATCAGATTTAATCAAATAAGCACTACTGAGCATCTGCTGTGTTAGACACTGTGCTCGCCCTGTAAGGGTAGAGCTGAATCAGCCATGCCCTTGTCCTTGTGGCTTCAGCATCTGCCTGTGCTGGGCATGGAGCTGGGTGGGGGGGTGTGGAGAGGGATGAGCATCCCTGTGGCTGTGCATGAGAATCTCAGAGTCTCTTTCAGGATGTCAGCAGAGGACAGGAAAAGGCATAATGTAGACTGTACAAAATTGGGAAGGGCAATTTCTCTGCTTCTCATGCCACCAACTTTAGTGAAGAGCAATGGCTTTGACCTTCCTTGATTCTTTCTTGGTCCCAGACACAGGCAAAGATCCTCACAAAAGTGTACAGGAAAACCTTCTCTCTCTCTTTCTCTCCTGCTTCTCCCGTGGCAAGAACCAGACATGGGAGAGAACACTGAGTCAAAGCATATTTCTGCTCGTGGAGAGGTTCTTTTGCAGGGATTTGGAGAAAGTACATGGGATGGAAATGGATCAGAGAGGTCAGTGGAGGCATTTCCTCCAAAGGGTACACAAAGTTTTGGGAGCCTCTGGTTTGGGGTTCAGTATACATCAGGGTGATTAGGGCAACAAGGGAGAGAAAAGGGGGGAAATCACCCGAGGATTCAGGTGTTTCTAGATGCATCAAGGCCAGATCCAGAAAACCCCAAAGCCTCTGAACCTGTAGCCATATAAACAGCCCTGGTTTATCGTGTTCTCAACAACATGCATGAATCATGTGCTCTGCCCAGGAAGCGGAGGTTTGGGCGCAAAGGGTGCTGTGAGGCATGAGGATCCGGGGTGTTCAGAACAAGTACCTGCCACTGAGTAGGTGTGTCTGTCTCCCCTCCTCCCCTTCTCCCCCAAGGGTCTGACAGACATCAACGAGAAGGGTCAAACAATGAAAGCCTCCTTGCCCCTGCATGTCCCACCACCTGCAGGAGCCTGGAGATAGTCAGGTGGCTGATGACTGGTGAGGGTGGCTGGGAGCCAGTGCTCCGGCTCACCTGGGCCATGCATGACTTCTGGTCCCCTTGGGCAGAGACCTGGCTTCATCTGGGCAGGGGCCTCAGCACTGGTACCTCTGGCTGGCCCTGGGGCCCCTAGTCCTTGCAGGCTTTGGAGCATTGGAGCCTCTGGGGCCGCCATGCCTGGGACACTACCTCGGAGAAGAAGGATGCTCTGTGATTCCCCAAAGCCCTTTTGTCTTCCTCATATGAGTCTCACAACGGTGCCAAAAGGTATGCATCATTCGTTAGCTCTTCATTTGCCAGAAGATGAGCTTGAACTTCAGAATGGCTCATCCAAGATTGCACAGCTGGTGTGTGCTAGGGCTGGAGCTCCATTGTGCATCCCTCTGAAGGCAAGCCCTGTGCTCCTTCCGGGACTCTGAATAGACTTTGCAAAGCCTCCCTGGACCCTCTCCTCCCGAGAAGCCTGGCTCCCCCAGCCGCTAGAAACCCTGATGCAGCAGGAGTTGGGATGAACTCAGTGGCACAGGTGCCTCCAGCCTTGAACCCTCCTCCCTCTGTGTCCAGTGGGGGTGGTACCAGTTTACACAGTGAGGGCTGGCAGCTGTCCAGGCAGTGTTGTTTGTAACTAACATAGACCTGTAGTTGTCCAACTTTCTCTATCCTGCCTGCCATCCATAAGCAATTCTGAGTGTACACTCTGGTGTTTATAGGTTATATTTGTAATTTTGCTCTAGTATATATGACCATTGATAAAATACACATCAGTTAAAGAGAAGGAACAGACATGCAAGAATACGGGAACACCGCTGCTTTTGAAACACTTGCAGATGGCATCTTAGCTTCTCTCTCTGGACCAGCCTTCTTGGCCACCCCTTGGCAGAGCTGTCCCCTTTCTGTGGATCACCGTGGCTTCGTCCCCCCTTGCTGCTAATGCTGGAGTGGTGGCCACAGGGCTGCCCTTGGTGGGGGGAGGGCCCTCTGCCTGCAGACCTCTCATGTCCGTGTCAAGGGGCTGCTGTCTCTGGTTGCTCTGACAGCTCATGCTTGCCATGTCCCATGGAAAGTTTTCTGAAATAGCACAGTTTTTTTTTGTTTTGTTTTGTTTTTTAGCTAAAATATATTTGTCACAAAAGTAGCACGATAGGATTATTGACAAAGCTGTTGTGGTTTTCACTTGTTCTTTTTTGCAGCTCTTCAGTGTGGTGTTAGGCATGAGGTTGTGGGCAGAAGGAAATATGAGGAGTGGTTTCCCCTGACCCCCACTCCCCTACGGGCTCAGGGCCCCTGGCATTTTGTTCCTTTAGGACATTCTCCTTTCCAGAAGGCATCTCCGTCTCTTCTGGGATGGCCTGGGGTTCAGCTGTTACTCACACCCTTAATCCAGACCTGTGTTTTCCCAACCCCTTTATGATCTCTCACCCCCAAACCGAGTGTACTATTATTTAATACTTTTCTTAAACCTGAGTCACTTCTTAATATTAAATCTCTTGTTTCTTTAAACTTGTCCTAAGCAATGAAGTCCGCAAAGTCCAGTTGTGATGTGCTAATTGCTCTTCTTAAACACGTTAAAATAAATGCGTGACTATTGAAGAGAAACACGGCTCCCCACTGTAATCACCTCCTGATCACCAGCAGGTGCACCCACGCCCTGGGGAACACTGATGTGGAAGGCTGGAGGGAGAGTCCTTGGCCAGGTTCCAACTGAGCCTGAGGGCTACCTCCTAAAAGACCATTGACAAGACTTGAAACACTCAGGGATGCTTTCTCCATTCCACACCTTCCAAGACACAGACCCTGTCCAGCAAACCTTAGGCACTTAAACTGGTGCCCTGGGGTGGGGGCGGTGGGTTACAGTGATCCCCAGCTCATAGCAGCCATTTGCTTAAGCTAATGTAAAGGAAACTTGGCTTGACTCCCCCTGTGGTAAGTGACCACAGCTTACACTCCAATCTGGTGGCAGCTGGAGTGTTTTTCTTTGCTTTCCCTGTTTATGGGGGCTGGGCCCTGCAGGTAGAGGCAGGATCTTCCTGGTCTCTCCAGCCCTGGTGTCTGAGTAGGATAGTCTCAGGTGGGGATTTTCTGAGATGACTGGGACTGGCTATGAGATGTACTATATAATGCCTCCCCCTGGATCATATCTTGGCTCTACTGGGACACCACCAAGACTCTGTTCAGGGAACTAGAGCTTCCGGGTATTATCAGGAAGGCTCTAGAATGCTAGCGTCAGCACCCTGACTCAGGGCCAGGTCTTCGTCTTTGTAGGTTTTCTCTGTCTCTGTCGTCAGATACCCATTGATTGTATCACTTCCCTCAAGATCACCACAGCAAGGGGGTGGCTAACACTCAGCAATCAATTTACTCCTGAGCCTCCCTCCCGAGGCTTATTAGAAACAAGGCTTCTGATTTTCTCATTGACCTTATGTGGTTCAGAGGAGTAGTAAAACGAAGTGTTCTTGGGACTGGAATCTACCAGGAACTCTAAAATGTTTATTTATCTTCAAGTCTTACTCAAAAGAATACATTTCCAAACCTAAACATCTTTGTGTCTAACCTTAAGTATGTTCGCTATGACTCTTACCTTCTTCCTCTTTAGTGTAGATAACCGGAACTATTTCTTCGGGAAACTCCCTATACTGACTCTCCTAGAATAGACTTTGGTAGACCCATTGCCCTGTCCTGCAGACCCGAATGGGAGCAGTCTAGTCTGTAAGAGAGTCCCCTTGGGGACTTAGTGAAAATTACAGATTCCTGGGCTCCCACTCTGCAGAGTTGGGGGAGACCGATCTGGAATGTGTTCTAGGTAGCTCCCTTCTTGGAAAGATCCTTAGGGGATTCTGGAGTATTTGGGACTACATGGTCTAGAACTGTTCCAACTTGCCCAAATTGCTTGACTCCAGCTGGGGCCTGGGGTACACAGGGGTGTGCTGAGGCCCAGGGCTGAGTAGGCAGGCAACCAGCGGATGTCAAGATTGCATTTATGTTGGTTGTCAGGATCAAGAGGTTCTTGAGGTATCCTACTCCATAAACCCTATGCTGAGCATCGGGAGTGATGCTTATCTTCCTGTGTAAAGGGGCTGTCTCCATCTAATCTAGAAGTGGCATCAGATCGTGAGGCATCACTTAAAGAGCAAGGGGCCCAACAATCAGCCTTGTTTTATGTCATGTGCGATCACGATCTATGTGGAGACCATTGCTGCCTACCCTTGTTCTTACACTGGGATCAGAGGCAGACTCGTGAACAACGTGGGCAGATGGCGATCACTGTGTGGGCTTACGTGGCTTGGTGCGTCACTGATTTCTGCCCTGGGGTGGGTCAAAGGTTGCTGACGGATCAATACAAAACTTCCAGCACTCTAATGCTGTTCTAGAAGATTTCACCTTTGGTGAAGGAAAGTAACTTATGGAATATCTGCTACGTTTCAGTAAGTGGTATGTATCATACTACCTTCCTTTTTGCACAGACCTCTCAGTCACCACCATAACCATGTGAAATTCCTGTTTTTATCTCCACTTTGATATAGGCAAGGATTGAAAGTTGATCTTGTTCAAAGTAACAATATTTCAGCCTGCAGATGGCCTGCCTCTAACTCTCATTCCATGATGTCCTACCACTAAAGCAAGTACTCTGGTAGCCAAGACTTACGAAGATGGGTGGGACATCTGCTGTCCACTCATTCATGACACTGGATTGAAAGAATGGGATAAAGTTTCAAATTTGAGAGGTAGTGAGCAAATCAATGTGTCTAGTTTTTTAAAAAAATATTTTTAAGGTTTTATTTATTTGACAGAGACAGAGAGGGAACACAAGCAGGAGGAGTGGGAGAGGGAGGAGCAGACTCCCCACTGAGCAGGGAGCCAGATGCAGGGTTCCACCCCAGGACCCCGGGACCGTGACCTGAGCTGAAGGCAGACGCTTAACAACTGAGCCACCCAGGTGCCCCTAAAAAATTAATTTTTAAGTACAGTTTTAGGTACACAGCAAAATTGAGAGGAAGATACAGAGATTGCTCATAAACCCCTCCCCCCCATGCATTTTCTCCCCCATCAGCACCCCCACCAGAATTCTACATTTGTTAACAACTGATGAAGCTGAGTGACATGTCATTATCACACAAAGTCCATAGTTTATTTTACACAAACATTCCTATTGCAAAAAATTAAAATGGTATGAAATTGCTGATACCTGTTTTGACTTACAAAAATGGCAATGTTACAGGGTTCAATTAATGCAAAGGCAAAATTAGAGGTTCTTTCTTTACTCCTACCCCTCACACACAATTACAGTGTCCTTTATGTGTGTGGGCTCTCCTGTGTGTGTGTGTGTGTATGGCATCTTGTTTGCAATTTGGATTGATCTTTTAAAAATGGAATGACTGGGCGCCTGGGTGGCTCAGTGGGTTAAGCCGCTGCCTTCGGCTCAGGTCATGATCTCAGGGTCCTGGGATCGAGTCCCGCATCGGGCTCTCTGCTCAGCAAGAGGCCTGCTTCCCTCTCTCTCTCTGCCTGCCTCTCTGTCTACTTGTGATTTCTCTCTGTCAAATAAATAAATAAAATCTTTAAAAAAAAAATAAAAATGGAATGACTGTATTTTAATTTGGCATATAACTGAGTTAATTGAAGTAAAATATAGTTGACCCTTGAATAACACAGGTTTGAACTGTCAGGGTCCACTTATACTCAGATTTTTCCCCCCTGCAAAGAGGTACACTGTTTCCACTTGCTTTCTGGCTTGAATGCGGTTTAGGAAACTGCCGAGGGCCTGCAGGGAGAGGCTCAGGCAGAAGCCCCAACAGGAGAGGGTGCAGAGGGACCCCTCAAAGCTGCGGGGCCTGCCTGTCCACAGGAAGGTGAGCCCCTGAAGTGAGGCTGAGCAGCCCAGCCCGCCGAGCTCAGGCAGGTGCGCCCCATCTTTCTGATGAGCTTCACCTGCTGCTCTAGGACACAGTTCTCCAGCAGGTCCCAGAGTCGCGCGCGCACCGCCTGGGCCTGGCAGATCCAGAAGGGCCGGCTTCAGGTTCTTTTCTGGGGCAGGCGGCTTCCATGAAATTCAGTTTTTGCCTGTCCCTCCTGGGAGTCTTCTGCTTGTCCTGAAGGAGGGCACGGCTGCAGTCTTGGTTTTGCACCCAAGGACTCCCAGTGCCTTGGTGCTGGTTCCCGGCCCACTCGCGGAAGAAGTGCCCTCGAGGTCCAGAGCCACAGGGTCGCGGTGGAAATAGAAGGCCAGGACAGGGAGGGTTGGAGGCCTGCAGGTGCAGGCTGACCAGGCAGCTGGCTATGGCCTCCACGTCGCTGGAATAATTCTGGCAAATCTGGGAGCTCCTAGCTCGTGGGCAGTGGGGGCTAAACTCAAAAGCTGGCGTTGGCTGGTCCCCGAGGCAAGGGGGTGGTCGTGAAGATGGCTCCAGAGGTTGCTGCTACAGAGGAGGTTGAAGGATGGTTGGAGGCTGGAAGAAGGGGCTCCCTGGCTCTGTTCCGCCCAAACAATGTTGCAGCAAGAGAGAAACTTGAGGGATCACAGGATGCACTGTATGTATGGGGATTTTTTGGAGCTCAGTACTGCAACTGTATTTTCTCTTCCTATGGTTTCCTTAATAACCTTTTCTATTCCCTAGCTGACTTTATTGTCAGGATACAGTACAGAAGATATAGAACATACAAGATATGTGTACATCGACTATTTATGTTATAAGCAAGGCTTCCATTAAACAGGCTATTAAGTTTCTGGGGAGTCAAAACCCGTGTTTGTCCAGTGTTTGTCAAGTGTAAATTTTAAGGCTCACAATTCAGAATGGGTTTAAACAGTTTGAAAAAAAAAAAAAAAGAACTGAACTTTGCATCATTTTATTGCATTGTTTGATGAAATGAACAATAAAAGGGACTCTGGGTTCCAACTGTGGAGAAACTAGGCCCCATAAAACTTGATGGATTGGGGAGCAAAGGGAACCAGATTTACCAGAAGTTGGAGGAGCTCAAAGTATCTGGTTTTCTATTGCCACAGCTGGACCTTGGGCCCTATTGTCTCCATATCTGCCTTCACCAATATTAGTCCTAATACTTAAACCTACCACTTCCCACTGAGGTTGATTACACTGAAATTTTGAATTTTAACACTTTCCTCTGATTTTGTTTGATGTATTTGCTAATTTTATTGTTTGTTTTTAAGCCCCTTGGCAGTAGGGAGCTAAAAGTTAGAGAGATCCATCCACTTGTTAGAGGTTCCCTCTAAGTAAGGAGGGTCCAACTGCTTTTTTGGGTTTTGTTTTGTTTTTTAAATTTTATTTAATTTAATTTTTCAGTGTTCCATATTCATTGCTTATGCACCATACCCAGTGCTCCATGCAATATGTACCCTCCTTAATACCTACCACCAGGCATACCCAACCCCCGACCTCCCTCCCCTCCAAAACCCTCAGTTTGTTTCTCAGAGTCCATAGTCTCTCATGCTTTGTCTCCCCTTCCGATTTCCCCCAACCCACTTCTCCTCAAACTGGTTTTTGATTTTGTTTTTATCAAAATAAACTGGTAAATGGGAGTTGGAGGGGCATCTAGAGGGAGGTCATGGTATAAGTGGGTGGGCTGACCATTTGGAAACTTTCCTGGTTTTAGATCAGCTCATCCCCATAGTTTAGGAAACATTGTGTTGCATGAAGGGTAATACCTGCGTTTTCCCAAACCTGGCAGACTGGCCAGTGACTAAGACTTCTTTTCTGGAATGTGAGCAGATGGGACCCTAACTGTAAGGATTTTGGTACCTCAGCTTTTTGCGTGGATTTTAAGCATTATATCTGCACAATACTTGGATCATAGAAAATACATTTCAGTGTATTTCTTTGACTTTAAGGATTTAGAGACCTCTTCTTTCCAGCTGCAAGTGGGTATAATTATAGATAAAAATAGGCTGTCATTTTTTTTAAAACAGCTTTATTTAGGTGTAATTCACATAATACATAATTCACCCATTTGAAGTATATAATTCAGTGATTTTTAGTGTATTCACACATATCTGCAACAATCATCACAATTTTAGAACATACTTACCACCTCAAAAAAGTTCCTACCTAATCCCATGCCCTTTATCTATAAACCCCCTTACCTTCCCATCCCTCCTACCTCCTACCCCTAAGCAACCTATAACTGCTTTCTAGCTCTGTAGATTTCCCTCTTCAAGACTTTTGTGTGAATGGAATCATATAATATGCAGATTTTTGTGAATGACTTCTTTCACTTAGCATAGTGTTTTCAAGGTTTGTCTAAGTCATAGCATGTATCAGAACTTCATTTCTTTCTGTGGCCAAATAGTGTTCTGTCATATGGATATATACCACCTTTTGCTTATCCATTTGTTTGTTGATGGACATTTGGGTTGTTTCTGTCTTTCAGCTATTACAAACAGTGCTGCTGTAAACATTCACATACATATTTTTCTGTGGGCATGTTTTCATTTCTTTTGGATGCATACTCAGGAGCTTGGAATTGCTGGGTCAAAAATTCTGAAGAACTGACAGATTATCTTCCAAAGTGGCAGCACCATTTTATTTCCACCAGCATTGTATGAGATTTTGAATTTCTCCACGTACTCAACCAATACCCAACAATTATCTAAGTCTGGCTCTCCTAGTGGATGGGAAGTGCTATCTCACTGTGGTTTTGATTTGTATTTCCCTAATGACTAATGATGTCAAAAGCATCTTTTCATGTGCTCCCTGGGCCATGCATATATCTTCATTTTAGAAATACTTATTTAGATTGTTTGTTCATTTTAACATTGGTTTGTCTTTTTGAATTTGAGTTGTAAGAGTTCTTTATTTTGGATATAAGTCCCTTAAAAGATACGTGATTTGTAAATAATTTCTCCCATTCTGGGGGGACTCTGTTTATTAATGATGTCATTTGAAGCCCCAAATTTTACATTTTGGTAAAGTCCAGTTTTTTTTTCTTTTATTGTTCATGCTTTGGGTGTCCTATCTAAGAATCTTTAACCAAATCCAGGGTCATATTTACCCCTTCAATTTGTTCAAAAAGTTTTATAGTTTTTGCTCTTACAGTTAGGTCTTTGACCCATTTTGAGTTAATTTTTGTATATGGTGTGAGGTAAGGGTCCAACCACATTCTTTTGCATATGGCTATCCAGTTGTCCCAGCACAATTTGTTGAAAAGATGGTTCTTTTCCCATTAAATGGTCTTGGCCTCGCTGCAAAAAAATCAGTTGATTATAGTTGCATGGATTTATTTCTGGATCCTTAGTTATATTCCATTGATCTATATGTTTATCCTTGTGTAAGATCACAGTCTTGATCACCATTACTTTGTAGTAAGTTTTGAAATTGGGAAGTATGGAACCTATTTTTTTTTTCTTCTTTTTCAGGACTGTTTTAGCTGTTCTGGGTCCCTTGCAATCCTGTGTGAATATTAAAATCCACTTGTCAGTTTATACAAAGAGGTCATCTGGAATTCTGATAGGGTTGTGTTGAATCTACAGATCAGTTTGGGAAATATTGTTGTCTTAACAATGTTAATTAAGTCTTCTGATCCTAGAACATGAGATGTTTCCCCATCTATTTTGATCTTCTTTTTTTTTCAATAATGATTTATGAAATTCAGAGTATAAATTTTGCACTACTTTTATTAAGTTTATCCCTAAGTGTGTTATTCTTTTTGATGCTATTGTGAATGGCTGTTTTGTAATTTCATTTTTGGATTGTTTGTTGCAAAAACTCAACAGAGTTTTATATATTGATCTGGGGTCCTTCAACCTTGCTGTGGGTTCCTTATAAAGGCTTTTCATCAAGTTGAGGAAGTTCCCTTGTATTTGTAGTTTGTTGAGTGCTTTTATCATGAAAGGGTGTTGGATTTTTCAAATACTTTTTCTGCATCTATTGTATAATCATGTAATTTAAAAAATTCTATTGATATGATATATTAATTGATTTTCACATGTTGAACCAACTTTGCATTTCTGGGATAAATCTCATTTGGATATGGTGTATAATCCTTTTTATATGTTGCTGGATCCAATCCTTTTGTTGAGGATTTTTGTGTCTAAGTCCATAAGAAATATTTGTCTGTAATTTTCTGACGATATCTTTGTCTTGTTTTGGCATTAAGGTAATACAGGCCTTAAAAAATGAGTTGGGAGTATTCCCTCCTTTTTTGTTTTTTGGAAGAGTTGGTGAAGAAGTGGTTTTAACTCAGTAGTGAAGACATTTGAACTTAGGCTTTCTTTTGTGGGTAGGTTTTTAGATTACTGATTTAATCTCTTTGCTGGTTATGTTTATTTGGATAGTATATTTTTCTTTGAGCCAGTTTTAGAAGTTTTCGTCTTTGAGAATTTGTCCATTTCATGTACATTATCTGATTTGTTGGTGTACAGTTGTTCATAGGACTCCTTTATACTCCTTTTTATTTCTGTAAGGTCGGTATTTCTATCCCTTTGTTCATTTCTGATTTTAGTAATTCGAGTTTTCTCTCTTTTTGTTTCTTGGGTAATCTAGCTAAAGGTTTATCAGTTTTGTTAAACTCTTCAGAAAACCAACTTCTGGTTTCCTTTATAATCTTCACTGTTTTTCTGTTTTCTATTGCATTAATCTCCTTCCTTCTTTTTTCTGTAGGTTTGGTTTGTCCATTTTTCCAGTGTCTTAAAGTGAAAGGTTAAGCTATTGAGATCTTTCTTCTTTCTTAAAGTATGCGTTTACAACTACAAAATTCCCTGTAATCACTGACTTAGCTGCACTCCATAAATTTAGGTATGTTGTGTCTTTATTTTCATGCATCTGAAACTGTTTTCTGATTTCTCTTTTGATTTCTTATTTGTCTCATTTGTTATAGGTCATATTTAAGAGCTTGTTGTTTAATTTTCATATATTTGTGAGCTGCTTAAATTTTTTCCTGCTGTTGCTTTCTAATTTCCTTCCACGGTGGTCAGAGAAAATACTTTGTGTTATTTCTATCCTTCTAAATTCATTGAAATTTGTTTTATGCGTAGCATATATAGTCTATCCTGGGGAATGTTCAGTGTGCACTTGAGAAGAATGTATATTTTATTGTTGTTGACTAGAGATGTCTTTTAGGTTGAGTTGATTTGTAGTGTTGTTCAAGTCCTCTGTTTCCTTGTTAATCTTTTGTTTAATTGTTCTATCCAATCTTGGAAGTAAGACACTGAAATTTTCAACTATTGTTGAGTTGTCTGTCTCTCCATTTTTGTCAGTTTTTACTTTATATATTTTTGTGCTCTATTATAATTATTATACCTCCCTGATGGATTGACCCTTTTACCATCATGAAATGTCCTTCTTTATCTCTAGTAACGTTTTTCTTTTTAAGAAAAGGAAGGGAGAGGAGAGAGGGAGGAGGAGGGAGAGGGAGAGAAAGAGAGAAACTTAAGCAGGGTCCAAACTCAGTGTGAGCCTGATGCATGGCTCTATCTCCCAACCCTGAAATCACAATCTGAGTCAAAATCAAGAGTTGGACACTTAAGCGACTGAGCCACCCAGATGCCCTTCTAGTAACATTTTTAAAAAGTCTATTTTATCTGATGTAAGTGAAACCACTCCACCTTTCTTTTAGTTGCTATTTGCATGGTGTGTCTACTTTCGTCCTTTTATATTCAACTACTTGTTTTTTTTTAATCCAAATTGTAGCTCCTGCAGATAGCATGTAGTTGAACCATGTTGTTTTTTTAACCCAGTCTGACAGTTTCTGCCTTTTTATTTGATTATTTAATCCATTCATATTTATTGCTATTATTGATGTGGTTATATTTATATCTGCCATTTTATTTTCTATTTTCTGTATGGCTTATGTATTTTTGTTTTGTTTATCTAGTCCTCCTTTACTGCTTTCTTTTGCATCAAGTGGATATTTTTCTAATGCAGCATTTTAGATTCTTTAATGTTTCTTCACCATTTTTAAAAAAGTGGTTGCTCTAGAGTTTACCATATACATTTTAGCTTACAAGAATCAGCTTTAGATTTATACTAGCTTAATTCCAGTGATGTTTAAAGACATTATTTCTACATAGTTCTAGTTCATTTTCTCCACTTCTGCGTATTATTGTTATACACATCACATCTATTATGTTACAAACCCACAATGCACTATGTTAGTCTACTAACTGCAGACATATCCTTAGCCCAGTATAGCTTTGCTCCTACCCACCTCCTTTGTGTTATTTTGACAAATATTACATTTTTCTATGTTATAGGTCCAACATTACATTATATACATATTATTTATACAATTGCTTTTTAATTAGTTATAAGAAGGAAGGAGAGAAATATGCATTTATACTTTAAAAGTAATTACATAATTATCTTTATTGGTACATAATTACCTTTGTTTTCTTTGTGTGGATTTAAATAATCATCTGTGTTGAACAAGAATGGTAAGAATGGGCATCCTTGTTGTGTTCCTGATCTCAAAGGGAAGGCTGTCAGCTTTTCCCCATTGAGGATGATATTTGCTGTGGGTTTCTCGTAGATAGATTTTATGAAGTTGAGGAATGTTCCCTCTATCCCTGTACTTTGAAGTGTTTTAATCAGGAACGGATGCTGCATCTTGTTAAATGCTTTTTCTGCATCAATTGAGAGGACCATGTGGTTCTTCTCTCTTCTCTTATTGATTTGTTCTATCACATTGATTGATTTGCGAATGTTGAACCACCCTAGCATCCCATGGATAAATCCCACCTGGTCATGGTGGATAAGCTTTTTAATGTACTGTTGGATCCTATTAGCTCAGATCTTGTTGAGAATCTTGGCATCCATATTCATCAGAGATATTGGTCTGAAATTCTCCTTTTTAATGGGGTCGTTGCCTGGTTTGGGGATCAGGGTAATGCTGGCTTCATAAAAAGAGTCTGGAAGTTTTCCTTCTGGTTCTGTTTTTTGAAACAGCTTCAGGAGAATAGGTATTATTTTTTCTTTGAGTGTTTGGTAGAATTAAATAATCATCTAGGATCATTTCTTGCAGCTCCAGGAACAACCTTTAATAGTTCTTATAAGGTGGGTTTGCTAGCAACAAATTGTCCTAATTTTTGTTTTTCTGGGAAAATCCTTATTTTGCCTTCATTTTTGAAAGATAGATTTGCTGAATATAGAATTCTTGGCTGATTTTTTTTTTTTGCTTTGAACAATTTGAATTTTGTTACTCCACTGTTTCTGGATTTCATTGCTTCTTCTGAGGAGCTACCTGCTAATCTTATTGGGGGTCCTTTGTAAGTGACCATGACATATTTGTTTGTGGATCTCTTTGTATTTATCATATTGAGGTTTATTGAGTTTCCTGGACATATAGATTATTTTTCAATACATTTGGGATGTTTTCTGCCATTATTTAAAAAAAAATGTTTTCTCTGTTTTTTCACTTATTTCATTCTGGTACTCCCATTATAGGTATGTTGGCGCACTTTTTGGTGTCTGCCATTTCTCTGGGCATAGTTCACTCTTCTTCATTCTTTTTTTTCTCTGTTTTTTTTGTATTATCTCTACCAATCTAGTGATTTGAGTTCTTTAATTCTTTCTTCTGCTGGTTTAAATCTGCTGTTGAGCCCTTGTAATGACTTTTTTATCTCAGTTATTGTACTTCTCGTGTCCAGAATTTCAACTGACTCTTTTTATAATTTCTATTGCCTTATCGATATTCTCTATATTATGTGACCTTGTTATCATATCTTCCTTTACTTACTTAACCACACTTTCCTTTAGTTCTCTAAAGAGATTTTAATGGGTATTTTGAAGTTTTTTTTCTTTTAAATCCAACATCTTGTTGCTCTCCCAGAGCAGCAATTCATGTAATTCATGTTACCTGCTTTTCTTTCTGGAATATGTTTTATACTTTCGATTTCTTTGCGTTGTCATATATTCACTTTTTTTGGCAGCTGGTTCTCCCCACCCCAGGCTTGCTTTTGTTTCTTGTTTAGTTTTTAGTGATTGGCTGGATTATTTTAGTGAAGTCTCCTTTTTCCCATTAGTTTTCAGCCTTTAATGTTGTTTGCTCCTGAGGGAGATGCAGCTTTGAATATTCCCACAGTTACCCAGGGATGACAGTGGTATTTGTAGTGCTCTCTTCCTTGCTTTTCTCCACCACACCCAGCTGTTAAACTCCATTAATTGCTGGTTGATTCCTCTGTTGTTTTCAACAAGCTATGTGGTATTAATTGCTCTACAAATGAATCCAGTCAAATTTTGGCTCCTTTGAAGGAATAGTTTCTGAGGTCTCTGTTTGACATGTGTTTTGGCTCCACAAAGTTTTCTCCCAGCTTTCCTCATTCCCTGGTTTTCTCCTACAAACTAGCTAGCCTACAGTTAAGCTGTGTTTTCATTAAATCCCTGAATCTCCCTTCATTTGCTTTTCTCTACGACCTCCACTGTGCTGAGAGCAAAGCTTAGGTTTGACTCTATGTTCTGTTGCAAAGGAAGCCAGTTCCTGTGGGAAGATATTATGAGCTATCTGTTTTATGGCCTGCCCCCCCCCCCCTGAAAAACCTGAGCCAGGCTATGGGGCTAGGGTTGGGGACAATGGCAGATCCGTCTTTGAGAGCCACCTTTCCTCTAGGACCTGAGCCCTCAGTGGGTGGGGAGCAGCAGCCTGAGGTCCTCTTGATTTGTCTCTCCTGGTGTGGAAGCTCGCTCTCATAAGCTGAGGCAGGGGGAATCAGGGCCTCAGTATTCTTAGCATGCCTTGCCCAAGGTGTTTCCTCCATCCAATAAAAGGCAGCTGGCAAGAAGAGGAAGCCCCCACTTCTCAGCTACACTCACCTGGGACTTAGCCTCTGCAACAGTAGCTAGGGGCAGGATGAGAAATGCTGAGGCCCTGTTCCTCCTGGGAAGAAATCCCTCTAATTGGGTGTGATGGGAGAGGGAGCATTGTGCTGTTCATGGATGCAGCAGTCTGGAGTGGAGTCTCTGCTGGGCTGAGTGGGGGGAGGGAGGTGGTGGTCTTCGTTCAAATAGCACATATGCTTGCCTTTCCTACCAGATTTTCATAGATTTTCTTGCATAGATATTTCTTCATTTGATATTTGCCCTTAGAACCATTTCCAGAGCTTTAAGTGTTTTTTTTGTTGTTGTTGTTGTTTTCATTTTTCACAAGTTTCATTGGAGGAGTGTAAGTGGCTCTTCTCATGTTGTCATGCTAGCATTTTCTTCCTCTCTCTCCTTTCTTTTCCTTTCTTTCTTTCTTTCTTTCTTTCTTTTTTTTAAAGATTTTAAGGGAGATTTTGAGGGAGAGCACAAGCAGGGGGAGCGGAGGGAGAAGCAGGCCCCCTGCTGAGAAAGGAGCCTGATGTGGGACCCCAGAATCATGACCTGAACCGGAGACAGATGCTTAACTGACGGATCCACCCAGGCGCTCTGCATTTTCTCTCTCTGACTCCTTTATTATTCAACAACCTTAAAGAGGCTGTTACAGAGCTCATGGACCAGGGCAGTAAAATCCTGTTTTGGCCTGAACTAGTTATCTAATTAACTGAATATAAGCCTTAATACTATATCCCTTCCCCTAAAACTACCTGCTCAGCTGCTGGATGTTTGGATTACTGATTCCATGTATTCCATAGCTGAGATGATAATTACCCAAATTCAAGTCACTGTCTCTTGCCTTCCAAGTGGTCTCCTTGCCTCTCTATTGGCTGTCCGGTAAGTTACTCTACACACATGTCAGAGTTTTTCTTAGAACACATTTGGTCACATTATACCAGTTAAATGTTTGATTGGTTTCCCATTGCTCTTAGAATAAAGTTCAGACTCCTTAACATGTACTATAAGACCCCATTTATCTCTTCCTCTTCCTCCTGTGTCCCTTTCTCTCGGTGCCCCACTTCCTGCTCCTCTCCTCTGTCCTGCACCAGAACATGCTCTGCTCTCACACTAGTCTTTGTAGTTCTTATTTTACATGTCCCATGCTCTGTCCTGTTTCAGGCCCCTTGCACACGTTGTTGTTTGCCTTAAATGCTGCTTTTCACTTCTGATTCAGGTCTTGCTTAAATGTCATCTCCTCTGAGGAGGCTTCTCTAATCTCCCAGAATAGCTCATGTTCCCCTGTTCTGCAGGCACTCTGACACACCATACTTCCTAGAATATGTGTTTTTGATCAACTGATTTCTAGGCTGATTATTTAACATACCTCTTCCCTGTAGAGCATGAGCTCATGAGAGCGGGGATCCTGTCTGCCTTGACCACTTTATGACCAGTTCTAGTGCAGGACCTGGCACGGAACAGGAACTCCACAAATACTGTCGAGTGTATGGGAATGTGGGAATGAATGCTGCGTGGAGCATAGACGGCCAAGGATAGGAGCTTGGTCCTGGGGCTCTACTTAGAGATGATAGGGAGTCAGAGGAAAAGTTCAGGAGAAAACTCCTCACCACTTAATATTCATAATTACAACCTGGTCTTACCAACTGGCAGCCTAATGGACACATATTCCAATTCTTGTGAAGAATAGCTTGCATATAGAAAGAATATCTTGTGAAGAATATCTTGCATATAGAAAGTAGTCATTTCCCTCTTCCTTCTACCTTGACACTGTGGTCCCCGAGCCTGGGAATTGTGAGGTTGCTAAAACAGATTGAGACCGTGATGGCTTCTTTTTAAAAAGCAATCAGCAACAACAATAACCACATTGCTACTTTTAATACTTATTAAATGCTATGATAGAAAGACATTATTTCAAAGAATCTATTAGTTTGAAGCAGTAGGTACTTTTATTTCCATTGGATAGATAAATAGCTGAGTTTGGGAGAGGTTAGGTGTCTTGCTCAAAGACAAATTTTAAGTAGAGATTCAAATTCATGGCTGTTTGGCACCAGCGCTCAAATTCTTAACCTCTGTTTTGTATTGCCCAGGGATTCTAGAATTCTGTAAGTGGTTTCTTGCTGTCTGACGGTCTTCTGAAACCTCATGTAAACTTTCATTTGAAGTGCTTCTTGAAACTTCTTCTATACCTATAATTGCCTTGAGAGAGGGAGGCTTCCCTTTCATCTCTTATCGAGAGATCATTGAAAACCAAAATCTGTTCTAAGCATTCTGTGTTTGAGTAGATTCTCTTGCTATAGACTTTCTTGATTTTACAAGGACATTATCAGGAAGCCAAATACAACAAAAACGATAGGAAAATCCCCTTGACTCTACTAATAAGGCAGCACATAAACAAATATGGAAGAGAACACACAGGGGTTTATAAAATCTAAACCCTATTTAAACTTATTATGTCTAAAACCTTCAAGTTTGTAAAATGCTTGTCAGAGGTCTTAGAACCAGACAGGAGGGTAGATTTGAAGACATATCTACAGGATGAAGTTTTGATGAGCAAAGTAGTGGAAACACACATCTACATTAATAAGTGAGAGGCTGTTTATCTCAGCAACATGGTTCTGGTATAACTACCTTGAAGCCTGCACGTTCCAGAATCCTTGCTAATTGGTCACCAAGAGAAATTCGTCAGATATTTAAATTAGAAAGCCAAAATTAAATAAAACATCAGATAAAGTCTCCTTGCTACCAAAATTGTTCAGAACTTGACTTAATTGAAGGTATCTCACCCTTGTTAAACTCTTATCCTGATTATAGACATTTTTAAATGTATACAGATACAAATGCTTAACATATTCGTTTATTTGAATGCACAAAAATAAGAAAGACAAAAATGGTACAGAATCTTACTTTTCATAAAATTCTTGTGTTTTTTTTTTAATTAGACTAACATATGTACCTGGTAATAAAATCGAAACCACGAGGGAAGATATTAGATAAAAAATAAAATCACCTTTCCACCGCCACCCAGATCTGGCTCTGGCAGATCACTGTGTTATTTCTCTTCTGTGTCTGTCCAGAAAAATTATATATACATGTGTAACAAAATGTATAATCTTTTGAAAAATAGACATAAGATACATAAATGTGTTTGTATAACTATTTGTACAAAGTGTATGCATGTAACAATATACTCTCTTGGAAAATATACATAAAATATATAAATATATTTATACAAATATGTGTATAAAATATGTAAATATATATACCATACATACCATATTCTTTTAAACTTTGCATTTTTCATTTATAAAATGCTCTGGAGATTTTATAAACCATTAAACAGAGACCAGCTGCATTTTAAAAATTACTAAATTTTATTTTGCAATGATTATAAGCTTATAGAAAAGTTGAAAGTATATATAAAAAAAAGTAAATCAGAATTTTTTTCCCTGAATGATTTGAGAATAAGTTATTAGCCTGATGCCCCCATCACAACTCAACAGAGTGTGTTTCCTTGCAGAGATACTTCCCTACATAACTAGGATACAATGGTCAAAATCAGAAAATTAGTATCAGTATGTTACTCCTTCAGATTGTTCAGGTCCTGTCAATTGTTCAGCACTGGCTTTTATAGCAGAAGGACCCTGTTCAGAATCACAGGTTGTAGTTAGTTATCATGTCTCTTTAATCGGCTTTGGTCTGAAACATGTCCTCAGTCTTCCCTTGATTTTTGTAACCTTTACCCTTTTGAAGATTGCAGGCCAGCTCTTTGTAAAATGCCCTCCATTTGGGTTTGTATGATGTCTCCCCGTGATTTGGTTCAAGTTCTGCATCTTTGGCAGGAATGTCTCGGAATGAAGCCGCGTTCTTCTCCCTGGCATCCTGTCGGGAGGCACATCTTTTGTGTGTGGGTCATTGCTGCTGATGTCCACTTTATCACTTGATTAGAGTGTTTGCCAGGGTTCCCCTTTGTCAAGTTAGTTCTCTTTCTCAAAATAAATTTTTGTGAGAAGGGATTTGAAACCATGTAAATATCCCATTATGCACTTAGCTTTTCATTAGTTAACTAATATCTGTATGGATTTAGGTTTCTTTGCTATCCAGTGGGTTATTAGCGCTATAATTTATCTTGATGTTCAAACTATCCTGATTCGGCCAATAGAAAAGATGGGGTCCATTATCAAAGGAACGAGACTGAGACAAAGTGAAAGTTATGCAAAGTTTATTCTATGCCAAGCATTAGAAGTCAGACTCTGAAGAGAGCGACCCCCGCCTTGGTCTTACAGGCTAGTTTTTATAGGGCACAACCACAGACCTCTACATATGTGGCTTTGGCTGATGGGATGTCTCCTACCTGTCTGGCCTTATTTAGGTGTGGGTTTTAGCAACGGTTACCCAGAACTGATACCAGTAACTGCTGAGGCGTTTATTAAACAACAAAATGGCTACCTAGGCAACATGGAGTCACTCTGGCTAAGTAGGCCCAGGCAGGCCCTAGGGGTTTAACAGGTTTTTTTTTTTTTTTTAAAAGATTTTATTTATTTATTTGACAGAGAGAGATCACAAGTAGACAGAGAGGCAGGCAGAGAGAGAGAGGAGAAAGCAGGCTCCCTGCTGAGCAGAGAGCCCGATGCGGGACTCGATCCCAGGACCCTGAGATCATGACCTGAGCCGAAGGCAGCGGCCTAACCCACTGAGCCACCCAGGCGCCCGGTTTAACAGGTTTTAACGTGGAATCGGTCCCAACAGAAACTGGTTTATATATCTTTTGTCATGGGCTTGAACTTGTGACCCTGAGGTCAAGAGTCTCACACTCCAGCAACTGAACTAGCCAGGTGCCCCTATATGTTCTTTTGACATGCCCCTGTTATTCTTTAGACCCTTCTTTTTTGAGGTGGGAGCAGGGGACAAGATTTACAAGTTCATCTGGTGCTTTTCCTGCCAGTCCTGGAATCAGTCTTTTATCCAAGGAATCCTAGTTTCCTAGAGTAGAAAATGGTAATCAGAAGCCAAGATTTTGGTGGTAGATGTGTTCATTGATAAGGGAGCCCAAGCCAGGTAAGGAGGGTATTCCTGAAGGAGTGATCTGGCTCATGGAATCAGGACCTGAGTGGGATGAGGAAGGCATCCATGGTGGGCTTGAAGGGGATGGCCCAGCAAGGGGAGTCAGACCCATGCAGAGTGCAGAAGATATCCCCTGGAAGAGTGGCCTGGCACAGGGTCAGGGCCCACACAGGGTGAGTTGAAAAGCCATGACAGGGCAGCCCAGTCAGAGGTGTCAGATCCCAAGCAGGATGATGAGAGCATGGAGGGCAGAGGGTGGGCAGCAGAGATAGGAAGTGAATACATAGAGAGGATTAGTCAATTAACAGAAGCCAGATTTCTCACTCTTGGATGATGGAATAAAACTTCTGGTGTTATATTGGAGTTATTATTTTTTAAGATTTTATTTATTTGACAGAGACCGCAGGTAGACAGAGAGGCAGGCAGAGAGAGAGGGGGAAGCAGGCTCCCCGCTGAGCAGAGAGCCCGACGTGGGGCTCCATCCCAGGACCCCGAGATCATGACCTGAGCCGAAGGCAGAGGGTTTAACCCACTGAGCCACCCAGGCACCCTATATTGGAGTTATTGATGTGCACTCAGATTTTTCACATACAAAAAGATATAGAAATACATGGAGATGTGTATGTTTGTAGCTCTGTCCTCACTAGGGCTTGAGAACAGCAATGCCCCAAAATCAGTGAGATCATGACCTGAGCCAAAACCAAGAGTTAGATGCTTAACTGAGTGTGCCACCCAGGTACCCATCTTGTGTCCTAGTTTTGGGAATTTTTGTGTCCTATGATTTGGGAAAATATTTTTTGAGAATATTTTCTGTTTGATTTATTGGGTTTTCAACCTCAGAGTTACCAGTTTTCCTTCAGTTGTATAATCTTTGTCTTCCATAACTATTAGCTTTTTCTCTAATTGCTCTAATTTCTGAGTTTTTCTTCCCCATCCTCTATGCTTTTCTTAAGCTTTGTCTCTAGGTCAATAATTTCCTTTTTAATGATACCTGTTCTATTCCTTGCTTTTTATATTGAATATAATATCTCCATAATAATATGATGCGGTCCTTGATTTGTTTCTTTAATCTTTGTTTCCCTGTAATCTTCATTTTAATGCATGGTTTTAGTAAGCACTTCTAAAGAGTCAAATGATTTTGAGGTGTTTACTCCTATTTTTTGAGTAATGTTCTGTTCTAGGTTGGGGTTTCGGTCCTTCTTTGCATTTGGTTTTATCTATATACTTATACAACTTTGCATGTGCAGTTGCTATGCCATTTATTTGGGTGGCTATGTCCAGACATGCTATTTGTTTGACATAATGATAACTGACTATATTGTCCTGCATCCTAATTTCAGAGAGGGAAATTACGATTTCACCTCAAACCACATACTCACAAATTTCTTCTTCTCTCAATTCTTCCCTTTCCTTCCCCATCTTCTAACTACCATTCACCCTCCTTTGTTCTCAGATTCTTCTTTTTCTCTTCCACTTTTTCCTCTTTCTTCTTCATCTTTTCAAGTACACTTTATGCCAGTTTCCTTCTTTACTAAAAACCTGAGTTTCCTAGATCAGTACTTTCTATAAGGACAAGCATGGGCTTATTTGTGAAGCCAGTTGGCACAGGCTTTTTCCAAAGGGGTTTTAATGGAGTCGGTGATTTTTTGGCCATATCTAGGAATACTGAAGTCCTACCATTGATTACACAAAATCTCTGGGAGAGATGTATATAAAGAAACAGGAAACAAATGTTAAAGTAAATAAAGTAACATTATATCAGAGGTTTTGTGTCTCAAGTCCCCACACATCTGTCTTGAAAACTTGGCTAGAATAATGACCATGGCTGAAGATGCTTGGGCATTTTTTTTTTCTGTCCTCCTTACCCAAATCCAAATCCTGAATCTTAACCACACTCTGGCTTGCAAGGACAGGGAGCTGTCATAAGGAGAGTGCCTGAGCATAAGTGAGGGGGTTATGATGGTAGACTGGTTGCTTGCTATTCAGACACATAGAAGGAGGAAGTGGAGTAGAACAGTCAAGCCTGTGACCTTCTGACATTCACTGACTCGGCCCACTGGTGAACTTGGGCCAATCAGCATGACTGAGAGGAGTAGTAAAGCAGGTTGGGAAAGGAGATGTAAAGGGTAATCTTGAATGCTTCACTTCCCCCTAGAGCCCCATGGTCCTTTATGGGATCAGGACTAATAAAAGATCACAGTAATAGTGACTCCTTATTAGCCATATGGCAACTGAGCTGGACACAAATCTGCATCTTAATGATAATAGTGGGGGGCTGAGAGAAATGCTCCCCTCAATCCAATAAGTCATGAGTAATACAAAATAGGACTCAGAATTTTTTTTTTAAAGATTTATTTATTTATGTGAGAGAGAAAGAGTGTGAGCAGGGCGGGGTGGCAGAGAGAGAGAGAGAATCCTTGAGCAGACTCCCTGCTGAGCATGGAGCCCTATGCAGGGCTGAATCTCAAGACTCTGAGATCATGACCTGAGCCAAAATCAAGAGTCAGATGTTCAACAGACTGAGCTACCCAGGTGCCTCAGGACTCTGATTTTAAATAGCATCATTTTAACCAAGATGCCCTTCAACGGACGAATGGATAAGGAAGATGTGGTCCATATACACTATGGAGTATTATGCCTCCATCAGAAAGGATGAATACCCAACTTTTGTAGCAACGTGGACGGGACTGGAAGAGATTATGCTGAGTAAAATAAGTCAAGCAGAGAGAGTCAATTATCATATGGTTTCACTTATTTGTGGAGCATAACAAATAGCATGGAGGACAAGGGGAGTTAGAGAGGAGAAGGGAGTTGAGGGAAATTGGAAGGGGAGGTGAACCATGAGAGACTATGGACTCTGAAAAACAATCTGATGGTTTTGAAGGGGCGGGGGGGGGGGTGGGAGGTTGGGGGAACCAGGTGGTGGGTATTGGAGAGGGCACGGATTGCATGGAGCACTGGGTGTGGTGCAAAAACAATGAATACTGTTACGCTGAAAATAAATAAAATAAATAAATAAAATAAAAAAAAATAAATAGCATCATTTTAAACAAATATCTTAGTGATCTGAAGCTGTTTCTGGGTCCTGTGATTATACGCCTCCCTGCTGTAGGTAATGAAATGGTGAGCCTTTTCTAAGTTGATGGTAGTGAATGTATTAGGGATAGCTTCAGTGATGAGTTAATACTGTTCCCTAACTACTGACATAAAGAAGCTTCATATAAACTATTCAGAAAAGTGTTATCATAGTTTTGGAGATGCCATCTAAAATTTTAAAAATTTCTGTCTAATAGCCTTGCAGAGCAAGTCATTTTAAGCAATAAAGTATAATGAAAGGGTTATGGACTTCGGAGCCAGAAATAACTGGGTGCATAGGGCCCCTCAGAGTGGGCAATTACTTAGCTTCTATGAGCTCTTTTTTATAGTTTCCTTAAAATATAGAATGGCAGGGGCGCCTGGGTGGCTCAGTGGGTTAAGCCTCTGCCTTCGGCTCGGGTCATAATCTCAGGGTCCTGGGATCGAGTCCTGCATCTGGCTCTCTGCTTGGCAGGGAGCCTGCTTCCTCCTCTCTTTCTCTCTGCCTGCCTCTCTGCCTGTTTGGTCTCTCTCTGTGAAATAAATAAATAAAATCTTTAAAATATATATATAGAATGGCAATAATATTGCAGCCTAAAAAAGGAAAAACAAAAAAGTGATGGTAGATTTTTTTTTCTGAGACTTGCATATCTGACAGCCTATTTGGAAAAAACAGAGAGAATTCTCACCTATAGCACCATCTCTGGGAACAACATTGTTTTATTGACCCTTCCTGAGTTAGTGGAGAAGGAACAGTTAGTTAGTGGAGAACGAACAGTTTTTATTCAGTTTATTAGTTTAACATAATGTCACAGTTACTGAGACTTACATGAAACCTGCATTTCAGCACAATGTATCAGAGTTCAAAGAAGTACTACTCCCCTACATAAGATTGTAGGGTTTTCCCTGTTCCTCTTGAATCATTGCTATAGTAGAGCTATCCTAAATGATTTCTGAGGAAGTCTCTGGCTGTGCTTGAAGATCACTCCACCTCAGCACAAACATCTCACAGGAGAGAAGAAGGGTCAAGCTTCTTTATTTCTACCGAGAAAATATACCCCAATATATTGATCTGCTTTGTCTGGTTCTAAATCTTTGGTTTTGCTCTTTATAACCAACACAGAGACTCACCTCCTGTCCAAGGTCTTACAAGACGCCATGCCCTTGTCTGGCATACTTTCCACCTTATACATACACTGTAGTTGAAAATAGTGATTCTTACAGAGGTTTGGTAGAAAGGAAATGTAATCGTCATCTTCCTATAGCTGGCCCAGGGGTTTTTGATGTAATGAAAAGGAAAATAGGTTTGCTATCAACCGTGGGTGCCAGAATTCCTCATTGGGAAGGAAAGGTATTATTTGAGTAGATAATTGATGGACTCTTTAAGTTTAAAAACTGGCCAAATATTTCTTCAAATATTTCTTGTTCTTTTCTCTTTTAAGGACTCCAGTTACACATGTACTAATTTGCTTGGAGTTTTCCCACACCTCACTGGTGCTCTTTCCATTCATTGTTTTTTTTGTTTTGTTTTTTCCTCTCTGTATTTCATTTTGAGTAAGTTGGTGTTGCTCTGTCTTCAAGTGCACAGCTTTGATTCTTCTGTAACAATCTGCTGTTAATCCCATCCCAATATATTTTTCTCTTGGATGTTGTGGTTTTCATTTTTGGAGCTGTGATTTGGATCCTAAGAATAAATCTAGCAAGAAGGTAAGGAAAACCCTTAAAAGAGGAAATCGCAAAACATATGATAGCTTATTAAAGATGATACAGGGATGCCTGAGTGGCTCAGTTGGTTAAGTGCCTGCCTTCAGCTCAGGTCATGATCCTAGGGTCAGGGGATCAAGATCTAAATTGGGCTCTCTGCTCAGCGGGGAGCCTGCTTCTCTCTCTGCCTGCGACTTCCCCTGCTTGTACTTGCTCACTCTCTCTTTCCTGACAAATAAATAAAATCTTATAAAAATAATAAAAGATGACACAGATAAATGAAAATATATGCCATATTTATAAATTTGAAGACTCCACATCAGTTTTACCCAAAAGAACCCATAAATCCATGGCAATCCCAATCAAGGCCCTAATAGAGGTTTGCAGTAATCTTGAAAAGCTGATTCTAAAATTCACAGGGAAGGGCAAAGTATCCATCATAACTTACATGTTTTTGAGGGGGAATTAGGAGGAGTATTTATTTTGCCAGCGATCAAGATTCAATTTTTATTATGAAACTATAGTAATTAAGATAACGTAGGAGTGTTAAAGTGATAAATGTTCAGACCAATAGAAGACAATAGAGAGCCCAGGAAAAGAAACAAACATATAAGGAAAACTTGTTATATGAAAATGACAACAATGAAAATCATAGGGCAAAGTATGGAAAAATAACTTCCCATATAAAAATTAGATCCTTACCTTAGAACACATCCAAAAAATGAATTCTAGGTAGATGAGTGTTCTAACTGTGAAAAACAGAACTTTAAAACTTTTAGAAGAAAACTAAGGTGTATATCTTGAAGTAGGGATGAATTTTTTTTTTTAGAGATTTTATTTTTATTTTATTTTATTTTAGAGAGCGAGCAAGTGGGGGGTGGGGCAGGACCAGAGGGAGAGGGAGAAAGCCAAGCAGGCTCCATGCCCAGCACAGAGCCTGATGTGGGACTGGATCTCACGACCCTGAGATCATAACCTGAGCTGAAATCAAGAGTTGGACACTTAACCGACTGAGCTAGCCAGGTGCCCCAAGATGGATATCTTAAAT
The DNA here is from genome assembly GCF_902655055.1 of Lutra lutra. NCBI lineage: Eukaryota > Metazoa > Chordata > Mammalia > Carnivora > Mustelidae > Lutra > Lutra lutra. The sequence continues at coordinate 14,233,246 of NC_062287.1, read as the reverse complement.
AAGAGTTTTTAAATGGATGGATGGATTTAACTAAGTACACATTTAAATTCTGCTCAAAAAAGATGCCATAAGCAAATTTAAAGGACAGACCACAACCAGGGACATCAGGGGACTCTTTTGCAGATTTCTGGAAATCAGTCTGTGCACCCTTCCCCTCTGGTGTTCTCGTCCCATAAATTTGAGCTGTGTTGGTCTCCTGGGTGCCAGACTCTCCTCGACCTGGACTGCTGGCTTCTCTTTGGGTCACACCTCCCTGTACTTGGGAGTTGGAAACCCACCCCAGGCAGTAAGCTGGGCAGTCACAGAATGCCCTGTGTTTCATTTCTGCCTCTCGGGAATCATCACCTTGCAGACCTTTCTCCAATATTTTACCTATTTTGTCTGGTTTTCTAGTGTTTAACTAGGGGGTGGGGAGAGTAAATCTGGTCTGTTATTCTGCCATGGTCTGGAATGTAACTAATCCCACCATCCTTTTTATAAAGTTTAAAAATAAGGAAAACAATTACATATATATACACACACACATATAATAAGGAGAAAGGAAATAGTATAAAAAACATACCTAGGGAATCTAAGCATCAAATTTGAGAGGACAGTTACTTGGAGAGGTAGGAGAAGGCTACTCTGAAGTTAATAAGCAGTAATGTTGGAATTTTTGAATTTTTGAAGCTTAATGGTAGGCACATGGATGTTTATCATGTTAATCTGTGTACTTCTTGTGTGTGTAAAGTATAAGAAATGCAAAGGTATACAAAAGGGAGAATTAAGTAAAGAATATTAGTTAAAGATGGGGCACCTGGTTGGCTCAGTTGGTTGGGTGGCTAAGCGTCTGACTCTTAGTTTTGGCTGAGGTCATGATCTTGGGGTTGTGGGATTGAACCCATGTTGGGCTCCTTAGTCAGTGCTGAGTCTGCTTGAGATGCTGTCCCTCCCCCTGCTCGCTGTCTCTCTCTCTCTTTTTCTCAAATAAAACCTTGGGGTGCCTGGGTAGCTCAGTCAGTTAAGCGTCTGTTTTTGGCTTAGGTCATGATCTCAGGGTCCTGGGATGGAACCCCCATCAAGCTCCCTGCTCAGCAGGGAGTCTGCTTCTCCCTCTGCCCCTCCCCCGATTGTTTTCTCACATTCTCTCAAGGGAATAAGTAAAATCTTAAAAAAAAAAAAAAAAAAGGATATCAAGAGCGGAAAAAAAAAAAAAGGAGATTAAAGAGCGGCCTAGGAAGATAAAGAGGTGTGAAATAGAGTAATTCGTGTGTCTGAAATTCACCTCAGCCAGAAGGCACCATTTTGTGGGTGAGGACAAAATGGTAGCCAGCACAGCTGGTGCACCTCCTTCCCTCATCAGCTGGATCTCCAGAAGACCTGTGATTTCCCTGCTGGTGCTTTCCTTCTGGTACTTTCTTTGATGAAACCCTTCAAAACCTCAGCTTCCACCAGCACTGCAGATACTTCTCCCATGCCTTGTTGAGTCATCTGTCCACCACTCGTGAGTCACCCCCTGTCGCTGGGGAAGACTTGAACTCTTGGGTTCTTGTCACACTTTCTGTGACCCACACAGATGGTCTCTTGGACTTCAGCCTCTCTGTTTCTTGCGCTGCTTTCCTCAGTGAGCGTCTCTTGCTTGGAGCTTCACCGTGGTCCTCTGACTGATTTCCCTTCATCATCATCATCCCCCTCCCCATCGCCTGTTCTTAACACAATAGCCAGTGGACTGTCCTCTTAATACATGGAATCATGTCATTCCTCTGCTCCGAATCTCTCGCAACCCCTTCTTGGTCAGAGGAAAACCCAAACTGCCTTACTGCCTTCTACTCACTATACACTATCATAGCCGGCTCCTGTTACCCGTCGCCTGCTGCTGTCCCCCAGTCCCCCCACCCCCCACTTCACACAGGGCTCCTCAATGCTCCTGGAACCTCTACCCAGCATGTTTCTGCTGTAGCCGCCTGCATGGCATATCTTCAGCTCCTGTGGGGTCTTCTCCTCAACTGTCACCTTCTTCTCGAGCCCGTCCCTGACTGCTTTATTTAAAACTGTACTCCTGTCCCCACAGAGCTTTTCATCTCTTCCTCTGCTTTCTTTCTTTCTCACTACCATGAATCCCCTTCCAGGATGCTATACAGTTTATTTCTTTACTTTGTTTATTGTCTGTCTCCCTCCACTGGTATGTAATTTCCACGAGAACAGGGATTTTTGTATTTTGTTTATTGCTATAAGGCAAGGGTCTAGAAAAAGTGCCTGGCACAGAGAAGATGCCATTAGTGGCTTTGGGGATCCCTGCCCCCCCATCTCATGGGGATGTAAGGAGTCGGGAAGGGTGCGTAGTCCCTGATGTCATGTGCTTATGTGGACACTCATGACAATGGCCATCATCTGGACAGGGCTGTGAGCCTCAGCCAGGAAGAGGGCTGCAGAGATGTCCCGAGATCCCAGCTGTGTGACTCTCTGTGGTTGAGAGGGTCTCTCTGTGACTTCCCTGCTTCTCCTGGGGCTAGATATCATTTGGTTGCTTGCATGCCATGAGTGGGCACAGCAGCTCTCCAAGGCAGTCTGAGGCTCCATCCGCCACGGTGTTCCCTGCAGCCATCCTTCCTGCACTCTTGTCTTTCTGGGGCTCAGTCCAGCTCTCTGGTCCCACACCTCTGCCTGGAAGTTCTGTTGCCTCCCCAGGGCTCAACATCGGATCAGAGAATGAGGACTTCCTCTCTCTGGGACCCACTGACAACTTTTCAATGCTTTTTTCCTACTTCTCTCTTAATCTCTTGTTTTCCCTCTCCTCCCTCCCGCTGGAGATCTTTCTCCTAGTATGACGAGGAAGGCAATCTTGCTTTGGCTCATCTCTTGTTTAAGTTGTGAATCCTTTCTATTTTGCTAAGGGCCTGGGCTTTTGAAATCAAAAAGTAGGAAGACAGACCCTTTCTTTCTGCATTTGGCACTCACATGCTTTGCTGGGATGCTTTCATGGGAAGAAGGGCCAAGGGGCATGGGGGAGGGAAAGGCTTGGGCAGGGGAGATTGTGAAATATTTTAAAAGGACAGTCACACCGTGTGATACTGATAATGACAACAGCAACACCGTTGTAGTTCACATTGTATACACTAGTGTATGCCGAGTCTCCTAGCTGCTCTCTGCAATACACTGCCATTAATCAACATAGCAAGTCTACGTGTATTTATTACCATGCTTATTTTCCATAAAAGCAAATTGAAGTCTAGTGAGGGAAAGGGAATTCCTCAGGTCCCACATTTTGCAAATGACGGGCCTGGGCTTTGGAAGCAAATCTGCTGTGCTGAAGGCTAACCACTATGCCTCCTGGCCCCCGGCAACACCCCAGAGCCCCAGGACCCTGGGCCACGGAGCTGGGGATCGGTTGATTCTTACACACTCCTGGTGCTCATCCAGCAGAGTGATGCTGGCCTTCTTCTTCCTTCACCGGCCTGCCAGGTGGGTCGCTCCAAGGTGTCCCCATTGTCAGCCTCTTTCTGCTGGCTTCCCTCTCTGCTGCCAGTTCAGCTTCAGGCCCATCTCATCTCCTTGGAGAGGTCCAATCTCCCTCCCTTCTTCTCTCCTCCTCCCCTCCTCTTGCCTCTCCCCTGCCTCCCTCCTTCCCTCACCTCCCTTCTTTCCTTCCCTCTCCCCCGTCTCCAATCCCCCACCGTCCCTCCTCCTTCCCTTTCTACCTTGGTTTGGCTTTACAAATAAAATATAAATTTAGCTAAGAGCTCATACCACAAAAAGGGAAGAAATGATATGTATAAGCGGCAGCAGAATTTACAAGTAAACACCCTGCCATTCAGTCCCCGGGCTTTGTGGGGAGGATACTAAGGATCTTCTGGTCTCCCCTCTTGGGGCCTCGAGGCTGCCCTTGACCACTGAGCAAGGCTGAGGAGAGACCTGCTAGGCTCTTCCCCCAAACTGCAGCACATTTTCCAATAAGCAGAAGGCCTGTGGCTTCAGGAGGCCCTCCCAGCTCCAGTCTATCTCTGTGGTCAAGGACTGGGACTTTGGATAAACAAGCTAACACTAAAAACTTGGGTATCTGATGCTGCTATCTTAGTGGGAGCCGTCATGTTGATGGCAGTGGGGAGGGAGGGAGGAGACTTGGGCAGCCGACAGAGGAGGCCATGTCTCTGCAGGTGAGGACTCCATCAGCACCCTGGGCCTGATCCTCGGCGTGGGACTCTCGCTGCTGCTTGTGTCCATCCTAGGCTACAGCCTGGCCAAGTGGTACCAGCGCGGGTACTGCTGGGAGGGTGAGTGAGTGCCGGACCCCGCCAGCCCAGCCCTGGCCTGCCCCTCCTCTCTGTAGCAGTGGGCACGGCTGGGTGGGGCTGCACACCCTTCAGCATGGTATCATGCAAAAATATTTCCTGTGGTGACTGCAGTGGTTGAAGACTTGAGTGGGGGTGGCAGAGCACTCGAATGGTTGGGGGTGGTGGGGTACTGGGCCTTGACTGAGGGAGTGAGGCCTCTGCCTGCCCAGTTGGAGGCTGTCTCTCTCTTCCCTCAGAGCCCACCAAAGTCTATCCCCAAGGCCTGCATGGGCCTCGAGGCCAGGCTGGACAGGGGGCCCCCACTCTGGCTCCTTGTGCATCTCTCCCCCTGCCTGTGGGTCTTGGGGCCCTTTCCCAAGCTTGCTTCAGCTTCCACTTCCCTGGGAGTCTCCCCGAATTTGCTACTGCCCTCCCAGCTCTGAGCCATATCGGCATTTCCCATGGGACCTGGGAGAGCTGGCAGGGCGTGCTGGGACCCCCTGAGGCAGAAGGCATTTCTCGGCCTGCAGCTGACTTCCATGTCTTCCATGAATGTTTGCTGAGCACCTACTCTGTGCCAGTGTACTTTGCCTAATAGGATTTTCTTTAAAATTCCAAGTAAGGTTAGAATTCTTAGTTTTTTATAGATGGAGTAGGAAGGCTAAAGTCACAGGGTTCAAGAGTGGTATAGTCTGGAGTCAAGCCCAGGTATGCTTCTTTTGGGCTCTACACTAGGACTGCCTCTTTCCCAGGGCAATCAGGGCAAATCATCCTTTAAACATCCCTTAAAGGCGGGAGAAAAGGGGGATGCCTAGCCACAGGATCTGCCCCGCAAAGCTGGTGGTTCTTTCTGGGAAGTTGGGCGTGCGGCAGGCAGAAGCCAATGAAGGAGCTTGGGACCCTCCCACAGCATCCTGAGGTCCAACCCAGCCACCTTGCTCCTCCCAGATCGGGTGAGGGAGCACCAGATATTCCCAGAAACGTGATGGACTGGTCTCCCTGGAGGTACTAACCCTCTCTTTTCTGATTGTCTTTCTAGGGCCTAATTTTGTCTTCAACTTGTACCAGATTCGGTGAGTAGATTCAGAGCAGATCTGGGTGGCGTTAGGTATGGAGCCCAAATGCCCTGTTTCTCTTCCTTGTCTCCTCCCCATGCTCCTAAGCAAACAAGAGAAAAGGAAGGAGGTGGGGTCTATTTAGAAAGTACCATGAATAAAAACTTGAGCATGGCCAGGATTGTGGGAAACCCTGCTGATGGTGATCCTCTTAACATTTGCCCCCAGGCAGGGACCAGCCATACCTTTGTCAGCTACTCATAGTTTTCTCAGGAAGAATCTATTGTAGCAGGTATTGTGGTATTAGTTTCTAGGGGGTATGATGAACATAGTCTCTGTCCTTAAGCATTTCACTGTCTGTGGTGGACACAGACTTGACTACAAATAATATCATCTCGGGCACAATGTAGTGTCAGAAGAGAAGAGCAAGTGGAGACCATCAGGGACTTAGGGAGCGGGGGTCAGAAAATGCTCCTACAGCCCCCTTATCCGCTCGCTGCCCCCGGGTGGGCCTGCTCTTCATCTGGCCCTGGGACGTGGGCCAACTCCTGTTCTGGAAGATGGGTTGGTTGAGAAGCCATGGCCAGGAAGTTCTTCCCATGCTCTGGCCTAGGGAGTTGGGCTCCCAAGGAGAGTCCAGGTTCTCAGCCCCCCAAGACTTGATTGGATCATCTTTCTCAGGAACCTGAAGGAGCTGGAGGTGGGTCCACCCTTCACCATCAGTGGCCATGTCAGCAGTTTGGATGGTGGCTACATGAAGTTCTCTGACAGGCTAGTCTGATGGGGCAGTGCCAGGCTCTGGAGCCCGGGAGAGGTGAGTGGTGAGTTCCTGAGTAAATCTGATCCCTGGTAAGGTCTTCGGATGGCACAGGCGCCCAAGCCTAACACCAGGGACTATTTGGAACCCAAGAGATGATTCGCTTCATCTCCTCCCCGCGCCCCCCGCCCCCCACTTCTCAGGAGTGGGTCCACGGGAGATGATCTCAGGTGCCAAGGCCCAGGGTCATGCTGTCCTCACCACCTGCTGGCAGCAGACTGCTCCTTTCCACCTGGGCACCCAGTCCACGTCCTGCCTTTCTTTCCTGGGGACGTTCTATTTCTAATCAGGTAGCAGCTTCTAGAGTCAAGCTTCTATCTCAACCCTTTGCTGTGAATCGAAGGTTCTAGATGGCCACTCTCTCTAAGAAGCATCACTCCAGAGTGTCGTTTTTGAACAGAAGGCCCAGGAGCCATCCTTGCTTCATTGCTAGCTGACCCCTGGGTCACACCTTCCTTCCCCTTACTCCACCCCTCCCGCCTTCAAGCCCATCCCCTCTCTGCATGGCAGCTGCTTTTTCCCAGCCACTTTCTCCCTCCAGAATCCCTCATGGACCCCCAGTTTCTTTCCGAGCTTCTCTTCTGGCCTGAGAGAAGCCTCACCAGATGCAGTGGTTTAGAGGAATCCTTTCCAGGACTCATCTCTTAGTTGTTCTCCTTTTGCTTTTTCTGCAGGAGGAGCTCCTGGGGAGGCACCTGCTCCTCATGGGCTCCCTGGGCTGCCTTCAACCTCTGGGGTCTTGTTGTGGATGATGAGGAGTCACTCCAGGTGCACCATAGGCCTGCAGCAGGAGGACTCCCATGAGGTTCTCTGGACAGAGTCTGGTAGGGTAGCACTGGCTTTCTCCTACAAACAAAAAGACAGGCATTTGCCCAGGAGTAGAGACTGGTTCCCAGGAGCCCCCTGAGCCTGGGGAGGGGTTCCAGGTGTCCTGGAGAACAAAGGCCTCCCAGCTCAGCTCAGTGTGGGCAAGGCCTGCAGCCCCACAGAGGAGCTCTCCACGGGACATCCCCAGGCACTTCCCCTTGAAGGGCGGACTCCAGAGGCCGGAAAACCAGTCATATCTTTAATAGGCAAAGTCATGTGGGAGTGGAGGTGATTCCAGATGCTGTTTTTAACCTTCCTACCAGAAGCCAACTTCCCCTAAGAGCTGAAGACTGATCTTGGCCTTTGCCCTGCCCTGTCCCACTCTGTTGCTTCATTCTGGTGCTTTCAACCTCCCCACACTTCTGTCTACCACTTGGCTTTGTTTTCCCTGACGCTGACCAGCCTCAGTGCCTCCCAAACCATTTGGAGGTCAGTGCTTAAAACAGTCTAGAAATACGATCTTATTTTGTAGGCTTCCGTGATGGGTGGGCAGGGGTCGGGGGCAGAGAGCTCAGTCTCCCTGTGTTCTCCATTTCCTGTGCCAGGCTTGCCCTGTGATGGGGAGGGCAGACTAGAAATGGTGGGAGTCAGGGAGGGACCCATGCCAGGCTAAAAAAAAAACCCAACTAGCTAATGCACAAGGGAAATCATGCACCACATGTAAGTTGGTGGACAGCAGCACTCTTTGCCTTGTGAGTCATTGTTTTTTCCTCTGATCTGCCTTGCTGGACCTGAGGTGGTATCCACACCCATGTTGTCTTAGTAGGCCCTTAATGCAGTGTTGTTCCATCCAGAGAGACTGCGCTCCCAGGGCAGCTGTGGATGGAGCAGGGCCTGACAGGGGCCCAGCCCCTGCTGAAACCTGTAGTTAGAACTACCTGCCCATGTCCCAGCACCAAGGCCAAGAAGGCGAAGGAGCCGAGGACAGTGATGGGTGCGGAGGAGAGAAGTCTTAGTATTTGTCTTCCTACCTCACTTCCCCAGAGCCTGGTTTCTTTCTTGCTTTGGGTTCTAGCCAGTTGTGAAGAAAGGAAAGGGTAGGGGGAAGGGAGGGAGGAAGGGAGGAAGGAGAGGGGCCTTACCAGCCCCTACCCCCTCACATCCTGCCAAGATCTGGGGGGCCATTCTCCCAGCGTAGCCAGGCTCTGACTTAATAAACCGAATCTCTAAATTTGGACATCTTCATCTGGGCCCCAGTATTTCTATCCCTGAGTTGGTGAGTGTGGGGCAGAGCCCCCCTAGCTTCGGATCCTTCTCTCTCTTGAAGGCTTTATTGGGAGAGCAGCGAGGAGGGGGGATGGGGTGACTTTGACATCCTTCTTTGGATTTCAGTGCTGAGGGCTGGGCCTCATTCCTTAATCCATGGGATGTCCAGCCTCAGCGAAATTCTCCATGATGCCCCTTCCAGTGTGGATCCTGGGGCTGCAGCCCATAGGGGGCCATTCTGGCTCCCTGAGTATGCTCAGGACTCTGAGACCTTGGGGAAACTTGAAAGGATGGGGCCCAGGGCCCAGATGGTCCCGCCCCAGGTTTGGTGGCTTCAGGTAGGGACACAGGGACAGCTGCTGAGGGCTGGGAGAATGGAGGGTATTTCCCATCCTTGGGAGCGGAACCGAGACTGGGCTACTTCCTCTTTCAGGGTCCTCTGACGTGTTCCCTGTCCCCTGCACCTCCTTCTTGTTTTCCTGACTTCCGCACTCAGTCCTGCTGATGAACGCAGCATTGCCCTTCACCCCAGGCCTCTCCCAAGGATACAACGTGTTTTCATTGAGAGCTTCAGAGATGATTTGGGAACAGGTGCCTGGAGATCTGGCTGCGGGTCTGGTTGGGCTGGGCGGTAGGACCCATGGCCATTCCAGCACCTTCCCTAGACCCACCCTCCCCTCTTAGCTATTCTTCTTTGCCCTGGCCCCAAGAGCCAGGAGACAGTCTGGAGAGCCAGCACTTCTCCGGGCTGCCCACTCCCAGTCCCTGTGCTACCCTGTTCCTTTTTAGTGTCTTTGCCAGGGCTTCCCAGAATGCCACCTCCCTCCCTGCTGACCCCTCCTGAGCCACAGCTCATCTCCATGGTTGGCTCAAGTGTCCTCTTCCCTGTGGCTTTCCTCAGGACTCCATACTCGTTACCACTCATTTGATCCTGATGGCAAGTGGCCATGATTCTCCCATTTGTGCTGTCCCCCCTTGCCAGGGTGAGCCCTCTGTGGGCAGGGTTATGGCCCATAGTCTTCAGTAACCACTAAAAGGAGGGTCCGTAGGAGGTACTCAGTAAAGGCCTGCTGAGTGGAGTAGAATCCACACTGTGGTGACGGAAGGCTGCCTGGTCCTGGAGAAAGATGCCCTGGTGACCTGAGAAGGAGCAGGAACCGCTTGCGCAACACACAGTCTACAGAGAGCAAATTACTTTCGTGCGCGCTACTGCGGCTTGAACCTTGTGGCAAACTTGTGACGTGGGCACCGTCGCTGGCTGCATATTGCATTTGGCGAGACGGAGGCTCAGAGAGGTAGCACGCTTTGCCTAAGGCTGCACAGCCACCGACAGCATTGAGGCCTGAGGAGAGAGTGAGGCCTCACAGATGCAGCCTGACCACAGGCTTAGTGGGATGAGGATGGAACCCTGGAGAATACAGTCTGGTCTGGACTTGCCCTGCTGTGCTCTGGGGCCAAGAGTTAGTCATTCACCACCATGGGCATATATTTTAGCATCTGGATATCGAGGAATCAGATTACCTGTCCAAGGCTCCTCTCTTTACCTGAAGGAGATGAAGGACCTTATCTGTTTCTGTGCCTTTTTTTTTTTCCCCCAAAGACTTTATTTATTTGAGAGAGGGAGAGAAAGAGAGGGAGAGAGAAACACAATCAGGGTGAGGGGCAGAGGGAGAGGGAAAAGCAGACTCCCCTCTGAGCAGGAACCCCCAACACAGGACTTGATCCCAGGACCCTGAGATCATGTCCTGAGCTGCAGGCAGATGCTTAACCAGCTGAGCCACCCAGGCACCCCTGTACCTTTTTTTTAATCTCTGTATTCTCAGTGTCTAGCATAGGACCTGGCACATAGTAGGTATTCACTGAACAAAAGATACAAGTACAAAGTATAGTGATAACTTTCTCGCTTAGGAGGTGGCAGGTGACAACTATAGCTCCTTCAGACTCTGATGGTCTAGGATCCAAATTATTCCTTAGCCTTTCTTTGACTTTGGATAAATCCAGCCAGCATCTAAGACCAGACCGTTCCCAACCAAACCCTTCTTTACCAGCAAACTGATGTTTGCTGAACACGTACTAGAGTGCAGGGCAGGGGCTCTGTCTGCAGGCTCCCTTCATTCTCACAGGGAGGAGACAGAGGATCAGGGGCCAGTGAAACGATGTGCTGAAGGCCAGGCAAGAATGGGTTTTCTTTAAAATGGTTTGTCAGCCCCTTACAGCCTCTGTCCAAGTTCGCAGCTTCCCTCAGCTTCCTGGCCCCCAAGGAAGCAGGCCCCTCCCGCTGGCCTCTAATCTCTTTTCCGGGTCCCCTGGTGTGGTGAGAACAGCCCTGTCCTCAGCTCGGGGCTTCTTGCTGCTCCATTTCTTATTCTTCCTTTTATTATTTTTTTAATACCCCTTTGGTCAAATTCTGCCCCTTCTTTATGCCAGCTCAATTTTCACTTCCCCCGGGTGACTTCCTTAAGACTGGTGGATCTTGTTGTCTTCTCACCTTTTTTTTTTTTTTTTAAAGATTTTATTGGTTTATTTGAGAGAGAGAGAGAGGGAGGCAGAGCACAAGCTGGGGAAGGGCAGAGGGAGAGGGAGAAGCAGACTCCTGGCTAAGCAGGGAGCCCAATGTGGGGCTCAGTCTCAGGATCCCGAGACCATGACCTGCTGAAGGCAGACACCTGACCGACTGAGCCCCCCAGGGGCCCCATTGTCTTCTCACTTTTAATTACAAATACTCTCTGGCTTCTGTAACTGAATTATTGAGTATTCCCTTGTATTCATTTGTTCATGCAGCTTCTGTAATATGCCAGGAGCTGCTAGGCACTGTGGAGGCATCCAGTCTTTCTTGAGATTAACTGTGCAGGCTCCTGTTTGATGGGTACTTTCTGCAGGCAAAATTCAGGTTTTCTACCTTTTCTGAGTTCTTTATGGTAGCTTATATGGTTCTGGCCATAGCCAGGAATGACTCAGGAGATTATGTTGTATATTTCTCAATCTCTTCAGAGAACCTTGGGCTTTACTTTATCCCTGGTCTAGTCTTAGGTGCTCTGAAAACCAATGCTTCTGATTTTCTCTGCCCGTCCTCAATCATGTGCAACACTGCAGGCGTCATCAGATGCAGATCTGGACACAGAGCACCCCACAGTGACTTCTTCTGTCTAATGGCTACCTGAAGAAATGGTCAGACCCAGGAAGAGGCTGGGCTGGTCAGGAAGGGCTGTGCTCCCCTGTGGTAATGATCTTGTCTCATGCTAGTGGCCAGGCAGGGGCCAGCGTCTGGAGTGCCCTCTCTCTGCCCCAGGAGTCTAAGAACCCCAAAGTGGGAGCACATAGGCGTATCACTACTATATTTAAAAAATTGCTTAGTGATCAAAAGCTGTCGAGAAGCAGTGAGATTTAAGCAGATCTGGTACAAAACAGGAAGCCAGTGGCCTGGTGAATTCTCACATTTGGAGACCAGAAGTGAAAATGTTTTGTCTGCTCAGAGTAGCAACAGGCCAACAAAACAACAGGTGGGGCGGCGCTGGAGACCATGGCCTTGGTGGGGTCCCTGTCTCCTGGATTTTTACCTGCAGGGCTATGGGGGTTTTCTTCCCCTCCCCCAAAGCCTCAGGATAAGGTTTTTTTTGTATATAAGCAGGGAGCCATTAGAAAGGAGATGAGGGGGGTTATATACAGAGCCTCACGTTCTGTGGTAGCCCTGGTAGCTGGGCGGGGGGTGGGGGCAGGTGCCTTGTTTGCGTAAGGCTGCTGTCGGACTTGAGGACACCAAGTTCCCTTCCAGCTGTGAGGCTGTGGCAGAGCATGGGTGACTTCAGTTCCAAAGGGCTGAAGGGGGCAGGGGAGGAGGTAGTGGAGTCACCTGTGCATGTATGTGTGCATGTGTGTACACTGCAGAGTCGTAACCCATGGAGAAGGATCTGTACTGTTGCCTGCTGTATCCTCAGAGGGCCTGCCCATGGCAGATGCTCAATGAATGTTTGCTACAGGAGTGAATGACCGTGTACTGAATATTTTCACGGTCCTTTGCCTTCTTTCCTGACCACATCCCCTGCTCTAGGCTTCCTGTTTGGTCTCTAGCCCCGGGTCCCTACAATATTTAGGAGCTAGAGGGTAAATATCACAGGGAAAGGAATGATCATGGTATAATATGACTAAGCTAAGAAGACGACAGACCTGAAAATAAAATTTCAGTCAAATTTACATTCAGCCTGCTTTCTTTTGGGCTCAGTCTAATGTCTCCCAAGGAAGAATCCAGCTTCAAGCTACCATTGCCAGCCTTGCCATGGTCATGCTTGGATATCCTACTTCCTCAACCCCTTTCATAGGCTTTTCTCACAAAGAATCCATTCGTTCATGTGTTCATTCTTCATCACATTTACTGAGCACTCTGCTGTATGTTAGGCATTGGTTGGGTGTGAAGGACACCGGGATACAGAGGTCAGTCAGGGAAGTTTCTGTTCTCTAGAGCTCACAGTGGAACAAATGCACATTCAGTGGTATGTTCAGCGACAGCAGGATGCCCGGGGCATTCAAGAGAGAGGTCAGACCAAAGAGTGCTCTCTGCAGTTGGCTGGGAAGACGGAGGCCCAGAGTTGACAGAACGTGACTGAACGGGCTGAGCTGAGAACCCACCTGGCCCGAGTTCCGGGCCAGCCCAGTGTTCTTTCCACTGCATGGGTCTGTTGCCTCTTCCTCTTTGTCCGTGGGGCATCTCCAGACCAACAGCCTTGCATGGGAGCCTATTTCTGGATTCATCCGTTAGTCTGAGTGTCTGGTGGATGCTCCCATCATGTGAGGGTCCTGTGTCCATCAATGCATCCTGCCACTCAGGCCTGCTAGACTGCCTGGGTCATCCTGTCGCCCTGGGTTTGAATGGTGGGCTCAGATCTTATAAACTCTCAAGTTTGGGGAGAGTTTCTAAACCTCACTTAGCATAATTTAATAAATCTCACTTCATTCCTTTCAATTCAGTCCAAATATTGTGTGTTGAACTCCCTGGGTGGGTCCCATGCCCCCATGACCCCTGGGAACATCTCCCTCACAGCATGAACAGCAGGTGCCCCAGTGCCCTGCCTCTCATCCTTGGCTCCACCCCTGATTCCAGACAGTTCTGAATGGGCTCCCACTTCGTGCTGACAAATCTCATCTCCAGTGCTCACTGCACATCACTTGCTAACTGCCCTGGCTCCTTGTGTTCTGGGGGGACCCGTTCAGCCCCTTGCACCAGCAGTCTGAGAGTGTTAACACCTCTGGGGGAAGCCTCAGCCCGCTCAGAAGCTGCTGGATCAGGACTTCTCTTGTCAATGCTCAGGGGACCGTTGGAAGAGGCCTCTACCTGCTTCAGGGATCAAGGCCCAGTTGCTCCCAGCAGGACCAGCTTGATAACATATTCTTGCTTGGGTTTTTTCTTCTTCTGGTTTCTCACTCTTGTTCCCTGGGATCACCTTCCAAATAAACCACCTGCCCACAACTCCTTGAATTGTGTTCTTGCTTCTGAGGGGGCAATCTAGGCTAAGACTGTGCTTACACCTTTGTAAGCTTACCCTTATTCCTTTATTTACTTGCTCTTTCATTCAGCAAATACAAACCATCTACTAGGCTCTTGGTTGTGGGACGGGAGGACTGAGCAAAAGAGAGAAAGTTTCTGCCTTCTTAGAAAGATCTGCTTTATTGGGAGAGAGAGGCTATGAGCAAATAAACACAAAGAGGTCCTAAAACTTAAGGTAATAAGTGCTCTGATGGAAAAAAGCTGGGGATAGGGATGCAATGGAGACAGGGAGGATACTTGGATAGGGTGGTCAGCAAAGACCTCCCCAAGGAGGTTGCGTTTGAGAAGACACTTGAATAAATGACCTGAGGTGGCAATGAGCTTGAAGCAGGGTGGGCAGATACTAACTCTCTGGGACTCTGCCTCTCATTTGGACCAGAAACAAAGGAGAGGGCTTTCAGCCAGGGAATAACATGACCTGAATTGTATTTTATAAAGATCATGCTGGCTGCTGTACTAGACTAAGTATACTATATGAATCATACCCTCCTAGACTAAGGCAGCAGGTGTGGAAGCAGAGGGACAGTAAGGGGACAGTCATCAGCATCCAGGTGGCATTTAAAGGCATGGACTGGGGCCCTGGGGAGAAGGGTAGAGTTTAATAGACATCACAGCAAGTTCTTCTCTAAAGGAGTGAGCTTCACAAGTCAGTGTGCAGGGGCTCACCTGTACCTGATCACCTGTAACCTGTTTACTAAAGCTGGACCCTGGGAATTAGCATCCAGAGCTTCCTGGCCTTTGGGAGATGCTCAGGAAAAGAAGCACCCCTCAGATGACTCTGATGCAGGTGGTCCTTTGAGAAATGCCCTTAGGGACAGGTAGATGGGAATGTCAGGCAGTGGAGGGTAAGGAATACTGCCAGCATCATGGTGACCAGGCAGCAGGATCCTCAGGAATGTTTCTCTTCTCTCCAGGGCCATCACGAGGCCCTGACCTCCATCAACTACTCCTTCCCTGTGTAGGTAGAGGGGTATGGGTGTGGCACCCTATACCCAGACCTTTGCCAATCATGTGCCAGTCTGCTCCAGGCACCCTTGCCCTCCCCTTGGGAGCTTACACCCTGTACGAAGCAGCTGCACCTTTGTGGTGGGTTGCAGCATGAATGAGGCTCCTGGCTGGAGTCTGCAGGATGGGTGCCGAGCACAGGCATGGCTCCAGTCACTCTACAGGGATGGTAACCTGCTTTTCCTCTAGGCAGGTCAACAGCTGAGTATTCTCACTGCAGGCGGGCAGCAGGGAGAGTGGCCACTGCCAGATCCATGTCCTCATTTCCTTACCCAGGTGTGGGCTCTCCCATCTGGTGGGGGCACACAGAGTATATCCGAACCCTCAGCTCTGAGTCCTCCCCTATTGCCAAGCCTGCCTCACCAATGCTGGAGGACTTTTTCCTTGGGTGACTTGTCATAGGAAGCCAGAATTCCCCACCTTCCCTCTCCAAGTCTCCTTTCCTCGTGCATATTTCACTCTCCTCCTCCTCCTCCACGCTGGTGTGGGATCAGTGCCTCTCTCCCCGAAGCCTGCCATTGAGTCTTGCCAGCGCTCTCTGCAGAATGTCTTTTGAATCTGTCACCTGGTCTCCATTCCTGCTGTCCCTGATCAATATTGTCATTGGATCAGATTACTGTGTGAGCCCCTTGTGGACTGAATGTGTCCCTTCCAAATCCGTATGTGGAAGCCTGGACTCCTAATGTGATATTATCAGGAGGTGGGGCCTTTGGGAGGCTATTAGAGGTTAGATGAGGTCATGAGGGCCAGGTCCCCATGATGGGATGAGTGTCCCTATAAGAAGAAGATGACAGGGGTGTCTGGGTGGCTCAGTTGGTTGGGCGGCCAGCTCTTGGTCTCAGCTCAGGTCATGTTCTTGGGGTCCTGGGATCAAGCCTTGCATCAGGTCTCACTTGGTGGGGAATCTGCTTGGCGATTCTCTCTCTTCCCCTTCACCGTCCCCTGCTCAAGGGCGTGCTCTTTCTCTCTCTCAAATAAGTAAATAAATAATTAAAAAAAAAAAAAAAAAGAAGAGAGACCAGGGTGCTTGCCTAGCTGGAGCTCTTTCTCTCTCTCTCCTCCTCCTCTTCTTTTCTCCCCCTCTCCCCTCTCCCTTCTTTCTCCCATGAGGACAAAGGAGAAGGGGGCCTTCTGCAAGCCAGAAAGCGAGCCCTCACCAAGAATCAAATTGGCTGGCACCTTGATCTTGGACTTGCAGCCTCCAGAATGATGAGAAGTGTCTCTTGTTGATGGTATTTTGTTATGGCAGCCCAAGCAAACTAAGACCACTTCCTCTTCAGCTTCTTTGCCTCTAGTCTCCGTTCCTTATTTTCCCATTTGAGTTCCTTTCATGGTACTCACCACTGATTATAATGATGTGTCTGCTAGTCTGTTAGCTTGATGTTTATCTTCATAGCCAAATGGCTCCCTCCATGAAGCTGCACCTCTTTTGTTCCATCTGGACCCACGGCTGGCTGAGCACCATGTCCAGCATGCAGTAGGTGCTTAAAAATGTTTCTTGAAGAAATTTAAGGTTGACTACATGCGCCTCCAACCAGGTCTCCCTACGTCCTGCCTTGTCCCTTCTGACTCATGCCTTATGATTTGGCCATGGTTATCTTTTTATCTTTTTATTTTTTTTATTTTTATTTTTTATAAACATATATTTTTATCCCCAGGGGTACAGGTCTGTGAATCTCCAGGTTTACACACCTCACAGACTTTTTAAAACACTAATTCCACCCAACCCAACCCTTCCTTGTCAGGGTGTTTATTGGCTCTACTCCCCCTACCCCCCACCCTGCTCTGGGTCGAATGTTTACAGGAGCTAGGTGAATTTAAGATCAAACTGATAGTGAGGAAAAGTGCTGTGAATCATTAATAAATATGCATTTAATTTCAAATTGTGGATGTGCTTTCCAAGTAACCTTGAAACCCACGAGCACTACAGGAAATGGATGAGTCACGCCTCCCACTACCTGGTGTCCTCTAGGTTGGGGCTACATAGAGTCGGCCCTCACTGCCTGAGCCTGCCTCTTACGGCCACCAGCGTGCTGTCCCAGGTGGCCACGGCCCACAGCGCCCGTCTCTGCCATCCCCACGCGGGGCTGTGAGAGCTCCCATCCAGCAGGGCAGTGTGTGCCATGGGGGTGTGTCTCCCCACCCCGCCACTGTGTGTATTCTGGGATGGTATGTTGTGTACCTCCCAGGGGGGTGGGGTGGGGGTAGAGATCTTCGGGGAAGACAAGGCAGGCTCTTTGATATAGCTATTTAGAAAGCCAGGAAAACACAGTTCAATAGAAATTTCCTCTTCAGTCAGCGTTGGTCCATTTCCCCTCTCCTTACTAAGAGGAAGTTCCGTTAGCTCATAGAAACCCAGAATCACACATTCCTCAGCCTGGAAAAGCCCTCAAAGGAGCTTACTCAGTTGAAGAACAAATCGCCTTCTGTGAGGGACTTGAATCCAATTCTGGAGAAGCCCATGAGTGTCTCAGCGCCAGCTGCAGGAAGGACTCCGTTTCCCCCACAAGCGTCGGCTGGGCTGGGCAGGAGACGCAATGCGAACTCCTGTTCATGCTTCCCGAGGGAAGCCGCCAAGGCCTGCGGCAGAGCCCACATCCTTGGACTCGGTTCTCCCAGCTGCTCTGCACTTGGTCTCTTTCTGCCCAACTGGTTGCTGATTCCTCTTATTCTCTCCATCTTCGTATTCACCTCTCCGTTGCTCTCCATCCAACGTGCCTCACGGGCCTCTTCCTGGGGGCAGAGGCCATCTGCCACACCCGATGCCAGGAGACCCTAAAGCTCTTACCAACAGGACAGGGCAGGGAAGCCTCCACGGCAAACGTCTGAGCATTTCCAAATGGTGTGGTTAGCCAAGATCTCTGGTGATGCCAGGATTGGCACTTCCCAGAACTGTATTTCCTCAGCGCAAAATGGCAGGAAGTGGTATTGGAGGTGACACAGAGGAACAGGGGTGAGGTGTCCCCTTGAGGTCCACCTCCTTGAGGATCCAGGATGGGACAAAGGGCAAAGTGCACTGGAGACTCTGGCTGGGGCCCTGAGTGTGCTTCATTCAGAGGGCTGAGCTTGGGGAGAGACTCAAACCCACGTGTGGCTTTTCGTGGAAGGAGCAGGCTTGCTCTCAGAAGCAAATGCAGATGGTTTCCGCACTTATGAGAAGCACCCCGTGACACCCCTCCACGTCGAGGGGAGCAGGTGGTGAGGCTCCAGGCAGGTCTGATCTCTTTTCCAACGGGTCAGATGCCGCACTCAAAACACTATGTTCTGCATTTCCTTTTCAGCCTTCAGAAAGAAACTTCCAGTCCCTTCCATACTTCAGGTTAGTGTGAGAACGCCTACCTGTGTCATTCTGACTGGAGCTGAGTCTTTGTTCCTGCTAAAGCGACATGACACATCTAACTCGTTATCAACCCCAGTTATCAACCCCAGTTATCAACAACTTGAGGCTTCCACCAGCCACCGTGTCATCAGAAAGTTGACTGGTTTCACAGGATTCCTGAGGTCCTGACAATTTATTGAAGTAAAAAACATACATGGCTGATTTACAGAGCCTGTCTTGCAAGGCACATTCACACCCACCACCTCGGTGAGCCCCGCACCCGTGTCCGTTGCACACGTCAGGTGTGGCTTTCTAGTTTTACAGATGAAGAAACCGATGCTCTTCAGTTTACAGATGAGGAGACGCTGGAAACCGTGGAGTCAGAACGAGAACCTCCAGGTTCTTGAGATACCCAGAATCCTTGCACTGGACCATGCTGCTGCTTCAATAAATATGTGAACAAAATAAATAAACCTTTCAAGAGAACCCTGAGGAACTCTCCCTCAAGCTCAAGTTTTGAGAGGGAGTTCAGTTATCAGAGGGGCACATCAGAGCCTCTGGGTATGATGTGGTGGGGGAGTCAGGGGTGCGTCTGGGTGGATTCCCTGAGCTAGAGTGTCCCTTCTCAGAATGCCACAGAAAAGTGCAGGGCTGAGGGGTGACCCAGGTTGGGGGGGGCAGACAGACCCCAGGCTGTCACTCGCTCCCCCCGAGCTTTCTTGCCCAGGCACTGTAAACTGGCTTTTAAGATAGAACCCAACCCGGACTGTGGGGAGGCAGAGCCCATATCTGTCCCCTTCACGGGCCCAGGGCCAGGTGGTCCTCTTAGCATGGACTTCTGCTAAATCTGTTAACCCCCAGCATGTGAACAAAGCCGCTGTGTGCACATATGGGTTCTGCGGTCCACTTCCTCCCAGCCCGGGGTCACACCAGGCTGGATACATCAGGCCTGATGCCAGCTTGGTTACCATCCAGCATGGAGAGCCGACTGGACACTGAGTCATTATTCCACACGTGTTATCAGAGGTTAAGAGGGCCTCTGAGAAGGGGCTGGCCCAAGCTCACACAGCTGGATGCTGAGAGAGCAGGGGTCGGAGCCCAGTGCTGTGTCCTGTGCGTCTGTAGCTCAATGCCTCCAGTAAACACAAGCACAGGTTCCAACCCTGACCCTCTGGGGTGGGTGAGCTGTTGCCCATGCCGAGACCACCTGAAGGGTTGAGTTTAGCCCAATACAAAGAGCCATGATTTCTCTGGTACCATCAGCAGGATGGTGGGGGCATCAGGGTGGAGGGAGTGAGTGGCTTGGCCTCAGGGGCTTCATCCCCCCATCCCCGGTGGCTCCATAATTGGGGTTGGCAGACTGACTGACTGACCAGGACAGATACATCCTAAGATCTTCCATGACAAGCCCCCTGCCTGGGGGGGCTGCCAGCTGGGAAGCTTCTCCATGTGATCATCCCAGGCTGACCAGCTCGGACCATCCAGAGATCAGACTTGGTCTCTGCTCCTTCTTTGTCCTCCTAGAAATGACCCCTGCAGGGAAGCGCCCACATTCCAGCCCTGGCCCTTGGCTGTTCTGAAGCCAGGCTTGAGTCCGAACTGACTTCAACTTGAGCCTCCCCACAATTCCAGAAAACCCTGTGACTCACTTCAGCAAATACTCTGTCACAGTTCAGGAAGAGCACCAATGAGCGGGGAGATTTCCGCCCTGCCCTTCCAGGCTCTGCCAGAGTCTTTGGAGCCCTCCTGCAGCATGCACCAACGTCACCCATACAGCCTGCAGGAGTTTGGCAAGAGAGTCTCTCTCTGCCCTGGGCCCTTTCGCCAGCCCTGCTGGGCCTGGCGAGGGCTGGTCCCCCCACCCCGGGCTTGCAGAAGAGTGCCCGCATTGGCCTCCTGCATCTGACCCTCGGGGGCCCTCGGCTGAAATCAAAAGCAGTCCCTTAGCCTGAGTCACTCACTGGAGTGGAGGCTGGAGATCAGTGGCAGGGTGACCAGGTTTGAGTCAAAGCTGCCCAGGAGACCGACTGGGGCTGCCACACTATCCAGATGGGCAAGATCATGGGCCAAGGTCCAGTCAGATGCTCCTAGGTCAGCACAGCTGGTCATGCCCAGGAGTGACCACTGCTCAGTTGGGTGGTCCCACTGTCCAGTTGAGGTCCCTGAGGGAGTGACAGTCATTCCTGGGTCCTGTTTCAAATAGCCCTTGGCCAGCACTGGTGGAGGCCAGCCTGCCTCGGCATCCAGGCATGTCCTGAGCCTGGGGCCAAGGCTGTCTGTTGAGGAGGACTCTTCCTCCAGGCAGCCTGTCTTGGCTGCTTTCTCCTCTGTGCATCTGGTCTGCTTTAGATAGCCCCGGAAAGCCACTGAGGCTGGGTCTTCTTCTCCAGGCCCCTCAGGCCCAAGGGGATTGTTGGAGCCACCCTGCCCATCTCCAGGCTGCCCCTCAGAGTTCTGGATGAGGCCAATGCCACTGTCATCTTGGCCCTCGCTGCTGTCCCCCACCTGCTGCTCCCAGCTGGGGCGAGTGCCAGGACTCAGGCTGGGCTCCTGCAAGCAGATCCCGCTGTCCGTGCTGCTGCTGCTGCCGCCACTGCTGTTCTCCAGCTCTGGGGGCGCCCCCTTGCTTATGGTCCCTCCAGCTTGGGGGTGGGAGGAAGGGAGGAGGAACTGGGGTTCTTCATTCTGCAGGGATGGCTTGCCACTGCCAAAGCCACTGTCCGTGCTGCCGTGCAGTTCCGAGTTCTTCAGCTCTGGGGACACTTTGGGGAAGGCCTCCTCGTCCAGGGGATTGATGGCGTCCTGAAGCTCAGGGTAGGGAAGCTGGCTGATGAAGCTGGAGGGCTGGGGCTTCTCAAAGACCTGGACAGGACAGGGCAGAGTGAGAGAAGCGAGGGTTACCTGTGGGAACCCACTCCAGGGGCCAGGAGGCGGGCTCGAGAAGGTTCTGCTCTAACCGAGAGGCCCATGGAGCCACTTGCACTTTTTATTTCACTTCAGAATCTACCTTTCCTCTGAGTGTGATTCTCAGTCTGGCTCAGGCCTGTGTGCTTGCAGCCCAGGTGGAATGGCAAGCAGAACGGGAACCGGCCCAGGAACGGAGAATGTTCTCAGCCCCAGCAGCAGTCCTTTCCAAACCTGAGAGCAAGCCAGACTCATCTAGATAGATTTAGAAGTGTGTTTCAAACTTTTTTTTTTTTTAAACTGATCCCAAATAAGAAATGTGTTACATAATAGCCGGTTTATAGATAACCCACAAATTGAAAGCAGTTTCACAAAATACTTCTCATTACTACCTGGGTACTGTGACTTAGACTACTACTCTCTTCTGTTCTACTCCTGTTCTAGTCTGTCCTACCCTGTCCTATCCCATCTCCTCCATTATCCTCACTTATCCATTTCATTTTTTTAAAACGCTGGATGTGAGACACCAAATTAAGTTCTCCACCCACCAAGTTGTGACTTGCACAAAGATAGGGTGGCTGCCACACGGGGCAATGTAATGAGCACAGAATTAGCAGTGGGGGAGGACCTGTTCCTCACAACCTGCCCGGAGTTACAGGGTAAGTCACTTAATCCCTCTCCCCCTTGCTGTTCCATCTCAGCCACACTGGGGTTCTCTCTGCTCTGGAATGCCTCAGCTCAGTGCTCTCAGGGCCTTTGCACATGCTATGCCCTGTGGCAGGAACTCTTCTCTCAGCACTTTCTGGCTGTGTCGTCCTATCAGTTGAGTCTCAGCTCAGATGTTCCTCCCCAGAGAGGTCATCCTGATCATCCTGGCTAAAGCAGTGCTCCGACATGCTCGACATTCACCTAGTTTACTTCTTCCTAGCACTTGGTTCCTGAAATTCTTTTAAAATTTATTTTTGGTCTCCCATCACAACCTGCTGTCTAGCTACATTTCCCCCTCACACCCAGCAGCATATAGGCTCTTGGAGGAAAGGAGCTGTCTAGTTTTGTCTGCCACTCTGTTCCTGGAGCTTAAACTAAGCTGGCTCTCATAAGGTTTGTTGACTGACTTACTAACTCACTGAGACACACCTATCCTCATTTCCTTTGTAAGTTTGTACTCAAATGCAACTCTTATTGGTTGAGTTCCTATGAACATCACACAGGTTGATGATTAAGGATATCAGACTGCATGGTTCAAATCCCAGCTCTGTCTTGCATCAACTGTGTTGCCTTGGCTGAATTATTTGCCCTCGCTGTGCTTTAGTTCCTCACCTATAAAACAGAAATAGTGACGGTACCTGCCTCCTCATGTTGTAGTTAATGCGTGGCAAGCGCTTAGAATAGTGCCTGGTGCAGAGAAAGCACTCGGTCAGTATTGGGTGAACTGAATTTGACTCTTCGATCTCTAAGGAGAGATTCGAACCTCAGAGGAGTGAGATGACTCACACAAGGTCACAGCAGCAAAGAGCAAACCTGTAATTTGTAGTCCACTGTCCTGATCTGAAATCCCTGTCTGGCCAAAGATCAGATCCAAACAGCTCATGGCTGGGAATAAGCATATGAGAGTGAAAGTACTCTGTGCACTCGAAGTTGTTCATGAAGTTAGCAATGACGGCCAGCACTAGATGAAGGCAGCAGGGCTGCATTTGTCTTGAGGAGGAAAACATTCTCCAGGAGAGCTCACTTCTGTGATCCAAATGGCACAGAGGGACAAACACCCAGAGGCTGGTCTCCTTTGGCATTTTGTACCTGTGCCTCTTTCCTGGGCTTGCATTAGAAGTAATAGACTCCATGCTGGCTGCCCTACTGGGCTGTAATCAGGCCCCTTGGGGACCAGGGGTCACAAGAAATAGCTTCTCCCTGGACCACATCTGGCCTGTCCTTGGCGCTCAGTAACTGTAGCTCAATGGCCACTTCAATGATCTCATCCTAGATGCTCTTCCAGCTGCCCAGCGAGGAATCCCTGCTCCAGTTGCCAGGACCACCCCTCCCCCACCCCTTTGCTTTCTCATCCCTCCCTGAGGGCAGGCCCTGTACCGACTCCAGGCCTTGCATATAGAACAGACTCAGGGCTCTTTTAAGCCAATGCATGGCCCATGCATCCATGTCTGTGGATCGGAATCTCCAGGGAGCACAGAGAAGGGACAATGAATTAGATACTTCAGTTAGGCACATTTTAATCCTGTAAGGCTGTAGGGGCTGCCTGTTCCCAGTCTCCTCATTCTACCACTCTATCCAGGGCACTGGAGCTAGGAACATATTCCTTTGCTGCCTGGATAAAGACCCTAATTAGGCCCACATTCCCACTTCTCAGAGTTCTTACTCAACATAATTCCAGAGGGTCTTTGTCTCCTTATTTTTCCTAGAAATCCTGGGATCCCTCAGAGTGGGGAGTGCCCTCCCAGCTGTGGCCTTTCCTGGGGCCCCCTGCCTCCCTGATGGAGCCGGTCCTTCCCAGCAGAGCCTGTGGCCCTCACAGTGATGCCCGCTGTGGGGATGAGGCGGCAGCCTTTGGAGCGACTTGAGTCCCAGTCGGGACAGGCGGAGGTTTGGAACTGCTGCTGCATGCTGTGAGCTGCATTCTGGGGGCTGGCTTAGCCCAAGTGCAGCAGCTGCAGGCACTGTGTGGCAAGAGGAAGTGCTCTGGGAGGGGAGCGGAGAGCCTGGCCACCTCCACGACCCCAGTTCCTTGGCAGTACCCCCCACTCCGCTTTCTGCCACTCTCAGCAGCCCAGGGCTGGGCTTCCAGTCCCGTGTTCTTCCTCTTCTGGTGTGCAAATCCTCACCAGCTGGTAGGTGTGGGAAAGAATGGGCTCTTCCTGAGTTTTCCTGACTCTATGGCTCCCGTGCCTGTAACAATCGCTCCATGCCTCAGTTTCCTTCCTTGCAGAATGAGGCTAATAACCCCACCTGCCTCAGAGGTAGGAATGCACAGGGGTGGGCCCATGGCCTGTTGTTAGTAAATAATTACAAAATGACATGTAGGGGGTTGGGACTACTCAGTATGTGCCTTATTGGGGGCCTCTTAGAAGGCAGTGTTCTTAGCACTGGGCTTTGCATTTAAGCCTTCCCTCTGTCCCCATGGTCCTCGCTGAAGGGGCCTCCTGTTACTGTCAGGGCTGAGGGAAGGGACTGTCTGGGAGGGAGCCCCCCGTCTGCTGGACTCCTGGCATGGCTACGAGGGATGGGCCAGCGGCCGCCCCAAGACTCACCAGGACGGTGGGCAGCTTCCTCCGGCGCCGCACGTACAGATGGAGGGCCAGGCAGTAGGCCAGGGTTCCACACAGCAGCGGGACGAAGGTGAAGAAGATGCTGAGGTTGGTCACGGTGAAATCTGCAGACCCAGAGGGGTGTGTCTGTGGCCTGGCTCCTGGGAGTCCCTGGCTACTCTCAGGAGCCACTCAGTCCGTGGCCCAGGTGATCTCTCCTAGGCCACAACCAGATGCTTCTGGATCCTTGGAAATCCCTGCCTGGCCTTCCAACCTCTGTTCTGAAGGGATTTCCTCACTAGACACACTGACTGTGCTTCTAGCCCTGCACACAGTTCACACCACGGCATGTGGAATGGGTCGGGGGGCGGCATGGACAGCAGGTAAGAATGGAGGCCTGGCTCCAATCCCAGCTCCACCACTGACTCAGCCTCTCTGAGCCTCAGTTTTCCCGTCTATAAAATGGGAACGATAATAGTGCCTACCACACGATAGTGAAGTACACAGCACTGATCATCCATCACCTCGCTTAACTTATGTCACCTGATCCCTATAACAACCTTAGGAAATGAATACTGTTACCGTCCCCATACAAAATAGGATCTGGAACCCAGAGAGTTTAAGTCACTTACCCAAGGTCACTCACCACGTAGTGGTAAAGATGAGATCTGAAGCCAGACCTAGACACAAAACTTTTTCCTCTACCAGTGAGTGAATGTTAAAAAAGTTCTTAAGGCTGCCTGACACAGGGATGATGCCTTAACTCCGCTTATGTGAGAGTGAGGCTAAATGACAATGAACTTGTGAGTGTCCTTTGTGACTTGAAATGCATGGTAGAAATACAGAGAGTCACTCTGGTCTTTGCTGGGCCTTGCCCACACTGGCCTGGCATGACTGGTCGGGCATATGCTTCCTTGAGTTGCTATTTTCAGCTTCCGCTGGGCATGCCCTGTCTCCCCAGCCAGACTGTAAGATCTTCAGGGACAGGACCATGGCTTTCACACCCCAGGTCCTCTCTCCTCCCCTGTCCCTCCCCCTCCCCTATCTCAGCACCTGTGGAGAGCCTGGCTTTAGCACCTCTGGCAGGGGTCAGCTCAGTTCCAATGATGAGGGGGGATAAGGAGAAGGCTATCTGTGCCCAGTCCCAAGAAAGGACAGCAGAGGGATGTGACAAACAGGAACTACTACAGCTGACAGAGCAGGTCTGGACAGGGGGTGGGGGTGGGGGGCTCTTGGGAAGCACAGCATACTCAAGCAGAACATCATCTCCAGCAGAATCAGGAGACCTGGCTCTGTTGCCATGCTCTAGAAAGTTGTTTGGACCCACGGAGCCTCAGTTCTCACATCTCTGAAATGGGGATAATAGGTGCTTTCTCATAGGGTTGTGCAGGAGAGTGCCCCTGGCATGGGTGGCCCTCAACTGATGCTTTTCAGATCATGTGAGGCCCTTCGTGCCTCCCCTCCCTGCCCCAGACAGCAGGCCCGACCACAGACTCACACTGCCGGGTGAGCACGATGCACTCCTCCTTGGACCATAGCCCCTTGTTCAGTCGGGAGCTCAGAGATGGCTTCACCTTGACACAGAACTCTCCCAGTTCTCCAGGAGGTGAGAGGCTGAAGTTTTCATGTTTCACCTTCACCTTTGTGAACTGAAACAAAAACAACATAGCAATAAACAAAATACCCTTGATTCATGGACCATGGTAGCTAAGGGCAGGGGACCTGTCAGAGATGCTCCAGGACACCCCCTTTGGTGTCCTTTCCCTGACATGACCAACCCGCTCTTATCAACACAGCCCAGGATCTCTGATTAACATGACTGATTTTTTTTTTAAGATTTTATTTTATTTATTTGTCAGAGAGAGAGAGAGAGAGAGTGAGCACAGGTAGACAGAGTGGCAGAGGGAGAAGCAGGCTCCCTGTGGAGCAAGGAGCCTGATGCGGGACTCGATCCCAGGACGCTGGAATCATGACCTGAGCCGAAGGCAGCCGCTTAACCAACTGAGCCATCCAGGCATCCCAACATGACTGATTTTGTACAAAAAGAGAGAAGGACCATTTCATAGATGCTGAGGATCTTTCTAGAAGGGGCTGGAATCAGATGGTGGGAAGAGGATGGTTCTGGCAGATTCCAGATCTCCCACTTAGGGGGGTGTCCATGACAATTACGTAAACTCTTGGCACCTCATTTCCCCATTTATAAAATGGAATGAAATATCCACCTGTAGGGGATCAGGAATAATAGCTATTAAATGTCTTGTGTGGTGCCTGATATTCGTGGGCAATGTTTTCCCTGCTGCCTATGCAAGAGCATAGGTTTGAGGGCTGAGGTCATCTCAGCATCCCCCCTGCCACATGCCTTCCCTCCCTACTCTGCCAGCCAAGTTCCCCAGGGGTGCACAAAAGGTGCTACCAGCCCCGGTGACAGGGAGACCCAGGGAGCCCACTGTGTTACAAATACAGGTGTCCTGTGGCCCTAGGGAGGCCTGTACCGTGTAGTTCCCCGGCACCTTGCGGATCTGAATCTCATATTCGCGGAAGTGTGGGAAGATGCTTTCATAGGTGTCGTCTGCAGGGGCTGTCCTGGGCCTGGGGGGCTGGATCTTCCCGAGGATGACACCATTGTGCACCTCTAGCTTCACACTGCCAACCGTTAGAGTCACTGGTGGGGAAGCAAAACGATGAGGCCTGCAAGCTGGGGAGGGCCAGGGTGTCCCACCCATGCCTGGCCTCGAGAGTCAGGCTTTACCCACCCTAAAACCTGGGCCACCATTTTCCAGCCTGGCAGCACATAAGGACTCCCTGGGGAGAACCTTATAAATACAGATGCCCTGGGTCCATTCAAGACATAG
The DNA here is from genome assembly GCF_902655055.1 of Lutra lutra. NCBI lineage: Eukaryota > Metazoa > Chordata > Mammalia > Carnivora > Mustelidae > Lutra > Lutra lutra. The sequence goes on along the minus strand of NC_062287.1, from coordinate 14,206,175 downwards.
TGAACTTGAATTTTTGAAGCTGGGCCCTGGATACTTTGATTTTGAAACACATTCCTTAGGTAATGTTTCTGTAGCCAGCTGGCACTGGCCTGCAGGCAGGCGCTTGGGAGCCAAAGACCTTGAAGACCATTGGTTGTGACTCTGAATTTTGCAGAGCGGGCTCTCCACACACACATATAGAACATGGTCAATTCCAATTCATAGAATGGAAAAATCCCATCAAGTCTCTTTTTTTCTCTTATGTCTGCTGAGAGAGACCCCCAAACCTTCTTTAGTAACATCTCCCTGCTTCAAAGCCTCCCAACCTGATCCCTGGGAGTTCAGCCTTAAGGGACTGAGGACTGGATCCAGTTCTGTCCACTGTTTGCTGCCTTGTGCTGAGTGCTTAGGGATTCACTTCCTCTTCCAGAACCCTGCAAGTACACAGGTCTGGCCTTTGTGACTCAGCTCCTCCAACTCACCCCAAGACTTCTCTTCTATAGGATAAACAACTCCAGTTCCTTTTAAATCTTGAACCACTTGGCTATTTTCATCTAAATCTTCTCAAAAGTCCTGACTAGTTGTTTGGGCAAACTAGGTCCTCGGCTGGGAAGCCTGGCTGGATGGTGAGCTACAGGAACAGAGGCACATTCTAGACCAGAGTTTCTGGCAGGAAGGAACCCCCAAAGCCAGCTTCTAGGCACAGGGGAGGAAAAGCACCTTCATCCACAGAGAAGCGGGTGTTGGTGCAGGTCCAGTTGGAGTACTGGTTTCCATCCACTGTGCGGACTTTGGCTCGGTAGCCATTGTTGTGGTACAGGTCCAGGGTCACCATAGTGAGGTCACAGAACGACACTTGGGTCTGGCTGCAGCTGGGGATGGAATTCCAGAGTTCTTGCCCGTACCTGGGGAGAGACAAGGCAGGGCACTGGTAAAGAAAGTTGTGTTTATACCTACCTCTTTTAAGAGGAAAGCAAGGGGCCCAGGGAGCGAGCTCCCATGAAGTATTTTCTCTGGTCCTGGGCATCTGCAAGAGGATCTCTCTTGGTTCTGGGACCTCGTACCAGCTTCTCTTAGACTGGAATATCTAACATCTCCCAACTCCTCCAGGAAGACTTGCTACCCACTGCAGTACAGCCTGATTTTTCAGGCTTTCTCCCAATTACATTTGCAGTCCCTTAGGGTTTCCTTGTTTTCCAATTATATTATGGATGCAATTCCTGTTTTTCCAATCAAATGGGAAAAACTTCAGGGTAAAAGAAATACTTTTGCTTTCTTATGCTAGAGCTCTCAGCACACTGCTCAACACATATGGGGCTCCATCAGTCCTTGTCAACCGATGGATATATGCCAGGATCCTTCCTGGTGTCACTTCAATAATGAGACAGATATGTCTTCCCATGCTAGGGAAGTGGAAGGGGATGGGTGCGTCCCCCCGCACCCACCTCCCTCCTTTCTCCATCCTCCCCTTTCCGTACCTCAGAAGTTCTACTTCATAGTAGGTGCTGTTTGATGGTTTCGGGATGGGAGTCCAGTGGAGGATATGGGAGAAAAATTCTGCTTCAAACCACACAGATGGCGGCCTAGGCAGTTCTGTCCCTGGCGAGAAGAGTGTCAGTATCAGAGCTTGCAGAGCCTACCCCCAGTGATGACAATGACAATGACAATGGTGATGGTGGCCATCATCCTACCAGCTTCCAATTATTGACTACTTTACTCTGGGCTCTCTGCTAAGTACTTTACATATGTTGTTTCAGTTAATTCTCACAACCAGCCCTACAAGATAGGCAGTTATGACCCCAACTTTACTGGAGAAGAAATGGAGGCTCAAAAAGCTTGAGTGACTTGCCCAAGGCCAGTGGAGCTAATAAGGGGCAGGGTGAATCCACATGTGTCTGATTGCAGAGCTAGTGTTGTATCCATAGATCGCTGTCTGTGATCAGAAGCAGAGGTTGTGGCTAAGAAGAGCCAAGTGGAGTCTGGTGTATCTCCAGAGAGAAGGCATGGGCTGAGGTATGTCTGTCTGCTATGAGCTCTCATCTCAGATGAGCTAGTCCCTGTCCTTGCTCCAGCCTCATCCCAAGGCTGGCCCCCATCCCCAGCCTTGGTCCCCACCCTGTCCGTAGCCCTGGCTCCAGCCCAGGGCCTCCTCTCTGGAGTTCTTGGGGATACACAGATATCCTGCTTGTTGGCATCTGTTTCTCTTCACAGATCTCTTGGGCAACCCCAAGCTGAATGCTTGCTCCATTCCCCTTTATCTAGAAGTGCTATAGGCTGGGTGAGGACAGACAGAATGAAGCAGGTCTGATTCTAGACTGTGCTGATCACATTTCCACACAGAGCCAGCACCCTTGGCTCTGTGGTAAGATACTAAATACCACTGTCTAACTCCATCTCCTGCCCCCCGGCCCCCTACTCACCATGGGGCACCCCAACTTCAGGAGCCTCTAACATTTGCTAGTGTGACTTGGGCAAATTACTTAACCTCACTGAATCTCTCATTTGTAAAAATGTAATAAATACACCTACTCTAAGAGTCTTGCCAATCAAGTGCAATGAGGTAGGTCAAGGCCATTAGCCAGTCTGTTACTCTTCTCTCCTCCTCCATCCCTTCATATCTCTTGATCTGCCAGCCACTCTCTCAGGCTTCCTTTGTTCTCTAACTTCTCACCATCTCTCTAGTAACAGCTTCTAGAATTATCATTCACACTTAGAAAGTACATCTCCCCTGTCCCTTGCCTTCTTTCTTACAATATCTTTGATCCTTAAGGCTATGTTTCAATTTCAAAACGTTAGATGAAAGTGAGAAATGCACTGGGACTTTGTGGTGTTGGGGCTGCATATCCCCGAATCAGCTCTCGATCATGTGAATGGCTGACTGCAGGTTTTACTTTGTATTTTGGTGTAGACACAGTTTCAGTCCCTGTTCTCCCTGGCGCCGCTCTCTGCCTCCCTGCCCCAGCATTGTCTCTCCAGGCTTTACTCTTCTCCCTTGCAGAAACTTTCCAGGATAGCTGCCTGGGTTAGAAGACTGAGCTAAGGGGTAGGAGGAGGGAGAAGGAGGCAGGTGGCAGTGGGAGCATTCTGGGGCTAAAGACGGAGCAGGGATGATCGATGGGATGGAGCAACAGGTGATAGTAGGGGGCAAGACTTGGGATGAGAGGGGACGGCATGGGAAAGAAATAGATTTAGTGGAGGGCTAGGGAAAGGTGGAGTCAGATGGGGGATCAAAGTCATTCCCCAGAGGGGAAAGCATTCTTACCAGTTGAACTACAACAACAACAAAAGGCCAGGACTAAGTTTCTGACTCGCTTGGAGGTGGATGGAAGATAAACTGGGGGCGCGTGGGTGGGTGTCACTGAACTTCTCTATCCAACTCCCGCCCCATCAATTTCTTGCTCTTCCACTTCCACATTGGGGAGCCTGAGACTCAGGCTTGAGGGAACCAGGGAGCTTCTGGTAGACAACGGGCCCCCTCCCCGCTCCCCGAAAGGACAGCCAGACGGGGTTTTCCGCGGAACGCACAACTTTAACTTAGGGGCGACGCAGAGCCGGAGTGGGGTGCGGACGAGCACCCGGCCGCGCCGGGCTGGCCGCGATCCTTACCGTGCGCGCAGGAGCCGAGGCACAGGCTGAGAAGCACCGCCAGTAGCACTACCAGGTGCGGCAGCATCCTGGGAACGCCGCATCCTCCGGGGCCTGAACCGAAGCCGGAGCAGGACCCAGACTGCCCGCCTCCAGCCGCGGCTCCGCGGCTCTGCCTCTGAAAGCTCGGACTTGCGGGCAGTCCCGCCTACGCCCCACGAGGCTGACGTCAGAGGGGCGGGGCCCCGGAACGCCTCGCCCTCGAGGCTGAGCGTCCGTCCGGTTGCGGGTCGGGGCCGGGTTCCCACCGCGGAGCACCAGCCACCTCCGGGGATGGGAGGATGCAGGGGCCGCGGGGCAGTGGTGGGGGCGGGGGGAGAACACCCGGCTGTCCCGGGCCGGGGGCGGGGCTCTGATCAGCCCTTCTCTCCCGGCTTCTAAGCCCCGCCCCCCGCCCCCGCCCCAGATCTAGTCAAAGAGGCCTGCGCTGCCCGGAAGGGCCGGTGGTCAGGCAGAAGGTGGGGTGAGGGTGTCAGAGCTGATTTTGCCGGACGAATAGGGTTGGGATTGGAGCTGTGGCCAAAGACGGCCGCTTGCTCGAGTTGGGGAAGGAGATTGTCCCAGCCGCTCAGGGAACATTGCTAGGACACACGTGTGACTCTTGGTGTTGCCCTAATACCTGGTGTAGGGCTCTGAGCCAAACCAACGGTAGAATAGGCAGTCCCCTCCCTGACTTAACAGTTTTGGAGGGTGCCCACAATCTCCCTCAGCTCCTTTTGGTTTCCCTTGCTTGCCTGAAATCTCACGTTTAGAGCTTTTTTTTTTTTTTTCTTTTTCGGCTGGGTAATAGCATTCTTAGAAAACCGGGTAGCCCAGCATTGGTTGGTTACTCACGCTTCGGTATCACTTGATTCATTGGAGATTTCACTCCAGGTACACCGAAGATGTGGGAGCTCGGGAGACAAGTTCTGTCCGCTTCACTTTGGGTGCGCCGTGACACCTGCCTCAAGAGTGTGTGCGAGTCTTGAGGAGGGGGTCCAATTCGGGTCTGAGGGTCTACTTTAGGAAGACCTCACTTTTTGATGATGAGTGAAGGTCAGGCATGCCCCAGCTGCGTGGATAGTGGAGAGTGGTGTACCTCAGCCCACAGGATACAGGGTCATTTGGAGCCACCCTAAGGGGACAACTCTTGTTACCGCAGTCTCAATCAGCTGGGAGAAAGAGTTCCAGGGGTTTTAATGTGTGAGAATGTTTTTTGCACTCTCTGTTGCTCAGCTGAAAGATCAAGAGTGTGACCAATTGCTCAGAGGTATCCAGGCATGACCCAAGGGGTGGGGCTGCCTTTTGAGATGACTTCTCAGTTCCCACTGACCTTTTGAAGGAGGAGGACACTGTGCAGTTTCTTGCTGAACTTGCCTTTACACTTTACTTTCCTTTTTTATTGTTGAGTTATAATAGTTTAAAAGTCTTTCCCCATTTCCATTTTAAAGGAGGGTTCGATTTCTTAATTCACTCATATGACAAAGATTTTCTGTACACTCTGTTGGAGGCAGATACTGTGTTAAAGCTGAGGATACAATGGTGATCAGAACAAGGTCCCTCCCCCCAAGAAATTTACAATTTAGCTAGAGACAAAAAGTAAAGAGAGATTTTAGTATGCTGTGAGAAGTGTGCTGGGAAGGGAAGTACAGACTAGTGTGGGTTCACAGGAAACAGGCACTCGACCCCAACTTGTAGAAGATAGAGAAGGCTTCTTGGAGGAGGTGACATGTAAGCTGATAGTGAGGGATGAGTAGGAGGCAGCTGGGTGAAGAGCAGATAGGGAGGTGTTCCAGACAGAAGTATATACTTAGAGATGGGGGAACATGGCACTTTGAAGAACCTTGACAAGTGCATAAATTAGCCTTCCTCTTTTAAGAGGAGAATGTCATCATGCCTGACATAGGTTAATGTTTTGCTTAGGTAGAGCCCGAGTTTGAATATAGGCCATCCACATGTAGCTTGCTACATTCTACATTCTACTACATTCTAGATTCATAGAAAGCCCTCAGAACAGGAATTATGTCCAACATACGATTTTACCATACCTTTTGTAAAAAACAAATTCATATATTTGCTTTGGTTTGTATTTAGTAATATAGTCTCCGTGTTCTAAAATGTCCACACTAAGGTTCTATGATTTCTGGTATTTGTAACAACTGTATTTCCTCCTTCCCTTGCAGTTAGGTGAAATATGTGACTGGGTTTTAACCAATGTAAAGTTGAATTGATGGGCTCCACTTCTTGGCCTGGCCTCTAGCTGTGTCTTTGCTATTCTGTGAGCTAGGTGGAGGGTGTCCAGTGGAGGACTCCAAGGGGATGGAAGGAGCCTGGGTCCCCGAATTACCTCTTGGAGGGGAGCTGTTCAGTAAAGACACCCAATCTGTGTGAGCCTGTGATTTGAGAGAGGAGTGAACTCTCGTTGTATTAGGTTACTGAGATTTGGAAAGTTTTGTTATATCAGCTAGGTCTAGGTATCCTGATGCAAGCGTTGTCTCATTTAAAAAAAAAAAAAGATTTTATTTATTTATTTATTTGTCAGAGAGTGAGAGAGAGAGAGAGAGAGCGCACACAAGCAGGGGGAGCAGCAGGCCGAGGGAGAGGCAGGCTCCCCACTGAGCAAGGAGCCTAATGCAGGACTCAATCCCAAGACCCTGGGATCATGACCCAAGCCCAAGGCAGGCAGGCACTCAACTGACTGAGCCACCCAGGTGTCCCAACATTGTCTCATTTAATCCTTATCACCACCACCACCACGAGAGTGGCTTCATTCCCAGCGTTTTACAGATGGAGTAGTGAGGTCAGAGACCAAGTCACTTGTCTGCCTCACTCAGCTGGTGAGTAACAGAGCTAAGATTACAGCCCAGATCTCCAGCTCCAGAACTCCTGCCTTCACTACCCTATAAACAATGCCCTTTCCTGTCTTGGAAGAGCTCTTGTAAAAGACAAATGTATAGTGAATTGAGAGAGAGGGTGGGAAGGGTGGGAAGGGTGGGAAGAACAGCTCAGGGCTGAGTGTTGTGGGTGGAAGGAATATGGTGGACCCCAGGGAACTTGTGGGTGGAGCTGGGTAGACAGCTTTGTCCCCATGGCCACACTGGGAAATTTTTAGGGCAGATTTTGAGCTCTGGATAGTTGCATTGTCTCATTTTCGCTTTACTTCATCTTGGTCCTCAGGATGATCTTCTAAACAGGCATTGCTGGGTGAGGGGGAGGGGTGGGTAGGGTGGACATCTGGGAGGGTAGGAAGTCCATGCTCAATTGTGGTAACAGGCACACTTGTAGTTTCGGTCCCTGAACTGATGATTGGGGAAGTTCCAGGCCTTGTGATCGCTGTGTCAGAGCTACACATAACGGGGAAAGAGCCCTACACAGAACCGACCCTGAGAAGGAAACAGAGAGAAGGAGACTACCTGAGGGCACTGGGCAGTCATTGGATCAAGGAGAACCGTGGAAGGAAGCTGAGGGGCCCACCAGAGGCCAGCCCCATCTCCAAGAAGAACCTTCTGGCTGTTGACTACAGAACCCAATTAATGTCCACCTCCCTTCCTTGTCTGCCTGACCTAAAAGAGCTCAGAAGGGACAGAGCCCCCTTCTCTGAAGGACCCCTCTCATAGGTTTAGAGGGTGATGCAGATGGGAAGAGGGAGTTGTTTGAATTTCAGCTGGGTGGGCGATAGGCATCCCTGAAGGATTTGGGACAGGAGGGCAGCATGGCAGATTTGCATCTGAAATAGAAGAGGAAACTCAGGGCATAGAGGTGAGCAGCTGAGGTGAGATTTGCTAGTTAATGGCAGAATCAAAACCCTGGTCTCTAGAGTCACCTCTTTGCCTGACCTTTCACAGCAGCAAACTTGTGGCACTCTGAAGACTATGGGAGGGTGTCTTGCCCATCAGCCTAGAGGAAAGAGGAAGAAATTCTGAGCTTCCCGGTGAGGAGCCTCCCCTGCTAATTCCCTTGAATCAGCAGAGTTGGAGCAGTAAGGATGTCCAAGGCTTTGCCCAAGATGAGGGACACGCACTTACTTTAATTCGACATGACTAAGGAGGTCCAACCAGGACAGAGGGAGGCTCCCATTCAAAGACAAATCTTAATCACTGCTTGTGTTGTAGAAACTGCTTGTCATCTCTTTTATTATAGGTAGTTTTAAGTATTTGTTTTACTTGTTTTTCCTCCAAGTTTTTCTTTAAGTTCAAGTTAGTTAGCATAACGTACAGCATATTAGTTTCAGGTATAGGATTCAGTGATTCATCCCTTCCCTGCAACACCCCCTGTGCCCCACCAGTGCCCTCCTTCACACGTCCCCCTGCCCATCGCCCCTCTGGCAAACCTCAGTTTACAGTTTCGAGTACTTGAAGGCTGAGCTCCACTGGCAGCCAGTGCTGGCTGGGAAAGACCTACGCCAGGGGCTCAAAGTCCCAGCTGTCCGTTGTCATCTGAGACTGGGTTTCGGGTCTCAGGTTTCTTAGCTGTGAAATGAGGATGGCACCTCTTCACCCAGCTGCCGATGGGAATAATGTAAGCAGATGTTTGTTAAGTACCCTCGACTAAGCACCGTGGGGTGCAAATATTAGTCACTGTCTTGTCAGGTTCATGGGCTTTCAGGGGATTTAAACTCGTCATAAATAACTCTTGACAGCATATCAGAAGGACCAGCTCAGATAGAAAGCGTTCCTTCAACTCCAACGTATAATACCCATGCAGGATATTGGTACCTTTGTTATTTATTTTTTTGGATCGGGTCTCCTGTGCGTTCACTGCCGCCCAAGCACACCTTGACCAGCTCACAACCCCAAACCTATTCCTCCTGTCCCTCACAGCTCGAGATTCTGATGCTCCCATAGAATCCTGGACTCCTTGCGTGGAGGTCAATTCACCCTCCCTCCTGCTTCTGTCCCAGGAAACAGAGTTCATGACAAGTCAGGAAACAGTAACTGGAGGTTAGCCGGAGAGACTGAGTGCTGAGTGTGCACGTGTGTCTTGCGGTCAGGGACACACGTGTGGGACGGGGGTCACAGAAGAGGGAAGCTCCATTCCTAGGGTGGAGTTGAAGTTCTTATAATTTATGAGAAAATGAAAGTCAGAGAGGAAGAGCTCGTTTTGATAATGGCAGATTCACACCTCACCCTCAGATTCATGCTGTGGCCATCTGACCTTTGAGGACATAAGAACAAGTGAGCTCATGCTCTTTACACCTTCTTCCAAACTATTTTTTGTAAGCCAACGGTGGGCAACTGATGCCGTGAGGTCCTGCTGGGCCCTTGGGCGTCCAGCTGCCAGCATCCTCCCTGCCTCTGCTACCCGGCCCTTTCTTCCCACCCTGGCCCCAGCTGCCAGGACGCCCAAGGAGCCCACGTGGGAAATTCCCGGGACCCAAGAGGGGAAAATTGGCTTTTTGCCTGCAGTTCTTTAAGTCCTTGGGTATGGTGCAGTAATTTTTTAATGCTTTGTAGAACTTTGGTAAATCAATTTTTAAAAAAATTTATTTATTTGACAGAGATCACAAGTAGGCAGAGAGGCAGGCAGGGAGGAAAGAGGCAGGCAGGGAGGGAGAGGCAGGCAGGGAGGGAGGAGGAAGCAGGCTCCCCGTGGTGCAGAGAGCCCGATGCGGGGCTCGATCCCAGGACCCTGGGATCATGACCTGAGCCGAAGGGAGAGGCTTTAACCCACTGAGCCACCCAGGTGCCCTGGTAAATCAATTTTTAACACATGAGAATCCTTTGATTAAGTAACAGATGTTCAGAAGTCGATACCATTTTTATTGACACTTCGATGGGCAGTATGGAATTCCAAAGGGGTAACTCATGTTTACTGCTGTAAATCTGTAGAAATTCTAAGCCTAATTTTAGAAAGCTGGAGTAAACAGATGCTCTGAGGTTCATGACAGTCTTATCAGTGGTCACTACTTGTGTCCACATTTATAAATTAACAGAAGGGTTTCCATGCGAGTTCTGGATGGTTGCCTACCCACTGGTCCCTGGGGATGCTCCCCGTCCAGCTGCCAAAGGAGATCCTTCTTCTGGCTCTTAATCCAGTAGCCTCTTTCTGTTACACCGTGTTCTTGAGCTCAGGACTTCATTCTTTCCCCTTCTCCTCCCTGGGCCAATTCTGGATACCGCATATTAAAGCCAAAGTCAGGGGCGCCTGGGTGGCTCAGTCAGTTAAGCGCCTGCCTTCAGCTTGGGTCATGATCCCAGGGTTCTGGGATTGAGCCCTACGTCAGGCTCCCTGCTCAGTGGGGGGACCTGCTTCTCCCTCTTCTGCTCCCCCTGCTTGTGCTCTCTCTCTCTCTGTCAAATAAATATATAAAATCTTAAAAAAAAAAAAAAACAGCTTTAAATCCTAAGTCAGTAACTCAGCTCCGCTGATGTCCCACCTGGATGAGACAGAGTCCATAATTACCACATCTTCCTCAAGGCCCTTCTTCCTCTTGGCTCAACAGCTCAAATCTGCTAACATCCCTCGAGTACTGGCTATGTGTCAGCCACTGTGCTAAGTGTGTGGTGCAAAGATGGAGAAGATACTGTCTCTGCCTTAGAAGATGTTCAGCTGGAAAGGAAGGAGGAAAGGAAATCCGGCATTCGTGATTGTGTTGGGTAATATGCTGTTGCTACTTCATCTGATCCTAGTTGAGGTAGACTTTCCCATTTGACAGAGGAGGAAACCGAGTCTCAGAGAGGTTATACGATATTCTCAAGGTTACTCAGCAAACAGTGTGGTCCGGGTCTTCCTGAATGGGCTACACCATGTCCTTCCTCCCCTCCCTGCTCTCCCCCAGCCAGCCACAGGCAAAAAAGAAGCAGGTGGGACGACTCCAGCTATATGGGCCCATTGGAGGGCTGCCAGGCAAAGGACTCACGTAGAGGCTGCTGGCAGGAGTCCGGGTGTGGCTGAGGCCCCTGGGGGAGACCCAGCACCCCAAGCAGCCGGGGTGGGGTCTGTGATGATTCTGCGGTGCCTCTTGGCTCTTGGGGTATGAAAATGAATAGGAATGGTAAGAAAGGCCCTGATGGGTTCTGTGTTTGGCCCCGAGGCCTGTGGAAGAAGGGCTCTGGGCTGAAGGCTTCCAAAGCAAAGGCTTTCTTCTCCAGGTCCCAGCTCCATTTCCCCCAGAGAACGGCCCCCTGAGAATGTCTATCTTTCGGCAAATTGTTATTGACTGCCTGCCATGTACCAGGCCTCATTTTAGGCAAAGTAACCAAAACTCCTGCCACACAGAGGGTTCATGCTGCTGGGAGGAGACATGTGAATAAGTAGTAAGTTAGATACGTATGTATACTGTTCGATGGTGGTAAGTGCTACACGGAACAATTAAGTAGGGAAGGGAGGAAATGGGGTAACATGTTGCAATTTATTTTTTATTTAAAGATTGATTTACTTATTTGAGAGAGAGAGAGAAAGAGAGAGAGAGCATGCACAGCAGGCAGAACAGCAGGCAGAGGGAGAGGAAGAAGCAGGCTCACTACCGAGCAGGGATTCTAACATGGGGCTGGATCCCAGGATCCTGGGCTCATGACCTGAGCCGAGGCAGACACTTAACTGACTGAGGCACTCACGTGTCCCAACGTGTTGCAATTTAAACAGGGGGATACAGGGAAGGTTTCACATGATAGGTTTGGCAGTTTAAACAAGGACCAGAAGGAGGTGGGGAATGAGCCATGTGGATATGTGGATGAAGAGCATTCTGGGCAAGGGAACAGCAAGTGCAAAGGCCCTGAGGTGGGAGTGTACTTGTCATGTTTGGGATTGACAAGGCCAGTGTGGGGCTGGAGGCTGGTGAGTGAGGCTCACCTGGCTTTAGTTTGGTTCTTCTAGGGGGATCATGGCCAATGGCCAACAGGTGGACAGAAGACTTGAGAACTTTCAGTCTCTTCCACTTCCCCTCAAGAATATTCACTGGGGAGGGGGAGGTGAGGCATGAACATGAGGCTCCTCTTCCTGCAGCTTGTGGCCCTGACTCTAGCATCTGAGTAAAATATACTCCCCCACCCACTCACACTCCAGCCTTTTGCCCTCCCCTTTCCTCCCCTCTCCTCTCTTTCTTCTTGATTCCTGCCCCGCTTTGTTCTTTCCTCTCCCCTCCGCCCTGCCCCGAATCTGAAGGGTCTGGTCATGGAGAAGTTTGGTGCAGGAGGGTTGGGGGGTCAGAGTGAGGAGGCAGGTCAAGCTAGGGAGGTGTAATCAGTTTCTGGGGGCTACTGTAATAAATGATCACACATTTGGTGGCTTATGACAACAGAAATTTGTGCTCTCGCTGTTCTGGAGTCCAGAAGTCTGAAATCAGTTTCCCTACATTGAAATCAAGGTGCTGGCAGGGACTTGCTCCCTCTCAAGGCTGTAGGTTAGACCCCTTCCTTTTCTCTTCCAGCTCTTGGTGGCAGCTGGATTCCTTGACTTATGGTTACATCTCCCTCTACCTATATTTTACAACAAAAATGTCTTAGGAACCTAAATGTGGTGGCATTTAGGACTCTCCCTGAGAAGCCAGGATACTTTTCTCACCACAAGATCCTTTATTCAATCACATCTGGAAAGACCCTGTTTCCACAGAAGGTGACATTCACAGGTTCCTGGGGTTTGGACCTGGATGTCTCCTGGGGGGCCATTTTTCATCCTACCACAGAGGGTGATCAATTTCTATACTCATTCAGTCATTCCTTTACTTGACATATGATGATTGAGCTTTTTACTCAATGCCACCGAGGGATGCAGGGAATATACTGTGAGCAAAACAGAGTCTTCCTAGAGTTTTTGGATTAGAAGGGGAGACCAATGTTAATCCAGTAATCACCCAGATAAGACACAAAATTGCCACTGCGGTAAGTGCCAGGAGGGTCTGTAATTGGGACTTCACCTGGTGGGGAAGCCCCAAGAAAGCGTCCATGAGGAGGTGCTGCTTGCGTTGGAATCTGAGGGGGTAGTTGGAGGAACTGGAAAGAGGGGGAGGGTTCTAGAGTGTTCTAGCAGAGGGGACAGGTGGCAGAACCAGGTGTGACCAGCACTGGTGGGATGTGCCAGGCTTGGGGTGGAGCCCATGAAGAGAGGGGTCTGGGTTTCAGGGGTCTGGCTCGTGTAGGGGTCCATATTATATGCCATATCCCCACCCTTTACCCCAATCCCAGCCCATGGCCACTGCTCAGCATCCCAGGCCCTTTGTCACTGCTCTCCTCTCGAGCCCCATCCTTCCATTTCCTGCCCAGTGTAGCATGTGGTTTAGCAAGGAAACCCCCTGAGCTCAGTGTTGGGCAGACCTCCAAGCTTTGGTCAAGCCTACAGTGTGGCCAACATTGTGCCAGAAGTTAGGGGGGAGTAGGATGAGAAAATGACATTATTCTGATCCTAGAGGCAAGAGGCTATAGGGTGGAAGGGTGAGCCCACTAGGGCTTAAGTGCTGATTACGCTATGGACCCAGGTCAATTCTCATGTCTGCCACCCATAAGCTATGCTATCTTGGGAGAATGACATCTCTCTGCCTCCGTCCCTTTCAGGAGTACCTAACTCAAATCAAGAAAGATTTCATGTGGCTCCAACTCTGAGCTGGGTGGTGGGCCAAGTGCTCCCAGGGCCTCAGAGAACTGTCTGCCGGTTTCTTCTCCTAGGACTCCAGCTCCAGTCCTGCTATCGTCCTTGATCCAAATGGGTTCTTAGGCACATGCCACCAAGTGGTTCCTCCAAGGGGCCCCACACCAGGCGCAGAGCTCCACACAATGGCAGTTAGAGGAGATGTGTGTCCTGGGAGTGTGGACCCATTTGCCCTTCTGTCTGCCTCCTCTTCCTTCCTGTAAAATAACCAACACTGTCTATGGAGAACGTTCCAGGATGAACACCAGGCATTCTAGTTTTCTGAATGACCCCCCCCACTTTGCGTACTGTTTTCACTAACAGTTTGTACCCACATCTTTATCACCCACTGCTACCAGCTGGCCTCTACTTGATTTTTGCTAATGGCAGTGGCCCTGGTCTCTTCCATCAAACCAGTTGTGTGAAAAGCCCAAGGTGGGGTCAGACAACTTGCCAACACACTGTACTGTGTTTGGCAAGTTACTTTCCATCTCTAAGTCTCAATTCCTATGGTAAAGTGAGAATATAAATCCCTGTCTTGGCATCCTTCAAGGGCTTCTGTAAAAATTGGATGAGATTCTGCCCCCAAGTCCTGGGGTGCCTGGATGGCTCAGGTGGTTAACCATCTTCAGCTCAGGTCACGATCCTTGGGTCCTGGAATCGAGCCCCATGTGGGGCTCCTTGCTCAGCAGGGAGTCTGCTTCTTCTTCTCCCTCTGCCCCTCCCCTGCTCGTACTCTCTCTCACTCACCAAATAAATTAATAAAATCTTAAAAAAAAAAAAAAGATTCTGCCCCCAAGTCCCGTTTCTCCCCCTTTGTGGTGCCCAATTTGAGGACTAGGGGTGGGGGTGAGGAGAAGTAAACTCTTGAGCATCGAGTGGTTGAACTCTCCCAAACTGGCCCAGACTGCCATTGAGTGACACGCTACTCCAGGAACTGTTATGGCGGCAGGCTGGTTAACCGCCCAGAAGTTTTGTTTAGTTTCTTTTCCAACGGTAGTGGCCTTTATGTGTTCAACTCCCTCCCTGTTCTCTCGCCTTTTAACATATGGGTGGGGGATTTTGTTCAGAGTGTGAAACAGGCTTCTAGATCTCTCAGGTCTTCATAGGGTGTGAGGTGTTGTTTTTGTCCTTTCGCATGGAGGGAACTTTCCATGTGAGTAGGGGTGTTGGACTGTGACCCATCATGCCCTGGGGCTTAGCTCTCATGGTCAGGGTCTTGCCATCTGTGCTCCAGAGCTCAGGCAACCATGAGAAATCATGGGACTGGATTCTGGGGTGGGCTCTGGGGCAAACTGACATGAGCGCCTAGTTACTACATAACCAGGTCCAGCAGGGAAGAGAGGAGAGGTCACCTCAGAGAGAGGTGGGGAGATGTGTGAAGGAAAGGATTCAGATCAGGGCTCACCTAGCCACCCAGAACCTGGGTGGGCAAAGAATGTATGGAAATTCTCTCCAATTTTTACAGTGTGCAAAGCATACACAGGAATACAACAGGGTTCCCAAGTATAGACACTGAGTCTCAGTTTCTTTATCTGTGAAGTGGGTATAATAGTATTCATTGCATAAGGGTATTGCAGGGATGAAATGAAATAAGATACACAAAAGAGGCACCTGGGTGGTTCAGTGGGTTAAAGCCTCTGCCTTTGGCTCAGGTCATGATCCCAGAGTCCTGGGATCGAGCCCCGCATCAGGCTCTCTGCTTGGCAGGGAGCCTGCTTCCCTTCCTCTCTCCCTGCCTGCCTCTCTGCCTACTTGTGATCTCTGTCTGTCAAATAAATAAATAAAATCTTTAAAAAAAAAAAAGATACACAAAAGATGTCTGGCCTAGTGCATGGTACGTAGTAAGTGTCCAACACATGTCAGATACAGAAAGATCCAGTTCAGGTCACGGTGGAGTGGACTAACCCTCTGGCTGATAACGATGATTAGACACTGAAAAAAATGTGAGAAATCGCAACCAGGAGAAGAGATGAATCTCCCATGGAGAAGATTTCCAAATCATTTACCTAATATTTCACTCTTGCTGAAGGGCGAGCCTCACTCCCCACTCGGGAAGTGTGGGCTGCCCATCATGACTTCCTTCCAAAAGGGACAGTCTGGAAAGTGCGAGAAGGAATAACTTCACAGAGGAGAAACCTGACAAACACTACCTCAGCCAGGTGAACAAAGTCAATATCAATAGTGGTGAGTCATACTGGTAATACCTACTCTTGATATGAGCGATGAGAATAGCACTTGACCTCTGTGGTCTTCCTCCCGCAAACCTATAGTCCCAGCATAGCCAAGAAGAAAACATTAAACAAATTCCAGTGTGGGGGGGCGCTGCTCCTGGCTGAGAACAGATAGGCAGGACTACTGGTTTGGGTCCCTGCCCATGCGAGGCTGTAGGATGGGTTCTGTGGTTGTGTGGGTTCTCTGGTCAGGATTCCCAGTCAGGTGGTACTGGGCATGGTACCCAGCAGCTGCCAGGGCTGTGAAGGAGCTGTCCTGTCCTGGCCGCATGGCGGAAGGCACCCAAGACCCATGTGGCTTGTTGCTTAGGAAGCCAAATCAGGAAGACTGTGCACTGAGTTCCCTGGTCAGATGGGCTGCTGGTTTTGCTCTGCGGATGGAGAGGGCCCCTGGCTGATTCTTCACATGTGATCGGGCTGCAGGGAGACTGCGGAGATCCCCAGGAGTTCTGACTGGGTGTCCTGCCTAGCAGGGTAGCAGGCTATCTTCAGCAGTGGGCAGAACAGTGAGTCATCTTTCCCTCCCAGGTGCAGCGGCAGACCCAGTTCTAGGGCCCACAAGGCTCTTCGAGGTTCCAAATCAGGCAGACCTGTACCCAGCTGAGTCTCCTGGTCAGCCTGTGCACTGTCTTAGCTCTGTGGATGAGCAGAGCTGCTGGGGGGCACTGCCAGCAGGAACTATTTTTTAAAAATACATATGGTTTTATTTGTACCATAGATACAATTTGTATTTGGCTCTTATAGTTCACATTATACCCCATGTGTGTGTGTATATATATATAAATACCTGTTTGTATATGATTATATGTGTATATGTATACATACATGCATATGTGAGATGCATAGGATTCATTGTACATGATTGTATGGATATGTGATACGTATGTATATCTTACGTGATATGATATATATTATATTTTCCATATTATCAAATGGTAGCTAACATTAATAGCTACCACCAAGGGTTGAGCATCATGTTTATGTTTTTTTCACTAATTATCCTGCTTCATTTCTCAGGAAAACTATGATGTGAAAACTATCATTATCCTCGCTTTACGGGCAGGAAGATGAGGCATCGAACAGTTAAATAACTTCTCTGGGAATGGGTGGTGTATCATTTTCTGTGTAAAGTTTTCCTCTTTTTAAGGTCATTTCCTCAGAGGAAATTTCAAGAACTGGAGTGACTAGCACGCCAACATACTCAAGGTCCTTGCTGTGCATTAAGGCAGGAGTTTTGTGCCCTGACCAGGCTTTCTCATCCCCTGGCTCACTTTGTCGATTTGAGTTTTGCTGAAGACTAGCTTTAGTTGGGACAGTGGCTGAGGGTTATGACCATGTCCCTTCCATGGCCAACCCCAGAGAGGGGACCACTGGGTCTCAATGGGCCACTCCCCAACTTATGGCTGCGTAGCAAATTACCTTTGGTCTTCCTTTTATCTCACAGTGGAGCCATTGCCCACCTTTCCCAGCTCTTGGAGGACATCTCACAGAAAGCCATCTCCTCCAGCTCACCTTTGTGCCCCCAAACCAGAGGCTGGCACAGAGCCTGGTATATGCTGGTGCTCAATAAATTGTTGTTGAGTGAATAAAAGAGCATTTATGATGCAGGAGGTGTTGCTCTAAGATTGTTCATGTATGTTATCAAATTTAATAGCCATAGCAATCCCGAGAGATAATGGCTTCATTATCTCTACTTCCAGGATGAATAAATTGAGACTCAAAAAGGGAAGACACTTGCTTGAAGTCACATAGCTAATAAGTTGCAAAGTCAAGATTTGACTCCAGATAGGCTATTTCTTTCCATTATCATTGGAATGTAATGTGTTGGTCATACCATTGTATTTTTAAATTTTCATTTTATGTTTTTAGAGAGGAGAGAGAGAGAGGAGATGGGAGGGGCAGAGGGAGATAGAGAAAGAGCATCTTACGCAGGCTCCATGCCCAGGGCAGAGCTCCACGTGGGGCTTGATCTTCCAATCCCGAGATCATGACCTGAGCTGAAACCAAGAGTTGGACCTTGAACTGATGGAGCCCCCCAGGCTCCCCAAGTCATACCATTTAAAAAATAGTGAATGGAGCTGTCACTGCTGGGCTTGAAGGCAGACACTGAGCCTTGAAGGAGGAGACTGCTGGTGAGACACTCAGGGAGAGGGACGGGGCCGTCTTCCCCTTTCTCTGCGGCTCTCTCACTGTGGCTGTCACTATCACTGTATCTAGCTCTGTCTTCGTGTCTGTACATGCCAGTGAACTGCAAAGAGAATTATCATCCTTACATTATAGGATTTCTCAAAGAGTGGGCTGCAGACCTCCAGCATTGGGATTCTCTGCAGCATGTATAAAAATGCAGACTCCTGGGTATCCCCAGAGCTAGTAAATTGGACTTTCAGAGTCAACCCAGTTGAACCCACATTTTAGCATTTTTTACCAAGTGATTTTCATAAGCACACTCTCACACGTGAGAACCCCTGCTTTACAGGGGCAAGCCTGAGGTGGGAGCCCCGACCCAGCAGGAGGGGTTGTAATCAGGAACACATGTTCTCTGTTCATATTCAGGTCACCCAGGTGCACGAGGGCCGCCTAGCATGGTGAGAGAGGGCCCCAGGCCTATCACAGTTGCTGGTGTCCCATCTTGGACACCTAGAGCCACCATGTGGGGCCACGACCAAATCAACAGTCCCGCCTGGACTAACGATTGGTGGGAGCAAGCTGTTGTGCCACTTGTCCACGAGACTGTCTCTGGGCAGCGGACCCGAGAAGAGTTGCCGTGGAGCATTAAGTCTGTTTCTTTGCTTTTTTCTTCACTTTCGTGGGAATGTTCTTTAATCTTTTTTTTTCTGGAATTGATTACCTGTTGCAATGATAATAAACTTTGGGATATCTTGGGTTAAATAAAAGATACTAGGATCCATTCTCAGGTTCCACCTCACCACACTGCCCTCCACCTGGTCCTCCGATCACAAGTCCATACCGGTCAGACCAGCATGTGTGCAGAAAACAAGTTGTGCACAGAGTGCTCCATGCCGATTGCCTGGGTCTCCAACATGTGCTGGGCGCATAGGGTGTGGGAAGCATGATATAAGGTACCAACTACCCTGTAGGGCCTCGTTTGAAGTGACAGCACCGGTGGCGGTCCCATGTGCTGAGAGCCCACCACTAGCCAGGCCCCGTGCGAGACACCTGCTGCACATCATATCATTTATCCTCATGCCCACGTACAAGGCTGTGGTGAGGAGCCCTGATTGTGCACGAGGGGATTGAGGCTTGGCAAGGTTAAATCTATCTGCCCAGGGTTACACAGCCCATGTAACTGAGAGTTTGTGCCGTGAGTCCTGTCTTGCCATGAACCCTAGACTTAGTGGCGAAGTCACCATACAAGCTCAGGGTGTGGAAATTGACAGGTTGGGTGAGAACCACTGTTCTATGTAGTCGGGGTTCCTTTGAAATGTCAAAGGAGTGAGGAATTTCTTGTGTCTGTGTGTCTGGATGTTGGAGCATTCATTTTTAGACTCGTTCCTGTATGTCATACAGAGAGTGTAGTCCGGGCCACTGGGTTAGTGTCAGATCCGAGTAAACCCCACCTCTCCACTTATGAGCAAGTTACTTAGCCTCTCCCAGCCTTGGCTTCCTCATCTCAGATGTGGAAATAACAGTGTGTCTTGGGGCAAAGATGGAATGCAATATTGGGAGTAAAGTGTATGAAAATTCACACTAAACATGGGAATTATATCCTCAGCATCAGCCATGCCTGCTTGCTCCCCGGGGCCTAGCTCAGATGAGCTTGCACCCCAAGCCCTGGCCTGGTGTGGTCCGGAACCTGCTCCAGAGGGATCACCTAGGGCTTGTAAGCTCACTCCCACCTGCCTTCAGCTCTGAGCTTCTCTTTTCCAACCTGTGTTTTCTACTGTGCTCCATGGGTAGCAATCTCAGTTATTCCCTTGGTTGCCACCACAACCAGAATGAAAACAAAAGCAAAAAGTAAAAAAAAACCCTTGCAAAAATCATTGGTATGATCAGTTTACTGAAAATGAGGGACCACACTGTAGCCCTCACCTCACGCCCAACTGAACTGGGGCATGGCTATTCCCGTCCTCTAGAGTCACCTTCATTACCTTCCTTTTGGGGTCTCATTTTGGTGCTTCCCCTGAGGGGGAAGGGCCATTTCTCTGAGTCCTTTCCCTGTTCTTCCTTACTGTTCACTCTCCTCCTCCCTGTCTCCTTCTCACTGTTTGGATCTTGGCTCACAAGTCACCTTCTTGGAGAAGTCGTCTCTGACATCATTTTATATAGGCATCTCCCCTTGGCCACTGGCCACTCTCCTTATTACTTTATTTTCTTTATAACATTTATTACCACAGAAGTAATTATTTTTTTTAATTTTTTATTTTTTATAAACATATAATATATTTTTATCCCCAGGGGTATAGGTCTGTGAATCGCCAGGTTTACACACTTCACAGCACTCACCATAGCACGTACCCTCCCCAATGTCCATAACCCCACCCCTCCTCTCCCAACCCCCCTCCCCCCAGCAACCCTCAGTTTGTTTTGTGAGATTAAGAGTCACTTATGGTTTGTCTCCCTCCCAATCCCATCTTGTTTCATTTATTCTTCTCTTACTCCCTTAACCCCCCATGTTGCATCTCCACTTCCTCATATCAGGGGGATCAAATGGTAGTTGTCTTTCTCCGATTGACTTATTTCGCTAAGCACGATACCTTCTAGTTCCATCCACGTTGTCGCAAATGGCAAGATTTCATTTCTTTTGATGGCTGCATAGTATTCCATTGTGTTTATATATCACATCTTCTTTATCAATTCATCTGTTGATGGACATCTAGGTTCTTTTCATAGTTTGGCTATTGTAGACATTGCTGCTATAAACATTTGGGTGCATGTGCCCCTTCGGATCACTATGTTTGTATCTTTAAAGTAAATACCCAGTAGTGCAATTGCTGGGTCATAGGGTAGCTCTATTTCCAACATTTTGAGGAACCTCCATGTTGTTTTCCAGAGTGGTTGCACCAGCTTGCATTCCCACCAACAGTGTAGGAGGGTTCCCCTTTCTCCTCATCCTCGCCAGCATCTGTCATTTCCCGACTTGTTAATTTTAGCCATTCTGACTGGTGTGAGGTGGTATCTCACTGTGGTTTTGATTTGTATTTCCCGGATGCCGAGTGATGTGGAGCACTTTTTCATGTGTCTGTTGGCCATCTGGATGTCTTCTTTGCAGAAATGTCTGTTCATGTCTTCTGCCCATTTCTTGATTGGATTATTTGTTCTTTGGGTGTTGAGTTTGCTAAGTTCTTTATAGATTTTGGACACTAGCCCTTTATCTGATATGTCGTTTGCAAATATCTTCTCCCAACCACAGAAGTAATTATTTACCAGCTAGTTGTTTATTGCCCATCTCCTTCCGCTAGAATGGGGGCAGGGCATCCTCTCCATGCAGCATTCTTGTCCAGAATGACCCTCAGCTGTCTTGGAGTCTGTCTTCCCAGGACAAGTTTAAGTCTGTGTATGGCATCATGTTGACTTCAGCCCTCCCCTTCCCTTGCTTAGTGTTGAGTTCTCTGCCAATGTAACTTCCTGCTTGATTCCTCGTTTCTAACCCTAAACCTTCTGTAAAGTGTGCTACACGCATAGCCTTATGTAGGTAGCCCTTTGGGGATCAAAGAGACTGGGGTACATGGTACAGAAAAGGAGCAGCACAGAATACCCAGAGCATTAAGCATGAGTTCCAACACCAGCAGAAGGAAGTGCAGACCCAGAGGTCATACTGGGAAACGCAAGTCCTCCTCCAGAATACTTGGAGGTGTGGTGAGTGACCCTGGATCCCCTCCCATACATGGCCTGGGATGCAGAGTGTAACCCCCTAGACAGCTGGGTGCTTCAGGGACATTTAAGAAACTTTATAGGTGTCATTTTCCCTTAAGAAGATGCTCAGGGCCAAGGCCACACAGCAAGAATACAGGTGAGGAGGCTTGAAGATGGTTGGTTCTGCTCTTTTGCAGAACTGGGATCTTGGGGTCCTGGTCTCTGGTGCATCTCTGCCTGGAGGATTCAGAGGCTGCCCTGCATTGGAGAAGGAGGTGGCGTGAGCTGGAGAGCTTTACCTGAAGGTGTCACCAGGGGGCGCCCTAAGTCAAGTACTGGACGTCTGTGTGAGCAAAGTGGGAGGTTGCTTTCCCTGCTACTTCCCAGGAAATGACTCAGAGTGATGACTTCATCCCCTGGGTGTTCTCACTAGGTTCAGAGGGTGAGACCCAGGGGGACTGTATCACCTCATTATATCTGAGGTGATGGGTGCAGTTGGGGTGGTCTTGACTCCTTCACTCACGCATTCTAATGAACGCCTGTAAGCCACAAGGTGTTGCATCTGGTCCAGTGGGACATTGTGAGCATTTCCTCAAAGAACCCCTGTCCTGCCCCCTTTGAATTGGGCAGCATTGTGGAGGATGGGACTGAGGGCCGAGGACTGGTGTCTGAGCATGGAGAATGAGGGCTCTGGGTGACACAGTGGAGAATACCCCAGCCCCCCCCACCCCAACCCACAGTTTTATCTTCTCGCCTCCCTCCTCTGAAACTGGGTATCACTTATCAACTGTACCACGTGTCTGGCATTTCTTATAAGCTACCCACTATCTGATAAGCTTTTTCTAAGTACATATCTCATCTCTCCAACCAGCGGAATGGTAAAACTTGCTTGTTCGGGAATTATGCGTTATTCGTCACTATTATCTTAATGGCCCCCTCCCCAGCCCCTGCTTCTCCAGCTTTTGGCATGGTGACTAGAACATAGGGATGTTCACTAAAGATCTGATGATGATTATGATAAATCCATGTGCCATCCGCAGTGAGGTACTAGGAATGTGACCCTGCCTGGCAAGCCCTGAATGTCACAGATATTAATGAAGATGTCAAAGGTCACTGAGTTAGGGAGGAGCAGGGGCTGAAGATGGATTGAGCAGAAGCAGCTGTGTCTTAGGAAGCAGGTAGCAAAGAGAGGTCATCACCACCCTCATTATCATTCCTGTGCCACTATATTTCAGATGGATGGGGATTACATCGATCATAACAGTGTGGGCCCCATTAGGTAGGGACTTCACACTTAGCCCTTACTGGTTTGAAATTTCCTGGTGGTATAAAGATACACATCAGTGTTGTTCCTTGGACATGATAATAGGTCATGATATTCATTATTCACTCATGCATGCATGGCTGCATTCACCCATTTATTGAGCACCTACTGTGTGCCAGATACTGTGCTCGGTAGTGAGATGCAGTGACGGGCTGAAACACACACGGCCCCGTCCTCACCAGGTTTAAAATCTTAATAGACATCAAACAGGTCATCACACAAATATGAGCTTACAGTTGTGTTAAGTGCTATAGAGGAAAGGTACTTGGTGATGTGAAATCTTGTCTTAGAGGAATTTAGCTGGGAGAGAAGTCCGTCCTTCCCCCCACAGAGGTACGAAGCCAGCGTGGAAACAAGTCTGAGCAAAGTGAGGTGTGGCCCTCCTGAGACCACGTACTTCCACACGGACTTCTGGCCCCTCAGAGGCTAATTGACGGACTGCGTTATTTGAATCGGGGAGATGTCATGTCCAGGGGTGCAGCTAGAAACGGAAGCTCTACCACATCGTGGGTTTGATCAATTACCAAGATACCCAGTTGGTTGTCCAGGGTTCCCTGATTACCTATTCTATCATTTTCAGTGGAAGGAGCTACTGAAAATAGGGAGGTGAACATTTTAGGTAGGATGACCAACTCTCCTGATCTACTCAGGACTTTCCCAGTTTTGGAACCAAAAGTCCCATGTGCTGGGAGTCCCCTGGCTTCAGAACTGAACAGCCTGTATCCTGGGAACCCCCCGAGTCCTAAGAAGCCCTGTTCTAGCCTCTGCCCCACTCTTGCTTCTCAACTTCCTCTTCTGTAAGATGAAGTTGGACTAGAACAGGGGATCCCGGGCATGGATGCTAATTAAAACCAAGGAATTGTTTTGAAAATACCAATGCCCAGAATTCACTTCCAGAGATTTGTTTGGTGGGGTGAGACCTATGTATCAGTGAGCTGGTATGAGACCAAGATTGAGAACTATTGCTGTAGATAATCTAAAGTCTTTTCTGTGCTCTGATTCTCATCTATGGTGAGTTACTTATACTTGGACCCATTAATTAATTGTCCCCTAGCTCGAAGCTCTGACCTGTTTGCTATCATTGTTCCTATCGGATTTGTAGGTGTTTGGAATGGTTTGATAAGCTATCTGGCTGATCGTACTGATGTCATCTCAGCCTGCTACTTCTCCCTCTCATTGTTCCTATCGATGACAGAAGGATACCTTGCTCTTCTCTCTCCCCTTTTCTCTCCTTTGCTGTTCTCTTGGTCTTTCTACCTCTGACTGCTGGGCCCTCAACTGATTCCATCCAGGCATACCCACTAGGCCTGGATTCAATCAGTGGCATCCCTTCCTCTGTCCCATCTCTGTCTTGGCCCTTTCTTTCCCCAGCCCCTCTCACTTCTCACCAGAGAAGCTGAAAGCAATTGCTAGGTCCAGATGGTCAATTCAGTTTTTGACAAAGGTGCTAAGGTAATTCAATGGGTAAAAGAGAATCTTTTCAACTAAAGGTACTTTGGATATCCACAATGAAAAAAAAAAAGGACTTTGACCCTTATCTCACACCATACACAGACATTAACTTGAAATGGATCATAAGATCTAAATGTGAAAGCTCAAACTATAAAAATTCTAGAGGAAAATAGAAAGATCTCTTGGGTCTGGCAAAGATTTTTAGGTAAGTAATGCAAATCACAAACCATAAAGGAAAAACTGATATATTGGATTTAATAAAAAAAACAAAAACTGCTCTTTAAAAGACACCACCAAGAAAATGAAAAAAAATAAGCCACAGATTGGAGAAAACACTTGAAAGCATATATCCAGAGGATGCAACCTATATTCAGACTATACAGAGAACTCTTACAGCTCAATAATCAAGGCAGAAACAACTGGATAAAAATGAGAAGGTGGAACAGAAAGATTTGAACACACACTTCACCAAAGAAAACACAGAATGCCAGTCAGCACCTGAGAAGATGCTCAACACCACTAGCTATTAGAGAAATGTAAATAGAAACCACATGGAAATACAACGACACACCGCTGGAAGAGCTGAATTAAAAAAGACTGCAAGGGGCACCTGGGTGGCTCAGTGGGTTAAAGCCTCTGCCTTCAGCTCAAGTCATGATCCCAGGGTCCTGGGATCGAGCCCCACATTGGGATCTCTGCTCTGCAGAGAGCCTGTTTCCTCCTCTCTCTCTCTCTTTCTGCCTGCCTCTCTGCCTGCTTGTGATCTCTGTCTGTCAAATAAATAAATAAAATCTTAAAAAAAAAAAAGACTGGCAATACCAAGTGTTGGTGAGGATGCAGGAAAACTGGAATTCTCATCCATTGCTGGTGGGAGTGCAAAGTGGTAAAATCATTTTAGAGAACAGTTTAGTATTTTTTAAAAAAGATTTTATATTTATTTATTTATTTAGAGAGAGCACGAGTCAGGGGAGGGAGCGAGAATCTCAAACGAGACTCTGCGCTGAGCATGGAGCCCAACGTGGGGCTCGATCCCATGACGCTGAGATCAAGAGTTGGACACTCAACCGACTGAGCCACTCTGGTACCCCCGTTCAGTATTTTTTATAAATTTAAACATAGACTTACCATGTGACCTCATGATGCTACTCCTGGATACTTACTCAAGAGAAAACACATTCATACAAAGACGTTCATGAATATTCATAGGTGCTTTGTTCATGTCAGCCCCTAAAAGCAGTCCAAATGTCTGTCAGCTAATCGAGGGACAAATTGCGGCATATTCGTAAAATTGGATGCCACCAGCAATAAAGAAGGAGCAAACTATTTCCATATACCAACATGGATTAACATCAAAAACATCATGCCAAGTAAGAAGCCACACACTAAGGAGTGTATATTTATGATTACGTTTATACAACATTTGAGAAAACCACAAAAAAATGAATCTGGGGTTGTCAGGGACTGGGGTGTGGACAGGGGACTGATGAAAAAAAGCATTAGAGAAACTTGTGGGGAGATGGAAATACTGTGTATTTTGATGGCAGTTGTAGCTATGCAATGGTGGTATTTGTCAAAGCTCATTAAACTTCACACTCTAGAAAAGTGCAGTTTATTGTACACAAATTACAGTTCACTAAATCTGATTTTTTAAAAAAGCGGGCGCCTGACTGGGTCAGTCAGTAGGGCTTGTGACTCTTGATCTCAAGGTTGTGAGTCTGAGCCCCATGCTCAGTGTAGAGTTTATGAAAGAAAGAAAGAAAGAAAGAAAGAAAGAAAGAAAGAAAGAA
Organism: Lutra lutra; assembly: GCF_902655055.1. NCBI lineage: Eukaryota > Metazoa > Chordata > Mammalia > Carnivora > Mustelidae > Lutra > Lutra lutra. The sequence continues at coordinate 14,180,400 of NC_062287.1, read as the reverse complement.
TCAGCTCACGCTACTAGCCCTGCCCTGCACCACTTACTTAAAAGTACACAATGGCTTTTCATTGTGTGCAGAATGAAATTCCGACAATATGCAAGGCCTTAGGACTGCTCTTGTTCTCAGTCATTCCACTTCCACCATGATGCTCTTGTTTGGGTTCCTCAAACTCACTGAGCTCTTCCCTCTACCTAGAACACTGACTCCAATTTGCCTGACTGGCTCTTTTTCTGGGACCTTCCCTGACTGCTCCATCCAAAGCAACCCCCTCATTCTGCCCTGATTCATTAGTTTTCTTTCCATTAGTGTGTATTGATTCTGTTTACTTACTTTTCCTTGTTTCCTGCCTGTCTTCCTTATTAGAATTTGAGCTCCACGAGGACAGGAATCACATCTGTTTTGTTCACTAGAATTTGATCAGATATTTTCACCAGATTCGTTCAGAATACCTGGCACCCAAGCCCGGGCCTGGCACATAGGAGGCCTTCAAAATCTTTTTTTTTTTTCCCCCCTTAAATATAAGTCTGTTTAATTGTTACTTCAAAAGCTTCATTTTAGGATCCAAAAATTAACTCTGGCATCAGTTCAACCCATTAGGAAGTTACTCCTTTGACTAGAAGATGTACAATATAATCCTTTAAAATGGTAGGAGATATAGCTTGAGAGAGAGAGGAGAGAGAAGAAACATAGTCAATTATTCTCTTACTCCATACCAGATTATTAGTCTAAAGCCAGTCAATGTAACTCTACCACCCTTGACTGGGATTGGGTCCAGGAGTAGAGACATGACCAAATTATGGCTAATTGGACAGAGAAAAGCTGCGGGTGATGTGAAAGCTGAGTGACTGGGCAGGCTTGGGACCTGGAAGTGTCTCACAGCTCTCCGCCATGGTTCTGAAATCTGAGCACATCGGAATCAGTTGAGGAGCTCGGAAAAATAGAGGATCTTAGATCCAACTGCCAGAGTTTCTGGTCCAGCAGGTCTGGGATAAATCTAGACAATCTGCATTTTTGATAACAAGTTCTGAGGTGATATTCAGCGTACTGCTGTTCTGAAGAATCAAGTTGGATGGCTTCAAAGCAAGCATTAGGAAGTCCATGCTGTTTCCCAGAATGCTGTTGGGTCCAGCTGAGTTGTCGGCCAGGAGTATCGGCTGAAGAAAAGTGTGGACTGTGAGGGTGTCATTGTTGACCTGAAGCCACCAGGAGCCTATGCTCACTGAGGACTTCCTTTGATGCAGGGTCTTAAATTTTATTTTTATTTCTTTTTTTTTCCTGAAAAAAAAAAAAAAGAATAAAACACAGAGAAACCTCATGAATCCAATACTTAATAAGCTCTTCCAGGGTGAACATCCTTACAACTACCATGCTGTTCAAGAAATAGACGTATGGACACATCTCGAACTCCTGGCTCCTAAGTTGAATCATTTAAAATTTTTTCATGCTATTGAGTTGGGCTTTTTTTGAACTAGTGAGTTTTCTGTTACTTGCACACAGATTTACCCTAACGGAGATATCCCAGGGATAATACCGATTGCTCTGAATATTTTGGGGGAAGGGATTGATTAGAAGCAAGTCCTTAGCAAAACAAATGACATGGATTTTCTTATAAAGTCTGGATTTTTATCAAACATGTATGTTGATGAGCCAAATTAAGTCCAGACACAAGTAAGCGATCTCATAGACAAGTCTAACAAAGAGAAGTATAGTTTGAAATACTTGGAAGGGAACCCCAGGGAAGGGACCACCACAGGAATCCTGGAAAAAGCAAGCTGCTTGTTTTTTTCCTTAAACTTTGTATGTTAATGCTGTAATCTTTTTTTATTTTTAATTTTTTATTAACATATAATGCATTGTTTGTTTCAGGGGTACAGGTGAGCTGCTTGTTTATATTAACTCCTGTTTTCTTGGAGTTGGTTATATGTTACCATTTTCACTCCATATGGTGGATTCAATAAAACTTAGCTCATCATTTTAATGGCACTTTTTAATGTACTTTTAATGGCATTTCCACAATGTCTTAAGTGAAAAATTTATGGATAGATTTTAAACAAAGGAATTGAGTAAACCCTACCGAACTACTCCAGGGTAGACAAAGCAGAAGTGGCCACCATACAATAAGTTGCTTTTCAAATACAACTTATTTCCACCTGGGTGTGATCTTCATCGCACATAAAGTGGTGAACTGTCCTTCAAGATCTCTTGTGGAAATTTTCATGAAAGGCTAAATGTGGAATTACCATATGCCCCAGCAATTCCACCCCTGGGCACATGCCCAACAGAACTGGAAGTAGATGTCCACACAAATGCTTGTATATAAATGGGCTCAGCAGCATTGCTTGTAAGAGCCAAGAAGTACCCAGTAACCCAATAACCAATAAGAACCCAAATGTCCATCACATGATACGTAGATCAACTAAGGTGGTATAATCATACCAGGGGATATTATTCCACAATAAAAAGAATAAAGTGTTTCCTAAACTATTTTATTTTTAAGTGATCTTTACGCCCAACACGGGGCTCGAACTCACAGCCCCAAGATCAAGAGTCCCATGCTCAGCCAACTGAGCCATCTAGGCACCCTGGGAATGAAGAAGAACTGATACAAGCCACAGCATGAAGGAATCTTGAAAATACTATGATGAGTGAAAGAAGCCAGTCGCAAAAGGTCACATATTTTATGTTTCCATTTATAGGAAATGTCCAGAATAGACAAATCAACTGAGACAGAAAGATTAGTGGTTGCCTATGGCTGAGAGAGGGAAGCTGGAGGAGAAATAGAGAGTATCACTAATGAGTAGGGCATTTCTTTTTGGGGTGAGAAAAATGTTCTAAAATTGATTGTAGTAATAATTGCAAAACTGAATATACCAAACGGTGTTTAATTGTACAATTGAAGTGTGTGAATTGAATTATATCTCAATAAAGTAGTTAAGTGTGTGTGTGTGTGTGTGTGTGTGTGTGAGAGAGAGAGAGAGAGATGAATGAATGAATTTGCTCCTTCTTACCATGTCCTGGCTCTTGGGGAAGACAAATCACGGAAGACATGCTCCATGCGCTGGTCTCTGGGCCCGTGGGTCTGGACTGAACTCTACTCTATTTTGGAAAGGCACAATTGATGCAGACAACTCATACATCTGTGTGTAGGCCCTGTCCCCCTTGGGGATCCCATTCCCCTGAGACCCCGGGGTGCCGTGGGAGACCTCCTGGGTATGGTGTCCTGGAGGGCCAGACAGGGTCCAGGCCCAGAAGGGGCTCCTGACAGTTTTCTGTGCAGCTCTCTGCAGCTAGAGCAAAGCATTTTCTTAGTCACCTGTCACCCCACCCGGGTAATTACCCCTCCTTAGCCCCTCTGCATGTGTCATCTGCCCATGTGGGTAATTAAACTGAACTTGGGGCTGATGACTGGGGCTGCATTGCATCACATCGGCCTTGGCCCCAGTGCAGACTGGGAGAACTAGATCTTCCAGATACCTGGGGTGAGTGGAAAGCCAGGGCACCCAGCACTGGGAGGAGGGGATTGGTGGCTGCACAGGAGGGCTCTCTGGCCTTCCTCACTCTTCACTCCAAAACTGGGACCAGAGCAGATGGGGCCATGGTGATTCTAGCCATGGCTGTGGCTAGCTGGCTGGTTAGTCTTGTGGTTGGCCTTGGTATACCAGGGCCTGTGGTTTGGTATTGAACCCAAGCAGCCTTGGGCAATCTTCAGACTCCAAGGGGTCTGAGGCCTAGGAGGGAAGGCTGGGTGCAGGGAGCAGGTCTTTCGAATCCTGGCTTCTGAAAGACTCTCCCACAAGGGGTCAGAGGGTAACCCCAGACTAAGAAATTTAAATGAATGATCCAGAAAAGAGGGTTCCTGAGGTTCTTTCTAGTTCTAACGTTCTGTAAATCTGATGGTGAACGTCCCCCGATCACTGAGACTACGTAATGGCTCTATGCAGGTCATCCCGGTTCTTCCCCCTATGGCTCCGTGAGGTGGGTCCTCTTCACAGCAATAATTTTTTGTGATGGGGGTATTGGTGGAAGCAATTTAGTTATTAAGTGATTCCTGACTGGCACATAGTAGAGATTCAATAAAGACTTGACTGACTAACTGATGGCTTGGATTTATGGTAGACATTGTGAGGGGGTTGCTAAAGAGTGATAGCCAGGGGCGCCTGGGTGGCTCAGTGGGTTAAAGCCTCTGCCTTCAGGTCATGATCTCAGGGTCCTGGGACCGAGCCCCGAATTGGGCTCTCTGCTCAGCGGGGAGCCTGCTTCCTCCTCTCTGTCTGCCTGCTTCTCTGCCTACTTGTGATCTCTGTCTGTCAAATAAATAAATAAAATCTTAAAAAAAAATAAAGAGTGAAAGCCATCAACCAGTGAGTACTTACTGAGTGCACATCATGGACAAAGTATTGTCCAGTCTTGGAAGGGAGACCAGCCTTCTTTGGATTTCTAGATGTTGGCAATTAGTTCAGATCAAAGTCATACTGTCCAAATTGAATGAAATACATTGGGAAATAATAGGAAATATATATCTTGGTCTCTTGTCTTCAGTGTCTGACATAGGGTTCCTGAAGCCCCTGTAAACAAGGTTGGTAGGAGAATCTTTTGTTCCCATATTTAGTCTCTGATCCTGACACAAAGCTCCCTAAGACACTTGGAATTTCCTGGGTGATAAGAGCATCTTTTGTTCTAATGAGGCAACTCTGGGTGGGCTCCTCAATGGGGGCTGTTTGCCAGAAAGGCCAAACTATTATTAGAACAGATCTGCTCCTCTCTAGGGAGGAGTGAGGGTCTGAAATTGGAGGTAGTAATTAATCATGCCTAAAATCCCAAAGTATGGTTTTAGGGGAACTTCCAGGTTGGTGAACACGTCCATGTGCTGGGAGGGTGAGGTGCCCCAACTCCACAGGGATGGAAGCTTCTGGGCTCAGGACCCCCGTCCTAGACCCTACCCTATGTATGTCTTCATCTGGCTGTTCATCTGTATCCTTTTTCATATCCTTTAATAAACTAGTAAACATAACTGTTTCCCTGAGTTCCATGAGCCATTCTAGCAAATAATTGAATCTGAGGGGAAGGAGGTCACAGGAACCTCCAATATGCAGCTACATTGGTCAGAAGCTGTGAGTAACCTAGAGTCCTACTACTTCTGATTGGCAGCTGAAGTCAGGGTCGGGGGGGTGGGGGTTTCTCGTGGGACCAAGCCTTTCAATTTATGGGATCTGCTGCTATCTCCAGGTAGCTAGTATCAGAATCGCGTTAAATTGTAGCACACCCAGCTGGTGTCCCGGAATTGCTTAGTGTGGCGGGCGGGGGCAGTGAGAATCCCACATATCTGGTGTCAGAAGTGTTATGAGTGTGGTGGTAAGGGAGAAATACAGAATGAACAGTTTTTCCCAACACAATTATCTTAATCCAGCTAGAGAGCAGTAAGTTTGCAATGCTTGATGATTTGGACTTTGTAAATATATTGAAAAGTTCCAAGATCCAAGACTATTGAAAAAACTAGGATGAAGAAGAAAGTTGTATGACACACACAATACTGTTTTATTGCGTTATCTCCTTTAATCCTATAACTCTGTGGGACAATAATGGGATATCATAACCCAAGTGATGGGTATTATTAGATTGAAGAAACAGATTCAGATAGTAAATTTGTAAGTAATCTCATCAGAATTCCAACCTAGGCTGTTATCCTTTTTTTCTTTTTTCTTTTTTTTTTTTAAGATTTTATTTATTTATTTGACAGAGAGATCACAGGTAGGCAGAGAGGCAGGCAGAGAGAGGGGGAAGCAGGCTCCCTGCTGAGCAGAGAGCCTGATGTGGGGCTCAATCCCAGGACCCTGAGATCATGACCTGAGCTGAAGGCAGAGGCTTTAACCCACTGAGCCACCCAGGTGCCCCTCTTTTTTTTTTTTTTTTTTAAGATTTACTTATTTATTTGAGAGAGAGAAAGTGAGAATGGGGCATGGGTTGGGGTAAGGGATAAGGGAGAGGGAGAGAGAATCCCAAGCAGACTCCACACCGAGTGTGGAGCCTGACAGGGGTCTCCATCTCACAACCCTGAGATCACAACCTAATCCTAAACCAAGAACTGGACACTTAACCAACTGCATCACCCCTGCACCCCATTCCACTCTGCATTCTTAACATGGTGCTATATTGCCTTATAGATAAGGAGCTAGCTTAGCACAGAAAACCAACCACAGAGAAAATTGCAAACTTGTCTATACAATGAATTGTCAAGTAACATTCTTCAAGAATCTCTGAGAAAACAGACCTTATTTAAAGCTTCGTGAATTTTCTGGAAGACTAAATGACCACTAAGATTTCTATGAGGTTGGCACTGAATGGGGAGACTGTCTAGAGGAGCGCAAAGTAGCATTAAAAGCAGTTTCAGAGGGTCAAATCGATTGGATTCATATCCCATTTCCAGCATTCATTAGCTATGTGGTTTTAGGCAAATTATCCTTTTTGAGACTCAATTGCTTCCTCATCTGTAAAATGGGAATAAAAATAGCTATTCATAAGGTTGGTGTGGCAACTAGCTAAGATGCTGCACATAAAGAGGGTTCAATATACATTAGCTATTCTTTTCTGGTAGCAAAGTCCTAAGCTGAGGAGGGCAAAGGTAGAGGGGAAGGTCCATGAGGACAGTACAATGTTGAGCTTCTCCTGCTCTATTTTAGTGGCCTGAGCAGTCCTTGGAGCATGATAGGTGCACAGGAAACAATTGCTTACAAATGTATAAAAACGAAGCAAGATTTTAGGGGCTGAGTGAGTGGACTTTGATTTGCTAAATGGAAGGGAACGCATCCCAGCAAAATGATCCATGCACTAACCTTGGGTGGTGGGCCTGTCTTCTGTTTTTACTTGAGAAAGGGATCTAGGAGTTTCTCCGGTTTTGGGTGCAGCCTTCTCGTGGGTGGCCCAAAAGGCAGTCACAGCCTAAAGGCTAGTGGAATCTGGATGTTTTCAGGGATGGTTCTGGAGATCTTCCAGAAACCACGTCCTGCCCTACCCCTGTTTCTATAATTAAGGGGGCATTAGCAGGAACTAGCAGGAACATCAGGACCCCTCCATGTGGGCAAATTAAGGCTGAAAAGAAAAACAATATAAACTCATAACACCTGGAAAGCTGAGGCTGAATTCTGATGTCTTACAAAAGGGCACCTAGGAGAGCTCTAAGGTGTGGCATGAAGACAGCAGTAGGGAGACCTGTTCGTATAGTTCAAAGCTTCTAGTAATAATGTCGGATATTCTTAGAATACTGCAGAGTTTCCCAGGGGCTGTTTCATGGTACCATTTGGTCTCTGAGGGGCAGGGAGAGCACATGTTATCTGTGCTGGATTGCAGTCAAGAGAATTCAAGTGAAATGATTAGCCAAGTTTCCCCTTCTGGCACGTGGCCAAGAAAGGGCTGGACCTGGGTCAACATGCATTGTCCTTAAGGAGGGCTATAGGTTGGCAATAGGGACAGGTTCAAGGTAAATATTCATACCTGCATGAATTGTATGTTGTTCATAGTTATTAAGGACCTCTCAGGCTGTTCGGGACGGACTATTAACATTGTGAAGTGGGGTCATGGAGGTCCTTTGGCTGCAGCCAGACTTAGTCAAGCCACCGCTGGGACTTGGAGCCTCTCTGGGCTTTCCTGAGACTGTTAACCTATTCCTCCTACCTTGGATATCCTAAGGACTAGATGAGATAAACAAAGAGAAAGCACTTTGCAAATGTGATTATTCAAAGTCCTAACATCTGTGTGCATAGGAAAAGCCCCATATTTCTTTAGATTAATCTGTTCTAAACTGAGAAGTCTTTTGAGAGCCAAAAAAGCAGAAAAGCTCCTGTTTTCTTTCCAAACTTTGAATCACCTATAGGAGGAATGGAATAATGGGGCCACCTGCTCACATACCTGAAGTCTCTCATGTTAACTAAGTTTGAAGTCTGGATAACTTCATATATTTTTTTAATGATTCACATTGAAAAGCAAAAAATTCAAAATGCGTAACATTCCCCTTTCACAGAGCAGACAATATAAACGTGTATCTCTCAGTGACAGTTGGCAAAACACGACTGATTAATCTGGAGACCTACGGGGGTTCACCTTCAGTGACTTTCCACTTTTCATCTGCTCTGATAAAAACACATCTGGAACAGCTGAAAAGATGAAGCTAGGAGAAGAATTGCATCAAAATATTAAAAAAAAATACTCTGGGTTGTAAAGAATGCGAAGGTTCTAACAAGAATGCACAAACTTAACACGTTCCACTTTATTATTAAACAGTGTATTGATACTCAAGAACATTTAAAAGTATAATGACCCATTATATGTTTCTATTACCGCTGAGGTCTTCCTGCTAAGAGCAGAGAAGTGGTGGCTGAAAGTGTGGATTTGAGCATTAGTTCTATCCTTTTTAAGTTGTTGACGCAGGGGAGCTTATTACTTTGAGTCTTTGCTTCTTTGTTGCAAAAAAGGGAGAGTAAAGCGAATAGTGTGCAACTGCGTTCTGAGGATAAAGTAAAATAATACATGTCTGTTTCAAGTGCTTTGCAAATGTGAGTTTTTATTGCCTGGTGTTTTTGTTATTTTTCACCATGAATATATATATGTAGCATAGACTCAGAATTTTCATTTATTGCCCATTGTAGCTATTTTTGCTTCCTGCCTGGTTTCTGATGGGTCTTCTGCTCCTGTCTCTCTGGACAACGTTTGGGGGTATTTTCTTCCTCTTCAAACTGTGACTCTGTTTCTGTCAGATCCGCGGTTTCTCCGCTCTTTGGCCAGGAGCTCCAAACCACCTGGTGACCTGTGTCGGCTTTCTTTTCTTGTGCCAAATCTCTCTACTTAGAGATCAGTAGGTTCTCTGGACTTGAAAGGGACCTTGCTTTCAAAAAGCTGAGCTCTGGGGGCCTGGGGAAGAAGTTGCTTAGAAGTCAGAGAGCTACAACAGAGGCTCAGCCCTGAGTCTTAGCCCCGGGCTTTCTCCGCCAAACTCCCAGCGAAGGACCCTTCTGTTTGGGCTTCAGATTCAAAGCACACATCTTAATCCTCTCCACACCTGCTCAGAACACTATTTGTTGTTCAACCAAACTTAGAAGTTATAATCCTATCATAACGGCTACTATTTATCAGTGGGTACTATGTACCAGGTCCTGTGCTGAATGTTTTATATAAACGATGTCTCTGCATGGACATAAATATTTTATTTGAGAGGAACACTTATCCCCATTTTATGGATGAGGAAGCTGGGGTACTAAATTATTAAGTAAATTGCCCAAAGACATATCCTAAGGTAGGTACTTGGAAGAGCTGTGATTCCATGACCATCTGATCTCCAGGTCCACTTCACAGACCACTCAACACTCACTTCTCTGAATGCTCCTTCCCTTCCAGTCTATCGGGCTCCCCACGACAGCCCCAGAATGCCAGGTTGTCTTACTGCCTGTCTTTCTAGAACCTTCTGGAATCTCACTATCTCCTCCAGAAAGCCTTTCTTAGATGGACCAGAGAGGAGTGAAGACATTCCTGTCTGAATGTGGGGGTCCCATGCTCACTGTAGTATGCTTCTGGCTCAGCCTCACTAATTCTGTACATGTTTGACTCCAGCTGTGTGCAGGTGGCCTCGTGGTTGCCTCTGCTGGACTTAAGCTCCATGTGGCTGTCCCCAGTGCTGGTCTGTCTGCAGTGGCTCCAGTTCTATGGGAATAGGAGCAGCCCAGTGGGTAATTCCAGTGAACGACTGGTTGGTTTTATCTGAAGGAGGAGCCCGTGTAAATAAGGCTGTGGGGACCCGGCTCTGAGCCCATACTTCAGGAGGGCCCCCATGTCTGTGAGGCTGGTCTTGGAGAAATCCATGGGGGTGAGGGGCTTGAAACCAGCTCACACCAGGAGCAAGTGAAGAAGGGGCTGCGTTCAGGTGGAAGAGAGCAGACTCTCGGGCTCCCCAAAGTTGCCCTCGAGTGAGAGAGGGCAGTCACGAGGAAGTGGGATTTGACGTTTGCGGACGTCCCCAAGGAGGGGAACTGGGAACTACAGAGAAACGGGTGTGGTCGAATCACGAGGAAGCCCAGCTGTGTCAAATTCTTCTTGGGAAACAGGTGGCACCTAAAGAGTCAGAACCATCCCCAGATGGTGGTATTTCCCACTCCTGGGAGCCATCTGGGTACAGCTGGGCAGCTACCAGGTCAGGGTGTCCCAGAGGGACCACCTGGGAGGACTTGGCCACCTAGGAGACCCTGGAGGGCAGGGCTAGCCTCCCATTGTCCAGTGCCCACTGCCCACTGTTCAACGGTGAGGAACAGGGGCCCAGCGTGTGCTGAGGGTGCCGTGGGTCCGCCAGAGGCTTCTAACCTAGTTTATCCCATCTAGTCATAGATTTTTGGTGATGCCATGAGCACAATGACAATTACAGGGAGAAGGGCAGGGCTTTGTTCCTCTCTGTCCCCTGCTGGTCCCCAACAAGACACAAAGGGGCAGTAAAGCCCATGACTAAGAGAAACACTGGCTCCTGTGGCTCCGGTTCTAGGCTCTGGGAGGTGCAGACCCGATGTGGACTCATCAGGGGGTCCTTTCGCCAACTTCAGGCTTCCCGCCCATGTTTATTTTCTAGCTTCCCCTCCTGGCTATGCCTGTCCTTCCTCCCTCTCCTGTCCCCATCACCCAGATGAGAGGCCCAGTATCTGCCTGAAATAGGAGCCACAGAGTTGCCTCACCAGCAGAGGCCCCTGTAAGCCTTCCTTAGCATTGGCTGAGAGGCCCCTGGGGACCAGGGACTTGGTTTAGTCTTATGGGCTGTTTCTCTTGGCTTGAAAAACAATACCTCCACCCTACCTGGCCTCCCTTTACAATCTCCAGGAGCACATGACAGATGCCTGATGTGGTCCTAGGGCAGTGGCTCAGCTGCTCTGTGCTCAGAGAGAGGCTTGATGCCCAGGAGGCGGGGAGGACAGGCTCTGGCTCCTGAGCTTTCCCCTGCTGACTCTCCCCTTGAGGGTGGGCTCAGTGTCTCCTCTCTGCCCTGCCTGGCCTCTGAGTGGGTGGTCTGTGTCTGGCCCCCTCAGGCCAGGAGGGAAACCCCTCTGGGGTGTTCTGAGTGATGGAGAAGCTCGGAAGTGGGGTGCAAATGGGGGGAAGGGATTTCAGGGGCTCCACGGAGTGAGCTCAGGAGATGATCTGGGAGCGAAGCCGATGAAGGAGGATTCAGGAAAGAGAAGCTTCGATGACAAGGTGGTGGGAATGGAACAGGCTAGAACCCTGTTTCCATCTGGAGCCCCAGGAAGGAGTTGGTGGTGGCAGCTGGAGCAGTCATGACAGCAGAGAGCTGGGACTTTAGGCTCAAAATAGGAGTGAGGTTTCTGTCGCTCCTGGCTTTCTTCCTCTGGCTGCCTTGAGGCCCATGCTCGTTTGCGTGGCAGATGTATTTTTTATGAAGAACTCCACTTTGGAGGGAAAAAGCAGGAGGGGGGCAGTGACCAGGTATGAATGGGCCAGGTGGTCCACCCAAGGTCCCCACTGGGGGTCAGGAAAAGTTAGGGTAAATGGACACTTGGGTCTAGGGTGCTGCTGCTAGCCTCCAGGTGGGGGTAGTCGTGGGCCAGGGAAATAGAGGGAGGGGGCAGGGAATGAGGCCCGAGGTAAGGAAGCAGGGATGGCATAGATAGGTTTCTCCTTCCTTCCGGGGAGGCAAGCGAGGGCAGAGGCAGGCCTCCAAGGCCAGCTGTGCTGCAGGAAGGGTCCAGGTCTTGCCTCTGGAAATAAAACTATCAGCAAAGAATTCAATTCCTCAGTGTTTCACTTCTGCCCCAGCCTGAACACATATGCGGTGAGTTCTTCCAACACAGGTTCCCTGCCTTTCTTGCCCAGTAGCTGCTGTGGGGCCTGGGGCTGAGCAGCCAAGGCCAGCTGCACTGAGCTGAGGATGGCGGGGATTCCATGTGGGTTGGTGGCTTGGTCAGCGAGGATGCTGGGATAGCCCAACTTGTGTCTCTGATGAAACAGCAAGAAAGAAAACTGACATTTCTTCAGGGCCTACCTGGGGCTGGACACATTCTCTGGTCTGGCATGTCATTGTCTCCTTCCAGATGTTCAGTCTGAAGACATCCAAGTTCATGGAGCTGGTCTTGACCTCCGAGTCGGGGTTTTCATCTGCTCCCATTGCCCCAGAACCCCAAGTCTGAACTCTTCCCAGAAGTTGGTGGGACCTTTGGGGGAGAAAGATGGAGAGTGATCCTGGGAGGTCAGTGGTCTCTCTGGGGATGGAGTGATGAATGCCAAGGTTCAGCCATGGTTTCATAGCTCTCTCTGGTGGCCAAAGTGGGGCTGGGTGCTCCCCTGGAGAGAGGAGGCATCACCTCAGGACTAGATGATCATGTGGGAGTGGTCCCTCTGCCATGGCATGCTGGTCAAGGCAGCAGGAAGGGGACGTGGCCTGCGGCTAAGTCCTGCTCTCTCGGAGAACCAGGAATGTGACCTCAAAAGTAACTCAGGATTGGAGAACCCCGGGGTCCCTATCTGGGCCCTCCAAAAGTTCTCTCCTCCCTCCTTCTGCCTTGGGATTAGTTTTCCCTCAAGATAACTGAAGCTGGAGTTGGCAGCTTCCATTCTGAGCTAGAAGTTTCTGTTTTCTCCCATGTAAGTGGGGAGAATAGCGGTCACTTCCTTGAAGTCTTTGCTCAAGGGTCATGCCAGTGAAGGGCTCCCTGACCTCCCTGTTTCAGACTGGAAGTTTGCCCCCCGTCTTCTTGCTCCCCTTGCCTGCTTTTTTTCTCTGTAGCACTTCTTACTTTCTCATATACTGTTCTATTATCTATCTATTGATCGATCTATCGATCTGTCATCATTTATCTGTTTATTTTTGTCTGCCCAACTCTACCCCAGTGCTAGTGCCTCTGGACAGGGGTATTTGCCTGCTTTGTGCCCTGTGTCTCCTGCACCTAGAGCAGTGCCAGGCCCATCAGAAGCACCGGGAGATTTGTTGGGTCAAGGAGTGAAGGACAGATGGATAGCATTGTCATGAAGGTGGTAGGCGTTGCTTTATGTTGAGCATTTGGCAGGAAATCCAGCCCGTTATCGCTGTTGTCGCTGCTGTTTGCTCCCTGTGATTTGTGTCGGTTCGGTAAAATGAGAGGACTGGGGGCGCCTGGGTGGCTCAGTGGGTTAAAGCCTCTGCCTTCGGCTCAGGTCATGATCTCAGGGTCCTGGGATCGAGTTCCGCATCGGGCTCTCTGCTCAGCAGGGAGCCCGCTTCCTCCTCTCTCTCTGCCTGCCTCTCTGCCTGCTTGTGATCTCTGTCAAATAAATAAATAAAATCTTAAAAAAAAAAAAATGAAAGGACTGAAGCACTAGACGGTCTCCGGGCTTCCTCCAACCTGTAAAAAGTCTGCCGTTCTATGGCCACCGTGCCCCCAAACGCTCAGTCACACAAGTTCTTCCCAAAGCTCACCTGAAACGCCTCAGCAGCAGCTCTGCTGGGTTCGGGGGTGCTGAGCACCCCTAAGGGGTGGCCCTTCCTGTTTCTTTCGACTCTGAGGATCAGAACGGGGCCTAGCTGGGGGACCATGAGTCAGCTCACAGTTTCTTAGAACGGTTTCCATTCAGATACTTGTATGTTTTATTTTAATTGGCTTTTGATGTGTTGTTTCATAATGTTTTATTGTTTTCCGTAGAGGAAATTCATTATGGGTATAATTAGAGGTTGTTTGATTTTAATTTCTTTGGTAAGAGTTTTCATAGAATAGAGTTCAGAAAATGAAAATTTTGCCATGTGCCTTGATTTGGGGATTTGGACACGTGGTCCTTGGAGATGAAGGTTGACACTGTCCTGCCCTGGGTGGGGCTCTGGTCCCTGGCCTTGGATATTCCGTTTGGGAACAGGGTCCTGCCTCAGAGGGCCCTGGGAACATCTGTTTTAGGTGCTCAGGTTGACCGGTCTAAGACTGTCCACACAGGGCCTCCATTTTTCCTCTCAGAATGCCCCTCCGAAAGCAGCATTCCGGAACCCCTGCTTTCCTCATAGCTGACTCTGTGGGGGCAGTTTCAGGAGTAAAGGTAGCTTCACGCTCCCGGTATTTGGTATTTGGTATTCGCTGAGTAACTGGGATGGCCTCGGAGCAGGGGAGAGGGACAGGTCTGGCTAGTTCTGAGGTGTTGTTTATACTTGAGATTACCTCACACGGCCCAACCCGCTTCCCCGCCCCATCTGGTGGGGGCTGGCCCTCAGCCTTCCAGCCCCTTTTTCCCCACATGCCGGGGAAGACAGGGGCCAACATGGCTCTTCCCGTGGACATCAGCTGAGCCTGGAAGCTTCACCCCTCAGGAGACCATGGAAAGGGACGGCAGCCGGGTGAGTGGCCATGGGCCTTGGGCCAGAACTTCCCAGGGCTGGGGAAGGAGGGATAGGGCTGGGAGATGGGTGGGGCGCTGCCACCTCGGTGCCTAAGGTTTTGGGGGAAACCGAATGTGCCTTTTCACACTGAAGCTCCTTGAAGGGATTGAGATTGCTTGCCTCCTTTTTTCCTGGTTTCTAGGAGGGGCCCCTGGGAGGAGCTGTTGGGATTCGGGGTCTGGTCAGGAAGTACCACAGGGCTGTGCCTGAATTTTGGGCTCTTGGTCTGTCGCCTGTTAGATCATCCCTTTTGCTGGCTTGAGAAATCACCAGAACTTCCCATTTTAACTGGCCTTCAAGGTACTCTTGGCTAACCCCCTCCCTAGACTCATAGACCATCTTAGAAAATTTGACTTTCTATGTGTATTTAAGATCTTCAAGGGGATTTTTCAATCTTCTTTGGTCACTTCCTTTAGGCTTTATAATATTCGTGCTTGGAAAGTGCTTCCTTATGTCTAACCATAGTTCCTTCTGCCACAACTCAGGTTCCTTTCCTCTTCTGTTCTTGAAGGTGGCAGAGAGCAGCTAGAGTGCCCTGCGTGGAAAAGCCAATTATACACGTGAAGGCTTCCAGAGATTTTGTTTAACTATGCCTCAGCTTTCCTTTCTGGAGGGACATTTTTCTTGTACTCTAACTTATCCTTACATCTTGCTTTTTACTTCTCTCTGCCTTCTTTCATTCTTTACTAAAGTAGTAGAATCAGAAATTCTGGGAAGGATGGGGCAGCTCTGGGTTTGAGAAGGATCGGCTCAGCCTATGTTCTGGCTTATAGGAGGCTTGTGGTCCATTCTGAACCCCAGATACGTTTCTGCCAATTTTACCATCATTTTCCCGGCCATTCTTCCAGCCCCTTCTTGACTTTTCTTTCCCAGACTTACCCCTTGACCTCTGCACTGTCCTCCTTGGTTCCTGTCTCCACCTCCCCAGGGTCATTTGGTCCTAGGCCTCTGGGCTCATT
This sequence comes from Lutra lutra, assembly GCF_902655055.1. Classification (NCBI taxonomy): domain Eukaryota; kingdom Metazoa; phylum Chordata; class Mammalia; order Carnivora; family Mustelidae; genus Lutra; species Lutra lutra. Next base: position 14,165,073 of record NC_062287.1, on the reverse strand, counting down.
GGAGACTCTGGTGAGCAGTAAGGGCAGTGCATAGGGCAGAACAGAGTTTTGTCTGAGGTGTGGGGAAGGTGAACCCACAATCACAGCCATCAGGCATGTTTGTTGGTGGCTTTCTGGGAGCCTAAACTTGATGATCTCTAAATACAAAGGATGAGAAGGGCTGATTTTTCTGAAGGATGGTAGGGTCAGACCTGGGCAGGGTGCTGTAGGTGCCATATGCCTGGATGCTTGTCTTTCCAAAGTTCGGGACCAACATGGAAGGTCACAGGAGGGTCAGAGAGTAGAGAGCAGACTTTTCATTCCTGATGGAAGAAGTGTTAAATGGTGTGTTAGGTGCCATGTTCCTTTGTTTGGGAGGCTGTGTCCTAACTTACTTTGGAGTGAAAGATCTGAACCACCACTTTATTTTTTTTTTCAAGATTTTATTTATTTATTTGACAGAGATCACAAGTAGGCAAAAAGGCAGGCAGAGAAAGAGGGGGAAGCAGGCTTCCTTCTGAGCAAAGAGCCCGACGTGGGGCTCGATCCCAGGACCCCGGGATCATGACCTGAGCTGAAGGTAGAAGCTTTAACCCACTGAGCCACCCAGGCGCCCCTAAAGCAGCACTTTAAACCACATTATTTAAGGTTCTTAAATTCACTCCCTTGTTGAAGGTAGGCCTTCCAAGATAGTGAGCCTAGGGTGGGGGCAGGGAGAGCTGCCTGGGGCTCTTAATCTTATTAGCTGCAGATTTCTTCAGGTCCTTTAGACTGAAGACGAGCAGACTAGGAGAAACTGGTAGTCTGTGGCTGTGCCTTCTCTCGGAGGGTTTCATGGCAGAGAGATGTGCACTGCGGTTTTGGTCCTTCAGTTCCTTAAAGCAGCGAGCAAGATGGTAGCCAAGGGACATAAGCCTGTTGAAGCTGGTTGGGTGTTCAGGTGGGACCTTGGACAGGAGATGCAGAAAGCGCTCAGCTTCTCGGTCTTCAAAAGAGAAGCTGCATGATGTGGACAGAACACTGACCGATTCCAGGTCAGCCGTGACTTTGGGCAAATCAACCTCTTTGTACCTCAGTTTCTTCATCTGTAAAATGGAATAAAGATAGTGTCTCCTTCAAGGAGTCTTAGAATAGTGATTTTCACATATAAGACCCTTCTTACTTTATTTTTATTTTTTAAATTTTATTTGTTTGTTTATTTAATTATTTATTTATTGTTTTTTATTAACATATAATGTATTATTTGCCCCAGGGATACAGGTCTGTGAACCATCAGGCTTACACAATTCACAGTGCTCACCATAGCACATACCCTCCCCACTGTCCATCACCCAGCCACCCTATCCCTTCCCCTCGACCCCCCAGCAACCCTCAGTTTGTGTCCCGAGATTAAGAGTCTCTTATGGTTTGTCTCCCTCCCCAGTCCCATCTTGTTTCATTTTTTCCTCCCTATCCCCCCATACCCACCCCTCTCAAATTCCTCATATCAGAGAGATCATATGATAATTAAGACCCTTTCAAAATAGCATCCAGCAGAGAGAGAGATACAGAGTTTTCAGATTTTCCTCCTCCTCCCCCATCATCATCACCTGGGGTCTAAGCCTGACTCCTCTACAATGTGGGCATGCCTCCATGCCTGAGTTTTTCCACCTACCAAAGATGGGGGTTGGACAAACTGCTTTCTCCTGCCGACAGTCCGTGGACTTGTATGGAATGGGATTACAGGTGCATTCCACTATGTAAGTGCATTTGCTCTTGAGCAATAGTGTGAGTTCTGTGTTTTTTTCCCAAAGGTATCACATTCTTAATGCTTACAGAAGTGCCATGTTTATTTAAGAGAGACTCAATGGACCCACTGCTAAAGCCACAATCCATTGTTGACTGGGTCTTCTTATAATAGAGCAGATTCTCAATCAGTCCAAGACCACAGGTGTTGTGGACTTGAGAGGAGCAGGTGGTCCCAGGGCTGGGTGGGTGAGCGCCCACCCTTGATGGGGGTGGGTAGGTTCCCACGAGGGCGGATCAACCGACTCAGGTCACTGTGCTGTCAGCCCCACAGCGCAGGCTCTCTCAGGACCCTTGGCACCTGCCCTTCGGCCCTACAGACGTGCTGCCCTCACCTGAGACTTCTCTGTTCCCTGTTGTCATTGGTGCTGGGCAACCTTCCACCTGGCCCATCCTGCCCTGCCTCCCCCGAATTGTCCCTGTGACTTGGCAAATGTGAACAAGAATGTGTGGGAGTGTGTGTACGGGGCTCCAGGCTGGGGTGCTGGGCGGGAAGGCCGGCTGATGTAACAGTAGCCACTTAGCTTAAGTGTCTTGTTTTGGCAGAACAGCTTCCTCTTGGTCCAGCAACAGCAGGGTGGACTGTGCCCAGCCAGGCGGCCAGCGTGCTGGGGGGAGGTGTGAGGGAAGCCGGCCCGGGGGCCCGGGGCTTTGGCAGGACCCTGGCAGGACCACGGGGAGGGTGGCTCCTCTGACAGGACTGTCCAGGGCACTTCCATGAGGTACCAGCCCTATACTGTGTCACCACTCCAGCGAGGGCCTAGAAGACACGTGGGGGGAAATGGAGGCAACAAGACCCTGGGTGATCAAAGATTGTTTGCTTGGCAGCGGTAGATCCTTGATGTTCTTTAAACTCTTTGATGAATGAACAGATGAATGAATGAATACGCGAATGAATGGACAAGGAGGTGTTTTGACACTGGGCTTCTGGGGATTCCCCGAGGCTTTTTCACAAGGCATCGTAAACCAGAAGGAACATCAGAGCTCGCCCAGGCCAGTAATTCCCAAGTTCTTTGTAGCAGCAGCAGCCTCTTTTGTTCAAACGAAACCGTGTGTGGAGCGCATTGTACACAACTGCCAAGTGGGTCTTCTCTGTTTGAAGTGGGGTGAAGGACTCCGGACCCTTTCCCTGCTCCAGTGGTCCTGGTCCCAGAGGCATTTCCACGGAACCTCTCATGCTCCGGGAACCCTGCTTGAAAACAGCCGATTGTCTGCTCCCTTCCTTTTACAGATCAGGGAGTCAAGGCCCAGAGAGGGATGCAAATGTCCTTAAGGTCATGCACGGTGAGGAGCAGAAGCCAGACTCCCCCATGCATCCCAAGCCTGCAAGAGAGGCCTCTGGGGCCCAGTTTGATTCCAGGGGTTCCCCAGTTTGGAAGGAGGGTGGAAGGAAGTGCTAGGCAGTCTGCCTGCGCTCTGAGGGGAGCCTACATTTATGGAATTTCTCTGGGTTCAGGAAGGAGGGAGTAGGAGGGAGCCCGGCGTACCTGGAGGTACAGGGAAGCCTGGGTTGAGCAATAAGGACAGGAAAGAAGCATGATCCACTCCATCCCAGTTCCGACCAGTTCAGTCCAGGCCGGTCCATAGTTGAATGGGTTCAGGCCTCCCCTGCTATGGCCCAGGAACTCCCCCAGCATCCCAGTAACACAATAGCCATTTAGATTCTGCCAAAGGGAGCTCCTGATTTTTCTTGGTACCCTCTAGTGCTTCCAGTGGGGATTGGGGGCATCTCTTCCTGCCTAGTCCAGAATGCCGGGGGGTCAGGCTGGGGTCCTGCCTATGTCCCCCACTCCAAACATCCTTGATACTCAGGGTCTCTGGGTGAGAGAAGCTGCCACAGGGGCCCCAGTCTGGTCAGCAGTCCTTCCCCATGGGAGCCTGGTAAGGGGCGCTGGGAGAGCACAGTGATGGACAGGAGCCCAAAGACAGGAGCCAGAAGATGACGTTGCCCCCAACTAGCTGTGTGCCCCTGTGTGCCCCAACTAGCTCTGCTCCCAACTGGCTGTGTGCCCTTAGTCCAGTCGCATTGCCTTTCTGGGCCTTCATCACCTTATCAGTAGGATAAAGGAAGCAGAACTCTATAGAGGGTTTTCGAGCTCCTTCTAGCTCTGACGGCTTGTGATCTGCCCGGGGAGCAGGCTGCATGAAGGGAAGGCCCAGGGCAGAGAAGGGAGGCCCTGCCAGCTTTGGCTGGACTTGAACGGGCCCTGGTGGACCTGCCCTTGATTCCCGAAGTTGTGTTACGGCTGCTGCTACCCACCGGACATTCCCGCAGGAGCCTTTAGCCAGGTTCTTCTCCCTGCCTGCCACGGGCTCTGAGTGGCCCATGAGGCTTGTATCCCGGAATTCAGACCACTTCCTATTGTTGGAGAACAGCCTCTAAGCAAAGACCAGAGCTCAATCCTGGGCAGCAGCCACGAAACCGAGCAATCTCGGAGGTGGCCACCGCGTGGCTCAGCACGGCAGAGGATCCCTGAACCCTCTCCTCTTGGCACAGCTGGCTGGGCTGTAGGAGGAGCAGAGAGGCCAAGGGCAGGACCACTAGGCTCCTTGCTCACTCAGTGCCACCCCCACCAGGTAAGGGCCCACGGGACGGACTCTACCACAGGAAACCATAGACATGTCCCATTCATCCTGGCAGCCCTGGGAGAGAGGACCATGACCTCAGTACAAGGGCCCTTGGGTTTTAGTCTTTATTCTGCGATGTAAGATGTACCAAAGTGACTCTGAAGAAAGCACGCAAATGTTTTAGGCCTCTACTTCCTTGACTGTAAAATGGGAATAATAATTCGATCGACTCCTGTTCAGGAAAGTGCTTGGAGAGCGCCCCAGAGCCAGGGACTGCTCTGCCCAGCTCTCTGTCTGGCCCATTGCTCACTGCCTCCCTGCAGATCCCTGTGTGGCCTGCCTTCCAGCCAGGCCACCTGCTGTCCCAGAGCACCTCGGGGGACCTGTTGCGTGTAGGGGCCCCTGCGGAATGCAAAGCACAGGCAGGTGGGGGTCATGACTGCCTGGTGTATAGGCTGGTCTGCGATGCCGTGAGGGCTATGAATGTATTACCCCATGGGGAACCCCGGAGCCCACCGTAGAGGCTGGCGCAGAGGAGAGGCAGGGCCAGGAAAGAATGATTGGCAGTGCTTGGCCAGGGAAATGGTCCAGAATCACCCACCCGCCTGGCTTTGTCCTGTCCACTGTCCCCAGATGGGCTGAGGGGCCTTTCACCAGCAGGCGGGTCATGGGTATCCTGGACTTGGTCATCTGAGTTCCATTGTCAGGTCTTCTGTTCACTGGCAAAGGCCAGGAGTTGGGCTGGTTCTGGTTTGGGCTCAGCCCCTTGCATCTTGGGGTTCTGGGCAAGAAGTCTCCTCCTACCCTCTTCCCTACCTACTCAAGGCATCTGCTCTGAGGGTGTGACCAGGCCTCCACGAGGGAGGCTGGAATCGTAGCAGTTGCTCTCCAAGGATTGAGGAAGGGAAATGAGCTACTGCTCTAGTAGGTTAGACATCAGGAAGAACTTCCAGCAGGTGGGGGTGGCAGGCCATGAATGGGGAAGGGGTGGCTGTGGAATCTTTTCTAGTGCTCCCTGAAAAGGGGGGCTCTTCCCAGCATCCAGGGATGGTCTGGATTGAGGTTCAGAGTCAAGGGGCTGAGGCAGATGGCCTCACTGTAGAGGCTGCTTTCCTCTGGTCTTGGGGCTGCCCGTCCATCCTGCTGGGGTTCATGGTTCCCCTAGCCTTGCGGTCAGGCCTCTTCTCTTGCCCTGGCCTTGGGGCCCAAATCTTGTCTGTAACACAAGAGTGCTTGCTCTATGGAGACCAGGCCCTGCACAGCCTCCAGCTCTTTCTTGGATATGGCCCTGTCTACCCCAATGCCTTGCCTCCCCTGTGCATCCACAGCCCCCTCCCCAGCCCTGGGAAGACTTGACACGGGTTGAGTCTTGGAGGTAGCACCTTTAGAGTCTGTCTGGGGACTTACCCCTTTCATACCCAACATGAGTCCCACTTTACATTGCCCCATCTCCCTCTAGACTCAGAAGAGGGACCCAGGGGCTTCTTCTGCCTGGACCCCAGCTGACCTCCCCAGACACCCTCCTCCCTGCTTCCTATAGGCCAAGGCCATGGGTGGGCACATTGGGAACTATGTACAGGTGGAACCAGCATTAGGGAGAGGGCTGAGCAAGGTCTGGAGGCCTCCCCTCTGTCTTTCTGGCTGCCCTGAGCTTCCCACCTTGCCTGCCCCTCACCAGCTACCCCTCTGTTCTAACTCCCTCCCACTGTTCCTACCTTCCCCTAGCCTTTCCACCATCTCCCTTGGGGCCTCTGCCTGCTGTGGACCCCTTTGTTCCTGCCACAGTGAAGCAGTACCAGGACCAGGGCCATGGAGCCCTGCTCTGGTGGGGACAGCCTGAGCTCTTGAATGTGAATCAGAAGGTTGTGTTAAGTCCCTACAAGCCTGCCAATCAGTTCAGGGGCTCTGGGCATGCTGTTTAGTCCTCTGCACCCTGGTTTCCTCAAGGAGAGGTTGGGGGTCATAGTTCCTTCCATCCTTGATAGCGCGGCCCTGGGAGAACCACAGGAAATAATGGGTATGGAAGCTCTTTGCATGCTGTCAGCCTCAAGGAAGTGAAGAAGGTTACTGGGGACTCTCGTGATACTGTGGGTCCAGACTCTACTTGCTCCTAGGAGGCCTGATCAGGATACAAGCCCTGTCACTCAGCCCCAAGAGGTGAGTTTGGCATGTTCTTAACCTCCCAGGGCCTCAGTTTCAAAATCTATAAAATGGGACTGATAGTACCAGCCATAGAGGCCTGTGATGAGTTTGAAACGGGATCAAGCTAAGTGCCTAATGGGCTACCACCTTTCACACACATTCATAGATATGTGTGTGTGTGTGTGTGTGTGTGTGTGTGTGTGTGTGTGTGTGTGTGTGACACACATTCATAGACCAGGCTCTTCTGTGTTTATTCTGCAGTTATGGGGAAAGGAGGCAAGGTCAGTCCCATCTTACATGAATGGAGACAGACTAAAGTATTCCCTTACTTGCCCAGGGCAGTGCATTCAGAAATGGATGCAGTCATATTTGAACACAGTTTTTTCTACTTCAACACCCACTGTCACAGCTCATGGTCACCAAGCCCTTCCTGTACATATAGCATCTTTTACTACGCTGCTAGGAAGCAGGGCGATTGGTTCACCTTACAGATAAGGAAATGGAGGCATAAAGAGGTGGAGTCTCTGGCCCAGAGTCTCCTGCTGAAGAGTGTGTGAGCCTGGCATGCTGCCTCTCCTGTTCCCAGACTCCACCAGGTCCTGGCAGGCCCCAGGACCCACCTGTGATGCCCATGAGAAAGTTCCATAAGACCGAGATCACTGTAGAACCATTGTCCCCACCGCCAGGCTCCCCAGGGTGCTCCCAACCCGCCAGGCCCCAGGTCCCAGTTCTCAGGCCGTGTCACAAATGCAGAATGAGCACTGGAGTACAGGGGCCTGGAGAAGACTGTGGCAGGGCTTCTTGCTGCCGACCTCAGAGGGCAGGGGACTCAGACACACGCAGGCTTGGGGCAGCATCCCGAGTGTGGGATTCTGGGCAATCTGAGACCTGAGACTTGGTTTCCTCATCTGTAAAACAGGCTTCTAAAAACACCAAACTCGGGTGCCTGGGTGGCTCAGTTGGTGAAGTGACTGCCTTCGGCTCAGGTCATGATTCTGGAGTCCCGGATCGAGTCTGGCACTGGGCTTCCTGCTCAGTGGGGAGTCTGCTTCTCCCTCTGACCCTCCCCACCTTCATTCTCTCTCTCAAATAAATAAATAAATAGAATCTTTAAGTAAATAAATAAATACACCAAACTCTCAGGTTTGGAGTGAGGACCTCATGAAACCACAGACGTGAAGTTTATTGTAAATTCTCAAGTGCCGTACCTTGTGAACTGGTATGTGAATTATTATTTGAAGGTATCCTGTAGTGGGAGTGTGCCCCCCAGGGTGGGGAAGGGTTATGGTGTGAGCACAGCAGGGAGGGAAGGCTGGCAGGCCATTTGAGGTGCCCAGTGCCAGGGTCCCGGGCAGGGGACAAGCCTTGGGCCATCATTGGCTGGAAGCACAGAGTCTACACAGCCTGGGTTTTTCGCTCTCATTGAAGGACCTTAGTCTGGCCTTTGTCCAGCACCCACTTTTCTCCCTAAGATGAGCTCCCACCACCTTTCAACCCTCTGGTCATGCCCCAGGGCTGTTAAATTTCCGGCAGGGGGGTGTTGTGTGGGCCAATGCAAAGATGGAGGGAGGCGATCATTTCCTGCCCAGATGCTTTGTGCCACACATAGGCAAAGCATTTCCCATTTTATCTCATCAAATCCTCAGGGTTATTAGTCCCATTCTATAGATTAAGAAAAAGAAAAAAGGTTAAGTGTCTTGCCGAAGGTCACACTGCTCGGTACAGGATGCAGACCCAGGTCTGCCTGACTCCGAAGCCAATGCTAGCAGCTGATGGGTGCTATATTTCCACACATCCTCACCACCTCTCCCTGCCCCCAGCCCCAGTCCTGGTCCCCTTGGAGCAACTAGGGGCTCGCCTGTCTTCACTTTAGGGGAATCTAGTCTCTAGAGGTTGGGGGTGAGAGGGGGAATCTGAGCTCTGGTTCAGCTGGGTCAGCAGCAGTGACAGCTGCCTTTCAGGTCCCTAATCACACACATGTGTGTCCCTGCTCAGCTGGCTGGGACACCTGGACCCACGTGTATTTACTCACATCCATCAAGAAACCTAGCAACTCCCTGGGATCATGGCTCCTGGTCCCAGCCGGGGGTAAGCCGAGCATGGTTAGGGACTCGAGATTCCTTCTTGAATTCATCTTGTAGCCTCCAGAACAGCGAGGAAGTGACCAAATCCATTACCTCTGACTCTTAGAAAAGGGAGTTTAAAACAATTAAAACAAAACCAAACAAGAAACCCTTGCCTGGTAGGGATGATAGTGTTGACTTGGGCTGATGTTCAAATGAGGAGGACTTTTTCTTACCTGCTTTGCTTACTAATAATGTCCAGTGTTAGCACAGGGGCAGGGGAGGGATGGAAACCAATGCCAGGGGTCCAGAGCCTGTGTCCTCCACAAAGCCCTGCCGACCATGCCCCCAGCATGGGGTCCCCAGCACAGGTGAGCCGCCCTCACCATCCCTGCTGCTCCCGTTCCCAGACTGCCCTCCTCAGGGGCCAGACAGCGCTCAGCGGAAATGATGACGAGGGTCAGATGTGGCCCTGGGGCCAGCGCATTCCCAGATCCCCCCTGCTGCCTCTGGGACTTCTGGAGGGGCCTGAAGAGGTGGAGATGGTATAAGGGGCCAGAAGGCAGTGACAGGGCCTGGGAAGCCCCACCAGACTTCCTGCCCGCCCTGACTGCCCACTGGCTCTCTCTTAGGTGTAAAGCACCCCAAAAGCTCCACTTGCCAGGAAGGAACTTATCAGCATTCACAGATTGCCTAGTAAGGCCAGCTGCTGCGTTATCAACTGCGTCCCTCCTCAGAGAGGCAGCAAAGCCTCGTGGTTGAGCTGCTCCCTGAGCCCGGCTTTCTGGACTCACACTCTGGCCCTGCCCCTTTCCAGCTCTGCTTCCGTCTCCCGTGTGCAAAATGGGAGTGATTCTGTCCTGAGGACTAAGTGGGTGAATACATATAAAGCTCTCGGAGCATGTGAAGTCCTCTCTAAGCACCCACGGGAGTGCTGAATCGATGTGAGCGGACCACTCCTCCCTCAGCCGAGTTGGGTTAAGGATCTTGCCCAAGAGTGGTGCGCTCCTACCCCACCCGTACCTTCTTCTGATTTTGCCTCTCCAGTTGCCCCGGTGCACTGGTGAGCAAATGCACGTGCGTGTGTGCAGGTGCACAAGTGAGCGAGACAAGTCTGGTGTTACTGAGAATGGTGGGCTGCAAGGCAGGTCAGGGCTCTTCTTAAGCAGAGCTAGTCACCCTTGAACGACAGCTCGTAGTAAGAATGGCGTTTTAGAAGTCTGGTGCACAGAAGAGGAAAGGGCTGTGGTGTGGGGGGAGTGGGAGTGAAAGGGCCATCACTTCTGCCTCTGGGGATCACATCTCCTTGAGCCACCCTCAGAGGGCAGGTCCTTAGACACATGTAGCCAAAGCAAGGGCCCCCCAAGCCCCAGGCAGATGGCCCATTGCCCTCTGCCCACCTCCACAGGTCCCCGTGATAGGGAGAGACCATGGGGAGCTGGGGGCGGGGCAGGCTCTTCGAACCGGTGCTGCACCCCAGGACACTCTCTTCTCACATGCTTGGGGGGCGGGCTTTGTTCCCCACCTAGCTGCTTGCCCCAGGGCAAGTATCTCTTGGCTCAGCAGGGCTGACAGCTGGGTGCGTTCTCAGGGGAGCAGCCTGAGGGATGCCCTTCACTCTGCTTTCAGAATGCTTCCCCGGCAAGGACATCTCCAGCCCGGGCATCTCCAGCCCGGGCATCTCCAGCCGGCACGTCCCCAGCCCTGGTGTCTCCAGCTGGCACGCCCCCGGCCCGGGCGTCCCCTTCCAGGTCATCATCTGCCAGGTCAGCCTCCACGACATCCTCTCCGACAAGAGTATATCTTGTTAGAGCAACACCAGTGGGCGCCGTGCCCATCCGGACATCTCCTGCCAGGTCAGCACCAGCCACGAGGACCACTGGGGAGAGCCCAGGTAAGGGGGGACACTTCAGGGAAAAAAATGCAAAAAAAGCAAGAGGAGCAGGGAGGCAGGGGAGTAGTCAGGGGCAGGCAGTGGGGGGCCTGGGGAGGTGGGGGCAGAAAGGGGTCATTCCATGTAAACCCAAGACAGTGGAAAATTGGAGCCAGGGGCGTAGGGGAGAAGGAACCAGGACCAACCCAGCAGCTGTAACTTTGGAGGCTGCACAGTGTGGGTCAGAGTTCAGATTTCGAGAGCGAGGACTCTGGTTGGGGACTGGGGTTCTTTCCTTAGGCTGCCCCACAGGTCTGCTGGGAGGCCCGGGTCTGCCTTGGAGCAGGGTCCTGATTGATCATGGACCCATCTATGGGAGGAAATGGAGGAAATGGATTCTGACCAGGCACTCTCGGGCCCCATCTTTCCAAACTGGCTTATCTGGTTCAGGGGCTGGAAATCAGAGCTGCCAGCTGGGCCTTGGGGCTGGCTCTGCCCCTAACAAGACAGTGTGTCTGTCCATCCCAGCGTTGCCTCATCCAGTTGTAGACTTCAGACCGTCCCCACCATCCCATGCTTGGGGCCCCTCTCCCAGTCTTGCCCTCTCCGGCTGGTGAGGCACTCTGGTGTGGTGGCCTTTGGAATGAGACACACTTCATTTGACTGCCTGCTCTCCTGTTCACTCGCCAAGTAACCTCGAGCAAGTTCTTTCACTTTCATTAGTCTCAGTTTCCTCATCTATAAAATAAGCACGATAACACCCAGCTCACATGATTGCCGTGAGAATTCCCTACGAGAGCACTTGCCAGTGCCTGGCTGGCCCATAGGAGATGCTCCGTTAAAGCAAGCTGTCTGTATCTGGTGGGGTGGGGTCATATTCTGGAGTGGGGAGGTCCCCACGGGCCCCTTCTGGGCCAGCCTGTTCCCTTCCCCTCCTCCCCTGCCCCGGACCCCTCTCCAGCAACCTTACCCTCCCCTGGTGCTGCCCCACTCCTAGGTATCAACCTGCCCAAGTTCACCTGGCAGGAGGGCCGGAAGCGGCTGCCGCTCATCGGATGTGTCCTCCTCCTCATCGCCCTCGTGGTGTCCCTCATCATTCTCCGTGAGTTTAACAGAAGGAGCAGGGGCAGGCTCCGGTCATGGTCGGGAGGAATGGGGTCCGCTGATGGGGGCACGCTACAGGGAGACGGGAGAGGGGAACACACACGCAGCTGGCTACCCTGCCCCACTCCTGCAAAAGGCTGTGGGCCACGGTGCCTCCAGGCCCCTTTGAGGCTGCTGGGTTAGGGGGAACCGGGCTTGGGCCTCATCCTCGCTCCTTCCTGTGCGTCTTGCTTGGGAGAGTTAGCTAACCACTCTGAGCTCCGTTTCTGCATCTTCTAATGGGATTCAGTTCCTTCAGTGCACTTGACTTACTACCAGCCCCGTCAGCACTCATAAAGATGTCACTGGGTTTGGAGCCATAAATGACAGAATGGCCCAGGGCCCAGCACAAAAATCTCTAAATGCTACTTATTTTTTAAAAAAACATATAAAGATGGATTAAGGAAAGTCTCTTGGGCATTTTGGACAATAGGATAGAGTGTTCTGGGGTTCGGCACGGGCCCAGCACAGTGGGGAACCTCAGAAGGGGGCAGAAGGGGAGCACACCTCCAGCCACCCTGTCCTCGGAGAGATTCCGATCTCCTTAGGGACCTGGCTGGCAATAATTAAGGCCAGATGGGACCATCAGGAAGAGGTGACAGCTGTGTGGGCCAGGGTGGTAGGGGACAGCTCAGAAAGGTCCAGGAGACAGGCTGGAGGAGGAGACAGCATGTGGATAGGGTGTCTGAGTGGAATGAGCTCCTGCAGGAAATGTTGGGGCAGGTGGGTGAGGTCGGTGTGGGGAGAAGGAAGGGACCTCTTGGCCAGAGAGGAAAAGAGTGTTGGGGGATCCCAGGGGGGCTGTTTGGCTGTGCATGGCCAAGCTACATGGTAGAGAGCTTTAAACACCAGGTTGGGCAGTAAGGTTTCTGATGAAGAAGTGGCACGATGTGGGGAGAAGCCAGGTGGGTGACCATGTGGAAACCCAGGCTGGCCAGGCTGCTCCAGGAAGAGGATGGCACGGGAGGAGGTAGTGTGCTGGTTAAGGGCATGGCCCCCTGGAGCCTCCTGGCTCTGCTACTTGCCACCTGGGGGACTGCAGCAAATTAATTAACTTCCCCAGCCTCGGTGTCCCCACCTGCCTGACAAGGTGATGGCATCATTGTCATGCTCATAAGGGCGTCCTCAGCACGGTGCCTGCCACATGGTATGCATGTGGACCATAAGCCAGGACATGCTGCCCGGCTTCTCCTGCCCCTCCCCGACAGGGCACTGCTCTAGGGACCCCCTGGCAGTCATGGGAGAGCAGGTGGGAATGACCCATGGAGGACTGAGTTAGCATCTAAGGGCGCCCCCACCATAGAGTCACAGTGTGGTTTCACCACATGTCCTGAGGTCCACTGACCATCAGGGGGGCCCCTCCACATGTGGCCCAGCGGGCACTGGTGTCTGGGTCTGGAAGGAGCAGACACACAAGGGTGACCTTCGCCCTGGGTGACCTAGCGCATGGTAGGGCAGGCGGGAGCAGTGGGGGATCAAGCTGAGGATGAGGGGCAGGGTGAGGAGTTAAAACTCAGGTTTCTTGGGCACCCAAGGGAAGATGTCTCCAGGCAGGAGGGATGGGATCCCTAGTTTGAGGAGAGGTCAGTGTTCCAGACGCAGGGAGTCATGAGGCTGACTTTCATAGTTTGCAAAGCTTGTACATTTGGGAATCAGCCATCTAGATTTGCTCTTTGAGAGGAAAGACATTTATAAAGACAAGTAATGGGGCAGGAGCTGATCGAAGGAGACATCCCTTGTGTAGGGGAGGGGAAGGAGAAGGAAAATCCAGGAGATTTGAGACCGAAGGAACAGCTTTCGAGCAGACAGCATGGGGAGTGCTTGTGTGTCTGGACGGCGGAGACAAATTTCTCTGCTATGACCTGCAGAGCACAGAGAAGAAGGGATATGCCAGAGGGGCTCTGAGAGGGGGCTCTGGGATTCTGGAGGAGGGCTTTCTCTGGTTGCCAATCTGGCCCATGTAGGGCACGGGAGCTCCCAAGCCGTACCCACCTCCACCTTTCCCTCCTTTGTTGTCCCTCCCTCTCTTTCTCTCTCTCTCTCTGGGTGGCTGCTCGAATCCGCCTGGTGCTGCCCTGCTTGCAGGAGCTTTCCGGAGCATTCTGGAGCATTTCTGAGCAGCCTTTTTCTCCATACAGATGGGGGAAGAGAGCCCCAGAGTCCAAGAGGGATTGCAGGTCGGTGTCTCAGAACCCCCAGGGCCTCGGGCTGCTCAGTGTCTTGTCCACCTGGGGTTGGCAGTGACCCGGCTGTCTGCTTCGTTGTCTTCCAGTCTATTTCTGGCGGGGCCACACAGGGATCAAGTACAAGGAACCAGTGGAGAGCTGCCCCATCCATGCTGTGCGCTGTGATGGGATCGTGGACTGTAAACTGCGGAGTGATGAGCTGGGCTGCGGTAAGGGTGCTGGGCATGGGTGCATGTGTGCCTGAGTGTGTGTGTGTGTGTGTGTGTGTGTGTGTGTGTGTGCATGCACTCTGATGACTGGTGACTGCAAACTGCATATCAGCTCAAATTGGAGGCAATGCACAGAGAGTCGGAAGACCTGGGTTCTAGTGATAGTAGAATTGGGTCTGAAACCTGGCTTTGAGTGCTGTGTGACTCAGGCAAGTCACTTACCATCTCTGGGCTTCATTTCCCTAAGTTGTGAAATGAGGGAACTGGACAAGATTAGTGGTTCTTAGAATCTGCCCACTCCCAAGTAGCAGGTAAAATAGAGCTACTCCAGCTGGAGGCCGATGTGGGGTCCAGAGCTGCCCTCAGATCACAGGCCTTATTACCCTTGCCACTCTCTTGTTCGGGCATGCCGCTGCCCTCTTGGGGCAAAGGCTCCTGGCAGTGCTCAGCCCTTTTCCCAGCACTGGTCCCCTGGGTCCTGTTGCAGAGAGAGCTCTCTGCCCTGCCCCGGCCCCTACCTTGGCTCTGCCTTTACTGAGTGTCCTGGGCTCCTGAGCCCTGGCCTGTGGTCATTACCTCCTGGCTCTGGCTCCCAGATGTTCCCCAGGCCATAGCGAGGAGCCCCAGGACAAGAGCATCTCAGAGCCCAACTCAGACATTCCTCAAGAACCGGGTGCTGAGAGCCCGCTCTGCCCTTTTCCTGCCCGGCAGTGAGGTTTGACTGGGACAAGTCTCTGCTTAAAGTCTACTCCGGGTCCTCCCATCAGTGGCTCCCCATCTGCAGTGACAGCTGGAATGACTCCTACTCAGAGAAGACCTGCCAGCAGCTGGGTTTCATAAGGTAAATATCCCCCCAGGGGTCCCAGGTTCAGAGACATCCTGGGTTCTCTGCAAGGGCCCCTCAGGCTCACTGTGGGCAACTCACAGAGAAGAGTCTTGAGGACCAGGGCTGAGGGCACTAGCTCGGGACACTCCTGCATCATTCAAAGGAACAGTGGCCCTGGGTGCCCAAGTCTGGGGGCAAGTTGTTCCCATGAGGCCAAAGTCATGATGTGGAGATCTGTCGTAGGACCTGACACTACCGTATGTTCTCTGCATCGAAGTGGCCCTGTGTCCGTGGTCACGGTTCATGGTCACGGCGGCCTGGCAAGGGGGGTAAGGCTTTGAGCACTCCAGCCCAGGAACCAGAGGCTCAGGCTCTGCACTCCAGCAGTTGTGGCTTGAGCTGAAACTCATCAAGGCGGGGAGGAGATGGGCAGGTGTGGCCAGGTGAAGTCTTAAGAATCTTCTTGGCTCTAAAGATTTCACACCAAAGCAGGTGCTCGTGAGCAGGGTTAGGACAACCTTCCCACTTGATGGAGTCCCCCCTTCTTCCCTTTATTTCTAGGCCACATAGCGAACTCCATCTTCCTTCTTGGTCCGAGTATTGGGGTTCACCAATATGTGTGGGGTTGTGGGGGGAAGGGTTTCAGCTGTCACTGTGGACTCTCTGTGGAAGAAGCGCCTTGAAACCCAAGGCTGGGAGGCCAGGACTTAGAAAGCCTGTCCTCTCCCTTCCCTCAGCCTTAGAGTTCCGATCTGTGAGAGGGAAATCCGGGGGATGTGGCTGGAAGACGGACATCTTTAATTATCGAGTTGTACGACCTTATGCAAATCAGAACCTCCCTTGGGCTTCAGTAGATGGTGTCGCTTATTCCAAACACATAATTGAGATTTGATGCGTGCCAGAGACCACGGGTACCCCGACAAGATCCCTGCCCTTCCAGAACCTCCGGTACGGTGTGGGGGAGAGAGGCTTAAATCAATAACCATAGCATAATGCTATGCGTAATGGTAAGCACTATGGGTACGCAACGGAGAGGGAGCCTGACCGCACCTGGTGGAGAGCAGGGAACAGAGGACCCCCCCAGGGAGAGGAACAGCATGTGCAAAAGACGCACTCTCATTCAGGGGTGCACCATGTTCCAGAAATGCACAGAAGTGCCACGCAGATTGTGGTCCACGGATCTCCCACATCAGAATCACCTGGGGGGGGTTGTTAAAATCAGAATCTGTGGATTAAGGTTTAAAACCTGCTTAACAAATGTCCTGAGGTGATTCTTAGGTACACTGTGGCCTGAGGTCCAGTAAGCGAGTACCAGGTTCTCAGATTTTCATGTGCAAAGCAGTAAGATGGGGATCTTTAAAAGGCAAAGTCTAGCTCAGCAGCTTTGGGGTGCTGCTGTGGTGCATGGATCACAGCTTGGCCAGAAAAGGGCCCGGCTAGTGTTTCTTGAATTTGCATGCGTATCAGAATCCCCCAGAGAGCCCGCTAAAACATAGAACTGGAGTTCCTGATTCAGTAGGTCTAGGGTTAAGAGGACCCAATAATTTGCATTTCTAACAAGTTCGCAGAGGTGTTCATGCCACATCTCCTGGGCTGGTGCACAGGGCTGGGGGGGGGGGGGGACAGTGGTGGAATGTGTGGGTGGAGGCAGGGTGTGCTGGGCCTTACCGGACCCTGGCCTCTGCCAGCAAAACTCTAATGTCAGCTGGGGCACCGGGAGTGGGGGCAGGCTCATTCTTCTTTCCCACCCCTCCTTATAGTGCTTACCGGACGACCGAGGTGGCCCACAGGAATCTTGCCAGCAGCTTCTCCATCTCCAAATACAACTCCACCCTCCAGGAAAGCCTCTACAGGTGTGGTGGTGTGGGCCAGGCTGCCTGCCTATGAGCAGGGAAAAATGGGGGAGTGCTTTGAGTCAGGGAGTCCCTCTCCTTTGGCCTTTTTGAGACCCAGCCTCCAGGAGTCCATCGTGAATGTCCTGAGCATCCCCGAAACAGTCCTCATTTGCCACCTGTCTCCTGACTTGAAAGTTATTGAAGTGTGGTGCAGAGAGAACCTCAAGCTCAGGGGAGCCCCAAACATTCATCTGTTTATTAGAGACTGTGAATAAACCTTGGGGCCACCAGTCTGCTGGGTGTTTGGACTGAGAGCCACTGTAGGGATTGGGCTTGGAGTGGGGAGGGAGAAACATCACTGGGGTCATGGGGGGGGGGAACAGGAGCAGGAGAGGGCCAGGTGCATGTGGCCAGGGACAGGGAGGCCCGGCTGGGAGGCCCTGGCCCCCTCCTGGGCCCTGCCATCTGTCATCTCTGCAGTGCAGACCCGCCCTTGTCCCAATCCCACTCAGGGGAAGGTTGAAGGGTGCTCCACCAGCTAGTGGTGTTTACCTTGGGGAGGGAAAGAAGAAGCCAGGCTTCCAGAGAAAAAGGGACAGGTTGGAGAGGGAAGAGAAGAGAATGAGCTGTAGCCTGGATGCCTGCTTTGTGCTAGGTGTTTTGCAAGCTACATTGCCCATGGAGCATTGAGGAACTGGCCGAGGAGAGTCAGGCCACCTGTTCAGCTGTGGAAAGATGCAGGGACAATGAAGTCATGAGTTCAAAGGACATGGATCTACCCAATGCGTGCAATCTCCCATAAGAAAACTGAGGGGTGGGGATGGCGACAAGAGTGGGGATGATTTGCACTGAGCCATTCCCATTCCTGGAGAAAGCACTGGAAGAGTCTGTCTCTCTGGGAGGGAGATCAGAACCTCTATCTTATGCAAAGGAAATGGGATAGGAAGTTAGAAGGAGTCAATCAGGGAAGGCTTTTTGGAGGAGGTATCTAAAGTGCCCTTTTCCCATCTTCTGTGTCCCTTTGTGCAGGTCTGAATGCCCTTCCCAGCAGTATGTCTCTCTCCAGTGTTCCCGTAAGAAGATGCTCTTCCTCCTGACTGTGGCCTGTGTGGGGTGGGAGTCAGGGAGCAGAGACATGGGACCCCTCTGGGGGAGATGGCCAGCCCTGGGGGTCCCAACAGGAAGATGGTCTTAAGCAGCAGGCCTGCTTCAGGGCTGAGGTCCCTGTAAGGCACTGGGACAGTCTCAGAGTAGCATTTCTCCTTCTCCTGACTCTGCTCAGCCCAGCAACCTTGTTTATAAAGGGGAAGCCCTTCAAATCTCATGGATTCTGGGAGGTGGAGAGGACTGGAGGGCTAGTCTGGATCAACTTAACGCTCCTGTATCAACAGATGTGGAACTAGATCTAGGGCCAACATTTACTGAGTACATTCTACTCTTATTCACTCTTGATAAATAATTGCATTTCATTCTCATGAGGCAGGGCCATTACTGTCCACTTACTGATAAGAGACTGGCATATTTGTCACACTGCTGGTAGGTTAGGAGCTGGTATCTGACCTTGGGTCTGACCCCAAAACCCAAGCTGTTAAGCAGCCTGTATACATGTGCTGTGTTCTCAGTAATGACCAGGTGGGCGTGCTCCCCTGAGTGGGCGGGCACAGGGCTTTAGACAGAGGGCCCACCCTTCAGACCACTACTGGTTCTTCATTCTCTTCTGCTTTATAGAGAAAAGGAAACATGTCCTAACAGATTCCAAGGACTGTCCTCCTTGTCCACAATTTTGGGGAGATGACTCCAGAACATGGTTGGGAATGTTCCTGTGGGGGTACATACAGGGTCCCCAGTAGCATTAAATGACCCCCTGGGGAATCATATGGGCACAGACCCACCTGCACAGCACGGCAGCCCTGGGATTTGCCATCATGACCTTGATGCTTGGCATAGTCCCCCAACTTCAGACACTTTAATGAGCATTTGTCATCGTTAAGGAAAGAATGAATGAGTGGGAGGAAAGAGGAACTTGCCTGGGATGAAACTCCCCACTGGGTGATCCCAGCAGTCTAATCCTCCCCATGGAAGCTCTGCTTTGGCAGGAAACAGCTGGGCCACATCAGATTAAGTGAGCAAAGCTGTGTCCATGGGCGGGCATGTGCCCTCAGGATGGGGCTGCCTGAGCCTGCCCTGGGTCCAGGGAGCACGGGAGCCATTCTGAGAGCAGCAAAGGTCACGGTTCCTCACTTCTGCTTCTCCCCAGACTGTGGACTAAGGGCCATGACGGGGAGGATCGTGGGAGGGGCGCTGGCCCCAGAGAGCAAGTGGCCTTGGCAAGTGAGCCTGCACTACGGCACCACTCACATTTGTGGGGGCACGCTGATCGACGCCCAGTGGGTGCTCACCGCTGCCCACTGCTTCTTTGTGTGAGTGCCCGAGGGGCGGGGAGCACCAGGGAGGGCTGATGGCAGATGGACTTGTCTCTCCACAGAGAGGGCTTCGGTCATGAGCCCAGGCCCCCAGCCTCAGGACCATGATCTGCAGTTACTGTTTGGTCCTGAGACTGGACGTTGGGGCTACTTGCTCTGAGTGCAGCCCAGAATGAGAAAATAACCTGGATGGCCTAGAGGGAGGGTGAGGCAGGCAGGAAAAAAGGGCTTAGAACCGGGTAAAATAAAAAGGCTTTGGATTTGTTACCACTTCCTGCAACAGGAACTTCTGGGGAAGCAGCCTGAGGAACAGAAATGCTATCCCAGGGAATCAGGAATGGAGGGATAGGGGTCGTGGGGAGGGCGGTGCTGTGAGCTTCTGACCCGTCACCAGCCAGCCTAGGCCCCTGGAGCTGGGGGGCAGGAAAGCGCGCTGAGGATAAGGTGTCAGGGGCACTAGCTTCCCCAGGAGGGAGTGAGTCTCTGGCAGGTCACTTTGTCCTGTCTACAGCTCCATTTCTGCTGACTTGTCCTGTCCACCTTACAGGAAGCTTAGTGGCATGCAGAAGAGACAGTGGGGGTCATGAGGTGCTGGGTGGCCAGTTAAGGACCGGCTTTTGGAGAAAAGCGGGGGGGCTTGTTTTTGAGTCCTGGGCGAAGATGGAGGGCTCCCTTTTGAGGTCATTTCGTCCATCCCCCTGCCTGTAAGCTGGTGCTACGGCTGCAGCTCCCTGTGCATAGCAGACACTGCCAGGGGGCTCTGCCAGACAAGGAGCTGGACCATGCTCCCTTGTGGCTCTTGCAGGACCCGGGAGAAGGTTCTGGAGGGCTGGAAGGTCTACGCAGGCACCAGCAACCTGCTCCGGCTGCCTGAAGCAGCCTCCATCTCCCAGATCATCATCAACGGCAACTACACGGACGAGGAAGACGACTATGACATTGCCCTCATGCGGCTCTCCAAGCCCCTGACCCTGTCTGGTGAGTTCACAGCCACGCCCGATTTTCCAGCAGCCCTCAGAGCCCAGCCTTGCCACGCCCATAGGCTCTCTTGGGTCCCAGAGCCTCAGCACGGTGGAAGCCAAAGGCTCTTAGGAATCATTTAATGGAACACTTCTACTTTACCATTGGGGAAACTGAGGCTCAGAGGTTGGACATAAGGTTGTGCCAAATGACACATCTTACATTGCAAGTTGATGACAGAGATAAGGCTTGGGTACTGGTCTTAACCAATATGAATAGATTGAATTGTTCCACGCATATTTATTGAGCACTTAACAGGGGCCAGGCACTGCGACAGGCAATTTACAGCTGCGGTATCATTTACTCTTCCCAACCTATCCTAGAGCAGGTACTATTATTAGCTTCATTTTATACTTGAGGACATGGAGCCTCAGGGAAGGAAAATTACCCAAGGCCAGAGTCCTAAGTGGCCGCCCGCTCCAGGATGGGATCCAGGCGGGTCTGCCTCCTGAGTAAAGCTCTTCGTGCTGGCAAATTGGGATCACTGCAGTTGGGAGCACAACACGAGCACATACGCAGACAGTGGACTACCACGAGGTTGGCCACAGGACGGAAATGCTAGGGGAGTTGTCGGGAGATCAAAGGTTTCATCTATGAATTCACTTACTCATGTGCGCGCTTATCAAATACTTAGCGTGTGTCTATGCTGCGCGCTCTCCAGTTGAAATTGCAAATAGAACGAAATGGGTGATGCGCAGCCAGTAGAGGCCAGTGACTCCATGGTGGGGACAGCTGGGGGAGCCGATGTGGCACGAGTGGGGCTTCTCTGGAGAAGGATCTCTAAGGTGGACTGGGCTTTCTGGGCTCTCTGGTTAGTCCAGACTTTCTCGTGCTCTGAGCCTGTGAGCTGGTCTTTCGGGGCATATTAATAACAGAGGCGGTGTCAGTCCTGAGTCAGACACTAGGTCATCAGAGTGGGGGGAGGAGGAGGAAACTGCCTAAGCACGGTTGGGCGGGGCTGACCCAGGGCCACGCCCACCCAGAGCCACTCCCACCAGCGGGCCAGTCTCCTCCACTGTAGCCTACCAGCCCATTTTGTGGTGAGGGGCGATCTTCCGCGTATGCCTTACCCCTCATGCTCACCTAAGAGGGGCAGTTAGTCTGCAGGACCAGAACAGGCCTTTCCAACCTTGCCAAACCCAGACTCCATTTCGCTAAGCATCCAGATCTCCCACCACCCCAACCCCCCTTAATGTTATTTGGAATTCCAAATCAAATTAAGTAATCTGTAAAACCAAATAAAAGCTATTATAACATTGTGTATGGTTTTCAGACTATGGCAGTGCCTCTCCAGACTCATAGGCCCCTGGGCAGGAAGCACACCTCTAGACTGAGAATTACAGTTTAGATTTATATAGTCCTGTGGTCAGACCAGGTGCCCTTATTTTTGGTTTAGAAATCAGGGTAGATTTTCTTAAACTCCTTTGGCAGGCCAAGCACTTTCAAGTCACAGTTCTATCGAAGAAAACTTGTGAAAACTCACTGATAAAGTTAATTCCCCCATAAAAATGAATGGAGGATAGAACCATGTTACATTTTTTTTTAAAGACCCTATATCTTAAAAATGGGCATATATTTTAAGAAATTATGTTTTGCATTTATTGGTTAATAATTGATGCCATGCCTTCATTTCTTTTTTGTTTACTCTCTAGCAGACAAATGTGTTAGACCCCGATACTTAAAGCCCAATTTATAGGAGAAGAATCCAGTGTTCATTCCCTCCCCCACACTCCCGTCCTCTGTGTCACTCCTTCCTTTCTTCCTTTCTTTGTTTGTTGAGTACTTTGTATGTGTCAGGTGTACTTTGTATGTGTTCTAGGTGAGCATAAGAAACAATTGAGAACATTGCAAACATTCTATCAGCTGGTATTTTCATCTTGCAAGATGGAGTTTGGTGGCTCACGCCCTAGCTTAAAGATCCCAGTCCTCAGAGGGGCTGTGACGTGATGCACAGCAGCACCTTCTAAATGTTTCTGAGCCTGGGAGCAAGTGAACAGTGGTTTTGTGGTCCATGTCTCTAGGGATGTGCTCTTCTCACTTGGGGAGGTTGAGCTGGAGGAAGCCCCTCAGTTGCTGACTCACCTGTGGGTACTCTCCCCAGACCTGGCTGGACACATCACTGAGAGGCCATGGTGCTAATGCCTGGGACTTGGTCTGCTGCTGCTCCCTCCTCTGACAGATGGGCATGGAGGAGGCTCAGCTGGGAAAGCCACTCATAGAAGGGAGATCCTTAGAGCCACCCCAGTATCAGCCTGGCACAGGGGAGCTTCCAAGGCATATGCTTCTGCCCACAGGGCACCCACTGAGATCAGAATGTTTGCGGGAACTCTAGCAGCAACCCAAAGGCTAGAGGGTCAAGATAAAGTGCCTGAGTTTCTTGCCTGGTCTGTTCAAGGCCCTAGAAGGTTCTGAACCATACTGGGGCAAGGAGGGAGGGTCCTAGGACCTGGATACCCCTGTCCCTCCATAGTACCATCCCAGCTGAGATCTCCAGCCTTGACCTTGCTCTGATGTCTTGAGGCCTTGTTGCAGCTCACATCCACCCTGCCTGCCTCCCTATGCACGGACAGACCTTCAGCCTCAATGAGACCTGCTGGATCACAGGTTTTGGCAAGACCAAGGAGACTGATGGTGAGAGGCAGAGTTGTTGGGCTGCGTGTGTGTGTGTACATGTGCATCTGCACAGAGTGCGTGGGGGTGATGTTGTTGGGGTATGTGGAAGAGGGCCTGTGTAGATGAGGGTTTGGGCACAGAGAGTCATGGCCTGCATGTGGATATGTGTGTTCACGTCACCCCCACACATGCCGGACCAGTTTATAGTACATCCTGTAACCCCTGTTAGAAAGTTTTGGCCCCCCAAGTATCACCCTTAACCCCTTCTCCCCATTTTTCAAATGAGGAAGCTAAAGACCTTTGGGGCTCCGTCACTTGCCCCCGGGGTCACCCTGGTAGTTTCTGATAGAACTAAGTCTAGAACAGCCTAGAATAGTCTAGAAAAGCCTAGAATAGTCTAGAACATGCCAGGCTGGTGCTATCCGCATCATACTCCACCACTTGCTCACAGAGCCTGGGTTGTTTCTTCCACTTTGGACTAACTCTTCCATGGAGAAAGCCCCCATTAAATTGCAGTTATTTTGAATTTTTTTAAAAAGTGAAAATGAAATGAGAAAAAAAAGTTTTTGTTTTTGTTTTTAGTATATGCAGCTTTAGTCAATCAAAAGAAAAAGTCCCAAATGTGCAGGTGAAAAAAATGCCAAGACACATGCTTAACTAATATCCGCCACTTTCACAGAAAACCTACCCTATAAGAATATACAAAATGTGTTTATGTACAGCTCTGTACC
The DNA here is from genome assembly GCF_902655055.1 of Lutra lutra. Taxonomy (NCBI): domain Eukaryota; kingdom Metazoa; phylum Chordata; class Mammalia; order Carnivora; family Mustelidae; genus Lutra; species Lutra lutra. The sequence continues at coordinate 14,141,677 of NC_062287.1, read as the reverse complement.
TAGGGGCCTATATGGTTATTTCCTCAGAACTCTTAGGTCCCACCTCCCGGAGAAGAGGCCAACACTTCATTCACATATCTTTACCAAAAAAGACTATTTGACAACAAATAGACTATTTGACTGTTGACGACACTGTACGTCCTCTATTCAGACCACGTAGGCTCTGCTTGGTCAGTTAAGATCCTCCCATCAATGCAGACAACACCAGGTACCCATGTCCTCCTACATGCAGACCCTACCAGGTGTCTGTGTCCCCCTAAGCAGCTTCACATGGAGCTCTCCTAAGTGAAATCCTGTAAACCAATCTGAGACAAATGTGTATGAATGTCTATACCTGAGCAGATGTCAAAGTAGTTGGTCTCCAGCCAAGACCACCTGGAGACCCCCTATAATCAAACATGTTCGGTCCATTGCTCACTGCACTGAGGGGGAACATATACCACAGGGAACCATGGATGTCTTAATAACAGAGTGCTAGGAAGGACTTATTGTAGGGAAGGGGGGTGGTTCAAAGAAATAGAGCATTTCTCTAGATTGGATGCTTTCGGGAAACAGGGATAATTCTTTTTTTTTTTTTTTAAGGTTTATTTATTTATTTATTTATTTGACAGAGATCACAAGTAGGCAGAGAGGCGGCGGGCGGGGGGGAGGGTAAGCAGGCTCCCTGCTGAGCAGAGAGCCCGATGCGGGGCATGATCCCAGGACCCTGAGATCATGACCTCAGCTGAAAGCAGAGGCATAACCCACTGAGCCACCCAGGCGCCCAAGCAGGGATAATTCTATGATTGAACATCCTAATAATCTCATCTAGGAGTTAAGAATAAGCAGAGTCTAAAGCTATAATCGGTGAGGAGGCATTAGCCATTCCTATTGGCTGGGAGAGGGGATGGTTGCCGTTATTTGTGGTTTGTAACCTACCTTGTTTTCATTTACCCTTAAATAAGATTACGAAGTGGAGTGGTCTTCTTTTGCCTCACTTTATCTCTATTGCAGAGTGATCCTTGCTGATGTTGGTTCTGTAGGATGGTTTATGCTTGGCCCTGGAGCATGTGGCTGGCCTCACAGAGAGCCTCTGGCCAGTTGCGGGTGTCAGGGCCTCCTTTCCCTTGCTCAGTGCAGTGGATGGTGACTAGCCTGGGAGCAGACTTGTTCTGGTCTTGGCTCCATAACTGACTGTCTGTGTGACTGTGGGCAAGTCACGCCTTTGGCCGTGAGTTCCTCCAACTGTAAATGGATTAATTATACCTTGTTAGGGCACATAGTTACTGAAAACAAATGAAATGATGTGTTTGATGGTGCTCTGCATACAGAGAAGATTTTGCAACATGAAGGCAGCCCAATAGGCTTGTGAGTTTGTGTACATGTCTGTTTCTATGTTACGTGTAGGGGGTTGTGTGTGGTGTGAGGGCGTATGTGGCCCTATGTTCTGGGTGGCCAGCCATGGGAATGGTATCCTCTGCTCCCAGGAAGCTGAGAATTTGAGTCATGGGGTGGCTGGCTAGAAGGTCATGAAGGTATCCAGATCTGGTCTGACTCCTTTCCCATCTTCTCTTTCCTCCACTCGACTTGACTGAAGAGAAGACATCCCCCTTCCTCCGAGAGGTACAGGTCAACCTCATCGACTTTAAGAAATGCAATGACTTCTTGGTCTATGACAGTTACCTTACCCCAAGGATGATGTGTGCTGGGGACCTCCGGGGAGGCAGAGACTCCTGCCAGGTGAGGGGCTCGTGTCCTGGGAGCCAGGGGCCATGGAGGAAGGCTGGGGTGGTGGTTTCAGAGTGAGAATCAGGTGCCCGCCATTTCCTGCTCAAGGACCACCTCTCCCACCCTGCTGAGATGTGTGCTCCCCCCACAGGGAGACAGCGGGGGGCCCCTGGTCTGTGAGCAGAACAACCGCTGGTATCTGGCAGGAGTCACCAGCTGGGGCACGGGCTGTGGCCAGAGAAACAAGCCCGGTGTGTACACCAAAGTGACTGAAGTCCTCCCCTGGATTTACAGCAAGATGGAGGTGAGTGCCTGCATGGGGCAGACTGGGAGCTCCCCAAAGTTGGGGTGTCTGGTAGAGGGCCCAGGCTTTCCCCAGAGTCTTAGCAAAGTTCCCCTCACTCCTCGTGTTTGGAGTTGTTCAGAAGTGTGGAAGACCGGGCCAGGATAGGAATCAAATGTTGGGCCAACCCCAGCTACCTAGGTTTCTTACCTTCTGTTTCCTTCCTCTGGAGGGATGGAAAGGGGTGGCCCCAGGCTGGGCCCCAGTGGCATGTCTTCTCCCCACAGACGGCCACGGTGTGAGTTCACACAGCTGATTGGAGCAGTGTATGAAGGAGGCCTCCCTCCTTGGCAGGGAGTTAGTCTCATGGGTATCTGGGGTACAGGGCTTCACCCCCACCTCTGCTGACCCAGAACAGCCCTACCTTCCCTGCACCTGCCATCTTAGCCCTAAAGCAGGAAAGCTATGCTCACCTTTCCTCCTCTGCCTGAGAGAGGGGAGAGCAGCACACAGAGCTTGGGTGGCTGGTCCAGAAATCCAGCCTGGTGGGTCTCTCTGCTTCCACGGTTCCTCCTCGTTGCCTCTCTCCAAGGAGCAGTGCCCAGTGACAGCTGGACTGAATGGCAGGCTCTAAACCCCACCTTCGACATATGTCTTCCTGACTCAGCCTCATCCTGTTCTCCCTGTTCTCGTCCTCAGAGGGAGGTGCACTTCCGGAAATCCTAAGCAGTTGGACTGTCCCACCTCTTGGCACTGGCCAAAGTGACTGGGCCATCGGCAGTGTCATCTAGGCTAAAGGCCACCAGGCACCTTCGTTACTCCTACCTCTACTATCTGCTGCCTCTGTGAATAGGCACGCATGTGTGTGTATGTGTGTGTACACGCGTGCACGCGTGTAGATGTTGTTACTCTCCTAAGGTCTTCAGAAACCAGAAGAGCTGTCAGCTCTTCACAAAGCCCAGGTTGGAAAGCACCTGGAGTTAATGGTTTGGGCTGTGTGGAGGTTCCTGCAGGGGTAGCCATAATGGATGGAGGTGGTGAAGCCCAAACAGGGCCCAAGAGAAGAGCCTGGAAGTCCATATTGGGCATTCTTGCTCCTCTGACCGTGACTTGGAGACGAGCCCAGACTGCGTGGTCACCGGCAGCCCCGGGGACACCCGGGTGGCAGAGGGCCTGGGCTGGCCCTGGTGGGAAGTGCCCCCTTTGGCATCACGAGCTTTCTGCTCTTTCTCAGACCTTGTGCTGGTGCCCAGAGGTGGAGGGCTGGCTGCATGCAGCGGTCCAGGCTCAGAGGCACTGGGGCAGATTTTTATTTTATTTTTATATTCAAGAAATGGAAGCAGATGCATTTTATAAAGATTCTCCAAAACTTCCAGGCGCTGGAAGCGCTAGCATCCTTCACCCCAAAGACTCCAAGGGACTTCTGGCTGTTGTGCCGTTCCAGAGTCCTGCTGAATGTTCCTGACCTCAAGGGACCGGATGGAAGGAGCCGCTTTGGGGTACTCGGTAGGGAGTCCTCATGCAGGCTGGCAAGCAAATCCCTCACAGAGAGCCACACGTGTCGCTGCATCCGAAGGCCACATCAGGGCGTGAAGAAATGGCTGCTGCTTCTCCGTGGGCGTCAGAGCCTAAGAGAGTCCAGGTGGACAGGGCCCCCTGTCCAGTGCCCTCCTGGGCCTTTTGCAGTTTCTTCTCCGCTTCTCTGCCTTTCAAATTCTCAGTTGTTTCAGAAACCGGGCATTGACCTGAACGCTGCCGTGGAGAGAGAACCATCACTGTCTCCAGACCCTCCAAACAGCCATGTTGAAGGATCTGAGATACCCTGCTCCCGTGAGCCATCAGTGTGCCTGGTTTCCATGCCAGCCAGAGGCCTGGGCCTTCCCCAGCCTCTCCTCTGGGCTACCTGTTCTTGCCCAGTCCCATTCTCCTCACCTTCCTGGGGCCTGCCTCACGGTGCTATGACTCTCAGAGGCAGGGTCCGTGCGGGTCAGCCCAGCCCAGCTCAGGCAGGCAGCAAGGCTGGACAGGGGCCGAAGGGGCTGGTTGCCTATTATCAGGGCTGGGGGTGGGGGAGGGCAATGTTCATATCTATGGCAGCCCCGGCAATGGTCTTCGGCAATAAAAGTTGTGTGACCTGAAAAATTTGTGATTTGTTGTTCTACTGATACCTTGCCCACCCCGGTGTCCAGACAGCCTCTGTTGGGGTTCTTAGGTTTGGTTCCTCAGCTGTGGGGTCTGAGTGTTTATTTAGCTCACCAGCCAGCCCCCCACCTGCCATATCAGTGCCTACTCTGTATCAGGTATTATGACAGGCTCAGGGGCACAAAGACTATGACAGTGTCCTCAGGAACTCATGATTGTGACCCAGTGTGACAGAAGCTATGACGAGTAGGGACAGCATGCATGGAAGCTACCAGTCGCACCTGGAGAGGTCAGGGAGGGCTTCACAGAGGACGGGAGGCTTGAAAGGAATCTTAAAGAGTAAGTAAAAATTCACCAAACCAAGCCAAACCAAATCAAACAACCAACCAAACAAAACCAGACAGGGATGGGTGAAGGACAATCCAGTGCTTGTCTTTTCTCCTTTTCCTTTCTTCCTCTTTCTCTACCTCTGCCTTTGCAAGCTCAGAGAAAGGCCTGGTTGTAAGAAGCTTCCTCAAGCATTTCCAACAGAATTGGATTGGTGGTCCCATCGGTTTCTGAAAGATCTATCCCTTCTTGCTCCGCAGTTACTTTCCTATCTTGAATATATTGACCTCCATCACTGTGACCCCATGGATACACCACCAGCGTCACTGGGCACACCCCTGCTTCTGGCCATTATCACAGAAGTCTCCAGGCCTGCATCTGTGGGCCTGGCCTTCGGACACCTCAGATTTGGTTCCTTTACTCTCTCATGTCAGTGGGAAGGGGAGAAGTCCCACCTTCAGTTCTTTTCTGGCTTCATCCCAACAAAAAGGTGTGGGGGAGGGGCAGGTGGCAGGCTTAGCATATTAGCAAGTAGGGAGAACACAGCGACCCCAATACGAGCCCACAGTTTCCCACAACTTCAGTGGTTCAACCCAAAGCTTATTTCTCATCTATCTCAACATCAGCGAGGAGGCTTCCTGCCACATTATTTTTCAGACCCTTCTCTGTGTCTGGCTTCCTAGGGCTGGAGTAACCTGGAGGGGTGCAGGGGTGGCAGAGATAAGCTCCAGAAAAAGCAGTATCTTAATAGGAAAAGAAAAACACTTTCCTTAGACACCGGACATTTATAGAAGCCATAAGAAGCATGGAATAGGGTGATGGGACTTCCCAAATCGGTCTAGAATTTCCAGAAAGATGTGCATGTCTGTATTGGTGGAGGCTAGTGGGGGGTGCTGGTGACACCGTCCTCAGGTCCCTGGATCCCAGACATCTCCAGGTACCACTCAGACTCTCTGGCTTTGTCAAGTCCACTGGCTGCTGAGTTTACCCCCCGGGGAAGGAGGGGAGGGCACACGAGTGTGTTGGGTGTGGGGCAGAGGCTAAGTCTTCAGAGGCAGAGCTGGTCACAGCCCAGCCGCCCATCCTGCTGCCTCTGGAGTTTGGTTCGGTTCCCAAGGGCTATTGTTTCCCGTAATTGCTTAGCCAGTGTCCTGATGCACTTGGGGGGACATTGGGAGATGCATGTGGAGCGCTGTCTGTGATGATAATGATGAGGATAATGATGATAAGAGCTAGCATTTGCTGAATGTGTGCTATATACCAGCTGCTGTGCTAACCACCTGATGTGTCTTATCTCCCGAAAGCACAGAGTAGGTACTATTATCCCTGTTTCATGGATGAAGACACAAAGGCCAAGGCAAGTGAGTTAAGCTTCCCCGAGCCACAAGCCTGCTACAGTGGTAGAGCTGGACTTTGAATCGAGGCTGTCCAATTTTAAAATCTGCTCTCCCAAGTCAGGTAGGTCTCTCTTAGCTGTGATGTTATAGGGTCTGCTGCTCGGCAACGGGTATCTTTCGTTCTCCACCGGGCCTCTGCCGTGGGAGGGCCAGGGCGGGACAATGCCACAGAGAAGGCTGGGCACGCCCCTCAGAGTGTCACAGGACCGGAGGTTTAGCTCACACAGTTTCCAGAACCTGAGACAAAAGCATTATGAATGGGAGGAGGCCTCCTGACTCCTCTCACACCCACGTCCCAAGTGGATGCTTTCTGGGAGGCCCTCCTCTGCCATAATAAGCTCTCACCCCAGGATACTTCCATGTCTCCTCAGTGTGGGTGGATGGCTCTGAGAGGCTCGTGCCACTCATTCCGTACATCCTCCGCGCTGGCCCAGGCTTCCTGTTCCATGGAATTCTGCTGCCCAGCCCAGGCAGCGAGCTCACACTGGTCTCACGATGAGTCTTGTCAGAACATGGAGGATCACGCTGTGGAGATACGCAGCCTGCGTTGTCCAGGCAGAGATCATCTCAGATGAGTCCTCAGAGAAGAGGAGGGCACGGCCTGGGCTTTGGTCCTGCACGGCTCAGCTCTGGCCCGTAGGATGTGGGACGTGGATGTAACGGGGTAATTCTTCTGCCAAAGGCCTGAGTCCCAGAATAAGTTCTTCACTTTTCATATAAGGAGGGAGCTGGGAATCTTCTTTGAACTCCTCCTAATGACACTGATTTAGCGGAAAGAGCCATGAAGTTGGACTGGAGGTAACCAGAGGCACAAATTCCAGCTCTACTTCCTTCACTCTGTGACCTTGGGCAAGCCAGCCTCTCCCTCCCCTCATGCAGCATAGGCGCATCTCTCCCATGTGCTGTTGCAGGGTGAAATGGGAGGCTGTGTGTCAACATGCAGGACAGTGACAGGCATATCGAGCCCTCGAAACAGACATTGAAATTGCTGCAAAAGGGCCAGATCCTTCACCTCTTTCTCCACCCCTTCAGCAAACCAGTGAGACGGGACTGGGGAATTTGAATAAATCTTCACAAGGTTCAAGTTTCTTAGGAGATTTGCCATTTCTCTGTATAAACCTGCCTCTTCGTTTTATAGCAATGGGGTTGGTCTTCTATGAAGGTGACACCACTACCCGAGGCAGCTGGATGTCTCCTGCTGGGAGTTTCTCTCAGTCAGGGAGGGCCACTGGGTTGAGCTCTCTCTGCTCTCTCTTGCCACTGATGGGACCAGGATGGGTACCTGGCCCTGCCCTGGAAGCACCTGGCCACTCGGCCAATGGAGCTGATGGTTCAGGGCTGTGAGGGGACACACAACCTCATGCCCCATGGGCTCCTCAAATCTGGCTCCTGCCCCATCACATCATTGAGCCACCATGTTGCCAAATCTAATGGTAGCTTTTCAGTCCTCATCCTACTGGAACTCCCTGCTGGAACTGAACTCTTGAGGACTCCCTGCTTGGTGACATTGCCATTGCTTCTGCGGCATCAAGCTCTCCCTTCTGGCCGTCTGGCCGCTCCTTTTGTCTCCCACAAGCTCCATAAGTGGTGTTCCCCAGGAGACCTCCTTCCGATCTCTGGGGTTCTGACGAACACCCCGTGCAGTCAGCAGGAATTTGCTCCATGCCATGAAGGTACAAGAAATGTCACCTTTCTTTATAAAATAGATTAAAATCTGACTGAACTTCTCTGCCTGTCTGGAAAGCATTCCTCCTCCTGTTCTTCCCCAGGATGCTACGCCCTGAGGGAGGCTGCACCCTGTTCCCAGGCTGGCCGCTCCATCTGCGGCCTTCACGGGCCACCCTCACACAATTTTACAGGTGCAGGCAACAGCTCGTGAATCTGCAGCTTTCTGTACCCCTAGTCTCAAGAACCTCCCATCTCGCTGGGTCAGGCTCTAGCTGCTCCCTTGTCTTCCACCCCCAAAGCCCTTCTCCTTGGAGACAGTCCAGGCTTGTCTCTGTTGTAAACATTGCACAAAGGCCTAGAAGTTCTCATGAGTCAAAGCTGTTCCTTCTTGATAAGATCATGGTGGAAATCAAGATGAGCATAGATTTCAATGCTCGTGTACAGATTTTCATGTGACTGAAGTTTGCTTTCCTCTAGGATTAATTACTACAGGTGGGATTGTTGGGTCATATGGTGATTGTATGTTTGACTGTATAAGAAACTGACAGGCTGTTTTCAGAGAATCTGTACCATTCTGCGTTCCCACCACAATATCAGAGCTCCACTTGTTCCTCGTCTCCCAGTGATTGGTATCGCCCAGATTTTTTAGGGCAGCCATTTTAATAGGTTTGTAGTGGTATCTCATTGTGGTTTTAATTTGGATTTCTCTAACAATGAATGATGTTGAGCATCTTTTTATGTGTTATTTTGCCATCTGGAGATCCTCTTTGGCTAAGTGTCTGTTCAGATCTTCTTGTTTCTTTGTTGGGTTGTTTGTTTCTTATCATTGAATTCTGAGAGTTCTTTTCTTTATATATGCTAGATACTAGTCTTCTTATTGTTGAATTCTGAGAGTACTTTATATATTCTAGTTACTAATCTTTGCTGGATATTTGATTTATAAATATTTTCTCCCTATGTGGCTTGTTTTTCACCCTCTTAATTGTGCCCTTATAGAGACAAAGTGAGTTTGCTGAATTCCAACTTATCATTTTTTTTTTCTTTTTGGATTGTGCTAAGAACTCTTGGCCAAATCTAAGCTCATGAAGACTGAAGACTTTTTCTGATGTTTTCTCTTAAGAATTTTGTTGTTTTATGTTTTTTATTTGGACTAGGATCCATTTAGAGTTAACTTTGAGATACCGTCGTGATCTAGATTGAGGTTCATTTGTTCGCTAATGGATGTCCGGTTGTTTTAGCACCATATTTTGAAGACTGCACTTTTCCCACCCAGTTGCCCTTCTGTTTTCTCAAAAGTCAATTGAGCATATCTGTGTGGGTATATTTCTTTGATCTATGTGTCTATCCTTTCAGCAATGCCACCCTGTCTTAATTACTTTAGCTTTATAGTAGGTCTTAAATTTGGGTAGGGTGAGTCCTCCAATTTTTTTTCAAAATTATTTTAGGTCTTCTGAGTCCTTATTTTTCCATTCAAGTTTTAGAACCAGCTTGTCTCTATCTCCAAAGATTCCTGTTGAAATTTTTATTGGGGTTGTGGTAAATTTATAACCCATTTGGAGAGAATTAGCATGTTAACTAATGAGTCTTCTGAACCAGGAACATAGAATTTCGTTTGTTAGTTCGTTTGTTTATTTATTTATTTATTTGTGAGGAAGAGTGAGAAAGCAGGAGCAAGGTGGAGGGGGAAAGGGAGAGGGAGAAGTAGGCTCTCTGTTGAGCAGGGAACCTGACATGGGGCTTGATCCGAGGACCCGGGGATCAAGGACCCAGGCATACCTGACTGAGCCACCCAGGCGCCCCATATTATCCATTAACCTAGATTTTCCTTGATTTCTTTCACTGAAGTTTTATAGTCTTTAGCATACAGGTCCTATACCTATTTCATTACCTTTATAGCTAAGTATTTAATCACATGTTAACATAAATAATAATTTTATTAAAGTAACTGCATTTTTCAAAACAAAAAATAAGAACGGTGGCATTGTTTTACATTTTTGCAAATCTCTTGAATATCTGGCTAAACAAAAGATAGCTGGATTCTCATACTTCCTCAGTATTCAATCTGTTGTGATATGTTGTTTGGGTTGAAATATATGAAGAAAATCTGATCTCACACAGATATAGAGTTGGAAACTGAAAGAGTATTTTTTTTTTGAAGATTTTTTTTTTTTTTTGGAAGATTATTTGAGACAGAGTGAGAGAGGGATAAAGGACACAGAGGGAGAGTGAGAGGGAGACAGGGAGAGTGAGAGGGAGAAGTCGACTCCTTGCTAGGCAGAGAGCCCGATGCAGGACTCCGAGGTCATGACCTCAGTCTAAGGCAGATGCTTAACCCACTGAGCCACCCAGGCAACCCATGAGAGAATATTTTAATAGCCTTTTCAAGTACTTGTGGATACTTCAATACTGTATGCAAAGTTGACAAGCAGCAGTTGGTAAAGATTAGTTGCAATGTGGAGTCTGAAATCTGTCAATGAACTTTTTGTATTTGGTTGTTTTTAAATCTCTTGGTCTATGTTGTACTCTCAATGGGTTTTTCACCTATGTATAATTTCATAACATTATGAATTGATCATTTGGAAAATATTGGTTCTGAGCTATGAACATCTTCCAGATGTTGACACATTCCATTTTACAACATGAAAACAAATCTATTCATATCATCACTGATGTCATCAGAAAAGTCTTTAAGGATTGGGAAGCTCCTGGTAAAGGATCCAAATCTTCCAAAATCCAAATTTTCAATTGAAAGTTTAAATTATATCATTAGGGACAAACACTGTCAGATGTTTTCTTTGAGGTGACAATCTCATTTTGTTCATTTTTGAGGAAATGGTTGCCAACTCTGAAGTCGGAGTAATCGCAGTTCGTCAATCTTCTTTCAAGGAAAAATGGTGTTTCATGAAGAAAGTGGCAAGTTCAGCTCGCAGCTGAAATATAAGTGCTTTTTCTCGAAACAACCCCAAAATTTTGGTATGCAGCACAAGTGCTCTCATTTTTTTCTACCCTGAATATTAAAAAGACATATATTTGGGATTGAGATTTAAATAAGTTAAAACCTTGTAATAATTCATAATTTATACTGCTTCAGCAAGGATGTTCCTAAGCAAAACTGACAAGTGTGTGGTGGTAAAATGACTACAGGCACAATTTGGTGCCCTTGCCTTGATTCATGTGAAGGAGCCAATGTTTTGCCCACTGTTTTTTATGTGCCATCGGTGCAAACGTCACCACAATGAAAAAGGCAAATGACATCATAGTATTATTATGAAAATAGTTTTGACATGCTGATGCCCTGAAAATGTCTTAGGCACCCCCACACTTTGAAGACTGCTATATTAGACCACGCAAAAAGACAAAACCTGGGGGTCCGCAGGTGATGACTTTGGATAGTTGCTTCCTGGAAATTGCTTTGGAACCATGTCTTTTACTTACCCTCACTGTCCACTTTCAGGAAAAGTGAACAATCTCTCATCTAAAGAAGCCAAAGGCTAGTCAGCTTTCTGTGGTGATGTTGGGTCTTGTTGAAGAAGAGAGATGTTAATTTAACTGCAGTTTATTTATTTTTTTTTAAAAGATTTTATTTATTTATTTGACAGAGAGAAATCACAAGTAAGCAGAGAGGCAGGCAGAGAGAGAGGAGGAAGCAGGCTCCCTGCTGAGCAGAAAGCCCAATGTGGGGCTCGAACCCAGGACCTGGGATCATGACCTGAGCCGAAGGCAGCGGCTTAACCCACTGAGCCACCCAGGCGCCCCTTAACTGCAGTTTAATGAAGAGCTCAGTGGGTGGGAGAAAGAGGAACGGGGATTCGCATTTCCTTAATTTCCTGGGCTTGATGTGTCCCAGGCAAGGGCTCTAGTTAGAAACACTCCGGTTGGGGCACCTGGGTGATGCAGTTGGTTAAGTGTCTGTCTTTGGCTCAGGTCATGATCCTGGGGTCCAGGCTCCCTGCTCAACATGGAGTCTGTTTCTCCCTCTCCCCCTCACCCCTGCCTGCCCTCATATTCTCAATCTCCATTTGCTCTTTCTTTCAAGTAAAAAAAAAAAAAAAAAAGCTTTAAAACAGAGAGAGAGAGAAACACTCCAATCACTCTGACCCATTGGGGAAGCATGGCTGACACCCTCAGTATCAACAATGAAGTCTGGTTGGGGTCTGCCTCGTGGTGTCACTGGAGACTAGTATTCCATTAGGTTCTTTTCTGATAAAGCTTCTCACTGGACTAATGGATGCTCCAAATCCAGTTGAATTCAACAAATTGTTGTAAGCACTTACTAGTACTGAGGACTGTATTAAGTGCTGGGACTGGGGTCTGAGCTAGAGCTGGGGGACACATACCGGCCCTTGGACCTTTCCAGCCGGGTCTATGTTTTAAAGCTTTATTGTTCTTGTGATTTTGTAACTTTGTTCTCATAGAGGAGGATTCTTAAAAATCAAAACAATCCTGGAAACTATACAAATGATATAAAGAGGACATTTTGTGCCTAGTATCATGCTCTAAACTCTCCACATCATCCACATTTTATCTCTTTTAATCTCTCAGCAACAGTATGAAGTCGGTACTATCGCAAAGAAGAAAGTAAAAATCATCTTCAATCCCACCATCTGGGGTGCCTGGGTGACTCAGTTGGTAAAGTGTCTGCCTTCAGCTCAGGTCATAATCTCAGGGTCCTGGCATCGAGCTCCACGTAGGGCCCCCTGTTCAGTGGGGAGCCTGCTTCTCCCTCTGCCTCTGTCCGTGCTCATGCTCTCCCTACTGTGCACACACACTCTCTTTCTCAAATAAATAAATAAAATCTTAAATAAGTCCCACCATCCGGAGGTAAATATCCTTAGCATTTTGATAACATCGTTCTACAACTCTATGCAATCATAGAGAGGGCTATAGTTTTATGTAAATGGGATCATATTTTACAGATAATTTTGTATCTTGATTTTATTTTCTCGATAATATAAGATAAGCACCTTCCCCAAAGAGATGGATATTATCATCTTTAACAATTGTAGGCTATTCCATTGGCTAGATATATCAGTTTTCTTAATCTGTCAGTGGACATCTAAGTAGGGAGAGTTAGTTTCCAGAGTTTGCTTTATAAACACCGTTGCCATGAGTACATTTCAATAAGTAGGATTGTTTACACTTCTATTCCAAATGCTGAATTGTTTTTCAGAAGAGTTGAATTAACTTCTATACCTCAAACAGTGTCCAAACAGTGTCTGCTGTGTTTTTCTGCAAAGAATGCTGAGGGTAGACATGAAAGAATACACGTGAATGTCTTCTTGTGTGAATACCTATGTGTACGTGTGAGCTGTGCCCACGTGTGAGGGTTCATTTATTCATTCAACAAACGTTTCTGAGCATCTACCCTGAAGCAGATGCTCAGGTATGGGTGAAACTGTGCAAAACTCAGCATGATCCTGTCTCTCATGGGGTCAAACATACTTTCTTTCTTTCTTTTTCTTTTTTTTTTTAAGAAAGAGAGAGAGGGAGGGAGTGCATGCATGCACATATGGGGTGGGGAGGGGCAGAGGGAGAGAATCTTAGGCAGCCTCCTTGGCCAGTGCGGAACCCGATGCAGGGCTCTAGCTCATGACACTGGGATCATGACCTGGGCCAAAATCAAGAGTTGGACACTTAACTGACTAAGCCATCCAGGCACCCCTCAGATGTACATTTTTTTTTTAAACCTACCGTAACCATGTAAAGAAAATTTATATGAAGATATGGCCACTTAAATTGGGCTCTCCCTTGGTCTAATGATGATGGCCAGAGTAGCAGAGGAAATCAGAGGAGGCTTCCTTGATAAAGGGCAGTCAGAGCTACAGTCTGAAAGCTAAGGAGGCATAACCCAGACAAAGATTAACAGGACACATGTTCCAGGGGACAGAAAGCTTTCCATTTCTTTTTCTACCCGGACTGGGGACCATCCTGCCAGGAGAGTCTCCTGCCATTCCCCACATTCTGGCCTTTCCACCTCAATTCAATCTTCTCCCACTTGTTTTCCTTCCTGAGGCAGGAGGAGCACAGCTTGAAGAACATAAAGAAGACAGGAGAGGTTGGAGCCCAGAGAACGAGGCCGGAGACTGGGGCCCAAGGATGCTGAAGAGGAGGCAGGTCGTGTGTGTCTGAAAGTGTCCGTGCCTTTGAGCACCTGGGTGAGTCTCTTGAGAGCTGCCGGTGGGTGGAGGAGGGGGCTGGTTCTCCAAGTGTGGTCCCCCTGACCAGAAGCATCAGCCTCTCCTGGGGGTGGGGCCCAGCGTTTGTGAGTTAATCCCTGGTGGTTGTGATTTGCACTTTGGTTTGAGAAGCACCCCCAGAGGAAGTGTGTGTCTGAACGCACCTGCGTGAGAGAGGCTTTGGGAAATTTGTTTTGCAGATGGAGGTTTGCATGGAGACCCCCTCGGGGCAGGAAACTTACCCATCTCCTTGACTTTGTCTTCTCAAAGCACTTCCAAGTCTTAGAGGCATTAGCAGGTGTTAAATGACGATGGTAATAACAATCAGCAGCTATGTCTCTAGCTGAACCTCTATTTCTTACCCATCCCTGGGCAGAGCTACCACAAGGCGTCCTTCTTTTATCACAGAAAGAAATCTAATCTCAATGGTGTAGAAAGCAGGAAATTCACAATGGGAGAGCAAGAGAAATGGCTTATTCAGGGGGGAAAATACCCCCCTGCACATCCCCTAAGCAGATGGCCAGGGCAAAGGGAACAGTTTCCCGCCTAGCCCTGGCTAATGGCTCTGGTGTGCAGAGAGATAGGGAGGGTAGGGTGGGTGCCAGGGCCTCGGCTTCACACCGGGCATGGCTTGCCAGTGGCTGGTGGCTGTGAGAGGGTGTCCTTGTATCACAGGGTCATGCACGGAGGGAGCTCCAGGGAGCGGGATCTCCTCAGGGATCTCCTCCTGGGAAGAAGGGGCCAGACAGCCGAGCACTAAGGTTACATCTTCACCAAACAAAACCCCAAACGAGTACCCAGGTTGCGCCCAGATTCATGTCCTGGCTCTGCTGCTTATCAACGCAGTGACTCTGGGGGAGTTGCTGCCGTTCTTTCGGGCTCAGTCTCCCCATCTCGGAAATGGAGCTGATCGGTCATAGGATCTGCCTCACAGGGCTGCTGTTCGGATTGAGTGAGGTGATGCATGTGAACTCATTGGCACGGAGCCAGGCACACGGGAAATGTTCACTTCAGGTTGGCGGTGGCATTTGTGTTTCTGGCTTGACATGCAGTTTGTTGGTTCTGCCAGTGAGCCAGCTCAGTGAGTTCAGCTGGGTTGATCAGGGTCCCCCAGAGATGCGGTGGGGCTGGTGGCCCTTGCATTCCTCCTGGACCACCCAGGGTCCTGATGATCTGCAAAGGTGTCTGGTCAGAAGCAGGGGCCGTGTCACGTTGCGACCTGCCCTGTTGCGAGCCTGTCGTGTGGTATGTCCATACTGGGTGTTGGTTAAAGATGAGCTTCTATCTTGGGGCTGGTCAAAGTGGGTTTACTTAGGACAGGGAAGTCAAGAAAGGAATATTGACTGAGTGATTACCATCGCTAGTGTGTGGCAGCACATGCTTTCCGAGTCTTAGCTCGATCGGTCCCCACAAGGACCCTACGGGATAGAGAGTAGCATTAATACCATCTTCCTGGAGAGGAAACGGACACGCAGAGAAGTCAGGTGACTCATTCAAGTCCAGCAGTCCTGGATTCTAATTTCCGACTACATTCTACCAGCCTCTTACCCCTTTTCCAAAAGAACCTCTCTTCAGTGAGGAAACTGCAGAAAATGTTATTGATCTGTCCATTGAGTGAGAATTATTTGCCAAAGAAATAAATTTAACCAACCTCGCTCATTTTGCCCACTCTGACCACAAAGTTAGCTCTTCCATCTGCTTGGACTTGACCTCTCCTACTACAAGCAAAATCCCTTCTCTTTTGTTCAATCCTCAGCACAGGACAGCTGGGAACACTTAAGTTATGTTCTCTGCTCATGGCAGCTCTTAGGAAAGAATGGGAAGCTAAAAATAAACGCATTGGGTGGTGTCTCAGGGGCTTCCTCTAATAACAAAGCGGGGCTAAACCTCGAGGGGAGAGAGGGGAAGAGAAAGGATCCTGACACCAAGTTAAAGCCTTGGTCTTGCAGATAGAGCTTTTGGGGCCTGTTGTCTCTCAGGCCCTGGTCAGCCTTTTTTTTTTTTTTCCCCCAAAGATTTACTTATTTATTTGACAGACAGAGATCACAAGTAGGCAGAGAGGCAGGCAGAGAGAGAGAGAGGAGGAAGCAGGCTCCCCGCCAAGCAGAGAGCCCGATGCAGGACTCGATCCCAGGACCCTGGGATCACGACCCGAGATGAAGACAGAGGCCTTAACCCACTGAACCACCTAGGCACCCCCACCCCCCCACCCCCCCCCCACCCCCCCCCACCCCCCCCCCCCCCCGTCAGCCTTCTTAGCACCCCAGCAGGGTGGCTGGGGACTCAGGAATTCTGTGTCATTAGGCCCTCCCCTTTGGGCAGCTGCCAGTCCTGTCTCCCTTCCATGGGTGGAGGAACCAGATAAGAAAACAGACCCTAGATGGAATCTTATAAATCCCTGTTCCTTCCCGGCAGGCCTTTCTGAACCTGCTAAGTAGATGAGACTGTACATCCCACAGGTCTCATTCCAACCTCTGTTGCTGGGTTTGCTATCTGCCTGCCACAAACCTCCATCCTCTTCCGTAAAAGGTCAACTGTTTCAGGAAGGCAGCCCAGATTAGTTCCACCTCTAATTCTGACCTCTTACTTTGGATACTCTTGGTATGTTTGCATTCATTGGGATATTAATAATTGGTAATCACATGTACATGACTTATCTTAAGGTATTTAATATTTTAAGGTATTTATCATGCATTTAAGAAAGAGTCTGTTTTTCTCATTCCTCAAGACACAGAAATCCTGAGAGACAGATGGGTGAGAGAAAGAGTGGACCAGTACTCAGGAGACCTTGCTCTGGTCCCAATTGGGTCACAAGCAAGCTAGGTGATTTGAGTCAGTCAGTTCCCCGCTCTGGGCTGTGGGCTCCCAGTTTGCCAAACGTCCTCTAAGGCTTCATCCGGTTCAGATGTCCCGTGGCTCTGTTCAGGGCTCTGCACACAGAGCTCTGTGGTACCCTGTTTCTTCTAAGATGTGGCCTTATCTCTCTTGTTGTGTGTGTCCCTGGCCTAGGTTCCTGCAGCTCCGACGCACTGTGCGCTCCAGGGCTTCAGACCCACTGAGTCTGCAAGCCACGAATGAAACCATCCATGGGAGAAGTCACTGGGAGGCTCAGCTCTTTCTCTGTCCCAGGCAGGTTCTGTTAAAAAGCAGACACCCAGGTCCTGTTCCTGGAGCACTGGATTCATGGGTCTGGGGTGGGCCTGATCACCTTGCTTGAGTCATCTATGGCACAAAATCAGGTGCTTCCAAACTTAATGGTGTAAAAAACAGTCACCACTTTATTTGCTCCAGATTTGAGCAGGAGGAGCTCATCTGGCACGGGAACGAACGAGGTGGCTTCTATCCTTTCTCCGCGTTCTCTCTGTCTCTCCAGCAGAGTAGTCTGACTTCCTCTAAGGTGGCTGGCTTCCAAGCGGTGGTGTTCAAAACATTGAAGGCAGAAGCTGCAGCTCTTTGCTGCAGACCCCATCTAAAAAGTTCTACGGTGATTGTTCTGCCCCTTTTTGTTGCTCAGACCAAGTGCCGTGGCCAGCCCGGATTGCGGGGAGGAGAAACAAGTGCCACTTTGCAGTGGTAGGCATGGCAGAAGAGCCCGTGGGACGGAAGACACTGCTGAGGCCATCTCTGGAGGCACAACTTACCATAAGTTAAGAGCAATCTCCAGATGCATCTGCTGTGGCCCATGTCCCTGGAAGCCTGCTTTCCATCTCTGCCTCTCGCTCATCTGCCAGCCCACGCAGCATCAGATGGCCTCTTAGAGCTGGTCAGGGGGAGGGCGGGGGCGGGGGGGGGGCTCTTGTTCTTGAGGCTCGTTGTTTTCCTCTGTCAATATCACTCTAACCTTTTGCATTAGTAAATACTGATTATCCACCAATTACATTGGCAAGTGTTAGGGACCAGGTGTTAGAAGCATAAAAGAAGAAGAAGAAAAAAAACCTAAAACCACTCCCGAACAAAACAAACAAACAGAAAAACATAAACTGGATATTCTTCCTGTTTTCAAGTTATGCACCATCCAAGAGCAACCCACTTAGATGATTGCCTGGGTCAAGTCATGGCACCCCGCCTGCTGATTCGGGAGCTAAAGGTTCTGAGCTAACAATGTGCTGGGAAGGAGTTGTGTTCAAGGGCTATATAAATGCTTAATATTAGAGTGAATATTAATATTAGAGTGAATTAGAGTGAAGTAGAGAGGGGTGAGGGTTTTATGCCCTTCACCTCCCACCAGCCACAACTAAGGTTCCACACAAGGCCTAAAAAACGCAAATCAATAGAGATAATGCTTTAAATGGTGGACATCAAACAGGCTTCTGGTCTGAGAGGCAATTACATACACAACAGCATCAAAGAGAGAACAGAATGGTAGGAGGATGGAGGGAGATGGAGAAGTCAATGAACCCAAGAGTCCACTACCAACAGACAAGAGAGGCAGTGTCCCCACAACTGCAAGGGGTCTTCAGGCCTGCCTGGAGTCCCTCTTGGAAGCCCATTATGGTCAGAAATGAGCCCCCTTCCCAAGGTGGGCCAGGCACAGCCCCGGGATGCCCGGCGTCTGGATGCTGCTGTCTGCTCCTTGGGAGAAGTGCAGCTTTGTGCACAGGTGCTGAGTTTGCCTTGCATGGACGTTGTTCTCCCCTCACAGCTAGTAGTTTCAGGCTTTACACAAGACTCCCCTATAAAGTTCAGCCACCAGCCAGCCCAGATCATTTTTATTACTCCCCTCAACTTTAGCTTGGGCTTTGGAGTGCGGATGAGAGTGGGGGATGCAAAAGAGAAAAAAGTGGATTCAAGTCTTTCTTGCCTGGAAGTGTGGCTGGGCTAATGGGTTATTGTCTGGGTGCAGGGCTGGTCAAGAGACTGAATAGAGGTGAAGGCTGGGTCCCTGGGGATCTGGCTCACAAACTCAGCGACAGCCTCTGTTCTGAGCCTGGATCCAGTGGGTTGGAAGAGAGTATATGATGATAAACAGGTGCCTCTCCCCACAAATGTTGGCTCCAGGCGCTCGGGGAGGGGTGGGGAGTTCAGACGCCTGCTTATGCTAACAGGCTGCCAGCTTCTCCATGCATGGGGAAAGCAGAAACACGAAGCTATTCTGGTCTTGTCTAGGGAGCCATTATGTATTGAATTTCCAACGTCATTATCTCCAAAGGGCAACATTGCTCGTTTTCTCCCATTTGCATTCACTGGGAAAAGACAAACGGGTGCACATTTGCGGAGTGGAAAGGCAGGGGGAGGAGTGGTCGTGTGCTCGATTTGGACAACCAGCAGCTCTGGAAGGGGCAAGCTCATAATTAGAGATCGGCACCTCGAGGTGATGCTTCACACTTACATGGCAAGTTTAACTTAATCAGGCAGGATTCGTTCTCTAGACTGATGGGACTGGGGTGGATTTTTCACTTAGGAGCAAATCTCATGCATGCTCTGGCATGCATTGTTTCCTGACATATGTTATAGTTTTCCTGTGGGAAGACAGGGTGAAATTTTATTTCAGACCTCCCCCACTCTGCCTGCATTTGCTTTCTTCCCTTCTCAAAATCCAGATCCTGCTATAAAGGTGGCTAAGTCGGTGGGGAGGGGGGACATGGGGGGACCAGGTCCAGGAAGAGAGGTGCTGGGGTTGGCACGTGTCAGGTGTGTGCTAGTGTTAAGTGGCAGGTAGGGGTCTTCTAGGTGAGCAAGATTTGCCCGTGCTGAGTTTCTGCTTTCTCATGATGCAAGGCTATCCTATCTAGCTGTTCCATCCTATTTGTACCAGTCAGGACTGTGTTGGCTGCATGGGACAGAAAACCAGTTACAGGGCATTTCTGTAACGTGAGCTGAATTTTCTCAGGTGACAAGAAATCTGGAATGCAAGATGGCCACTTTACCTTCAGGCATCACATTCATATTTCTGACCAAAAAAAGGATGAGGAGGAAGAGGAGGAAAAGTAGGAGGGAGAAGAGGAGGGGACGGAAGGGGAGGATGAGGAAGAGGGAGAAGAAAAGTGCAAAGGGCAAAAGTCATGTGTCTTTTTTAGAATTCTTACTCAATAGAATTCTGTTGCCATCTTCTTGGCCAGAGCTGGGTCACATAGACCCCCTCTAGTAGATCTGGAGAACAGGTGGTTTTTAAACAGAGCACATTGTAGCTCAGTTAGCGAAAGGACAGAAAAGAAAAAGAAAACCAAGCTGATCTAGGGAACCAGCAGTGTCTGCTATCCACCTGGTCCCCATGGCTCCCTCCACCATCAGAGATGTCCTGCTTTTCAATCCCCCATGTCGGTATCAGGGTCTCCTTCTCCTCCCCTGCAGGTGGTCTGGCCCCAGAGCCCCGTGAGGCTCACCACTCCCCTCACCTCTACCTGTGACCTCAACAGCACTGCTCCTTCGTCCTTTCTTCTGGGGAAGACAGAACAAAGCAAGTGCATCACACACAGGTGTGCAGGCGCCGGGGCACCAGTGCATGGAGAGACGGTTCTGAAGGCTTTGGTGAAACTGACAGATTGCTGAGAGAGCAAGGAAAAATGTGTTCATGATGAATCTGGAAAGGTTGGCTAGGACATAATCATGCTGGCTCTTGTGAGCTACAGGCCACTAGCTACAGACAGGTCACGAGGCGAGACACTGGGGTCTACATATGGAGTGAGAGGCCAGGCTGCCCCCAAGGACTTCCTATTCCATTAGGGCCACACGCAGGTAATGACACAAACTAAAAGCCAGACGATGATGTGCACCATTATAAATGTAGAAGCTTGACACTGGTCATGACAGCATGGAGAAGACAGCCTTAATTTCAATAAAGTGATGTTTGAATTTAGCTTTGCAGAGTAGGGAGGATTCTTACAAGAAGGGAATTAGGAGATGTTGGAGCAGAGAAACTATATGAGCAAAGATCCAGGGCAGCAAGCAAGCAGCATATTCGAATCATCGTGAGTGGCCCTCTTGGGCTGGGAGACAGCATTTGCAAGGATTGGGCGGACAGGGGTGGAGATGGGATGGGGAAGGCCGAGCAAAGAGTGGGGTCAGGAGATGAAGCCAAGAGGCGGGTGTGTGTTGGGTTGTAAAGACGGAATGTCACGTTAAGAAGTCGGACTATAGGGTGTAGAAAACACGGAGCGGCTGAAGGTTTGAGTCACATCCGAGCTGCAGAAAATACCAGAGAGTTGATAGCCTGGGGGTGGGGAGACTGAGGCAGAGTCTCCAGCAGGCGTCTGGCAGCAGAGAGGCCTGATCTGGAACAGAAGCACTGGGCAGGAGGGGAGTGAGGACTGTACATGCTTTCCCGGGTGAGTGACTGGTGGTGGGGGGTGGGGACGCGGCAGTACCATTTAGGAATTCAAGAAAGACCCAGGAGGGGAAGCACCTTTGATATGTGAGGACAGTTGGATGATGGATTCAGCATGGGCAGTGCTGGGTCCCTGGGCGTGACTCCTCTGGGTCTCTGGGGGTGAGGACCAGGGCTGGACCCCGCCCTCAGCCCTACCTGGATGGTAAAACAATGGTTGTGGACTGGATGGTCCAGGAACTGGGTAAAGTGGCAAAGGGCCCCAGAGAAGCCGTTTGAGGGAGAAGCTGGGGCGGGGCGGGGGGGGGGGCAGTTCAAAAACCCAGGTCAGGGAGGGTGGAAGAGACCAGGTTCAAGGAGCAGTTTGGAAGTGACCAGGCACTTTCGGCCAAGGAGTTAGGAAACGGTTCTGTTCTGGGGTTTGGGGGCTCTGCATTCAGCTGAGGGGCGAAGGTGCATTCGAACTTGTACAACGTGAGTGTGAATGGACTGAAAGTAGCGGCTGGTTGGTAGGAGCGGCTCTGATTCCTCAGGATGCATGGCAGGGTGAAACGGTACCCCAAAAGCCACCTTGGAGGGTTACATGCTAGGAGAGGTAGGGGTCTTTCCCCACAACTCGTGGTCTTGCCTGTTAATTTTCCCTGCTAGCCCTCCACTTCCAGTCAGTCGGGCCGCCACTCCGTGCCCCGGGCGCTGACACGCTGACAGGCTATTTTTGCCACAGTGCCTGGCGACAAGGCAAGGGCTCCCCACACGGGGTTTTAGTATTTAGTAGCACAGTGGTGAGTTACTGAGCTCAGCACAAGCTTTAAAGCATTGAGCTGTCCCTTGCGCTCCCAACAGTTAGGCTGTCCTTCTAAGCCCTAGGTCTTTTCATGGCTCCAATTCTGGACAAGTGGGGAGCGTTTTAGAAACAGTTGCTAGCCTTTCTTGTCCTATTTCCACCATGGCTGTGCACCCCTGCCCCAGCTCGCTCGCTCGCTCGCTCTCTCTCTCGCTCTTTGCTCCCAGGGCCTTTAGAGAAGCCATGTTCTCCTCATTTGGGAGCCAGGCTCATTTCGTACCTTCACATTACCATTGATCTCCTCACAGCCCCTGAGCTGTCACTGTTGGGTCCTCCTACAATGTAAGCCAGCCACTCCCCAGTTCTTGCTTGCAACCGTCTTCCTAATGCCCTTCAGTGGCTTCCCATTGTCCTGAGGATAAGAGCTGGACTCACCCAGGATCTACCAGGCCTGCCTGGTCTGGCATCGTTTCCTACCCCAGCCTGTCTCCCCTGCTCAAGGGCCACAGTGGCTCCTTTCATGCCATGCTCCTTCGGCTTCAGGGCCTTTGCGTGTGTGGCTTCTGTTCCTATGTTGGATTCATTTCCCAATCCTGCCTGTCACTCCAACTCCTGGCTCCTTCACCTCATCCCTTTAACACCTCTTGACTATTGGCTCGCTTTTCAAATGCTACATCCTCAGGACTCTGAACCAGGTTTTAATTAAAACTTTTTTTAAAAAAAGATTTTATTTATTCATTTGACAGAGATCACAAGTAGGCAGGCAGAGAGAGAGGAAGGGAAGCTGGCTCCCCGCTGAGCAGAGGGCTCGATTCCCAGGAACCTGAGATCATGACCTGAGCCAAAGGCAGAGGCTTTAACCCACTAAGCCACCCAGGTGCCCCTAATTAAAACTTTTTTGTAGGACTAGCTGATAGATATCCATCTTGCCTGTTAGCCTTTCCTTTCACTGTTGTATCCTGGAGTGTGGCCCAGGGCTTGGTGCAGAAGGGCTCCCCACATCAGTAAAGGACTGAAAGAATGGGGAGCAGCTAGAGACCCTTTCCCACCCACGCCCACATTTGACGGGGGCTAGATGTGCTTCTTCTTCCCCAAGAAGGGGGGTGCTACTCTTTCTAAAACAAACTTGTGTGGACTTCATGGCAGTGCCACCCCAGATTTCTTCTTCAGTGCTCCTGGGGGAGCTGTGAAGATGCACAATTTGAGAGGCGAACCATGGGCCTTCCTCTAGTGATCGTAGGTCCTGTTCTCCCTCCCCGGCCCTTATACTGGTCAGCAAAGCCAACAGCTGCTCCCAGGAAGTAATTTGGCCAAACACCTTGCAATTCTGTGGCAGGAAAGGGGCTGCTACTCTGGGTGACTTGGCTTCGGAGTTCCTTTTTTTCCCCAAACAGGCTCGCAAAGCCTGGGTTTGGTGTGCTCCCAACCAGGAGGAATTCCAAAGAACAGCGCAGAGAAATGGCCAAAAGGCAACACTCAAGGTCATCTGGGAGGGATTAATCTGCTTGCCCAAGGACATGGGCCTACCAAGTGGTGTGGTTTCATCACACTCACCTGCTAGAGCAAAAGAAGAGGGAGGACAGCTGTCTCCAAGTCTTCACTGGTAGAGGAAGAGGCAGGAACAGAAAGGTGACTCGGTCTGTGTCGAGTCCCATGGATCACTGAGACTGGAGCCAGGCTTAGAGCTTTAGCCTTCAGAGGTACCCACAGAGCTGGGGGACTGTCTCAGAACCATGTCCACTTTGTCCAAGGTCCTGTGCTCAGTGGGTGAAAACTGTCGTCCCATCAGTCTCCTTTGGGTGAGGGAGGCTACCCACTTGTTCTCAGTCACCACTTAGGGCTTCCAAATCGATGCAAAGCCTTTTTGAATTCATGAATATGTCCTGCCTCAGGGTTTTGAGACTTGATGATTTGTTAAAATAATAAAATCATCTAGGTGAGGGCTTGAAGTGGCTTTAGAATTCTCTAGTCTCCTTCCTTTTGCAAATAAAAATATTGAGGCTGAGGGTTGGGGGTGCTAGAGGTAGGGCTGGGTCCCTTCCCAGCTGTACCCCTCATCCCAGGATTGGGGGTCTTTAAGGAAGTCTCTGTGGCCCTGCCTAGGTGGGGACAGTGTCTCCCGGGAAACACCCCTCAGCCTGTCCACCCCCATCCTGGCTCAGGCTGGGCAGCCTTGTGGCAGGCAGCATGGCTTCCTGGCTACCAACGAATGGCCAGCCCTTGCTGTGTTTCTGTGGTCTCTGCCAGGGCCTGACTCGGCCCCTTCCTACACGCCTTTCTGCTCTCCGTGGCCTCCGGTTTGCAGAGAACTCCCTCGGGGCTCCTGGGCTCAGCCTCCTAGGAGGTGAGTGTTCCCACAGCCATTGTCACCGAGAAGGAAACTGAGGTGCAACATCTTCCTTAGCCATTGGCTCAAGGTTACGTCACAGGTAGACCTCGCAGAGCCGGGATTTACATCTCGAAATTCAGCTGTCCTCTTAAATCTGGAGCCTGAGGTTGGGGTGGCGGAGGGATTGCAACCCAGCAGGGCCGGACGAGGGGCCCTGGAAAGGGGATTCTGGCCTGTGAGTCGGGTGAGCGCCCCGCCCCGCGCCCCCCACCTGGCTCTAGCTGGAAATGACAACTACAACCGGAGCGCGCTCGTGCGCCCACGACACAGCCATTCATGCTTTGGGTACACATTTCCCTTAATTGCCAAGCTTCCCAATTAACGTGGGTTGCTGTGTCTGGTGCGCGGTTATTTTCCCGTTCCCCTCAGTTTACTATTTCAGAGAGACACTAGCTCTGTCATTGTGTTCGTCTCGCTGCCTTCCCAGAGGAAAACCAAAAAGCAGCGGCTGCGGGCAGATCCCGGGCGCGGGCTCGCCTCCTCGGCGGCTTCTCCTGTTGCTTCGGGAGCGGGCCCGCCCTAGGAGAGGCGCCCGCCCTCACCCCTCGAGGAGCGGGGCGCAGAGGGGCTGCTCGCGCCAAGCCAGCCGGTGACACCGCGGCGGCCGGTCCCCGAGCCCCTGCCCGGCCGAGCCCCGCCCCCCCTCCCGCCCCCGCCGACCGCACGGCTCCCGCCCGCCCCAGCCCTGCGCAGGAGGGGAGGCGGGAAACACGCGAGAGCCTCGCCCACCGCCCTGCCCCCAGCCCCGCCGCTCCCAGGCTCCTCGGACTCCGTGCGTCCTCCGGGGATCGTCTCCGAGGGGCTCGCGCTCGGCAGGTAAGCGGCGGCGCGGGAAGCAAAGTTGGGCGCGTCTTCCGAGGAGGAGGGCGCGAGGCCGGGATGGGGAGCGACCGCGGCGCGGCAGTGGCCCGGCGTATTTTGTTTCGGTGGGTGTGAGCGGCCCTCTCGGCCCGAGGCTGCCCGGGCGGCGACAACGCGCCGGGGGCTGTGAACGTGGAGGTGGGCGTCGGAAGAGGACCGCGGCCTCAGTGGGGAGGCCGTCCGCGGCGGTGGGGGCGAAGCCGGTGGCCGAGCTCGGGGCTACGCGTTTGGAGCAAGGCAAAGGGCAGCTCCCACCCTGTATCCAGCGGGAGTTTCCCCTTTGTTACTGGGAGGCTGTGGACACTGGAGTGGAGCGTGGGCATGTGAAGACGGAGAGGTCGCTGGATGCGTGAGTGTAGACACACCAGCAATACAAAATGGGGCGGCTGGTTTGGTGCTTGGGGGGCATGGGAGCTGGGGCTAGGGGGTGGGCAAGCGGGGTCGGGGGGAGGTAAAGAAGGGCTGGGCTTCCAGAGCTTGGGATTCATGAGAATGTCTGCATTGGTTTTTGTTGTTGGTGGTGGTTTTTCTTCTCCTTCTTGTTTATCCAGTCCTGTTTTCTTCCAGGGGGCCTCCCTGATCCCCCATTCTCCCCTTTCCCCATGCCCAGCCCCTTTCCCCAGCAGGGCTGGCCCTGGCAGAGCCTCCCCCATTGTGTCTCGCTGGGCTTCCATGGACAGTTGGAAGAGCAGCCCCAGCTCCTGGCGTTTGCTGCTGGCTCTTACAAGTGGTGGCTGTTAGAGAAGGCACCCGAGGGTGGGAGCAGCTGCGCTGGAGAGTGGGCCTGGTCAGGCCCCTACTGCCAACCCCCAGGCAGGGGAGGAGGGGCTGGCTGTGGAGCTTTCTGTCCACCAACGTGGCCTCTGTCTCCACTTCCTTTGTCTCCTGGGTGTTGTGCTCTCTAGCTGGGCCCGGATTTCCAGGTTTGGAGATGGGCCAGTGGGCAGCTCATGCCCTCTGTGCAAGGAACCCCACCCTGGGGGCCCAACGCCCTCATATTGTGTATGTATGGTTGTGTGTATCTGTTTCTGCAACTTAGCCTTTTGCACGTGACCTCCCTGGTAGTTGCCATGGAAACTCCTCTTCAATTCCCAGCCTCCCTTCCTTTTCCTGCCCATTCCTCACCTCCATATCTCCTACCCTCCCCCCAACATGGTTGCCTGGATACTGGTTATCCCTGGCTTCTCTGACTGGGTGACCCTGGACAGCTAGCTCCCACGTGGGACTGAGGTGGCCGCGTACCCACTCCAGTCCTCCCCGCCACACGTCACAAATGTGCCCCTAAACCCCACATATACGTACCTACCACATTACACACCCTTGCGCACACAAACACCACGCGTTCTGTCGTGCCACACACTCCATCCACACACGCACATACAAGTATATCATACCACAGATAGACCACGTACACCCCAAATGCACCGTACATTGACCACAAGGGAACACAGCACCCTCAGTGCCATGCACAGCGCCCTGTGTACGCTCTCACACACATCAACCATAACACACACACACGCGCGCGCGCGCACACCACTTCTAAATAGATCTCAAGCGGGAAGAGAGAGGGCAGTTTTCTGCCTCATCTAGGTCTGTGCCCGGGAGTGTGTGTCAGGGAAGGCTGAGGAGGGCCAGAAGGAAGACATCTCCCCAGGAACCCTGTGGAAGAAAGTATTGAGAAATGCACTTCCAGATTCCCACAAAGAGGAGTCCCTTTCCTAGTACTCATCTCAAGAGCACAGATGAGAGATTCAATCCCTCTGCTGCTTTCTCCCTGCCCTGACCCTGAGAAAGTCCGAGGCTCCTGGCTCCAGCTGGTGGTCTCCTCTCAGCCCCTGAGTCTTTCTGGCTGATGGGATCTGGCTGAAGCCTCAGAGGCCCTATAAAGGAAGGAGAGAGACTGTGGCTGGGCAAGAGAGCACAAGTGCCAGGAGAGGGCAGGGAGAGGACGCAGAGTGG
This sequence comes from Lutra lutra, assembly GCF_902655055.1. Taxonomy (NCBI): domain Eukaryota; kingdom Metazoa; phylum Chordata; class Mammalia; order Carnivora; family Mustelidae; genus Lutra; species Lutra lutra. The sequence goes on along the minus strand of NC_062287.1, from coordinate 14,114,720 downwards.
AGACAAGGCGCGGAGGAGAGGGAAGCTGGAAAGAGCGGGAAGGACAGGAGCTGGGTAGTAGGACGGTACGAGTCTGGACATCTGCTCCTCTTGGGGGTCCGGCCACCCTCTCTCCTTTAGGCACATTTTCCTGCTTCCTGTGGCTCCTGCAGCCACATCAGTGCCTCTGGGAGAGAAAGCCGGTTTGCAAAGGGCTCCTGCATTGCTGGGCTTTCAGAGACCGGTGGCTTCTGTCCCTCAGGTGGTCGATACCAGAGCGGGGCATCACCTTCCTGGCCTCTGTGCTCTTTGGACTGACGGAGGATCTGTTTTACTCAATGGTTCAGTGAACTGTTTTAAGTACCTACGAGACATTAATCGATGGGGGCACTAGGGTGAGGAAGAAGAGAATCCTAGATTTCTCGGAGCCAGAGAGGCCTTGAGGGAACACCACTCAGGACATCGTGTAGGTGAGAAGACAGGCTCAGAAGCGGGCACACACCCAGGGGTGGCTGAGGCCTTCTGGCAGCTCAGCCGGGATTTGTGACGCACACTCCCATCCCCCATCTCTTATCTTCTTTTCTTTTGCCAGCAGTCCTCTGGGGACTGCATGTCCCTTCCAAATGGGTGGGTGCCCAAGGTGGGTACCCTAGTGAGCCAAGAGCCTGCTCCATTATATTGACTTGGAGGGCGTGGCAAGGAGAGGGAGGGGAGAAAGAGCAGTTCCTTAGGCTCTGGAAGCTTCCACAGCCTTAGGTGAGCCAGCCCACCTGGATCAGAGCACACGCTCCCCTGCCCCCCAGCCCTGGCGGACTTAGGGGGCTGCCATCTGGAGGACGCACAGTGCCAGGCAACCCCTAGGACTCATTGTCTAACAGATCACCCACCTGCCCCTGCCCCAGCGCCTGAGCGCCCCGGAGGAAGCCACGCAGTCTTGACAGGCGCAGGCCCTGGAGGCAGAGAGCCTGGGGCAGAAAGGCTGTGAGCCCGGAGGCACAGACCCAGGTTCTAGTCCTGGCTCTGACCCAAGGGCAAGTGCATTCAATCCACAGATATCCTTTTGGATGCAAATGGGGCTTTTGGGGGAAGTCAGAAACTGTTTAGATTGATTTCGAGCAAGTGAAAGCCTCCATAATTTTAGACCTGTTTCTACATCTGTCAATAAGGGGTTAGATTCCATGATTTCTAAAACATTTCTTCCTCTAATTTTTTGTAGATTATACGATCTTGAAAGAGAGCCCTTCTCCCTCCAGGTGCCAAATTGTACTCATTATTTCATAATACAGGGTTGCAGCTGAGCTGAGCAGGAAAGGGTCTTGGCCTCCGGTTCCTTTGGAGAAAGCCTCCCTTTTCAGCCAGTCGGACAGGAGGTGCTCCAGAAAGTGAGCCCGGGCTTTCTTCCCCCGGGTGCGGGAGCCGGCCCCTTCTAGACATTGGTGAAAACCGGCTGGGAAGAGTGTTGAAAGAGCTGGCCTCCAGAGAGGATGAGATCCAGGGCCACTGGCCATGGGTCTGTGAAATCCTGGAGAGGGAGAGCCTTTGGCCAACTGGTAACTGTGGCCAGAGGAGCTGAGCAGCAGAATATCTCTGGACCAGACGAAAGCCTGGAACCAGTTTGGCAGTGTCCTGTCCACTCTGGAAGAGGAAGGAGGAGGGAAGACCTTGACCTGGGGAAGTATGAAGTCAGCTTAGAGCCCACACAGGAACACATTTGTTACAAAGAGGCCCTGTTACAAAGAGGGCTAAGGCCCTGGGGACCAAGCTGGGCCATGGGAATGTGGCTCTTCCCACTGCTCAGAATATCTGACTTGGGCCAGAGAGGGCCGAGAGGGAGGGAGTTGGAACAACGGTGACCCCCGCACAGCCAGAGGACAAAGCCAGGGCTCCAAAGAGACCAGAGGCCAAGGTCTTAAATTCATTCATGGCCTCCCTTTAACAAAAAATCCACAGAATCCCTCGGATGTGTTCAGCTGGGCAGGCCTCCCAGGGCTCGGCGGAGCCGTGAAATGGTGGTCTTGCATTCCCAAAGCCCTCCAGCTCAGCTCGGTTGGGTTGCTTTGTCCTGTCCCTTCCTCCCTCCTGGACAACACTGCATTCTTCCCGAGCAGGGAGGGCTGGGGCCTCACGCACACGTGGGCTCACACATGCACACACTCTCCCTTTCTGACACATACCTAACCTCCATCCCTCACCCACACACCCTCTCACCTCACCCAGCTGCAGTGTCACACCCAGACCTTGGTGACAGCCCCTTCCCTCGGGCTGTCAGCCCTAATCCACTTTCCCAGTGATCCGGCAGGTGGGCCCAGCTACTTCACACCTCCCTGGGTGCTCTCTTGTCCATTAACAAGGACAGGTGCTGGACCTGGCTGCGGCCGTGCTCCCAGCCCTGTCCCCAGATGGTCATCCCTGGCCTTGTATCTGCCTCCCGTCCACCTACACTCAGACCCTGCCTGGAAGGAGCCCTTGCTCTCACCCTGCGGAACAGGGGCTGGCGGCCTTGGGAGGCACAGGGACATGGGTTCTAATCTGTGTTCTGACACTTCCTAGTTTTCTTAACTTTCTAAGCCTCCGCTTCCTTATCTGTCAAATGAGCACGAGAATAATGGGGCGAGCTGTGTAAGGTGCTGTGCGTGGTGCCTGTGTTAAGTGAACAGTAGCTGCTCGCTGCTGTGATGATAATGATGGTAATAATGACATTATTATTATGAAAACAGATTGTTTTATTTTATTATATCAGCCTTCGAGGCTCCTCTCAAGAGCTCATTCTTTCAAGTAGTTTTTCCGAATTCCCAGGAAACAGAAATGCTTTCCTTCTCCCTGGGCTTCTGAACACCCTGATGATTCTTCCCCGAGAGTGTGTGGCCCACCCTGCGGGCATTTTAGTGACTTCCACACATGCCTTCTCCCCCTGTGGGTCAGGGTTTGTCCCCACGCCGCTGCCACCGCGAAGCAGGACCATGTGAATTTGTGTGAAGTACTACAGCGGGCCAGAGCTGTGCTTTGCAGGAGCCGGGTTGTTGGGTAGAGCCATGCAAGGGGGCTGGCCGAGCTGCCTGGTCCTGTGGTCTGACTGTGGGTGGGCTGACGTGGCCCTGGAGTTTCTGTTTCTGCCTCTGGGGCTGCTCATCTGGCTTCTCTCGAAGGGGCCTTTGTCAGCAGGCCTGCGGAGGAGGTGATCCTGTGGCTGGCCTGACTCACTCCTGTCTACCCAGCCTGCTGGGGCTCTAGCCTGGCTTCTGTGCAGATTCTCTGGAACTGGATGGAGTTCCTTTGGGGGTCGGGGCCCGGGCCCCCGTGCTTGCCCTGCTCCCTGACTCACTATGGGCAGCATGCATCAGTGGCCTGTGCCGGGCTGGTGGCCGTGTCCTGCTCCGTGGGCCTGCCTCTGCGGACTGTTTGGAGCGGCTGCAGGGTGAGGGCTGGTGTGGGGCTGGGAAGACTCATGGGTGGACAGCAGGGCACCATGTCCCCCTGGGGGATCAGCTTGGGGCCCTTGCCAGGAAACTTCCAGAAACCAGGCCCGCGTTTGTGATTTGTGAACTCTGTGTCTCCCTTTCTAAGGATAGGGCCTTGTTTCTTTTCACGGTTGGTTCTTTTCTTCCTTGGACCACATTTCTCTTCCCAGAAGGAACTCCACATTAAAGATAAGGTGCCTAGGGCTTGGGGCGCCTGGATGGCTCAGTAGTTAAGCATCTACCTTCGGCTCAGGTCATGATCCTAGGGTCCTGGGATCTGGCTGCACATCGGGCTCCTTGCTGGGGGGACGCCTGCTTCTCCCTCTCCCACTCCCCCTGTTTGTGTTCCCTCTTTTGCTGTGTCTCTGTCAAATAAATTTTAAAAATCTTAAAAAAAAAAAAAAAAGATGCCTAGGGGTTAACATGATAGGTCCTGTCTACATAACAGAGGAGCTTTGTCCCTCCCACACCCCCTGGGAGGCCAGGCTGGATTGGGTCTCTCCATTGAGAATGAGCTTTGGGGCAGGGGACCTGGGGATCCCCTAGCCTCTCAGCTGTGGGGGCACTGTCCTCCTTCATGAGTGAAGGAGGGTGGGGGGAGACCCAGAGATGGGGCCACTTGGGGAGGCCTGCCAGGCCTGAGGGACCCAGTAGGAAGGGGCCAGCCTGGGAGGGGGCAGCATGATAATCTGGGCCTGAGGTGCACTCCTGGGGGCAGTGCAGAGAATTCAGGAACGTGTCACAGCTGCCGTGAGCCCCTCAGGCCTGCTCCAGTGTTCCTATCCTCTGCTTTCTCCTCAGTCCCAGGCTCTGAGTCCTCTCTGTTCTTCAGCCGGTCTTTGGAACTTTGTAAGGGAGCCAATCATTCCAAGCCAGGCTATTAAACAGAATAATTGGTGTTTAACGTTTATTGGAGGGGCACTTAACATGCAAATCAAGGGAACTGGTTGTCTTTTCCTCGGGAGGCAACAGATCCATCAGTGACCTCGGGCTGGACCCAAAGCACTTTTTTTTTTTTTTTTTAAGATTTTATTTATTTATTTGACAGAGATCCCAAGTAGGCAGAGAAGCAGGCAGAGAGAGATAGGAGGAAGCAGACTCTCCGCTGAGCAGAGAGCCCGATGCGGGGCTCTATCCCAGGACCCTGGGATCACGACCCGAGCCAAAGGCAGAGGCTTTAACCCACTGAACCACCCAGGCGCCCAAAGCACTTGTTTTTTTTTGTTTTTGTTTTTTTTAAAGATTTTATTTATTTGTCAGAGAGAGAGGAGAGCGAGCGAGCACAGGCAGACAGAATGGCAGGCAGAGGGAGAAGCAGGCTCCCCGCCAAGCAAGGAGCCCGATGTGGGACTCGATCCCAGGACGCTGGGATTATGACCTGAGCCAAAGGCAGCTGCTTAACCAACTGAGCCACCCAGGCGTCCCAAAGCACTTGTTTTTAAGTGCAGGTTTAAAAGCCTTTGCAGGGTTTGGGCTCTGTGGTTCTGAACCGTAAGAGCCTGGCTCCTATTATGGGAGCGTCAGATGCCATGAGCAGGGCGCAAGGCTCCACGATGCTTGCCGGGAAGCTGAACAGATGTGGGAGCGGTGGGATGGGACTGGGGGGCTGTTTTGTTTTTAACTGAACTTAAAATTTTGTATTATTTTTTGAACAGATTAGTTTTTTTTGGAACAGGGTTGAAGTTAGGGTTGCAGAACAATTAGAGATTTGCAGAAACATTGAGCAGATTAAGTGCAGAGAGATCCAAATAATCCCCCCTGCACACAGTTTCTCCAAGTTTTTATTTTCTAAAGATTTTATTTATTTGACAGAGAGAGAGAGAGAGAGCGCAAGCACGGGCAACGACAGACAGAGGGTGACGGCAGGGAGCCCAGTGTGGGACTCAATCCCAGAAACCCGGGATCATGACCTGAGCCAAAGGCCGTGGTTTAACCAACTGAGCCACCCAGGAGCCCTAGTTTCCCCAAGTTTTAACATTTTACGATCTTGTGGTACAGTCTGTCACAATTGAGGAATCAACACTGGTAGATAATTATTAACCAGAATCCATACTTCATTCAGATTTCTTTAGCTTTCACCCACTGTCCCTTTTCTGTTCCAGGATCCCATCTGGAGTAGCACATTACATTTTGTCGTTCTGTCTCTGGCTCTTCTTGGCTATGACGGTTTTTCAGACCAGCCTGGTTTTTGATGACCTTGATGGTTTTGAGGAGGACGGGTCGTGCATATTGGAGGATACCCCTCAGCCTTGGATTTATCTGTTGGTTTTCTCATGATTCGACTGGGCTTATGGGTTTTGGGAAGGAACATCACAGAGGTGAAATGCTATTTTCATCATACCACGTCAACATCGAGGGTATGGACTCTCCGCGTGAATCATCACTGTTGATGTTGACAGGACTGGTTTTCGTCCCTTTCAGGGCCTCCTCCTTCCCCAGCATAATTTCCAGGGCCTGGTGATTGGAACTGTGCCCTTGCACACATCAGGCTGTCAGCTAGCGCTCGCTGGCTAACTCTGCCGCCTCGGCTCTTGCAAGTCATGGAGCAGCAGAGAGACTTTTCAGCCAGGAGAGCCTTGTTAAGGAGAACACAAAGCAGAAAGTGCTATGTGCCAAATCCATGCTAAAGACGGGCCTCGGGCTGGCCGCGTCTGGGGAAAGACGTGCATACTTCTGTCCACAGGCTGCAATAGTCGTTGGACAAAGACGACTTGTTCAACCTTGGCTGCGCATCAGGGAAGGGCATTCTAAGTGGTGGGAACAGAATATACAGAAGCCTGGAGGTCATGGCACCCTTGGCAGGAGACAGGAGTCGACTGTCTGAGCTGAAAGTCTGGGAGAAGATAATAGAAGGGAAGAAGAGGGATAGACCTGAAGGTAGCTACATGTGGGGCGCCTGGGTGGCTCAGTGGGTTAAAGCCTCTGCTTTCGGCTCAGGTCATGATCCCAGGGTCCTGGGATCGAGCCCCGCATCGGGCTCTCTGCTCGGCAGGGAGCCTGCTTCCTCCTCTCTCTCTGCCTGCCTCTCTGCCTACTTGTGATCTCTGTCTGTCAAATGAAATGAATAAAATCTTAAAAAAAAAAAAAAAAGGTAGCTACATGCCACAAGAAAAAATTTCTATTTTAAAAAAATGAATGGGATACTGGGGCATCGTGAATGGGTTTCAGTTTGAGAGGGAAGTGGTTGGAATACCTGTGAGACAGATTAATCAGGCAGCAGTCAGTCTGTCTGGGACAGACGGACAGGAGTGGGTTGAAGGTGGGAATAGCTATTGTCGTATGAGGCAAGTGCCTGTGACTGCTGGGAAAGTAGCAGTGAACGTTCTGGAGTAGCTTGAACAACAGGAGAGAAGGTCAGATCAGAGAGATAACTGCTGGAGTCCGCACAGCCTGGCCTCTGCCCCAGATACTCTACCCCAGTCTAATTCTGTTATTAGTTCTCTACCCCAGTCTAATTCTGAGCTGAGAGAGAGATACCGATTCGCAGCTGGGCAGCCCACCCCAAAAGGCTGTCAAGGGCTGGGCCTCTAGTACTGTTGGCTTCCCCAGACCCCGATGGGCAGGATCACCTCCAGCGGGCCTGGGACAGCGCTTGGGCTGACGTTCTGCAGGCCAGGCAACAATTGGGAGGGCAGAGGCTGAGACCGGAGACCAGGGTGCTTTCAGCTGGGTGGGAGGGGGCAGAGCGATGGCTGATGGGCTGGGCCTCCCCCTTCCTCCCAAGGGGCTCTGGGGTCCCAGCCTTACCCTGGCATCAGTGATCGTGGGCAGAGTCAAACAAACAAAAATGACATTTTGCCGGCTGAAGTTAGACCTCGCTAACATTATCGGGGTATCCTCAGCCTGGTTTTTCGCTCTGGCCTGCTTCGGAGCACTCCCATCAGACGAGCCCAGTTTGGGCTTGGGTCAGTGTCAGGATTTTCATTTCCCCGAGTCTGCACGCGTTGCCACACGGACTGGCTAGCTTTGGGCATCTGCAGAGTTAGGAGACGACACCTGCAATGCCGCTGTTCTCCATGGGGCCATGGGCCCGTCAGCTGGCCGGGGAGCCTTGCCTCTTCTGATCTCCAAGATGGCAGGTACCCAGCAGCACACGCGGTTGTGTTAAGCCTCTGGGCTAGTCTTGGGAGGTTGTCTGGGGAGTAGGCTATCTTATGAAGAGTCCGTGTCTTCAACACCACTGTGGCCACCTCTGTCCCCTTCGGCCACCACGGGCAGGGAGCAGGACTGGGTTGGGGGCAGGACGTACGAAATACAGTTGCTCCCCCTTTCTCTCGCAGCAGCCACACTTGGGGGTCCAGGGTAGAAGAGTCTCTGCCCTGGTATATCTTATCTCAGTGCCCCTAAACCCAGGAGGTAGGGGGGACTAGGCTGCCTTAGGCATGGTACCCTGGTTTTGCAGAAGTCTGCTTGGCCTGCCTGTGAGTCTCAGGGCCTGACCCTCTCAGGGAGACACACCGAAGGGACTTCTCGTAGAGACAGTGGCTTCTCCCGGAAGGACTTTGGGTTTGGAAGAAGATTGGGCATCGGGGCTGGGCCTCAGGCTCCCGCACCCTATCCAGCAGAGAGCACGGGCCTTCCATCGGGTAACAGCCCTGGAGGGGTAGGGGGGCCTCCAGGTGACCTCCCAGGAGCGGCCGTGGTCTGTTTGTTGACCCCCCTGCCCCAGCCATGCCTCTGCCCTTCCTGATCTCTGTAGCATCTGCCCAACTCTGGCATGCAGGGTCAGGCTGGAGGCGTTGGAGGCAGGCACTGGGTGTCGCCCCATGAGGGTGGAGGCCCATGAGGGCCTCAGGGGGAGGACAGTGGTTTGGAGGTTTGTTTGAGATTTCTCCAGAGCGGACTGCCTTTTCTCTCCGCAGTCCACGCCTCTCTGCTCTGCCATGTGTCCCTCCTTTTCCCTGCCTTGCACTGGGTCTCTGTGGGGACGCAGGCCCTGACCGACCTCGGTTCATCATGTGGCCTGTTTGTCTCTCCTCTGCCGGCCTCTCCCGTACTTCCCCTTGGGTGTATCCCCTGTTCACTTTCTCTTCCTCTGAGATTTCCTTCCTCTTCTGCTGCCTCGGGCCCAGTGTGTATCTCACCACTGTGTCTCTGAAGGGGGCTGCCCCGTTGTGGACAGTGCACCACAAGCTCTGGCTGCTTCGGGGAGACCTGCTGTCCCCATGCCACCTGACCAAGGTGCTAGGTGACAGTGGTGGTTTTTCTTGGGGCAGGACAAGGCGGTGGCTCTCTTTGGAGCCTGTCTAGGCCCACTCTGCCTGTGTGCTGTGCACCGAGGCCCCTCCCAGCCAGTCAGAAGTCCACTGGAGCCTTCCAGAGGCTGGAGGATAGCTGGAGGGAGAAGCAGGGAAGTGAGAGGATGGGACCAGGGCCCTTGACTCCTCAGCTCCAGCTCCTTCTCTCTTTCTCTTCCCCATTTCCCACGAGAAGGTCGGAGAACATGGAGGGGAAGGAGTTGGGGATGATAATGGTCATAATATCAACAGCTGTTGCTTGAAGAGCGGTCTTGTTTGCCCAGCACAGAACTCAGCACCGACACGACAGAGCTCTTTTCTTTCCTTCTTTTTTAAAAGGTTTTATTTATTTATTTATTTATTTGACAGAGAGTGAGAGAGAAGGAGAGAGCACAAGTAGGGGAGGTGCAGAGGGAGAGGGAGAAGCAGACTCCCCACCAAGCAGGGAACCCGACGCAGGGCTCCATGCCAGGACCCGGAGGTCATGACCTAAGGTGAAGGCAGATGCTTAACCGACTGAGCTACCCAGTTGCCCCAGGACAGCTCTTTTCATGGCAAACAGCAGAAACCCAACTCCGTCTTGGCCAGACAAGGCAGGTATCCTATTCAGAAACAAACTGTAGGATGGGCAACGCTGGCGTGGGAGCTGGAGGGCCAGAGCACACTCAGCCCAGGCCTGCTCCCGGGCCCTTCTCCCCATACCTCCCTCTCTGCTGGCTCTTCCCCTGTAGGCTGCTGGCTGACACCCCCACAGCCTCCCTGACCCCCACACCTCCCAGCTTGGCAGCTTTGACCCTTTTTCCCTTGGTTCCCATGATGGGACAGCCCCTGGAGGAACACTGAGGTCTCAGACCCGCTCCTTCTAGCGGGAAGACTTACAGGGTTGGAGTGGGGGAGGATCCCTACCGCTCCAAAAGAAGATGCCCTTCTCGGAAGGGAAGGGTGTGGGCAGAGCGGCCGTAGTGGCCCATGTACCAGAGTGATTTCTTCTCATCCTCACGGCTCCTGAGATGCATGTTACTATTCTTGTTCTCTGTTTCAGAAGCAAAGGCTCTGAGAGGTAGAGTAGCTTGTTCAAGGCCACAAAACCACTGCGTGGCGGAGTGGCAGGACAGTAGAGTGGTTCAGAGCAAGGACTCTGGAGCCAGATTTCTTGGGTTTAAATCCAGGCTCTGCCACTTTCCAGCTCTAGGACCTCGGGCAAAAGTTACTTGACTTTCCTGGCCTCAGTTTCTCCATCTGTCTCATGGGGACGATCCTAATCATAGCCACTTTCTGGAACTGCTGTAAGGATGAAATGAGTTAGGATATTTAAACCACTGAGAAGAGTTCTTGGCGTGATACAAGTGCGCCCTAATCAGCTGCAGAATTCTGGAATCTGTTAAAAAAGAAAAAAATCACCCTCCTGAGTAAACAGCTCTCTGTCCAACAAGGGACTATAAATTCTCCCTCAAGGGCGAGCTGGCAGGCAGCTCATACTCAGTGTATGAATATGGATGAAGCTGGAGATGCTGGGGAGCTTGGCTGATAACGTTCACTCGGAGGCCCTCTGTCGTGGCCCCTGTGCAGAGCTCAGCCCACGAGGCTGGGGAAGGAGCAGGGTGCCCCTCCCTGGGGATGTGGGCTCCCCTCTGCCCGGGCAGCTACAGTGCAGGTAGCCCACCGAGAGGATGTGAGCTCTCCCCTGGGCTGAGTCCTGGGCTCCCAGTAGGAAGCCGACAAAGCTGGGTTGAAGTCTAGAATCCTCCTACCTTCCAGGGGACCACTCTCTGTCCACCTTAGTTTCTTTGCCTTTAAAATGGGTTTGATGGGAATATACCTCATAGGCTATTTGCCATGACCTCTTGTACCAGTCCAGGCCCCTAGACTGGGCTTCAGATATGGGCTTCCCTTCTCAGACTTTTTAGCTCCTAGCATTTCCTTCCACGGAGTTGATAGAAGGACTCCTGTGTTCCAGGCACGCCTCTGTTCCCAGCCCCAAATCCCCACCTGCCAGCAGCTTGCTCATTCCTACCACCAAGTTCACTGCTCCCTACCACCTAGAAGACTCCCCTATCTTTCCTCCACCTTCCGTTTCATGCTCTCGTCAAGGCTGGGCTCCAGGAAGTGCGCAGCGTGAGTGGGGACAGGGCTACGTGTGAGCGGGGACAGGGCTACGTGTGAGCGGCAAGGAACCCCGGCCCTGAGGGTCCCTCTCTGGGAAGTTTGCATCCTGAAGCTCCTTCCGCGTGCCCCCCGGGGTGGGGGTCCACTGGCCTGGGGGCGGGGGCTGGACAGTGCCACCCAGAGTTGTCCAGGCAGGGAGGATGCAATTGGGTCTCGTAGCCATAAGAGGAAGGGGGATCTAAGCTGCTTTCCAGAAGGGGCCGAAGAGGACCAATGCAGCCCGTATTTTACAGAAGCAGGTGATGGAGCTCATGGCTCTGGGTCACTGTGGTTGGGGAGCTTCAAGGCCAGCGTTTAGGGCATCCATTTGGTGGTTTGAGGCCACTGTGTGGTCCTGGCCTGTTTCCAGGTGACTGGTCCCAGGGGACATGAGGTGAGGGGCAAACACCCCACCTTGAAAGCAGAGAAGGAGCCAGAGGTGAGCTGGGCTCGGCAGGAAGGGGTGTGGAAAAGTGCCCTCCGAGCTCTTCCAGACACAGCTGTCAAGTAGATGATGACTGTCCTTTTGTTCTTTTCTTTCTCTTTATTCTGGCACATAAGACCCCCAAAACAAAGAGAGCTTTAGGCCAGAGCATCCAAGACGGGAAGCAGGAAGGTGAGGAGCAGTTAGACAGGAAAGGGTCTCTGTGTATGAGGGGGTTTGTCTGAGGGCTGAGAATGCCTGTTGCCCCGGCATGGATGGGGAGGCAGGGAGACATCATCCGTGGAAGGGGGTACCAGAGAAGATCAAGAACATTCCAGCCTTTCCAGCTGAGACATTATCATACCTAACTTCTCATAAGGTCCAGCACATTCCAAAGCCAAACGCCAGGTTTGGGCAGTATCTGGTGGCTTGTGCTGGCCATGTCCGCAGCCCCGTTCATCGGCACGTGTAACTCAGAAGTAACGGTCCCACTCACCAGGTGCAGCACAGCCCTTTCACGGAGTCCCAGGCTACGGAGGCCTGGAAAGGCCGCCAGGGCCTGTCCCCCGTCTCCAAAGGGATCTTGACACAAACAGATCAGATGACCTTGTCCTTTGCCTGCCAAACTGTAAGACTTACCAGTCAATGTCTTAGGCACATGGAGGACCCCCCTCTCTGGTAAATCAGACCAGTTTGTTGGTGATGTTTTCTAGTCTTGGACCTTTTCTCTTTGTATTCTTTTGCTGGCCTTAGACTGTTCAGAGCTATGCCGCCTGCACTCAGCTTGGCCACGCGGCAGGGCCAGCAGAAGTAGAAAGGACTTTTCCATTATTTAAAAAATTTTTTTTCTAATTTTTTTTCCCCCTCCCATTGAGAGACTAAGACTTGAGCTCCAAACCTTCTGTAGGCCCTCTCTGGATTGATGCCACTGCTCGCCTTCCAGAAGCCACCACGGCCCCCCTGAATGTCTCTGGTCAAAGGTGGTCTTCCACTGGTGAGCTGAGGAGCCTGGCAGGGGGCTTTCCTCCTGGCCCCTTTCATTGCCCTGGTGGCCCCCTTCCCTGCCGGTGCCCTGTCTTCTTCCCTGCTGCCTTTATGGCCTCCCATCCTGCAAGCCTGGCCTGCCCACCTCCCAGTCCCTGTGTACCCTGACCAGCTGTGCTCGTAGTAGGCTCCATCCCTGTTCTGCCTCACTCTCCTCAGATAACAAGAGCTTTTATCTCCGTCCTTCTAACCCCGGTGTGCTGTGACTCTAGCTGCATCTGGTAAACTGCACAGCTTAGTTTTATCCTGCTTATACACAATGCCGTCTTCTCTTACCAGGCCTCTCTATTGCGGATTTGGGTACATCACAGGCTACATCACGTCCCCGGGGAATACAGTAACAGTCAAGGGTAACGTGTTCACCTAAACAATGGGGTCCCTGTGTTCTGTGACCCCATCAAGAGTCCCTTTCAGCATGTCTTGTCTGGAAGGGGTGGGAGGAGGGGCTCAGCTTTCTTCGGGGAATCCTGCGGGGACCCAGGCCTTGGTGATCTCCCAGGGCAAGTTTTCGATGGGCAGAGCCTGAAGGAAGGCAAGGAGGTGAGATGCACGTGACGGATGGGCCGTGAGGCTGGGGTGGGGGGTGTGGAGGGACAGAGGGATGAGCGTGAGCCGATCGAGTCCCACTGTGATTGGGAGCCGGTGCACATTGGAGCGGTTGTTTTGGAGTTATTTTCACAATGGAGCTGGTATTCTGATCTCCCTCACGGCTGCAGGGAATCAAAACTAATAGAGCACGCGGCTCCCTCATCAACCAGTAGCTTCTTTTTCACAGCAGCTTTTGCCCAGCAATTATGTGAAATTATGTGACTCAGAATGGAAAGATAATTGCCAGAGAGACTCTTCTGAGTACTTTCTCTCGCACATGCGATGCGGAAAGCAACTGTGCAAAAGGCAGGGAGATCAGGGAACAAAATTAACATGGAAGGGCCACTGCCACCTGAAATGCCAGCCGTTGACGGATATTGAGATAACAGAACACAGAAAGGAGGGGAAGAGAAACAAGTGGAAACCCGAATTCTCTCTCATGGGATGCCACGGAGGAAGCGAACTGTGGCTGGTCCCTTCAGCCAGTTGGGAAGGGTGGCCTAAAGGATCTAGAATTTCCGGGCTGGGGAGAGGTGGAGGGAGGGGGTCCGGTGCCTCATGGTGACGACGTGTCCTGACCCCTGACCAGGAGAGCCCAGTCCTCAGGGACCCCCACGCAGGGACTCGGGGTCTCCCGTACATATGGGGCTTCATGTGCCTTCCTGAACCCCCTCTTCTATTTACTCCTTAGACTCTGGCCTGGAAAGGAGACTTGTCACTTCTACCGCCTCTTAACCTCCTCTCCTCTGGCACCCACCCTTAGCCAGCCGCAGGCAGCCCTGCTTCCTGTCTGGGAGAGAGGAATGTGTGGTACCTGGGAGGGCTGGGGAAGGCGTGGGACACCAGGGGCGGTTGTGTGGGAGGGAGGGGAGGCCCAGATGGGTTTCTTGGTGCAGCAGTGAGAGAACATTGTGTGTGTGTGTTTGGCCTCTTGTCTCAGGGGCAATGCCAGTGGGACCAATGAGACTTAAAAATGGCCATAAGGGCCAAGCGGCACTGTGAGGAGGCCTGTGCTGAGGTGTGGCTGGTGTGGGCCAGGCCTGGACTGCAGCTTGGAGGAGCAGGGAGTTGGTGACTTTCCAAATCTGTAACAGTATTTCTTTGAGCACACTGTAACTCGATCAGAAGTGCTTTCTTCAGAACACAAAGACTGGTCTTTCCTCTTTAGCTTGGCATTCGAGGCTCTCTACCCTCTGACTTATCAGAATTCTCGCCATCCACCCTTCATGTTTTTCCTCAACAGCACTGTTCACTGTTTGGAAGGTAGCTTACTCTAAAAATGGCACATACTTGGCCGATTGCTGTCTCAGCCCCCTCCTGTGCTATGCGGGCATTACTGATGGCAGAGGCCCTCTCTCCTGAGGGACCTTATTCAGAGTCCTTCTGCGGTAGCCCCTTCAGGCCATCACCGTGGAGTGCCTGGAGGGGCAACTTGGACTGAATTTAGAACTTGCACTAAGTACTAGTTGTTTTCCCTGCTTCCCGTGTTCCCTTCTCACTGCCTTGGTCCATGCTATTGCCTTTGCCAGAATGCCCTTAGTTTCTCTCTTCTTACCCCTGTCCAGCAAAAATCCCATCCTTCTTTTGAGGTCCAGCTAAGATGTCCGCTCCTCCATGGGATTGTCCCAGGTCCCCTGTTGTATTCCCTTCTCCCTCTCTCCTTGCCCTGAAGGACTCTCTTTTGTAGTCTCTACTTCTGCCTTTCCCTCCCGTGAAGCTCTTTTCACTCTTGCTGATGTACCAGAGCCCTCTGCTTCCAGACCCCACCAATACTTGGAAGCCGAGGTTATGTCTTGTTTACCTATTTATCCCTGGCAGAGCCCAGAAGAGTACGCCTTGTTCTAGGGTTCAGTGTGTGCTCAGTGTGCTTGAACCTGATCATGCATGGAGAGGATTTGGGGGGAGTTGAGGGAAATGCACAGCAGTAACCCGGGCCCTGGAACCCTTTACATGTGTCTTTTCTACTCTCGTGAGGGGCCAAAAATCCCTCTCTTGGCCAGCAGCCAGTCTCAGCTGTTGTCCCCATTCAAGATGAGGGCACTACACTAAGGCTGGAACACTAGAGGTAGGTCACAATCACTAGGATCACTCCTGAGTCTGTGCACTGGAAGGGTGAAATGAAAACATTTTCAGGTGCATAAAAATTGAGTTTGTGGGATGCCTGGGTGGCTCAGTTGGTTAAGCAGCTGCCTTCGGCTCAGGTCATGATCCCAGCGTCCTGGGATCAAGTCCCGCATCGGGCTCCTTGCTCATCAGGGAGCCTGCTTCTCCCTCTGCCTCTGCCTGCCATTCTGTCTGCCTGTGCTTGCTCTCTCTCCCTCTCTCTCTCTCTAGCAAATAAATAAATAAAATCTTTTAAAAAAATAAAAAAATTTTAAAAAAATTGAGTTTGTAACTAATAGGCTTTCATTAAAGAAAATTCTAGAAAGATTTTCTTGAGGAGTAAAGGAAATGTCTTGACAAATGGCTAAGAATCAAAAAGAATCATGAAGAACAGTTAGTAGGTACGTTGTATTAGTTATCTCCTGCTGCATAACAAATGAGACCCAAACAGCATTTGTGATCTCATACAGTTTCGGAGGTCAGGAATGAGGCAGCAGCTGGGCTGCATGGTTCTGCTCTGTGTTGCTAACACGGTTGCTGTCAGGCTGTCAGTGGAGGGGAGCAATCATGTGGAAGGTGGAGTATCTGCCTCCAAGTTCACTTACTTCCAAGTTCACTTACTTGGCTCATGGCAGGTCTACTCCCTCGAAGCTTTTGAGCTGAGGTCCTCAGTTCTTTGCCACGTGGGCCTCTCCACAGGGATACTGAGCATCTTTAAGACATGGCAGGTGATTTTTCCCTAAGAGCAAGTAATCTGAGAGAGAGAGAGAGGAAACAAAGCCATGGTGCCTTTTGTAATCCAATTTTGGAAGTGACATACCAATTCCACTGTGTTTTATTGGCCACATGGTGCAGTGGGGAAGGGGACTATATAAGGGTCTCAAACCCAGGGGTTCTGGGGACCATCCCGAAGGCTGGCTACCATACACATGGGTAAATCTAAACAAACGTTTCCATGAAACATAAATACTAATATCCATGTCGTAGAATTTTAAAAAAGAACTGAAAGTTTTATAATAATAGCATACATATTAGGAGGGAGGTGATTTTAAAAAAAAATTTTTCAGGAAGGGTAATATGCTTAGTTACTCTGATACCTTTTAACATTAGACTCTTTAAAAGTCTTTGTTAAATTAAATACTACCTTAGTCTGCTTGGACTGCTATAACAGAGTACCATAGGCTAGGTGACTTATAAATAACAGAAATTTATTTCTCACAGTTCTAGAGGTTGGAAGTCCAAGGTCAAGGTGCTGGCAAATTTGGTGTCTGATGAGAACCCACTTCCTGATTCACAGGTGACCCATCTTCTCACTGAGGCCTCACTTGGTGGGAGAGGCAAGAGAACGCTCTTTTGTTTTTTATTTAAAAAAATTTTTTTTTAAAGATTTTATTTGTTTATTTGAGAGAGACCACACCCTGGGGAGAGGGGCAGAGGGAGAAGCAGACTCCCCACTGAACTGGGAGCCCGACCTGCACCTCTATTCCAGGGCCCTGGGATCATGACCTGAATTGAAGGCAGACACTTAACCGACTGAGCCACCCAGGAGCCAGAGAGCTCTCTTTTATAAGGACAGTAATACCATTCATGAGGGTTGCCCTCAGGATCTAATCACCTCCCAAAGACCCATCTCCAAGTATATCCCATTGAGGATTAGGTTTCAATACATGAATTTGGGGGACACAAACATTCGGTCTATAGCAAACACCTGTGGTGAAATTCCAAGGTAATTCCAAAGAAATTCCAAAAGTGAAATTCCAAAGGTAATGAAATAGGTTGTATAATTTCTCAACCAGTAGAGGGAGATGCTGAATAAAAAAAGTCAGAGAACACATAAGGGCAGAATGGAGGACAATTTAAAACACAGTGAAGGGGCACCTGGGTGGCTCAGTGGGTTAAAGCCTCTGCCTTCAGCTCAGGTCATGATCCCAGGGTCCTGGGATCGAGCCCCACATCGGGCTCTCTGCTCAGCGGGGAGCCTGCTTCTTCCTCTCTCTCTCTGCCTGCCTCTCTGCCTACTTGTGATCTCTGTCTGTCAAATAAATAAATAAAATCTTTAAAACACAGTGAAGAGGATCAGCAAAACCAAGATCAGGTTCTTGAAAAGACTTGAAATAGGTGAACATTTAGTGAAGCTGATGAAGAAAAGAGAGTCGTGAAGTCGTGAAGCCTCTGCCTTCAGCTCAGGTCATGGTCTCAGGGTCATGGGATCGAGCCCCGCATTGCGCTTTCTGCTCAGCAGGGATCCTGCTTCCCTCTCTCTCTGCCTCCCTCTCTGCCTACTTGTGATCCCTCTCTCTGTCAAATAAATAAATAAATAAATAAAATCTTTAAAAAAGGGAAAAAAAAAGAGTCATCACAAATAAACAATGTGAAGAATGGAAAAAAAAGACATAACCACAGATCCAACAGAAATTACTGGTTGCTAAGGATAAATAGAAAATATACTATAAACAACGGTATGGCATTAAGTTTGAAAGAAGAAAAGAGCAAATTGCTCTAGAAATCATACTCATTAAATATGCTCAAGCAGAGAAATCTGAGGCGTCTCATGGCCATCAATGAGTGGAAAAGACAACTGAAAATCCTCCCACAAAGGAAAGACAAAGTCGGATGATTTCACAGTTTAGTTCTACCGGACGTTCGAAGAATAGATTATTTTAGTCCTCTGCCAACTCTTCCAGGGAAGAGCAAGAGAGGAAATGCTGGTTCTGTGAGGCCAGGACTGCCACAATACCCAAACCAGGCAAGGCCAGTACAAAAAAATAAAAATTGCAGCCCAGTCTTACTCATGCACAGAAATGCAAAAATCCTAAACAAAAGCTCAGCGAACCAAAACCATCAGGTTACCAAGAAGACAATACATGCGTTTTATCCCAGCAATGCAAGGATGATTTGACATTAGATAATCCACGCACATAATTTCTTTCATTGATAGATTAAAGGTCAAATCTGTAGATGTAGAACACTCATTCGTAAATAATGTAAAACAGAAACATCTTAGAAAACCAGGATTAGAGGGGGAACTTATAAAACATTAGAAGAAATCTATTTAAAATCCATAATTCCCTTCTCTTGATGGCTGAACAATATTTCGTTGTATTTAGGCCACATTTTCTTTGTTGTTCCATGCACACAAAAGGTAATTATGTGAGGTGGTTGAGGTGTTAACTAATCTTATTGTGGCAATATTTTGCAGCATAAACCAGCATCAAATGAATCATCACACCTTAAACCTAACATATTGTTAGGTGTCACATCACAGTAAGGTTGGGAAAAACTAAAAATACACACAAAAATGAAATACAAGTAAAAAGTAAAGCCACTAACATGACCGCATGTGTGCGTGTCCAGTACTCCTGCGTCTAGTCTACATTTTGCGGAAAGGCCTGGCAGGACATAAGACAAGATCTAAAAATCAACAAAAGGTAAGCATCGGCAAAGAGGAGACAGTGCTGCCATTTACTGGTGATGTGTCCACAGAGAAAACCCAAAGGAATCCACAGGTAAATTATTAGAAATAATCAGAGTTTAGTGAGATTGGATTTAAGATCAATATGTACAAATCAATTGCCTTTCTCTGTACTAGCAAAAGTTAGAAAACACACACAAAGGATAGCATTTAAAATAGCAATAAGAATAATACGGCACCCAGGGAGAAATCTAATAGAAGACGAGAAAGACCGATATGGAAGCATTTATAAAACCATTATAAGACATTAAAAAGGACGTAAACCAATGAAAAGATGTTTTTATGGAAAAGAGACTCAAGATTACACGAATACCGGTTCTCCTCGGGTGGTTCTACACACAGATCTCTTGCAATGAGATCCTCAGTCATGTTAGATGAATTTGACAGGCTGATTCTAAAATTTCTATGTAATAGCAAAAGACCAAAAATAGGATATTCCTGATGGAAGAGAAAGAGAAGAAAGAAGAAAATGAAGAGGGGAATTTCTTCTACCACATGGGAAGATTACTATCAGGCTGTACCAGTGGAGACACTGATTCTGACGCGGGAGCCGACAAATGGACCAACAGATCAAAAAAGGAGTCGCAGAAACAGACACACACCTGAGTAGAAACCGGGTATATGATGGAAGCAGCAGGACCATTCCAGAGGAAAAAGGGGATGGGTTGCCAACACATAGTGCCAGGACAGCTAGTAGGAATTAGATCCCTACCTCCTGCCTTACATGAACACCAATTCTGGGTGGAATAAAGATTTCAGTGTCAAAGGCAAAGCTGTAAAATGTCCAGAAGAAAATTCCTTCTGACTTGGGCAAAGATTATCTTCCACAAGATGCATCAAAAGATCATCACATTCAATTACATTAGGATTAAGACATTCTGGTCATGACATGACAGCAACAAAAGATGAAAAGTCAAACCACTAATTGGGAAGAGACATTTGCAGTACTTAATGACAAAGATTTCATATCCAGAATAATAAACGGATAGTATACTAATCATGTTAACCCACTTGAAAAAAAGGAGCCAACGTCATAAAAGCCATCGCTGATGAAGAAACAGGAATGGCAAATAAACAGACGCCCAACTCCATCACTAAGGGATCAAATGAAGACCACACTTTGTACCTCTCAATTGGCGGAAATTAATCAGTCTGGCAATGCCAAATATTGTTAGGGATGCAGGGAAATAGGGACAGTCATGCAGCTGGTAGGTTGTGGAAAGAGGCATGGTCATTTTGGAAAAAAGTTTGCAAGTATTCTGTAAGGTGTACAGGTCTACTGTACAGCTCAGTGACCTCACTCCTCAGCCTGTCTCTAGAACATGCATTTTCTACTGCACAGTGACCCATTCATGGGTTTTCTTTTTAAGAAAGGAAACTATAAGCCGTTTTCTTTTAAGAAGGGAAACTATAGGGCCGCCTGGTGTGGCTCAGTTGGTTAAGCCTCTACCTTCGGGTCAGGTCATGATCTCAGGGTCCTGGAATTGAGCCCCGCATTGGGCTCCCTACTCCATGGGAAGCCTGCTTCTCCCTCTCTCACTCCCCCTGCTTGTGTTCCTTCTCTTGCTGTGTCTCTCTCTGTCAAATAAAATCTTTTTTAAAAAGTATTTCATATGAAAATGATGGCAAAAAATTTGAAAAACAGCGCCTTGCATGTGTGCCCTGGGTAGCATGCAGAAAAGTGTTCACAGCTGCATTATTTACAATCACACAAAATGGGAAAAACAAAAAAATATCCGCTGGTGGGAGCATGGACAGAATAATTAATCTGCATGATGGGAATACTGCACGACTTCAGAAACGCATGAACTATGGTCACGTCACAGTGGATGAAACTTAGAAACATCACGTGAACCAAAAATAGCCAGTCCCTGTAAACAACATGTTGTAATTACAAAGCTAAAAAAAGCTCCATTAAACACCATTTTATTTCATGCATAATAAATAGGTTTTTAAGAAGAAGAGCAGGAGGGTTAGTTATATGCTGAAATAGTAGCCATAAAAAGGAGTGACGTTCTGACGCCTGACACGGATGAACCTTGAAAACATGCTGCTCCGTGAAAGACGCCAGATACCAAAGGGCACATATTGGACAATTCTTTTACAGAAAGTGTCCAGAATAGGTGAATCCACAGAGACAGAAAGTAGATCAGGGGTTGTCCAAGCCTGGGGTGGGAGGTGGGGAGGGCAGAATGGGAGTGACTGCTGGCAGGGACAGGGTTTCTTTTCAGGGTGACGAATGTGTTCTGGAATTAGCGATGGTGGGTGCAGAGTTTTGTGGAGATACCCAAAAGTGCTGGATGTACACTTTTAAATGAGTTTCATGGTATGTGAATTACATGTTAATTTAAAAAAATGTCTTTGGGGCACCTGGGTGGCTCAGTCAGTGTCCGGCTTTTGGTTTCGGCTCAGGTCATGGTCTCAGGGTCCGGGGATGGAGCTCTGCATAGGGCTCAGCAGGGAATCTGCTGGAGATTCTCCCTCCCTCTCCCTCTGCCCCTCCCCCTGCTTACGTGCTTTCTCTCTCTCTCCAATAAAGAAAGTAAGAAAGAAATCTTTAAAAAGAAATGTCTTTGAAGAACAACAAGGGAGTGATGACACAGGTATGGGTGTCTGCTGTCCAGGATGCTGTTCCCCTGTGGGAGTGAGGCTGGGGGTTAGGCTGGAGGAAAGTACAGGTATGCTGTTGCAGGTGTCAGTGAAGGTCCCATTCTTGCATTATGGGTGTTGATCTTGTTGCTGTGCTTCGTTATATGTGTGTGCTACCTCTGTTTTTATACATATAAGGTATGTAAAATTGAAAAGAATTACCAATATTAGGTGAGATGGCATTAGAAGCCAGTTACTGCCTTTTGATACACACTTCCCAAGCGGCCTCCCCCGTTCACGGCTGGGCCTCCGCGGGGCTCTGGATGTGGCTGTTGTGACCTCTGGTGGCTGAGAGGGGCAGGGCACCTGGGGCTGCTCGCTTGGGGTGGGGAACGTCAGAGGGAGGATCCTTCAGAGCAAGCATGGTCCTGGCCACTCCGTACTGGTCCAGGGGTCAGGCCACTGCCAGTGTCACCCCCTGGATAAAGGGAAGACAGCCTCGTGCTTTCCTGGTTTGGGTTTTTTCCCTGCTTTTCCTTGCTGGCTCGTCACCGCAGTTCCTTACGCCCAGGCAGGAGGTGTGTAACTCCACTGAAATCTGTCCCTGGAAGGGACCACCTGGCCACCTTCTGCCTCCATCCAGATGGCCTATCCTGGGGTCCTTGGCTCCGGGGACAGGGGCTTAATGAGCTCACGAGCAGAAGTCCAGGGAAGGGAAGAGGTCAGGGCACTGGGGCTCCGAGAGCCAGTGTCCACGCTGCCTTGGTTTGACCAAACCGCCTTTCTGGAGGACTGTGAACTAAAGCCTGTGGGAGGAGTTGGCTCGGGCCCTGTCGAGGTGAGGGTGTCAGGCATAACTGAAGGGACAGCTGTCAGCATTTCAGGGTTTCCCGTATGGAGACCAGTAAGCAGCAAGACTCCCGCCCCGCGTGGCTGGCTGGACTAGGGAGACCTCCGCTTACCTGCGCCATTTCATCTTATGGAAGAATGACTCTGCCGGTGGATGTGCCTGTGGGGAACTGGGCCAGGAAGTCCCAGACATCTTAGTGAACTGGGGGTGGCCACAGAAGGATGGCCTGAGGAGGGGGGCGCCGCTGGGGTCATTTCCAAAGCCCTTAGGGTCTTCTGGCTTCCATATAGGAGAGGCATTGTGGTGGAGGCCTTCCTGAGCTGGGCGAGGACTGGGCCTCTGCTGCTCACTCCCACAGGTGTCATTTAACCTCTTCAGGCTCAGGTTCTTTACCTGCAGAATGGTTCAGTCGTGCCTGCTGACGGCGCTGGATTCCGTCACAGTCGCTGAGCTCCTGCACGCGGAGCTGTCTCTGTGGACGCTCAGCTTCGGCTCAATTGCCTGAACTCTCACCGCGTAGAGCGTACTCAGAGCTGGGAGCCTGACTCAGCCCCCACATCAGGCTGGGGGGTGGGTGGGGAGTCTCCTGTGCAGAGAATGACGTTCCCTCCTCCGTCCACAGACACCATGGAGGCGGTGCTGATCTTTCTCTGCAGCCTGCTGGCTCCCACCATCCTGGCCAGTGGTAAGTACCCTTCCAGGTCCTGGCCCTTTGGGACCGTAGGGCTGGGGGGGATCTCACATTCTATGTGGCTGATAAGTGACTCCCCTGTCCCCACTTTAGTCAGCAGAGAAGGTGCTGGAAGGCAGCAGGTATTCCCAGACCCTACACAAGCCTGCCCACCAGTCCGCCACGGGCCCAGCAGGCTTTGCTTTAAGCCCTCCAGTCCTCCAGGTCCCTGTAGACTTCAGGCCTGAACCTTGGGAGCCAGACCTACTCTAAATTCTGGCCTGGGGCAAGTCACATGTCTTTCCTCCTTTCTCAGCTTCCCCACGTAACAAGGGGGTTCTAGACGCTGCCTCGGGGGATGATGTGAGAATAGGAAGGATGTGATGTGCTGTAGAAGCAGAAGCTCATTGGGCCTCTGACAGTACCCCCTTCGGCTCTTAGGCTGGCCCTAGCAGGAAGGCCCACCCCTCGGTGCTCCCTCAGGCATCTCTGGTTAATGGTCTGTCCTCCCCAGGCATCCCTCAGTGGGAAGTGAGTCTTGTGAGCCTTGGGGGAGACTCGGGAATCAGAGATCTCGCTGTCTTTCTCTAGCCCACACTTGTTTACTTTTTCAGCAGCTGAGCAGGAGGAAGAAAAGGACCCTTTTCATTATGGTGAGCAGTGATGGGAACTGTGGGTAGGGAGGGGGAGTTGCAGCCCCGCCCTGGGGAGGGCAAACCACGCTCCTTTCTGCCTTCCCTCCTTTCCATCTCTCCCCCTTGTTCCTTTGGCAGACTACCAGACGCTGAGGATTGGGGGATTGGTGTTTGCCGTGGTGCTCTTCTCGGTGGGGATTCTCCTTATCCTGAGTAAGTTTGTCTGTTCCCTGTCCGCTCTGTAAGAGGGGTGTCTGTAAGCTGCTAAGCAGGTGGAAAACGGTGGCAGAGCCTGGCCATGCTCTCCCTGGGGAGCGGGAAGGAGACTGTCATTCTCCCTGTTATCTCTAGGACTGAATACAGCGTGGGGCACATAGTAAGTGCTCAGTAAAACAGTGAGGAACGAACAAAGTAAGTGCTTGATGAGAACCAGCAGACAATAAGAAGGGGCAGGGTAGCTGTCCCAGTGCTGTGTCCAGGAGGCAAACGTGGGGGAATGTCCTCAGAGTGCCCCCCGGGGATGTGCCCTGTATTTGTCTTTCCCATATGAGCCTGGGCTGCATGGAGCCCGGTCTGATCCAGCTGACTGTGGTAGGGTAGTAAAGCCATTGAATGTTGAACCTTGGCTCAGAGGAGTCCTACTCCGACAGAAGATTGCTACACGTAGCTGTGCTTTTTATGTGGTCCCACATGGCAGCCCCATTGTGGTCAAGCCAGGAGCAGGACCTTGAGCTCCAGCCAGGAGCATGACCTTGGCTGGTTTCTTTGCCTTTCAGGTCGCAGATGCAAGTGCAGTTTCAATCAGAAGCCCCGGTAAGGATGCCGTGTCTGTGGACATCTGGGGATGACACTAGGAGGGGACAGGGAGGGGCCCAAATGAGTGTTCTTTTGGGTTCTTATCTCAGAAAGAGGCCATGTGTGTAAGGAGTAGATGTTTTGAGGATTGCCAGGCATATCCTGGGGCAAAAGAGAGGTCAACATGTCCAGGGTTAGCCCCACCTCTCTTCTGATATACACTGGGAAGGGGAGGGAGGCCAGAAGGTGCTGGACCCTTGTCTGGAGGCCCTTGAGACAGCTGGGCTATGGCGAAGGGAAGCAGAGGGCCTCAGAGCCTCTTGTGAGGTCCTCCCCTCTACAGGGCCTGGGACACTGTCCCTGCTTGTCACTTGTTCATGGGGCTCTTTGGCTAAGGAGAAGCTTGGGTTCCCTATCATTCACCTCCCCACCCATAAAGGGGCATACCCCATGAATCCACTATAAAAACCAGGGGTAGCACTGGACCTCAGAAATCTGAAGTCTGGCAGGACACACACCCCAGGCCCCCAGGCCTAGGGGTGTGTGTCCTGCCCAGCACTTACCTGTCTTGGGGGCCAGCACCGAAGGGTGCTGGTGAGCTCCCCTGACCCTGCGCCCTGCAATCCCAACTTCTCGCCCTGCCCCATTCACCCTTTTGGTGGAGAGATCTCCAGCCCCGCAGTGACTCGAAGGGGCCGGATGCAGACAGCCATGCGCGGCCAGGAGAGCGGGTTTGCCCTGCAGACGTCTAACGGGAGGGCTGTGTCTCTCCTCTTGTAGGGCTCCGGGGGATGAAGAGGCCCAGGTGGAGAACCTCATCACTGCGAATGGTACTTATCCTGGCCACCAGCCTGGGTGGCGTGGAAGTAATTGGGGCGGGTCCTAATATAGCTCAGGGAGGGCTGGTTGCCCGACACCATGGCCTCCCTAGAGCTCACCAGACGTGCTCCCATGTCCATGCCAGGAAGGAGGTCCCTGGGGCCTCTGCTGTGCCGTGCTCCCTCACTGCCACCAAACAGGCTGCAACTCATGACAGCCACCGTGTATGGGGCAGCTGCTCTGTGTCTGGCAGACCCCACTTCATGGGCGCACAGCCTGCTGGAGTAGACATCACTGTCCACATTTTATAACTGAGGGACCCAGCAGGGTTAAGGAATGTGCCACATTCCTAGAACCAACAAGGAGTGGGGCAAGATGTGGGTCTGTCTGACCCCACATCCTGCCAAGTCGCCTCTCCACTGTGCGGGTCAGACGCCCCCCACATCAGGCACAGGTGTGGATGCCCCCTGGGCAGGGCAAGGGGTCCATTCTCTACAATTGGTTCTATTTTTTTCCCCCTAGCAACGGAGCCCCAGAAAGCAGAGAACTGAAGTATAGCCCTCGGGTAGGAAGGTAAGATTCTGCCTGCCTGTGTCTTCCTCTGGCCCCGTCACTGCTCATTCCTCAGAGAAGAGCAGCGGGACCGCTTTTACTAGGAGCCACGCTGGGAGGCCAGTGAGACGGACGGGAACATCGGAGAAGCCCCGCACATGCGCAGTAAACAGTTGGGAACTAAGACCTCTGTAGAACACAGCGGTCAAATAATGGGATGTCATCTTAGCTGCCACATGGGCAGGACTTGGGGGCGAATTACAGTTTGTGAAATACTCCCGATACAAAGGAGCATAAAGATAATGGCTTTTAATGATGATTCAGAAAGTACCTTAGGGCCACTTTTTAAAAAATTAACATTTTATAATAAAACTTTCAAGATCTACACAAAACTAGGGAGAACAGTGTATTATCCCCTCCCCTCCTACCCTCCTACCTCCATGTGCCCTCTTTTTTTTTTTTTTTTTTTTTAAATTTATTTGACAGACAGAGATCACAAGTAGGCAGAGAGGAAGAAGTAGGCTCCCTGCTGAGCAGAGAGCCCGATGTGGGGCTCGATCCCAGGACCCTGGGATCATGACCTGAGCCGAAAGCAGAGGCTTTAACCCACTGAGCCACCCAGGCGCCCCTCCGTGTGCCCTCTTTACGGGCATTCCGTTTAGCCTTTGCTTCCATTGTTCATTGTAGGGACATGGGAGAGTCATAACCGTCAAATGCCTTAGTTTTCAAAACACACTCACAAAATACACTCACACTCACACTAAAGCCTGCAGGAAGAAGCAGGACAGGTGGGGTTGAGCCCCATTTTATCGATAAAAGAAACGGAGGTCACCGAGGACAGACAGATTGCAAGTGACAGGTGGGACTTGAAGTCAGGCCCTTTAGCTTCCAGCCATTTCCACCACGCCCCTCTGTGTCTGTGCCCGTGTCACTTGATGAGCTCTCTAGAATACGCTGGGGCCTGGGGAGTGCGGAGGTCGGTCTCCTGTCCACTCGCGTCTGCCTCACGGAAAGCGTAATAGACAGGTCTATGATCTCATCCTGAATTGTCAGCGAAGAGATTTCTGGTACCGAAATGCCCGGTACACCAGCTTTTACCATGAGCGCAATGACAGAGCATACTTGCATGTGAATTTTTTACTTAGTGGTTTTACATCCTCGTGACAGCCCTGTGGGTGAGCAGAACAGGGCTCATTATGTCCATCTTCTATTCTAGATGGGCTCAGAAAGTTCAGTGATTGCCCACACGTGAGGTGGCCATAGATGCTAATCTTGGAGTGGGTGTCCAGGCTGGTCGCGTGGTGTTCTGTCCCTTTGTGGTGGCTGGCAGGTCCCATCTTGGGAGTGGTATGGGGAGGCTCAAGGGCGGGAGGCATGAGCTAGCAGTTGTCCTGTCTTCTTTTTTTTTAAACTTGAACTACCTCAGAAACCTTGTTCTCTTAGATCTCGGGACTGTGAGCCGCTCCTGGGAGTGTCCTGACATAGAAACCCTGGGTTTAACAGTTTTCTTTCCATGTCTCCCAGGTTCCACCCCCCGCTGAGAGAAGCCCTCTCCTGAGGGCCATCCCCTCCCCTGCCTCCACCTTCTTTCCCTGTGTTTCAGGCTCTTAGTCTGCTTGTTGACAGGAATGTGGTGCTCGGGGTAGGTCTCATCCTGTGGGTTTCGGGGGGCACAGGGGCTGTGCTAAAGGCAGGGAGACAGCCAGTAAAGATTCCTGGAAGGAACCCAAGTGGTGTTTTAATTTAAATTCTCTCCCCCCCTTAGCCTCCGGAACCCGAAGGGCGCTGCTCCAACCTTTAGATGCCGATGTTGATGCTTAAGAACACCGGCCCTTCAGCGGCAGATCTTTCCCAGGAGAAGCCAAGAACGTGTGTGTCCCCTGCCCCTCCCCGTCCCCGGAACACGGTCCACAACTTAGCGATGCAACGAACACCCACCTTCCCCTGCCTGTGGCCTGCGGTCTCGTCCACCTCCTGTGATGTGTCTGTGTGTGTGTTTGATGACTGTGGTCTCTGTGGCTGCTTGTTTGTGGGTGATGTTGTATTTTAGTGACCCCGGACTTGCTTTCCTGGGCAGGTGCTGAGCCATGCCGCCACCAGCCCCTCCCCCCTCCCCTGTGCCCCGGCCCCATCATCTCCTACTCCTGGGAGTCTGCTTTTTCCCTTGAGAGACCAGTCCCTTCTCTTGATTGAGGGGTGGGTGTAGGTGGGGGTAGGGGGCATGGGTGGGGGTCTTCCGTTGTCTCGGGACTTGGGAAGGTTTA
The DNA here is from genome assembly GCF_902655055.1 of Lutra lutra. Lineage (NCBI taxonomy): Eukaryota > Metazoa > Chordata > Mammalia > Carnivora > Mustelidae > Lutra > Lutra lutra. The sequence goes on along the minus strand of NC_062287.1, from coordinate 14,087,096 downwards.
CATCACCTTTGTGATCGTTCTCCATGGCCTCTCTCACTTCCTTCACAAGAGCCTGGCTTCTGTATTCCAGCCCCAACCTGAGTCTGTTCTGGGGTCTCTTGGCCGTGGTTAAGTTGACAGCAAGGTGCCAGTGAGCCCAGCTTTGCCTCCAGGCAGGCTCTGCCCCGACTGTGGTCATTTCCTCTTGGGGCTTCCAGCACGGAGTCCTCCTCTGCCTGGCCCCGTGGCAGAGCAGCCCGGGATCCCGGACCCGGGGCTTCTACTCTACTCCTTGGGGAATGTGCCCCTTGCATATTTTCTCAGCAATAACCCCATGGGCTCTGGAAACCTGCTTCTCTTCCCCGTCGTCCCTGCTTCTGAGACTCCCAGCTATAGCCCAGCTCTTCTGGACTCAGACTCTGTCCCTGAATGAGGTCTCCGGGAGGCGAGGGCCAAGGGGACCCATTCTGTTGGGGCCAGCACTCTGGGGAGGGGCAGCCGGGAGAGCAGGGTTCCCTGCCCCCGTGCTGTTGGCTGGGAGGAAGCGACGGCTCCCGCGCCCTTTGCCCCGCCTTCCCTGGTTAGAGAGGCAGGTGCAGCAGGCCAGCTGCAGGTTAGAGACAGACTGAGCAGGCGCTCACAGCCCTGCAGCGGAGGGGACAGCGAGAGGTTGAAGGTCATAGAGAACGGAGAGTCCGGCCAGACCCCATCCCATCCATCGTGTTCTTGTGGAAATTAACTGACCGGCGCCGCCGTGACCGGGACTGCTGTTCTCCGTGTTGTGACTTACCCTCTCAGCCACAGAAAGGAATAAAACACCCTTTGTTTCCTAGTGGCTCTAAGTGCTTTCCTTTGTGTCAAGAAGCTGGAGTATTTGTAGGGTGCTTGTAGGGCTACGGGGACTCTCTGCTTTGTCAGAGGGAAGCGATGGTTGCTGAAGAGGCAGTCGGGGTATGTGTGGGCCAGCAGCTTGGATGCTAAGTTCCTCTGCTTCCTCTCCCCCTCCTTCCCCCTCCTGCCTCCGCTTGCCCCCCAGTCCGTGGGCCCGGGCTCCGCCCTGTGGCAGGACCTAAACCTGATGCGTGGCCTGCACAGAAGCCAAGAGTCCAGGTGGCTCCCCTGAGGGCGTGCTGGCCGAGAACCAAAGGTTCTAACCTCTTCCTTTGGTTGACTCTGGGGCTGCTACCTAAGGACTTGGCAAAGAGGGTGTGGTGGGTCAGACCCTTACCTTTTCATCTCCCACAAAACCCAAATACCACCTCCTCTGTGCAGCCTTCCTGGATTTCAGGTAGAATGAGTCCCTTCCTTTCTGTGCTCCAGTCACACGGACTCCGGCCTTTAGCCTCACATTGAAGCACTCCATACGTCGGCTCCAAGCCTTGGAGGCCAGGCAGATAATGTCCATTGGTGAATCTGCCATTGTGACACAGGAGATGGCTCGTAGGAGCCAGAGGTCACCGACAGTGTCCCCCCAAAGACATTCCAGTTCAGTCTTCCGGAAAGGACTGTTGGTCAAATGAGCCCAGCTGCCAGCCGACCCTCCGGGAGGGCCCCGGGGTGCGCCCCCATCTCTGTGCGTCTTGTGTGTTTCTATCGTGAGACACTGTTCCCAGGGGGTGAGGACGAAGTCTTATTCTAATGTAACTTCCTGGCCAGCCCCACCCCCAAATCTTCAAAGAGTCTGTCTAGGTTCTGTGAGCTAGAGCTCTGTGTAGAGCTTCGGAATTGGCAGGTGCAGGTCCCGAGGGCCTCGGGGCTCTGGCTAACCCCGGCCATCCCCCGGGACATGCAGGGAGCCCTCCCTACTTCTGCAACTGCCCTGCCCTCTGTCCCCTAGGTCTTTGGGGGGGAAAAAAAAGGAGGCTTTTCATTGAGATCTACCTCAATATTGTCAACTCCGTGATTACAGGGGCTCAAAAGTCTCAAAAATCCTTTCAGGGCATACACTAGCAAGACTGTGCTCTGGGTCTTGTGACCTGGAATTGAGACACATAACAAAGAGTCAAAGAAACGGATGATCGATAATATTAGCATTAATATATAATAACATATTAATAATATATTACATAAATAATATTAGTATTAATAACTAAATAAAGCAGCTAATATGTGCCAAACCCTGGGCTGACCATGTTCCACAGATCAACTCATTCCAAACTCACAGTACTACCTTATGGTATCTCAATTTTACAGATAAGGAAACCATGGCTCGGTGGGACTGGCCTGAGTTTGCACTACTGGCGACAAAGCCCAGGCCCATCCAGCTCCAAGCCTGTTTCTCTCTGCACAGGAAAGGAAAGGATATAGAGCCATCAAGTGCACATGGGAGGAGGCAGAATTTGGCCTCCTGTTGGGGGGGTGGCGAAGTCCTTGGTTCCCACAGCTATGGGAGTGAGCTCCCTGTCACTGGAAGTATTCAAGCTAATGGGACCCCCTGGCTAAGAGGGACCATGAGAATCTACCCAGGATGGCCTAATCTACCCAGGTCTGAGCTCAAACTGAGGAACAACCCCTCTCCCCCACCCCATCACCCCCATACAAAATGGGGAAGCCCCTCTCCCTCTAGCGCCTAGGGTTGTAGAGCCAGGGAAGAAGAATCCAGAATCCAGGCATGGATTGCTGTTTAATGTGTGTCTTCCCTCTGGACCACCATTTCATGCTGGGCGAGATCATATCTGTCTACTCAGTCCTGGCAGGCGACTGCTCTCTGTAATTTGGTTGGATATAGGAACTGTAACTTGGTTATGTAGGAAAGCTGGTATGTGATGCCACTTCCCAGAAGAGAGCGCTGAGTCTCCTGGCCTCAGATAGTGATCCCAGGTGTCCGGGCCATTTTATCTCCCAACAACTGCCTCCTTCCGCATGAATTCCACTCCAAGGATTTCCAAGTCTATTTGCATGGAGGTGTTTGTGTTTACTTAACACCACATAAAAATAGGTCAATCTGCATTCTGGGCCCCCAGGCTGTGGCCCTCCCCACCGCTCTGGGTTTTTTGCACGTTGTGGATTGGAACTTGCCAAATTGTTCTTGGAAGAGAGTCAGAGGCAGAGCGCAAGCTTCAGGGAGGGTGGGGTGGGCGGGGTGGGGGGGATGCCGGGCTGAAGTACACGCCAAGGTCACCGGGCTCTTTCCTTCCTATGGGGGAAAGGGCTCTGGCCTCCCAGGGATCTTGGGCTGGCAGGGTGGCCGGACAAAGCCAGGGTGGGAGGACTGTCCAGCTCTATCTGGTTCACCCCACCTTGTCCTTGGCTGCTCTGCCTCACTCTGGGTCCAGAGGGGGAGAGAGAGATCAGGTGTGTTTGCCTGAGCCAGGGGAGGAGCTTGGAAATGCCTGTCTCCAGGCCACAAAGAGGAAGAATGCCACCTCTCACCATTAGTGTGATTCATTGCTGTCACAGCTACACTCCGGGGGGCAGAATCAGCCAGCTCAAGCCAACCGGCTGCTGATTTTATGGAGCCGGCCTCAGCCCTGTGCCCGCTTGCACAATAATAGGGCACCTGCCAAGGCAGCGATGACTGGGCAGGTGATGCTGGATCGGATGTCATGGGAGGCTTGGGCTGGTAGGGGCTGGTAGGGGGAGGGCCCCCTGCACTGTCCGGAGGAGTGGGCTCCTGCCTCTGAGCCAGGCTCGGAGGCAGGCCAATGGAGGAGAAGGAGGCTCAGGATATTCCCTGGTCTCCCCCTCTCCTCACCAGCTGAGTGAGCTCAGGCATACTCCAGCATCTCTGTCAATTTCTTTGCAAAACATTGTCCTTCCTAGCCATAGGGTGTGCTGGGTGCCATTGAAACCCTGGGAATGCCACTTAAGCCGCAGTTTCCTTCCCCGTGCAATGGGTCCATCAATAACTTTCCTCTTCCCTCACAAGTTCAAAGTGATACAATGTACATAAAACACTGACACTTATACATATACTACATGCAGATAGTATATTATTAATATTTATATTACCATTCATTTCCTTATGCATCCTTTCTGTGGTAGCGGGGTGCCCCTTCTGTCTGTCAGACCTGGGTTCGAGTTCTGCCTCACCTACATTACAGTGCAATTTCCTCCTCTGCAAGACGGGTAGCACAACACCGGCTTGGTTGAGTCACTGGAAGGAACGAAGCAGCTCAAGGAAGCTGAAGCTCTTTTGGAACCCTCGAGAACCATGAAGTGGATGGGATTGTTACCAAGTGAGGATTTCTGGGCACCGGACTTTGAGAAGACACAGCCATTTAATAGGCCAGACTCGGCCATCTGTGAAATAAATGACAAAGATGGGTACAAAGCCAGAGGTGGTCATTTGGGCCACACCAAGATAATCCAGAAGGTCACGGAGGAAGGGCAGGAGCAGAGAGGGTAGGCCTGGAGCTGCTTTTCAGAGATAAGGGGGGACGTGAGCACTAGGAGGTCAAGGACCACCACTGGAGAGAATAACCCCTATTCTAGTTCAAGCTCAGATGTGAGTTCCGAGAAAAGTCAAGAATGCGTTTCTCTCCAGGGTATTCACTGTGGGAGAGGTGGGTCAAACAGGTTCGCCCTTGCCAGCAGCTGTAGAAACAGAAGAGGACGTCTGCGTCTCTGCCAGCTCAGGGAGCAGAAAGCCTCAGTGACCTTGACTCTCATAGTACATAGCCCTTTGGCAACTCCCAGGACCTGTGTGCCCCACGACTCAGGTCATCTTAAAGCCAACACTTAAGGAATGGACCCTCCAGGACCCACCTCCCCTGGCCTCGCCTTATAAGACCCCAGTGACCCTGGCATTGGCAGCCACAGCAGGAGACAGGCACCAACGCTCCTTGGGGTTCAGGACCTCTGGGCGGTACTGATGGGGCCTGACGGCTGCCACCTTCCCTGCTAAGACTGCAGGGCCATGCATGCCAGCAGCCGCAGACCAGCCTCAGCCAGGATGCAGGGCTTTCTAGGGGCTTCTGGCTTCTTCCCAGCTGCAAGCCAACACCGGGAGGATTGCAGGGGGCCTGGACTCCGAGGCCATGCGCTCTGACGTGCGGCCCCAGACACGCAGGGGTGGCGGAGCTGGAACATTCCTCCTGGGAAGGCTGGTGGTGCGGGCCTTCGCCTCTTGGCTAGTTTTTGAGCACCAGGCAGATGGTGCTCAGCTGACGTTCCAGGATGCTGCCCTCCCATCCCAGCAGCCCAAAAGTGACCACCCAGACCTTTGCCCTGAGACTAAAGAGTCAGGGGACAGTTGGAACACTGCTTGGGGAAGATGCAGGGGGGCTGAGGCATGGTGACCAAGGATATTGTCCCACTGGGTATGACCATGCTGGAAGAGGGACCAGGACTTGGGGCTACCTCTCCATACCTCCCAAAGGTCTCCTTGATCTGTGGGTCTGGGGAGGAAAGCAGAGTATGGCTGGGTGGTCCTCTTTGGCTCCAGCCTAGAATAATCAGACAAAGGGAGGGCGCAGGGGTTGGGGGTGTCTTTGCCTGCCCTAGAGCTTTCTGAGACAACAGAGGAGCACTCCCACCCCATTTGGCCCCATATCCTGAGAAAGACTGAAAGCAGCAGCACATCCGGACCCCAGCAGCGGCCAGCGGTGCTGTGCAGGTGTGGGGAGGAGAGGAAGGTTGGGGGTGCGGGGTGGGTGGTAGACCAGCAGAGATTGTGCTGAGGGTCGGGAGGGGAGGGTGCTCTGGGAACTGCCTCCGAGACGCCTTGGCAAGGGACTGGGCCCAGGGAAGGGACTGCAGTGAGGGTCCTTGCCTCCTAGACGGTCATCTCCGGGGAGGAGAGTGAAGTCCACATTCATGAGGACCTTCTCTGGCCAGGCTTTTACCCACGTCATCTCAATTCCTACAAGAACCACTCAAGGTAGGTGCTTCAACCCACTGTATACGTGGGAGAAGGAGACCTGGAGAAGTGATCTTCCCCAGCATCACAGTGTCTACAGCGAAGAGTCGGGATGCAAAGCAGCTTACTCGGGGCGCGTCTGTCCCACGGGGAGGTTCCTGAGTGGAGGGACCCATAGGAGGAGAGGCTGGGTGGTGCGCTGGGCATCGTGGGCCATGGGCTGAAGGAGGGCTCCCTTGTCCCCAGCGTCAGCTAGGCCAATGACCTCAGCTGGAGGTAGACATGAAAAAGTCTGAGGGAGGACTTTGGGTGTGAACAAGAGAGAGTAGACCTCCTTGACTCTTAGCTCCGGGCTTCCCCTGAAAGGAGAAATAGAAGCTTTCATGAAAATCACTTCAGGTCTTCGGGTAAAATGCTGGGGGGAATAGAGGATGGGAGGGGGAACTCCCCAAGAAGGACTCTGGGGGATCCGTTGCCGACCACCCACTCTGTCTCTGTGGGGGCAAACTAGTTCCTGCTACCTGTTCTAGGACGGGATTTCAGGGGAAGAGTCTGTGTTAGGCAGGTCCTGGGCCTCCCGTGTCACTAGAGAAATGATTTCACCTCCAGGATGCATTCATTTGCTTAACAGAACTGGGGGTCCACCATGTGCCAGGATCTGTTCTAGGCACTGGGAATCTAAGAATGAACACAGCAAAAATCCTTGCTTTCCTGGAGAAAAAAAACCAAAACACAACAAACTAAGGAGGGATTTGAGACATTGCAGAGTGGGTGTGAACAATTTAGACTGGGGTGTCAGGAAGGGTCTTCTGAGTCAATCAATGAAGAGAGGCATGAGCGGAGTTAGCCAGGAAGCTCTCTGGAGGAAGAATGTTCAGGAAGAGGGAAGAGCTAGTGCAAAGGTCCTGAGGCAGGAGCATGCCTGGAGGGTTAGAAGAGCATCAAGGAGATCAGTATGGCTGGAGGGGAGAGAAGGGACAGGAAAGTTGGAAACAAGGTCAAAGATGTCATTGGGGCCAGTATAGAATGGTTTATACTTTGAGCCCTCAAAGGGTTGGAGCAGAAGAGTGAGCCCTTTATAGAGACAAGGATGGGTAGGATGACTTTGGATGCCCTTTCTAGTTAGCCAGTCCATGACACAGGGTCTCCATTTGGGATCAAGATGCCTTCCTTTGCAGCATTAGGGGCTGGTAGGGGACACACTACGTGTGTATGTGTGTGTTTGCGGGAGGGTGTGAAAAGGCTGTGGCTGAGATCTTCACGTTTCTAAACCACTGACACGTTTGGACCAGGTAACTTCTTCAAGTGTCATCTAGCCCCGAGATTTCCAGATCTCTCCAAGTGCCTGGCTTGGAGAATTTCAGCTCGGCAGCCCTGAGCTGTCTAGAACATGCAGGTTTCCACTTGGGAACATGTGGCAAGGCTGGGTCACGGGAGCAGCTCGGCCAGCAGGCAGGACCCTCGGTGTCCTTGGGACAGACCTCAGCCCCTCTAGATCACGCCCCTCCCAGACCTGCCCTTCTCCATTTCCAGAGTCTTCCAGTCAGGAGGTGGCTCTCTGTGGGGTAGTCATCCCCTCCCCCGTCCCCCGCCCCGGGGGCAGGAGATTCCTCTAAGAGGGATAGGAGGCAAGTTGTCCTCTCTCTGGCTGGAACGGGTGGTCAGAGGGGCCCAGAGTGAGCCGTACCCAGCCTGCTTGCGGCCACCTTCTCCAGGCCACCAGAGGTCCAAGTGCAGGGGAACAGAGACTCGGCCTCTTCCGGCCGTGCCCCCTCTGGCACCGACCAGCGGCCCTCAGGGGCCTCGTTAGGCTACTACTATCTCCGGCTGGGCCGCTGGGGCGCAGCGGGCAGTCTGACATCACAGCCTGTGGTAAGTCACTGGGGGCTACGCTGGGAGGGTCCCCGGTGAGACTGGGTTGGTTGCCATGGAGCCGCTCCACACCAGCGCCCCCTCCCGGCCCCCAGCTGCTTCCCATCTCAGTCCTACTACCTGCAGCTGGGGGCTCAGGCTCTGGGCAGGGGCCTTGAAAAGACCCCCGCCTCGCCCAGGGGCTGCTGCCCAGGGCTTGGCCATTCTGACCTATCTCAGGAGACGCCCAGCTGAGGATGAGACCCGGGGGCAGTATCGATACAGGCAGAGGCCCGGTGGGCTGGAGGGTGGAGGTACAGCTGAGGGAAGTCTTGGGGGGCCCACAAATGGCCCTGGGAGTCTCCCTCAGTCACCGCTAGGGTGACCTTGGCAGGCACCCCCCCGCTTCGTGGAGGGCGCTGGCTGCAGCGTCTCTCCTGTAGGGGCAGAGGGGCCAGTGGCCGTGGCTCCCAGCTTCTCCCTTCCTCCGGGGGAAGTCAGAGACTCTCTGGCTGGGATCCCTGGCCCCAGCCCGTCCCTGCTGGCAGGCAGGCACAAGGTGTGGGCTCCCTCGCCAGCCCCTCCTCCCTGACTCTGTCTCTTCCTGCCCAGGGGCCCCGATGAGGTGTGGAGGGAGGGAGGGAGGGCCACACTTTCCAGCCAGGCCCTCGGCAACCAGGCCCTCGGCAACCAGCGCCTCGCTGCTCTCTGCCACCAAGGACACGCCTGCGGGGAGCCATGGACAGGTGGTACCTGGGTGAGTTCCCTGAACCCCCTGCCTCCCGCCTACTCAGACTCGGACACAGGTGTCCCCCTCCTCACTTTCGGGTGCAGCCACCTGCTCCCCCAAAAGGCAGGGAAAGCGGAAGCCAGGACAGGCAGGATTTCTAAACAAGGGCATCTCAAGGTGGAGTCCTGGGTATGGGGGGGAATCTCTGCCCTGAGCATCTCGGAGCTGCAGGAACTAGGAAGACCGCTTGTCTAACAGCCTCCTTTTCTGTCTGTCTGTCTAGCCACCTGTCCGTCTGCAGGAATTCTAAAGCCAGGCTGCTGGGTTCAAATCTTGTTTACCTGACTCTGTGCCTCAGTGTCCTCATCTATGAAATGGGGATGCTGATGAGGGCTTCATTACCTCAGGGCTGTTGTGATGATTACATGGTTTAATTCTTTTTTTTTTTTTTAAGATTTTATTTATTTATTTGACACACAGAGGCAGAGAGAGCGAGAGAGAAGCAGGCTCCCCACTGAGCAGGAAGCCTGACATGGGGTTCGATCCCAAGACCCTGGGATCATAACCTGAGCTGAAGGCAGCCACTTGACCAGCTGAGCCACCCAGGTGCCCCTACATGGCTTAATTCTTATTAGGTGCTCAGAACAGGGCCTCGCATGTAGCGTTAAAAATGCAGGTAACAACTTGTTTTTCCTATTTCTGCCACTATCTCTGCCTCTCTCCCTCCTTCCCTCCCTCCATCCATCTATCTATCCAACCTTTCCACCCATTTTTATATCCATTATTGCACATAGAATCCGCAGTAGCTTACAAAGACAGACAAAGGCACTAAGCTACTGAGAGAACACGTAGTAACAGGCACCCGGCGTCCTGTGTGGAGAGCGACAGTAGCTTTGGGAGCACAGCCTTGGGGGTCTGGATTTCTAGACCTGGTTTTGTCACTCTCAGGATGTTCCAGGCCAATCCCTCGAGCTCCTTGCCCTCCGTCTTTTTGGTCTGCCCAGTGGGCCTCCTGGCCCTGCCCTGGCCGCCCCCAGCAGTCGTTGCGGGGAGCGAATGATCAGCCTCCGCTTCTTCATCTGTAGAATGGAGCGAACACGGGTCCAGCGGGGCAGTGCCTATCGAGAGCCTGACAAGGGGCCCCTGGGTGGTGCCGTCGGTGAAGCATCTGACTCTTGGTTTCGGCTCGGGTTGTGATCTCCGGGCTGTGGGATCCAGCCCCACATGGACTCCGTGCTCACGGGGAATCTGCTTGGAATTCTCTCTCCCTCTCCCTCTGACTCAGGCACACTTGCTTCCTTGCTCTCATTCTCTCTCTCAAAATAAATAAATCTTAAAAATAAGTAAAGAGGGGTGCCTGGGTGGCTCAGTGGGTTAAAGCCTCTGCCTTCGGCTCAGGTCATGATCCTGGGATCGAGCCCTGCATCAGGCTCTCTGCTCAGCGGGGAGCCTGCTTCCTCCTCTCTCTCTGCCTGCCTCTCTGCCTACTTGTGATCTCTGTCAAACAAATAAATAAAATCTTTTTAAAAATAAATAAATAAGTAAAGAGCTTGACACAGGGTCAGCCCCTACTAAGCATTAGCTGGGCTGTATCATTCTCATGAATATTCATCGCTCAGCTCTGAAAGCAGAGAGCAGAATGGGTGTCAAGGCTCCTGGTCGCAGCTGTGATGTTCTCTCTCTACCTCACCCCCCACCCCACCCCCGCCCCCGTGCTGATTTTCGCTGGAGGGGGTTGGCTTTCCTGCATCCAACGGTTAATGTTCAACTGAAGCTGAGCGCCCTTTATTTTCCGGTGAGCACAAATACGACAGTGACAACAGTGACACTCTCTGTGTCCCAGGCTGTGTGCCCTGCTCTTCACAAGCTTTATCTACCTTTTCCGCATGACAACTCCCTGAAGCAGGGAGTACTCCCATTTCACAGACGAGAAGACCGAGGCACAGGGAGGTTCAGTAACTGGGCAGAGGCCATTTACTTAGCAGATGGAGGGGCCAGGAAATGAACTCAAACCTTGCTCCCCTGCAACCACCCCAGGGGGAGTAACAGGTGGATTAGGTCCCTTCGGCAGGACCAGCCCGCCCTCGGTGGACGCCGACGGCTGGCTTTGGGCCCGTGGCTACCACTGAGCGTTGGCCTGTTCTGGAGGCCAGTTCAATGGACAAGAACTCAGCCAGGAATGCAATCCCCCATGGAGTACCCAGCCCAGGGGTCTCCAAGGTGAAAGAGGCCACCACAGAGCCGGGAGGCCGCCTCAGAGGTGTAGGAAAGCACCTGACGCCCAAGGCCTGCCTGTGCGTCCTCCAACACGCCCCTCACTGGCTCTGTGACTCGGGGCCTCAGCTGCCTCATCTGTAAAATGGGAAATAACACAAGGCACAAAGGGATACTAGGTAGGAAAGTGCTTTGTGGGTCCGAAAAGCAAGCCCTTCTCCAGGTGGTCGACTCAGCCCCTTCCCGAAGGAGCCAATGGGGCAACACTGGGAAACCTGGGAACCCCGAATGGGCGCGGCCAGCCTGTGGAAGGAAAATGCCAGAGGCGGCAGGGAGAGAGGGATTAGTTAAGGATGACTGGAGCCTTTGTGACAGCAGCCTGTGAGCTGCAGGCTGCAGCCCCGAGGGGTGAAGGAAACAGGAAGGGTGTGGCTCAGCCCTGGAAGCCTGGACAGCAGTAGCCATGGTGGGCTGGGGTGGGCTGGGGTGGGCAGTGAGGTGGGAGCGGGTCAGGCGCCTGGGGACGGTCTCAGGGAAGCCCTGGGCGCCGGGTCAGAAGTAGCTGCTGAAGCCCTTGTCTCCTCAGCGGTCGGGGAGGTGGGCAGCTGCTTGGGGGCGGGTGTCTCTGGACCCCCGATGTGGCCCCTTAAGCTCTGGTGGACACTGACTATATTTTGAAAGTCCCACATCCCCCCCGTGCCCCAGCCCCAGCCACGGCTTCTCTGGCTAGAGGAAGAACACTGGCCTACCAGTCCCCAACCCTTCTCTGGAAATTTCCTTCGGGAGGGATTTGGCTCGCTCCTCCCTGCCCCTGCCTGTCCCCGCACCTCTTCCTGCCTCCGAGGGAGCCCCTCCACTCACCCTGGGGCTTCTCTTGTGACTAGGGCAAATATTACCTGCACTGTTAATGTTTAATCCCCCCCACCTCACCCCTGGTCTCCCTGCTGCCCAGCACTCTCCCCAGAGCAGAGCAGGAGAGGGACCAGCCCAGTCTGCTAGGGGAATGGCAGGGTCCACGACGGGCGACGGTGAGTGTGCGTGTACGTGCGTGAAGCAGGCGGTGGCCTCTCTTTGGACCACTTTTGGAGGGTTGAGCTGGACCCCTGGAACCCTTGCCTTCCAGAGACCCCAGCACCCCTCCCCAAAACTTGCCAGCCTCTTTAGACAATTTCAAAAACAATTACTTTGCAAAGGGGATGCTGTGCTAAGTCTGAAGGAATATAGCTTGAATGGCAGGACCTGGGGTGCCAGGTTAGAGCTGGGGTTGGAGCAGGGATGAGCTCTCCTCTTGATGATAGGACTTGCACCTGTCCTAGGTCAGTGTATCTTTACCTGAGCTCAGAGCAGGAGGGGAAGGGAGTTAGGCTGGCTTTGGGGCCAGAGCCAGAGCAGTGTGGGACACCCCCAGAAAGATCCCGTGATGGGGGTGACTTGGGCCTGGAGGCTAACAGGGGCCTCTGTTGACTGTGGTGGGCTTTGAGCTGGACCTAGAAAAGATGAGGGATTTGGGCGGGGAATGGCTCAAGACAAGGGATGAGGAGGAGGCCGTTTCTCAGTGACGGGAGCCACCTGTCTACTCATGGCTCTGGGGCTAACTCCCTCTGTCACCTTGAACAAGACCTGAACTGAATCCGGGAGACAAGGTTGATGGGCTCCCGCATGGGGACAGGTCCTGGGTCCCCATAGTCCCCCCTAGAGGCCCAAGCACTGGCCCCTTCTGGCCAGGGAGGCCGCACTGGGGACAACTGGATCCCCCAGGTCCCCCACCCCACAGGGCACGGTTCAACACAACCTGGGAGGTGCTGACTTCTACCTCAGACACTGCCTCCTTGGTGCCAAGGTGGGGCTTGAGCAGGTTAGGCAAGGGGGGCCACTCTCCACCATAGCAGCAAAGCCCTGGCCAGGAACCCTCGGGCTACCCAAAGGCCAGTGTGCTCAGTTTCCGGGGCTGGAGAGCAGAGCTGTGACCTCTGGTGCTGAGCAGCTCCAGCTTGGGTGGGCTAACGGCACAGGAGGCAGGGGACTGGGCCATATGTGGCCTTGAAATGTTTTGTGCCTTCTGACCATCTGAGAGGCAATGTAGCAAAGGGGTTAGGTACCTAGATTCTTAGCAGCCTATTACCTGGGTTCAAATCCCAGCTCTCCCCTTTATGCTGTGTTACTGTGAGGGCATTACTTAACCTCTCTGTGCCTCCAGCTTCTAGGGATTATATTGGAATCGTATCAGTGCTTCACGGGTGCTTATGATGGTAAAATGAGCTCACGTTTTGTAAGCCTTCCCCTGGCACATGGAAAACACTATATATTAATGTTTCTTTTTTTTTTTTTTTTAAAGATTTTATTTATTTACTTGACAGAGATCACAAGTAGGCAGAGAGAGAGAGAGAGAGAGAGAGAGAGAGAGAGAGAGAGGAGGAAGAAGCAGGCTCTCTGGTGAGCAGAGAGCCCAATGCGGGACTTGATCCCAGGATCCTGAGATCATGACCTGAGCTGAAGGCAGAGGCTTTAAGCCACTGAGCTACCCAGGTGCTCCTATATTAATGTTTCTTAAAAGAATTTGCTTCCCCTTGGGGATGGAAACCTAAGAGAGAAGAATCCAGAAACCTGAGTCCAAGACCCAGTTCTGCCCCCAGCTCTCATGGGGGACTTTGAACAGGTTGTTCTCTCCTTCTGTTCAGTGGAAGCGAAGGACCCCTCCGTTCATTCATTCCACAAGCATTTGCGACATCTTAGTCACGTGGAGGGAGGCTAACGATGAGTTCAATGGGAAATGTCTCCCATGGCCTGGCTTACAGTTGCAGGAAGCAAGGGGAGAAAAGATCCAACCCTCCCAGAGTTGCCAGAGGCCCCCCCCAGGCAGCACAGCACCCTGTTTGGATGCTTGGTCTTTGGTCCCAAGTGGACGGTTTTTGAGGTGGCCCAGGACAGATGCCCCCACTGGCGGTGGCCTTAGCAGGCCCACCAGCCTCCTCTTGCACACTTAGACCCTTGGGGAGGCTGGGAGGGAAGGATGGGAGTTCCACTGTTTCTGTGGCTGGCTCACCCTGCCTCTGGCTCTGTCCTCAGGTGGCAGCCCCAAGGGGGAAGTGGACCCATTCTACTACGGTAAGCCTGGTGGGTCCCCTTCCCCACCCTTCCTGAGCCTGCTATCCCCCACAGACCCTGCTTCCTGGCATCCCCTGGTTACGGCCACCATCTTCCCCTGGTAGCCTGGGGCTGCTGCAGGGGTGGGTTGTGGGAGGGGTGCCTGGGTAGACCCATCCCACTTCCTTGCCCTCTCCTTTCTCAGACTATGAGACTGTCCGCAATGGGGGCCTCATCTTTGCTGCCCTGGCCTTCATCGTGGGGCTCATTATCATCCTCAGTAAGTGGGCTGTCGGAAGGGGCTGCTGCACGGGGCCATATCTCTTCTCAAAGCCACTGATCAGGGGTTCCCCAGGTGGGGGTGGGGGAAAGCCTTCTCACCCTCTTCCCAGGTCCCAGAAGGGAAGTGAGTCTCTCTGCTCCCCTCCATTCCCCCATGCGAGATGTGGGAACTGACCCACACTCTGATGGACACAGGCTTCATGGGACGCCTCCCTGCCTGGTCCTTGGGTCACACAAAGGAAGTTTCCTTTCCCTCCAGTGCGCCCTCTGGTGGCCCTGGGAGGAGGTGCTGAGAGGGGAGAGCTGGCTGCGTCCAGCAGGGGACCCTCCAGTGTACACGGGGCTCAAGCCAGGGAAGGGAACCAACCCCCACAGGATACCTCCCTTGGCCAGATCTGGGCACTTTCCTTTCTTGGTGTGAGCAACATCTCAGTCCATTTAATCTCGGCAACTCTGAGGGATGGCCACTACTGTCCCATTTTACAGGGGGAAAGCTACCCATTGTGACAGGTGCAGCCAATTGCCCAGGGTTCCACAGCCAACCAGAAGCCGAGCCGAGTTCAGCTGAACCCAGGGTGTCCACCCGCCTACCCCACCCCACCCCACAGACTGTTGGAGAGCAAGTGTGGCTGGGAGCCAGAGGCATTTGAGCCCACAGCTAGTTTACTGGGTGCGGATCCCTAACTCCCTGGGCTTGTTTGCTCATCTGTTAAATAGGGATGATCCAACTTATAAAGTTTGGACTAGCACGGCAGCCAAGGAAGCACTCAGGTATAGGCCTAGAGTGTTCTGGAAGAGAGAAGCTTCCTTGCATATCCCCCAGTCCCAGCCAGTACACAGCAGGGGCTTAGTGAATGCTTATTGACTTGGTTTGGTACAACCAGAAGAAAAGTACACAGAAACACAATCCTGAGATTCTAACGCCTCCATGGTTGGGGCCATTCCATCGGGGGGCTTCTGTCTGCAGACACGGCCTTTCTCCCCAGCTCAGCAGGAAGTGTCTTGCGGGCAGCACTGTGTCGAGGTCGAGCACATAAGTGCAGGAGGCAGACAGGCCTGAGCAGAGATCTTGGCTCTGGACTTGCAGTCCTCCTCCTCCAAGAGCGTATGGAGCAGCTACTGTGTGCTCGGCCCTGTGCCAGGGGCCCCACCATGTCCCAGGCTTGGCCACTGCTCTCGGTGAGCTCACAGTCTACCATGGAGCAGCTGCAGCAAATGTTTGTTGACTGACTAACAGATGGACTAACAGAATGCTTATGGTCCAGCCCTGTACAAGGACAGAAATGGTCCGCTGTGGCTCTGGTGGGAAGGAAGGAGTAGAGGCTACCGTGCTGCCCCCTTCAGGGCAGAGACGCTCTCCCTGGAAGCAAGAGTTTGATGGAAACTCATCTCCTTTTCTCTCTTCAAGGCAAAAGACTCCGCTGTGGGGGCAAAAAGAAGCACCGGTGAGTGCCGGCCTAGGGTCCCTGAATGGGGTGGGGACACTGGGGGGGAAAAGAGGCACAGGCCAAGGATTATGAGGAGGGGTCCCTGACCTCAGGGACCCTGAGACTGGCGACCTCCTTCTCTGACCCCTTCCCTCTCTTTTCCCCTCCCCGACCCCAGGCAAGTCAATGGTGACGATCTGTAATGACGGGTAAGTTGGGGAGGAACAGGTGAGCAGGGAGCCAGGGAGGGCCCTGGAGAAATCAAGGAGAGCTTGGGACAGAGCGGGGAGGATTTCGGGGTCTACTGGCCACTAGCCAGTTAGTCTGCTACCCACTTTGGTTTTTCCATTGATGGCCGAGTTCCTGGTGTGGTGTGTGTGGCCAAGGCAGGAAGGCAAAGAGAAAAGTGAAATGAATATGGAATAAAAGAAAAATCCCTACTCCTGCCGCCACTGCTACCTAGAACCTGTCTTTGTCTTTGCAGAGTCAGCTGTGTCCCTGCTGCAGGGGGGACCTTAGGAAGCCTTCCCTGAGCTGTAGACCTTTGTCCCCAGCACTGCCAGGCCCTCAGGCTGAAGCTCCATGTGACCCCTGGGTTTGCATGGCCTCCTCCCACCCCAGGCCGCCTCATGTTAATAATAAAGCTAGCCTCAGAGACAGCTCCTTCCCTGGCCTGCCTCCCTCCCTCCTCCGCTCCCGTACCTGCCATGACCGACTCGCCTTCCCGAGCTGGAGTACGATACAGTCTGGTCTCTTGGTTTTCAATGAGCTGCTTAGGTGCCCTTGCCTCCTTGGACAGGGAGTTCAGTACCACCATCCGCAGGCCTCTGCCTGCCCCCTGAATTGCGAGGAGCCCCAAGGACAGAGGACTCAGCCTGCCTTCCGAACACCAGGCAGAGAGAAAGCCAGGAAGTGTGAAGGTCAATGACGATTGGGTGCTGCTCGGGGATCTGCGCAGGGCCCAGGTGCTGCTACTGGAGCTCTCTGCTGGGAGTTCCTACACTTGCGCCCTGAGCAGCCAAAGTTATAGCTGTTTGTGACCACAAGATGCCACCTCCCCTGAGTACCTGCATGCCACGATGGGTGGGTCAGGGGGTGCTGGTGGGCGCCTCAGCACACGCTCTCTCCCTACCCACCTCCTGACCCTGGTGCTAAGCTCAGGCCACTCCCTTTCCACTCTTGGGGCTCGGGGACCCCCGTTGCACCTGTTCTCCTCCACCCATCTGGGTGCTGCCTTGGTTAATCCCAGGGCCAGGGAGTGGACAGGGAGGGTGAGGACCTGGGTACCCTGCGTACCCTCTCTTCCAGCCCTGTCCACTCTGGCAGGCACCCAGCCAAGGTAGCTGGAGCCACGATGGTGTCAGGCTGCCTCTCAGACCAGAGCCTGACTTCCTGAAACCTGTGGCCCCCTTGCGGCGCTGGACTCAGAAGGAGCCCATCTTCCCTCTGCGGCTCTTCCATGAGGAAAGGACGGGTGGCTGGATCATGGCACCACCTAGTGTCCATTTTCTGGGTCTGTAAGCCTGCCAGGGAGGGGGAGGGGAGAGCTTGGCAGGAGAACCCCGGGCAGCCTCAAGTTAGTGGAGTTTACCATGAACAGGGGGGTCATGAGTTCAAGCCTCACGTTGGGCATGGAAGATAGTTAGAATAAACATTTTTTAAAGATTTTTAAATTTAAAACGAATAGGGTATGTTGGGGGGCCACAGTAGGCCACCATGTGCAAATTTCCACGTGCAAATTCAGTTCTTTGTCTAAATCCACTGCCCCTAGATCCCGAAGATAGCCAGCCCTCACAGAATCACAGAAGGCTTGAACACAGAAGGTCCTTAGGGAGCAAAATAGTTAAGATTCACTTCTCAGAAAGGGAAACTGAGACCCTGGGAAAGGCAGGGACTCGTCCAGGTGACACAGCCAACCCATATCCGGGCCAGAGCTAGAAACCAGGTCTCTGGCTCCCATTCCAGCATTCTTCTCACTGACACCTGGGGGTGGCAGATAGATTTCCCACTGACCCCCTGTGGGCTTAGAAAGCAGAGGGAAGAGATAGAGGGCCTGGCTACTCACACCTCGAGGCCAAAGGTCTTTGCGACCCCTTGCTCCAAACGTGGGCTCCCCAAAGACACATAAAATGTGACAGGC
The DNA here is from genome assembly GCF_902655055.1 of Lutra lutra. NCBI lineage: Eukaryota > Metazoa > Chordata > Mammalia > Carnivora > Mustelidae > Lutra > Lutra lutra. The sequence goes on along the minus strand of NC_062287.1, from coordinate 14,069,589 downwards.
TGCACCCCTAAATAGAATTCAGTATTTCCATACACAAGCTGGAGCGTGTACTTGACCTGTCCATGATGGTGGGAGAGATGAAATGGAATGGGGTGCGTCCAGCCAGGGACACTTTCCTGGGGGTTTGCTCCTGAAGCTTCTTGGGTATAACAGCAAGACAGATAGGAGGAGGGGGTGTTGCAGGTCTGTGGTCCAGAGCAGTGGAGAGGAGTCATACTTCTAGAATGTTCTATACACAGACCTCCGAGGGGGCCAGCTAGGAGGGGCATTCTAGCTGCTCCACAGGGAGGATGGTCCCAGGGGAACCACTCTGCTCTCCACCCCTGCTGTACACTCTTCACCCTTGTCAGATGTGAGGCTCCTTTGGATCCCAGATTATAGACCCCAGAGAACCCAGGGTGCTGTTTGGACCACCAGACACCCAGCATTCCCTCTGGTCCTATTGACTATGACTCTTGGGGTGGAGCCCACGAAAGCTGAGGCTTAACAAGCGCCCAGGTGGCCCCAGAGAGTAGCCAGGGCTGAGAACCACGGAGCTAAGTGCCATTCTGAGGGCCTTCCTGAAAACTTTCCCTTCCCTCTCCACAAAGGTCACATGCACTGGGAACTACTGAGCTTTCACTTCACTCTGGGATTTTTTGCAACTCGGACACAAATTGGGTCACAAAGAACAACCAAGCCTGGGAATGATTGGATGAATGACTGACTCCCCATCACCCAACTCAACAAACCCTCGTCTGAGGGGATGCAATTTCCATTATAACCACCAGAGGGAGCATGCGTCTTAGTCTTAAAGCTCCTTCCAATTCAGCGTTTTCAACTCCTCTTTCTAGGCCCTGAGGCCCTTTGCCAACATTAGGGCCCTCTGAAAGGTCTGCCCCGTGCCCTGGGTTTCGGTGGGGGGAGGGGGGAAGCTTCGAACTCTTCACAATCTGCTTACACATCCCTCAGGCGTATCCCTTGTCCTGTTCTGGGGTGATTCTGGGCTGGGGGTCTCGAGCCCTCGCTCCTGGAAGGCAGTGATCATGTGGTCTGAACTTCGTTCCCGGCGCTTGGGGTAACCACGAAGCCTCTCACCCCATAGTTGGAGCTTATCAACGTCATGAGCAGGACCTGAGAGGCAGAGGCGCTGAGCAGTGACGTCTGTGGGGCGGCAGGTGGGAGAGGTTGGCTCGTTGTCTGGGCGGCTGTGCCCAGCAGAGACTGGGCCCCAGGGCTTCTGCCTTAACTGATGAGCTGCTGGTGGTGTTTAACGCCACCCCCAGGAGAATCGGTTCTGGAGGCAAAGCTGCAGGTGATTGGCCCACTAGGTGAGCCCAGCTAGGGGCAGTTGAGGAGAATGGGAGGTGGGGGGCGGGGAACAGACAGGAAGTGGAGACTCAAGGCCTCAGAAAACTTGGCCTGCTTCACAGTCTGGGGAGGGGGCAGACAGCGGCACCCTGCCCTGGCGGTGGCCTCACCCCAGCTCCCCCATGAGGGTGATTTCAAGACATAAAAGGTATGCACTGGCCTTGGACACGAGGGTCCTGGGGTCTTCTCCTGAGCCTGCCCTACCCTGGCCTTTCCCCACCAACCTCCGAGCACAGGAAGAGCTGGGCACGAGGTCAGGATGGGGCAGTATTACTGCTGGGGATCAGTTAGTGTCGTCCTGTCCCAGGCTCGTGTGCCCCCTGCTCGATCTCCCCCAACCTCTGTCCACTTGGGCATGGGGAGCTCACATATGTGTGTGGGGGGGGCAGGAGATCCCCTCTTGGACACTCCGGCTAGGTGGCCTTGGGGGGTGGGGAGCTCTCCTCCCTGGCCTTGGTTTCCCCGTCAGAGGGACTGGAGGCTTGGACTGGCTGGTCCCTGGAACCTACAGGTATTGATCTCCTTTCCAGAGTGAGGATGCCCCTGCCCTGCGCCTCTGATTTTTCCAAACTCTGGGACCTTGGGAGACCCCCCCCCTTCCCCAGCAATCCCAAACTGCCGGGCTGAGCGAGGAGGGGGTACCCCACAGAACCCACCTTGAGCATCTGCTCTGGTCCTGCCTCTCTCAGAGGGAATGCTGAAGAGGTCCTGGAGCAGAGAGCAGAGCTGAGTCTTCCCCCAGCGCTCCCCCTGCTCCTCCTTGCTCAGGGGCAGGGCTGCTGCTGGAGAGATTAATGGCCTCCCTGTGGATCTGCAGCCCCAGGCAGCTGAGCTCTGAACTGCAATTCAGCAGAGGCCTCTGGGGCGGCAGTGGCGGGCCCATTCTTCATCCTCTGCCTGACACACGCGGGGCCAGCGGAGATCAGAGGCAAATGCCACAGCCACCAGGCCCTATCCTGGGGTGGCCCTGAGTCCCCGGCTGGGAAGATGGATTCAGATAGGGCCTGGGAACCAGGAGCACGGCAGCCTTCATCCACGGCCGCGGGAGGGCAGCACTGAGCCCGGCGTGGCCCAGCCACGGGAAGAAAGCCCCGGCTCTGTCTGCACGCCCCCCTCCCAGCCTCGAGACCCTTCACGTTGAGCGACCCAGTACTTGGAAAGCCAGCCTACTTAGAACTTGGAACCTGGGTGCCCAGGGCTTCGGCCCCGACACTGGAGGGAGACCCGAGCGAGGGGTTGTCCCTGCAGGTGTGGATGGGCTCGGTGCCTGGAAGGAGCTGCCTGGAGTGGGGGTGGGGGGCAGCTCTGATTTGGCACCTTATGTTTCCAGCTGTTCCCACCTTGTGTGACCTCCCGCAGTCCTGCTCCCCCAACCCCCAGAAGCCCCCAGGTTCTCCTGGTTGCTGTTTGCCCCTAGAGCTCTAAACTTTGGTTCCCTTTCCAAGAAATTCTGTCACTTCCCCAAAGGGCTTCTTTGGTGACACTAGAAGGAATTCCCCAGGTGAGCGTGGCAGAGGAAGGGGGAAAAGGGTGGAAGTTCCGAGCTGGGGCGGCAGTTTGTGGGCCAGGACACCCCCCGCGGTCCCATGTAGCTGGAGCAGGAAAATGGGGAGAACTAGCCTCACCGGCAGCCTTGCCCTTGGCCTGCTGTGTGACCTTGAGAAGGCCCTAGTCTGTCTCTGAGCTTGGCAAAAAATTCCCGACATTGGCTTCCAAGTCAAGGGGCTGAGGGAAAAAGGTCCGTGGGGAAGCTGTAGCAGATCCCTTGTTCCTTCCTGCCCCTGGGAGAGCTGGGCTCAGAGAAAGCAGGGTGTGTGAGCATGTGTGTGAGTGCACACACACACACACACACACACACACACACACCGCAAACACAGGCAGAGGCACCTGCGAGTGGTGAAGGCAGACAAAAAGACACACTCGACAAAGCATAGGCCAATGGCTTGGCCCCAAGCCAGGAGCATGTTGAATTCTCTTGTGGTCTTTGTTTCCTGAAAGGCCTATCAATCAGGTAGAGTCGTGCCAAACCCAGCCTGCATGGGAGGCAGTGAGTGTCCTCTGCCCTGAAGTAAATAATATTTCAGGTCTCATGTCCATGGACCATATGCTCCCGACACAGCTAATAACATCATCAGGGAGTGGCCTCAGCCCTTACACACCTGCCCAGGGTGGCAGTGGGATAGGCTCAGCTGGGCCTCGGCTAGGGAGGGACCCTTCCTGCCTGGTCTTCCCCAGCACCCTTGGAGACCTGCTGGGGACGCCTCCCCCATCTCCCCAGATCCTGACCATCCCTTCGTGTCTGCCTGCCCTACTGCTCCGGGTCTGAGGGGTCCCTGACTAACCCCCAGAGCCCAGCCTGTGCCTGGCACGTAGTAGGTGCTCAGTAAGCCTTTGTTGAATGAATGAGTGATGGCCCACAGCTGCCCCCCTCCACCTCCCAAGGGACAAGGAGGGCTGCTGGGTGTCCCCATCTGGACGGGTGGTGCACATGTGCTCACCCAGGATGCCATCCTGGGGACCTGTCCCGGGGACGATCAGCATTTTCTTCCTTGGCATTGTGGTAAAGATCATAGACTTTGGAATCAGCCAGCCTGGCTTTGAGCCCTGGCTTCTGTAACGGTGTCCTACTCGGGACTGTGGGCCAGTCCCTTCTGAGCCTCAGTTTCCCCGGTGGAGAGACCATTTCTAACCCTTGGTGGTTCCTTGCTCCTGACCATGTTGTAACAAGCTGAGGCCATTTGCTGAGTGTCCCAAGGCTCTAGCATTTGAAGCTGCGGCCTCTTCCCGGACCCCTCCAGGCACCTCAGCCCCTGTCCTTTACTGCTTTCGTGTTTGTTCTTCAGTGGGGTCTTCTCAGGACACTTCGGGAAGACCAAGAGGCAGGGACCCCCGAGTCCCACCCTTAGACACTCCAGGCCCCAAGGGGAGGCTGGTGCAAGTAGAAGTCCCAGCCCCAGACACTCCTGAGCATCACGTAGACCTGGCGTGGCCCATTCTCCAGAAGCTCCCACCCCCAGGGGCCACCGCCAGCTTGCTGTGAGCTCCCCAGGTCCTTTGAGACTAGCAGAGGGTTTGTGTCTTGATTATAGGTTTCCCTTCTGTGTGAGGGTGTGTGCATGGGAGGGAGAAGGTATGTATGGGCGCGTGTGTTGCTGGTGGTGTTGGAACCAGGGAGGTGCCCGGCAGGCCAGGAGGCTGGGAGGGACCCAGGAGGGAGCACAAGAGTGTGGCCCCGGCATCAGGGAGACCTGGGTAACGGGCTGGCTCCTCCCTGCCTCCCTGCAGGCCCCTGTCTGGACCCCGGCCCCTCAGGGGAGAGCCAGGACCTGGGTGGGAGGACGTCATTCCTTCACCCCTTCCAGTGACTCTTAGAGGCCAACACGGAAACAGGCGGGGCGGAGGGTGAGCCCAGACTGCAGCTCCACCTGGGAGGCACAGCCTGCTGTGACGGCGGGGCCAGCGGGGTGGGAAGCCTGAACCGGGTCCCTGAGTCCTGCCGAGTCCCATCCCCTCCTGTGGCACTAGGGGGAGGCAGATAACCAGATTCCCCCGGCAGAGGCTTGCCGGTGAGGGGTCCACAGGGCGCTGGAGACTGCCCTGAGTGGGGGTGGGGGAGGGGAGGCAGCTGGATGCCCCTCCAGAGAGCAGACCCACACCCCAGAGGCCAGACCGAGGAGGGGGAGGCAGGCTCCTGTCCTTCCCCGAGTGCCCTCTCGTGGGAATGGGCCAAGACTCTGGCCCGCCTGACTGGGACCCGCCTCCCCTCCCTGGAGCTCCGCATGGAGCCCCTTCAGCCGCTGAGGCAGGATTTCTCCTGACCCTGGGGTCTCTGGACCAGCTGCTGATGTCCCCTCTCCCCAGATGTGAGGTAATTCCCGACAGTTCAGGAAGACTCACTCGCTCCTAGATCTGAAATTTTCCCTCCTCTCAAACCGTGCAGTGAAAATGTTATCGAGCGGGAGGAGTGCCGCCAAGAGGGGCTGGAGATGGGGAAACAGAGACGGGTTCAAAGCTCTCCTCTGCCACTGCCTAGCTGGGCATCACTGGGCGAGCCCCTTCGTGTGCTGAACCTCCCCTTCCTCTTCTGTAAAGTGGGCATTATGGTACTCAGCTCATTAAAGAGTGAACGAGATCATGTGTATAAAGAGGCCATAAGGACCTGCGAACGCAGAGCATGGGTTTGAGGGATCAAGCAAAGGTCAACCAGGGCTTTCCTGGAGGCGGGGGATGGGCCTAACTTTTCAGTCATTCATTCTGCAAAAGAGTAAAGTATTTGAACATCAGGTGATGTGCCAGGCACTGTGTTAGGCATTTCGGCAAGCTTAAGTGGAAGTTGTTTTTGAAACCACAGAACCTAAACCCGTTAAAGATTCTTCTGGTTGGTGTTTCCCAGGGGCCAGTCGTTAGTCCCATACCAGGCTGCTGACACACATGTTCCCTGGGACACGCAGAATATTGATCCCTGCTTCTGTAGCCTGGGATTTCTCTGTCTCCCCTTCGCTGCCTGTGTGTGCGTGTGCACGCACATGTGTACAGTGGTGTGGTGACCTTGGGAGTCATCGATCTAGGTCAGCCCCTTGCTGAGCAGTGGGATCTGAGCCCCACAGAAGGGAGGCGGGCTCAGAGGACAGCATCCATCACTCAGTGGCTGTATCACCATTAGCAAGTCACTTGCTCCTTGAAGCCTCAGTTTCCTCATCTGTAAAATGGGGTTCTTGATGCCTGTCTCACTGTGGGGTCTTCCTATGAGCTGCTTGAAAGGCGGCACAGTTATACGTTTGAACTCTGGGTACAACCAGACTGGCTTTTTTTAAAATTTACAGTTATATGTTTGAACTCTGGGTACAACCAGACTGGCTTTTTTTTTTTAATTTAAAGATTTTAGTTACTTATTTGACAGAGGGAAAGAGATCACAAGTAGGCAGAGAGGCAGGCAGAGAGAGAAGAAGGGAAGCAGGCTCCCTGAGCAGAGAGCCCAATGCAGGGCTTCATCCCAGGACCCTGAGATCATGACCCCAGCCAAAGGCAGAGACTTAACCCACTGAGCCAACCAGGCGCCCCCAGACTGGCTTTTCTAAGGAGAAATCCCACATGCTAAGTTTTTTCCCACTTCCCCCAAGTCCAACTGGCTCTAATACTGGAAAGATAATCCTCTCGGTGGAGTAGCCCCCCACCAGTTTCGCCCCACCATATTTTAGGTGCTGGTCTTTGGGTGACACCTGCTGGCCATAGCCAGTACTGCATCCTTCCCTCGCCGAACAAACCCACAGATAAAACTTGCCCATCCCTTTTTTAATTTTTTAAACCTTTAAAAGAGTTTTATTTATTTATTTATTTATGTAATCTCTACACCCATGTAGGACTCGAACCCATGACCCTGAGATGAACAGCCGCCCACTCTTTCGACGGAGCCAGCCAGGCACCCCTTCCCCATCTCTTTGGACATTCACAGCCACTCTGCCAGGTGTTTTGGTCCCATTTTACAGATGAGGGAAGTGAGGCATGATCATGAGAGGCACCGTGAATCTCTGACTGCGCACTGAATCCAGGTGCTTCAACTACATCTCCTCCATACCTCTTGCTCTTAGACTGGGCAGGGTGGAGAATCGTTTCTTCCGGGGCAGAGGAGAGCCCCTTGAATCATCTTGAAATAGGGACTGGATTTAAGGGAATGGCCAGGGTTGGGGGCCAGGTCCAGGCTGGCTGAGAAAGACTTGTTCTTGTGGCAACAGCCCCACTAGGCAGGAGACTGCCACATCCAGCTGTTTTCCATCTCCAAAGGAGCTAGACTGCTGGCAGGGGCTTCGGCTGTCATAAGACACCCTGAGGAGGGCCAGAGAGGCCATTTGGCCAAGCTGTGGGGTGAGGACTTTGGGACTGGCTGCCCAGTGAGCTGGTTGCTTCTGTGCCCAAAGGGTGCACGTTCAGCTGTTTTAGGCAGTGGCTACCTTGAAATCATGTGTGTGTGTGTGTGTGTGTGTGTGTGTGTGTGTAGAGGGGCTGAGGGGTACCTGGCCTGAGCTACTTCTCAGTCAGAACACACACGGTAGAGTGATTGAGAATGAGGATTCGGCTTTATTTTTTTAGAGATGCATGCTAAAGGATCCACAGATGAAATTATATAATACATGTAATTTGCTTCAAAAAAATCCTTGGTGATGGGAAGTGGTGGCAGGCGGGTGGGGGGGGTATGGGAATAAAAATGAAACAAGATTGGCCACGAGTCAACAATTGTAGCAGCGAGAAGATGGGTATGTGGCAATTCATTATACTATTCTCTCTCCTTTGGATATGAAATTTTCTATATTAAAACCTTTTTAAAAATGTGGCAGCAGAAACACGACCAACCCCTTCAATGACAATGAAACAGGACGAGACCTCTGAAATCAGACTGTCCAGCTCGAGGCTTGGGCATCTGATGTTCACCAGCTGGGTGTGTTGGACAAGTCACTTAATTTCTCTCTGGCTCAGTTTCACTATCCGTAAAATGGGGATGATAAAAATTATACCGGTCTTATGGAATTGTTCTGAGGGTGAACTGAGATGATGCGTGTACAGAACTTAGCATAGTGCTGGACCCACAGCAAGTGTTCGGTTATAACCATTACTATCAGGAGTTCGTGGCTCTGGTTCTAGTTTACCAAAAGGAAGGGTTACCTCCGCTGGCTCGGACAAGCAACTGACAGATTCAGCTCAGCTCCAAGGTTCTAAGCAGTGAGTCTGGGAAGACACCCCCGGCCCCCTTGTGTTGGGTGTCTCAGATGGGTGGAAACCCCACAGGGAGACCCCTCTCCCTCCAGCTGGACCTGTCCGGGGTCTTCCCAACTTCCTGTCATGCGGGCTGCAAGCCCACCCACGTCCTGCTTGGGTTTTTTCTGGCCACCCCTTTCTCTGACCTTAAGGAGCTCTTTTTACAGACTGATCAAATCTCAGCCCTAGAAGAGAGTTAGAAGTCCTCCAGCCCAATCTGCGTGACGGGGGCCAGGAACAGCATGGTAGGCAGAGTGCAGGCCTGGGAGTCAGGAGCCCAGGAGCTAAGCCCCATCAGAGCCCTCTGGCCATGCGGCCAGGAATGTCCTTCATCCTCCTGGCCACCATTTCCTCCTTTGAGACACAAAATGCTGGTGGTAGATGCTCTCCAGGCCCCTTCCCATTCCGACCCTTCGACCCAGTATGTGGACCTCCTTCTGTGCTCTCTGCAGGTCGCCCCCCACCCAACCCCGGAGCCCGAGCTCCCCCAGGGCAGCGGTTCCATGCTGGGATTTCTGGGAATGCCAGGAGCTGCTGTATGGGGCCTGGGCTCAACGTTGCTGAAAGAATAAATAGACGGACACGCTGTGGGCAGTGGCCATGAAAGGACAGAATTTTTAGACCAGGAGATGTGGGAAACCGATCCCCAAATACCTCCTCCTGTATCCGTCACTTGGAGGTTTTCCACGCCCGTTAGTGTTTCTAAGGCTCCGGACACCTTTTTACCTTGGGTTGTTCCAGGGTTTTCCGCATCTATTTGACTGTAATTTAGTTTTCGCATATGACCTGTTTCCTTCTCATGACACACTTGGGGAACGCAGTGTTAGATCTGTTTGACTTTTCAGCTGGTTTAAAATAAAGTCAAATTGAGGGGCACCCAGGTGGCTCAGTCAGTGAAGTGTCAGCTCTTGATTTGGGCTCAGGTCACGATCTTGGGGTCGTGGGATTGAACCCTGCATGGAGTTCTGTGCTCAAAGGGGAGTCTGCTTGAGATTCTTTCTCCCTCTCCCCCATGCCCCCCAAAATAATAAAGTCAAGTTTAATAAAGATACCAAGCTCTCAAGCCATATGGCCTGAAGATGGGACCTTTGGCTCGATGTTCTTATGTTCTCAGCTGAAGCCCGCCCCCTCTCTGGGGAGGAGTGAGGCTGCAGGGGTGGGGATAGCCTTACCCAGTGGGTGTGTAAGTGACACCATTTCACCCACGAGGTATTTCAAGCCCCCAACACTCAACAAGTGTGTCTAATCACGCTCACCTTCCCAGATCGTGCACATCAGGGTGGCTGGCCTGGGGAGGGCAGCGCAGCCGTGGTTCAAGGCAGAGAGGCCCAGCTTTCAGCGCAGCAGCCAGAGAGGCCGGTGAAGCCTCAGGTGACCGTAAAGAGTAATTCAGAGACCTCCCCGGGGGGTGATAGCGCCTGTCCTGGGGCCACTCACACTTCATCTGAAGTGTCGTGTCCACTCTGATTTTAAGAGAGCTGCGATCGAAGTTGAGTGTGTGTAAAAAGGGAAACCATGAGAGTGAAGGGTCTGGAAATTATGTCGGAAAAGAGGAGGTTGACAGACTGAGTATTTAGCCTGGCGAGAGGAACGCTTGGGGGGAGCTTGGGGTGGCTGTTCTCAAGTGTTGGGAAAGCTGTCATCAGGCAGAGATTGGGTGCACCCTGTGAACCCCGGAAGGCTAGTGCAGATTGGGTTTGATAAAGAAAAGAGTGTGTATGTGGTCTCGAATGGTGAAATGAGCATGGGCTTGTGTGGGGGGAGGGAGCCCCTTGTCCCTGGAAGCATTCAAGCAAGGACTGCATTCGCACGTGTCTGGTGGTGTAAGGAGAGCCCGTGGGTATGAGACAGGCCTTGGAGAGGTGAGCTCTGAGGTGCTCCTGACCCTTTGCCGTGTCTAAGGCTGTTGGGCTGAGGTAACCTGCTGTCGCCACACAATGTCCTTGTTCACCTTTGCCATCCTGGAGGGCCTCCCACCCACAGCTACATCACCCCAGCTCTGTGACTCTGATCCCCAATCCTGTTCAGATTGTCTGCAGGGGCTCATTGTGTCTCCCACGGCTCTCGGGCTGTGAGGGATAGCTCAGTCCTTCTTGCTGATGCCCCCCATCAGGGTGACAGGAAGGATAGTGTCCACAGGGAGGGCATAGAGGGGATTTGGGCAGCAAACCTTCCATCCCTGTCCTCCATCCCTGGGATCCTCTGCTTTGTGGACTGACAGGTCAGGGCTGTCGTGAAATGGCCAGATTTCCCAGGAAGAAGACTTTCATCAAGTCGAAGTCATTGCCCCAGACCCAGCCTTGACTTCCCCTTCACCGTGCAGGACCGTCTCCTTGGGAAGCCACGTGTGTTTGAGTACCTTCTGTGTGCATGGCACTGGAGAAACACAGAAATTATCGTCTTATGTCTCTGAGGCAAAGGATGCTGGTGGGAAGAGCTCTAGGCCAGAGACCAGAAAGCCTGGTTCTAGGCCCAGCTCCGCTGCCTCCATGTGGTCCACGGGGAGCTCCTGGGATGGGTTCAAGTGTCATGGGACCCGAAGCTTAGACCACTCGGTGGGACTTCTTGAAGGAAAACAGGACAAGATTACGGAACCCAAAATTAGGCGCAAATGCAATTATTTCTTGAGAACAATAAAAAAAATTGCAACAGAGTACCAGTCTTGAAACAACTCACCAATACCACAAACATCACAAAACCGGGGCAAATAATGTTGGTGTTAACTGCCCGACACACCCCCATACCGCTTTTTTTTTTTTTTTAATATTATCATAATTTTACACAGACTAGCTTCTGGCTCCGCCAATCATTTTGCCCTTTTTGCTCCTTTAGGACACGCACACATGCCTCTAGTGCAGGGATCTTAGCTGTGGTTGTTTTGTGACCCAGCTCGGACCCTGCCCCCTGGGGGATGACAGAGCCAAGTGGCCCCGGGGGCTGTGGGAGTACGCGGGCAAGCCATTTTCCACCCCAGGATGGCTCCATGGTGGTGCCTGGGGACCCCGGAAGTGTACCTCACCAATCCCAAGTCCAGTGGATCCATCGCTCACTCACTTGGGGAGATCCTGAGTCAGAGCCCCCAAACGCACATGAGACCCACAAAAGTCCGAGTGGGAGAAAGGAGCGATCATGACGGATTACACTGAAACTGTAGTGTTCTACCAGATTACTAACACCGCCTGACCACCTGAGCGCGTGACTGGGTCCCCGTGGGCCCCCGGAGCTTGGGTGGTGGTGGCCTCAGCGTAGATCTGCCTCTGGGACATCACAGACCTCTCTGTAGATTGAGCAAGACTGTTCTGGGCCAATCTGTCTACTTTTTGGCAAGGATCCGAAATGAGAGCAAACTGAAGCTTTTGGATCCCAGAAGCCCAGCTTGATGGTGATGACGACTGGGCAGGTGTCTGCAGAGACCGGTGTCAGTGTCAGTGGTCCTGTAGGCTCAGCTGCCCTGCCACATGCTCCCCTTCCAGGCTGGAAACTCCAAGACAAGAACCGTGAAGTTGAAGGCTTTGATTCCAGTGGAAGGACCTACTTCCGGAAGGCATGACCCAAGACAGTTGTCCTCTGGTATCTGTAACTCTGAAAGGACGAGCTCATCTGGGCTTTCAGTCGGCATTTACTGAGTGTCCCTAGTGAGCAGGCACCAGGCTGGGCTCTGCAGGGGCAAATCCAGAGTCAGGAGCCTGTGTCTAGAAGAGGAGACGAGTCAGGCACGCGCAGAAATAGCCACAGCGTGGGATGAATAGAGGAGAGCTGCAGGCCGTGCTGGCGGCTGGGACAAGCCAAGCCAGGGGCAGGGCGGGCTGGGCCGGGCCGGGCCGGGCCCGGCCGGGCGAGCTGCGAGGCCTAGCCAGGCCCTGCTGCAGAAGGAGGCTCAGGTCCTGATCCCAGAATCCTGGGTTCGAGCCCTGCATCTGGTGCCCTGCTCAGCGGGAAAGCAGGAAGCCTGCTTCTCCCTCTCCCATTCCTTTTGCTTATGTTCCCTCTCTCACTTTCTCTCTCTTTGCCAAATAAATAAAATCTTAAAAAAAAAAAAAAAGAAGGCTCACGCAGGTGGAGAAGGGGCATTGTAACCTCGAGAGGGGAGGAGTGAAGGGCCCAGCTCACTTTCCGGGATGGAAGGTGCTCAAATACAGTTTGATGAACACATTTGTGAGTGTCTCGTGGGCCAGAAGAAAGTAAGGTAAACTCGGGGAGTCAGCAAAGTTAGCTCCCACTCACAGAATTTTCTTTCTTCATTTTCTCTTAGTTTGGTTTCCTCCCACGCCCCCCTGACCCACAGAGAGAAGTGTGACCATGAACTTCAGCTCCTCAGAATCTGGACTTCAGGGAGCCCCTCTGGGTTGGCTTCTCAGCTAGTCTGGGGGTTGTGAGCTGAGAGAGAACAGGAGGGAGGCTGTGGTTTTTTGGGGGGACTCCAGCCTTGCTGGGCGTTTCTGTATCCCCTCGCCATCAACCCACCAGAGACAGTGACCTGTACAAGGGCAATGGAACCCCAGAGACCCCGTCTGTGGGGGAGAAGGCTCCGGGCTTTGAGCCCTTTGTTCCAGTGAGCTTAGAACTATGATGTTACAATCTAAAATGTTGAGAGAGTGAGTGGTGTAACATACCTAGATATTCCCCTAGATAGGCACCTAGAATTTGGGTTTAAGGAAAGCCTGGGTAATTTAAGGACATATACTACCTTCTTATGTAGGTTTCATTACTTGTGAATTGCAATGATTCGTCTCAAGAGTCTCAAGAAGATGGAAATATTTTAGAAATACGTGCATACATGTGAAGGAAAAACTTTATTTTGTGTACTTTTTTGGTGTTTGCTTCTGAGTATCTGGGTATGAATTGTGTATCTGTTTCTTTGCCTGCACATGTGTGTGGACAGGCACGCACCTCCCTACACAGAGTAGGACTGGGGGACATGCATATCTGTGCTCACCGCATCTTTGGTATTAGGAAGGGACCTTGGTCATCATTCTAGCTCAACTCATTTGGGAGAAAACGGAGGCCCGAAAGGGTAAACTAATCCCACAAACTGGCTAAGGGGGCGGAGAGGAGATTAGAACCCAGGATTTCTGATTCATAATCCAGGACTCGGGGCGCCTGGGTGGCTCAGTGGGTTAAGCCGCTGCCTTCGGCTCAGGTCATGATTCCAGGTCCTGGGTTCGAGCCCCACATCGGGCTTTCTGCTCAGCAGGGAGCCTGCTTCCTCCTCTCTCTCTGCCTGCCTCTCTGCCTACTTGTGATTTCTCTCTGTCAAATAAATAAATAAAATCTTTAAAAAAAAAAAAAAGAACATAATCCAGGACTCTTCCTATAACATTAAAACAATTACAAAAAAAGGGGTGGGTGAGAATCCTTATTTGTTTTTTCTCCTCCAGTCAGTGAATTAATACTAAGAAGGTCAATCCTGAATCAGCTATGAAACCCCCAAAGTGAAGTTTTTAACACTGACCTGGTTCAGTATTGATTTCTTTTATTAAAGAAACCCTATTTACAATGAAGTTGTTAAAGAACTTCAGAGCACATATGAAGGTTTTGCTAAAATAATGATATGACTTTTTTTTAAGATTTTATTTATTTATTTGACAGAGAGACATGGAGAGAGGGACTACAAGCAGGGAGGGGGGGGAGAGAGGAGAGGAAGAAGCAGGTTTCCCGCTGAGCAGGGAGCCCAATATGGGGCGCTTCTCCAGCTAGCTCTGGTAAAACACACACACACACACCCACGTGATCACCCAGTATCCTGATGTAACAAATGTTGAAATTAATCACCGTTTTTAAATGGGTGGGGTGTCCTTACTGGAAATGAGTCCCATGCATTTCAGGCTTTTGTAAAAAAAATAAAATTAAAGGCATAGGCATAGATGTCAATGCAGAATTCTTGGATTATGTTCAAATTGTATTTGAGCACAGGTGTGCCTGCCGTTAAGTGTTTATGTTTACCTGTACACAGGAATGTTTGCCTGGACAACTGTGTTTGTTCTCACTTCGGTATACATACATTTGTGTGTGGGTGTGAGGGCTTCCATTTAATTGGGGATGGTGAAGGTGTTGTCCCTTTTATCAGAATAAAAAAAAAATAGCTCTTCCAAAATATCAGCTATGGGAGGAGAACCCCAGGGTTCAAGGTGAGCATGGGTGAGACGAGCTGCCCACTCTCTGTCCCCAGGGTTCGCTTTTTTCTTGGTTTCCCCTTGCTAGGATTCTTGCTGACTCTGCCATGCTAGTTCCTGTGTACATATCCAGTGAAGATGGGACTTCTGAACACATTTGAGCCAGGCTGTCATTCCCAAAGATATCTTCCTAAATGCTAAAAAGGGACAAAAGCTAGAGACTGGTCCTTCCCTTGCTGGCGGTCTCCCTACACCCTTCCAGCCTCGAATGTGCTTTCCTTCCATGTTCCTATGACCTCTGGCCATGTCACAGTGTGGGATATAGGCTGTCATCCCAACATCTCCCCAGTCAAGCGATTCTCTCCCCCACTGCTGAGCAGAGCCAGGAACAATAGTGATAGGGACTTACGACGTGGGGAGTGCCGGGTTTGTCTTAATCCATCCTTGCAGGCAGATGCGGGGGCCAGTTCCCACTTTCCAGGTGAGGGAACCGTGGCTGGGCACGGGTTGGGAACTCAGCTCTGACTCCAAAGCCACACCTCCAACCTCCAAAGCTTCCTGGTGCTAGGGGGCAACACCGAATCCGGCTCCCCATCTGCCCACCCCATTCCCGCAGCCACGCCTCCTTTTTAGGGGACAGCCAGACTAGAGTGGACACAGTGAATGGCCTCCGCCTGCAGGTAATACTTGGCCCTCTACACACAGTTAAAGCTGGCAGGTGTAACCAGCATAGAAGGGACATCCAGGTTATAGGATGTTCTTCAGGTAAATGGAAAAAGGAGGATCCCCTTCTCTCCTTCCAGCATGTGGGGCGTAAGTTGCTCTGGGCAGCTCTGGGCCCACTTGGGACCAGTCCCCTTCCAGCAAATGGCAGCCCCTTTCATCTGGGCTCTGTCACTGCCTGGCTTCGGTTGTGGGGCTGGGTCATCTCAAACACCTGTTGAAGTCTTACCACTACCCCCCCCCCCCGCCCCCGCAGCTATGTTTTCTGCCTTTGTTTACAGGGTGAAATCCCTAGTGAAAAAGCGTCCACTTCAGAGGGGTGACATAGCGTCATGAAGCTGAGCACCAGGGAGGAGTCTGCTCCCGAGTCAGGAGATGTGGGTTTGAGGCCTGCTTGGGATACAAACGGGGTGACCTTGAACAAGCTAAGCTTCGATTTTTCTCACCTGTTTCAAAGGGGCTGATAAAGCTTCAAAGCAGAGTGTGAAGTTTACGAAGAGTGATTGCAGGTGAGAGTCCTTTAAATTCTTCAAGCACGTTATGGAAAAAGTGAACGTACAGGGCAGTTCCTCCAAAAGTTAAAAAAAACAATGACCGTATGATTCAGCCATTCCACTATCAGGTATAAACCCAGAAGGGTTGAAAGCATCTCAAAGAGGTATTTGCACACCCATGTTCACTGCAGCATTATCCACCATAGCCATAAGGTGGAAACAATCCTAATGTCTGTTGACAAATAAATGGATAATCAGAAGGGGGGAGGGGTGTCTATGCATGCAATGGAATATTATTCAGCCAGGAAAAGGAAGGAAATGCACAGGCTACAATACGGATGAACTTTGAAGACGTCATGGTAAGTGAAATAAGCCAGACACAAAAGGACGATTATATGATTCCACTTACGTGAGGTACCCATATAGGCAAATTCAGACAGAAAATTGGTGAGTACCACAGGGTTGGGGGAGGGGAGAATGGGAACTTGTAGCTTAGTGGATACAAAGTTTCTGTCTGCATGATGAAAGAGTACTGGAAGCAGAGAGTGGTACAACATGGGGAAGGTACCCGAGGCCACTGAACCGTATACTCAAAAAATGATTACAATGGTCAATTTGTTATGTATATTTTAACACTAAAAAAAGGAAATGCATACTTCAATGAAAATTTTAGCTAAGATGTCTGCAGGTATTTTGGCAAAACTGGGAGTGAGGAGTCCTCCTTCTTTGGTCTGAACTTAGGTAAGACATTTGGAGGAAGTAAATTTTTTTCCTCTGTCAAGTGAAGCCAACAGCAGCCTCTCTACCTCTCCCGCTCCCCCACGTCCCCCTTCTCCCTGCACACCCCAAGGAAATGGGTCGAAGCATGCCAAGCCAAATGACCAGAGCAGCTGAGGTTGCCTCCATTAGTCTTCACAAGAAAAGGTCCCGTCCTGACTCCTAGTCCGTTCTCCAGGCTCCTGTGGATTCCTTCTCTGGATCCTGGGAGGGCCGTTATTCTGGAATTACCCACATAAGGGGAGCTTTCTAACCATAGCAACCTTGTCACAGCAGACCTGACCCCCGTGCTTTTGTTCACTGGGGCCAAACCCGGTGCCTGGCACACACCAGGTCCTCAGACCTCATTTTGTAACTGAGATGCCCTCCCTGGAGTCCTGTTCAATTCCATGCCAACTTTATGCAGATTGGTATAAGGAATAAACCAATTTCTGCTTGGTGAGAAAGCGGTTAGGTGAAGATAAAGGAGGAAGACCCCCAAGGTAGAGCAGTCATTAAACTGTTTATTGTAAATGTTTAAATCAGCATCAGGTGCCAAGGGCTAAAGACAAGGGCCCGGCTCCTCTGAGGCTCCCCAGAAGGCAGGCTTGCAGAACTGGGGGGGGGGGGGGGGCGGGTGGTGGCAGGGCACTCAGCTTTGAGCTTTGGGGTGGGGAGTAGCCCCGGGGGGGTCCCCAAAGACTCTCGGTCTGGATTTCACTGGGAGTCAGAAACTGAGTCAGTAAACTGAGTCAGAAAGAGGCAGGAAGCATTGGCCCCAGGTGACCGAGCTGGCCGAGAGACACAGGGCCTCCTTGGCCCGAGCATGGCGGGCTCTTGGGCACATGTATGACACATGTCTGTGTGTGACCACAGGCTCTGAGCCGGCGGGTGGCAGGGACCCCTCGCTTTTTGGACGGCGAACCCAAGCCAAGGCCGGATGGTCCTGACCCCTGGCCCTGTCCCTGGGTTCGTGGGGCTGGGGGCCGGCTGGGCTCCGGGCTCGCGCTGGCGCTCGGCACCCGGGGTGCCACGGGGGGGCGGGGAGAGCGGCCGCCTAGCCCAGCCCCGCGGATGACAGGAGCCAGGGAGCCGAGGAGGGAGGAGCCGCCGCCGCCGAGCGCTGGGCTGAGGAGCAGAAAGAGCGGGGCGCGGAGTGCGGGCGGCTGGGAGCGCGCTGAGCGGGGGAGAGGCGCTGCCGCACGGCCGGCCACAGGACCACCTCCCCGGAGAATAGGGCCTCTTTATGGCATGTGGCTGGTAACTTTCCTCCTGCTCCTGGACTCTTTACACAAAGGTGAGACCCGCGCGGGCGGCAGGGCGGCGGGGGCGGCGGAGCCGGGGTGCGCGCGGGGGGCGGCGAGGCGGGGTGCCCGGCGGGCTCCAGGTGCCCGGGGGACAGACCTCGGTCGGTCCTGGCGCCGGGTGGGGCGCAGCGGGGGCGGGGCGGGCACTCGCAGAGAGGTCAAGTGAGAGTCTGCCCTGGACCGCTCGGCCGGTCACCCGCGCCTGCCGTTTTGGGGCGCGCCCGCAGGGGTGGTGGTGGAGGAACCCCTCGTCTCCCCGCCCCCGGCGGGGCCGCAGCTCTGCCCCGGACCCCTCCCCCAGCCCCTTGCCCGCTTCCTGCGGCTTGGTGGCGCTGGGACCCCGGGGTGCCTTCCGAGTGGCGGGGTCCTCAGGCCGTGACTGTTCTCCCGGGAGTCCTCGCATATTGGGGCCTCGGACTCCGAGGCTTACTCCTCCTCCGCCGCCCTGAGCTCCTCCGCTGCCTCGGACCCCCTGCGCCGCACCGCATGGCGCTCACCCGCGCCTTGGCTGGATGCGGGGCGGGGACAGCGGGGGCTTCCGAGAGCTGGGGTCCCTCGAATGGCAAGTTTGTTCTCCAGACCCAGAGGTCGCCTTGCCCCCAGCCCCGTCTCAGCCCCCTGCCCCGGGCACTAGCCCCGGCTTGGCTGTGCCGCCCCGGGGCCACCTCGGGCAGAGCGCCCCAAGGTGCGAGACTCCGCTTCCGCGCCGGTTCAGCTGGACATGGGGACAGTCTTCAGTTTGTGGGGGGAGGCGTGTCGTTTTCCCCGGAGAGAAGGCGTTGCTAGGGGTGGGTCCAGGTGTCCGGCATGTCCAGACCTGCTGCTGGGGCGCCGCGCACCTGATCCTCGAGGTAGCCGGGACTGGGGGTTGGAAGGGGACAGACATTTACGACCAGAGTCACCTGGGCACTGAGTAGGGACCAGGCTGTCGCTGGCGTTCGGGCTCCCAGGCTATCGTAGAGGACGTGCCCCGGGGCGCGCAGATGGCGGGAGATGAGGCGGCCGAACTCCGCGCCCTTGCGCAGCGGAGCACACACGCTCTCGTACCAGCTCAGCTTTACCTGTTCAGCCCTCTAACTTTTCTCCTTCGCGCCCTGGGGGCGGCTTCTTCCCCCCCTTGCCCCGCTGGTGGCCCTGACTGAGCCCCAGCTCTTGACCCCTAGGCGATGGGGGAAGGGCAATCCAGCGGAGGGTTGGCGGTCCGGGAGGGGTCTCGTTTTTCCCTTGCGGAGGCCCCCAGGGGTCTGGAGTCTGCAACCTGCCAGAGCTGACTGCAGTTATCTCCCAGCTTGGGGGCGGGGTGGGGGGGGGGAGGGTCACCCTTATTTTATTTGTAAATACCGCCCGGTTAAGGCCAGACTGAAGGCCAGGATACTGCTGGGGTTTGCCTAGAGATCGGGGTGCGGGGCGAGAGGTGGCCTCTGAATCGTGGACAAAGTAGTTGAGTTTCTCAGGCCCGATGGGGCCCACTGGGTGACAGGCCAAGGATGGTCTAGGTTGGTTAACCCCTTATCCCCTGCTCAGCACCCTCTCCTCCCACTTTAGCGGAGCAAGAAGCCTGTCTCCCGTTCAAAACTACCCCCCACCAAACCCCAGTCTCCCTCTCCCCAGGCTCTTCCTGCCTCCCTCCGCCCCCGCAGGCTGGCTCGGCTCGCAGCTTTAATTACATTAATATTTAAAATACATAAGGTGAGGAGCGGCAGCTTTCTCTCTCGCTAGTTCTCTCTCCGCCCCCCCACCCCCTTTCCATTTTGTCAGGCGAGAAAGCACAGGATGGAGCTCCTGCACACTCTTGCCCAGCTTTGTCCTCAACCCTGCACTCCCCACAGTCCCCCACTTCGTTCAGAGTAGCCCATTCCCCAGGAGTGGCTGTCCCTTAGCAAGTACCTGAAGGACGGAGCCCTCCCCCTTCCAGAAGCCTGGCATTAATAAATGAAGCCCCAGCTATTTGATAGGGAGGAAGCAGATGGGGGTTGGGGGGACAGGTGGAGAAAGGCCCAGAAGGCCACAGGACAGGCTGAGGAGCTAAACCCTTCCCAACTTGAGAAGGAAGTTGCCACTGGCCCTGGGCCTGAGGGGAGGCTGGAGGTGTCAGGTGAGCTGGCTCCTTGGTGGCCTTTGCGGCCCTGCCATTCGGAGGCTCCAGCATCTGTGTCGGGCGCCAGGGCGACTCGCCAGACAGGCCTTTCTTTTCTTTCGTGCCTTAATTGGGTCTTAGGTGCCAGGCTGGTCCCCGGGGCCTGTTCTGCTTGGGGTGGCGTGGCGGTGGGGGCCGAGATAGAGGCGGCTGGGAGAGATGGGATGCGGGGAGCGCAGGGACGATGGGGTTTGGTGTATTTTCTCTCTCCTTGCCAGTCACCCCCACGGCACCAAGGAAAATGTAAATGTGAGTGTTCGAGCCTGTTAGAGAAAACAATATCCTCTTGCAATAATTTGTACGTCCATCTGTGAGGAGCGGGAGGAGGCAGAGAGAGAGAGAGGAAAACAAGATGGGATAGAGCGTCCTCTGGATGGAATTAAGCGGTTATTGAATGTGTTTTAAGCTTCTGTTATTTCCATTCCTCTCGAAATACCTTTTTTTGATGAGCCTGAGCTCAGACCGATTCCCCAGAACTGAACCGGGAAGGTGTTTTAATAATCGGTTATCGAGTCTCCAATAGCGGTCTCATTATTGTCAAAACAAATCCGGGTTCGGGCAGCCAGATGAACCCCAGTGAGGCTTTCTCCGTTGTTCCATCCAGCGGGCCAGCATCTGTGTTGCCTGCATTTGCATTTTTACTGTGTAAAAGAACAAGCTTCCCCGGCACTAAAATTCCCGTTTTCTAAAAGCCAAAATAATGGGTTGCATTGATTTTTTTTTTTTTTTTCCCATTTCCCACCCCAGCCTCTCGGACGGGGACTCATGGTTCTTCTCTCTTGAGAAGACCGAATTAAAAGGCTTCGTCAAGCCATTAAGAAAATCTCTAACACTCTGTTCGGTGTCTAATTGGAAGTGTGTGTGGGGGGTGTGGGGAGACGCTGGGGGAAGGTGTTTTGAAAATCTTGCAGCGGCAGACACAACTTCGGGGAAGCAGGTGAAGGCCCTGTGAGCCCGGGGAGGGGGCGGGTAGGAGGAGAGGCCCCGGTTGCTGGAAAACATGCAGGAGAATGGAATTGCCATCATGCCCGACAGGCCTCTCAGATGCTTCGTGCTTCTGGGCATCGAAGTCGGCTGCCTTTAATATATCTCAGCAGCAGAATGGGGAGCTCAATTAGAAACCAAAAGTAAGTAAGCGGTTGACCCAAAGGCAGTGGTTAAGTTGAGCAGATCCCGGGAGACTGGCCGGCGAGGCTTGTCTTTCTTAGATTGAGGAACCGGGAGGATGTGGGCAAGCAAAGGGCCATTTGGCCCAGCAGTGCTTTGCTAAACAAGCCCCCAGACAGCCTGGGAGCCCCCAGACGCAGGGTGGGAGTCTGCCCCAGAGCACCTCTTGGACCGCTGGCCTTTGACAGAGGGGTGCAGACCTCAAGCCCCGCTTGCCATCTCCGTGTCTTCAGGAACTCCATCTCTGTCCCTTGCTCCGTCCCCTACTCAGCCCGGGGAAGGTGGGTTTTATTTGTGGATGAATTAAAGGGGAGGGTGGATGTTCAGAGAGCTTTTTTTCAGGGTAGGGGTGCCAGGCTGAGAGATTCTTACCTCCCACATGATCTTGAAGAGGTGTTTCTTGGAAACATTCGGAGCAGTCAAGAGGCAGAGCCCCCCAGCTCCCAAAGTGCTTTCTCAGCCCCTGCCCCGGTAGATCTGGCCGGGACCCAGGTGCCTGAATGGGGTGAGCCACAGGCAGCAAGAGATGGCAGAGTGCCAGGAACCCAAGGGCAGGCCCTAGATTTGCATATGATTTGCATACAGATTTGCATGCTGACCAAGCCAGGCCGAGAGCCTGGCCCTCTCTGTGCTAGTAGCCTCTCCTCAGGCACTTTTTCCTGGCCTGGCATGGGGGTGTGGTGCAGGAGCAGGAAGAAGGGCTGGTGTTTTGGGTAGTGCTTCTCTCCTGCCTCGGAGCTTGAGGCCTACGGGGGCTCAGGGCTGAGCTCACCTGCTAAGGCAGCCTGAAACTTGCTATTGGGCTAAGATGAGTGGTGATGGGCCGAAATACCCTAAGGCAGACAAGCCTGGGGTGTGGGTTGTCCCTCTTGTGCTGCAGGAAGAAGAGGGTTGAAGAGTGGGGGCACTCGGGCAATGGGGATCCAGGGCCAACCCTAGATTTCTGGGGCATGTGCCCTCAGAGTGGAGGAAGCTGGGTGCTTGGGGCTGTGGTCAGTAGTGGGAGAAGCAGCAACTGATGGGAGAGGTGTGATGGTACTTCCAGCTCTGGAGGGGGGTTGTGGTCTTTGAGAGATGAGGTAGGGCCCCTGGGGTGCTTATCCTAACATTGCTAAGGCCGCGCGTCAGTGGGAAGGCGGCTTGGCCGTCTGGGAGGGAAGTTGTGGAGTACTGCTTGGGGAGCAAACATTCAGGGCAGCTGGAGTGCTCTTCCTTCCCAGGGAGCCAGCTGGGACGCCTGCAATGGGAATGTGGCTTCCAGAATGGTTTTGTCTGCATTTCCGGGGCAGGAGCAAATCCTGCCCTGGCAGGTGCGGCTCCAAGGCCTCCCAGAGGTTTTTTCCTTTTTTTTTTTTTTTTTCCCCTGCATATCTAATGATCCAGGAGGGCCCTGGCATGGGTAGAGCCTGGGGGGAGGGCTGGAGGTAGAGAGGGGAGAGTCAGCAGGCAGAGCTTCAAGTCGCTCCATGCCTAGTTCTTTCAATCCGAGCCTTTTATATATTGGGGTTGTAAAGAGAAAAAAGGTGGCAGCTCGCTGGTGTGGTGGAAATTCAGAGTCAAAGCAAACCCTCCATTCATATCCCAGCTCCGCACTTACTAGGTACGTGTCTTCGGGTCTCTCTGAGTCTTTCTCCAGCTATTAATTGGGGTTAAGGGCTATAGCACACATAAGGTAGCGAGAATGTAGTTGGTACTCAATAAATGCTAGACCTCTTCTTTTTTCCTGCCCTGCTCCCACCTTCCTCCCTCTGCCCTTACCTCCGAATAGATCATCAAGTCCTGTCCTGAGTAGTTGAACCAGTCATTTGCAGTTTTGGCCAGACCAACTGACTTAGACTTATAGCAGTAAGACTGTGGGGTGTAGGGGACAGGGGCATTGCTGCTTCCTCCTGCCACCTTGCCCGGGAACCTGCAGGACCCATTCTCAGCGAGACAGCTGTGTGTCCCTGGGGAACCCAACACACTCCCTCTTCCCAGCTATAGCTAAGCCACCAGAGGAAAAGAGATGAGGGCAGAGGTTGGCTCTGGACTTGGATATGAGGGGGAGGCAAAGGCTAGTTGCACACCTGCCAAACGAAGGCCAGGCTTGGTTGTAAATCTCTACCGTAGTTGGACAGAATAAGCACTATCTCGGATTTAATGCCATGACACCTGTATAAATGGGTTATGCAGGGTGAGCCCCATCCCTTGTAGCTGGATAGATTTCTGTGTCTCTGCTGGGATGAGCCTTGCTTTTTTTGCAGGTAGTTTTGTGTATAGAGAACACCCCTGGTAGCCCATGACCTTGGGGGTCCCTGGAACCACTTCTCCCTTTATGACCCAGTCAGCCAGAGCGAAGCAACATAAGACCCAGAGGTCGAGGGCTGCCCATGTCAGCGTGTGGTCTGTGGGTCCACGACTGCAGGAGTGGCTTGGGGGCACAGCAGCCTGTGTGGCCTGCTTAACAGATGTTTGCTCTGTGCTGCCTTAGCCTTGGGTACCACCCCTGCCATCCAGCTGCTACTCCCCTCATCCGTTCAGACCCACCTCCCCCATGCCCTTGCTCTCCCTGATGCTCACAGTGACAGTTTCCAAGGTCACCACCATCTTCATTAAGAACGGGGTTATTCAAATGCTGGTTGCATATCCATTATGTGTGTGCGTGTGTGTGTTTGTGTTGGAAAGAAGGTTGTGGGCCTACATGGCAAAGCTCAGCCTGATTTCAGCAAGTTACCTAAGAGTTCCTATACCTCTATTTCATCATCTGTAAAGTGGGGAAAATAACGGCACCCTGACTGTTCCACGGGGCACCTGTTATTATGTGTGTACAAGAAGGATAAGGGGCCTGTCATCATGTGTCGTGTGACAACGCGTTGTAAACCAAACAGGGCAACCTGTGAACACACATGTAAAAACCACAGTAAAACTCTTCTAGCCTTATAAATCCTTTGCTGAAATGTGAGGTATAATTACTGTCCCTTCATCAGACAAGAACAACCAAGGTCTCCCAGCTGTGTGTGGCTGTCTCCCTGCTCCTGGGCCCCGCACGTATAGCAATGTGGGCAACAGCAGATGAGGCCCAGACAGGCTGGCAATTGTCCTCTTGGAGTTGACTTGGCCTGTCCTTGCCCCTGTGGCCCCAGGGGGCCGTGGGGGAGGGAAGCGCCTACCTCTGCTCGCTCCCCAGGTCCAAAGATGCGGGGTTATCCCATAGTCTTCTGGACACAGTCTGCAAAGGTGATTCTCACTGCTGGGAATCCCCAGTCCCTTGTGGGAAGAGCAGTAGGCATAGAGTCCTACCCGTGTGACCTCATCTGAGGTGACAACCAGCACCAGAATCGAGGCCCTGAGAACGCAGCCTAGTCAGGGTTGTGATCACTTTGCTTCTGGGATGGCCCCCCTGAGCCATGGGGTCTACGGGTCTCAGGTCTCAGGACCTGTTTTTGGGGTGTGAGCGAGAGATCTGATGACTGTCACGGGCAGAAGTCCTCCAGGTTGGAAGGCACCTTTGAGGACACAAGCTGTCCCCTCATTCCTCTGCTCCAGCACTTCCGGGCACAGAAAACACCTTCCTCTGAAGGCAGCCTGTTCTGGCCACACAGTTCTGACTATCACAGAGGTCATCCTCCGAATCCGCAGAGAAGTCTGGGTCTTGGGCCTTCTGCTCCCGGGCCCTGGTTCTGCCTTTTAGGCCACAGGGATGCCGGTGAAGCCCTCTTCCGTGTGACAATGCTGTGACCATCTGCAGACAGATGTCTGTCACGGAGACCACTTCTGCAGGCACCCAGCTCCCCTGCTTGCTCTCCTGCTCCCGATTAATGTCTTGGCCTTTCCCCACGAGCCCCCCATTCCTGCGTTGCTGGGCTCTACAGGCGGGGTGGCCGGAATTCCAAGAGCAGTAGAGGCCAAGTGGGGACTGGCGAGCTGTGTACCTGGGGTGAATTCCTGTGCCCCTCTGGGCCTCAGGCTCCCCATCTGTAAATGAAGGAGATTGGACAAAATCTCTTAAATCCCTCAAGCGTTAACATTCTAAATCAAGGACTCTCTAGGGACAACTGTGCTGTCTGAGCCGCCTCCCTAGAAAGACCTTCTGGCCGTGAGGGCCTTTCCCCTCCCAGGCCTGTCGGCCAGGGGCTAGGAGATTAAACAGTCTGTTCGGTTGTCAGCTGTTGGCTCATAACTCCTGGAGCCGGTGGTGAGGGGCCTTGTAGGTGGAAGGACGACTGATCTTTACTGGGTCTTACAGGTTTCTGGTTGCCAGTTATAGGAACTATGTTTATGCTGAGAATCGTTAAAAACAAAACCAAAAAAACCCTCTGCGTTTTGGGAAGGTGGAGGACTTGGGCATTTGGAGCCGTCCTGCTCATCGGGATAGGACGGCTTTCCTAGGGAAAATTTGCAGACAGAGACTTTCTGGTCATCTCCAGGACTAGGGTAGGGGTTGCTGGCATTCAGCTGTGGGAGGGTGTCCCAGGGATGAGATGTTGGAAAGCTGGGACAATCTCAAGTACATAAGAAATGTCATACCCCAAACTGCTCTCCTTCACCAGAAACCCCCGTCATAGTGTGTGCACACCCTGGAGACGGTCTGAGTCTAGAATGTGATGTGCTCATTGAGAAATGCAGCTATGGCTAGTGTGTGAACACACTGAGATTACTTGACCTAATATCTTGTTTTCTTTTCTTCTCTCCTTCCTTCCTTCCTTCCTTTAAGTTTCAGAGGTAGAATTGAGTGATTCCCCATTTGCAGGTAACACCCAGGTTCATTCCACCAACTAACCTCCTGTTTCTTTATCTGTAAAATGGGGTCTTGGGCAGTAGCTACCTTAGAGGTGGTTGTACAGGTTAAATGTACTGTAGTGCCAGGCAAGGACTGCTCACAGTGCCTGGTACAAGATAATGTTACAGAGAAATGGTGATGGTAAGCGGTGGGGCAGGTGTGCTAGGTTTGGGGGAATCATGGGACTTGGTCTGGGCTGCTCAGTCTTGTCCTGGGGCAAGTTCCAACTCAGAGGGCCTGTAAATGCTCTGACACCGTCTGGGGAGACTCACCCTTCTCCTCCCCAGGGTCTAGCCTCGGGATGTCTCAAAGGTGCGAACACACGGGAAGCAGGTTTTTTGATGAAGGAACAAGACCCTGTCTCCCGGGTCCTGACCCGGGTGTTAGACGGACAGGGTGGTTGAGGGCGGTTGTGCTGAGGTCCCATTGGTGGATTCCCTCTGGACCCAGTTTTTCCAACTGTGGGATACAAACAGAGTGAGGACAAATAATCTATCTTGTGTGAAAACCTTTGTATGCAAATGCAGCGTGGTAATGAACTTGGCAAATTAACCCTAGAAACTCACCAGGCCAGATCTGCATAAAAAAAAAAAAACTCTGTGTGAGGCCTGAGGGCAGCAGCGTGCGGCCATTGCAATGTTTTGTTGCTATTGATTGCACCACTATTATTTTATTAACTCGATCACCGAATTAAGTTAATTAACATGGTGCTAAGGCCCCCCGTCCGCTAAGCCCTTGAAAACTGGCTATTGTTGGAAAAGGTGATATGGAAGTCTGGGGTGGCCAATCTTCTTCTCTCTAGGGAGCGTTACTCTGACTTGTAGACAGAGGACCACATGCATCAGAAATAGTTTCCAGGCCCTCCGTGAACCTGTTAGGTAAGGATCTGCATTTTTAACCAGCCCTCCAGCTGATCATACATCTTGACGTCTGAGAACTGTCTTTAGTAGCTGTCGCTAGTGCGGTAGGTGAGAGGTAAGTATTTGCGGTGGGATATTTACTCCACAAATAACCGCTTGCCTGTTAAGATAATACTCCTAATAATAGCAACAAATACATACGTGTTGCTAGGCACTCAGATTCCAGAAAATGTCCTTTACATGAACACATCCAACCTAACAATCCTTGAGGTCACCCCCGTTTGATGGATGGGGAAACTAAGGCACACAGAGGTGAGGTTATCTTGCTTATAAGTGACAGAGCCTGGATTCAAACCCAGGGAGCCTGGCTCCAGAGTCTTGGCCTTGAACCACTGTGCAAAGTGCCGAGAGCCGTGAGGCCCAGGGGATAGAGTGGTGACTGGGATAGGAGCTCACAGCCCTGCGTGCTTCCCCTGCCCTTGTGGCCCTGGGACCCACTTGCTGTGTGCAGGTGTGGACACCCCCTTGCCGGCTCTTGCCCATCTCTGGGGGGTGGGTTGCAGGTCCAGCCCTGACAAATTCTCCTGGTTGAAAAGTCCAGTGAATGAGATGAGTAAATATTGTAAAGGAAGAGAACAAAATGACTCACTTCTCCCAGTGGAGGCGGTGAGGTGTTAAAATTTAGGTCCCTTGGGTTGTCATTGGTGATGACTGGGGATGACGACATGGGGGTACTTCATTGTCCATCTGGGAGGAAGCCCCAGTGTGCCAGACACCCCCAGCCCAGTCCAGGCCAGCAGGGTGTGGGCCCATGGGTGTCCAATACACAGGGTGTCAAGTTTCCTTTGCCCAACTAATCCGGATGGCCAGACGGCGGGAGGGCCAGCGCTGGAGTTGATGTGATGGGTATTTAGGTTTCTGTGGTGACCCTGGGGCAGCCCAAATGCCTTGGGGCGATTTCTGGTTTAAAAATATTGCGCTGCTATTTCTATGCTTCTAATCTCCCAGCGATTTGGAGCCTGTTTTCTGAAACACGGCATCGGGGCGGTGTTCCACGTTAAACGGCAGAGAAGATTAAATGGGTTTAAGTCTGGGCGTCTGTCACATCACATCCAAGCCCATAACTTCCATTTTCTATTAAAAATCCATTTCCCCCTTTGACCAGAAGAAGCTTTGCTGTTGATCTGAATGTCTCTCTCTTTATTTATGAAGTGTTCCCCCCTCCTCTCGTTCTCTCTGTAAATATGCCTGCTTCTGTCTGCAGAGAAGAAAGAGCTGGGCAAGGGGGTTGTGGGGGGAGCTGCTGAGATTTGAGGGGGACGTAGGAGTTTCCTGTGTGAGGACGTGGTTTCCAAACTGGGACTGGCTTCCAGAGAAGAAGTTGGGAGGCCCTCCTAAGGCCCCAAACTTTGAACTCTCCAGCATTTAGACAGAAAACACTCGGGCTGGGGACCTGACGGACCTTGACTGAAGGATGGCTCTGCCTCCTTCGAGCTGTACAGTCTCCCCATGAGCCTCTTTTTCTTTACTGATAAAATGAGACTAACAGGACCACCTTAGACCTTTGTGTGAGGGTTAAGTGAGAGAATGTTCTGGGAGCATGCAAGCAAGCCCACTGCCAGGCACGCAGCAGGGGCTCAATCAATGTGAGTCTCCTCTCTTTGGAGAACGTGTACCGTTAGCTAAGCCACCAAGCCTTCAGGGAAATAAGTATAAGGTCAAGATGAAGTTAGGCCCAGGGCTACAAGAACCTGCAGGAACCCAGTCACCAAGCCCACAAACCGCACCGTCATTGCCTTCTACCGTGGAGGGGCCAACACGCCAATGCAGCTGTTTCTGCCTCTTCTCCCCAAGCCCAGCCGCCTGGAAGGTTTCTGTGGGGTCCCCCAAACTTGCGGTCTCCTGGTTGCCACAGAGGCCTTGTTCAGGCTGGTCTCTCTGTGGGAGTGCCTTCGTTTAGATCTTCCTCCCAGGCTCAGCTGGAGCTCCCCCATGCCCAGCTCTGTCCCCTAGCTGCCGACTAACTTGCATGTCCCCTCAAGAGGGCTCATCTCAGAACTGGTACTTTCCATGCACATCCCCCAGGGCTCAGGGCTAACCTTCCCTATTCTCCATCTCCTTTACCAGCTCCTGGAAGGTGGTGTCTCCCACCCATGGCTGTGGTTCTGCTGAGCGTGTGTCTGGTGCTCCCTAAACATCCCCGGAAAGAATAGGACTTTTCTGGTCCCCCGGGGTCCGAGGGGACCTGGGGAAGGGAGTCTGGAAAGGTGCGGGAGTCAGCTGAGAGGAAGTAGGAGTGGAAGAGGGTCTTGAGTTCTGCAGGTTTGCAGAGTGGTGCTGTGCCCTGGTCACCTTTGCAGGAACCGTGGGCACCCTGGACCCCTTGGAGGTCGCGGGGATGCAAATAGCAGTCCTGTCCCTCTTAGTCACACATCCTCTCTGTGGGGAACCAAATTCTTCCACATTTTCTTTTCCCTGCTTTGCAGTCCTGGAGGGCAGGTAAGATGGTGCAGTCCCTGTCTTTTTGACTGAGGACATGGAGGCTCAGAAAGGCTGGTGGCTTGCCTGAGGTCACACAGCAGGTCCGGGGTGAGCTCCGAGAGAGAAAGCAATTCACCAGACGCCTACCAGGGCTCTGTCAATTTTACCCCACTTCTGTGCCGCTCTGAGAGCTTGCTGAAGCTTTGTCCCTGCTCTGAAGGTTCGAACAGGGGCCTGAGAAGGAGGGGAACCCCCTGCCCCCATAAAGGCTGGAGTGAGGCCCTCGCTACTCCCCCTTTCATGGCTGGGTGACTCATGGCTGCTGCGGCCACTCATGGGTGCCCCTTGAGCCAACAACCTTCATCTTGGCACGAGGCAGAGATTTGGGCTACTGGGTGGTCAGTGCCTCAGTTTCCCCTTTATAGATTTGTTCACGCCTATCTCCTGGCAGGTGGGATGAGGCTAAATTAATGTTTATTAGAGGGCATCTGCATTCTGGGCTGACAGGTGCCTTGTGGTGGTAAAGTATGGGCCTGCCGTAAGTGCGGGACGCTATTGTTTTACACCTGAGGGTGATGTTTCATAACGGCAATGCACTGTCAGAGCCCTAAGCAGAAATGAATGGTTTGTCTCATCCTTCCCTGCTCCCCCAGACTCAGAAGACAGCAGCTCACATCCCGAGGTGAGAGAAATATGAGGCTACTCACCTTTTGCTATCAATCTGCCGTTTCATCAGCCCTGACAGGTGGCTGGACAATCCCGGTCAATTCATCAATTAAATTTACCCATTTGTAGTTGTTGAGAACCCCGTGTCCTTGGCTCTGGCAGGATCCAAGGCTCAGAGTGCAGGAAGGCTGCTCTCATTGCGGCTGGGGCTCCTGGTGGGAGCAGAGGGGGCCTGGGGAAAGGGGCAGGCTCACAGGCGGGGGCGTGTGGTACGGATTTCCAGCAGGAAGAGCTGGAGACTAGGACTGTGTGTTTGGGGTGGAGTTGAGACGAAAGGAAGGGTGGGGAGAGGTACCCAGCCTGGGAAACCAGATTCTGTGGTTTGTCTTCAGCGAGGTTCACACAGTAGAGAGGCTCTGTCCCTGGGCCCTCAAGTAAGGGCACGCTGGGCTCCAGTCCCAGCTCCGGCACTGACACCATATTTCTTTGGAGAAGTTAGTTAACTTTGAGTCTTAATTTCCTTATCCGTGAGGTCAAAATAACATTAATACCATCCCCTAGGGAGCCATGAAGATTAAGTGAGATAATATCTGTAATGGGTCTAGCGCCGAGCCTGACCTACAGTTAACAGTGAAAGCCGTGGTGATGGTATCATTGCTGACGGCATTATTATTACTGAGGGCTACAGCATAAACATTTTCTTACGCTGTTCTCGAATCTGATAATTCTAGAATTCCTCTCTGTCAGGAACCTTTCTCAGCTTTCCAAGTCCATTTTTCAGGCACAATGTAGAGTCTTTCTGTCCCGTGATGGATTTTGTCTCCCCTAATCCATAAAGCTACCATGGAGAGAGTGTCTGATTAACTAGGTTGTCTCAGGAAGCATCCAGAACCCCAGAGTGATGTCCCTGCTCCCACAGGCTAAGCATTGTCTGAAATGTCGACTTCAACGATGGCCCCTCCCACAAGGAGTGTGTGTGTATCTATGCGTGCAGGTGTATTAGTCTTTTACTTGGCCATCCAAATGTGGATGTTGGTGGCCAGGTGGTGTTTGAGGAAGGTGAAATCCACCTTTTTATTATTGCAATCATCTACTTGTACAGAAGTCAGACTTGGGGCTCAGATTTCCCGTGTCTGCCTCCCAGAGCCCTCATTCATCGGCTGTGTGGTCTTGGGTAAGTTGCTTTGATCTCCCAGGGCCTTACCTCCCTCACGCGTAGGCTGGGATGACACAGCAGTACCTACCACACAGGGTTGTTGGAATGTTGAAAGAAGCCCCATAAGTCGAGTGCTTACGACAGTGCCTGGCCTGTAGAAGATGCTTCTCAGATGCTTGTTGAAGGGATCTCACTAAGGAGATCTCCCAGAAAGTGAGCAGGCCCACGGAAAGGGAGCCTGGCAAATTTGGGTGCTAAGGGAAGTCTTCCTAAGCCTTCTTTGCTGACCTGCGCAATGCTGTGATTGCATGATCTTGGACGGTACCCTAGCCACTGGGGGTGAGGCACGTTTCTGAGCTTCTGAGGGTCCCCTCACCTACCAACACTGGGGCTTTTGCCAGGGGAGGCAGTGTGAGGAGGAGGAGGGAAAGGTTAGACCACGGCCTCCCCAAGGGCCTTGCAGCTGCTAGGGGTGCGGTGTCTGGAGGGGACAGCAAATCCATTTGCTGTGAGGAGGATGGCCCTGACACCCCAGCAAGGAGCCCACGAATGTGTTTTCCAGCACTGCTGCTAATGGTTTCATCGGAGCTCTTTATGAGATGATGTGAATTGCTCTGACCAATGAGGCTTAATTACCTCCCTCAACTAGCTGCCCCGTATATTCCCCCTGGAGGCTCGGCTCAGAGTTAAGCCAAGAATATTAATACAGTCTGGATGCAGGCCCTCCTCCTTCTCATAAAGTTGTGGAAATTGAGGTCAAGTTGGGTCCCCTGCAACGTTCTTTAAGTAAGCAGCGGAGTGGTCTGTTTGCTCCTTGGTCTTCTGGGTGGAGGGGAGGGGCTTGCAGCTGGAGAGCTGGGATTGGGCCCTCTCTTCTCCTGGGCTGTCCCCACTCGTTCTGAGGTGGCCCTTGTTAAGGTGGCTCCTTAGCAGGGAGGAAGGGTCGGATTCCACCATTCAGGGCTGTGGGCCACGTGCCAGCGTGAGGGTTGCAGACAGCTGTCCTCGGGGTCAGGTGGCCCTGCCCCCGTCAGGCGGCTGCGGGCTGAGCATGTTCTCCCGCGTGACGGGGCGCTGTGATGGGAACCCGTCAGACAGTCAGATGCATGAGGTCTTTGCAGCCCCATCCACACCCCCTGCCACCCCCATTATTTTATAAGCGAAGGAGCGGGGGAACAGAGAGGGGAAGTGTCACCACAGTTTTTCCGTGTCGGGGCCAGGTTGAGAACCTGGGTGGGCCTCTTGCTTCCTGACCCAGATCTTATCCACCCACCGGAGCGCTGGTCCTCATTCGGCCCTCGGGGGCTGGGCCTTTCCCAAAACGGCCTCCGCGGTGGGAGACCCTCTCAGCATCTCCTGTCGTTTTCTCTGCCCCAAGCAGGCATCCCCCTTCCTCTTACAGCATGGTCCTGAGACCCTTCACCTTTCCCCTGTGTATGATAGGAAGTGCATGAAGACCCTCCCTAAGAGTGATGGGTGCACATTTCTTTCTTTCTTCTTCTTTTTTTTAAAGATTTTAAAAATTTATTTATTTGACAGAGATCACGAGTAGGCAGAGAGGCAGGCAGAGAGAGAGGAAGGGAAGCAGGCTTCCTGCTGAGCAGAGAGCCTTATGCAGGGTTCTATCCCAGGACCCTGGGATCACAACCTGAGCCGAAGGCAGAGGCTTAACCCACTGAGCCACCCAGGCACCCCTGGGTTCAGATTTCTGTTCTGTAGCTTATTAGCTGTGCAATCTCTGGCATGTCACCTAACTACTCTCAGCCTGTAGAAGGGGATGATTAAAAAAAAAGAGATGATGCCAGCTCTTCTCAGGGTTGTGTGGATGAATGGAGGTCATGGTGTGAACCTGCCTGCCGTGTAGCAGGTGCTCAATAAAGGCTTATGATCCAAGCAATTTTAGCGTCTCTCCTAATGTCAATAGTGGATCATGGCTTTGGACCCTTTGACCTAGAAGAGTGATGGCCAATCTCTTCTCCGTGGGCTTGGCTTGGCTTGGCATGGAAAGGGGGATGTCTTTACCTTTTGCTACTCTTATGCGAGGCTGGAAGCTTCTGTGGGGCAGGAACAGTCTCAGATCTACCATGCCAGTGGCTGGGGTGTAGTTAGCACTTAGGGGATGCTTCCTGGGTGACTGGTGTTTGAAACATGAATGGGGGTGGGCGCACACCTCAGGGGCCTGGGAGGTTATTACCAAAACGCGGATAATCCAGCCCGTCCTCTCCCCTTTCCCGCAGCTCGCCCTGAAGATGTTGGCACCAGCCTCTACTTTGTAAATGACTCCTTGCAGCAGGTGACCTTTTCCAGCTCCGTGGGGGTGGTAGTGCCCTGCCCGGCTGCGGGCTCGCCCAGCGCGGCCCTTCGATGGTACCTGGCCACGGGGGACGACATCTACGACGTGCCGCACATTCGGCATGTCCACGCCAACGGGACGCTGCAGCTCTACCCCTTCTCCCCCTCCGCCTTCAATAGCTTTATCCACGACAATGACTACTTCTGCACCGCGGAGAATGCGGCCGGCAAGATCCGGAGCCCCAACATCCGCGTCAAAGCAGGTAAGGGGCCGGCCACCTGCTCCCTGCGGGGTGGTGGGGGGACTCCGTCTGGAGGGCGGTTATGGGGGGCAGGCAGAGCCCCCCTTCTGGGGAGACATGGGTGCCATGCTGAGGGGGTGGTGTGGCAGAAGTTTGCCTCTCAGGGAGAGTTTTTGAGCCTTTTGGAATCTTAGCTCCTGTTTTACTGCGTGTCCTTAGTCAAAGAAAACACTTCTCCGCGTCTGTACTTTCTCCTCCGGGAAGTTGAAGCCGGTACCTGCCCCAGTCATCGCTCCTTGCGATGGTTAACCGAGATAGCGCTCCTTTCAATCCCGGGTTCATTTCAGGGCTTGATTCTAGGAAAACACACCCAGTTGAGTTTGTTTCTTTTAAACACCCTTTTATTGAAACCTCTAAAGAAAAGGGCGCATATTATAAGTAGATCACTTGGTGAATTTTCACCAGCTTTAATATCCAGATCAAGACACACAAGATCAGCACGTCAGAAGCCCACTTCGTGCTCTTCTCTGTCACCATTCCCCTGGGGGAAACCATTGTCCTGACTTCTCACAATACAGGTGTTTGCCTATTTTTGTACTTTATATAAATGGAGTCCTACAGCAGGTATTTTCTTGAATCCTCTGTACACTATTGTGTTTGTGGGATTTGCCCCTGCTGCTGTGCCTTGTTGAATGGGGTCGTTCATTGTCATGGCTGTGTGGTATTCTATTGTTCGACTCTACTGTGTTTATTTATCCATTCTGCTGTTGATGGATCTTTGAGTAGACTCTGCCTCCTGAGAACAGGCATTTAGGTAAAATTCATGACGGAAAATTTGAGCAGTGAAGCATTTTGGTCTTCGGAAGGGCCGACGGAGGCCAGGAAGTAGGGGTTTCTCAGCTGTTGTCTTTAGAGAAAATAGAAAAGCTCATTTCTCAGGGCTAGGTCTGGAGTCCAGGGAGTGGATTAGATCAGCTTCTCTTAATGAGAATGTCACGAAACACTGGTGTGTCGTCATCGTTTCCAAGGTGTGCCTTAAATCGTAATGAAACACTGAAGTTTGGAGAACAGTTTTCTTAGTAGAGCTTTTTTGGGTGGGAGAGGACAGGTAGCATTTTAGCTAGCCCACTGTGACGGTGCCGGGCTCTGGGATGTCATCTTTCTTGGTGAGTGTTTTGGGGGAGAAGAGTAGGCTCTGGGGAAGGCCTCCCAACCTGCCTGCCAAGTGGCGGATCCTGCAAGTTCTCTGACTTCCAGGGTCCTTCTGCCTCTGGAGTGCCTCTCACAGGCCTGAGGTTCCAAGTAGCTAGGAATGGGTGAGGTGGGGTGGGTGCTCTTAATTTAAAGAGCTAGTCTTCCTCCTATTGGCTTGCTTTGAGGGGAGATGTGAGCTCTTGGAACCCAGGACCAACCCCAGGGTATCTCCTGGGGCTCCCCGTGGAACGTCTTTTCAGGACTAGATCTGTTGCTCTGACCCCCTCATACCACCAGGTGCTGAGCTGGGAGGCCCGAGGCTGGCGTTTGGTGCAGCTCTGGCCTCCAGCACCTGGAGGATTGGTCTAAGAGGAAGTAACGTCCTATTTCCTATTACGTGCCCGTCACTGGGTTAGGACGCAGTTTTCACAATAATCCCATAAAGTGTTTCTTAAAAGTGAGGGACTGAGACGAGGAGAGGGTACGTGGCTTGGCCAAGGGCCCACGGCCTGTAGGTCAGAGGTGTCAATGGAACTACGAGCAACCTTCCTGCGGTGCTTCCCTGGGCCAGGCCTTCGACACGCTGCTATCACCATTGTTGTGTCCTTTTACAGACGAGGAAACTGAGGCTCTGAAGGCCAACCAGCAGGGTTGCACAGCAGCTCAGAGGAGGAGGCAGGGGCTGCTGGCCAGCTCCTCACCTCTGGTCTCTGCCAGCTTGCTGGGACTCTCCCAGGGGGTGCGCCCCCAAACCCCAGTTTTTTCTACTCTTTCACTTTGCTTCCCTTCTGTGTTCACTCCCCCTTGGCCTCTTGCCTGCTCCCCTCACATCCGCTGGCTGTGCACCACTCACACCCATGGAAGGCTAGACCACTGCCCCAAAGAACAGGCAGAGTAGCTCTCCCCTCCCCTCCCCTCCCCTCCCCTCTCTTCTGCTCCTCTCCTCTCCTCTCCCCCTTCTCTGTCTCTTCTCCCCCTCAGCTGTATCTCCTCCCCCGCATGTCACCCAGAGGCAGGGGAAGAAGAAAGGCCTGAGGAGGCTGGGCAGGGCTGGCCAGACTAGAGACACAGCCAATTAAGCGGCTCTTTATGAAGCCAGAGGGGCTGCAGGTGCACAGCCAGAGGGCCGAGGGGCCCTGAACATCACCCTGGCAACGGTGGCCGGGAGAGCAGGAGGGCACGCTGCCCAGGTGCCTGCTGAGGGACAAGGTCGAGAGGCAGTGGGGATCTGGATGCACCAGCGCTGCTTGGCAGAGGAGGGGTGGGAGGATGGAGTGAGCCCCAGAAGAGGCCAAGCAGAGGAGGACAAGGCAGAGGCAGAGGCCGAGGATGGCCCCTGGGCCCCACCTGTAAGGCCCAGCCAGCCCACCCACCGGACCTGACTTGTCGATTGCAGGCAGGTGACTGTGCCCCTTGAAACTAGCCCTAGGACTGAGGCAGGGGGCCTCCACTGCATGTGCCGCAGAGAAGGAAGAGCTAGTTTTTGGAATCAGGGGCAAGCCTGGGGTCAGGCTGTAGGCAGTGTCAGGAGGTAGGAGGAAACAGTAGGGATACTTTGTTTCAGAGAATCTTGGAGACCGTCCATTTTCAGAGTCAATCACAGTTTTAAATATTCTCTTCCATTCTCCTTATAAACCACCAAGCCCTTCCAGAAAGTTCCATGTGTCAACTACGTTTTTCCCAGGCCACCTTTCACGTTGATGTGGCACAAAATTCTGTGGTTGAGTCATGTGTCACAGTTCCTATTTTTGGCAAATGATGGTCACCATGCCCCAGCTGTTGCCACCACAGGCCCAGGAATAATGTAGGAAATCAAGTGTGGTTTCCTTAGAGGAATCCTATCGCATTTCCTCGTTACCTATATACCCTCTTGCTGGATGCGATCCCAATGTTGGAATTAGGTGCTACCCCAGGCCCCTCCAATCCAATGGTTTGTTAAATACTGAAATCACAAAGGTTTGAAGTTGGACTCATGGCCTTGCAGGAGACACTGGACGTTTCTGAGGGAGCAGGGAGGAGGTTGCTCAGGCAGGAGTAAGATCATGGCAGGAACTTCTGGGCTAGTTAAATGGGAGGTGGGGGAGGAGATGTTGGGGGGCGAGGCCTGGGGCTGGTGAGGGACCTGAGGTGGCTCTCTGTTCCCTTCTTGGGCCTCCACTGTGTCGCAGTCTTGTGACACCCCCTTTCCTCACTCCCTCATCTCTCTGCAGTTTTCAGGGAACCCTACACCGTTCGGGTGGAGGATCAAAGGTCAATGCGTGGCAACGTGGCCGTCTTCAAGTGCCTCATCCCCTCTTCAGTGCAGGAATATGTTAGCGTTGTGTCCTGGGAGAAGGACACGGTCTCCATCATCCCAGGTAAGAAGCCCTGTGGGGCCGCGGCAGGCAGGGGTGCTGCGGGGCGGGGGAAGAGATGGAGTAGAGGTGCTGAGCTGGTTGTCGAACTGAGCTCTTGAGGTTGGTTCTGGTGACTGATTCATTCTCAGTGTTCTGGTGACGCTTTGGCCCCAAAGGGTCTCTGGTCTCGTCTTGGTATGTGGTACATCTGTGCGGGTCAGTGAAACCCAGATGCTGGAGGCCTCTGCTGGGTGTGCTGATGTCCCATCAGATAGAGGATGGATCCTACTCCCCCTAAAGAGTGGGACCCCCATCTTTCTGGCTCCTGGGTCTTTGCTTGCCATTGGTCTTTGCAGTGGGAGGTGAGACTGGAAACCCCTTTAAAGTGAAGGGCTTCAAAGTCGGGGAGGGGAGCCAGGAGCTGGCGGTTGTCCATGTTCCCGTGTGGAATGACTAGAGCTTGAGCACTGGACCAGACCTGAGTTTCATGTGTACAAGAGTCTTTTTTTTTCTTAAGTTGGTTGAAGATCCCGTTAGGATTCTAGTGGGCCTCGCCCTTGCCTGGTATTGGGGGATGAGGTTAGTACCATGTTGTAGGCTCACCTTGTTAGATCAAGCCTTCTGTTACTGGTTCCCTTTCCCTTCAACAGGAGGTCAGGTCTGGAAACCTTAAGAGAGGACCTCAAGTCCTCAAAACACCTCTTGGCCTCTCGTTACAAAATAGTGGGTTTTCTCCCCCCATGGCTCCAGCGTGACTGCCTTCATCTCAGCATCATCTGTGGACTCTCCTGTTTTTTCTTCATTTCTCTGCGGAGGACCTTGGTTTTCCCTTTCTGTGAAACAGGGGAACTTGGCCAGGTGCTGAGCGCCCATGCAGCCTCAATGTCCCATCATTGGTCAGAAGGAATGATTCCAGCTGCCAGGTTTCTGGGTTAGCTGGGGGAGGCAGACATCAATGCATCACACCTGTAAAGCTGGGGTTCTTAATCCTGCTACACCCCTGAGTCCCAGGAGAGCTCTTCGAAAAACACTGGTGCTTGGGACTGACCCCAAATCAGTATCTCCGGGGGAGAACCTGTGATCAGTGTTTTTAAAGCTCTTTCCACGGTTCCGACAACCTGGCTAGAAGAGTCCATACTTCGGCTTATTTGCAGCCAACACCAGAGGCTACTCTTCTGGAGACGTTAATTTGTGTTTTGCTCCTGGTACCTTTTCCTTCTCTCAGTTCCAAGCAGATGGCCAGGCTGTTATGTCTCCCGGCCTCAGAGCTCCTAGCAGGATGGGAATCCAGATCTACTTGAAGACAGCTGCTCTTCCTGCCTTTTGTAAAACCATAGGCTAATAGGAAAGGTTGGGATGGGTGTCCTGGCTGGGGAAGAGAGCCTCTGAGGACAAGGAACAAATGGGAGACAAACGAATCCCGGGGATGGGGAATGGGACTGTAGGCCGCTTAGTGGGTGCAGCTGGGCAAAGCGGTTGGCCCCCACCATGGGTGGCTGTATGTGGCTCCACGAGGTCTGGGATGGGGGCCAGTGTTCTGCGTCCAGAGGAGGCATTAGGTGCACAGCCAAGACCCAAAGCGATCGTACAGGGAGGGACAACCGGGGTGGGGAGAGACCCCAGACCTTGGCACATCCCTGGGGGAAGCCCCAGTAATGAAGACTGAAGGTCCCACTTATAAAGAGTCAGATTGAAGGCACTTTGCAGAACATAAATGTGGTATTTCTTACACACTTGAGTTTATGGACTCAGAGTTATACTCATTAAAATATCATTAATTATTGGTAGTAGTATTAAATAACAATGATTATTATCTGAGTGCTTACTATATGCCAGGCAGTGGCTAAGAAACTTTCGTGTATGATCTCATTTTGTCCTCATAAAAATCTGGACGTGTATTTTTTCCCTCCACTTTAGAGAAGAGGAAACTGAGGTTCCCAGGAGTCAAATCACTTCTTCTGGGTAATGGATCTATTAAGCAGGGGGCCAGGGCTTGAACTCGGGTCTGTTCCTTCAACCTGTGCACTCCCCCCACACAGAACTGCCTCCCTGCACCATACAAATGTGTCCAGCAGAGCGTGACTCCAAGGCTTTAAATGTGTGCTCTAGATAAGGACGGCCTTGTCCTCAGGGAGGGGAAGAAGGTCAACATTGGCTTTTAGGGAAGGTTTTGTGGGGTCGAGGTGGGTGCAGTGAGGAAGAGCCTGGACCCTGGCACCAGACTGTCTGGGCTGAGACCCAGCCCACTGCTTAACCAGCTGGGCAGGTCACTGGCCCCACAGTGCCTCAGTTTCCCCAACTGTAATAAAATGGGGATAATGATTGACCTACTTTATAGGGTTCGAGAAGTTAATCTATTCGGAAACATTCTGAACTCTGCCTGGTACATCTAGGACAGCTGTGGCTGTGATGATGATGATGGTGTATCCCTTTCTACTATGTCACGGACTCCGTGTCCTCCGTTAGACTGAATTTCCCAGGATGGAGCTGGCTGGTTTTCATACACACGTCTCTGGCTTCTGACACACCCACCCCCTTGCACGTGCAGGGCAGGTGCTCAGTCAGTGCTCCAGGGAGCATGGGTGGATGGTTGGAACCATTCTGAAGGAATGTGGGAACAGCACTGACATAAGGGTGAGTGTGGTGGGTGCGGGGTGGTACGAAGTCCAGCTCAAATGGGAGAGAAGGCGGGTTTACCTGGCTCCTGTGCCTAGGAGCTGGAGGCAGGGAGCTTCCCCAAGGCGACCCTTGTAGTTGGTGCTTCAGGGCTGTCTTTGATGTAAAGACATGGCTGGTGGCCCCAAAGGGCATAATTATCAGGGAAGCGGGCTTGATGATAATCTGCAGGGCTCTGGTCAACTTTGGCTCTCTAGCACCCCTCTCTTTCCTTTAGCCTTGGAGTATTTTCCTCCCCCACCCAACCTCCAGCACCATCCATAATCATTCTAGATCCTTCTACAGCTATGGTTTTCATCCAGGGACAGAATTCCCAAAGCACATGAATCCAACTGACACGTTCCCGGAGGAATGTGCGAGAACCAGAGACTGGAGTTTTGCTTCCTCCGGGCTCTGGATGAGGGGCCAGAACGTGGGCCGCCACGCTGCCTGCTTTAATTTTGGAAAATGCAAATTGTTTATTGTTTTTTTTTTTCCCCATAAAAATAGGATTCTCTGCCATCCATCTCACCCTGTACCCAGTGTGCGTGTTGTCTGGGAGGCTGGATGGCAGCTTCTCACGGTGGGGGAAGATTTAATGGTTACGGAAGGATCAAGGAGCCCTTTATTTCCCCCTGACGCCTTAGGGTCAGCTTCTGGAGCAAAGAGAAAGTGTTGACTTTGATCTCTGGATGTGCAGGTCTGGGTTCAGATCCTCCATAGACCATGGGGCCAACAGGGGCAGGTGCTGGTGAGCAGGGGGAGGAATGGGAGGGCTTGTGGGTTACTCAGGGCCCCAGGACACATCTCCTGGGGGAGAGCAGATGCCCTGTGAGGCGGGGGCCCCCCCGAATGAGGAGCCTGCCCTTCAATGCCTCTCTCGGAGGGGGTTTGGAAGGAATTAAAGGCTTGGTGCCTAAAACAGCTCCGTGAGTTGGGTATTTATTCCCAGGCCAGCCTTCCTGGCTGTCTACACGGGGGAGGGGCAGGGGAGCCTCCCTGCTGAAACTCTAAGCAGCATTTTGACTGTGCTTTCCCCAGGGAGAGGCTGGAGAGACCAACATGCAACGTTTCCCAAAATGGTACTTTCCCCAGAGCTACCTACTACACGAGCCCCTTTCTCCCCCTGCCTTTCCCCTCCTCCAAGTTGGTCCTCTTCCTTCCATTGGGCTATTTAAAGATGTAAGAGCCCAGAACCTCTCACCTATGATCTGGCAGACTCCTACCCTTTACTTCTCTCCTGGGGGCCTTGGTCTTGAGGAGAACCGGCTCTCCAGAGTGGGTGGGGTGGGAGGAAGAGGGCAAAGGGTGTGCACAAACATAAATAAAAATTAAGGCCTCCGGTGAAGCCGAGATGTGGTTTAATTTCCCATCTGCATGATCACCATTACAATGCATGTTATTGGATATAAAGATAAATCCGGCCCTGTTCCTAATAGCTTTTAATTTCCACCAGACCTGATTATATCGATGCGGGCTCCTTGTGGGAGTTTCCCAGCATGCTCTTCACCAGCATCCTGACTGGCTCTCTTGGCCCCAGAGGGGAATTTTGGACACTGCTCAGATGCGGGCCAGATGTGTCTGCTGGTGCTCTGGAAGACTAAGCCTGGATCAGCTCCCTCATCTATGAGGATGGGGCTCTGGAACGCTGGGTTGTCATCAGGTCCTGCCTGGGCTGGAAGCCCTGTGAGTTGGGGGTGGGGGTGGGGAGAAACAGGGGCAAGGGTGAATCTGGTCAGAGGGGTCCTTTCTGGCTAGCGGGCAGTGCTCCTGGACCGTAGCCCACCTTCACTTGGGGAGAGATCCTGTGAGCCCACCTCCCTGATTGTCCCCAGAGTGCCAAGTTGTTCCTGTGTTTTCACACCTGTTTTCACTTGATCCTGCTGTCCCCTCTGTACCCATCCCTCTTCTCCTTATTGATACCCTACTCCTCTTTTGTCCTTTAAACTTGGTCCACATGTGTCGCCTTCCAGGAGACCCTGCATAAGCCTGCTGGCAGAACTGACTGCTTCTCTGGTTCCATTCCCAGC
Organism: Lutra lutra; assembly: GCF_902655055.1. Taxonomy (NCBI): domain Eukaryota; kingdom Metazoa; phylum Chordata; class Mammalia; order Carnivora; family Mustelidae; genus Lutra; species Lutra lutra. The sequence goes on along the minus strand of NC_062287.1, from coordinate 14,028,121 downwards.
GCACTCCCGTCATTTCCTCTTACGTGATAGGTGGTGGTTTCTGTCTGCCTGCTGCAGGGGGGTACACAGCTGTATCTTTTCCATCTCTTTATCCCCAGGGCCTTCGTAGCACCTGTCATAGCATAATAATAATAAGATTAATGATAATATCTATCATGTATTGAGTCCTAAATTATCTCTAATCCTCACAATAACCCTTTAAGAGAGATAACATTTTTTGTTTTGTTGGGTCTTTTCTCATTTTATAAATGAGGACATTGAAGCTGGGGGAAATTAAGCAACTTACCTAAGGTCACGTGGCTTGTCAAGGCTTTGGCCTGGGTTTGAACCAGGCTCCTCTAGGCACCTCTGCGTTCTGCTGCCTCAGAGCAGGCTTCTCACTGAGAATGGACTGTCCTCAGGTCCTCACAGGGGAGGAGCTCCTGTCCCTGTCTCCTGCACTTGCCTGGGGACAGACATGTGTCCCCAGTCCTTGCACTGACCTTTGGCTGTGTGTTCAGTGACCAGAGGCTCTGGCTTTTCTGAAGGGCCACAGATCTCCAGCTGAAAGATCTGGGAACAAAACAGCCATTCTAACAAGAAGGCTTTATTGGGTACCGGCTCTGTTTTTGGCCCAGTGGGAGACACAAAGACCGTCCTGATCAGGGAGTTTAGGATTCCGTTCATGTCGTCAGCTCCAATGGGCAGAGACGGATAATCTCAACACAGTAAACAATCACATACGGTCTTGGTTTGCTTTGGAATGCAGATTCAACGTATTAATTGCATTTTGCTCGGGCTGATACGGAGACTACCTCAGATCCCATATGTCTACACCAACTTGGATGGGGGATGGCGCAGACAAGAGCGAGCTGGGTGCTGCCTGGAAACCAGTTTGGATGCTTCTAGACCACAAGTGGATGGAGTCAGGGACTGTTAGAGCTGGAAGGGCTCTGGAGGTCCTGGGGCACAGTCTCCACACTTACTGATAAACCCAGGTCAAGACCGAGGTGCTCTCGGGCTCCCCTTCTCCCCTTCTCTCCTGACATTCTTAGGGCATGCTATTTTATCTGCTCATGAGGTGCTTTGCTTTTACTCTCAGACTTCGTTCTTTGTCTATCAAAAACCTACCCATCTTTCAAAGTCTGGTTCAAATACCACTTTTTCCATGATGTCTTTCCGATTTCTGCTATGAATGGACTGAAAAATCACCCTGATTAACCTTCTTCGAGGGGGATCCTTTTGTGAACTCCCTCCGGACTTTCTCGGTTCCTTGCTCAAGGCAATAACTGTGTTTTGTCCTATAATATTTGAAATCTGTGTTATCCCCATTCCAGGAATATAGAACCAGCAAGGGCAGACGCTGTATTTTCTGCAGGCCCCTCTCCCCTCCAGTCTCACTGAAGATGATTAATGATGATGACGCAATGCCAATCTCTCCCCCAACTGAGTGCTAATGTGGCAGGGAGGAAGGCATTACAGGGTTTAAGGTGCGCAGTCCTTGGTCTTTATTTCATGGAACTGCTCCAGAGTGACCCAGAGAGATGGTTTCTGTGGGTTCCCTCTGTAATGCTCTGCTGTGTGATGCAAAGTTGGGGGATCTCTGTGGTTCGCCTAGGGGACTCAGTCAGTTAAGCGTCTGCCTTCGGCTCAGGTCACGATCCCAGGGTCCTGGGATCGAGCTTCTCCCTCTGCCCCTCTCCCTGCTCATGCTCACTCTCATTGTCTCTCTTTCATTTCTTTTTCTCTCAAATAAGTAAATAGAACCTTAAAATATATATATGTTGTTAAATAATCAGGGCTCTCCTTTCTTGGCTCTTTAGGGCCATAGAGAAAAGGGGTTGGGATGGTTATCTGGGCTAACATGAAGAAAATAGTGGCCTCAAGGCAATTTAACCAATGGGGTTTGGACTTCTGCTGGGTGATGGACATGGGGTCAGGCCTTGCAGAAGAGTTGCACTTGCCCATGACCTGCTTGTTCCCTTCAGCAGCTCCAGGGTAGGGACTGTGGTACCATCCCTCGAAGAGGATGAGCCATGATGCTTTCTGATGGTGGCCCTGTGAGGCCTCGTGAGGGGGAGGGAGGCCTGCAGTCGAGTCTTGGAATCCAAGGGCCATGAGGGCAGAAAGCGTGCTTCGGGTGGAGGTGGCAGCAGGGTCAAAGGCAGGCAAGGTGGCGGAGGATGGGGTGATTTGGAGGGTAGGTGAGGTGCTGAGAGCAGTCTGAAAAAGATGCCGAGCCATGAAGGTCCTGCCAGTTCTAGAAAAAGAAAAAAAAAAAAAGTATGTGTGGAGGGGAGATACGATGATAATGACTCGTACTCATTAAACCCTTCCTCTGTTGCCAGGCTCTGTTCTAAGCGTTCTCTGTGTTTAGATCATTTGGTCTCACCGCAATCTGATGAGGGGTTATTACTCCCCCATTTCAGAGATGAACAAACTGAGCCTCGGTGAAAATAAGCGAAGTGCCTAAAGTTAGTAAGTGGTAGAGCCACAGCATACCCTGATGCGTTCAGACTCCACTGTGTGTGCTCCAAAGCACGACATTCTATCACCTTGCGAAAACTTGACATGCAAAAATGTATTTTTAAAAACTGCTGCAAATCCACAAGGAAAGGATGACCTGATAGAAAACCGGGTAACAGATGGGAGCAAACAGTTGACAGACGAGGAGGGACGCAGTGAAAAGAAGGCAGACTGTGGTCTGCTAGTCCTAATTGGTGCTCTTGAGTGAGTTATTTTCATAAGCCTCAGTTTATTCCTCTGTGAAATGGGGATAATGGATCCTGTGCACAGAATCCTTTGGGTGGGAATCAGGCCTCTGCAGAGACTTGGATTCTCAGGTGGAGAAGGAGTTGCCTAAACATAGGCGGGAAATGACTCCCCAGGTTCATGAAGTTGTCTAGCCTTGGGCCACGTTGGGCACTGGGCTGCCAGTGGAACGTGAGATGCTGAGAAGGCCATGTGGGACTAGGGCTAGATAGAGGCCACTGAGGCAGTTTTAACTCCAACAGTCCACGATGGTATTTGCAGAATGAGGGAAACAAATGACCGAGACATTGACATTGCGGTATTCATCTCTGAATTCATTTGTGCCTTGCCCCGTACCTGATAAAAGTTATGTTGCAGGAAGGAACGAAGGCCTGTGGTTTGGTGCCAACACAGCGAAGATCCCTTCTACAGACTGCCCGGTCTAGTCTCAGCGTGCTCAAACTCTGGCTCAGTAACAACTAGTATCTCCTAGAATCCGCCATCCAGTGTAGGAAGTGCGTTGCACACTCTCCGTGGAGAACCCCCATCACCTTCCCCGCTTTACAGGCGAGGAAGCAGGTGCAGTGAGGCTAGGGGTCCTGCCAGCAGGTATCTGGATGTCCTCTCATTCAATTCTCCTCTTCACTCTGTGAGGCAGGCCTGCCACCCCCATTCTTAGGTATAAAGGAAATGAGATTCAGAGAGGCCAAGCAATTTGCTCCAGGTCACGCAGCATTTCCGTGGCAGAGCCTACGGCTTGAACCCAGAGCCAAGCCCTTTTCCTCTAACAGGCTTTCATGCCTCCAGCCTAAGGGCTGTCTCAGGGCCGCTAGGCAATTATTGCTTTCCATACCAAGCCAGCTGCAGAGAGGAAAAGACAGCCAGCCCTTAATTTTGTTGTTGTTTGTTTCTTGTCTGCTTTGATGGGGAAGGGTCATCAGATTCAGACAGCCTTAATGTATTCCTTGGGGTGCAGAGAGAAAATCCTACCTTCTCAAGCCGTAAACCAGCCTTCAGAATCAGCAGAGCTTCAGAATCAGCAGAGAAATTCTCTCCCTAGTCGAGGGCCCGGAAGGAGATGATAATCATGGTGATGATCATGGTTAGTAGGAAAAAAGTGATCACTTACTAAGCTCTTAGGTGATCTGTGCTTTTCAGGAGTCATTTTCTGGAATCCCCCGAGTGTCCTGTATAGCGGCTGCCATTATGAGCTCCGTTTTGCAGGCGAGAAGCCTGACATACAGTGAGCTCAGTCACCTGCTCGAGGCCACAGAGTGAGGAGCCCAGCCCAGAGCCGTTTGATGTCAGCTCTTGGAGATGACTTGGGGCATCTCTCAAACCGTACCCTACGGTCTCTGTCACCTTTTCTCTGTGTGGAGCTCTCTGGTTTTTTTTTTTATTTTTTTTTATTTTTTTTATTTTTAGCAGGCTCCCTGCTGAGCAGAGAGCCCGATGCGGGGCTCGATCCCAGGACCCTGAGATCACGACCTGAGCCGAAGGCAGCGGCTTAACCCACTGAGCCACCCAGGCGCCCCTGGAGCTCTCTGGTTTATAAAGCCCGTTGGCAGGCATCATGTCAGCGAATCTTTCAATTCCGTCTGAGGGGGCCATATTCTTAACCTTGCCTCACAGACGGGGAAACCAAGGCTTCTGGCGGGGATCGCGAGGCCTGCTCAAGGTCACCCAGCCAGGAAGGGCAGACGCAGGAACTCCAGTCAGACGCCTGCCCCTCAGAGGCCCGTGAGACCCCACCCGGACCGCATTCCCGCAGTTCCCTAGTCCCCCTTCCAGTCTCCGGGCAGTCAGGCTGCTCTGCAGTTGCACGCCAGTTGGTTGGTTCCAGAACCATCCGCCACGGCTCCGCAGTCGAGCAAAATTGTCTGTGTTCACAGGTGCCTCTGGCGGTGTGTGCATGTGTCGTGTTTTGCTTTTCCATTTAGTTCATGGCAGGTGCCGCATTTCCAGAGCGCCCACTGGGTGAATTTCCGCAGATTTAAGACAATTGCAGGCAAATGCTTTGCCCTGAGATCGCGCCGTGGCAGTGGACATGGAGCAAGCGGCATTGTTTGGTTAAGTTGGCACCTCTGTAAGTTACCCTGAAATCAGAGCGGGATTCTTTATAGAAGGTTATCCTACACATAAATCATCATTAGACTACCTCATTTTTGTTTAATGCCTACCTAACTGTGCTGTAGTCTAAAAATGTGTGTTTAGTGAAGTCAAGGGTTGCAGGGAAATTATAGGGTTTTCAAAAACCCATTTGCTTTGCTGGTGTTCACATCAGAATCAATCTTGCCTTTCGTTCTCAATCTCATTGCAAACATGCAGCATTGCTCGCCGAATTCTGGCATTTAATGTAGGGTAGCATTTATTCAGAAGAAACCAACGGTGCTTACAGAATGGGAGAGCTATGTATAGATGGTGATTCCTGCCAAGCCTGTGATTTTGAACTCTGTTGCCTATCAATGAGACCTCATGGCCAGGACCTGAGCCGCGTGGGGACAGGGCTGCGGTAGCGAGCAGGGGCCGGCACTAGGGAGCTGTGGAAGGAGAGTCTGTGTCCCCTGATGCCACCAGCTTTGCTGCAACTCCTCCCCTCCGCACACAGTAGGTTCTCTGCTGTGGTCTGCTGAAAGCCTGCCAGGGACACCAAAGCGGGCAGGGGCTGACCCTGACACTTGGACTCGGAAGGGTGTGGCTCTGCGGCTGCTCATCCAGCCCTCGTTTGCTCTCTTTCTGGGGGAGCAAAGCAGAATGGGTTTCGGCTCTGGCCTGGGAGACCTGCTCCACTTACTCCCCGTGGGACCCTAGGGTCCTTTTAGCTCTCCAAGCCTTACTTTCAGTGGCCGTGCAGATGAGAAGTTAGATACTTCTCGTAGGTGGAGAAAATAGATTTTCTGGGGATAGTTAGATTGTTTCTAGATAGATGTGGCTTTGGGGTGTTTTTTGTTTGTTTGTTTGTTTGTTTTTTACAACCTTTATGTGTAGTTGTCCGCTTTGGTTTCTGTGGATCAGACACAGGAGAACCATACCAGGATTAGTCATCTCCTCCAGGACCCGGGAGGTCTCCATGAGGACAGAGCGAGTAGGTGGGAGCACCGAGGTGTGAGTCAACAGGAGCCAAGCCGGGGTCTCCTGACAATGGGGGTCACTTGGCCTTCAGGGCTGGGTGCATAAGGCCAGGATATCGAGGAGACAGGGGCAGGGGCAGGCTACTTCTCCAGAAGGCTAAGTCCAAACCCTAACATGATGTTGGCTTCTGTGGCCTAGTGGGCATCTTGCCATGTGCCTTTGTCCGCTGAAGCCTGTCTTTCTCAGTGTGGAGTGCTGAGCTGGTGGAGCCAGGAACAGCCTTTTGCCTCCGGAATGGTAGTGGGGGGCTCAGAGGCTGGCACCAAGTCTTCTAAGTTGGAAGCACTTTCGTCTCACACCAGAGACTTCTCCCGCCAGGTCAGGGCCAGAACATACCTGAACAACCACGTCTTTAGGAACTTGGACTCTCCTTTGTGGAGCAGATAAGAGAGTGGAAGACAGAAGCCTGTGACAGTGAATGGCAGTGGAGGGGGCGGGGTGGGAAGTGGAGTCTGGGTTTTGAGTTCAGTTACGAAGGGCACTGGAGTTGACCTCTGTGTGGTGGTCTGTGGGGCTCTCTGTAAAGGAATCCCTTCTGAGAGCATATGGCTGGTGCCCTCTTCACCACCTCTCGGAGTGGGACACAGAAAGGAAAAGGCTTATGTCTGGAGCATTCCAGAGCCTGTTTTTACTGACACAAGTGTGGAGAGGCTGTGGTCCCTGTTCACAGCCTGCACCCGGGAAAAGGCACGGGCTCCATCGGGCGGTAGCTGACAGTGCCGTGTCTTGTGTTGGCTTCATCCCCTGAATCTGTCTAAATGGCTGTATTGGCATAAGCCACAATCAGTGGTTGCATTTTCAGTTCATTATTTAATTGAGCAAATGTTTTTTGAGCGCTTCCTGTGCACAAGATGCCGTTATGTAGACAGGGATTCCCAAGGGTCTTTGCTTGAGGCTCTCAAGCGACTTGGAGAAATTCCTCTTATTACTCACCAAAGAAACGAATTTTAATCAAACTGTATACGTGTGTGTGTGTACAAAGAGTGTGTATGATATAATTTGTGCATATTGAATGTGTACCTATATGTGCTCATACACTCACACTCAGTTTTTTTTTTTTAAGATTTTATTTATTTATTTGACAGAGATCACAAGTAGGCAGAGAGGCAGGTAGAGAGAAAAGAAGGGAAGCAGGCTCCCTGCTGATTAGAGAGCCCGATGCGGGGCTCGATCCCAGGACCCTGGGATCATGACCCGAGCCGAAGGCAGAGGCTTTAACCCACTGAGCCACCCAGGTGCCCCTCACACTCAGTTTTTTAAGTTTTCATTTAAATTCCAGTTTAACGTACAGTGTGATATTAGTGTCGGGTGCACAATGTGGTGATTCTACACCTGGCATCAACAAGGGCCCTCTGTAATCCCCGTCACCTGTTCCCCCCCCCCAAGTCCCTCCCCTCTGGTGACCCCCAGTTTGCTCTCTATAGTTAAGAGTCTGTTGCTTCGTTCACCTCTCTCTCTCTCTCTGTCCCTTTACTTGTTTTGTTTCTTAAATTCCGCATATGAGTGAAATCATTTGGTATTTGTCTTTCTGTGCCTGCCTTATTTCACTTAGCATTATCCATTCTAGCTCCATCCATGTGGTTACAAATGGCAGGATTTCCTTCATTCTGAGTACCATGCCGTATTGTGTGTGTGTGAGTGTATCACCTCTTCTCTATCTGACCTCTCTCACTGGACACCTGGGCTGCTTCCATAACCTGGCTTTTGTGGATAATGCTGCTATGAACATCGGGGTCCATGTTTCCCTTTGAATGAGTGTTTTTTCACCCATTGGGTAAATGCCCAGTAGTGTGATTGCCGGGTCGTGTGTTTCTGAGGAACCTCCATATGGTTGTCCAGAGCGGCTGCCCCAGCTTACATTCCCACCAACAGTTCGAGAAGGTTCTCCTTTCTCTGCGTCCTCGTCAACACCTGTTGTCTCTTGTGTTTCTGATGTTAGCCATTCTGACAGGTGTGAGGTGGTACCTCGTGGTGGTTTTGATGCACGTTTCCCTGGTGACGAGAGGCTGGGCATCTTCTCGTGTGTTCAGATTCACAGTACTTGCCTCTGGAAAGAGGAGACTCACTCTCCTGTGTAGACCCCCCCAGAAGCACCCCAGAGCAGACACCCAAGGCAGACCCTTGACCCACTGCCTCTGGGGAAGGGCATCAGCCTAGGAACATCTAGCTCAGGAGTGGGCAAGTGCACAGATCTTGGCCTTTTCTCCAGAACAGAGGACAGTCGCCTATTCCCCTGTTCGTGTTCTGGGCAGGACTGAGGGTGAACTAGGTGTTCTGAGGTTTATGGAAAGCCTGGGCTCAGTCGCTGTTTGATGAGGACTGTGAGGTGTGGCGTAGGAAGGGTGGGCAGGGGCCTGAAAGAGAGAGCAACCCCGAGCCTGCCTCAGAGAGGCCTGCTGCCTAACAGACAGGTGAGCTTGGGACACAGGTGACCCCGACATGAGGCAGAGTGTGATCAGGGCCCAGGAGAGACACAGCCCCTGGGGGCTCTGAGGCGGGGAGCCCTGTCTGGTGTGGTGACAGCAGGCGCCACATAAGAAGTGGCATTTCCCGTGGGTCCTGCAGAATGGATTGTTTTGGCAGGCTGCACTCCTACAAGGGAGAATGTTCTAGACCTGTCGACACTCAACTTCAGAGTCACCTGGGGAGCTTTTAGAAAATGCTGTCCAGGCCCACCCCAGACAATTAAGTCCAGATCTCTGGAGGGTCAGACCCAGTCATCTGTATTTGTGACATTCCCCTAGGTGATTCTGGGGAGCGGCTGGGTTGCAAACCCCTTGCTCTGCATCCAGGAGGCCGCAGGGGTAAAGTCCTGGGGTGCTGAGAACAAAGCTGCGTGCTCTTTGGGGAAGCAGCCTGGCTTGGCTGGAGCGCAGGATATACTCAGGGCTGGGCAGTAATTGAGGCCATACTGAGCTGAATGTGATTAAATGGTAATGGGGACCCCGGGAAGATTTTGAGCAGGGAAATGGTCCGGACTTTGGGGAGTGGGTCTTCAGTGATGAAGGGGGTTCCCAGAAACACGAAGATCGTCTGTCTGTCTCTGTCTCTTGGAGTCTAAGTCTGCCCTTGACTTTCCCAGGAATTATCACTGGGCATCCTTCAGGCAGGCAGGCGGGCGGGCCTCAGAGTGTCAGCAGCACAGGGAATAAGGACAAGCTAAACAGTCTCTTTTGATAATATTAGTGAGTTAAACTTGGGCTTTTACAGTTCACACACACTTTATATGTGTTATACTCAGCCTCTCGTAAGGTTTCTGTGCAGCATGGACTGGTCACCCCCATTTCAGAGGTGCAAACAGGGGCTCAAAGAATTTCCGTGACTTTGCAGTGCTCCCCCGTCAGTTCCTCTGGTACTCTGGGATGCGCCGCGGGCCAGGGCGTTCAGCGTCTGGACGGTGGGCCAGACGCAAACCCAGGTACGGTGGCAGATGTGACGTCACGTCTGAAAGACAGAATATCTTTTCTGTCTCCCACGGTCTGTGGCCCATGATGAATGGGCAGAAACTTGGCTGCACCAGCAGTTACACAAGTGAATACGGTGGTAACAGGAGGAGTCCCAAGGCTAGAAAGGAGGGTCCGAGTGGGAGGTGAGGCCACGCTGTGCGGAGAGCCTGGGTGCCACACCTGCTTGCCGGGGATCTGGAGGGGAGGGTGAGAATAGAACCCACAGCCCTCGGCATGTGCCAGGCACGGTGTGAGTTACTTTGTACAGAGGACCTTGGGGAGTCCTCCCAGTATTATGATGAGGGGGCAGGGATTACTAGCTTCATTTTAAAGATGAAGAAAACGAAGCATTTAGACATGATGTATGTCACCTAAGGCCCCTAGAGTTGGTAGGAGAGGACCAGGGACTCCATCCCAAGTCACATGGTGCTGGGGCCCGCTCTTCACCTCTAGCCCATCCATCTGGGTCTCCTGGGTCCCAGGTCCAGGGTCTTCCTCCGGACTGGGCTAGCAGGACTCTTCCTGCTGCATAAAACAAGACCACAAAAGTCAGGCTTGGGTCTGGGTGCCGGGGGTCCAGCTCTGAGATCTCGATGGGGATGTCCAGACATGAGGCCTCATCCGGAGGGAGAGAGTTCAGTGTGAGACCACCCTCCAGGCTGAGAGCCCAGCGTCCAGGCATGACCTCTTTAACACCTCTCTGCCCTTTGCCTTGCCCTCTCTTATATGGATCACTTGTCTGACTGTCACCTGCTCCCCCAGGGTGTGATGGAGACTGGGCCAGGAAGGTGGGGAGGGGCACAGGTGTCCTGCCCCAGCTCTTTCACGATCTGATTTCATGTTCCTTCTCTGGATGTCCATTTCCTCATCTGTAAGTGAGGGGCCTGGGAGAGATGATTCCCTAACACCCCTTCCACCTTGGTTCAGTTTAACACACTCTTTGAGTCCCCTGTGCCCCCCCCATCCTGGGCACTGGGGACATGGTGACAGGTCCGTGTCCTGCTGGGGTGATGGACGTGTCAAGAAAAGAGCTTCTAACATGTATGTTCCTTAAAGAACCTCTTGCGTATGGGCAAGACAGGAATTGCCATGGCAACTGTGTTTGTGATAGCAAAAAATTGGAAACCAATATGGATAAATTAAATCGCTTAGATTTCTACAATGAAATACTATACTGCAGGGGAAATGCATGAAATAGAGCTTTACAAATCAGCCTGGACATGTCACGAAAAGTATGTTGAATGGGAAAAAAAGCAAATTGTGGAAGGATGCGTACGATATGGTACCATGTGTATAAAGTTTGAAAACATGCAAAGCAGTCCCTGCATTGTTTCTGGATACGTACATATGTAGCAAAAGTATAAAAACATGCATGAGGATGGTAAACACCATATTTAGGGTAGCGCTTACCTCTGAGGAAGGAGGCAATGGGCTCTCACTGGAGGAAGCACAAGTGTTTGCAGAATGTCTTGTTTCTTAAAATGTTCCTTCTTAAAAAGATCTGAAGAAAATAGAGCCAAAATAAACATGGATGATTTTATATCATTTTTACCCTTTTCTATAAGCATGATAAATTTCATTAGAAAAGCACCTGTTTCAGGGCACCTGGGTGGCTCAGTGTGTTAAGCCTCTACCTTCGGCTCTGGTCATGATCTCAGGGTCCTGGGGTCAAGCCCCACATCAGGGTCTCTGCTCAGTGGGGAGCCTGCTTCCTCCTCTCTCTCTGCCTGCCTCTCTACTTGTGATCTCTGTCTGTCAAATAAATAAATAAAATCTTTAAAAAAAAATAGAAAAGCACCTGTTTCAACACAATAGATACAAAATGTGGGGAGAAGGGCAGGGTCGCAGTTTGGATGACATTCCAGGGCTGGGGGGCTGGGAGTGCGGAGAGAGAGCAGGTTGTTGGTGAGTGTGGGATCTGGGGGAAGCCGATCCCAGGGGCGTCTATTGGTGGAGCTGGGGAGGGACAAGTACATGTACCCACATCTGTGATGCCCTCCACGACCTGTTTCCTGCCCTCTCTGCCCAGGGCTGCCTTGGGCAGGGTTGGTGCTCAAGAACTGATAGCAACAGTGTTTAAAAGTGGTGTAAATAGGGACGCCTGGGTGGCTCAGTGGGTTAAAGCCTCTGCCTTCGGCTCAGGTCATGATCTCAGGGTCCTGGGATCAAGGCCCCCATCGGGCTCTCTGCTCAGGAGGAAACCTGCTTCCTCCTCTCTCTCTGCCTGCCTCTCTGCCTACTTGTGATCTCTCTCTGTCAAATAAATAAATAAATAATTTTTTAAAAAGTGGTGTAAATAAAAGAGGAGGAGAGACGTGTCTGGCTCGGGATCCCCTTGTAATCTGTTTCCCGGTTTAATGAGAGTCTGGAGACACAGCAGGAGGCCACTGAAAATGAAGACCACATATTCATGGGGCTTTGAGGTCCCTTGCCTGGCCATTTTCCTCAGAGCTGGGAGCCAAGGACAATCCTGGCAGCCGTCTGTCTGTCCCTCTGTCCTGAGGGGCAGTAAGTCAGTATCAGAGGCCATCTAGGAAGAACAAATGACTTGGGGATGGGGGAAAGGCCTGGATAATTACCTGTTTGGAGAGATTTACTCCCAGTTTCAGCTCAAATGACAAGAGAAAGCTGGGAGCCCAGGTCATGGGCCACAAGGAAAGCTGAGAGGGAAAGCCGATCTCCTGGTGCCCATGGGAATCCCCCTTGGGACCTACAGAACAGAGGGGTCGGGTGGGGCTCGCCAGCTGCCACCGCCTCCCGCACCTCTCCCAACACCTCCTTTCCCCCCAATTTATCCTGTAACAGCGATTCCTCTTGTCCTCCCTTTCTCTGATCCCCTGCCCTTGTGCATCCCCAGGTGCTCAGGGCACACCCACGGGGGTAGATTGGAAGACGGTCAGGGCGAGAAGGGCCTTGGAAACAAAGAAGCCCATTTCTGTAGCTGCCCTTTGTGGCCTTGACTGGGTTTGGGATCCAGGCCTCAAGAAAACTCCTACTGCACCGTGAGGGAAACAGTCTCTTTCTCAACTGGCTAGATTTGTGTCCAGGTCCTCCAGGGTCTGGAAGTATTGCCAGAGTAACAAAGATCAGAGAATTAGAATGCATACCAGCGTGTGTGTGTGTGTGTGTGTGTGTGTGTGTGTGTGTAAGACTGATTTTTCTACCTTTTCTTTTTTTTTTATTATCACGAATAGGCATGTTCCCGAAAAGGGACGTATCGCATCTCCTCTCACATGCGGGATTCCTCTTTTCAGGGAAACCTTGAGGCGATCTTGGCAAGCCTGCGAAGAGCTGGGCGTGCTCACACCACTGATGCAAGTACGAGTTGATGGAACCTTTCGGGGAAATAGTTTGGCATTGTGAAGCCATCAGTGCCCGTAAACTTTGGGCTCTCTGCTTAAGAAGTAGCCAAAGATAGCAGCAAAGATTTCTGTTTACACCGATGTTATTTCCAACAGTGAAAAACAATGTAAGAAGGTCCTAAATACCCAATAATAAGGGAATGAGTAAATAATTTATGGGTACGATGATATAATGAAATATTCCAGTGCATTTTTAATTACACCAGAAAAAGATCATAATACGTTAAGTGGAAAATACATTTTATCTAGGTAATAGGATTCCAACCGGTTGAAAACAATCCATGTATCCGTCTTGTAGATGAATATCTTGAAGGAAATGCTTCCAGGCTGTTAGGGACTGTTGTGGTTATCTCCGGGCACTGAGATTAGGAATGATTCCTGCTTTCCTTCTTACAGTTTTCTAAATGTTGCAGGTCTGTGTTGACGAGATTAAACACAACGTGGTTTGAGAATGGGAAAGGCTATATCTGCGTGCAGGTACCTTGCGAAGTCACAGCGACTCCTGTTTTTCTAGCAACTTCCTCTTACAAAGTTCCTTCTTATGTTGGGCTGAAGGGTGCTCTCATGCAATGCACCCTTCCTGTCCTCCTCCGGCCCCCTCCCCACTCCTGGACGGACACAGAATGAGTTTTCCTTTTTGCCTTGGGGTACCCGAAGTTAGCAGAAGACCTCACCCTGTCATGCACCCCCAACCCCGGGTCCCTTTTCTCCCAGCTTGAGCACCCTGTTTCTGCAGCCGTCCCTTCTGGGATTCGATCTGATGTCATCCTGGGTGCCCCCTCTGGGCATGCCCCAGTTTGTCAGCATCTTTCTCCAAACCCGGGCCGGATAGAAGCCCCGCACCACAGATGGTATGAACAGAGGGCTCCGTGAGACTCCAGCCCTTCAGAGGCCAGAACGTGCTGTTTTTCCCAGGACAGCTGGGGTCAGGTTTTTTCCACCGCCCCGTGGCCCTGGCTCCTTCCGAGCTTGCTGGCGCTCAGTAGCTCTGGGTCTTGAATTTCTCAACTTCCTCATGTCTAAAAGAAGAACAATGATACTTTCCTATAACCCAGATATTGATAGGATAGCCCCTGCCTCTTAAAAGCTACGAAATTGTCTCCCAGTGCAATTCCACATCCTAGGAAATACCCTGTGTCTTCCCCAGGGTATCTGCAGTCTCCAGGAAGCTTCCAGTCTCATGGCCATCCACGGTTGCGGTTTCTCGGCGATACCCAATTCTTATTCTTTGCTCCACATTTCAGGGATGCTGCTTTTTCTTTGTCTCAAATTAACCTTCCTAACGGGGGAATTCAAAGGGTCATTCAGATCTTTCACACAATTTCAGGAAGCGTGTTGGCGGTGATGAGTATTAATATATTTAATAGAAAATCTATGGTGGTGTAGATCTCCTCCTTGCCTCTGATTTTTTTTTTCAAGATTTATTTATTTATTTGAGAGGGTGTGAGGGCAGGGGTGGGGGGTGGAGAGAGAGAGAGAATCTCCAGCAGGCTCCCTGCTAAGCAAGGAGCCCATCGTGGGGCTTGATCTCACGACCCTGAGATCATGACCTTTGCCCAAACCAAGAGTCCCACAGTCAACCAACTGAGCCACTCTGGTGCCCTGAAGCATTGTTTCCTCTCTCCTCTGATGTTTTACTGAAGAGTGGGCTTCCCTCCTCCCAGGTAAAGGGGCTGCCCTCCCAGTGGTGATGAGGACCCCAGGGGCACCGGTAGAGCGGGTACAGTGCAGTGTCCTGGATGGGTTGGGGACAGGCTGCCGGGCTGTCCTCGTCACTCTGCAGCAAGGTGCTCCCTTGTTTTGGTGGTGTCCGCCCCCAGCACTCAGAAGCCACCCCTGCCCCCATGAGTGGGGAAACTTTATAACCTGATTTTGTGACTCGGTGAAGAGGAAAGGTCAGGATTTCCTAAGAAGGGTATAAAACTGGAACTCCTTAAAATGGCTCCCTTTGTGTTTCTGTCTGTAGTTTGATTATAGTCTCAAGGAGCTGTTGTCTGCTTGGAATTCCTGAGCCCATGGGAATCTTCCAGAGGGAAAAGCTCTGGTGTAGGAGAGAGCAAGTGGCAGGAGGCAGGAGGCCAGGGTCTGGGTCTTGGCTGGGGTCTACCTTGGACAAAGTTATTCAACCCCTCAGAGCTTCATCACCTATAAAATGGGGGGAGCGGTGGAAGTTATTATTTCCCTGGAATTATTTCCTGTTTGTCCCTCACCTCAACAGGAGTCAGGACCAGCTGCTGGGATTTCACTGGGGATCTGCCTCCTTCCTTTAGTGAAATTCTTCCTTAAACTCTCTCTTTCGTCACAGATTAGTGTTCTCATAATCCACGTTCTCTGTCCCTGGCCTTATGGGTGGCTTATATGTCCTTGCAAGCCCTGGACAAGTCTTTGGGGGCTCCATGGAGAAAGAGAACCAGACTCCAGCACTGTCTGGGGACTTACACTGGAAGCCACTGAAGGCTTTGGAAGCATTGTTTCCTTGGACCCACAGATCTCAGAGTCTGGTGCCCTGGGGTGGGGCTTCCTCTTCCCACTTCTCAGCACAGGTGGAACGAAGATAATAATGGTTCGGCGTTTCGAGGCAAAAGGAGGACATTGCCTATGACGGGGGTGACCAGTGCCCACAGGTGGTGCTGGGGGTCTTCCTGCCCCATCTTTGCACTGAGTGGGGGAGGTCCACCCAATTTGGAGTACAGAGGAAACTCGGAATGTCACAGGTAGATAGGAAGGTAGTTGTAGGTCCTCGAGGGGGTCGGTTTGAAGCTGATTTCCTGCAGGTGATGTAGCACTGTGACGATGCAGAGTGGCCCGGGTACCTTCCCTACAGCCCCTTCTCTTTTCCTCCCCCTCCAGTCTCCCCATGAGGTCTCCCGAGGGGACTTTAATTATAAAGTCACTGTGTCAAGAATAGCTAAAAGGGGGTGAACCAGTTAGCTGTCACCATCAGCTTTCAAACCTTTCCTTCTTCTGAGGGTGGTGGAGAAGGATCCATCATGGCCCAGGATCCTTCCTTCCTCTCGTATGACAGCGTACGTGCGTTGAGCCGTCTCTCCGCCCACCTACTCACCCACCCATGCCCGTCTCTGCCCCCCGGGGTCCCAGCCCATGATATAGTCGTAGTGCAGGTGACAGTCAGGGGAAGCTTCCCGTCTCAAGGAGAACTTTCGACACGAAGGTGGGAAAGATCAAGGAGCCATGGCTGTGGAGGGGAGAGGATGACGGAGACAGAGTGATGGCAGTGAGGTGAATTAATTCCCCTGTGTCGGATTTAATGAAGGGCTGCCTTCTGTGCTTCAAAAAGGCACATCATGGAGTGATCGGTGCTGGTTGCACGCACAGCTCCAATTAAGAGTTTCTGCATCACACAGGGGCAGGACGCCTTTGAATCTCCAGACTCAGGGGGCTTTTCGGCCCCCTCCCCCTTCCTGGCTTGCATAGCCTAATCCAGAAGTCAGGGATCTTTACTCCTCTTAAAGGGAAAGAACCCAGGATCTTTGTCGGCTGGTTCCGAGCGTCCCTGGTGGTCCCGCCTTCCTCCATCTCCCTTAGGGGTCCTTGGGTCAGACCGAAGCCTCTCCCTTGCAAACGGTGCCTATTGTACCCAGACCCCAGTGAATGAATCAATCGTGGAATCACGGAGGCTTAGTTACTGGGATGGGACTCGCAGGTAATCAGGTCCAGAGCCCTGTAATTAGTGATAGAGCTGGGACTAGAACCGGGCTCTCTAGAATAATCTTCCAGGCCTCCTGCCTTTCTTGTGGCAGCAGGCAGGGCGAGCGGCAGCGGCTTCCAAGCCCCACGGAGTCATGGGTCTCAGCTACCAATTCAAGGTGATTCTCATGACTGTTGCCCAAACCCAGCAACTTAGCCACGTATCACCCTTGACCGTCAACAAAAGTGTCCACACGTCGTCTTGACAGTTACTATTGTGTGGAAGCCCAGGGAGACACTCTTTCTCTGGGGTCTGAATCCTAGCTCAGTCACCAACTAACCCATGACCTTGTGCAACTCCTAGTGCTTGATTCCTCAATGCCCACCTTTTCTCCTTTGAGGATGGAGAATAATGAGTCTTACTGCACAAGCTCGTAACAGAGTAGGCTCTCATTTTATAGATGAAGAATAAGGCTCGGAGATTAAGTGACTTGCCCCAAAACACGGCAGAGAACTAGAACACAGATCTCCTCACTCCTAAGCTGGTGCTGTTTTGCATCGCATTTTGCTAAAATGACGTCACCCTTGGGTTTCTCCATCACCCTTACCATCATCACCCTCCTCTCAGCTACCACGTATTAAGACGGACGACACTACATGTTTTATAAGCGTAATACCATTTAAAGCTGACAGCAACCCTGCGGGGTGGGTTTTAAATTTATTCCCATTTTACATGCGAGGAAACAGGCTTAGAGAGGTTGCATTGCCCGAGGTGGGGAGCTGAGGAGTGGCTGGGCAGGATTCACAGCCAGGACACCGCTATCGTTCATTGTGTTCCCACCACCCCCTGCCACCGTCCTGGGGTCCCAGCTCCCCTGGGACAGCTGTTCTTACTGGCTCACCACCCCGAGTGCTCCAGGCCGGGCTGGGGAGGGGTCTGTTTGGTCCTCCTGGGGTCCTCCTCACCACCTCGGGCCACCCCACCCCTGATGTCAGCATTTGCAGTGTTTCCCCACAGTGACAGGAATAGTGGCTTCCTCCTTGTTAGAGTGGGAAACTGGGATCCAGAGGAGGAAACCATCCTCAGCAGGCTCCCACGGAGCCTCGAGCAGACCACAGTGTCCTGGTCCCCAGACCCTATCATCGCCCCAGGCTACTCTGCTGCGTGTCCCAGTCGCTGTGGGCAACTGACAAGACACGTTCTTTGGTTAATACTCAAATAGGTCTTTTTTGTCCCAGTGACCTGCTCGTGGTCCTTTTCTTCAATGTGTGCTGGCTCGGAAGGGTCTGGATGGAGCCCTCTGCTAGATCCAGCCTCCTCTCCTGTCCTCTGAGGAGCTCTCTCCTAACTCACCCTGGGGTAAAACCCTGCTGGGAGGTTCACTTAAAATTATATGTGCCCAACCCCCTTCCTCTTTCTCGGCGGGGGTGCTAATGAGACCCTGATGCAAGCCACTGAGTAAATACGCACGAATTATGGTCCCACCCTGTAGGTTTGGGCTGACAGAGCATTCGTTCCCCTTTTTGCTCAGCTGTGGCTTTAATAATGAGCCACTCTCAGCTTTTACAAGCATTGAGTTCAGTTCCCTGAGGCTTCAGTAAAAGGGGCCTCCCGGAATCCAAGCTCAGAGTGTCTGTCTCCCCTACCCTGGAATTGGGACTTTTGATAAAAATGAGAAGGCTCGTGTGAGGGAGGCAGTCTCTGCCTCCTGTAATATACTCTGCATCGTTGAAGTCACACACACACACATGCGCGTGCACACACACACGGCAGAGGTTTATGAACTGGTGGTCTTAAATAACAATTAGGTCAATAATGCCTTTTCTGCAAAACCTTTTGATAAATGACATCCATTGATAATTAACCCCTGTGAGAATCTCAGCCCAAGGAAGCCCTGATGGAAAGTGGACCCAGATGCAGACCCAATGCTGGTGGTCAAAACTCTCCTTTTGGAGGAAAACCTCTTTCCTTGCTTAGCGATACTTGGGAAGGGCAGAGCTATGGCCCTGGGTCAATTTCTGCAATTTCTGTTGCCTTGACCTTGAACAAGGGCATTGCCTTTTACCCTCCTGAGCCTCCATCTTCCTCCCCAGGTGGCTTCTAGGGTTGCCAAGGAAGCTGTGAGTTGAGGACAGGTGGCTGGCTGTGGCTCGGGGCCCTACTTGACCCCAAAAGCACCTCTGGAAGAAGGGCTCTTGCCTCCACTCGTCCATGGCTTCCCAAAGAGGTGGTGACTTGTCCTCTTGCCTGTCTTCCTGCCCAAGCCCGGAGCTGGTGCCCAGGCATGTTACAGGGAGAAGTAGCTTGAGAGGGGTGAGAAACTGTCTGAAATGATTCCATCCTTCCCTGGAGACTTGGCGTGAATTTTATCTAATCACCATGGCAACAGATAAAAAAAAAAAAGGAAAAAAAGGTGTGAGCATATCGCCTTTGCTGTGATAATTCAGATTTATATATTCAGATCAGATTGGAGTTGGAGATTTTTTTTTTTAAGGGAGCAGATGCGGCAGAAGGTGTGACTGCAAATAATGTAGCACAAATGTTTGATGATCCTGCCCTTTAAGAAGTGGGACGCAGTTTCCTGCAGTTTTTCCAGAATATAATTATTCCATCAAACCCATTGCAATGAGGACTCATTACAGTCCTGGATAATGCAGAGTCACGTCCGCGCCAACAACGCGCCTGCGCACACAAACACACACAAACACGCATGCGTGGGCGGCGCCGGCCCCCGCCCTCAGCCTCTGGCCTCCCCCAGATGGAAACCTTGGAAAGACCCCAAAAAAGCACGAGGCCTAGACAGGGAGCCTGAGAAGGCAGGTGGAGGCTGAAGGCCGAGGTGGAGACCGCACGGACCCCGCCCGGGGAGGGAGCACCTCCTGGCTGTTGCTGTTGCGGGGCGGCGGGACTGCCCTCCCCCTCCCGTCCAGCCCGTGGGAACCCGCTGCCGTTTCGTACGTAGAGCATAAGCCCTCAGAGGCCAGGGGCTGGGCTGGGTGGTCCTGTTGTACAGTCTCTGTCCAACCTGGTTGACTGAGTCAGATATTTTCATAAATTACGTGATTCTGCTCGTTCGCTCGAGTTATTCGCGGATCGGACTGGAACCGGTCTCCCGACTCCCCAGCGAGGCATCTTTCGTCTAGAGGCTTTACTTTGGGATGAGGATAAGTACAGAGGCCAGCACTCTGTTTTCTTTCATCCCTCCCTCGCTTACCCCAGGGAAGACGGCGTGTGCGCGATAGGCTGTGAACTTGGCAGAGTAGACACACCCAGCCGCCCCCTGGTCACTGTTTACCGGGTGCTGTTTACCCTTCTCTGCCCAGCTCATGCGGTCGCAGGTACCGACGTTGAGTAGCTGACTGTTTCGCTAAGGCTCTTGGTCTCAAGCCACTGAAAGCTCCCCCAAGGTGATCACCCTCATAATTGACTATCCCAGGTAGAGACTGAAAACGGTAGAGGGCCAGTCCCCCTACACTGGCTCTACCCTGGGCTCAGCAAAGAGACAGGGGTCTACCCGCCCAGACCAGCCCTCCCCACGCCCTTCAGTGAAGAGTAAAGGCAGTGCCAGGTGTGCAGCATGGGCGGGGGAGCCAGGGGGCAATGGGGAGGGAGACAAAGCCCCCGAGGGCTTTGGAGAGTCCTGAGCATGGCATTCCCTCAGTGCTGCCCCCCCAGCTTCTTACAGAAGGATGACTCCTCCATGTTCTCTCTCTTCTAGCTCAGATGCCCCTGTACCCTCGTTTCCCAGTGAGAAACCCAGGCCCAGAAGGGTCCCATGGCTTGTTGGGAGCAAAGGGAGAACAGCAGTGCAAGCCTCTGAGCTGTCCCTCCTTAGTGCCTCTTGTCAGCCAGATCCAGTCCTGATACACGACACTGACACAGGCTCGTTGCCCTAGGTGTCCATGTCCCTTGCTCCGGGGTCCACACTGGCCTGGGGGGTCTGCGTCATGAAGGACCACCAGAGCTCAGGTTTGCACAGCCTCCCGTCATCTCTTCTAACACCTCCTGGGGGTCAGTCCTTGGACTTTGCCTCAGCTTTGTCCCTGCTGGAAGGAGGGCTCCCAGCATCCTCTGGGATGGCGTGCTGGGGCCTTCCTGCAGACCTGTACTTCCTGCCCTTCCTCGGAGCCTCGCTGACTCTGGCCCATTAAGAAGACCCCTCCCTACCCCCGGCAGGCTGGGTTCAGCGGCACCTCGCCAAGGATCCAGGTCGCCTGCCACCTCCTCCCCAGCAGATGTGCCAGTTCTGAAGGCTAAGGTCTGCTGGTCACTCTCCACTGCCCTCTCAGCAGAATGCTTATAAAGTCCCTTTTCCAGCCATTGATGAGAGATGGCCTCTCATTGATGAGAGATGAGAGATGGCTGTTAGACACAGAGCGCTGGAGGTGCCGGGGTAAGTGCCAGCCCCTCCCCCAGGCCAGCCCCCCTTCCCTCCCAGGATATAAACTGCTTCTCAGAGGAGGGCTCATTCCCATGTACGGGGCCGCCCTCAGAATGGGACGAGGCAGGTAGCAGATTGTTTGCGTTTGGTGTGTAATTTATTTACCTGGGAAGGCACAGCTTCGCGGCGGCATCTGGTCCCCGGCATGTTTGCAGGCCCTTATCCTGGCTCACACCCCATCTGCCCCAGACGAGACCAGGGAACCGGAGTGCAGGGTGCTGGAGGAGGAAGCCGTAGCTCTGGGCCTTGTCCTTCCCTTAGCTGCCTCCCTGGGCACTGGCTCCTCTCGGGGAATGGGGCTGTTCACCTGCATAGGAGAGCAAGACCACAGAACCCTGGCCTCAGAGCCCAGCAGGGCCCCTACGAGGCCTGTGTCAGAGGTGAGCTCTGGGCTGCAGGGCCAGCTGGAGCCTCCTGGCCCGGGGCCTGTCTGCCAGCCCCTGCCCGCAGCACTCTAGTGGTCCTGTCCTGATCGAGGGGTGCTGAGGTGGGAGAGATGTGGCAGCCCCTTGTCTGCTGCCCTCAGTGGTCGGTCTCCCCGAACAGGGGTCAGCAGAACATCTAAGCTCCAGGTTCCAGAGCACAGTCTCTAGGCTGGGGTTCCAGCCCCCTTGTCTTCCAATCCACATCTTCAAGTGGACGGCAGGCGAGAGAGGGCCTGGGCCTGCCCTGAGTAGCAGCTGGAACAGGGGCTCCATCCAGGCTGCTTCCTGCAGGGCGCTGGTGAGCTGTGCACAGAGAGGGGCGGGTCTTAGGAAAAAGCTGGTAGAACTGCGCTGGATGGCTGGAGGTGAGATTTGGGGAGACATGATTCCTACCTACTTTCCAGTGTCTGGGCCACTACCACAGGGGATGGGGAACGGGCTGGTTCTAGGGAGCTCCAGGAGGCAGAACAAGGGGCAGCAGGCAGACATTATGGGGAGGTCAGAGGCAGCTTAGTATCAGTGGGACTTAGTTCTAAGTGGCTTGGATTCCTTCATCAGGTAGTGAACTCCCCGTTACTGCGAGTGTCCAAAGCAGGGCCAGATGCTGGTGACAATATTGGTTGCCATTTACTGAGTCTCTACTATGGGTCCCATATTCTTGCTCTGTGTTCACTTTTTCATGATAACTCACAATCGGGGTTTATTGACCCTGTTTTGCCCCGGAGGCAGTAAGCTCAGAGAGATAGAGTCATTGGCCCAAAGTCCCGCAGCTTGTAGATAGTACAGCAGGTCTGGGTCCCACCAAGCCCGTGTTCCTCCTGGCATTTTGTGGGGCTCCTGGAAGGGAAGCCTACTTCAGGGGGCAAGACTCAAGACCCTTCTCCATCTGGTGGCTTATGACCCCGTGATGGCATTTCTCTCTGATCCCCTGCCTCGGATCACCTTAGTTTCGTTCTGGCCTCAATGCCTAGGCTTGTCTGGATGCTCAGGGCAAGGCGAGGGCAGTTTAACTAAACTCTTCCCCACCAAGTACTGCATTCCGTACACGCTGCAACTGTGGAGTTGGGCATCTCCCCCTCCCACGTTAGCTACGGGAACTGAGGTCTGGAGACCCGGCTGGTCTGTCCAGGGTTGCAGAGCCACGGCGTCCCATAATGGAGGTAGACCCCTACTTCCCACTGTCAGTTTGCCTTCTGGCCGCCTTGGTGGTGGGCCAGGCCCTCCTTCCTCTGAACAGCTCCCTAGGGCCGAGCTGTTTTTATTCCTGCGTGTGCTTCTTTCTGAGTAGGAGGGGTTTTCATGGAGTCTTCTGGAATTTCTGCCCCGCCCTTCACGTTGTGCTGTTGGCACATGTGTGAGGAGGGACCGGGAGAGGACAGTGCGTACACACTGACGGACTGACCGCTGGTCCCCCGGGCAACAGGCCGAGCAAGGCTGCTTGTGGGGGGTGCCCGTGAGCAGGACCAGGCCGGGATCCCATCAAGGGAATACTTTGAATTTGAAGGAACTCCCTTCCAGGGCTTAGAGGTTGGGATTGCTGCTAAAAAAGAAAAGAAAACCTCCGTGGTGCCTATCTTGTTGTGGAGAAAAGGCTCCAGGTTTGCAGAAGGTCAGGTTTGAAGGTGGGGCCCCAGTGGGGAGCGGCAGTAGAGGCAGTGTGACTGTGAGCCTGGACTCTGGCGTGGGCAAGTGGGGAATGGTGGCCAGAGGGTGGCAAGGAGCCTAGCATTTGAGCCCTGGGGTGGCGGGGTGTGCAGTGTGGCTTGGGTGGCCCAAGCCACCTGGATTGGATTGGATTCCCTCATTCCGTTTTTTGTGTCTCATGTACTGAGTGCTCTCAGGGAGCCACCCTCCAGAAGTGGGACAGACCTCTAGAAACATGGGTCCCCACCCAGTGTCGTTATGGGCTACATTGGAGGAATGTCCCCAGGGGCTAAGGGAGCCCTGAGAGAGGGGGTCAGCCTGGTTTAGGGGAGGTTCCATGGAAAACGTGGGAGGTCAGGTCACCAGTGTCCTGAAGCATGAGCAGGAGTTTGCCAGGTGAGAAGTGGGTTGGGAGAGTGGGTCCTGGCCATGGGGACAGCACGTGACAGAGCCTGGAGGAGGGAGAAGGCTCCCTGTGGTCCCCAGTGGCCACTGGCATGTCCAAAGCTGGGAGGGGTCCTGACGAGTATAGTCAGATGAGTATCTCAGAAAGCGGCCTCTGACAGCAGTAGGGAGGCTGGCTCAGCTCTGCGGATCCCGGCCCCTCTCCTGAGGGCTCTGAGGCCTTGCATAGCTACCATGCACTTCCCTGGGCCTCCCGGGGCCTGGGACCGGGCAAGAGGCACAGAGAGGGGAGCTGCAGAGCCCTTGGCCACACAGCCAGCCACAGATAGCCACAGGCTCAGGCCCAGGTCCCTGTCCCCTGACCTCCGGCCTGTTCCCAAATGCCCATATCTGAGGTGCCTGACGTAAAAAATGCAGAACGTAAGAAGGATTCACTTCCACAGCCAGGTGCTATGCTAAGCACTAGCCTATGTTAATCCCTTCATCCTCAGAAGGACCTATGAGAAGGGCACCAGTCTTATCCCCATATTACAGATGGAGACACTGAGGCACAGAGTAATTAAGGGGCTTGCCCTGGGAGGCACATGAGTAAGTCACACAGTTGGGGTTTGAGTCTAGGAAACCTTAGCTAAGACTCTACAGGCTCAGCCAACACCACAACATGAGGCCGAAGACCAGCCACTTACAAACTGGCCTGTCTGAACCTGGGGGGTGCTGGGGGCCCACTCGCGGGGTGCCGTGAGTCTGTCTGGGTACCGACGTCCTGCAGCCCGTGGCGTGGGAGAGAAAGGAGTGTAGGAGTGGGGGGTCGGGGAGGGCTCCCCAGGGGCCAGTGCTGATCCGGCCTCCAGGCCAAGGACAGAGGGTGGCAGGATTTTTGCTACCTTATCCCTGTCCCCGGGCCCCGCCCCGCCTTGTCCTTCAGGGGAGGAAATCTCCCTGGGGTGGAGCAGCCTCGACTCCCTTGGTACCCTGCCCTGGTTTTGTTTTATTTTGTTTTGTTTGTGTTTTGCAGCCAGGTTGTGTGTGTGTGTGTGTGTGTGTGTGTTTAATTGACTTTTTAATGAGGTATACGTACGGAAAAGCACACAGACCTCAAGTGCATGGTTCAGTGCATTTTGACAAAATGTACACACCCTTGTAGCCACCCCTCAATCAATCTCACCAGCGCCCCCGAACCTCCCGTGTGTCCCTCCAGCTGTTCCCCCCGCCCCCCAAGGTGACCACCCTCCCGAAGCCTGTCACTGTGGATTAGTGTTGCCTGGTCTTGAACTTCATGTAATGGAAGCGTGCAGCCTGCTGGCTCAAGCCAGGCCTCTCCTCTTCCATGCAAGGCTGGTGAGGTTTGCCTAGGAGGTGGCCATTGTCCTGGGCGATGGTCACTACGGCTGTCAGGCCGCCCCTGGTCCTGGGCCTTTCCTCCCTCCTCTCGTTCAGCCGGCCCTCGGCTGGGGTCAGGGCTGGGTGTGGGGTCTCTGTATCTCAGAGCTACCTGTTTTGGGAGGAATTCTGTGAATTCCTCCACTTTCACCTGTATTTGAGGACTTTGTCTTATCCCCAGTGGTTTCCTAATGGTCCCCCTGTCGAGAATCAAAACCTGGCCTTGGGACGGATGTCCCCTTTCCTTGTCTCTGGCTCAGGCCTGAATGGGATGCATCTGAGGGACCGAGGGTGTGGTTGGTGCGGCCTTCCCGCCCCCCAACTCTGGTTACTAGGGGGACCCATGGCTGGGGCTCGTGGGAGAGTGGAGGGAACACCCAGTGGCCACAGGCCTGGTGGGATGCCGGGCAGGACTAAGGGATTTCCAGGGTTCCCTCCCACTCAGAAATCCCAGGAAGCCAGGCTTCTTGTAAAAGCTGTCTTTCTGCAAGAGAAGAAAGAGAAAGAGGCCGCTTGTCTTCACAGCCTCACCTGGCATGGCCTGGGACTTGTCCAAAGGGCAGACTTTCAGGCCTCACCCTGCACTACCCAGGAAAGAATCTGCATTTAACACATCCTATTGCTTTAGCGCATTAAGGTTTGAGAGGACCTGTCTTAGGGAGGCATGCTGTGGTGGTCAGTAGCTTGGGCTCTGGGGCCAGACTGTCTGGGTTTGGATCCCAGCTCAGCCACTCACTGTGTGACCTCAAGCAAGTTACTTAACCTCTCTGAGCATTATCTGTGAGGTTTCATTGAGATTACCCCAGTGAACAACTTTGAGTAGCACCAAGCACATGGTGAGCAAAAATGTTATCTTTTATTAGGTGTCAGGGACTAGGTGAAGTGCTCATTTAACCACAAAGCCCTGACCGGAAATAGGATTATGCCCATTTTACAGATCAAGGCACTCATTTTTCAGACAAAGAAACAGGCTGATGAGCCATCTTGCTCCAGGGGACAGATAGAAGGAACCAGCACTTGGAAGAAGTGCTGTCTTGTGCTGCTGGGTAGAGTGGGAGGGGAGGCTGGGAGCCACCTTCTCCCCACACAGGTCTGGGGATGTGATCCCTGCAGGCCACATAAGTAGGCTGCTGGTGTGTTTATGGATATTAAATTCTGCCTGTTAATTGCTCAGGATTAATTGCTGAGGATAAGCACAAGGTGTTTCTCTCCTAGCAAGCTCTAAATTAAATGAGAAAAGGGGGCGGCCGAGCCTTGTTGGAGGGTCAGCGAGCGAGCCCACGGAAGATGCTGGGCTTCGGGCTGGGGCTGCCCAGGGGGTTATGCCAGAGAGCGGGGGACGAGGCGGCTCCGAGGTGTTGGAGTCCACTCAGCACCCTGCATCTCAGGGAACTAACTGGTGGGCCTGGGAGGGCAGGGGCCCCAGAGGCACACAGGTGTGGAGAGAGATGTCCAGAACTGAGCGTATCTGGGAGGCTTGGGGCAGACGCTGGCCACAGCTGGGCTCTGTGCTCGTTCATGTGTGTGCAGACAGGCTGTTCCATGGCCCTCCAGGGTGGGGGAGGGGAGGCTGACCTTGACCCAGGAGCCTGGTGTCCTGTCCAGGCATCCTGTTCCCCCTCGACCTCAGGGCCTGTCTCCTGCTCCCTCTCTTTCCTCCAGGTCTGCTCCTCGGCTGTGCTACGTAAGACTCTGCTCAAATTGCTCATTTACTTCTCTGTCTCCCCTGCAGACGGTGTGTGCCTTGGGGCAAGAAACCATGTCTTATTTCTCTCTGTATTCCCACAGCCTGCACAGGGCTTGGCCCAGAGTGGATTCTCTATACCCGCTGGACGGGTGGGTGGGATGGGTGGATGGGTGGAAGGAGGGGAGAATGGGGTGACCACTCCGGTAGATGCGCTTTCAGGAGGGACACTCAGGATGGGGTGGGAGGGGGTGCGGAGGCCACAGCATCGCAGGTAACCCCTCTCCCCTCGTGTTTATCTCTGCTGTCTGCTGTGTGTCCAGGCTGGATTCGAGAGAGCCCGTTCTTGATCAGAGACAAGATTGGCCCCTCCCTCCCCTGCTGAAATTTTTCTCTGATCCAAATACATTGACTCTGCAGACGGAATTGGAGCTGAACGGATAAACTGGCCCGAGTGGCGCACGTGTTTGCTGGTAAACGGCGCAGGCGGGAGCTGGCTGCGTGCACAGGGCATGGCCCCTGGAGGCTGGCTTGGCTCCCTGTGCCAAGCCGCCCCGCTTTGTCTTCCCAGCGGTCATGCTCTGCCCAGCCGCATCGCTCCCTCCAAGCGCAGCATATCACCAGACAGACTTGACTCTGCTCTTTCTCAGAGCATTTGAGAGAAATCCTATGTTAGGGACCTGGGGTGTCCCACAGTGGGGCTTGACGTGGGGCCCCGGGAAGCCCCAGAACCCCCCGGCGGTCCCAAAACGGACCTCTGGCACCATGTGGGTACTTAGCTGTGTCTGTGAATGAGCTCCATGTTTGTCCCGTGATCACTAGACTGGGAATCAAGAGGGCAGGGCCTAGGAATCTAGACTTTCCTTTGAATGCAGTGCAAGACCTTGGGGTGAGTTCTTTTGTTGGGTTTTATAATTCCTCAGCATGTATCCTGAGAGCTTCCCAGATGTAAGCTTCTAGAAGCGAGACCAGTAGCACAGAGGGTGCTGTTGTCCAACCGCGGGCCGGGTCCCCCTCCAAAGACCCATGGTCAAGGAGATGGTGCTGAGGAGACATGATGCCTCCTTTTGTTTCCTCCAGGGTAGCCCCTCAGCAGCCTGGAAGCCCTATCAGCCTGACCACCCAGTAAGGGCCACAACCTGGGGGCTCCATGGTCCACTTCACCTTCCCTGATGAGAAGGAAGGTGACACCAAAGCCAGCCTGGGCTTTGTCTGCAGTGATGTGGAGTGAACCCCAGTATCCCTCAGGGTGCAGGTGGCACTCCAGGCCTCCTGGAGGTGCTGAGGGTCCAGGAGCAGGCCCCGGGACCGAGTCTGGAGGCCTGTGGCCTCAGCGGGGTGGGGAGCCGGCCTGGCTGGGGCACAGAGAGCATGCCCAGCGTGGAGGAAGCTGGGGAGCCAGCTCCCCTAATTGCCATGTGTTCTTCAGAAAGTCTCGAGCATTTTTGTGCTGCCTGTTCCTTGTCTGTCAGTGGGAATAACACTATTCATTAAGGTGACACAATCTGTTTTAATCAAAAAACCCCAAATCTCAGCGACTTAATTTATTTCTTGCTCACGGAGACTGGTAGGTGGTGGGGGTCGGCTCCCCCTGGTCATCCAGGGATCTCGACTAACCCGGGGTTCCCTGTGTTTAGCGATCTGGTATCTCAGCATGGCACGGGACGTCAGCATTCAGAGGTCGGTGGCAGAAGAGAGGGAAGGTGGGGGATGAAGTGGGAGGTTTGAGGAGGCCAGGCCTAGGGCCTGTATTCGGGTCTTCGGCACGCATCCCATCTACGGCCAGGACCTCCCACTGAGACGGAAGGAAGTCGGGTGGGGATGTGTGTGGGGGGAGCGGGGAGGGGGAGCCTCTCCTCCCTACTGGGCTGCTGCTGTCAACAACAAGGTCATGCCATGGAAGGGGAGGCACAGGTCTCCGAGGAACAGCACACCTTCTCTGCCGAACGCTTGTACCTCCAGGATTGCTGTGAATATCTGTAAATGAGAGAACAGAGAAAAGGCTCCTAGTGCGTAGAAGGTGCTGGGTGACTGGCTTCCCCTTTTCCCTTGCTGGGCATCTGCATCTGAGCTAGGAGGCGTGCTGGGGGTGCCCACAGTTGCCCAAGTGCTTGTCCCAGGGACACCCCTGGCCTCGGGCCGGCTGAGCCATGCCCCGCAGGCAGCTCCTCCCAGTGGAACCCCAGGGGCTCCCTGTTGGCACGCTCTCGGGGACATGCCAGCACACTCGGCTGTGCGGATCGGTGGGCCTCATTTCTTGAACGATAAGGACGCACTCTGGGAGTCAGGGAGGCCCGGGACAGGCCAGCCTTGGCAAAGTCTTGGTGCTTTCTTGAGACCAGGCTCGTTTCTTGTCAACAGTTGTGAGATGGCTGGGATCAAGGGAAGGTGAGGTGGCAAGGTCAGGGAGCACCTGTGTCAGGGGCGAGCTGTTCCCGGGATACCGGGCAGGGGTGTTCAGCATCAGTAATGAGGTCCATTGATCAGGGTTGGGTTGCTGAATAGAGAGGACCTGGGAATGGGGTCCTACCAGACCCCAAAAGGAAGACTCTTGGTGTTAGGGCTATTCACTCATTCCCATTTTTGCCAGGGTCTTTGCTGGTTTTAGCACTGGAAAGTTCCATGTCCTAGGAGCTGCCCTGCATACACAGACAAGCTGGGAGAGCTGGTCACCGAGCCTTAGATGTGGGATGATAAAGGGGAAAGAGCACAAACTTTGGAGCCAGGCCCCAGTCTAAAATCTGGCTCTGGTATTTATTGGCTGCAGAACCCAGGGCAAGTTCTCTATGTTTTCCACACCTCAGTTTTCCTCATCAATAAAATGGGGTTAACCACGAACATTGCCCAGAATGATTTCCATGATTAATTTTAAAAATATGTCCAAGAAGCCTGGTCCTCCCCTGTTATGGGTAATTGTTCAGCCTCTGCCTGACTCTTCCCCTCCCTCCTGAGGCAGCCTGTTCTCTCTTTGTCTCACTCTGGTTGTTACAAACATCCCTTCTGGGAATCCTTACTCACAGGTTCCTCTAGATGGGCCCATATCACTGCCCCTAAACTCCTAAGGGCACGGTGTGTGCTCAGGCTGTCTGAACAGACAGATCAGTGTAGAGATGGAGATGTGCCATCATAGAGGGGTTGGTACTGGGACTGTGGTGAGGAGCCAGAGGCTCTAGAATTAGAACAAAATGGTTTTAAGTATGTGATGATGCTGGGTCCACCTTCTCATTCTGTTTCTGGACAATCTCAGTTTTGCAGCCACCAAATAAGACCCATAAGCATGGCCACCCCTAATGGCTGGCAGCACATCTCTGGGGGCACCGTTTCTTCTGAATTGTGCAGTGCACAACCTGAATAACCATGCACAGAATCCAGAGTATATACTGGGGGTTTTAGTGGCTAACTAAGGTTAATTTCAGTGAGCGGGCTCACGCTGTGTGCAGTTGAAGTAGGCAGCCACCACCTGCTCCCAGGCACTCCCTGTCGATATGTGAGCTTTGTGGGATTAAAGTCCTTTTATCTGTTATACCTCATTAGTCATCTCCACGTCCTAGGTCATGTTCTCAAATTTGTGTGCACATTTGAGTCAGCTGGAGGGCTTGTTAAAACATAGATGGCTGGATCCCACCCCCAGAGTTTCTGATTCATTCGGTCTGGGATGGGGCCCTCGAGTTTGCATTTCTAGTGATTTCGCAGGTGATATTGAATCTGGACCACATTTGAGAGCCACTGCCCTGGCTTAATCTTTCATGGTAACCTGTGCAGTGGGAGATAGGAGGCCAGGTTCAGGTCCCTTTTCTGGCTCTTAGTGCCATCAGCTTCGACATGTCACCTCAGTTCTCTGAACCTTCGTTCTCCTTATCAATCAGGAGTGGAAACACCTGCTTTTAGGACCTTGGGTCCCTGTTTGGAGGGTCAGATGAGACATGGGTTGGAGGGCTAGAAGCTGTCTGAAAAGTGTTCAGTGTGTTTTTAGTTGGTCTCTTCTGCCCTGGGTTGCCGGTGTTTCTATGTTCTGGGAGACTCTTCTAGTCTTCTCCTTTTAGGATGTGACAATACATCCCATCATCTCTTAGCATAAAAAGGACCAAGATGCAGGGATGAGGGACTGCTGCAAGGTGACCCCTGCCTGGTCCCTGGTAGCCGTTGAGGTCAGCGTTCCCTGGACTGAGAAACCGTTATACTGGGGCTGCCAGCAGGTCATGGAAGTTAGCCTAGGAGAGGCCTGTGCTAAACTCCTTCCCCAGTCACAAGGAAAATCCTAGCAGAACCCAGACAGGATCCTCAGGCAACCCAAGATTTTGGCCCCAGAAGCCCGGTGGAATGAGCAGAAGGCCGATAGTCTGTATTTTTATGCCTACATGCATGGGTGCTTTTTTTAATAGAGCTGTAAGCTGTGTACGTGCAACCAAGTGTGCGCCGAAACCCGTGTGCACACCATAGCAGGTGAGAATGAAGTGTGGTTGACATTGACATCGTGTGACTCATGCTGAAGTCAGCCAGAGGGGTCTGGCTGAAGTCAGCATCTGAGGGAAGACTGGAGGAACAGGGAGCTAATTACTGCTAAGCTCACAAAATTCTTCGTAGGGAGGGAATGACCCAGAATGCAAAATAGGCCTCATTTTGTTTGGGAGATGGGGAGGGTGTTATCCAGAAGAGTCCCGGGAAGGTAGGAATGGCTGGGGTGCTGGCAGGGGGTGGGAAGGGGGTGCGGAGTGTGTGGGTGGGGAAGCAATGACTAGGTGCCACTTGAAACGGTCCCGTTCTAGAACAAGGCATAGAGTATCTCTGCGTATAGATGTGCACTCACGCACAATCATTCAACCATAAGCTTCTAGTGAGTGACCTACGTGCGGTGAGTTCGGGCAGCCATCATCGTTCACCCCTACGACCTGCAATTGCTTCCTAACTATTTTGGTGCCTCCAATTTCTCACCACCTCTGTCTAAAATAGAGATCCGACCGTATCACCGCCTGACTTTAAACCTTTCATGCCTCCTCGCTGTCTCTGTAATAAATACCAGCACCGGCCAGACTTCTCTCTGTCCCTAGAGCCTACCACGCTGTCTCTCGCCTCCCTGCCCTTTCCTCTGGCCCTTCCCATGGCCTGGCTCACCCTTCTCAATGTGGGAAGCACAGGTGACCCTCCATAGACCCCTCTCTGCCTGTGTCTCTCAGTGAAGCCTTCCCAGGGCCCAGCAAATGAGCCGGCACAGTTGCCGGGTTGGAGGACGTCGTCGATGCTGACCTGGACTACCATCTGTGTAATAAAAGTCAGTGCTACCTTAAATGCCCACCTCAGCGCTACCTTAAATGCCCACCTCAGGTATACCTTGTATCCCAGATTCAGGACCTTCCCCTGGAGGACCAGCCCACCTCTTAGAGGGGTGGTTCTCTGCTCTGTAGGCCCATAGCTGCGCTCTGCCAGTCTCATAGGGCCATAGCCTGCGATCTGGTTTGGGGATGGCTGGTCAGCGTATAATGCTTAGCACGTAGTGGGCTCTTAGTGCGTACTCGCTGACCAAGTGGCCCAACTCTATGGGGACATGAAATGCAGCGGACGCAGAATCTGTCTGCCACACTCAAACTTTAAATCCCGAAAGGCCTTTTGTATTCATTCTTTCTTTTTCATCACTGCATTACTGGAAAGGATAAATGAGTGGAAATTGGTTTCTGCTAACTTGTAACGAATTGAGGCCCAGGAATTGAGGCCTGGAAAATTTAGGGCCACTGCCCCAAAGCCAAGAACAGAGTTTGAGCTTCCCAATTCATTAGACAGGCTTGTTGCTGCTGAACGATGTCCCCTGTAAACAGCGACACGAGAGAAACAGTGGATTTCTGCCTGGAGCCTGATATCCATGCCGAAACCAGCCCAGCGGTTTGCTGAGCTCCTACTCTGTGCCAGGTGCTTGCAAACATTGTCTTGTTCACCCCCACAACAGCCCTGTGAGCTGGCTCTTATTACCCCTATTTCCCAGAGCAGGAACCTGAAGCAGGAGGAGAAAGGGTTTGCCCCTGTTTATAACCGCTCTTAAGGACCAGGCTGTGAATTCAGATCTGAGTGAGCCTGTGAATCCTGGTCGTTCTCCTCTGCCCTTTTACAGATGTTTTCTGCATTCCTGCCAAAGCCACTTTCTCATCACGTGCTCATGAGGGCATGGGACCCATGGTTCCATGAGAAGAAATATTCCAGAGAAGCTTCTGGAAGTGTGTGGGCTGGCGAGAGAGTGAGGAAGGAGGGGAAGGGCAGGGGGAACTACTGACATTGAGAGGCAGGGCCAGGGATGGCACACTTAGAAGAATCGTCTCCTCTAGAAGGCTGCAGCGGGCCACGGCAGCACCTCCTAAATGACCCCCACCGTCCAAGCCCTCCTGTCACGTCATCCCACACCATACCTGGGATGGACTGTGTGGCCACTAGCAAATGACAGAAGTGATGAGGTCACTTCTGAGATGAAGTTTTAAAAGGCTGTGGCTCTTGTCTTGGGCTCTCGCCCTTGGGTTACTGGCTTTGGGGAAAGCCCGTCATTCCATCATAAGCAGCCTTAGCGAGATGCCCACTTGGTGAGGGACGGTAGCCCCGAGCCAATAGCCAGCAGGAATCAAGGCCTGATAGACCCCATGATGGATAAGCTGGGGACAGCTTCTCTAGCTCTGGCTGACTGCACCCGAGGTCAACAACCAGCCAGAGTCATGTGAGAACCTGAGCTAGAACCTCCACACCCCCCCATCAGCCGCGCTGGTTCCTGACCTTCAGAAACTGTGTGAGGTTATAAACGGTCATTTTAAGCTGCTCAACCCAGGAGTGATTTGTTACGCAGCAGTAGATAACTGATACAGACCCATTAAGAGCCACTGCTGGTCCGATTCCTGGGAGAGCCCCGAGGAGCCTTGCAGATGGGGGCTGGGCTCAGAGAAGCGATCGCACCACTCCTCTCGGAGCGTGAGTCCCTGTTGGCTCCTGGGGTGAGCTGCGGCTCTGGGATTTTGCCCTGGGCAGCTGGGATCTGCCCCCCCTGTGTCCATCTGTCTACACCTCTCCTAGAGCCCCTGGGGTTGGGGCAAGCCTGGGTGCAGGAACAGCGTGGCCGCTGTCTTCGTGGTGGTGACAGTGACAGGACACGCTGGGCACAGCTCCGCACCCAGCACAGTCTATGCTTTATTATAGCCCCTCTTGTTTTTCAAAACCTCTTTCATTTTGTATGAGGAGACAGATGTGAGGGCCCCGCGGGCTCCCACAGGCTGCCGTTCTGGGAAAAGAAAAAGATATTTTGTGTTCCCCTCTCTTTCTGTGGAGGTCCAGCCTTCTTGCTTGACTTTTCATGTGCTTTTTAAAAGGGTGATTGTTCCCCTCTTGGAGACACACACAGCCTCTCCTCTCTCCAGGGCAGGTGTCTTGGATCTGCCTTTCTTTAACCTGTGTGACCTTGAGGTCCATGTTGCATCTTCTCTGAGCCTTAGTTTACTCATCTATAAAATGAGGACAAAAATGCTTGGCCTGTGAGATGTGGAATGAGGTGGGAGTCCTTTGACTCTGCTGCTCTGCTGCTGGGGTTCGGGTGACCTGGGACCCCGTGCTTTGCATCTCTGGGCAGAGATCCCCCCTGTTTGCTCTCCTTCCTCCCCGACCTCAGTGCCGTGGTGGCTGTGAGCCCCTGGAAAAGGAGACAGGGTGGGACCCTCAGAGCCCATGTCCCCCCAGCTTCTGCCTCCCCAGAAGGGCTGTGAGGTTTGGAGATGAGGTCCCTGTGTGGAGAGTGCCCCCCATGGCGTGATCTGGATCTCCACTAAATGGCCCTCAGGCTTTCTCATGGGATGGGGACTGGCCACCTAGAGAGGCAAGCGACAGCAGCTCCGCCTCCAGATTTCCAGGCCATGTTTTGTGCTGAGTGTCACGTGTCTGAGTCCTTGTCTCCAAAGCTCAGGCCTGGCCTTGCCTCCTGAGCCACTTCTCCCCCCGCCCCAACCCCCTCCTCGTCTCTCCACCCCATAGATCATGTGGTCAACAAATATTATGGAGCAAAACAGTCCTGTCCCTGCCCCTACGAAGCTTACAGAGAATGAGACAGACGTTCCCCAAACACCGAAGCGAGGGAAGAGGAAGGGATCACCAGGAGAGAACGGGGTGGAGGGGTGGTACCCCAGGGAACTGCCAGTGAAGCAGAGGCTTCAGATAGGAGTGTGGGTTGTCCGAGCCGAGCTGGGGGCGATCCCAGTTTCACTTCCAACACCCTGTCCCCATTCTTCCATCCCAACTACAGGCTGCCTCCCGTGGCTTCTCGGGGCCCCCATGTCACACTGCTTTCCTCTGCAGGGTGCTGTGACTATGACCTTTGGGCAACTGTCTCTGGCAGGTTTCATCTGTGGCCCTTTATTAGCCTGTTTTAACGGCCTGTCAGAGTCTGCCCCCCTTGATGCTCATGGGGACGAAGCAGGTGCTCTCCGGGAGCAAAGACCCACAGAGTCCAAGCCATATCGCTCAGCCTGCCTCGTGCCAGGCTTTCTAAGTGAGGGCGTGCACCACCAGTCTGCTTCTCTACCTGTTGTTCACGATTTGCAGAGAGCCAAATGGGAAGCACTTGCAAGCACTTTCGGGAAACGGGAGTTTCACAGCATCCAGGCAGATGAGGGTCAGTTCTGGGCTTTGTAGGGCACAGAGCCACCCGCCCACCCATTTTGAGCTGCCCAGGGGCCAGGCCTCAGACAGCCTCTTGCAAATCCACTGCTCCCGCTGCCCATTGCCTCTTACCACCTCTCCCTCCTCTCACCCGTGAGCCGTGGCTGCTCCCGTGGAGGGCCACGCTGTCCCTGAACCTCTCATTCCTCCTTCCTGCCTCCACCTCATGCCACAGGCCCTTTCTGTCCTCCTCTCTTGCCAGTTCACCCCCCAAGGACGATATTCCTCCTTAAAAATAAATCACTGTGATCTTTAATTGCAGACTAAATAATTGCTTCATTTTATTTAAATGTGGCTCTTGGAGGCTCTGGGAACAATTAGAAGAAAACATAGGGCAGTGCTGGGTGCATGTTTTCAAGCATATAATTTTTTTTTTATTATTATCATACCGATGTTTGCAGGATCTGGAAAAAGAAAGTGTGCCCCTCCTCCCGAGTTAGTCATGCACAATTTGCATGCAATTATAACACTAATAATGATAATAATAATAATTCCTGGCTTTTTCTGGATTTCACGCTTGGCTCCCAAGGAAACTGGGCAGTCACCGTGCACTTTTCAGAAGGAGAGAGGTGAGAGCTGTCCGGCCTGACAAATGACCAAGACCCTGGCCCTTCCTGGTTTGGGTGCTGGGTTTGATGTGGGTGCAGAGCTGACTGTGTGTGTGTGTGTGTGTGTGTGTGTGTGTGTGTGTGTAAGGAGCTGGGGCCAGAGGAGTGTTCTTTTCCCCTCAGGGCACAAGGCTGCTTCATAACAGATCCCAAAAGAGGGCTGTGTGTGTGAACTAGGGAGGCAGAACTCTTAGGACCAGGAAGACCCAGACTGGAATTCCTGTCCTGCACTTTGCTATTCGTGTGATCCTGGGCATGCTTCTTTGTCTGGAAAAATTAGCAAGAATGATCCTTGCTTATTTTGAGGAATAAAGCATATAGGGAGAGCTCCAAGCGTGGTGCCTGCCCACTGTCAGTGCTCCGTGGTTGATTGTCCTCTTTTCTTTCCAACGCTCCTTGATCTTCAAGAGTCTGCTGACCTTGGGGCGCCTGGGTGGCTCAGTGGGTTAAAGCCTCTGTCTTCGGCTCAGGTCATGATTCCAGGGTCCTGGGATCGAGCCCCGCATCAGGCTCTCTGCTCAACAGGGAGCCTGCTTCCTCCTCTCTCTCTGTCTGCTGCTCTGCCTACTTGTGATCTTTGTCTGTCAAACAAATAAATAAAATCTTAAAAAAAAAAAAAAGAGTCTGCTGACCTTACACAATTGTCCCTGGAAGGGGCAGCTGGAGGACAAAAAGGCCATTGAGCATGGAGGGTAGCTGCTAAGAGGAAGGGGAAGGGAGCCCACTCGAGATGCCCTCTTGTTCCCCCTGTCCTTGATGCTTGTCCTTCCTCCCTCCTGTGAGTCCCAGTGGGAGCTGCCCAGGTTCAGGCTGGGAAAATGGCCTGGGTGGGCAGTAGAATCCACCTTGCTGAGCACCTACTGTGTGCCGGATGCTCTAGATACTGAAGATGCCAAGAGAATAAGAGTGGTTCTGCCTGCACGGAACTTAAAGCCTGCGGTACAAGAATCACGGAATAGTGACATTTACAGTGATGTGAGGTGATAGGCAGACCTGTCTTCATGGACTTGGGGAACCAGAGGAAGCATGGGGGAGGGCCAACTGCCCCGCTTCTGGGGGCTCAAGGAGGCTACCTGAGGGGATCCACACCTGAATGGGCTGTTGGAGGATGCATAGACGTTGCATGAAGGAGGTTTACAGGAAGAAGGGGCAGCCTGTGTGTGTGGGTAACCTCATTGTTCTGGAGCAGTGGGAGACAAAGCTGGTGAGGGAAGCAGGGAACTTTGTGGAGTTTCCCGTGTCCACATTGAGGACCTTGGGCCATAAGAAGACCACACCTCCCTTGACCTAGGATCACAACTCAGGTAAACCAGAGGGCTGTGCCTCTTTCTGCTGGACTTGCTTTTGCTAAGGCAGCTCTAAGAGGCCCTTGCATGATTAACAACCTCCTTAGGGCAGGATGGGGCAGGCTCTCTAGTCATTTTTTAATAATATCTTTATTGAGATATAATTCATATGGTGTATGATTCACAATTTATGATTATAAAGTATACAGTTAAGTGATTTTTAGTATATTCACAGAGTTATGCAATCCTCACCATAATCAAGTTTAGAACATTTTCATCACCCTAAAAAGAAACCCCGCATCCATGAGCTGTGACTCCCCACCCCCCTCCTCCTGGCCCACACCCTGAGCTGGGCAGCTACCGATCTGTGCCTGGATGGATTTGCCCATTTGGGACATCGCATGTAAATGGAATCATACAATATATGGATGTTTGGGTCTGGCTTTTTCCACTGAATGTAATGTTTTCGAGGTTCGTCTGTGTAGTTGTGTGAATGCACATTTTATTTACTCATTCATCCATGGGTGCCCATTTGATTTGTTTCCACTTTTTGGGTATTTGGGAAAATGCTGCTATGAACACATGTCTGCCAGTTTTCATGGACTTATTGACCACTTGTGTATTTTCTTTTTTAAAGATTTTATTTATTTATTTGAGAGAGAGAGAGAACAAGTCATGGTGGGGAGCAGAGGGAGAGAGAAAGAGTGGGAGAAGCAGATTCCCTGCTGAGCAGGAAGCATGACTTGGGGCTCAATCCCAGGACCTGGGGATCATGACCTGACCTGCCAAAGGCAGACACTTAACCGACTGAGCCACCCAGACACCCCTACTTGTGTATTTTCTTTG
The DNA here is from genome assembly GCF_902655055.1 of Lutra lutra. Taxonomy (NCBI): domain Eukaryota; kingdom Metazoa; phylum Chordata; class Mammalia; order Carnivora; family Mustelidae; genus Lutra; species Lutra lutra. The sequence continues at coordinate 13,990,410 of NC_062287.1, read as the reverse complement.
GAGAAATATCTATTCAGATATTTTGCCATATTTCAATTAGACGGTGTTTTTATTATCCAGTGACAAAAATTCTGCTCTCATTCCAGATACAAGTCACTTAGCACATACGTGATTTGCCAATATTTTCTTATATTCTGTTGTTGTCTTTTCACTTGGATGGTGTCTTTTGAAGTATAAAACATTTCAACGTTGATGAAATCTGATTTACCTATTTTTTGTTGCTTTTGCTTTGGGGGTCATAGATGTGAACCCATTGCCCAGTCTGAGGTCCTAAAGATTTCCCTGTTTGAAAACATAAAGAGTTTTATGTTTTTAGCTCTTAAATTTAGATCTGTGATTCATTTTGAGTTAATTTTATATATGGTGTGAGGTAGAGCGTCCAACTTTATTTTTTGCATGTAGAGATCTGGTTGCCCTGCTACCATTTGTTGGCATAGTCGGTTAAGCATCTGATTCTTGATTTCAGCTCAGGTCATGATCTCAGGGTTAAGAGATCAAGTCCCGTATGGGCTCTGCTTCAGCATGGAGTCTGCTTGAAATTCCCTCTCTCCCTCTGCCCCACCCCTGCTCATGCTTACTTGTGCAGGCCCCTGGAGTACTACTGTCTTTTTTTTTTTTTTAAGATTTTATTTATTTATTTGACAGAGAGAGATCACAAGTAGACAGAGAGGCAGGCAGAGTGAGAGAGAGAGAGAGAGAGAGGGAAGCAGACTCCCTGCCGAGCAGAGAGCCCAATGCGGGACTCGATCCCAGGACCCTGAGATCATGACCTGAGCCGAAGGCAGCGGCTTAACCCACTGAGCCACCCAGGCGCCCCTGGAGTACTACTGTCTTAACAATATTAAGTTTTTTGGTCTAGGAGCATGGAATGTTATTTATTTAACATGGAATTTTATTTATTTAAGTCTTCTTTAATTTCTTTCAATATAATTTTTATAATTCAAATCTTTAATAATTTAAGCACTTTTTTGTTATGTTTTTTCCTAAGCGTTTTAATCTCCCTGATGTTACTTTTACCATATGGAATTATTTCTGAATTTCATTGTTGGATTGTTCATTGCTAGTGTGTAGAAATGCAGTTGATTTTGTGTGTTGATCTTGTATCCCATAATCTTGCTGGCTTTATGTATTCTAATAATTTTGAGTGGATTCTTTAGGATTTTCTATATGTAGGATCATGTCATCTGCTAATAGAAGTTGGTTTACTTCTTCCCTTCCAATCTGGGTGTCTTTTATCTTTTATTTCATTGTCTCATTTAATTTCTCTGGCTAGGACCTCCAGGACAATGTTGATTAAAGTGGTAAGAGCGGACATCCTTCTCTTGTTCCCGATCTTAGGGAAAAGCCACCACTCTTGACCATTAATGCTGTCAGTTTTAGGTTTTTTGTTGATGAACTTTATCAGATTGTGAAAGTTTCCTTCTATTCCTAGTTTGTTGAGTGTTTTATGCATGAAGGTGCTAAATTTTGTCAGATGCTTTTTCTGTGTCTATGGAGATGAGTGTGTGGTTTTTGTCCCTTGTTTTATTGATGTGGCATATTTATTAGTCGATTTTCCAATATTAACCATCCTTGCATTCCTGGGATAAATCTCACACGGTCCTAACAGAATCTTTTCTTCTGTGTTTCTGGATTTATTTGGCTGGCATGAAGTAACTCTTCTGATGTCAGGATTCCCTGGGGCAGCGAATCACTGCTGCTCCCTCTCCCCAGACCATCGTACCAAATCATCTGAAATTATCCTGCTTACTTCCCTTGGCTCCATCTTTGCCACATGAGCCCATGGACCATTAGCTGATGACAGTGGGAATGATAATCCCTTGAACCCACTGTCTTTAGGGTGTGGGCTCAGATGTCATCTTGGGTAGGAAGTCTTCCCCGTGGCTCCCCTCCACCCACCAACAGCGCCCTCCCCCTCTGAGCTCCCACTCTCTTCATTCTTCCCCTGTAACACGCAGCAGCACTTGCCTTTTCCCCTATGGTTCGCTAGTTAACTGTCTCCCCTGCTCGAGTGCTCGCTCTTCAAGGACTGGGTCATTATCCTACTGGCCTGACAAATTCTCAGTAAGTGTCTGTTAAATGATTTGTGTCTATCGGCCCAAGAAACTTTCTAGGAAGACAAGCGATTGGAAGCTCTTAGAGATGACTCAGTATCTTGGTACAGTATAAATGATTTTTAAACATATTTAAGGCAGCAAAATCCTTATACGAAATGGAATCTTAGAACCCTGATATTTAAAACCTGTAAAAGAGGCAGTTAGTTGCTCAATTTGGAGCAGGGGTAGAAGGCCTGAGGCTCTGCCCACTGGGCCTTGTCTCTGGCCTCCCTTTCTGGCTCTTCTGGCTCCTCTAAACCTTGTGACTTCACAGGACAGAGTTTGCAAATGAGGATGGAGTGGGAGGAGCCCTGGACTGTCTCTGTCTTAGTGACCTTGGGCATGCAGCCTCACCTCCCTAGGGCTGGTGTCTTTACCCTCAAGAAGAAGAGTCACACCCGATCAGAACTGGCACAGTGGGGCATGAATGGCAGCACTCCTGCCTCTTGTACACCCCAGCTGAGGTTGGAGCTTTCTCTCAGTATCCAGAATCTTCCATGAAGAGCCTCAGGGAGCCTTAGTAGATGTGATGGAGGAACCTGTGTACCACACCAGGATGAACAGGACCCTCAAGGAAGCCTGTCCCAGACCTCATATTCTGGGGCGCAGGTCACGTTGACAGAGTCTTACTCAGAAAAAGGCAATTCAGTTTGCAGCTATTGCTGGCTTCAGGATTTATGTTGGCTCTGGAATGCTTCCTAGGATCCTGAGTCAAGTGTTCAATGACCAGCCTTGCTCCCTGCTGACCATGAGGGTGTCCGTGGGGACCAGGCCACTCCATGATGGTGTGGGGCAAGAGGCATCCCAGTGCTGTGGGAAGACAGGCAGAGGGTCGCTAGCCCAAGACATGCTCTCACGGAGTCCCTCAGAATTGTAGAGAGGTCTAGAAACAAGAGACGGTGAATAACAATACTAGCAATGATCCTGACATTAGCCTAGTCCACAAAACCCTCTCCTACACATAATCCGTTTCTGACTTTGAGTTTCCCGACAGCCGTGCAAGGTGGGCAGAGCAAGGTTTTGCCCCTCCACTTTTGTTTCAGGAAGTCGAGTGACTTAGCCAAGGTCGCACAGTGGGTTAGGACTGAACTAGAAATTTCTTTTCTGGCTTCTTGGCTCTTAACCATTGCTCTCTTTACACTGCCTGTCCCTACTTCACCCAGACTCTGCACCTGGACTCAGGAGCTGATTATGCCCCAGCACTGGGAGACCTGACAGGCTTTAGAAGGTGACTGGCCAGCAAGGACCTTCACCCCCGGGCACGCAGCAATAGCTCAGGCCACAGGGGTGCAGTGAGGGCCGAGGATGACCCAGAAGTCAGCAACAATGACAGCAAACCAAAGGTGCCAGCAGTGGGGAGGCCAGCAAAGGAGGGGACCACCATTTTCGGAGACAGCTGAGCCCATAGCAAACCCTAATCTCTGGCCCCCATTTGTCTTAAGACCTCCAGGAAGCACCAGACCCCCAGTCCCTCATCTGAGCCGTGGATATGAGGGCTGCCTTCTGAAAGATGAGATTGCTGTGATTCTGACCCCACTTTGCCGGAAGCACCCTAACTTTTGTTGAATGCCTTTGTGTTGTCCAGAGATGACTTCCTTCCAAATTAGCGTCTTCACAGAGTCTAAGATAAAACACAAGCGGTGAAAGGGACCAGCCAGAACCTACGTGAGGGAAGGAGGCCAGGTGCCGCTGGTCAGATCAGGTGCTGCTTCTGACATGGGCTATGTCCAGACATGTATGAAAGGAACATTGATCCCTGCTGGTGTTCAACTGGCTGTGGTCCCTCACCTCACTTGGCTCTGATATTCTACAGTTAGAGGTTCATTCCTTTGACTTAAGAGTTTGTTTCAGGTTGAAAGGCAAATACACTAGAAGGAATGTGTTAAGTTCTGCAGTCACACTCAATCCATACTTTCTGAAGAAAGGGTTTTGCTTGGGGAAATGGAGAAGTACAGGTGCTTAGGGAGGTAAGGAGAGAAGAAAAGAGCGAGCTAGGATCATTGTCCTCTCTGGGCAGTGACCATCTGTTTTTCCAAGGCTTGTCTATTCTGTGGACCCTCCTAGTCCCATGGTGTTTCAAACGATTAACATGGTCTTGGTGGTTGTGGTGGGGAAGATCTAGAATTTTCATCATCCACCACAATAACTGTGAATCTAATTTAAATCCTAGCTCTTCTACTTACTAGCTCTGTGACCTTGGGTAAATTATTTAACCTTTCTGTGCCTTCATACTTAATTTATAATATTGCGGGTAAGCCTAGTACCTTCTTAAGAGTGTTTTGTTAGAATTAAGTGAGTCAGTGAATGTAAAAGGTATGAAACTCTCTGGCACACAGGGCATACTCAAAGAATGTCAACTATCATCACTGCTAGGAGCCAACATTTTTGAATGCTGTGTGCCTGATATCCAGCTAAATGCCACCTGGGTATAATACGCCACACTATTGCTTTGGCTGCTATCCCACAGTCTCCCATTCCTACAGGTTGCTTGTGCTGGTCCAGCTTCCTTACAAGGGCAGAAGTCCCCGTACTCGTGTCCCAATACCACCGTCATTCCCTAAAGCCATCTTCCTGCTGCTGGTGGGCATGTCACCAGCCCTACTGCTCATTTCCCTTACTGCGAGTCTCCCTGTGGGGCCGTTGGGGTCCTGTCCTATCATCAAACCTTCTGTAGTGCCATCCTAGCTCACTCAACAGATGGCATATACCTTCAGACTTTGCAGAGACATGGTGGGAATTCTTGGCCCCCTCCCTTCTGGAAGGCCCTTAAGTTCCCCTGATACATGGCTTTATCTTCACAGGGTCTGTAGGCATTGGGAAGGGGCAGCCTTTCTAGAACACAGAGAAAACATCCTGATGTACCTTTTGCTTGGGCTGGGAACGTCCCGGGGCCTTCTATTCACATAAACAAACATAAAAATATAACATGAAATAAAAGTAAATCACCAAGTGATTTTTTTTTTCCAATAGCCATAACAACAAACAAAAAATGGCACCAAGGTGAAGTCCCTCTTCTCCTTTCCCCCACACTGAAGAATCTGGCCTAATGCTTTAAATGCCACATCCTGAAGCATTCTAGTCACACAGAACCTCATGTAATCTTTGCACCACTGGCTATTATCACTCTTCTAAGGAAAAGGAAACTGAGGCCCAAAGAAGCCAAGCCGTCTACCCAGACATTTGGCCACAGCCTCGGTGCTTGGGACCCCCACATGGTCGTGCCCGTCACAGGGGGATGGGTTGTTGGCGGCCGACCCCTCTGCGGATGGCATATCCAGAGACGGTGGCGTGCCTGTCCTGAGGATGTCAGGCAGGGGTAGGTTCTCTCTTTCCCTTCATCATAGGCCCGGGGGGTGGAGGGGAGCAGGACAGGGATGGTGTGGGGCTGGTGGGACAGGACCAGCTGGGCAGCTGTAAATCACAGGTGGGACAGGTGATAGGGACAGCGAGTGACGCCTAGACTCAAGACAGCCTTGGGGCTCTGGTGCTCTCTTGCTGAGGCTGCAGCCTTCTCCCACCTCTCCCTTCCCTCCTGCTTAAAGCCTATCCATGGCCTGTTCCCTCTGCGGAGGCTCCCGGAACCTCCCAGACCTCCCCTCCTGGTCTGGAGTGGCTGCTGGGCTCCGGGAGGGTCTGGCCTCCATGGGCAGGCCTCTCCGCCACGAGGCAGTGGGAGGCCAGTGCTTTCTGGCTCCGCAGCCGTTGATCGCAACAGATGATATGTTTTCACTCTGGTGTGTTCAACAGTGCGGATCGGACAGGGAGCGGAAACAGGAAAGTTAAGTGGGAAATAAATCACCCAACTTGATTTAGTCATAAAAGTAAGGAGAGGGTGATTGCCGAGCCGCGATCAGAGCTGCAGTCAGTGCTCTGGGGGCCGGAGAGACTGGCCTGCCTGCCCTCTGCACCAGCTTTCCCAAGCCCCAGCCGAGGGAGCAGAGTCAGAGGCCGGGTCAGAGAGGGCTGGGGGCTGTGGCGGGGTGCACTCAGCTGCCGGGAGCCCCAGGGCACAGAGGCCTGCTCTGCCTGGGAAGCCTCGGGCCTCCGGAGGGGCAGACAAAGGGAACGCAGCCTGCAGCAGGCCCGGATCCAGCCTGCCTCCAGTCCAGGGAGACCGTGCCCAGCTCTGGCTGGAGAAGGCGCTCTGCCTGTTGAATTTCCGAGTGGGAGTCAGTTGGGGCTGGTGGGAGGGAAGCGCTAGTGCGCTCTGATTCCTCTTATTTTTAATGCTCCCCAGAAAACATCTCAGCCTTCCTTTTCTCTAGGCCCAGCGCGACTGGCTGGCCTTGGACGGTGTCCACAGAAGGAGCAGAGTCACAGGGGCTCTCTGCCCCCTACCCCAGGTTTCGCCCCTTGGCATGGTCTATCTGGAGACTCCCCTGCGTTCTAAGCCCTTCCCTCTGCAGGGGTGGGGCCAGATTCGGGGGTGACCGGCTCCTCCACTCTCCCCAGCAAGGCTCTCGTGTGCAGGTCTTGGAAAAGCACCGAGTGTCTGTCATGGTGCGCAGCAGAAAAGGGCAGTGGTTTTCAGAGGCCTGGGCATCGGGGAGACGGCAGCTTAGGTGACGCAGGAATATCTATTCCATTCACGAAGGGATATCTGCTCTGGCAAGTTATAAAATACCATTTCCACCGAGCTGTAGAATTACTTACAGGAGCCACAATGAAACCAGACAACCTTTCAATCAAGCTGCCTGTTGTTCCCGCTTCAAGGCCGGTGAAATAAATACTGAGCAAATAAAGTTAGTCGGCATCTGAGCATTTAATGAATAAAGAGTAGCAGGGAAGGCCCAGGGTGGGGAGCTGCCGCACATCCCGGTGGGCAGGCTGGAGGTGGCCCGTGTGACAGCTCTGGGCTGCGGGCTGCCCTCCTCCCCCCACCCTCCCCTTCCTCGGGATGGGGGGTGGGGGGGCTTCCTCCTCTTGCTTCCTGCTCTGGCCCAGACTCCCTCCCCAGACCCCCACCTGGCAGACCCAGGGGCCTGGGCACTGTGTCTCCAGCCCCCGAGGGATTCACATTCTCACCAGACCTTCCAGAAGGAGCTCTGGGGGCCAGCTCATAGTGACGGGTCAGGACGGCTAAAGCCAGATGAAGTCAGACAGAAGGCAAGAAAATGCGTTGAAGCCTCAGGAAGGGGCTTTTCAAGTTGTTTTTTGTGACAGGAACAGGGAGGCGCGGGCTTGCTGTCAGGCACAGATGGTGTAGTCCTCGTGGGAGTCAGGGGCAGGCGGCAGAGCCACACTCTGAGAGACCGGTGGTGGGACTGGGGAAAGGGAACATGGGAGGTACCGCTGAAGGGCCGAGCTGGTGGGTGCCAGGGGCAGGTGCCACGGGAGAGGGCGCTGAATCCCAGTGGGCATCCCGGAACCATGAGGAACCACTGATAGGGCTGTCAGTGGAGAGACGGTCAGGGGTTCAGCTTGCAAGGGTGAGGATGCTGGAATGGTTCCAACAGCCCACCCTGTGCTCAGTGCCAGCCCCCACGCCAGCTTCTAGAACAGATGTGGAACGGATGTCTGTAGATACAGGGAAGTGAGGGGTGATCGCCAAAAATCAGGGTGGCTTCCCGAAGACCTTTCATTCTTTTGTGAAGCGCTGGTAGGTCAAAGCATGTTCACAGGATGAGAGTTCCGGTGTGGTGTTAGTCATCACCGTTCAGGGCATCCTTGTGGACCAGCTGCAGATTTGTACCCTGGATGGTATTTAATGAGGAGTATTTCCAGCAGGTCAAAAACTGGGGGGATGAATGCCTGATGGATTGGGATCAATTGGAGGGAAAATTTCTGAGGACATGGGGATCCCTATTCTTTCAATGACTAATGTGGAGGACATACTGATAAGATTTGTGAATGACCTAAAGGCTACAAAGGGATAATAGATACCTTGTATGATAGTGGTAAGGAAAATAAAATCTGGGGCACCTGGGTGCTCAGTTGTTAAGCGTCTGCCTTCGGCTCAGGTTATGATCCCAGGATCCTGGGATCAAGCCTCACATCGGGCTCCCTGCTCAGCGGTGACCCTGCTTTCTCCCTCTCCCACTCTCCCTGCTTATGTTCCTTCTCTCGCTGTGTTTCTCTCTGTCAAGTAAATTTTAAAAAATCTTTAAAATAATTTAAAAAAAAATCTAACATGGTATAGTGGGTTATGTTCTAAACACATGTGTGTGTGTTAACATTTAACTTTTTCAGCATCCCGAGGAAGTAGGTAATATCATTCTGCCCATTTTACATATGAGGAACTGAGGATAAAAGGTTAAGGTAACCAGCTCTAGAACCAGGATTTAGTCCTGGCCCATCCAGCCCTAGAGCCTATGCTCTTAATCCTTTGCTGTGAGAAAAACTGAAATGATAGTGATTTCAGTGGACTAGAGTTATGGGCAGAACATAAGATGACATCTAATAGGATACAGGTGGGGTGCGTGGTGGGTGGCTCGGTAGGTTCAGCACCTGCCTTCGGCTCAGGTCATGATCCCAGGGTCCTGGGAGTCGAGCCCCACATCGGGCTCCCTGCTCAGCGGTGACCCTGCTTCTCCCTCTCCCACTCCCCCTGCTTGTGTTCCTTCTCTCGCTGTTTCTCTCTGTCGAGTAAATAAAAAATCTTTAATTAAAAAATAAATAAAGCTAACATGGTATAGCGGGTTCTGTTCAAAACACATTTAACTTTTTCAGCATCCCAAGGAGGTAGGTAATATTATTCTGCCCATTTTACATATACGGAAACTGAGGATAAATAGGTTAAGGTAACTAGCTCTAGAAGCAGGATTTAGCCCTGGCCCATCCAGCCCCAGAGCCTATGCTCTTAACTCCTTGGCTGTGAAAAAAATTAAAATGATAGTGATTTCAGTGGGCTAGAGTTACAGGCAGAACATAAGATGACATCTAATAGGAATACGGGGCGGGGTTGCACGTGGGTGGCTCAGGCTATTATGCGTCTGCCTTCAGCTCAGGTCATGATCCCAGTGTCCTGGGATCAAGTCCCCACATGGGGCTCCCTGCTCAGAGGGGGAGCCTGCTTCTCCCTCTGGCTGCTGCTCCCTGCTCATTCTCTCTCTCTATCAAATGAATAAATAAAATCTTAAAAAAAAAAAAAGAATACAAGGGAACTACTGTTTCTAGAATCAAAAGAACATTGAGACAGGCTGGGGTGCAGGGACTTGTCAGCAGCGTACCCGAAAAACTCTTAGGGGCTTGGTTGGCTACATGTTGGCCTGCATCAGTAGGGGGCAAGGCTCCTCAGATTGCTCCGGGCTAGTAACAGGCCAATAGATTGGTAGCCGGGGACTGCAGGCTCCACGTTTCAAAAGGACGCTGACCAGATGAAGCAGGTCCCTGCTGAAGGACGGGGTCAGGAGTGTGGACTCAGGAACCTCTGACTGTAATAATAAATAACTAACTGCCTAATATGTCAACCATTGAGGGATGGTTGAAATACTGGAGAACAGGGTGTGGGGGTGGGGCGGTGGTTGTTCCCCTCAGCACCTGCAGGGCTGGTATGTCCACAGGGGCTGGGCTCGCTCTGCGTCAAAGGGAGGACCCAGGACCCACACGGGCAGACATCACAGGGAGGCACATTTGGCTTGGTGCAAAGACTCAGGTTCTAGGTCTTCGGCTCTCTTGTCATTGGACCGGTGCCTGGAGCATTAGTGGGGGAAATAGTGCGTAACTTGCTCAGCACAGGGCTAGACACATTACAATTGCTGCTATGGGGATTCTCTGTAGCAGGTCAACCCAGAACCTCCCACGTGTGGTTTCACCCGGGGCTCAATGTCCTCATCTGTAAAATGGGGATTATAAGGCCTGTCTTGGACAACGGTTGAGCCTTGCCTAATTGAGGGGGTTAATCTAATACGTAATATATACTGTAGGTGCCAGTAAATGTTTCCTCAGAGGGTGGGGCTGTGCCCTGTCCCTGATGCGGGGTTTAGCTCATCCTCAGGAGTCGCTGGATCATAGTGACCATGACCGCTGTCCGGGATTTCTTGAGTGTGTACCATGTTGCAGGCCCTCAGAGATTTGAAGGCATTTTTTTTTAAAGATTTTATTTATTTATTGGACAGGCAGAGATCATAAGTAGGCAGAGAGGCAGGCAGAGAGAGAGAGGAGGAAGCAGGCTCGCCGCTGAGCAGAGAGTCCGATTCGGGGCTCGATCCCAGGACCTGAGATCATGACCTGAGCCGAAGGCAGAGGCTTTAACCCACTGAGCCACCCAGGTGCCCCTAAAGGCATTTTTGCCTTTAATCCTCTCAGCACCCCCTGGAGGTAAGTGAGGGACCTGGAATTAGGATAGTGGGAGAGCCCCGTTGAAGCAAAGTGTGGCCTGATTTCCAGTCCCTGCTGGAATGTCACTCTGCGACCTCTCTCCCTGACTCGGGACTGTTTGGGAAGTGAGGAGGAGACAGAGTGGGGTTCGAAGGCATAGGGGATCTGGCCCAGTATTTTCCTCTTCATTCAGAGTTGCGGTGCAGCCCGGGCTCCCTCAGTCTCCCCCACCCCCTCCCAGCAGCAGCTTCCCTCTTTCAGCCTGTCTGACTCCATCTCAGCACTTTGTCCTGCTAATTCCCAGGCTGGAGGGCGTGTGCACTCTTTATGCCGTTCAGCCCTAATTAGAAGTTCCTGACAGCTTGTTTGGGGCCCTGTCAGGCTCTCTGACTCGCCTTGCACCAATAAGTAAAAAGGAAAATTGCTGTCTGCTCTGTACCTGGCTGCCTGGGTGTCGTTATGAGCGGCGTGTGCGGGAGGTGGGTGCTCTCTGGCTGCTCCTATTCTGGGCCTACCCATGCTGACTCGGCACTGGTGGGGACCCGTGGGGGCTTGGTCCCTCCAGGGACCTACCAAGGGAGCCTACCAAGGGTTCCAGCACCCCGGGGTTGGCAGGGGCTCATGGACAGGGGCTGGGTGGAGGTTGGGGGTGGGAGGTGGGGACTCCACTGGGACTTTCCTATCCAGATTTCAAGTCTTTTCTGCCTTGGAAACCCCACGTATGCTCAGGGCCAGAAGGCCACAGGTACGGTGGGCTCTTTTTCTGGCAATCTGCTGCAGGGACGGGAGGGCATGGTGGGAGTGAAGTTGGATCTGGCATTTTCCCAGTGACAAGGGAGTGATCGAGCAGAGGCCTAAACCCTGGGCCTTCTGCCTGTGGGAGGCTCTAAAGACTGTCTTAAGAATTAAGCAGTTAAGGGGCGCCTGGGTGGCTCAGTGGTTAAAGCCTCTGTCTTCGGCTCAGGTCATGATCCCAGGGTCCTGGGATCGAGTCCCGCATCAGGCTCTCTGTCAGCAGGGAGCCTGCTTCCTCCTCTCTCTCTGCCTGCCTCTCTGCCTACTTGTGATCTCTGCCTGTCCAATAAATAAATAAAATCTTTAAAAAAAAATTAAGCAGCTAAGACACCAGAATGGTGAATGAGACCACCTGGGTTCGAATCTCTCCTCTGACAATAAACCACATAGCCTTGGGCAAGTCATTTCAGCCTCTGGACTTGGTTTCATCACCTGTAAAGTGGGCCCTAATAGCAGAGTGGTAAGGATAAAGCCTTCAGAATGGTACCTGATTTCTAGTAAGTACTCCGCACATGTCCACTAGTATTATCATCTTTGTTCCTGAGCCAAAATCAAGAGGCAGATGCTTAACCGGCTGAGCCAGCCAGGCGCCCCAATTCCAAGATTCTTAACTGGGACAATACAGTTAAGTGGTATGAAGTCCAGCTATAGGGCATATCAACATTATGGACGTGGGCAATTATTTCTAAAAATGAGAGTCCCAACAGTGTCCGTCTCCTAGGGTTATCGTGAAGATCAAATAAGATTATTTGTGCAAAACACATAGCACCCTGCCTCGTAGAGGGGTCAGCAAACTATAGCCAGGGGCCAAATCATGCGCACCACCTGGTTTGGTAAAGAAACTTGTTTGAACACATGCACCTTTTTTAAATTGTCCATGCTGCTTTGGGATTACAACGGCAGAGTCGAGTCTAGCCTACAAAACTGAAACTATTTATTATCTGGCCGTTTACAGAAAAAGTTTGCTGGGGTGCCTGGGTGGCTCAGTCATTAACCGTCTGCCTTCGGCTCAGGTTGTGATCCCTGAGGGTCCTGGGATAGAGCCCCTCATCGGGCTCCCTGCTCAGCGGGAAGCCTGCTTCTCCCTCTCCCGCCGCTCTCCCTGCTGTGTTCCCTCTCTTGCTGTCTCTCTCTGTCAATAAAAAAATTAAAAAGAAAAAAAAGAAAAAAGTTTGCTGCCCGCTGGCCTAGAACATAGAAAATGCTCATTAAATGCTAGCTGTCATTATTAACAAATAATTGTAATTATATCCCCACACTGCTTCCTGAAAGAGTTTTGACCCCAAGCTGGCAGGACCAGGTAGCTTCTAAGACTTTTCTAACCAGTGAGGGATTTTTTAAAGGTCTGCTATGAGGGAGGGGAATGCTTTGAATGTTTATCTGGTTTGCATGTATTTTCACGAAGGAAACTGGGAGCAGTATTTAATAGGCTGCCCACCCTCACGCTGAGCCCCTGTTTTCTGCCTTAAGGGGTATCAGTAATGTGGGAGCCATTCCAGTGGATCAAACCCATTAATGAATTCGATCACTGAGGGGGCTTTCTTCCCTCTCTCTTCCCCTCCAAGAAGCCCCTGCTGGATTGCCCGTGTCCGATGTGAACTGTTATTGGATAGAGGGCGTGTAGTGGGAATGGCGTCTGTGGGTCCCTCCACACGTTTTATGTCCTCCCAAGATGGGGCCCTCGTGAAGGGTCTGGGAACCTTTATGGGGTCCTGGGGGGCCCCGAGAGCTCCTGGCCACTGACAGCTACCGCCCCCAGACAGCCCCGGCGATCTGTAGTCCTTGTGGCTCAGGCAAGAGGCCCAGGCCAGCACCTGCCGTGCCCACTGACCTTGCATGCAGGCGGGCTGTTATCATGCCATTTTTATGCTGTGTTCCGGACGCCGCTCGGCCTGCGAGGGACGTGCAGCAGTTAAAATATTAATGTCTGGCATGTGGCAAACATTTAAAATATGCTGAGACATGGGAGCCGTTGAGTCGGGCCTTGTTGACACGTCGCCTCACCCTGGGTATTGTTTGCTGTGCAAATGCCAAGGATTCCTCCCAGAGGGGGAACTGGCTCTTCTGTCCCTGTGCCTTATTTCCTCCTGTGACAGGTAGGTGAAGCGGGGGTGGGAGTGGCGGTGTGTGTTCCCTGTCCTCCTAGGGGTGACTTGCTGGGCGGTCCTTTGAGAACAAGACAAATGTTTTCAAGGCATCATTGGTAACAGCCACCCGGCCTCCCCTGAGTTCAGCCCCGGGCCAGGCACTACACGCTGTGGTGTGAGCCACCGTCACCTAACCCTCAAACAACACGGTTTGAACCGCAGAGGTCCACTGTATGCAGATTTAAAAAAACAAATAAATACAGCCTAGTGCTGTAAATGGAATTTCTCTTTTGTATCATTTTCTTAGTATTTTCTTTCTGGTGGGAGGGATGGGGGTGGCTGGGTGATGGACATTGGGGAGGGCATATGCTATGGTGAGTGCTGTGAATGGTGTAAGACTGAGGAATCACAGACCTGTACCCCTGGGGCAAATAATACATTGTATGTTAATTAAAAAAAATGAAAAATATATTTTCTTTCCTCCAGCTCAAGTTATTGTAAGAATACAGTGTAGAATGCAGACAATATACAAAATATGTGGTCCTCTCCTGTTTATGGTATGGTAAGGCTCCTGGTCAACAGTAAGTTTGGGGGAGGGGGAGTCAACGTTCTATGTGGCTTTTTGATTGCACAAGGTTTTGGCACCCCTAACCTCCCCGCCTTGGCGTTGTTCAGGGGTCAACTGTAGTTCACAAGGGGGTTGATGCTGTGTTCCGTGGTCCAGCGTAGAACAGGGAAGGCTAATCCCCAGGATAGGCCCTAACCCCCCTCCCACGCCCACAGCAGCCATTGCTGGTGGATCAGGATAGTCTTTGCTGAGCTCCCAAGCAGCCTCATGCTCCTTATCAACACAGGAAGCCACCTCTAGTCACTTGAACCAGGCTGAGATGATACCCATTTGTTGTCCTTCATGGAGGAAATGAGTGATGTCAGAGAAGTTCTAATGGATGCAGAGGGGCCTCTGAGGGGATGGAACCCTTCCAGTTGGGGACAGATTAAGGAGGCTTCCTGGAGGAGGTGACCTTTGAGGGGTGGGTGGGATGGAACATGTGGATGGGGAAATTAATGGTGCAGGTGGAAGACATAGTATGGGCAAAGGCCTGGAGGCACGAGCAATGTCCTTGGCTTTTCTCACTCTACCAGGTGGCAGGAGCCAGCCTGATCAACCGTCCCAGTGATGGAGGCTCAAAGCTGCCTCTCGTCTCTGGCTTCCCTGGGCATGGGGGTGTTCCTTAGCTGATAAAAACCTCCCGAGATCCTTTCTTCCTTCTAGAAGAGTCTCCATCCCAAACTAAGCAGAAAACAAGGGCCACAAGCCCAGTCTCAGACACGCCAGTCACCTAGCTGAGATTGGGCAGGCTTTTTCTGTAAAGGACCAGAGAGGAAATTTTTTTTTTTTTTTTTTTTGGTGGGCTGTAAGTTTTCTTGCTACCACACCTCTCTGCCGGGTAGAGCAAAAGACTGCAGACCATATGTGAACTAACAGGTGTGTTTGTGTTCTAAAATACCTTTATCTGTAGACACTAGAATCTGAATTTCATGGGATATTTATGTGTCATGAAATCTTCTTCTGATTTTTTTTCCTCCAAATATATTAACCAGTACAAGCCATTCTTGGCTCTCAGGTTGCATAAAACAGACAGCGGGCCAGACTTGGACTTTTGATCTAGTTGGATCATGTCTCACACTTGGTTGGCACTATTTTTTTTTTTTCCCAAGTTTTATTTATTTCTGAGAGAGAGAGAAACTGCATGAGCACAAGCAGGGGGAGAGTCGGGGTGGGGGGGAGTGGGCAGAGGGAGAAGCAGGTTCCCCGCAGAGCGTGGAACCCGATGCAGAACTCGATTCCAGGACCCCAGGATCATGACCTGAGCCGAAGGCAGACGCTTAACCAGACTGAGCCCCCCACGTGCCCTTAGTTGGCACTTCTGACTTCCCGCTCTCCACTCTCGCTCAGTGCACTCACCTGTTCCCATAGGGTAGGCTCGCGCCAGAGCTCATGGCTCTAATGGGACCTCGGTCTGTTTCAGAACAGCAAGGTGGGGGTAGAGTTGGTCAGGTTAAGCTCTTAAAAGCCAGAAGGCAAAGCTCCTGTGTCAGGACAGCTCTCCAAGCTGCATCGGCTCTTCCTGAGACCTCAGAGGTCAGGGAGGGGCACAGATGAGGAGATGGAGCCTGCGGAGAGGTGGCGATTGGCTCGCATTGCTCACTTGGTGAACAGCCCAGCTGGGACCAGGACCCCTGGTGTCTGGGCCTGGAGTCTTCCCACCCCACCTGAGATCAGAGCATCTCTAGGTTAAATATCTTCTTACCCCCCACTCCAGACTGTGAGGGAGCGACCCTGGCCTCCGCTGCCATTATCGGTCATGCCCACTTGCTGCTGCGTCTTCCTGAGAAGAGAAGGACACAGCCAATAGGCACAGGCACTGGGTAGTAAAGAGAGAAGTAAACCATGATAAATTGTGGCTAATGCTGCTGGGTGACTGAGATAAAGCCTAGATTGTTTGGGCAGCATAAATCAACACCCTGAGCTGGATGGGAAATAAAGCAATAATTTAAATCTATTTTCAGGGTCTTGTGGGCCGAGTGACCGACCAGGAATTGATATCCAGGGATGGAGTAATGGATGGGGGGCGGTAATATATGGTTTAAACCACACTGAGTGGATATCTTTGGACTCCCCCGGGCTTGTCGCAAGCCCCGTGGGTGGGCCTCCAGGCAGAACCATAACTCCTGCTCTATACAGAGATCCCAGTAATCCACCTGCCTGCCCGTCGGCCCAGCCGGTCCTCCCGCTAGCCAACTCTGCCCCTACCCCTAAGTACCCCGGCCACTGCAGCGTCCCGTTTCATGGAGGGACTGTTCTTTTGGGCCCTTGGTGGGCACAGAGGAGTCAAAGATGCACGAGATGAAATTAGTGTCACTCGATGGTAAGTTCCATGAGACCGAGAACTATGGCTCTCTCGTTCGCCACCACATTACCCGTGCTGAGGACACTGCCAGGCCTGGAGCAGGTGCTCTGTCTGCTTTCCGGTGAATAGGGAAATGACCAAGCCAAAACACAAGCCACAAAGAAGCATAATTGCTACACTGACAATGGACCATGCCTGGGCATGTGGGCAGCGGAGAGGAGGCGAGGGTGCCCTTGTTTCTAGGACATCTCGGGATGACTGAGGGGAACTGAAGAAGAGGGAAAACCTCAGTTGGGTCTTGGGGTAGGAATGGAGTTGGTTCAAGGGAACAAGGAGGGGGAGGAGGGCGTTTCAGGGGGCAGGAGCAGCTCGAGCAAAGACCGGAAAAGGTAGGATGGTTGCTTCAGAAACCAAAGAGCGTTGGGAACTGAAGAAACCATAACGCCAAGCCAGAGGATTGTGATTTCCAGTTTTAATTCATATTTTCCCATATTGCTTTCTTTTCCTCCTGGCGTGGCTTCTTTTGGTTTTGTGATACACTACATGGGTGGAAAGATGGGCACTAGTGCATGCAAAGGAAGGACGGACAGAGGACACCTGCACCGGTCAGCAGCCCAGGGGGCTCATTCCAGCTTCCTTGGGTGAATCCCTTCAAACTTTTCTTGTCCTCCCGCTCCTCCTGTGGGAAATGGCAAGGTGGGGGAAAGATGCCGTTAGATGACCTTCTGGGCTCTTGCCGATGCTTTAAGTCATTTCTGGACATATACTCCCTGTGGAGGCTAAGGGGCTCTTTCAGCTCTCACCCAAGTGCTAGGCACTCAGTAGATTTTAGTTACTTAGGGATGGGTTATGTCAGGACCAAGTTCCCTATCCTTCACAAAAGGGGAATAAAGGCAGCTCTCCAAGAAATCCTGGAGCTGTAGATGGTTCTTGTCTTTATTCAAACTGTATTAACAATAAGACCCAAAGAAACACAGGTAACAGAGCACGGGACCGCAGGCCCGGTGATGGTCTGAGTTACCTCCCATGAACCACACACACACCCCAGGGGAGAGGATCTTCAAATATTTCCCTTTCACGGGTGCAGAGGTGAGACCCAAGAAAGACGGACTGACTTGCCCAGTGGCATGTAGTTAGTGAGTGGCAAAGCTGGGATTTGGCCCAGTCAGGCCCCAGCTGCTAACCGTGATGGTGTGACCACTGGGCTAACCTGCACTGTGTTGCTCTGTGAACGTGGGGCGACAGGAGGGATGGTGGTTCCAGGGTGACTCTTCCCTCAGCAGCGGAGTCGGGGCCCCAGGGCAATTCCACCTCTGCACCTACCACGGTCTACAGGGCCACACAGCCACAGGCCGTTGATCCTACAGGATGTCAAGATGGATGGGCTCTGTAGAATCTGTCAGGACCGACAAGGGGACACATCTGAGTGGTGACGGAGGTCGTAAATTTTTCTGTTCATTATGTTTGGTTTTGTTTGGTGTAATTAATGGATCTATTAAGCTTAATCAAGCTCTGACCTCTTTTATAACCATTATAAATCAGCTCCAATAGCTCTGGGAGGGGGGTTGGTGTCCTACAGCAGGCCTCCTTGGAGATGAGGGGTTGCTTCCATGAAGTGAAGTCTCAGAAATGGGGAACGGAGGGAGGACACCCAGTGGGTCCCACAAGACGATCAGGATGAGATTGAAAGTTATCAACAAGGGCTTGGGAAGGAAGGAGCCATGGGGAAACTGAGGCAGGGAGCCTTGTCATGTGAGCCCCACTCCAGTGACATGGAATCGCTCATGTTTCCGTGAGTCCTGCGTGGTTGGGGTGGGGGTTTGCTGCAGAAAGGGGGTTGGGAGGGAGGAAATGAGAGAATCCCACATACCTTATACTTCTTTGCCGAAAATTGGCTTTCCTTGAGGAACAACACACCACTCAACCCCAAGAAAGAAGGCTGGTATGGAGGAGGGGTAGGGGTGGTTGGGTGGGGGGAGAAAACAGGAGGCCCTAGGGGAGGGATTGGAGGTGCCAAACTACCAGCCCAGAGCATGGAGCCAGGCTGAGAACTGTCATGTCTTTTGCATCTCTGCTTTCTCTGGTTTGGTGAGCAGAGTGATTGAGTGTGATTGAGCAGGAACGCAGACGCTCGTTCTCAGCTATTAGGATGAATGGATCCCTGGGATGCCAGCAAGGATGCTGTCGCCTGTGTGTGCTTTAATACTAATAAAAAAAAAAAAAGGAAACTAACAAAATACCATTCTCCATCATTAAAATGCAGAAGCAGATAAAGAGCAGCTCCTGTGTAATTACCAAAAATTTTTATTTCCATAAGAAGCCAGCGCTTCATAAATGTTCCAACCTGAGCCTTTCTCTCCAGGGAAACTGGATTTCTATGAATATAGAAATTCTGTAATTGCCCCTGAAACCGTGCTTTTCTGTGTTAATGAGGAGCAGGAGCTTGCTTTTGCTTAGAGCCCTAAACAGAACAGTTTCTTTCCCCATCACAGGGCCAGCGAGGAGCACCCTGCCTGCCCCCCACCCCCGGTCCCCCCTCCCCACACATTAGACCCATTAGGGCTTCAGGGTTTGGGTTTCAGGGGAGTGGTGTCTTCTCGGGGAAGAAGGGAGTGGAAGAGGGTCCGCCGGTCAGGACACTGGTTCTGCATCTCCCCAGCTGCATTCGTATTCCTCCTTACCACACGCATGCATTTTTCATTTCGGGGCAACGTGCTTTAAAAAAAAAAAAATACATGCACTATTAGATTAAAAAATGTACAGCATTATATAGCTTATAATGCCATGGTAGATTTTAAACCTCTAAAAGCATATGCATTAAAGCAATTTTCTAAACTAATATAGCAAGAGGTCCACAAAAGCACCATAGCATTTGATAATAGTTGCCATCTTCAGTTGAGGATAATGATGTTAACAAATGTAATGGGAGTAATGAGTGGAGATTCAAAAAGCTGCTTTTGTTTAATTTTTTTGTAATGCAAATTCAGTTTGGGAATGAAAGAGGGGGGAATGAGGGGAAAAAAAAAGCCCTCTTATTTGAAATGAATCTTAATCCTGGCTGATGATAGGCCAGTTATAAGCAGAAGTGGCTTCATTGTGGAATTAAATAATCCAGAGATGCAATTATTAAGGTGATGGGACGAAATTGAAAAAAAAAAAAAAAAGAGAGAGAGAGAAGAAAGAAAAAAAAAAGAAAGAGAAAAGAAGAGAAGCTGCAGAATCAGATCTTCTTTCTTGAGGCTGGAATTGCAGATGTTTGAGTAATGAAGTCAGAGTCTGCCAGGGATGTCATCCCTGGGGTTGTTCGTGCCAGGGTTTGGACACCTCTGCCCACTGGGCAGGGGGGGGTGGGGTGGGGTGGAGGAAAAGGATGGTGAGGGAAAGAAATGTCTCGATCCTCATCCAGGCCAGGTTACCCTATGGACCCTGAGTTATTTTATTGAGCCCCAGATCTGGTTCCACTCAGGGACTTCCCCAAGCTGTCCCACCCCTCAGTTTTCTTCTTCTGCAAAATGGGAA
This sequence comes from Lutra lutra, assembly GCF_902655055.1. Classification (NCBI taxonomy): domain Eukaryota; kingdom Metazoa; phylum Chordata; class Mammalia; order Carnivora; family Mustelidae; genus Lutra; species Lutra lutra. Next base: position 13,970,742 of record NC_062287.1, on the reverse strand, counting down.
CAGCAGTGCTTTCTCACAGTTAGTGCATTTTTGAGGGCGGTAGGGTTTGCATCTTAACTCCTCAAAAGAAAAGAGGGTGGTGCAAAGCAGAGTAGCCGTCTTCTCCCAGCCTCATTTTTCTTGGCCCTTACTGGGCTCAGCCTGTCCCACGAAGCAGAAATCATAGCCACGACTTTGAAGCACGAAGGGAAAAGGCCGTTCAAGCACGCCATCCTTGTAAGGCTCTGCTGGGTCACTCAGGAGTGCACTCAATTTTCTTGGTTTTCTCTGGAGAAGGCAGGAGCAGCAAAGCTTGAACCACTGGGTTGGCTTCTCCAGCAGTGGGCCAGTGTTGGGGTGGGGGGGGCAGGGTGTAGATGGAGAACAGCCCTTGCTGAGCGCAGCTGTGCGACCCTGAAGGGACCCGACTCCAGCTGTATTGATTACAGGTACCATGTGGCTTCGGGCTCCATATGGTCCTCCTTTGGAGTCCTTCCCATTTCCCCGATTGGAGGGTCAGTGTGCAGAAGGCACTGTAGTTCCCCTGACACCCAAAGGGCCATCCAGAAGCTGTGGTCAGCAGACAGTGCCCACCACTGACACCACTGACTCTGTGCTTTTCTAGGTGCTTTACAGAGGATTTTTCATTTAATACTAACAGCAACCTGCCAGGTAGACACTGTGGTCATCTCCATTTCACAGACAGGGAAACTGAGTCACAGATGGGTTAAGTCACACAGCCATGCAGAGCTGGGGTCGAATCAGGAGTCTGTTTCCCCAATTCTAGTCCTGAAGCGGCGTGCTGGATACATGTGTGGGATGCTAAAATTGGGGAGGCGGCTCTTTGCCCAGAATGTATGTCAGATCCCACTGTCCACAGGCAGGAAGCCATGACTGGAGGATAGCCCAGCCCAAGGAAGCCTGCCTGCTGGCTAAAGATAGGTTTTGGGGGGGAAATTAGTCTTAGGAAGAGTATCATAAAATGATCAGGTTTTGAGAGGTGCAGAGAAGTGGGGAATATGACTTACAATCACTCGCTTCCCCAGTTTACAGCTTTAATTAATCTGAAATTGCAACATAGATTTTTATGATTAGCAGAGACAACTCAGTGAGCACAGAAGGAACCTTTAACCGTGATCCCAAGATGAATCTGGGACATGAAATATCCATGCAATAAACAAGGCCGTGTTAGAGGAAGCAAAGTAAAATACAAATCCCCAGCCATCAGAATAATCATCTGTCCGCAGGACAAGGCCTTCTAGGACCTGTTCCTTGCAGAGGGGAAAGCCATTCTGGCACCAAGGGCAGGACTGAGCTGAGGCTGGGAGGAGTCCCGTGATTCATTCTTTGCAGGTGTAACTGAGGAGCCCAGCCTGGGGCAGGGATGCTGAGCTGGGTCTCTGCTCCTTGCTCCTTTGGTCTGGGTCTGTCCCATTGTCAGTGTCACCTTTAGGGATTAGAGCCTCCTCCCTGGGATCTCATCTTTCTCACAACCGCGGCGAAGGCTGATGGATCAGGACATTTACCTGGTGCCCAGCAGATGCTGACCAACTGCCTTCTGTCTTGTGAAACCTGACCCCGAGGCCAGTGAACCCAGGAGGAAGCTGGGGAGGGGAAGGGGAACTGAAAGCTGTGGTCCTGTACCCATCTGCCTCCCCACGCAATTGATTGGAATAGCCACTTACAAACCCCCGGTGGCTCCTTTTATGGACTGAATATTTGTTTACCCTCCCCCTGCCCTGACACCAAATTCCTATGTTGAAGTCCTAACCTCCCATGAGACTGTATTTGAAGATAGCACCACACCCATAGGATTGGTGTCCTTATATGAAGAGGCACCAGGAAGTATGCTCTCCCTTTCTACGGCGTGAGCCCACAGCAAGGAGGCAGCAAACGTCTTCAACCCAAGGAGAGCATCTTCACCAGAGACTGAGCCGGCTGGTGCCTTGATCTTGGATTTCCAGTCTCCAGAACTGTGAGAGAAGAAACTTCTGAGACTTAAGTCACTGAGCCTGTGGTGTTTTGTTACCTCAGCCCAAGCTGACTGAGACGGCTGCCATCTTGTTTCACAAGGCTAATGGCTGACTGGTCCACTGCTTGACACCAGCCAGTATCTGAAGTCCTGTAGCAATGTACCAACTTTGACATAACTCCGGTACCTCATTTCAGCTTATTCCAAAATGAAAAGTCCACAAGGTGGAATCAGTATCCCCCATCTTACAGATGAGGAAATAGCGCCTCAGAGAGCTTACATTCTTGCCTTAGTCAAAAATCAAATGGGTATAATTGAAGTTTTTCCAACTCAGACAGGCTGTGATTCTCAGATTGGACTCTGCCTTGGATGAAATCAGGATGGTTTATGGGGTGGCGTTTAATGGGAGGGAGCCTGCACCTCAACCCACCACCGACCTCCAGCAGGGGCCAGGTTGTCTTGGGCCTTGAAGGGACGGGATAAGTTTCACTTGTGTGCACAGCTCTGACCTCTATTTCCTGCCCATGTCTCCAGAGCACCTGAGAACTCTCACTCACAAGACAGCATGTGTCCCTTCTGGAATGCCTGAGGTGCAAAGGAATATGTATCAGTTCCTCAGAAGCAAAATACTAGCCACCGACCCTTCCTGAGGGCTCACGATGTGCCACTCACTGTCTACTAGTTCACATGACTCGCACAGTGGTCCTTGGAGTTAGCTGTTTCCTGTCATCCCCATGTTGTGGAAAAGGAAAGACTTTGAGAGGTTAAGAAACTTGCGCAAAGTTAAACAGAATTTAATTGGTTTGGAAGAGCAGGAGGGCCGTTGAGTAACTAAGGTAGTTGCAGATTTGATATCAAGCCCACTTCGTAGCAGGACTGTCCAGAGAGTTTGGACAGATAGTGAGTCTCTCGTCACTACAGATGGTCCAGCAGAAGGCAGACACTCCCCCGAAGAGGATGGGGAGAATGTGACAGAGCTGTAGCTTTGGGTACTAGGGTTACACTAAGCAGGTCTGAAGCCCCTTCCCACCAAGTCTCCTTGACTGCCCATAATTAGTCCGGGAAAACTGAGTCACACTGTCCTGCTGGTGGGAATGGGATATGTAGGACACAGACTGGGAGTAGACATCGGAGACATTGTTTGTCCTTTGCAATGGACAGTTCTCAAATTCACCATTGTCTCAATCCAGTCTGTCTTCACCTCTTGGTGAGTCTACACTGGGGGTCCAGTCTCTGCTTCAGCCCCTCAGGAATGGAGAGGGGTACTCTCACCCCTGTCCCCCAAGACTGGAAAGATAGCCTTATGATAACACTCTAGAATCATCTGATCTACCCGCCTCCGGGCAGCTCCGATGTCTACCTCCACCAGCATTTTGGCAAGCCTGCGAGTGGGCTCAGCTTGCTGGCTCAGGAAGACATTTGGAAGACTGGTTTGGGAGGCACTCCCTTTGTGGGGAGGGTGAAGATGCAGAGGAGAGAAAGAACCCAGAGAACCTCCAAGACCATTCGCTCTCTCCTCTTTTCCTTTCCTCTGGCAGCCAGGACATGGATGCCACCAGATTTCTAGCTTTCAAAAGGTAGTATTTATTTAATCGCCTGATATTTCAGCTGACTCTCTGGGCAGGGAAGTGGCTGTCCCTAACTAATATGACCCATCACAGATGTCCACCTGCCCAGGACCACTCACCTGCTGGGCTGAACGTCGGTCACGTCAGGGACTTGGAGCCCCGGCCTCCCACAACAGACTTTGTAGGTAATGTGAAACCCCCTCAGTCATAGAGACACCTGACTCAGAGCTGGGACACAGGCCTCAGGATACTGCTTTAGCAGGCTGTCAATCTATCGCCTTATTCTGCAGGGGAAGAGAAACAGGTCTAAAGCTAGGCTTCAACCTGTGGCTCACGAACTTAAGATGCTGTGCGATGTGATTCCTCTAGGTCAGTAGTTCCATGAAGACTCTGAGAATCTGTGCTTGAACATAAGGGGTTCCAGGTGGCATTTATAATTGAGCAAATTTAGGAGAACCAAATTTAGGGACTTGCTCAAGATATTAGTGGCAGACGTGGGGCCAGACCATAGGCCTCCCGCTCACGCTACATGTGTGTGCGCAGAGGAGGGTTTTGCTTGGACCCATGAGCGTTTGCCCAGATGCGTCTGCCTCCCTCCTGGCTTGTAGTTTACCAGCAGTCAGTCTGGCTCAGGACACGTGTGCTGAAGGGATTCACCATACGGAGGGCCTTCCATTCACACCGCTGCCTTCTAGCCCTTAATCCTGCTGGATTATCTAAACTAAACACTGAGTTCTGATTTGCTGTCCTCCCTGGGAGCAGGCCAGCATGGAGTCACGGGGAAATTAGAGGTTATCCAAACTCTCATCTCTACCTGCCTATAGGCTTCGGGTTTTCCCACTGTAACCTGGAGAGGCTAAACCCACCCACCCACCCACCCACCCACCAACCAACCATCCGCAAACCTAGGCAAGACCTTCCCAGGAGCAGAGGACGGCTTGTGCAAGTTGGAGAAGGGGAGCCCGGGGGAGAGGACAACCATAAGCTCGTGTCTACCACCTGTATATGGGAATCAGGGCCATTTGCCATGATCTATTTTCACATGTGACTTGATCACAGAGGCCAAGGTTTTGGTGCACATATCTAGCACTTGGGTTCATTGAGGGCCCTGATTCCCATTGGTCTCCCCAAATAAAGCTCACTGGGGTGAGGGACGCTTACCTTTTCAACTGTATCAGAGAGGACCGGGTTAGACCAAGGAGCTGGGCATCCCCACTGTAGGCGCTCTGCCTGCCCGAGTTTACCGTGAACAGCGGTCAGGAATGAGCCCCCCTTAGAATTCTTTTGTGCCAGGCAGGGGAGTAGGCACATCGCAGTACAAGATACGTACCTTGTGTATCCCCACTGGACAACCTCAGGGAGGTTCAGCCCTGGCTTAAGGTGACACTTCCCATCTCCACCTGCTTCCCATCTCCCCCACCATTGAACATGCAGGAATTTAGAATTCCAAACGTCACTTCCAAAGAGACGAAACATTCTGAGACTCTGGAAGTGGGTGGATAGTACTAAGAAGATGTTCCGCTGCTTGGGCTTACATAGTCACAGTCTGCTTAGAGGCAAACGGATGGACAAAGATATGTGGGTGAGTGATTTGGACCCTCTCAGGCTCTCTTTCTGAGCACCCTTTCCCACTCCTAACTGGAGATAATTCTGGACCACTCCCCTGTTGGTTTTGAGCCTCAAAGTCCTGTGTTTATCAGAGAGTATCTACAATACGAACATATGTTAATCGTGGTAGATGGTGGGGGTGAGAAGAAGTGGAGTTTTTAGCAGGGGAAGACAATCTTTCTCCTTCACGACTCTGGCGGGTGGAAGTGTCTTGTCTCTAACAAAGAAAAAAAAATGTAATATGATCTTAAGAGGAAAACAAGTTAATTGGCTCTGAATTAGGATTGCCCAAGACAGAGGTAAACTCCCAGGTTGGATTTCTGTGCAACCTAGCCCTCACCTGGCTTCCACAGCCATCCCCGTGTTCTCTGAGAATACAAATTCATTTTAATAACAGCCGAAGCAAAATAAAATTAGAAAGGTGGTTTTGCTGGAGGAAATCGTCTATTGCCAGTCAAAGGCAAATGCATACTATTTTTTAGGTTGTGCATTGTAGGGGCTTATCTTCACTCCCCACCCCCCAACCCCCAGATGTGCCTCCCCTGGCGTGGGTAGGAGGAGCTGCCACCCCCCCACACACACATCGGGGCGCACAGGCATACCTCGACAGTCTCTACTTAGCTCACTGCCTTCACGCCCACCCAGTGCGCACAGGAGAAAGGGAAATGTGTTTCCACCGTTCCCCTGAATGAAGAGGTCTCTGTTAGTCACCACCCGCCTGGCTGGGCCCCTGGTGGATAGTACCGACCCCGCTACGAGGGTACCAAAATAAATGGCTTTGGAGGCGCCCGTGCAGGGAGATATGCTGAGACTCGCATACAATTTAAAACAGTTACTTAATACTTGCATTGTTCCCTGGCATGTGGGTGTGTATGACATCTACCTTTTCCCTTTGGCTGGAGCGAAACTAGGGAACATATGTTCTGGTTGCCGGGGCTTCCAGCCCAGACACCGGTGGTGGGTCGGTGGTTGGGGGCGGGGGAAGGCCAAGTGTAAGGAGGAGGCTCCGCCCCCGGCCCTCCCTGTCAATGTGCCCGGTGTGGCCCATGGTGTCTGGGCCGGGGAGCTGGGTGTATGCGTTTTAGCCATGAGATTCTGCCAGACTTCAATTTTGCCATCTACACAAATTTCTTTAAGAATGTGTATGGGTGGAGGTGGGATGGGGCAGGGGCAGGGAAGGATGAGAGGGACAGAGGCACCCAGATACTCTGTCCGGCCTTGTTGGGTTCTAGGAAGGAAAAGAACAGAGGTGAGAGCACTTGGAACTTTTCGAGAAAGAAGTCTGGGCTATGATCATGAAGGTTCGTCCTTTCTTCCTTTCTTTATGGAAGTAAATGTCACTATCTTGACCCTCCCTGCTTGGCTGCAGGTCAGCCTGTCGTCTTCCTCTCTATTCTTCCTTTTCTCACATTTCTTTCTCCCTCTGCTCGTCTTTCCTCCTTTCTTCACAGGGAACTTTGTCTACCATGGATCCTAGAACAAGTTATTTAATCTCCGAAACCTCAGTCTTCCATCTTTAAAATGGGCGCAGTCCTGCTGGGGAGAACTGACCTAGATGATGACCCGGTGATGGGTCAGCCCAGGCCCAGCACACAGTGGGAACTGTATAAAGGTAGGGGTCTGGCCAGGGTGGGGTGATGATAGTTGGCATGAGTAAGATCATCAATGTCAATGTTACTTCCAACTTTTATCGGGCTGCCTCTAGGTATGAGGTTCTGGGCCAGGCTCTGGACAGAGGAGACAGAAGTCCAGTAGAAGTCTCTGTGCTCAGGGCACCCATCCCACGTCTTTGGGGATGACATGATCGCATCCACTTCCACTCAACTCTCTTTAGGTGTGAGATTTTGCATGGTGTAAGGCTGCGTGCTTGAAGGAGAAACCCAATTTCCAGCTGTTGGACAAGGTCAGGAGTGGAGCAGGAGGCTAGATTAGTGTTTCTTTTTTTTTTTAAAGATTTTATTTATTTATTAGAGAACATGAGCCGGGGGAGGGGCAAAGGGAGAAGCGGGCTCCCCACTGAGCAGGGAGCCCAACCTGGGGCTCAATTCCAGGAACCTGAGATCATGACTGAGCTGAAGGCAGACACTTAACTGACTGAGCCCACCCAGGCGCCCCTGAAATTTGGTGTTTCGATGACAGGCAAGTCATAGGCCTAGAATTCATCTGACACTTGGGAACCGGGGTTTTCTGGGACCAGAAAACTAGCAGGTGCAGAAACAGTTGGTTTTAGTGTCAATATTTGTCACATGTGGTAAGTAAACGTTCCCAGGTCGGGATCCGGTGTCTGGAAAGAGGCCGGGGCATGGAGCAGACGTCTCTCTGAGTGGCAGACAAGAGGATTCCAGATGGGACCAGGGACTGTCTCTCCAGTTCCCCCTTAGAGCATTAGGTGGGTGGTAAAGACAGCTGGATAATCTCAAGATGGAATAGCCGTGGGGTAATTGAGAGGCGGAGGCCTAAGCTCCAAGCCATATTCCTTCAAAATCACTGGCTTGCATAATGGAGTTGCCAAGCAGACCTGAAATTCTCCATGGGCTTCTGTCTCCTCTCCCCATAGTTTCCACATTCTCCAATGGCTGCTGCCCCTTTATGTGCACCCTTACAGGATGAGCCACCACTGCGGTTACATTTTCAGAGAAATTGCAAGTGTGCTCCGCTAATTTTAAGCAATCTCCAAATTCAAACTTACAAAGTACATAAATTTGGAGGTGGTTATTTGCACTCCAGAAAGTCTTTTTTTTTTTTTTTTTTAAAAACAAGTCTTAACCACAGGAATCGTTTAAACTATCAGCTTCCCACAGATCATCTTGGGGTTGAGTTATACCCTGGCAGAGGCTTTGGGGGAAGATACGGAAAGTTAGAGGATTAGAACCACCGTCAGTATCTTAACGGTTGTGAAACGAGGGTGAGGCACCTCTGACATTATAACAAAGCTCACTGGGAAATACTGTTTGATTCACAAACACTGGGTGATACACAATTTTTATAAAGCTGTTTTCAGTTTTCATTCGTCCATCCATGCAATGAACGTATATTGACTACCCACTACGTGCCAGGAAATGTGAGGTGAATAAAGATGTAGTTCTTGTGTCAAGGAAACTTCAAGGAACAAGACATCAACTTTGAAGGTTCCCTTCCATAAGGGAATTGCCGTGAGGAGGGTCAGCAGCAGACACAGCGGACCCATAGAGGAGGATCCGAATCAAACTGGGGGAGGAGCAGTCAGGGAAGACTTCTTGGAGGAGGCAAGCTTATGCTAATGGAGAATGCATGTTTGCCGTTGGAAGAGGAGGAGAAAGGGCTATCCCAGCAGAGGGAAACATCCCACAGGAAGAGGATTGCATATTCTAGGGGACTCCAGAGGGCCAGCACATGGATGGGTGTGTGTGTGTGTGTGTGTGTACGCACGCATGCGTGCACTGTGGGCATAAGGTTAAGAAGTAGGGTGGAGGCAAGTCAAGGTCACTGAGGGTTTTCTGTGCCTCACCATGGGTCTGAATTTTCCTGAAAGCAATAGGGGCCATTGAGCTATTTCAAGGAGGGAACTGAAACAATCCTCTTTGCATGTTAGAAGGATCATTCCGGCAACAGGGGAAAGAGTGTCAGCTGGGAGCCAGACGAGAAGTGGGAGGGGCCTGACCGAGGTGTGGGAAGAGGGACTGGAGTAGTGGGCTCCAGTACCAGACAAGGTGTAACTGGAGGATGGGTATGGGAGGGAGGGGGAGCCCTCTAAAGGGACAACAGCAAGGCCATGATCACAGCTGTCGTGCGTGTCGGGTGCGGTCTGTGTCCCGCAGCGCACCTGTTGTTTGCCTTCTGTACGGCTGGCCTGGGCTGAGTGGCCTGGGAGTTATGAGGCTGAGTATGAGCGTGATATCCCCAGGACATGTAGGCACCGGGCCCGAGGGTAGGAGGGTGAGCACTGAGCCAGGAGCAGGAGGCACAGGATGGGCAGAGGGGCTGTGCTGGAACGGCAGCGGCACGGTGTTAGAAGGTACAGAAACGCCACTGGAAAGGTGGGAGTGGGGCTAGAGAAGCCGGCCTCCTCGCACCCCCAGCCCCCCGCTGCTGGTGCTGAGGGGAGATCTTTTCCACAACCTTCCGGCTCTTCCTCCCCTGAAGGCGGCCTTGTCTCCCCCCACCCACCACCAGATGTATGTCATCCTGAGTTCATTGACAAATATTGAACTATCTTTCAGGAGTGTTAATTGGGATTTTTAATTGACCATAAGCGGGTTATCAAAGCCCGCTTGTCTCCAGTGCTGATTTATTCTCCAGGGGACAGAGGAGCCCAGAGTGGTGTCATCACTCACGAAACGTGTGTTCCCCCGGCCCCCCAGCTGCTTCTCTAGCTTTAGTTTTGCTTCATTTCAAAAATAAGAAAAAAGCAAACTTCGTTCTGTCTTCCAAGGCGGGGACCCGAAGCCACTTGTTCAAGGGCTCACAGCGTGCAGGTCTGTTCCTACTCGGGATCGGGTAGAGTGCGGTGTGGTTAGGACATCGAAGAAGGGGCTACAAGGTTTCTGGCTGGGTGGAGGGGAGCCCCGGGCCTGCCCCCGGCGCCCCACAGTGCACTGCTCATGCAGGGACAAGCTGCGTGTATAGATTCGCATCCGTCCAGCTGCTGCTCCTGCCAGGGAGTCTGTGCTCCTCGCGTCTTCCCGCTGATTCGAGCTCCTCAGATGCAGCCTAGGAACCTGGTTGGTCGTGACTGAGGTATTAGTTATCAATAGCACAAAGCAGGTCAGTCAATAGCTAGCTGGCCTCACACATTTATTTTCAGCCTAATTCTGGCCTTGGGCTCTGAGCTGCTGCTTCTCTGGGCTTGGGCAGGACCTGGCCGGGATGCCCTAGGGGTCCCAAGGAGGGTAGGGAGCGAGGGCCACACACTGCTGTCCAGGGGGCTCCAGACAGAAGGGTTTTATTGGCATGAGCCCTGAGGTAGCAGCCGACTTCCTCAACCTCTGTAAGCATCTTTGACACCATCTCTGCCCAGCCCACTTGATAGTGCCACGGGGAAAACAAGTGGATGTTTATGCTTAAAAACTGGGGGAAATTTTTGAGGACTATTATGATGAATACAGCCATTCATACTTTAAATATCTGTTGAACGGATGGCAGGCACTATTCAAGGCCCTGTGGTTTCAGAGTTGAATATGGCCAAGTCTTTGAATGACTGCCACCTAATCCGTGAGCTCCCAAAAGGAGAAGGATGTCACACAGCTGTGAGGTCTCATTACTAAGGGTCCTCCTATCCACCCAAAATATGAACACACAGGTCAGTGTATGCCTTTGTGCCATCCTTTTTGATGTGAACTCTCTAATGTCCATGAACTTAGTCTGCCCCTCCTTTGATTACCATTCAGCCTCTAGAAGTGATGGGAAGGCCAACTAGGGAGGGAGGGAAGTGGGCTTTAATAGAAGCCTGGATGGGGCAGTGGGGGAGGCGGGCAGGGGTATCGGGGTGTCTTCTGTGTCAGTTTGGGTCAGAGGTCAGGTGGGATTAGATGTACAGCTGACTTACTCAGAGAAAGTTCTGTGGAGTACAGAGAGGAGAGGAGAGAGGGCAGAGGCGGGTGAGGACGCTGCTGCGGTGTGATAAACAGCAGGGAGAGGAGAGAAGGAAGAAAGGCGGCCTGGCCAGAAGGGCCTCAGACAGCAATGCAGCTCCGAGAGGAGCCCGTGTTGGAGGAGCCCTGGCTCTTGCATCCGGGCCATCTCCGTGGCTGGCTGGGAGCTGTCCAGAGAGTCTGGTCCTGGCATCAGAGCTTGGTAGAGGCCCAGGGTGCCATGGCTGGAGGCTGGTGGCCAACTACGCAGCACATTCCCGAGGCTGACACGTCCTGCTGTCCTCCATCACTGTCCTCTGGCCTCCAGCAATTCTCTTTTTGCTACAACTCCCACCCCAGAATGTGTAAAGTCACACATCCCTTTCCATTCATCTGAACCTAAAATCTCTTTCCCTAAGCCCCTCCTCACCGTCCTCCTTCCATCGAAGAGCCTGTGTTCCCAGCCCCTTTCCTGTACCATGACCCCTCCATGCTCTGTCCACCGAGGCAAGGGCTTTCCACACAGGTCCACCCCCCTGCCGCCTTGGCCAGCCCCTGGTTTGCTCACACACTCCGTCTGGTCCCCTCTCCTTCCCTTCATGGCTTTTCCCTTCATCAGGGCCTGCCTTCACCCTGTCAGGACCTGCCTGTCCTGTGGCCCTTTCCTTGATGGATGGCCAGATAGCAACACAGGTTAAGGAATCCAAAGTAGAGTGTTAATGAGTCCTAGTGACTTGATGAATTACCTCTTCTGGGTGGCACTTACTCGTTGACAGAAGTTTTCAGTGCCTTAGCCCAAAAGCGTATGGTGTTGTGCCTTAATGTTCCATGCTGGCCAAACCTCATGGGATGAGGAGGGCAAAGGATTCCTTTGGCTCCCTCAGAGCCCTGCCAACAAACCCTCCTGGGATATGTGTGGAGGTGCAGAGGGTACAGGGTCAGGATTTTTTTTTTTTTTTAAATCAAAGGAGAAGTGAAAGTGGCCCACAAGCACGTGACAAGATGCTCAGTATTATTAATCATTAAGGAAATGCCAATGGAAACCACAGCGGAAACACCTCACATCCATTAGGATGAATGCTGTAGGAAGAAAAGAAAAGAAAAGGAAATAACGTGTGCTGGTGAGGATGTGGAGAAATGGGAGCCCTTGTGCACTGTTGGCGGGAATGTGAAATGGTGCAGCCACTGTGAAAAGAGTACAGTGGTTCCTCAAAAAATTAAAAATACCATTTCTGTCTGGTGTAGCGATTCCACTTCTGGGTTTCTGCCCCTCCAAAGTTGAGAGCAGGAGCCCGGAGAGGGATTTGTACACCCACATTCATAGCAGCATTCGGCATGAGAGCCAAAAGGTGAAAGCGACCCAAGCAAGCTTCCACAGTGGGGGACGGACGTACAGAATGTGTCTAGACATAACGACGGACTATTATTCAGCCCTAGAAGGGCAGGACATTCTGACATGTGCTACAATAGGGAGGAAACTCAGACACATTATACTAAGGGAAATGCCACGAAAAAGGCAAATACTACACAATTCCACTTAAGTAAGTACTCAGAGTCGTAATCTTCATAAAGACAGAAAGTTCCATGTCCTGATTGACTGGGGCTACGGGGAGGGGGAAATGGGGAATCTGTGTTTAACGGATGTGGAGTCTCAGTTTGCAAAGATGGAAAGTTTCTGGGGCTGGATGGCAGTGATGGTTACCTAACAGTGTGAATACACTTATTTTTTATTTATTTATTTATTTATTTATTTTTAAAGATTTTATTTATTTATTTGACAGAGAGAGATCACAGTAGACAGAGGCAAGCAGAGTGAGAGAGAGGGAAGCAGGCTCCCCACCGAGCAGAGAGCCCGATGCGGGACTCAATCCCAGGACCCTGAGACTATGACCCGAGCCGAAGGCAGAGGCTTTAACCCAATGAGCCACCCAGGCGCCCCGTGAATACACTTATTAATGCTGAACTATGCACATAAAACAATCAAGATAGTCAATCTTCTGTGTATTTTACCACAATTAAAAAAAAAAAATCAGGGTAGGGGAAGCGTGGTTTTACCATGAGAGAAAAAGGAGACAGACAGATGGACCTCAGGTTTGCCTGCGAATCTCTCCTTCCCACCTTCCAGCCGGGGTATGCCACAAGGCAGGACCAAAGTTGCGAACACAAGTTGGACACCAGGAGGGACCGCCAAAGGGGATCCCTGCAGACCAGGAGCTCGATGAGGGCAGGTAGCCGGGTGCAGGGGACTGAGCACAGGAACAGGAGTCGGCCAAGCCCGGGCTTGATCTCGGTGCTGCCAACTCAGTGCTGTGTGGCTTAGGACAAATGAGCTAACTTCTCTGAGCCTTTGGTTCCTTCTTGATAAAATGGGGTCACAATCCTAGCAACACCAGATCTGCCGTGAAGCTAAACACTGTGTGTGGTGTGTACGAGGAGTTTCCTGGCAAATAGAAGGGCCTTGTTAAGTGTGAGCTCCCGTATTAGACCCTGAAGTTTGTGTGGAGGAGGTAGGGGTTTTCAGCCTGTTTAATGCCAGCGGCTGCCTCGGATGACAAGGGAGGTTGTACTATTAATGGGCAAGCATGTGAGCTGTCCTTTCCCCGTGTGTTGAGCAAGAATTTAACATGCTGAGAGCGAGCTGAATAGCGAGTATGAGCTTGTGGTGTAACGATGAGAGATCAGCATTTCCAGCCCCCACGTGAGGCCAGATAACTTCGAAAGGAAGTCACTGAGTCAGTGGGCATCTCTCTGCTCTGTGCTGTGCGCTGCGGTACTGGCTTGGGGGGTCAGGAGCCTGGATAGCAGGAGGTGGGGCCGGCCCCCAAGCTGTCCCCGGCTAGGCAGTGAGGAGAGTGGGAGGTGGAGAAGCCCCCAGCCCACCCTGGGGCAGCCTCTGCTGGGAAGACGGTGCCGTGTCAGCAGGCGACCAGAACCCGGATGAGCAGAACTCCCTACCTTCTAGTTCTCCGTAGTGAGTGAGCCTCAGATAACACACGGCACCTATCTGGTCTCCAGCCAGAGCTGTGACACCACAGCTCCTGTGGTTCAGTCCTGGCCTTTCCCTCTGTCCAGAGCCCAAGCCGGCTGAGCCTCTCTCAGCAGAAACATGCCACCACTGAGAGGAGAAAGCCCACCAGGCGCACACAAGCTCAGTCTCCCCTCTGTGGGCTCCAGACTCGCCTGCTGTTGGTCTGGAAAATGTGGCCGTTGTACCCTAGGCCAGGTTTCTTGCTTTCATCTCCCGCATTTCTTCCAGAACTTTCCTTTATAATGAGAGATCCCTTGTCCTTAGGCTTAGTCCAAACTGCTCGTGTGGCCCTTTCCACGTTGCACTATAGTGAGAGATTCAAGGGTACATGTCCCGGGCCACACAGGACTGGTGCCTTGCTTTCCTTCACTGTGAAAGGACATGACGTGAGCACTATATAAGTGTTCTGACATACAGCACAGGAGCTGGGAGCTTAAAGGTGGAAACATATCTGAATTTGAAAAAAAAAAAAAAAAAAAACGTGGGAAAAGACAGACCAGAAATGATAGGGGAGGGAATCGCACTGCATTTCTGTGGTCATGGGGAACTAGCTCGTGTTCACTCGAAACAAGTCATGGCACAAACCTCGTCTCCTGTTGCCAGGAGGACACCAGACTGGCGAAGAGTCTGACAGGAGAAGAGAACATCATAGCTGTGAGATGTCTTGACATGAATGAGGCTTTTGACAAAGTGTCTCCCTGTGTCCCTGCGGGCAGGGCTGAGCTGCATGGTTTGCAGGATGGTGGCCGAGCCATCCAGGTACTGAGCTAGGAAAGAACCTGGGCCATCCAGTCTAGCCTCCTCCCAGACAGGGCAAGGGACCGAGGCTCCAAAGCTCAGATTTCTGTAGAAACACATCTTACCGGCAGCACAACGGGGCCTGCCGTCTACATCTCCCGTTCCGGAGCCTCTGCCGACACAAGGCTTTTCCTAGAGCCCATGGTGCACAACCCACTGAGTAATCGTGCCAGAAAGAAAGTTCTTTTTTTTTTTTTTTTAAGATTTTATTTATTGGGGTGCCTGGGTGGCTCGGTGGGTTAAGCCGCTGCCTTCGGCTCAGGTCATGATCTCAGAGTCCTGGGATCGAGTCCCGCGTCGGGCTCTCTGCTCAGCAGGGAGCCTGCTTCCTCCTGTCTCTCTGCCTGCCTCTCTGCCTGCTTGTGATCTCTCTCTGTCAAATAAATAAATAAAATCTTTAAAAAAAAAAGATTTTATTTATTTATTTGACAGAGATCGCAAGTAGGCAGAGAGGCAGGCAGAGAGAGAGGGGAGGAAGCAGGCTCCCTGCGGAGTAGAGAGCCCAATTCGGGGCTCAATCCCAGGACCCTGGGACGATGACCTGAGCTGAAGGCAGAGGCTTTAACCCACTGAGCCACCCAGGCGCCCGGAAAGAAAGTTTTGAACCTGACTGCCGTCCACCTGACAGGTGAGGTCACGTGATGGGCTACGGGCTAGGACCTTGACCTTGACCCACTCAGGAGTGTATCAGGCTTTGGAGTAAAGCCCAGCAGGCATGTTTTTCAACTACAGGAGGGACCCAGATGCAGAGGGATGGCTGATCTGGGGGACCCCAGAATCAGGATCTAGAATACCTTGCATCCAACAACAACTAGCCAAGGGCACGGGGAAGAAACTAATAGGAATAAACGGGAAGTCCTGCCCGGAGCCTTCCAAGAGATCAATTCCATAAGTGCAGGCTGGGGAGACTTGATGTAGGTTCTGGTGGCAAAGGCTTTTGTGCCTGAGTTGATAGCAGGAGGATCTTAGGGTGTCTTGGCTGCTAAAATAGCCCCTGCAAGATGCTGATCTCAGTGCTGTGTGACTTAGGACAAACGAACTAACCTCTCTGAGCTTTTGGTTCCTTGATAAAATAGGGTCACGGTCCTAGCAACACCAGAGCTGCCATGAAGCTAAACAGTGTGTGTGGTGTGCACGAGGAGTTTCCCGGCAAACAGAAGGGCTGGTTCTGAATCGCTAAAAGGGAGATTCCAAAGCAGAGGACATGCTGCTTCTCCCATATTCTGTGTGGCTCAGACGGTGTCAGAGCCCCAGTCCTGAGCGCCACACTTTGGTGGGGGAGGGGGGGACCTTTGACAAACTGAACCTGTTGGAGGCAGGCACTCAGGACGGCGAGGAGTCTAGTTTCATCACATGAGACACGCTTGAAACAATGGGAGCCGTGAGTCTGGGGAAAAGACTGCAGATTGCTGTTACCAGGTTCCGTGAGCTCCCAAGGGCAGAACCGGGGAGCTGTGGGTCAGCAGGTTTGGGTCCTGTGCAGGGAAAACATTTCTGTGAGGGTCTCCCCAGCCAGCAACACATGCATGCAGACCGTGAGCTCGAAGTCGTGACCGTGTGCTCGTCAGGCCCGGAGGACGCCGTCAGGGAAGCGGGTAGAGGCATTCTTGGGGAAAAGTCTGATTTCAGGGGTCATGAGGGTCCCTTCCAATTACTAGTGACTATGATCCTGTGACCTTGCATTCTTATACAAAACCGGTCTTGAGGGGGTGTCTGGGTGGTGCAGTTGATGAGGCATCTGACTCTTGGTTTCGGCTCTGCTCATGGTCTCAGGGTCCTGGGATCCAGCCCCATGTCAGGCTTCACGCTCAGAGTGGAGTCTACTTGAGATTCTCTCTGTCTCTCTCAAGTAAATAAATAATAGCTTTCTAAAACAACCCAAAAAAACTGGTCTTGAAAAAAAAACAAACTCCCTTTTCTCAACCCAATTCCATTCATTTTTGTTTAAAATTCCCCAATCCCAACGAACCTTTAGATGTTGAGCACCTGGACAGAAGCCTATCCTACGTGTCTTTTTAAAGCTGAATAAAATTAGTTTCTTAGATGACTGAGAAATGAGGAAAGGAAATATGGATATTGTAACCTTAGAATATAATTCATGTTCTGGGCATGCCACACCATATATACCTATAATTTTATCCTTATGATGATCCTTTTTAAAAAAAACATTTTATCGAGGTGTGGTCGACATAGAGAAAGCTGTGTGTGTTTAATGTATCCAACTTGATCACTTTGGAGAGCAGCAGACACACGTGAACCCATCACCACAGTCTCCAGCATCCGTGTACTTGGCCCCTGCACCTGCCCTCCCATAAGAGCCTTCTGTTTAGTGGGAGGGAAATACAAAAAACAAGGCCCACACCCTTCTGTATCTCAGGACCCCACCAAGTGGGACGGTGGGGGCACAGGGTGTGACAAGCACCAGGCGAGAGTCCCCTCTCCTCTGGGCCACCATAAGCAAGAGTCAGACCCAAGGGGATGGCGAGAAGCAGGCTGGAAATGGGAAACTGGCTCAGACAAGGTTGGGGGAGAACCGTGGTGCTTGACCCAAGTACGTGATCACAGGGAACCTTGCCTTAGGGAAGGGAAACCTGCACCTGTCCCTCTACAAGGCAGCTTAAATGCTTCACACTCCCTTAGGCCCGGCTCTCCAGCCCAAATGGATGTATTCATTTTTAATAGAGCCCATTTGAGGTAGTTGTGTTTTCAAAGGCTGATTGACTCGTAAGTACTTTTCATTCTCACAGGTTACCAAAAAAATCCTTTCACCGCAGAAATGCCGAACTGGGGCTGGGTGGAGGCTGGGGAGCCTGGGCTGGGCAGCCCCAGGAGGAGGAAATGGAGGAGGGGGAGAGGACAGGCCCCCCTCCCCACCGGCCCGCCCCGCCCCCACTCACTCTCCTGAACACGGAGTGTCGATGTAGTCATGGCTTTTAAACAACATTACACACACTTGTGCAAGATAAAATGTTATTAAGATTAAATGCCGAGCAGGGAACGGGATCCGACTTCCCACTGTCATATTTCAGCGATGGTGAGTGATTGCCTTTCCGTAGTCCCAGCTCCTAAGCAGGGAAACGGCATTATTATCATTAATAAGCCCATAATGGGGAAGAGAAATTATAAACATTTCTGCAACAAGCAACCCTCCAATGTTAATATTTTATGAGCACACAGAGAAGCCGGCAACTGAATGTAAATGGCAGAATTATACGTAACTGTAATGTAAACACGCATAATTGGGTTGAGTTGGTGGGAGGAAGGGGAGGCTGGTGGGAGGATGGGCAGACGGACCGTGGCACCTGGATGCTGGGAGGATCCCCAAAGGTAGAAAGTCAGAAGCCTGGGTGCCCCTGTGGCCAGTCTGTGTGTTTGCAGGAAGGCCCATCTTCCTGGGAGCCCCACGGGCTGGGGGACGGTGTCGGCTTCCATGTCCCACACGTGAGACGGGGGCCGTGGGTCACTTCAGACCTCACGTGCTCCGGGAATGGGCCGTTATTACTAAATGCTGTTCCTGCAGCTTTCCAGTCTGTTCCCGTGTGTGCTCCCTCCTTACTGTGGCAGGTGCGGCCACGGGCCAGAGAACCTGGCGTGAATTCCTGCGTAATCACCAAGTACACCATACATGCGTTGCAGGAGCCCTAGGGAAATTTCTTGGAGTAGTTGTTTTGGTTTGGGTTTTCAGCCATGGAAACCTTGGTTCAAACGGACTGTTTCATGGGAGCCCACTAAAAAAGAGCCACTCTGTTGGAAGCAGGGTGGGTACCAAGCACCCCGCTCGCTGACCAGGCCCCCCGCCTCTCCCTTGGGTCCCCAAGACACAACTGTAGAGCACAGCATGAGAACTACTGAAAGGCACCCCCTCTCTGTTTCCAGACAATGAGGCTGAGATCCAGACAGATGTGGCTTGCCTGCCCCAGGAGCTAGAACGAGGTCCCTTGCCTGCCAGGGAGGTGCGCAACGTGGTCGGAGAGGGGAGCTGGGTTCTTCCTTCGTCTCTGCTGCTAACTGTCTGGAGGCCTTGGGCAAAGCTCATTGCCTCTCTGAATCTCACTTTCCCTTTTGTGAAATGAATAGACACAGCAAGATGATCGCTGGTCTCCCTTCCAGCTTTGAAAGTGAAAGGATGTGCCATCCTCAAGGAAATCACATCGTCCAGGGACCAGGGCAGTAGATGCAAAAGTCTGAAAGGGGGAACCTGGACACTGTTAGATACCTTCATGGCTTTACTTACTTCCCCGGTTGCCTGGGCTCTGGCCCTGGGCTTCAACTTCCCAGGCAGGGGGCCTCCACAGGGTCCCCCACTTGTTCCAGATTGCTGGGTTTGCCCACGGGAGACTCAGCCCAGGGCTTGACCTGGCCATGACGGCAGGGACCCCAGGGCCTGACCCTACTGGGTGCCCAGTAGAATCTGTAGAACAAAGGAATGGTTGGGTCAATGAACTGTTTATTAGTTAGTTGGTGAACTGTAGCAGTTTCTCCCTTTAGCTTTACTTCATTATTTGTTTTTTTAAATCATCCAGCTTTTCAAAACCACCTACTGTGTGCTGGTGCCTCGCTAGTAGCTATAGGAGAAGACCAGAACCCCTCTGGCTGGAAGCCCATCTCTCTGCCTCCTCCCATCCCCGCCGCCTTGACGTTCCCTTTCCCTCTGCTCCTATTCATTATTGCTGTCGGCAGTTACGTTATTATTGGCCTTGGCAAAGAGTTTCAGGGGTGTCGTTTGTCTGAGCAACATTATGCTGAATTAAGTTCCAGGGTAATTTCTGATGCAAATACCTGTCCTCCAGGAGAACGTGAATTAAGCCCGCTGGTCTCAGCTCGACAGAGGTGGCTGCATTTGAATCCAAGTCTCTAGCACACAGGGAAACTCCAGGGGCTTGTGGGACCCCCCCTTGGGCTCCTCCCCAGGAGACCCCAGAAGGGCCTAGGACATGACTCCCAGGCAAGAGGGAGCCTTGAGCAATCATCTTGTCCACCCCCCCCCCATATCCCATCTGAGCATCCCAGAGACCTGAGGATGTCTGCCTGCACCTCCTCCCTCTCCTCCGTGAACATATCTTATAAGCAGCTGGTAGGAGTTTTTCCTTTAGAGCAAACCCAGTCGTTCCTGCTCTGCGTGCTGCTCTGATTTAGATCCACGCTTTTCACCTTTCAGCATGCCTCCTACTTACCCAATGATCTCCCTGAAAACTGGATTCTGGGGCAGGGCCTGAAATTCTGCATTTCTAGCCAATGCCTAGGCAATGCTGTTCCACACACCACCCCTGAAGTAAGGAAGGTTTAGAAAATAGATGGGTAAAAATTACACGGTGAAGGTGAAGCAGACCTCGAAACAAAATCCCTCTCTGAGCTGGCTTCTGGGGTGCCTTCAACATTTCTGTCTTTGTGGAAACTATTCTTTGTCCGCAAATTCCTTCGCCCCTGTGAGTCTTGGTTTCCTCATCGGTGAAACAGGAGGGAAGCTCGCTCTGGAGACAGGAGGGGAGACACGGCAGGGGCACCAGCTGGAAGGAACACCCTAGAAAGGGAGGAGGGCGGGGCCGCATCCCTTCCTGGTGCTGTCGGGTGGGAAAGTGATCTGTGAGACTCTGGAGTCTGACCCTTCTGTAGGACCGGTGTCCTCAGGGCTACCTGGCGGTCAGCTGGGTAGTTTGCCAGCAGGAGGCAAGCCAGTCCCTAGCCCAGTTAGGCTGACCTTGGGGTAAAAGGAAAAGGAAGACTATTTGTGTGACTCGGTATTATTCGGCACTTAACGGTTTCAAAGAAAAGTTACCAGTGATTAGAGACTACGTTCATTTAGGGCTTTTATTCCCTTGGAAGTATCTTCCTGCAACTTAAGAAAGGTAAGGAGGCCGTTCATCATCGTGGGCAGCAGATACAAGGGACAGAGGGGATCAGGGATTTGCCCAAGGTCACATAGTTTGTCCTTGGTGGACCCCAGCCCAGAAGCCTGTCACTTGCCTCCTGGTCCTGGGTTCTTCTTGCTGCCCTGAAAGGTGGGGCTGCAGGGGTGCGAGGGGAGGAGATATGGGCACTGCAGGGGTGTGAGGAGAGGATGGCTCTTTGCCCCCCTTGGCTGATGTTGGGCCGAGGAGGCAGGAAGGAAGCAGCTCCTCTCCCAACTCTTCCCAGCTGCTGTCCTGCTGAGACGCAGGGCCCTTGTCAGAAAGTAGCAGCAGCCTGGCCTGGGCCCTGCGCACAGCACACAGCACACACGTCCCACGCTCCCTCCGCCTGGAGGGGAGAAGGGCTCATGAACCCACCCCCGTGCCGCCCTGGGTGGTTCGTGGGCACAACCATATTCCTGCCTGCCCTGCCTATTGGGGCTGGACCTCAGTCACAGACTCTGAGTCCTCTAAGTCATCGTCTTCCCGGACACCAGTCTGTTTCTCTGTTGCTGCTGCTGCATGTCCCGTTCCTCCCTCACTTCGCCCAGTGCCGGTGGTTTCCCCAGAGGGTCCCCGAAGGAGCTTCTCTCTCCTCCGACAGCTGTCAAGAGAAGGGGGGTAGGCCAGTCTCGTTCCGGGCCCGCAGAAAGGGCTGCCCGGGCTGCATCTCAGGGCGCCTCTTGCCCCTGCCTGTGACTGGGACTGGCCCGGAGGACACTGGTGCTTGGATCCAAGGTCCCAGCCACCCAGCCTTCTTTGTTCTGAGCTCCCGGGGGGCCCTTGTGTGGGAATGCAGGACACCTGCTGTCTGTGAAGCTGCCCATAATGGTTTTAATTTGTCAGAAGCTTGATTTCTTCCCTTACAGCCTAGAGAGATTACTCTTATAAGCTTTGATTTCTTCACTTTTCAAAGGACATGGTAATGTGAGCCTCCCCGGGTCTGGGGGAGCACGGCGTACCGTGAGCCGCTGGGTGCGCAGTCTGTGCTCTGTCCGTGGCGACAGAGTGCCCTGCAGAACTGGGAACTAGGAGACAGGTGGGCTCCCAAATCCAGAATACCCATGGACTTGTCCCTCCTCCTTCAGTTCCCTTGACTGTGAACTCCTCTGCCTTCCTCCTTCCCCTCTGGCCTCATTTCCTTGGCTTCCTTTCTCTCTCCCACATACATCCTTCCCCACCTGTGATCCTTGCCTTCTCACTAGCCCATATCTCCTACCCCAGCTATATGCCTGCCCCTTCCTCAAGACTCTGGATCCCCTTTAACTCAAGTGCCCTCAGGAAGGGCTACTCGAAGTCCTTATGGTCATGTACACCTGACAACGACTGTGTTGGCCACTGTCAGAAGTTAAGAGGACTTGGTCCCAAGTCTCGGAGACGCTCATCGGGGGCGCTTTGCAGAGCAGGACAAGGACCAGGGTCGGGAGGCTGGTGGAAAGACAGCAAGGCTCTAGGCCAGCAGTGAGGATGCTGGGTTCTGTTCTGCCAGTGGCAGGGTCGGGCCTCATTAGCACCGGGCCAAACCCATCCCCTCGCTGTCATGTGCTCTGCAAGCTACTCACACCCGGTACTCATGGAGGGTGGGACAAGCACTTTCCAGCACCCAGCCAACGTGCAGGGCAGCTCAATATTGGGGATATATTCATTACTGAACTCTAAGCCAGGGGCTACCCAGCCGAGCCCAGCACCCCCTCCCCTTGCCCTCCTCTAGACTGCTGTCCACAGTCAGGCTCAGCTCTGTCTGCCTCTGTTTTTGGCCCAGAGCTGTTGCCCCCAAGCTCGGGAGGGAGCCTGGGACCTCAGCTCCCCCCCCCCCCCCCCCCGTCTCCAGCCGTGCCCCATCAGGCTGTTGCCTCTGGGCTAAATCTGGGAATGTGCCCTGACAGAGAGACAGGTGCAGAAGCAGACAGAGGATGGGCCTGTGACAAACTCCCTCCCTCCCTCAAGGAAGGAGGGGTCAGAGCACATGTTCAGGGCCCAGGATTCCTCCAGGTTCTGCTTTCTAAAAGCAAGTACGAGGGGTTCATTCCCACTGCCTGTGGGATGGTGGTCGGACCACCACGAGCAATCATCGTCGGCCTCAAGGGGCCCAGACTGTACAACTTTCCAGACTTTCCAGGCCATGCCATATTCTCCTCGTGCCCTCAAGAGCTAGGTAGGGCTGGTGTGCCCATCTGAGACATGGGGCTGCTGTCCAGAGCCACCCAGAAGTAAGAGTCCTTTCCATCTCTTTTTGAGGAGCTCAGAACTCCCAGCAGCACAGGAGGAGAAAGCCTTTCCAGAGCATCCCTAGGTGGCAATTTGGAAGCCGCACGCCCTCCACCAGCAACCCTTGTATCCTACCACAGGCCTGTGGGCACCCTGGAGGCGATGGGGCCTCAGAACACTTGGGGTCATGTGTGCCCCATCACTCTACCTGGGTCCTCTTTCCGTGCCCTGCCCATGACCTTGGTGTCCTTCGGCATGCTGACCTGACCAGACAAGGTGAGGAAAGGGGGTGGGGATGACGGGAAGGTCGGGGGAGAAGAAGAGCACCTGCCCGGAAACCAGGAGCCCCGGCCATTCATTTTCTGTGTGACCTTGAATAAGTCACATGATCTCTCGAGCTTCACTTTCCTCCTCTACAAAAGAAAAGTCCTGACTAGGTGATCTCTGAGAGTCCTTCCAGCTCTGAAATCCTGAGCCCTGCAAGTCCCCCCACAATTCTATTGCCCACAATGGGATCCACTGCCAGTATGTGGTGACGGGTCCAAAGGAAGCCACCGAGGGATCCCTAGCTATCCCCCTTTGGATGGGCGACCTCCTTTTTACCATGTTTTCCCATGACGGGCTCAGAATGCCCCTTGCACTGGCCCTGACCTCTACTGGGGCCTACCTTGGCTTCTTCATGAGGGAACATCGGAGCCTTTTCCCTGAGTCGCGATTAGGCACGCAAATTCAACCCCCCCCCCTTTTGTCTAAAGGTCTGAAGGGGGGCAAGCCACAGCAATGTAGGAAGAAGGGGCTAGACTCCGCTCAGGTGCACACGCAGATCCACTTCAGTGTTACACTGTTGACGGAAAGTGCTGAACTCTCCAGTGATACCTTTGAAATGACCCAGACGCATCTCATCAGCATAGAAAAACTAGCACAAAGAACTCCTCCTTCCAAACTGCTCTCCTCTTTTTTTTTTTCCAAGTGAAACTCCATCCCCTCTCCCCCCACTTCTCCTTACCTCTGAGTCTCTGTATCTAATTAAATGGTTTTGATACACTAGCGTCTTCATCCCACACACCCCCTTTCTTCCCCCCCGCGTCTTTTTGGTTCATGAAATGTGTGAACAGTTTGTTCCCAGCTAAAAACAAGGGCTGATGGGTTTCCTACCTTTCAGTGTGGGAGGGAGCAGTAGGTTCAGAACGAAGCTCGGGCCAGCAGTAGGGAGGTAGCTGTTGGGAGGTGAGGCGGGGAGGAGGAAGGAGGCTGGAGAGATCAGTGTAGAACTTCGTGTGTGATCTGCTCCTCTTTTATTCTCCCTGGGTGCCAGCCCTACCGTGGTCTTTTTGATTGATACGTGGTTAGAGGGACTTGGGGAGGCTCTACCCCTTTGAGAGTGAATCAGTACATCCGAGGGTTAGGAAAAAGAGATTGAGGCTGGGGATGGTCTTAATGGGAGGGAAAAGCCTCCTATGGTTTTATTTCTTGGTATCCACTCCCAGGGAGGGAAGGCAGGGTAAGGGGGAAGATGATTTTGGCAGAAACCCTCAGCACATAATCTGGGTGCCTTTGATTCCCTCTTTCCCTGTCCTTCCTTAAATCCAGGATTGGGACTTTGCTGGGGGTAATGGGTAGGAGACAGCCAGCCGTGTGATGAAATTCTATTAGCTCACATTTATTTGATGCCTGCACATGAGCCAGGACTTTGGTGTGCAGGGCTCACGAGATACACACAGCTCTCTATTTCCCTCATTTTCTTCGCAGGCCACCTGAGACTTGGAGATGTGGAGTAACTTGCCCAGAGCCACACAGCTCGGAAGTGGTGGGTCCAGGCTATGAAGCCCGGCGGTTGGGCTCTGGAATCCGCGTGCCTAACTCTTGTGCTCCACAGGCAGAGACCCGAAGGCAGAGGCCTCCTTCACCTGTCGGCTGTGTGGCCCTAGGCAGGACACTTCCGTCTCTGAACTCCCACTTTCTCACTGGATTATTAGCAGACTCAAAGCAGGAAACGCGCACCAGGATGCTTTGCAAACTTTGAAATGATGTTGATAAACTCTTGGAGTACTGAGCTCAGACTTTCATCCTTTCGCTCCAAAAGGATCCGCATGCTTGATGGAGGCTTTACACACAGTAGGTCCTCACTCTTAGCCATTTCTGCTGGGAAGCATGCAGTCTGGTGTACCGCCAACCTTTAGGGATGCTCCAGGCTGGATGTCCTGGGGACCAGCCATGCTTTGGCCTTGTGTAATTTTCCTTATTGTCCCAATGTGGGCCCTTTCTCGTTCCATCCCTCACCCCCCATCTCATCGTATTTCATGGTACTGTGGGTGTCTTTGTAAGCTGCCTCTACGTTCTACTGAAGCAGGGTAAGATACAAACTCATCACATAAACAGTGGCTGTTGGACGTGTACTTCTTGAGAGAAGGAATGAAGGGATACGTACAGGGGACGAAGAAGGGGGCAGTGAGTGGACCAACCAGGAAAGGGCCATACCCTCTCCAGAGCAGCGGGAAGATATTGCGGTTTGGTGGGAAGTGGGGCAGATCTGGGTCTGACTTTTGTTTCAGCCAGTTAATAACAACAGGGGCTTGGACAAGTCACATATTCTCTTTGGCCTTCAGTTTCCTCATCTGTAGGATGGGGGAAGGAGATGGTGGAAAAGTGGGGAGATCTAGGAGGGGAGGGTCTTAGCCTCACTGGGAACTACTTTGCCGGGGGCGGGAGGCCACTGCAGGGGAACCCAGTGTCTCCGAAAGCTCGCTGTGGTGCTGAGTGGGGACGGTGCAGAGACTGGAGGCGGGATGACCAGTTAGGAGCTTAAATAATCATATTAATTTGTAGCAATATTAATAGAAGTAGCTCCTATGAGCCGGAGGATTTTATGTGGGTGTTAGCGAGTCTTCCCAGTGCCTTAGGAGGGACCGAGGACGCGGTGAAGAAAAAGTCCAAGGATTAATTTATTAAATTAATTTAAGAAGCTGTATCCACGACTGATGTCCTTACGTGGGGTTTCTGTTTTGTGTGTAAGTGGAGAAGGAGGCGGGTGCTGGGCGAGGTGAGCAAGACCGGGGTCAGGTGGCAGTGGAGGAGAAATCAGCCTCCTCTATCCAGCCATCACAGCTCTGCAAATTAAACACGGAAATTCAATAAAGGCCGGGCACGTCAAGGGACTTTGATTTTTCCAACTTGAACTCCTGCCTGTCTTGGAATGGCCTGCAAAAGGGGAGGGTTGCTTTGGCATTTCCAGGTATGGCGGGATTTTGCTGTCCTGGGGTCCAGCCGGGGCGAGGGGGCGTTCGAGCTGGGGGCAGCCCGTGTGTCCAAAGCAGTGTTTCCCAGACTTCAGGGCACTTGCTGAAAATGCAGATTCTGATTGCTCGGGCCCTGCAGGGGTCTGAGGGGCTGCATTTCTACTGAGCTTCCAGGAGCCACTGAGGCTACTGGTCCAGGGACCACGACGGATGTGTGGCAGCGGCCCAAAGCCTGGCTGATCCTAGGGCCATCCATTTGCAGAGGGATTTATTTGCAGGGTTCTGGCAAAGTCTGGAGGGCATGGGATGGCTAGAGAAGGGTGAGTCTGAATCTACCTGGCTTTTGATCCCTGATCACCCCTGCAGGGTGAGAATCTGGGTTTGGAGGAGGATGGGAGAGAGGAGAGGGTGGACAGAGGTACTTCCACAATGCTCAGGCTGGGGTAGCCCCCTCCCACCCTACAGACATTTTGAATAACTCACCACACTAAGGATTTCCCCCTCCTTACCCCTGTGCTCCCAGAGTTGGCCAGTCCTTGAGAGGCTGCGGTGCTGAGTGGGGATGGTGGAGAGACCAGAGCCTGGGCAGCCTGTGGCCAGATCTTAGGGCCAGATGGTCCCATGTCTGTGTTCACGGAGGCTGGGGTGCTGCAAGCAATACTGCCCCATGCTGTTTTGGCGGGGAGGGGCCCCAGAAGACCTGCTTGCAGGGACAGGGCTGCCTGAGGTGTCAGATACCACCTTCCCCCCTCACTGGCCATGCCTGGGTTGATCTTCCCCAGCAAAATGGGAGGATTCAGGAAGCATGTCCCCAAGAATGCATGGAGGACTGCCCTGCTGCTCCCACTGTTCTGCCGACAGCACCTCAGAGCAGTTAGCAGTTAACCAGAAAGTCCCTTCCAGCCCTGGATCTCTGTTTCTGTGCTTTCTGCATCTGTGGGAAGGGCCCTAGAGCTCCCTGGCCACCTCCCTGCACTTTCTGCTTATTGGTCTGGTAGGACATGAGGGGCCCCGAGACAGGTGGGGTTCCTTCTGCAGGGCCCTTCAGGGCTGGGAGGACTCTGGGCCCACCAGGCTTGGGGGTTGGAAGGCCTGTTTCTGCTTCTTGCTCTGCAGTCTGGGACATGTCCCTTGGGTTTTCTGGGCCTTGAGGTCACATCTGCATAATAGAAAAAACAATCCTTGCCTCATTTTAGTTCAGGAAGATGAAGGAAGAAAGCTGGATGGTAGAGCCCCAGAGCTCACCGATTGGGTTCCTGCCTTTGGCTTTAAGAGGGCATCACCTTCACCTGCCCATGAGCCACCGGGAGAGGGCAAACCAGTCCCCCAGGGTGCTGAGAATGCAGACCGTGGGAGTCCAGACACCACGAGCTTGTGGTGGAGGACCTGTCCACACCCAGGGGATTGAGACATAACTTGTGGGCCTGACCGTTCCCTGCATGTCTCTCTCTTGGAGAGGAGGGCCTTGCTTCCAGCTTCAGATTCCTATATAACCATTGCTAAGGGGCTGGTCTTCAGGGTGGGCACATGCTATCCATTCTCAGACGAAAAGGTCGCTGAGCTTAGTTTCCCCCTTTGAAGAATGAGCTGGACCAAATCTGCCTGGTGAGTTTGTAGGCCTCCCGCTGTTGTTCTGGAATCCAGGGGAACTTGGGCAGTCTTTTGGTAGATTACATTAGAACAGGCTTTGGCTCAGATAGCAAGGATAGTATAGGTGTCAGCCATGGTGCCCCAAAGCTCCCCCACCCTCCCCTATCCCCGGAGAGCCAGGAGCTGTCCTAGAAAAGGAGGAGAGGCTAGGGGCAGATGGAATCTGGGCAGGTTATGCTGCTGGAGAGGGCCACAACCAGAGTCAAGGGGATGCGGCTGCTCACCAAGCAGGAGAGAAAGCTCCCACCCCCCACCAGTAGCCCCATTTCAGAATAGCCATTGGGCAGAGTTACCTTCTGTCTCAAGGCCTTCTCAAGTGTCCCTCCTTCTGGAAGTTCTCCCTGATCCTCAAGGTGAGGTGAGGGGAGGTGGCTGCCCCACCCTTCCTGCCCCCTCCCCCGCTGATGCTGCTTCTGTCGCTCTGATCCCCTACCACCTTGCTCTCTGGGGACAGCTGCTGTTGGAGGCCAGGACCTGGTTTGTGATTCCTGCCACACTTGGGGATCTAACTCCCCCCGTTGCTCTCCCTCTGCTCCTGCTTACCAATGATAGCCAGGCCCAAAGGAGGTCCTGGGCCAGCCCAAAGAGGTCCTTCCATGCAGCAGGGGGTTGTGTGGCCCCTGAGCCTGGGAGTCCCTCTGGCTGTGTGCCCTCCTTTGGCCACAAAAGCCCTTGGCTTGAGTCCTTGCTCTCTGAGGCTCACTCTGCTCCTCCATAAAATGGGAGAAGTGTCCCCCACCTCTGAGTGTTATGAGGATTAAATGAGACAATAAGTTTAAATACTTAATACCGTGCTTGGTATGATGAAGTGCTCAGTGAAGGTTTGCTAAAAAGCCTTCTCAGAAATGCATAAATCAACGGTAATTTCTCTACTTTATCAACGAGGCTGGACTCACAGAGTGCAGTCCGGAAATAGCTTGATTTTCCCCTGCCTCTGCCCCTTCCAACCTGCTCGCTGGGGTTTCCTTCTTGGCTCCTTCCTGATATCTCATGCAAACTTGTGGCATTTCTGCTCTCCGACTTTCTAGTATTAAAAACTCTACTTACTTGCCCACTCAGAACCTTCTCATGGCCCCTATGTCTTTGCTCATCTCCTACCACACCCCGCACTCCAGCCCCAAGCTCAGTGGCCCCTTGCCTGCCTCAGACGTGCCTCGTGGGCTGACTTTTCCACTTGCCATTCCCCTTCCAGAATGCCCTTCCAACAGGTAGCCCTGTGGCTCACCCTTCCCCCCCCCACCACTGTCAGGACAATCTGAAATACCAGGAATTGTCAGAAATGCCTTCCCTGATTGCTATATAAAATAACAACCCGTCCCCATGCGCCTTGGCCTTGCTGGGCATTTACACACGCCCTAGTACTTCATACCATCTGACATACAAAGTATTTACTTGTTCATTTATTGTTTGCCCTCCCTTCCCTGGGTCATAAACCCCAAGAAGACAGAGATTTGTCTGTTTTCTTTTGCTATATCCTCAGGGCCTAAAATAGGTCCTGCCCATAGTAGATGCTCAATTAACATTTGCTCCTGAATCTCAAAGCTTCAGTCTCTCCTCTGTCAAGCCTTCTCTTCTCCTCCCCCCGGCATGGGCCTCACCTCAGCTGGGTGACTGGCAAGGAGAATGGAGGGGTGATCTATTTTTGCACAGGGATGAAGGGAAAGGGCTGGGAAGTCATTTACTTTGCTGCTGCCGCCATGGCTCGCCCTGGATCAGCAGCCCCCCTCCTCGCCCCTGGTTTGGTGAGGTCTTTGGAAGAAGTCTCTGGCACCATGAACAGTGCACCATTCCCTGGATGCAGGCAGTGACTTTTCAGGTGTCTCCTGAGACCCCATTCACCCCTGCTCGAGAACACAGCACATGGTCTCGTTCTTTGGCCTTGGAAGGCCGGCCTTGGGAGCAGTTTCCTTCAAGATGGCTCTAGCAGAGGGCAGTATAGCCTGGTGGGTCAGAGCAGGGCTCTGATGCTCTGTAGCTCTGACCTCAGGAAAGTCTCCTTACCTCTCTGGGCCTTAGTCACCTTCTCCATAAAATGGGGTTGATGGTAGTATCCTGCTAGAGGGAAGTTTAAATGAGCTGACGTGTGTCAGGTCCTTAAAAAGGAGCCTGGCCCATAGGAAGTGCTCAGTAAAAGGTAGCCGTGGTTAGTGTCCCTTCTGCCCTCCATGACGTCTACTCTTCCCTTGGTAAGCAGAGGGCCCTGCCCCTCTCCCCCCCATTCAATCTTCTGGAGCCCTTTCTACTGCCTCTGCCCACAGGCCAGGCTCATTCCCAGCCCCTGCCATAGCCCCAGAACACACGTCTCACTCACCTGAGGATTTTCTTGAAACTTCTCAAGTGGCCACAGCTTCCCTGGGTTCACTGAGCCCCTCCCCTGGACCTTGGGGAGACACAGATTTCAGACACACGCAGAGACCCCACAGAGTGCCCACTCTCTTAGAGAGACCCTCACACTGTGGTCTCTTCAAACATCTGTGCTGCTTTGGCCCAGGCTGGAGCTGGTAGCGGGCTTGGGGCCTCAGGGTCAGCGCCCCTCACCCCTTAGCCAGCCCCATGGGGAGAGTCTGGTGCTCCCTCTGAGAGCAGGGATCTCCTTGTCCCTGTGACTCTCACCCTTTGGGCTTCACAAGAAATTCCGAGACCATGGGGGAAAATCTTGTTTTGTACCCAGTCATAATAAATATAGGGTGTTCAGAATTCCTAGGGGATTTAATGATCTGGTTCAAACCTTCATGTAGCTACACTGAAACCAAGACCCAGAAAGATGATTGACCCACAAACCCACCGCTAGTCAGGGGTGTCCCCACCAGTACTTTGTATACTGCTTCTTGGGGAGAAAGTTGCAGTCCTGTCGCTAGACACTACCCTGCCTTTACTTAGCTGAGTCTCCAGGACCCGACCATGCCCCTCGGGAATGCACACGGAGCAGGAGATTAACTGGAGGCTGGGCAGGGCTACAGACTCCCTTAGGCCTGTTTCCCAGTGACCTGCCCCATGGGGATTCAGCTAGGGCCCTCCCTGCCATCTGGCCCCATGAGGTGAGGCTCCAACCCATACTGCTTGCTTGGGAAGATATCCACTGAGTGGCCCCCTGTCCTTCCAAACAGCCCCAGACCCTCCCAGGCAGTCTGTGATGGAGGCGGATTCTGTAGGGGAGGAAAGGAGAAGGTCAGGTCTTGGGGACATGCCTTGTCTGTACAGTTGTGGAGTTGGAAACCTCAGACCTTTCTGGGAAAGAGGGTCATAGGCTGTAAGGGGAAGGTCTTCGGCCTGTTCTCATGGTGGGGGACACAGGACTGGAAAGAGAGACCAAGGTGCCTCCCCATTGTTTAGAGGGGTTTACATTCAAAATGCAGGGTTAGGAGGTTAACAGGATTTTCCTCTCACCATAGTCCAAGCTCGTCCCTTTTTTTTTTTTTTTAAAGATTTTATTTATTTATTTGACAGAGAGAGATCACAAGTAGATGGAGAGGCAGGCAGAGAGAGAGAGGGAAGCAGGCTTCTTGCTGAGCAGAGAGCCCGATGTGGGACTCGATCCCAGGACCCTGAGATCATGACCTGAGCCGAAGGCAGCGGCTTAACCCACTGAGCCACCCAGGCGCCCCCAAGCTCGTCCCTTTTGTAAGGAGGAGAGATCTAGAACTTGTCAGAACCATGTCTGCGGTCTTTTGTCCTAAAGAGGGTCTGCTCCTTCCCTGCCTGTGTTTATGAAAACTATACTATCTCCTTCCTTCCTCCTTTATGATTGCTTTTGGGGGGTGGTAATCAAAACTGTCAATGATTTTTTCCTGCCAGTTTGTGACATGATTGCCAGTCCTTTAACTGTCTGTCGGCTCTATTTTATTGTTTCCTTCACAATGAACTTTTTAATGAGAAAATCTGGTGGCTTTGGAACCTGTCAGCAGTCTCCCAACTTGAAAACCCTGTTTCCCCTGCTCTCCCCTGCATGCCCCCCACCCAGCCCTCCACTCATAAATGCCGGTCCCCAGAGTGGACATCACTCAGGATGGAGACCGTAGCATAACCTGAAGACTGAACGGTTTAATGTAGTTTGCATTTTACCAGGAGGAGATATCGATAAGCTGCAGCGTGAAGTGGCCAGTTGAGAGTCTGCGGGCTAGTTTCGGGGCTGCTGGCGGATGAGGGATGAGAGCAGACGTGCAGAGAGCCATAGCTGACCTTTACACCTGACTGGAGGCGCTGTCCGTGGTGCTGCAGCTCTGACCTCTGCCCGGAGCCGGGGGACTGGGACTCACAGCCAGGCCCAACCTTATAGTGACCATATTGTAGACACGTTTCTTACCACAAGTCTAACCACAGACTGGGACCCAAGCCCAGAGAACAAGAAGACCCCTGCCTGGCTGAGGGGAGGTTTTAGTCATGGTGTTTGGAGCCATGGGGGAGTGTGTATGTGTTTGTGTGTGTGTGTGTGTGTGTGTGTAGAGAGGCACAAGAAGGAGATAGACAGTCCACCTGCATCTGTCATTATAAAAGGCAACTTGCGCTGTTCTAGGTCCTTCACACATATTGACTCTTTAAATCGGTGTGACAACTTCATGAGGGAGTGGCTGTATTATCCTCATCTGATAAATGGAAACACGAGGCACAGAACAGGCAATAACTTACCCAAGGTCACACAGTGAGGCAACAGCGCAGGCAGGATTTGAGCTGAGGCAGCTGACTCTGGCATCTGTCATCTTAGCGGCTCCCCTGGCTGCCCGAGGAGATTCTGGTCCTGCCACAAATCTGTACACACCTCATCCCTAAAGGGCAAGAGGCCAGAGCAGATTGACCCCTTTTTATATATGCAGAAATACAGGCTCAGGGAGGTCATCCAATCTGCCCAGAGTCACATGGGAGGCAGCGGCGGAGAGACTTGGAGCACCAGGCAGGGGAGATGGAAAGCACTGTTTCTCAGAGGTCCTCGTGAGGGTCCTCTTTCTCTTGGACCACTCACCCAGTGCTCTGTGAGTGTGATGGTCTGTCATCCTACAGAAGAAGCGGGGGAGCTGGCTAGGGACCTCGTGGAGGAACGGGGTTCCTGAATCTGTAGTGGGCTATCTGGGGTGAGATGACATGTGGGGACATTACCCATGTGAAGTGCTCAGCACAGATCTCCCTACCAGGACACAGCGTCATGCCATTTGAGGGACCCAGTGCATAGAGAGGAACGAGACAGGCCCATCTAGTCCATCAGAAATGCCTCTACCTAGAACCCCCTTACTTTGCCATAGAATGAGGCTACTGCTTCAGCCTCACCCCTGCACCAAGAACCCCAAATTCTCCAGGAGTGGCAGCACCCCAGTGCCCACCTGCAGGCCCCCAGTCCCTAGAGAAAGGTGCACCGGCTCTGTGCCAGGCACGGAGGTTGGGGTGAGGCAGGAGGGGATGGGGCTGACCGACTTCCTCACGAGAATACAGTAAGGTACACAGAAGACGTGGGCAAGTATTGACAAAGGAAATTGCTCTGGAGGCAAGTCCTGCTCTCACTTCTCCTGCACAGATGCTTCTGTTTAGGGCTTCAAGTTTTGGTGGGGCGGGGGTGGGGGTGGTGTGGGGCAGATCGCAGAAAACCCACCCCACGGGTGAGACCGAAGGAAAGGTGGGACTTTGAAGGAAGAAAGTGGAGGATGTGCTTCTCATTGAATCCATTTGCTGGCCCCGTCTTCCCAGGGCAGGGCTAACCTGCACGTGTGGACGGAAATAAGGAGATAAATAAATGGACACGCCAAGTTCCAGGGCAGCCTAAAAGGTTGGGGAATGAATCAATGTTCTCCCCAGGCAGCTGTCCGGAATGAAGTGTAATAGTTAATAAAGGCTGATTGTGCACACACAGCTGGGGCCAGCAAACAGAGCAAGCCCAGGCCCGGGAGGCTCATCCTTTTCCTGAACCACCCCTTCCTCCCGCCCCAGTCGCGATCACAGGCTGATTAAATCAGACTTCTCAGCAGCGGATCCAATTAGGGGGTGCAGGAGGCTTGGATGTTACCAATGACTGCACAGAGCATGTCAAGTAATCCTTAATCTCTCTGATTTGCTTTCCTGGGCACGGGGTGCGGGTGGGGGTAGAGTGAGAACAGGGGGCAGACTCCAGAGGGAAGTGGAGCATCCGGCCGCTGGCCTCACTGTGAGAGCTTGGGATCCGCCCTGGTGGGAAGTGCTCTCTTAGGCATCTTGGGAAGGGAGGGAGACAAGGAGGCAGGGTTCTTGCCCCAGGGGAGCTGACCCCTGCTGGCTATAGTCCACACACACAGGGCTCAGGAAGGTGCTTAACATAAACAGAAACACCAGCACAGATCTTACAAAAGCAGAGGATAATCAGAAATCATTGATATTTGGCTTTGGAATGTATTGATTTTCATCCCAGAAGATTTACCTACCTAATTCCGCTCAGCTTAAGCAAGTAATAAAAACGTGTTTGCCTTCCTTGATCACATTTAGACTGGCAGCAAGGGGCAAGGAGGTTCGAGTCCCACTAGGGAGCTGGAGGAAGGTACTCGGACTTTTTCACTCGTCTACAGGGAGCCTCAGAAACTGTAACTGTTCCAGGAGAGGGACAAGCCCCGCAGAACACAACTGGTCAAGAGAGACTAGACGTGGGCAGGCAGTCTGGGGTGGCTTCTTGGAGGAGTTGCCACCTAATTTGGGGAACAAGTATGAAAACTTACAGCCCACCCAAGTGCTTCCTTTCCCCCCTTTCCAGTTCCCACCTCCACACATAGGGAAGCACAAGCAGCATTTGTCTCCGTACCTGGCCTCAGAGGCGACCCACCCTGCATGGACGATTGCCCTAGACTATCACATCTCAGGTCTTTAAATCCATTCAGCAGATACATCAGGCTTATAGTGATGCTCAAATTAAGGACCACAGGAGAAGCATTGGACAGAGCTGAGAATGGTAAAGATCCAGACTGTAGAAGAAACAGAGCAGAACATGTATGTCTCTACAACGCATATGTCCGTTCCTGGCATCACCGGGACGCCCGCGGGCTTGTCTCCGAGCTGCTGCGCTTGCTGTTCCAGGAGCTGTTCCACGTGCTGGTGCTCAGGGTGGGCTTCCCGTATGATGGCCAAGCCTCCTCCTCTGAGCGGTCTTCTTGCCGACGTGGCCAGAGGGCCGTGATGTAGAAGGTGTTTCCATGAATCTCTGTGTTAATGGACAAGGCCCTGTGTGGGGGGTGAGGGGGACCCTAGTGAGTTCCCTAAGGGAAAGGCTGCTGGCAAAGCATCAGTGATGTTGCTACTTTGCCCCCAAATTGTACAACAGAGACTGCCTGCCCTTTCACTTTAAGGGCGCTGGACCAGGAGGCAAGAGGCCTGGAGGTAGTCTTTGCTTTGACACTAACCCGCTGGTTTCCTTGGGCCAGTCCCTAAACCTCTGGGAGCCCTGCTTTCCCTCTCATTAAATGAGGGAGCCAAAATGGGCCCTGAGCTTCTTTTGACTCTAAAGACCTGTGATGCTGTAAGATGCCACTCTCCCCTCTCCTCCTCTTCTCTCCTTTCTTCTCCTCTCTTCTCTCCTCTCTCTCACTCCTATTCTCACTCTCTGTGTCTCCTTCTTTCTCTCTCCCCCTCCTCTCCCTCTCTCCCTCTCCTATTTCCTCTTCCCTCTCCTCTTTTCTTTTCCCTCTTCTCTCTCCTCTCCTCCCTCCCCTTTTCCTCTCTCTCTCCTTTCCTCTCCCCTCCCTCTTCTCTCTCCCTTCTCTTCCCTCCTCTCCTCCCTCTCTCTTCTCTCCTCTCCCCTCTCTCTCACTCCTATTCTCACTCTCTTTCTTTCTCTTTCCCCCTCTTCTCTCTCCCTCCCTGTCCTCTCTCTCTTTTCCCTCTTCTCTTTCTCTCCCTCTCCTCTCTCTCGCCCTCCCTCCCTTTTTCCTCTCTCTCCCCTTTCCTCTCCCCTCCCTCTCCCCTCTCTCTTCTCTCTCTCTTCTCCTCCCTCTCTCTTCTTCTCTCTCTTGCCTCTCTCTCTCTCTCTCCTCTCTCTCTAACTCTAATACTGTGGTCACAGGGATTCTATTTTTATTTCCTTTCATGTTCCAGGATCTGAGCATTGCTTTTGACTGACTGTAGGTATAATAGAATTTGTACTTTCCCAAAATTTAATTACTAGCAGTAAATGATCAATCAATCCATTGATTAACTACTTATTGATTCCCCCTGACATGGCTCTGAGACAGTTAGGCTGCATTTGGAACACAATCCTTTGGTAATTGGCTTATCCTGCTGGGTGTACAGCCTCTGTTAAAAGGCATTTGGGTCTTGGTAAATGGCCTTTTATCTAAGTATTTATTTCTCAGGTCTCAGAACTGCTGTTGGGAGACATTTTATGTATGCGCTGGGGTTAGCAGGTAAGCCCTGAGATGTAAATATAGATTCTGCTTGGCCCCCTGACATCCGATGCAAGAGATGTAGCCCTTTAACTGAGGGTCCTAGGGTACGCCCTTAACTGAGGGTCCCTGGATGAGTCCTTTCACCTCGGTGTGCCTCTGGTAGCTGCTCTATAAAAGGAGGCCATAGGGCTCCAGGATCTCTAAGGGCTCCAACTCCTTAACTCTGATTCTCACTCTCTGTTTCACAAACAGTCCAGCTTAGAGACGTGGGAGATTTGCATATCAAACACAGCTACAGGTACAGGTTGCCCAGGCTGCATCCCCCTCCTGGGAAGATGTGGACTGGCTTGGTGCTTTGAAGTCTAGCATTAAGTGCATTCCTTACGCTGGGGACCGGCCACAGGGAACTGGCCTCACAGTTTCCAAATGTGCACCTCTTTCAAGGTGCAGCCTGCTCTCAGCTGTCCACGTGGATGTGAGCATGGAAAAGGGCATTCTGGTCCCGCTTCCTCTACCACCCAGGCCCTCTGGGATCCTCCCCTTCTGTCTAGTTGTTGCGTGCCCAGGAACGCAAATTCATTTCACGGTCCACAACAGCCAAGCAACACCAGGGGATGGGTTCGTTCCCTCCCTCCCTGTGCATCTGCCCAAACCCTTAGTGGATTCTAACGTCAAGAAGAAAGGACCTTTGCAGTATCTGTTGGTTTTCAAGTTTAAGTTGTGGAAGTTAACCGGAACACACTGGAAATAGGAACAAGATGGCACTCAGGCACAGAGGTGTGAAGGTTGTTCTGTCCTGGGAGTAGGCAAATGCCCCAAGGAGGGGTCGCCACTTCTCACTAGACGACCACGGTGGTCTCTGACCGCAGGCTCCGTGGAGTCCTCTCTCTGGTCCCCTCCAAACTGTGGCCAGAACGACCTTGTGCAGTGAGAATCTGAGCCTGTCACTCCCCTTTCAGAACCTTTGTTCAAAGGGTCTCTGGGCTCCAAGTACAAACTACTTGCCAAGACATACAAAGCCTGTCCTGATCCACCCAAACTTGCCACTTGCCTCCTGCCTGCCTGCCTGCCTCCCTTTCTGCCGTGCACTTAGTAGGTAACTGGTACTTCTAGCATGGATAAATCGGTGAATGGTGGCTTTGGTCTTGAGTAATAGGAAGGAGTAGCACACAGAGCATATGAAAATTAGGGGGAGTGAAAGGTGTCAGAACTGCTGTCTTAATTTCTCCCCTGTCCTCCCTCAAAGGCAGACAAAGGTCCATGAAGATTTAGAACCTGAAGGGCTCCCTCCTTTCAAGAGAGTCTAGGATCATAGTGTTGGCTGGGTCACCCGCCACAGCCTCATGCTTCCGTAGTTAACTCCAAAAGCCACCCTGGGATCCCGAGGATCTGGTGGTCTGACCCTTGACACTCTCTGACCCCATTTCATGCCACAGTCCCCTTGCTCTTTGAGCTAGAGCCAAAAGACTTCAATTTCTTGAAATTGAAGGGGTCTTTCGAGACCACCTTCACCCCAGGGCCTTTGTCTGTGCTCTTCTGCCTGGAAAGCCCTTCCCCCACACCTTGCACATTTGCTTCCATCTCATTCTTCTGGTCCCAGTATAAATGTGTCTTTCCCAACCCTGTTTAAAGTAGCCATTGTCCATTGTCATCCATCTGTCTCCCTTCCTGGTTTCTGCCCTAAAACTCCCACCTTCGTTGTTGTTGTTGTTGTTGTTGTTTTCTGATGTCCCTGATTAGGCCACAAGCTCCCTTAGCCCAGCATGTCCATCTGTCTGTCTGTCTGAGGCACTGGGATTTCTCCAGGGCCTAAAACAGTGCTTGGCATGAAGAATGTGCTTTAAATAGTTGTAGAATGAATGAGCCCACATAGGAGGCTTGGACCAGGAGGAGCTGC
Source organism: Lutra lutra (assembly GCF_902655055.1). Lineage (NCBI taxonomy): Eukaryota > Metazoa > Chordata > Mammalia > Carnivora > Mustelidae > Lutra > Lutra lutra. The sequence continues at coordinate 13,933,034 of NC_062287.1, read as the reverse complement.
GTCAGCCCAGGCCTCCTCGGTCTCTCCCCCTCGCTCAGCTCGGGCAGATGGGGACCTGAAAGGTCTCCCGAGGGCAGGATGCCACGGCCGGCCACTTGAGGCAGAGCTTCCTCAGAGCCAGCCTGAGGGCCCGGCCCCGGCCATCTGCCCAGGCTGGTGCCCGCCCAGGCCAGCACTGCCAGCCCATTGAAGCCGCCCTTCAGAGAAGGTTTTGTCTTTGAGGGCCCGCACTTCCCAGCGGGGAGCCCTTTGGCTTTCTTCTTTTATGGGGAATTTTTATTGCCGGATTGACTGTAATTGTCGGATTTGCATGTGGTGCACCTGCAGCTAGGGGCCCTCGGGGCACCTAGGCCTTTGGAAATCAATAGGAATAAACAAACAAATATATTCATAGGAGGGAGACCTGGAGAGGAGGGGTGGCTTGAGAGGAAGGGAGAAAACAAAGTGCCAGCCTTACCCGTCTGGAGCAGAGGCCCCTTCCCCTCCCCCGCCACCACCCCCACCACGCCGATGCCAAGCTCTGTGCCGAAGTGCCCGCCTCCTATCACCACAGTGAAACGGAAACTGTAATTTCAGTGCTAGCCTGAATGGGTTCATTTCTTTTTATTAACTCCAGCATTGGGGTTTTAGGCAAGTTGGCTATTGTTTGAGCCATGCTGCTCTCCTCTCCACGCCCCAGGTCTTAAAGCTGCGGGAACAGCCAACGGGAGATGGCACGGAGCTGGCTGCAGGAGTGGCCACCGTGAGACCAGGTCTCGTTGCGGTCCGATGGAAGCCAGGAGCAGAGCAGTGGAGGGAGCGCAGGGAGGGTCCAACTCTCTCTGCCTGGAGCCCAGTCTGTGCAGGGATGGGCCCCGGCATCTTCTTGGGTGCACCTACTAGGGTCCCCCAGTCAGACAGGGACCTGGCTGACCTCCTAGGTAGCCCCTGGGCTCTGGGTCATGAGGCAGAAGACACCCAGCCACACACTGGGCTCTACTGTTTAAAGGGAGCTCTCACACATCTGCATGTGTGAGCCAGTCCTGAGAGCTTGCCCCACGCTCGTGAGCACCAGTGGCTGGAGGGCAGGCGACAGGGGCAGGAAGAGTGGGTCAAGGGGATCTGTAGACCGTAAAGCAGTCAGCAGAGAGGTACGAAGCATGAGGGCGGGAATCATGCAGCCTTAACTAACCTCTTTGGGTCTCCGTTTGCTCATCTGGATAATCCGCTCCCATGAGGACAGCTGTCTGTCCTATATATGCTGTCTTCCTGCTGCCGTGTCTTACAGATAGTAGAGGCGGTAAAATATTTTCAAAGGAACGACTAAGTGACAAATGAAAGAAAGAAAGTAGAGATAATAATGTATAGCCCCCAGGGTTGTTGTGGGGATCAATGAGACAATGTATATAAAACCCTTTGCGTGGAAGGGAAGATGATGGGCTTATGCTCACAGTGGCCACCTTGTTGGCTCCGGGGTCAGACACCCACACCAGTAACAGATCTTCTGACACTAGATCTCATCTCCCTTAGTCTCCGGAAAGGGATTAAAAAAACAATTAGGACTTTCATGTGTTTAGATCCTGGATGGGAAGAAGTGCTGGGAAACAAATCGGTGGGAAGCCGTGTCTCCTCCTGCAAACACGAGGGACAACAGCAAAGGCGGAAAAGGGCGCCAAGGGGGGGGGGGGGGCCGGAGCACCCAGCTCATGGGACAGTCGCGGCAGGCGTCGGTCAGTGCGGCTCTGGAGGTGCCCAGCAGACCCGTGGCCAGGAGTGGACGCGGAGGCTGCTGGCTCAGCTAAAGCAAAGCCGGGATGAATGGGGATACAGAGCTCTGCCGTCATGCGTCCGTGGGCCTGTTCTTTCCAAGAGAGCTGGAGGCCTTCGAGAATGTCAGGTCTCCCTTACTGCACCTTGTTTTCTCATTAGCATGTACACCGGGCCACTGGGAAAGAGTCCTGAGAAGCATGTGAGTGCTCATGACGCTTGCCAAAGGAAAATGGGCCGAGCCACCTTTATGGAATATCCATTAAGGGCCAGGCACTGTGCTGGGCACTTCGTTTTTATCCTTGCGATGAAATTCACTTAAAGTGCTAGACGCTTGTCACACATGACCTTATTGCTCTAAAACAGCCGTGGAAGGTGATGGTTCTGCAGAAAGGGAAGGTAAGCCTCAGATACAGCAGGGATGGGTCACAGGGGACATCAGAACAGATTTCTCTGAATCCAAAGTCCCTTCACACAATTAGCAAGTGTACTTATTTATGTAAACTGGAATAAATGAACATATCAGCTCATCAAGCCTGTCACCAGTCAAGTGCAACCTTGAGTATCACCGTTGCAGATCTGGCCCCTGGAGGGCCTCTGGTTCTTTGCAAGCCTGGCTTCACCTAGTCCCCTCAGCTGTGTGCCTAGAGAACCCCGCTTTCCTGTCCGCCGCCTGGCTCCTTTCCCTCTGTCCTCTCCCCCTGCATCCTGGAGCTGCACCGCCTCTCTGCGGAGGACTAGCCCCTCTGTTCTGGTCTCCTCCTGACCGCTGGGAGCCATAGCATTTTCCAGGGTGCACTGTTGTGTATCAAATGTCTGGTGTTCGTGCTGAGCGCAGGCTCACTCTACTTGTTATAGCTCAGTGGAAACGCGGGTGCTCTTTGGCAGAGCAGGGGAGGAATAAATGTTTCAGTCATGCTATAAATAATGTAGCGAGGAAAGATGTTGCGAAAGTGGTGCTCTGGGTTTTGCCAGGAGGTATGTTTTCCTTCTTCCTTTCTTTCTTTTTCTTTCTTTCTTTCTTTTTTTTTTCTTTTACCTTCCTCCCTCAGCCCCTCCTTGACTCAGGCCGATACAGAACACCTTCCACCAGGGATCAGAAGAAACAGCTCTGCTCCTAGGGAAGGGGAAGATTAAACTGTTGAAACAAAACAAATCAATCCTTGTAGGAAAAGGGCAGGAAGGAGGGGAGAGTCTGGCCAGATGGGGTGCTTGCCAGTGATATGGGGACTGGAAGAGAGGGAACATTCTGAAAGAGCCGGGTTTCATTCATTCTGATGTGGTGGGAGTGGAACAGAAGCACGGAGGACAGGGACAGCTGCTTGGAAAAGGAGGGGTGGGATGAAAGTCTAGCCCCTTCTTTTTTTTCCCAGCTCAGCAAGTGAGAGAGCTCATGGGAGGAGGCTGGCTGCTTGCAGGCCTGGAGCAGAGTCAGAGGAAATGACAGGGGACAGCCCTGAGGGGGAGGGTCCCAGGAACCAGGCTGGGTAGCCCAAGGCAGTAGAACCAGAAACGCAGTCCAAATCATGGGCAAGGTAGGAACCGAAGACTAAATGAACCCAGGTAGGAGGACCAGGTGGAGCCATTAACAGGAAGGGCAGTTGCAAGCCCAGAAGCACGGAAGACGTGGGCCAGCTCCCAGGACTGAGTGTGTGGTGGCAGGGGTCTCAGAGCCCAGCTTTGCCGTGGCATGGAATGTATTGCTTGGTGATGGGCTCAGGCCAAAAGAAACCTTTATTTTCTTCCCGCTTTCTGGGCCTCAGAGTTTTCCAGGGTTCAGCTCGATGAGATGGAGGTCTCTTCTGTCCCTTCTGTCTCCAGGGCCAAATGGATATGGAAAATCAAGGGCAGTGGCAGCTCTGATGGGGCTGATGATCAAGGAACCAGAAGACCCTATAGCTTCTTATCGCAGGTCTACGTTTCTTTAAATGTGTCCTTGTCATCCCAGGCGTAGGAATCATCTGGAGCTTATTTTATTTGTTTTGTTTTAGTTTGATTTGGTTTTTTGAGAGGGTGGGTGGAGACAAGGGGGAGAGAATCTTAAGCAGGCTCCATGCCCAGCAAAGAGCCTGATACGGGGCTTGATCTCACGCCCTTGAGATCGTGACCTGAGCCAAAATCAAGAGTCAGATTCTTACCTGACTTAGCCACCCAGGCACCCCAAATGGAACTCATTTTTAAAATACAGATTTCTTGTCTCTGTTCTAGAAGAACAGAATCCAAATTCTGGGTGAGGCCCAAGAAATTGCCTTTTTAAATAAGAACCAGGGGTCACTCCCAATTACATGACTTTTAATAACCCCTAGTAGGGGCTACATTTGGTGCCTTTGGTTGGAAAAAGGTTTGCTGGAGAAGGTCTCTACCAGCTACTTAAAAGCCGAGTCCCCGGTGTAATTTTTTCTTAAGATTTTATTTATTTATTTGACAGACAGACATCACAAGTAGGCAGAGACACAGGCAGAGAGAAAGGAAGGGAAGCAGGCTTCCTGCTGAGCAGAGAGCCCAATGCAGGGCTTGATCCCAGGACCCTGAGATCATAACCTGAGCCGAAGGCAGAGGCTTTAACCCACTGAACCACCCAAGCGCCCCTCCTGTGTAATTTTTTTAAAAGGATTTATTTATTTGAGAGAGAGAGAGCACACACACACGTGAGTCTGGGAGGGCAGAGAGAGAGGGAGAGAGAGAGAGAATCCCCTGTAGATTCCCCACTGAGCCTGGAGCCCCACGCAGGACTTGATCCCACAACCCTGAGATCATGATCTGAGCTGAAGTCAGGAGTTGACACTTAATTGACGAGCCACCCAGGCTCCCCACCCCTGTGTAATTTCATGTTATCCATTCAACAACCTGAAAATATCGATTGGGCATCTACTGGGTGCAAGGTGCAATGGCAGGGGCTGTTGCCTTGAATCACAGAGTCTTAGAGTAGAAGGGACCTCAGAGCCCATCTGCCACACAGAAGAAGCAAACCTCTTCCGTAGCTTCCTTGACCAATCGTCATCCGTGAACTCACTACTGTGTGAGATAGCCAAGTCCATGGCTGGCTGGCTTGCAGATCCTGATTCTGCCTCCAGGCACATGGGCCAAATCTGCTTCGTCTTCTCCATGACAGCCCTTCAGATTTTGAAGCAGGCTGTCATGTTCCCTTGAAGTCTCTTTTCTAGGCTAAAAAATACCAGTTCCATGAAAGGAAGAGCTTGCCCAGACCTCTCATCCTTCTGGTTTCCTGTTTTTGGGTACTGAAGTTTGTGATTGGCCTCTTTAAAAGTAGTGCCTTATTCCTGGAAGGAGGTTGACCAGCAGAAGGAGGGATTAAGATAAACCCCCTCTCCTTTTTCTGGACACAGACCAACCTTTCCCTGGAAGATGGTCTTTACCAGGAAGGGGTTGTCCCCCACCGCACTCCCAGGACAGCCTTTGGGGGAGAGAAGGGCTTCCAAGAAAGGCAAGACACAGGTGTATACAGGCCACTCCAAGCCCTTCCCACTCCCTGATGCCGAGGCCTTACTTGCCCAGAGTATGTGGATCACTATTTGACTTTGGAGGAAGTGTTTGCCTGGCTCCAGCCAGCAGGTAGGTCCCAACCTAGAGTGTGCTGGAAGGCGTTAAGCTTCTGGTTCACAGGTTGTCACTCGTCTTCACAGGCCCTGTCTCCGTAACCATCGGACATCTTTAGTTCCTCCCCTCCAGCAAGGCAGCCCCAGGAGAAAGCTGCCCATTAGGGAAAGAAAGGGAGAAAAATACCCTGGATGCAGACAAGCCCCGGAGGGACTCCCCCCTGCATGGTGCTCTGTCGCCTTGGCCTTGGGAAGGGATGCAGGAGAGGAGACCCAGGAGGGCCAGGTGGCAGGCGAGGAAGATGATATGAGCAGTGGCATTTGGACTGATTGGAGGGAAAGAGTCTGGGGCTAGGGCGGCTTCATTATAATAATTGTATCCTTCCCCTGTAGTTACGACCTTGCAAAATGTAACTTGATGTTTGTAATGAGCCATAATTAGACAATCACCAAAAGTTGTAGTGAGTAGAGTGAAGGCAAAACCCAGCCCGCAGTGGTATTCGCTGTGGGCGCGCACCTGTTGTACACTCGTTTCCCTCTTCCCCTGTAGTAGAAGCGCTGGGGGAGGGTCTCCCATTGCCATGGCGACCTCCCCAGCCACTCTGTTGTGGCTTGGCCAGGGTCTGTGGTCCTGTGAGGCCCCTCTCCCGGGTTCCCAGCCCTTGGATTTCCTACTGCTATTTTTGGGTTGAGTCTCAGGACCATCAGCCCTAAGAAGATTGGGCATAATGCTAGGATTCTGGGTCCCCAAGAAGAAAAGTCCAGGGGCCAAGCCATTGCAGCACTCCTCATCCCTGAAAAAGTGACCAAACATTTTTGTCAGTGTTTCTGAGAAAGAGCAAGACTGGTGCCCAAGATGGCACAGCTGGGTAGTGACTGTTAACAAAGTATATTATCTTTTGTGTGCTGTTCGCCTCCTTATAAGAGCAGGATCCCTAACTCAAAGGAACCCCCAGCAATGGGATTTTATATACCATGTGTACATCAAATATGAATATACGGGTGTGTATAATAGGGTGAGATTTGGGGGGCCAGGGCTCTTTCTCAAAATCGAGCCTCAAGACCACCTCGAGATACCACCCACTAGAGGACGCCCCCCTCCTCTTGCTTGGGTGTCCACGTACACGAGATCCCCTAGAAGAACTTTGCATCAGCAGCATGTACAGGGCACCTGCTGAAGCTAATGACGGTGAGTGGTCCCCTGACCTCCCCTCAGCAGCTGGGCCCCAGCTCCCAGGGAGGAGTGAGTTTGAATGTTTACAACATTTCCATTTTAATTAAAATCCTTTTTGGACTCTCCAGAGTCTCCACAAGTCCATTAGTGCCTGCTCCCGCCGCCCCTTTTATGGCAAAGTCATTTCAGAGGACGGGAGCTACACGAAGGCTTTGCTCTCGCTGCTTGTTCAATGAAACCCCGCAGAATCTCTGAGAGCGGCAAGGAACTCGGGGGTCACAGAATCCAACCCGTCCTTTTTCAGATGGGGAAACTGAGGCCTGGATGAGAGAAGCTGCGTGCCCGAGGACGCATGGACTGTGGCCGCCCTGGGCCTTCAGTTCATATCTGGCTCCTCGGTGGTGCCTTTCACATTAGACTGTGATACCAGCTCCTTCCCAGTGCGGAGGGGTTGGGGAGGTGGAGGCTCTGGGTGGGTTCAGTCTCCCCTTCCTGGAGCTTTGAATTCTGAGCTGCCTCTATAGGACCTTGGCCCTGGGCGGGGACTTGGACCCTGATGCAGGGGACTCTGCTTATGCAGTTGGACCACTTCCAACAGCCTGTGTTGGGAGGAGAGTTAGAGCAAGAGCAGGAAGCCGGGACAGAGAAGACTGATTCTGGCAGGGTAAGGACATGGGTGTGGGCCAGAAGACGGAGTGTCGACTGAGTTGGAGAACTCAGTAGCTGAGATGCTTTAGCTCAAAGCAGCCCTGAATCCCCCCACAGGGCGGAGCCCAGTAGCCTCCTCCATAGCCCCCAGCAAGTGCTTAGGGAGGCCAGCAAGTCCCACAGCCTGGTGCTTTGCACCTCAGAGGGGTCTGTGCTGAAGTAATAATGTTGTCTTGGCCGGGGGCTAGATTAGCCGATCTGTACTGAGAGACAGTCTTGTTTCACTAAGGAGGCAGGAAACCAGATTTCTGGTCCTGACTTCTTCATTAACTAGCTGGCCTTGATCAAGGCCCTTAACCTCTCATGGCCTCGGTTTCCTGGTGTTGAGTGTGAATATTATCATTGGCTTCGTAGTCTGTGGCCAGGCTTACATTCGATCGATCTGAAAATACTTCATAAGTTAAATGCATAATGATAATACCCAGGGCTGGATGTAACACCCCCCACCCCCCCAGGGATCTTCCTTCCTTACGTTTGCCTCTGGGTCCCAGGAAATGTAAGCTAGACACGCAGGAAAAGCAGTCAAATACTAGCTCCATGTTCTTGCAAAGCTACACTGAACTAAGCTCACCTTAAATCTCAACAACTTTCCTGTCCAGAAACTCTGAGACACCAGCTAGGCTCGCCCGGGCTGGGACATATGAACAGTGCCTGCCCCCCGAGCTGGCTGCTTGGGGGGCCACAGGGGCCTTCTGGATCAGCGGGGGAGAGGAGCATCTGTGTTTACCACTGTGATCATAGGCCAGTGCACCTAGAGGTCAGATCTACACCGAGACTGGAGGTAGGGCCAGACGGACTAGCTGAAGAATCCAGGGGTCCCGTCTGCCCTAATGACCTGGGAGCGCCGAGTCAAACAGTGTTTGCTTAAACAACACAAGGAGAGGAGCATGTGGACACTGGGGAGCGGGGGGGGGCGGGGGGGGGTGGGTACAGACCGCGCCACTGACACTTCTGTGCATGGGCTTGGTTTATGGCTACTCTGTCCGGTGTTCCCTAAGGAGAGTCTTTGCCGCTTGAAAAAAACAGTGTTTCTCCTAATCCCAAGCTGTTAATTGCCTCTTCCTCAGGCTGGAATGAATTGTCTGGGGGCTGACTCCAGCTTCTGTCACTCTCCTCTGAGATGTTAACCCTTCACTGGTCCGGGCCGTGGCTGTTAACTTGGGCCCTGGGATGCGGTCCAGCCTTCCAGGAGCCCTGCCGTAAACTCTTCCTCAAGACAATACCCTGCCGATGCCGGACCCCGACCCATCCCCGCTCTCACTCTAGAGACGTGCGCTATAGTGCTGGCTCTGCTGGTAAACCGGCAAGTTATAATTTTTCCAGCTTTGGTTTGCCGATCTGTAAGACAAGGGAGTTGAACTTCATCACCCTGGAGAAGTGATCAGGAAAGTCTCCTTGACAGCAGAACACGAGATAGAGGTCAGCAGGCCCACAACCGGGGCTTGGGATTGGCACGACCCTCCTGTTCAGATGGACATGGAGCCTAGCGTGAGCTCCACGGACCCTAGGGCTGCAGAAGGGACACCGTGGGTAGCTCCTGGGTATGCTTAGACATGCGCCAGGAAAGAGGATCTTGTTCTGTTCTGTGCTTGTCATAAAGACAGCCTCACGACGTCACAGTCCCTGCTAAGCCTTTGTTGTCAGTTAGCAGGCAGTTGCATTGTGGAAGGGCCATTGTTCTCAAGCAGTCTGCTCCCTGTGCCTCTGTGCCCCCCTGGCGTCCTGGGACTGAGCCCAGCTCCAGCAACGAAAGGGGACACCGGCAGAAAGCCGGTCTGTGGTTACTGCGCTGAGCCCGCGCGTGCTGGAGTCAATCACTCCTTGACATTCTAAAAGCAAAACACTCTTTTCCAGGAGATGGGAAAAAGGCTTGAATTTTTTTTTTTTTTTTTTTTTTTGTGGAGGAAGAGCACAGCAGACTGTTTATTGATCACCGTCCCAGAAATGCAGGGTTAAAAGGGAACCTTAAAAGGTCACTAATCGGGCGCCTGGATGGCTCAGGGGGTTAAGCCGCTGCCTTCGGCTCAGGTCATGATCTCGGGGTCCTGGGATCGAGTCCCGCATCGGGCTCTCAGCTCAGCAGGGAGCCTGCTTCTGTCTCTCTCTCTCTCTCTGCCTGCCTCTCCATCTACTTGTGATCTCTGTCTGTCAAATAAATAAATAAAATCTTTAAAAAAAAAAAAGTCACTAATCCAGCTCCCTGTTAATGCTAAAATCTCCCTCCGTAATCCAACAGCCAGCTATAATGTGTGTCCTACCACCTTCCAAAAAGGAGAATGGGGACCCTTTACAGTCACAAATCAAGCCAGAGAAGTAGATCCCAGATAGATGAGAGGGTGGGATGAGGACGTCCTTCTGCCAGGGACCTAAGATTAGACGCTTACTACGAACAGTGTGCATTAAATTCAACCCTGAGCCTTTTTGGCAGCAAAAGCAAAAGTGGAACTAGGATTGTTATACGGGCATCCAACAAAAGGACTGTGGCAGGCGAGGCGCTCTTTCCCCGGGTGCAAAATTTTAAAGTGAGCCCCATTCATTTACTGGCTGGGGCACGTGACCCTGGAGGTTGTGTCTTGTTTCCAGATTCCTTTCCTTACTGCGATGCCCTTATGTTCCAAGTTTCTGCATGATTTCTCACGGGTTCCTCGGCTTGGTTCCTTTCTCTGTTTCTTCTTTCAGGGACATATTGAGTTATGTGTGTGCCTGAGGTCCTAGGGATCCAGGTCCATTTTGGAAATCCGAAGGCTTTTGGGAATCTGGAAGGAAACCGCTTGACCCGGGGTGTGGATGTTGGTGGATGGAGGCAGGGACTGGCTGCCACGAAGGCAGGGACTGGGGGGCCTCAACAGCATGTGGCGTTTCTGTCCCTGTAAGCCCCACAGCCCACACACACACACCTTGCTGCTGGTGCGTTCTACAACCCTCCTGCAGCTGGACAGAAATCCCCCTCCTGGATTCAACGGTGAAGCTCTTCTTTATTTTTCTTTTCTCCGAGCAATGGGTACATTTCTAGTTCTCTGCTGAATGAGTCATTGGTCAGATCCAGGTGGCATAACTGGGTACCTTCTAATAAGCTTCTGGGTCCCGTGGGTGGCCTGGGGCACATGATGACCACAGCGACCATGGTGTATCCCTGCCCCCCAGCAGGTGCAGCGCCCCATCTGACCACCATCGCTGGAGCCTCGTGTGTGTGCCTCAGAGGCTGCATGGTGTGCGGTGAAGGCCACAGACTCTTGGGTCAGGCCACCCAGGGTTCAGAACCCAGCACCCCCACTAACTTGGTCTTGTGTCCTGGGGTCTAGTTCTCGTCCTCCTGAACCTTGATTTTTTTCATCTATAAAAGGGGAATCATAGCAGTATCTTTCTTAGTAGGTAGTTGAAAACATCAGGTAGACAGAGGATAGATAGTCGAGGAGATGTCTATGTAGATATTTAGAACAGACGTCCTCGGCACAACAGTAAGTGGGACAGAATCCTTTACTACCATCACCATCCTTCTCCTTGGAACATCTCAGCGCTGTAGGCCCTGCAGTCCCACTTTACAGCCGATGAACGGCAGCTCCGAAGATGTGAGCTTCTTGCTGTAGGTGACAAGGCTGTAAGGGCTGGAGCTGGGGTTCTGTCTGACTTGGGACCCCGCACCCACTTCTGAAGAGTGTGAATGTTCACCCCCCTTGTCCCATCCTTGACATGGTGGGCGGACCTTTCCTGAATCCCAGCTGCACGGCGCATGCCAGCCCTGGGCCAACGGCCCCGACTGGGAGGCGCTTCTCATGGGGGTGGGGGATGCCTACAGGGAGGAGGTCTCAGCCCCTGTGGCCAGGCCCCTTCTGTACCCACATTTGCTTTTCAGACTAAGTGCTTCAAAATATGTCTCCTCTCCCTGGCGTCTCCATTGCGAGATTTAAACAAAGACCCCCTTGTGGCACCTGACATGAATGTGATCTTCAGGGCTGGACCTGATTCCCACAGGGGCTGGGGCAATCCCTGAGATTACCCTTTTACAGAGCAATCATTTTCAGGATGCTTGGTGGCTCTCAGCTTTCTGGCTCCTGGGAGAACACCTGAGGGGGATGATGTATGGATTATGCTTTCCAGTGATTTCTGCATCAGACAGATCTAGTTTTAAACCCTACCTCAATCGTTTATTAGCTGTGTGACCTTGGGCGAGATACTTAACCTCTCTGACCCTCAGTGTCCAGGTCTATAAAATAAGGATGATAATATGCACCTCCTCGAGTTGTTGTGATTTCTGATTCATGATACCTGTAAAGTCTATGCCCACTTTAAAGTATGCTTATTTGTGTTAATGTTTTTATTAGTGGAATGAGCGTAATCAGTACTGTATCCTGCTGTTCCAGGATTCAAAGCCCTCAAATAGCTAGTCTTCTGCCCGCACATTGACCTTGTCCCTGTCCTGAACTCGGGCACACCCAGATCCCCACGACACACAGACCCCAGCCAGCCCTGTGCCTGCTGGTGTGGCTCCCCTGCGGATGGACCGCAGTATCAGGGTATCAAGAAGGCAGACAGGATAGCGGCCCGAGTGTGCGCGGTAGCCAGGCCTCAGGGCGGTTGCTAGATTTGGAGCCGTGGTCAGCCTTGGGCTGTATACTCAGGGTTTGGAAAGAGGGAATGTGCTGGCAGCTGCCACAACATCTGGACACCTGGCACTGGGGCTGGGAGGCAAACACGGGAGGAGGGTTGTGTGTTTCAGACAGATTTCAGAGAGATGGCCTCTGACTGTGTGTTTTACATCTGGGGGTAGAGATGAGAGGGGAGGCCATTGCAGTGGCCGTTCCCACCAGGGTCCTGGAAGTAAAGCACGGCCGTTCCTTCTTGCTGCTTCTCCATCGGCTCAGGGCCCTCCATGCTTCCCATAAACGTCTGGGCCTGGGGCGGGGCACACGAACCTGGCCAGGAACAGCACCGTCCTACCTGCGTTCTCGCTTGCTCTCTAAGGTCCCCTGTGTCTTAACATTCTGCGGGACTCGGAGCCTGTAACTCAAGGGTGTCTCGACTTCCCAGGGTCGTGACATCTCGACAGTAAATCTTGCGCATTTAAATAATGCCTCGGTTCCTGTCCTGCTTGCCAAGGCACCTTCCATCCGCTCTTCCTCCCAGCGCTCCTGAGAGGCCGGCAGGAGTGTCTCTCCCTTCACGGAGGGGCTGGCAAGGAAAGCAGAGAAAGAAGCAACTTCTGTGTCACAGAGCAAACTGGTGGCGTGCCTGAAGTTTGGCCCGCCCTTGCTCAGTTTGCTGTTCTCTTTTAAAATTTTCGTATAACGCTTTACTGAGGTATAATTCATATAGCACATGATTCATCTACTGAAAATCTACAGTGGTTTTGGGAGCGCCTAGGTGGCTCAGTTGGTTGAGCGTCTGCCTTCAGCTCAGGTCACGATCCCAGGGTCCTGGGATCGAGTCCTGTGTGGGACTCCCTGCTTAGCAGTGGGTCTGCTTCTCCCCTCTGCCCTTCCTTCCCTACTGCTCATGCTGTCTCTCTCTCTAATAAATAAAATCTTTAAAAAATATATCTATACAATGGTTTTTAGTACATTCCCAGATATGTGAACCCAGCCCTATAATTTAAGGACATTTGCATCACCTCAGATGCATTTGCATCACCTGCCCTTTCTGTGGTGCTCCCTAAACACCTCCCCACCATCTCCCCAAGCCCTAAGCAACCAGCAGTCTACTTTCTGTCCCTCTAGGTTTGCCTAGTGGACGTTTCCTATAAATGGGATCCTTCAACATGTGGCCTTTCGTGTCTGGCTTTTCTCGCTTAGCATAATGTTTTCAAGGTTTACCCACTTCGTAGTGGATGTTAGTAGCTCCTTCCAATTTATTCCTGAATAATATTCCCTGGTGTGGATATGCCTCATTTTCTTTGTCCACTTATCAGTTAATGGACATTTGGGCTCTTTCCTTCTCTTGACTCTTATGAATAACGTTGCCATAAACATTCATGTACAAGTGTTCATGGGGATGTATGTTTTTCATTTTTCTTGGGCATATGCCTAGGAGTGTACATGCCAGGTCAGTGGTAACTCTGTGTTTAACCATTTGAGAACAGGCAACATACTTGAGACTGATTCCGTGCATAACGGAGAGGACCCTGCAGAAGCCTGGTAGTGGTTTCAAAGTCTGGGGCCTCCCCTGCTACGAGGCCTCCCAGGGCTGCTGGATCCATCCGGTGTGGTCCATTTGGCTTTCAGCCTTGTAATCTGAGAGCTCTGACAACAACGGAGCCCCAAGGCCAAAAGCACCAGGCCTTGCTGGTTTAGGGGAACCACTCTGAAGACAGAGGCGAGCCTGGGTGACCCCAGGAGCCTTGACTCACAGATGTGGATGGCGGTAACTACACTGGTCTTGGGGTGGGGGCACCTGGCACCCCCATAGCTCCCTGGGCTACGCTGGGACTTCCGAGGCAGATTGTGTCAAGAAAATACTTTGAAACTCTGAAGGATGGCAAATTTTTAAGGGTCTAATTATTTTCTAGAAATGCAACACAGGGCTCAGAGTGGAGCAGAACATCAGGGAGTGCTGGAGTGGGGCGGATGGGGTCCCCGGGACAGATGGGACCCACTGCACCCGCCAACTGGGGTGGCCTCTGGGGTCTTATCCATTTCTCTCCTTTGTCCCATCCCTAGGCTGAGACCAGGGCAAGGGGACACTGGTCCAGCGTCTGTGGACAGGGGCTGTGACAGGCTGTAAGAGCAAAGCACTTGGGACTGAGGTTTTGGTCAAAGTGTGGCGTTAGTCCGTGTCCTAGGCTTGGGGGAAATGCCTCATGAACCAAGCCATTTCTGCGTGCCTCATGGTCACGGGGCCGACCTCCCGGGTCCGTCACCATGGCGTACCCACCAGCGATAGTCCTGCATGGTCCCTGGGGAATCCTCACTGCCTGGACTCTCCAGGGCCCACTGGACTATTCTGGAGAACCCCTCAGATCCTGGCCCTGCGTGCTCCCTGTGGGCTCGAGCCCCTGACCACAGCCACAGCGGGAAGCTGGGCAATTAGCTGCCTGGTCCTAAGAGCCTTTAGCTGTCTCCAGTAATCTTGATAATCCTAGCAAGCCACCCTCCCTACCCTGCCCCCCACCACACACAAACACAGAGAGAGAGAGAGAGATACATACTCACACATGCATGCCTATGCCTCATTATTACCTAGCATCCTGATGTAACAAAACTACTGAAATTAATCACTATTTTTAATGTGTGGGGTGTCCCTATTGGAAATAAATCTCATATATTGAGGCTTTGTAAAAAAAAAAAAAAAAAAATTAAAGGCATAGGATAGATGCCAGCTGCAGAATTCTTAGATTATGTTCAAAATTGTATTTGAGCACAGGTGTCCTGCCATTTAAGTGTTTACCTGTACACATGAATGTTGGCCTGGACAACTCGTGTTGTTCTCACTTCGGTGTGCAGAAGCTGTACTAACTACTTCCCTTCAGGGCCGTCATTTCATTCACTCCTTCGTTCAATTCTCATTTGTTAAGCATCTTCTGAATGTCCCAACTAAGGCCTTGTGTACCTACAAAAAAGACCAGGCCCCTCGAAATCTGTCCTCTGTAAAACGCCTTTGACACCAGGCCAATCTATAGGTTCTCCAGTCCAGAGGCTCCCCAAATCATCAGGGGGAGTGTCCCCAAACTGATTCCCAGGCCCTACCCTGCAGATCTAGACTCGGAAGACCCAGAGGCCAGTGAGGAGTCCTATGTGGGGACCCCTGGTGCCGATCACTCCCTGATTTCACCAGTGAGGAAACTGAGACCGAGGGTTTATTAACTTGCCCAGCTGGTGGCATGGCCAGGTGCCAACTGCCTGTTCAGCACCCTTTCCAGAATGTTCTGCCAACCACAGGACGAACTAAGCAGGGGGTCTGATGAGTAACCATCTAGAAAAGCTTCTCAGGAGCCCCCACCTTGGAGGGCTGTGTTTCAGAGAAGTGGAGGAAGGACCTTGCAGGCTCCCAGTGGAGCTTGGAGGTAAGCACGCCCTGGGCCTGTCTGGGGAGTGTGGAATGGGAGAGAGGTCCAGAAAGGTAGTTTGGGAGCAAATTTGGGACCAAGAGTTTTGTATGTTACCCACTAGGCATTCCAAAAGTTTTAGCTGCTGGTATTTTAAGACGACTACTCTCATAATAGAGTGAGAGGGCCACTTACTCATAATAGTTAAAGGGGGCCAGCCCAGAGCAGGAAGATCAGTGAGAAGCCAGCCGGGAGGGAACCTGGGCCTGACCTGTGTGGGTCTAGGGCTGCAGCGGCCCCGGAAGAGGCCAGAGATGCTAGACCAGGCCCGGTGATGGCAGGAAGCCAGGGAGATGGCAGGTCAATGATGTGAAGTTTGAACCATTGTGCCTGGAAGGACAGGAGTAGTGGGGGCCGTGGGGGACTTGTCCGGGCCCTGGAGATGGATTTTTTCCTTTGGGTCTGCAACAGCGATAATGTAAGTAAAGCACTAGGCACAATTTCTGGCCAGATCAGATACTGGAGAATTTGTTTGTTGCCCTATGGACAGCTTAAGTCTAAGCCTGTGGGCATCTCCCATTCCCTACCTTGGTATATGTCTCAGTGGCAGACACTTACCTCGCCAGGGACCAGCACCTGTTTGCAGATTTTACCTCCTATCTCTGGAGGAGGCCCCCATGAAGCCGGGGTCCCCCGGGGTTGCTGGAGCTGGAAGGGAGGGGACCTGTACTGAGCAGCTAGCAGGAGGGAGTGTGCACCCCTCATTTCTCTCTCCACACAACCACGGGGTGAGGGGTCACCACCGTCCCATCTTACAGAAAGGACAGTCACACCTGGGTGGCTATAGGTCAGCCACACACTCAGTGTCTACCTGACCCCAAAGCCTGTGTCACTCTGCAGGCTAGGGCCCACAGCACCCACCCTCCAGACACCTGTCTTCTCTTCTTGGCTCACACTTGATTTCTCCTGATGCGCAGGAGTTAACTCAGCTGGAGTGGCCAGGGCAGGCCAAGGACACCTGCACAGAAGCAAGTCTGGCTTTGCTTATGGTCCTCTTTGGAATCAGCTTTGGTGCTTGGGAGATTGGCTGGCCTTGAGCCTGCCCCTCCAGGGAAGCCAGGAGCCCCCTTCAGGCCTGCCCTGTGCCTTCCCTGGGGTTTCCCAGGTGGAAGGAACTCACCCCAGGGACACACAGCTGGGCAGCAGAGCTAGCTCTCCTGCTTTCCAGGTCACTGCGGCTCCCCTCTGCAGAGGGCAAGTGCACAAAGAAGGCACAGATGGTGTTGGCGGGGAGAGGGGTGAAGGGGCCAGGGTGGGGAGGGTAGCTGGCCACTGGGAGCATGGGCCAGCAGAGCCTCTGTGCAGGGCTGGATGGCGCAGCCACTGTGGGCTGCTTCTGGGCAGCAGCGCCTGGATTGGGTCACCTCACTGAATCTGCAGGTACAGGGGACTGGAGGCCCGGCTGCCGGGCCACAGGGTCCCTTGCTGACCTGGGTAAGGGGAGGCCAGGTCATGAGTGGCTCTGCGGGGGCGTGCCCCCCAAGGGGGTGGCCCGTGGGGCGTGGCTCCTCTTTCTCCTTCCCTTGAGCTATCCTCCTGCACTTTATGTCCGTGCATTGCTGGCAGATCCTGCTTCCTGTTTGCCTTCTTATTGGGGGAGTGGTTCGTTCCCCATCTCCCTTAACTTCTGCGCCCACTCCCAGAGTCTCCCTCTTGCCCACCTCACTCCAGCCCACCCCCGTTTCTCTTTATGGTCTGGTCTTCCAATTTCTGCCTCTCTTGGAGGTTAGCACCACACTCCTGCTCCAGTGACATAAAAGCCTGGAGTGGCACCAGATTGCCCCCATTTTTTCTCTGTCCCTCTGCTTCATGTCTCACACTTAAGTTTCTGGAGACTTTAGCTGCCCTTTGATCCTGAGAAACCCCTCCTGGGAGGGCCAGAGCAAGTGACAGCCCCGAGAGCAACTTGCGGTCCCTGTAGCCTGTTCCTTAAACTCTGGATGCCAAGGGACCTGGGAGATGAGGCAACGCACCACGCCTCCTGGGGAGTTGACCTCTGCTCCCATCATTGTGATTCTGCCCACCTCGGTCATCAGCCTGTGCTCATAAGAAGAGTTTGCCAAGCACCTTCTGGACACCCAGCCCTTTGCTGGGAAAGCAGGGTGGAGACAAAGGGACAGGAAGTGCTCAGTGCACCACCATTCCCTCAGGTGACCCCCTCTCCAGCTGAGCAGCCTCATGAGGAGGCATGGGGTTGTAACAGCGTGTACAAAGTGCCAGGAAAGGAAACTGTGAGCTGTAAGCCTGCCTGTGTCATTAGCGAACTTTGTGGCCTCGGGCAAGTCATGCTATCTCTCTGGACTCCGTTTTGCTTTCTAACCTGAGAGGCTTGGACAGTGTAACTTCTAGGGACCTGTCCTGCCACGAAATGCTGAGCAGTGGCTGCTTCGTTGAGGTGAAACCCCTCTCACTCTCAGACTCACATCTGAAATTTGAATATTTGGGATTCATTCCTTTGGCTGCTAAGCGTGTTTCTTCTCTAGGAGAACCCTTGAATGCAAATATTCTCAGAACAATGAATACCAGCGGTGTGCTGGCAAATGGTTAACAACCAGCTCTCAGGGAGAGGGGACCACCTGTCCTCTTGGAGCGTCTGTAGGTTGATGTTCATGGCGTCAATTCTACTATGGCCAACTACAAGCTACTAGTGCGGTATTCCTCACCGAGGAGCTGGAAGAGACACCACTGGCTCTCTGAGCTGGCCATGAGCAGGCCCAGAATGTGCAGCCAAGGATCTGGTGACACCTTGACAGCGGCACATAGTAAATGCTAACTGAGGAGGACAGGGTGGCAGTAGCTGGCAGTAGCGGGGAGCAGAGCCCACGGGAAGAGGGCAGAGGAATGGACAGGGTGGGGGGTGAGGAACAAGGGACTCGAGGCAGGAGGAGGGGTGGGGGGGACCTGGCAGAGCCCGCCCCAGGTTAGACTTCCTCCCTTCCTCTCATGCTCCTTTTCACGGAGCAAACATTCTGGATGGGGAGATCCATCTCGAAGGCTTGAAAGAAGGCATTTCCCCGGGATGTCACCTCTCCAGAGTTTAGGGAATTTGTAGCAACTTCCCTCCCATCCAAGTAGGCCCAACCACGGCCACAGAGGACCGTGTTTCCAAAAAGAAAAATCAGGACGCACCACCTGACAGAGAGGGCTTTATCCCTTCCCGATTCTGAATGTATTTAAATGAAGTCTTCCAGGGTCTAAAAATTAAATCCTGGTTATGCATTTAATGAAATACCTTTATTGAAAAGAATAAAATGATTTTACATTTGAAAAGAGCTATAAAGACTCAGCTAACCATACAGCAGCTAATACCATATTTGAAAATAGAAATCATTAAAGTTATTAGGATTTGTTAATACTGGTAGTGGGTCCACAGATGTTGGTTATATAATTCTTTCTGTACGTTTGACAATATTTCGTAATAACAAAGAAAAATAAATGACTCAAGAAGTCTTGAAGCTTGGCTCTCCTGATTTCAGTCTCAGTCCCTTTTGGATTATCTTTCCCACCCCCTCAGGATCCTAGGGAGGGAAGGAAATCAGCCTTGGTTGTCCTGGGTCCTCAGATAAAGGAGCACTGAAGGGACACCAGGCAGGAAGGTGGGGGACCCCCAGCAAACCTCTCTTTTCCTCTGGGGCTCATTGTCCTCATCCATCAAATGGGGAGGGAGTTTCCAGGGCCTCTGGGGTCCTTCAGGGTTACAGCCTGCTGTCCCCAGCCTTCCTTCCCTGGACCAGATGAGCCCTACAGGCCTCTGCAGAACATAGCTTCCCTTCCCTTCCATGCTGGCTCATGTGGAGGGCTCTCTCGAAGTGCATCCCTATCTGTGAGCCCAAGGCCCGACTGAGCTAGGACAGCCCAGGTTGGGGGAGTATGGTCCCCACACCCAGGGCTCTCAGGCCCCATCTATGACCCTGAGTGTCTCCATGGCATCTGGATCTGAGTAGGAGTGAATGTGCTCTCACTGCACTGTTTGATTTGGGGTCTGATGCATGACAGCTGGGTGTCCTCCTGCGTGGGCTCAGCCCTTGTCCAACCAGCCCCAGCTGAGATCCCTTGGCCTCCCCATTGTGGTCCCCTGGTGGCTGTTTGAGAGTGGGGCCAACCGCACCTGAGTTTGGGGAATCCCTTAGCTCTGCCTGCGATGGAGAAATGGTTGTAGAGGGGTCCTTGACCTGGGGATGGAGATGCAGGCTGCGTAGCTGAGAAGGATCCCAACCTCCCGGTCGGCTTCTCCATGACAGCTACAGGTAGTGTCTGGAAAGCATTTAATGAACCCAGGGAAGGAGTGGTGGCTGCCTCGTCTCTGCCGGGGAAAGTGATGGATGTCTTCAGTGAGGAGAGGAAAGAAAACTTTCTAAACGGGTTCAATTTAAGGAAGGAAAGCAGTCTGGAGGGAGGTTTTTTGGGTGCTAGCACACATACACCAATGCGCGCGGGGGCCTACGTGTGTCTGTGGCCCTTGCTGGCACTAGAAACTTCTGGGAGCATTAGAACATACGGCCTGTGCAGGCCCAGCCCTGGGCTCGGCTCTCAGGACAAGGGAGTGCCATCTGGAAAACCAGGCAGACCCCAACAAATCTCTCCCCCTCGTGACCTTAGGTGCCTGGCCTTGAAAATGAGGGCTGGCATGGATGACGTCTCATACCTTGGGACTCTAGCCTGTCTTTTTTCCAGAGAGGGGGCTTTCCATCTTATACCTGAACCTTGCGAGACCTGGGAAGTGTCGCTGCCTCGTTGCATTTCAGTCAAGAAGAAGCGTGCAAGCCCGGGGTCAGGCAGTCCTGGGTGACCCACAGCACAGGCCAGAACCATGGCTCCCTATGGGGCCTGTCCTTGTAGGTGTCCTATGAGGAGCTGCCACCCACAGAGAAGGAAAGCTCTTAGGGAAGAAACTGGGGGAGCCACTCAGGTGTCCAGCCAGCCCATACCCCCAACAGTGGTTTCACAGCCAGAGGGAGCCTCTCCGTGCCCCCTCCCCCAACGGGCTTGCACTGACTCTCCCACCGGCCCACCTTCTGCCTGTGTCTTACTACCTTCCAAGCCTCTTTCCTCACCTGTGGAATGCAGGTAAGGCTTGTCCAGCTCACCACCCCCCAACCACCCCACCACTCAGGGTGACCATGAGGCTTACAGGAAGTGAGGTAGGTGAGGGCAGGCTGAGCCTACAGGACAGTGCCTGGCATGAGCAGGTGTGTGGATGGTGACACAGGCGTTGTTTCTCTGCAGCCGGGTTGCCCTGAAGGGCAGCTCCCTTCCTTGCAGGAAATGAATGACTGGGTCAGTGCCTAGGGCAGAGGGTGGCCCACCCAATCCCCCCCTAAAACTATACAGGACTAGATGAGGGTAGGTCTTTAAAAACTAATTGAGCAATTCTGCTTTGGGTGAATGAAAGGCATACAGAGGAGTCTTGCACTTTCTGGAAAATTAAAAGGCAAATTGCAGAAATCTTCAAGGGTTCGGCTTCATAGGGAAGGGTTGAATTTTCATCCCTAACACTAACCACAGAGGAGGGTCGTGAAGGAGAAGATGTGGGAGTATTCACAGGGGGGAACGGGATGCCCTGCCCGCCCCCGCCCCCAACACAGTCAGAAGCACATCCAGTCTCTTCGGTTCCCTTCAATTATCCATCATAGTCTGACTCTCGAAATGAGCTAAACCCTCTCAGAAGCTTTTTCCATTTTCAGCTTGTCCCATCTCTTGGGGTTAGATGTTCTCTAAGTTTACAAGCTTCTGTATGAAGTTGTGCTCCTCTCTCTCCATCTTAAACTAGCCCCATAAAAGCTTCAAAGAGAACCATGTAGAAACCAGCAGATATAAAGAGAACATGGGGCGGATAAATTCAGACTCAGAACTAGGTAACAAGTGTACCAAAGGCGAAGTCTGAAATCCCTGCAGGCTGAGAGTTGAAGGTTTTAGTGGAGAGTTTACTACAGACAAATTGGAGGAGTGTTGTGCTTCTGGAGAGGAAGGCTGTGGAAACTATCCTGCCTTCTCCTCCTGCAGCTTCATGAGGGCTTCCTGGAGGAGGCAGCATTTCCGGGGGTGCCTCAACGCAGGGTGGCTTTGGCAGCGTGGGCCAGGGTGGGAGGTGGAAGGAGGAGGATGGGATCTGGGAGCAGGATGGGCACCGTCAAGGGGAGCTCCTCAGCCACCCCACTGCCATGACATCTTCGTCTTAGCGGTGGCAAGAGATGGGGTCATGGCGATCCACTGCCCAGGAGGAAAGCAGGCCCTGCAGAACCCACTCTGGGCCATGGCAGCCCACCCACAGGGACATGACCTTCCTATGTCTGAGTCGTTCCTTTCCGAACCACCACCCAGCAGCTGTCCTTGTACCTCTGCCAACCTGGGGTCCCACCGGGCATCTTAGCAGCATGGTGGTGGGGATGGGGGGGCTGATTGTTCCCATTCTTCTTCCCCAGACCTTGCCCAGGTGCCTCGTGGGGGCAGGGCTTGCTAATTTTTGTAGACGGGACCAGAGCCTGAGCAAGACAAGGGGAAAGCGGGAATGAATGGGGAGGCATGGGGAGGCTGAGGGGGACAGATGGGGATAATACTTCTGCTCACCCCGCAGGGGTGCTGTGGGGATTAAGGAGGGCCTGTGAGCACAGCACTGGGTCAGCAGCCATCTTAAGGCAGAGCAGCCTGTAGTGTCCAGCCCTGGAGGAATGCCCTGGCCTCAGTGAGGCTCCCCTGACTGGCTAAGGTGAGCTTTCTGCGTTTGACAGAGCTCAACTCCTTCCTGGTTTGTTTCCTGTCATGGGGGGCTCTAAGTTGTGGGCTTTCCACTAAGGGGAATACCTCTCTGTAGCACATCATGTCAGTGATACGCAGTAATTGCCCATCTCCTCCTCCCTTAGTTCCCTGTGGGTACTGGGCCTGGAATGGGGCGTAAGACCGGGTGTACAGGGCAAGGCAACACCCTCAGCCACAATGGCCCCAATCTCAGCCTCTTCCTTCTCCTCTGCAGGTCTGTCTCCTAGTCCAGACAGAGCCCCCTTATCTGTGAGTTTCAGGAGGGTCTAATCTCTCACTCTGAGGCTGCTGCTGACCCCATACCCTCCATGCCCTTCTTAGGCAATCACAAGCCTCCACAGCCCATACCTGCTGGCCAGATTGCATGGGAAGCTGCCACAGTCACAGGCAGCTCCGTGGAGGCAGAGTGGGGGTCTGCCCAGGGTGGGGGGTGTGCACACGTGAGACCCCAGGGAGGTCATTATTTCCTCATCTTAGATACAGACAATGAACCGGAAGAGGCGTTCTCGCACTGATGCGATCACAGAGGATGCCAAAATCAAACCAGAAAGCTAAAGAGCTAAGACTTTAGCAGCAGCCTTCTGAGGAATCAGGCTCCATTATGGGGCGGGGAGAGAAGGCGGCACTTAGACATCTGTGTCATAGGTCAGCTCTGTCTGGGACCCTCAGGTCAACTAGTTCTCAGTGCCGGCATCAGATCAGACCTGAGCTGCCCGCAGGACGGCAGAGGAACTGAGATGTGGTCTTGCCCCCCGTCCCCCAGAAGCATGCACTCTCATCTTGCTGGATGGAGGGCTTCTAGCCTGTTTTGCTACAGAACATAATGTGTGTATTTCCCCCTCTCTCTTACAGAAGAAAAAAAGTAAGGGTAGAATAAATACACTTTTGGCAAGAGTTATGGCTCTTATGCCTGGATCTTATATTATTTTGGTGGAATCCGGGACAAGCGTGTATGTATGCGCTCATGGACACACTCGTGTGCACACACACCAGAGCAGGAGATGAGTCTCAGCTCTGTTACATGACACATCCCAGGCATTGCCCCTCTGGGCCCCACACTGTGTGAGGGGACTTGAGGATGGGGACGAAATCTAGGACACAGACACAAAGGAGAAAGCAGGAGCTGGGGGGGCACCTGGGGGCTCAGTCAGTTAAGTGTCTGACTCCTGATTTTGGCTCAGATCATGATCTCAGGGCTGTGAGATCGAGCCTCACATCGGGCTCTGTGCTCAGCTGGGAGCCTGCTTAAGATTCTCTCTCCCCCTCCCTCTGCCCCTCCTCCTGCTCATGCGTTCACTCTCTCTAAATAAATAAATAAATCTTAAAAAAAAAAAAAAAAAAAGAAGGGGGAGGAGAAAGGAGGAGCGAGCCTGGCCTGTCTGCAGGGGCCAGTGAGGGGAAGACACAGGGAAGGGCTATTTGTAATCACCAGTAAGAGGAACAGTGCTCTGGGCCGTGGTGTGGGGATGACAAGTGACCAGGTTAAAGACATATTTGAAGACAGAATCAGCAGGGGTTTCTAGGGGACTCACAGGGTTGAGAGAGGAGTCTAGGATGGTGCCCATGTGTTTGGCCTGAGCAACTGGAAAGTGTCTGAATGGAAAGAATCCAGAGTCTGGTTTTGGGTCCTGACCTTGGCATTTGCACCTGCGTGATCTAGAACAAGTCACTGAGATTAACTTAAGCCCATCTGTGAGGTAGGAGCAAATGTTCTTCCCCTATTTGCTTCCCACGATTTTCCTTAGGACTAAATGAGATCGTGCATGTCAGGGTCTCTACTGATATGACCTTAGGGTAACAATGACAGCAGGTAAACCAGCCCTTGGACGAGTTGCCTTGGCAGGGAAAGAGCTCTTGGTCCATCACTGGGCTGTGATCCGGGTTTTATGTGTGTGACTGGGGAGAGGGTAAGGAAGAAATGAGGAAGTTCCACGGCCCCAGCGTGAGGTCTGAGTGTGGTTAGCTGTGTATTTGAGGACTGATTACAGAAGGAGGTGTGGCCGCTGCCCCCTTTGGCTTCCTGGGGGCCCAAAGCCCTGGTGTGTACCCCTGCACACTCCCACTTACCCAGCTCCGAGCCCCCTGCCCAGCCTGTTCACGTCTTCTCTTCGAAGATGTTCCTGGGCAGCTGAAAAGTTCCTTCTGTGGTGACAAGACAGAAACAGAAAGGCCAGGTGTCAAGGAAAGAAGAACAGATGGGCAGCAGGGCCCCACGAAAAGAGCCGGAGGCATGGGGGAGGCAGCAAGGGCAGGAGGGTGGCCGTGGTTTCTGGGGTTTCTGCGGCCACTGCCAATTCCCCCACACTGGGCAGCAGCACGGGCCCAGCCAGCAACACCTGAGCCGGGCCTGCCTCCCCAGCAAGCAAGCCTGCAGCAGAACGGGGCTGGAGTGAGCCCGAGCGTCTACACCCTCCTTCCTTTTGCAGTCCTTCACCATCTGTCCCCTTCCCGAGCCTTCCTGCAGGCCCCAGAGCCCCGAGAGGAGGGCCACAAAGCCAAAGACTTTGAGACCTATTTTTAACTCCAACCTCCCAGCCAACAGCAGCAGCCCTTTCCCAGGCTCATCTAGGTCTGTTGGGATGCCTGCGATGTCAGGGGTCTCACCACCTTGCAGACAGCCTTGTTAGGTCCCGGCTCTGACTGTGGAAGTGCCGGCCACACCCAGTAGGAGGACGATACTGAGACAGATGATAACAGCTGTCAAGGACGTGGACAAATGAGGACGCCCACATGCCGCTCATGGCAATGTAAGGTGGTGAAGCCGCTTTGGAAAACGGCCTGGTGGTTTCCCAAAATGTTAAACACAGAAGCACCATAGGCCTGGCAATTCCACGCCTCAGCGTCTCCCAAGGGAAATGAAAACCTACGTCCACCCAAGACTCCTACGTGAGCGTGCATGGCAGGAGCAAGCCAAGTGTCCGTTAATGATGCAAGTGAACAGTACGTAATGTAGTGTGTCCATACAAAGAAATGGAATATTATTTGGCTGTAGAAAGGAATGCTAAAAAAAGAAAAAATTATGCCACAATACAGGTGCACCTTGAAAATGTTATGCTAAGTGAAAGAAGTCAGAAAGGGCTGCACAGTGTATGAGTCCGTTTATATTTTATATAAAATGTCTAGAAGAGGCAAATCTATAGGAAGAGAAAGATTGATGCAGAGGGGGTGGGGGGAGGGGCAGAGCGGTTTCCCTGGGGTAGTCCTGGGCAAGCTGGTTGGGTGGTCACTCCGTATGGAACCAGATCTACCCCTCCATGCACTGGCTGGCTTGGGGTCTCTCCCTGGGGTGATCTGGAACACGTCTAGTCCCTGTCTTGCCCCATAACACTCAAGCCCAAACCACTTCTGCTGAGCTCGTGTCTTCTGCCCTTCCGTGGTATCTCAGGACCTGAGATGGGTGGGGGGAGGGGTCCCTCACTGTTCACGGTAGTCCCCAGAGAAGAGGGGCCACCATGTAGATGGGTGTTTCAAGCAACACCCAGCATGCCAGCTGTGGTTAGTTACCCATGCCGGGGGAGCAGAGTCCCCACTCTTTCTGTCTGGAGAGGGCTTCTCTGTTAACGCGGCCAAACTGCATTGGCTTTTAGAAGGGAAGCCACATCTCAACGAGTGCTCCTGGGTAGGACCTCTAAGTTGTTTGCATGTGAAACGGTCCCTTCCATTGCCACTTTTTTGTATCTGGTTGATTTTTTCCTCGTCTATCCATCTTATTTATTGAGCACCTACTATGTAAATAACACGGGAGACACCAAAATGTACTGGGCCTGGTCCCTGCTTTTAAGGAGCTCACAGTCTCAAGGGAGGGTTCCAGACTCTTACATGGACAATTGAGATAGTATCGGAGACAAATACCAGAATTGCCACCGGCACAGGGGATGGGCCTCAAGCTCAGGTGGAGTAGGGTTCTCTAAAGAAATGACTTCCAAATCCCGAGTTGATGGATGAATAGGAGTTAACCAGACAACGTGGGTGGGAATGCAGGGATAGAAAGTGGGTTCACCGTCAGGGAACAGCCTATGCAAAGGCCAGGAAGCAGGAGAAACTGTGACCCCATCCGCTGTGACATGGTTAATGGGACACACCAGCGTGGACTCCTGAGATCACGGAACAAGGTGTGTTTTGTCTAGAGCTTCTGGAAGTCACCCTCTGTCTTGTCTACAAAGACTGATGGAAGAACGTCGCTTCCTCTTTATTTCCTCACTAGGGCACCGTACCAGGTTCTTCTCCGATATAATTTCGAATCTTTCCAACAATGCTATGAAACAGACGTCAGTTTTACATCCTGCAAACTGGGAAATCAGAGCTCCAAGAAATCCAGAATTTGCCTTCGGCCACACAGCCAGGAAGTGGGGAAACCGGGGGTTTTAAGCCCGGGACTCCCTGACAATACGGCCAAGTTTCTTGCCAGCAGTGCTTTGAATAGGACCTTTGCGGGGTTTCCAGTGAGTTTTGGGGAACATGGCTCCCTCAGGGGAGTGGGAGAAGCATGGGTCCCCCACTGCGGCCTGCCCAGGATTGAGCCCGTCAGAAACCATTCGCTTGGCTGGAGGGGGGGAGGGGCAGGAGAGGAGAGGGTTTCTGAGGAAAAGGAGTCTGGTTAGTGTGTTCTCACATGCTGAGCTACTGGGTCTCAGGTGCTGGTTTTTGCTAATCCGAATACATTGGGAATTGTTTAATAGGATTTTTTCCTTTTAATTAAAATATGATAATGAAACTTGCCGCTTCACTCTTAAAAGGAATGCTTGAAAATACTCACCTATTCCCCAAATGTCTGGCCAGGAGAGACATGGGTGTGATTTTATTTGCTGCAGCCGTAACACCAATGAAGGACTCCATTTTTTCCTCATTCAGACCCTGTGCTCCCCCAGCCCTGCCCATTACCACGCTGACCTTTCCTATTTCTGACTCCCCTCCCCTGCCAGGGCAAGGCCCCCACTTCAGGGAGCAAGGCCGGGTGCTCAGGCCTTGGCTGGGATCCGGGCACGCACAGAGGAGAAATTACCAGAAGCTCTGTGTCTGAGTCCAGTTTGCTTTGGCCACTCTTTGGAAGGGGTCAGGAGCAAAGGGAGCAGGCACCAGGGGTTCAGCCCAGGGAAGGTTCATTGAAGTGATGTACGCCTCATTGTCCCATCTACTCCCTGGCCATAGATTTCCACCACTTGGACCCAGTTGTGGCTAAAGCCTCCTTTCCCAGCCCACATCCTGTCTCTGCTATGCCATCTCCTCCCCTCTTACATGTCCCGAGAATGCACCACCCAGCCCCGCTTCTGCTGTCCTCTGATAAACCCCACCCTTCTTTCTGCTTCCCCACCGGTCTGTCTCCTTTGTTCCTTCTCCTTTCTTCCACATCATTTTCGGGGCCCCCTGCCCCCCCACTTTCTTCATTCCCTGCCCTTCTCTCCTCCCCCAGGCAAGCAGAAGTCTGAGGCCCACCCTCTTTCTTCCTCTGAGCCCCTGGGGTACCCCAGAAAAGGGAGAATGGCAAGTGAGTCACAGAATTTAGAATAAATAAAACACATCGGGAAGTTCTGCGTTGGAAGCCATAAAACCCAACCACTGGCACCATTTTCCTCGGATACCCGCAATCCCGGCGCTGCGGAAAGACAGCCCACAGCTTGCTGGATCCCTGACCAGCCAGGGATGAAATGGTGCAACTGAATTTGCCCTGAAAGAATGGGCAGACAGAGCGGGGCCTCCTCTCCTCCTCCATGGGCCCCTCCTCCTCCCCCCCCGCTCCTCGTTCTGTGCACCAAACCGAATATGATTGTGTGTCGCTGCGGAACATCAAAGAGCAGAAGAATTGCTTAAGAAGAAAATACTGGGGTTATGCATCCAAGAGCAGCCCGAGCTACCAGTAACCTCGGGGGCTGTGCATCCGTCTTTAATCAGCCCCCATGAGGCAATATGCTTGCTGTTGAGCCTCCTGTCAGGGGCTTGGGGGTGGTGGGCATGGCGTGCCCGCTGAGGGAGGTCAGGGTTTGTGGTCTGGCCACACTGTTCCTTGTGCCTAGCCACAGCCCAGCACCAGAGATGAAATCCCATTTCAAGGCCCATTTGTTGTCAGAGGCCTTGACCCTTGAGAGGTTCCCTGCTTTGCTGTCCCTCCATCACCTCCCCAGGACCGGGAAGGGAAGGCCCAGGCCAGGTGTCTAGCTGAGGCTCTGGCCCCACCAAGCTCCCATCTATGACCTGCCGCCAGGAAGGCAGCCTCGAGGGGCAGGGGACCCCCCCCCCCTTGCAGCTGGGGGCCCAGATTCAAGAGTATGTGGGTAGGAGTAGAGGGGGGCAGGGCTGGCAGGAGGGGACCGGATTTGCAGGTGGGTGGGGCTCTGGGGCTCTGCAGACCAGCCGAGCATTAGGCTGGAGTCACAAATGCCAATTCGAGGCAGCCCGATTCCAGGCTCTCACCCAGGGCCCCCAGTAGGCCCCTAGCATCTTGTACCATTTTGTTTCCTTTCCCTGGCCTTCTAGAGTCTCACATAGGAGCTGGAAAAGGCCCGAAAGATAGCCTATTGTACCAAGCCAGGCAGAAGGGGTGTATGGCCACGGTTTCATGTTCCCCACAAAGTGGAGGCAACGATGACAATGGCTGATTCCCATTGACCCTCTTCCTGCTCCCTACAGGGCACCCTTCAGAGCCACAGCCCCCTATCCAGGTTCTCCCAGCTCCAGGAAGCCTTCTGAGAGGACTGGGTGATCTTCTCTCTCTGTCACTTGCTGCTCCGTTGTGACCCCTGTTCCTATCTGTCCTGCATCGAGGTTCTCCAGATGGATAGCTACCTTCCCTGCTTGCCTGTGATTTCCTCAAGGCAAGGGGAAAACTATCTTGATCCTTGTGCCCGCCACCAAGCCCAGCACGGTACACGCCACGTGATAGATTAATATACATGCGTTTGTCAGAATTGAATTTGAATCTGCCCCTGGCTCCCCCACCTTGCTCGCCGTGCCATCCAGAGAACAGGGTCAGGCCGACGCCAATCGGTGCCAGAGCATCTGACCTTCCCTCCTCTCCCGGAGCCCCAATTTGTAAATGCAGAAGTCTGGAGGACGTGAAGGGTTGGGGCCACTAATCAGCCAGGTGGCTCTCCGCCTTTGCCTCGCCCTCCAAGAGGACAAGCTTCCGATGCAGTGTTGAATTTTGAAGAGACAAGTGTCTTCCCCCCACCCTTCAGTCCTGACAAGGGATTTGCACTTTGATTATTTTTGAAAACAGGTTTGTGTAAAATTTGATTTAAGAAAACATTCTTCTCTCACATGCTGAAGGATTGAGGGTCTGTAATCCCTCTCAAATCACCCAGACGAGCTTGGTATTGCAGTGCTGGTATCAGAGTTAACAAAGGGGGATTAGTAAGGAAAATTCTGCGTGAAAACCTGCCACGCGCTGAAGGCTTTCAGTGTAAAGCAGATAAGATAGGTACAGCCAAGCCATTTTTAACCCAGTTTTTAGAGCGCTCAGATCCCTCCTTCTGCGCTGACAGAGAGTGAGGGCTGGAGGCCTGTCTCCTCCCTACCCCAGCCCTCTCAGCCGGGAGACATGTTTTTAATGGGAAGAGAATCTCCTTCATGGAAGGGTGGCGGGAGCCCAGGCCAGTCTAGGTGTGACGGGACAGGAGGCAGGACCTCTCAGCCAGTGGGCGCCTGGGGGCCCACAGGCCTCCGAGAGTCACACACTGTCCCCAGCCGCCGACTCTTCTTGGTAGCTGTCATACCAAATTCCAGCTGACAGAGAGACCTTGCTTTCTGTCATCTTTCCTGATCAGAAGGCTGAAGGGCAAAGTGGTTTGTGGTATCATCCTATTGTGGGTAAGACAACAGGAGCCCACCTGGACCAGCCCTCTTCTGAGAGCCCGTGGGGCCTAATGGTTTGGAACTCTGGCTTTGAGGTCATCGCTCACTGTGTAGAAGGCAGGTCTAGGTTTCCTCCATACAGCGTCCACCTCCTAGCTCTGCTAGGAGAATTAAATGAGATAATACATGTCGAGCCCTGGCACATAAGCCATGCCGAGTAAATGGCAGCTACAATTACTATGAGTGAATCAGTACTACCACCCACGAAGAAATCAAAGGAAAAGAGACCATCATGAGCCTGAATTTATTGAATAGGGGACATTTGGGGCTTCATGCTTTTAACAAAACCCCATTTTGGACCTGACCAAATGTTGGGGCCGTACCATAACCTTTGGTGCAAGTCCGGGCCACATTCTGGAGTGACTTGATTTGACCAAATTAACGGTGGGCCCCCAGCTCCTAGAACCAACCCCTGCAACGGCATGCTCCACCGAAGCAGAATGAGGGGGTTCAGGCTGGTGAGGGGCTAGAAACTCATCGTATGAGCCAAGTGTAGAAGAGAAAGCCCTGAGAAAACAGAGTTTCCTCCTCCTGCTCCCCACAGACCTGGGAGAAGGCAGAAACAGGGCAGTGAGGTCAGGGCTGGAGACAACAGATTGTTGTTCACTCTAACCCAACAGCTAGAGTGCCCAAAAACGCAGTGGCTGCTCTGGAGAGGTGGTGAGCCTCCCATCACTGGGAGCATCTCAGAAAGTACGAGGATAACCTCTGATAATGAGGCCGTAGAAGACATTCCTTTGTGGGGTGGAGGCTTCAGCCAGTTTGTAAACACATTTGCATGAGTGTGGCTGTGTGGACCTATGTGTGGACGTGATGTCCTGGGGCTGGTCACTGCTCCTCCCTGGGCTGCTGTGTCCCCAGCAGCACGTGAAAGGTTGGCTGCTCCGAGTGCTGCCCATTCTGACCTGGTGTCTATAGACCGTCCCCTCTCTGCTTAGGGAGCTGCTCCCCATGCACAGGGCCTGGGTTGCTGTCCTCGGTCACTTAGAGCTTAGCTCAGGGCCCGGCCCAGGGAAAAGGCTGGGAAGTGGGGATGATGGCACGGTTAGATGGGCGCATGACGGGCTTATGGAGTGCTGGGTACTCATTGCACCATGCTCACATGTCCACACAGGCACTCACAATACACACACGTCCACAGGACATGCTCATACATGTCCACACATATGCACACCTGTGTACACATGTCCAAATGCGCGTGCTCACACATGCATGCGTGTGTATGGGACGTGCTCATACACGTACATGCACATGCACACATAGCCACAGGGCAGGCTCATACATGTCCACACGGGCACATTCATACATATACCCATGTCCACACATGCATATATGTCCCCACACGTGCACACACATGCACACTTGTCCATAGGGCACATACGTGCATGCATATGCATATACACACAGACACCCGCAGGGACACATGCACACATGTCCATAGGACACACACACAAAGCACACCGGTACTCACACACACGTGCACGCACACACAGGCACACACACACTCCCTGAAACATGTGCCTGACTCCGCCTCGCCCCAGTCTAATTATCTAATGTGTTCTCTCCAGGTAAGCGTTGGTCTCTCCCTCTGGGTGTCTTTCAAAACGTAAACGTTCCTAAAGACACTGCCCTTTAGGTTGAACTGGACTAATTCCTCTGATCTCTGAGACCCAGGCCACTAAGCGTTCTAGGATCCAGTGGAGAGAAGATGCTGGAAAGATAGTTCGGGGTGTGCCAGGTTAACACTGGTTGGAGCCCGCATGGGTCCTCTGTCAGGCTTCCCAGGGACACTGGCCACAGAAACAGGTGGTTCTGGAAGCCCTGGGGAGCTCTCCTCTCTCTGTCCCCCTGATCCAGCCAGGCAGGTGTCTGCAGGAGAGGCTTCCTGACCGTGTGTCATCACTGCTGAGCAGGGATAAGACTGGAAAGGAGCAGGAGACCCCAGGAAGTCCAGATTTAGGCCTTCTGTGTGGCCGTGTCCTAGGCAGGACTGCTGGCCAAGACATGGCGGGCAGTGTCTTCTTTCCAAATGTCCTTTCACCTTTCCCAGGGCCCCTTTCTCCTCCTTTGCCCACCTCTTCCCCATCTTTGGCACCAGGGCTCTCCCACCCATAAAACAGTAACAGCTCGCATTTATTGAGCACCTACTATGTGCCCGGTTCCATTCTGAGCATGTTACGTGCTCTATCTCATTCATTCTTCACAACCCTTGTCCCTGGAGGCTATGACCCCAGTTTTATAGATGAGGAAACTGAGGCATGAGTGCTCCTGTGACCTGTCCAAGGACACAAATCTAGGAGGAATGCCAGAGCTGAGGTTGGAACTGGGTGTTCTTTGTCTGACTGGGCTCCCAGTCACCAGGCTAAAATGGTCCCGCAGGGATGGTCTTCAGGAAGGCTTCATTGTTCTCCCAGAGGGTGGAATCTGGAGTCCAGCTACCTGCTTTCAGGCCCTGGCCCCGCCTCCTACCCACTGTGGAACCGTGGGTAGTTTAGTTTGCCTCTCTATGCCTCAGTTTCCACAGCTGTAAAGTGGGGACAACACCAGTTCTTATTCCTCAGGACTGCCGTGTGCCTCAGCGCAGCTCGGTCAGTGTGTGGTCTGCATGGGCTCGTGGGGGGGGGGACAGGGGCCCACCAGGATGTCCTTGTGTCCCCAGGGAAGGCTTCTTGGCAGCGTGGGCTGTCTGCCTCCTCCTCCCCTCACTCTGCCCTGTTGCTCCACATCCACACACACAGCATCCCGGGCGGCCCGGGAGCCGGTGCGTTGGCCCGGAGTGGCAGAAGGCGCTGCAGGTTCGGAGCAGAGCTCTGCGTGTCCCCAAGGCCACTGAGCTGAGCAGAGGTGTGTTTTGTGTGTCAGGCCAAGTACAGCAAGCAGGCACGTCAAGCACATTCAGCGGCCCCCTCCAGGCAGTGTGGCCACTTGTCCTGTCTTGCTGTCTGTTCCCCTTCTCCCCACTCTCCTTGGAGCAGGTTAGGGGTCTGTGAGAAGAAAGAGGAAGGGGCCCCTGGGTGGACACGACATCCCTGTGTCAGACGGGAGCCTCTGTCACTCCTCTCCCTCCCACCCCACATTCCCGAGCCTTCCCTGAGACTCAGACTCTCTCTCCTGTTGTCTGTCGCTTGGGGTGTCTGCTGCTCTCCGCTTGCCTGTCTTGCTCAGAGTTTGTCATCGCCCTGGCCGGCCCCTTCTGGTGGCTGCCTCCAGGCTGAGGAAGCAGTATCCTCTTTCCCCAGGGCTCCCCGGGTGCCATCCCAGCTCCCAGTGCTGGTGTGATGGCAGTGGTGTGATTGCCCCATCCTACAGTCCCTGCGGGGGGTTGGGGGGTGCTCCACAAGGACAGCCAGCAGCTCCGTGGTTCCCTGGCTGGAGGAAGGGCAAGCCTGGAGCTTCCTGTCCCAGCACGCAGCAGTGACACAGGCCCCTTAGAGTGACCAGGAGCACCAGGGGTATCAGGGGTGTTGCCTTGCCAAAGGCAGGTGGCTGTGAGCGTCGCTGGGCCTGCAGAATGACACCTCACACCCCACACCACCCTCCAGACAGGGACATGTCTCCGGAAATCCCCAGGCCTCTCTGTGGAGCGCATTTCCACTTGAAGGAGAGCTGATTCCTCTTCATCTTTTTCTTTTAATCCCTAGATCTGTTTTTTTCTTTTTTTTTTTTTTTTTAACCTTCATTAACACAGATCAGTCTGCCTTTCTAATTTCCATCTGCATTTGGAGAGCGCATGTTCTACTCGGATTACCCAGGCTCGGGGCCTGGCTGGGGCCTCGCAGGGTGGGGACGTGGGTTGGAGGGAAGCAGGAGCAGGACAGACGCGGCAGCCACGTGGGCAACGTCAGACCGAAGGGGAGGCAGAGGTGGGATCTGGGCATGGAGCAGAGGGGTTTCAACCAGGGAGGTAGATGGTGGGAGTCCGGGGAGGCCAGGGTGAGCTGGAGGCCCCAGCCCCATCTGGGAGGCAGCAGCAGGCATCGTCAGGGAGGAGAGGCAAGCCCAGAACCTGGAAAAGCGAAGTAACTGGTCAAGGGAAGGGAGAGGGGGTGCAGGACATGGGTGGGGTTTAGTGCTCAGGAACCTAGCTGTCCTTCGGAGACTGTGTCCCAGGTCCTAGAGGTACGTAACCGTGTGATGAACCACTCTGGGCCCGTGGAGGTAGACTTAGTAGGACTTGGCAACAGATCAGCTGTTCAGGGCAAGAGCAGGAAAGTCAAAGCAAGCCAAAATAACAAAAGCCGACAATCACTGAGTGCTCATTATATGGAAGAGACATTATTGTTACCTCACCCATTTTATAGATGAGGAGATTAAGGCCTGAGGTGGTCAGGTTCTCACTCAAGGCCATGCCTCTGGAATATGGGCCCAGGCAGTCTGGCTTCAGAGTCCAAGCTCTCAATCAACTACGTTAGTCCAATGTCTGAAGCCAGCTGACAGGGAAAGTGATGGTGCCATGAAGCGTCATAAAGAGATCACACTAATGATATCCAAAGTCTGACCTCCAAGCCCTCCATGATCTGGCCCTATCCTTTACTCACCCTGGCTCCCTGCTTCAGGACCCTTGCACTTGCTGGGTTTCCAACAGGAACAACATCTACATGGCTCAGTCCATCCTGTCGTTCAGGTATGTGGTCCAGTGTCCCCTTAGATGGCTTTCCTGACCCTCTCTATGAAGTAGCAGCTGCTGTACCATTCTCCGCCCTCTTCCCCCACTTTATTTCTCTTCATAGCCTTATCCACCACTCACCCTATGCTATCAATTTCCTTAGTTATTGTCTCTCTTCCCCAACTAGGATGTAGGCTTCACGAAGGCAGGGATTTTTCTTCCATTTTGTTCACTGCTGTGTCTCCACAACCTAGAAGAAGGTCTGGCCTATGTTAGGCAGCCAGTAAAGCTTTTTAAAAATTGTGGTAAAATATACATAAGATGTACCATTTTAAGATTAAGATTTTTAAAGTTTACTAATTAAGATTTTTAAAGTTTTTAAATTTTGGGGGGGTAATCTCTGTACCCAACACGGAGCTCGAACTCACAACCCCGAGATCAAGTGTCACATGCTCTCTGAATGAGCCAGCTGGACGTCCCCATTTTAACCATTTTGAAGTGTACAGTGGCATTAAGTACATTCACCTTGTTGGACAACTGCCACCTCACCCCCATCCATCTCTAGAATTTTCTCATGATCTCAAACTAAAGTTCTGTACCCCTTATACTGTAGCTCCCTATTTCCTCCTTCCCCAGCCCCTGGCAACCACCATTCTGCTTTCTATCC
Organism: Lutra lutra; assembly: GCF_902655055.1. Classification (NCBI taxonomy): domain Eukaryota; kingdom Metazoa; phylum Chordata; class Mammalia; order Carnivora; family Mustelidae; genus Lutra; species Lutra lutra. Next base: position 13,897,934 of record NC_062287.1, on the reverse strand, counting down.
AGTCTCTATGGATGTGACTACTCTAAGTATCCCATCTAGGTAGAATCATATAATATTCATCCTTTTGTGATTGGTTTATTTCACTTAGCGTAGTATCTTCAAAGTCCATCCGTGTTAGAGCACGTGTCAGAAGGTTTTTTTCATTTTAGGGCCATGCAATATTCTGTTGTATTTATGGAGCACGTTCTGTTTATCCAAGTGTCTGTTGACAATCCATTGTGACACTTGGATTGCTCTCACTTTTTGGCCGCTGTGAACATGAGTGTCCAGATATTGGTCAGTAAATATCCAATAGAGAACGTTTGAATGGATGAATGAATGAATGAAGCCTGGAGGCAGAGTTGTGTGTGGGGTGGTGGTGTGATGGCAGGCGCCCCTGCAGACTTGGTGTGTCCGATGGGCAGGCAAAGCTCAGGGGAGAGGCTGGGACAGAACTCACAGACTAAGGGGCCAGCAGTGCTGACTGAAGCTTTGCGAAGGCAAGATCCAGCAGGGATAGCATTTGGTGAGGTGGGGAGGCTTGTCCTGCTCTAACACCAGCGCTTCTCCCTGTGCTGGGAGGCTGAACTAGGAAGGCAGCCACCGGCACTCGGGCCCAGCGTGGCCACATTCCCAGATGTGTGCCACTGGCCAAGGCACTTCGCTTCTCTGAGCCTCACCTTGCTCAGCTCCCCGTCCAGGATGGTGGAACCCCCTTTGATAATTCAATGTGGGGGGGCACCTGGGGGCTCTGTCAGTTAAGCCTCTGACTCTTGGTTTCAGCTCAGGTCACGATCTCAGGTCATGAGGTCAAGCATGGCATTGAACTCCATGCTCAGTGGGGAGTCTGCTTGAGATTCTCCCATTCCCTATGCCTCACCCCCCAGCACCCCCAAAATTTAAAAAAAAATCTTAAAAAGTAAAATTAAATTAGATAATATATGCAAAGTGCCCGGCATGGGAGTTCCCGAAATTCCCTGTGGGGCACTGCAAAGATAAGCCCGTGCAAAGTCATGGCTGCTGAGCTGAAAGCAAGGCCAAGCCATGGTCATGGACAGGGTTTGCATGGAAGGGCATCCAGATGGTAGGGAACGTGAATGCCATGGCTCAGAGGCAGGGTGAGTGTGTCGACGTGGGGCCATCACCCCCATGCCCTGGTCCTACCAGGTGCCCCACCATGAAGGGCATGAGACAACCATTAGCCAAAGCCTTGAAGAAAAGCACCAGCCATGTGCCCAAGGACTGGCCTCAGGGAAACCGGGCAGAGCCCCTGAAAATCCCCCTCAGATGGTAGCGAGGGCGGCTTTGGCCTGAGAACAACATGTGAGGAAGGACTGGAAAGGTCTTGGTCGCCTCTGGAGCTATCCTGGCAGGCCAGAGCCCCAAAGAGGCTCTAGTGGGGCAGGGAGATGGGATGAGCCCTATCCTATCTGCCCAGGAAGACAAGGCATAAATTATGTTTCTCTTGTAATATGTGGCCACTTAAAAAAAGAATTAGAAAATTAATTATGTGCTATAATTAGTGTAATGACCTATGCCATTAGAGGTTATTTACCACAGAAATAAAACTTCTCGCCATAAATGTCAGCTCATCTTCCCAAAGGTAAAGTCTCGCAGGAACCACTGCCGACAGGCCCGGCTGGTTTCTTCTGCAGGTTTTTCTTCCCCTTCTCTTCTCCTACAGAACTAGGGTGCTGGTCGTGGATGGGAAACAGGCATGGAGGAGTATATCATGCAAGTTGCCCTACTGTGTGCCTGCTGCTAGGCCCTCTCGGTCCTGCCCTCAGGGGGTCAGAGGGGGGAGGAGAGTTCTCGGGGACTGCAGGCTTCGGGGCTGGGCTCTGCCAGTCCCCAGGTGTGCACATGTGGGCCCTGGGGACACGGGGGTGCTGGGAACCTGGGACAGCGATGGAAAAATTGTCCTCTCCCCTCCCCCTCTTTCCTTCCCCCAGCATAAAGGGGGCTTGCTGGTGCGGAGCGTTCGCGTCCGCCACACACTTTTACACTTTTGCCTCGTTGGTTCCTCGCCGCAATAAAGCAAGCAGCATCGCCACCCACCTTTGCAGACGAGGAGACAGGTGGGAGGGGGGACACGACTGCCCCAGTGAATAAAATAGCCCCAGAGTCTACCTACCTGCTAACGGCCCGTCAGCCTCACCTTGCCCCACTGTCCGGCTGAGAAGGTATGGAGCTCCTGGCACTAAGCAGAGAGGTGCCTCCTGAAAGCGGTCAGGTAGCAGTGTAGACAACCACACTCACACCTAGCGTCCTGGTGAGGGTCCTGTCTGTTCAGGAAGGGGCAGTCCTCCCTGACAAGTCCCTTGCGTCATGTAGCACCCACAGGAGATGGGGTCGCTTGGGCTGAGCAGGGGGCAGATGGTCATCTGGTCTGAACCGCTGTCCAGGTCTGATGCCAGAAGAGGGGAGGCCCCCGACAAGAACATGCTGTGCTGAGCGACCCCCCAGGGGGCGTTTTTAACTTCTGACCTGAAGCTGGTATGGGGGTCTCCAGCCTCTCCTGGACCCGAGGCTTAGCTCCAGATTAACCCAACCGCCCAGGTGCTGGCCTCACAGCACCTGTGGAGCCTGCCTGGGGGCATGGCTCCTTCTGCCAATGGACTCACAGAGCCATCCGACGTGGCCCCAGTGTTCCCATGAGGAGCTTGGGGGAAGACGGGCCTCTGAGGCAGCAGCAGCTCAGGGCTTAACTGTTTCTCAACAGGGATGCGAATGGCATTTGAGGCTGGACACTTCTTCCTTGGGCAGCACGGGCCCACGCATTGCAGGATATGTAGTGTCCTTGGACCCTGGTCACTAAGGCCAGCAGCACCCATGGACATTAACAATCAAAAAATGCCCAGTGCGTTTCCAAATGCTATTTTGGAGCAGTATGATGTCTGGTACCGGACACTTAGGGGACACACCTTCTATTTTCAGAGTCAAGGCCATGCCCACGCCCAGGTGGGTCAAGGGTGCCAAGTATCCTCCCTGCCCATAGGTTCTACTGCTGACTTGCTGAAGAGATGCCCTTGGCCAGGCCACGTCCCACCTTTATGACCCCATTTCTTCATTTCTAAAATGTGGGACACGCTTTTAGGTTGACTGTTTTCATAGGCAGGCAACATGGCTAAGCCATTTCCCTCCTCATCAGGCTTGTATGGGCTTAGCACGAAGGTGAGTCACTTTCTTTTCCCTCAAGGGGTGGTGGTGGAGAGAAGGTTTTAAGCCTTCTCTCTCACTGTGGAATACAGAGCTTTGTCCCAGGGAAAGGAGCCGCAGGTGTTGGGATAGGGGGGCGGCAGAGGTGTTTTGAAAGCCAGAGGGCACCGTCCCAGCCCTGGCATCCCTTTGCTCAGACGACTTCGTGTCAGAGTGCTTTGCTGAGCTGGGCCCCCCGCCCGACAGTCTGGGAGATCCCCACAGAGACTCCCTGTGTGTTTGGGGTGGGAGAGCTGGGAGCTGGGGGTGAAGCAGAGCCCCTACTGGGAGGGAGTCCCAGACCAGCGGTTCACGTTCGAATCACCCATGGGGGACTTTGAAACTGTCCTGGAACTGAGGCCACCCTGAGAGCCATGCCATTCAGGCACCAGTGGATTTAGAAGCTCTTTGGGTGATTCCAATGGGCAGACAAGTTTGACAACCACTGACCTAGACCCAAAAGCCAAGCCTGCCCCCCAACTCTGGTTCTAACTTCTCCGCCAGGCCACGAATTGATCTGTGCCCCTGCCAGAGAAATCCTTGCTAGAAGCCTTCTGCACCTCGCAGGCTAGCTCTGGGAGCTGGGATTCTAGTGAGAGGCTGATGAAGTCCCCCCATGAGGGATGCATGGGGGCGCTGCCCGGACCAAGCTTGGGAGCGGACGAGTTCGAGGGCTGGGGTGAGTGTGAGGCTCTTCCCCCGGGCCTCCGGTGTTCATGGGAATGCACGATACAGGGTTATCTTACCTCGACATGAGCGAGCCATAAAACAGAAAGGCCAAAATACAGAAAAGGGCAAAACCCGAGTATGTCTGATGCATTCTTTTTAACTTGTAATGGGATTCCTTCCCACCCCCTCTCCCTCACAGCGCGCTTACAGACGGCTTTGGAACCTCCAAACTCTATCTGTAGGTTAAGATCACCTTGCCATTCAGTCCCCTGTCAAGAGCCACAAGGTCAAAAGTGGCTCCTGTCATTCTTTGGAGACTAAATCAGAGTCATCTCCTCTCTCTAGGCCTTGCTGAAGGGCCCTCCTCTGGCTCTTGTCACCACACAGAGCCTCTGCTCCTGACCCTTCTCGCCCTTCTCTGCGAGCGCCTTATGACGCTGTCACTTCAATTCAGCTCATTTCAATCAAGTTGAAGCTAGTGGGTGGCTTAGCTAGTTGGCTAGACTTAATTTGGAACCAACGAATGGTAAAAGGGAAGTGAATGGTTTACCGAGGGTAAGCTGTTCTATTTTTCCACTATGCCTCCTGCACCGAGAGCCCCTCCCACCTGTCCTTTATGGTACCTGAACGCCCACCATTGTTCTCTCTGGAGGAGAGCCTTCACAGAGCCTGTGAAAATTGTAGCTACCCTTCATGCAGGGAACAGTAAGCCATTGTCCCCCAAGAGTGACACCACTGGTCTTGGTGTCGGAGAGTAGGGTTCAAATCCCAGCTGTGTGATCTTGGCAAATTACTTAATTTCTTGAACCTCTGCTGCCTAGTCTGTTGGGAGATTTCATTAATAGTAGCTAGGATTTCTTGAACATTTACCATGGACCAGGCACTGAGCTAACTCAAGGCAAAATCCTATCAAACTTTCATAACAGTACAATGAGATCAGTATCAATATTACCCTCATTTTAAAGGCAAGGAAATGGGGGTGCCTGGGTGGCTCAGTCGTTAAGCCTCTGCTTTCGGCTCAGGTCATGATCCCAGGGTTCTGGGATCGAGCCCCGCATCGGGGCTTGGCGGGAAGCCTGCTTCTCCCTCCCCCGCTCCCCCTGATTGTGTTCTCTCTCTCTCTCTCTCTATCTCTATATCTCTGTATCTCTCTTGGTCAAATAAATAAAATCTTTAAAAAAAAAAAAAGGCAAAGAAATGGACCCTCAGGTTCTTTAACTTCCCCAAAGTCCCATAGCCAGTGAGTGATGGAGCAGTGGCTATTTGACCCCAGATCCCATGCACTAGAAAGTACAATTTCCAGGGGACGGGTTGAGCATTTTAGACAAGCGGCTGCCCTTTACCGTCATAGGGGTTTTCAACTGCTGTTCGTCCATTAAAACCAGGGTTCTGCCCCTGGAAAGTGAGAAGGGCTTTGGGATATTAAATAACATACCCGAGGCCACAGAGCTAGAACCAGCATGGAACGAGGATTTGAGCTCAGCCTAGCCTACTTTAAAGTCAACAACACTCATGATGGCTGTGCTGTTCTGCCCAGCAGAAGACCTTGCATGTGTGTGTGTGCATCTTGCAGTGTCTTATACACAGCATGGACTTGGTGTGTATTATTATTTTTCTGTAGGTGGGCAGCATATATAATCCTTCCCGAATCTTCTTCCTCTAATCCTGTAGATGTATAGCGTAGGAAATGTCTTGCATGCTGAGTGCCTTGGGACAGTGAGGAGCACCAAAGTATGTGTCCTTAAGAGGATTGGACCTACTTCACAGTCCTGCTAATGGCCCTGGGTCCTGGGCTCCCCTCCTCTTCATTGGATCAGGGCTCAGGTCCCCCAGAACTGAATATAGGAGGAGAACTCTGACATGAACTAGGAGCCACGATCTCCTTCATCTGGGTCTGCCACGGAATGGGAGTTCCAGAACGGACACACGAATGCTGCCTGTGAGGTTGGAGGGACCAGTCAGCTCCTGTGGTTAGGTCAGTGTTCTCGGAGATCCGGGAAGTGTGTATGTCTGATCTGCTTTGGGCTGTTGGCTCTGCATTCTCCAGTATCCTGCACATTGTCACCCAGGTCCCTCCTACCTGCAAGCCATCCGGAGCAGCAGGGAGTAAGAGAGGGCAACATCATACAACTGGCTCCTGTTCCTGAAAGAGTATCCCTGTGGTGAAGCCAGGGTATTGCCTTCTCTGCAAGATTCCAGCTGCTGGCCTTTTGGCGGGAGCCAAGCTAAATATGGATCTGGTAGGAAAAATGGATCTGGTCATAATCTGGTCAGGCCTCTTCTCTTAAGGGGGTCTCCATTCTGGCAAACATCTGAGCTTGGATTAGGCAAATGGTCTCTCAATCTACCATTCATTGCTTCCATAGACATGGAATGAGGGCCATGTAGGTTTCAGACTGTGTAGTATGCTTGCCATACTAACAATAAAATATTGAAATAGCATTTCAGGGGCTCCTGGGTGGCTCAGTGGGTTAAAGCCTCTGCCTTCGGCTCAGGTCATTGTCCCAGGGTCCTGGGATCAAGCCCCACATCGGGCTCTCTGCTCGGCAGGGAGCCTGCTTCCTCCTCTCTCTCTGCCTGCCTCTCTGCCTACTGTGATGTCTGTTTGTCAAATAAATAAAATCTTTAAAAAAGAAAAGAAAAGAAATAGCATTTCAATTGATAGAATACTTTTTTACCAAACACATCATTTCTTGTGATCCTCCTGGTAACCTCACGATGATCCCACTTTTCAGACGGGAATACTAAAGCTCAGGGAAGATATGTGCATTACTTATGGATATGCTGTTCATAAGTGGTAGGTGTTTTCATATGTTATCTCGTTGAAACTTTAAGTTAATCCTTGGAGGTATTATATTATCTCTAGTGGGTAAATAAGGAGATGAGGCTTAGTGACATTGATTAACGTACCCCAAACCACACAGCCAACAAGTGCCAGAGCCCAGCTTCTAATTTCACATACATTATCTTCCCCAAAGAAAGACATACAGCCCTACTCTTGAAATCCTAGAGTCCAGCTGGACAACAAGGTAAACTAACATTTGCAAAGAGAATGCAGCTGCTCATATATACATAGATCCTTTCTCTGAGCCTCAAAATCCCCTGGCTTCTCCCTTGAAGCACCAGTCTCCCTGCCTTGACCTTTGATTAAAATGTTTTTCGTGTCTAATAGAGCTGGTCTGTAGCACCAGACTTCACAGATAGGTGTCATCACTGAGCTGCCTGCAAATTACTTAACCTTGGGTTTTCTGACGTCCAAAAATGCTTTGGTTCCTAACTGTGTACAAAGTTAAGCATCCACTTATGTTTACTTATAATTGAGTTTTCTCTATAGTCTCAAATGTATTTGTAGGTACTGAAAGGCACCCAATAAAAAGAACAATAAAACTTGAGTGCTTTGATCAAAGAAGGCTTCCTAATGGAAGGAAATTTCAAGCTCGGCTTTGAAAGGAACACACGTATCTTCCATTCTCAGCTTAATTGTCCCAGATGCCATGTCCAAAGACAGTAATCTATTTAGCTGCAATAAAGAAATTCTTACAGGCTGAGTGACTTTTCTATCGCTGCCTCAAAGCTGAAAGGCAGGCTTTCCCTGGGCTGCCTTCCATTATGTACCTACTGCATATGCCTGGTACGACCTGAAACATTCGCTTGTGCATTATTGTCCTGAGTTCTCATGGTCACCCCATAGGAGTTATTATTGTACCCATTTTGCAGCTGAGGAAACTAAGACCCAGAGAGGCTGAGCCACTTGCCCAAGGTCACACAGCTAATAAGTGGTGGAAGTGGAACTGGAACTCAGCTGTCTGATTCCATGTCCACTCTTCCCTGCTTTCTACACTGGCTCTGAATTTTCTATGTCTCCGCTTGTCCCATGAGATCGGAAGCCCATCCTGACTGCCTGGACCTGAGATGAGTTTATACGGGTGAGGGTGTTTCTTTTGTGACTTGAGAAGGGAAGAGAGGAGGTATGGCAAGGCGGGGGGCTCTAGTCCAAGCTGGTTGCAAGCAGACAAGCCTGTCTGAGCAGTGACTTGGAAATCCGCCCCTCTGGAGTTCATTTCAGTCAGTGTCTTTCCTATTAAATGGAGCAGTTGGTTGGCTGTATGTGTCAGAATGGCCTTATAAAACTGGAATCCAATCTAATCTTGTGGGGAGGTGTGTGCGTGTGTGAGGAGGGGGGTGGGGGAGAGCAGGGAGGGGGAAGAGGGAGCTGGCAGTGTTTACACGTACTAGTGGGGTAAAGAGAGCAATTTGTTAGCTCTCTGCTGTTCGTGGCTGATGAAATTCAGACCTAGCTCTGGTTTGCGCAGAGAAGTTGGATCATATCCCTGTCCCCACATCGCTGGTCAGAGCTGCTGCTTCATCCACTTTAAGAGCTTTGGCTGGGGCTTTCTGTGTTGTTCTGGGGAAGCTGGGGCGCTATTTGGGGACCGTTCACATTTGGGACCTCAGAGTCGCAGGGTTGTGATTTACTAGGCTAGTCTATTCAGCAACGATTTATTGTTTTCAGGGTGCCAAGCTCTGTGCTAAGTGTCTTCACCAAACTTGTCGTAACGAATTTTCTTACCAAATTTATGGAGTAAGGATTCCTACCCCCATTTTATAGATTGGGAAACTGAGGCTCAGAGATTTTGCCCAAGGTCACAAAGCTAATACATACAAGAGTCAAAATTTGAACTCTCTGTGTGTGTGTGTGTGTGTGTGTGCGTGCGTGTGTGTGTGTGTATTTTTTTTAAACATTGCTCCCCTCCATCATGCCTTTTAGTAACCTGTCAACAGAATTTGCTGAGGAAGGGGCAACAGAATTAAGTATCCCATGACCCAGGACCGTCTGTGGCTGTGTGAAAGCGTTTAAAGCTGCGTCTATAAACGACTTCTCTACTGACAAAAAAGTAAGGAAAACAAGAGGAACTTTGCATTTCTGAAATGCAGCCGTGTTTTTCAAATCTTCACTTATGCTTCTTTAAGTATACCAACATGAACATTTTGGAATCAAAATATGTTATCCACAATCACTTTTAAGTTCTTTAGCTAAAAAGGAAAACAGCTTTGCAAAGGGCACAATACAAAGATTAAACATCCTTTCTATTGTCCTACAAATATTAATTTTTCTGAAATGTACCTCCACTCTGTGCAGTCCCCAGATTCACAGCGGGTGGGACTCTCCAGCCTGAGAGGGTCCTGCCCATCATCCACACGCTTCGAGGCCCTGGATCCCCACCAGGGGCGGTCCCCACGGAGGGCTGGCCTGGGTGATCAGCAGGTGTCCTGGGACCCACAGACATGTCCTGCCGCATCACCACCATGTGGAGGCCCGGGCCTGATGTTCCAGCCAGGCTGTTTCCTAGCGACCAGGTTGGGCAGAAAAGGCCTCCGTCCAGCCACTGGGGCTGGAGTCGAGTCGCCGAGCACCGGTCTCGACTTGGCAGTCCTTGCGGGAAGCATATGGGACTGAACAGATGGGCTGGCATGAGCACCCCAAGCTGGATCCATAAAGGCAAGAGTGGCACTGGGGAGGGGACGGAGAGAAAGGCACAGAAGACGGGTCAGGAGCTGGCTCCCCCAAGCCCGGTCACCACAGCGAGGCGTTTTGAGGCAGCCTGGATGGTGGGATGGTGCAGACAAAAGAGGACACTGACGCATCATTGCAGCCTGGGCTGCGGGGCGCCCTCCCCAGTGAGGGGTGGTGGCACTTAAAGCTATCCCAAGGGGCTGAGGGACAAGCCTGCTGGCACTGGACTTGGGCAGCCTAAGCCTTAGGAGCAAGAGACCCCGAGCTCTCAATTCTGTGCTCTCCTTTGCCCCATCGATATGCCTCCCCCCCCCACACTCATTTCCCCAGCTCAAACACAGGAATCTATTTGCCTGCAAAGACTGATTCTTTTTGTTTGTTTTGTTTTGTTTTGTTTAAGCAAACCAAACCTGAGCTCGGATGCAGAGAATAAGGTCCCATGAACACGTTAGTCTAGGGCCTATTTTGTCGCAAGGCTGGAATTTGCTAACCAGATGGATGGGTTTCTGAAGCTGGCTGGAATGATAGAAAAGGGACAAGGACCAAGGATCAGCAGCCTGCAGAAGGGAAGACTTGGGCTGGACGTGGAGAACGTGGCTCAGTCAAGAGATGAAAAACCAAAAGAGTAGAACCTCCTCTAAGAGTAGAACCGGCAGGTGGGAGCTCCAAGGACATGAAGTTAAGGTCCTTTATATAGAAGACTTCTCTCATAATTAACACTACCTTAAAATGGAACAGATGCCTTTAGAAGGTAGCGAGCTCCCCATCAATGGAGGTATTCCAGCAAAGCCTGAACAAGCACCTTATAGAATGTTGGAGAAACCGCGAAATGTTATAGTGATTAGCTCAAACATTTGATCAGGGTCACGTTGGATTCCATGTTTCTTGGCTGTTGTCCTTTTTGGTGAAGTCACCCTGAGAAATATATTGTTGAGACTGAAGGTAGCCTAGGAGAGAGAGAGAGAGACAGGGACAGAGAGGCAGACACAGAGCCCAAGAGACACAGAGAGGCAGACAGGGGTGCCTGCAGACCTCATTTGTTAGGAGCCCATGCCAGGTGCTCGGAAGGCATTGTTCTGCATGGTCAGCTGAGCACAGACCGTGCGTCCTTCGACGAATGCCAACAGGACCCAGCCCCGCCACCCGCTCTTCGTAGCAGGCAGGGGCCTCGGGAAAAGGTGCTGGAGCACGCTGAAGTGTGACACAAGCCATTTCTGTTTCAGCACCTCAGAGAAGCCCTGTCATCCTGTGGCCTGGAGACGGGGACTTATTCTGGGTCACGGGACTGCAGGGAGCAAGGGTGCCTGTGTGTCGTCTTGTGTCGCTGTATTGTAGGTTGTTGTTTTTTTTCCCTAAATGGCTTAATACGCCGATGTTTGTGGAGCATCCTTGGAATCAAAGTGTCTTTGGCGTAATTATTGTTAATTGCTCAGACTATTCTATAAACTCATCCAATTAAGAGAAAGTTATTAACTTTATAAAATATCGCAGGCATCCCACAGTGCCATGTGTAGATGGAATGACAGTTTGAGAGGCAGAGTCAGCGTGAAATATCACGCAAATGAGGAGGCTTATTTACTTCTTTTTAAAAATATGACAACATCCACACTGTTGGGGTGCGTTTCCTCTCTGTTGGCCGGAAACACGTGGGCCAGTGGCCGAGCCTGGAGGGCTTTCCAGCCCGGCCCAGCTTCCCCAGAACCAGGTCGAGGATGCATTTAGTGGGGCACTCTGTGAGCTCAGAGGAGGTCTTTCGCACCTTACATCCTTTACAGCAGACTCTAGAGTCCCAGCTCTACCACTTACCGGCTGTGTGACCTTTCAGTGCCTACTCAACCTCTCTGAGCCTCCACTGCTGTCTCTGAAAAATGGAAATGCTGACCTCTTAGTGTTGTCATGAGGATTCAGTGAATCAGTACCCAGAAAACATTTGAAATAGTATCTGACGTGAGGTAATAGCCAACAAATTTCAGTTTATTATGATATCTTTATCACTGCTAGACTTTTCACCATAACTGTGAAAGGGTCAGTCCCTCCCTCAAAGCCTCCTCTTATCTGTTGCACCTTCGTGAGAAAGTGTAAGTCCCATCACACTAGTCATTATAGCAGTGCTATTTTAAGATCAATCACGGTTGGGCTGTCATTTGTTAAATAAGTGTTTTGATAGAGAATAGCCTACATGTGTCAAAGGACATGGATTATAGACATACAGCTTGATTTTTCATGATGTAAACACATCTGTGTAATCATCACTTAACTCAAGAATGGGAACATCACCAGCACCCCAGAGACCCTTCCATTCCCCTTCCAGTCATTAACATCCCCCCTTCCCGGAAAAAGCATACGATCGAATTATGCAAAGTGTACTCTTTGGGGGCTAGGGCTTTTTTGCCCAACCTTATGTTTGTGAGATACAGTCATGTAAGATTCATTCATTCAAGACTGAAATAAACTGAAATGTCCATCAGCAATAGAACAGATAATGCAGTGCTATAGGCTGGTGATGAAATGTACAGTAGGGGCACCTGGGTGGCTCAGGGGGTTGGGCCACTGCCTTCGGCTCGGGTCATGATCTCAGGGTCCTGGGATCGAGCCCCGCATCGGGCTCTCTGCTCAGTGGGGAGCCTGCTTCCTCTCTCCATCTGCCTGCCTCTCTGCCTACTTGTGATCTCTCTCTCTCTCTACGTCAAACAAACAAATAAATAAAAATATTTAAATATATATATTTTAAAAAAAAGAGAGAGAAAGAAATAGTATACAGCAGTCAGAACCACAAATGATACATGCCAGTGGCTGTGCAACCTTCCGCTTGGGAACTTGGGGCTATTTGTGAAGATTGAGGTTACTGACATTCTTGGGCCCCAACTGTGTCCACCTTCTTGAGCCCCTGTGGCAGCGCCAGCAGCAGGATCCATTTCTCCAACACTGGCTCTCCCCATGACAGTGGGCCTGGTGACTTTCCAGACTCACTGAGAAGCCCAGTCCATGCCCCAATCCAAGAAGACAATGTCTAGTGCATTTGAGTGGAAGTTTTGAGAGGTAGTGAACACCCCATCATGAGAGGCATGTTAGTAGACACTAGAAGGCTGTTTGCAAAGTAGGTTTGGAATGCATCAGAAGGCCAGTCGAACTGATGATGACCCCAACGTCCCTTCCTTCTTTGTGATTCTATGCAGCCAAGAGGCCTGACAGTGGGACAGTCTCAGGGTCACTTGGGTGAGAGAGGAACGGTGATTGTCGTCCGGCTGTAGATTACAGTTCTTTCCAAGCAAGTCAAAGCTTTCCAGCAAGAAGCCGCATGTCCCCACTCTGCAGGGACTCCCCTCTCTTCTCCCCTGCCAGGTCATGGGAGTAACGTTCAGTAAATAAACACTGATGACCCAAGGGTGACTGATGAGGACACTCTAGCCAGCAACTGCTTGTTCACCTGGCCCAGGCAGGTGTGGGAAATTGCATTTGGGAGGATTTCCTTCCCCAGAAGGAGATGCTGCCTCTCTACCCATTCAAAGCACCTGCCTGGGGCATAATGCGGCCTAGATGAGTACATCTTTCCTTCCTTCCCTACAACCTTGCCAGCCCTATTGCCTCAGCGAGAATGGAGGACATCTGGGGACCAGCCACGTCTGAAGGGTGAAACACCCGCTCCCGCCTCTCCGTTGAAACTGGCCTTGATCAACAGGTCCAGGTCATCAGAGTGCCTCACTCCCACCCCTGCCCCCTGCTCCTCTCTACACACGCCTGCTACCATGAGATCGTGAAAGCAAGCTCACTCTGGGCCAGGGTTCCTGCACTGAAGGTTGCAGGTAGAATTCACTAGCTCCCGGGCAGGCCCAGTGTCCCAGATTTCAGGATGTGATGGGTTCAGGTGTGCAGGAAAAGGACCCAGAAGCCAACAGCCCTTCCCCAGGAGGAAGGGCACAGAGCAACAATTTCTTTCCACATTGATGTCATTGGCACCTTTGTTCATTTCACCATCACAGCAGCCAAGGAGGAGGGTACCACTGTCCCCACTCCAGGGGCGGGGGAGAGGTTTTTTTGTAGTGCCGGGGACCTGAGTCACCCCTCCTGGATCAACAGACCTTTAGTCCCCCATGAACCAGAAGCACCACGAGACAGACTGTTCCGCTCTAGATTCCTTACCTGCTTTTTCCTGAAGTGATGGTCTGACCACAAAGCTGAGCCCTCTGTCTGCCCTGGGCTCGCCTCCAGCCTGACCCCACCCCAGCCAGGCTCCCTGCAGTGGCAGGTTACCGACCGGGTCCCCACCACGCTGTGAAGAGGAAGATGCTGGGGCTTGCCCAGTGACCATGACTTCTTCTTGTCCGCCTGGGCTGTTCTGCCCCTGCTGCAGGTCAACTTCCCGTGGTTCACACCGGAGCGGGGGAGATCAATCTGGGCGGGGCACCGTGTGGACCCAGGCCTCTGCCCCAGCTCCCGTGCCCACTAGCTGTGTGACCTCAGGCATGTCACTCGCCTGCTCTAAGTCTCTAAGTTTCTTCTTCAGTCTCATGGGAGTGATTGCTGCCCTCCCTATCTCAGGAGAGTGCTTTAAGAATCAACAAGGAGGAGGAGGAGACAAACCGAGAGAATAAACCCTTTTTTATTAGATAATGTAGCTTCACATTAGAATCACTTAGGGAGCTTTTAAAACCCCGGATGCTGGTGCCGCACCCGCACCCGAGACCGATCTACCAGTGTGAAGGCATCCAGGTGATTCCACAGTGAGCGGGATTGAGAACCAGAGGTGTAAACTACTCGGGCATTGGCGTCACTGGCATTTCAGCTCTTAATTCACTCACCGAGGGCCTCTGTATGCTGGGCACTGGGCTAGACCGGGAGGTTTGCAAAGTGTGCACACAGCCCTCGTCCTCAGAGAGCTTACAATCTTCGGGAAGACAGTCCAGAGCTGCAAGCAGAGAAAGTGCTCAGAAGGCAAACAAACAAACAAAAGCAGACAGGCATCTGTGTATATCGCCTGCAGGTCTGCAGACGGCTTGAGGGTCCTTTCTTCCCTGATTTCTTTCCTCTCCCTGTTCCAGAAAAGCATGCGGGAAAAGTATTCACAAATATCCAAAGCACGCCTCCTTCACCGGGAGAGACCCTAAACTTCACTCCAAGCCCCACCCCCTCACCCCCCACCCCCCGCCAGATCAGGTGTGGCCAGTAGACCTCAGTGGTCCTCCCTCCAGACTCCCTGGGATTTGGGGAAGGGGAGGGGGTGCCTGGGGTCTGCTTGCATCCCAAAGCTCTGGCCTCTGCGGAGCCTGTTCTCCCCGGTCCCGGTGCCCTCCCCGGGCTCTGGCAGGAGGCAGCTGGGACGAGCAGCCTCAGTCCCAGACCCCCTGGGGCGGGTTATATTTGGATGTTAAAAGTAATGACACATCTCCACGCAGTCCTCCCTCCTGCCTGCCTAACACCGTGAAGTCTCCTGGCAGGGAGGGGGCTGGCTTATATTTAGGTCTGGCATTCCCTGGTAGGCATCCTGTTCTGAAATGGAAATTCTTTTAATAGCTAGCCAGCCCTGAGCATTTAATGAGCCGGTGTTTGACTTTTTGATTTCTTGTTCATGGTGAAGGACTGTGAGCCGCCTCAGCTAATTAGGGGTCCCCCCCTCCCAAAAACATCCCATTTTTTGAGAATGGGAAAGAGGAGAGGGTACCCCATTATTTCTCAATGCTCCCTTTATCTTTCTCTTCTAAGCTTCTGTGTCACCTGAGAGCCCTGCTTTCTTATGGACATTAACCTCTTCCAGGAAGTCTTCCCAGATTTATCCACCTGCCTCAACTGTCTCTTTACTATTATTCTGAATGTGCCCTTGAGTCTTTTTCTGAGGTACCCTCTCTGTGTCCCCAGAAATTTCACCAGCACTGTCCCTGTCTGTCTCCTACTTGGAATCAAAGAGTTCTGGGGCTGAATTGATCATTTAGAGACAAGGACCCCTTTAAGAATCTGATACTAGAGGACATGTGGGAGAGCAGAAACATGGACCCTCTACCCAGGAAAAAACCCACCCACACGCACACACACAATTTGAAGAGAATTTCATGGGTACATGGGCCCTCAGAAGCTCATCCATGGACATTAGGTTGTGTAGTTAACCTCCCTGACTAACAGTAGAAGCTGTGACCAAATCAGAGAGGGAAGGTCACTTCCCAAGGTCACACAGCCAGCAAGAAGCAGAACTGGGACTCGAAGCCTGGCCTGTGCCCTCCCACGCCAGGCTTCTTCCGTCATCACTGCTGGCACTCCCTCTTCATAGACTCCTCATCCCCCTCACCCCCCGCAGGGCTCAGGGCAGGGGGTTCTGTATCCAAAGGATGCTCACCCCTTGATGGTCACCAGTGACTCCTCTGCAAGGAGAAGCAGACCAGCCTGGTCCTCAGCACACAGGCCTCTGCAGGTGCTGAGATGTGGCGGGAAGGAGGCAGGGCGACGTGGGCTGGGGAGGATGGCACAGTGTGGTCCTCCCAGTGGAAGTGGCAAGGGTGTCCCTGGCCCCTTTGCTCCTGAGTTTTCCAGTATAACCAGTATTGATCTCTTTATTACCTCCCGGAAGGGCAGCTTCATTTGTCAAGCAAAACTACCTTTGTATCCGCAACCAGGAATTGATCCATAGCCGGGCTGGGGGCTGGTGTGTGGGGTGGGGACGGGGAGGCAGGGGGAAGAAAGCAGGCTGGGGAAGAGATTGACGGCATGAGGCTGATGTGGAAAATGAAAATAGAAGCCTTCCAGACTGATGGGAAACATCTGCCTTGTCTGATGATATTGCCTGAGTTCTGGGATGGGGATAATGTAGTTTGAAAGTTGGCAAGCCATGGGGCTTGGCTTGCCTGTGCTGGGGAGGAGGAGAGGGGAGGGGAGAGGGTCTCTCAGTCTTGCCTGGGAGCTCCATCTGGAAAACCTTTCCGAAAGTACAAGAAGCCAAGATGGACCCCTTTTAGCATCATTTGGTCCAAGTGTGTCTGGAGCTTACTGATACCAACTGCATACGGAGCGCTGTGCTTGGGATGTTGGGGGATGAGCCAGGATACCCCCTGCCCCTCCAAACCTCACATCCAGCAGAGGGACGGAAAAGTCCATAGACAACTCCAAACCCCAGCCAGGTAAAAGGCCCTTTGGAGCTCTCGTTACGGGGCTGGGGGCAAGGCTAAATGTAACTAGGAGGGTTGGCAGGTGTCAGACAAGATGTACCGTGTCCTCAGGAATGAGCAGGACTTCATGAGGCATGGGAAGGAGGACAGAGTATTGCAGGGAAGGGAATGACTTACCCAAGGGCCTAGAGAGGGAAGAGGCATTGTTGCCATGAAGGGATTGGACCGCTGCTGGATGCAAAGGGAGGAGAGAAAGGGGTTCAGGGGAACTGTAGGGTTTCCTGTCAATGTACTAGAAGGGTACTGATGTTCCCGCAGGATGGGAGGTATAGAGGCAGGAAGCAGTGCTTTTATTTGACTTTGTTCGGTCATTCCAGAAATATGTCCACTGCCTTCTGTAGGCCAGATACCATATGTGCTCTTAGGAAACACCAAGGTGATCAGGAACAGACATGGCGCCCGCTCGTGGGCTTAGACTGCAGCTCAGGGACAGATCTCTGTCCAGGAATTCCAAAACCACTGTAAAGAGGCCAGTGACAAGAATGGGGAAGGACATCATACACCGGGAGCTGGGCCAAGAGGCTGAACGCCAGGCCCGGGGATTCAGAGAAGGCTTCTATGAAGAAGCAGCGCCTGGCTGAGATCTGGAGGAGAAGCAGGGGAGAGTGCAGGGGAGAACATTCCAGGCAAGGGAATGGCACGTGCAAAGGCCATGCAGGCAAGGAAAGTGGGAGGGGAGGACAGTCACCCTGCCACGGCTGAGAAGAGGCAGTCTGGGGCTGCCCTGACACTGGGGGCTTGGGTGGCTGTCTTGGGGAGTTTTGTCTGTTTCTAATGGGACTGGCCTTCCATGCTGCTGGGATGGGGGATGAGAGCAAGCAGGGGTGCTCCCCCCAAGTGGGGGGAATTTGGTAAGAGATCTTAATATTGGGAGCATGTGTATCTTCATCTTGGCCATCCTACTTCCAAGAACTTACCATACAGAGATGGAAGTAGCCTTCAGCCCATGAGCAGCGAGACCTATGCACAAGTGTGGGTTTTGTTGGTGTCGTGTTGCAGTGTTCCCTGTAACAGAAACCTAGAAGCAGAAATGTCCATGCTCAGGAACAGAGAATTGGTTAAATAGTACAGTTGTGGATAATTGAATACGGGACAACCATTACAAAGAAGGCAGTGGCTTTGTGTGTACCCATAAGGAATAGCCTCCAAGATCTTTTAGGTAGAAAAAGAAAGCAGAAAAGAGGAGGCAGAAGTGTACCACGGACTCCTAGGGGAGGTCCGTGTCCAAAGACCTAATACCCCCATTATCCCTTCACCCTGAGTCTGTCCTTAACTGCCTGCCCCCAGGAGTCCCAGCACTTGCTAACCTACACGTTGTCCCTGCATTCGGGGTCAGGGAGCAGAGAGGTTGCCCCTGGAAACTAACTAGAGATAGTTGTTGACAAAATCTTTGTTGACATAGCAACCCCTTGGTCAGAGATGCCGATAAGAATTTCTACCACTGCCCAGGGTCTGGCGGACTGGGGCACACGAGTGCACTGTGCAGTTGGGAGGGAGGAGTTTGGGAACAGTATGTGACCAGAAAATCTAGTTATAACAACAAAAGAGGGCAGGGGAACTGGTCTCTGGAATTTCCTGTTGACCCACAGGGAAAGAGCCGAGCAGTCAAGAGTGTCCTATTGGCATGAAGAATGTGTGCAAACAATCCATTGCAACTGGCCTAGATTTCTCTCCCCAAGCCATTGGCTGGGAGCCACCTGGTGTGGATGGTGTTGGCGCCTCCTTGAGGGGAGCTGGTTACTCTGTTGGGTGTGTTTGGTGGTTTGTTACTCTTTTAGGAGGAGGTGGGGATGGGATGGTTTTCAGGTCCAGAGTGATCTATCTGCACGGCAGCCTCAGAAGTTCCTGCCAAGCAGCTTGTAGGTTTTGAGGAGCACAGGAGACAGGGCCAGTTCCAGAAAACCTCCCTGGTTTGGCCCATTGTAGCCATGGGCAAAGGCCAGAGTGCAAAGGCCGTCTTCCACACTTTTCGACGTTACACCTGCTGCTTCATTTCATCAAAGAAGTAGTATATAAAGTTAAAAGGCAAGCTACAGAACAACAACAAAAAAAAGTTATCTGAAATGAATATAGCAGTGGGCAAAAATAAACATCCTTAAAATATAGCGCTCTTCGAGACTATTAAGAAAACGCTAACATCCAGAAAGAAAAACAGGCAAAGAACATGACAGAGAATGTGCAGAAGAAAGAAAGAATAGTTTTGAAAAAGAATAAAGCAGAAAATCGACCTCACTAGGGGTTACAGACGCAGATGAAAAGCCAGCTGCCATGTTTGACCTCCTGGTTTGGCACGTATTTAAAAATCAGCCACCTTTAATGTTGGCAAAGGTGGGATTGGGACTTTGGCAGACTGCTACCGGTCTTGAAAACTGATACAATATTTACAGTGGCACGTGTCAACCCTTGGGGCAAAGTGTATCAGAGAGCCTCACAAATACTGTTTCCTGGTCACCCAATAACTCCTAGGAATGTATCCCCAAGAAAATATCAGAAATACAGATTAAGATTTGTAGGAATGACAAAATCAAAGACGGTTTCAATACCAACGGGATTGTTTAAATACCTTCTGGTACATCCGTACAGGGGACGATCACGCGGGCATCTTGCCCGCTGGTTCATGAAGAATGTTCAAAAATGTAAAAACGTTCTCAGTTGAATGTGAAATGAAAAAAAACAGGAAATAGAACCATGTACGATATGAACTCAACTGTACCAACACGTATGGGTAGACATGTGGGTGTGCGTCGTGGGGGGTGGGGGGGGTAGACACACATGTAAAAATAAAAAGCGGTATTAAGGAAATACACCAAAATGTTAGTAGAGGAAGTTGGATTATGGGTTTCAATTCTTTCTTTTATCCTTTTCAATATGTTTCCATTTTTTTGTAATAAGTATACTCTATTTTTATGATCAGAAAAAATTACTCAATAAAAGTTACATCTATTTGCAAGGCTGTGTTAACCACACCAGATCATTAAGTACCGACGTCATCTCTCTGTTGGGGAACAGTTACATTCCGCAGCTGTATTGCTGCTCAACTTTTCATTCATTCTTGCGGTACCTCCTGTCTAGATGTCCCCCTGTGATCTCCTCCACCCAGTGTCCCCCACAGCGCTTGGCTCCATGGCCTTAGACAGGAGCTCCCAAGGCATAGTCTTGGGTCAAAATGCATATATTACCATGAGGATGAACCTTCTCGTAGCTTCCATTACTGGCCTCATTGCTCAAGGCCACCATGATGCAGGTGGAGACAGGAAGTCTTCAAGTTGTCACTTAAAGTTTAAAGTTGTCTCTTCTAGTTTAAAATGGTCTGTTGGGACTTAAGGCACAAATACCCTTGTGAGGTCTCCACTCTTTATCAGCATTCTTCCCTCCCTACTCATAAGTAGTACCTTAAAGTACTTCCACCCCAAGATGGCTTCTGGGTGCGGGGGACCCATCCAGCCCCCATGGCATTTTTGGGATCAGATCCTGCTGGTTTCTCTGCCACCCTTTCCTGCTGCAAGGTCCTGACTTCTTGTCCCACTAAGGTCCCCACCGCTAGGAGAGAGGTCCATTCTCCAGCAAAGTCTGTTCTCTCAGCAAAGACGAGGTGTAGGGACTGTTGGCTAGGAGCCAGGACTCCCCATCTAATGCCTTGCCCCCTACTCCAGCTCTCGCTAAGGCGCTCTGGGTCCCCCCACCACTGGCTGCACCTGGCCCGCACCTCTGCAGCTAGTCCCTTCCCAAACGCCTCTGCTTGGGGAGCTTCTGAGTGAGATTCTATTTCCCACTGGCATCTTGGCTGATACAGCAGAGATCCCACATCTGCTGTGGATGGCGGCTCCCACGAGGCCAGCGTTGGTCAGGGCTGTGAAAGGCAGACACCCAGACCAGAGCCAATGCAAATGGCCTCACTTTGGTTCTGCACCTTTGTGTCCATGCCTTTCCCCTGAGGTGGGTTAGGCTGCCTTCCTACTGTGAATCAGTGGGCTGTCACCCCGTTCACCCCTCCTTCCCTTCCCTCTGACTCAGCTGCAAAGTAACACAAGGCCATGTGGGTTGGGAGACAAGGGTATGGGGAGCTTACCACTGGAGTCATGGATAGTCAAACAGTCTTCCCATGTCTGGGAAGGGTCAGTCCCCACCTCACTCTCTCCTGTGAAAGGGAGGCTCACTTCTGAATAGTTTGCCCTTGGATCCTTACACTTCAATACTGTCTGGTCCCAGTCGATGGCGAGCTTTCCGAGGGCGGGACTTCCTGACTTGGGCATCTCTGTGTTCTGACCACTCAGCGCTCTGCCGGGCACCTGAAAAGTTCTCAATATGTGTTGCCTGAGGACGTGAGCCCTGAGTTGATTCCCTTATGGAATTCCACTCTCCCTCAGTGGTACACTCAAGCGGTACCTTCCGCAGGAAGCCTTTCCTGGGTGAGGAAGCTGTGGTGGGATGATGGCACATTTGAAGGGAAGGGACATTCGAATCAGACCCACGTTTCCCTCCTTGGGCTGCAGTGGTGAGCTAGCATTAGCAAGACGAAAAAATCACAGAGATAGGTAAGATCCCTAAAATCTCCCATACATGCAGAGAAAGGGGAATCTGACATACCGATGGTCTTTGGAACCAGAGCAGGCTCAGGGTAGGTGGCATGGGTGTCAAATTAAGAGTGACTTCGATAATGAGCATATTCTACCTCAAAGAGAGGACGTTGCAGTTTCACAGCTGTCCAAAATACTTGAAGAGACGCGGTGCAGAAAACAGATCACACCCATTTAAAGGTACAGCTGCAGTGGGGATGACGGTCAGGGAAGTGAGTTTCTTTGTAAGGCTGTTGTAGTACTTGGAACTGCCCCCCAAGCAGGGAGCGGGCGAGGTGTGTGGTGCTACGTTCCCGCTCTGGGCAGGGTTGGCACCAAGACGGAGCCGCCTTCTCCAGGAGCGGTGAGGGTAGACGGGCTCCTTCTGGGAGCCACAGAAGCCATGGAAGGGCAAGAAGGTGTTCCCAGCCCCTGGTCTCCTCTGGGGCTTCTCAGAATCCACTCACGGGGAAACCTCCAGGGGGAGGGAAGAAAGGACCCTAAGCAAGTGGGAGCCCCAGCCCCAGCCTCCTGCACGCCTGCGAGCTCAGGGAGGAGTCATCACGGCAACACGGAGCACTTGAGGAGTAATTTCCCATGTAGCAACACGGAGCACTTGAGGAGTAATTTCCCATGTAGCCAACTGCAGTGCTCAGCCCCACTCTGTCCGTGACGCAAGCGGGCAACGGAGACGAGGGCATGGGGAGGACAGTGACTGCTGCTATGCTTGGAGCACATACGTGGCCCTGGCCTAGGCATTGTACTCACACAGTCTCTAACCCTTGCAACCATCCACAGGGAGCTTGGGGTTGGCCCCGGGTGATGGGCGAGGAAACTATGCTCAAGGTCATTACGTGACTGCCACCCACCCCCGCAATGGCCCAATTAGAAAGGACCCGATCGGGGTTCAGATCCACATCTGCCTGACTCCAGCACATCAGAGCGTCCCCTGGAGCAGGAGATGCTCGCCCAGACAGCTTGCACTAAGGCCAGAAACCCCGTCTTGACCCTCTTGTCTCTCCCTGGCACCCCAGACCTCTCTGTCACTTGTCCCGTCACCCCTTCCTCAGATGCCTCCCTGACCTACTGGAGAAATCTAGTCCAACAAAGACAGACTCCGTGTGCCCAGAACTAAAGGAAGCCAGGTGGTGGAGTAAATGAAAGTTGGCTGAGGGCCCCCGCTTCTGTCAGTGCTCTTCCGTTCAGCCTCGTCTTTGCATTCTGGCTGTGCTGCATTTCGTGGGACTCTGTGTGCTGAGAGGGCTCTGTGCTGGCCGCTGGGGATGCTCCCCGAGCCGGAGATGGAGCCTCGGCCCATGGACGGGGGAGGTCTCAGCTGAGCTCTGCGAGACCAGGGTGTGGTCAGCCCCATCTTTCCCAGCCTGGTTAGGGACCCTGGGAAGTGTTTGGGAGAGTCGGGGTAGGGGTTCAGGCAAGGAGCGGGACCTTGAGGATGTAAAGCCTGGAGCATGGAGGAAGGCAGAGTAGAAGGAAGGGGTGCTCTCTAGCTGCCACGAGCTCCATCTAGAAGAGGCCCTCTGATCAGGTCCCCCCCAAACCCACTGCCAACAGACAGCCTGTGCCACAGGCCAGGCGCTGGGAGTCCCCAGAGCACCTGCCTCATGTCTCCGTGGCCCAGAGCCCTGGATCCCAGACAAGCCTTGTTGCCAGGGACGCAAGGAGCAGACGACTGGTGGGGGAGAGATCTCCTTCTATTTCCATCTCTGGCTCCTCTGTCCCGGGCTCCTGGGACAATGAAGCTACTTGGCTTTTCACCTCATCTTCCCCTGGAGCCCTGGGAGCGAGCTAGCACTCAAAGGAAAGGGGGTGGAGAGCAGGATTCAATGAGGGAAAAGATGTCTGCGTGCGGGCTTGGCCCACCCCGTTCGAGCATGAATAAATAAACAACTGCAATAATGAGCCAGCACCTCGCCACACAGCCCCACCAGCCAAGAGAGAATTCCTTCAAAAGAATGGAGCCTGGTGTGGGTTCATTATTCATGAGCAGAGCCCTCCAAGGTGGAGCCTCTGTGGCTCGGTGCAGTTTGACGTGGGCCTTGCAGCTGGGCTGGGGGGCAGTACCGGGAAGGAGGGAGATCTCTGTGCAGCAGCCAAACCAGGTAAGAGGTCAAGTTCCCAGGACTCATCTCAGAAACGTGGTGGGCAGCTTGTCCGCCTTACAGAGTCTGGGTTCCGCAGCCTTGGTGGGCCCCTTCTCGTGAATGGCACCTCTCCACCCCCTGGGATGACATGAAATGGATTCAGGCCTCCAAATGTCTGTGCATGGTCACGTCCTAAACACCTGTCCCAGGTCAGACACCGCACAAACACGCGGCAGCTCCTGAAGGTGAATGAGAGGCTCCCATCACCTGGGAGGAGCCCTTGCGGTAGTGATCCCAGGGTGCGGAAGGCACTCTGCTCAGGACGGAGACCTGGGCTTTGAGTCGGACAAGGTCGGGGTGGAACATCGGCTCTGCCGGAGCCCAGCCATGGGGCCCCAACCATGTTACCCGGTCATCTGAGCTTCCTCCTCATTGAATGGGGATAATAATGCTTTCCTTGAAATGCCATCTTAAGGATTATGAATAAGGTATTTGGCACAGTTCCTAGCACCCGGTAGATGCTCCGTAAGTGAGAGCTGCTGCATATCGTCGTAGTGTTTGACCCTCCTACAAGGATCTCCATCTTCAAGATCATTAGGGAAATTGCCTACGTTATTCTGTTTCTATCCAAAAGTTTGACGTTTCCGAGTTACTCTTGGACCAGCCCCCTTACCTCCAAATGACTGCACTCCTGCCCCCTTGTTGAAAGAGACAAGCTGGTCTCCCTTCTTTGAATTTAAATATTTTTCCTTCAGAGTGAATACTGCTGCATTAACCCGTGGCATTAGCCTTATGCTTTAGGAAACAATAAAATTCAATAGGAAGCATTTACTGTGCCCTTCACTATGTCTCAGGCCTTGTATCCATTCTCTGCTGTGACCGTTACAGCAAGCTTTGACTTTGATGGTTCTGAAGCACCATTTTACAGATGAAGAGACTGAGGCCTAGAGTCACTTGGCATGTGATGAGGCGAATATTCCAATGGACCTGACCCCAGAGCCCAGCCTCCATGCAACTTACAAGTGGATTTCCCACCGTTGGAAGCCACGTGTGGTAGCACTGGACTCCGGATAAAGACACTATAACTGGGCAAAATTAGGACCCAGTTTAGCAGCAGGCCTAGGCTGAGGGCTGCAGCCCCTTGGTAATTCCCAGGCCAGGAGCTGGAGGATTCTGAGTGTCCTCCACCATTAGGTCAGAGGACCCTGCCCTTTCTCGTGTGGGGCTGTGCTCTGCTGTCTCTGGGTGTTGGCTGTGTGTGGAGTCTTACCATCACCCCCAGGCTGTGAAGTACCCGAGAGCAGGGACTGGCACCCCATCAGCTAGTACTTAGTGAGCGCCAGCTGTATGCCTTGCCTTGTGCTGAGCACTGCGGAGGCTAAAGAGAGGAACTCCGCCTCCTGGCAGTCTCAGGCACGGGAAGAACAGAGACACACCTGGACCGCCGGCCACACCAGGCCGCCTATGCCCAGGGCCTGATGTGAAGCAGGTGGAGTGCTCCGCCTAGCTCTAGGGGCATGGGGTAGATGCTTGTGCCTGCCGGACACCCTGAAGTTACTCTTTTTAGAGACTGACAAAAGGCAGCACTGTCAGGCCCACCCAGCTAGAGTTGTCGATTCTGACGTGGAAACAGAGATGAGCAGTGCCATTGTCCTTTGGATACATCTATGCCTTTAAAAGAGAAGCAGACTTGGGCTTTGTGGGTATGTGGCCTCATCACAGCAGCAGAGAATGCAGTGAGACTAAAAGGTGGTCCTTCTAGCTCATTTGGCGATGGAGCACAGGGCCTTGCTCTTCCAGGAGCTGTAACTCAAGACGGATGGCCCTCAGCTGGGCTGGCTTGGTTGGACTCCAGCGTGCTCAGGTCTCTGCATCCCAGGAACCAGTCAGAGATGGTCCTGGGGAAGAATGTAAGGAAGGCTAGGCTTCCCAGCCCATGTTATTTTGCTCTGCATTTTCCCTCCTGCTGGGAAAACCTGCTCCCACCTATTCATGGGGTGATAGTCTCGTGTGTCTCTCTTTTTGTTTCTAATCAATTGTTTATTCTCAGAAAAAGACTGTAGAAATTTATTCTTACCAAGGAGTAAATAACTGAACACATTTTATAGTGTTGTCCTCTCTCGGGAGTATTAGCATTTAAACCAGAAGCAAAGGCTTAAGCGAAAGGAATGAAACACGAATGGTGGAATTTTAGGTCATATTGGATACTGAATAGTGTTTTGGATGGTATAGAGCTCCTGGATCTTTCATAGTGACACCACTACTCTAAAGGTAGGCTAGTCCGGATTGGGGGACACTCTATCAGCCTCAATAAGTAAAGTTAATCTCCTGATGAGGAGTTTCAGTGCTACCCCAACCCCCACCCTCGGGATAAGGCCTTTGAAAGTGGTTTCCTGATAGACCGAAGCATTTATGATCCAGGATCGGGAATCAGTGTGAGCTCCTGTGCCTTGGGTCTTCTTTGTCTCTGTTTCTGAGACCAGAAGTGCTGGGCCAGCATGCCCTGGCATTATAGCATCTGGATCTTACTGTGGTTTATTTGGAGCCAGTGGTGGAAGAGGGACAGAGGGAGAAGGAGTGGGTACAGGACGGGGGCAGGGGACAGCGGAGATGCCTTCAAGGGAGAAGCTGCTTCGGAGCCCGCTCTGTGGGTGTGCAGCAAAATGGTGGCTTTTCATGCTTTTTAAGGGATACTCTCATTCAAAATTCCAGCTGAGGAGGTAAAAACTACCCTCAGATGATTCCTCTCTTGCTTCCAGTCCTCCTGCTGTGGCCTCCAGAGACCCTCCCCAATGCCCAAGCACAACATGGCCCACGGAGTCCTATCACCTTGTCCCGTGTCACCTCCCTCTCTGGCTCTAGCCTCCCGGCCCCCTGCAGAAGCCAGCTAGGGCAAAAGAAGAGGTTCCAGGACCTTCATCAATCACCTGCTCCCTGCCAGGCCGTGCTCAGGGGGAAAGAAGCCGCCATCTCTCCACCGCCTGGCATGGCCACCAGAATGCCAGGAGATAATGACAGGTTGAGTGTTTTCTGTCTGGTGAGGAGCTGCATGCAAATGACTTGGCTCTGAATAGGCTTAATTGTCACTGCCTGATGCGGTGGCTCAGACCACCCCTCCTTCCTCCTCTGCTGGGAGAGCAGGGAGTAGGGCGTGAAGGGGATCCTGTGGTGTGGGGAGGGATGGGCTCAGAATGGCCAGTGGGACCCAGAGCCCAAGGGAGAGGGAAGCTGGCATTTCCCTTCGACGGGGCCAGGCCCACAGGCACACAGCTGTGAGCAGAGAGTGGGGATTCTCTCCCCGACATGATCCAGAGTGAGATTCGGCTCTACAACCGTAAATCCCTTTACGCATCGCAGCTCAGCTGAGAGAGGCTGTCACGTGCCTTGAAAACGTTCCCGCTTGGCCAGCCAGGCCCAGGAGGAGAAAGGAGGGGCTACAAAGAAGGGCAATAGATATCCTCCCTCTATGGTGCCTGACCCAACCCAACTAATTTCCAGACACTCCCACGCAGGTGCTAGTGTAGTCAGGTGCAGAGACCAGGCAAGGAAAATCTGAGGGCAGTCCGTGGTAGGGACAGCCAGCCCTTACTGAATGCTTCCTTCATTTTGGGGCCTTTTTGTACATCAGAGCTTCTTCTTAGAATAAACTCATCCACTTCTCACCCCATCTCTATAACGTAGATTCTACGATTGTTACCCACCATGTCTGCAGATAAGGAAGTTAAGGCATAGAGAAGTCCAGTAACTTGTTCCAGATCACACTTCGGCTGAGCCGAGATTCAAATGCAGAACCTGGCCCTTCACTTGGCACCCTGCCATTCCCTTCCATACAGTAATGCACCACCCAGCCCGTGCTCTCCTGGAGTCAGGGCAGCAGCAGTGAGTCCTAGATGCTATGCTGGGCTTTACCGTCTGTCTGGGAGCATACGTTGCTGTTGGTCTGATGTTTGTACATCTCTCTGTGTGTTGTGTGCCCATCTTCTGACCCAGCTGGAAATCTTTTGACCCCACCAAGGTCAGGAGCCTGTAGCCTTCACTGGTTCGAATACCGGACTGGAGTCTGCTTTGATGAAAGTGCAGGGTGCTGACAGATGCCTAGTGTTGGGGAAGAACACCTGTTCGAAGGACGCCCAGGTGGCTAGTTGGTTAAGCATCTGCCTTCGGCTCAGATCATGGTCTCACAGTCCTGAGATCAAGCCCCACATCAAGCTCCCTGCTTCTCCCTCTCCCACTCCCCATGCTTGTTCTCTCCCTCCCTCTCTCTCTCTGTTAAGTAAATAAAATCTTGGAAAAAAGAGAAAAAGAACACCATATTCATATGGTGTGGACCAGAAGTGGGAGCTCTACTGAGCAGGGAGTGCTCTGAACCCCTCCCAGGGGCTATATTCAGGGCAGTACCTCTTTCACCTACTTTGTACCTGGGGGTTCCTTGTGGGATTTCATTTGGAGAGAGGCTTCCATACTCCAAAGAAATGATCCAACACTAGAAGGTTTCTAAGGGCCCATTCCATAGTGTATGAGTCTAAATAATAAGGAGCCACTGAGGACTTCTGGGGAAAACTATTTGGAAATTCCCTTCCTGCTTCTGTTATCCCTGGGATGGGAAAGGTATGGACCAGAGTTAAATTTGGACATCCGGTGGTCCAGGACTAGACAGCAAAGGAGGAGGCAGCTGGATGTTCCTGGTAGCAACCAAAATATATGGATGGACACAGGGTCACTTAGTCATGCTAGGAAATGGGGTGAGGAGAGGGAGGCTTTTCACCTGCGAGATTCTAAGAAAAGGTTTCTGGTTTTGCAGCAACCACCCAGAAGTTTACCCCAAGCTAGAGCAAAATGTTTCATGTTAATTGCTCAGAAATTCTCTAATTACTGAAAGGAAACTGGTGCTGAGATCCGTATTACTATAATAACTGTAATTCCGCCGCATTAGTGTTATTGAATGTCACTGAGTGATTGCTTTCCAGGTGTTTAAGTTTTTAATACATTTATTCTTTCAAAACTTTGGGTACCAACATTTAAAAAAAAAAAAAAAGGACACCACCAGAGACCCAGGTCTAAAAGGAGACAGTCAGAAGACCCCCTCAGAGCTCTCAGAGCTCCTGCTCAGATTAAACCAAAGCAATCTAGTCCAGATTTTGAGATAACAACAAATACACTTGGCTTTTTTATAACTGCATCCCCAAGGTGCTGTAATGAAAGTTGGTACTACTCCCCATTGCCACGCAAAGTGCATCCCTGTTCATGTTGTCCCCTTTTCAATAGCTTACCTCTGCCCCAAACTCAGAAGTTAAATAGACAAGGGCAAAGAAGGGTTTGGAGTTTGTATTTGATGGGTCTGAATATAGAGAGATGAAAAAAAAAACACAGAATTTCCCCATACGGTCAAGAACTTCCAAGGTAGGGGAAAAGCATACTGTTTGAGCCAAAGGGTCCTGTGCTACACTTTGGACAGCTATCATCCCCTAAACCACCCTAGACATTGACAATATAGCAGGATATATCTGGGATTAGAGTATTAGCAAACCTGAGTTCTGATTTTTCCTTCCCTTTGCAGTCTTGGGCAAATTGCTGAACCAGTTCCTACTCTTGCGTTAGATGGGGTCCTGTGGAAAAACGTGAAGGTCCTATGGAAACTACTATCATTTTTATTTTTACTTTGTTAAAATGCATTATACCAAAAGATAATCCCCTTGGAAAATCTCAGAAAATAAGCAGGATGGGTGCATCTGTTAGGCTGGGATTTCAGATCTCTTAAGCTTTTATGGTGGGAGAGAAGAGAGCTAGACAGAATATCTAAGAGTGCTGTATTCTGCACTTTTTAAAATAAGCAACAACATCCATCTCATTGAGAAATGTTAAATAATTAAATGATCAATGAATGTTTCACTTCTTCATTATATATATTTTTTGCATCCCCTCCTCCCACCCCGCGACCCAGACCTGGCTTCAGTTTATGGATAGGACCAGGCAGAACATGCTTTATATGCTCGATATGCCTGGACTCAGTGTGTCTCTGGTTGAATTTTTTTCCCTTTTAAAAATAACGACAGTATTTCAAAGATGCAAAAAAGAAAATGAGCTTCTAGATGATGATTCTGGGGTTGACAATTTTCAAGTTATAGAATAAACATTTAAGTTACAAAAAGAGGTCAAGAGAAGGCAGCACCCAGGTAAAAAATCAGAAGTAATCCATTGCAGCTCCTTCTCCCAGGCTGACAGGCCTTGGCCTTGAACCCAGGTTGGGTCTTAACAGCTCACTGCCCTGCCCTCAAACACTTTCCTTCCAGATCCCTTCTTTGCAGAGGTCTTTTTGGCAAGCAAAGTGACTGGGGTGGGGGCTTCTGGCGCTGTCCCAGGTCCTGAAATGCCACGGGTTCCTGTCTTCCTGATTAAAGTGGCTCTGGAGCATTCCCCTCCAGTCAGCTGTTGTGTGGAAGCTAATTTCCATATAATAACATTTTGTTATTTGTAATAAATCATACGCACAGTAAGGTGACTGGGTTATGTCATTATTTGCAGACCTACAGAATGTAATTATAATATGTCTGAAAACCTCCATGCAGAACAGTGCAGTTCCAGCCACAGCACCGTCCAATAATAATAAAAATTTATATTGTGCTTTATGTGACCGCTCATGACTGTAACCATTCTATGCTGAGGGAAAAGAAAGCCCACAGCAGTGACAAATTCACGGACGTGGAAACCTTGTAAATGCCAAACTAGTTGATCCCAAAGCTAGCTACTGGGTTTCCCCCTCTTTTTTCCCTATGAACCTTTTATAGTAACAGAGTGGATGTCCAGATTTGCCTCTGCATTCAAAACAATGAGCTCTTTTTGGAGTTTCCTTTTTATGCATTGAATACATGAGTGTTAGACTTGGCTAGTGTTGGTTCATAGGGATTCACTTTTTGAACAGCATACTTATGTGTTCCCTTTTGCGTCTTTCTCCCCACGTCTGTCTCCCACCTCCCCTGCCTCATCATGATTTGTCTGGAATGCATGGTTCCACTGCTTTTTGTGAGCCTTGCAAAGCAAGGTTCTGTAGGCAGGAACTGAGACACATAGTGGCATTCATCTTGCATCTGTTTTCTCTCATATTGAATTTCACTCAAGCATAGAAATATATTATCACAATTAGAAGTGGGCTTCCAGTTGTCTCTCCTTCCCAACCTTCTACTGCTCTATGCCCTTGGCATGCCCTGCTGGGATTTTTTCCCTGAGAGACATGGCAAGTTCTGATTGGAAAATGGCTCTGAAGTTCCAAGGAGGCTGTGTTTCCTGTAAGAATCCCATTAAGAGTAGAGCTGGTTGATTCAAAAGCTCTGGACTTAGGTGTAGAATGCTCCACCATCGGGTGCCCAAGATCTTCTGTAATTCTGGTGGGAAGTTCTCCCATGTTAGCCATAGTGATCTTACTTTTATCACACATGTGGTGGTAGCCGCTCTCTCAGATAATTTTGCTTGGTACTATGAAACTTGCCTTCAAACCTGAAATTGAATCCAATCCATAGCTTTCAGCCAGAGCCCTAGGCTTGTGCATGTATCTGTTTCCCAGGTTTGTTTGCCGTTATTAATGCTGAGTGTGGTCATTTATCATGGACAATATGGAACAACCAAAAAAAAAGAAAAAGAATTTTATTAATAAGTTGCCTGCTCCCACATGATTTTGTCTTGGAGCTTAAGACATGACATTTTGTTCCTTGGCCACTTTTGTCTGCACATTTCCACAGCTGCTTCCTTTCCATCCCTTCCCTTTGGGAGGTTTGTTGAGAAAGATGGTCTTGCTTTGGTTGTGGTGGAATTAGAACTTGAAGGGTTGCTTTTGTTACCATACGTGGCATTGACAAAAATCCATCTCATGGTGGGGAAGGGGCTGGGGACTGACACCGGCAAGCTCTTCCTGACTGTGAGGTCAGGTAGGGAAATGCATCACTAGGTAGAGAGTTTCATCTTCTGTCTTGTGAGATTCTTATGGAACTGCTAAGCAGGGTCAACCCTAGCATCCTGGGGTTCTGGGAATCCTGGGAGGTCTCTCACAGCCTATCCACAGAGGGGACCTGGATGTAGTCTTAAAATGATGCTTTCAAAGATGATTTAATGATATAGGAGAAAATTTCATTATAATATAAAGTGGGGGGAGAAAACCAGCCTATGAAATTGCATATGAAGCTTGATCTCACACACACACACACACACACACACAAAAAAAAAAAAAGACTGGGAAGAAATACACCCAAATTGCATCAAAATACTAACTTTCTCTTGGTGGGATTATAGCTGATTTTTATTTTCTTACTTCTGCTTTTTAAAATTTTCTAAATTTTGTACAATGCATGTGTATTATGTTTTAATGAGGAAAAAAAGTATATTTAAAAAAAAAAAAACCCTTCAGAGACAGTGGCCTCACTGACTTTCTTGATCCCTATTCTAATGACTCTCTTCCAACCCTCCCCCATCCCTACTATGAAGAAAGCCTTCCTCATTAAAGCTCCCCTATAGCCTTCCCTCACCCTCATTTTTCAGTGTCTTAAAGAAATATCAAAGGGTGTGTGTGTGTGTGTGTGTGTGTCTGTGTCTGATTGTGTGAGTGAAAGAGAAAGACAGAGTAATCATTCTATCAGGAAGGAGGAAACCCACCATAGAAATGCAAAACAGAACAGATGAAGAGAAAGGCAAGGGTGAACTATAGAGGAGACCCATCCTGACAGAGGTAACAATGAGGAATTAAAATCCCACCGTAGAAACTGTCAGAGGGCAGGGGATGACAGGAGAACTGAATAATAGAGTCTATCCAGGGGGGAAAGGGGCATGCCCTTTACCCTTCCCTCTCCCCCTTCCCTCCCTGGGCTTCAACCACAGAGGACTAAAGACCCCTTGGGAGAGAAATGGGGATGCCACAAACCAGGGAGGGACCTGGGGAATCTGTCAGGGAGAGAGGACCACATGATGAGTCTGAGAAGGACCTGGGCTGCTATAGGAGGCCGTTCCCCACTGGGGCCAACCTAGAGCAAATATGGGAAGGCCAGAGCACAGCACCCTATTTTGCAAAAGCTGATGCCCTGAGGGAAGTCATGACTGTTCTCGAAGTCTTAGGACAAGAGACCCAGGCAGGTGTGCGTGCCTTGCTAGGAGCATTGACACATTGGGAGGGCATCTCCTTCTGGCACAGTATCACCATCTTCATGGGCGTACGGACCTGGCAGGGTGGTGGAGGGGCATCTTTGGTTCTCACAAATGAGCACTCCTGGCATCTAGTGCCTGAAGACCCTGAGATTCACAGAAGGGCTGGCCCCAAATACCAATACTAACCAAGGCTGAGAAACAGCAAGAAACTACTCTCGAGCTAAAACAGAGTCAAAAACAGGGACCTATATTGTCTATGTCTCTTGGAATTCCTTGAGGAATTCCATTAGTGCCTTTTGCCCCTTTTCCTTTGCTTTGACAAAACTGAAAAAGTTTGATGTCTCACTTGCCTGGGTGACCATACCAGGTAAGACCTATCTCCCCTTTTAAAAAGCCCCATAGCAGTGCAGCCAGTTCAGTGTACTGGTTCGAAGAAAACGGGAGCCCCACGTCCTGTGATAGAGCAGAAACAGGAGGTTCTGCTGCTCTCTTTCCGGAGGCCCCAACCCCGGGCAGCCCCTGGTCTTCTAATAAATGAGGCCATAGTGTCAACCCAGCCTCTGGGACTGGGGGTTGTAAGAAGCCTGTCCACCAGCCCAGGGTGGTTAGATGCCATCTCTTTGCTCCAGACTCATGAGCCCCTCTGCAGGCGTCTCAGGGTAGCTTTCATCCTCGGTTCATTTGCCGGACTCCGATTAAGGCATCCACATGGCAGCCCCAAGGTACCCCCTGAGTGACTCGCAACTCCCCCAAGGTACCCCCTGAGTGAGGCGAACAAAGAGGCAGCTTCATGGCTGCCTGGGGGAGTCTGCCTTTTTAGGGAAGATGTGCATGAAGTGGGGGACAGGTGGGAGAGGGTGGGAAAGCAGACAGCTGTGCTGAAGGGCAGATGCCTATTTCTCTCGGTAGCGAATCCAGAGTCTGCTAACCACCGAGCATCTGTCTGTGTAGACTGGTTTGGTCGGATACCTGCCAAGGGCGGGACAGGCGAACACAGTCCTTTAGATCATTTATCAGTGGATGGAGAAGCTGGGCCATTCCCCACTATCCCCTCTTTGCGGGGGCAGGGCCAGGAACACCCTCCTGTTCAGTGACGCGGAAGGACCAGTGACTATGCTAGACACTTTGGACCCAGATTTCGTCTGATCTTCACAGTGACCCTCGGAGGTGGCTGTTCTTAGCCCATTTGTGGGAGGGAGCACTGAGTCTGCAGGAAGTCACGACCCATGGAAACAGTGCCGAAGTTCACACCCAGAGCTGCCTGATGTCCAAGCCTTTCCTTCTAAGCCCTGTCTTGGAGCCATTCAGTGGGGAGGCCAGGAGCTTGGGTTCTGGAACTAGGCTACCTGGGCTCAAAGCCTGCTTCCACCCTTCACTAGCTGTGTGACCCCCAAGGCACAGAATCAACCTTATTATGCCTCCATTTTTGCATCTGAGAAATGGGGCTAGTAATTGTTCCCACCTCATAGGGTTATGGAAGGGACCATATTATTGAACACTGTAAAGCACCTAGAAAGTTGCCAGGCATGTAATGAATAATGTAACGAATACTATGTGACTGTTAGCTATTATACGATGCCTGCTACCCATGGGTGAACCTGGAACCCAGTAGTCTCCGGTCCTCCATAGTGAGAGGCCTTCCAAGTTACATGTCTGGGGTGGAAGGGTCTTTGTAACCCTGGGCCGGACCCCAAGGGAGACCCCAAAGAAGGACATGCACAGTGCTTACAACACCAAGTGAGGACAGTGTGAACTCCGAGTCTGTGTGCTGCGAGGCTGCCCCAGCTCCCGGTCCAGCCAAGCCATGAGACCTTTGTAGCTGACACCACAGCCTCCAGGAGGATGGGTGCGTCCTGGATTAGGGAAGGGACTTCAGGCTAGGACTTAGCAGAGAGAGTGGGATGGCATGCCCAGGGCTGTTCAGAACCCAGTTGGCAACACTTGAGGCCCCAATTGCTGGTGTCCCAGGGCCCCTGGCCTTCCTGAGTGTCATAGGCCCAGGGATCCTACACCTGCATCCCTCTGGAAATAACCAGCTCAGATCTGGGGCCCGTGGCCCAGGGCATCCATACCAAGGCCCTCTTAGGGTGCCCATTTTTCACCCAGTCCTGCTTCCCCTTTGTCCAGACCTGCAGAAAACCCACTTGAATCAAGAACAAAGACCTACCAGGAGCCTTCAATATGGATGTAAGCCCTGGTGAGGGGCCTGGGTCCCCCAGCAAGCAGAGTCATAGGAAAAGAAGGAATCTCTGGGAGCCGCCTCCCTGGGACGTGCTTCTCCCTTTTCCCAGAATGTGCAGAGAGCGGGCTCCCTAAGGCTTCTGCGACACAAGTCTCTGAGGGAGAGAAGTTAGATGCCGGCCGGGGGTCCGCTAAAAGCCCGTCAGAGAGCAGAGGTAATTTATGAGGAGGACACTGAAGCAGTACAGGCAGAGCAAGGGAAGCAGAGGGAGTGCAGCCCAGACACATAAATATCAAAAACAGAAGCGTGGGTTCCTACCTCTCCACGTCCCAAGACATATAATATTACAGCTCGCAGCTCACACGGTGTTCGCGTGTTCCTACGGCTCTGATACAATACAGTAAATGCATTGTGACAGTAGCTGAGTGGATTCTATGTGCTGAACAGATGTCTTCCAGCAGACGAGGTTTCTGTGACTGTATCACATTGTGCTTTCATCAATTATACATCACTCCTCATTACAGAGGCAGGCGCTCATGACGGCATGCGGTGGTTAAGTGAGAAACCTGGCCAGGCCGAGCAACGGAAGGCAAACTTGGAGGATGCTTTTTGGGTTAAGAGGGTGCTGGAACCCCCTCCTCTCCCCCAAAGGCCCCACCTCCCCCCCCTTACTCATCTACTGCCTTATAGATCTTGATACCCACCCTCCTTCTTAAACTACCTGAGCTAGGGTAATTTTTTTTTCCATTTAACAAATGCTTATTACAAATATTTCAAATTGAGTAAAATAATGAACTGCATGAACCCATCACCCCATCACTCAGCTTCAACAACCCTGAAGATTTGTCCTCCTTGGTTTCCTGTCTCCTGGCTACTTTGTGCCCAGTTGTTTTAAAATGAATCCTGGCCTCTTGTAAATTTCACGTCTCTATCACTCAGGATGAATCTTTAAAAGAAGGAGGGCTCTTTCCCGTTAGCATTAGCACTATAGGATATTTATTGCCACTTATAAAATTAGCAATACTGCCTGGTCGTGATCCAGTACCCTGTCTGCATTTGGGGGCCTTTGTGGTTTATGTTCTCCTTATCCTCCTAGTCCCTGCCCTGGGACACACCCTCACCCTGCAGACAGGATAGCTGTTGGAACGTGGCCAGCAGTCTTCCTGTAGCAGCTCTTCAATCCCTCGTCCCCGGACCCCAGCCAGAGCTCAGGTCATATTCTGTCCTCAGGCTCATGAGGCTGAGGTGTCGTCT
The DNA here is from genome assembly GCF_902655055.1 of Lutra lutra. Classification (NCBI taxonomy): domain Eukaryota; kingdom Metazoa; phylum Chordata; class Mammalia; order Carnivora; family Mustelidae; genus Lutra; species Lutra lutra. Next base: position 13,862,202 of record NC_062287.1, on the reverse strand, counting down.
CTCGACGACACCAGGGCCGTGGGTCTGCAGAGGACACACCATGCACATACCCCTGGCAGGACTTGTGTGGGAGGGACAAGTAGCCCCAGCAGGTGTTAGGGAGGTGGGGGGGGCGCGGTCAGGAATGAAGAGAACGACTTAGATGTGTCAGGCATGCAGCTTTTGTGTGTAAGCCCGTACTTCCCAAAGTGTGGCACACGTGCCCTCGTGGTATACCAGGTGATTCTAGGTGGTGCATAGACAAGCACTGAAACAAAGAAGTTATGTATTTAATCCTTATTTTAAAAAATTAGAACCAGCGTAGGAAGCCCGTGGTTTTGTGGATTTCATTATTGTAGATGGTGCCAGCCAAAAAATGTTTGGTGATTTAAAGTCAGTTTTGAGAAGGATATTGCATAAGTAATAATGCGAAGGCATCGGGAAAAGGCAAAAAAAAAAAAAAAAATTCCTAGGGGACCTAAATCCCTGAAGTTTAAGAGCCTGGTCTGGTGGAAGTAGGAGATTTGAACCAGAGTCATCTGAATTTCAGTCCTAGCTTTGCTTATTACGGGCCAGTAACCTGGACCCAACCACTCGGTGTCTCAGGGCCTCACCCTTTCAACTGGACAATGGGGTTATGCCTGTCATCTCGTGAATGTCAAACCCAAAGTGCTTCTAAACAAGGAAACCTTCACCAAAGGCAAAATTTAAGCTATCCTAAGAAGTCCTTATTTTGAGCCTTCTCTACCTCACATCACCTGCCCTCTCCCTGGGGTTCCCCGCAACTCAGAACCTGGACCCAAACGCTACCATCAGCCGTGAGTGCTGCGGGTTGTTAAGCCTGACCATTGTAATAAGCATCAATTATCATTATCAACGTTATTATATTTACCTTAGGTCCCTGGTGCATACGAAAATGCAGAGGGCCCGCGCACATCCTTTGCTTTACAAGAAAGATTTGCCGTGTCTAAAAACCATTTCTAGAATTAATTTGCCTTCTGCAAACAATTTATATTAATGAAAACACATTGAGTTGGGGGAGGGGGGGCTGTTCTGCCTGCAGAATGTGTTTGCTTTGTTCACCTAGAATAAAAAGACTTCGAGTGCGTGTTTGTTTTGAATAAATGAGTATCTGCTTGTCAGGAGGAAGGGCTGCCCCATGCCTCTGATTCAACTTGGTCCGGCCGTCCTCTCCAAGGCCGACTGTGGCACCGGCAAGAGGCAGGCTCTGGTCGCTCGCATTTTAATACATAGAAATGCCTGTCATCTGTTTTGCTGTCTTTATAGGCCCCCTCTAGGGCTCATATTTGATCGTGGTGAAGAAAGAGGCTGCCACCCCCTTCCCCAGTCTCATCTGAGGCTTGGAATAAGCCAAAGGGGAGGGTGGGCTTTGGACCCCATCTCCCATTTTCCCTGTGAGAGCCTCCCCAACCATGCCTCATACTTCTCTACAGCAGCTACTCTCCCTCTGCATGTGTTTATTCTATGTATTTGGGTCGATGAGGCTCATTTTCTTCTCTACAGATGGCAGCAGGATCCCTTGATCCTGCACTGATGCTCCCTGCTTGTCAGAGGGAGTGGGAGATGGGAGGAGGCGAGGAGGAGGGAAGGGAAGGAGGACCCAGTGAGGTGAGGTGACAGCAGCCCCAAGCCAACCTCACTTGCCTGCTGCCCACCCTGGGTGTTGAGATCAGTGTCTGGAGCTCAGCCTGACCCACCCCACCTCGATGTTAGTGATTGTAAGCACCTCGAATGTTTAGCGTTTGACAGTCCCTGGATGATATCATACTCCAGAGCTCTCTGCAGCAGCCTGACCAAGGCTGTGGGGTGTGAAGTCTCCAGCTCTACCTCGCTGGCATCCAGGGCATATGTGTGTGTGCATAATAACCTACAAAACGCTTCATGCCCCTCGATGCACCTGCTTAGGGCCTCAGGGAGAAGAGGGCTTTGTCGCTATGGCTTTGTTTGGGAGCTGTCGCCCATGTTATCCCAGATTCATCAGCCCTTACAGTTTGCATGGGCTACCTAGGGCCAGACAAGAGATCCCAAGTCACTGGAAGGGGCCCTCTAATTACCAAGGTGGCACTCAGTCCTCAGCGAGTGAACCCCTCTGTCCCAGAGACAGACCAGCATGATGTCTTCTGCTGGGGATCGCTGGCAAAGCTGGCAGAGAGGCAGCCTTGTGCCCAACTGCCCTAGTCTCCTCCTGGCGCTGCTGTCTGCCAGCTTCTGTGACTTTAGGGCCTCAGCGTCCCTGATCCTGAGATGGGAGTGACAGTGAAACCCCCCAGAGGGCCATCCCGGGATTAAATGGATTCACATCGCCAACACCTGCCATACGGACGTGCCGTGACAGTGCCTGAGAAAGAAACACCGTGAATGAGTTTTCTCCCAGTGGTGGTGGATTACCCTGAGGTTTAGAACGATAGTGTTGCCAAGTCCCAGGATGTCAGATGTGGAGATCCTAGTCCCGGGCAGAGAAGGGCAGTGATTCCTTTAGGACCACGGGCTCTTTACTGCCCAGAAAGACAACACTGCTCTCCCCATTCCCACCAAGGAGGGAGCCCTCCGAGAGGACCCCATTTGAATAGGGTTACTCAGCCCCTGAGGATGAGGAGTGAGGGACAAAGAAAAGGGGTGAATAGCAAGAATGGCTCCAAATCCTGAAAACCAAGGGAGACTTTTTTTTTTTAAGTCACATTTCCTCCCCTTTCATTTTCCACTCCCAGAGAGTAAATGCTCTGGGTTTAGCCTCTGTTCCTTTAGTTCATCAGCTCTGTGATAGCTCTGCAAGGCAGCTGGGGCCCCAAGGCTGCAGAGAGATGTGGAGAACACTGGCCCGACTAGGCTCTGATAGGCAGTTCCTCTAGCTAGGGTCCCAGGACCCCCGCAAGAGGCAGGGGGCGGGAGGGAAATGTCAGCACATGCAGCCTGGACCAGGGTGACAGCGCTCACCGGCATGCCCCAGACCAGCAGTGCGTCTGGGGAACACAGCAGGTGTGGGGCGGCACCCCCCGGGGCAGCACCACCTGGGGCTGCTGAGGAAAAGGCAGCTGGGGGCAGTGCGACGGGGTCATTGCAAGGAACACGATGTAGCATGTCAGGAACCTGCTTGGCTGGAGACCTGGCTCTGCCGTCTTCCGACTAGCTGCCCTCGGGCAAGCTGCTAACCCTGTTTCACTGTCAATTTCTTCAACTATTAAATAGAGGTAATAATGGTATCCGTATCATGGGTCTTTGGGAAGGAGTTAAATGAGATGATGCTTAGAGAACTGGCTCATTGCCCGGCAGGTCAGCTCTTTCACTTATCCAGAGGACTGGGGGCAGTGGCGACAAATCTTGACCTAAGAAGGCGTCCCCGGTGAGAGCAGCAACAGGAGTGACTGCTGGCAAAGGTGGAGAGCCTCCACCCTGGGGCCACCCAAGGGGGTATGTGGCCACCCAGCCAAAAGATTTGCCCAGAGAAGAGCTAACTTGGCTGTGTGTCTGTCCTAGGGGCTAGGATCTGAGGGGGGTGTGGGAGACCATGAGGCAGCATCCACAGAGCCTCCCCTTGTCATCGTCCCCATACCCTGAAACAGCGCTGGGCATCAGCACTGGGTGGTCTCTATCCCCGAAAGCTAGGGTACCAGATGCGGTAATCGTTAAGACACTGGGAGGTGTTAGCCTGGGTGAGGGGAATCGTTCCTCTTTGGGCAGCGTACCCCGGAGGAGAACAACAGTGTGCGTTGCTGTGCTCCCAGAAAGCTGGGTCCCGAAGCCTCCTCCCTGCCCTCGGAAACCCATCGTGGAAGCAGCATTCCTTTCTCTGATGGACTTTTCCCACTCCCAGCTCCTCGTCTCTGGACTGGCCGTAGTCCTCCTACCTTCTGCTCCATCTTACCCCCAGTCCGGGTCCTAGCCTACCCGTGCAATCAAATACAAGGGATGGAACCACCAAGCTGAGAAGAGAGCCGGGTCCAAGTCCCAGCTCGGCAGCCATGGTCCGGATGCTCCCCTTCCTGTGCCCTCGCCCCCCGCCCCCCGTACTCAGCTAGGGGGAAGGGGTGACTGACTTATTGCTAAGACCTTTTTCTGCTCCAGCTTTCTAGTAACCAAAGTCCGGCTTAGTTGTTTGGTGGGGCCCCAACCTAGGGTCTGCAAACCCTGGGAAGAACGGCCCATGCAGAAGGCAGGATTCCTTGGTGTCCCTACAGAAGCACAGAGAACAGAACTCTAAAAGACTCAGGACCTCTGAGATTTTGCTCTTTCTACCCGAGCTGGGTTCTGCCAGGAAAACATCTCTTTTGTCCTGTCATTATTGGTGCTGCTGCTGCCCTAACAATGAGGGATTCTCAAACTCTCGCCTTAGTGACGTCGGAGGGTATCTTTCCCTACTCCCCGATGCTGTCCGAACATGACATTCAGGAGCTGAGACGTGTATACAGCACTGCTGCTCACTACCAGCTGGGGTGGTGAGCTAGAACCAGGGAACGGTTCGGCATGGCACTTTGCGTGGGGTTCCTGCTCGCCCATCGCCAACAGAACCCAAGGAGACAAAGTCTGGCCCCTGCTCAGTCACTTGGCTGAGGCACGTGGTTTGTAATCACCATTTTCAGGAGGAGGCCTGGACATGTCTTCAGCCATCATCCAAACTCCGCCACAGAAGACATCCCAGTCCCTCAAGAGTATTATAACTGCTACCCAGAGAGGTTAAAGAACTTGGCTGACATGGAACAGCGAGAAAGAACAGGAGTCCAGTATCCATGTCCACACATTTTCCAGGATTCTATACCGAGCCTTAGTTAGTCTGTCTGTAAAGTGGGCATCTCACCGGATTGTGCATTGCTTTATAAATGGTACAAAGGTAAACATACATGTGGGGTGAGGGATAGGTCATGGGGGCGGATGTGACAGGCCAGGCCACCCTCTGCCTTTAGCCCCCTTCCCAACACCACTTAGACCCCACCGTGGGTTTCCAGTGGGAAAATGGGGGCTAGGGAGAGCCAGATTAAATCCAACAATAGTATGGACTGTCCCATCTCCCCAAAACGTCCTGGACGCAGCCTTTTGCATCTTGTGACCAGCTCACATCTGCCCGAAGGGAGCAGCAAAATGTGTGTTTGGAGCTTGGGCAGGCCACGTCTGGGAAGAGAGTGTTAGAAGAAGGAAGGGGCCTTGCTTAGGCCTGATTTCGGATCTGTAAAAGGAAGACGCTGGCCCAGCCGATCCAGAGGTTGGTTCTCAGGTCCCGCCCACTGGCGTTCTAGAGTTCCAGAAGTGGTCAGCCCCCCAAGGGCATGCCTGCCTTTACCAGCAAACGTCTCCCGAGAGCCTCCCCTGTTCCAGGCACGTGTGGGATGCTCGGGACCTTTGATGAGTCAAGAGACTGTCCCACCCTCAGAAGGCTCCGGGGGGCCCGTCCGTGAAAGGCCCATGGTGTAAACACACAGGCTCTGGCAACATGGAAAGGTGTGATTCATTCTGACAGGAAATTGGCCAGAACGATTTCACAGAGGAAGTAACCTTTCCGCTGAGCCTCCAAGGAATGAGGGGGGTCCCTGGCCGGGTGATTCCCGGTCTCTGAGCTCCCCAACAGAGGCACCAGTTCTCCCACCTGCTGCGACCTCCGAGCAACAGCTCGGGGCAGATCTGCAGTGGCTGCCGGCAAAGGTGGACTGCGTGACCCCCGGAGGACGGAAAAGACCCCGTGAATGCAGGGCTGCTCCCGTCAATGGGCGCCTACAGACATATTTGCAGAGGCTGTGAACCCACTGTTTCAAACAACAGCTGGCCCCTCCCCAATCATCTGCCCTTGATTCAAAACCCACGTTTAGCGGCAGAAAATACAAATTCCTAATTCCATTCTGCGGAACATCAAAATGAAGACGGGTCACATGAAAGCGCTGATGACCCTGCATGCAGGAAGCGCGGAATAATCCCGAGAGAGAATATCAGAAAGTGTGATCTGGACCAGAATCGTCGAAATGAGTCTGCAGCGAGTACCCAGGCCACCCATTGCTAACTGGTGTTATTTGCTCTGGCTCTAAGTTGTGTCATCATAACAAGAGCTAACATTTGGAGGACTTGCCTCATGCCAAGCCCCGCTCCCGGCACCTGCTCATCCAGCATACCGCTGTGAGACCATTCTACAGATGCGGAGACTGAGTACCTGCCCCAAGCCTGTGCTCTCTGTCGCTGTGTTACACTCCCATAGGCCACGTCATCCCTGCTCACATCCAACGAGCAACACTCGAAGCTCCTGAAAACCAGCCCGAGCGACTGCACACCCCACTGGAGGGGACGCACGTGTCTGACTTTTTCCGACTCCAAACCCGGAGCAAACAGTGGAACTGCCAGAAGCCAGCCAGGCCCCGAGAAAGCTTTGCTCTGAGGACTCTGAAAGGTCAGGAGAGAAGGGGTCCGGCGTTGCTCTGAGCAAGTGGCGTTGATGCCACCAGGAATCCACGGACCACGCACTCTGGATCTGGGCAGATCTGGTCCCACGCCATCCCTTGATACAGCCCCGATCACAGGCAAACACCTTGCTTCTAACTTAGCTTTGGGGTTGGTTCTTCCTCCGAAGCATCCCCATCTTGGGTGGAAGCTGGCTCCTGAGGGCTGGTAGGACTCTAACCTGGCGGGTGGGAGTGGAGGCGTTTGTGGCAGGTGATGAATCAGACCGAGAATCCCCTCCTGAGTTTCAGATGTGGAAGTGGAGCTAGAACAAAGACGCTCTTCCTGCCCCTCCAGGTTAGAGCCCGAAGTTAGAGACGGGGGAGATGGGGCCAGCGTGAGTCAGTCATCTGAATGCAAGGGGACAGAAGCAGAAAAGAATTTAAATGTATTTCTATTTTCTTAGTTCCCTGAGGATCCCTTAAGGTTGCAAGGGGAGATGGCGGAGGAGGGAGCAGAGAGTATAGGAAAATCTCCACAAAGCAGGCCTGGCCCTTGGCCATGAGGAGATGTACCCCCACCCGATCCCCAGCAGGGTACCAGGAAGCTCTCCCCACCCCCAAAATGTCAGAGCTTTCCTTTGGCTGACAGCATTGCGCCTGTTAAAATGCAAATTCTTGGAGAAGAGCAATGTTAGATCTATGGGTCTTTTACACCCCTGGCTGCCGAAGCCCATGATGGCAAATAGGGAGCGTTGGCTGCAAAGGACCTCTGAGACTTTTGGGTTCAACCCCCTCCCATGTTGCGGGTGGAGATGTGCGGAGGCACACTATACCCCCGGGGTCAGGGCGGAGGGTGGGCTGGGCCGGTGCTGTCAGATGCTCCCCAGGGACTCCAAAGCTAAAGTGGGTGCCGGGGGGCCAGACTCCTACACAGAAGGAAGCGACCAGCAAGGCAAGGCGAGGTAGGCTGGGGTAATCAGGAATCACCCCAATGAGATGGGGTAGCAGATGAGCCTCGTAGGATGGCTGGGGGCTCACGTGGGGTGAGATGACGCCAGACCATAGAAGCCGACCAAGCAGTGCCCACTGGGCATAGTGTCCCTTAGGTAAAAGGGAAGCCCAGGTGTGTGGGGCAGAGGGGTGCTCAGCTGGGAGCCGTGTTCAAGATTTGCCTGCCACCAGGGCACACAAAAGGAACTGGAAGGGGACAGAGCAGATGTGAGGAGGCTCAGGTGTGAGAGGTCTGGGGATGGGTTTGGAAGGGGCTCTGGAAATGGAGAAGAAAAATGAGAGGTAAGAATCCCAAGTCTGTGTAGTCCCCCAAAGCCATGCGGAAGGGGGAAAGGCCCTGGTTTCATGATAGAAGATCACCTGGTCACTGAATGACCTTGAGTGACTCCGTCTCTCTGGGCGTCCGTGTTCTCGTCTGCAAGGTGGGAATGACAAGGCAACTAACAGCCTCCCCACCAAGCCCCGACACAAAGCTGTGAGAATGACATGAGATTATAGTAGGACAGCACTTTGGAAAGGGGGGGAGGGCTGTGCACAGTTTTGGTTCATCTTTCTCCTTAAAAATCAATATTGAGAAGTGGCATCCGTCCCCTCCCACCTGCCATCCAGGCTCCTTCACCTGCAGGGAATTAGCTACACAACACAAATGGAAAATATCTCCTTCCAGTGCACAGGGATGAACAGACCAGACTACTGGCCACCAGAAGTCGCTGGTCTGGGCTTTCCCAGCCTGCCAGTTCCAGAGATAGAGGGTCCCGGCCTAGAGGCAGGGCCCTGTAGGATTTGTCCTCACCCTCACCGTCTGGGACTCTCTGATTTTCCCTCAGCAGGCCTCAGGACCCTCCTCACGCTCCCTCCCACCAGCAGCACCTCCCCTCCCCACCCCCCACATGCTTGCCCAGGCGTCCTTAGGCACAACCATTTAATTTATTTATATTTATGGAACCTCCCAACTAGGTCAGTGCACTTTCATGCACATCTTAATAATTGTTGATATAGTGGGGGAAGAAGAGGGTCACATGGGCGGTAGGAACCAACGCATCCCTCTCTCTCTCTCCAGCGAGGTCATCGGGAGGGGGGGGACCCGGTGTGAGGAAAATGCCTTTGTTGGTATACTAATTGCTGAGCCCATTTCGACCCTGCTTTCCCCAGCCCCTATTAGCACTTCTCCAAGGATATGAGAATGGTTTTGTGGTTTCAAACCACAAAACACACCCCGGACTTTAAGTGGGTACAGAGCCCAAAATCAACAAAGCAGGCGCTGAAAGGAAATTAGACACTGAGTCCAAAAGAAACCAGGCTGCGATTCTAAGAACAGATAGAATTCAACCTTTCTCTTCTACAAGTCTCAGATGCCCTCTCACCCCCTGGACTCATCCCTATCTTCTCAAAATGTACTTGGCTCTGACTCCATCCAGAAGCCCGCTCCCCATGGCCACGGAGGTTTCTGTCTCTGCGAGCCCTGTGGTTTGTTCCTCAGAGAAAGCTCTAACCTAGGGGTCGCTAAGTCACGTAGAAAGGGAAGCTAACTTTGAGGAGCTAGGAATGAGCTCAGGGGACAAGAAGGGCCTTTGGAAAAGGAAGTAGAATCAATGCAAACAATTAACCAAATACGCTGATACGGGTTTCTAGAAAGGCCGTACCCGATATGCTTGTAGAGTGCCACTGTGATTAAATCCATGGGCTCTGGGGTGATTTGCTAGCCGTGTGACCTTAATCAAGTTAACATTTCTAAGCCTTACTTTCCTCATCTATAAAACAGGGATAACACTAGAACGTAAATCAGAGTTGTCTTGAGGATGAAAGGACACCATGCACACACGCAAGACTTAACGCGCGGATTTCACGCGTGTTCATCTCCACGCGTTATGCTCCAGTGCCTTGTGCTAGGTGAAGGAAGCCAGTCTCAAAAGGCTCTTTGCCATATAATTCCATTTCTGTGACATTCCAGAAAGGGCAGCACTATAGGGACAGAAAACAGAGCAGTGGTTCCCCGAAGCTGGGGAGGTGGGAAGAGGGTCTGACTACAAAGGGACAAGGAGACACGTGGAAGGTGACACAGCTGCTCCGTACCTCGATGCTGGTGGCAGTGGTAAGAGTCGGCATCACAACCTGTAGAACTGGGCACTAGAAGGGATGGCCTCACTGAGTACGAACTGTCCGCTGTCTTGCAAACGGACCCCTCAGAGGAGAAGATCGTGCGTTCGTGTCCAGTCTTCAAGGCAGGGCGTTGTATGGGGAGTGGGGGATCTAGGGCAGCTCCTCTCATTATCGTTCTGGTGGGGAGCCCCTTCCTGCCTCAAAGCACAGACAGGCCTGGCACGTTTTCACAGGAGCAAAGGGTGTTGTCCACAATCCTTCTCTAAGGAGGTGGCTTTGGCTTTGGCAACCTGCGCTGTTCCCTTCTAGTCTGTGGCGTTTGTTGAAGGTGGCCCATGTTTTTGGCTCACCAAGTAGTTCTGCCTAAAAATGACTGCCGTTTTTTGTTTTTTGTTTTGTTTTGTCTTTTTTTTTTTTTTTTTTTTTGTTCTGGGTTGAATGCCCCGGCAGCCAGAGCTTAATAACCACCTTCTCCACGATTGCATTGTTCTGTAATCTGTATAATTTTAGGACCCTGTTCAGCACCTTCTCCAGGCTCATGGTTCCCATTAATAATCATGATCAGCACTTACCTAGGTGCTTTTCATTTTCAAAGCCCATTAATTAACACTAATTAATCCACACAGCAGTGCTGGAAGGAAGGGGAGCTATCATTATCCTAGTTGCAAAAAAAAAAGGCAAAGAGGAAGAAGGCTCCAGGTGACTTGCCTGTGGCTGCGAAGGGTAGGGAAGAGAAGGAAATGTAGGCAGAGAACCCTGGCACCCCAGATCCTAGCTCGTAGCTATTCACCAATGTGATAACGGCCAGCATTTATTGAGCAATTACTGTGTACAGAGAGCTTCCTGTGCGTTTTCTCAATTATTCAGCACAGTAAGCCTGAAAGGACCTGAAACTAGGGTTCATCCCTTTTTACGCATCAAGAAATGGAGACACAGAGAGATGAGGTAGTTGCCCAAGGTCACACAGCCAACAGAGCCCACTCTGGTCTCACTGACGTCACTCTACACCCTCTGCCAGATGGCCCCTTACCACGAAAGCTTGTACCACGTCCCTCCAGCCGGCACCCAAGTGGAAAAGCTGCCGGTGACTTTGGCTTGCTCTCCTTACATGCAAGGGTGGCCTAAAAGGGGCTTTGGAGGCAGCTGCCGTGTTGGAGGTACAGAACAGAGCTGAGTCATGGGACCGACCGAGGAGCCAGAGTCTTCTGACCACTGAGCACGTTTCTTCCCTATCCTCTGCCTCCCTTTCCTTGCTTAGCCCATGAAAAGACCGTGCTTTCATTCTCTTAAAACATTTAAGGAGCTCAGCCCAACCCTGAGCTCTCGGGGACAGTTAGAGATGAGTAAAGCATGTGCCAGTCTTCACAGAATTCACTGTGTCTCCAAGAAGCAAAGCTTTGGTGCCTGAGGCACCCAGACGGCTAAACAGCTAGAAGAAACCATTGAAACACTTACTGATTCCATTCAAAACCACATTTTGGGGCCCCATACAACTTGTATGTGGAATAACATAATTCATCATTAAATATTCTGAGCATATTGTGTGCCCATAGAACTGGATGGGAACTCCTACCCATTCACTTATTAACAAATACTGAGCACCTACAATGTGCTAGGCTGTTGTGGGTACCAGGGATACGGTGGTAAACAAAACAAATGAAGACTTTGACCTTGCCCGTTTTACCATCTGCGGGAGACAGTCAACAAACAAACAAGGAAAATAGCACCAGCTCTTAAATATCAGACCGCGGTCCGTGCTGAGCAGGGAACAGACATGAAGAAAGTAGAAGGGAGTGCGCCACGTCGATGACATGGAGTGGTTTGTGGAGGCCTGTCTGGGGAGGTGACCTTTAGCTAAGACCTGAGAGGAAGGAGCCAAGTGGGTGAAGACCAGGGATAAAGCTTCCCCGTGGAAGGACAGCCAGGGCAAAGGCCCAAGGTAGGAATGCTCTTGTCCTCAGGAGAGGCGGAGTGGCTGGAGTGGCGTCCCAGGAAGAGAGCCACAGAGATGGGGGCCGGGCTATGGTAGGCTTTAGGTCCCAGTAAGGAGTTTGGATTTTATGGTAAGTGTTCTGGCTAGCTACTGGGGGAGATGACCTGTGTTTTAAAAGGAGCACTTTGGCTCCCGAGCAGAGCCTGGATTGCTAACGTAGAAGCAGAGAGAACGGGGTCAAAGCTGCAGAGTGTAGGTGGGGGCCGAGGGGCTTTACACCAGGTCCTGGCAAAGTACGCGGAGAGAAGTAGACAGGGCCAGGGTATGTTCGGAGATCAAGCCCACAAGCCTTCTGATCACCAATGAGGGCAGAAAGGGAGGAGAACTCGTGATAACTTCTATATTTTTGGATTAACGTTGAGATGGATTGGAGTCCTGTATGGAGACTGGGCAGGCGGGAGGTGCAGGGTGGAGGGCGCGGGTGGAAACTGTGTGCTGTTCGGGGCACTGAGGGCACCATTGGACATCCAGGTGGAGGGGAACGGGAAGCGATCAGAGCTATAGATTCAGACCTGGAAGCCAGTGGCATTGGGGTGCGGCCAAAGCCATGGGGGTTGACCCAAAAACCCAGGGAGTCTCTGGAGATAAGGGGCCTCCAGACATCAGGGCACACACACATTTCGAGGCGGAACAGAAGCATCAGGACAGGGGATCGAGACAGGTGTGGCAGTGAGGGAGCAGGTGGGTCACATGGTGTCCTGAAAGCCAGGAGCAGCTCAGGGTTTCCCCAAGGAGGAGGTGGTCAGCCCCCTAAGTGCCGCTGATAGGGACAAGTAGGGTAAGAAAACACTCCCTGGCCACATGGTTCCCAAACCTGGCCATGCATGGAAGTTACTGTGGGACTTTTAAAAACTAGAGATGTTCAGGCCCTACCCCAGAGCTGTTCCAGGTGATTCCACTGGGCCATGAGCTGGGATCTGAGAACCGCTAATCTAGTCGAGCTCGTGGGCCAGAGACCAGAGAGACACCAGTCCCCAGGGACAGTAGGATGAGAGCACAAGACTCCCCATTTACCTAACACAGTGCTTTGTCCCTTACACGGCACAGCCACTCTGGTTTGGGGGAGATTGGAGCTGCCATGTGGCAATAACTTGTGGAATAAATTTAACTCTGATTCTGGGATTTGATTTTGAAATTAAGCCCAAGCCACGTGGAAACCGTGATGCCTCTGTAAGAGGCCTAGAATGTTCAAATCAATAGTAATTAGCCTCTGAAGGCACCATTGTGGTGACTCCAGCCCAGTTCTCAATTATCTGCCCTTGGATTATCCACTTGCATTGACGAAAATGTTGACTGTGCTGGCTGATTGCTCCCTGACACTCCGCACACAGCTGGATCCTTCTCTCCAGCAGCTCCCGTGTGCTCACGAATGGAAAACCAAAAGCAGGGTACCAAGTCAAAAGAACTTGTTGAGGGGGGCCCCTGGGTGGCACAGTCAGTTAAGCATCTGACTCTTGGTTTCAGCTCAGGTTGTGATCTGAGGGTCGTGGGATCGAGCCCCATGTCAGGCTCTGAGCTGAGTGTGGAGTCTGCTTGTCGAAAACATAAAGTCTTCACTTGTGCTGAATGGGGCTTGGGGAGGGGGAATGGGGAGACTTCCATTTCTCGAGCACGCCTCCCAGGCCAGGCACTGGGGTAGGAGCTTCATGTGTATTCTTTGTGTCCGTAAGCACAATACCTTCGTTCTCTTATTCGTTTGCATCAACTGAAGGAGACCCTGGAAGCCAAGGGGTGGGGTGATGGAAATGTTGGCGGCAAAATAAGGGGGGCTGGGGAGAAGGTAGAGAGATGTGAGGAGACGCCATGGCTGGCAAGTCATCTGTTATCCCGTTGAATGGGGACGGGCAAGGCTGGACCCACCAGGTGAGCCAGGTCCATGCTCTGCTCTGAGGTGGCCACCCCCCAAGTTTAGGAATTGACCACCTCCCCAAAGATGAGAACCCCCTCCCCATGGATGGGAACCTTCTCCCCACGGATGGGAACCCCCTCCCCATGGATGGGAACCCCCTTCCCACAGATGGGAACCCCTTCTGCATGGATGGGAACCCCCTCCGCATGGATGGGAACCCCCTCAGTAAAGCCAAGAATGAAGTCCCAACCTGAGTTAGGCCAGCGGCCCCTCCCAAGTCAGCCTCCTCACATGTCCTGCTTTTAAGTGGAAGCAGGAGGGTTTGGGTGAGGGCACAGCTGCCTCGAGACCGGGGCCATCCCAGGGAGCTCGTGAAGTTCAGCCCAGAGCCCGGGTTCTGATGGAGAACACAGGAACATCATCGGACAGAAGGAGGCCTTTACCAGAGCAGAGTTCGAGCATTTGAGCCTTTGGGCATCCCACCCGAGGCCAGGACAACCCAGGCACCCGCGCCCCCTCCGGGATCTGGAGTGCAGGTGGGCCTCAGCCTAGCGGTGCAGCCACGAGCCTTTGCTCTCCGACAGCCGTGCTAGAGCACACCGCCCCGTGTGGGGAGAACAGCTCCGTCATCTCAGAGACCGTGATTCACAGCATCTTAGCTGGAGGGCCGGCCTGGGAGCTTCTCACCCTGGGCCTGTCAACTCCAGCCATGTGGCAGGATCACCAAGAGAAGTTCTATAAAATCCCATGTCAGGACCTCACCCCCCACCTACAAAATCGGAAACTTCAGGCTTCTGCTCTCTGGAAAGTGATCCCAGGATGCATCAAGGGTGGAGAACCACTGATCTAAAACTCGATTATCAGAGCCCCCGCAAGATTTTCCTCTCCGAGGCGGCTCTCCGTGATGCAGCTTTTCTCAAAACCGCATGGGCTCACACGGACCGGTTTCAGGATGGAGCCAGGTCTCCAGGCCAGGCTTCCCCTTCCTGGGCCTGCACGGTAGATCCGGGGCTGCTCTCCGTGGAGTCTGGTTGCTGCTGGTGCCCAAGGGGTTTCTGCAGTGGACTGTAGGCCCCATAGCAGGCGAGGAGCAGAGCCCAGACGGCCTGGTGCCCTAGTGCTCACCTAGTCCAGGGCCTGGACCTCTGCCCTTGGGAGGTGGAGGAGAGTAGGTTCAGGGGCCCCCATGCCCCAAACTGGCCTCATAGGAGAGATGCCGTCAGAGATCCCATGGAGATGATACAGGTTCATATAGTTCATGTCCCATGGCCAGGGCTAAAGAGTCCATGAGTTGGAGGAAGGGCCAGTCCACAGCTATCTGGCAGAGAGAGGCCTGTTTAAGAGCGGAGGGCAAGTAATTTGCAGGAAAGACAAGGGCCTTGGAGGCAGCCTAGACCATGGTAGATGAGCTTTCAGATATCAACACCAGGCAACCCCCTTCCGTGCCCCCCACCTCTTCTCACAGTGGAGGAGACTTGGGGGTCTTCTGAGACCAGGGGAGACCCCTCAACATCAGGCCTCTGTGGGACCAGCCAGTAAATCAGAATTTGCTATTCCTTCCCCTGCTCCTAGTGGGTGGGTTTCCTCCAAGGATAGTGTCCCTTTGTCCTTCTGCATAGCTGGATCCCACAGAGGCTAAAACGAGGCCTGTGGCCAGAAACTGGCCCTCCCAGAGTGGTCCAGCAGCCAGGTTCTAACCTCCTTCCCAGCTCTCCCTGGTTCCCAGCTCCGGAAGGGCATGGAATGTTAGAGCCGGAGGGAACCCAGAAGCAAGAAGGGACCTAACAGCTCCACCTGAGAGCAGGTGCAATGAAAGACCCAGCCGTTCATTGCAGGGAGGAAGAAACTTCCAGAACAGGAGTCACATAAAGCCAGTGCTTGGAGATGCTCTTGGGATACAGCTTGACTCCTCACAGGGCTCATACTGCGACTGCCCTGGGGAGACCTGGGGTCATAGCTGTCCCGGAGAGATGAGGGGGACCCAGGACTCAGAGAGCTGTGGCCAAGGTGAAAACCCAGGTTGTCTGGCTTCCCAGCCTCTGCTCTGACACCAACCATAGTATCCTTACCCCAAAGGGCATTCCCACCTGAGGGTCAAACAGGGGGGCTTATAAAGTAGGAACAGGCTGAAGAGGGAGACAGGGACTGCTGGAAGGTTTGCCACTGCTCCCAGACAAGCCTTTGCTCCAGCTGTCCCTCCAGTCTGCTAACCTAATCCCCCATCGCCTTAAAGCCTGAGTGCTGCTGCTTTCCAGAACCAGAGACGCCTTCCCTGCCTGTGCACCTGCGCTCTCCCTCCTCTGACCCCAGATCGTCACTTACTCATTTCAGTCACGTTTAGGGGAGTCTGGCAAAACACCGTGCCACCACCTGTGTCAGCCTCATCTCCCCAAATACTCTGTGTGCTCCCTCAAGGCAGAAGCCATAAAATACACTTCTTTGCATCATTTTCTCCTCCTTGCCCTGCCTGCACAGAACAAGCTGAACAGCTGAACGCATCTCGTGTGTGTGTGTGTGTGTGTGTGTGTGTGTGTGTGTGTGTGTGTGTGTATGTGTGTGTCTATGTATTTGGGTAGGAAGGGCTAGTCCGGACTGTGCTAACACAGATCTTCCAAAGTATAATGGCCTGGATGGCTCTGTCGGTTAGGTGTCCGACTCTTGGTCTCAGCTCAGGTCTTGATCTCAGGGTCGTGAGTTTAAGCCCCACGTGGGACTCCATGCATGGGGAAAAAAAGGCATAGTGGCTCAAATACAAGAGAAGTTTATGTCTAAGGCAATGGCCTTGTCGGTAGGTAACTCTTTAAGCACCTGGGCCCCTCCCATTGTATGGCTCCACCCCCAGACCACCAGGGGCAGGGAATAGAGCCAGGGTATCCACAGCGTCGGAAAAGCCTGGGCCCCAGAACAGCCCTCAGGAGGCTGGGGAGTGAGCTCTAGCCATGTGGCCCAGGAAGAGGGGGAGCGGGGATGCAGCTGAATAGCAGCACCCCTGACACCCAGACGGGATGCTCGGCCTGAGCCGTCTGTTAAGGTTGGGGGCTAAAGGAGCCCACCAGGGGTCTCTCCTCTCTTTGGCCCCATTTCTTTGTGAGTAAGGGAGCCTAAAGCACCTGGCTTTCCCTCTAGCCAGGGTGGTGAAGAGGGCCAAAACCTTAACAGCTCCAACAAGGATTTCATCCTCCCAAGTACTCACGGAGTGATAGGGCTTTTCAGACTGTCCCTGACTACGGCTGCCACAGATGGGGCCTGCTTCCTGTTTGGCCTCTGGTCTCCAGCACCCTCTGGCTCTTGAATGTTCTGTCAAGCACGAGAGACCCACCATGGCTGAGGAAGGTGGTAGTAGCTGGTAGCTGGGGGGCACCGGGCCTTCTCCTTCTGCTGTGTGGGGGTTCCCAGAGCATGTGCTGGGCAGGGTGGGAGGGAAGGTTCTCCTTCAGCGGAAAAGGGGTGGCCGCATTCCCCTTCCCATAGTCTCCTTGGGGTGCTGCCCTTTGGTTGCCATCTGAGGAGACTTAAAGGAGAACTTGGCATGTAGGGCTTAGTGCTCTCCGGGGGTCTGAACAGGTTCTGTTCTACGGTGTGGTGCTGGCAGGATGGGCTGCTGGGGGCTGAGAGGAGAGAGGCTGCCGGCCTCATGGGGAGCTGCGTCTCTGCCAGACCCTGCTCCACCTCCAATGTCATGACCCAGGGACTCCCACCCTGGGAATCTGCTGGGGCAGGCGGCACCCAGGGTGACACTGTCTGGGGCCTGGGGCTCCGGGGTCGGGGGAAGGCTCTGGATAGAACGGAAGGTAGACTTCTCTGCCTCCGGGCAGCTGCCGGGGGCTGGCAGAGGCGGCCCAGCCTGAAGGGCGTCCTTGAAAGATTCCTCCAGACCCTGTGTCTAGGCATCTAGACCCATAAATGAGGACCCCCAGAGGCTCCAGAGTCCTGGCTGCAGTCACAGGCTGAGAGGGCATACGGACAGTCTAGCTCTGGGAGCAGATCAGGTTTGGAACTTTCGGACCCGCTCTGACTGCTGGCAGACACGAGTGAGCTATGAGGGCTGACCTGTGGCCCTCACGAGCAGCGGGTGGACTTGAGCTGGTCGCTTAACCTCATGTTCCCCGTTTGGGGATGGGAATGCTAACACAATAGGGTTCCGTTATAAAGAACAACGAAGACGACACTGGGAAAGTGCTCGGCTTCTCAGATGGTCACCCAGTATTACCGTGGTTACCGTTGTGACCACAAAGGCTGAAGGGACCCCACACACCTCCAGAACTTAATTTTCCCCTCTGTCTCTGGGGCAGACCCCACACTCTGAGGGCAGGGACGCTCAGGCTCACTGGCCTGCCCTTGAACTAGCAGGTGGGGTGGGGACTGGGCCTTGATCAACAATCTTTTATCTAAGGAAGAGGGTGTGGCAGATAACCATCTTTACGGCTCTAAAACTAGACAAGGACTTCTTACTTGCTTTAGCTCGGAGTTTTGAGGACCCACTCTTCTCAAAACGTATTCCTCCAGATACTGGCTTTCCTAATTAGTGCTTACTGAGCATTTTTCTAAGAGCCTGTCATTGGTGTTAGATCAGAAACAGCTAGTATGCCCTGAGCACTCCCCCCAGGACAAAACAGGGTGAGGCAGGACCCGCCTGGCAGAAAAACAGGAGGTCGGAATAGAGGCTAAAGCTTGGCCCAGGAATGCATTCCACTAGGGGGAATCCACATTAATGATAATGACCCTGAAATGCCAGATCCATAATCAGGAGTCCTAACTCGTCCTTAAGCCTTCCCCACTGCCAGCTGGGGGACCTGGGACAAGCCCCAGCCCCCTGCTCAGCCGCACTCCCCTCACCTCCCAAGACCAGGCTGGGAATCCAGCAGGGCCACAGCCGGATGCCCTTGGGAAAACTATAGAGCCTTGTGAGAACTGTTTGTGATTTGAAGAGGAAGGCCAGAGTACACATCTGTAGGTGGGGAGAGCAAGGGGCGGGGACTTTCCTCTCAAATAGCCGCTCTGAGCAGGAGGGCAGAGAAACTTAAGTCCCAGAGCCAAGCCTTCCCCTAGGACTGCCTGGAATCAGGGCAGCACAGGATGACAGAGGCTAGGGCTCCAGGAGGCCCCAGAGAGTGGAGGAAAGAGCACTGGGCTGGGAGTCCAAAGCCTGACCACCCACATAACTCCAAGATCTTGAGAAAATCAATCAATCAGTTAACCTCTCTCTCTCTCTCTCTCTGAGCTTCAATGTTCTCATCCGTGAAGTGTGGCCAATAATACCCACCTCTAGGGTTGCTGAAGGGTCACTGTCCGTGTCTGCATTTAATGGTTATTCAATAAATGGTAGCCATGACTACAATGACGAGGGTGATCTCCCAGGTCCCCTCCTGCTCTCAAGTCCCACCCAGAGGTCTCTCTCAGCCCCCACAATGATTTGTGCCAGAGCAAAGAGAGCTGGGCCCAGCTGTGGGTCCTCCAGAGTTCTGTCCCCATACCTTCCCCGCCAGGGCTCAGTTCTCCAGATCCTGCTGCTCCTCTGTAATGAGGCTTGGATTTCAGTACCTCATCTGTCCGTGGCTCCTGGTGCCCAGTGACAGATCACTTGCCACGGGAGCTGGGTTCTGCACAAGGCCAGTATTAATCCTTAAAGCTTAGCCTCTGCCCTTGGCTGCCATGTGTGGAAAACTGGCCTTGCAGCTGGCATGATGCCAGGCTGGTGGGGAGCAGGAGACCTGATCCTGCTTTGTGCTCTCCAGGGAGCCAGGCTCCAGCCTCAGCACCAGGTTCCAGCTGTCATGGCCAGCGGCTTCCTTGTGTTTTAGCTGAGCCTCCCCACCCCCACCACCATGAAGGGTCATGGCCCTCAGTGGCCCCTGGAGTAGGTAGGCACAGTAGCAAAGAGTTCTGCCATCTGCCACTGGAGCACCATTTACAATGTGCGATAGTCAAGGGGAATATTAATGGGTCTTACACACACAGTAAACCAGTTCCTTTACTGCAGGACTTCTCAGAGCCTTTAATTGCTCAGTCACCCAAAATGTATGGAACGCCTATGAGGTGCCTGGTCCTCATCTAGCTGCTGGGAAAAGGGTGTGAGTAAGACTACTTTTATGCTCTCATGGGTTTATAGTCTTGTATCAGGGGCAATAGAAGTATACATCTGTAAATAAACAAGAGAGCTTCAAATAGTGGTGGGCGCTAAGAAGGAAGGAAACCAGCAAAGGCATAGAAAGGGAACAATGGGTTCATGTGTGCTCTCCAAAGGCAAGCACAACCACATTTTCCATGAACAGCTTTCCGGGTGAGAATTCCTTGGAAAGATCCTGAGGAAACACAGCATTAGATAAAATTCATGTTAAATGTGTGGGTCTTCAGCATAAAACCCCGGAGGCACCCCCATCATCTCCAGGAC
Organism: Lutra lutra; assembly: GCF_902655055.1. Taxonomy (NCBI): domain Eukaryota; kingdom Metazoa; phylum Chordata; class Mammalia; order Carnivora; family Mustelidae; genus Lutra; species Lutra lutra. The sequence continues at coordinate 13,842,502 of NC_062287.1, read as the reverse complement.
AGCACTCAAGGCTTTCACCAACTGGCCTGCCGCGCTCTTCTCCCACCAACTTTCCATAGGGTCTGGAAGCTTGAGATCCCTCCATCACATTCTGCAAGTTTGGTCAAGGTGTTCTCAGAAAGTCCTTCCCTGCTTTCCGTGCCTTGCAAACATGCCCTCACCCTCCGAGGCTGTATTAGCGGTAATAAATCTGCTGTAATGAACAGCTCCCAAATCTCAATGAGTTAGAACCTTACAAGTTTCTTTCTCAAGCCACATCCCTCGAGTCAGATGCCAGCAGAGCTCTCCTTCTTGTGGGGTCTCGGAGCCCTCCATGGGGTTCCGTATGTGGCCAGCAAGCAGAAAAGAGGGAGGGAGTGCAAAGGCACACGCAGGAGGTCTTAGGAGCCCAGTCCGGACTGGGTGCATCATTTCTGCCCACATCCCATTGGTCAGTCAGACGTGCCCCCTGGCTACAGGGAAAGCTGGGAAATGTAGTTTTACTTTTAGCCCCCAGGAAAGGAGAACTTGGCCAAAAGCATTGTCTGGACCACAAAGACCCAGTTCAAATGTCACCATCTCTGTGAAGCCTTCCTAACCTTCCCCTTAGCAAAATTAGGACAGGATAAACTAGGTGGTAGCTTGGTATAATAGAAGGGGTGTAGGATGGGGATGGAGGGACCCGGACTCCTGTTCTGTCTCTGCGCTGTGTGAGCGGGGATGGAGGGGAACCTGACTTCAGACTCCTTTGCTTTCCCAGCTGTCGACATTTGCATCAGTGACTCTAGAGGCCTGGAGTCCCTCATCTGTAAAACAGAGAGATGATGGTGATACTCACAAGTACCCAGGAGGATTTTGGGGAGGATGAAATGAGGCCAAGTACTCGAAGAGCCTGACCTACAGTAAGGACTCAAAAATGTTGTCATTAGCGTAAGCTCCAAGAGCCAGGTCAGGTCCTCCGTCCTCAGACCCTGACTCTGTCATAAAGGTGACAGTGAGGGTGATGAGACCGTTCTCCAAGAGATGCCTGCCCCTCTCACAGAATGCACCTGCTTTCCCACAGCTTTGGGACACCCAGGGGAGAGGGTCTGCACTGTCCCCAGCTTGACCACACTCCAACTCAAGCTTCCAGCTGCCTAGCTCTGAGTCAGTGTGCCTGGTTATGCATCTGTCATCCCCAGTGGGGATGGGCCCTTCGGCCCAGAGATAGAGCAGCCCACAGCCAGCCAGTGCAGAGGGCAAGGGAAGGAAGGCCTGAGGACCACGAGGAAGGTGAAATCGTGGGCCTGACCACGGATGTGGGCATGAGGGAGCGGTTTCGTTTCATACATACTGAGCCCCTTCAATATGATAGATTCTGATCCAAGATTTTAGGATAGATCAGTGACTATAATAGAGATCCCTACCCTCGTGGGGTGTACATTCGAGTAGGAGGAGACTATCAACATAAGAAATAAATAGATGATGTGTATATAGTCCTGGGCTCCTGAGCTAAGAGAAGGCAGATTAGGGAAAGGCGGGTGGGGTGGAGGGAGGACACACAGCAGAGTAGTCACAGAGTAACCTCACCCAGAAGGTAGGATTTGAGCAAGGACTTGAAGGAGGTGAGAAGGGGGTGAATACCTCTTGGGGAAGAGCTTCCCGGGTAGGGGAACAGCCGTGGCATAGGCCTGAGGCAGGAATGTGCCCAGCTTGGAAGTCAACACTGCTGTAGTGGAAATACTGCCGGGCCTGGCGGGCCCCTTGACTGAGACGGGATCTGGAGCAGAGAAGCATCTTACTGGCCTCAAGAGACATATGTTCTCAGGTCGACAAAATAATTATACCAAGTAATGGCCTTCCCAGAGTACTCAAAGAACGAGGTATTTCTGAACACCGTAGAGATGTTTCTAGGCTTCCACATGGGTTCTCTTGGCAAAGGTCCGTGTACGTGTGGGTTCTCTTGGGGAAGGCTAGGGGCTGAGACCATTTCCTTGTAAGTCCAACGTGATGGGGACAGGTGGAAGTCACCTTCTCCAGGTACATTTCTAGGAAGAAGGAGTGTGAGTCAGGCCTCTGAAGCTTTAAGACCAGACGACTCTTTTCCATCTTGCAGACATGATGGTGAATAGGCACCTTTTCCCCAAACAGACCTGTTTGGCCAACTTCGGAAGCCTACTGAGGCGAGTAACCCCTCCCCTTGCTGCCCCCCATCAGGGCCCCTGGAAGCTCCCAGGCGTCTCCTTTTGATGTTGGGAGGACCCTGATAAGCCTCGAGCCTGCAGACCCATCCTTGGCTTATTGGCAATGTTCCACCCACACCAGCTCCCCTGGCTCCACCTCTGGGCTCCTAGCCAGGCTAGCCTCTGGCATCGATGCCCAATGACACTCAGAGCCCTCTCTGCCCTCAGAATGGACCCCACAGTCACTTGGTCCATCCCAAAGGGAAGCCGAGCCAACTCTGCCCCTTGCCCTACACCTGTCATTTTTAAAATTACCTCCCCTTCAGAGTCCCCTATAATAACCTTCCTCTTGGTCCTAGCCTTAGAGCACGTCCTGCTTTTACTCTTTCCCGACATGAAGGAGTCAATGTCATAGTCCCCAGGTTCCTCACAACCTATCACAAAGTCAGCATGTGTGAGGGGCAAACTCTAAGGCAGAGGAGGGCCTCTGGAGGGCCTGTGTGATGCAGGAGGAGATTGGGAACCTCAGGACAGGACCTGATTTCCCTCTGGCACAGGGCTGTTCACAAAGGCAAGTTTGGAAGTAGAGAGCTCACAAAAGGAGGAGATGTTGTTTTGTTTTGTTTTTTTCAAGATTTTTTTCAACTCGTTTATTTTAGGGAGAGTGTGCCAGCAGGGCGGGGAGAGAGAAGGAGGGGGAGAGAGAGAGAGAATCTGAAACAGACTCCACGCTGAGTGCAGATCCTCTTGGGGGGCTTGATCTCACAGCTGCAAGATGAGGTTATGACCTGAGCTGAAACCAAGAATCAGACACTTAACCATTTCACCAGTTGAACCACCCAGACGCTCCTACTGGTTTTAAAAATACATCTGGCCCCTTCCTCCTTCCCAGTCCTTCCAGTTTCTGCTTCAGCTCAGGGGCTCAGTATTTAACAAGCTTCTAGAGCCTCTAGAGCTGGGAAACTGGAAGGCCCAGAGGCTCTGCCCCAGCACGGGGTAGGGGCAGGCTGAGGGGCTGCTGTGCCGTCCATTCTCTATGGTGCTGCTTTGTCCTTTGGGTTTGGTTTCTTCTCTCTTCCTCTTATCCTGAAACTATAGACGTTCCTCCTATAGGCAGGAGATAAGCGCGCTAAAATAAAGTGGCAAACTGCCCCCAAGTTAGCAGCAAGCAGCCTGCACTCCAGGCTGGGATGGGTGACACACCGCCTGGAATCGGGTTTCAAGTTGGTAACTGCTCTTGATATTCACCTCATTTCAGTAAGCCATGGGCTGGGCGGGGAGGCACGGGTGGTCTGTGTTGGTGAGTAGCGAGAACGGGAAGTTTTGTTTTCTGGGTCAGACCCCTCCATGTGGTATCTGCTGGCCTTAACATGCCCATGATATGGGTATGATGATCCCCATTTTAGGAAGAAGGAAACAGAGTCCCGAAAAATGAAGTGACTTCCTTCCTTCCTTCCCTCCGTCCTTCCCGAAGGGTCTAGTCTCCATTAGCTACTGGCTAGGAGCTAACATTCAAGCCCAGGTCTGCCAGATTCCCATTCACTCATGATTCCTTGACCTTGACCCTCGAGGACGCGCCTCCCAGTCAAGCAGACCCTCATCTCAACATTTTGTTGGAACTGAGAGAATGGTGTTCAACACAGACCACATGCCATGGGAGCTCAGAGGAAGGAACGCTTCTGAGGGGATCTGGGAGGCACACAGAAGAAGTGGCATTTTCATGGGGGTTGGTCCACACGCCCTGGTGAGGAACCCCAGAGTCCTGGCACAAGGGGAAAGAGGCTGTGATGTACTCAGGGAGCTGTCCTGGGTGCTGAGCATATGTGGGCTGCAGGGGGCCACCTTGGGAGCCATGATGTGTTACTGATGGAAGCTCGGGTTCCTCAGGCCCTGCATGGCAGGACAGCATCTTAGAGGGCCACTTCCATGCCCCTGGTAGTGGTCTTTGGTGCTGAGTCAGACCCGGAGCCCCAGATAGCCTGCCCCTCAGAGCCAGAGCTAGTGGTGGAAGGGCTCTCAGCCTCAGCGGTCTGTGACACCCTGTTCTCCCTCAGATCTGTGCCTCTAGCAGAGGCTGTGAGGCCACACTAGTTGCCTCCTCACACTCTCTCCTGGCTCGCTCCTGCCCCCTCCCTGCCCCTTCCCTACAATATGTGCTTCCTGGCTTCTATGCCCCCGGAATCCTTGTATGCGATCATTTATTCATTCCATATCTGCCACGGGACACCATGCAAGGCACTAGGGATGCAGCCAAGGTCAGAACAGACATGGCCTCATTCCCTACAGGGCAGTGCACCTGTAATGGGAAATTGCAGGGTGGACATAGGCAGTGAGCCAGGTGCTCTGGGGGCATGTACCACGGTGTCCAACCCAACCCGATGGTCCTGGACGGGTTTGTGGTAAAAGTGAAAGCTGAACTATAACCTGAAGACGAGACTTCAATGGAGGAGGTGTGTGGGGGTAGGGAACAGAGACCCAGACCAGCAGAGGCAGGAGAACCACATGTGCAAAGGCCCAGTGGAAAGGGAAAGAGAGCCAGGAGAAGCTTCTAGTGGGCAGGTGGAGTAAGGTGAGGGGCAGGGGCCGGCAGGAGACATGGCTGGAGAAATGGGCAGTAGCCTTATCTTGAAAAGCTCCACAGAATTATAGACAGGAGTTTCCATCAACAGCAGCATTGTCCACCACAGGGTTTTAAGAGAAGGAATGGCGGAATCACAGAGTGCTCTAACTGGGCGAGGTCTGCAGAATCATCTGGCACGAACTCCTATGTTGCACAACAAAACCAAAGTGGAGGAGAGGAGAGGAGAGGGAAAGCCAGGGAGCCAGGATCACTGCACTGAATCTGTTAGAACATAGGTCTCCTGACTCATAGCCCTGTACCCACTGCCCTGGGCCATGGGCTCGCTGCTCACTGCCCATTAGGGAGGGATCTGAGGGTGCCCAGGAAGAGGGCTTATGCTCACCTCACAAGTCCTGGTGAGAGGAGGGTGGTGAGTGCCCCTGCAGTCCCCACACAGCCTGGCCAAGAGCTGTGTTCACCAGTGAGCCCTGTGCCCCTGGTCTGGGAGGGGCTGCCCCTGCAGGAGGACCTTTCCTGTTCCTCTGCTGGGCAGTGGCTGTGCCAAGGGGCCTAGTGCCCACCCCCATCTTTGTCCCTGCAGCCCAAACATCAGGACAGCCCCTAGACTGGGCCAACCAGGACTGAGGAGTTGAAGCTTTGTTAAGCTTTCCCTGCCACGACCTCATGAATCTTTTAGTAAATGAAGATAAATTTTACCACAATAAGTAAAGCCTCAGAGGGAACGGGCAGGAGGGGAGAAAGGGTGCCCATGTGACCTGGAGGAAAGCCCTTGCCGTGGAAACAGGGATGCTGGGCAGGATTTTCTGAGCCCATGGGACCTCTCCCCGATCTAACAGGAAGTGGCAAGATGCCCCCAGCAGGTTGTACAGAGTGGGTTGCCCTCTCCAAGTTCTAGAAGGTTCTAGAAAGAGCGTTGGTAGTTGTCGAGAGGTGGGGTTCTGGTTCTGGCTTTCCCACTAAGGAGCTCGGTGTGCTCTATTTTCTTGGATGTAAAATACGATGATTGCCATCCGCTTGGCCCGCTTCGTGGGACAGTGTGCTCGTCCGTGAGAAGCTGGATTTGAAAGTACTTCTATTGACGGCACGACGAGGATTTGACAGTGGGGAAAGGGACTGCGGTGGCCACAGGGCTGTTTCCAGAAGCTTGCAACATCACCCCTCTGGGCTTAGTGGCATTCTGCGTGGAGCTGCCACGCTGAATAAATGAGATACTATGTTAAAAATGCCTCACTGGTAGCTGTGTTCACCGTTATCAGTGACCATCGTCATCTTTTCCAGCCCTTGATTCCTTCAGCATGTCCCTGGTCAGAGGGATCCCTCCTCCCTTCCAAAGAAGCCTGCCTTCTCTGGGGCCCCCACCACACACCATCCTACCCCCACCCTTCCCAAAACTCGCCCAAGGAGCTCTGCCTGGGGGCTGGGGCTTCCCTGGAAGGACTTTTTTGGGGGCTCCTGCCCTGCCCCCCAGGTCCCATCTCTCGTCTCACCTGGGCCTGACTCACCCCGACCAGCCTGCACAGCTCTGCACCCGAAAGCGCCTCTCTCATGACTTTTGTCCTTGCCTGGGTTTTCCTGTGTTCCCCCTTCCCTGTGTCCACTGTGGAGCTCTCTGCCCCCTTCCTCCGGCCTGGCACCTGCCCTCTGACCAGCACCTCCTCCTTGCCGTGCCATTCCCCGGGGTGCTGTGGGGTCTGCAGCAGCCCCTCAGCCTGGCGTCGTACAGACAGCCATTGCTCCTCTTCCTGCTTCGTGGCTCCCAGCTCTGCCCCGTTCCTGGCAAACACACTGGTTAGATCTGATGCCCAGCCCAGCCTTTACAGCTCTTCTCCTCTTTCCTCGAATTCTCCCCTACCAGGGTTTCTCTGCCTCAGCCCTACCGACATTTGGGACCTGATGTACCTTGGGGGGGGGCTGTCCTGTGCTTGTGGGATGGATGCCAGCAGTGCCCCCCCCACCCAGTTGTGACATCCAATGTCTCAGACACTGCCACGTGTCTTTCTGGGGGTCAAAATCACCCCCACTTCAGAACCACTGCCATACGCCTATAACCTTTTGGCCCAGAACACGCTTCCCAACTTTCTCTGTGGGGTTCGTTCCCTCTCCCTGCTGTCCCCCCATCTCATAGCAATGCTGCCCCACCCCTGCCACCACCACCACCACCACCACCACTACTACCACTCTGTGGCCCAAACCGAGCTGATAAGCACTTTCTCTGACTCTAGCCGCTGTTTTTCTTTTTGGTTGCTCAAAGCCAGGGCCACTCAAGATGGAGAAAGAAAATGCAAATTGTACACAGTGAAATGCTTTGCTGGTGCCTGGGGCTCTCCCTTGTTTTCTCTCCCTGGAAAAGTGGGAGAAGGGCTGGGCTGTGAGAGACCCCACTGGGGCTCCAGGGAAGCCACAGCCACACCCCACTAGTCCCCACCGTGGCCTTGGCCCCTTGCTAATGCCAAGTACCTCCAGGTGGGGGGACAGGAGTGGGCCCGGCTGACCTGGAGGGGCCTGGTTCCCCCAGGATGGGGAGCCTGAGCCAGCGCTGTGCTCCACAGATGTCCAGAAGGCAGGTAGGAGCAGGCCAGTGGTATTCTGGAAGGACATTTGGAGGTCTGCATCTGTTCTAAGGGGTGCCTGAGCCCCGGAGCTGACACTAAGCACTTTCCCAGGGAGGGGGGAGGTCACCTTCTATCTTGTCATGGCCTCTTCTGCCAAACACTGCCTGGTACCTCCTTCCCCAAGTCTCAGCTCACTTGACCTCCCATCCATGACACTCGACTCTCACTAGAGGATCTAGGGAACATTTTCAGTTCCTTCAGCATCTTCACCAAGAGCTCAGAAGAAACTTTGTGCCCATTTTAAAGACCCTTCATCCAATATCTAGTCCAGCTCCTAGCCCACAGGGCCCCATCTGGACTGGACTTTCCCTGCATTGCCTCCGGGAAGGGCATTGCTCCCCTCTCACTGGGGAGATGCCAACACCCCATCCCTTTAACCAGCACCGTCATCCCCACTAGACCAACTTAACCCAACAAAAATGGATCATTAGCACAATGCCTAAGAAGATGTAGGCACGGAGCCCCTGGGTGGCTCAGTGGGTTAAAGCCTCTGCCTTCGGCTCAGGTCATGATCTCAGGGTCCTGGGATCGAGCCCCGCATCAGGCTCTCTGCTCTGCGGGGAGCCTGCTTCCTCCTCTCTTTCCGCCTGCCTCTCTGCCTATTTGTGATCTCTGTCTGTCAAATAAATAAATAAAATCTTTAAAAAAAAAAAAAAGATGTAGGCATAGGCATACAGGCTATTAAGCTTAGCTATGAAAGGATGCCAACCCTTCTCTAGTGCTGGACAAGCTGACTTCTCAAGGCCCTTGACCTTCACTCAGGAGCGGAGGACTTGGCTGCACCTGTCTCTTTGGCTCACAGCATTCATGCGGACGACAGAGGCACGTGGCTGCAGTGCCAGTCAGGGTCCCCAGTCCTGGTGCCCTGGAGTCAGGGGGGTTCCTAACCAGGGCATGATGACAGGATATGTCTTTGTCGCCAACTTTCCTTCATGTTCCTTCCACCTACTCCCTCTTGCACCCCTGGTAAGGCCACTTTGGAGGATGAGGGAAACTGGGCGGGACATGGCTTAATGACACTGAGCCTGGAAAGGAAGAAGTCTGGTTCTCCCTCCCTCTCTCCCTCCTTGCTTCCCTCCCTGCCCTGTTCATCGTCCTACAGCACTTCTCCCGTCCTGCATGCTGGCATCCAGAAACCTTCAGTGGCCCGGCACAGCTTATCAGATGCCACCCACCTCCTCCCCTGGCATTCAAAGCCTCCCCCATCCAACCCTTGCCTCTCGACCACCTGGACCGCCCACGGCCCCCAATGTACTCCTTAGCTCTCTGAGGGTGGCATTCGGCTGCATATAATAAAAGTCATCAGCCAGGACTTGGCCAAACGGGAGAGGGTGTCTGGGAGCAGGCGGTGCAGGCCTGCCCCGGCAGCTCAGAAAGCAGCCCCTTTCCCTTCCTGCCCAGCCTGTCTTTGCCTGTCTCTGTGAAGCTGATGACTCTAGGTACGGCCTCTCTGGTGGAATCAGACCATATTTGTGCTCCCGTGACTGGCTTCTGTCATTCAGCCTCACGTTCTCAAGGATGATCCATGCTGGAGCGGGTGACAGAATTTGCTTCCCTTTTTAGGCTGAATACTATTCCGTTGTAGGAGGAGACCCCGTTGTGTTAATCCACTCATCTGCTGGTAGATTCCAGGCTTTCTTGCACTTTTTGGCTCTCGTGAACTGTGCTGCTGGGAACCTAGGTGTACAGATACACTGTAGAGTCCCCGCGTTCAGCTCTTTGGAGTCTGAACCCTGAAATGGAACCTCTGGGTCATCTGGCGGGGCTGTTTTTGATTTTTGAGGAACCGCCATACTGGTTTCCATAGGGCGGCGCCATTTTACATTCTCCGCCACAGTGCACAACCGGTTCATCCGTCCGCATCCTCGCCAGCTCGTGCTGAGAGGCCAGACTTGACCACGGGCGGGTTTTAAGCACCTTGGCGTGTGTCCCTCGTTTAGCAGAGCCCCCGGTATGTACCCAGCGCTCCACAAACGGGTGCTGGATAGTCATCCAACTTCTCCTGTATGTGTCCAGACCCCACACATGCTTTCAGGCCCACAGAGAGTCCTGACTCCCTGGTGGAGCCCTCTCTCCTGGTGCCAGCCCAGTGGTCTTTGCCCTTGTCACTCCCCTTCGTCTCCGCACTGCAGCGTTTGAGGGGGTAGGGGCAGCACCCCGACTTGAACTCCTGTTGCTCTGTGGATGTGGCTTCTCCCCAACTGGATGCTAAGCTTCAGGAGGATCAGGACTTTGTCCTTGACCTTAGCAGTTTCCCAGACCGGGCCTGGGAGAATCCCGAGTGCATCGTGGGCCCTTAATACACAGAACTCAGGTGTGTGCTAATCAGATTCCCTGGGACAGTCTCGTCCACCACAAGGCAATGGGGTGATTTCCTGGCAGTTGAAACGCCCCCTGGATTTGAAAAGCTAAAGCTTGCCCCCTCCACCCCGTTACCTCCAACAAGACATGTCACCTGTTGTGTCCTCTTCGGAAAACTGTCAGTGTTTCACACGTGAGGAGGGCCTCTTGCATATGTCTTTCCTCTCTAATCTCCCAAGGACCCTGGGAAGTAGGTAGGGAAGGGTTTAGTTCACCTGTTTTCAAGAGGAGACTGTTATGGCTCAGAGAGGTTAAGTGATTTGCCCAAAATGCTCAGCTGGTAAGTTCCAGGGCAGGCCCTCTGACCCACTCACTCTGTAATTGCCTCCCTGTCCAGCTAACAGGAAAGCAGGGCTGGGAGGACTCAGTGAGAGCCTGGACAGGAAAGTGCTTTGTGGACACCGGGATGCTTTCTGCCTCTTCAGCAACTGTCCGTCTGTGTAGACTGGGGATGGTCCTTGTAAATCCAAGCGAGATGGACTCAAATCGGGGTTTGGTCAAAGGAAGAGGGCGGAAGAAGGATCCTGCTTCTCTTCCAGGTACCTGAGGGTTCTGACAACTGGACAGGACAGGGAGGATGCTCCCTGCTGCTCAGCAGGGAGTTAGCTCCAAGGGGAGAGTTTTTACCCCTGCCCCCTTTTTGCAGGGAGCAGAGACAGACCAGCACAGGTGTGATTCCTCCAAGACGTCTGCTAATCCCCCGTCTGCCTCCCTGGAACCCATGGGCTCTGGTACCACACCTCCCCTGCCTCTCTCCCTCCTTCTCCAGGGCTAGACCCCCACTGCCCTCCCCCGGCCCCACCTCCTCTTCCCCCTCCTGCTCCCTCCTTTCACAAACATAATGAGTTTGATAAGAAATTGTCTCGTTAACAGGATTAGCCACGGAAATCTCTTGTCCCCTCCCATTCATTCTGTAATGCTCCTGCCTCGTGGCCTATAATTTTCTGCTGGTATCAGAGGCTCCGGACCACCTCAGGGATATTAATTCCTACTTGTTCTTTGATCGTGTGACTGCTGATATGCCGGAATGCCCCCCGCCCCATGGCTGCTGGGTCACAAGGCCTTACGGGGAAATTACACAGAGGGTAAATTACACTGAGGCCCTCACAGGCTGGCTTCTTCCAGCGACAGTGTCTTCCTGGGTTTCTGCTGCTGTCACCCCCTCCTGCCCCGCCATCCCCCCTCAGCTTCCAGTCCTGGGGGGGAGGGGGGCAGTGACTACCTCTTATTATAGGCCAAAGACGTAGAGCTCAAACTGGAGCTCTAAAGGAGCTTTCTCCTTTCCTTCCCTTTCAACCCCTTCCCCTCCCCACCCCCACACACATGTCCCTCGGAAGACTCTAGAGAGGGACACACAGAGATAGTTGGGCTCGGTGGATGGGTGTCCAGCATTGGACCTGGGTTCACTTCCTGGGTCTGCGCTGCAGACAACAACTTGTCCAACCTCTCTGAGCCTCGGTTTTCTCATCTGTTCACTGGGGATGACTGCCCATCTGGCAAGGTTGCAGTAAGGCACTAAGTGCAGTGCCTGACACACAGTCGTAGGTGGTCAGTTAATCCCGTTTTCCTTCCCTGCTCTTACAAAGACTGGAATTTAGTGGGGGTGGGGAATATAGTTCTGAGAATTTACCAAGAAATTATCGTTTCAACCCTAAGTTATATCCCCAAGCTCTTTCCTTGCATGGATTCGCTCTGACCTTTGCCCTCCCAAATTTCTTTCTCTCTATACGTCTTTAAGGACTTGATGCAGAGGAGACTTATGGCCTCCTTAACCCAAAACATTAATTACTAGAAAGCTCAGCATATTGGATGAATCCCAAGAAGAGGGAGCAGGAAAGAAGAGGCTTGCCTGACCTAGGCCCCTCAACTGTGACTGAAGGCAGTGCAGAGAGACATCTTGAGAAAGAGACCACGCCCAGAATAGGCCATGGCTAGGGGCAAGAGGGTCGTGCTGGGCGGAAACCCAGACTCTGGGTTAGCAGGGCATTTTTAGGGAGAGGCAGAGATATAAGGAGGCCAGAGCCTAGAGGAGTTGACCCACCACAGAGATAGCTAGGATATTGCTAGAGTTAGAAGAGGGGAGGCCAGAGCTAAATCTGGGTTGATTTGGAAACAGTTTTATGATTGATTACTCAGAAAAGTATCAGAGAATGAGAGGTGGGAAATTGTACCTGTCTCCACATGCTGGGACCACTCTGCACAGGGTGGGGAGGCAGCATGTACCCGGGGAGCTGGTAGGGCCAGAGCTGCACTCAGAGGACCCGGGCCAGTGTCACCACCAGAAATATACGTGCACGAAGAGCATAACCGGTGCTCCCATCACTGGTGAAGCCTGCACTGTGTGTCCAGCCTAAGGTAAAGCCTTTGCCTGCTTTTGTCCACCATGAAAGATGGCCTTTGTCCATAGCTAAGGTCAATAAACAGACCCCGGGCTTGCAGGCCGGGGCTGTTGGAAACCCCTAGGGTGAGTTGAGGCTTCTGTCCTTAAGGTGTTGTGGAATCAGACAGTCTGGGTTCCGATCCCAATTATGTTGTTTTCTAACTGTGTGACCTTGGGCGAGTATCTGAATCTCCACGAACCTGGTTTCCTTATCTGTAAGATGGGGATAATCTTGTGTGTGACGCCTCTTGCCCTCTGCTTGGCACTTAATGGAAATCCATAAATGAGAGATGTCCCTCCCACCCCCCTCGTCCCTCCCCCGTGCACTGGCACCAAGGAAGACAAGCATTTTTAAGATCGTGAACAAAAACTTTGTGAGTGATAAAAGCCTGGTAAGGGATACAGGTACCCCAGGTTAGGGGAGGAAGAGGAGGAGAAGGCCTGGGGAGGGGAGGGGAAGTTCCCAACAGGTAGGTTGTCATTTCGAGCTGAAAGGTGGGGAGATGGCCCAGTGGTGGGGAGAAGCGCTCGGGCCGGTTACTGTGGAGGCAGAGCACTTGTGCCTCTCATCATTTCAGTGAGATAGCCTCACTTGGAGAGCTGATGAGACACGGCGGCCGAAGGGACTGTGAGCATGTCTGCCTTTCCTGACAAGCACCCTGGCTGGCTTTGCTGATGGGCCACACCGTTGGGGCGATTAGCCTGTAAATAGAAAAGCTGGATGTTCACAATAATGGAATTGCCTCTGCTGTCTGAGCGGTGTCAGAGGATTTTCACGGGTTCTAAGAAGGGGGAAGCGGGATGCAGGAGTAATCCGGAACCACCAGCCCCAGCGGTCACTCCCAAGTCCTGAGAAGCTTCGCATCAGCATCGGGTGGGTTCTCCTTCCCCAGAAGCTGTGCAGTAAGAATAACAAGAGCTAATGTTTATCGGGCAGTCGCTGCACAGGTCCCGGGCCAGGCACTTGCATGTTTGCGACAACTTCGACTCTGTGATTCGTACTATTATTAGCATAGGTTTATAGATGAGGAAACTGAGTCACAGAGGTTAGGTAACCTGAACAAGGTCGCACTGTGGAGCCAAGGTCAGTCTGACATCAGAGCCCAAGTACTTAACCACAGGGGTAAAAAGTCTCAGATTCATGCACTCATCCGTCTGTCTGTCTATCCATCCACCCACCCATCCATCCATCCATCCAAGCATCCATCCATCTGTCCATCTATCTGTTCAACAAATATCTTTAAACACCACCCCATGCAGGTGTTGAACCCAAAACTGACCCCAGAGTAATGGAGCAACCAAGCCGTCGTGGAGGTCATGATCTCATTGATGGGTATGCACTTGACCAACTTCAGCAAGAGCCAGACTTGGGCCATACCAGGGACTGGGAGGCAGCGATGACGGGCCTACCAGCTGCTCTTGGCCTTCGGGGGCTCTGGCCACTCATCATGGGAGCTTCTTCTCTCTGCAGCATGTGGACGCAGGAGGACTCTGAACCAGACAGTCTCCTGGGGTGGAGAGACAGTAAATCAGGAGGCAAACCTAGGAAGGACAGAGGGGTGGTCTTCACTGCCATCCCAGTGCCCTTGGAGCCACATTGGAGGGCTTCAAGAGGTCACAGTACCACGCTCCTTGTAGCCAAACACCCTTCTGGAACACTGTAAGACCAGCTGTCTCATTCTTTCTCTAACTCCCTGATCGTCACCACACTGTCCAAAGGAAGGACTGGGACAGAAAGAGGAAGCAGCTCCCTGAGACCTCACTGCAGCCCTGTATTACTCCCCCATTACAGAGGAGGAGGCTAGGGGGCGAGGCCCTCCTGTCCAGGACCCGGTCCAGGTCACACAGCAGCTAAGGGGTGGAGGGCAGTGCTTCCATGGCACATAAGTGCCCTGTAGCATATTCCCAGAAGTCGCAGGGGCGAGGAAGGGGGACATGAGGTATCTGTAAGGAGCCTGCATTCTATCTGGGAATACAAGAATGGCTCTTGTGGGCTGACTAGGGAACAATGTAAACGTGAGAGCTGAGGCCCTCCGGGGTCCCACAGTGTGGCCTCACAGGTGGAGCCATGCACTGTCTGGAAAAGGAGAGAGAATCTGCATTAGCTGGGCTTTCCAAGAGGATGTCCAGAAGAAAGAGGGTTCAAGAAGGGTCTTATAGGGGTGCAGGGGAGGTGAGTAGCCCTCCCTGTGGGAAGGAGCTGGTGGGGATGCCCAGGGGAGGGCAGTGCGGCGGGAAGTGGCTTAGCCAGAGTAAGGCTCTGGATTCGGACAGCCCCAGCTCTGTGATGTGGGCAAACTGCTTTGAGCTTTCTGATGGTCAGTTTCCTCATCTATGAGAGGGGAGGGGAAACCTCTCCCTCTGTAAGGCCGTAGCAAGGAGTGAATGAGAGAGCGTGTGAGGAAGAGCCCCTAGCTTGGTGCCTGGCAGCCGTCCCATTGTCCTGAGCCTCTGGTGCAGAACGAGGGCTGGGCCTATGGCAGGGGTCAGGACCCTCAAATGGCCTGCAGTCTAGGGACGGTGCCAGGCTCCTGGTGACTCAGTGCACACTTTGTCACAGCTGGGATGGTGCACAGGGAAAGAGGACCTGAGACAGATGCGTGGGGAGGGTCTTTTCGAGGAGGGGAGAGTGAGCTGAGCTCCAGCGGGGGAGTGGTCAGCAGGCACTTTGGGAAGGGAGGGGGCAGGTGTCCCAAGGGGCCAGGGTTGGAGTAGGAAGAAGCTGGGATTTCTGGAGGAGCAGAGGAAGGCCCCCGTGGCTGGAGTTGGAACCACCCATCAGGGATCAGCGGAAGCATGGTGGGCTTTGATGCTCTGTAAAGGATTTTGGTCTTTATCCTGAGAGAAATAGGAAGCCACGGGGTGGTTTATGGCGGGATCAGATGTCCATTTTAAGAGGCTGTAGCTTTAGGGAGGGATATGAATCAAAGGAGGCCCCAGCAGGTGTGGACGTGTAGTTGGGGCCTTGATGCAGAGTTGGCTGATCACGATATGCACAAAGTGCTGTGGGGTGAGTGCTCGCTGTGGAGGCCTGGGGGGTTAGGGGGGTCAGAATGGATCTCTTACCCCACCCACGATAAAAGGAAAATCTCAGCTACTCCATGACCCATGGTGGTTCCAGCTGCAGCATGGTCATTGAGGGGAGGGTGGAGAACAGAGTTGGGAGCCACACATGGGAGGTGAGCCCTTGGGAGGCAGTCACCGTCCATCTGCCCCAGGCCCAAGGACACAGGGTCCCCCTCCCTGCCGGCCGCCTGGCTATCGGGGTTCTGTAGAAGCAAGGCTGCTTTCCCAGATTGTAATAATAGTTATTTCTATTACACCATGAACATCTGACACATGGAGCGAGGCGCTCGGAAGCCCCCCCAGTGGGTAACATAAAAGTGGGGGTGGGGGCTCCGGGGAGGCTGTGAGGCCGTGTGCCGCCGGAGGAGGACGGGGAAGAAAGAGGTTTATTTCAGCATCCTGTTATTACAGCATCTTGTTTTCATAGTTTGTTCAACAGACCTCTCTCCCTCTCCCTCCTCCCCCCTCGCCTCTCTCTTTTTCATCTTCCTCTCTCAGCAAATCCATTTAAATGCAATTCTATTCTTAAAGCGCCCCTCTCATGCATGTCTAATGAATGTCAGGGAAATGCTATTACAATGGGGCTGAGGAGGATCCGATCGGCAGTGTGTGTACAAGTCATTTGAAAGGAAGCCTGGGAGTGCTCCAGCTTTATTACAGCATAATTAGAAATAAAATCTTGTTGCAATAGGAGAATGAGAGATGTGTGCTAATCCTGGGGTAGGGAAGGATAGAGCTGTATTTGGAGAAAGGGACTCAGGGAGAGAGGAGACCAGCCACTACTCCTCAGTCTCCCTCCTCCAGAACTCTCCTGCTGGCTCCCCTCCCCAATACCGTCCATCCCAGCACCCCCTGGGAGCTCCAGGTCCTGGGCAGTGTCCCGGAGACAATGCTGATGCCCTCCTAGGTCTCAGCTGCCCAAAGCATTCAATCCACCAGGGCTCCCAGGAGCTGAGTCTGGTCCCTCCCTGGGAATCCACACTGTCCTCCTTGCTCAAGACGCCAGCTGGTGGGCAACTGGGAGGTGGTGGGAATGGTCTGCAGCACCCTGTGCGTGCAGGCCAAGGCCCAGGGCAAGTGGTGAGAGCCCCCCCTCACTGCTATGAGAATTATACATTCCCTTATCCATTAACTCATTCAGGTATTCAGTAACGACTAACTGACTCACTCTTATGTGACAGGCACTGCGTTGGGCATATTCTTTATTTCATTTAATTCTCCCAGGAAATAGGTTCAGAGAGGTCCAGTGGCTCACCCAGCACCTTCCAGCAAGGAAGGGAAACACGGTTCGAAACCACGCCCTTTTGAATCCAGATGGGGCCTTTTCTGCTCCACAATGCTATCAACATCCTTGGCCCTCAAGAGACCTCAGGTTCCCATCCCTCCAGTGACCCCATCTCTTATTGGGGCCAAAGGCAGAGATAAAGATAGGAAACCTGGCCCATGTCCCCTCCAGGGCAGACATGGGGACTTCGGGCTGGTGGCAGCTCAGCATGGTCAGGCTAGGACGACCATGCCGGTCAGGCGCTGTTATACCCTTGTAGACCACTCTGGACCGGGGTGTTGAGACCACGTTGGCTCCTGTGCTCAGCACTCCTCAGAGCTCTCGCTGAGATGGGGTTAAAAAGAGAGACACACCCTCCCCCGACCCTTGCCGGGCCAAGTGGAGGGAAATTGTAGAATCACGAGGAAGTGAGGCTTGGGAGATCCCTTCAAAACAAGTCCCTTCAAATGGTCCCATCTCCTCATTCATCAGTTAGGGAAGTGGGCCCAGGGGGAGCACTGCAACTTGTCAAAAGTCCCCCAGCAAATTCGCAACTAGGCTTCTCATCTCCCAGGCCAGTGCTCTCAGCCCTACCAGGCCTGCCTCTGCATAAGCCCTTCCATGGGAGAGACTCTTATAAACGACATTTCTAGGTCATGGTGCTCTTACAAGCAAAACCTCCACCCTTTCTGGAAGACCACGGCTGGGTAGAGGTGTGCGATGTAGAGATGAGGAGATCGCCTCGGCGCTTCCAAGTCAGCCAAACCCTAGAGCTAAGCGTGGCCCGTGGCTGGATATGGCCAGGAAAATATGACTGCTGTGGTCAGCTCTGGGTCCCTCCAGCCTTGCGGGGGAACAGAGTCTGGGTCACACCCCGTGAGAACCGGATAAGGTTGGCATCTCTCTGTAGTTCCATATCCTCCTCTTTGACCACTCTCTTTCTCACCTACAGGGGTAGCAGTGGGCACAGAAGGGCATAGGCCTTCTTGCAAGGCCTCCTGGGAACATGTGGTCTGTTATGCCACCATTGGGAGCCTGACCCACCCACCAAGCCCCAGCCCAGCCTGGCATCACACCTTGAAGACAAACGGGAGGCCATGGTGCCTTCCCCAGCACCTGGGAGCCCTTATGCCAGGAAGCAGGCAGGTAGAGCTGCCCCCTGGTGCATGGAGGTTATGGAATTGTGAGGCGCTCTGGCTTAGCTCCCCACTGGAACCTTCGCTCTAGCATTTGCTCATGCTTCCCGCTGGTCAGAGGCAGGGCGAAGTTTCTGGCTCTGCATACCTTATCCAAGTTTCATAGCAGAGGTCCTACCTCCCATCCATCTAGCCTCCTCATGCCCCAGATGCGTGCACGCTGCCAGACTTGAGTTCCATTTGGAAAGGGAAAGACTAGCCATGTGCACCTCTAGGCCCCAGTCTCCTTGGGCACCCTGTGTGGTGGTAGATGAGGTTTGGATGTTTGAAAGGGAGTTCAAAAGAAACCCTACCTGGGATCAAAGGCCCATTCCCCGGGCCAGCTTCCTGCCCATGCCACCTCTGCACGATACCTCCTCCGCTCCTGGTATCTAATGCCCACTAAGGGGTCTTGACTTGGTCTCTCCGCACCCCTCCTGCTCTCAATGTCTATACCCAGCCTGTGTGGTGTACTCAATGACCTTCAGGACCAGCTGGCCTCTGTCCTCCTCCCCACTCCTACCCAGAAGCCCTCCCCCCAGTGTCTTCACACAGCAGGACCTAGTTCTGGGATCTTAGTGCTGGAAGGGTCCGCAGGGAACGGCGTGTCTGGATGAGAGGTGTGTTCATTTTCTAGGGCGTCCACGACAAAATGACCAGAGTGGCAGGTCCGGTTTCTCCTGAGTCCTCTCCTCTTACCAACGGCTGCCCTGTCGCTGTGTCCTCACAGAGTCTTCCCTCTGTGTGCCTACAGCCCTGGCATCTCTTCCTCCTCCTACAAGGACACCAGTCCTGGTGGATCCGTGCCCCACCCCTATGATCTCTTTTAGCCTTAAGTACCTCTTTAAAGGCCCCGTCTCCTAAAAGAGTCACATTGGGGGTCAAGACTTCACATAGGAAATTTATGGGGACACAATTCAGCCCATGCCAGGGAGGCACTAGAACTTAGAGCCAGCCAGCACCCAGAGCTGGGACTTGAATCCACATTCCTGACTCAAATACCCTGTGCTATCCACTGTGTTGCAAATCTCTCTTGGGGTCCTGGGTGGAGGCCTTACAGTCCTGGGGGTCTAGAGTCCAGGGGAAAAGAGGAGCCAGAATGGATCTCGGCTTCCCTGGGGCTTTTGAAACCCAGGCTGGCAGTTTCTGCCAGGGCCTCACCATCAGCCGGACAGAAAGGAGCGAAAGGAGGATGCCCAGCAAGGTTGGCCCTGAATAGCGTTCCACAGGCTACCCTGGTGCCGGATCCCCAGGTAGGGCTGATTCTACCCCCCCCAGAAGCATCAGCTACCCCCAGGCTACCCTGGTGCCGGATCCCCAGGTAGGGCTGATTCTACCCCCCCAGAAGCATCAGCTACCCCCACCCACCCTGCCCCGTGGGGCAGACTGCCTGGGAAGGAAGAGTTGCCCTGCCCCCAGGTGAGCTGTCTCGTGCATCTCCGCGCGGCTGGCTGACCGCATTGTTTCTGTAAATCTGTGCTGGATGGAACTGTAACTAGTAACCTGTATCGATCGATCGCAATTACTCTTGTGGGATTGGGATGCCCCCAGGGGCCGATAGAGACACTTCAAGGCTTTGGCATCCTGAGGCTGCCCCGAAAGCAAACTTGCACGGACACAGGCCAAGTATCTCTTCTTTCCCAAGAGAGACTAAATGATTTTTCTGATCCCGACCGAATCCTGGTCTCTGTGCAAATCTCCGTCCATTTCTTCCCACCTCTCTGTCCCCAGCTCCTTACCCTGTTGTGTCCTGTGACTTCCTTGCGGGGGTGAGGAGTGCGGGCCAAGCAAAAGACCCCTCCTTCAGTTTCCGGTTTTCTTGCTTTAGGGACCCCTCGGAGTCCAGGAGCCGAGAAGCCTCTCCCGGGAAGTTTTCCTACGGCCAGGATTCATTCATTCAGCACAATACGCACAAAAATACCTGGGTCCCCATACATGTCTTAATCACGCCTGCCCTGGAAGCAGCCCCCCCTGCCGCTGCAGGACATATAGTACAGGACATGTCCCGGCCTCTTTCACAAACATTGTCTCCTGGACCCTGCAGGAGAATCCTGTGAGATGAGCAAACCAGGGCTGTTAGGACCCCCAGTTGGGGGATGAGACAACAAAAGCCCAGAGAGGTCAAGGGATTTTCCCAAAGCCACACAGTTGGTAGGACGCAGGTCTCAAGCCTCGCATTTCAGACGGCAAGCATAGGCTTCCCCCAAGCTGCCGGCCCCTTCTCTACCAGCTCTGCCCCAGCAGCCAGGGCCAGTGCCCCCGACGGTGCACGCGTGGTTGCATATGCACTCTGTTCCCCCCCAGACGCATGCAGCCACCTGCCCGTGGCCCTGCCTTCCTGACGACACATGTCGCGGCAGGCTTTGCTGCCTCTGTGTGAGGCCTCTCGGAACAGATGACTGCCTACTGCCTCTGACCTCTCACGTCACCACGTCACCACACGGGGGCCTCCCAGGGGACATGACTCATCCGCTCTGTCCGTCCAATGTCTTCTGGTGCCGGCTTCAGGGCCTTCCTCCCCTTCCTGCTCACCCCCCATGCTGGCCACGGCTAGGGAGAGGGACGCCGCCTCCAGAAGAAGCCAGGGGCCCGACCGATGCCCGGAAGGGTCAGCCAAGTGCACCTCACCTGGGACAGGTTGGCCAGGGCGCCCTCCAGAACGCAGCTCATGCTCTCGCGGCAGCTGGGTTTGGGGAAAGCAGCTTGGGATTGGTTCCAGAGAGCCCAGGGGAGCCCCGGCTCTTCCTCTCACTAGATGCGTGACTCGAACTGGTCCCCACCTGAGCCACGGTCTCCTCCTCTGTACAACAAAAGCGCAGGTGCCGCCTGGGCCGGTAGGACCAGGGACCCATGTGGGAGAGCTGGGCACCTGGGGGCACCCTGATTCAGGCACCTTGGGGTGTCTTGCTTGCTGAGTTTATAAAACCATTGAAGACACTTCGCCAGCTGGACCCAGATCAGTCTCCCAGCCCAGGCAGACTCTGCCCACCAAGGGTGTCTAAAAGGGACAAAGAGGGGAAGTGTCTGGCTATCGGCTCCTGAACATGGGTCTTCTTCCTCAAAGGCCCCAGCCATGGAAACCTCTAGCATAGGCAGGTGGAGTTTGCCCACAGCGGCTCTGTCCTCCTCCTCTGTCCGTGGAGGGGCAGACCGCCACCCCACCTCCACCATGGCGTGGCATGGTCTGGTCTCAGAGTTTGGGCCCAGGACATGTGGTTCCATCCCAGGACCTCTGTTGTCAGGGGGTCTCCCCTCCAGGCGAGGGTTGCGTTTACACTCCCGTCCACTATGGGAGAGATAGTTCCCTGGTTAGGGAAGGACGGTGGAAGGCCAGCCTCAGGCACACTGGAGAGGGGCTGTCCCTGTTTCTCCTTCTCCCTGGGTGGGCTGTCCCGGGTCTCCACGTGCTTGAGTAGCTCCTGAGAAGGGTGAGGTCATTCCCTGCCCTCTGAAGATGAGTCAGACATGGCTTATACTCCAGAACCCCCGGGCGGGGGGAGGCAGTGGGCCAAACCGTTATGGTATATCAGCAGGGGTTTTGGGGGGAGAGACCCCAGCGCACGGGGGACCTCAGAACAGGACTCCAGGCTGGAGAAACTTGTCTCCCTCGGCCGGACGTGCCTCCGCTCCTGCCCGGATTCCTCCGTTCGCCGCATGTGCACTGAACATCTTCTATGTGCCAGCCGTGTTCTGGAGCTGGGTTACTAAAATAACTCCTTGCTGTCAGCGAGAAACACCACGTGCTCTGAAGACAAACAGGCAGGGTAAGGAATTGGGCAGGGACACGGAGCACAGTCTAATTTTGAGAGAGGGGTCAGGCAAGGCCTTTGCAATGAGATGGTGTCTGAGCTGAGATCTGAACGGGGCCGGGAGTGAGTCAAGGAAAAAGCATTTTGGGCCCAGAAGGAGGACCGCAGCAAAAGTCCTGGGGTGGAAAGGAGCCTACAGACACAGATTTGCAAACCACTGTAGGAGCTGATCTCCAAGGGGTCTTGCAGCTCTGCTGTCCTTTCAGTTAAGAATTTACAAATTTGGGGGCACCTGGGTGGCTCAGTGGGTTAAGCCTCTGCCTTCGGCTCAGGTCATGATCTCAGGGTCCTGGGATCGAGCCCCGCATCAGGCTTCCTGCTCAGCGGGGAGCCTGCTTCCTCCTCTCTCTCTCTGCCTGCCTCTCTGCCTACTTGTGATCTCTGTCTGTCAAATAAATAAATAAAATCTTTAAAAAAAAAAAAAAAGAATTTACAAATTTGAGGGCACCTGGGTGGCTCTGTTGGTTAAGCACCCAACTCTTGATTTGGGCTCAAATCATGATCTCAGGGTCATGGGATCAAGCCCTGCATGGAGCTCAAGCTGGGCATGGAGCGTTCTTGAGGTTCTTTCCTTCCTCTCCCTCTGCCCCCTCCCCTTGCTTCCTCTCTCTCTCTCTCTCTCAAAAAAAAAAAAAAAAAAAAAATATATATATATATATATATATAAATTTCTAGGAAGAAAGGGACCTTAAATATGATCCAATTTCTTTCTCTTACTTAGTATTTAAATCCTCTATGCAATATCTCAGCCAAGCATTTCTCCAGTCTCTACTTAAATACCCCTGGTGACAGGAAACTCACTACTTCCTGAAAACACTCATTCCAATTCTTTATAATCTTGACTTAAAAATTTTTCTTATTTTAATCGCTGTAGAATCCATATAACATAAAATTTGCCATCTTCATTATTTTTAAGGCTTAAGTTTTTGTTTCAGTAGCATTTCAGCTCCGTCTTGAGTTCAGAAATGTTTAAGTGCAGCTTTATCTCGCAAAACTGGAGCTCCATACCCATGGAAGATTATTTCCCATTTCTTCTAACCCAGCCCCTGACACCCACCATTCCACTTTCTGTCTCTACAAAGCTGACTGCTCTAGGTACCTCCTATCAGCGGAATCAGACCGTATTTGTCTTTTTGTGACCACCTTATTTCCCTGAGCATAATGTCCTCAGGGCTCACCCACACCGTCACCTGTGTCAGAATGCCCTTCCCTTTGAACGCTGAGCAACATTCCATCATGTGTCTAAACCACCTTTCCTGGTCCACTCGTCCATCAGCAGACACTTGGGTTCTTTCCACCTTTCGCTAGTGTGATTAATGCCATGAACAGGTGAACAAAATCCTTTTTAAGACCCTGCTTTTAATTTTTCCAGGTACACACCCAGAAGTGGAATTGTTAGGTCACGTAATAATTCTATTTTTATTAATTTAAGGAACCTCCATCCTGTTTAACTTTGACTTTGGAAAGCTCAAACATAATTATTTTCAAAAGTGATTGGATATAGCAAACACAGTGATTAGCAGTGGCAAGAGGTTTGCCAGATGTAGAAATGCTCAGAATTGGGGTGCGCTAATCTGGGAAGGCTTCTTGGAGGAGGTAAAATTAGAGCTGGTATCTGACTTTGCTTTGTTGCTGTTTCATCATGAGCAATATGCCGATAAAACTACCTTCAAGTTTTGGGAAGCGTCATTCATTCGTTCTAGAAATATTTATTTCTAGAGCACCCACTTTGCAATCAGCACTGCTTTCACACTGAGTGAAATGAGAGACTATTGGAGGGCTTTGAGGAAAGGAGCCACATAATCTGACTCCGGTTTTAAAGGCTCACTCGGGCTGTAGGTTGGGAACAGATGGAGGAGGGACAGGAGCCGAAGCAGGGAGCCAGGCAGGAGGCTGCTGTCCCTGCTGTATTTGGTCATTTCTGTTCCCTTGCTTTAGGGGCTAGGAGTGGGATCCGTGGAGCCCATACCTTCCTGCAAACCCTCAGCTCCTTCCTCCTCTTCTGCCCAGCACCCTCTCCCTACCAAACAGACCCTCCTACCTGCCTCTGAGCGCAGAGAGAGGCCCAGCCTCTGCAGAGGGCAGTCCCCCCCCCCGCCCCCACCGCCGCCACTTACAGCCCCCTGGAGCTTCCAGGAGCTCCAAGATTTCTAGTGTTCCTCTCTCCTGCAGCTCTGGGGAGTCTCTGAGGCCCAGCTATTTGACCTTTTAGAAAAAGACCAAGAAGATGCTGTTGGTTCACTTAGCCGCTGTGTGCAGGACCTCTGCATTACCAAGGGCAGGCGTCCCCTTTCTTTATGGCCAAGCTCCTGATGGGGAAGGAAGGGGAGAATTTGCAGGAAGCCCAGCCACGGGGACCGAGCGCTCCTCATCTCCTTGAGGTTGGGTCACTTGGATTGAGGGTGATGGAGCCCCGCCAGTGTGCCAAGGCCTCTCACAAGCTGCATTTCATCTAGCTCTCCCAATGGCTCCGTGACGTAAGGTCTATTTATTATCTCTGTTTTCCTGAAGGGGAAACGGGACTCAGAAGCTGAGCGCCATCAGAGAGACGTTGGTTGTCAGAGGGAAGGGGCCTCGTGAGTTTCTCTTACCTCACGGCTCTCTGCCCCGCCTGCACGTTTTGGGACCTGAAAAGCTTTCTTTAAAGACCAATTTCTTCAGAGACCATACCCCCAGAGATTCTGAGTTTAATTTTAAAAGCTGCTGAGATGATTCTAATGTCCAAGCAGGGTGGGAAACACACATGTACCCCACCTCCCCCCTCTTTTTTGCAGGAGGGACAACTGAGGGCCTGGGAGACTCCTGGACCCCCTGCGGCCACCCGGTGTCTGTTTCCCAGGGCTGTCATAACAAGTTACCACAAACCCGATGGTTTAACACAGCAGATATCTACCATGTCGTGGTTCTGGAAGCCAGAAGCCCCGGGTCAGGCTGTCCGCACGGCGTGCTCCCCGTCCCGGCTCTAGAAGGGGAATCTTCCTGGCCTCTTACATAGCTTCTGGGGTGGCTGGCAATCCCACATTTATTGCCTTATAAATGCATCACCCCAATTTCTGCGTCTATCTTCACATGACCTTCTCTGCTCATGTGCCTGTGTCCAAATCTCCCCGTTCTTAGAAGAGGACAATTCACACTGGATTTAGAACCCACGCCAATCCAATATGACCTCATCTGAACTTGATTATGTTTGCAAAGATCTTGTTTCCAATGAGTTCCCCGTTCACAGGCCCTGGGTGGGCATTCATTTTCGGAGATACTTTTGAACTCAGTGCACAGTCCATTGTTAGTGGCAGTGCCAGGACTCCAATCCAGCCTCCTAAATCCAGTCCTGGGCTTGTACCCTGTCTATCCTCCTCTTCTCACTAATGGCCTCCATCAGGTCTCCCCACCCCTCGCCAGCCCCCAAGATAACACCTTTCCTGGTGGAAGAACATTGTCTTCTAACCATGGAATCCCAAAAGGCAGAGACCAGGTCCAAGACCTCTCCATGGAGTGCAGTCTAGGACCTAAGGATGTCCCATAGAGACTTGATAAACCAAACTGAATTGAATGTATGAGTGCTCTCTTACATTATAAGGTATAAGGTAGTGAGGACCCCACTGACAGAGGCAACCAAGCAGAGGCTGCTGACCTTATGTCCCTATGAGAAGGGCTGCCATTCTAGGAGAGTCAGTCTAGCACAGAGCTTTGGAAGAGCATGGGAAGTGGACTGATCCTCTAGACTCTGCCATTTACTAGCTGTGTGACTGTGGGTAGGTTATGTAACCTCTCTGTGCTTTGCTTAGTAAAAACAATAGTATCCATTTCAAAGCGTTATGGGAATTGCATAAGATAATGTTTATGAAAGCCTTGCCCTGACATGTAATAGGTGCTCAATAAATATTGAACTTACAAAAGGAGAGGCCCGCTCCAGATCACCAGGAAGAAGGATGGTAAAGAGGGGTGGAGAATTTGTAGTAATAGTAAAAAGAAAAAAGGAACCACACACTGTGCATCCCTGGTCATGGGCAAGTTCACAGGTGATGCTACAGCGTTTGGCAGGTGACAGTCCAGCAGCATCAAAGCAGTCGGCATTTAAACACAGACCCGTATCCCAGACTTAGAGCCTGAGGGAAAGCGACCTCCTGGCGTACGCCCATGGCCACACTGCTGGAATTTGGGGTGGAACGGTATTGATGACCAAAGATGTCTCCTGGCCCCTGGCCACCTCATGCCGTTAGTACCTCCCAGTCTCGATGTCGACCAAACATGATCCCAGACACGCATTTGCATATGGCCTCAGGATGGGGGCTGGACATGGAGGTCATGGCTGCCACTCCCCTTCCTCCAGCCGGACCCAGCCTACCCGGAGAAGAAGGAACCAGGATGAGGGATAACTGCTCCTCTACCCGTTCCGGGGATGGCCGGTCCCGTTTGGGGTGTGGAGTAGGGGCTGCCCGACTGCCAGGCCACGCCATCAGAGCCAGCCCTGGAGGCCAGCTGTTCTGTGGATCCCTGGCCCCTCCGGACCCCCCACCAGCTGGCTGTGCTGCCCCCATCCCACACCGTATGCCACTCACTCCACCGGCCTCTTGCTGCTCCCTTCCCCAACAGGGCCCATCATCTGATTCTCATCAAACATGCACAACTGATGTTGCACAAGTACCCCCCCAGAGGGGATTAACATAATACCCCTGATTTCTCCTTCCCCTCTCTCGAGCAAGCAAGCGCTGTGCCTCCCCCTGGCTGCGGCCCGCCTTTGTTTCACGAGGAGCGATATACTGTGTCTGGAAATGTTACTGCAATTAAATATGCACAAGAAGGGGGGAAGGGAGGGGGGAAATGAGGACAATGAAGGATGTGAAACATCAGACGCAGCAGCTGCTTGTTGCCATAGAAACCCCAGCTCCCCACCACCATCCCCGCAGCACCCCTTCCCAGCTTAAAATTCCAGTAGGACCAAGTGCACCGTCGTCCCGGGGTGCTGGGGGCCGCGGGATCACAGGGTCCAAGCCGCTGGGGCTGGAGCACCTGTAGGCTGCTGAGGTGGATTTGGGGGTCTCTCCCCCTGCAAACACACACCTCCGACCAGATACTTCTGATTGGCAGTAACACCCTCCAGTAGTTCTGCATTCCAGTCCCAGTTACATAATAAATCACGGGAGAGCTTCCGCATTTGACTTTGGGATGTCACAACATGGAGACAAAACGGCACATTCAGAGTCTGGTGGGGAAGCCAGGCTTTCTCTGTGCTTCCCCCGGGTCCTCTCCGACGGCTGGCAGCAAGGCTGGGCTCCCTCCCACTTCCTTCTCGTGTCTCACCCACAGCACTGAGTGGGGGTCTGCAAGGTGCGGTCTGGGTGCTGGAGAGGGCGTGGTGGGGGTCCAGAGGACAGGCAGGCTGCCAGATGGCCCAGTTGTTCTTCAAGGGGGGTGGCCCCAACAATCTGCCGCTCGGTGGGGAACCATGTGACATCCCAGACCTAGTCCCACACGGTCAGGTGTCCAAGGGTAGAGAGATGGCAGTGGTCAGACCAGGCCTTAGCTGAGTGTGAGCTGAGTGGGAGGTAGGGTGTAATGGGGCTACCTCCCACTCCAGCGCATCCCCTAAAAAAAGTGAACCGTCTTGGGTCGGGCGTTGGTAGTCGCACTCTATCCTGTGCTGGTCATGTAAGGCTGATAGTTAGGTACCCCCCTGGCGCCTAGTAGGTCTAATCCTATGCAAAGGTGGATGGGAGATAGGGAGGGGAAATTCAGAGATCGGTAGATAAACCAACATGCATTAAGAAACAAGAGATCATCCATTTTGAAGAAGTTCCTTGAGACCGTATTAAATAAATATTAAAGATATAGCTTCGCCTGATGAAAAGTCGAAGGGCGTGACAGCTCCTGTCCAGTTGGTGAGAGGTGTCAGTGACACAGGTTTGGGCTAGTTCCCTAGGGCTCCAGGGAGTAGAACCAGGATCCGTGGAGGGAGCCACCAGGAGACCCATCGTGACCAAGGAAGATGTCTCCAAAAGTCAGAGCTATCCGCTCTGGAGTGAACCACTGAGCGAGGTAATGAGTTCCCCAAACCCAGAGACATTCAAAGGAAGGCTGGAGAACCTTTGTCAATGATGCGGTCAGGCACCTTCAGCTTTCAGCCCTACAATTCTATAGCATTCCTTGTCACCAAGTGTCATTAGGTGAGATCCCAGTCCCCTGGTCCTGAGGCTGGTGCTCTGGGGTGGTGGGACACCACAGGATGTTTCTGAGAGCCAGTGTTCAGAGCTCTCATCATTGGTTGAGGGGGTCATCAGCCCCCAGGTGGGAGGATGCAGACCTCTAAATAATGGGAGTTGAAGGGCATGGGGCCACCCAAAGTGTTTCCTTACGAGAGTCTGGCATTTGAATGTTAGCAGGTCCCTCCAGTGGAGTCAGCATGACCCTCTTCCCTATAGCTCCTTTTTTAAAACACTGTACGGTCTTGATTCCAGTGCCCACTTCTGGTGGAAATGGCAGCCTAGGGTCTTTTATGCCTGTCTGGGGAAGCAGCCTAGTCCCCAGAGAGCAGGCAGAGGGACCCAATCAGCATCTCACTCTCAGTCTGGCTGGACCTTGGGTGGGAGGGCGCTGTCTTGGGCTTAGGGCGTCTGAAGCTAAATGCAATCCCCACCCCAGCTGGCAAGTCCATATTCTCCCCCTTTTAAAGTGAGCCCTGACTAGGCTCAAGTTCAGGGTTTGCCTTGGGACCTTAGACAAGGAAATCTACTCCACTGCTAAGTGGCGTCAGGTGTCATAATCCGCAAAATGGGTGTCCTATCCCCTGACCTTTCGGCTTCCCTGCCGAGTCCTGACAATAAGACCGTGGAAGGACCGGGAAAAGTAAAGCACAGCATCTGTGCCTTTGCCTCGCACAGAATGAGCATTCAAGAACTGAGTATTGAATGAGTGTTGTAACCCTGGCTCTCCATGTCCCCACCATTAGCATAGGTAGCCTCAGCAACTGTTCGCTGAGTGAACGGATGACAGAAACTCAGAGAAACGGGTTTAGGCTTGTCCTGGCTCCATACGTGGGGAAAGCTGGGATCCAGAAGGCCTGAGTTCTGCTCTGCTTGTTGGTCGCGTGACTGACGACGGAGAGGACACCTCAGATGCCTGTAAGAAACGATGAGCGTGGAATGTGAAGGAATTTTGCAAACCCTTGCCCAGAATTAGGAAAGATGAGGACTTGCTGTGCACCAGACATTTCATTATTATTTCAGTCCTGTGATGCATTATTTGCACCCATTGTGTGGGTAAGGCTCAGAGACGTTAAGTGACTTTCCCAAGGTCACACAGCTATTAAGTGGACACGTCAGTTTGGAACCCAGATCTTGGCTGACTCTAAAGCCCACCATCCTTCTGTAAAAGTCAGAAACCTCTACACCTAAAGGGATAACAGTTCTGGGAACAGTTCTGGAAGGCAGCTGCCAGCCTGAGTGGCTTCTGTTGGCGTACCCCGCCAGGGGAGTAATGGAGTATGTCTTGATTGTGTCTCCAGAAAACAGGTTTTTTATTACTCACCACGGCGGGCTGTACATCTCTGACGTGCAGAAGGAGGACGCCCTTTCTACCTACCGCTGCATCACCAAGCACAAGTATAGTGGGGAGACCCGGCAGAGCAATGGGGCCCGCCTCTCTGTGACAGGTAGGCAAGAGGGCTGCGGAGGGCACCAACCCACCCTGGGGATGGCCGTGTCCACGCCACGGATCTGGGACACTGCTGCGTACTTAGGTCATCAGGGGACTCAGAGAAGGAGATTAAAGAACAAAAATACAGGGCCCAGCAGGGCAGAACATGTCTAGTGTGGTTTGGGGTGCCCTTCGTGTAAGAACCTCGGAGTCTGCACCTAAGCAAGCTACCTCTCCTGGAGAATTGATAATGAAGGTGAATGCAATCCATCTTCTCTTTCCCCTTTTTGCCTTTGCTGCCAAGAAGCTCATGAGTATAACCCAATGTTCAAACACAGTAACAATGAGGTTAGATTAGATAAGATATGGGAGGATTTTGTTCCTTCATGACTCTAAGTATTTTTTAAGATTCTATTTGCCCTGTTTATGAGCCCATGTGTTTCTTCTATTATAGATTGAGAGTAGGCAGGATATAATCCATAAACTACAATATTTATAAACTAAAGAAAAGATTCTATTTCTGGAATGATTATCCCTTTTTCAAAGGGATAGAAGCTAAAGTTTATTGAGTCCCCTGCGTACCAGATCTTATCTATTAGGCACCATAATATTCTCGTGAGGGGTACGCTGTTCTGTTTTACAGGTGAGAAAAAACAGATCTTAGGGAAGCCAAGCAACTTGCCCCAACTGTTTAACCTGTGGGAGGCAAAGCCAGGATGTTCCCTCTGCAGCCAGGGTACCACCCCTCTCTGCAAGGAAGGAGTCATTTGAGCACACACACATGCCCCAGTCACAGAATAAAGGAGGGCAGAGGGTCCCCCTCAAGGAGCAGTTCCTTTCTGGAAGCAGTGCTTTTCCAAACTCTTGACAGCAATCCACAGATAGACATTTTTATCATAACCTGTGCAAGGCACACTGATCGCTCCTACCACATGCATTTAAATGAACTCTGCTATTTCCTATTCTATCGTATCCAATTTTGATTTATCTAAATGCTGGTTGCAACTCACCAAATGGATTTCATAAGTTCCTAACCGTTTGTGACCTACAATTTGAATATCTCTGCTGTTGAGGAGGTGGGATTGGAGTGGCTTGTGGAAGGAGGGTGAACCGATAACATGGTCGTTTCGGAGACCAGACTCACCCAATTGTGCAACCTGTCAGGGTTTCTGGAAAAGTAGCCTAACTAGAGGACCGACTAGAGGGTTCTGTCTCACTCTGACCGTCTGGGGTTTGGGGAGGATGACGCTGACCCTCAGATTATCTCTATCCAGACCCTCTCTCATTTGCCTAGCGCATTTGAGGAGCAGGAGACAAGAGGATAGGGCTCTCTGATCCCTCTTTGTGTCTCCAGCACCGGGCCCTGTGCCTGGCACATAGTAGGTGCTAAGTAAAGATTTGTGGACCTAAGCAATGCCAAGGGAAACTGCTGGTGGCTGCACTGAGGGCCTCCGTCTTTGTGGCAAGACTTTGGAATCTGCAGCCCAATTCCCCAATGTGTTAGAGTGGTTCCTTTGGAAGTATTGGGACTTGTTTGCATGCTGCTTTGCATCTCATTTGCATGCTTCTCATAAAACAGGGGAATGGTGCAGAAATCCCCCCTTCCTGCCAGCCTGCTGCTTTCTCCGGCACAAATATTTAATCCCTTCATCCTGCCAACCTCACCTCCACTTTTACTGGGGGAGTAGACAGGTGTCTCTCAAAAAAGACACCCTTTAAACGGGAGGGTGTGCCAACCCCGATCTCCTTCTGGTCTCCATTCCCCACCAGCTGTGGGGAGAAGGGGGGTTGGGGCAGGAAGAGAATGAGAGATGCTGTCAGAGATAAAGCCCAAATGAGAGACAGAAGTAAAGACAGGGAGGCCCCCCACGCAGACGGGGTCCCGGGTCCCGGCGGTGACATGGCCCTGATGTGATGTGGCATGACAAGGCATCTGCCAGCTGCTTGTCTCGGCAAAAGTGCAAGTGATACTGGAGGAAGGCAGTGCAGAGGGGGCGCGAGGGGGGCACATCGGGGAGCTCAGGCCTCAGCCTCCAGCCCCATGTGCCACACATCCACTCCAGCTTGGGGAGGGCACTCAGTCAGTCCTGAGCTAGAGAGGCTGGCCACGGTTTCTGCTGCGGAGGTTCACCGTCTAGTGACTGGCACCCCCGAGAGGCCCCAGGCTGGCAGGAGTGGCCGGACACCCGGGGAAGGGTGGCCCCATCTCCCCAGGCCCC
Source organism: Lutra lutra (assembly GCF_902655055.1). Taxonomy (NCBI): domain Eukaryota; kingdom Metazoa; phylum Chordata; class Mammalia; order Carnivora; family Mustelidae; genus Lutra; species Lutra lutra. Next base: position 13,811,262 of record NC_062287.1, on the reverse strand, counting down.
AAGGCAAAAGGAGGGAGTGAAAGGATCCACGTGGCAGTCTGTCCTCAACGGTCATTTAGTGAGGGCAACAACCACACCTGTGGGTTCCTCAGTCCTCACAGAGTGTTCCAGAAAGCAAGAGGGCAGGAAGGAAGATGGGCACAGGAGATGTGTTGGGTAAAGGGCTCTGATCCAGCCCAAGGTGCCGGCTTAGCCTCACGCCTCACGGGCTGTGCAAGGCGGCAGAAAATAAGGAGAGTCCCAGACCTCAGGCTCCTCATCTGTACAATGGGAGCGACAAAACATAACCCCCGCCCCAGCTTGTTGTGAGAAACAGGGACCAGATGGGCAAAGCTTAGCGCGGTGTCTGCCACGTGGGGAGCACTCAGGAGAGGAGCTGCCGTGTTGTGGTGGCTGTCTTGTTCCCGTGCTGTTGCCGCATCATTGTTCCCACAGCTTTCCAAAGAGCGTCTGTTGGGGAGGGGGAGGAGAGCGACTTTCCTCTTTCTGTATGGTCCACGGTGAAGGAGGCAGTTTCAAGAACCGTCTGAGCTCCCTAAAATCCAACCCCCAAACAGCCATTCTGAGCATCTAGATCCTTCCTAGAATTTACCGAGAGCTTCCATGAGTATGAACCCCATGCAGGACGCATTATCGTCTGCCTTTATAAAGATGAGACCCTTGACCAGAGAGGCTGGCTGAGGAGTCCAGGGCTCCCCAGCTCGTGGGGTGGGGGATGGGGGGGCTAAGCCACGTGCAGAAGCCACGTTCAGGGCACCTTTCCGGCTCATCCGATTGGAGAGGTCCCAGCAGCCTCCCCAGGGCGCCCCGAATGCCCTTGGAGATTTCTCAGGCTCAGCCATCTGGCTCCCTCAACCCCACGCCAGCCCTGGCAGCGCCCGATCCCCCCGGGGCTGTCACCAGTACACGCCGCAGCATTTTACTTCTGCTCCGGAGTAATGAAAGAGGCTTCTTTCCCTCAGAATTTAATTTCACGCCTGAGACTCGGTGATTAATTCCCTCCCCCCGCCCCTTCTTCCACCGCCCCGTCGGCCCCTCCGCTTGTAAATTCTGCGGTGTGCCACGGAATTTGTGTATTTTGCATCAATTAAGTGTCACATTGAGTAATTCTTTCCTGGCACTGGGTTTGTTTATCCCGACCATCCCCACAGGGTTGCGTGGGGAAGAGGCCATGGAAGCGGCTGGGGAGGGAGGGCGGGGGCAGAGCTGCACGGAGATTTCGCTCAGTCAAGCTCTCGGACACGCGTCTTGCCTTGTTGCCTACAACAGCCTCACGAGACTCGGAGGCAGAGCCAGGACCCCGGCCCCTGCATGTGACCCTCAGGCTCTGAGCCAGGATGAGACTCGCCCAAGGTCACACGGTTTCCCCATGGCCGGGGCGGACCCGCACCTGGCTCTCCTGATTCTCATCCCAACCTCCTTCTGCAGAGCCATGGAAGGTGGGAAGGGAGTAGAGTCTTCTACAAAGTCTCTCCCCACCACCACCCAAGAATTCCCCACCCAACCCTTCTCTGAGGGAGATGAGCTGAGGACAGGAGACATTTGCCATTAGTCAAGGAGGATCCGGAGGGGATGCCTGCCGCTCCCACCATTCATTGTTGAGCTGACCTCAGTATTAGATGGCAAAATTTACTGAACAAGGGTGGGTGAGACCTGATGTATGATCTCGGCTCTGTAGTGTGATCCTGGACGGGTCACTGCACCTCTCTGGTCTCTGACCCTCCTCTATCTATGGCCGCCAAGACCCCTAAGCCAGCTCTAGCCCAGGAGCCCCCACTCGGCCTCCCCCAGAGGTCAGGGGTTCAACAGCCATAGGCCTGCTCTGTGTAGGCACAGGAGATACACTCACAGAATCCCACCAGCCAGGGGCCTGGGACAGCCACCGGTCAGGGCCATGGGGCCTGCAGTCACGGCTCTCTCTTGCTTGAGAGTATAAAATGGAGAATTATTCAGGATGGTAGGTGTGGTTTGCAGAAGGCTTAACTTCTGAATCCTTCTGGGCACAGATGGAAAAGCATGGCCCTCTCTGAGTTGGCTAGGATCAGAGATGGGAGGAGACAGGACAGGGAAGCTGGTTCCCCCAACCCTGAGGGGCACCCCCAGGCCAATCTGAGGCCCAGACCAAGGCTTACCAGAATCGCACATTTGAAAAGTCATGACTTGTGTCACAGGGTGTCCCTTCTCCCAAGTCTGGGCCAGGCTCCAGGCACTGTGTCTATGAAGGGAGCTCTTACACACTCTCTCCCTCTCGGCACTTCTCTCTGTCTCCCTTGTTACATCTGTCTGTCTGTCTTTCTGCCCACATTATCCTCTTCCCACCTCCCCCAAGCCCCTGCTTCTCAGTCATGGCTCTCCGGGCCTCTATCTGGCCTGAGTAGGAGAGTTTGCGCCAGAGTCTGGGGCCCAGGAGACACCACAAGCCATCCCACACTGGGCATTGTTCATGCTGGGTACTGGTGGGCAGAAGGTGCCTATTCTGGTGCTTGCCTCTCTGCCCCCCCCCACCCCTCACCCCTGCACCTGCTTCATCCTGCTCGGGCTGGCCAGGGCCACTGATGCTCTCTGCCTTCCAGACCCTGCCGAGTCGATCCCCACCATCCTGGATGGCTTCCACTCCCAGGAAGTGTGGGCGGGCCACACCGTGGAGCTGCCCTGCACGGCCTCTGGCTACCCCGTGCCTGCCATCCGCTGGCTCAAGGACGGCCGGCCCCTCCCGGCTGACAGCCGCTGGACCAAGCGCATCACAGGGCTCACCATCAGTGACCTGCGGACGGAGGACAGCGGCACCTATATTTGTGAGGTCACCAACACCTTCGGCTCTGCAGAGGCTACAGGCACCCTCACGGTCATCGGTGAGTGGGGAACCCCTTTGCCAGGCCTAGGAACCTTTGAGAGCACCACGGTATGACAGGGAGCGGTGGCACCTGCCTCTGGCCAGCCCCAGGGGAGAACCCCCTGGCTGGGGAAGGCAGCAGGACATCCCAGGAAATGCTCTGGGTTTGAAGTCAGAGGATCTGTTCCTTGGTTCTGGCATTATCAGATAAGAACCGACTTTGGGCAAATCACATAACCGTGGTCACCACCTCAGTGTCCTCTTCTATAAAATGGGAGAATGATCCCGGGCCTTCCTGAGGTAAGAAGGGTCAGAAGGGACCATGAACGTGACAGTGACGGTGACAAGCTCACGGGGCTTCCTGGCTTGTTGAGAGGGAGGAGTGTGTGCCCTAAAGGAAACGGTGCTGGTGTTAACCCAGTAGAGAGGACATACTGTAGCCCATCAGACACGATTCTCAGAATATTTCACAATATTTGATGGGGACACTGATGAATCAGATCAGACTCCGGAATAAATGACGAAGAGGGCTTTCCAGGATCTGTAGGCAGGGTATCAGCCTGTCCTGGCTGTTCCTCCCGATCCCGGAGCCCTAGACCCCCAAGGGTCCAGCAAGCCCTTGGGGCGAGGCGGGGGGGTTCACAGACTGTGCTGCTGCTGAGCCCCTGGGCTGAGGTCAGGCTCTGACCACAGTGGGGCTGGGATTTGGAGACCCCTAGGGAATCCCATCCCACCAAGCAGCTGCATAGCCTGAGGCCCCATTGAATGTGATATCAAAGGGTATCGTGAGGGTCCCTGAACCTGGATGGTGGGAGGAGGCTGTCCAGCGGTGATCCACCCTGCGGCACAGAAGTTCCCTCCACCATGCCGACTGACCAGAGAAGCCCTCCTCCCCTCTCCTCTCCCTGTCTCAAGAGCATAGAGCTATAGGTCTGCAGACCCTCAGTGTTCTCCCTGCTTAGCTGGCCTCCTGGGCCTAGGGTCTTGTTCCCCTGCCCCAGCCCAGATGTGAGCCTGGTCTCCTCCCTGTGGTCGAGGGCATCTTAACAGTCAGGGTACATTTATCTGCGGTGCTGGGAAGAAGTCCTCCCTGTGGGAACACGTGTGAGGCTGGAAGAGCAGAAAGAGCCCCAGGAAACCCACTGGGGGGACAGCCCAGGATACAGATGCTTAGGTGAGAGTGTTGAGAGAGCTGGGGACCGGGGGCTCCTCACAGCCTAATGAGCCCCAGCTGGCAGGGCAGGAGCATGGAAGGACCAGCACTGATGTCCCCCTCTGTGCCCCAGTACTGTCCAAAACTGCTTAGTCGGATAGGCCTTCCCCTCTACCCCCGTCCCAGTGCACACGCATTACATACACACTCTCATCTCACACACACAGACATGCACGCATGCATGCACGCTGCCTCAGGGCTCAGGTCAGGAAGGTGGCACACCCCTGAACCCTTAGAACATTAGCAAACCTGACTCTGGGTGATGTGGTGTTCATAGCCCCTGTCTCAGTACATACAGGCAAGCAGATAGGCGTGCATGCACGCGCGCGCACACACACATGCACCCACACAGGCAGAGGTGTCGAAAGGTCACATGCCCACTTCTCCATATACACATGCACACACGTATGGTGCCCATACACATTCACAGATACACACTTCCTCCACCTTCGCGTGCTCACATCCAGGCACACGCACACAGACCCACAGCCGTGTGCACACCCCCGCTGCCGTACACCTGATTCCCTGCCCACCCTCTGCTCCACATTCCCCCCAACACTGGGTTTGGCTGGACAACCACGTTCAAGGGCAGGTGGCACAGCTTTTCTGGACCTTCCATTCTCTCTGCCAGCCCCGCTCTGCCAGGTGTCCAGAGGAAAGCAGGCTTTTCACACGCACACACCCCCATTCTGCCACCGAGCCTCCCATCCATCTTGTCACCAAGTCATGCAGGGCAGCAAGGTGAGAGCAGGTAGCTGGCTGAGCCCTGAGAGCCCTGGATGGTGACTGGACAAGCGGGATGCCACCTGACTCATCGTGCACTGACATTTCCTGGGCAGGGCCTCTGGGGGAGAGCAGGAGTACCTGGCAGGAGCAGACTCCTGTGTGCTTTGACTGTGCCCAGCCCAGCCAGGCTGCCCTGCCCCCTCCTCCAGGTGACCTCACTGGGGTCCTAGTCCCCTGCAGCCCTCAGCCTCCTCTAGAGAACCCCAAGCCCATGGAGATCGGGGCAGAGAGGTGGCCAGCCCTCCCAGCAGTGATAAACAAGGCTGGGGCAGCAGTAGACATCCAGGTGAGAGACACTGCCCTGCTCTCAAGTGCTCACAACCAGGTGCAGAGACAGACACAGAGGAGTGATTAAAAGCCCATGTACGTAGTGTGGGGACAGTGACACCGAGAGAGGCCCAGAAGAGAGGTCCTAACCCAGCCTGGTAAGGGAGTGGTATCCAGGAAGGCTTCCTGGACGAGGTATCCTTGAGCTCAGTGTGAAGGATGGATAGGCATTAGGCAAAGAGGAAAAAGAGCACTCTTAGGGGAGGCTCTGGGGCAAGAAGTGGCCCCGGGTGTGCAGCAAGCACAGACGGAATGCTGCTGCCCCGAGACTGTAGGGCTGAGAAGCAGAGGCAGGTCCCCAGGGGCCTCGATGGCCTTGAATGCCACACCGAGTTCTTGGGCATCATGGAAGTCCTAAGCAGGGCAGCGGCCAGCTATGGCATGGAGAACTGAAGGAGGGAGGCCGGGAGGGGGGAGGATGTTACTTCCTGGGTCCGGGATGGAGAGCAGAGTCCCTGGGGGGGAAAATAAGGTGGTCAGAGTGACAGAAGATGGCAGCTGGTTATCTCTACAGATATGAGAGACAGGTGGCAGGGCCAAGGGTGCCTCCCTGATTTCTGGGGAAGATGATGAGCCAGCCAAGCTCCTGTCCTCTTCTGAGCTGAAAGGAGCTCCCCAGCCCCACAGGGCAAGGGCCACGTGTCCAGAAAGTGCAAGCCGTCATAACAAGAGGTGCAGAGGGATGGCCTGCCCTGACCCTGCCATTTGACAGATGAGTAAACTGAGGTCTAGAGAGGGAATTCACTAATCCCAGCCCCTCTCACAAGGAGTCTGGGGACAGAACCAGGGCCTCCTCCCAGCCCAACCCCAGCCACACTGCTCTGCAGTAAAAGCCGTTTTCTTTTGTTTTCCTCCCCGCTGCCTTTCTCCTCTCTCCTCCCCTCTGGCCTGGCCCAGACCCCCTTCACGTGACCCTGACACCAAAGAAGCTGAAGACCGGGATCGGCAGCACGGTCATCCTCTCCTGTGCCCTGCTGGGCTCCCCGGAATTCACCATCCGCTGGTACCGCAACACTGAGCTCGTTCTGCCCGACGAGGCCGTCTCCATCCGCGGGCTCAGCAACGAGACTCTGCTCATCACCTCGGCCCAGAAGAGCCACTCCGGGGCCTACCAGTGCTTTGCCACCCGCAAGGCCCAGACCGCGCAGGACTTCGCCATCATTGTGCTGGAGGGTGAGCTGGGGCGGCCGGCACCCGGGTGGGTTCAGGCTCCCTCCCTCCCGTCCTGAGAGCAGGCCCTGGTCCAGGCACCTGCCTGTCTTAGTCCTTCCATGGGCCCTGTGGGGAGATGCTTTTGCTTCATGTACCCTATTTTGCAGTTGGGGAAACTGAGGCTTGGTCACTTGCCCAAAGTCACACAGCTTGGCCAAAGGTCAGAGTTGGGATCGGAACTCAGGTCTCTTAACCACCGTGCTATATTGCCTCTGCCCTCCGAAATTACTAGGACCTCACTACAAAAGGGGTCTTCTTTCAGATGCCAGAGGCTTTCAATCTCACAGGGGCCCTAGGACTGCCCACCAGGAATCACTGCCTTGAGCCCCACCTCTGCTTTCTTCCCTGAGCCCTCTCTTTCTGGCTGTCCCTCTCTCCCCATTCTCAACCCTTCCCGCCAGGCCCATAGCCTTTCAAATCTTTGCCCTAAGGTCTCTTTGCAGCAGGCTCTGTTTCTTACTACAGAGCTGGATTTCCACATGCTTCCTTCTCCTTTTAAAGCTGCTGCCACCCAGGGCTCCTCACCCAGCACATCTGTGTACGGTTGTTCAGGTTGTTCACTGTACAAAGTGCCTACAAGGCAGGACCAAGAGTAAGGACTGGAATCCAGCTTGAATCCCCCTTGCCAAGCCATGGGCCCTGGCACCAGGTTGTGACCACACAGAGGAGTCCCCTTTTTCTTACTTGCATGAGAATACAGTGAGGATTGACAAAGGCCCTATCCCTACCAACAAATTTAGTGGTCCCCCAGCTCCTTTGTTGCTACCAAAACAAAACAAAAACCCCACAATCCTATTGCTTCCAAGGATTTTTCCCCATTATAACAAAGACACCAAACCCAGGCAAGTCCTACAGGTTACTGGGATCCCACATGGGTCTACCCATCACGGCCTGTGGGTCCTCATTCCTTGGGAGATGGGACGTGGTAGTGGGCATCCCCTTATCCCTCACCCTAAGTACAGTGCACAGTGAACTGCCCCTCCTTCAGGCCCTGCCTCCTCTTGTCCAGCCAGAACTTCTTCCCAGATCTTCTTCCCACCAGCTACGAACAGACTAGTTCAAAATGGGAGCCTGACCTCTCTGGGGACTTCCTGTCTGACCGACTCCCCACACAGCACAATTTCTCTCTGAGAGGACAGCCCACTGATGGCCAGTTCGGGGCAGGGATATGGGAAATGAGGATGGCAGGAAGGGCAGAAAGGAGGGAGGGAGGAACAGCCAGAAAGGAGGGTTCAAGGAAGGAAGCAGAGGAGGGGCCAAAAGCTGTGACCCTAGTGGGCGGTCCCAGGCTCTGCCAGGCACCAGGTTCTCCCCATGGTTTTAGGTAAGAGTCTCCTGCAGAAACGGGGTTAGGGGCTGGCAGACTGGATTAACATCGGCATTTGGGTGTGAAACTTGGTGGGGGATGTGGAGAGCCATGTTACATTGGCCTTTTTTTTTTTTTTTTTAAGTGTTTGCCTTAGTTTTCAAGTGCACAACACATACTTTAACTTTACAACAACCCTGTGTGGCAGGCTGGCCAGGCTCAGTAATTTCATGCTCCCTCTGCCATTGAGGAAGCTGGAGCAGTGGGATTAATTGTCCCGTCTGGGGTTATTGGGTCAGCGGACACTTAAGCTCCGGCCACACACACACCCATGCCTCTAGGCAGCCACTAAGCCTTAAACTTGAGGCTTGGCTGACAGGGCTCTAGCACCCCCAACCCACGCGCAGGAGCAAGTGCTGGAATCCAATTCCGCAGGTCCAGCCAAACCAGGTCCTGGTTCCACGCGGGGATCTTGAGTCCTATGGCTTTCCTAACACAGGGAGGAGAAAGGCGGAAGGGCAAAGTGAGCCAGAGCTGACATTAAGCAATCACTTGCAAAGCATTATACGAAGCATCTTTAATGCACTAATCCCTTTCGTCCTCACAGCATCGGTATGAAGAGGGTATATTCACTCCCCCCGATATCTCTACCCTCCAGAGTTGAGAAATGGGGAGACTCAGAGAAGTTAGGTAACTTGCCCAAAGACACAGAGCTCACAAGGGGCTGTGGGAGGATTCAAATCCAGGGGTTGGAAATCTGTGCGGGAGAAATGGGTACCTCACGGGGTGGGGTGGCCTGACCGGGCGGCCGTCACTCCGTGGCTCGGTGACCCTGATGGGGACTCCTCACTCCCGGCAGATGGCACGCCCCGCATCGTCTCATCCTTCAGCGAGAAGGTGGTCAACCCTGGGGAGCAGTTCTCGCTGATGTGCGCGGCCAAGGGCGCCCCGCCCCCCACCGTCACCTGGGCCCTGGACGACGAGCCCATCATGCGGGACGGGAGCCACCGCACCAACCAGTACACCATGTCGGACGGCACCACCGTCAGCCACATGAACGTCACGGGCCCCCAGATCCGTGACGGCGGCGTGTACCGGTGCGCGGCGCGGAACTCGGTGGGCAGTGCTGAATACCAGGCGCGAATAAACGTAAGAGGTGCCTGTCTACATTTAAATATCAGAATAGGCTTTTGAGTTCCTTTGCCATCTCTGTGGTTCCCATTATTCTTGTGGTGATTAGTACTTATGATTAACTGTCATTTTGCTTTTAGTAGCGGTCTCTTTCCTCTCTTTCTCCCCTTTTCCCTGCCCTCCACACACCCGTCATCCTTTCTCGTGTGTGCGTGTCTGCTACAGTTGGCCCTCCTCTGCGTCCCCATCCCCTCCCCTGTCCCTTCTCCTCTCCCAGTCTGACCTGTCCCCACCCCCATTCCTCCCCATCAGATCTCTCTGGCCCCAGGTATACTCAGTACCCCACTAGCAACCACCAGCCCCACCAGGGCCTTGTGAGGACAAGGACAGGGAAGGGGCAGTGGGGCCAGACTTGACCTTGGATGGGGATGTCCATCAAAGCTGTGCTCCCAGTGTCCTCCCACTGAGCCATCCCCCAAATGCTCCAGGAGATGTAAGCAGCCAGGAGCCAACTCACAGCCTTCCCCCCGATTTCCTCCCTCCCAAGGCCCAAGCCAGCAAGAGTGGGAGGCGCAGGCTGGGTGGGGGCGTCCGAGCAGACACCCCCCCCAGCAGTGGGGGAAGCAGTCCTCAGGTGATCATCCCCAGATCTCAGCTCTCCAAGTCACCCCCGTGAGGAGACCCTTCTCTGAAGCTCTTTGCAGCTCTGTCAGGTGCCACTGGTCCTCACCCGGCCCCTCCAGCGACCCCTGACCCAAGGGCAGAGGAGGAGGGGGGAAGGGCCCTGGTGGCTGCCATGGAGCCAGGGCTCCAGCCCCACGTGAGAAAAATGGCCTCCCATTTACCTCCCTCCCTGCTTTTGAATTGGAAGGGCCAGAGTTCCAGGGTCCTGGGATCCCCTCGTGTGTCCCCCCATCTGCTGGGTGGGGAACCTGAAGCCTGGGGTTTCCTATGCCCACTCCCGCTCCCTGCCTAGTTCCCTGACCACTCCCACATCGCCACCTGCCCAGCCACCCAGCTGAGGACACCCCCTCCCCGCAGCCAGGGTGACCAGAGTCCCCCCTCTTAGGTCCCCTTCTTAGGGACCCACAAAACCCACTTACCTGTTTAGAAGAAAACCATCAGCTCATCCAGTAACGACCTTCCTACTGCCTTTTAAATATTTAATGTATACGAGATCTTTTTTGGTACAAGACCATGATGCACAAGTTAAATGAAAAAAAACAAAATCTCCACATCACCATTGTAACCCCCAAATCTTAATCCCCTTGTAAATGAGAACTCACCCTCCCAAATCCCAGTCACTTCTCGTGAGGCTTCAGTTGGCTCACATACCCCGTCCCATTAGGGGGACGGATCCCTGCCCCAGGCACGCATGGACCATGTCTGTTTGCAGCTGTTTGAAGCTAGTAACAGAGTCCTGGAGAGACCGTGGGTGCCCCCAGTTTCAGCCTCTGCCTTTACCCTTGCAATGAAGTCTTCCTTCTCCCCCACCCTGCCCCCCTACCCCACTGAATTTCCATCCCGTGAGAGTTTCAGAGCCAAGTAACGGAGAAGAGAGTCACAGGGCAGCTCCCGGCTGTCCCTGGCTAACCGAACCGCTTGTCCCTCCTCTGCTCCTCCTCCCCCCTGACTCCCACCCAGGCCCCCCCAGCATCCGGGCGATGAGGAACATCACGGCCATCGCAGGGCGGGACACCCTCGTCAACTGCAGGGTCATCGGCTACCCCTACTACTCCATCAAGTGGTACAAGGACGCCCTGCTGCTGCCCGACAACCACCGCCAGGTGGTGTTCGAGAACGGGACGCTGAAGCTGACCGACGTGCAGAAGGGCATGGACGAGGGGGAGTACCTGTGCAGCGTCCTCATCCAACCCCAGCTGTCCATCAGCCAGAGTGTCCACGTGGCTGTCAAAGGTAGGCCCCGCCCAGACCCAGAGCCCACCTGGGGCTCCCCGCCACCCGCCGACGGCTCGGGCAGCAGCAGCCTGGCCTGAAGGAGTGGCAGGCCGAGGAAGAGAGGGTCCTGAGCGGGTGTTCGGGAGAAAAGGGGCAAAGAGAGGGGAAGATTGCAGCGGGACAAAGAAGGTTCCCTCTGTGGGCTGCAGAACAACATGGCACTGACCCGGGAGGCATGAGAGGCATATGAGGCGCAAAGGTCACTTTCTGGGCCAGAGGCCCGGGTCCGCGATGGCGGGTGTATCAGTCAGGAGGGAGCCGCGGCACGTCAGCGGGGGCCCACCAGAGGCCACCAAGATGAGGCAAGAGGCAGGAGCAGCAGGAGGCTGGGTGGAGGGAGCCTGTTCTGGGGCTCTGACTCTCCTCTACCTGCTCATGCTTTTTGAGGCCTACAGAGGATAGCCTGACAAAACCTCGGCCCAGCCCCTTCACACTCGCCTGGGACAGGCATGTGTTTTGGGCAGAGGTACTTAGCACGGTGCCTGGTGCCTAGGAGCCATTCACTACATGCCTGCGGATTAAATGAACGAATGAGTAGAACTAAGGGACTCCGTGCATGTGTGAGCAATGACAGCTGTCCCCTTGGTTCTGGGGCTGCGCAGGTGTGCCACGCTCCATCCAAATATGTTCCTGGAACTGCCGGGCAGTGAGTGAGTGGAGTGTGGCCTGGATTCTCTGGGACAGGATAGGGAAGGAGATGCCTGCCAGGCCTGGCTGAGGAGTGGTCAAGGAAAGCTGGGATGGGAGGTCATTAATGGCCCCAATGGGTAAGGATCCAAGGGGGTTCAAGCACTGGGAAAGCCTGAGGCTCTGGGAGCATGGAGATGCCAGCCTGGGGCCCCGCAAAGGAGGAAGGAGGGCTGTGGTCTCCGGCCACCGTGCTGGTCTCCGGCACCAGACTGTAGCCGCTGTCATAATGAGCCCAATATCACTGTGGCGGGCCCACCACGCACCAGTCACTGTGACTTGGCACTCCATATGCTCAGTTTCATTGAACCCCAGCACTGCCCCCTTATCTCAAGCAGGTACCATTTTCTTCCCAGTTTCCAAGGCGGAAAAGACAGAGGGACAAAAAAGTCAGGTAATTGTCACCTGGAAGCAGAATGTGTCCCGGGCCTGTCTACCTCCAGGCCCGGGGCTCTAACCCAGAGCTGGGGGAAGGGAGGGTTGGGAGGAGGAACCACTCTCCACGCTCCACCTCAGAAAGAAAGAGGCCTCGGGGACCCCCTGAGAGTCAGGAAGGGAAACAGAGACCCTGAGAAGGCTGAGAGCCCCGTCGCCTGGGCTCCTGTGTCAGGTCACCCCAGAGCAGGAAGGAGGGACCCTGGGGACAACATGCACCAGGAGAGGAAAGCTGGCCTGGGACCTGGGGGGGCCCACAGGCAGGAAGAAACAGCGGGGGCGGGGGTCCAGGCCTGTGAAGGGGCCCTGGCACAGGGGAAGGCCCCAGTGGGTCCCAGGCCCCTGAATCAAGATCCAGGAGCAGGTTCGTGGACAGAAAGAGGGAGTCTGGGAGAAGGAAGAATCGGAAGAGGTAGACACCGCATTGGGCTGTGGCCCCTTTGAGCGTGGGGTGATAATGGCACGAGCAGGTGAAGTGTCTGGTGGACGGTCAGGAGACTGAACAGTAGCAGCCAAAGGCGGGGTCGGCACTTCCCTCCCTTGCCCCACATGTCACAGGCGCCCTTGGGCACCCATCACCTGTCACAGTGCCAGCCGGTGAGTGTTTCCCAAGCTGAAGCTGAGACAGCAGTCTGGGTGGTACTGGCTTGCTGGGAGGCCTCACTTTGGCCCCAAAAAACTGTGGGGCCGTGGCCATTTCAAGCCAGAGCAGGGGACATGAGACCCTAGGGCGTCAGCCTCCCTGCCTCCCACCGCTACCCCCTAGTTAGGCTGAGGGGTACCCTGGCCCCCTCATTAGCTGAGGCCTGTCCCACCTCTGTCCTGCCCGGAGCCCTGGGCAGGAGGCTCACAAGCCCCAGGCCACCTCCCCGGCTTGCTGGTGGTGGAAATAGCAGAGCCTGCCTACCCCCCTCCCAGCATCGAGGCCTGCCCGTATCCATTTCCCTTACAAGCAGTGGACCGAGAGTTTACATTGTAAACATCACATATTAAAACATCTAACCTTTGCTCCACTCCCTTCTGCCAGCCCGCACCAGTGAGCATTTGGCCGGGTTTGTTGGCTTAAAAAAAATAAATAAATAACAGGGCTCCGGCGAGCCTCGGAGTACGCAGAACATCCAGAAAGCCGCTCCTGCTCATCAATTATTCAACCCCATTCAGGGAGCGATCAGTCCTAATGAATTGAATCTGATGCATTCCGTCTCAGCGACTCTCTGGGCCTGTTGTGATTGTGCTGAGCGACAAGAGGAAAGGGGGAGTGCGTGTGTGTGTGTGTGTGTGTGTAAGAGAGAGAGGGAGAGATCTAGAGGGCAGAGCCCATGCACCAGGCACGCGTGGCTCCCTCACCCAGCACAAAGCCCAGCGTTCATCAAACACCATGCGTGCATACAGGATATGGGGCACGTGTGCACATGTTCCCTCTTCCCTGCCCTCAGGGTCTGAAGATCCAGCCCTAGAAGGACGGGGGTCCCTTGTTTTCTCTCCAGACCGAGAAGTGGCATTTGTGTGCGGGGCTCTGGGACCCCCTGCCCCTTCCACTCGGAAAGCTCAGGTCCTCCCTCCCTCCCTGACTCCCTCTCCCCACCTCATTAGAATGCACTTTTGCAGAAGAACCCATCAGAGCTGATTATGAGCATGCTGCTTGATTAGCTGATGTGCTGTTCCAAGAGCTACTCAAGGAGGAGGGTGGAGGAGGTGCCCCTGGGTGTGCAGCGGGGCCCTGACTCTGGGTGAGGCAGGCCGGGTCAGGGGCAGCACTGCTGAGCCCACTCCCATCACCTGGCTGGGACATGCGTCCCACTCAGGGGACTGGAGCAGAGAGCCAGGGTACAGCAAAAGGCAAGGTGGATGTGGGACAGGGCACTGGACACGGAGGATCGGTTAGAAGTCCCTCCCACCCCGCATCTCTCTGGGGGGCCGTGGGCTTGCGGGCAGGAAGCAGCAGAAACCCATGCTGCTCCAAGGAGCTGGAAAAACCACTGCTGACCCCATTCCTTCTGGGACTGCTGGTCTCATGATGAATTTTTCAGACACTGAGCTAAGAGCAGAACACACCCGACACACACGCACACACATGTGCAGAGCCCTTTGTGTGCGCGGATGCGTACATATGCTCATTGGTTCGTATGATATGCATGTCCATGCAACAAATATATACACACTAACCTGTCCGCTGTTGCACACACATGCACGCGCACGCGCATGCCGGCAGTCATGTGTGCACGAATATTGGCTCTGTCCCTACCCTCCCGTAAGACACCATTCCTGAGACACAAAAGGTGGCTGCGAGTGGCACCAGATGAAATATTGCCCTGGTGAGCTGGTGCGGCCCAGCAAGGTGGGAGGGCTGCGGGGAGAGGGTGGGCATGCTTTGTGGGCCCCTTGGGCCTTGGGGCATGTGACGCCAACTGGCAGGGGAGAGCAGTGCTGTCAGGAAGGCAAGTGCTCCTCTCTGGGCATCTAGAGACATCCCTGGCAGGATACTAAGAGGCGGGCACATAGCTCCAACCTAGATTCGATGTCTTTAGGGCCCCCCGTAGCTGAAAAATAATGTAGCAGAAAAGCATCTCTGGGCACGTGGGCTGAATGTTTAATTAACTAAGAAGGCAGGCTGCGACTGGGGCCCCTTGGCTTCAGCTCAGCGAGAGAACATCTCCATCCCCACATCTGAGTCTCTCTGGGCCTCTGGAGCCAAAATGAGGACAAGAGGGGCTTGCCGCCCATGCTCTGTAAGGCCGGGGGTGGGCGGTGCTGCCACGCCCCTGTGGAGCACAAACGGAAGAGGACACACACATCCGCTCCTTCCCCAGTTCCCATACTCCACACCCACACTCCGTCTTCCCTGGCAGCCCAAACCAGTGCCTGCCCTGCACCCGGAGCCTTTGGAGGAGGGCCCCTTCCACCCCAGTGAGTGGGTTGGGGGTTTCTGTGATCCTAGGTTGGGGTTTGGGAAAAAGCCAGTCCCTGGGCCAAATGCCTGCTATCCACAGAGGTGGAGGTCTGGAACCCACAGGGAGGGAATACAACGGGTTCGTAGATGCAGAGAGCCCGGTGGTCCCTGGGAGAGGGGGGGCACCAGGAAAGCTCCTGCCAGCGGCCTTATTCCCCAGCAGAGGGGTCCTGGCACACACGAGCAAGCAGCCACTTCGGTGGACAGTCAGGGCTCAAGAGGGTGACTGGTGGCGGTGACGGTGGGGACGATGGTGTGGAGGCAGTGTCTACCAATTCAGAGAATTTACTGCGTACCCCCAGTGTTCTGGGCACCAACTGACAAATGCAGACACGCTCACGACAGACAAAAATCCCTGTCCCTGGAAGCTTCCATTCTGGGGCGGGGGGGGGGGGGGCAAATGGATAATGCATAAAATATATAAAAGAAACCCCATGTCAAAGAAGGAGCTGGGATGAGAATGTCAAGAAGAGTTGGGAGTGGTTTTGCGATTTTAAATAGGGTGGCCAAGGGAGGTCTTCCTGAGAAAGAAAGGGTTGTGTTAAAAAAAAAAAAAAAAAGGAAGTTATTATTATTATTCCTAAAATAGAGGCTTTAGAGATTACTTGGTCCAACTCCTCTGTTTTTCAGATGAGGAAACGGAGGCTCAGGGCGGAGGCAGGGTGGTTGATGGGAGGTAGCCTGCCTCCGCTCACTTGCACAGAAGACAGAGGCCAGAACCCAGCTCCTGGGCACGGCTGTCTCCCCACCTCCGTGCTGCACAGGCAGACACGCCGACTCCCCCCAGTGCCCTCTCTCCGCTAAGCAGGCGCAGTAAATAAGAAGGCTCAGTCTCAAAGACAGACAATGAGCGACACCATAAAGTGTTTATGGTCTGGGCTGGCCGTTGGCACACCGTCGTCTGCGCAACGCTCCCAAGCAGGGGGCCGTAAAGGCTTTATGGTGGCCGGGCACCTCCTAGATGGCCGCAACCACTGTACGTCCCCAGCCACTCTGTCCTCTGGCCTCCTCACTACGGTAGCACCTTGCTCCAACCCCATCTCCCTCAGCATGGAGTTGCCCTCTCCCCAAAGATGACTGTGGCCAGAGCATGCCCCCTCACATTCAGGCTGGGGGTTGGAGGAATGCTGGGACTCAGGGGCGGGTGGGGGGGCCTTTGTGCAGTCGACCCTTGGAGGTCCCTGCTCATCACTGAGATAGAGGTCATCAGAACTGGACACCCCCCCCCCCCCGCCCCACTACTGAGGATCGCTTTCCCAGAGGCAGAAATGGACACACACATGTTCAGTTAGCTCACGTCTACCTCTGAGCATTGGGGAAGACATCCCTGACTCACAGGTCCGAAAGCAGCCCCACATCGGGGCCGCTGCCCACACACCCATCCCAGAGCCCCCAAACCCTGTTTCTCAGAGCCTCTGGCTCATGGGGCTCCTCTGCTAGTCAGGGAGCCTGTGAAGGAACCAGGACCCCTGGACTTTCTTCTCCCTCCTGCTGTACCTGCGGTTATGGAAGTATCTGAGCAGAAGCCTGGAGCCAAGAAATTCCATGAGCAGCTCTGGCCCCTAACACTCCCACCAAAGGGTTCCTAAGGGGACACCTCCTTGCCTCGTCGGCCTGCAGCAGGGGCAAAGGGTAGAGGGGGCCAGGAGCCTGCCCTGGATCTCTGGTGTGTTGTCTGGTTGTCTGCCTCCCACAGGACAATTGTGCTCCTGAGAGCTCTGGCCAGCCCTGGTCAATGTCTAGCCCCCCAGATGGGTACTGGTCGGCTACCGTCTTCAAGGGCATCGCAGTAGCCATCCACGTTATTCCCGAAGGCCAGAAGGGAGTGATAACCCCTGGTTGGCCTCTGCATCATGGCTCAGCCTTTCCCCCTCCCCCACCCCGTGTACATTGTGTCCTTTAGCTCTCTGCCCAAATGCCACCTCCTCCGTGAGGCTGCAGTCACCCAGCCAGATGAGTGAGACGTCTCGAGGCTCTGAGTTCAGCATCTGTCTACTCAGGTGGTGCCTGCCCAATAATCATTGAGGGAAATATCTTGCCTTCCCTAGCAGAGGATGAGCTCCTGGGGGTTCTATCTGTATTTTAAGCATGTTTCTACTTTCTCCAGCCCACACGGAGCATAATAATGCCTTCACAGACTAGGCATTTCATAAATATTAGATGAATTAGTTAATTAATGAATTAACCTGCCTTGGTAACTTGTTCCATTATCCAAATCCCTTCTTACTAAGAGAGACAGTCTTCCCATTGGATGAGCTAAGTCTCCTTGCCTGATTTCAGTCTTTTGCTCGCCACTTGCTCTGTTCACAGAGGAAATACAGCGCGAGACCCCCCATCCCCAGAGTTGGTCCTTCAGCCTTGACAGCCCCTTGGCCCTCTCCTCCTTGGTAGAACCTCCCAGAACTAGCTTTGCCTACATATCCTCCTCTGCACCCCGTCACTGCTTTGAGTTTCCCCTTGGTCATGTTCAAGTGTGCCTAGGAGCTGCTTCTGGGGCCATGGGAGCAAGGGCCTGACCCCCAGGAAGAACCGAGGGATAAGCTCCCTTGATAGCATCAATATAGCATCTTCAGGAATAGCATAGGAACCCCCCTCTTCTTCTGGATGGACCCCCATCCTGTGCTCTCTCTACCCTGGCTCACCTGACAATTCAACTTCTAAGATCAACCCAGGAAATCATATCTGAGCATGTGTTCATTCATTCATTCATTCATTCACTCACCCGCCAGGCGTTTATTGGACTCTTGCCACTGGCCAGGGAAGTCAGTCTTAGTTACTGCCCAAGAGGAGCTCCCAGACCCCCCACAGAAGGCAGGAGTGCAAACCGCCACCCTCCTGCCCTGTGACAGGTGCCATGATGAAGGTGGGCACAGGTGCTGTGGGACGAGGGCAGGCCTCACAGAAGACGTAGTACTGCAGAGGCTCTGAGAGGACGAGGAGGCATTTCCCCGGAGGCCTATGGGCGCTAGCTTCCGGCCTCTGTGGGAAGGAGAACTGGGCCAGGCCTGGTTCTGTTTGGCCTAGAGAAACAAACTAGAGGCAGACCTGGGTCTTTGCAACAGTTCCCTCAAAACATCCAAGGAGGCCAGAAGTCTTGGTCTGATCTAGGCACCCAAACAGGCCCCAGCGAGGGAAATGGCAGAGCCCAACAGAGGGACCTCTGGGAAATCTGGCCATTACTAGAGTCAGGAGCTTTCCAGATTTCTGGGGAAATCTCATTTGGAGATCCCCAAGACCCAGCCAACCACCCAGAATACTGGGGCAAACCCTAACCCGGGCAAGAGGCAGCCAGAGATTGGGAGGGGGAGATCCAGACAATGGCCAGAGCCCCAGTGGACCTAGATCTGGGCCCTGGGGGGA
Source organism: Lutra lutra (assembly GCF_902655055.1). Classification (NCBI taxonomy): domain Eukaryota; kingdom Metazoa; phylum Chordata; class Mammalia; order Carnivora; family Mustelidae; genus Lutra; species Lutra lutra. Next base: position 13,793,063 of record NC_062287.1, on the reverse strand, counting down.
GCACGCATGATGGGAATAAGAGGGACAAGGGTCCAGCTGTGCTCGCCGAGGGACGGGCTAAGACTTGGAGCAGGGGGTGGTCACGGCACACTGATGGAGCCCCTGTGGCAGGATGGAGAGTAAGGTGGCAGAGGACACTGGGAAGGTCCGTTAAACACCCTGCTGAAGGGTATGGCTCTCATCCCATCCCTCCTAAATGTCACTTCCTCTGGACCTAGGCTCTTGATCAAGAACTTTCCAAGGGAGCCAAAGGGCTGCTAAGGGTGATTCTATGCCCACCCTCCACCACTCTGCTGGGGAAGCTCCCTGCTGAGCCTGAGGGCCTTGGGGTGCAAGGAGGGCCTTGGGGTGTAGGGAGGGCCTTGGGCATGCCTAGGATGCCACCATCCTCTCCCCCCACGGCTCGGCCCTGCTGGTGGTCACTGTGGGTAGGCCTGGGGTGGAAAGCAGCAGGCTTCCCAGGGGGCGGGGTGCTGGAGCCGGGGAGAAGGCCAGAGGACTGTGGACAGCCTTGTAATTTAATTATTTGACTGCAGAAAGGAGATCTCATCTACTGGGTGCTCATCCTTGTTAAGCTAATTGTCTGTCTCCTTCTCTCTCTTCTCCCCCCACTTGCTGGGGAAGTCGCTGTGGCCTAATTGAGTTATCATGAAGATAATGGCTGATGCCCTAGCCAGAGCTGAAAAAGGAGGATCCCTCTCACAGAGGCTCAGGCTCCAGACAGGCCCCCCAGGGGCGAAGATGTGGGCTGTGGGGTGGGCTGGATCTCTGGGCAGGGAGGGAGGCTGTGCAGATCCTGCTCAGCCGGATGAGTGGCAAACTGGTTGTCTCACGAAGGACAGGGCTCCCTCTCTGCTCCTCCCTGCCACGCAAGGGGGCTCACCGATGAGACAAAAAAGTCGTTGGGCGGGGTGTGTCTGGAGTTTCTTGGAGAGGCACCGGGCAGCACAGGGAGAGAGCATGGACCCTGAGAACAGGGACACCAGGTCTCAATTCCCTCTGTCACCTCTTAGGAGCTAGATGACCGAGGGCAAGTGTCTTCTCCATTCTGAGCCTCAATGTTCTGATCTGTGAAGTGGAAACGGTTAAGCTACATCATGTTATTGGGGAGGGATTCAGGGTGCTAGCACATGAAGGCCATGGGCAGGGCTGGGGTGGGAGATGGGAGCTCTGCTGGAGGAAGCCAGCAGACAGCATCCTGGCTTTCGGAGGCACAGCTGCGGGGCAAGAACTGGGGACAGTCTCAGTGCCCGCCTTCACACTCACACAGTCCCCCACGCCCGACATCTGGCGCACAGCACCCCTGTCGTTCACAGGTCCCAGAGAGCTGATATATCTTTGGGATGAGAAGGTGGCCCCGGGCCATTGAGAAGCAGCAGGGGAGTGAGGGCGAAAACCGAGTAGCGTCCGCAGGCAGATGGGAATCGAGGAACACATGCATCATCACAGGGACAAGTCTGAGGGTCAGGATTAATGCAGGCCAACCAACGCCCTACACAGAGACAGTGGGCCCCGGCCTGGGCGGGCAAGGGGATGAGAGCGAACGGCCAGGGGCAGCCCCAAGAGATTCTGCAGGTATAGGACAAGGCACTGGCGCCCTGGGGAATTCTACTTACAGCCCCAGGGGCAGGAGGGGCTGGGAGGTGAAGCCGTGAGGCAGTCGCTGCTGGCCAGGCTGGGGCACACGGGGGTCCTGACAGCAGCCTCCCCCTTTGCCTTCCCAGTGCCCCCTCTAATCCAGCCCTTTGAGTTCCCACCTGCCTCCATCGGCCAGCTGCTCTATATCCCCTGCGTGGTGTCCTCGGGGGACATGCCCATCCGCATCACCTGGAGGAAGGACGGACAGGTGATCATCTCAGGCTCGGGCGTGACCATCGAGAGCAAGGAATTCATGAGCTCCCTGCAGATCTCCAGCGTCTCCCTCAAGCACAATGGCAACTACACGTGCATTGCCAGCAACGCGGCGGCCACCGTGAGCCGGGAACGCCAGCTCATCGTGCGTGGTGAGCAGAGAGGCTGGGGCCGGGGAGTGAGGGCCCAGCCCTGTCGGCTGCCAGCAGTGTCTCTAGATTTGGGGTTGGAATCACAGGCTGAAAAACAGCTGGCCTTAACTAAGATCAAGAAGTTCAAATCTCTTGCTTTCCAGGCCCAGACCCAGAGGCCCTGAGAGGGAAAGAGCCCTGTTCAGTTAGCCACTGGCAGGGTGAGAGCTGGGACGCGGGACTCCCAGTCCTCAGCAAGAGCCCTCAGCATCTTGAGTTTCAGAGCTGCCTCTTCTGAACTTGACCATGGTGCAGGCAGGGCTGACACAGACGAGAAGGTTAGAGACCACAGAAGAGCATTAGAGACAGATGACTGGTTTCTCCCTAACCGTCCCTCTTCCCACAGTGCCCCCGCGATTTGTGGTCCAGCCCAACAACCAGGACGGCATCTACGGCAAAGCTGGCGTGCTCAACTGCTCAGTGGATGGCTACCCCCCGCCCAAGGTCATGTGGAAGCATGCCAAGGGTGAGCCCCTGGCCAGCCAGCATTTCCGAGCCCGGTCAGGGAGTGGGGAGAAGGAAGCTGATGGGGCTTGGGCCCATTTTCCCACACACCCACCTACCCCTGGGTGGGAGCTCTAGGTGGGAGTCCTGGGTTCTAAGCTTTCAGGGGATCCCAGGCTGTACTCACTCTGGATATCTGCCCTCTGGGATCGGCAGACTGGAGACAGCTAGAATGCCGACTCCAGATTTCCTCTAGTCCCCACAGATTGACCTCTCCCGTCCTCCATCCAGCCCTAGAACTCAGTGTATGTCTGCTTTCCCCAGCCCTCCCCAACCTGCTTGGGGTCCCGGAACCTCCTAGGCCCCTCCTCCTAACCAAACTATTCTGGGATTGCCATCCTTCTTCGAGCCTAACATCATCCCAAGGATACATTTGGTATCTGACCAAGTCCCATGCCAACATCTTGTCATAGGCCATGCCCATCACTGACACTGGGGGGATGGGGAGGAGACCACAAAGCCCCCCTTGGAAGATGGCTGGCTTCTTTCCCAGACCGGGCCATCCAAGACCAGACAGCTGCCATTTTAGGGCTCCATCTCGCCTTTGCCTGTGGCCAAGTGGCCTGAGACAATTCTTGGTCTCCAAGCTCAACCCTGAGGCTCAGTGCCAGGGCGGGCTTTGAGCAGAGGTCCCCAACTCCACCTCCTTACCTGAGAGCTGGGGCAGGGCCAGACCTCTGTGAGGCCTTCCAGTCACCCAGAGGAGCACTTTAGGAGTGCTACAACATAGCCCTAGGTCAGCAGGAGAAGGATGTCAGGGCGTCCCTTGGGCCACTCCCACCTGACCCAACTTGTATGCTAGTCTGGGCCCCAGCCCCCTAACAGCTGCCTCCTTCCAGGGAGTGGGAGCCCACAGCAGTACCACCCGGTCCCCCTCACCGGCCGCACCCAGATCCTGGCCAACAGCTCGCTGCTGATCCGCCATGTCCTGGAAGAGGACATGGGCTACTACCTCTGCCAGGCCAGCAACGGCGTGGGCACCGACATCAGCAAGTCCATGTTCCTCACCGTCAAGAGTGAGTCCTACCTGTGCGCGGCGCTCCTAGTCCCCCGACCACAGGCTGGGGCCCATCTCCACACTTGCCCAGCAGCCACTGTTCCATCTGTAAGCGGGAAGCAGGGAGGGTTCCTGGTCAGAGGTGTGCTCGGGACACTCATGTGGGGGACTCAGACCCCCGTGACCTTGGCCGAGTCACCTCATCTGTCTAGGCTCCAGCGTCTTCCCTGTGCTAGAAGTTCATTTCCATCCCACCCTCCCCACCAAACTGCTTGAGGAACACAGGAACTGATCACGGGAAGGGGAAGATATTTGGGGAAAGTCAAAAGAGCACTGAGACTCATCACTCAGTGCTCAGTCTGTGACTTCTAAATCCCCAGACACAGAGCTGGCTTCACAGCCTCAGAAGCCCAGATACCCCGGAATTCTGTTGAATCCCATGCAGATATTCCTACCAAATAAGACTATCCCTTTAGAGTCTTGGGGTCCGTATAATGGGTCCCCAGGGAATGGTGTCAGAGGAACAGTGTCCACCTGACCCAGTGTCAGGAAACGGACCACGGGCCATGCGGGACAGTGGTGAGAGCCTGTGTTTTAACACCCGACCAAAGCCAAGTGGGAATCTAGGCGCCATGTTGTAATTGTTGTGACCTTGATGAGTTTGCTTGACCTTGCCATACATACCTCATTTCCCTGGTAGAGAACCATCCCCGTTATGTTCTGCGTCAGGAGTGAGTGCGATAATATGTGGAAAGCAGCCCGTGTGATACTGGCATCCAGTCAGCCATCAAAGGCTTACCAGTTTAGCTATTGGTACCGGCAGTCCCTGCAGGGTTGGTGTGGGAATGACTGCCGAGGGCAGTGCCTGGTGTGGGGTCCCTCCTGGAAGAATCCGAGCTGCTTTATCGCTTGCCAAAGCCCGTGTTCAGCTCCGCACCAGACAGGGAAGCCCCAGCGATCGATGCGCAGGGAGCTCCGGGCGCCGGAATCCCCGCCCTGGGGAGCTGCTTCCCTCACACTATCAAAAAGCACTTTGTCCTTAATAAAACCAGGCAATCAATCTACATCCCTCAGCCGGGGAGAACTTCGCTAATTCCGCCTGCGTGAGGTGAGAGGGATAGCAGGCACCTCGTAGAACCGTCCCTGGAATCCCATCCTTCCCGCCCCCGTCAGCAGCGGGGATGAGCCCAGAACTTTAGTCTTTTTTATCTTCGTGTTTGTTCTTTGCTCTTCCTTCTCAAAGCCAGGGGATTCCGCCACACAAGCGTGGCTGTGGCTTTGTGGCCCCCGGTGTGTGGGATGAGGGGGGACGTGGGGGACGGGGGACCCGGCGGCCAGGAGGCTGGCTGTGTGACGTCCCTGACATCCTGGAGGGACCTGGGGCAAGTCACCTCACTTCTCAGGCCCCGCATTTTTCCAGCGGCGTCCGTGCTGCTCGGCCCAGGCAGCTGAGCGACAGCCCGAGATGCTCAGAGGAAGCCCATTTTGTAAATTCAGGGCAGCCCTGTGAGCGTGTGCCACACAGCATCACACACACCCACACACACACACACACACACACACACACACACACACACGGCGATGTCAACGCCGGGCCCTCTCTTCCCGAGGAGTTTCTTACCACTCCCATCACCTGTGGGCACAATCTGGACCTCGTTCCTTCCTCCCCTCACCCTCGTCCTATTTTCAGCCACCTTGTCACTCTCCTTTGCTTCCTTCCACAGCAAGGCACACGCGCACACACGCCTTTCTCACATCTGCTCCGTCTCACAGACACCTCGGGTCATACTTTCCCGCTCGCCACACCTCCCTCCCACTGCCAGGGATGCGGTGTCTCTCCACACCTCCTCACACAGCCTCTCCCCTGCTGCCACCACCCTCAGCCGACGGGCTGTCTTCCAGCTGTGCTCTCTCCGACCGCCTCACACGCGTGCACTCCTTAGATGGCCTTTCCCTGACACACTCCCTCTGCCACAAACGCCCCCTTGCATACCAGCCCCGTGCTCCCCGGTGACCCACCCGGCCATGCTAGGGACTCCCCTGCGCCACCCCGAATGACAGCAGGATGGGAGGAGCAGGGCCGGGGCATTGGAGGCCTGAGGGCAGCCGAAATGGAAGGGCTGAGCACGGCACGGCCTCTCTCTGGGGCTGGAGGGTCTGCCGGCCCTTCTGCAGCCGCCTGGACCATGCTACACAGCAGCCAGCCGCCGGAAGAGGCTCCGGAGACAGTGGGACGGGGGTGGGAGTGGGCACCGGGATGGGGCACAGAGGCTCCGATTTGCTTTGGGATCTTCTTCCACTCCGCCTCCTGATGTGTTTACGCAGGCATATTGCTCTAGGTTACCCACCCCCAGCTGCTCCCCTTGCTCGTCCTCCCCCCTCCCCGGTGCTGCTCTGCCCTTTCCTCCTTCATTCCCTCAGCCTTCTCCCATCTTCCCACCCTGACTTCAGTGGAAAGGGCACAGGAAGGTAGGGAAGAACCTTCAGGACCCAGGCGCGTGCGTCACCCATCAGATGGCTGGGGACACGCCATTCCTGGCCATCCCTTAATCCATCTCAAACACTCACCACCACCAACGCTCCCCTCACCCACCTGCAGACTTGGCCACAGGAACTGCCATTCCAAGGTCTCAGAGCCAATGTCAAGGCTTGCGTCGATGCACGCTCAAGGAAATGTTGACCCAATATGGCGCCACCCTGTCAGACCTCATCCTTTTGTGAACTCTCAGAAGGCAAACTGGCCCTAATCCCTACTGTAGCCAGATAGAAGGAAGGAACTGTAAACATGAAAGGGACACACATCATAAAAATCATCCAAGTGTCAAAGTGTACATTTGTGGTTGTTTTCCCTCGAGGAGTGTCTGTACCATTAGCCCCTATGGTTTGCAATAATAATTCAGTGGATCTTCATTGAGTGCTCGCTCAATAGGCTGACTGAATGCCAAGACTAAGAGCACGGACTTTAGAACCAGACGGGTCTGGGTTCAAATCCCAACTCTGCCACTTGAGAGCTTTGAAGTCTTGGACCGTGATCTCTGCAAGCCCCAATTTCCTTCTCGATAAGTTTGGGACTAGTAATACTTTTTACTCATCAGAAAGGATTAAATGAAACACAGGCTTAGAGCAATTAACGTGATACATGGCACCAAATACACGTGCAATAATTGTTAGTAATCATTCATTTGGGGAGCTGAAAATCTAGTGATGAGTCAGACAGAGTTGCTGTTTTTAGGAAATTTATTATCTTGAGGAAGAGGTAGACATCTACCCCAAACAACTATTATGGACAAAATGACAAGCGCCTCACAAGGCAACAAACACGGTGATACAAAGAGAATCAGGGAAGGAAAAGTCAATTTTGACTTTGGGGTGAATGAGGAAGTGTCCAAAAAAGCTCCACAAAGCAGTAGTCTCTAAGTGGGGATTAATGGACATGAGGATCTGGCAGGAACCAACAGTGACAGATGTTATTCCATCCTGGAGGGAAAAGCACAACAAGGGCGTGGAGGCAGGGCAGTCCACGAGTGTCATCTGGTGAACTGGGAGCTTCAGTGTCTGGTGGAGACTGAAGGGAGACGGACAGGGAACATGAAAGGTCAGGTGCTTATGGGCTCTGGAAGCTAAGCCCTTTCTTTCTCGGTAGCATTGACTTTTGATATCAGGCAGCAGAGTTCCAAGCACTCAGGGGTCTGGTGGGATTCAGAATTCCAATGACCCTTGTAGGCAACTGACCAGGCCTGACTGGCCCCCACAGCTCTCTGCTCCCCAGAGTACTGGTGTGAGCTGAGCCCATGATCGCCTGAGCTTATGGCCCTGCCTTGCCACTGTCACAGGCCAGCACATAATAACTTATAGAGCTTTTCCTACGCCTGGTCTGTGAGGTCAGCAGGCAATAAGTGCTTTCCCAAGAAGGTAAGGCACTGGATCAAGGTCAGTGGGTGATAAAGTCCCAGCTGAGACTGGAACTTCCCTCTGTGGGCTCCAGGTTTGGTAGCAAGTACAAAGACCCGGAGTCAGAAGGTGCTGGTTCCAGCTCCGTGACTCACCAGCCACCTATCCGAGAGCTATCACCTTCCTTCTCTGAGCCTTGGGGTATGCCTCTGAACAATAAGAGTCCTGTTCTAGAATCTGGCCACTAACTGATCCCAAGGTCCTTTCCAGATCAAACAATCTATGGTTCTCGCAGTGTCCATGGTCTTTTCAGGACATCACACCTCCTCCCAGGACTTGGTTGAAAGTAAATATAATTAACAAAATACCACAACCAGCTACCTTTTATGTCCCTTTGAAAATGAAAGCGAGAGAGAGAGATAATGACCAAAAGGAGGAGAAAGCAATCCTTCCTCCAACTGGCACACAGGGAAAAAGAAAACAAACCATCTTCAAAAAGAATGCTTTACGGAGAGGCAGGTGAAAAGCCAGGCTGCTTAGTCTGGGGTGCGAGGGGCTGGCTGTGTTTTGATGTCGTCACCATGGCGGTGGCTCCCTGGACTCAGAGGCCCTCTTGTGCCCCGGTTACCTGATTAGACAGGTTCTGTTATATCCCCCAGACTCTCCTCCACTTTGTAAATGCTCTGGCAATTGGGCCAAGGCAGGACCCATGGCCAATTAAACCCACAAGGGCTCTTTGTTTGGTCGGAGTTTTGATTTGTTTGTTTAGCAAAATGTCAGACCAATTAAAGCCAGATCCAAGAGCCCTCTCCAAGCACACATCCAGCCGAGTCACTGGGAAGCAGGAAGCAAGAGGCTGGAGCCAAGTGGGGACTGGAGGAGGGGAGGGGCCCATGCTAGGGAGGGAAGTCCCGGGCCTGGGTAGACGAGGTCACCTGTACAGAGGGCAGGATACAGAGCCTTGGAAAGACAACCGTGTGTCCCATGACCCAAGATGATCCCAATTTCAAATTCGCCCGAAGGGCATTCTTGCTTTTCAGACAGGAGCAGCCCCTCCCTTGTACCTAGTAACTGGGGCTCCTGCTCGAAAGGGCTTCTTCTGCCCTCATCAACCCCTGTCCCTCCCACAGGGCAAGGGGTCTATGGCCAAAGGAAATGGCTACCTAGAGCTCACAAACCCCTTTCTAGACCACGTTCCAGGTGCCCAGGGGATTCCCTACCCAAATGCCCCAAGCCGACCTCTAGGATCTTCTGCAGTTTTTTTCCCCAATCTGTCCTCCCAAGGAGGGGCCCTACCACCAGCGTGACCCCTAGACTGAAGGGGGCCTGGATGTGTGGGTTGGGATGCACACACACAGACTCATAAGGGCCCTCTGGGCACATGAGAAGAAACAGGTACAAGGAAACCAAGCCGCTGGCCCAAGGTTTTCCTCTGTGGTCCCTGGGAGTAGGGCCTGTCTCCTTACCAGACTGGAGCTCCCTGAAGGCTGGGCTGGTCTTCCCTGCCCTCTGTGGGAATGCCTGCCTCTGGCACCCAGCTCTGCAGCGGTCTCTGACCACTCTGGCCTGTCTTGCTGGGGACAACAGGCCGACTGACCCCAGCCCTAGATCTGGTCCAGTCCTACACAGCACCACGGTCTCCCCTCAGTGCTCTCCTCTGCCCTTATGAGTCTCCCTAACTGGCTGAGGGATGGGTGGGACGGCTCCTCTGTTGGATCGGCAGGAAGGGGGGCAAGGAAAGCCAGGTGGCAGGCAGCAAAGCCGGACAATGCTTAGCCTCCGAGTCGTACGGGCCTGGGGCTGACGCTGACCATGCCCTAGCCGGGGAGTTTGGTCACAGTACTTAGCGTGCCCACCCCAGAGCTGATCCTCAATCAGCCTCCCTTGCCAAGCCTCAGGGCAGCGGAGGGAGCTCCAGCCCAGTCTGTGCCAAGCCTAGAGACTGCAAGCCTGGGGCCTGGCCTCCCGGTCTCAGGTACCGGAGGGAGCGAGGGAGGGGAGGAGGGAATTAACCATTGCCATGATTTCCATGGCAATGATTATCCAGCTGGCTCTTTGGCCTTATTGATTTTTAGACTTCATAGAATATGGAGCTGCGCTTTCCCTCCTGCTTCATCAAACAGGGACAAACAGAGAGGCTGGACATAGCGTGTCTCCAGGCCGGGCTCCATCCTGCTCTCCCCACCTCCAAATCGTCCCAAAGAGGTCTGCAGCCACGGGTCCACCCAGGCTCTCCCCACCCTGTGCAGGACCCAGGGACACCAGAATGAAGAGATGGCTTGAGGGACAGGAAGGTCCCGTGCGGGGAGACAGAAGTCCTGATCTCTTGTCTCAGTGTTCCCTCTACACACTGAGTAAACGGGGGCCAGTCACTTCGTCTCCCCAGACTCAGTTTGCACCTCTGCTAAGAGAAGTCCCTCTCCCTCCGTCCCCTTCCCTCAGCCCCGAAGACAGGAACAGATCTCAACAAACAAGCCATCTTCTGCTGTTCTGATAGAGACCAGGCAGGACACGTGTTACCAGTTCTGGAACCTTGCTTTCAGAAGCCAGAGCCCGGGGCGCCTGGGTGGCTCAGTGGTTAAAGCCTCTGCCTTTGGCTCAGGTCATGATCTCAGGGTCCTGGGATCGAGTCCCGCATCGGGCTCTCTGCTCGGCAGGGAGCCTGCCTCCTCCTCCTGTCTCTCTCTGCCTGCCTCTCTGCCTACTTGTGATCTGTCTGTCAAATAAATAAAAGAAAAATCTTAAAAAAAAAAAATTCTCAGAAGCCAGAGCCCTCAGGGTTTCGAGGGTTAGAGATAAAGGCATGTCCAAACAAAGTCACATGGGTGATCTTCCCTCTAGAGGCCACCAGTGTCACCAGAGCATGTCACATCCCGTGTCACAACCCAGCCCCAAACCGGTCCTTTGTACAAGGTTTCAAGGTAGAATAAAAGTCTCTGTGTGGAACAGCCCCCTTTCCTGGCCCCCCTCACCTCTCCATGACAAGCCAGGTCCCCAGACAAGCTGGAAGGGACAGCAGGAATGACCTTGCCTGTGTGACTTCCAGTCCCAATGTGAAAGTGCCTGTACCTGGAGACATCTTGGCCCCAGGCTCACTGGGGCCCCTAGCTCCTAGCTAGAGGCTTTAGGCAGTGGAGGCAGGCAGTCCCCATGACCACGAGCACAGGAGAGCATCCAGATGGCTCTGGGCTCTAAGGTGTCGTTCAAGGCCTTCCTTATGTTCAGCTCCAGCAGTTCTGATGAACAGAATTTTGTGCATCCTACATGCAATCAAGGAAAAGGTGCAGTAAATATTCTGAGACACAAGGGAGCAGGGGTTCTCACTGGGTGGCCCAGTTTACTGGATGAGAAAACACAGGCAAGCAGGGAGCAGAAGCAGAGCCTCCAAACCCTGCCCTAAGTTAGGAAGCTTCGGTTGTGTTCGGAGACCCTCTGGATGGTAGGGGCAGAACAGATTTTTAGATCAGTCAACTAGCAAACAGGTACTTCCTGGTTAAATCTCCACTCCTGCCCCCCAGGAACTCAGAGACTAGTGAGGAAGCTGGAACCACCCTTCATTAAACAAGGTAGGATCACGTGCTAAGGGGTCTGGCTCTAGAAGGTCAGGGATGGAAAAACCCAGCGCAGACAGATGTGGTCAGACAGAGCTTTCTAGAGGAGTGGGACTTGAGCCTTAAAGAAGAGGTGGCAGAAGGAAGAGCATGAGCAAAGGCACTGGGGTAGGAAGCCGTGTGGGAGGCCACAGGGAGAACCTCTAATGAGAGGGTGGCAGCCCAAGATTAGGGAGAGAGCTTGTGGAAAGAGTGGCAGGGAAGTCTGCACCGATACTAGGATCATGAGCAGGGAATGGAGGGAAAGGGGGAATCTGAGGGTCATTATGAAGGAACAAGCACCAGGCGTTGATGATGTGGCGAACATGGAGCCCGGAGAGCCAAGGCTTGAAGCTGAGTTGAGCGGCACCATGGGGTCACCAGCAGAAGTGCAGCCGGTGAGGATGGAGAAAGGGTGTGTTCACTTTGGCCAGGTCCAGGCAGGATGACAAGGTCCTCTGGGGCAGCTAGACACTGGCTGACACTCTGCCAGGATTTCTGCCTAGACCAGCGTGCTCACGCTGGCACAATCCCCACGCCCCATAGGTGACTCAGGAGTCATCGTGTTTAGCTGGCAGGTGTCCTGTCCTGGGCCAGAAAGAATGAGACCAATGGACAACCGGAGAATTCCCCCCCAAGCCCTGCCCCCACCCCATCCCTGCCCAGCCCTTGGGGCCTCCAGCCCGGGAGCACCAGGCTTCCATCTGGCCTCTCGGGTCTACGGACACTCGAGATATGGTGGGATTGAGATTCTAAAGATTCTCTCCTGCTCATGTTTGCTCGTGTTCTGGCCTGCCACTGTCCACTCGTCATTCAGTAGTCACAGAGCCCCCCCCGCCCGAGTGCCTATCTCTGGTGTCGGGGGTAGGGGTCGAGTACGTGGGGCCCCAGCACACTGGCGCACCTGCTTGCCCACAGCCAGCCTGGGCCTGGGGTGGGAGGAAACGGGGAGGGGCTCCCCATGGCACAGGCAGAGCAAAGCGCACACCGCCTCCCACCTCAGGAAACCCCCTCCAGCTCCATGCAGGGAAGCTGGGAGCGGTCCTCCCTGGCACTCGGCACGAAGACCTCTCTCACACCTTGGATCCCTGTATAACTTTCCGGGGACGTGGGTAACAAAGTCCCACAGACCAGATGGCTTTAAAACCCAGAAATGTGTTCTCCTGCCCTGCTGGGAGCCAGACACGCAAAAATGCAGAAGTCAGCAGGGCCGTGCTCTGCGTGCGGACCCCAGGGGCGCGAGCTTCCCTTCCCGCTCTGGTCTCTGCCTCACCTCACATGCTTCTCCCTGTGCGTCCTCACACCAGTTTTCCTCTGAATCCGCCCCTTCTGAGGGCACCAGTCCCATTGACTAGGGGCTCACCCTGCTCCAGTAAAATGTAACCAAGATATAAGCTAAGACGGCAACTACAAAGACCCAATTTCCAAATAAGGTCCCATTCACAGGTACCAGGGGTTAGGACTTGACTATGTCTTTGGGGAGACACAACCCAACCCATAACAATACCCATGCTGAAGTTATACGGTAACTTCACGCTTTCCAGAACTCTGACAGCTGAAATGTCATCCCCTCCAACATCCTACAACTGTCCTTGTTTAAACGCAACAGGCAGAAACTCCTGTGCACGGAACTCTACAGCCGGGGGTCAGCAAACCGGGCCTGAGGTCAAACGTGGCCAGCTGCCACTTTTGCCGGGAAGCAGCCTTGCCCATTCTTCCTGTCTTACTGCCCAGGGCTGCTTTCAGGCTACAGTGGCCGGGCTGAGTCATCTTAACAGAGACCTATGGCCTGCAACGTCTGAAATGTCTACTGTCTGGCCCTTTACAGAAAGACCCTGCTGACCCTTGCTCTAGGGGGTTCCCAGCGATGTCCCAGAAGGGCCTCTTCCCAGTAACTAGAGATGGCATTACCATCAGCATGCTGGTGTCCGGTAACTTCAGAGCATTCTCTCATCTCTAAAATGGGAATAAAAATACCACCCACCTTCTCGCGTGGTGGGGAAGAGGAGTGGGGAGAATTTAATGAAATAATTCATGTAAAGCATTAATCTAGGTGCATGGCAGATAGCAAGCATTCCATACATGGTGGCTATTTTTAAGAGTAGTATCATTTTCCCAACATTCTGGGGAGAGAAGAGGGCCAGAGGCAGGGGAGAAGCGGGTCCCCGCCCTGACTTGAGAATACCTGGAGTCTGGGCTTGGACTCCTTGGCAAGCAGCCAAGAACTGACTGACCCCATTTTAAAGCTGGAGAAAGCGAGGCCTGGTGAGTGGGAGGGTCTCAACAGGGACCACCCCAGAACAGAAAGCAGGTCTGTAGTCCGAGTCTCAAAGATCCCGCCCTTCGAGACCCTCACCCCAACCCCCTTCGCACACACATACCCACCCACACACACACACACACATGCAAACACACCCACACACTGTTCTCGCCAGGTGTGCCCCCCCAACACACACAGGCAGTGGACAGCAAGGTTCCCATGGGTCCCCGCCTCCCCAGGCATCTCCCCACCACCCTTCAGAGCGAAGCTGATTGCTTGCACGCAATTTGAATTCATCTCATGCTTCAGGTGGAGCTTGGCTAATCAGGGGAGACGTGAAGCCGAAGTGGGTCCAATCAAATTAACAACGCCACAGCCCTGGCTCTTTAAGAAGGGAGAAAACAAAGCAGAAACCAGAAGGCACCCCCGCCCCCTCCAACCAGCTCTTCCCTGGGGAAGCCGGGAGCTGCTGCCTGGCTGAGCTCAGAGGACTGCCACCCACCCCGCCCCAGGCCCAGCACCCCGTGTGCCAACAATGCCCCTTTGTGGAGGCTTATCTCACTCCGCCAAACAGGGCTGCCGTTCTCCTCACGATCTTGTTAACAAGGAGGAGACACAAGCCTTTGGGGGGAAGGAGGGGAGTCGGCTGCTCTGGGGGAAGGAGGGGCCCCCTCACCTCAAATGGGTACATGTAATCCTTTCCCAAACAAAGACTCTGAGCCAGGAGGCTCCCTGCTCCTCTGACAAGTGGGTTTGTAGAGCTTGCCAGAGCCTTCGGGGTCTCAGTTGTCCCCCTGGAAAATCCTCTCCCAAGGCGGCAAAGAGGGGGACATCCGGAAAACCATTTTAGCCTGCCCAGAGCATCCTAATTAGTGAAAAGCTCAGCACAGATCCTCGTGAGGTTTCAGTTAGACTCTCAGAAGGACTTCCCGAAAAAGGGAACTTCTGCCTTGGAGACATGAAGAACCACAGGACTTTGCTGCTCTTGTTCTGGTCCTGTTGGCTCTAAGACCTGTTGGCTCTAAGATGGTCCTCCCTGCGGCGGAGGCAGCACCCAAGGGCATGTGCTTAGAATGGGAGGTAGAACAGGGTGGGGGGGGGGTCCTCTGCCCTGTCTATGGTTCTTCCCCCAGACCACGTGTGAGAATCATCCAGGTCGGGGAGGCTCTTAAGGAAATCCGCCGCCAGCCCCACCCTGGACCAACTAAATCAGAGCCTCTGGGCATGGGGACCGTGCCCTAAGATTTCTTCTTTTTTAACTTTCCAGGTAATGTGTATGTGTAGCCAGGCCTGAGAACTTCCTCAACCCTCTCCCCCAGACCTCCCACCTAAGAGAGCAGAATAGCCTAACCCCTTGGTCTCCTGGTTTCCAGATCAATCTCCTCCCCGCTGTGTTCACTGCGTTTCTCTTCAGGGACGCTGGGCTCTTCGCGCTCCTCTTCCTGGCTACCTGCGCCCCCCCCGTCCATAGCGCTGTTCTGGCCGGTGTCCCATTGTAGGTAAAACCATAGGCACCTGGGCTAAGTCCTGCCTCTGCCACTGGCTAGCTGTGTGATCTCGGGCGTCTCTAAGCCTCAGTTTCCCCATCAGCAAAGTGGAAATCAAAACAAGGTTGTTGGGGGATTAAGCAAATTGATGCATGATTAAGAATGCAGGACAGAGCTGGCCCGCACGCAGGCAGCCCTCAGTCACAGAAAGCCCCATGAGGACCACAGACTCCTGCCTACAAAGGGGGTGGAGAGGCGCCCCGTGCTTCCTTTCGGAACGCAACCTTCCTTGCCTTTTCCACATTTGATCCGGCCTCTCCCAACCGCCAGCGGCGTCCCCGTCCTATTTCTTCCATGATCTCCTTCCTGCACTTACTGCTTCTCTCCTTTGGGCATTCATCACTGAATCTTCCCTCCCTGGT
Source organism: Lutra lutra (assembly GCF_902655055.1). Taxonomy (NCBI): domain Eukaryota; kingdom Metazoa; phylum Chordata; class Mammalia; order Carnivora; family Mustelidae; genus Lutra; species Lutra lutra. The sequence continues at coordinate 13,777,870 of NC_062287.1, read as the reverse complement.
GACTTGGGGACTTGTCAGAAACACCAGCTGAGCTCCAATCACCAGGCGGAAGAGAGGGAGGGAGACAGAGACAGAAGCAGCCTGACTCACTGCCAGCTAACTGCTGTCCCCAGCACCCTAGCTCCACATCGCCTGGCCTCCAGGCCCCACCACCCCAGCCCCACTCCAGTTTCCAGGCTCCTTCTGCACTCCCCCAGGATTCATCTGCACTATATCATCCCCACCCAGCTCCCGCTCCTGGGATAAAGCCCAGAGTGGGAGCAAAATCAACCAGGCAAAAGGAGGCGTCTGGACTGAAACCAGAGGGAAGGGAGCTCATGACTTGTCAGGGGACCTGGGGCTTGGTCTCTTTCCTGCCACTTACCAGCTGTGTGACCTTAGACAAACCACCTAGCCTCTCTGAGCCTCCACTTCTCACTGGTGATGTTGAGGCTAATAACCCCAGGCCACCTCCTTAACAAGAGTAAATCTCACGAAGGATGTTCCGGGGTTATGTGAACTGCACGGAACAGATCCCCTGCCCCCGCCCTGCCTGGGAAGTGGGACCCCGAGAAAAGCAACTGGGGGAGCAAGGCAGGGGCCGAATAGACCCAGTTGGCAATCCCCATGGCAGCATCTAGGAGCCCCAGAACCCCCTCTCCAAGCCTGGGGTCGGTCGGAAAGTCTGGGGATGCCAGGGGTGAGCAAGGAAGCAGAGCTGTCTCACGGTGTTTTAAAAATCTATCAGCCTCTCACATCAAATTAAAATGTAAATAGCAGCTGGTCTGGGCAGGACCTCGGGGGTGACAGGAGCCGGCCTGTGAGTAATTTCACAGACGGGAACCGGTTACATCAGATTCTGACAACTGTCTTGTTTCTGAAATTGATTTCCTCTCCCCTCGGCTTGCTGCCCCAGGAGGGTCCTGGAGTGAGGGGAGGGGTGATTCCGCTCAGCCTGGTGCCTTCCTCCTCTCCGTTGCACCTGCCAAGAAGGCCCCGACAGAACCAGGAGGAGAAAATCTGAAATTTCTGCGAGGCTGTAAGGCAGTGGCCTGGGTGCCCAAAGGCCCAGCAAGTGTCCTCCCTGCCCTGGAGTGAGCTAAGCATGGACCCAAGCAGGGGGACCCAGGGCATGGGTGGGGAATAGGAGAGGTTGGTGTCCTGCACTTGGGAGCTTTCCCACAAATATGCTGAGTCTTCCGTAGAGAGGCTTCTGTCCTGCGGAGTCTCCCAGCCGGGGACAAGGGTACAAGGACCCTGCAGTAGATGACATGCACCATGCCAGGGAGCCCGTTCAGTGCCCAGAGGAGGGACAACTGCAATGACATAGGGTATCAGGGAGTAATCTGCAGCCTCTATCAGGCTTGCCCCAATTTGGTCATGCATAGTGCCAGGCCCTATACCAGGTGCTGGGGCTGTAAGGCTTTGAACAAGACTGGTCCAGTCCACACAGGACTTCCTCCAGGACCCCAGGGAAATGGCCCACCCTCTCCACCTAAAGGGGCCATATTGGAAGGAGCTATGTATTAGAGGCGGCTGGCCTACATGGGTCTCCCTGATGCCTCTAGGCCCAGCCCCTCTCTGTTCCCAGGTCCCCAGAGACTCTCCCCTGCACCCGCACCCCTCTTTGTAAAAAGAAATTAGGTTTTCCTGGCTGTTAATTGAATTACACTGCAGGAAAGCAGAGAAATTGTATCTCATTAAAGCCTCCTGTGTCCTATTGGAGCACCATGTTGCCTATGTGGTTGCTATTAGCATTTGTCACAGAGGACTCAGCCCTGTGCCTACAATCCCTCCCCTCCTCCCCGCTGAGCCCCTAAAGCAGCCATCCCTGACGCCCGCCCTGGGAGTGCCCTGCTGGGGCTGCCCACCACGGAGAAGCCCCAGCTCTTTGGTGACAGCCAAATTCCATTTCCAAAGCCAGAGACTCTGTGCGTGCATAGCAGACAGACTCCAAGAGGTGTCCGTCCCCCATGACCACAGTAGCAGGGGCTTAGAGAGGGGAGAACTGCCTTCTGGAAGCCTCCGTCTCTTCATTTGAAAAATGGGGATAATAAGACTTCTCATGGTTGTTGCTGAGGGGGGGATCATTGAGCAATGAGCCAAGAAGCAAAGCATCCCACTTATTGCCAGCTCCATCATGGGCATCACAGGCCCAGGGAGGCCATGGAGCTTAGTCAGGACACAGGCTTTGGAGCCAGGAGCTACTTCACATGAATTAATTCAGTTAAAGTCCTAGAATATTGTCAGCACGTGGTACGTGGTAAGTTCGCAGTAAAAGGTAACCATTAAAGTGTGTGTGTGTGTGTAGAGGAACTTACTAATGCCTGGCTATGGGGAGATGTGCCTGAGCAACCGGGTGTAAGGATATTGACATGCAACTGACAGCTGCATCATGTTACGTGTATGTGACACCGTGTGTGAGTCCATGGTAGAGGTCAGAGTACAGGCAGTTACGGCAACCGTGTTTGTGACTTTAGGGTGTGTTTTTATCACTGCTTTGTGTGTGTGTGTGTGTGTGTCTTTGCTCCTGTAGGTAGGTGACCGAACATGAACATCTCTCTAGGGAATTCTTGGCGGGGGGGGGGGGGGGGGGGCTGTAACCCAGAAAGTCCTTTGATGCTATGAAGCCTTGGTGCTATGAAGGTTCAGGTTCAGTTGTGTTTATGACTGTGATTCAGTGGAGCACAGAGACCTTGTGAACCAGAGCAAGAAGCAAAGAGGAGGCAGAGGGAAGAGGAGAGCAGGTGGGGCGCAGGGGGGCAGTGGCCACCCTGGACCCCCATCTCTGAGAGGGCTGTCTTGTTAAGCCCATCTCCACAGTAGCCGAGAGGTCTGGGGCCCCCAGGTTGTGGGTGCAGGAGGGCACTGTGGCTCTTAGAGGCCAGGGACAGGGCAGGGGAAGGGGCACAGGGGTAGAGTTCTCTGTTCTGGTGTTGGCAGGGAGACCGGGTAGGGCAGAGAGAAAAGAGGAGGCAGGTTCTCTGCTTCTTGCCTAGGACAGGGTTCAAGATCCTATATGCGAAGAGAAGAGTATGCTGATTCACAGAATTGCCTCCCCAAATAGCCAGATTCCCAGACCATCTTTCCCATCTCTCCAGAAACCCAGACACCCCCAGGGCCAAAGTCCTTCAATCCTGTAGCGATCTCCTCTACAGCGCCTGAGACTGCCTACCTCTGGTGCAGGAGCTCACTGCCTCCCACCGCAGCCCTCTCCCTAAACAGCAAAAACTACCAGCAGATTCCTTCTCCACCAAAGAGAAGGTTGGTCCTTCCCCCTTTATCAAAGAACTCTGGTGTCTTGTCCCCCATCCCACTCCCTGCCTGGGTACCCACAGATGCCCGGTTTTCAGCCACGCTTCAAACGGCACAGTGTGAAATGTGCCCATCTTCCTGGTCACGCTTCAGCTCATTAATGTCCTCCGCCAAGTGGAGTGCCCAGATCCAGCCCTCACAAGTCCCCTGGGGCTTGTGCTTATGATGCTGAAGAACTGGGAACTGGTTCTCCCAGCCTTGCCTTACCTTCCTCCCCAACCCAGGTTACAGCTCTGTGTGGTAAGCACCGTCCTCTCCCATCAGACGGCCTCTCATATGCCCTGCTGCTTTCTAGCAGTGGGACCCCTGAGTGGATTGCTTCCCTGTGTGCCCTCAGTTTCTTCATTTGTAAAACAAAGGATAGATGCCCCATACCTATGCCATGCGACAGAAACAAAACATGAACCATGCAGGTAATCTAAACACTTCTCATTGTCGCATGTTTGAAAAGTAAAAAGAAACAGCTGAGATTCGTTGTAATAGCACACAATTGACCTTGAACAACACGGGGGAGGGGTGCCAACCCCCCAAAGCCGTAAAAAAATCCAAATATAACTTTTGGCTCCCCCAAAACCTAACAGCTAATAGCCTAGTGTGGACCAGAAGGCTTACGGAGAATATTAGCAGTCGATTAACAAGTATTTTGTATGTTGTGTATGTTCTCAACTGTATCCTTATAGTAAAGTCAGCTAGAGAAAAGAAAATGTTACTAGGAAAATCATAAGGAAGAGAAAATACATTTGCAGTGCTATATACTGTACCTAATTTTTAAAATCCGCATTAAGTGGACCCATGCAGTTCAAATCCATGGTATTGAAGGATCAACAGTATTTTATTTAACTCAATGTATCTAAAATATTAACATGTAGCCAACATAAAATTATCAGTGATACATTTTACATTATTTCCTTCCTGTGTGTTTAAGGCCTGTGTGTGGCTACAGCACTTCTCAGTTCTAGAGGCTATATTTCAAGTGCCTGGTAGCCTATGTGACTCGTAACTGCAACATTGAACATTTTCTGGGCTCCTCAATTCTAGGGCTCCATGAGTCTGTGGACTAGCCTGGCAAATTGCATCTGAAGGAAGGCATGGGTTTATTTGGTGCTTTTCTTGGACCAGGAGGTCAGGAGAGCCCTGGGGTTTCTCGAGCAGCTGCTGTACGGCAGCCACCCTACATATATGGACCCTATTTGTCCCCATAACAGCTCTACAGGGGAGGTGTCCTGTCTTCTTATCACAGGGGATGAACCTGAGGTTCACAGAACTTGATTGTACTCTGCTGAAGGCTGCACAGCTGGTGAAGACACAAGTAGAACCCATGCCTGCCTGGCCCCCAATCCCTTTAAGATGCTGGGGAGCCACAGAAGCAGTCTCCTCTTCTTAGATGGTCTCCCCTGAACATGCTCTGAGCTTTGAGGCTGTGAGGACAGCATTGGGTTGTGTTGCATGGTGCTTGCTGCAGTAACGGTGGGGAACGGAAACCCACCCCAGGCCCCAGGTGTGGTTGTTACTCAGAGCTGAAGGACCAAGTGGGATCTCTGGAGTCCCCCTTGTCTCTGGTCATGGTTCCCCATGTCTGTCTCTTTGAACAAACATGATTGGGAAGACTTCCTGAGGTGGGACTGACATGTACGGATACACAGGTTGTGCACTGCTCAAAGGTGCCTAGCCTAAGGGGCAAGTGGAGTCTGAAACCCAGTTCCTACTGCATTCGCCAAACTATGGCTCTTGACACCAGATTGCATCCAGCCAGAGGGTGTCTTTATCATTCACACATGTGCCCTGCACAGGCTAGCACAACCCTTCCTAGAGAGCAGAAGAGGAATGTGTCACAAGTTTCTTGTTCTGGTATGGAGACTTGAAGTCCTCCTTCCAGAGAAAGACTCTTCCTTTCTCTCTTCTTCCTCAGGCCTCTGACCTCTGCTGACACTTGACCCTGCTCCCACCCCACGCCCACACGTGCACACATAAACACACACACACACACACTCCTCTGCATGGACATCCCCCAACTCCTCCATGGTCTCAGCAACATCTCAGAAGCAGAATCCCTCTTCCCCAGGAAGGCCTCAGGGCTTGGCCTACCCGGGAGTCCCTGGCCTCCATCTCTTACATTCACAGCCCCCATGCCCCTGCCCCCACTCCCCTGCATTTCAGTCCTCCAGAACATAAATGGAGGCATCTGCAATGCAAGTCCTGATGTGTTGATGTAAAATCTTACTCTATATTCTACCCAGGTTTATACAAGTGAATTATGCAAATCTTTGATGGAAAATATTCCTCCACACATCCTTGAAAGTGTAAAACCTTAGTCAATAATTCATACTTGGATGTCTCTGACTGCAGGCTTTTTCTTCATTATAACTTGCACCTCGTTATTTGTCTTTCGCGTTTTATTGTATATCCTGGTGTAATGCTGTGCATTATAAAATTTATCTGCTTCATTATTTGATGAGCCGGGGCCAAGGATTGGCTAAGAGGCTGGTGCAGGGGCCGGAGGGCCAGGGCTGCCCTTGGCATCGAGTTCCGTATGACAGCAGGCCGACAAGATGGCTGGCTGCGCAGCGTGACTTCAGGCACACCAGACACCGCCCTGCATCCCCCACACCTGCTCCAGATGTGTCCTCGCCTGGCGTCGGGCATCTCAGGACACATTGTTATGGCTGCATGGCATCTTCGTCCTTGACCCAGGAGAGTTTGCCGGGAAGAACTTTGTCTGAGTAGGTCCTTAAAGCTGGAAGGGAGAGAAATCCTGAGAACACTGGGAGGGAAAGAAAGGGTTAGCCACTGAAGCAGAGCAGGGACATCGTGCCCCCGAGGGGAGCCAGGGGCTGGCTGCACAGAGGAGATGGGAAGCTTTCTTGCACAGTTGCCCAAGCAGGCCGATGGTGATGGGGTCTGGGAGCTGGGTCTCTGCTCTGCAGAATTCAGTGTGAGGAGGGGTCCTCTCCCCACCGTGGATGGGGGCAGGAAGGTGGGATGGTGTCTGATTCTTACAGTCCGACAGTCAAGCACGGCCCAGCCCAGTGTGTGGGCTCCAGGTTGGCTAACGCATTCCTGAGAGGTCAGAGCCACTGGATACTCTGAGAGGCAGGTTTTCCCAGGAAGGTAGTGAGGAAAAGGCAAGGGCAAGGACAGTCTTCCAGGTGCATCAGACCCCTCGCCTCTCTGAGGTCTGCCTCTGCTGGAGCAGGTCTCACTGGTTAGGGTATACCCTTCCTTCCCCACGGATGCCCCGCTGTGTCTGGCATGCATTTCCCCAGCCTCGTACTTACCCTTCTGTGCGGGAATTGCTAGACTTGTCTGTTCTCACCGCTACTGTGAAACTCCTTGAGATCTGATGTGTCGTATTCACTTAGAACCCAACACAAGGCCTGGCCCATGATAGGTCCCCCAAAAATGCTTGTAAAACAGCTGGATGGCGCCTTCCCAGATAGTCCTCAGTCACAGTCATCTCTCCTAATACCTCTATGCGGCACTCTTCAGATCTTCCTCCTTTTCATGTTGCTCACGCAAGTGTCTCGCTCCCCTTCCCTTCTCCCCCTCCTGCCTCTCCTCCCAAGCAGGGACCCTGTCTCACATCATGCGTGTCCCCCCTCAAGCCTGGCACAGTGCCATGGAATGGCTTAGGCGACCGATGCATATTTGTTGAACAGGATGGAGGAGAATGGGGACGGGGTTTCACAGGCAGCCAAGATCGTCATCTTTCCCTCTGCCCCTCTGTTCCTACTGCTGCTGGCCAAGGTGCTCAGGCCCCGAAGAGGGTCAAGATCTAGATGCTTCTTTTCAGGGCAGAAGGAGGGGGTCTCCTGATGGCCAGCTGGGGCCTTGGTTCCTTCATGATGATTTTCGCAGGTCAGCAGCAAGGGGTGGCGGTGGGGAGGGTCACAGAGTCACCACAGGGTCACTGGTTAGCACTGCTGGAGGGACCTTGATCGCAGAGATGCTCGCCAGGCTTTTCAGCTGCATTTTGTTTGGAAGAACAGGGGAGTTTCTCAGCAGTTCAAAAAGAGCCAACCAGCCAAGCCAGAGCCATGGAGAGAGCCTGAGCTGTGAACACAAAGCAGAGGCCACCACGCTGTAGAGCAGGGCTCCTAACCCGGGGCACAGGGACCGCCCCCAAAGAAAGTCCATGAACCTGATTCAAGAAGTCCATGATTTAGGGTCAGAAAAGAGAGCACACCTTTTCTTCCACCAACTTATAACTGAGATGTAGTATTTCCTTCCGTTTTGAATATAAACAACAAAGCCCAGCAGGAGCAGTACCCGGGGCAGTACCACAGACGTTTCCACACCGCAGTTCTAGCTTGTGGGTCTCCAGATACCCTCCCTGCTCATGGCTGTTCCAGCCTTGTGCTACTGTAACCCAGCACTAGATCACCTTGATAAAGAGTCATAAAATATATATATATTGATCACAGACCTATACCCCTGGGGCAAATTATACATTATATGTGAATTAAAAAATTAAAATATATATATATATGTTGATATGGGATATACTGTATAAAAAGTTTGCTTTTGAAGGTTTTTAATATTTGTATCACCATATTTCGATATATTTGGTTCCTTTGTGATTCTATAATGTTGTGCATTTTAAAGCATTCTGGAGAGGGGTCCACGGAATAGGAGAATCCCTGGTGAAGAGAGAGGCCACTCTAGTGATGGGTGGGAGGGGGAAAGGGAGACAGGGGAGTGGGGCTTCCTATAGCATGGCCCCACAATTTTGAGCTTGTTCCTGGGGCTGAGGCGCTCTGTGGGGAGGGGCCGCGGGGGCGGGGCCTCTGCACTGGGCACATGCCCCTCCCCCAGCCCGGCCTTCCCCTTACTGGGGCCTCCTGCACCTCCTCCCCTTCCCAGTCCCAGCCATGATCACCTCCCACCCCAACACCACCATCGCCATCAAGGGTCACCCGAAGGAGCTCAACTGCACTGCACGGGGTGAGCGGCCCATCATCATCCGCTGGGAGAAGGGGGACACAGTCATCGACCCTGACAGAGTCATGCGGTACGCCATCGCCACCAAGGACAATGGCGACGAGGTTGTCTCCACGCTGAAGGTGAGCGACCGTCCCCCGGTCTCAGGGGGACCCCAAATCTCAGAACGTGGGGTTCCCACAGTTTTACATCTGTATCTAATGGAAGTAAATGGGGATCTGGGACCCCCCTCCCAACCCCAAAAGGCACCTTCCCTTTCCTGTCTGTTCAGGAACCTCTGCCTTAGAACTTCCCTATGTCTCCTTCCTGACAACCCCACACCCATTAAATGTGTGGAGCCCTCAGCCCTTCTCCCTTTTCTGGAACCCCTGGTCTCCATCCTCCCTCCCATCCTCAGCTCCTCCCTCCCTCTGGGACTCCTCAGTGCCTCCCCTTGTCCTGGGACCCTCGGCCATTCCCTCCTTCTCGAGACCCCTCAGCCCCTTTCCCCTCCCTCCTGGGACCCCTTAGCTCTTTTCTTCCTTCCTCCTGGACCCCCTCAGCCCCCTCATGCCTGGACTCTTCCAGCCTCCATCCTTGGAACTTTCTGGGAAGAGGAGCCCTTGACAAAGCCCCTTATGGGTCCCCTCCCAGAAGAAGTGGCCTTGCTGATCCCCTTGAGAGTGGGCCCGCTTCAGCAGACAAATTCTAAAACACTCTCCGCATTTCCTCCCTCTCTCCCCATCCTCCTGCCCCTGCTGGCCACCTCCCAGCTCAAGCCAGCTGACCGTGGGGACTCTGTGTTCTTCAGCTGCCATGCCATCAACTCATATGGGGAGGACCGGGGCTTGATCCAACTCACTGTGCAAGGTACCCTCACCTGCCCTACCATTCCTAACCCCTTCCCCAGGGAGCCAGGCGTCCACCGCTAACTCCACCTCAAGATCAGGGGCATCACCCACGCCATGGTGGAGGATGACGGGAAATGGCCCCTGGGAAGGGCCTTCCTCCACTCTTCTTCTGGCCAGAGTTGGGGCAATACGGGCCCTTCCAGGCACACTTTAGACAGCAAGGTTTACTCTGGCACCCATCACTATAGAACACATTGCTGCTTCCAGAACTGGAGGCATCTGGGTTTGTGGGCTCAGACCCTGGAGAAAGTGAGAAAAGGGAAAGTCAAGCTGGGGAAAGTTGGGAACCCTTCATGGAGGACAAACAGGCCATCAGGTCAGAGGAAATCCCTACAAGAGGGCCTGTCCCCCCGCCCACCAGGCCAAGGAAGAGAGGGTAACAAAGAAGGAAACCAAACATGGCCCCTTCTCGGGCTCTGAACCCCGCTGCTGGACCTCCCAGTCCCCCCTTGTCCAGAGCCCAGGGTTCAGGACTCTTGGCTAGAGCACCGTTGTCACCAGTCCCCAGGGATACAGCTGAACCCTGGTCATCTCTGCAGATAGGCAGGGGCCAAGCTCTCTGCTGCCATCCTCACTTCTGCTCTTTTCATCTGCCACTCCCCAGAGCCCCCTGACCCCCCTGAGCTGGAGATCCGAGAGGTAAAGGCTCGGAGCATGAACCTGCGCTGGACCCAGCGGTTTGATGGGAACAGCATCATCACGGGCTTTGACATCGAATACAAGAACAAATCAGGTAGCGTGAAGCCTCCACCTTCCACGGCCCTTGTGCCCTGGCCCTGACTTTGCCCCTCTGGTGGGACAGTCCCTGAGCCTCTAAGCTGCCCAGCTAAGGCAAAAACACCAGCACCACCAGTGTATGGACTCCTGTGGCTTGTAAGAGAGGGGATCTGGTTGGGCTAAGAATTCTGTGAGAGGGGCAGATGGACCCACAATTGATGTGAAGAGAGGGTCAGCCCCTTCTTTCCAGGACTATCCCTGGAGCAAGATCCATAAGTGGTCTGACTTAAAGCATGGAAAGGCCCAGAGCTAAGGGGCTATGGGCTGTGTCTGTGGGGTCAGAGATTTCATGGATCTGGCCAGGTCATCTGAGACTCCTGGTTTGGGATGATGGGGACGTGTGGGGGTCAGAGAGCTGGTCCTTGCTGGTCTCTGGGGGATAGAAAAGCCTAAATCTAAGTTTTGCCATCTTGGTAGCCCTTCAGAGCCCTCCCCTGGGACCCTCACTAGCCCCCATGAGGCTGCCTGTCACTGTGAGCCCCTGTGGAGAAGGTCTCCAGGGAAATGGGGGCTCCATGGTTAGGTGGCAGGAATGGAAAGGAGGGAGCCTCAGAGGGGACAAGAGTGTCAGAGGGGACCAAGCCACAGAAGAGCTATAGAGGTTCATGTTTGTATCTGTGTGACTGTCTCTGGAAGCTCTGTGAGAATGGGTCACAGGGGTTCCCCCTGAGAGGACGTCTGGGGGACCCTGATGTGTGAGTGAGGGGAAAACCCACTCCGTTCTGGATGCTTTTGTACCTTTGAATTCACATAAGCCTATATAAGCTTTTCAAAACAACTTAGAAATCAAATTCCAAAAAGGACTCTGGAGAACTCAGCCCTCCCCAGGCCCCCTTCTGCCACCAACTCCAGCTCATTTTCCAGGTCTTAGGGTAGATCCAAGATTCTGTCTCTCCTGAGGCCTTCCAGACCCTTCCTCTGGTCCTTAGCACAGCACGTGGCCAGTGGCTGGCTGGGTGTCCTCTCCTCTAGAGGTACCAAGTCCCGGTCCCTGCTATCTTCCCAGCACCTGGTGCACGGCCCACCCCGTGATAGGCATTCAGGAGAGGGCAGCTGAGCGAGTCCAAGTGAGACACGGCCTAGCAGACCCCTTGAGAAGCAGCTCTATCCGGGTCCCTGGGTCAGTCGTCTCCGATACGTGGCTCTACAGGGTTCTACAAAGTTCTACATCTCTGATACAGGTTTCTACAGCTACCCTCAGAAGTGTATGGTCTGGCTGGGAGGAAAGTCAGGTGGCAGCCAGCCAGCCAGGAGTCCACCCTGAGTGCAGTGGAGTGGCGAGAGGAGGGGCTGCCACTCACAGGGACATCAGCGAAGCATCTCTTATCCCTGTAGATACCGCATTGAGAGCTAGGACTTGGGGACTGAGAGGTGATGGGCCTGGATTCAAGGAAAGGGGAAGGGCCAAGCCCGAGTGGGGCTCTGCAGAGGCTCCTGGATACAGTTCAGAGTTAATGTGTTCTAGGGCCAGGTTGGGAGGAGGCCTCCGGGCTGAGCTTTTACCTTGTTGGGGAAGGTCACTGAGAGTTCCCAGAGAGAGAACTGGGTACCGTGGTGCCCTGGAAAGATCCATCCGGCATCCGTGGAAGAATGGGTATTTGGGAAGTGAGACACGGGCAGAGACACAGGGCCCAGAAGGGAGAAGAGGCTGACCGTGTCCATCTCACAACCCACAGCTTCCTGAGGCTGGCCCGGGAGCTACACAGGAAGCGGTGGGTCTGCAGGCGCACGTCCCCATGTGGCGGTGGGTGCTCCATCTCCCTGCAGCTTGCCATGGCTGGCAGGGCTCTGCTCCGTTATTGTCGGAAGCGGGAGTGGATGCCTGGGTTGTCACTCGCACCTCTGCCCCCTGCTCCCTCTAAATGCCTCCCTGCCCTCCTCCCCCATGCTGCTCCAAGCCCACTCGCCGCCCCCCCTCCAAGGACCACGCTCTAATGTGTGCAGACCTTTCCTGGGGCACCATGGAGCCAGGCGAAGCTGAGAACCTCACACATCTAGAGAGCAGGGCTGGAGAGGCAGGCAGGACAGATGCTATTTTCACGGCCCATCCGTGTCTTCCCCAGCCTCCTCTGGCTCTCCTGCAATGAACAACTACCATAACTGCTCCCAGAGCTTGGGGGTACCAGGATGGGTGAGCAGAGTAGAGGGAGGGGTAACGAAGACTCTTCCTTCATTAAGGGCTTTGCATCTGTAAAAACAAATAATAAATCACAGGATCAAGAGCACAGAGCCACTGGCGGGTCCTTTCCCCTTTGGGTTGAAGTACTCTAGACCATTCCACCCCAGTGGGCATCTGTCCCCTATCCCGGTGGGCGCTGAGCAAATGGAGTTCCGTGGGAGCTGTAGGGAGCCATGCCTGGCGCCAGGCAGAAATCATGAGCACAACCCAGCTTCCTCGTCTGCAGGGCGGGAGTGGTGATGCCTATCCTGCAGGACTGTTTTGAGGATTAAAGAGAAAACATCCAGCCCAGGCCTATAGCAGACTTTTCATAAACGTGAGGTCCTCACTCCCGTCGAACTCCCACACCTCATGTGGCAATTTCTAGTCCTATGGGACTTGCAGGCTGAGATAGATGTCTGTCAGTCAGCAACATGGACTGAGCACCACTAGTTTTCTTGCAGAATCGTGCAGCCGCCATGTGGTAGGGGGAGAAAAAGAAGTAGGAGGCAGAGTGTTGCCTTTGGAGCTTCTAGAGCATTTGGAGTGAGAACATCCACTGTGTACACGCGTACTGGCACATGCATGTGCACACACACACACACGCCTTCAGAACCATTACAAAGCACTGTCTGGTCAATTGCAACCCACCACAGACTATATTACGTAATCAGTGAAAAAGACAACTCAGGGAACTATGGGTGAGTCAAAGGAAGGAGGGGGCTGGGCATGTGTGCACACACGTGTGCATGTCTGTGTATGTGTGTGTGTGTGTGTGTGTGTGTGTAAATAGATCTTCTTCCACACGTGGAGTAGTAGAACAATAACAATTCTCAAAGCAGAAGACTTGGGTTGACCCAGTGTCGGAGCTGTGTGATCGTCAGCAAGCCACTTTGGGCATCTCTTTATCTATCAAATGGGGCCAATAGCATGTCATTCTCAGGGTGGTTGTAAGGGTTAAGAGAGTGTGAGAACTTACTTGGAAGTGCTTAGCACAGAGCCTGGCACATTTCTAACTCTCCACAGGTGCCCGTCCCGTGCCTCTCTTCTCCCTCCCTCTCTCTTCCTCCTGCCCCGAACCACACCCATGCTGGGTCCAGACCAGCTGCTCCCGACCCCCTTCTTTGCCACAGTTTTGTCTTTGCCAGATTTTCTGCTGTGTTGCTCGTTGTGCTAATTTTCCAAGGGAAATTACCAAGTCTGCCCTTTCTAAACCATCCCGCTCACGCTGACTTCTCCTGGCCCCAGGCAGCAGAGTAATAATACATGAATGCTGAATGATAAATAGCACCATCCACACAAATCTATCAGATGGCGCGGTACAGTTTTAAAAATGCAGACACTACATTTCGCTTCTGTTCCCCAAGCAAGGAGCGGGGATGGGTTCATCGAGGATGGCCCTCCAAGCCCGGAAGGCAGCCTCATGGTGCGAGCTGCTGGCCACCGTGGGGTGAGCCTGCCTCGTGTGCTGTGTCGTTCCATGTGAGCCAGAGTGTGGCTGTTGGAAGGACTGGTATTGGGATGTTGTGAGCTGTCACTGTGACCCAGGGAACCTCCTCTTGGTCCTGCAGAGAGATTGCCATTGGGAGCAGAGGGGCACTTAGGGCCGTGATACAAGAAGGAAGTCAGAGATGCAAGATAGATTTGTTTCCCAAGCGCGGGCAGCTAAACCCTCCAGAGGTGGCTTTTGTCTGAGCTGTTCCCCCTCTACAGCAAGTGAGTCTCCTAAAAAAAACAGAGGCTCCAGGTCCCCTGCCGGCAAGCAGCCCACAGAATAGAAGGCACTGACATCTCCCCAACCACTTCCTTATTTTTTTAAGAAGAATATTTTGCATCAGAAACCCTTTGATGAAGAAAGGGAGAGAGAGCCCTTAATGAAATATGTTAATCTGGGTAAGCCAGGCTCATATGAAAGGGAATATTAAAAGAGACAATATTCGCCAAAGCTAGCTCAGTACTCTGAGAGAGCTGAAAAGGAAAGAGAAGAAAATAGGGCCCCTAATTTCAGCTATTTGGGGTCAGAGAGATGGCAGTGATCAAGTTTGGAAAATCAGCTAGAGGCCTTCAGATTTGACTCTGATGCATTAGCCTGCGAGGGCTGTGGGGAGAGAGTTTTTGTGCCAACATCAAAGATGATTTGGGAACACCAGGTCAAATCCACCTGCAAATGATGGGTTTTTATAAGAGAAAAGGGGGGCCCCCTCCTGTGATTGGCAGCTGAGTGAGGCAAGGAAGGGGAAGGCAAAGCAAGGGTATTTATTGTGACTACAAAATGCAGAGGAACTCCAAGTCCAAAGGAAAGGACAGAAAGGGGCTCTGATCCAACCAGCAGTGGGTTATAAGTGCCCAGGACATGCCAAGTGAGGGAGATGGGCAAAGATTTTGACATGGCTCCTGCCTTCAGGGAGCTTAGCATCTCCTTGGGCATTTGCTGCTGAAACCATGAGCCCCAGACAATAGAGAAGGCTGTAAATGCTGTAGGAGTTCAGAGGAAAAGAGTGGTGAAAGATAAAGCCAGAAAGGTTTGTGTAAGCCAGATGTTGCAGGGCCTGGGGTCATGTAAAGAAATTTTGTTGTTACCCCAAGAGCAAGGAAAAACTGTTGTAGAGTTTTATGCAAGGGGATGGCAGTACCAGATTTGTGTTAGAGGAGACCACTGTCAATGCCAAAATAGTGTTTGGCCTGTAAGAAGTGCTTGATCATATTTGTGGGGTGAATGACAGCTGCAGTGTGGAGAACAGATGGAAGGGGGCACAGAGTGGGTTCTGGGAGGCTAGCTAGTTAGGATGTTATTTTCCTGGTCCAAGTGAGAGATGACAGTGGCTTGGCCTGGGGCAAGGGTAGAGATGGAGAGAAATGAGGAGATTCAAAAGCTACATGGAACACGAAAGCTACATGGAACATGAAAGTTATAAGACTTTATAGAGAGAAGAGTCCAGAATAACACCTAGCATCCCATTTCCTGAGATAGGGACCCCAGGAAGGTGATGGGTTTATAGGATGTATGGCCAAGACTTCCATCTTGGACATGTTGACTATGGACGCCTTTGAAACATCCAAGAAGAGATGTCAAAGAAACAGTTGGCTACAAAAATCTTGAGTTCATAGGAGACATCCAGCTGGGCACAAACCTTTGAGTTACCTGTGTATAGATGGAAAGAGAAGCCAAGTGTGGGGAAAGTCTACGAAGTGAGAGAAAAAGAACCTAAGATGGAGCCTGGAAGAACTCCATCTAACCATTAATGGAAGGGTAAGGGAGATGCATCTGGAAAGAAGAGAGAAAAAATAGTCCAAAACATTAGAGAAAAGCCAGAGAGTCTTTTATCAGGGAAGCCAAGGAAAGAGTGTTTGAAGAGGAAGGGAGAGGTTCAAGTATTGAACACTTGAGAGGCCAAGTGAGAAATCAGTCTTGGTGACATGGGGTCACCTATACCATGGAGACATAATGTTGATATCATGAGGGGGTGTGAGGAGTGAATGGCAAGTGTTTACATTGTCCAGACCACACCTGGTGCATCACAGATGTTTGGTAAATATTAGCACTTCTCCACTAAAGTCAGCTGGTGTGCCCCACCCCCACAGTCCCCCGTGGCCCTGCTGAAGCCAGCAGGTGCATGTAGTCCTCACTGGGGACAGCCCTAGAGCACCTAGGTCTAGTACCTAGGCGGGCTTGTGTTTCTGGGCCCCATGGATCTGAAACAGAAAATTGTTGGCAGGCTGTCACCCCCAGGATACTGCACAGACAGCAGACGGAAACACAACCCAGTCTTCCTGTGCAAAACACCTATCTTCTTCTCCTGGAACTTCAGCCTGAGAGGGACAGGCTTCAGGTCACATCCAGAGATTACCAAAATGTTCTAAAGGAATGTGGGCTGGGAGAAGGCCACCTTTGTGCTTTCCCTTGGCCTCACTATAGCTCACCAGTACATCCCAGAAAGGAGTTCAGACATTTGTCTGGAGCCTTGATTTTTTGCAGCTGTTGCCAAGAGGACACCTCCAGATGGGCTGCTCTAGAGGTCAGGAGGGTTTGTGATTATGGTCCCATAAGACAGTATGTATCTGTATACTTTAAAAGCTGCTGTCTGAGAGTCTGGCTTGCAATCGGCTTCAAAGTCAGCAGGTGCTACGATCCCTCCCTCTGAAACACTGATGGGTCTTGGCACACCATCAACAACTGGGACCTATCAAGAATAAACTTTGCTTAGACAATCACAAAGGTTCAAGAGACAACAACCAAGGGCTAGGGCAAGGAGAGACAATCTGGTTCATCTCCAACACAAGACCCCTTCAAGACAGGAAGAGGTAGCCATTTTACCTAATACATACAAACAAACAAACATGAGTTAAGCAAGATGAAAAAACAGAGATATATATTCCAAATGAAAGAACAAGATAAAACCCCAGAAAAAAAAAAAAGAAACTTATTGGAGGTAAATAACTTACCTGATAAAGAGTTCAGAATAATGGTCATCAAGATGCTCATAGAACTTAGGAGAAGAATGGATGAGCACAGTGAAGACTTCAACAGAGACACAGAAAATATTTTTAAAGTACCAAACAGAAGCCACAGAGCTGAAGAACACACTAGAGGTGTTCAACAGAAGACTAGACAAAGCAGAAGAAAAGATCAGTGACCTGGAAGACAGGGCAGTGTAACTCTCCCAAACAGAGCAGCAAAAAGATAAAAGAGTTTATAAAAGTGAAGACAGCTTAAGGGACCTGTGGAACAGTAGAAAGCAAAGTAACATTCACATTATAGGGCTCCTCAAGAGGAAATAAATGGGGGTGCCTGGGTGGCTCAGTGGGTTAATCCTCTGTCTTTGGCTCAGGTCATGATCTCAGAGTCCTGGGATCGAGTCCTGCATTGGGCTCTCTGCTCAACAGGAAGCCTGCTTCCTCCAATCTCTCTCTCTCTGCCTGTCTCTCTGCCTACTTGTGATCTCTCTGTCAAATAAATAATCTTTAAAAAAAAAAGGAAAAAATGGGCAGAAGACTTAATTGAAGTGATAATGGCTGAAAACTTCCCTAACCTGGGTAGGGAAACAGACATCCAGATCTGGACAGCTGAGAGAGGTCTAGAGAAGATAAACCCAAAGAGACCCACACCAAGACGCATTATAATTAAAATGTCAAAAATTAAAGATAAAGGGAAAATCTTTAAGACAGCAAGAGAAAAACAACTTGTTATGTACAAGGGAAACCCCATAAGACTATCAGCAGATTTCTCAGAAACTTTTTGGATCTAAAGCAGCAGAATGACCAAGTCAAAATGTCAAAAAAAAATCCAACCAAGAATACTCTGCCAGGCAAGGTCATCATTCAGAATTGAAGGAGAGACAAAGAGTTACCCAGACAAGCAAAAGCTAAATGAGTTGCTCACCACTAAACTGGTCTTACAACAAATGTTAAAGGACTTCTTCAAGCTAAAGAGTAGGGGCACTAATTAGTAGCAAGAAAACATATGAAAGTAAAAAATCTCACAGGTAAAGGTAAATATACATCAAATGTCGTGGTTAATCACTTATAAAGCTAGTATGAAGTCTAAAAGACAAAAGTAGTAAAAATATCTCTAACTACAATAATGAGTTAAGGGATACCCAGACACACAATGCAAGAGATCATGAGAAAAGAATTTAAGCACACCACTGAAGACAGTCATTGAATGACAAGTGAAGAGCAAAAGAAGGAATGGAGAGAAAGTACAGAACAGGTGGAAAACAATTACTAAGTGGCAATAAGATCATATTTATCAATAATTATGGGCATACCTGGGAGGTGTTGGTGGTTCAGATAACTAAGGTAAAGCAGGGCATACAAAAGTTATGCATATAGAATGCTGTAGTCTTTTGAGTGTGCAAGAACATTATGTTTTTTAAAAAACAATGTATTGTAGGGGCACGTGGGTGGCTCAGTGGTTTAAAGCCTCTGTCTTCAGCTCAGGTCATGATCCCAGGGTCTTGGGATCGAGCCCCGCATCAGGCTCTCTGCTCAATGGGGAGCCTGCTTCCTCCTCCCTCCCTTCCTGCCTTTCTGCCTACTTGTGATCTCTGTCAAATAAATGAATAAAATCTTAAAAAAACAAAACAATGTATTATAAAAAAAAAAAAAGTGCTAACCATCATCTGAGCTTTCAGCAAGTCATAATCTTTTTGCTGGTGGAGGGTTCTGCCTTGGTGTCGATGGCTGCTGACTCAGCAGGGTGCAGGTTGCTGAAGGCTGGGGGGCTGTGGCAGGCTCTTAAAATAAGACAACAGGGGCACCTGGGTGGCTCAGAGGGTTGAGCCTCTGCCTTCGGCTCAGGTCATGGTCCCAGGGTCCTGGGATGGAGTCCCGCATCGGGCTCTCTGCTCCATGGGAGCCTGCTTCCTCCTCTCTCTCTGCCTGTCATTTCCTCTGTTTGTGCTCTCTCTCTCTCTCTCTCTCTCTGGCAAATAAATAAATAAAATCTTAAAAAAAAATAAGACAACAATGAGGTTTTCCACATCAATCAACTCTTCCCTCCACAGTTTCTCTGTAGTATGCGATGGTATTTGATAGCATTTTACCCGTAGTAGAACTTCTTTTAGAATTGGAGTCAGTCCTCTCAAACCTGCCACTGCTTTATCAGCTAAGTTAGTGTAATATTCTAAATCCTTTGTTGTTACTGCAACAATCTTCCCGGGATCTCCCCCCAGGAGTAGAGAGTAGACACGACTTTCTGTGCTGGTCCGTGAGAAGCAACCCCTCACCCGTTCAGGTTTATCACGAGACTGTAGCAACTCGTCTCATCTTCAGGCTCCGCTTCTGACTCTAGTTCTCTTGCTGTTTCCACCACATCTGCAGCTACTTCCTCCACTGAAGTCTTGGGCCCCTCAAAGTCTACATGAGGGTTTCAATCAAATTCTTCCCAACTCCTCTTAATGTTGGTATTTTCACCTCTTTCCATGAATCATGAATGCTCTTAATGGCTTCTAGAATGGTAAACCCTTTCTGGAAGATTTTCTATTTACTGTGCTCGGATCCATCAAAGGAATCACTATCTATGGCATCTATAGCCTTATGAGATGTATTTCTTAAAATAACAAGACTCGAAAGTCGAAATGATTCCTCGATCCACGGGCTGCAGAATGGATGTTGTATTCGCAGGCATGAAAATGACATTCATTGTCCATCTCCATCAGACCTCTTGTCAGGTGCATTGTCAATGAACAGTAATATTTTGAAATAAATCTTTTTTCTGAGCAGTATGTCTCAACAGTGGGCTTAAAATATTCAGCAAACCCTGTTATAAACAGATGTCCCAGCATCCACGCTTTGTTGTTCCATTTCTAGAGCTCAGGCAGAGTCAATTTAGCATAATTCTTAATTTTTTTTATAAAAAAAATTAGGCTGCACACCCAATGTGGAGTCCAACAAGGGGCTTAAACTCACAACTCTGAAATCAAGACTTGAGCTGAGATCAAGAGCTGGACACTTAACCAACTCAGCCACCTGGGCATCCCTAGCATAATTCTTAGGGGCCCCAGGATTGGGGAGTGTTAAATGAGCAATGGCTTCAACTTAAAGTCACCAGCTACATTAGCCGCTAACCAGAGAGTCCGCCTGTCCTTTGAAGCTTTGAAGCAGGGCACTGACTTCCCCTCTCTAGCTATGAAAGTCCTAGATGGCATCTTCCAGTAGGTCGACTATCTGAGCTAGGTCTTCTGGAAAACTCACTGCAGCTTCCACATCAGCCCTTCCTGCTTCACCTTGCACATCTAGGTTAGAGAGATGGCTTCTTTCCTTAAACCTCATGAACCAAACTCTACGCTTGAGATTTTTCATCTGCAGCTTCCCCACCTCCCTCAGCCTTCAAAGAATTGAATAAACAAGAAATAACAAGTGTTGGCAAGGATGTGAAAGGGAAAAAAGGGAACTTTCTTATACTGTTCATGAGACTGTAAATTGCGGCAGCCACTGTGGAAAACAGTACAGAGGTTTCTCAAAAAATTGAAAGTGACATTATTATATGATTCAGCAATTCCACTTCTTAGGTATTTATCCAAAGAAAACAAAAATGTTCATTTGAAAATACACAGGCACCCCATGTTTATTGCTGCGTTATTTACGATAGCCGAGATGGAAGTCCATCAGTAAATGAGTGAATGAAGAAATTGTGGGGGGACACACACACATACATCACACACACGATGGAACAAAACTCAGCCATAAAAGATAGTGAGATCTTGCCGTCTGCACCACCATGGATGGACCTGGAAGGTATTATGCTAAGTGGAATAGGTCAGACAGAAAAAGACAAAAAAAACATGATTTCATTTATGTGCAGAATTTGAAAAGAAAACACATAATAAACCTCATGAATGCAGGGAACTGACTGGTGGTTATTGGGTTCTGAGGGCGGATGAAACGGGTGAAGGACATCAGGGGGCACACATTTCCAGTCATAAAGTAAATAAGTCAGGGGATGTAATGTACAGTACCGTGACTGTAGACCACAATATCGTATCGCGTGTTTGAAAGTTGCTAAGAGACTGAGTGTTGAGGGTTCTCATCATAAGAAGAAAAGTTTGGGGGTGCCAGGGTGGCTCAGTCAGTTGAGCATCTGACTCTTGATCTCCGCTCAGGTCTTGATCTCGCAGCTTGTGAGTTCAAGTCCCATGTTGGGCTCCATGCTGAGTGTGGAGCCTACATTTTAAAAAAAAAAGAAAGAATAGAAAAGAAAAGAAAAAGAAAGAAAGAAAAGGAAGAAAAAGATTTTGTAACTCTGTATAGTGGCAGATAGTAGCTAGACTTAAAGCAGTGATCACTGCACAACATATGTAAATATCAAATCATTATGCCATATACCTGAGACTAATATAATGTTATATGTCAATTATACCTCAAGAAAAGAAAATTCTATGAGGTAAATAGATATATGAATCTCTTTTACTGTTGAGGAACTGGGGCCTATAGACTTGAAACTTCTTTTTTTTAAAGATTAAGTTATTTGAGAGAGAGAGAGAGAGAGCATGAGTGGGGGGTAGGGGCAGAGGCAGAGAGAGAGAGGGAGAAGCAGACTCCCCACAGAGCATGGAGCCCAACACAGGGCTCGATCCTAGGACCCTGAGACTTGAAATTTCCAACTTAATTCCTACAAAGAAAAAGGAAATTTCAAAGAGGAACAGAAGATTTGATTTTCTCATTTTAAGGCGGTGTATTGTGTCACAATGAAATCTCTGAGTCTGAACTTTGGAGGGTCCTGTCTGAAGCCTCCATAGGATTGGAAGTGACTCAGGAGAACATGCATGGTATCTGTCTCCAGTGTTCCTGGGATTTCTCAACCAAATCCCACTATCTCAACTGCATACCTCTCCAATTCTTACACGAGGCAACACAGAACTCTAAAACTGACTTAGCGTAGAATTCCTTGGAAGCATGCACAGATTTTCCCAGACCCCCATGAGCGATGGATTGGCAGCCGGATCGGGCTGGCCCGCACAGTCCAAGGGGTTTGGGGGCCTGAGTGTGAATGTGATGGGAGACCACTGACTGAGCAGAAGGAGATGCCCAAAGGGTTTAAGAGACAGTAAAAGTTGGGCAGATGTCCTTCTTTGGAAGCAACAGAAAACTTAGGTGTCTCAAAAATCATTTCCATTAAACAGACCTTCCCAGGGCGCCTGGGTGGCTCAGTGGGTTAAGCCGCTGCCTTCGGCTCAGGTCATGATCTCAGGGTCCTGGGATCGAGTCCCGCATCGGGCTCTCTGCTCAGCAGGGAGCCTGCTTCCCTCTCTCTCTCTCTGCCTGCCTCTCTGTCTACTTGTGATCTCTCTCTGTCAAATAAATAAATAAAATCTTTAAAAAAAAAAAAAAAACAGACCTTCCCAAACCGTATTTTAAGGTCTGGCTTCCTCTGTGACCCTTGGCCCACTCCCACCCACCTGGGTGTTTGGTTCCTGTTTCCTTTCTCCTCACACTCCTGGGCTCCTTCTTTTGCTCCAAAAAGGTGATCAGGTTTGGCTTAGAGACAAAAAGTCCTATTTATTAGAGGAAATAGAGTTTGGCTGGGGATTCTCCAATCTCCAGTGGAGTGTTGTGCACTGTAAGAAGGTGAGAAGAGAGGACATGGTGGGATATTAGAATATTCTAGGATGTGATTTCCCGAAACACTGTTCCCTGACGGCACCTTGACGGTTGCTAGGACAGTGAACATTTCAGATCCTGAGTTCCACCCTAAGTATGACTGGGTCAGAAATAAGGTGTGGAAACTGGATGTTAGGACAGAAGCAACACTATGTGATACCACTGAATTTCTAGAATTACCACTAATCTTGAGTAAGGGATGTAGGTTACCTCAGGAAAGACGAAGCTTAAAGTTACGATGAAACATCACAAAGTCTTCCTTTTCTATGCCAACAAACTCCCAGTATGTCCTTGAAAGCAGGGATCTGAAACTCTGTAGTAGGAAGCTGAAGCTCCCAGGAGACCTTTCACAAATAATGGAGCCAAAACCCAGACAGTGGACTTAGCCATGGAGGCCAGGTTCCTGTAAGCTCTCCAGTATGACATCCCTGTCATCCCACTCCTCATAGGACACCTCTATGACCACATCCCTGAATGGCAGCAATCCCTGGGGTTCAAAACAGGTTACCAGGTGGCCATGGACAGAGACCATCCTTTGACCCAAGATGAGACAAGAGACTTACAAGAACTTGTTGGGACTTCAGAAAGTGTCCTGAATTATCCAATAAGATCATTTTTTACACAGTAATATCCTCTCACCCTGAGGAAAGAAGATGACACACAGTCCAAAAAAATCACTGTGGGGACTCCACTGTTCTGGAAGATAAATTATAAAATTAAGTCCTCAACACAGGCATACATGTTTCTGAGCGTTATATTTATATCCTATAGGATCAATGGTGTGTATTTCTGAGATGGGAAAGTTATGGTGAGTTAGAAGTGTACTCAAATTTTAATGCATAGGGAACACACTAGAGACCTTGAAAACATCCAGATTCTTATCTTTTTTTAAGATCCTATTTATTTATTTGGCAGAGAGAGTGACAGCGAGAGAGGGAACACAAGCAGGAGGAGTGGGAGAGGGAGAAGCAGGCTTCCCGCCAAGCAGGGAGCCCGATGCGGGGCTCGATCCCAGGACCCTGGGATCATGACTCAAGCCGAAGGCAGATGCTTAACGACTGAGCCACCCATGCACCTCAAAAACATCCAGATTCTATCTAGCTCAGGAGTTCTGGGGTGGTATCTGAGTTTTCCTCATTTTTAACCAGTGAGGCCAATGTCTCTGGTCCAGTGAAAGTTATATGGAATTCACAGGCCTAATAGATTGTGAACATAGCAACAATAAACCTTTTTGAAAATCTACTATATGCCACATATCTCTCTACCAGTTTTTTATATATTAATGCATGGACCACATAAATAATCTGAGAATAATATTATCCTTCCTGTTTTATGATACTATTTTGTCAAATATCCAGTAAATGGTAAAGCCTGGGTTTTACTCCAATGTGTCCTAAGTAGAATTTATCAGAGCAGAACATACAGACCAATGCACAGAGACAGCCTTAATGAATGTCTATAGCAGTTTCCATTAACTGAGAAGAATAATAGAAACACGTTAGGATGGTAGCAAGAGAGAATGAATCAAATAATGTTAACATTTTATGTACATAGACATATATAAAAATAGGAACAAGGTACACACTAAAAGTGATAGAGAAGAAAATTTTCCTGTCCGTGAGATCAAGATTATTTTCAATTGTGTAAATCTTATAAATCTATTTTTAGATGATGTTCTCTGCGTTTTGCAAACACACTGGGGAGATGAACACCTTGAGATAAAATATGTTAGAGCAGTTTTCCTGAGTCTCCCTTTTCTTTGAAAATGTGTATCATGTGTGCTGAGTGGTCGTTTAGAAGCTTAACACCCTTGACATACATTAATAATACAATTCTTGTAGGCTTTTCTTGAAAATACAAAGAAGCAATAAAGAAGGGTATGTCTGTGATACAAGGCCTGATGGATTAAAACCCCAGCTTGTAAAAGCTAACGTTTCCACGTAAACAGAAGTGACAGACTTCATTTTGCAAAACAAACCACAAGCAAAGAAAACTAAGAAGAAAATGTGATGGTTTATTCACATATCTCAGTGAAGCCCTCCCAGGCCCTCTTAATGACAGAGGGGGAAATAGTAACTTTGTAGTGAATGGGGGAAGCAGACAAGAACACCTGGGTTAAGTGATCAAGGTCAACATCACCTGTAATAGGACATATTGGTACCCAGAGACTTGAGTACATGAAGGGACACGTTATCGCTGCTGTAATACTGGTAAAAAGAATTGAGGAAAAAATAATCTGAACCTATCGTGAAGAAAATGTCCTTTTTATGTCAATTTCAATCCATAACACCTCCCATGGTCCATAACTCACAAGTCTTTCTTACCAATACAGAGAACAAGTCTCTTTCAATCAAGTGTGTATACACTGGCGCCCCTTTTCCTTAGCCCCTCAGTGTTCTGATACATGGGGTGGACCTCCTGCCTCTGCCTGCCCTCCTCAAAAATGAACTCACTGACTTGTGATTACTGCCCGTCTCCTACAAACATGGGCAAATCAAGTATGATGAGTGTGTGAGCTGGCATGGGCTCCCGGGATGCCACGGAGAGAAGTGGACACTTGCCACCACATTGCTCATCCATTCTCTCCCAAACCAAAGAGGTACCCATAGCAGGTGGATGCCCACATATTTGCGGCTCTGGCTTAATCTGCCAGCCACAGAGCGACTCTCCGGGTGGTTGGGGTGTTTTAAAAGACAAGGAGAAAATAGTGTGTTTCCGAGCCTCCGCAGCCTGCCATTTGTGACTTTGGCTCCTAAAACCAAAGAATTAAATGCAAAACTGCAGATGGGGAGCTGGGACAGTGCCCTTCACAGATGCCGAGATTATGCAGCTAAAAGTGGTGTTTTGAAAACCATCAAGACCTCAATTAACCAGAATCTGAAGGCAGGGTATCGTCTCTTCTGGTGAACTAATTTATCAGGTTTAAGCCTTTAAAAAAAAAAAAAGGGAAAAGAAGTCTTCTTAACAATTTTTCTAGAATATGCTTGTCTCCTCTCCTGTTCTAGGAACGAAACAGCAGTGAATGCAGGTTAATCTTTTCTACTGAGAATTTTCAGGATCCTCTACTGTGGATTTAAAAGGCTGGAAAATTAGGCTGAATAGTGACATCAGGACATGCCCCCAAGAAAATTTTTAAGCCCTACTATCGGCTTGTTTCCTTGTGCTCTGCCTTTTTTTTTTCTTCTTTTCAACGTGAAGTGCCAATAAAGTAATCTAGTTATGAATTCTGGGTTTGGAAGATCCTAGCCGAGGCATTGCTATAACTGCAAGCCCTTCCCATTTTCCATGGGAATCCCCCAGTAGTTCCACAGCAAAAAATAGAATGAATGAATGACTGGATTCCTCTGGAGATGAAGAATGTTTCCTACCACAGTATTCCTAAGTGGCATTTATCTGTTTTTTCCCCCTTTCCACAATGTTGTTAAACAGCCCTGGAATGGGCTGCCAGTCCCCTTGGATAAATCAGGAGCACGGTCACCTCTCTGTTGGCTCCTGACCCTGAATACTCATCATTCTCCTGCCAGTGAGAGAAAGAGGGTAGGGATTGGGCTGGGGACTCTGGCCCTCGGTCTGTCCCCTCAAAGACCAAGTAACACTCAGGACCACCACCCCACAAGTGCACAAGGAAAGAAGATATGGAGGCATATACAGAAGGAGAAGGGGGGCAAAGCCTTGGCTTCACTCTTGGCTCTGGGGGGGATAGGGATCTCATGGTTACAGCAGGTCACTGAGGTGGTATGGGAGGCCAGGAGGAAGGGCACTGGCTAATCACACCCTTAGGGGGAGTAAGCAAATGGGGATCTTGGAAGGGGTCTTGAGAAACATCTTGTCTGACCCCCATCTGAGGCTTGAACTCACAAGCTGGCCCAGGGCAGAGGAGAGCCAGTGCATTTGCTGCTCACATTCTCAGGCCTCCCTTGGTCTCTTTGATCTTCATGGAACAAAATCCTTATACTCTCTGTGAAGTTGTTAAGGCCTGTGCCTTCTTGCTGCTATCGATGTAGAACTGGACCTCTTCTGTGTCCCACAGTGGAAGTTGAGACTTGAGGCTGGGAAGGGGTTGTGGGGTTTTCCTGGCTATGGTTTGAAATGGGTGCTCTCTCTCCAGATTCCTGGGACTTCAAGCAATCCACACGCAACATCTCCCCCACCATCAACCAGGCCAACATTGTGGACTTGCACCCAGCATCTGTGTACAGCATCCGCATGTACTCCTTCAACAAGATTGGCCGTAGTGAGCCAAGCAAAGAGCTCACCATCAGCACCGAGGAGGCTGGTGAGTACCTGGCCTTGTGGCTCTTTCCCATGGCCCTGGGGATCCGGGGCATTGGAGGCCTGCACCCACCCTGTCCACTGATGGTGGGCTTGCAACACAATGGGGAAGGAGAGGTCCCAAGGTATTTATCTGTGTTTGCCTCTGGCTCATTGGAGGCTCTTCTGTTTGACCTTTTCCAGGTGGAGCTGTAGATGCTGGGCTTTGGGGAGCTGTCCATGGTTCTTTCTCACTCCCTTGGCCCCAGCCTTTCTAGAAAGGACAAATAAGCTAGATCTGTGAAGGGCAGAGTACTAGTGCCCTGTATTAATTTCCATGACCTTTGTCTTGGATTTTGCCTGAAAGTTTAAACAAGCTTTCTCTCCCTATAGTTTCTCCTGCTATTGCAAAATATAAAATAATACCAAAAGTACATATACTATGTGCAGCTTTACAAATAATAATAAAGTAAAAACTAGTATAACCCCCACTCACTATCAATCACCAGCATGCCAGGGGTCCTCCCTACGCCCCTTCCCAACCAGAGCCGCCTGTTCCTCCCCACGAAGGAACCAGTAACCCTTCTTGCTTTTCCTTTTTATAGTGCCACTACAGTGTCTATACACATAAAGCATAGAGTTTAGTTTTGCCTATTTTCCAGTGGCATATCTCCATGAAGTTATTCTCAACATATTCTTCTGTGCCTGCCTTGTTTTGATCAATAGTATTTTTGTGAGTTTCACCATTTGTGCATTTTCAGTGGTGCGTAGTATTCCTTGCTGTGGTTATACCATTGCCTCTTGGTCCATTTTAATGGAGATGGACATTTGGGTGGTTGACAGTTTTGGAGCTGTGAACATTTTTGTGCTGCTACACCTACAGAGGTTTGCAAGTTCTCTACGGAAACTAAGTAGTTGCAGAATTACAGTCATCAGATGAGCACGCTTCTAACTTTAACCAAGAATGCCAAAATAGCTTCATGAAGTATTGAGCCAGTTTGCTTGCTCGTGGCCGGTAAATGTAAGAGTTCCTGCCGTGACACACCCTTGCCTACACTTGAGACTATCAGACTTTTTAAAATTTGTTGCCAATCTGCTGGATATATAGTAATATCTCATTGTCATTGTTTGCTGTTTTCAGCTAATCGTGGAGAAAGGAGAGGCGCTGTAAGCCCTGTGGTTGTTTCAGGGGGCTCAACCAAAGATTCTCTGCTTTTGTGTATGAGCTTTTCCTCTGTTCCTCTGATGCAAGACAGATCCAGCTCAGGAGGATGAGAGTAAGGACCTAGGATTCTTTTCTTCCAAGATTTGACTTGTAATGTTGTTTCTCTATCCACCAGCTCCCGATGGGCCCCCCATGGATGTCACCTTGCAGCCAGTAACCTCACAGAGCATCCAAGTGACCTGGAAGGTAAGCGAGATGAAAAGCATTTCCCTGCTAACTGCCTCCATGACTGCTCTCTCCTCAACCCAGGAATGAAGCCCCAGCAAGCTTGCTGGTCTCTAGTCTCTTAGAATTCTCATGCCTGTTTTTTGCTAAACAGGTGAAATCAGAGGGAAGGAAAGACAGGAGGATAAAGGGTTGGGTCCCCCCACCAATCCCTATTCCCTCTGTACATGGGCAGGCCAGTAGCTGGGATGAGATGAAGAACTTGGCATTGCCAAGGAGAGGGAAATGATTTTTCCACCACACTGGCCTCTCTTCCCAACTCCGCGTGTTGTAATAGGTCAGGAGTTGGATTTGATTTTGTCCAAAGCTCAAGGAGCCCTTGTGAATAATGGGAGAAGACAGGGCAGGGTCTTCCCCTTGTCTTGGCCCTGTGACTGGAGCTGGGAGGTATGGTGATATGACCCCCCCACCTTCTCCCAGTGAGACCACACACAGGAGTCTTGGTGTTTTCAGGCCTCGGTTTCCTCTTCGATAAAACCAGAGTGAAAATAACTGCCCTCCCTTCCTCTGGGGATGGATGAGCTGCAAAACACAGACCAGTCTTTTCTGCAGCCATTGTGAAGGGGTAGAGACCTATGAATTCTACAGGGTGTCTGAGGATCTTACCACTTAAGAAAACTCTTAAGTTTTCTTAAGCTGGGTGGCTCAGCCGTTAAGTGTTCGGCTCAGGTCATGGGATCCTGGGTCCTGGGATTGAGCCCTGCGTCTGGCTCCCTGTTCAGCAGGAAGCCTGCTTTTCCCTCTCTCACTCCCCCTGCTTGTGTTCTGTCTCTCGCTGTGTCTCTCTCTGTCAAGTAAATAAAAATCTAGAAAGAAGGAAAGGAAGGAAGGAAGAAGGAAAGAAAGAGAGAGAAAGAGAGAGAGAGGGAGGGAGGGAAGGAGGAAGGAAGGAAGGGAGGAAGGAAGAAAAACTCTTAGAGGAGGTCCCACAGCAGGGCAGAGAAACAGATCAGAATAACATTGAGCAGGACAATAAACCCTGTCCTGGGAAACTCTGGCCCTGGGCATACGAGGGCTCCAGTCCTGTCAATGGCCTATTGCACTCAGCTTGCAGGCTTCCAGTATTTTCCTACACTAATCCTCTCTTCCTGGAGGGCAGCCAGAAGAGGTGTTTGTATCCCCCTCCATCCAAGGAGGTCACGGCAGACAGATGCAAGGTGATTTGCCCACAACCATTCAAGTAGTGAAAGAGGCAGAACTTATATGTATGTGGTCCAGGGACCACTGGGTGGCTCTGTCAGTTAAGCGTCTACTGCCAGCTCAAGTCATGATCTCAGGGTCCTGGGATCGAATCCCACATCGGGCTCCCAGCTCAGCAAGGAGGCTGCTCCTCCCTCTCCTACTCCCCCTGCTAGGTGGTCCAGAGCCCCAGTCCACTGCATGGAGTTCAGGAACAGAGAGCTTTCTTAGGGCTCATACATGTTTTTCTTCTTGGAGTTTTCCCATCTCAACAGTGAGGCTTGGGGGATGGGGGGATCCCTTGTCCACATCTGGGACCAGACCGTCAAGCTCATTTTCTGGCTCTAACTTCTGATGGGAAAAGATCAGGTACTCAGTCCTCCTCTGGACCTTCCACAAAAGGGCTTAGTGATATTTTCCTTAAAGGGACTACACTCTTGGGACACCTGGGTGGCTCAGTAGGTTAAGCATCTGTCTTCAGCTCAGGTCATGATCCCAGGGTCCTGAGATGGAGCCCCACATGGGGCTTCCTGCTCAGCAGGGAGCCTGCTTCTCTCCCTCTCTCTCAAATAAATAAACAAAACCTTTAAAAAAACACACACACTCTACATATGTGTGCATGCACACACACACACACACACACACACACGCACGCATGCACGCACGCACAGCAGTGCCTGGTTCCTTCCTTCCCTAGAGAAATGACCAGGATGGAAATGGGGCACAGGCTGGGCAGTTGGTCGTTCCTGGGAACCAGCCTACCTAGCAGATGCCCAAAGCCACGGTTCCCCTTCAGGTTCAGCTCTGGGCTCCAGGGCTTCCCTCAGAAACTGGGGGTGAAGCCTAGAATCTAACCCCAAGTCTGTCTGCATCCTCGTTCTGGACCCAAGTCCCAGCAATACTCTCCGGAAGCCAGGAGGTGGAGGCGGGGAATGTATATGTAAAACACTGAGCCATTTGGCTACAGACCTCAAACCAGGATGTCAATGAAAATTTAGAATCAGATTTATTTCTCCAAAGTCTCATAATGAAAAATAAAATTGATTAGAAAGTTAGAACTTCAGAATGAACCAGCCCATCAATAAATTTTGGCCTGACTTCTCAGGGGATTTTTTTTTTAACACCATAAACAGATTAATGAAAAATAAAGATTCACTTGAAAGATAAGTCACTTCATTTTAAGACCCTTTCCGTGAGATGGATCGCCACTGCTTTATGACATAAATTTGCAATCAGCCCTATTGATTTCTTAATGCTTCAAGAGAAATATTGTTAATATTGATTTAAATCCTGAGTGTGCCTATTGGGGTGAGGGGAGCAGTGGAAGGGAGAGGAGAAGGAGAGACAGGTGGAGAGAAAGAGAAAAGAAGGAGAGAGGGAAGGAAGATCGGACAAGATTTGTATTAATATGTGAATACATACATATGGATACAGCAGCGTGTCCCTCGATGTCCGTCCCGGACCTCGGACAGTATACGTTGATGTGAGAATGTTACATGGTGCTCTGCACAAGTGTCTATCATCATCACGGTATAGATGGCTGTGGTCACGTGTGTTGTATATATCAGCACATGGCATTATGGATGTATGTGTGTAATTCTAGATGTGCATCATTGTGAAGACAGGGTATCACTCTTGAAGATATGTTTGTGTCTATAATAGGTGTGTGTGTGTGTGTGTGTGTGTGTGTAGATATACACGGGCAGAGATGAGAATGCAGGAATTTTCTCACTTACAAACTAGCAAACAGGACTGCTCAAGTGCTGAAAAACATTAATTCAGGCATTAACAAAAAGTCAAGTCAATTAAATACACATACACACACACCTCTTTAGTGAGTTCAAAACCATTACGTTAAATTAAAAACTTCATTTTATTGAGTTAACAGTGAGCTTAAAATGCAGTTCATTTAAAACATTCATTGAATTAAAAAAAAACAGTGGGACTGTTTTACTAACTTAATTGTTTTTGATCTCACTATTTTTTAGTATAATAAAAGGTGGGCTTTTCAATTAACTTCATTGTCTTTAAAACCCAGATTCGAGTTGTTTTTCTGTGCACTGGGGTGGGTGCTCTCTCTCAATTTATAGATGGGCAAGTCTGTTTGTTCAAGGAGCTGGTTTCTATCTGTGAGTCTGGATCTGTCTGACTGTAGGTAGGTAGGTAGATTAGGATGTTTGCTTTGATGGGTCAGGATGTGAGATATATCAGGAGTGTGTGTGTGTGTGTGTGTGTGTGTGTGTGTGTGTGTGTGTGTGTATCAAGGTTGAAGCTTGGGGTAAGAGTAGGTTCTCTAGTCCCAACTTCATGCCATTGGTGTTTACTCTGTCTTCCTGGCTGACTGGGACCAGTCCTTCATTACCACCACCCCAGCCAGAGCTCCAAAATTCTCCCTTCTTACCATGTGTCTTATCCATCTCTGTCCGTCTGTCTAGGGGTTGGCTTCAGGCCTCCCCACCCCACAAACCCCAACCCCTAGCCATGATGTCCGGGGCAACCTAGCCACGTGCTCCAAAGGACTGGCCACACACCAAGTCAAGGACTCTTTTTTTTTTTTTTTGGAATTGTGGTAAAATATATGTACTATTTTTATCATTTTATCCATGCCTACGTGCACAGGTCATTGTCATGAAATATGTTCACTGTGTATGCAACCATTCATTACTGCCATCTACCTCCAGAACTTTCTCACAATCCCAGAAACTCTGTACCCGTTAACTGATAAGTACTCCTCTCCTCACCCCAGCCCCTGGAAACTCCTAGTCTCCTTTCTGACTCTGTGAATGTGGCTGTTCTAGGGACTGTTCTAGGGACTCCGTAGAAACTGGATCACACATCATTTGAACTTTTGTGTCTGGCTTATTTCACTGAGTGTGATGTTTTCAAAGTTCAACCACATGGTAACCTGCGTCAGAATTCCATTCTGGCTGAACAATAGGCTGTGTCCAGCTAAATAATATTCGATTGCCCTCATAGACCACATTTTATTTATTCGTTCACTCATCAATGGACACTTGGGTTATTTCTACCTTTTGACTATGATGAATAATAATGCAGCCATGAACTTGGGTGTGCAAGTCTGTGTCTGAGTCTCCACTTTCACTTCTTGGGGTACGTACCAAGGAGCGGAACTGCTGGATCCTATGGAAATTCCGTATTTCACTCTGGGAGGCTGCTGACCATGGCCGCCGCACCAGTTTGCATCCCCACCAGCAGTGCACGAGTCCAGTTGGCCCACGTCATTGCCCAGACGTGTTGTTTTCCGTTTGGTGACAATAGCTGTCCTGGAGGGTGTGATGTGCCATCTTGGGATTCTCTTTTTACTCAAGCTAATTACTCATCTTCCTGTCCATTTGGTTACTTTTTGTCTGCGGTTCCATTTCTCCCAGGCTCCTGAGCCCATGTCAGATGACAGCCCTATCGGTTCCTCTCTCCATTCGTTCAGTAACTGTGTATTGAAGGCTTGCTACATATCAGCGATCATTCTAGACAGTGAGAGCACAGCAAAGAGCAAACGAAACAATGTTTTTCATCCTTATGGTGTTTATATGCTAATACGAACACAGGGACGCATAAGTAAAATATATAGGATGTCCGGTGATGCTAAGTGCGATGGAGAAAAAGAGAGCCTGGGGAAGAAAAAGTGGGTCCAAGAAGTGATGGGGGCCAGGAAGAAACATGAAAAATATGAAACAGAGGGCAGGGAGCAATCTCAGATAAAGAGCGTGAGGAAAGCCTCATGAAGACAGGGCGTGGTGGCGAGGATACCACAGAGGTGAAGAGGGAAGATGTGCGGCCGTGCAAGGAAGGAGGGTCCCCCTGGAGTGGAGGTGGGCCCCATGTGAACCGCGAGAGGCCAGTGTGCTGGAGCAGGGGCAGCCAGGGGAAGAGGAGATGGACCCAAGAGGTAACGGGGCAGGTTGTACAGGGTTCCGTTGCCCTTGTAAGAGCTTTGCTTTTCACCCCAAGCGAGATGGGAGCCTTTGAAGGGTGGGGAACTGAAGCAGGACAGGATCTTCCTTTGGCTTTCAGAGCA
Organism: Lutra lutra; assembly: GCF_902655055.1. NCBI lineage: Eukaryota > Metazoa > Chordata > Mammalia > Carnivora > Mustelidae > Lutra > Lutra lutra. Next base: position 13,744,796 of record NC_062287.1, on the reverse strand, counting down.
TCGTCTCCGAGCCCCCTTGTGTCTTTGTCTCCCCTCCCCCACCCCGCTCACAGGCGCCCAAGAAGGAGCTGCAGAATGGCGTCATACGGGGCTACCAGATCGGCTACAGGGAGAACAGCCCTGGCAGCAGTGGGCAGTACAGCATCGTGGAGATGAAGGCCACTGGGGACAGCGAGGTCTACACCCTGGACAACCTCAAGAAGTTCGCCCAATATGGGGTGGTGGTCCAGGCCTTCAATCGTGCTGGCACGGGGCCCTCATCCAGCGAGATCAATGCCACCACACTGGAGGACGGTGAGGACACGAGCATGCGGTGGCGGGCGGGAGAGCCAGGGCTGCCAGCGAGGACTCGGGGCCCTCCCACTGCTCCCAGGCCCCGTCACGACCCCGTGAGGCACACAGCACCCTGGATCCCTCCAGCTCCTCTGACCCATTAGCTCCTCAAGAGGTGCTGAGACCTTAAGCACCCCTACGCTCTCAGTCTACTGGCCAGCGCCCTGTCCATTGCGTGCTGATGCTCCGCCCATCTGAGCCCCTGCCTCTCACCCACCCAACTCTCCCTCATTCTGGCCCTCACTCCTGTCTCTCCCCAGGCCCTTTTCCTCTACACCCTGGTCCTGTTTCTTCTCCCTCAACAACCTGCAGGTCGGAAATGGGGCGGAAACCAAGTTACCTCTGCACTTCTGGGCTGGAACCCATCCACTGCCTGTCTGAGGGGCCGGACAGGAGACAGGGCTTAAGATATGCCAAGATCCACGCGGTGGGTGGCTTAGAGCCACTGCTTTAAATGTGATCCTTTGAGGACCAGAGAGGATTCCACACTCTGTTGAGTAAATGACAGGGCCTGGCTTTCAGGGGGACAGCATCAGGAGGAAGCAGGGATGTGCCTGCTCTCCAAGCACAGAGAAGGGCCAGCTGGTACCTGAGCCTGTGTAGGGTTGAAAGAGGAGACATGGCCCTTGATGCCTGCAGCCCCCCAAAGGGCAGAAGGTTCCCCTAAGCTTCTTTCCTGATGTCCTAGCCCAAATCCAGAGTCTGAGATTAAAACCGCTGCTGCGTCCGACCCTGCCCCTGCAGAGGGAGGGGACTCACGCATTCCACTATTAGAAAGTCATTCCTTGGAGTGCATGGCTGGCTCAGTAGGTTAAGTGTCCAACTTTTTTCTTTTCTTTTCCTTTCTTGTCTTTTCTTTTTTTTTTTTTTTTTTGAGATTTTACTTATTTATTTGTCAGGGAGAGAGAGAGAGTACAAGCAGGGGAAGGGGCAGGCAGAAGGAGAAGCAGGCTCCCCCGGGGAGCCGGATGTGGGACTGCAAGGCTCGATCCCCCCCGGGGCTCATAACCTGAGCACAAGGCAGACATTTAATTGACTGAGCCACCCAGGCATAAGCATCCAGCTCTTGATCTCAGCTCAGGTCTTGATCTCAGCGTCATGAGTTAAAGTCCCACGTTGGGTGGGGGGGCAGTCACTCCTTAAGGTTAAGCAATGCCTTCTCCCTAGCTCATCTTCTCTAAAAATGTAGACACCCCTGGGAGGAAGGATATATCAGGTCAGAAACCTGAAAGTACATTAGCTCATGCTGGCGGTCCTTAACTTTGGCTACAAATTGGAATTATCTGGAAGCTTTAAAAAATATCGATGCCCCGGCTTCATCTCCCAAGATTCTCATTCAGTGGTTCTGCGGCCCAAGCTGGGCTTTAGGATGAAGCACTGAGCCCCTGGGGAACGGGAGAACACAGAAAAAGGGAAAAGCACGTAGCAAGCAGAGGGACACAGAAGACCCTAGTAGGGGATGTGGGGAACCACAAGACAACCAGTGCCCCCTCGGCCTCCCCCATTCCACACCGACTCCGTCCCCAACCAGCACCTTCCCAGACCACAGGCCTCGCTGGGTGGAGGGGAGTCAACCTGTCACCTCTTCACACCAATAGTACTCATCCCAAGGGGTGCTCTGACCCAGTAGTTCTCAAACCTGAATGTGTATCAGAACCTTCTGGAAGGCCATAAACAGATTGTGAGGCTCTCCCCCCACCCAGCTCCTGCTAGCAGGTTGAATAAATTTTGCATCTCAAAGAAATTCCCAGGTGCTGCTGGCACAGGGGGGCACCCGCCTATGAGAACCACAGCGCCAATAGCTAGGGCGCTACCCATCAAAGAAGCCAGGTTTCAAGGAAGCTAAAAAGCCTGTCCGGAATCACCTATCACCTAAAGAACAGAGCCTGGGGTCAAAATCCAGGTCAGACCCTGAATCCTATACTCTCTCCCGTGCCCCGTTGTGTCTCTCTCGCTTTGGAGCAAGGCTGGATATAAGACCAAGAGACGCAGACCCGGGATGCCCGGGGAAGGCGCGTCCAGAGGGACAGCTGCCCCAGGCCCACACAGCCACAGCACGTGCAACCCTGACTGCTGCCTACCAGGGCTGGGCCAGGAAACAGCCTGCCCAGGCCTCCAGCAGGGCGCTACCTCCCCGGCTCTGGCTCCTGGGTGGGGGGCCTAGAATTTCCAACAGGGAGAGATCAGCATGGGCTGTAGAGTCATTTTCAAAACAAAAGAGGAGAGAGGGAAGAAGTTTCCAGCAGCATTTGCTCAGCAGTTTTTCATACTTAATTAAGGCCCTCGTTAGCCTGTCAGATCCTGATCGTTTCCTGGCAATATTAGCACTCCTCCTGGGGTAGTCAAGGGCCCTGCTTTAGCAATAGTGTCTTTTCCATAATTATATTACCTTCATTTTGTTCGAACGGGCGATCTGTATTAGTTTATTACACTGGGTCCCTAATTACATGGTGCTTATATTTTTACACCTAAGTAATATGAAACAATAATCATTCTCAAAGAGGATCGTTAGGATGATGTATTATCATTTAAATGCTCATAAAAATTAGAGTTGCCTCTTGTGGGGCAGTGGGATCCAATTACCTTCCATCCAGCCTGTGCCTCCTTTCTCCCTCTCTGAGCAAAGCAGACCTGGCCTTTCCCTTTGGCCCCAGCTCCTGGGAAGCCAGCAGGAAGTGCCACCAAAGTTCTTCCCAAACAAAGTGGCTCCCGGAATCTGACGTCCCCACTGTCTGCCATCTCAGAAAGAGTGACCTGCACCAGGGCCAACCCCAGGGTGTAGGACTTAGGTTAGGCTCCAAGGTAGTGCTCCAGGGGAGAGGGTTAGAGGCAAATGGGCCACCTAAGTTGCTATCAGAAAGTGTTTTCTCATCATCTGAATCATTTTGATGTGCAGGGACAAGGGACAAAGGTGTAATGGTCCCAGAAAACTTAAAGGTGTCTATGGAACCTTCCCCCCTTCAACAAGGTGAAGGGACTACCTTCTTTTCCTTCCCTTCAGCCTGGCATAAGGACCCATGGGGCCCAAGAGGCTGGGCTCAGACCACCTGGTCAGAAGCCACATCAGGCCAGCAGCCATCAGATAAGACCCAGGGCTGGCCTGGCGATCTTCTAGGTTCTGTAACCTAATGAAGATGAACTTCCTGGGCTGTGGTGCCCACTGGAGGATCCCCATGGGTCATGCCAGGAGTTCATCACCTTGTGCCCTCAGCACATACCCAGAACCGGGAACGTGCCACCTGGAGAGCAAGGAACCGAACCTATGAAGACCTCTTTTCATCTAAAACCAGGAGAGGAAATGCTTCACTTCCCAGCCACACAGCCCAGACTCTCCTCACTCTATCAGGAGCTCCTCCCATGTTCTCCTGGTTGGGAAACAGATGTCAGGCTGTATGTCCTGACCGGACTCTACCCTTCTCCCCCACCCCCTGCAGTGCCCAGCCAGCCCCCCGAGAACGTCCGGGCCCTGTCCATCACCTCCGATGTGGCCGTCATCTCCTGGTCGGAGCCCCCACGCAGCACTCTCAATGGCGTCCTCAAAGGCTACCGGGTCATCTTCTGGTCACTCTACGTGGATGGGGGTAAGTGTCCTGGGAGTGACGGCTGGGTCTCGGGGTGAGAGGTGTAGGCTCCTTGGGGGTCTGTGTCCAGACCAGACACAGATGATCAGAGCTGAGCATCTTCCCACAGGATATCAAGTGGAGGCCCAGCCCCTCTCTTCTGCGTACACTGTCCCAGCCAGAGCCAGGGCCAGGATGGGTGGTGGGATACATGGTCACCTCTGTGCTGGGGGGAGGGACATCAGCTGCTCCTGGACGGCCATGTGTTTGGGAATGACCGGAGGTGTGATGGGGTGTCTGTGATTTTCTGATGTAACGTGTTGATCTTGGGCAGGGTCCCTGGCTCTCAGACGGGGCGGTTGGAAAGTGTCAGGAAGGCACTGCTTTCAGAGGGGTGTGGAGCGAGGGTGGGGCACCTGGGGCTCATCCTCACCACCGAAGCCAGAAGGGGAGGAAACGGGGTTACCAGAAGCTGGTGGGGGGACAGTGCAGCACCCCTTGGCCAGGCAGTGAGGTGGGCAGTCTGCTCAGGACTCGGAGAAGAGCAGGAAATGGAGCTGGAATGGCAGAGGCACAAAACCCAAGATCGTGGCCCAACGCTAGGGATGCCTTCCTTGCCCTGGGATGCACTGGTCCAGACAGTCGTGTGTAGCCCCACAAACACACCGAGCCCCTGCCCGCTGGGTACACGGGAGCCTTGCAGTGACCAGGAAAGCCTGAGCTTGTACAAGCCGGAGGCCCAGAATCCCAAACCATGGAGCTGCTCTACTGGGGGGCCACGGTGAGCTTGGCTCCCCGGCTCCTGAGACTTCTGCCCCCAGCTCCCTTGGCTCTCCCTTTTCCCCTGGAGGACCTGAAGCTCCAGCTCGTGGTCATTTCTGCAGGGCAGCTGCCCTCCTCATCCCCTCACCCCTTCCCCATTGTGTATGCCGAGATGCACTGCCGACAGCATGTGCCTTTCCCTGCCACCACTGCCACGGCCTCCTCCAAAAGCACAGTGGCCTGGAGCTCAGGGCTTGGGTTTTGGGAGGTGTCCCTAGTTCATGTGCTCTGACACAGCCCCCCTGTTTGTGCTGCCCCAGATAAGGGATGGTCCTTCAGTTTCCAGAACTTGCTTCCTCTTTTCTAAACCCACAGTGTTCCTAGCTCAGCCCCTTAAGGTAAGGAAGCCATTGGCCTTTGTAATCTCCAAAGGCACCTGGCTCACTGGCCATACTGACCTCCTTTTGGGTCTTTTCTCTGGCTCCAGTCCTGGAGTACCCTGACTACCCTGGTTTCTAATTTCCTAAAAATAAATAAATAAATAAAATAAAAGTCCCAGTGCCGGGGTTTCTGAGGCTTCCCTGCACTGACCCGGAGTTGCCACTGGCTGGGCGTGGTGTTCTCACTCCCGGGCCCTGGCAGACTGCTGTCCTCCCTGGGCCAGGCCCTCTGCCCACAACAGGTCCCCAGAGAGGCCCTGGACTAGGTCTATGGGCTTCTACAAAGCCTGTCCTCAGCCAGTGTCCGGGCCTGTCTTTCTGAAAGCCCAGGGGTCTCAGTGGATGGCTGTCAGCTCAGGAGCCTCTTTTTCTCCTTCTAAGTTCATGGTCTTCCCAGGGGACCCCTTCCCCAAGCTTTCCTTCAGCCTACAGTAAATCCCTTGGCAGAGTCAGATGGCGGGTCCTCACTGAGCTGGAGGAAGGCCCGACCCTTCCTGGCGGAGGCTGTCTCCTCTCATAGCCTGTCCCAGATTCTTTTTGTGGGTTCTTCCCGGGGAGGGTGTCCTCAGGGGTAGGGAGAAGGGAAGGGGCCTTAGCTCTTATGCTACTAAGAGTATGGCACGCTTGGGATCCCTCACAGGGAGAGGGGATTGGATGGAGGAGGGGAAGGGTGCTCGGAGAGATGGAAATATTCCAAAGGGAGAGTATTAGGTTGAATTTGGTACAAGGTCACTGGGGCCAAGGCCAGGCATAGGCCGGCTCACCCTGGTTGGACCCCTTGGGGAGAGATGAGACCTGGGAGCGGTGCCCCAGATTTGCCCCCGTGTTCCTGGAGGTCAGGTCCCCCTAGCTGCCATTACCATGGAGGCGAGGTCTGAGCCCAGTGGAGCCCAGACTGGCAGAGGGCCAGTGGCAGGGGGACCAGGCACGCCCCGCCCCACCCGGGCCGCACTCAGGGGCCGCTTGTCTCCGGCAGAGTGGGGCGAGATGCAGAACATCACCACCACGCGGGAGCGGGTAGAGCTGCGTGGTATGGAGAAGTTCACCAACTACAGCGTGCAGGTGCTGGCCTACACCCAGGCCGGGGACGGCGTGCGCAGCGGCGTGCTCTGCATCCAGACCAAGGAGGACGGTGAGTCCGCTCTGCCATGCCCAGCCCGGCCCTTGGCACCCCCTCCACACTCCCCCAGGCCTGTTGCCGAGTGCTGCACAAGGAGAAGGGTGACGGCAGGGCACCATCCTGTCTCCTGTCCCTTTGAGTCATAGTAGGGTGGCTTTGGGCACTCTGGGACCCCACCTGGGGAGACCACAGCCTGCCATCGGTGGTAGCGGATGCTCTGGGACTCCTGCATAAACATGTAAGCGATGGGAACCTGCTCCCTTGGCTCCCCCTGCAGCACCAGGTCAGAGGTTGATAAAGCCTCTCTTCCCACCTCCCCTTCAAGAGCATCCTTTTTGTGGCATCTGCTCTGATGCAAGTTTCTGCCTGATTTCCTCTGGATACAGATGGTTGGGATTGGCGGGGAGGGGGAGAGGGGTATCTTGCCTCACATCTTGGCTTAGGGACTTGGCAGCCATCCTGCAGAGGCCCCAGAATGGGCCAGGCCCTGGACTCTGGTGTGCTGGGGAGGCTCTCAGGGACAGAATGGGCTGTGCCTCCATCCGGAGCTCTGATCTCAAAGCCCTTCCTCATGGGATGGAACTGGAGGAAAAGCAGAGATCACGAGCCAACCCTCCAGGCTGGGGTGACAAAGGAAGATGGTGGGGGAGGTTGGGAGCTGAACCAACCCGGCAGAGAAGAGGTTGGGAAAAGGGCCAGACTCCCAGCTGGGGCCCAGAAATGCATACTGCCAGGGGGCCTCGTCTGGAGCGCCTCCCCTCCCCCCACTTCTCACCCCACATCCAGAAGGTGGGGCTCCTTCTTCCGGCCTCCACTTTCTTCCTCACCACATCCCAACACCATCCCTTAGCTGACGCTTCAACCTTCTGAGGCAGATGCTCTATTTTTAAGTTGGTTCGTGTGAAAAGTGGCTGGCAGCTTGGGGACTAAAGCAGCAGCCACTGCTAACATCCTGGCTTCCTCCCCTTGCTGCCTCAGTTTTCTCAAAGTTCCCATGGCCTGGGTCCCCTCCTGTGCATTTCCCTCAGAAGGTGTTGGAGGATTAGAGTTGCTGAGATGGGGGTCCCAAGGTGGAAGGCATGCTCGAGAGTTTCCCAGAGCAGCCCAGTGCCCAGGGAACAGACCGGTTTAATCCAGCTCCCCACTCTCCCTAAGCCCTGGCCCTCCACCAGATCGGGCCCCCTCCCTGCCTTAAGCTCTGAGCAATTAAATATTTACCAACCTGCCTGCCCTACTTTTCCTGCCATTAATCCCCCCATCAAGGTTTCCTGGGACAGCTCCGGGCAGAGCCACCTGCTCGTGTGTGTGCAGGCCAAGCGGGGACCATGCTCAGAGCCTGGCCCCTTCCAGAGCTTCTGAACAACACACCTACCCAGCCCCTAGATGGGAACCACTGCTCCCCTACCCTGTCCCCACTCTTTTGCATCCTGTGAGGATGCAAGGTCTGGGCCAGAAGCTCTTCCGCGTGTTTGACAAAGGTGGGGGCCCCACGAGGGAATCCGAAGGTCCGATAGCATCATCCCTCCCCGCAAGGAGCTTCCCACTTTTCACTTCAGAGCTGCCTCCAGAGACACGCCCAGGTACACGCGCAGGGGACCACGCAGCCAGGAAATGGGTCCCGTGGGCAGCTCCACAGAGTAAAGGGACGCTGGCAGGCACAACAGACGAGCGTGGCCCAGCCCTGTCCATTACTGGCCAGTCACTTAGCCTTCCTGAACCTGTTTCCTCGTGATAAAATGGGGACACTGATCACATCAAGTTGTTGTAAGAAGCGAGTTAATTGTAAAATGCTTCCTAAAATGTGCAGCGCTAGCAAATGGCAGGGGCCTGCTAGTTACCAAGGTGCTGGCCGCTTCAGGTGGACCCAGGCATCCCCGAGGGACTCAGTGCCCCCTAAAAGGGAGGCCCGGGCCAGAAGGAAGCCACTGTGAGATGAGAACCGCTGTCACACCCAGAACTGCAGCTACACTTGACACGGGTAGTATGTGTAGTCATAAGTGTGACCGAGCCTTCCCGGCAGCCCAACGAGGTAACTATCATGTCCATTTTCAAGGTGAGGAAAGTGAGGTCTGGTGAGCTAAAGCAACCTGCTGGAGGTCATGCATCTCGTAGGAAGCGAACCAAGGCCTTCTTGCCTCCGTATCTTCTATACTTTCCATCACATGCCTGTGGCAGACAGGTAGCTTTGGGCGGCGAATAGTACAACTAAAGAAAGATTTAACTAGTAAGTGTATTATTATCACACATAATAAGGAGTCTTGAGGAGCACAGCTCCAAGGTTGCTGAACTCATTGGGCCCCATCCTTCTGCTCTGCCATCCTCCACCTGTCAGCTGTGCCTCCCATGATTTCCAAATGACTGCAGCTTTAGGCATCTCACCAGACAGGACAGAGTTCCCAGTGAGAGAGGGGGTCTCTTCCTGTGGGCATGCCTCTCTCGGGAGTGAAAAACACCTTCCCCAGAAGCCCTTCAACTGATTCATCCTCATTTTCCATTGGCCACACTGGGGCAACGTGTCTCTTGCTAAGCCAGTCACTGAAAGGGGAGTGGAATGATCACAGCTGACTTCTCTGGAAGGTAATAAATCCACTAGTGTCAGTGATGGGGACAGCTCTCTCTGAGGAATGGAGGGGCACGGGGACCCGAGCAAGAGGGAGGCTCGGTTTGCAAGGAACAGGAAAGAACAGGGGCAGATGGGCACACAGACCAGCAGGCGCAGCACCAGCCCTGGCCCCGCCTCCTCCAGGTTCTCCCATTCCAGTTCTTTCTCAGCTCCCTCAGGAAGCAGACGGGTCCACACTGCAATCTGAGCTCTGCTGTGGGGGCTTGGGACGAAGAGCTGAAGACATGGTGACTCCCTGCCCCCACGCCCAACCCCTTGCCCCAGCTCAGGATTGTGCCTTCTTCCAAAGGGGGGGAAAACAAACAAACAAAAAAAAGATTGGGAAATTTAGAGAAAACCAAAATAAATTAAAAGATAAAATGAAAACAAACTCAAATAAATTCAAGCTCATTTCTGAAGTCCAAATCCCCCAGTCTTAACTTGGTCTCAGGCTGGCTTGGCTGGACTTGGTTCCTGAGCAACAAAGCCTCTTGCTGACGTCTCCCCTCCCCTGGGAATGCTGAATCAGAGTGAAAATTGAGTTGGATTTTAAACCATCTTAAAGATATTTAGCTGAGGATGAGGCTTGACTGGACCTGTGTTTTAGGAAGGTAACTCCTGAAGCAGGAGGACAGATGGTAGGAAGGGCTCTAGGGGTTAAGGACCAGTGTCAGAGAGGCCCGTTAGAACCTCTGGGCCTCTAGGCAGAGAAGCGGAAGGTGTGTGCTAGGGTGGCCTCTTTAACAATGAAGGCAGGAGTGAGCACAAGTTTAGAGAAACATATCAGAGGATCTGCACTTCCGGTAATGGTGGACTACGTAGGTAACTCAAACCCACTATCCTTCTTGCTGAGGACAGTAGGAAATCTGGATAAAATATTTTTTAAAACACCTGCTTGAAGGCATCCCTGAGCTTGCAGGAGAGTGTAGAATTACTGGGCCAGGATCCCAGGGAGAGTGGAGGCCCAGGAGGTGAGCCTGGCATTTGGAACAGCTCTCCCCATGGTGGGACACTTGCCAAATCTGGAGGCAGGGGCTGATAATCTGAGCAGCAGTGGAAAGGAAATTGGGAGTCCAGGGCCTGCTGGGGTGGGCAGGTCTATCTGGTGAATCCCCCTTACCTGGAGTTGAGACCATGAGCACAGCACATTGGATTAAAAGTGCACCCAAAGTAGACCAGCTAAGCTTCAAATCATCTCAGTCCTGGAAATCAGATTGAGGTAGGCCCAGGTTGCTAGTCCCCAGATTGCAGATACTTGCCACAAGCAAATGTGAATTCTCCCTTTAGAAAGATTACATCATCTGAGACCTCAAACTATTTCTACAGACAAGTTTGCAAATGATGTGTCTGGCATACAATAAAAATAATGAGGAACAACGTGAACAAAAGCCAGGAGGGGAAAAAAAAAAAAAAAAGAAAGAAAGAAACAGACCCACAAGAATTTCAAACACAAGTTTTATCACATATGAGCTTTCAGATAGTTACTCTGAATGAAATTGAAATTTTAAGAGAATTGGAGACTATCAAATAGAAAATCTAGAAACAAGAACAATTAATACATGAAATTAAGAACTCAGTGGATAGATTTAATAACCAACCAGGTGCAGCTGAAGAGAGAATTAGTGAATTGGAATTAGATGAGAAGACCCAAAAGAAGCTCAGAAAGAAAAATGAATGGAAAATAAAAGAGCAGACGTAGAACAGCGATTTTCAAACTTGACTGTGCATACAAGTCACTTGGGGGTCGTGTTAAAATTCAGATTCTGATTTGGTAGGTCTAGGGTGGAACCTGAGATTTTGCATTTCTAACATGCTCCCAGGTGACGCTGCTGCTGACCAACGGACCACATTCTGAATATCAAGGACATAGAGGATGTGAGAGGAAGTCTCAAAGAAGAGGAGGAAGAGAATGGGGCAGAAGACAACATGCCTGAAAACTTTTCAAAACTGATGAAAGACCTCAATCCCCAAAGCAAGAAGTTCTAGGAACTCTGCAGGCAATGACTTAGGAAATCCACACCCAGCCTTATCCTAATAAAGCTGTTAAACAGGAAACACAAAGAGAAGATTCTTAAAAGCAACCAGAGGGGAAAAGACCAGTTACTCTTATGGGACCAACAATGAGATCAGCGGCTAAACTGTCAGAAACAATGAAAACCAACAAACCAACAATGGAAAAATGCAGTGCAGTGGTATAAATTAAATAAGGAAAATAGTTATCAATCTATGATTTTATACCAAGCCAAAATATTCTCCAGGATTAAAGTGAAATAAAGATATAAAGTGAAATAAAGATATAAAGAAATAAAGACAAACAAGAACTGAGAGATTTTACCACCAATATGCCTGCTCTAGAGAAATATTAAAGGGTATTCTTTAGCTAGAAGGAAGATGATCCCAGGTGGGAGCTCAGTGATGCAAGAAGGAAAGAACAATTAAATGGGGGACATACGGGTAAATCTCCATTAATACTGACTGCATAAACAATGATGACAGTGACATTATCTTGGGGAGGGCCTAAAATATATACATCATTAAAATATACAAAATAGTGGGGCACCTGGGTGGCTCAGTGGTTTAAAGCCTCTGCCTTCAGCTCAGGTCATGATCTCAGGGTCCTGGGATCGAGTCCCACATCGGGCTTTCTGCTCAGCAGTGAGCCTGCTTCCTCCTCTCTCTCTCTCTGCCTACTTGTGATCTCTGTCTGTCAAATAAATAAATAAAATCTTTAAAAATATATATACAAAATGGCATATAAATTGGGTGGAGGGTAAATGGGGGTTCTAAGTCCCTTGCATTGTTGAAGGAAAAGAGTACCAATTCATGATTTGGTAAGTTAAAGATTCATATTGGGTTACCCCTAAAAGTGGTAACAGGCTGTCTAACAGCCAACTAATAGAGAGGGAGAAATAAAGTATTTCTTTTAAATCTTCAATCGAAAAAAAGCACAAAAAGGAGTAAAAAGAAAAAACAGAATAGGTGGGACAAACAGTACTTAGTAAGAGGAGCTATTTAAACATAAATATATAAGTAATTGCATTAACTGATGATAAATTGATAAATGATAAATTGACTAAATTATTCAATGAAAAGAGAAAGACTGTCAGACCAGCAGTGAAACAAAACCCAAATACGTGGGGTTTATAATAAACACCTAAAACATAAAGGTATGGAAATGTGAAAGGAGTACATAAAAGATACACCAGGCAGAGCAGAGAGAGAGCTGGAATGTCAGACACAGTATGCTCTGAGGCAGGAAGCATCATTAGAGATACAGGACTCTCTGTTACAATAAAACCCAATTTACTAATCAAATGAAGCAGTTCCAAATTTGTTGTGAACCTAGTAACATCACCTCGAGACTGCACATACGGGGGCGCCTAGGTGGCTCAGTCGTTAAGCAGCTGCCTTCAGCTCAGGTCATGAGCCCAGAGTCTTGGGATCGAGCCCCGCATTGTGCTCCCTGCTCCACAGGGAACCTGCTGCTTCCTCTGCTTTCATCCTCTTTCTCTGTCAAATAAATACATAAAATCTTTAAAAAAAAAAAAAACGAATTTTAAGTACCCCTCTCAGTTACTGCTGAGGAAAAAAGTATGCAAGGACAGAAAAGATCTGAACACGACAGTACACCTGCCCCAGTGCCCCCCGCATGGCCCCCTGCATTCCACAGCTGCAAAGACACTAGCAGGGGTGGGATGGTGGGGCTGTAGCAGGGAGGGCTCGGGCCCCTGGATGGATGGTGATGATGAATTTTATGTAGCCTAGAATTGTTGACCACTTACTAGATTTTTTTTTTTAATGCTGTAGTACTAGAAGCTAAGAGTTGAGAGAGGGAATGCAAAAAAACAATCATCGTCACCATTTATTGTCTTCTATAGTCAGGAGGTGCCAAGTGCTTTTATGTTGATTAGTGCTGACTGTCACTGCAAATCTGTAATGTGGTTGTGATTACGTCCATCATATAGAGGGGCAAACAGAGGCTCAGGAGGCAAAGTAAGTTGAGCGGGATATCATCACTGTCCTCAAAGGAACGTAAAGCTCCCAGGAGGAAAGACGAGTACACGACAATACAAGGGAGAGATGAGGGGACCTGAAACCAGGAAGTGTCCAGTCTCCCAAGTAGAGCACCGGGTTCCCGGCTAGGTCAGGTAGGCCCAGAGAGATGGGGGCAGAGGGGAGGGCAGAATCCATATGAATTGGGATCCCCTTAGGATGAATGTCCCAGCCAATTCTCGGGTAGACTTCCCCTCCTGAAACAGAAAGGGTCTAGCCAGCAGCCCAGGGGCAGTGCCCTGGGCACATGACAGGAAGCCCAGTCACCCACTGGCTGACCACCAGCCTCTGACCCCCAGGAGGAGGCCTGCTCTGTGAATCTCTGGAGCCCCCAGCGTCAAGGAGCTCACAGGCCAAAGAGCAAAGTGACCAGTGTATTTGTTCGGCCTACATACAACCTATTAGTCAAGCCTTGAAGCAAGAAGTAGATTAAGGTTGTAGGAACCAAGGTGAATTCCCCATGGGTTCTGTTTGTCTCTGAAGTATCCTAAGTCCTTGGTTCTGGCCACTTTTGAAGATGACTATTCCCAGTGCCTCCATCTCAGATACTTTGTTACAAGCCCCAAGTGATCACCTTTCTCCTTACCTGCTGGAACCTCCCCCTTTAAAACATAGCTCAAGGATGCCTCCTCCAGGAAGCTCTCCCAGATTGATCCACCTTACTCTCCCCACCCTGTCATTCTTTCCCAAAGGCAGAGCTCCTTTCTCTAAACTGACCTGGCCTTCTCCCGATTCAGTTCCAGGTCCCCCCGCTGGCATCAAAGCTGTCCCTTCATCTGCCAGCAGTGTGGTCGTGTCTTGGCTCCCCCCAACCAAGCCCAATGGGGTGATCCGCAAGTACACCATCTTCTGCTCCAGCCCTGGGTCTGGCCAGCCGGTAAGTAGGCCCAGGGTTGAATGATGAGGGTGACAGGAGAAAGGGAAAATTTCTCGGAAGATCAGCAGGTGTCCAGGGCAAACCCAGGAGCTACTTATATCTGTGTTTCTACATGAATTCATGGATAAGAATGGGTACTGGTCACCCAAGAGTAGTTGAGGCCTTACTCGGTGTCCATCTTGGGTCAGTCCTCTGTTCCAAGGGCCTCAAGGTTGTCACAAGCCCTGGAGGCTTCTTTGAGTCAGGGCTCACAACCAAGCAGATGTGAAAGCGAGACCAGGGCCTCAGCTCTTCTGGTCTGGCTGACCAGGGAAGCTTCCAGAAGGCCCCAGAGCTGTTGACTGGGGCCTGGCTGGTCCATGGCCTCTGGACATGATCCACTCTCCAGCATGAACGATCTGGGCTTGGAGGGCTGCTGGAGTTCTGCCCTGAGTGGCCCACTCAGCATAGAGCCCATTAAAGTTAGGAGATAAGATGGCAGACAGCTGAGAGAAGGCATGAGCGTCCCTGTCTGGGCCAGAGCTGGGACTCAGCATTAGAGAGAAGACTCAGACTGCAAGATCTGCCCAAACCTGGGAGTGTAATGCAGGTGGCTGGCCCCTGGGTGCTCAGAGGGGCCTGACAAAGAGGGAAGAGGGGATGAATGCAGTCCACACACCCATGTCCTGCAATATGCATCCTTCCCTCTTCCTTTCCTGGTCTCCAGCCTCTCAACCACCCCATTCTGCTGGGTGACTACCCTGGAGCACACCTGGTCTAGCTACACCAGCAGGTGCACCTGTCCTCAGTGGGGTGTCCAGTCTAGTGGGGAGGTGGCATTTCCAGGAGATATCCAGGATATCTCAGGAGGAGAGCAGGGAGCAGGAGGAGGCCCGCTTCTCCCTCCACCAGCAGCGTGTGATGGGACGGCAGCCCAAGCATCTGCAGATGAGCTCCCCGCAGCCGGGAAAGCTGCCCTGAAATTGCTTGATAATTGTGCCATCTCCTCCTCAGCTCGGCTTTCCTGTGGTCTTTCTGAATTACCCTCTGAGCCATAGGTGGCCCAGCACCGCGCCAGGGAGGCCAGAGTTCTATTACCAGAAGGGAAGCCCAGAAATATCTTTTCAGGGACCCTGTGCCCTCCCCTCCATCCTCACAGCCACGACGCAGAGACATACAGCTCCGTGAATTTTCACAGCACACGGGGCCAGCAGACCCAGAGCAGGGAACACGACATTACAACCCCCTAGAGGACCTCCTTGTGCCCCTTTCAGTCACCTCCCTACCCCCTGGGCACGGTGAGAGCCATCCTGACTTCAGAGTAGTGTTGCCGCATTTCATAGGTTATATAAGCGAAGTTCATACCATTTATCCGGCTTCTTTTACTCAACGTTATTTTGCATTTCTGGATTTCATCCATATTGTTGTGCGTGGTTATAGATCGTTCACTGCCACTTCTGCACGGGTTTCAACTGTGTGTGTACATAGAATTGTTTCCTCCAGTCTGTTACCGGTGGATAGGCATTTGGGTAGGTTTCAGCTCGGAGCCGCTACATATGGTGCCGCTGTGCGCGTCTTCGCTGGGGTCTCCTGGAGCCCGTGCGCATGCGTGCCTGTCGGGCGTGCACCCACAAGAACCGCTGAGCCGCGGGGTCTGCACGTGTCCAGTAGAGAATGTGCCGCCATCCCTGAGCGGTTGTACTGATTTTACAATCAGTGTTTTAGCCATGCCGTCTGCCCCTTTCCCCTGTCCCCCAACTCCACACGCATGCACAGACGTGCGTGCGTGTGCACACACATTTTGAGCTCGTCACCATTCTGGATGCCTGCTGTGCCTTTCCACAGCTCACACTTCTGCCCAGGCTGACCTGTGCTGTGGCATGCACTCCATCCTGTCATACACTGAGGGCATCAGAAGGCAACTAGCTAGTGACTTCTCTGTCTCCTGCGCTGGGCCTTGGGGCCCGGTGAGGACCGGGGCAGCATCTTTTCATCTCTGGGTCCCTAGCTGCCAAAAACGGTCCATGAAACATCATCGTCACTAAATACATGTTTGATGAATGAATTACTAGCAGCCTGGCCATTGTAAAGCCTTAGACACTGGGCAAGTTTCCCATGATAAATTGATGGGAGAGGGTACTCATTCCCGAGCTTGGCTTTGTGCAGTCATCTCCTCCTCCAACAATGAAGCCTTTCAAAGGCGCACTGCCTCCTCATTAACTTGGGCTTCAGGACCCCCTAGTCAGCTGGCTGAGGACCTCTGTCCCAGGCCCCAGAACAGAGCTCCTGGTGCCCAGCTCCTGCTGGAGACCCCAAGGGCCTCCCCACCTCTCTCCATGTCCTCTCTCCCAGGGAGAGTCCCCATGGGACAGAGTCCCACCAGGGGCCACTGTGCTCATGTGATGAGAACCTCTGTTCAGCCACCTCATGGGGTAGAGACTGACCCCCACGTGCAACTGTGATACAGACAGCGTGATACTGTCATTTTGCACACTTTCCAAATTCCAAACAACTGCATTACAAATTCACTTAGGGAAGAGCTCTAGGAGTGAGCGCTGGGGCTGAGGACACACGCATGTACGTGATGGTGCAAAACCATGGATTTGAGCTTGAGGTCAGAGGCAATGCACGAGTCTTCATGTGTGCATACGTACTTGAATGTATGAACACGCGGGTGTGGAACCCTCAGAAGAGATGGGAACTACATCTGGCTTAGGCCCCCAGAAGGAACGCCCTGGGGGCAGCCAGAGCTGCCGTGCATCCCATCAGAAATTTCACGAAACATTTTCATACATTTGTTGTTTTCCTCGGATTATCAAAATATTGCCACTTTATTGTAAAAAATTCCATAAATATATAAAAGAATAGAGAAGAAAGCAAAAATTACTTGTACTCATTCCCTAAAGATAAACACTGGCAATGTTTTGGTAGGTAGCCTTCTAGTCTTTGATCTGTATATAGATTATGGGGATTTTTTTAATAAAATGAAGGTGAAATTTTATGTAATATCATATAATCTATGTTTTTCATGTAATATATGTAGGCACTTTCCCACACCATCAAATACTCTTTTCAAATATGATCACAAGTGCCTGTTAGTATATAATCCATTTAACCAGTACCTTGTTCTATATTTAATCTATTTTCAAGTGTTCAACATTATAATTAATACCTCATTGAACATTCTTCATAAAAGTCTTTATACCCATGTTTCTTAGGGTAAATTTCCATAGGGGTTCCTGAGGCACAAAGAGTAAGGATATTCTTTTTTTTTTTTTTTTAAGATTTTATTTATTTATTTGACAGACAGAGATCACAAGTAGGCAGAGAGGCAGGCAGAGAGAGAGGGGGAAGCAGGCCCCCCACTGAGCAAAGAGTCCGACGCAGGGCCCGATCCCAGGACCCTGGGATCATGACCCGAGCCAAAGGCAGAGGCTTTAACCCACTGCGCCACACAGGCGCCCCAAGAGTAAGGATATTCTTAAGATATGCATACATGTTTGTAAATTACCCCTCAGAAAGTTGGAACCAAGTTACGCTCCCACCACCATTATAAGTACATGAAACAATGTGCCCATACTAATCCAAGGTATTATACATGTTTCATTTTTGCTAGTTAGACTTTTAAAAAGGTGTCCTATTTTAGGTATATTCCTTTGATCACTAGTTAGGTTGATTATTGTTATTTGTTTATTGGCTGTTCTTTTTTTCATGTTTGGGTAATTATCAATTCATGTCTTTTATCCATTTTTCATTTGGCTAATTCATGGTTTTCTTCTTATTGATCTGAGAGTGCTCTTTACATATGAGGAAAATAACCATTTTTTAATTATATTGGTTGCAGTTATTTGCTTGCCTTCTGGTAGTCTTTTTGGTGTGCCATGGGATTTTGTTTTTATAGAATTCAAATTTATGAATCATTTCCACTTATGATTTTTACCTTCACTTGTATGATTAGAAAGACAAATATTGTCATAGTTTATGTTTTTCTTTTTAACCTTTGATCCACAGAGACTTTATTTGGGAATATCGTTATGTGTTTTTAAAAATGATTTCAGGGGTTTTGGGGGAGTCCAGGTTAAAAGAAAGACCTCAGGATCCAGATGTGATGCTAACACCTTCAAAGGGAAGCCAGGCCTTTCCTGCCCTGTGCAGACACAAATGTACACTCGGGTACACACTGACACACAAGCAGGTACACCCAACTTTTCTCCATGTGTGCCCATACACACCTCAATCATCAAAGACAAACGAGCCAGGAGATGAACATGCCCCAGTTTATAAAAGACTCACCCCTTGCCCCATTTGTGCCTCTCTGTAACCACACAGGGTAGGCAGAGCTGTTGTGCTTTCTTAGTTCACAGGATAGAAAACTGAGGTCCTGGGACCCTTGAGAAAGGTATAAGACCTCTGGGACAGACCCTTAGGAAGAAGGGGCAGGTGCGTGTTGAAGCCACTACACCCGCCTACCTCATGCACAGATGGAAACACACACAGTATCCTGGGTGCTGCAGCCTGAAAAGATTTCCCAGCGACCAGGGCTCAGGGTGGTTCTGCACCTGTCCGCAGCAGCCACCTACTGGGGTCAAGGCCAAGTCTCCACCAGGGGGGCAAGAGGAGGAGTTGGCCAGGGAGCTCTGTGTGTATTGAAGAGATGCTGTGTCTCCTCCCTAACATTTGCCTGCACATGGCCTGGGGCCAGAAAGGATGTTTTCTCCTGTTAAAAGTCACTGGACCCCTCAGCCCTCCCATGGGGCACAGAGAATGTCCCTCTGTGACCCTGTATCTGTCTGCAGGTCTGTCCCTTGGCACGTGCACGTGCACAAATGCATCTCTATGTCCGTGTGCGTGTGAGCGTGTGCACGTGAGCATGTGTGTGCAAGAGCCCGTGACTGCAGAGATAACTAATTATTAGCTCCCTCTGGCCTCAGGGCCCCCCATCTGTTCCGGGGGCTGCTCCCCCTCCCTAGACTTCTGCCCTGATTTCAAAGAGGCCCTAGCGCTGTCCTCCTTTCCCTTCCCCGCGGCTGACCAAAAAATAAAATAAAATGAAAGTCCGCCCCATCCCGCCTGGACCAGGAAAGGGGCTGACAGGAGGTCTGCAAACTAGTGCTTATCAAAAGCTCCTTCTCAAATTCATTTCAATATCTGAGCCTCTGGTTTCCAAGGCAACATAATCTTTTCATCAAAGCAACTGGTAAAACCACTGGGATCCGATATTGTTTTGTTGGCAACTTGTCAAAACTGTCATTTGGTTCAAAAAATTTTTTATAGATTTATATAACCTACAAATATATAGGGTGATCTATACCACTAATAATCATTAATAAAGTGTTACCCAGTGAAGCTTTCTGAGCCCCGTCTCCCACCGCTCCCGCCCCCGGACGGTTTGCCCCCGCAGAATGAAGGGGTGGTAATTAGCAGAGCCGGCACAGGCTGGGGAGCCTGTCTACAACCCTAATAAGGCAAACGTGGTAATTTGGCTTCTTCCCAGAGACTCCCCTTCCTCTGGGTCTTCCTGGGACCCTCCTCCCTCCATTCTCCCTTCTCCTAACTCCCTCCATCAGTCACCCGCCACACTCACACTTCATGGCCTGGAGCCACCATTGCCAGCGTCTGGATCTCTCAAAAAGGTAAACTGAGGCTGGCCCAGCAACACCCAGAGCAGGTCCATGGGACCCTGGGGCCAAGCGCCATACAAACTCTGCTCACTGTTGCTCCTGAAGCAGAAAGGGCAAACGATTCAGGATCCTACCTTCTCTTCCCACTGCTCCCCTATCCTCCGGCTAGGCCACCCCCTCCTCTGAGCCCAGGTCCCCAAGGAAGGCTGGGGTTGGAGTCTGGAGGCCCGGAAGCTGGGTTCTTAGCCCTTCTTTGGCTCCATCCCGCAGGCTCCCAGCGAGTACGAGACGAGCCCAGAGCAGCTCTTCTACCGGATAGCCCACCTGAGCCGCGGGCAGCCGTACCTGCTGTGGGTGGCTGCCGTCACCTCTGCTGGCCGGGGCAACAGCAGCGAGAAGGTCACCATTGAGCCTGCAGGCAAGGGTAAGCAGCCCGGCCCAAAGGGGAGAAGCCACCGGAAGCCACCTTCTAGAATTCTGGTTCTCCCCAAATAGGGGCTGTCTCCCTCCAGCCTCACCTGCCTCCCTCCTGCATCTGCCAAGACTGGGCCTCTGCTGCATCCTGACTCCCAGAAGCCTCACAACAGGCTCTAGGCGGCACAGCTACCCAGGGGCGGATGGCATGGAGCACCCTGGTCCCCCATTCCCAGCTCCACTCCAAGGTTGCAAGAAGGGGCATTAGGCCCACTCCCAGCTCGCAGCAGAGCCTCTGTCCCAAGGGTCAGCATCTCTAGACGGGAGGCAGCAGGGGACACCGCTTCCACAGAGCAGGAAGCCACAAAGGCATCCCCCCCATTTCAAAGCCTGGACACCTGGGGCAGAGGTGGGGTTGCTGATGGCTGATTTCACAGGGGGCACAGCTAGGAGGAGGGTCTGGGCTAGATGCTGGGCACCGAGTGACTAAGACCAGGTGTGTCCTTAGAGAATGCCCCCACCGAATCCCTGGCCTGGGCAAAGGGGAGCCGTAGGGCCTATGCACCCCCATATTACAGGGAATGACAGTTCTCAGGCCCCAACCCACACCAAAGAGGCAGCGGGGCACAGCGGCTCGTCTGCCCTCTCCACCAACGCCGGGGCCGCCACAGGGCCTTGCATTCCGCCGCCACCAGTCCGGGTGTCCAGATCCTCTACCTTGACCGCCAGCCTAGACGGGAAGGCCCCCTTCTTCCCGGGCCTGCCTCCTCCCCCAGCCACCTGACCATGAACCCTGGAGCCCAAGGACCAGGCTCCTAGGATGACAGGCTTCCTTGGCTGGAGATGCAAGAGGTATCAGCCCTCCCCTGCCACAGGCTCAGAAGCCACTAGCGCTCACTGGAGGGCCTGCAGCGGGGCTCCCTACCATACCGTGCCCTTGTTGCTCCATTTTCCAGTTAAGCATCGAGGCAGGGTCTCCATAGCCGGCAGACAGCATGCAGAGTGGCCTGCGGGCTCTTCTGGCTCCAGGTCGGGCTCTTCCCCCCCAACCTCGGCATTTCTAATGTCCACAGTCCCTCCTCCCACAGGTGCCACCAACCCCTTCTCCTGGGCTCATCCCTTCTGGAGAGAAGGGGCCTAGAACCTGCAGTGCCCCCAGGGTAGCTGGCACTGGCCCAGAGCAGCGTGGGAGGGCCTGGGTGTCCTGCAGAAAGTCGGCCCCTTCCCCTGGGGGCAGTCCACAGGACACATCCCCAGTGGGCTTTGTACTTCCCAGAACACATCTACATCTTCTTCTGTCCTCAAGCAGCCCAGTGAGGAAGGGGGCGAGCACTGTTGTTCCCTCCCCCACCCATCCTACACACACACACACGTTCTCACAGCCCGAGACACCAAGACATTCAGGGAACTAACCCCAGTCATATGGAGGTACCAGGTCTGGAACTCTGAAGTGCTTGGTCACTTGGTTAATTTAATACCTGTTACTCAGCCCAGAGATCTCTGGGGTACCTGCCATGATCACCTTCCCACAGTTCCCTGGACATCTTTGCCTGCCTTGCCATCCGCGTTGCGGCCTGTGCAGCCTGGTCCTCTGAGTGTGCTCGCATCACTCTTGGGGACGTTCCTTTCTCCGCCATGCCTATGTGTATGTTGCTGTCACCTCTCTGTCAATCTACAATCCCACCCATGGCGACCTCGGTCACTGGGTGGCTGACTCCACGTCTGCGGCCCGGCCACTTCTCTCACGCTCTAGAACATGTGTATCTGACTGCTTTCTAGCTACCCCATGTGGGTGACCTCAGGGTCAGTGTGAGGCTAAGCATCCCAGTGTCTCCTACCCACCCTGCTCCTATCCCTTCCCCCACATCCTTCCTCCCCCTCACCCACCGCCCCTGCCATGTGCCTTGTCTCTGTGAGGGCACTATCCTCCAGCCGGCATCATGGCGGCATCCTTACCTTCCTCTCTGTCTCTTCCTCAAAACCAGTCAGACCCCAAGTCCTGGCGGTTCCTCCCTGAGCCTCTAACCTCCTCCCCACTGCCATACGGCCCCCCTGGGCCTGCTCTCTGGCCGCCATCTTGCCGCTGGTCTGTGTCCTCCAGCAAACCACCCTCTGCCAGCAGCCAGGGCTTCTACTCTACCTGAAAGTTTCACTACTTACTTGTAAGCCTCCAGTGGCTCCTCGTGACCTCACGGGAAGCCCACCCTCCACGTTCTGCAGCTTGGAGCCCTCCAGGGGCTTCTGCTCCTGCTCACTGCCCATCCCCCTTCACTCACCCTGGGCTTTGGTTGCCCCAGAGTACTTGCCGACCCTCACACTTCCATGGATTTCAGCCCTCCAGGCCTCTACTCAGTGCTGTCGCCTCTTCCGGCTACGCCTTTTCTTCTGTGCAGTGAAACCTCTTTAGCCTTCAAGATTCAGGGGTGCCTGGGGGGCTCATTTGGTTAAGCATCCGACTCTTGATTTCAGCTCAGGTCTTGATCTCAGGGTTGGTCGTGAGCTCAGGCCCCACACTGCACTCCGTGCTGGGTGTGGAGCTGACTTTAAAAGATTCCAGTCAAAGCTTCTCATTCCAGAAGCCTCCCCGGCCTTCTCCTCCACCACCACCAGACTGGCGGAGTCATTCCTCCTTCTTGGTGCTCCCATGGCGATTTGCACCTACCCCTACGTAATATTTCCACCCTGTCATGATACTTTTTAAGTATCTGTCCCCTCCCCTCCACCGGGATGATGAGCAGCTTGAGGACAGGGAACACGTCTTGTTTGTGGCGTGAACGCTCAGAGCCTCCTCTGATACCTTGCCCATAGCAGGCATCTGAACAATGTCTGTTGGACCGGTGACTGCCATCTGAAAGCGTCTGTACCCACCCCTGCCCCAAGCCCAAGGTGGAGGTTAGGTAGGAGATGGGGGTCTTGCACTGTGAATTTGGAGAGCCCCAGGAAAGGCAGGCCAGCGCGGCGTTGAGAGTAGAGGCGGGATGATGGGGCACTCATGCTCTCTCCCCTGCAGCCCCAGCAAAGATCATCTCATTTGGAGGCACCGTGACAACACCCTGGATGAAGGATGTCCGACTACCTTGCAATTCGGTGGGAGATCCAGCCCCCGCTGTGAAGTGGACCAAGGACAGGTGTGCTCGGGGCCCCAGAGAAATGCAGGGCCCCGGAGATGGGTGTAGTAGAAGAGCCGGGAAGAAAGGAATCGGGTGCCCCAGAGGCCCTGCGGGGCACACAGCTCCTGCTCTCCCATACAGACCCAACCTCCCTGGTTCCCCTCTGCTGGCTGCCAAGGATCTCCCCTCCTTGGATGCTTAAAGAGGCCAGGGGGACCAGATAGCCCCAGGAAGCACTGGGTAAAACCCCAAGAGTCCCGCCCCCCCCCCCGCCAGCCTCCTTTTCTACTCCCAGCCCTGTTTGCCTGCAGTCCTGGGGGAGCCCCCAGGAGGAGGGGGTGCTTACCATAATCCATGTCTGCACCCCACCCCCCGCAGTGAGGACTCGGCCATCCCTGTGTCCATGGACGGGCACCGGCTCATCCATACCAACGGCACACTGCTGCTGCGTGCTGTGAAGGCCGAGGACTCGGGCTACTACACCTGCACGGCCACCAACACTGGGGGCTTTGACACCATCATCGTCAACCTTCTGGTGCAAGGTAAGGCCCCGGAAGGCAGGCCCCCCATCCCTACCTCCCCAGCCCCCTGGGAGACAGACCCGTAGTGGAACAGAGGTGCCACGTGGAAGAGGAGGCCGGAGGGATGGGGAGAACAAGCAGGGGCTGGGGGAGCACCTCGAGGGCAGGAAGGCCAGGCCTGGGCCTTCAGTTGCAGCTGGGATAGCCTGCATTCCCATCATCAGGTGTTAACCCTTTGTGGTGAGGGCTGGTGGCTTTCCCCTCACAGTTCCCCCGGACCAGCCCCGCCTCACTGTCTCTAGAACCTCTGCTTCGTCCATCACCCTGACCTGGATTCCAGGTGACAATGGGGGCAGCTCCATCCGAGGTGAGAAGGGTCTGGGTGAGGAGGGGGAAAGAGGGGAAGAAATTCGGGGCCCAGGAGCCAGGCAAGGGCTTTATCCACTCCCACCATGTGTCCCCATAAAGCCCCAGAAGTGATGAGTGAGGGGCAGTTCGGACCACAAGGAAGTTACCCAAGTGCCACGGCTACCAGCCTGGGTACCTGGGTTTTAGAAGGCCCAGCCCAATCACAGCTGATGAGCTGTGCGAACTGAAGAAATCAGTTTTCTTCTCTTGACCTCAGTGTCCAAATGTATAGCAGTGGACAAATGTACTAGATCATGCTTCTCAACCTTGAACATGTGCATGAATCATTAGGGGATCTTAAAGAAGGTAGATTCTGATTCCAGGGGCCTGGGGTGGGATCTAACAAGCTCCCACGGGATCTAATCCTGCTGTCTGGGGACCACTCCGGGAAAAGTAGTCTCTAAATACTATCCCTTTTACGCCTGAAGCCTCGGTTTTCTGCTCTCCTCTGCACCTTGGCTGCTAAAGAGAGAGCAAGAAAGCTCCTTGCAGCTTTGTGTCCAATCTGCCTCTGCCCCCCACCCTGTCGTCAAAGGCCCCACTCTGCCCCCGCGGGGAGCCCAGCCTCTGCCACCTCTTGGGGTGTCCCCAGCCCTGCCCTGCCCGCCCTGAGCCAGGCAAACCTCCCCGGCAGGCTTTGTGCTGCAGTACTCAGTAGACAACAGTGAGGAGTGGAAGGACGTGTTCATCAGCTCAGGTGAGCGGTCCTTCAAGCTGGACAGCCTCAAGTGTGGCACGTGGTACAAAGTGAAGCTGGCGGCCAAGAACAGCGTGGGCTCCGGGCGCATCAGCGAGATCATCGAGGCCAAGACCCACGGGCGGGGTGAGGCCCAGCGATGACCCAGCTGGGGAGAGATGGGCCCAGGATATGCGGATGGAAGGTGGCTGGGCTGGGGAAGGAGGGCGCCGGGAGCAGAGACTGCAGGGAAAGTCTGGACCTGGTTCCCATCACTGTAGATAGCACACTCACCGATCACAGCAGGAGAAACAGGCCCCACCTCCCTGGCCCCACAGCCGATGGTGGCAGCCTCTTCCTTCCTCCCGTACCTCTTGCCCTGCTGAGGCCTCTCCACGTCCTTCCCTCTTCTCCCTCCTCCTCTGTCCCCTGGGCCATCCCTACTCCCTTCTGTGCCAACCACTGCTCCCCAGAACCACTGCAGTCCCAGCTGGCCCAGGAGACTCCCTCCCGGTGCAGATGAATGAGCCCTCCTCTTCTGAGTCTCTAACCTCGCTCTCTCCCTGTGCCCCCCGCCCCCAGAGCCCTCCTTCAGCAAAGACCAGCACCTGTTCACCCACATCAACTCCACACATGCTCGGCTTAACCTGCAGGGCTGGAACAACGGGGGCTGCCCGATCACAGCCATCGTGCTGGAGTACCGGCCCAAGGGCACCTGGGCCTGGCAGGGGCTGCGGGCCAACAGCTCCGGGGAGGTGTTTCTGACCGAGCTACGTGAGGCCACGTGGTACGAGCTGCGCATGCGGGCTTGCAACAGCGCTGGCTGCGGCAACGAGACTGCCCAGTTTGCCACCCTGGACTATGATGGCAGTGAGTCGGGGAGGGTGGGAGGGGCTGCACAGGGGGCGCTGAGAGGTGTCCCCAGGGAGGCTGGCAGAGAGGTGGACACATAAAGAGAGGACAGACAAATCAAAAAATAGACAGGACTACCATAGAGGAAAAGGCTGGAGGCACAGAAGGAGCAAGCAAAGGGGGCAGCAGAGTGGGAGGCGGGCAGGTGCACCAGTGATGGATACAGACTGATAGCCAGGCAAACCCATCACACTAAGATAGAGGGTCTTTTGAAGGTGCAGTCCTTGCTTTCCACTGCTTCAGACAGATGGAGAGTATAGTGTGAAGGGATAGCTGAGGCCCCGCCCCCTGAGGCCCCTCTCCTAATAGGTTGCATTAGCCAGGATTGGATAGCCTGGGAAAAAAGGAACAGATAAACATGGAAAGCTGCAGGCCTTGATCCAGTAAAGAATTGCTTCTTGTCCTCGTAACATCTTGTGAGGGTTGGCTGGCCACCATCTTTAGGCTATACCATCTCCAAGGTCGCCAAGGAGAGAGGGATGGAAAAGGCACTCCAGTCTTCACTGTCTGGGCCAGGAGGTGGTGCGCATTGCTTCTGTTCCTGCTGTGTTGTCCCGCACATACACTAAAGACACGCTGAAGGCCAAAATCAGAGATACTAGTTGCCCCAAGGTCAAGTCCGTCTGCCTATGTGTTAAGGAAACAATAAAAGTGGTATCAGAGGGGCGCCTGGGTGGCTCAGTGGGTTAAAGCCTCTGCCTTCGGCTCAGGTCATGGTCTCAGGGTCCTGGGATCGAGCCCCGCATCGGGCTCTCTGCTCACAGGGAGCCTCCTTCCTGCTCTCTCTCTGCCTGCCTCTCTGCCTACTTGTGTTCTCTGACTGTCAAATAAATAAATAAAATCTTTAAAAAAAAAAAAGAAAGAAAGAAAAGAATGGGCCCAAACAAGGAAGGTTTCATGAAGGAGATGGTCTTCTGTGAGGCTTTGAAACCAGGATAGATCGGGCTTTGCAGAGGTCTCTGTCAACAGAGCTTACTGCCTCTGTACAGGCTCCCAAGATTAGCAGATCTCACCCATGGGGGTGGGGAACAGGAAGAAAATACAGGGCCGGGAGTGGCTTTGTCCCCATCTGGGGACGAGACCCCAGGATCCCACTGCTCTGACTTCTCTCCACTTTACAACCTGGATGGCAGAATCTAAGCTCATCAGCCCACCTTCTAGAAATGAACACTGAACTCCAAGAGGCAGGAGACTATCTCTGAAAGACTTCAGGGTAATTCTAAAATAGGCCCACGAAGTCATCAGTATTCTAATGAAGTGTAAAAACTATGTGACTGTTCATGGCTGTCCTGATGTGACCAGAATTGGGGAGAATAAGGGAGAGGGTTGGGACTCTGTGCCAGGAAGTGGAGGTCAGAGCGAGAGCAAGGGCAGCAAGAGAGGTTCACAGGCAACCTCACCCAGGGTACTCTGCCCAGACCCTACTCATAGGGGACATCTGACTCCCCTCTACACTCCAACAGGTACCATCCCTCCCATCAAGTCTGCTCAAGGGGAGGGGGATGATGTGAAGAAGCTGTTCACCATTGGCTGCCCAGTCATCCTGACCACTCTGGGGGTAGCTCTGCTCTTTATCATTCGCAAGAAGAGGAAGGAGAAGCGGCTGAAGCGTCTCCGAGGTAGGCGAGTGTCCTACAGGCTTCCGGGGAGGGAGTGTTGACCCTCTGCCACATGGGCCACCTTTCGTTGGCTCGTGAGCACCACCTGGACAAGAGAAAGTGCCTGTGTCCCACTGAAGGGAGAGCTGCTATAAAACCTTCTGAAACTTTGGCTCTCACCGCTTCCTCTTCTGTGTCCCCAAGACTTTGTGTCTGACCTAAACAGGGCTGATTTTTAGAGGTACACGCTGCTAAAGCCATGCTGCTTAAAATAGTTAAACATTTCCACGTTAGTTGGTAAATAGATGTTGCTCCCTCCCACCTTGGATGCTCCTTCTCTTTTGCAGGATCCCTGAGATTCTTCTAGAAGCTGGCCACTAAAGCATAGATCTGCTGGTGGTCACTAGGACCTTGCTCAGTATTGACCATATGGCTTCCATGACATGGCAGATGTTAGACATTTTAAATATCATTCCTGTCCCAATCTATGATACCATAGACTGGCATGAATGGGTCTGCTTTACCTTGATTTTCTCAGAGACTGATACAATGTCTAGCATCTAGTAGTTGCTTAACAGATGTTCATTCACTCATTTGGAAAACATTTACTGACTATCTGCTGTATGTAGATACTGTCAGACATTGGAGATATATAAAGATGAATGAAGAAGGAACAGTCCATAGTCTTATGGAACATAGTCTAGTCCTCATAGAATTTACAGTTTAATGTGAGAAGCCAGAGCACAGTAGTAGCCCAGAATTGGAAATTACTAACACTGCCTAGCGTGTTTAGGAGTTGGGTGGGTGGATGGGTGGATGATTGGATGGGTGGTTGGATGATTAATTGGATAGTTAGATGGAAAGATGTATAGAGGGAAGCATGGTTGGGTGGATGGTTAAATGATGGTTAAATGAAAGCATGGTTGGGTGGATGGTTAAATGGTTGAATGGATAGGTGGTTGAATGGATAGGTGGTTGGTTGGATAGATAGAGGAATGGTGGATGGATGGATCGATGGTTGAGTGGATTATTGGTTGGATTAATGGGTAGGTGGATGGATGAATGCATATTTGAATGGATGGATAATAGATGATTGTATGAATTGATAGATGGGTGGATATTTGATTTTATGGACACATGGACAGATGTTTGGATGAATGGTTGAATAGATGAATCAATAATTGGATGGATGGTTGGATAGATGGTTGGATTGGCAGATGGATGGATGGATGAATGGATGGATGGATGGATGGATGGATGGATGGATGGATGGACAGGTGGTTTATGGTTTTATGGACATAGGGACAGATGGTCGGATGAATGGTTGAATAGATTAATCAGTTGGTTGGATGGATGGACGAATGCATTGTTGAATGGGTGGATGATGGATGAATGACTGACTGGATGGGTGGATGGAGAAATGAATAGATTGACAGGTAAATGGGTCAATGATGGATGAATGGATGAGTCAGTGAGTCGATAGTTGGATACATACATACTGCTAGATTCATTCTGACAGATCATTTTCATGATTCTCATTCTCATCAGAGGTCTAATGGATCTTTGAGAGAGTCCTTTGCTCCTCTTTTTCTCTCTTTCTTTTTGTCAGTTCCTAACCTGAGATCCTGATCTTATTCAAGGCCCCTCTGAAGACTAAGCAGGGACCCCTAAATTCATCCATGAACTTTTTGGGGACAGGTGCCCAAGAGAAAGAAATAAATCCTCTTGGTTGATAGTCATGTGGGGATTCCCATCGACCACCTCTCCATCATCCTCCACTCTCTTCTCTTCCCAGCAGATAACAGGATAGACCCTCCACTGAAACCCATTCCCAACCTGCTATGATGTCTTGTCTAATTAGAGTCAATTCAGGAAACAGATGGAGCACTTCATATACCCTCTCCTCTGGGAAGGACCTCCCTATTAGATAAAAATCTGAGGAATGGAAAACAGACCTGAGCCAAATCTTGTACCAGGAGCTATCAGACCTTATCCTATGTTAGACTATTTTAGAGGTCCTTTCATTTCTCCTCCCCAGTAGACCAGCCCTGGTCCCAATCTAGGGAATTCTCCCCCCTTGTTCCCCACATGTCTTCCAGTTTTCATCCCGCTCAGATCCCATTTTCACCCAGACCCTCTCTCTACTGTTTTACAGATGCAAAGAGTCTGGCAGAAATGTTGATAAGGTAGGTTTCACGTCATTGTTTCCTCCCCTGCAGAGGACAGGCTTCTAAGACCCCACTGCCCTGAAAAACCCTCTCTCTCAGTCCCTTATGGCTGCTGAGTCACCTGCCTATGGCCCTTCTCCCCACAGCAAGAACAACCGAAGTTTTGACACCCCTGTGAAGGGGCCACCCCAGGGCCCAAGGCTACACATTGACATCCCCAGGGTCCAGCTGCTCATTGAGGACAAGGAGGGCATCAAGCAGCTGGGTGAGTGATAGGGGCCACAAGCTCTCTATCCCGGTCTTCCCCAGGCCACATCCCACCAAGGGGAGCCCCCCAGCCCTCACAGCAGTGCCCAGGGTTCTCCCAGTGGGCCCATCCCCCACTCAACAACCTCAAAACTCCCTGAAACCTCTCTCAAGGACTGAGTTTCCTCCTTTGTCCCACGCTTTCTGTGTCTCAACATCAGATAAAGACAAAAAGAAATTTGGGAAGTCTGAAGAGAAGGACTCGTACTCACTGCCCTTCTTCCCCTAGGAGATGACAAAGCCACCATCCCCGTGACGGATGCTGAGTTCAGCCAAGCTGTCAATCCACAGAGTTTCTGCACTGGTGTCTCCTTGCACCACCCAGCCCTCATCCAGAGCACGGGACCCCTCATCGACATGTCTGACATCCGGCCAGGCACAAGTATGCCTTATCCCGAGGGAGACAGACCTCTTCCCAGACAGGGTCACCCAGGCACAGCATGGGGCACAGGTGGAAGAAAATGGGGTGGGGGAGGCTCAGAGCAGCACAAAGAACAGAAAGAGCACTGGAGGTAGAGTCTCCAGACCTTGACTAAGGACGCCTTAGCTGTGACCTTGGGGATATTGCTACCTTTATCTCTCTGGGCCTCTGTGTCCTTACCTAGATATTTTGAGAGGGTTGGGAGTACTTGCTGTCCAGGGGCCTCCTGCCTCTAGCACTGTGACTCTGGAGGTAAGGATGTAGGGAGTAAATGCACAGGGGGCAGTAGGTGAGGAGGGACTTTCTTCCTCAAGCTGAAGGAACAGGTTGGGCGGGGGTGGGGAGAACCAGGAGGTGCCCCCGCCACCCCCACACCTCACCGCTGTTCCTCTTCTACGGGACCACGTAGCTGGAAAGGCAGTGTGCTCAGCACCCCCAGGAAGCTTCTGTGGCTGCTTATGCCTCCTCCCTTGCTCCCCACTGCCCCTCGGGTCCGTGCCCACTGCCCGAGGCTGAGCGCCCTCCGTGAAGGGTTAGCTGTTGCTTCCTCTGTGCAGATCCAGTGTCCAGGAAGAATGTGAAGTCAGCCCACAGCACCCGCAACCGGTACTCAAGCCAGTGGACTCTGACCAAGTGCCAGGCCTCCACGCCTGCCCGCACCCTCACCTCTGACTGGCGCACTGTGGGGTCCCAGCATGGGGTCACTGTCACGGAGAGTGACAGCTACAGTGCCAGCCTCTCCCAGGACACAGGTGAGCCTGGCGCCCGGCCTGCATCCTGTTCTCTCTCTCCCCATTTCTCCACCATTCGGCTCCCCTGTCCCAACCTCCACCCACCAGCTCTTGGGGTCCAAGGCGCAGGTCAGTGTCACTTCCAGGTGGCCCACTGGCTTGCTGCGTGGCCGGCACAAACACACTTGACCTCTCTGAGCTCTGCCTAGTCAAGGATTTCATTCTGCTCTCCCAAAAGGTGTCAGAGAAAATGGCACACGTGATGTTCGTTGGAGGAAGAGCTGAGGGCTCCGGGGGTGGGTGGTGGTTTTCAAGAATGGAAGGATGTTCTGCCCTTGATTTGCCAAAGTCCCCGCTCTGCCACCCAAGCCGCCTTCCCAGGGGGAGAGCGGGGTCTTCTGAGAGGACTTCCAGGCTCACGGGTAGGGGAACGGCTCTCTCCAAGGCCCCCTCGTTTCTTCTTAACACCGAGCAGACAAAGGACGGAACAGCATGGTGTCCACGGAGAGCGCCTCGTCTACCTACGAGGAGCTGGCCCGGGCCTACGAGCACGCCAAGCTGGAGGAGCAGCTGCAGCATGCCAAGTTCGAGATCACCGAGTGCTTCATCTCCGACAGCTCCTCCGACCAGATGACCACGGGCACCAATGAGAACGCCGACAGCATGACGTCCATGAGCACGCCCTCCGAGCCCGGCATCTGCCGCTTCACCGCCTCCCCGCCCAAGCCCCAGGATGCCGACCGAGGCAAGAACGTGGCTGTGCCCATCCCGCACCGGGCCAACAAGAGTGAGTGCCCGGCCCGCCTCCCCCGCTGCATCCCCTGGCGTCCCCAGCCGGGCAGGGCCCCTTGGCAGTGTGGGCAGTGTAGAGCAAGAACTCGGGAGAATCCGGATCAGGGTCCGTATCCTGGCTCAGCCTCGTAATACCTCGGTGGCCCTGAGAAGTCAGTTCGCCTCTCTGATGATTCACTTTCTCAGTAAAATGCAAATGACAGCATGGACTCTGCGTTGTCCTAGCGGGCACGATAGGTGCCTGGCGTGTGGCCGGTTCTCGGTACATAGCGATCATTGCCTTTACTTGAGGCTATGCCAGTGAGGAAGGGACAGCCTTTCGGGGCCCAGCTGCCCAATGGCCACTGGTCTCAATGCCATTCAACGTTGATCCATGGGGCCAAACCTCATGGTGGGCACTGATCTTGCCCGACTGGCAGCTGTCTGATGCCAGGGGCCTGGCCAGAGCATATGCCTTTCGGGGTTGGTGGGATAGCTGTAGGATAACCAGAGGGTGTGGGAATGGGGGTCCATCAGCAGACACTGGGACCACACCATACCATGTCAGAGCACACAGGGTCTGACCTGCTTGGTCCCGGCCTCGCCTAGTGCCCACGCTCATCTGGGCACTCGGGGTCCTCTAGAGAAGAGGCCAGGGTAACAAAGTACAAGGACTTCAGAGATCAGCCTGAATGATGCCCCGCCCCTTCTGGCTGGGTGAATTAGGGCAAATTACTTAATCTCTCTGAAGCTCAGTTTTTTCACTTGCCAACTGTGGGCCGGTATTAGCCTGTCCAGGGGGCTCTGGGGACTGAATGAGATCATGTACAGAAAGTCCCTGGCACGGTCAGCAGGTTAGAGGCACATATACAGGTGAAGTTGCTCACAGAGCAGAGGGATCTGGACATGGAGGAGGTTTAAGAAATCTGGAACATTCCGCCCGGGAAGAGGGACGGGGAAACGTAGCTGACTTCAGACATCTGACAGGCTGCCCTGAGAAAGGTGGTGGGGTGACGGGGGGTGAGGGGAGGGGACAGCGTGCTGTGCAGGTCCTCAGAGGGCAGAATCGGGCTCCATGGGGGTTGTGACCAGCATTCCCTCCTCAGGGTAGGAAAACTGTTTTTCCAGCCAGAGCTCTTGGGAAGCCAGTTTCCAGAGCAGAGCTCTCCAGCAGTCTGCCTGGGTCTTTCCGCGTTAAGTACCCCCGTTTAGTGAGCAGCTACTGTACGCACCCGCTGCCCTTTCCGCTCTTGATCCCATTCACTGCGCCCAGTAATCCCCTTGGGGAAATGGGAGGGGCTGCATTTCCCAGACAAGGAAACCTGCTCAGAGCCTCAAGTAACTGATCCCTTCTGCATGCTACATTGTCTGGCTTGTGGAGGGACTCCAGGTCAGATCAGGGAAAAGACTGGGGAGTGGGGGGTAGGTTGAGCAAGCAGGCGTCCAGAGGCCTCTGCTGTCAACGTCTTCTGTCTGTGATTCCAGGTGACTACTGTAACCTGCCCCTGTATGCCAAGTCCGAGGCCTTCTTCCGAAAGGCAGATGGCCGTGAGCCCTGCCCTGTGGTCCCACCCCGAGAGGCTTCCATCCGGAACATGGCTCGAACCTATCACACCCAGGCTCGCCACCTGACCTTGGACCCTGCCAGCAAGCCCTTGGGCCTCCCGCACCCAGGGGCCCCTGCTTCGGCCTCCACAGCCACTTTACCTCAGAGGACTCTGGCCATGCCAGCACCCGCAGCCGGCACGGCCCCACCAGCTCCGGGCCCCACCCCTGCCGAGCCCCCGGCTGCCCCCAGTGCTGCCCCTCCAGCCCCCAGCACCGAGCCTCCGCGGGCCGGGGGCCCACACACCAAAATGGGGGGCTCCAGGGACTCACTTCTCGAGATGAGCACGTCGGGGGTGGGGAGGTCTCAGAAGCAGGGGGCAGGGGCCTACTCCAAATCCTATACCCTGGTGTAGGGGCACGGCAAGAAAAGCAGCCCTACGCTCGGACCTGTCTGCACCTCGGGCCCTCACACACCAACTTGGCTGTTTTCCTGCATTATTTATATTAAACTGACAAAAACCGACCAACAACGAAAAGAAAAGCCCCCAAGTCATGAAGGCTTGTACATAGAACTCTTTTGTACAAATGAAACTATTTTCTTCTCCATGAAGCCAGGGCACAAAGAATTTGACAGTACAAATCAACACCCCCCCACCCCACAAAATTCGCGTGGAGAGAGATATATACATATATAGGAGATAGGAGCACATCGACAAACTATGTATCTATATATTTCTCTCACCTTATTTTGAGACAGAGGCACAAAGACTCAGCAATTTTTCCCTCCTACTCTCTCACCCTCCCCTCAATCTAGGTGGTTTTGACAGAGACCAAAATCCCGACTCAGAGACACTGCATGCGATTTCACTGTTCCAAGAAAACCAGGAGTTGCTTCAATTTGCAGATGCTTATGTGTTAATACCTTTTTCTATGAAAAAAAACCCAGCGCCGTGTGCAATAAAGGTTATGTTTCTACGTGGTAGCTTTTTTCCCATCTGGCGAGGGCCAGTGGGGAGGGAGGGAGGAAGGAAGGAAAGGGCCCTGTACTGGCCCGTCCATTTCTCGTGTGGAGAGACTTTGAGAAGTTCAGGCTTTAGCTCAACAGGTTAAACTTTTTTGAAGGTTTTCAATTAGCCTGCATGCCTCCTTGAGAACCTGTCCGGGTCTCAGATCTGTGCCGGCCTCTAAAGGGGGCAGCTGTGTGAATTCCAGCAAGCTGCTGAACCCCTCTGGGCCAGTTTCTTTATCTGTAACATGAAGCAACCTTGCAGAGAGCCCTGGGGAGCCCCGTCTGGGCATGGGGGAAGGCAGTCTGCTAACTCCTCTCCTCCAGAACACCATGCAGCCAGGGAAGCTAAAGGAAGGCAAACCACAGTATGCACTTAAGTTATGGGAGGGGGAGGAAGCAATTGTAGTACCCTGGGGTTTGGGCTGGCCCTGAAGTTCTAGGCTGACTGCTAGGGCTAGCCAAGGCCAAAGAGAAGGAGTGAGGTCATCAGAGGTTGGAGAGGTGAAAGAGGCTTATGCAGCAGGGAAATGGAGCTCCCCTAAAGAGAATCGGGCCAGCAGGCACGCCAGGTACCTTGCCTGGTTTTGGAGGAGCTGGCAATCAGGCTGCCAGCTGGAAGGAACCGTGCACCCAGGCAGGTGTGTGGAAGGGCCCTCCCTGATGAAAGGCGTGGGAGGATGTGTGGGCGGGGCCTCCAAGGACAGGAAGGTTAAAACAGGCAGAGGAGAGGGAAAGACCCCAGGTCGCTGTCTCCCTCCTCTCTCCACCATGGCCAGAACCCCTGGGTGAAAAGAACGTACGCCTAAACAGTACAAAGGGGGTTCATGCCCCAAGTCAGGGCTGAGTTGTGGATCGGCATGGAAGGAAGGTGAGTCTGGGACCTGCCGTCCTCTGGAAGCTGGAAGGAGGTACTGGGAAGGGGGCCAGCGTGCTGGAGAGGGAGGGAAGGGTTTGTGCAGGATGCAGGGGGGCTGTCCCTCTCCATCTGGGACACAGTGAGACCCTGCCTGGGGTGCATGACCTCTAACACGAGCACTTCCCAAAAAGAGACTCAATCCTCACACATTCCTTAAGCCCCCAGGCAGGGCAGGATACAGAGGAGCCGGGCAGGTGTCTCCCGGACAAGGTAAGGCACAGAACCCTTGTGCTCCTTGGTGACTCCTAGGCCCAAGGGGAAACCTCTCAGCACACCCAGTCAACACGCACACAAGGACCCAGCCAGGAGAACCGGCAAACCGCGGTAACAAGGATAGTGAGAAGGGCCTGCATTCCAGACACCTGCGGACGGCCAGGCTAGTCCCTCTGTGGGAGGACAGGACTCCTCCCAAGGCTTCGTGCGCCATCTGCAGGTCATCTCCCAAACTGCAAGCGCAATGGTCCTGCCCGGGAGTTCTTCCTAGAACTCGATTGGGAGCCTCTGTTCCATGCCTGCCCCCCGGCCCCTCCCCACACATACCTGCACTGGATGCTGGTGAAACACAAATCTGACCCGGTCCGGACAAGCATGAGGGGGTGAACAAATCCCCAGAGGCTAGAGTAGAAGCGGGCCAGCTGCCTGGGCTGCAGAGGGGCCCCCTATGGTGACAATACCTTGCAGAGCCCGACGCTACACGATGTGCCCGGTGTGCCCGGTGTCCAGCGGAACACTTTCCTCACATTGGCCCAGGTAACCTCACTGCGGCTTTGGGCATCAAGGGCTCCGTGTGCACCCGTGGTGGGGGGTGGGGGAGCTGCAGCTCGGGGGAGTTGAGTAACTCACCGGTTAGGGAGCAGGAAGAGGTGAGCTCAGATCCAAGCCCGATGCCTTAACCACAGAGCCACACTGCCCCGTGTTCTGCTGCTCAGAGGCTGAGTCTCAGTTCTGTCCCTAGGACAGGTGGGGCGGCTGCCGGGACCAGAGGAAACAGCTGGACTTACTGTCCGGAAAGCAGTCCGTGTGGAACTGTGAGTGACTGGCTCAGGCCGGGGAGCCAGTATGCGGGGCCGGGTGGGCGGGGGAGCCTGAGAATTTCATTCTGCTGAGAGGCAGCGGGCAGGACTCCGCTCTGGGGGCTGCGGTGGACCAGGCAGGATGAGAGGGACTCAGAGAAGCAGCAGAGAAGGAAAGGTGAACGGGCCAGTTTAATTGGCCGTCTGCTGAGCTGCACCCATAACTCTAAAACACACGGTCCAGAAATGCCAACAGACTTGTGGAGAACCCACGCAGTTCTGTGCACTGATCCGACTTCCATGGGTCCTTTGGCTGAACTACAAGCCCGCCTCTCTGAACCTTTCTGAAAGCTAGTTCCCAGGTCCGCCAGACCCCCACACTCACACCCCATGGAGTCACCGTTAAACTCTGCATCTGGAGCAAGCAGCCTACACACTTGCTCCTTCCCAGACCTCTCCCTTGTCCGCCCGAGATGAGGCCACCGTTGTCTCTAGAGCACTGATCCCCAAAGCACGGTCCGAAGCATCAGGAACCCCCAGGAACTCGTTAGAAATGCAGATTCATAGGCCTCGCCCGCAGACCCACAGGATCAGAATCTGCCGTTCAGCAGAAGCCCCAGAGGGTGCACACGCACCCGAGAGTTCTAGAAGGCCTTCAGAAAGACCGCTCCCCTGCTCTCTCCTTCTGCCAACGAGCGGGGCTAGACTAGTGGGCCTCAAACTTCACTCTGAGCATTTTTTTTTTTAATTGCGGTAGGAGATAACGGAATAGAATTTCCCATCATAACCATTTTTAAGCTGACCGTTCCGTGGCATTGAGTACCTTCACCTTGTTTGGGCAACCACCACCACGACCCAGTTCTAGAACGTTGTCACCTCCTGGAACAAAAACTATATTCCTTAAACACTCACTGCCCCTGTCCCCTTCCCCCCAGCCCCTGGCAACCTCCATGCTACTTTCTGTCCCTGTGAACCAACTACCCTGGGTCTTTCCTATCAGAGGAATCCTACAGTGCTTGTCCTTCCTATGGGCTCATTTCCCTTAGTATGTTTGCAATAATCCATGTTGTATCATGTCTGAGAGGTTCAGTCCTTTTTAAGGCTGCATAATACTCCATTATATGTAAAGACCACATTTTTAATCCCATTATTGGACACTTAGGTTGTTTCTTTTGGCCATTATGAGTACTACTGCATAAACATCAGTATGGAAGTTCCTGTTCGAATCCCTGCTTTGCATTCTTTGGGCATATAACTAGCAGTGGAATTTCTGGATCAAATGATAATTTTATGGGGCGCCTGGGTGGCTCAGTGAGTTAAGCCTCTGCCTTCAGCTCAGGTCATGATCTCAGGGTCCTGGGATCAAGCCCCGCTTTGAGCTCCCTGCTCAGCGGGGAGCCTGCTTCTCCCTCTCTGAGTAAATAAATAAAATTTAAAAATTTTTATATTTAATGTTTTTATGAAGAAAATATATTTTTATTGAGGCACAACTGACTTAACATTATACCTGTTTCAGGTGTACAACCTAATGATCCAATATTTGTATACACTGCAAAATGGTCACAGTAAGTCTAGTTAACATCTGTCACCATACATAGTTACAAAATTTTTTCTTACAATGAGAACTTCTAAGATTTACTCTCTTAGCAGCTTTCAAGCATGCAACACAATAGTGTGAACGCTAGTCAAGACACACATGATGTCCCCATAATTTAACTGTTTTACAACTGGAAATATTTTCCTTTTGATCCCCTCACCCGTGTCACCTACCCCAAACCCCACCTCCAGCAACCACCAATCTGTCCTCTGTATCTATGAGCTTGGTTTTTTGTTTATGTTTAGATTCCACATTGAGATAAAATCATGTAGTACCTGTCTTTGACTTATTTTGCTTAGCACCCAGTGCCGTCAAGGTCTTACCTGGTTGTTGTGAATGGCAAGATTGCGTTCTATCATATGGCTGAACAGTATTGCATTGTACACCAGTAGAGTGCCCTTGTGCATTGTACCACACCTTCCTTATCCATTCATCCATCAGTGGACACTGGTTTCCATTATCTTGGCTATTATAAATGCTGCCGTGAACATAGAGGGGCCTGAATCTTTCCAGATGAATGTATTCGTTTTCTTTGACTCGATACCCAGAAGTGGAATTGCTAGATCACGCACGAGTACAGAGTGTAAGATCGTGGTCTAGTTTCCTTCTTTTGCATGTGGCTGTCCAGTTTTCCCAACACCGTTTATTGAAGAGACGGTCTTGTCTCCAATTTATATGTGCGCCTCCTTTACTGTAAATTGACTATATGTGTGGGTGTATTTCTGGGTTCTCTCTTCTGTCCCATTGAGTGGTGTATCTGTTTTTAGGCCCATACCATACCATTTGGACGACTACAGCTTTGTGATGTAGTTTAGAGTCCGGGAACAGGATCCTTCCAGCTTTGTTGTTCTTTCTCAAAGTTGCTTTGACTGTTTCAGATCATTTCTAGCTCCGTTGCGAGGTTAGGCTTGTTCTATTTCCGTGAAAATGTCATTGGGATGGTGAGTAGGGCTGTGTTGAGTCTTTAGAGTGCTTTGGGTAATAGGGATGTTTTAACAATATTAATTCTTCCAATCCAGGAGCAAGAGTACATCTTTCCATTCTTCTGTGCCTTTTCCATTGCTTTCATCAATGTTACAGTTTTCAGTGTACAAGTCTTTGACCACCTGGACTAAATTTATTCCTGGGTATTTTATTCTCTCTGATGTGGTTGTAAATGGGATTGCTTTCTTAATTTCTCTAATATTAGTGTATAGAAACACAAAGGTTTCTGTATATTAATTTCATCAAATTCTTTGGTGAGTTCTAACAGTTTTTTGGTGGAGTCGTTAAGGTTTACTGTAAATAATACATCTGCCAAAGTGATGGGTTTTTCTTTATTTAGGTGTCTTTTATGATGTTTGTTTTAGTTTTTGTTCCCATATAATGTACGGCATCATATTAGTTTCAAGTGTGTAATGCAGTCATTCAGCAATTCTGTACATGACTCGGTGCTCACCACCATAAGTGCACTCTGAATCCCCTTCACCTAGTTCACCCCTCCCCCCACCCACGTCTCTTCTGGCAGCCACCAGTTTATTCTCCAGAGTTAAGAGTCCGGTTTTGATTCATCTCTCTTTTTTTTCTTTATTTGGTTTCTTACATTCCACAGATGAGTGAAATCATATGGCATTTGTCTTTCTCTGACTTATTTCACTTAGGACTAGACTCTCTAGCTCCATCCACATCCTTGCAAATGGCAACATTTCATTCTCTTTTATGGCTGGGTAATATTCCATTCTACATATACATCACATTGTCTTTATCCATTCGTCTATCAAACAGGTGGGCTGCTCCCATAATATGGCTGTTGTCAGTAATGCTGCCATACACATAAGGGCACATATCTCTTCTTGAACTAGTGTTTTCATATTCTTTGGGTAAATACCTACTGGTGGTTTTTTTTTTAAGATTTTATTTATTTATTTGACAGAGAGAAATCACAAGTAAGCAGAGAGGCAGGCAGAGAGAGAGGAGGAAGCAGGCTCCCTGCTGAGCAGAAAGCCCGATGTGGGGCTCGAACCCAGGACCTGGGATCATGACCTGAGCCGAAGGCAGCGGCTTAACCCACTGAGCCACCCAGGTGCCCCCCTACTGGTGTTATTACTAGATCATAAGGCCATTCTGTTTTTAATTTTCCGAGGGACCTTCATGTTGTTTTCCACAGGAGTTATGCCAGTTTTCATTCCCACCAACAGTGCATGGGGTTCCTTTTCTCCACATCCTCACCAACACTAGTGATTTCCCAATGTTTATTTTGGCCATTCTGACAGGTGTGACGTGATACTTCATGGTGGTTTTGATTTGCATTTCTCTGGTGAGGAGGGATGCAGAGCATCTTTTTATGTATCTGAGGACCCTCTGTATTTCTCTCCGGAGAAATATCTGTTCATGTCTTCTGCCCATTTTTAATTGGACTATTTGGTTTTGGGGGGTGTTGTCTCGTATAAGTTCTTTAAATATTTTAGATACTAACCCTTTATCAGATCTGTCATTTGCAAATATCTTCTCCCATTCAGTAAGTTATCTTTTAGTTTCATTGATTGTTTCCTTTGCTGTGCAGAAGTGTTCTGTTTTGATGTAGCCCCAACAGTTTATTTTTGCTTTTGTCTCCCTTGCCCAGAAGACCTATCTACAAAAATGTTGCTATAGCCAATGTCAAAGAAATTACTGCCAGTGTTTTCTAGGATTTTTATGGTTTCAGGTCTCACGTTTAGGTCTTTAATCCATCTTGAGTTCATTTTGTGTATGGTGTGAGAAAGTGGTCCTGTTTCATTCTTCTGCATGTAGCTGTCCAGTTTTCCCAACACCATTTGTTCAAGAGACTTTCTTTTCCCTACTGAATATTCTTGTCTCTTTTCTCAAAGATGAATTGTCCATTTAATTGTGGGTTTATTTCTGGGCTCTATTCTGATCCATTGATCTCTGTGTATATTTTTGTGCTGAGACCATACTGTTTTGATTACAACAGCTTTGTAGTATACCTTGAAATCTGGGATTGTGACCCCTCCAGTTTTGTTTTTTCAAGATTGCTTGGCTATTTAAAGTGTTTTGTGGTTCCATACAATGCCTTTTAATTCTTGCCTAATTGCTCTGATTAGGACTTCCAATACCATGTAAAGTAAAAGTCACAAGAATGTGCGGGCATCCTGTCTTCTTCCTGATCTTACAGGAAAAGCTTCCAGGTTTTCATCATTGAGGATGATGTTAACTATGGGCTTGGCATATATGACCTTTATTATGTTGAGGTGTGTTCCCTCTATACCTACTTTGTTGAATA
The DNA here is from genome assembly GCF_902655055.1 of Lutra lutra. Taxonomy (NCBI): domain Eukaryota; kingdom Metazoa; phylum Chordata; class Mammalia; order Carnivora; family Mustelidae; genus Lutra; species Lutra lutra. The sequence continues at coordinate 13,704,071 of NC_062287.1, read as the reverse complement.
CTTTTTTCATAAATCAGTGTTGAATTTTTTCAAATGGTTTTTCTGCACCTGTTGAAATGATCATATGATTTCTAACTATTGGTTAATGTGCTATATCACAGTGACATTGTGAAGGGTGAACCACCCTTGCATCCCTGGAAATAAATCCCATTGATTGATTGATTGATCAAATCAATATTGATTTGATCAAACTACTGATTGATCATGGTGTATGCTCCTTTTAATGTATCATTGAATTTGGCTTGTTAAAATTTTGTTGAGGATTTTAGTATCTATGTTCATTAGTGATATTGGCCTATAGTTCTCTTTTGCGGTGTCCTTGTTTGGTTTTGGAATCCGGATAATGCTAGCCTTACAAAATGAGCTTGGAAGTGTTCCCTACTCTTCTATTTTTTTTGAAAACTTTGAGAAAGGTTGGTGTTAATTCTTCAAATGTTTGGTAGAATTCACCGGTGAAACCATCTGATCCTGAACCGTTGTGTCTGGGGAGGTTTTTGATTACTGATTCAACCTCCTTACTAGAAACTGGTCAGTTCAGATTCTCTGTTTCTTCATGATTTCATCTGAGAAGGTTGTATGTTTCTAGGATTTTATCCATTTCTTACTGGTTGTCCCAATTTGTTGGTATAATTGTTCATAGCGGTCTCTTACAATCCTTTGTACTTCTATAGCATCAGTTTAATACCGCCTTCATTTCTGATTTTATTTTTTGAGCCTTTTTTTTTTTTCTTGGTGAATCTAAAGCATGTCGATCTTAGGGATGCCTGGGTGGCTTAGTTGGTTGAGCATCTGACTCTTGGTTTTGGATCAGGTCATGATCTTGGGGTCATAGGATCAAGCCCCATGCTGCAGCTCTGTGCTCAGTGCAGAGTCTGTTTGGGACTCTCTCCCCCACCCTCTCCCCATTTGCATTCTCTCTCTCTCTCTCAAATAAATGCATAAATAATTTTTTACAAGAATAAAGTATGTCAGTTTTATTTTCTCAAAGAACCAGTTCTTAGTTTCACTGCTATATTCTATTATCTTTATCACATTTATTTTCACTCCGATATTTATTTCCTTCCCTCTACTAACTGGGCTTCATTTGTTCTTCTTTCTCTAGTTCTTTGAGGAATAAAGTTAGGCTATTTGAGGTTTTTCTTGCTTCTTGAGGTAGACATTTGTCACTATGAACTTTCCTCTAAGAACTGCTTTTGCTGCATTCCATAAATTTTAGTATGTTGTATTTCCATTTTCACTTGTCTCTATTTATTTAATTTATTGCCCAACTGGCTGTTTAATGACCAATTGGTTAATCTCTACACATTTATGAATTTTTTTCACATAACTGATTTCTAGTTTCATATTATTATGGTTGGAAAAAATTCTTAATAAGACTTGTCTTCTTAAATTTATTAAGACTTCTTTTGTGGCCTAACGTGATCTATCCTGGAGAATATTCTAGATGTCCTGGAGAAGAGTGTTTATTCTGCTGCCTTGGGATGGAATGTTCTGTATATATCTGTTAAGTTCTTCTGGTCTAATATGTTGCTGAATGTGGGTGTTTCCTTATTGATTTTCTATCTGGATGATCTGTCCATTGATGTAAGTGAGGTATTAAAGTCCTCCACTATTATTGTATTTCTGTCTGTCTTTCAGGTCTATTGGAATTTGCTTTCTATATTTAGGTGCAGCTATGTTCAGTGCATAAATATACTAGTATGAAGGTTAAAAGACAAATGTAGCAAAAATAACTACAAGAGTTAAGATACACAAGATAAAAATGTAAAATGTGACATCAAAAACTTAAAATGTGGATGGGCGAAGAGTAAAAATGTAGTTTTAGAATGCATTCAAACTGCAGTTGTTATCAATTTAAAATAGTTATAAGAATAGATTATTATATGTAAATCTCATGGCCACAAGGCAGAAACTTAGAGCAGATACAAAGAAGATAATTGGAATGAAGCCTAAGCATACAACTAAAGAGAGTCCTCAAACCACAAAGGAAGAGTGCGAGAGAAGAACCGAGAAGAACTATAACAAAGCCAGAAAACAATGAACAAAAGGACATTAAGTACTTATCTATCAATACTTACTTTTAATGTAGGTGGGCTAAATTCTCCAATCAAAAGACAATAGCTGAATAGATAAAACAAAAAAAAGAAAAAACAAAAGACCCATCTACAGGCTGCCTACTAGTGACTCACTTGTGATGTAAGGACCCAGAGCAACTGTAAGTGAAGGGATGAAAAAAGACGGCCCATGCAAACGGAAACCGAAAGAAAGCTGGGATGGCTATGCTTGTATCAGGCAAAATAGACTTTAACACAAAGACTGTAATGAGACAAGGGCATCATAATGATAATTAGATCAGTCCAACAAGAGGATACAACTTATGTTTAACTTTTTGAGGGACTGTCAAAGTATTGTCTACCAGGCATCTGTATCTTTAATAAGCAAGAGGACACCCAAGGCTTCGATCACCCACCAGATATCCAAAGCTCTGCTTATGACCTGCCATTGAACTAAGCACTGGGGACGCAGAGGCTGTCCTTGAGCTCAAGGGGCTCATTGTCAGATGTGTGTGCAAACTGGCAGAGACCTGAGGAGGGAGACCTATGGTAAAAGGATAGGTCAGGGACAGCTCTAGCTTTCCTGCCAATGCTTCATGCTCCCCCTTTCACAAGGCAATTGTTGCTAGTAAGTGGCTGCCCTGCCAGTGGCTACAGTCCCTAGCCCCTTGACTTCTAAATATGGCCCTAAGACCAAGTTCTGACTTGCAGTGTGGTAGCAGTGAGGCATGCTACTTGCAGGCCTGGCTTATACAAATCTCCCTGACCATCTTCTCTCTCCAACAGATGTCCATGCCCGAAGGGAGTTTGGAAGTGACTGACCGGAGATGCCAGAGCTTCTATCAGCCTGGGTTCCTGTAAGTCTGTACGGATCAGTGGTCCTCTACCCCACTAAGATCAACTGTACTTTAGGTGAACAAGAAATAAACTTACAATGAATTAAGCCATTGAGATTTGGGGGGTTATCTTCACAACGGCTAGCATCATCTTACCTTATGCAGGAGAGGAGAGAGAAACTGGCTCCCCATGGAAACCCTCCCTCCATAACCTAGATGCAGGGCAAACCTCCCATCCTGTGTCTCCTTCCCTTTCCCCTATATCTGTGCAGGCAAAGAGTTGGGGAACAGCAGCTGATGAGCTCGGAGAAGGGGAGGGCAGCTGTGTGCATAGGACAGAAGGCTGGAGGACCGGTCAGGACTCTGTCCTTCCTCTCCGAATCTGCATCTCCTGGGCAGGGGCAGCAATGCTCCCAGCAGAAGGGGGAACAGCTGCCAGCTCTGCATTACCCTAGAAGTGATCCACGTTGGGTGGTAGCGTCTCTAAGGAACAGAGAATCTTAGGAGTCAAGGCCTTCAAGGTCACCAAGTCCAGGCTCCCATCCTAATTTTGAATCCTTTCTGCAGTCAGCAAGGGTCCTCTGTCCCTCCCATATGTACCTCCTGATAGAGGACTCCTTACTTCCCAAGCCAGCATACTTCCCCTTCGGAAATCTCTGCTAGCAAAGCCTTGCTCACACTAAGCTCAGTCTGCCCCCTCTGACTTTCACCCAACAGCCTCGGGGGACCCCCACAGAGCAGGTCTTACTCCTCCTCAACATGGCAGCTGTCCACATGTGGTACTCAAACATTGTTCTAGCTGATAAGCTCCCCAAGAGCAGAGGATGGTTCCATTCCTTCCCAGTCACCCCCAGGACTGTGTCCTACTTAAAGGAGCAGAACATGTGTTAGAGAGAAGCATGAAGGGTAAAGAGGGGAGAAATGGTCAGGGAGTGGGGGATCAGTGGACACAGAGTCTTATGAAGTGGTGATTCTCTCAGCACGCTGTCCCAGGCTAGAAGAAAACAGTCCAGGGGCAGCTGGGGGGCTCATTCAGTTAAGCATCTGACTCTGGGTTTTGGCTTGGTTCATGATCTCCGGGTCCTGAGATCAAGCCCTGCGCCAGGCTCCATGCTCCATGGGAAGTCTGCTAGCGATTCCCTCCCTCTGCTCCTTGCCCCACTTGGCTTGCGCTCCTGCTCTCTAAATAAGCAAACACAGTACAAGGGTATACAGTAATAACTGCTGCTTCGCGGAGACTTTCTGTGTTCGGCACTCTGTTAACCACTTAACACGGATACTCTCATACCTTTACAATGACTGTGTAAGGAAATGTAACCCCTATGAACACAAAAACCCATGTGGTTCAGTCTCCGAGCAGGGGTGCTGGTCAAAGAACCAGCCCAGGGACCAAAAGTTTTAAGTAACTCATTATCTGCTTTCGTTTTATGACCCTGGAAAGATCAAAATGAATGGTTGAGAGTAATACCCATTAACCCCTCTGTGATATTGTGATAGGATAAGAAGTATTTATTTGGTCTCGGTCTTCGGTCATAGTCACAGAGCTCCTAAAACCCTTGAGGTTTCCTGAGTGACAGATGTGAGAGGAGCATCTCTTGTTACTTGTCGTAATAAGCCCCTTTCAACCACTCCTGAGTTTGTGCTGAGGTGGTGACTCTTGGTGGGTCCCTGGATAGCGTCAGAATGAGGGCTGGTTGCCAGAGGAACCAACCATGTGATCAGAGGGTTGGGATTTTCACCTCAACCCCCTGCATCCGGGGAGGAGAGAGGAGCTGGAGATTAAGTCACTAATGAACAATGATCTAATCAGTTATGCCCGTGTGGTACAGCCCCCATAAGTACCCCCTAACAACGGAGTCTGAGAGCTTCTGGGTTGGTAAACCATCTGCGTGCAGGGAGGGTGGCACACCTCAACTCCACAGGGACAGAAGCTCCTGTGCTCGGGACCCTTCCAGACCTCACCCTGTGTCACTCTTCAACCGATGTTCATTTTTATCCTTTGCTATTACGGTGTATTGGGAAGGATGTTATGGAGTGTTTTCTCTGAGTTCCATGAACTGTTCTAGTGGATTTTCTAACCCAAAGAGGAAACCCTTGATTGATAGTTGATCAATCGGAAGAAGTACAGGAGACCTGGGGCTTGCATCAGAAGTGGAAGGGGCAGTCCTGTGGGCCTGAGCTTTCAACCCAAGAGGTCTGCTAACTCCAGAGAGTGTCAGAATTGAATGGAACCATTGGGACACCCAGTTGGTGTCCAGATTTAGAAAACTGGTTGTTGGCATGAGAAAACCCCACATGGCTGGTGTCAGAAGTGTGAGTGGAAAGAGACAGTGACCCTGCTCTTGGGTCCGGGTCCTCACCCACCCTGCACTAACGCTGCCAGGTCCTCTGGCTCCGTTTCTCCCAGTGGTCTTTCCCTGAACTCTCCTTTCTCCCAACTTTGCGATGTAAGACAGCAAAGGCTGGGTCCAGGAGCAGGAGGGAAGGTAGGAGAGGCTGAAAGCAAGGCAGGAATCCTCTTTGCTGGTTAGTGAGAAAGGGCTCAGAACAAATGTTTTCCTAATGTTTGTCCTAAAGAGTTTTCTCCATTTTGTTGGCTAAGAAGAAAGTCAAAGAGGTTGGGTTTGTTGTGCAAGGTCACTCCACAAGCAAGAGGTACGGCCAGGGTTTGAATTCCAGAGCCAGCATTCACCAGACGTCTTGGGACTCTTTATAGACACCCGGGGAACACCTGGAAGACAGCATTTGTTGAATGCTAACTACACAGCAGGAACTGTGCTAAGCTCTGTGCGGGCAAAAGCAAGGAACGGGGATCAAACCCCCTGCTCCTTTCCAACTCTGTAACTCTGGAAAAGTGGCTTCACCCTCATGGGCCTCCATTTTCTTTTCTGTGAAATGGGAGATTAGTCCATGGGCTGCCAGGTTGGAGAGACTGGGAGGCCATAATGCAGGTAAAGATGCTTTTAACTTCAAAGTGAGGATTAGCAAGGGGCCAGGTCTCAGGGAAACCAGAATTCGGTCCGTCAGCCTGGGGTCCTTGGACAGCCAGACCTCAGGGAGAGGTTCATGATGCCAGGAGGGAGAGAAGGAATAGATAAAAGCTTCTCTGGGGGACAGCTCGGGAAGCAGCATGGGGTGAGGACAGGGAGTCTGCGGGCTTCCCTGGGGTGTGTAATCCTCCTGTCCTCAAGTGAAGAAACTGAGGCCCAGCTTCTGAAGAGTCCCTTGGTCCAAGCAGACAGGTGGCAGGTGGCAGCTGGAGGGCCAGACTGTCTGATCCTGTCCCAACCTGCAGCAGCCTTCCTCTGGGAGCCTAAAATCCCCAGAAACAGGTTTCTGTTTCTGCACTGCACCCCCCCCCCAACCTCTCCTTCTGGCTACAGCTGAGAGAATGCAGTTATGCCCCCAGAAACTACTGACTTTCTCCACAAGGACATGGGGCACAGGAAGGAGACTTGTCCGAGAGGTTGACAGAGATTGGGCTGCCTTGCCGTTGGACGCGTTCAGCAGAGGCTTGCTGTGTCCATAGCTGTCTGCAGTTTCCAGAGTGCTCCTCCCAGGGTGCTTGACACTGGTGATCTCATGACTTTTCTTAGTGTGAGGTTATTTTCAGCCCCATTATACAAATGGGGAAACTGAGGCAGAAAGAGAAGGATCCTTTCCCAAAGATGCCCCACTAGTAACTAGTGACTAGGATTTGAACCCAAGGTCTTTTGGAGGCCAATGTAGAGCCTTGGAGCCAGATATTGGTCCCAAGCTCGGGCTAAAAGAATACGTCTTCAAACTGGGTATATTTTGTCTTTCTCTGTCTGACTTAAGTCATTTAGCATAATGCCATCAAGCCCCCTCTACATTGTTGCAAATGGCAGCTGTCCTCATTTTTTTGGCAGATGCCTCATACTCCATTGTGTGCGTGTAGATCACCATGTCTTCATTTACCCGTCAGTGGACAGTTAGGGTGTTTCCATATGCTGCTTTTGAAGATAATATTGTTATGAACATGGGGATGCAGATACCTTTCCAAGTGAGTGCTTTTGGGCTTTTTAAAAATTTCTTTACTTGAGAGCGAGCGAGCGAGAGAGAGATTGAGAGTGCGAGTATGAGCAGGGGCAGAGGGAGAGAATCTCGAGCAGACTCCACGCTGAGCACAGAGCCCAACGCAGGGCTCGATGTCACAACCCTGAGGTCATGACCTGAGCCCAAAATCAAGCGTCAGACAACCAACTGAGCCACCAGGTTCCCCTCCAGTCAGTGTGTTTATTTCCTTTGGATATATTCCCAGAAGTGCAATTGCTGATATGGTAGTTATACCTGCAGTTTTTTGAGAATCCTTCATGCTATTGTGCACAGTGGTTGCGCCAGCTTACGGTCCCAGCGGTACACAAGGGTGCCTTTTCTCTGCACCCATGCCAGCCTTTGTTGTATGAGGGTGGCCATTCTGACAGGTGTGAGGTGGTATTGCATTGTGGTTTGATTTGCATTTCCCTGATCATGGCTGATGCTAACTATCTTTTCAGGCACCTCCTGGCCATTCCTTATATATTCTTTGGGAAAATGTCTGTTCGGGTCTTTGGCCTGCATTCCGTTGGATTATTCATTTTTTTGTGTTTTTTTTTTGCTGTTGCATTGTATGAGTTTTTTATGTACTTTTGATATTAACCCCTTATCAGATCTATCACTTAGAAATATTTTCTTCCTAATCCATAAATTGTCTTTTCACTTTGTTGATTGTGTCCTTTGCTGTGCAGGAGATTGTCAGCTTGATTTATTCTTGATTTTTGTTACTTGTGCTAAAAAAAAAAAAAAAATCATTGCCAAGACTCATGTTCAAGGAGCACTTTCCATATGTTTTCTTCTAGGATTTTCATGGTTTCAAGTCTTACATTTATATATCTCAATTTTTTTTTTTACTAAGACAAGGTTAATTCTTCTTAGTTTAATTTCAGTATGGTTAATACACAGGTTCTATTAGTTTCAGTTGTACAATATAGTGATTCAACACCTCCATACATTACTCAGTGCTCATAGTGAGAAGTGTATTTTTAGTCCGCTTCAACTCTCACCTGTCCCCCACCTATCTCCCCTCTGGCAGCCGCCAGTTTGTCCTCTAGAGTTAAGAGTCTGTTTTTTGCCATAAGAGACTCTTAATCTCACAAAACAAACTGAGGGTTGCTGGGGGAGGGGGGTCAGGAGAGGGGGGTGGGGTTATGGACATTGGGGAGGGTATGTGCTATGGTGAGTGCTGTGAAGTATGTAAACCTGGCGATTCACAGACCTGTACCCCTGGGCCTAATAACACATTATATGTTAATTAAAAATTAAAAAACAGAGAGGGAGGCAAACCATAAGAGACTCTTAACTATAGGGAACAAACTGAGGGTTGCTAGAGGGGAGGTGGATGGGAGGATGGAGTAATGGGTGGTGGGCATTAAGGAGGGCACTTGATGTAATGAACACTGGGTATTATATGCAACTGATGAATCATTAAATTCTACCCCTGAAATTAATAATATACCAAATGTTAACTAACTTGAATTTAAATAGAATCTAAAGTAAACAAAATAAAATTTTAAGTTTTTTTTACTAAAAAAAAGTCTTTTTGGTTTGTCTCTTTTTTTCCTTTGTTTGTTTGTTTTGTTTCTTAAATTCCACATATGAGTGAAATCCTATGTCTCTCTCTGATTTATTTCATTTAACATTGTACCCTCTAGATCCACCTGTGTTGTTGCAAATGGCAAGATTTTGTTCTTTTTGATGCCTGAGTAATATTCCATTGTATACACACCACATCTTTTTTATCCATTCATCTGTCGATGGACACTTGGGCTGCTTCCATAGTTCGGCTGTTGTAAGTAATGCTGCAGGATAAGCGTGCATATCTCTTCTTGAATTAGTATTTTCGTATTCTTTGGTTAAATATCCACTAGTGGAATGACTGGACCATATGATAATCCAATTTAAATGTTTTGAGGAACTCCATATTGTTTTTCACAGTGGCTGCACTGGTTTGCATTCCCATCAACAGTTCCATGCATGGGGTTCCTTTTCGCTGCATCCTACTGACACTTGTGATTTCCCATGTTTGTTTTGGCCATTCTGACAGGTGTGATGTGATATCTCATGGTGGTTTTGATTTGCATTTCCCCGGTGAGGAGGGAGGAGGGATGCCGAGCATCTTTCCATGTGTCTGAGGGCCATCCGTATTTCTCTCCGGAGAAATACCTGTTCATGTCTTCTGCCCATTTTTAATTGGACTATTTGTTTTATTGGGCATTGACTTGTGTAAGTTCTTTATATATTTTCGATACCCACTCTTTATCAGATCTGTCATTTGCAAATATCTTTTCCCATTCAGTAGGTTATCTTTTAGTTTTGTCGATTGTTTCTGTTCTGTTCCTATTTTGATGTAGCCCCAATGGTTTATTTTTGCTTTTGTTTCCTTGCCCAGAAGACCTATCTACAAAAATGTTGTTATAGCTGATGTCAAAGAAATTACTGTCAGTGTTTTCTTCTAGGATTTTTATGGTTTCAGGTCTCACATTTAGGTCTTTAATCCATCTTGAGTTCATTTTGTGTGTGGTGTGAGAAAGTGGTCCCATTTCATTCTTTGCATGTAGCTGTCCAGTTTTCCCAACACCATTTGTTGAAGAGACTTTCTTTTTCCCTTTGTGTATTCTTGCCTCCTTGTCAGAGATTAACGGACCATATAATCTGGGTTTATTTCTGGGCTATCTCTCCTTTAATCTGTGTGTCTCTGGCTGTGCCATATAGCATACCATACAGTTTTGATCACTGTAGCTCTGTAGTATGTTTTGACATGTGGGATCATGACATCTCCAACTTTGTTCTTTTTCAAGAGTGCTTTGGCTATTTGGGTTCTTTTGTGGTTCCATAAAATTTTTTATCTGTTCTAGTTCTGTGGGAAATGCTGTTGGTATTTTGATAGAGATTGCATTAAATCTGTAGATTTCTCTGGGTAGTGTGGACATTTTAACAATATTCTTCCAATCAAATCTTTCCATTTGTTTGTGCTGTCTTCAGTTTCCTTCATCAAGGTTTTATAAGTTTCAGAGTACACTGGTGTCCCCTCCTTGGTTAAGTTTATTCCTGTGTATTTTATTATTACTGGTGCAGTTATAAATAGGATTATTTTCCTAATTTCTCTTTCTGCTACTTCATTAATAGTGTATAGAAATGCAATGGATTTCTGTATATTGATTTTGTATTCTTCAACCTTGCTGAAGTCATTTATCAGTTCTACTAGTTTTTTTTTATGGAGTTTTAGGGTTTTCTGTGTACAGTGTCATGTCATCTACAAACAAAGTTTTTCTTCTTTCATACCAATTTGGATACCTTTGATTTCTTGTCTGATTGCTGTGGCTAGGACTTCCAGTACTAGGTTTAATAAAAGTGGCTAGAGGGGACATCCTTGTGTTGTTCCTGATCTTAAAGGGAAAGCTCACAGTTTTTCCTCATTATGATGTTAGCTGTGAGTTTTCATATATGGCCTTTATTATGATGAGGTATGCTCCCTCTAAACCCACTTTGTTGAGAAATTTGATCATGAAAGGATGTGAATTTTGCCAATGATTTTTTATGCATCTATTGAGATGACCATGTGATTTTTACCCTTCATTTTGTTAATGTGATGCATCATGTTGGCAGACTTCAAATACTGAACTGTCCTTGCATACCCCACAATAAATCTCATTTGATGATTCGATTTCTGTGGCTGTATAGTGTGGCTTGAAATCAAGAAGTATGATGCCTCCTGGTTTGTTCTTTATCAGGATTGCTTTGGCTATTCAGGGTTTTTTGTGGTTCCATATAAATTTTTAAAATATTTTATTTATTTATTTGACACAGATCATATGTAGGCAGGGAGGTAGGTGGGGTTGGGAGCAAGCAGACTCCCGGCTTAGCAGAGAGCCTGATGCGAGGCTCAATCCCAGGATCCTGAGATCATGACCTGAGCCGAAGGCAGAGGCTTAACCCAGTGAGCCACCCAGGCGCCCCATGGTTCCATACAAATTTTAAGATTGTTTTTACTACTTCTATAAAAAATGCTTTTGAAATCTTGATAGGGATTACAATGAATCTGTAGATGGCTTTGATACTATTGACATGTTATTTATTTTTAATTAATTTATTTATTTGACAGACAGAGAGCACTAGTAGGCAGAGAGGCAGGCGGGGGCGGGGGGGGGAGCAGGCTCCCCGCTGAAGCAGAGAGCCCGATGGGGGACTCGATCCCAGGACCCTGGGATCACGACCTGAGCTGAAGGCAGTGGATTAACCCGCTGAGACACCCAGGTGCCCACTATTGACATTTTAATTAATTCTTCCAATCCATGAACACGGAATACCTTTCCATCTATTTGTGTCTTCAATTCCTTTCATCAGTGTCTTCTAGTATTCAGAGTAGAGATTTTTCACCTCCTTGGTTAAGTTTATTTGCTAAGTATTTTATTGTTTCAATGCTATTGTAAGTTGGGTCATTTTCTTTATTTCTTTTTCACAGAATTTGTTGGTAGTGTATAGACATGCTATTGATTTTTGTATGGTAATTTTGTATCCTGCAACTTTACTGAATTTATTGTTTAGATCTAACAGGGTTTTTTTGGTGGATGGAGTCTTTAGGAATTTTCTCCATATAAAATCATGTCATCTACAAATAGACAGTACCTCTTCCTTAACAATGTTGCCTTTTCTTTCTCATGCCTGATGGCTCTGACAAGGACTTCCAGGACTATATTGAATAGAAGTGGTGGGAGTGGGCACCCTTTTCTTAGTCCTGATCTTAGAGGAGAAGCTTTGAAACTTTCACCATTGAGTATGATGTTAGCTATGGACTTAGCATATATAGCCTTTAGTAATCCTAGGTATACTCCTTCCCTACCTAATTTATCATGAATGGATGTTAAATTTCGTCAGATGCTTTTTTGGCATCTAATAAAATTATTGCATGACTTTTTTTTCTTTATTAATGTGATGTATCACATTGATTTACATATGTTGAACCATCCTTGCATCCCAGGCATAAATCGCACTTGGGTGAATGATCCTTTTGGTGTGCTGTGAATTCTGTTTGCCAGTATTTTATTGAGAGTTTTTACATCTATATGCAGCAGGGATATTGACCTATAGTTTTCTTTTCTAATAGTATCTTTTTCTAGCTTTGGTATCAAGTTAATGCTGACTTCAGAAACTGACTTTGGAGGTGTACTCAATTTTTCAGTTTTTTTAAAGAGTTTGAGAAGGATTGGCATTAACTATTTTTTAAGATCTTGTTTATTTATTTAAAAGAAAGCATGCACGTGCATGAGTGGGGGGAGGTAGAGGGAGAGGGAGAAGCAGACTCCCCCCTGAGCAGGGAGCCTGACGCAGGGCTCATTCCCAGGACCCCGAGATCCTAACCTGAGGCAAAGGTAGCCACTTAACCAACTGAGCCACCCAGGTACCCCCTGGCATTAATTCTTTAACTGTTTGATAAAATTCACCAGTGAAACCATACAGCTTGGCTTTTCATCATTGGAAAAAAATAATTTTTACTACTGATTCAATCTCCTTACTAGTGATCAGCTGTGTGGACTTTTATTTCTTCCTGATTCAGTCTTGGCAGTTTGTACATTTCTAGAATTTATCCATTTCTTCATTGTCCAGATTGTTGGTGTATAAATTTTTCATAGTTGCCTCTAATGATCCTTATAGGTCCCTGGTGTCAGTCGTCAATGTGTCCTGTTTTGTTTATAATTTTGTTAATTAGGTTTCTCTCCTTGGGTAGCCTAGCTAAAAGATTGTAAATTTTGTTTATCTTCTCAAAGAACTAACTCTTTTTTTTTAATCTTTTTTATTGTTTTTAATCTTTTTTATTGTTTTTAATCTTTTTTATTGTTTTTCTGTTTCTGTTTTATCCTCCTTTGCTAACTTTGGGCTCAGTTTGTTCTTTGCTTAGTTCCTTGACTAAGGGGTGTAAATCTAGATTGTGTAGGAGCTTTCTTGCTTTTTTTTTTCTCCCCTTTCTTCTTAATGTAGGCACTCACTGCTATGAACTTCTCTCATACAACTGCTTTTGCTGCATCCTGTAAATTTGGGTATGTTATTTACATTTTTGTCTTAAGATACTTCTTTACTTCCCATTTAATTTCTCTTTTGACCAATTGGTTGTTCAGGAGAGTGTGGTGTAATTTCCATGGATTCATGAATATGCCACTTTTCCTCTTGTTGATTTCTAGTCTCATACCACTGTGTTAAGAGAAGAGATTGGTATGATTTTAGTCTCCTTGACTAAGTCTCCTAAGACTTGTTTTGCAGCCTAACCTATCATCTGTCCTGGAAAACGTTCCCTGGGCACTGGAGAATGCATATTCTGCTGGATGGAAGGGTATGTGTGTGTCTGCTGGATCCATTCGGTATATGGTGTTGTTCATCTGCTGTGTCTTCACTGATTCTCTGCTGGTATGATTAATCCATCGTTGAGAGTGGGGTGTTAGGGTCCCCATTTATTATTGTGTTACTCTTTTTCTCCTTGTAGCTCTTAGTTTTTGCTCTGTGTATTGAGATACTCCAGTGTTGGGCATACTTATTATATTTTCTTGATACAACTCCTTTGTCATTATATAATGATCTTGTCAGTTTGGGCCATTTTTAAAGTCTGTTTCTTCTGATGTACATAGAGCTACCCTTGCCTTTTGGGCAGTTACAATTTGCTTGAAATCTTTTTCCATCCCTTCATTCTCAGTCTCTGTGTCTTTAAAGCTAAAGTGAGTTTCTAGTAGATAGCATATCATTGGACCTTGTTTTTTGTCTGCTTATCCAGTCAGCCATTCTGCAGAATTTTATCTGTTTTCATTTAAAGTATTCCTATACAGTAAGGTCTTAACTATTGCCATTTTGTTCATTGTTTCTTATTTTTTTATCCTGCTTTTTAGTTTGTTTTGATGTTTTTATGTCTTGTATCAATATGTTTTGACTTCTTTGTCAAGTTCTTTTGTGTAATTATACGTTTTCCCTTGTGGCTACTGTAAGGCTAACATAAAATATCTTAAAATGATAACACCCTAAACTAATGACAATTTCAATAGAATTTCTAAGCTTTACACTTTAACCTCTTCTCTTCACATTTACAATGTATATATTCCCTACATTGTGTAACTAATAGCAGATTATTATAGTTATGGTTATTTTTACTACATTAGTTTCTTTTATTTTTTGTTGAAGTAGAGTTGACACAATGTTACATTAGTTTCAGGTGTACAACACAATGATGCAACAAGTGTGGCTACTGTTGGTCTCCATACAACACTGTTCTAACACCACTAACTTATATTCCCCAGGATATACATTTTATCCTTGCAGCTTATTCTATAAATGGAAGTCTGTAGCTCTCATTCCACCCATTTTCCCATCCCCCCCATCCTACCCTCCCTTCTGGCAGTCATCAGTGTGTTCTCTGTATTTCTGGGTCTTTTTCTGCTTTTTATTTGTTTTGTTGCTTAGATCCCACAGTCCATATGGTATTTGTCTTTCTCTGACTTATTCCACTTAACATAATACCCTTTAGGTCTACCCATGTCACAAATGGCAAGATTTCATTCTTTTTTATGACAAGTAATATTTCATTGTATATGAAATATTATATAATACAGTACTTACAGTATATAACACAATACAATATACAATACAATGTTTCATTGTATTATATACACCACATGTTCTTTATCCATACCTCTATTGATGGACACTTGGATTGCTGCCATATCTTGGCTATTTTAAATAATGCTATAATAAATAGAGGGGTGCATGTGCACGTATCTTTTTGAATTAGCGTTTGTGTTTTCTTTGAGTAAATACCCAGTAGCGGAAGTACTAGACCACACAGCATTTCTATTTTTAAATTTTTGAGGACTGCTCCAATTTATCTTCCTACCAATAGTACACACCGTTTCCTTTTTCCGCATCCTTGCCAACACCTGTTATTTCTTACCTTTTTGATTCAAGCCATTCTGACAGGTGTAAAGTAATATTTCATTGTGATTTTGATTTGCATTTTCCTGATGATTAGTGATACTGAACTTGTTTTCATGTGTCTGTTGGCCGTTTGTATGTCTTCTTTGGGAAATTGTCTATTCAGGTCCACTGCCCACTTTTGAATCAGATTATTGGTGGGGGGGTGTCGAGTTGTATAAGTTTTTTTTTATATATTTTTGGTATTAACCCCTTATTGGATATATCATTTGAAAAATAAGTTCCCCCATTGAGTAGGCTGTCTTTTCATTTTGTTGATGGTTTCCTAAGCTGTGCAAAGTTGGGTTCTTTTTGTTTTTGTGTGTGTGTGTGGTTTTTTTGTTTGTTTTTGTTTTTTGGTGTAGTTCCAGTTGTTTCTTTTTGCTTTTGTTTCCCCTGCCTGAGGAGACATATCTACAGAAATGTTGCCAAGACCAATGTCAAAGGAATTACCGCATATGTTTTCTCCTAGGAGTTTTATCATTTCTTGTCTCAAAGTTAGGTCTTTAATCCATTTGAGTTTGACTCTGTGTAGGTGCAAGCAGGTGGCCCAGAAGGATTTTTTGCATGTACTTGTCCAGTCTCCCCAGCACCATTTATTGAAAAGACTGTCTTTTTTCCACTGTATATTCTTACCTCCTTTGTTGTAGATTAATGGACCATATAATTGTGGGTTTATTTCTGGGCTCTATTCTGTACCATTGATCTGTGTCTATTTTTTTATTTTTTTTAAAGATTTTATTTATTTATTAGAGATCACAAGTAGGCAGAGAGGCAGGCAGAGAGAAGGGGGGAAGCAGGCTCCCTGCTGAGCAGAGAGCCCGAGGCGGGGCTCGATCCCAGAACCCTAGGATCATGACCTGAAACTGAAGGCAGAGGCTTTAACCCACTGAGCCACCCAGGCGCCCCTGATCTGTGTCTATTTTTTTTTTAAGATTTTTATTTATTTGAGACAGAACACAAGCCGGGAGGAGGATCAGAGGGAGAGGGAGAAGCAGAATCCCTGCTGAGCAACAAGCTTAACACAGAGCTTAATCCCAGGAACTGTGAGATCCTGACCCAAACTGAAAGCAGCTGCTTAACCCACTGAGTCACCCAAGTGCCCCCTCTGTGTCTGTTTTTGTGCCAGTACCATACTGTTTTGATTTCTACAGCTTTGTGATATAAATTGAAATCTAGGATGGTGATACCTCCAGTTTTTTCTTCTTTCTCAAGATTGCTTTGGCTATTTGACCCCTATACATTTTAGTATTATTTATTGTAGTGCTGTGAAAAATGCTCTTAGTATTTTGATAGGGATTGCATTGAATCGATAGATGACTTTGGTAATATAGACATTTTAATAATATTCTTCCAACTCAAAAGTGTGAAATATCTTTCCATTTGTGTCCTCTTCAGTTTCTTCTATGAATGTTTTATAGTTTTCAGAATGTAGGTCTTTCCCCTCCTTGATTAAGTTTATTCCTAAGTATTGTATTCTTTTTGGTGCAATTTTAAGTGGAATTGTTTTTCTTAATCTCTTTCTGCTACTTCATTATTATTGTAAAGAAATTCATCCATTTCTGTGTATTACCATGTATTACTACGTCTAATAGTTTTTTGACAGCGTTTTAGGGTTTGCTT
Source organism: Lutra lutra (assembly GCF_902655055.1). Classification (NCBI taxonomy): domain Eukaryota; kingdom Metazoa; phylum Chordata; class Mammalia; order Carnivora; family Mustelidae; genus Lutra; species Lutra lutra. The sequence goes on along the minus strand of NC_062287.1, from coordinate 13,687,552 downwards.
TTTTTTTAAGATTTTATTTATTTATTTGACAGAGATCACACGTAGGCAGAGAGGCAGGCAGAGAGAGAGAGGAGGAAGCAGGCTCCCTGCTGAGCAGAGAGCCCAATGCAGGGCTCAATCCCAGGACCCTGAGACCATGATCTGAGCCAAAGGCAGAGGCTTTAACCCACTGAGCCACCCAGGTGCCCCTAGGGTTTTCTATATATAGTATTATGTCATGTGCAAATAGTGAAAGTTTAAGTTCTTCCTTACCAATTTGGATGCCTTCTATTATTTGTCTGATTGCTGTGGCTAGGACTTCTAGTACTATATTGAATAAAAGTGGCTAGAGTGGGGGCACCTGGGTGGCTCAGTGGGTTAAAGCCTCTGCCTTCGGCTCAGGTCATGATCCCAGGGTCCTGGGATCGAGCCCCACGTCGGGCTCTCTGCTTGGCGGGGAGCCTGCCTCCTCCTCCTCTCTCTCTCTCTCTGCCTGCCTCTCTGCCTACTTGTGATCTCTGTCAAGTAAATAAATAAAAAAAAAATAAAATAAAGTGGCTAGAGTGAACATCCTTGTCTTGTTTCTGATCTTAAAGGCAAAGCTCTCAGTTTTTCCACTTTGAGTATGATGTTAGCAGTGGGTTTTCATATATGGCCTTTACTGTGTTGAGGTATGTTCCCTCTAAACCCACATTGTTGAGAGTTTTGGTTCATGAAGGATGTTGAATTTTGCCAAATGTTCATGCATCTATTGAGGTGATCATATGATTTTCCTCCTTCATTTTGTTAATGTAGTGTATCATGTTGACAGATTTGCAAATATGGAACTATCCCTTGCATTCCCCACAATAAATCTTACTTGATAATGGTGAATGATCTTTTTAAAAGTACTGAAGATGTGGTTTGCTAACATTTTGTTGAGGATTTTTGCATCTGTGTTTATCAGGAATATTGGCCTCTAGTTTTTCTTCTTCCTTCCTTTCTTTTCTTTCTTTGTTTCAATCTCTTTGTCTGGTTTTGGTATCAGGGTATTGCTAGCCTTGTAGAATGTACTTGGAAGCTTTCCCTCCCCTTCTATTTTTTGGAATAGTTTGAGAAAAATAGATATTAACTCTTCTTTAAATGTTTGATGGAATTCACCTGTGTTCTACCTGTTCCCAAACTTGTATTTTTTGGGAGTTTTTTTGATTACCAATTCAATTTTGTTACTAGTAATTGGCCCATTGTTTTTCTCTTCGTTCCTGATTCAGTTTCGAGAAGTTATATGTTTCTAGGAATTTATCCATTTCTTCTAGGTTGTCCAGTTTGTAGACATAGAATTTCCTGTAGTTGTTTCTTAGAATCCATTGTGTTTCTGTGGGGTCAGTCATTACTTCTCTTACATTTTTTATTTTATCAGTGTCCTTACTTTTTTCTTGATGAGTCCATCTAAAGATTCATCAATTTTGGTTATCTTGTCAAAGAACCACCCTTGGTTTCATTTCTCTATTCTTTGTTGTCTTATACAGTTGTACTTATTTCTGCTCTGATTTTTATTTCCTTCTTTCTTCTAATATTGGGCTTTGATTGTTCTTCTTTTTCTAGATCCTTTAGCTGTAAGGTTAGATTATTTGAGATTTTTTTTTCTTAAGGTGGGCCTGTATTACTAAAACTTTCCTTCTTAGAACTACTAGTTTCTCTGTATTCTACAGATTTTGGACCATTATGTTTCCATTTTCCTTTGTCTCTGTGTATTTTTTTTTAATTTCCTCTTTGATTCTTTGTCAACACGTTGGTTGTTTACTAGCACATTTAGCCTCCATGTGTTTGTGGGGTTTTGTCCATTGTTTTCTTATGATTGATTTCTAGTTTCATACTTCCGTGGTCAGAAAAGATGATACGATTTAGTCTTCTTAAATTTATGGAGACTTGTTTTGTGGACTAACACGTGATCTACCAGGGAGGATGTTCTATGTGCACGTGAATGTACCTTCGGTTGTTTTTAGATGGAATGTTCTGCATGTACCTGTTAAATCCCTCCAGTCTGCTGTATCACTGGGACACACTCTATACTGGTTTTCTGCATTGGTGATCTAGATGTTGATGTAAGTGGAGTGTTAAAGTTTCCTATTATTGTATTGGTGTCAATTTCTCCCTTTTTGTCTGTGAATATTTGCTTTATGTATTTGGGTACTCCAATTTTCGGTACATTGATGTTTACAATTTTTATATCTTGCGGGAGGGACCCTTTATGCAGTGCCCTGCTATGTCTGTTACATAGGAGGGCACTTTTGCTTTAAAGGACTTTGTGTTTTAAGGACTATTTGATACAAGAATGCAATCCAGCTTTTCTCTTCTTATTTCCATTTGCATGGAGTATCTTCTTCCATACTTTTGCTTTCAGTCTGTATGTGTCTTTAGGTCTGAAATGCTTGTAGGCAGCCTATACATGGGACTTGTTTCTTTAATTCATTCTGCCACCCTGTCTTTTGACTGGAACATTTAGACATTTACATTTACAGTAAGTATCGATAGGTATGTACTTATCGCCATATTGCTAATTACTTCTTGTTGATTTTGTAGTTTTTCTCTGTTCCTTTCTTTTTCTCTTGCTCTCTTTCCTTGTGATTATTTTCTTTGGTGTTATGCTTGGATTCCTTTCTTTCTTTTTTGCTTAACTATTACAGTTTTGGGTTTGTGTTTATCATCATATGCATGTATAACATCCTAAGTATTTAGCAGTCTGTATTAAGTTGATGGTCACTTAAGTTTGAACACAAAAAAACTTCATTCGCCCCTCCACATTTTATGCATTTACCATCATATTTTATATCTTTTTATTCATAATTTTTTTTCTAATTAGTCTATTCTTTTGCACTTAATGAAGTCCCTTTAATGTTTCTTCTAAGGCCAATTTAGTGATGATAAACGCCTTTGACTTTTGTCTGGAAAACTCACTCTCCTTCAATTCTAAATGATAACCTTGCTAAGTAGTGTAGTTTTGACTGTAGCTTTTTTCTGTTCAGAACTTCTTTGAAAATAATATACTACTCCCTTCTGGCCTGCAAACTTTCTACTGTAAAATCAGCTGATAGCCTTATGGGGGTTCCCTTTATGTAAATTTTTGCTTCCCTCTTGCTTTTGAAATTCCTCATCTTTAATCTTTTACATTTTGATTATTGTATGTCACGTTGTGGGCCTCCCTGGGTTGATCTTATCTGGAACCACACTCTTCCTGAAACTGTTTTCCGCAGGTTAGGGAAATTATCAGCTATAATTTCTTCAATAAGTTTTCTGCACCTTCCTCTCTCTCTTTTTCTGGGACCCTGATAATTCAAATGTTTGCTTGATGTTGTCCAAGACCTCCCTTAATCTATCCTCGTTAATTTTTTCTTCGTGCTGTTCAGCTTTCCATTAGCCTGTCTTCCAGATCACCGGTCCATTCCTGTGCCTCCGCTAATCTAACACTGTGCTTCTGATTTCTGGGACTGTATCCTTCAACTCTGATTGGTTCTTTTCTATATTATCTATCGCAGCGTTGGAGCTCCCACTGTGTTATTCCGCTCCCGAGTCTGAAATGCATCTTTGTGATCATATTGCTTAAATTCTTTATCAAGCATATTGCTTATTTCTACTTCACTTGGGGTTTTTTCCCTAAGGTTTTGTCTTATTCTTTCATGTAGGGCATATTCCTGTCTCATTTCGCTTTTCTGTTCTTCTTTCTGAATTGGGTGGAATAGCCACTTCTCCTAAACTTGAAGGGATGGTCTTGTTGATGGTCATCCCTATGTAGACTGTGCGCATGGTGACTTTGGCCAGCTGGCTGGAACCATGTCTGGCATAGGTTGGGCATCCTAGGCACTTGTGCTGGGTCCGCCCTGGTGTGATGGTCAGAGCTGAAGTGGGCAGAGCATGGGGCAGTCCTAGGACTCTCCATGCAGGAGCCCTGACAGGACAGAACTGTAGTTGAAGTAGGTATAGGCCAGGGAGGTCCTGGGGCTCCCTGCGTATAGGGGACCCTGGGAGGACAGCTGCAACTAAAACGGGCACAAGGCAGGATGTCCCAAGGTGCTCAGCACAGGGGTACCTGAAAGGGTAATTGGAGCTGAAATGGTGCAGGCCTGGGGTCTTCTGGGGTGCTCTGTGCCTCTATAACCTTGCTGCACCGACTAGAGCTGTAGTGAGCCCTGGCCAGAGGTATCCTACATGTGCTGCACTGGGGCCACCTTGGTGGGATGCCTGGGGCTGGTGTGGGTTAGGGCCCTGGTGCTTACTAAGGGGGTTGGCCAGCTCGAGTGCCCAGACTTCACTCCTGTCCATGCTATCGAGACTAAGGGGAAACAGACAGTGATGTCATAAGCCCCTGTCCACCCAGAGTGCTCCAACAGCTCCCCAGCCATTTGGCAAGGTCCTAGGGGTGACTCCTTTATTCTAGTTGCCCTTTTAAACTGCAGCTTTCTTTTTTTTGTGTGCCCCAGTGCAGACGCATCTGCTCCAAGTCCCTCCGTCCTATCCCTCCCCACTGAAGTTCCGAAGTTGGGGTAGAGACTCCCTTTGTGATTGTGTCTCTTCTCTCTTGCCATTCTCTATATGGTTTACCCTTGCTGGTGCAGAAGCTGTTCAGTCAGCCCCCAGATGTTCTTCAGAAGGAATCACTCTATAAATAGTGTGGATTTGGTTTGTCCGTGGAGCAGGTGAGTTCAAGGTCTTCCAACATTGCCATCCTAGACCGGAACTCTGTTGGTAACTTTAAAACCCTCGTTGTAAGTGAATTATTCACCACCTTTACTACATTACAGAATCTAACTTTGACTATATACTTACGATTATCACTGGATTTTACAACGTCTTATGTTTTTATGATGTTAATTTTATTTCCACTCAAAGAATTCCCTCTCTCATTTCTTGGAAGGCACATCTGTTAGTGAATCCCTCAACTCCTGTTTGGGAAAGTCTCTTCCCTCCTTCATTTGCAAAGAAGAGTTTTACTACGTACAGTTTTTTTTGTTTGTTTTTTCCTTTCAAAGTTTTGAATATTCCATCCTGTTCTCTTCTGGTCTGAAAATTTTCTGCTGAGCAGTCTGCCAAAAAGCTTTATGGAGGGTCACTTGTGTATACTTTTCTCTTGCTGCTTTTAAAATTCTGTGTTTGGCAGGGACTCTGCTTGGGATTCTCTCTCTCCTCATCTGCCCCTCCCCCCATAGGAGCACATGTTCACATCCTCCCTCTCTCAAATAAATCATTTTAAAAAATTAAAAATAAATACAATTCTGTGCTTAGCTTTTAGTAATTTAAGGTGTCTCAGTGTAGCCCTATTTGGGTTCCTACTTGGGGTCCTTTGGGCCTCTTGGATCTGGATATCTTTTTCTTTCCCCAAGTTTAGGAACTTTTCAGCTATTACTGCTTTATTTTTAAAAAAGATTTTATTTAGGGGCGCCTGGGTGGTTCAGTGGGTTAAGCTTCTGCCTTCGGCTCAGGTCATGATCCCAGAGTCCTGGGATCGAGCCCCGCATCGGGCTCTCTGCTCAGCAGGGAGCCTGCTTCCCCTTCTCTCTCTGCCTGCTGCTCTACTTGTGATCTCTCTCTGTGTGTCAAATTAATAAATAAAATCTTTTAAAAAAAAGATTTTATTTATCTGATAGAGACACAGCAAGAGCGGGAACACAAGCAGGGGGAGTGGGAGAGGGAGAAGCAGGCTTCCCACTGAGCAGGGAGCCGGATGCAGGGCTTAATCCCAGAACCCTGGGATCATGACCTGAGCTAAAGGCAAACACTTAACAACTGAGTCACCCAGGAGCCCCTATTATTGCTTTAAATATAGTTTCTGTCCCTTCCTCTTCTTCTAGAATTCCCATAATGTGAATATTGTTTCCTTTCATTGTATCCTATAAGCCCCACTGGCTTTCTTCAGTCTTTTTCATTCTTTTTTCTTTTTGTTCCTTTGACTGGATAATTTCAAATGTCCAATCTTCCGAGTTGCTGATTCTTCTGCCTGTTTGGGTCTGCTTTCGAAGCTCTGACTGAATTCTTCAGTGCAGTTATTGTATTTTTTCAGCCCGAGGAGTTGTTGGGTTTTTTTGATGGCTTTTGCTTCTTTGTTGAACTTCTGTTCATGAACGGTTTTCCTAATTTTATTTAGTTGTGTACATGTTCTTGTAGATCATTAAACTACTTTAAAAGGATTATGCAGAATTCTTTGACAGTTCCTAGACCTACATTTCTTTAGAGTAAGTTATTAAGCTTTCTTTGTTTCCTTTGGTTGTATCACATCTGATTTTCTTGATCCTTGATTCCTTATATTGGTTATCTGCATTTGAGTAATTGGTCTTTGTTTCCAGACTTTGCAGGTTTGCTTTGGCAGAAACAGTATTTCAAAAGTCAGGTCAGTTTGGGATTCTGGACAAATCTACTGGTAACGGCTTGGGTAGATGAAGTCTGCTATTAGGGTCTATTTTTGGACAAGGCAACTGTTTAAGCTCTGAGAACAAGGGTGCTGGGTATACCACTGGCTGAAAGCAGCTAGACAGGACCGCTGGCTTGGTCCCTGCCCAAGTGAGGCCATAGGATGAGCTCCATGGTTGCCTACATTTTAAGGCTATGAATTTGCTTCCCTGCCCTGGCCAGGCAGCAGGACAGTACCCAAGGCCTGCATGGTTCACAGTCTTGGGACCCAAATCAGACAAGAGTGTGCTTTGAATATCCTGCTCACATGAGGTCACTGGTTTTGCTCTGTAGACAGGGAAAGCCCCAGGCTATGCTCTCTGTTCAAGTGCCACTGTAAACAGGGCTGCTGGGCGGCCGTGCATTTTCCTCTGTGTTCTGGTAAAGCTCCTTAGTCACATGGGCCGCAGGGTGGGCTACGAATTTAGTTCCCCTGCCGAGGCGCAGGGGGAGAAGCAGCTCCAAGGCCGTGAAGGCTATTTGCGGTCCTGACTCAAACTGGCCCATGTCCCCACTTCGCTGACCAAACAGGGCCACTAGCTTTGCTCTAGGGGTGCCTCTTGACCCAAGTGTGGCTGGGTTATGCAGAAGATTCCAGGTGTTCTTACCGGCCCTTCCTATCAGATGGGGCCGAGCACCATGCTCCGTAGCAAGTGCGGCCATGATTCAGCTTCTCCAGCCTCAGTGGAACACGAAGAGCCCCCTTTAGGCAACTCTCCAATTTTCCCAAACCAGACTTTCTGGTCAGGAGGGGCTAGGAGCCACACTCCACAGCTGGGGGGCTATCAACAGCCCTGCTGCCTGGGCACGGGCAGCCCAGACTACAGAGCCTACAGACTCCTCTTTGAGGAGGAAGACCTAAATCAGGCAGACCTGCACCCTGCCTAGTTTCCTGGCCAGACCATACCATTAACTTGGTTTAGATAAAGCCCCTGGTTGGGATTAAGTACTAACTACTTGGGCCCTGCAAGTATGAACTTGGTTGGCCAAGATCTAAGTGCCGGTTGTTGGAAATCCTTCCCCACTTACGTCACAGACCCCCCTGCAATCCCCATGGGGCAGAACCACAGTAGGGGCTCCCACCCAGTGACCCACAATGCTGGGGGAACTGGGTGTCTAACCTGAACTCACCTCCCTTGGAGGCATCGTAGTGGGGGACCTCTCAGCGTGGTGCTGCCCTGGCCTGGGGTGGGGGCAGTAAGGCCAGCAGGTACCACTTCCCTTACCCTTCCCGGGCAGTCCGTCTTGGTCTCTGTGCTGCAGGTGCTGCTGCAGCCTTGGCGCTGTTCTAGGGTTCTCTGTGGTGTCTTGTCCGTGAATAGTTGCTAGTTGTTCTTATGAAGGGCCGTGAGGTCAGGAATCTTTGTGGCTATCTTGGTGAGGTCACTGCCCTTACTATGCATTGAACACTGTTATGAGGCCATCATGTGGATTAATTTCTTTAATCCTCCCCAGGGGGCGCCTGGGTGGCTCAGTGGGGTAAAGCCTCTGCCTTCTGTTCAGGTCATGATCCCAGAGTCCTGGGATCAAGCCCCGCATCTGGCTCTCTGCTCAGCGGGGAGCCTGCTTCCTCTTCTCTCGCTGCCTACTTGTGATCTCTGTCTAATAAATAAATAAAATCTTAAAAAAAAAATTATCCTCCCAACAACTTTATGGGCCAGGTCACCCCATTTTACAGACAGGATAATTGAGGCACAGAGAGGATAAAATGGGAACTCTTGTTTGACTCACAACCCCTCTGCTTTTAATTGTGAGAGTGGAACTCCACGCACTGTCCCTCTGCTTCCCACCTCCCAAGAGCAGGCATCCCTCTCCTCCACCATGACCCCTCGCGGGGCCCTCCGTGGGACACACCTGCTAGAGATGGCAGAGTCCATGGGGGAGGCAGGAGATGCAAAAGGAGAAACAAAGGGATTTCCCCATTCTTCAGGACACTGAAGAATGTGTCCTCACTTCTCCACCTCCCCCCTGCCCCCCACAAAAGATGGTGGTGGGACCGGAAACCCCCCACCAGTCAACCTCCCCACCAGAGCCTATCTTGGGCTACTGGAGGCTTTCCAGCCTCCCTCTGGGTAAGAGCAGCTCCCCACCCAAGGCGGCAGCCTGCTTCACTCCTAGAATGTGGGCTCAGTCTTTGAGCTTTTAACCGCGGAGACACAGGCCTGAAGAGGACTTGTTCAGGTCAGAGCCTGTAGGTGCTCCAGCCAAAGGCACACCCGGCCATCCTCGGGTCAGGGTTATGTCCCCTCCGCAAGCTGCCACTTTGTGGGGAAGTCTGCACGGCAGGGGGCTGCCATGGCCAACACTGCTCCCTTAAGAAAACAGTGAACATTTCCCAAGACAGCTTTGGGAGGTTGTCTGATCCTACGGTAGGAATGCCCCTTACCCACCAGTAAGGGAACAAGATCAAAACACTGCCCCTTCTTTTCTTGTATTTGCATAAAACCTCCGGAAGGAGCCTTCAAGGAGAAGACAGGCAGTGGATGAAGTAACTCGTGTCACTTGAATACTGAACCACGTGAACGTGTAGCCTGTTCAAAATCAGTATCTAAGACACGCTTTCCTGAAGCCCCAGGCTGGTGGGCCCGACCAGGTCTCGGTCCTGCTTCTGCCACAGCCCGGCTGTAACTTTGGGTAACCCTAATCTCTTTAGGCTGTTTCTGCCTCTATAAACGGGAGTGGGCTGAAGAGTGATCTGCAAGGTTCCATTCAGCTACAAAGCTCTAGGATTCTAGACTCCCCAGCTAGATTTTACAGTCTCTGAAGGGAGAGAGGGGACAGTTTTGGGGTCTTTGGAAAAAGCCCCCCAGTAAAGCTTGGCTGGGGTCTGAGGTTGGGGGGTTTGCTCACCCAGCTAGAAGCCACTCCCTCCCTGGGACACGGGTCTTCAGATCAAGCTGGCCAGGACCGTTGTGTGAGTCAGAAGGACAGAAGGTGCCGACGCCGACCTGGGGAGCAGGCTCAAAACTCCGCTTTTAGAGACGCAGAGATCTCGGTTCAAATCCTGGGCGAACCTGAGCTGTACTCATTTAACCTCTCTGAGCCTGAAGTTCCCCATCTATAAGATAATACCAACTTCGCAGGTTAAGAGGGTTAAATGAGATAATATTTGAAGAGAACCCACACACGGAAGATATTGGACAAATGTTACATCTTTCCTCCCTCCCTGCAGCAGAGCAGCTAGGCCACTGATGGAAGCTGGGTTAATTTGTATGTTTTAAGTTGGTTTTCTCATGCAAATCCATGAAACATGGCCTTCTCAGTTGGTTCTCCCAGCAATTTTGTTGCTACAAACTCAAACTATGCCAGCTGCTCACACCACTGGAGCAGAAAACAAAACCCACCTAACTTTGCCAGCTTGGGCCTTCAGGGGGCTTAGCTGTCATTTGTGTACGTCAGAAAACAATGCCCAACGGCCTTTGGGAAACAGCAGGACGCAGGATGAGTCTCCAGCTGGTAGGTGGCAGAGTAGGGGTTGGGGGAGAGAGGTGAAGCAAATCAGCACTTCAGGGACAAGGAGCTCTGGGGTGCACAGAGGGGGCCGCGGGCTCTGTGCTGGGTGGACACTGGGCTACTTCCTTCAGGACCTCAGCCCCTTCCGGGTCTCCGAGCCTCCGGGTTTCCATCCGTCCACTTGAGATTACAGGCTTGCTGTCAGGAGCAGATGAGAACCTAGGAGGTGGCCTGTGCATGTTAGTTTTCGCTCCCTTTATTCTTAAGAGGAGGGAGGCAAAGGCCTTCAAAGAGAAGGAGACACATTCACACGACTGCCTTGTGGCAAATGGATGTGCAGGGATTTAATTGATGTAGAAAACACAGGCTTGTCACAGAGCTGGCTATAACACAGGCGCTAGCCCCAAAGCACCCGGGAGGAGCCAAATCATGAAACGGAATTTTTTCTCTATGGTAGATGATGCCTAAAAAGTGGGCATGGGGTGGGGTCAAAAGTTTCTCAGACAAAGAAATGAGAGGTAGGCTTGCAGAGACTTGGTGGCTGTGCAGCGGAGAGGCAAGGGGCAACCCCAGAGCCTTCAAGACAAACATGGGGGCATTTTATTTAAACGATGGGACAGATGTCTGAGAACAACCACTGCAGCCCCCAGTAGAGCCCTCTGACGGGAAGCAGGACTGCAGGGAGCGCGACCCTGTGTGGCCCAGCCCAGAGGAGGTTGCCGGGGACAGAAACAAGAACCCACAGCTCTCCCCATGATGGTCCGGAAAGAGAAAACCACGATGCGGACCCAGAGACACCCCAGACCCCTCCTACGGCTTGTTGGCTTCTTGTAAGTCGTGCACTTGTGACCTGAGACTTGAGCTAGGGGTGGGGTGGGGGGAGGACTCTGGGGAGGAGCACGAGGGAAGGGAAGGAGCGCCCCTGAGGAAAGCAAGGAGCCAGCGGAGGGAGGAGGGGCAGCAGAGCGTCTGGGGGCCAACTTCCAGCCACCTCTGGTAGGGCTCTGGGCCCAATCCTGAGACAGAGTGCTCAAGAAAGGAGACTTACAAAAAAGATAAAGGAAAGGTTCTGATCTCTCTGAGGCTGAGGTATCAGAGATGGGGCCCAGGGTCCAGACATGCTGGGGGCTTCGTCCTGGTGAATTAAGGGCCACACGTCCACAACTGCCAGAATCCCATGCACAGAGAGCCCGTAGGCCCTTGGCCTCAGAAGGCAACTCTTAATACCTTGTTCTTGTCCTCCTGCAGGTGCCCGGACTCAGACACCCCTCCGCCCCCCCATCAGTGTCACCTTGTCCAGACAGGATCTCGCAGGAGGCCACACTCTTCAGCCTGAGGTACGCGGTCTCAGGGGGTGGGGGGCAGCTCATGGTTTCTAGCGCAGCCCCGGGTTCCTCCGAGCGGGGCAGGCAGCAAACAGGGCAGGAGAATGCTGTGTTGGGTCCAGAGCACGGGCGGCTTCACAGGCACTTGGTCGGGGGTGCGGGAGGGGCTCGGGGCCTTAGTAATGATACACCCTCAGTCTGCTGTCCTCATCCAGGCCCAGATGCAGAAGGCCTGAGGTAGCTGCGGGCTTGGGCACCGAAGAGAAGAGATGTCTGGCCACAAGGTAAAGGAAGACTCTGCGGTCAGGTCAGTTAAGCGGGTCCAGGGCAGGGCCAAGGCCCAGACGGGCACCCCCCCTTGGACACTCCCACCGCCCAGGGCACAACCACACCTCTGCCATCCCAGCAACGACAGCAGGGAGGGACCAAGGCTCAGGGATCAGACAAAGGATACAACTTGGGGTCATTCCTGTAATGTTCTAGCCACTTTCGGTTAGCCTCCATCATGCTCTGGAAGTCTGTGCTGCCCACCTGGAGGCTGGAGCCATGGGAATGGGCCCGCTGCAGGAGACGCAGCTGCTCGCTGGGAAGGCAGAGGCCAGCGTGAGGAGGAGAGAGGAGGGGACGCATATGTGGCACAGCAGACCAGCCCCAAGCCTCTCCCTCCTCCTCTCTGCACACCCCATACACCAGCCATGGCCTCTGCGGGGTGGCTTTAGCAACTCCAAGTTTCCTTTATTGGCAAGAATGCCCTTCTGGAATGACGAGCATCAGTTCCCCCAAGACAAGGTGGTGAACGGCACCCTCCCCTCCCTCCCCTAGGTGAGCACTCCTGGTGTCAGGGCTCCCACTTCTGCCTGGTCCCAGCACATCTGATCAGTAAAAGCTTTCCCCTGGTGACTCCAGTACCTGCCCAGCATCCGCTTCCGAGTGGACCAGGGGGTAAGCGGGGCTGCTTAAGATTGGGCACCTGTGGTGGGGCGGGGCTACACTGGGCAAGGAAGAAGATGAATGGGAAATTAACAGGTTTAGATAACTGCCCATCTGCCTCTCCCACAGCGTGCCCCTCTCACTCCAGATGTGGCTAGCAGGACAGCGGGAAGAAGGGAGCCTATGAAGCAGACAGCGAGCTCCATGGCAAAGACAAAAGCCACACTCAAGGGCAGGAGGGGCCAGGCAAGGAGCAGGGTCCTGCCAAGGCTGCTTTCTCCCTGCAGGTGCTACCAGGCAGCTTCCTCATAGAGCTGGGCCAGGTGAGACCAGCCGCCCCTGGGACCTCGGCAGGGTAGACTTTTCTCTGATGGTGGTAGAGGCACCTGAGACCCAGGCAGCTTTGTGGGGACCTGTCCGGGCTCTCTGGGCAACGTGACCAAACTTCTGCTCTGCTGGGAAGAACCGCAAGCAGCAGCCTGTGTGATTCCACCCTGAGCCCACAGGAAGCTTACCTGGCAGACACGTAACCCAGCCTGTTCTCCAGGGGCGCGGGGCGACTGCTGAGGAACGGTACTCCAGCTGGAAAAGTGGGAGGAAATCATCCAGCAATGGGTTGCAGAAGCCAGCCCCAGCAGGCCGCCTCCCAGCTCACCAGCACGCCTCCTGCCTCCCACGGACAACACAACAGCACAGGCTTCAGTGGTTGGAGGTGAGAGACAGGAATTGTCCTATTTACTTGTAAAATCGAATCTACTTTTCTATTTGGGTTGAGGCAGGGAACAGATTTGTAACTTTTGGGCAAAGCTGTATGGCCAGGGGGTTCTGGGCAGAAGCCTGAAATCACAGAGCCAGAGAACCAAACTCCAGTGTGTTATTTACTCCTCGGTACCCTGGAGCATAGCCCTTAACCTGAGTCTCAGTTTTGTCATCTGTAAGGTGGGGATAAATATTCCTCTCTCAGAGGGTTATTAGAAGGACTCAGGCCTGGCCCCTCACACAAAATGGCAGTTTTTACAATGAGGACAGGGATGACCTTTTAGGTTCTGCTGAGCTCCAGCTCCCATCAGAAAGGCTCTAGGTCAACTGTCATGGCCCACAGAGCCTGTGGCTACAGGGTTGCAAGCAAGCCTTCCTCCCATAATGGGATGGGCCACGGCAAAGCAGGCGGTGGCAAGGAGCCAGCAAAGGAAGAAGAAGGGACAGAGGCTTACTTGGGAAATACTTGCGCCACTTCTCCAGCAGGAAGTCGTCCACTGATTGAGCCACGGAGGAGGAGAGCGTGGGGCCCAGCCCAGGGTCCCAGGCCCACTGGGTGGTTGTGGGCTCCACTGGTGGCCAGGCCGAGACCCGGGCCAGGGAGGGGCAGGCGGGTACGGGGGTACTCCTGGGGTTCCGGGGCGGGGCAGGCACTGGCGTGGAGGTGAAGAACGGCGGCGGCGGTGGGAGGTTGAGACCACCCAGCATGCTGAGGACGCCGTTCAGCTGGCTGCTGATCCGCTGAAGGCTGCTGCTCAGGTAGTGGAACTTGTAGGGCAACGTGGCACTTGCAGTCAGGTTGACTAAAAGGGAGGGAAGGACTCGGCTTCAGGGCCCAGGACGGCCCCAGGCACGGCAGCACCCTCCTGGCTGCCCTCCTGGTCTGGACCACAGCCCATGGGGACAAGATGGGCAGCAGAGCTTCTGTGTTCCAGATGGTGCAGACGGGAAGCTGGCAGAGGGGAGAAAGCCTCTCCAGGGAGCGGGCAAGGAAGGAGGAGGAGATGGCCCTCTGCCCGGCTGCAGACCAGAGCGGCAGAGGGAGAACACTTCTCAGAAGGCACGGGAAGGTCCCTGTGCATTCAGGTAGCTCCGGACCCTTTCTGCCCTATGTGCTGGCAAACCCCCACGGGGTCCCTCCTCCCGAGTGCCTGCTCCAGACACGGGCTCCCACAGACCCACCCATGCACTGCTGAAGGAGGGAGGCTGCCCCTTGGCCCCCCCGTAAGCCCCTCCCTCTCCATGGATACCATGGTCCTCCCCCTGCCGACATTGCCACTCATGGGGAGGCAGGGGGCAGGATTCGGAGCTTGCACTGCTCACGTCGTCCGTGTCGCTGAGGTCAAATGTCACCCCCTTCTTGGGGGTCTGGCGCCGAGTGTCCTCATCTAAAGCCTGAGGGGTACAAGCAGCAGTGAGTACTGGCACTTGCCCTGTGTCTTCTGTCCCCTGTCCATATGATGGCTGGGGCCTCTCTGGGACCCGAAGTTCTGGGAGAAGGACACACACAGGCTGCCTTGCAGCATGGGGGAGGGGAGGGAGGTGGGGGCTAAGAGGACACAGGACAAGAGCCCCTGTCCTGCAGCAAACTCAGGCTTCCCTCCTGCCACCCCCATGCCTCCAGCATCCAGAGCAACATGGATGAGGCCACAGAGAAGGGAGGAAAGCCTAGGTGTGTCCATTCCCGACCCACTGCTGACCCCAGGGCCCAGCTCTCCTCAGGAATTACAGCAGGGGCCAGGGTCTCTCGAGAAGCTGCAGCACGAGGCTCCGGGTCTCCTTAGGACCTCTGCGCACAGCCGGCCTCAGCAACCTCAAAGCCACTGCCATCTCACCAGCCCACAAGCCCCAGCTCCTCCCCCACGGGACCGAAGAACCACCCGCAGCCCAGGAACAGAGGAGGGAGGCCGCACTGCACCTCCTCCCGGAGAGAGGACTCCAGCTGATTCAGCTTCTCCTCCTTCTTCTTCAGCAGGTCGTGGCCCTTCCGCATGGCTGACTTCATCTCATCCAGGTGCCTGGTCTCCTGGTGCCAGAGAGAGAGGGGACGACAGACCCGGGGGCTCAGGAAAGGCGCTGGAGTCCCGGCTCTGTGTGCTGTTGTCTGGGTGATGCTGGACAAGGTAGTTCTCAGTGTGGACCGTCCTCTCGAGAGGAGAACACTACTGTTCCAGGCTCATAAGGATTCAGTGAGGTAGACTGTTCCAGGCTGAGCCCTGGGCCCGCACCTAACCCGGTCTCAAAGGGTTACTGTCACCCCAGGGTCACTAGTGCCCCCGCTCCCGCCGCCCGGCCTCTCAGCACTCAGCAGAGCCGCGAGGGCCCGAGGGCAGCCTGCAGACGGCCCTGGGAAGCCTGCCCCGTAGCAGCCCCAAGCACCAACGGAAGTCTAGGGAGCCGGCCCCGGCCACTGCCTAGACCCTCGGCTGGCTCCCTAAAGTCCTGGCCCAATTCCCAGTGAAAAGGCCATCAGACAGGCGGTTCCACCCTGTGCGCTCAGAAGACTCCCTGATGAACCACGTCTTTAGTGGGACGGAATGGGCCAGCAAAACATGGATGTACAACTTTAAAAACCTTACTTGTCCTTTTCACCTAGGAATTGAAGAGGACAATCACCTCTGGTTACCATGAGGACCGAGAAAGCATCATGCGCGGTGCACTGCCATGTCAACATCAGGGACTCTCATTCTCACAGATATGGATAACCTGCAGCCCCTGTCCCATGGCCCCAGGGCTAATGTGACCACACTGTGGGGAACCCACAGTCACTGGAGGCGACTGGTCCTGTCCCCCAACCCAGCGCCCCGCAGGACCAGCGGGCTCCCCTCAAGGCTCCCAACCTCCTCCAGGTCCTGGCGCGCGTCCTCCAGGGCCTTGGTGCCCAGGGGGTCCTTGGTGGCCTCCGGAGCACGGGCCAGCTCCCGGCGCCAGTGCTGCTGCGCGGCCTTCAGAGCCGACTGCCGCCGCCGCATGGAGCGCGTCTGCCGTACCAGGAACTCCTTGGCACTGCGGAGAGCCATTCCCTCGGCAGAGAGGTAGTGCCGGACGCTGGGGGGAGGCCGGGCCAGGGCAGAGGGGTTGGAAAGGGAAAGCACATGCGCGCTGAGAACGGCTCCGGGTCACCTGGGTGCTTCCCCAAGGGGCCCACCCTGAGCACAGACTGCGAGGCCCTCGCACTATAGTGCACGGCCTGCTGCAGGGTGCCTCCATCCTGCCTTTAAAGGGACTGGGCCTGGGGCCTCCAGAGAGATGCCCAGACACTCCCAGAGGGCAGCATATCCCAGCATGCTGTGCCAGCGGTCACCAGGGGCAGCTTCTTGGCTTGCTAAAGAAATTCCTTCGGTCCCCCAGGTCCTTAGCCCTGAACCAAGCCCCAGTGGTGGTCACGGTCAACCCATTTCCATTCACCCCAGGTCTGTGGTGCAGGCACTCACCCTCTCATGGACTCCTGGACCCAAACTAAGGCTATCAGAACTCACCTGTCCAAGGACAAGTCGGTCTCCTCCTTGCTCTGGGAGAGAAAAGAGGGTACCTCTTTGGTCTGGTTCTAAGGACACACAGTAAAAAAGGCCCAGTCAACATCCGGTACACCGCCGGCTCAAGGGACCCCCAAAGCCTCTCCCAGGATCCTCAACACAGAAATGGCTCTGGGGGCTGCTGGGCACCATTCGCTTATAACCATCATGTGACTGATGGCAATGAGGAAGGGGGACTATTAAGGACAGGAGGCTAAGGTGGTAAAGCAAAGCCAGGACCCCCCGGGAGCCCTGCCCCTGTCCCACCACCCTGTCCCTTCCACGGCACAGAGAAACTCACGGTCCCAAGGGACTTCCTCAGGTCCTCAATGTGGAGGTCTGGCTCAAAACGTGGGGCAGCGCTGCTCTCCTTAGCTTCCAGCTCTTTCAACATGTCCTGCTTCCTCTGAGCTTCAGCCTCCAGGTCGCTGTGATTGGGGGATAGGGGGGCAGCAGGTCATGGTGACTGCTGGGGTGGGCTTCCAGCCTTGATCTCAGAAAGACAGCAGGACGGGGCACGACCGGAGCCGTTCACACTTCTCACGCCTAAGCCCTGCCGAATGCAGCAGAGCCCCTCCACCCATCTCCAGCCCCACTGGAGCAGGGGGGCCCAGGCATGTCACTGGCAGGCAGCGGGCAGCAGGGAGGCCAAGTGCAGGGCCCCAGGCCACCTGATGTGCTTCTGCAGCCTCCAACTCTGGGTCTGCAGCGCCTCCACCTGGGACTCCAGCTCCGCCCTGCGGGCCCGAAGCTCATCCAGGAGTCTTCGGAGCTGTCGGTTGGACTCCAACAGGTTCGTGTGCTCCTTCTTTGCCTCCTCCAAGTGCTGGTAGCTGGCTGTGACCTCCTGAAAAGACAGAAGCACCCGGAGACACATGGGACAAAGGCAGGCGGCAGCAGCACGGGAGCAAGCGTGGACCTCAAGCCCTGTGAAGTCGCTGTGCCGAGGGCAGGAAGTGTGCAGACTCTGCCACCCTCCATGGCCCCCGCCCACGGGGGTCCCCAGCTGGGCTCCTTCCAGGGGGCCGTGCTGTCATCCTACCACCAGCATTTGGAACCCTAAAGCTGGGGACAGAGCCGGTGAGCCAAAGGTGGGATGTTGCGGGGAGAGAGGGAGGGAAGGGGGCGGAGGTGAGGGAGGCCAAGGGAGCCAGCCGAACCTCGCTCTCCAGCGCAGCCTGCCTCCGCGCGTCGAGGAGCTGCTGCTGCTCCTTTCGGGCCGTCTCCTCCTGCGGGGGAGGGAAAGAAGTGTGTGTCCAGGCACCCCGGCTCTAAGGGGCAGGAGGTTCCGAGCTCTCCTAGGGGAACTACAACTCCAAGGTCCGGGGCTCCCGCTCTCTCACCTGGAGGCCCAGGTGAGCCAATTTGGCCTTGACATCTTTGGTTCTGGTTTCAAGTTCCACCTCTAAATCCTGGAGTTTCCTTTCCTGCACAGAAATAGGTGGAGCGAAAGATGTAGGTGTAGAGAGTGTGCCAGGCATTAGCTGAGGGGACAGGAGGGAGCTCCAGGACCCCCTTTCCACAGCACACCCTCCAAGCTAGGCTCAGCCTCGTCCCGCTTGCCCTTGAGGCCCCCGTGAAAGCACCACCTTGTGTCTTCCCAGTGGGGGCAAGGAGAGACAAAGCACCCACCCCAGGGTCCTGGGGGGGGTTGACCTCCTCTAATCCCAGGGATGTTTGCTGGCCCAGAAAACAAAGGAGCACATGTGCCTTGGCTGGAAATGGCCTGAGAGAGACCCCCATGCCTGAAGTTGTCCAGGCTCTGCTGGCCGTCTGCCCCCACCCCCACCTCTCCTGCATGGAGGTGTCCGAGGCGGGCTCACCCACCCTGGTCCCCGGTGACCACCCGGAGTCCCCACCTGCTCCCGATGCCGACGCCGCAAGTCCTCAAGCTGCCTGTCCTGCATCTGCCTCACAGCCTCCAGTTCTCGCTCGTGGGACCTGCGCAGGCGCTCCAGCTCCCCGGTCAGATGGCCCAGCAGTTCCGCCCGCTGCTTCCTCTCCTGCCCGGGACAGGAGGCTGCTGGCGGGCAACGGCAGTGGCACTCACCCGCCGAAAGCCACAGCCCCTCACACTGGCGGGCTCGGGTCAGGGAGGTCGGGGACCTCAGTGGCTCTCCAGGGCCAGCTCTTCGAGAAGAGGAGAGCACGGAGGAGCACCCGGGCCTCCCCCCAAGAAAGCCTGCACCCCTCTCTGCCACTGAAGCAGGCGCTGGTCTGAGACCTCCCACCCCCACAGTGGAAATCTGCCTGCCCTGCTGTCCGCTGTGTGCAGCTCCTCGAGGGAAGAGAGCCCATTAATAAATTCTCACTACTCTTGAGCAAGGTCTGCATCGGTTTAGAAAGGGAGCTGCGACATTTTATCACAGACCAGCTACTTCTGTGTGGGAAAGGACCATCCGGACAGGCTGGGATATGGGTTTCAGGTAGTAGAACAGGAGCCTAGGAACCCTGGGCCGAGGCCCAGCTGTGAGCCAAAGTGAGGCCCCACCGCCGCCCCTGTTCACCCTGTGAGCCAGCCCACGTATGGGGGAGGCTGAAGAGGGGCAGATCAGACCCAAGGAGGGTCAGGCTCTTGCCAGTCTGTGTGTGCTGGAAAGTCTGGTTAACCCTAATGGCTCGGTGTCGGGCTGGTTAAAGCCGAAGGCTTTGGGGTCAGACAATCTGGACTTGAATCTCAGCTCCGCGACTTACTAGCCTGGAGCCCTTGGGAAAGGTGCTTATGCTCCAAGTCTCCGTTCCACTTTCAGACTGGAGGTCACAATAGTCCGCACCTCCTCGGCGTGCTGGGAGGACTGAGTCCACACCCGTCAGGGGCTGCGAACAGTGCTAACACGGGGTAGGAACTCAGTACCTGCGGGCCCAGCCGCTCGGGAAAGGAAGAGCGCAGGTCTGCTGCGGCTGCTGGAGTAACCTGGCCGTCAGGACTGCACCAGTGTAGGCCAGCCAGCTGCCGGGGACCGCAGGGCGTGTGCGTGTGTGTCGGGTCTGTGCGTGTGCACGCGTGTGCCGTGTCTGTGCGTGTGCACGCGTGTGCCGTGTCTGTGCGTGTGCATGCGTGTGCCGGGTCTGTGCACGGGGGCAAGTCACCTCGGCCTCGTACTGCTCTCTGGCTTCAGCCACCACCTGCTGGTGCTCCTCCTTCATCCTGTCCATCTTCCTCTCGTGTTCCCTCTCCACCTCCTGGCGCTTCTCTCGAAGGAGGCCGCTGAGCTGTAGAGTAGGCAGTGGGGACGGGACATGCAGGTGTGAGGGCCCAGCACATGGGGACCGAGGCACTGGAAGGGGGAGCACATGCACGCCCGAGGGCACGGGGCTTGAGAAGCAGCCGGCTCGAGGGAGCGGAGGCACAGAAACGCAACCAGAAGATCCAGTCCCCGCCACACCTCCAGAGCAGAGCTGGGTCTGCAGGGCCAGGACGGAGCACCCAGGACAGGCACATGTGAGGTCGAGGTTGCCCAGCAGCACTTACCTCTTGCTCGTATTCGAGCACGTGGTGAGCCCTCTGCTGAGCCCTCTGCTCCGCCCAACTGAGGCTCTCCTGCACCTGGACCACCTCTTTCTGCTGGGCTTCCTCCATCTTCCTCTGCAGGCTGGAGACAACCTGAGGAGGCCCCAGCACAGGGGACGGGACACTCAGCGCCACGGAGCAGCCTCAGGGACTCCCCTGCTGGGGGCCCAGCACCCAACCCCAGGGGGCTTCGGGGGCAAGGAGGCTCCCGCCCCAGTGGCAGGCCTGGGGTCGAGTTCTGCCCGCCAGCAGCAAAGGGGCCTTGAGGCTGTCCCTGAGGGAACAGGACACAGGCTCTGCCAGGCAGCCCAGGGCCGGCTGCATCTCACCTCTCTGTGCTTGGCCTCCAGCGAGGAAGAGAGCTGCTCCAGCTCGGCCCTGTGCTCCCTCTCCAGCGCTGCCGCTGCCTGGGGAGCAACAGGGGGCCCGTGAGGGCTGCAGGGCAGGGAAGCCTGGCCGGGCACTGACCCCGGAGGGAGGAAGCCCATGCCTGACTCCCTTCCTGCTAAAGGGCCAAGGGGAAACACAGACACATCTTTGTTCCCCCAGAATAACTCCGTCCCTAAAGGTTACAACTAGCAAATGAACAGGAAATGAAGGCCAGAGTGGAGGGCCATTTCAGTAAGCCTCAGGTCACCACTCCCAAACCCTTGCCCCTGGGCTAGGCCCCAGATACACAGGTCATACTTAGGCCTCCAAGGGCCTGAGGCTGTGAGGGCTGGAGGTCCAGCACAATCTGCCCGAGCACCTGTGCGACAGGGACGCCCTGCCCCACCTCCTGTAGTCTCTCCTTATCTAGCAAAAAAAGTTCCAAGTGGCCAGACTGTTCCTTACTTCCTGCTCTTATCTGGAGACAGACCATCAAGAGACAGGACTGAAGGCACAGGGAGTAAAGACTAAGGAGAACCCCGCCCCCCCGCAAGTGTGCAATCTCTCTACAGCAGGAGAGGTGAAAGGTCATCACAGATGCCCCTCCGGGACAGGGATGGGGACAGGGCACCTTGTACTCAGACCTGGCCTAGCACCTTGCCCTGAGACAGTTGGGCCCGCGAGGACTGGTGGGCCCAGACGGTCGGCCTACCAACCGTCCCCCATCTCCCGTGCCAGCAGTGCAGACACCTCCTCCGTGCCCGGTCCCCCACCCCACATGCCCAGCCTGGCACCCAGCCCCTCCCCAGGCAGCCCAGGGGCATGTCAGACGGGAGGCTCCATGCTGCAGGCTCACGTCTTTCCTCTCCTGCTCCAGCCGCTCCCTGAGCTGCTGCAAAGCCGCCTCCTTCTCGGCATTCAGAGCAGCCTGCTCTCTCTTCTCCGAGGCCTCCATCTCTTCCCTGAGCTGCTCCAGCATCTGTCTGCTCCGCCGCTCCGAGCTGGCCCTCTCAGCCTTCTGGAGAGACTCCAGCTCTTCTTTCAGCCTCTTCAGGGAAGCCTCCTGCTCGGCCCTGGGCGGACAGACAGACGGAGTGGGACGTGCCCGTGCATTCGGGGCAGCTCCTCCAGGGCGGCCGGCTCGCGGCGTGCTCACCTGATGCGGCCCTCGTCTGCTTCGGTGCTGGACTGCACCTGGGCCCGGAGCTGGGACAGCCTCCGGCTCTCCTCCTCTCTCATCTGAGTCTCCTCCTCCTCGGTGGCTTTCCGCAGCTGCTCCTTCAGGGAACTGAGATGGAAAAGAAAGGCAAGTTTGTCATCATCCCCAACTCTCGGTCTCCAAATGCCTGTAGCTTGCCCACGAAGTTTCCTAAATCCGGGTCCTGCTGCCTCCATGTAAGACCTTCCAGGGTAGGAGGGGGCCAGGAACACTTCCTGCTCTTTGCTGCAGCAAGAGGACGACAGGCTGCTTGAACCCAGAACAGCATTTCTGCAGGGGCTCCCCTCTGCGAACAGGTACACTTCGGCACGGCATTTACTCAAGGACAGATGGAGTCTGGTCCCAGCCCGACTCTGGCGCCACGTCCTCTCACTCACAGCCTGATCAACAGTTCCAGCCACGTCAGGGGAGACACCGCCTCTCAATGCCACCACACTCCCCCTGGCCTCTGGGCCCCTGCTCGTGCTGCTGCCTCCCCCGAGAAACCCCTTTTTCACTTGACCGAGTCACATTCACCGCTCACACCCAACTTCCTCCTCTCAGAGAAGTCTCTCCAAGTCCATCTGGGTTCACCAATAAGCCTTTCTGTTCCCCTTGCCCTTTCTGTGAGGCCCTCACTTGTCCCATGCTGCTCCGTACCGCATATCGTAATTTCATCTTTTGTGTGTGCCTTTTCCTTACAAGTCTGGGAGCTTCTCCAGAGAAAGAATCATGTCTTAGAGTCTGTTATATCTGAGGTGCCAAACACAGTTGCTGACATGAAGTAGGTGCTCCATAAATGTCTGTGGGATTGGAACAGCATCACCCAGCCCCAACCTACAAGCAAGCGCCGATGATCCGTGAGGGACGTCTTATTTATGGTCAAACGACAGTAAGCATTTCATCCCAGGCAGATACCCCGCCCACACGGCCCCCACAAGACCAGGGGCTGTGTGCTGTGCACTCAGGGAACTCAAGCCTAACAAAAACGTGATTCAGAACGCCTGGGTGGCTCAGCTGGTTAAGCCACTGCCTTTGGCTCAGGTCATGATCCCGAGGGTCCTGGGATGGAGTCCTGCATTGGGCTCCCAGTTCAGCAGGGAGCCTGCTTCTGCTCGCTGGCTCTTTCTCTCTGACAAATAAGTAAATAAAATCTTTGAAAAAAGAGAGAAAAGAAAAAAACATGATTCAGAAGACAATGTCTTTGAAAATCTTCCTGGTGAATTCCAAAGCCAAAGAAGATTTCGGGTCATTTTCCTTTCTTTCTTTTTTAAGTTTTTTTAAAGATTTTATTTATTGGGCGCCTGGGTGGCTCAGTGGGTTAAGCCGCTGCCTTCGGCTCAGGTCATGATCTCAGGGTCCTGGGATCGAGTCCCGCATCGGGCTCTCTGCTCAGCAGGGAGCCTGCTTCCCTCTCTCTCTCTCTCTGCCTGCCTCTCTGTCTACTTGTGATCTCTCTCAAATAAATAAATTTTAAAAAAATTAAAAAAAAAAGATTTTATTTATTTATTTGACAGAGACACAGCAAGAGAGGGAACACAAGCAAGGGGAGTGGGAGAGGGAGAAGCAGGCTTCCCGATGAGCAGGGAGCCCAGTGCAAGTCGATCCCAGGGCCCTGGGGAATCATGACCCGAGCTGAAAGCAGATGTTTAACGACAGAGCCCCCCAGGAGCCCCTTTAGGGTCATTTTCTATTTCAAGTGACTTGCACCACTGCTCTCTTCCATTGTGACAAAAAATTTGAGTTAAATGAAAATCCTTCCTCCTGGATTCCCCAGAAACCCCTTCTCCTTGTCCGGTGGCTCCATTTTCCACACAGCACCACAGGATGTCAGAGCTGGGAGGGCCCTGAGAGGTCAAGTCCTTCATTTTACAACAGTCTCTCTTCATCTCACAATTAAATTCAATCTCTTCCTTTTACAACTAAAGAAACTAAGGGTCAAGCCTGTCTTCCTGCCTGCCTTCTCAGTCAAGAAATATCTGCTACAGAGTCATCTGTGGCTTCCAGAAATTTCTACCAGGTGGAAGTTGCCCAGCAGAGACAGCCCCAGCCCTCAGATAGTCTCATGTGTAAGCAGCAACAGGGTTCTCACAAAGAACTATTTCAAAGCAAGTCTGACAGGGCACTACTGACAGAAAAATCACTTCATGAAGGCCACTGAAACCACTGATTTCAACTGGAAATGAAATCTAGAGCTACAATTTATTGAGCAACTACCATGTTTCAGGTCCTGAGTCAGCTACTTTTGGCAGGCTAGTCTTCAGCACAACCTAAGAGGGTTCCTAGAGGCCTTCTAGAGCTGGGGGTTTAGCAAGGGATAGAAAGCACAGTCAGCCAGGCCTGGGGTAGGTAGCCAGGAAGAAGGAAGGAGCCTGGCAGGCTGGCAGGGAGACACTACCAGGATTTCCTCTTAGGCTCTGCCTATTAAGATCAGCCAAGTCATACCACGTTTGGGGGACACCGGCCCCAATTTTCATTTGACTGGAAGAGGATGCTGCTGCCTGGCAGGGGATCCCAGAGGGGTAACAGAAGGGTGGGCCCTGGGTCACCAGATTCTGTGTTGGGCTAATGACAGCGACTGTCCCCAGTCCTCTAGGTAGCTGGAAATGGGTTTTCTATTACTCTCTCTAAATAAACATTTTATACACTCTTTGCTACGTATGATATAAAAGTAAGTCTACCACTTTTGCATGCTCTATCCAAGAGAAAAAGACTGAGCCTTCAGTTACATTGCTCAATAAGTGGAAAACATATTCACACCTTTTTGTAGCACCTGTCCCTCCCTGGGCCTGTGACAGAAGGCTGACTACGTTCTCAGCCGCCACTCTCCCACGCTCTCCTCCTAAAGGGGCACCAATTTTATGCCGCCAGGTAGAGAGGCCCAGCTCAAGGACGACATTTCCCCGTTTCCTTTGCAGCCAGGGGTAACTCAGGAGATATAAATGGAAATTATTAAGTAAACTTTCCAAGAAAACTTCTTTAAAGAATAAACGTAAGTTATTGGGTGAAGTTTCCAAGACAGCACCTTAAAAGGGACAGAATGAGCTGGAAGCTACCCCTTTTGTACTCTATTCCTGTTCTTCCTGCCTGCAGCCCAGACATGATGGCTGGGGAGCCAGCAGCTATGCTGCACTCTGAAGAGACCCTGCTAGCAGCCAGCACTATAGGCAGCAAAGAGAATAAAGGACCTGGTGACTCTGGAGCCACCATGCCAGCCCCAGATGCCTTCCTTATAAAAATAACCTCCAGCTTGTTCACATGTGTACACACAATCTCATCCACACAGATCCAGCCCAGCCTTACAGTGTTTTACTTGTCAAGGGCCTCCCAGCCAGCTACACAAAGAGCAGGAACCCAGTTAGAAACTTCTGGGTCCTGGGAAACAGCACCTCACACTGTATCATGTAGTCCCCACCAACCTCACTGGGTCCCAACAGGGCCCTGACTCCCAAGAGAGGACAACATTGTGGTTAGGAAAACAGGCTCCAGGCACCGACTGCCTGGGCCCTGTTGCTTATTAACTTCAACATCTTGGGCAAGTCACTTAGCCTTTCTGTGCCTTAGTCTCTTTATCCGTATCACAGTCCTATAAGATGGGGGGAGAGCAACACCTCCTCAGAACCACTCTCAGAACTACACCAGTTAACGAAACAAAGCATGGGGACTGGTGTGATCTCTCAAAAAGTATTGGCTACTCCCACTATTATCACGCCTC
This sequence comes from Lutra lutra, assembly GCF_902655055.1. Classification (NCBI taxonomy): domain Eukaryota; kingdom Metazoa; phylum Chordata; class Mammalia; order Carnivora; family Mustelidae; genus Lutra; species Lutra lutra. The sequence continues at coordinate 13,662,378 of NC_062287.1, read as the reverse complement.
CCAACTCCGTCCCAAAAAGATAAACCAGGGAGCCCCTTCCTCCACATAGGGCCACGGAGGAGGGGGAGTCTCAGTGGGGCCACCGGGTCTCCAGGGAAGGGGGAGGGGAATCACTCGCCCCCCACCTCACTGCGGGGCCCCGGCAGCTCGCCTAAGGGGAGGGGCAGGACCTGAGAGACTTCTCTTTCTGCTGCTGCAGCTGGAGCATCTCCTCCTCCTCCTCCTGCCACAGCTTCTCCCGCAGCTGCTGCATCTTCTCCTGCTTCGATTCCAGGAGCCGCCTCCGGTCTCGCTCCAGTTCCTGGGCCACAGCCTCTTCCATGGCCTTCAGTGAAGCCTGCTTTGGGGGAGCTGCAGGCTCCGCAGATCGCCTGCCAAGTGGGGGAGACAGCATCTCACCAGATTTGATATCCCACCCGTTAGATACAGAACAACGCACGCGGAATCCTCACGGAGGGCCCAGGGGTCCAGAATCACACACGCCAATCAGGCCGCGCCCCAGGCCAGAGAGAAGCCTAGCCCCTCAAAGATACAGGCAGGAATTGTTCATAGAGCAAGCCCCACTGTGGCTAAGGCCCCAAGAGCCGAAGGAGAAGGGTAGCCCATAGTAGGCTCTCAGGGGACCTGGTAGGCTTAGCCCAAGGTGAAAACCTAAAGATGTGGCTCCAGATCTGGCAGCCAAAGACTGAAGCTCTGTCAGTAACGGACTGCTTCCCGGAATGGCTCCTGGCCCTGTTTCTGTCTCCCCAGCAGGGCTCTGCCTGCTACTCAAGATTTCCACCAGCAATTCGGGGAGCCCCCAGAGGCTGCTCTCTGCCGCCCAAATCGAACACAGGCCAATGCTTATGAGCCGGCAGGAGCAGCAGCAAGTCTCCTAGCCCTGCCACCCAGAAGTGTCCATAGAGGTCTAGCACAGGAAGGCCAAGGAGCCAGGCAGGAGACTGTTCCCTCCTCCAGAGACAGCAGCAGGAGCGCACCAAGAACGTCTTGCTCCATCTCTCCTTGACGATGCCATGTTTTCATCTGCTCAGAGTGAACTCCATGTTTAGAAACAGGTAAAAGCAATTCAGCGCTAACCTGGATGCCTAAGGTGAGTGTTAAGATACAGAATAATGGTCCTGGTGGAAGAGATGTCTATGAAGTCATGAGGGTTCTCGAAGGAAATGCCCAGAGAGAAACCCAAGAACATCTGGAGGCACGAAAGCATAAGCAGCATAAAGTACTTCGCCTCCCGGAGCAGCTTCCCTAAAGGCCAGCGCCTATGCGCATTCCCAGGTCCCTGATCTTCCATTAGAAATTAGTCTCGCCACACAACCGCCACCCTTCCCCGACAGTGTGCAGCGCAGCAGGCCGGGCACGCTGGCCCCGTCAGCCTCAGCAACACTTGGGCACAGCCCACACCAAGGAGCACTGGGACAAGAGCAAAGAAGGGACACAGGGCCCCCTTCCCCTCACTGCAGCAGACGGAAGGCAGTGGCTGCGATGAGATCAGAAGAGCAGAAGAAAACAAGGGCTTTGGAATTCCATCTCAGCCCCTTGAGACCAGAGAGAAAAGGAAGACATTAGAGGCTCCTAATGTCTCTGAATACCATTAAAAGCCCTCCTTCCCACTTTCCTAAAATCATTAACTCAGACTGGGACCAGCCTTGAGCTAGGCCTTCAGTTCTCCTCTGCTCCCAAACCCACCTCCGCCCTGCTTCCCATTGCCGGCTCTCCTCCAGGTCCCCTGACACAGACCAGCAGATGCGGATCTAAGAGACGTGGCCGCCACCTCCTCTGAGAGTCCTGCTCTCCGAGAGAGAGCCTCTCCCCGCAGCTCTCCGCCTCATCAACCCTCCAACTCATTTCCAGCCTTGGCTGAAAACATCTTTTTTCCCTGAGATGGTACCTCTGAATGTCTCTTTCCCCCGTGGGCTGTGGAGCTACGTGGGGCCCGAGGGACAGATGCTGCGGGAAGATGGGGCCTCAGACGGCGTGGCAAACTGCGGCCCAGCGACACGCACGGGTGAGCGTGCCTGCAAGCTGGCATGCGGGCAAGAAGGGCTGGCTTCCAGCAGGCTCTTCCCTGTGTCCTCGTTTGAGAACTCTAGTGTCCCCAATGTCCCACTTAGGTCCAAGGCCGTCAGCAATGGCCCAGATGATTGAGGAGACAACAGAGAAAACGAAGCCTCAGAGGAAGAGGTGGGTCTGATTTCGAGGCCACTCCTCAGGTGTCAGCATCAGAGACCCAGTTTCCAACAGTCAGCAGCCGAGAGGACACCCCGCAGGGGCATCATCATTTCAGGCTGGCCACCAAGGAAGGCGAGCAGCAGGGAGGGCAGGCGCTGCGGAGGGAGGACATGGTGGCGCCCGGGACATTCTCAACTGGCTGCACGGCCACTAAAATTGCAACCAAAGAGATCCCATGCCCTTTCACGTTTGGCCCAGTGGTCTGAACTCATTTACCCGCTTTCTACAAACACGTCATGAAAGGTGCTGGGATCACCAAATCCCAGACTCTGGGACCCAGGTCTTCAGGCCACAGAGCGCACACAGGGGCAGTCGCTTGCTGGCCCCTCTGCCCCTAACTGCTTCTGATCCAGCTTGACAACATCTGTGAAAGGCAACGGACTCAAGGAATCATGGTTTTTCTTTTTTTGTTATTTTACGATGTACTGACATCTGTGGAAGTTTGCTGATAGAGGAGAGACTGCGGGTCCCGGGACTAGCCAGCTCTTACTGACAGCCGGGAACATGTCTTTCAACACCACAAGCACCTCCTTCCAGAACTCACACCAAATCGTGCAGGGGCCGGCCGGGTACCAGGCAACTGGAGGCCCTCCCCCATAGCCGAAATCCCGCCCTATGTAGTCAAACTATCCAATCCCACACTCACTGAAGATACTTACCCTGACTCGCCCATGCCTTCCCACGGAAACCCCAATAAAGGCTCTGGGCCATGGTCTCCCTTCTCGCCTCTTCTGCCTCCTGGCATACCCTGCTCCTTCCCCATGTGGCCTAGCACGGCATGGCATGCCCTCCTCTCTCTGGAAATGTAAGTAATAAATTCTTCCTTAATGGCATTGGTCACTCAGTCACCTCCATAAATTAAAATCCCACGGGTACAAATGAGACCCAGACACAGAGCTACTCCTCATGACACACAGAAATGGAGCTGTGAAGATGGGTAATGAGGAGGTTACGGGGCCTAAGTCCAGTCTCCGAAACACGATTGCCTCCTGTCCTCATAGAAAGCACCCTGACCCTCTGTCCACAGCTGCCAAGGAGACTTGGGAAGGCCATGTCATTCCTCGGTGTCAGAGCTGTCACCACCTGAGCCACGGGGCTGCCCCTTCCCTGCATCACTGCAGTGCGGTGGTGAGGACAAGAGTCAGGAGCTCACGCGCCCTGCTAGCTGTGAGTAGGGCACCGACCCGTCTCTACTCAACATCGGCCCCCATCCCAAGGACTCCTCTAAATCTTTCGTGGCACTCGGCTCACAGACGTGACAAACGGCACAACCCTGGCTCCAATCTCTCCATGCAGAGAAAAGGACCACCGGCTGCACACTGAGTAGGAAGTCTAGGGCTCCAGCGACCAGAGCCTCGTCCTAGTGATACAACCCACCAACAAGTGATGTGGGGCAAATCCCTTCACCGCAAGCCTCAGTCTCCTCATCTGTAGAAGGGGTAGAGGGGAAGGAGACAATAGGAGGAGGAAAGCTCAATGATCTCAAAGTTTGAGAAGTGCGAGTAGAACAACAGAGGTGAGCTTTGGACCAGGCCCAAAATGCATATACTGGATATGGTATAATTCCATTTATGTCAAGTCGGAGAACTGGAGAGACGCACCTAGGGGACCGAAGCCAGAAGCCTGGGGACCTGGGGTGGTGCACGGGGAGGAAGGGGACATGAGGAAACCTTCTGGAGGGACGGAAATGTTCTACCTCTGATCCGTGTGTAAGCATGGGTTGATTCGTACAGTTCAGGTTTATGTACTTTCGGTAAATACCTCAATAAAATGTTGCTAAGAAAGTGAAAAACAGTGCTTTGGAGAGCAGAAAACGGGATTACCAGGTTTCTGCTAGCCTCATGTCCACCTTCATCCACGGCTGGCTGGGGTCTCAAAGCGGCACACGCAACAAAGGGCGCACTCAGTCTGCCCCACCCCACCCCCTCGGCAGGGCCCCCAGGGGTGGTGGGCACTCAAGCAATGCACACATAAGGGAGGACAGGGACAGACGTTAACACTGGCCCTTACGCCTCTGGGAAGACTGGCGGGGCAGGGTGGGCCGCCACCTTCTCCTCGGGCTCCTTGGCCTCTTCCTGCCCAAGGCCCAGCTCCGTGGCCCAGGAGCGCTGCTCCCTGCCTCTCTCATGGGCGGCAGGTGGGCTTGGGGTCTCCTCCCTTGATAACAATAAGGAAGCAACCGTGTTATAGCTGGTGGAAAGACAAGAGGCTCCAGGTGTACCCATTTGGGGTCAGAGAGCCCTGATGAGGACAAGGGAATCAGCCCCAGCTATGTGTCCCTGTCTCGGGCCTCACTCTCCCTGGTCTGCCTCTCCTCTGGCTGTTTACAGAGGGCTGCAGACGCACCCACGCGGGCTGCGGGAGGGTTACGGTGCCCGGGGAGAAGCTCTGCACACAGCAGGTAGTCTGTGGACCCAACATTGCTGCGGCTCGGCTTTCCCGGGGACTCATCCCAACTGAACATGCTCCAAACCAGCTCTGACGCCAGCCTCTTGCTTTCACTGGGGGAACAGAAGGACTAGCAAAGGCAAGCCAGGCTCTGGGAGGGGCTGGGGCACAAAGGTCCCCTCAGCTGGCCTCAGGGAGGCCCAGGACTCTGCACTTCCCTCCCCGAAGGGCCCGGCCCACATGACAGGGCTCTCCTTGGGTTTGCTGTAGGACTAGAAGTGGGATGACTGCTAAGGGCATGGGGAGCACGGGCAGGTGGGGATGGGAACAAATGCCCCCCTAATGGGGGGCACAGCCCAGGTGGGAGACAGTCTCTGCCCCAGCCCCCGGCAGGAAGATAGCTGGATCACAAGAGATGCTCCATCGTTCAAGAGTTTCTAGGCTCCCCAATCGGATGGTGCACCCCAGTTTTAGCTGTAGACTAAGGACTAGGAAGAAGCAGGTTTCCTCATTCCCCAGCTCACATTGTGCACTCGTGGAAACCTGCGAACCCACCCCAGCTCCCCACCACTCCAGGCTCCCCCAGCAGTCGCTGTCAGCCCCTGTGCACACAACTACATGCCTGGAAGGCCTCCCACTCCCCCTTACCTCTGCAGGGAACCGGGAGGGACGGGGCTGCCTGCAGAGTCCCCAGGCTCCTCTGCCTGCTCCTGCTTAAGCTGCCCCTCAGAGGCCTGCAGAGGCCCTTCTTCGGTGGCCTGGCTGTGAAGGGGACTCTGGTGCCACCTCCCAGGCACCAGTGGAGGAGACAACCTGGTCAGACCAGCCAGGGCAGCTGAGTAAGTCCTGCAGGGAGAGTAGGGAGAGAACTGGAGAGTGTGATACGTGGACCTAGGTCCATCCCTCTTCTCAGACAGGGCTCCAGCCCCAGCCCTACATCCATGGGGAGCCACGGAGGGCAAAGCAGTCAGAAAAGCAGGAAGGGGAACCTCCCTACTGAGCTCTCCCTTTGCCTGGACCAGACTCAGCCTGCTCAGGTCCCTGCACTGCATCTGCTTGTCCCGGGGTGACAGCTGGGCCCTCTCACGGCTGTGTCCACTCCCAGTGCTCACCATCACTGAAGCCAGGCAGGGATGGAAGAACTGAGCGGAAAACAGGGAGAAAGAGAGAAGCCAGACTACAGAAAGGTCAGACGACAGAAAATGTGGGAAGCTGGAGCTTTTGGCTTGTGGGAAGGCTGACAGAGCCTCAAGGTTCAAAAAGCAGAATAACTGGCCCGCTTCCTCTTCCAGAGTGGTGGCTCTCCTCTCACGGTAGCCCGGGCCTCAGAAGCTGGAAGGCTCTGTCCCCCTCTCCCAGTCTCTCTGCTCTCCATCCCCGTTTGTCTGCCTCGCGCGTGAGCACCCACAGTGGGCTACCAACCACTGCTGATGTGCAAGGCAACAGCTCCAAGCCAGTTCCTCCAGCCTCAGCCCACAGCACTGCACAAAGTCCCACCAAATGTACCGACATTCCTGTCTCGGGGCAGAATCCAAGGGTACGCTCGTGTACACACGTGCACATGCACATACAGACTCTGCGAGGCCATCAGGTCAGCTCACCGTCTGCCTTCAGGCAGGACCACACTGAGCCAGGAGCACGAAAGCCAGGAGTCCTGCCCAAGTCCACCCCATCCCGAAGGTCCCGGAGGGCGGCCTCCCACGTACTGTACCTCTCCAAGCCTCTGGACGGCTTGCTCCGCTGCTCATCTTGGCTGGACTGGCTGCCATCCTTGTCTTCTCTTCCCAACCTCTGGGCCTGTAGGGAAGGAGCAGGGACAAGTATATATATTGGAGAGGTCGGCATTCGGGTGCCTTAATTCTCTAGCCAACTCCTGCGCCTAGGAGGAAGTACCAGGAAGTGGCTCTTGAGAAGGATGACCACTTGGGACCCAGAAGAGGAGGCCCAGCTGCTGTATCATGGCCCCTCCGAGGGCTGTGGCTAAGCCGCCAGGCTCACAGCTACTTCCAGGACTGGCTTGGCTGGCTAGGGAGGAAGAGCCAGAGGCCACAGCCACTGCCTGCAGAGCCAGAAGCCAGAGGCTAAAGGAGAAAACATATAAAAAAGAAAATCCTGCCTCCTGTCATTGGAAGCCTTCACTGAGAGCTGCAAAGAGAAAGCGGAGACATCCATGAACACCTCAAACCCACAGAGGCCCAGACGTGCAGCGCCAGTGACGTACAGGGAGGCTGTGTGATGGGCATTGGTCACTGAGGCAGCAGCCAAGCACGTGGAAGAGGAAAGATCCTGGAGAGATGGGGACGTGGTGAAAGGAGAGGGCACTACTACATTCCAGACGGAAAGGATACCATTTGGGCAGCCCCAAGGAGGAAGACAAGGTAGTCCACTGCTTCACTCCAGGCCCCCCCAGATACCCAGGTCCCATCAGTAGCCAATGATGCCCCCCCCTCCCAGTCAGGGACTGATTATACCATCTAAAAAAAAAAACAAAACAAAACCAAACCTCATGGAGTGAGGTGGTGGGGGCACAGAGGGGGAGAATGTCAAGCAGACGCCTCGTGGAGCACGGAGCCTGACACAGGGCTCGATCTCACGACCCTGAGATCATGAGCCGAAATCAAGAGTCGAACACTTAACCGACTGAGCCACCCAGGCGCCCGCTGCCCCCATCTCATTTTAAAGCTTGCGTGTCTAGGCTGATCTAGCAAGCTGGTGAAAGGTCTACTGCTGGTAAGTTCAAATATTTCCTGCAGGGGTGGGGCCTCGGGGATGGCCGCACCGTCGGCCTGGACTCGAGCTCTTACTCCACCACTTCCTAGCCGGGGACCCAGTCTCCTCCACTAAAAGAGGGGACAGTAACTCCACAGCTCACAGGGCTGGCGGCGAGGATTACAGCAGCTCACGAGCATAAAGCCCGACTCCTGGCCCAGAGAAGGCAGGCCCCACATGTCAGCTCCCCTGTTCCTGCTCCTCCCCTCTCCCCACCCTAAGGCACAAAACCCCAGCGCTGGCAGGGCCAGTCCGCATCCAAGACCCCACACTCCTCTGTCATGCCGAAGGGAGTCCCGTCTGTTCTGGGACAGCAGGGTTAACAGGAGAGGTAGGGCAGGTGACAAGTCACTCCATCATTGCCCGCGGGGCTCCGGCCGGGCTGGCCCATGGCCGTGTCCCCAGCCCTGTCCCCACAGCCGCCCATGCCTCTCTGCTGGCAGCCGGAGCCCCAGCAGCTGGGGCCGACGCTACCATCCAGACGGGTGAGGAAGGGTAGGGCCCGAACTAAAAGTCAGCTCCCCCAAATTCCATTAAAAAGAGAAATGCTGCCTGAGTACCTCCCAGTGCCCGCAGCAGACGGCTCCCGCAGCGCTGCCACTGCTTATCATGTCAGCCTGGGCAGAGCCCGCAGCTGGTGGCCCCCACCCCCTCACCCCTTCCAGTGTTCAACTCACCACCATCTCCCCTACAAATCACACTGAGCTCAGCAGAGAGCTCCCTCTCTCACTTTCAGGGGAAAAATGAAAACCCACACAGGCCAATCTATGTAACAAACTAAAATGTAAAACGGGTAACAACATGGGGCAACCGTAATAAAAATGAGGGTCTTGAGCCCTGAGTCCGAAAGGATGGCCTCCTTGGCTTCAAGGCTCCTTAAGGACAGGATCTGTGTCTAAGTCATCTTTGTATCCCGCTGCGGGCCAGATGTCCCCACAGAGAGCTTCCAGCTGGGAGGGAGACAGACCCAAGAACCATAAAAGAGAAGAAGCAGAACTATGGGGAGCAAAGGGACAGAACGATTCATCCTGCCTGGAGGAGGTGACATCAGAAGTGGACCTCCATGACCACCTCTGGGAAGGTACAAATGGGGAAGCAGCACGGCAGGTGGCGCAGTGAAGGAGGCGGGTGGTGCGCCCCGGGAACAGTGAGTGGTGGGCACGGCTGGCGCGTGGCAGGTGGGCCGAGGGGGAGCCTACAGGGGCTGAAAGGGCCAGGTCAGGAAGTGGCTTGGAATCCACAGTCTACAGTGCTTTGCACATGAGCAAGTGGTCATCCCTCAGTTGCTAGAAAAATGGATAAACACATAGATGTACACTGCAGGGCGGGGAGAAAGGATGACTTCATTCATGGCAGCAAAGCGCAGGAATGATTGACAGCCCATCGCAGGCACAGTCAGGGCCATCCCTTATTGAATCAGAAGGGAGGGAGCTCCCGGAAATGCACCCTCAGATGGGCAGAGCTTGGCTGGGCCTTATCTGTCACCCAGAGACACTCACCTCCCAGTGGGCTCCATCCAGGACTGGGGAAAGCACGTTGACATCCAGCAGGTGCTCCGAGATCCGGCCATGAAAACCGAAGTCCTAGAGACAGTGGAGGGGGAAGTCAACACTGCCCCCGTCACAGCATCCCCCTGGGCCTCTCCTCCACCTCCCCACCTTCCAGAAAGGGGCCTAATGCAGGCCAGGCACCATGTGAAACATTGCCACATCTACTGCTTATTCTCATCTTCAAAATAACACTGAGGAGTCTAGAAAAAGATACGTGATACGGCAGGTGTAATGTTCACTATAGACTCTGGGGGTAAGGATGTATGCATTCACTTGAAAATCCTTTTAGTTTTTCCGTATGTCTGAAATTTTTAATAATAAAACCATGGGGGGAAAATAAGCCTGTGAGACTGATACTCTTAAGGCCTCTCACGGACGGGGAAGCAGGTCTGAGAGCACATGTAATTCGCCCGAGGTCACACAGCTCATTAGCAATGGGGCTGGTGGGTCAGATGTGCCCTGGGCTCACTCCCAAGCCCAAGCTCTCTGCAGGACTCGTGCTGCAAGCATGTCACTTTCCAGCTGTCTTGCCCTCCTGGTGCCCAAACAGGGTGCCAGCAGGGAGGCCAAAGGGTCCAGCAGACCTGCTGGCAGCTTAGAAATGAGGCATGGTGGGCTGTTCACCGCTAGCTCTTTTCCCCTTCTCCGGGGCCCCTCTGGACTATAGGGATTGATTAGTGGTGCTCCCTAGGCAGGCTTCTCTTTGGGACAGACAGCAAGTGCCCACACCAGTGCCAGTTCCCTGCTGTTCTCTGGCTGCCACAGGACCCTGATCCAGCCCCCTCCGAGCCCAAGACGCCTGCTGGGCTAAGTGAAGGATTGCTACCTGACAGCATGCTAATAGGGACAGTTCTGTCATCAGCCCTGATGAATGGCAGGAGGCCCAGGCCTAGGTCTGGTCCTGCTGTCCTGTGGCTTCCTCCACCCACTCCCTCAGAGAAGAAAAACACTGACAGGCATACTTCTTTCTGCACACGGGGACTCCCTCAGGAGGGACGGAGCCCTTGCTTCCAAGAGTCCTAGAACCTGACTATTCTTCATGATGGTTTTTGTCAACAAAAACGTGCCCCTCCTAGATTGTGTGTTTTCTTTTTTGGTGACATTTTCCTTTCAGTTTGAGTTCTACTCCACTTAATGCAGCCGCCATCTGCCTCCTAAGCCTGTGGCTCAGCGAGGGGCTAGAGCACACAGCCGCCTAACTCCTCCGCACCCCCTCCCGTCATTTACCACTCATCCCTGACCCTCTCCCGCTAATCCCTTCCCTTTGATCTGCCTCCTCCAAACAGATGGAGCATGGTTTCCAGAGGTGATGTTCTGCCAAAAAGCACCCTCAACTACTCCCCATAGATACAGACCTGGCATATGAAGCCAGGAGACAGCAGGCTGGCTGGAAGGCCTGGGAGAGAGCAACCATCCATCCACTGCTGACATTCCAGGACAATGTCTCCTCTTTGGAAATGTAACCCCAGCATCCCTCCCAGCTACAGCCTGAGGACTGGTCCTCGCCATTGCTTGGTGATCCCATAAACACACACACACACCTCTAACCCCCTAGATTCATGTAGTATTTCTGCTACAGGCCAGAGGCTCTAGATCCCATATCTCCCAGACCAGTCACACTGCAGAAACAAGAAAGGGTCACAACTGCTCACAGTTACCTGACATTGATTTGCTAACGTTTTACGCTCTTTACCTCACCTTCTTCTCCCAACAAACCTATGGAATCGGTAGTGTTACTCTTAGCAGATGGGCAGAGGAACCAAAGTGGAGACAAGACCCAAGTCTGAATTCTGACGTCCCCCCTCAAGCTGTGTGGCGCCAAGCAAATGAGCCACAGGGACGCAGAGACCCCCCCCCTACAGCCCACTCTGCTGCCCCCCACCTCAGACTCACCAGGCCCGGGAAGGACGTGGGGTCAGGCGCGGCGGAGTCCGAGAGCTGCAGCTCTTTCATGTGTTCACTAATGTCCGAATCCTGCGGACAAGACCCCTGAGAAGTTGCCCAGGGCACAGCACGGAGAGGGATGACCACCCAGGGAATTCCGCTCAGGCCATTGGTGCCAACACAGGGCGAAGCTCTCACCAAAATCCACCTCTTCCAGAAAACCTGAAAGAGGGCTGTGGACCCTCCCCTTCCTTCTGGACATGGGCACCAGCCCCACCTCACTGGGGATGAACAGCCCAGTTGAACCCACACTGTGACTCAGGTCAACAAGGATTTATGCATGTAAGGAGAGCCCGGAGAAGTGGCGTGGAGACAGTTAGAAGTTGGCAGTAGGGAAGGTTCATGCTGTCCTAAAAAGCAGAATGAGAGTATCTTTCCCAGGAAGCAGCTTAAAGCTCCTTAAATGAACTCCCTCACCATCTACCTGGAAAGGAGCAGGACTACGGGATGGAAAACTGAAAATGCCAAAGGCACTGGGAAGTACTTGTGGGCATCTGGGTCATTGGCCCGGTCTTGCCAAAGCAAGACTCCCACGCCATCAGTGAGAGGAGTCTTCTGGTAACCTAACTGACCGCTGCTGGGGCCAAGTACTCCCCATGGTCCCACCCCCTCCATATCCTCCCCTCTCTACAGAAACTCTACAGAAACAGACTACAGCAACCGGCTGCTGTCAAGAAGTAAGAGGGGGCAGGCAGGAAGAGAAAGGTACTACAGAAGAACAGGAATGTCCCAGGAGGGTGCCAATGGAAAGGCAAATTTCTATCCTGAATTTCTAAGGCCAGTAGGTTTGGAGTTTCATTCAGGCTCTGGCTGCCTGCTGGGTCTGGGCAGATCTGTCACCATGAAGAGTTCTGGCCAGCTGTTGGTGACAGCCCACCGCAGGGCCTGCTAACGAAGCTAAGCTCCAGACTCCTCCTCCAAGTAGGTAATGAAGATGTTGGGGACCCCGATCTGCACGGGGCTTAAGAGAGCAGCAGAGGGAGGGAGCAGCAACTCCCCAGGGCACAGGGGGACTCACCTGGCTCCGGTCTGATCTGCTCTCTTTGGGGACCGAAGTCTCCTCCTTGGGCTCCTTTTCCTCCACCACCTGGGCCTCTCCCCTCCTGGAACCCTCTTCTCCTGCATCCAATGAGTCTTCTGGTGCCTCCTTTTCGGTGGCTTGGGTAGGCTGACCACCCCCAGGGTCCACCTCAATCCTGGACATCCCAGGATCACTCTTCTCATCCGTTTCTTTTGCCGGGAGCCGAGCACTCGCCCCTCTTCCCTGCTGCTCTCTGCCATCAGCGCTGCTCAGACCGCCGTCTGCTCCCTGGCTGACGAGCTTGCCGGGGGTGGGGGGCCCGGAAGCATCAGAATACAGAGAAGTGTCCTTCCTCTCCTCCGGCTGGCTTGTTCTCGGAGACTCCTAGGCAGCAGCAGACCACGTCAGACAAGGAGGCGTCAAGAATTAATAAAATGATTTCAGAGACTTGCAACAAGATGGAACTGTCATTCCTCGACTCGAACGGGACAGTGCTCCGGTTCTGACCCCAGTGGTTATCCAGCACCCCAACAGCTATTTAAAACCCAGACTCCTTGTTCCACTCCAGATCTGCGGAATCTAAACATCCGTGGTGATTTACAGACACCCATCTGGCCTCGTCCAGGGACAGGCGTGGAAACCAGTGCACTGAACTCCATCACCGCCTACCAGGTTCTCAAGGAAGAAATGTCTCATTCCAGCCCCAGTAGCCAAACCACAGGACTGCAGACTCAGAAGTCAGTATTTACTTTTTAGAAAGTCAGTCTGTACTTACGATGATGATAGAAAAATCAATAAAAGTACCAATGCCTAAAATTTGGGGTTTTTTCCCTTTTAAAAGGCAGCAGGGAAAACAGAAGGAGAATGCCCTTCATCGGTGTGACGAGGGTGGCTCTCCCCCAAAAGCCTCCTCCGCACACGCCACCCTATCTGCTTCTGAGAAGCAGAAGCCAAGACAAGATTTCCTGGGGGAAATGGCTCTGAAGGATAAAGGGGTTGGGAGGCCTTCAGAACGCAGGTCTGACCTGGGGTGCGGGAGCAGGGAGGGGGCGGCTGAAACCCACAGCGCCTTGGGCCTCCGCCCGGTTCTGAGAAAGTCTTGGCCTGCACCACAGAGTCCCACGTCTGCCAGGGACAGTCCTGCTCTAGGGCCTGGTGTTCTCTGTGGACAAGCACGGCCTTGGCATGAGCCCAGCCAGATCAGAGGTGCCGTAGCTTGAGGCTGACATCGCAGAGGTCCCCCTCAGCACGGTCTCTCACTTAGAGCCCCTGTCCAGCTGCCGTACCCTGCCTCTCACCACAAACCTCACTCTGAAATGAATGAAAGTTCAGGAAGAACCCTGAAAGCCGGCCAAAGTAACAAAAGAAACCCCTTCCTCGAAATACAGCGAGTGCTCTCCTGGGCTCCGAGAAGCCTTCCTCCAAGAACACATCGCTTGGAATGCTGGTGTGAACAACTTCTGAGCAGGGACACGTGACGCTTCCAGATTCCTCAGCCTGGGGACTCACAGAAGGAGCCTGGTGACTGGAGTCCAGAGGTCCCCGCAGAAGCCTGGAACACGGCATTCCTCCATGCTGCCTGTTAAAAGATCTACGGACAAGCCCACCCGCCTACTGACCAGCCTCCCAGAACCTTCCAAGGGTGGTCAGGAGAGGGAGGGGAGCTCAGCAGTTCAGAGGTGAGCTTCAGAGACACTGAGACACACGACTTAGGTTCAAATCCTCACCCGACCCTTACAGGGACCTGAGGCCCATTATTTAACTTCTCTGTGCCTCAGTGTCTTTCTCTAAAATATGGGGACACAGAAGGACATACCTCACTGGGTCTGGGGGAAGATTCAGTGAGTTAACACTCACCAAGTGAGCTAAAGAACCAAGCCCCTGCCCGACAGACCCTGAGCGTCCCACACATGTTCCACTAATGTTTTCCTGTGAGACACACATGGTCACTCCCCAGGTGCCTTCTGTGTGCCAAGCACTGCTCTGGGGACACCTACATGAACAAGACATAGATTTTGCTCCCAGTATGGAGGAGCGTGACATGCCCCAGGTCATGAGCCTTTGCTGCCCAAAGCAAAGGGCACTGGACACAGTGCTGATACTGTCCTCGGCCCCAGGCCTGTCCCAGGGAGAAAAGCAGAAGGTGACAGAGAGAAGGGGAGGCTTCCCTCATGCCTTGGCAGCTCGAAGGCAGGGTACCCTCCAGTACTGCCCATCCTCGCCACATCCATAGCCTGGGGCTTCACAAGCAATCTGCTGTGATCCCAGAGAAAGTGGGGAGGTGAGCCCCTCCTCCTCAGGAGCAAGGGGAGGCCAGGCCTGCTCATCGCAAGCCCCGAGACAGTGGCCACCGCGCGGTGGAGGGCAGCCCCCAGCCCGAGGGGCTCCACAGACCTCCAAGGGGTGAGAGTTTGTCAGGGTGACTGAGGGGTGTCTGGCAGAGCCAAACCACCCTGGCCACGCTCATCTCATGATGACATGAGCACAGGGGAGGGTCAGACACCGCAGCACCCACGGCCTTCAAGCTAAAGTCCACAGCACCTCACATGGCCCAGATCCTTTCTCGCCCAGCCCTGCCTGCTTCTCAAGGGTCACGGGCAGCCACACCCTGCACGCATTCCCCTGCCCCAGCCGACGGATGAACCTTGTGCCATCGCGCTACCTGGCCATGCATGTCCTTTTATTTTTTTTTTCCTTGAGGTTGGTTATTTCACTTTATTTAGCCAACAGTCACACTCTGAGCCCCACCAAATTAGTCCTCCAGCCTCACTCGAGGGTCTGCCTCAGGAAGCAGCTCAGAGGGCGACCAGGAGGGCCCGGGTTCCCCAGTGAGGCTCCTCTTCCACCAACACACACCACACAGCACAGCACAAAATCACCGCCTACATCCTCAGGCACCCTCCCCAGGGGGGTAGGGGGCCCCCAGTGCCCAAGAGCCACCTGCCAGGGCCCAGCTCCAGGCACAGACTCCCCATTGCTCCTGAGATGCCATGCACATTCTTAACACACACACACACACACACACACACACACACAAACACACACGATCTACCTAGACAAACTCCCACTGGCCCTCATAGTACCACATCTTCCAGGAAGGCCTCCTTGATCCCCGGGACAGCCGTCCTGAGATAAGCCTTCGTGGCCGGTCACCACAGCTACTCTAACATCGCTGCTAACTTCCTCTCTGTGTCCCTCACAGATCAGCTCCCGGCCACCCTCAGTGCCAAGTTTCTGGCACATACTAAGTGCTCAGCAAATATCTGTTGGCTGAGCTTTTTAAAGTGATTGTCTCATGCAGATAAAGGAGCTCCCACTCTGTGAAATGGAGATGAACTGTTCATTTCACAAGGTTACAAAGGGGTCAGCCTCTACCCGTCACAGTGCTTATGAAATGGAAAATGCTGAGCAAATGTTAACTGTGAATATTCAAGATGAGGGAAAAGCATGTAACCTTTCAAAAACCAGAGGACATCAGGCGCAGGAAGAGACTCCCACTCTTAGGCATGAGAGAACGCGGTCAGGTGAAGAACGGTAAGCCGATCTGTGCCATTCTCAAGCTTAAAGTTTTCAAAAGAAGATTTTCCCATGATGGACTTTATTCTGTTCTGTCTACCTAAATGTTAAGATATGAAAACGTGGCTACTATGTAAAGGAGTTTGTGCTCTCTGAGCCCGTGTCAACTAAGTGCAACAAGTCGGCCGCTGGAGGTAGGGCCGGTGGGTCTGGATGGCAGAGGGAGACCAGAGGTCGTTGAAGATGAGCCGCGATGCCAACGCACAACGGAGGGTACTGGGGAAAATAATCCGACTCCAGACCCCTCTCCCCCGACTCGGCTCAGCGCAAGCCAGGCCTGGCCCCGGTGTGCCGGCTCCGGCTTTGGTGTCAGGGGGGGAGGGGAAACAGGGGGGAGGGGGACGCAGGGCAGGGCTGCCCCCACGGCACCCTTTGCTCCCCAGCTCATCCGTGCTCAGACTCCTTCTGTCTCCTCCTGTCACAGCCGCAGGCCCCTGAGCATCTCTAGGCAAGTATCGCTGCCTTTTTAAAAACAACCTTGTCATCTGCATGAGGAAGGCGGTGCCTGTGAGTCCCCGTAAGAGCATCGCATGAATATTTAACATACCCCCAAAAGCTATAAGATCTCCAACACTGCAGTGCCCTCCTTCCCAGAGCACAAAGGCAGGCTTGGTGGGGGAAGAGAGTGGAGGACGGGAGAGCGGGAGAGCGGAACCCCCAAGCTAACCATCAGTCAGGTTCTTTGCCAAGTCTCCTTCCCACCCAGTTGGTCTCAATTCTTTGCGCTGCCACCCCCCACCCCATGTCGTTAGCGCTTCCCAATTACTCGGACATCATCCTGTGATTTCTAAGCCCAGCTCCCTCCTTCTCCTTTGATCCCAGGATGGGTTCTCCACAGGACAGACAGGACAGCGCCACCAGGCCACACACTGCCTGCTCACCCACCCACTCCCTCCCCTCCTCACTCACATCCATTCTCAGTGTCCAGTCCGTGAACCTATCCCCTTTGGTTCTGTAATCATCAAGAAATGGGTTTACACTGAAGGCAGGAGAGAGGAGGGGAGCGGGAAGGGAGGAGGGAAAGAGAGAGAGAGAAGCATTCTTGCCATCCTACTGCCCTCTCATGGAATCATGAGCAAAGTGACTGTGAATAGCACAGGGACAGGGCAGAACCCACTAGGGCAGGAGCCCTCATCTAGAACTGCCCAGGATGCCCAGGAGCAGGAAGAAACGGGCCACTCATAGGACCCAAGCTCTATAAACATGGACAAAAGCCATTTGCCAAGGGTGTGGTCCAAGCAGAGGCAGCTTTGTCTATCCTGAAAGCCCCATTCATTCCTACACCAGGAAAAGCCCTCCGGGTTCCTACCTGGGGTTCAAACACAGGAACCCAACACTCCCTGTGGCAAAAAGAATGAGATCCGCTGGGATCCTAGAGACAGGGGTCAGAGGTGTATTTAACACCTTCGACTTCAGACATTTCTCCCATCACACTGGGTTGTCTATTTATACTAAAAAGGTCATTAAAAAAATATGTTTAAAAGCTCCCACTCCCCCAAAGAAACACAGAGTCATCAGAAGGGAAGCTTTTGGAAATCCAGGACATGTCAAAGATCCCTTTTTTGCTGACATTTGTAATCCATTATGAAGTAAAAATTAACAAGTTCAAATTCAAAGTGCATCCTGTTTGATCCACAGTGGGATCTTCAACTGGCCGGCTGACAGCAGGGACCAAGCATCCATTCTACCCAGGGTCTGGAACAGCAGAGGGAAAGAAACAGCACAACACAACCTATGGGGATTCCCTCCTTGTCCCAGAGGGGCTCACTCTCCTTCATTCTCCCAGCCGCTTAGCAAAACATACCTACATCCTTCCTATGCTCCAGGCACAGGCCAGTGTTGGCCATATACACATAAATCTCACTCCCAATCTGCTCAGTCTCCTGGGGAGACTTTCTCCTCTCTCCGAGAGCCACTTAAGCCCTCTTGATGCCCCATTCCCGCTCATGGCCATCCTTCTCAGCTACAGACCTGAGCTGCTGATTACATCGGCAGGATAAGGTCTTAATGGTCGATGGGAAGAAACAAAGTTGTCATTTCAGGGAACAAAACACACGGAAGGCTTTCGATATAATGCAAAGAGACCAGGCCCCGCACACAAGGAAGTTTCAAAGTGGACACAAACCAGGTTGATGATAAAGATGGGACACTGGGGAACACAACATCACATTTCACGCGAAGTGTTAAAGTCACAAGCAAAAGGTATCTAATTGGGCACCGCCCAAAACGTGGATAATTTCTGGGCTAAAGATGGGGACATGCTTCCAGGAAGAAGCAGTACAATAAAATGGAGACTGCCCAGTGCCTAGAGCTGGACCATCCAAGAAGGCCCAGCTACAACCCCAGTCCTGTGCGCCAGCACCCGCGACCCCCGCCCGCTGAGATGGGAGCCCTGGCTGTTGACGTGAGCTGAAAACCAAGAAGTCAGAAACAGTAAGAGCACGGTAAGGGATAATAAGAACACAGTTAAGAGATAATAAGGAAACAAACTTAAAACCACAATTTAGGCACTATTGTTTTCCTGGCCAGCTTTGGGATCATTCTAATGAAAGGTGAGTGACTGGTTTCATTTCAAAGTGCTGCAAGTATGTGAAAGAATTTTATGTATTAGACTTACGAAAAATTTAATTCAGCTTGCAATCAATATTTAAAAGTTTGGGGAAATCTGAGTTCCTGACATCATGATTTACTACTGGGTGTATGAACACCACAGGAATACTGAGAGAAATCCTAACTGCTAAGAACTAGTAAATCGGACATTAGAGAAACAGCATACGATAGGGAATGTTCCTTTTCAAGCAGAAAACCACACTGGGGGTTTGCAGATTATTACGACACCATGATGAGTCTTGGGTTTGGTTTGTTTTCAAGAACATTCCGGTGGCAATGGGAGGACAGACCGGGGGACGGAGATTAGAAGTGACAGGAGTACTGTGGGAAGACTCTGGAAGCTATTCCCCACTGCAGTCCACACTTCCCAGGCCCCTCGCCTTTGCTCAAGCTGTTTGCTTGCCTAAAATAACCCTTACACCCCCACGTCTGGAACTTACCTACTCTTTAAGAGCAAGGTCAAATGTCATCTCTTCCAAGCTTTTCCTGATCTCCAGGCAAGTCATATCCTCTCCGCTCAGAGCTCCTCTAGGCCAGGCACCTGTGCCAGCCGGAGCTCTTTGCCCAAGCTGCCCTGCTAGATGGGCGTTTTACTCCACAGCGAGTACTCGCTAAACGCCAAAGACCTGCTGTCCTTTCTCTCTCTCCAGCTGCAAACTCCATGAGGCCAGCCCAACCCATCTTTCCAACCTCTGTATCTCCACGGGGCCTAGCGCAGCAGCCAACGTTCGACAACTGCTAAGACTCTGGCTGTCACACCTCTGTTCAAAGCCCACCCCTGGCCCCCGGTGCCTGCGTACCCCAAAGCAAACTCCTTTGCTGGCACTCAGGGCCTCCATGACAGCCCAAGCTACCTCCACAGACCATCTCCCACTCGTCTCCCACAGGCGCTCTGTCTGTGCTCCAGGCAAAGGGGACAGCCTCACCCTCCCCAATCTCACCCTGTACCCTCTGCCTCTGTCTGTGCAAGGCCCTGCATGTGGGCTTCTCTCTCCCCACTCACCCCTGCCCGCCCAGTCCTGCCCACTGTCCTTCCGGGCTCACCTCACATGGCAATTTCTCAACAGAGCCCTGCCTGGTCGATCCGTGCAGCTTGGAGACCCCAGATTCTCCTTCCCATGATGCCCCGTCTCACCTCCCTCACAGTCTCACTGCCTTCTACCCTGTCTTCTGGGAAAAGAAGCCCCTCTTTCTGTGAGGCCGCAAACCCTTAGGGGGCAGTAATCCCACCTAACTTAGGCTTGCACGACTGACAGCCCCCAGCAAAGTGGCCCACATGACAACACTCAACCACTGGTGGTTATCCAGCAAACGAGCGGAAGGATGGAGTCCTATTCTTCTTTGTGCTTCCCCAAACCACAGAAAGCCCATCTAGACAGCACTGGGACAAAACAGTTCTCTTTCCAAATCCGTAACCCCCAAGCAGAAAAGCTTAGGAAGGAAGGAGGGACAGACCAGGCTAAATCATTTGCCTGCCGGGCCTCAGACTCTTACCTCATACTCAAAGTCACCCCCCAGCGCCCCAATGTCCAGGTGCAGGTTCTTAAAAAGCTCACTTGAACTTCGAACACTCTGAAAACAAACACGATTACAGGTGGTAAGTCAAGGAAACAGGTCAGCCGGGGGTGAGGGGGCCAAGAAGCACCTTGTTGGTTACGCTATCTGGGTCGGGCCCACAAAGTTAGAGATTGGGTAAGAAATGAAGCTGTGGGCTGGAAAATCATCTTACTTATTTTTAAAGGAGCATAGAGTTGGCCAAAAGGTGGAAACAGTCCAAGTGTCCGTCAACAGATGGATGGCTGGACAAAATGTGGTCTAGTCAGCCACCATTGCTATTCACGATGACCCCTGAAAACAGGCTACGTAAAAGAAGGCAGACATAAAATGGCCAACGTTGTAGGAGTCCACTTATATGAAATATCCAGAACAGGCAAATTCAAAGATAGAACACAGAACAGAAGAGACGAAAGGGGAGAGAAGGGGTTGGGGAAGTTACTATTTACTTAATGGGCACAGAGTTTCTGTTTGGAATTGTGAGCAAGTTCCGGAGACGGATAGTGGTAATGACCGTCTAACACTGTAAAGTAGTTAATGCCACTGAACTGCACGCTTCCAAGTGGTTACAATAGTAACTTGCGCGTGGTACGTAGTTGCCCACAATAAAATAAACTCCTTGTTCAACAGCACGCAGGGTTTCCAAGGCAGGAGGAGGGTTCGTCGTTACCTGGTTGTCGCTCTCCACCTCATCCTCTGCGTTGGTCTCCTCCCCTAAAGCCAAGAGGCTGAGAGCATTCTTGTCCTCATGGATGGAGCCCAAGAGACCCTTCGTATAAGCAGAAGTCTTGAGACCCTGTGAAGGCTCCAAAGTAGAGAAGGAAAGTCAAGGGGCACGTTAAGGACCTGCAGAATGCTCTTCCCACTCTCTTTGGAGGTCTCACACCACAAGTCTGCCATGCCCAGGAAATGATCCCAGGTCACACGGATCCCTTCCTGACTCCCAATGCCCCAGCCGTAAGGACTGGGAAATCAGCACTGCAGTCCCCTCCCACCACCCCCACCACCCGCTTCCCTGCCACGGGTCTACCCTCTGGAGCTCAGACTACACATCTAGCATCACAGAAGCGTGATTTATTTTCCCAGCTTCCCAGTTTGCCCATAAACTCTGAGGACTCAGCCTATGCCTTCTTCCTTATCTAGGGGCCACCATTCCTAGCGAGGCACACAGAGACCCCAGGGCCACTAGATAGACTGAATGTGAGAGAAACCATTTACCTGCGTGAGTTCTCCGAGCTGACCAGACTCTGCCGAGCTCCCCAAGCTCAGGTTTTGCGATCCACGAAGAGTGGAGGCGGGGGCATCCACAAGGCCTCTCAAGGGAGCCAGGCCCCCGGGAGGGACGTGGACTGGGGCTAATGAGGAGCCCAGGGCCTGGGCAACACAAAACATCTTGTTACAAATCCAAGAAACCACATGGCTCTCAGAGTGCCAGAGACAGATATAAAAATAAAACATCTAAATCCTCCCCGCTCAAATTTAAACCACCTCCGCTCGGAGGCTGCTAATGAAACACAACATCCAGAAATTACCATTGTGCCAACTGTGTGAGAAATCACAGGCTGGCTTGCTGATTCTCCTAACTCCGCTGCCGGCACACAGCGCACGGTTCCCTCACATCTGGCAGATGCCGCAGCGGGTTCTGCTCCCCTTTCAGAAGCCACATAGGAAGTGGGGGGGGGGGTGCGGGGGGAGGACAGAGACAAAAGCCTCATCTAGCAGAATAAGAAGTCTCAATAGATGGAAGTTCAGAACTGATGAACCAAGAAAAAGCAGTCGAAGCATATTATTTACAAATGTGGAAGTACACAGCAGCAGAAAGCGGTTGCCTCTGGGGAGGGGTACGCACACCAGAGAACTGTATTTCATTATACGCTTTCTGGTACTATTCGACTTTGCTCGATACGGGCATGTATTCCTTTCATTAAAATACATATCAACTATGAAACGAATACATGGGGGCGCCTGGGGGGCTCAGTAGGTTAAGCGTCTGCCTTCGGCTCAGGTCATGATCCTGGGGTCCTGGGATCAAACCCCACGCTGGGGTTCCAGCTCAGTGGGGAATCTGTTTCTCCCTCTCCGTCAGCCCCTCTGCCCTGCTCATGCTCTCTCTCTCCCTCTTTGCTCTCGCAAATAAATAAGTACAATTTTTTTTAAATACATGAATGACAAAAGAAGAACCCTCTCCCTCTGCCACAGACAAGGAAGGCGGCTGAATGAAGCCTTGCTCAAACGACTGACGGTTTCCCTGTTCTCATGTTGGCCATATGAAGGCTTCCAGCTAGGGAGGATGGGAAAAGAAACCAGGCTGGGAGTCAGAATTTGCAAGACCTCAGCTCATTCACAGACTCCCGGATTCTCAGTTTACTCATCGACAAGACAGAGATGATAGGTGTCTTGCGACTTAAGAAGGTTTGCTGGGAAGCTGAAGAGAGACCATGAAGGTGGGGAGCACATGGGAGCAGTCCAGGGCTACGCCACCGTGCAACAGCCGCGAGAAGGACACACATTCCCATAGATCAGGCAGAGCAGCAGGAGCAAGGAGAGCATTCTGGGGATAATTCACAAAAAGCTCTTTAAAATTCATTTCTCAAACTTAAAGTGTATAAAACAACACAAAACCACTCCTGTCTATCCCAAGGGGACTGAAGAAAGGGGAACCCAGAGGAGGTCAGGCTGAAGACGCGCAGGCAGCCCGCCATCTCCTCCCCAGCCCGGGCTGAAGGGCCCAGACCATCGGGCAGGTTCTGACCAGGGCCCCTTCCTGTGTGGGAAGAGCAACAGACGCTCATCTGCAAGAGGGATGAGAACCACTCCCAAGACTTTAAACGCCCAAGTCACTGCCCAACCATCTGGCCTGCTGCAGAGTACTTCTGGCAGGCAGAAAGGAGCGGGTAAGGATCAGACGCCCACATAACCCAGTATCAGGGGCTGGGCTCAGCCCTTAGGTGCCATCTCTCCTGCTCTCATGACAACCTGAGGCCTGAGTCCCTACAAAGGCAGATGGTGGAGGTAAAGACCCCTGGCTCGCAGTCACAGGCCAGCCAGGGGGGGCACAGGCACGGGACTGGACCCAGGGCTATCTCCCAGCCAGTACTTCACACCATGTCTTGGTTGTGGCCAAAAAGGAGCCCAGGAAAGCTTCTCTAAGGTAACTGGGAGCATACTGGTCTGCTCCTCCTGACTTCAGCACTCCCAACCAGCCCCAGAATTCCTCCCACGCTACATTTACGGAAACGTATAGACTCCCCTGGTGGCTAATTTGCAGGCATGCTGGGGGATTGAGGGAGGGAGACAGGCATGCTGAGGGCTCTGTTCTCCCAGGCCTTTACCAAATCAGCAGTTGGCAGGGAAAGGACACATCCTTGGCTCCTAGCTGGTCATCTTCTAGAGCTGGCCATTAACTCTGACTGTGGGCTGTGCATGGCCTTGCCCTTCAGAAGAGATAAACTTGCTGCCATCGGACTAATGAAAACTTTCAGGATCATCTGCAGCTTATCCGAGATTTATCATGCTACAGTAGTTATTAAAGCCAACAGGGAACCAGGACACTCGAGCAATTAGAAACCGGAGGGAACAACCGGGCGCGCCCGCAGCCAGGCGACAGAGAAAGGATCGCCTGGGAAATTCCGACTGACGCCCCAGTCTCTGATCTGACCTGACTTCTGAGTGAAGAATACGGAGAGACTCTTTAAAAGGACAAAGGGTCAGAATGACAGGGAAGGCAGAATCCTATGTCAAATCCCCACAGCGGGGGAAGTGAAGGTACAAACAAGGTCTGCGAAGCCTGACGCCAGTTAGTCCCGGGTTCCTGGGACCCCTGGGACGCAAGAAGCAGAAGCAGCTCACCCAACAACAGAGAGATTCTGGGCCTCAGCTCCCCCCCCACCCCATGACTGTATTAACTTTCCAGTTCCGGGGAACTCCAAGAAGGGACTAAATTCAGAGCTTGTGAGGAGGGTGTCACTTGGGGAAGCCTCTGTCCACAACCGGCTGATGGGAAAGGCCTCCCAGGTCCTGGGAAGGCACCTAGATCCCACCTGCGTGCCAGGATCGGCACCACCTTGCTCACCTTCAGAACTGATGACCCACCCGGAACCTAAGCTCCAGGGAAGGGAAGGCTAGCTGCCCTCGGCCGCTGTTTTGGAGGTGACAGGTATAAGAAACAGAAGGCCCGTCAGCCCACAAGAGGGCTGGCCCAGGTAGCTAAGAGATCAGCAGTTACCAGAGGAGAGCACACAACAGGAAAGCAGGCCCGACGGCTGAGTGAGGACAAGTGAGAACGTCAGCTGGACCCGGCCCCTCCCCGCCAGGTTCACGGAGGCCCATAGGCCCCACTCACTAAGAGGCCTACCTGGCCGAGAAGCCTCACCTTGCCCCGCTCCGAAGCGAGCCCTCTGCTGCACCTCAGCTCGACCGGCCCCTGGCTGAGGGGGCTGCTGCTGGGCTGGACACAGGCTTGCTGAGGGACCGCCTGGCCAGCAGGGGCAAGAGCCACCTCCTGAGGGCGCTCCAGCATCTCCGGCCCCCAAGCCAGGAGCCTCGGGTCCCTCTCCACGGCTCTGCCAGCCTCGTGCTCACCCTCACTAGACATTCTGGGAGACTCGGCCGCCAAGCAACAGACCATGCTGGCGAAAGCCTTACACGGCGTCTCCCGCGTGCTCTCGGGCAGCTCCAGGCCCTCCAGCTGCCTGGAGATCTTGACCATCTGCAGGATGTGCCGGTAGAATCTCTGGTCCTCAGAGTAGTCTTCGCTCTCTGACTGCTCGTCGGCAGAGCTCTGCAAGTGGGCCAACTGCAGTCCCAGGAAGGGGCTGCAGCACTGCCCTCCGGCCCTAGGAGCCGGCTGGCCCCCGCCCTGCTCAGAGCCCTGCGAGCTCTGCAGGTCCCAAGGGAAGTTGCTCACCTCACCCAGGATCTGCGAGCCCAGGTGAGAAGCCAGGCTGCTGCTCTCCACGTCAGGCTCAGACTCACTAGGCTTCCTGTCTTCTTCAGGGGGCTCTAGGGACCCCGGGGGTTGTCTCTCCTCACGGTCAGGGGAGCGTCCGGGGGCACTCCCGGCAGGGGCATTCTGGGCCAGCTCTAAGGCCAGCGGGGCGGGCGGCAGCAGGAAGAGCTCCTGCGGCGGGTCTTTGGCTGATGCCCCTAGAACCTCAGGGGCATCGGGTCCTGTCTCCTTGCAGCTCCCCAGGGTGTCCTGGTTGACAAGCTTGGAGACCTGCCCCATCCACAGTTCTGGGGGCTCTTTCCTCCTCCTCCCCCTGCCCACACTACCACCTTCCCCAGAAACGCCCCGCCAGCTCAGGCCATCGGCCGCGGCGCTATCTATCAAGAGCGCTTGGCTCTTCCTGGTAGGCAGCAGGTGGTCAGAGGAACACAGGGACTGGGAGCGGTCCTCCTCCAGGGACAGTGAGGGAATGGGACTCTGGCTCTTGTCTCCCCCGGGGCCAGTGGAGCCCCATTTGGCCACGTGGTGGCCATGCTGCTCCCCTCTCAGCTGTAGGCCGGTGATGGTTTCAGAAAGCCCTGAGTACACAGAGGCCTGGCTCCTGCCTTCCAGCACATCCTGCCCATTCTGGAGGAGCCTGGTGTTCTTAGCGCCCAGGGTGCTAGGCTTCTGCTGTCTGGTCCTCAGTTCCAGCTCTTCTATTTCAGGGTCGGAAAACCCCAGGTAGATTTTGTCTGTCGGCTTCTGGGGTTTCCCCAGGCCCTGCTGGTCACCCAATTCTGTCCTGCACTGGGCTGGGGCCCTGCCTAAGATTTCCTCCACATCGGCAAAGATCTGGTGGGTGCGAGAAGCTTGGCCTTTGGAGAGTGGCTGTAGCTTGCTGGGCAGGGTGCCCAGGAGAGGCCAGGGCATGTCACCCAGCACGCTGGGGCTCTTCCCTTTCTTAAAGGAGCCCTCACTTCTAGCCTGCATCTCCTGGTCTGGGTCCAGATCAGCAAGCCCAGGTGCCGAGAGAGGGAGTGGGCCACGGAGAAGGGAGGAAGAAGGCAGAAGTCCCTGCTCAGGCTGTGTTTCCTAGATGGGTATATAAACATGCAGAGAGAACGAAGACAAAGCACTTCTGTTTTATACTTGCTACCTCAGTCCTGGGAAAGCCCTTAGCAGAAACCCACCCGCCATTTAAAGGAAAACAAAAACTAAGAGGGAAAAAAAAAGAAAAGAAAAGAAAGAGCTAAAAACTCCTTTCAGCTCCATTGTTTTCTGGGCCCTAGTTTCCTCACCTATAGAGGAAGCTGGACTAGATCAATGGCTTACCCCCCTGCTTCACAGAACCTGCCGGTAGATCACTCTAGTGTACATGTAATGGGGAAGGGGCGACACCAAGACCTACACCCCAAGGTCCACTTTTTCTTAATAAGCTATACCTCCACGGAGGAAATGACTGGAAGACAGCGTTTCACTATTCACAAAGGTCTGAGTCACCAACCAGATTATCCCTAAGGTGTCATCAGGCTCTCAGTTCTGGGACTGGTGAATTTCATGAAATCCACCCGCCTTACCAAAGACCACCAGAAATTGTCTAAGAAGGGAGAGAAGGGAAACGTGGCCAGTGAGCTGAGCCGTGGGAATTCCATCTAGGTCTTCCAGCAGAGATCCAAACTGGTACTGCTCAAGAGAGGTCCACACCAGAGAATCTTCAGTCTCGAAGAGACCCTAAAAGACAGACCTCATCCTGCAAACATTCACACTAAGGTCCAGCCGGCCTATGCACGCACACCGCCAGAGAGCCCAAGACACCTGAGCCCAGGTCACCCACCTGGCTCAGGCCTGCCCTCTGCACAAACCCAGGTCTGAGGCACTGTCCTGAGCCCCGAGATCCAGGCTGGCAGCCCAGGGCTATCCAATCGTCCTCAGCTCCTGAAACCACAAAGGAATCCTTTTTAACAGGGAGCTCCAAGCACTTACTCACGTACCCAGAACTCTGCCACCCAACCCTCTGCCCCAGAACACTCGCCTCATTCCCTCTATCACCTTTAGCCATGCCAGAGCCTGCCCAGACACTGATTATCATTTAAAGTAGTTCTGGGCTAACGAAAAGCCCATTATCCATCTTGGGCCTTTCAAACATGTAACATCAGAAAATTCAACTGATGTGGATGTTACCCAACCTCTTTTCTCCATCTGGAGGGATGGGCTTGCTATCTTATTTCTTGGGATCATGAGTAGCAGTACATGGGGAAGGGGGAGGGAAGGAAGAGTATGTTTAGAGGTTGGAAATGTTGAAAGAGACAAATTCACCAGCAACCATCCAGTGGCAGAACTGATGCCTTGGGGAAGGAAGGAAGGAAGGAAGTTAGTTAGTTAGTTAGTTGGAGGAAACCTTCACTGAGAAGCAAGCACTAAGCACTGTGGGAAACAGACTACAAACAGAAATCTGGACAAATGAGAGGGTTGAAAAGATAAAGTCAGTGTTCCCCCCCCACCCCCCACCCCCCGGCTGGCCTGGGTTCCTATGGGGCCTCCCTCTCCTCACTGTGCCACACCTGCTCCGCACCTGCGCCACACCTGCTCCGCACCTGTGCCACACCTGCCTCACACCTGCCCCACACCTGGGTGAAGGACTTCCTGGACCACCAGAGCACTCTGGACGAGCCTGGGCCTCACATCGGGATGGCTCCAAGTCTTAGCTTCTTTACCTATAAAGTCACGGCCATAACTCTGTCTCTAGAGTTCAGACACACTGGAGGAACAAATGAAACAAAACAAGGGCAAAGAGCGCTTTCAACTCCAAGTTAAAAAAACAAAGCTACCCGAGACTAAGATGATCACACTGCCATCAAATGTCAATTATGCACCACTAACAGCCGACGCCGGCCACACAGACAATCCACAGGAGCAGATACAGCCCAGAGCTTTCCTTGCTGGATGTGGAAGGCACTGGCATCCTGACAGTTGAATCAGGGCTACATCTGACATCTAGGAATTTGCACCACCCTGGGAAGACCTGGCTCTGAAGGGGCAAGGAGGACACTCCACTCGTCTGGGTTCTCCGTCAACTGTCCCCCGTCCCCCACTCTCCACAGGGACAAACGACACCGCTTCCCGGACCGCCGCAGAGCTCGGCAGAGTGCTCTCACTCCCCAATCCCACCACACAGCACGTGCTTCCTAAGGGGGATAAAAGGAATTGTTCAGAGGCAATAAGAACTTCCAGAAGCTAAAAGGAAAATTTGCCAAGAGATAGGCAGATCGGAGGTGATATACTATGAAGAAATCACTGTATTATTGATGCTGTTCTTAACCTCCCAGCTAGAAAGGCCTAGAGGCTCCCAACATTCCCTTAGGTCTCAGCCCTGGCCTCTCTGGGAACTGGCAGCCACGGACTCACCAGAGGACTTTTGGGGTTCTCTTTGTCCTTCTTGTCTTTCTTTTCCTTTTTCTTTTTCTTGTCTTTCTTCTTAATGGCTCCAGGAGCTGATAGCTTCCCCCGCTCTTGGATCACCAAATTCCGATAGTGCTCGTCACACGGATGGTCCCACGTGGACTGCCCATTGGCAAAGTTGAAATAGTAAATATCACCTGTGATGTCCTGGCTGTGGAGAGCAGAGATCAGAAATTAGTCTCTGCTCAGGCCCAAAGCTACTTAGGGGGAAAAAAGAAAGGAAGAAAAGTGGCCAGGAGATGGAGAAGAAGGAAGAACGGTGAAGAAGGAAGAGAGGAGCAGAAGGAGAAAGAAGAGGGCAAGAGGACATAGGGAGGATTAACACAGAACGGAAGGGTACCATGTGGCTAAGACAGGACTTAACTTAGCTAGGAACAAAGGACTGGGATGCCTAAGGACTTCTCTAGAAGAAGATATATAATCATCGGGGTTCCTGGGAATTCATGCTGGACTGGAGTAGGTATAATCTTGGTTTTAGATGGTAAGTACAGATGCCATGGGATCCTGGAGATAAATTCAAGGGTCAACCTTGCTTACTATTTTTATAAATGGCATAAGGAAGAAAGAGCCATTCCAAAAGCTCTGGTTTTGCAGAAGACTCTGAACTCACAAGAGGTGACAATCCAAGTCAGTGGGGATCAACAATAGAAGAAGATAACGTAGGGACACCTGGGTGGCACAGTCGGTTGAACGTACGACTCTTGATTTGGGCTCAGGTCTCGATCGCAGGGTCATGGAGCCTGCTTAAGATTCTCTCTCTCCCTCTGCCTCTCCCCCCGCCACCCCGCCAATTCTCTCTTTTTCTCTCTCTCTCCCTCTAAAAAAAAAAAATAAAAAGAAGAAAAACAACATAAAAGGTGCATTTCAAGAATCTGTGTTTTGACATAGACAAGCCCAAAACAAGCCATTCATTACATCTGCTGTTATCAACAATCCATTGGGACAACTATTAGAAAAACAAAGAACCAACCACACATTCACAATAGCCATATAAAAAGACACAATACCCAGGACTAAATCCAAAGTGTGCAAAATCTTTATAAAGCTTTACCAAAAAATCAGGAAAAAGGAAAAAAGAAAAAGCACTTGGAGAGACAGTCCCTGTTACTGAATAGAAAGACTTGAGTCTGGGGGCGCCTGGCTGGTTCAGTTGGCAGAGCACATGATTGTTGATCTCGGGGTTGTGAGTTCAAGCCCCACACTGGGTGTAGAGACTACATTAAAAAAAAAAAAAGACTCACGTCTATAAACATACTGATAATCCTCAAATTAATGTATAAATCCAATACAATCCCAGTAGAATCCCAAACAGGCTCCTTATAAAACCTGACAAGCTCAATCGCGATTCTAATAAAAGAGAAAACATGCAGATATAAGCAGGGAAAATATCAGGGATGAAAGACAAAAAGCTAACAAACGACAAAGAAGCACATCAGAAGATGCACGACACCCATGACCATCAGGGAACATGGGCGGCCACTTCATGCCCAGCAGCACAGCTACTGCCAAACGAGCAGGGACGAACAGGTGTGGGCGAGGATGTGCGGACACCGGACCCTTGTACACTCTTGGTGGGGATGGAAAGGGGTGCAGCCACCATGAGAAACAGTGTGGCAGTTCCCTAAAAATTAAAATCAGAACTCCCATATGATCCAGTAATTCTGCCCAAAAACACCAAAAGCAGGGATTCGAGCAGACTTTTGTACACCATGTTCACAGCAGCATTATTCATAATGGCAGAAGGGTGCAAGCAGCCCAAATGCGCACCGACAGACAAACGAAGGAACAAAATGTAGCACAGACATACCCTAGAATTTTATTCCACCTTGAAGAGGAAGGAGGTACCGACACGGGCTACCACACAGATGAAGCCCGCAGATGTGATGCTAAGTAAAATAAGCCAGACACAAAAGGACCAATACTGTGGGTCCACTGATGCCGTCTAGAACAGGTTAATAAGCAGAGACGGAAAGTAGATCTGAGCTTGCCCAGAGCTGGCAGGTGGGGAGAATGGGCACAGACTTTCAGTTTAGGAAGCTGAAAAAGTTCTAGAACTGGATGGTGGTAATGCTTACACAACACTGTGAATGTGCTTCGTGCCACTCAACTGTCTATCTAAAAATGGTTAAAACAGGACATTTTATGTTATGTATGTTTTACCAGGAAAAAAAATAACAAAAAATGTATAATTTCAGTGTGATAAAAGAAAGAGTAAAGACAATAAAAAACAGGAGAATGGAAGAAAATAACAGAAACCGTAGTAGAAGATTAATACACAGAAATATCCGAGTTTCACCTTCTCCAAAATAAAAAGATAAGCGACCCAGCAGACAAAGTTGGCAAAGGGTATAAAGAAGCAAACGGCCAACAGACAGCCAGTTCCACTCAATGAACAATTTGAGAAATGCAAATTCAAACGATCAGGTATAATTTCCTGCCCTTGGAGTGACAATTTTTTTTGTACTGATCATTTCTGGGGGGTTGACAATGTTATAATCGATAGTATTTTTAAATGAACCACATGTACTATTATTGGAGGGATTGTTAAACTGTAATGGAAAGTCATTTGGCATTAACTAATGATATTTAAATTCGGCATATCTTTAAACACATCGATTCAAAATCTAGAAATCTAAAATCAAATTACATCTAAAATCAAATTCTAGAAATTTCTTCTCAAGATACACATACAAAATCTCAGGCAACATGCTTAACCAAACTGAAGGAAACATCTCACCTCTCCTCACCTGGGGCCAAATTCTCAGAGGCCAGAAAAAGAAAGAACACATGAAGCCTGATTAGTATGAGAAGTAACAGGTCAATAGTCTGGTGTCTGACCTAGACAGAGACCTTTCAAACCTGGGTTTTAATGCCAACTGACAGACACAAGAGATGACCTTAGGCTTTCAGGAATCTGGAAACCAGGAATGAGACCCTTGCATATGGCTGGGCCCTTAAGGCTTCTTGCTCCCTGAGTAGAAAAACATAGTGGAGCAAGGAAACATGTCACCCAATCCAGGTCTAGGCAGGCAAAATCAAATTTCATTAAATATTAAAACCCCAATGGGGTGCCTGGGTGGCTCAGTGGGTTGGGCCGCTGCCTTCGGCTCAGGTCATGATCTCAGGGTCCTGGGATCGAGTCCCGCATCGGGCTCTCTGCTCAGCGGGGAGCCTGCTTCCCTCCCTCTCTCTGCCTGCCTCTCTGTCTACTTGTGATCTCTCTCTGTCAAATAAATAAATAAAATTAAAAAAAAAAATTAAAACCCCAAGACACTTGTAGACATAGAGTCCAAATTTGGTAAGGAAATCCCAAATCAGAAAATTAATGTAAAAATTTAGTCCTAAACCCACTGAAAAATCCTTGGCATAAGCTATTGTTAAAGCCACTCAACAACCTAGGAATAAAACACAGAAGATACTCTATAGAAGATGGAGTCCAGGGGTGCCTGGGTGGTTCAGTGGGTTAAAGCCTCTGCCTTTGGCTCGGGTCATGATCTCAGGGTCCTGGGTTCGAGCCCCACGTCGGGCTCTCTGCTCAGTGGAGAGCCTGCTTCCCCCTCTCTCTCTGCCTGCCTCTCTGCCTACTTGTGATCTCTGTCTGTTAAATAAATAAACTCTTAAAAAAAAAAAAAGAAGATGGAGTCCAAAAGTCCCAATACTTAATTAACAAACCCCATGGGGGAGACAGTTCATGGTGAAGGGGAATCAGAGCCAGCGAAGACAAGCATTAGCACACAAGGACACTTGGCATGGTAGAATCATCAAAAGAAGACTAAAATTAACTACAACTAAAATTACTGTAGAGATAAAAAGAGTAGAAGCTATAATGAAAGAACAGAACTCTAAAAAAAAAAAAAGACATATTGAAAAAACATAACAGAACTTGTAAGAATTGGTAAAATCATTAAATTAGGGGAGGAAAGGGGGATGAAGAGACAGGACTCCTCAAAGAAAGAAAGCACCCAAATCCTGAACTTGGGAAATAGAAATAAATATACACCTGATACACTGCAGTGAAATTATAGAACACCAAAGATAAAAATAAAATTATAAAAATAACCAGAGGGGGGAAAGATTTACTACCCACTAAGGAACAACAAATGAGACCAAGAAAATATGTCTTATTAAGGAAAACCGTAAGTCAGAAGATAATGGTACATAATATTGGCCAAGGCTGTTCAAATTCAAGAGACAATTCTGTACTCAAACTGTTATTCAGAGTGAGACCAGACAAAAGTGCCTAGGGACACAGGAAGACATAAACACATCTAGATGCTTGATAGAAAGGATATTTATAGAACCCTATATTGAAAAATGAGAGACTACATTCTTATTGAAAACACCTAGAACATTTACACAAATAGAACCACTTACTGAGCCAGAAAAGAGGTCTTGACTTGTAACAAAAAAATGAATAAATTGGAAGTCAATAATAAAAAAAAATACCCAAACTCTATCTACCTCATCCCCTTCAAACTATTATTTTAGAATAAAGATACTTAACAAAATTTTAGAAAATCAAATCCAATAATATATGATCACAACCAGGTGGACTTTATCCCAGGAATGTAAGGTCAGTTTAATATTTGAAAATCAATCAATATCATTGACCATATTAAGACTAAAACAGAAAAAAAAAAAAAAAAACCCCACGATCGTATCAATAGATACAGAAAAAGCATTTGGTAAAAACCTATATGCTTTTTGATTTAGACTCTGAGCAAGCCAGGAATACAGGGAACTTCTTCACCTTGACAAAGGGCATTTACAAAAACTACAGCTAACATCATACTCAATCCCTTAAGATCAGGAACAAAGCAAAAATATTCATTGTCACCACTTCTATTATTGGCAGCTTTAGTCAGTACAGTAAGGAAAGAAATAAAAATAAAAGGCATCCAGATTGGAAAGGAAGAAGTAAAAATGTCTTTTGCACGAAGACTGTGATCACATATATAGGAAATCCTATGTAATCTACAAAACTATTAGAAATGACATATGTGGGGCACCTGGGTGGCTCAGTCAGTTGAGTGTCAGACTCTTGATTTCGGCTCAGGTCATGATCTTGGGGTCATGAGACTGGGCCCCCCGCCCCATCTCCTGCTTTGGGTTCCATGCTCAGAGGGGAGTCTGCTCTCTCCCTCTCCCTCCCTCCTACTCCCCCAGCTCACTGTGTGCCCAAGAGCACACACACTTCTCTCTCAAATAAATAAATAAATAAATAAATAAATAAATCTATCTATTAAAAAAAAAAGAACTGACACATGAGTTTACAAGGTTGCCAGCTACAAGATCAATATACAAAAGCTAATTTTATTTCTATATAAAAACAATAGGAAATTGAAATTTTAATATATACCATTTACAGAAACATCAAAAATACACACTACTCAGGAATAAATTTTTTTTTTTTAAGATTTTATTTATTTGTCAGAGAGAGAGGAGAGCGAGTGAGCACAGGCAGACAGAATGGCAGGCAGAGGCAGAGGGAGAAGCAGGCTCCCTGCCAAGCAAGGAGCCCGATGTGGGACTCGATCCCAGGACGCTGGGATCATGACCTGAGCCGAAGGCAGCCGCCTAACCAACTGAGCCACCCAGGCGTCCCTACTCAGGAATAAATTTAACAAAATATGGGCAAGACATGTGCACTAAAAACCAGGAAACATTTCTTAGAACCATCTAAATAAACAGAGACGGGCCCTGCTCATGGGTTGAAAGACTCCATGTAATTTTAGAGGTCAATTCTCCCTAAATTGATTTATAGATTCGGTGCAATGCCAATCAAAATCTTAATAGGATTTTCTTTTTCTTGTAGAAAATGACAAGCTGATTCTAAAATTCATATGGAAATGCAGAGGACCTACAATAATTACAACTTGGAAAATGGTGAACAAAAGCTGGAGGATTTACCCTAAATGACCTCAAGACTTACAATAAAGCTACAGTAATCAAGATAGTACATACAGTATCACTGTTAAGGAAGACAAACAGATCAATGGAAGAGAGCAGAGAAGCCAGAAGTAGACCCACACATAGGGTTAATTTGCAAGAAAAATCGAAGCACCCTTCAGTACAAGAGTGGTTAAATAAATCAGGATCTTTAAAAATTAGGGCACATCTCTACATGCAAAAGTGTGTAGCTGATAAAAGGCTAAGGTGGGCCACACGTCTACAAGAGAACAGCAACAATGTATACTGCACACACTTAGTGTAACAAACAAAACCATGTGCGTCCTGCCGGGTGTGTTTTCAAGGCCAGGAAGAAAGTCACCAATTAACAGTAGTTACTCTTGGAATTGACAGGATAGAAGATGGCACGCGCAGATAAATTTTAATGACTTACAGTGTTTTAAAAATTGCAGGAGAGTTCATGCTCCCTTCTAGGCTGAGGGAGCGCCGGCCACCACAAGCAGGACCGTGAAGGCAGCAGGCACAAAGCCCGGCACACGGGCGCCCGGCTGACCCATGACCGACGACGGTGTCTTCCCTTCCACCCTCCGCTTTCCTTTTCACAAACACGGCTGCCATTTATTTATTAGGTATGTGTGCATTAAGGTATTACTATACTGATTATACTTCTCATGTGGTTTTTCATTCAAAAATGGATCCAAAAGCAAAACAGCACATGTACCAACAAACATAAAAACAAAAACAGAAGATAGAGATTAATGGATGAGGCAAATGTCCGGCCCAGAGCAGATGAGTCAGGTAAGCCACGGACTCTTGGTCACCATCAAGGTCATGATCTCCTGGGATCAAGGTCCCGCATCAGGCTCTGCCCTGGGCGTGGAATCTGCTTGAAGATTCTCTCCCTCTACCCCTCCCACCATGTGTACTCTCTAAAACAAACGAACAAATCTGTGAAAAAAACAGATAAGGCAAATGTGGGTATCAGGGTGGATACTGGCAACAAAACAGAAACCACTTCCTACGAACTTATCCTACAAACCCAACATGCGTCCTCGGCACCTGGAATACCGTGTACAGCACGGACGGACTTCTTACGAGAAAGATGAAACTGGAGGAGATCCGAGGAGATGCAGCTAAAAAGATCAAGAGAACGCGGAGCCTGCCACCTAAGGTGAAGCTAAAAGGATTACATATGATTCTTCAGCAGGGATGGGTAAGGCCACAGATGCAGTCATTTTGAAGCTTGGCCAACACATTGAATGGATGGGTAAGAGCAGAATAATTACACCGTGCCCACAAAACTGTGCCACACTGGCAGAACGGAGGACCCCAGAAGACACCTAGGCACTAGGTGGGGACAAGCATAGGCAAGTGGCATACTCCAAGAGGAAGTAAACTTAGCACACACTTGCAGAGGCAAGCCGGTGCGCACTGCACCGGTGACAGGAAGAACAGAGCAGGCGGCCAGAAGAGAGAACAGGTGTCACCGTCCCCCGAGAGTGGGGCAGGATGCAGTTCTCAGGCGGCGACAGGCTGGCAACAGCTTCCAAGACCCTGTTAGCCTCGTCACCATCAACCCGGTTCCCTGACATAAGCTGAGTGGCTCCGCTCGCCACCATTCAGAGAGCTCAGAGCCAAACTGAAAATAGGAACAAATCCACAACTCAAAGTCAGAGACAGGTTGCCAAGGGAGACAGAATCCCCACCAGGCTGTGGGGCCCCACCCAGCCCTCCTTAGCACCCGATCCACCGTGGACATGCTGACCGGGTCTCAGTATTGTCACTCTCCATGGCAGTCTGCAAAGAGTAGCAATGACACCTCCCCAGCGTGTGGGAAACAGATGCTGCCCTTGCGAGACCCGACCCAAGGCAGCCGCTCCTGGGACCCTGGACCAAGCAGGTCGGCGTAAGCTCAGGCCCAAGGCATCAGGTGGCGCAGCAGGGGCAGAGCCCACTGCCATTCCCAGCTCTGTGCAGGCCAGGCTTCGAAAGGTGGCAAATGCAAGCTGACCTCCAGGGCCAGCTCCCTCTGCCTGGGAGAGGCCAAGCCAACTTACCAGGGCTTCCACTCCACAGGCAGCGGGGCCACAATGCCCTCCCTCGCCAGCCACATCAGTTCCGGCTCTTTGACGGGGTCGATACCAATCTCTCTGGCGAACTCGAGAATTTCTGCAAGAAGAGGCAGGAGAATGAGAAAGGAAGAAAGCTGGGGATGTGGAAAGGAGAAAAAAAATCATAGCTGTGCAGTAGTGTAACTTGTACAATAATAAGAAATAATAAGAAATATACCTGTTGGCTCCCGGTTCCCGTTACTATTTGACTTTGGACCCAAGTTCCTGACCAGAGCTCCGAAAGCCCCGGGAACTTCCAAAGCAGCTTTTCTACCAATGAGGTGACTCTGGGCAGACTCCTGGATGGGGGACGGTCACCAGAGAGACCAAGCCATGTTTAGAAGCTTGGGCCTTGGGGCACCTGGCTGGCTCAGCTGGTAAACCATGCAACTCTTGATCTCGGGGTGGTGAGTTCGAGCCCCATGCTGGTGTAGAGATTATGTAAATTAAAAATCTGGAAAAAAGGGGGTGGCCACCTGGGTGGCTCAGTCGGTTAAGCATCTGCCTTGGGCTCAGGTCATGATCCACGGGATCCTGGGCTCGAGCCCCATGTCAGCCCTGATAAGCAGGGAATCGACTTCTCCCTACACGCCTCTCCCAGGCTCCGGTGCACACATGCCCTCTCTCTCTAAAACAAACAAACAAATAAATAAAATCTTTAAAAAAAAAAGCAGCAGCTTGGAACTTTTGGCCTCACCCGTTCCCCGGAGAGGGGCTCGATCAATCATGACTTGGTGAAGAAGCTTCCATGAAGATCCCTAAACTACGGGGCTCAGAGAGCTGTGGTGGTTGGTGAGCACTGCCACGTGCCGGGGGAACCTGCGTCCCAGGTCTACAGAGACAGACGCTCCTGCAGTGGGGCCCTCTCGGACCTCACGCATTGGATCTCCACATCTGGCTATTCATCTGTTTCCTTTAGGATACCCTTTATTATACGATAAACTGGAAAATATAAGTTTTAAGTGTTTCCCTGAGTTCTGTGGCCTGTTTTAGCAAATTATCAAACCCAAGGAGGGGGACATGGGACTCTGGTGTCTCACTTGTTGGTCAGAAGTACCAGGGACAGCCTGGGACTTGCTACAGCAAGTCTGAAGTAAGGGCAGTCTTGTGGGACTGAGCCCTTAGCCTATGGGATCAGATGCTCTCTCCGGGGACACAGTGTCAGGGCTGAACTGAATTGTAGGACATACAGCTGGTGTTAGGAAACCCCCAGACATCTAGTGCCAGCATTTTGACTGTGAGAATAAAGGAAAAGCAGAGTTTCTTCCTAGACAATTTTTTTTTCTACTTCACCTTTACTCTCTAAATTTTCCTAGGTGAGCAAGTGTTATGTCTCTAACTATAAACAATAAATTTACATAATTTCATCTTTTTTTAAGATTTTATTTATTTGACAGACAGAGATCACAAGTAGGCAGAGAGGCAGGCAGAGAGAGAGGGGGAAGCAGGCTCCCTGCCAAGCAGAGAGCTCAATG
The DNA here is from genome assembly GCF_902655055.1 of Lutra lutra. Taxonomy (NCBI): domain Eukaryota; kingdom Metazoa; phylum Chordata; class Mammalia; order Carnivora; family Mustelidae; genus Lutra; species Lutra lutra. Next base: position 13,624,852 of record NC_062287.1, on the reverse strand, counting down.
TGGGGCTTGATCCCAAAACCCTGGGACCATGACCTGAGCCGAAGGCAGAGGCTTTAACCCACTGAGCCACCCAGGCGCCCCTAATTTCATCTTCTTAAATGATAAATGGTACAACTGAACCAAGGCATGCTACTGCCATACTCCAGGAATGTCATCTGAAGCCAAGGCAAAATGGTAAGACCAAGATCATCAGTGTGGTAGGGACCTGGGGAAGAAGCACACCAGCCACAACCAAAGCCATCCTGAATGAGGGCAGCCTTACCGAGACACAAGCTCTCCCAAGATTTCCAAAATCTTGCTGCAAAAGTGCTCGTCACTCAGTCAACTAGCATGAACGCAACTAGATAAGACTAAGCACCCGGAGGACCTTACCGACCCACGAACGGAGTCTAAACCACGGGGCAGGTGTCTGAATGGAGATCTGCACTGTGTGCCCAGGAGCAGAGACAGAGCAGTGACTTCTGCTCGGGGTCCGGGGATGTCTGAGCTGGGAAAGGGGGATGATACTTGAGCAGCCTTGTTCTCCACTCAACCCTCTCACCCATGACGGCAGTTGTTTCTTTTCCAATTTTGCTATATATTATAGACTCTGAGACTTGCTTTATACTCTTGTGGGAAGCATTTAGAAAGCTCTTTCACCAGAGATCTGGAGGAACCACGGAGATATATATATATACATATACATACTAAGAGCTAGCTCACACCAACAGGGAAAAAGACAGATGAGCTAACCACTGGAATGTCACCAGAGCCCCCAGGAATAATGAAATAAACACATCGATACTTCAGCTACTAAGAGCCCAGGCCAGAAAAGCATCACCAGTTTGGGTCATCTCAGGGGGAATGGGGAGGATGACATACCTGGGGACCAGGGAAGAAAAAGCACGTTTTCAAAGGACCAGCTGGAATTTGGCTAGCCAGGGACAAACTTATTCACAGAGCTCACAGTTTTTGAGTGCTTCCTGTTTGCTGTGAATAAGAGAAACAGTGTCTGTCCTTATGGAGAAGAAACCACCAGTAAAGAAGTGAACAGACAACTGCACAAAGAATTACAGCTTCTGATAAAGGAAATGAAGGAAGTAAATGAGGAATGAGAGAGAGAATGTCAAGGTGGAGAGGGCACTCCTTTGGAAAGGGCCAAGGGAAACCTCTCAGAATGGAACACAAATGAAACCTAGAGGAGACAAGGGAGCTGGCCATGCAGAGCACTGAGGAAAGAGCACTCAGGTGCAAAAGGCCTGTGGCAAGTGGTAGTTTGGCCCCTCTGGGGGCTGTCAGAAAGGTCATGTGACTGGCAGAGTGGGAAAGAGAGAACGGCACTGGGTGAGCCCAGCCAGGTGGCAGACTGGGTCATGCAGAGTCCCACACACCCCACTAAGGGTGCTCTGCTAAATAAAATAGATTATTACTAAAAGCAGAGCCCTGCAATGATCTGCTTTACACTGTAAGAACACTCTGGTGCAAGGGGGAGCATAAACAGGAAGGTGGTGCTTTTTGTGAGGACACCTGGCTGTGGGTCGCAGCTGCGCTGCTCAGCAGACCTGTGCCTTGACGGAAGTTGGTTTACCTTCCTGTGCCCCATTTCCTCATCTGTAAAATGGGAATGGTAACAGTACCTAACTCATGGAGCTGCTGTGAGGGTTGAAAAGAAGTAGATGTGGGGCACCTGGTTGACTCCATTGGAAGAGCATGCAACTCCTGATCTCAGAGTTAGGAGTTCAAGTCCCCCATGGGGTACAGAGATCACTTAAGTTAAAAAAAAAAAAAAAAAAAAAAAAGAGTAAAGGAGATACATGTAAAGTTCTTAGCACAGAAACCAGTACAGAGGAGCACTCAGTAAATTCTGTTATTTCTGCTGTTTCAAAACAAGGGGCACCGGGGTGGCTCAGTCGTTAAGCATCTGCCTTTGACTCAGGTCATGATCCCAGAGTCCTGGGATGGAGCCCTGCACGGGGCTCCCTGCTCAGCGGGAAGCCTGCTTCTCCCTCTCCCACTCCCCCTGCTTGTGTTCCCTCTCTCACTGTGTCTATCTCTGTCAAATAAATACATACAATCTTTAAAAAAAAAAAAAAAAAAAGGCTTTCGTTTTCATCTTATGAAATTGGGTTACCTCCTGGCTTTAGGACACACTATATTTCACAATATCCCCTACTATATTGTTTTTTCTTAAGATGGACTCCTTTTTTTTAATATTCATTCATTCATTCATTCATTTTTAAGGTTTTAAGTAATCTCTATACCCAACGTAGGGCTCAAACTCACAACCCTGAAATTGGGTCACATGCTCTATGGACTGTGTCAGCCAGGCGCCCCTATATTTTCATTTTAAAATTAATCATTGGTCAGGGGCACCTGGATGGCTCAGTCAGTCAAGCGTCTGCCTCAGACTCAGGTCATGATCCCAGGGTCCTAGGATTGAGCCCCACATCAGGCTCCCTGTTCAGTGGGGAGTCTGCTTCTCCCTCTTCTCCTTGCTCATTCTCTCTCTAATAAATAAATAAAAATAAATTAAATTAATCACTGATCCAACCCAGTCAGCAAACCTTTTGTGTAAAGAGCTAGACAGTAAGTATTTTAGGCTTTGTGCATGACAGGGCTCCTGTCACAACCCCTCAACACTGCCCATGTGCCATGAAAAGCAGCCACAGACAATACATAAGCAAAACCATGGCTATTTTCTAATAAAACTTTATTTACAAGAAGGCAACAGGCCAGGTCAGGTCCATGGACTACAGTTTTCCCTGATTTAACCGAATACACGGAGTGGCCCTGCACACACAGCATGCTTCGTATTGGAAGGACAGAGCTCAATCCGAGATCATCCCGGCCCTCGAACTGCACCCCCGGCCTCCTACCTTGCTCACTGGGGATGTAGGTCTCATCATAATCTTCCTCTAGAACCAGCTGGTCTCCTATGCGGATGGGTCTTCCGGCCATGACTGGTCTGGGCTCAAACACCTGCGCCCAAAGAGAAAATCAGTGACCCGGCTTAAAAGGGGAAAAACCGGAGCTGGGTCATGCAGCACACCAGCTTAGCCAGGGATTTTCCAACTCCAGGGACAGTGAAGTGTGGGACAAACAGCTCAAAACCCAGGCCTTCTAGGCTTTGCACCTGGGAAAGTTCCCTGAGACACACCTCCCAAAGGCTTGCTGAACACATAGTGAGTCACAAAGGATCTGGAAACCCAGCCTTCTCTGAGTTTGACTTCATATGCCGCCCGCCCCCAACACAGGAGGAATAATTCACAGTATAGGACCCCCAGCTAGAAAACCCTAGTGAAACACCAGAGGAACTAGAAGCACCCCTCACTCCCACATACCAACGTATCCCAGGGCAGTCCCACAGTCTCAGCACACATCCCTATTTGCCTTCAACCATGTCCTCAGGGAGCTGACGATCTAGTGGCAGTAGCAAACCCAACTTTAATGTTAGAAGGCAGAAGGGGAGTAAAACCATACAGCTCTGGAAATACTAGGAGAGAAAGAACATTCCCGCTGAAGGGAGGATCGCAGGCTTTGTCAAGGGGCTGGGGATGAAGGGCAGTCAAGAGTGGCGTGAGTGGAGAGAGGTGTTCTAGGCAAGGGGACATCGTGTGCAGACAAGCGGTTCTGGAGTGCTGGACCCCAGCGGGCATGGCAGGGGCTGAGGCAGAAAGCCAGGTCACGGAGGAGAGCCGTGTAGACCATGCAGAAGAGCCTCGCCTTTCCCCTGTGGCAAAGGGAGCTGCTGAGGGCTTTGGTGAAAGAAAGTGGCACAGACTGGCCTTTTTCTAGATTGAGAACATTGGCAGGAGTGGCACGGCAGGACCGGAGGAATGAGACTGGTGGAAAACCACTGAGGAGGCCTTAAACGAGGGCAGAAGCAGAGAGAAGGCAGAAGGGGCAGAGGCTGTGATGGCAGGCTTCATAGGACCAGGAAGGAGGACAGTTGAGGGAAGTTGGGAGTCTGACTTGAAACCAAGGTTTGTAGCTCCAGGGATGGACCAGTGTCAAATTGTTCAACTGACGAGCTGTCCCCGTTCTAGAATTGCTCCTCCCTTCTAATCCCTCCTCCTGTAACTACTGAGGACCCCGGGTCACAACTCTCCCCTCAGGCAGCTCCCACACCGAAGCTCCCCAGGATGCAGAGACAAGTCACCCTGGACAGGGGCTACCGCGTACGGCACTGCTGGGAGGGCTGTCACCACCCTGGTGTGACTGACACGAGCCTAGAGCAGCCTCTTCAGAAGCTGTCACTGCTCCACCCGGAGCAGCAAGCACAACACAGCCCTCTTCTAGCAGGGGAAGTGAGCAGAAAGACCCTGTCATCCAAAAGAAGGTCAGGAGTGTTCACGGCCTTACCTGGTAGCTCAGAATCTGTCCCAGGACCCCCAGAGAGGGACCCGTGATGAACAGCACAGGACAGAGGAGGGACTGTTGCTGTGGCCCTCTCCGTACCCTGAGAGTTGACAGCCGGCCAAGGAACGTATCTTGCCTCAGGACTCACGAGAGATGGCTCCCTCTGTCAGCACACCGGAGCCAAGGGAGTCAGACTCTGCCCCCTCTCACTCCCACCGTGACACCTCCAAGCAGTAACTTCGTGCCTCAGGAAGACAGGCTAATGGAAGAAGCGTTCTCCTCTGCCGTGCATCAACCCAAGTGGGGATCTGCTTCCTACCTGAAGATCCCATAACACCCTGCCGAAGTAACGTTCCCTCCACACACAGCAGAGGTAAGTAGGGTCACTGACTCTGGAAAAGCAGAGCAGGAACCAGATGTGGCTAAAGGAGCCAAGGGAATCTCGAGTTCTCTGAGTTAGGAAAAAGAGGGAAAGGATCGCTGGGGACATTAGGCTAGCCATCATTCGATCCAACAAGGCAGTGATCTTTTTTTTTTTTTTTTTAAGATTTTATTTATTTGACAGCGAGCAAGATCACAAGTAGGCAGAGAGGCAGGTGGGGGAGAGGGAGAAGCAGGCTCCCCGCAGAGCAGAGAGCCTGATGCGGGGCTTGATCCCAGGACCCCGAGATCATGACCCAAGCCAAAGGCAGCGGCTTAACTCACTGAGCCACTCAGGCGCCCCACGGCAGTGATCTTTTACAAGGTACTTTATCAACCACCCCCGAGCAACTGAGAAATCTCACATGTGGGAGATGTCACATATCCCTAGACACATCCCATCTCAGGAAAGCAGACGGCAGGTAAAATCTTGTTGCCGCAGAATGCCTGATTAGCTATACTGAAAAGGTCAGGAAGAACCCGGAAAATCTAAATTCACGGATCACTCCAATATCAAACAAATTTTTCCGTCAGAAAAAAATCAAGATGTGGGTGGGCTATATTCTCCCTCCTCTCTTTGCTTTGCCTGGCTTAAGAAAGGATGTGGGTAAGGGCAGGACCAAAAGAACAGGAACTGTAGGAACGAGGAAAGTGGAGGGAAGAGAAATCCTATGCCTTTAATGACTACTGGACATCATTTATTCATTCGAGAAATATTTATTGAACACCTACTAAGTTCACTTCTTGCTGGCACTAGAGACGTGATGAGGAGTAAAAACACCCGCGAGCTAACAGAGCATACTTACACACACATACGCATAATCAGAGTTCCCTGGGTATGGATTTCTGCCACTCTGCTGGAACAATTACAGAGAAAGTGCAGCCGAGAAAAGCAGCCTTACTGAAGAAGGCACTGGGGAGAAGGCGGGAGACGTGAGAAGTGATTATGTAGTGGTAACTGAGTGCAGGTCTGGGAACGTTCTTGGCTCTGAACCCCAGCTCTGCCATTTACCAGCAGAGCAAGCTGCCTCAATTTTCTCATCTGTAAAATGGAGATAACAAGGTCTATCCCAGAGGGCGGTGAGAATCAAATTATTCAATACATGGGCCGGGGGGAGGGGTAACGCCTGGGTGGCTCAATCAGGCCTCTGACTCTTGATTTCTGCTCAGGTCATGATCTCAGGGTCATGAGATCGAGACCCACGTCTGGCTCCACGCTCAGCATGGAGTCTGCTTGAGATTCTCTGTCTCCCTCTGCCCCTCCTGCTCATGCTCACTCTTGCGTGAATGCTCTCTCTAAAAAAATAAATCTTTTAAAAAATTAAATAAAAATAAATTATTCAATACACATAAAATACTTAAAACATAGTAAAATCTCAATAAATGGGTTGTTGTTATTACTATTACATATCTGAAAGGCCTATTCTACCTTGTTCCAGAGGACAGATCGAGTACCAGGGAATGTAAGTGAAGGCCTTTCTGACATTCAATGACCACTTATTGAACACCAACCATGGGCTGGCACTGTGCTAACTGTTAAGGCTACAAGCCTGATTACATGAGGTCCTGAACTCCAGCTAAGCCTAGCTGAGAAGCCAAACACATAAAGATGTGGTTGTAGAATGTGTGAGGCATGTTAAATAGCAGGAGGTACAATGAGAAACCAAGGTAAGGACAACTAACCTTATTCTGGAAGCTCAGGGAAAGCATCAGAGTAGAGGACCAATGAGAGGACTCTTCAAGAATCAGCAGGAGCTCACCAGGATATGGGAAGAGAAGGCAGAAGAAACAGCATGCACAAAGGCACAGAGGCAGGAAGAACACGGTGGGTGCAGAGAATTCATTTTGACAACAAAAGTTTATATTCCCTGAATAATTCCTATGTTCCAAGAACGGTCCTAATACTATATATACATCATCTCACCCCGTTCTCTCCAAGGGGTAGAAAATATTTTTCCCATTTTTCAAATAAGGAAAGTGAGGCTCGGCAAGGTTAAAGAAAAAAAAGAACAACTTCCCAAGGCTTCACAGACAGCAAAGGGCACAGCCTAACTGACATGCCACCCCCATGTCTCTCTGACCCCAAAGCCTGAGCTCTTCACCACTCCGACAGGGCCAGCACGCAAGGGACAATGAATGGGTGGAGTGGCAGGAGAGAGAGCTACAGTTGGAAGGCCCAGAGCACACTATAAAGGGCTTGGAAGGATTTAGGTTGAATTCTGTATGTGAGGAGGAGCCAGCACAGGATTTCACAAAAGAGACAGGCATGATGAGATCTGCAGTTTAGCAAGATATTCTGACAGCTGTCTAAGAACTAATTTCAGGAGGGCAAGAACAGAAGCAGAACGACCACTCAGGAAGCTTTCCTGAAAGCACAGGCAAGAAATTATGAACTAAGCCAGTGGCTGTGAGAATTGAAAGGAAGGACCAGATGCGTATGGTATTAGGCTGCAGAATCACAGGACCTGAAGTCTGCAGCAAGTGAGGGATGGGGAGGAGGGAAATCAGGGCACTTAGACTAGCGTGGGATTATCTGTTCACTTCTATGCCTTGCCCAATAGCCCCACCTAGCCTACTCCCTAGAATATAGGAAATGCCCAGCAAATGTTTGCCGTGTATATCCTAAGACTGAATTCCAGGGGCAGTCCTTCACGGACACAGGAACTACTGAAGGAGGCGCAGACCTGGGGGTCCAGGATGGCGGGGGAGGGACGCAGCTGGAGATGATCGGGGTCCAGGATGGCGGGGGAGGGACGCAGCTGGAGATGATCGGTAAGCAGGTCTGAGCTCAGGAAACAGGTGTGGCTGGGGCTCACGGTAGTTAAACAGACGGTCACTGAACTGCGGGCGAAATCACCCAGACCCAGACGCGGCCTGTGGTGAGCAGAAAGGACAGGCCTGCAAAGACCGCTGAGTTCGGAGGCCCGGGAGCGAGGAGTCGTGGAAGCCAAATGAGGGCTGCGATTCCAGGTGGAGGAGATAGATTTTTTTAATCCGTGCAAGGAAAGGAAGGGGAAAACAAACCTCCAAAACTTCCCGACTTCCCCAGCTGGCCCAAAGACGGCAGAAGGTCGGGCTAGCCCTGGATTCGGGCACGGGGAAAGCCTCCCCACGAAAGTATTCGAGCGCGGTTCGGAAGCCGGGCCTCACTCTCCACGGACCGTAAAAGTAAACGGGCGCCCCAGCAAGCTCACACGCCGTCACTCAAGCTCCGGCTCGCCGCTCGCTCCCCGCCGGCACCCCAGCCCAGCCCAGCGCCCCTTCCAACACTCGGAGAGATTCTGGATGGATGCACCCTAGTCCGGCCGCTCCTTCCCAACCTCTCTCCCCAGTTCCCGCCCACACTCGTGCTCCTCCCGCTGGCGGGCACACGAGTGTGTCCCAACTCTCCCGCTTCCTTCCTTCCCCCGCCACGCGACCCCTTTCTCCAGGAGGTCCTCACCTGCCCCCCGCCCGGGGAGGCACTGGGCCAACGCTCCCGGCTCTGCGCTGCTTCCCCAGCACCACCCCGGCTCCCCGCTTCCAGGGACGCCGGGGTGTTGCCCTGCAGCGGCCAACAACCACTTCCGGAAAGGGTACCGACTTAGCAACTGAGAGTCCCGCCTCTCCACGGAACCAAGAGGTCGCTGAACGAGAGCAGTGGCACTGGATTGGTTAGAGGTCCCGTCGGGTCACGGAGGACTTGTGCACGTTTTCCCATTGCACGATGGGAGATGTAGTCCAAGATTGTTAATGAAGGGGCCGCAAGGGGTGCTTGGAGAGCTCTGAATTCGATTAGGAGGGGAATTTCTTCCCGGGGCAGGAAAGGGTCATTCACAGTATTTATGGTAACGTGAATTAACTAAAGAAATCTATTCGTCATCATTTTTTAAGTAGTGTGATTAATATCAGGTGAAGAAGACACTGATCATCAGTAACCCGTTGAGTCTTTAATAAACAGAAGAAATATGAATGTAAGGTAAGGGGAGACCACCTCCCCCACCCCAACAGAAGATGCTTCCCTGGGCTCAGATGAAATCAGTGAGCACCTGATCAGGACTTGAGAGCTGTGTTTTCCCGGTGTTTACCTTTGACTCAGAGCGCAGGGCTGTTGAATGTCTGGAACATTGGGGATGATAATATCTCTCATAACTATTTCAAAGAGTCTGTTTAAGAAGAAAAAGGTGACAAGGATGCCTGGCTGGCTCTGGCCCGGAGGAGGGGTGGCTGTGGCTCTTGATCTGGGAGTCGTGAGTTGGGGCCACACGCTGGGTGTCGGGATGACTTAAATACATTTTTAAGAAGAAAGTGACACAATGTGTAGCCCCCTCCACAGGCTCAGTCTGGCAGAAGGATTGCTATTAATATAATCCCAAAGAGCTTAATCTGGCTCAGGTGGAGGGCAGATCTTTTTTGTCCTCAACCTCCTTCTAACAAAGAAGTTAAGAGGGTCAATACACCAATGGGAAACTGCAGGGCAGAAAAGTGAACTTCCCAGTTGGAGAGAATGAAGCACCTAGAGCAGATCCTGACAGGTTCTGTTGTGGATATGGATCTGACTCCTACCAACTCCTATGGGGTCCTGAAACCACGGGACCCTGGACCCAGAATGCGGAACTCAGGTTGTTGTCCCTGTAGATCCCAAGCCAGACATCCCGGATGTATTTCTCTTGTTTAACTTCAGCCTTTTGTGCAACAGCTCTGCCCGTACTTCCTTTATTCTGCCTTCAGATGACAAATCATTGCCTCCCACCCCCCGACACATAAAGTCTCCCTGAGCAGCAAGAGGGACAGACTGGGATGGGTCTCTGAGGGCTCACCCGCTCATCTACCACAGACCTTAAACAAAACAGGATCCAAAAAAAAACATTGGTAGATTTGGTCTCTATGTCCCAGAACTTCTAATCAATTCGGTTGACTTGAACTGCCGTCAAAATTCTTAACTTGTATTCCATAGCATCGGTCCCTTTCCATCTCATGGGGAGAGCTAATAAAGTCAGGGTCACCAGGGGATTAATGGGATTACCCCACACAGATAAACAATTTACATTTTATCAGCTTTCCCTGTAGGTTTGTTCTTCGAAATGCAAACCAATTTATAAAATGCCCTTAGGCAAACATAATTAAGAAAAGTAAATCTTTGGGGGGAAATAACAAAAATGACACACCAATTGATATGCCAGTAATATACCCAATGAATGAGGAAGAGAGATTGAGAATTTCATCCTTTGTAGGTTAGCTTCTGCACTCAAAGATGTGGGAAGAAGAAAACGAAATCGGTCCCCAAATTTATGCCATACCCGTGAAGTCAGAATTTTCACCGTTACAACTTTTTCTTCTCTTTTCATACTGTTTACTGGTAATATACAGACAATCACCCACATAAGAAAGAAAAACACTTGTTAACCCTATGATTTTTTAAGTATATAAAATTGTGAAATGTTCCCTCTGTTCTTTCAATCCACCATATTTAAAATTGCAAGCTGCGCTTCTACCTCCCTTCTCTGCTTTATTTTCCCCCATAGTGTATATCACCATCTGAAACACTGGATATTTTATTTTATTTTTCTTACTATCTGTCTCCCTATGGAAGATGTAAATTGCATGAAGACAGGAATTTTGTCCATTTTATTTATTGCTGTATCCATGGTGCCTAAAACGGAACTTAGCATGTAGTAGTAGGTTCTCAATACACACTTGCTGAATGAATAAATAAGCCAACTGAAGGAAGGAATTTCACACTTCAGAAGAAATCACTGTTGACATTTTGGTTTCTGTCTTCCAGACTTTTTAATGTTTATGCAGATGTATATTTATATGCATGCATATATATGCACACGTGCATCCTTTTTAAGTTTTGCAGAAATGAGATCTTAACATACATATTGTTCTACAATGCGCTTTTTTCACTTGACAGCTTTCAAGGAGAGTTCATAAGGAGTTACTCCATTCTTTATAATGGTGAAGTAGGATTCCATTAAGTGACTGTCTCCTTTTTTTTTTTTTTTTTTTTAAAGATTTTATTTATTTGTCAGAGAGAGAGAGGAGAGAGAGCGAGCACAGGCAGACAGAATGGCAGGCAGAGGCAGAGGGAGAAGCAGGCTCCCTGACAAGCAAGGAGCCCGATGTGGGACTCGATCCCAGGACGCCGGGATCATGACCTGAGCCGAAGGCAGCTGCTTAACCAACTGAGCCACCCAGGCGTCCCAGTGACTGTCTCCTTAATCATTCATTTTGTTTCCAAAGTTTCGGCATTACATACATGCTGCATTCATTGGATTCATTGAATAGGATCTTAGAAGTGACACTGCTGGGGGCGCCTGGGTGGCTCAGTGGGTTAAGGCCTCTGCCTTCAGTTCAGGTCATGATCCCAGGGTCCTGGGATCGAGCCCCACATCGAGCCCCACATCGAGCCCCACATCGGGCTCTCTGCTCCGCAGGGAGCCTGCTTCCTCCCCTCTCTCTCTGCCTGCCTCTCGGCCTACTTGTGATCTCTCTCTGTCAAATAAATAAAATCTTTAAAAAAAAAAATAAAAAAGAAGTGACACTGCTCAGAGAGTTTACATTTTTTTACATTTTAATAGACATTGCCAAATTTCTCTCTAAAAATGGAATAATTTTAGCCCAACCAAGCCTTTCACCAACACCAAAAATGTCCAACGTGAAAGGCAATAAATAAGTAAATGGTGATGGTATCTAAATATTATTGTGACTGCGTTCTTTCACTGTTAATGAAGCTGAACTTTTCCCCCACGTGTTTATTAGCCATTTGAATTTCTTCTATTAATTATCAATTCACATTCTTATTCATTTTTCTACCAGGTTGGTTGGGGATTTTATTGACTTGTAGATGGTCTTTGTATAGTATAGACATTAACCCTTTGGCTGTTTATTATGTGACAAATATCTCCTAGTCTGTGACTTATCTTTAACTTTGTAAATGTCATTTTTCATTTGGTAAATGTCATAGTGATAATAAAGCCAATAGCTAAATTTTACTGAGCATTTACAAAATGCCAGACACCATTCTAAGTGCTTTATATGGATTACCTCATTTAAATCTTCTATTACAAGGTAGGTACTACTGTTATCCCCATTTTAAAAATTGAGACCTACAAAGGATAAGGAACTAGGCTGTAGTCTCCTGTGTTCTAAATGACAGAGACTTGGAATACTAGAAGTGATTCTATAGAAGTTTTAAAAATTCAAGTAGTCAAACCTGTCCTTCAAAAAAACAACAACAGGGGCGCCTGGGTGGCTCAGTGGGTTAAAGCCTCTGCCTTCGGCTCGGGTCATGATCCCAGGGTCCTGGGATCAGGCTCTCTACTTGGCAGGGAGCCTGCTTCCCTTCCTTTCTGTCTGCCTCTCTGCCTACTTGTGATCTCTGTCAAATAAATAAATAAAATCTTAAAAAAAAATAAAAAATATATTAAAAAAAATAAAACAATAACAACAACAACAAAACTCCGAGTTTTGTTAGAGAGACCTTCTTTAACATAAGATTATTAAATGTTCCTCTATTTTTTCTGTAGTTTTATTTTTCACGTTAAACCCTTCGATCTACCTGAAGGTGATTTTTACATGAGATAGAGAGTTCGTTTTCTTTCCTTCCAAATGGAAGGAAATAAATAAAATCTTTTAAAAAAAATCTTAAAAAAAAAAGAGTCTCTGATTTTGTCTTGTTTTATTTTTCCTCTCTTCCCCAATGATCCTCTGTTTTATTTCTTAAATTCCACATAAGTGAGATCATATGATAATGGTCTTTCCCTTTGACTTATTTTGCTTAGCATCATACCCTCTAGTTCCATCCACATTGTTGCAAATAGCAAGATTTCATTTTTTTGATGGCTGAGTAGTAGCAATGTCATCTTTATCATATACAGAATTTCCACGCATACATTGATCTACTGATTTTTTTAACTGATTTTTATTTTTAAACTTGTTTCTAATCACCTTGTTGGTTAGGATTTTCTACTCTTACCATATCTGCAAATGAGCATTCCTTTGCTTTCTGATATATGTTTTAATTGCTCTGTGCATTTATTAGCTACTAATACAAACACCCTACACAGATTTGCAAGAGATACTGCAGGGGAAAACGTGACTTAGAAGGATTGACAGTATCATAGGGTCTTGGTGGATGCACTCCTGGGGGGAGTGGACCCCTAATTCCTGGGGGAGAGGGTCTCATTCCTGGAGGGGGTCTTCCTATTGGCATCCTTTGAGCACAGGGAACCCAAGTGGTGGGGCTTGTGGGTGGTCATATGCCAAGTGGAGGGGCCACATGCCTGGGGGAGTGTTCTTTGGCCCTCAGAAGTAGGTGGGGTCCCCCATCTAGATGGGCATTGAGATGGGACTCCAGCACTGCTGGTAGGAGCAACATCGGCACAGCTGCTCTAGAACCTCTTCCCTGAGGCCCCCCCAACCCCTCAAACAGGGCCTGCTAATCCAACAGAAGCCTGGGGAATTGCAAAACCAGCAGGCACTCCTCTGCCAGCTGCCCTGCCAACCCCAGGGCCTCCTGCAGCTCCAACAAGTGGTACCCAAGCAATCCCAGCATCTTTGGGGGGCAGTCCTCCCACGGTCATAGAAACCAAGTTCTCCCCTTATAGCCCCACCTTGACCCCAAACCCACCTTTCTTCATGGTCTGGCTGCTTCAGATTCTTGGGCTTGATCTTCCTGAATTCATCACAATCACAGAGGATCAAGCTCACATGCCTGGCAAAAGCCTTAAAGGTGTCAATGAATGTGCCAATGGCTCAGTCGGTAGACTTGTGTCTCCAGATCTCAGGGTTGTAAGTTTGAGCCCCATGTTGGCTGTAGAGAGCACTTAAAACATAAAATCTTGCCAATGAAGATTTGGCCGTCTTGCAGGTACCTCTCATTCTACAGTCAATGTGCTGCAGCATCTCGCTGTTCTTTCCCACAGTCACGGTTGCTGCTCCACCAAATCCAAGGTCTGCAGCAAGGTTTCAGGATCCTTAAGACCTGCGGGAAGGCTCCAGATGAAGGTGTCATGCAGCTTCTCTTACTAACAGTGCAAACGTGGGGCAGAGGCTTCAGGCGGTAGATGGAGCCTGGTTTCTCACTGGGAAATCAGCTACCTGGATATTCGGATCCTGCTTTCACCATCTCTTGGTGCCTCAGCTAAGCATGCCCAGCTCAGTTCCTCCTGGAAATCCACCCCAGGCACCTGCTGGTGCTGACATCGCCTTGGGTACGGCTGACGCTCTTGGTGGCTCAGCAGGGCTGTCCTTCTACGTTGGACGTCCACCTCTGGCACATGCCATTCTGTGGTCCGTCTGGGGTGCAGGCGGTCTCCGGCAGCTCCATCGCTCTCCTCGGCTGCGGCTCAGAGCAGATGGTCAGGCAACCACCACTCCACTGTTTGCTCTCTAGTATTTATAGCACAAGTACGTGCTATCATCCTACTCAGCTAGCTAGGCTGATCTACACTCCGTGGGAGGGGCGCCTCGCTGGCTCCTGCAGCCAAGTATGGCACTCTTTTGATCTCAGGGTCATCAGTTCAAGCCCCATGCTGGGTGTGGAGCCTACTAATAAATAAATAAATAAAATTAAAAATGTATGAGCTACGCGGGAGAAGAGTAGTGATAATGACCTTCCCTTGGCTAAGCCAAATTCTAATGGGAGTAAGTTCAGCCTGTCCACTACTGTGTTTTCTGTGATTTTCTGTTAGGTTGTTTAAGAAGTTCCCTCTTAGTTTTTATCAGAACTGCTGAATTCTAACAACAGCTTTCCACATTGGTTAAATAATATGTTGATATAATCATACGGCTTTTCTCCTTTAAGCTGTTAGAGCTCTCAAGCTTTTTGTTTGAAGGTCTTACCAGTTAAAGTACAGATACTAGGGGCATCTTGGTGTCTCAGGGGGTTAAAGCTTCTGCCTACAGTTCCTGGGCTCAATGCCCCCCAACCCCCTCCCCCCCCCCCCACATCGGGCTCTCTGCTCAGCGGGGAGCCTGCTTCCCTTCCTCTCTCTCTGCCTGCTTGTGATCTCTGTCTGTCAAATAAATAAAGAAAATCTTTTAAAAAAATAAAAATAAAGTACAGATACTTCTCCAAGTGGCAAGACTTTGAAGCTGACAGCAGCCACTTACCCTGAGTCTGAAGGGCAGCCCAGAAAGGAGGGGGCTCTTGGGGACTCACAGCATTCAAGGTGGAGGTGAGGGCAGGTAGAGTATCAAAGGCACACAGAGATTCAGGTGACAAAAGACCCACAGACTGCAGATTCCTGTGGAGACAAACTGTCCCTGCACTTTCCCCTTTGCACCTTGCTTATGCACTTGGCTGCCTCGAACAGAATACCCTTCTATCCCTCTTACTCTTGCTCCCCCAATCTCTGCTGGTGGAAATCCCACCCATTCTTTACAGCTCAAATTAAATGCTCCTCCTCCCACCCAGCCGGTCCAGATCCCCAGATGTCTCCCCAAATCCTTACTCATCCATGCCACATTGTCTGGTATGGGGCACATGGGTTTTCTCTCTCCAAGTAGCCCCAATGCCTGGAAGAATGCCAGGCATCCAGTGGGTGCTCAATACTTGCAGAATGAAGGAACTGACCGAATGGGAGGTCTGCCGCCACTCTCTCCTACGGTCCCTCCCGCCCCGCCAGGGTCCTGCAGGATGGACTCCACCTCGGCAGAGGGCATCCCAGACCCCTCGCCAACCCCGGAAGCCGGGCTGCCGGCCATGGGAAGACTACACTTCCCAGCGATCCCAGGGAAGAGCGAAAACCCTTTGGCTTTGACAGCCGCCGCCACAAGTCTTTCCGCCTCCCCAGCCTGCCTGGGAGCTGGGAGCTGGGTTACGGTGGCCTGACCAGCACACGCAGCTGCGGCGCCTGGAGCCCCTGCGCCTTGCCCGGCCGCCCGGCCAGCCAGAGGACCGAGAAGCCCGCGGCCGCCGACCTGCCATGCCCGCCCCTCCCAGCCGCCCGGGGGGCCCGAGCCGTCCTCTCCCAGACCTCTGCTGAGGCTGGGCGCCACTGGCCAGATGTAGCCGGCTTCGGATCCGTCTCCTCCCCTCTCTCTCTGCGGATTTCTCCTGTCTGATCCCCACAGCCTGCACCCGGGGGCCGGCGAGGGGCCTGCAGGCTCCGGAGCCCTGATGCCTCTCAGCCCACTGTCCTGAGCGGCCACCACCGGCTCCCGGAGTTGAGGGCAGCAACAGGGCCGGACGTGGTCCCGGAGTGAGCCCAGAGGACCCCAGAGGCCAGGCCCACCATGGCCCAAGCGCTGCCCTGGCTCCTGCTGTGGATGGGCTGGGGAGTGCTGCCCGCCCGCTGCTCCCAGCCCGGCATCCGGCTGCCCCTTCGAAGCGGGCTGGGGGCGCCCCCCCTTGGGCTGCGGCTGCCCCGGGAGACGGTGGAGGAGCCCGAGGAGCCCAGCCGGAGGGGCAGCTTTGTGGAGATGGTGGACAACCTGAGGGGCAAGTCCGGTCAGGGCTACTACGTGGAAATGACCGTGGGCAGCCCCCCGCAGACGGTAAGGTCTCCAGGCCAGCCCTATCCTCCTTTCTGCATGGGGGTGGAAGGGTGCAGCATGCTGGCCCCTGCTAAAATGGGCGGGAGGTGTGGACTGGAGGGACCATCTCCCAGATGTTTTCTCTGGGATCTGATTGGTAGCAGTCACCCCCAAAGTTCCCCTTTCCCACCTCTCTTCCCCCCACAGGCTTCCCTGCCTCCCTCATCTGACTGCCCTCCCCTTGCCCCAGCCTCACTCACCTACCCCTCAGTAAGGATTTGGGGCCAGAGAAACACTCCATGGGAGAGCCTGGCCTGGGGGGAGGGTTCAAGCAATAGGGGCACTGTGAACAGGTGTCAGCCCTGCCAAGCCTGAGTCTCCCAACCCTGGCACTGGGGATCTTGGTCCACCCAACCCTCTCCCCTCCTCCGGTGTTCCGGGAACCTGGGCTTCTGACCAACATTCCCAGCACCCTGAGGACCCAGGAATCCTGGCACGAGTTGGAGCAGCCCCTTGCTCCCACTGTCTGGGCTGGCACGGGGACAGCAAAGTGAGGTTTCTCAGCTCCTCCTGACCTCCACTCCAGCCCAGAAGCCCTGGACAGACTCCTGCTTCCCCAGCCCCTCCCAACTCCTCCCCCTCCCCCAGTGCCTTCTGCACTCCAGCCCCTCCCCCTCCCCGTGCTTCGGAGCACAGGCCGGAGGGGACTGAATTGAGCCTGGGGAAAGGACTAACCACAGCCCAGGAGCCAGAGCCCCCTTCTAAGAATGCGACTCCCTCTATGAGGCGATAGGCGCGGGGGTGGGGGCGGGGGGGGGACGGGAGCGTGGTGGAGTGGATGGAGAAAACACCGCCCGCTGTCCCCATCCTTCCAGTCCTTTGAGGTGGCGGGTGGAGGTTGCACCCTCTGTGCCTGCGTGGGTGGGGTGTTGGGGCTGCCCCCAGGGCACATCTGCCTTCTCCGTGGGTGGTGGGCCTGGGCGCGGGTGGCGGGACGGTTCTGTATGTGCTGGTGTGTGTCACCTTGAATCTGAGCCTGCACTTTGCTGAGCCAACCCCCTCCCCCCCCCCCCCCCCCGGATCTGTGGGATCTGTGTCCGGGAGGCCTGCCCTTGGGAGGGTCTGTGAAGGTGGGAGTGTGTTTACTTGCGGAGAGGGAAGAGCCACACTTCTGTGAACTTCTCAGACAGCTCTTACCCTGGATCTGGGAGAAACACAAACCTCCATCTCCCAATTACCTGACAGAAGCAAGTCTTCCCAGTCCCCACCGCCCAGGCCTGCTTCCCACCTCCCAGCTGATGCAAGGCTCTGGTCTCCCCCACTTCCCCTTCTCTTTCCTGTGTACCTTAACTTCTCCAGAAAGGCTCAAATCAGGGTGATCATAGGCCCCTAGCAGCCGGGACCAACAGGAGGCGAGGTATGATCAGATAACAGGGGGACTTGGAGACCTGAAACACCTCTGCTACCGATAAGTGATGCAAGGACTTATACCCTGGGGCATGGACACACCAAGGGGACACACAAAGGGGCTGTGGAGCCACCTGACAGACCAGGAATTCCAGCACCAACCCACAGCTTTTCCTTTTCTCAGTCGTGTGGCCTGGGGCAAATTCTGGGAAGCTCTCTGAGCTTAGGGCCCTGTCTCCAAAGTGGGAGAAATGGGATCTCCTTTGCAAGGTTCTCATGAGGGATTAAATGGGACTCTGTAGGGGACATCACCTTGAACAATGCACCCAGACACACAGCTGACATCTAGTACATATGAAGTGACTTTCCGCTAACTTCTCCAGCCATGTGTGTCTCTTCTGGGCTATGCAATGAAGCCTAAGAGCTTGGATGCTCTGGACCACCACGTGTCACACATATGGAACTCAGGGGACAGGTACTAGACTTCACTGGACCCCTGAGATCATATGTATATCCCCCGGCCTGGGCCAGAAATTGGCCAAGAGTAATTGCCCAACAAAAGCCAGTTCCTTCCCCTCCCTTCCTAGAAAGGGAAGGTGGGCCTATGGTTCAAAACTGGCCCAAGGAACCATTGCCAGGGAGCCCACAGTTGGAATGACTCTGGTTCACCCTTTGGCTGGGAACCCAAGCCAGCGCCAGCTGTCTGTACCCTGTGGTGACTTTGACTCTCTCCCCAGCAGTCTCGAGAAGGGGGCCCTTTCTGCTCAGCTGGTGGGGCTGTTGTGAGCACCAGATGAGGACCTGGTGGGCAGAGCACTTTCTAACGCCAGGTGTTTAGGCTCAGGGGTTGAGAACTGACCCACCAAGAAACAGGAGATAAGTTTTCTGCCCATAAGGAGCATAGAGCATGGAAGTGTAAGTGCTGGGACAAGGTTATCCAGAGCAGCACCCAAAGGCGGGCTCCCAGACCCTCGCTACCGAATCTATTACAAACCTCTCTGGCCCCATCCCAGACCTACTGAGTTAGAATTTGCCGGCCGGGGGGGGGGCGGTTATCGCTCAAGTTTGAGAAGCACTGATGTGCCGTCGTACAAAGAGTGAGTACTATAGGTGTTCAGGAGGTAAAATCAGGGAAGACCCCCCCCACCGGGGGGGGAGGTGTGCTGTGAGCAGGGTCTTGAAGGATGGCTAGGAGAGGGGAGGCTGTTCCCAGCGGAGAAGTGGCATCCCTCCCATCAAACTGTCATTGCACTTAACTCGAATGTCCACTGCTTCCCCACCATTAGCCTGGGTCCCTAGGACTGGAAGCCACAGCGAATGAGAGAATGAGTCGTGTGCATTTGCTCAGGAGACAGCAAGAAACCCAGTTCTGTTAATGCTACAGGTCTGGGTAAAGAGGATAGAACCAAATCACCAGAAGCCTTAAATATGAAGCTCTACGGTTTGGGCTGGGGTTGGCAGATATCAGGGAAAGCTTGAGTTTCTTTGTACTGGGGCTGACATAGAGAAAGCAATCTTTGAGGACGAGACATCTGACTTTGAGGAGGAATGGGACTGAGAGGTACAGGGGTGACGGGCTCTGTCACAGCAGTCCGGGTGTGAGGCACCACGAGGACTGCATGTGGCCGTAATAAGACGGAAAGGGAAGGGAAGACCAGGGTGTGGGAACGTCCCAGGGCAGCCAGACACAGGATTCAGGGACACTGGTGTGACAGGTGAGGAGGAAGGCATGAGATGATTTTCACGATCCTGATCTGGGCTGAACTGGAAGATAACAAGACCATCCGAGGGACCCGGAGAGCTGCCAGGAGGGGTTGCCGGATACAAATACATACCTCATATTTGTGGTGGCAGTTTATGTAAAGTTTTCTAATATGTTCTACATCATTTTCTTCTTGACAGTAATTCCTGCAATATATACAAATGGTCTCATCCCTTCTTGCAAAAGAAATGGGGAGTGAAAGTTTAAACAGTTGGCCAGGAGACGGGCCTGTAAGCTGAGACCCTTTGTCGTCTGGATCCCGGATACTCACCCAGCCACCTGCCTGGGTGTCTGGGGGACAGGAGAGGGAGAAGAGCATTCCTTTTCATTTTCCCATGACACCTGCTCCTGTGTCCCTTACTAGACTTAAGTAGTATTATAGAACATACTATAACTGGTTTTTTATTTGTTTCCCTCCCAGAACATCAAGCTCTTGAGAACAAGTTCTTTTAAAAAGATTTTTTTTTTGCAGTGTCTTATTTGTCTTTCATATCCATGATAGCAGCAGATTCAGAACACGCACCTAAAAAACACTGAGCGAGTGAATAAATAAAATGTAAGACATCTAAATAGAACTCATGGTGGGCAATTCTAAGTGCAGGACTGGCGCTCTGGGAGAAAGAAGCAATTTCATCCTTTTCACTTAAATGAAAGGATATCATCTCATTCTAATGGGATGAGCCTCAGTCTCCAAACCCAGGATAATGATGGCTGTTAGGACTGAAATCTGGTGGCAGTCAATGCAGTGTAGCAAATGCTTGTCGAGCACCTACTGTGTGCAGAAGAGAAAAATAATGTCATTGCCCTCGCCCTTGGAGAGCTCGGGGTTTGGTGTGAGATGCAGACATATGAACAGCTAAATATCATATAAGACCAAAAGCATTTGGTACAAAAAGAAGAACAGTGAGTCTTAGAAGTGCAAAGAAAGAAGCAGTTACTACTGACAGGGTGTTAGGATAGGCTTGCTGAAAAAGGTAGCATTTGAGTATGGCCTAGAAAGATGAGAAAGCTTTGCTATTTGGAGAGTGGGGGGTAGAAAGGCTTCGTGAAGAGAGGATGCACGAGCCTGGCTGAGAAGCTGGGAGTTGCGGCAGTGGTGCTGGGAGGTGGAGTGGAGGTTGGGCTGTATTCTGCAGGCAGGCGAGAGTTCTTTGAGTATATGAGAAGGGCAATGGTCCAGTATCGTTCTGGTTCGAGGAAAACAACTCTGGGTGGAACGTAGCTGGATAGTCTAGAGCCCAAGACTAAGACCTGACTCAAGGCCCAGGGGCCTGAAAGATGCTGATGGCAGGGAGGACAGAAAGGATGGGAGGTCCTCAGAGATCCAGCCTTCACGTGGAAGTTCAACCAGGAGTTCTGTGCTCCTGGGGAGGGAGAGGGAAGAGAAGAGGTTGTTGGAACACAACAAAAGGAGCGAACTTTTAAAGCATAATATAGGTTATCAAAATCTCATGCCTATGATTCTGCTTTAATTGCAAGGGATAAGTACTAGTGTGTCCTTTGGTGGAGGGTGGGGAGGTAAGGGAACTGAGGCTCAGAGAGACTAAGGGGTTTGCCCAAGGACACTCAACTAAGGAAAACAGAGCCGGGGTTCAAATCTGGGTCTTTGGATTCCAAGTCTAAATACTGGGTTCTTTCTTGTGTTCTCTAGTCTGGGACATGTTGGTTGCCTTTGAGATGCCAGTGGGCCATTCTTGTCGATGGATCCAGCAGCTAGCTAAGCATGGGGATCCGGAAACCAGGAGAGATGTTAGGACTTGACAGGTAGACTCTGGAGTCACCTGCAGAGATGGTTTGGAAACCAAGTTCGCAAACGGGCTTGTTGTTTGAGAGAGTGGAGGAAAGTGGGGGGCAATGATTAGGGAAAGAATGTTGAATGTAGACTGGGACTCAATGGTGCAAGAGAAAATGATCAGAGAAGTAGAAAAATGAGGGTTCAGGGTACTGAAAACCAAGAAGAGCCAAGTGGTTTTCCACCCCCTCTCCCTCAAATGGTTTTCAACTGTGATTTGTGGGATTCTATAGAAGAACCTCAAGGATGAAGGAGGTTAGGAAGAAGGTATGAGGCAAGACTTTGGACCTTTCATACCTCCCATCACCAAGCCCTCCCCCTTCTCCCTGCTTGCAAGTCAACTTTTATTGTTTTTGTATAGTGGAATTCCAGATCCTTCCATCCTTCCATCCTTCCACCCTCCCTTCCTTCCTTCCTTCCTTCCTTCCTTCCTTCCTTCCTTCCTTCCTTCCTTCCTATACCAAAAAGGTTGAAAACCATTGACCTCAAAGAGCCACTATCCAAATTAGACAAAGCAAGATGAGACAAGATCCCACTTCTAAGTTGCCCACCTCGTCCCTGAGACTGCAGCTCCCCGCAGGTTGCACAGAGGGCTTTGCTAGGACCCTCACACTGTCATTTCACACACTTCTCCTCTGCCTCCCCAAGTCAGGAGAGGAAGAGTTCAGCTGTGAGTGGGGGTATGGGAAAGACTGGGACCTCCCACTAAAGTAGGTCAGGAACCCTTCTTGGGTATCTCCAATAAAGATCTAAGCAGAAAATTCTGGTTGAAAATCCAGGGAGAGAAACATCTCTCAGGGAAACTGCCATGTCTGACCACTAACTTCTCTTCTGGGAGCATCTGTCTTTGGGGCCTGGGCAGTGGAGAGGTCTGGGCAGGAGCCAGACCCTTTTCCCAGTCCGTGAGCTGCCCGGAGCTGCCCCAGGCAGGATGGGCCCGGAAGGCTGGGAAGCATTTGCTGACGCCACACGCGCAGCTGCTGTAGCCAGTGGTTCCTGAGAGGGAGGCAGTGCTCCCTCTGAGGAGAATGGGGAATCAGGACTCCCTGGGCTTTTTTTCTCAAGATTGTGACAAAACCACAGAGCAAGCTGGCTGAGCTCTGCCGTGCCAGCCTGTCTCCTGTCCGCAGGTCTCCTGGACTGCTAGCAACCTGTGGCTACTCTCTCCACTGCCCACCATGCCCCCCACCCAGACCCTGTGTCTGGGCTACACTGGCCTCTCAGAGCTGGTGAACACCACCAACTCTTTTCCAGTGCCTGTAGACTTTTTGCCAAATGGCACGAGGCATGAGCGATGGCATCTCCCAATGGCTCAAACAAGCCTGTACCGAGCATGACCCAGGTGCCCTGGAGGAGACTGGGCTTCTGCCAGAGATCAGCTATGTTTTCAACTGAGGACAGACCAAGAGAAGATTAAAGCCGCCGCAACCTGTGCACAGGGACACGGTTAGACAGTAGGAGACACTTGCTGTCTGACAGTGAAAAGCAGGGTGCCAGTAGCTGCTGTGAGACCTCACAGACTGGGGGTGCCCGGGCAGGTTCTGTGGAGCCTGCGGGCACTGGGGAGCTGTGTGAAGAGCCACCGCAGGGAGGGGACAGAAACCAAGGAAGTAAAACCTCTTCTCCAAAAGAACAACTCTTGTTCTTTTCTCTTTGGTACGTGGGATCCTGCGTAAGGTTGGAAAAGGGTTCTGCTGCTTAAAAAAAAAAAAAGAAAGAAAAAAGTTTGGAAAACCATCATTGTAGATCTGTTCTTTAAGAACAGACATGGACATTTTTGGATTATTCACATCCATCATATCATCTGAATAGGAAGCCTTAATAAATACCATTTGAGCTGGGTTTGACGCTGGAGGACATGCAGCATCCTGTCTAAGAGGACAAGCAAATAAGGTTTGGGGTGACCCTGCCACCTTAGAATTCCCTAAAAACAAAACAACCAGGGAGCCTGCTTACCCCCAGGTATCCGTCATCAGCTTCAGCCTGGAGAGAGAAGTGGAAGGCAGAGGATCCGTCTAGGGAAAGGATTTCCAGTGGGTCAGCCGATTTGGTCCAGGTGGAGGGAACCTGGACGGGATCCAACCACTGGAGTCAGTTGGAGGCAGGAGCTGTGTGCTCTGTTGGCCCTGAGCCTCTCCCAGATGCTGACGTTAGGCTCCTCTCGTCCTTCCTTGCCCCCTTCTCTCAGCCTTGGGCAAGCTCAGGTCTGGGGATATCCACTTAGGAAAGCAGGTGAAGCTGACTCGAGGCTCTGAGACCAAGGAAGTCCTTGGTCTAAGAACCCGCGTGGAAAATCCAGCCAGTGTCGTGGCTATGGTGGGCATCAGTTATTGTCCCCATAGACAGTCCCAGATTAAACCACCCATCTGAGGCACGTGGGACTGCGAAGGAATAGCTGAAGACTGTAGGGTCACAGGGAACTGCAGGAAATCAGGCAATTACTGTCAGTGCAGGAAAAAAAATCATTATGGAGCACCTGCTGAGGGCTAGGGATGGGTAAGATAATAAGGGTACAAACATGCTCCCTACCCTTGTGGGGCTCATAGTATGGGGGACAGACATTATATAAATGGTTAAAGATTTTATTTGTTTATTTGACAGACAGAGATCACAAGTAGGCAGAGAGGCAGGGAGAGAGAGAGGGGGAAGCAGGCTCCCCGCTGAGCAGAGAGCCTGATGCGGGGCTCGATCCCAGGACCCTGAGATCATGACCTGAGCCAAAGGCAGAGGCCCAACCCACTGAGCCACCCAAGTGCCCTACATAAATGGTTAAAGGTTTGATGAGTGATATACAAGAAGTACAGTGGACCTGCAGGAGAAGGCACCTTATCTAGACTAGGGGAGTCAGGGCAAGACCTTTGGGAGAAAGGATATTTACACTGTGACTTGAAAGATTACTAGAATTAGCCAAAACAGAATATTCCAGGCATAGGAAAGAGCATACACAAAGGTGCAGAGCTGAGAGCATCGTGCTTTTGAGAAGCATGGTGAGGGAGGGGGAAAAGTGGTGAGAAATGTTCATTGGAGTTGACCTATGGTAGGTGAGATGCCCCCAAGGACAAGGATTTCAAGACTGAATTTGGATGGTGAATCTGGGATCTGATGCTATGTAACAAACTACTCTGAAACTTGGTGGCTGGGAACAAGAGTCACAGTGGTTTCCAGGATTGTGTGGGTTCGCTGTGGCTCTTCTCCAGGTCTTATCTGGGCTCACTCACGTGGCCGCATTCAGCTGGGGGGTGAGCGGGGGGTCCGTTGGACCTCTTTCTCCATGAAGGCTTTCATCCTCAAGGAGGCAAGATGGAGCTTCTCCCGATGAGTCTCAGGGTAGCATTCCAAGAGGAATCCCCAGGGCGCAGGCCTTCCCCAAGCCTCTGCTTTCCTCCTTTGCTGATGTCCATTGGCCAGAGCCGTCACATGCTCAAACCTAGCGTCAACGTCAGGAGATCACACAAGAGCCTGGATTCAGGGGTGTGTGATTCCTTAGTGTAGCAATCTACCATATACTTCCTCTCCAAGTGAGATACCCGAGGTCAAGGACATGAAAGACCAGATATGGAGTTGCCTAGAACCCATGGATTCCTATCCAGCTGTGTGGATCATTTTGTAGAACGGATCAAGTTGCCCACTCATTCCAGATGTCAGTTCCTTCTCTATAAAATGGAAGAAAGCCTTCTACATCTCAGCTTCAGGTAAAAGGCTTGCTAGACAAGTGTGTAAGAGCTCTTCCCCCTTCAACTCAGAGGCCCACATAGAAGGAAAGAGACTTCCTCTTTGTTAGGAAGAATTAGAGTTAAAAAGCTCCCTCCTAGGGCCCCAGGATAGGCTATGAAGAGAGGTTGGGATCTTAGTAAACTAGAGATCTTTCAGAGTTGATCTTTCAGAATCTCCCTAGGCTAACCAAAAGATGACTCCCAAAGGCTCTTTTCATCCAGAATAATCTGAGCTGTCCCTGTCTGCTAGTGAGAGCTGGGACCAAGACAGGTGAGATTTGGGGAACAAAGAGTTAACCCAGAACTCACTGGCCGCGCACCCATCCACACACCCATCTCATCACCCAAGATCTGTTGCTGAAAACTCTTCCAGGGGAGCCCGGCTTGCCAAGTGAAATGGGCAGGTGCACCTTTCCCTAAGGGGCTTATTAGCACTTCCCAAGAAGTCACCATCCCTCAGAGGCCCCCAGGGACACATTTGTTTGTTAAGTGATTGGCTGTGACCTAGCCCTGACCCTGGGTTGTGATCCTCTGGGGATCTAAATAAAGAGCTGCAGAGACTCCCAAATCAGCCTGGCCCCAAGGGATGGAGAAGAAGACGGCTCCAGGACCCTAAGTCTTGCATCCCCTTCCCATGTCAAACCACAGCCCCAGTGAAGGGAAGACAGCTCTGAGCTAAAACCACACCTCAGAAGGCCCACAGCTGGGGAGTCCCTGAGGATCTCTGCCACCCAACAAGCACAAA
Organism: Lutra lutra; assembly: GCF_902655055.1. Taxonomy (NCBI): domain Eukaryota; kingdom Metazoa; phylum Chordata; class Mammalia; order Carnivora; family Mustelidae; genus Lutra; species Lutra lutra. The sequence continues at coordinate 13,599,212 of NC_062287.1, read as the reverse complement.
AGACTAGCTCTTTGTCCCTTCTGCCAGGCACCGTGATACCCACTGGGGATACAATGGGGAATTTTTAAAAATTAGATACAAGGGAGGTGAGAGTTAACGTGAAGCTATAGAGTGACACATTGTATGGTAGCATTTTCATAAGCGCGTCTGACTTGGTCTTTCCCTCTTACAAAGTCGTCCCTTCAGAGCTTGGACCGCGGGATGGTGGGAGATGAGTAAGACACACTCAACGGAGAGGAAGTGGTCTGGGCAGAGCGAATGGCCTTCAGGGGGAGGACTGTGGCTGGTTTGAGGACCTGTAAAGAAGCAGGTGTAGCCGGTGGGCAGGAGTCTAGGCGTAGAGAACAAACTAGGCTGGGTGTCCAGCCATGACCCGATAATGAAGGGCCACGTAGGAAATGCCAATGCTTTAAATTTTTATTTTAGTAGCAAAGGAAAATGATTGACATGGAAGGCAACATGGTCAGATTTGTACCTAGAAAAGACCACCCCAGCCGCAGCGCAGAGGCAGGTTGGAGAGGTCAAGGGTGGATGGACGCTGCCAAGGCTAGTCGAGAAGCTGTTGTGATAGTCCAGAACGTGGCTCAGGGCGGCAAGGGAGCTGGCCAGAGATGAGTACATTCACGAGACTTTTGAGAAGGTTAGTTGGACAGGACTTGATGCATCGGGTAGAGATGTGAAGAAGAGGAAGGTGTTAGGATGTCCCCCCAGTTGCTGACTTACAGAACAGATGGACGGTGACGCCATCCACTGACACAGTGAACACTGGGAAAAGGCAGATGGGCGGGACTGTGGAAGGTCAGCTTTGGACATCCTGATTTTGAGGGAGTACGCTCTGTGCTTCTGGTGCTCCAAGGGGAGGAAAAGGGCTTAGGGCTCTGAGCTTAGGAGTGATGGGCTCGTAGGGGATCCTTGGAGCTGTGGCCACAGGGGAGGTGGCTGAGGGAGAGCAGAGCCTAGCCTGCAGGGAAGAGGGCTGAAGCCCGAGCCTCGAGAAGGGAGCCTGCAAAGCAGACAGAGGAGATCTGGTCAGAGCCGTGGGAGGACACCCACAGGCCAGGGGGACAGGGAAGAGTGTTTCTGGGAGGGAGACGTCCTCACAGGCAGAGGAGGACTGATTTGAAAATGCCTTTTGTATTTGGTGACATGACGTCTCTGGTAGCTGTAGTAAGGGCTGTTTCATAGTGGAGGGAGGGGCAGCGGAGAACCGGCTTTGGGATGGATTGAGGAATGAGTGGGAGGTGAAGAAATGAAGACAGCTTGGCTGAGAACTCGGTTGTGAAGGAGGGGAGGGGAGCTGGAGGTGGAGGTGAGATTGAGGAAGGTTTTTAATGGACAGACTTGAGCATTTGTAAATGCCAACAGGAGGAACTCAGATCGGGGTGGGGGGCAGAACGGCTTCGAATCCCCTGGAGGGAAAGGGTGTAGTTCCCAGGGTCGGGCACCCACCCAGAGCAGAGAAAGGACGGGCGGACAAGGCTACAGGCAGGTTGCAAGGACTGGCTGTGAGGATGAGGGAGGCCCCCTCTGAGAGTCTGTTCCGAGCAGTAAGAGGCCAGGCGGCCCCTGCTTATGACCACTAACCCTCCTCTTCCAGGCTGCCCTTACCTGCCCTGTGTCAGGATGAGTAGTGGCTCAGCTGCCTAAGGCCCCTGCCCTGGGACAGGCCTCCTTGGGAGCCGGAGGGGGAGAAAACCTGCCCGGGGCTGGAGTAAGAAATGTTGGAAGGATGAGACCAGGAATCCCTTCTCCCAGAAGCCAGGAGCACTTTGCAAAGAGCAAACAGACAGCTGGCCATTTGCTCAGGAGGGAATCTCAGCTGTTTGTTTTGGTTTCTCATTTTTGGGTGGTGGGTGGAGAGGGGGTGGCGGGCAGACAGGGCCTGAACTCCCAGTGTCAGAGTGGGTGGGCTTGACCTGCTTTGAGGAGGAGGAAGTGGGAGGCCTTCCTCAGCTGAGAAAGGCCGGGCCTCCTGGCTGGGAGTGGTTTGCAGGAGGGGAGAGTGGTGGGGAGGCCTGGACCAGCTGGGGCCTCAGAAAAAAACCCTGTGCCAGAGCGAAAGGTGGTTGTGTTTTCCTGGAGCCTGTCAGGCACACGGTCCAGGGAGCCCTCTCTTGCACAGCCCTGGGGACCCTCTTTATTTGGGGTCCAGTGAGAGGAGGGATCCCTGGAAGAATGAGGCCAACCCTAGGGCTGGGAGCAGAGTCCTGGCAGGTGGGGGAGGGGGTGCTGGGACGGGGGTGGGGGGGCCTTTTAATCATTAACCTGGTGGACTGAAATCTGAGCTTCTGTGCCTCCAGCTCTATTGATTCTGAAAGCACAGCATCTGGAGCTGGTGGCCACTCGGAGACCCTGGAGAGGGCCTGGAGTAGAGACAGGGAAGAAGGGCAGGCAGGCAAATGGGAACCAGGCCAGGAGTAGGGGGCTGGGGAGGAGGGCGGGGGGGGGGGGGTGGTCAGAGGTCTGGGCCACCATGGGGAGGAGAGGAGGTGCTTTGGCGGGGGGGTGGGAGGCAGGAGGCCCTCGCAGGCATTGGGGGAGGTGCCATCTGCAGAGCCGCAGGGACCACTGAGAGCAGGAAGGAGCCCGAGGATCTGGCAGGGAGGAGGAAACTGAAGCCCAGAGAAGCACAGTGACTTGCCCAAGGTGACAAGGTCAGAGCCTGCACCAAAACTGAGGTCAGCTGACTTCACTGCACTGAGGAGAGAGGACGAGGGAGTAAAAGGGCCCTGAGGTCAGGGTAGCCGCTGAGCTGATGGGCATGAAAAGTCAGCAAAAGAAGGCTGAATTCTCAGGGTTCCAGGCTTCCGAGGACAGGGACATTCCCTCTTTTTGCCTGTGAGGATACTACCGGCATTCAAAACATGGCTCTAGACCGACAGAGGGAGGGATCAGGCCATTGAAGGAGAAAGGAGGGTCAAGAAAGAAGAAATGCTAGAAGGAACTGCACAGCAAGGGGCACCGGGAAGACACCTATCCGTATCCAATTTAGCCAAAACCCAGGACCCTGACAAGATGGGTTTTCACCATGACGGCAGAGTGGGCTCCTGGCTCCCTCCTATTTTCTGATAGTAGGACTCAGAGGACCATGTCACCTCTGAGACAGGAGGGGAGCCCTTCGTGGGGAGCCACATTCTGGCAGGCAGTGTCAGAAACATGTGGCACCTGCAGGCCGTCCTGGTCCCTGTAGCTTCCCTGGCCAGTGCCAGCTCCTAGAATAGCATTTCCGAGCTGGACGGGGATGCGAGCCCAGCTGCCCGCTGGGTGATATGCCTCCTAGGAGGACCAGAGGAGGGAAGGCATGAGCTCGCAGATGGATTGGGACAGGTACCTGAAGTAAGGACAGTCTGAAGGTAGAGAGAAGAGAGGACTGAAACCCACACACATGCAGAGATAATGCGGCTCTGACAACACAGACAATGTTAGGATTCCACAGGGAAGCCAGGAGCAGGCACAAGGCCATGCTGAGGGTGTCCGGGGATGCCACATTCTGTCTGTGGTCATGGTGGTAGCAGGCACTAGGCTGTCCAGCCCTGCGTCCTAGAAGCTTCTCCCTGGACGTTCCAAAGGGAGACTTTGTTGGCTGTGGCATGAAGGACAACAAAGGTAGTGAGCCCAGAGCCTCATGTCGGTAACATTTTTCTCTCCCCTTTCTCCGACAGCTCAACATCCTCGTGGACACAGGCAGCAGTAACTTTGCGGTGGGGGCTGCCCCCCACCCTTTCCTGCATCGCTACTACCAGAGGCAGCTGTGAGTCCTGGGGAGAGCTAGACAGAAGAACCCTTCCCAAGGATCCGGGGCCCAGAAGGGTCAGGGGAGGGCTTCGGGGAGAAAGACTAGTTCCTCAGATCCTTTCCAAGAAAGAGTGGAAAGGGGGGATTTGAGGCGCTCTACTATGGGAAAGGGTAGGTTGAGGGGCCAGAAGGAAGTTCTTCAGGACTGAGATGGGGCAGCTCCCTTGGGGAGGGAAAGAAGGAAGGAGAGGAGCCCCAAAGCTCCCAGAGCCATCTCAGGGTCTTGTCTCTGCTTGAATTGGGAGACATGGAGACTTCACCCCCACCCCACAGCCCCCACAGGGGCTGTCAGGCATCTGGCAAGACCGAGGCGGTCTAGGCGGAGCAGGCTACTGTGACTGCTCCCTGTGCTGTGCCCTCGCCCAGGGGCCGCTCCTGGTGGCATCACACAGTTCAAGGGACTGGAGGAAGAGCCTTCCATAAGCACCACGGACTGGAGCAGTATCAGGGCCCGACAGCTAAAATGTCTCCCTGCACCACCCAGGGTTCCAACAGCCAGATTTAGCTAACTGGTGGAAGGGAGGGTTGAAGTGAATTTTTAAGGTAAGAGGCATAGAGATGACGTGGGAGCCTCCTTAGCATAAACACAAGAAGTGGCGAGAAGACATCTAATGTCTGAGGCGTCTCTGTGTGTGGAAATCTGTGAGGGGAGGCTTACGTCCCATTCTTGGACTTGTAGGCAGATGCCAAAGCCACCTGCCGCGTCTTCTGCCTTCCGCATCTGAAGAAGGCTGGCCCGGAGCGGGGCGCGGTGAGGACCCAGGAGAGGGATTCATTCCAGCTCCTGGTCCCAGTCCCACCGCTGCCCCCTGCCCCACCCGGCGCACACACAGGCCTGGGTCGTGGTGCCGTGAGGCACAGGTGAAGGTGTCACGTGCCGACAGGCCTGGTCCACACAAGTAGTGTGTTAATACTTACCTGCTCTGCTGAGATGCGGTGCCAGCTCTTTCATTGGAAGAACTTGCTGTAGAGGTTCCGCGTTCCTCCCGCCTGGTACTTTCTCTACCACTCAGATGGTACCACCAGGTCCCAAGGCAGCGACAGTCAAAGGCTCCTTTTCTCTGGGAGCCCGATGAAGCCGGGGGGAGGAAGCGATGCCGCTAGCTGTCCCTCTGCGGCCGTGGCCACAATACACAAAGCCCAGGCTTGTTCCACGCAGGGCCTGAGCTTCAGATCTAGGGATAGGAGCTGTGGAGACAGGACGGTGAGCCGCAGCAACAGCTCCCCTCATCTGTTTGCAAGGTTACTCTATGTTCTGTTCTGGGTGATGGATCTGGGATGTTCTACTGAGCAGCCTGAAAGCATCTTATCTTATGTGGGATACCCCTGAGATATGATGAGGCCTCGCGAGTAGGTTAGATGCTGGGTCCCTGTGCCAGGGTCGTGGCACGCCTCCACAGACCTCTCCTCCTCTCCACAGGTCCAGCACGTACCGGGACCTCCGGAAGGGCGTGTATGTGCCCTACACCCAGGGCAAGTGGGAGGGGGAGCTGGGCACCGACCTGGTGAGCATCCCCCACGGCCCCAACGTCACTGTGCGCGCCAACATCGCTGCCATCACGGAATCAGACAAGTTCTTCATCAATGGCTCCAACTGGGAGGGCATCCTGGGGCTGGCCTATGCTGAGATCGCCAGGGTGAGAGGAGCGAGGCCAAGCCCTGGACACTGTGTCCGCACTGCACCCTGCATGTTACCAAGGGATGGGCTTGGAGAGAAAGGGAATTGACTAAGGGAGGGACACAGATCAGCCTAAAGGATTAGTTAGTGGGGATAGGGTGGCAGTCTGAATCCCGTCCCTGCAGAGGTCAGGCCTATAGTGAGGGATGCTGTGACAGGTATAAGATTAGGCTCTGGTTTCTACTGACTCTCAATATCTTAAGAATAAGGGAGCCCCCCACCCCCAGACCTGAAACAGGTTAAGCATATGGGGATCAAAGATCCTATAGATCTTTCCTGTTTGCACTGCCAGTGTCTCTTGCTAACCCTCTCTCTGCCTATCTCAGTACTTCAAGATAGCCTTTGCCAAGGAACATCCCCCGAGTTTTGCTTTTGCCTTCCCGTTTAGGCAGGAAGCTGGCCTCTCCATTAGGGCCCTCTGTGTGAGGCTTCCCTCTTTGTCTGTTTCTGCCACAGCCCGATGACTCCCTGGAGCCGTTCTTTGACTCCCTGGTAAAGCAGACCCACGTTCCCAACCTCTTCTCCCTGCAGCTCTGTGGCGCAGGCTTCCCGCTCAACCAGTCGGAAGTGCTAGCCTCAGTTGGAGGGAGCATGGTGAGTATGCCCTAGGAGAGGACAGGTTCTAGCCCTGGGAAGAGGGTTGGGTACCTCCCCCCGACCCCCAAGGCTGCAGCACAGTCTTGGGCTCTGCTACTTAGAATCAAGAGAAACCTCTTTAAACTCGCCACCTCCACTTTTCTTTTCTATCCTTTTCTTCTTTGCATTATCTAGGTACCTATGGTAAACTTGGAAAGAATGAGATTAGGGAACTTCAACGGAAATGTAAATAAGACCTCTGGGGCACCTGGGTTGCTCACCGAGCCCCATGTCAGGCACCCCGCTCGGCGGGGAGTCTGCTTCTCCTTCTCCCTCTGCCCCCCCACCCCATGCTCTCTAATAAATAAATAAAATCTTAAAAAAAAAAGACATCTCAAATTAAGATGATTCAGTCTGATGAGCAGAAGGCAGCAATGTAAGGAGTTTAAAAGTCTATTTATTAATTAATTAGGATAACTGGTGAATGGTTCTCCATCTCTAACACACGGAGAAAATAAAACTTGTAAAAGAAGCAAATAATCATTCATTTAACATTTATTGTGCCAGTTTGGATTTAAATAACTTTATATTGAGGGCTGTGAGACTCTGAAACAAATAATTTAAAATCCTGTAAAGTCCTCCCCTGATATATTCTTAACACATTTAAAAAACTACAAATCACTTTGGGACAAGATTTGATCAGAAGAAGGAAGATAAGAAAGGTGGCCTGTGAAGGGCTTTGCTACCCCCCAGAAATCTCTGATCCCATTGTTTGCTCTCTGGGTGACTTGCTGTCCCTCTGTGCCGGGACACGGGTACCTGCCTCCCTTTGTCTCCAGATCATCGGGGGTATCGACCACTCACTGTACACGGGCAGCCTCTGGTACACACCCATCCGGCGGGAGTGGTACTACGAGGTCATCATTGTGCGGGTGGAGATCAACGGGCAGGACCTGAAAATGGACTGCAAGGAGGTACCACCATCAAGGGGGGCCAGGGAGAGGGAAGGGGGAGGCAACATAGGATGAGGTCAGACCCTGAGTTATGAGGTTGGGAGGATGAGGCAGAGGAGCAGGACCTGCAGAAAGAGTTGGGGGCTGAGCCCAGAACAATCGGGAGCTTAATGGTAACAGTAACACAGCAGGACCTGAGGTTGGGGGCTAGGGACTGGCAGGGCACTTGCACGGGGACCTTGTGGCTTATGGTCTGGTAAGGGAAAAAAGCATGTCTGGGCTCCAGTTACCACCTTGCTGGGCGGCCCTGGGCAAGTCTCGTGCCTGCCAGCCAGTGTGGAATGATGCAGGGGAAGCATCTGGCTTTGGAGCTGGAAAGACCTAGGTTTCTAGCTCTGCCATTTACTGGCTATGTGCCCACAGGCAAGTTACTAGGTTGTGTTTCAGTTTCCTCATCTGCAAAGCAAAGGGAAAAACAGCTTTTCCAGAGATTGTGGTGAAGACAGAAAAATAAAGTGTTTCTCCCAGTGCCTGGCACACAGCAGTACCCAATAAACAGCAGCTCAACCGTTTGGGTCTTCCTTACCTAGATTCTTAATGTATGTTTAATGAGAATATTAAAGAACTATGAAAAGTTAAAAGCACTATACAAGGTAATTTTATTTTCAAGATTTGGAGAATGTCTGTCTGCCCAACCCAAGATACTAAGAGTTAGCATGGTTAGAATGGTGCCGTGCCGGGCACCATTCTAAGCGCTCCACATGTATTCATTTCATCCTTATAATAACTCTTTGAGGTAGGTGCTATTATTATCCTCATTTTAAAGATGAGGAAACTGAGGCACAGAGGCTGAACAACTTGCCCAAGGGTATAATCCTAAGAGAAGTGCCAAGCCAGGATGCCACCCTAAGCAGTCAGATCTACCCTTATGATTCCGGCCAGAGCCCAGCATCAAAAAAGGCTTTTGACTCTTCTAACCCTCCCTTCTCCATCCTAGTACAACTACGACAAGAGCATCGTGGATAGTGGCACCACCAACCTTCGTTTGCCCAAGAAAGTGTTTGAAGCTGCCGTCAAATCCATCAAGGCAGCCTCCTCGGTCAGTGGGACTCAGGGCAGGGGTACAAGAGATGATACAGTGTCCGAGGAAGTCCGTGAAGGTCACAGCCCTCAGCAAGAGCCAAGCTGTTTACCCTTAGATCCTTATACTTCAATGTCTTCAGAGCGAGTCTTTGACAGGCCTTGGTGTGCTCATCATACAGGCCCCCTGGTACAGAGTTTTGGCCTCACTCTCCAGCTCTGTTCCCCTAATTCTTGGGTTTCAGTGTACTTTTCCCTAGTTTGGACACTCCATAGAAAAGCAAAAAGAGGGCCCAGTGTTATCTGAGAGCAGGAGAAGTGAGATGGCAGAAGAGGCGGTTTCCTCACTGTTACCCTTTCTTGACCACACAGACGGAGAAGTTCCCGGATGGGTTCTGGCTGGGGGAGCAGCTGGTGTGCTGGCAGGCAGGCACCACCCCTTGGAACATTTTCCCGGTCATCTCCCTCTACCTAATGGGCGAGGTCACCAATCAGTCCTTCCGCATCACCATCCTTCCACAGGTGTGTCCCCAGTCGGAGTCGGTGGGGTCCCAGGAAGAGGGCAAGGTTCCCACGGGGAGGCAGGGAGCCAGTGTGTCTTCCCAGAAGGTGGAAGACAAGAGAGCAGTGTCCAGAGGCACAAAGCAAGCCCACGGAGCTCAGGGATGGTGGAGGGAAGAGCACCCCCTAAGCACAGATCCCTAGAAGGCTGGGGGTGGGGGGAGACATGGAGAGGGGAGGACATCCTCTCCCTCTCGGACTGCTTGTCCTTAGCAATACCTACGGCCAGTGGAAGACGTGGCCACGTCCCAAGATGACTGCTACAAGTTCGCCATCTCACAGTCCTCCACGGGCACTGTGATGGGAGCTGTGATCATGGAGGGCTTCTACGTCGTCTTTGATCGGGCCCGAAAGCGAATCGGCTTTGCTGTCAGTGCTTGTCACGGTAAGAGAGCCACAGAGGAGGGTGTGGGCTCGTCTGTGCGTGTTCTCACTGTCCGGCAGTTAGGAGCCCCGGCCCGTCAGTCTGGGAGGTAGTCACAGTTGCCTCAAGGCAGAGTCAACACACTGTTAGAGCTAGCGTCCTGGCTCGGGCTCTGTCCGTGTTGCCTGGCGTGGTGAGGCCTGCCCAGGTTGTAACCTCTGCCGGAGACCCAGAGCCGCCTCAGCCCCTAGGGAAGCTCTAGATCCCTGGGCAGCAGGCCGAGCTGGCAGTGACCCTGTGGGCTGCTACCCGATGGGGTCGAGGGCTCCTCCAGAATGGCGGCAGGGTCTTGCGAGTAGTATCGGCAGAAGCCGGTGAGTGTACTGGGCATACGTGGGGTGTCTTTTTGGTCAACTCAGAAGACTGACCTTTAGGTATCATTCCTACCGCCTGGTTACACAGGAAAGGGTTGTTGCTCCCAGGGCCCTGGGAGGAGACATGGTTCTACCTAGCCCGGCTTCTCTGGCCGGCTCCTAAATATCTCCGAGGAAGGAGGGGCTGGAGCCTCCCCTCGGGCTCATTTCAAGGCCAACCAGGCAGTTCTTTTTGTCATATGACCCAAACTGCTGTGTGACGATGAGAGCTGCCCACTCGCGTTTGACCTTTCCCCAGTGCACGATGAGTTCAGGACGGCGGCGGTGGAAGGCCCATTTATCACCCCGGACATGGAAGACTGTGGCTACAACATCCCACAGACAGACGAGTCGACCCTCATGACCATAGCCTACGTCATGGCGGCCATCTGCGCCCTCTTCATGCTGCCGCTCTGCCTCATGGTGTGCCAGTGGCGCTGCCTCCGCTGCCTGCGCCATCAACACGATGACTTTGCTGATGACATCTCCCTGCTGAAGTGAGGCGGCCCAGGGGCAGGAGACCGAGGTTTCCTTGGGCCGCATCTGATGGTTCACTTTGGTCACAAGTGGGAGACACTGATGGCACTGGTGGCCAGAGCACCCCGAGACCCTCACCTACCCACCAGATGCCTCTGCCTTGACAAAAAAGAAGGAAAAGCGGGCAAGGTGGGTTACAGGAGTGACACCTGTAGGAAACATGAGACGGAAGAAAGAAGCACTCTGGTGGCAGGAATACTCTTGGGCACCTCAGGCCTGAGTTGGGAAATTCTGCTGCTTGACACTTCAGCCTTGAACCTTTGCCCACCGTCCCTTTGGATTCTCCAACCCAAAGTATTCTTCTTTTCTTAGTTCCAGAAGTAGCGGCATCACAGCCACGTCACCCCAGTGTGTGTCTCTCTGCGGAGAAAGGGCCAATGTCGTTTCCCTGCTGGCCCAAGTCAGTAGGAACGGATGCACAGTTTGCTATTTGCTTTAGTAATAGGGACTGTATAAACAAACCTAACATTGGTACAAAGATTGCCTCTTGAATTAAACAAAAAATAATGAGACTGAATATTTGTACAGATGGGGGCGGTTGGAAGAGGAGAGGAGAGGGAGCACAAAGACAGGGAACAGAGGGGATTGGAGCTAGAAAAGGCAGAACCACGACCACTTGCCAGTCCCAGTTTCGGACGGCATCTCCAAGAAAGAAGCCCATCCTGGAAGATGGGTGTTGCTGCCCAGTGTTTTCTTTTCTGTGGTTGGAGCCTGACCAAAAGTGAGTTGAGAAGAAGGGCTTACCTAGCCAAAAAGCTCTTTTTAACTCTCTTAAATGAAAAGTGCCCACTAAGAAGTTCCATCTGACAACTCAATTTCTACCTGAAAGATTGCACTTGTCTCTACCCAAACCCTTTGCCCCACACACGATTCATAACGCTGACATTTCCCACCCCACCCCCAGCGCCCTAGGAGGAAGCAACTGGAACACAGCAAATAGAGCAGGGCTGGGCTCTGTCCTCCTGCTTAGGTGTTCATTCCCTGCCCCAAATCCCTATTCCTCTGCAGCTCTGCAGCTGAGGTGCCGAGAGGGATAGACAGGAGACCTCTCTAATTTAACCCTCACAGGCAAAATCTACCAGATTCACTCAATAGGTACAAGTACCCCTGTGCCTCTGCCCGGATCTCTTCCTGTTCAGTTGAGCATAGCAGTAAGATCTCCTCACGACACAGAGCTGTTTCATCACCTTCTCCCCATCTCCGATGTCACCTCCATTACCTTGGCACCCCACAGTGGCACTAGTATTATACCCAGTGTCCGGACCGCGGGGCTTTCTGGCTCTACCATCATTGCCTTCGGTAACAAGGCTGCTGGAGAAAGGCTGGCAGCCCCAGGGCTTCCGTACTTCCTTCACCTCCAGAGCCCCTCAGGGGAGGCCACCCTTCTCCCCTATTCTACTCTCTACTCCCCACTCCAAATAGTACTTGTCTACCCAGGCTGGTTCTTGGGCTAGGTAGTGGGGACCAAGTTCATTTCCTCCCCATCAGTTCTAACACAGTCAACTCTGATACCAGTGTTAGTGGAAGACGTGATTCTCCTAGTAGACCCACCGGGTACTGTTGCTAACACAGGAGTCAACACACTGCTTCCAGGTATGGGACCTGCCTGCCGAGTGTGGAATTACCTGATGAGGGAAAGGGAAATACAGGAGGGCCTCTGGAGATCCTGGCTTCGGCCAGCTGCCCACAAGCCATAAACCAATAAAAAAAGAATACTGAATCACAGTTCTTTATCTGGGTTCTCTTCATTCCCCTTGCTCTTGGTGCTGCTTTGGACAACTGGGAACACCCCCCTCCTAACCACAAAGACTGTCAGGAAGACTGGAGACTGTTTCTAGCTCGGAACTTCCGTGTAAATAAAACTTCCAGAATTGCTACCATGTAATGAAAACGTCACATTCTGCTTTATAATTTCTTTCCATGTTGGGGAAAGCTGGCTTTTTCCCAGCTCTTTCCAGGGCATAAAACTCAACCCCTTCATTAGTAAGTCCCACTATCCTATTTTTTTTTTTAACTTGTACGTACTTTTCTTTTTACAGTTGCTTCTTTTCTATCCTGAAACTATTAAGTCTAAGTATATATATATATATATATATATATATATATATATATATATATAAATCTTGACAACAGTTTCTTGCTTGTAAAAATATTATATATCTCTATTTTTAGAATCGACTCCTGAAAAGTGACTGTCCCACCTCTACTCACTGCATTAGAGGCCTTTCCCACCAATCTGCATGGCTTCTACCCCTGCAGGCCAGGAGACAGAGGGAAAAGGGAGAACATGGGTGCCCAAAACTTAAATGTTGCTTTCTGACTGATCCCGAACAAGACAGAGAAGAGAGCAACAGTGAGGCCCCAACTTCCACACACCCCAAACATCTGTCCCCCTGCTATACTTGGCTTTCAAGGGGCTTTTACTAGGAAGCTGTTAAGTCCCCTCTCTCTTATTCCTTTCTTCTCTCTATACTCCTTTGGCTTCAAATATTTGTAGAAACGAAAGAGAATAGCATTTATACCCATTCCTAATTTCTAGATTTTTAGGGAATACTGAAAAACACTCCCGGTGGCCTAAAGGCTACTGCAAAGTTGATGAGAGAGAATATCTTTTGATTACAAGAGAAAAAGTAAATGCCCCAAATGAAAAGAACAAAGGAACCGGTCTTCCATTTTGCCACATTTCCACTCATGATAGCTACAAACTGGACATTAATATTTCATTAACCAAAGAAGTGGGTCACCTGACCTCTACAGAGGGGAGAACTCAGGCCATTTCAATCACCCCACAAGATGCCAATGTGGTCCTGGGAAGTCCAGCTCCTGAAAATGAAGCCAGTCAACAAGCCTGAGCAAGTAAGGCAGGAGAAGGGAAAGACTGCATCTAAGAGGCTAATGGACAAGGATGAAGGACAAAGAAGGAAAAGATAAAAAAAAGAGAGCAGGGAATGTAATTAGATCTGAAAAGGAGAGGCTTTGCTACCCTGATAGTACTACCAGTGCCAGGAAGCATTTCCAGGTCACAGAAGGGGAAAAACTGAGCTGTTGGTAATGTAACAACGTCCTTCCCATGGAGCTGATTTTTTTTTTTTTTAATTAACACTTGGTTTCTCCTTGTTTAATTCCAAAAGAGAAGAAAGCTGAAGCCATTTCCCGTAGGAGTACAGATAAAAGGATAGGAAAAGATTCAAAGCTCTCATAGATTCACAGCTTTCACAGGTATAAACCTAAACACCGGAAGTGCTCGATAAGCAGACATGGGAAAGCGATCTTGTTCTAGATAGCTATCTATAGAACAAATGACTTCTAAACTTGAAATCCAACTCCCCTTCATATCACTTTGGCCTCCATTTTTCCCAGGACAGGAAACACGTCCCCCATAATTTTCTTGCTTCAAAAATTAAAATCCGGCATCCCAAGATCATTCTGCAAGTAATTCTGCACAGACATCTCCTCACGCCAGTGCCTGCCTGGAGCTCACCCAAGGTCACCGAACAACTTGGTTGTGAACCAACTGCCTTAACCTTCAGTGGGGACGGGGACTAGCTGAGCAGGAGACCAGAAGTGAAGGGGAAGAGGTGAGGCCTTCACAAGGTTGGTCCGTCAGAGCTTGATCGGAAGCCAAGTCAGTGGCAGCAAGGGACGGCTTGGCCCAGGAAAGATCTGTGGGCTGTGCTAGTTTCTAAAGAGAGGACTACCCAGGAAGTCAGATGGACAGAAGTTTTCGGGACGCATGGGGGGAAATGGGACCCAGTTATGTTGTTATTCTTGGACTGTGAATTTGCTGATGTAAAACGGAATATTCTGTAAACCTAATGTCTATGTGCAAATAATGAGCGTTAACACAGTAAAATATTCAATGGAAATTCAAACTATTAGGGTTACATTTTTTTTTCTCCATCGGTCTCATTTTATCCATTTGGCGTTGAGTGGCTAGAACAACACTGGGGCTTCCGTGGGCTTTCGGTAAGCAAGGCATCTGGTTGGACAGCAGGTGAGCACCAGGGTTCAAATCTGCATACATGAGCCTTAAGAAAATGAACTAGAGGCTGAGCCAAATCAAAGCAGGATGGCCTTAGAGCAACAGCAGCTTCCTAGATGGTTTTTATATTGTACTTGAAAACAGCCCTAGGCAAGAATATCGTAATTTCAAGGGCAAACTAAACATCAGCTAAATCTGCATCCCTCGAAGGAACTGCAAGGGGAGGGGGAGAGACCATTTCTGCATAATATACATACTTTCATTTACGAACATTTGAATACAGACTTTCTATACACACATTACCTATATAATAAAAATGTACATGGCATGAGTATAGGTCACTGTATAAATATAGAGTTTTAGAAATCTTGAACCCGCGCTTCCTGTTCACATCAGTTTCTCCTCTTCTTCCTCCCCAGTCAGGTCCGTCATTTAAGAGTTGGACAAAAGGGACAAGTGTCATTTGTGTTGGTCTGGGCCCAGAATTTGATACACTGGAAAGGAAGAAAGACATATCTCAGGTTTATCTGGAAAGATGAGGGAAGGAGGGGAGAGCGTGCCACCGAGGTTCACTAGGGCTGAGGAAGGCATGACTATGTCAGACAGCCTCTTTCCATGGGGACCAGATGGGCTATTTCATTGGCTCTTACCCCCAAAAGACTCTTCAGAGCAGGGGGATCTATTCTTTTTACAGGGACCATTAACAATTAGCTAAGAATGATATGGCACTGCTTTGTGTCGGAGACCTGGGGTGGACGTTCCCTTCTCGTGATCCATTTAGGCCGAGATGTGTTCCCATCTCCAGATACTGCCAACCTCAAATCTTATTCAGGATTCTCCCCTAAGAATTTAGACGTAAATTCAGTTGCTGGCTCTTGGAAAATAAAAATGAACAAAAGAAAACAGTCAAGAAGGAATCATCCCTGCTGCTGGGAGACTTAACTCTGTCTGGTAACATAATCCACCACAGGAATAACCTGTCAGTCTGTGAAGATCATCCCCAACAGGCAGACCTCCAAGCTGTTCTGTTAATGGATTTACTAATCTCACATTCAGGTTCCCGATTCCATCCTTGTCTAAGCAGTCTCCTGACAATGCTATATTTGAAACAATGGTTAGATACTTATGTCTTATTGTCTGTGTTCCAGAAAAGTAACCTATCAGTGCTCTAGGACGTGCTGCTCACCCAGTCCCCTAAAGAGAATGGGGGGAAAGGAAGCTGGGAGATCCTAGCTGCCAGCATTCTGAATTCTGTTGACCATTTAAGCCACAACCTACTGAAAACCTCATGTTGAGATATTAATGATGAGTATCAACACAGCAACATGTTTGAGAAAAACTCAGCAAAGAAGGAGTGGCAAGGAAGAAGGTCCGCAGCACCCACCTCCTTGTGTAGCACATGGGTACAAGCCATTGGGTGCAGCTCGCTGGGCTGGACAAGCTTCTGGCACATTAGACACAGCTTACAGGTGGCTGGAGCCTGCAGGACAGAGAAGGGACAGCCAAAGAGTAAGGAACCTCTGGGTCTCCTTGCCTCTTGTGCCCATGATGCTAAAAGAAAGAGAAGTTCAAATACAGATTCTTGCTGGAAGCACCTGCGTTTTCTCAGCTGGGGTGGCCAACAGCCCAGCTGATGAGAGGGCAGTTTTTTCCCTGCACTCCACCTGTAAACCTGTTCCCTCCTCACCCCCTAGCTTCTCCACATCCCAGTTTTCAAAGAAAGAGAGCCTTACATGTGAAGACCTTCCAGGATACGAAACTTGGGCAGAAGGCAAGAACATTGGGGTACTGATTTGGGTCAGCGGAGCAGGGAACAAGGCCCGGATCCGACCGAGGGGCTGTGGACAGAAATATTGTCAGAGTAAGGAGAGAGAGTCTGAGCGACAGAGCAGATAACAAAAAGAATTCATTTCTTTCCCAGTCCGACAGAGGAAGACTGCAGGCTAGAGACCCCTGGCTGCAGTGCCGTGCGCCACCCCCAGTTCTTCTGAAACCTGCCTCTCCCCAACCTGAGCGGGTCTGAGTTCCCACCTGAGTACTGGCTGCCACCCGCTCGTGTTCGGCCAGGCGGGCTGCTACCAACTGGATCAGTTCCTCCATGGTCAGGCCTGCCATGGTGGTCCGTGCGGTCTTGATTTGCTGAAGAATGTTGGTCATCTGGGCCCTAAGAAGCCGTATGTTGAAGGAGACAGATTCTACGCTGTCCTTGTGGGAAATCTCCAGGAAACCTCCCCTATTTTCAACCACAGACATTTCTCTGACACATTTTTTTATTAAAATTAGTCCTGAAAGATACTTACTTGTTGCATTGGGGGAAGCGAGTCAGTAGCTTCTCCAGGATCTTCTCCAGTTTGTCTACTGGTTGGGGCCGGGGAGTTTCAGTAGAAGCCTTAACACCACCCAAGCCTGGGGGAGGCGGGATGGAGGCAGCAGGGGGCATGTGTGGACCGTGGGGGCCAACGAGGGAACCCAAGCCAGGGCTACTTCTCCCATGGGAGCCAGGAAGGGGTGGGGAAGGCTGGCTGGGCTGGGTAAGGGCAGGGTTTAGGATTGGGAAAGACAAGGAGCGGGGATCTGCGCTGGGCATAACCATGGGCACTGTGACCTGCCCAATGGAGAAGGGCATCCGAGGAGGCAGAGACGGATTCGGCTGAAACACCTGAAGCATGAAGTCTGTCTATAGAGCGGGAGAGGTGAAGGACAAGAGAGAAAGAATGAAAATGAAAGTTTAGGAATCTGGAGCAGAAATCAGTGAGTAATTCTTAGGCCAGATAATACCAATAATAATGTTATAATAAATAATACCGGTAGTAAAACCAATCTCTTCACAAAAGGAGCAAGGAGAAGACTCTGGCTGTGCCACCAGCACAGAAAGGCAGACTGCCCCACGCCAGCCCTCTCACCTCTGATGGGGGTGGAGGCAAAGTGGGCGTAGGGATTTGAGGAAGGCTGCTCAGCTTGGCTCCGTTCCTCACCAACTGGATATGACTGTTAAACTGGTCCTAGAAAGAGAGCCAGGAGCAGATTACCCTTTCTGCTGAGCTGAGTAAGCTGCCCGAGAAAGAGGGCATTGTCCGGTATCAGGAGAGCAAAGGCAGGGGTGGTACAGGCCCTCAGTGACAATGTACAAGGTCCCTCCCAGTCACCAGAGGTGTAAGCACAGACTGAACCGTGACATAAAGGTCACACGGTGCAACACTTACCCGAACATTCTTTTTCATCATCCGAACTCCGTTCAGCCTTGTCTCCCACTCCTGTTTGGAACGAACTGTCTCTAGTGTTGGGGGGGTTGACCTTTCAAGAAACCAACAGGAATTCAAAGAATTAGAGCAAGGCCAGCTCCTGGCTCTCGGAGCTAGCAGGACAGTGGCTGGTCAACCAGGGGCAGGAAGAGGCCGGGGTTCGTGTGCTTCACTCTAAGTCGGGCATCTCTGAAGCCAATTCTTAGAGAAAGAGGACCAACCACAGAGAGAGGGCTTTTGTCTGCCTGGAAATGCCACAGAGGTCCTCCAGATTCCATGGCAGAAAGAGGAGAAATGACTATGAGAAACAAATCTCCAAAGGTACTTGTTATGCTTTGACACCGTGAAGAGATACTATTTATGCAGTTGGAACCAATACAATCAAAAATACAAAACTGTAAGATACAGGAAGAGAAATCACTAAACCATGGCTATTGTGCAGATAGAGGTGGCCCTGGAGTTCCTGTGAAGACAGAGTGAGTGCCAGACTAGCAAGCCTCGGGTTTCAGAAAACTAACCAAACCAAATGAAACCAAACCACCGAAAAAACGCAAAACTGCAGGACCATTAAAACTCTCTAATGGGAGGGTACTTACTTAAGGTAAGTAAGGTGCAATTCTGCCTCTTTTTCTGCTTCTTCTAGTTTCAATACCAGCAACTCCTTCCGACTCTCTAGTGATAAGATCTAAGGAAACCACACACACACACACACACACACACACACATTAATAATTTTACATATGCGAAGCTACCCCCAGCTAGTTAAAACAAGTGCTTAGTGGCTGTATGGTATAATACTTGTACAGCTTAGCAGTATAACACCACACCCAAAGATTATACTATCTGGAAGCCCCAAATCAAGGCTTTCCCACAGAGCTCTTCTCACCTCTGCCTTCCAGGCCCGCTCTGTCTCTTCCATAATGTTCCGATTTATTTCGCCATCCTGATTCTTGAGTCTATCCAGTTCCATTTCCCACACTTCTCTGTAAGATCAAAAACCAAGAACAAGAGAGGAGAGAAAGACAAGATTGCTAAGGGACATCAAGGCAGAAGTAAAACCTGAAACTGATCTAGCAGGCATATTATAGGAAGTCTTACTCTAAGTATTCATATAGATCTAGACGAAGAATGTTTAAAAGTGGTCTATAATTGCATAAAGGCCCTATATTTGAAAGTAAAAATATGGGGCGCCTGGATGGTAAAGGGTCTGCCTTCACCTCAGGTCGTGGTCCTGGGGTCCCAGGATTGAGCCCTGTGTCGGGCTCCCTGCTCAGCGGGGAATCTGCTTCTCCCTCTCCCGCTGCAGCTGCCCCTGCTTGTGCTTGCTCACTCTCTCACATAAACAAAATCTTTAACAAAAACGGTAAACATATTCACATCTCCACTTGCTAAAATAAGGTTGCCCAGAGCAGGAAAGAGTGTACTTAGAACCAAAGCCCACTGCAGGCAGAAAGTTCTATGCTTAGGGAAGGCTCAGAATCATTACACTATTCCTCTTACTTCCCCATTTGTCCTTTAGCACAGGTATGAAGAGTGCAGAACCAAACACAGAGACCCATTTAATACTCAGGTCTAATGCAGCAAGTTCTGACTCACTACTCAGCACACAGACGCTGGCTTACTGATTTTCATATTTGCTTAGCCATAGGAAACATTCTTCAGAAGAAAAAACTGTTCTCTTCACTCCTCAGAACTTACCCTTTCCATCAGCGTCCTCCCTTCTCACACCACCCTCCCAGCCCCATCCCTGCAACATAACATACACGCACAGGGTCAGGGTGACCAACCGCCTGGTGCGCCTGTTCCCAGAGCTCTTGCCGTGGGTGGCAGAGTCAAGCACCCTACTCAGGACTAAAGGAACAGAGCCCATAGAAGGAGCTCACTACATGGCACTGGACTGTATCAAGTTTTATGGCTGGAAAGCAAAGGATTACCCAGATCAGTGGAAAGAATATGGAATGTTTTCACTGTATTTTAAAAAGTCGAAAAGAAAAGGAAAAGGCTGGGAAGAGTTGTATCTTGAGAAAAATGTTGCCACTTTTCTATGGTAAAAGAAACAGGTTCAGTCCCCTTCTGTTTTTCAGCAGTAGCCTTACACACCTTACATCTGACCCCGTCCTTCATGTATCCCTGCTCCCTCTTTCACAGAGAAGGTGACACACACACATTCATTCACAGATTCACCACGAGTCTACCCTCCTACTGACAAGGTCTATTCACGTAACAGAAATGACCAGGTGGGCATTTTCTTCCTTGATCTCTATGTACTGTCATTCCCAAACCAACCTCCTGCCAAAATAAGAATTCTCTAATGATTCTTCAGACAAAGGTTTATAGGTAACTGTGTTTCCCTGCTATGACACATATTCCTCAAATTAAAAACCACACGAGGAGTCAGAATTCTCTTACCAAAAGAACATGTGAAATACGCTATGGAGTCATTCAGTGACCCATTTTGCTTACAGTGGAATAACTACAGAAAAACGGGACAGCTCCTTCTTTGTTTGATGTTATTCTTGAAGATTAGAGACGTCACTGAGTATCTCTTTCATTAAATACATTTGTCAACTATAGATACATATTTCTGTAAGAAAAATCCTTCTAACCATGTCCATGGGGAGGAGTCAGTCCACATACTCACATACAGTAATCTTCTCTTTGGGCACTGGCTACATCTACTTTGGGATCCAGCAACACAAAAGGAACCAGTAGCAACCACAACAAAAATAGTTAAGGAATTCTTAAACAGTCAAAAATGCTCAGCTTTATCATTATGTCAACTAGCCTATAACATATGCATCAGACCTGCAACTCACACCGGAAAAATAATCAGTTCCCCATGGTAAATGGTCAAAAAAATTCTTGGTAGAAGAGAAACCAGTGAGTCTATTTAAACTTTTTAAATGCCTCATCTCATTTCTTATAAGTCCCAGACTTCTGTTATTTTGCATAGCTAGTTTAGGGAACTGATGGCTCAAATAAGTAAATTCTAGCAGATCGTATAAGTCTGACTTGTAGTTCCCAATTTTTGCATGATTTATAAAATTAATTTTGTTTTTGATCACGTAAATAACGTAACTTATGAAAAATTTAGAAAATACAGAACAGAAAGAATCTTGTATAGAGGTTCCAATTCTCACTTACTGGCTATATGACCCTAGACAAATTACATAAACGTTCTAGGATTCTTCATCTGAAAAATGAGTAATACCTAGATCATGGGACTGATGGGAGAATTTACTGAGAAAACACCCATGAAGAATTTATTATGGGACCTAGTATGTGGGAAGTATCCAACAAACATCATTTTATTGTTTTTTCAAGATTTTTTTTTAAATTTATTTATTTGACAGAGTAGGAGAGCACGAGCAGGCAGAGCAGCAGAGGGAGAGGGAGAAGCAGGCTCCCCACTGAGCAGGGATCCCGATGTGGGGCTTGATCCCAGGAACTTGGGATCATGACCTGAGCCAAAGCCAAAGACTAAGCCACCCAGGCGACCCTGAACAAACGACATTTTAAAAGTATTTTTCAAATTTACCTTCTCACAATTGTAATACAAAGAATCACTCATATACTTCTTTCCAGTCTTTTAAAATAAATATTTATATATTTATCACATATAAATCCATTATGTGTGCTTTCAAACAGAAACTGTGATCTTTCTCTTACTTTTTCAGCCAAACATGTTTTTCCACAGCAGTAAGTATTCTTCAAGAATTTGATTTCTAAATAACCATCTATTGTACATATACACTATTATCTATTTGCGTATTAAGTTAGTTATAATTTTACAATTATAACTAATACAGCTAACAAGTACAACTTATAGTAAGCTTATTATTATATTATATATTATATATATATTAATATGTTATATAATAATAAGCATTATTATTATTGTTAACACAGGTTAACGATAAAAGTAATGTACCTAGATTTACAAGGAAGCTACTCACAGTAGTGAAGAGCATGGCCTCTGGAACCGAACTAAGCTCTGAGTTCAAATCCAGACCCTATTATTATCTATGTGACCTCTGGCAAGTTACTTAACCTTTCTGTGCCTCATTTTCCTAACATAAAATGGGCATAGCAATAGAGTTTACCTTTTATAGAGCTGTTAGTGTACTAAAGGAATTAATGTATGTAAAACACACAGAACAGTCTCTGGCATATAGGAAGAACTGAGTAAATTTTAGTTCTCTCATTTGGATGGTAGAACATCTTCCTTCAGAGAAACCAAAATATATGTATATGAATTTTCCATAAGGCACGGTGGAATTCAGATGATTCTAATGGGCAGAAGCTGATAAATTTCTGGTGAAACACTCTCCACGGTCATAGAAAAAGCTAAAAATTAAGATGTTTGCATCCTCAGCCCAAATACCCTCTCTTTTAGAATATCTTATACTCTAGGCAAGGCAAAAGGAAACAAAACGAAAACTGTTGAGTAAGTTAATATACAGGGGTGAAAGTTATAAAATCCTTTACTCTGAAACTAACACTTATACAAACCAATACAGGATGCATGAGGTCAGACATAAGCAGAAAAATTTACCTCAGGGTTGATTTGCAAACTTATTGTTTATGAGGCTGGAATTCTTCCTTGATTTAATTTAATTCAACAACATCTACCAAGCAGCAATGTGTGCGTGGGCACTATGCTAGAACCTGGAGATATAAAGATGCCCAGGTCCTGCCCCAAGAAAACTCACTATCTAGGTAGTTTGCCAGGTAAATGAAGAGAACGAGGAAACTGGGCAGAACAGCCAGCATGGGCAGAGGCCAAGGAGGAAGAGAGCGCTCAGCTGAGGGAGGTCCAGAAAGTTGCAGACAGTGGACACACGAGTCCAACGCTCAGTGGCATCGTCTGGGCTGGGGATGCGAATGAGTGCCACAACCCTAAAGACAGTAGTAGTGGGAGCCCTGAGTATGGAAGAATTCATCTAGCACAGCAGTTTGCAAAGGATAGTCCACAGGCCCCAAAACCCTTTGAGGGCCTGGTCTGTAAGGCTGGAACTTACTTCATAATGATACTGAAGGTACCTGCCTCTGTCACTCCCGTCCCCTCACGAGTCTATAGTGGATTTTCCTGAGGCTACAGGACACATGACAGCACCGTCACTGATAGCTAATGGAATATATGCTTCTGTATTCTCATGTTTTCTAGCATGCTCTAAAGTAATAGGTTTAAGGCATAATTTAAGGTCTCAATTTTTTTTTTCCTTCTCCGTACCTCTGTTGTGCTTTTACTAGCTATCTTTAGTTATACTTGCTATAATCTCTATAATCTCGTTCGTGTCTAATAAATAATCACTGTAAAATTTCCAAGTTCTCCAGGCAACTGGGTGGAAACAAGTACTTTTTGTTAGTTTGTTTTTGCAATAAATGTTTTTAATTTTTGAAAATTTTCTCTATTTTTAAGTTCAATCTAAAATGGATTACTTTAGGGGTGCCTGGGCGGCTCAGTCAGTTAAGGATCTGCCTTCGGTCACTATCTCAGGACCCTGGGATTGAGCCCCATGTCGGGCTCCCCTCTCGGTGGTGAGTTTTCTTCTCCCTCTCCCTCTGCTGTCCCCTGCACCCCACCGCTCATGCACACTCTCTCTCTTTCAAATAAATAAATAAATAAATAAAAATCTTAAATAAAATTTATTACTTTAGAATTTAACTTTTTTCCTAAAATAAAAGAAAATTTATTTGTATTTTCCTCTTACATTGAAAAATGAATCATTGGCTCAAAAAAGACAGATTAGAAGACTCACTTTCTCAACCCATAGCTGCAATGTAATACATCTAAAAGATCCTAAAAAAGGCGCAGTGGCCTACAGTTTTCTGACTCATGGAAAGAAAGAATCTACTCCAAAGAAACTGGGCATAATTATAAATAAGAAACCAAAGTATGACAAAAGCCATCTTTCGCTTGCCTTTACAGACATTCATAATTTCCTTTACTTCCTCTTCAGCCACAAAACATTTTCTAATTATATTGTGCCAGTTAAGTTAGAGTGACATTTCGAGATCAATCATTCAGAATTTAAAGAAAAAGGGCCTATTTTAAACGCAGATGTGATGAAGTCTTTAAAATTCACAAAAATCGTTAAAGCCTTTCAACCCAGAAATGAAAAAGCCGCTGAAGCATCTTACAGGGAAATTAGGGTACTTCACTAACCAGAGAAGCACAACCTTGTCCAGCTGACATTGCTACATACCTGCTGGATAAAAAGTCAGTAAAACAAGTCATGGCAATGTCCCTTTTTAATGACACAGTAACTCATCAAATTAAAGATACTGCTTCACAGCTGAAGTGAGAGAGTTAAGATCTCATCTGCAGAGTTGTAATTCTGCTTCACAAATGGACAAATCTGCAACTGCAGTTAGATCCGCTATTTTGATTTTATTCATCTAGGACTGGCACCAACCAAGCATCAGAGAGAATGTTGTCTGTGAATTCCTGGCAACAAACACAAGCGATGCTCCCATAACCTAAGCTGACTGACCTTTTATTGTCATGGTTTAAGCTTTACTTAAGGATGTTGTGATGAAGCCATACAAAATAATAATTTAATTAAATCCTGACCTCTAACTACATATTTTTAAAATATTCTGTTTGATAAAATGTACATGCCCCCAAGTATGTGGTTGTCTCATGGAAAAGCACTTGTGACACCATTTGAATTGTGAGTTGAGCTAGCCCTTTTTTCATGAAACACCATTTTTAGTTAAAAGAACAAATGAGAGACAAACTATGGTTATTTGAGCTTTGAGTATTTGGCAAATATATCCTTGAAAATGAATGAAATACTCTTGTTATTACAAAGAAAACAATTGACAGTATTTATTGCCAACAACCAATTTTGAGCTTTCAAGCAAAAATTAGAATTTGGAAAATCTATACCAGCCACTGGGAGCTTGAAGGATCCCCACTACTTACAGACTATTCTGATGAGATCAACAGTGACATAAACAAATGAGATTCCTTAAAGGTTATATGATAAAACAAGTCAACACTTAGAAGGTCTGAGTAACTCTAAACCAGTATTATCCAAATTATCAATGCTCTGTTACCAAATCCACTTTGGAACCAATTGGAACCGAAGACTTGGCATAAAGATGATTTTAAGCTGAAGACATCTGAGGTTCAACAGATGCAGAAAAAAGCCTTCTGGGAGCTTCCCTTATCTGCCTAAAAAGCAGCAACTTCTGGGAAATAAGGATGTCATAAATTCCTCTTCAGAGCGGATCTACTCCCAGGAGACAGAATGTGAATAAAAACTACCCCAAATCCCTTCTGTAGAGGAGTGTTATGGTTCTGAAAGAGACAGAAAAACCACTCCTACCCGTATAGACAAATATTATCACAAACTTTTAATCTGTTTGTTCTCCTGAAAAGCCACTTATCTTTCCAAAAAGTCCCTTAAGTCCCCTTTCTCCCCACCTTCCTAAGAAGTCATTTGTTTTCCTGTAAGTGCCTTTCTCCCTGCTCCCCTCCACCTACTCAGATGGCAGATAAGCCCCAAATTCCAACCACCTTCTGAGTTACTCATCACTCAACTCTCCCACACCTATACAAGTTGTACTTGTAAACTGCTCTCCTGTTAATCTCCGTTTTGTCAATTTAATTGCAGCTAAGACATTAAACCCAATAGGGCAGAGGGAAGTTTGTCTTCCCTGATACAACACAGTGAAAAAATCCATTCAAAGTATAACTTAAGCCAATGGATTCAACTAACTTTTTTTTTCCTTTTTTAAAAGTTTTTATTTAAATTCAATTAAATTAACATAGGATTCAACTAACTTTTAAGAAACTATCATCAGTACCATTTTGGGATACTATAAAAAAAAATATCCACAACTGTCTAAAAAAGGCTACTAAGGGGTGCCTGGGTGGTTCAGTTGGTTAAGCGTCTGACTTCGGTTCAGGTCATGATCTTGGGATCCTGGAATCAAGCCCCACATCAGGCTCCATGCTCAGTGGAGAGTCTGCTTCTCCCTCTCCCTCTGCCCTTCCCCTCACTCATGTGCAACCTCTCTCTTGCTCTCAAATAAAAACTTTAAAGAATTTTTTTTTAAGATTTTATTTATTTATCTGACCGACAGAGATCACAGTAGGCAGAGAGGCAGGCAGAGAGAGAGGGGAAGCAGGCTCCCTGCTGAGCAGAGAGCCCGATGTGGGGCTCGATCCCAGGACCCTGAGATCATGACCCGAGCCGAAGGCAGAGGCTTAACCCACTGAGCCACCCAGGCGCCCCTTTAAAAAAAATTTTAAAAAAAATTTTAAAGCTATTAAAATACTCCTCACCTTTCCAAATACCTATGTGATGACCAGATTTTCTTCACACACTTCAATCAAATCACCATACTGTAATGGATTACTTACAGAAGTAAGATAGGAGAATTAAGCTTCTTCCACTAAAAAAGAGACTTCCAAAAAGGTAAACAATGTTATTTTTCTATTTAAATTGGTTTTTGCTCTGGGTTGGGCAAAGAGCTCAAAAGACACAAAATCCACAAACCACAAGAGAAAAAACTGATAAACAGGAAAACTGGACTTCATCAAAACTTAAAATTCTACGATTCAAAAGGCATCATCACAAAACACAAAGGCAAGTCACAGGCTGGGAGAAAAATATCTGCAAAACACGTATCTGATGAAAGGGCTGTATCAAGAACATTCAATAAGAAAATAACGTGCTTTTTGTAAATGGGTAAATACTCGAATGGACACTTCATCAAAAAAAGAATGAAGTCGGGGCGCCTGGGTGGCTCAGTGGGTTGAGCCGCTGCCTTCAGCTCAGGTCATGATCTCAGAGTCCTGGGATCGAGCCCCGCATCGGGCTCTCTGCTCAGCGGGGAGCCTGCTTCCTCCTCTCTCTCTGCCTGCCTCTCTGCCTGCTTGTGATCTGTCAAATAAATAAAAATAAAATCTTAAAAAAAAAAAAAAAAGAATGAAGAATGACAGATACAGATAAGGGCGTGAAAAGACGCACAACATCAACAGTCATTATGGAAACGCAAACTAAAACCACAATGAGAGACTATTAAAACACTTCTGAAAACGCCTAAAACTAAAAAGACTCATAATGCCAAGTATTGGTGACGATATGGAATAACGGCAGTATTATACACTTGCTGGTGGGAATGCAAAATAGTAAAGCAGCCTTGGAAAACGGTTTGGCAGTTCCATATAAAGTTAAGCAAACATATGGCCCAGCAATTCCACTCCTAAGCATTTACCCAAGATAAAAAAAACATGGGGTGCCTGGGAGGCTCAGTCCTTAAGAGTATGCCTTCAGCTCAGGTCATGATCTCAGGGTCCTGGGCATCCCACATCAGAGAAGGAATTTTGGGGGGGTAGTGGAAATATTGTATATCATTTTTCTGCTGGGGTGACTGTATACACCATTTAAAACTGGTACATTTTATCACATATAAAGTATACCTCCATAAATTGCAGTTAAAAAGAAACAAATCTGCAAGCCCCACCCCAAAGCCACTGCAACCTATTCCCCTTCCTATAGTTATCATTTCTGTATCTCAGACATCTCATTGTCATTACACCTCCTCTCTCTGTAGGGGTCAACAAATCTTATCAATTCCTACCTCAGATCAATTCCTACCTCCTACCTTCAGTTCCTTTGCCAATTAGATCAGACCTTCATTTTGTCTGGCTGAAACTCTGTCTTCCTGACACCAGCTGATCGATACTTTAGCCCATCTAAACTGATGTGGACAGAATTATCCTACAAATTAAATCTGGAGAGGTTCCACTTCTAATAAGGACAGAGCTGCTTCTAACAAACCAACATCTTACAGGTCAAAGCCATAAATTCTAAACAAAATGTTAAAAACAAAAAAAAAAGCGCACCTATCTGAAGGCATTAGACAGCAAATAAGAACCAGCCATAAACTGGAGAAGACTTGACACCTGCGAAAAGTGAGTATCACTGTTGTTTCCTGTTTTGTAGTTATCTGGCCAAGGGCCAACCCTAGACAGTTCTATGCTGATGGCTAAAACTGAGATAGAAACTTTACAGGCTTACCAGCTTGAGAACTAAAGGACAAAATTGCGAACTACTGTAACTGGATGTTGATGTTTAAGCCCAATGTGACAGATTTTTTTTTTAAAGATTTTATTTATTTATTTGACAGACAGAGATCACAAGTAGACAGGTAGAAAGAGAGGGGGAAACAGGCTCCCCACTGAGCAGAAAGCCCAATGCGGGGCTTGATCCCAGGACTCTGAGATCATGACCTGAGCCCAAGGCAGAGGCTTAACCCACGGAGCCACCCACGTGCCCCATGACAGATTTTTTTTTTTTTTAAACCAAGACTAGGGGCACCTGGGTGGCTCCCAGGGTTGAGCCTCTGCCTTTGGTTCACGTCGTAATCTCAGCGTCCTGGGATCTAGCCCCGGTCGGGCTCTCTGCTCAACGGGGAGCCTGCCTCCCCCCACCCCTCTGCCTGCCTCTCTGCCTACTTGTGATCTCTCTCTCTCTCTGTGTCAAATAAATAAATACCTTAAAAAAATAAATAAATAAAATAAAAATTAAAAAACCAAGACTTCTTGGAGAAATAGAACAAAATCCCGAGTCTCTACAAATCAGGATTCAACCAAAAATTACCAACACACAGAGAAACAGGAAACATGATCCACAGTCAAGAGCAGCAGTTGGCAAACTATGGCCTGTGAGTCAAATTCAGGCCACCACCTATTTTTATAATTTTTGGGGGGAACACAATCATGCTCATTTTATTTACTTATCGTGCATGGTTGCTTTCATAGTTACAACAACAGAGCTGAGTAGTTGCCACAGAAACTTATGGTTTGCAAGCCTGGATATTTACTATATGGCAATCAATCTCTCTCCTCTACCCTGAGCCACTGACAATCATTGATCTGCTTTCTCTCACTATAGATTTGTCTATCCTAGAACTTGATGTAAATAGATAGTATGTACTTTTGATGCTGGTTTCTTATTTAGAATGATCCTTCGTGATTCTAAATCCTTGTCGACAAAAAAAGAAATTCAAGGGACAAGAACTTCAAGGTCACCAAGATGCTGGAATTAGCAGGTAAGGATTTTATTTATTTATTTATTTGACAGACAGAGATCACAAGTAGGCAGAAAGGCAGGCAGAGAGCGGGAGGGAAGCAGGCTCCCTGCTAAGCAGAGAGCCTGATGTGGGGCTCGATCCCAGGACCCTGAGCTCATGACCTGAGCCAAAAGCAGAGGCTTTAATGCACTGAGTCACCCAGGCGCCCCGCAGGTAAGGATTTTAAAGCATTTACTTTAACTATGCAAAAGGACAGAAAAAATACATTCTCAAGGAGTGCATTAAGTAAGAATTTTCAGCAGAGAAACAGAAACTATAAAAAAGAAATAAACTGAAATGACCGAACTGAAAAATACAATACTGGAAGTATGAAATTCATTGCATGGGCTTAACAACAGAATAGAAATGATACAAGAGAGAATCAGTGAACTTGAAGATACATCAAGAGAAGTTACCCAATATAAGGAAGAGTGTAAAAAACATAGTAAAGAAATGAACAGAGCCTCCAAGAACTATAGACAATATCAAAGTGACTAACATGTGAAAGCAGAGTCCCAGAAAGAAAGGAGGAAATGGGACAGAAAAAATATATACAAATTATGTCAGAAAATTTCACAAAATTTGATGAAAAACATAACTTTACAGATTAAGAAGCTCAGAAAACCCTAAACAGGAAAAATATGAAGAAAATCACACCTGGG
Source organism: Lutra lutra (assembly GCF_902655055.1). NCBI lineage: Eukaryota > Metazoa > Chordata > Mammalia > Carnivora > Mustelidae > Lutra > Lutra lutra. The sequence goes on along the minus strand of NC_062287.1, from coordinate 13,570,275 downwards.
TAGATCAAAGCCACATTGCTGAAAACGAAAGACAGACAATCTTGAAAGAAGCCATAGGAAAAAAATGACATAATACATAGAAGAAAACAATAATATGAATGGTCACTGACTTCTCACCAGGAAGAATAGAAGCCAGTTTATATTAGAATAACTGCACAGAGATATTCACAAAATGGACAACTCAGCATTAAAAAAGAATGAATACCTAGATCTATTCAAGAATCAATAATTAATAACCTTCCAAAACAAAAAAGCATCAGGCTTAGAGGATTTACTCATAAATACTACAAAACATGTAAGAAAAAAATTGGACCAGTTGTTGACTCAGTTGGTGAAGCAAGACTCTTGATCTCAGGGTAGGGATCTCATTGGGGGCAGAGATTACTTTTTTTTTTTTAAGATTTTATTTATTTGACAGAGAGAGATACAGCAAGAGAGGGAACACAAGTTAGGGGAGAGGGAGAGGGAGAAGCAGGCTTCCCACCAAGCAAGGAGCCTGATGTGGGGCTCCATCCCAAGGACCCTGGGATCACGACCCAAGCCAAAGGCAGATGCCCAACAACTGAGCCACCCAGGCACGCCCAGAGATTACTTAAAAAAAAAAAAAGAAAGAAGAGAAAAAAGAAAAAGCTATACTAATTCTCTATAATCTCCCTCAAAAGACAGAAGCAGAGGGAATACTTCCTAGCTCATTTTATGAGGCCAACATTAACCTAATACCAAAACCAGACAAAGATATTAGAAGAAAACCACACACCAATATCGCTCATGAACATAAGATGCAAAATCCTCAACAAAATGTAAGCAAATCAAATCTAAAAAAATATAAAAAGAATTTAAATCATGACCAAGTGGAATTTATCCTAGGTATGCAAAGCTAGTTCAACATTCAAAAATTAATTAACATAATCTGTCCCACCAGAGGACTAAAAAAGAAAAACCAAAGATCCTATCAAAAAAAGCATTTGATAAAATCCAACATTCATGATAAAAACTCAGTAAACTAGAAATAGAAGGGAATCTTCTCAACTTGATAAAGACTAGCTACAAAAAACCTACAGCTAACATCATACATAATGGTTAGAAACTTGAAGCTTTCCCATTAAGATCAGGTATAAAGCAAGGATGTCCCTCTCACCACTCATCAATATCATACTGGAAGAATGCAATAAGACAAGAAAAGGATATCAAAAGTATACAAATTATAAAGGAAAACAAAAATATATTTGCAGATGACATGATCATCTATATAGGAAATTGTTAAGAATAAAAAAACCCTCCTTGAACAAAAAAGAGATTAAAGTAAGGTTGAAGGATACAAGATTCATATACAAAAGTCAACTGCTTTTCTACATACTATCAATGAGCAAATGGAATTTAAAAAATTTTTTTTAAAGATTTTTATTTATTTATTTGACAGAGAGAAATCACAAGTAGGCAGAAAGGCAGGCAGAGAGAGAGGAGGAAGAAGGCTCCCTGCTGAGCAGAAAGCCCGATGTGGGGCTCGAACCCAGGACCTGGGATCATGACCTGAGCCGAAGGCAAGTGGCTTAACCCACTGAGCCACCCAGGCGCCCCGGAATTTTAAATTTAAAACAGTATCATTTACATTAGCATCCCCCCAAAATGAAATACTTAGGTATAAATCCAACAAAATATATAAAAGATCTTTATAAGGAAAACTATAAAACTCTGATGAGCAAAATCAAAAACAGAACTAAATAAATGGGGAGATATTTCACATTCAAGGATAGGAAATCAAACATTATCAAGATGTCCATTCTTCTCAATTTGATCTATAGATTCCATGCAATCCCAACCCAAATCTCAGCAAGTTATTTTATGGATGTCAACAAACTAATTCTAAAGTTTATATGGAAGGCAAAAGACCCAGATCAGCTGTAAGAATATTGAAAGAAAAGAACCAATTTGGAGAACTACTAATACCAGACTTCAAGCCTTTCTATTAAGTATTTTCTATAGTAATCAAAACAGTGTGGTAGTGGCAAAATAACAAACAGATCAATAAAACAGAAAAAAGAGTCTATTTCAGATCCTCACACAATCTTTGACAACTAATCTTTGACAAAGGAATGAAGGCCATAAAATGAAGCAGTTTCTTCAACAAATGGTGCTAGAAGAATTGGACAACCACCTGCAAGTGAAACTAAACATAGACCTTACACCTTTAACAAAAGTTAACTCGAAATAGATTATAGGCCTAAATGTAAAAAAAAAAACAAAACATCTATAAAACTCCCAAGGTAACATAAAAGAAAACCTAGTTGAACTTGGGTGTGGTGATGCCTTCTTAGATACAAACCAAAGACACAATTTGTGAAAGAAATAACTGACAAAGTAGACTTCAAGACTGAGAACGTCTTAGGGCACCTGAGTGGTGCAGTCAGTTGAGCACCCAACTCTTGGCTTCGGCTCAGGTCATGATCTCAGGGTTATAAGATCAAACCTGGTAACCAGCTCTGTGCAGAGTCTGCTTAAGTTTCTCTGTCCCTCCCTCTCCCCGCTCTCTCAAATAATTAAATCTTTTAAAAAATTGAGAACTGGGGCGCCTGGGTGGCTCAGTGGGTTGGGCCTCTGCCTTCGGCTCGGGTCATGATCTCAGGGTCCTGGGATCGAGCCCCGCATCGGGCTCTCTGCTCGGCGGGAAGCCTGCTTCCTCCTCTCTCTCTCTCTGCCTGCCTCTCTGCCTGCTTGTGATCACTCTCTCTCTGTCAAATAAATAAAATCTTAAAAAAAAAATTGAGAACTTCTGTTCTGCATTAGATAGTATCTAAAGAATTAGAAGACAAATCACAGACTGGGAGAAAATATTTATGATAGATACATCTGATAAAGGATGGTTAAATATACAAAAAACCCCTAATACTCAACAATAAGAAAATAAACCTGATTAAAACATGGGCCAAAGTCCTTAATAGACACCTGACCAAAGAAGACACACAGATGGTAAGTAAGCATATGAAAAGATGTTCCACATCAACTGTCATCAGAAACACGGAAATTAAAACAGCAATGAGATACCACTACACATCTATAAGAATGGCCAAAACCGATAATACCAAATGCCGACAAGGATGTGAGCAACAATAATTCTCATACATTACTGGTGGGAATACAAAATGGTGCAGCCACTTTGGAAGACAGTTTAGTGATATCTCACAAAACTAATCATACTCTTACCATATGATCCAGCAACCGCACTCTTTGTAATTACTGTAAGGAGCTGAATACTTAGGTCTATACAAAATCCACACATGAATGTTTACAGCAGCATGTTTATGTTCATTCATAACTGCCAAAACCTGGAAGCAACCAAGATATCTGCTAGTAGATGAATGGATTTAAAAAAACTGGTACATCCTGACAATGGATTATTATTCAGGACTAAAAATAAATGAGCTACCAAACCATGAAAAGACATGGAGGAACCTCAAATACACATTACTAAGTAAAAAAAGCCAGTCTTACATAACTATATACTGTATGATTCCAACTAATATACCATTCTGGAAGAGGCAAAACTATGGAGACAGTAACAAAATCAGTGGCTCTTGGTAGGGGACAGGTGCAAGGGGGACATGAATAGGTAGTGCACAGGGGATTTTTAGGGCACTGAAAAATACTCTGTATGATATCATAATGATGGATATATGTCATTATACATTTGTCCAAACCCACAGAATGTGCAAAACCAAGAGTGAACCCTAAGGTAAACTATGGACTTTGCATAGGTTCACCCTTAGCAAAGAATGTCCCATTCTGGCGAGTGATGTTGATTAATGGGAGGCTCTGCATGTGTGGAGGCAGGGGTATATGAGAAATCTCTGTATGTTCCTCTCGATTTTGTTGTAAACCTAAAACTGCTCCAAAAGAGAAAATCTTAAAAAAGAAAAGGAATAAACTATTGAGGTATTTCATATCCATGATAACATCAAGGATGAATCCTTAAAATAGGCTGAGTGAAAAAAGCTAGACACAAATTTCTAGAAAAGGTAAATGTAATCTATAGTGACAAAGTGTTTACCTGGGAACTAAGGGGAAGAAAGGGCAGTGATGGAGAAGGAACACTAGAGAGTAATGGCTATGTGCTATACTTTGTGTTGGTGCTTACATGCATGATTAGTTTGTAAAAATTCATCTACATGCAACTTAAAATAAGTGCCTTTTATTGATGTATATTATATCTAAAAATCTTTGATTGTTAAAAATCTAAAGGATCATAACTCCAAGATTCTACAATTAAGACTCTGAAAATTTCCCAAATACCTTATCCAAGAAAATTACAAGTCTAATACAAAATAAGCAGCAGTTATGTAATTTTTGTAACAAATGTTGCCAGTGAATTAATGTAACAGATGTATATTTGGGAAAGGAAACGCCAAATTAAAATAAAATTCTAAAAAATATTCAAGAATATTCAATTTACATAGCAAAAGAGTACACCTAGATTCAACCATATCAATACTTACATTAAATATAAACTGACTAAAGCCTCTAATTAAAAGGCAGCTTGTCAGAATAAATCAAAAAGAAAGATCCAATTATTATGCTGTCTTTGACACACAGGTTGAAGATGAATGATGGAAAAATATACCCCATGTAAAAAATAAGCATAAGAATGCAGCATCTATATTAATATCACATAAAGTAAACTTTAATATGAAGAATATGGGGGCGCCTGGGTAGCTCAATGAGTTAATCCTCTGCCTTCGGCTCAGGTCATAATCCCAGAGTCCTAGGATCAAGCCCTGCAGCAGGCCCTCTGCTCAGCAGAGAGCCTGCTTCCCCGCCTCTCTGCCTGCCTCTCTGCCTACTTGTGATCTCTGTCTGTCAAATAAATAAAATCTCGGAAAAAAAAAATAAAGAATATGAAAAAGAAACATTTCATAATGACAAACTGGCTAATTCATCAAGAATATGTAATGATCATAAATGTATATGTATCTAACAATATAACTTCGAAATATAAGTAACAAAAATTCACAAAATTAAAAGGAAAAAGAGGAAAGCTTATAATCATAGAGATCTTAACATCACCCCCTCAAGCAACCGATATAATTACATTTTTAAAAATTAAAAAGTAGAATATGCCTCAGTAAGTATAGATAGAAATATCCCTAAAAGATAATAGCAAGTCAAATCCAGCAATATATAAAAACAATAATGTATCTTTTCCAAGGGGGTTTATCCCAAGAATAGATAATTGGCTTAACATTCGAAAATAAATCAATATAATTCACCATATTAACAGAATAAGGGAGAAAAACCATTCAATAATTTTAGTAGGTGCAGAAAAACTATTTGACAAAACTAAGCACCCACCCAATCACGTTAAAACTCTCAAAAAATTAGAAACTGAAGAGAACGTCCCCAGTATGATAAAGGGCATCTATAAAGAACCTATAGCTATTATCCCAATTAACAGTAAAATACTAAACATTTCCCTTTAGGACTAGAAACAAGCTAAGTATGTCTACTCTACCACTTGTATTCAACACTGTACCAGAGGTCCTAGTCAGTGTACTAATGTTTACAAGAGATAAAAGGCTTAAGATTTGAAAGGAAGAAATAAAACTGTATATTCATAAAAGCTATAATTGTTTATGTAGAAAATCCTAAGGAATCTACAAAACAACTAAAACATTAATATGTAAATTTATCATAAAAGCTATAATTGTTTATGTAGAAAATCTTAAGGAATCTACAAAACAACTAAAACATTAATATGTAAATTTAGCAAAGTAGTAGATATAAGGTAAACATACAAAATAAATTGCATTTTTACATACTAGCAAGAAATGGTTGGGGCACCTGGGTGGCTCAGTGGGTTAAGCCTCTGCCTTGGGCTCAGGTCATGATCTCAGGGTCCTGGGATCGAGCCCCGCATCGGGCTCTCTGCTCAGCAAGGAGTCTGCTTCCCTCCCCTCTCTCTGCCTGCCTTTCTGCCTGCTTGTGATCTCTGTCTGTCAAATAAATAAATAAAATCTTAAAGAAAAAAACAAAAAGAAATGGTTGGAAATTTTTCTGAAAATTTAATTCTCCTTAAATAGTGTCAAAGAACATAAAATACTTAGGAAAAAAATTTCTTTAGAAACCTAAAGAAAGCTGTGTAAGACCTTATACTCTGAAAATTCTGAAATGTTGGTAACATAAAGATTTAAATAAACAGACAGATATATATTTATGGATTGGGGGGCTCAGTATTAAGATGCCAGTGTTCTCCAAACTGATCTACAGTTTCAAAGGAACTATGAACCACCAATTTTTTTTGTTTTTGTAGACACTGGCAGGCTGTTTCTCAAACATATATGGTAGTGCAAATGACCTAAAGATAGTACAAAATCCAAAGAACCTTGAAAAAAAAAAAAAGCAGACTTTATATTTTGTGAACATGACTTACTATAAAGCCATAATCATCATAACAGCATGATTTGGCATAAAGATGGACAAATATACCGATGCAATAGAATAGTACTCAGAAAGAGACCCACTATTTATACAGATGACTCAAAATGTCATTTGGTTTTTGGCAAAGGTGTCAAACAATCCAATGGGGGAAAAGGATCGTGCTGGGACAACTGGATAGGCACATGAACCTCAAAAAATGAACCTCAGCCCCTACTTCTCACCATGCACAAAAATTACCCTGAGATGGATCATAAAGATAAAAGCTAAAATGATAAAGCTTCCATAAGAAAACAGACGAGAACACCTTTGCTACTTCAGGGTAGGCCAAGGTTTCTTAGGACAAAGAATGCAATAACTATAAAAGAAAACTTGATAAATTAGACAGCCTTAAAATTAAAACTTCTGTTCATCAAAAGATACAATTAAAAAACGAATAGCTAAGTCAGAGAGTGGAAGAACATTTTCACAGAATATATAACTGACTAAGGGCTTTATATTTGCAATAGGCAAAGCACAAAAACAGCCAAAAAGAAGGGTGGCAGGGGCGCCTGGGTGGCTCAGTGGGTTAAGCCGCTGCCTTCGGCTCAGGTCATGATCTCGGAGTCCTGGGATCGAGCCCCGCATCGGGCTCTCTGCTCAGCGGGGAGCCTGCTTCCTCCTCTCTCTCTGCCTGCCTCTCTGCCTGCTTGTGATCTCTCTGTCAAATAAATAAATAAAATCTTAAAAAAAAAAAAAAAGGGTGGCAAAAATCTGAGTGGACACTTCACAAAAACAAACACGCACAGCCAATAAGCAAATGGAAAAAGTGATCAACATCATTAGCAAAGAGGGAAATGCCAAATAAAACCACAACGTAACGCACCACTTGAAAGGCAAGGATATGAAGCAACCAGAATTCTCATACCTTGTAGGTAGAGTGTAAAACGGTATATCCATTAGGTAAATTGATCTGTCAGTTTCTTTTTTTTTGGGGGGGGGTGGTTTGTTTGTTTTTAACTTTTTAAAAAGATTTTATTTATTTGACAGACAGAGATCACAGATAGGTAGAGAGCGCGGCGGAAGCAGGCTCCCTGCTGAGCAGACAGCCCGATGTGATGCGATGTGGAGCTTGATCCCAGGACCCCGAGACCATGACCTGAGCCAAAGGGAAAGGCTTAACCCACTGAGCCACCCAGGCACCCCCATCTGTCAGTTTCTTATAACACTAAACATATACCTACCCTACAAGCTGGTGATTCTACTCCTAGAAATTTACCCAAGAGAAATAAAAGCATATGCTCACACAAAGACATACTTGACTATTCACAGCAGCTCTAGTCATAATAGTCAAAATCTGGAAACTGTTACATACCTCTCAAACGGGAATGGATAAACTGTGGTATATTAACAAAAGGAATACTACTTGACAATATAGAGACATGAATGAATGTCAGAGGCATTATGCTGAATGAAAGAAGTCCTAGACAAAAGAGTACATGTTGCATGATTTCATTTATGTGACACTCTAGAACAAGCAGAGTTAACTTACGGTGAGAAAATCAGAACAGTGGTTGCCTTTGGAAGAAGGGACAAGAAAAGACTGGGAAAGTGTGAAGGGACCATTCGATTTAAGGGTAGTATTCTCTGTATCTTAACAGGGTTTGAATTACACAGGCATTTGACATTGGTCAAAACTCATGGAACACCATACGTAAGATTTATGTATTTAACTGCATATACATTACCAAAAAAAAGGAAACACAAATACTATTTAACTCTAATTAATGATATGCACATTAACAGATTTAAAGGTGAAGTTACTGGTGACTGCCACTTACTCTGATATACTTCAAAAAGAAAAAAAAGGGGCACCTGGGTGGCTTAGAGGGTTAAGCCTCTGCCTTCGGCTCAGGTCATGGTCTCAGGGTCTTGGGATCAAGCCCCGAATCTGGCTCTCTGCTCAGCGGGGAGCCTGCTTCCTCCTCTCTCTCTGCCTGTCTCTCTGTCTCTCTGCCTACTTGTGATCTCTGTCTGTCAAATAAATAAATAAAATCTTTAAAAAAAAAAAAAAGAAAGAAAGAAAAGATGGACTGATGAATGGATAGAGGGATGGAAAGATATTCCTAAAACAAATTTAGCAGAAAGTTAATTGTTGAGTCTAGGGAGTGAGTGTTAAGATACAACATTTCCAGCTTCTCATAATGTTTAAAAATCTTCATTATAAGATACTGGGGGAAAAGTAAATCCAGTAATTTAATTCCTCTGCCTACAAATCCCTGCTGGTTACACTCAGTAATTACCAATGGCCTTTACTCAGACCTGGTTCTCATGTACTTCCCTGCAGTTTCTGACACTGTCAAGCACCTCCCCCTTTGAAGCCCTATACTACTATTCTAAGCTGTTTCCTTTTCTTTCTGCCTTCCCTTCCTCTTTGTACTCCCAAACTGTAGGTGTGCCTCAGCGTTCAGAACTGAGCCCTACTCTACACTTTCTCTCATGGAACACTTTCAGTCTTGTAACTGTCACCACCATGCAGTCAACTCCAAACCGAGACAAAGCATTTCTTCTACTCCAGGGTCCCACTTTCAATGGCCGACTGAGGATTTTAACTTCTATGTCTCGTATCATCACATTACCCTTACCCTCAGAACTTAAAATGGGAATTCCACTCCAATTACTATCCAGGTAGCACACAGTTACCCAGGGTCAATACCGAAGTTAGTTTTGACACCTCCCCCAGCCTTAATCTCTAAAATAATCAAGCATTAATTACTCCAGAATCCATTTCTTCCTTTTCATTCCACCATCATGAGTCTTGTAACAATCCTTAGAAACTCAGTTTATTGTAAGAGCTTCCCGGTTGGTGTCCCAGCCTCATTCTTTCCCCAAAATTCATCCCGCATATTTCTAAAACATCTCCAATTATGCATCTCCTATTTGTATAACTTCTGTGATTCCCTATATCCAAAAGATATTAACACATACTGAGCAGAAAAAGTTAAGTGAGATGTGTTACTTGCTGCAGTAACAGATTTCCAAATATGGACCCCTCCCAAAGAACCAGGCCTGCTGGTGTTCCTGCTCAGCCCCCTCCAACACTAAATCTGCGCTGGCCCTGTGACTCATTTTAACCAAAAGAATGCCACAGAAATAGCCCTGTGCCAGTTCCAAGTCTGTGCCTTAGGAAAGCCTAGAAACTTCCACTTTTGTACTCCTGGAAGCTCTGAGCCACCAAGTAAGAAATCTGGCCCCTCTGCTGGAAAGACCACCTGGAGAGGGAAAAGACACTATGGAGAGAGAGAATGAGAAAAGGCCTAGACTTGTCTGTGTCTCAGCTGGGCCCAGCCTTCCAGGGGTCCCTGCCAAGGCTCCAGAAATATGAATGATGCCATCTTGGGTGTTCCAGTCCCAGACGCCATCTGATCACAGCTACAGGAATGAACCTAGAGGAGACTAGCAGAACCATCCATCCGAGACTTAATCAACCCCCCAAGCTGTGAAAAATAATAAATTATTTTGTTTTAAGATACTAAATTTTTTTTTTAAGATTTTATTTGACAGAAAGAGATACAGCGAGAGAGAGAACACAAGCAGGGGGAGTGAGAGAGGGAGAAGCAGGCTCCCCACTCAGCAGGGAGCCAGACGTGGGGCTTGATCCCAGGACCCTGGGATCATGACCTGAGCTGAAGGCAGACTTAAAGATGGAGCCACCCAGGCGCCCCAAGATATTAAGTTATTGATGGTTGTTTTACACAGCAATGGATCATCAAAACACTTACTCTCAAGAAACTAACTATATGATGGGGGAGGCATTCAGGTCAACAAAAAGACCATCAGAGGTGTGTGTTAAGACAGAGGTATACTCAGCATGCTAATGCATACAGAGGAGGGTCATCTAAATGAAACCTTCACGATGTGTGAAGGGGAGAAGATGGGGAGGATCTGGGAAAAGCTTTCTAGAGTAGATAATACAGGCTGATTTTTAAATGAGTTCAGGTAGCAGTAAGTAAAAACCAGCAGGGTTCTTCGGGGGAGCAGTAAAACTATAGCTGGGGACATGAACAGGGACTAGGTCATTGAGGGCCTTCCATACTACACTAAAGAGCTAAAACTTTACCCTGAAAGCCATAAAGAACTATGAAAAATTTTCAGCAGGGAATTTACATTATCAGACGTGGATTTGAAAAAGATTTCTACGGTAGCTGTGTACTATACAAGTGAAAAGGGAGGAAAAGTGAAGGCATAGAAAGTTTCATACCCTACCTCAGTGATCCAGGACTGACGAGATCCTGAACTGGCAGGGTCAGCGTGAACAGGGAGGAGGATAATTTTTCTTTAAAGATTTTATTTACTTAATTTAATTTATTTATTTGACAGAGAGAAAGCACAAGCAGAGAGAACGACAGACAGGGGGAGAATGTGGGGCTCAATCCCAGGACCCTGGGATCATGACCTGAGCCAAAGGCAGCTGCTTAACCGACGAGCCACCCAGGCACCCGAAGAAAGGGATAATTAATATTAAGAATGTACAGGACTTGGTAAAAGTAGATGTGGTAGAAAGGGCGAAGAGAGAAGAATTTAGGATGACTCTTGGTTATTCAGTTTAGACCGGGGGTACTGAGTGCTGCCATGTTTGGAGAAATGGTAGAAGCAAGAGTGAACTGAATTTACATAAGGTACAAAGTTTAGACTCAGATACAGTGACCAGAGGAAAGGATGGCTGTGTCTGCTGAGAGCTGAGAAACGGAAAGAGGTTTCACTTAATGGTCTCTATTTTTACAGTGAAATAAAAAGTGAGATCATCTGCTAAGACTAAGGAGAGAAATGGTGGGGAGAGGAAGGTGAGAAAGGGAGGTAAAAGTTTGGGACAACCCTGAGAGGAAGAGGGAGCCCCGAGGATTCAGGTGATGTTAGCAGACACACAGGTGGAGGGTTGTCTCCAGAAGCACTCAGCAGCCCGGATATAAGGGCAGAGAAGTCAGACGGCTGACCTGACCCAGGACTGGAGTACTACAGAAGAATGAGAGGAAAGAGAATTGAGGGTAACACCAAGGGGGTAATCCAAGCAGGGGACGTGCCCCGAGGCTGGCATGAGGAAGACATGCTTCCAGGGAGCTGGAAGATTGGTGGGAAATGGAGTGAGGTCACCGAGCAAGAAAGGGGACATGAAGTGGTCAAAGCGTAGACTCACGGGAACGAGCGGACTGCTGGAAGGAAGGACAGCTATGGTCACGTACAGGATGTTGAAAGAGCCTGGCTCACTGCTCTGCACCCAGGAGATGCTCACAAGACTTAGTGATTTGCTAGGCAAGCTGCAAGGGCTTCTACACATACCAGTTACATAAACTAGCATTTGGAGAGAAATTTCCAAAACAAATCTTCATGCACCTTGTTGATTTCAATTTAGTGCAGACTCTGAAATGACACCTACAGTAATGCTTCCAGGGGTGCCAGGGTGCCTCAGTCGGTTGAACATCTGACTCTTGGCTTCGGCTCAGGTCATTATCTCGGGGTCCTCAGATCGAGCCCTGTGACAGGCTCTGCCCTCAGCGTGGAGTCTCTTTGTTCCTCTGTCTCTCTGCTCCTCCCCTACTCTCTTTCTCTTTCTCTCTCATAAATAAAATCTTTTTTAAAAAATATGTCCAACAGTAAGTCCCTCGATGTGCTACTTACCTATCACTCTATCATATGAGTTCATCAGGTGAGCTCAAAACATTTTCTTTTTCAAGATTTTATTTATTTATTTAAGAAAGAGAGAGAGAGAGAACATGAACCTCATGAGCCAGGGGAGCGGTAGAGGGAGAGGGAGAAGCAGGCTTCCCGCTGAGCAGGGAGCCCAGTGCAGCGCTCAACTGCAGGACCCCGAGATCATGACCTGTGCCGAAAGCAGGCGTTTAACCAACTGAGCCCCACAGGTGCCCCATGCTCAGAATATTTTTTTAAAAAGAAGAATCATGCTTGGTATGTCAGTTCTTGTTTTTTGTCCCGGGTACTTCTATGAATCAACTAACGATGTCTTTTAAAGTGCAGGCTCACCATCTTCTACTGGGGAAGAGTCCTACTCATTGCTCCCCTTCCTTAGGCCAGCAATACCCCCCAAGAATAAAATCTGGGAATTAGGAAGGGACCCACAAAAGCAGGACAATGGCCATAACAAAGCTACCAGGTATCCAGGAGAAAATCATCGAACATGTGACTAAACTGAATATTACTCCCTTGGTTTTGGGGTTTTTTTGGTTAACTCAGGGTGTCCTCTTTACAATTATAATTACATTAAAATACATACTAGCCTCAAAGAGTACAAAGCACTCAGCAGATTTCTATTAAGTAAATTCACCTTAAATTTTTTAAAATTAATTAATTTAGTTGTGAGAAAGAGAGAGAGCAGGGAGTGGGCAGGAGCAGAGGGAGAAGGAAGGAGAATCCAAGCAGCCTCCACACCAATCACAGAGCCCAACTCGCTGAGCACAGAGCTGGACTCGGAACTCTAACCTCACGACCCGGAGATCACGAACTGAGCTGAAACCAAGAGCTGGACGCTTAACTGACTGTGCCACCCGGGCGCTCTGTAAATTCACTTTTATATAGCATCAATGTGAAATTCTCTCCTCCCAGCCAGGGCCACTGCAATGTGGGCCACTGTCACTCTCATGCAGGCTCTGACAGGTTAAGTCTCCTAACTGGTCCTCTACACTACTCCCATCCACTTTCCACCCGCCAAAGTAATTTATCTAAAATGCAGAACTCCTCCTTTGATACCTCTCCTCACTTAAAATCTTTCAGTATCTCTATCAGGGAAAAACCCAAACTCCTGATACATGAGTCTTTTGTGACAGGCTTCCCACTGCTGTACTGGTCTCATTCCTCCCCACCTCCCTACAGCTCAGGTGCTGTTCTCTCTTGTCTGTAGGCCGCCTGCCTACAATGTTTTTCCCCTATTCTTTGCCCCAGTTCCTCCATGTACCAACCTCCACCCCTGAAACTCTTTCTTTGCAAGTTACCGGTTTAATCCAGGATCAAACCAAGGCTCATGCACTGCGTGCGGAGTTCATATTCCCCTTCACCTTTCAGGATTTAATTCTGGAAATCACTTCCTCTGGGAATGCCTCTCTGACTCCCCCGCCTCGTTTGGGTTCCATTACCCCTTCTACGTGCTCTCATACCACCATTATTATGGTATCATTATACTAGTTTGTAATTATCTACTTGTCATCTCTCCTAGTCAACAATAAGCTCCACGAGGACCTTCTATTCTCCAGGCCCATATTGTCAGGCTCGCAGTAGACACTCAGTAAGTGTTGGCTGGCGGAATGAGAGCTATGAACAGGAAACATGACTGTTATGGCCTGAATTGGGTCCCCCGCAGATTCATGTGTTGAAGCCCTCACCAGCAATTTGGTTGTATTTGGAGATAAGGCCTTTAATGAAGTAATTAAAGTTAAATGAGATCATAAGGATCAGGCTCTAATCCAATAGGTCTGGTGTCCTTACACAAAGACGAGAGACACTTCGATTAAGCACACGGGGAGGAAAGGCCATGTGAGGACAGAGAGTGAAGGCAGCAGTGCTATGCTAGTCAAGAAGACAGGCTTCACCAGAAACCAACCCTGCTGGCATCTTAATCTTGGACTTCCAGCCTTTACAACTGTGAGACAATAAATTACTATTGTTTAAGTCACCCAGTCTGTGATGACTCTGTGATGGCAGTCTGAGCAGACAAACACAATGACCAAAATCTCTGGGCCCACAGTTACTGTGGATGATGGAATGCAATCCATCCATCCCTGCTAGAACAAAGATAAATACAGAAGACTTCTTCCACCTACTTCTGGAAAAGTGAACTCCACATTCCACAGAAACCATGACAGAAAGTGTCATTCTAATGATTGTAACACATAAGAAAGCCCAATTGTATCTTCCAGACCACGAGCAGTAAACTGTTAGCATCAATCACCATCTGGGCTTATCCACTCAGAAGGCAGAGAAAGTGGTCAGAGATCACATTAAGAGTGTAGAGTACACATCAAAAGGAAATCTTTCACAGAGCCTAGAATTATCATGACAGATTCACCTTCCCAGCTTCTGCTAAGACTGCTGCTAACGTCTCTGTTTCACCATCCCCCTCCAGCCTGTGAAGATGATGGCAGAGGCCATGTTGTTGGTGGGAGGTGGCAGGGTGTCCGATCACTAACAATACCAGGTATAGCATTATGCTTCTAGCACACTCTTCATAATCGCTGACACATGGATCTTCATGGACAACTGACCGACCTTCAAAGCATTATCATTCAATTCTCAAACAGATTGGTCCTTAGGCTCTTTCTCAAACATTCTTTCTCATGCTGACCTTTTACGGTTACCGCCTTTCACACCTGGAAAATGATTCAACCAATGAGCTTGCTACTTTTCCCTCAGAGCTCTGACTCATCAGCAGGCCAAGATTTTCTTGATAAAAGCACATTTTAGAATTTAAATAAAATCATCAGGGTTCACATTATTTCGACTTCCATGTTAAGAAACTTGGAAAACTGAATATTTGACCAAATTCTATGCACACCTTGATCTTGCTGTAGTACCCAAAAGAGAACAGAGATCCACTGAATAATTCTTTCCAAAGGCTTACTTACAATGTTATTGTTTGAAATTTGTTTTGGTGCTGAATAACATAATCAAAATATTCCCAAAGCCTGAACTTCTAAAAAAAACCAGGTTCAAAGCAAGTGAAGCAGGTGTTAGATGCTTTTCAAAATCTTGATCATACTTAGGACCCAACAATCAGCTGCTATTATTTTCAAGGTATTATTGAATCTGAAAAAAACATTTTTTTTTTTTAATTGAATCTAACACAATGTGCTGAAAAAGCTAAAATCATTAGAGGATTTTATTTGTGCACTTGTTTTTCAAATAAAAATTAGACCAAAACTAGGAACACAAACACGACTGGATGCTACGTATAAATCCACACACGCACACAGGGGTTTTACTCTTGACAGCATCATTTACCTTCTGCCCTTCTCACAAAGCTTCTCGATTTCAGCTTTCAGATCCTGCTCCTTCTGCAAAAACTCCTTCTTTTCTTTCTCTATCTTCTTCTTTGTTTCTTCTCGCTTTATTGTTACATCCTGGATAGCTTTTAGTATCTCCTGAGTCCCCCATAATTATAGTCACACACAAATAAAGAAGGAAATGAATTAGTTCTTTTGGTCTGAAGGTTATTTTCAACGAACACAAGTTAATACATGGACTCTGGTAAATTCAAGCTGAATTGAAGGAATCGGGTTGATGCGTAGCTCTGAAAGCCAGTATTTAGATGTAAGAGAGAAAGTTACAATAAAGCAGATTTCAATTCAGCAGGAGCAAAAATTTCTAACAATCACAACTGTTCAAAATGGAATTTACTGCCTTGAGAAGCAACAACCCTCCATTACCCATGTTCAGATAAAGGCCAAATGAACACCTGCTAAGAATGCTGAGAAAGGCATTCTTATACGGGGTGGGAATTCATTATGTCCTACAAAAATGGTCCTGTTTTGTTTTGTTAAGGTTCTGCTTTCTTATGTGTGAGTTTTTTGGTTCCTCTTATACTTTAATAAAAATATATGTCTTTGCAGTAAGAAGTGGAATAGTAAAAAAGTGATAGTTAAGTCACTCCTTAATCCATGCCAATTCCACCCATAATTAATATGTTCACTGTTTCGTAGAACTGCTTTCACATCTTTATTCTCACACAAACACACATATACTTAAATATGTAGTTCTTTGCTTTTGTGTTTCTTCCAAATGAGATGATTTTTTTTTTAAAGATTTTTATTTATTTACTTGTCAGAGAAAGAGACAGAGAGAGAACACAAGCAGGAGGAGCGGCAGGCAAAGGGAGTAGCAGACTCCCCATGCAGGACTTGATCCCAAGACCCCGGGACCACAATCTAAGCCAAAGGCAGATGCTTAACCAACTGAGCCACCCAGGCTCAGTCAATCATGAGATGATTTTATACACATTATTTTGCATCCTGCTTTTTTTCACTTGATGTGAGCATACTGTCAATACAGATTTAACTGGGGACACTTGCGTGGCTCAGTTGGTTAAACATGTGATTGGTTTCGGCTCGGGTCATGATCTCAGGGCTGCAGGATCGAGCCCCGTCAGGCTCCGTGCTCAGTGCGGATGTGCCTGGGATTCTCTCCCTTCTCTCTCTACCACTCCCCCACTCAAGTGTACTCTCTTTTTCTCAAATAAATAAATAAATCTTAAAAAGTAAAGTAAAATAAATATATAGATTTAACTTAAAAATAGCAGTATATGACATAACATGTATATGTATATATATCCAATTTATCTAACTATTCTATGTAAGGAGTCCGTCAAGTTGACTCCAGTTTTCTCTAACTACACAAAATACTGCAATAAATACACTGTGTATCTACATTTTCATATAAAAACTTTTATTTCTGTAGAAAAGACTTAATGAAATGATTGCTAGGTCATTGTATATTTTAAGTCTTAACTGACAATTCTTAGTAACTTTTGCAAAAACGCTGTTAACAATTCATATACAAATGTCTGAAAAGGGTTCATTTTTCCTCACTCTTGATAACCTGTTTCATTTTTGCCAATCTTCTGAGGGGAGAGAGAGGAATGGTATCTAATCATTTTAAGAAACATTCTCCTAACTCCCATTCTCTACTGTTTGTGCAGTTGGCCTCCTCCAACTAAAATAAGCATTCAGTGCAGAGACTATGTTCCCTTTACTGCTAAATTTGCAGAGACTGGATCAGGAACTCTGAAAATATTTGCTAAATGAATGAATGAATGAATTCCAGTGAGGCTGAGGCTGAGCTTTTTATATATTATCCACTTGCTTTTCTTCTTCTGTATACTACCATTTATAATTGTTTTTAAAGATTTTATTTATGTATTTGAGAGAGAGAGTGCGCACAAGCGCATGAGCAGAGAGCCGAACTCAGGGCTTGATCCCAGGATCCTGAGATCTTGACCTGAGCTGAAGGCAGATGCTTGACTGGCTAGGCCACCAAGATGCCCCACCATTAATAACTGTTGTAGGCAAAATAATAACACCTTCCCCCAAAATATGTCCATGTTCTAATCTAACCTAATCCCTGGGACCTGTGACTATGTTTCTTTCCACGGGAAAAGGGACTGTGCAGATCTGACTAAGGTAAAGACCCAGATGCAGGGAGATAGTCCTGGATCATCTGGGTGGGCATAATATAATCACACAGGTCTTTCAAGGTGGAGAACCTTTCTCAATTGTGATCTGAGGAAGTTGTGACTAGGAAGGAGTGGTCAGGCATGCAAATTTGCTGAACCTGAAGATGGAGAAGGGGTCCACAAGTCAAGGAATACAAGCAGCCTCTAGAAGCTGGAAATGTAGGGAGAGGTATTCTCCCCCAGAGTCCCCAGAAAGTGATGCAACCCTGCCAATACTTGGATGCTAGCCCAGTGACTTGTTGGACTTCTGACCTATAGGACTGTGAGATAATAAATTTGTGTTGTGTTCAGGTGGCAAATTGATGGTAATTTGTTATAGGAAAAACAGGAAACTATACAATAACCCTTCCTGAGTTTTTTCTAGAGTACTTGACTTCTACCATGAACTTGTAGGAGACTCAGAACACAGATATGGATATTAAACCCTTTATCAGATGTACTACAAATACTTTCCCAATCTACCTCTGATCTTCTGATGTTTTTTGTATCATCTGCCATATCAGAAGTTTTAAAGTATACATAATTAAATCAATTCATTTTTCTATGGCTTCTGGGTTTTTTACCTGGCTTAAAGTGACCTCTTGCAAGCCAAGGTTTTATAAACATTCTCCTAAATTTCCTTCTAATTTACACTTTTTCCAGTTTTCATAAGTAGATTTTTAAAATCTATTAGAATTATATTTTGGGTTTTTTTTTAGGATTTTATTTATTTATTTGACAGATAGACACAGTGAGAGAGGGAACACAAGCAGGGGGAGGTGGAGAGGGAGAAGCAGGCTTCCCGCTGAGCAGGGAGCCTAACGTGGGGCTCCATCCCAGGACTCTGAGATCATGGACCTGAGCTGAAGGCAGGCGCTTACAACTGAGTTACCAGGTGCCCCTAGAATTATGTTTTTTAATATAACATAAGAGTCTAATTACATGGTTTTCCAGGTAACATATGTCAACAAAATATATTAATTAACTTTTGTCTCTAAACTAAAATAGAAGTGAGAGTTTGGGGGCTCCTGGGTGGCTCAGTCAGCTGAGTGTCCAACTCTTGGTTTCAGCTCTGGTCACGACCTCAGAGTCGTAGGATCAAGTGTCTCGTTGGGCTCTGCGCTCAATGGGGAGTCTGCCTGAGATTCTCTCCCTATGCCCCTCCAATGGCTCAAGGACATGCACGCTCTCTCTGTCAAATAAATAAAATCAAAACAAAAAACTGAGATTTTGAACAAGATACCCTCAAAGCTTCCTTTTATCCTTAAAATTCTAACACAACCATTAAAAAGATAAACATTGCTCTTCCACCAATTCAGAAACAAAATTACAGCCTGATTAGGGAGTGTAGCCATACTTATTGAGATTTAACATAAGCAGGGTACCTGGTGATTCTTCATTTCTTCTTCTCTCCTTTGCTGGAGCTGCTTTAATTGCACTTGGAGCTGATTCTCCACTTGCCTCTGCTTGTCCAGGACCTCCTGGTAACGCTCCTTCAACAGTGTTCTCTCTGTCATCATTTTGTCCTATGTGTAACGAGAGAAGAAAAGTTTAATTCCCAAGTTTAACTGCAAAAAACACCAGCTGCCTGTTCGAGGCACTGTGCAGAGCTCTAAGCTGCAGGGTCCAATATTCTAACTACTAGCCATGAGTAGCTATATAAACTTCAATTAATTAAAGTAAGAACATTTTAAAATACAGCCCCTCAGTCACCTAGCCACATTTCCAAGTACTCAGTACTTAGTCCCAAGAATAAATGGCTACCACACTGGATAACACAGATAGAAGACATTTCCATCACTACAGGAAACCCTGTTGCACAGCACGGCTCGGGGGAAGGGGGTGGCAAGGAATGGCCTGTGGGCCAAATCCGGCCATTGTCTGAATTTTTTTCTTAAGATTTATTTATTCATTTCAGGGAGAGGGGGGAAGAGAGAGCGCGCGAACTTGCGTGCACAAGCAGGTGGAGGGGCCAAGGGAGAGGAAGAAAAGCAGACTCCGTGCTAAGCTCGGATCCCACAACCCTGAGATCATGACCAGAGCCAAAATCAAGAGTTGGAAGCTCAACCAACTGAGCTACCCAGTGCCCCTATAAATAAATTTTATAGGAAAATAGACATTCCCAATGGATTATGGGCTGCTTTTATCCTACAATGAATGGAATGGTTGCAACAGAACCCACAGAGCCCCAAAGCCTAAGACATTTACCCTCTGACCTTTTACAGAAAAAATTTGCCAATCACTGCTCTAGGGAATAAGAAGAAGGAAGCATTTTATCAGAACAAGAAGAAATGAGTAGGTAAAAACAAAAATACAAAAAACAGATCACCTATTCAAAACTGCATCCAGAAAAGAGGATTCCTTACTGGCCATTAGCGCTGAAAATGGACAGATCCACTAAAGAGGTCTGGGGAACCTGATATTCAGACTGGACAAATCAGCAAGCTCTCATACATGAGCACAAGAGTAGAAGAAAGGTTTCTGAGGATCACAGTTCAGCTCTGCCTCCCCATATCCGTAAATCAAGAAAAGTGATAGTTATGTTTCAAAGGGATGCTAAGAGACGGTCAATTTAAAACACACTTAGTATAAGGCAGCCCATGTCAAATTTAAACAAAGAGCATTCAACTGAACTTATTCATTAAAAGATTAACTATTTTCAAAGAAAAAACAGGTTTTAGAGGCGAACAAAGGAAAACTTATTACATTATGATAATAAAAACAAAGTTTCAAGATAGGACTTTAGCGGAGCACCTGGGTAATGTAGTCGGTTAAGTGTCCGACTCTTGGTTTCAGCTCAGGTCACGGTCTCAGGGTTGTGAGATCCAGCCCTATATAGGGCTCTGTTCTCAGCACAGAGCCTGCTTGGGATTCTCTCTCCCTCTCACTCTGCCCCTCCTCCTTGTGCTCCCTATCTAAAATAGATAAATAAATCTTTTAAAAAAAAGGGATTTTAGCTCTGCAATAAACTAGTCCTTAGTCCAGGTGCTGAAATGTGATTAGGGCTCCCAGAGACTCTCCAGTCTCATGTCTTTTTTTTTTTTTTTAAGATTTTATTTATTTATTTGACAGACAGAGATCACAAGTAGGCAGAGAGGCAGGCAGAGAGAGAGAGGGGGAAGGGAAGCAGGCTCCCTGCTGAGCAGAGAGCCCGATTTGGGGCTCGATCCCAGCACCCTGGGATCATGACCTGAGCCGAAGGCAGAGGCTTAAACCACTGAGCCACCCAGCACCCTCAGGCTCACGTCTTTATAGGGATTCTGAACCTGGGATCTATGGATCGCCCTCAAGGGTCTCTAAACTCTTTGAAATAGGGGAATGTGGTGGGGAGGATAAATTTTTCTGAGAGGAGAATTAAGTTTTCAAAAGATTCCAAAGGAGGACTTTAAACCAAGCAAAAGATTAAGAACCAATAAATGCAACTAGTAGGTAAGAGGAATATTTTCTTTCTTCAGCACAGCTCTTTCCCTTTATTTCCTTGTGGTACCTTCTCCGCCCACAATGCTTCTTTAGAGCAACAGGGGCCAGGGGAAAAAACCACCAGTCTCGTGGAAAGAAGTCTCAAGGTACACACTGTTAGTACATACAAAAACATAACTGAAAGGCTATAGAGTAAACTACTTCATCCATTATCATTTCATCTTAACAAGCCAAAGTTACTTGGTTTAATCAGTGTCTAATCAGTTCCTAGAACCAGAAGTTATAATTTCAAATGCAGCCAGTGGGAAATTACCATAAATGCACAAAAAAAGGAAACAAAACAGGAGCCAGATTTCTTGCATTGCTACCAAGCTTAACACCTGCCTAGTTCCACTGACTTGTTAAAAGCATGTGGGCCCAAGTGTATGTTAACTAACTAGAATTTAAAGGAAAATTTGGAAAAAATAAAATAATATAAAATAAAACAAAATAAAGGCATGTAGGCCACCCCGCTACCCAAAAGAAAACAGCCACACAAAACATAACCCTGTGCCTCTTCTGGCCCAATCACTTGGTAGTTTCCATTCCTGCTTCAGACTGATGCTAAAACTTATTTATAACTTAGTTGCCCCTTGGATTGCTATAGTCATCAGAACCCCACCATACAACGGTGGGGACAAAATAAATACTCTATGTGAAGTGCTTAGAGTAAGTATTCAAGAAAAGGTGAATCCCCACCCCGCCCCCTTCCCTGGAACTTCTCTTCTGGCTTGGTTTTCACCCAGCACATCTCCACCAGCTCGCTTATCTCTAGGATCTTTTTACCTACTGTTAGGAGTAACTCCAAGTTGCTACCCTGTATTTAAAAAACTTTATTCACTTCATCTTGCTAATATACTCCCATAACTTCCTTCCTTCCATCTGCCCCTCAATTTCTTCAACTTGAACAAATACCTACTTTCTTATCTGGTTGCTATAAGCACTTTCTCCTTTTTTTTTTCCACTCAGTTAACACATATTACTCTAAAAACCTTTCCTGATGCTAGGGTACCTTTCCCAGCATCATCCTTCCTCTTGAAAAATACACACTTTGATATCCATATTCTTTTTTTTTTTTTTTTTAAGATTTTATTTATTTAGGGGCACCTGGGTGGCTCAGTTGGTTAAGCAGCTGCCTTCGGCTCAGGTCTTGATTCCAGGGTCCTGGGATCAAGTCCCACATTGGGCTCCTTGCTCGGCAGGGAGTTTGCTTCTCTTGCTGCCTCTGCCTGCCTCTCTGCCTGCTTGTGCGTACTCTCTCTCTATCTGGCAAATAATTTTTTTAAAAAATCTTAAGATTTTATTTATTTATTTGACAGAGAGAGAGATCACAAGTAGGCAGGGAGGCAGGCAGAGAGGCAGGCAGAGAGAGAGGGGGGAAGCAGGCTCCCGGCTGAGCAGAGAGCCCAACGCAGGGCTCGATCCCAGGACCCTGAGACTGTGCCCTGAGCCAAAGGCAGAGGCTTAACTCACTGAGCCACCCAGGCGCCCCTGGTATCCATACTCTTGAGGGTGGAAGTTTCTACCACAAAATACCAGAGATAGATCAGAGACCATTTTAACAAAGATAAATGTGCAGCTTTCTAGGTTTTAAAAACCAATTACTAGGAATAAAAGGGAAGATACGACTCAACGGTACACCAGAAAAAGACCTGATGGGAGTCTGGCTGAAAGCTCAAAATGCTGAGCAGACTGCCACAGTTAGCCAAGGGAGACTTGAGAAATAGTGTCTAGCAGGATAGACAGAAGGAGAACCCCACTGTGTTGCGACTTCATTATTCTGTACTTGGATTATTGTATTTAGTTCTCAGGATCACATTTTCAAAGCAACATTGATAAGATGGAACGTGTCCAGGTGGAAAAGTCACCAGGGCAAGGGAAGGCTGGAAAATATATTCGATGAAGAAAAGAAGAATGTTAAAAACGTCTGGGAATGTTTTTTTCTGGAAAGATTCATCCTTGAGGAGTAAGAGGAAGAGGGATAAACAAACTTCAAGGATACGCAGGGCCAACAAGTAAAGGAAGATTTGGATTTAGTCTACACAGCTCAGGAGAGCACTCTAAGTATGACAGGTGCAATCCTCACCTCAGAACAAGATGCAACAATAAGAGCTCTTTGTCAAATACAATAGGTTGCTTTACGAGTAGTAAGCTTCCCATCTCTGGGAGTGATCAAGTAGAAAGAAGTTAGCTGACCATCTGTTAGGGATTTGAAAAGGAGATTCCTGCACCTTTTCCAGCTGAGATGGTATGACTCTAGATAGTCTGAGTGAATGATCTTGTATATTCACTGTGACAGTTTAAGTACTCACCAGATTCTTTTCAATATCTTGATCCGTGTTTACCTCTGAATCGGCCGTCTTAAAGTCAGTCTACAAAGAAAGAAACAATTATATTCAGGATTGTTCAGAGACGTTTTAAAAGGCAGAACTGCTCTTTAGTAATTTTACCTAGAAATCTGTGACAAGTAACTAAGCAGCTAAATTTTGTTTTCCCTTAGTGGCTTCTTAACAAGGGAAGAACTCTAGGTCTGGCAAATAGGAGCTGGCATGTATACTGCATGGAACATTTATCCCACAAAAGAACCTGAATGAGACCCAAGAGCTGACAGAGAGACAGCCTCAAGTATGAAATAAGAATTTCTCCCCCTACTGCCTACTGTGCCCATCTTTCCTCCTATAACAAAGCACGCCAAGCACTAGGAGGCAGGATCCACTATGCTTCTTAAGAGGTAGGTCAGAGAATTAACAAGGATTCCTCCTGCAAGGACAAAGATGGGAAATATGAATGCTAATGACCTACACTCATCCATTAGTCGGTGAAAGAGATTATACGTAGGTCATAAAGTTTCTCGGCGCCACGATAGGACCCTGGCTCCTGGCTTTATTATTTATTGAACACCAGAAGGATGACATCACACAGCACCGCACGAAAATCGTACGATAGTCGCCAATAAAAAAACGGGACAGAGTAGTTCTCCACCACCTACGAAGAAAAACGTCTCCTACCCTCGATAAATATAGAAATACATCAATAGCCCAAATTCCATGTTAGTAGTAGAAACTTGATACTTGACCTGTACAGCAATGTTCTGAGAAAGCTTCAGGGCAGAGCTATCCTGATCATCCTCATCCACTCTGACTCCTTCAACCCCATTTGCTGGAGGCACCACAGGTCGGAAATCCAAGCCTGTGTCCCTGCTACCTTCCTTTAGGATGGAGGCTGGTGGGGATTTCTCTTCAGAACAATTCCCGGAGGCAAGCTGCTTTGTATGGCCCCCTGCCTTAAGAGACCGAGTGACAGGATGGAGGTTCTCCCGGAGGCATGTGTCCCCCTCCTCTCCTGCTGTGTCGGCCACGTCCTTCAAATCAGACTGAGACCCACCGCCAGAAAGACAAAGGGCTGTGGCTAGCAAGTTTTCTCCTAAAACCGCCCGGTGCGCTGCTGAAGTGTCACCTGCTGATGAACCAGGATTCTGCTCTGGGTGTTCCAAATGGACATTTCTGTTATTCTCCTTGGTTATCGTTTGGCTACTTACACTCGACAGAGGCGAGTTCTTGTGCTTCTGTGCAGGGTCTTTGGGGCTATCAAAAACACAAGATAAAAAGTTTCACTCTTCACCCAATCTTAAGGAAGATTAAAGACATAATATCTTTAACGTAACGACTAGAAGAACAAAACCAGACTACATAAGCCCCTCAAATTATCAGAATGACGTGGAACTTGGTCTTTGCCCAGCGATTTTGACCCATATGCGGGGAGTGGAGCCTGATGGTTAGAAGCTGGGTGCTGGAAACAGACATTTCCTGTCGGGTGACCGTAACTAAACATAATAAATGACCCTGAAGAGCCTCAGATTTGTGAGGCCCAATTTGAATACTTTTGGGGAATGTCACTCAAACAGCCTACTACTCATTAAGAGTTTTTCATTAAGTGAGCTGTACTGACTTGGTTACACATCATGTTCTAATAAAAAAATATTAATTTAGAAGAAAGGTTTTTATTCCACTCTCACGTTTCATAAAAATAATTTTCATTCAAATCCCTCACACAGATCTTTGGCCAGAACCACCTTTCGGGTTCCTCGACAGTTTCCCAGAACACAGGATCCTCACTTGAGGTTGTATGAGGTACAGACACCAAATCCAAAACTGAAGCTGTCAGTGGGACCTTTATCCCGGACAAATACATGCACACGGAGAAACACTGGGAAAGCCGTTCTGTCGTTTGTCATGGCCAGTTACGTATTGCTTTTTCTGAGGAGATCTTTAAAACCGATTTACAGTGACATCTAACATTCACAACAGTGAACCTGCCACCCAGGAATAATGACTGCATCTGTGTGAAATTTCTTTGCCCCCTTTTTAAAAAAAAAAGCAAAAAAAAAAAAAAAAAACAGATTGTGTCAACTGATGTCCTTAAGTACCCCAAGCCAGCACTGACTGAGGCTTTAGGTGACGGTGCCTTCCTGTCCTCAACAACACATGTTGTTCAAAATAAAAGAACCAACAGTGCCTTTGGGGTACGAAAACCTTCATGAAGACCTCTAGCTGACTCCTTCCTGAGAGTTACCTGGGGAAGTGGGGGAAACACTTAGACTATTAATTTGGGCGTATACAGTGCAGTCCCCGGGTGCAAATCCTGCTCCGCTATTTACCAGTTGTCTGACTCTCATTAAGTTACTTCACCTCATTCGTCAAACTGAAACATAACCCACCTAATAGGGTTATTGGGAGGATGACGTGAAATCGGGCATCTGAAGTATTTAGTACAGGGCTTGGCACAGTACATATTCAATCAACCCTAGGTGCCATCACTATTCCTAGGAGTATGTGGATGATTCTACTTATAAAATGAAGATCCAGGATTATGGTTAGGCTTACTCAACATTTTCCCCCATTACCCATTAGCCAACAAATCTCTAATTTAAACCGGTATTTATGAGGTGCTACCGAGTCAGACAAGCCTGGGTTCAAACCCTGACTCCAGTGTAGCTCGGCAACCCTGAGGCACGTGTGTCTCAATCTCCTCACCTGTAAATGGGAATAACATTAGCACCTCCCTCCTAGGGCTGTTATGAGGATTAAATGTGTTAATACATATTCAACTGTTGGTACAGTATGATCTATTATATCGGGTCCCAGGTGCTCTAGAAAAGAGTTGAGGAGGAATATAGAGTTGACTTAGCACAACACTGTACATAACTATGCATTAAGGACTGTACGATGCAAAGCTGGGAAACCGTAATTCAGCCCTCAAGAGTGTAGACAGGAGGCAAAATATCTACGTGAAGCAGGAAGCCATAGGAACAAAGCTATCTGTAGATAATACAGATACACGTATATCTGTGGGTATGTACGAATATACACGTGCTTTACACATATATACGTGTACACATCCGTATCTCTATGATATATAATGATATATAATATCATGATATATATATACACAATATAATGATATATAATGATATATAATATCATTATAATATATGTAATCATAACGTAAATATACAGGCATAATATGCAGATATAGACACAGATATTATGTTATAAATATACAATTAATTGAACATACAGTAAAGGGTGAGGAAATACTAGCATTTTCAGAAGAGTTTCACCCCCTGTATTCCACTGACACACTTAGCATGCCTGCTGAGTGCCAGATGCTCTGTTAGGTACCATAAATACACACAGGGATCAGACAGTCTCCACCTTTAAAAAGCTTACTCTGGCCCAGGGCCATTAGAGCCAAAAAGAGGAAAACTCCACTCCGTTTCCGTAAGAAGCCATCCCACAAAAGCCCTTCGCCCGAATGAAATCTTCCCAGTCAAGGATGCATACGTTACCTTAGACCATCTGGGAGACCTTCGTCTGATTTGGAAGCACATAAACTAGAGGAGGATTCTGGAGGATTGGGGGCACTGGACACCACACCAGCTACCTCAGACGCCGCCGCCATCATGCTCTGTACATTCAGAAACAAATTACAGGCTGCATGTTTCCAATTTTTAAAACGAGCCTATCTTTCCCTGTTGGAAGGTCCATACCAGAGTTGTTCCAGGAAAGAAACACAAAGAAAAAGCTGGGTCCCAAGAGAAAATACTAAGAGTTTTTCTGTAGCAGGGTATTAAAAGAGCCTCTGGGCACAAGAGGCCCCAGTGGACACGGATCCTCAAAAATCACCAGCTTTATATAAATCTCTAGGAGTCTGTGCAAAGCTTTCCCACTTTTGGCAGAGATGCAGTCATTTAAAACAGACTACAGTGTGTGAGAATCGTCCAAACGGTCCACATGCCTTCTTTACCTAGTATTATTTACAAAGAATGCATTTGGGGCCTAATAATCAACCACAGCATACATTTTAAATCATTACAATCATCCTCTGTTCATTTAAGTAAAGTTGTTTGGAGGTGCTCATGTGTGAGAAAAGAGCAATGCGATGTTGGGCAATCAGAGCATCTTCTAGCGTCAGTGTGCTCCCCACACACGGGAAATGTTTGAGAGCCACTGATGGAGAAAAATACAGACTCTTCAGAGTTACTACAGGAATGCAAAAGAGTACAGGAATCTTGGGTACTCCTCCAAGAAACAGAGAGGCTGAGAAACAGGGTAATCCAAGTCAGGGGATGGGGATGGAGGCCTTTCCTGGATCAGGAGGTCATCCTTTGTGTAGCAGGACAAACTCACAGCCCTCTACGGTGAAGACAAAGGGGGAAAAAAATTGGGGGGGGGTGGAAGTGTTAGTTTAAATTCTTGTTTTTATTTTAATAGCATCACAGGTATTTACACCGCCCCATCTCCGCCCGGAACCTTCAAGCATGGGCAAGGATGGAGACTGGGCGCTGTCAACACTTCAGTCACAGGCCGGCGATCCGCTGTGCCTCAGTTTCCCCCATTATACAAAGCTCCTAGGAGGAAATGGGCCCCAATCGCCATTACTGCTCCCTTGGGTGCAAACATCCTGCCCCGACAGAGCCCAGGGTCGGGGGTCCTCGGTGCCCAGGGCATGGGTTCTACGTGCGACTCTGCCGCTACAGCCCAAAGGGGAGCGGGCCAGGTACGTCGGGCTGCAGGCTGCGGCGCGGGGTAAGAAGTCGAACGTGTCAAGGGAATCCCTGGGGCGACCGCCAGCGAGGTGGCGACGCCGGGAGCGACGGGTGCTCGGGGGGGGGGGGGGGGGGGGGAACGGGGCACGGCCGCGAAGGGGACAATGGGGGAAGCAGAGCCGGGCGGCCACGGCCGCCTCAACCGGGGACCGCTAAGTCCGCCGCCTCCTCCGGCCGGGCCCCCCCCATCCCCCTCTATCGCGCCCCCCACCCCCGCCCCACCGCGTCGCCGGCGCCGTCCCGTTCCTAGGCCGGGACCCCTGCCCCGTCCGCACGGGCCCCCTCCACGCCCCCCGCCTCGACGACCCCCCTCCGCCCCTGCCCTGGCCCCCGGCGTCGCAGCCCCCTCCCCGCGCGCCCGCCCAGCACACACCTCCCGCGCCGCGCCCCCGGGAGGCAGTGGGGGAGGGACGGGACGCACCTGAGCGGGCGGAGCGGGGGGAGGGGGCGGCCGAGCCTCGGGGGAGGGGTCGAGCGCCGGCCCGCGCACCGCACCTCCCACTTCCGGCGGCGCGAGCGGAGCGGGCGAGGCTCGGTCTGGAGAGGAGCGGCCTCGGCGGCACTGCGCCGCCCCCGACGGCGCCCTCTGGCGGCCAGAGCCGGCACCGCGGAGGAGCCGCGGACTCCGCGGAAGCCCCCTAACGTACAAGTGGACCCTCCCGGGGAAGCGGGGAGGGAGAGAGAGGCGACGGCGAGAAGGAAGGAGACCCGGCGGAGGGAGGAGCTCCTCTGGGAAGGTCCCAGGGAGAGTCGGGGCCATGGCGATCAGAGAGAGAAGAGGAACGAGGTGTTTTTAAAAAGGTCGCAACCGAGACACCCTTTCCAGAGGACGCCATGAAGGGCAAGACCGTCCCTCCGGACAGGGCCCCCGCTGAAGACACCCCGACAACTCGGGGCGGTGGGGCCAGGCGAGCGGAGCCCAGCACGCCCGCACGCTCCCCTCCCGGCGGAGGATGCTCGGAGCGGGAGGCCCCCTAGCGCCGGTTGCTCCGGGCCGCTGGGCCGGGCCGGGGCCCCGCCGCTGATTGGCTGCGCCGCCGGGCGGAAGTGATGCTACTGTCACTGGCTCCCCGGGCTCCCGGGAAGCCGCGAGTTTCCGCAGGGAGGCGGCGGCAGCAGCTGCGGCCGGGCCGGTGAGTTGAGAACTCGGTGGGGGTGGGGCAGGGGAAGTCCGAGTGGCCCAGAGCCGGGGGGGGGGGGGGCACCGGCCCCTGAGGACCAGGGGGCCGCATCGAGGGCGCCCTCAGCCCCAGCGTGGGGGAGCCCTGGGAGACGGGACACCAGGGTCGCGGATCCCAGGGTAGTAGGGGTCCCTCTGAGGGGAGGGTCACAGTGCACGGGCCAGTCGGGGCCGGAGAGAAGGAAATCAATGAAACTGACTCGGGACTCAACCTGGTTTCTAGGAACCGGGTGGAGAGGCTGCGAGGAGGTCAGTCTCTTGGGACAGTCTCTTTCCAGGACTCAGGGCTGCCCATATTCTTTCTTTTTTTCCCCTTGGCACCTGAGAGCTGTTAAGAGACGCAAAGCAGTTGGGTGAGGTTGTGATCTGCTTCCAGGGACTATTTAAGGTTCCTTTCCCAGAAACCTGGGGTGGGAGTGGGAGACGGTCCTGCCCTGCCAATAGAGAGGAGGAAGTGGTGGTCAGGGTTCTCTTCTCTTCCGGAAATGCATGGGATCTAGGGGACTTAGAGGGGCCTGCCTAGGTGGGGCACTATCTGGCTATTTGGCAAGATGTTGTTTTACTTAGTAAGGTCTGGGAAAGGCATCTGAGTGTGTTGGGACAGTGGAGGCTGCTGGAGGGCCGCGAGGAATTTGAGAGGGAATGCGCCTGGGAATGCAAAGGAGACACGGAATGCAGCTTTTTGGAGGGAAAAGTCAGGTGGCCTAAGTTCTCTTCTCCCTTTCCAAAGAGATTTCAGTAAAATACCTATTTTTCTGTCACGTTTTGGGTTGGATCCCTTTGGGCGCGTGTGGGTAGGAAGCCCTGCCTCGGGGTGACACCAGCACAGAGCAGATGACTCCAAAGGAACCCAGTCGCCAATAGGTACACACAGGTTCTGCTGCCCCCCTCACCTGTCCCTGGCCCCACCGTTGCCCCCTGGTTCTAAATGTGGCCTTTCTGAAATCAAACCATGGCTGGCGATCCCAAGTTTGGAGCGTAAGCCCTCACTTACAGGCCACCCAGCCAAGTTCGTGCTGAAGGATGGCCATGTTTAGTGCTACTTTCCAACTGTCTGATCATTTCTCCTTTCCTGGTTGCCCACATGCTTTTTAGGCCTGTTCAGTTTTGTTTGCATTCTCGGGTTTTCACCATTTCCTCTGCTTCCTACCTCTTACTGCCCCTGGCATCCATCAGAGGTACAGAAATCAGGACGTTAGCTACCACCTCGTCTTCTAGGAAATAGTACTCTCTGCTTCTCTAGGAGGGTGTCTTGGCAACAGTTCAAGCCCTCTTCTGGACCTCTGGGGAACAAAGAAAAGAGGGTGGCATGATGGTTAGGATAAGAAGTGGGGTTTCTGTGCCAGTCTGCAACCCACTTGAGATCCCTGGAAATGACATTTGATCATTGGCCACTTCCCTTGGTCACAGGTCATGGCTAGCCTCTGCTGGCTCCACTGAATTTGGAATGACACCATTTCTTCTTTGCTTGGGGCCCACAGGTCTGCAGTCTGTGCTCAGAACCGCCACTCCACAAGACAAATGCCTTGTCTCCATTTGCACAAAATGAGTGTGAGGTGGTTAGCCAGACCAGGAGCTCAACCTCGCACAGAGCCCAGGTAGGACTGGGGCACCCGCGTGGTGAGTCAGCCCTGAGGACAACTGGACTGAGATGTCAGCTGGGGGGAAGATTTATGTCCCCTCGAAATAAGGGAGGAAGAACAGTCATGATTTTGCCAGTCACCTACGGGAGCGATACGACTTTTGAGCCCTTTTCAGAGTCGCAGTGGCAAAGAGCAGTGTGGTGCCTGTTAGCAGTTGGACGTCCTCCCTGATTATCTGGTGAGATGGCATTGCCATCCTGCCGCCTCGCGGGTATCTGCTGGGGTTGTACCTGCTCATACCCCACACCCCGCCCGTTGCTCTGGAATAAATGTTTATGAAAAGAGAGGATCCCGTGTTTACAAACGTAAACGGAGTGGATTGGGAGGTTGTAGGCTGGTTGTCGGTGACCTACAGGGATGGCTTGGTCTCCTTATAGATTCCCCACAGGGGTCCCTGATTTCCTTTCTGTTTGTCTGCAGCCTGCTGCTCTGATGCCGAAGGGGAGGCGGAAAGTGCCACACTTGGATGCCCCCCTGGGCCTATCCACCTGCCTCTGGCTGGAGTTGGCCGGGCTCTTCTTGCTGGTTCCCTGGGTCATGGGCCTGGCAGGGATCGATGGGCCCAGAGCCCACGGTCCAGGGGGGCTAAGCTGGGCCGTGCACCTGGACAGCCTGGAAGGCGGCGGTCCGGAAGAGACTCTGGAGCAGCAGGCAGATGCCTTGGCCCAGGCAGCGGGGCTGCTGAATGCTGGGCGCATCGGGGAGCTGCGGGGGTACTACCTCCTCATCCAGCCGGCGGGGCAGCAGCAGGGGCAGCCGGCGGAGGCTGTGCGGCGGCAGGCGGAGGCCGTATTAGCTGGGCACGAGGCTGTGCGCTGGCACTCAGAGCAGAGGCTGCTCAAGCGGGCCAAGCGCAGCGTCCACTTCAACGACCCCAAGTACCCGCAGCAGTGGCACCTGGTGAGCCTGGCCCTGCCGCCTGCAGCCCTCAGGCGGAGAAATTGGGGTGCTCTGTTCTCTAGAGGGCCTTTGACCCTATTACTCTCCCGTTGCCCCGTCCTTTGCCTGAGGACACGTTTCATTTCTGTTGGCTTCGGTGGCATGTTTTGCCCTCGGGCTCCTCCTTCCCTGTGCTGGCTTCTGGAGAGCCAGAAGTTGGGGTGTGGGTGCTGGGGCGAGGCTGCCCGGGCTCAGATCCAGCTCCTCCATTTATGTGGAGATCGTAACAGTGTGTACCTGGCGGAGTTCTGATTGGGAGAAGTGAATTAATATGTGTGTGCCTGATGCTTTGTAAACACTTGGTACCACGTTATGTTTTGTCGTGTTCATAGGATATACGTTATATGGCCGAATCGTATCCTCCAACGCTTGTCCTTGCCACCG
Source organism: Lutra lutra (assembly GCF_902655055.1). Lineage (NCBI taxonomy): Eukaryota > Metazoa > Chordata > Mammalia > Carnivora > Mustelidae > Lutra > Lutra lutra. Next base: position 13,537,945 of record NC_062287.1, on the reverse strand, counting down.
TTTCACTTTTAGCACCGGTGAAGGATGCCAGGCCTTCCTGGAGAGCGAGCCTGTGGCAAAGCCCTCCCTTGTCCCTCTGTCCCCACCCAGACCTCTCAGTCCACAACCACTGTGCGGCTCTTTGGTGGTGGCCGGGAGGGAAGGAAAAAGGGACTGCGAGCTCTGACTCATCTGTCTGTGAGCTATGTCGTGTGTCACTAGGCTCCCAAGGCTCTGGAATAGTTCCTGAGCCTATGTTTCCCACAGAATAACAGGCGGAGCCCTGGCAGGGACATCAACGTGACAGGTGTATGGGAACGCAATGTCACGGGGCGAGGGGTGACTGTGGTGGTGGTGGATGACGGAGTGGAACATACCATCCAGGACATCGCACCCAACTACGTGAGTGGCCCTGGGACGCCCCCTCCGACGCCCACATCTTATCTCCTTCTTGTTACTGCCTCAGCCTGGCCCCCTTTCTTAGGGGTCCCCGGGCCACACAGAAGGGCCTGGGAGGTGGGATGGTGTTCTTCATCCTCCCCACTCCCCCAGCCAGCGTTCCAGTCTGGCAGTTAAGACCCGGGGAGAGAACTTGGGGTGGCACTTCCTGGTTCCGGCTGCTGCTCCCTGCCCTGGGGAGTAAGGAGTGGCCTCTGGAGGCAACTTGCCTCTCCCCAGAGTTCTGAGCACCTTCCTCCTCCAAAACCTGCTCTTTAGGTAGCTCTAAATCTCTTATCCTGGGCTTCCCAAGCTGCAGGGCTGTCTCCTGGGCCCGTTTCTGTAACGGACAAGAGAGAAGTTTGCTGAGACCTGGGGCACTTCTCAGTTTTGCCCCATGTGTCCTGTTCTCACCTCTGCAGCCTGAGAGAGAGGGATGGGCCTGTTGTGCTGGCTGGGAGCCCCAAAGTCCCAGGTTCCCCCAGGTCTCCTCTCCCCCTGAGCGCCAGGACCCAACCCATTAAAACTTGTGAATGACCACGTGAATGACCACGTGTCCCCTCCAATGTTACAGAGCCCTGAGGGCAGCTATGACCTCAACTCCAACGACCCTGACCCAATGCCACACCCAGACGCGGAGAATGGCAACCACCATGGCACGAGGTGTGCGGGAGAGATTGCCGCCGTGCCCAACAACAGCTTCTGTGCCGTCGGAGTGGCCTACGGGAGCCGCATAGCAGGTACCTTCCACACTAGCCTCGGTGGGCTTCACTCCCCGCCTGCTCCTCTCCCAAGGGCTGACCGTGTTGATCCCCCTTTCAACACACATGGAATCAGGCAAAGGATAAGTTTATGATAGATAGATCTGTAGGACGTATCAGGTCATTGATTTTTGTCAGTGTAGTGGTGTTTCAAACATGTCGTTAGCCGCAAACCCTATTATATAAAACATATCAAAGTGGGAATGGTCTTGAAGTGGGACGGAGGCCTCAAGCCCCAACCACTCACTCACTTGCCCCCTTTCTCTGATCGTGGTTATGTCCCATCAAATGACCCAGCTCACTATAACAATAACTCCTTTTCCTTATCTAGATTATACTTGTATTTCCATAATTTCCCAAGTACCCTTTTAGTTGCCTCTCTTCCTTCATCCAGTCTGTCTGTGGAGACTCCCCTCCCATCTCCCAGCCCTTCTGAAAGTTGCTGTCTGCGCTCCCTCCTCTAAGGAGAGCTGAGCAGCCCTGGCCCCTACTGGAGCTTGTTCTAAGGCTCTTTCTGTTAGTCTTCCTACATCAAGAGGGAACGTACATCAAGGGGGAACGGGAAGAGCCTGAGTACGGAAACCCTCCCGGACTGCTCATAAGTGCTTGGAACCTGCAGACTGAACGGATTGGCTGTATTCCCCTTACTCTCCAGCAGAGGGCAGTAGCCCTCTCCATAAAGGAGCTCCAGAGTGAGCCAGAAACTTCCTGACCCCAGTCCCCTCCCAAAGCTCCATCTGTTGCTACCTGACCACCAGGATGTGACCCACCCCATTTTAGAGGGTAAAAGTAGGCATCCGTGGAGCAGTAATGGTCATAGGTACCATTTATTGGACACACTGTATGTGTCAAGCACTGCACCCGGGCTCTACAAGATTAAGGATGCAAATAAGGGAAACTTGACTGCCTACATTCTAGCCCAGGCCTCGTTCCACCAGCCCCAATGATCCTTAGAATCCAAGATTCAGCATTAGTTAAACAAACAAGCCCATTCTGGTACATACACATGGTCTAAAAAAAGAGCTCTTAGCAGGGAAAGGAAGCCTCCCTATGTGGCTCACCACCACCAGCTCCCCATCAGGGACCCACGTGGTCGGGGAGCTGATGCGGCCTTCACCGCCCAGGTATCCGGGTCCTGGATGGGCCCCTCACGGACAGCATGGAGGCTGTGGCGTTCAACACACACTACCAGATCAACGACATCTACAGCTGCAGGTACGGCTGGGCAGGGACGCGCAGCCCCCACAGCGGAGCAGCAGGTGCCTGCTGGGGTCCTCTTGCCGCCTTCAGGCCGGAAGTCCGCCACCCGCGTCTCCAAACCCCCGGCCCTGGGTTCTCCGTCGTAAGCCCCACGCCACCCCATCATCAGGGGCCCACACGAGGAGTGTCTGCCCCGTGTTTACCTGTTTCATGAGCTCCGAAGGGCTCCTTTCCCACCACAGCCCAGCAGAACACCCAGTGCCAGTTCCCGCCACCCTGCAGCATAAATGCAACTGCAGCTTTGGGTTCTGGCAATGGGTGGGGAGCGGGCGGGGCCTGGGCTCCTGAGAAAGGGGAAACCGAATTTGCGCCGCCCTCACAGCACCGATGGCACCTGGCACCGGCTCTTCCCCCAGCCCACACCCCCTTAAATGCATGATGTCATCCATAGAGGACATTTCCCTTAGAGAAGGAAGAGAGAGCCCCTCAGACCCAGGAACTCACACAGACAATGTAGGTCCTTTGTGGGTACTCTGCCATCGAGCCTTGTCTGAGATCCCTAGATCAGAAGATGGGGTGTCCTCCAGTCCCTCTCTACCAATATGTGTTGTCTCCTGCTCCCTGGGACCCAAGAAAGGATTTTCAGGGGCAGGTGAAGGTGGTCCTAGACGGGGAAAGTTTCTAAGGGAAAAAAAGAGCCTTGTCATGTACTTCCACTTTCCACTTTGGAGTGAAGGCTGGATCTTTGAACCCTGTGTCCTTTAATCATGGGGGCCTGGACTGGAACCCTTGGGAGGACAGGAAGAGCCCAGGCAGGGCGTGGTCACTTGGGAATGGGAAGCCTGGATGGGCCACCACAGTGGGGCTCTGGCTCTTCCCTCTGGGTATTTCTCAACAGCTGGGGACCAGATGATGATGGGAAGACAGTGGATGGCCCCCACCAGCTTGGAAAGGTAACTGAACTGTGTGAAGATTGCGAGACCAAGGATACCCTCTTAGTTCAGGTCAAGTCGTTCACTTTCCCAGCCTACCCCATCTGTGGGGCCAGACTTACAGCATCCAGACCCACCACCTCCTTTGGGGCGACTCCTTCTAACCTGGAGGTGGGGCAGCACAGGGGACACCAGTTCTTAGAGAAGTGGACGGTGCCTTGAGTCATTTCCCTGTGATTCTGCGCTTGCCCCCTCATCACTGGCCCCACAGATCTGATAAGCAGCAGACTCATCAGACACTTGCTCAACTCCCAGCTCCCTCCCTTTCTTGCTTTCCATCTTTAAATCTCTCTCCACTGTTGGCCCAATGCCTTTGGGCTTTTTCCCTTTTTCTTTCTGGAAGGGGAGGAGAGGATTGGTATGGAAGGTAGAGGTCTTTCTCTGAGCTCCTCAGCTGACCCATGACCATTGTCCTCCTCAGGCTGCCTTGCAACACGGGGTGATTGCTGGCCGCAGGGGCTTCGGGAGCATCTTTGTGGTGGCCAGTGGCAATGGCGGTCAGCACAACGACAACTGCAACTACGACGGCTACGCCAACTCCATCTACACCGTCACCATAGGTAGTGGCCTGCGGTTGTGTGTGCAGGAGTGCTTGGTGTGTCGCTCCATGGGGAGGGGACTCTGTTTTGGTGTGTGTGGGACTCAGTGTGGAGGGGGTTGTGTATTTTGGGGTGTGTATCCCTCGGCGGTAGAGGGCTTCCATATTTTGGGGTGTGTGTGTCCCTCAGTGGGGAGGGGGGAGGGGCTGTGGATTTGCGGGGTGCCCTGGCTTCCATGGTGTCTGTCTATGTGAGCATGATCTTGTCTTCAGAGCCATATAGTTAGGAGGGACTAGCCCTGCTTCTGGGGATCTCAGGACTTCCTTAGATGTCACCATACCCCAGGAACACTTTCAGCCTGTCATCTGGTTAGGCCTCTGCTCCAGCCTCCCTTCCCATGGGCCACTTGGCTCCTGCTTGAAGCCTTCCCTGACCCCTACGAGCCTGAATGAAATGCCCCATCCCTGTGCCCCCCACCACAACATCTGCTGCCCCAGTTGCATTTACTTACCTTACTTCCTCTCTGACTTTTGGCTCCTTGAGCTCGAGACTGTGGCCTTTTCCATGTGGCCCCGATGCCTCTCCCACTGTGGGACCCGCAGTAGATCATTAATGAGTGAATAAACATGGAGAATGGTGAATGTGTGAACAGATGAGTAGTAATCAAGGGGAACACCCCCAGTTCTACCGTGGGGCCTACTGGAAGAATGGTACTAGGGCCCAGAATCCCTTCTGCTGTTTGAGGTTACCTGTTCAGGTGAGGCGTATGTGCCCTCTGAGGCACTTGGGGGGCAGAGATCATTTTTTAAACACAGGACAGCCTCCCAGACGATAACTGATACCATCAGGCCCCTGGCGCGCGTCTCCCCTGCTCTGCCCCCAGGCGCTGTGGACGAGGAGGGACGGATGCCTTTCTATGCCGAGGAGTGTGCCTCCATGCTGGCGGTCACCTTCAGTGGTGGGGACAAGATGCTCCGAAGCATTGTGAGTGCCTCCTGTGCCCTGCGCTCCCCGTCACTGTCCCACAGGACACCCCTCAGGCAGCACGGCTGTCTTTCTCAGGGTCGCTGCTCCCCCACCCCGCCCGCCCCTCCAGTTCCTCTTCCCCAGCAGATCGGGGTCTCATCCGGGCATGCCACTGTTGGGAAATCGGAACTAGGACCCTGAACAAACCTGTACGTGGTTTTTACCTTCAGCATTTTAACTTACGGATATATGTATTTTTATAGAGACTAGTACGCATCACCCTGATTAAAGAACTCTTTTGAAATGTCTTCTTTTGGTGGAATTTGGGCTTTGGCTAATTCCTGTGGGCTTAGGAAATAATCTTCATTCCATTACTCTTCAGCCCTTACATAAATACTATGAGCTCTGGTCACGTTCCTCATCGGCAGTAAAGCTAGTGGTTGTTTTCACGGGATGGGTGGGAAAAGGGGTCTGGGAAATGTCTGTAAACCCAAGAAACACTTCTTTCCTTGGAGCTAGAATTGGAGCCGTGTCCAACAAGGGATCAGAGCAGGGGAGTGGAGCTTGTCACACTGGGGAACCTTTTAAAGAATTCAGGCTCTGCTGCCCACACCCGCTGGCTTAGCTCCATCCCGGCGTGTTCAGGCCAGGTCTCTGGACTGGGACCCCAGAGCTCCAGGGAAGAGCTGGGCTAGAGCCTGGGGGTGTCCTCCTTCTCCAGAGGCCTAGGGACAGACGTCTTTGTCTTCCTGCTGGGTCACATTCCTTCTCCAAAACTGAAATTCTATTTTGCCAATAAGTGACTTCTGGCCAACGCATGGTTCCAAGGCCCTGTGCCTGTGGCCCTCTGCCTCCCGCCCCCGCCCAGGGAGAAGGAAAAAGGGAGTGGGCTAAAGGAAACACATCAGAGAGGCTTTGCCCAGCAGGCAGGCGTCGGATTCAGAGGGCCCCCTGCTCCCCAAAGCCAGGCTGGGTGAGAGGAAAGAGCAGGAGCAAACTGTGCTCTTGGTGCCCTGGCAGAAACTGGGGAGCCCACTCGCCGAGGCCTCCCTAGCATCATTGAGACCTGCTCGGCAGTGGCTGGCTGTTCTAACTCCCCTCCCCTTCCTACTCCCACCCCCGCCTCCACCTGAACTGTCACTGGCCCAGAAGTGAGAGGAGTTTGTGTAGCCAAGGTCCCAGCTTTGGGATGTTTTTGCCTTGGAAACCCCGCTGCCAGTTCCCGCTCAGTGACCGCGGACTCCTTGGGGGCAGGGCGAGCCGCCTGTGCTATTCCCCCGCTGGGCGCCTGGGGTGCTCCCCTGGACTTTCCCAGGGCTGCCTGGGGCTCCTGCCGCCCTAGGCATGTTCACGGCCCTCACAGCTACCCCTGAGACTATCCCGTGATGCTGTTTCCTTAACAGGAAAAAACCCAATCTGCTCCCTGGCACAGACCAGCCTTCCCAGTCTCGTTGAGGCTGCAACTTGGAGGGCTTTTTCCTTTTTCTTCTGGGAGCACACGGGGTCTGAGTGAAAACCCCATCTCTTGGCGGCCGCTGTAACAGCTGGGAGGGAAGCAGTGAGGACAGAGGAGAAGGGGTTCTTGGCAGAAGTTAGCATCCTGGTATCTGACCCAGAGAGAAGCCTGGAAGGAAAAAATTCTCTAGTCTTAACATTGGCACCATGTCCTAGATCCAAAGAGCCACAGCGTGGGGCAGACTTAGGCAAACCCTTTATGGCTCCAGGGTGAATGAGAGCATGAAAAGAAGAGCTTGATGCCATCTCTCCCCGTGAGGTAACTCCCCTTCCCCGCCCCCACCTACTGTCGCCTCCCACCTCAGAACCACAGGTAGAGAAGGGGGGCTCTCGGGAACCACACTGAGGCACCAGGCCCAGAGCAGTGAGGCAGTTTGGGCCAGGGCGGGCAGGCCGTGTAGACACGAAGCCCGCACTGAGCTCACAGGGTGGGCAAGGACTCAGTTCCCTCTCCCTGGGAACACACTCCCTTTGTTCCCACTGATGTCACTCCAGCCCTTGTCGCCGAGCTGCCAAGTTGGATTTCCTTGAATGGTGCCGTCACTGTTGTCCCAGCTCCAGCTGGGGCCCAGGAGCTCCCTCAGCCACTTCCTCTGTCTAGCATGGCCGCAGGTCCTGGAGGGTCAGGGTGGGGAATTGGGGAAGCTATTATTAGAGGAGCAGGAATCAGAAAGGCTGTCTTCTGCACCTAAGGCATCTCCCACAGCGCTCTCTCCTTTCTGCCTGCAGCCAGACCCTCCAAAGTAGCTCTTTAGTCTTTACTCATCTTTTCTCAGTTCTCCAGAGCTTGTCCTGCAGGGCCTCGAAGGGCTAAGGATCTCCTTTGTGCTGACCCGATAGTGGGCCTCCCTCTGGTCAGAGGTTGGTTCTCACAAGGGAAGGGCCCACCCGAGAGGCTTACTCTGAGCGCCCATCCCCCACTCCCCTACCCACCCCCCCCTCCCCATAGCACCCGTGCACTCTGTGTCTAACCCCGCCCTCCCCCCGTCCACTCCCCAGGTGACCACTGACTGGGACCTTCAGAAGGGCACAGGCTGCACCGAGGGCCACACGGGGACTTCGGCTGCGGCCCCCCTCGCAGCGGGCATGATAGCGCTGATGCTGCAGGTGCGGCCGTGCCTCACGTGGCGGGATGTCCAACACATCATTGTCTTCACAGCCACGCAGGTGAGACCCAGCCGCCTTCCCCACGCTTCTGCTTCCGCGCACGTGCAGGGAGCAGGCGGCTTCAGACTCGCCCAAACTCGAGGGGCCAGATGCTTTCCAGAGTTGCCGGTGTGTAGAACAGGTGCGAGTGGCCCGTCAAGATTTCTGGCCCGAACTCGTTCGTACCTGCTCTGCCTGAGCCATTTCACCAGCCGAGCAGCACGCTGGGCTCCCTTCCTCCGGGGCCTGTGACTCCTGGCTCCCTCTCCAGGAGCAAGCCGGGAGGGTGGTGACTTCATGAGGCTTGGACCTTTTGTTCCAGCTCTCCTTGGGGAACCCATTCCCCTCGGCCCCGAGTGGGAGTTTGGCCCAGGTCAGCCAACAGGGGCAGCAAGGAAACCCGAGTTACGTTGTTGACCTTGTAGTTGCCCCTTGAACAACATGGGTCTCGATGCATGGATCTGCTGTAAATGTATTTTCTTTTCCTCAAGATTTTCTTGATAACATTCCCTTTTCTCTAGCTGACTCTACTGTAGGAATACAATACATTATCGATGTGACATACAAAATTGGTGTTTATCAACTGCTTCCGTTCCCCGTAAAGCTCCTGGTCTGCAGGGGGCTATTCGTAGTTAAGGTTTGGGCAGTTAGAAGTTACACATGGAGTTTCAGCCATGTTGAACTGACTTGTTCGAGAGTCACGCATACCTCGGAAATCCCCGAGACTAAGCGGCACCTCTGTTCTCGCAGTATGAGGATCGCCGTGCCGACTGGGTCACCAACGAGGCTGGCTTCAGCCACAGCCACCAGCACGGATTCGGCCTGCTCAATGCCTGGAGGCTCGTCAACGCAGCCAAGGTGAATGGGTGTTGGCAGAGCGGGGACCCCTGCCTGGCAGGATGGGGGGGCTGGGGGGCAAATGCCTAAAACCTTGCCTGGCACGTCGTAGGCTCTTAATAAATGTTCTTCGTTTCGTTTACCCTCATGCCATCTGATACCCATTTTTCAAACGGAGAAGCAGGCTCAACACGCTCACAGAAGTTTCCGAACTGTTAGCGAGTGTAGCTTGGGGCTCCCAGGGTGCTCTGGTCATCCTCTCGCACCCTGGACGCAGCCACTCGCCTCTGGTTCCGTGTTTTGGTGCCGTAGGGAGCGCTCCTGGGTGTCGGCAGGAGCCTCGGGAGTGAAAAGAGGTGATGAGGACAGGAGAGAGAAGAGCTGGGCCCCGAGAATCGAGTGGATGAGTGCGCGCGGCCCGTCTCGCTCATCACCACCACCCCTTTCCTTTACTAGATCTGGACCTCTGTCCCTTACTTAGCTTCCTATGTCAGCCCTGTGTTAAAAGAGAACAAGGCTATCCCGCTGTCCCCCCACTCACTGGAGGTCCTGTGGAATGGTAAGTAGTCAGCAGAAAGGGGGTTAATCTCGGGCCTGAGGTTTGGGGCGGGGTGCCGGGGAAGTCCAGCTCATCGGCCCTGCCCGACTCTGCCCCCTTCCTTTAGGAGCTGAGCTCCAGGCAGACCTGTGGAGTTTTCTTTGACCATTTTAGGACATGTTGCCGCTTCTGACTTGGCTGGCCCCCTGGCTGCTTAAATAAGACCTTTCTCCTGAGTTACTAGTAGTGGAAGGAGCTGCTGAGCAACCGGTTAGAAGGGCGGGACAGGGGGAGGAGTGGCCCTGGGACTTGAGCCGGAGGCAGGACTTGAAAGATGCTGCTCTGACTTCCAGGCTGGGGACTGGCCAGGCAGTGCCCTTCAGCCCAGTGGCCTTTGGATGAAGAAAATGAATCTCTTCCTTTGACTCTCCGGCTTGTGTGATACAGAAGCCTGGTGGGGTGTTTGGGGCGGGACAGGAGGATGCCGATGTCTCCCCCCCCGGGAGCGGTTATCTGTCCTCTGTCCCCGCCTCCATCACACCCAGGCTCCGTGGGGTTGTGTGAAGTGCTGCGGTTGAACCCCTTCCCGGACAAGAGGGCAGCGGGATGGGGACGCTTGTGCCCGACAGCAGATTCCCCCGAGTTCTGAGTGAGAGTTTCCGTACTCCCAGCTCCGAGGGGGATTTTTTTTTTCCCCCTTAAAGAATTTTGCCAGGCAGAGTTATTTGCTATTTTTTGTGAAGATTGAAGCATGCCATGTTTTGGGCCCAAATTAGAACTCCCTGCTCACTTACCCCGGTTTGATCCTAGAGAGTGATCAAACCAGAGCAAGAATAAGACGAGGAATGGCCAAAGAAGGGAGCCAGAAGGGAGGGGCAGGGCAGCTTCCCTCCGGTGGAGGTTTCCCCAAGAAGTGTTCCATTGTCTATCTCCCTAACCGTGTCTGTCACTTGCCCACTCCCTCTACGTGGAAGGAAATCCACAGGCCCGGTTCGTCGCATTTTCCGTAAAAGGAATGCTGTCTTGGAAAGGGCATCCGCCAAGGCAGAGAAGTCCAGGAACATTCCTGGGAATGCAGTTCAGTCGGAACCCCTAGGCTTTGCACTGATGAGTCTTGGAGATAGTGAACCTTTTAACCGGGACCTCTCACCCAGCACTCCCCACTGTCCTTTAACTAGCAAAGTAATGCAGAGTCGCACTTGCCAAATGGGAGTTAACTTAGAAGAGGGCTGGGGGCCTTTCCAACCTTGTCATCCTCTGCTTCCCACTGGCCAGGGGACCTTGCCCCAGCACGGGTGACAAACCTCCCCGGCAACCGCTTCTTTGTCACTAGGAAGCATAAAAGCAAAGACACGTTGTCCTGGGCCGAGGAGAGTGGGAAATGGGCTAGTGGGCAGAGAGGATGAAGCAAAGGGAGGTGTAGACCCAGAGTTCTGCTAGCGTGGAGGGCAGCAGGCAGGACGGCTGCGAATTTCTGAGTTCAGCGAAGGTGTCTTCTCTCTTGTGGCTCCATTTATCCTCCAGCAGACAGGACAGAAAGTACAAGCCTGTGGGCGCACTTGGAGGTTGAAGGGACTGTAGTTAATATGGTTTAGAGTGACTAGACAGTCCACAGATATGCCCCTGTGACCAAGCTTGGTCTTTTCCCCCAGACCGGGGGGGGGGGGCGGGGTGGGAATCGGTGTCCGAGGGCTCAAAGTCAGCTGTTTCTAAGAGGGAGGGAGCTGAAGGTCACCGAGAGAAGAGAGGAGGTGTGGTACTGCTAACACTGTAGAGGGGTGGTGTCCTACAGAACTTTCCACAGTGATGGAAATGCTCTCTACCCACTGGCCGTGTGAGGGCTATTCGACACTTAAGATGTGGCTAGTATGAATGAGGAGCTAAGTTTTAATTGTATTATATTTAACTTCACATAAATAACCACGTGTGCCGCCGTGCTGGGCAGTGCATGAGGGAGCCGGACAGAGGATGTGGGGGGAAAAGGACCGGGGCCCCTTGGTTGCCATAGAGCTGCCTCCGGGTCTGAAATCACTACCAGAGGGCAGGAGGGGCAGCGGGGTTGGGGAGGAGTGTCTAACACACGAGCGCGTCTGCACGTCTTCAGGAAATGAAGCCCCTCGTAGTTACCCTGTTACCCTACTTGAAGCCTGAGTGTAACAGACGAGGCCTCCATGGAGGCAGGAGTCCTGCTGCCGCTCTGTGCCTCCCCTGTCCCTCCCACCCTCTCCCTCTGCACGGACTCTTCTCCTGCCTTCACACGCCCTTGGGTCACCTATGGGGAAACAAATGGAAGTCCCTGCCGGCCTTTAACCTGGAACCCTTAAAAGTGAATGAACTAAAGCCACTGGTCACTTTTTTTTTTTTTTCAAAAATTTTATTTATTTATTTGTCAGACAGAGATCACAAGTAAGCAGAGAGACAGGCAGAGAGAGAGGAAGGGAAGCAGGCTCTCGGCCAAGCAGAAAGCCAGATGCGGGGCTCGATCCCAGGACCCTGGGATCATGACCTGAGCCGAAGGCAGAGGCTTTAACCCACTGAGCCACACAGGTGCCCCAGCCACTGGTCACTTTTATCACCCCATCTCTACCACTAAAGACTCAGTTCCATGGCTCACAGTGCCCCCTTTCCCGGTCAGGCATGGGGGTTAGTTCAGAGTTCATCCTTCTTGACCTTTCTGCCGCTGTGACCCTATTTACCGGGCCCGGGCAGCAGCCTCCCTGTGCAGCCTCCATGACCTCCTCTCTCCAGAGCCCTCTCTTAGCTCCGCTGCCGAGGTCCTCGCGTCCTTTTTGGGCCCAGTCACCATTCCCAGCCCGTGAGTGCCTCCTCACACTCCTCTGTGGCTCTGTCTCTTCCCTCGGGTCTCTCCCTCCGCCGTGCAGCAGTTCTCATGACTTCCACGAAGGATTCTTGGCTCGAAATCTCGTCCTCTGATCCCTTACCGGTGAGAGGGATAGAGATTGTCAGAGCTCCCCCAAGATCACGAGTGGAGGAAGCCCTGGGACCTTCTGGTCAAGGGGGGAGAGTTGAGAAAGACCCTGACTTATTCCCAAATGAGAATAATTAGACGGTCCTCATCAGCTGGGACTTGAATGCTTCTTGCGAGCCAAGCACCCTTCTGAGTTTTCCTTCATTTAACTCCGTAACTCACTTGGTTCCAGCGTCCCCACGTGCGCGGCCACCGGAGTCTGTCTGCACCAGTAGAAAGGGCATGTCGCATGGCCCCACACATATCCTAACACAGACGGGCTCTCGTGGGACTCTCTTCGGATTCCATTCTGTTCTGTGACATTCTGGAACATGGCATTGATGCTTTGTGAGCCCCTTGTCTGCCACGTTAATGCTCTCCTCCAGCCATGCCACCGGTGTCCCCCTGCAGCTTCCTCTACCTGTGTCACCGTGCAGTGTTGGGTGTCCCACCAGCACACGGCACATCACAAATACGACATTTCAGATTTCATTGTCACCCTCCAAAAGCCAGCTTACTTTCCAGGTTTCTCCCATTTTCCGTCAGTGCTCTTGCCTTGCTATAGAGTCGCACGCTTGAAGCTCTGGCGTGGTCAGCCACTCCGGACCCCTTGCTTCTCCCCAGGTCTTGCCCTGTCCATTCCCATGCAAAGCCGTCTTTCCGTACTTCTCTGCAATGTCTCTCGATCGATTCACTCATTCATTCTGCTAACGCGAGACCCACCTCGTTCCAGGCACTGCATTAAGTTCTGGGGATTCAGAGATAAGACAGGATTCCTGCCCTTAGGACCTCACAGTCTGGGAGGGGGAAGGCAGCCTGTCTGCTGTAGAGATGACACAGTGTCAGAGAGACAACCCCCACTCAGGCAAAACAGGAGAGCTCTTAGAGAAGCTAGGGACCGACCTAAGCTGGGGGAAGAGGTGAGGAGGGCCATCTAGAAGCAGGGGCCACACATGTAGAGTCCACAGAACTTCAGGGAGCCTCGAGTTGTGTGGCATGGCTGGGGCAGGGCCAGACAGAACTGCCTGTGCCTCAGTAAGAAAGTTAAATGTGACCTGGAGGTCTGTATGTGGGGAGCCTTTGAGATAAGTTGTCACGAGTTGCTGGTAGGGGAGGATGAAGGAGACCAGTCCCTTGTCTTTCAGAGCTATATACTCGGTCTCTGCCTTCACATGACTCTGGGAAGGAGAAGTGAGGACTGTTAGTGGAACAAGATTGGTTATAAATTGATAAATATTGGAGTTAGGTGTTAAGAACACCTGTTCTATTTTTTATATATGCCTGGAATTTTCTGTAGTCAGAATGTATATGTATGAATGTATATATAATGTATATAATATATATATTATATATATATTATATATATATAATGTATATATATAATGTATGAATGTATATATAAACATATACATGCATTTATGTTTTTTAACATATAAAAAAGATTTCCAAGTTTTTGAGCTTGAGCAACTGTCTAGTTGGTAGTGACATAAAATGAGATGAAGACCCCAGACCCAAGAACAGATCTGGGCAAGGGCTGGGCAGTATGAAGGACCAAGGCCTGGAATTTGGCTCTGCTGTGTTTGAGATTTCGGGCAACACCTAACGGTTATATCCAGAAAGCAGGAAGTAAGTTCAAAAGGGAAGAAAAGGTCTGGGGAGGAGGTCCGCAGGGTAGGTGGGCAGACGAAGGATAAAAGGATGAAAGAGGACCCGGCAAACGGACTGGGACTGCGTTAAAGCGTGGTGGTCCGAGGAAAGACCCTTCCGGAGGAGAACAGGAGGGATGAGATGGGCTGGTGGGGGAAGGGGGGAGGAGGAAGTGAGGAGGATGGAATCTTGGGAACTCAGGGCTGTCTCAGTGAGAGAGGGCAAGGAGACAAGGACAGAAGGGGCGGTCCTGGGTTTGCTGCACAGGCCCCTGGTGCCTTCGAGAACCGTTTCCAGGTCCTCATAGGGGCAAATGCTCCATCTCAGCTGGTTGAGTAATTCGTAGAGGCAGGAGATTTCTGGTTAAAGATGGCAAATTGTCATGTCCTTTTATTTCTACTTTTTCCCAAAACCTCACCAAAAGAAGAATAAAGGAATAAAAATGGTATAAGCACAAGGACAAAGAGAATGGGAGAGAGAGCTTAGCAAATGAGAGACTTCTTCACATTTTTAGAAGATGAAAAACGAATGGAGAAGTGAGCAGGGCTGAGAAAATTGCATACCAAGTGTCTGCAAGGGTGATACTAAGAAATAAGCCCCTTCATGCCCCAGAGTCCCAGCGGGCTCGGGACTCAGAATTACCATGTGCTCCAGGAGACAGTGGTGGGTATGAGGCGGAAAATAGGGATCCGTAAAAAGGTAGATGCGGGGGCACCTTCTCCCACCCTTGGCAGCCAGATGATGTCCCTTCCTTATTCTGCCAGGAGTTGGGAAATTTCTTGTCCGGAGACAGGGAATGTGCTGGGAGAGGTGGTCCCTCCCCTCCAAGCCAGCTGCCCGGATCCCAGGGCCCTGGCAGCCAGGAGCTTGGTGGTTCCTCTCTGGGGCAATGGAAGGACCCCTCACCGAAAGACTTGGAGATACAGACACAGAGGGCTCCTCCATGAACCAGTACAGGGCCAGGACGGCTGACTTTAGTTAGGGAAGCCTACCAGTACAAAACTCCACCATGCTTCGAGCTTCCGACTGGCTCTAAGCCAATATGGATCACTGGCTATTTTGGGGGAAGAAAAACAAAAAAACTCTCCAAATCCTAAGGATGTTGTTTTTGGTTGCTAAAACTCAGCCAAACTGCTTATCCTGGGATACAGGATAGGTATGGGGATACATGAGAAGGTAGAGTAAGGATACTTTCACTGAAACTGGTGGGACAGGCAGTGATTCCACAAGGAAGGATAAACCAAGGGAAGGAGAGGATGGGGGAGAGAGAAAGGGAGTGTAGGCAGAAAGGAGACAGAAGCCCAAGGCAGGAGAGGAAGGTCCCAACCCAGTGGCAGGGCAACGGATGGGAACGGGAGCCAGGGAGCCTGAGATGGAGTCGCTGGGGAAAGTGGCACTGGGGGAACTTCTGATCTGTTTGTTCATTTGAAGAAATAGTAGTCAGAAAGGTCATGTCGTTCTTTTGTGCAGTTTGGGAAGCATGGTGATGGGGGACATGGAGTAAACACAGGACAGTCACTAACTGCAGAGGGGACATCAGCAGATTGTTCAGAAAACGAAATATAATCATTATATACTACTTGGCTAAATCCCACATAAGATTTATAAGGCCATAGTAAGGAAACAAAATATTAATCTATCTAAAAATGGTGCTATAATTATTTTGAGAGGACAGAGGGGACGGCAGGGGAGGAAGAAGGTCGGTGTGGTATCAAATCCTCACGGGCTATAATTAGAAGTCGATATATAATGTCTAAAACTGATTAACCATGAAATAGTCACACATGCCCATTATTTGGGAACATGAAGGTAGATCCCAGAAGAAAACAACTGAGAGCAGTAAGAAGTGTTTGCTTCTGGAGAGTGGCCCAGGAGGATGGTGAGGGATGGGGTAGGAAATTGTTCTTTCACTTTTAAAACCATGTATACTGTCTTGACAGGAAAAATGTTAAGAATGAACAGGAGGGTAAGAAGTAGAGATAGAAAATGTAGACATCTTTTCCAAGAAGTTTAACAGTAAAGGAAAAGATGTAATATCTGATACTTACATAGTCTTAATACTCAGTATACGTCTGAGTATAATACGTCAGTATTAGTCCATGTGTATGAACTAATATAATCCTCCTGTCAAGCCTAGGAAGTAGGTACTGTTACTCTCCAAGTTTTCCAGATAAGGAAATGAATCCGCTCCTCAGAGCTAGGACAAGGCTGAGCTGGGATTTGAACCCAGGCTGGATGGAACCAGAGCCCATGTTCTTCACGTGGTGGGCAGAAGAGAGGGAAGGGTTGAGAAAGGGTTTATTTGTTTTTGGTTTTCATCTGTAGCAGCAAAGACATAAGAAGATCAGGCCAAGGACATGGCTAATGGGGCTGGTCCGATATTGGACTCTGGCCAGATAGTTGCTGTGGAAGGAAAAGAAAACCCACGAAACTTGAGAAAGTAAACAAGAGGTTGATGGAGAGCTGAGCTGTGGGATCTGAGCTGTTATTAGAGAGGAGCTGGGGTGGCGCCTGGGTGGCTCAGTGGGTTAAAGCCTCTGCCTTCAGCTCGGGTCATGGTCTCAGGGTTCTGGGATCGAGCCCCGCATCGGGCTCTCTGCTCAGCGGGGAGCCTGCTTCTCCCTCTCTCTCTGCCTGCCTCTCTGCCTACTTGTGATCTCTGTGTGTCAAATAAATAAAATCTTAAAAAAAAAAAAAAGAGGAGCTGGGCAGCACCCAAGGAGATGAAGGAAGAGATCAAAAAGGGATTGAGGAAAGCAGAGAGATGAGATGTCCTTGTGCTCAGAGAAGGTGGGTGGGACATTGGCTTGGAAGACTTGCCAGGTGGAATGAAAGACCATTCACACATGCACACATCTATGCCCAGGGAGAGGTCCATATCAGTATTTCCCAACATGTTATCAAGAAGTGTGGGAACTTCTTTGTTGTCGTTTTGCTCAGCGACTCATCTGATTGTTCTTCGCTAACGTGCATTGCTTATCTGATGAAACCCACAAAGAGAGTTTCTAAGCTGTTTGGAAGTGAGGCAGTGCTGGATAATGACGTGGCCTGGGGTGTGGTCATGGAAGTGGGTGCTGAGGTCGGGAGGTAAACAGTATGAGGTCACAATGACATGGGACAGCAGTCCTCTGGGTGCCCTGTGATAGTGGATGACGGGGGTTGGTGCATTTCCGTGAGCGAACTGGAGTGGGGCTAAGCGGGAGGCCCACAGACACACGGCCTGGAAGGCCAGAAGGTGGTGTCAAGGGTTGAGCTTTGCCTCCCGTCTTCCTTCCATGTAGCTGTCCACCACCCTGGAAGGTGGAGGTGCTGGTCTCCACCTCACCTGTTGGAACGGATCAGTGGGAAGAAGTGCTTTAGAAGGAACGGTGTCTCCTTGCCCCCTAATTTTCCACCATCCCCCAACTGAGGAATTCTTCCATGGCAGTCATTCTCATTTTTCTTAAACTTTGTTTTGAGATAACTGTGGATTCCCAGGGAACTGCAAAGCAGTGCCCAGGGGAGTCTCATGCACCCTTCTCCCCGCGTGAATGTCTGAAACAATTCCAGCCCAGTAGCAAAACCAGTGAAAGGACATGGCTATGGTCCATGAAGGATACGCAGACACACACTCCTGTTTATATGAGTGTGTGTGTGTCGGGGTGGGGGCGGGGCTCCCTCACAGGTTTGCCACACCTGGAGCCTTGGGTACCCACCACTACCACCAAGACCCAGGCCACCCCAGCCTCACTAGACTCCATAGTGTCACTCGTTGGTGGCCGTGCCTATGCCCTCAGCCCCATCCCTCGTGCCTGGCAGCAACTCACCTGGCAGCCAGCTCCACGCTGGTATCATTCATGAGGATCACGCAGCCGAAGTCGCGCTCTGCGTATCCTTGTGAGACAGGCTTTTTTTTCATTCAGCACCATTTCCTCCAAGTGTATTCCATTGGCTAGTTTTTTAGAAATTTGTACTGCCTTCTGTATGAAACACATTCATTTCTCCCCTGCCTTTGGGCCATCTCCCCTCCTGGAACATACCACTGCCCACAGCACTCTCGACCGGGCCGTGTTCATTCCCTTCTCCAGAGGCTCTCCCTGCCCCGTGCCTAGAGCCTCTCTGTTTTAGCATCAGTTATGTCCTCCTCACACCCTCTCGTTCTCCCCTTGCAGGTAGAAGGCAGAGATCATGTCCAACTTACCTTTCTATCCCCAGCATCTAGTACAGTGCCTGAAATGTAGGAGGTACTCAGTAAATTCTTCTTTGGATGAATGAATGGTTGAAGCTGCCCTGTTTGGTTCTTACGTTGTGTCTTAAATATGTGATCTTCCCAATGAGACACTAAACGAGATTTTCAGCCCCTTGAAATCAGCCACAACATCCCATTCACTCGCCTGCACTGGGTCCCGGTTAGGGCTGCGTTGGGTATCTGTATGTGGGTTCAGTGAGTATGTGCCTTTGTGTGTGTTGGGAGGAAGTGAGGGCGTAAGTGTTGATGGGGCTGGTTTCCCAGCTGCCCAGCCTGACTTCCCACAGTCAGCAGGATGGACCTGGAGATGTCGGGGCTGAAGACGCTAGAGCACGTGGCAGTGACAGTCTCCATCACTCACCCACGCCGTGGCAGCTTGGAACTGAAACTGTTTTGCCCCAGTGGCATGATGTCCCTTATCGGTGCGCCCCGCAGCATGGACTCGTACGTATGCCTGCCTGCACCTTCTGAGCTTTTTTTGGCAGTGAGGGTCTTTGCAAGGAAAAGATAGAGAAAAAGCAGACACGGACACTGTCCTCTGCAATCGTGGCACTGGCTGACTGTGGCGGCAGGAAAGCCATTTCCTACCTGCTTCGTAGAGGTCACTTACAATGTGCTAAGCACTGCACTTGACAAATACTTCCTCTAATGCTTACAAGAATGATGCAGAGGAGACTTTACCCTCTTTTTACAAATGAGGAAACAAGTCACAGAGCTAGTAAGTGCCTCAGGAAGTAACACTAAGCCTAGATCTGTCGAGCTCCCCGGCCTGTGCTCTCTCCACATCTGCTTTTCCCACTAGCATGTGCTGACAAGTCCCTCAACTCGTGGGATCTCCGGGGAAGGGATAGCACTTGGGGACCCCTCATGGTGCGCTCCCCAGTAGCTGGAGCTCTGGCCACAACAGCTATGTTCTGATGGCTCCTACAGTTAGAAATCATGTTTGTGGCAGAGGGTCGGTTCCCTGCCCCATGTCTTCTGGGTTTTCTACTCTTTTCTTCCCCCCAGAGACCCAAATGGCTTCAATGATTGGACCTTCTCCACTGTGCGGTGCTGGGGGGAAAGAGCGAAGGGGATTTACAGACTTGTGATCAGGGATGTAGGTAAGCCTGGCCCCCACCCTATGTCCCCCCCACCATCTGGTCCCTCTGGAGCTCAGAATCCCCACAGAAACCGCCCCATGGAGAATACTGCCATTGGACCGACAGGGTAGATGCCAAAAAATACACCCCATCTAGAACATGGGCCCTAAGATCTGAGACTGTTCATTGATCCTACCTCTCATGTTCCTTGGAGAAGTGACTGATCCATTTTTCCTCAGGATAGCAACAAAAATTCCTTGTTGAAACCACATTTCAAGTCCTTTCACATATAACCATCCTTCGACCAGCCCTGGTAGGCAGGTAAGGGCAGGACTAATTTTCACCATTTTTTGTTTTTTTTTTTTTGTTTTGGTTTTTTTTTTTCCTTTGTTTTTTAACTGAGGCCCACCCAAGGTCTGAAGTGACTGGCGCAAGTCATACACTATTCCAGTGAGGAGAGTGACAACCAAACCTAACTCTCCTGGCTTCCTGCCAAGTTAGGTATTCACTAGACTGCTGGTTTTCAAACCTTGCTTTAATTTAGTAGAAGGACATTTTTTTTTTCCCAAGCAAAATCCCAGCTGAAACCCTAAAATGTGAACGAGAGAAAGGCAGAACGTCTTTGCTTCGGAACCACACCTTTCAGCCTCGCTGTCTCTGTCCCTGAGGGCCCCTGCGAAGCACCTCTGTAGAACCCCTGGGCAGTGGACCGTGTGGCCGAGTCCCCCCAGGGGCTGGGGCGGGGGGGCTGGGCAGGGCCTCTGCTGTTTGCGCAGCCAGTGGGGGGACCGGGCTCACGGACTGCCCCGCTTGCGGCTCTAGGAGACGAGATGCTCCAGGCTGGCATCCTCCGGCAGTGGCAGCTGACCCTCTACGGCTCTGTGTGGAGTCCAGTGGACATCAGGGACAGGCAAAGGTGGGTGCCGGACGCAGGTGCCGGGGGGGAGGCAGCTCCTGGGGCCGGGAGAAGCCATGCAGGGAGCTCCACCGCCCTGAGACCCTTCTTGCTGTGGGCCTTCCTCCCTCCCCAGCTGTGAGGTGGGAGAACCAGTGAGGGCAAGGGGTCAGGGAACGAAGTTCAGGAGGGCGTCCTCCTCTCTTTTTTTCTGCACAGACTATTAGAAAGTGCCATGAGTGGAAAATACCTGCATGACGGCTTCACTCTGCCCTGCCCTCCTGGGCTGAAAATCCCCGAGGAAAACGGTTACACCATCACCCCTAACACCCTCAAGGTACAAGGGCTCGGCCTCCAGCTCCAGGCAGGCGGGCGGGCAGGAGTGTCCTGGGGGGTCTGGACCTTGCTGGACCTGGACTCCAGGTGACTTGAGAAGTGACGGGTTGCAAGGAGCTGGCTGGGCCCCCACTCAACTACTAGCTCTAAGAGGGAGCTCCTTGGGGCAAGTGCTTTGGGGTGGGAGAGGCAGTCCCAAAGGTGACAGATTTTCTGAGCTCATTGTTCTGGGTTGAGAAAAGCCACAGGCTTTGGGAAACCATCCCTAACTTGGGTGCTTGACTTTTCCCCAGACTCTGGTGCTGGTAGGCAGTTTTACCATCTTCTGGACCGTGTACTATATGCTGGAAATCTATCTGAGCCAGAGGAATGTGGCCTCTCACCGAGTTTGCAGGAGTGGACCCTGCCACTGGCCCCAACGAAGCCAAAAAGCCAGGGAAGAGGGGACAGAGCTAGAATCAGTGCCACTTTGCAACAGCAAGGATCCAGACGGAGTGGAGACAGAAAGTGAGGGCCCTCCCACCACCTCTGATCTCCTTGCCCCAGACCTGCTGGATCCAGGGGCCTGGGGCCTATCCCAGGACAGGAGTACCCTGAACTGCCCTCATCGTCACCTAGCCCCAGACCTGCTGCAGGGGAAGGAGGAGCAGATTTGCTGACCCAAGGCCCAACAGGCTCAATATGGGGCAGGCTCTTCCTTCCCAAAGCTGGGGAAGCTCGGAAGCCTGCTCTGAAGTCTCGGGAGCCCAGGAGAGAAGGCAGCCTAATGCTCCCATCAGGAATCCACAGGCTGGAGAGCACCCTCTGACTACGTTCAGGGAGGCCGAGGGCCTTCTTAAGGTGCAGCAACAGAAGAATCGTGCCGTGTGAACAGTGTGGCCACAGCCGCTGGGTCTTCCTCCGACGGGACAGGAGCTTCCGGTCAGAAGGTCTTGACCAAGGGCTCGGCGTCCCCACCATGGGGCAAGCCTGTCTCCTCATTTCTCCTGGGCAAGCCGGTGATGTGGGTCACAGGGACCCTCACCCATGCGTGGGTGGGGCGGCGGTTGCTTTGGCCAGAGGAGCCTCTCCGCAGAAACGTCCCCGGGGTCACGGGGGAACAGGGCTCAGGGTGAAGGCTGGGAAGAGCCTGTGGGTATATGCCTGTCCTTTTAATGACCCAGGACCTAGAAAGAGCAATCTTTTCCTGTCCTTCCTCCCCTTCCTGCCTCTACCTGGAGCCTAGGACCTACTGGTGTGATAGTTAGCCCTCGGCCCAGCACACTCACCCTGAAAGCCGCTGCCTCCTTACGCCCTGATCAGAAGCCAACCTTGAACACAGCCCTGACTCCTCCACCATCGCCCCCCATCCTCCACCCTGAGGGATCCGTACGAGGCTCCTGGCAAGGCCAGGAGGTTGGGCACGGCTCCCCAGGGCCTGCGAGGCCGGTCTGCAGCAGTATGACGGGTCTGCCACTGCCACTCCAGCCCTGCGAATTCCCTGTCTTCCTCTGCAAAGCGCTCAGGGAAACGGCCTCACCCCTGAGGCCAGCTGTCTGCCTGACCGGCTAGGACTCCTCCCGGCCTTGGCCTCCTCCCCTCTTCTGAGCTAGTTGGTTGATCTAAATTTTTTTTTAACGCTTAAGATTTGGGTTTCTCTTTTCACAGCAACATTTGGTTGAATGTTTTTCTGCACAGCTTTTCCAAAATAAAAACCTTCCACGCAACTCTGCCGCTCCCCATCCCTTTTCATCTGCCTCCCAGAGCTCATGAATGTCGCTCCTCTTGGCCTTTGGTCCCCGGTCCCTGAGATTCACTCCTCCTCTGCCTGAGCCTCTGAAGGAAGCTGACCCCCCTGGGATCCTTGAATTGAGGGGGTCCTTCAGAGCTGACAGCCAGGAAAATGTAAATGTTCCCTGCCTCTTGCCTGCTCACAGCTCTTGGAACCAGAAGTGACTAGGGCAAATCAAACTCTGCCAGCCAGGCCTGAGAAAAGATTGATGTATATATTTGTTTCTTTTTTGAATTTCAACCTCCAAAATATTCCAGCAAAAAAAAAAAAAACAACAACAAAAAAAAAAAAACGGGAGTTTGGGCTGGGTTTCCTTCAACGGGAATCTGCGGCCAAGGAGGATGGTGGACTTGCCCCTACCAGCCACCCCCAGCCCATGTCCCCCCTCCATTGCCCGGCCCAGGGTGGCGAGAGATGGTGGGAGACGGTAGGGGAGCTGGGAGGAGGGTTAGGGGAGCAGTGCTTTGGGGTAAGAAGTTGGGCTGAGGGGTGGGGGAGAGCTGCCCAAGTGTGGTCACCTTTGCTCAGTGACGGAGCCTCAAAGCTTGGCCAGGGCTGAAGGAACTACACGGTGTGGGTGAGCAGGCTAGGCAGGATGGCTGCGGCCGGCGAGCTGGGGAAGGGCAGGGCTGGGGGCTGGCCCACTCCCTCTAACTGATGATCTGCCGAGGTCGTCCGTAGCCCGTCATGCCAGCCTGGGAGGCCCCTCTGTTGCTACCCATCTGTAGGCCAATGACATGCTTGCCCTCCTGCAGTTGGCTCTCTGTGAATTCCCTCTTATGCTCCTGGGCTTTCCTAGAAGCGGGAAAACCAGGATAGAGACTCACCAGGACTGCACATTCTCCACCAGAGTTCTGTTTCCTCTGTCAATCCTAGCCTCATCCCACGTCCCCCATCTCACTTTTCTTGTTTCCTTCACCTTGCGTGTCCCACGGGCCATGGACACTGGCAAGCAGCAGGGACCCATCTTCCCCTTAGCCTAGACCTTCACTTTGTACCTTCCCAGCTATCTGCTGCCCCAGGTTAGCCCAGGCCACCTCCCATCTCACACAGAGATACATGCTTAGCGCACAAAGAACCATGGTGGCCACGTACTTCATGAACCAGTTGGGGTCTCCACGGTAGTGCCCATCATTCTTGGTCACCGCCAAGCTGCCCAGGGCCATCAGGGTCCTCTGCACTGCCGCCAAGTCTTTGCCTGCGAGAATAAAGAAAGGAAGGGGGGGGTGAACTTCAGGTCCACGTCCACAGGACTCCACAGCAGGGCCTGACCCCCCCCGCCCCGCCCAGAAAACTGGTCAACGGGGGGATGAGGAGGCTGCAGCAAATCCTACGATGCCCTCAAGTGTGGCTGGCACGCTCTGGGCACGTCCCATTCCCACTCTGCAGATGTGTGGTGGCATGCTTGGACCACGCCTTGTCCCCTCTGCCTCAGCTTCCTGTCCCCCACCTGCCGCCTCCACCCCTCTTCTCTTCGTACCTTCAAAGAGGTCAACAGTCTGGAACATGTCAGTCTTGGTGACCCCGTAGTCCTCCGCCGCCTTCAGGAACTGAGCCACCTGCTCCATCTGCTTGAAGACCATGGAAGGAGGGTTGTCGGGCACCTTCACTGGCTTGGAGCCGTCGGGATACAGGCTGTTCACCAGCTTGCTCAGAATCTGCCAGGTACAGAACGCAGCTTGGTACTCAGCTTGGGGTGCCTGCCCCACAAGCCCAGCAGGATGGCGAAGCCCCAGCCCCACTTCCCGGGGCGCCACTCACCACGCCATTCTTCAGCCAGACCTGGAAGCCCAGGCGCCCGCGGTCCGGGCGCCCCACATCTGGGCCACACTGCACTATGATCCACTCCACCAGCCTCTCCTCCAGCTCCTCGTCGTACTTCTTCTCGATTTTGGATTGTACTTCGCGGCTCATGCCATAGGAAGGACCCTTGTTGGCCATGTTGTGAGAGAGCTAAAGCAGCACGGCCAGAGAAGGGAGGTCAGAGGGTCAGAGAACAGCTCAGCTCTCATTTGTGCTAAGCAGGCCTTGGAGATCCAGGGGGATGGAGGGGGCGGTGCCCATCCGTCCTAGACATTGATTTACCTCCCCTGGTTTCCTCATTTTGTTTTCATGGCACTGCCCATCATCCCCTCCATCCAGGGAGCCTCTCTGAACTTAGGGACCAGAGAAACAGGACACCAGCTCTTTGGAAAGTCCGGAGCAAGGATAGTAAACTGACTTCGTGACAACCAGACAGTGGCAGGCATCTTAGGCTGTGCAGCACGTATGGTCTCTGCCACTGCAGCATGAAAACAGCCTCAGACAATACGTAAACAAGGGAGCATGGCTTTGAGCCAATAAAACTTGACAAACAGCAGGGCTGCATTTGGCATACGGGCCAGAGTTTGACAATCGCTGTTCTAGAGCCTTCTTTCTTTGCTAAGACTGGCCACAGAGGCACTGGAGGCCACAGAGGAGGCCACACCACCCCCTCCCCTGGCACCAAAAGAGAGCAGCAGGTTTCCTTGTCCAGGTAGGCGTGAGGGGGGTTGCTGGTTCCGCCTGAAGTTACAGTTACCTTCTCCCTCCACTTTAGCCTCTAGCCCCAAAGCTGGAACCGCAGAACACCTGCTCTTTGCTGGCTCAGCTTGGCCTCCAGCCTGCAGCTGCCGAAGAGGCTCCAGCTTACCCACCCCTGGCAAGGCCTAGGAAGCCAGCAGAACCCAAGAGCCTTTGGCCAAGAAGCCATACTTCCTCAAGTGGCCCAGAAGAGAGAGAGAGAGAGAGAGAAAACTGACAGACCCACGGACTTCCCCTTGTGCTCTGGGCTCCCGCCACCCTCGTAGCTGAGCAATGAGGAGCCAGAGCCCTCCAGGGACCCCCCAGAGCCAAGAATCTGCCAGCCAGAACACGGGGAGCCCCTCCCTGTGTAGACCAGCCACCAGCTGCTGCCCTGAGTGAGGCCTGGGGCTGGCCCTGCTCGGCAGAGCCTCGTGTGGGGGAAAGTCTGCAGGAGCAGGGCCTGCAAGGTGGCTGGTCCAAGGAACCCGACCTGCTGCAGGGGTCACCCAGGGGTGGTGCTCAGAGCTCCCTGGGAGAGCCCTCCCTCCGAGAAAGGTACAAATGAGGCCAGACCCATCGCCTGGCCTCAGACAAGTCGGAGGTTGGGAGGAAGCGGGTAGTCAGCATGCTACCCTGACTCCCTCTCTGGCCAGAGTCAGACCTTCTCCCCACTCCCCGCCACCATGGACAGCCGAGTGAAAGTCCTCGCTTGCCATGCTCCCCGGTCAGCTGCCCTACCCTTCTTCCCCTCCAGCTGACAACTTTCCGGTGTTCAAACTCCCTGTCTGTGCCTGGGGGAGGCAGGGATCTCTCTCAGAGGGTTCTGCCTTCACCGAGCCACTGTCTTGTTAACTCACCTCCTGGTGATGACCTGGGAGAGCCCGCCCTGACCCAGGGACAAAAACTTCTTCCCACGCTGCCCTTCACTCTTTTTCCAAGTCATCCCCTGAGGGGACAGCAAAGGTGGAGACAAAGAACTCTAGATGGACTCATCTAAACTCTCCCTTCTCTCAGGATGTGTAAAGCCCCAGAGAGCTGGGCCACCTCTGAGCACCACCACCCCCTCCCCTGCCAGCTGACACCCAGAGAATCCCAAAGCAGTCTCTGCTCTGTTTCCCTATAAACGGCCCAGCCCCTTCCCGCCTGCGGTGTGTGTGTCTCACACCTGCTTCCCTGCTTCCCAACCACTGGGGGGCAAAGACTAGTGGTCAAAACCCATGAGTCAGTTGGGACCAGGTACCTTGGGTCCACCCTTCATCCCGGCCCCGGCTCAGCCTTCACCCCACCAGCCCAGGCAGGCAATATGCATCCCTGTGGTCCAGGCACCCACCACCTTCCACAAGCCTGCCCCCCCACACACTCTCCAACCGACCTGGCCTCCCATCTGCCCTCCCTCCCAGACAGTGGGCTGGACCTGTGAAGAACAGGCCAAGGCAGAGTGCCCCCCACCCCCAGCAGCTTCCAGTCTAGGAGATTCAGAGCAGACAGTGGTATCGAGGCCCACTGTGACAAGGACACAAAGTTGCAGCCCACAGATCTAGAGACGGTATTTGGATTTTGATCAGAACAGGGAGGGGGATGAAAGGCACCCCACCCACCCCACCCTTCTCCCTTCTGGTGAAGAGTCTGAAAGTGGAGAGTTCCAAGAAATCCCTCTCAGTCCTCCAACCAGTCCCACCTAGATGTGCTGCTGGGAAGTGGAGAGGGAGAGGGTTGCCAGCCAAATCACCCAGGAGCCTTTCTTGATAAAGCTTCCTGGGACAGGACAGGCAGGACAGCCCCTGTCCTGTGGCTCTTGTCAGCTTCCCCTGTCACCCAGAGAAAGAATAAAATCCAGCTATAAAGGGACAGTGTGTAGCTGCCACCAGCAGGAATCCACAACTACTAGCAGAACCAGGGGTCTCTGCAGGACCGCCGGGCCCCCGCTCTCTCGGAGGACAGGAGCAAGCCTCTGGTGCTCTCTGACACGGCCAGAGGTCAGGATTATCTCAGTTCTGGCAGGAGAGAAGAGCGGCCCTATTCACTGCTACCCTTTGGATAGCAACCACTGAGGGGAAGCAGCCAGATCCTTTGGGAAGGGCCCAGGGTCCCAGGCCCACCCAGGCCAACACTGCAAAACTCCCGCAGGACCCATCCCTTACCCCTCTGCCTGCAGCGGGGCTACCTCCCATTTTCATAGGATGGAAGGAGCCAGGTGTCCAGAAAAGCCCCTCTTGTGCCCTTGCCCACCTGCCTGCGGCCCTCCCCGCTGCCTCAGTGGCTCCCCGGAGCTTCTCCTTTGCTGCTCAGGCCCTGGGTACCCACCCACGGGCCCTTGCTCTCCAGAACTGGAGAACTTGCCCAACTTCCCACCCCCTTGCACAGCCTCCTGGATGGACACCAAACACGGCCTTGTGTCTAACCTTGAGCCCATCACACACCCCATGGGCATGACGAGGGCTGAACACCGGAGCCCCCTGCTGCACCCCAGGCATCAGGGTCTTTACCATCAGTCCCTCTGCATCAGCCAAGTCATCCTCAACATTTCCACCTGCCCCGGGCTCCCCAGTCTGAGCAAGATGGGATCTGGCAGGCTCATCCCCGCCATCAAATAGGACCACCTCCCCACCTGGAGATCAGGAATGCACACTAACAGAGAGGGTGGCCTTCTCCACCCAGGAAGCTGGAGACCAGGACCCCCGAAGGCCCTGTCTCCAGGGCCCCTACTGCTACCGTCAAGCCCTAGCCTGTCTGCCTTCCAACCCAGGGATACATGCACTTACAGGGGTTCCTCGGGCTCGCAGGAGGGAAGGAGCACTCCGTGTCTGAACTTGGACAGACAGGATGGGGCGCTGGCTGAGTGGGGGGTTTAAAGGGCTGCTGCCGGGGTGATGTCAGCCTCCCCCGCTGGCTCACCCCTCGGCCCCCTCCCTGCTAGAAGAACCCAGCCTGTTCCCCACCCCCGGCCCCCCCAGTGACTCCACACAGGCTCCATATTTGGGGAAAGACACCAAGTTGGAGCAGTCTGCCGGGGGCTGCCCGAGACATTCTCTGCGTGCTTTGGAGATGGAGCGGGCAGGGCGGAGCTGAGCTGCCGGCCGGGAAGCCTCCGGGAAAAGCCTTTTATGGGCAGGACCATGAAGGCCACCCCTGCTCTCTGGACTTAGCGCTGCTCCTTCCTCACTGCTCCCTGCCCCTGAGTTTGAGGCCACGGGGGAATTCAAGAGGGTCTGGCCAGAGAGAGGGGGAAAGAGCTGGGGGGATCGGACTAACCAACCACTCTGTCCCGGGGGTTTCGCTCCAGTTGGAGATAGGAACTAAACTTTACTGAGAACCTACGACATGCCAGGGAAATGCTTTGCAAATGTTCTCATTTAATCCTCAGGGCTATATCGTGGGAGCATAATTACTAACCTCATTTTCAGATAAATATCTTACTCAAGGCCACGTGGGTGGGGATGTCACAGAGTGGCAGAAGCTGGGTGTCCCTGCTGGCCCCCGTGTGGGAGGGGAGAGGCTGGCAGACCCCCTCCTTCAGCTGTCCCACCCTGCTCAAGTTGAAAGCGTCCCGTTGCGGTGGGTCTGGAGTCCCCTGCTTTCGCTGGGGGCGGAATCTGAGGGCTCAGCGGCAGCTCAGTCAACCCTGGCCCCTAGCCAGAGTGTTTCTAAGGCCTGGCAGGGCTGAGACACCAGCGCTGGGTGGGAGGCTCCGAGGCTGCTATCCTTCCCTTCCTCCCGACCCTGGAGAACAGACTGGACTCCACCACTCCTGGAAGCAGACCCACTCATACCGTGGCTTAGAGCTGGTCTCAGGGGTCTGGGGAAGGGGTACCCGAAGAAGGTGAGAGACTGCCAGTGGGGTCTCTTGGGCTGCCTGCTGTGAGACCACCCCACCCCTCTCCCTACGGCGGCCTGACAAGGAGGAGCTAATACTCTCCGCCACACCCTGGACACCCTCCAGGGGAGGCGCAGCGGCGCTTGGCACAGGGCAGTGGGCGGTGGAGGGGACGCCCACCACAGCCAGCCTCCTAACGCCAGAGCCCAGGGACAGAGCTGGAGTGCCCCCCAGTGGCGATTGCTGGGAAGAGCAGGGAGGGGATCAGCTAGAGGGAGGCGGACCTCGGACCTCTGGTTAGGTCTGAATTCACCAGCTTCCTGGTCCCCCAAATCTTGGCCTCCTAGGCCTGTTTGGAACCTAAATCAACTTTCTAGGGTTGTTTCCAAATTCCCTCTTCTGGGAGCCTGCCTGCCATCCACATGCACACTTACCCATCATACAATCACCACCTTGTGTTCTTTGGAGAACCAGCCCCGCCTCATTCTGCATTCTCCTGTCCATTAAAGTCACAGTCAGGGAGCACTGGCTGCACCCACAGCCTGCCAGGCTGGGAGAGGCTCAGGCCAGAAGGGAAGCTGGCCTGCCTTGCAGGTGAAGGGCCAGGTGGGCAGAGGCTGCTGCCATTTGCCAGGTAAGGCAGGGGGGGTGGGGGAGAGTGGCGGATCTCAGTGGTGAGACGGCACCGCTAAGACTTCTTCACTCCACTATCCTCTCTGCCCAGCACAGTGCCTGGCACGGTGCAGGCCCCTGGTACATGTTTCCTGAACTGATGCAGTTGCTCAAAGGAGAGAAGAGACATGGGAGACTCAAGGACACATGGGGAAAACAAGGGGGACTCTACTTTCTTGAAAAGAGAACGGCAGACCAGAAGAGCTGGGAAACGGAAGGCCTCTGTCCCACCCTCCCTCCAACACCTCCACTTGGAAAGGGGGAGCAAACAGGGGCCTGAGAAGCACGTCTGGTTGTTTCTTTAATTGAATGCAGACTCGTTCATAGAAAACAGAAACGCAACTGTAGCATGGAAACAGACATTGAATGGAGTTCTGAAAAAAGATCCAGATCCACCTCCTCTCCCCAGTCCCAGGGAGAGCCATAAAAACAAGTTGGGCAAAATAAAACACACTCCCATCCCCAAGGCAGAGGCCCGACCTGACCTCCCCCAGCCTTGGCATCTGGAATGGACCAGGTAGGGTGATGGGGATCGAAGGACCACAGCAGCCAGGGGCCCAGAGCTGGGGCAACTCAGTGTAAACTCCTACACATACGTGTATGTGTGACTAACACAAAACTGGGCCGAAGACAGGACGGAAACACGGAAGCCAGCCTGGGTCCCAGAGTGAGGCTGGACCGGGGACACCGAGGGGAACATGGTGTCCCTTCCTGAGCCTCCTTCTAAGATAGGCACTGGGGCTCCCATGGCTGTGAGGAGGCAGGAGGAGCTGGGCGCCTTGTATCCCCCTCCTTTGCTCCTGGACATTCTTGGGCAGCGTCAATGGCACTGAAAGGCCCCCAAATGGGGCTTGGCAGGACGGAGGGCTGGAAAGAAAAAGGAAGGGAAGGGGGGAACCGATCTCTCCCTCCAATCCTGGTGCCAACGTCAGTCTGGGGGCTGATGGGATAGGAAGTTGACCTCTGAATCCAACCCCTCAGATCAAAGCGACTCTCACACGTGGACTGATCCTTACTACTACAGAGCCAGTCCCAAGCACAGGTCAGAGGGAGGAGGCAGCACTGCCTGCAGCCCCTCTTAGGCCTTAGCACCAAAAGCCTGGCACCAGCTGGCCAGCCTCCAAAATCCTACACCCCCATTCCTCCCGACTGGAGCGGGCAGTGATGGCATTTGGGGACGGCCCCAAAAAGCAGTGAGGCCCTGGTGCAGGACAGAGAATCAGGCCCAACCAGGCCCTGGACTGGAGCTCGGGAAGAAGAAAGGGCTTGGGGTCGCAGGCTCCTGAAGAGGGGAAGGACGGGCAGAATGCAAGGCGTGAGATGGGCAGGGCAACAACACTCTCTCCTTCCCCTGAAGAGGAACAAATGGAGAGCCAACGGACAGGGCCCATCAGAGGCCCTCAACACTGAAGCAGCAGTCATTGGCCAACATCTGGGGTGTTAGGGGAGCAGGCCTCCTCCCCAGCAGAGGATAGCTGCAAGGCTCACAGCTCCCCGCAACGACCATCCCAGGCCAAGTTTGGGCCAGACCTTGTGGGCCCACCACCACCAGCGCTGGGCCGCAGGGTGAGGACTTACACCCCCAGAGCTACAGAGGCTCTAGGCAGTGAGGCAGAGGAGCTCGGGGCCCCCCTCCGTGAGTAAAGCAAGGGGCCTGGCTCCCGCTAGAAGACGTAAATCTTGTCCCGCTGCACGGTGTCAAGGTCGTCGTCCAGCGTCAGCAACACCTGTGGGGGAGGACGGTGAGTCAGGCACAGGCCATGGGGCAACCTTGGCTCTACTCCACCCCCGTGCTGGGGCAGGACAGCCTCACAGACCAGGAATGACCCAAACATGGCAATGGAGGAGAGGAAGTGCCAGATGTCGTGGTCGTCAAAGAAGTCCAGGAGGATGCAGTCGCGGTTGTGCTCCCGGGACTCGGCAGGCGTTTTCTGGGGAGGAACAGGGAGAGCTGCCTGGGGCGTACCCACCCAGGCCGGACCAGACCCGCCTGTGGCTCCCCGTGGCCAAGCTGCGGCCCATGCCAGGCGCGAGTGCACCATCCTCCCAACTCACCCTTGCCCTCATCTCCCACAGCTAAGAATGGGCTTTTTGTGATAGATTTCTCCCGGAGGATGCTGGCTTCTGCCCTTTCCTTTTAGACTCTCCTCCCTCCTAGTCTCCTGCCTTATCTACGAGCAGCAGGCTGAGTTACCTGGAGACGCTAGAAGACCTTGAAAGCCTCCCACCTCGGGTCCCGGCCTTGGCCTCTGCCCCTGCTCTCATCAGCAACTCCGGGCTCACTTGTTCTCCAGAGCCTTACCAGCAGGCCACACCGTCCCCCGCCCTGCCCAGGACAGGAGCCAGGACTGTGGGCCCCGACCTGCAGCACTCTGGGTCCTCCCTGCTTGCCATAACCCTATCCAACTAACCCTGACTGGACATCACTGCGACTAGCGGCCATCCGTGCCACATGCTGAGGCCATTGAGACGACAACCATCCTGCCCTCGGGACTTCAGTTTTCACTCAGCCCCCAAATTCATGCTTTCTCTGACCCCAAATCTGCTTCGTCTAGTTCTGCCTCTTGTCATGAGTCTGATCACAGCATCGCTGGGCCACAGGGCCCTTTCTCATCACCCAAGGCCTTGTGAAGTCCATGAGCGAGGTCTGCCTCTGCAAGGAAGCTTTCCTGGACCTCCTAACTCTGTCCTCTGTTTTCGTGTCCATTCCCTCCCATCCTTGCCTATCCGCTTCAGCTTGTGTATCATATTGCAAAGAGCAGTCCAGGAACTGATGGTCTCTCTGTTCTGAACTAGATTCTAAGTACTTCAAAGGCAGAGACCCAGCCAGGCTTGGTTCTGACCACAGAATCGAAACCTGATTCATGGCAGGTGCCTGCAAGGCCAGAGGGGAGAGCCTGGCACTTGTGGCTTCAAAACCCAGCTGTGCCACTCATTGGCTATGTGACCTTGGGCAGGTCCCTTGGCCTCTCTGAACCTCAGCAGCCTCCTAGGTAAAACGGGGGTTGGGGGGGAAGCCCCATGCTGGCATGTTGACCATCAGGAGGGTTAAGTGAAAAGGTGGCTGTGAAGGGGCGGGGTTAGTGCTCACAAACGATGTTTGTGAAGAGAAGGGGCCCTGGGTGGGCTCACAGCGAGCTTGCGGGCAAGCCCCACCCTCTCGGCAGGTCGCTCCTCACCTGCCAGGTGCTGAGTCCCTGGAAGAAGAAGAAGAGCGCGAAGCCCCACACCACGGAGGTGCACACGATGCAGAGCAGCGGGATGAGCTTGATCCGCTCCCCGCTGCGGAGCTGCGGGAGGGAAGAGCAGCCTGAGGGCCAGACCCTGGCCCGGCCGATTCCCACCCCCCACTCCGGCCTTCATGCCACTTCTCAGCACACAGGATGGATCCTTCGGGAAGCCTTCCTAGATTCGCACCCTCACTTTGCGTAGCTACACAGTGAACGTGTCCCACGCCAGCAGCCTGGGGTCCTCACCCCATGTCCACCCTAGCTAGGCCCGTGCGCAGAGCCCCGTGCTGACGGGGCGCTTTGGTCGGGGGCTCTCCTGGTGCAGAGGCTCCTCTCACACCAGCCGTCGGAGGCCCCTGCCTGTGCAGATCTGTGACCCCCGGCTCAGACCCCCACTGCAATCCACGGGGCTCTTCCACCCACAGGGCCACTCCCGGAGGAGGGAAGTCTGGATACAGCTGGGGTACATGCAGGAGACTTTAGCCTCTCCCCTCCTCAGACCTCATGGCAGAGCTGAAGGAAAAATTCCCCCTCTCAGTGCTACTGGAAGCAGGCTGGGCCCGGCTCTGTCCCACAGAGGCAGGGCACCGGGCGGCGGAGGCCCAGCACCCCTCACCTTCATGATAATGTAGAAGGCGAAGTAGAGAAGCAGGTTGCAGATGCCAATGGCCAACAAGTAGGAGGCGAAATCATTGGGGCGCATGATGAGCCCATAGGCAGCTCTGGCAAAGGGAGGGAGAGCTGGTGAGGCCGGGGAGGGCAAGAGCAAGGAAAGGGCTCTCCCTCACCCCTACCCCACATTTTATGATGGCGTGAGGCTGGGTTTGGAGGCCCACAGAAATTCTAGAACCCGAGGTGCCAACATCTCTCTCCTCAGCCCCCGTTTCTCATGCCCAAAGCTGAGACTTTGTTCGTGGCCCCCAAGGCAGCCAGTGGCTGGCCCAGTCCCCAGCTGTCCGCCCAGCCAGGCTACCACAGGCAATGGCCAGACTCACAGCGACCAGTTGATAATGTTGCCCATAACCAGCAGCACCATGCGGTCCTGGAGGGAAGCAGAGACACGGGGACTGAGAGGGGGGAAGAGAGACAGGGAGAAAAGTGGAAGAAGGCCCAAGTCAGCCGGTGCCCACCCTCCCCTGGGCTGTCAGTGGTACCCCGCCCCCACCCCAGAGGGAAGAGAGAGGACAGAAGAGGTTGAGGAGGGCTGGGGAGGGGCCGGTACCACATAGAGGGGCCCGCTGCACTGCCGGATGCAGTCTGTGTAGAGCACGTGGAGGATGCGGCGGCAGATCCCCGAGTCTGCAAGAAGGGACAGTGCTGACGGGCACAGGCACTGCTGCTCTCTCCCGGCCCCCAGCCCGCGCCAGCAGGACGGCATGGCTGTGCCAACCCTCATCCAACTCCTCACACTGTGATTCTTCCAGGGCCTCCAGCAAGAGGGCAGAACCCAAAGTCGGTCGTGAGTGCGGGTCCCCAAGGCCACCGACCCCTCCTTCTGGGGGCCTGGCTGCCCTGACCCCCACGCCCTGCCCCGGGCGGGTCCTCACCCAGCTTCCAGCGGCCCATGTAGTAGAGCTGTGTGCTGAGGAGCAGGGTGGCGATGATGTGAATGACCGAGAAGACGACCCAGAACGCTGTGTTCCCTTTGCCGAAGACCTGCCGGGGGCCGCCGCGGGCAGGACTGAGGAGGAGCCAAGGAGAGCCGCTCCCCTAGCCCACCCTTCCTCCGGAGCAGCGGGGCTGGGGCTCTCCGGGCAGGCCCAGGGAAGGCACCTCAGGGAAGGGACAGGGGGTGCGTGCGGGGTGGGTACCGCGGGCCAGGGCCTCACCACGCCCAGCACAGAGAAGAAGATGACGATGGCCAGGCAGGCGTAGGCACTGTAGGCACTGGCGTTGATGTCTGGATGCCGCTTCTGGTAGAGCTTCAGCATGCACAGCCCAGCAATCATGTACATGAACGACGTGTCTGGGATGGGGGACAGGAGAGTGAGCTACAAACACATCCACCAAACTTCAGCAGTGAACTCCCAGCCCAGACAGCCTGGGGGGCAGAGAAAGGCCCAACGCCTTCCCATGGCCACAGAGCAGGAGGGCAGCAGGCTCTAACGCCAGTCCCTTCAGTGTCCCTAGGACAGCACACTGCAGCCCCACTGGCTGGCATCCAGTCTGACCTCCCCTGACAGCAAGGACAACTTAGCCTGAGCACCCTAAGATCAGGGACCAGAGCTCAAGTATGTTCCTTGTCTCGGCGTTTATCCGTGCCTTTCCATAGAAAATACTCAACAAAGGAATTTGGTAGCATCCAGCTGCCTCTCTTCTATAAAACTAGGACATGTGTGCCCACAGGAAGCCCAGCTCCGGAGTCTCCCACAGGGGCAGAGTGTTGGGGATCCCTGCCGGGGACCCGGGGATGGTGGAGGACCTCAGGCAGGTCCCTGCTCTAGGTGTAGCCAGGGAAGCAGGAGGCCCCACTCACCAAACTGGAAGTTGGTATAGTTGGGGCAGACGTGATAGCAGGCACTAAGTAGCCCCTCCATCATCAGCGCTGTGCCCATGGCGTAGAACAGGCCGAAGTGTTTTGGGATCCCACATTCCTGTGGGGAGAAGGGAAGGGAAAGAGAAGGTGAGGCAGGAAGGGGGAGGGGATAAGAGAAGGGGAAAGAGGGACAGAGGGAGGGACCCAAAGAGGGCCAGCAGGAGAGAGGAACGGTGTGGCATGTGGTGGGGCATGTGGGCCAGACCATGCCTGCTGGAAAGGGCCTGGAGGCGAGGCCTCAGCAGCAGGTGCTGTCTCACCAGGGCGTAGAGGTCGTTGCGCAGCAGGGCCCGATTGTGGTTGATCTCCCGCTGCAGGATGATGAGCAGGAAGAGCAGCCCCAGCAGGATGTACCCCAGGTTGCTCAGGATGTTGTTGAAGGCGCTGGAAGGAGGGACAGGGGCGCATGGCCTCAGCCCTACCTGCGGCCGGCATTGGTGGAGCCCTCCCCGCCCCTCCCCCCACCCCCAATCCCTAGCTCACTCCCAAGGACCCCCACCTGAGGTTGCCCAGCGGGTGGGCGCAGAGGAAGTTGTAGTAGCAGATGTCCTGATTCCCAGTGACATTCACCACCTGCAGTGGGGCACGGCAGTGGGAGGGGCTGCTGAAACACCTGACTTGGCCCGGAGCCCAGGCAAGAGGGAGCCAGGCCTAGGCCACACCACGCAGTCCCACGTGGCAGGATGGCAAAGTGCCACACAAGCGGCTGGCACAGTCCCCGCCCCTCGCACTACGTGGAGCCCAAGATCATGGGGCATGACCATGACAGAGGGTCTTGCCTCACAGGCCAGAGAAAAGGGAAGAGAAACCAAGGCCTACAAAGTCCTATGATCCTAGTTGCGTAAACCCCACAACAAGCTGGGGAAGGTGCCGTCACCGTTACTGGACGGCCCCATTTTGCAGATGAGAACACTGAAGCTCCCTGAGCGCGCTCCAGGTCATCCAGCCCGTGAGGCAGAGTCAGGATCTGAACCCAGGTCTTGTGAGCTACGAATTGTGCGCATGCCAAAGCCCCAGGCTGGGACACTCGGCAAGGGTGCTCCGCATGGGCCCAGAGGAGCCAGCCCAGCCTCTCACCGTCTGGTAGGTGATCACCAGCTGCACCACCGGAAGTGCATAAAAGACCGCAATGGTGGCGATGTTCCTGTGGGGTGGGGGACAGCGGTGAGGAGGCCAAGCCCGAGACACAGCCACGCCACCCCGCCAGTACCAGGAAGCCTGGCCCACTCCACCCACTCACCAGAAGTAGATCTGGTACTTCTTCCGAAGGACGCGTTTGTCCTTGCGTGCCAGGTCGGCCACATAGAGGTATTGCTGGGGAGAAGCTGCAGTGAGCCCCGCTTTCCCACTGCCCGGGAGACTGGAGAAGCCCCTCTTGCCCGGGTTAGAGGAGGACAAGAGAATCCCCCCGCCCCTCCCACAGGCCATAATTCTGCAGGGCCCGGCTCAAGGCCACCCCACTGCTGTTGGCTGGTCGGTCTGGAAGGGCTGGGAACGGAGTCATCCTCTCCTGGGATCGACGTTGCCCCAGCTGAGCTCTTTCCCTTTGTTCCCCTAAGATGTTACCCCAGAGGGAGACGTGCGGGGGCCTGAACACAGAATCTACTTTCCTTGGGAAACCCATGGCCAGCGCCAGCCCACAGGGCATCGGACCTTGGTGCGAATGACATTCTTGTCAGAATCGATGTCCGTCAACGTGTCGTAGTCATCCTCTTCCACAGAGCTCATGGAGTCCAGGCGAGGCCGAGTGCCCACGGGGTCGAGGGAGCGATCTGGGGTGGGCAGGAGGGAACAGTTAACCCACAGGCACAGAACCTAAGGTCTGTCCCCACCCACCTAGGGCAATTGTCACAATTACTGGGCAATGGGCAGAGGCAAACTGTGGGCTCAGAGCAGGGGTGGAGGTGGGCTCAGGCCCAGGGCAAAGGTATCACAGGTGCTTCTAAGTTCTCAAGGGAAACAAGGGTGGGTTCTGGGAAGAGGCCACCAAAGAGGGACCCCTCCAGCCCTGTCCCCCTCACTGACATAGGACTTCCAGGCCAGGACCCTGAGCAGACCTTGTGCCCCAGACATAAGCAACAGAACTGAATTCGGCAGAAGTCATGCTGATTAGGTGCCCAGCTGTGTGGGTTCTGAGAGGACACGGCCTTGGCCCCCACTTGGTAGAGACCCAGTGGGCTCTGGGGTATAGCAAGGGTGACACCTGCTCCTGTTCTTTTCTGGTGCCTTCAGAAGCTTCCTCCTGTTACCTTGCCGGAGCGAAGTCCCCAGAGGCCAGGACATGATATCCCTGCCCATAGGCCCTACCCCAGCAGGCCAGGGAGTGAGGGTGCTGGCAAACGTGGCAGCAAACCAGAACATCTGGCCTAGGGGTAGCTGGGGTGACAGTCCACCAGCATCGAGGCCAATGCCTGCTTCTCTCAAAAGACACAAGAGCGGGCAATTATTGGCTTTAGCTGGGGAAGCCATGCACAAAGCGTCTCTCTGGCCCTGGAGCCTACCGGCCCCGGTCAACGGCCCTGGCAGGAGCAGACTGGCAGAGCAGCGCCCCCCCACCCCACATCTACCCATGGCAATGCACAGCTGCCGCATCTGGCCAAAGGGGAGGCGCCGCTTGAACTGGTCGTGCCCTTCAAAGGAAAGGGAAAGTTACCAGGACGTGGGGCCAAGGAGGAGAGCATGAGAGGGGAGAGGGGCAGGGAGCCAGCAGCCCCTCTCCTGGTGCCAGCGTCTGGCAGAAGAGGCGGGTGCCCGTCACCACGCTTCACCCAGCCTGCTCCAGCCCTGCAAGGCCCTGCCCGCCTCACTCACCCTGGTAGCTGTAGGACAGGTCTCCGGTGCCCGTGCTATCCCCCAGGCCGTCTGTGGACCCGGAACTGTTCTCTGCGGGGGATGGGGCATGGGACATGGTGAGGTCTCGGTGGGAGAGGACGGGGAGGCGGGGGTCGGGAGGGGCCCCGCGGCCACTCTGCTGCCTTGGAGGTGGAAGCCCAGGCTGTGAGTGGACAAGGACAACCTCTGGTGTTGACACGTACCGAAGGAGCCGTAGTTGTAGCCCTCATAAGGGGAGCTGCCAGGGAAGGAGTCGGCGAGCACCCGAGGGTGACCTGCAACGAGAAATCAAGGGCCCCTAAGCTCTGGCAGCAGAGCGGGGCCCACAGCCAAGAAGAGAGAAGGAAGACTCCAGAGAAGAGACACGGAGGGCCACGCAGCAGCAAAGAGTAAGCACCTATCCTGACAAATGCACCTCCCTCCCACTCCCAACGGCTGCCCCAACCTCCCACGAATGGCCCCATAGAAGCCTTTGCTATCCTTTGTCCTCACTCCAGAGACAGCGGTCAGCGAACTGATGTGTCTAAATGACCAGCTAGGACAGCAAGCCCTGGGCTACCCGGGGTCCCGCACAGACCCCCTGGTGCATCCCCTCCCTTGCCCATTCTGGACCTCAGCTCCTCTGCCCACAGCCCCTGGAGCTTACCAAGGAGAGAAGCTGAGAGAGAAGGTCCCAAGCAGGAGGGAGGATAGACAGAGAGGGAAGGATGGAAGAAAAAGAGAGAGAATGAAAGGTTAATAACCCCCCCAGACTCTGAGCTATATCGCCTGAGGCGGACAGACAGTGTAGCTAGACCCAGAGAATGAACTGAGTGGCGGCCAGTAAGATGGGCATGTTAGGGTCGCAGGGGCACAAGAGCCCAGCCCCGTTTCCATCTGTAGAGTGTTATTCCCGATTTGAATACCCAGAAGCCCCCAGCTGGCCTTTCCTCCTCCAGCCCCCGAGGGAACCATCCAGAAAATCACAGAGCAAACTCTGCCCTCCCTGCCCAGGCCTCCGGAGGTACCGCTTTCTGGGCAGGCTCGGTCCATGGCTACCAGAAGCGTCTTCTTCCTCTGCCTGCAGGAACAGAATCCAGAGGCAAACCAGAGGGGCCAGGATGAGGATCCCTTCTACCCTGGGCTGGCCTGCCTTCCACCCTCTCCACCCATAACCCTGTCCTCTGTCTGCGACCTTAAGGTTCCTCCCAGGCTGGGAAGCAATGTGGGGTTTCCTTGCTTGGGTAGAAGGTTGAGGGCAGGGGCTGGTTTCCAGAGGAGAGGCCCATGGAGTACTGACCCTGAAAGGGACCTGCCTTCCTATGCCCCAAGATGGTGTGGAGCTGGGGTCCTGGGCTGGCTCAGATCCTGCCAGGCCAGCTCCCCTGCTCGACCCACCCCAGAAAAGGGGGATGCCCAGTGGCCCCGCTTTACCTCCAGTTCTCCCAACAGGCCAGGAGGATGGTCAGCAGATAGAAGGAGAGAAATATGCCCAGGCAAAAGAGCATACCACCAACATAGGCCTCTGCTGTTGTCGGGGGGCAGAGAGGAAGATGAGCACATCAGACCTTCCAAGGATGCTTGTCATGGCACACAAGGGCCCGGCAGGGTGAGCAACGGGCAGTTCCCCAAAATAGGCCAAACTCTGATGTGATTCCTATCTCTGTTCCTGTTGCTCCCTCAGCTAGAATTTTCTCCTCTCCTTCTTTCTCACAATCTCCATCCTGTTTTCTTTTCTTTCTTTTTCTTTTTAAGGTTTTATTTATTTATTTGATAGAGAGAGCAAGAGATCCCAAGTAGGCACAGAGATGGGGGGAAGCAGGCTACCCGCTGAGCAGGGAGCCTGATCTGGGGCTCGATCCCAGGACCCTGAGATCATGACCTGAGCCCACTGAGCCACCCAGGTGCCCCCTCCATCCTGTTTTTTAAACACAGCTTCCTTCCAAACACAGCTCAGGGGCTGCGTCCTCTAGGAAAGCTTCTCTGTCCTATGATCCCAGTGACTGTCCTTTGCCCTTCACAGCTTCAGCACACTGCCCAGAAGCCGACCCCTGTTCTTCAGACAGGAACTCCCTAAGGATTCCAGCCGGTGCGTAACACCCAGCACAAAGACGGCGCTCAAGAAATATTTGCGGAATAAAGATTTCCTACAAGACAGGCAGCTTCGTTCCCTTCCCGTTACAATCCCTTATTTTTAGGTTCTATTTTCCAGTTTACAAAGGGCTCCATTCAATCACTCGGTAAATATTTATCAAACATGACTAAGGGGCCTAACACTTTCCGGCTAATTTTGTGCTAAACCTCACAATTTGGTGAGACTACTGGGACAGATCTATTACCATCAAGACAGAGAGACAGGGAAACTGAGGTCCAGTGAGACTGCACGGCTCGCATGGGGTGAAGAGAGAACTGGAACTCAGTACTTCAATTATTAGTGTCTGACTCTGTACCACACCACCCTGGGACCCACCTCCGCACCCCCCCATCGTGAAGGCTCCCAAGAACACTCCCCCTTCCAGGCCCACCATCTGCATGTAGGCCGCCCCCCTCCCCGCCCCCCCCGACCGGTCTGAGAGGAAGAGCCTCCCTCTTCCTCACTCAGCCACCCACACTCACATGTGACTGCTCGAGATACCACCACTGACAGGGTTTTCTGGCGGTGCCCTTGATCAACCGGTTCATCTGGAAGCAGAACGTCAAACAAGAAGCTGCCTGGAGCTTGGCTAAAGTTTGTGGGACCAGGCCTGGGAGAGTCCGGGGCCAAAACCTCACATCCCGGCGGACCCACCCATCAGCCACGCAGGTTCTTCTACCTCCTGGGGAGCGACCGAGCCCTCCCCACCCCAGGAGGCCCAGGGCACACCGTGTACCTTCTACAAAGGGGTAGAAAGGCAAGGAGCCCCCGCAGGCCTGGTCTTCGGTCTTCACCACCACCACCACGTAAAAGCTATTGCTGGGGAAGTCTTTGCGCTGCAGGATGACGATGG
This sequence comes from Lutra lutra, assembly GCF_902655055.1. NCBI lineage: Eukaryota > Metazoa > Chordata > Mammalia > Carnivora > Mustelidae > Lutra > Lutra lutra. The sequence goes on along the minus strand of NC_062287.1, from coordinate 13,497,513 downwards.
GGATGACAAAACCATCGTTGTCGTCAACCACCATCAAAATCAATCCACAAAATGAGCACTTGATTTTATTTAGCCCACACTAGGGTCCCTACGAGATAAGCACTAACGCTGCCCTTAATTAGGCTTTAGGGTTACACGGCCAGTAAGTGGTACAGCAGGGTTGTCTGCTCCAGAGCCCAAACCGCGACCACGTGCCACCCAGGTGAGCACATGTGTGCATGACCCACCAGCAGGGGACCCATGCGCGCGCCTTACGGCCTGCGCATAAGCCATGAGAAAAAGTGGAGGGGCCTGCTGCTCCCCTCAGTAGCAAGACTGGATGTTGTCAGGTGAGTGTGCGGCTTCATCCCCCCTGCCCCCCACCACAGGTTTCGGCCTTTTCAAGGGCAGCACTCAGCGGCAGCCAGGACCCTTTTCTCAATCTCTCTCTCTTTTTTTATTTTTATTTATTTATTTATTTTTTTTAAAGATTTTATTTATTTATTTGACAGAGAGATCACAAGCAGGCAGAGAGGCAGGCAGAGAGAGAGGAGGAAGCAGGCTCCCCGCTGAGCAGAGAGCCCGATGCGGGGCTCGATCCCAGGACCCTGAGATCATGACCTGAGCCGAAGGCAGCGGCTTAACCCACTGAGCCACCCAGGCGCCCCTCTCTCTCTTTTTTTTAGATCTTACTTACTTATTTGACAGAGAGAGAGTGAGCTCAAGCAGGGGGAGCAGCAGGCAGAGGGAGAGAGAAGGAGGCTCCCCGACAAGCAGACAGCCCGATTCGGGACTTGATCCCAGGATCCCGGGATCATGACCTGAGCTGAAGGCAGACGCTGAACCGACTGAGCCACCCAGGTGCCCCTCCTTTTCCCCCTCCTAGCTCTCATTACAGTGAATGAAATAGATACGACAGCCAGAAAGGGTTCTCTGCTCTTTCCTACCCCACAAGGTGATTGGGATGATGATTCAACCCTCACATTAAGTGCAGAGCCCCAAATCTCAGAGACTGGCAGGCCAAGTCTCAGTCTTATCAGTAGGGTAAAAATGGGGGCAGGGGTGAAGGCACAAGGGTTTGGAAAGCTCATCCCCTGGCTACATCTCCTACAGGGTCATGCACATTTCCTACCTGCACAGTGATGGCAGCCTTCTTGGTCATAGTCTGGTACATGCCGATGAAGGCTACGTTGTTGTCTAGGTCATAGACAGGGCACTACAGAAGGAGGAGGGGAGAGGCAAATGGGCAGGAACCCAGGCCCTGGGCCCCCTCTTTAGCAGTCCTGCTCCCCGCTGGTGGAGAGCAAAAAAGGGCAGACAACCTACCAGGACATCCTGGATGGAGATGACTGAGCAGGGGAAGGCCTTGTTGGAGGTCACCTTGACAATCACTGAGTCCACTCCCTCCGGGAACTCATACTTGAAGTACTGAGGGCACAGGAGGGCAAGGAGAGCCCCATCTCATAAGGATGCTCTCTCTGTCCCTCTAGAAGGGAACAGTGTGTACCCTCTCAGGGTTGGGCAGTGGAGGCTCTCGGGGGAGAAGAACCCTGACCCCAAGCAGCCCAATTACATCACTCCCCTCAACCTCAGCTGGGCACTCACGATAGTGTCCCAAGAGGCAAGGAGGAAAGATGGCAGCCAGACCCCATGCCTCTGCACGTCCATGTGGCCTGTCCCTGACCACCTCAGGGCCAGAGCTCCTATTTCCAGACAGTCCCTCCACGGCCAGGGTGCAGTCAACCTGGGACTCTGCTGACCACTCCCGCTCCCATGTCCCCGCTTCTCCTGAGGTCCAGCTGCCAGACAGATCTTACCTGGGGCTGGGCTGCCGTGGTATTGAAGCTAAACTGCTCCCCAGTCCTGGAGGGAGAAGAGCCCCCCCATCATGGTCACTTGCAGAGCCTGGCAAAGAGGCCAGGCCCATGGTCCCCTGGGATGGCCCTTGCAGACCTGAGCACAAAGTCGTCCATCCGGCTGACCCGGAGCTGGTAGGTGGTGTTGACCGGTGACAGGGTGGACACGTCCACATAGAAGAACTGGACCTCGGACTCATTCTTGGTGGGGGGCTGGCACAGAGTCCGCTCCACCTTCTGGTACAGGTACTTGCGCTGATACCTACAGCCCAAAGCAGAAAGCAGGACATTATTACTGTCCCAGCCAGCAGGCCACACCACAGGAGCAAGGCCCCAACTCCCCATCTCTGGTTTCCAACGTCTACCTACTCCTCCCCCAGCTAGGCTGACAAGCTCTAGGCTGGCTGGCCTGGCCACTGAGCAGCCCTCTGGTTCAGGGAACGGGGACAAGAAACAGAGGGGCTCCTGGGTGGCCTGAGGCCCTGGATCAGGCCCTAGGTGAGGCTCTCCCCCTCCCTGATCCCCAGGTCCTACTCACAGCCCTCGCAGGATTAGGGGCACCTGGAAGGACACCACAGCCTCCTTCTGACGGACCACGAACAGCAAAGGAGCCCCCTTCTGCTTGTTCAGGACATTCACGGACACACGCACGCCTTCTGTCTGCAGAATGACATGGAGACGCCCCTCAGTCAAGCCTGCAGTGACTCCACCTCTGTTCCTTGGGACACATGGCTCCGGAGACCATGAGCCCGTCATGCCGACCACTTTGTTCTCCACCCCAACCACCCCAGTCAGGATGGTCAGCTAGCTCTGCCCCTTCTGCCAGAGCAGCCCCAGTCTCCAGGAGGGATCTGCTCTGAGTTAGAGGAGAGACTCTTGGAAGAGGGCCCGTCCTGGCTGGCAGACATGTGCAGGACAATGGGACCCACACAACCACAGGGCCTCACTTCCCAACAGGAAACACAACACTACCTATCCATGTTCACGGGATATACTCGCACAGGGACACAGGGACACAGGAGAGCAAGAAGTGTTCCTCAATTTTCTTCCTTGTGAGCCAGGAAGTCCCCATTCAACAAAAAATCTGGGGGCCAGAGCCAGTGGGGAGGTGGGGAACGAGACTGTTGAAAGCTAAGAAAGCCAAGTTCTATCCTTAGCTCTGACCAAGGGCCAGGGCTGTGGAGAAGTCACTTCACACCTCTGAGCCCCGATTTCCCCCTCTGTAAAATGCAGACACTCTCACTCTTGGTGCATGGAGGAACGTACAGTGGGAGCTTAAGAAAATCAGTCAATGGATCCTGGCAATGCTTGTTATTGGGCTGCTGAGACCCGAGCCCGAGGGCAATGTTTCCCAGAGGGGTAGAAAGTAACTCTCAGGATGACCCCAGTTATGGGGGAGAAGGAAGAAAGCACTCCAAGCAGGAGGACATCAAACTTCAGAGAAACAGGCACTAAAGGCAGCTGCTGGTCTGCCACAGAAGGCAGATCCTGCCCCATTCTGAAAAATAATCACACTGCCACTCTCAGCTCTACCACTTCTTAGTAAATGCAATCATGGAGAGAGCCAGGCAGGAGACCACAGAGCCAGGCTCCAACAGTTCTCCAAATCTCAGCTCTGCCCGGGGTCTAGACTTCCTAGATCTAGCTACAATAATGCTTAACACGTGGCTGGGGAAAAAATGAAAGAGAAAGTCAGGGTGAGGTAGATTCCCCATTGGAGACAAACTTTCTCTCTCCTCCCATCCCACTTGGAGTTGGTCTTATCTCCACCACCTCTGACTGAACAAGGCCAGCGGGCTTTCTAAGGCAGAGAGTGGGAAGTCCTGCACTCATCTCTCTGGGGAGTCTCAGCTATAACTTGGCCAAGCAGAGCCTTTCAGTCAGTCTGTCTCACCTCCTTGGGGTTTTGTGGGCCAAGCCCATTAGCTAGCCTGCTTCCGCCTGCACCCAGACGTGTGGGGCTGTCAGCTTTGGGGTGCTGGACCAGCCCTGCTCAGAGCACAGCTGGTGGAAAGGAGGGGCTCAAAGAGAAGATGGGAAGGAGACAACTTTAGAAACTGTCCAGTGGGAGCCTCAGAAAAACGCTGATGGCAACAGCAAGGAGGACTGGTCAAAGAGTCCACTGCGGTTCTGGGAAAACGAAACCCAGTGGGGTGCCGCGTTCATGGCCCCCTAAAAGAGCAGAGGATTGACTGACTGGCAGAGCGCTGGTCTGCTCACCCACTCACCACCAGCCCCCAGCCCGGCCCAGGCCAGCCCTCACCCGGTTTCGGGTCACAGTGTGGTTGAAGGTGTAGATGTTGACCAGCTCGCTGTTGACCTCATCCACGTAGGTGCGCTCAAACTCGGCGTCTTTCTGCGAGACGTTCTTGGGCCCCAGAACCCCCAGATGGCTCTCGACCGAGGCCACCAAGAGCGCCAAGAAGGGCAAGCCCAGAGCGAACATGGCCCCGGCAAGGCGGCAGTGGCGGCGGCGACAGCGGCGGTGGCGGGGACGGCGACAGGCGACAGGACTCCTCCGGGACGGGTTGCGGCTCTGGCCGCAGCTTCCAGCATCTCACCAGGACCAGAACTTTAACCCCGGCCTGAGATTAGGAAATGTCCCCTCCCCGGAGCCGCAGAGACGCTCCCAGGGGGCCCGGCGGGGAGGGGCGGCGGGAGAGGGAGAGGAGGGTGTGGGGTACGGACCAGCTCGCGAGGGGCTGAGCGCGGCCCGGAGACCCCGCGGCCTCCGGCCGGGGCCGTGAGAGCCGAGGGGCGGCTGGTTGCTGGGAGCTAGGAGACGCCGGGGAAAGGGGAGGGAGGGAGGGAGGGAGGGAGGGAAGCCGGCGGCGGGGGCGGCCGGGAAGGGAGGAGGGTCTGAGGGTGAGGAGCGTGAAAGGTGGCAGCGACCCTTCGCCGCGCGGCGCGGCACCGCGCGTTTTCCGGGGCGCGGGCCCTTTAAGGGCGGGCGGCCGCGGCGGCCCCCGTGCGCGCAACTCCGGGGAGTGCGCGGTGCCGCGAGGCGGTAAACAGCAGGGCGGCCGGCCCGCCCGCTGACGTCAGGAGAAACTGACACAGATTTAAAGGGCCAAGTCCCGGATTGGGTCTTAAAGGGGCCGCAACCCTCCAGCTGGAAGCCACCTTGAACTCCTGTCAGGCTACTACCTCCTCTTTCGTAATCCTACCCGTCTCTGGAAGCTCGCTTTGGTTGGAATAGATGGATGTCTCCGTGAAGGATCTCCAAGTACTGGATTCTTGTTGACAAAGACTTCTTTGCTCAACGTAAGGATCCACCTCCATCCTCACCGTGTTTACCACCGACATCCTCCATCCTTGGGCCATTAAGAAAGGAAGAGCTCATTTAGGAGGACTGGACCGGCACCTTCCCCCGGAGGGACGGCTGAGGCAAAACTACAGAAGGAACCTCTGTGTCCTCTCACCTTTTCCTGCAGCGGCCTCAAGGCTTCAGGGAGGCCTGGAAGCTTGCAGGGCTTTCTCCTCTTCTCTGCAGAGGCAGCTAAAAGGCTCATTGAAAGGCAGTGGCTTTCAGTATAAATCGATAAAAACTTCTCTACAAAATATTTTGGCCTGTGTTTCAAGAAGTTTAAAAAGCTTTATACTCTTTGACAGAGTAATTTCACTTTTGGGGCTCTATCCTGAGGAAATATGAAATACAGATTAAAAATGTATAGACATGGGCGCCTGGGTGGCTCAGTGGGTTAGGCCGCTGCCTTCGGCTCGGGTCATGACCTCAGGGTCCTGGGATCGAGTCCCGCATCAGTCTCTCTGCTCAGCAGGGAGCCTGCTTCCCTCTCTCCCTCTCTCTGCCTACCTCTCTGCCTACTTGTGATCTTTCTCTGTCAAATAAACAAATAAAAATCTTAAAAAAAAATGTATAGGCAGTAATGCTTATGATTGCGATATTTGTAACATAAAGCATAAAGGAAACAACCTAAATGTCCATAATGAGGAAATGGTTAAAAGTGCTATTATGAAGCCATCCAAAATGAAGCTTAAGACTTTAAGGAACATGTCAACAGAGAACACTCACAATATGACACTATATCAAGAGTATGGTTTCCAGGGGCGCCTGGGTGGCTCAGTGGGTTAAAGCCTCTGCCTTCGGCTCAGGTCATGATCTCAGGGTCCTGGGATCGAGCCCCACATCGGGCTCTCTGCTCCGCGGGGAGCCTGCTTCCTCCTCTCTCTCTGCCTGCCTCTCTGCCTACTTGTGATCTATGTCTGTCAAATAAATAAATAAAATCTTAAAAAAAAAAAAAAAAGAAAAGACTATGGTTTCCAAATATGTAGGCATGCATAGAAAAGCATTGAGAAATCTTTGAATTACAGATGACTCTTAAAATGACATGTATCATTTCATCTAATTCCAAAAGTATAGAAAAGTAGCAAAAAGAAAAAAAATCACTGGACTATGGATGGTTTCAAAATGTTTTTAGATCTTTTAAAAGTGTATACCTTTTGGGGTGCCTGGGTGGCTCAGTCCTTAAGCATCTGCCTTCAACTCAGGTCATGATCACAGGGTCCTGGGATCAAATTCCACATCAGGCTCCCTGCTCAGCAGGGAGTCTGCGTCTCCTTCTCCCACTCCCCCTGCTTGTATTCCCTCTCGAGCTGTGTCTCTGTCAAATAAATAAATAAAATCTTAAAAATAAATAAATAAAAATTTATATTTTCTAGGATACACATGGATTTCTAAGATAAATAAGATTTGTTTAAAGGAAAAGAAATGTAACATGGCCACCTCTGACATCGGCGGACACCCGGATGAAGCCACCTGGGCCAGAGACTTGTGAGAATTCTCTTCCTTCCAAGATTCCAGTGGCCGCAGCTCCTGTCCCTGCCTTATTCTCTGGGCTTTGTTCCAACAAGGACTATTTTATCTCATAGCCAATTATAAATATTTATTCATTCCTGCAATAAATATTTAATGGGCACCTACTATGTGCAGGTACTGTTCTATTTATACTAGGCAAATGGTATGTGCAAGGATTAGACCTGGCCCCCTGCCCAAGCATTCATGCTTGAGGATGAAGATCAAAAGCAGGCTGCAGGATCTGAAGAACCCTGGAAAGTCAGACCAAAGGGAAGCTTAGCAGACTCCTGGACCAAGCCCTCGTTTTACAGACAGTAGAGTAGGTAATTTATTAGACTCCAGCACATTTGTACAAATCCAAACTGGAGGACCCTCAGGATAACAGGAAGAGTTTTCATTATAAGCCCATGCAGTCCCCAGAAGTTTTTATCGATTTATACTGAAAGTCACTATCTACAGTGGATGTAGGATTTCCACACTCCAAGTGAATTCCACTTTCTCTCTCATGGTGACCTCCTCCTCATCTTGCCAGTAAATCTGGAATTCTAAGAAATACTCCCATTCTGAGTTTGAGCTCCCCACTTAGCTTGATGTAATTTAACTGGTTTCTGGAACTTTCCTGGGTACTGTGAGAACCTCTGTTCACAGCTATAGGCTGGTTGGTCCAGGTGCTATATTGAATAAGCCCAGGCTGGGGGCACTCCAACTCTGCCTCTTAGGCTTTGGGGCAAAGCGTGCCCTCCCACCCTGCCCGGCCTGTTTAAAATGCATAACCAGACATGACTTCCAGTTCTTGAGTTGCGGTCTATAGAAGTGCAGCCCAGGAATCTGGGTTTTACAAGCACTCCAGAAGCTTGATATGCACAATAGATTTTGAGAACCACTGCTCTGGGGCTAGACAACTGGGATGGGGATTGCTGATACTTGTTTGCTCCCTTTCTTCTAGAAGTATCTTAGGAGAAATCTGTCTAAATAAACCCAGAAGGGATCCTTCCCTTTTACAAGGGCTCATGGGCTTAACCTTTGAATCCTCAGCAACGTCTGTGTTGGAACAGGGCTGGAGGGCAACAGCCCCAGACTTTCTTGCGGTTCTCAGGTCTGCGGAACTTTCCTCAGCCCTTCTGCCCCACCCCCCTAGGGAGGGAACAGCACAACCCAGTTATGAATAGGTCCTTTCTCAGGTCTGAGAGAAGGCCTTTTTGTTGGCTATAGCAGTTAGCATAAAAGAAGAGCAGTGCTGGGTCTCAAAACCAGACTTATGAGAGCAAAGCAGATATCAAGGCCTCAGAACAGCCCCCTGGACCTTCTGTGCTGGTCCCGCTACTGCATTATCTGCCACCTTATACAAAAAAAAAAAAAAAAAAAAAAAAAAAAAAACTGACTCCAGCCCCAGCAATGAGGGCAGGGTGCGGTCACAAGGCTCAGATGACTTCCTCCTACTTCCCTGTGCGCCATCCTTCCGATCCTGAGTGCAGAAAGGACCTAAGAAATGGGACCATTAACCAGGGAGCTGACAAGATTCCCAGTTTTCCACAGAGGGTAGAGTGGCTGTGCCTACGGGTGGGTGGCAGGATCAAACCCAACATTAGAATTAAGTAACTTTTACCCAGAAAAAGAAAGTTACACAAGCAAGCCCTCTAAAGGAAGTGGACTTGAAGTTCCCTGTTTTCATCATGACCATAAAAGGGTCTCAGTGTATCCAGGGGGAGCTCAAACAGAATGGCCCAGAAGCCTCAGCAGCAAAAGCCCTGTATAGCCCTTCTTTCTCTCCATCGTGCAAGCGCGGTTCTGTCTAAAACAGGGCTGCCCTCGGGTCTGGTCATCTCTCTAAGGTCTATGAAAACGGGATGCACATCAGATTAGGGCTCAGAGTATTTACTCCGTCATTCTGGGGCTCAGGTCTCAAACCTGTCACATGCCTTCATGGTACTATGGAAAAAGCAAGGACTTTGATGTCAGAAAGTTCTGTGTAAGTCCTTGCACTGTGCATCATGGTGGAATTAACCTTTCTGAGCCTTCCAGAGTCATGGCTTTTGCCCCTTTCCCTCCTAAATGCAGCACAGAGGAGCTGGGCTTGGCTGCCTGCACTATCCTGAACTATTGTCTCAAGAGTAGGAGGGGAGTCAAGGGAGAGCAGTTTTGACTGAGGGGGCAAACTTTCTGCCACAGACAGATCAGCCACTTTCCCTTTCCTGGGCTTTCACCATTCAAACTGAGAAACATGAACAGTACATCAGGCCTTGCATCCTTGTTCCCTGTGGCCGTGTGCTGGAATCAACGTCAGAGCTTTGCAGGAAATGAAGCTGGTCAATTAGGCTGCTGAGAACAAGGAGATAAAAAAATGGATCAACTCAAATCTGTCTCCAAAGATCACTGATTAAGAATAAGCCATCTTCGGGGCGCCTGGGTGGCTCAGTGGGTTAAGCCGCTGCCTTCGGCTCAGGTCATGATCCCAGGTCCTGGGTTCGAGCCCCACGTCGGGCTTTCTGCTCAGCAGGGAGCCTGCTTCCTCCTCTCTCTCTGCCTGCCTCTCTGCCTACTTGTGATTTCTCTCTGTCAAGTAAATAAATAAAATCTTTAAAAAAAAAAAAAAAAGAATAAGCCATCTTCCTATCTCAAGAAAGCTTGGGTGTCCAGCTACGAAATCAGAAGACGCAACTCAAGAAGCTTTTCGTCCTCTCTGGCTGTTATCTACAGATAACAGAGGCAGCTTCTCAGCCCTTACTCCATGTTGCTCTCAATAATAGCAAGAGTTCGCTCTCTGTACACTCTGGCTCACATACAGGCCACCTCCCGTAGCTTCTCCTGTTACCTCCCTGGTCCTCCGAGCCTTCACGATGGTGATTCTCTCATCCAAGACACCTTTGTTCCTCTGAACCAGTCTTTTTCTTCAGTTCCACTTTTCCTATAAAAACTATCTTATTGGGGCGCCTGGGTGACTCAGTCGTTAAGCGTCTGCCCTCAGCTCAGGTCGTGGTCCCAAGGTCTTGGAATCAAGCCTGGCATCGGGCTCCTTGCTCAGTGGGAGGCCTGCTTCTCCCTCTCCCACTCCCCCTGCTTGTGTTCCCTCTCTCGCTGTCTCTCTCTGACAAATAAAATCTTTGAAAACAAAAAACAATAAACTATCTTATTAATTCCATCTAGTTTCAATCAAATAATTCCAGAAAATGTGTCGAAAACTTTTGTGATGGGTATGTATGGCATCTAGTTTTTAAGTGACTTTTGTTGATCCTTATTAATAACCTGCATTGTTCCTCACAAGCAGCAGCGTAGTATCATTGAAAGAACAGGAAGTGCGGTTGAAAGATTTGTATTCTGATTTCGGTGCTGACAGTTGGCTAGATGACCATGAACAAATCACTCAACCTCCTGTTCATTCATTCCTTCGTTTATTCAATGCCTAGTGTGTACTAGTCACTAAGCTGGGTGCTGGGAACACAGATACTTACAACACATTCTCTGTTCGTAAGAATTCATAATCTAACAGTGTGGACAAATGGGTAAGCATATAATACAGAGTAAGTGCAATGATAAAAGAGTTACACGAGGTATTATGGGAACTCAGAGATGAGAGATCTAGTACAAACCAGAGCTGGAAATGAGGGAAATCAGGAGAAATCAGAAAATACCCCAGGAGGTGTCCCTCAGGGGGATCTGAAAAGATGAATAGAAGATGGTCTAGCAAAGGAATAGGAGCATTTTCCAGACAAGGGGTCTTGACTTAGAGCAAAGTCATAGACTCAAAGTTCAGTGCTATTGGCACAAAGGTTTAAAGGGGTGGGAAGATACGCATTGAAGAAGGTCAAGTCATGGAGGGCATCGGATGTTCTATCTAATGGCTTCGACTGCTAGTTATTGATGAGCTTACCACAGTACACTGACGTGTCACGAAGGTCAAAGCTTGAGCAGTTTGCAAAATGTCTTTTGAGAACATAAAAACAATAGTATAAAATCAGGCCAGAGTAGAAGGTAGACAATGTGTTTATCAAACATCGAAGAACTTTGCTTCATGGCTATGTAAAAATACGTTGCTGAGTGAAGATTTCACCCCTGCAATGACAGGAGAGAAGTAGTTGGGACTCTCCTGCTGGTTTTGTCCAGTTTTTCCCCAAGTGGATGCCGGCAAGGGAGCCTTCCCTCCTACCCACTTGTCCCCGGCCAGTGATGTTCACCTGACTAGTAGTTTGGATGCGCTTGACAAAGGGCCTGGGCTGCTTTCACTACTGCCTGTGACTTCAAGGGAACCAGTGAGCTCTAGACAGGGGAGGAAGACGACTAGAAAAACACAAGTATCTTGGGATCTCCATATTCTCTTCTCTTCCAGGACTGAACCAGTTTAACTCAGTAGCATCACTGTGGTGAAGAGTGATGAAGTGGATGATACAAAAAAACCCACAGAAGCTTGCAGCTGCTAAGAAACATTTTAGTGGCATAGCCATCTGCTGTAATTACTGCTGGCGTAGTTGGTCGCTAGTCATCAGGTTGGGTCCTGATGGCCCGGTTGAGTAACTGACCCTTGTTCTACGATCATTACTGTAAAGAGGTCATACTTGGGTCAGGCTGTTTTAGACTGGGAGGCAAAGATGCAACGTGAGAGCTGAGTCCATGCTCAAGGTTCCAGTCCTGAATTCTGTGGTCACATGTTATGGGCCTGAGGCCACTGATGCCGTTCATCCAGCTCAGATGAGGTGGTCTACAGCACACAACCAGCCTAACCTGCCTGCGCAAACAGTCCGGACTCACGGGTAAAGGGCGACTGCAAGGAGGCAGCTGTGCTTTCTTAACGTCTCTGTATGAATGAACCCTCAATGTTTTCATCTACCCTTGTGGTCCCCACCCCCTACTCCTCAGCACATGGAAGCTGGTAACTTTCTATTTTAATTATCTTTTCACCATTTGACTATACTTAGTTTCCTGTTTCCTTTAGATCTTAAACTTCATTTACCCAAGTGTCTTCCTGACAGTCTGAACTTAATGGACATGTTAACAGCGAAGCAGTCTTTGAACCCCTTCATGTGTACCACCACAAATTCTTGCTCCATAAACACAATTTCACTCTACTGCTGGTTTCAGGTAGAAAGCAAGATGGCTAGGTAACGAACTTTAAATAAATTCTAATAATCATGTGGCTGTGTGGAGGACAGAAGGTAACAGAGTATACCAGCTGCAGAAAGCTCTGAAGTAAGCTGCTGGCTTGGTCCAGGTGAGAAGATGCTCGCTTCATTCCCAGGACCTTCAACTGAAGGGAAACTGGGAATGTATCTATCATGAACTCACTGAATCAGAATCTCCAACTAGAAAGACAGCCCAGATTGGATGAGTAGTGGCAAGGCAAGGACTCTGAAATCCGGTTTTAAAGCTGGGTTCAAATCCCAGCTCAGGCACCAAAATTATAGGACTTCTTAGATGGATACCATCCATCTCTCCCTGGGCCCCTCAGCCGACAGCAGAAAGGGGATGGACACACCTACATAATATTAGCAGGACTTTCTCCCTAGATGGCACAGGAACTCAAAATAGTCCGATTAATTTGAAGTGCTTGAGTGCATGCTGGGGGGGGCAGAAAGAGTTACTCTAGTGTAAAAAAGGAAACTGATGATTATTAGTGTGAGGAATAGAGTGAGAAACAGTGGAAATTACAAATTTAATGTGAATAAATTCTGAAGACTGAAATTAGGAAAAAAGACCAAGAGGTTAGTTTAACAGTTTAAGAATCAGTTCTTTTTAACTGACAGATACGCATAAGCCATCTGAAATACTTCCTCTGACAACTTCCCCAGGTGTCTAGTTAGGGTTCCCTGTATCTGCTCATCCCATCCTCCCTCCTTCAACCCTGAGATGTGAGGACAGTCAGCCCAGTACATTCAGTTCCCTGGAAAAGCGGCAGGATGTTCTAAGTATCCAATGTGCTTGTGATAAGGTTTGGGGGGGTGGGGGGGTTGGAGGGGGAAGCATCCCCTTTTTCCCCCACTGGAATCCAGACTCTGATAAAGGAGACAGAAAGACATAAGCAAGTTTGAGTGAAATGTTTACATTTATATTGAAATATGCACTAAAACAGAATGAGTTCTACTAGTCAATGAAACTTCGCCAAAGCAGAATCACAAACTTCTGTTGGGGAGGTCCAGTCAGCTAGCAGCAGTGATCCCCAAGCAGGAACACCAAGGAGAAGCCTGGGAGACCCCACTCCAAAAAGCCTCCTTTCAAGAGACCCCAACTCACTTCTCCCACATGCACCCACACAGATTTAGGAGCGTGGACATGCTCCTCATTTTCATATATTTTTAGTTTCTTCTTCACTGCAATAAATATAAAATTGGCAATGCTCATACACCACAGCACAGACAATATTTCAGGCTTTAGCATACAACTGTAAACAGTGACTAGGTTTTTTAAAAAGTGTTTTTGTTTGTTAAGGAGAGACAGAATTCTTAAGAGCAGGGCATGAGCTACTCAAGATTTGTTTTGTTGGGTAAAGGTTTTTCACAGAAGTTCTGGTTTAGAAAGATGCCTCCAACAGTCCAAAAAGACCCTAAAGTGGGCGCCAGACCACTGCCTGTGGCAGCCTAGGATACGGAGGCAGCAAAACACCATGCCTTAGGTCATCCCTGGCAGGACGTCCTCAACCTGCCACTTTTACGATGCGTCCACAGAAATCCACAGCCATCACTGGCTGCTGGCAACGTATCGGGAATGGATGGGTGAAGGAATGAAAATTTGCTCGGAGGGAGGATCAGAACACCTCTGCTAGCTGTCTGGAAAGTTGGCCCCTTAATCACAATGACAACTAGGACATTTCATTTGGACAGTGCATGACACTTAAATATACATGAAAGTATAAAGAGAGACATCCAAAGAGTAAGCAGTAAGTTCTGTCACTGTAGCAAACAGGGATGTCTATCAAAGAAAAACAGATGAACACTTTTTGCCTAAAGCAGTGCAAAGAAAGTGGGCAAGAAGTCAAAGTGGACTCGGTATCTGCACATTAGCAATGGGGCAGATTTTATTTAAGAGGCTAGTGGTTCAAATACTATTGCTCGAATCGCTCTGGTAGGTATAAAATGTAGTAACACCCAAGGTTTACACACACAAGCAAAGGAGCCGAAGGTCAGCTCACCAAGGGCTATTTGATCCTTAGCCAAGAGGGAAGCCAGAAGCGCATGCCGCAGGAATAACCTAATGGGTTTGTCTGGGCGATACTCCCACCCTCTGACAAATGGAAAAAGCCCCGGATAAGATGGGTCTTTTCGCACACACACTTCTCTGCCCTCCTTAGAACTATGCCTCAGCTAAGAAAAAACCTGTCTTGATAAACTCAAGAATCTGGGCTCCTAAAAACAGAGGGAACCTTAATGTGGGAAACGAGTCTAGTAAACATCACATGTACTTTCTGTCGTTAGTGAAGACATGATACATTCAGACACATATTTAAAAAAAAAAAAAAAAAGACTAAAAGTAAGACCAAAAAAATTCCTAGAAAGATGTTTCACAAGAAAAACATCAGCCCAAGTTCTATTCCTCTCCATGAGAAGTGGCTCCTAGCACAAATCAGCAACCCCTCCAGCTCGCGAAAGCACCAGCACTTGCCCTGCAAGCAGAACATCGGACATATGCCTTAGTCGCTGAACTTGAATGTTAAGCACAATCAGTGCAGAGCACATTCTGATAGGCTACTCCAATACCCACCTGGTCCAGTTTAAAATATTTGTTTGTAGGTCCAGTTTGTACATATCCCATAGGTATACTGAACAATGAACCATGTACTGTCCCACTGTTTTTGAAATGGCAGTTCTTAAAGCTCAAGCAAACTATTAAGATCATAAAGAGCTCTCTCGAAAGAAATTCTCAAACCCTGAAAGTCAAACAAACCTAGTTCTTTTTCACTAAAATGGTGGGATCAAGGCAGAAGGCCTACTCTGAAGAGCGGCTCCATTTGCTTCCCCATGAAAAAAGGCCAAATTTTTCTGGACTGATATAATTTAAAAAACTAAGCCAATAAAAAAATAAAATATACATCCTAAGATACTATAAAACTCGAAATAATGTCAGGGCTTATGGAATGGGAAACAGAGTTCTGGTTGCCTTTTTTTTTTTTTCTCTCTCCAAAAAAAGTGTAGCACATTTTGAGGGAAAAACAAACCAAACCAAACCAGAACTCCAAATGTGGACAGCACTACACAGACTACGCACAGAGCACCACACAAGAATGAGTTGCACATCAGTACTATCATCATGAGAGTAACTGGCTGGGGACTTACATTTCCAGCAACAGAGCTCCTAGGTCAAAAATGTGTTAAAAGCCTGTAATGTCAACAAGGACCCCCCAAAAAAACAAAGAGGGGATGAGGGGAAATAGGGAGGAAAGGCTGCATGCATGGGTCTATTATAGACATGATATTCAGCAGCATAAAAATAATACCCTCCGTAGAGTCCCCCAAATGGGGCAAAACCTATCTTCCACTGCTAAACATGGGAAAGATTAAGAGAGTGGAACAAATTCACTTGTAACCATAGCATCTCCCATATCTGAATCACAAGCATGTTCGATCTGATGCTGTATGTTAAGAAAATGTTGTGAATACATAGGACTAAAGCAAACTAAAAACACAGGGCTAAATTATTAACTTTAAAAACTGGAAAAGACATCTGTTTTAAAGCCAAGTTGGTGTGATCCTGATCGTTACTCTATATGACATAATCCATAGAAAGAAAAGCCAAGAAAAAAAAAATCTTCATTTTGTTCAGTCCTTAGGCTCGATGTTGTCCTAGGAAAAACTGTGATAATTCAATGAGTATGTCACACATACAACTAAAAAAGTCCCCTTCTGGTTTCAAATGAATTTAAACAACAATCTTCCTTGGCTAATTTGTCTCCTGTGTCAAACCAACCTTCTATGTACAGGACCAGTTTAAATCCCTCCTCCCCTTCAAACACTAGATATGAACATCCAGGAACATTCTACAATGCAAAGTGCCTTAGGAAAGAGAAGGATTCTGTAGTGCCAGTGATATAACTGATCTGAGGAAGCTGGGGTGCGAGTAACACTGATGGGAGCCAGTCAGGCGATGGTGGTTTGTTTCTCTTCCGGGGTCTCCTCCAATAACTGCATGATCAGTTCATGCAGGGGTTTGCAGATCTTGGCGTAGCCCCCTCCTGTGAGGTGCAGAAAATCAAACATGTCGTGGCAGGAGATGGCACCGTCCGAGTGCACGAAGCCCCCGTCTGTGTCCAGGAGCTGGACGTTGGCGAGCTTCGGCAGGGAAACCTTGAGGAGCTGGTTCACCTTGGCATTCTTTTGCCTCAACGGGTTGGGCTTCTCACCTCGAGGTAACAAACCCTGGGGCAAAGCGGAGAAGAGCAGAAGATGAGAAGAGTCACTGGTTTTTCTCTACTGACTGATCTGTGGTTTCCAAGATTCCTGGAAGGACTGCTGCATTAGACACTCTTGACACTGATTTCTCCAACACGAGATCAGAAACTCTGGACTAGATGGGTTTTAGTGACAGTTCTTTGACCACTCCTCCTCCTGTCCCTTAACTGTTGGTATGCTTCCTGGTCTTGTCCTTGACCCGCTACTCGGCCCGCTCTGAACGCTCTAGCCCATAAACAAACTTCCCAAACTTCCTGAGGCACTCCCGACCTGACATGTCCAAAACCAATTCCTCATCTCCCCACGCTATGCTCCTTTCACATTCTCTGTACAAACGGACCATTCCGACATCCCTACATCTTTCACTTCACATACCTGATCTATTTATCATTAAACTACTCAGCTTTTACATCCTCAGTACTTTCCAAAACATTTTTGCCCCTTTCATTCTGGTTACACATGCTGCTATGGCTTGGAAACTTTCACTATTCACTATTCACTCAGTTAGCGTAAAGTCTCCTGACTGGTCTTCCTACCTCCAGTGTGGTTGTCCCTTCAATTCACTCTCCACTCAGTCACCAGAATTGGAGTCACTAGCTCCAATGCTGGCTGTATTTATGGATATTGCATGGAACCTGTCCTACCGTACATGAGAAACACTGGGAGCAAATGTGGTCTTGAACAATCAGAGCCACATAATATCTGCTAGGATAAAACAGATATTTCCTACATTCATTTTTAACTATGTTAATTATCTAACTTTCAGATAAATCCCGTGTCTGTCCTCCTATAGTTGATAAAGGTCCACCCTTATATGGCAGGAGCAAGGCTTATCATCTCAAACTAGACATGTCCTTTTATAGATGTTGACCCTATTATAAAATTATTGTCTGAGAACCTTTCAGTCAGTTTGTAACTAATGACAGCACATAAGTTATTCCTACGTAGGCAAAAAAATTTCTACCCATTTCTCTTACGGACTATGGTTAAGAGGTTTTATTTCACAAAAATAGATTTTCTGTGGGTATTCTACTGAAAGAAAAAAAAAAAGCTTTATGCCGAAGTAAGTACTTGTTCACACGTCCGCTTTTAATTTTTTTCAGCAAAAATGTTGGAAGCTTTATTACCACTTTATTATGTGATTGTGTAGTTCCAAATGAGAATTATAGATACTTAGGACTCTGCTACCCTAGATCATCTCCTCTCATTGTTAAGCGCCTCAAAAATTCCTCAGATCAAGTCAATCCTCAACCCTTGTTCACATAACTGGTAAAGCACTGGGCTCTGCATCTAACACTCACGAAGAACTGCCTTCCGTGCTTCCATATCTAAGTCTCGATGATGTGAGCAACCAGAAAGGATGGCCAGTGAACAACATACACACACTCTGCTCCAACAGTCAAAGCAATAAAAAAATGAGTAAACCTTAAGAACAGGGCATTGCACCTCTGATTTTCAAGCAAGGACAAGAAAAGCACCTTGTGTGTTTGCACTGCATTTTCCTTAGTATGAAAATACCAAAGGTACACCATGTGATTTTTCCCAGTAATAATTCATTACTAAAATACTATCATGTTAAAAGAAACAAAAAGGAAAAATATCATGCCCCTAATCTCTTTACCAAAGGACTACAGCAAACCCTTGATCAACATAGGTTTCAAGTGCACAGGCTCACGTAGTCACAAATGTTTTTCGATAAATATAGTACTGTAAATGTATTTTCTCTTCTGTATGGTTTTCTCAGTCACATTTTCCCCAGCTTTATTGTCGAGAATACTGTACATCATACATACAACATGCCACATATGTGTTAATCTACTGCTTATCAGGAGAGCTTCTGATTAGACTATTAGTAGTGAAATTTTAGAGTAAAAAGTTATACACAGATTTTCGACTGTATGGGGGTCAGTGCCCTTCATGGGTCATTTGTATTTTAAGTAATTCTAAATAAAATATACATATAGCTTAGTATTTGGACTTTCCACTTAAATGCGTCATAAATCTTGTTTCCACAAAATTCTCGTAACTGTCACTGGATTGTAGCTATTATGTTCAGTGACTTCTGCAATCATTCCCTCACAGAGTCATTTAGGGTACTGCTGATGTTTGGGTGCTGTAGAGAACACCAGTGTATATCAAATTTAAAAGTCTGGTTGAAACAAAGACTATTTATGGAGGATTTATTCAGCAACGTTCATGCAACAAATGTGTCCTAAGCAGCTCAGTACCAGCCACTGTACCTCAGAGGTGGACTCATAACCACAACCCTTTCTGGAGTAATACAAGGATATAAACAAGTGAATTATATTAAATACCATGGAATAAGAAAATAAGCACTGGCACCAATAAGAAAAATCCAAACTCCTCTATCAAGGCATACAAATCCCTACATAACTTGGCCATTGCCTCCTTCTCCTACCCATCCCAGCCTTAAACTTAGCCCTAAAATTCTTCAAGCACCCCCCTTCACTTTCGCAACAAACACACACAAGTGTAAGCCTTTTTTCCATTTTTCTCCCCTCCCTCTATCATGCCTTCTTTCCTTTCTCCATTTGTCTGGAGACCAATGAATTCTTTTAAAACTATAGTCAAACGATGGGGCGCCTGGGTGGCTCAGTGGGTTAAAGCCTCTGCCTTCGGCTCAGGTCATGATCCCAGGGTCCTGGGATCGAGCCCCGCATCGGGCTCTCTGCTTAGCGGGGAGCCTACTTCCCCCACTCTCTCTGCCTGCCTCTCTGCCTACTCGTGATCTCTGTCAAATAAATAAATAAATAAATCTTAAAAAAAACCCCAAAACAATAAAACTAGAGTTTTATTTAAAACTAGAGTCAAGTGACAGCTTTTATGTCTAAAATCTACCTGTTCTCATGGGACACTTGGAGCTCAGCTGGTGTAAGCATCCAACTCTTGGTTTTGGCTCAGGTCATGGTATCAGGGTGAGATCAAGCCCCACATCGGGATCCGCACTCAGCACCAAGTCTGCTTGAGATTCATTCACCCTCCCCCTCTCCCTCACTCTGCTCCTCCCCCTGGAGTGCACTCACTCTCTGAATAAAATCTTAAAAAAAAAACATTTTTCTCTTAGTATACAGTGTAATCACTCCCATTAGCATACAGTATGTTAATTCTCTCTTTATACTGCTGTGCCCATCTAGACCACTAGACTAGATTGTGTGCTCCTTGAGAGGGACAGCGTCTTACCCATTTTTGTATGTTCAGGACCCAGGACAGTGTCTTGGGTCTGTCTGATCCTCATGTTTGTTGAGTGACTATCTTCTTAACATCATCTCATTATAGAACTGAATACATATCGGATATCATTCAGAATTTAGTTTTGCTACAAATATCTACAGGTAAACTTTCATACTGAAAGACAGCTATTATCTCTGGGGCTATGAAGACTTAATGCTATAATTCCACAAAGGGCAGCATTTTCTATTAGAAGTAAGACTATAAAGCACCCATTTTTTTTTTTTTTTTTTTTTTTGCTAACAGAATCTCCAATGTCTTAGAGAATTCAGAAATTCTAATAAATATACCACCTTTGACATATTAACAGGGGGACTGAACAACACATCTAAGTTAATTCAAACCCAGTCTAATAAAAAGAGATTCAGGGCTAGGACAAGTTTCATAGCTAATTTAAAGAACTGTAAAAAACTAAGGCTGAGACAACCACCTCTAAACAAGGATGAGCAGGTAAAAGAGGACTCCCATAGCTGGTCTGGGAACACACAACAGGACGTATGAGAGAAGAGCCTCTCAGGAGAATCACAAACTGTTTCTACCTAAAGATTCTCTATATTCATGAGCAATCATATTTCTAAAAACATTCCTGACCTGACTTGATGACATCAAAGACTACCGACCCGAAGACTACATACCAATACAATGATTTTGGCCTGCGGCTGCCTTGTATTAATAAGTTGGACGATGGCCTCGATTCCACCTGCTACTTCTTCTGCCGTATTTTCATGGTTGTTTGTTCCTACCCAGACCACAATGACCTATAATTGAGGGAAGGAAAAAAAAAAGCGGGACGAGGGGTAAATAACCAAGAATAAAGGAATGTTTGGATACAAATCTAATGTTCAGATACTATTTTTCACTCTTTAGATAAAAATCTCATTTCAAAAAACAAAAGAAGGAAAGGTGAACTTGTCAAATGGTAGGGATAACTTCAACTGAGCAGCCATCTTCAAACACTGATTTAGGCCTCATATATTTCAGGATAAATTCCAAGCAGATTAATTAAGAAGCAATGAAACTACACTAGGAGGAAACGACAAAATTCCTCCATCATTATGGAACTGGAAGCTAATCCTTAAAATCCAGAACTTACACAAAAAAAGTAACAAATTCAACTGTGTAAAAATAAAAGCTCTGCATTGTGAAGAAAATACTTAAAAAAGGTGAAATCTAAGAAAGCCAGGGAAAAATATTTGCAACTCCTGCCATAGAAACTTCCTGACTTCCAGAAAAAAATAATGGAAGTACCCAAGAGAATGTAATTGGTATAAATAAACACACAGTTATACTAAAGAGTAGCTAGGGAGGAGGCTAGATGAAGTTTCAACAAGTTTTATTCCTTAAAAAAAAAAAAAATTAATTTATGAGGTGGCTGTCACTTAGAGACATACCTCTTACTCTACAACCCAAGAAAGTAACTTTCTACCCTGTCACAAAAGACAGGAATATGGACAAGTTTTTCTATTACAAAGGCCAAAAAACAGGGGTGCCTAGTTGGCTCAGTCAGTAGAGCATGGGACTCTCGATCTCGGGGCTCTGAGTACAAGCCCCACATTAGATATTCAGATTACTTAAAACTGTAAAATAAATAAATAAATAAATAAATAAATAAAAAAGCGGGGGGGGGGGGGGGGGGAACCTGGGTGGCTCAACTGGTTAAGTGTCTGACTCTTGATTTTGACGCAGATCACAATCTCTGGGTCATGGGATCAGGCCCCATGTCACGCTCTGCACTCAGCATGAAGTCTGCTTGTCCCTCTCCCCTCTACTCCTCCCCCCACTTGCAGCAGTGCTCTTAAAAAAAAAAAAAAAAAAAAAAAACTTTTAAATAAATAAATAAATAAATAATAAATAAATAAAAAGGGGCGCCTGGGTGGTGGAATCCATTAAGTGCCCAGCTCTTGCTTTCAGCTCAGGTTACATTCTCAGTCATGAGCTCAAGGCCTGCATCGGGCTCAGCACGGAGTCTGCTTGAGATTCTCTCTCCCTCTGCCCTTCCTGCTCATGCTCTCTCTCTAAAATAAATAAATCTTTTTAAAAAAATAAAAAAAAATTTTTAAAGGCAAAAAATAACATACTTTCAACAAAGCAACTGTTACCAACTTTGTTTGAAGCTGAAAAAGATTATACGCAGTGTGCCAACTCAGGACATTTATGATGTGTTAAGGTAATGGGTACACATTTATGAACATCTGTTCACATCTGATTCAAATTTTCTTCAGAAAAACTTGGAGGCCTTGATTACTAATTTGTCTTACGGTTAAACAGCTCTAAAATTACTTCCTGAAGTGAATCACGGCACTGCCACCGTGGCCCACGTCTGAGCAGATTCCCCCTGGTGTGATTACATTCACATCTACAAAACAGCATGCCTCATGAGCATCAGATCCCTTCCTACAGCTGCTACAAATACAGACGACTACAAATACAACCTAAGCAAGCAGTACACTGATTTTTTAATACCTTTATGCAATGTTCGTAAGCAAGGACAACAGTATCATTGACGTTAAAGGGGCACAAAGCAAAGACAGTAGCAAAATAATGTTTTAAAGAAGCAATCTGTTTTTATTAGCAGCTTCAGACAATTTAACTACCTGCAAAAGACTCAAGATTAAAGATATTCTTTAAAACATTAGTTTCATTTCACCTTAGGTTTAATATTCTCCAGTTCTCCATTCTTTAGTCTCCACAAAACATGTCTTGTTGTATCTCCCCCAATTCCAAAATTCAGTGCATGAAGTGGGGAAAAAAGCTCTCGCCATATCTAAAAAGAGAAAAACTGGCTTTATTTAAACTGAGTGGGAAATGAAATTCCTCCACTGCGATGTGTTTGTGAGGCACCTGAAAGAATGATTTTCATTTTCAATATTCAAATGTCATGCTGCAAATCATGAGCTACTCGGTGTTTGCAGGGCTCTGAGGATGGCACTGTATCACTAAGTTCTTTCTATGATTGTTTTTTACTTAATTTTTTAAGTAGGTTCCATGCCCAGCGTGGAGCCCAAAGTGGGGCTGGAACTCACAATCGTGAGATTAAGACCTGGGATCCAGAGTCAGATGCTTAACCGAGCCACCCAGGCGCCCCTCTATCACTCAGTTCTTAATGCAGACTTTGACCTCAGCTCAAGACTGGAGTCACAGTCCTTCCTGATGCCCCTTAGGAGGTCCCAGCATTTATACTCAAGGTGCCAACTTCGTAAGCTCTCCCTTCCCTTTTCTCACACATCAAATTGAATTGGGTGAAGAACTATGAGATGAAGAAATCTAGCACTGGCGCCAGAAAGGAATCAAGCTGCCTTTTCCTTTCAACTGTCCTTAGAAGTGAGCAAATCTTAAAAAAAAAGATGTGGAATAGCTCCCCACAAAGATACACAAAATAAGGGGCACCTGGGTGGCTGAGTCAGTTAAGTGTCTGACTCTTGGTCATGATCTGAGGATCATGGGATTGGGCTCTGCGCTCAGTGTGGAGTCTGCCTGGGACTCTCTCTCTGTTCCCCTCCAACCCTCCCTCTCCCCTACATTCTCTATTAAATAAATAAATAATTTTTTAAAAAAATACACAAAATAAGAAAATGTAAAACATAGTTAAGACTTGAGAATCATGACCAGGACAAATTAAAGTAAATAAAAAGGGAAGCTTCTTGGAAACCAATGCAAAAAAGGGAGCCAGAAACAAAGAACCCCATTATGTAGGTCTGACCTCCCTCACACTCTGAACTAGACCTTCTCTAAAGTGTCGTGAATAAGCCTATAGGTTCAGCTCAGAGTCAAAGTCTGCTAGGATGAATGATCTACCTTAGCAGCGGAGACCCACCCCCGCCCTTTCTTCCACCTTTACCTCGTACTGCTGCATTAACTGCACCATGGAATCCCCAACAAACAGCACATCAGGCTCTTTGTCTTTACAGTCCAGGACAAATCTGTTGTGCTGGTTTGAAAGAGGAAAAAACATCAGAAACTGGCATTTCGTTCTTGGTGAGAGGTCTTGGTCTAGAAAGAGCAGTTGTCCAACCAGTTACTCTGTTGTTAAACATTCGATTTATTTTGTCTGAAATGAACTGCTGGGACTTTCTTCCCATCCTTTCCACACTGATCATTCTAATACGGTCAAGGAAACTGGAATTCTACTGAAACCAGAATAGAAATGCACATTTAACATGTTTTTTAGTTTATCTTTTCCTCAAACTTTTTAAAAGGTAATTTCAGACACACAGAAAAGCCACAGTACAACGAACACCTGTATATCCTCTGCCTGTATTCAACAATAACATTCTCCCACATATGCTTTATCTGCTTGTTTGCTGAACCATCTGAAGGGAAGCGGCAAATGCTGTGGTTCTTCACCCTTAAATATTTCAGCACGAGTAAGGACAGTCTCCTAAAAAACCACAAAACTATTATCACATCTAAGACAATGAACAATCATCCCGAAATATTCAGTTCATATTCCATTTTTCCAGTTGTTCCAAGAGCTGGGTAAAGTACTCTCTTTTTTTGAAGTAGGAACCAATTAAGAATCATGTATCTTATCTAGATATATTTAACATGGCCTTTGAAAATGCCTGTTCGCCTCCACTGTGAGACAATGGCAAAGAAGGAGTCAAGCCTTTCTCTTAAATTACTACTATTTCAATAAGTATTTTTAAACTGAAGAGATAAAGTGGGCATGAATACAACTACAGCTGTTAGCAGGAACACTTCCACACTTTTCCTCCCCACTTTAGTACTATAGTGTCAACTACCTCTTAATACCAGTAAAATAGTTCATAGTTCTAGAAGGTCATGGAATTTAAGCTCTGCTATTCTACAGGTCCTGGTACTCTGTGTTTTCTTTTTAAGTATAAAAGTAGGTACAGTAAGTTTAGAAAAATAGATCAAAACAAAACACTTAGAATTCTACCACCTTAACCCAGTAACTACCATTTGGGAGTATTTTCCTCTTGCCGTTTTTCCACAGGCCTGCCCACCTTTTCTTTATTATTATTTTTAAAATTTTTTAATTTTTTAAATATTTTTTTGAAGATTTTATTTATTTATTTGACAGACAGAGATCACAAGTAGGTAGAGCGGCAGGCAGAGAGAGAGAGGAGGAAGCAGGCTCCCTGTTGAGCAGAGAGCCTGATGCAGGGCTCGATCCCAGGACCCTGGGATCATGACCTGAGCCGAAGGCAGAGGCTTTAACCCACTGAGCCACCCAGGCGCCCCTCCCCACCTTTTCTTTAAATAGTTGACTATGTGTACCTCCTTCTGGCACAACAGCTTTGTGGACAGAACAGCCTATGTTCAAATTCTAGCTTGTCTACTTTCCAGTTCAGAAAACATATAACTAGTATCACCCTTAAAAAAAACTTCTGAAAAATATCAAATGTACACAAAAAAAAAGCAGGAAATATTATCACTTCAAAACTTCTTTTAACCATGATAGTTTTTAACATTTTGTTCTGAAATAATTTTGGATCTACAGAAGAGGTGCAAAGACAGTACAGTATTCCCATGTACATTTCAGTCAGCTTCCTTCAATGTTAGCATCTTAGCTTACTTGGGCGGGGGGCACTTGGCTGGCTCAGTCAGTAGAGCATGGGACCCTCCATCTCAAAGTTGTAAGTCTGAGCCCTGTATTGGGTGTAGAGATTACTTAAATCTTTTTTTTTTTTTTTTAAGATTTTATTTATTTATTTGACAAAGAGAGAGACAGCGAGAGAGGGAATACAAGCCGGGAGAGTGGGAGAAGGAGCAGCAGTCTTCCTGCTAAGCAGGGAACCTGGTGCAGGGCTTGATCCCAGGACACCAGGATCATGACCGGAGCCGAAGGCAGAAGCTTAACGACTGAACCACCCAGGCACCCCTAAAATAAAAATCTTAAAAAAAAAAAAGTTTACTCAGATCTCACTAATTTTTCCTACATGTCCTTTTCCTATTCCCAGGACCAATTCAGAATACCACATGGCATTTGGTCTACATGTCCCCTTGGTGTCTTCCATCATGGGACAGTTTCTTGGCCTTTCCCTGTATTTCATGTCATTGACAGGTTTAGTAGTAGTCAGGTGTTTTGTAGCATTTCCCTCAATTTGGGTCTGATATTTTGTCACGAACAGACTGACGTGACGAATTATTCTGGAAGACTACCACGGAGGTGATGTGTGTGCCCTTGCTGTATCGTATCAGAGGTATTAAGTACATGATATCAACATGATTTATTACTGGTGGATGTTAACACTGACCATTAGGTTAAGGGGGTGTTTGCCAGGTTTCTCCACTATCTGCTATTTTTCCTTTCCATACTGTATTTGTTAGAAATAAGACATAAGGGGCGCCTGGGTGGCTCAGTCAGTTGAGCGTCTGCCTTTGGCTCAGATCATGATCCCAGGGTCCTGGGATCGAGCCCCACATGGGGCTCCCTGCTCAGCGGGGAGTCTGCTTCTCCTTCTGCCTGCTGCTCCCCCTGCTTGTGTTCTCTCTTTCTCTCTCTTTGTCAAATAAATAAAATCTTAAAAAAAAAAAAAAAAAAAGAGGACACTAAATCCCGCTCTCACTGGTGGGGGAATTAATATGTTCTACTTTCTGGAAGGAGGGGATATAAAAAAAATATGTGATTGTATATTAAAACCACCAAGGTAATTTTCAGGGGGCTATTTCTGAGGCTAGGCAAATATACTCTCTCTCCTTAAAGGTGTGCTTACTAATTTTAGTATTCACTGACGGACCTTCCCTACAGTGATTATTACCATGGTGTTTTTTTTTAAATTTTATTTATTTATTGGACAGAGATCACAAGTAGGCAGAGAGAGAGAGGAGGAAGGAGGCTCCCCGCTGAGCCGAGAGCCTCCCAGGCGCTCCCTTCATAATACTTTTTAAGATATAAACGAACTAGGGTGCTTGGGTGGCTCAATTAGTCAGGAGTCTGTCTTTGGCTCAGGGATCAAGCCCTCCATCCGGCTCCCTGCCCAAAAGGGTGCCTGCTTTTCCCTCTCCCTCTGCCTGCCACTCCCATTTGTGGATGCTCTCTCTCTGTCAAATAAATAAATAAAATCCTAAATATATAAACAAACTAGGAACATTAAGAATAACCATGCAGCTGATCCATACAAGAAAAGTAAGAAAAAAAAAAAAAAGTACTAACTACCACTCAAAGTAAGCTAGTTGACAGACTGATTTTTAAGTCTGGAAAGACAAAAACGAAAGAACTATACAACTAGTACAGTTGTATAACCACAGAGTATAAACAAAATCACTGAATACCAAAATGTAAAACTCTGGGTACATGAAATCATACAGAACTTGTTATTCCAAAGAGGAAATATGGTTGGAAACCCACAGGTGAAGGTTAAATATAGTTATGGTTAAGTGGTAACAGCTTACTGAAAGGCAGCTAATAATACAAAGAAGACACGGTGCTACAGAACAATGGAACACATCAAGAAGACACAGGAGCTGCCCTGAAAGGATTCCCACTTGTTAAACCTGGGACAGCGTGACCTTCAAAATTACAATGGGTTCTATAAGCCCACTGGGAAGAATAAGAACCCATGAGTCCATACCATAATAAATAAGATCTGGTTTAGGCCAACAACATCTTAAGTGACCAAAGTTAACATCACCAATGAGAAAGACCAACATCAGGTACCTTCTATGTGGTGCACTGAGGACATCGCTTCACTGATATCCTGCCAAAAATGTGTAATCTGAATCTTGATTAAGAGGAAAACAGTAAACCCAAATTGAGGAATATTCCACAAAATAAATGGCCTATATTCCAAACTGTCAGTGTCATGAAAAACAAAGGCTAAGATACATTTCACAGTAAAGGAGAATAAAGAGGACAACAATGCAATGTGTGATCCTAGACTGGGAGGAAAACTGACATAAAAACATTGGGACAAAAATGGAGAAATGTGAACATGGCATAATATCAATGTTAAATTTCCTGATTTAGTAACTACTCTGTAGTTGTGTAAGAAAATGTCCTGATTCTTGGAAAACACACTGAAATATTTAGGGGTGAAGGGGCATGATGACTGCAACTTCCTTTCAAATGGTTCAGACAACACTGAATGTTGGTGTGTAGACATCCAAGTAGATACAGACAGAACGCTTAGGCCGACGGGGCCAAACGATAACTGGCAGAACCGGATGAAGAATATGGGGAGTTCTTCCTAAAATTTTTGCAGTATTTGTGTAATTCTGAAATTACTTCAAAATTTAAAAAGTTTACAAAAAAAAAAAAAAAAAGAATGCTGTGGAAACACTGTTATCTTTTAAGATGAATAGGGGGCAATGACTATGCTTTCAAAATATTCCTCTGGTGCAACATCAGTCTGGTAATTATGTACGACATTAGAGTAAAATTAGATTTTTATTTAAAGTGATGATTCTTATCGACCATAAAAAATGTACTCTTGTGGCTTTGGCCAAAAGACTCTAGAAAATTGAAGAGACTCCTCTTGGGTGAGTAATACATAAGCACTTCCCTTTACCTGAGACATCCACCTGTCATCTCCTTGAATATCTTCTGCCGCATGTGGGATAGCTGCTGGGTTTGAGTCTCCTTGGCTCATTCTATACCTGAGGGGACAAATGTCGACATCATGTTTCATTCATTAACAGGAATGTTTATTCGTTACCCCTTAAATGTTACATGCTAAGTTTTAAATAGTAATTTAAGTCTCATTGTGGTTTTGCCTAGAAATGAAACAACTGGAGTTGATTTTCAGTAAACATGAGTTCTAGGACATGACTACTTAAGTCCTATGAATATCAAGAAGCATCCCGAAACTTCTAGAGAGGTTTGAATATCATTTAGGAATAGTGCATTACACTGAAAACATCTGCTCCAAGTATATACTTTACATCTACATTAATTTTTCATGATTACATGTTAATGTAAGTACCAAACGACACAAGGGATGACACTTAAGGGTTCAATGAAACCTGCATTAGAGCCTCTTAGGCTGTTTCAGTTAGACACTGGAAAATTGCTACAGCCATGAACAGAGTCCACTGGTTACTAAATATCACACAAGTAACTATTACAGACTGTGACAAAACCAGCCATAGGCTTTGGCACTGGTTTTTGACAAATGTTTACTAGGTATTTTATTTTTGACAGGTATCCATTAAGAAAATGTTATTAATGACTGAGCCCAAATATAGAATCTGACAGTAGAGGACTAAGCAAAAATCAGAAAACCTAGAAATGCTGATCTAGAAAGACAAAGACACCAGACTGTTTTCAATCAACTCTGGAGAACACATACTAGAGACATCAGGCTCAAGAAATCACTTGACATATACAAAGGATGATGAAAAACAGAAAAACATCTGGGGTTTTGTGGTGTAAAGAAAAGGGGACCACTCTCTTTCTTTCCCTTACTATCATCAAATACAGCTAAGCTTTCTCTGAAAGAGGATTGAGTTCTATTCATTCAATAAGTATTTACTGAGTAAACAAAACACGCTAGATTGCCAAAGCAGTAATTTCTGAGAATCAGAAAGTAACAAAGCTCGAAATGTGAAAACAGATCTTCATTCATGAAAAATACATTACAGAAGCAAACCCATGTTTTAACACTAACTATACAAACCAGTTAGTTCCACTCTAAATGACACTAGGTCTAAGAAAATTAAGCTTAGGGTTAAGCCTGTATCTAACTTGAAATGTAAAACACCCTGTGTACAGGTCTTCCTCAACTTACATTAGGGATTACATCTGGATAAATCCTTTGTAAGTTGAAAATATCCTAAATCGGGGCACCTGGGGCTCAGGCGGTTAATTGTCCCACTTTGGATTTCAGCTCAGGTCATGATCTCAGGGTCCTGAGACTGAACCCTGTGTGGGCTCCAGGATCAGCAGAGTCGGCCTGAGATTCTCTCCCACTCCCTCTGTCCCTCTCCCTACTTGCATGCTCTCTCTCTAAAATATAAGTAAGTATATATAGAAAAAAAGAAAGAAAAATCCCAAATCAAAAACGCATTTAATACACCTACCCTACCAAATAGTATAAACGAGCTTACGTGAAATGAGCTCAAAACACTTCCATGAGTCTGCAACCGGGCAGCATCATCTAACACAAAAGCCTATTTCACAACAGAGCACTGAATATCTCACAGAACTTACTGAAGACCGTACTGGACACGAGAATCAGAACGGCTGTCCCTGTATTGGATGTTCACCCTCATGGTCACGTAGCTGACTGGGAGCTTTGGCTCACTGCTACTGCCCCGCATCACCAGAGGATCTTACCGCATGTCCCTCACCCAGGAAAAGATCAAACTTCCAAACCCTGTCCTAGGCATGTAGAATGGGGGACCATCCGGCCTAGGTGTGGGTGGCGTGTGGGGCGGGTGTCTTTATGATAATCACCTGTGACTGACAAAGAATAACCAGCCCCTAAAAGAAAGGATTTAAGTTTCCTGGTTAGCTTTCTATAAAAGACCAACCCTAAGGCCCTCCTTGGCAACCTTGTCCAGACCCCTCTCACTCTTGAGAGCTTTTCCTGTATCTTCACTTAATAAACTTCTATGGCTTTACTCCCAGCACCCCCCCCAAAAAGATCAAACTTCAAAAGTGAAATATGGTTTCCACTGAATGCACACAGCATTTACACCATTATAAAGTCAAAATGTCATTAAGTAGAACCATTATTAAGTCGGGGACCATCTCTGTATGTATGTATTTCTTTAGATTACTAAAATTCGCAACTATCAGAAAATAACAGCCATCTGAAGGACTATATATGCCATGTTTTATAAGTACCACTTCCAATCCTTGCAAAACGAAAAAAAAAGAGGCTCAGATAATTTAGATAATTTGTGCAGTAAGTGAATGAAGTCAGGTTTGCTTGACCCCAGTAACAATACATCTGGCCCCCTAATCACAAAGCAGTGCAT
Source organism: Lutra lutra (assembly GCF_902655055.1). NCBI lineage: Eukaryota > Metazoa > Chordata > Mammalia > Carnivora > Mustelidae > Lutra > Lutra lutra. The sequence goes on along the minus strand of NC_062287.1, from coordinate 13,467,355 downwards.
GCTGACTCCCTAAAAGGTCTTACATCTAACCGTTTCACCCAAACAACATAAACTACCTGGAACTAAAAACATCATATAAAATACAAGAATTGGGGGGCGCCTGGGTGGCTCAGTGGGTTAAGCCGCTGCCTTCGGCTCAGGTCGTGATCTCAGGGTCCTGGGATCGAGTCCCGCATCGGGCTCTCTGCTCAGCAGGGAGCCTGCTTCCCTCTCTCTCTCCCTCTCTCTGCCTGCCTCTCTGTCTACTTGTGATCTCTCTCTGTCAAATAAATAAATAAAATCTTAAAAAAAAAAAAATACAAGAATTGGGAAGAATTGCAAGATGAATTTGTATAGCTCCAATCAGATTATGGTTATCTGGTTGAGGCTTCATTGCCTGAGAAAAGTATGGGAAGATTAAAAGATACCTAAAGGAAAAAGAAAAAAATAACTAAAGGGGATTAAAACAAAACAGTCACATAGAAACATTTAACTTTGGGGGCACGTGGGTGGCTTGGTCACTTAAGGGTCTGCCTCCGGCTCAGGTCATGATCCCCAAGTTCTGGAACAGAGCCCGGAGTCAGGCTCCCTGCCCTGCGGGGAGCCTGCTCCTTCCTCTCCTCTCCTCTTGTACTCTCCCTCACTATGTCCGTCTGTCTCTCTGTCTCTGTCTCTCTCTCAAATAAATAAATAAATAATAAAATCTTATTTTAAGATTTATTTGTGAGAGAGAGTGCATGCACACAAAGGGAGAGCGAGAGAGAAAATTCAGCAGAGTTCCTGCTGAGCTCAGAGCCCACTTGGGGCTCAATCTCATGACCCTGAGATCATGAACCTGAGCAGAAACCAAGAGTCAGACCCTTAATCAACTGGGACACCCAGGGACCCTGCTTTTGTTTTTAAACTAAGAAAACAGGGGCGCCTGGGTGGCTCAGTGGGTTAAGCCTCTGCCTTCAGCTCGGGTCATGATCTCAGGGTCCTGGGATCGAGCCCCACATTGGGCTCTCTGCTCTGCAGGGAGCCTGCTTCCTCCTCTCTCTCTCTCTGCTTGCCTCTCTGCCTACTTGTGATTTCTCTCTGTCAAAAAAATAAATAAAATCTTTAAAAATAAATAAATAAATAAATAAACTAGGAAAACATTCTATATGTTCTATACAAAAGTTTCTTTGGGTCTAAGTTCAATTCCAGATCGAAGTCTGGCTATTCAGGTTAAATCTAACATGGTGCTTAATAGTAGTTTTAATTCAAGCAGCTGTGTTAGCCTTAAGACAGACAAGGGGCAAACAAGTTTTCCTACCTTATGGATTTCAAAATTACATATATAAGAAACAGAGCAACAAACAACTTCACTTTCCACTAATTCAAAAGGCTATTTTCTAAAATTTTAAATAGTTATCTTTCCCTTTTTTTAAAAGGGGGGAGGGGCAAAGGGAAAGGAGAATCTTATTTTTTTAATTAATTTACTTTTTTTTTTTAAAAGAATTATTCGGCAGAGAGAGAGAAAGTGGGGGAAGGGGTGAGGGGAAAGGGGGAAAGAGAGAATCTCGAGCAGACTCCCTGCTGAGCAGGGAACCCAACCTGTGCTGGATCCCAGGACCCTGAGATCATGACCTGAGCTGAAACCAAGAGTTGGATGCTCAACCTACTGAGCCACCCAGGCATCCCTTAATTATGAAAAACCCAACTATTTCATTAGTTTGCTCTCATTTGTTTTCCTACCTGGAGAGACACTTAACATATTCAGTATTTCTGAGGTAAAAGTTAACTGACACAAAATCAACTGAGAAACCACTACTGAAATGGAGAAAAATAATCTGTCCTACTCTCACTATACGAATATATAACTGAAACTACTGTTCCTGGGGATTGTTGTTAAAGAACAAGAAAGAGTGACAAACTACAAATATAAGGGACCTTCATTATCTCTCACCACTTAAAGGATAAAATGTGGGCACTTCAACTTCATTTCAGTTCTTGGGATACAATATTCAATAAATACAATAAATAATTTTTTAAAAATTATTTATTTATTTATTTGACAGACAAGAGATCACAAGTATGCAGAGAGACAGGCAGAGAGAGAGAGAGAGACAGGAGGAGGAAGCAGGCTCCCCACTGAGCAGAGAGCCCCATGCGGGGCTCAATCTCAGAATCCTGGGATCATGACCTGAGTCGAAAGCAGAGGCTTTAACCTGCTGAGCCACCCAGGTGCCCCACAATATTCAGACCTTGAAAAGCTTAAAGAATTTTGACAAACTGGAGGGTGTCTAGAGGAAAGGAGTCAAGCTGGTAAGAAACTGAAAGTCTGTCATATTAGAAACAGCTAAATGAAATAGGCATGTTTATAATCTGTAGAAAAACTGGTTAGGGAGGAGGAAGACAGGACATAAATGTCAAACTATTTGAAGATCACTAGGAAGAGATATTAAACTTATTTTGCATGTCCCCAAATAGGAAAGTAGGGCCAGTGGACAGAATGTGCAGTTAGACAAATTTCTAACAAGTATGACTACAAAATGATACGGCCTGTCTCTCACAGCAGATTCCCCCAATGGAGAGTCAAAGGGAGGCAGCTGAACCCCTAACAAGAAAGCATAAAGTGAACTAAAGCAAATGAGTAAAGACTGGTCCAGATTGGTGGTGCCCAAACATCTTTAATATTCTAGAATCTTTTTGAAATGTGTCCTATTATATATTTACTTACAAAGTAAATATATGAGTTACTGTTAATCTATACATTAAATATTAATAAAGTTTACTTTTTCTTTTTACATAAAAAAATAAATGTAAAAAGAAGTTCTCAATTATTTCCTGTATTCCAATGATTTATCTTCTGTAATCCCCAGGGAGTGCACATACTCTACTTTCAAGACCAATGGCCTATTTAAGTTCTAAAATCTTTCTGGATCTAGGATTCAATTTACTAACATGGATTTTCAGAGTTCCTCCAACAGGTAAATAACTGTTGTAAAATAATAATCACAATTAAAATTAAGAACTATTTACAAGACACTGTGCTAAGTGCTTTATTATTTTATTGATTTTACTTATTTGACAGAGAGAGAGAAAGAGAGACACCTCACACAAGCTGAGAAAGCAGCAGATAGAGGGAGAGGGAGAATTGGGCTCCCAGCTGAGCAAGGAGTCCGACCTGGGGCTGGATCGTGGGGGGGATCATGGGGGTTAGGTGGGCAGACACCTAAGCGACTGAACCACCCAGGCGCCCCAGCGCTTTGTTATTTTAATAAAATTTAATAAAATTGAAGCTCAGTGGGATTTAAAGAATCTGCTCCATGATAGGGAGATCTGGAACTGGAACTCAGAGTGATATACCTCCAAAGCCTATCATTCTTGAGCAAAGGATATTAGACTCTATATAGAAAAGACATGATAAATTCTCATTTACTAATTTGATTCACTTATACACCTTATCATTACTAACCAAATTTAATGGCATCCTGATACACTGAGCAAAACACTTTCATGTAGGTACTAAACTTCTTCACGGGCAAAATGAAGAAACAGAGGAGACGCCTGGGTGGCTCAGCTGGTTAAGCGGCTGCCTTCGGCTCAGGGTCCTGGGATCGAGTCCCACATCGGGCTCCTTGCTCAGCAGGGAGCCTGCTTCTCCCTCTGCCTCTGCCTGCCTCTGCCTGCCTGTGCTCGCTCGCTCTCTCTCCCTCTATCTCTGACAAATAAATAAATAAAATCTTTAAAAAAAAAAAAATGAAGAAACAGAGACAGAGAAACAGAGGGAAAAGATGTCACTTATCAGAGGTTACCAGGCAGATAGAATTGAGAGAAAATTGCAAAATATTCCCAATTAGGTAGTCGTCTTTTTTTCCCTAAACTATGAATACAAGGTCATCCTTCCTCCTCAACAAGGGCAAAGTATCTGAGCACAAATTTGTTTCTTTGGGCCTTCAGACACTTGGATTTTGTATTGTTTTGCCAAATCGAATTCTCACAATACAAAGTAGCTTTCAGTTGTACTGATGACTATGGCTTGGTAACATCCTAGAAGAGCAAGTAAAGAAAAACTGAGCCATGAACCCATGCAGTCTTCTACGAACAAAGCTGGAAATGCATAATCTAGGGAGCTATGCATTTAGAAGATTCAAATTTGGGAGTCAAATAAAGTAAACTGCTATATTCTTTGTAAGAGAAATGAGGAATGAACAGGAGCTATCCAAAGTACAGCCTGTGATAGGACACACAAACCTGAATGATTTTGGGTTTCCTGCCTCAGAGCAATACCGTACACAACAGTATTGGTAAGGGTGAGCCTGTAATCAGTAACATAATAAAAAAAAAAGTACCAACAGGGAGGTGGATTCTGACTCCCATCTCACCTTCCCGATTCATAATAATCCCTTTGCGGGGGGATTATTTTAAGTCACTAACTTCTGATCACAAACAGCAGGTTCAGTTAGAGAAACCAAGTAGATTGGAGATAAAGGTCTGAAGAACAAAAGTTTCGTTAATTTACCAGGAGAGACTATTCCAGGAAACCTTTAACTGTCCATTAAAATATAAATTCTTCGGAAAAATGAGGAGTAAGCAACTTGCACACTTCCCAATCTTCCTTTATTTTCTATCTTCTTTCTACCTTAACTAGGACTGTGACAGCACCAGAATTTCCAGATACTTATACTACACTTACGGTGTAGCTGGTGTAGCTTGTTTAATCAGGAACCAGTTCCAACAACAAAGAAATATAAATTCTCAAGCTCAGCTGGATCTTTAGTTTAACCAGGAAACAGAGGGAGGAGAAAAGTTGCACCAAGAATTAAAAGATTTAGACTGTCCACTCTGACCCAAGACTCTTCATTCTGTTTCAGAGGGGGTTGGCAGGGTTATTCTGAAAGGGAAAAAAGCCTCATCCAGAATGCCCTGCCTCAGTGGGCTGGAGGGTGGGTCCAGGGGTTCCAGCACATCCATAATTTATTATCAAATGCCCGCCCAAGCCAACAAATTAAAGCACAATGATTTCCTACTCCTCCCCTGCTCCCCCACAAGGAGGCAACCTTTATATCAGAACAATGTGCCCAGGAGAATCTAAAGACCGAAGGCTTATCCCGGGCAAAGCTGTATTCAAATGCTCAGGAGAGACAATACTCTATTTTTTGCTCCTCCTTTCTCCACACCTTTATCCCCCTCGCCCCAATTTAAAACTGTACAAAATGAGATCCTAGAATGGGTGCAGATGATCTTCCCTTTCTCTGCAGACACGCTCTAAAAAAGAAGCCAGAGCTTGAAGTGTTTGCTTTTCTTAAGGTTTGTGCTTCAATCATGGAAAACAACGCAGGCTTGAGAGCTATGAGAAGCAGAACAGTGAGTCACCATGCAACGGGTATATCGCGAACCTGCAGGCCAGAAAGTCTCGATCTGATATGGTGAATGGCCACGGACGGACCTGGTAAAAAGCACCTGCGAAAATCTGTCCATTGGCCTTTTTTTAAGCAGCTAGTTGACCTTGGGCAAATCTCCAACCCTGGCTGGGCCTCGTCCCTAAAATGAGGTGCTGGACTACACGGCCCTCTAAGAAACAGTCCCTTTGGAGCCGTGACAGTCTGCGGGTTTTTGAACACATTAGACGAAACGGAGAAGTTTCTAAAGAGTTGAAATTTTTCAACAAAAGGGGAGGAAAAAGTGCCCAGTCAACAAACCACCGAGTAACGGGTCTGGGCCCGCGTTAAAGGCCTCTCCGGTAGGGGGAACGGGAAGGGACGGTCAGAGGTTTGGGCGCGGGGATGGAGGGACGAGGCAAGAGCTGAGACCGGAGGCAGAAGAGTTGCTACAAACGGGGCTGGCGGCGGGGAACCGCCGGCCACAGCGAGATCGGGTGCCGAGAGGCCTGTTCGAGGGGGGTGGGCCGGGGAGGGACGGCCGCCCCGCCGCCCCACCGCCCTAGTCCTCCTCCCAACCCCTCCCCCGGGAAAGGCGGGTGGAGACGGCGGCTAGCGGCCCAGCCCAGTGGGCAGGTTTGGGGGTGGGGTGCCAGTGGGAGGCTCTAAGGGGGGCGGCGAGCGGTCCGGGGGGTGCCGGGGACTGCGCGGGCGGCTGGGGAAGCTGCGCAGGGCCGCGAAGAAGGCGCGCGCGCGCGCGAGGCCCCCCAAGGGTCGGCGGGGAGGGGGGAGGAGGCGCGGGGGAGGGGCCCGCACAGTGGGGGAGGGGAGGTCGCGGGCCTCTCACAATAACAAATCGCAGGCCCTTCCGACCCCCACCTCTAAGCCGCCGGTTTCCCGCGACCCTGGCTGCACTCACTCAGGCAGAGGGTCCGTGCGGGCCCCAAGCGGCTGCGGCGTCGGCGGGTGGCGCGTCTGTCGCTCGCTCAGTCCCGGCGGCCCCGCTCCGGCGCGTCCCTCCTCGGGCCCCAACACCAGCAGCAGCGCCCCCACTTCCGGTTCCCCTGCCACTCAAGCAAATGGCTTCCGGAAGTCCCGCCTCATCCTGCGAGCCCTCCGCGTGGCTCCTCGCTGCCCGCCTTCCCTATCTGCGGGCACTCGCTGCAGGCGCCCAGGTGCCTTGCCACGCCCCGCGAGGTTCTCCGCATTGTTCTCTGTCCTGCCCTCTCTTTGCGCACAGTCTGCATGAGGTGCAAACTATCTTTTGTCCGGCTGCATCCTTCAATCCTGCGTGAATGTCGCCGCGGAGTGGAGGTGGCATTCGGGACAATGTGGCATGACCTCACACTGACGCCATTCCTCTCTCATCCAGCCAACCTGGCTTCTTTTCTCCACCCCGTGGAATAAACCAGATTGCTGCAACTGGGAGGGAAATAGGGCCCCAAGGTTAATGAGACAGTCTGTCACATTATGAGCGGAATTTCTGTTTCTGTGATGAATGCAAGGATGTGGGGGGACCGCCTCTTAAGGTGATATCATAGGGGGCTGGCGAGTCCTTTCCTTAACAATCCATCCAGTTTAAGGGAAGACACACATGTACAAAGTCACCACTAAAAAGAGTACTTGCTAAATGCTCTATTAATGCGGGACCTATAAGAGTAGAGAAGGAGGGCGAAAGATGGACGCAGACTTATGGCAGCGAGAGGTTTGGTAGAGCACAGCCCTGAGCTGGCCCTTTAAGGCTGGACAGACCTCATTCAGACCCATGCCAGGTAGTAGGTAGAGCCATCTAGCGCTCTGAAATGACAGGGCGGGGGGGGGGGGGGGGGGGGGGGGGGGGGGGGCAGATACACGGTAATTTTCTGACAAAACCTGTTAGGAATACTATAAAAGTCAAGATATATCAAATTGTTTTTCAGCTTGCCTGTGCTGTCAAGTGATACTACTTTTAATTGCGTCCTTGTATAGGATGATTTTTACATTGCCAATTTACCTTGGAATTTTCTTGCAGATGTTCACACACTGTATGGCACACCAGTAAGTGCTCAGTAAATGTTTGCTGTTTTAAGGGCTATATTGAAAAGAATTCATGTTTGGGGAACTCAAGAGGCAGCCCCGGAATATGCTGATAACAGAAGAGAAACAGCTTGAATTATTCTCAGGGGATAAATCCACAGAATCTGGCACTTCCCCAATTGTAACACTCAACACACTTTAATGTAATTACTACTTTAATACTCTGTCTTCACTGCTATAGTGTGAGCTCTTAGGGAGCAGGGACTGTGTTCTTTGGATTCCCAGCACCTGGCATGGAGCCTCATTCACAGTAGGTATTAAAAATTGCTAAATGAGGAACGAATGATCAAGGGTCCATTTTGTGCCGGGGTGGAACCCCTGGCCTCTCTCCCCACTTTCTTGTTTTCAACTTTTTAATTAAGAAACATAAACAAGGGAGGTGTACCCCCTAGGAAATACTAGACCTAGTTAAACTAGCTTCTGCAAATATTTAAATACCTTTACAGCTCAGGCAGTTTTTGTGTTTTGGCAAAATTTTAATGCCACCAAACCCTGAAATCTATGAAGAACCTGTTTCCTGAATTTGTCTGTTTTAGCTTTCTAAATACATCACTTTCAAAAACAGGCAAGTGGTACAGTGGAAAGGAGACTGAACTAGGCTTCAGGGGGCCCTAGTCTGCGGGCTACTGCTGTTTTACTTTTCAAGCCTTTGTTTCTTAGTCTGTAAGATAAAAAGAGTGGACTACATGATCGCTAAGGTCCTTTTTAGCTCTAAATTTCCACCTTCCCCCAGTCACATTCAGGAGCATAATTCTTTTTTTTTTTTTTTTTAAGATTTTGGGGCGCCTGGGTGGCTCAGTGGGTTAAGCCGCTGCCTTCGGCTCAGGTCATGATCCCAGGTCCTGGGTTTGAGCCCCACATCGGGCTTTCTGCTCAGCAGGGAGCTTGCTTCCTCCTCTCTCTCTGCCTGCCTCTCTGCCTACTTGTGATTTCTCTCTGTCAAATAAATAAATAAAATCTTAAAAAAAAAGATTTTATTTATTTATTTGACAAAGAGAAAGAGATCACAAGTAGGCAGAGAAGCAGACAGGGGTGGGGGAAGCAGGCTCCCCGCAGAGCAGAGAGCCCGATGCTATGGGGGGGGGGGGGCTCGATCCCAGGACTCTGAGATCACGACCTGAGCCAAAGGCAGAGGCTTAACCCACTGAGCCCCCCAGGCACCCCACAGGAACATATTTCTGGTGGCATCCCCATCCTATCTCACTCCACACTCTTCACACACAAGCTCCCCTTTCCTGGGAGGTCCCATTCAGAGTCTGTGTTTTCCAAATAGTTCCAGCTGGTGATAGGTAAAAACAACTTTTCTGACTATGACACAGATTGATTGAAAACTATCCAGAGAGCTTGTGCTTCAAGTTGTTTTTCCATGAACAATGATGAGTTTTATGAGTCCATCCAGATTCTTTAGTCTGGTTTCCCTATTGATTAAATGCCACCCTAAAGGGAGAAAATATATAAATCCTGACAAAATATCTGTGGACTAATTGGAGTCCTCAAAGGGGCAAAAGTAAAGGGGACCTAATGTAAACCTAGGACTTTAAGAATGGTAAGCGTCAAGAGTGGCCTGGAATTTAGGAAACTGCTTGGCATTCCGTTAGTTACAGTAATGAAACGGAGGTCTAAAATTTCAAGAACTTTCATCAGAAAATTGGATGCCATTATGCGGTTCTCAAAAATGGAGTGTTCTCAAAGACCAAAATTTTCTCATAAATGTCAAGGATATATTATATATACTTAAGGATAAATTTATTTATTTGACAGACAGAGATCACAAGTAGGCAGAGAGGCAGGAAGAGAGAGAGGAGGAAGCAGGCTCCCTGCTGAGCAGAGAGCCTGATGCAGAGCTCGATCCCAGGGCCCTGAGATCATGACCTGAGCCGAAGGGAGAGGCTTTAACCCACTGAGCCATGCAGGCGCCCCTGTATGTATTCTTCTTTATTGCCAAATAGTATTTTGTTGTATAGCTATTCTACAATTTGCTTATCCAGTCAACTGTTAAGAACATTTGGTTTGTTTCAAGTTTTGCTAATTATGAATAAGATGAAAGTTCATATAGAAGTCTTTGTAAAGGTATGTGTTTTCACTTTTTTTCTGATAAACATTTAGGAACAGAATTGCTAGTTAAATTGCAAGTGCATGTTTCCCATTGTAACAAACTGCCCAGCTGCTTTTCATAGTGATTTTTCATCTTATCCCCCCCGCAAGCAGCAACGTATGAGCATTCCAGTTGTGGACCCTTGACGACACATGGTGTTGTCAATCTTTTTAATGTTAATGGGTAGGTGGTGATATCTCACTGTGATTTTATATTTATTTATTTTTAAGATTTTATTTATTTATTTGACAGAGAGAGACACAGGAAGAGAGGGACACACAAGCAGAGGGAGTGGGAGGGGGGAAGCAGGCTTCCCGCTGAGGAGGGAGCCCGATGTGGGGCTCAATCCCAGGACCCCGGGATCAGGACCTGAGCCAGAAGCCCAACAACTGAGCCACCCAGGCACCCCCTCACTGTAATTTTAATTTGCATTCCCCTGATTATTAATAAAATATTAAGCATCTTTTCATATTCTTTTTGGCCACTTACAGTACCTTTGCCCCAACAGTATCTTTCAAAGAACACAATTTTTAACTTTGACAAAACACAATTTATCTTTTTTTTTTTCATTTATGGTTTGTGTTTTTGTGTCCTATTTAAGACATGTTTGGGGCACTTGAGGGGCTCAGTTGGTTAAGCCTCTGTCTTTGGCTCAGGTCATGATCCCAGAGTCCTGGGATCAAGGGCTTGCATCAGGTTCCCTGCTCTGTGGGGAGCTTGCTTCTCCCTTTCCCACTGCTGCTCCTCCTGCTTGTACTCTCTCTCTCTCTCTCTGTGTCAAATAAATAAATAAAATCTTTTAAAAAAAGGAAAGAAAGAAATCTTTGCCTACTATACAATGAATTTCTTCTGTTTTCTTCTAAAAGTTTTTACAGCTTTAGCTTGTGTATTTCAGATAGTAATCCTTTCTTTTTTTTAAGATTTTATTTATTTATTGGACAGACAGAGATCACAAGTAGGCAAAGAAGCAGACAGAGAGAGAGGGGAGCAAGCAGGCTCCCCATAGAGCAGAGAGCACCACGCGCCGGCTCAATCCTTGGACTCTGGAATCACAACCCAAGCCAAAAGCAAAGGCTTTAAACCACAGAGCCACCCAGGCACTCCGATAGTAATCCTTTTAAAGGTGACTTTTGTGTGTGGTGTGAAGTGAAGGACAAAACTGTTTTGCGTATGGATATGGGATTGTTCTGGCCGTGTTTGTTAAAAACTTTTCTCCACTGAATTATATTGACCCCTTTGTTGAAAGACAATTGACTGCGTAAGTGTGGGCCAACTTCTTTTCCCTCTATCTCTATTATCTACCTTTATACCAATACTAAACTTTCTTAATTACTCTATGTAGTAACTCTTGAGATCAGATAGTGTTAAGTCATCCGTCTTCTTTTTCTTTTTCAAAATTGTTTTGAGTGTTCTAGGTCTTTTGCATATCCATATAAATTTTAGAATGAGCTCATCAATTTCTGCTAGAGGCCTTTTGAAATTCTGATGGAGATGCATTGACTCTATACATCAGATGGGGGAGAATTGACTCCTTGACAACCCTGAGTCTTCTGATTGATGATTTTTTTTTTAAAGATTTAATTTTATTTTTAAAGACTTATTTATTTGAGAGAGTGTGTGCACAGGGGGAGGAGAGTGGGAGAGGCGGAGGGAGAGGAAGACAGAGAATCTCAAGCAGATTCCCTGCTGAGCCTAGAGCCCAACAGGGGCTCAACACGGGCTCAATCCCATGACCCTGAGATCAAGAGCCAAAACCAGGAGTTGGTTGCTTAACCGATTGAGCCAGCCAGGTGCCCCTGATTGGGGATTACTGTTTACTGTGCCATTATTTTAGATCTTCTTAAACTTCTCTCAGCAATATTATGTAGGTTTACATATTTGATAAATTTATCCTTAAGTATATATAATATATCCTTGACATTTATGAGAAAATTTTGGTCTTTGAGAACACTCCATTTTTGAGAACCGCATAATGGCATCAATTTTCTGATGAAAGTTCTTGAAAAATTTTTTTTTTTTTTTTTAGATTTTATTTATTTGTCAGAGAGAGAGGAGAGCGAGCGAGCACAGGCAGACAGAATGGCAGGCAGAGGCAGAGGGAGAAGCAGGCTCCCCGCCAAGCAAGGAGCCCGATGTGGGACTCGATCCCAGGATGCTGGGATCATGACCTGAGCCGAAGGCAGCTGCTCAACCTACTGAGCCACCCAGGCGTCCCAAAAGTTCTTGAAATTTTTAAGCAATCACTTGATCTCTGTTGTGACTGTAACAATATGCTTGAGGAGGAGTAAAGAACCCCAATGCCAGGCTGAAATTCACACCCTATCTAGGCATTTGGGCCTTGCTTTCCTGCTAAATGCTTTGTTTTTGTTGCCCCCTACCTTAAAGAGACTTTCATTCAAATTTCCACCTTATTAAAATTACAAATCCTTCTATAGTGGATTTTCAGGCTCTCTCTCAAGATAAAAACCTGAATTCTGAAGCCAAGAGAACATGGATGTTTCCACCGTAGAATGCATCTCCCTCTTTGAATCCTTTGTTTACAAGCCTTCTTCCCTAATTCAATATGCGTTCTAGTCAGGGGCCTTGTCTCTTTCTCCTTGTAACCCCAGTGCCAGGAAGTGCCTGGCAAAGTGAATATTTTTTGGTAAATGGTGGATGAATAAAGTCAAGGTCAATTTTCAGGCCTCAAGAAAGGAGACCATAAAAGCTGAAAGGAACAGAGGCTGGAGTTAAAGTCAGGAATAAGACTCAGCAACAGGAATCCTGAAAGACTGGAGATGCAGTGGGAAGTTGAAACTCGGGAGTTAACCTGCTGGAGTCCAACTTCATTCTGGCAGACAGTTTCTTTTGTCTGCTTCAAAAGCTGCATATTCTTTTTTTTTTTTTTTTAAGATTTTGTTTATTTATTGGACAGACAGAGATCACAAGTAGGCAGAGAGGCAGGCAGAGAGAGGGGAGGAAGCAGGCTCCGCTGAGCAGAGAGCCGGACGACACAGGGCTCGATCCCAGGGCTCTGGGATCATGACCCGAGCTGAAGGCAGAGGCATAACCCACTGAGCCACCCAGGTGCCCCTAAAAGCTGCATATTCTTAAAGGCAATGTTCAAGTCATCGACATGACATTTTCTTCAGCTCAGTAGATACTTACTGAATGCTTACTCTGTGCCAGGCATGCTGCTAACCCATGCGGAGAAAAGATGAACAGGGTAACAACCTCCCCTCAAGGAACTCATGGTCTAGTCATAGATATGGTCTGCTTGGGATTCTCTCTTTTCCTCTGCCACTCCCTGCCGCTCTCATTCTCTTTCTCTCTAAAAGAAATAAATAAATCTTTTTTTAAAATGTGCTTTTGTGTGTGGAACTTGACCCACCACCAGTCACTCTCTCCTCGGATTTATTTCCTCTCCCCTGATTCTGAAGGTAGACATAGTCTACCCAACTTCCCTATGCAGTCACTTCCCAAGAAAAGCCGCAAAACCTTTCCACTTTGCAGATCTTACTGCAAAACCATGAAAAGAAAGCTAACAAGAGATAAGTAAACTAACTCAGAGGAGAAAGTGACAGAGGTGAATTTCATAGTTTGTATAGAAAGAGTGCTTGGTGATTAGTTTGAATGCCTCTATGATGGGTTTGGGAACCTCAAAGACTTCTGTCTTGGCTTTTATTGTTGAAGAATGGGCATCCCTAACACAGCTCCCCAGCTTCTCCAATCCCCCCACACCACTTCTTTTTTTTGTTAAGGTGACTTAATTCCATATCCGTGCCACCTTCCTCACAGTTCACTGGGCTGTATCATAATTATTTAACACCTGCCTCTGGCCTCTCCTTTTAATTTCCCTGGCTAAGTATAGGCCAGGAGAAGATCTTTCTCCTTCCTTCCCGTCCTTCTCTCTTCCTTCCCTAAGCCCCCAAATGCTCTAGTGCCAGGCATTCAGCCCATGATCATCGTGGTTTTCTTCTACTGTAAATTCTTGGGACTCCTGGGCTCTAAGTCTACGCTGCAGTGACTTGCTCTCTTTTCCTCTTAAAGTCCAGTTTCCTCATTGTGGTTTTTGTTTTCTGCTCCTTTTTAGGTCTCTAACTGCCTCCCCAGCATCATCTCCTACTCCCCAAATCCACTCATGCCTCAGGCACACCCCACCGCTCATTTTCCCATGTCTTTGCTCTGGCCATCTTCTACCTTGACTGTCCTTTCCCCCATCCTCTAGCCCTGGAAATCCTATTTCTCCTCAAAGCCTTGCTCAGTTCTAACAGCCCTTCCTCTATACGGCTTTCCCTGCTTCCTCAGCTAGAAGGAACGTGAACGGGTGACAGTCCCCTGCTCGGGATCTCTTTCTTCATGAAAAGGCTATCATGTTAGGTAGGTGAGGACCTGATTCTCAGAAAGGTGTCACGTTGGATAGCTACTTGCTAAAATATTTTATCTAAGGTGTTAGTTAGCTGATAAAGTTTAACTTAGGAATATGTGATGTAGGCAACTACAGTAGACAGACTATATCACTGAGAGTCAGGAGGCCTAGATTTGAATCCCAGCTCTGATTCACCTTTCCTTCCTTCTTCCCAAAATGAGGCTGGCCAGGTGATGCGGGCCCTGGAGTCCGTACTAAATGCACATGGAAATCATTAAAAGACTTTAAGGAAGGTGTAAAAAGATCCAATTTCTCTTTTGGGAGTGTTTTTTTGTTTTCTGTTTGTTTGTTTGTTTTTAATATACTTAGCATTTACCATTTTAACCATTTTTAGGCGTACAGTTCAGGGGCATTAAGTACATCCCCATTGTTGTGAAATCATCCCCAGAACTTGTTCATCTTCCCAAACTGCCATTCTATAAAATAATAACTCATTATTCCCCCAACCACCTACCCCAGCCAACGTCAACCACCATTCTACTTTTTGTTTCTCTGAATCTGACTGTGCTTGGTGCCTCCTACATAAATAGAATCATATAGTATTTATCCTTTTGTGTCTAGCTTTTTCACTCAGTGTAATACCTTTGAGGTTCATCTATGTTGAAGCTTGTGTCAGAATTTCTTTCCTCTTGGGGTGCCTGGGTGGCTCAGTGGGTTAAGCCTCTGCCTTTGGCTCCCGGTCATGATCTCAGGGTCCTGGGATCGAGCCCCGAATCGGGATCTCTGCTCAGTGGGGAGCCTGCTTCCCCCTCTCTCTCTCTGCCTGCTTCTCTGCCTACTTGTGATCTCTCTCTCTGTCAAATAAATAAATAAAATCTTTTTTAAAAACTGTCTAAAAAAAAGAATTTCTTCCTTTTTAAGGCTGAGTAATATTTTGTTCTATGTATACACAACCCTCCCCCCAATATTTTGTCTATCCATTCATTCATTCATGGACAATTGGGTTGTTTCCATCTTTTAGCTATTGTGATTAGTGCTGTATGAAGGTACAAATATCCATTCAAGTCCCTGCCTTCAATTCTTTTGGATATACACCCAGAAGTGGAAGTGATGGATCACGCAGTGATTCTTTTTCTTTTTCTCTTTTTTTAAGATTTTTTAAATAATAGCATGAAGGGGAGACAATATATAAGACAATATATAAGGCAATTGTTGCTACAGAGTGTCTCTGCCTGTAGGCCTCTCAAAGGACAGAGCTAGGGAAGAAACATACCGGCACTAACGTGTATACACAAGGAGTATCACTATCTTTCCACGTATCTACTGGTATCTATACGGAGTTAAACATAAGTTCATTCTGATATCTCCCACTATGACCCAGTGCCATATGGTTCATTCTAGTTTACTCCCCTTTCTTCTCCATAACCTCTCACTCCAACAGGGAGAAACCTGGTTCCCACCATCTGCCATCCACATACTTACTTGCTCGTTCCCAGTATCCTTGTATGGTAGTTCAAGGATTGTTAACCCATACCTCTAAGGCAAAGCGTACATATAATTCCTTTTGTCTTTCGTCTTACGGTCTAGTCTAGAGTCCCCAAAGTTTTTAAGGCAACACCTCTCTTTCCCCACCCCCTTTCGTGAAATTATGTCACTTATAATACAGTTCGATTCTTTTTTCCCAACCTGCATTCCATTCTAGGATTTTTCTCTCCTTCCAGTTGATTTTTTTAAGTTTGCATACATAAAGATGCACTGTTTGTGTTATAAAGTCCTAATTGTTTTGATGGATAGTGTCATGATCAATATATTTTTTTCATTCATAAACAGTGTGAAAAAAAGTAAAATGAAAGTGAGCAAGGGAAGAGGACAAGGAAGAAGCAAATAGGTGTAAATTATTGGCCAAGTTCCACTTTTTAAGTTAGGCACTAAGGTCATTACATAAATAATAAACAAATAAATAATAGATAAGACCACACACAGACCAATGTTAGTAGGTACATATGTACCAAGGATTATGAGTTATGATTATGATCAAATTGTATGGGCTTTCTACCCCCATCAAGGTGGAAAAGGGGCCATCTGTCATCCACGGAATTTTTAATTGAAAAGGTCAAAAACTGCCCATGCGTTCCTTGATGGATGAGGGGATGAATAAAATGTGGCGTATACATAAAATGGAACATTATTCAGCCTTAAAAGGAAGGAGATTCTGTCACAGGCTATAATACAGATGAACCTTGAGGACATGATACTAAGTGAAATAAACCGGTCACAAAAGGATAAATGTTGTATGATCGCATAACACGGGGTACCTGGAGTAGTCAAATTCACAGAGGCAGAAATTACAACAGTGGTTGCCAACAGCTGGGTGGGGGGTACACTGAGCAGTTAGTGTCTAATAGGCACAGAATTTCTGCTGGGGGAGATGAGAAAGTTCTGGAGATGGATCGTGGTGATGGCTGTGCAACAATGTGACATGTACTTAGTGCCGCAGAACCCTACACTTAAAGATGGTTGAAATGGTACATTTTATGTTATACGTACGTTATCACCGTGAAGAAGAAAAGGCAAAGACCGAAGAAACAGGTTTGCTCTTCCCTAACAGGAGTCAGAGCAAACTGTGTGTGGGAATTAAGACAAGGTCTCCTTGAGTTCTTTTACCCCAGCATCAAGAGTGAAGAAGGGTCCCTGCCCTGGCGCATGAACCCAACTAAGAGCACACATCTCTCTGATGTTCTATCCCATCAGGCGTCAAAGAGGGAGTCCCTACCTCCAGACTAACCCCTAGTTTCCTGAGCAATCTCAGCTTCTTCAACAGGTATCAAAGTGGAGTCTGCATCTGGTATGAATTTGCCCCTCCCCTAACAGGGCCAAGAGTGAACCAGAATACTTGAGAAACTGACCATGACCTTTGCTCTCCCTCAGGCCTTCTACCTACATCATCGGAAGACAAGAGGAGACATAACGTGGACTGAAAAGTCAACATCCATAGACTCCCTTGCCTCCATTAACGAGGGTGAAAAATGATGTCCACGTATCCACTACCTCCCAGTCCCCAACCACATTCAACTGACTTGAACTTCTGTCTTGAATCCATTAGAACTAATCTTATGATGTCCATTACCTCTGTTTATGTCTCAAAAAGCCCATGCAATCCCTTCTATTGGAAGAGACAGTCCACTATGGGTCCTGAATGTCCCTGCAGAGGGAACCAAACTGGAAGACTTAATATCCCCTGATGCTGGGCAGTTTCAAGAGTCACTGAGCAACTAAGTAGGTCAAGGTGAAGGGGGTATGACTACTGTCTGTTTGCTCAACAGTGCCCTTCCAGCCCCTGAGGGAGAGGGACCGGCTCAGCATACAAATATGTTGAATCCTTGGCCCGGCAACTCTCAGTCATGGCATAAGCACCTGCATACATAGCCTCCATCTGGGCCTGCTGTGTCATCCTGGGGGACCTAAGGACAAAGGGAATCTGCACAATTAGGCTGGTACTCCCGCTGTTGGCTGTGCTGTAAGTACGAAACTGTCTTGCTCTGATCCATTAAGTTTCCCTGTCAGCATTTAGCCACCAAGGAATTGTGCAAACCAACCCCCTCCTTGCCGAGTTGTCATCTTTGGGGTCTTACTAAGAGGTTGAGGTTTTGAGGTTCTTCCTTCACACTTTATATCCCACATCCTAATCCCCATAAAGGTTGGCATATCCTCTACTGGGTCCCTTCTCTCACTCTTCCTGATTCTTAAAACTCTACCACTCTTTACTCTGAAATTCGTGATCCATTATCAGCAAAATCACCTATATTCTCAAATATTTCTCAGATAGTCCCTCCATCTTCTTACCCTAAAAGCCATTTCAGGTGGTGGCTTTATTTATTTCCACGACTGTCATGCCTTTGGGTCTGGACTTGGGATAGGTGCTCTGCCACTTTCTGATCATCCCTAGTCTTTCTTCCTCGATAACCCCAAGATTAAAATCTCATGCTATCAGATAATATCTGTTACCCCTCATAGCTCTGGTGATGTATTAACATCCTCCCCACCCCAATATACCCCCTCATTTATTTACTAATTTAGCTCCTGGCTTATTCTCCAGAATTGCTCATGTCTTAATTCTTGGTAATCTCAATAGACATTTACATGAACACCCTGCCTCTCAGTCCCTTGACCACCTCTCCTCTGTTCCTATTGTTCTCCACCCTATTTCCCATTTTATTTTATTGATATCCACAACCTTTCATCTGGGCCATGCATTTCACTCTCTGACCAGCTGTCACTCTTTTCTGACCACCATATGCTTGTCAGTTCCCTGAAACCCACAGTCTTCAACCCCCGCAGGACCTCCTGTCCTCCTCATACCTTTTCACTCTACTCTCTCCCCTGATGTCCTCTCTCCCCTCCTTACCCAGTTTAAATTCCATGATGAGTCATTTTATCAGTACCTCTGCGTGTATTCTAACTCTCTTACCCTTTTCTTGATTCATCACATTTATCTGGCACAACCACAACCCTGAATACATAAACACTTTCACCCGTTCTGAGAAGCTGAGAGTGACTGGAGCAAAAACACAGCCACGCTGGCTGGTCCCACTTTACAATCCAGACCATGAATTTCAAGTGTCTCCTTTTGCTGCCCAGTGATCACGGTGCAGTACATACATGATAGGTGACAGAGTTGGTTCACATATCGACTCTTCTGGAGAACTGCATAGCCTCTCACTCCTCAAAACATTTTAACTCCTGCCTAGATCATGACCTTGGCTCCTACTTTCCTGAGAAATTTGAAGCAAACAGAAGAAGACCACATTTACCCATCTTCCTATGATCATGGGTAAACTCTCTGTGCTCTGCTTTAGGCCAACCCATCCACTGTGCCCTAGACTCCATCCCTGTCATGTAGTGAAGGACATCCCTCCAGCAATTGTCCCTTCTTGTTCCAAAAAGCCTCATTTTTCATTCTTCTTCAGATAATTCTCTTCAGCATACAAACATTTTCCTTCTTCCTCAATGTTTTTCTTCCAGTATCTGTTGGGCTAACTCCTTCACCTCTTTTTTTTTTTTTTTAAGATTTTACTTATTTATTTGACAGATCACAAGTAGGCAGAGAGGCAGGCAGAGAGAGAGGAGGAAGCAGGCTCCCCACTGAGCAGAGAGCCCGATGCAGGGCTCGATCCCAGGACCCTGGGATCATGACCAGAGCTGAAGGCAGAGGCTTTAACCCACTGAGCCACCCAGGCGCCCCTCCTTCACCTTTTCAAGTCTTTGCTCAATGCTGCCTCTTCAGTAAAGCGCCTCCTGACCACCCACTCCCCATACCACAGAATTCCTGATCCTGTTGTGCTCTTAGTTTTTTCCATCATATTTGTCCCCTTCTGACACATTTTATAGCTTATTTTAAAGTCCTTTTTTAAAAAAAGATTTTATTTATTTATTTGACACAGAGAGAGAGATCACAATTAGGCAGAGAGGAAGGCAGAGAGAGAGAAGCAGGCTCCCTGCTGAGCAGAGAGCCCGATGTGGGGCTCCATCCCAGGACCCTGAGTTCATGACCTGAGCAGAAGGCAGAGGCTTAACCCTCACTAGTCATTCCCCTCACTAGTATTAAGCTTTATAAAGGCAGGGATCTTTGTTCTGTTCGCTGATGTATATCCTTGTCTCTAGAACAGTCCCTGCCCTAGTAAGAGCCTCAATTTTGTGGGAACAAAGGGTGACTGAACCTGAGGCCTAAGAGAAACCTCACCAAAGGACATACAACTAAACTGGAATAAAGGGAAAGATCTACCAAACTCCTGAATGGGAAGATTGAAAACAATTAAGATGTCAACAACCGATGACAAAAATTAAATGAAATCTCACTTAAAGTCCCACTTCAATCTGTAAAAAAAATTTTTAACTTCTCCTATATTTTAATAATACACAAAACAGAGAGAATAATATAGTGGACCCCTATGTTCCCAACCCTCAGCTTAAATAATTATCAACTTACTGCTATTTTTAATTTGCCTTATCCCCCCTCTACACTCCCAGATGATTTATTATTTTTATATTTCTCAAATTCTTTATTTTGAAGAACTTAAACTTACAGAAGGGTTGCAAGAATCAAACAGGGCGCCTGGGTGGCTCAGTGGGTTAAAGCCTCTGCCTTTGGCTCAGGTCATGATCTCAGGGTCCTGGGATTGAGCCCCGCATAGGGCTCTCTGCTCAGCGGGGAGCCTGCTTCCTCCTCTCTCTCTGCCTGCCTCTCTTTGTCTACTTGTGATCTCTGTCTGTCAAATAAATAAACAAAATCTTTTTTTTTTTTAAAGATTTTACCTATTTATTTGACAGAGAGAGAGATCACAAGTAGACAGAGAGGCAGGCAGAGAGAGGGGAAGGGAAGCAGGCTCCCTGCTGAGCAGAGAGCCCGATGCGGGACTCGATCCCAGGACCCTGAGATCATGACCTGAGCCGAAGGCAGCGGCTTAACCCACTGAGCCACCCAGGCGCCCGATAAATAAACAAAATCTTAAAAAAAAAAAATCATTCAAACAAAGGAACACCCCAGATTCACCAATTATTAATATTTTGTCACATGTCCATATTAACGTAAGTATATTCTATCCTCTTCTGCCTCTCAGAAAAAATAAAACTAGCTATGTATTAAAATACACATGCAAGGGGGCTCCTGGGTGGCTCAGTGGGTTAAAGCCTCTGCCTTCAGCTCCGGTCATGATCTCAGGGTCCTGGGATCGAGCCCCGCATTGGGCTCTCTGCTCCTCAGGGAGCCTGCTTCCCCCTCTCTCTCTGCCTGCCTCTCTGCCTGCTTGTGATCTTTCTCTGTCAAATAAATAAATAAAATCTTTAAAAAAAATACACATGCAAGGATGTGCACTGCACATAGTACAATGAAAAAGCATGTGGTAGTGTGTAGGCCTTCAGAAGATTGTGCATATATAGGAATACACATGTATACTCCATTACCGATATTTGTAAACTTTGTGACATTTCTTTTTTTTTTTTAAGATTTTATTTATTTATTTGACAGAGAGATCACAAGGAGGCAGAGAGGCAGGCAGAGAGAGAGAGAGAGAGAGAGAAGTAGGCTCCTTGCTGAGCAGAGAGCCCGATGTGGGGCTCGATCCCAGGACCCTGAGACCATGACCTGAGCTGAAGGCAGAGGCTTTAACCCACTGAGCCACCCAGTTGCCCCAACTTTGTGACATTTCATAACAGGGTTTTAAATTTTGATAAAATTATCTCAGTGTTTATGTGGGAGAAAAAACATTCAACAACAGACAAGAAAATTATGAAAAAGAGCAATAATGATAAATTAGCCTTAACCGCTATTATATCATAAAGCCTCTGTAAAAAAAAATATGAAAATCGAAAAGAGGATCTAGAAATAGATTCAAATATATATGATAATTTTATATATTAAAAATGTGATTTGAATTTCGGGGAGAGAGGTGGTTTATTTAGTATTTGATGCTAGAATAATTGACTATCCATCTTGAGAGAAAAGGTTTATTACTTCCCATCATATACAAAAAAATTAATTTTAAATGATTAAGAACTTCAATGTAAACAACAGTACAAATTATAAAGAAAACTGAAACACCTATATATATCAGCTCAGTCGCATGACCTTTAAATCAAGACAGGAGACTTAGGAATTATACAAGAACAGAGTTAACAGTATTAAAAAAATGCTTTTGTGTAAAAAAAACTCCATAAACAATGCCAAAAGACTATTAATATCTTGAGAAAATTCTCACCATGCAAAGGACATATAAGGACTAAGAACTATAAAATGTAAAGAGCTTTTAAAATTTTATAACAAAAAGACAAACAACACAGAGAAAAGTGGACAAAAGATTTGAATAGACAATTCACAAAAGAGCAAACACAAATGACAACAAAGCATATGAACAGATACCCTTCTTCCCAGCAGCTGGAGAAAGGCAAATTCAAGTACAATGCTGTCATTTATGCCTATCAAATGCGCAAGAATGAAAAAGAATAGCCATGCCTACCGCTGACTGTGACATACAAGGGAAGGGTTCTCATGCTGGTGGAAATATGAATCTTGTTGACCTTTTGGAAAGCAATCTAGAAACATCTGTTAAAATTGAAAATGCACATACCGTTCACCTAGTCAATCCTACTGTTGGGAATCTATCTCATAATAATAAAGGGTGACAGGGTTTCCTGGGTTGCCCCATTGGTCAAGTGGCTGCCTTTGGCTTGGGTCTTGATCTCAGGGTCCTGGGACTGAGCCCAGAGTTGGGAAGGTCCCTGCTCAGTGAGGTGTCTGCTTCTCCCTCTCCCTCTGCTGTTCCTCCTGCTTATGCGCTCTTTCTCATTGCTTTCTCTCTCTCTCAAATAAGTAAATAAAATCTTTAAAAAAATAATCAAGGGTGAGAGTTATTGAATACATATTTTGTGCCAGGCTCTGTTCCATGCACCATAACATTATCTCATTTAATCCTTGCAATGACCCTGTGAGGTAAGAGCTATTATTATCCTTATTTTATAGCGAGTGATGAGAAACCTGTGGCACAGAGAGATCAGGTGATTCCAGACCACAGATACTAAGTGTGGAACGGGTTTCAAATCTAGGCCATCTGAATCCGGAGTTTGTATTCCAACCCACCACCCGAATCCTCCTTTCATAATAGAAATAAAAGCAACAGTGTGTTAGGATTTAAGCATAAGACTGTGAGTGGCAACAGTGTTGGTAACAGCAAAGCCACGTGCAAGGAGAATAACCGTCCACGGGAAACGTCTGAATAAACTGCACCATTCACGGCGTGAAGTATTATACAACTGTAAGAAGCAACGTGTAAGATCTATACCACGTGGTTTAGAAGGATTTCCACATTGTAGTAAGTGAGAAAAACAAGGTAGAAAGAAACATACATAATATAACCTAATTTTTTTTTTTAAGATTTTATTTATTTACTTGTCAGAGAGAGAGAGAGAGAGAGATCACAAGTAGGCAGAGAGGCAGGCAGAGACAGAGGGAGAAGCAGGTTCCCTGCCGAGCAAGGAGCCCGATGTGGGACTCGATCCCAGGATGCTGGGATCATGACCTGAGCCGAACGCAGCCGCTTAACCAACTGAGCCACCCAGGCGTCCCTAACCTAATTTTTTTAAAGACAAACCCCCTCAGCAATATGAAGACAAACAACCCAATTACAAAGTGGGTAGACACCGCACCAAAGAAAATATATGAATGGCAAATATGCATATGAAAACATGCTGCACATCAGATGTCGTTAGAAAATTGCAAATTAAAACAATGAGATAGTGGGGTGCCTGGGTGGCTCAGTCAGTTAAGCATCTGCCTTCGGCTCAGGTCATGACCCCAGGAGCCTATTTCTCTCCCTCTCTCCCTGCTCCTCCTCCAGCTCCTGTTCTCTCTTGTGCACCCTCTCAAATAAATAATTAAAATCTTTTTTAAAATAATAAAAATTAAATACATATATAAAATAACTGGGGCGCCTGGGTGGCTCGGTGGGTTAAAGCCTCTGACTTCAGCTCAGGTTGTTATCCCAGGGTCCTGGGATCAAGCCCCGCATCAGACTCTCTGCTCAGCGGGGAGCCTGCTTCCCCCTCTCTCTCTCTGCCTGCCTCTCTGCCTACTTGTGATCTCTGTCTGTCAAATAAATAAATAAAGAATATTTTAAAACAACGAGGTACCGCTACATGCCTATTAGAATGGCCAAAATCCAGAACACAGACAACCCCAAATGCTGACAAGACCGTGCCGCAACAGGAACCCTCGTTCATTGCTGATAGAAATGCAGAAGCACACAGCAACTTTGGAAGACAGTTTGGCGGGTTCTTACAAAATGAAACATACTCAAAAAAAAAAAAAAAAAAAACAAACAAACCCAGATGAAACATACTCTTAACATATGCTCCAGCAATCAGCAATGAGGCTCCCTGGTATTTGCCCAATGAGTTGAAAACACGTCCACGTGAAAACCTGCACATGGATGTTTATGGAAGCTTTACTTATAACTGGAAAAACTTGGAAGCAACCAAGATGTCCCTCAGTAGGTGAGTGCATAAATAAACTGTCATATATCCAGACAATGGAATGTTATTCAGCACTAAAAAGAAATGAGCCAGGAGTGCCTGGGTGGCTCAGTGGGTTAAAGCCTCTGTCTTCAGCTCTGGTCATGATCTCAGGGTCCTGGGATCTAGCCCCGCATTGGGCTCTCTGCTCAGCAGGGAGCCTGCTTCCTCCTCTCTCTCTGCCTGCCTCTCTGCCTAGCTGTGATCTCTGTTTAATAAATAAATAAAATCTTAAAAAAAAAAAAAAAGAGGGACGCCTGGGTGGCTCAGTTGGTTAAGCAGCTGCCTTTGGCTTAGGTCATGATCCCAGCGTCCTGGGATTGAGTCCCACATCGGGCTCCTTGCTTGGCGTGGAGCCTGCTTCTCCCTCTGCCTCTGCCTGCCATTCTGTCTGCCTGTGCTCGCTCTCTCTCCCTCTCTCTCTGACAAATAAATAAAATCCTTAAAAATAAAAAAAAAAAGAAATGAGCCACCAAGCCATGAAAAGACATGGAAGAACCTTAAATATGTCTTACTAAGTGAAAGAAGACAATCTAGAAAGACTACATACTGAATGAGTCCACCTATATGACATTTGGAAAAGGCACAACTATGGAAACCATAAAAAGATCAGTGGCTGGATAAATAAAATCCACCAAAAAATGGGGGTTCCTGGGTGGCTCAGTCGGGTAAGCGTCTGACTCTTGATTTCGTCTTAGGTCGTGATCTCAGGTTTGTGAGACTTGACTTGGCACGGGTTTCTTGCCCACCGTGAGGAAAGCTATAATAGCTCTCCTCTGGATTCTAACTCCTCGGGGCAGGAGCCAGGTCTCATTTATCTTGGTGTCTCCCATAACATCTAGCATGATAGTACAGGGGAATCTTCACCGTGCATTAATTCAGCAATAATTTTTCAAGTGCCCATGAGCTAGGCAATTTACCTGGTTCTAAGGAAATTAAAACACAATTTCTGTCTTCATAGATACTACTTGTCTGTGTTGGAGATTAGAATCCATGAAAAAAGAGTGGCAGAGGGTTGATAATTGAGTTGGGTGATAGGCAAGTAGAGGATCACTGTACTATATTTTCCTCATATTTTTATGTTTAAAAGTTTTCATGGTAAAGTGTTTTATTTATTTATTTATTTTTTTGGTAAAGTGTTTTAAAAGCTGCAGAATGGGGAAAATGTCTTGGGCGGAATAGGACTCTTATTTTCTTTTCTTTTTTTTTTTTTTAATTTGACAGGCAGAGATCACAAGTAGGCAGAGAGGCAGGCAGAGAGAGAGGAAGGGAAGCAGGCTCCCTGCTGAGCAGAGAGCCCGACGTGGGGCTCCATCCCAGGACCCTGAGATCATGACCTGAGCCAAAGGCAGAGGCTTAACCCACTGAGCCACCCAGGCGCCCCTGAGATTTTTTTTTTTAATGGGTTGGACAATCAACCCATATTATGTGTGTCAAGATACAATGTTTGTATCTTCCCAATATTCACATGTTGAAGCCCTAAGCCCTAAATGTGATAGTATTTGGAGCTTGGGCCTCTGGGAGTTAATTAGGTTTAAATGATGTCATGAGGGTGGGGCGCATGATTGGATTAGTGTCCTTATAAGAAATGGAAGAGACTGGACTTTGCTCTCTGCTGTGTTGAGGATATAACCAGAGGGCAGCTGTCTACAAATGAGGAAGAGAGCTTTCATCAGAATCTGACCACGCTAGTACCCTGATACGGACATAAAACCTCAAGCACTATGAGAAATAAATTGCTGTTGTTTAACCTAATCCATAGTGTTTGATTATGGCAGCCTGAGCTAAAACAATGAGTAACCAGAACTAAGAAGATGATAAGGTCAGAACTGATCTTATCATTAGATCAAAGCCATTGTGATTTGAAGACCATCCAGGCAGTATCTACAGCCCCCAGAAGCATGAAATTCACTTTACAGGCTTAGAAGAGGATCAGTACCTGAAGCTTTGATGGGACCCTATTTTTCTCTTTTTCACCATTTCTAGCATCTCTAGCCCAGAGTGTAGCTACAAGTAACAGCAGGAAGAACGCACTGGCAATATCCTGCCTGGAGGTACTTTGTCAGTCCTGCTTCAGATTTATTAGAGACTCGCCTCGGTCTCAGAAGTGTTCGATGGGGACAGGATCTTGGGATGGGAAAGGAGTTTATCAACAAAAGGACCAGAGTCCAAGGAGGAGATCAAGTCTTCAGGCTTCTTTGTTTTATAAATTTTCTAGCTTTCTCTGAACTATTTCGCTAAGTCTGATGTAAGCTCCAAAGTTTTAAGTTGCTTGCAGACTGTTGACAATGGTAGGAAGAAAAGAAAGAAATAAAAGAAAAATGAAGAAAAGAAAAGAAAAAAGAAAACTGCTATTGTCCATATCACAACTCAGACTTCATGAATTGGAAGTTATTGGGGGCGGGGCACCTGGGTAGCTCAGTGGGTTAAACCTCAGCTTTCAGCTCAGGTCATGATCTCAGTGTCCTGAGATCAGTCCTGGAATAGAGCCCCCACATCGGGCTCTCTGCTCAGTGGGAAGCCTGCTTCCCCCCTCTCTGCCTGCCTCTCTGCCTATTTGTGATCTCTGTCTGTCAAATAAATAAATTAAATCTAAAAAAAAAAAAAAAAAGAAGTTACTGGGGCAAATCCCCAGGTGATTATTATAGATACTAAAGATTAAGAACCACTGATTTATACCCTTTTCTCTGGTTACATTCAGGCAGCAAGCTTTAAGACCTAGAAACTTTTATTTTCCTTATATTTCATTTGATTTCCTTGTCACTTAGCTAGATTGCTAGTTATTGTCTCTCTCCCCATACAGAAGACTGAAATCCTTTCCACCTTAGGAAATGCTATAGGAGATTCAACTTCTATTTCATTGAGTAGTCATCTTTAAAATGAATTCAGAATTAGGAACATTTTTTTCCATTTTTTTCCCTCCCCCCTGTAACTTCATCCCCAATGTATGAAGGATGCAAAGAGAGCACCTGTCTCTTGTTTTCAGGGAAGCTAGAGTGTTGCCTATGGCAACCACCAGACCACTTGAGATTTATTGCTGCAGGTTACCTAAGCAACCCTGGCAACCAACCGTCTTTGCCCTTTCAGTGGGCAAGGGCCCTGGGTAATCTAGGTTTATTGCATCCCAAGCTATCACCTGTTTCTGACTTTCCTTGGGAGGCATAAGGGAGTCTGAACCACCTATTCCCCAGGGAAAGAGCTAAGGATTCTCTGTCTCCTTTGGGTCCCTGGGGCAAGGCAGAAGGCAGAGAAGGCTTTCTTTGGAAAAAGCAGAGGCAGCAGCTGCTCTGCGTATAGGTGAATGGCAAGAATTATCTCCTGGGGAGGCTTACTTCCCAGCTCTTAGTCTAGCACTGTGGCATTAAAATGTTACTTTTCAAACTCTATTGGCACTTTGGGATGTCGGGGAATTAATGTTTGAGTGTTCGCTCTCTGACTCACAGACTAAGAGGCACCTTTCAATATATTTTTTAAAAGATGTAATTTTTTTAAAAGATTTTATTTATCCATTGGACAGACAGTAGTAGTAGACACAAGTAGGCAAAGAGGCAGGCAGAGAGAGAGGAAGGGAAGGGAAGCAGGCTCCCCGCTGAGCAGAGAGCCCGACTCGGGGCTCGATCCCAGGACCTTGGGATCATGACCTGAGCCGAAGGCAGAGGCTTTAACCCACTGAGCCACCAGGTGCCCCAAAGATGTAATTTTTTAAAAAGTCATCTCTACAGTTAGTGTGGGATTCAAACTCATGACCCCAAGATCAAGAGTCACATGCTCTGTCGACTGAGCCAGCCAGGGCCTCACCTTTCAGTATTGAAGCATGCATCATGAACAACTTCAAGATTCATGGATGCTTCCTCTGGGATGTTAGTGATTCTAGTCTACCAACTTGTTTGTTATCTGAAATGACTCCATATTACATGAACCTTTGCTGGCTTTTAGGGGTTACCTGCTAACATAGGGGCCCCAACTGTCTGCAAATCCCCTTCCCTCCATGTTCCTGATAGCTCTGTAGACTATCTAAATCCTTTATTTCCAAAATATCCCTCACACTCAATCAAGAGCTGCCACTGCTCTGAGCTGCTCCATTAACACTGCCTCTCACTCTGCAGCCTGGCGTGGCCGTTTCTGCCAGGGACTGTCACTGCTCTGTTGGAAACAATGCACACTGCTGTATCCAGTAATTGTGCTGTGGTCCTTGCTGGAAACTGACACTCTGCGGGCTGGCATGGCCATGACTCTGCTCTTTCTCCTGGGTGCCCTGGGTCTTTCCCACTGGGTTCCTACCGGGTCTCAGAGGAGCACCCGCTGGTCAGAAACTGAGTAGGAAATACCTTCTCTCACTCTTCTGGGTTATACAGTTGGTGGTTGGGGTGTGTGTTGGCCGGCGGGAGGGATGTCCCGAAACAAGTTATTTGGGGTCCAATGTGTTATAGACTTAGGAAAATAGTTCTCTCAATGTCTACATGAGGCTTGTCTTTCCTTGGAGGCCTGGACTTTAGCTAAGAAGTTGTGACAGAGTAACAAAGACCACACTCCATTCTGACAAACAAAGCACTAACTCTTGGGGAGCCTATGACACCTGGCTTCTTCATGTTCTCCTGGGAGGAGGTCTTTCAAATGAGGCACCGAAGGCTTCTTGCAAATAAACACCCTTAAAGCCACCCTACTAGCTAGCCAGACACACCCAGCCATCCCTGAGCCACCTGCAGTGGGCAAGATGAGATCCCTGACCAGCCCTGTGCAGCCATGTGCTATCCTAAAGGTTTTTCATATTTGGAAGCCTTATTTATACTTCTAGGAGCTCAAGGAAGCAGGGAGTATGCTTCCCACTTCTCGTGTTTGTCACATGGGCATGGCCCGAGGACAACGAACAGTAAGCAAAACAAACCTACTTATAGCCCTTTATAATTTACAAAGTACTTTTGTAAACATCATCTCGTTAGTTTTTACAGCAACCCTGTAGTGAGGCTCTTACTGTCCTCATTTTGCAGATGAGAAATCCCAAGTTGTCCAAGGTCACCAAGACACTCAGTGGCGGAGCCAAGCCTTGAACTATTAACTGCCTTGAGCACAGGTCCCTGTTACTCCACTGGAGCACAGGGTTGGGGGTCAGGGCTCTATCGTGCTTCTACTCGCAACCTAGCTGCAATGTGTCCTCCATTCAACCCCTCCTCTTCCCCCAAACCTCAGTAGGAAGCATGAGACAGGGCTAAGGAAAAACAATTTGTACTTTTTTCTTCCCTTTTTCAACTTGCCCTCCTATATTTCGGTTTTTTTCTGCTTGGACCACTGAGACCTTGTTATGGACTGAATAGGTGCCCCCAGAATTCAGACGTCCAAGTCCCACCCCCCAATGTGATATTATTTGGAGGTGGGGCCTTTGGGAGGTGATTAGGTTTGGGTGAGGTCAGGAGGGTGGACCCTCATGATGGGATTAGTGCCCTTGAGAAGAGAAAGACAGACAAGAGCTCTCATGCTCTTTCTTTCTGAGGGGAGGACCCTGCGAGACGGCGGCAGGTGTCTGCAAGCCGACCGGAGCCCCTCTTCCTGGAATCAAATTCGCTGCCACCTTGATCTCGCACGTCTCAGCCTCCAGAACTGCAAGAAATAAATTCCTGTTGTTGAAGCTACCCAGTGTATGTGTCTTGTTAGGGTAGCCTGAGCTGACTAATACAGACCTCATTGCCTATTCTTTCTGTCTCTGACTTCCAAATCTCTGGTCTGTCATAACCGTGGAAAGGAGAGTATCCTTTTGGCTGCTACTTGGATCTTTGGGTTTCTTGGCTTTTCTTCACTTGCTCTTGGGAGGAGACAAGGCAAGAGCGCTGGCTTCATAAGGAAAGCATCAGAAGACGTAACTTCGGATTCCAAACCTGCTACTCCCGTGTGAGCTCAGACAAGTCTTTTAATATCGCCAGTGCTTGGATCGGTGTTTCATCAATCTGAGACTCAGTTTTCCCATTTGTACCATAAGAAGATTGGAAAACAAGGGCCAGGACCCTTTCTGGTATAAAATGTTCTGATTTAATCGATTTGGATTAACATCCTAGGTTCCTTCTCTGTTCCTTTCAGTCCCTCAACAACCTAGCATTCTTTTTGATCAGACCACCAATTCAGACTTTCAGTCTGTCCCTCTTCCTAAGTCCTGATCACATATCTCCTATTATCGGATGTAATGCTAGGCAACCGCAGATATACCCAAGCTATGTCCCTGGGAAAGAGATTTTTTTTTTTTTTTTTTTTTTTTTTTTTTTTGCTACAGAATCAACTACAGCATAGCATTGTCTTTGCAAGTTGTTTATTTCGTAAGACCAGCTTCTCAAAAACAAGGAGTCTATTTCAGCGAATCTAGTTCATGCACACAATGTAGGAGGTGTTTGTGGCTTGCTGGTTTATATAACTTATGGTCAAGTGGTGGCTGGTTTGTTTGGTTTTGTTTCAGGTCATTCCTTTATCCCACTACTTTTTGTGCTCTGTGCTTAGCCATGCTGTACTGGCTTCTATGGAAACCATGCCAATCTTTTTCTGTTTCTTTCTAGCTTCACTCCTCGAGGAGTGAGGAAGTAAGCCAGAGAATATCATTCTAGTTCTTTCCCCAACTCATACTTCAAACCCCATTCTGGAGGAGATGGACTTCATCATGTCTCCTTCCATCTGTTGGATATTCCGAACAGCTGATCTCACGGCTGCATCTCAGACGATGCGAAAAAGCTTCACGCACATCCAACTCTTCCAAGTCGGCAGTGTTGGTCCACAAACAGGCCCCCTTTATATGGAAGGCAAGGAGAGACCAAAGAAGGAGGCAGACCCAGCCAGACTGGTAAACCAGGGGACCTCTTTATAAGGCTTGTCTCAGGAGGCCACAAGATGAGCCGATATCCACATTTGCCTCTCAGAATCTTAGAAGTTTCTGTGGAGGCCTTAACTGGGTTCATCCAGATGTTCTCAACAAAACCTTACTCTCTGAAGGCTGTGTGCTTGGAACAGCTCACACCGTGGGCCAGTGGAACAGTAGGCAGAGCATACATTTCAAGGACCGGGGAAGAGATGAGGAGCCTCGGACTGCCACGGTCCAGCTTGAGTGTCCACCGGTGGTCATGTCCTTTTGATGAACTCCTCCAACAAACAGGGCACTAAGTAAACACGTAATAGCTGAAAATAGTTCAGCCCAGGAGACTACCTCCACAATGAAACTGTAATTGAAAACCCTTGAGGTCTATCAACAAGGGACAGCCAGGAAATAAACAGACATTGCTACTGTCACAGAACCAGCTGAGCTTTTCATTGCCATGAGGGATTCTTCAGTGACTCCAGGGCAAGGTTGCTGGTTTTCCCAGGAATCAGTGGGATTAGCTGTATGGCCTATTTAAAGCATTGCATACAGAGAGGGGTTTTCTCTTGTTCAGTAAAATTGATGAATGTAAATGGGGAACATTTTAGTTCTTCCTCTCATGAAAGGCTCCCTCCCAGAGGTGTTTCTCGTACATTCTCCCTTCCCTGAAGTATGTATTCTTTTTTTTTTTTTTTTAAGATTTTTTTATTGACTGCCTGGGTGGCTCATTTGGTTAAGCATATGCCTTCCACTCAGGTCATGATCCCAGGATCCTGGGGTTGAGTCCCACATCAGGCTTCCTGCACAAGTAGGGGGAGAGGCAGAAAGAGAATCTTCAAGCGGACTCCCCATTGAGCAGGGAGCTGGATGTGGGGCTTGGTCCCACCATCCATGAGATCATGACCTGACATGAAACCAAGAGTCAGATGCTTAAGCAACTGAGCCACCCAGGTGCCTCAGGCAATATATATTCTTTATAGAGAGAACTGATTCTGATTCTGGATTCTACAAGTCAAAAGTAGAGCAGAGTTTAACACTTCCCATTGTCTTCCCTGTAAGTATCTCTTCTTACAAAGACCTTTGCTGCTTGGATGAAACACTTGATAATATATATTTTTTGTACCCTCTTCACTGAACTCCCTTCAGCTGAGTCTCCATTGGTAGAGAATTTCTTTGTGATTAGTTTTTCTTTAATTGAAAAAACTTTATCACCTTTATTAAGATATAATTCACCTACCATAAGAATTAACCCATTTAAAGTATACAATGCGATGATTTTAGTATATTCCCAAACTTGTGCAATCATCACTATGATCTAAGTTTCAAATATTTTCATCATCCTAAAGGGAAATGCTTTATCCATTAGTAACCACACCTCATTCTTTCCTACTGCCCAACCCTGCCAGTCTTAAGGAGCCACTAGTCTCCTTTCTGTTTCTGTGAATTTGCCTATTCTCAATATTTCATATATATGGAATCATACAATATGTAACTTTTGTGTCTGGCTTCTTTCACTTAGCGTACTATTTTGAAGGCTCATCCATGTTGTAGCATGTATTAGTATTTCATTTATTTTTATCACTGCATAATAATCCACTGTATGGATGTACTACATTTTATTTATCCATCTATCAGTTGAATCACATTTGGGTTATTTTTGTTTTTTGGCTATTAAGGTTGCTATGAACACTAATGTCCAGATTTTTGTATGAACATGTTTTCAGTTCTCTTGGACATACCTAGGAATGGAATTGCTGGGTTACATAGTCACTTTATGTCTGATTTTTTGAGAAACCACTAAACCATTTTTGCAAATTGATTGTACAATTTTACATTTTCCCCAGCAATGTATGAAGTTTCCAATTCCTCCACATCCCTTTTTTTTTAAAGATTTACTTATTTATTTGAGAGAGAGGGAGAGCTTATGCTAGTGTGTGTGGGGAGAGAGAGAAAGAGAGAGAGAGAGAGAGAGAGAGAAAATCTCAAGAGACTCCCCACTGAGCACAAAGCGCCATGCAGGGCTTGATCTCACAACTCTGAGAACATGACCTGAGCCAAAATCAAGAGGCAGATGCTCAACTGACTGAGCCACCCAGGTGCACCCACATCCTCTTATTTTTGCCCATCTTTTTTATTTTAGCCATCTTAATGAGTGTGAAGTAGTATCTCACTATGGTTTTTTTTTTTTAATTTATTTGACAGACAGAGATCACACGTAGGCAGAGAGGCAGGCAGAGAGAGAGGAGGAAGTAGGCTCCCTGCTGAGCAGAGAGCCGGACACGGGGCTTGATCCCAGGACCCTGGGATCACGACCTGAGCTGAAGGCAGAGGTTTTAACCCACTGAGCCACCCAGGTGCCCCTCTCACTATGGTTTTGATTTTCATTTATCTAATGACCAAGAGTGTTGAGTATATTTTCGTGTGTTAGTTGGTTATTTGCACATCTTCTTTGATGCAATATCTATTCAAATCCTTTGCCTACTTGTAACTGGACTGTCCATTTATTACTAAGTTGTAAGAGTTCTTTATATATTTTGGATACAACTCTTTATCAGATATATGACTTTGCAAATATTTTTTCTCATTCAGTAAGTTGTCTTTTCACTTTCTTGATGGCACTATTTGTGGCAAAAAAATTATTTATTGTTTCTATTTTTATTTGGATGTGGTCCAATTTATCTATTATTAATTTTGTCTATTGTGCTTTTGGTGTTGTAACTATGAACCCATTGCTGAACCCAAAGTCATGAAGATTTACTCCTACATTTTCTTCTAAAAGTTTTATAGTTTTAGCCTTTACATTTAGGCCTATAATCCATTTTGATTTAATTTTTGTGTATGGTGTGAGATAGGAGCCCAACTTTATTCTTTTGCATGTGGATATCCAGTTGTCTCAGTACCATTTTTTTGAAAAACTATTATTTCCCCCATTGAATTGTCTTGGTATCCTTGTCAAAAATCAATTAATACACCATATTAATAAAAGAAAGTTAAAGAATCATAAGATCCTGCCAATAGATGAGAAAAAGTATTTGACAACATAGAGCATCCATTCTTGATAAAAACACTCAACAAAGTAGAAAGAGATGGAACATACCTCAACATCATAAAGGTCACATATGAAAGACCCACAGTGAATATCATCCTCAATGGGGAAAAAACAGAGACACTTTCCCCTGCGGTCAAGAACAAGACAAAGATGTCCGCACTCACCATTATTTAACATAGTACTAGGAGTCTTAGCCTTAGCAGTCAGACAACAAAAAGAAATAAAAGGCATACAAATTAGCAAGGAGAAAGTCAAACTTTTTCTATTTGCAGATGACATGATACTCTATGTAGAAAACCCTAAAGACTCCACCAAAAAAATTGCTAGAACTAATACATGAATTTAGCAAAGTTGCAGGATATAAAATCAATGTGCAGAAATCTGTTGCATTTCTTTACACCAATAGCAAAGCAGCAAAAAGAGAAATTAAGGAAGCAATCCCATTTGCAAGTTGCACAAAAAACAATAACATACCTAGGAATAAACCTAACTAAAGAGGTAAAAGATCTAAACTCTGAAAACTATAGAAACTGAAGAGGACACAAAGAAGTGGAAAGACATTCCATGCTCACAGATTGGAAGAATATTGGTAAAATGTCTATACTACCCAAAGCAATCCACACATTTAGTGCCATCTCTATGAAAATACCACCAGCATTTTTCATAGAGCTCAAACCAAGAATCCTAAAGTTTGTATGGAACCACAAAAAAACACAAATAGCCAAAGCAATCCTGAAAATGAAAAAAAACAAAAACAAAAACAAACTGAAGGCATCATGATTACTGATTTCAAGCTATAATACAGAGCTGTAATCATCAAGACACTATGGTACTGGCACAAAAACAGACACATAGATCAATGGATCTATAATATGTATCATAGATAGATTTCTATTCTGAGAAAACTCAGAAGTGTACTCACAACTATATGGTCAACTAATTTTTGGCAAAGCAGAAAAGAATATCTAATGGAAAAAAGACAGTCTCTTCAACATATGGTGCTGGGAGAACTGGACATCTACATGCAGAAGAATGAAATTGGACCACTTTCTTACACCATAACAAAAATGAATTCAAAATGGATGAAAGATCTAAATGTAAGACAGAAAACCATCAAAATCCTAGAGGAGAATACAGGTGGGAATCTCTTTGATATTAGCAGCAGCAACTTCTTACTAGACACATCTATGGAGGGAAGGGAAACAAAAGCAAAAATGAGCCATTGGAACTTCATCAAGAAGAAAAGCTTCTGCACAGCCAAGGAAACTATAAAAGGCAGAAGAGTGAGTCAAGATGGCAGAGGAGTAGGAGACCTAAATATCATCAGGTCCCAGGAGTTGAGCTAGATAGTTATCAAACCATTCTGAACACCGACAAACTCAACAGGAGATCAAAGAGAAGAAGAGCAGCAATTCTAGGAACAGAAAATCAACCACTTTCTGGAAGGTAGAACGTTTGGAGAAGTGAATCCGAGACGACATATGGGAAGAGAGACCGCTGGGGGAGGGGCCGGCTCCTGGCAAGTGGAAGAGCAGCAGAGCACAAAATTGGGACATTTAGAAGTCTGCTCCAATGAGGGACATTGCCCAGAGGCTAAGCAGGGGGTGGAGTCCTCACGGGGACAGTGTGGTCTCAGGACCCGTGGGGTCACAGAAAGATTGGGGGTGCCTGAGTGTGGCAGAACTCCCAGGAATTGGAGCGGGGAAGCTGGCAGCAGAGACGGAGCCAAGGGGGAGCTCTCAGCTTGGGGTTACCTTAAACCATGATCTGAGGCACAGTCAGGCCACTACTCTTCAAGCAGGGACCCCACAAGTGGTAGATCTGGGAGATTCACCTTCCTCCTCTGGGAGGAGTGGCATGGGAGTACATGGCAGGAATCTGCTGGATTTGGAGACTCCAAACGGGGCCATGTGCCAGAAATAGAAATGCTCAGTCCCAAGCCAGGTGAGCTTGGAGTGTGGCTGGAGACCAGGGAGACGGGAGAGATTGACGGTTTTTCTCTGCGGGTGCACTAAGGAGTGGGGCCCTGTGCTCTCGGCTCCTCCAGGGCAGGAGACTGGAAGGCCACCATTTTCATTCTCGTCCTCCAATGCTCTATGGAAAGTGTTCAGGGAACAAAAGCTCCAAGAGTGAACCCAGTGGATTGCTTAGCCTGGCCCCTGGCAAGGGTGGTGCAACTCTGCCTCGGGCAAAGACATTTGAGAATCCCAGCAATAGGCCCCTCCCTCAGAAGATCAGCAAGAACATCCAGCCAAGACCAAGTTCACTGATAAAAATGAGAACTGCATAACTCCAGAGCTAAGGGAAAGCAACACATAGAATTGATGGCTTTTTTCCCATGATCCTTTAGTCTTTCAAAGTTAAATTTGTTAAATTTTATTTTTTCTTATTCTATTTCTTAAAATTTTCCTCTTTCCTATTTTAACATTTTTAAACTATTTTGTCTTATCAATACCTTTTAAAAAATCTTTTTAAATTTTCATTGTTATAGTCATATTCTAGCCCATCATTGTATTTAACTTTATTTTTTTATATACATATAGGTTTTTCTTTCTTTAAAATTTTGGGATACAGTTTCTTCTAACAGAGCAAAATATACCCTAAATTTAGCACATGGCTTTTTCTAGTCTCCAGCCTGATCACATTCTTTCCTCTTTTTTTTTCCTTTCTTTTTTCAGCCAATTTCTTATCTTATCAATTCCTTTTCTAGAATCTTCTTTAATTTCCATCTTTATAGTCCTATTCCATCCCTTCATCATGTTTACCATTATTTTTGTATATACATATGTTTGTCTTTCTTTAAAATTTTGGGAAGCAGTTTCTTCTAACAGAAGTTAGTTAGTTTCTTCTAACAGAAGTTAGTTAGTTAGTTTCTTCTAACAGACCAAAATACACCCAAAATCAAGTGTGTGGCTCTGTTCTAGTCACCAGTCTAATATATATATATCTATATATATATAGATATATATATATATACATCTTTTATATATAAAAGAACAGAGCCACACACACACACACACATATATATGTGTGTGTATATATATACATATATATTTACATAAATATATTTGTGTGTGTGTATATATATATATATGTATATATATATATATGGAGGTTCTTTGGGTCTAAAATGAGTTTCTTGCAGACAGCATATCAATGGTCTTGTTTATATAAATATACATATATATATATATATATACACACACACAAATATATTTATGTAAATATATATGTATATACATACACATATATATTTTTTTCCTCCTTTCTTTTCCCCCCAGTTTCAGGTCTCTTCTGATTTGGTTAGTGTACATTTTTCTGGGGTCGTTGCTACCCTTTTAGTATTTTGTTCTCTCATTCATCTAGTCTTCTCTGGATAAAATGACAAGGCAGAAAAACTCACCTCAAAAAAAAAAAAAAGAACAAGATGCAGTATCGACAGCTAGGGACCTAATCAATATGGACATTAGTAAGATGTCAGAACTAGAGTTCAGAATGACAGTTATCAAGGTGCTAACTGGGCTCAAAAAGAGCATGGAATATACTAGAGAATTCCTTTCTGGAGAAATAAAATCCCTTTCTGGAGAAATAAAAGAATTAAAATCTAACCAAGTTGAAATCAGAAAGGCTACTAATGAGGTGCAATAGAAAATGGAGGCTCTTACTGCTAGGATAAATGAGGCAGAAGAGAGAATTAGAGATATAGAAGACCAAATGACAGAGAATAAAGAAGCTGAGAAAAAGAGAGACAAACAACTACTGGACCACGAGGGGAGAATTCAAGAGACAAGAGATACCATAAGATGAAACAGTATTAGAATAATTGGGATTCCAGAAGAAGTTCCAGAAGAAGAAGAAAGGGAGACAGGAGCAGAAGGTATATTGGAGCAAGTTATAGCAGAGAATTTCCCTAATTTTGCAAAAGGAACAAGCATCAAAATCCAGGAGGCACAGAGAACCCCCCTCAAAATCAATAAAAATAGGTCAACACCCCATCATCTAACAGTAAAACTTACAAGTCTCAGTGACAAGAAGAAAATCCTGAAAGCAGCTCAGGACAAGAGGTCTATAACATACTATGGTAGAAATATTAGATTGGGAGCAGACCTATCCACATAGTCCATAGAGACCTGGCAGGCCAGAAAGGACTGGCATGATATACTCAGAGCACGAAACAAGAAAAATATGCAGCCAAGAATTCTATATCCAGCTAGGCTGTCATTGAAAATAGAAGGAGAGATAAAAATCTTCCAGGACAAACAAAAACTAAAAGAATTTGCAAACACCAAACCCTACAGGAAATATTGAAAGGGGTCTTTAAGCCAAGAGAGAGCCTAAAATTAACAGACTGGAAATGAACAGAGACAAGATTCAGTAACAGTCACCTTATAGGCAATACAATGTCACAAAATGCATATCATTCAATAGTTACCCTGACTATAAATGGGATAAATGCCCCAATCAAAAGACACAGGTTATCAGAATGGATAAAAAAACAAGACCCATTGATATGCTGTCTGCAAGAAACTCATTTTAGACCCAAAGACACCTCCAGATTTAAAGTGAGGGGGTGGAAAACAATTTACCATGCTAATGGACACCAAAAGAAAGCTGGGATGGCAATCCTTATATCAGATAAATTAGATTTTAAGCCAAAGACTATAATAAGAGAGGAAGAAGGACACTATATCATACTTAAAGGGTGTATCCAACAAGGAGATCTAACAATTTTAAATATCTATGCCCTTAACATGGGAGCAGCCAATTATATAAACAAATTAATAACAAAATCAAAGAAAAACATTGACAATATTATAATAATAGCAGGGGACTTTAACACCCCTCTCACTGAAATGGACAGATCATCCAAGCAAAAGATCAGCAAGGAAATAAGGGCTTTAAATGACACACTAGACCAGATGAACATCACAGATATATTCAGAACATTCCATCCCAAAGCAAAAGAACACACATTCTTCTCTAGTGCACATGGAACATTGTCCAGAATAGATCACATCCTGGGTTACAAATCTGGTCTCAACTGGTACCAAAGACTGGGATCATTCCCTGCATATTTTCAGATCACAATGCTTTGAAACCTGAACTCAATCACAAGAGCAAAGTTGGAAAGAACTCAAATACATGGGGGCTAAGGGGCATCCTACTAAAGAAGGAATGGGTCAACCAGGAAATTAAAGGAGAATTTAAAAAAAATTGTGGAAACAAATGAAAATGAAAACACAATTGTCCAAAATCTTTGGGATGCAGCAAAGGCGGTCCTAAGAGGAAAGTATATAGTTGATACAAGCCTTTCTCAAGAAACAGGAAAGTTCTCAGGTACACAACCTAACCCTACACCTATAGGAGCTGGAGAAAGAACAGCAAAGAAAGCCTAAACCCAGCAGAAGAAGAGAAATCATAAAGATCAGAGCAGAAATCAATGAAATAGAAACAAACCAAACCAAACCAAACCAAAACAAAAAACCAGTAGAACAAGTCAATGAAACTAGGAGCTGGTTCTTATGAAAGAATTAATAAGTTTGATAAACCTCTCGCCAGACTTTTCAAAAAGAAAAGAGAAAGTACCCAAATTACTAAAATAATGAATGAAAGAGAAGAGATCCCAACCAACACCAAAGAAATACAAACAATTATAAGAACATATTATGAGCAACTATACACCAGCAGCCATCAAAAAAAAAAAAAAAAAAGCCCCAAAATCTTGCCATCTGCAGCAATATGGATAGAACTAGAGGGTGTTATGCCAAGCGAAATAAGTCAATTAGAGAAAGACAATTATTATATGATCTCTCTGATATGAGGAATTTGAGTGGCAGGGTGCGGGGGCATGGCAGGTAGGGAGGGAAAAAATGAGACATGATAGGAACAGGGAGGGAGAAAAACCCTAAGAGACTCTTAATCTCAGGAAACAAACTGAGGGTTGCTGGGGGTCGGTGGGGAGGGATGGGATGGCTGGGTGATGGACACTGGGGAGACTATATGGTATGGTGAGTGCTGTGAATTTTGTAAGACTGATGATTCACAGACCTGTACCCCTGAAGCAAATAATACATTATATGTTAATTAAAAAAAAAAAAGAAAACTAAAAGGCAGGCTACGGTATGGGAGAAGATATTCACAAATGAGATATTGGATAAAGGGTTAGTATCCAAAATTTATGAAGAACTTACCAAACTTAACACCCAGAAAACAAATAATTCAGTAAAGAAATGGGCAGAAGATATGAACAGACAGGGGAGGCAGAAGGCCCGATCCCAGGACCCTGACATCATGACCTAAGCCAAAGGCAGACACTTCACCAACTGAGCCACTCAGGCGCCCTGACAGGAGAGTTTTTAAGAGGCTTTATTTTACCTGGAGGTAAAGAGACTAGTGAATCACGATAGTGAAAAAATTCAGCCAATGGCTTCCTCCTTGTCCTGGGGACAGAACGACATTAAACTACAAGTTTGGAGAAACTATTCTTAGCCCTTATGCAGCCTTGGGGGCATGTTTTTTTTTTTTTTTTTTTAAGATTTTATTTATTTATTTGACAGAGAGAGATCACAAGTAGGCAGAGAGGCAGGCAGAGAGAGAGGAGGAAGCAGGCTCCCCGCTGAGCAGAAAGCCCGATGCGGGGCTCGAACCCAGGACCTGGGATCATGACCTGAACCGAAGGCAGCGGCTTAACCCACTGAGCCACCCAGGCGCCCCATGTTTTAATTGTAGCTAGGACTCTTTCACTTTTCCTTTCCCTTAGCTTGAAGTCAGAACTGGATCGTTGCCAGCTGTCCCTTCTGCTCTTCTTCCGGCTTTCTCTTTCCTAGCAGGGATAGGGTCCTGGGCGGTGCTGCGGTCTCGATTTTCTGGAGGGTGCTTGATCGCCCAGCAAACCTTTTGCTTTTCTCTTAGCTTCTCCAGAAGTGCCTTGGGGTCCCCACATTTCTGCAAGATAAAGTGCTCAGACCAAAGTTACTTTGGACGGCTGCTCTCCTATGCCAGTCGTGTCTCCATAAACTCTCAAATGAGAGAATATGTGCTTTAGGACAAAACCTCTCTTTCTCTCGCTTTATTTTTGCTCAATGTAGACCGAGTGCCGCCAGGGGCTAGTGTTCCATTAGATTCAGGGCGTATAGAAATGAAGTAATGAGGAAGTGCTCTGAGCAGACAGAAGTCCTTGGCATCCAGGAAATCATAATTTAATGGGGAGACATTCATTTATTTAAGAAATATTTGCAATGTCCCAGGCACAGCGTTAAGTCCTGGATATAGAATAGTGAATTAAGCAGATATGGTTCCTGCCTGTTTCGGGATTGCTATCAATTTAGACATAGAGCCATAAATGGAAGGTACTATAGGTTAGACTGTTAAAAATGCTACAATAGATATGCAATAATAATAATTTTAGCAATCATTTGTAGAGAACCAATGATGTGCCTGGCACCATTGCTAGTACTTCATACGTGGTAATCTATTCAACCTTCCTGACATTCTCATGAAATAGGTATTGTGATTATCCCTATTTTATAGCTGAAGAACTGAGGCCCAGAGACGCTTATTAATTTTTTTAAGACCGCACAGCTAGTAAGGTGTGTGTGAAGTCAGCATTTGAACCCAGTTAATCTGGCTCAGAAGCCTGTGGTCTGAATAGACAAAATGGTCAGGAAACCCAGAAGAAAACTATGATTTTTACAAGAATTGTGAAGATCCTGAGCTGAGCTGTACCTTAAGGGACTAGTGGAATTTCAAGTAATTGGGTGAGCTTTAAGGGTATTCCAAACACATGTGCAGGAAGGAGCGAAGGCTAGGGAGAAAGTGCAGAATGTGTGGGTTTTTTTTTTTTTTTATTAACATATAATGTATTATTAGCTCCAGGGGTACAGGTCTGTGAATTGCCAGGTTTACACTTTACAGCACTCACCATAGCAGATACCTTCCCCAATGTCCATAACCCAACCACCCTCTCCCTACCCTCCCACCCCCCAGCAACCCTCAGTTTGTTCTGTGAGATTAAGAGTCTCTTACAGTTTGTTTCCCGCCCAATCTCATCTTGTTCCATCTAGAATGTATTTTGATCCTAAGGGAGCCTGCAGTGGTCCTGGGTGGGGAAGGGCGGGGTGGGAAAATCCTTGTAATTTAAAATGCTGACAGGGGCGCCTGGGTGGCTCAGTGGGTTAAAGCCTCTGCCTTTGGCTCAGGTCATGATCCCAGGGTCCTGGGATAGAGCCCCACGTCGGGCTCTCTGCTCAGCAGGGAGCCTGCTTCCTCCTCTCTCTCTGCCTGCCTCTCTGCCTACTTGTGATCTCTGTCAAATAAATACATAAAATCTTTAAAAAAAAAATGATAAAATGCTGACAAAGAGGTTGGGACCAGGTTGTAAAGGCACTTGAGACCTCTGTTCTGAGAGTTTGAATTTTACCAAACAGTGAATCCACAAATATTGGATGCTTGGAAGTCACTGGAAGAAAATCTCTAGAGAAATCAAAGCTGCTGGTAAAGTTGGTGTGAAATATAAGGGTAGAGTGTTTGATGCCTACTTTGGTTTCCACAATCCAGCTTTTATCAACCTGGAGCTTGGAGTTGGGGATTGGACTGTCAGAGCTCTGACACTAAAACCTACCTCATTGTATTCTGCCCTATTTTTACCTTACCATTGAACTCAATTAATCTTAATTAAGAAAAAAAAAGAAATTAAGACATTTTAATTGTATTTTTAAAAATAGAGTTAAAAATCACACATGAGTGAGTGTTTGGACTTTCTTAAAAGATTATTGCTATAAAAGGAAGGCATTGGTATAAATATAATTAGTGATGTTTTACATATATGATTTTAAATGAATTTTAAAAGAAAGAAATGCCACCAGGGTTGAGTTTTTCTTCCTCATAGAGTTCCTTATAGAGTTCTCACAAGGCACTTGTAGAAAGTTTGGGAATGCACACAATTTTTAAAAAAAATTTTTAAGATTTTATTTATTGATCTGAGAGAGAGAAAGCAGGAGTAGGAGAGAAGGGGGAGAGGGAGAAGCAGACTACCGGCTGAGCGGGGAGCCTGACTCAGGGCTCCATCCCAGGACTCTGGGATCATGACCTGAGCTGAAGCCAGACGCTCAACCAACTGGGCCACTCAGGTGCCCTGCACACAATTAAAAAAAAAAATTATTTAATTTATTTTTTTTTAAGAGAGAGAGGGAGAGAGCACGAACATGGGGAGGGGCAGAGGGAGAAGCATACTCCCCGCTGAGCAGGGAGCCTGATTTGGGACTCGATCCTAGGACCCTGGGATCATGACCTGAGCCCAAGGCAGACGCTTAACAGACCGAGCCACCCAGA
The DNA here is from genome assembly GCF_902655055.1 of Lutra lutra. NCBI lineage: Eukaryota > Metazoa > Chordata > Mammalia > Carnivora > Mustelidae > Lutra > Lutra lutra. The sequence goes on along the minus strand of NC_062287.1, from coordinate 13,424,239 downwards.
CACCCCAAAAATGCACACAATTTCTTAAGCAGGTTTTTGCATAGCAATGACAGAAATATTTTAGTATTTTTCTTATACACCTACTTTAAATAAATTTGAGAAAAAAATTATCCTTGGCTTTTTTTTTTTTTTTTTTTTTTTTTTTTACAGACCACAGACACTGGTATACTCCAAAGTTCAGAAAGACAACTAACTTTGGCGATTAAAAGCCTGGATCTGCTCAGACTCTCTGCTTCCCGGCTGTGTGAGTCAGTTATCAGGTGGTTCAATCCAACCACCTATAAGTGGGGATAAGAACGACTTCATGAAGGGCGCCTCGGTGGCTCATTGGGTTAAGCCTCTGCCTTCAGCTCAGGTCATGATCTCAGGGTCCTGGGATCAAGCCCTGCATCAGGAAAAAACAAAACTACTTCATGAAGTTGTGAGATTGGGAAGGTTTTACTGGGCATCTATGATTGTATCATGAACATGAAGCTGTCTGACATTCAAAGACTGAACCATGTATACCTAGTAAACCAAATGAAAACATCTAAAACTATCATTTTCTCCCTTTAAAGTTGATTTAAAAAAATTGATTGATTGATTTTAGAGAGAGGGGCAGAATCCTCAAGCCTACTGGGATGATCCTGGGATCATGACCTGGGCCAGAATCGTGAGTCTGCTGCTTAGCTGACTGAGCCACCCAGGTGCCCCTGAACTTAATTTGTTTTCACAGTCCTAATCTTCTTCTCCATCATTCCTCATCTTTTCATGGTGACTTGGAAAGCGGCCTGTCTAAAAGCGGCTTTTAGAGAAAGGATATTAATACTCGAGTGTATACCATGTGCCAGACTTTAATCTAGGTCCCCGTACATATTTATAACAGTTAATTCTCCTAACAAGCCCATGAGATAGGAGTGATTTTCCAGAAGAGACTGAGGCTCAAGGTGACCTTGTAAATGGAAAAGCCCACTCCAAAATCTAGGTCTACCTAGAAAAGAATTATTATTTTTACTTGTGATGCCACACTGCTCTTTAAACATGCCGAAGAGGAAATTATCTTTTAAATAAAAATAAGTGACCGTTAATTGCATCCTTAACGAATTCTTTTTAAAATCCCATGAGAACCCTGGGGCTAACTGGAGACATGGCTGGGGGGGCCCCAAACCACAGGGGCAGACTGTTACCTCTGTCCAAGGCACCGGTTGTAACTTCAGCCCACTGAGCTTTCTCTTTGGTTACACAGACTTCCAGCTTCCTGGAGTTGGCTTCCATTTGGATTCCAGCTTTCTGGCTCCTGATGTGGGTTTGTGGTTTCCAACTGCCTGTGGTTTAAACAGAAAGGACTAGAAGGCCTTGGAGTGGAACGGCAGAGGGAGCGCCGCTAACTATCCTGTAGTTGAGAACTTTCATCGGCAGGTGTCTCTGCAGGCAAGGGAGAGGGGCCTTCTCCCGCAGAACCCGCCTGAGAGGTGCAAGATGGATTTGCTAGTTAAACTGGGGGAAATTGTGGAAATGAAGCAAACAAAGGTAGGTCGGCTACCTCCGGAAGTCAATCCCAATTGCATAAATTTTGCTTAGCCAACAGCTGTAGAGGCTGGCAGAAAACCCAAGTAAACCCCCATCTTAATGCAAGGAAGCAGCTGTAAAGGCAGAGTCTCTGTACTGTCTTCAAAACAGGCAAGGCTGTGTGAAGGTGAGCACTTAAAACTGAGAGGCAATTCCCAAGGCAGCTGTGGCAGGGAAGATGGCTCTTCAGGCAGGAGAGATGAGAATATGAAGGAATAAACAGGAAAGAGGCAGTTCCGTAGCTTTAGAGTCAGGGAAATAAAGAATTTCCGCTTACTTTCTGTGAAATGTTGTGAATTCCCAGCATTTTAGGTACACTTCTATATAAGGGAGAAAAAGATTCAAATATGCCAACATTTTAATTAATATTTTTCAGTTAGGAGAAAGAAGCACATAATAAGAAAAAAAAACGTATTGGTGTAAATATGAAGGAGTTGACCACAGAGTAACTAAGGGTACCTTTCCTTAAGGAGCATATCCTTTTGTGAAAAAAGTTGTCCTGAATGAATTTTTTTTTTTCTGTACCCAGTGTATTTTTCCCATATAAAACCAAAGGTGTATCTCCCTGAGGAAAAACATTGATCCTAAAAGATGATTTAGTCACGTTTAAGAGTGCAGGAAACCTTAAAAAAAATCATAAGGGGGCGCCTGGGTGGCTCAGTGGGTTAAAGCCTCTGTCTTTGGCTCGGTTCGTGGTCTTGGGGTCTTGGGGTCCTGGGATCAAGCCCCGCATTGGGCTCTCTGCTCAGCAGGGAGCCTGCTTCCCTCTCTCTCTACCTACCTCTCTGCCTACTTGTGATCTCTCTCTCTCTGTGTCAAATAAATAAAAATCTTAAAAAAAAAAAAATCATAGGTGGGGCACCTGAGTGGCTCAGTCTGTTAAGCATCTCCCTTTGGCTCAGGTCATGATCTCTGGGTCCCAGGGTGGAACCCCATGTCAGGCTTCCTGCTCAGCAGGGAGTCTGCTTCTCTTTCTCCCTCTGCCTCTCCCTACGTCTCATTCTCTCTCTCTCTCTCAAGTAAATAAATAAATGAAATTTTTAAAAAAAATTCATACTTAAAAATCTTTTGGATGATCTAAAGGGTAATTAATAGTAATCTAAAAATGCTTCAATCATATCCCAGAACATGTGGAAAGTACTAAGGATAATTTTTTAAGTTTTGCATAATAGCTCGAATGGCTCCATTAAAAAGCAAAACGTGGGGACTCCTGGGTGGCTCAGTGGGTTAAACCGCTGCCTTCGGCTCAGGGCATGATCCTGGGGTCCTGGGATCGAGTCCCTCATCGGGCTCCTTGCTTGGCGGGGGGCCTGCTTCCCTCTCTGTCTCTGCCTGCCACTCTGCCTGCTTGTGCGTGCTCTCTCTCTGCCTATCTCTGACAAATAAATAAAATAAAATCTTAAAAAAAAAAAACACCCCAAAACGTGGGCAAGCTGAACAGAAAACCCCTGACTGAAAGCTTACTTAGCTTCTCTTAAGCCCCTTCCCCGAGATATTTTCTAGCAGGAGACTATGTACTTACTTTGGCTGCTTAGACCTGTTTCTTGGCACCCAGGGGGAGCTTTTGGACTTGATAAGGTTGATCTGGGATAGGAGGAGGGAAGGCAGCAGCCTCCTAGCTGAGGTGATAACGCAGAGCACAGCCCTCGCAAAAACAGGCGCGTTTTCGGCTCATCCGGAGAACCATGGCCACCGAGGGTTTGGACAATGTGATCAAACAAAGTGTCCTGATTTCTACGTGATGGCAGAATTTATAACCATCCAATAATTCCCTTGTTTGGGAATATATGGCATATAAATACGGTATTGCTTTCTGACACACAAAATTTCTGAATGATGCCCCTCTCTATCAGTGTGTTGCTCGTATAACATTAGTTTTTTTCGGAGCAGTAATAAGTTGGGCCAATGTAAAGTGAGGATTGGACTTTCCTCAAGGCCCTGATGGCTCAGAGAATCTTTGGAGCTATGTGGTGAGGCTGCAGTTTTCTTTCAGGTCGCCGGGAAACTGCCCTGCAGACAGGCTAAGAGCGCCTTTGAAATTGTAAAAGAATTAGGGGTGCCTGGGTGGCTCAGTGGGTTAAAGCCTCTGCCTTCGGCTCGGGTTGTGATCTTGGGGTTCTGGGATTGAGCCCCGCGTCGGGCTCTCTGCTTTGCGGGGAGCCTGCTTCCTCCTCTTTTTCTCTCTGCCTGCTTGTGATCTCTGTCTGTCAAATAAATAAATAAATAAATCTTAAAAAAAAAAAAAAGAATTAATGTATTGCCTCCTACTGCTTATATTCTTTTCCGGACAAAACTTAGGTCCTCAGAGGTTTGGCGTCATTTCTAGAAGTGTCTAAGGGCCTACAGTATCCATCACGAATGCCTTGGTGTGTCCTTTTCAAATTCTAGAAAGAAGCATGATGACATTACATAGGAAAATATCTCATTTTCATCTCTGAATCTATTTTTTTTTTTTTTTTGCCTTTTTCCCCCCTAATCTTTTGCTCTTTTAGAAAAGAGTGAGTTGGTTACCGAGCTGATTGGGGAACTGGGTGGTGGTTAGCTCTCTGCCTCTATACTGGACGGCAGGGGCTCTGAGAGCTCAGCCCCTGGGCCTCTCTTCTGAGTCTGCAGCTGCGTGGGAACACACCTACCCATCTGCTTTCTAAAGGCAGCCGAAGTACACCCTCAACAGTGAGTCTCATCGTGACGCGACCTACAAGTGAAGCCGTCCTAGGTACTTCAGCCATATCTCGTAGTCTGCTGTTCATTGATATGCATTGGTGCCAGCTCTGTCCTGCTCTCAAGAATTCCAGAAGTCCTCTTCCTCCGTGGGTCTAAACTGAGCTCCATCACCCTGGGCTTCTGGAGAAACTGTTTTTTCCCCTACCAGGTCCTCCCTTGACAAGGTTTATAATCCAGTTCCGGAAGATCTCAGGCTCGAGAGGTATGCTGCCTGGGTTTGAATTCTAGTTCTACCACTTTCTAGTTCTATGACCGTGGCCAATTCCCTTAATCCTGCGGTGCCTCTTTTTCCCTATCTGCAAAATGGGGACAAAATATAATGTGTCTCATAGGGTTGTTGTGGATTAAATGAGTTCACGTACGTAAACTGCTTAGTGTAGTGTCTGACACATTGTTATTTTTGACTGTGAGTTCCTCCCTAAACCTACCTCAGGCTTAGCACTCAAGAAATCCTTATTAAATGCATACATCTAAACTGTTTTCCTTGTTCCCTCATGATTTTTGCTGCGCAATGCCCTCCACCATTTTCCATGTTCTTCTCACCAAAGAGGACACTTCAGGGAGCTTTCCAGCAAATCTTTGTCCAAGTCTCCACAGGACACACCATCTACTGGCCTCAATCCATATGGGCAGGGAGCATACATGATCTAACGCACCACATACACACGCCAGTCATTATCAGGGGACAAGCATGATCTGCCTTTCCTCTTGGAAGTGAGAGCCATGCTCCCTTTCCTAGTTTCTCCTTAGCGGCTTCTTGTGTTTGATACCCTCCAGAGAGTGCCAGAAGTTGGGGTAATTGATGCGCCACTGATATCTATGAGGAGAGGAGAGGCTACAAAGACACTGGTGAGAATGGTTTCGGTGCTACTCCTGCAGCCTTCAGAGTAAAAGATTATTTCCCCCTTGCCTTCCCAGCTAGCTAAGGTTTCTGTTGAGACGCCCTCCCCAGGGAGAAGGTAAAACTGTGACTCTAGGGCCCAGCACTGAAATTAATGCAGAGGCAGGTGAGTGAGGTCATGAAGTGGTAAGCGAGGCTGGCCACACCCCGTCATTTATCTGGGATTGAATGAGCTCAGCCAAGGAAAGGGTTTAACCAGCACAAGGAGCTGAGGACCATTTCGTCCTTATCCTTCTGCGCTAATCAAGGAACCAATTACTGTTAACTGTGTTGGCAATTTGGAACAGCTACCAGGGAACTGATGCAAGACAACTGTGGGATGATGACCTCTCCATCCCATCCTAGTGCCCGCCATTACTCATAGTCAGATGGGGAACCAGAGGGCTAGTAAACAGCTTTTGGTTGGAGAGAGTAAACATCTGCTCCCCTCACACATTCATGGTGCCCTGGCTGTCAGTTTTGGATATTGACATGCAATGACCTGACCACACGGTTCTGCCACATAGAAAAACATATACAAGTGGGTAGATGAGCACTGGACTGAAGGAATACATCCTAACCTTGGAAGTGTTCACAGTCTTCTCTCTCCCCGCCCCCCAGCCTGCCAAAGACCATCCTGCTACTGACAGCCCGGTTGCCTATCCCTCTCCCACCCCCACCTCATGTGGTTAGGTTAATCTAGTTAATAAAAGCGGTGGGACGCAGTAGAAGGGAAACCCCGGAAGCAAGTGGGGGCCCGGAGGATGTGGGATGCCAGATAGCAGAGGAAGGGAGATAAAAGAATGTGAGATTTAATTGTTGGAATTATAAATTTGATCGCCTTTAATGTCTTCAGAGAGTCCCTGTAATGAGGGAATTGTCATTTTAGTATTTATTTAGTTTGCCTAACAGATCGGTTTTGTCCTTAACCATGACGCGGCTCCCTGGACAACACGCACCACTGCTTCATCAGGGTTATACAAGTGACAGAAATAGGACGCAGGCACTGTGACAGTCATCTCGCTATAGAATTGTTCCGAGACGGGGTGGGAGGAAAATGACGTAGCCTCTCTGGCCCTCACCCACCCAATGACTGGAATGCATGTTTGGGCTGGTTTCTCCACCCTTGAACACGCGAATCCCAGTTTCCCTAGGCCCCCTGTTTTCGGTGACAGTCAGATGAGTTGTACCCGGTGAGTTGGGCTGTGTTAGGAGAAGGAATTTTACTGAAGAATTCCCCTGCCTCGCGCTACCCGCTTGGTTACAGTTTCTTGTAGCTATTCCTGCCTTTGTGGCCTCAAGGGCTAAAGTGGGACAAGGCCGGTATTTTTGGTGATGAGGAAATATTTTGTTTTAAGGGAGGCCCGGATGACTGCTGAACTGGGACGGAGGTCACAGCAGGGGTCACATTAGCCATTCTCGGGGCGATGCGGGGGCCGGCCTGGGGCCTGGCGTGCGGCACCCCCGCCTCGGGAGCGCGGCGGCGGCTGGGGACTGGCGGGCAGGCTCGCGGTGCCCACCGTCTCATCCCCAGAGGGGGGCACCCGGGAGCCACCGCCAGAGCAGCAGGGCCCACGCGGGAAGGTCGAGCTTGCCGGTGAGGTCACGGTTGCCATGGCTGCGGGCAGTGACGCGCGTCGGCACGTGACGCGCGGTTGCCATGGCGCCGGGCCCCGGCGGCGCGGGCGCCCCGCCCCCCGGAGTGACGTCCGCCAGGCCCCCCCTCTTTTTCCCGCCCCCCTGCCCCCTCCCCCCCGCCGGCTCCCCGCGGCCCGGGAGGTTTCACTGCACAACAAGATGGCGGCGGCGGCGGCGAGCGGAGCTGGCGGGGCTGCTGGGGCCGGAGCGGGGGGAGCCGGGCCGGCGGGCCGCCTGCTGCCTCCGCCCGCCCCGGGGCCCCCGGCCGCCCCCGCTGCCGTGCCCCCGGCGGCTGGCCCGCCGCGTCCCCCAGCCCCGGCCTCCCGCGGGCCGGTGCCTGCCCGCATCGGCTACTACGAGATCGACCGCACCATCGGCAAGGGCAACTTCGCTGTGGTCAAGCGGGCCACGCACCTCGTCACCAAGGCCAAGGTAGTGGCGCGGCGGGAGCGGGTGGCTGCGGGGCTGCGCAGCCCGGGACCGTCCGTCCGAGTGCGGCGAGGCAGGAGGGACCCGCGACAGCGAGGCTGCTGGGTCGGCGCGGCGAGCGCGGCTCGGGATAGTGGAGAGCGTTGGCGATCGGGGACACGGACGGGGAGGGGGCTGTCGGAGGGGAGTGAGGAGGGGGCGAGCCGGAGGTAGGGGACGCTGGGGATCCGGGAGAGGGTAAACTCCGCGGCCGAGGGGGCCAGGGGGGCCCCCGGAGCGCGGAGACCTGGGGGACCGAGGAGCCGGCGATGGGGAGGGGGTGCTCAGCCGGGGCTCTGCGGAGGGTAGCGGAGGGGGTGACTGGAAGAAGAGGTTTGGAACTCTCACGGAGCCGGAGACTGGAAGCCAAGAGGACTCTGGAACCAGCAATTAGGAAATCCTAAGGGAATGAGGGCAGGAGGATAGGAAATGTGGCCACCAGGATGGGGAAGACAAGGGTAAACTGGCAGCCTGGGGGAGTTAGGAGGGGAACAAGGACGCCAGGGGCATGTACGAGGGGTGTGTGGTGGGTGCAGGGTACCGGGAGATGTGAGGGACCTGGTACCTTATGACAGATGTCAATCAGCGTTTGATCGTCTAAGACTGATGGATGGTAGGAATGGGAGCCTGAGGACAGACGAGATTGTTGGAGGAGGCGATGAAGAAAATGGGAAAATAAGGAGGAAGAAAATTTTTTTGCTTTTCCGCAGTAAGGGGCTTAGGGAAAAGAGGCCCAGGGCTCCCCAGGTTCATGGTGGCACTAGGTAGTCAGGGGTTAAACAATTGGGGCGAGCTGGGTTACTGGTTATTTTTAGTTGTTGGAGGGTCTGGAATCATGGACTTTTTAGAGCGTAGGGTGGGCTCTCAGCGGTGGGGGGAAAAGCCTGGGTGACTGAGGAGGTGGATGAGGAACCCAGACACTGGTGGATGAGGAACCCAACACTGGTTGGGCCCTTCGGTTCTCAAGGGATTTGTGGAGCTGTAATAGTGAAATGACCAAGGTCAATTAGGAAGCCCTATAAGTACACATATACGATTTTATATATAAAATTCGTTTTTGAGGAAATGTGGGTAGCCTTCTACATTGGGAGTATCGGAATCAAATTGGTTTTGAGAGGACCCACAAAGCCCATTTGTACTCCAGATTTCTTGCTTTGCTCAATCTCTCACTTGAATGAATACTTTCAGTGTAGTCATTCATTGTTTCTAAATCTGCAGTTTGTGTTTCCCTTCAACCTGATGAAGAACCCTTATAGCTGCTGTCGCTTCCTACCAAAGCCACATCAATTCCTCACCTCCTCAGCCTAGCCCTTATCATTGCTGACCTGGTTTTTGCTTTTATGGCATTTGCTTGTTTTCAGAAGCCAGTAACTTGTCTGGGCCTTCTCTCCTGCTCACTCACAAGCTGGAGTTCCCTTTTCCCTCCTTTCTGTCAAAGCCTACAAGGGGCCCTTTTTACCAGGGTGGCAGGGTAGGTGGTTGTGGAAAATTGATCGGTCAGTTTCACTTCCTCTGGGGGGCCCCCTTCAGCCTTTCTGTCAGTTTTTATCAGAGGGCCTCAAGTCCGCAGGTCTGAGCTGAATGAGATACCAAAGTCCAGGGTTCTCTGATGTCACCCTCGGACCCTGAGGGGAACTAGATTGAGTGAAGACTTTGGTGCCTCTCTGCCCACCCCACCCCTGCTCCCAGGTGTTTACAGTTCTGTTTACTGTTCCCTAACCGAAGTTATGTTTATAAACAACCCTAGTTATTCGAGAGCTTTGTTCCTTGTTTCAGTATTTCCTTTTTTTTTTTTTTTTTTTTTTTTAACCTCCCCCTCTCTTCTAAGTAATCACATTGAGCTCCTGTGATTATTTTGCTCTGACCTCCGGGGGATGGATGCCACGAACTTAATTGGTTTCCTGGTTTATGGTATCTACGATTGAATAATTTTGTGTCTTGCAGCCCTTGGATACACCAAAATATTGATAAAAAATTCTGTGACAGACAGGGTCGTATGTTTTTGTAAATGTAATTGCAAACAGTGATTCTTGGCTTTATGTATAAAAGAGACATTTTTATCTTCCATAGTCAGCAAAGCCAGTGGCTAATTATGGCTGATCTGCTTGCTTTCTAATTTTCGTGTGTGTGTGTGTGTGTGTGTGTGTGTGTGTGTGTGAGTTTCTTGGTTTTTCTCTGAGGCCTTGGTGTCCTTTAGGACTGCAGCATTTCAAACATTAGCTTGTTTATAAACGGGTGTCACTGTTTATTTTGGTTTTTATCTTTGATCATTTGTGGTGTGCAGTTATGTAATTCGTATGTATGGAAGTATTTGAAATCCTGAATGAGACCGAACGAGATGGCTTGGACAATGAGTTGCATGTGTGCGAGGACCACAGCAGCCCTCATTTGTGTTTCCGTAGCAGTGTGCAATTTCCTAGTTACAGTTACAAGCACCCTATCTTGTGCTGCTTAAATTACTCTGACGACATGAGTGAAGCTTGATTCCCAAGGAGTTGTCATGTGCTTGGGGTGAACGATGAGCATATTTTGGCCTGCTCCCTGGTAATCTGAATCCACTTTGGAAGGGATTCTTAAATGCTGACAGCTTAGATGTGCCTAACAGCTGTTGACATACAGTGTGATGGCCTATTAAGGCCACGGTGTGGTTATATAATGACAAGGAAGGTGCCTAGCTAGGTACTAGTAGACGCAGAAGCTGCCGTTTCAGTTGCTTAGGGAGATAGATTTTTCTCCCCATGCACTGCAGCCTTTATTTTACTTCTGCATTCAGGTCACTTGGAACCAAAGAGAGTTATTATTTTTTTTTCCCATCTCTTTCCAGAATCTATAATTTTTCGTTTCATCTTTTAGAGGTCTGTGATTGTTTTCTTTCTCCTTTTGCCCCTGTAAGACACTGAACGGTCAGGGCTTTTCTTAAAATCATGTCTAACCATCGGACTCAGGTAATTCAGAAGATACTTGTATTGGTCGAAGGAGGGTAGGTAATCGGTGCTTTCTGAACATCAGGGAAGTATTTACGATCACCTTTTCTTACACACACCATCCATTCCAAGGACTGAGAGGCTAAAGTAAACTTCATGTATTGACTAAGCTACTGCCCTCTGTCCGACAATAAGTGGTGAAACTGGCTTTTTCCCAAATTCTGTTAACTCTCAGACCTCCTGGAGTAGGACCCTGGGCTGAAGAGAATGAGTAGAGAAGAGGAGAGAGTTTCCTGTTAGGTTGTTGGTGATTTCTGCAGCACGGGGTTCGTGGGCTCAGGCTTGATACTGGGAGTTCTGCGGTGCCTGGGGCATCATTGCGGAACAGGTCCCAGGAGAGGAGGGTCATTTGTGACACACTTTGGTCAGCAGCTCACCCTGGCTGTCTTTGTCCTACCTTCTTTGATTTCCTTTTTCTTTTTTTGAGAAGTCTTGATCTGAGATTCTCTGGCTCTGTTCTTTTGGTAGGGCACTGTCAAGTATTCTGCCTTCAGATTGCTTACAGTCTGTCGCCTGTGCCTAATCATACCTTTACTAATTGGATGAATGGGAACAAAGAGTAGATTTTTGTTGTGTGCATTTTTAAAATGTGTATCTGACTATACAGGTCGTAGATCAAATAATTATAAGGTGTGAATTCAACACATATGTGTATCACGTGCTTGCTACTGGCTTGTGGTAAGAGCTTGAGCTTCGAGTTAGGCTGCCTGGGTTTGAATCCTCTTCTGCCTAGGAGCTGGGTAATCTTGGGTCAGTGATTAACCTTCTCTGTGCTCGGATGTGGTCATCTGTAAAATGAGATGACAGTAGTACTTCCTTCACAAGTTTGGGTGTCAGGAAGATTAAGTAAGATAGTATATGGGAAGGTCCTACACCAGTGCCTGGCACCTAGTAGGCATGTGGTGAATGTCAGCAATAGCTTCTGTAGTAAGAAAGGTGAGTAGGACAGAGCTACCCTATTTTTGCTTTTCATCTGTTTGGAACAGTCCGTGAATGCGTATACCATTTCTTTTGTGCAGGTAGATGTCATCTTCATGATATGCTTTCAGTGTAAAGAAATGAGTTAGCTGTTATTTCAGATGCGACTTTGAGTTATTTGGATTGAACTCCCGTGGACGATGGAGTAATTTCATGAAATTGACATTTTAAAACATAATTTTCCATTAGTTCAACATTTTTTTAAAGTAAGCTCTATGCTTAACATAAGCTTGAACTCACAAGCTCTAGATCACAAGTCGCACGCTCTGCTGACTGAGCCAGCCAGGCGCTCCTAAACTTTTTTTTTCTTCTTTAAAGCAATTATGAGACTTGTCTAATGCAAACTGTGACTAGCACTGGCTTTTGCTTTGGGCCGTCCTGCATTTTTTTTTTTTTAAAGATTTTATTTATTTATTCGACAGAGAGAGATCACAAGTAGGCAGAGAGGCAGGCAGAGAGAGAGAGGAGGAAGCAGGCTCCCCACCAAGGAGAGAACCCGATTCAGGGCTCCATCCCAGGACCCTGGGATCATGACCTGAGCCCAAGGCAGAGGCTTTAACCCTCTGAGCCACCCAGGCGACCCCCGTTCTGCATTTTTAGTGTGCTTGTGTAACTACTCTTTTGTTACATTGGTGATGGAACAGAGTTGATTTGCATGTACTCCCCCCGCAACTCCCAGAGATTCACTTAAATCTAGTGGAGAATATGAAGAAATATTCCTACAAACTTAAGAATACATTTGCATTTGGGTGCACAGTGTGCTACTTTGAAGGCCAAGGTCAGGATTCTTAACTTTCGATATTATATACAGAAAACATTTTGCCCCATGACCCCGTTCCAGATGTGGACCAGCCATGACATATGGGTGTGTTGCATGGTTTAGTGCAAACTCATTTCCATGAAGAGAAAGACTCAGTGCGGGCAAGGGGCAGTATTTTCACTTCTAAGTAAGAGTTTAATGGAGCAGAGTAGATGATACTTACACTCATGAGAAGGCCGAAAGCAAGATTCATTGTAAATAGAGAAGAGAATTGTATCAAGAAGAAAATGAAAGGAAGATTACACTAGATACATTTGAGGAAGATAGTTCCTTCTTTAGATAATCTAGAAATGACTCTTGAAAGACTACTGACTTCATTTTGATACAGTTGTGATGGGGTTACTAACTTTGTTGAGATTTTGTGAAGAGCTAAGATTGATTTGGACTGGTTTCTCCAGAGTCAAAATACCAATATTCCACTTTCAACATCAAAGCTGTTTATTTTAACATTCTGATTTTGGTGCCAGCTCCCTAGAAAGTCATAGATCTGGCTCAAGCCAGAGGTGCCCAGACTAGTTATTTCTGTGCCAGAAGTGCTGTTTTCATTTTCCAAGCATCAATCTGGCAAATGTTTTCTAGTTCACGGCATAAAAGGGAACAAAATGGATGCTTTGAAGAGAAAAAGAAGTGCTCTCTACTCACCAGAACCTCTATAATTCTAAAAGACATCAGAAATACCTTTGTACAGGGATAGAACCTTTCCCTTATCCATCTGTTCCTTCAGCATGTGTTTACTGAATCCAGATTTTGGGTCAGGTTCTATCTTGGGCTCTTGAATTTACCAATAACAAGAGAGACAAAAAGCTCTTGACTTCTTGGAGTTTACTTTCAAATGCAAGGAGACAGACAAGAAACATGTAAACACATAACTTCATACAGTGGTAGATACCATGAAGAAAATAAATGGGCCAGAGAGTGCTGGGGAAGGGTGCTGCTTCACATAGAGTTGTCAGGGAATATCTTGATGAGATATATGTATATAGATATTTTATAGATTGTGGCTATTTTATTTCATTGTTTTTTTTTTTAGAGGGGGGCAGGAGAGAGGGAGAGAGAGAATCTTAAGCCAGCCACGTCAGCATAGAGCCTGATGCAGGGCTTGGTCTCACAACCTTGAGATCATGACCTGAGCCAAAATCAAGAGGGGACGATATTTGAGCTGACACCTGAACGATAAGAAAAAGCCAGCCTGGGAAGACTTGGAAGATAGAATTTTCAATGCAGAAGGAATGGCAGGTACAATGGTTTTGGGATAGAAATGAACTTGGTTTATCCAAAGATTAGACCCAAGGTCATGGTGCCTAGAGCTTGGTGAACAAGGGAAGGATGGTAGGAAGTGAGGATAGAAAGTTCGGGGCCAGGTCATATAGGTCTCACAGGCCGTTTGATGGAATTGAGTATGAAGTGGGATTGGCATCAGAGGATATCACAGCAGAGCTCTGGTATCATCTGGTTTATGTTTTTAAAAATTCGCGCTGGTTATTTTATGGTTAAGGGTAAAAATGCTTTTTCTAATGCATTTCTTCAGATGGAGGAGGTGTTCAATTTTAACAGCTTACATTCTTTCACATCTGTAAGAGAATGACATACATTTTCCACATAAATTAAACATGTTAAAAAAACAGCCAATAATATTTGCTGATTTGGAGGGGCACAAAAAAGATCTTAGACATGTTCTATTCTACCTCTGTCTTCCAGAGCCTAAAAAGATGGATTTCATGGAATTTAGAATCTTAGGCTTTTAGGGGCTAATTAAAGTAGTTTGGACCAATTATCCATTAGATTTTTGTCTCTTTGGTATCAACCCCCCCCCCCCCCCCACCTTAGCAATTTGTCTAGAATCCTACAGTTAAGTTAATGGCGGAGTTGGAATTAGAATCCAGGGATCCCTATTCCTAGTTAACTCTACTTTGACTCCTCCAGTCAGAGAAAACATTGTACTTCCCATCGTGATCTTTTTTTTTTTTTTTAAGGGTTCTGAATCTCTGATTTATTAGACAGCACAGCAATAACAGGGTTAGATTATTTTACAAAAAGAGCTCAAGCTGCTCCGAAACAGCAACTGGGCTTTCTGGGGGTAAAAACAATTCTTCAGACTATCACCCAAGGACACAAAGACTCCTCATCCTACACAAAGTCAGCATGGAAGGGCACACGGACAAGTTTTTTTAAGACAGAAAACAGAGAAATCCACATACTAAATAAGGTGTCCACAATGACTACAACGCATCCCTTAGGGGATGAGTATGTATTTGTAGGAAGCAAAACAAAGCTTGCCATAGAGAAACCACTTTCACGAGATGATTAGGTGGACTTGGGTTTTGTTTCTGCATCTGTCACTTGGCGAATGAAGATACCATCTTCGGGATGTTCTGTGTCATCCATTTCATACATATACGATGATGCTATTGCGAGCGTGGTCCCGTCGTTACTGAAGGCCAGAGACGCAATGCTGGTGGGGTACCGGTGGAACTGGCACAGCCGCTTCTTGTTAAATGGGTCCCAAATGTTTACAAATCCATCAGAGCCACCTGTAGCAAATGTGTTGTGGATGTTGTGAAAGGAAATGGCATTGACCGGGTAGATCTGCTCGATGTTGTTCTCCTTCAGTCTGTGACACTTGAAGGCGTACTTCTTCTTCTGCACCTCAGGGCTTGGGTCCAAGTACTCAACTGCCACTCGGCCTTCTATGGAGCTTAATACATAGCCCTGCTTGTTGGGAAATGCCCGGATGCAGCGAGTCTGGTACTTGAGGCTGGACTCCCGGCGCTGCTGCACGTAGCCCGTGTTCCGTAAGTCCCACACCAGCACTCTGCGACCTGCAGTGCCCACAATCAGCCGGTCTCCAGACACTGAGAGGGTGTACACCTTTTCGGGCTGAGAGAAGGTCCCTGCATTACAAGGAGTTCTGGGATCCCACAGTTTAACTGTCTGATCCCAACTCCCTGTCACCATCACATTCACTTCTGGGCAATATTCAACACATCTGATAGGGGCATCATGGGTTCCGATGAGATTTTCTTGATCAGTGTTCAAATCATGCATTTTCAATTGATGGTCTAATCCTCCACTCCAAGCATGTGTTGGATCGTAGAAGGCACAGTCCAGGACGGCGCCGGTGTGCTGGTACTTGAGCCGCATGGAGTTGGCAGGCACGTCGTAGAGGCGCACCGACGTGTCCCAGGACGAGACCAGGAGGAACTGGGAGGTGTTGGGGCTGAACTTCACCGAGGAAATGCCGTCCTCGGGTGGCTGGTTCAGTTTGAACTCGTTAGAACCGGTCATCTGGGATGTCCCCCAAGAATCCGCCCCAGCGTCCCGTCTCCTCGTCCCTGCTACCTTGGACTCCCCCTCGAAGCAACTTAGCTGCTGCTGGCCGCCGCCACCCCCCATCGTGATCTTTTATTAAAGAAACAAGATGTACCTACTAATTGAAGTTTAAGAGATTAACATTTCTAGTAAAACGAATTCCAAAAGTCAGATGCCAGGATAAGAGGAAAAATTTCCAAGTAGAGAGGAAGAGTAAATATACCAACACTGTATTTCACCTGTCCTTCTGGCATTATTTCACTCTGTCACTTACCAGCAGTCCTCCATGGGTGCATTGCTTGGCCTTTAAATCCTACTCAAACACCCCTTCTTGCCCCCTTGACTTGACTGAGGCATCAAGAAAGCCTTTCACGGGGTGGCAGGGTGCCCCAGTCAGTTAAGCACCCGACTCTTGGTTTTCACTCCAGTTGTGATCTCTTGGTTGTGAGGTTGAGCCCCGTGTACCACTCCCGTGCTCGGTGAGAGGTCTGCTTGAGATTCTTTCTCCCTTTCCCTTTGCCCTTCGCTCATGCTCTCTCTCTCTCAAAAATAAATAAGTCTGTATAAAGAAAAAAGTGCTTCAAATACTGAGGAAGTAAAAAAAAGGAAAGCAATGAACACAGAAAAGGCAATGACCATAAACACAGTCTGCCTTATATAGTTTTCTTTCACCACTATATCTAGCTTACTCCCAGGGAATATGAGTAATTATACTTTTGCTCCGTTGGGCTGGTCTGGTCTGGTCTGTCTTTGAAGGACCTTACTGAGATGGACTCCTTACCGGATCACTAACAATTTCTAGGGCATGGTGCCATCTTTTAACTCATTAAGAAAACTGGTCAAGAAGATACATACCCTCAATGACACAGGTGAGGGCCAAGAGAACCAATTATCTAGGACTTCTCTTACGTGGTTCTACTTTCTGGTTTAAGAGTTAGACCCAGGGGTGCCTGGCTGGCTCAGTTGGCAGAACATGCAACTCTTGATCTTGGGGTTGTGAGTTCAAGCCCCATGTTGGGTGTAGGGGTTACTAAGAGCTACTTACTATGCCTGTTCCCTAAGTAAGTGAAGGACCTCACTCATCAGGTGAGTCCCTGCCTCTTTCAAACAGTGAGTAGGTTGGTCCCTCTTGGCATAATAGTATAGTTACACTATCTCGTAGATGATTGATAACATCCAGAGAATGAAAATTATGTACATTCTTAGGGATATTTGTCCTAGTGTAATAAATAATTGTTAAATAAGTGGCCTAGGCAATGTCTTTGAGAAGCCTCAACAGCCTTGGATGAATTAGCTTGAAAAGGCTTGTTAATGGATCTGTTCAGAATAAAATTCCTTCAGCTACTACAAACCTGTTGGATGAGCCATGGTGAAGTTCTGTTTAGAAATATATTTATTTAGGAGGTGTGCGATCCACTGAAGACAAGAAGTCTCTGGCTGCTACTTATGTCAGAATTTAGTGAGAAAGGTAGGAATCTGATCGTGAATACTCAGCCTCATTTCCTAGAAACTGAAAAGGAAGGAGGGGTACACCCATGGCCTGTTCAAGCTTGTCTGTGTGGGCTGCGCTCACTCAGTTGGATACTTTTGGCTAGTTGTCTTAGACTATATTTAGGTTTTGATTAGGAAGTTCTGAGAATTTTCAAATTTCTGCCTAGTTTCAGCTCTAGTATGTACATGCTTACCACCAGTGTGCTTTACTTCCCTTTGCTCCCTTATGAAGAACTGAATGCCAAGATTCAGGTTAGCTGATCACATTTCTTTAAGACTGAGATTTTTTGTGGAAGAAGTTTTTCATTCCATCCATCTATCCATCCATCCATCCACCTATCTATCCATCCAGTAAACTTTTTTTTTTTAAGATTTTTATTTATTTATTTGACAGAGAGAGATCACAAGTAGGCAGAGAGGCAGGCAGAGAGAGAGGGGGGAAGCAGGCTCCCTGCTGAGCAGAGAGCCCGATGCTGGGCTCGATCCCAGGACCCCGGGATCATGACCTGAGCCGAAGGCAGAGGCTTTAACCCACTGAGCCACCCAGGCGCCTCTAGTCCCTTACTTTAAAGGGAAGGTTCTTGGGTATCCAGGCTCCCCGGAGGTTATTTCCTTGTGGGTAGGTTGTTTCCTTGAGAAGCCCCCAGTGCTGTATTCAGCGTGGTTAGCCAACCCCAGGCTTTGCCTCTTCTGCCCTGGAGCTTCTCTTCCTTTGCAGACTCACCACTGGTCTGTCTTGGGCTGCTAGCACTTCCTGAAATAACTTTAAACTCTGTGTTGAGTTACCTCTGGTTCTTTTCTTTATACAAAGTGATCCGATTTAAAAACAGAATGACTTTGGGTCACTGGCTCTTAACTCAAAGGGTTACTTTTAATGGTCCTTACCATTAATAGATTAATTCAACTGGTATTTGTTGTGTCATCCGTATGGAAAAAAACATAGCAACTGTTGGTCCTAGAGGACAAGAAGATAAATTTTATTCTCTTCAGGGTAGACTCTAGGTGAAGTTAAAGGAGCAGTTGAATGCTTACAGCTTGAGCCTGATGGAGGAGGAAGAGAAGAGGTAGACGCAGAAACTCTTACTCCAGCCCGACGGCTGATTATTACTGGACTTTCTTCTACCCCTTTGCCCTGTTTTTGTTTTTGTTTTTTTCTGATTACAAAAGTAATTTTTGCTCATGGGAGAAATTTGGGGAAAACTCAGGAAATTTTAAAGAAGTAAAGGGGAAAAAAACCTAATCCTCATCACCCTAATCTTGTCACCTAGAGGCAACTGTTATGAATATTACAAAATACATTGTTGGGATCATATTATTATACTATTTCATTTCTTTCCTCTTTTATCATTATAAGCATCTTCCCATCATTAGAAACGCTTTGTAAAAATTGATTTTAATGGGTGTATAGCCTTCCATTGTCTGATGACTGTCATTTTTTGAAACTTTTTTCAGAGCTGAAGATATCTCCCAGTTTTTTACTCTCAAGTTCTCTGTGATGCCCATTTTTGTACACGTGAAGTCTTTGATGCATTTCTGATTTTTTGCTCAGGACAGATTGTTGGAAGTGAAATTACTGGATCAGAGGGTACACATGTTTTCAAGACACTTGATACCAGTCTTGCCACGTTGCTTTCCAGAAAGGCCGTGCCAGGGTTAGGCTCCTTTATCTTGTATCCCCTCTGCCTTTCAAGGCCCTGCTGTGCCTCTGAGCCTAGGGTGTCAGCTGTAGGACGGGTCAAAAGGGACTTAGAGCAGCTGCCTGTACATTCCTTCCCTGAGCCCAACCTGGACGAGGAAGAACAGAGCAAGTGTGACTCTTACCTTTCAGTCGCTGGTGAATCATCGTTTTTCCCCCCGACCTTTCCCAACCAGATGCGAACCTGCATTGGAGAGCCTTACCTGAACCCGGGCTTTTAAAATAACTATTCTTTGGGCGCCTGGGTGGGTCAGTGGGTTAAAGCCTCTGCCTTCGGCTCAGGTCATGATCTCAGGGTCCTGGGATCGAGTCCCACATCGGGCTCTCTGCTCAGCAGGGAGCCTGCTTCCTCCTCTCTCTGCTTTCCTCTCTGCCTACTTGTGATCTGTCTCTGTCAAAGAAATAAATAAAATCTTTAAATAAATAAATAAATAAATAAAAGCCTTTATGAATTATCTAAAAAACAAACAAACAAACTATTCTTTGGTGAACCTGAGTGAGAATTTCAGAGATTAACGAAGGCTGTAATTTATTCCTCCCTCTTTTTATTTTTTTTATTTTTATTCTTATTTTTTTTTTTTTTAAGATTTTTTATTTATTTATTTGACAGAGAGAAATCACAAGTAGGCAGAGAGGCAGGCAGAGAGAGGAGGAAGCAGGCTCCCCGCTGAGCAGAAAGCCCAATGCGGGGCTTGAACCCAGGACCTGGGATCATGACCTGAGCCGAAGGCAGCGGCTCAACCCACTGAGCCACCCAGGCGCCCCTCCTCCCTCTTTTTAAAGGTAAAAAGATGGTGAAGGGAAATTGTAAGGGAGGTAATTTTGTGAATAAATATGGTGATGCAGCAGCCTTATTGTGTTGGGATTTGATTATGTCCTCCATGTGTTAAGAGGTTTAAAGGGTAATTGGGCCATATGGGATATTGTTCTTAGAATGTTTTTGGGTTATTACTGCTGTATTTTGGGCATCCGGCGATATACTACTTTATCTGCAGTAGAATACCTCTTAGGCAATAAGTTTGGATTATGACTTGCTTGGTTAATTGGGGCAAAAAACAAATGAACTAGGGAAATCAGAAATAATGATGCATACATACTTTTAGTATTTTAATTTAAAATATACATAGGCATTCACTAATCTTTTTAAAAGTGGTTATTATGGAAATTTCAAACGTAAACAAAAGTTGAGAGAGTAGTATAATGAACCCCCATGGGCTCAGCACCCAGCCCATGCTGATACCACCTCATGGCCAGTCTTCCATCTGTACCCCTTCCCGATTCTTCTCTCTAGTTTATTTCAAAGCAATTTATAGAATCCTGTCATTTTATCTATAAATATTTTGGCATGTATCTCCAAATGAGGATTCTTTTTCAAAAAACATGACACCAGGACCATCATCCTACCTAAAACAACAGTAATTCCTTCTTGTCATTAAATCAGTGTTAAAATGTCATATATATATTTTTTTCTTTTTTTTTTCACCACTTACACGTTTGAATCAGGATCTAAATAAAGTCTGTACGTTATAGTTGATTGATATCCCTTAAAGTTTTTTTTTGTTGTTGTTGTTGTTTTTAATTTGTTTTACCCTATAGGTTTCCCCTCCTTCTCTTTTCTTTGCAATTCGTTTAAAGAACACACAGATTAATCTTTTGATGTAGGGCCAAGGCCTTTTTTTGTGTCTTGATGTCTTGATTGGAGCTCCTTCATCTTGTTTGCATTAAACATACCCATAGTTTATCGTCTATGATTTCCAGTTTGTTTGGCTTTTTTTAAAAAGCAGAGCTTGAATGGAAAGGCATTTGTGAAGCAGTGTGAGTACAGAATCCCTCTTGAGTTTTATGATTCCCTCCCCTCCAGTCTTTTACATCTGTCTCGTCTACATCTAATTTGACTTTACCAAGTCTCTTTAAGCATTCGACTTAGTTTTCATAGAAACAGGCCTTTCTTTTCTCCCTGATTTCACATTAGTAATCACAAGAGCACCTGGTAGAGATAGGTTTGGGAAAAAACCATTCTTGGTAAGCATGCATCTCAATGTGGGGGCAGAAATGTCAGGGAGCAAGAGTGTCTGTACACTGGGGCCGGTTGCATTCCGGGACACAGTCGTTTCACACAGTGAAGGGGAAGCACTGGTTATCCAGGCAGGTTGGTTGGGTGGAGATGGGTTAAGAGAGCTTCTGTCCGACCATAAGAGTATAAATAAGTGAAAGTTGTTAGGAATTTAGGGACAAGATATTTTATAGAGTCTCTTATTTCTAGGGTATACTTCAGGGTGGTATTTTTGTCCACTTCTGTCAGAGTTTGCCTGAACTGAACTGAATTTGATAATGGGCCAGTGATGTTAAGAATTTAGTGAGGAAACAGCCAGTCTCTCTAGTTTAAAAGGTTTATATCTATTCACTGCCAGGGTAGTGTTCCATGGAACAAGTTGACATTTTCATGTAGTAAGTTGTTTTCTGTTCCTGGCAAAAAAAAAGCTTGGTTCATACGCCACAAGAAACAGAATTGTTTTCATTGTGGAAGACAGGAGCAGAGCTGTGTGTTTCTTACTTGGATTAGTTGAGCACCTGCAAGAATTCTTACTTCTTTCTTTTGCTTCCTGCCTCCTGTTGTCCTTTCCTTCTGTCAAAATGGTCATTACGGTGTTGCATGAAGCAGTGTTCGGACGATAGATGACGGTTTTTTATTTTATTTTTCATTGTTTTTGGTAGCTCGTTTTTCCAAACCCTCAAAACAATGTTGTTAGTGATGGCATGTTCTTGGCTTACTTTCCCTGTCTCCATCAACAGTGTGATATTGTTATTCTAGTCAAATGGGACAGTTGTGTCCCAGCAATGATCGCTGTGTCTTAGTCAGCTGCAGAGGTACCGCGTTCATATCGTGTACCTGGAACGATCTTACGTGTGTACAGTAGTCCTGGGACATAATTGAATTTGGGGGTGATACTTTCGGACCTCTGTAAAGGATTTGGCACCCCTTGCGAATAAAATGACTTGTTTGAAGCATGTTGCTCCTTGGCCTCTCTGACACGGGCACAAGAGTGGCCAGTGATTGCAGCCTGCTGCCTCTTCTGATCTCATTTTCCTTCTTCCTTTTTCAGTCAGCAGCTGCATCCATCCCCTGCTCTCATTGAGCTCGTCGTAAAAGGGGTACTGTTCTCCTGAGTCACAACCTCTTATATCAGTTGTGGTTAGATTTTTTTGGGGGCGGTCAAGACTCCATTTGGGACTCCTATTAAATTTTAAAACTCCATTTCAGTTGTGTTACTACCTAAATTTCTCTTTTTCTTGTGCTAGTACCAGTGTTTTCTGCTTTTCCAGCTCTCTGGGGAACCTTATGGGCCCATCCAGATTGCCCGAGGCAGTCCATAGCAATGAGTTGAGCATTGGTGTGGGAGTCAAGGTACTGTGTTTGCAGATTTAATTTCTGGTAGCTGACAGTTTTCTTTGGCCAGTTTTCTTTAACCTCATGGAGCTTCCAGTTTCTTTTTTGCTTACATATATATATATATATTTTAAGAGCTTTATTGAGATGTAACTCACATATTACATAGTTCCCTCAGCTCGTTGTTTTTAATAGATTCACAGAGTTGTGCAACCATCGGCACAATCAATTTTAGAACATTTCCACTCCCCTCAGAAGAAATGGCAGATAACTATTTGCAGTCATTACCCATTTCCTCAGCCTTCTTCCTCCTACCTTAATCAGTTTCTATAGGTTTATCTATTCTGGACATTTCATATAAATAGAATCATACAAAGTATGGCTTTTTGTGTCTGGCTTCTTTCCCTTAGCATAGTGTCTTCAAGGTTCATCCATGTGGTAGCATATGTCCGAATTTCATTACTTTTGATGGCCAAATAATATTTCATTGTCTAGCCAGGCTACATTTTGTTGATCCATTGGTGAATTAGTGGACAATTTGTGTTTTTTTCTGCCCATTGCCTATTATGAATAATGCTATTATGAACATTCACATATGGGTTTCTGTGTGGTCATATGTTTTCATTTTTCTTGCATATATATACCAAAGAGGGAAAATGGCTGGGTCATATAGCTCCATGTCTGACTTTTTGAGGAGTTGCTGAACTGCTTCCCAAAATGGCCGCGCCATTTTCCATTCCCCCCAATAATGAATGTATGAGGGTGGCAGTTTTTCTATGTCCTTGGCAAAACTTGTGTTCTTTCGTTTTGATCTAGTAATCCTAGTGGATGTGAAGTGGTATTTCATTGTGGTTTTGATTTGCATTTCCCTAATGACTAATGGTGTTGACATTTTTTCCTGTGCTCATTGACAATTTGTAGATCTTTGAAGAAGTGTCTGTTTAGATTTTTGCCTGTATCTTAGTTGGGCTATTTGACTTTTTATTGTTGAGTTGTAAGAATTCTTTACATATTCTGGATAGAAGTTCTTTATCAGATATATGATTTACAGATATAGTCTCACATTTTGTGTGTTGTCTCTTCACTTTCTTGATGATTTTGTTTGTAACATAACAGTTTTTAATTTTGATGCACTGGTTTCTTAATTTGTCAGGTTATTTTAACTCTGAAATAACGTGCTCTGGTTGTGAATATTTTCTTCTCTTTTTACTCATTGTTTCCCTTTCTCCCACTTTCAAATAGTTCTTCCTTTTCCAGGGCATTTTGTAGCCTCAGAGTCTCTTTAAAAACATCTATATATGTATCTGTCTGATACATGTCTTACAAAATAATCAAGCTTTACAAATATATAACATAGGAAGTGGTTGTGTTCCCTCTCCAGAGAAAACACGGTTAACATTTTATAACCAGATATTCCTATTCATGTGTTAACATTTTATATTTTTTATTAAAAAGAGATCATACCACATATCCAGTTTGCTACTTGTTTTTTAACTTAAATAGTGTATCTCTGATAATCTTCCATGTCCGGACATTTTGCCCTCGTCTCAATCTTTTTAATGGCTGCAGAGTATTCCATTTAAGGGGAATACTATAGTTTATTTCAGTTTCAGCCTATTGATAGGTTTGGGGTTGTTCTCAGCTTTTATTTATTGATTTTTATCACACATTGCATCTATTAATGTTTCTGCACATTTATATTTGCACACTTGTGCTAGTGTTTCTCTTCTATTCCATTTATTTGTGGTTGCATTATTTACTATTCAAAAGACTCAGTCAGACTTAATTTTTAAAATAAAAAAAAAATCAAATGTAAGAGTTTTATTAGGTCCTGCTTGGAGTGAACATCCCAAAAGTTGTGTATTCTTTTCTGTTAGGACATTTACAATGTTAGGATCTTCTTTTGAAACTAGGTGCTTCATTTTCTTAGTAATTTAATAGAATAATCCACTAGGAGAGGAATGCTTGCATGGAAGTGTGGATGCTTCAAGTTTTATAAATGTTGCCAAATTGCCCTCCAAGAAAGGCCAAGCTAATTCACTCAATTCTAGGAGTGTACCACGTGCTCTCTCTGTTTTTTTAACACTGGAAACCAGCCATCTTTTTAGCAAGTCAATCTGACAGGTAAAAAACCTCATTTTAATTTATAGTTATTTCATAGTGAATTGTCATTTAGTTTGCTGATTGGCTATTTGTATTTCTTCCTGGAACTGTCTGTGTCCTCTGTCTACTTTTCTGTTTTTGTTTTTTTTTAACCTTTTAAAATTATGCAATAGCTTTCTGAACATTAGGGAAATTAGTTACCTCTGAAAATATTACAGAAGAATTTCTATGTTTGTCTTGTGACTTTATGTGTCTGTGTATTTTTAAAAAATATATAAACATTTTTATGTAGTCAGGTTTTCTGTTTTTTACCTTATGGCTTCTCATGTGATTTCTATCCTCATTCTAATCTTATAAAAATATTCACCCATGTTTTTGTCAAGTACTTTTATGGTTTTGTTTTTAAATTTAGATCTTTGCTTCATGTGGAATGCATTTTGGTTTAAAGCGAATGGGAAGGGATCAGTTGTGGAATTTGCTGGAGTTGTAACTTTGTATTTATTTTTGTGGTTATTAATAGTTTTCTTCTCTCACTGGACTGTAAGCTCCATGAGGGCAATGGATTATGTAATTTTTTCCCCCTTGTTCTTATTTTCAGTGTTGAGCACAGTACCTGCCTCATGTTATGGCCTCCATCTGCTGAATGACTGAATCTTTTTCTCCAGGTGTCTAGCTTATGGTGTCAACACAGTATCTTGAATAATTATTTCTTTCTTAATTTTAAAATGCAACTTTATTACAAAATCTCCAGATGCTTGGGTACATTTCCAAGCTCTTTTAAGCCATTGATTATCCTATCTTTACTTGGTTTGATATTGTGTAGCTTTAATTTTTACAGCTTTCTCCTACTTAAAACATGTTTGGAAGGCCAGCCTCAAACAGTCTTTGAATGGGAAGCACTGTGATCTCCTTTAGTAAAACTTCTTGCTACCCCTTAGAAAACATTCATTTAACTTACTGATTAAACATTTAATCTATTCTGAGAGTCAGCTTGCAAAGTGGAAATGATTTGGGGGTATTACTTGCTGGAGTTTTTCTAGGATATGACATCCTTAGTTCTGGCTTGATATCCTAAGTGTCTTTTTTTTTTTAAGATTTTATTTAGTTATGTGAGAGAGAGAGCATGAGCAGGGTGAGGGGTAGAGGGAGAAACAGGCTTTCTGCTGAGCAGGGAGCCTGATGCGGGGCTTGATCCCAGGACTCCAGGATCATGACCTAAGCCTAAGGCAGACACTTAACCTACTGAGCTACCCAGGCACCTCCCAAGTGTCTTTTTAAAAACTCTCATTTTGTAATCTTGGGCATCTCTAGAAAAACATTTTTCTCATGGTCTTTTAGTGCAGAATACACAAGGAGGGTAGGTGGCAGAAAAGGCATCAAGAAATTGTGTTGGCACCCAGCTGACTGCAAAGCAGATAGTAGAAAAGTTATTACTTAACATCGGTAGACAGGGGCACCTGTATGGCTCAGTCTGTTAAGCGTCTGACTTCAGCTCAGGTCATGATCTTAGGGTCCTGGGATCGAGTCCTCTGTCGAGCTTGCTGCTCAGCAGGGAGTTTGCTTCTCCTCCCTCTCTGATCACGCATCCATGTTCTCTCTCCCTCTTTCTCTTTAATGAATAAATACAAAATCTTTTTTTAAAAGTGGTATACAGAATTGACTTCAGCAACGTCGGTTTTTCACCTCACACATGACACATTTCTTTCCTAAGGCCTGTAGTATCAGATTGATTCATTGGCTATGACTTGGGTGAAGGTCAGGTAACATTGCTAACTAATAACTTTCTGTTTCTTTAGTGTACCCTCTGCTCTGTAAAACATTAGAAATTCTTATAGTCTGAAATAGAGTATTGTCTTGGAATTTTCTGTCCAGTCGTCCTTATGCAGGAACCAACATTAGGGTCTTAGGAATGTTAGAGAAGTTTAATGTTTGGGGAACGGAGCAAATGGAACAGAGTGTACCAATTGTGGAAGAATCCTTGCTTTCTTTTCTATTGGAACATTATTCCAAAGTGCTTCAACAAGGCTCCTAATTCTAAGTAACTGCTGATTTACAAGTGTATTTTCAGACGGATCCCCGTTTTCTTTGAAAAAAAAAAAAATAGCGGTGTTGTTAAACTCTTTCAGACTTTTCCTTAATAAACCTAACCATGGATTTTAGAAGTATTAAAGTAAAGAAATACTCAAGTAGGTTTGTTTGGGACCCTTAGTCTCCACCCTGGAATTAAATGCCACCGAAAATAAACCCGGAATGAAGGGGTTTTGTGTGGCAGGACTAGTGGACTTACACGATTCTCCCTTGAGCAAGTCTCTGTTGATGGAAAATGGGCTTACTTTTCTTTTAGTTGTGTTCTTGACTTTTCTCAATGCTAGTAGTTAACTGTTCGAGCACACCAATGAACAGCTTGTTAGTAGATGTTATCTCATGTTGATTAGGTACTCTTGAAATTTACTGTGCTTGCAAAACACCTGTCTGTATTTGAGCTGCGGTAGGTGGCTGGCTTTTGTGTTTGACTGGAGATTGGCTCCAAGGAAAGCAAATAGCAGTTGGAAAAAGGGAGAAGGGAAAAGAAGGAGTCAGCAAATTTCTATATGCTTTCATTGAAGAGATTTCCCAATTAGAAAGCTTTTGTAAGCTTGACCTTTTTGCACTGAAGTAACCCAGCATTTCATTATGTATTCCATTGAGGTTTTGGAGCTCTGTGCCAGAAAGTGAGAACCGAGGTTGGATGTGAAAGGAATATTCAGAGGGTAAAGCTCGTAGTCAACAAAGTGCTACTTCATAGGCTGGGTCCAAAAATAACCTGTCTGCCATAGGAGGGCAAGCATGGAGGGAACGCCTGATGCTGTTTTGTGCAGTGTTTTAAGTCTTGTTATGTCATCCCAGCACGATTAAAGTCAGGTTTAAGGCAGTGTAATTAAAACTTAGGTTTGGGAGAATGCTGCCTTGGTCAGTCTTATACCATGGAAGAATTGTTAGTTTTTTGTTTTTGTTTTTTTTAAGATTTTTATTTGTTTATTTGGGAGAGAGAGATAGCCCGAGAGAGCGCATGAGCAGGGAGAAGCAGGCTCCCCAGTGAGCAGGGAGCCTGATGCGGAGCTCGATCCCAGGACCTCAGGATCATGACCCAAGCTGAAGGCAGATACTGAACCGACTGAGCCACCCAGGCGCCCCTCCATGGAAGAGTTATTTTGCAAGGTTTGGAAAGAGTACTTTTCTGCCACATTGGAGGGTATTAACATAATTTACTCTTCTCTGAATAGGGGGATGGTTGGCATCATAGCCTTCTGGTCGTTGAGGCTCAAATTAATGATTTGCATGGATCCTGTGGTCAATCTTGAGTAAGTAAGAGACAAACCATAGTCTTTGGTTCAGAAAGTTAGCATTGGAATGGATCTCTGAACCAGCCCTGAAAGTAGGAAATGTTATCGTCTGGAGGTCCCTTCTAGGGCAAGCAATAGAATGCTAAAGGCAGTAAGTTTTAGGAGTTTATAAATAATGTTGAGTGTAGGAAGGCATAGCACACAGACGTGAAGTTAGCAAGTCAGGAAGTTTGACTAGAAGGAATAAATTAACTCTAGTCACTTTGATGGAATGAGGTCATGGAAGGGAACATAGTTTGTGTTAGGCGGTGGTGATTGTGATGTAGAAGCTGGCCCAGGAAACGAGTTGTCAGGTGTGCCGTCATCCTCATTAATGGTTGCTATTATTTCTCAGGTTTATCGTTATACGAAGAGATGATTTTTCTAGCCTCAACCAGGGGTTCAAAAATTCATAAGTTACAATAGTGAAACACAGAAAAGTTTCCTGCTTACACATACCCTATAACCATCCAGATCCCTTTCCAATAGGCAGTCAGTCTTACCAATGTCTTATATCTCCTGAGATATTTTACATATATATAAGTAAATGTATATCTGTTTATTGTGCTCCTTTTTTTTTTTTGGTACCCCTCTTTTAAAACAAATTGTAGTAAATTCTACACACTAGTCTATGTCTTTTTTACACTATTACATCTTGAGGATTATTACATGTAACTATATAAGGAGTTTTCTAATTAAAAAGAAATGCTTTACAGTATTCCCATGAAAGAATGTTACCATTTTTTTTTTTTAGTTGGTTCCCTTGTGGATGACTGTTTGAGTTATTTTGAATCTTGCTAATATAAATAATACTAAAGGATTTTAAGAAACATGTTAGGGTTTTATATTCAAAAGTAAATGTTTTTGGGATGCCTGGGTGGCTCTGTCCATTAAGCGTCTGCCTTCGGCTTAGGTCATGATCTCAGGGTCATGGCATTGAGGTTCAGCGGGGAGCCTGCTTCTCCCTCTCCCTCTGTAGCTCCCCCACTAGTGCTCTCTCACACACCCTCTCTCTCTGTGTCTCTCAAATAAATAAATAATAATTCTTAAAAAATAGTAGATGTTTTAAGTCATAGTAGAAACGTATTATAGTATAATAGTATCTCAGGTCTGTAGAACATGGTCGTAATCGTTGTATTTGAGTCGTACTGCACTCCTGTGAGGTAAGTCCAGTATTGACCCAGAAGGCAGTATAGCCCTTCAGAACTTGTTTGAGGGGCAGAGGTGGAGGTAGAAGAACCAAGGTCTTCTGACTCCCACTGGGTATCTTTTCACTTTACCCAAAATGGGGATGTTCCTGTCAGGATGTAGGGAAGTGGTGGTGGGAGAATAATATGAAATAAAACTGGATGAGGCAAGCTTGAGAGAGAGGGATGTACCTGTCATTCTAAAATCAGGATCTTGTTGCCAGGGCAGAGAGGGGCTGGGTTTCTGCTTATGACACAAACATAAAGGCATTTAGACACTGGCAGAACATTATGGGTTGACTGCCATCTTGGAGTATGGTAGTAAGGTAAGCCAAAACATGGTGGTTCTTAGAGAAACTGGAGGCTTTCAGAGTTCCCTAGGTTAGACTGGGGAAAAAACATTATTTAAAATCTGTTACAGGGGGGTGCCTGGGTGGCTCAGTGGGTTAAGGCCTCTCTGTTCGGCTCAGGTCATGATCCCAGGGTCCTGGGATCGAGCCCCGCATCGGGCTCTCTGCTCCTCGGGGAGCCTGCTTCCTCCTCTCTGTCTCTAATTGCCTCTCTGCCTCCTTGTGATCTCTGTCTGTCAAATAAATAAATAAAATCTTTTTAAAAAAAAATCTGTTACAGTAATGCATTTGGTATAGGTCGTAAAACAGAAACAGGCAATAATAAAAATATAGGATTTTCTAGAGGCCTGGGAGTCAGGGAGGGGATGATAGTAATGGCAAGGGGATGGCTGTAATATTGGTCATTTTTGGCCTCAAGACTGAGTACTGGGAGAGGGCCTTCTAGACACTGGGTGAAAATGTAAGAGGGTAGGTAAGTCAGCCAACATCTGGACTAGAGAGAGTGAGCGTCATGGAGGACAAAACCAGCATGATTCATTCTTTCATCATACGGTTAATACTATTTGGAAATCTGAGTTTAGGCCTGGTTATTAGCCTTCCATCGTAATTACCATATGCTAAGTGCTTACTGTGTTCTGGGTACTCAGTATAAAGCAGGCTGACGTCTCAACAACTTCGCAAAGAATCTGTCGTTACACCTAGTTGAGGAAGCCGAGGTTCGGTTAGGTAACTTGTCCAAGGTCACATATCTTTTCAGTGTAGAGTTATAAGTAGGTCAGCATGACTCCAAGGCTTTTTGTTCTTTCCATGATACTAGGTGTTAGGCACCAAAACTGAACAATGGAATTCTAAATAACCAGAATTCTGTCACTGTCATTGTAACTATTAATATGTAACCAGACACCTTGCCTGTTACAGATGCTTTAGGCTGCAAGAGTGGAAGGAATGCTAGGGGAAAAAATGACCCACGGAGATGCTAAGAACTGGCCAGACTCCCTCTGAATAAGCATATTATTTAAAGTCTTGCTCTTGCCGTGCATGTGTAGCTTTAAGTAAAATTCTCCAGTGTCGCTTCCCCCATTAGACTCCTTTTTCTGAAGTCTGTCTCTATAGAGATCACAGAGCTGCCAGAAGACTGTAGCTAGGGGTAGCCAGGACCTAGAACTTTTTTGTGGCGGGGATGCCCGGGGAATCCATATACAAAGAGACCACTCACTGTAATGATGAATTCTGCTATTGTGAAGTTTGAGGGAGTAAGAATCTTCTTGACTTAACAGATTTTGGCTTATAAACCTTAGACTCAACTAGATTTTATTCCCTTCAATCCTTTCACATTATCCTGCAAAATACTGAAGAATACTTACTGGATAATTCTTCTGATTTACTTCAACGACTATTGTAAGGGAGTGTTAATATGGGAGGTTGACAGTTGGGTGAATTAATCACCTGGGAACCGTGGTTCAGCATTAGTCACTGGCTTTTCTGCCAGGTTACACTCCCCCATCCCTCGCCTTAATTGTGGTGAGTCTCAGGCATTTGATTTCACAACTCTCAAAGAAACTGACCTTAGTGATAACCCAGGCACATTTCTGGATAGTAAAAATACCCAGGAAAAGAAATTCATCTGCATTAGCTAGTGGTATTAGTTCTCTGTGTCCTAGAATATTACAAGGATGAATGACCATCTTAGGAAAAATGGCCATTTGCACTGTTAGTGTTCTTAAATAGTGGAAACACAACTGAGTGTGCTTTCTGGCCGTGTTCATTTTAGTTCATTGTACGTCTTTTACCTAATTTCTCACCATTCTGTGTTCCCTCACTGTCTTATGAAATCACCACATTTAATCTTAATTTTTTTTTTTCTGGAATGCCTATTCTTTGTTTCTTCCCTCCTTTCCTTTCTTCTGTTTATTCTTCTAGTCATCCACTGATATTTGCGTGTCTACTTTGTTCCAGGCACTGTAGCAGGCATTGAAATGGGATGGTGAGCAAGAGAAAGCCATGGTCTCTGCCCACAGCTTACCGTCTATCCTGGTGTTACTGGTTCCTAACCTGACCTGTCTTCAAGGTTTAGCTATTCTTCTGACCTTACATAATCCTCTTTCTTGGACTTCTTTAGCCCTCACTGACCCATCTCTTCCATGAGCTACAGGACTTCAAATTTGATTCACACAAGTTAGCACATAGTGACATCTCATACTGTGGGCTGATTGTTAAGTGTCTTAGTCTCATCTCATCAGCTAGAGTGTAAGTTCCTTAAAGGAGGAGGCTGTCATGTCCTTTTTCTCCTCCGCAATGCTGAGCCTAAGTAAGCGGGGAGAAAAGTGTTTTGATTGACCCTGTCCTGCCGAATGTCCAAGTTACCTTAGAAGTCATTGTGAAGATTATGCTTCTTTATTTTTTATTTTTATTTTAAAAGAAGATTTACTTATTTAGAGACAGGAAGCGACCAGGGAGAAGGACAGGGGGAGAGGAGAGAATCTCCAGCAGGCTTAGAGCTGAGCACAGAGTGCGATGTGGGGCTCGATCCCACAACCGGAGATCATGACCTGAGCTGAAATCGGGAGTCTGACCTTGCCACCTGAGCCACTCGGCATTCCTTTGCTTTTGTTTAAAAAAATTTTGAATTCTTCCCAGTTGTTTGGCTGTTTGCTGCTTCTCTTAATCTGTGCTGAAGATGAACAACAGTGACCCCACTGATTCACTATCTGCATTTGTATTATTTTCTAGGCGAGAGTTTGTTTTTGAGCTGATACTGAACACCTTCTTATCTGGTTCCCCTTGTGACTAATGAGGGATGAAGTTCATGGCTAAGGAGTGGAGCTAACCTAATGCTGGTCTCTTAGCACTGTGCTTGTAATCTTTCAGTTTTAAATGTCCCACCAGTTATTAACTCACTTAAAATGGGAAGCAGACAATGGAGTAACTTAAAATTTAAAATTGAGCTCCTCAAAAACATTAATAGAAATGGGGAATAATCTTTTAATGGGGCCTACATTATTTATATTTATTAATATTGGAACTCAAAACTCTTCCTGAGTGATAATTGAAATATGGCAACTTAACAGTGAAGGAAGGAGGTTGGGTCATGGAATTAAATGTTTTTCTGAATGCGCTAAAAGCTCTGAGGTAATGGCACTTCAGTGTTGAGAATAAGAAGGTATTTTTTTTTTTTTTTAGTAAGGTATTATTTGTCAGAGAGAGAGAGAGAGAATAAGCAGGGAGAGTAGAAGGCAGAGGGAAAACAGGCTCCCTGTTCAGCAGGGAGCCAGATGTGGGCTCGATCCCAGGACCCTGGAATCATGACTTGAGCCAAAAGCAGAGGCTTTGACCCACTGAGCCACCCAGGCGCCCCCATTGTGGTTATTTTCAAAAGAAAAAGTACTCACCTTTAGAAATATATGCTGAACTACAGAGGGATAACGTAATACTGTATCTGGGGTCTGCTGAGGAAAAGGAGAAGTGGTCAGGAGTCTAGAGTCCAGTGGCCATTTTTTTATAACTGTTGTGGCTAGCTGATGGGTCCAGGAGGACCATTACACTGTTTGTCTCTACTCATGTGTATATTTAAAAGTTTCCATAATAAAAACAAAAACGAACTCCACAAAAAACCAAAATGCCCAGCAACTTGGAGGTAGAAGTGCCAAGCCTGCCCTTCTGCCTTCTTCCACATTGACTCCAGATAGGACAGATAAGCCCCCAGAAGGCTGCCGATCTTGCCCAGATGGAATGCAGTGCAGCTTCCTGTCCCTTGAAGTTTAAATCTGTCTATAATGCACCATCACTGACAGAGCAACAGAAGTCATTCTATCTATCTGGAAGGTTCATCTTGTTTTGGAGGTGAAGATACAAGGTTTAAAAAGCAAAATATAATTAGAGAATAGGGAAATATGGCATAAAATTAAATGCCATATCTTATAGTGCTGATTCAGCACAAATTCAGAGAATAGAAAGAAGACTGGATTAAGGATGAGCAGTTTTGTTTTGTTGTTTTTTTTAAGGATAAACAAAGTTTTTCTTAGGCCGGTGGACTTTGGGATCACCTTTATTTTTATTTTTTAAAAATTTTAAAAGATTTTATTTATTTATTTGACAGACAGAGATCACAAGGAGGCAGAGAGGCAGGCAGAGAGAGAGGGAGAAGCAGGCTCCCTGCTGAGCAGAGAGCCGGATGCGGGGCTCGATCCTAGGACCCTGGGATCATGACCTGAGGCCGAAGGCAGAGGCTTTAACCCACTGAGCCACCCAGGCATCCCTGGGGTCACCTTTAAACAAAGTCTAGGAGTTGGATTGCTGACAGTAGTATGAGGACAGCATTTCCAGGGGTGGAAAATACTGTAAGGGAGAGTGGATAAATTTGGACTGGTATATTTTACTTTATTAACTAATTAATTTATTTTAAAAATATTTAAGTAATCTCAAAAAATTTTTAAGTAATCTCTATCCCTGATGTGGGGTTCAAACTCATGACCCTGAGATTGAGTTGCATGCTCTTTCTACTGAGCCAGGCGGGAACCCCTTATTTTATTATTATTATTATTATTATTTTAAAGATTTTATTATTTTTTTTAAGATTCTATTTATTTCTCAGAGAGAGAGAGGGAAAGCTCACAAGAGCAAGAGTGAGAGCAAACTGGGAGCAGCAGGCAGAGGGAGAAGCAGGCTCTTCACTGAGCAAGGAACCTGATGTGGGCCTCAATCCCAGGACCCTGGGATCATGACCTGAGCTGAAGGCAGACACTTAACCAACTGAGCCACCCAGGTGTCCCTAAAGATTTTATTTTTAAGTCATCTCCCAGTCCCAGTGTGGGGCTCAGACTCATCAACGCCAAGATCAAGAGTTGCATCCGAGCCAGCCGGACGCCTCTAGATTGGTTTATTTTAGATAAATGGGATGGACTGGGTTCAGAAAGGACATGAGTTTTTAGCAGAGGCATTTGGACTTGATCTTTTGGCTATAGGGAGCCATTTTTGATTCTTAAGGTACCTAATTATTAATTTGATTTGATGATAATGTAGTGTATTATTAGTTGCATGCTTTGGTACAGAGAATATGACTTGACTGTAGAATTAAAAAATTTTTTTGCAGATAAATTCTTTCTTTGTGCCCCAAAGGACTATTCAGGGACCAGAATGAATATTTCTATTTAAAAAAAGGGAGAGGAAAATAAAAAGAAGGGTATAGGGGGCACCTGGGTGGCTCAGTAGGTTAGGCATCTGTCTTTGGCCCCGGTTATGATCCTGGAGTCCTGGGATTGAGTCCCATGTTGGGCTCCTTGCTTGGCAAGGGGCCTGCTTCTTCCTCTCCCTGTGCTGCTCCCCCTGCTTGTTCTCTTGCTCTGTCAAATAAATAAATGAAATCTTAAAATAAATAAAAGGAGGGACACTGAGGTACTTAGTGACCTTAATAAAATGTGAGTGAGTCATTGGCAGATCTGGGTTCAGATCAGATGTACTGGGTTCTGACCTCCTTTTATACACTTCACTTATATTAAAAGTAATTGTTTTCCATATGACTGCTTTTCTTTTTTATTTGAGGTATGTGGTACATATAGGTAATGTTGACCTTAGGCATTTCTTTTTAAAGATTTTATTTATTTATTTGACAGAGAGAGATCACGAGTAGGCAGAGAGGCAGGCAGAGAGAGAGGGGGAAGCAGGCTCCCTGTTGAGCAGAGAGCCCAATGTGGGGCTCGATCCCAGGACCCTGGGATCATGACCTGAGCCGAAAGTAGAGGCTTTAACCCACTGAGCCACCGAGGCACCCCAACCTTAGGCATTTCTTTTCCTTTTCTTACCTACCTTCTTCCCGGGAATAGTATATTTTTTTTGTTCTTTATTTTTTATGTGGTTCTAGCCAGTTTTTTCCCAGCAGTTCAAGACCCAGCACTTCATTATTCCCTGTCCTGCCAGTTTGTTGGGTGGTAGTTTGATTGCCATTGATAAATCTGCCCAATGTAATGTTATGCTCCGAACTCATGCATCTCATTGGTACCACTATGTATCCTGCTTCCCTTCCACCCCTGCAATTTATAAAATGGGATAATAATCCCAGCCTTTTCTGAGATTCTTTGTAAGAGTGTCAAAGATTTGAAAGTCATCTAGTGGAAGGTACTATAAATGCCTTAAGAAACACTATAATTTCATAGATTTTCCCCCCAAAAGTACATTTTAAAGTAATAAAGTAAAATAATAAAAGTAATTAACTCGATTAAGACAGAATTTGCATTCAATAAAATGGAATCATTTTATCATTTTTAAAAAGATTTTATTTATTTACTTGACAGAGAGAGACACAGCAAGAGAGGGAACACGAGCAGAGGGAGAGGGAGAAGCAGGCTCCCCGGGGAGCAGAGAGCCCGATGGTGGGGCTTGATCCCAAGACCCTGGGATCACAACCTGAGCAGAAGGCAGACGCTTAACGACTGAGCCACCCAGGTGCCCAAAATGGAACCATTTTAAGTATACAGTTTGCATTTTGACAAATATATACAGTCATGTGATGACCATGCCATCAACATGTAGAACTTTGCTGTTATCCCAGAAAGTTCCTTTAGTGCTCTTTGCATTCATTCCCCACCGCGCCCCCGCCCCAGAAAACCCCTATTTTGCTGTCACTATAGATTATCTTTGCTGTTCTGGAATTTCATGTAAATGACCTTAACCAGGTTTCAGCATCCATTCACGGTTGGAGCACCTGGGTGGCTCATTGGGTTAAGTGGCTGCCTTGGGCTCAGGTCATGATCCCAGTGTCCTGCTCAGTGGGAGTCTCCTCCCTTTCTCTCTGTCCCTCCCTGTGCTCGTGTATGTGCTCTCTCTCTTTCCTCTCTCTCTCTAAAGTAAGTAAAATCTTAAAAAAAGAGAGATTCATTCACTGTTGTTGTCTGTATGAGTAGTTTGTTACTTTTTATTGCTGAGTGATGAATTTGAGAAATGTCATATTACATGGCTATAAGGGGATTTGTTTATCCATTTTTCTATTGATGAACATGTGATTTGTTTCTAGATTCTGGCTATTGTGAATAAAGCTGCTAGGAACTTGATGTGGAACTTTGAGTAGACTTATGTTTTCATTTCTCTTGGGTAAACACCTTGGAGTGGGAGGACTGGGTCATATGGCTGGTAGGTGTGTGTTTAGCTTTTTAAGAAACTGCCAAATTGTCTTCCAAAGCGGCTGTATAAATTTACCTTCTGTCTAGCAGTGTATGAGGGTTCTAGTTGCTCCATATCCTCACCAACGCTAGGAGGAGAACTTTTTTGCCACTCGTTGTATATGCTATCTTGTCCTTTGAATTTACATTTTCCTAATGACTAATGATATTGATGACATCTCATGGAGTTACTTGCCGGCTATGTATCTTTGGTGAAGTACTTGTTCGAAACTTTTGCCCGTTTTTTAAAATTGGGTTGTTTATTTTTTTTAATGTTGAGTTTTGAGAATTCTTTGTATATTCCGGACACGAGTCATTTATCAGATAACTGCTTTGCAAAGATTTTCTTCCAATCTGTGGCTTATCTTTTCATCCCCTCGATAGTGTCTTTTGAGAGCAAGAACTTTTATTTTGAATTCCAGTTTATCCCCTTGCTCTTTTATTGAACTGTGCTTTTGGCATTTAGTCTTCATCCTGTCTTTTCATTTTTTAAAGTAATAAAGTCGTTTGGAATTTATCGGAGCAAGGCAAGAAGTCAAACCATATTTCACTTTTATGTTGGGTAAGAATCACTAGAGACAAATTATTTTCTATGGGATTGGTTCCTGAATTTTCTCAAGCACAAGTTTTCTAGCAATTAGAAGTCAAATGCAGTGCAAATAGATTAATAATATTTGGGTGTTTCTAGAGATCAGTTTGTACACTGTTTAGTTGCTAATTACCCATCCTTTTCTGTGAAAGAACTTAGGGTCTATTTTAAGGTGCCTTTTTATAAAAGGGGCTGTTGTAGGTATAAGAGTCCACAAATAAAGATCTGTGTAGTAGCTAATAATCATAAAGTATAAAGTTCCTTAAGAGAACAGGCTCAGTCATACTGTTAATCCTAATTTGTGGCACTGCTTATCAGTAGAAAAGAAATGTAAGCTATTGTTAAGTACTAACCTACTACTGAGGGTAGAATGCCTTGTAGTTGAATTGGAAGAGTGGTCAATCAATCTTTGTTACCCAGGTTTGAGATTCAGTAATCTTCAAGATTGGAGAAAAAGGCATTACGATCAGGAGGCAGTAAATAGTATGATGTTTCCATTTAAAATACTTTAAGAGATTGGGGCGCCTGGGTGTCTCAGTTGTTAAGTGTCTGCCTTGGGCTCGGATCATGATCCCAGGGTTCTGGGATTGAGCCCGGAATTAGGCTCCTTGCTCAGCAGGGGGTCTGCTTCTGCCTCTTCCTCTGTCTGCTTGTCTCTCTCTATGTCTCTGTCAAGTAAATAAATTAAAACAAAACAAAACAAAATACTTCTTTTAAAAAAATATTTTAAGAGATAATGACAAAGGCATAAGGTTTATATAATTTTTGGTGTCTCAGATGATAATGAAGTATGTTATAAATTAGATAAAAGAAGCACTCTGAGTTGTTTAAAAATTTTCTTGGTAGTTACTGACTGATAATACGTTAGAGGAAGCTCAAGTTTCAGCACAGAGGTGATATTGGTGTTATGAATACTGATGGACTTTGACGTTAGTTTTGAGCCTGTTTTCTCTTGACCCATCTCTCTATGAATTCTCCACACTGCACTCTTATTGCACACTTTTCCTGTACCCTCCTAGATACATGCTCACTGGCATGTGATAAAATTATCAGTGTACATGGAGGGTTTTTTTTTTTTTTTTTTTTTTGGCTGAATACGAGGCACTGACTGTGCAATTTCTAACATTACTGACAAGGTCTGTCTCTCTCTTAGAAGACGAGGAATCTTAAGGGCCTTAACTAAGAATTTAAAACCTGGATATGCTGTTGTCCTGATCATTTCTTTTTACTCACATCTTTTTTGGTAAATCAGGCCAGAGGGATTGTTTACCTTTTGAAAAAAAGAAACTAGATCCTGCAGTTTGTTTTGGTTACAAATATCCGGGCACCTGAATTTAGATTGAGCAGAAGATGCTGTCCTGGATAGTGGATGCTCTAGAAGCCAAGAGACCACCTATGCCTCTTACACATATGGTGAAGGGTAACGACTCTCTTCTCTCCTTTGTGAGGAGAATGCCAGCCTCATTCATTTATGGCTTCCTTTTGGTTATCTTCTGAGATATGGCTACTGATTGTTTTAGATTCATCGTGTTTGAGTGACAGTTTTAGGGAAAGAGGGGGATATTTAGTTCCAAGACCTGGCAGTTTTTTATCATTTAATAAATTCAGGTATAATGACATGAGGAATAGTTAGTATTGGGCAGATCTATATGTAATACATTTTGTTAAGCATAAGTAGTAAAAAACCAAACCCTCTAAGTAGTTGTATAATACATTTTAGTAGCTGAAAATTTTGTGTGTTGTAAGAAACCAGAGAAACTAACTTCTGATTCACACAGAGCAAAAGAATTTAATATTCTAACTTCAGCAGAAGGCAGCTAAAAGCAAACTTGAACCACTTTATGTGGTTTTCAGTACGTAGAAATATTTTTTTTTCATCTTTCCTCATATGTTTTACTTCTTAGTCATTTTCTTCCAGTAGTTTCCAAATTGGTTGAGGGAATTAAGGTGGTAACTGAGTTCCCTGTAGTACAAGATTTTCCTGCTGTGTATATGAACCAC
The DNA here is from genome assembly GCF_902655055.1 of Lutra lutra. NCBI lineage: Eukaryota > Metazoa > Chordata > Mammalia > Carnivora > Mustelidae > Lutra > Lutra lutra. The sequence continues at coordinate 13,385,572 of NC_062287.1, read as the reverse complement.
TTTTTCTGGAAAAACCCTTCTATTGGCAGTCTTTGTGAGGGCATGTACTTCTCTACACTTAGTGATTTGGGGGCTGAAGCCTGTGTTTAGTCAGAGATGACAAATGGCTGAAAAAAATTTTTTTTTCCAGTTTAGTGATGGAGAAATGATTCAGAATTGAAACTGAAGTAAGTGTGGAGTTACTAGCAGTTAACTCTTCTCCAGTTGCTGTCTGTTACTTGGAGGCATATTTTGAACATGTGGTTTCCATTTCGATATTCTGTGTTACGTTGCTAAATTTCTTGTCTGGTTTAGACACTGCTTTTGGAAATTAGGTTGGAACTAGCTTTGAACGGAGGGCCACTAGAAATTGAACATTGTGGTCTCTTTGGGGAGGAGAAAAGTTGGCATATTTTTACTTAAAAGATTCTTAGGAAAGTTTTGATAACAATAATATATTTTCCAGATGTTATAAGCTTTTGGGGTTAAGTACTTGTTGAGAAAACCAGGAAGCTTGTGAAAGTATTAGCCTTTTAAGTTAAAACTATCACTCAGTACTTTTTTCTTTTATAATTAAACAAAGATAAGTTTAAAAAATGTTCATCGTAAAGAGTCCATTTATAGAAATTTATGAGGGGAAAAGCAAAATGCTTCCTCCATTCCCGATTTTACTCTGTAGCCGTAACTACTGTTAACAGTTTGGTACATGTTCTTTCGTGTCTTTTTCAGAGCATATGCAAATATTTGTAGGTAGATTTCGGTGGTTTATTTTATTTTGTGCTGGTGCAGCTTTTGTAATTCAGTCTCTTTACATATATAAAATTCTACTTTAATTTCCCCTACCCCCTTTTTTCTGTTAGTTTTTTGAAATCTTAGTATTCATTTTCTTAATCATGTCTAGGACTTTAAAAATTCTTATATGGTTATTAATGCTTCATTATGTGTAGTGTAAGTATTTTCTCTCATATAATTTGTCTTAACTTTTAACTTATGGTGTCTTGTTATTTAAAGATTTTATTTATTTATTTATTTTTTTACATGTCTGTATTAAAAATATGGAACATTTCACTAATTTTCGTGTCATCCTTGTGCTGGGGTCATGCTAATCCTCTCTGTATCATTCCACTGGGACTCCTAGGTTTTATGGTATCCTCAGGAGTGTGGGTACCCATCCGAACAATAAAAATATTCTGTATTTTCTTCTAGTGCTTTGTAAATTTATTTTTAAGATTTAGGTTTTAAATCCACTTGGAATATATTTTCAGTATTATGTGAGATAAGGATCTGGATTTTCAAAAAAAAATTTTTTTTTTGGTAGCATTTGTCCTAATAGCTTATCACTTGTGTGCTTATTTGTAAATGATCTTGTTAACACAGAATCTTATTTATTTAAAAAGATGTTATTTTTTTTTTTAAAGATTTTATTTATTTATTTGACAGAGAGATCACAAGCAGGCAGAGAGGCAGGCAGAGAGAGGAGGAAGCAGGCTCCCTGCTGAGCAGAGAGCCCGATGCGGGGCTCGATCCCAGGACTCTGAGATCATGACCTGAGCCGAAGGCAGCGGCTTAACCCACTGAGCCACCCAGGCGCCCCAAAAAGATGTTATTTTTAAGTAATTTCTGCACCTGATGTAGGGCTTGAACTCACAACCCCAAGATCAAGAGTTGCATGCCCTACGTGCCAAACCAGCCGGTGCCCCTTAAAGTAGACTCTTGACAAAGGGTGCTTATCTGTGTACCTGTACTACGTGTTTTAATTATGGTCACTTTATAGAATGTTTTGGAATCTCTTTAACTATTACAGTTGATTCTCCTTCTCTTTTTAAAGTATTCTAATCATAATCATGTGCAAATGATAATTTGGACTCTCCCAATGCTTATGCTCCTTTTTTAGTGACGATATTGAAGAGTAGTTATGGTGGTAATAATACCACCTAATACCGTGCTTCTCAACTTTATGTTTGTGTGCAGAAATTACCTGAGGGATCTTATTAAAATGCAGATTCAAGCAGTTGCGCTACTAGGTGTTTACCTAAAGAATATAGGAATACTAATTCAGAGGGACACATGCACCCCGATGTTTACTCAACATTATCTACAATAGCCAAATTATGGAAACAGCCCAAGTGTCCATTGACTGATGAATGGATAAAGAAGATGTGGTGTGTGTATTACACACACACACACACACACACACACACTCACACACACACACACCAGAATATTACTCAGCCATTAAAAAGAATGAAATCGTGCCATTCGCAGTGACATAGGTGGAGCTAGAGGGTAAAAGGCTAAGAGAAATAAGTCAGAGAAAGACAAACCATATGGTTTCACTCATGTGGAATTTAAGAAACAAAACAAATGAGCAAAGGAAAAGAAGAGAGAAGGAAATCAAGAAACAGACTCTTGGGACGCCTGGGTGGCTCAGTTGTTAAGCGGCTGCCTTCGGCTCGGGTCATGGTCCCGTCGTCCTGGGATCGAGTCCCGCATCGGGCTCCTTGCTTGGCGGGGAGCCTGCTTCTCCCTCTGCCTCTGCCTGCCACTCTGTCTGCCTGTGCTCACTCTCGCTTCTCTCTCTATGACAAATAAATAAATAAAATCTTAAAAAAAAAAAAAAGAAACAGACTCTTAACTGTAGAGAACAAACTTGCTGGTTGTGGGGGGATGGGTGAACTAGGTGAAGGGGATTAAGGAATGCGCTTGTGATGGTTGCTGGGTCTTGTATGTAGTTGTTGGATCACTGTATTGTACACCTGAAACTATTACACTTTAAGTAAAAATTTAAATAAAAACTTAGGAAAAAAAAATGGCCTATCAGGAAAAATGCAGACTCAGTAGGTCTGGGGTGGGCTGAGAGTCTGCATTTTTGACAAGGCCCATGTGATTTTGATTTATACTTTTATAGACCTTTGAGTAATAGGGGGCTAATATTTGTGAAACACTTTATTCTAGTCACTGGTCTCAGTGCTTTATGTATATGCACTCAGTGAATTTTTTTTTTTTTTTTAAGATTTTATTTATTTATTTGACGGACAGAGATCACAAATAGGCAGAGAAGCAGGCAGAGAGGCGAGGGGAAGCAGGCTCCTCACTGAGCAGAGAGCCCGATGCGGGACTCGATTCCAGGACCCCGGGACCACGACCTGAGCTGAAGGCAGAGGCTTTAACCCACTGAGCCACCCACGCACCCCTGCACTCAGTTAATCTTAACTCCATGATGGTTATTTCCAAGTAGAGAAGCTGAGACTTGGAGAAGTTTATGACTTGCTCACAGCAACATTACCAATAGGTAGAAGAGCCAGACCCAGCCCAGGCAGAGTTGGCACCCTAAATCTCTTCAATGGATTTCCTTACTGATATTGGACATTATTTTCTCTTGTATGAGTCAATTGATAATACCTTTAGTTTTTGTTCTAAATTAATAGACTTTATTTTTTGAGCAGATTTGTAAAAATTGAGCAGAAAGTACAGAGAATTCCAGGTATCCCCTTGCCCCCACCTTTCCCCAAGTATTAACATCTTGTATTAGTGGGAACATTTGTTACAGTTGATGAGCCAGTATTGGTATGTTATCGTTAATTAAAGTTGTAGTTTACATTAAGGTCCACATTTATTTCGTATAGTTCTGAGGGTTTAGACAAATGCATGATGTCACATATCTACCATTAGAGTATCACACACAGTGGTTTAACTGCCTTCAGCATTTCCTGTGGTCCACCTAGTCATCTTCTTCCCTCCCTACCCCCCCACCCCCAGCCCCTGGCAAACACTTAACTTTTTGCTGGTTCCATAATTTTGCCTTTTCCAGAACGTGATATAGTTGGAATGGTACATTAGGCAGCCTCTTCAGACTAGCTACCTTCACTTAGCAATGTGCCTTTAAGATTCCTTCCCATCTCTTTGTGGCTTGATAGCTCCGTTCTTTCTATCACTGGGTAATATTCTATTGTCTGGATGTACCCTAGTTTATCCACTTACCTACCGAAGAGCATCTGGGTTGCTTCCAGGCTTTGGCAGTTACGAATAAAGCTGCTGTGAAATGCACGTGCAGGTTTCAGCTCTCTGTGTAAATACAAAGGAGCGTGACTGTTGGATCGTATGCTAAGAGTATGTTTATTCGGTAAGAGACTGCCAAACTTGTCTTCCAGGGTGGCTGTTTGGTCTTGCTTTCTTACCAGCAGTGAATGAGGGCCCCTGTCGCTCCCCATCTTCACTAGCTTTTGGTGTTGTCAGCTCTTTGGATTTTTGCCATTCTAATAGGGTGTAGTGGGATCTCATTGTGGTTTTAATTTGCGATTCCCCAGTGACATGGATGTGGAGCATCTTTTTGCATGTTTATTTCCTGTGTGCGTCTTTTTTGGTGAGGTTTAGATCTTTCCCCATTTTTTGATTGTCTCTGTGGTTTGTTTTTTTAGTGTTGCGATTTAAGATTCTTAGAATATTTTGGATACCTGTCCTTAAATCAGATATATGGGTGGGGTTTTTTGTTGTTGTTATTTTATTATTTATTTATTTTTTAAAAAGATTTTATGTATTTATTTGGCAGACAGAGATGACAAGAAGGCAGAGAGGCAGGCAGAGAGAGAGAGAGAGAGAGGAGGAAGCAGGCTCCTGGCCGAACAGAGAGCCCAATGCGGGGCTCGATCCCCGGACCCTGAGATCACGACCTGAGCCGAAGGCAGAGGCTCAACCCACTGAGCCACTCAGGCATCCTGAGTTGTTGTTTTTTTAAAATCGGATATACGTTTTGCAAAGATTTTCTCCCAGATTTTGGCTGTCTGTATCTTTAGTTCTTACCATTAGGATGCTTGCCCTCGAACTGTGACAGATAATTATCAAGTTAAGAAAGTTTCCTTTTTTTTTTTTTTTGTCTTTCTGAGAGCTTTTCTTCAGGAATGATATTCAGGGAATCTTTGAAAATTATTTGGCTAAATAAATAAATGAAGCTTTGTTATTAGCAAGCCTGTTTTACTATGGATACTTAACAAAACATTCCTTATGGTGCTGTATTTTAGAATGTAACTGAACATTTAATTCCAGATCCTTGTAAATAGTTTTCTCTTACCTCTTCCCTGATCTCTTGTCTCTAATGTTTACATTGATTGCTTGTCCCACATCCTAATCTCATTCTGGCTTGATCTTCACTTTCGCCGTCTGTCTGCACTTGTCTGCGGCAGTCTATTCCTGGGGCTGGTCACACTGCCACCTCTGAAATCATAAATTTGGAAATTTTGCTCTCTGAACACAATTTCCTGTCTTTTCAGTTCCGCCATTTGCTGAACTTACTCTCCGATTTCACGGAGGCCTCCAGCCCCTTGAAATCTTGCCTGTCTCCAAATGTGTGACATTCTTCCCAGCATCACTTTAGTCCACGTGGACATAGTTGGTTACTTTCAGTGAGTCAGAAGTATCCTCAGTTCTCCTGCACCTTTCTTCTTCTGTCCCCCAACCATGCCCATCTCCGGCTGCGGATTAACAATACTGCCCATTTTCCATGTTCCCGCTTTAGGGCCTGAAGAAACGATGGAATTGTGTTTATTTGTTCAGTTGGTAGTGCGTGAGTTCTGCCCTCATCTGTGCTTTTTATTCTTGTCAGTAGCCCTCTTACTTGCCTGTCGCTGATTTCTTTTCTCCTTCACCAAAATGACTATTCTTTCCTGATCTTTACCCATTTTTGGTGAGCTCACGTTTACGTCCCTCTATCACAGAAGACTCCATGTCCAGTAAAGTGACCCTAAAAAAAAAAAAAAAAAAGGAAAACCAAGAAATCTGTTATTTCTTGTATCATAACTTCTGTTACTCAGATAAAGATAAAATTCCCAAGTTTCACATGCCCTTTCTTGTTGTCTGTCCTCTCTGAGCCCAGCTTCATTGGCCTTTTGTCAAATTCTTAACATGCCACACTAATGAGTAGCATGGGGTCTTTGTGTCCGTCCTGCCCTTTGCCAGACACTTTTTCTCTTTCGCTTTTTAATTCGTATGCATCTTTGGAACTTTATTTATATGTCATTTCCTCAAAGGAGCTTTACCTGACCTTCCATTTGTCTGAACACAGATTAGACTCACCCTAAAATAATTAATAGTAATGAGACTAACAACAACAATAATAGCAAACATATGTTTATTGTGTGCCGGGCATTGTTCTGAGCGCGCGCGCGCTCTCTCTCTCTCTATATACATATATAGCCTTTTTTTCCTTTTAAGTCTTCACAGCAACCCTCTGGGTTAGATAGATGGGGAAGTAAATAGGACCTGTAATTGTCTCTATTTTATAGACAAGGAAACTGAAGTGCAGAGTGTTAAGTCACTTGTCCCAAGTCACATAACCCGTTGGCAGAGGAGCTGGGATTTGCACGCAGTGGTCAGGCCTTGGAGCCCGTGTTCTAGACTGCTGCGCTGTAATATAATGCTAAGTATGATTGTGTAACTTTGGTTAATGTCCACCTTTCTTGGTAGGCTCTCAGTTCCTGGAGTTCTGAGACTGTACCTATGTGGCTAATTTTTGACCCACCCTTGCCTAGAACAGAGCCTGGCAGCAAGGAGGCTGTGACAGAATGAATCCACCCACCGTTCTGCTTATAACTAAGTGACTAGAAACTTCACTGAGCTTCCTCAGTTGTCGTCCCTTCTCCTTCCACCTACGCAACCCCTGGAGGGAAGAGATAGGCGCTTGCATTTATTTCAAAAGTTAATCCCTTTGCCTGTTTACTTGCTTTATCCTAGAAGTCGTAGTTGCACTTGGTGGCCAAGAAGAAGTAGTGCAAAGGTCCATAAAGGGAACGTCCTTCATCTTCCCCCTCCCTTACCTTTCTCACTTTCCAGAGGTGTTGGCTTGGAACCAGCGAAGTGTGTATCTTCTGAACATGCACAGACTTTATGGTGGCTTATATACACAAGAGGGAGTGTATGTAATAGGCACACTAGTTTGAGTTTGCTTTTATATTAAAAATTAACTTTCAGTATTGAACTATAGTTTTTCAAGCTGTCACCATCGAGGGCAGCTAGGTTAAGGGTACCTGGGCTCTCTCTGTGTTAACTTTTTAAAGTGGCATGTGACTCTCCAGTGGTCTCAAAATAAAAAGTTGAAATAAGAAATTAAATTGTAGAGACCTTTCCCTGTCAGCGTATTAATCTCTTTCTTCTTTTTTTTTTAATATTTTTTTAAATATTATTTATTTATTTGACAGAGAGAGAGATCACAAGTAGACAGAGAGGCAGGCAGAGAGAGAGAGAGGGAAGCAAGCTCCCTGCTGAGCAGAGAGCCCGATACGGGACTCGATCCCAGGACCCTGAGATCATGACCTGAGCCAAAGGCAGCGGCTTAACCCACTGAGCCACCCAGGCGCCCCTCTCTTTCTTCTAAATAACTGCATGAGACCCATTGTATAGATGCGCATTCCTTTATTTTACCTTTCTTCTACTGATGGACTGGTAAGTTCTTTCATTTTTTCCATTTTTACTGCACTTCTGTAGCAGAAACAGCCTTGCATTCATAGCTTTATCCTCGCTTGGGTATATATATGCATATATAATATATGCACAGCCAAGTTTTAGAGAAGGAGAGGGGATCAAAAGATCCATGCGTTTGAAATTTTGATGAAAGTTGGTGGGCTACTCTCCAAACCGGTGTATACTTTTCCCCAGCAGTCAGGATACAGGCTGCTCTCTTGCATTCATGTGTACTACCCTGGTCCTGTTCCTCCACTTCTTCTTTGGGACTTGAAAAAAAATTAATTAGTCCTTTTCCTTTTAAAATCTCTCCTTCTCTGTTGGCTTACTCTTGCCTGCCCATCCTCTATCCACTCCTCCATACTGATAAACCTTTTCTTTAGTAACTAAGGGCTTGATCTGTATTTATTTCTCCTTATGACAACCCAGAGAGGTAGCTCCTGTTGTTATCCCCATTTTACAGGTAAGGAAACTGAGACACAGAGAAGTTAAGTGACTTGCCCAAGGTCACCCAGGCAGTGAGGAGCAGTCGGTCTGACTGCAGAGTCTGTGCTTTTAACCACCACCCTCTAGGAAAGGGTCAGGAAACTACTGCCAACTGCTCACAGCCATCCCGTGGCCTGTTTTTTGTATAACCCAGCTAACATGCTTTTTACATTTTTAAAGGGTTGTTTAAAAAAAGAAAAAGGAAAATATGGGACAGTGTGTGACCCACAAACCCTAGAGGAAAGTTTACTTATTTAATATTAAATGAGATTTTTCTTGTAAAGTATTTAGCATAACACTGGTACTTAGTAATAGCTTAAGAAATAGGAAAGGTATCGTTATTGCTATTATCAGTGCCTCTCTTTTACCAGCCAGCTCTACCTCACCTCTTTCTCCTTTGTGCCCACTGTCCTGGTGTGTCCACTGAACTGCTCTGGGAAGGCGTTTTAGGTGTCTTGTTGCTAATCCTATTATCCGACTAAACTCTGGTCACGTCTGAGTTCTGTGTATCATTTGACACTAACGATTGTTTTACACATCTCCTTTAGTTTTCAAATGAGTAGCGCCTTCCATTTTTGCTTTTTCTTCCCTGGTGTACTTCTCCTTCATAAACTCCTTTGCTACTCTGTTTCTCTGCCAGCTTTGTCAGGGATGGGATTCTCCGGGATTCAGTCCTTGGCACTCCCTCCCTCCAGCCCTGTCTTCTGCTGCCACTTCCTCTTCTCTTCCCTCCTCTGGATCAGGAAGCCCCTCATTTGGGTGAGATTCATCCTTTTCTGTCTGAGCAGTCTGAATGGTTTACTTCATGTCAGTGTCTTTCTCTGTAAGAATGAGAATAACAGCGCCCCCCTCGGGATTGTGTCAATTAGATGAAACCATGCACGTAAAACATTCAAAGTGTATCTCGTTTACAGAAAGTGTTTCATAGAAAATAGCAGTAGGAACGGTAATAGTAGTGTAGCTGTGTTGGTATTGTAACTCTGTATCTCTAGCACGCCCCCTTTTCCGTCCCCGTGAAGGTACTCAGTGGCCTGCTAGAGACCCACACTTGGACACTTCCGCAGAACTCTGTCTGAGTCTTCTTCTCTGGCTTCAGTGTTTAGTGAGTATGGCCTCAAACAAATGACTTACTTTCTTCCAGTCTTAGTTTCTCCATTTTTGAAAGGGCGACAGTAATAGAACTTACCTTCTTAACACTGAATGAGATTGTTCTTGTCAAAGGATTTAGCATAGCGCTGGTATGTAGTACCAGCTTAGGAAATGAGAGGGACCCTGGCTGGCTCAGCTGATAGAGCCTGTGACTCTTGATCTTGGGGTCATGAGTTCAAGCACCACATCGCAGGGTAGAGTTTACTTAAAAAAAATATTAGGGCCACCATCATTACTATTGTTATGAGTGTTACTGTTATTCCTTTTAAAATTTGATCTTCCTTTTGTCCTATTCCACACAGAACAGGGGTCTCAGCTTTTCCCATCTGCTTCTCTTCCTGACCCTCCAATTAGTCAGCACGTACTGTCGCTTGTACTTCAGAAGCATCTGTTCACATTCATCCACTCCTTATCATTTCTTGACAAAGTTACTCTGTAACCTTCTAATTGGTCTCCTGGCCTCTGGGCTACCTTCCCCCTTTCATCCAGATTTATCTTTATTGAAGGCAGACCTGCTCACATCACTCAGCAGTAAAGGCCTCAGATGAGCGCCTCTGACCTGAAGTATGAAGCCCGCAAGGCCTGTACCACCTCATTCTTTGACAGCCTCCTCTCTTGGCCCTGGAACCTAGGAGTTCTCCATGAGAAGATTATGCTTCTGACTGTTCTCTGACTAAACCAAGCACCCTTTAATCTGATGCTGGTTCCCTCCTGGTATTGCCCTTCATTCATTCTTGTTGCTCAGAGTGCTGTCTCCCCACCCATTCGCTGCACATGAGCAACCCTCCCCACCCCAGACAGCTTGTCTGTCTGGTGAGTGCTTGGTTGCCTTTCAGTGATGGGTCTCAAAGGATGCCATCTACTCTCTGTTGCTCTCTTTGGTGTGAACTGCCCTTCTAGACGATGTTAATTGGTCCTTCATTTAGGCACAGTAGGGTGGGCACTTCAGTCCCGGAGTTAGGAACCTGACTGACGTGGTTAATCATGTGGCTGCAGGACTGGGCTAAGAGTGTTCAGTCAATCCGTGCTTCAGTTTTCTAATCTATAAAAAGTAGATAATATTAGTCTTGTTGTAAGGATAGTAAATTAATATAGGAAAAATGCTCCGAATAGGTCGTGCATAGACAAAGTACTTCATCAGTATTGGCTGTTGTCGTTGTCGTCATCATCATCATCATCGTCGTTGTCAGAGCATCTCGTACATACCTCCATAATGGCATTAACTGCTTTGTATTACATTGACTTTTTGGTGTATGTTTCCCAGTAGACTGTGGCTTCTTTGAAGGCAGGACTGTTGTAATCATCTGTGTCATCGGTCTCTAGTACACAGTAGGCCCTGAGTAAACATTCAATCTGTTATGCTGTTTGCTCAGCGTACAATAAAGTCCTGGATCCTCCTGCGTTTCAACAGTCAGCATCTCACGTCTCCTGGAAATGATTGCTTTCTGGAAATAAGACATTAGAGACGCAAAACTGTTTGTTGAGGACCTCAGTGGGCTCTTCAACCAGAAGTTTACTATTACAAATGAAGCCTCCTACTTAAGGCAGTCAGAGCGCGGCTGACAGTGTGCAGTCTTTGGGAGGAAGTTTCTTCCAAAGTGGAAGAGAGCCTCTAATGTTGTTCACTTAACGGGAAACGGTCCAAAGCTAGAAAGTGTACTTGCTATCAGACCTTTTTGTTTGGTTTTTTGGATATAAGTAGAGTTGTTTCTGCCTTTTATTTTATTTATTTATTTTTAATTTTTCTTTTTTTTAAATTTATTTGACAGAGATCACAAGTAGGCAGAGAAGCAGGCAGAGAGACAGGAGGAAGCAGGATCCCTGCTAAGCAGAGAGCTGGATGTGGGGGTCGATCTCAGGACCCTGGGATCATGACCCAAGCAGAAGGCAGAGGCTTTAACCCACTCAGCCACCCAGGCTCCCCTGTTTCCGCCTTTTTAAGTTTATTATTATCTCTCTCTTTTTTTTTTAAAGATTTTATTTGTTTGACAGACAGAGATCACAAGTAGGCAGAGAGTCAGGCAGAAAGAGAGGAGGGGAAGCAGGATCCCCGTTGAGTGGAGAGCCTGATGCGGGGCTCGATCCCAGGACCGTGAGATCATGACCTGAGCTGAAGGCAGAGACTTTAACCCACTGAGCCACCCAGGCGCCCCCTTTTTAACTTTATTCTTATAAGGCCGATGAAGATGGAAATCTTAAAACTTTTCCCTTGTAGTGATATAAATTTGTAGTGAATAATTTCTTTATTGTAAACATGATCTAGAGCTCGGAAGGAATGCCGGATATGGGATCTTTGTAGACGAGTCCAGAGCATGAAGTCATTATGCTCCATTTGGTCTGGTTCCATGGCCAACCAGCTTTGCCTGGGCTGTTGTAATGGTGACGGATCTTTTGCCTCCAGGCTCTTCCCTCCAGTCTGTCCTCTCTACTGCTGCCATATTAATCTCTCAAAAGCCCACCTTTATTTTTCTCATGCGTTATAAAAAATGTTCCAGGGGTCTGTCATTGTGGACAAGGGGAGTTCCAAACTGTAGCTTGACATTCAGGATGCTCTACAGTCTGACCCGTGTTCTGCCTTCTCTTCCACTGAACCTGGGAAGGAACTTTCTGATTTATCTAGGCTAGCTGTGGTTCCTGTGATGTGAATTGCATTTTTCTTTTTTTAACCTATTCAGAGTAGTTTCCATGCTTTTCCCACTTTCCTTTTGAAATTCTGCCTCTCTTTTAAGATCTGTATTTGAAAACCTTTTTATTTTTAAATAATTATGGACTCACAGGAAATTGCAGAATAGTACATAGTGTCCTGTGTTCTTTTCTCCCAGCTTACCCCAATGATGATAACTTGTATGGTTGTAGTATAAAAGCCATTTTAAAACTCCATTTTGAATAATATTCTCAGTGGTAGGAGGAAAAAAACCTGTTCCTTCTTTCTTTCTTTTTTTTTTTTTTTTAAAGGCTGGATTGGAGTTGTGGAAGTGGTCAGGAATCATTTGGGCTCATGTTTGTGAAACAAATTAGGTGGGTGATCAAACTGGGTAATATGGTATCTGGTCTTTGAAAGGAAAAGGGTATAGCATATGATACTGGAAGACTGATTTTATCTGCCTTTATGAACTGGCCTTGAAAGTAATTTCAAAACAGAAATTTCCAAAGGTAGAATGGGTACATAACCTCCTTACATAATTAAATGGGGTCATGGTACTCATTTATTAGGAGATGTGAATGTTCTAGTGTGTTGGTTAAGCTAGTTCAATATTTTATAGCCATACCATTTATGTTCTCTTTCAATGCTTGTGTTCTTCCTAGAGATTGTTTTTATAAAATAAGCTAGTTGTTGAAATACACATTGGATGGTGAAATAAAAACGTTTATTTTTCTCATGCTCATTTTTTAAAGGGAGGCAGAAGGTTTGTAAAGGAAGAGATTTTGGGAAATAAAGCTTATTTTCCAAACTGGAACCCTCATACATTGCTGGTGGGCATATAAAATGGTAGAGCCACTTTGAAAAAACAGTTTGGCAGTTCCTCAAAAAGTTAAACATAGAGTTACCATATGACCCAGCTTTTCTACTCCTAGGTATATACCCAAGAAATCAAAAGCATGTGTTAACACAAAAACATGTACACAGATGTTCATGGCAGCATTATTCATAATAACCAAAACGTGGAAAACCTGAATGCCCGTCAAATGATGAACGGATAAACAAAATGTGATCTTTCCACATACAGTGGAATCTATTTCAGCCCTGTGAAGGGGGGAGCACTGATGATGCAGCAGTGTGGTTGACCCTTGAAAACACTAGGCTCAGGGAAAGAAGCCAGGCACAAAGGGCCACATAGAGTATGATTCCGTTTACATGAAATGTCTAGAATAGGCAGCTCCATAGAGACAGAAAGTAGATGAGTGGTTGCTAGGAGCTACAGGAAGGGGGATTGACAGAGGAGGGAGGGAGGAGAGGGACTGCTAATGGATTTAGAATTTCTTTTTGGGGTGATGAAAATGTTCTGGAATTAGATAATGATGGTGATTGCACTGTCTTCTGAATATACTAAAAACTATTGAATTGCACATTTTAAAAGGGTGAATTTTATAGTATGTGAGTTACATTTCAAAAACCTTCATTCTCCGATTGCCAATACAAATTTTGTTGTGGTTTGGAGCCATACCTGTTTGCCTGGGTGGTAGGACAGGTGTATAAGGTTTCCTACATTTTGAGCTCTTAGTGAGGCAAAAGATTTTTGGGAAAAGGGAGTAACTTTGCCAGATTTAAGCCCATTGGCCAATAACCCACCCTAGTGGGCAGAATAGAGGTAGAAGCAGATCAGAAAAGGCTGGAATTAACTGTTGTTTGATTCCATTCACGTTTGTTAGCACACAGAGAAATCAAGAAGTATTTTAAAGGTTCTGACCTGTTAAATTTGATAGGCAGAAGTTCCTGCCGTTCTGTCTTGGATATAAACCTCGCAGATCTTTTTTAGTAGATATTGGGAAATAGGAGTCTTGTCTCATAAACATATTAGGAAAGTCTGAATAGGCTTTTTACCTGTAGAATTAAGTACATTTTTATTAATTTTTAAAAAGTAAGTCAATCTGGTTTTTCCTCTGAGTGTTAAAAATAAGATTTTCACCAGTGTCATCCTTTGTTTTTCCTTGTTTGCATAAAAAGCCTTTTGGTTTTTCTCAAATTAATCTGTATGTTTGTGGTATAAAAGTCATCATATATATATAGAAACGGTACCAAGATGGTAGCTGTCCTGAACCATTACTCTTTGGCAGACTGAGCTATATGTATATTTTAAAAAAGAAATCATACCGCCATATCTGAATACTGCCGTATCTGAATAAGACTTTAACCTTACTTAAATAAATGTATGACAGTTGGGAAAAAGTAGTAAGATTTGCCTAATGGTAGCTACCATCTGCTGAGTCTTATTATTTTACTGTTTTCAGGGTTTTACATTCATCATCTCATCTTACATTCATTTATCAAAGAAGACTTACTCATTTGATTTAAAAAAAGAAAGAAAGACGGACTCCTGGGTGGCTCAGTTGGTTGAGCTACTGCCTTGGGCTCAGGTCATGATGCCAGAGTCCCGGGGTCGAGTCCCACATTGGGCTCCCAGCTTCATGGGGTGTCTGCTTCTCCATCTGACCTTCTTCCCTCTCATGCTTTCTCTCTCTCTCTCTCAAATAAATAAATAAAATCTCTTTAAAAAATAAAATAAAGAAGGAAAGAAAGAAAGAAATCAAATCAGTACAACATAGATGGTCTTAGCGACTATTTTTTTCTTAAGCTATTTTAATGCAACAAACATTTACTGGGTTCCGGTAAATAAACCTGGCTGTGTACTTTTAGCGCACCGGTCTTCAAATTGCAGTACATGTCTAGAGGTACTGAGGTTGGGTAGTTTTAAGAGAATCAGTTTCCTGGTTCTCAACATTCATTTATGCTCTTTTCCTGAAACTGATTTGTCTGAAGACAACACCTGCATGGTGTCCCTTCTTTTCTACCCTCCCTTTAGTCTGATCCTTCTTACACTTGACAGAAGAAAAAGCCATACTTTTCTTTCACCCTGAGTTTTACCATTATGTCTTTGAGGTATACAGTTCTCCAGGGTTCTAACAAACGGATAGTGAAAACACTGGCATCAAGTGTGAAGCTTCCTTTTATCAAGGTGTATGCCCTCTTTCCTACATCCTATTAAGACCCGCAACTCTAAAAAAGGAAGTTACTTTTTATTTTTATTTTTTGTTTACTTATCAAAATTTGTAATATATTTACATTGTTTTCATCAATTGTTTATCACTAATACTACTAACAGGAAATCAATCTAAGGAAATACTTCAAGTAAGTAAAAAATAATTCATATGCATATTTTTGTTACAGGATTATTCCTAAGTATGATGAAAGAAATTATGCTAAAATAAAGTCGTGGGAGGAAAAAGAGAAATATAATTAAAGGAAAAAAAGAAGTAATGTAACATTTTATCTTAATTTATTATTATTATTATTATTATTTTAAGATTTTATTTAATCATTTGACAGAGAGAGAGCACAAGTAGGCAGAGGGGGAGGGAGAAGCAGGCTCCCCGCTGAGCAGAGAGCCTAGATGTGGGGCCCAATCCCAGGACCCTGGGACCATGACCTGAGCTGGAGGCAGATCCTTAACCAACTAAACCACCTGGTGCCCCGAACATTTTATAGAAGAAAGGAAGATGTTATTCTTATAGTTTTTAAAATGGAGGCTGGTGGGTATCGAATTGCTCAGGTGTTTAGATTTCATTGGGTGCATTTAAATTCGTGATCTAATTGTTTTACTATTTAAATGTCAGTTTCAAATTGGCATGTATTAATCTATAAGGGAGAGTATGGCCTCTGTAATGATTTAAAGTTTTAATGAAAAATTTCATATATTAACTTAAACATATTCAAGCAAGTCCCACTCTCCCCCCCACACTCCCCAGTTTGGTTTTTGTGGTGTTTGAGCAAAACTTTTTGAAGACCGGTACTCTGTAGGATATAGAGATGCAGAGGGAACGATTTCTGCCCTCAAGCAGTGCCATAGTTGAATGATGGAGTGGGGATGTATATACATGATTTGGCTTAAATAAAGCCTTTATTGGGTCATATTTTGCTGCTTATTTGACACAGGCATTGTGTCTCGGTGTTGCATCATGCTTATTAAAATGACTTTTGAATAGTGATTTAGCTCGTATGTGCTCTGTTTCCACATAGGCTATTGTGTAGAACAGTGAGGAATTGTTTCTTTTTAAAAGACAGAAGGAGAGGAAAAGTGCCCACTGCACTTACCACCGATGAATAGTAGGGCTTTCTGTTGTTGTTGAGTCCTTCTGGTCATGAAGGACACGAGACTGGGAATCAGGAGACCCTAGTTGTTGTCCTGACTCTGCCACAGGCCATGTGACCTTGACCAAATCACTTAACACATTCAATCTCCAGTTTCCTCACAGAAGAAATGTTTTAACTGGTGACCTTATAGCTCCAAAATATAGAATCCATTAGGTTATTTTATACATTTTTACTCAGTATATTAGTTTTAGAAGGGATAGCTGTAGCAAACTTCAAGAACTTTAGCAAGCTTTAAGAAAGAGATGCCAGAATAATGTAGTGGATTACTTGCTCATTTTAAATAATGTTTAGTTTACTGTTCGTTAGGTATCTGATGAGTGATTGAGACAGTGTGTTTTATGGCCTGTCGGAAGTGTAGTGGGTCTCACCACTGCCCTTTTCATTTGCAATTTCACAGAGGGAGAATTTTCCTACTTTTTTGAGAATTAGAACAAACGCTACACAGGATTAATAACAGAGAATCCCAATTTCAGCTTCATGCCAGTGACTTTAGCGAAAGCCACATTTTTGTATCGTTCTAGCAGAATATTAAACTGGATTATGGATTACAGACAGCTCTAGGCCTTGGTCTTTATAGGTCAGAGGCGAATGCTGATAGAGCAATTACTGTTCACCCTTGTCATGGATGGGGCCTCCTAGGTTCTTTATGGAGCTAAAGTGAGACTTTCTGGAACAGTTCCACCCGAATGGCTTTCCTGGGGGCTTATGAGGCTTACATTCTGAAACCGATACTCTTGTAGTACAAGAATAACTACAAACTGATGTGGAATTAGGAGGCCATGGAGGGGAGATGCCATATGCAGCTCTCATTCTCGAAAGTCCGTTGGCTGGTGAACAGAGACTTTTCCCGTCAGTAAGCAGATACTCAGTTATATACTGACAGAGGGTCTCCAAACAACTTCTAGAATAGAAGACCGTGTTTTGTGCTTTTGGAGGCTACGAAGAAGGTTGAAGTGTGCAGGATTAGCTAGTCGAACATATACATGGATATTGTCTATTGAATTTGTAGTGTTCATCTGTTAGATTTGGTTTTTTTTTTTTTTAAAAGATTTTATTTATTTATTTGACAGAGAGAGTTCACAAACAGTCAGAGAGAGAGAGGGGGGAAGAGGGCTCCCCGCTGAGCAGAGAGCCCGATGCGGGGCTCCATCCCAGGACCCCGAGATCATGACCTGAGCCGAAGGCAGAGGCTTAACCCACTGAGCCACCCAGGCGCCCCTGTTAGATTTGTTCTTGAACATGATCTCCATGGTCTGCAGCCAAGAGAGATAACTGAATCAGTGCTTCATGACTGGTTTTCAGACGTTATTGTTCTTTATTTATGATCCTCAATATTGGAGAATTTGACTGATTTGCCTTGTTTAGGTAGAGACTCAGATTGGACCCTAAATTTTTACCCCCACCTTTTTTTGTATGGGGATGAACAGGGCCATTCTTTAAGGGACCAGTCTTGTGCCTTTTGATGCTGAAGAGGGAAACAGTGTTTCATGGTAGAGTTTATTGTGTTTCTATCATCAAATCTCAGAATCAGCAGTTTACTTTTTATTTAGTTGTATGTCTTGACTTGTCTGAATGAGTCATAATTAAACTCTAGTCCCTGGGACTCCTGATCCTGTCTAAACAGGAATTCTAGTACCGAGATACTATGCCTTGCCATGTGTAGAACTAGGGTGGTACATGTCTGCTGTGATCCCTGTGATAGGTTTTGTTTTTTTGTTTCTCGTTTTTCATTTTTTTCCCTGTGATAGGTTTTTATAAATACCAAACTCCTCTGGAAGAACGTTAATAGGTTTCTTTACTACCTACCCCCCCCCAAAGTAGAAAGTGAAAGTGAAAAGTAAGTAAAAATAATGGTTATTAGAGTTGAATCCTGAAAACCTTTCGTCCCCTTAAGTTCTTTATATTATGTAAAAATGAAATGATTATTTTGTTCTCCTTGAAAAGATTCAAGAAATAGACCGTTTTAAGATCAGTTTTGGCATTCCTTTGTTCAAGGACAGAAACATTGTCAGAAGCGCCAACTCAGGGCCTGTGGCTTCTGATCCGTGGCCATAAATAATGTGGCTAAGACTTGCTGTGGACATTGGACATAAGTCTTTCATTGAGCTACGACCGCCCTGGGGCAGTAGGCTTAAAGTCGGTCAACATAAATTAAGAATTTGGGTGCCAGACACTAAATACTAAGAATGCTAATGTGAATAAAACATTATCGATACTGTGTTTTGTTCCACAGAGGATTTGAAGTGGCTGATAGGAAATAAATACAATAATATTGTAAGATACAACAGAAGTTCAAAATCAGGGAAGAACACATTCGATTTGGAGGCCAACATGGGGTTGAATAACTAGACATGGGCCCTGTGACTGAGCAGCTCAGTTTAACGTTCATCCCAGTAGCGACAGGATGCAGGAGCTGTGCTCTGTCGTGTTCAGATCCGAAAGGGCACGGTTAATGGACTGTTAGGTTAATGGACGGTTAATGGACTGAGCAGGATCGTGAGGAGTGCAGGCAGTTTTTAGGAACTCCCACGAAAATGTCATCTGGAGTTGGTTTTGTAAGTGGTAGCACTTTTGCTGTTCAGTGTTACATGAGTTGAATATCACATGGGCTTCAGTATTCTTTTTTAATTTTATTTAAACCTCACTGTGTGTGCGGGGGCGGCGGGGGGAGGGAATGCGGGGAGGAGGAGATGGTCTGAGTACCCAGGCTGAAGAGCAGAGGACTGAGGTTTCACTGTATATGGTAATGATTTTTGTTTACATGATACATACGGATTTAATGTTGAGATGGAAAAAGTTAAAGTGAATTGTTCTATTTCCCTTCTTTCTATTTTTTTTTCTTTTTAAAGGTTTTACTTATTTATTTGAGAGAGACAGAGATAGTGAGACAGAGAGAGAGGGAGAGAGAGAGAGAAGGAGCTGGGAGAAGAGGGAAAAGCAGCCTTCCCCCTGAGCAGGGAGCCCCATGCGGGGCTTGATCCCAGGACCCTGGGATCATGACTGGAAGGCAGACACTTAACCGCCTGAGCCACCCAGGAGCCCCCTTTTCTATTTTTCTTTCAGTTATTAAGTTTTCTCTTCCCTTGGTTTCTAGAGTTCTTTCACGGCATCTTGGGGGTGGGGGGCAGAAGCAGGGTGTGATGCTTTTTGCTGAATCAAGAACTACTGTGTTTCTCCAATTTCACAGGTTAAGGAAACCGATTAAGTAAATAATTTGTAATTTGAACATAGAGGCTGTTTTGGGGACTCTTGTAGGCATATTGTGGTTTTAAAAGGAAAAAAAGTACTGTTCTAAAGGGATATATAAACACAACTTTATGACAGTAGCTTTAGATTTTATTGGTTCAACAAATATCATTGTTGCACAATACATAATCTTCCAGTGTGGTACTAATGAGATACAAAACTGCATAATTACACCAACAGTTATTTTCCTTATAGAATTTGGCGGCTACTAAGTAAACAATTTTTTTCCTTATCTTAATTAGCTTAGTCATATACCATCACCGAAGGAGTCTTCTATTTTCCTTCATGTTGTTGCACTCCACGTTTTTAGAGGAACAGAGAAAGATATTAATTATTTGAAGAGGGCTCGCTCTTACAGCATCTTAGGCAATTGGTTGTCCTTAATTAGGATGGTTACTCATATTTAGATGAAATCCAGCTCACAAAGAAATCACAATAAAATAATTAACTGAAAACATTCAGGTAGCTGGTATGGAGGAAAGCCTTCTAGCATGTAAAATATTTCAAGGGCGTTTTAAAGTTTCTCCTCATTGCTTTTATTCATCCTTACGTGTGTTAACTGTACAAAGGTTCCTGGGTGTGGGACTGATAATTTGGCAAGGGTCTGTGTTGTGTCTCAAGTGCTTCAGATGCAGGTTCTGACTTAAAAACCAGACACCCCTAGATGCGCAACAAGACACCACTCCAGCCTTCTGTGTTTCTTTTTTAACTTGTAACTTAACAAACCATCTGTGTTTCTTTTTTAACTTGTAAGTTGTGTTTGCTAGTGTATTTCACATTTCAGCCAGTAGAATCTCAGGAATGCAAATGAGAACATATAGAACCTGTCTGTAAATAGGTTTTACTTTCAGGAGATTGAAGTCACTGTTGAGAGTGCTGTGGGTTTGGTGGGAAGGAGTGCTTTGGTGGACTGGCGGTATCAGCTGTGGGTCAGAATGGGGCCGTAGCATGTGCTCCGTCTGTCCTCCTTGATGTCATTTATTAGCAGCTGAGTGTGTTCTCTGGCCATCATGAGAGTCCACGGGCGCAAGATAATAATTTGAACACGGAGCTGGGAGAAAGAAAGAGGACAGAGGCAATAGGATGAAAGTGGGCCCGTAATGGGAAAAGCACATATGGATGGAAGAATAGAGAATGGTAAATGAGAAAAAAGATTGAAAAGACTTGAAAAAAAGAGTAAGAATAAACAGGCTCTACCAGTCACCTTTTTTTGGATTAGGGAAGGAATATACATACATCTGAGATTCTTAGGCCAATTTGGGCAAGGAAATTAGACGTTAATTCAAGTTAATTTGAGTTGTGTTGTTAGAGTAGTCTTAAAATTTTTGTTATTCTTAAGGTAGAAAAAATATATTCACTCATGGTACCCCTCAATTGGGTGTTCTGTTTTTGTTTTCTTTTTGCCACTTAGGATAAAACATAATAAGGGAGACTTCCAGAGTAGCATGGGTTTTTGGAAAAATCTTCTGAAAAATGATCATAGGGCCTGTAAGGTATTTCTTCCTTTCTCTTCTCATATGAGATCACACCCCATCTTTTCAAATGTTTTAGTATCAGAGTTTCCCAGAATGACTTCTAGAGGAGACAAGTGCGCCTCCATGTTTAAATATATGTTCTAGGAGGAAAAGAACCATCAGGTAAGTTTGGGAACTGATAAAGTTCCAAAACAAAATAAGAAACTGGTAAATAAAATTAGTTTCTTTAGATGTCTGTGGGACATCTGAGCTCCTAAAAACCAATGTGCCTTGTGGATACCTGAAAAACTAATAAATGGGGCTGGAATACGTAGTTGTTTTCAAATTTGGTTGACAAGCATCCATTTTGAGAAAACCGGTATATATAATTCAGTTACCTCTAAGCCTGGCCTTGTACAACAAGTCTGAGTGGCTTTGCTGTTTTGTTTTTTTTTTTTTTTCCTTTACCCCTCTTCCCCACCCCCTTCCAAATTAGGGGGGATTCTCTGGTTTCTCATTTCCGTATGTATATTTCACCTGGGAGGAACATTAATACTAGTTTACATTTATCTAGCCAAGTAATGCGTTCTGTCTAAGACCGGTTAGTGAGGGTTCAGGTGGGTCATGGGAGTGGTAGACAGGAGGATGTGGGGAGGTGGCAGGACGTAGTCTGTAGTCAAAAGGGTACATGGCTGCACTGGAAACCACCGACTTCCTTGTTGAGGGAATCATGGTGAGTCCAGACCTTGGAGCTGGAGACCTGGCTAGGAGTTCAGCTTCCTCACTCATTCGCCGTTTGGGCAAGTTTCTCAACTGTTACACCTCTGTTTTCCCCGCTCTGTAAATCAACTGTAGCTACTTCAGTCTCTCTGAGGATTCAGTCAGATCATCATGGGAAACACTTAGCTTTGTGTCTAGTACGTAGTAAGTAGTCAACAAATGTTAGTTATAGTACAATGGGTTTTACTTCGTGTGAGATTAGTAGTCCGGCATTCAGTGTCTTCTCTATCTCGTGGCAGGTAGGTGAGCACTAGATCAGGAGCTCGAAGCACTAGGTTCCCACATTCTCCCTATTTGGTCAGTTCCCTTTCTGTAGGTGATGGAGCCCGTGTGACTCGGCTTGTGGCTCCAGTCAGTGCTTTCACTGCCTCTTTTGATAAGTGAAAAAAATCTCATGCCTTACTGCCTTTTGTCATATTTTGAAATAATTACAAAATTGCTTTTTTTTTTTAAATAAAAATATCTTTAAAGAACAAGTGACCTGAATAAAACTGTTACCTGTGGAGAAGAGAAAACGTTTCTATTTATGATAAGCGTTAAGAATTCTGCTGTATATCACACCATCTAGGCACCACAGACATGGTAAATTAATACCAGGGCTGTCGTAAACAGCATTTGTTCTGAATATTTCCTCATTGTTGAGCTTCATTTTTGGTGCTGTAATACGAAAACAATGGGCATCTTTTTATTTATCAACTAAGGTTTATTTTATCTTGCTTTTTCTTTTGAACTGGGCCCTCACGAGGCCAATTCCTGCCTTCCTGTGCTGAGAATTGCTGTAGTCTCCGTGGAGGTGAGGTGATTCTGATCTGGGAGGACCTGTGTGAAGGGGGGAATATTTCAAAGAATTTGAGCCTTGATTCCTCTGTAGGGAAGAACTATGAGATTATTAGCCAAGATAAAAGGAGTGGAGAGTTGTTGCACATGGTTTTGTGCAACTAGAGGCAGGGGTGTGTTGTATGGGTATTAATTACTGAAGTTGGTATTCTGTGAAGTTTCCTTTGAGCATGTCTTTGTTTGGTGGCCCAGGTTCAGATGAGGCTGAGAAAACAGGAAGAGTGTGCTTGGAAGGGGAGAAAGTGGTCTTTAGGCCAGGACAGGTCAATAATCTTATAAGATGCATCCCCAGACAGGATGTTTCTGCTTTTAAAAATACTGTCTGATGTGTAAACGCGTTTAACTGGTGCAAATTTTTCTGGTTAAGGTTTCTGTTTTCTTTTGATGAAGAAATAAGACAAAATAGACCTCTACCTCAGAATACACAACAAAAAAGAGAACTCATGAAACTTTCCAGAACTTCTGAAGTGGTATGATTTCTGGATGCATTCAGCATTCAGAAAAACCATGAGAGAACAGAGGAAAGGTGTTTGGCATAGGAAGTGACTTACTTTTTGGCAAGGAGACCAGGCAACGTTTGAATCCGTGGTTCTGTGGTGGTTGTGTTGTTTTCGTGCATGTGGTTTCGTTGCTTCTGCTTGATTGTCATCTCTTCTGCAGTTTCTGCCTTGGAAGATGTCTCTTTATCTGGGCCAATTACCCTACTCACACAGGGAGGCAATTTCAAAGCAAGCAGTTGTTTTGTTTAACCAGAACTTGCGTTTACAGCTGGTCTAAGCTGAGTCACTGAGGTTCGTTTTACCCAGTTAAGGTCTTGATGTTTGCAACTGCTTGCTTGCTTGTTGGTAGTGACAGACACCTTCTTATTCATATTAGTTGCTTAATGCAGATAAAAGGGGTCAGATCCATATCCTCCTTCCAATGCCGCCTCCTTCAACAGAGTCACAACCGTGTGGACTGGAGTACAGGTGTGGGCCCGAGTGCCCTTCCCTACTGTGTGCTCTGCCACCCAGCCCTGACAGCTTCCCTCAAATGCTTCTCAGGCTTAGGGAAACTTTCTCAGTTTATTCGGGCCCTGGTGATCCTTCCCTCCTTTGAACTCAGCCTAATTGTCTCTGAGTCCCGTGGCAGGTAATCTTGTTTTGCTTTGTGGTATCTTTTCTAGTTGACTTTCATTATCAATGAAAAATGAAATGCTTCAGGATGAAGGCTCTTGTTAATATACCATTCCAGTCTACATTTTACATTGACTCTTGATTTTTTTCTCCTGGGGTTTCCCTTGGGAAGTTTTCTTGCCTCTCAAATGGCAAGAGGATCCTTTGGAACATTTCAGAAAAACTCACCATCTTTTAGCCTTTCTGGGCCGTGCTGTGTTTGTCTATGGCCTTTAGAACAGACACAACCAAGATTCTGGGCAAAGACCAGGCACCACAGTCTTCCTAGATTAATACTTAACCTTGAGTGGTTTTTTGGTTTGGAGAGAAAATAACAGTAACCTTTTTCATTTTCACTACCAAGTGTTTTAAAGATGGAAACAAATGATGTATAGTACTTAGTTATGGGAGCAGTAAACAAGCAAACACGTAAAATTAAGATCTTGCATGACTAGTAAATATTTTATAAAACACATTCTAATTTTGCTGTGTCCACTCTGTAACATTAGAAATGAGGGATGTCAACAAAAACAAAACAAAACAAAAGAAATGAGGGATGTGATTGATATGTGCTTGCAGTTTCCTTTAAGGGATTTCTTTCTTAATGAATTAGTGGCTTCAAATTTAAAATGAATTTGCATATTTTTATATAATATCCCAACTTCCATCAGAGTTACTCTATGTTTTTCATTGCCCTGTGGGAAACCCTAATTATTTTGCAAGAGTCATTTGCTATATTTTCCGCACTGGTGGGGCTTGGCAGCCTTTAGCAGTACTTCTGGAGGAAGTAGTGATACCTTAATACAGGTTGCCTATAATGGAGTAATGACAATAATAATTTGGAGGGAGAAAATCTAAAATTCTACTTTGAAGGAGTGTTCTGAGTGAGCTATTGAAGGATATATTTAGATCTTTTTTCCCCCCCCTTCCTCTAACACATTGTGGGGAAAGATACAGACCTTTGGGTTATTTTCTAAAATATTCCCCATGATGATTACTACCTTAGGTTTTAAGACTTCTTTCTTCAGGAGCTCTGACTCTTTTACACGAACACTCAGAATGCAGAAAGAAGCTCAAGGAGCTCTGCAAAATGGAAGGTTTCTATAGGCAGAAGGGGGAAGGAATAAGGAAGAAGTGGATTGCCTCATCTTCTTTTGGGGTATGGAAAGGGTCTGTGTGGCAGATTACCTCATTGGTGCTGACCAGAAAATTCCAGACTGATCAGTTAATACTCCATTCCCAGGGAAGTTTGAAACTATAATTAGATTAGGTATTAAGTCTTGGTTTAGTGATTTGGGCTTAGCACAAGCAACTCCATGTAGGGTCTGTTATTTCTTTTTAATAAACTTGAGAGCCCATGAATCGCCCCCATAGCATCCATATTTCTACATTTCCTTTTGTTAGGCTTATTTTTTTTCTGGCCACCTTTTGCAGTGTATCTCTATACTACAATATCTCTATATCCAGGAAAACACAGTTTACATATACTTTATATTATGATGAAAACAATTTATTAGCTAGATTATTAATTTTAGATATTTTATTGCCTCTTTCTCTTTCTATCTCGTCCAAAAAGAATGGATCTTGGATTTTAGGAGAGGCATATGCTAAGCATGTGGTCATGGAAAATAATTTATTTTCCTTTAATTAAAAATATTTAGTTTTGGTAAAATACACATAACATTGTTTTAATTTTAATTTTTCTTTTTTAATTTGCATTTTTTTCTTTTATGTTCTCTCCCAGAAAACAATTCTCTAGTTTCTGAGCCTCATATACTTCCTCGCTAAGATTATCTTGTTATTTGTAGAAAGGAAAAGAATTCATTATCTTTGTTTTCTCCAAAGATTTTTGAAGACATTTTAATTCTTGAAAACAAGTTCCTTGGAGAGCATCTAGTTTTGATCTTAGGTGGAGGGTAAGACTACTTCTTAGGTGAGGGTAAGACTACTTCTGAGTGGGTTTGTTTCTGAAGTAATTGTTTATAGATAAAATATGTATCTTAAACTCTTTGATCTAGTTTGAGGTTTTGCAAATAAAATTTTATCTGGAGCCCTAATAAGTGTGAAACTGATAATGGTAGAGTTTTTTGTATAAATTTGTAAGTTTATTACATTTTTAAGAAATTCAGTCATGTTTGATGAGCTCTGGGGAACTCTAGGTTATTTTTATGTTTTGGTTCCATAATACCAAAAAAATTCTGGTTTATATTGAAAAGTCCTAAATTACAACAATTTTTTTTTTTTTTTTTTTTTGGGCAGCATCTTGCCTCACAACAGCAATAATAAAGGCAATCTAACATTTTTAGCACTTAAGGACTAGACTTTTGATAAGAGCTTTTACATGTTTTATCTACACAACAACCCAATGATGTAGGTTACTTTTATCTCTGTTTCACAAATGAAAAAAACTGAGGCACAGTGAGTTTAACTAACACACAATGTTTAGATAGTAGGTGGCAGAGCTAGGCTCAGATTTGGTGCTGTTAACCACTGTGTGCTGTATTTGGATTGCCCTGAGAACCTTTCATTTGATCTAGAAGTTTTAAAAGGGAGTAGCAGGAAATTTTACTTTACAAATAGAATCGTACATATTGTTTAATTCACACTAATTCACACGTGTTCAGATTGTAGTGATTGTTGAGTAACTTTCTTGGCTAATTTAAATCTTCACTGTATATTTAAAAATATTATCGGTGTCATTTAAAAAATCCTTGTTGCCTCTTCTGTTTTTTTATTCACCCCAAGTTTTAAAACAGGTAAATATAATCTTGTTTTATATATTCAGTTTGAATTTTGTTTTAATTTTATCATTGACGTCATTTGCGGTTGTAAAGCATGATAGCATTACAACCTTGCATTATTGCAAAGTTATTGAAATTATTATCAGGATTCACCAGCTGGTCCAGCTGTGTTATAATTGAGAAATACTGAAGGGATTTCATGATAACCAAAAGAAAAAAATGTCAAGTTTTTTTGTTTGTTTTATTTGAACTATTTATGATAGGACTTGTCTTTAGAGAGTCAACACATTTCACAAATAAAAGAGAAGATTCTGGAAATTATCATAAAATTACAAATAACTCTGTGAAGTCTGAAATTTAAAGACCATGCCTTAATCAAATAGATAATTTGGATCATGCTGACATCTTCTTAACAGCTTGTGGTTGTCTACATGGCATGTCTTGCTTGCTTATACTACATGTGGCTAATAGGTTTTGTAAGAGCCACTATTTGCGCTGTTTCTCCTGTCTTTTTTTTTTTTTTTTTTTAAATTACCACCAGCATAGATCTCACTGTGTTTTGGCTGACTTCTTTGAGGGCATACTAAAAAGTGATCTAAATATTACTTAATTTTTTCCGTCCTATTGTGCTTGGTGTTTTGCAAATAAACCTTACTTATCTTTACTTGCATAAGCATATCATTAAAATTTTTTTGTGATTTCCAACATTCATGTCCTTGCTATGTTGAAGGATAGAGATTTCACATAATTTTAGCCTTTGAATTGTTCAGGTATTGTAGATAGATCTCTCTGGTCTCGGTTTTCAAATAATGGTTCTAATTTTACTTTTGCAGTAATGTATTCATAATAAATGTGCTTATAGTGTACTAGTATAGGATTTAATAATATAAGCCTTTCCTCCAGGGAAATAGTGTACTAATTTACCTTGAACAATGCTATGGTATTTTTATTGTTAGATTTGAGTTTTGTTTGAACATGTCCCCCCATAACATTTGACTTTCTATTTATGCTTCTTGGTTTGTTATTTTTCCCCAGAAACTAATGTTGTAACTTGACAGGGATCATAAATTTGTTTTGCAAGATTTAACTTCATTAAACGTATCAGAGAGTTGAGTTATATATTTTTTCTTGCCATAAAAGTTGACCTCCAGTGACAAAAACTATTGCCTCATTTATTTATATATATGATTCTTTCATTTCACATTCCGCTATCAGCGTGTTTGATACTGGTTGAGGAATTGGTTGGTGTTTGTTTCTGATATTAATTGTTCCTTTGCCTTGAGCCCGACCAATCTTGTTATATCCATTATGAAATATTTTGCTTAAATTGCAGAATTTTAATCATATTTCACCATGGTTCATTGAGGGTAATCATTTTACCTTACTACAGACACATAAGGTATCGAAGAACTATTAAAAGCTTATGATAATGCCACCATAAATATAAAAGCAGGGCAAGAAGGAGCCAGACCTTCATATCATGGGCTCACTTATTTTGGGGTGTCATGTTGTGTCTCCTGCAGCATGGACTGAGCCCGTGTTGCCTGACACCTAACCGAGGCAGCACGTGTGAGCTCCATTTACCCTTTCACAGAAGTTGGATATATACAGTCCTGAGTAAGAAGAAGAAGAAACACTAGCGGACAGCCACAATCTTCCAAATCAAGGACACATTTAGAAAAATTTCATGTGCAGCGAATGGACAGAAATGACTGGAGAAGGCTTGAGTCCTGCACAAAAGCAAATTAACCAAGTTGTAATTGGCAGGAACTTGTCTCCATTTTGTGAAAATTGGCATATAACCTATCTCTGTGCATTTTATTATTGAAGTTTTAAAAATAAAGTTTATTAAAAAAATGAAAGTGTGTATTGCAAATGTTTGCAAATGCCCTGATGTTTATTGGACATAGTTTGAAAACCACTGTCTTGAGATAACCAGTTCCGAGCCTAGTCTTTGTCTAAATTCAGAGAGGATAGAGTCTTCACTAATGAGGCAGACTCTGCCCTGAGTTTGCTGGACTTATAGTGTCTTTGTCTTGAGAGAGGTTGCACTATCCTTATCAGCCAGAGCATGGATTTTGGCTGCACACATTTGTTAATTAATTAAGAATGACTAAAAAGATGAATTCTTTAAACTTACATCTTACTTCCCATCCTTTAAAGTAGTGTTCTGTTCTATAAACCAGTGTTAGAGGACATTGGCCAAAATGTATGGCTGTGCGCAGTAATACTGGACATGGATGAAAATTGTCCTCTTTTAGGTGGAAAATCTTGGAGCATCTGTATCAGGAATCTGAATATCATATAAGACTGTTACGCTGAAGTTTTCCATCAAGTGGGTCAACCTGAGTAATGTTGGTACAGGAATTTCCTCCTCTTTAGGTACAGGATTTTAATTTAGTTATAGGATTAAGAATTTTTTTTATCTTCTGCAGAATTAAAAATATTCTTCAGATATAATAAAAGATTGCTTTATGAGTAAATGAAATCTCAGTTTATATTTATTGGTATGTGAAGATAGAATATTTAATCATTAAGAGGCCTTCATTAGGCTTTGAAATATTTACATTTTATATAACAGTAAGGTATCCCATATTGGGAATAGTACTGATAAGTGAATCTTAATGATATAGCCTATTGTTTTAAAAAAATTTCGGATTATAGCCCCAAACTGGAAACAACCAATAGATAAGTCAGTGGTGGTATAGTCATACAGTGAAATACTACTCAAATAAAAAAGGATGAACTTGAAATGAATCTCAAAAACATTATATTGAATAAAAGAAGGCAGATGCAGAAGGGCATATGCTATGGTTGCATTTATATGAATGGTAGAACAGGTAAAACTAAGTGGTGGTGATGGAAATCAGAACAGTGGTTTTTTTCTGTGTGGGTGGATGGAATCAACTAGAAAAGAGCAGAAGGGAACTTTCTAGTGGAAAGATTCTATATCTTGACTGGAGTGGTAGTTACATGGATGCACACATTTGCCAAAATTCATTAAATGGTACCCTAGTATCTGTGTTTTATTATATGTAATTATACCTCAATAAAAACCATTTGGAATAGAAGTCTTTCTAAAGTGAATAATAATGGTAGTAGTAGTAATAGAAAGGACCAGTAATTATTGAGCTCTTATGTACCAGACAACAGACCAATGAAGTAGGTTTTATTAGTTCCATGTACATATAAGGAAACTGAGTCTTAGAGAATATGCATAACATGTTCAAGGACACAGAGCCACGTATTTCAATCCAAAGGTTGACTACAAGCCAGTGAACTTAATAGTGACACTTTTGCTGGGTCTATTATATATTTAATGTGTTAAATGTTTTCTTATCTTTTTAAATAGAACATGCAAGTATAATTTAAATTTATTAGATGGCTTTGGTTCTTTATTATGAATAATATTTTTTGTGCTGAAGTGTACAGTGTTCTTTCCCATGAATTGAATGAACTAAATGTTTTGTTGATTATTTTGTAATACTACGCCTCTTCCCTTACTGCTACTCTAACGAATTTTTTCTCCCCTAGTTCCCCTTTCTAGTTTTTTCCCTTTTTAATATGCTGTGAATGGAAATGAAACTTAATAGTGATTTTTATATAAAATAAGATTCTAGTAAGGACCCAAGGGGGGCCTTCTTTTCAGCATAATGCGTGGACTTTGGTGCATGAACCTTCTTATTTGTTTTGGCCGCTCAGAGATGAGGCCTATCTTCCTGTCCCCCTATCCCCTTTAGTTTACCTTCTGGATTTTGGTTGTGTTTTAGTGATATGATGAAATTAGAGGACTGGATAGCTCTGTGTGTGTGTGTGTGTGTGTGTGTTTATGTGATGACCAGTTCTTAAGCAGTAGGCCCACTGTAAGCAAATTAGTGTAGGTCAATTGGTTTTAGGTTTAGAAGAAATCAGACTATAAGTAAATGCTTACCAAATACTGAAACTGAGCTGGGAAGTTGGAACTTCCATTCTATTTGAAGTGACAATTTAAAAATATTTATCTATCTATTGATTGATCATTCGTTTTTTATTTTAATTCCAGTATAGTTAACATATAGTGTTATATGAGTTTCAGGTGTAGGAGGTGACTTATTATTATTTTTTTAATTGCTTTTGGTTATATTGACATAGAGGGTGAGAGCTCACATGTAAGGAAGCATTTCTAAGTTAGTACCTAGAAAATAAAATTTTGAAAAATGTTTTAATTTGTGGCCTGACCTCTAGAATAAACAATGACTATAAAGAGTTTTGTAAGAAAAATCTGACTTTATATGCATTTATTTTCTTTATTTTATAGCCTCATTTAAAGTAGCGCTTTAATATGTATCTCTCTATCTAGGTAGATAAGATATAATATGTATTTAGGTAGGTAGATGCATATTAGATTAGATACATATTATATATATGTACACATTTTATAGCCTGTTTATACAACAGTAGGGTTTTAAATATCTATCTGTCTGTCTGTCTGTCTATCCATATTTTGAGCCTTACCCACCCAACTTTGCGGTAACCATGGGAGAGAGACTATTTTAAATGTTTTAGACTATTAATAGAATCTCAGTCAATGGAAAGATTCCAGAAGGAATCTACAAAAACTAGACAAGTAATTACTATTATTATTTTTGGTCCATCTTAAGTCTTTAGATGTTATAAAGGGGACATTTTCCTCCCTCTCATCCAGCCTTCTCCTACCTAATGTGAAAAAAAAGCTCATTTTTGTTATTTGGATGACCTATTTGGAAAGTGGGGAAAAAACTGTTTCTCTATAGGTTATAAATATTTATCATGCTTAAATGTTGATGTCTATTCTAATTCGTATTGAAGGGATTGAAACTTCTAGCCTTCCCTTTTTAAAAAACTAGTAATGATTCCATTAAAACAGTGACTTAAATCAATAGTTTTATTTATTGCTTGCTCTGCTTAAGGCACAGTACTGAGGAGTACAAACAATGTGGGGTATAGTCTCTGTCATTACTGTATTTAGTAATCGAATTGTCCAAGTGATCTAGGTTACCAGTTTAAAACAGAAAGTTTTTGTCTTATCTTTATGACCAAGCTATTCTGGTAGGAAATCCCCGATAAGAAATAGCATGGCTGAATTAACACTGTTGAAGAGTCATGTGTAGAGTGCTTACCATAGAGTGAACTGCTTATGCTTAGTAAGACAGTATATGTTGTGCCTTCTGAGGTTTTGCCATGTGAGAGAGGGAGGGAAGCAAGTAACTGTTTTTCCAATTATGAGGCAGACTCCTTTTATACATAATCTCAGAAGGTCTCAACCTTTTTGAGCATAACTTCCTTAACTTGGTAAATAGCATCTACAAATACTCTACAGCTAACATTACATTTAATGGTAAAAAACTGAATGCTTTTCTCCTGTTTGGGAATAAGGTGAGAATGTCTCCTCTCACTACTCTTATTCAACATGGTACTGGAAGTTCTAGCTACTGCAATAAGACAAGAAAAAGAAATAAAAGGCATATAGATCAGTAAGGAAGAAATAAAATTTCCCCATTTATAGATAAGATAATTGTTAATGTGGGGCGCCTGGGCAGCTTAGTCATTTAGCGTCTGCTTTTGGCTTCAGTCATGATCCCAGGGTCCTGAGATTGAGCCCCGCATCGAGCTCCCTGCTCAGTGGGGAGCCTGCTTCTCTCTCTCTCCCACCGCCCCTGCTTATGTTCCCTCTCTTGCTGTATATTTCTCTCAAATAAGTAAAATCTTAAGGAAAAAAAAACAACAACAACACAAAAGGTTTTTATTTTTTTTAAAGATATTTGTTAATGTAGAAAGCAATCTACAGATAAACTAGAAATAATGTGTGTGTTAGCAAGGTTGTGGAATATAGGATAAACATACAACAATTAAATGCATTTCTGTATACTAGCAATGAACACATGGAAAATTACATTATCAGTTACAAATTGCTGAAATAAAAAGGAATGTTTAAGTGTGTATCTAATAAAACATGTAGAACTTATATGCTGCATACTGCAAAATGTTGATGAAAGAAGTCAAGATTAAAATAAGTGGAGAGACTTATTGTGTTCATGGATTGGAAGACTCAGCATGGTAAAGATGTCAATTCTTAAATTGACATATGATTTAGTACAAATCCTCTAAAAATTCTAGCAAGTTTTTTTAAATTTACATATAGACAAATTATAAAATGTATGTGGAAGTACAAAGTAACTCCAATAGCTAAGTGTAAGGAAAAATGGGAGGACTCACTCTCCCTGATTTCAAGGCTTATCATACAGCTACAGTAACAAGATTGTGTGATACTGGTGGATGGAGAGACACATAGATCAGTGGAACAAAAGAGAGAATCCAGAATAACAGAATAGAGACCTATATAGAGACCTTCCCAGTGGATTTTTTTTTTTTTTTTAAGTTCACACACCATAAAATTTACCCTTTGAAGTTTAGTGGTGTTTAGTGTATTCACAAAGTCATACAACGTTCACCATTGTCTTTAATTCCAGAGCATTTCTGTCACCTAAAACAGAAATACTATATTCATTACCCATTGCTCAGTTACAGTGTATTGCAAGAGATGTAAAAGCCAATTCAATAGAGGAAAGATAGCCTTTTCAATAATGGTGCTGGGAACAGTAGGATGTTCATAGGGGAAAAAAAAGAAAAAAAAAAAAAAAGAAATGAACTTTGACCTAAGCTTCACACATTATACAAAAATTAATTCAAAATGGATCATAGACTTATATGCAAAACATAAAACTAAAACTTTCATTTAAAAAATGAGAACATTTTTGGAATCTAGAGGTAGGCAAAACATTTTCAGATTTAACACTAAAAGCATCTGTAAAAGGAAAAAATATATAAATTGGATTTCATAAAAACTAAAAACTTACTCTGCTAAAGACCATTGTTAAAAGGATGAAAGACAAACTGTAAACTGGGAGAAGATACTCAACAAAGTACTAGTATCTAGAATATATAAAGAATTCAGCAGTAATAAACCAAATCACACAATTAGACAATGGCAAAAGACAAGAAGACCCATTTCACTGAAGAGGATGTACAAGTGCCGTGTAGGCATATGACACATGTTCAAGGTCATTATCCATCCAGATCTGCAAGTTAAAATCACAATGAAATATCTAAAAATAAAAAGTTTAATTTAAAAAGAAAAGGAAAAAACTGGCACCCGGCTGGCTCAGTTACTCTTGATCTCAGGGTTGACTCTGAGTTCAAGCCCCATGCTGGGCCTGGAGCCTACTTAACAACAAACAAGCAAACAAACAAACAAATAAATAAATAATTAAAAAAAAAGAAAATAAACCATGAACATGATTAAATTTGGTAAATGCAGAAAAGGCTAGAGAAGAAAACAAAAAGCACAAGTGATCTCAGTACCTGTATAAACTTCCACCAAGATTCTGTTGTATTTTACACGTTTTTCTTTTTTTACTGTATGCATTTTTATTTTAGACAGTTAACTGAGTATGTACGGTTGTGTCCTGCCCTTTTCAACAAACACCGCCATGAGTATTTTTCCATATCACTTAAAACTATCCATGAGTAAAATCATTAGACGGCTTGTCCTATTCATTGTGTGGATGGACTCTAATTTATTCAACCATTTCTCTTTTATACAGTGAAAATATTTCCACCATGCTGCTGTTGTAAACCATCCTGTGATGAACATTTTTGTATTTAAACCACAGTCAGGATTTCTGATTGCTTTCTGAGAATATATTCTTAGATGTGGATTGCTGTGTCATTGGGTGTGGGCATTTGAGAGGCCTTTGGAAACTACACATTGCCAAAATGCAGATTGTTCACAGAAATACTGTTTCAGTGGTGTCCCCTTACACTGTTATCTCTCTCTCTCTCTTTTTAAAAGATTTTATTTATTTGACAGAGAGAGGGTACAAGCAGGGGGAGCAGCAGGGAGAGGGAGAAGCGGGCTCCTACTGAGAGCCCAACACAGATCCAAGATTTTGGTATCATGACCTGAGCAGAAGGCAGACGCTTAACCACCTGAGCCACCAAGACACCCCTTCTCTTGCTCTTTTTTTTAAGGTGTTTTTTTTTTTCATTTTTGTTTGTTTGTTTGTTTTATTTTAAATGGTGTTAACATCTGTTCTTTTTTGAATTTCTCTTTTCCCTAGGTTTCCAAACCCTTTCTCTTGGCTTTCCTCCAACTACTGTGTTCTCTTCTCCGTCTTCTGACGTTGTTTCTCTCTACCCTTAAAAAATTGGGTTCCCGGGGCGCCTGGGTGGCTCAGTGGGTTAAGCCGCTGCCTTCGGCTCAGGTCATGATCTCAGGGTCCTGGGATCGAGCCCCACATCGGGCTCTCTGCTCAGCAGGGAGCCTGCTTCCCTCTCTCTCTCTCTGCCTGCCTCTCCGTCTACTTGTGATCTCTCTCTGTCAAATAAATAAATAAAATCTTTAAAAAAAAAAAATTGGGTTCCCTAAGGTTCCGCTCTCAGCCTCCTCTCCCTCTCTTCTTCCAGGGCTAACTAGAACCAGGCCCACGTCTTCAACTGTTGAACACCTTAGTGATGTAAATCCCATAACTCTTCTGAGTTTCAGGGCTCAGTTTCTAACTGCATATTGGACATCTTTACCTGATGCCACTATGCAGATCACAAACGTACCTCTGTTTTATAAAATTGAATGCACTGTTATTATTTTTTGAACTCATTATTTATTTAACCCAAACAACTTCTCTACCTTCCCCCTTTAGGGGAAGCCAGAGGTCTGAGAGCTAGCCTAGATAACTCCTGGAACCTTGTCTGCTACTTCTTGTCATTCACAAAGTTTTAAGATTTTCCTTTCAAAATAGTTCTCTCATGTGTTACCTCCCCTTCATTCTTTTTTTTCACTGCCTGAATTTTTTTTTATACCGCTGCAGTAGAGTCTTAACTGATATGTCTGTTTTGGGCCTTGTATCCCCAATTACATCCTTCATGCTAAAGCCAGTTTGGTCTTTTTAAACCTAAATTTCAGGTTGGTACCACCTTTACTGACTTCAATCTTCTGTAGAACAAAGCCCATGTTCCTTGGCATGGTGTCAGTGAGACTGATCTTGATTGCCATGGCCCCTGCCAATTTTCTAGCTTTATCTCTTGCCATGCCCAATACAGCTCCCTGGCACACTGAGCTAGTTTCCTCAGTGTATGTATGTATATATATATATATATATATTTTTTTTTTTTCCTGTCCTTTATCTCTGCCTTTCTTGTTTTTTCTTCCTGACTTGTTTCTTTCCTCTCTTACCCACTTGTTAGACTTTTTTTTCATGTTCTAAGATTCAGATAATATTATAGCCTTCTTTGGGAAGCTTTCTTTCCTTCCATAGGAAGGATTACGGGTTTCCTCATTTGTGTTCCTGTCGTGCCACATAGCCCATTTCTTTTGGCCACTTCCCACACTGGTGTACTTTCATTGTTGTTGTTAATCTGTTCTTGACCGTTATATTGGATTGTAATATACCCGCTCTACTAACTAAAGCAAAATTTGTGTTCTTTTGTTTCCTCAAGGTGAGAGAATAATGGCCAATAGATGTTTAATAAGTTTTTTTTTTAATTTTAATTAACATGTAATGTATTATTTGCCCCAGGGGTACAGGTCTATGAATCATCAGGCTTACACATTTCACAGCACTCACCGTAGCACATGTCCAGTGTCCTCCCCAATGTCCATAACCTAGTCACCCTATCCCTATACCCCCCACACCTCCCAGAAACCGTCAGTTTGTTTCCTGAGATTGAGTCTGTAAGTATTTCTTGATTAGTATTTCTAGATAAAGGAAGGAAGGAATGGTAAGTTTCTTTCTTTAAAAAGATTTTATTTATTTACTTGAGAGAGAGATAGTGATAGAGCACAAGTGGGGAGGAGAGGAAAAGCAGGCTCCTTGCTAAGTGGGGCTCCATCCCAGGAGGACCCTGAGATCATGACCTAAGCTGAAGGCAGACGCTTAACCGACTGAGCCACCCAGGTGCCCCTAGATGAAAGGTTTCATGCTGACAGATGAACAAAAGGTTAAGGAAAATTATGGAATTTGGAGTCATAGGAATTGAGTTTGAGTCCTACCATCATTTTGGAATGTCTGCATAATTTTAGGCAAATCATTTGCTTTTTCCGAGCTTCAGTTCATTTGCAAAATGGAGGTAATAACAATATTAATCGTACAAATGCTTTTTAAATAATAAATACCCTGTAAATTTTAGTTCATATTGTTATCAGTAATAAAAAAGCATCCTGTATGCTCAGGCTGCACATGGGTAATGCACTGCCTTCATTGAAGTCAGTGAAGAATTACAACTTTGGGTAGATATACCCATCAATCACAAGGTCGGTTGACCTTGCTTTGCTGTAGTTTGGTTTCATTATTGACCCATTGCTTTCTTCTTGCATTGGCTCATCACATGCCTCGACACTGAGGATGGGTTAGGGTGAGTCAGTTTCAGAAAACAGCCTTGCCTGAAAATAGTCTATAATGGTTATGGTCTCTGATGTGAAATTTCCAGGTTGATGAAGTACAAAGCTGCCAACAGAGTTCCACATTATTTTCTATTGTGGTTTGACTTTTCTGGCTGTTGTCAGTGACAAACTTGTGTACTACTAGCCCGCCCTGTTTTCCATGTTTTCTATACAGAGATGTATAGTTAGAGCAGTGATGAGTAATATGTTTTCAGGAGAAGCTGCTATAACCTTTAAGTCTAGAAGGGAAGATTGAGCATTTAAAGCTGTAGCTTTTTCACTGCGTCTGGATGGCTGTATGTTCCTAACAAATGAATCACTTTATGAATATGCATGAGCCTATAAACACTACTTTTTAAAAGCGATTTTTGTGTTCTGAAATAAAATTGGTAGTATTTTCCAAGTTTTCTGTGAGAAGGTTTCATTAGTCTCAGAAATTCTTTGAAAAAAGTGTATGTGTGTGTGTGCGTGTGCGTGCATGTGTTTCCCCTCCCCACTCCTGCTACATTTTGAAGACATCTCTGGCATTTTTTCTCCATCCTTTTTTCCATCAAGTTTCTTAATTTCACTGTTTCCTCCTTATCCTTAAGGCAGGTGAAATGGCAATGACTCATTTTAGAATTCTGAGTTGGGGAGCTCAGCGGCTGGAGAGCTGGTAGACACTGGAGCACCAAACGACCAGCACCCAGTCCTCCTTGTATGGTCCCTGTGGGGCTTGTGGCAGACATGTGCCCACATTCAGGCTTTTATTAGTGTGTAATTTGTAAGTTCGAGTGTATCATCAGATCGTGTTTACGTTTGACCTGGAGGTTCCACCAAGTATTGCTTTGGGAAATTTTTTGATTATAAAAAATCACAGTTGGGTTCTGATCCGTGTGTACACCCTCAAGTCGTTATTCCGGCACATGGTGGGCTGTTCTTTTCACTGCATTGCGTAACAGCACGTGCAGCTCAGAATGGTCAGAACAGTTTCATTAGTGTCTTAATGAGCATTCACAATATATTATCTTGTAGAACGCCGATATAGCCATCCTTCCTCTACAGTTCCCTTGTTTGGCTTGCATAGACTATAAACTCCTGACATTTACTTTTAGTTCATGTAAATTTAAAGATTATTTTTTTTGCAAGGCACCATTTCGTTTTCCTTGATTAAAAAGTTATTATAAAACCAAAGTTTGAGGAATTGATAAGAATGGCTTAGCAATGAACATAAGTATTGCGTGAAGTAGTGGGAAAAGCCTTGCAGAGGCAGTCAGGAGACTCGAGTTCCACGTCTGGCTGTGCACTGAGCTCACCATGTAATCTTGCTAATAATAACGGAACAATGAAAATAAGAGCACTTTATGCCATGCTCTGCTGTCTACAAAGCACTTTTATAGAAAGCGTGCTAGGCAGAGAGATGATGATTACCATTTTATGATGAAGAAACTAATGCTCAAAGAGTAAGAGATTGGCCCAAGGTCATATACCCCGTGAGGGCTAGGACCAGGACTGACTTCTATTCCACAGTTACCGTGCTTCCCCTCGTTTTGCATTTGATTGTGAAAGGAGGGGTTGGAGCACATCAGTGATTGTCAAGTCCTTTTCACCCGGAGCCCTGGGATAGTCTTCCAGTTTGCTTGTGAAGAAGGATAGCAACACGGGGAAAGCAGTTTAGTCTGGGCACGGGAGGGTCAGACGGGCTGCAGTGGTGGGTGTCCACTTGCAGGGGACTGGAGCATCTTTTTCGGCACCTGTGATTCCCGATGGCCGAGTTTGTGTCCTTCCACTGTAGGGGCAAAAAGCCCGTGGAAGGGCGTCTGATAGAGACTTTTATGTTTTAAAAAAAGGATGGAGGGATTCCATAGCTTCTTAATCAAAGTTTGAAAACGACTGCATTAGAGGATTTCGAAGGCTGTCTTCCAGCCTAGGAGTCTGCCAGATACTGCAGCCTTACATATAGAGTGTTACCAGATGGGCCCGTGGCGACTTCATAGACGTCGTGACCTTCTGTCAGTTTAGTGTCATGGGGGCACCCTTCAAGCCCTGTTTATCTTACAAGATAGGCTGTTCTAGTTGCTATATTTAAAGGTCTTTAGGGAAAAGAGGCAAAATGTCCGAAATGAGCATGGTAATTATGCTGATGAAGCCAAATTTGGTAATGCACTTAGTTTCTTAAAGTCTGCTAGTAAGAATCATTGACTTTGGAGTTGCACTGAGTTTGTTTTAAAAAATGATGTAGGGGCGCCTGGGTGGCTCAGTGGGTTCTGCCTTTGGTGGCTCTGCTTTTGGCTCAGGTCATGATCTCAGGGTCCTGGGATCTAGCCCCACGTCGGGCTCTCTGCTTAGCGGGGAGCCTGCTTCCTCCTCTCTCTCTGCCTGCCTCTCTGCCTACTTGTGATCTCTTTCTTTATCAAATAAATAATTAAAATCTTTAAAAAAATGATGTAAATGTTGTACTTTATCTTGGGTGTCATGTGTGTTCTCTATAGTCTGCGAATGGTCAAGCCTGGCATTTCTATCAAGAAGGAGCTGCTGCTTTGTTCTTCTTTACATGTCTCTGGAGTGAAGGTGTTTTTATTAACCCTTGAAACAGATACCCATTGATGTATTCATTTCTTGTTTATCTCTGAACAAAAAGACCTGGGTTTTTGGCTAAAATATTCTCTTATCTACTTGGAGATGAAAGTGGCAGTTTCCATTTGTAATGTTATTTACATTTGTACCCTTTTACATTCCTCTCTTGCCCTCTACAGTCTGATAAGAATTGCATTGACAATTATGAGAGACTGATTGGGGCCATGTGGTTATTAATGGAATTTCAATTCATTTCTTCTTTTCTTAATCTGCCTCTGAGGAGATATCTGTGAAATATCCCTGACTTTGTTGACGATGCCTTTGACACAAGGGTGGTTTTTGTTACTTCAGCTGTTGTATGAGGAAACTCTAGTTGATTTAAGTGTTTACATGGTCACAGGCAAATGCAAATGTCCACACTGCCCTGAGACCCTCTTTTTTCTATTCAGGGGAGGCTGTGAAAGCCCATGGCTATTTGATTCTTTAAGAATTAATTCGTGCCCAAGAGTTGGCAATTCACGTTGAAGGGAAAAAGAGCGTTGTTTTTTTTTTTTCAGTTGGGATTTTTGTTTTATTGTGACATGATGTGGGACTTCCCCTTCCCCTTACTCAAGTGTTTGGCTATTAAATAATTATCTTTGAAGCTTTTTTTTTTTTTTTTAAAGATTTTATTTATTTATTTGACAGAGAGAGAGAGAGATCACAAGTAGGCAGAGAGGCAGGCAGAGAGGGGGAAGCAGGTTCCCCGCTGAGCAGAGAGCCCCAAGCGGGGCTCGATCCCAGGACCCTGAGATCATGACCCGAGCCGAAGGCAGAGGCTTAACCCACTGAGCCACCCAGGCTCCC
The DNA here is from genome assembly GCF_902655055.1 of Lutra lutra. Taxonomy (NCBI): domain Eukaryota; kingdom Metazoa; phylum Chordata; class Mammalia; order Carnivora; family Mustelidae; genus Lutra; species Lutra lutra. The sequence goes on along the minus strand of NC_062287.1, from coordinate 13,345,565 downwards.
TGAAGCTTTTTTTTTTTAAAGTAAAATTTGCCGACTGGGAAGTGCACAGATCTTAAGTAAATACAGGTCAATGAGATTTGATAAATCCTATAACCGCCATAACTGCCCCCTGAAGCAAGATAGAGAAAATCTCTCTCATCTACTTGGTTCTCTTGTGTTTCCTTCCAGTCAGTCCCTAGACACATTCACTTGTAGAATAAAAAGATTTTGACATGCTCAAGTACAAAATCATCAGACCTTTGTTTCTGTAGCAACTGGTAGTATAAATAATACACAGTAACACTTAGTTAAAACAAATTAATTTTCTTCTTGAAGAGAGGCGTGCATGTATTGGCGGAAGGTACTCAAAAGCTGCTTCCTTAACTAATTAATGAAATTTTTGCTAATAATTGACAAAGACAGTGGTAAGCAAAGTACTTCTTCTAGCTTTGATATAGACTTTATATCTTAAAACATAGTCTTTTATGTGTGAAATTGAGAACAGCTTTCTATAATAAATGGTAAGTAGTCTTTTTTGAGTAGTTCACACAACTAGTAAAAGGCAGAGATGACATTGGCTCTGGGGCCAGGACCTCATTTTTTGGTATCTCCAGGATATATCCTCCTATTTGTAAAACATTATTTACCTCCCTGGGCTGCTGTGGGCATTGGTTAATGTTTGGAAAATTCTGTGTAAAGAGTGGGGTTCTGTCCATATTGTCTTACCAAAGAGATTGAGCAAATTTGTACTAAGTGATTGATCTCTGATAAGCGCCAGAAGTTCCCATCCCAGCTTCTGATTCCATTTTCCTTTTGCATAGATAGTTCTGGTGGTTTAATGTTTAGTTTTTCACTACACATGCAGTGTGCTTGCCCTTGTGTGGAAACTGCCTGAATGACCGTGGATGACCCAGGCTCTTCAGGGTGTGTGCCTATGGGCGCTGGCCAACTTGGCTGTTACACTTACTTTTTCTGAACAAACAAATATATAGTTTCATCTGGCTCATGGAGTCAGACCTCTGGTTTGGGAGGTGTTTGTTTCTTTTTGTGTATTTGTTTTCACTTTTAGACGGTAGTAATTGATGTGGTAGAGGTGGAGCTTTTGGCGGGGGCGTAGCACTTTGAACTTCCCTTCCCTTTCCAGTAGAAAAAGTATAGCCTCTTATGGCTCAGTGGTATCAGTAAATACTTATTTTAGATACTTGTCTTCTATTAAGAAAAATACAGAGGCTGAAAATGATTTTGTCTTGTGGCCCTGCTGTCCGTTAACAATGATTTCATGTGATACCTCCTTTTCTGATATTGACCCTAGTGTTTTATCAGTGTTATCTGTGTATATATTTATTTAATTATTTATCAAAGTAATTTCTATACCCCATGTGGGGCTCAAACTCACAACCCTGAGATCAGGAGTAGCGTGCTCCACCGACTGAGCCCACCAAGAGCCCCAGTTATCTGTGTACATTTTGGAAAAATTATTTTTATTTCATACTAAGGAAGGAATATGAGCCCTCCATTCTGCTAAGCCCAAAGTGCTGTTAGTAGTGTAGTTTCAGGTTAACAGAGACTGCGTGTCCGGTACTGACTGGTAACACGTGTCTGGAGAGCAAGGTCATAGCAAAATACCATTGGATGAGTACCAAAGAATGGAAATGTAAGAAATTCCTGCAAGCTTCCTAATCCACTCCCCACTTCGTTTCAGAGGGGATGGAATTTATGTCACTGAGCCTTACATAAGGCCACTGATCAGTGTCACTGTTCCTGAAGTTGTTGGGGCCTGGGAGGCTTCTGTTTAATTGGTTCAGTGTGTATCCCTTAGAAAACTCTGTGCCACTTGGATTCAAAGTAGCAAATTTCTCTTTATTCATTGAGAAGATTATTAAGAGAACAAAAATCTCCTTTAAAGTGCTGTTCCAGTGATTTCAGGCTTTTGCTTTTTTAAATTTTAACCTACTCTACTTATCTAGTCTTGTGTTTATTTGAGACCTAAGCAAGACTTTGTAATCCGTAATACTTAATATTCACAATTACTGATAGCTTTTGGATTTGTCCAAACCAAAAATGTAAATTATAGCTCATCTCGTTTTAGTAGTTTCTCTTTCTGAAAAGAAAAGTTGATAGACAATTTACCTATAATTTCCCCATTAAATTAGCTTTTTTTCTTCCCTCCATTCGATCACTTGTTGGCCAACTTCAACAGTATCAAGATTCCTGATATAATCTCCATTTTGAACCTCAAAGACTGAAGTATCAAATTCTTTATTTGGGAAATGTCACTTCCAGTATCTGTCATTACCATTTAGAAAGCTTTATGACTGCAAGATTTCCTGTTCACTTCCCTCAAGTCCAACATTATTGCTCAGTAGTGAACAAAAACAGAATTAATGATAATTTGGTCCCACAGGGGCTAAAATCTACATATTTCAATCTTTTAAGAAGAGATTGGCTTCTAAGTTTAAATATTGGGAGGGGAGGAAGAGAGGAAGACATTTTAGTTTCGAGTGAGCTTTGTTAATTGTGAATGAGTCCTAGCGGTTTATTGTGGGGACTTAGTTTTGAATTCACTTTGTAATCATCTACTAGTAAAACTGCCTCTTACTCACTGGGACCTTCAGCAGGTCAGTTCTGCAATTCAGCCTTCACTGTTTTTTGTTTTGTTTCTCTCTCTTTTAATAGACTTTATTTTTTAGAGCAGTTTTAGGTTTGCAGCAAAATTGAGCGGCAGATACTCTAGAGATTGCCAGTACACCCCTTACCCCCACTCTGCATACCCTCTTGTCTTATCAGCATGCCTCAGTGGTACAGTTTTTACAAGTGGGGAACCTACACTCACATGTCATTATCACAAAGCCCATAGGTGTTGTACATTCAGTGGTTTTGGATAAATGTACAATGTCACATTTTCACTATTATAGATAACAGATAGTATCAGACAGGGTAGTTTCATTGACCTAAAAATTCTCTGAGATCAGCCTCTTCATTGCTCTGTTCCCCCAAACCTTAGCAACCATTGACCATTTTACGGTTTTCCTGCTTTTACCTCTTTCAGAAAGTCATGTAGTGGGAATCACATACTGTATAGCCTTTTCAGATTGGCTGCTTTCACTTAAGCAGTGTGAACTTAAGGTTCTTCCATGTCTTTTCATGACTTGCTAGCTGATTTCTTTTTAGTGCTGAGTAATACTCCTGCATGTCTAGAGTGTCTGGACGGACCACAGTTTATTTGTCCATCCACCTACTGACAGACATTTCAGTTGCTTTTAAGTTCGGACAATTATTAGTTAATAAAGCTGCTGTAAACATCCATGGGCAGGTTTTTGTGTGGACCTAAGTTTTCAACTTAGTTGGATAAGTACCAAGGAGCACAATTGCTGGATCATATGAGAGTATATTTAGGTTTGTAAGAACCCGCCAGGCTATCTTTCAAAGTGGCTGTATGGTTTTGCATCCTCACCAGCAGTGGATGGGAGTTCCTGTTGCTCCACATCCCTGCTAGCAGTCGGCGTTGTCAGCCTTCCAGTTCTTTTGCTGCCTAACGGACTTGTGGGGTGTTTCGTTGTCGTTTGAATTTGCATATTCCTGATGTCATGTAGAACATCTTTTCCTGTGCTCATTTTCCATCTGTATATCTTTTTTGGTTGAGGGGACTGTTATGGTGTTTGGCCCATTAAACAAAATTTTTTTTTTCTTATTATTAAGTTTTAAGAGTTCTTTATATAGTTTGGATAACAGTCTTTTAATCAGATGTGCCTCTGCAGATATTTTTGCCCAGTCTGTGGCTTGGCTGATCCTCTCATTCTTTGGAGGCCTCACAGTTTTTCCCTTTGTAAAATTAGGACTTGTATTATGATGTTGAGTGTCCATTCCATTTTGGAAATTCTGTGACTGACCCATTTCCTTTAAAATATTACAACAGTTCAGTCTTCTACATATTCACAATTATTGTTTCTTTGACTGATGGGGCCATCAGTTGCCTCCTGCTGGCAACATTTGTCTACTTGGAAAGGATTGGAGTTGAGTGGACTGGCAGGGGGCTCTTTCCTTCCTGTTATTCCATTTATGTTAACACCTAAAGCTTCTTCTCAAGATGATTCCCATCCTTCCTGCCATCAGAGGTAATACAGTTAGGACTAGGTCAATGGTAGCTGATGAGTGCTGTTCTCTTTTGGAACTGTCATTTGGTCAGAATTAGCAATACTGTTGTATTCAGCTACTGTCAGCAGCAGGTTCTCCCCAAAGGTGCTCTTCAGTTTTCATATTATCTTGAATTTCATCCTTTCTCGTCTTGCCGTCTCAGATTTTATGCCAGTTTCAGGGCATCATCTCTTCCTATACCCTAAATGAAAGTTAGGGTATGAAGTATTCATATTTTCGTGTTCACGGTATTTTCTCCCTATGCTCATTTTACCCGTATCTAAAATGATACCGTGCAGTAGTTTCATAAGACTGTGCATTCAGTGCTTTACCACTATGAAGTGCTTTTACAGATGCCGATTCATTTGGAATCTCATGATAAACTAGATAAGTATTTTCTTAGTTTGACAGGTGAGACAACAGGTTTGGAGAGATTAAGTAATTTGCTCAAGGCTGGGTCACTGACATTGAAACCCATGTTGCCTGCCTCCGAGAACAATGTGCTTCCATGTACAGAATTTAATAGCTGGGACCTCCTTTAGCTGTAAAAGAGCTATACAACCAGTTTGTTTTCTGCTAGGGTTATGGCATCCTCGGTCAGAAGCCAGACAACTTTTGTTTCATATGTGACTGGTTTATACCCACAGGTACTTTGATTGTCCGAAGGAGGGTCACATCAGTTCAGTAGTGTCTTGCCTTTATTTTTTATTTATTTATTTTTAAAAAGATTTTATTTATTTATTTGACAGAGAGAGAGATCAAAAGTAGGCAGAGAGGCAGAGAGAGAGAGAGGAGGAAGCAGCCTCCCCGCTGAGCAGAGAGCCTGATGCGGGGGCTCGATCCCAGGACCCTGAGATCATGACCTGAGCTGAAGGCAGAGGCTTAACCCACTGAGCCACCCAGGCGCCCCAGTGTGTTGCCTTTAAAAAATACACACACACACACACACACACACACACACACAAAATACCTTATGTTGTATTGAGTGCTTACTATATACAACGTCGGTGCTTAGCACTTTCAAAAAACCTTTTTTCAGGAGGAAAGAAAACAGGCCTAATGAAAAGTTCATAATAAAATTAATGTATAGCTTAATGAATTGGTATGATATAAATACTCATGTATATGACAGGTGAGATTCTTGTGTACGGTGTCTAGTCAGCACACTAACTTTTTGATACTTCTTTTCTTGTCTTTATGATTTGTCTCCTAAATATGCATTTTTAAACACTATAGTTTGCCTGGTTTGAGACCTGATATAATTGGAATTACAGAATATGTGCTGCTTTTACCCAGATTTCGGTTTTGCCCATATTGTTATGCATAGTCATAGTTGGTTTTTCATTGCTATCTAGTATTCTATTGCAGAAATATGCCACAATATATTCATTCTGCCATTAATGGACAGATGGCTTTGTGTCCAGTGTGTAGCTATTATGCTGGTAGGAACATTCCCATGTCCTTACTCTGGTACATATTCAGCGATTGTTTCTTTTGGGAAATACCCAGAAATGGAATTATTACTAGGTTGTGGGTTTCTTTATTTTCAATTTTACTAGATACTGCCTAACTTTTTTCTAAGGTAGTGGTAACAGTTTATATTCTCTCAGAAGCATATGAGCATTCCCATTGCTCCATATCTCTTTAACATTTGTTATTATCAAACTTGAGACATTTTAGCTGGTATAGTAGGAGTGCACTGATAGCTCATTGTGGTTTTAGTTTGCATTTCCCTTGCTGGTAATGGGAATACCTCTTCATGAGTTTATGAGCAATCGTGATGTGTAAGTCTCTTACAGATTTTTCTATTGCGCTCTTTTCTTATTGACTTATGGTAGTTCCTTATATATTTTAGATATGAGCTCTTCTTTTTTTGTGTGCTTGTTATAGATATTTGTGTGTGTGTGTATGTGTGTGTGTGGCTTGCCCTTACACTCAAAATGGTGTCTTTTATTTTTTTAATCTTTAAAAAGATTTTTATTTATTTGTGTGTGAGAGAGAGAGAGAGGGCATGCACAAGCAGGGAGTGAGGCAGAGGGAGAGAGAAAATCTCAAGCTGACTCTATACTAAGTGGAGGCTGACGTGGGGCTTGATCCCGCAACCATGAGGTCATGACCTGAGCCAAAATCAAGAGTTGGATACTCAATTAACTGAGCCTCCCAAGCGCCCCTTACTGGTATCTTTTAATAAACAAGTTCTTAATTTTAATATAATGAAATTTTATAACATTTTTTTGGTGTAACTAATGCTTTCTGTGTCTTGTTTATGACACAAAGTCATGAAGATAATCTCTAATATTATCTCTTAAAAGTTTTACTGCTTTACCTTGAAAACATTTCACATTTAGATTTCTTTTTTTTTTTTTAAGATTTTTCTTTATTTATTCGACAGACAGAAATCACAAGTAGGCAGAGAGGCAGGCAGAGAGAGAGGGAGAAACATGCTCCCTGCTGTGCAGAGAGCCCAATGCGGGACTCCATCCCAGGACTCTGAGATCATGACCTGAGCCGAAGGCAGAGGCTTAATCTACTGAGCCATTCAGGTGCCCCTCACATTTAGATTTCTTAAGAGCAGAAATTATTAGGTTACTAAATATTTGTTGATTAAGTGTAATTAGTAATTAAGTATTTATAATAACTCCAGCTGTGTAAAAGAATCAGCGGAAGATATAAAGAGCTGTAAGACGTAGCCCCTGCCCTAAAATAATCTGCATTCTGTTTGTGGAGATGAGGCCCTTAGCAATCGGCATCATGTAGCACTGGACCGAGAATCTAGAGGTTTATATTCTATTCCAGAAGACTGGCTTTGTGACTTTAGGTAAACTCTTATCCCTCTTGAGGTCTGCATTTTAATTTACTTGTAAAATAAGGGGCTTGGCCTAAGTCTGTGGTTCCTGATTTTGGTTCCTCAGATGGATAAGGGTCTGAATACATAGCAGGTGGAAATTGTTTTTTTCTTTTTTAAGCTGAGAGAAATTATGCATTTTCAGCCATGACCAGGTTGCACAGGCTAACCAAAATATCAAGTATCTTTGTTTGTTGTGGTGGTGGTTTTCTTCTTCAGGTATCTTTGTTTTTTACTGGAGTTGTATGTCCTTTCTGTTTGAGAACAGCGTGGGACAGAAAGAAGCTCTGATCTACAACAAAAGTCTTTAATTTAGTTTAAAAAAATAAACTTTGTATTTATTGGTAATTGTAGTTTAGTAGACAGTTTTAAAAAAACACAGCCATCAGACATCAATCAAGAGACCAAAGAGTGATAGGCAGGGGTAGGGGGAAAGTGCTAAATAATAAAAAGTGTCCTCAGTGATGAGAACGTTGGGTGACTATTAGTCTAATAACTTTTAAGGCCTTTTCTAATTCCAAAATATTATGAATCAATGAAAAGATAATATTTACTGCTTTGTATAACAAAGTACCCAAATGAATGATCTGGACAGCTAACATGACAGTTTGTGAAGAGGGATGGAAAACCTGTGGTGACTGGGATAGACAGAGGAGGAAGGCTACCAGGACAAGATAGGGTTCATCTATGTGAAGGTTTCCTTTATATGTGGGTAGAAGCTTGGAAAGAAATTCCAGACAGAGCAATGAAAGAAGAGAGGGTCCAAGTCATTTTTAAGCACAGCAAATGGATCAGTTTAGCATTAGAAGGTGATGAAAAGGTAGTTTGAGGTTAGAGCACAAAAGGCCTTCAAACATAGGATTAAATGTAGACAGCTTTGAAAAAATTAACCCTTACTAGTATGATTGTGTAGTGAAGATTCTGGCTCTTCCAGGACTGGAGGCTTGTGGATGGGCCGTTGACTTTAGGATGTCCTCCGTGCTTTAGTATAAGGGCTGGCTGGCCCTTAATGACAGTTAAAAAAAAAAAAATTTAAGTATTTGAGAGATAACCAGTTAGATTGGGATTATGTTAACACCCAGAGTACAAAGCAGGAAACCTTATTTTACGGTAGCTGTCTAGCTGTATCTTTCTGAATTTATGTATGGAATGAATCCTCAGTAAATCCCAAGAACCTTCTCTCTGTGCTAAAAAATGGCTCATAAGTGGTGTTGAATTCTTTGTGAAACTCACCAGTCTCAACAGAATTTCTGGTTCTGGGAAGAAAGGATTTTCTCTGTTTAATTTCTGTAGAAAATAACCACTTATGAATAGTCCACTCTCTATGATGTGTAACAATGGAAAGAAATTCTTCTCTGGATGGTACAAGACAATGACTCATCACAAGCGATCTCTTAGAATTAAGAATGTAATCATAATACAGCCGTAAATACCCATGTATACTTGCTTAGGCAGTTCCATTCTGCCTTCCTTTTTATTACTCTTTCTTACCCCATTGTGGTTTAGCCTGACTAATCTGTTTGCAGCACATTGACATTCTTAGTACAGAACTTTTGCAGCCTCGGTTTGGAAAAAAAAGAAGAGGTGTGGAAGTTTCAGCTCTGACACTGTTTCTTAATTTAAACTGTGGTATTGATATATTTTTAAACAAAAAACCATAATAACCATTTTTGTTTGACTTTTCTAATATAATTTAATGAAGTAAGGTTATCTACTCTGGGCTTCCTCCATAGAAATAGCATTTAAACACTTAAAGGGGAAAGTTAAAGAGTACAGTGGCCTTGGGGACAGTGAGTGGGAACATGGTTGGCATAGGATTTCATAAACCAGCAGAGGAGAAAGGAGTCCCACACTAAACTGACACACCCCTGGTGATGTCATGGGCAAGTACTGGGAAGACAGGGGGTTTAGGTGGAAAAAAGAGAAAAGTCAGATTTGGGTGTTATCAGTAGATCTGGCACACATGACCCTCATTACCCATGAGAACATGACAGCCTAGGTTTTGACTTACCTCCATAGAGAATTTGAGTTGATTTTTTGTAGTTTTGCCTCTCTCTCTTTCCTCCTTTGTTTCTATTTAATCAGATTTAGAGTTTGCAAGGTTATAATAGAAAAAGTAAAGAGTTTGGAGTCAGAAGTACTAGGTTCAAAATTCTAGCTTGCTGATAGGCAAGTTACTTAATCTTTCTGGGCTTCAGAATCATCGGCTATAAAATGGGATAATATTACTCATCTCTTGGGGTTTTTATAGGGATTAAACTAGAAAAAAAGGTGCTTAGCAATAAATCTTAGTCTGTTTTCCTTTGTCAATCATTTAGGCTTAAGGGTCGAATTTTCCGCTTGTTTTAGAATAAATCCAGGTTTTACGGTTACACTTCCATATTTTTCTTAAAAGTCAGGCTTTTTTATGTGTCTTCCTTTCAAGTTTTTAAAAAGATTTATTTATTTTAGAGAGAGAAAGAAACAGAGAGAGAGAGAACAGGGGAGAGGGGCAAAGAGACAGGGAGAGAGAGAATCCCAAGCAGAGTGTGCTGAGCTTAGAACCTGATGCAGTGCTCAGACTCAGGATCCAAGATCATGACCTGAGCCAAAACTAAGTCAGACGCTTAACCTGCTATTCCACCCAGGCACTCCTCTTTCTCCCAGTTTTTAAAACTGGGTTTTATATCTGTTAGCTCTGTTTCTTTGTAACATATCTTTCCATAAGTGATGTATTAGTTTTTGAAGTATTGTCGGAGGGAACATGGCGTGCATTTTTTTAATTGAGGAAGATTGAACAACTTAACAATGCGGTGAACTCATATTCTAAACTCTCAGAGTGCCTAATGTCAGATTTCTAAAGGAAGTTATCTAAATCTAAAAATTATTATGGTATACCACAACATAATTGTGAGCCTTGGGGGTGGTAGGGGGCTATAAAGATATTTGTTGCCTAGGCCCCACCACCACACAAGTTGTGATTGAAGGTACATTGGCATGTGTACCTATGGACATTTCCCTGTGCCCCCCCCATATACAGATATGTTGATTTGAATTGATGAGGAATGGGAGAAGGGTTTTGAAGAGAAAACAAGCAGGCTTATATTAAATTCTAAGATATGTCATGGATATTTAATTCACCAAATGATTATTTTCATCCTTTTGCTTTCAGTAGGAAGCTGTTGCTATGATAGAGCCTGTGCCAAAGGGAACACTGTGGGTTGAATGGGATACTAGTGAACTGTGGATGATAACCCAATTTTGAGGCCCAAGTCCCTAGTTCTAGGTTTTTTCTTTCAGTGAATTCACTGGTCTGCTCCATTGCTGGTGGCTGTGCTAGTACCACTATCAAATTAGGTCATTTGACTTGATGGTAATTGTATAATATTCCATAACAAGATTAATCTGAGACAAGGGGTTTTCTGTGAAAGTTGCTGTTTTCACTCTGGGTGGGGAGGAGACAGAACAGAATGCTGACGGTGCACTTTTTTAATCCAGCCCCTAGGCAAGTGCGGGGTCAAGATAGCCTGAGCAGAAATGCCTGTATATTCCAACCCCATCCTCGCTCCCACGGCTTGACATTGAACCATTTCACTGGGTGAAGCTTTTACACAATCAGTGTTCTTTTAATCTCTGGAGTCCCTTACTACTTCCCACTTTCAGGCTCTTTCCTCCTTCATTGTTTAATATAAAGAGCCTTTGTCTTGAGTATACTTTGAAGGTAGTACTTCGGAGAGGTTGAGTAAATGCTGGCCCAAGGCTGACCACAACCCTTGGTCATTGAGTTTACCTGGATTCTGCTTTTGTCTAGAAACCGAATCTGCCCATCTAAGATCAAAGCTAGAAGGAAGCCTCTGTTGAACCTGTTTACAGACTTCCCTTCATTAAGTCCAGTTAGTTTCCTGTCCTGGGGATTTTACTTTTCAGATTGTATTGTGCCAAAGACCTGGACTGTCTCTGAGCTGGAACTCATGTAGGTGCTGCTTTTTTTTTTCTTTTGTTTTAATAATTAACTCTAAATGAAGGTGTAGGGCGAAGTACTTCAACTTGAGCATAGTTCAAGGAACACTGTATTTATTCATAATCAGCTTACTTTCTGCTCCCCTTCCTTCCCCTACCTCTCCTTTGCTGTAGCATCAGGATTCTTTCTTGCTCAGACACATTTCATTCCCCCAGTGTGTCTTCTTGGCCCCTCGGTGGAGCTTCATGCGCTCACTAGGGACTGCAGTGCTATCCATGTCAGCAGGGGCATTTGCCTGTGCTTGAAGGGGCTGGGTAACATGCCAGATATCCTACCTCTTTCTGGTGAGGCATCTTTCCTGGGATTATTTTTATATGCCGCTATAGAAGTAGAATGTTCTTAGGATTGTGATACTGTATGTTATCAAATGCCCAAAATATAGTCACGCAAATAATATTTTGGGGAACGTGCCATATAAAATATACCCTCTTGCTTATTACTCTGTTTGTGAAGTAGATATTATTACCCCTATGTTAGGGATTAAGTAAGAGGCTGGTTAAACCTGAACTCCAACCTGAACTCCCACGGTGAGTAAGTGACATGGCTGAGTTCAAACCCAGGTGGGCCGGGCTTCAGAATCAGTGCTGTAGGACACTGACCCGGTGAACTGGCCGCTGGCAGCTTCTAGCATTCAGCTTCTGGCCTTTGCTGGATCTTTCTTGCCTTGTGTCATTTCGGATTCAGTTTTGAGCCACTTGGGGCCTTGCTTTCCCATATACAAGTTTTAATATTGGCTGTAGTTCTTAATATTAATGTAACAGGATTGGGGCCCATGGTGTGGTGGGAGTTCGTAGTTTGAAAATGAATCTCTTCCATTGTTGAGGATCACTGTACTTGAGAATGGGTAAGAAAACTGAAAAGTGGAAAACACATTTCACATATGATTATAAGACTATTGTTGAAACATTAAATTCCCATTGAATAAGTGATCCTATAAAAAATACTAGTAGTGGAGAAAGCATAGCCTTTTCAGTTTATTTATAATATGAAGTATGTAGACAGGTTGTTGGGGGTATACTTTGAAATATACTCAGAGGCATATTTGACCAGGAATGGTCTAGGGTGATTGTTCCTAAAAATAAAAAATAGGACTACACGACCTTCCACAATTCCTTTAGTTCTGGTTCACGTCCTGTATGACGGACTAGTTTTATAGATAGGAAAGTGAGAAAATTTATAAACAGTCTTAGTTTAATCTCAGACTGATTTCAGGGTTGTTCGTTCTGAATTATGTAGGTTGCCCTAACTTCTTCCAAATATTTCTTTCTTCCTGTTGTCTTGAAAAAAAAATCTCACTTCCTTTTCATTGAGCAGAGTTCTTACGCTTCTGCAAAATTCATATTTCACCTGATATGTGCTTTATTTCCTTGAGGGAATGGTAGCTTCATGAGGTTTCAAAGTCACTGATTTAACTGGACTGGAAAATAGGATCTTTAAGTCAGTTTAAGTAACAACAAATGGCTGTATGGCAAGGATGGTAGTCATTTTCATTGTTTTTGTTTTTTTTTTTTCCTTGTTTAAGTCGGAGCCTTTTCATTGGATACTTGCATCTTGTTTTAAAGGACATTTTAATCTGAAACCCACTTCATTATGTAGCTTGGCCCGAGTTGCAGTTCTCTGGGACTCCAGCATTAGCTCGTGGTTAGTATGTGGAGGGCTGCATTCCTTACAGTTGGGCTGTGGCCATGGCCGCCATTCTGAAAATTTCCACTCTTAGAGAGAGCTGGCTGAGTGGAACAGGCATCTCTCTGAGTTGAGCTGAAAAGTCTGTATAACGAAGACTCAAGAACTGGACACCGTTTTTGGAGGGCCTTGTGATTTCGAAATGATCATGTTTATTTCAGTGTTCTACCCATCATATTTGTTGGCGAGGGAACACATCAATGAAAGAAAGGCAAATAGAACAGAGGAAAAGAAGAGAGAAAAAACATGGATATGTATAATAGTTTTTTTTTTTTTTTTTTTTTAAATAAGGAGAATTCTCTTCTGGTCTTCACTCTTGCAATTATAATTGGGCCAGTGGCCTGGTAGCAGAGCAGTCTCTAGTCTTGCTAACTCGTTGATCATGGTAGCTCTCTCAAAGCTAGATATTGACCAGATTGCGGTTTTATTAGATTTGGCTGGATTATAGCAACCACTGAATCCTGTACAGAAATCTCTCTGAAGAGATTTGGCCTGTTAAGGTCAAAATAGAAGCCCCAGTAGTGTGTCTTTGAGGAAGGGCATTTTGTGGATATTTACTATATCAACTGCTTTTCCAATGACGTCTTTTCTTTTTTGATTTGCTACTTACGCATAGAATCTGGCTTAAAGTGAACTCAAATCCTAGGTGACTTATTTAACGTCTGTGTGCCTCAGTTTCCTCATCTGTAAAAGGAGGCCAATACTTGCACCCAGCTTTACGGTAGTTAAGAGGATTAAAGGAGATAATGCACCTAAGTGCATCCTTTGTTCATCCTCTGTTTTTATATTCTGGGTATTATCTAGTGAAAAAGGAGAAGTCATTGTACAATCTTTTAAAAACATGATCTCAGAGATACAGTAGGAAAGACACTGGCTTGGGACATAAGAATTTTGGGTTCTGTTCCTGGCTTTAACAATCAGCTAGTTGCCTGAGACTAGGCAACTCTTAGGGTTTCCTTGCCGATGAAATTGTGGTAGCTATCCTAGAGATGTCTCTAACATGCCTTCCTTCCAATGTTTAAATCTTACGACACTAAGTTTCACTAGAAGTCTTTGGTTTGGGGCCGTTTTATATCCCATTGCCTGAAGCCTTGTTTCCCTTCTCATTGCCCAGAGCAAGTTGGACCCAAGCTGCTGGAAGGTGGGAGGAGGAGGGGAGCTAAGAGTGTCACTGCAGCTGGTTGGAAGAAGGTTATTGCCAGCCAGGTGGGAAGAAGTGCTCTTGGGACTCTGGTGGTTTAAACGCTTTTAAGATTGGAAGGAAAGGACTGAGTCGGGCCTTGATTAATAGTGTTACTGTGTCATTTCCTCCCTCCAACTTTATTATTTATTTTGTCAGAATCGATTAGCCAAATGCACTTACCCAGCTGTTTGCCGGGTTCTTGTTTGTATAATCCAAATAATATTAGTTACTTTGATCATCATGTGCCCCTTTTAAAGGTAGATTCAGCAGACTTACCTGTCAAAGCTTAATGAAGGGGGTGCTCCAGGCGTAGTTCAGGTTCCTTAAACTCAGGGTTACCCTCTGTCAATTTTGTTTCTAATCAATGGATGGTAAGATGTTATTTGGAAAGGATTTTTAATATTTGCATTTTCTATTGTAGCATTTTGCCATTTAATAAATACCTTAGCATGGCTTTTTTTTTTTTTAAACTTCTTTTGGTTTTCCCTCGCCACAATTTCTGTAGATTCCCGGATGAAGGCAACAGCACACGGATAATGAAAGTTTATCCTTTTGAGCATTTCTTGGTCAAGTTTAGTTTTCAGCAATGTTTGCATCTGAAATGGGAATCCATCTGGATTCCTCTTTCATTTATTAATCTGTCTGTCCCTAAGGAGGTTGCTCTGTCTTTAAACTCTCAGCTTGAATTGTTTCTTTTGTGTGTGTGTAATTTGTAATGGTCTGGTCTACACTATCCTCCTTACATAAAGCACACAGAGTAGCTACAACAGCAAAATCAAGGCAATGGAAATAATTGATTTTGCTCTTTGAGCGCCTGCTACACACCTGGCCTGGTGTTGAGTATATCATTTTATTTAATCCCAAGAACAACCCTACACGCTAGGTGTTTTTGTCACCTCGAGTTTATATCAGACAAAAGGAAATTACACAAAGTGCAAGATTAGTAGTAAGTCATGGAGCCGGAATTCCATACCACATCTGTTGGAGTCAAGGCTTTCCTTTCTGTTCTTCACTGAAGACTCATGGAGCAGAAATGAGTGCAGGGCACATGCCGCTTCGTGAATTCTGTATGAAATCTAGTCACATTCTGAACAGTGTAGACCTGGTGGAGTCAACATGAATTTCTCATCATAACCAGAGACTTAATGTAGCAAAAGTCAATATCGTAGGAAAGGAGACGTTTACGTGGTACGCATGCTGACTTTTTGGGGGGAGTGTTGTTGTTGTTGGTTATGGCTCTAGCAACTACAACAAAGGCAGCATTTACTTGACAAGCCATGTATACTTAAGGCAGAACACTGACCGCTTTTCATGCTGGCAGATCCCTGCTTTGCCAGTGCCGGCTACCTGTGAGGAATGTGAACAAGTTGGAGTTTGGAACAGGAAAAACACAACTTCCACCCATTTCACAGTGGAGTTCGTGTAGGGTTACAGACTTTTTGGGGGCAGTAACTGTTACTTTCTGCCTGTTAGTTCTGCGGCTTGCATAATGCTAACCTGGTAGATGCTGTCAGATGACAAGGCTTCCTCCTACGCGCTCTCCATGAAAGAAGCGCTTTATTATATTAGAGTTCCGCTTGATACTGTTTTAGCTTAAAGTCTATTTATTAGGAAGCCGGTATCATGAAATGGACCACCCCCCCTTCTTCCTGAATGTGGTGTTTTTCCTCCTTCAGTGATGGACTAAGATGCAAGGGTGTCGGGAGGCAGTTACTGCCGGATGTACCCCGGTGAAAGTGACTTATGTAAATAGATTCCGCTTCCATTTGGGAAAACGATCTAAGGTCGCTGCTCTGTTTTTTTTCCTCTGGAGACTAATACTTTATCCAAATCTTTGGCCACTTAAGGTCAGCCCACTGCAGAATCAGGACGCATTCTATATGTTGCCATAATGTTCAAACTGTAGCCTTTAAAAAGTGGGGAAGGGGAAAAGGTGTGAAAAAGCAAGGTAAGTTCTGGAAAGTGTAAATGGTTTCTTCAGGCCAAAGCACAATGGCAGTGCAGGGGAGTGGCAGGAGGTGAGACTTGACAATAAAGGAGCTTTGTCTTTTATGTTAAAAAGTTTGGAACTGTTCCTGTAGATAATGGGGAACCTTCTGGTAACTTTTAAGAAGGGAACACATGGAATCCAGTTTGCTTTCAAGAATTCATGTGGCAATATGGAGTGTCTAGGTTGAAGGTCGGGAGACTCTTATTTGTTGTTAGGAGAAACATTATTGGGAGACTCTTGTACTATTCAAGCAAGAAATAATGAGTTAAGGAACTCTTCTAGGGTGCAGAAAAGGGTGTCCTTTACTCGTTCATTATTTGTGAAATGTTTATTAAGTTCCTGTTATGGGTTAGACATAGAATTAGTTATACATTTTGTTAACAGGGTGAATAAGATACAGTTACTGCCTTCAGGGAACTTACAGTCTAGTGGGAGATTTGACAAACAACAGGCAACTACAATGGTCAAGTCCTATACCAGGGCATTTATGATAGAACGGAGACCTTAACCCCTTAATCCAGTATGGGGGTAGGGGGGAGGACAACAGGAAAGCCTTTTTAGGAAACTGTAAGATGGAGTCAGCTAAGTGAAGTTGTGCAAGATGTAGGGGTGGGGTTTGGGGTGTTGGAAAGACAAGTATTTCAGTTGAGGAAGTAGTATCTGAAAATGGCCAGAGTACGTGAGACAAAAACCCTGGCTTGTTTAGGGAACTGCAAATCATTCAGTGTGGCAGGTTTGTGGAGAGCAAGGAAGTGGGTTGAAGAGAAATGAGGCCAGGGGAATTAAACAGTTACCTTATAAACCACATGAAAGACTTCGTTAAAAGCACCTGAACTGTTTTAAGCTGGAGAGTGTCATGATCAAATTAGACCTTTAACAAAAATCCTTCTGGCTGCTGTGGGGAGGATTGGAAGGGGAGGAAGAGGAATAGGGCAGATGATAAAAGAGAGGTAGGGGAGGGTTTTTTGGAAGCAGGAGAAACAGTTTAAAGAAGGGAGTGATCAGTTCTGGAAAATATTGCTGGGAATTCATTAAGATTGAGACTGAGAAGTATCCCTTAGTGGGTCCGTTGGTGACTTTATAGTGAGGGGAGTTTCGGTAGAGTTGTTGAGTGTGAGGCCAGTTCTAGGGGATTAAGGAGTGTTAGGTAAGTAGGTAGCACTAGTGATTAAAGACTGCTTGTCGTAGAAACTTGATTATGATGAGATAAAGAGTACTTGTGAGAGAAGGGAAGGAGAAAGGGTCAAGCGATCGAAGGTTCTAATGAGGGTGAAGAGTGTTGGCTGATGTGGTTGGTGTAAGCCAACGAGAGTAATGAGCAGTGGGGTGTGGGGCTGGGGCTTAACTTTATCTTGAATTGCTTGCTGTTTCTCATAATTTGGAAGGACAAGTCTTGTGATTGTTGGAAATTGGAAAAATTCTATCTAGCTTATTGTAGATATTGTACTTCAGGATTTCAAGACTGGAATAGCTATGGATTATGATGAGTCCAGGAGAAGAGATAAAGGTCCTTGGCATTAAGGTCTCAGTTCTGGGAAGTTGGCTAGAAGAATGTTAGTACCTAGGTTGGAAATGACTGAGGCAGGTGCCAAATTATTCTACATACACTGAAAGACGGCCTGGAGATGAGTTAGAGCATCGACACAGAGAGCAGTATGGTTGAGAGACATGAACCTTCAAGGAGAGGAAGGTTTCCCTTGTCCATCAAAGGTAGGAGAACTTTAGGGGCAGAGAACAGTGATCCCATATTCTACTTCCTATATATGAGGAAAATTTGCCAAGAGGGCAGAGTTTTTTTTTAGCTGAGCTCCATTGCTGAGAGATCCCATACTGTTTTATGAATAGGTTCTGTCTGTGATTTTCTGTGGAGAAGATTACTGTCAGTTTTTTTCGTATGAATGCATTTGGAAAACTGTTGCTAAGCAACCTGTTGTCATTTTTGAATGTTACTATAATCTGGTGTCAATGACTAATGATCTCATTGGGCTAGTTCCCTCCCCTCCAGCTATGCTGGCATCAGTATGTGCATTAATAGTCTTTAAGAAATGGATTCATTACACACCAGGTAATCACTTGGAGCTGGCCTTGGCAATGTCTGAATGAGTCGGACAAGTTGGAGAAAATCTTGAGCCCGAAAGCTACTCAGTCTTTTAGATTTGTTTGGGCGAGGTAACGAGAGATGAATCAGCTGTAATTTAATGGGATCTGATATTACTTTTATAAGATAGATCACTTTAACGTGATGCTTTGTCATTGATGTTTTAGTAATCTGACAGCATTGAAGAGGGTTGATAGTCCCCATTTTATTATTTCTTGGCTCCATGACAGAACTGTGCATTAAAATGCACTTAAGATTTTAAAAAGGATGTCTGAGAAAGTAAACAAACAAACAAATCCCAAGTGGGTTGATCTGACTTATAAATTCCAACAATGTGTAGCTAATTGCAGATAGATTTTATTTGTGCCATGTATTGTGTCAGCTCTGCTGTGTGTACCTTCTGTATTGGAGCACAAGTAATGGAGATACTATCTTGCCCACCTCAGGTTTGAGGAAGGAGTTTCCAAGACACGAGTATCAGAAGAGTTTTATGCTGTACTTTCCCTTTTATATAAGCGTGCTAAAATTGAGAGGTTGAGCAAGAGGGTTTTGAGCTAAAAATGAACTGATAGAAATTTTTGGCAACAATGAAAAAAACATACAATTATCCAATATGCTTACCTAATTTTAGATATACCTATATGTCACCCACAGTCAAAGTAATGTCAGTTGCAATGTCATTCTGTTTTACTTGTCCAAACAGTGAAGTTTTATTTAAAACCGGGCCATTCTCAGCGCCACCTCCAGGGTTGGGGACTAGGGAGGTCCAACTTTAGGGGTGTGTATGAAGAATGTAGCAATGGCTTTAAAAGTGTAAATTCTTTGACTTGGCACTTTTGGTTTTAGGAGTTTGTCTGTTAGAAATGACCACCCGTCAAAATAAGAATGTAGCCGTGAGAATATTTACCATAACATTGTTGAGAATAGCAAACACAAAGAAAACCTCCCCCCAAAACCCTAGAAGTCCCAACCTGAGAGATCGATTATAGATTGTGGAAAACTGTTTAGAGACATTGAAAGATAAACAATTGTGTTCCTAAGTGGAAAAAGCACACTCCATATGGTATGTATATACAGTAGAGTTTCATTTTTTGTTGATAGACTTATTACACAGGAAAAAATTACGAACACCTTCAAGCCATTGAGGCAGACCCGCTGAGTCGGTAATCCAGGTGGACCCGGGACGGGCGGTGATGGTGGTGGAGCTGAGGTTGTGGTAGAAGCCACTGAACCAGGTGACAGAGTTGTCTTACTGGTCACTTAGATGTCAGTGGTTGTATTCTGTGAGTGGTAGCAGAATCTTTTCCTCCTTCTTTGATCTGTTTCCTAAATTTTCTATAACAAACACATACCACTTCGTAGTAAAAATACTTTATTTTACGGAACAAACACAAAAAGGTGGCCGGGTTCTCAGCTTTCAGTGAATTGTCTGCAGAGTTGATGTCGTGAACTTATGCACGTAATGCGAGGAGGGGGATGAAAATGTTGATTGATTTTCCTCATTTTGTACCCCTAGCATGGCCAGTTGATGGGATTCTTTTGGGAAAACTCTAAGTTGAAGCGAAGTATGGAAAGATGGTTTGTCTTTAAAGTCCGACTGCTAGTGTGCAGACCACTGAAGCCTGTGACTGAATGGCTTCTTCAGATCCAGAATATTTTTCAATTAAAGGCCTTCTTAGAGATCCAGCTCCGTCCTGTGTCTCACAGGATCATACTCATCCTGATCTCACAAGCACACAAATACGCTGAACTTGAAGCTGATATAAAACAAGTGTCATCCAGAGCGACTAGAGAGCAGTTAAGATTGTCATTTGTTTGCCATTGCTGATCTACCGTGAGCTTAGAGGAATCACAGATTTTGAAGAATTTTGGAGTACTTGAAGTTACAACTTCAGAAAAGTCACAGACATTTAAGTTTTAGAACCGTAATTGGAGTGCAAACATCTGTTTATGGCTTAAATATCGAACACTTGCCCTGTTATTACAGCTCACTGTAAAAAAGTGAAGGACCTAGAAGGAAGCCCTGTCTACCAATAAAAACATAAAAATGATTTACCCTTGGGACTTGAACCAATAATTCTGGAACTGTTCTAATACTTTTAACTCTACAGTCAAAATCTAGGCATGTTTGGTTCTCCTATGTTTCTAAAATATTTTCTGTCATAAATCTTTTGAACTAAAAGCTAAGAATTGTCATGACTTGTGTAGATCTGGAATCTGATTTGAAATGTGCCTTGACTTCATATACCTATGTTCTCGAGGGTTGTGTACCTATAGCGGTCAGTATTCTCTTTGATTTGTTCAAAATGGATCACTTAGTAAAGTTAGTTCTCTGTAGTGTAGTTAAAAAGTTCTCCAGTGTAGTTAAAAGCAAGCTTTCTGGGGTGCCTGGGTGGCTCAGTGGGTTAAAGCCTCTGCCTTTGGCTCAGGTCATGATCCCAGGGTCCTGGAATCGAGCCCCGCATTGGGCTCTGGGAGACCGCCCCCCCACCCCCGCCCCACCACCACTCTGCTTACTTGTGATCTCTGTCTGTCAAATAAATAAATTAAAAAATCTTAAAAAAAAAAAAAAAAGCAAGCTTTCTGGACTCGCTTGAGATTATGGCTGAATTTCTATTTTTGTATGGCCAATAATTTATACCTTTACTGTACTCATCAAGTAAAAAGCTCATGTAACAGCACACATAGAAATTGTGATTCTGTGAACAATTTCAGTAGTCTTGGAGATATGAAAAGAGTGCAAGATGAGACCTCTCTGTGCCAGGAGGGAGCTTTCTGAGGCGAATGTGCTCAAGTTGGTTGAGGAAATGATGAAAGCCACAGCTTTTTCCCACCATTTCTTTTCTTTATCTGTGAGATTGTGGTCAAAGTTCCTGCCTCTCATTATGGAGAAATTGAGATTTTTTTTTTTTTCAAAGTTGTATTTGTTTATTTGACAGATAGAGATCACAGGTAGGCAGAGAGGCAGGCAGAGAGAGAGAGGAGGAAGCAGGCTCCCTGCCGAGCAAAGAGCCCGATGCGGGGCTCGATCCCAGGACCCCGAGATCATGACCTGAGCTGAAGGCAGAGGCTTTAACCCACTGAGCCACCCAGGCGCCCCAGAAATTGAGATTTTTAAACATTTGTTTCTATTTACACCCAAAATCCACCTTAGATAAGAGGAAGAAGAATGACAAGTATTTTTTAAACAGCAGTTGTCAGTCTTTTCCTTATTTTCTTTCCCTTGAGCCCATGAAAGCTTCTCTTTGGATTAGTACAGAGAATACCCTCACAGGGGTACTGCACTGGGACATTAATGATGCGCCACCATCTCAACTTCCTCTAGGTCTTCCAGGCATTTCTAAAAATGGTAGAAGGGGAAAAACTTTTAATTGACCTCAGAGGTTAGTAAAACCATGAAAATCATTGGGTTGTTAAATGGATTCAGCAGACATTTATTAAGCACCTAGTGTGTGCTTGATACATTGCTGTAGGCATTGGTGTTACCGAGATCATGGGAAACCTGGGAAGAAGTAATACAGATGCTTTGAGTGCTAAAGGGTGTAGATGAAGAAAGGATCAAACCTGCTCAGGAGTTTTCTCGATCTTCTCATACACTTTCCCTCCCCCAAGATCAACAGTGTTCAACTTTGTCATTTCAAAAAGGAATAAATAAAAAATTTAAATAAATAAATAAAGGAAGCAACATTCTTTGTCAACAATGGCACTGTTGTGCTCTTTTGGGTCCCAGCCTTCCCTGATTGTCCTGATTGGCTGAGATCTGTTGTTCCTCCAAATTCATAGTATTCTGTCTGTTTTTGTCTCTGTCTGCAAAAATGTTAAAGGTCCTAATATTCTCATTTTAATATACTAACCTCTTCCTTTTTTAAATCTCATCTTCCTAATCTCATTTTGTCTTCGCCTTTCTTTTCACCATTCTGTATTTTACCCAATGTGTATTTATCTATGTATTTAAGCATTTCTTGAATCAAAGTAAAATATGAATACATTAATGAATAAATGCCGTATTTGTCTTTTTTAGTAGTCTAGGTCTTATACCTTTTATTAAAAATTTAAGCCACTGTAGCATGAGTCTGTGTTTAAGTACAATACTGAACAAAATGGCTTTCAGATGATACAGCATGCATGGGTCTACGTTTGCATTTACTGCCTCGCATGTCCGTACGAGATACCCCGCTGTTCCGGGCCTTCCGTTTGCCCGCGTCTCACTTGCCTTCCTGCAGACTGCCCGCCCGGTTAGATCCAGATGAGCCGGCTAAGCACCGCAGCAGTGTTTTGCTGAGCACCTCTCTGCTCACGTGCATGGATTTAGGCCTACTCACAGCCTAGTTGCTAAGGAGTCAAGTGCAGGGCAAAACAAAGGAAGACTGGCTGTGAATGTATCTCAAGAGAGGTAATCTAATAATAACGGCTAGTGGTTCCTCTGAATCTTGTTTCCTCAAGTTGTTAACTTCAGAGAGATGTAAAATTGCTTGCATTAGGATAGATTTGGGAGTTCTTTTTTGATAATGGAATCAAGTGAAAAGGTCTTCTATGATACTGTTGTGGATGAATGTGATACTGGTCAGGAAACACGAGCCTGCCAATTTTAAGTCTGCATGCTTCCATTAACAACTTAACAATGTGGAGACGGCTCCCCATTGTCTATTGTTTCAGTACCAAGGATGGAGAAATGCCCCATTTTTCTTCCTGTTGGATCCTCGCCTTCTCACTGGATTTGGGCAAGTTAATGTTTGTATTTTTCTGGTCATAAAATTACAGCTACATTGAAGAGAATATTTTCTGATTTCCACCCTCCTGACATAGTCAAGCTGTAATATGGAACTGAAAGATTTATTATTCATTGTGTTTGTTGAATAAAATTTTGTTCCTCATGCTTAGTTGTGCAAACAAGTGAATGAAAGGCTTCTGAAGGGGCACCGTGTTTTGCTGGGTACCGTGAATGATGTTTAGGGAAGACAGAACCCCGTGCCCTGAAGGAGATTCTTACTTTATAGAATTTGCTAACAGCACGGTTAGAGAACAGGGTAAGGTTATCCTTTGCGGTGAGGTTCTTAAGAGGTTCTTAAGGAGCGATCCCTAGGGGATCAAAATATTGGCACCTACTCAAAGAATCTGAATTGTTTTCTGGAAGGGTAGATAGCATTTGTGCAGGTAGAAAGTAGGAGTAGGACGTGCCTGGAAAGTGGGCCTTTTAGAAAAACAGTAGGTGCTACAGAGGCAGAAACAAAAGAGATAAGTTTTGTGCAAAGATGAGTGATGAGTGGTAACAGGACTAAGTGATTGTTTGGCTGCAGTCTTTGGGGAGCTTGTGTTCAGACAGGTTTTAGAGCGCCTTGAGAGCCAGACCCGTAAATTTGAGTTTGGTATGAGCAAACACGGGTTCCTGATGTGCCGTGAAAGGAGCGTCTTAGGAAGATGCGCCTGACAGGGATCTCCGAGGGGATAGTTGCGTGGATGTTATGGTGTCGAGGGAAGGTTAATGTGGCAGTCTCAAAGGGATTTGATGATCATTTATGGAATCTTGACTAAGCACTGTTTGTCCTTAGTACTTTAATATGATTTCATTTAAATCTCACAGCTACCCCGTGAGTGAGATATTACAACTATCTTCACCTTAACCAATGAGGAAACCACAGCACACAGCAAAGGGCAAGCTGCTTTCTGGACGTCACACAGCCAGAAGGAGTAGAACAGTCAGTCTGGCTTTGGAAACAGGGTCTTAGCCCCTATATTGTGTTTTCCAGAGAAAATAAAACTAACATTCTTTTCTTCTATGTGATTTTTCTTCCCCCTGTATTAAATTCCCCAGATCCTTACCTATAACATTGGTTTTGTGGCCTTAGAACAACGGTTAGGCTTGGGAATTTCAACTAGTTTTGCTCATTTTGAACTCTTCAAAACCAGGGACTACTGGTTACTTGTATATGATACTTCATAATTTCACTTTTCCACTCTAAACCGAGACAAATCAAAGCAGCTTTAGATGGGATTTTAAGGCTGGAGCAAGGGAGGCTAGTTAATTTAATAAATGTTTCTGGTTTGCTGAGTTTCTTTACCTAGGTCATATTATAAACAGTAACTTTTAAAATATTAATTTAATTTAATTTTTATATTGTATATATTTTACATAAATTTTCTATTTTATTTTATATTACTATATTATATTTTTATATTATAAGCAATAACATCTTTTATATTTATATCGGTTTGAATATACCACTTACATCTACTTAAATGCTAGGCTGACAGAAACTGTCTTTAAAAAGTAACACAAAATTTGGGTTTCATCGAAGTCACAAGATTCATCCTAGATTTCTCATTCTCTCGTGGTCACTGATACATGTGTGCTGCGTGATTTAGAAAAGGCAGTTGGTGTGCTCTGGGCTCCCTTTGTCATTTGTGACAATCGGACAATCGGTCTCTTCTCTGCGTGTCTTTTAGGACAAGGGATTGAGCTCCTACAAACAGCATTTCAGAGGTTTTCCAACTAATGATTTTTCCCCTTACTCCTTGCTGTTTGGTTTCTTTGCCTACCTGGTCTCTCCTTGTACCCTGTAGCCCCTCTCCACGACCCTTCCTGGTATTTGAGGGTTTGTTTTTTTCCCTTGCTGCTTTAGGACTACTCTCGAAGAATATGCACGTTTTCTTAAATCTCTGTTCCTGTGTGCTTCTGAGAATAATTAGAAGGGTAGAGAAAGGAAATCACTTTTAGAAGCTAAGTAACCTGTATTTTTGGGTTTCAGGGTTCGAACCATGAAAGGCTAAGATTATTCTGTCGTCTGTAGTTTTGTTTCCTTCCTTCTTTTCTTCCTTCCTTCCTTCCCTTTTCCCTCCCTCCCTCCTTTTGTTAAACGGTAATAAAGAACATGTTTTGCAGTTAAACCAAATATTTTACAATCAAAATATTTTAGGATATAAGGTGTGGAGAGAAAAACAACCTGAAAATGACATACATAGTTTAGTTATATAAGGTTACGCTGTGATTTATCTATTTAAAAGTCAATTATGGCTATGAAAAGCACATCTATTACTTTGGGGGTGGCGGAGGAAGTAAAGATCTAAAAATGTGTCCATCGTTCATTCACCTTTGGTCTTTACATGATACATTTTGAATCCTGATTCCTTGACCCTGTTCTTAGTAATGCCATTTCTCCTACCTAAAGTACAGTGAAAAGCCCTACTTCTTTAAATGCAAATGCAACAATTTGTACCATTAATATACATTGGATGCCACATGGTTGATCCTAACTGTAGTCCTAGTAAACCATGTCATTGGTTTTATATTTGGAAATACATACTTTGGCCTCAGTGTATTTCCTTTTTTAAAAATATGCTGTAGGGGCACCTGGGTGGCTTAGTGGGTTAAAGCCTCTGCCTTCGGCTCAGGTCATGATCCCAGGTCCTGGGTTCGAGCCCCGCATCGGGCTTTCTGCTCAGCAGGGAGCCTGCTTCCTCCTCTCTCTCTGCCTGCCTCTCTGCTTACTTGTGATTTCTCTCTGTCAAATAAATAAAATCTTTAAAAAAAAATATGCTGTAGAGCATATAGGGTATAGGTAAGGAGTGGATAAGAAAGAGGGAGAGGAAGGAACAGAAAGAGGAAGGATTACTGCACAAATGCCTTTGCC
Source organism: Lutra lutra (assembly GCF_902655055.1). Lineage (NCBI taxonomy): Eukaryota > Metazoa > Chordata > Mammalia > Carnivora > Mustelidae > Lutra > Lutra lutra. Next base: position 13,320,025 of record NC_062287.1, on the reverse strand, counting down.
TATAGGTACACAAATATATGAGGTTTCTGTATATGTGTCCAAATATTTGAAAAGAGAAGAGGACTCTCTTTTTTGGGATCTGTAGTAAATCTGATGATACATGTATGTGAGTGTAATGTGTATGTTCATAGATATGTGTGCCGCAAGTTAGGAATGAATGAGAAGCCTGCTGTAGAAGCCAGAAGGAGGAGGAGTTACTTTTGCCTGGACAAGTCAAGGAAGGCTACCTTGAGAAAACTGACCACCGACCTGGCCTTAGGAGAGTGAGTGAGAATTCTAGTTGCATACAGCCTTAGCTTCAGAAGGTGTGTATGTGGGGAAGGGGACTGTGGCTGGGAATACTGGAAGATCTAGTTGAAAGGTAGGGTTGGAGGCAGATGGTGAAATGGTTTGTCTTTATCATATAAGGAAGAGACAGCCGCCAAAAGATACTTCTGGTTTGGTCTTTTAGATTAGATTGGTGTTTTGCGAGAATCTGTAAATATAAAATTTTTTTTTCTTAAAGATTTTATTTATTTATTTGAGAGACAGAGATCACAAGCAGGCAGAGAGGCAGGCAGAGAGAGAGGGGGAAGCAGGCTCCCCGCCGAGCAGAGAGCCTCATGTGGGGCTCGATCCCAGGACCCTGGGACCACGACCGGAGCCAAAGGCAGAGGCTCAACCCACTGAGTCACCCAGGGGGCCCTGTAGATATAAAATTTTATGTAGCATGGGCCTAGAACAGTATGATAAATAATGAATTTGTAACTTAGTTATTAGAGTAACTGAGTAACACCTAGTTTCCCCCTTCCCTCAATCTTTAAAAAAGCATTCTGTAAGACGAGGCAGTTTTATATAGTGGTTAAGAGGTGGTATCTGGTATTGAACTCTTAGTCTCCCTGGCTATCTTTTTAACTTTGGATAAGCCTTAAGCTCGGTTTACTTCATATGTAAAACAGGCATAATAATGACTACCCCAAGGATTTACTGTAAGATTGGATTGAATGCGATCATATATATAAAGCCCAGCATTTCACACAGGAAACTTATCCAGTAAATAGTAGCATTTATTATTTTGTGATGTTGCTTACATTATAGAAGACAATTTTTGGAATGTGAGGGATTAATTTTTTTTGTTTTCGTTTTTGTTTTTTGGAGGGGGGGACCTTTGGCAAGTAGATAATTAGGAAGTAGATTCCTAATTGGTTTATCCAAACAGTGCTTTTGGGTGACAGGGAAAGTCAGGGTAAAAGAGGAGGTTTGGCCAGAGAAGGAAAAATACAGTCATTTTAGTTATGGATGGGCTGACTTGAGGGTAATGGAGTGCACAAGGGAGATGTCCACAAGGGAGGGGATGGTTGGAAGTATGAAGCCTGGACGTACAAATGTTCAGGTTATCACCATCTGCTTGGAGATACCAGGGTCAGGAAGGAGGGCTCCCATGAGTAGCAGCCTAACCACAGAGAGACTTAAGAAAAACTCATGTGGAAGACTTGGGAGCCTGTCAAAGAGATTGTCCCTATTTGATTCTAGGGATATAGGTCACTGGTCTTTTGTCTTACATTCTAGAAAAAAATTAGGGACTAAGAGAAATCAATGATTTATTTTTCTTAATGTGCTTCTTAATGTACTGCCAATAAAATACTATAGACAGTTAGACTAAGGCACTAGACTGTGTATTCTGAAGGGCTAGGAGTTTAAATTTGCTGCTTTACTCATTAACGGGTATAGGATATACCCAACTTTGATTAGCCTTCTGACTGTTGGGCCTCAATCACAGCATTTTCCCCACTTCCTCTCACACTGGGGGAAAAGTTCATTCTTTGCACTGGGAAGTTCTCTGATGTTGGCAGGTTTCCTCCCTCTCGAGTCTAGACACTCGGCCTCTCCAGTAGTTTTTTTAATTCAGGGAAGTTCTCATCTCTACGTTGTCGATGTGGTGTGGGTGTGCTGGTTCTTGGCTAGTGGGATCACTGCAGGGACTGGTATGTCACTGGTATGGGTAAGTACCTTGTTGTCTTGCCGCCAAGAAGCTTGCATAGTTCATGTGTTCAGTCATAGCCTTTTCTTTATGTGACTGCGCCATTAAAATACAGATTGTCTTACTGCTTTCTCACACAATGTCTACTATTTCTAATTAATTTTTTTCTGAGCAGGAAGGAAAATAGTCTTTTGCCATTGTCTTCAAACTGAAATTCCAATTTCAGCAGCATCGAATCTGATGCAGTAATATATTAAGAGGCTCAGAAATTACCCTACTAGAAGTCTGACATGCTGCTTCCCAGTTTATACAGTAGTATTTTAACCTTAAGCCCTGTGTTCTTAGTTACCCTTTCGAGTTAAATTGTCAGAAACTATCTTGCTTGGGTTAGAGATTTACAGTTGTTATTTGTCGCAACTCACCCTACTCCATGTACCAAAATCTAGAGATGGGATTGTAATTGGAAGCCCACAGTTATAGGTAATTAATAATTCCACAGGGCCAAGTCCAATTTTTCATTTTAATTTACTCAATCCCTTCTTTACCAATGGAATACTAATGGAAAGCAACTTGGATTGCCTTTAGTTTTAATTTATAACTTTTATTAGGATTTTATGATAGTATATCTTTTTGGTCCTGGCAGTCTCAGGGGGCTAACCTTGTTCTTCTTGACCTTTAGGGACTTAGGATAGTTTGTATTGGTATAGAACCAGCAGTATCCTGCTTGTTTTCAAGAAACCTGGTAGAAGAATACTGAGTGGCAAGTTTGTGCAGACTTCAAATAAGTGTATGCTGAACTATAAAGTTACAATGTTAAATTAGCTTCTGGCCTGCCTACTTTGTTTCAAGTTCACTTTGCTTTTTGAAAGCACTTACTGATTTTATTTTATTTATTTTTTTTAAAGATTTTTATTTATTTATTTGACAGAGAGAGAACACAAGTAGGCAGAGAGCAGGCAGAGAGAGAGGAAGGGAAGCAGGCTCCCTGCTGAGCAGAGAGCCCGATGCGGGGCTCGATCCCAGGACCCCGGGATCATGACCTGAGCCGAAGGCAGAGGCTTAAACCACTGAGCCACCCAGGTGCCCCATGAAAGCACTTACTGATTTTAAAAGCAAATACAGAGAATTGCCTGGAAATACAGATCATCATCTGAGGGACATTTGAACTTGTAAAAATAGTGAATGTAGAAGGCAAGGTGCTCTTGGCTGGGCATTATAGACTAGAAACTGGCATTTAAGTTTAAACTGTTCAGGTAAGATGATACGTTTTCCTGGTTTATACATTATAATTATTCCTCTGTGTCCCCTTGCCACTATTGCTCCCAGAGTAGAAGAATGTTATTTATTGTGGTCTTATTTGGAAGAGAGACTAGAGCGTGGCTTATTTTGGGGCAAGGAGGGAGAATTGAATTCTTTTCAATATTAGGTATTTCTGGCTATGGACGTCGCATGGGTCTTAAGTCCTTCACTAACGTCTTCTCGTTTTCTCCATGAAATGCTCACACATTTTTTGGAATTTATTTTCCAAGGCTTCTGATAGTTTGTGGCTATTGTGATTGTGTTCTTTGAAAAATTATTATCATCATTACATCTTCTTATAAATTAACATTGGTATATTAGAAAGTAACTAAATTTTCATATGCTGGGATGTCATCATTTATTTCATACTTAGGTTTTATTTATGCTTTCAGTATTTCAGTTTGGTCATCTATTCATCAAAGGGGTTGCGTTAGAAAGAGATTTCCAGGGGTCTTTCTGGTGTCAGCATGACTTGTGTCTGTGATGAGGTAACAGCCTTTGCAGACTTTATGAGGTGAGTAGGAGTTGTTCCAGCCAAATACAGATAAGTTCTGTGAATACAGCCAAACTTAGCTTGGTTCGTATATGTTTGCATGTGTTTAACGCTCTTCGTATAATGATTCTTTTACATATTGAGGTAAAGAGTGAATATTTAACATTTTTAAAAATAACTCTCAAAAGTACAGTTTCTTATTCTGGCTGGAAAGGTTTACTATTATCTTCTCACCCTGCATTTTACTTTGCTATTGTGTTGTTGTACTGCATACTTTTTTCTCCTAAAAATAGATGGTCTTTAAACCATAGTTTTTTATAAATATTTGCATCTCAAGTCAGATTTTTCCTGTAACATGGATTTCATTTGGTTAGTTTCATAAGAACATGTTATGTTAAGAGAGCTTTCTCCTCTGCATTCGTTCTCTTCTGTACCTCTGTCCCAAGGATCCCAAGTGCAGACGTCAGAAGATTCCTTTGGGAGAGTGAGTGGTATTCTTGAATTATTTTAATATTTATTTCTGCTGGGTGGAAGGAAGCAGATGCTGTGCTTGTCATCTCTGAGAATATTTAATCCTAACCCCAAATGTAACTCAATAACAGGCCATCTTTTTTATCTTTTAGAAAGACATGGGCTGGCTACATAAGTTTCTGTGGAGATGCTTGCCAGGAATTTGTTTGAACAAACTGAAATGGCTAGATAAATTTTAACGCTGATTTGAATAGGGTTCCCAAAAATGGATTCAGGGCAAAGGTTGGTGGAGGTTATATTGGGGCAGTACTGAGGTAGTACGAATATGTTCATGCTGTATGTGTGTATGTCTGTATGTACGTATGTATGTACCTACGTATGTATGTATGTATGTATGTATATGTATTTAAATTGTGGTAAAATTTAGCACGTAACATAAACTTAGCATCGTCACCATTTTTAAATGTACAGTTAAGTACATTCACATTGTTGTGCATCCAGTCTCCAGGACTCTTTTAATCTTGCACAGCTGAAACTCTGTACCCATTAAATGAAACCAAATTTAATTAATTAATTTAAAAATAAATTTTCTTTTTGTGCACTTTTTTTTTCTCTTTTAAAGTAAGCTCTATGCCTATTGTGAGGCTTGAACCCACAACCCTGAGATCAAGAGTCTCATGATCTACCAACTAAGCCAGTCAGTGCAAAAACTCCCTACTTTCCCCTCGCCCCTGCCCCCGGCAACCACCGTACTACTTTCTCTTTCTGTGAGTTTGAACCCGTAGTTATTTTTTGGGAACTTGCCCTCCTCTATGCCAGTCAAATGGATTTTGAGGGTGAAGAGCGGAGTAATCCAATAAAATCAGTAGCCACTCTCCATAACCACGTGAGGGTTGGCGGTTGCCAGCCCTGAAATTTGAGCATCAGTAAGTCTTCTGTAATTTGGAGTTTGGAAATTGCTGTTACTTTTGTTTGAGGAGGAGGAAGGGAAAGAGGAGGAAGAGGAGGAGACTAGTTGGTGACTTTTTTTGGGCACTTGTTACTTGCCTGAGGTTGAAGACCTGCTTCTTCTGGGATGAAAAGAAAAGGCAGTTTTGGGTGGATGAAGATGCAGAGAAACATACAACAAATCGAAGGAATTTTCCATGTCTATTCTCCCTGTCAAGTAAGAAGACTCCATCTTCTGTTGAATGTTAGGGGTCTGCGGTTGGCAAGAAGGCTTTCAGGAAGTGACAGAAGTTGGGATTCCCAGGCAGTGGGGTCAGAGACCTGGGCAGGGATAAGTGGAATGGGAATAATAGTACTGACACCAACCAGAACAACAGCCGGTGCCTACTAGTTTCCTGTGCTGCGCCAGCCCTTGTTCTAGGTGACCTATGTTTTATCCTTCGGATCAGCTTTATTCGAGAAGTTGTTCTAGAGCTATGAAAGGAGGTGGTGAGAGTGAGGACCCCAGTGGTATCGGCTTGCCCCGAGCCCAGGCTCTTTTCTCTCCCTGAACTGTTAATGACATTGGGAGTGTTTGTGTGGGATGGAAAGCCAGAAGGTTAGGGTCGAGCTTCAAAAGCTGTTTTTCAGAGAAAGGGGGAAGGGCAGACTGAAAAAAAAATGTATATATATATATATATATATCCAAAATGCAACAAACACATTGATGCTTTTTTCCCACCAGAATGATCGATGCCTTTGATGGGCTGCTCCCCTAACTGGAGTGAGCTACCATAGCCCTTTTCATTTTGTGGAGGAGAACCTGAGTTTCTGTTGAAACCCAGATCCAGTTATGTGACTTGACAGCTAAAAGGCTCGGAAATGATAAACTAATTTTCTCTTTAGAGCCTGTGTGTCTGAAATACATTGAAGCTGTATTTTGTTGAAGTTAATGTTGAAGTTGAAGTTAATGTTAGTATGTGCTTTACTTTCTTTGCAGGGGGAAATAAAGGCCTTTTCATTTGTAGTTATTCTATTTATTGAACAGATGCTTGTTTTACTCTTATTTTGTATTAAGGGATTGTGTTACAAAGTATAAAAGTGTGTTGTTGTTTGTAAACAATAGATCTCTTCATGCATCTTCATTATTGCTCTAAATAAATGTGAAATTTATAAAAAGTAAACCTCATTTTTCTTAGAATCATAAATGCAAGCTGAAGTTTCTTGTTTGTTTTTATTTGACATATTTGGAGGTACTTCCAAACATCTAGGAGAACACATGGAGGCCAGAAGAGTTTGATGTAAAGTAGGCCAAAATGGATGAAATTATAACTGAGCCTCTGTACCCGTTTTAATGTCTGGATGGATAAGCAAGCTCTTATCCATTTACAAGGATAAACTCATCTAGTAAGATCAATTAATTAATTTCTAGGCTCTAATTAATTATGATTTTTACTGTTATGGATTAGATTTGCATTACCTAAGACTGCAGCACATATCTTTGCCCCCCAAATCTGCATATGTCAGATTACTTACAATTCAGATTGTAAATTAAACTAAATTAAATTAAACCCCTTCTAGGTTTAACCCTTTTCAATTTAGGAATATCTGCAGGCTTGATGTATCCTGTGTAGGATCTCCCTTGTTGTGAAGGCTACCGCTTTGATTTTAATGTTAGGAGAAAAGCTAGCAATAAGGCATGAGATGAAATACAGTGTAGATGAATTCTGTCACCTTGGTGAACACATACTGCTGTACTGTGGCGGTTTGTTGTGGACTCTTTTCATAATTAGACAGCTCTTCCAAAAGACATTTTTGAAGTTTTGCTCTGAGGAAAGATTGCTAGAGAATGAAAAGAACCTTTTGTAGAGCCCTCTTTGGGAGTCTGGTAACTGGTACTTTCGGATTCTGTACACAGAGATCCAAGGCCGGGAGAATATCTCAGGGTAAAGCTATCTCAGTTTTGAATCCAAAGCTATTAATTTCTTCAATTATAAGAAGAAACCACAGATTGCATAATGGCCTTGGTATTTTGTCGGCATGGAGAGGATGATCTCAGAAGACTTGTAAGCCTGTGCTGGGATGTGTGCGACACGTGCCTTTTTTCCTGATTTTTAAATTTTCATCAGTCTTCGACACATTTTTGAAACTGTGGATATCCCAAGTTAGCAACTCCAAATCAGTGCACAAAGCAACCATTTTTGCCCATGCCAAATGCACACTTCGCTGAGTGTTGTAATCTGGGCTCCAGAGTTTATACAGAGCAAATTCTAACATCTGCCCAAGTTCTGTTATGACCCAGAGGGGAGTAGAGCAAAGTGGGACAAAGAATCTGGAAATGCATCCTGCCCATAGGGCAAATTGCATTTAGGAATTTGCTTCCATGTGGATTTTCTCCTCATGGACCACTGTGATATTTAGCAGGCTAAGCTGGAAAGGTCATACTGCACGAGATGAAGAATGGTAAATGGTCTGTTCAGTGGCTTGCTGTGAAGTCTCCTGCCAGTGCCGACTCAGAGTTGTGAGAGCCACTTCTCCTCTGGGATGGGAGAGTTTGGCTGTCATCTTTTGGGGAGTATGATAATTTGTTGCCATTGCTTTCAGCGTGGTGGAGAGAGGTAACAGGTAAAGAAAGGCTCTTACCCCAGTGGCTTACAGGTCCCCCCCATTTTTTCCCATAAACTGCCACTTTTGAGCCTTAACTGTAATTTTAAAAATACAGTAACGGCGTCTCCTCAACAAAATGCATATGAATATTAAATCTACTCGATTCTTTTTCATTTTGCCAAAGAGAACTTGAATTTATCTCTTCTTTAAAAATTTATTTATTTATTTATTGAGAGGGAAAGGGCATAGGGAGGGGCAGAGGAAGAGAGAATCTTAAGCAGGCTCCATGCCTAGTATGGACCCTGACTTGGGGCTCCGTCTCATCACCCTGAGATCGTGACCTGAGCCGAAACCGGGAGTCGGACAATTCACTGACTGAGCACCCAGACGCCCTGAATTTCTTTCTTTTTACAAGACATTGGCCTCATTTTTTTTTTTAAACCTTAAGACATTGGCACTAGAAATAATTTGTAGGTTTTTTTTTGTTTTGTCATTTGTTTGTTTGCTTTTCCTTAAGTCGATAAAACTTCCTTTATCTTCGGCTGTGGGTGCAGTTCTTTTTTTTTTTTTTAAGATTTTATTTATTTATTTGACAGACAGAGATCACAAGCAGGCAGAGAGGCAGGCAGAGAGAGAGAGGGAAGCAGGCTCCCCGCTGAGCAGAGAGCCCGATGCGGGGCTCGATCCCAGGACCCTGGGATCATGACCCGAGCCGAAGGCAGAGGCTTTAACCCACTGAGCCACCCAGGCACCCCTGTGGGTGCAGTTCTAAACCATGTTAAAAATATGTACAGGAGCATAGACCCCATAGGTTTTAAAGACATGAAGAATCTGGGGCAGAAGTTAGTATGTCTAATAAATTTAAATTCCCTCAGATTTGCTTTATAGGAAGTGTATTAATATTTTCCAAAGCATTTCCATCCAAGTGATGTATTTTACATAGCTTCCTTTAAAAAGTGTAGATGTATTCCTGAAATTATTTATTAATTTTTAATAAGTAAAATAGCTTCCTTCCTTTTTTTTTTAAGATTTTCTTTATTTATTTGACAGACAGAGATCACAAGTAAGCAGAGAGGCAGGAAGAGAGAAAGTAGGGGAAGCAGCTCTGTGCTGAGCAGAGAGCCTGATGCAGGGCTTGATCTTAGGACCCTGAGATCATGACCTGAGCTGAAGGCAGAGGCTTAAACCACTGAGCCACCCAGGTGCCCCAATAAGTAAAATAGCTTAAAATGAATAATGAGTAATTTCTTTTGCAGTTATATGATAGATTAGATGTGTAGAGAAGCCCTTTCTGGTCAGAACAGTTTAAAATGAGGCTGGGGAGAGGAAGAAATATGTGAACACATATAAAATGTATGTAAAATGTTGGAGCTTGTGTTAGAAAAACAGTTGAAGGCCTCAAAAGGCCTAGAAAGCATGATTTCTTAAGCTGGAGTAAGCACTGAAGAGGGTTTCTTATAGGATTAGAGCAGCAGCGGGGGAAAGAGAAAAAGAACAGGGTCCAAGCAATGTAGTGGGAGGTCATATTGGAGACTGCCCCATAGAAAACTTGAGACCCCAGAAAGGTGACTTCCTCAGTGGATGAAAGGTGCCCTGCATGCAGAGACTTGCATTTTAATGTCTTGGTTCTGGATGGGGAGGGGGGAGAGTCTGCCACAAAACTGCCTAAAAAGAAGCCCACACTCACATGGTTTTACAACCAGATTTATTACTACCCATTAGTCCTGAAATTCTCGTAAGGTGATAGCTTCGTTGAAAGTACTTCCGGTTGATTGTGATTCCCAAGTGTCTGGGAGAATAAAATTCAGATCTAACACAGGAGCACCTAAATATTTTAAAACAATTAATAACAAATGTAAAGGAACTCATTGATAATGACATAATGGTAGGGGACCTTAACACCCCACTTACATCAGTGGGATAGATCATTGGAACAGAAAATCAACAAGGAAGCAATGGCTTTGAATGACACACTGGACCAGATGAACTTAACAGATATATTCAGAACATTCCATCCTAAAACAGCAGAATACACATTCTTTTCAAGTGCACATGGAACATTCTCCAGAATAGATGACATATTAGGTCACAAAACAGGCCTCCACAAATACAAAGAGACTGAAATCATATCACGCACCTTTTCTGAGCACAACACTATGAAACTGGAAGTCAACCACGAGAAAAAATTTGGAAAGACCACAAACACCTGGAGGCTAAACAGCATGCTGCTCAACAATGAGTGGGTCAACCAGGAAATCGAAAAAGAAATAAAAAAAATACATGGAAACAAATGAAAATGAAAACACAACCGTCTGGCCCTAAAGGGGAAAGTAGTACATAGCCAGACAGGCCTACCTCAGCGAATCAAGAAAAATCTCAAATAAACAACTTAACCTTACACCTACAGGAGATAGGAAAGAACAAGGATCGATGCCTAAGGTCAGCAGAAGGAAGAAAATAATAAAGATTAGAGCAGAAATAAGTGATCTAGAAATTTAAAAAGCAATAGATCAGATCTTTATAGAAACATATTTAATAGACCGATCTCCAAGACTCTTTATAGATAAAGTGGCAAGAAATGTGAGCTTGCACAAAAAAACAAACAACTATGAGTGAGATTATATTTTCCAAAGGGGGCAGTAACAGTATTTCCTGACTGATGTCACGTGTTCTTCTAAAACCTTGCTATTCTACCGTGAAGAAATAGTCTGACCCATTGCATTAAACCTGGGCCTTTGTGACTGCTTTGACCCAAAGAATCTGACAAGGACTGATACTATGTGATTTCTGAGGCTAAGCCATAAGAATGCCACACATTTATTCCTTATTCTCTTGGGGTCTTCTTTCCTGGGACCCATTCTTATGCTGTGAAGAAGCCCATGCAGTCTTTGGAGAGACCCACGTCATGAGGAATGGAGGCCTCAGGCCCACAGCCCCAACTTAGCTCCCTGCAGACAGCCAGCGTTGACTTGCTCGCCTTGTACATCATCTGTCTTGAAAGTGGATTCTCCACTCAAGCTGCTTTAGGTGATGCCACATGGAACAGAGAGAAGCTGTCCTTTCTGAGGCCCAGGCAGATCTCAAATCTGTGAGCCAAGTAAATGATTATTGTTTTAATCCCCCGAGTCCTGGGATGGTTTGTTGCGCAGTGATAGATAAAACTAGAAGATCAGCAGTAACTATCAGTCTCCTAGATTGTTAGAGATATTTGAAAAAATAAAAGAGGAAATTAAAAATATATGATGAAGAGACTCAAAATTGATGAGAAAACTGTGCAAGAAGAGCTCGGTCTCCATTGAACTCTAAAAATAGAAGACCTGGGTGAAAAACAATGGAAAGATGATGCAGACGGAACAGAGTTGAAGAGTGAATTGGGAGACAGATCTGGAGATTTCTAGAGTTGCGTGCAGAGAGGGAGTGGGGCACATGCATTTTAGCAGCAGGAGGACTAGAAGACGCTACCACGTAGGTATGATTTAGTGGTTCCAAACTTTGTATCTTAGGACCCCGTGCGCTTGTAAAAATTACTGAGAACCCCAACTTGCTGTTGTGTATGTAAGTTACACTTATATTTTATGGTTCAATGAAAAATTTACTTAAAAAAGAAGACATCATAAAGAGTAAAAAAATAGGCCACAACTTGAGAGAAGATAGACTGATAAAGCTTGTTATTCAGAATATAAAAGAACTCAAATTAAAAGGAAGAAAAAAAGATAGGAACAACAAAAAAAAGGAAATAGGAAAGTCACAAATAAGTTTATTTCACTGGACCAGGAACAAAGGGTCTATGAATATAGGAAAAGATCCTCAGTTTTTTTTCGTAGTGAAGGAAATGCAGACTGAAGCAGCAAGGAGCTGTTTGCCGCCCATCAGACTGGGAAAAATTAAAAAATAGCAGTTGTTGGAGATGATAGAGAGCAGTGGGAACACCTGCACTGTTGGATAAACCATTTTGGGAAACTGTTTGGCTTTACTTAGTGATTCCCAAGTCTACACCCTAATAAAACTTACACCCATGGCCCAGGAGACTTGTATAAGAATATTTAAAGTACTGTTCAAAATAGGTACAAATGCAAACAACTCAACTATCTAGCAACTCTGAAGCAATACGCAAAGTTGGTGTATTCAGAAAAGGATGACTAGCAGAAAGCGAATTAGATACCACTCCATGCGTTTCTTGGAACGATTTTCTAAATATCACCAGGATCAAAAAAGGCAGTTAAAAATAATAAATGTGATTCTACTTACATGAAGTTTAAAAACAGACATACCTAAAAATAGGTTGTTTGGTGGTACATATATGGGGAAATTGTAAAGGGAAGCAAACGAATGATAACATGAGTTTTAAGACAGTGGTTATTCTGAGGTGGGGGTGGAATGGAAAAGCCCATAAAGCACCAAGATTTGTATGTGACCTGTTTTGCCATAAAAATTGTGTTGTGTTGAGTGTGTTGTGGAAAGGAACCTGCAGTGATTCTTTTTCTAAGGACAGAATTTTGGTAATGCGAAGACTAGTTCCTAATCTCTTCATTGGTGTTCTTGCATGTAAAGTCCTCCAGTAAATGCATGAACTTGTTTTTCACAGTTTCTGTCGATCTTGCTAACTGGGGAGCATGCCTAGGCAGCAGAAGAAACAAGGAGGATTTATCCACAAGTTCAAGTTCAGTTGTTGTAGTTAGAATGAGAAACTAGGCCTCTTCTCCTAACCTGTCTGAAAATCGGCTTACTGTAAAACAAAAGACTGTTTTCCAGTTTATTTTTTTGGTTAGCAGTAAAGGCACTCTTGCCTCTACCCCTAGCCTGAGTCTGCTGTTTGTTAAAAATCTCCATGCATTGACATCTCTTCCTTTTCTGAAGGAATGTGAAACCCAGTAATTACACACAGGCCTGACCTACTTTGGAGGAAACAGAGAACAAAGAAATCTTAGTTTTCTTCATCATTTTTTGGTTAAAAAGCAGAGATTTTGGGGACGCCTGGGTGGCTCAGTGGGTTAAGCCGCTGCCTTCGGCTCAGGTCATTATCCCAGCGTCCTGGGATCGAGTCCCACATCGGGCTCCTTGTTCTGTGGGGAGCCTGCTTCTCCCTCTGCCTCTGCCTGCCACTCTGTCTGCCTGTGCTCGCTCTCTCTCTCTCTCTGACAAATAAATAAAATCTTAAAAAAAAAAAAAAAAAAAAGCAGAGATTTTGGGAGATGAGGGCCAGAACTCCTTACATCTCTACTTCTTTGAACGGTCTAACAGTTTGCCCCCTCCCATATATTAGAAGTTTCCCTGTACGCACATTGCTGGTAGACTCACAGACGTGATGCTGTTGAATTCTTTGCATGCCTGCTGATCTGGAAATGTTTGGCCATTTCCCAAGGTCACTGTGGCTGAAAGAATCCATTGATTTGTTTTTATTTTTAGTTGTCTCACTTTATAGATTTGATTTTGTAAACACCTCAGTCCTTTTTTTTAAAAGGAAGTAGTTGAGATCCAAACATACACATTTACATGAATGCATGAATGAGTTGAAGTAATAGTTTTGACCACGCATTCCATTTAGTTATCATTGTGGTTGCCTAGTAACTGTTACTCTACGTCTTAGTTGCTTTGTTTGTTGTTAATATGCTAAGTTGGTTGATTGTTTTTATTCTAATTTTTATTATTTGCTTTATCGATTTAAAAAAAATATTAAAAACTAAGTTTTCCTTAAACCACAAGCAAAAATCTTTTTGGTCTGGTTCATCAGCAGTTGCTAAAATCACAACTGGGTTCTGGGTCTTCCTAGGTCCTATATCCAGTGCTTGAGACTTATTAAACCCATTGTTTTGTTTACTAATTATGTTATATGTATACTATTATGTTATTTGTTTACTAACTATGTTAAGGCTTTAACATAGTAAGGTGAATGTGGATATCTGGAATATCAAGAACTAGAAGGAAAGACAGTGTGCATAAGGATAGACAAATGCATCAGTGGAGTAGATTCAGTAGTCTAGAAAGAACCCTTACACGTATGGTCATTTCACTTTTGACTAGGGTGCCAAGACAATTAAAAGAAAGAATCATTTTTTTCAAGAAATGGTTCTGGGACAACTGGATATCCATATGCACAGTGAAGTTGGACCCCTGCTTTGCAAAAACCACACACAAAAGTTAACTCAGAATGGATCATAGAAACGTAAGGACTAAAACTATAAAATTCTTAGATAGGAGCAAATCTTTGTGATCTGGATTTGGCAGTGGTTTTGTTTTTTTTTTTTTAGGTCTGACACCAAAAGCACAAGGGGTAATGAAAAATAGATACATTGGATTACATCAAAATAAACTTTTGTGTTGCAAATAATACCATCAGAGAAGTGAAAGGCAACTCACAGAATGGGAGAAAATATTTGTAAATCATGTATCTGTGAGGTTTGTGTTCAGAATATATAAATAACTCTTACAATTCAATAATAAAAAGACAGCCTAATTTTAAAAATTGAACAAAGAAGGCGTGCAGCAGGCCAGCAAATGTGAGAAATGCTCATCATTAGTCATTAGGAAAACCTAATCAAAACCACAATGAGATACCCATGAGGATGGCTATACGAAATCCTATGGCCAATAACACTGGTATTGGTGAAGATGTAGAGATGTTAGAAACTTCTCTTGCATTGCTGGTGGGAATGTAAAATGAGATAGCCACTTTTCCATTTCCTTAAAATTTCCAAAAGTATATATGACGTTACTGTATGACCCCAGTATGTTACCATATGACCCACTCCTATGTTTAAATCCAAATGAAAACACCTCCACACAAAAATTTTACATGACTGTTCATAGCAACATCATTCATAATAGCGAAAATGTGGAAACACCCAGAAAACCATCAACAGGATCATTGAAATGTGGTCTGTCCACACAGTGGATTGTTATTTGACAATAGAAAGTAATGAAATACCGGCTCATGCTACAACATGGATGCCCCTTAAAAACATTTTGGTAAGGGAAAAGAGCACATATTGTAGGACTCCTATGAAATGCTCAGTATAGGCAAATTCGTAGGGATAGAAACCAGGTTAGTGGTTGCTTGCGCTGGTGAGGAGTGGGGGATGAGTAGCGGCAGCCTATGGCTATGGGATTTCTTTTAGGGGGACAGTGTTCAAAATTAGATTATTGTGATGATGGCACTACCCTGTGAATATACTAAAAAACACTGAATCGTATTCTTTAAAAGGGTGAATTGTATATTACATGAATAATATCTCAATACAGCTATTTTCTGAAAAAGAACTAAAACACGGGAGAGCAGGGAAACTGCTAAGGGGGAAAAATTAATGTGAGTATTTGTCTTGTAAATGTCTTGTTAGTGAATTGCTTGTCTTTACTCTGGGTAAATATTTGTAAATTTTTTTTAGAAGGCTACTGTTGGAAAGAATTTTAAATATCTTTTAGTAAAAGACCTATAGACTAAAACTTTAAACATATTTAAAAGAATAAGAGCCAAATATTGTAGGGAAGAAGGGAGATTGATATAAGATATAATTTTACCAGAACACTTAGGCTAACTCTGGCTACCACAGTTCACTTAGTATTTGCTTTTTGGCAATATAAGCAACCAAAACTGATGATGAGTTCTTTAACTTACATTATTAAGCAAAAGGAAGCCATCCAAGTGATAAAGTGTATTTCCCAGCCCTGCACAGCCCTTGACTGTAAAGTAGAATTTGTCCATGATTTGCTATCAGGTTCACAAAACTATGTTAAAAAAAAAAAAAAAAAAGAAAGAAAGAAAGAAAAAGAAAAAGAAAGAAGAAACAACCAAAAGGATTCTTCCATTGTAAATTTAAAAAAAAATCCAAAATATCCGTCATATGGAAATTTAGTTTTGACCCTGGATATATGTCTGGTGTAAAATTTAGTTTATTGAACTTTCTGGTTATTGGAATTGAGGAAAGAATAGAAAACTGATTTTGGTCTGGTGTCTCTGGCATTAAATTGAGGTTATCTAACACAGTAGATAGAGACTGAACTTGACTGTGGTGCCAGAAGAGCAGAGTATTTTGTTGTGATGTTTGAAATGAGATGCGTATGGTTGTTTAAAAAATGTAATAAACTTCTTTTTTTTTTTTTTAAAGATTTTATTTATTTATTTGACAGACAGAGATCACAAGTAGACAGACAGGCAGGCAGAGAGAGAAGAGGAAGCAGGCTCCCTCCTGGGCACTGAGCCCGATGTGGGGCTCGATCCCAGAACCCTGGGATCATGACCTGAGCCGAATGCAGAGGCTTAACCCACTGAGCCACCCAGGCGCCCCTATAATAAACTTTTTTATAGTAGTTTTAGATTTGCAGAAAAGTTACTAATACGGTGGAGTTCCCAAATACCCCACATGCAGTTTCCCCCATTATTCGTTCATACCTTACATTAGAATATATGTTTGTCATACTTAATGAACCTATATTCCTACATTATTATTAACTAAAGTCTAGAGTTTCTTCTGATTTCCTTAGTTTTTACCTAATGTCTTTTTCTTCTGTGTCAGGATCCAGGATCCAACATTAGATTTAGTCATTATATCTCTAGGCTCCTCTTGGCTGTGATAGTTTTCTCATACTTTCCTTGTTTTTGATGACCTTGACAGTGTTGAGGAATACTAGTCAGGTATTTTGTAGAATGCCCCTCAGTTGGAAATTGTCTAATATCTTTGTTGTGATTAGATGTGGGTTATGTATTTTAGGGAGTAGGACCAAAAAGAGAAAGTGCCCTTCTCATCACATCCCGCCTTGATAAGGGTAGATGCTATCACTGTGATTATCACTGCTGAAAATGACCTTGGTCACTTGGTGGAGACGTGTGTGTCAGGTTTCTCCACTGTGAGGTTACTCTTTCTCCCCCTTTCCATGTTGTCCTCTTTGGAAGGAAGTTATATATACACATACTTTTTGTACCATCTTTGCAGGTGACAAAAGTAACTGTTTTGAAAACTAATGAGTCTGGCATGCTTACCTTTTCCAGTGAAGATTTTACCTATGTTT
The DNA here is from genome assembly GCF_902655055.1 of Lutra lutra. Taxonomy (NCBI): domain Eukaryota; kingdom Metazoa; phylum Chordata; class Mammalia; order Carnivora; family Mustelidae; genus Lutra; species Lutra lutra. Next base: position 13,303,265 of record NC_062287.1, on the reverse strand, counting down.
TCACAGAAAGGGCTTGCCAGAATAGCTCTAAGGAGGGCCAGAGCTTTGCTCAAGAAAGCACTTCAGTTCTGTTCATATGCTTGAATTCTTTGTGAAATGGCTAGATTTCTAGACCACAAATTATGGAAGAGATTTTCCTGGCCTGGAATTTCTTAGAGGTAAGCGTTACCTACATCGTGAAGAACCATGAGGTACTTAGTTTTCCCTTGTTGGGCAACTAAAACTTAACAGCTTCAAAGAGCACACGTTTATTATCTCCCAGCTGTGGATCGGAAGACCTGGCACGGCTCAGCCTCGTCCTCCACTCAGGGTCTCACAAATTTGCAGTCAAGGTATTGGGTAGATGATATTCTCATCGGGAGGCTCAGGTGGGAAAGAACTCGCTCCCAAGATTGTTCAGGCTGTTGGTAGAATTGAGTCCTTGTGACTTTATGACTAACTTTTTGTGGGCCCTTTGGCCGGACGACACCCTCATGTTATAAAGATGTTGCCCAGGGGCGCCTGGGTGGCTCAGTGGGTTGGGCCGCTGCCTTCGGCTCAGGTCATGATCTCGGGGTCCTGGGATCGAGTCCCGCGTCGGGCTCTCTGCTCAGCGGGGAGCCTGCTTCCCTTCCTCTCTCTCTGCCTGCCTCTCTGCCTACTTGTGATCTCTGTCTGTCAAATAAATAAATAAAATCTTTAAAAAAAAAAAAAAAAGATGTTGCCCATAGGGGCACCTGCATGGCTCAGCCAGTTAAGTGTCTGCCTTCGGCTCAGGTCATGATCCCAGGGTCCTGGGATAGAGTCCCATGTGGTGCTCCCTGCTTAGTGGGGAGTCTGCTTCTCCCTCTCCCCCTGTCCCTCCCCGATGCTCATGCTCTCTCTCTCTCATTCTCGTGCATGCGCTCATTCTCTCGGACTCTCTCGCTCAAGTAAATAAATAAAATATTAAAAAAAAGAAGATACTGCCTGTAGTTATTTGAGACCACCCACGGTTGCTTTTCCTATGGGCTTCTGAAACATGGCCTCTTACTTCCTCAAGACCTCCAAGTCCAGCAGGAGGTGAGGGAAGAGATTACGCAAAGGTGTGAATATATATTATTATTATGTGTGTAGAATCACTGGAGGTTGGCCGCCATAATGTCTCTCTGTTACATATTGTTTGACTTCTGAGAATATTTATTTTTTAGTAAGAGTCTATCCAGTGAGTCTTTTTTGATGACAGTTGGTTAGAGTACCTCTTAAAAATACACCAGAGTGGGACGCCTGGGTGGCTCAGTTGGTTAAGCGGCTGCCTTCGGCTCAGGTCATGATCCCAGCGTCCTGGGATCGAGTCCCACATCGGGCTCCTTGCTCAGCGGGGAGCCTGCTTCTCCCTCTGCCTCTGCCTGCCACTCTGTCTGCCTGTGCTCATGCTCTCTCTCTCTCTCTCTAACAAATAAATAAATAAAATCTTAAAAAAAAAAAATACACCAGAGTACCTCTGGTAGGGTGGGTTGCCATGAAAAGAATAAACCTTATAATGACTGGCATTATTGTAAATGGAGGAAGGTCGATGTGTTCATGAAGCATAAATGTAGAAGTGAAGAAAGCAGTTGGAGGAGAGGTGAGGCACTGTGGTATATTTTCCGTTTCAAACTTCTGTTGGCTTCTTGGTGTTGTCCGTCATTAATTCCTTTGTGAGCCAGTTTTCTTTCTTTTTTTTTTTCTTTTTTAAAGATTTTTTATTTATTTATTTGACAGAGAGAGATCACAAGCAGGCAGAGAGAGAGAGGAAGGGAAGCAGGCTTCCCGCTGAGCAGAGAGCCCGATGCGGGGCTCGATCCCAGGACCCTGAGATCATGACCTGAGCCGAAGGCAGCTGCTTAAGCCGTTGAGCCACCCAGGCACCCCGTGAGCCAGTTTTCTATGTTTATTTTAAAGAACTCATTATCATACCATGAAATCTAGTTTTCAGAGGCGGCAAAACATAATATAGTTAAGGGCTTAGGGTCTAGAGCTCCAGGGCGAGGTTCAGGTGCCGCCCGTACTGGCTAGTACTGTCGTACCAGTGCTGTGCGCATCCGTGTCTCATGGGACTAATCACAGTTCTTACTCTGTCGGGTGGTTGTGAGCATGAAGAGCTAAGACCTGTAATTATTGTTCATTTTTTCTAGCGCGATAATGCTTCTTCCATGGTTATGTTTTTAAAGAGGAATGTGAATCCTTTAAAGAAATATTTGAAATATTTCCCGATGAAACATGGTGATTGGGATTTTGGATGAACTTGGTGGAGGTGTAGATGAGCAGAATTGCTGATGAGTTAATAATTGTTGAAGCTGATGATGGCTACTTATGATACTGTGTCTACTTTTGTCTATATTGGAAGGGTGCCATAGGAAAAAGGAAAAAAAAAAAGCAATATTACCATGGCACACAGTGAGTACTCAGTATATTCTAGCTATTACTACATTGATGTTTAATATATTGGAATTAACTTCTCTAGAACGCAAAAATGTGAAACAAACTGAACTAAACACTTCGGTTTTTTCATTTCTAAGACTCTTACTATAGATACAATTTCATCAAGTTTGGATAGCGTATCCAAGACCTTAGATTTGGCTTTTTGGTTTCAGTGTTAGCGTCTTCTCATTTAAGTTGTATTTTATGGGTTAATTAGTTTGACTTATTTGTGGCTCGTATCACATTCCATTTAATTTAGTCTACCATGGTTTCTGTAAGTGGGAGGGAGATTGATATAAATATACTTGATTATTTAATGTTATTAGTATCAGTAGTAGGAGACTTTGGCTTTACCAATAGTGAAAATATTAGCAGCACAGGCCAAGGTTTTCCTAGGTAAACAGTGGTGTTATGCTTTAGTTTAATGTAATTGCTGCTTAATTTAAGTGAGAAGCGTAATACTTAGGAGCAAATTCCCTGAGGCTATCTCGGCTGTGGTAAATGCAGTTTTTTTTGCTTAGCACATGGTCCTACATTATATAGTGCTATAAAAGTAGGTGGCTTGACTATTTTTTTTTGAAAGATTTTATTTATTTGATAGAGAGACACAGTGAGAGAGGGAACACAAGCTGGATGAGTGGGAGAGGGAGAAGCAGGCTTCTCACTGTGCAGAGCCAGATGCGGGGCTCATCCCAGGACCCTGGGATCATGACCTGAGCCGAAGACAGATGCTTAATGACTGAGCCACGCAGGTGCCCTGGTGGCTTGACTATTTTAATTGTTCAAGACTGAGAGTTATCTAACTAGTAATTCTGTTTTACTTTATGTGAATGAAACTTAGAACTTAAAAAAAAAATTAAACCAAACCAAAATCTTTGAGAGTTTTCATTAGGAATTGGCACAGTGAGAAGCTTTTGTCTTGATAACCCTGCTTTGAAGTACATACAGGCACACATTTATGTAATAGATCAGAATGTCGAGGACTGCAGAGCTGGTGACACTTGCCCAAGGTTTGCCACAAATGTATTTTAGTGATGGAGTTGGGAATGGAGTTCTAGATCCCAGCTCTTGGTCCAGTGCTCTTTGGCCATCCCAGTGTTTTCCAAATTGTTCTCCAGAGCCTGAGGGTTCTAAAATGTTTGTCTGTTTCTAAACCTTTTGCCCAAAGTTAGCCAGAGTAGCTCCCTCCCTCCCACCTTCCTTCCTTCCTTCCTTCCTCCTTCCCTCCCTCCCTCCTCTCCTCTCCTTTCCTTTTCCTTTTCCCTCTCTCCTCTCTTTCTCATCCTCTCTCTCTCTCTTTCTTTCTTCTTTCTTTCATATTATGGTTTCTATTGTATTAGCAAGACTTTGTTTAGAAGGGAAAATATTCTGCTACTGTGTATGTTAGTTCTGACGTCTCTCCTTCCCTGAACTCTTTATTCTGTGCCATCTTCTACTCAGAAAAGTACTTTTGATTTATTGGCGGGGTTTTGTTTGACTTTGTTTCAAAGATGTCATTGTGTTCTCGGTAGAAATCTGTGACCCAAAGACCTCAGGAAAATTCAAAAGGACTTCTAAACATGGAGGGATAATTATTTTTCGTATGAGGTTATTATCAATGAATGTTTCATTTCCTTGCATTTCTCTGCATTCTCTCTTCGTTCTCTCATCTCATCAGTCTCATTCCTTGTGATTTTCTGGTTTTCCTCATGATCTGTTGTTTTTTAGGAAGATATTTATGCAAATATGTCTACTTTAAATGAAACTTTCTGATGTCTGGAGATTTTGGGGGGTCTCTTTGGTAGTGAGTTATGGGGCATATCAATTTGCTTAAAAACAATCTTGTCAAGATCAGAAGAGGGCCCAAAAGACAGTGTAATGGGTTGGTTTTTGCTTAAATTACGAATACTTTTAATGGTTAAAAAAGCCCCTCACTGGTATTAACTGTACTTAACATTTTAGTCAGTCAGTGCACCATTATGATAACTTAAAATCCTTGATGATGCTTTAAAAGGTTATCAAAATTCTAGACTTGCACTGTAACGTCAGTTTAGGACTGTCATAGAAGGTCAGAATTTAGGATGCATTTAATCCTGCTACAGGAAAGGACAAACAAGTTTACTAAATGTGAAGTCTGTTATATTAAGTACATACTTCATATAATTGTGTTTTTACATTCAATGTGGTACAAAACTGTTAACATATAGATATATACAATAATAATACATATCATAATGAATTACATTTTAATAGAACAGCTTTTCATATTTTTTATGGCAGGATTATCAATAGTGTTCTTCCTGCCTTTAGAATAAATACCAGAAATTTGAGAATTAATTAATTGTTTACCATTAGACTTTCCAGAGGAGTGATTTAATTTACTTAAACTTCACTCTTCAGCCCATGAAACACAAACATTAATCATGGAAATATAAAATCTGTTTGATTTGCAAATGTGATGACCATTAACTGTAAGGAACTCATTGAGGCCAGAATAAATGCTAAAAGCCACCACCCCAAATAGTCCCATTTTGGTGGAATCCCAGAGGGGCATTTTTTTTTTTTTTGCCAGCACTAATGGTGTGCAGTTGTGATTGAGAAAGCCCATCAGAAGGTACTTGGTGCCATGTTCCTAACAGGCACAGGGAAGCTGGGTCTTTAATTCAGGGAAGACAGCCCAGCATCAGCATTCAGACTAGAAAGCCTGGTCTGGGACAGAAGTACATTGTGACAGTTAGCTCGCAGGACTGACACGTGAGCACGCGTGACAAGCAGGTCTCAGAAATGGGGAGGGTCAGGTGCTCCCTGGTAATGGAGCTTGCTTCCAGTTTTCCCTTTGTTTTCATTACCAAAGAGCTGGGAAATGGTAAAAGATGAGGAATTTAGGGTAGTTTTTCAGCTGTTATTTTGTTCCCTTGGCTCACTCAACTTTTTGCTACTGTAGGCTGTCTTATTAGGCCTTGGGGGCATATTAATATAATTTAAAACAACTTAAAATATGAACTGTTGCTGACTTTGTTCACCAGGAACAACACTACCATTGTAAGGTTAGCATCATGCTCAGGGTCATAAATCTCCACTGGGGAAGTATAAGAAAGTTATGCGTGCCACTTGAGTTCAGCATTCTTTCCAGCGGGTGCTTTAAAAAGCTTGAGTGTTCTAGGTGCTACAGCGAAATGTGGTTAACAGGACACAGGCTCCTTGACAAATGCCGTCCTTGGGAAGAGCACACTTCTGTGAGTGTGTGTTATTTTTACCCATGAGCTGGCACTCCAGGACAGAGTACTTCATTAAGAAAATTCATCTTGAAATTCATTCAGCTTTCTGCCTCCGTCTAACCTCACAGTTGAGGTCATTGCCAAGTTTCACCCACATGTCTAATCTCTCTTCTCTGGGACTCAACTGCCATCCTTCATAGCTTCATTTTCTACCATAATGTTAAATTTTGCCTTGGACTAACTGCTGCTCCTTGTTTTTCTTTTACTTCAGAACATTGCTCTGATAATTACTATTTTTTCATAATACCCTTTTCTTGGATACTGTTCTTTGGTGGCCACTTTGAACCATTGGAGCTTCCTTGTTAATCTTTTCTTCTCCTCTCCAATGCCTTCCTGCGGTCCCTCGTGTTCAAAGTCTCCTCTTTGCTCTGCATTCTTCAGTCCCACTGCCTCTTTCCTGCTCTTTCCCTTCTGTCCTTTGTTTGAGGGCTTCAGGGTGTTCTCTTAAATAGGTCCCTGACCTTGGAATTAAGCTATTGGTCCAATTCTCAGTCTCCCTCTTCAGCTTCCAAGTAATGAACAACTGGAAATAGATACCTGGAAATGGGTCAGGCACTGCTTTTTGTAAGTAATTCTTCACTGTTATGGTCAACTCCATCCTCTTCTCCACTCCTTGTTCAGTTCATTTCAGTGGGAAACTTAAAGGCAAGAGTTGATTTCAATGTGGAAATTGCGCGCAAAGTGTTGCCGGCACTGTGTCAGTGTTGAAATGACAGCAGTGGTAGTGATGTCGGTGTGGCTGAGAGAGTTGCCCGTTATGTTAGAGATACTCGTAGGACTTCTGCTTTCTGAGAGGGTAAATGTTAACCAGATGGGAATTACTGGAACTGAGAAATCATTTTCTTTTTGTCTGAAAAATTTCCCTTCTCTCCCTTGAATTCCAAGTAATCACCAGAAAATTTCCATTGATTAATTATGCACAATCTGACCATGTTCCACCTTAGGAATTCTTCCAAGAATAATGTATGGTTCATGGTCCCTTTTCTCACTTTAGGAAGCTCCCGAGTCTCTATCCTCCAGACGTAAATGCAAGAACAATTTCACTTTTACCGTTTAGTACAGCCAAAGCAGAGAAGTAGAGAAAAGTAAGTGACCTAAAGTCTCGCTAGATATTATGAATGGTTTCCTTTGGGATTCACTGAAACCTGATTTACTCTCACTTTTGGTGGTCATGTTGCGTCCTCCTGTTGGCTGGAATCCCAACATCTCAGTCAATCCCTAGGCTTCACAGTTGCATATTGTTCCAGAAAGGGAATTGTGATTGGTATGTAAAATGGATAGGATAGTCAGTTCTTCCCGAATATCTGTCTTAGCTTTGTCCCTTAAAACTTGATTTGGCTATTTGTTACCGACTCAAATATGGAGTCCTCCTTGATTGGTTGCGACGCAGGAGACAGGATTTCCCAAGAATATGGCCAGCTTACGTCCTGATCATGGCCATGTGGGACATCATTAATCATGGCCAGTTAGTGCCTGCAGGTTTAGCCTACTATCTTAAGAGAGTAAAACTTGGGGCACCTGGGTGGCTCACTGGGTTAAAGCCTCTGCCTTTGGCTCAGGTCATGATCTCAAGGTCCTGGGATCAAGCCCCACATCGGGCTCTCTGCTCAGCAGGGAACCTGCTTCCCCCTCTCTCTGCCTGCCTCTCTGCCTACTTGTGATCTCTGTCTGTCAAATAAATAAATAAAATCTTAAAAAAAAAAAGAGAGAGTAAAACTTAATTCTTCCACAGAACCCTGTTGAGACTAGCCTCTACCGGACTTTACAAGGGCACCACCTTAAGCCCATCAGTTGTTCAATAAACATTTTTTAATGGAATTAAATTGAGTTCTTGGAATGCAACTTTTGAGACCTAATTTAAGATTCTCTCCCAAGGCCGTGTTTGAGCATTGAGTGCATTGCAACCTGCCAAGTTTCTTCGAGATCAGTAACTGGCAGTTCTCAACATTGAGTCCAGTATTTCAGAAGTCATCTTTGTGTAGTACGTGTTAGAGTAGGCAGCTTACTGGCATCGTCCACCATGTGGACCACACACATCATTTAAAAAAATTTTTTTCAAGTAGTCATATTTACAAATGTAGAAAGAAATGGTGAAACTAGTTTTTTTTTTCAGCTTTCTTGAGGTGTAATTGACAAAATTGTGAGATATTTAAAGAGCACAATGTGTTGTTTTGTATACTTATACATCGTGTAGGACTCCCCTGATTGAGTTAATTAACACGTTCATCCTCACATATTTGCCTTTTTGGTTTGTTTGGTTGTTTTGTTTGGTTTTGGTGAGAACATTTCAATTCTATCCTCTTAGATTTCAGTTATACATTAGTGTTATCAACTATAGTCACCGTGTTTTACATTAGATCCTCAGGCCTTATTCATCTTTTTTTTTTTTAAAAGATTTTATTTATTTATCAGATAGAGAACACAAGTAGGCAGAGAGGCAGGCAGAGAGAGGGTCGGTGGGGGGGGGAAGCAGGCTCCCTGCTGAGCAGAGAGCCCGATGCGGGGCTCGATCCCAGGACCCTGGGATCCTGACCTGAGTCGAAGGCAGAGGCTTTAACTCACTGAGCCACCCAGGCGCCCCCCCTTATTCATCTTTTAACTGGAAGTTTGTACCCTTTTACCAGCCTGTCCCTGTTTCTCGCCACCCCCCCCCCCCCAGCCCCTGGCGCTCACTTTTCTACTTTCTGTTTCTATGAGTTTGACTTTATTTTTTTTAGATTCCATATAAGTAATACCATGTGGTAATGTGGTTGTCTTCCTCTCTCGGACTTATTTCACTTGGCACAGTGCCCTCCAGGTTCACCCATGTCATCACAAAGCCTTCCCCCCCCCGCCCCGGGCTGAATAATATTCAAGTTGTGTGTATATACGTATCTGTGTGTGTGTGTGTGTGTGTGTGTGTGTATCTATCTATCTATAGATAGATAGATAAGCTACATTTTCTTTATCCATTTGTCTGTTGGCAGACACTTAGGTTGTTTCCATACCTTGGCTTTTGTGAATAATGCTGCAATGAACATGGGGGTGCAGGTACCTTTTTGAGATAGTGACTTCATTTCCTCTGGATATACACCCAGAAGTGGGATTGCTGGAGCTGGTAATTCTGTTTTCAATTTCTTAAGGAACCTCCATACTGTTTTCCATAGTGACTGTACCAGTTTGCATTCCCACCAACAGTGCACGAGCTTCCCTTTTCCTCATATCTGTGCCAACATCTGTTATCTCTTGTCTTTGAATAGACACCTTAACAGGCTTGAGATGGTATCTTGTGGTTTTGATTTGCAGTTCCCTAATAACTGGGGGTGTAGAGTACCTTTTCAGGCATGTGTTAGCCATTTGTATGTCTTCTTTTGGAAAATGCCTACTTAGGTCCTTTGTTCATTTTTAAATTGGGTTGTGTTTTTTTCTGTTGAGTCATATGAATTCCTTGTTTATTTTGGATAATTAACCCCTTATCAGATACATGGTCTACCATATTTTCTCCCATTCCGTAAGTTGCCTTTTCATTGAAATTAGTTTTTCGTAATATCTTTTATTTAGCCTAGTATCTCTAAAATGATATTTCTTCATGTAATCAATATAAAATTTATCAATGAGATCTTTTATATTCTCATTTTAATATTAAGGCTTTGAGATTTGGTCTGTATTTAGCATTCATAGCACAGGAATTTGCACTGGCCACATTTCCAGTGCTCAGTAGTCACATGTGGCCACTGTGCTCTGTATTGGACAGTACATATCTCAACCATAAAATAATACTAGGTCTGAGCTGAGAATGATCTAGAAATCAAGAAATAAATAATAAAAATTTACCTACACCGAGGCATCTGGGTGGCTCAGTTGGTGAGCGTTTGCCTGCCGCTCAGGTTGCGATCCCAGGGTCCTAGGATGGAGCCCTGAGTCAGGCTCCTTGCTCAGCGGGAACCTGCTTCTCCTTCTCCTTCTGCCTCCTGCTCCCCCTGCTTGTGTACTCTCCCTCTCTCAAATAAATAAATAAAATCTTTAAAAAAAATTAGCTACAGAACCTAAGGTAAAAACAACCCCTTTGGAAATCATTCACAGTGGCAAAAAGTTTGATATCTGCCTAAATTTTAAGGCATTTCAATGAGTAGAGCTGCTTCAGAGAACAAATGGAAAAAACAAAAAACAAAAACAAAACTTTTCTCCACACTGTCATAATGTTTTTTCTTCCCTTCTTAAAAGCATTCAGTCTGCTTACTGTATTTTGTGAAATTATTGTGTGTACATCTGCATACTGGTTTAGGGGAGTGCGCTTTCTCTTTCAGAGGAATTTTAGCACTTGTGGTCTGCATTTTCTTCCTAAGTGGTTCCTTTCTTTAACTGTCCCATTTGCCATTGCATATCCCTGAATGAAAGAACCCACTTTTTTCCTGATGGGTGAGGGGGAAGGGTGGTTTGTTTTGATCTTAATACTGAACCTTTCCTTGGCTTATTGGTTTTTATTCTGTCTCCTTATCTTGCCTGTGAATTCGGTGTCAGGATACACAAGTGAATTATTGCCTGTTGTGAAGAAAGCACTGTTTTTTCAACTCCATTCCCTGTGAACATTACTGTGCTTGCAAAAATTAGGTAAGAGTTAAAGGAACTGTGGTTTAGAAGTGAGAACTAAAAGGGGGAAATAGCTATTTTCCCCCCTTCTAGAATGAATAATAAAGAACTGTGACTTTAAATTTGGCACAATCTGAATTTAATTTTTTGTCATGCCACATGCCAATGAAAAAAGGGGTCGTTGAATGGAAATATCTTGGGTAGAGAAATTCCCAAGGTCTCTAGGCAAGCTGTATCTGTAAGCAACATCTTGGATACGGTGCCGTGTTTAATTGATATTAGCGTCAATTCATAAAATCCTGCTTCTTGTAAGAGAAAAAGAATTTTATGTAGAACAAGAAACTTTAAGAAATATATGGTCCCTTGGTAATATATTGGAAGTTTCCTTTTTTACTTGTTACGCTTTTCATATGGAGGTACAAGGAGGTGATTCATAGATTCTCAACACCAAAATCTTAACAACATTCTTGGAGAGTTTATCTTCCATTTACCTACCAATTTACCATGTGCTGTGGACGCATTTCATTTTTCAAGCAGCGAGTGTGTACTTCCAGCCAAAACCCTGATTATGTAGCCGCCACTGATCTGTGGCAGTGAAAATTCATGATCACCGATCCCTTCAGGTAGTCTCAAAATAATCACACTCGCTTGCCAACTCCCCACTCTCTGACGTGGTCTGTTTCTCGGTTTCATTGGTATTTTTCCATTTTCTGGAAAACTGCCATCTTCTAGTTTACAGCTAAAACAGGAGCCGAAGCTTTTGGAGGTTGTCTTTTCCATTCAGTGGTCCTCTCAGGCACGTGTGCCCAGTGACACGTGTGTCCTCCTCTCTGGCTTTGGTACTGAGTCGGGAGGGCAGGGGGCCCCCGGCCCACCGTGAAGGGAAGCAGAGCGCGCTCTCCCTGGCGCAGCCCTGAGGATCAGGTCCTGCTGTGGGTTCGGTCCTGTGGCTTGGTGTGACGCTTCCGAATGGAATGCGTATTTCCCCCAGCTTTATTCCTTCCATGTTCTTCCCACATCAGCTCGAAGCCACAGTTGGTTCTGAATGCGGCCCACAAATTGTTAGCTGCTTCGCCTCTTGGCCCCCTCCACTTGCCCCTTGAGTTAGGAACTGATGTGTCTGAGAGCCAGGATTCTGTTGTTTAGTGAAGCGAATCTCATTTTTGCCAACTGAATGCCTAACGTTTAAGGCTTGATTCCAGAAAACAAACAAACAGGTCAGAGCAGTTCCTGTAATTAACGCGGAAGGCCTGTTCACCACATGCGGGGCATTGTATGCAAAGCAGGCTGCAGCCGTGAGCTTAGGTCCCCAGCAGCCTTTAGAGCAGGTTCTGTTACCCACATTTCTTAGATAAGGAGACACAAATTACATAGCTTGGTCAAGGTTATACATTAAAAAGGCAGTTCTGAGACTTGGAACCCCGGGCAGCTGGACACCAGAGTCCATCCTTTTGACACCATGTTCAGGTGCGAGGCCAAGCTTTGCCCGGGTCTTGTTGCATCTTGAATCTCACTGAGGAGAAGACGGGATTTGATGTTTAAAAGCTCTCTGCATCCACCTTTGAAGAACAGATCATACTTAATGCAGTTTTCCCTGAAAAGATAATGCATTTCAGTATGTGGGGCCCTAGTCCCTTTATGGGGAGACAGATACACTTGTTATGAAATGCAGAACTACATCCATACTATACCATTATCTCTATCAAATTAAAAATAGTTTCTAGGTGCGTGGGATATAAGATCCTGTAGCCAGCTGTGTTCTCATAGATGATTAGATTTGGTTTTCTCTGCCTTTGTGAAAATCTTACTGCCTCAGAACGCAAATGAAATTCAGAAGGAGTTCATTGGAGGAGTGAATCGGGAGGCCCTATGGCTCTCCCAGTTAATGTGTGACTCAGTTCTCTCTTGCGGGTGAAAAAGTACAAAAATACGGTCAAATGTGTTGAAGGCCCTCATTAACCACCTCCACCCTCTACCCCCACTGCTGTTTCTGTGCCGTCCACTGGCAGGCACGGGCAGGTTAGGCGAACTGAGGCCCAGCCCTCGGACAGTTGACAATCAACAGATCTTAATATTGCTTTCCATTCTCATGGCACACACAGAAAATAATTATTTTCTCTATGGTAAGCAAGTGAGATTTCTTTTTTTTTTTCCTTTTTAAGATTTTATTTATTTATTTGACAGAGATCACAAGTAGGCAGAGAGGGCAGAGGTAAGCAAGTGAGATTTCTTTTTTTTTTTTCCTTTTTAAGATTTTATTTATTTATTTGACAGAGATCACAAGTAGGCAGAGAGGGCAGAGGATGCGGGATTCGATCCCAGAACCCTGAGATCATGACCCAAGCTGAAGGTAGAGGGTTAACCCACTGAGCCACCCAGGCGCCCCTCAAGTGAGGTTTCTTGAGGCTAGAGGTGATCCATTGCCACCTACCCATGGCCTTGGGTACACCTGTAACCCATTTCTAGCACACTAGCTGGGGAGCTCTGTGACAGGGCATATGGCTGCAAGTTTCTAAGCCTGTTATGTATATGCAAGCAATCTGTCAAGTATAATGTGCTATTCATGTGTAAGCATTTATTAATAATTAATTACTATTAAAGCCCAGATATTTATTCTGTAAGAGGACATTGTGTACTGTGGTTTTTGTGTTTTGGGAGCTGTTCTTGGAGAACCAGGTACAGATGCCAGACCAGTTGCTAGAGTTAAGGTCCTGTATGTGATACGGCACAGAAATGAGAAGTAGAAATGCTGATGAGAGGCACTCAGATGCCCTGCCACTGAGCTGTCCCCCTTGTCCAGAGTGGTGTGATAGAAGACTTCTTCTAGGAGATCGAACAGCTGGTGTGATTTGTTAAGGATTCTGCTCTTTCTCCTCATATAATTTCCTATCCCCTTCTCAGCCTATCTCCGTTCTTTCTTTTCTCCAGTTCTGCCTTGTTTGTGAAGTCTTTCCCCGCGTCTGCTTCTCCCCCCGGTGAAGGTCATACTCCATCCTCTGTTCTTTTTTTTTTTTTTAAGATTTTATTTATTTAATTGACAGACAAGAGATCACAAGCAGGCAGAGAAGCAGGCAGAGAGAGAGAGAGGAGAAAGCAGGCTCCCTGCCAAGCAGAGAGCCCAATGCAGGACTCAATCCCAGGCCCCTAAGATCATGACCTGAGCCGAAGGCAGAGGCTTAACCCACTGAGCCACCCAGGCGCCCTCCATCTTCTGTTCTACCATCATACCTTGCTTATAGCTTTGTTGATTCTGTTTCCAACACTGCATTGTTGTCTGTTTCATGTATGTCTCTCCCCTACTAGATTGTGTGTTCCTTGAGGTTAAGGCTGTATCTGATTGAACCTCGGTAGCTTAAGCTACATTCAGCTCACCTTATCACATTCCATCATTAGGCAGGGATTGGACGCTCTTGGAATTGAGCTGAAATTTGTCTCCCTGGGCCTTTCTCCCATCAGTCCTCATTCTAATACCTGAAACTTCAAAGTTACTTTTACGTTAGTCACTCTTACATTGGAATCATCTACCTTGTGTAGTTCCATATAGTCTTTATTGCTCTGGGCTGAGCATTTTTATTATTGGTATTTTGCTCCCCTGTTTTTTTTTTTTTTTTTTTTTTTCTCAGTAAGGTTCTTTTCCCTCTCCCAGAGTTTAGAATCATAGAATTGGAAGAATTGGAAGGGGCTAGAATTTAGCTTTGCTTGGTCCTTCATCAGACTAATATTCTTTGATTATTTGCTGATCAACCAAGACAGAGATATAGATATATTTCAGGGCAACATAGTATTTTGAGTATTTCACTAAGAGTAGTGAGGAAGTTTAGATTTGGTAGAGTAAAAAAAATTCTTCGTTTTTTATTCTGTTTTAAAATATATGTGCCAGATGCCTGGGTGGCTCATTCGTTAAGTGTCTGCCTTCGGCTCAGGTCATGATCCCAGGGTTCTGGGATTGAGCCCTGCATTGGGCTCCCTGCTCAGCGGGAAGCCTGCTTCTCCCTCTCCCACTCCCCCTGCTTTTGTTCCCTCTCTCACTGTCTCTCTTTGTTGAATAAATAAAATCTTTAAAAAAATAATAAGATAAAAATGTATATGCTGCTGGATATCTTAACAATGATGGGCAAAATAGATGTTTGTTGCTAAGCAGTATATATACACTACAGAAAGATCTTCAGATTTTTAGAACATTACCATTAAGAATTTGACTGTGAAGCCAAGCAGCCTGGGCTTTAGTCCTGGATCTGGTGCATACCAGCTGTAAATGACTTAATCTAGGGTAAATTACTTCATCTCTGTGTGTCGGTTTCCCTATTTGTGAAATAAGGTTAACAGTAATGTAAGGTATTGTGAGGTATCAGTGATTTAGTACTTGGAAAACATTAAGAATTCTGCTTGGTGCCCAGCAATGTTCGGTATATAGTGACTCTGCTACTACCCCGCCATACCCCACCACTACTACTATCGAGTTATGTTAGCACCTGGTGAGCTGTGGGATGCACCAGTGGAATTTCTGGTCGAACCTTACTAACCCGTCTTGTATTTGTCATTTAAACATTTCCTCTTCATTAGAGACCCGGCGTACCATCGTCTGCATCAAAGCATGATTTGCCCAGACTGTGATCACATCTGTGGAGTTAGGAAGTATTTTGTTTGTCTTAGGGTTTTACTGTTGGAGCAGTTTACGAAATGGCAGAAAGACCCATTAGCTTTTGGAATCTGTTCCTTTGAGACCAGCTTGCTAGGAATCCATTTCCTGACTTTTTAAAAAGAGTAAAATAATTTCTTCATTGACATTCTGTAAACAAAATGCTGGTAATTTGCGTTATGTGGAATATAACGTCTTAAAGTGGATTTAATTTTCCGTAGCGAACTGCTTTTAATCATGCATCAGAGTAAATTTTCTTCCTCTGTTCTCAGGTTGCTATCAAGATCATAGACAAGACCCAGCTGGATGAAGAAAACTTGAAGAAGATTTTCCGGGAAGTTCAAATTATGAAAATGCTTTGCCACCCCCATATCATCAGGCTGTACCAGGTAGGCTCCTTAGTGATATAGCCTATGGGAGCGAAGAACCCAGAATAGCCACTTGTGTGTATAGAAGAAAAGGTGTCTGGGTGAACATCTGCAGCATTTCTTGGTTTCTGTGTTCATACGTTTATCCTACTGTTTTCCTGCCCACTCAGCACTCAGGTTTGATCTGGCTCTTTACTAGTAAAGTCCGCCTTACCCACGTAAGCCTTTTAAATTTGTTCTTTAAAACATGGGTACCATTGTGTGTGGGGATTACGCCAAAGGATTATTCAGAAGATGACAAGAACTTATTTATGTAGATCCGAATCCTAAAACAGAATGGAAAAGCGAAAGGAACAGAGAATTTTTAGGGATGAAAAGCTAGAGGTTAATAGAGCATTATCTTTTTATAACATTCCTTAAATACTCCTTTCTGTGATCCTGGTATGACTTAGGATGGCAAAGGGTATTTTAAGTATGGCCCCTATGTCAGTCAGAGCCCACCTCTTTTCTAGTAGGGCCCTAGACTTCGTTTCCTAAGGTAGCATTTGATAAGCACAAGATTGATTTGGTGTAATGGAAGAGATTTCCATTCTGGTTTTCTTAGCTTCCCAAGAACCGTGCACATTTCTTGCCATCCTCAACAATGATTCCCTTACCTTACTGCAAAAGCAGTAAATCTAATGACGAATTTCAAGCCAGATAGGAAGAGAGGACCTTGCCTTAGCAGGCTGGTGGAAGAGACATTTTGGGAGGAGTGGGGCTTTGGGGTGCTTCTCAGGTTGCACTGTGTAGGCAGCCACAGCTCTGCCTCTGCCCAGGGCCAGCCCTGCTCATTGCTTTCTACTAGAACAGCCATCACCTACTTGTCCAGGAAGTGGCCACCCACTCGGTTCATCTGCTGCTGTTAGTCTGCAGTAACGGTCACTGGCCCAGGCATGGCACCGTGTGTGAGGGTGGAGGGTTCAATGGGCAGGCTTTCATAGTCTGTTAATTTCATGGAAAAGAAAGCATGTCGTAATGTTCGTGTGTGTGGTTAAGGCTACAGCTCTAGGGCTCTTTTCTGGCACCAGCTGCTCACATCATGAAATGAATTAGATCAGCGGGAGCCGACTTGTTGAAATTTATCAGACTCAGTTCTGTTGAACCACGCCTACGTCGTGCCCCAGAAGCAGACCCGTGAAAGCTTCCTAGTGTTGCCTGAAGCCTTGTGTCTGCAAACTCGGAGGTGTCTAACCTCTGCTTCCTTCCTATCCTGATCGACTGAGTAAACTTCTTGACCTCACTTTTTAAAATAAATCATCTCTAAATAGCTGTGGGGCTTATGAGTCTGACTTTTCTCAAGAGGTTAACTTGTTGGTATTAACCTTGTAACTAAATTATCCAAGTTGATCTTTCTTACCCAAGATTTCATTAGCTGGTAGGAGTTCTCATACTTTCAGCCCTGACTTTGAACAACGTCCTCTTTTAAGCTTTAATTTTGCTCTTTGGTGGCTGGTATTGTTAATGGGGGATTCCGGGCGGCCAAGGTGAACGGCCGTCAAGTTGTCTTTGTAAATAGTATCCGGGTAGTTTTCAGGTCATTTGCCAAAACTTCAGTCCTGTCAGTTTCTAGAGGGAGCCAAATACAGGTAACTGTGTAGGAAAGATTTTGAGCTACTGAAAAATTTAACAGGAAAGGAACATTTGTAGTCAATAAAAGTCTGTACACCCAGGGGTACAAAAGAGATTTACAGTTTCACATTTACTTTTCTCTTTTTTTTTTTTTTTCTCGACACCTGCGTAAGTTTAGAGCACTTATGTTTGCTACTGTTATGTGACTCAACATACAGGAAGAGCCTGGCGGCAATGCGTGTTACAAACAATGAGCTAATATCACCCATGTAGAGAGTTTTTAAAAATTAAAGAGAAAAGAAAGGACGATAGTTATTAGATTAGAAAAGTACTGTGCACTTACATGATGGAATACCATGAAACCATTCAGAAGATCTGTGGTTATAACACGTGGTGCTGTTAGATGGTATGGATGTGTAAAGAGGTCAACAATCAAGTAATTGGGAAATAATTTAGCAAAATAATTAACTGTGACTTACGGTGAAAGTCTAAAATTCTCTTCTCCAATATGATAGCCACTGGCCACACATGGCTATTGAGTATTAAAATGTGGCTAGAGTGAATGAGGAACTGAATTTTTAATTTTAATACTTTTCATTAATGTGAAAACCAAAGTAGTTTATGATTCAATTTTTTTTGAGATGATAATATTTTGGGTACACTGGCTAAATAAAATATTAGAGTTAATTGCATTTTATTTTTTTTACTTATTAATGTGGCTATTAGAAAAGTTAAAATTATATATGAGGCCTGTATTTTTTTTCCATTGGTCAACATTGCTCTAGAATGATACAGAATAAATTAGCTTATTAACAGTGTTTCCTTTGGGAGAATAAAATGGAGAGGGGGCTAGGAAGAAGGAAATCTTTGGCCTTTTTTTTTAAATACAGCAGCTATTTAAGAAGTTTATCATGAGCATAGATGCTCATATATTACTTTAAAAAATATTTAATGTAAAAGGTAAAAAAGGAAGAAAGGACTGCCAACACACTACAACTAAGTAAAAAAGGCAAAATAGGGACCAAAACAAAATACAAATGAGTAGATTACTTGAACTTTTGAGTATTTACATTATTATTCCCAATTTTGAATAAGTGGATACAGAGAGGAAAGTTGTCATTTCCATTAAAAAAACATATCCACGTGTAATTCCCCTTGTTTTCCCCAGGCTTTGTTTTCGCTTTGATTGGCTTTTGTGGGTGAGGGGGGGCATTTTTGAACTTGAAGTGATCAACGTTGAATGTGAACTTTCTGATTCTTGGCACCTTCTTTGCTTCTCACTGTTGTGGAGCTTACAAGATTGCAGAGGCCTTAAGGAACAACAAAAGGACGGTCTCTCAAGCAGTAAATACGTCCTACTTAAAAGAACGAGGACGAATGCCCATTTTCCCAGTTTCTTCTTTATAGCATTTATTCCTGTTCCCCGCTCTGGTGTTTTAAGTTTCCTTTAAGCAGTAATGGTTATTAAGATTTCGAATGACAAAAGAGGAGTCCTTAGTTTCTCTCCCTATATGAGCCTGTCATTTGTGTCACTGTCTGTCGCTTTCCTGCCTTTGTACCAGGTTATGGAGACAGAGCGGATGATTTATCTGGTGACAGAATATGCTAGTGGAGGGGAAATATTTGGTAAGTACCTCTATTGCATTCTTTAAAAAGCTATCGAGCACACCCTGGCGGACCTAAAATAACTGGTCAGTGCCTTTGCCGCTTGAGCAGCTGTCACTTGATGCTGTCCCTCAGTGCTGTCGTTTTCAATCAAGAATTTTAATTTATTTTTTTTTACCTGTTTAAGTCCCTTCACTGTCTTTGTTTCCTCAGCAAAGCTGTTTTGTTTGTTCCAATGAGGTGTTGACAGTGGAGATTACAGATCTCCCAAAACAAACACCCCTACTGAACGTGGGACCGAGGGTCTTTGCTTTGCTGGATTCCACTGGGGGTTACCACATGTGGTGGAGCAGCCTGGTGTGTGGGCCTCTGTTGTGTGAGAAAAGAGACACTGGGAGCAAACAGTCTCATTCTAATGCTTTCTTTAAACTTTGTTTAAATATAACATGTAACTATATTCTGTGCCATGTGTTCACCGTTCCCTGGATGGTTCTTCTGTTGGGAGGTTTTGTCTACAGTAACTATTTTTTCCTCTAAGACATCACGCAGCATCAGAATTAAGCAGTGAAATCTGCTACCAGGAAATCAGATTTTTAGAGGTGGTAAAAACTGACCAAAAAAATTTCTTTTATAACAGTGATAAATGGAGCCAAGCAGAGGTAAAAGCTAAATTTCCAAATATGCTTTGACATGTCTTTTTATTCTTTCTTAATTTTTTTGTTTTGTTTTGTAAGTAAAGAGAAAGTTTTCTGCTTATACTTTACACTTGTCTAGTTTATTTATTTTTTTTAAATTGTGTTTTGGTTTCAGTTGTGGTCAGAATTTTTTTGTGTTTTAAGTATTGGTGCTTCCTAATTTAAGTACATTTAAAAGCATGAGATCACTTTTAAAGTGCAATGTTCTTATTAATGACTGGTCAGTTGTGACTGTATGGATTTTGTGTGTGTGTATGTGTGTGTGTGTGTTAAATTATCCCTGAAATCTTATAATTTGGGCCTAAGAAGCTCAGTCTTTTTTAAAGGAGCTACCGTCATTTCTTAGTAGTATTTTTAATTGGCTTTTTGTATGTGCTTATGCACAAAGGTAATCCTGGGAGAAAAGAGACCTTGTCGTTTTAATGTTTATAATAATCAAAGACCCAAACCCATTGCACATCAGATCTAATAGGTAGATCTTCAGGAAAACAGATTTTAAAAAGTACAGCAAAGATAAAGTCCATTGGTCAGAGATTCTTTATGGAAATGTAGTGTAAGTCATGAGGAAACAGAATAGGACTTCTTGTAGTGTTATTATAAAAGATGCAGATGAGGAAGAAAATGATGTATTTCCTAAAGAAATCATTGTGACTGCATAGGGATGTAACTGCTCATGAGCTCTGATTTTTTATTTATTTATTTTTTTTTTAATGAGCTCTGATTTTTTAAAAGGATCTGTATAAAAGATGAAAAGCTAGGCATGATCAGGAACACGAGCTTTGGAGTCAGTTAGGCCTGGTTTGGAGTCAGCTCCTTACCCCCTGTTTGTTGATTTAATTGGAGGAAGTTATTAAATGATTCTGTCATTCAGTTTCATGATCTGTAAAAGCACTGTCTATCGTGTCTGCCCCACAGTTGTGAAGATTAAATGAGATCATACATAGAGTCCTCGATCACACACATACTGATCCTTCACATCCATGTTAAAGAACAGCTGGGAGGGGGAGCCTGGGTGGCTCAGTGGGTTAAAACCTCTGCCTTCGGCTCAGGTCATGGTCCCAGGGTCCTGGGATTGAGCCCCGCATCGGGCTTTCTGCTCAGCAGGGAGCCTGCTTCCTCCTCTCTCTCTGCCTACCTCTCTGCCTACTTGTAATCTCTCTGTCAAATGAATAAATTGATTAAATCTTTTTAAAAAAAAAAAAAGAACAGCTGGGAGATTGACTTCTGTCATGACAGTGTGAGGAGCTCTGCTCACCCTCATCCCAATGAAACATGAAAATGGTGAAAAACCCCCAAGACCATGGTCCTAAGTTTGAATAGCAAATGAAGAGACATTTATTCAAGAACATCTATGAAAATTTGGTAAGAAATGAAAGTGGGGTTTTTAAAAAAGATTTTATTTATTTATTTGAGAGAGAGAGAGAATGAGCAGAGGAAAGAGCAGAGGCAGAGGGAGAAGCAGACTCCCCGATGAGTAGGGAGACAGATGCAGGACTTGATCCTGGGACTCCAGGATCATGACCTGAGCCGAAGGCAGATGCTTAACCAACTGAGCCACCCAGGTGCTTCTGAGAGTGGTTTTTAAACCATTACAGTTCCCTCCTTCCTCCTTGCCAGCACAGTGAGGTAGAAATTCCAATTAGGACTACTGTGGCCTAGAACACAGGTCCCCCCAACCCCAACCTAGACTCTTAGCTCCTGGGAGGAACACGATATCAGCATTCTCTTCCTGTGTCCCGCTGCCTGTTTTTGCAGCCAAGTCCTAGGTGAATGTCATGCAGGAGAGGGGACTCACTTTGGCCTAGCCCTTACTTGTGGAATTTGGTTGTGGCATGTTGAGAATACTGGAGCCCAGATCATTCTTGCCTCAGATTGTAAGTTGGTTGTTCCATCCCAGGAGGGGAAAACTGAGAAAACCCCAGCCTGTGTCCTGTCTCCTTCCACGGAGCTCTCAGCTCCTACAGTGGAAGTACCACTCAGATAGAACTTTGCCATTGTTCCCCACACCTAGCTTTAGAGCCCTGGCTCAGAGATTTGCCCAGAGGGAGAAACAAACCATAAAACTGATCACTCCTAATTTGTTCACAGAGGAACAGACTTCATTTGCAACAGAGAAGGAAGAACTTGAAGCCTAAAAGTATTCTAAAGTATAGTGGAGGTTGTGGTAAAAGACATTATATTCCAGGAGAAATCCAGGGAATAAAAGTTACAACAGCCTTCCAGAGACCAGAACAAAAATTCAAACACTGATCTCAGAAACTATTCCTTCAAAGGAACCAGAATTTGATTGGCTTGTTTATAGACCAGTTTATTCCCCAGGGCATTGTTGAAAACAATAGAGCAACCCGGCAGCAGTTATTGGAGTCTAACAGCTGGGTGTGGTCAAGGAAGAGAGCCCTCCCGAACCATGATGATCCAGTGATCTGAGGGTAACTGTGGATATACCAAATCTGTGCTTCCCTGAGGAACAATGTTAGAAGCTGAACACTGTGGTTGGGGGAATAAATTTCACTGAAATAGTCCCCTAGTCACTAAACAAATAAGCAAATAACAATAACGTGTTCTAGAAGGAGAAAGGCATACCAGTACCCGGGAGTGCTATGATACATTATCTAAAATATGTAGTTTCCAACAATAAGGAAATATGAGACATGCAGAGAAGCAGGAAAGTATGAGCCATGCACTGGAAAAAAAACAAGCCAAGAAGCTGTCAGAGACACCACATGTCAGATTTATCAGGAAAAGACTTTAAAGTAGCCATTATAGACATGTTCACAGAAATAAAGTAACTCACAATTAAAGTAACAAAGGAAGATATGATGATGATGTCACATCAAATTAGAGTATAAATAAAGAAATAAAGATCATTAAGAAAATGAACCACATGGGAACTATATGAAATTGGAAAATAAAATAACTGAAATTAAAAAATTCATTAGATAAGCCTACCTCTAGACTTGACCTGGAGAAGAAGAAGCAGTTGTGTAGATAGATTGATGGAGATCATGTAACTTCTGAAGAAGAAAGAGAAAAGCAAACTAGGAACAATGAACATAGCCTCAAAGAAATGTGGGACAGTATCAAGTGCAACAACATATGTCTGATGGGAGTACCAAAAGACAAGAGAGAAAGGAAAAGAAAAAATATGCAAGGAAATAATGGCTGTAAACTTCACAAAAAATTATTGAAAAGCAATAATTTACGTAGGCAGAAAGCTAAACAAAATCCAAGTAGGTTTGCACACAAAGAGATCCTCAAACAGATACCTTCTGAAAGAACAGTGAAAGTCAAAGGCAAGGAGAAAATATCAAAAGCAGCAAGAGAAAGATGAGGTGTCACTTAAAGGGAGCCCCCTTAGGTTCACATTGGACTTTTCAGCACAAAAAATGGAGGTCAGAAAGCAATAGGATAACATTTTCAAAGTGTTCAAAGAGAAAAACTTATTAACCAAAGTCTTACCTCTTGTAAAGCTATTTTTCAAAATTGAAGGCAAAATAAAGCCTTCACCCAATAATAAATGAGAGAATTCCCTGATCATGGAAAACGGAGAGGCCCACCTTACAAGAAATACTCAAGAAAGTTCTTTAGGGTAAAAGCAGGTAACCCCAGATGGTAATTTGGGTTTACATAGAAAAAAAGAACACCAATAAAGGTAATTATGTAATTGTAAAAGACAGAAGAGATGCTACTTTTCTCCTTTCTCCTCTTAACATATTTAAGAAGCAGTTGTATGAAAATTTATATATATATATATATATAATACATTCCCTGTAATGTAATATATGTATAATATATTTGCTAATAACGGCACAAAGGAGGCGTGTGATAAAAGCTACAGTGGGCTGAGGAAATCACTACAGATAGTAAAGAATAATTATAACAATGTATTGTTGGATTTGTAACATTAATTGATGTGATGTTTATTAAAAATTACTACAGGGCGCCTGGGTGGCTCAGTGGGTTAAGCCTCTGCCTTCGGCTCAGGTCATGGTCTCAGGTCCTGGGATCGAGCCCCGCGTCGGGCTCTCTGCTCGGCAGGGAGCCTGCTTCCCTTCCTCTCTCTCTCTGCCTGCCTCTCTGCCTAATGTGATTTCTGTCTATCAAATAAATAAATAAAATCTTAAAAAAAATTACTACAAAAGTAAAAGGAATAGAGCTATAAAAGAGTAAAAGTTCCATATAATCACTGTAAAATTAAGCTAACATAAGTTAGAAGCCCATTTGGATAAGATAAAATATATACAGTAAACCTTAGAGCATTCAGTAAAAAACTTCTTTTTTAATTATAATGTAGGGCAGCCTAGGTGATTCGGTCGGTTAAATGTCCAACTCTTGATTTCAGCTCAGGTCCTGAATTCAGGGTCATGTGATTGAGCCCTGCATTGGGCTCCTTGGTGGGCATGGAGCCTGCCTAAGATTCTCTCCCTCCTGCCCTCCCTCCCTCTCCCTTTGCCCCATTTCTGCTCATGCATGCTCTGTTGCTAAAAACAAAAAACCCAAAAGACATTGGAAAAGATAGAACAAACCAAACCTAAACCAAACTGAAGGAAGGAGACAATAAAAATTATAGCAGAAATTAATTAAATAGGGAATAGAAAAACAATAAAATCAAGACCCCAGATGCTTGTTCTTTGAAATGATCAACAAAACTGACAGATCTTTAGCTAGTCTGACCAAGAGAAAAAGAAAGACTCAAATTACTGGAATAAGAAATGAAGGAGCAGACATTACTACTCACCTTAAAGAAATAAAAATTATTATAAAGGAATACCTGAACAGTTATAAACCAACAGATCACTTAATGTAGATAAAATGGGCAAATTCCTGGAAAGACACAAACTATTAAAACTGATTCAAGAAGAGATAGGCAATCTGAGTAGACATATTAAGTAAAGAGATTGAAGCAGTAATCAAAAAACTACTTATAAAGTCCAGGCTCAGATGGCATCACTGGTGAATTCTACCAGATAATTGAAGAAGAATTAATAACAATTCTTCTTAAAAAGAACTCTTCTTTAAAAAAAGAATAAGAATGGATACTCCCTACACATTCTGTGAGGTCAGTTGGTACCACCTTGATGCCAATACGAGACAAAGATATCACAAGAAAACAAGACTTCAGGGCAATATTCCTTGTGACTGTGGATGCAAAAATCCTCAACAAAATAGTTAGCATGCAAAAAGAATTAACTACACACGGGGTGCCTGGGTAGCTCAGTTGATTAAGCGTCTGACTGTTGATTTTGGCTCAGGTCATGATCTTGGTTCAGGCTTTGCACTGGGCATGGAGCCTGCCTGGAATTTTCTCTCTCCCTCTCCCCCAACACCTCACCCTAACCCTCTCTGGGGAGGGGGGGGGGATTTCACACTATGACCAAGTGGAACTTACCCCAGGAATGCAAGGTTGGTTATCCATACTACAAAAAGCCATTAATGTAATACATCATATCAATGAAAGAAGAAACAAAAATGACACAATTGTATCAGATGCAGAAAAAGCACTTGACAGAATTCAACATCTTTTCATGGTAAAAACACTCAACAAACTAGAAGTAGAAGGGAATTTTCTTTATCTGATAAAGGATCTCTGAAAAACCCATAGCTAACATCATACTTAATGGTGATCAGCTAGATGTTTTTGTCCTCCAATTAGGAATAAAACAAAGATTTCATCTCTTTCCATTTCTATTTAAACATTGTATTGGAGGTTCTAGTCACAGTGGTTAGGAAAAGGAAGACTTACATAAAAGACATCTAGATTGGAACAGCGGAAGTAAAGCTAACTCTACTCACAGATGACATAATCTTACATATAGAAGATCCTAAAGAATCCACTGAAAAACTGTAAGAACGACATAAAAGTTCAGCAAGGTTGCAGGATACGCAATATACGTTGCATGTTGAGCAATATACACAAATCAGTTGTATTTCTATATCCTTATAGTGAGCAATCTGAAAGTGAAAGGAAACAATTCAGTTTACAATAACATCAATAAGAATAAAATAATTAGGAATAAATTTAACAGAAGAAATGCAAATTTTATGGTTTGAAAAGTACAAAACAGTGTTGAAATAAATTTAAGATGATCTAAATAATGGGAAAAACATCCCATGTTCGTGGATTGTACGAGTTAATGTTGTTAAGATGGCAATAACACTCACTACCCAAATGGATAATTAGATTCAGTACCATCCCCATCAGAATCGGAGCTGACATTTTTGTAGAAATTGACAAGTGGGTTATAAAATTTGTGTGCAATTATAAGGGACCCAGAATAGCCAAGACAGTCTTGAAAAAGACCAAAGCAGAACAGGGTGATGCAAGCACAAGTCAAGGAACATGGACAGTCACCGCTAGGTGAGGTGTAGAAAAGATTCTCCCCTAAAGCCTCCAGGTAGAGTGAAGCCCTGGTGATACCTCAGTTTTGGACTTACTGCTTCCAGAACTGTGAGTGACTAAATTACTGTTACTTTATGTCACCTACCTTGTGATTAGTTGTTTCAGCACCCTGGGAAACTAATACTGAAGAATACAGGATTTGGGCATAATTTCAGAATATCTCCCCAGAAAATGCTCGGCATGTACAAAGGAGAAAAGCAATTACCAGGTGGAGGTGGTGATTCATATTAGCGTCCTGTGGATGAAGGCCTTAAAGAAAGAATGCCTCGTTGGGTTCTTGCTGGAATTAACTATGAGGAACAGAGTATTGCAAGAATGTTGTAGCCTGTTTGAAAGATTTCAGGATGAGAGAAAGCATGGCATACTCATATTCTTTAAGTTGTTTAGTATGCTTTAATTATAGACTGTATGTGAGAAAATGCCTGGAAATGAGGCTGGTAAGATAGGAAATGCTCAATAAATTATGAAGGGCTTTGAATGACATTTCTGACTTGGCCAATTCCCCTATCGCACCCTCTCATTACACTCTATCCTTTCTTAGTGGTACTTATATCTGCTGTGGTTTTACATTTATTTTTGTAATTATGTAATGGTTTCTCTTTCTACCAGACCCCAAACTCCAGAAGTTTAGGGGCCACGTCAGCTCACCATTGTATCTGTCTCCGTGGCTCTTCTTGCTCTCCAGTTCATACTGTTGGACTCGGATATTTTCTAAGGGAAATGATCAGTAGCTGTTCACTGAATGGAAGAGTGAGTGCATGAATGAACCAAGAGTATAAAAGAATTGAACATTATCTTGAATTGTTGCCATGTGAGGAAGAATTGAGATGGAACATGCCAGTGCCAGTTAGGAAGCTGTGTGGTAATATCTGAGGATAAGGAGGTATTGAAGCAAGGTAGTGACTTCATCTCTTTCACTGTAATCTTGAAATTTTTTTCAAAAAAAAAAAAAAGATATTTTTATCATCATTTTACAAAGAAACGGAGATTCAAGGAAGTTAAATAATTTGCCCAAGATATAACTAATCAGTAACAGGGCTGAAATTTAACCTAAGAACTGTCTGACATATTTTTCCCCATTCACCAGGTTGAGGAATCCCATCTTCTGTGTAAAAAGACTTCACTGAAGTATTTTGGGGAGGATCTTTTATGACAAATAGAAACCAAATTTCTGTTCTGAAATTTTAGGGTATGGACATAGCAGCAATCAATATGAAGTATTTTTTACCCTCCTGTTATTTTTTTTTTAAGATTTTTATTTATTTATTTGACAGATCACAAGTAGGCAGAGAGGAAGGCAGAGAGAGAGGAAGGGAAGCAGGCTCCCTGCTGAGCGGAGAGCCCGATGCGGGGCTCAATCCCAGGACTCCGGGATCATGACCTGAGCCAAAGGCAGAGGCTTAACCCACTGAGCCACCCAGGTGCCCCATTTTTTTTTTTTTTTTAAGATTTTTATTTTACCCTTCTGTTATTAAATACCCTTTGAAAGAGAGGAAGAGAGAGATTTTTCTTTGGTGAGTGTTACTAAGATTTAGGCACAGGCAGGGGCCTCTCCTCTACTTCCATAATAACAATTCCGTCTTCTCTTTTTAAAACTTTTGTTTTATCATTGTCTATATAAAAGAAGTGACCAGTATTCTTAGATTTTAGATTAATTAAGCATTCAGGGGATTACTAATAAATCTTTTGAAAATTAGTGTTCAAGAAGATAATGAATAAGAGGGTTTTAAGATGATTTTTCGATTTCTCCCTGTTATTGGTATGAATGGTAGTGTCATTTGCTAAGATAGAGAATATAAGAGTGAAAAATAGATGGGATGAACTGTGTTATTTTAGACTTGGTGAGTTTGAGGCACCAGTTAAGTGAAAGTTGCGCAGCAAGTCATCGGATAATGTACTCTGGAAGTCAGAGAAAGGATGGAGCCTAGTACGTTGTTTCATCAGCAGGTAGATGGTGGTTGGTCATCGATGTGGGATCATACGGAAAAGAAGAGGTTTAAGGATAAGACCCTTAGTACCATTAGTACTTATGTTGAAAATAAGGCCATGAAGTACATGAAAAAATTGCTGTTGATGGAATAGGATTGTGGTATTATAAAAGCCAAGGAAAATAGGAATTTCAAAAGGAGCATTATTGAATAATGTAGAAAGGTAAAATAGGGTAAGGATGCTGGCTTTGTGGCAGAGATGTTCTCAGTGCTCTTAGAGCTGTTTCACTAGTGTAATAAGAATAGAAATCAGAATGCAATGGGGTGAGGTGTGAGTGCATAATGAGGAAGGGAAAGTGGAGAGTTTTAGAGAATGTTTCCTAAAGTTGATCACAGAACATGTTAATAACACCATTTAAATTGTATGCTCTAATTTATTCAAATATATTTACATAAACATGTTATATAATACAATAGCTACATTCTAAAATACATATGGATTAGAAATTGAAAATAATGAGGTAGGTAGAAGTAACAGGACTTTTTGCAATGACCCAGTGGAGAAGTTGGCAAATACTGTATCTAAAGAACAAATACAATAGTGGCAGGATTGTCAAAAGTAACCATTGGGCTCTGAAAATGAATTGGTGGCAAACATTAAATTGAGAAGCTTTAATTCATGAAAATCTTTTGAATTTGTGTTAAGAATAATGAGAGGCTTTGGCCTTTTGCCTGAGCCCCTAAAGCCTTTTCTCTCCCTCCCCAAGGGAAAGCATAATGTTATTAAAACTGGGCTGGCCTTAAATCCAGAGGCAGCTGATGTGATCTGGAAAAGACAAAAACAAAACAAACAAAACCAAAAAAACACAAAAAACCCTCATGCCTAGTTGTGTTGTCAGTAAAAATAGCAAGTTTGGTAGGAAACGAATGTGGAAGGCTCGGAGCTTTGCTAGCTAGAGGTTGTGCAGGGTGCAGAATGGTTAACTAGCCAGAAATTTTGTAGGAGATCTTGTTAATGAGAGAACCACAACAGGGTAAGGTAAGTTCTTCATTCACATCTTGTTTACTGAGGGACTGGTATTTGCTTGGAAGTCCTGAGAAAGCCCAGCAAAAGAGTAAAAGCCTAGGCCAACTTTGAAACTTTCTGAACCTTGAATGCACTCCTGAACTCACTGGTAGATTTGTCAGCAGAGGGTGAAAAGTCTGCTGGCCTGATCACTAATCAGTATAGACACAAGGATGACTTTAAGAAGGCCACACTAAAGAATAAAAATAAGACTTTTTTTTTCAAAGATTTTATTTATTTATTTGACAGACAGAGATCACAATTAGACAGAGAAGCAGGCAGAGAGAGAGGAGGAAGCAGGCTCCCTGCCGAGCAGAGAGCCTGATGTGGGGCTTGATCCCAGGACCCTGGGATCATGACCTGAGCCGAAGGCAGAGGCTTTAACCCACTGAGCCACCCAGGTGACCCAAGAATTTTTTTAATTTTAATTTAGCAGAAAATTCAATGGCTTCGTACCACAGGGGGACGGATTCTCAAATTATTTCCAAGAAGGTTGCTAAAAAAACAAGCAAACAAAACAAAAGCAGCAACAACAACAGTCCTCAGGGGAAAAATCATAATCCAGAATTGGTTAAACTTATTATCTGTAATATTCAGTTTTATTAAAAACAACAGCAACAACAACAACAAACACTGTAGATGTTGAAGAAAAAAACCCAGGAACATGTGATCCCTACACAGGAAGAAAAGTAGCAATAGAAACTTCCTCTGAGGGGTGCCTGGGTGGCTCAGTCGGTTGGGCGGCTGCCTTTGGCTCAGGTTATGATCACAGGGTCCTGGGATTGAGCTCTGCGTCAGGCTCTCTGCTCAGCGGGGAGCCTGCTTCCCTTCTTCTCTCTCTCTGCCTGCCTCTCTGCCTACTTGTGATCTCTCTCTCTCTCTCTCTGTGTGTCAAATAAATAAATAAATAAATAAATCTCTAGAAAAAAAAAAACTTCCTCTGAGTAGGTCTAGATGTTATTTTTAGCAAAAACTTCATGACAATTGTTATACATTTGTTCAGACAATTAAAAGAAACCATATCTAAGTGGAAAATATTATGACAGTGACTCAAAAACTAGGGAATCTCAGTAAGGAAGTAGAGATAAAAAAGAACAAAACGGAAATTCTAGAGTTGAGAAGCACAGTAAATGAAATGAAAAATTTACTAGGTGTGTTCAGTAGCGGATTTTACATGGCAGAAGAACGAGCCAGCAAACCTGAAATATTAATAGTGAAAAATCCAATCTGAAGAACAGAGAGAAAGTCACTGAAGAAAAATAATCAGTGCCTTGGAGAGCTGTGGGACAAGATCAGGTGCACCAGTATATTTGTAATGGGAATCCCAGAAGGAGAAGAGGGAAAGGGACAGAAAAAAATACTCGAAGAAATGATTACCAAGAACTTCTGAAATGTATAAAAAACAATAATTTAGAGTTTCAAGAAGCTCAGTGAATCTTGTTGGATGAACCCAGAAGAGATCCACATAGACACGCTTTGCCAATTTGCTGAAAGGCAAAGACAGAATCTTGAAAGCAGCAAGAGAAAAATGACTCATCATAAACAGGGCAGCGACAGTATGATTTATAGCTGAGTTCTCATAAGAAAAATGGAGGCCAAAGGCAGTAGACTGACATATTTAAAATGCCGAGATAAAAAACAAAACAAAACCCCATGAACCATAAATTCTGTATCTAGTGAAACTGTCCTTCAAAATGAAGGTGAAATAAACACATTCCCAAGTAACCAAGGACCGAGAGAATTTCTAATAAGCATACCTGCTATACAAGTAAGGAAATGCTCAAGCTGAAAGGAAATGACACAAAATGGTAACTTAAATCCATAGAGGAAATAAAGAAAATCAGAAAAGATGAATATGCAGGAAATAAAAGCCCATATAAATATACTTTTTCCTCTTTTCTTCTCTTATCTTCTTTAAAAGGCAAAAAGATCTTCATGAACTATTTATAACACTTTATTTCTGCATTTCTCACATATATTGATGCAACATAAGTACTTAAAGGAAGGTTGAGGAAATGGAGTCATATTGGAATAAAGTTGCTATATTTTACCAGAATCAAGTCCATGTTAGTTGGAAGTAGATTGTGATAAATTAAGATGCACATTATAATCCCTAGGGCAACCACTAAGATAAAATCAGCATCCTTAGGAGGTCAGGGGTATAAATGATTCTTGAGAAACTTGGCCATGGTGAGAAGGGAAGACAGAGGGTCAGTAACTAAAAGGGCATTGGTTGAATGTGTGTTGTCTTTTTTTTTTTTTTTAAGATTTATTTATTTGAGAGAGAAAGAGAACGGGGTGGGGGAGGGGAAGGGCAGAGGGAGAAAGAGAGTATCTCAAGCAGACTTCCTGCTGAGCATGGAGCCCGACAAGGGGCTCGATCTCATGACCCCAAGATCATGACCTGAGCTGAAATCAGGAGTTGGGGCGCTTAACTGACTGAGCCACCCAGACGCCCCTGTTGTCTTTTTATTATATATTTGACTTTGTAGTTTATTTTGAGAGGAAGGAACAAATAGAGCCAGAGGAATTGTAGATTTGAGGGAGGGAGAGAGATATAATGGGGGCATTCCTCGAGGAGGAGTTGAAGGCTGGTAAGTTTGTAGAAGTATTTGTGTGAGATTGACGTTTGGGGAATTAAAGTTTAGAGTCTGACTACCTAATACTAGTGTTTGAAAAGTAGGATAACAGTTTGTATGCTGAGGTGAGATCGTGGAATAGCAGGTAAAGGAAATGAAGGGAGTAGGTGATAAGGGGACCCGTTGAAGGACCGACAGGCAACATCGATAGATTAGCAGTTGTTGGAGATCGTTAACTTTATTGGGACTCCACTTGGGGCTTTTTCATGGGTTGTTTAGTTAGCAGTACTTGACAGGTTTGGTATCCAACTGAAAAACATGGTTGGTTTGGTCCAGAATTTTGCAAGGTTGCTCGAGGTATTGAGTGATGGTGCTTGGAAGTTTCTGCTCTAGGTGTAGAGCCGGGAACTTTATCCTAATGTTGGCAGATTACAACACAAATCTGTTTGGGGCAGTAGTTGGCTGCTTGATTCCAAACTCCATTTGGTAGTACTCTTAACCCTTTGTGGTAGTCACGCCGTATCTAGAATATTATCTTCTGTTTTGAGTACTGTATTGTATGAGGGTCACCAACAATAGAAATGTGATAAAGATGGCAAGCAGTATTTGCAATTGTTGGAGCAAGGAGTGGGTTAGAGAAGTCTGGAGGAAGTAATGGTTGAGCACAGTTTTCAAGTAGAAGTTTGATGAGTAGAAATCAGTTTTCTAAAGGGGTAACATAGTCAAGACTTTAAGGTGTGGAACAGCTCTGTATATTTAGGGAACTAGAGCCAGTTTTTAAAGAGGATTAAGGGATGTGCTGGTGGTTTTTGAGTTATTACAGAAATTCTAAGGGTTCTTTGGAAATGTCTAAGATGGCTTTTCTGAGAAAGTAGATACGTGAGGCCAGGCTTGGAGGTCATGTTTTCCTCACAAATGCATTCAGCCACTCCCCATTTTTCCCTCCTGTTCAACAAGAGCATAGCATCTCTGCTTTCAAACCCAATATGCTTATTGGATTTCCACATAAGATTTCACTGCAATTTCATCCACTGTTAGATGATAGTGAGCCATAGAAGGACTTTAAGCAAGGGTCATGACCATCCAAGTTAGATTTTAGAAAGGGTACATTAGAGCCAAAACAAGTATGTATTTAAGGGTGATGAGACTAGAGCCCGGGAGAGCTCTTAGGAGGCTACTGGCGATAAGACAGATGACAGCTGGGGAGTATCTGATAAATAGTGGCAGTGGGGCAGAGAAAATGGATTAGAAGTGACTTAAACAGAGCAGCATGTTTAGTCATTAAGAACATGGATAGCGTGTGGACTCTGAGAAACAAACTGAGAGTTTGGGAGGGGAGGCGGGTGGAGGGCTGGGTAAGTCTGGTGATAGGTATTAAGGAGGGCATGAATTGCATGGAGCACTGGGTGTGGTGCATAAACAATGACTCTTGGAGCACTGAAAATATAAAATAAAATTACAAAAAAAAAAAAGAACATAGAGTCAGACTGCTGTGATTCAAATCCTCATTCTTCCACTTACAGCCTTGGTGACCTTGAGCAAGTTTTTTAACCCCACTCTCTTAGTGTCCTCATCTTTAAAATGAATAATAATAGCGATGATGACAATGATGACCATGATACTACTTATCTCAAAGGTTGTTATAAAGATTGTGTGAGTGTTTTTAAAATGCTTAGGGTGGGGACGCCTGGGTGGCTCAGTGGGTTAAGCGTCTGCCTTTGGCTCAGGTCATGATCCCAGGGTCCCGGGATCGAGCCCCGCATCAGGCTCTCTGATCAGCGAAGAGCCTGCTTCCCCCTCTCCCTCTGCCTGCTCCCCCTGCTGTGCTTTCTCTCTGTCAACTAACTAACTAACTAAATAAATAAAATCTTTAAAAAAATAAAGTGCTTACTCGTGCAAAGACTCGTACAGCATGTTCATAGCAGCATTACCTGTAGTAGCGATGAAGTTGAAGTAAGTCACATTTCCAACTGCTGAATGGATGAATAAAATGCAAATAGAGCTATGAGGGGAATATTGTTCTGGGGTAAAGAGGATGAAGTACTTATACAAACTACAGCATGGATAAGCCCAGGAGACATTGTTACGTAAAGAAGCAGATACCATGGACCACATGTTATGTGATTCCATTTATATGGAATGTCCAGAAAAGGCAAGGCTGTGGAGACAGAAAACAGATTCATGGTCACCAGGAGATGGGGGTGGGGAGAGCTAGGATTAATTGCTTATTGGTAGAGCATTTATTTCTGTTTGAGATGATGGAAATGTTCTAGAGAGATTAGGTCGTGGTAATGATTGCCCAATATAGTGGATATATTGAGACTACTGAAGTGTACACTTTAAAGTAGTTAATTTTATGTCGTGTTAATTATATTTCACTTTAAAAGTTTTTTTAAAAAATTAAAATGAATGCTTAGAATATGACCCGCTGTGTGGTAAGCTCTCACAGGTAGCAGTTATTTGTTAGCAACTGGAATGTTACAGGTTCCTCTCCTTGAATGCCTCCAGCTGAACGTTCACGTGTGACCTGGTCTCCGTCACATCACCCTGTGAGAATTAGGATTTGGGAAACCGAAGCGAATATGTTGATGCTCCTACTGCTTGCTGTCCTCTAACTACCGAAGTCCTTTGTCTCTGGCCTGGGGTGTGGGGGGGATGTCTCATGTCTTCTGCCAACATTCATGCATCTGGGGCACAGTAAGTTGTTAAATTCTGGTGAAGTCTCAGATTCTCTCAGTACTTGACAAAGAGCAAGGGGGAGTTTTGTTAATGTTTAAATTTGAGACTTGATCATCGGTGAGGTTAGGGACACAGTAGTGAGCTGGTCTGTAACTGATCCTGGAGAGAGTCTGTGTGGCTGCGTCGTGAATAGGAGTCTCTCGAGCTGTGAACGCGGCTACCGGGAACTGGTTGCTTAGAGAGGGCAGAAGAAGGTAGAGGACGTATGTGGCTGTTGGTGGTTTTTTGGGTGGAAGAATGTGAAGTAAAAGTACGTTGCCTTCTCTCTGATTTTCTACTTGAAGTAGGAGGCCATTTCAGCACCTGTGGGCTAAGCATGAAAGGATAAGGACCTGGATGTATGTGGGGAAGGTGACATAAGCTACTTGGGGGAGTGAAAGAGGGAGTGATTAAGGACAGCTAAGAGAGCTGACAAAAGGCCCAGCAGTGGGAAACCATGAACTTGTTGTTCCATTATATGGGATCTAATGCTTTCTTTCCCCAACAATCCTTGACAGCCTGTGGGTCAGTGGGGTAAGAAGGAGAGTTGAATCGGTCAAGGGGGGAGGGGTTAGAGGACACGTGCAGAAGAAGAAAGGCCATTGGCAAAGGAATTGAAGCCACTGGCAATAAAGTAATTAATGTTGGGTCATCGCGCATGGGCTGAATGGGGGATGAGGGCAAGTGAGATCAGGATGAATGATCCTGAGTTGTAGGAACTGAAAAAGCTTGAGGTGTAGAGGGAATTGGAAAGGGAGTGTGCTGGGCCGAAGAGGATCAGAGGGTCGAAAGTCCGAGATTGCACCACTCGGTGCAGTAACCACCCGCTACAGGTTGCTGTTGTGCATTTGAAATGTAGGCAGTGCCACTGAGGAATTGAATTTTGAATCTTGTTTAATTTACAAGTAAATTTAAAAACTAAGGCAGTGTGCCTTTAGAGTTTTCGGCCAGCTGAGAGACTTAGCTACTTACAAAGGTAAAGCCCAGTCTCCAAGACCCCACATCACGTCTGACACCGAATACAAGCTTGGAAATTGCCCCAAACGACCCTCACCTTTGATAATTTGACATAAAAACTCACAGAAGTCCTGGAAAGCTATAATACTCACAGTTACAGTTTATTACAGGGGAAGGATACAAATTAAAATCAGCAAAGGGGGGGCGCCTGGGTGGCTCAGTGGGTTAAGCCGCTGCCTTCGGCTCAGGTCATGATCCCAGGTCCTGGGTTCAAGCCCCACATCAGGCTTTCTGCTCAGCAGGGAGCCTGCTTCCTCCTCTTTCTCTGCCTGCCTCTCTGCTTACTTGTGATTTCTCTCTGTCAAATAAATAAATAAAATCTTTAAAAAAAAAATAAAATAAAATCAGCGAAGGGAAGAAATAACAAGAGTCCATGAGAAGTACCAAACACAGAGCTTTTATTTTCGTCTCCCTGGGAGCTCAGCCGGTCATCTGTGCTCAGAGCTTCAAGGGCACGACCGAATGATTGCTGTATGCTTCATCTCTGTCTCCGGGTCCTCTGGTATTACGTGACCCCAAACTCCCAGCTTAAGCCACATTGTTGGTCTTTCTAGTGTGGCCAGTCTCTACTCTAAGACTAGATGAGTATGGCCTGCTAAATCTTACTGTTAGACTATCGGGCATGATCCAAGCCCACCAGGGGAACAGACACACTCCTGTCACTCACATAACATTCCAAGCGCTCAGAGATTACCTCTCAGAAACCAAGGGAAAAGGCCAGATCTTCTCTCTGGGCAAGGTCAAATTCTTTATCACACACAGCGTAAAGTCCTTTTTCATTAAACACAACTCCTGTTTTGCCAAAATTACATTTTATCTAGACTATAGATAATTTCATGTCTTAAATATGATAGGCTGTAAAATACACACTGGGATTTGCAGTAACAGTTGGTGCTGGTGTTCATCTTGATTACATATCGTAATGATTGGATTGGGACCAATGCATTAACTTAGATAAAATAAATTATAAAAATTCATTTTGAAATGAGTGATACTTTTTACTTTTTAATGTGACTACTAGAAAATGTTAAATTATGTAAGTGGTTCACATTTTATTTCTATTCAACGTTGCTGATCTAGAAGTTATGTTAAAAAAGAGGTTGGTATACTAACATAATAAGTTTAATATTTCAGAGGAGAAAAATGTCAAGCAAAGGCAAGTTCAAGATGTGGCTACAGGAATAGTTGCTGAACTTTGGTGGAGTTATAGGCCACTGGAGATAAAGAAGGTTCAAGGAATCATGAGGCTAAACTATCTAAAGATTATCCTCGTGGTTGTTGACATTTCCCAAGTGACTAGCAGAATCTGGATGGAGCGGTAGACTGTGACATAGGTTTCAGTGTCTTTGAGAAATGTGAAGGAAAGAGCAGAGAAGGGTGTCTACTACACACCCTTGCATATACCTTGGTGGAGTGAAGCTAGGGCAGATTTAGACAACTTTGCATTGTTTCCTAATTCCTCATGGAATATTGTCCTTTTTTTTCTTTCTTTCATGAAACCTGTAAAGGAATTGTTGGCTTCAGAGGAGTCGGTTGGAAGAGATGTGAGAACACAAGATACAAAAACCCTGCTATGCTTTTCCGTCCTATGCATTGCTACTCCGCTCTCGTGACCCTTCTCAAACATTATGCTTTTTGTGAACTCTGGCCTGATTTGGCTACAGAGCTGATTGCCTTTTTCATTCTTCCTTTGAACATAGCTCTACTATAAAACCATTTGTAGTTAAGTTTTTCTTTCTCTCACCTCCCCCGCCCCTTTTTGGTGTGTGTATATTTCTGAGTCTGTCATTTACTGACACTAGACTAAATAATTAAGACAGTAGTCTCTTCTGGTGGTTCTTCGGCCAGATCCTCCTCATCTTCCTGACGTCTACATTTTGGAGTGCTCCTTGGCTCAGTCCTGGGACCTCTTCTCTTTTCTATGCCCATCTACTCCCTAGTTGATTTCATATGACCCACTAAACTTTTCGCTTCTGAATCTTAAATCTCCAGCCTGACCTGTTCTCTGAACTCTAGATTTACATATCCACGTGTTTACTTGACATCTCCACTTGGACGTCTAATAGACCTCTCAGTCTTAATATATGCAAACTGATATCCATTTACCAACTATTTTTTTAAATATGTATTTATTTATTGTTTTTTTTCAGTGTTCCTAGATTCATTGTTTATGCACCACACCCAATGCTCCACGTAATACGTGCCCTCCTTAATACCCACTGCCAGGCTAACCCATCCCCCCCTTCCAAAACCCTCAGTTTATTTCTCAGAGTCCACAGTCTCTCATGCTTCATCTCCCAATCTGATTTCCCCCTATTCACTTTTTCTTTCCTTTTCCTAATGTCCTCTATGTTATTCCTTATGCTCCACAAGTAAGTGAAACCGTAAGATAATTGACCCTCTCTGCTTGACTTACTTCACTTGGAATAATCTCTTCCAGCCCTATCCATGTTGATACAAAAGTTAGGTATTCATCCTTTCTGATGGCTGCATTACATTCCACTGTATATATGGACCATATCTTTTTTATCCATTCGTCTGTTGAAGGGCATCTTGACTCTTTCCACAGTTTGGTGATCGTGGCCATTGTTGCTATGAACATTGGGGTACAGATGGCCCTTCTTTTCACTACATCTGTATCTTTGGGGTAAATATCCAGTAGTGCAATTGCAGGGTCATAAGGTAGCTCTATTTTTCATTTTTTAAGGAATCTCCACACTGTTTTCAAAAGCAGCTGCACTAACTTGCATTCCCACCAACAGTGTAAGAGGGTTCCCCCTTTCTCCACATCCTCTCCAACACTTGTTGCTTACTGACTTGTTGATTTTGGCCATTCTAACTGGTATAAGGTGGTATCTCAATGTGGTTTTGATTTGAATCTCCCTGATGGCTAGTGATGAAGAACATTTTTTCATGTGTCTGTTAGCCATTTGTATGTCTTCTTTGGAGAAGTGTCTGTTCATGTCTTCTGCCCATTTTTTGATGTGATTATCTGTTTTTTGAGTGTTGAGTTTGAGGAGTTCTTCATAAATCTTGGATATCAGCCCTTTGTCTATAGTGTCATTTGCAAATATCTTCTCC
This sequence comes from Lutra lutra, assembly GCF_902655055.1. NCBI lineage: Eukaryota > Metazoa > Chordata > Mammalia > Carnivora > Mustelidae > Lutra > Lutra lutra. Next base: position 13,265,311 of record NC_062287.1, on the reverse strand, counting down.
CATTCCATGGGTTGCCTTTTTGTTTTGTTGACTGTTTTGTTGACTTTTGTTTGTTGACTCTGTAGAAGCTTTTTATCTTGATGAAGTACCAAAAGTTCATTTTTGTTTTTGTTTCCTTTGCCTTTGGATACATATCTTGAAATAAATTTCTGTGGCCGATGTCAAAGAGGTTACTGCTATATTCTCCACTAGGATTTTGGTAGATTCCTGCCTCATATTGAGGTCTTTTATCCATTTTGAGTTTATCCTTGTGTATAGTGTAAGAGAATGGCCAAGTTTCATTCTTCTATACATAGCTGTCCAATTTTCCCAGCACCATTTATTGAAGAGACTGTCTTTTTTCCACTGGATATTTTTCCTGCTTTGTCAAAGATTTTTGACTGTAGAGTTGAGGGTCCATATCTGGACTCTTTACTCTGTTCCACTAGTTTATGTGTCTGTTTTTGTGCTAGTACTATGCTGTCTTGGTGATCACAGCTTTGTAGTAAAGCTTGAAATCAGGCAACATGATGCTCCAGTTTTGTTTTTCTTTTTCAACATTTCCTTAGCGATTCGGGGTCTTTTCTAGTTCCATACAAATTTTAAGATTGTTTGTTCCAGCACTTTGAAAAATGCTGGTGGAATTTTCTTCGGGATGGCATTGAAAGTATAGATTTCTCTGGGCAGTATAGACGTTTTAACAATGTTTATTCTTCCAATCCATGAGCATGGAATGCTTTTCCATCTTTTTGTGTCTTCTTTAATTTCTTTCATGAGTGTTCTGTAGTTCCTTGAGTACAGATCCTTTACCTCTTTGGTTAGGTTTATTCCCAGGTATCTTAATGGTTCTTGGTACTATAATAAATGGAATTGATTCTCTAATTTCCCTTTCTATATTTTCATCATTAGCGTATAAGATACAACTGATTTCTGTGCATTGATTTTGTATCCTGCCACTTTACTGAATTGCTGTGTGAGTTCTAGTAGTTCGGGAGTGGAGTCTTTTGTGTTTTCTATATGAAGTATCATCTCATCTGTGAAGAGAGAGAGAGTTTGACTTCTTTACCAGTTTGAATACCTTTTACTTCTTTTTGTTTTCTGATTGCTGTTGCTTGGACTTCTAGTACTATGTTGAACAACAGTGGTGAGAGTGGGCATCCTTGCCGTGTTGCTGGTCTCAAAGGGAAGGCTGTCAGCTTTTTCCCCTTGAGAATGATATTTGCTGTGGGTTTTTCATAGATAGATTTTATGAAGTTAAGGAATGTTCCCTCTACCCCTATACTCTGAAGAGTTTTAATCAGGAACGAATTCTGTGTTTTGTCAAATTCTTTTTCTGCATCAAGTGAGAAGACTATGTGGTTCTTTTCTCTTATTGATTTGTATTATCACATTGATTGATTTACAAATGTTGAACTACCCTTGAATCCCAGGGATAAATCCCACCTGTTCAGTACTGTTGGATCCTATTCCCTAGGATGTTGCTGAGAATCTTGGCATCCATATTCATCAGGAATATTGGTCTGAAATTCTCCTTTTTAATGGGGTCGTTGCCTGGTTTGGGAATAAGGGTAATGCTGGCTTCATAGAAAGAGTCTGGAAGTTTTCCTTCTGTTTCTTTCTTTCTTATTTTTTTTTTAAAGATTTTATTTATTTATTTGACAGACAGAGATCACAGGTAGGCAGAGAGGCAGGAAGAGAGAGAGGAAGGGAAGCAGGCTCCCTGATGAGCAGAGAGCCCTATGCGAGGCTCAAACCCAGGACCCTGGGATCACGACCTGAGCCAAAAGCAGAGGCTTTAACCCACTGAGCCACCCAGACACCCCCGTTTCTATTTTTTGAAACAGCTTCAGCAGAACAGGTGTTATTTCTTCTTTGAATGTTTGGTAGAGTCTACGGCCATACCACCCTGAACGCGCCCAATCTCGTCTGAATGTTTGGTAGAATTCCCCAGGGAATCTATCAGGTTCTGGGCTCTTGTTTTTTGGGAGGTTTTTGATCACTGCTTCAATCTCATTACTAGATATTGGTCTATTCAGGTTGTCAATTTCTTCCTGTTTCAGTCTTGGAAGTTTATAGGTTTCCAGGAATGCATCCATTTCTTCTAGGTTGCTTAACTTACTGGCATATAACTGTTGATAATAATTTCTGATGATTGTTTCTATTTCCTTGGTGTTAGTCACAATCTTTCCTCTTTCATTCATAAGTTTATTAATTTGGGTCCTCTCTCTCTTCTTTTGAATTAGTGTGGCCAGTGATTTATTGATCTTACTGATTCTTTCAAAGAACCAGCTTCTAGTTTCATTGATGTGTTCTACTGTATCTCTAGTTTCTAACTCATTGATCTCTGCTCTTGATTATTTCCCTTCTTGTGCGTGGGGTTGGCTTAATATGTTGTTGATTTTCCAGTTCTATAAGGTGTAAAGAGAGCTGATATATTTGGGATTTTTCAATTTTTTTGAATGAGGCTTGGATGACTATGTATTTCCCCTTAGGACCACCTTTGCTGTTTCCCATAGGTTTTGGACCAATGTGTCTTCATTCTTATTGGTTTCCATGAATTGTTTAAGTTCTTCTTTGATTTCCTGGTTGATCCAAACATTCTTGAGCAGGATGGTCTTTAGCTTCCAAGTGTTTGAATTCCTTCCAACCTTTTTCTTGTGGTCGAGTTCCAGTTCCAAAGCATTGTGATCTGAGAATATGCAGGGAATAATCTCAGTCTTTTGGTATGGGTTGAGCCCTGATTTGTGACCCAGTATGTGGTCTATTCTGGAGAAAGTTCCATGTGCACTTGAGAAGGATGAATATTCTGTTGTTTTAGGGTAGAATGTTCTGTATGTATCTGTGAGGTCCATCTGGTCCAATGTGTTTCTCTATTGTTTCTCTATTGATTTTCTGCTTGGATGATCTATTACTGAGAGTGGTGTGTTAAGATCCCCTACAATTGATGTATTCATATCAGTAGGACTCTTTATTTTAACAGTTGGCTTAGGTATTTGGCTGCTCCCATATTGGGGGCATAAATATTTACAATTATTAGATCTTCTTGGTGGATAGACCCTTTAAGAATGATATAGTGTCCTTCTGTATCTCTGACTACAGTCTTCAGCTTAATATCTAATTTATCTGAAATGAGAATTGCCACCCCAGCTTTCTTTTGAGACCCATTGATGCTTCTCCATCCCTTCACTTTCAATCTGGATGTATCTTTAGGTTCCAGATGTGTCTCTTGTAGACAGCATATGGATGGGTCCTGTCATTTTATCCAGTCTGCAACCCTCTGCCATTTTATTGGAGCATTTAGGCCATTCACATTGAGAGTGATTATTGAAAGATAAGTTTTTATGGATATCATGTTGCCTATGAAGTCCTTGTTTCTATAGATTGTCTGTATAAATTTCTGTTCTTTGTTACTCTTGGGTTCTTTTTTCTTTTATAAAACTCCCCTTAATATTTCTTGTAGTGCCAGCTTGGTGGTCACATACTCTTTTAAACCTTGCTGGTCTTGGAAGCTCTTTATCTCTCCATCCAATTTGAATGTCAGCCTTGCTGGTCAAAGTATTCTTGGCTGCATTTTCTTCTCATTTAATGCCCTGAATATGTCTTGCCAGCCCTTTCTGGCTTGTCAGGTTTCTGTGGATGGGTCTGATGTTATTCTGATGGACCTTCCTCTGTTCGTAAGGAATCTCTTCCCTCTACCTGACCTCAGAAGCTCTTGTCTAAAATTATGATTCGTAAGTTTCACAATCAAGTGTCTGGAGGTCTTTCTAGATTTGTTGATCTTAGGGGGTGTCCTTTCTGCATCTAGGACAAGAACACTTGTTCCGTTCCCCAGATTGGGGAAATTTTCATCCAGAATTTGTTCAACTATATCTTTTAGTTTTCTCTTTTTCCACCCCCTCAGGCATCCCAATAATTCTGATGTTGGAACGTTTCATGGTGTCATTTATTTCCCTAATTGTGTTTTCATGGTTTCTAAGCTGTTTGTTCCAGGCCTCCTCCTGATCCTTCTTTTCTATCAGTTTGTCTTCTAGATCACTAATTCTGTCTTGCCTCAGTTACCCTAGCTGTTAGAGTATTTAGATTAGATTGGATCTCATTGATAGCATTTTTAACTTTTGCCAGATCGGCTCTCACTTCCACCCTTAGAGATTCTCTATTGTCACTATGGTCTTCTCCAACCTAGCCATTGCCTGGATAATTGTTACCCTGAATTCCCTTTCTTACATACTGTTTATGTCCATATCCAATAGTTCTGTGGCAGAGGGCACAGTCTCTCAATTTTTCCTCTGTTGAATGTTCCTCCTCCTAGTCATTTTGGTGAGAGGTGGTTAAGGGGATGTATAGCTGAATATATCAGCCATGATCCAGGCAAGGTGCACCCTACAGAAGCAGAGACGTCAAGCAGAAACCAAATCAGGAATCAGTGTGTGGGTGGCAACCTGAACTGTCATCGATGAGTTGCTGGATATGAGGTGTGGACAATGCTCAGAGCTCAAGCCTCTTGGCGGGGGCAGGGGCAGTCATAGAGGGGCCCTTTTGAGATGGATTTACCTCCAGAAACTCTATCAGACTCCCCCGCCCCCATTTACCTGCTTTCTTTTCTCACCAGTCTTCCGCATCTCAATAATGGCAACTCCATTCATCCAGTTGCTCACATCAAAAACGTCTCTAGGTTCACACTTAATTTTTCTTTTCTCACATCTTGTGCCAAAACTATCAGTAAATCTTGGTAACTCTACCTTCAGACTGCAGGCTGAATTCAGTCACCATTTCTACTAGTGCCAACCTGGTCTAGGTCATAGTCATCTGCTATGATTACTGTTGTAGACTTTAACCAGTGTCCCTAAGTCTGACGTGTTTCTGCTATTGCAGTGAGAGTGATTCTTTAAAAAATGAAAGTGAAATCTTACCACTCGGCCATTTCTGTTGTCTTTCCCATCTATTTAGAATAAATGTATGTTCCTTTATGTGGTCAGTGAAACTCTATAATCTGGTCTCCAGCTGCCTCTCTGACCTCAGCTCCCAGAGGAGCTTTTTCACATTGGCTTTTATTTTTTGTTCCTTAAACTCTCTGGTGTGTTCTCACGTTAAGTCCATCATATATTCTATTCCTTCTTCCCAAAATACTCTTTTCCCAGATACCTACACTGCTCTCCCATTTCTTTCAGCTCTCTTATAAAATGTTACCTTATTAGCTAGGTCTCTGCCAGCCATGCTATCTAAAATCTCACTTTTTCTGCTGACCCACTGCTCTGTATCTCCTTCCTTGCTTTATTTTTCTTCTTGGTTCTTATCATCAACGACCATATATGAGATTAAACTTTGTACATTTTGAGCCTTGCTAAATCTCTAGTACTTAGAATAGTGCCCGCAGAGGATACCTGCTCAGTCAATATTTATTGATCAGCTGGATGAAAGACTAAGTGACTGAAAGAATGTCACTAGATTGCAGATTGTAGCATTTGAATTCTATGCATCTCCGTCTTCGTTGCTTCACACAGTGTCTAACATACAGTAAGCACTCAGTAAAAATGATTTCATTGTGTTGCAAAGAAGTATAATCAAGTCAAAATGGAATTTTCTTGTTATTTCGTAACACATTTTAGTTAACGAGTTTTTGATGTGGGGGAAAATATCTTTTCGTTTTCTGGATGATTGCAGAGAAAGATATTGAAGATTATGCATTCTAAGAAGTTTAATAGGCTCTAGTAAATGGTCATTGAATGAATATCTATTATTCATTGATTTGATTTGTTGAAACGATTATTGGATACTATTCAGAACTATATTACAAAGGGGCAGCCGTGACAGTGTGGGTGTGTTTAATTTTACAAACAGAATGGAGAAACTGGTTAGTTTGGCAAACCACTAAACTCATAATTTAAAGCTTCCACAGTATGATTTCTTTAGATATATATCCCCAAACTTCCTATTTGAGACCATGAAGTCATAAATCCAGTATTTTATCAAGAGAAGTTTCCTGAATACCAGGCAGAACTCAGGGGCATTCATAATAAATTATTAACAGCAGTTTGTTGAAGTGTGTATGATTTATTATGGACATTCTTGGCACCTTATAAATAACACTTCCTAATGGTGCCAACATGTATGGAACCTAGAACTTCTCACAAAGCCATTTATTTATGCTGCAGGACACTCAGAGACTGACCAATTGGGCAGAGCATAGGAGAGACTGACGTGTGTGACCATGCCTACCAGATGTTATGTGTTTCTTCTGTGTTTTCTTGGGACCTTCTATTTGTTTGAGAACACTATCACGTTTGTTTGAGCACACTGCTACTAGCTGGGTTTGTGTTTTGTTTATAACTTGTTTTTAGTATTTAATCCTTATGACCTTCTATATATCTTTACAACTAAAATACTATTTACCCACTGAATTATTTACTCCCTTTGGCTATAAAAACTAGCAGTTTTCTAAGGCTTTGCTGACAGAAGCAAATAACTATCTCTCTGAACTTTATTTAATCACTCTGAGTTAAGACATTTAACTTCTGTCTCCTCCCCAATTAATTTTCCGTTCATTCTTCTTCATTTTTGGGTTTTGTTTTATTAGTATCAGCCATGACTTTAGCATTTATGTTTGCCACCTGCCCCAGGTGGATGAGGAAGCCACCTTTGCTTCGTGCCTCAAAACGTAGCTTGATGACCTTACTTTACTGGTAAACATCCATTCAGGTTGTGTGATCACCTGGCCCATTCTACCATTATACAAAAATAAGTGCCCCCAGAATTAGCAAAATATTTTTGCTGCATTTAATATATGCAAGTCCCAAAGGAATATGTTTGCCTGGCTCCTTTATTAATATTTTTTCCTGAGGGTTTTTCGAACTGTTTTTTTCCTGACCTTCTTTGGAAAATGCAGTTTCTCTGATAAAGTGAAACTACTAGAAAAATTAAGAATATTTTAATCATAATATTTAGAAATTAACTTTTTATATAAGGAGATTTTTTAAATCACATATATGGAATTAGTGCATTATATTTTGGTGTGCTTTCAAACTTTGATGTCCTGAAGATATTTTCTGGTCTGGTGTGTGTGTGTGTGTGTGTGTGTGTGTGTGTGTGTGTGTGTAAGAGAGAGAGATTGAGATTGATCGTACTTTTATTTATTTATTTTTTAGAGAGGGAGAGTACAGTGGGGGAGGAGGGACACAGAGAAAGGAAGAGAGAATCTCAGGCAGGCTCCACGTCCTGAGCCGAAATCAAGAGTCGGATGCTTAGCTAACTGAGTCACCCGGACTTCCTTGATTGATTCCATTTTTAAAGCCATTATGGTGAAATATACATAACATACAGTATACCGTGTAACCATTCTAAGCGTGCAATTCAGCGGCATTAATTATGTTCATGTCACTGTGCTACCATCATCACCGTTCATTCACAGAACTCTTTTCGTCTTGCAAAACTCAAAGTCCATGTCTGTTAAACACTAACTTTACATTTACCCATTTCCTGGCCCTTGGCATCCCCATTCTGTGTTCTGTCCATATGAATTTGACCATCCTAGGTAGTTCCAACAAGTAGAATCATATAGTGTTTGTCCTTCTGTGACTGGCCTGTTGCACTCTGCATGATGTCCTAAAGGTTCATCCATGTTGTTGTACGTTTCTTTCCTCTTTAAGGCTGAGTAATATTCCATTGTGTGTTTGTACCGCTTTTCGTCTATCCATTTATCCAGGGATGGCTACATGGGTTGTTTCTACCTTTTGCCTATGGGACATAATGCTGTTATGAACATAGGTGTACAAATGATAGATTCCATTTCTAAAAGCTTTTTAATACAAGCATTTTCAAATGTATGTTAGAGGGAAGAGAACAGTATAATGAACTCTGTTGTGCTCGTCACCCAGTTTTGACAATTATCAACATTTTGCTATTTTTGTTTCATCCTTTCCCCCAACTTTTCTTTGTTAAAAGTATTTTAAAGAAATCATTATAATTTCATTCATAAATATTTAATGTTTTCTTTTATATATAAGAACTTTAGGAAACTTAACCATAATACCTATCTCAAGGTTGTTAATCCTGTTTTTTTCTGAGTCAGCTGTTAAACCTATCTAATAAATTCTCAATTTCAGGCGTCCTGCTATTTTAGAATATAAGATTACATATGTATATAAATATCCTTTTTAAAGATTTATTTATTAGAGAAAGAGAGTGTAGGAGCAGGCAGGCGGAGCAGGAAAAAAGAGTCTTAAGCAGATTCTGTGCAGAGCATGGAGCCCAACACAGGGCTCAGTCCCAGGACCCTGAGATCGTGACCTGAGCCGAAACCAAGAGTTAGACGCTTAGCCAACTACACCACCCGGGAGCCCTAGATTATATATATTTTAGATTCTGGTTTTCCCTTGACATATTCTATCTTTTCATCCTTTTTGTATGTCTTTTCCTTTGTTTTCTTTAACATATTAATTGTAGTCATTTGAACTCCTTGCTAACTCCAATATTAGAGTCATCTTTGGTTCTGCTTCTACTGACTTTAATCTCTTGACTATTAGTTACTTTTCCTGCTTCTTCCCATGTTTAGTAATTTTTTGTTGTTTGCTACATATTACGGGTGACATGTTGTAGAGACTCTGGATTAGTTATCTTCTGTGGTGTTGAGTCTGTTCTGGCAGGAAGTTAAATTACAGATGGGTCAACTTGGTCATGTTGAGTGAGGGTTGGCTGTAGGCATTGTTATGGTGGTTTTATGAGTTTTGCCCTTATTCCTAGGGTGTTGTCTTCTGGGGTCTCAACTGAGTGCCTACATTAGGTCTGTCCTTATAACTGAATTTGAACTCCAGCATCTCCTGAATGCTGTGCAACATCTAAAAATTTCTTTTTAGCTTTCATTCTCCCATCAGTTTTTTCTCTTAGACCTTCCATAGTCTTACTTTGCACATGTGCACTTGGGGAGTTAGCCAAGGACCTGAGTGGATTTTCTTTCTTTTTTCTTTTTTCTTTCTTTCTTTCTTCCTTTTTTTTTTTTTTTTAAAAAGATTATATTAATTTGAGGCAGAGAGAGTGAGAGAGAGCATGAGAGGGGAGAAAGTCAGAGGGAGAAGCAGACATCCCATGGAACTGGGAGCCGGATACAGAACTCGATCCCAGGACTCTGGAACCATGACCCGAGCAGAAGGCAGTCGCTTAACCAACTGAGTCACCCAGGTGCCCCCGAGTGGATTTTCTGTGCTAATTGTTGATATTCCTCCTCCTGCCACCCAAGTTCTAGTTGCCTTAGTAGCCCCTAATTCTGACCTCTTTCCTCTACCCTATCCTCCTGTTTGGGCTCTGTCTCCCTAGGTTGTGGTTTGGGGTGAATATGGGGTTCACCTCTTGTACTTTCTTTCTCTGAAGAATCATAGTCTTTTGCTGATTATTGTCCAATGTCTGCAAACAGTCTGAATTTTATAGGTGGTTAAAGTGGGAGAGTAAATCAAGCATCAGTTACTCTTTCATAATCAAAACTAAAGCCTACAATACACCCAACAAAATTAATAGTATTTTTTTTTACACCCAACAAAATTACACCCAACAAAATTAATAGTATTTTTTTTTTTTACTAATAAGCATGGCATGTTTACTTTTCTCCATTTGTCTCATAACATCTTTTTATTTTTTATTTTTATTTTTTTAAAGAGCTTATTTATTTTGAGAGAGAGAGAGCACATAGCGCTAGAACGAGTAAGCACAAGCAAGGGGCAGGTACCAAGGCAGAGGGAGAAGTAGGGTCCCCACTGAGCAGGGATCCCGATGCAGGGCTCGATCCCAGAATCCTGGGATCCTGACCTGAGCCAAAGGCAGACACGTACCAACTGAGCCACACAGGCGCCCAGTCATAACATCTTTTTATAGTTTGCTTAAACCATGGTGCAGCAAAGTCCATATATCCATTCAGTTGGGAAGCGTCTCCAATTTTTTTTTTTTTTAGATTTTTTTAAAAATTTATTTGACAGACAGATCATGAGTAGGCAGAGAGACAGGCAGAGAGAGAGAGGAGGAGGAGGCAGGCTCCCCGCCGAGCAGAGAGCCCGATGCGGGGCTCGATCCCAGGACCCTGAGATCATGACCTGAGCCGAAGGCAGCGGCTTAACCCACTGAGCCACCCAGGCGTCCTGATTTTATTTATTTCTTTGACAGAGACAGATCACAAGTAGGCAGAGAGACAGGCAGAGAGAGGAGGAAGCAGTCTCCCCGCTGAGCAGAGAGCCCGATGTGGGACTCAATCCCAGCACCCTGGGATCATGACCTGACCGAAGGCAGAGGCTTTAACCACTGAGCCACCCAGGCGCCCCGCGTCTCCAATTTTTAATCACTTGTAGCAACCCTGACCCTCTCCTGCCAACACACACTTACTTTCTATGCCTTCTATTTGTTGAAGAAACTAGATCATCCTGTAAAATTTCCCACGTTATGGTTTCGGGTCCTCCTTGTGTCACTCAGCACATTCCCCTAGCTCACTATGTTTTGTAAAGTGGTTTGGTTAAACATAGGCCAGTGTAGGGGTAACGGGGGCAAGAATACTGCGTCTTCCTGTTGTAGCATCTCAGAAGTTGTGTAATGTCTGGTTTCCCCACTTGGAGTGAGGTATACGGTGATGTATACAGTTTTATAAAGTTCTTACAAAGTGTCCCATCGACCTTGGACCTGATGTTTTAGCCACTCTTCTAATTTAGCTGCTTAGGCAGATATTTCATTAGAAGTTGCAAAAGGGTGATTTTCTGTTCTCTCATTCTTTCTCTATTTGTTAGCTCTAGTTCTTTTGTAAAGAATGTTGCTTATAAACTATTTAGAAACTATAATAAAGGCAAAATAAGTGCTTGATTCTTTTCATTCGTGCTAAATTTCAGAATTATGCATTGGTACCCTATCCGTCTCCAGTGGTGACCAAAAAAATGTTGATTTTATTGGTAATATTACGAATTTACGAATTTTAATACATTTCATGTCTTTCAGTCCCTTGAGTTGTTACTCTTTTGATGTTCAAATTATTCCACTTAGCCAGCGGGATCCTCTTTAAGTTGACTCCTGTGTCCTTTTGACATGATCGCAGTAGTCTTTGATAGCTTCCTTGCTTTTAGGTAAGATATCACGGGCTTACCCTGAACATCTCTTGTCTCCAACCTGGAATCAAACATGTCTCCTAGGAGCTGTGGTTCTTTCAAGTGGAAAATAGCACATAGAGACCAGAATCTGTGCCCTCGGGATACTTATTACTGCTATGGGACTGTCATTGCTTAGAGGCCTTTTCAGGGACAGAGGTAGGAAATATGTATTTTTTTATATAGAGAGGAAAGTAAAGGGGAGTCTGTACTAACATTCCAATTGAATTTAAGAATTCAGCATTTTTAACTTCTTGAATATGATGTATTTAGATCTTGTTTGTCTTATGCTAAAAATTGTGGTTCCAAATGACTTTAGCCCAATTACGTATTTGATATGAGAGAATGGGGGCAAAATTGATTCAAAGCAATCTCAATATTAAGGAGACTGGTTCTTTTTGTCCTGAGGATATATCCCATTAACATAAAATACTGTGTGTGTCACTTAAAACAAGTATTCTCTGATTGGTTATGTCATAGCTTAACTCACAGCTAGGTTCACCTTTATTCAGTTTGGTTTCAATTTTTAGAAATTATCATTTCTTCTGTTCGATTCAGTTGTCAATTGTTTGAGTTATTTAAGATATTACGTATTTCCAAGGTTAAAGCTATAAAACAGGATACGTTCAGGAAAATCTAGCTTCCCTTTTTCATCCCCCTATAAGTAATCATTTTTAGAAAATTTTCATTTAAGGGATGCCTGGTGGCTCAGTCGGTTAAACGTCTGCCTTCAGCTCAGGTCATGATCCCAGGGTCCTGGGATGGAGCCCTGCATCAGGCTCCCTGCTCAGTGGGGAACCTGCTTCTCCCTCTGCCTATTGCTCTTCCTACTTATGTGCTCTCTCTCTCTCTCTCTCTTTCACTGTCAAATAAATGAAAGAAAATTTACTTGACACTAAATTACTTAAATTCACTTAACATTATTTCTTTTAGAAAATATAAATAAATGTACACACATGCACATTCATATTTTCTCTCCCTTCCTGTAAACAGAAGCACATGGTACATATTTTCCTACACTTTACAGGGATTCACAGATAGAAACCCATCCATAGGCCAAGAAGGCCTAGTTCAAAAGGGAAGACACACATGTTAAATAATTGTAATACAATTGACATTATAGAAATATATAGAATAAAGGCCATTAGACACAAATTATGGAGTATTTTCTTGTAGGGTGGGTGAGTAGGTTAGGAAGAGCTTCAGATAAATGACCTTTGAGATGGTTTTTCAAAGAATGAGCTTGATTTGGAGCCTGCAGATTATATTAGGAATGAGGGAATAACCTCTATATTGCAAACTTAGCCAACCCACATTTGCTAGTGTATGGGTATGGGTGTAGTGTGTGAAACATTTGCACTACATAAGAAATGTCTGAACAACATTCTTGGAAGGCCTTTTGGAATATATGGGATTCCATTTCCTAGGCTGCCTGGGCTTGATGCTTAGTCTAGAAGTATTTTTTTTAAGAAGGTATAAGAAAACAAATCCTCTTTTATACATTAATCTGAAAGGACTTCGTATCGGAAGAATAGCCCGTTTTTGTTATAAAGACTGAACATAAACAGTGCTTAGTTTATAAACTTAGTGGCAAAATGAAGAGTAAAGAAACATGTTTTTATAAAAGTTTATAGTCTTTTCTCTGGTTGATAGTCCTTGAGTTAACCTGTAATTATGAAGCATCGATTATATGGAGAACATTCTTTTGCGTGTAGTAAGGAGGCATAGGAAACAATGGAAATAATTCTAGTTTAAAACTTAAAGAACTAAGGCATATCTTGTGACTGTAAGCGTTTCACAAAGAAATTGTGTTTTCTCAAGACTTTGAAGGAAAATGCTTAGTTTACTTGGGATAGACAGAGGGCAAGAGAGTGTGCTTTTTGTTGTTAGATCTGCGGGAACACTCAGTAATGAGAAACTCACAAGTCATTCCATATCTCGAGTACTGTGGTCGCTCCATGAGCATACACTTGATAGAATGACATAGGACTGTACTCACGTGGTACCCGTGTCACATTCTAGGTTTTGATGTCATTCTAGCATTAGGTAAGATTTGACCATTGTGAGGAGAGTGAGCAGAGGGTACATGGGCTCTGTCCATACTCTCTTTGCAACTTCCTGTGAGTCTGTAATTGTTTCAAAGTAAAAAGTTTTTTAAAAGTTTATTACTTTGGCAGTTGTTTTGAGAGTGTGTCGCAGGGGGCCAAGGACAGAATCAGGGGTACTAGTTAGGAGCAGGAGGACGAACTATTACAGTGATTCAGGAGGGAGATAATGGCTTTTGGGCTAGGTTGCTGTCCTGAGGGTGGGTTGGAGATGGAGCGAGGGCTAGTTGAATTCTGGATGTATTTTGAAGGTAGAGGTGATAAAATCTGCTGACGGATTGGATGTGGGTGTGGGGGAAAGAGAATGGGGTGACAACAAGGGTTTTGGAAGCCTGAAGAAAAAAGATACCAATGAAGCAGCAACATGTCACAGAGTTTGGTGTGAGGTGGTTGAGTTCTTGGCAAGGAAAACAAAGTAGCAAACCTCCTTCCTCCAATCCGGAGCAGCTTGGGGTGTGCACCGGTCTGCACGGGTTAGGGACGGTATGACACTCGTGTGAGTGCACTCTCTCTCGTTAACCTGTTCTCCCAGGCAGCTGAGTTCTCTTGGCCTCGCCCTGGCTCTTTTGGAAAGAAGCATTTGTTTGATAAACAGGAAGTCGTTTCCATGGGTGTAGAGAGAAGAAATGATAGACATGAGTGGCAAAGCACAGAGCTGCCAGCTGTGATTAGCTTGGAATGGGTAGAAGTGTTCTCAGGTAGCCACCTAAGCTTAGCCCACGGCCACTCCCCCGTTTCTGGACTGGGCTGTTTCTTTATCATGAAAAATGAAAAGTTTCTGCCCTCTTGTGTGATCTGCTGTCAGGATATGTTCATTTTCAGCTAGTGTTTTAGATCACTTAGAGTCGTAGACTTAGCAGACAAATGGAGACACTGTCTGTTTAGAGTAGAAAAGTGACTTATTTTAAGAAGTGTTGGCTCCCTACCCCCCATCCCATTAGTGGCATGCCTCTGACACTCCAGTGAAGCTGGTCGAGGGAAGTTAAGACCACCTTATATGTGTTTTTGCTCTTTGAAAGGTCAGAATCTAAATGTACCACAAAATACTTCTTCCTGAGTCAGATTAGGCCAAAATCACAAGCCGGGAATTCTGAAGCATATTTTATACATGTGTTCACTCTGATACTTTTATTAAACTTTGGAATTCATTCCCTCCCCTTCTAAGAGTTCTACTCACGAGGAATATACATCCCTGGGTGTCACTGGCTTTTTCCTGTTTCATGAGGAAGAGCCGATAAAAAAGATTAAAGAAGTCCGGTGCCAAGAGACGGATGGTGATTGCAAAGGGAGAAAGACAACCCCGACTCCTTCCTTTTGCTAAGAGCTTGTAACAGGAGACCCATTTTCTCTCCTTTGACTGTCCCCTCGTCCTTGTCTTGGCTGAAATGGTTGGAGCGGAGCTGTGATAGAGAAAAACTTGGAAGTTTGCCCCAGAGGTAGAGGGGCAGCTAAGTAGATAAGTAGTGAATCCGTGAAGGGGGTCGTCCAGTGGTGGGGTTGGTGCATCGAGGGTGTAGACTGTTAAGTGGCTGGGCGAGGGGGCAGGGGCCAGACTGCCATGGGGGAAGTTGGGGATGGAGGGTGGGGTATATACAGTGTATAGGATATATAGTATGTATATTCTTCTATGCGGTATACAGGAGAACAAGCTCACTGGGCTGCCTGGAAGAAGGCAGAACCATTTTTTAGCATTCCTTGAAACTGATGTTTATCCCAACAAGATTCAGAATGTATTTTAAGAAACTGACTCTTGGACTCCTGGGTGGCTCCATTGGTTAAGCAACTGCCTTTGCCCTGCTCAGCGGGGAGTCAGCTTCTCCCTCTGCCCCTCGCCCCTCTCATGCTCTGTCTCTCTCACACTCTCTCTCTCAAATAAATAAATAAAATCTTAAAAAAAAAAAAAAAAGAAAGTTTGACTTTTGAGTGGTTCAGGAGCCTGTTTTTTCCATGTGCCTTCTGAAATGACCCCAGGATTTATTCAAATGCTGTGACTTTGGGTTAAGGCCAGCCTGGGCGACTGCTCTGGGTTTCTTTGCTGGAAGTTAAATGTTGCATCTGAGCTCGCTGAAGTTTTGCTGCCTGCCTATAGGGCACACAGGAACATAAAGCAGCCATTTGTCCGCGGGCAGCTGAAAGGCAGCTTGAGCGGGGGACTGGAAACCGCTGCAGGCTGCCGGCTTCCTGGCACACCCACCAGCCCCCGTAGGTTTACTCGGAAAGCAGACGACCAGGGATGGGAGGTGGGGTGGCGGTGGCGGCCGTCCTGAGACAGGCAGAAATAAAGGCAGAGTTTGAACAGTCTGAACGACGTGGAGCTGCTAAGACAGCCCTGTCTTGGGACAGGGGCACGATGCTCCCGAAGCGGAGAAAACATGAGCAGCAAACACAGTCACTAAGAAAAACAAGATCTGATGCTTGCAGCCAGCACTTTAAAAAAGCGATTTGTATATCTTTGTATTCATAACTGTAGGGATACTGTAGGCGTCTTTGGGAAAATACTGTACAGCTTCAGCTCCTCTCCCCAGGCTGCTGCTATCACAAATGCCTTTTAACCAGAACCATGTAACAGAAACGCTGGGTGTATGTAATAATTACCTTCAGGCACTCTGAATCCTGACGAACCTCAGATCTATTAGCCAAACGCTTGAATATCCTCTGTATAGTACTGAGTGGGCCTTTTTAAAAACAGCTTTTTAAATGTCTTTGAAAGTTAAAGTTGTATCATACAGGATAACTCTTCATCATAGTACAAGTTTATTCCCAAATAGACTATCCTTTCTTTGGCCACAGTGTGTAACAGGGTTTATTTCTGTTCAGCAGATCAAGAGGTGGGGATATTGGCAGTATAAATGATTTGTCCAAGGACAGCTAGGGTGTCTCTGTGGAGATAAAACAGGACGAGGCTGCATTCCACCAGCTCCTGGCCTCTGTAGCAAGTTTGAGAACTTTCCAGTCATTTTAGGAAAACAAAGTACTTAGAAAATATAAAGAGGTTTTTTTTTTAATAAAAGAAAATCACTTATTTTGGAAATCACGAAATTAATCATTCTGTTGTATTTAAGAAGCTCTTTGATGTGTTCTGGTAATTAGTATTTACTGCCAGACGAATGTCTCTTGGGCATTTTAATTAATGGGTGGCTTGGCCAAATGAGCTTCTGATGGTAAACCTTCATAAGGGTTTATTTTTATGTTTCTCAAGAATAGCTGTCTCTTCAAAGCCCTTTAATTAGATGAAGTTTAGCAGCTAAAACATATTATTAGAATAATTAGGCCTTGGGTTAAGAGGGGTAGAGGGTCAAAGGTGCAGGTACTGTTAGGAGAATGGCATCTGAAAATAAAACCTAGCGTTGCACGTTTGATGGATATCCAGTTCTTTAACAGCTTATATTAAGTGACTGTCCCTAGTTAGGGACTTTGTGTTGTTTAAAGTTCATTTGACAGCTCTCACCAGAAGCATAAATACACCAGAGTGTGTGCTCGTTTGTCACCACCTCTGAACTCCTAGAGAGAGTGGTGTGCTAGTCCTTTTGACTTCTAAGCCGAACACTTCCTGTTCGCTCTCTCTTTTCCTACTAAATTGGTCCCCTCAACTATAATAAAGGATTGTTTTTGAGGAAAATGCTTCAAGAAACTGGTGTAGGAGCCGCTGATAACACAAACAATTACAGTAATTCTGGGCCTTTCTTAATAATTTCAGTGATCCTACGAGACGTTGTTCTTAAGATTGCTGTAGGATTTGATCTCCAAAGTTGTATGCTCTTTGTGGTCAGAGTGTAGTTTGAATTATTTGAAAATCTGCTATGTAGGTGGATTGTCATTTGGCTCCCCTTCGTCACCCACTACCCCCATTTCTTGTCCTTAGCCCTCAGTCTTGTTAGTTACTACTAGTACATGTGTCTTAGGCCAGACTTTCTCTTTGTGATGAAGAAGAGATCTAACCGACTGGTCCTGTCAGTGATTTCCATGGTGCCAGAACAGTTGGGTAAAGATTATTGAGACTACTCTTGATAAACAGCAATACACGTATTTTTATCGTCTGATTTTTTTTTTTTAACTTTCCCACTATCTCCGGATTCTTATGATGGCAAATGTGTTCTTTTCCCACCTAGATGAGTTCGTTTAAGGAAAGGAAGTTTTTTTTTTTTTTAAAGATTATTTATTTATTTATTTGACAGAGAGAGATCACAAACAGGCAGAGAGGCAGGCAGAGAGACAGGAGGAAGCAGGCTCCCTGCTGAGCAGAGAGCCCGATGCGGGCCTCGATCCTAGGACCCTGAGATCATGACCTGAGCCGAAGGCAGCGGCTTAACCCACTGAGCCACCCAGGCGCCCAAGGAAAGGAAGTTTTTAAGTAGAGCTAGCTGTATTGCCAGTGTTTCTAATCCCATCAGCTGTTATGATCTTGATATGTTATTAGTTAGACGAAGAACTGGGGTTTAGGATTCATTGGTTCACTGTAAACCTACTGCCATTATTAGAAAAATTACTTAATTTTATTGATATTGGTAATTGGTAATTCATGGGATTGGCTCTGGGTCTATCAGTTCATTTTTAAATATCGAAGATAGCTTGGTTTATAGTATTACAAAGCTCATCACATGGAAAAATCTTTTGCTGTAGTTTAGTTAGCCACGTTGCCAATAAAATCATTTCACTGAAAGTGGTAGAAACTTGCCTTTGTTTTCTGTTATTGTCTATAAAAACTAATAACAATTTAAGAAATATTTGAGAAACACATAAATGCAGATGGGTTTTATCTGGCATATTATTATGCACTCCAGAGTATAGTCACCAAATAAGTACATTTTATGTTAATCTGCAAAACTTTGAGAAAGCAGAAGAGAGATTAGCATACACGGGCTCCTATGTAAAGCCATTTTCCACCTTAGCAATGACTAACTTCTGTCTGCTCTTCTCCCGAAATGATTGACTATTGTGACTCTGCTTTTCTTATCTCATGCGTATGTTTGCTGCGTGGATGCAATCTCTTGCAATGGAGATAAGAGAGAGGAGGTGTTGAATGTGATGGTTCTCCAAAAAATGCCATCATAACCCTCGGAACTCTTTTCTCTTATGGTAGAGCATAGGTAGTCCTACACGTTCTCTCCTGTGTGCTGAAAACGGGTTGGGGGCTGCTTGCTGGTGGGTTTCTGTGGATACAGACCAGGGCCCTGAGCGTTGCCATATGTTTGTTTCACTTCCCCAACTGTTCCTCTGGTGGCCCCGTGGCATCCCTCCCGGAGTCCACCTTTTGAAGCAATGGCCATGTGCAAACTGAGAACTGACTGTGCTCTTCTTCACCGCAGACCACCTGGTGGCCCATGGCAGAATGGCAGAGAAGGAGGCCCGTCGGAAGTTTAAACAGATCGTGACAGCCGTCTATTTTTGTCACTGCCGGAACATTGTTCATCGTGATCTAAAAGCTGAAAATTTGCTTCTGGATGCCAACCTGAATATTAAGATAGCAGGTGAGAAGTGTGTTGAGGATGCGAAATGGGAACAAAAGACCTTTTCCTTCAAGGTTCTTAAGCAAGGGATTGTCTATTCCCTTGTATCCAGAAAGAGGTATTGGAAAATGAAAGGGGTGTGTGTGTGTGTGTGTGTGTGTGTGTGTGTGTGTCGCTTGAAAATTGATAAACTTTCAAAACACATTTACATTCTTTTTCATGTAGTATTGGATAGAACTAGGCTGGGGAGGAAGAAGGGAAAGGGTGATATTTAAAATTCTCTTAGTTTGGTTGATAGTCCCTTTTAAATAATAAGGAATAGTCTAGAATAAAATGGAGAGAACAACTGTAAGCTTGTATACCCTGCCAGCTTTACTTGAGGAGGCTGCTTTATGTCAGTGCTACAGACTGTACTTTTATGATAACTTAGGAAGAACAGATCTCACATCAGTTTAAAGGCAGTCGATCTCTTTGTGTCCTCGGATTTCACTCGTCTGCTCCTCTGACGGTGCCTAAAAACACTTTTCTCTGCCTCTCTCTCTTCCTACTTTAGTTTCAATAAACTATCAGCATTTGCCTAACCAATACAAGCTCACCACCTATTGATAGAAGAAAGTGACTGCAGGCTAGACAGAAAGTATAAACATGAAAAGAAACCAGTTTTGTTTTCCAGCAGTCTCAGTATTGTGCTCTGTGTCCCCCGTCTCACAGGTAAAAAGGGAAGGGGCGTCTCCTATGGAAAATTGAAGTACAGCTAAAATAGAATCACCTTGAAAGTCAAGGTTAAAAGCAGTTCTAAGGACGTCCCTCCTTAAAAGGGTGGGAGTTGAGGGTTCAGATGTATGTTACATTACAGGTCAGAGTACCTCTGTGTACCCTTTCAAGGTGGTGATTCTACTGACTCTTTTGTGTAGATAAGTCTAGATAACTCTTTCTAGGCTCTCCTTTCACATCCTTGCAATGTCACCGAACTTTTTATTTATCTAAGTTCAGCTGGCAGATGCACTGTTGTGTGGTCCTTTCACTTAGTGGTAAGCTCCCTGAGTCCTGCGTTTGCCCAGTGCATAGTAGATGGGAACTAGATGCTTTCTGTATCTTCCATAAAAACCACATTTTTCCTTTGTCCTTCTGTCTGCTTTATATTCTCCAAAGCTCTCTAGATGCTAGCAGTTCCCACACAAGTGGGTAGTGTGGAAAGACCCAGCAATTTCAGACCCTCTTTTGTAATTTTTCACCGTAGCTTCAATTAAATTAATGGTAATAACGTCTAAGCGTCACAGTCCTTAAAAGTATAATAAAATGTTGTGTTAATTTCCTATTGTCGCTGTGACAAATGACCACAAATGTAGTATTGGAAACAATACAAGTTTATTATCTTACAGTTCTAGAGTTTGGAAATTTGAAATGAGTCTTTTTTTTTTTCTTTTTTTAAACGTTATTGCACTTTTTATTTTAATCCCAGTATAGTTAACGTCCAAGGTTATATTAGTTGCAGGTACACAAGGTCATGATTCAGCACTTCTGTACATCCCTTAGGACTCATCGTGAAAAAATACCGAATGCTTTACAAATTTGCCTGTCATCCGTGGGCAGGGGTTGTGCTAACCCTGTTAGTGTATGTGCTGCCAGAGCGAGCCCCCGAAATGAGCCTTCTGTGGGTAAAATCAAGCTGTTGGTAGGACCGGTTCCACCTGGAGTCTCTGGAGAGTCCATCGCTGGCTGGCTTCAGTTTCTGGAGGCCCCTGTACCCCTTGGTTCTGGTCCTTTCTTCACAGTGCTCCGCCTTGTGCTCCCATTGTCACGTCTCCCACTCCTAACCTGATCCTCCTGCTTCCCTCTCAGAAGGACCCTTGTGATTACATAGAACCCGCCCGGATAATCCAGGATGATCTCCCCATCACCCAGTCACATCTACAGAAGTCCCCTTCACCACGTAGGTACCACTTTTGCGGATTCTGTGGATTAGGACTTAGATGTCTCTTGAGGGGCTTTTATGTAGCTTGCCACAGATGTGATCGTACGGTTCTTTGGATTCCTGGTGAGGGTAGTAAAGAGGGCCTTCTCTCTTTTTCTTCTATAGTTGTGTTCGACCTTCACTGACCAAAGGTCAAAAAAAATTTTTTTTTTAAAGATTTTTTATTTATTTATTTGACAGAGAGAGATCACAAGCAGGCAGAGAGAGAGGAAGGGAAGCAGGCTCCCCGCTGAGCAGAGAGCCCGATGCGGGGCTCGATCCCAGGACCCTGAGATCATGACCCGAGCCGAAGGCAGCCGCTTAACCCATTGAGCCACCCAGGCGCCCCCCAAAATTTTTTTAATGGTTCCTCGGTTCTTGATTTTGACTTTAGAACCATTTGAATTAGTTCAGGGAGACTTGTATGGCTCGTCATTTTTGTATTGAGAAACCAAGTGTAAAAGCAGGGGTCAGTGGTAATTAAAATTAGAAATGCCACTGACAAATACTTGGGTAAACAGGTTTTGAAATGCTTTTCTTTGTTAATAGTTAAAACAAATCCACATAGTCACACGCTGAGTCTCCACCTGCTGGTGTGTAGTTACGGACGCTTGGGAACGCTGGTAGCCCGCTGTGTGCTCTCTGCATTAACACAAAGGGTGAGATTTTTAAGGTCATTAACCCAAAGTCTGCATTTTTATTATTTGTTTGGCCAAGAATAAATGAGCTGCTCTAGGCTGTGTCCTACTATAGTATCTGACGTTGTCTTTCCTCATGAGTTCTTTTTTTCATGCTATCATTACCTTGTTGTTCCCCTGCTGCCACTACCCGTCACCCCCCTTGCCTCAGTTTTGCTTTCCCTGGTTTCAGTTACCCATGGTCAACTGTGGTCTGGGGGTGGGTGAGCCTCATTCTGACGTATGGTCAGAAGGTCAGTAGTAGCCTAACGTTAGGTCACAATGCCTATGTCATTCCTGTCACTTCATCTCATCACGTAGACATTTTATCACCTCCCATCACCTCAAGAAGAGGAAGGTGATGATAAGATATCTTTTTTTTTCTAAATTTATTTATTTGATGGACAGAGATCACAAGCAGGCAGAGAGGCAGACAGAGAGAGGGGGGGAAGCAGGCTCCCTGGTGAGCAGAGAGCCCGATGCGGGGCTCGATCCCAGGACCCTGGGATCATGACCTGAGCCGAAGGCAGAAGCTTTAACCCACTGAGCCACCCAGGTGCCCCACGATAAGGTATCTTGAGAGAGAGAGAGCCCACATGTGCATAACTTTCGTCACAGTATATTGTTATAATTGTTCTATTTTATTATTTGTTATTGTTGGTCTCTTACTGTGCCTCATTCATCAATTAAACTTTATCATAGGTGTGTGTATAAAGGGAAAAATAGAGTGCATCTAGGGTTCGTATTGTTCAGACATGCACTGGGGGTCTTAGAACGTTATCTCCTGCAGGTATGGGGGACTCCTGTCCTCAGTTTCCTCAATCATTGCCGGAACTCCCCTTCTTACACATAAATTAGGTAGAAATCCCATTCTCATATGCCAGGTCTTTGAACTTAGTGGGCCAGTGGGAGAATCATGTCTAGTTGAAGCTGACCACGGCGTAACTAATTTTGGAGAGGAGGAATGGATAGCTCTGACAGAATAAGGTCAGATAACTAATGAAATCAACTTTTTATTCTAAAAGCTAAAAGTAACTTCAGGATTTCTAATCTTTTCAGTGGTCTTTTGATAAGTTATCAAATCTCAGTAAGAAGGAAACTGTTAGACATGAAAATAACACATGAAAAAGAGTTTTGTTGTTTTATTTAAAATATTGGTAGTCTTAAGCACCTCATTTCTAAAATCATCATATGTTAGTGTCAAATTAACATGGAATTAATAAAAATTCAGTTTAGGAAATTTAAGAAATTCATGTTTTCCTTATGCCAGTGTTAACCTAAATGGTTATTTTGTTTGATTTGGTTTGGTCTTTACATAAATGGTTTTGATGAAAAGATGGTGCATCCTGTTCAAACGTAGACGATGAATAAGGTGTCCTGGGAATGTTTATGTTTACACTGATTCATTTTTACTTTTTTAATGAATTAATGTGGCAGTTTACATTTAACGCCCCATACGGTAACAATCTGGTCATTAGAAAAGCCCATGCTAGCCTTCCTCAAGGGAGTGTGTGTTCCCTAGACGTGACAGGTACATTTTCATTACAGATATTAAAAGATGTAGTGGTTTAAGTAGGAGTCTTCATGCTTAAATTCTTACCTCTGAATTTTTGTTCCAGTGCTATTTCTACAGAGAATGAAGCCCAGAAGAATAACTTGGTTTTCCTTTTGATTTTAGAATGGCAGTAACAAACCTGTCTTCTGTAGGATTATTTAAAAGATGTTTCTGTTCTTAGTAATCCAGAATAAACATTGATGGTTTTCAGAATAAAGAACTGTATTTCTGAAAGGCAGAGTTACCGACTCTAG
This sequence comes from Lutra lutra, assembly GCF_902655055.1. Taxonomy (NCBI): domain Eukaryota; kingdom Metazoa; phylum Chordata; class Mammalia; order Carnivora; family Mustelidae; genus Lutra; species Lutra lutra. Next base: position 13,242,235 of record NC_062287.1, on the reverse strand, counting down.
AACTAAAACTGTGTAGTGGTCATCCAAAAACTTATCTATTGTTAACAAAGGCTCTTTGCTCAGGTGTCATGGGAGAGAGAACAGAAGTGTAAGACATGACTCCTGCCCTAAAGAATTTATAGTCTATTTGGGCAGCAGATGCTTAGACCTTTGGAAAGTTAAATAGCACCAAAATTACGTGTGTGTGTGTGTGTGTGTGTGTGTGTGTGTTTGTATATATAGCACTTTACAAAGCATTTTCACATACATTATTTAATTTCATCATATTTGGCATTGTAAACATAGCTTATTTAGAAAACATTAGAGCCTCCAAAATACACACCTTTAACTTTCCAGAACACTGAATTCCTTATAAAGAGGGCTCATGCAAATCTCTTTCACGTAGAGAGTCCGGCTCCAGGAAAGAATAGGATTCTTGGTCTCTCACCCTTCACTTTTCACGTCTCAGACACGTGAGGGTCCCCAGAGGAGCAAATGGTGGTGAGGGAAGCACAGCATGGCTGTCTCCGCGTATAGCCCGCACCACTGGGGGACAGCGTGTTCCACAGCGACCAAATTATACTTTGCTACAATAGAAGAGATGTTACAAGGCACGCCATGATTCATTATCACATTAATTATATAGTCTAATTACCACAGAAGTTCAGAGGATGAAGAAACCACTTTAGTTTGTAAAGTTCCATCAGACTGTGAATGCCACAGGGACGCTAACCGTATCCTGCTTATTAGCTTATTAGTGTCTCACGCCCGGGGCCGAGTGCATGCTTGTTCTGTAGGAGGCGCTCAGCACTCCATTGATCTGAACTTTAGACAGTGGTGATGAAGGACATAAGTACCCTACTGAGGACACAACATTTGAGGCGAGTCTAAAGGACGAATAGGATTCTTTGAGGTGTAGGTATAGGAAGAGAGAGAATTCCAGTAGGGTTAGTCAGTCCGCACATGTTGGGAAAGCACCTGCGATGTGCAGGCCCTTGAGCCACGCTCTGGGGTTACAGTGGCAGGTCGAGTTGTCCCTTGGAACGAACGTTCTGCTGAGGGAGATCGACAGTGAACACAGAAACACAGAATCCCTCGTAAGGACTATGGAAATGATAACATCGAAAATGTGCTAGAATGACTCGTGGGAGAGAGAATGCTTTTAACCAGGATAGCCCGAGCCTTCCCAGCAGGAGCAAGAGCAATGCAAAGGTCTGAGAGACATAAATGCAGGCTATGTGACAGGGCGGGAGAAAAGTTGGCATAAGGAGATGATAACTAAAGGGCGTTTGGAAGGAGATGGGGTAAGAGAACTGGCAGGCGCCGGTTCCCTGTGGAGCTTTAGGCCTGCAGTGAGGATTTGGGAGTTTATTTTGGTTGCAGTGGGAAGCTGAGTTGGAGAAGTACGGGCAGCAGTAGCAACGCGGCATATTTGCAGAAAAGGTTGAAAGCAGCTTGGCCTGGGGGGAAGGTTCAAGCAGAGAAGTCATGCCTGAGAAGGTGAGAGAGATGGGTATGTATTTATACTAGACGGTGCAATTGTTGGAATACCAGGCTTGATAAGTCAGATTCAGAATGAATAAGGAAGAAGTGGGAACAGGCGGAAGGGGCAGGAGAGCAAATGGGAAGGTCAGTGAAGAGGCTGCAGAATGGTCAAATCCTACATAAAGGGGGTCATAGTAGACTTGAAAAGGAAGATGAGGGCAACAAATGAGAGAGAGAGAGAGAGAGAGAGAGAGAACAAAGGCTTTCTGGAGGTGGATAACCAATCAGATATCTGGGCTGGGAAGAGGGAACTGCCAGTCACAGATTGTGGAGAAATTAAGAAATCAGATTTTCTAATTGATGGAATATATTAAGCTATCAAAGGAAATGGTGTTGTCTTATTTTTAATGCTATTTGAAAGCAATTTTAATTCCTGTCCCCAAAGATGAGGTAGAGAAATTTCTATATTTATAAAAGACTGCCTTAGAAAAGACCTAAATGTAGTTGGCTTATTCCCTGAAGCAGACTTATCTGAAATACTCAGACGTTATGAGAATGTTTTGAAAATTGTGGAAAGTTATTATTTTTTTTTAACCTAAGGAAGTTGGAAACTTTTCTTTCTAAATGTCGGCTCCCAGAATGGTCTCCATGAGATAGTTTCCACTCCGGTGTTATTGTTTTAGTTGGCAGTCAGGAGACAGTAGAGATCTGAAGTACAACTACAGCAAAGCCAGTGTTTTGGAAAGAATTTCCAGAGTGCATGGATCTAAGGTACTGTGGAAATTTTTGACCTTAATGCGGTGAGATCTAGACTGTTTCATTTTTTTTAAAGTGGGAAACTAAAACATTCCACAAGTCCACTGACCTTTCACCTTCAGGAGGAAGATGCTGAGACACAATGGTAGAGGGAAGAAAGGTGGCGAACCTTGGGTTTCTGAGAACCCTTCCCCAGTGTGGTAGTTGAGAATGTCCCTGACAGCCCATGGAAGGTGGTTATGAACATCCATCACATCAGTCACAAATTTTATGTCATTGGGGTGCCTGGGTGGCTCAGTGGGTTAAAGTCGCTGCCTTCGGCTCGGGTCATGATCCCAGGGTCCTGGGATCGAGCCCCACGTCGGGCTCTCTGCTCAGCAGGGAGCCTGCTTCCTCCTCTCTCCTGTCTGCCTCTCTGCCTACTTGTGATCTCTGTCAAATAAATAAATAAAATCTTTTTAAAAAATCTTTTATGTCATAATCATAATACCTTTTTTTAGGTTATCCTGTGTACCTCCCTGGCTGACAGGTCATAAATTGAGACCCAGAGAGAGGCCATGTCACTTCCCTGAATTCATGTCGTCACAGAGCCTGGGAATTATGATGCCACAGTGTTGCTCTCTCCCAGAAATGCTGTGTGACCAACAACTCGAAGGTGCTAACAACTTTCATGTATGTTGACCCTTGGGAAAATACAGTTTGAAAGTTATCTCTTCTGCATCCTGTTCCACAGACTGGAGCTTTACAAACGGAAAATGAATGCACCTTCATTTAGAAGGCGTTTTTGGTATACACAGTTGATTTATTTTATGTGGAAAAAATTCTAGAGTTAAAATTCAAATGAACATATTTTTGTCAGTCATAGTCATGGTTCTAGGTGATAAGTAGGGTCTTAATCTTGAAAAGTGAGTGCGTCCTGCCGAGATCAAGAAAATATTCTATTTACAGGCCCTCACTCACAATAGCTATGCTCCCGGTACAGAAGCATTGCTTCTCAGGTTCTCCCACTGTGGTTTCCCTAACACGGAGAGGGATGAACTCACACAGGGTGGGGGCAAGTGTGGGATTGATGAGCTAGTCTGGAATGGTTCACCTTTTAAATCACATGCTTTATTTTAAAATTCATGCACGTGTTGTATTCTCGACGTCATATTACATTTGTTCTAATACTAAAATTAGTTAACTTTATTTAACATGGAAAAAAATTAATGTTCCAGGAATATGTGTTTTCTTTAGCCTTCATTTTCACATAACTCTTGGCACACCACAGCATTATGCCTGGGGATATGTAAACATACGCTAGTTCGAGAAACTTGAGAATAAAGAATTTCTTCCCCAACTATAGGCTTCTTTTACACAAACTTTTTTGTTAATTGCAGATCATTTGTTTGAGGGATAATTAGAAGTCAGTAAATCAAGTAATGATTTAGGCCTCCCCACCCCCCCCCCCACCCCACCTCCTTCAATGGATTAGTTTGAGACCCTGCGAGAGTAAATCCAGGGAGTCTGCCTGCCAGCGGGGAGCTAATGAGCATGCTTGTAACACATTCAGTCCACTGCCTCGGTGAAGTCGTCAGTCACCATGGTGGTTTTGACCATGTAGTTCATCGTTTTTTGTTCAATTCACATACAGCTATAGTGGACCACTGGACAAGGTAATGCATAAGGGGCACTGATGTCAAAATTCCGTTAATGAAAATAAAAATGGCAATTCAGCAGTGCTTGAAGACAAACTTTACCCAGTTCATGAATTGCCTTCCTTTGATCACTGTCCTTATCTAGCACATCACGGTCTGTCCAGGACTTCAAAAACCACAAATTTAGACACACAGACACACACATGTACGCACACATGCACAGGCACAGCATCCAATTTGCTTTATTGGGAATAAAGACGATCCCTGTTCATAATGTTTTATTTGCACAGAAGTACTAAACTTGCTTACCCATTTTGCTGCTTTAAACTAAAACATGAAAATAATTCAGATAAACAAGTTTGTTCTTCGGGTTGAAAAATTTAAGCATTTCAAATACCAGCTCATGAAAAGGTTTTGGCTATTTCAGACATTATAATCTCAATATGTATGTGGTTTCCAACTAAATATGACAGAACAATTTTAAATTAACACTTTTAATTAATTAATTAATTTTTAAAGAGCTTTTATTTATTTATTTGACAGAGAGAGAGAGAGCACGTGTGCACAAGTAGGGGGAGCAGGCAGGGAGAAGGAGAAACAGGCTCCCCGCTGAGCAGAGAGCCCAATCTCAGAACCCTGGGATCATGACCTGAGCCAAAGGCAGATACCTAGCCGACTGAGCACCCAGTTTGCCCCAGCACTTTTAATTTAAATAAATTAGTGAGTCACATATAAAATGGGAAATTTTTTTCTTAAATAACATTTATCATTTTTTAAAAAAACCTAGGTATGCTTAATCTATAACATATTTGTTTTAGGTGTACAACGTAATGATCCAGTACTTGTATGTACTGTGAAACGATCACCACAATAAATCCAGCTAACATCCATCATTTATGTAATTGCAAAAATATTTTTTTTCTTGTGGTGAGGACTTCTAAGATCCACTTTCTTAGCAACTTTCAAATATGCAGCATAGTATTACTGTTGTCACCATGCTGTACATTACGTCCTCGTGATTTTTTTTTTTTAAGATTTTATTTATTTATTTGACAGAGAGAAATCACAAGTAGGCAGAGAGGCAGGCAGAGAGAGAGGAGGAAGCAGGCTCCCCGCTGAGCAGAAAGCCCGATGTGGGGCTCAAACCCAGGACCTGGGATCATGACCTGAGCCGAAGGCGGCGGCTTAACCCACTGAGCCACCCAGGCGCCCCTCGTGATTGTTTTTTATAAATGGAAGTTGGTACTCTTGACCACCTTCACCCATCTCACCCACCCCCATAACTGCCTTTGGCGACCACCAGTCTCTTCAGTCTCTTCTCTGTAACTATGAGCTTGTTGTTTTTGAAAGATTCCACATGTAAGTGAAATCATAAGGTGTTTGTCTTTCTCTGTCTGACTTACGCACTTAGCATAGTACTCTCCAGGTCCATCCCTGTTGTTTTGAATGGCAAGATTTCATTCTTCTTATGGCTGAGTGATATTCTGTTATACACAGGCACACGCACGTGCGTGTGTGCGTGTGTTCCTTTATTCACTCATTGACGTACACTTAGGTTGTTTCCTTGGCTATTGAAAATAATGCAGCAATGAACATGGGCGAACATGTATCTTTTCGAATTAGGGTTTTCATTGTTTCAGATTAATACTGAGAAGTGGACTTGCTGTGGATCATATTGTAGTTCTATTTTGAATCTTTTGAGGAACCTCCATACTGTTTTCCATGGTGGCTGCACCAATGGACACTCTCGCCAGTAGCTTACAAGGGTTCCCTTTACATCCTTGCCAACACCTGTTATTTCTTGTCTTTTTGGTACTAGCCATTCTAACAAATGTGAAGTGATATCTCATTGTGGTTTTGATTTGCATCTCCCTGATGATAGGTGATGTTGAGCATGTTTTCATGTACCTGTTGGCCAACTGTGTGTCTTCTTTGGAAGAATGTCTGTTCATATTTTCTATTTGATTTTTTAGTCTACTGTTTCTTATTGTTTTTGCTATTGAGTTGTATGAGTTCTTTATATATTTTAGATATATATTACCAGATATGTGATTTAAAATATTTTCTCCCATTCAGTAGGTTAACTTTTCATTTTGCTGATGATTGGAAAATACAAATATAACTTAAAAAGAAATTTTGAATCAGGTTTTAATAATGTGCTAGTGTAGGATAAAATACCTTTCTTAAAGTTAGTTACTTCTTTATCATTAGTTATACAAAAATGACAAAATTATTTTTAAAAATTTTTCCTGGGATTCTTTTTAAGGTAATATATTCCTTTGAAAGGAATTTGTGAGTCAGAAAAGTTGGAAAATACTAGGTATTTGTATGGTTAAGTCAGTTAGTTTTCTTTATATTCTAGTCCAAATATAACTTTGTGGGTGGAGTGTTGTTTTTGTTTGTTTATTTTTTTGTTTGTTTTTGATCAAATTGAGAGAGTCTCTAATCTCTTAACAGACTCTTCTCCAGGAAAGCCTCTCTTTTCTGTCATATGCCAGTTGTCCCTCAACTTTTCCCTGAAACTCATTCCCTGCTTCTAATTATATAGTTAGACACATAATTATGTCATGCGTGCCCTGTCCCCGCACTGGACTGACTGCTCCGCGAGGTGAGGGCTATGTGTCTTTTGTTCACGTTGGTCCAAGAACTCGTTAGTGGTCCCTCAGAAACTTGGGGAGTACCCTACTCTGGTGACCATATTTGCACATTACCTTTTAGGCGGGTTATTTGTTTTTGTGTTTCCTCTCATTTAAATTATGTTTATTCTGGCACCTAGGTGTCTCAGTGGGTTAAGGCCTCTGCCTTCGGCGCAGGTCGTGGTTCCGGGGTCTTGGGATTGAGCCCCGCCTTGGGCTCTCTGCTCAGTGGGGAGCCTGCTTCCCACCAACCCCCCTGCCTCTCTGCCTACTTGTGATCTCTGTCTGTCAAATATATAAATAAAATCTTTGGAAAAAAAAATGTTATGTTTATTCTGTTAGCTTTAACTTAAGAGGGTATACTCTTACCTGTTTTTAATTTCTCAGTGATACCTTAGAACTTCTTCTGTGATAGTCATATCTCCTTTCTCCAAAAGTAGGCTTCTACTTATTAGACCATATGTCTTAATTTTTAATTTGGGAAACATTACTACTGTACCTAGATACTGTATTCTCATTTGGTATCTTTAGTTTCTGTTGAGTATTTAAGGGGACTTTGATTCATCATGGTCCATAAGAAGCACACTCAAATTTTGTATAGAATGCTCATCTGTCAATATTGGAAACTTACCTGATTGAAGGATTGGACTTTCATTGTTCTAAGTGATAGGATTTAGAATTACGACTATAATAGCAGATATTTAATGTATTCAAGAATTCCAGTGAATACTGTTTTTAGGTCTTGCAGAAAGTGTCTCATTACAGCCCTTTCCTTTATATGTCTTCTCAATACTGAGTTTGATGAGAAGATCCTATGTTGGGGAGAGATTTTGTTTTTTGTGAGAAAAATGAGAAGGGTTGAGGTAGTGCTATCTGTAATAGAGTGGAAGGGATTGGTTTATTACCTCATTTGAAAAATAGCTGAGTTCAGTGATCCTAACTGCTAAGGCATTTTAAAGCTTTAGGGGGAAATTCATAAGTCACTCTTTGAAAATGCCAGTGTAATGCAGGACCAGCATTTTTATTTTTAAACGTTCACCTTCCACAGAGATAGTATTATGCTTTATAAATACATAGTGCTAGAAATTGGGGAGGGTCAGGTCTGGTAAGATTAAGTGACAGATGTGGAGCAGTCCTATGTATGATGTCATAGCAGCACGTGCAACAAGGTACTATACTACTTCTCTAATACGTAAGAGGTGGACACAGTCTGTCAGTACCACGCCCATTACCCTCTCCTCATCTAATTCTGACCTGCCCTAGTTTCTTAAACTAAACCAAGTATCCTCCTTCTACCACCAAAAAAGAGAGCTGATTACTTGATTCTTACCCACACCGCACCCCCCCACCCCACCCCCCGCCCCGTCCGCGGTGAAGGAATTTCTCTCGTGTATAAATGCTCAGGCTGTGAGTCAGTAGTTTTTGGCATTACTTCTCTATTAGCTCCTAGTCAGGAAGTTCAGCCAGGGGTTGGAGTGATTGCTAAACACTGAGGACTTCCCAAGACCCATTTTTAAGACCAAACTAATATTGTGACTCCTGGGAACTTCAAAACTCATCCATCCTCACTACGGTAATTCCGAGACTCACACGGTTGACTGTTGTTTCACCTAATTCCAGATAACACTGTTGGGTCACATGATTTCTAGGCTAGTGGTATTGGGTAGGAAAAGTACGATTAGTTCCTTGTCTGTGTCATGTTCCATTTTCATAGTCCATACAGCCCTCTAAATCCTGTTTATGTAGTGCGCTTTCTGGGGTGTTTGGTTCTTTGAGTCATTTGTAGCAAGACTACTGACAGCTTGTCTCCTTCACTCCTCCCCTCCCCTGAGTCCACTGGGAAATTCATTAAGGGCCCAAATTATTTCTTTTCTTAGTCTTTGTCTATAATTGCAAGTGAGGAATTAGGGTGATGAGTCCTCAGAAGCTTTCAGGTTTTAAAACATGGAGAATCTTGTCATCGTGTCTTCTGGTGAGGTTGTTTATTTAGGATAAATAAATATTTTCCCACTTTACTTTGTTCCTCTGCCCTCTACTCCTGAGCTGTTTACTTACAACAGCGAGGAAGGGGAGTACAAGTTACCCTGGGAAGGGTTGGCTGTCTATTTTAGCTGTGCTGTGTTAGCTTAACAGACATTGTGAACATTGGAACTGGTTGCAGGCTGTGCCTAAACTGTTCACATATGCTTTGCATTGCTTCCTGGTCAGCCAAAAACGAAGTCAAGGGTGTTGCTCTGAAGTGGTGGACCAAGTAAGAAAATTTCCTGTTGCAGGCCGTCCTGATTTTTAAATTAGTGCCATTCGTTCTTTCCTGTTTTCCCTTACCACACAGACATACCCAGTTGATGATATGCTTACTTTTAGGGATACGATATCTCTGTCCTATACAGCCCCAGGCTCCTGATCTTGCCTAGAACAAAGAATTTCAAGTCTCAAAATTGATAGTAAAGCTCTGGTATTTAAACCATCCCTCGAAGACAGACATGTGGTTCAAATTAAAGTCTGTTGCTCTGTATTATGAGAAGGGGATAGAAAATGCCGCTTCAGCCTGCAGACAAATGCTAACCAACCGGAGTGTTGGGGGCTGGAAGGAGACTTAACAAATTACTTTAGGAGCCACTTGTGAGGGGAGAAATAAATGACCATAGGCCACATGAAGAGAACCACCCCACCCATGTGGCTTCTCTTGTGCGGGTAGGAGTATCCATCTTAACCAGTTTCTGCTGCTGTTTTCTTGTGTAACTTTTTAGAACATTCATCATCTTAATGTCGAATCTGTAGATCATTAGTCTTTCCTGTTGCCAATGAACAGTCGGGGACATAAAGGATCTTGATGGGCATCTTTGTACCTGAAAATTTTCTAGAACTATTACAGAATGTTCACCACAATATGTGTAGTTACCTTGTGACCATACAAAGTTATAATCCCACTGACTGTATTCCCTACATTGGACTTTTCATCCCTGTGACTTATTTATCTTATAATTGGAAGTTTGTACCTCTTAATCTCCTTCACCTGTTTCACCCGCTCCTCCAGCCCCCTCCCGGCTGACAACCACCAGTTCTCTACATTGACGGGTACATTTCATGTTTCGTTGTTGTTTGTTCATTTGTTTTGGTTTTCAGATGCCTCATATGACTGAAATTGTATGGTATTTGTGTTTTTCTGTCTGACTTACTTCACTTAGCTTGATACCCTCTAAGTCCATCTATGTTGTCACGAATGGCAAGATTTCATTCTTTTTTTTTTATGGCTGAGTAATATTCCACAGTATGTATCTTTTTCTTTATCCATTCATCCATTGATGGAGACTTGGGCTGTTTCCATATCTTGGCTATTGTAAATAATGCTGCAATAAACATAGGGGTACATGGATCTTTTTGAATTACTGTTTTCTTTTTCTTTGTGTGAATACCTAGAAGTGGAATTCCTAGATCGAATGGTTTTTCTATTTTTAATTTTTTGAGAAGCCTCCATAATGTTTTCCAGAGTTAGCTGTATTGGTTTACATTCCCATAAACCGTGCACAAGGGTTCCCTTTTCTCCACATCCTTGCCAGCACTTATTGTATCTGACTTGTGTAAGATGATACCTCACTGTGGTTTTGATTTGCATTTCCCTGATGAGTAGTGATGGTGAACATCTTTTCATGTGTTGGCAATCTGTGTGGTTTTTTTTCTTCTTCTTCTTTTTGGAAAGTGTCTATTTGGGTCCTCTGCCCGTTTTTAATGAGATTACTTGGTTTTTTGGTGTTGAGTTATGTGAGTTGGTTATATATTTTGGATATTAATCCCTTCTTGGACATCTCATTTATCAATGTCTTTTCCCATTCAGTAGGGTTGCCTTTTCATTTTGTTGATGGTTTCCTTCACTCTGCAAAAGCCTTTTTGTTTGATGTAGTCCCTTCTGCTTTTGTTTCTTTGCTTGGGAAGACATATCCAGGAAAATATCACTAAGGCTGTTGTTCTTGAATTTACTGCCTGTGGTTTTCTTTTAGGATTTTAATGGTTTCAAGTCTCACACATAGGTCTTCGGTCCATTTTGAGGGTTTTTTGTGTGTGTGCATGGTGTAGAAAAGTGGTCCAGTTTCATTCTTTTACATGTAGCTATTTGGCTTGCCTAGTACCTTTTATTGAAGACATGGTCTTTTCCTCATTGTGTTCTTGCTTTCTTTATCATAGATTAATTGACCATGTAAGTATGGGTTTATTTCTGGACTCTCTATTCTGTTCCATTCATCTCTATGGAGGCTTTTGGTGCCAGTACCATTACTGTTTTGGTTACTATAGCTTTTTGATATAGTTAGATATCTGGGATATCTCTTTCTCTTTTAGATATCTCTTTCTCAAGATTGTTTTGGCTGTTCAAGGTGTTTTGTGGTTCCATACACATTTGAGGATATTTGTTCTAGTTCTGTGAAAAATACTGTTGGTATTTTGACAGGGAGTACACTGAATCTGTAGATTGCTTGGGTAGTACGGGCATTTTAACAATATTAATTCTTTCAGTCTGTCAGCGGATATAGCTTTGCATTTATTTTTGTCCTCTTTCATTTCTCTCATTAATATCTTACAGTTTTAAGAGTACAGAAATTTTATCTCCTTGGTTAAATTTATTCTTAGGTGTTTTATTCTTTTTGATGCAATTATATATGGGATTGTTTTCTTAATTACTCTTTCTGCTATTATTAGTGTATAGAAACAATAGATTTCTCTATGTTGGTTTTGTATCCTACAGCTTTACCAAACTCATTTACTAGTTCTAGTAGTTTCTTGGTGGAGTCTTCAGGGTTTTCTCTAGAGAGCATCTTGTCATCTGCAGATAGTGCCAGTCCGACTTCTTCCTTACCAATTTGGACGCCTCTTATTTCTCTTTCTTGTCTGATTGCTGTGGCTAGGATTTTCAGTACTTTTCTGAATGAAAGTGGTGAGAATGGACATCCTTGTCTCTCATTCCTGATCTTAGAGGAAAAGCTTTCAGCTTATCACCATTGAATGTGATGTTAGCTGTAGATTAGTCATAAACAGCCCTTATTATGTTGATATATGTCCCCTCCATACTGGCTTTGTTGAGAGTTTTTATAATGAATGGATGTTGAACTTTGTGAAATTATTTTCTATATCTATTGAGATGACCATATGATTTTTAACCTGCATTTTGTTAATGTGGTATATAGTGTTGGTTGATTTGTATATATTAAACCATCCATGCATCCTTGGGATGAATCCCACTTGATCAAGGTGAATGATCCTTTTATTTTTTTTTATTATTTTTTTTATTTTTTAAAGATTTTATTTATTTATTTGTCAGAGAGAGAGAGGGAGAGAGAGCAAGCACAGGCAGACAGAATGGCAGGCAGAGGCAGAGGGAGAAGCAGGCTCCCTGATGAGCAAGGAGCCCGATGCGGGACTCGATCCCAGGACGCTGGGATCATGACCTGAGCCAAAGGCAGCCGCTTAACCAACTGAGCCACCCAGGCATCCCTGAATGATCTTTTTAATGTATTTTTCAATATACTTTGCTAACATTTTGTTGAGAATTTTTACATCTGTGTTAATCAGAGACATTTGTTTATAGTTTTTTTTATTTGGTAGTATCATCTTCTGGTTTTGGTATCAGGGTAATGGCAGGCCTCATAGAATAAATTCAGAAGCATTCCTTCCTTTGCTATTTTATGGAATAGTTTGAGAAGAATAGGTATTAATTCTTCTTAAGATGTTTTGTAGAATTCATCTGTGAAGCCATCTGTCCTGGACTTTTGTTTGTTGGGAGTTTTTGATTACTGATTCAATTCAATTACTAGTAGTTGATCTGTTCATATTTTTTGTTTGTTTGTTTCTTCCTGGCTCATTCTTGGAAGATTATATGTTTCTACTAATTTATTCATTTATTATAGGTTGTCTAATTTGTTTGCATGTAATTTTTTGTAGTAGTCTCTTATAATCTTTTGTATTTCTGTGGCGTTGGTTGTTACTTCTCTTTCATTTCTGATATTATTTATTTGAGTCCTCTTTTTCTTGGTTAGTCTATCTGAAGGTACATCAGTTTTATTTATCTTTTCAAAGAACCAGATCTTGTTTTCATTGGTCTTTTCTATATTTTTTGGTTTCTATTTCATTTATTTCTGCTGTGATCTTTGTTATTTCCTTCCTTCTACTAAGTTTGGGCTTTGTGTGTTCTTGTTCTTGTTCTTTTAGGTGTAAAGTTAGATTGTTTACTTGAGATTTTTCTTGATTCTTGAGTTAGACCTGTATCACTATAAAATTTCTCTCCTAAGTGCTTTTGCTGCATCCCAAAGATTATGATCGCATGTGTTTCCATTTTCATTTGTCTCCAGGTATTATTTTATTTCCTCTTTGATTTCTTTGTTGACCCATTGGCTGTTTAGGAGCCTGTTGTTCAACCTCCATGTATGTTTGTTTCTTTCTGTTCTTTTCTTGAAATTGATTTCTGCTTTTATACTGTTGTGATTGGAAAAGATGTTTGATATGATTTCAGTCTTCTCAAATTTATTGAAATTTGTTTTGTGGTCTAACATGTGATCTGTCCTGGACAGTGTTTCATGTGCACTTGAAAAAAATGGAGCACAGAAATTCTTCATAGGGCTTCAGGCCTTTCTTTCTTTCTTTCTTTCTTTTTTTTTTTTTCAGGCCTTTCTTTGATTTCATAAGTACACTTTGAAACTATAAAGTATATATTTAACTTTTTGAATATATATCGACTCTAGTCTCTTCTTTGCCTTAAGTTTCTGTTATTTTTTTTATTCTTGTATTTTACTTCTATTGAAGTTGCCTCTCTTCTGTTTTTTCCTTATGTTGCACCACTGTCTGGTCTGGTAGTGTTCCTCTTCCTGAGCCACGTGAGCTGAACTCGAGCTTATGATAGTGTAGTTATTTGACGTGTGTCCCTGAACTAGAATGATCCCAGGTTGACACGAGTTGAGGAAATAGAGTACTCCAGTATTCCTTAGGGTGATGTTAATTCTAGAAAACTAAAAAATGTTATTAAATACAAAGTGACTGTGGTTTTAAAGAAATTGTTAGGCTCTGTCTATTCTCTGGCTTGTTACTTATGGGATTTAAATAATCAAAAGGTAATAGTCAGAAAATAAAATATGTTCTAAAGATGGGAGAGAGTTAAGATCATTTAATTGAAAGATTTGCCAAAATTATGTCAACTCTCAGTTATCCAATTTTGTCTGTTTGTTTTACTATCTGAGTGTTTTGTTTTGTTTTTTTCCCTTCCTCCTCTTTCTTCTGCCGTCCAAGTTTGTTTGTTTGTTTGTTTGTTTCTTTCTTCCTTTCTTTTTGGTTTGCTAGTTGTTTTTTTTTTTAGATTTTATTTATTTATTTGACAGACAGAGATCACAAGTAGGCAGAGAGGCAGGCAGAGAGAGAGAGGAGGAAGCAGGCTCCCCGCTGAGCAGAGAGCCCGACGCAGGGCTCGATCCCAGGCCCCTGGGATCATGACCTGAGTCGAAGGCAGAGGCTTTAACCCACTGAGCCATCCAGGCGCCCCTGGTTTGCTAGTTTTATTAATAAACCTGTTTACCTTAGGTTGGTCGTATTAAAGGAAAAGAAGAGAGATCTGAATCTCCTCAATGTTGTTCTTTGTTAGCAGCTCATCTTAAATTAGGGAAGATAGTAACATTATAGAAAAAAGCGGATTTTTAAATTATTTATAAGTAATGTGTCTTAGTCCATTCTGGCTGCAGTAACAAAATACCACAGCTCGAGTGGCCTATGAATAACAGAAACTTATTGCTCACACTTCTGAAGTGATTATGTAGATCATTAAAATATTTACTCCTTTTAAATTGTATTTGACTACAACTGTGAATGTTATCATTGTATATAAAGTCTTCATAGTTTACAGTCCTTCATTTAGGATTCTGGTTGTCTTCAACAAAAACATCATTGAGCTCTGTTTTTAACGAGTAGCTCCAGTTCCTGGCCTCTTAACTGTTCACAAAACGCTGCTCTGAGCTCTCAAGCATTTATTTCTTTTTTTAACCTTCTCTCTCTTTTCCTCTTTTTCTCCCTCCCTCTCTGCTCTTGGTTAATCAGTGAATCACTTGTAAAATATTGAATGCCTTGTCTTTTGCCAGACGCTGTTCTAGGTGGTAAGAAATCAGTGTTGAGGAAAAACAGCCTAATCTCTATTCCCCTGAGCCCTGATGATGATGGAGCTTAGATCCCAGTGAAACTGCCCTGAATGGGAAGAAAAATAGAAGTAGGGAAGAAAAAAAGATCCTATGTTCTTCTCATTTTTTTCTCTGCTTATAGTGAAATACAATATAAGTAGACAGAATTGTGCATTAACCATATACGTATATTTAATGAAAGTATACTGTAAAGCAAACACCTGCGCTAAAAGTTACCACTAGGAGCAAGAATTAGATCATTTCATCAGCCCAGACTGCACCCGCCCCCCATCCCTACCTCATCCTTGTTCTAAGAGGTAATTGCTGTCTGGATTTCTGTGTTTTACCACTTGTGGTCCACAAGGTACCATATTTATTGGAGATAATGTGCAGTGGGCTCATCCTTCTTGTAGTTTGCCTATTCTTGACTATGTATGAATGGAATCATACCAAATATATTAGTTTGTGCCTTACTTTACACAACAGTGTGTTAGTGAGATTTCTCCATGTCTATATGGCCGTGATTTATTCACTTTTCTTTCTTTATTGTATTTCATGATACGAATATACCACAAGTCCTTTTTCCATCATATCTAGTGACGTATATTTGCGTTGCTTTCAATTTGGAGCTCATACCAATAGTTGCGTGAACATTCTTCAGCGTTTATTCTTGTGCAGTCTCAAGCATTCAGGAGCGTTAGTCAAGGAGCAAAGTCGCTGGGTCGTACATTATGTCTGTCCCTGGCTTTTGCCTGTAATGCCGAACTGGTGTCAGGTGTGCATGCACGTGTCTGTTCCTACATGCCCTCACCAGTGCTGGCATTATTTGTAAGTTTTACTATTTGTAAGTTTCACAGTCTGGTGGGTGTGTGGGTGACTGTGTGGGTAGGTTTTACTGTTTTAATTTTTCTAATAACAAGTTTGAACTCTTTCCCACATCTTTTGGCCTTTTTTTGTGAAGTGTGTTTAAATAAGTCTTTTGCGCATTTTTCTGGTGGGTTGTCTTTCTTACTGATTCATAGTTTTTGTTTTTTGTTTCACTAGTAAGGATGTGAGTCTTTTGTTGTATGGGTTACAAATGTTTTATTTCATTTTATGCTTGCTCATTTTACTTTTTTTTTTTTTAAGATTTTATTTGTTTATTTATTTTAGTGAGAGTGATCCTGTGAGCCGGAAAAGGGGCAGAGGGAGAGGGAGAGAGAATCCCCAGCAGACTCTGCACCAAGTGTGGAGCCTGATGCGGGGCTTGATCTCACGACCCTGAGATCATGACCGGAGCTGAAACCAAGAGTCGGATGCTCAACCGACTGAGCCACCCAGACGCCCCTTTCATTTTGCTCTTTTTAAAACATCTTTCAATGAATAGATATTTTAGTATACTTTTTTTTTAAAGATTTTATTTATTCATTTTACAGACAGAGATCACAAGTAGGCAGAGAGGCAGGCAGAGAGAGAGAGGAGGAAGCAGGCTCCCCGCTGAGCAGAGAGCCCGACCCTGGGACCATGACCTGAGCCGAAGGCAGCGGCTTTAACCCACTGAGCCACCCAGGCGCCCCTTAGTATACTTTTAATGTAACCAAATTACCACTTTTTTCTTTATGATTAGTGTTTTTTGTTTCTTATTTAGGAAATCCTTCCATCTGCTGAGGCATTAAAGATATTCACTTTATTTTTAAAAATTTAGTAGTTTTACCTTTTGCCTTGAGTCTGTGATCCACCTGGAATTGATTTGAGGCTTAGTGTGAGGAAGGTGTCCTATTTAATTTTTGTTCCACATGGAAAACCAGCTGTTCCTATGCCGTGTGTTGAAAAATTCGGCCTTTTCTCAGTGATATATAGGTCTTACAATTCTTTCCAAAGTACTGTTTTTAAAGAAACATGCAGTATGCCTCAAGCACAATATGACTTTGGGAATTACATAAGCAGAATGAAGGGTTGAGAGTCAAGAATAATATGAAAAACAGAATGTAATAACTAAGGAATTTGGAAGTTGTGCGAAAAGAGTTATGGGATGTACATTTACCTCAATGTAAACAAACCTACGTAAGATGATGAAAGCACAGTTGTGGGTGTGGGATTTGAGGGCACCCAGGCTGGCATTATGGGCTCGGCCTTGTTCTTGGAAATATTTTTTTAAAACTTCAAATTTGGGCGTGTTACTTAACAAACCTCACTTTCCCAGGCATAAAACAAAAATAATGCTCCTCTTAATGAGGTGATAAGTAACATGCCACTGTCACCCAGCTTTCAACAGAGTGTCCTTTACAAATGTCTTCTTACTTTATTCTGTATGGTCGAGAGTACAGCATAAATGGGGAAAGTGCTGCTCTGAGCGAGACCAGACTGGTCTGGTTCTAGGTCACGTCAGATACCACACTCTGTCCAGGATTGTGCCACTTGGCTCCATGGCTGGGTGGCTCCTTTCTAGGTAGCCTGAATGAATTCCCTAATAGTTGAGAACCATTATTTGTCATCGGACTTGGTAAGAAATGCCTTACTGTGCTCACAGTATGACGTCTAGGTGTTTCAGAATGAATCTGGATTATGTCTGTACAACTTAGCATTTCATTAAGACAAATAGAAATTCTGAGGGGAAATGACGCCATTTCTGATCTCAAGTAACAATCTCACCATAGTTTTCCCACAGACGCAGGTCACAAACTACTTGGGTGACATCATATGTCACTATGAACCGCCCTTTCCTTCTTTCTTGCTTTTCTCCTGTCTCAGCTTCCTCGTTGTAATGATCTTTCTCTTTGCTTTTGGCTGCATCCTCTTTCTCTTCCTGTACCCATAGAGTAGGAAGTACTTAGGGGTACCTTCTAAGCCTTAACTCCCAGCCATCCCCTTTTCTGCACTTATTCTTTCAAAAAATTTTTATCCATTCAATACTATGACTTAGTTCCTCAGAAAATCTAACTGGAATTTCTTCTCACCTCCTTTAACTCAGGATAGAACAAAAATATGTATTTTTTTTCTTCCAAAACCAACTACTACTATCTACTTTCATGTGCCCAGGCTACCCAGACGTGCATGGTCATACTGTCTGCTTTTGCCTCCTTTTTATCTGTGTGTTCAATCTGTCTTCAAGTCCTGTCCAGTTTTTTCAAAATATTTTTTGAACTGTCTTTCTCATTTTCATTACTTCTGCTTTATCACAAGCCTTCCTCTTCACCTCACCTCTAATCTCGTCTTGCTTTCAGGTTAATTTCAGTGCCTCACCTGTCCGCTCTAGAAGCCACAGTGCTGACTCCTCATTGCCAGTAAGCATGGTCCTCAAACTGCTTCAGAAAGAGTTCCTTTTTGTTTGTTTGTTTACATTCCGATGTCTAAATTATGTCCAGGAGATCCAGTAGGGCTGAGGCGAGGTTTGTGGATCCCTCAACATTTCTAAAACTGCATTGGTGATTCTGATGTACAGACAGGATGAAAATCAGTGATTGGGAGAGAAGGGGATGGGATGAGGGTGTTTATGATTCAACGTAAGTAATTATCAAGATAATAGTTTTTTATTTGGGTGGTGGATTCTCTGGTGTTCATTGCATTACTGAAAATAACCATTTCTAGAAGAAAACACAGGGATGAATCTTCACAACCTTAGGCAGTTAGGCAGTGGTTTCTCTGATATGACACCAAAAGCATAAGCGACCTTAGAAAAGGCTAGATAAACTGGACTTCATTCAAATTAAAAACTTTTGTGCACCAAAGGACACCATTAAGAGAGTGGGAGAAAAACGCAAATCGTATCAATGGACTTGTATCCAGAGAATATAGAGAACTCTTACAACTCAATAATAAAGAGACAACCCAATTTAACAATGTGCAAAGGACTTGGATAGACATTTATCCAAAAAACATCTACGAATGGTCGGTAAGCACATGAAACAATGCATAACATTATTAGTCAACAGGAAAATGCAAACCAAAATTACAGTGAGATACCACATACCCCCATAGGATGGCTGTAATTAAAAAGAAAATGGCAGTAATAAGTATTGGTGATGATGTGGAGAAATTGGAAAACTTGTACATTGTTGGCAGAAATGTAAAATGTGGCAGCCACTTTGGATAAAAGTTTGGTCAGTTCCTCAAAAATTTAATCATGGAGTTATCATACCATATGACACACACACACACACACACACCCGTAAGGATATATATATACATATGGTATAAGTCATATATATATATATGTGTATATATATACACATATATATATATATTCACCATGTATATATATATATACACACACACACACACACACACACAACCCTAAGAAATGAAAACACACTCAGAAAAAACATATAAGAATGCTCATAGCAGCATTATTCATGGTACTGCAGCATTATTCATGGTACTGAATAGTGGAAATTATCAATTGGTGAGTGGATAAATAAAACACAGTATAACCATGCCATGGAATATCATTCGGTGGTAAAGAAAAGAGCAAAGCACTGATTGATGGATGATAACACATGGATGAGCTTTGAGAACATTAAGCTAAGGAACACAGAGTCCACGTATTGTATGATCCCTTTTATAGAAAATGTCCAGCGGGGGCGCCTGGGTGGCTCAGTGGGTTAAAGCTTCTGCCTTCGGCTCGGGTCAAGATCCCGGGGTCCTGGGATCGAGCCCCACATAGGGCTCTCTGCTCAGCAGGGAGCCTGCTTCCTCCTCTCTCTGCCTGCCTCTCTGCCTACTTGTGATCTCTGTCAAATAAATAAATAAAATCTTTTAAAAAAAAAGAAAAGAAAATGTCCAGCGTAAGCAAATCCATGGAGACAGAAAGCTGATTAGTGATGGCTTGGGGCTGCGCTCATTGGTGGGAGAGTTGGGGGAGAAATGAAGATTGACTGCTGATGGGTACAGGGTTCTTTTTGGGTGATGAAAATGTTCTGAAATCAATTGAGGTAATGGTTGTACAACTCTATGAAAATATTAAAAGCCACTGAACAGTACATCTTTACTGGGTCCTTTTGTGGAATATGACATTTATCTCAATGAGGCTAGAGAAGAACAGTCTGAGTAAAAACAGGCCATGTGTGGGGCAAGGGGGAGAGTGTGTCCCCACCTGCCCCTTCCCGCCTCCACAACAACCCAGCAGTGGGGAGTTACTTCCCGAAACTACCAACAGAACCCAAAACAGATTGGTTTGCATTTCAGCTGCTTTCATTTTTTCCTTCCAGTCTTCTTAAAATGCCCCTCAAAGGTAAGCAGCCAGAAGAGTAAGGAGGAGGTGTCCTTCCCGTTCCAGTGGTTCAGTCCCTGGAGTGTGCATTAGAAGGAACTAAACTTTCAAAATGAGTTCCGGACTTAGTATGTTAATAACTTGAGCTTTCCCCACATCAGTCACTTAAATTTTCAGAAAGTAAGTTACATTATCGGCGAATGGACAGTGGGCTGGCCAGAGCTGTACCCCACAAGACATACAGCCATTCTGAGGTCACATGGGAAGCCGTGGGAGGAGGCACTAGCAGGGAAGGTGCGGCCGCAGTCGCTTTCGGTGAAGCTGTGAAGTTACAGTGATCTGTGTTGGGGGGGGGGGGGCGTATCCCGTGAGGTTTAGTCCATTAAAGATACCCCAGGGTCACTCATCGGAGGAAGCTGGCTTTGATGGGAAAAGAGGAAGTGTCCTAGCAGGCAAGGAGAGGAGGACTTTGCATAAATGTGCAGTTAGGAGTGGGAACAATATGTGGTATGGTTACGGGGGACCCCTTGACAGGTTTGCGAGACTAGAGGATTTCTGCTTGGTGTGTACTAGGAAACAAGGGCAAGCAGGTGTGTGTGTGTGGCGGGGCGGGGGGCGGTTGTTGTTGAATCTTGCTGAAATCTTGCTGTTGGTCATCGGGGTAGCTGTTGAGCGAGCCCCCAGGTTGTGACGCGCCGTCGAAGCAGGTGCGTCCCCAGATGTGGATGCCAGCAGTTGTCGGACCTGGAGCGTATGGTTCATTCTTGAGCAGTCATTTCTCATCTTAACGCCTCATAGCAATCTAAGCTCGTAGCCGCCACTGGAAATGGTTCCTTTTGAGAGTGTTTCCTTTGTAAAGATTTCCTGTTTGCCAGCTGGAATAAACACGCTCATGCCATTAAGTTTGTGCCTTCCCTTCCCCAGCAGACTAAACGGGTTAAATGGTTGCTAATTGTAGGTAGAGTATCCATGGTCCTGTATATTTTAAAGCTGTTTATTGGGAAAATTTATATAAACCTACTGCTTTTACTTAATTGCTTCGCTTGTCGTGTTGTCCATTCAAAATACAAAAAACTCCATGATTCTCTCCTCTGGACTTTGCTAAGCAGTTCCACCAACGTCAGCATGCTTCTGTTATGACAGACGCCATCTCCACATATCTTCCACGTGGAACAGAGGAGGGCCAGCCGTGGAAGAGGACCTGAGGAGGAGGTGCGCAAGCCAATTAAAACAAAACAAAACAACTAAGGGTCCTCTTTCTAGAAAATTCTCAAAGACATCTGCTTTGCTGAATCTCATTTGTTAGGATTTTTAACAACCTGTCCTCTATCTCACAGGAGAAATATTAACAGGGTTCAGCGCATGCAGACTTTAGTAAATTAAAGATATTGGGTTTCAAAAGTTGTAGGTTGGTTGGTAGAGCTTTAAGTGCAGTTGCACTCATAGTTGACATTTAGTAGGACCCTGTTGTGTTTAAACACTAGTGGGGCGCCTGGGTGGCTCAGGTCATGGTCTCAGGGTCCTGAGATCGAGCCCCACATCAGGCTCTCTGCTCCCCGGGGAGCCTGCTTCCTCCTCTCTCTCTCTGCCTGCCTCTCTGCCTACTTGTGATCTCTGTCTGTCAAATGAATAAAATCTTTAAAAATAAAATAAACACTATTATACTGGGTAATCAGAGAGAGTGAGAGGTGAGTAAGGTATTCTTAAGGAACTAGAGAGAGTGTGTGTTTTTCAGGAGCTAGAAGAATAGGATATATATAGGTGGAAATAACCAGAATAGGGGAGAAATACAAAGGAGTAGGGGAGTACAGAGAAGGTGGACGATATTTCCTGTGGGAGGTCAAGGAAGAATTAGCAGAAGTGATATTTATTTCCCATTGATGAGAGAGAATATTCGATTTCTTATGGGAGTCGATGTAAATGTTTCTAATGGTGGCTCTGACCTCTAAGCCCCCGTGATCATTACGTTAATTTTAGAACCGTAGAAAGGAGGGCTAAGAGATAGAGACTTAGCCAGTGGCTGGCTGGCTGCCTTTATAAGGATGAGAAGGCTCTGGGAGCCAGAAAGTGACAGGAGGCTTGGTCTGATTTAATTGCCATTTCATTCAGTGACCCTTTCTTGAGTCCTGCTGTGTGTGAAAGCACTGCGTGGAAACAGGTAAATCCAGCTGTCGTCCCCCCATTTACTCACTAGTGGAGGGCATAAACACATAATACAACTAAGCATAAGATAAGGCAGAGTAATTGGGACATGGAGGTATAAGGAAGGACTATGGAAGCACAGAGGAGGAAGCCACTGACATAGTCCTCTGTAATGGAAATCAGTTAAGGCTTCATACAGGAAGTAATATTTGACTGGGCCTTGGAATGAGAGATCTTTCAAATGTGGGAAATAAAACAAAAGGCATGGCACAGAGAGGAAGTAGCCGCAGGAAGGCATGTGAACACAGGATGTGAGTAGTCTAGCAATACTCGAATGGCCAGGAGAAGTTGGAAAGGTGGACAGGGCTGGGCCGTGGAGGGACTTGAAGGATAAGGCTCAGAGGGTTAGACTGTTTTGTGAAGAGACAGCAGCCCCCTGTGTTTTTGAGTGAGGAGTTGACACAACGTGATTTACGTGACTGTCCCCACACTGTGAATGGGTGGCCTAAAGGGAAATGAATTGGCGGTAGTGAGCCATGCGTAAGCCTCGGTCAGAGAGAACACGAGTGTGAGCTGAGCTGGTAGGAATGGAAATGGATTCAGGACACCCGGGGTAGAAGTACGGAAAGTTTTATTATAGTTTAGAGGGAGAAGGGAGACTCCAGGGCTCCCAGGAGCTGGGATGGCAATGCCATCAACAAACATTACTGGGAACATGATCAGAAGAACAGATTGGTTTTTGGAAGGTGGTGAGTAGGAGCTCTTTTCTTCCCAGGTATATTAGAGGTTCATATCAGGAATTTAAGAGAGGTACCAGGACCAGAGATAGAAACTTCAAGAATTATTACCAAACAAATGATAATGGAAGCTATGGGACCAGAAGAGGCAGCCTTAGTAAGGAGAGAGAGACAAAATTAGCACAGGCCTTACAAGAACACACGTGCTGTAGAAGGAAGAAAGGAGTAAAACGAGCACATGGAGACGGGCTTGTCCAGGGGAGTAAAACTGCGGAGGGGGGAGTAGGGAGGCGCTGGGCATTTTCAGGCGCTATTACCGCAGGGAATGTGGTAGGCCTGGAGTGGGAGCGAGTAGGCTGGCTCCCAGAAGAGTCGTTCTTATAAATACATACACAAAAGTATTCAGAAGTCAGTGGCTCTCTGTCCTTTGGCCTGCCATCCTTGCTCATTTCCTGAGCATTCTTCTCTGCGTCTCACCTCTCCTGTCTCCCATCAGCTCCTAAAACAGCGAAAGGGGAAGAGAAGTAGGGGGGATGCTGAAGCACAAAGGGCCTTGGAGTTCAATGGCAAATGTTCCTGTTTCAATGTGTAAATAAGTTGCCTAATCTTATTTTTGAATAAGCCACCTTAATGATAATAGCGTCACTTTATCTAAATTTTCAAGTCTGTGTGTCTCTAGTGTCCGTAAATGTGTTTGTCATAAGAAGTAAAAATAATAGGAAAAGTCTGGGTCCGGGTGAGTGGGCTTACAGGTGTCACTGATTCTGACGCAGCCTTAACATCCGTCACTTCCCGATGTCACCTTTGTTCTGAAGGCAGTAGGCGCGTTGGCTGCCTCCGTGCAGCTTTCTGAGGGCAGCGCGCTGGTTCTGCTCACACAGGCCTGTCGCACGTCCTTCAGCTAACCGGGGTCTTCGGCGTCTGCAGCTCCCTCTCACCAGTGTGTCGAGTTCCAGTGGCTGGTTGGAGGATTTCTAAATGGTCCCTCTTCCCATTGGATCCTCACATTCAACGTGCCTTTATTCAGTGACTAGAAGCTAGTAACGTGAGTTGTGTCCATGTGTCTTTCTAGATTTTGGCTTCAGTAACCTGTTCACTCCCGGGCAACTGCTGAAGACGTGGTGCGGCAGCCCCCCCTACGCGGCGCCCGAGCTCTTTGAGGGAAAGGAGTATGACGGGCCCAAAGTGGACATCTGGGTATGTACTGTCCTCCCCGAGCCCCCCGGCTTGTGGTTCTCCTTCACTGGGAACAGCCGCCGTCACCCTGGGGGACCGCGAAGCCTGCACACAAATTGAGACCTCGACCCCTGTGCTTTGAGTTCCCAGTTCCTCGCGCAGTCTTTCCTCCAGCTCTTGTCTTATGGACCGAGCCACAGATGTCAAACTCCCCCTTTTGCATCTGCAAAAAAAAAAAAAAAAGCCCAAGAGCAAGCTTGGGTGGGTGCCCTTGCCAAGAACAGAGATTCTTTCTGTCGTTGCCACTTGCCTTCTCCCTCGAGGATGAGTGCGGGGAGAAATTCTAGATATGTTACCCAAAATTAATGTCTGGACGCAAAGAAGAATGTTAACTATCCAAAAGATGATTGGCCTTGACAATGCCTCATATTATTTCTTACAAAGAAAGAAAAAAGAGTTTGTTCCATTATCTTGTGCATGACTCACCACCGTCTCCATACACATACCATAATGGCCTCTTCTGTTTCCTCTGATGCAATTAATTGTGTGTACTCTCTGTTTGGGATGCAGAGCCTTGGAGTCGTCCTCTATGTGCTTGTGTGTGGTGCCCTGCCATTTGATGGGAGCACACTGCAGAATCTGCGGGCCCGGGTGTTGAGTGGAAAGTTCCGCATCCCATTTTTTATGTCCACAGGTAAGGGAGTTGCCAGCACATAGCAGGGACAGGGTCACAGAGAGTTAGACATGCTGAGTCCTCGCAGGAATTGGGTGACAGAGTATGAACGGCCCATTCAACAGCCTTTCTTAGCGCCAGTGTGCTGAACCAGTGCCTGCGGAAGCAGGGCTCTCTGGGAACATGGCGTATAGCCTGTGGCGTCCAGTGCCCTGCCTGAGGCGGCCTGAGTTTGGCCCTGGTGCCGCCTACAGCTGCTCATGTCGCGTGGCTGGCTGACTGCTAAGTCTGCCTGAGCTTTGGTTTCCTCATCTGTAAGCAGCTGGCAGTTGGGTGAGGACGTTACTCTAAAAGAGTCGACAGGCCCGTCCCATAGTCGCAAGGCAACAAACATTCCTGCTTCACCCCTGCCCTTCACCCCACTCCCACTCTTTTTCACGGTAATATTTCCAATTATGGGGGCCCTGCCGAACTGTGGCCATCAATGCCCAGGATGGAGCAGGCTTTGCTTCTCAATCTTGCTACCACCACATTTCCCACTTCCATGACATGTATCCCCCAGACTCAAATAAAAAAGTGGTTTTCAGATGAGTGGGTGGTAGGGTGGTCAGTAACCCTTGGAAAGCTGTAACCCTCTAGACACCAGCTACTCAGAACCTACAGTGTTTCCTCACCATTGCTGTGAGAAAGGAACAGCCCAGAGACCGTGCTGGAAGCAGTCTAGTTTGTTCTGCCTCGACATGTTTTCAGGTTTAAGGAACGACGCACGGAGTGTATGACCCATGTTGGCAACACAGTATAAGCACATGGGAACTGCCTTTTAGAGTAAATAGGGGAAACTTTTTCTAGATTTCACTTTAAGTCTCCTTAGCTTTAATGGCTTCATAGCATGTCTGATAATGGTAAGTGCTGTGAGAAAAATAAAATAGAGAAGGGGGTCAGGGCTGGTGGGCAGGAGGTTATTTGAAAAGGTAGAGGAGGTGAGGGAATGAGCCAGGCAGCCTGAGGGCGAGCTTTCCAGCCAGGGGGAGCAGCCAGGGCAGAGGCCCCTGGGAGGGAGCGTGCTGTAGTGTTCCAAGAATCAGGCCCGGCCCTCTGCGCTTGAAAGGAGTGACAGGGACAAGAGCGATGAGGTCACAGAGGTGAGAGAGAACATGCTTTTAGGGCCTAGTCAATGAAAGGACCTGAGTTTTTACTTGGAACCAAATACAAAGGATCAGATGGTATTGACAGAAGAATGATACAATCTGACTTTGGTTTTTTCCTAACTTTTATTATCAAAATTTTCAAACACACAAAATGAGTCCAAAGCGTGTGACTGTGATTGTTCTTTGTTTTGTTTTGTTTTTTAATCATTTTGGCTGCTCTGCTGGTTAAAAGGGTTAGGGGCTAAAGGAAGGGAGACTTCTGCAGTCATCCGAACGGGAGATACTGGTGGCTCGTTCCCAGACTGTGTGTGGAGGTGGAGACGGTGAGAAGTGGTCAGATTGGAGAGATACTCCACGCTGTGTGGCAGGCACCGTTCAAAGCAGTTTATAAACACTGACTCATTTCGTTATTACAGCAACCCTGTGAGATACATAAGTCTGTCACCCCCATGTTACAAGTGATAAAACTGAAGCCAGGACGTGGTTAGCGATTTTCCCAAGATAGCACAGCTACAAAGTGGCTAAACTAGAATTTGAACCTAGCCGGTCTGGTTCCAAGAGCATTCATGCTGGATTTGACGTGGAAGGAGTCACTAAAGTGGCTTGAGCAGCTGGAGGGGTGGGCTTACTGCTGACTGAGACGAGGATAACTAGGGAAGGATACTGAATTTTGGCGAGATGTTTTAGATCATGTCGTCTGAGACACACGTTACTCCTGTAGGCTGAGAACTGGTGTAGGCAGTTGAATATAGGGTTGTGTAGCTTAGCCGAAAGTCATGGACCAGGGATGTCCATTTGTGAATCATCGGTGTATCGGTAATATTTACAGCTATGAGATGGGATCACTTTGTAGGTAGTGATTATAGAGAAGGGGCCCAGGGGCTCATCTCTGGACCATTCTAATGGTCCGAGATCAGGAAGATGAAAAGGGATCGGCATGGGAATCACCAGCGAGGTAAGCCAG
Source organism: Lutra lutra (assembly GCF_902655055.1). Taxonomy (NCBI): domain Eukaryota; kingdom Metazoa; phylum Chordata; class Mammalia; order Carnivora; family Mustelidae; genus Lutra; species Lutra lutra. Next base: position 13,215,570 of record NC_062287.1, on the reverse strand, counting down.
AGGGGCTGCTGTCCTAGAAAAAAGGAAGAATATATTTCAAGGAGGGAAGGAGGAACTCTACCAGGTGCTGCTGACAGTGAGAGAAGAGCGGGAGTGGAACATTGGATTTGGGAAGGTGGAGATCAGCACCGGCATTCATTGGGGGACAGTTTCCGTGGAGGGGCGGGAACACAAACCTAATTCATGTGGCTACAACAGAAAAGGAACGGAGGGCAAATGGCGAAAAGAAGTAGACAAGGCTTTTCCCAATTTTACTATAAAAGGCAGCCGAGACGGGGTCCAGCAGCATGCTCTGGCCAGTCATCTGTGATCCCGTCATCCTCCGCTGGGTGTCCTCGGTCCTTATCTGCATGTCTGCACAGCAGACTTACGTTCTTTCTTTTTTAAAAATAAACTTTATTTTTTAGGGCACTTTTAGGTTCACAGCAAAAGCGAACAGAAAGTGCAGCCAGTTCCCATATACCCATGTCCCCTCGCAGCCTTCCCCACGATCGGTATCCTTCCTACACCAACGTAGCACATCTGTCACAGTCAGTCATCCTACACCAACACTGCATCAGATTATCATCCAAAGTCCATAGTTTACATCAGTGCTCACCCGTGGTGTCCACTGTGTGGATTTGCACAAACATATGCTAACAGGTAGCCACCATTACACTCTCATACAGAGTAGTTTTACTGCCCGAAGAATCCTCTGTGCCTTTTGGCCCCCTCCCCAACCTCTGGTAACCACTGATCATTTTACTGTCCCCCTCGGTTTGCCTTTTCTAGAATGTCATGTATAGTAGTTGGAATCCCACAGTATGTGGTCTTTCACGCAGGAATACGTACATAGGGTTCCTCTCTGGCTTTTCAGGGCTTGATCACCTTTTCTTTTTAATGCCAAATAACATTCTTTCTGTGGATTTACCCTGTTTATCCGTTTACTTGCCAGGCATCATGGTTGTTTCCATGTTTGGGCAGCGATGAATAGAACTGCTGTAAACTTCGTGTGCAGGTTCTGGTGTGGACCGAAGCTTTCAACTCTTTGGGCAGATAGGAGGAAGTGTGATTGCCGGATAGAAAGGAGGAATATGTTTAGTTTTTTAAGAAACCGCCAAGCCGCCTTCCAGGGTAGCTGCTGTATTTTGCATTCCACCCTGGTGAGTGAGCGTCCCCTTGGCTCCACATGCCCAGCAGGCTGTGCTGTCCGTGCTCTGGAGTTTTGCCGTGCTAACGGACAGATGCGTAGTGGTTGCCTGTGATTTTAACTTGCAATTCCCTGATGATGTATGATGATGAACGTCTTTTCATAATGCATATTTGCCATCTGTCTTCTTTGGTGACTTGTCTGTCCAAGTGTTTGGCCCATTTTTAAAGAAGGTTGTGTGTTTTCTTATCCTTGAATCACTCCCTACTTTCTGAAACACTTTTTTCTCACTGCTTCTCAGACACCACATTCTCTTGTTTTCCTCCTGTCTCTCTGGATTCACCTTCGCCCTCATCTGTGCCAGATTTCTCTTCCTCTGTTCATCCTTTAAGTCTTTTCTTCTTTCTACCATCTTTCTGAGCCATCTTAACTGCCGTGGCTTCGGGGAGGACTGTGATGTTCCGCCCCCTGTTAACGCCCAGTCAGCTCTCCCGCCCAGACCTCTCCTCTGGGCTTGGAAGGGTGACCTATCCTGCCCATTGCTACTGATCAACTTCACTTTTACATCTTGAGTTCACATCAATAGAAATATTTCAAACCTGACTTGAACTCCCCCCTCCCTATCCTTGGTTGCCTATCCTAGTGAATGGTGGGTGTTGCCACCCGAGCAAGGCAGAAACTAGCCCGATTCCTCCCCTTCTCTCACCACTGTCACAGCTGATCAGTTACCAAATTCTGTCCATTCAGCGCTCCTTTCCTGTGACCACTTCCATAGGGCTTCTTGCCCAGATGAGAAATAGCCAACTAATGGCTCCCATCCTGACCCTCCCTGGTCCATCCTCCACATGCTGCCTGAGGACTCTTTCTAAAACAGACATGTAAAAACAACACACACACACACACACACACACATCTGGTCATAGCATTTTCTAGCTTAAACTTTTCAGTGCTTTGCCCCCGAAATGGTTTGCCTCTAGGCTAAAGTTCACTCCTCAATGTGGCAGAAGCACTGACTTTCAAACATTTTGACCATGACCGTAGTAAACAATATCTTTTATACTGTGACCTGGAACATGCGTATACCCATACTCTTGAACGGAAGTTGTTTTCGAGAAGCAAAACTTGCCTTTACTATGTGCAGTACACTCCAATATATTTTATTCTGTTACATTAAAAACTGTTGATTATAACTTACTAGATTGATGTCATGACTGTTGTTTGAAAAACAGTGGTCTAGAAATGCCTTATGACCCGGTGGCTGCCAGTCTCTTCATCCCAACCCCCACTGTACACCTAGTCAGCCTGACTTCCTTCCAGTTCCCTGAACTAGTGATGTTCCGTGGAGCATTTCCCTCTGCCCGGAATACTTCTTCCTCCCCCGACCCGACTCCACCCACTCCTGTATTCTAGAATAAGAAATCAGATGTGCTAGAAAAAGAATTGAGATAATTTCCACCAGTCTTCAGATCTCTGGGTTTGGTTTTGGTTTGTTTTAAATCATGGGACTTACCAAACTTTTTATTGTAATTACTTCTTTTATTGTACATCTTCGGCACCAGACTGAGCTTAGAGAAAATATAGATGAAGCATGTTTTTTCACAGTTGTCTAGAGCCTAGCGTAGTATCTGGCATGTAGCAGGACTTAGTAAATAGTGAGTAGATAGCAAATAGAATCCTATTTAAAACCCTCCAATGGCTTGCTTTTCCACTTAGAATAAAGTTCAAAAAGCCATTATCATGGTGGCCAACAAGGCCCAGCGGTGACTGGCCGCCTCTTTCACATCACTTCCTGCTGCTGTAGACACAGGTTCTGAGGTCACAGAGGCATCCTTGACGTCTCTCAGACTCGCCAGGCACACGCGTTCCCGTTCCCACATGGCTTGCTTCCTCGTGTCACTTGAAGTTTCTGCTTCAAAGCCTCCTCAGAGGGCTCTCTGCTAGGCAGGGAGCCCGCTTCCTCCTCTCTCTCTCTGCCTGCCTCGCTGCCTACCTGTGATCTCTATCTGTCAAATAAAAAAAAAAGAAAAATCTTCAAAGCCTCCTCAGAGAGCCCTTTCTCTTTCCAGAACTCTGCTTCAGTTCTTACGTGGCCTGTACCACTGCCTGACCTCATCTGTTGATCGCGTCCCTATTTGCTATCCCACTGCCTCTTGACGGCATAAGCTTGTTTCTGTTCGGTGATGTGTTTATTGTATTTATTTCCAGGGGTTGGGACAGTGCCTGGGTCCTCGTAGGCACTCAGGAAATGTTCGGTAAATGAATGAATGAAGGCCTGCGTAGGTTCGTTAAAATGCTATCGAAACTCCTCCAGAATGTACACTGGCGTTCAAATAATAATATCAGTAACAGCGATTGGTATTTCTTTAGGACTTTCTAATTGACACAGTATTTCCTATACTTGGGCTAATTTGAGCTGGATAACTATACTCTGGAACTGATATTGATACATACTATTTTAGCATTTTGCCAATGAAGTTTAAAGAAATTGCTTGGTCTGCCTAAAGCCACACAGATAATAAATGACTAACCTAGTCCTTTATTCAGTTTTGTTGGATGACACCACGCTGTTGCAAAGAAAAAGCAAGATAAACAAACCACTTCCTCTGCTTTTCCAGTGTCCACAGTACTTCCTGTGAGCAACTTGGATTCCCTCCGCCCTCCACCCCCGTCCCCTTGCATTACGACAAAAGATTGGTACTCCAGCCTTGCCAGAGCTGGTTCATATAGTGGATGCTGGTAAAACTTATCGTGCTGCCAGCCACATTTGTTTGTTAGTGCCTAGAAATAAACTATATAACATTTTAACTACTTAGAACTAATATTTGTAATATAAGTTAACTTGGAAGTTTAAAGACTCACAGACTGTCAATATTATTACCCTAAATGTGTGGTTACTTTTTAATCCTAGACAAGTAATTCCATAAGTAGGAATAAACGTTTTCATAAAATTAAGGCCGGAAGATGAGAAACAACCCAGTCTAGGAAATGAGTAGATGGTTCTGTATTAGCAGTCTGAGCCCTCCTGCCCTCAGGGACACACACGGGCTTGGCCTTGCCTACCACTGTAGGCCTGAAGTCCGAGGCCCAGCAGGCCATGCCGTCAAAAGGCCAAGGCGTAGGAGCCAATGAACTCGTGAAGCTGCTTAGTCTCTTCTTAGCTCAGACATCATAGTACCACGAAGTTTCATGTGAAGGAAACCTACAGTCTGTCCCCGAGTGCCTTTTCTCCTTACACCTCTGGCTTCTGGGCACAGTGGCACCTCCCCAGAGCTCTGAGGCCGGCGCCCATCGGCTCTGCCTCCTGTGCTGTCGGAGACACCGCGATAGAGGAAAGTCCTAAAGGGCAAGAGCCTTTCTTTTCACAGGCTGTTGTCACAGATTTGAGCTGAGTTGATCCGTTTTTCTGCCTTAAGGATTTAGACGCTCCCGCAGAGCTGCTGTTCTCTAAATTAGCACTTGGGGGCCAAGTGCAGAAGGCCGCATCCTCTAGCTGCTTCTAGCGGAGCCGAATTCCAGTATATCTGCAGCTGTGTGGGTCCATGCTACCAGATGGACACAGTTAGTTCAGGAATTCTAAGCGTCTCTTTGTTGTCAGTAACGTATGGAATGAAGTGTTCTGGCAGCCAGTGGGTATCTCTGTGCCTGGGCCTGGGTGACTGATGCAGGCGTCCTTCCATGGGCGTCTCGAGATCCACTATAGTCCTGGCTTCCCAGTCGGAAGATAGATGTATACATATAAAGGAGGATTTATTTGAGGCTGAATGATTGTGTACCACCCGGTTTAATGATGGATACGTCTTCCCTTCTCCCCCGGAAGAGAATCTTCTTTATATCAGAACTGTGGTCTGTACATCTCATCTCCCATAAAAACTGACAGCACCTGCTATGGAATAAACATTCAGTAACTATTTCTTAGTGAAAAACTGAATTGTCACCACTTACCTCTAGACTCCTATGTCAGACTCTTGGGTCTTATTACTAAACAGGTAATTCACTGATGATCCCAATTATTCTCTGGTTTTATGTGCTTTTGTTATATAGGTTGTTAAGCGAGTGACCAGGTCATGTGACCCCTAGTTTTAAAAAGGTTTTGATCTATACAGTACGTTCGTTTTTGATGTAGTGTCCCATGATTCGTTGTTTGCGTATAACACCCAGTGCAATTATAGTGTATTGTTTAAAACCTGCAGAGGCTACTACTTCTTTTTTTTTTTTTTTTAAAGATTTTATTTATTTATTTGACAGACAAATCACAAGTAGGTGGAGAGGCAGGCAGAGAGAGAGAGGAGGAAGCAGGCTCCCCGCCGAGCAGAGAGCCCGATGCGGAGCTCGATCCCAGGACCCCGGGATCATGACCTGAGCCTAAGGCAGAGGCTTCAACCACTGAGCCACCCAGGCACCCCCAGAGGCTACTTCTTAAAGCCTAGTTGGTCTCATTCACTTACCAGTTATACTCTGTGCTAGTGAATATTGTAAGATCAGTCATTCATTTAACTGAAGGAAAATTAATTTAAAGTGGAAAAACTGCCCTGCCAGGGAGTGCAGAGAGATCTCTTGTGGACAATATTTTTGAGTCCTTATTGATCAGACTTCATTGTGCCTTAATTAATTGTAATACTGCGTAAGCGTTTTATCCCTGGGAACGCAAGGCCCAGGCTTCCATAATGCAGCTGATGGAGACTGCCGTGCGGCTCCTGCCAAAAACCTCGTATTTCAGTGCGAGCGGCTCTGACCTGATTGGCTTACTCCTCGAGAACCACACATCATCTCTCTTGGCTAAAAGCACTTCGCGTAGAGGGGATGGGACAGGAGATTAAAGGAGCTCACCCACCAGCGTCCAGATACTAAGGGGCTCAGCTCATTTGGGGCATACTCCACCACTAGTGGGAAACCCATGTAAGCGCTCTCGTGTTAGTGAATGAAGGAATCACAGGTGATATCAGGAAAGAGACAGGATCTGCCTCGGGTACGCAGGCCACCTCTGATTTTACCTAACGTGGCAGGGAACTGCCTTGCCAAGCGTCTTGCCCCTTGCGAGCAGACTGTCTCCGAGCTTCAGCAGCCCTACGGAGGAAAACGAAGGGGAAGAAAGTTCGAAGTGGGAGGACTCCAGAGCTTTGGATAATACTTGACGTTCAGTAACACTTTCTATGGACCAGGCGCGGTTGCAGTAGCTGGTTCTATGTTTGGAACCACCTTAGGAAATAGGTGACTCTCGTTATCTGATGGACGAGAAAATCAAGGTGTGGTAGGTTGGAGTGATGGACCCCAAATCCCACAGCTAGGAAGTGGCAGGGCTGAGACCTGAACAACAGCCACCCGGCTTCAGAAACCACCTAACTATCTCTGATCATGTTCTAATTCTCAAGAAGTACCTATCTGCCAAGGTATTCCAAGGATCAAGAGCGTCCTGGAATAAGTATCTTTGTCCATCTACATCAATTACATATGGAAAAAAGAGAACCAACACTCTGTATTGGACTCTGGGGTAAAATTAAGCCAGAATTCTGTTCTACTCTAAGGATTGATATTAGGACTTAAAGCCATACTTGAATACTATTAGGGCGGTATAGGCAACAACATTCTTTTTTTAAAAATGCGAACCTCAGATTGGACAGCCTCCAGTAGAACACCGTAGCCTGCCAGGGACTCTTCCCAGTGGGGCCCGGAGGTCAACATCACTCTCCCAGCCTTTAAGCCTGCATCTCCTGATCTCTGGATCTTAATTCCGAAGCATCACAGCCACCTAGGAAAACTAGAAAATAAGGAACATTCAAGAAATAGGTGTTATTTTTTCTAATAAATGGAGAGAAATGGCCAAACACTTGTTTTCTTCTGAGTCTTGTCGAAGGCTGATAAACTGCTAAAACCAAAGAGAAAAGTCTCTCAGCCTAAGTTTATTCATCCCCCCAAGAAGATTTGCTCAGCAGCCCCATTTTTATTTGCTCAGTTGTGCCAAGCCACCTTTCCTTGGCCTCTGGGTTGAGCCACAGAAAGTGTCTCACAGGGTTTAGTTATAAGGCACTTTATTTTTATTCCAGAACATTCTGATAATAATTTGCAGAAACCAGTACTGTTGGGATTTGTATTTAAATCAAGAACTCTCCATTTTTCTTGTCTGATCTCTTACTGTCGGACCATATTTTTAGGAATTTTATGGAATACTTCAATACTGGGACTCCCAGTTTTCTTTCCCCCAAAGAACTGAAAGCAGATGATTGCAGAACAAGATTTTTTTTCCCCTGTGCCACTCCAGCACAGGAGGAGCTGATCTCAGTGCTTGTTCTTTATGAGTCAAATCTTACTACAGCCAGCACTATTGTACATTAAGTTCCGTTATAGCTAATTCAGAGATTACGTATTTTCTTTGGTTGTGTAAAACTGGTTTTGGCTAGTACTTTAAATAAACAGCCTTAACTAACTTGCAAGCTGGAAATGTGTATATATTTCTTTCGTGACAGTAACGTATCGAAATTAACTTCATAGAGTACAAGTCTTCAATCCCTACAGCATCGTTGTTCCAGGGATATCCAATATAACAAAATTTCATTACAACAACAAAACCCCTCTGTATTTTGTATGATTATATTTAACATTTACGCAATCTCAGAATGCATCTGTAGGTCTCAGCACATTCAATGTATGTTATTTATACATAGAAATGTCTTGTTTCAAGACCATGTGTCTACTTCGTTTAGATTTTAAAATAGTCACTATGGAAAGAGGTTTGTTTGACCTTAGCTGACAGCTGACAATGACAGGGTTTCCTTGGGCATATTAAAAAACGTCATCACTGGAGCTGAGTCTGCAGACAGAGTGAGGGTGCTTTAACTCTGGCCAGCTTCTTACCAAAAGAGGAGGTCTTGGCAGTAACCCCGATGATGTGTTTTTGATTGACTTTTTAATTACTTCTGTAGGATCATTATGTTGCAAAAATGGTCACACTATTTTAACCATGATTATGATAGGACAAGGGCACGGTGGCAGATTTTATTTTCTTTCCACTAAGAAGCGCAGCATATTTGGTGCCTGGTTTTCCTTTTGGGAAAAGGGAGATAGCATTAGAGAGGAGCTATGAGACACAAACATTCATAAGCCAGCATAGACGGCAAGGGCACAGTCTCGTATCCGCCCCATTCCACTCCACCCAGAGACTCACTGCAGAGCATTCATCTGTCATCTGCTCTCACAGTGTCTCTTCCCCCCTAGGCCTAAGCTAGGCAAGGGGAATGAATAACAGAATCCAGCAGTATATCCCATAGTATTCTGGTTCTGAAGAGTGTATGACTTTAGTGCCATTTAACTTGAAAAAAAAATTACAAGGTTACTTGTTTTCCAGGAAGCAGATGTTTTAGAAATTTTAATAGCCAATTTATTCTTGTTTCCTGTCTGGATTTTGAGATTTGAGAGAAATAGAGCCCTCTTTGAAATTTGAATTGCTCTGGGGAATTAAATATTATTAAGTTTGTTAAAATTGTTGAAAATAAAGAACTCTTTGGAATTACCTTTGAACACACCTGGTATCGGCTGGAATGTACTCACGTGAGACACCAGACCATAGCCTTCTTCCAAGCACCTGCAAGGAACAAGAATTTCCTGAGTAATTGCCCCTTCCTTGCATTTTCCCCATGCCTCCTGGCGCACAGATGTCTTCTGTTTCCCCAGCTCAAAGCAGTTTTATGTGGTCAGAAAGAATCTATGACTCAATTTCTTTCAGACCACTCCTCTGTCCACGGAGCCGAAAATGATTGCCTTGCCGTGTCCCATCCTTTGGCATCACATGAAGGGCTTAGGGGACCGTTGGCATTCCCTCTGTCAGCCTGAAGAGGATGGTGATTCAGTTCCCCAGATTTCTGCCCACCCCTTCTCCTGGTCTGCGGCGCCTCGTTGGAGGAGCCCTGTTGTTTCTGCCCTTCCATCAGTCTCCATCAGCAGCAACCCGAATGTGTCAATGGGGTTTGCTCTTTGCTGGTGCCTTTATTTTTCTTTTTTAGAGATTTTATTTATTTATCTGAGAGAGAGATCATAAGCATGGGGGGAGGGCTAGAGGGAGAAGCATGCTCCCCGCTGAGCAGGTAGCCCAGTGCGGGGCTTGAACCCTGAGACCTTGAGATCGTGACCTGAGCTGAAGGCAGGTGCTTAACCCACTAAGCCACCCGGACTCCCTTAACTGGTGCATTTAATACTCAGCCTGATGTTGCTGCCTTCTCAGTTCCTCGCAATCCGTCCCTATTACCATCCCCCTTAACAAGCTAGTTCACAGCCTGCTCTTTTCGGAATTTGGCTTATAGGTGACTCTAACGTGACAGAGCCTGTGGAGAGTACCTGGCATTCAGTTATCAGAATAGGAAAAATCGGTTTTATTTGCCTTTTGAAAGATATACTAGCTACTAAGTAAGCCATCCCGAATACATTCATTTTAGGTGCCATGTGGGGTACAAACTTGGGCTTTGGAGTAAGACTGATCAGAATTTGTATCCTGACTCTACCTCTTATTTTCAGGTCAAATTTCTTAACTTCTCTGAATTTTATTTTCTTTATCTATAAAATGGGTGTGATGGTAATAGGGGTTGGTGTGTGAATTAAATACTGCCTAGCATTCTGCCTAGCTTATAGATGCTCAATAAATGTTAGCAATTATTACTCGGTAATTTTTTTTTAAGATTTTATTTATTTGTTTGACAGAGAGAGAGACCACAAGTAGGCTGAGAAGCAGGCAGAGGGGGAGGGAGAAGCAGACTCCCAGCCGAGCAGAGAGCCTGTTGCGGGGCTCGATCCCAGGACCCTGAGATCATGATCTGAGCCGAAGGCAGAGGCTTTAACCCACTGAACCACCCAGGCGCCCCTACTTAGTAATATTTTTGAAGGAATTGCTCTATTAATCTTTCATTGCCCTCCTTCCTAATTTTTTTTTTACTCTTTTATCTTTCACTCTCACTCTATTAAATGCTAAGGATATATGATTAATACTTCCAGTCAGATGCACAGGGTTTATGGAGAAGACGTATCTGCTAAAAGGTCTGGTTTGTTGCAACAATTTTGACGCTAAGACTTTGCCCACATTGTAGATATCAGTGTCTCCCCAAGCGGGAATCTTGATTTACAGGTTATTCTGTATTCCGCCTCAGATAAGATCAGCGAGTAGGTGCCCCCGTGTGAGACAAAGAACTCTAAAGTTACGAGGGAAAGCCCTGGAAACCACCTGATCTGGGCTTCTACCCCCATACACTGCCACTTCTTGGTCTTCTATGAAAGGATGGTTGTCTGCTTTTTCTGGTTGGAAGCATCGAGAAGGCCTCTTCTCTTGTGGATTCTTGGGATCCGCTGAGGAAGGTGTTTAAAGGAACTGTGGCAGGCGTGCAGTCCAGTACTTCTCTCGTTGACCTTCTGGAGGGCTGTTAGCCTGTTCGGTATTGTGGTGGGCACCAGGGTACACAGTTCAGGCAGACACAGGCTCCGTCCTTATGGGACTCCTGATCTTCCTTATGTAATGCTGGGAGCCCTTCTAGTGACATCTCAGATGCCAGCCTCTGATTCAGCACGTCTAGTAATAATAAGTATGCAATTTCCCAAGACAGATCATTCCGGTTTCATAGTTAACGTGGTTTTCAGAGCTGGAGGGGACCGAGGAGGTCATCGTCTCCAGGATAGTTGTTTCTAGACTTAACTTCTCAAGTGAACTTTTACTCAGAACACTAATCTATAAAATGGATAAAATTAGCTGTGCCGCAGGTGCCTCCGTGCCCACTGGATGGCCCCTCTCGCATCCCTAAGGGGACCCTCCTCAGATCTCTCACACCCTGACCCAGGAATTTGGATCACCTCTAACAATTAGGAAGACTTGTCCTACATTGAACTTGTGACTTCCCATTATCCAGATTCAGGCCCCTGGAACAGCGCAGGATAAATCCACTTGGTTTTCTTAATAAAAACCCTTCTGGTACTTGAAGAACACCCAGTATTCCCCTTGCTGCTGGCCTACACCTTCTCATCTGCAAGATGAATTGGGCTCCTGGCCTTTCACCTGTCTTCAGGGCCATGTTCTCAAACTTTGGGTCCGGAAAGTCTTTCTAAAGTTCTCATTTCTTCTGGGCTGGAAACTAGAGACAGAACTTCTGTCAACTATCTTTGATGAATTTGAAGTGGGTTTTTAATTCCCCTTCCTCACTCTTTACTTCCCCCACATCCTCGCCCCCCGACCCAGATGGAATACTTTGAACCTCTTAGAGAAAAACTGTTTATCACCAAGTTTTGAAAAGAAAAAGGTATTAAGGACCTGGCCCTCTTAGATGGAATGACATGGGCAATCTCCCATAATTCCCATTTTAGGGCCTGGCCTGACAGCAGCTCTGTGTCCCCAGAGCCTTCCAAACGCCTGTCAGCGCCGCAGGGCAGGGCCCGAGTCGGGCCACCCTCTAGTTAGAGCTGGTGGCAGATCGAGTTTCAGGGCCCCGGGGTGATCTGCACTGCGGAGACCGCCTGGCGTCTTGTGTGGAGCAGATGGAAGCCGAGTCTGAAGGCGCTGCTGGCAGCCGGTTCCTGCACAGCCCAGAGCGCTGCAGTGTCAGGCCCCAGCCGAGGGAGGGGATGAGGGACGGGGCCACCGGCGACAGGAAAATAGAGGACTTGGCAGCTGGAAAAGTGGATGAGTGTACCCTTTCATCAGAGGCCCTAGCTTCCTTCCACTCATTTTAATTGACTGTCCCCGTGGTTGCTTATGGTATTAGGTTGGGAGCATTGGTTACCGTTGTTTTCACCCTCTGTCCATATTTTATGTAGAACGGTGTGTTCAAATCGAGCTTGAATTTAATTTCATGAGCTATGTAGGACACTTAGGAAGTATGAGTTGATGATAATATCTGGCTTTCTGCATTTTGTCATTTTTTTACCATCTGTGCAACACATGAAGGTGTGAGATTTCTGTTTCTTTGCATGGGGGATATTAGGGAGGGCATACAAGATAAAAACTTGCCTCCTGGGTGTCGTCACTGCCACCCGAGGCCTTAACCTGGGACCTGTAGACATCGGGGGAATATCGATGGCATGATTTGGGGGTTCCTTGAATAGACTCAAGTTACACGCAAATTTTTGTGTATAAATTCTTGTTCGTGTTTTTCTGGAGAGTTTTCAGGGCATCTGAAACCAAATAATGATTAAGGATGACTGAATAAAGTTTTAAAGATCCTGAAACTGAACTAGCTACATCTTCTAAGCAAGGCTTATTATACTGGTGTTCAATTTCTTTTGTTTTTAAAGAAATTGCCTTGAAAATCCTGTTTTAAAGCAAGCCTATAACTGAACGTCATCCTGCCTTGGTCATCTGATTGAGGACTGACGTGTTTACCTTTTATGCACTCCATGCGGTGTGGGAACGGAAAGAAAACAGAACGGCGCCATCTAGAGGCGTGAACAAAAATCTCACCACTTTCCAGTCAGGCCCAGGCCACCTCCTCACCTGGGGTCTTTAGTTGTAGTAACTTTTTCTTTCCTTCTTTCTTTTGTTTAAAGTAGGCTTCATGCACCCAGCATGGAACCCAACATGGGGCTTGAACTCATGACCCTGAGATCAAGACCTGAGCTGGTACCGAGTTGGACGTTCAACTGATGGAGCCTCCTAGGCGCCCACTTGTAGTAACTTTTTAAGTCTTGAACATTTTTTTCTTCTCAAGTAACTGCAGATCACAGAGGTGTGTGTCAGAGATATTTGTAATCTATACAAATGCTCCAGTTGTGGGGTGTAGTCTGGCTACACTGGAAACATAATTTTAATAAAAGTATAATGTGGTAGATGGCACTTACTCTTTCATAGGCATATAGGTCTTAGGATCTACACTGCATTTGAATATACTTTTAATTCTAAAGCAAGAACAAACTGAAGCCTGCTATAAAATCATTTTGATATGGGCACTTTCTTTTAAAGGAAGAATAAAATTAGAATTGAGTACATTGTCTTAATTACTCTATGTATTCCTTTTAGCATGGTGATGTAGAATGGTGTTTGCCACATGGTGCCAAAACTGTGGGGTTGCAGGTTAAATTCACTCTGGAAAAATAGATCAAACAGGATTTGTATCTACATGAAGATGTATCAAGGGCGGTTCGGAGCCTCTCTCTCTAGCCCCAGCCGTGCCATTACTTTGCAATGTCAAGCACGTTCACTTGTTTCTTCTTTTATACAGGGGCTAATAATAGAAGCTAATTTAGGGTTGTTGAGAGGAGTAAATGAAATAAAGTTGTTAAGCACAGGGCCTTGGACATAAAAAGTCTTTTAAAATTAGCACTGATCAGTTACTGCTCTCATCACTGGCCAGTGTTATTTTCAGGACCAATGTCATGAAATGGAAACTGTTTTAAAACCTGTGTCTTACAGAGAATTTTGTAGCTTTTTAAAGAAGTATCTTTTTTTTCATTGAAACGTAATTGACATACAACACTGTAGTAGTCGCAGGCGTACAACACAGTGATTCCACATTTATATGCATTACACCGTGATCACCACGAGAATCTAGCTACCATCCCTCTGTGGCCATGAAGAAGTTACGCTGTCCTTACTGTATTCTCAATAGTGTACCTTGCTTCTTCACTTCCTATCTCTTTTGTAAGTGGAAATGTGTGCCTTTTAGTCCCCTTCCCCAACTCACCCACCCCCTCACCCTATTCCCCCAAAATGTGTAGTTTTCAAAAGCATTTTCACAAACACAATCTTGTTTGATTAGAGTTTCAATAAATATTGATTCGTATTCTCGGTAGCTATGGGTTGAGCTCCAGCTAGGTATCATCCCATGCCTGGTATCAGAGGTTTGGTACCAGAAACATCAGTAAGAAAGACACGGGCCTTCCATTGCAGTGAGAGAGCCAGACAAGAAGGCAGTAAATCAGATGGCTTCAAAAGAAGTCGATCGTGTGGAGAAAATTCTTGTGGTGTGGATAGAGGGTGACTGAAGGCCCACTTGACATCGATGAGGTGGCTGGAAAGAGCTTTCTGAGGAAGTGGCATTTGAGTCCTCTCCTGAGTGACAGGAGCCGAACGCTTGAGGGTCCGAGAAAGCAGCGAGTGGAAAGGCCGCTGGTGGGCGTGTGTGTGCCAAGCAGTGCACAGTCCAGAGAGGACACCTGAACCTCCAGAGGGACTGCGGCAGGAGGGGGCGGCCCAGCCGCAGAGATGGGGGCCTGGGGGCCGGAGACTTTGGACTTTGTTCTCTGGGATGTGGGAAGAGACTGGAGAGTTGTAGGCAAGGTGGTGCTAACTCAGATTTCTGTTTTAGAAATATGCCCTTTGCTTCTCTGAGGAGAACAAGTTATAAAGGAGCAAGGGTGGATGTGGAAAGACCAGCTGGGAGACTTTGGCAGTAGTCCAAGCAATAGATGATCGGGGCTTGGCTGAAGGTGTCAAATTATTGGCTAGGAGTTCAGATTCTGCCCACAGCTCTGCACAGTCCAGAGGTAGCATGGCGCATGGTTCAGGGCAGTGGCCAAAGCGTCCGACTGTCCGGTTTGAAATCTGACTTCATGAGATCTTAGACACAGTGCTTGACTCCTCTGTGCCTCTTTGTTACCATCGCTAAAGTGGCAGCGATGATGGGACCTTCCTGCTAGGATGGCTGTGAGGTGCAAATGAGAGAAAACTCGTTGTCAAGTGCTCCCGAGAGTGTCTGCTAGTACTGCTCGCTCCTGTCATCGCTGCCACCTCCAAACACAAGTACCACTCCCTCACCATCCTCTACCCACAGCGCACACCTGAGAAAACTTAGAGAGTGGTTCTGAAATCGGAATACGGGGTCCTTGCTTGTGAATCCGTTGTACGTTCTGTAGCATGGCGTGTAGTACGAGCCGTCCGAGAACGATACTGACCTGGATATCGGTAGCTCAGAGCCCGGTTGTATGCACCCGTGAAAGTCTCAATGCACATTGAGGAAATGATAAATAAGGCTGGCAGCGAGTCCCGGTGTGTGGTAGGGAGCATCCAGAGCCTCTCAACCCCACACCGTCAGAAATTTAAATGCTGAGGTTTGAAGAGAGCTCTAGACACCAAGCCAGAAGCATTAGTAGACATGTCATAATACACACAGGAAGGTAGAACTGAATGTTTTGAAGACCTTGTAAGATACCAAATCTCTTTAGAGGACATTCAATTCTTTTTTTTTTTTTTTTTTTAAGATTTGTTTATTCATTTTAGAGAGAGCACGCACGTGTGAGTGCACAGGCTGGAGGGGCAGGGAGAGGGAGAGAATCTCAAGCAGACCCTGTGCTGAGCCTGGAGCCCAATGTGGGGCTCCATCCCAGCACCCTGGAAGCAGGACTTGAGCCAAAACCAAGAAGTCAGATGCTTAACCGACTGCGCCACCCAGGTGTCCCTAGAGGACATTCAGTTCTTTATGTGTTAAATGGGGCCGGACAGTATATAAATACGTGAGACCCCGGGAGTATCCCTAAACTGTCTGGTCAGACTTGTAATGAAGGCATTAACCCAACTTTTCTTCGCCACTTCCTGCCTTTGCCCGGTCCCTCGTGGAGTGAGCAGTGACAGCGGTAAGGAGCAGGAGAGAGAAGGGAGAAGCAGGGAGCTGGAGAGTCCGTCTGCTTGCCTGACCTCGAGCTCCTCAGCCGCCCCTGTGTCCCCGTCGCCGAGGCTGAAGGCGGCCCCTTTGTCTGTTGCAGAGTGTGAGCACCTGATCCGCCACATGCTGGTGTTAGACCCCAGCAAGCGCCTCTCCATGGAGCAGATCTGCAAGCACAAGTGGATGAAGCTGGGCGACGCCGATCCCAACTTTGACCGGGTGAGCTGAGTCCTGCGCGCCTCGGGGGGCCTCCGCTGGGAGCTCCTGCTCTCTTTTTCACATGAGATTGTAGTCATGCCCTGACTGCAAAAGAGCGGGTGCTGGGAGCAAACTGCCCTGTGTCACCGAAGCAGGAGGGAATTTTAAAGCAGCTGGGCTGCTGGAGAGTAGCGATCCCAGTTGCTTGCCACTTGCCCCCAAATCATAGTCCCTCCTTGGCTTTTGAAACTGTAGAGCCCACATTCCTGCAGCTCCCCGACCCCAGGGACAGCTCCTTCCTCTTGTCCTTGTGTTTTACTTTCAGTGGCTTCCGCAGCACAGCTTTATTTAAACCATTTTGGCCATCCCGAAGGACCTCAGCAAAACAGGGATCTTGTCTGCTGGCAGCTGAGGACCTAGAACTTTCTTGCTTAGGCTTTGTCTGAGGCCAAAAATATCCCAAGCTCGGGGCACAGAACAGCTAGTTCCTTATAGGTGACCTGCCATCCCTGCGTGGTTAACTGGGGCTTTGATAGCTTGACTCTTTTTAATGTCACAGTTAATAGCTGAGTGCCAGCATCTGAAGGAAGACAGACAGATAGACCCCCTGAATGAGGACGTCCTCTTGGCCATGGAGGACATGGGACTGGACAAAGAGCGGACGCTACAGGTATCTCTAAAGGCGTGGAGGACAAAGCGAGGGGTAGCCGTAGTCCCTCTGTCCTGCCTTTTCCACATTTTTCTCCCTCCTGGGAACTTTCCCTTTTCTTCCTGTTTTTCTTCCTCTACCCCTCTCTTGAGCTTCGACAAGAAGGTGCTTTGGTCTGCTGATGTACTACTGAGAGGGTTTTGGTTATTGACATGACATTTCACCAGGGTTTCTCACTCTTTTCCCTTCTCCCTTGGTAGTCGTTAAGATCAGATGCCTACGATCACTATAGTGCGATCTACAGCCTGCTGTGTGATCGACATAAGAGACACAAAACCCTGCGTGTCGGAGCACCTCCTAGCATGCCCCGAGCCATGGCCTTTCAAGCACCAGTCAATGTCCAGGTGGGCAATCACTCCAGTGACCTGAATCAGGACAAGTAGCACAGGGGAGGAGGGGACGGTTAGCCAGAGCTTGCTAACTCACTCCAAGAGAATTTCCTCTTCTTCTTTACCTCCATCCTCTCCTGTCTGTCACGTCTTCCTTTGTCAGAGATCAAGCAAAGGTCAGAACTTCTTTGACAGAGAGGATGGAAGGGTATTCCAGTACTCAGGATGGACAACAAGAGTTGCATGTTGTTTTTTAATTAAAGAAACAGCCAATCATTGAGAGAGACTGTTTTCCCTAAAGAATGCTTCCTTGTTGTAGCTTCTAA
Organism: Lutra lutra; assembly: GCF_902655055.1. NCBI lineage: Eukaryota > Metazoa > Chordata > Mammalia > Carnivora > Mustelidae > Lutra > Lutra lutra. The sequence goes on along the minus strand of NC_062287.1, from coordinate 13,198,321 downwards.
GGGCAGAGGAACCAAAGACTCAGAGGTAGAAACATAGACTTTAGCAACAAAGAATCCTTTGAAAGAGCGTCATTATTTCCACCTAGCGTGTAAGACAAGAGTGTATACGTATGTGCTACTTTCTAGGCGGAGCAGGCCGGTACCACTATGAACATCAGCGTTCCCCAGGTGCAGCTGATCAACCCAGAGAACCAGATCGTGGAGGCAAGTAGAGACCTCGGATAGCTGTCAGCCGAAACCTTTTTCTTCCCCGTATCTTTGCTTCCTTTCCTGGCTTCCCATTTTAAATTCCTTTTTATTTCTAATTTGATCGTATTTCCTTCCACCTCAGCCGGATGGGACCGTGAACTTGGACAGCGATGAGGGTGAGGAGCCCTCCCCTGAAGCCCTGGTCCGCTATTTGTCCATGAGGAGGCACACGGTGGGCGTGGCTGACCCCCGGTGAGTATCTGACCGACAGTCCTGAGTACTTCCTCCGCAGAGAATTCCCACCCTACGGGGAGTCCCTACTGTGGCTCATTTTTCCTACTTCATTCTACCTCCTGGACGAGCTCGAATCCAGTGGCCGAGATTTGTTTTTCCTACCCAATTAAGCAGAATACTTGGGTGAGGAACATGGTAACGTCTTGGCTCACTAAAATGGAGTTCTTCTGATCTAAGTCACATAAAAGGACCCCTTAAAATTCATCCGAGTTGAACAGCTTTTAGAGATATTGTTTACTACATGTTCTAAGGCACGACTCATTGAAGAAGGGAGGACAAATGGTACGGTGTAATTTAGGTAAGTTAAAAATTAAATTAAGTGAGCAAGACTCCAAAAACATACCAAGTAAGTACCAGTTTCCCACAGCATTTTCCCAAAAAGGTCCTTCGGTATGCTCTCCGACGCCCTCACATGGGGACTGTACCGAAGGCCGGCTCTCTGTTTTTGTTCTACATTTGAAGACTTTCAACATTAAAAATAGCCTTACCTCTTCTCTGGATATTTCCTTTACTGTGCTGGGAAGAGAAGGTTATGGCAAGAGTTCTCCTGAGAGTTCAATTAGGGGCGAAGCTAGTGTTCTTATAAATATAAACCTTTTTTCTCTGAGTGATTTCCAAAACAGCCTCCCGAGGCCAGCTGGTTGTTTGCTTTACGTTTCTCATTCCCGGCCTATGATCAAACAGGCAATAGGGGAACATTCTGGCTTCAAAGACCCTGTCAGCTGCACAGGGGCGGAGTCCTATGTCACTCTGTTCGTGGAAAGATCTCTTATTTCAACGTGTGCTGTCAGCCTTACCGTTCGGGCCCAAGAGCCCTGCGTGTCCACCACTTACTTATCTGTCCCGTCAGCTCTGATGGGAGTAACTGCATTCTTCCCCTGGTGAATCAGTTGCTACTTCGGGCAGCCATTGTTTGAGTGGATGGCCTGTGTCCTCCAGAAGCTCGCTGCTCACCTCCAGGCTTTGAAAACCCCAACTGGAGTGGTGCCAGGATTTCCTCTTGGCTCAGAGCTGTTGGTTTTACACGACTGGTCAACGAAGAATAGCAACCCCCAGTCCCAACTGGGAAAATGGCAGAGAGCCACATTCCATGCACCAGGCTTCTACTCGCTTTGGGGTCGTCGAGGTACAAATTCAGGAGGAAAGTGAAAAACTAGAACAACCACCACCACAACAAAACTTGTGCTGAATTTAGCAGTTTCATCAGTTTGGGGATATAAGCATGTTGGAGTGAGACAATTAACCAAACTTCTCTGTCATCCTGTTTCCTATCAGCACGGAAGTTCTGGAAGATCTGCAGAAGCTCCTGCCTGGCTTTCCTGGAGTCAACCCGCAGGCTCCGTTCCTGCAGGTGGCTCCTAACATGAACTTCATGCACAACCTGTTGCCCATGCAAAACTTGCAACCGACGGGGCAGCTTGAGTACAAGGTACCCAGATGTGGGACAGGGCTTGCCCGCAGAGAAACACACTTGAGCTTCATTTGGGGGACTTTGAGGGACCTTGCCCAGGATTTAAGGGTACATCCTTCTAGAGAAGGACAATATCCCTTGCACGGCAGCTTGGGTGAGAGGGAAGATCAGGCTCTACATACTCAGAGGATCCCTTAGTTTCCACGGATTAGCGGACTGCTCTTTCCCCCACCTCCTTCCCCTCCTCACCACCCCCTCCTGCCCACTCTGCTTGCGACAGGAGCAGTCCCTCTTACAGCCGCCCGCCCTACAGCTGCTGAATGGAATGGGCCCCCTCGGCCGGAGGGCATCAGACGGAGGAGCCAACATCCAGCTACATGCCCAGCAGCTGCTGAAGCGCCCACGGGGACCCTCCCCACTTGTCACCATGACACCAGTGAGTAGCGGCAAAAGGCCCCACCTACTTTCTCAAAGGCTTTTGATAAAGAAGCTGTGGGCCTGGGGCTGGGAACCCAGGTCACCCACCTAGATGTCTGAATTTCCTCTTCCTCTAAGCTTATGGTGCTCAGTGTATTCCCATTTTCTTCAGGCTCGTAGAATTTTCCAGACTTAATTTTTGGCTAACTTCTTTACTTAACCAAACAGCTGCCACTCGAAGTCCGCGCCTGGAGAGGCTCATCCTCAGTGGGCCACTTCTGGGCTCTGCTGCTAGGTGCCACCACAGCCCTACAGCCCGGAGGTGGGGTCCCTGTGGCCTGACGGACTCAGCCCTCTCCTGGTAACGCCTCCCGGCCCGAGGACAATGATACCTAACCATTTGCTCTAGAACGAACTGCCCCAGTTCTCCATTGATGAGCACTGCTTTGCATTTTTGGTACAACCTTGATCACTCAATCATTTGGCTTTCGTAAGCTCTAACCTAATCAGTCGGTGTCTCTCAATCCCATCTTTTTTTATATATATAATGGTCACATTCAAAGATTCTTTTCCTCTGCTAGGTTCTGTTTATTTTCAGTTCTTTTCTTGTCATAGGTAAACCTTCGTTCGTTTGTTCATGTTCACGGGCCCATAAGAATGGGTGCTAATCATATCCACAGCCCTCCCTGGGTGTTTCTAGAGCAGCGCTTCTCAACCTACCTCTTGTGGAGGACCTTTCTCCCCTCCCACCCCTTATGGGATTAATACCTTTGTAAAATACAACAAAAGTGAATTGTTAGAGAAAAATTTTTAAACCTACAAAATATAAGGCTAAATTTTCAGCAGACAAAATCACCCCGTTAAATTGCTCTAGAAGTTTCTAAAAGCTTACTCTTTACTTCTGTACTAACCCTGTCACGGATTGGTAACAAAACAGTGTGTGGACTGATAGGGGCCCACCACGGGCTACCCTTTCAGTGATAAGCCTGTTGGGAAAAGGAAAAGATCGTGTTCATAGTTCTTGGCTTACCATATTGAGAAGACAGGATCAGCATATGTTCAGTGTTGGAATAACAGTGACGGACCATGTGTGAGTAAGTGCCCGAGTGATTCTCGTGGACCAGGAGGTGGCAGCGGCATTCGGGGACCCGCCAGATCAGTGCAGGTTATGAAGGACCAGGAACAGCTTTGTGGGAGATGGACCGACTTCCTCTGTCCACTGCAACTGCTTACACCAAGGTCACTAACAAGCTTCTGTTCATAAATCCGGTGGATGTTTTATATCTTTCGGGCCTTCTAACTATATCAGTCTCTGTTGACCATTCTTTCTCTTGGAAATACTGTCTTCTTTTGGCTTCTCTGATACCACATTCTCATTTTCTTCCTGCCTCTCCTTTTCACATTCTCTTTCTGCTTATTCTTTGAAGTTGGTGAAACCCCAATTTTATCTTAGGTCCTGTTTTCATCTCATTTTGCATATGTTGTCTGGCTGATCTTGTCTGCTCCCATAATTTCTGTTAACCAAATGATCTCTAGCCCAGAGCGCTCTTTTCTTCCGAATTCTCCACTTCATATAGATGACCGCCGACCGTGTGGGTTTAGTTGGTTATCCACTAGAACTCGACATGTCCTCAGATTTGAACTTGACATGTCCTCAAATGACTGCATGTAACCTGTTTCTCCCCCTGGGTGGCAGTGACAGGCACTGTCATTCTCCTGGCCACACAAGCTAGGAATGTGGAATTTCTCTTTAACTCTTCCCTTCTCCTCATCCCCATATCAAGTCAGTTACCCAGCACCTTTTGTCTGTCCCCCTCCATTGCTCCGTCCTTTCGTCACTGTCATCCTTTGCTGAGACTAACACAGGGGCCTCCTCACTAGCCTCCTTGCCTCCAGCCTTTCCTCCTCATCCCCACCACCAGCCCTTTCTACACTGCAACTCAAGCAAGCTGGCTTTCTGGAGCATAGACCTTGTAACATCACATCCTGCCGAAAATCCTTTAGTGAATCACCACCACTCTTCCTCAAAATATACTTCTTAATGTGGCATTCAAGGCCATCTGTAACTGGCCGCCCTCCCTCTTCTACCTCACCTGTTGCCCCTTCCTGCCTGACCCTGTTCACTCCAGTCTCGTGGAACTGTAGTAAGGGATCCGGACAGCCTGGCATTTAAACAACGAAATTATTCCCACAGTTTTCATTCTGTCTTATAATGGTCTTCCATTATTTTAAAGAGCTCTTTCATAATAATCAGAGTAGGACTTGTTTTGCTCTAGTGCCTGAGGTGTGGTGACTATGTGGGCCCCCAGGCTGAGAGGGGCTGTGAAGGGCACACAGCCCACGAAAGTTCTCACGTAGATGAGGAGAGCCACAGTGATGCATGCACGTACGTGCTGTGGCAGGGCGTAGCTCTTTTAAAGCACTGAATTGCAACTACACAATTCTATGTTGTGTACCAAAGTGTACTTTTAAAAAACCATGGTGCTTTTTTGGCACGAAAGGCATCGAAACGCTGGTGATAACACTAATACGAAACAATAGGCCAGTTCCTAGACGTTCAGGTAAACAAGCTCCTACTATATTTTCAGGCCTTCAGGCCTTCTCTTTTCTCTCAGCCTAGAAACCCCAAAGGCTCATGAGCCTTCTCCTCTCTGCATGGCCAGCTCCTGCCTACCCTTCAGGTTTCGGTGAAGTGTCACATCCTCCAAGATGCTTTCCTCGATGCCCAAGGGCCCAGTAGAGGACCGGGTCATGCCTATTCTGTGATTGTCTGCTTCCTTGTCTCCGTCCCCCATGGGACTGTACAATGAGGGCGAGAACTGTATTTGTTAATTCACATTTCGTCCCGGAACATGGTAGGCATCCAGCTGTTTGTTGGATGAGTGAACGGAGATGAATCAGAAGAAGAAATGCAAATTAAAATCACCTGAGCGAGGTAAAAATGGAAAGCTAGAGAGGCATATGAAAGTTCCGCATAAACTGGGGGCCCTAGAAGAGTTTTGTAAATAAAACAAACAGAAAGGCCTGTCCCCAGCCCGGTTTCCAGAACAAGCATGTTCCAGAAGAAGCGCCACCTTGAGCTTTTCCTTCCTGTCTCCCTGCAGGCAGTGCCAGCAGTTACCCCTGTGGACGAGGAGAGCTCAGACGGGGAGCCAGATCAGGAAGCCGTGCAGAGGTAATGTGACATCTGACGGTGCTTGCCGAACGCCCTTGGGCAGGCTCCCCCTGCAACCAGCGAAAGGTCACCTCTGCCCAAGGAGGTGGTACAGTGCAGCTTCAACATTTGTGTGGTCTCTTTGCTCAAGCCAGATGGCATGTTCCTCCCCACATGGAAGTAACAGAAGACTACCCAGAAAATGTCATTTCTGTAAGCGCCATTGGAAGTCCCCTAAGTGACAGCAATAACCATGAGAACTTTTTCTCTCCTCCCTCCTTATTTGCCCCCTGCTTTCATATTGCAACTCTGATAGTATTCACAAGGCGCAAAGCCCGCTCCTACCTGCCAAGAACTGTTTACTGAAAAGGAATTGGAGATTTGGGATGACAGTGATCCTAGCTAGTCTGGCCATGGACCTCTGGCATGGACTCTTCCTTCCCAGGAGAATGAATGCCTCTTGTACTGTTTGCTGCATGCTTCTTCCGTCCCCCGTGCCAACAAAGAGATAATGAAAAGAGGAATGTGGGATTCGGGCCAGGGACAAAGGCAAATACCCATTGTTTGCAGAACCTTGGTGAGAGATGCCTAATTCACAGAAAACGGCAGTGACCGTCAGGCACGCTGTACTGTTCCTTCTCCCTCAGCCCCGTTAGCCGTGGTCCACAGCTCCGTGCATGCCCCCCTGTGGGAGTCGTCTTTCTTATTTTCCGGGGAGGGGGGTTTGACCAGAATCCAGCATGTATTTTCCCAGAAATACAGGTGTTCTTCAAAATTATATGTTTTTCCCTTGAGGGAAGTTGAAATAAAATGGTTTTCATGGGCTCTTGGGGGAACTTTGGGTGTCTTTATCAAATGGGTATTAAACTGCTCATGGCTCACTCTTTGGCAAGTTTACGTACCACTCATTGCCCTATAGTCTGTTAACTGCTTTTAGCTTAAATACTTAGGCAAAGTAGTTAAGAACAAAGCAAAACCACTTTTTTGGAACCTGACGGTTGCTGGCCGGAACTCTCTTCTTTACCCCCGGTAGCTCTGTGTGAGGGCTGCGTTCAAAAAGAAGAGGGGAGAGCAGGGTGGTGGCAGGCGGGTCAGCTCCTCCTGCCGTTTAGCCAACAGAAGAAGAATCATCTCGACCTTTCCCCCCCCCCCATGCTGTTGTCTGTATAGTTTGCTGATAATAGGGTATTTGATGTTGCAAATGGGCCCCTGCTGGTGTCCTGAAAAAAATATTAGGGAACTTCCTGCCTTTCTCCCTTAATTAGACAATGGCGGCTCACTTTGTCTTCTTTGCCTTGGACTTGACTTCCTCTGGCTCCACCTTCTTTCTTCTTTAGACTAACATTAAGGGGTAAAGTGCCCCTCAGTCCTGATGTCATGGAGAGGGATAATGCTTCTTTTACATGTGCCCAAGAAGAGCAGCCGTCAGCTAGAGGCAGGGGGACCCATGGCTTATTTTTGGCATTAACTCGTAGTACATCCGATAGAGCTTTAGAATCAAAGTCATCAGTTTGTCCACTCCTTTGCTTTGAAACTTCCGTTTCTTGCCTTGCCTCCTAGAAAAAAACAATTCTGAACATTTCATGTGTTTCATTTCTTCATCCTCTAGAGACTATGGTTCCCTTGGGACAACATCAGTTTTTCTTCTCTGATGACTGACTTACAATCTTGGGGCATGAGAGGTGGGGTAGTTTTGGAAATCCCTCATCCTCAAGTGGAAGGATCTGTTTGCCGTGACTTATAAGTGAGGACCCGGGTGGGCGGTGAGGTCTAGAGACGCATGTGGAGTCCTTCTGAATATCTCTCTCTCTTGGCTCATCTCTGGGAATAATCCTTAGGGCTCATCTCCTCTGCCTTGTACTTTAGACATTTGGAGGGACAAGAAGGATAAAATTAACAAATGGGAAATGAATCCTTCTCGCGAATGGAATGAAGGAAGGAAAATCGATCTTCTTTGTGAGCCACATCTGTTTTCTCTCTTCTCTTCGTGGCTTACTCTTGGGTTCGAAGTTCAGCCACTTGAGTGGGAAGCCCGCTCTCGTTGGCCAGCTGGCCATGTTTCATTTCCATCCAGCCAGGGGTCTGTTTGCCATGGAGCCCTGTTTGAGCTCTGGCACTGCTTCATTCTGAGCGATTTGGATTAACTTCTAATGCTTCTTGCGGAGGGTGTTCCTGTCTGTCTGTTTTACTGTGAAATGTGCTCCTGCTTGTTGTAGGTACTTGGCAAATAGGTCCAAAAGACATACACTGGCCATGACCAGCCCTACAGCTGAGATCCCACCGGACCTACAACGGCAGCTAGGACAGCAGCCTTTCCGTTCCCGGGTCTGGCCCCCTCACCTCGTACCTGATCAGCATCGGTGAGTAGCCACGTGAGCTATGTGAGCTCCTTGAGGCTCATCGGGCAGGCACCCTTCTTGCTAATCTTCCAAGTGATGGCGACAAGCATCAAAGCTTTCAGTAGCATCCTGAGCTTACATCTTCTCAGCTCCTCGCACCGAGCAGGGCACAGGGCCGTGGGAGATTCTTCTTCCCCATTACCTCGTAGACATGTTTATGGTCTGCAGTTGGTTCTCGTGATTCCGGGAACTGACTGGTAGATGAACTTGAACTTGAAACCTGCGAGGAGGTGAAGTTCTCTGAGGACAGCTGGACATGGGAGGATTTGTAGCCTTAATCGGTAGACTTGACCGTTCGTAACCCCTCACCTTTAAAAGAATGAGCATATCTTATCATGTCGCCGCTGAACGGTGAACTTGGACATGCAGGAAGGTACATCCCTTTGTGAATGGTAGAGCAGAGGTACAGCGTTCTCTTGAGTGTGGTGCTGGAGAAGTCATTCTTGCAACAACACTCTGACTGCTGAAGTCTTTTACTAGGTCTCTCTTAGATTTGTAATTCATCCTCTTGAAGAAATAACAAGCTTCACCTTCCTGGCTGAGATAGCTTCCTACAATTGAATCCAAGTAAGCCTGGAAGCTCAGGGGCGTGACACTTGGCAGGATTAAGAAGGTGATCACCTTCTGTGAATGACTCAGATCCTTAGCTGTATCCCCTCTAAAGCCATCCCCAAGCTCGTGGGCCACACGTTCCAGGGCACCACCACCCGCTGAGCTTACGTCAGTCTTGCTGGGAGGACAATGAAAGCAGTCTTACTTGAGAAAAGCAGTCAGGTTCCAAGGAGATGAAGTTTATAAAGGTGTTGTCATGAAATCTCACAACCAGCTCACACTAGCGAGCTCGACACAATGTTTTTATTGTGGCGAGTTACCCATCAGGCATCCTTATAATCCGCAGAGGCCGTGGACTCTGCACAGACGGAGACTGAATGAGTGCCCTGTTGGCACTCCGAGAGAAGGGAGATAAGCTGTTAGAGACGACCTTGAATAACACTCAGAATGGTCTGGTCAGAGGAGCGGGAATGATGGCTCTCCAACCAAAATGCTGGTGCAGAGAGGCAGTAGTTTCCTCAGGAAAACCTCTCAGGACCTAAACCGTGAGGGCACTGCAAGAGAAGTTCCTCGGGGTGATGGTTGGAGAGGTGCCTCCTGCTACACACCCTGCCCGTCATTGCTACCAACACCCCGGCTTCACTTTTCCGTGATTTCTCAACAACTCTGAGCCCGCCACCGTTACCCAGCAGAACCTTTATTTCTTTTTTCTCCCTGTCTCTGTCTTCCCTGCCCCCACAGCCTGACAACTGTCACACCTTTGTCAGGATCTGTCGTTCAGCCCAAGTCCCTCGGGTATCCTCGTTTCATTGTACGTGTTCCTCAGGAGATCCTCCTGTCGGGAATACGTGGAGATTGGCCCGTTTCCACAGTCCGCCTCTATCATGGGTCCTCTCCCCTGTCTCCGTGTGTCTAGTGAGGACGGCCACGTCGGCCACAGCTCCCTGTTTGTGTGGTTGCCACCCTGCCTACCGTCACTGCCAAGGCCTTGCCTGCTGGAAATGTGTCTGCCGTCTGTGTTCGCGTGAACACTCGTGATGGAGTGTTTCAAGGGTTTCCTGTGGCCAAGCCAGTTTGAACTGGAATGAGTGCTTGACAAGTGGCAGATTGTGCCAGGCGGGGCACTTATGCACGCTCAGCCTGTCTTGATGGGATTCCTGTAAAGACACAGCAACACGAGAGACTGAAGGTAATCTGCAGAGGACAAGCGCACCTTTGCAGGGCCAGAAAATCCTGGAAGTGGGTGGCCTAGACAGATGATTGAGTTCCTCTCATTTTCCGGAGGAAATGGTCCAAGAACAGCATATAGACATCTCTTCTTCTGGGGTATAATTCATGAAGTCCAGCATGGAGACAGAAGAGGGCTCTGATCACGCAGATCCTGGAAGTGTGTAATTTTAAAAGCTAAAAAAAATGTAAAGTGTAATTTAAAAAAAAAAAAATGAACACAGAATGGATTTTATCTAGGTGGGGAACCAAGTTCCTGTTTGAGAAGTGTAGTAGGAACATAAGCCTGATACGGGGCTCTCCGGAGTTTGAACATGATTGCAAAGAAAAATCAAACACAGTGGATCCTGTGAGTGCTTCCGAAACGAGCGGCTCCGTCGGAACGCTTCCTCCCACGTTCCTGTGTCCGACTGGCCAGGGCCGGTGACTGCACAGCCCGAGCTTCTGGAAAAGTCACGAAGTACCCGGGCCGGGGCGAGCGGCTCTGAGGGGCGGGGGGCGGGTTTTGTGCAGAGTGAACCCCTACAGAACACAGCTTTCTGAGTCCATCAGAAATGGGTCCATCGTCAGAAAATAGTGAAAGCATAGGAGTCAAATGTTAGGAGAAAATAGTATTTCCTGGCTTTGGCTGCAGACCCCTGGAGTAGAAACAGACTTAGGAAGTACCGAGGAAGCACTCCTGAAGGCATTGATCCCTGTTTCTGGAGGGTGTCTGCCAAAACCATGCGTCTTCTGTGTCACACGCGTGTGTTTGTGCTCATTTCATCAGCGCACCACTGTGTCAAACTTCCTGTAGAGCCTGAACCCAAAGTCATCGTTAGCAAAGAGAGGGTAAAGGGCTTGCCCCCACGGCCACACCCCCAGACCGCTCCGCACAGTCATCAGCGCCCCCCCGCCCCCCCCCCCCCCATCTGCACTGTATTTGAACTCGCTTGTCCACCCGCTTTCTTACTCGCTGCTTCAGGTCCGAGGGACTAGCTGGCAAGGGGGTGCATCATTTCACCCATAGTTCAGTGTGAGATCATCTCTGCCCTGAACATGAAACCCTGATCCTTTCCATCAGCTGCTGGAATGCTGCCTTGGCAGTCTTTTATCTGCTTACCTCAGCCCATAAACATCTCTTTCTGATTAGGTAGCGAGGAGAGGTTTTCGCTTCTAACTCCCGTGCTGTCTTAGGCATTCCTTATCCATAGCTTGCTCTTCCCGTAAGATACCGGCTCTGTTCGGACTGAGCGGTGGGATTTTGGCCCCACGATTCCTCTTTCGCTAGGAGGCCAGGGGGAGACGTGCTGCTCTGGGAAGTTAATTTTCATGGTGGCCGACTGTATTTGCGTTGGCCCCGTGCGCACGCTGGATCTTGAGGCCCGCATTCCTTAAGAGGGTGCCGTCTCCGTCTGGGGATCCGAAGTCCCCAAATCTTCCCGTTTACCTCCACCCTCCTACTTTCTAGCCCAGAACCTCTGACTTCCGAGCCAGGCCTTTGCCACAAAGCTGACCATAGTTTCCTTCTGGTCATTCGGAGAGCGCTGCTCAGTGAAACTGGTCAAACAGTGAATCTGAGGTTTCGAAAGGCACTAGACAGACATGAGTATGAGAGCCAGATCTCCTGTGCAGCTTGGCCTGAGGGCCATTGAGAAGCTCTGTTCTCTGACCTAGTCTGTTTGTAACAACTGGATGTATTTGATCCCAGCACCTCCCCAGGCGTGGAAAGTAAGCCCGCTAAGGTAAGTGGAAATCGAAGCCGTGCAGCTGGAGCTCTCGGAAGGGCAGCAGGCTAGGGCAACGGCCGGCCTCCGGACACGGCCGGGAAATGGCGTAATGTGCAGGCTGCGCGTGCGTGCAGCCGCCACCTTTGCGCTCTTCTGGAACCGCAGTCCCTGGGTGATTTGGTCCAAGCCCCTGAGTCCTCGCCCCTAACCTTCTCTTCCCGTATATTCAGCTCTACCTACAAGGACTCCAACACCCTGCACCTCCCCACGGAGCGTTTCTCCCCCGTGCGCCGGTTCTCAGATGGGGCTGCAAGCATCCAGGCCTTCAAAGCTCACCTGGAAAAGCTGGCCGACAGCAGCAGCATCAAACAGCTGCAGCAGGTAATGGGCGAGGCGGCAGGCAGCTCTGCAGGAGCTCGGGGAGCACAGAGCAGTAGCGTGTGGAGGACCGGGGTGGCGTATCTCTGCCCTGTCCGTGTCGAGGTTCCGATCCATGTAGCTTCCTAACGCTCCTTCCTTACTCCTTGGTATGTACAGCTTTCCCCAGGCTCAAACATTCAACCCCCCATGAAGGGCCCAGATTTCCCTCCTGTCTCGGTGACTTTTAGAGAGGGATTTCTGGGCGTGGGTTTTGGTGGGAAGCCCCCGGGAAGGCACTCCTAAGCAACCGTGGCATTCCTCGCATCGTCTGTGGTGCTGGGCCCTGCTGGAGCCTGCTTGGCATTGTTAGCACCTGGAGTACTCTCCAGCGGGCATGGAATGGTGCTCCCAGAGGAAGGAAGGGTACCTCCAGGCTTCCGTAAAGGGCCGGTTTCCTTTCTGCCTTCCCGAGGACCAGGCTTCCAGCGACAGGTGCTCTGTACGATTTCACAGCGGACACTTCCCTGGGTGTCTTCCATTCGTTCACACAGCCCGGAATGTGAACGTACTGGGGACACGAATACCTACATACCTGGGTCGGTTGCTCATTAAGGACACTGTTCTTCTCTTGGGGCTCTTTCTGCCCCTGAGACCTTGGGGCAGATCTGCATCTGCTGCCGTGACTACACAGGGAGGGCCTGGCTGCACCCCGCCTGTATCACCTGCTTTCCCTGCAGGAGTGTGAGCAGCTGCAGAAGATGTACGGGGGGCAGATGGATGAGAGAGCCCTGGAGAAGACCCAGCAGCAGCATGTGCTCTACCAGCAGGAGCAGCACCAGCAAATTCTCCAGCAGCACATCCAAGTAGGCCTTCACTCTTCGAGCTCCAGCTTGTTTGGAGTTTGCGCGCAGGCTCATTTGCCTGTGAATTTTGGAGGAGATCACGCAGAGCAGAGTGGAGTTATGTTTGTGGTTGACGTGTTTGAGGAAAGGTCATCAGACTGGGCCGAACCACAGGAGCATAAACCTCAGTCACAGATAGTTCTTGCCGTTTCTTCCCTTCCTGAGAACAGCTCTGACGGATCTTCAAGCTGACAATTCTTTTTCTCCTTTTCCCCATATGTTTAGGATTCTATCTGTCCTCCTCAGCCTTCTCCACCTCTTCAGGCTGCATGTGAAAATCAGCCAGCCCTCCTTACCCACCAGCTCCAGAGGTAATGAATCACTTGTCTCACGCCTCAGCCGTTGTCTCTATAGTTGCCATCCTTGGCCTGCCTCTGATGGGAGAGAGTGACTGGCTTTAGCATTCATCCTGGAAGAACCTCTGTGAAAAGCAGAGAGATCGGGTTCAATGGTAGCTGTCTCCCTGAAATCCTGACTGTATACAGTCCCATGCCACTTCCTTTTCTTGGCCGCACAGACAGAGTAATCTGACAGTCATACAGGCCAAGTCCCAGGCCCACATGGCCTCTGTCTCTCTTTGTCTGGGAAGCCTGGCAAACTGAGCTGTGGATAGGTCTTATGGACACTGGGGGTGGTGGGGGACTGTATGTATGCTTCTCTAGCCTGGAGGCTTATTAAAACTTAAACCGTTTCTGCATTTGTTTAGCTTATGACTGAGAGTAAGGCCAAGGTTATACTGTCACCTCAGGAAATTTACTTATTTATCTGGTTTTGTTGTTTTTTAAGGTTAAGGATTCAGCCTTCAAGCCCACCCCCCAACCACCCCAACAACCATCTCTTCAGACCACCCAGTAATAGTCCTCCCCCCATGAACAGTGCCATGATCCCGTCTCACGGTGAGTGCGGGGGTTGGCGTGGAGCCCTGCTAAGCCACGTGCAGAAAATGAGTCTAGTCGTGAGCGCCACAGGCGCGCACTAGTAGCTAAGGACACAGGCACTCGAGCCAGGCAGGCCTTGGTTTGAAGTCGGGTCCCAGGGATGCCTTCGCTGTGCGCCTCAGGTGAGTGACTTACCGTCCGCATGCCTTAGCCTCTTCCAATATAAAATAGGGACAATACTAGTATTTAATGAATACGCGTATGAAAAGCACTTAGAACAGTCTCTGGCACGAGATAGTTTTCAATAAAGGTTAACTATCACAAGTATTTTCAAGAACTCCCCTTTCGACCCTACCAGATAAAAAAGCTGCTACCAGGGGCACCTGAGTGGCTCAGTGGGTTAAGCCTCTGCCTTCAGCTCAGGTCATGATCTCAGGGTCCTGGGATCGAGTTCCACATCAGGCTGTCTGCTTGGCGGGGAGCCTGCTTCCCCTCTCTCTCTGCCTGCCTCTCTGCCTACTTGTGATCTCTCTCTCTGTCAAATAAATAAAAATCTTAAAAAAAAAAAAAAAAAACTGCTACCAGAACGTCCCTCATTGTCTGGTTGCTTATCCGTTGTACACGTGGGCTCCTCTCATGAGAGGCTTGAGGAGGAGGTTGACGTGAGTGTACCCGCATTGTGTTGGTGGGTCTTCGGAGACCAGTGATCTGAGGACTGAGTACTCCCCAAATTGGTAACCTCTTAAGTAATGCCACATGCTCTAAATCCCCTGAAGGGTCTGGATTAGTCTCTAGGCCCTTCCTACTCCACGTGCGGTTCTGCCGGCCAATGGTATCAGCTGGAAAAGTAGAGTCTTGGGTCCCGCCCCAGACGTGCTGAATCACGGTCGCATTTCAGCAAGCTCCTGGGCCATTCATGTGCATTTGAGTCTGATAAGCTCTGCCCTAGATCAGAGCCACTCAAAGAATAATTCAGGACTGCCTCTCACAGCCACTTACTGAAAACACAAATTCTTGGGGTCCCACCTGGACCCCTCCCAGAATTCTGCGGGTAGGACCCAGAAATCTGTGCTTCAACAAGTTCTCCAGATGAGTCTCCCACACACTGCAGTTTGCGAAGCGCTGATCTAGATGGTGTCAGTGTGAGTGTCTTCGCCGGCTCCTACTTCTGGCCGGCAGGTGACCCGGGCATTCGGTCACGCGGAGGTTCGTCTCTCTCCAGGCGCTGCTTCATCCTCCCAGTTTCCAGGCTTACCATCCCGCGGTGCAGTCTACCAGCAGCAACCCGAGAACTGCTCCCCTCCTCCCAGCGTGGCCCTAACCTGCCTGGGCCTCCAGCAGCCTCCCCAGTCACAGCAGGTGACCATCCAAGTACAGGAGCCCGTCGACATGCTCAGCAGCATGCCGGGGACAGCTGCAGGCTCTGCCGGGCGAGGCATCCCCATCAGCCCCAGCGCCGCTCAGACTCACATGCAGCACCGTGCCAGCCTGATGGCCACCTTCAGCTATGGGCACCGCCCCTTGTCCAAGCAGCTGAGCGCCGACAGCGCAGAGGCCCACAGGTAAGGCCATCTGTCTAGGTGATCCGGGTCGGGGGAAGCCCCTTAGCAGGGCGGGAGAGGAGAAGGGAAAGAGGGTGAGTTTGGCCGGGCTGTGCTCATCTCATCCTTTCTGACATCAGGGCAGTGAGTTTGGGATGAACGTAAAACCTGTTTATTAACCCAGTATCAAAGTGCTAATAATGAGACAGAGAAGGAAAATGACAGAGCTACCTTCCTATTTATCTGCAAAGAACAACATGGCCTATTGGAGGAATTTCTAAAAATGCCTGTTCCCCTTATCCATTTTTTTAGGATTCTTTCCCTCTCTGTCACTCTAAGAGCTTGGTGCTTCTTAGTAGCTCAGAGCTGCTGTAGACTAGGCCAAGTCACTCTCTTAAAGCTGGAGCTGTCCCCTGAGCTGTCCCCCTCATGGTGCCATGTGCACCCCATCTTCCCCGTCACACCCCATGTTCCTGTCCTCGGGGGCGGGGGGCTCCCTACCGAGGAAGAGGAGTAGCTATTCCCCAGGGGAGTCAAGCGTACTTGTCACGCGGATGCCTGGTACTCACTCCCTTTTGTGTCTGCAGCTCGAACGTGAATCGGTTCTCCCCTGCTAACTACGACCAGGCGAACTTACACCCCCATCTGTTTTCGGACCCGTCCCAGGGTTCCCCCAGCAGCTACAGCCCTTCAACAGGAGTGGGGTTCCCTCCAACCCAAGCCCTGAAAGTCCCTCCACTTGACCAATTCCCCACCTTCCCTCCCAGCGCCCATCAGCAGCCAGCGCACTACACGGCGTCGGCCCTGCAGCAGGCCCTGCTGTCCCCCACGCCGCCAGACTATACGAGACACCAGCAGGTGCCACACATCCTCCAGGGACTGCTCTCCCCCCGGCACTCGCTCAGCGGCCACTCGGACATCCGGCTGCCCCCGGCGGAGTTCGCACAGCTTGTGAAGAGGCAGCGGCAGCAGCAGCAGCAGGACTACCACGACCTGTTCCGACACATGAACCAGGGGGACGCGGGGAGCCTGGCTCCCGGTCTCGGGGCACAGGCCATGACAGAGCGCCAGGCTCTACCGTATCCAAATGCTGACTCATATCACCACCACCACACCAGCCCCCAGCATCTCCTGCAGATCAGGGCCCAGGAATGCCTGTCGCAGGCGGCACCCCCCAGCCCAGCACATGGGTACGCCCAGCCGCCGGCCCTCCTGCGCTCCGAGAGCATGGAAGACGAGTGTTCCTGTGAGGCGGCCAAGGACGGCTTCCCGGACAGGAAGAGCTCACACACAGTGACCAAAGGTTGCCACGACAGCCCACTGCTCTTGAGCACTGGTGGACCCGGGGACCCCGAGTCTTTACTGGGAACTGTGAGCCACGCGCAGGAGTTGGGGATGCCTCCCTACCGACATCAGCCGGCCGCCGTGTTCAGTAGGAATAAGGTGTCCAGCCGAGGTAAGAGCCCCTGAGGGGTGAGCGGCCCCGGGCCAGTCGGCCTGGATTCACTTAACTCGGGGACGGTGTCTTTTTCCAGCCAGTGCTCCGTGTTCCTAAGAGAAAAAGAATCCCGGCGAAGACCTGCAGGACTTCCTGGGGGACAAGGGTGTAGGCAGTGGGCACCGGTCCGTAAGGGGTTATGCTTTCGAAGTAAAAAGATAGCGGTAGGAAACTCGCGCTTACAGAATCCAGTTGGTAAAGAGAGTTCCTATTTCTCCTAAGTCGTACCACGGTTCCTTGGATTCCAGAATTCCCAGTCATCAAGATAGCCCACTTTTAACTGCTGCAGTAGAACAGAATCAGCTAGTGCTAAGGAAATACGGCTTCATGTGAACGGGGCAGGACCAAGAGTCAAAAAGCCCCTCGGTTCTAGGCTCACCACTATCACGGACGCCATAACCTCGTCACTGAAACCCTCAGGTTCTTAGGTTTCTCCTCTGAAAAATGGGCAGGAGGAATGATGGTGCTTGTCAGAGTATTTAGGAAGAGAAAGACGTTCATAAGTGTGCCGCATTGAGAGATAATGCATGTGCACACGCGCACATGAGGATGCCAGAAGCACTTGCCGCTCTGCAAGGATGATGGAAAGGAAGAGTGTTATTATTACTCTGCTCTTCTCATCGATAAGCTGAACATTGAATAGCTCAGCACCCTCGGATGCCCAGTGTTCTCCTGCGTCACTGTGTGCAATGCACGAGCCCGTCCATCTCCATCCTGAAGGAGATTAGGGGTACCAGCGGTCAGTAGACTCCGAAAACCTTCTGCTGTCATTCTGGCACTCGTCCAAGACAAAAGCTGCTCCGACATCCATCCCGTTAGCGTAGATCACAGAAAATGAGCTTATCTAGAGAATAAACCACCTTGAAACCTAGCATATCTTCCATCTTCCCCCTCCTTGGAGCTACCCGCATCTCCTGTCCTGTCCTTTAAGGTCTCCAGGTTTGCTCGGTCCTCACTGCCTTGCACACCCAGGAGGGTTTAGTCAGCATCTCCTGCAGTGAACGGAATAACTCCTGGGTTCAGCTGCCACTTATCAGCGGTTGACCTTGGGGACAAATTACTTAATTTGTGCTTCATTTGTCTCATTGGTGACATGGAGACAGAAAGAGCTACTGCCTTATAGGGCTGCTGTGAGAATGAAATGAACTTGTATGTGAGTAGCAGTGTGTCTGGCACATGGAAAGCCCTGTAGAGAGGTTAGCCATTCTCTTCCTTTTCATACTGACTATAGTATGCTAATCTGGTGAAAGCTTTCATTCACACGGGAAGATTTTCCATAGTATTCCTGATACCATCATCCTGCCTCTGCTAGGACACTCCCAGTGGCAGAAAGCACCCAGGCTGCTGAGGCAGTTTATTCTAGAAAGTTCTGCTGAAGATCTTCCACAGGAGTTGACATTTGCTGACACTTCTATCCTGATCTTGGTCCTGGACCATAATACGGACCCCAAAAAAGTCTAATCCTTTTTTTCCACCTGGTTATGATGGTTCTCCTTGGTTTCTTTTTTCCTCCCAAGCTGAAACATTGCCAGGTCTGTCAGCCGTTCCACACGTGACTTGGTTCTGAAATCTCTCACCATCCTCTGTCCATCTACAAATTCTGCAGCCACCGGTGAACTCAGTACATCTGGCTGGTGCAGGCCTCTAAGCTGAACGGCACCCGTTTCCTCAAAAGCCCAGGAGTTTTAACTGTTTCAGGGAAGCCCACGTCCCTCCCTATCCATGCATTACTAAGCACAACCAGAAAGCACCGAGTCTTCTTCATAAACCGACTCAGCGCAAAGCTTTCTGTCCTGCTCCATTCCATGGGACCTAATTCCCCAGCAACCCTCAGTTTTAACTTCCTCTTTAACTGAGCTACAGAGGCATTTTCTTGCTTGAATACTGTCCATCTTGTCTCTTTCTAACATCTGTTCCTATTCTGTGACTCTTGAAGCCACAGCTATAATTGTCTTTAATGAATAAAGTCGCAGGTTGATGACTGTGATTTTATAACCCGGTGTAGTGAGATAATGCAAGAGGGAAACGACAGGCCTCGGAGGGCCCCATGCTGCTCAAGGGTTCTGGTCACCTGCAGGCATGGACATCTGTGTGTTTAAAATGGCGTCTTACCCTGAGCTGTCCCCATTGTCCTTACCTTAGACAACACGAGCTTCCTCTGTGACTGAGGGCCTGGCACATCGCCTCTCCTCCCTTTCCTCCTCTGTGTAACGAGGAGCATTAAGCTAAATGCCCCTAAGAGAAGAAGGACGGAATTCATGTCTGCAGTACTGTTGTTCCACGCCCGAAGCTCTCAGCTTGGTTACTCCTTTCTGTGTGTGTGTGTGTGTGTGTGTGTGTGTGTGTGTGTATGTGTGTGTATGGATGTTACAATCCTTTTTCCAGTAGAAACCGTGACTCCACCATCTTTTCCTGCTTTAACCTGACATGATTCTATTCTTTTTAAAAAACTTGAGAGCTCATAGTGTTACCTTACCGAAGAACCACCGATAATTGGCTGTCGCTCCTGCCAACAAAGGTTCTAATGCTATCGCCCCCCACCCACGCCACACACACACACACACACACACACACACACACACACACCCCTGCAGGCCAGCGGGGGAGGCTCGTGCTTATTTACCTCTTTGGACAGAAAGGAATGCCTGCTGTCCTTGAATGACCCTTCCATCTCTGTGTAGTGACACACAAGTCCCAAGACCCTTCCTCCGTGATTCCCATGACAGCAAATTCAGCAGTTTACTGAATGGCTAGGTTTCACAAGATGGTCTTGTAGGAGCTGTGGAGAGTGCAGGGATGGAAAGATAAAGAACCTGTCTTTGGGGAGCTTACACCCTGCTGGTGGAAGAAAGACAAGCTCAGAGACGGCATTAGCCTTAAGCGCTGCAGAATGAACGCTGTAAGAGGTATAACAGAATAGAGCGAGTGAGAGTTCCTGAAATTTCGCAAGGCTAGATGAGCAGGGGTCAGGGGTGATCATCTGCTATACTCCTATTTCCTTTCGTGGCTGCTTGCTACCAATCAGTTCGGGACCAGGCCCTGCCGGGGCGCCGAACACACCAGACCAAATACACACACGCCCGAGGCCTGTCTCGAGCATGGCGAGCTTCCAGCACTGTCCATGCCCTATGCTGCCTGTGATCTCCCTTGTCTGCTGCTCCAGAATGAGGAAGAAGGTTTATCTCCCTTCTGTGCTGTTAAGTGCACTTGATTTTTTTTACTCTCTAAATAAATAAGTACAATAGCATAATCAGTTTACACAGCGAGATCACAACTGAACTTACAAAGAAAACCACATTGCCCTCCCTTCCCCGCTGCCGAGCTTTGCCAGCTTCAGCAATATTTGTGGACTCAGGCCTCACAGAGGGGTGAAACCATGACAGACTGGGAGGGTTCACCCCCAGAACCTTTGAGAGGAATAGGCACACATGACATATCTGCTCTCCTTTTCTCTTAGAGCCCAGTAAATGAGTAAGGGCGAGTCAACATTGACAGATTCAATAGAGAGTTGTGCAAGCTGCCCCCGGAGTCCCCGGGGCAGGGGGGCGGTGTGCACGGGGCCTCCCTGTATGTGCCCCCTGCGTGATAGCGTGGCCACCCCCGCACTCGCCCTGCTTGACTTTGGTCAGCACCCGAGGATGCTGCTCCCGGAGGATCCTCTTTCCCCTGTTATTTCTATTGCCTTCGGTGAGCCTGACCGCTCCTACAGCTGCTCTTGAGCCATAAGGGACCCCAGACGGAGCCTGGATTTCCTGTCCCTCGGTCAGTAGGTTAGTCCCCTGTCCTGCCCAAATATACACACCCCTCCCGCAGGCCCACAGGTCTCTGTGGAGTGTCACAAAGGACTGGGGACTCAGGACTCAGCATTCTTCTTAAAAAGGATACTTGACTTGTATAATCCCTCCCAGTTCATTCAAGAGCTTTTCACCCGTGTTGTCTTTGGAGCGCGCCAACAGCCCTCGTTTTTCAGATAGGGAAATCGCTTAGTCACCGCCGGGGACAGAGCCGGACCCCGACTTCGAGTGTTCTGATTCCAGGGTCGTGCCTCCTCGCCTCCCGCTCTGCCCGCGCACCCATCTGCCAGCCGCAGATGCCAGCCTTGCTGGCTCTTTGGCCTGCAGATTCCACGGAACCTGTGTCACCTGACTCCTGTTAGTCTGCCATGTTTTCATCTGGTTTTTAACTTACATCTGTCTCTCCTCAACCGGAGGAGAGTCAGCCAACCTCCTAAACCAATCTCCAGAAGTTAAAGTGTCAGTGACTCCTTTGTTCCCATACACATGACTGAATTGTCTCCACAATTCTGGAAGTAGGGTTTCCTTGTCTGTGTTTGTCCGCTGGGCCGGTACACCTTGTGCCCTCAGAACCAGCACCTCCGGAATGAGTACGTAAGTGACCCCAGGCTTGGCTGAGCTCCCCCAGTGCTTGTGGGGACCCGTGGAGTGAGACCCAGGGAAGTCTCAGGGGGCTTGCGTCACGCCCCCCTCCTCAGGAGTCCTAGCAAAGCCAGGATTCAAGCCCACACCTCCCTGACCCCAAAGCTTGTGCCCCTGAGCTCTAGACGAGGGAGTCAGCAAGGTTCGCTGCACAGTTCCCCGCCATGGTGACCCTTGTCAGGCGTGCTGGCCCTGGACACGAGGGCCAGAAAGAGTGTGGCCTTCCCAGCAGCAGGGCCCAGACAAGGGCGGGTGTTTGGGTTTGGAGAAACCCCAGTCTCAGGAATAAAAATAAGCTCAAAAAAAGAGAGGGAAAGGAGACTATAAACTCTCAAAGAGGTGGGAAGGAGCTCACTCTCAAGATCTAGAACGTGTACATTTTTTTTTTTTTTTTAATTTATTGACAGAGAGAGATCACAAGTAGAGAGGCAGGCAGAGACAGAGAGAGAGGGAAGCAGGCTCCCTGTCAAGCAGAGAGCCCGATGCGGGGCTCGATCCCAGGACCCTGAGATCATGACCTGAGCCGAAGGCGGCGGCCCAACCCACTGAGCCACCCAGGCGCCCCTAGAACGTGTACATTTCGTTAGCTTTGCTGTTGCCTCATGTTCGAGGCAGTCTTTCAACAGGGGGGCGCGCGTGTCTTGGACGGAGCTGGGGTGCCGTGGATGAGCTTTGCAGCCAGCTCTGCAGCCAGCGGGAAAGAACCCCAGGGAAGTGAGTGGATGGTGTGAGCAGTCAGAGAAGGAAGATAGGCATGAAGAAATACCTCGAGAAAGCAAGCCGCCGCTGTTTGTGTCGCTTCCTGGCAAAGCCGACCACGGACCTGGGCCGCACCACTTCCTGCCTGTGACTTTCCTTAGTCCTGGGGTGAGCGCCAGAACTGTGCCTGCCAAAAGGACTCGGGTGGCGTGGCCAAGATGAGGACTGGCCCATGCAGTAAGGCCCGGCAGAGGCGCTCTCTCCTCTTCCCCTCTCTTCTGGCTTTCAGTGTTCAGTAGCAAAAGAATTGGCTTCTTAACTTTCTTTGGCCTCTTTGCTCAGAGAACTTCCAAAAGATTTCTCACTTGACTTCACATTTGGCCATTGGGAAGCTTCCCTCCTCTCCTTTTTCTCCAGAATATTCTCCAGGAATTACTGGCCACGGCTTGTCAGTTGGTTCCCCTCCTTGCCATCCTACCTCAGCCTCTGAGCCGGGCCTAACCTGGATTGTTGTAGGAGACCTTTTGAATATGGAGACCTAAAACCCTTACCCGTCACTCAACGCGGTATATTTTACTTTGGTTATTCAAACAGATCTTTGGAATGGCACGATTTGCATGAGGGCCATGTCTTCTACTGACAACTTTTTAAAAACCTGGTCTTGCCAAGGTAGAGTTCATCAGAAGATAAGGCAAGTGGTGGCCAAGGAGCTTCGACTGAAAAAAATCAAGCACAAAACTATATGTTCAAGTGCCAGGCTCTTAAGGACCAGAGCCAAAAGTGCTACCAGGAGGATCCCGTCAACTTGGGTGTAGTCCTGGTGTTCTTCTTGACCACTCTTGGTCAAGAGGAAATACTCAGTCCTCTCGAACTCTTCTCTCCAAAATCCAGTCCATAGTGTACATGACTCTGACAGTACTAACCCATATTAAGATAGCATTTATTAAAATCTATTAAAGAGCTAAGGATTGCTTACCTACTGGGTGTAGGACACTGTTCTGGAACACTACTGAAGGCTCACAGACATGCATGAGATACAGTTCTTGTTCTCAGAGAAATACAGGTTAATATGAACAGCTAACGCAAATACGCAATTGAACATGGTGTCAGGAATAATGTTAGCATAATAACGTTTTATAAAGTTTTCTGACACTTAAAGGAAGCAAGGATCTTTTTCTGTTTGAAAGGGAAAGTTTCACCAAGATGCTAACATTTGAGATTGACCCAGGAGGATAAGTTGATTTGGATCGGCTGAAATGGAAGGAGAAGCGCGCATTTCCAGGGAGAGGGCACAGGGAGGCTACTTGCATGGAATCGTGAGTGGTTGGAGAAGACTTATGTGCTCCCGTCTGACTAGAAGCCAGCACACGGGGGAGGGCAATGCGAGGTACTCGCTGGAAAGTGGGCTGGGACAGCATTGCGAAAACGAGCTGTTTGGGCTAACCTGTGAAAAGGTGAACCTTTGTAGAGTGGTGATCAGGGATGGTGAGGAGGGCTGGTCAGTAATTCAGCCAAGAGGAGGAAGCAGTGAGTCTGGAAAGGAGGAGGACTCAAGTGACCAACATGGCAGCAGTAGATTCTTTAGGCTTGAGGTGATGTGGAACCGGGGGGGGAAGGAGTCAACAGGGGACCCCATGAGCTCACATCTGGAAGGTTAGGAAAACAGGCACCAAAACAAGATTTAACGTCTGAAAGAGGACCCGGGGTGGGAGGTGTTGATGAGTTTGGAGCTGGGCCCGTTTTAAGTGTTAGATGTCACCTGGCTCTCCGGGGGAAGATATGGAGTAAATAGTTGGAATTAGAGATCTAGAGCTTTATTAAAACGTCGTTTCAGTCATTCTTTACCCAGAGCAATGTAGTTGAAGCCATGAAAATAGGTGATATTACCAAAGTAAGTGTGAGGAGAGAGAGGAGGGCAAGGTAGAATTATTAACTGCGGAGGAGCCAGAAGCAGCTGGGGACGGCAGTTCACACCATAGAAGAGGGGCCCCAGCCGGTGCGCTGAGGTGGATGGAAGCCAGGGAAGGAGAGAGAAGGCGTCCACAGAACAGAGGCCGTTCTCCAGGGTAGAGGTTCCTGAAAGCTCCAAGAAAGATTCTTGTGTGCATGTCTGTTTGGGAAACAGCACTATCAAGGCAACAGAGGAATGAAGAAAAAAGAAAAGGTTTGGAGTGATCCAGGCAACCGCCATTGTATGGAATTTTTCTTGGGAGGGTTTATAGCCCTCCGTTAAGAGGTGTGTATATCTGTGAGCACCATCACTAGCCAGCCGAGGATTAGCGGACCATGCCACGGGGGCCTCACCATTGCTCATTGCCTCTGGCCAGACATTTCTTTGATGGGAGTTGACAATGTTGGGAGAAAGCCCAGATCTGCTGACCCTGTTTTGCTCTGTCTCCTCAGAGTCTGTCATAGGGAACTGCATGGATAGAAGTTCTCCAGGACAAGCAATGGAGCTACCGGATCACAATGGACTTGGGTACCCAACTCGCCCCTCTGTCAGCGAGCACCACAGGCCCCGGACCCTCCAGAGACACCACACGATCCAGAACAGTGATGATGCTTATGTATGTTGGCCCCCTGCTGCTTCTCAGAAGTAGGACCCTACCAGTCCCGACCTTGACAACAGAACTTGGGAATGTGGCGTCACATCTGCCCTTCCATTTTGCTCAACCAGAGTCCAGCACCTCTGGAAACTGTGCAAGCTTGGCTTTGAATGAGCCTCGCAGACCAGTTGAGTCTGTGCTCCCAACTTTAGCCTGAGGAATCGAGTAGTTGCTCTCTGTTCCTTCCAGGCAGAGTTCTTGAATTTGTCCCCAAACCATCCAAGCTCCAGCTCAAGCAGATGAACTCCTAGGCTCTTGGTTAGTTTCCTGACAGTCTGCTGAACTTACTCAGATAAAGGGAGCTAATCCGGCTCAGGAAGACTTTGCTTCCCTAGGGCAGCACGGTCTAATACAGTAGCACACATGTGGCCGTCAAATACATGTGTATTTAAAATGAAATAAAATTTAGAAATTGAGTTCCTCAGTCACACTAATCACACACTTCCATGCTTAGTAGCCACTTGGGACTGGTGGCTCCATGCTGGACAGGGCAGATGTGGAGCGCTGTCCTAAGACCAAGCCCTTGGGGTGCTGGGGATGGGTCAGCACCTGGTTTGGGCACGCTGTATCGCTGCCACGGGCTTGTGGCCACCAGCTGAGGTTTGCCGTGCCCTTCCCCACCCACCCCACAGGGGAAGGTGAGGCAGCTTCCCACGCTGTCACCCCTGCAGCCTTCCCATTTGGAAGGCACCGTGGAGGGAGTCTAGGTGGTCCAACCTGGGAGGGGGGCCCGAGGCTGCCCTTTGTGCTCCATTTGAGGGAACCGCTAGCTCTGAGGGTCACCCGGGAGTGGCACACTCTCTGGTATCCTAACTTCTTTAACTAATTGTTTTCTGCAGGTGCAGCTAGATACCTTGCCGGGAATGAGTCTCGTGGCTGGGAAAGCGCTCAGTTCTGCCCGGATGTCAGATGCGGTTCTCAGTCAGTCCTCGCTCATGGGAAGCCAGCAGTTTCAAGATGGGGACAATGAGGGTAAGGGGCCTTCTGCATGAGGTACCCCTCCCCACTCTTCGCTGGTGACTCTTCTCCTCTTCTGTGTAAAGGGTTCACGGGAAGATGGGAAGCCTCGGCTTCCCCACGGGGTCCGAACCCAAAGCCTTCACACTTCTCTCCGTCGAGAATGAGCACACAAAGGATTGTATTTTGTAGTTGAGTGCAGGGGTTTCACATCTGTCTTTGTAATGCTTCGATCAGATACTGCTTCAGTAACTATTTTTCTAGTTCTGATTAGAAGGCATTGTGTTGTAAAGGATTGTCTCCCTCCCCTTGGCACCAGTAACGGGAGGCTATCCCTATGGATACAAAGCATAGGCTTTTTGGAATGGACAGGTCTGCAAGAAATCCTGACTTTGCCCTTTACAGGCTCCACAGACAAGGCACTTGACCTTTCTGAGCCCCCAGGATCCTCCCTCATAAAGTGGCAGGAACCATAGAGCCGAGATCCTAGCTGGTGGGTGAGTGTTAATCGGCTTAGTGAGGATAAAGTGTGTAGAATATCGCTTGGAGCCGGCTAGCAGGAAAACGGCCAGGTCCCTTCGAGAGGTAAATCTTGAAGGGACTTTGCAGGTCTGCAGAACTGCAGGACCAGTTCTGTCTGCTTCCACACTGCAGTGGTTGATAGCGGAGGTGGGAGTTAGTAAAAGAACAGGGTAAAGTGGAACCCTCGGAGAGTCTGGGAAGAATCCTGGCCCAGCCCGCAGCTACTGAGCACGCGGAGGGCCTGCTGTGAGCTAGAATGCAGGCCCGGGGTTCCAGTTCCAGGGGGCTCCAATTTCTCGTCCTCCTTTACCCCCCTTGCCCACCCCCCACCCCAACCCCCCAGCCGCAAATCTCACATGTTCTTTCTGGTGTTGCAGAGTGCAGGGACAATCTAATGGGTCACGAGCACCCCGACGTGACTGATGGCAGCCAGCATCTGAACTCCTCTTGCTACCCATCCACGTGCATTACAGACATCCTGCTCAGCTACAAGCACCCGGAGGTCTCCTTCAGCATGGAACAGGCAGGCGTGTAACGGGAAACGGAGAGTGAGTATCGCCTCCCAGGGCCCGACCCAGCCTCGGGCCCAGTGCCAGCTCCTGGTCTTTCCAGGGCTTCCTTCTGTGTGTGGCAGCCCGTGAACTTGACGGCGCCACGCCCCCCACCCCCTTGGTCTTCGCTTCTTCCTGTTCTGTCAGACGAAGCTGTGCGGATGTTCTGGGGGAGTGGGTAGGGCACATAAGGGGTGCATGCCGGCCGCAGTCCCTTGGTTTAATTACAGGGCGAAGACACGTGTTGTGGGCGCCATAGAAACATAGAATCAGTAAGTGGGCTAGGGCTTCAGAGGACAGGGGACCTCTGGCCACGGTAGTAAGGAGAAGACGGTCCTTGACCTCAGTCCCCAAGCAGGAAACCCCGCAAGAAAACGCGTCTGGCCATAGTTTCTAAGGTCATGCAGCAAATGGAAGGCCATTCCAGACGGGGGAACTAGGCGAGCAGAGGCCAGTGGTAGGAAACAGGTACACTGACCGGCTCGGCTTGTGTCACGCCTAAACACACAGTAGGTAGCGTGGCTTCTGTCTTTGAAAACTCTGACAGAAGCCCACGAGTGAAAGCCCATCTGGCAAACCCACCCTCGGGCCTCAGCGCGGCAACCCTCTCAAATTCCTGAGGTCAGGGGGGCCAGTTGCACGCTGGGAACGTTTTCGTGTGAACGTCTGAGCCTCTGGCTGTACCCTGAACCTCCCCCGTGTCTGCTCCGTTGCAGGTGTGTGTACAGCTCGGGGATGGGAAGGTCGACTTTACACCGACAGTATCTAGCAGCATTGCGCCAAATTGCCATTGTGTTTCTGTCCACCCAGAATGTCGTGGCTCCTTTCCTCACACTGGTTCGTCAGTGTGCGGTTCTTTTGGGTTCTGAGGGGGTTTTGCCATGTTTGCTTGTATGACCAAGTCACCAAGGAAATAAACAGGATATCCGTGTTTGCCACCTTTTGTGAAAGCGTATTTGGTATATTTGAGTTGGTGGTTTGGTTTGGTTATGGTTTGAGGTTTTTTTTTTTTTTTTTTTTTTTTTTTTTTGGTATGTGTTCTTCTGGAGGTGATTTTCTCTCTTTTCTTTATTTCTCCCTCTCTTTTTCTTTCCTTTCCTTTTTCTTTTTTTTTTTTTTCCTTTCTTTCCTTTGTTGAGACAGAGGAACAAAGCAGTTAAAACTACAGAGGCCAGGAGACCCAGAGCCACGGCCCTCCCCCGCCTCCCCCCAATCCCAGCAGCCTCCATTCCTTCCCATTGCTGATCCACAGAGGCAAATACTAACCCATAACGACTCTGGAACCTTAGTGGTTAGGGAAAGGGAGAGAGGAAGGGGTGACAACCCCTGGCGCTTGGAAACCAGAAAGAGAGCAAAAAACAAAACGAACCCCCAAGCCTGGGAGCTGGGAAGGTCTTTACTACTGGGATCCCATGGAAAACGTGTCTGGCCTGGCCAAAGTCACATCAGACCATTAGCATGGAGGCCGCGGGTGGCCTGGCCTTGGGCAGTCACCAGTCAGAATGTCTCAGTGGAAGCCTTCTCTTCGGTGTGTAACTCAGCTCCCCTCTGACAACCTGGAAGGTTGGTTGCCTTTATCATCCTGCTGGTCCTACCCACAGACTGAACACCCAGCAGTGGTACACGATGCTTGTCACCTGTCATTCTCATTTTATCATGTGCTATATACATGGGGTGATTCTTCAGACACACACACACACACACACACACACACACACACGCTTTTCCCTGTCAGCCTCTTTGACACAGGCAAGAAGAACAGGAGGTTCTCTTGGGCCCTGCCTCCCTCCTAACCTTCTCCTCCTCCCCGGGCATCCTCCGCCCCTATTTTAATTCTTGATCATGTAGGAATTGTTTTGGGTAAATGTTGATATTATTGTTATTATTATTGTTGTTATTATTATTAATAAATAAAAACAAAAGGAATTTTTGTTTAAAAGAGAAATGTTTAACCAGATTCTGTTCTATTTGAATTGTGACTTGCACCTTTTGTTCCAAGTATTTTATGTAGACGTTGTACTCGTGAGCAGCTCTTAACCTGGGCCCGTGACAGGTGTAGTGGTCCCCTTCCCCCGCCCTGGGGAAGCAGTGCACACGCAACACAACCGTTAGCCGCTCTCTTTGTGTTTCTTCACTGTTAGAAACCAAAGTCTCCTCTGCCGGCTGGGGGCTGACAGAGCATCTGGCCCCTCTCCTTCCAATCTTCAAGGCAGGAAGGAGATGTTCAACATTCTGACTCTTGATCCTTTTTCCTGGGAAAGCAGAGTGAAGGGTCCCCAGTCTGCTCCTAGTCTTTCCTCCTGAATTTGCACAGAAGAAAGCGGGTGTCCAGCATGGCCGTCCTGGTGTTGCCAACAGGATTCCCATGCAGCTTGTCCTTCTCACGGATACTGGCAGCTCAGCTCCTGGACCTGAGATCCCGCGAGTGGATTTCTGCAATGTGAGAGCCTTTCTTGGGATCTGCCCCCTGTTTCCATGGTCCCCAATCTCCCCTCCGCTTGGTGAAGCCTCCAGTTCCTCACCAGAAGAGGCGACCCGGAAGGCCCGAACAGCTACCGTGTGACTTCTCTGGGCTTGTTCCAGCTCCCAGGCCCCCCACCCCCGCCCCGCTGCCCCCTCGATCCCGCACTCAGCCTGTTCTGTTTACGTGGTACTGTGCTGATGGAAGAACAGGCTGCCCTCCGCCAGCGACCACCCGGGTGAGAGCCAGCGAGCCGAGAAACCGTGCCATCTTGCGAACTACACTTGTAAAAGATCATTGCTTTGTATCGTAGTAACCGATATGCGCCGTATATGTTGAATGTATATGAATATAATTTCCTATTTCTGCTCTTTGAAAATGTCAGAAGTATTTTTTTCTTTCTCATTTATGTTGAACTAAAAATGGATTAAAAAGATCTCCAGACCCAAACTGTGGCATGAAGACTTTTAGTCTTTTTTTTTTTTCCTCCTGGTGGGCAACTTAAAAACTTACAACTTAATATCTTGGTTGGACAGTAGGGGGTTGGGAAAATAAAAACCTGATTATAATCTTACGTTAATCTATTATTTGCCTTGTGGTTCAGAGTCTAGCTGGGAGAAGCATCCAGGTGGCCGGAGGCTGGAGGCCGAAGAGGTCCACCCAGCATAAGGTGCAGCTTTGAGCAATCCATTATCTCACCCCTCCTTGTCAAGGAGCATTCTCTAGAAGCCTGAACTCGGCCCACACCGTGTCCCCAGTCACCCAGCTTGGACTCTGCCCTCTTCGAAGGGAGCCTTGGAGTGTGCTGAAGACCGATTCCTTGAGAGGAGTGGAAGGAGGTCCTCAAAGACCTGGGGCCTTGATGAGGTGACCCCAGTCAGCCCAGTGATGGGATTGCCAAATCAGTGTTAGGACAGAAAGGGGACTCTTCCTATAACTTTCCTCTTTTTTTACAACTGGACTGCATGGAGGGCGGAGTGGAGTTGCCAGCACCGTCCCAGGCCTGGCTGAGAGAGGCCTGGCTGAGAGAGGGCTGACTGAGGTGCTTCTGTGAAGAAAGATGACTAAAGCTGGAAATACTGCCTGGGTTTGTAGAAAGAGTAGGAAGAGGGAACTTACAAAAGCTTCGGCACCCATCATGAGCTAGAGGGTCACCCTGGGACCGTGTAGAACAGAAAGAGCTTTCTAAGAAGGGGTCTCCTAGAAATCGTCTGAGTGTGTACTTACCTGGGGAAGTCTTGAGTGAGCGTCTCTAGAAGCACGCGGCGACACACCCTGGCACCTTCCACATCCTGTAACCACCTCTGCGGCAGCAGCAGCCCCATGAAATCAGCTGGGGTGCCTCAGGGCCAGAGGCGGGATGAGCTTCAAGAGGAAGGAGGGCGCGGCCAGAGATCTGAGCTCTAGAAGGTAGAAGGCATGCCCACTGATCCTTCCTGCCCCTTCCTTGTGACTTTGTGTCCTCCCTCACCCCACCCCAACCGTGGAGGCCCACATTCAGGGACCGGTGTGCCCGCCGAGGCAGCAGACTTCAGCTTCGGCTGGCCACAGAGGAGTCGCCTGCTCTTGGTCTCCTGAGCAGGTGGGCAGGAGAGAATCATGTTTGGCGGGTTACAGGGCCCTGCCCTGGGGGCTGTTGGGGCTCTGTCACCAGGACCTGCAATGAAATTGCCAAAAGGGAAATACAGGGTGGGAGCCCCTCCCTCCCCTGCTCCATCTGAATCATCCCAACCCCAGGTCTCCCATCCTGAGCGGCAGCACACCGTCTCCATTCAAACGTTCAGAGTGGGGTCTGTGGTACAAGGCCAAGGGCTCAACAGTTAGTCACCACTGGGTCTCCTCCCAAGACCAGCTCCTTCAGATGCCCCTTTACTGGCCTGGTGACCCTTTCACGTGCAGTGCCATTCATCGAGCAAATATTTGTTGAGTGTCTGTTATGTGCCAAGCCTAGCAGGGGACAGAGTCCTCGCAAGTGTAGACTGACCAGTATGACATGGGGATGGGAATTGTGAAATGAGTCGCTAATCATTCTGAGCAAAATCCACTCCTGCGGTCAGCGAGCAGCTCTCTAGCATGTCTGGGCGGGAGTGGGTGGGGCGGGGGGGGGATGCACAGGGCCAAGCCCTTGGTGATCCTCTTCGGAAACAGTTGCTCTGGAGCGCCCCAATATCAAGGAAAGAGGGTGTTGGGACTAAGGGCCCACACTGGTGGGCCTCTGCTAAGCAGACAGTGCAATCCACGGTCCCTCAAGGCCTCTCGCAGGCTGCCCCCCGGGGTTAATTCTGACATGCACAAAACCTTCCTTCCCCTCCAAAATCCTAGTAATGAGGGGCTTGGGCTGGTTTGAGGCAAACATCTTATAACAAAACAGAGTAGACAGACACACTAGTGAGCAGGTACGGTGAAAAAGAAAAACTTTCTGCTTGTAAGGATGCTAGCAACAGCACTCCTTAGCCCAGCGCGCTGAAGTCCCTGAGCTGGGAAACCAATAAGCCCCCGATCAGACCACCAGGGCTAGGGGCGTCGGAGGCCCCACTGCCGGTGGCCAGCCAGGCCTCCTGACTCCCGTTCCCAATGGCACCAAGTACTAATGCCTGGAGGTCACGGGCAGCTCTCGGCAGCTCGGAGAGGCCGTCTTCTCTTACTGCCAGGTCACGGCGAGCATATCTGGCTGCCGGGCCTTCCAGGGGTGATCGTGGAAATGCTTTGGCCACTGAGGAGCTACACAAATGTTAGAATTAGGTTTAGCCATAATAATCATTTCAGTAATAAACCAAAGGATAAAAATGGCAGGTGGCTTGGAGTACAACCAGAAAGCTTCTGAGATCCCCTGTGTGCTGGCTGGGGTGAGCTCTACCCCCCCCCCCAAAAGAAAGGAGCATCTCTTGGCCCGACACAGCCATGAGCTGCCCCAGGAGGGGACCAGCCTTCCCCCCACCCCCTTGCCCCGCCACAGCTCTTTAAACCACAGGCAGAAAGCTGGGCCGGCCAACTGGCAGCCCAGGGAGCTTGTTCAGGGAGACTGGCTCTCTCTCTGTAGGGCCCCATGGGCCTCTGTGGCTGGGCTGGTCCAGGAACAGAGGTCCCGAACGCCAGCATCTGCAAGTCAGGGCCACACAGAGAAAATGCGACTCCTTGCCACGTCTGCTTCCAGAAGCCTAGGTCTTAGCTCTGGTCTCACAGTGCAAGTGTGTTCAGTGGGAGCGAAGGGAGAGAATGCCAGAAATTTGGGGACACAGAAGAGTTACTAAGTGCCAGCTACCTTCCGGTTTGGCCACAGATACCCAAATGTAGTGCTTAAAATAACACACATTTATGACCTCAGGACAGTTCTAGAGGTCAAAAGTCCCAAGTGGTCATACTTGGTCATTCGAAGCTGAAGTCCTGCTGTCAGCAGAGGTCATCAGCTGACCCTTTCTTCCAGAGACAGCAGGGGGTCA
Source organism: Lutra lutra (assembly GCF_902655055.1). Lineage (NCBI taxonomy): Eukaryota > Metazoa > Chordata > Mammalia > Carnivora > Mustelidae > Lutra > Lutra lutra. The sequence goes on along the minus strand of NC_062287.1, from coordinate 13,166,118 downwards.
CCTGCGTCTACCTCATCCTGCTTCTGAAGGCCGCTCACACCCCCTGGCCTACAGCCTCCTGTAGCTCTGACCTGAGCTGCTGTCCCCTCATCTCCTCTCACCGTGCCTCCTACCCCTGTCTCATAAGTTTAAAGACCCTTGTGCTGACATTGGGCCCACCTGGATAATCCAGGAAAACCACCCATCTTCAGGTCCTTATAATCGCATCTGCAAAGTCCCTTTTGCCAAGTGACAGTCTCAGGTTCTGGGGATGAGGACCTGAACATCTTTGGGGGGAAGGGGCATTCTCCTGCCTGTCATATACAACACCCCTGCCATGACTCTAGGCATGGGGAGTTCCATCCTTGTCTTCATTCAGCAGATAAGGGACTGAGGAGGGCAGAGGTTCTCTGACTCGCCCAGGGCCACACAGCTAACAAGGGACAGAGCTGGGATTCCAACCTAAGGCTGTCCTGCTCCAAGCCCTCTTATCTGCGGTGAAGGACAAGGAGACCCACTACAGTGGCAGAAGCCGGGGGCCCAGCAGCTCTGGGACCTGGCTGACAGCAGGGAGTTTCCTGGGTAGACAGTGAAGGGCACATTTCTGTCCTGGTCTACAGCCAGAGACAGGGGTGCAAAGTTCAGCCCTGCCTCTCCTTTGCTGAGAGACCAGAGACCTGGGGCAAATTCAGTCCACTCCCTCCAGTATCCTCATGTGTAAGACGGCAGAGAGGGGAGAGGCCGGAGTAGTTGGTCCCACAGAGCCTCTCGGCTTGGGCCCCCACAGCTTCTGTGACTCAGAGCCCATCAGTGAGCTGGGCTTGGAGGTGCTGAGCCTTCCAAGAGACCCCTTTGGCAGAGTGGCATTGCAAACACCATTGAGCAAGGGAGTGCAGGGCGCTTTGCCTTTATTTACAGGACTCCCCGAGTCCTCCAACAGCCCCACCATTTTGGTCTCCATTTTACTGATAGGAAACGGAGGCTCAGAGAGATGACCTAACTGGCCCCTGATCCTCCTCCAGGATTTCACAAGTGGGAGGCAAAATGAAGTGAGTAACGAGGTCTCCTGTGGCTCTCCTTAGGCAGAGGTCCTTAGGCCTGTCCCGGGAACTGCTGAAGTCCGGTCTCCACTATAGGGCGCACACCCACATGTGAACAGCAACAGTGCAAAGATGTAGGGGTTCGCTTAAGTGACTGCCCTTTGTTCTGACATGAGGCTCTTTTGTGATGTTAAAAAAAAAAAACTTTTCTTTTGTGAAGTGCTGGTCGTGGTAGAGATGGGTGGGGTTTGGGGGAGTGGGTAACATTTTTACATGACAAAATCAAAAGCAGGCACTCCATGTTAGTCTCCTAGAATTGGTTTGGAAATGTCCGAAGTCCCCGAAATCTCAGTCTGGGAGCCACAAAGCCCTCTCTGCTCTGCCCAGGCCACTCCTTGGCACCACGGGTCCCCTCCAGGTGAGGGTAAGGCTTTGGGAGGTCTGGGAGAGCCTGGAGAGAGATATGCTGACCTTTTGGGACAAAAGAGACAGCAGGGTGTTGAGGCGGGGAGAGTGTCTGCTGCCCATGGAGGGAAGGACAGGGTGGGGGCAGAGTCATCTCCCTGGAATGCAAGGGGACAGTGGGGCGGCGGACATCTCCTGGGGGAGGAGTTCCAGCCACCCCTGGCCAGCTGGTGTCTCTTGCTCCCATTCCCGGCTGCACTGGCACAGCCAACAATGGGGGGCACACATCCCCCCAGGAGAAGGGATGGGTGCCAATGACCCCGACCCTGAGGGCCTGCAAGCCTGCTCCCACCCCCTCTGGCCCCCACCTGAACCCTTGATCCCTGGCCCTGCAGCCCCCGCAGCTTCCTGTTTGCCCACTCTATTTGTCCGGCTCCGGGGACAGAGCTGATCCTTGAACTCTAAGTTCCACATCGCCAGGACCAGTGAGCAGCAGCAAGGCCTGGGCTGGGCTTATCAGCCTCCCAGCCCAGCCCCTGCCTGGAGACATAAATAGGCTGGGAGAGAGGGCAGCTCAGAGATCGCGGGAATCCTCGGAGGTGAGTGTGGCTGCCTGCTCCCCTGCCTCCTACTCTGGGCATCCAATCTGGGGTCCTGGCCCCAGTCTCTGCCCCATGCGGGGGCTCTGGGTACTGAGACCTTCTCCCACCCTGTGCCCTGGTAAAATGGGTGGGGGAGCCCTGGGCTCTTCACACTAGAGGCCTGCCCCACTCAGCTGGGACCCTCTTCTCCTCCAGGTCACCCACATCCCTTCAGGATGAAAGCGGTGGTGCTGACCTTGGCCGTGCTCTTCCTCACAGGTAGGTGCCCCCCAACCTAGGAAGCCAACCATGGTGGTGGGGGGGTGGGGGGGGCTTCTCCCTAAGCCCCTGTGGGCCACTCTCCTGGACAAGGGAACAGAGTTTCTCACTCATCCCCTTGCCTCTGCCTCGAAGCCTCTAAGCCAGCCCGGTCCAGAGCTGGCCTGATCTGGGTCTCCCCTCTCACCGCAGGGAGCCAGGCTCGGCATTTCTGGCAGCAAGATGAACCCCAGTCACCTTGGGATCGAGTGAAGGATTTAGCCACCGTGTATGTGGACGCAGTCAAAGACGGCGGCAGAGACTATGTGGCCCAGTTTGAAGCCTCTGCCTTGGGAAAACAGCTGAAGTACGGACCCAACCCAGGGCCGGGAGGGGCTGGGGGACAGGGTCAGGGGTGGCTGGTCCTGCGAGGCAGAGAGGTCTGTGGTAAGATGTATCCAGACTGGCTGAATCCCCACCTGCTATTTCCTGGGCCCCACAGGTCTCAGAATGGGATCCCCAAAATAACCAGCATCTCAGTACTCATTTTAGGGAGAATAAGGTCCATAGCATTCCCTAGCAAGGGGCAGGTCTGTGCTGCCCGGTCAGCAGTCACAGCCCCATCATCTGCTCGGAGGGCAACAAGCCCCTTCCCATTCTTAACTCCCTCCTCTGCTCCTGGCCAGCAACAGGGAGGGCCGTCTCCAGAGAGGGCGAGGGACTCCAAGTATAGAGATGAGGTCCTTAAGGCCCAGCTTTGGGGACAGACAAGACGGGGCACCCAACCCAGCTCCATCTCTGCTAGCTCCTCTGTCCATGAGGACCGTGGCACCCAACTGGCCTGGGGGAGGTGGGGTGTGGGGAAAGCCAGGCCAGGCTCGGTCCCCCAGGGTTGATGCCCATCGGGGACAGGTGCTGCTCAGGCCTCCCCGCAGCCAGGCCGGGGCGCCAGGCTGGCCACCCCTGAGCCCCTCGCTCTCCCCTCCCCAACTCCTCAGCCTGAAACTCCTGGACAGCTGGGACAGCTTGAGCGGCACGGTGGCCAAGCTGCGCGAACAGATCGGCCCGGTCACCCAGGAGTTCTGGGATAACCTGGAAAAGGAGACGGAGGCGCTGCGGCAGGAGATGAGCAAGGACCTGGAGGAGGTGAAGCAGAAGGTGCAGCCCTACCTGGACGAGTTCCAGAAAAAGTGGCACGAGGAGGTGGAGCTGTACCGCCAGAAGGTGGCGCCGCTGGGCGCGGAGCTGCGCGAAGGCGCGCGCCAGAAGCTGCAGGAGCTGCAGGAGAAGCTGACCCCGCTGGGCGAGGAGCTGCGGGACCGCGCGCGCACCCACGTGGACGCGCTGCGCGCGCAGCTGGCCCCCTACAGCGACCAGCTGCGTGAGCGCCTGGCCTCCCGGCTGCAGGCGCTCAAGGAGGGCGGCAGCGCCAGCCTGGCCGAGTACCAAGCCAAGGCCAGCGAGCACCTGAGCGCCCTCAGCGAGAAGGCCAAGCCCGCGCTCGAGGACCTCCGCCAGGGCCTGCTGCCCGTGCTGGAGAGCTTCAAGGTCAGCCTGCTGGCTGCCGTCGATGAGGCCGCCAAGAAGCTGAACGCCCAGTGATGCGCCCCGGACCCGAGGAACCCCTCCCGGGGCTCCCCTTTCGGCGCATCGGGTTCTTAGAATAAACTTCCAAAGTGGGACGCCTGTGTTGGGCTGCGTGTGTTTTGAGTCTTCACTTATGATTTTTAAACAATAAAATACGCTCCGAGAACTGTCAATTCTTTTTTGGGAGGACGGGAGCAGGCGCGGGCCAAGGGAGGAAGGGGGTGGGGGCAGGGCCTTTGGGCCGAGTGTGGGGGGAGGGCAGGAAATTCCCTGCCGATTTTGCAGCCCATCAGTTGGAACCTGGGCCCCTCAGGGCCTTCATTTAAGGTTGCAGACCTGTGAGGCCCTGGCTGTTAGGAGGGAGGTAATGCACCAGAGGCCAAACAGAAAGGAGTAAGGGAGGACCAGGCCAGGGGACAGACAATCCAATGCTAAGTGCCCAGCAAGAGCCTCAGATAAGGACTGCAGCCCTTCTGAGGACCGCAAGAAACAGGGCTTCCTCCACCCTGCCAGGCCCCCACCCCACTGTGTGTGTCCACCCCAACCCCCCCTCACCAGGCCAGGCCAGGACTCTCTGGCAGCCCTCCCACTCACAGCCAGCTGGGGTGGGCCTCCAGGAGCTGCTGGGGCTGGAAGGATGGGGACAGGCTCACATGACGAGCTTGGCCTTTGCTCCTTCCTCCTTTAGTAATTTAAAAAATGAAGAAACAGATGCTTCCTTTCCTTTTTTTTACAAGGGTTACATGGCACTCCTCACAGTCCTGCCCTTTCCAGAAATGGCTGATGTTTCTTCCTGCACAGCTGTGTCAGTCAGCCATTCCCCCCCCCCCAACCCCACCCCACCATGGGGCTCCAAGCCTGGTCAGAACAATAATCCCCACCTCTTACAGGGAATCAGCCTCTTGTATTTCCAAGATGCATTCATATCCGTCATCCCACTGTGTTCTTCCCCAAATCCTGGGCAGACAGCCACCACATCCACAGCTCGGATGAGAAAGCTGAAGCTTAAGTCCCTCGTCAAGCAAGGCCAAAGAGCAGGATGGGCTGGGTTGCCCTTTCCAGACCCATCCAAAGTCTTTTTTTTTTTTTTTTTTAAAGCGTGCAGCCAGGCACTCAAGTTCACACGGCTGTGCACACAGGCATACACATTCCCAAGCATACACCCCTGTCCACTGCCAGCACTCTCCACACTCAGGCCACGCGCCCCTTTGTGTGTGCACATGGCCTCACAGATCAGAGACCTGGGCAGAGCACTGATGGAGCTTTCCCTCCCAGCCCCCCACAAGGCCTTTGACCCCCTGCCCCTCCTCCATCTCCGGTGTGTCTCAGCAACTCTTGGATCAAGGAGTGGGCTTTGTAGTTCCTAACCATCCAGAGCTGCAATGGGTGTCAAGGTGAGATCTGGGTGAGAACATTTCCAGGTGTGGGTACTGGGATCCCTGGCCCAGCTGGGCCAGAAGAAAAGCCCAGGTGGATTTCCCAAGAGAGAGCGGATGTCTCCAAGTGGGTCTGGATGAATCGATGCCACCAAGATATGCCGAGGAGCCCTCTGGCACCCAGCATCCAAGTAACTAAGTTTTCTCTGTGTCAGCTGAGCTGGGCTTGAGGTCTGGCTCTGTCATTTGTGGACTCCATGACATTGGGCCAGGGCCTTCACCTTTCTGAGCCTCAGTTTTATCATTGGAAGAGTGAGGGCCTGCTGAAATAGTCTGTGATTCTGAGACTCCCTGATGTGAACATCTGTTGGATGGTGTGGACACATGAGAAACAGCCTCTGTTGGGTAACTTCGAGTTCCTTCTTAGCTTCTTGAACACTGGATTCCCTCACTCCGATTCTGGTCTCTGGGGGAATTCAGCTTAGCTTATAGCCACAACGATGACCAGGTGTTGTGCACAGTCTTATTTCATTCATTCATTCATTCATTCATTCAAGAAATCTGCAACGGGGTGCCTGGGTGGCTCAGTGGGTTAAGCCTCTGCCTTCACCTCGGGTCATGATCTCAGGGTCCTGGGATTGACCCCCCTCATCGGGCTCTCTGCTCAGCAGGGAGCCTGCTTCCCTCTCCCCCTCTGCCTGCCTCTCTGCCTACTTGTGATCTCTCTCTGTGTGTCAAACAAATAAATAAAATCTTAAAAAAGATTTTTGCCCCCACTTTACAGATGAGAAACTGAGGCTGATGTAAAATGATGACGCCAAGACCAGAGTCTAGTCTTATCTTCCTCCAAACACTCCCCATTAGCCTCCTCCTCTCAAGTCTGACTGAGAGGGCCAGGGGCATGTGTCCCACAGGTCAGCTCAGGCAACCTTCCTGAGTTGGACTCAGCCCTGTGCCCATGCACAGAAGAGCCCACCCCAAACACTCATGGCACGCATGGGACGTCCCACTCACGGCAGCTTCTCATCCAGCTTTATTGGGAGGACAACAAGCTTGGGGCTGGGCCAGGTCTGGGCTGGGGTGGGAGGTGAGAATGCTGTCACTCTCAAGTGACTTTCGGGACTGTCCAAAGAGCTGGCAAGGAGGATGGGCTGGAAGACTTGGGGTGTCGAGGTCTCAAGAGGTTTCCAAGGCTGGAGTTGGCTGGACCTCAGAAGCTGAATCCCAGAACCCAGAGAGCTTGCCCTTAAACGTGCTCCAGTAGTCTTTCAGGGAAGAGAAACTGTCCGTCATCCAGCCCCTGGGGTTAAATCAGTGAGGGGAAGCAATGGAGGTGGGCATGAGAGCTCATCCGAAGGCAGTGGGGCCCCCACCATATCAACACTGCCTCTCCCCCGACCCTCTCAACCTCACCGAGCAGCACCCCTGAGACCTCAGGCAGGGACCCTTTCACCTGTCACTCCAGGCAGAAGAGATGCTGAAGGGCGCAATGGGACCCTAGCCCAAGTCCAGCCTGTTTTTCCGGGTTGGGGCAGACCTTGGTGCCACCACCGGGTCTGAGGCAAGTTGGACAGGAGCGATCAAGTGGGAGATGCGTAAGACCCCAGCTATTGGTCTGTTCTAAGCAAATGATGCCTACTAGGGTTGCATGACCTGGTGGCTCTGAGTGGGGTGGGGCAGAGGGACGCAGTCTCTCATTCGGAAAATCATCAGAGCGTAAATTAGCTGTGTGATCGGGGGCAGGTCAGGGATCTCTCTGAGCCTCGATTGTCTCATCTGCAAAACAGGGAATCTAATAGCCACTCCCCAGCTCCTAAGAATCTGGATGCCTCAGCAATGGAAATGCTGGCTGCCTGGGGGTGGGCGGTGAGGGGAGATGGCGGGGAAGGGAGCTGAGAGAGGGGAGGACTAGAGGCAGGGCAGGATGGGAGGGGAAGGAGGGGCTTCTGCTCACGCGGGGCCCCAGGGCTTGGCACAAGGCAGAAGCACACACACACACACACACACACACACACACAGCCGACATTGGGTTGGATAGAAGCTCCCAGGCCAAGCTCCACTAGTAAAGAGATGGCAGCAAGAGCGGATGCGGCCTTCCTCAGAGCCTTGCAGGGTCCATAAAGGAGCAAGGAGGGCCCTTGGACAGGAGGAGCAGCCGGGAGGAGAAAGGAAGGAGGCAGTCGAGGCTCTCCCATCTCTCCCCCTGCAGCCCAAGGAAGCCCTGGGAGGGACCCTGTCTCATAGAGTGGAACACGGAGGCTCGGAGTCGTGCAGGTGCTGGGTGGATGGGGGAGAGCCACAGCCCCACTGCCAGGGCCCTCCTGAGTCCGGGGCAGGAGCTGGTACTGAGCACAGACACTCCGGGGGCATACCTGGCCCGCTGGGCCACCTGGGACTCCTGCACGCTGGTCAGCGTGTCCTGGGCGGTCTTGGTGGCGTGCTGCATGTATCCCTGCATAAGGCCCAGCAGGGAGGGGTCCTCTGCCTCCAGAGCTCCTGCTGGGACAGCAGGGTTGAGTGGGATGGATCGGCCTCTAGGGAGCCCTTGGCTTCTGCCCAGCCACCCACCAGGGCCCGGGATCCTCAAGCCATCCCCAAGGGTCCTCCAGGCAGACAGCCACCCTCACCCCAGCCCTAGCCCAGTCCCCACGAAGCTGCTTACGGGCAGAGGCCAGGAGCACCAGGAGGGCAGCGACGAGGAGGACCCGGGGCTGCATGGCGTCTCGGTTCCTGCAGGGAAGCTTCTTGTGAGGAGTACCTTAACCCCCGCCACCCCTCTCCTCTGGGGAAGTGCTGTGGCCCCAACAGTAGATCCTGAGCTGGGTCAAGCCAGGAGGAGAAAGGGCCTGCTGCCAGCTAATGTGGGAGATGAAGGGCCTTCAGACACCAGGGCCTCCAGGGCCAGGCTGAGGGGGAGCATGGGCCCCAAGGGAGAGAGCAGAAAACCCATCAGACCAGGAGTTGGGACACCTGGGTTCTGGCCCGGTTCCTGCCACTAACATGCTGGTGGCTTGGGCGAGATCCTTGCCCCTCATCTAGGTCTCAGTTTTCCCGTCTGGGGTAGGATGGGGCTCTAAGGCTCCTTGCGGCCCTAACCATGCACAATGAGGGCAGAGTGTGCGCATCTGGAGCCAGATCCAGTCCCAGCTGTGCCACCACACCCGATGCAGCTTTGGGCAAGTGCCCTGTCTTCCGTGGGCCTCGGTTTCCCCCAGCGTGCACCTGGTGGTGGGAGCTGCTCCCCCAGCCCTGCGGCTTCCTTGGCCCCAGCAAACTTTTCTCCAGACTGTGCTGGCTGGTGCAGGCAGGGACGCTACTGTGCCCCCTCCATCCCGCTCTCCTCTCTCCCTCACCCTCCTCCTCCTCCCCAGGGGCCATTACCTGGAGCAGCTCCCTCCTGGGATGAGCTGAATAGACAGACAAGAGGGCTCTGGCCTGTTTTATATTGTCTCCTGGACAGGGGGCGAGGAGGGCTCAGGGAGCTGGGCAAAGTTCACCTGCTGATCAGTCTAGACCAGGGCCTGAGGCAGGGTGCCCAGATGCAGCCAGGCCTGCTGGGAGAGTTGGGAAATCTCTGGGTCCCCTGGTGCCTACCCTGCTCTGCTACCCTGTGGCCCAAAAGGGCTCAGGCCCTGTGGAGACCCCATTTTTTCAAGCAGCCTGACTCCCCAGGGAGAGGCTGGCGATAGGGGAGGGAGATTAGAGCACCAGCCAGGGGCTTCTGGGCCCATCTCAGCCCTTCACAGGAGGCTTGTAGATCCCTCCCCCCCCCAACCCCCTCTCCCTGCAAACTGAGAAGGCTCGGGAACAACTCAGTATTGGGGTGGGGTGTCTAGAGTGAAGTCACAGAAGACCTACGGGCAGAGGCTTCTGTGGGGAGGGCCACGCAGTGGAGTTTACACAGCCCCCTTCCCAGCACCTGCGCTTTTGCCCTTCCATCCCAGGTGCTGCTCACCCAGGAGCCTCCCTGAGCTGAGCCCAGGGCAGGGGGTGGTGGGAAAACAGCAAAGGCTGCTCTGAGCCCAAGGCCTTTGTCCCACCCTCCCTCCCCTCCTCCTCCCCCTGCCCTCTGGACCCACTGATAACATTCCCCGGGACAGCAGCTTCGGCTCAAGGCTGAGGCCTCCCCCGGACTGTGCGGGCCGGGATCGATTTCCAGCACTGAGCACCTCGCACCTTGGGTCTTGGTTTCCTTAGCTTTGAAACGGCAGCCCTCACGGCCCCTTGGCTGGGCAGGGAGCTGGAAGGAAGCAAGGTGGTGGCGTGGCCAGTCTGGTAGGGAGAGGGTGCAGAGGAGCTCTGCAGGGGCTGTCCCGGAGAGGCCACAGGCCTTGCTTGGGGTAAGGTATCCCTGGGCCCACACTGGGAGCCGTAGCCTGGATAGCAGGATCGGGAAGGCTGAGACTTTGGAGACAAGAAATCCTCGGATGAACAATGCCTTTGACACCGATTCATATGACCCAGGGCCAGAGACCTAACATCTCAGAGCCTCCGTTTTCCTCCCTTGAAAAAGGGAATAGAATGTAGTGAAAAGAAGGGCCATCTGTACCCCAATGTTCATAGCAGCAATGGCCACGGTCGCCAAACGGTGGAAAGAACCAAGATGCCCTTCAACGGACGAACGGATAAGGAAGATGTGGTCCATATACACCATGGAGTATTATGCCTCCATCAGAAAGGATGAGGGGCGCCTGGGTGGCTCAGTGGGTTAAGCTGCTGCCTTCGGCTCAGGTCATGATCTCAGGGTCCTGGGATCGAGTTCCGCATCGGGTTCTCTGCTCGGCAGAGATCCTGCTTCCCTCTCTCTCTCTCTCTCTCTCTGCCTGCCACTCCATCTGCTTGTGATCTCTCTCTGTCAAATAAATAAATAAAATCTTTAAAAAAAAAAAAAAGGATGAATACCCAACTTTTGTAGCAACATGGACGGGACTGGAAGAGATGATGCTGAGTGAAATAAGTCAAGCAGAGAGAGTCAATGATCATATGGTTTCACTTATTTGTGGAGCATAACAAATAGCATGGAGGACATGGGGAGATGGAGAGGAGAAAGGAGTTGAGGGAAATTGGAAGGGGAGGTGAACCATGAGAGACTATGGACTCTGAAAAACAATCTGAGGGTTTGGAAGGGGCAGGGGGTGGGAGGTTGGGCCAGCCTTGTGGTGGGTATTGTGGAGGGCACGTATTGCATGGAGCACTGGGTGTGGTGCATAAGCAATGAATTCTAGTACACTGAAAAGTAATTAAAATAATAAAAAAATTTAAAAAAAAAGAATGCCAATATGCTAAGAGCTGTGGTGTAAAGTAAATGAGATATATATATATATATATATATATATATATATATATATATATACAAAGCAACTGGTTCATGGAGGGGACCTGATAAATCTCTCTTCCTCCCAAATACCTTGTCCATCCCCAGACAGCACACTCTGAAGACAGGAGGAGGCCCCAGTGTAGAAACAGGGCTTTGGGCAGGCAGCCATCCTCTCAGGAAGAAGCAACTAACCCAACAATACGAAATCAAAGGCCGGAGAAAGTAGCCTGGTTCCACCCTCAGAAATCTTTATTATTGCCTGAGACTTGAAGTTTCTCCATTAGAAATTCATTCCTTTGACTTAGACCCTATATTCTGTTAAAACGCAAATAGATTCCTATGAAGTAGATATTAATAACCCCATTTTGTAGGTAAGAAACCTAAGGCTCACGCGGCTGAGATGTACCCAAGTACACAGAGCCCATCACGGGTAGAGCTGGGAAGCAGAACACAGGGCTTCAATGACCTACACTGGTACTAAACAGCTTGGAGACATGAGACCCTCAGGGGTTTACTAGTCACTCTTCCTGAGCAGATTTTGCCAATGGGGTGGGGGAGGAAATGGGGTGGGGGAGGAAAGGAAGCTGATTTGGTCACTGAAAGGACTGAGCACTCGGGAGGGCGGAGAGCAATTGTGCCCATGTCACTCTTCTGTTCTGGCCTGTCCCTCCGCGGCAGAGGTGAAGGCCACAGTGGGAATCCAGATCCCAGCTGGGTTGGAGTACAAAGTCCTCAGCCCCTGGGCATGCTATAATGGACCCTCCAACTCCCATTGCCTGCGTGTGTGGAGGGTCTGGAGGAACCTGTCCTCTCTCTGCTATGTAGTAATGGGCTCCCTGACACCAGGGAGGTCAGAAGACGGGGCAGAGAGACCCAGCAGGCAGGTGCTGGGCTAGGTTGAGAACCCAGGTGTGCAGACCCATGCAGCAGGTGTGTGGCATGCCAAGAGCCTGGGCCATTTTCTCATTCAAAGGGCTTGGCGCGTTTGAGTGCCCGGACCCCTCTGGGCGGTCTCAGTAGGGGCTGTCTCCGTAGGGGCCCTTCCAGTGGCCAGCCTAAGAGGCCTGGCCTTCCCTATTCTCTCCCTCCCTCCCTCCCATGCTAGCTCCCTTGGAATGAGGCGACTTCTCTGGGCCTGGCCCAAGACTGGCCCTAAAAAGTAAGTGGCAGCCATGGGTGGTGAGGGGCGGGGGGTGGGGGAGGCTTGGCCACCTGGGGCCAGAAATGGTCCTCTGGGGTTAAGCAGACTCTCTGAGTGTCCTTGTGTCTGAGTGAGGCTTAGCACACAAGCCTCTGTGACCCATGCCCCTGCCCCTGGGCTGAACTGGGAGCGCCGCGTCGGCCCTGCCAGCCAGAGGACCTGGAAAAGCCAGTATCTGTGCTCAAAGAGAACCAGAACCCAGCCAGAGGCAGGGTCCCCTTCTTCCATCCGTAGCTCCAACACTCAGGGCCTGCACACTCCTTCTCCCCCGCTCCCAGTACAAATCCATTCAAAGCCTGATACAAAACACACCTACTGACACTGGAAGAGAAACGCATTCATTAACGGCACCCACCCATGACACGTCAGGACACAGCACCCCCTCCTCAAGGATGCGACTGCTCATATCGGCCTGCACCCATCTACACCCGTCCCTCAGCGGCACGCCCCAGCTTTGTGCCCACCCACAGCGGAAGGAGTGACACACTTAGGTGACTCTGTCCATGTCCTGGCAGACACTCTCAGACGCTCAGTGTCTGCATGCTCAGATAGGTGCAGACACTCCCAGTGCCTGTCCACCCCAACAAGAAAGACAGAGCCTGTCATATGCTGGTGACACTCGCTGCTCAGACTCGAAGTCCAAGAGGTCAAACTGCAGCTGAGGTGTCTTTGGTGACTCATTGCTCTTTTCTTCTCCGGGCCCAGGGGAAGGGATGGGGGCATGGAGCACGCACGGACCTTTGTGCCCACCCCTGGCCGGACTGTGCCCGATGAGGGAGCAGGAGCAGGAATGATAGGCCAGTGTTGCAGGGAGGGAAGGTTTTCGGGGTGAAACCTGGCTCATGCTTGGTGAGCACCTACTGTGCCCCGGGCAGCCTTCCTAGCAGGACACGGGTTCTCACTGGATCCCTGCAACCAGCAGGCAGGGACTATTCTACGCCCAGTGGAGGTGGCCGAGGCTCAGAGAGATGTGCCCTGTCCCCACCCAGGGAGTCCGACTCCAGAATCTGAGCCCCACACAGCTGCTGGGAGAAGAAGGGAAGGGCTGCTTTGGGGAGAGGGGCACTCCCTGGTACTAGAGGCAACTGTGAGTGGTGGGGGGGATGCATGGTGTGGGCAGCAGCAGGCCTTCTAGCTGCCTTTAATCCCATGAGACATCAAGCCACTGCTGGAGTATGAAGCATGGAGGCCTGATAAGTCAGGGTGAACGCAGCTCTGGTCTACAGGAGTCCAGCTTCCTGCCGGTCCCTGCACTCCCGTGTGGGAGCCAATGGCGCTCTAGGATGGGAGTCATCTGGTGGTCAGTGCAGGTGGCATGGTCCCTCAGAGCGACCCACACTAACCAGGCTGCAGTGTCTTCTTGGTGGATGGCTTCCTGTAATTGTGTGTGCAACCTCATTTGTAGAGAACGTTGGAAGTCCTGTAGAAGACTTCCTGCGCTTTAGTCCCGTCCCACAGGCGAAGTTCCCTAAGAGGCTCAGGTCTTGTGATTCAGCATAGACTGACTGCTCCTGCCCAGGTGGCAGGGCTGGGCTGGGGGCAGGAATCAGGCCTCAGGCCAGCCGATCTCCCCGCATGGTGCACCGTCCTGGGAGCCCCCAGAGGCCTGGGCCTGCCTCTGCCACTCTTACTGGTCCAAACCAGGAAAACAATACTATTACTAATAACAACAACTACTTTGTCTTGCTAACTCTGCGCCAGGCATTTTACTACTCATGCCATGAGCAACCCCCATGTTTCTTTCTTTTTTTTTTTTAAAGATTTTTATTTATTTATTTGACAGAGAGATCACAAGCAGGCAGAGAGGCAGGCAGAGAGAGAGGAGGAAGCAGGCTCCCTGCTGAGCAGAGAGCCCGATGCGGGGCTCGATCCCAGGACTCTGAGATCATGACCTGAGCCGAAGGCAGCGGCTTAACCCACTGAGCCACCCAGGCGCCCCATAACCCCCATGTTTCAAAGGAGAAACCGAGGCTCAGAGCTAGGCTGAGCTGATTCATGAGGCCCAGGTGACCCAGCTTGGCAGTGGTCGTACAGGAAGCACACTTACGATGAACCCTTCCAATACAGGGCCCGGCCCTCCCACCTGCCCAAAGGCTTGCTAGAGCCTTCTCCTCCCAGGCACGCCTGGACCAGAGCTCTGGATCTTAGCTTGCTGTCCCCAGTGGTGGCCCTGGGTGTCCCAGTCCGGGGTCTGGTGCTCTGAGATGGATCAGAGTGGGGGATGTTGTGGGGAAGGGCTCTCTTCCCTGAGACAGGCAGAGGAGGTGTGAACTTTGCCCCCAAACCTGGCTCAGGCCCAGAATTGTCAGCAGGGCCTCTGGGACATCAGTCCCTGGCTCGGGGGTTCCCTAGGCCTCCTTTCTGCCAACAACTCGTGGCTCCCCATCCTCCCTTCTGTACTGGGTGGGGCGCCAACACAGAACAGCCTCTCCGGAGTGCTGCCTCAGCCCCAGTCTGCTGTCAGCTGCCACGTTGTCTTGGGTCACAAAAGTCCAAGAGGCCTCCTGAGAATGTGTCACCTTCCAGCGTGGAGTCACACTGGGGAGGGAGCTGGGGAGGGCAGCCTGGTGGGGGTTTAAATGTCTGGCTGGCTCCGAGGTCCAGTCAGTTTCGACAGCAGCACAGGTGAGCTGTCTGAGAGCCTCTCCTCTGGGCCTCCTGTGACCCCAGGAAGGATCCAGTGCAGTGCGAGTCTCTTCCAGCCCAGCAAGAAGCCCAGGATGTTCCTGAAGGCAGTGGTCCTGACCCTGTCCCTGGTGGCTGTCACTGGTGAGTAGCCTTTGGAAGAGGTTTTCAGGCAGGACTCATCTGCTGCATAAAGTGGGCAGGATGGAGAATCCAGAGCGCAGGCAAGAGGACAGTTCCAAATGCCTGTCATCCCCTGGCTGGATGCAGAAGGCTGCCCACCTGCCACGTGGTTCATAGGAGGGCTGGCCTCTGCCCAACGTTCTGCCCCCTGGCTCTGGTGCTTTCCCAGTTTTACACGCCCCTGTAGCTTTTAAGGAGGGAAGCACAGGGGGTGGGGGGATCAGTGTTTGGGCTCCCCCACTGCCAGCCGGTCTGCAGCTCAGGGCTGGTACGGAGGGACAAGGAAGGAGATGGATCCACGTGAATCTCTCTGTTTCCTGCCCAGGTGCCCGGGCTGAGGTCAGTGCCGACCAGGTGGCCACTGTGGTGTGGGACTACTTTAGTCAGCTGAGCAACAATGCCAAGGAAGCCATGGAACATCTTCAGAAGTCGGAGCTCACCCAGCAGCTCAAGTAAGAGGGGCACGGCTCACGGGGCGTCTTGCAATGGGATGGCAAGGGCTGAGCTCTGAGGCTGGAGACGTGAGCGTAGGATACCCACTGCCCTGCCACTAACTCTCCCGGGGACCCTGAGGTCTCCAGATCTGCGATCCACATATGCAACAGGGGGTTAGACTAATAATCCCCGAGGAATCTTCCTGCTTGAACTTTCTAGAGTGTGACAGATGGCCACATGCTAGCATTGAGAGACATGGGAGAAAGGGAGGGAGGGAAATGTCATGGGAACTGGGTCCTAAGACATTCCAGAAGGATGGGAGCCTGTGAAATCATGGGAAAGGAAGTGGGGATATTTGGGAAGCCTCTGAGGGTGGGCACGTGGAAGGAAACTAGTATTTTGAATCCCTAAAAGACTGGAAGTGGTCCAGAGCATAACATTCTATTAATGAATGTAATCTGTGTCACACCACACCTTAGCTGGGAAGGACTTCAAAGTCTGCCCTTTGTACTTCACAGATGTGGGGTGGATGGGGGGGGTGCCGGGTCACTGTGACTCAAGGTCAGGGGGAGAGTCAGAGATGCAGGGTAATAACTTAGTCTATTACATCTACTCTCCCAAACCATGATCTACCTGTGACCTTAATACCCCGGAACACTCATCCTTCTCAGGCAGGTGTGTATGAGATGAGCCAGGCATAAGGAGACAATCCTGGCGTGTCATGCCAAGTGTAACGGTGGCCCCCTTGTGTCCCTCCCCTGCAGTGCCCTCTTCCAGGACAAGATTGGGCAAGTGAACACCTACACCGACAACCTGCAGAAGAAGCTGGTGCCTTTTGCCACGGAGCTGCACGAACGCCTGAGCAAAGACTCGGAGAAGCTGAAGGAGGAGATCCGGAAGGAGCTGGAGGAGCTGCGCGCCCGGCTGCTGCCCCACGCCACCGAGGTGAGCCAGAAGATCGGGGACAACATGCGCGAGCTGCAGCAGCGCTTCGGGCCGTACGCGGATGAGCTGCGCACCCAGGTCAACACCCACGCCGAGCGGCTGCGGAAACAGCTGACGTCCCACGCGCAGCGCATGCAGAGCGCGCTGCGCCAGAACGTGGACAACCTGCAGGTCTCCCTGACGCCCTATGCAGATGAGTTGAGGGCCCAGATCAACCAGAACGTTGAAGAGCTCAAGGGACGCCTCACGCCCTACGCGGATGAGCTCAAGGTCAAGATCGACCAGAACGTGGAGGAGCTGCGCCGCAGCCTGGCTCCCTACGCGCAGGACGTGCAGGAGAAGCTCAACCACCAGCTCGAGGGCCTGGCCTTCCAGATGAAGAAGAACGCCGAGGAGCTGAAGGCCAAGATCTCGGCCAACGCTGATGAGCTGCGGCAGAGGCTGGAGCCCGTGGCTGAGGAGGTGCGGGGCAAGCTGAGGGACAACTCCCAGGAGCTGCAGAAGTCGCTGGCCGAGCTGAGCAGCCAGCTGGACCGGCAGGTGGAGGAGTTCCGCCGCAACGTGGGGCCCTACGGCGAGACCTTCAACAAGGCTCTCCTACAGCAGGTGGAGGAGCTGAGGCAGAAGCTGGGCCCCTATGCAGGGGATGTGGAAGACCACCTGAGCTTCCTGGAGAAGGATCTGAGGGACAAGGTCAACTCTTTTTTCAGCACCCTCAAGGAGACAGAGAACCAGGATACACTTGTGGCCGCCACCGAGCAGCAGCAGTCGCTGGTCCCTTTAGACAGCTGAGCTGTCCCTCGAGCTCACGCCCTCCCATGGACACCTGCCCAGCCCGGCCCCCTGTCTGTCTGTCTGTCCCAAGGCAATTCTGGTACAAGCTTGAGGACACATGTCCAGTGGAAAATGACACTACCTCTCACTACTCAATAAAGCTGCTAAAGAACTAGTCCGGTGGCAATGTGACTTCTCATTGTTGGTGCGCCGGGGGTGGGACAAACCCGCTGGCACAGCTTAGCGGGGGCCTGCGGGGGATGCTTGGGGGGACACCAGGGCTGGGGAGACGACACTGCAGGGTGTGCTCAGAGGGGTGGAGGGGGTGCTCTAAAGGGAGGTGAAAAAAGATGTCACCCATTACCCAAAGATGAAATAGGCAGCCGGCTTATATTCCCTTAGCCAAGAGCTGTGTCTGGAATGCCCTCAGTGTGCACGCCACGGTTCCAGGCAGCAGACAGTGAGCAAAAGAGCTTTTGTGGAGCGCGGGTCTGACGCTGTGCTTCACTCTGAGGGGGCCACGGAGGTAAGCTTGACAGGCTTCCTGGCTTTGAAGAGCTCACGGCACAGTGGGGGAGGCTGTCCCTCCTTCCAGAAGCTCTCCTGGGCCTTGAACTTGAGTTACTTGTGTGAATTTTGGTTTATTCCTCCCCATCTCACTCTCATGATAGAATTGACTCACGAGGTGAGCCCAGCATCATGAGAGAAGTGGAAGCCTTGCCCAGAACCCCCGTAATGCAGGGGGGATGTCCACCACACTGGCAGGGGGGTGGCATTGGGCGGGCTCACATTCGAATCCCAATATCAGGCTTACACAGAAGAAAAAAAGCTTAGGTGGTAAATTCATCAGGGCTCCTCTCAGAAAGGTGAGGTTTTGCTTTCTACTTTATATATTTTATATAGTATTTAGGATTTTATGATCCTATTTGGAATTACTTTCTTGTTGTGGTTATATATATGTGTGTATGTATACATATAACACATAAAATTTGCCACCTTAACCATTTTTAAGTATAGAATTCGAGGATGTTAATTGCATTCACAATGTAGTACAACCCTACAGCTCCCTCCCAGATTTAC
The DNA here is from genome assembly GCF_902655055.1 of Lutra lutra. Taxonomy (NCBI): domain Eukaryota; kingdom Metazoa; phylum Chordata; class Mammalia; order Carnivora; family Mustelidae; genus Lutra; species Lutra lutra. The sequence goes on along the minus strand of NC_062287.1, from coordinate 13,148,332 downwards.
CACCCCAAACAGAAACTCTGTATCCACTAAGCAATTCCTCATTACTTCCCCAACTCCAGCCCCTGGTAACCTCTACTCTGCTTTCTGTCTGCTGTGGGGAGTTCATGAGAGAGTATCATGCAATATTTACCCTTTTGTGTCTGGCTTCTTCCACTTAGCATAACGTTTTCAGGTTCATCTGTGTTATAGCTGCACCAGAAGATCCTTCCTTTTTAAAGGCTATATAATGGGGCACCTGGGTGGCTCTGTGGGTTAAAGCCTCTGCCTTCGGCTCAGGTCATGATCCCGGGGTCCTGAGATCGAGCCCCACATTGGGCTGTCTGCTCGGCGGGGAGCCTGCTTCCTCCTCTCTCTCTGCCTGCCTCTCTGCCTACTTGTGATTCTGTCAAATAAACAAATAAAATCTTCAAAAAATAAATAAAGGCTGTATAAGACTCCACGTAGCTTCAGACCACATGGTCATCCACTGATGGACTCTCGGGTCGTTTCCACCCTTTGGCTGTTGTGATAATGCCGTTGTGTATAGAAATATCTCAAGTCCTTGCTTTCAGTTCTCCCGTGTGTACATCCAGAGTTGGAATTGCTGGGTGGCGTGGTAATTCAGAACTACTCCGGGATCCAGGCTTTACCACGTAGCAAACCCAAGCCCCTAAACCCAGAAGAACCAAGTACTAGAGGCCCTTGCAAGGGTGGGGGAGGGGGTGTTTCCCGGTCCTTGGTGCAGTCCACATCAGTACCTCCCCGAGGAGGACTCCGAGAGCCCATGCCAATCTCAGGCCTGAAGCTCCCCCAGCTACCTCTGGCTCCTCAGGTGACCTGGATGCCTCTACAGGCATAGGTTAGTATCCCCGAAGGGATGTCAGCCAGCACTGACGTGAGCCAGGCTGAGACGCTAGCCACACATCCGCACCCATCCCCAAAGCTCAAAGGTCAGAAGTCATCTGAAAACGTCAAAGGGGTCATTACCCCTAAGTTGTCTGTGTATGGAACAGCCCTGACTAAGGAAAGGAGAGCCCAGCAAGGCCAAGGAAGGGTCTGGGGGCCTGTCCTCCTCTGCCCACAGGGCCTTGTTGCTGTGGAGGAATTGTCCCAGTGCAGTTGAAAGCCTCTCGTGCCTGGGAATGCTGTGTTCTCCTGGTGTTATCATAGGACACGCTGTGTTCCCAGAGCAGAGAGCACAGGCAGGGGCACGCTCTGGGGAGAGAAACAAGTGTGGGGTTATCTGGGGACTTCTGTGTCCAAGGAAGACAGAACCATGGTTATCTCGCTGTGTGACAACAAATGGCTAATGATGGGGGGCACAGTCAGAGACCCCAGTGCTGCCCACGTCAGAGCGGTGAGGATGTGGGCAGCTGGTTCCGAGGTGGGAAGTGAGGGATGTGAGCAGACCATGAGGTTTGGAGGGACTCGTCTTGTCTCAGTCCAACTCCTTGACACCATCTCTAACACACGAACACAACTCCTCACTCACAGGTACCCCATTCCTCTGTCCATCACTCTCCAGCCTCCTGCCTGGCTCCAAGACTGATCCTGCTCTCTCGTTCGTGCCCTGCACGGTCTCTCTTAGAGCCGGAGGGCTGACCTGTGTGATTAACAGGCTATTGCAGAAGTCATAGCATATGACTCCCGAGGCTGGCTCATGGAGGGCTCTGTAGTTTCCACCTTGCTCTCCCTTTGATTGTTGACACTGAGGGATGATAGGCAGGAAGAGTGGTCCCTTCTCAACAGCCAGCACCAACCTGCCAGCCACACGAGTGAGCCACGTTAGAAACAGAGGCTTGGGGCACCTGGGTGGCTCAGTGGGTTAAAGCCTCTGCCTTCAGCTCAGGTCATGATCCCAGGGTCCTGGGATCGAGCCCCATATTGGGCTCTCTGCTCAGCGGGGAGCCTGCTTCTTCCTCTCTCTCTCTGCATGCTTCTCTGCCTGCTTGTGATCTCTGTCTGTCAAATAAATAAATAAAATCTTTAAAAAACAAAACAAAACAAAAATAAAAACAGATGCTTGGCCAGACTTTCGGAGGCCTAGAGCCCCAGGCTATGTCCTGCCGGAGACCTCATGACAGATCCCGAACCAGAACCACACAGCCTGGCCACACACCCACAGGAACTGGGAGGGATCCTGTGATGTTAAGTTTGGGGCTGATTTGTTATGCAGAGTAGCTAACTGGTACACATGCCTCGCACAGGGCTGGCCACCCGGGCACCCGGTCAGCTGGTGAGGGGATGGGTCTTACTCGGTATGTGACACCTCCACGGACAGGCAGCTTACTATCTTCCCGAACAACTGATTTATGCTCAAACAACTCTGTTACAGATTATTAAAATCACACTTGATCTTTCTCAATACGGCTTTGGTTGTATTTGTATTTCACTTTTGAACCACAGAATGGATATAATCTCATTATATATACGTTCTTCCCACAGGCAATGTACCCAGACGCTCCTTTCATGGAAGCCCAAACCTTGTGGACAAAATTGAGCCAGAGGTATGCCATACTCACCGCGGCCTTGGGGTGAACCATCTCGGCTGGTTTCGGAGAGGGTGAAGGTTCGGCCGATCTTGCTTCTTCTCCCATGATCAGTGCTTAGCCCAATGGCCAGAACTTAGTAGGTGCACAATAAATAGTTGTGGAATAAACTAACACTTTTAATGAATCGTTGTTTCATGCCCAGTTGCACAGGACAGGTATGTTCACCTTTACCAGGTAATGCTGAGTTGTTTTGTGAGATGATCGCACCGCTTTTTCTTTCTCTCTTCCTATAATAGGAAACTTCTGGACAAGCCTTCTGATTTTCTTACCTTTTCTCTCATGTCCTGCTGCTATGCATGCTTTCCATTCTGGGAGACTTCTTCAGCCTCTATCCAGTTTTCTTGTTTCTGCAATCACATATTTATTTATTATTTATTGAAAGATTTTTATTTATTTGTCAGAGAGAGAAAGTGAGTGAACACAAGCAGGGGAGTGTCAGGAAGAGGGACAAGCAGGCTCCCTGCAGAGCGGGGAGCCGGATGCAAGGCTTGATCCCAGGGCCCCGGGTTCATGGCCTGAACCCAAGGCAGATGCTTAACGACTGAGCCACCCAGGCGCCCCTGCAATCACGTGTTTAATTTGCAAGAGCTTTTAAAACATTCTGTGAATGTTCTTCTACAATATCCTGTTCTTGTTTGATCAATGTAATGTATTTAACTCTTTGATGATATTCATGGTATCTTTAAATGTTCTTTCTGCGTAGCTACGGTTTTCTTCAAGTTCTTTTTAAGAACGTTTGCTTGTTTTGGGTCCCTCTCTTTCACGTTCAGATCTGTCCTTGAATAACTGGTCATTTTGCTTGTCTGCTTAAATCTACGGTGGGGATTTTAAAGCTGATGTGAAGTTCCCAGCACATGAGTGGTCTAGTTGACTGTGAGCATTACTGTTAGGTGATCCACTGGAATATTTAATTGGGGAATGCCTAGTGTGAAAAAAATTAGGTATTTCCTTTTGAGTTGGTCCTGGGTCCTTGGGAAGTTTCTCCCACTCTTGTGCCTGGAGGGCAAAGGCCTGGATACCCGTGTTCCTGGGGCTAAGTGGAAGGAGCAGGATGGGGCTCCACATTCAGAGGGCATCCTTTGGTTCAATCCCACTGTGTCTAGTATGGTAACCCTGTTCTCAACTCTGCCTAGCATTCTTTCCCCTTTCAGAAATGAAAATTCCAGTCTTCTGCCAAGGTGACATAAGGGAGCTAAAGTTTCTCCCGCTTTTTAAAATAATTTCAACTAGGAGTGCCTGGGTGGCTCAGTGGCTTAAATGTCTGCTTTTGGCTCAGGTCATGATCTCAGGGTCCTGGGATGGAGCCCTGCATCGGGCTCCCTGCTCGTGGGGAGCCTACTTCCTCCCTCTCCCTCTGTTGCTCCCCCTGGCTTGTGCTCTCTCTCTGTCAAATAAATAAATAAAATCTTAAAAAAAGAAATCCTGTACTCTCTTTTATTTATTGTTTTTTTTTTTTTTTGGAAGATTTTATTTATTTATTTGACAGAGAGAGACACAGTGAGAGAGGGAACACAAGCAGGGGGAGGGTCAGAGGGAGAAGCAGGCCCCCCCTGCTGAGCAGGCAGCCCGATGCAGAACTCAGTCCTAGGACCTCAGGATCATGACCTGAGCCGAAGGCAGCCGCTTAACGACTGAGCCACCAAGGTGCCCCCCCTTCCTGTACTCTCTTTTTAAAAAATATGGAAGAATATACAAGAGCTGATGGTAGAATTGTGGGTGATTATGTATATTTTTGCTTCTCTGTATTTTATACTTTCTCTACATTATACTTTTTAAAAAATATTAACAAAATAAAAAGCTACTGATGTAAGTTAATATTTTAAAAGACAGGATTTCCTATTTACACATGTCGGGCACTCTTGATCCCAGCCATAGATCTGGTCGGGCCACCAGGAGCTTAGGTCTTTGGGCTGCCTCCCCTTGATCTGAGGCAAAATTGCCATGGGTCAGGGACTTTCTGAGACAGTTCCAAGGTCCCTGTATATAAAGTCCCATGGAGATATTCGATTAGCGGCTCAGTGTTTGGAAAAGCTTTACCTTCCTTCTGAGTCTGGTGTGCTTCCTTCTTCGGATGATGACAATTAGGTAACTTACTGAATTTCCCTCTTCATCTGTTTCCACAAAACCCAAAACCAATGTGGAAGTCAACGGTTACCACCATGTCTTCGTGATGGCCTCTGTGCTCATGTCTTTTAGGTCCTGTGCTTTGTCAGGTTCTCAGATTCTCTGCTATTAATTTTATTTTCACTGGTTCTAAGGGTCTCCCCCTTCTATCATCATCATCATCATCGTCTAAATTTCCACTGCCAGTAGCCTCAGATCTTTGGGGATGAAAAAGGATATAGGTAAACAAAACCCAAATAGATAAACAATCAGAACCCTTATCTCTGTTGGCACGCCATGACTGTGTTGACTCAGAGTGTGCCTAGGACATTTTGTGGTCTTACAGTCTACGTCACTGGCCCCACCATTAGCAAATGATCCAGACACAAACATCTTGCTGCAGGACATCTCTCCGTCGTGATGGGTCATGGACAGCGGAGGATAAACAGGCCATCGTGACAAGGCTAAAGACCTAGAGACCTGCCGTTCTGGCCGTAGCTAGTGCTGGTTCCAGCTCTGTGGGCATGGTGGGGGGGGCATGTTAAGTGTGGGATGGGACGAGGAGGGAGAGGTGAACTCCGCTCTCCACGGTAACTGGACTTGGCTTGTCCCTCCCCTGGCTGACCCTGAGCTACTGTCCCTGTGTCCATATCGGCTTACACATGGATCCTGGCTTCTCTGCGTTTTGACAGCCCTCTTTCTCCCAAATCATAAACCCCCTTGGGGTGAGGGGGCAGGACCTGGCTTTCTTCTGAGCACAGTGGGTTCCTGGCATCTCCTAGTAAGGACTGCAGGGCTCTGTTGTGGTTCCAGTCCCCGGAGCAGGGTTCTCTCACCCTGAGCATCAGGTGGTGTGTGGAGCACGGACTCCAGAGTCAGACACACCTGGGTTTCGCACAGGGCAAGGCCCTGAGCAAGTTACCGAATCTTTCTCAGTCTCAGTGTCTCTGTAAGTAAAATGAGGATAACAGTACCAGCCTCGGAGCATTACAGGTGATAAGGGTAAACACCGGGCATGTGGCAGGTGCCCAATAGAGGGGTCATTGTGATCAAGTTTTTCAGATCTGTCAGGCCTCTGTTGGGCCTGACTCTGAAGGCAGGGAGACTTGCAGGTGTGCCCAGGGTACCTTCCCAGGCTGCTCTGCTGCTGAGCGCTGGCCAGACTCTTCCCTGTTTTCCACCCTCACCCCACGCCCCCGACCCCAGCTACGACTGCACAGCTTCCTGCCTCTGCGCCTTTACTCGTGCCGTGCCTGCTGCTTCTTCCCTCCATCACCCTCTGGACCAAACCCTCCATGTCTCCAGCCTCACCCAGGGCATACTCTCCACTCCCCGGCCTTTGCAGCAACCTGGTCCTTGCTCAGCCCACCTGGTTCCCCTCACGGCCCTCCTCGGTGGAGGCTGGTCATCCTCAGGCCTGGTTGCTGTGTCCAGACCACCCAGTCTTTGCGGCTGCTTCTGCCGGGCTCTGCTCCTTGCCTGCCCTGGTTGCTGAGTGCCTCATTCCCTGAGCCGTGGGCACCTGGCTCCTACTGGACTATCTGTGTCTTCTCCCAGGAGCTCGCCTGTGTCCTGGAGACATCAAAATCCATGTCAAAAATGTGACCAAACACGCGTGTACTGGAGGACCCGGAGCAGCTCTGCCTCTGGCCCGTTTCTCTCACACATCCCCGGGGCCATGCCCGCTCCCAGGGGCCCTGGGGTGTTGCCTCCCTCGCCGCCCTCTTGGGCTCTACTTAACCCTCCATCCTGCCCAGGGCCTCAAGTGTCTCCCAATTCCCTGGGACCCTGGGACCCCTTGTCTCTTTCTTTCCTCTGGCAAAACCTCGTTCAGAAGAAAACAGGCTTCTGCTTTTCTTGCTTCGCCTTGTGGAGTCCCGTTAGAGAACATTCTGGTCAGATTGATGCTGCCGTGAATTCAAGGCCTCCAGCTTTCGGTGGCTCCGTGGCTAGGGTCCAGTCAGCCTTCTGGGAATTCCTGCTCAATCCTCTCTCTCATTCCCCAAAGCAGCGACCCTACATCCGCTCAGGTCCCTTCCCTTCTTCACTTCTGCTCAGGGCTCTACAGCCCAGCTATTTTTTTTTTTTAAAGTAGTTTTATTTATTTATTTGCCAGAGAGAGCGAGAGAGAGAGAGAGCACACAAGCAGGGGGAGAACTAGGCAGAGGGAGAAGAAGACTCCCAGCCGAGCAGAGAGAGCCATGCAGGACCCGATCCCAGGATCCCAGGATCACGACCTGAGCCAAAGGCAGACGCTTAACCAACTGAGCCACGCAGGTGCCCCTGTCTTAGAATGTGTCCTCCAAGAAACAAAATGTGGTAGACACAGCGCAAGTCCTTGGCACCCCCGTCCCCGTCTATTTGCTTTCCCTCCCCAAGGCCATCAGGAGCCTGAAGGTGGTAAGTCTCCTTTCCACCCAAGTTTGTATTCTTTTATATATATATTTATGGAGCCAAATTCATGAGCAGTGCCATTTCACATGCTATAAAAATTCACATAAACAGTATAAAATTATTTGTATCGTCTTGCAATTTGCTTTCTTTCACTTTACGTTATGCTCTGGGGATATAGCCATCTCTCCCTATAACGCATTATCGTTACCAGCAAATACAGTTCTCCATTCTGTGAATATACCAGAATTTATTCATCCCTCTATTGATGGGCACTTCTGTTTTCTGTTTGTTTGTTTTTTTTTCAATTTATTTTATTATTATTATTTTGCTCTTACAAATAATTCTTGGATTTCCCTTGAGGCTTAGTATGTACTAAACTATGGTGAGGATTCTGTATTTCCTGAGGTACAGGGTTCTTATATCAAGTTTGTGGCCTATTGTTCACATCTTTTATTTTTCTGTGATTCTATCTATTTTGAGAAAATGGTACTAAAATTTCTCAGCAAATGTGACAAGTTCTCTTTGAGAGTGAGCGGCTTTTCACTTTATCTGTTTTGATGTGATGATGTTAGGTTTTACCTATCTGGTAAACATTTTTCCCTATTGTTTCTTTACCTGGTAAATTTTTTCTTTCTGTTGATCCTTTTTGCTCCAAAGCTTATGTGCTCTGATATTATATTGTTATACCTGTTTCCTTTTTGTTAAATTTTGTCTGGTATGGGTATTTTTAAAAGATTTTATTTATTTATTTGACGGAGAGAGAAATCACAAGTAGGCAGAGAGGCAGGCAGAGAGAGAGGAAGGGAAGCAGGCTCCCCGCTGAGCAGAGAGCCCCATGCGGGGCTCGATCCCAGGACCCTGAGATCATGACCTGAGCCGAAGGCAGAGGCTTAACACACTGAGCCACCCAGGCAACCCTGGTATGGGTTTTTAAAGTCTCTCTCTCCTGTTATACTTTTTAGCTTTTCTCTGGTGTTATATTTTCAGTATGCCCCTTTAAGTCATGAAAGACGGGAATTTTTGTAAAATCTAATTTTTATTAAAGCGAATTGTCACTAATGACTATAGTAAGCCCTTATGCCACACTTACTATGTGCCAAACAGTGCTCTTAGCCTATTTCATGTTTTAATATATTAAAATGTTCATTTCCCACAGAACCTATGAGGGAGGTACTATAATTATATCCAGTTTACTAGTAAGGAAACTGAGGCAGAGAAAAGTTAAGTAACTTGCCCAAGACCACAGAGCTAATGCACATCAGCATTGTAACCCACACTGTCTCACTCCAGAGTTGGTGCTCTGTGGGCTGGTTTAATCTATTAGGATTACTGATTTCTATCAAATTGTTTTGTATCTTCTCATTATCATTGCATTTTTTTGCTTCTTTTGTTCTTTTTGTTTGCCCTTCTATTGGTTTTATTATGTTCCTTTAAAAATTAATTATATGTGGGTGCTTGGGTGGCTCAGTGAGTTAAAGCCTCTGTCTTTGGCTTAGGTCATGATTTCAGGGTCCTGGGATCAAGTCCCGCATCGGGCTCTCTGCTCCACAGGGAGCCTGCTTCCTCCTCTCTCTCTCTGCCTGCCTCTCTGCCTACTTGTGATCTCTCTCTGTCAAATAAATAAATAAAATCTTTAAAAAATTATATGTGATTTTAAATTTAGTTTTTATTTCATCAAACTTCATAGTTTAGAGAATCAAACAATACTACAAGTTAGGCCAAAAAAGCGAACATCCCTTAAACTCATCGCCATTTCCCCTTCTGCATAAACACCTTTTGGCTCTTAGAGAATTCTGTTATTATTCTCTGATTTTCTGGTTTTAGGCTTATCTTATCTTTAGGCTTTGTTTGTCGGTATGGCCAATAAAAATGGGGTTTTCAATTTAGATTTAAAAAAACAAAATAAAATAAAACCCATTTCCCCAGACATGATATAGGAGGCCAACTGGCACCTGGCAGTTAGGTGTAAAAATAAATAAACACATAAAAATGAATAAATAAATAAAAACAAAAATGTTTTTTTTTTTCACATAGACACACCTTACACACACACTTTCCAGTTTATTATATCATAGGTCTTATTTAAACTATGACATCATAGCCTGTATTCATAGCATGATTATGTACATGCTATTCACATGTAGTTTACTATTATAATTTTCCCAGCATTTTTTTTCTGCTTGTAGTTAATAATTGTCTTTTGTTGCTGTTTATTTAGTTTCCTATATGTTTCAGTGATTTACCCCGAATTCTTGACCAGTTCCATAAATCTGAGAAATGGAGGGAAGCAGGCTAGGGAGCGAAAATCAAGCATACATATGAAATACACGCACAGAGAGAGAAGCAAACATGGCAAAGTATTAATTACTGTATTATTAACGCACAATCACTGAACCTGGGTGGTGAGGATAACGATGATCACTGTACTTTCAACTTTTCTGTATGTGTGAAAATTTTCGTGGTAAATTAGAAAAAAAAAATAAACTGAAGCTGATATGAAGCCTTGAGTCTGTGACTCACTTTAGGATGGACTGTCTCGACTGCAAAGAAGCCCCCAAAAGTGTTTCTTTTGGCCTGTTTTCTTGGGGTAGCCAAATTTTGCAGAAGAATGTTCCAGTGTCCCTCCTGGAGGGTAAACTGTAATCGGCCAGCATTTTGGCCAAAGGAAACGATGGTGTGGAGGAGGGATGCATCCCATAATTTAATATATAAAATTTTACTTACATCCTTTGTTTTTTTGCATAGGGGAGTCCTGGCCCTGATAATACCGTGTTTTCTCCACCTTAACCTCTGCAGGGAATAAACTTCTGGTCTCCTGCTGCTTTGGGGGAAGGCCGGAACCCAGCTGAGTGGCGTTGGGGAGGACGTCTGCTTCTCAAACAGACTTGCAACCAGTTCTCCCATCTTGAGCCCCACTGTCACCCGCGCTTCTAGAATAATCTATGGCTGCTAATGTCTGAGCTTCTGGGGCAGTCAATCAGATCAGGGAGTTTCTTGGCTTTCCCCATCGCTGCTGCAAAATTCATCTTTTCAGGTGTATGTAGTTATTATCATTTGACCATTTGGAAGCTTTCTAACTTCCAAACTATCTTGTCTCCTATTCTCTTTGTGTGTTTATACATTTTTTTTAAGTGCCCTTTAATGCTGCTTTATTGGGATTTCAGAAAAGAGCACAGCCTAATGCAGCCCATCAATCCACCATCCTTTATAAAAGTCAATCTGTTCTTTAGTCTCATTCCCATACACTAGTTTGAAAGTTATACAGTCTTTGTATTCTTTTAATGGGTTATCCTTAACATTTTAATATTCCTGCTTGACCTCACAAAGTCTAAAAGGTAATCAATATCCCCATCTTCTTACTGAATAATGCAAAGACTGCAGAATGCTTTAACTTTGATCTTCGCTTTCCCATTTTCCATGCTACTTGGGTCTAACAGTTTAGGTCCCCCTTGTTTATAACACTTCCTCCAAAATAGCCCCTTCATCGATAAATATTTACTGAGGCCCCCTACCATGTGACAAGCGGTTTTCCAGGTACTGGAAACACAGCAGCAAATGAGACTGAGCTACATTTAAAGGTATTTTATGTTAAGTTGAACTATACGAGCTTGCCAACTTTGACCAATTTTTAGTGGCAAAGAACTAATTTTATATGGTTTAAGTATATGTATGTTTAAATATATTCACGTTTATATACATTCATATAAAATGATGAATGCACTTTCAATTTCCCTAAACGGTTAATAATTTCCTTCCTCCTTCCTGTGTCTATTTGTACCCCATGACTCTCTTAGTTTTGTTTGTTTTTCAGGGAGGATCTGTGAGTGATAATTGCTCTAGGTTCTCCTTTGAAATTCACTTGTTACACTTGAACATGAGTTTACCTGAGTATATTTCTTGGCTGGCCATTAAGTTACTTCCAGGTTTTTTTGAAGATATGTTGCTGCTAAATCAGCTGTCCATTTAATCATTTTGATTTGTAGATAACCAGTCCTTTCTCTTGGGTTGATTTTAAGATACTCTCTCTTTGATGTTCTTCACATTCATGATAATGTGTCTTGATTTGGATTTTGTTTTCTTTTATCCTACACATGACTCAGGGATGGTTCTTGCAACTGAGAATTTAGGTCCCACCTTCAAAATTTCTCAGCTGTCTTCTTGGGAATATTGCCTCCTCCAAAGTCTCTCTTTGTACATTTCTCTTTGTAGAAATCCAAGTAGGCGTATGTTGGGCCTTCCCATTCCGCACTCCATGTCTCTTAACTTCCATTTCATATCTTCTTTCTCTTTATCATTCTTTCTGGGTGATTTTCTCAGACTGCCCGTCTAGTTTACTAATTCTTTCTCCAACTGTAGACAAATGGTTATTTTTTTTTTCATTTTAATGACTATATTTCCTACTTCAAGGTGGCCTATTTAATTACTTTTCTTCTTGACCAACAATGGAACTAGACTATCTTTCAAGACAAAATAGTGATTACGCGGGTCATTACTAAACACGATTGGCTATTTCAGTACCATGTTAAATACCCAGCCCCCATTTTTTAGTGCACTTGAGGTGTATCTGTTGTCACTGTTGTTCAAGTGGACTTCCCTTTAGGCCTGGTGAGAGACGTATAAACAATGTACAATGGGTCCATAATGAGCGGTTATTCTGTCTATTATTCTGTCTATGTTTCTGTCTATGTTTCTGGTATGTTCTGGGACGGACCCTGGGATGCTGCTGCATTGAGAAAGACTGCTCTGCCTTCGTTTACACCTGAGTTATTGGCAGCTAAGACAGAAGGAGGACAATCTGCAACAAGTCTGACTTACCACAGATGGTCCCCGACTTATCACAGATGGTCTCCAACTTAAAAGTTTCAACTTACCAATTCTCAACTCTAGGATGGTGCAAAAGAGATCTTGCAATCAAAAAACCAAACTTCAAATTCTGAATTTGGATCTTCTCTCAGGCTAGAGATTCACAGTATGATCCCCTCTCTCGATGCTGGGCAGGGGCAGTGAGCAGTGACTCCCAGTCTTCCCCGCCATCATGAGGGTCAACCTCGGATACACTGCACCCGTTCTGTACCCATGCGACCTTCTGTTTTATCACTTTCAGCACACTATTCAGTCATTCAGTATTGTTAGGTTAGGAATAGTAAATATATTTTCTTCTCTTTTTCTTTGAGATTTTATTTTTAAGTAATCTCTACCCTCAAAGGAAGGTCTTGAACTCAATGCTGAGATCAAGAGCTGCCCACCCCACTAACTGAGCCAGCAAAGCTCGATATTTCCAATTTGGGATGTATTGGGTGTATTGGGATGGAACTGTATCATTAGTTGAGAGAATTCTGTATTTAGAATGAGGAGTCACTAATATTCGCTTAAAGAACAGGTCACAAGACAAAGACTGCCTAAGAAATCATCTCATTTGGTGCATGTTGAGATTTTATTTGAAATCTATATATTTGTGTATTTCAGGTGTTTATGGCAGAACTGCTCCTACTGAACATTAAAGAAGAACATACCTTTTAATCTTTACAATTACATTTTAGAATTATTTTTATTCTATATCCAGATTATGTTGGCAATTCCTGGATTAAAAAAAAAATCTAAATGGGGAACTCTCTTCTAAAAACTCAGCTGAGAATATCAGATATTAGACAACAAAGAAAGATGAAGAAAAAAGAAAGGCAAGCAGGTCCTGTGGAAATAATCTGGCTCAAAATACTTCATATCTGGCCCTTCACACTGTTGTGCAACTAGCACTGCTGACCACCTCCAGAACTTTTGCATGTTCACAAACAGAAGCTCTGTACCATTTTTTGGAAAGGTTTATTTATTTTATTTTATTTACTTATTTTTAAAGATTTTATTTATTTGACACAGAGAGGTCACAAATAGGCAGAGGGGCAGGCAGAGAGAGAGAGGAAGCAGGCTCCCTGCTGAGTAGAGAGCCCAATGCAGAACTCAATCCCAGGACCCTGGGATCATGACCCAAGCCGAAGACAGAGGCTTTAACCCACTGAGCCACCCAGGCGCCCCTATTTTTATTTATTTGAGAGAGAGAGAGAGAGAGAACACAAGCAAGAGGGGCAGAGGGAGATTGAATCTCAAGCGGACTCCTAGCTGAGCCCAACACGGGGCTTCATCTCATGATCATGACACGGGGAAACCCAACTGCCTCTGTGTTCAGGCCACCCACCGCTCCCACCCCTCTCCCCCACCCCCCCACCCCCCACCTACCACCCCCATCCTCCCCTCCCCAGGTCATTAAACAATGTATCTCTTCCTCCTGCCTCTCCCAGTCCCTGGTAACCTCTAATCTACTTTCCGCCTTTGCCTTTGCCCATTTTAAGTACTTCGTTTGAGTGGACTCCTGCAAGATTTGTTCTTTATAGTGTCTGGCTTACTTCATGTAGCAAAATGTCATCAAGACCCATCCATGTTATGAGTCAGAATTTCCTTCCCTTTTAAGGCTAAATAATATTCCATTGTGTACATAGCCCACATTTTGTTTATCTACTCATCTACCAATGGACACTTGAGGCTGTTCCCCCCCCCCTTTTTTTTAAGGTTTTATTTGACAGACAGAGATCACAAGGAGGCAGAGAGGCAGGGAGAGAGAGAGGGGGAAGCAGGCTCCCCACTGAGCAGAGAGCCCGATGTGGGGCTTGATCCCAGGACCCTGGGATCATGACCTGAGCCGAAGGCAGAGGCTTTAACCCACTGAGCTACCCAGGCGCCCCTGTTTTCCCCCTTTTGACTCTTGTGAACAGTGCTGCTATGAACACAGGGGTACAGCTATATGTTCCAATTTCTGCTTTCAGTTCCTTTGGGTATCGACCTGGAAGTGAAATCACTGGATTGTATGGCGATTCTAACTAATCCTAACTAATTCAAACCAAACCTGCAAAAAAGAAGTGAGAGAGAGAATGTAAGTTCCCCAAGGGATAAGCTATTTCGGACGGAGGGAGAAGCGTGGAGGGAGGCTCAGGGTCTTGAAAGAGAGGGCATGCTCAGGGAATGCCAAAGGTGTGGTGTGGGAGGAGATGAGACCGGAGTGGGCTGGGACAAGCCATGGCAGAGCCAGGCAGAGGATGCCCGGAGTAGGCAGGACTTTGGCAGAGACACCTGCCTGAGGCTATGCACAAGATCAAGGTGAGAGGCAGGCGCTGCTGTGATGTGACCGGTAGTGGAAATGGAAGACGGGGGACCCATTCAAGATACATTCAGAAGCAACATTCAGGAGTTCCTGAACGTGTGTTTAAATATATGGAGTAGGCGTGTCATCAAAGGTCTGGGCTCTTGGGCTTTCCTCCTCAGAGGCCCTGGGGATGTAGTTCAGCCTTTCCTGTGGGAAGAAGCCTACTCTTGCTCCAATTCTTTGGGCCCAGAGTCCCAGGCTCTGATGCCTCTCATGTCCTTCACCCTGTCACATCTGACTTCCCTGCATCCCAGGATTATTTCATAAATTGAAAGATGGGAGTACTCTTAACTCTATAAATGCTGGCTCTTCCCAGGCCGCGGGAGGGCGTGTAGTGAGGCTGTCCAGAGCCGCTGGGGTTCAGGCTGGCCTCTGGCCATTGGCCCCGTCTGGCTGGGGCACCATGCCCTACTCTGGGCAGCTGAGTAAGAGCAGGGCCCTCTGAGGACAGTCTTTCCTCTGTTGGTGGGCCAGCCAGTGGGTCAGTGGGAAGGGTGAAGGTCATGGGGCTTGGGGGGGTGGATCTGGGTGAGGAGTTCAGCCTCACTCCTTGATAATCCTTCCAGGTGGCACCTTTCTGCTAGAGCAGCCCCCTGATACCAGGGCACTCATTAACCCTCTGGGTGCCAGGGAAGGGCGGGAGGTGAGCCCTAGGAGGCAGCTGAGGTCAGCCGTCTTTGAACCTCCACGTGGTATTTACTCAGGGCAATTGTTGCCAGAGGCCCAGGCCCCTGGAGTATAAAGCCGAATGTCTGCTCTCTGTGCCCAGAACGGAGCAGGTGAGCGGTGCTGGGTGGAGGGACGCAGGTCAGAGTCTGCAGGGAGGGGATTGCCGGGGTCTCGGCAGGGAGCTGGGGGTGGGAACTGAGAACAAAGGACATCCTCTTGGAGCACTGGGGCAAAGTTGTTTCTTCCCCCTTGGGATCCCACTCCCAGCTGTGGAGTGGGAGGCAGGGAGACAGGTGAGCAAGGCAGTGACAGCATAAGTGACTGAAGGAGCTGCTCCTGGGGTCTTGGGATGGTGGTTGGGGAAATGCTACGAAGCAGTTTGAGCTCCACACTCCATGTTGTATGATCCTGGTGAAAAAGACCCCTCTCTCTCCCCGAGACACCCTTTCCCTCCCAGCCTCACTTAGATCAGTCCTCGTTAGCCCCAGCAGCTCTGTTCTCCCCACATCTCAGGGAAAGGTTGACAGATTTGGGGCAAGTTGGCCCTGGAGCAGGGCCCTCTGGGGCAAAGCCAGGAGATGTCCTTCCTTTGTTTCTTCACCGTAACCCTAACCAGCCTTGTTTCACCTGCTTTCTGAGTAGACAACAGCAAGCATGGTTGCGGTTCTGACCTGGGTTCTGGCTCTGCTCTCAGGTGAGTCTCCAACCCTGACTTCAACGTGGAGGTGTGGGTGGAGGCTGGTCTGAGGGGCCCTGTCCATCCCTGGTGGGGGGTGGATCCCAGCCTCTAACCACCCCATCCCTCTCCAGTGTTTGCACCTGTCCAGACACAGAAAGGCTTTTGGGACTACCTCAGCCAGAGCAGCAGGGACAAAGGCAAGACCACGCGGGTCCAGCAGCAGAAGCTGGCATGGGAACCCACGTGAGTGGCTAGGACAAGGGGTGTGGGTGCGGGAAGGAGACAGCTTAGCAGTGGGATGGTGTGCTGCCTCTGATTCCTCAACCTCCTTAGTCCTCATTGGCACAGAGGAATGGAGTTGTGCTACTTCTGCCTCCTCCTATCCTTCCTGGGCAGTGCAGCCAGCCCCCTCTGCCCTCAGCATCACCCCCACCTCTGCCCTGATCTCACCATAGCCGCTGCCCCCTGCACACTGAGATGTGGGACCTGGGAGATGTGGAGGGACCCCCCCCCCCCCATCGCAGCCCCCAGAATGAAAGGAGTATGTGAGTGGCCAGGTGCATCTGTGTTTCCTTGGGCAGCGTTGGTCTGGATTTGCACGTGTCATAAGTTTATACTTCTGTATAAGGAGTCGTGTGGTTGGCCCGCAGCTAGGACTGGAGCCCAGCCTCTGGGGCCACTGCCCTGCATCCTTGGTCTCCCCAGGTGATCAGTGAGGGATGTCTCTGGGGCAAAGGTGGGGCTAGCAATATGACAGTCTGGATGTCTGTCCCCCTCCCCAGGAGCCTGAAAGACAGCCTTGAGCAAGACCTCAGCAATTTGGACAAGTTTCTGGACAAGCTGGGGCCTCTCAGCGGGCAGGCGAGGGAGCCTCCCGGGCTCCCACACGACCCTGTGGGCATGCGGCAGCAGCTGCAGGAGGAGCTGGCGGAGGTGAGGGCGCGCCTGGAGCCCTACATGGCCGAGGCGCACCAGCAAGTGGGCTGGAATCTGGAGGGCTTGCGGCAGCAGCTGAAGCCCTACACCGTGGAGCTGATGGAGCAGGTGGCGCTGGGCGTCCAGGAGCTGCAGGAGCAGTTGCGCGTGGTCGGCGAGGGCACCAAGGCTCAGCTGCTGGGCGGCATGGAGGAGGCGCGGGGCCTGCTGCAGGAGCTGCAGAACCGCGTGGTGCAGCACACCGGCCGCGTCAAGGAGCTCTTCCACCCCTATGCCCAGCGCCTGGTGACCGGCATCGGGCGCCACGTCCAGGAGCTGCATCGCAGCGTGGCTCCGCACGCCGTCGCCAGCCCCGCGCGCCTCAGCCGCTGCGTGCAGACGCTCTCGCGCAAGCTCACGGTCAAGGCGGAGGCTCTGCACGCGCGCATCCAGCAGAACTTAGACCAGCTGCGGGAAGAGCTCAGCGCTTTTGCCCGAGCTGGCGGTGACGGTGCGGAGGAAGGGGCCAACCCCGACCCTCAGATGCTGTCCCAGGAGGTGCGCCAGCGACTCCAGGCTTTCCGCCACAACACCTTCCTGCAGATCGCCGACTTCACCCGTGCCATTGACCAGGAGACCGAGGAGGTCCAGCTGCAGCTGGCACCGCCCCCGCCAGGTCACAGTGCCTTCGCCCCAGAGTTTCTCCAAGCTGAGAGCAGTGAGGCCCGGAGCAAGCTGCAGGCCCGTCTGGAAGACCTGTGGGAAGACATCAACTACAGCCTTCATGACCGTGGTCTCAGTCATCTAGAAGAGCCTTGAGGGTCTACTGATCCAGACTCATTTCCCGGCTCCTTGTCTAAGCCCAGGATCTGAGCCCCTAGCGTGGCTCAGTCCTTGACCGTGGCCTGTTGGGCAGAGGGTGGAGGGCCCTGCACAGGATAGGCGAGGTCACCCAAAGGGACTGTTGTCCCTGGCAATCCAGCCTCCTGCGATTCCCCCATCCAGATGCATTACACTCACCAGGCTTTGCAAACCCAGCTTCCCGTGTTCATTTGGGAATCCTCATGAGTTACTCCATTCCAGGATGGTGGGAGTGGGGAGGGAGAGAGGCACTCTGTGCGCAGGTGATTATGAGCAATGCAAGCCTGTTGCCATGGTGCTGGAAGCCTGGGCCTCTTCTTCCTGGGGCTTGACTCTGATCCCTTCTGGCCCCCTGCTGGCCACTGCTACCGCTGGTCTAGGGGAGAGGAGCTCTTTTCTCCCCAGGGCTGCCATGACAGCTTCTTTTGGAGGAAGAGAAAGGAGAAAGGAGGAAAATATGATGAGAGTGTGTGAAGATGTGCACATGTTATCTCTGCTGGCTCTGATGCCGGTGGGCACAAATGGTGGGGGTTGCGATGGGAGGGAGCAGAGCCTGCATTTTCCTTCCATAACTCTACATCTAAACAGCTGACCAAGCCCTCCATACTGTGGGGGCTTCTTTTTTTTTTTTTTTTTAAAGATTTTATTTATTTATTTGACAGAGAGAGAGATCACAAGTAGACAGAGAGGCAGGCAGAGAGAGAGAGAGAGAGAGAGAGAGAGGGAAGCAGGTTCCCTGCTGAGCAGAGAGCCCGATGCGGGACTCGATCCCAGGATCCTGAGATCATGACCCGAGCCGAAGGCAGCGGCTTAACCCACTGAGCCACCCAGGCGCCCCCTGTGGGGGCTTCTTAAAGCCTCGGGGTAGGGGAAGCATACCGTGTGTCCTCTCCATCTGGGGCCCCTCACTTCTGACTTCCAGGCTGAAGCCTAGACTTCTGATTCATGAAATAGAGGCATATGGTGGAAGCTTACTTGCCTGGTGTGACTCTTATTTGAGCCATGTCTGAAAGCAGTGACCTCAACACTATTCCCCAAAGCACACCCACCACTCATTCCAATCCCTCAACGCTCTGTCTCAGGGACTCTCTCCCAGTCCAGGTCTGCCAGAGGGTCCTGACTCTGGACAGACTCTGCCTTAGATGACAGCTGTCTGCCATGCCTGAGTGTGGGCCTGGCTTAGAAACCCTTCCTCTGCACCTGCATTGCTCACCCACCTTCCCATAGGACAGTGTGTATGAAGTGCAGGCTCTTGAGGTGGCCTGTCTCCTTTGTTCCTGTGGTTCCATATTTTGAATGGCCCTCTTATGACTGACCCTCTTCTTGAGAACTCCAAATCTTAAACTCCCCAATTCTCCATGTACAAACTCATTTGGGGACAATAAAGGTCCTCATAGATCCCCCTGGGAACTGTGAAATCGGGGATGGGTGAAGTGGAGTGGAAGAGGAAAGGATAAATGCACCCTGTCCAGCGCCTTTGGAAGGTCCTGTCCAGCACCCTTTCCTCTGCTCACAGCCTGCCCTGCACAGGGTTCTCAGCACCCCATTTGAATCTGGCCTGATTGTGCCTGCAGGCTGGACCTCTTCCCTGACACCCTGGATTTAGCACCAGAACTGGGTGAGAGGTGCCCAAGGAAAGGAGATACCGGAAAGGAAAGTTTAACCACAAAAAGAGGTGTTTTTCTTGTTGTTAGGAAA
Organism: Lutra lutra; assembly: GCF_902655055.1. Classification (NCBI taxonomy): domain Eukaryota; kingdom Metazoa; phylum Chordata; class Mammalia; order Carnivora; family Mustelidae; genus Lutra; species Lutra lutra. The sequence continues at coordinate 13,129,290 of NC_062287.1, read as the reverse complement.
CTGAGGGGTGAGTCAGCTGGGGTTTGATGTGCTGGGGATGTTGGGGTGGGAGTAAAAATGAGGACTGCGTATTTAAGGCTGGAATTTGGACACGTGTTTAGGAGGGCAGAAATGAGTGAGAACAGAAAAGGAAAGAATGCTTGAGGGACTGAGGGAGGGGAATCAAAAGCCGAAGCAACGTCTGGCCCAACAGTGGATGGGAGCCTGAGCCAGGTGCGGAGCCCACCTCCTCAGGGATACCGAGGGACAAGCCAAGCCCCTTGCCATCGTCTCCTGTAGTCAGATTTATGGACAGATGGTTAAAACCCTGGAGAATGGAGCTATTGCGAAGGAGCGAAACAGTGCCCTGGGTCTGAGAGGACGTCCTGGGGGAAGTAACGCCTGAACTGGGGTCGAGGCAAAGCGTGAATCAGGCTCGCTTTGGAAGTCTGGATCACAGAATCCCAGCAATGCAGAAACCTTGTCCATCGCAGTCCCCAGGGCCCAGAGTCTGCGGCCTCTTTAAGAAAGGGCGGGGCGGCAGCTCACGGAAGCGTCGGAGGAAGGGGTGGGGCCGGAGGGGAGCGGAAGCCGGAAGTGGAGGCCTGCTCTGCGCATGGTGGCCATGGCCGTCAGCGGGGCTGTGGAGCCCGGGCCACCCGCGGCTGCTGTCGCTCCCTCGCCCGCCCCGGCCCGGGCTCCAGCCCCCGAGCACTTGTTCCGGCCTATCAGCGCTGAGGACGAGGAGCAGCAGCCCACCGAGATCGAGTCGCTCTGTATGAACTGTTACCGCAATGTAAGGCGGGGGCTCGGCGCGGGGCGGCGGGAGGTTGGGCTGAAGCGGGGAGGGGTTGGTGGGGTTGGCGACCCGGCCAGGTGGGCCCAGCTGGGGACCCGGAGGCGAGGCACGCCCCGGAGTCGGTAGACGGGGAACTGGGGCTTCACTGGTTCTTCCTAGCTGCTTTTCTGCTTCCCCAGGGCACGACGCGCCTCCTGCTCACCAAGATCCCTTTCTTCAGAGAAATAATCGTGAGCTCCTTTTCCTGCGAGCACTGTGGCTGGAACAACACCGAGATCCAGTCGGCCGGCAGGATCCAGGATCAGGGAGTGCGCTACACTTTGACCGTCAGGGCCCAGGAGGTGAGAGGGCCCCAGAACAGTCTGGTGTCCTGTAGAAGGCTTGGGGACTGAAGTCAGAGCTATCCTGCGACCTTGAGTAAATCCTGCGGTGTGCCCAAGCCTCAGTTTCCTCCTTCCTAAAGTGCATTTAGTGCTGTCAGATGCTCAGGTGAAATAAAAGCTTGTGAAAATGCTTTGTAATTACATTTTGTCGGAGGGAATCAGATGGTACTTGTTCTCCGTAGTACTCAAACCATTTGGGCAGCTGGCTTCATGGCGTACTGTTCCGCAGGAGTAGTCTGGACCCGGGACTGGAGACAGGAAGAAACTGCTGCGCTGCGGTCTGTACTGCTGACCTCTCTGGACTGAAAGTTTTTCTCTCTGCCCAGGACATGAACAGAGAAGTGGTGAAAACGGACTCTGCCACCACAAGGATCCCGGAGCTGGATTTTGAAATTCCTGCCTTCAGTCAGAAGGGAGGTAGGTATAAGGTCAGGCTGTTTGGGTTGTTCATGCCCCGCTGCAGTCCTACTTTTTTGCAAAAACCCAGGTGTCAGGTCTGGTGGCTGGTGTTTGGCCAGGTTATCACTGAGACCTTCCTTGGTTCAACATAAACGGAAGCTTAGATAAAACAGCTTGAGAAAGTAGATTGTGTTAGTAAGGCTGTCATGTGTTCATTAGAGAGTCTTAGCATCACTGTTATTAGAGATGAATGGAACCTTGTTCTAGGCCTCCTCACTTTATAGTTGAAATCAAAGCCCAGGGAGTTCCAAGTGAATTGCTCAGTCATATGGGCACTTGATGGCATAGTCAAGACTCACGTGTCTTTTGTTCTTATTCACTAGCTCTGACCACTGTCGAAGGACTGATCAGCCGTGCAATCTCTGGCCTGGAGCAGGATCAGCCTGCCCGAAGGGTGAGCTGGGATTTTCTGATGGCAGCAGCTCAAGGCATAATGACCAGTCTATGTTTGAATAGAGTGTTCAGCTTCCTGTGTAGCTGAACTGTCTCAGACAGTGTTGGAGAACGTTTGGAGGACACAGCAGGGATGCTGTCGCTGCCAGGATGTTGCCCATGTTTTCTCTCCCATCCTTTCCACTTCTCTTTCCCCAGTGTATGTTCAGACCTTCTCTCAGACAGGCAGTGTGACATTACCTCTGAAGAGCCTTTCCTAATCCCCTGGGATTTATCTGTACTTCCTGAGTCTTCCATTGTACCATATATTTACTATGACAGGAGTAATATAGTCGCATATGTAGTCATCGGTCTTCCTAACTGGCTGGGGAGTCCCATGAGAGGACTCTGGTGTGTTTACTGTTGTATCTCTAAACTGGCATGAGAGCCTGGCCCAAATGGTTGGATGGTGAGAAAAATGAAGCTCATTTGGCACAACCTATAAACTTCAGACTTCCTTGCTGTATCTTACTGTGAAGTCTGAGTCTCTCTGTTCCTACTTACTCTGAGGCAGGTGGTGACTTCCTGATGGAAGTGACATGGATGTGACAGGGAGTAGGGGCATAAAGTCTGTCATGAGGGCTGGGGAGCCCCATGACTATCTGTTTACTATCTTTCCCTATCAGGCAAAAGAAGAAGCTGTAGCTAAAAGAATTGATGAGTTCATTGTCAAACTGAAAGAGCTAAAGCAAGTGGCCTCTCCTTTCACTCTGGTGAGTATGGAGGAACTCTAGGTGCTAGATTTAGGCGGGGAGAGACCCTTAAGACTGTCTGGGTTTTTTCCACTGGTGCCCAAGAGGTCTGGTGGTAGGCAGAGGATCATATGTGATTTCTTGTTGTAATTACTCCCTCTGCCCCCATCTGTCAGATCATTGATGATCCCTCAGGGAACAGCTTTGTGGAAAACCCCCATGCTCCCCAGAAAGATCATGCCCTCGTGGTCACGCACTATAGTCGGACTCCACAGCAGGAAGAAATGCTGGGGCTCCAGGTAAGTAGCCTAAAGAAGCCAGAAGAATGCTCTGGCATTATCTTGCTTTCTGGATCGCTTGGAATCAGTGGAATCTTACTTTGTCGTTGCTGCCCTGTGTATCCTATCTATCCTATCTGGACATTTTATGCATCTTTTCTGGCTCCTGTCAAGACTTAGGATAAACTTTACAGTAAAAGTTGGCAGTGGCTGTGATCTTAAGTTCTGTTCTTCCCTGGATTGGGGCTTTGCTTCCTGCTCTCTCTGTTAAACCCACGAGGTGGCAGCTGACATAAGCAAACCAGAGTCTTCTGTCTCACTCCAAGGCAGGCTGGTGGGGAGGCCGAGGTATTTGTGCCAACGTGTGATTTGTATTTCTGCTGTGCTAGGCTGAGGCGCCACCAGAAGAGAAGCCAGAAGAGGAGGATCTCAGAAACGAAGTGAGTCCGTTGGCTGCTGTGGAGGAAGGAGCAGGGCTGTGGGTGGACACTGATGCCACTCGGTCTCCCTTCCTCGCGACCAACATGGCAGCCACCAGCATGCCAACTGAAGTCTGGAGCCTGAGCAGGGCTCACGCTACGGCCCCATGTTGTGTTCCAGGTGCTGCAGTTCAACACAAACTGTCCAGAATGCAATGCTCCGGCTCGGACCAACATGAAGCTAGTTCGTATCTTTTGTCAAGCATCTGGGTTGCTCTTCATCTGACTTGGGCACGAAGATTAGCTGGGGGTACTTCCTTCAGGGAAGGCACAGCGATGAGGAAGGTGTTGCCTTTGATGAAACAGTGTACCTTGGCTTTTGGGTTCAAAGAGAGAATTAGGCTCTGGTTTCTAGAATCCTGTGTTGCCATGGATTGCAACCTTGCCCTCTTCTGGAGGACTGAGTTAGGCTGCTGCTTATGATTTCTTTCCTATGTTCCTAGGACTGGCAACTATGTTTTTAGGGTTTGGGTTTGATCTTCTCTAGAAGGTGGTCTTGCTCTCCTGGAAGCAGATTCCTTACCTCCATCTTCCAGAAATCCCCCACTTTAAGGAGGTTATCATCATGGCTACCAACTGTGAGAACTGCGGCCATCGGACCAACGAGGTGGGTAGGCTCCATTGTTTGGGAAGATGATTAAGGTGAGGGTAAACCCTGTTTAACTTTGATCCTTCCTAAAGCTGCTTTGGGATGAGGTGGAAGGAAGCTGGGTTTTTCTCTTGGACGTAGTGTAGGGTGAGGAGCCCTTAAAGGAACTGGGAATTAGTGAAATAAAATTAGAAATACCATAACTCATTTAAGACATTAAAGATTGATAATATGGAAGAGGTAGGTGCCCCCCCCCCCCTTTTGGAGAGACTCTGACTCATCTCTCAGAGGACTGGAAGTAGGGGGAATGCAGATTCTGACTCTAGTAAAAAACTTTCTGGATCTCTCTGAAAATAGAATGGAGGGTTGTAAATTACCTTTCCCCAAGCGTATCCAAGCATAAGCTCTTTAAATACTGAACCCAAAATATTACAAGGTGCATCCACATTTTGGGAGTATTTGAAAGTCCCTTTCGGCTTCAAGAGTCAGTTTTTTTTTTTTTTTTTAAAGATTTTATTTATTTATTTGACAGACAGAGATCACAAGTAGGCAGAGAGGCAGGCAGAGAGAGAGGAAGGGAAGCAGGCTCCCCGATGAGCAGAGAGCCCGATGGGGGACTCGATCCCAGGACCCTGAGATCATGACCCGAGCCGAAGGCAGCAGCTTAACCCACTGAGCCACCCAGGCGCCCCAAGAGTCAGTTTTTTAAAAGAGGCAGGTGCAGAGTTTGTTGGCAATTTGATAGGCTCTTGGCCAGCTCTTGGTGTTTCTGGTTTGGGTGACTGCTGCCGCTGTTGGTTTAGAAGGCTCTGTCCTTGGTAGCTGGTAGGGGGCATGATTGGAAGTGTAAGCCAGTCCTCTGAGGGCTCCCTGACATGGGTGAGGATTAGAATCCTCTCTGCTGCTGTTCCTGACTACTGTTGTCTGTGCAGGTGAAATCTGGAGGAGCGGTAGAGCCCTTGGGCACCAAGATCATCTTCCATATCACAGATCCCTTAGATCTGACCAGAGATGTGCTCAAGGTAACACCCTGCTTGGGAAAGTGTCTGTCTTCCTCACAGGGGCTGTCTCTATCTAGAGGAAGTTGTCTTTGTAAAATTCTATGCTGGGGTTGTGGGGTGCCTCCTTCCTTCTCTGGGTTTCAGGATCCCTCAGCAGAATTAATCCGTGGTAGGAAGGACACATTTCGAAGGTCACCCATAAATACTCTGATGATTTGGCGTCTTTTTGCCTCCAGTGGCTGTAAGGGCCCTTGTCTCAGGCCTCTAATGACAGGATGCCTGCCAGCTTGGAGCCATGACTCAGAATGTCCCTTTATTAGGTCGGTTCCATTTCTGCGGTAAACGTGGATAGGAATGAGTCTAGCTTTAGTTGGAGAGTCCGAGAAGACTGGGGCAGCTTTCCCCCAAAACAGTCAGTGGTGGTATTAAGTTGGCATGAAAACTCTGAGTAGCCTTCTCGAAGAGGCTCCTGATCTAAAGCCCAATTTGCTCTCTCATCTCCCAGTCTGAGACGTGTAGTGTGGAAATCCCGGAGCTGGAATTTGAACTGGGAATGGCCGTCCTGGGGGGCAAGTTCACCACATTGGAGGGGATACTGAAAGACATCCAGGAGCTGGTGAGTCGCCGAGTATAGGGCACGGTTGATCCAGCAACGTGGCTGTGGGGAAGGGGCTAGAAGGCCTCACGTCCTAGTTTTTGTAGCTGTTAACTAGGGGTTTCTTTGCCTTAAAGCTAATTTGAGAGACTTAAATAGTATTTCAGATTGTGAAGATAAATCTATGGGAAATTCTGAATGGAAACTCCCAGTCCTCCCTCTGGGACAATGTAGATACTTTGTGGTTTTGGGTAAGTCACTTATTTCACTGTAAAATGAGGGGAGGAGGGTCCTTCCAGCACCTGAAGCTCCCCAGCGCATATATTTGTGTGTTGACTTAGCCCATATATTTATTTTCTTGAATCATTTCACTTTATTGATTCCCAGTTGTCAGGCATTTTGTCATTGTAAATTACACTTTACTTTGCATTTCTTCAAATGAGAACTAGAGGTCCCCTGGAAGGACATTTTTATAGTTTTTGTTTATATCTCCAGTTGTCATCTTGGCAGATTAATGTCTGTGCTCTTCGCAGTGGCTGCTTAGGTCAGGAAGCTGGCGTGGCGACTGAGCTTCCCTGGCTGGGCACCCTCCTGCTGTTCCACACCAGCTTTATGGTCAAACCCAAGAAACAGCTAGTGTCCTAGCAGTTCCGATGCTGTTTATTGCAGGTGACCAAGAACCCTTTCACACTGGGTGACAGTTCCAATCCTGGCCAGATGGAGAAACTGCAGGAGTTTAGCCGGAAGTTAGACCAGGTGAGATGACTCTGGCCCTTCAGTACTTGTGGTTCTGGGGTGCCAGTGAGCAAGAGGCCGCCTACCCCTACCCTGTCCTGTCTCCTTCTGAACGTCTAACCAGTGTGTTGGGTGTTCCCCATGTCCTCTTTCTCGGTTTTCTCCATTATGTTGTTAGAGCCTTATCTCTAGTAGCTTCACTTAGGTTTTTCATTTCCACTGACTTGTTTTCCCAGAGCCTTTTTTTTTTTTTTTTTTTTTGGTCTTTGAATACTCTCCCTCATTCCTTTGCCTCAGCATCCTGTTGTTTTAAGGATGTGGTATTTTTTTCTTTCCTTTTGAGAATGTTAATGTTGGTTTTTCTTTTTTTGATGTTTTATTTTCCTTGCATAGTTTCCATTTCCCTTTTAAGTTGCCTTTTTTTTCGCTTGTTTTTATTTTTCCATTTAACTTTCTTTCAGACACAGAGAAGTTGGGGGGCTTTGCTCACGTGTCTGATAGTCATGGATTGTCGTTTTAAAAGTAGAGGACTGAAACACAGGAGTGGAGCTGAATCCTATTCACGTTGAGCTCCCTGTAGGGCAATTTAGCCACGCCATTTTGTGGAGGTAACCCCAGTGCCAGAGATGTTAGGTTTTTCTTCTTGGGCTGCCCAGATTCCCATCAGCGGGTGTTCTGTTTCCTGGCCTGAGAAGGAGGACTTGGCTGCCAGTGTTCTGAGAGCTGAGTGTGGGCAGAGAGCTGGGTGTGTCTATCTGTTTACAATGACAACACGTTCACTTAACCGCTTGTCCGTGCTGCCTTTTCCAGCACCTTCAGCGGGGCTGGTGTCCCCTCGGCCTTAGCCAGCGGTGGTGGCAGCTTCTCCACGGACTCCTGCAGATTTCTGCCGAGGTTGGGGAAGGGCAGTGGTTGGCCTGTGTGGAATGGGAGAGGAGGTGGGGATGTCAGAGTGCTGCTTCAGTAGGCTTCCTACAGTCCTTATTTTAGGTCTTCTCTACTTCACTTCATCAGGAGGTACCTTATGTCAGCAGTTTCTGAAACTTGGGCTTTCTGCCATGTAAACTGGGTTGGTTCTTGTCTGGCAGACACAGCCCCTTCCTACCAGGAGCTATGTAAAATTGATGTGCTGTATTCTCCCTCCTTTAGATCCTTCAGGGTGACATGAAGGCCCACTTTATTATGAATGATCCAGCAGGAAACAGCTACTTCCAGGTACAGAATACCCTCCCTGATAGGGCACGGAGATACATTTTCTGACTTTGTTGGAATATGTATTATTTCTCCAGAAACTGGAGACTTGATTTTGAATGAACTGCTCTTTATCAAGAAACCTTAGAATTTGAAGAATAAGAAAATAGAGGGGGAGATGGGAGGGATTGTAATTGTGTGCCGAGAGGGGGAAAAGATACTCCTAGACTCTTCCTCCCTCTAGTCCATCTCTTGTCCCCAGCAGTGGAGTTGTCATTTAGAAAACCTAATTGTGAAGTGGGGGGAAACGGTGCCTTGCCCAGAAGCTGGAACAGGAAACTGGAGAGGCTTTCAGATGACTGGGGAGATACTCTGGTGATTTATAATAACTTCGAACATTGATTGAGCAGTAATTATTGGTCAGGCAGAACTGTTGGAGGTTTCTCTACGATTAAGACTATGATAAGAAGGTGCAGATAGAAAGTTTTTTAGGCAGACTGTTCCCTAATTCTGCCTAGGGCTGGACGGTCCCTTTCCGGGGACTCTGTTGGGCTCTTGCTGCTTGCTAGTTGAGCCTAACTATGGGGAATTGGAGGCCTTTAGAATAAAAAAACATTAAGGTCTTCGGAAAGTGGGTGTTGGAAGCCACCTGGTAGCAGTAGTGGGGGAGCAGGTAGCTAGGTGGCACAGGCACTGACTGACTGTCCTTGGCCTTGCAGAATGTGTATGCGCCTGAAGATGATCCTCAAATGAAGGTGGAGCATTATGAGCGCACATTTGCCCAAAACGAGGAGCTAGGGCTCAATGACATGAAGACAGAGGGCTATGACACAGGCCTGGCCCCACAGCGGTAGCGACGGGTAGTTCCCGAGCCAGCCTCCCGTGCTGCTCAGACCGAAGGGTTATTTATTGCTATAGGGAAAGGCTGGGGGGTGTCCGTAGCCCGCATGTGGGGAGGACACCTGGTCTGAGAGATATGGGCAGTTTTGTGAGCAGTTTGTGACGGAAGTGCAAGCCTGTTGCTTTACTTGACTGTATCTTGGAGGTTCTGAATTGGCCTGGGAAGAAACCCAGAAATGAACCATGGGGCACGTCATTATCCTTTTTTTTCCTACCAGCTCTTTACCCTCCCTCCACATAATGCTCTGTCTAGGGTTGGAACTCTGAAGACGGAAGACAGCTACATCTGGAGTTTGGGAGTTGGCTGGGGAATATAAAATACTGGCTTTACACAGGAAAAGAGTCTTCTGAGGGGAGGGAGTCCAGCACGGGGTAAAAGCTCTCATTAAAGTGATGGCTTTCCAATAGGACTGGGCTCTGCATTCACTCGTCCTTATTTGATACCATGCTGGTAGAATTCAGCCTCTTGAATAAATTTTCCCTGGTGTAGTCCGTTTGGGGAGTGGAGCTGGCATTTCATTCATTCCTTCAGTAGATACTTGTGTGCTCACTTTGTGCCAGGTACACTACAGAACTGAACAAAATAAAGCCCTGTGTTCATGGAATTTAAAGTGAACTTTTCAGGACAGATCCATAGTTCCTGCATTTGCTTTATTAGATGCAGCTGACAAACAGAGGGCAAAGCTCAGATAGTGCCCCTGGGCATAAATTCATTTGATCTTGTTCAGCTGCCCTCTGAGGCAAGCAGAGTTGGGATCGGAGTTTGGGTCTTGTCAGGCCAAGGCTGGGTGTTGATTCGAAAGGGGAGTGGTGGAACTCCAGACAGATGGGCAGGACATAGGCTGATGGGGGCTGAGAGAGTTCTAGTAACGTTCACTGGAGCAGAAAGATGAGGTTTTCACATGCCTGCTGATAGCAGGGTAGTAGAGGCAGGGCTTTGGAGTTGTTGGAGAGTCAACAAAGTGGCCTAGAAGCCAACACAGGGTTGTGTCTGGGGGACCTGTGGGGCCCTCCAGCTAGTGAAGCCCTGTTATCAGTTCATTGAACCACAAGCTCTCAGAGACCCAACCCAGTCTGCTTTCCTTCTTGGGCCTGAGCTGGACCAGTCAGGATAACCCGGGGGTTAAAAGTTCATGGGTCAGGGCTGTGATGTCCACACCTGTGTGTGTATGTATATATATATATAGATATATATATATATAGTTTTTGAGCACAGAGCCTAAATTCTGAGCATTTATAAAGTATAACAGCCTTCTTGACAAAAATGCTTTCAAACAGTGGCAAAAATTTAACACGTTGAGATAAAGGACATATTCGATCTGACATTTTATTTGACAAACTTTGGATTTACCTCTTGCACCTCACTTTGCTGGCCTTTGCTTCCTGGGATCATGTTTTGGCTTTGTGAAGTTGGGCAGCTTCCTTAACCTCTTCAAGCTTTGGTTTTCTCACCTGTAAAACATGATAATAAAACCGCTTGAGAACTTTAAGAGTTAAATGAGGTAATTCACGTACAACTGCACGCTCACAAAAAGAAAAGTAGTGTCTCTGCCCTCCGCCTCCCACCCCCTCTCTAAAACTTGCGAATTTAGAATTCAACCTCTCTACCTTCCTGGTTTTTTGAAAACAGAGCCAGGTCCTTTTCACTGGAAAGGTCCTAGGCAGGAGGTAGCTAGGGGCTACCTATTCTATCAAACGTGGGGAAGTTCACAGGTTAGAAACCGTATTTTTTCATAGTAATTACATTGGGTTTGGCATTCCTGATTTCCTCTCTTGAATGGTACTTAGCCTATTAGAGCAGTTTCTACCCCCCAACCAAAATACATACTAATACAAATAACTGGTATATATACGTGTGTCAGACACTGTTTTGAACACTTCACGTGGTACAAGTAATCTCATTCTTCGCAGCCACTGAGTTAGGTCACCATAATATTACCCAGTTTGTTAAATAACTTGTGCAAGGTCCTGCAGGTAGGAAGTTTTGGAGCCTGGACTCAAGCTTAGCTACATTGCCACTCACTCCACAGCCCACGATCTTGACACTGTGGTCCTTCTGGAGCTGCATCATGTTGAAGGGGCAAATAGATGAACAACCAGAAAACGTGGTCGGGTCGGTCGACCGAGGCGGAGTGGGCGCGGGACATAACGCGCATTTCTCGCGAGTCGGCCAGGGCGCTCACCTGTCACCCCGGTCAGTTCCCATCACTCTTCACCACTTCCGGTCGCGGCCCCGCCCCCTCGCGTCCCTCCGTGCGTTTCGCGTTCAAGAATTTTGTCCCCAGCGCCGAGCCGTCTCCCCGCCCTCGCCGCTGCCATGGCGGCAGCTCCGCCGCTCTCCAAGGCCGAGTATCTGAAACGTTACTTGTCTGGGGCAGGTGCCGGCGTCGATGGGGGCCCTGATTCCGGTCGCAAGCGTCGCAGAAAGCGGCCGAAGCCTGGCGGGGCTGGCGGCAAGGGGTGAGTTGGTTCTGGCGGGGCCGGGCCTGTGGCGGCTGGCCGCCCCTGTTTCCCCACAGCTCGAACCTCGGCCGGCGCTTCCTCTCTGCGCGCCGCCCGCCAGGCTCCTGAGCGGCACCTCCGGAGCCCGGCTCTGGCGCCGCGCGCCCCTGGGGGGTATCTTCCCTTTCTCAAGACGGCTCCAACTTTCCCCGCCTTTGGAGCGTTCCGTCCTCTCCCGTTGAAAATGAATGTCGTGCCCTGACAATGATGGTGGAGCTCACCCAGAGCCTCCCCGTCTGGATATTTAGGGCCCAGGACCTCTCTGTGGGGTTCAGCAATCCCAGGGGCTGTGGTCCTGAGTCCGAGAACTATGCTTACTTCCTGTTACTCTTCCTAGTGGTGCTGTTAACAACCACCACCAGCATTTGTAGTTCTTGTTATGTACCAGATGCCGTTCTAAGTATTTTAGACGTTTTAAGCTTCGGAATACTACCACGAAGTTGGTGTTGTTATTATCCCCATTTTTCAAATGAGAACTTTGTAGCTCAGTGTGCTGGGTTGAAGGGTGCCCCCGCCCCCATTCCTGTCCACCCAGAACGTCAGAACGTGACTTTCTTTGGAAATAGTGCCTTTGCAGATATAATTAGTTAAGATGAGGTCACGGTGGGTTAGGATGGGCGCTTAATCCAGTGTGACTGGTGTCCTTTTAAGAAGAGGGAAATTTGAACACAGGCATGGGGGAGAACCGCTATGTGAAGATGGAGTCCGAGACTGGACTGGATTTCCCCTGCCACTAGCCAGACTATGGCTGGGACTGCCAGAAGTTGGACGAGTCAAGGAAATATCCTCCCCTGGAGCCTTGCCAGCGGGCATTGCCTTGCACACATCTTGATTTCAGACTTCAAGCCTCTAGAACTGTGAGAGAATACATTTCTGTTGCTTTAAGCCCCCCAGGTTGTGATAGTTTGTTAGGCAGCTCTAGGGAACCAATACCCCCAGTTCCAAAGAACGGAGCCATTCCCTTTCCTGGTTTGGTTCTTGCCTCTTCTTGCTTTCTGTCTTCCTGCCCTTCTGACTTGTGTAAATTCTTTGGAGACAGTGCCATGTAGTGAAAAGAGCTTGAGCTTTGGAGTAATGCTGGTCAGAGTTTGAGTCCTAGCTGTGCCACTTTGTGGGCTCTGTGGCTTGGGCGGGATATTTCATCTCGTTAAGACTGTTGACACGTCTTTAAAATGAGAGTAATAGTCATATCACTTTATGACTATGATTCGAGGTGTATAAAGTGATCATGGCTTTTCAAATTGAATGTTCACATCATGGCAGTCATTGTTAATTATTTGGACTCGTCTGTAGTTTGTCTAACAAACATTTATTGAATACGTACTTCTATGCCAGTTATTTCAGGGTGTTGAGGATATCACTGTGAATGAGAAGGCAGTCCTATTCAGGTGCTTCTCTTCTTCCCTCAACCCGTTATGCATCCATGGGATACTTTCAATGAAAGTATCAATGAAATTTCATTTCATTTCATTATTCACAAAGAAAATAAATCATATAGTTGTGGGCAGACAGGCTTTAAAGATCTAATTATACAACTATATGAGAAGCTCAAGGAAATTAAATGTAAGTTAGGACTCTTTAAGAATCTTAAGAGTTTCCCATTAAAGAAAGGAGAGTAGGTCAGGCAGAGGGAAGGAACTGAATATGTGAAAACTGATGTGGGAAGAAATTTGGCTCATTCCAGACACCAAAAGATGACCAGCAAGGTAGTAAACTATGGAGACAGTGGTACAAAGTGAAGTTGGCCATATAGGCAAAGACTGGACCTTGTAGAATCTTGTAGGATTTTGAACTTTATCCTAAAATCCATAGATAAGTGTTTGTAGGCTTTTTCCAAGAATGATTCTTCCTTTTTGATCTTTTATTTTTCACATGTAGAATGAGGATTGTGGATGATGATGTGAGCTGGACATCTATTTCCACCACTAAAGCGGAAAAGGAGGAGGATGATGATGATGGAGATTTGCCTGTGGTATGTATCTTTTGAGGCTGTGAGGACTTCTCAACCTTGATTCCAGTACAGGGTAGATTTATATATATATGTATATATGCTGAGGGCAGAAAAGAGATTGACACTTTTCAAAGAGCTGTTTTAAAGTAGTCTTCTTTGATGATGCCTGTAGACTGTTTTCTTTGTTTATGCAGGGCCTCATTAGCCTAGAAATGGGAACTAATCACAGAGAGGCAGGACTTGTAATTGTAATGTTTAATAGTTAGCCATGGTTCGGTTTATTGAAATGTACCTTAAAAACAATGTTCAGGTTCAATTAAAGGAAATTTTTTATTTGTTCCTTTTGTTCATTGATTCAGCTGGTTTAAAATTGTATACTTTTGCTTAAGTACTGAAGATAGGTAAGTTAATAAAATCGAGTGTCTGGACTTTAGAGACCATACCCTAGATGGGAGACTGAATTTCAGATTTCAACAATGTGATAAATAGTGGAGAGACATTTCACATATGCACCGAGTACTGTTAGAGCACTGGAGTAACACATTTTTTAATTCCACTAGGAAATTTTTTTTTTTTTTAAAGATTTTATTTATTTATTTGACAGACAGAGATTACAAGTAGGCAGAGAGGCAGACAGAGAGATAGGTGGAAGCAGGCTCCCTGCAGAGCAGAGAGCCCGATGTGGGGCCCGATCCCAGGACACTGGGACCATGACCTGAGCCGAAGGCAGAGGCTTTAACCCACTGAGCCACCCAGGTGCCCCCCACTAGGAAATTTTTTTAAAGATTTTATTTATTTGAGAGAGAAAACACATACACACACAGACACACACACACACACACACACAAGTTGGAAGGATTGCAAAGGGAGAGGGAGAACAGACTCCCAGGTGAGCCGGGAGCCCTATGACCTGGGGCTCCATCCCAGGACCATGGCATCATGACTGGAGCCCACTGAGCCACCCAGGTGCCCCTCACTGGGAAATTCTAGGAAGGATGTAAATACCTTGAGTTTTGAAGGACCAGTAAGAACTAAGTGGGCAAAAGCATAGGCAAATAATCTTGGATTGGTTCCATCATGGAAACCTTGCTGAGAAACACGGTGAAAAGGAGAGCTGTTGATAGGCTGTATTGCACTAAAAGGTTGTAAAAAAAATGAATTCCAGATGAGTATATTCAGTGTTAATTCCCAGCATATTCTGTAATACATCTTTTAAGAGAAGGTTCATATCAAATAGTGGGGCACCTGGCTGGCTAAGTCGGTGGAACGTGCTGCTCTTGACCTTGGAGTTGTGAATTTGAGTCCCACGTTGGGTTTAAAGATTACTTGAAAAAAAGGGCAGGTGGGAGAGGGGGTGGTGCCTGGGTGGCTGAATCAGTTAAGTGTCTGCTTTTGGCTCAGGTCATGACTCCCAAGGTTCTGGGATCTGAGCCCCACCTAGGACTCCCTGTCACGTAGGGCTTCCTGCTGAGCAGGGGAGTCCACATATCTCTCTTCCTCTCCCTCTGCCCCTGCTCATGTGCTGTCTGTTTTGCTCACTGTCTCTCAAATAAATAAATAAAATCCTTTAAAAAAAAAAAGGAAGAAGGGAAATAATGATCCTAAGGGGCCAATTAATTTGAGTCAGATCCAGTCACTTAATTAATGTTTACAACATTTTTTTTAATTCTTTTTTTTTTTTTAAATTTTATTTATTTATTTATTTATTTGAGAGAGAATGAGTGAGAGAGAGCATGAGAGAGGAGAAGGTCAGAGGGAGAAGCAGACTCCCCAAGGAGCTGGGAGCCTGATGTGGGACTCGATCCTGGAAGTCCGGGATCATGACCTGAGCCTAAGGCAGTCGTTCAACCAACTGAGCCACCCAGGCGCCCTACAACGTTTGTTTTTTTAATGTTATAAAAGCAATACATATTTATTTTAGAATATTTGGGAATTTTAAGGTTTAAAATTTTGAAAAAAATACAATAATCACTTCCCTTTGACTGTCCAGAGGTAGTAACTGCTAACATTTAGATGCGTATGTCTTTAATTCATAGATTATACAGGCTTGTATTTTATTTATTTTTAAAATACGATTGGGATCATACTGAACATATGGTTTTGGAACTTACTCTTTCACTTAGTAATATGTAGTGATTTCATTAGTAAGATTTTAAAATATTCTTTGAGGATGTGACTTTTAATGGTTGCAATGGTAGTTCATTATATGTATTAACTTAACCTGTCCTTTTACTGTATGTATGGATGGTTTTCGGTTTTAAAATACAGTGCTTTGAAAAATATCTCATATAGAAAACATTGTGGAAATCTGTTTATCTCTTTATTCCTATCAAATGGAATTAATAGGTTAGAAACTCTGGTCCTTTTGAGCTGTATTCCCATATTACGTTCCAAAAGGTAGTACCATTTTGTAGTCTCCCTAGAGTTGTTTGAGAATGCCATTTTTCCCATTTCTTCATGAATACTAGAGAATTATTTACAACAACAAAAACAATAGGTTTGAACCTGTGTCGGTTTGGCAGGTGAACAGTGGCACCCAGTTTCTTTGAGAAACAGTGAATAATTTTTCCATATGTTTATCGAGCATTTGTATTTTATGAATTTTGGGGGATTTTTTCCATTGTTTAGAAAATTGGACTTTTTAATTTCTTCATTGATTTATTTGATATTTACATAAGTAAGAACATATTACTTGTTTTACTGTCATAAATATATTTTATTATTTGTCTTTTCACTTATAAGGTTTTGACATTTAAAAATTGTAATTTTTATATAATCAAGTATATTAATTTTCCTTTGTAATACTGTCTTTTGCTCTTATGATTGCCTCAAAACCTGAACAAGGGAGGCTTTTAGCCTCACTGCTCTCTACACTGGTTAAAACAGATCTTGATTATTGAATTCATTTTTGTCACTGCAAGGCCATCATCACCACCAGTACTAACGGCAAAACGATTAGGACAGGCACAATACCGGCGGCAGCACAGGAGTAACGGGTGTAGTTTACTGAGCATTTACCATGTACCAAGCTCTTTAGCTTACATGAATTATCTCATTGAATCCTCATAGAACCTTGAGTCCTACTTTCACAAATGAGGAAATTGAGCTTTAGAGGAAATAATTTGCCAAAGGCTACACAAATATTAAGTGGCAGAGCTGGTGATTTAGATCTCAGTTTATCTTGCTTGAATTCAAGCTTGTGCTTTCCTACCTCAAAACTCGCTTACCTGAGGAATGATGGGAACAGAAAAATAGAGGTGAATTATGATGGGGTTTGGATTTCAGTTCTGCCACTTGCTAGCTGTGACATTGAGAAATCTACGTAACATCTCTGAGTCAAAGTTCTTTATCAGTGTGGAACCTTTCTTTGAGGGCTGTTTTGAGGATTGAGTGCGATAATAAAAGGGAGGGTCTAGGTGAGTGATCATTTATCAAGGATACAAGAAGATTCCATATTTGTTTGGGAATTTGAATGATATGAAGTGTGTTTTTATCCCTTACAGGTTCTGTGATTCTGTGTACTTCTTAGTGACTTCTTTTGGTTGGATCTAAGAAAACCTATGATTGTGATTACCTATAACAGGCTTTGTAAGGAGCCCGAAGCCCTTGATGAGTGATAGGCATGACAGGGAACTTGCCTGTATTTTTACTCTGAATGTAAAAGCAAAAAGGTAAAAGGAATTTAGCTTTTAGCTTATCCATAGCAGTTGTGTACCTGGCAGGTTGATAAAGAAGGTTTGTAATGAAGAAATTCACCTTTGGAGGAAAATTAATCAGTCAGAGAAAGATCTATAATTAAACTATCCAGGGACAATCAGATAAATATCTCAAGGGGCAAACAGAATTGAGGACCACTACATGTGTCTGCCTGTTTTTTTATGGCTGCTTTGGACTTGCATCTGCCACGTACATTAGGAATGGGAATGGTCGTAGCTTTGGGTTCTTGAAACAACAGTGCTCTTTGCCTGGATCCTGTGGATTTTCTCAACATAAGTGTCCTCACTCTGACAGGTGGCTGAGTTTGTGGATGAGCGGCCGGAAGAGGTAAAGCAGATGGAAGCCTTTCGTTCCAGTGCCAAATGGAAGCTTCTGGGAGGTTAGTTTCAACAATGGATAAATCTCAACTTCCCATATATAGGGGAAACCTTTTTTTCTTCTCTGTACTTTTCTTTTAGAGAAACGCATAGTTTGTTTTAGTGTGTCCTTGATCCTGAAAAATATAGTGTGAAAAAGAATTCAGAACTTCTTCACAGGTAGCAAGACATGGGAACTAAGGGACCAAGTATCCCATTTTCTCTTTTATTTTGGCCATTAGGGTTACTGAAGTCAGGAAGTGACTTATTTGGGGACCTTGCAGTAACCATTCCCCTCAGGCCCAAATAGTGGGGCACTTAGTACATAGGCAGGACTTTGGAGGAGTAAATCTTTCTTTGTTCTTCCTTTAGATATTAGTATTTTGCTGTGCGTTATCCTCCTCTTGCCCACTTTATACCCTCTCCCTAGGCTAATAATTTAACTCTCTATTTAAAAATTTTTTGAGTTTTTGAGGATTGGATAAAAGGCACTTGTCATGTTTGAGCAGAGACTAGCCCTATTCTGCTTTGTCTCGGTTTTTCCCCTGCCTGGCATGAAACGGGGATCTTGCTTCTGAATAGCCATTTAACTTTAGTTTACTCTCGACACGTGTTCCTTTTTCATACATGAAGGGTAGAAGAATTAACTCCTAAACAGGACTTGTTCTTTCTCTGTTACACATTTTGCTTATGTTAATTATCCTACAGTTCTGATAAGGAAAAAAAATGCATAACCAAAGAGACAGTTGGCTATAGGTTAGTGATCACCATTGCTTAAGTTAACTTTCAGTACATTATAATGTTTTATGAATAAAAAGTTTATTATCAGTGTATATTCTTTCATCAGAATCTTGTTTACTCTTACTTTTTTCTGCCTTATCCTGTGGTTGTGTTTCTGGTCTTTTCTGTAGTCCTTTTTTCAGAGAGAATCTTCTGGTCTCTGTATTTATAGGTCTAGGAAGTGATACTGAACCCCCCCCCCCCAATAATTCTTTCTCTTCACTCTCACTGCTCCATCCCCGTTTGTCATTGGAAATAGCCTCACTGGTCTCTGATCCTTACTTCCTTTTTATAAATATCACGTAATTTATCAATACCATGGATTAGTTTTGGTGTCGGGTCTCCCTCAGATATCAGTACTCTTCTGTGAGTGGTGATTCCAGTCAGATAGGGCTGTTTCCCAAAGTAAAGGAGTTGACTTGGTTTAATTCATCCACTTAGCAGTTGTTCATTGGGCCCTACCCAGCGTTTGTTTGTATTGGGGCCATGGAGCTCAATGACAAGAAGTAGAGGGAGAGGAGAAACTGGATTTTGGCAGTGTCCTGAGTTGCTGTAAACATTTCATTCCCTTATAACTTTGAAAACTGGAAGTTTCAAACTCTTTTGTGAACTACCTATTTTAAAAGTTTGCGGGGCTCCTGGGTGGCTCAGTGGGTTAAGCCTCTGCCTTCGGCTCAGGTCATGATCCCAGGGTCCTGGGATCGAGCCCCGCATCGGGCTCTCTGCTCAGCGGGGAGCCTGCTTCCCCCTCTCTCTCTGCCTGCCTCTCTGCCTACTTGCGATCTCTCTCTCTCTGTCAAATAAATAAATAAAATCTTTTTTTTTTTTTTAAAGATTTTATTTATTTATTTGACAGAGAGAGATCACAAGCAGGCAGAGAGGCAGTCAGAGAGAGAGGAGGAAGCAGGCTCCCCGCTGAGCAGAGAGCCCGATGCGGGGCTCGATCCCAGGACCCTGGGATCATGACCTGAGCCGAAGGCAGCGGCTTAACCCACTGAGCCACCCAGGCGCCCCAATAAATAAAATCTTAAAAAAAAAAAAAAGGAAAAGAGTTTGCACATGGACTCTGGAGTCTGATGGATCTGGACTGGATCCCCCACCACTCTACCACATCGTAACAGTATGACTTTGGCAGTTTGACTTAATCTTTCTCAGGATTCACTTCTTCATCTATAAAATGAAGGATAATAGTATTTGTCTTTCAGGTTTGTTGTGAGAATTAAGTGAGGGAATCTATATAAACCGTTGGCTTGTAGTAGGTGATGAGGAAATGCTGATCCCTCTTTTTATCTGGTGATCTCCCCCCAGTAAGGAGCATAGGGATGTGGATTAAATAGTTAACAGTATTTCATTTTGATGGGGGCACAGGCTTAGTTAGTTTGCCCTTTGAAAGAAGAATGAATATGAACTGTATGTTATCTAGTCTGAATATCAGTAGGAGCCTCTGGGAGTTCTGCACAGACATGGTTTTAAGAATAGCATTGGATCGGGGCGCCTGGGTGGCTCAGTGGGTTAAGCCGCTGCCTTCGGCTCAGGTCATGATCCCTGGGTCCTGGGATCGAGCCCCGCATCAGGCTCTCTGCTCAGCAGGGAGCCTGCTTCCCTTCCTCTCTCTCTGCCTGCCTCTCTGCCTACTTGTGATCTCTCTCTGTCAAATAAATAAATAAAAATCTTAGGGAAAAAAAAAAAGAATAGCATTGGATCGACAGCTAGAGGATCAGGGTGTTAGCCTATCTCCTTATCTTAGTGGTTGTGACTTTCCTTAAGAAATCACTCATCTTCTTGGAGCCTCTGTTTTCATGTCTGTGAAACAGGGATACCTGCCCTGATGGCATAATATAATACCATATTGTACCAGCCCAAGGTATAATATGAAAAATGCATTTAAATGGCTTATTAGGCAAATACAAGAGGTTATCTTCATGGTATTCATGAGTGCTGGTTGACTGCCCCTACGCAAAAGAGCTGGGCAGACCTGGGATTTCCGAGTTGTTTTGACATGTGTGCTGCCAGGGCATCTTTTGAAACTTTGAGTACGAGGGGTGAATAGAGCACCTGTGGGATGTAACTCTTTGCCCTTTGTGTTTAGGCCACAGCGAAGATCTACCCTCACACAGACACTTCCGTCACGACACCCCGGATTCATCTCCCCCCAGGAGGGTCCGTCACGACACTCCGGATTCATCTCCCCCCAGGAGGGTCCGTCACGACACCCCGGATTCATCACCCCCCAGGAGAGTCCGTCACGACACCCCAGATTCCTCTCCCCCCAGGAGGGTCCGTCATGACACCCCAGATTCGTCTCCCCCCAGGAGGGTCCGTCACGACACCCCGGATTCATCCCCCCCAAGGAGAGTCCGTCACGACACCCCAGATTCCTCTCCCCCCAGGAGGGTCCGTCACGATACCCCGGATTCCTCTCCCCCCAGGAGGGTCCGTCATGACACCCCAGATTCATCTCCCCCCAGGAGGGTCCGTCACGACACCCCAGACCCATCTCCTCCCAGGAGGGCCCATCGTGCTTCTCTGGATCCTTCTCCCCTCAGGAAGCCTCATCGTCACTCTTCAGGTGTGTCTCCTAGGAAAGCCCATCACGACACACCAGATCCATCTCTTCCTAGGAGGGCCCATCACAGTTCCTCAGATAGCTCTTTTCCCAGAAGGGGCCGAAATAGCTCTCCTGACACATCTCAACCGAGAAGGACTCTTGACTCCTTGGACACATGGCAGCTCAGGAGGGCCCACCATGACTCCCCTGATTTGGCTGATAATGCAAGAACCAGAAGCAGTAAAGCCCCGGAAAGAGCCTCCAGCAAAACTTCTCCACATTGGAAGGAGCCGGGACCATCTCCTGCATCACTCCCAAAGAAAAGCAAGTATGAGTATAACTCCAATGTCTCTCCTCCACGAAAAAAGCAAGCAAAATCTCATAAGCATGATTCTAAAGGTAAGCATTTGATTGCCCATAAGAGGGAATGAACCCCTGGGTGCTTTCTTTTGGACCTCTTACTTGTGGTCTTTAGAAACGAGAATGGTATTTTTTGGAGTTTTAAAAACTATAGGGAAGTGGGAAGAGGTTGGGCTGAGGAGAGTTAAAATTTACAGGGTCAAGGAGGACGTTTTTATATTTTTTTTCCTTTTTCTCCCTACCCCATAAGAAGATACTATATGTCTGATGTAGAAATTTCATAGTGTATAGAGATGCATAAAGAAGTAGAAGGAAAGGGACGCCTGGGTGGCTCAGTTGGTTAAGCAGCTGCCTTCGGCTCAGGTCATGATCCCAGCGTCCTGGGATCGACTCCCGCATCGGGCTCCTTGCTCAGCAGGAGCCTGCTTCTCCCTCTGTCTCTGCCTGCCATTCTGTCTGCCTGTGCTTGCTCTCTCTCCCTCTCTCTCTGACAAATAAATAAAATCTTAAAAAAAAAAAAAAAGTAGAAGGAAAGTTATACAAAATTCTGTCATTCAGAGCCATTCACTCTTTGTGTTGTGGCCAATGGTCTATTTTCTATGCACTTTTTATGTAGTTAAGCCCTTTCTATGTAGTATATACATGTAGTAGGTATAATTTTGCCTGTTTTTTTCACTTAACGTTGTCTTCCCTGTGTCATAAAAAACATCACTTTGTCGGTATGATCTTTATTGGTGTTCTGTTACATAAATGTGCTTAACCATTTCCTTAATGCTGCATATTTTAGGTTATTTCTAAATTTTTGCTTTTATAATTTTAAAATGAACCTTGTACATAAATCACTTCCCCATTCTGGATTATTTCCTTATCTACTTTTAGTTGGATTTCCTGGAAATGTAAGTACTTCTAGATAAGTTTCCTAGAAAACTAAGGAGAAATTGACTTACCGAGTAAGAGGGATAAATATTTTTAAGACTTTTTTTTTTTTTTAAAGACCATTGCAGATTGCCTGTTTTGGACTTGATTTATGATGTTTCTGTCTACAACTCAGGCCTGTGTAGTGAGATTCGTTTACTCAGTCTTTGTCCCTAGGTCTTGTTTTCTTTTCTTTCTTTCTTTTTTTTTTTTTTTTTTTTTGAGGATTTTATTTGAGAGAGAGCATGCGCCTGCCCCAGCATGAGTGGGGGGGAGGGGCAGAGGGAGAGGAAGAAAGAGACTTCTCCTGACTCTCCCATTGTAGGGAGCCTTGCTGAGCTGAAGGCAGATGGTTAACCAACTGAGCCACCCAGGTATATTCTAGGTAGTTTTTTAACTTTTGCCACATCACTGAAATCTGAGTGCAAGTTGTTTTGCCCATTCTGTGTTCAGATAAATATGACATAGGTGAGTATATTGAGGTTTTACATGCTAGTCACAGTCACTAGTAGCTTGGGAATAGATCCCCACATCCTACTTGTTGGTTTTGAAAGTTGTCCCTGACTCTGCTCTTCTCCTGTGTCATTTGCACTTGTGTTTAGGTGAGTGATAGCTCTTTAGAGGAGGACTGAATGAATATTGAATATTAGCTTGGTAAGTTCTGTTTTTAAGATTCTGCCAAGGGGATTAAAGACTTCATTTTTTAATTTCTAGACTCTTCCCCCAGCCATAGGAAGTTTCACACAAGCTCTTCACCTAGGAGACATCTGAGTCACACGTTGGATTCTTCCTCCTATGCAAGTGACAGTCGGAAAGCCTCAGATTCAGATCTTTCTCCTCCTCGACATAAACAAAATTCAGGGCACAGAGATTCTGACTCCGATCTGTCACCTCCACGAAATAGACCTACACGTCGGAGCTCTGATTCTGACCTGTCTCCACCAAGGAGGAAACAGAGGGTCCAATCTTCTGATTCTGATCTGTCTCCACCTCGAAGGAGTCAGCCTCTAGAAAAGAAGGTAGGAATTTTCAGGAGCCATATCCTTTCCTTAGAGTGACTTCTGTTTCCTAGCTATGTACATGTCTCAGATATACAAATCAGAGAGGGAGGAGGTAGCTCCTAATGGCATAGTAAATCTAGTGTAGAGTTACCTCTAGAGCTCTTTGCTTCTCTCTGAGGCCAGGACTGCCTATAACCCAGCCGAGATGAACTTGCAAACACCAGGTTTCCTAAGTGCCTTCTGCCTTTCTAGCCTCTTAATTCCACAAATCTCATTTTTTAATATGTTAGGAAAAACTTCCTGTGAACTGAGAACTGTAGTTTACCGGGTAGAGTTCAGAGTACAAACCTTGTGTTAATCGGGCCATACATTTGAGTCCTACTTCTTCAACTGCTCTTTGTGATATTGGGCTAAGCTATGGAATATCTCTAACCCCCAGCTTATTCATCTGTAAAACGTGGATAATAGTAGTATGTACTTCATAAGGTTACTGTGAGAGTCAAACGAGTCAGGGTAAATAAAACTTAGCACAGTGCCCAGGCAACGTGAGACATTAGCCTAAGCAATTTTTATTATAAATTGGACTGCGGGTCTGTGTATCCAGAGCTTAAAGAGAGGCATTTAAAATATAAAACAACTTTTAGAAATCATGCCAACTGGGAAGTCAGTGTTTTGTTTCATTTTAAATCTGTGATAAAGCATGAATTGCCCAGAGCATCCACATGAACTCTGAGCAATTGTTTTGTAAAGCACACTGGTGCTTGGGACAGAATCTTACTCCAGTGAGCTGGATAAGAAACAGGAATAGAGCCTGCAGTGTGCACATTTCCCTCCAACCCAGACTTTCTAGGTAGGTCTCCTCTGTCACCCACATGGTCCTTGTTGGCTGTCCCAGACTCAGGAATTGGGGTTCTTCTCTTTTGGGGAAAAGAGGTTTGTGTGGCAACTGGACCCTTTGACATTTTATGTGTTGTTTACTTCATGGACAATTTCATAGTAATCAAATTGAGTACATAGCACATGATACACTCTGTACTCCATTTGTGGGTCGGTTGTTTATCTTGATATGAAATGGAGTTTAATAAAAAAGGTTTGATCTGGTCATAACTTGTCATGATCCTAAAATTTATCCACAATTGAAGGACCTTGGATTTGCTTGAGTTTGTAGTTGAAATGAAATATTTTATCAGTGTGGGTCTCTACTGGAGAGCTTAGAGCTTGATACGGGTTTCTGATCAGGTGACCTGAGAGTGTGGCTTCATGTGTGCAGTTTATATACTGAAAAGTCGGAAATATATGCTATGCTTTTTCTTTAATATTCTCTTGGTTTGTGTTTCTGTTTATTCTTAAAACTTGATAGTACAATTAATTTGCCATCAAATTCAATTTTATTTCTTGTTTATTTTGTGAATCTTGTTATCAGTAAAGAGAATACAAGGCTAGAGTTTTTTTTTGGTTATTGCTAATCATCAGGCAAAAATGCACCTGGAGTGTGCTGCTACATTGTTTCATTAATGTTGGGTGCTCCCTTTTCCATTGCATAGGCTGCATACATGTATTCCGGGGCTAAAACTGGGTTGGTGTTGGCTGACGTGCACCGAGAGGAGCAGGAGCTCAAGAAACGGGAAACCCTGGCGTTTGAAGGTAAAAATGTGAAAGTGCAGAGACCATTCAAGGCGCATGTAGATTTTATTATTATTATTTTTAAAGATTTTATTTATTTATTTGACAGAGAGAGACACAGTGAGAGAGGGAACACAAGCAGGGGGTAGTGGGAGAGGGAGAAGCAGGCCTCCCGCTGAGTAGGGAACCGAATGCGGGGCTCAATCCCAGGACCCTGGGATTATAACCCGAGCCAAAGGCAGATGCTTAACAACTGAGCCACCCAGGTGCCCCTTATTATTATTTTTTTAATATAGCTTATTGGACCTGATATTTTAAACTTTTAATTTTACTAAATTTCAGCTCTGGTTTTTTGCATTATTCTAACTTCTTAGTGGGCCCAAGGGGTTCTTTTCCTTCTTGAAAAAGGTTAGATATTGGTAGGAACTATTGTAGTCTGGCTGCAAAAGTTTTTATCCGGCATCAGAATCCCAAGTGGTTGATTTCAACTGTTAGAATTATTTCTGATTTTGATACCTGGTATTTATCTTTAAAAGCAGAATTTTCCTTTGCAGCTGAATCCCAGTATGCTGAAACTGTATTTCGAGATAAATCTGGCCGTAAGAGGAATTTGAAACTGGAACGTTTAGAGCAAAGGAGAAAAGCAGAGAAGGACTCGGAGAGGGACGAGCTGTATGCTCAGTGGGGAAAAGGGTAAGAGAGCGACCGAAAGGAGGAATAAGACTGCGCTCAGACTGGAGAAGCTCATTCTCTACTTTTCTGATCAGCTAGTTCATTGCTGTGCCTTCAGAGCTCTTTCAGGAATGGAAAATTCAGTGTGTTCAATCTCCTTTCTAAGAAACTGATGGATTCCACGCTTTCAGTTGGTGTTCTAGGAATTTTACTCCTTAAAATATTTGGCCTATGCTGCTAGAAAAAGGAGATTCTCTCCAAATGTAGTCGTATGGTCTGTCTCAGTGTAAGAGGGGAAATGTTACACAGGGTAGCAGACACTCTTGATTCTTTTCGTCCAGGCTAGCCCAGAGCCGGCAGCAGCAACAAAACGTGGAGGACGCAGTGAAGGAAATGCAGAAGCCTCTGGCCCGCTATATTGATGATGAAGATCTGGACCGGATGCTGAGAGAACAGGAGAGAGAGGGGGACCCCATGGCTAGCTTTATCAAGAAGAGTAAAGCCAAGGAGAATAAGAATAAGAAAGGTGAGCCTTTCAGGACTCACCAGAGATGGAGGTGATTTGTGGAAGGAGAGAGGGTCTTTAGCTGGGCACATGTGTGGGCTTTCCCATATGGTTCTAGGTTCCTTGTGTTTGGGAATTTGGGCTCAGCTCATAGAGATTTCTGTATAACATTTTTTGTTACCTCTGCCACCCAGCTCTGAAGTGAGTTAGATAACTGACTTCTTTTCTCTTTCTCTTCTCTCACTAGTGAGACCTCGATACAGTGGTCCCGCACCACCTCCCAACAGATTCAATATCTGGCCTGGATATCGCTGGGACGGAGTGGACAGGTAAGCCTGAATGTTTCCCACGTTTTTGTTTTCTCTTCCATCTGGCCCTAACTTCCCCTAACTGTTCTTAAATTACTCTCCCTCACTCTCTGTTCTAAGCACAAAGTTAATGACACGCAGTTTGCTTGCTTTTGTTTCTAAGGTCCCCACATGCCATTTCTCATGCTTAGAATACTCCTCCTCCTCCTTTTTTATTCCTTCTCAAAGCTTTTTAAAGCTCTGGACAAATAACTCTGGTGCTGCCGATAGGATAACCCCCCTTTTTTTTTTTTTAAGATTTTATTTATTTATTTGAGAGAGAGACAGTGAGAGAGAGCATGAGAGGTGAGAAGGTCAGAGGGAGAAGCAGACTCCCCATGGAGCTGGGAGCCTGATGTGGGACTTGATCCCGGGACTCCGGGACTGTGACCTAAGCCGAAGACAGTTGCTTAACCAACTGAGCCACTCAAGCGCCGTACCCTTTGTTTTTGACATTGGTCACTTTGAGGGATATTTTCTAAGGTTTAGAGGGGATGAGTGATGGGTGAGAGTCTGGAGTCTTTTTTGTGTAATATCTTTAAAATGTAGTTCTTGAAAAAAAAATATATATAGTTCTTGAACCTTCTCTTCAGTGCCTTAGGAGTGAGCTACTTACAGTGTCTCACTGACCCCTATGACCAGCATCTACCCATATACACTAACTTTCAGTCTGTTAGCATGATGACTTAAATGTGCTTCTGTCCAAAGTCTGTCCCTTGTTTACATGTTAGAGCCCATCTCCTCTTGCCTACTAAAGGACATTGTTCTAGCATTTAGCCTGGTGATTCTCAAACTTTTTGATCTCAAGACCCCTTTATACTCTTAAAAATTGCTGAGGACCCCCAAAAAAACTTTTTATGTGGAATATGTCCTTTAATATTTACTATATTAGAAACTGAACTGAGATGTTTAAAAAGTGTTTATTCGTTCATTAAAAACTTAATAAAGATGGGGCACCTGGGTGGCTCATTGGGTTAAACCTCTGCCTTTGGTCCAGGTCATGATCTTGGGGTCCTGGGATCGAGCCCTGCATCAGGCTCTCTGCTTGGCAGGGAGCCTGCTTCTCTTTCTCTCTGCCTGCTTCTCTGCCTACTTGTGATCTCTCTCTCTCTGTCAAATAAATAAATAAAATCTTAAAAAAAACAAAACTTAAGCCATTATGCTAACATAATTGCCACATTTTTAAAGAAAAATAACATTCTCCAAACAAAGCAAGTAGAAGAATGGCATTGATTAGCATTTTTGTAAATCTCATTCATGTTTGGCTTAATACCAGATAGCAGGATTCTGCATTGAGTCTTTTGCACTATGTTAATTGAAGAAATTGAAGAAAATTTAGCTTTAGAAAATTCAGCCTTATCCGTAGGTAGTTAGAAAAGGAAGGCATATTATGGTGGGGTTTTTTGTTTGTTTGTTTTTTTGTTTGTTTGTTTGTTTTTTGGTATTATATGTTTTGATTAAAAACTCAGCAACTGATAGTTTCTTAGATGTGATTTGTAATATGGTATCTGGAACCATATAAAAAAACTTGCCGTACTGTTATGTTAAAATCCATTTTTTTCTCCTATTTTGGATGAATCTTTTCCTGGTGCATGATTTTATAACATGATTTTATAACATGGTCATTTGGAAAATACGGGTTTGCTGAGTTTTTCAGACCTGCCAAATGTTGATGCTACACACCGTCAATCTTATATTTGTTAACATTACTTGTTCTCATCACCAAAATCTTTAATGGGAAGCTAGGGTTCATGGTGGCAGATGAGTGTTTTTTGAAATTCCTAATTTATGCTTAAAAGCTTGAATTTTTCATTATGACAAATATCATTGTATTTATTATGTTATTATAGTGAAGCTCACTTTGTACAGTAGCTTTTTTGTAGATTGCATCAGATTTTGTACGTAGAGGGTCAGGTCATCTATGAATGTAGACAGTTTTACTTCTTCCTTTCCAACCCAAATGTCCTTTGTTCTTTTTCTGACCTTATCGCACTAACTAGAACTTCAGTGCAGATGTTGAATAGAAGTAGTAAGAGACAACTCTGTCTTCCTAATCTTTAGAAGAACGTCAGTCTTTTGCCATTAAATATGTTGTAAGCTATAGGTTTTTTGTAGATTCCCTTTACTGAGTTGAGAAGGTTGCTTTCTGTTCGCAGTTTGCTGAGAGTTTTTTTTCCTAGAAATTTGTGTTGGATTTTGGTTCATTCTTTGATCCATGAGTTACTTAGGATCCAGTGAGTTACATTGTTTAATTAAGGAACTTAGGATCCATTGAGTTACATTGTTTAATTCTAAACATTTAGACATTTCTGGATATCTCACTGTTACTGACTTCCAGTTTAATTCTCTTGAGGTCAGAGGATATACTCCATAATATTTTGATCTTTTTTTTTTTTTTAAAAGATTTTATTTATATATTTGACAGAGATCACAAGTAGACAGAGAGGCAGGCAGAGAGAGAGAGAGAGAGAGAGAGAGAGAGAGAGAAGCAGGCTCCTTGCTGAGCAGAGAGCCCGATGCGGAACTCGATCCCAGGACCCTGAGATCATGACCTGAGCCGAAGGCAGCGGCTTAAACCACTGAGCCACCCAGGCGCCCATGATCTTATTGAAATTTATTAAGCTGCATTTTATGGCCCACTATGTAGTTTACCTAGGTGAATAATCTATTTGCATTTGAGGATAATATGTATTCTGTAGTTGTAGGGGGAGCTGTTTTGAAAATTATTTTTTGAAAACAAACTTTATTGGGTCACCTGGGTGGCTCAGTGGGTTAAAGCTTCTGCCTTCGGCTCAGGTCATGATCCCAGGGTCCTGGGATTGAGCCCCGCATCAGGCTCTCTGCTCAGCAGGGAGCCTACTTCTTCCTCTCTGCCTACTTGTGATCTCTGTCTGTCAAATAAATAAATAAAAAATCTTAAAAAAAAAAAAAACTTTGTTTCTTAATGATTGTGGATTTATAGAAAATTTGCAGATAGTATGAAGAATTCCTGTGCACCCCTCATCCAGTTTTATTACTACTCATTACATCACTGTGGTACAATTTATCAGACCCAACATTCATATGTTATTAGTATACCAAATTTTACTTGGGTTTCACCAGTTTTCCCACTAAAGTCCTTTTTCTGTTCCAGTTCAGGATCCCACATTGCATGTAACTGTCATTCTCTTTAGTCTTCTGTGATCTGTGACAGTTTCAGTCTTTGCTCTTTGTGATCCTGTCAGTTTTTTGGAATATGGTCAGTTATTTTGTAGAATGTCCCTCAAATTGGGTTCATTTGTTGTTTTTCTCATGGTTTGACTGAGGTTATTTGTTTTTGGAAAGAATACTACAGTGAAGTAGTGCCCTTCTCATCAAATCATTTTAACCAGTCCATCACAGGACATCCCTTGTGATGCTGACCTTAATCACTTGGTTAAGGTAGTCAGCGTTTGCCAGTTTCAACACTTTGAAGTTACTCATTGGCGCCTGGGTGGCTCAGTTGGTTAAGTGTCTGCTTTCGGCTCAGGTCATGTTCCCAGGGTCCTAGGATCGAGCCCCACATCAGGCTCCCTGCTTGGCGGGGAGCCTACTTCTGCCTCTGCCTGCTGCTCCCCCTGCTTGTGCTCTCTCTCGCTATCTCTGTCGCTCACATAAATAAATAAAATCTTTTAAAAAAAATGAAGTTATTCATTTTCCCTTTCTGTACTCTGCTCTCTAGAAATGTCGCTAAGTGCAACTTGCATGCAAAAGGCAACCTATGGGTGGGATATCTACGTATAATATTTGGACTTTTTCTATAAGGATTTGTTTCATCACCCCATTTAGTCAGTTACTTTTTTTTGCCAGTAATGAGTCATACATATTTTACACTGTTGTAATCTAGTAATATATTATTTATTTTGTCGCTCAGATTGTTCTCTTCTTTAGCCCCTGGGAGTTCTTTAAGGTGTCCCTTTTGTGCGCCCTATCCTTTTATTTTTTGAGCACTCCCTGGCTTTCTGATACTGCAGGATGCTCCAGACTCATCTTGTGCTTTCCCTGTCCCAGCTTTAGAATTGGCCATTTCTCCAAGGGGCCCTGACTACTTTTAATAGATAGTGGTATTTAGAAACTAAGATCTGCCTTGTAGAAGTACTTGTTGGTACTTGGGTGTCCTTGTTTCTAGGCCCTGTCAGCAGAGCTCGGTAGTATGTGTCTAGTAATTCATGTATATACACATATCTGTCATCATTTCTGTACCTGCTTATGTATGTGTCTGTAAACATACATGTTTATATATACAGATACATGAGTATAAGTTCATACTCCTGTAACCTACTGTAATTCAGTATTACCTTTTCTACTTGCTTATCTATAACTTTCCCCTCCAACATTGTGAAACCTGGCACCCACCAGCTACCATCCATTTTACTTACCTCAGTATACATGTAAAACAGCTTCAGAATTGAGAAACGAAATGAGAAACAGATTTCCAGCTCAAGTACAGTATTTATGTGTAGTTACTTTTGTTCTTACCCTTAAATTTCTGGGGAGAGTACCATTTTCCAGCATAACTTAAAGGGTCAACTCTCTGCCTCCCCACCCCGTACTACTGTGTCATACATTTGTAATAAAGGTAGATTCATTTGTCATAGTCTGCAGTCTGTCCTGGGTCTCCTGACATCCTGGGTCATTTTTCCTTTTTAGAGTTTGCTTATGTTAGTGTTAAGTTTTTTTATGGTGTATAGTTCTGTGGGGTTTGACAAATGCAGAGTCATTCATTCGCCACCCTAGTACCATACAGAAAGTCCCATCATCCTAAAATTTTCTCTGCAAGTCCTCTTTCAGTCAGTTACACCCCTCCACCAAACCCTTGTGATTAGTGTTCTGTTTGCTCTTCCTGTAGTTTTGCCTTTTTCAGAGTGTCGCATGTATAGAAGCATACAATATGTAGCCTCTCGAGTCTGACTTCTTGCGCTTAGCAAAATGCACCTAAGATTCATCCATGTTCTTGCATGAATAGCCCGTTGTATGGATGCACCAGTTTGTTTATTCCCCATCTTTGTTGCTCTTTGTTGCATCTTTGTTGCTCCCAGTTTTTAGCGACTGTGAATAAAGCTGCAATAAACATTTGTGTATAGAGTTTTACATGGACATAGTTTTCAGTTTACTTGTGAAGTGCCCACTGATGGCTGGGTTGTATGGTGAGACTGTGTTGAACTTTGTAAGAAGTGACCAGTTGTCTTCCAATTGCCTATACCATTTTATATTACACCAGAGAATGAGGATTCCTGTTGCTCCGTGTCCTTGCCAGCCTTTGGTATTATCAGTGTTTTGGATTTTAGGTGCGCGCATTTAGTATTGGATTTTAATTGCTCTGTTATTTTAGCTAAGCCTCCGCAGTTTTTTTTTTTTTTTTTTAAGTGTTTGCTCTAAGGATTATAGTATGTATCTTTAACTTATGGCCTGCTGAAAGTTGTAACTACTGTTTCACAGAAAATGTAAGAGCCTTGTAAAACTGAAGTTCCACTTACCCTCTGTTCTATGTGCTATTGTTGTCATAGATAAAACGTAAATGGTATGGGTCTCACAATACAGTGTTCTAATTTTTAATTCACAGTTACTAAAAAAAAACCCTAAGAAAACAACAAAATGTATAGGTGTTAGTATTTAACTCGTATACTTAACCATTTCTGGTGCTCTTTTTTCTTTCCTCTGAACAACTTTTAATATTCCTTTAGTGCACGTTTATTGGCAACAAATTCAATTTTTGTTGATCTGAGAATGTCTTTATTTCACCTTTATTTTTCAAAACTTTAATTTTGAAATAATTTAGATAAGAATTCAAAAAAATAATACAGTGTGTTACCCAGCTGCCCCAATTGATAATCTTATATAACCATAGTACATTACCAAAATAAGGAAATTTACTTTGGCACAATTCTATTAAATTAGAGTCCTTTTTCTCACCTTCATTTCTTTTTTTTTTTTTTTTTTTTTTATAAGGTCTTACTTATTTATTTGACAGAGATCACAAGTAGGCAGAGAAGCAGGCAGAGAGAGAGGAAGGGAAGCAGAGAGCCCGATGCGGGGCTCAATCCTAGGACCCTGGGATCATGACCTGAGCTGAAGGCAGAGGCTTTAAACCACTGAGCCACCCTCTGTTCATTTTTCTATCACCATTTTTCTCTTTAAGATCGCATAGTTACTGTTGATCTGTTTTCAAGTTCTTTGATTTTCTGCTTCTCCAATCTGTTAAGTGCATGCAGTAGATTTTTTTTACTGATTTTTTTCAACTCTAGAATTTCTGTTTATTGGTTTATATTTCTTTGCTGAGATATTCCATCTGTTCATTCGTTTATGAGACATTTCCCTCTTCCTTGAGAATATTCATAATTAGTGCTTTAAAGTCCTGTGTGCTAATTGCAACATTTGGGTCACCTCAGGATTGGTTTCTCTTAATAGCTTTTTCTTGAGTTTGATTACATTTTACTATTTCTTTACATGTCTGGTCATTTTTTAACATACACTGGACACTAAGTGGTCCATAATAGGGACGTTGAATTCTGTTAGATTCTTCTGAAGTATGTTGATTTTTATTCTAGCGGACAGTTAATGTGGGTGTGTTTGAACTCCAAGCACTGTCTTCTTTGCCGCGGGCAGCAGTTACGCTTTCTGCTCAGTTCTTTCAATTTCTAGCTGCTGCTTTTTCATCTGGCCCAATGCGATTTTCCTTGCACAAGCACAGTTTAGCAGTTGGCTAATAGATTCTGGGGTTCGTGTGTTTTGTAGTTCCCTCCCTTTCAGAGTTTCCTCCCTGATTTTTCCAGCTGCTCTGCGTCTTCGCGCTGACATCTCTAGCTCACAAGCCTGTGGCTTTTTGCTTCCAGGGGCTGTTCAGGTTGGGAAATACCCTCTGGCAGAAAGCCTCACAAATCTCTTTTCACACATAGATTCCCATCCAGGTTCTGCCTGCCTTTTGGTCACTTTCCCAGGCCTTCAAATAATTTCAAATGCTTGCAATTTTATATTTTGTCCGGATTTTATAATTGCGATCCAAGGGGAGATTAGCCTGCTCAGGTTCCTCTGCCGCGACTGAAATTCTTGCCCCACCTCATATGGGTTCAAGGCATTGTTCTTCGGTCCCTCACGGTGCCCTTGAAATCTGAGACTCTAGTTCCTGATTTTGGCAGGTATCCGCAGGGTGGCTGTGGTTTCAGGTTCACTTACTGCTTCTAGTTTGCAGCTCGCCTGATACCGGCTCTTTGGCAGTGGGATTATCTTTCAGAATGCTCATTTGCAGTCAGAAGTAGATCTTCTTATAGCCACACCCTAAAGATGCTCCCTGCTACACTGACGCCCGCCCTCTTTTTTTTCTATTAAAAAAAAAATTTCTGTGTCCAAACTCAGAATTCTCCCTGACCTCATATTTTCCTGGTGTCTAATCTGTCTCCAGCTCTCCCAGTAGTGTTCTTCCACGTTTTTCCCCCCTAGATCTTTCCTTTTAGTTCTCTTTCTCATCTCTGCTTTCTTTCTGATTATTCATCCTTTCGTCACCATTTCTGGTTTTGTCTGGTTTTGACCCATGGCATGTGAACATTTATGGAACAGATCTGTAGTTGGAAAAACCCATAAGGTCCACGAATCTAATTCTATTATTAGTTAAAAGACAAACACCGAGGCTCAGATAAATTGAACGACTTAACTGGAATTATTTAGTTCACCTGAAAAAGCTGGAATTAGAATCCTGGGCCCTAGATTCTCTAGTCCAAGACTTTTCCACTGTGAGTGCTCTTGCAGGTTGTTTTTTTTTTTATTTTTTTTTTTATTTTTTAAATTCTGTAGGGTTTGGTTTTTTATCCTTCTGTCCTTATCTGTATGATCATATTAGTGTTGGCTCTCTTAAGTATTTATTCCTCAGGGCAAAAAACATTGGTTTTCTTGGTGTTCTAGCATATCCTGCATGCTTCTAAGGTTAGACATGGAGCCGTTTATAGTAAGCTTACCTTCTTAAAACATTCCATTACTTACCCTACTCATCCTTTATTGAAGGTGTGAGGAAAGAGGGAAGCCTGTTACCTCAATCAGTTTAGTAACACTCAGCAGAGATGTGATTACTTTAAGCAGCTGTGTGCTATGTGCCAGGTTCTCACAATTAGTGAGATACAGTCCCTGAGCCTAGGAACTCACTTTCCGTCTAGAGGAGAAAGACAAGTAAATAATTTCAGTGGTACTTGCTAGATATTATAGAGGATTTTCAAGGTGCTTTGGGAGAGTAGGATTCAGCCTAAGGAGAGTGTGGTCAGGGAAGGCTTCCTGGATCATACGTGAGCTTAGTCTTAAGCGGGGGTGTCAGTCACCAGACAACAGAAGGAAAGGGAGGAGGTGTAAGGAAGAGGGCCCTTTATGTGTAAAGTCACAAGAATATAGAACATCGTAGTGTTATGGAGGGGCCTTCATAAGCAGTTCGCTGTTGTTGGATAGCCTGAAATGTAGAGTGGAGTGTATGAGATGGACTGGAAAGGTGAGTAGGGACCTGGTCACAATAGGCTTTGGAAGCATTTCTGAGGAGTGGTCTTCACTCTAAAGGCAAAGGAGAGCCACTGAAGGATTAACTGCTCCGCATTTTGGATAGAGGCATCGTTATGGCAGTAATCTGAAAAACACGTGAAAGGCGCAGGTCTGGAAGTAGAGAGACGAGGTACAGGCTGTTGCAGTAGGTCAGGGTGCAGGAGACAGGTCTGAACTGTGGCAGTGGGAGCGGAATGGAGAGAGGAGGGTGCGCAAGTGTTCACGGGAGAAGGTGGCAGGATCTGGTGGCTGACTTGGGGAGAGGGAGGAATCACTGCATTTGGCAATAACGAAGGTCACTGGTGACCTGAAAGAGTGCTAGCTCTGTGGCGTGGTGACACAAAAGCCAGGGTTTAATGTGTTAAGGAGTGAATGGAAAGTGAGGAAGTATAGACAGTGAATACAAGCTCTTTTAAGAAGTTTATAGAAGTAGCAGAATTCATAGTATTAAAGGGAGTTGCGGTCTACTCCTTGAAACTCATTACACTCTACTCCTGGTTCTTTTCTCTTATTATTGGTCACCTTTATGAGCTCTCTTCCTCTTCGTACCGCTTTAATGCTGCTAGGGGCTCCATCTCTAACCTTAGCTGTTCTCACTTCATGAGCTCTTTCTCGCTGAATCTTTAGACACACCTTCAGTTACCACCGATATGTATGTGATCCCCAAATCTGTGTCTGCGGTTCAGTCTGGTGTGTATGGCTGCGCACCGGATCGCACTGTTGCTGTGTAGCGGAGGCACCTTAAGTGCAAGGCATTCAGAACTGAGCTCATGAACCTCAGCTCCCCTAACCGGCTCCTCCTCTTATGTTCTGTCCTGCTTAGTGTGGCCTCATTCATCTGGTCCTGAAAATTACTAACCTGCAAGTTAAACTTACCTCCTCCTCCTCTGCTCTTACATAGCGAGCCTGTCACTAAGTCTCCTTTATCGCTGCTTTCATCATCTGTTGCCGATACCCTGTACTAACTTTCCTGCCTCCATTCTCCGTCGGAGGGATCTCTTTGAAATGTGGTTTCTGCTCCTATTTTAAGTCTAACCCTACTGGATGAAATCTGAGCTTTTTAACTCTGTCTCGTGCTATTCCCTTCGTCATACTTTGGCTCTAGCTATGCCAATTTGCCTCTGGTTCCCTCCATGTAGCAAGCTGCTTCTTATTTTTGCACTTTGTTCTTGTTAGTCATTTTGTGCTCTGTCCTGAAATGCTCTCCTGACCTTTCTGGCCTTCCCTACCTCCAACCCTGTGGTTAGCTCTGTCTTTCCAGACTTAGCTTAGGGGCTCCCTCCACAAAACCCTTCCTGACCATTCCCGTTCATCCCTTTCCCAAGTTGAGTGAGATCCCCATTCTGTTTCTAAGATACCCAATGCATATCTCCACCACAGTTTATGCTTTTCATTTCAGTTGTTGGTATAAATGTCAGTATCCTCCACTTGTCGGAGTTCATCAGAACAGCTGCTCTGTCGTACTCATTTTCGTGACACAGTGCCTAGTATCTACAAGCACCTCTCAGAGATGATTGGGGGTCTGATTTCACACCACCACAATTAAGTGAATATGACAGATGAATTTTTTGATTCCCAGTATGATAAAAGTTATATGTATACTATACCATCATTTACTAAGTGTGCAATAGTATTATGTCTATAAAAACCCCCAATGTGTATACCTTAATTAAAAAATACTTAATTGCTAAAAAACGATTAGCATCTTTTGAGCTTTCAGTGAGTCATAATTTTTTTGCTGGTGGAGGGTCCTGCCTCGATGTGGTTGGCTGCTGACTCAGCAGGGTGGAGGTTGCTGAAGGCTGGGGTGGCTGTGCAAGTTCTTAAAATAAGACACCAGTGAGGTTTGTGACATCATGCGACTCTTCCTTTCATGAACAAATTCTCTGTAGTGTGTGATGCTTTTTGATAGCATTTTATCCACAGTAGAACTTCTTTCAGAATTGGAATCCATCCTCTCATACCTTGCTACAGCTTATTAGCTACAGTTATGTAATATTCTGAATTGTTTGTTGTCACTTCAGTGGTCTTCCCAGCATCTTCTCCAGGGGTCAATTCCATTTCAAGAAACTACTTTCTTTGCTCATCTGTCAGAAACAGCTCCTTGTCCAGTCGAGTTTTATCACGAGATAGCAGCGCCTCAGGCCCATCTTCAGGTTCCACTTCTGATCCTGGTTCTCCTGCTGTTTTCACCACATCTGCAGCACCCTTCTCCACCGAAGTCTTGAGCCCTTCCAGGTCTACATGAGGGATGCAATCAGATTCTTCCCAATTCCTATTAAATGTTGATATATTGTCCTCTCCTGTGACTCGCAAATGTTCTTAATGACATCGAGAATGATGAAGCCTTTCAATTTACTTTGTCCCCATCCATCAGAGGAATCACTGTGTATGGCAGTAGTAGCCTTAAAAATAATAAGACTTGAAAGTCAGAATGACTCCTTGATCCATGGGCTGCAGAATGGCTATTGTGTTAGCAGGCAAAAAAAAAAAAAAACCACAACAAAACGTTGTCCATCTCCATCAGAGTTCTTGGGTGACCAGGTGCATTGTTAGTGAAAGGTAATCTTTTGAAAGGAATCTTTTTTAATGAGCAGTAGGTCTGAAAAGTGGACTTAAAATATTTGGGAAACCATGTTGTAAACAGCTGTGCTGTCCTCCAGGCTTTGTTTTTTCATTTACAGAGCTCAGGCAGGGTCGATTTAGTGTATTCTTAAGAGGCCCAGGATTTTTAGAGTGGCAAATGAGCAGTGGCTTCAACTTAAAGTCACTAGCTGCATTAACCCTTTAGCAAGAGTCCGCCTGTCCTTTGAAGCTTTGAAGCCAGGCATTGACTTCCCCTCACTAGCTGTGAAAGTCCTAGAGGCGTCTTCCAGTAGAATACGTTTCATCTACATTGAAAATCTGTTCAGGGGAGCTGACTGTCTTAGCTAGATCTTCTGGACAACTTCGTGCAGCTTCTACACAGGCATCTGCTGCTTTTCCTTCCACTTCTGTGTTATGGAGACAGCTTCTTTCTTAAACCTCACAAACCAGCCCCTCTAGCTTCAAACTTCTCTCTGCAGCTTCCCCACCTCTCTCAGTGTGCACAGATTGGAAAAGCGCTAGGGCCTTGCTCTGGATGAGGCTTTGGCTTAAAGGAATGTTTTAGCTGGTTTGATCCTCTATCCAGACCACTAAAACTTTCTTTATTATCGGCAGGAAGGCTGTTTTGCTTCCTTATCATTTGTATGTTCCTTGGAGTAGCACTTTTCATTTTCTTCCGTAACTTGTCCTTTGTGTTTACAACCTGACTAACTGGCGTGAGAGGTGTAGCTTTTGGCCTGTCTTGGCTTTTGACATGCTTTCCTCACTTGCTTTTGATTTAAAGTGAGATATGTGGCTTTTCCTTTTATATAAACACTTAGAGCCCATTGTAGGATCGTTAATTGGCCTAATTTCAGTATTGTTGTGTCTCAGGGAATGAAGATGCTAGAGGAGAGGGAGAGAAATGGGGGGGATGGCCAGTCAGCAGAACAGTCAGAACACATACAACATTTATTGACCAAGTTTGCCATTTTATAGGGGCACAATTCATGGCACCCCCAGTTTACAACAGTTATATCAAAGATCATTGTTTGAAGATTACCATAGCCAATAATGAGACAGTTTGAAATACTGCAAGAGTTACCAAATGTGACCCAGGCACGAAGTGAGCAAATGCTGTTGGAAAAATGGCGCCGATAGACTTGTTTGATACAGGGTTGCCACAGACCTTCAGTTTGTAAAAAATGCATTCTGAGGTGCGGTAAAGTGAGGTGCAGTTGAATGAGATACGCCTGTAATGAGAATTCACTCAATGCCTGTATGATGAATGGATGAATGATAAGATGCAGCCATCAGCTGAGAGTGCATTGGGCCTGTAGAGTGGTAAATGTTTGAAACAGTTGTCAAGAGTGCTGAAGGGGCTGAACAAAAACTAATAAAAGGATGAGTTATGTATTTTGGCTTTTTGATTCTGTTGCATATGCCTTAAATATTTTCACATGACTGCCTTACTTTCCTCCTTATTCATTAGGTTGTGAACTCTTCTCTTTTTTCAAAAAAAAAAATGTCCAGTTCAGGATTCTGGCTGATCAGTGTGTCTTGATTGCAGATCCAATGGATTTGAGCAGAAGCGCTTTGCCAGGCTCGCCAGCAAGAAGGCGGTGGAGGAACTTGCCTACAAGTGGAGTGTTGAGGATATGTAATTTTTCTGAAGCTGTGGGGTGGCTGTGGGTTGTGGTAGTGGATATAGGGCAGCCAGACATCCAGCTGTAACGGTTGTCTATGCTAATAATCAGGGTCCACATAGACCGGCGACTTGAATGCCAGTTTCGACTGCGGAAGAATATTTTGAGACCTGATGTTCGGACTGAGGCACCTGGCCTTCAGGTGCTCCAACACTGGCTGTTATTGGCCTTCAGAGGAAGTGCTGATTTTTCAGTGTCCCAGGGTTTGTTCTTGGTTA
Organism: Lutra lutra; assembly: GCF_902655055.1. NCBI lineage: Eukaryota > Metazoa > Chordata > Mammalia > Carnivora > Mustelidae > Lutra > Lutra lutra. Next base: position 13,090,480 of record NC_062287.1, on the reverse strand, counting down.
GGGTTTTTGTTTTTTAATAAACATGCATTTATTTTTTCAAAATCATGTTCTTAACTGGGTATTCTGTTTTGGGGAAAAAAGCTAATGATGAACCTCCCATGGATCTTGGAGGGTGGTGGTTGGATTTTTCATTAATCTAGAAAGCAGTGTGAGTAGAAACTTCAGTGATGGGTCCTTCCTCTTAGAAAATACGAATTTGTGCTAGACTTAGGAATAGACATAGCTATTTGGAGACAAGGTATATGATAAAGGTAATGTTACAAATTAGTGGGGAAGAAATAGGTAATGATGTTTAGAAAATTGGCTTATGTATGGATAAAAATGAAGTTGGATCCCTACCTCAAATCGTATAAAAACAAAGACATTCAAAAGCGCTTAAAGATCTAAATGAAAGGTAAAATGTTAAAGCCAGTAGGAAAAATCAGAGAATGTCATTGTGACCTTGGGGTGAGGATAGATTTGTTAAATAATATCCCCAAAGCTCAATCTATAAGATTTGATACCTTCAACTACTTCAAAATTAAAGATTTCTGGTTAACAGAGCATCTCATAGTCAAAGCTAAAGATGTGTATAGATTAGGAGAAAATATTTGCAGTGTTTAAAACCAACAAGGGATTGCATATATAAAAGACTCGCTATAGAAGGAACACAAAGCACAATAGACAAAACACAAAATAAGGGGTGCCTGGGTGGCTCAGTCAGTTAAGCATCTGCTTTTGGCTCAGGTCATGATCTTAGGGTCCTGGGATCAAGCCCCACATCGGGCTCTCTGCTCAACAAGCAGTCTGCTTCTTCCTCTCCACTCTCTCTGTGCTTGCTCGCTCTCTCTTAAATAAAATCTTTAAAAAAACCACACACACACAAAAATAGGCAAAGAATATAAATAGGTAAAATGTAAAGGGAAAACCAAAATGACTAATAAGTATATTATCTCATTGGTAATTAGAGAAACACAAAAAATAAAATGTTAATGTGTTTCTACTTATATCCATTGGCTTGGCAAAAGTAAGAGACCTAGCTCTTGTGGGGAATGAAAACTTCAGGGGAGTTTCATCTGTTGTATCCATTTCGGAGAACAAATGGGCAACACTTAATTGGAATTAAGTAATATCCTGGATGCAGTGTTATGTAGCTTTTAAGAGTGTGGCTCTGGAGCTATACTGCCTGTGTTTGAATCCCAGCTATGTCTTTTACTAATTGTGTGATCTTGGTAAGCTTCTTCTTTGTGCCTTAGTTTCTTTGTCTGTGAAATGGAGATAATCTACCTCAGAGGTTTATTGTGACCTTAGAACAGTGCTTGCATATAGTGTGTGTCACAAAATTGTTGGCTGTCATTATTATTGTCTTCCTATTCATCCAGTATTGATAGTGAGCTTCCAAGATGGCCCCTGATGATCCCTGGCTCCTAGTATACAAGGCCTGTGTAGTCCCCTCCCATAATGAATAGGGCCGTCCTGTGTAACCAATAGGATGTACTGGAAACGTGTGACTTCTGAGGCTAGGTCATAGAAGACATTGAATCTGGCTTGTACTTTCTCAGATCCCTTGCTTTGGAAGAAGCTGGCTGCCATGTCATGAGGACACGCAAGCAGCCATCTGGAGAGGTCCATGTAGAGAGGAGGAGCTGAGGCCTCTCACCTAGATGGCACTGAGTTACCCATCGGTGTGAGTGAACCACCTTGGAAGTGGATACTTTACCTCCATTCAGACCTTTAGATGAATGTGGCCCTGATCGCCATGTGACCACAACCTCATGAGAAATCCTGAGCCAGAATCACTTAGCTCTAAATTCTTGATGCAAAGAAACAGTGAGATAACAGGTGTTTATTTAAAAAAAAAAAGATTTTATTTATTTGAGAGAGAGCACAAGCAGGAGGACTGGCAGGCAGAGGGAGAGGGAGAAGCAGGCTCCTCACTGAGCAGGGAGCCTGATGCAGGTCTTGATCCCAGTTGCCCAGGATCACGACCTGAGCCAAAGGCAGACACTTAACAGACTGAGACACCCAGGTGCCCCTAGATGTTCATTTTTAAAAAACATATATTGAGATATAACTCACACGCCATACAGTTTACCCATTTCCCATGAAGTACAATTCAGTGGTTTTTAGATATCATAGGGTTGTGCACCTATCACCACAATTAATTTTAAAACATTTGGATCACTTTGTGAATATAAGAACTTCGTATCTATTGGCATCCATCACTCCCCACTTGTCCCCAACTCCCCTGTGCCCTGGCAACTACTGATCTACTCTCTGTTGCTCTAGATTTGCCTATTAGAGACATTTCATATAGTGTGTGAATGGGGCTGTCATACAGTATGTGACCTTTTGTGTCTAACTCTTCACTGAGCATAATGTTTTTAAGTTTCATCTGTGTTGTAGACATTTCAGTCCTTCATTCCTCCTTTTGGCTGAATAATATTCCCTTGTATGGATAGCATACAGTTTATTCATACATTAGTTGTTGGACATTTGCGTTGTTTCTACTTTCTGTGGGTTGTGAATGATGCTGTCGTGAACATTTATGTACAAGTCTTTGTATGGGCATGCATTTTCATTGCTCTTGGAATCACATTGCTAGGTCATAAGGTAACCCCATGTTTAACTTTTCGAGGAGCTGCCCAACTTCCAAAGAGGTGTAGGAGAGTTCCAGTTTCTCCATACTTTTGCCAACACCTTTTCCTTTCTGTCTTGATACAGCCATTGCCTGCAGGGATGAAGTGGTCATATTTTTCCAATGCGTAATGTTACTTAACATGTTTATGTATTCTTCTTTGGAGAAATGTTTATTCATCCTTTGCCCATTTTTCAGTTGGACTGTCATACGTACATGTGCGCACACACACACACACACACACACACACACACATACACAGTCTTATGGTTCTTTATATATTCTGGTTACAAGTCTCTTATCAGATACATGATTTACCAACATTTTATCTCATTCTATGGGTATTATTGTTTTAAGCTGCTGAGTTTTGAGGTAATTTGTTATATAGCAATAGGTAACTAATGCATTAAGTATGAATACACCGCACATCAAAGCACTTCCATTGCTGGCTATATCCTTCAGAGAAGCTTGCACAGATCCACAAGGAGTAACATAAAAGGATGTTTATCTATGTATAGTTTGGGTAGCAAGAAGCTGGAAGCAACTTAGATGTCTGTCCCTAAGGGAATTGATAAATAAAAAGTGGTATATGCACAGCTAGAATATTATACAAGCAGTCAGATGCAGGCTGTTAGGAACTGCTGTGACATAATGGACTCCAGGTAAGGAAAATAAAGAATTCAATTTACAGCAAAAACCAGCTAAGTAAATTAAACACACTAAGCAAGAATTTTTAAGGGGGATATATATGTCTTAACTCACTGGAATAGGGTCTGTGAAAGGGGACGGGATAGAACTGGAAGGGGGAATGATGGAGGGAAGGGGAAAGAGAAGAGAGGCCTTTTGTGGATGAATGTGGGCATGTGGTCACCTCAGTTCCATGCACCTGAGGCCCTGAGCACAGATCCAGAAGCAAGGTCTTGCTCTAATGGAATGACATTTGGCACTGTGTTAGACTAAACTGTCATGACAGCCACCAAATGGGCTAACTTATTATAATAGGAATTTTTTTTTTTCTTCTCCTTCCTCATGTAACGTCGAGGGTCGTTTCAGGCTGGGTAGTGGGAGGGGCATGCTTTATTCCGTGCACTCGATTAGGGACCAGGTTGATGGCAGTGCTAACACGGCCTCCAAGGTTGCTGGGGTGGTGTAGTGAGGCGAGCAGAGCTTGGGAGACTGCTTAGCAGATATAACCCACCCCCTCTAGAAGGGGTGCAAACTTCCACTCATGTTCTGTTGGCTAGAGCTTAGTTACATGGTCCCCCTAATTCAAGAGAGCCTCAGGAATGTAATGCACACCCAGGAAGAAGGGAAAAATGGATGTTTATGGACAACTCTGGTCCCTGCTGCAGTGTGTCCTTCTCAGACCCCTGAAGAAAGGCTGTCCGTCCTCCAGCCATCTGAGACACACATGGGTTTTGAAGCAATTTTGAAATCTGGAAATTCCTGAAGGGACTCTCTTCTCTAACTGGGGGGTCTCAGCTGGAGTCACTGCCAAGTCGGAGATCTCTCTTCCTTCACTGTAGCTAGTAACCGTCAGAGAAGTGTTCAGGCAGAGAGATGAAGGGTAAACTGGAATTGCATCTAGAATCGGCATTTGTGACATGGAGTATGTCAGAGAGGAGACAAGCTCAGAAAACGAACTCGAAGGTTCTGCAGTTAGCATGAATAAGAGCTGGGACTAGAACCTAGTGTCCTACTGGGTTGCACACTGCCTTTCTGGTCCTTTGGCTTCTTGTTGTAAACATTATGTAAAAAGGCCCAAGGTTAGAACATTACTGGTGAAACTGGTGAAATCCAAATAAAGTCTGGAATTTAGTTCCTAGAAATATGCCGCTGTTAATCTCTTAGTTCTAGCAAATGTGCCGTAGTCATGTAAGCAATGTAACAGTCAAGAACTCTGGGTAAAGAGTAATAAAACAAAACTCTCTCTACTATCTTTTTTTTTTTTTTTAAAAGATTTTATTTATTTATTTGACAGAGAGATCACAAGCAGGCAGAGAGGCAGGCAGAGAGAGAGGAGGAAGCAGGCTCCCCGCTGAGCAGAGAGCCCGATGCGGGGCTCGATCCCAGGACCCTGAGATCATGACCTGAGCCGAAGGCAGCAGCTTAACCCACTGAGCCACCCAGGCGCCCCTCTCTCTACTATCTTTACAACTTACAATTTACAACTTAAAATTTTTTTTTCCCAAAATAAGCTTATTTTACAAGGCCCCAGTGAATGTAGGCTCTGGGCTCTGGACCTACTCTGAAGTTATTACTTCGGAGTTTATACTTTTGCAAGCTGTTTTGTAAGCTATCCCCTTTGCTTAGCCAAAGTACCGGTGAATACATTCAACTCCTAGTCCTTTGTCACAGCTCTTGTCCACAGCTGGGTTCTATTTCCATATGGGTTCAGGTTTTAACTTCATCGTAGTTGGGCCCCATACTTTCTTTTTTTCTTTTTTCTTTTTTTTAAAGATTTTATTTATTTATTTGACAGAGAGATCACAAGTAGGCAGAGAGGCAGGCAGAGAGAGAGGAAGGGAAGCAGGCTCCCTGCTGTGCAGACAGCCCGATGCGGGGCTCGATCCCAGGACCCTGGGATCATGACCTGAGCCGAAGGCAGTGGCTTAACCCACTGAGCCACCCAGGCACCCCGGCCCCATACTTTCTTTTTTTTTTTTTTTTTTTTTCGTTTTTAAAGATTTTATTTATTTATTTGACAGAAATCACAAGTAAGCAGAGAGGCAGGCAGAGAGAGAGGAGGAAGCAGGCTCCCTGCTGAGCAGAAAGCCCGATGTGGGGCTCGAACCCAGGACCTGCGATCATGACCTGAGCCGAAGGCAGCGGCTTAACCCACTGAGCCACCCCATACTTTCTTAAGAACAACTTAGTTTAGGAGGCCAATGTGGACTGAATGGCCAACCTCCCCTGCCCTGTTCCCATGTTGAAATCCTAGCCCCAAGGTGATGGTATTAGGAGGTAGGATCTTCAGGAGCTGATTAGGTCCTGAGGGCAGAGCTTCATGAATGAGATTAGTGACCTTGTAAAAGAGACCCCAGAGAGCTCCCTTTTCTTTCGACTGTGTGAGGACACAGTAAGAAACTGGCATCTGAATCAGGAAGCCAGCCCTTGGCAGGCACCAGGTCAAGCTGCTAGTGTCTTGATCTTCCCCCACCCCCCGTCTCCAGGCTTGTGAGAAATAAATATATGTTGTTCAAGCCCCCCTCCCCCCCAAGCCAAGTCTGTGGTATTTTTGTAACAGCAGCCTGAAGTATAGCAGCCTAAGTAAGACAGGCTCAATGTTTTTGGAACCCTTAAACCACATTTTTTTTCCTTAACAAAGGAATCTGTTTTCAAGCAGAGACTTTGGTGGAGGGGAAGCAGATAGATTCTACTGCAGGTGAGCTCTGTGTTTGGTAGGCATCGGTGAAAATTTATAAATTCTTTCTCCCTCTGATCTCTCTGCCTTTGTGTGCTGAGAACAGCACATCCTCCCAGCAGAGACCTCCGGGCCCGTCTGGCGGGTGGCTGGCTGTCATTTCCCAGGCCGGCTACTAGAGGGCAGTGTGACACCCCTTTTCCTGACCGTGGAAAGGAAGGCCCCGGGTCTGAAGCAGGGTGTTGGAAGTGATAAGCCTTAGCATCTCTGAAGGATACGGGTGGCTACATTCAGTCGCCTCTTCCACGTCTTATCCCTACCTTAAAACCAGAAACGTAATCCTGTTTTCAATATGGTAAGTATTTTTAAGAGAGAGACGGTATTTAGATTTTGATCACAATCTCCCTTAAGCTTTGGAGTACTTTCTCCACGTGGCAGAGTTTGTTTGTTTGCTCGAATCCAATTCAGACCCTCTCCTTCTTCCTTTCCTTTGCCACTTTCTCCACTCGGAGGTTTAGACCCCAGTGGCAGTGAGCAATACTAAAAACCACTGGATTATACATCTTAAAAAGGTGAATTTTATGGTATGTGAATTACAATCTTAAAGAATGTAAAGGGAAAAAAACGCAGCAGTGAGCAGACACCGTAGCTCAAATAGAATGTAATTAATTGATGGTACTGACTTGAGAAAAGTTTCAACGCTTTGCTATTCATTCGTTAGTTAGAAGGAAACAGCCTGACCTCCTTTCCCTCCGGTATCCGGGAACACACTGACCTTCTAGGACACATAGTGCATTGTTCCTTCCTAACCAGGCTACTCACCCTTGACTCAGGTAGTTTCAAAGAGCCCGATTAGGGTTAGGGTGTGTCTGGGAAATCCCAGTGGGGAAGCAGAATTTACGCTTTGAGGTGGTTTTCTTGGGACCTCGGTTTTCAGTTTGAGTTGGTTAGGAGACGTGTGTTCTGAACTATGCGTTTTTGCATAGGTTATTTGGGTGGTTCCCCCCCCCCCCCCATGATTATTACATTTGGGAATTTTGAGTCCTGTTGTTGTCATAATTGCTTCTAGAGCTGGTTTTCAGGCAGCTGGACTGGCCTGTAAAGATAGGCAGAGAGAATATGGGGCCAGGCTGAAGCTGAGTTGTGTCTGCTCCATGACTCTGGCTCCTCCCCCCCAACCCCATATGCAGACTCAGTCTTTCCTTTGTACCTGAATGTTTTCCTTTGTTCAGTAGAGAAATTGTGTTTGGTTCCCATTTGATGCTGTTGACCTTGGGCTTACACAGGTTCAACCTTTCAGAAAACAAGGGCATGTAGGAGGTCCTGGTGGTAGTTTGATCTTCAGTTGGTGCCGGCAAACCCACGCCCTTTCAAGGGGACAGAGAGCAGTCAGAAAAGGAAAAGGATCAAATCTTCCCCTCCCTGCATATTCTGCTCAGCACCCTCTGTCGACTAGGGAATTACAAGGAGTCACAGAGAAAAATGCAATATCTGGTGCTTAGTAAGCAAGGTTTGTTTTCTTTTTCTTTTGGCAGAGGAGAAAACATTTTTGCAGAGAGGTTACTTGCTCAGGATTGCTCTAGGTTGGGAAAGATCCAGGATTTAAACCTCAGACTCCTCTCCCGACGGCTCAGCGCCCACCCACACTCAGGCCTTTAGCAAGGTGAAAGGTGAAGGGGGACCCGGGGGATGACAGACGTTCTTAGTTCTTACCGGCAGCTTCTCGTGGCCTCTGTGGTGAGGGTCTCCATAGTGTGCTTGGGAGAATTGCTTGCCTGCAGTTTCAGTTTGCAACTTGGCTTTGAGGGCCCTGAGTGTGCTAGAGGGGCACTTACCCTTGACTCTGTTTACCAAGGATTTGGGAGGAGGTAGATAAGGCATCTGGGAAGAGAGGAATGCTTGTCTGGGGAAATAATAATAATAATAATAATAATAATGATTTTAATTGCTATCTTTTGTTAAGTACTTACCACGTGTCAAACTTCACCTGTCAAACATTCCTTAAGTGCATACATACCTCATCTCTGGTCAGGGACAAATATCAGACTCCCTAAGTGGCTGCAGATTCAGGAAAGTAAAATTTTTGGATTTCCCAAGAATAGGGGGGTTGGGGTGTTCTGTTAGGGTAAACTTCCTCCCTTGTTCCCTGTGTACCGCCAGTCCCCCTCCCCTTGGGATGAGGGAGTAGTTGCGACCCTCGTGCTGATTACCTCTTGACAGAGAGCTTGGGCACTTTACCCTGGTTACTGTGTCTCCATCAAACTTGGCAGTGGTCTTCCTACCCAGGAGGGTCATCTCCTGCTTCAGCCATCTTGGCCTCTGGCGCTGATGCATAGTGGGCTGCCAGCCAGGGGCAGTGTCTTTCTGCACCGCCTGGATATATTTGCTGCATGGGGCGAAAACATTTCTACAAGTCAGGACCTATACCTGTGAACGAATCCAGGCATGCCAAATAGAGGGGCACCGTGCCATCTATGTGCCTTATTTTATTTTATTTTTTTTGCTTTTCATTTGTGTGTCTGCCTAAACTATACAGAGTATTTTCAGGTAATTTTGAAGACAAATTTATTTCTTCCCTGAAAATAAAATTTGAATTTATTTTATCTCTGCTTCTTTTCACACACCCCAGTCATCATGCTTAGACCCAGCAGAGAGGACGCAACACCAGAGCCGAAGGATAGGGCAATGGAGAGCCCTTCTAAAGCCTTCTGGTAGGCAGCTAGTGGCTTTGGCTGAGAGAATGTGGTCTTGGGAAATGAGCTTGGAATTGTGGGTGTTGGGGCAGGGGGCGAAGAGCGCTCTTATGTGCTGGGGTGGCGTCCCTCCCTGCTCCCCACGAAGGCTCTCCTTTCCTCCACCCCTTTGTTTATTTTTTTTTTAAGATTTTATTTATTTATTTGACAGATAGAGATCACAAGTAGGCAGAGAGGCAGGCAGAGAGAGAGGGAGGAAGCAGGCTCCCCGCTGAGCAGAGAGCCCGATGTGGGGCTCGATCCCAGGACCCCAGGATCATGACCTGAGCTGAAGGCAGAGGCTTAACCCACTGAGCCCCCAGGTGCCCCTCCTCCACCCCTTTGGACTAGGACTCCAATTCTGTAATATTTGTGTGGCACCATGTGTGTATTCCTCCCTTTGCACCCGAGCGGGGCCTTCTAGCCTTTCAGGGATGAGTCAGAGGGAGGGAGAGGACCATTCTGAGCCCCGGAGGGAAGCAAGCTTGAATAGGCAAGAAGCCAGGACAAGGCTGGGCAAGTGGAGTGCCTGGTACTCTGTAGTTTCATGGGGACTGGGTAAGCCTGCCTACTCGGCCTCCTGGCGTGCAGTTAGAGCCCCCGTCTCTCAGAGATGTGGAGGGAAAGAGACTGACCCCCGGCTATGAAGAAGATGTAGTTTGTCCTGGCCCCAAACTTAGGTAAAACGAGGATGAAGTAAATCTGAACTAGTTTGAGATTCAAGATTCTGAAACAGTTAGTCCTTTGCTTTGTTGCCTTCTATAACTATGTCTCTGACTTGGACAGAAGACTGAGTTCTGGATTATTATAGATCTTCCTTGACTTATGGTGCGGTTACATCTCCTGAAACCACCTGTAAGTTGAAAATATCAAAAGTGGAAAATGCATTTAACGCAGCTGAACTACTGAACGTCGTAGCTTAGCCTAGCCTAACTCAGACGTGCTTAGCACAATTCTTATTAGCCTATAGCTGGGCAACATCATCTAACACAAAGCCTACTTTTTAATAAAGTGTTGGATAGCTCACGTAGCTTTTTGAATACTGTACTGAAAGTGAAAACCAGGATGGTTGCATGCGTGCAGAAAGGTTGTCAGAGTGTTGGCTGTTGACCGCCCCGATCGCAGGGCTGACTGGGAGCTGGGGCTCGCTGCCAGGGCTCACTGCCCGAGTATTGTACTGTGTATTGCTAGCCCGGGGAAAAGATTCAGATTCTATGGTTTCCACTGAACGCGCATCACTTTGGCACCATCCTAAAGTTTGTAAGTCAGACCGTCATAAGTTGGGGACAGTCAGTACCTTTCTCTTGGGCAGTAGAGTCCTCCTTTGGCCCCTTCCCCCAACAGCAACCTGCAGCTTGCCAAGAGTTCTGGTTACTCACTTGATCCCCTGGCTGCTTTTGTTTGGGTTGGTTTTGAGCACTTGATTCCACCCCGAGGCTTGGAAGTTACTCTGGTGTTGGCTGATATACTCCACGTAGCTGGGACGCATTATTGGCTCTATTTTTCTGCCCTGAACATGAACTGGGAACATCGACTCGCCAAGAAGTGGGTTCTGGAAGGAAATCTGAGGAGTAGTGCTCATGTGGTAGTCACCTGAGGGGAGCAAGAAAGTGTGCAGAGGGCCTCCTCTGTGTGGGAAAGTCCTGAGAGTAAAGGTGGGGACCTGGATCCCAGCCTTGGCTCCTGCATAGCTGGTCTATTTAACTAGACCTTGGATAATGCGAATAACAGATGCAAATACGAGAGCATTGCCTCTCCCACCACGCTGACCTTCAGGGTTGTCTCCCCAGCACCAGAACTAAAGAATTCTTAGTGTGGAATCCAGATTATCCTCTATGCCTTTTTGGATCACCTGAGCTTTTGAAAGCCTGGATGACAGGGCTGCCCACTGGTCCAGCCTACACAGGAAGGGGCTAGGCTGGGGTTATTGGTGTGGTACCCTCCCCAAATGGTTCCAGCTGGCCTCGGAGGCAAATATTGCCTGAAGGCTCTTGAAGAAGACAGGGCTGGGGCCCTTGCTGCCTTCTGCCTTCTGCTGGGCTCATGGTCCCCATCCCTGGGGTCTGCAGTGTTGGCGGGGAGCGGGTACAGGAGTGCCCCTGGTTAGGGTGAAGCTGGTGGGCTGGGAACAGAGGGTTAGATACAGAATGCCACTCGCCTATCCCGTTACCCTTTTTGCCTCCAGGCTAACACTCACCTGAATGGGAGGACTTCTTCCCTGGATAAGTCTCTGGCTTTTTCCTCCAGGGCTTGTAACATTCTCCACAGGTTTTGCTGAAGGGGAGCCACAGAGGCTTGCAGTACTGGCTGAAGTAGCCTGGGGGCTGCGTCGGGGGTGGAGCCTTGGGAAGGGGCTCCAGGCGGTATTTAATATCTCGCGGGGCTATTTCCTCCGGGGCTTCTGACTCCTGCAAGGAAACCCCCCTGCTGCTGCTTCCCCACAGTGGGAAGTTAGCTCTTGCCTCTTGGTGCACAGGGGTCCTTCTTATCTCCCCGGCCTGAGTAGGGGAAGTCAGTGGGGAGTCAGTCTCCTAGGGTGAGAGGTCATCAAAGACTAGGCAGGTGCTACTTTCTGGCAAGTTACTTCACTTCTCTGAGACACCTTGTCTTTACTTGTAAACTCACTTCCTGGGTTACTTAGAGGATCTGAACTAAAGTAGCAGTGTGTCTGGCACGAGGTGCTTCCTAAATCGTGTCTCCTCTCAAACCGCGAACAGTAAGATTCTTCTCGAGCGTTTCTGCTGTGTCAATGGCCTGTGTCCCTGTTGGCTCCGCTCTCCCTCTCCACCTTACCTCAGTACCGGGATGGCTGTTCTCCCGCTGGGTTTGGAGAGCCGGTGTGTCTTGCTGGGTGGGACTGAGGGCTGAGCTATTTGAAGAAGGGTGGGCAAGTGGGCAGAGTCTTCTGTGCCCTGGAGAGGGGGTGTCTAGAGCTGGGGGAGCAGGAGGGATAGCCTGTTCCAGTGAGGCTTCCCCATTAACCTCCTTACCTGTTACTCCCACCCCCTGGGGCAGAACTGGGGTGCTGCTGGTGGCCTTGGTGTTCAGACAGGACCCAAACTGAGTTTGTTTGAGGCCTGAGCACTAAGAACTGGGCAGGAACGCGGGGGTGGGGGGAGTAGGGGTGGTTGGGGAGGGGGGATGCTTTCTCTGCATGTAAGGCCATATGGCATTTTTAAAAGCAGTTATTTTAAATGAGCATTTCGGGTCTTTATTTATTTATTTCTTTATTTGGCTTTGAAAGTAATGCTGGTCGCGAGAGGGGTGGCTTACAATGACATTGGTTGGTGGCGGACTCACCAGCTGATGGGCTGAACTCTGGGTAGGGGGTTGCCTGATCCCATGGATTGATGCCGTTGCTATGTCTGTGTTTCCTAAGAAGCAGAGGAAAGAGGAGTCGCTGGGAGCACAAGAGGGTTAGAGCTGAGTCAAGGGTTTGTTCACCTGCTACTTAGGAAGCTGCAAGGGTGTACCCCACAGGACCTGTGGAAGCCCCTCCACAGGGATTTGCCAGTAGCTGATACTCCTTTAGGGAGAGAGAGGAAGGTGGCCTGCTACACTGGCCGCACTGAGACTCAGCATTTTAGGTTAAAGGGTGGGAGATTAGGTTAAAGGGGCTGCTGCCCTTTTGGAAGCAGCTTTTTGGCTGGTTATGGACTGGCCTTTTTTGACTCCATGTACAGTGGAGGTGGCAGGGTAGGGTGTAAAAAGGACCTGCCAAAGGGCCACTTTACCTACAGTTGATGTTGGGAGGCTGCAGTGGTAGCGGGGAGCTGGTGAAAATAACTCTATGGGGAGGTCTGCCCTTGAACCATTGAGGTCTGAGCATGCCCTGAATGAGAGTAGAACCCAGGACAGGAAACATCCTGTGTCTTCTGCCTGTCAACTCTGCATTAGAGGAACAGAAGCAGACAGCAGGAGCTTTGGTGACAGCTAGAAGGGGAGTGAGAAAGGGGATGTTGGGTAGGGGGTGACCAGAGGACAGTCAGCCATAGTCACAGAGCCCACAGACATGGCTGAAGGTGGGCACCGTAGCCCTCTGGCTTTCTGGGTTGTGATCACAGTAGTGTCCTTGCTCAGCCCTGCCCTCTGTCCCCAGCTTGTACTTTGGCAGAACCACTTTGGTTCTGAGGTTTGGTGACTTAGGTTGCCTTCGTCCTCCTCACTGGCTGTGAACAGCACCCTGCTGGCTTTGATGGAGGAAGTAGGAGCCACTGTTTCCCTAACAACAGACCCCAGACCAGCAACTAGGGGAGGGGAGCGATTGTGTGATTGATCAGGCCCCAAGGTTGTTGGATCTCATCTCTGCCACCAGCTTCAAGTCCAACTCTGGATTGCCTCTGTGTATGGGTGGTAGTGTGTGTGTATGTGTGTGTGTGTGTGTGTGTACACGTGTATGTGTGTATGTGCCCACGGTATGGCCCTTCAGAAAGTGTCTGTTGTTTTCTACCCTAATCTCCATTCCCCTTATGAGACACACACACACACACACACACACCAGTTGTTGTCCTGAGACAGACTGTTGACCTGCATCTTATCAGCTGGATGAATCTGGCCAGTAGCTGACGCTCTTTCAGAACCTGGAATCACAAAATGGGAATCTCAGAGGTGGATGATACCCTAAAGGACTTCTATTCATGATACTTACCCCACACCAATTAATTTAGAAGTATTTTCCATAAGTTTACTAGTTCAGCTGCTTTCCCAACCTTTGGTCCCATGGAAATACACTGCTAATTATATGAATCTTGGAATCGAAGTTAGAGTCTTACAGAGATTTGATTCTTACATCTGCTCCATGCGAATCTCCCGGCAAATCATTTCTGAAAGGGCCACTCCCACCTACATTTGAACACTTTCTGCCCTGTCACCACCACCTGGGACATAAGTAGTTCATTCCTGGGCAACTCTAGCTATTTGCAGTTATGTTCCCCTGTGACTTCACCATTTGTCTGAATTATCCGTTTTGGGGCTTACACAAACGGACTAATAACTCCTCTTCTATCTGACAACATTTTAGATGTGTTGGAATACATTTTTCTTTCTCTTCCTGGAGTCACAAGATTAAGGTAATGGGAGGAGAGTTTTCTATTGGAACTTATATGAGAAAGGAAACAAGACAATATTCGCTTAAGAGGTAGTAGGAAATTAATCTTTATACATAGAGGGTCTAACTGCATCTGCAGACCCTTCACCTAGGGCCTCCTCCCTCTCCTCCACCCCTAGTCTAGCAGCAGAGCCAAGCATGACAATGTAGCTGGAGGCTGACAGAAGAGGAGGCGGTGGGAGGGACCGGATGAAGGACCCTAGGAAAGGACCAAGGTCATCAGTGCAGAGGGTCTGGGTGCATACTCCTAGGGAACTTTTGAGGGTGGCCTCCAGGTGGGTCCTAGAGTCATAAATAAAGCCCAGGGACAGATGGAATAGATTAGAGGAACTATTCTTGAACACTGGGCGGGGGGCAAATAGCCCAAGAACCTGAAGTGCAGGGACTGAGGGGACAACCTCTAGGATTCATTGTGCTCGAGTTGCTGTTAGTAAGTCATTTCCCCCCTTCACTGTGGCACCTCTTTTATGATCGGGAAATGATGTCACAGTTATGGTGACATTAGAAGAAAGCTGCTGGGTCCAGCTTATTTTTTTCTAGTTCCTTCAACCATGATTTTGAGTCCCATACTATCTTCTCTGAAGTCATTCCAGTTTGCCCCTTTTAAAGTACAGCACCTGGCTTGGGACCTAAGGCCCAGGGTATTCTGATCAATAGGACTGTTATTTGCCTACATCTAAATATTATATTGTAATCAATGTATTTGAGGTTGAATTAGCTTCCATGGTGACCACATCCCACCGTTGATTCCTACTGAGAAAACTATTGTCAAATGTTCCCACTGCTCCTTTATACATATTGTGAGACAAGAGATGGAGCCATATTGCCCCCATTGCCTACTGGTGCAGTTGGCGTTTTGTTCCAGTATAGTTATTTCCAGCATCTAGAAATCCCACTTGCTCTTTGACACTTTCTCAACATGGAAGGGAATGCGATGGTGGGCCTTGTCTTTTTTTTTTTTTTAAAGATTTTATTTATTTATTTGACAGAGAGAGATCACAAGTAGACAAAGAGGCAGGCAGAGAGGGAGAGAGGGAAGCAGGCTCCCTGCTGAGCAAAGAGCCCGATGCGGGACTCGATCCCAGGACCCTGAGATCATGACCTGAGCCGAAGGCAGCGGCTTAACCCACTGAGCCACCCAGGCGCCCCTTGTCTTGGTTTTTCTTCGTGCAGGAGAGGAGGAAGCTAGAATGGGGGTTATCTGGGCCCATTCCTTCTCCTAAGCTCTGATTAGCCCAGCTGGCATGGTCTCATGCTGGAGAGGACTTCTGACTTACAAACTGGAAAGTCTTTCAATGTGGACTTTAGAGGAACTTTTGACAAAGACAAACTCAAGCAACCACCCGAGGTGCCATGGGACCTCCCTGTCGGCTCAATTCTGCTTGCGAACTTATATTGCGAATTAATGCTACTGCTTTAAGTGCAGGCTCAGATTACCCAATCAGCCTTTCTCTGAGTTTTCATGGCACTTTGTACTCAGCTCTCATATGCTGTTTTGTGGATCATAAGGTCCTGTGGCCAGGACTTTTAGTCATTTTCTTATTCTTACTTATATTCTTATTTTCTTAGACCTTTTACTCATTTTCAAATCCCCAGCTCCTAACCCAAGGTACTATACCTCAGAACTAATAGCTGTCATTTATTTGGTGCCAGTATGAACAAGGCAGTCTCTATACAGTAATTTCATAAAAACTCAACAAATTTGATGCTAGTATTTTCATTTTGTAGACAAGGAAACTAAGGCTGAAGGCCACAGAGCTACCAAAGTCTATGTACTTTGTCCACATGAATGAATGAATGAATGAATGAATGCATCTTGAGGTGGTTACTCTAGGTGAGTAGACCAAAGTTGGTTCATTGTTTTCCACATGCTCCCCACAGCTTCTTAGTGAAGGTCTCTAATTAGCAGTGCTAATAATAAATTGTCATATATGCAACATTAGATGAATGCTTAATTAGCACATGGACCTCCTCCTATCAGATATTCATGGAGTGGCTCACCAGCCAACCCAGTCCCAGTGACAGGGAGTTTGTAGCTTTCATGGAAACAGGGTAGGGGAAGCATGATTATCCCAGTATTGATGGTGAGACTGAGGATAGGAATGTTTCCCGGGTCACAGGGGAGGTGGTTGAGAAGAAGGCCTTTATCTACAGGATGTGTCTAGTCTCCTCAGTCTTCTATCAAGGTCCTTTGTAGTCTGACCTATCAACCCCTTCCCTGGACTCTCTGGACTTCACTTCCCTGATCAAACACCACTGGTTCAGACTTCTGTGCTTTTCCAAGCTGCTTCCGCTATTCCATTTTTTCCTCCCCCTAGCAGGACTTTACTCATCCTATAGCGCCCAGCTCAAGTATTTCTTTCCTTTGTGGATTTTTCCCTGGTTTCCTTGCTATGGGCAGAATGGCTGAATTAAACGCTTCCTATTTATGTAACATTTGTAAATATTTATGCACTCAACATAGGATCATCTAAATCTATAAACAAATATTAACAGACCTGAAGGCAGAAATAGACAGCAATACAATAATAGAGGGGGACTTTAATACCCCACTTACACCAACGGATAGATCATCCAGACAGAAAATCAATAAGGAAACACTGGCCTTAAATGACACATTAGATCAGAAGGACTTAATAGATATATACAGGACATCCCATTCAAAAGCAGCAGAGTACACATTTTTCTCAAGGGCACATGGAACATTCTCCAGGATAGACTATATGTTAAGGCTACAAACAAGTCTTAATAAATTTAAGAAGACTGAAATAATATTAGGGATCTTTTCCAACCACTATGGTATGAAACTAGAAATTAATTTACAAGAAGAAAAACTGGAAAAAGCACCAATATATGGACATTAAACAACAGGCTATTGCACAACCAATGGGTCAACAAAGAAGTCGAAGGAGAAATAAAAGCATATCTTGGGTCAAATGAAAATGGAAATACAACATATGAAAATTTATGGGATGCAGCAAAAGCAGTTCTAAGAGGAAAGTTCATAGTGACACATGCCTAACTCAAACAATCTAACTTTACACTTCAAGAAGGAATTAGAAAAAGAACAAATGAAGCCCAAAGTTCATAGAAGGAAATAACAGATCAGAGTGGAAATAAGTGAAATAGAGACTAAAAAGGTAATGTAAAAGATAAGTGAAACCTAGAGATGGTTCTTTGAAAGAAAATTGGTAAACTTTTTACCAGGTTCACCAAAAAAAAAAAAAAAAAAAAAAGAAAGAAAAGAAAAGGTTCAAATAAAATCAGAAATGAAAGAGGAGACATTATAACTGATTCCACAAATACAAAGCATTGTAAGAGCCTGCTCTGAGCAATTAGACACCAACAAATTGGACAGCCTAGAAGAAATGGATAAGTTCCTAGAACCAGACAAATTTCAAGACTAAACAGAAAAATAGGAATTGGTTGAAGAGGAAGGCACACCTCCAAACTCATTTTACAAGGCTAGCACTGCTCTGATACCAAAACTGACAAGGACACACCAAGAAAAAAAACTTATAGGCCATTATCTCTGGTGAACATGGATGAAAATATCCTCAACAAAATGTTACCAAACTGAATTTAACAATACATTCAAAAAATTACATACCACGACCAAGTGGGATTTATTCCATCATTGCAAGGATGGTTTGACATCCAAGGATGGTTTGACATCCATCATGTTTGAAATCAACATGATGCACCACATTAAAAAAATGAAGGATAAAAATCACATGATCATCTTAATAGATACAGAAAAAGCATTTGACAAAATTCAACATCCATTCATGATTAAAAACTCTCAAAAAAGTGGTTATAGATGCAGAGTGCCTTGACATAAGAAAGGCCACATATGATAAGCCCATAGCCAACATCATACACAATGGGAAAAGCTAAATCTTTTCCTCTAAGATGAGGAACAAGATCAGGAGGTCCATGCTCACCATTTTTATTAAACTAGTATCGGAAGTACTAGCTAGAGTGGTTAGGGAAGGAAAATAAATAAAAGGCATCCAAATTGGTAAGGAAGAAGTAAAACTGTCTCAATTTGAGGGTGACAAGATTTTATAAAGCCCTAAAAGATTTCATCAAAACACTGTTAGAAATAAGAGGCAAATTCAATAAAGTCACAAGATACAAAGCCAATTTATGAAAATCTTGCATTTCCATACATTAACAACAAACTAGCAGAAAGAGATGTTAAGAAAACAATCCCATTTACAATTGCATCAGAGCAAATCAAACACCTAGGAATAAGTTTAACCAAGGAGGTATGATAATGGTAATGATAATGATAAGACATTATCATTGTCTGACATTAATGATAAGACATTGACGTAAGAAATTGAAGAAGAAACAAATAAATGGAAAGATACTCTGTGATCACAGATTGGAAAGATTCATATTGTCATAATGTTCATACCACTCCAAACAATCTACAGATTCAGCGCAATCCCTATCAAAATTCCAATGGGCATGTTTCACAGAAACAGAACAAACTATCGTGAAATTTGTGTGGAAACACAGAAGACTCCAAAGAGCCAAAGCAATCTTGATAGAGAAGATTGTGCAGGCATCGCACTCCCTGTATCAAACTGTATCACAGAACTATGGTAATCCAGACGGTATGAAATCTGCATAAGAAGAGACACATAGGGGTGCTTGGGTGGCTCAGTGGGTTAAAGCCTCTGCCTTCGGCTCAGGTCATGATCCCAGGATCTTGGGATTGAGCCCTGCATCGGGCTTTCTGCTCAGCAGGGAGCCTGCTTCCCTTCCTCTCTCTCTCTCCCTGCCTCTCTGCCTACTTGTGATCTTTGTCAAATAAATAAATTAAAAAAAAAAAAGAAGAGACACATAGATCAATGGAACAGAATAGAGACCTCAGAAATAAACTCACATATATATGGCCAATTAATTTACAACAAAGGAGGCACGCATATACAATGGGGATAAGACAGTCTTTTCAACAACTGATGTTGGGAGAACTGGATGGCCACATGCAGAAGAATGAAACTAGGCTATCTTACGCCATTCACAGAAATTAACTCAAAGGGGATTAAAGACTTGAATGTAAGACCTAAAATCATAAATATGAAAAAACACAGTAAGTTCCTTGACCTTGGTCTTGGTGATGATTTTGTGATCTGACTCCAAAAGCAAAGGCAACAAAAGCAAAAAATAAACAAGTGGTACTCCATCAAAATAAAAAGCTTCTTCACGGCAAAGGAAACCATCAACAAAACGAAAAGACCACCTCCCGAATGGGAGCAAATATTTGCAAATTGTGTATCTGATAAAGGATTGATATTTGAAATATATAAAGAAATCATGCAACTCAATAGCAAAAAAAAAAAAAAATCCAATTAAAAAATGGGCAGAGGATCTGAATAGACAGTTTTCCAAAGATTTACAGGTGGCCAACAGACTCATAAAAAAATGCTCAATATCACTAATTATCAGGGAAATGCAAATTAAAACCACGATGAGAGATCACCACATACCTATTAGAATGGCTATGGAGTGGGGACTGTTGTTGCTATCTGAGTCCCCAAAATGCACAACCATTGGTGCCTGATGTAGCTAATATGCATTTGTGTATTACTTTGCAGCTAATTTATGTGAACTTCTCTGATAGGATGTAGACATTCTCCAATACCCGTGACCCCATTCCCACCCTACAAAGAAACACAGTGGTGGTCCCTAAACCCTTGACTTAGGAATCCCAGCTCGGATAGGTGGAGCAAAAGGCGATCCCCAAGAGCCTTGCATCAACGGGGTAACAGCACAAAAGGAAGGCATCCGGGAGTCCTGGTACTCTGGGGCTGATGGCTCTGATTTCTCTTCCTCATCTCTTAGATTGGGGATGGGGGGCTTGTGATCAGTCTTCGTTGATTTTGCAGTTCAGGCTAAGGAGTGGGTTGGGGGAAAGCAGATGAAGAGGACGGTAAGGAGGAGAGGGGCTTTGCAATCTGGGTGGGCCTTTGGGCACCCAGGCAGAGACCACAGCCCAGAGCAGTACCAGGCATCCGGTTGGGTGGGGCTGCCCTCCGGCGCTGTGGATGGGCCCATGACCCCTGCTCCGAGTAGCCGTTTGCTAGACACATGGAAAGATAGCATTTTATTCCCTTCAGGCTTCTACCTTTTGGCCAAGCCACCTCTTCTATCTTCCTTTTTTCTGTTCCTTCTGCCAGCTATCTCCCCACCTTAGGAAGGACTGCGTCCCCTCTCTCCCCAGGCTGGCCTGTCCAGATGCCGTGCCCTGGCCCAGGGCGGGGGGCTCTGACTTTCCCTCTCGGTGCTGACTGAAAGGGAGTCCCTTCAGCTCTGGCTGGGGACTGAGGGAAGGTTGCTTGTCTCTGCTCAGAGCTTCTCCACTTTCTCCCCAGGCTCTCTGGGACACTCCCCTTGCCTGTGATTAGAGAGACCATTTAATTTATTGTCCAAACTAGGACACTTCTGCGAGTGAATGGTGTGTGTGTGTGTGTGTGTGTGTGTGTGTGTATGTGTGCACACATGTGCTATTTGTAATATGCTGAGACAACAGGTGTAAACCACGACTGACCCAGGCAAACTGGAAGTCAGGTCAAGCAGAGTTCTGAGGGTTGGCTGGCCTTTCATCCCTAGGGAAAGTGTGGAAGACGGGGGTGGCCAGCAGAGGCTGCTGTGTACCAGCTATGTGTGCCTGTCTCAACACCGGAACAGCTCTCTGCCACTGAGGGGCTGTCGGAGGGAAAGGCTGGGGGGCAGAGGCTGGGTGTGGTGGGCGAAGCTGGCTGTGGTGAAGGCTGCCGTCCCTCGCTGACAATGTGGTAGACGGTGAAATCTGGGCTCACCTGGGCCTGATTTACAAAGCGATAAAAGGGCTGTGTGCTCCTTCCAGTCAAGCTGGGGACAAAGCCCAAAGCCCTGGCAGGGCAGGGGTGGGGTGGGGGGCTGGCTTCTCGAAAGTGCTCTCTAATTCCTGGATCGGACTGTGCCTCTCCTGAACCCCAGGGATTTTTGTCCTGCCCCTTCAGACAATGCCTGGCAAGTGGGTTTGTGGTACTACCAGCTCCTGAGGCTGGCGTCTGCCTAGGTAGGTTAGCAAGAGGGCTCATAGGGCAGCCCAGGGGCACCCTGTGTCAGAGAGGACCGTAGGAGTGCCGAGAATCCCCTTTCTTGGCTTGCAGGTAGAGAATGCAGACCAGCCATGGAGTCCTGTGAAGGAGAAGGGCCCTCCTGTAAACTTCTTCTAGCCTTCTCTCCTCATCTAGCTCTTAACTCGGGCAGAAAAACCCCATTTCCGTCTTCCCTACCTAGGGGACTTCTCTCTCTTGACCTCTAAGTGTGGAGTTGGGAGACCTTATTGCTTGTGGGAGGAAGGGATTTCTGGAGAAGGTAGGGGTCCTTACTCTACTCTGGCCTGAGGAAAGTCTTGGTTGCTGAGTGGAGTCTGACCCCCTCCTGCCCAGCTGTGATGTCCTGGTTACTGGCTCACACCAGCTCCCGTGTTCCCAGCTTCTCTCCCTACTCACCTGAAGGGAAAGGCAGTATTTGATTTTGCAGACCACGTGCTGGTGACCGTACCCCAGCTCCTCACCCTTTGTCCTCAGTGATGGTAAAAGGGGAGGTGTTCTAAGAAGGCTGTGGGGAGAGCTGCCCTGCCTAAGCAGAGAATTCTGGAGCGGCAATGGGTATCCAGGGCAGCCACAGGGATTACCATGGCAACACAAAAGGCAAGCCTAGTTGTGGGGAGGTGGGGCTGGAGGAGGATTCCCGGGATGGTCAGAGGGGGGCTTGAGGCTAAGAAAGAGAGAAACCCACAGCTGCCCCGAAGAGGCCACAGAGCCCCCACCTGTTGCCGCTTGTCAGCCGGAACCCCATCCTCCCTCGCATCTGCATCTGCGAGGCGCCGGGCCTGGGCAGAGGGTCTGCTGTGTGTGGAGAGCTCTAGAAGGGGGAGGGGAGCCCAACTCAACCGCAGAGATTTGTTTTCTCAGTCCATCCAAAGAATGGCAATAGGTTTTGGACTGTTCCAGGCTCTTCTCTACCTGGGGGACCCTGAGCCATCAAAGTTAACCTAGACTAGTAACCAGGGATCAATTATTGGCCTGTATTGTGCTTTCCAACTTCTTGCAAAAAGCACCCTGTTTGGACAAAAATGAAAGTGCGTTTTTTGATCTCTGGTGCCACTGAGCGGGGCTGATGCCTTCCCTCCCCAGCTGCCTTTGCCCACTCCTCTCTCATCGCCTCCCTCTCTCCCTTAGGCAAGGCTGGTTAACCCCTCAGGTGCCAGGTTTGGGGTGCCCCCCTCCCAGCTCAGTTCTCAGGAGCTCGGAGCAGGCCAAGTCCAGTGCCTGCCAGCCGCCTCCCCACCCTCCCTCTGGCTGCCAAATCTGACTTTGATTAGCGTGTGAGGGGGAGAAAGCAGGAAAATAGAATATTAAAATCTTAATTCAATTTAAAACACTGTCATTCACAGGCATGCCAAACAGTGAGATGACTAATTATTATGCAAATGAGGCAGATAGAAAAGTGATTAATAATTGCACAAATTAAAAATTATTGTAAACATCCTGTGACGAGCGATAAGTCCGATGGAGAGGCGAGGGCGGTGGGCCGGGGAGGCCGCGGCGGAGCCAGCTCCTGCATCCTTATTTCCTCATTAGGGGGATTTAATTAGTGCCTGATGATGGGGCTCAGTGCTGGCAGGGGTGGAGGGGGGTGGTGGCCAGCCCTGGGCCTGGCCATGCTGAGGCTCAGTCCCTCTCCGGCTCCTCCTCATTGCCTCATGGCTAAGCTGGAGCTGGCTGAGCAGGAGGAGGGGTGAGGGAAGAGAGGCAGGCCCTCCACCCTGCAGGGCCTGGTGCAGTGCAAAGGTTGTCCAGGCTTTCTGCTGGCCTCTAGCAGCTGCTGCCTCAGGTCTGGGCCGGGGCATGGTGCCGAGGCCTTGGGGGGAGGGGGTGGGGGAGACTGCTGCGCATCCTGGTTCCGCCACATTCCTCAGGTCCAGTGAAGGGACCCAGGGAGCAAAACGACAGTGCTGAGAGTGAGGGTAGACAGGTCCATGACGTTGCCTGGGGCCTTGTGGTTACTCCAGGTTTAGGTTTTCCTGACTCTGGGTGGGGCACAGAGCAACCAAGTCAGTGCCCTGGGCTGAGTGAGTTGCCTGCTCTGTGTCCAGCCTGCGTGCAAGCTTCCTCCAGACAGGGCATGCCCAGGGCATGCTTTGGCTCGGGTTGACTTTGTTGCTCCAGGCTGGGGCGGAGGGAGGTGTCTGAGCTCCTCTGACCCAGCAGCACCACTGGTGGTTTCCAGGGCATGCGGCCATCCTGGGGCCTATCCGCTGAAGTAGGACAGCAGCTGATGTCTTCTCCCGAGCAAACTTCCCTGCCAGCTAGAGCACGACAGCCTCCTGTCTTGGCCCTGAGCACATGGGGCTGGGGTCAGGTCTAAGGCCGGGTGGCTCTTCTGTCCCACTGCTCTCCCCTTGTCACCATGGGCCTTAGGAAGAAGGCGTTCTGTGTCCGGGGAAGACCACAGATCAACTCAGAGGTCAAGGTCTGCTGAAGACCTCTTGCTATTCAAAGGAGCAGGGGATGCTGAAAATGGGCAAGGCTTCTGGGGAGGACTAGGGTGGCCTTTGAAGGATGGGGAGGGCTCAGAAAAGTGGGTAGGAAGTGGGGAACAGGGCAGTAAGTTAGCCAGACCTTTATCTTTTGCCCAGGGAGCCTCGATTTCCTCACAGCTGTTGCCCTCCTGCCCCCAGCTGAGAAGCTGAGGTTTTCACAGGTCAGAGGTCCAGCCTGTGTTTCCCTACATTTCTTTTCCTGAGACTGAGCTGGGAGGCTTTGCTGTTGACGAGGCCCCTGCGTACCCCACCAAGTCTCACTGCCTCAGTTGTGAGGGCCCTTCTGCCAACAGTCCTGCCTGCCCTGTGCCCCTGGCGTCTCTTCACCTTGGGGGTAGAGGTAGGGCCTGGGGCCCGAGTCTGGGGGGACTAATGCCAGGCCGGGAACTGCTCCCCTCTTCAGGGGTGATTTTCCATACCAGGCTGCCACCACACCTGGGAGGCACACGCTGGTGGTTGCTGCTCAGTCAAAGCGTCAGTTGCTTACTCCCTCTCCCAGAGCAGTGACTTCTTGCTCTGGCTCCCAGGGGCAGGCTGCACCCCTATGCACCCATGCTCCTCTTCAAGAGAAGGGCAGCCTAGCTATAGCACTTACTGGAACCCATGAGTGCCCCACAGGGAGTGCCTAGTTATCCCCAAATATCCCCAGTTGGCATTAGGCCCTCTAAAATCCCAGTGCACTCTAGGAATGCCCACACATGTGCTTTTGCTCCCTGTTATACCCCAGTAACTTGCCAGTATGTCTCCAGCAACTCCCATGGCTTTCTTATCATTCCCCAGGGTCTTTCTGTTAGAATCCTTGTAAGGCCCCAGGACTCACAAAATCCCAGGAACACTCTAGTAACTGCCAGTGAGCTCCGAGTCATGCTTAAGTTGCTCCAAGTACCAAAGAGTGGACTTCTAGTGTGTGCCCAGGAGGACTTGGTGTTCCCCCAAGAATGTTCCAGTGTGTTCCCAAGAATGAGCCAGCGCATTGTATCAACATCCCCTGTTCTGCAGGATTTCCAGTAGCATCCATCAGTTCCCAACGTGGCCCTCCTCCCCACTGAAGTCAGTTAGGAATGGTGCCTGGAAGGGGATCCGCTGTCCCTCCGTTCCCTGGGCCTGGCCATCAGGAAGGGAGAGAGGTTCTTCGCTCCTGGCCCTCCACAAGACCCCTGGGCTTCCCTCCAGTGGGAAGTGGTGGGAAGGGAAAGGGAGTGCAAACGAACATTTGTTGAGAGCCAGCTCTGTCTTAGGCATTTTATTTAGAGAAGTGAAGTGATTTTTCCTGGTCATCAAGTGGCAGGGAGTGATCTGAAGGCAGCTCTGTGGGATGCCACTACAGCCCTGCCTGTCCCAAGCAAAGCAGAGAAGGCAAATCTCAGGGGCCGGGGGTGCACAGGGTAGGGAGAGGGCGGGCAGCGGGCTCTGGGCTCCCTCGTTCCCTCTCTGGTTGTTTCTCAGGAAAGAAAGGAAAGGGGTTACACTGGTTAGGTTTCTTTTGAACGAAGCTCTGGTTCCTGGGAACATGGCGTGTCTCAGGTGGCAGCAGGTGTCCGACCCACCCCCTCCAGTTTTACCCTTCTATTCAGGTATCAAGTTCTGGATCTAGTACCCACCAGACCTACTTTTCCAGATGAACCCAGTTCCAGGGACAGTCTAAGATTATGGGCTTACCCTTGGCCCTTCCCTCAGCCTGGTCGTTGCCCCAAACTCCAGGTTCCAGGTTATGCATCAGCCCCCCTGCTCCCTCCCCTCTGCTTGCTGTAGACATGCTGCCCATGTCAGCCGCCCATCTGCTTCTCTTCCCCTGGCTGTCTTCCCTGGCACAGGAGACACTTGCAAGGTGACTTTGAACAGTGCAGACTCAGTGGCAGTGGGGGATGGGAGCAGCCCTGCAGGTGGGAAATGAGAACTAGACCAGGTCTTTCCTTCCCCGGCCCTAGCTGTGTCCCTCTACTCTTGGGAGCACGGATGGGAGGGCAGTGAGGGCAGGGGTCAGAGGCTGGGGGCACTGGTTCACGGAGTCTGTGCTGGTGGGTTGGATTCATCCCGTGAAGTACTCTGACCCCCTGCTCCCAGCTGGGGGTGCAGAAGAGAGAAGGAATGATGCTGGTCCTGTGCTGGGCAGTGGCCTCCCCATGCAGAGTGGGGAGATGAAGATTTCAATATATCTTGGCTCCCCAACCATCTCCTCCCCACCCCCACCGCCACGTTGGTGGAATCTTTGAAAAGCAGGTGATGGGAGGTTTAGGGTTTAGGCCGTTCAGAGACAGACTACGGAGGTTTACATCCTTCTCCATCATATAATAGCTATGTGACCTTGAACATATTGCTTAGGGTCTCTGAACCCCAGTTTCTCCATTCATAAAATGTGGCTTATACTGTTACTTACCTGCCACGTGGTAAATGCTCAATTAAAAAAATATAATGACATATGCGCTTTTCTGTATGTCTGTTATACTTCACATAATCATACTTGCACACATTATGTGTGGGTTTTGTATGTGCTCTGTCCTTCCCCCCTTTGCTCTTTGCTGTTACCTCCAGAAGGTTGGGTGAGAGGTGAGGGGTCTGCTTTTGACCTCTCTGGCTACTCAGGGGCTGAATCCTCTCAGGAAAGTCAGATACAGAGACAGGGAGGCCTTAGTCCAGGGCAAGGGAGCCAGAGCCTTGCTGAGGGAAAGGACGGTGTCCAGGGAGGGTGGTCTGGGATGTGGCAGGCTGTCTCAGGGCTGCAGAGGCTCGAGGCTATTGGGCGGGTACCTTCCTGCTCCAGCTCGCCCCTCTATGCTGTCAGCGCCCGCATCCTGGCCTCCATATTGGAATCCCAGCGCTGCCTCTGCCAGGGCCCTGGCCAAGGAGTACAAGCCACTGGCACTTGGTGCTTGCCTCTGCGGGAGGGCTTCTGGATGGGTGGAGGGACTTTTGGCTCACAGGTTAGCCCCTCCTACTGGTTTATCCTGAATAGGGAACAATTTGGCGAGAATGGGAGACTGTTGTGATGGTTGGGTCTCCCACAGGCAGGTTCTTCATGGAGTCTGTGGTCTGGGGCCCCTTCTGTGAGGTGTCAGGGATGGGATGGCCTCTGGGAAGTTTTCTGCAGGAGATGGCCTCTCTGATAAGACTCTTCAGGGTGTGGGGTCTTCACCTGAGGATCTAGTGAGTAGGTGCTGGTGTTCACATGGCCAGCCTGAGGGAGGGGCTTGGCCTGCTGCATCCTCCTCTCCATTGACCCTCCGCCTCCATGATGCCTTCAGCCCTGGCAGGGGCCGGTGGAGGTGGGGAGGAAAGGAGGGGACACGATCCCCAACAGTGGTGTCTCTGGTGGCAGTGAATTTGGGACTAACGAGCTACACGGCTGACACGTGCCAGCCATGCTTCATTGCAGAATAACTGAGGACAGTTTGAGATAAAGATCACTAAAAATGTTGACTCGAGACCTCAGGTCTGTGTCCCCTTCCTGCACACCCCCAGCATAAAATAAATCTCGCTGCGTCTTTATGGCTGTGTCTGAGCATTTCTGCGCATCTCTGAGGCATCAGTCGGGTAGGCAGCCCACTCGGCTTGGGTCTGCTTTCCCCTACCAGAGAGCCCAGCGAAAGCAGGTGGGAGCACATGGAGGGATACCAACAGCAAGAAAGGCCAATGGTCTGCACACCCTGCGTAGGGGACAGGACCCTGCTCACCCCTTCCCTGCCCCCAGTGACAGTGGGGAGACTGGGCAGCTGGAATGTTTATGAGCCTTTCTCTCTCTCTTTTCAATTACAATGATACCGCAGGTGATTAACTGCTGAAAACCCTGTTAATTTAAAATGGATCTTCTCCCTTCTGGCCATCACAGGGAAGACTTCAGTCACCAAGTGTCAACAGGTTTGGAGGGACGGGGACAGGGGGCGTTCAGAAGAGAGGGAAGGAGAATCTGAGTGAGCAGCAGAGCTGGGGCTGTTTGGTTACATCTGGTTAGGGGCCGAGCTCCAGAGCTGTAGGAAAAGCTCCTCGCTGGGAGAGGGAGGACTCTCTGCCAGGCCGAGGCCGTGGGAGTCCAGAGGCCCCTCAATCCCTTTAGCCCTGCCACATTCCCAGACGACACCCCATGGCACATGGCATCGCCCAACTTAGGAAGCGAGCTCTGTGGGCTCTGGCCCAACACACTAGGCCTTTATTGTGGCCCAGCCTGGCCTTCCACCCAAGGTATCTACCTATCAGGAACTGTTGCTTATCCTTGGGCTCATGACCCTGGAAACCCAGCTTATCCCAGCTTCACACTTTCCCAATCTCAGGGATTTGGGGTAAATTTCAGAAAGAAGATAAGCTTGTTCTGGATGGTTTAGACATTTGTCCAAAGTTAGTGTCTAGATGAGATCAGTATCTTTGATCTTTCTTGGTTCTCAAAATGTATCCAGCCAACAATTTTTTTTTAAAGATTTTATTTATTTGGCAGAGAGAGAGAAAGACCACAAGTAGGCAGAGAGAAAGAGAAGGAGAAGCAGGCTCCCTGCTGAGCAGAGAGCCTGATGCAGGGCTCCATCCCAGGACCCTGAGATCATGACCTGAGCCGAAGGCAGAGGCTTAACCCACTGAGCCACCCACACGCCACTCAAGTGACAAACTTTTTAAAGTGCAGCTCAGGTCTTAGTGATAACAGAGATGAAGAGAGATACGGTCTTTGTCCTCAAAGAGCTTATCATTTTCAGCTGGAGT
This sequence comes from Lutra lutra, assembly GCF_902655055.1. NCBI lineage: Eukaryota > Metazoa > Chordata > Mammalia > Carnivora > Mustelidae > Lutra > Lutra lutra. Next base: position 13,062,364 of record NC_062287.1, on the reverse strand, counting down.
CTGTCAGGTAGACAAATAATTACAACACAACTTATGCCCCGCACGGGGAAGAAAATACCTCACCTGGTAGGGTATGGGAGTCAGGGAAGGCTTTACAGAGGAGGGGACATCTGAAGTGGGCCCTGATAGATAAGGAGGAGTTCTCTAGGCAGGTAACCCAGAGAGTAGGAATGCCATTTCAGCAGAGGGAACCGCATGGAAGTGGAGAGGCTATGGTTGCTGTGGGAATGCAAGGACAAGGATGTGGCTGGAAAGCAGGGCCAGATCTTGAAGAGCTGGTAGGATTTCTTCTGAAGGGTGACCTCCCTGGTCCAGGACAACTGGGGGCTGCGCTCCACAGATGAGTGCCTAGGGAGGCTCCAGCCTTGTGGCATTAGCTCCCAAAAGGCTTGACAAGGAGCTCCCCATTCTCCTGCCTTCTTCTTTCCATTTTAGAGTAAGAGAAGAGGTATTGGGGCATGGGGTAGGAGGTAGGTGGAGATTTAGGAATGAAGAGGACCGTGGGTTTGGATTCTCCAAGTGGCTTCTCTCTGTCCCACACAGCTTTGAGACCATTTTGGAGACGTTGAGCTTTGAGTCCTGGATGTGTATAGAGCATCTGCTCCCTCCCTGGGGAATTCCCTGCTCAGAAGCTAAGAATCTAGTTCCAGAAACCATCTCACTCTGCTGCTCTGGGGTGGGTCCCTGAGCTCAGCCTGGAGATGCCCACCTTCTTACCCTAAACTTTGGCTTCTGGAAGAGGCCTGGGGGGAGGTGGCTGGTGTGGTTCTTGGTGGGCTGATAGCTGAAGGGCACTGTCCCCATCCAGGACAGATGTGATTACTTCCAGGGACCCTGAGTCTAAGATCTGGGGGCTAATGGCATCCTGGAGCCATCAGCCTCCTTTCCTAACAGTGCTTGTCACCATCCCTAGACCCTTGACCTCCCCCAGTGGGCCAGAATCATTAGTTTCTGAGTTGGACCTGAATGGTCCGAGCCTCTGTTCTCTCATTCCCTTCCTGCTGTTTCAGTGTTCTTTTTTTTCCCCAAGACAAACAGCCACAAAGCTCCATCTCTTAATGAAACTGTTTGATGATGATTAATTATGCAGCCACCTCATTTGCATGCACAAGCTGTGGTTTCCTGCTTCTCTCCCACACTCCTCTGGGTGCCTCAGGCAAAACAGAGACTTGGTAACTCCAGTGTCTGCCCACTCTCAGACAGCCCTACCAGTCACTCATCACTTCCAGAGCTGGAGGCAGGGGCTGTGCAGTCCCATTTGGGGTCCTTGGACAGGGGCACATGTCACGAACTCTCAACCCAACCTAAGAAGATAGGGGGCTTGGGTCTTACCTCATTTCTCTCCTTTACTTACCAACTATTTGACCTTAGACAAGACATGAACCCCTCTGGCCCCAGTTGCCTCCTCTGAAAAGTGGGACTCACACGAACACCATTTCAGTGGGTTGTGTCTGTCTATGTACCTCCAGTATTGGGTGCCGTGAAGGTGCTACTGACGTGGGTTTTTGAATTATTGGTTGCATCAAATGGTTTCCTGGGGTCTCTTTAAGATGTTTCTCCAAATTTCTATGGAATCTGTACTTTCACCAGGGTTCTAGTTCTACCTGTTGTAACAAGACGCCCTCTCACCTCTAATGCAGCACCCACTGTGTTTATCCCCTTCCCTGGGGATCACCTCTGTCCTCATCAAGGAGACCCCCAGGGCTCTGGGGGGTCTCCCATGGGAAGGCTCTGTTTTGGAGGGAGGAAGGATGGTGGCTGCTCGAGGCTTGCTCAAGGCTTGCATACTAAGGCTCCCGAGGCACAATGAAGCAATGCCTTGTGTTGAGGCCAGGACCAGGGGGAGGGGACCAAAGGTCTGTGGCAGGAGGAATCTTGTCAAGTGGGCTTTGAAAGGGCAAAATTCACATGGAGTTGGAAGCATTGAACCTGAGCTGTTAGTCATGCCAGAGGTGGAAAGGGAAATGGGACTTCCAGGCAGTGAATCTCAAGTTTGCTGGTATCAGGGAATTTTCCAACTCTGACCCTTTCCTAGAAGATGTGCATGTGTCCCTACAGACCCAAAAGTGTCTGAATCTGAGATGAAGGGCCCCCTGTCTGTTCTGGGGATTTTAGGAAACCAGCAGGGAGGAGGGGATGACTGGTATGGTGGGAGCCAGATGGCCTCCCCAGGGTCTATGTGGAAAGTCTGATGGTAGCCTCCTGGGAAGGGGCAGAGTTCAACGTGGGGAGAAGTTTCATGTGGAGACTAAGAAATGACCCTGGAACTAGAGGGCAAGCAGGTTCTGAAGTGAAAGCACAGGAGCTGAAGGAGGAAGGGCCTTGCTTCACTCTGGGGCAGAGGCAGGGACGGAGCTGGTGTGAAGGAAAAGGGCCAGATCCTTAGACGGTGGGTAGAGTCTGAGCTGGAGAAGGGAGGCTGCAGTGAGAAGATCTCCAGATTAGGACGTGGAAGGACTGGAAAGGAGTGTGTGTTGATGCTGGAGCTTGGGGTTTCGGGGGAGTGAGGAGGCAGGGAGTCTCGGTAGGACCAGGGGAGTGCGACAAGGCCAGGATTTTGCCTCATCAGTGATTTAACCTTCAGAGACCGCTGTGTGGCTGGTATTGTCTGGGAGACAGGTTTGGAGAGGTTAGGAGTCAGGTTCACTGAGACTGAGAGAAGGAGGGAGGGCATTGCAGTGGGGAGGGTGGCTGCCTGGTGGGTAGCCAGAGCAGAGGCTTACGGAAGGGAAGGAGCTGGGATTTTAACTGTCTGTGTGATTCCAGGTCCCGCACTGTGCACCTTACACCGCTGGTTCTCAGTTCCTCTGAGGGGGCTCAAACTCTGGATGCAATCATCTACCTCTCCCTTCCCACTTTTCTTGGTCAGGTTTTTCCACAATGATAGTCCATGGTCACAGGGCTTTGGGGGATCCTGCTTTTTGTGGAGCTGACTTGGCAGTAGCTGCCAGAAGAAGGATTGGAATCAGCTTCAGAAGGGTGGCCTTTCTTGGCTCAGCAAGTTCAAGAAACCCATGAAGACAGAGCAGTTTGGGGTTTTGGGAAGCATGCCGGCTGGGGACGCCAGTGAACTGGGGGCTTAGTGCTGATCTGCTGCTAGCAGTCAAATTGGTCTTGGGTAAGTCACCTTTCCCCCCTTCTATTTCTCAGTTTCTTACTCCATAAAATGGGGTAATTCATCATCCATCCATCCATCATCCACCCATCCATCCATGTGCCTTTCCATTCATTATCCCATCCATCCATCCATCCATCCATCCATCCACCCATCCATCCATCCACCCATCCATCCATCCAGCAACTATTTATTGGATGCCAACTCCATGCTGGGCGCTGTATATAGCACTGGGAATGCAGAGCAGTGATGAAGCTGACATGGTCCCTTCCCTTGTGGATCTCAGAGAGGACCAAAGAATAAAGACATAAAAAAATAATAATACCTCTGTCCCAGGTTGTTTGGAGACTAAACTAATGAGAAACTGTGGGAATGGGCTGTGTGCTACAAAGGAGACCCAGTCCGAGAAGGAGCTAGGGAGGGCTTCAGCTTGCCCAGCCTAATGACTCAGTGTTTAGTTCCCAAATCCCTCCATTCCCTCCCTTTTATCCGCCTCAGTCAACTCCCAGAGCTGCTGCTTTCTTCCTCTTGCCCCCTGCCTCTGCTACCTTCTGTGCCTTCCCTGCAGGAGGGAAAGGAAGCCTCAGCATTTGGCAGGGGTGGGGCTGGGAGAGCTGAGCCAATTGGTGCTAATTAGCTGCACTGAACCTTGGCCAAGCTGGAGAGGCAGATAAGGGGAAGTGCTGGCGCGGGACAGATCATGGATGGTTCTGCTGAGGGTGTCATAGATTCCAAAGGGACAGGTCCTGAGGTAACCTGTCTCCCATGCCACCCTTTGGCTGTGTCCAGGCATTGTCACCCATGACTGCACAGTGGAGAAGGTTGAGCTGTGGTAGAAGAAGAAGCAGACCGTTCAGAAGGGAGGACCCTTTCAGCTGGGCCTTCTCCAGATTCAGAGGAGGGAGCCTACCCACTCCTAGTAATCTTGTTTCTAGACCTCTGCTCGGCCCATCCCCTCTGTAGAAAATGCTCCTCCTCACAGCGTGAGGAATAGACATCTTCTCCTCCCCCTGATGTGTCCTCCTCACAGCCTGAAGCAGTGCCTTCTTCCTCTTAAATGACCATAGCCCTTGGGTCATTCTTGTCTTGTGATGTGTGCACTGTCTTTTGACTCCCACCCGTTGGGCATGTGTCCCCCCAGCCGGGATGAGGTCACCCTCCTCCCCTCACACCTTGCCTGACGCTGAGTGAGTGCCCAGCAAAGCTTACCAAATGGTCTTAGAATGTCTCTGGCTGTCTGGGGGGGGTGGGCTCAAGGACCATTTCTGAAGGTACGTTTTATAGATGAAGGAACTGGGGATCAGAGAAGCCAAAGAGTTTTTGCTCAAAGCCAAACAGCCTTGTAAGAAGTGTCTCCACTTCAGAGTCGCGCCCGTTTCAGGGCAGTTTCTTAATCTGGGGGACTTCTGGAGACAGTGGGTTTAAACAGCTAAATAACAAATGATAAAAATAACCAAAGCAAACCAAAGTATGTTGTGACCATCCTTCTGATCAATTCACTGGACAAGTCAGGTGTGCGGAGTGTGTGGGGCTAAGGGAAAGCCATTCTGCTTAGGGGCCAGACAGTCTGGAACTGCGTTCAAGCTCACCTGACTGAGTGTCCATGACATCTTGGGCCCCCTGGGAAGTTCCTTCTGTAGAGAAATTGCTGCTGGCTTTACACTCATAACTCTATGGCTATGAGAACTTTCTAGACTTAACACCTTGGTTCTCAGTGCAGAATGTCTGAAATGGCCCGGAAGAGTTGCCAGTATGTTCTGATGTCACAGATAGGCTTTCCGGTCTTCTGTAACTGCTCTCTTTACCAGGCGGGCTGCTAAGGGCCTCCAGTAGCACCTTATCACTGTGGTTAAAGTAATGGAACATCCTGACAGACTGACCTGGCCAAACTCGCCTTTGACACTTTCTGGAGACTCAGTATTTGACCAGGTGGTTCCTGAGACTTCCAGGAGCGCTTCTGCAGTGCGGCCGGAGAGCTGACATTATGATGCTTATTTTGCCCGCTGTGGCAGATGCCTGTCTGTCTGCACTGCACCCCGGACCCCTCTTTTTTGGTTACTCTGTCCCTACTTCCTTTAGGGCATTGGCCATTCCCCCGTTCTAGTTGGGCAGCAGGACGGTACTGTTGCCTGGTCCTCAGGAGTAATCCCATGACACAAGCCTGGACATCCCTGGCCACAGGGATTGGCCTTAGAATATATGTATATCTATCCCACGGTGGGACAGTTGGAGCCCTGCCCTGGATTTCATGCGTGCGGGCAGAGGGCGCACGAAGATCTCTTCCTCTGAGATCCTAAGCAAAGATAACATAAGCCCAGAGCAGCCTTTGGTCCTGCCGACCCAGAGCTCATTCCTCCTGTGAGCCTGACCCAGGGAGGAAGCTCACATTTAGAGAGAAAAAAGCGCGGTGCAGAGAGATGAGAAAGTGAGAGGGACCTGACTTTCTGGCTTTCCTTCTGCTCTTCCTGGGTCCCCGAGCCAGCATACCTCTAGGTGTGCAGTAATACTTGAAGTCCCTCCCCTGGAACAGAAAGAGTCCTGAGGACCAAGAAAGGTTCAGTAGTTATGGTGTCCATATGCACACACACATACGAATGTAAAACCACAAACCAAACAGGAAGGACAACTTCAGAATTAAACTGAGTCCATTAGCTTTATGAAAAACTGTTGCCCTTCTTTTTACTGGTGGATCTTCATCAGGAGGCAGCATCCCACGGTGTAGTCTGTGTCTGGGAACCACAGACATAACCCAGCCCTTTCTAGGGAATAGGTTTGGAGGGGCAGAGGGCTCAAGGGAAAATGGGGATGGCTGGAATCCCAGAGGCAAACTCAGCTTTATGCTTCATTCCGGAAGGGCCATCCCTACCCTTGTGATTACACTGGAGGGTGTGTGTGTGTGTGTGTGTGTGTGTGTGATCCAAGGTCAAGGTCCCCCCTGCCCCAGGCCCAGTTCCCCAGTGTGCGGCTCCTTCCAGCGGTCAGACCTCTAGATTCCTGGGGAGCCCTCTCTCTGGACAGTGGGAGCAGGAACCGCCAGCAGGTTCCCTAGGCTTGGCCTGGCGTGAGCTATGGGGGCTTTATCTTGCCATTAATGGTTTTCTAAATTGGTGGCAGTGAAGCAAAAAACCCAATTTGCTCCTGGAGCACGCAGGATTACTATAGTAATAACCTCAGCTAATAAGAATATGATGTGGGGCTAGGCCGGGAGAGAAAACACATTTCTCATTAGCTTTTGATTAATTACTCTACATAATTTCTTAGTTGTGGTGGCCAAGGGGGGTGGGGTGTTTCCATTTCCTTACCTCACCTTCACCCCGGCAGGCTAGGGATCTTCTGGAGATCATGGTATATCTCCAAGGGCCGTTGAGGGAGAAACACCAGCTTCTCTCTCTCCTCCTCACTTCCTTTCCCTGTTTCCTCTCCCCCTTTCCTCTCTGGCCCTCCTTGTCCGTGCCCTCTTAATCTTTTTTCTCTTTTCCCTTTTCCCTCCGGAGTCTTCATGGCTGTCTGACCCACACTTGGGGGCAGCCCATGCCGTCCTCTCACACTGCCAGGCAGGTAGGTTGTGGCTGGTTCGCAGGTCCCAGGCTGATCTGCCCTGACTCCGGAGTCCAGCTGCCCTCTGGTCCTAGTGCTCAATAGGGCTGTGCCTGGAAACATTTTCATTTTGTTTGTAATTCAGCAGGTTTCTGTTGACCTTTGCTGTGTACCCAGAACTGTGCTAAGCACAGTGGGGGATAGAAGACACATGCCAGATGTGGGTCTCACCATCACTTGGGAAGGCTGTGGAGGGGAGACAGAAGCTAACACAAAGCCGTGGGTACTGAGTGCCCAGTGGGTGAGGCAGAGAGCGTGGGGGAGTGAGGCTTCTCAGGCTGGAGGTTCAGGGAGGCGTGATGGAGGAGGGGAGATCAGGTTTGGAGTGGCAGAAGGAGGGGACAGGAAAGGGAATTCCATGAATCAAGCCCCAGAGGTGGGGATACTCAGAGCAAAGTTTGCAGGAAGTGAAGGTGGCCAGTGTATTTTCAGTGGGCGTTTCTGTGGGGGATGAGCTACAAGGGAAAGCTGGTTGGAGGCTGACTCTTCGACTCTTTCGGACATCGGGCTGGGGGTTTGGGACACCCACGTGCCGTGGCTGGGAGTCCTGCAGGGTGTGGGGGTGCGAGGGGGATCTTACGGCGGGGGTTTGCTGAAGGGACCGTGGTGGGCTGTGGTAGCTCCATTGCTGCTGTGACAGATGACCACGACACTCGTGGCTCAAATGACACAAGTTTATTATCTCAGTTCCGTAGGCCAGAAGGGCAGGTTGGCTTGGCCGTTTTCTGGGCTCTGGGTTTATACAACACTGAAATCAAGGTGTTGGCTTTCTGCGCTCCTGTGGGGAGGCTGTGGGACGAAGCCACTTCCAGCCTCTTTCAGGCTGTTGGCAGAATCCTATTCCTTGTGGTTGTAGGACTGAGGCCCCCATTCCACTGCTGGCTGTGAAGCGGGGCCACCCTGACCTCCTCGAGGCCGTGTCCCAGTTCTTGCCTGGGGGCCTCTAGCAACAGTATGTGAAATCCTTTTTGTGCTTGGAAGCTCTCTGGCTTTCCTTTCTGCTGTGTCTCTCCCACTGTTTTCTCGGCATCTCTCTGACCCCAGTCAGAGAAAATTCTCTGCTTCTAAGGGGTCAGATGATTAGATTGGACTCACTCAGATAATCCAGGATAACCTCTCTATTCTAGGTCCATAATCTCAGTTGTAAACATCTGTAGTCCCATCCATATTCAACGTATTTCCAGGCTCCAGGGATGAGGGCATGGATGTTTTGGGGGAGAGGCATTATTCTGCCTATGATGCAGGACGAGGCAGATGAGGTGCTGGTTCCCGCAACTGTCCGGGCGAGTAGAAATGAGGGCTGGGACCTGAGCTATGGGGACGGAAGGGCTGGGCAGGTGCCAAGGCATTTCAGAGGTAACAAGAGGATGCTTGCTGATGGGTTGCACATGTGTGGGGTTGGGGGGCACTGGTTAAGGGGAAAGTAAGAGTAACCTTGGATCCAGTATAGGAAACGAGAGAAAGATTGTACCTCACTGGTCACTCTAGGAGGAGGTGCTGGTCGTGGAGGACAGATGACGCATTTGTTTTGGGCTGGACAACTTAGGGGTGACGGCAGAGCTCCTTAGGAACCTGAAAGGGACTGATGAGTCGTTGGGAACTCTCCACAGAACTGCTGGCCCGGCCCTACTAACCTGTGCGCTAGTCACATGCAAGCAGTGGTTGAAGGCTCGGAGGCGGGGGCCTGGGAGGGGAGAGGTGTAGATCGTTGTGTCCAGAGAAGACACGGTAGAAAGGAAATTGGGCTAGTACCTCACAGCTGACCAAAGAGGTGGTGGGAGGAGGAAGAAGAGCTAGAGAGAGTGACAGAGAAGGCATAGCCAGGCAGCTGGAAGGGAAGGAGGGGAGCTGGAAAAGGTCCCATTTGTGAGGCCAGGCCGCGCCGGTGGGCGGGGCTAGGAAGGATGGAGGTCTGGCAGGGAAGTGGGACAAAGGCTACAAGTGGGTGACAGGTTGGCTGTGGGTGCTGGGGACTCACGTTTCCAAGTACAGAGGGTTAGGAGAGCCTGGGTGGCATGGAGGGAGAGAGTGGGAATGTGCACCAGGCTCCATAGGGCCCACAGGCACCGTGTGTCAGCATGTGGGGAGGGCTGGGAGGGCTGGGAAAGGCCAGGGGTGACTGGAAGCAGAGCAGGGGGAGAGACTGGCACTGCTGGGAGGAGGGGGAGGACGAGAATGGAGCTGGAAGCTTTTAGGAGGAGAAAGGTGGCTGCATAAATGTGTGGGTAGGACAGCGCTCACACAGGGCCCCTGGACCCGCTGTGTGGTGGGGGGTCTGCATACAGGGCTGAGGGGAGTGGCAGGGCCTGGTACTTGGGCAGATCTGGCTGGGACCTCTTAGAACAGGAGCCTTTGGGGCTGCAGGCTTGGCCTGTGGGAGGGGCAGAGAACAGGACCAGGTAGGGCAGCAGAGATCACCGAGGTGGGGTTATTCCCGTCCTCTGCCTAGTGGCTGTCCCCAGCTTGCCCTGGGAGGCCTGGGGCTTCGTAGCATGAAGGATCTTTGCTGAAAGGAGCTCGATTTATTTAAGGAGGTTTGGGAAAAGGAGGCATAAGAGTGACTCTCCTGCCAAAAGGCCCTTTGGAAGCAGGACCAGAGCTCACTCTTTCCAGGCCCCTTGGCTCCATCCGTGCGGGTCGACTATGTGGCCCTCCATGTGCCCAAGGCTCTTGTGAGTCCCGGCCCACCTGCTACTGAGAGCATCTCACAGGCTGTTGTTTGAGGCCTCGTTGCCTTCTACCCTGCCCCCAGACCCCGCCAGCCATGCTGCCCACTAGCCTGCCCGGTGTCCACAGGCAGGCCCAGAGTAAAGCTGCACCCACAGGCGAGCACAGCCGATCTCGGTGGGTGCTCGGTGAGGGCCCTTGATGTGCGCATGTTTCGCTGTGCGACTATGTGGACCTGTGGACCTGGGGGGGACTACAGAGTCGGGGAGTCATGAAGCTAGTGGACAGAGGGGCGCAGAGGGGCTGGTGTGCTGACAAAAGACGTGGGGAGGGCAAGGACAGGGTGCCCAGGGATGGAGAAGGCCCAAGAAACCCCTGGCACAGCTGTCCTCTGCCCAAACTGCAGCCCCTCCCGTGCCAGCCCCAGGCCCCCCCTGCCTGGCGCCCCTGCGGCCACGACCACTCCCTGCCCTCTGGCTCCCTCCACCCGAGAAGGAAGAGGCAACCTTGCCCGAGATCCATGTGGAAATAGATGTATTTCCGGATAAGCATCGAGCCTGAAAAACAGCTGAGCCGAGTCTGCTCCGCTGACAGAAGATCTATGCACCAAATTCCTCTTCAAAATCCATTTCTCCGGAGATTTATTCTGGCAGGGCTCTGCCGAGCGGGGGGAAGTTCACGGCCCTGGGCGCCCGGAGTCCACGGCTCCACCCTTTCCCGAGTGACTCTTTCCCACCATGAGCTATGGTCGGCTGAGGTGACAGCCCTGCGGGCACGGGCCAGAGCAGATCCAGAGGGATCTGAATGGCACGAAGGTCATTCTCATGCATCACCCTGGCTGGGTCGGAAGCCAGCGTGGTGCGGCGCGACGCCCATCCTGGTGGCTGAGAGAGTAAGTGATGGCTATATTTATGTTTCCATCTAAATGCATGGATCAAAGCAGACACTTTAATCTATTCAACAACAGCCCGAGGATTAAAAAGTTGCAGGCAAATCACACTCTTAAATTGGTAATATATTTTTGCTTGTCACTTGACAAATCATTTTAGAGAGTAACTCTGGGCTGGGTGGGGGACCGGGAGACTTGAACCTGGCTCCCTCCTGGATTCGGCCCCGGTGCCCTCGGAGGTGGCACGGATCCCTTCACTGCTCTAGTTCCTGTGAGCCCAGTTGCAATGGGGCTCTTGGAGGGGGCAGTGGGAGCTAATGCAGAGTACCAGGCCTCGGGGCACATCTCTAAGTCTGTTTTCCTCTCTGTAAGCGCCTTGAAGTGGATTCCCCTATTATAGACCAGGAGATCCAGAGAGACAGCTTGCCTGGGTGGTGTGATGATAAGTGGGAGAGAGTGGGAGGCTAAGCCAGATGTTCGGGACGCTGAACCCAGTGCTCTTGTCACTCTGCTGTTGCCACTGGAGAAGGTGACTGCTCTCCTCCAGGGGCCACCAGGTAGCAGGGAGGGTCTGAGCCTGCCCGGCCTCTTGCTGTGGAGCTCTTGCCATGTTCCTTCACTTCCGAGTGTCCTCATCTGCAAAATGGGTACAATAATTACATCTGCCTCCCGGGGTGGTTGTCAGGAATAAAGGAGATGGCGCATGGAATGAGCCTAACACTGTATATGAGCTGTGATGAGAGCACAGGTTCGTGCTGGGCGCTGAAGGATGGGACCGGAGCCAGAGCGTGTCTGGAAGCTAAGAGAAGAACTCACCAGCGTGCCTTTCTGAAGGATGGTTGAAGGCACCGGGGCCACTGAGTCAGGAAGAGAGAAGGCGGCCTCCTAATGTCAACGGGGTTGTGCAAAGAAGGGGAGATTTGATTTGCCGTCCTGACCCCAGCAGAGACCATTAGATCCTTAAGGAGACTGATGGATTTCAGCTAAAGGGAAGCAAAAATATTGTAATCATCAGAGATGGGTGGGGAGGGAATCACGAGCTCAGGGTCTGGGAAGGTGTGAGAGTTCAGGCTGGATGAGGGCTTGGTGATGATGTCGTAGCCAGAGATAGGCCTGTCCGGGGGTGGCATTTAGGCCAGATGTCTTTAAAGGTTCTTTCCAAGCAGCAGAATCTAAAATTCTATAGTAGCAAGATCAGCTTGCAATCATTTCCAGTCACAGAGGACAAGAACAGTTGGGAACAAGTCATCTATTTTTCTTAAAAAGTCATTCTTTTGTGTGTATTTCCTGACTTAATCTCCTGATTTACACTTGGCTGGGATCCCCACTAACCTTAGGGTATGTGGGACAGCATGGGGGATGGCCAAGTGGCTGGGCTGGAGGGAGGCACAGCTGGCTTTGGGTGAAGGAAGAATTCTTGTCCCCCCATGCCCCTCTGCCAGGAGTGGCCTAAGTGGTCTGTGGAACCAGAGCACCACCAGGCCATGGAAGAACGGTGGCCTTGGAGTTGAGGCCTGGATTTCCTCTGGCTCCATCTCTCAATACCTGTGTGTCCAGCCACACGGCACCTCATCTTTCTGAGCCTCCGTTTCTCTATGTGGGAAGCAGGGAACAGACAATTTCTCCGCTCACCTTTCCGAGGGATGTGAGAACCTCAGCTGTTAGCCTCGCTGCTCCCTTGGCCTTGGGAGAGGAGCGCTCTTTGTCGAAGGGATGGGGTGTCCCCGGGATACGCCACAGTCTGGATGTTGTCGCGTGGGGCCCACGTCCTCTCCGGTGGCTGCCCCCCACGCCCCGGGGGGCCCTCTCTCTGCTGCGTCTGTCCCTGTGGGGGGCTGTCGGCGACTGTCTGCTGCGAGGTATGGGCACGGGCCTTCCATGGGGGGAGCCTACGCCCTGGTGTGCGGCCAGCGTGCACCATCTGCCGGTGCGGAAATGGAGTGCAAGTGTGGGGCTTGGGGCGCAGGTAATTGCTGATGACCGCGCCAGCTCTCCCTGCATATGGTCCCAGGGCAAGGTGATCCCTGGGCGCAGTGGTGAGGGCCCGCGGGGTCCCCCGCTTGAGCCTGTGCTCTGCACCTTCAGACTGTGCCCTCTGTGAGCCTCAGAACAGCTACACCGGAGAGGTCAGGGCTTTATCGGATTCATTTCACCAGTGCGGAAACCGAGAACTGGAGTGGTTAACTCTTCGTCCCAGGGTCCTGCAGCCAGTCAATAGTGGGCTCGAACTAGCTCTCCGGGTCACCCAACTCTTAATTCCATTTTTCTTGCGTGACCCTGCCGCGCCAGGCAGTTCAGCAAACATTTATGGAAGGCCTATGGGTCAGGCACTGAGCTAGGTGCAGGGGTGCGGACTAGGGCTTCAGCTCTGTTCCCTGGAGGGTGCAGTTTAAACTGTGATGTCTGGCCGGGAGGCTCCCACATCCCTATCCTGCACTCCACATCCTCATGTCTGGGCACCCAGACATGTTTCTCCCCAACAGAGGACTGACCCATTCACACGGCTAATGATACTCCAGGGCCAAACTTTCTGAATCTGCCTTCAGTCTGCCTTTGCTGCTTGTTCTCCCCTGCTCCTGCCAGGACCATCCCTTTAGCTACACGGGTGGACCAACCCCAGCAGTTCTGCAGTGGTGCCTGGGAATCCAGTGCCGCATTCCAGAATGTGGCTTGTCTGAACCTACTTTTGCATTCAGGCCCAGCGTAAAGTGACTTATTCCCTGCAGCTTCCTCTGATTTTCCACCCCTTCTGGATTCTTCTCTATCAGCGAATGGCTCCCTTCCTGTGGGGAATGCCCTCTGCATTGGCCTTTGTGGGAACCGGAGACTAAGTATTATACATTTCCAGGGCTGCTCTCCCACCCCTTCCTGGCTAGATCTTGGGCCCGTCCAGGCTTGGGTCTGGGTCTTACTAATCTGTGAGCACCCCCACTGCCCCCAGCATGGTGCCTGGTGCACAGGAGATGGTCAGGAATACAGTGAGCTGGTGTATGCAGGACTATCCTGTGAAGTACCACAAGGTGCTCACGCCACCGCTGCTAACACCGAGAAGGACTTATTGAATTAAAATCCTAAGGAGCGGGATGCCTGGGTGGCTCAGTCAGTTGGGCATCTGCCTTTGGCTCCGGTTGTGATCCTGGAGTCCTGGGATCAAGCCCCATGTCAGGGTCCCTGCTCAGTGGGAAGCCAGCTTCCTCTCCCTCTGCCTGCTACTCCCCCTGCTTGTGTTCTCTTTCTCTCTGTGTCTCCCCCCCATCAAATAAATATATAAAATCTTAAAAAAAAAATCCTATGGAGTAAGGAGGTTCAGCTCAACAACTCCCCATTTTTAAGGACTAGATTATTTTCGTTATCAATCTAAAATCATCATAATAACAATAGCTTCGCATTAATTGACCTTTCTGTGTCTAGTATTAGCTGTTATTACTATAATAGGAACATACACATGTACATCCATCTTCCAATTTTGGCGCTTTGATTAAGTGATCAATAGGGCAATATTGAAATCATGTCATGAATCTTCAAATGTGCTTCAAGAGATTCTCAACCAAACATCCCCTCCCACCCCCGCCCACCAGGACTTGACTGCTGTGACCTCTGAGTCTCGAGGATATGGAGGCTGTGGTTGTCAGGTGTTTCCAGGTGGTCAAGAGCTAACCCCATCAAGTTCCCCCACGCTCTGTGAATTTGTCCCTCCAGCAGGCCTCTTCTCCTGCCTTTTGGGGGTAGCCAGGCCATGAGTATACCCAAGCATGCCCAGAGACGGGCCAGCTTCCTCATGGAGTGAACACATACAAGTGTCTTAAAGTAGTGTGCTTCTCTGTGAGTCTATCATCACAATTTTTATTTCAAGTCCGAACGACACAGGATTGTTAGATTTCCATCCTTTGGGCATTTATGGAGGACACAGAAAAGAACTGCTTGGAGTAAATAAACAGAGAAGATTAAAGGCCTTTCTCAGTGCTGGGCATTCTTTATGAGGCGGCAAGCTGGCAGGGTTGTTTTGGAGGTTTTGTGGTGCTGCCGTGGTCCTGAACGGGGCCGCGTCTCATTTCTGAGTCGTCTCAGAAAGCGTCTGAGTTTTAGCTTTCCGATGTTCCCATCCGTGTCTGTGTGGAGGCCGGGGTGCCCCTGTGAGTGCCTGGGTGAGTATGAGCCTGCATTTCTCCCTGTGAATGTGGGTCTGTGTGTGCACCCGGGTGCGAGGGTGGTGGGCAGTGCCTGCACGTGACGGTGTGTGTGTAGACGGTGCATGTTGGGGTGAATGTGGATGCTTCTGGGTGCACATCTTCCAGATTGTGCCCCAATGCACAAGGGTGTGGACCTTTGAGTGTGAAAATGGTTCAAGATGTAAAGCTGGAATGTATTTGATGCGAACACGCTTCTGAGTTTGTGAGCGCGGGTCTCTGTGTGTTCACAGTGGAGGAGAGCTGTGCACTTCTGGGCACGCGCCTCTGCCTGGCTGGGCGGGTGAAGGAGGGGAGTGGGTGAGCGTGGGTGCTCGCGTGTGCACCCACAGACGTGCAAGCTGGGGAGACAGCTCCCCACAGACTCTGTGTGCCCAGCTCCCGTGGTTCCTCCTGGCTTGGTTGCTGCCTCTGGTCCCTGGTGGTTCTGCCTTGCCGGTCCGCAGAGAGATCAACACCCTTCAAACCAGCTGCCTCGCTGGCTGCAGCTCACTCGGTCGGCCTCCCTGTGCCTGCAGTTGCCATGGAAACCAAAGTAGGTCTGTTTCTGTCTGCCACTGGGTCCCTGGGCTAGGGCAGCTGTGGGCCAAAGCCACCGTGGTGAGGGCTGGCCCGAGGGGAGAGAGGAGGGGGCTGGGGAACCCTCCAAGTCTGCTTCTCCTCACACCCTCCCAGGGCTTCATTTCTGCCTGTAAACACGAGGGCAGGTCCCCGCTGTCAGACAACTGGGATCAAAACAGCCCCGTTAGACAAGGGCCTGAGCAGTTGACTTTTTCACACACGTACAAAATCCTTTCCTGAAAGAAAAAAAAAATCAAGACATATGCTAATTCCACATTACTGTGCATGTCATTTGTACACCATTAATTCAGTGCCTAAAATAAAGTGGCTTTTAGGAGAGAGCTGGTGTTGTCTGATGGGAGAACTCTGTACATGCTTTTGTGGCCTGGTTTTATAATAGGCATCTGCTCAGAGTTCACTGCATTGGGAAAACTTGAACATAACCGTGTTAAGCATCGAAGAGATCACAGCTCCTATTTAGTTTTGAAAAACTGAGTAGCAAAGCACAAACCTAGCTGTGTAAGCAAAGGGCGATACATTGTTACAGAGACGGGTAAGAGCAGCCAGAAAGCAAAGCAAGAAGGCAAGTGGATGATTAATCCAAGTGTTGGGAGAGGGGTTAACTCCACTAGTTAATAGGGGAGGGTCCAAGTGGAGGGAGGGAGGCTGGGGCACTAATTGTGTGTCTTCATCCCCCGGTGTAGAGATTCAGAGAGCTGACTCCTCCTCTTTTCCCTGTATAGATAGATCTCTTGTGCTCTCCCGCATGAGCGATGTGGTCGGGGGTAACAGAGTCACCCCTCCTGAGCTTGTGGCCCTTGGCCTGATTCGGGTGGGAAGAGGCAGTATGCATCAGTGAGCAAGGATAGGGTGGAGCCCACCTTTTTATGGGTTCTGGAGTTGCCTCCAGGACTCACCAGCTCTGTGACCTTGAGGAAGCCGCTCAGCTTCTCCTGGGTGCAGTTTCCTCACCTGTAACATGATGATCACATTGGACTTACTCCTTCCGTTAAGAATGAGTTTTGGGTTCTCTTTGTGCCACGTGCCGTGCTAGGGACAGAACACGTACAGACGTCACTGCATCATGTGATGAAATGATGAAACACTGGGAGCATCCTGGATGGGGCGCCGAGACTCCCAGCAGAGGCAGTGGAGAAGGCAGAGTTTTGAACTGGGTCTTAAAAGGTAGGACGGATTTCAGGTGGCTGAGACAGGGAAGGAGGAGGGGACGGCTCCGTGCTGGTGAGGGTGCAGGGTAGCTGGGGAAGGGCACCACCCCCATGTGCCTGGAGTGCGCAAGACTTGAAGGAGGGTATGGCTTCGTTATTGCAAGAGTTCTTTCAATGTTAGAAGGGATGTGGGCTGGGGAGGAAGACGAGGGACCTGGCTGGGTTCGTGGGCAGGGGAGGGGGACAGGGAAGATATCGGGTGCTGTTGCCACCGGTCCCCCCCATCCTGGTTGCTAGTGATTATTTGGTGACTCTGAGGCTCAAGACCGTGAGTCTCTTTGAGACAGTCTGGGTGTCCCTCCCCCCACCACTTCTACATTGGCCAGGCTGGGAGGAAGGACCCTTTCTTCACATGAAGACCTTGAAGCCCCAGACACACCCAGAGAAGCCCCGTGCCAGCTAGTTGCTGGAATGGGTGTGTGTGACAGCAACCCAGGGGGCTAGGGGCCACGAGGCCTGGCCTCACCCCATCCTGCCTCCAGCATCTCCACTGACCTGTTCCCTGTATCTTTGGGCACATGATCAGAAGGGAAGGAGAAGCTAAGTTCACATCCTGGCTCCATCTCTTCGGAGGTGGGACAAATCTCCATCCTTCAGTGATAGGGCTCAGTTGTCCTTGTTTCTAAAGCGAGGGGTGGATCATGGAGGGACTTTCGTGTAGAATTATTTGCCCCTTCCTTCCAGGTGGAAGGACTGGAATGTCTCTCACCTTCACCTGCTGGGCATTTTTCTTAGGATACCATGCTGCTTCACCTTGATGGAGATGGGGGTCTCTCACCTACGAGGCAGGCAAGGTGTTTCGTGTTGCAAACACCCAGCATCGGCACAGGTCCCTGGGGAATGCCCGAGTGATGACCCATCAGAGATCCCTCCCTGGACGCGGAGTTTCCTGTGCTTGATGGCTCTGGGAACACAGGACCCGCTGGGCAGATGAGTTCTGCGAGCAGGCCAGGAGCTGCGGCTGCCTTACGTGGGGGCCAGAATTTAAAACGAGAGTGGTTTCCTCAGACTGGTGCCTGGAGTCCAGCCCTGGAAGGCTCCAGTCAGGGGCCACACACCCGAGGCAAGGTGGTGCCCATCCCACGACCCCTCAAGCGGAACAGTCTGATGCCTACCATGGAACACACAGTAGGTTCATCAGCATTGAACGAATGTCTTTGGAGGGCAAATTCAATGTCACTCATATTTTTGAGTCTGGTAATTGGTGACAATCTCAGGAGGTAGCCGGTCGGGCGGTGTCAGGTTCACCATCACTACTTTTAGAGATAGAGGCCATGAGTTTTGGAAACATATACTTCAGGGTCTGAGTCCCGGCTCTTGTATTTACCACCTGTGTGATCTCCAGTCTCTCTGATCCTCCATTTCTTCATTTCTTTTTTTTTTTTTTTTTAAAGATTTTATTTATTTATTTGACAGAGAGAGATCACAGTAGACAGAGGCAGGCAGAGAGAGAGAGAGGGAAGCAGGCTCCCTGCTGAGCAGAGAGCCCGATGCGGGACTTGATCCCAGGACCCTGAGATCATGACCTGAGCCGAAGGCAGTGGCTTAACCCACTGAGCCACCCAGGCGCCCCATTTCTTCATTTCTAAAATGGGTTCAGTGTCAGCACCTATGTATGGCAAGGGCGAGTCCTGCTTCCTCCTAGCTGAGAGGAATTTTCCAGGCTGGTGTAGGGATCCTAGGTGATGTGGGTAATGCTTCCAGCACCTGGCAAAGTACTTAGCAGATGACTGGGTTCAGTGGCTTTTTTTTTTTTTTCCTTTTTGGAAAAAGGCAGAGTTTACAGACCTTATTTTAAATGTAGCTACTAAAAAGACCACCTCCTCCATGAAGTCTCCTAGGCCACCTAAGCCCTACTCCTCCATCCTTCCCAGCTCCTTGCTTCTCCTTAGGTCCCAGGCCTTGGTGGTATATTCCTGGGAGGCCAACTCCTGTGTGTGTGTGGCGGGGGTGGGGGGGTGGGGGGTGGGGAGCATGTGTCACCTTGCCTCCCAGTTGTTGGGCACTTACAGAAAGTGGAGAATATTTGCTGATTGGTGGGCTGCTGGGAAGTCGGGGGTGGGGATGGGAGCGTGAAGCCTGGTCTGGTGGCCTTGGCAGCCAAGGGAGTATCCAGGCTGGCTGTAATGTAGGGAATGGGGAGGGGCCTGCGGCCCTCTTTCTGACTTGGACCCCCATCACCATTTGGGGGCTCCTACCCCCTCCTCCCTGACCTTGTTTCTCGTTGGCTCAGCCCTGTCCCGCTAACGAGCTGAGCCAGCCACTTGGCACCCGCCTCTCCGATGTGCTGACTCAGTCCTGTGACTCCCGCTTCCTCTGCCCTTGTTTGAAAATGCCAAGTTAATTGCTCTCCAGCTTCAAGCTGCCCTGGCAGGGGGCATGGCCCCCCTTTCCTTCTCCCCTTGTACATGACCTGGGAGGGGGACAGGACAGTGTTCTCAAGCCTTGGGCCTGCCCTCTGTGGACAGGGCAGGGCAGGATGAGGGGATCAGGGAGAAGGGCAGAATGGGCTATCACTGTCCATTAGGGAGAAATGGGGAGGGGGAGGTACTCTCAGAGCCTGGTCTCCATATTTCCTAGCCCTAAGGATCCAGAAGATGCTGGCCACTGCCAGGATGGCCCTGGGTGGGAGGGAGAAGGGCTGTGAGCCCTGGTGGGTGGCTTCTCACACCTGTGCCCAGAGCTGAGGGCCAGGAGAGGGTACTGGTACTGGGAGGGAGCCCTTAGGGCTCAAACAAGTAGGTAGGCGGGGAGGAGGAGGGGGAGTGAGGGAAGGAAGGAAAGAGGGAAGAAGGGAGGGAGGAACCTAGTCTTGCACAGAGAAGCTCCCATTTAGTTCCCACAGCATGGGCCACAGATGCATTATCAGGGGTGGGAGTCATAGTATTCAACAACAAGGTAGCACCAGGTCTTACTAAACAGGGTGGACAGCAGCCTGGGAGCTGGCCAGGGTCCTGATGCCCCCTCCCCCAAGTTAACTCCCTGGTTGGTGGGTCATGGGGAGGTAGGGGAGGGAAGAGTGGGGTGTTGGTAAGTGTTCACCAACTGGAGCGGAGTATTTCAATATTTTAACAAGTCAACTCCGGAGGGCTTGTCATCTCTTTTGCTCACTGAAGTGTCCCAAGTGCCAAGCAGCAGCCTGGCATCCAGTCGAGGCTTTAGCCTTTGTTGGATGAATGAGCAGAGGTAGAGGTAGAGGTGAATGTCAGCCTGGAATCACCAGCTGAGTTGACATCAGGGTGAGGGGATGTGGTGATAGTGAGTTGGGGAAGATGGCCTGCGAGGGGCAGAAGGTGGGTGAGGGCAGGGTCTGGATGTGGGCAGTCCTAGGGGAGGGCAACACTAGGGACTGTTCCTTCAAGACTTTGAATTCTGGGGCACCCTTCTGGAGACTGGTCCTTGCCTGCACCCCGGTTGGCTCAGAATGTAGGTGTGGAGGGACAGGCAGGCCTCCAGGGAGCCCCGGGGGAAGGCCTGGGATGATGCACGCTAATTCAATTTTTTAAATTACTCTGACAAAGAGAGAGGAGGAAGGAAGAGACAGGATTAGAAAGGAAGCTCTAATCCCCTGGCGATGAAGCAGGCACAGACGATGAAAGAATTCTTTCCTGGTAAGGAGGTGGGGCCCCCGGAGGTAGTGCTGTGGCTCTCCAGGTGGGTTTCCGGCCTCAGCATTCCTGAAAAGACCTGGTGAAGGGGAATGGGCCCTCTTCTTTTCTTCCCCTTACCGTCCTTCTACGGGACTGCGTGGGAGGGTGTGGGACTGGGAGGGTGGGAGGAGAGAGGAACTAAGGGTAGAACACGGGCCGAGGTAGGACCCACCCACCTAGCTGTAGCTCTGCGCTTTGTTCTCCCGGGAGAGCAGATTCTGTTTATCTTCTCTCTGAAAGGGGAGAGATTTTTCTGATCATCTTCCAACTTCTCAAATCGGAAGCTTTACACAGTCTTCACAGCAGGAAGAAAGAAAGAAAGGGAAGCGAGAAGGAGCCCACGAGAGAACAGTGGGCTTCCCAAGTAAATGGGACATCGCCTGTGGATTACAGACCCCAAAATGCACCCAGAGATCTGCATCAGGGATCTGGGGGACCACAGTGGGCTGGACAAGGTTCAGGGCTTTCCAGGGCCCTGGCATGGGCTCAGCCCAAGAGGCCTCCCCTCCCCTCCTCACCCCAGCTGACTGGGGCCTGCCGTCACGTGCTCCTGTTCTCTCCCCTTCTTGGGTCTCCAGCCAGCCCGCCGGCTTGATGAATTAGCCCCATAGATATTCCGTCGGGAAAGCAAACACATATCATATATATCTTTGACAAGTTATTATTCTCCCTTATCAGGATTCGGGTGCATCCCGCGCCCGCCATTACTCACGCTGCACACCCACTCTGCCTGGGACTGGGCCCGGAGCCCGCTGCACCGCCGTGCCTGGCCAGGCCGTGCCCTGTGTATGGGCTGTGATGTGTTCCTGTGCGTGTGAGTGTGAGTGTGTGTGGAGAGCTCCCACCCCGCCCTGGGCAGGAGCCATCCCCGCCCCTTTCTGGCCCAATGGCCTGACCGGCCGCCATTCCCCAGGCAGAGGCTGGGTGCTGCCCAAGATGAACCTGAGCCTTCGGTTTTCTCGCCAGTACCAGAGGCAGAAGTGTGGTCCCAAGGAATGCTCTGGTTTGGGCTTCACTCATGTCCACTTTGTGGGGCTGGGGCTGGGGGCCCCCCACCCTCTTTGCTGCTGGGTGCCCTCCCCCCGACCTGCTGGCAGGACAGACTGTTCTGCATCTCCCCCAGTCCCTGAGCTTCTTAGAGCCCAACACATCCAGAGCTGACCCCTCGGGACCCCTGAGATGGCCAAGACCCAGTGGCAGACAAGGCCTGGAGAGACCGTGGCCCTGATGAATGAGATGTAAGTGAATATTAGCGCTTTCAGCCTGGCCATCGGGCGTGATTTGTCATCTTTTCACCCAGCTCGTTCCCATTCCCCCAGAGGCAGGCTCCATATTAACAAGTCCTCTGCTTAGGAATATAAATGGGGCATTTGGAATTGCTCCTGACAGCCTGAAGGCCGCTAATGCACTCAGGCCTTGGGGCGGGTGGGAGGAGGGGACTGGGTGTGACTCCGAGGTGCCCTTGGCTGGCCAGGGAGGCCCCACACCCTGGGCGTCAGGCTGTAGCTGAGGTGGGGAAGCCCCTGCTGCTTTGACATGCCTCAAGCGGGGCTGGCTGGCTCTCAGACTTCCATCTCCCACCTCTCAGAACGGAAGGGGAAGGAGAGGGGATTGTCTCCCCCTCTTTGAGGCACGGTCCTCCACCATCTCAGTGCAGAGAGGGTCACTAGAGACCATGGCTGCTGTCATCTGAGAGCCAGCCCTTCCCCCTCAGACTCCCCAGTGTCTACACCTTCTCCATCCTGGAGTCTTTCATTTCTGGGAGCCTTCCCTTCTCTCCCCTGGGGCCAACGGTCTGGCCCTTCAGGGCACACTGGACCATGAAGAAGGCTGGGAAAGGAGGGAGGGAGCCTTGCCAAGGCTGGTGTTGCTCTGGCCGCCAGCCAAGTTCCCGGGGCTGGATGTTCGGGTGAACTTGGGGTAGCCAACTGAGCAGGCTCCCATGCCTAGGCTCTGGCCATGGGTGGGACTCCCTGTTTACTGGGGGGACGCCCAGGGATGGAGACAGACTGGTGGTCTTGACAAGTGTTCTGGGTCCATGGAGAGGTACCCCTGGTATTCACTGTCACAGGTGAGGGTGGGGGGAGCACAGCTGAGGATGGTGCAGAGGAGGGGGTCCAGAGAAGGCTTCCTGAAGGGAGTGCCTGAGTGGGCAGGGTTGGAGGGACGGCTGTGGACCTTCACTCAGGGCTCCGTCACTGCCCCAGTGCAGCCTTCCTCCTGACTTCTAATGAATGCCCCATCAGCCAGGGAGGGATGGGAGGCAGATGAGGGTGAAAAGGATGAACAGGAGTCTGGCTTGGTTTGCCCATTTGGGGCCATGGTGTCAGTACTTGGGTAAAGTCTCAGAGGCCTGGTGCAGCCATAGTGGGAGTGCCCATCACAGGATGGTTCTTCCTTCCCTGGGAGCTCAGTGCTTGGTACCAGGTCTGGATGGGTGTGGATGGGGCAGCTGCGGTTAGCTTTATGGCCACTAGAGGGCAGTACCAACCCACGTTTCTCTCCTTCCTGAAGCAGAGAGCCCCAGGCAGGGATGGGAAATGGGGTGGGGGTGCCAGCGTTGGTGGGAATGCAGGTGCCTGCTCTGGTGCCTCTCTGGGTTGGGGCCTCCTAGTGTCTGAGCTCTTCTTCCCTAGTTAGGGAAGAAAAATATCTGAAAATTTTGAAGAAATGGGAAAAAAGCATTTTGTTTAAACATTTTAGTATCTATGATACTTATTTTAGTGCCTTTTACTAAAAAGGGTTACGAATGTTAAAAAGTCTTTGTAGAAGACAACGCAGCTGCTGGTCAATATCATGGGCTTTGGTGGCCGACTCCTTGGTTGGAATCCTAGTCCCACCTCCTGATTGCGGGGTGACGTTGAACAGGTTAAATAACATCTCAGTTGCCCAGTTGGTAAAATGGGGACTGGATCCCAGGCTTATTGTAAGAACAGGCACTGTATACGAGTTGTCCAGCCCTGCCCAGCAGAGAGTAAGTGCTCCAGGACAGCTGCTTCGTTTCCTATGACCAATAGTTACATTTGATTTATGTGGGAGATCATAGGTCCAAAATTAAAGCAAAAACACTATTTTTCCTTCCATTAATATTTTCAAGGACTCTTTTTTCCTCCCACCGCCAATGCAATAAAGTAAAAGAACTAGAAAAACTTCCCCTTAACGCTGACATTTTCTAGGCCTTCCTCTGAATCAGGAGCACTAATTTGCACTTCCTTTATACCTCACATTTCCTAAGGTGTGATGGCCTGCTGGGCACCCCTGGGGCTCCTCTGGGATAGTGCAGGACACTTAGGCTCCCATCCCCCTCGCCACATCCCAGGTTGCTGGCACAAACCCGCCATGACCAGCTCAGGCTTCTGCACCCCAGCTGTGCATCGGAAGTGGCGGCAGTTTGCAGAGGAAATACCAGTACCTGAGCCCCACCCCCCAGAGGTTCTCATTCACCTGGTCTGGGGCGTGGCCCAGGCATCAGGCTGATGAAGATGTGCCTGGGAGATTCCACAGTTTTTGCAGGGTGGAGGGCCACTGCCAGAAAGTTCTTCTCTGGTGAAGGGAGGGGCCCCTAGCCCCAACCCCAGGGCCTCATGGAGTTCTGGACAGATTTAGGAAGAGAAGCTCCGCTTCATGTAGGAGAGTCCTCTGTTTGTTAGTGGGGAGGACTTGGTTCTAGTCTTGGCTGAGACTAAGGCTGAGGTTAGCCTTGTGTGGGCATTTTGGTAAGCTCCCTGCCTCGGGGCCTCAGTTTTGTCATCTGTCAGATGGGATGAGTGACAAAAGGGGTCATCTGATCAGAGGCCACAGTGAGAATGAACGTGCTCGAAAAGAGTGAAACCCAGATACCCATAAATAGATTCCTTCCTCCCTCCCTTCCTCCCTTCCTTCTTTCCTTCCTTCCATCTTTTTTAAGTAAGCTCTGTGCCCAGCATGGGGCTCCACAGCATTTTCTGTTTCTTCTCTTCCAGAGAGAGGGCCATCATAGCCAAGTGCAGTAGACTGGAGGGGCTTAAATGACAGAAATGTATTTCTCATGGTTCTGGAGGCTGGGAGTCCGAGCCCCAGGTATTGGCAGGACTCCCTGTGAGAGAAGGCTCTGTTCCAGACTTCTCTCCTTGGCCTAGAGATGGCCGTCTTCTCCCTGTGCCTTCACATTATCTTCCTGCAATACCTGTCTGTGTTCAAATTTCCGCGTTTTATAAGGACACCAGGCACCGTGAATTAGTGCCCGCCCTGATGATCTCACTTTAGCTTGAGTACCTTTGTAAAGACCTTATCTCCAAATAATGTCATCTTCTGAGGTGCTAGGGGCTGGGATTTTACACAGCATTTTTAGGTGATGCCAAGTCAATCACTGGGAGTGAGAGAGTGTGATTTCTTAAGTCACAAAATAGCAGCAAGAGCAGCAAACCGAAAACATTGGAAGAAGACAGATTTGAGGGGCAGAGACCAGGCTCAGCTCCCATCCCTGAGCAGCCCTCCACACATACCCCTACCTTATGCACCCTTCCCTGGGTACTGGCCTGCCCTCCCGGTCCTGGGGTATGTGGGTGTGGCAGGAGGGAAGGGGACAAAGTGTGTGTGGCCCAGCTCCAGGGGGCACCAGGCACAGTGCAGTCTATGTGAGTGACACTCCCTGAGCAGAGCTCTCGCACAGTGTGGGGGTCTTGGCGGGAGGAGAGAAGAGAGGGGAAAAGGGGTCTATATAGTGGTACCTTTCGGTTGCAAAGCAGGTGGGATGCTGGAGGCTTGGCCAGCTCCCATCCTGCCTTCACATGGGCTGGGAAGAGTGGGAAGAGCAGGAATACTGGGCCTCATATAATATTCAGGCCAGGCAAGTCCAGGGCCTTGTTGCTGTAAATGACAAGCACACCAGTTGCCTCCCTGCCACCCTCCCGTCTGTGACCAGGGATTCACCAGGCAGAGGGTGGGTGTATGTGTGTGTGGGGGTGCAAGCCTGCTGCTGGCCAGGTGTGCATCCATATTTATGAGGGGTGAATCCTTGGGAAGCAGCCAGATGCTAAGCATGCCAGGTGATCTGTTTGGGTCAGCTGCTCCATTCCTGGCCAGCCCCTGGAAGGAGGAGATTCTGGAATCTCTGCCCAAACAGTGGTACCCTGATTTGTAGTGTTTGCTGATTTCTGTGGTGTAAACACTCCCACCATGGCTGATTTCCAGCTACCAACATGAAGTGACTGGGTTCACAAAACTCCTGAAAATTCAATACTTTGGTCCAACCCTTTTGGTATAAAAAACAAAAAACAAAAAACAAAAAACTCCACAACTGAGGCCCACAGGTGGAGTAACATAATATCACATAGCAAATTGATTAGGGGCTCAGCTGGACCATGTTGCCAGACTTTGTTGGAGTTTGTCTGTCTTCTTGGTGTCACCGTTGATAATGGGTCCTCTGTGACAGTGGGGGCAGGGAAGTAGGCTTGGACCAGCCATCCAGAGGTCGCTGTAAGAGCTCAGTTGTCCAGCCTGTGCTGATAAGAACACCCAATGACAGAGAGCACCTTATAGTTTGCCAAGTGCCTTTTTACCCATTATCTGCAAATTTAATTTCCATGGCAACCCAGTGGGGTATATATTGTTATGTCTTACATAAGAGGAAACTGAGGCTTAGAGGGAGCAGTTGTATGATATCCAGGTCATGTGACCAGTAAGTGGCTGGCATTCACCCAAACCTAGGTCTGCTGAGATAGTCTTGGTTTCTCCTACTCCCCAGGATACTGAGGCCCTGATGCCTTCCCAATAATGCAGCCTCTCCAGGGGCCCAAAAGCTGCCCACTTATAGAAGGCCTAGAGCCAGGCAGAAGTGGGTGCTGCCCATGCCCATCCCATCTGTTTTCTTCTCATCCAGGACTGGAACCACCTTTGTACTTCACCTGAGGCCTTTCCAAGATCCTCTCCACCTGCCAGCCTCAGCCTCTCCTCCCACCCCTCACACCACACACAATATCCCAGGTCTTTCTCCCAAGGCCTTGCCTGGGACACATGAGGAGGATATTCATATGCATGGGTCTTTGGGTTTATTATGATTCCCTTCCTGGAACAAGTTCTCTTCCTGATTCAGGGCAAAATACAGATGGGAGTCTCAGCCGCAGCTCTGTCTGCACCTCTCAGGCCAGGTCCAGCTTCTGGAAGGGGACTACAGCTTGTCTGGGAGTTAGACTAGTGTGGGAGGAAAAGGAAGGCAGTGAGGAAGAGAGACACAAAGATACCATGTACTGGAGAAATAGTAAGAGCAGATAACTAGCTGATAGGTGCCAGGCTCTGTGTTGAGTCCTTAGAATGACTCCGAGGGATCCCCACCTAAAGGCTGAGGAACCTGAGGTTCACTGAGTACTTTGCTCAAGATCATACACCCAGTGAGTTTGATTCAAACCCACTGTGTCTGTTCTCACCCACTATACTACCAGCCACCCTAGGTGAAGAGTAGGAAACCAGAGTGAGTGAGACAAGGAGATTGAAAGGTGAGAGAGTGAGAGATATAAGGTGGGAGGGCACCTTGGAGTGCCACAGTGGAGAAGCAGTGCATTGTGCCAAGGAAAAAGAGCACCTGAGGAGGAGTCAGGATAGCCTTTGCCAGCAATGTCACCTTGGGCAAATCACCTAAACTCCTTGGGCCTTGGTTCATCATTTGCAAAAGAAAATAATTCTGCCCTGCTTGCCTCTCAGGGTGGTGCTGATGGTAATAAAAAATAGTGGATGTGGAGAGGAATCTGTGAAGATGGCAGAGTACGAAGCACAGGAATCTGTGTCCCTACTTAGAAATACATTGCACTGGCAGAATCTGTGTGATATAACTACTTCAGAATTCTAGAGTCTATTGAAGGCTGGAAACTTCCAGGAGAAGACTTGGGAAGTAAACTGTGGTTAATTTTGGTCTGTTTCAGCTCTTGACACAGTAGTGGCTCCCTGTTCTGTCCCCCACTCTTCAGCCCTGTGGAAGGCAGGTGTGCATATGCTGGAGCAGCTTGCACACAGCTTGCTGGAGCTGGGCTGGGCTTTGGACCCTGTCGTCCAAATATTAGGGATCTCTGTTCTGATTGCTAATTGCTGCTTCTGATCACAGAGGTGCTGACCAAGAGGCAGCAATTATGGTTGTTACAACTTCACTTGTTACAAGCCCTGCTCACTATGGCTAAAGTGACGTCTAGGACACTTAAAGAGCCAGGACACTTCCCTTCCATCCTTGATTTTTTTCTTTTTCCCTTTTTGGGAGACAGAGATTAAAAATTAAGGGGGTAGGAGAAGAGTAAATGAAACAAGATGGAATTGGGAGGGAGACAAACCATAAGTGACTCTTAATCTCACAAAACAAACTGAAGGTTGATGGGGGGAGGGGGGTTGAGAGGGGGGTGGGATTATGGACATTGGGGAGGGTATGTGCTATGGTGAGTGCTGTGAAGTGTGTAAACCTGGTGATTCACAGACCTGTACCCCTGGGGATAAAAATATATTATATGTTTATAAAAAATAAAATTAATAAAAAAAATTATGATATTTGAGGACAACTTCATGTAAGGGAAAATTAGAAAATGACCATACAACACTGAGGAAACTCACAAAAAAGACCAAAGAGGACATTAAGTTTGCATCTGAGGCTGATCCTCAGCACAGAGACAGACTACAACAATACACAAAAACAAAAACAAACAAACAGACAAAAAATAAAAAAAAAGCCTAGTGAACTTGGTGAAGGACAAGAATCTGATTTCCAGGGTGCCTGGGTGGCTCAGTGGGTTAAGCCTCTGCTTTCAGCTCAGGTCATGATCTCAGGGTCCTGGGATCGAGGCCCGTATCGGGCTCTCTGCTCAGCAGGGAACCTGCTTCCTCCTCTCTCTCTGCCTGCCTCTCTGCCTACCTCTATGCTTACTTGTGATCTCTCTCTCTCTCTCTCTCTGTCAAATAAATAAATAAATAAATAAAATCTTAAAAAAAAAAAGAATCTGATTTTCAGATTTGCTACATTATTTGTTTCAAATATTCAGTATTCAACAAGAAATCACAAGGCATACAAAGAAGCAGGAAAGTAGGGGCGCCTGGGTGGCTCAGTGGGTTAAGCCGCTGCCTTCGGCTCAGGTCATGATCCCAGGTCCTGGGTTCGAGCCCCGCATGGGGCTTTCTGCTCAGCAGGGAGCCTGCTTCCTCCTCTCTCTCTGCCTGCCTCTCTGCTTACTTGTGATTTCTGTCTGTCAAATAAATAAATAAAATCTTAAAAAAAAAAAGAAGCAGGAAAGTATGGCCAACTTAAAGGAAAAATAAATAAACAAAGACTTACCCTAAAAAAGACTGATGGCAGATATACTAAACAAGTACTTTCAAGTAATTGTCTTAAAGATGCTCAAAGAGCTAAAGGAAATGTGGAGCAAGCGAAGAAAATGATGTATAAACAAAATGAAAGTATCAATAAAGAGATAAAAAACCTAAAAGGAAACCAAATGATATGGTTTTGCAGCTGAAAATTATAATAATTAAAATGAAAAAATTCACCAGAGGGAATGAAAGGCAAATGAACAGGCAGAAGAGAGAATCAGCGAACTTCAAGACAGTACAATGGATATTATCGAGTCTGAGGAACAGAAAGAAAAAAAGATTGAAGAAGGGTGAACAAGAGATCTGTGGGACATCAACAAGGAGACCACCACCATATGTATTGTGGGAATCCCGGGAGAGGAGAGAGAGAAAAGGGCACAGAAAATATTTAAAGAAATGATGGATGAAAACTTTCCAAATTTGATGAAAGGCATGAATATAAATATCCAAGAAGATCAATGATTTCCAAATAAGATGAACTCAGAGAGACCCACACGGAGATACATTATAAGCAAATTTCCAAAAGACAAAGAATCTGAAAAGCAACAAGAAAGAAGCAAATTTCTACATATAACGGATCCTTAATAAAATTATCAGCAGATTTCTCATCAGAAATTTTAGAGGCCAGAGGCAGTGGGCTGATATGTTCAAAGTGCTAAAGGAAAAACACCTGTTAACCAAGAATCCTGTATCTGATAAAATGATCCTTCAAAATTAAGGGAGAAATTAAGACATTACAGATGAACAAAAATTGAGGGACTGCATGACATCCAAATTTCTGCACCGCAAGAAATGCTCAAGGGAGTCTCGCAAGGTGAAATGAGAGGACAGTAAACAGTAACTCAAAGCCATAAGAAGAAATGAAAATCTCAATAGTTGTATATACATTGGCAGTTATAAAAGCTAGTATTATTGTAACAATGGCTTGTAAGTGCACTTTTTGTTTTCTCCCTGATTTAAGAGACTAATGTATTTAAAAGAATCATGAGTTCGTATTTTGGGGCACACAAGATATGAGGATGATGCAAAGGAGAGAGTTTTTGTTTTGTTGAAGTTATGCTCATATAAATTCAAATTACAATGTTATAACTTTAGGATGTTATATGTAATCCCTAGAATACCCACAAAGAAAATAGCTATAGAATATACACAAAAGGAAATAAGAAAGGAACTTAAAGATTTCATTACAAAAAAGCTATAAAGCATATAGAAAACAAGTAACAAAACGACAGAAGAAAGTCCTTCCATATGAGTAATCACTTTAACTACGAGTTGATTAAACTTGCCAACCTCAAGACAGAGACTTTTGCAGAATGGATAAAAACACATGATCCAATCATATGCTGTCTGTCTATAAGAGACTCATTTTACATCCAAAGACACAGATAGCTTAAAAATGAAAGGATGGAAAATGATATTCTATGCAAATAATAGCCAAAAGAGAGCAGGAGTAGCTATACTATTTTCAGACAAAATGGACTTTAAATCAAAGGAGAGTATAAGAGACAAGGACATTGTATATTAACAAAAATTTTAATACAGGAAGAAAATACAATTATAAACATTTAGTCACCTAATGAGAGACCATCAACATATATGAAGAAAACCGACAGAACTGAAGTGTGAAACAGTTACACAAGAAGAATTGGAGACTTAATACCCTACTCACAATAACAGATACAACAACCAGACAGGGGGCGTCTGGGTGGCTCAGTGCGTTAAAGCCTCTGCCTTCAGCCCAGGTCATGATCTCAGGGTCCTGGGATCAAGCTCTGTGTTGGGCTCTCTGCTCAGCAGGGAACCTGCTTCCTCCTCTCTCTCTGCCTGCCTCTCTGCCTACTTGTGATCTCTGTCTGTCAAATAAATAAATAAAATCTTAAAAAAAAAAAAAAGAACAACCAGACAGAAGGTAACTAAGGAAACAGAGGGCTTAAAAAAATGAACCCCTACCTTTAACAGACAAATACAGTGTGTTCTACCCAATGACAACATACATATTCTTCTCAAGTGCACATGGGACATTTTCCAGGATATGTGATATGTTAGACCACAAATTAAGTCTCAAAAGATTTTAAAGGACAGATATTATATAGAGTATCTTCTCTGACCACAATGAGATGAAGTTAGAATCAATAACAGATGAAAAAGTGGAAATTTTATGAAATTGTGGAAATTAAATAAAGTTTTAAATATCCAGTGAATCAAAGAATAAATCACAAGGGAAATTAGAAAATACTTAGAGATGAAAGCATAAAAAAGCAATGCACCCAAACTTGTGGGACACAGCAAAAAGAATGCTAAGGGGGAAATTTATAGCTGTAAATGCTTACATTAAAAAAAAAGAAATATCTCAAATCAGCAACCTAACTTTACAACTTAAGGAGCTAGCAAAAGAACAAACTAAATCCAAAGTGCAGAAGGAAGGAAATAATTAAGACCAGAGCAGAAATAAATGAAAGAGAAGAGAAAAACAATAGAAAAAAAAAATCAATAAACCCCAAAATTGGTTCTTTGAAAAAGTCAACATAATTGGCAAACTTTTAGCTAGGTGGACTGAGAAAAAAGAGATTCAAATTCTTAAAATTAAAAACGAAAGTGGGAATTACCAGAGAGTACTATCAACAGTTGCGCACCAATACTGGATAGCCTAGATGAAATGGAAAAAAGTCCTAGAAGCACAAAGCCTACCAAGACTGACTCAAAATGTATCAGACCCAAGTGTAAGACTTAAAACAATAAAACTGGTAGAAGGAAATATAGGAGAAATTTTCATGACTCTGGATTTGGCAATAATGTCTTGAATGTGACATCAAAGGGACAGGAGGCAAAAGAAAAAATAGACAATTGGAAGTAATGAAAATTAAAAATTTGTGCACCAGAAGACACCATCAACAGAGTAAAAAGGCAGCCCGCAGAATGGGAGAAAAATTTTGCCAATCATCTATCTGATAAAGGATTACTATCTAGATTTTCTAGAAAATTCCTAAACCTCAACAACAACAAATAACCTGATTCAAAATTAGGCAAAGGACTTGAATAGACATTTCTCCAGGGAAGATACGTAAATAACCAATAAGCCCCGTGAAAAGATGCTCAGTTGCACTAACCATCAAGGGAAATTCATATCAAAACTACAGTGAGACACCATCCCACACCCATTAGGATGACTACTATAAAAAATAAAAAAGAGAAACAAAAAGAAAAAGAAAACAATATATTGACAAGGATGCAGAGAAATTGGGACTCTTGTGCACTGTTGGTGGGAATGTGAAACTGTATAGCCATTGACTGCAGAAGAGTATAGCAGTGTTTCAAAAAAATAAAAAATAGGTTTACCATATGATCCGCAATTCCACCTCTGGATATACACCCAGAAGAATGGAAAGCAGGGTCTAGAAGAGATTTCGTTTCCTGCCTCCTCCTCAAAGTCTTGGGTACTCTACCATAACAAACTATAGAAATGACTTGAAATTATGGTCTTTGGAAGAGATGTTTTGTCTACCCATGTTCATAGCAGCATTGTTTACAATAGTTAAAACATAGAAGCAACTCATATGTCCTTCAGCAGATGAATGGGTTACTGAAATGTGACATATACACACATGGAATATTATTCAGCTTTAAAAAGGAAGGAAATTCTGTGATGTGCTACAACATAGACGTTCTTTGGAGACCCTGTGCTAAGTAAAACAAGCCAGTCACAAAAAGATAAATACTGCATAATTTCACTTACATGAAATACTTAGAGTTGTCAAAATCATAGAGACAGTAGAATGGTGGTTGCCAGGGACTGGAGAAAAGGGAGCGTGTGTGTTTAATGGGTATTAGAGTTTCTGTTTTACAAGATAGAAAGAGTTATGGGGATGGATGGTGATGACAGTTGCACAACATTATGAATGTATTTAGTATCACCGAGCTGTACACTTAAAATTGGTTAAGATGGTTAAATTTTGTATTATGCGTATTTTACTACAACAAGAAAATTGAATCACTTCTTGGTTTTTTGGCTAAGATCAAGTGCAACAAAAAAAATTTAAGGGGCACCTGGGTGGCTCAGTGGGTTAAAGCCTCTACCTTTGGCTCAGGTCATGATCCCGGGTTCCTGGGATTGAGCCCCACATCGGGCTCTCTGCTCAGCAGGGAGCCTGCTTCCTCCCTCTCTCTCTGCCTACTTGTGAACTCTGTCTGTCAAATAAATAAATAAAGTCTTCAAAAATTGTTTTGAAAAAAAAAAAACAAAAGGATGTGATAGCATTTGCTCACCCAGTAAAATACACTGACCATCCACCATCTGCCAGGCACTGGGAATAAGAATGAGCAATTCAGACATCATCCCAGTTTCTCACGAGGCTTCCAATCTAGAGGGTGTTACAGGCTGTTATGATAGAGCGGGCTTAGTGCCAAGTTCAGGTAGTGACGAGAGTCAAAGGAGAAGCCCTTAATCCAGTTTAAGGTGTCAGGAAATTCTTCCTGGAACTAGTAAGTGCCAGTGAGCTGAGGCGGGACAAGTAAGAGTTGGTTATACTAAGGATTTGGATTGGGGAAGAGGGAAGGTGTTCCAGGAGGAGTATGGAGGGACGGAATGTAGTTGGACTCAGCTGTATAAAGATACCCTTACTTTAATTTGCTTAAAACATGTGTTGGTCAAATCTTAAAGTTGGCCTTGAGCTCTACCATATAGATTTTGTGTCTTAAACTATTTCCCTAACCCAAAGTAGTAATGATTTTTTCCTCTGTGTTCTTCTAGAATATTACAGATTTAGTTCTGTATTTAGGTTTATGATTCATTTCAAATTAACTTTTTTTTTCTTGAAGATTTTATTTATTTGAGAGAGAGAGAGAGAGCGAGCACGAGCAGGGGAAGGAGCAGAGGGAGAGGGACAAGCAGACTCCCCGCTGAGCAGGGAGCCAGATGTGGGGCTCGATCCCAGGACCCTGAGATCATGACCTGAGCCAAAGGCAGATGCTTAACCCACTGAGCCACCCAGATGCCTCAAATTAACTTTTTTATATGGCATAAGATATACGTTGAGGTCCTTCCTTCCTTCCTTTGTTTGCTCTTTCATTTTTTTGTCCTTTTTCCCTCTTGCCCTTTCCCCCCATCCTCCCACCTTAGTATCCAACTGTCCAGCATAATTCATTGAAAAAACTTATGTTTTCCCACTGAATTGCCTTGGTACCTTTGTCAAAATCAGTTGCCCATATGTTGGGTATATCTCTGGACTCTTCTGTTCCACTGATCTATATATCTTTCCTTACCCCAATACCACACTGACAACGATCAATTATCGTAACTTTGTAGTAGGTCTTGAAATCAAGTAGTGTAAGTACTCCAACTTTCCCCTCCCCTCCATTTTAGATTTTCTGCATTTCTTTTAGAATTAGATAAGTGGTTTCTTAAAAGATCCTACTGGCCTTTTGATTAGGTATGCACTGAGAATCTAGAGATCATTTTGGGGATAATTAACATCTTAACAGTATTGAATATTCTGATCCTTGCATCTTCCTATTTATTTGGGCTCACATTATTTCTCTCAGCAATGTTACAGTTTTCAGCGTGTTAAGTCTTATACATATATATTTTTTTAAATATGGAAGCTTCATGAATTTGCGTGTTATCCTTGCACAGGGGCCATGCTAATCTCTGTATCATTCCAATTTTAGTATATGTGCTGCTGAAGTGAGCTCTAGGTCTTATACATATTTTGTTAATTTATCCCTGAGGATTGTTTTTTTTTAAAAATATTTTATTTATTTATTTGCAGAAAGAGAGATCACAAGTAGGCAGAGAGGCAGGCAGAGAGAGGAAGAGAAGCAGGCTACCCGTTGAGCAGAGAGCCCGATTCGGGGCTCCATCCCAGGACCCTGAGATCATGACTTGAGCTGAAGGTAGAGGCTTTAACCCACTGAGCCACCCAGGCGCCCCTCTGAGGATCATTTTTTATACTATTTTTCAGTTTCATTTTCCAGTTGTTTGTTGCTAATATGTAGAAATACAATTATTTTAAAAATACATTGGCCTTCTATCATGTCTTTGTTAACCTCATTTGTTAGTTCTAGTAGATTCTTTTGAATTTTTCTACAGAGATTATCTTGTTGATAAAGATAGTTTTATCATTTATTTCAAATCTGAGTGCCTCTTATTCCTTTTTATTGTCTTACTGCGCTGGCTAGGACTGCCTGTGTAATGTTGAATAGAAGTGCTGAGAGTTGACATCCTTGCTGTATTCTGACTTTAACAGGAAATCATTCAGTCTTTCACCACTAAGTATGATGTTAGCTGCAGGGGTTTAAGGTGCCCTTCTTTGGATTAAGGAAGTTTTCTTGTATTTCTAATCCATGGAGGGTTTATAAAAATGACAAATAGATGTTAAATTTTGTTACGATGATCATACATTGCTTTTTTTTTAGTTTGTTAGCATGGTGAATTACATTGATCTATTAGTTTCTGTTTCATCTATTTTGATGTTCTGTTAATAGGTGCACACATATTTAGGATTGTTAGTTCTCTGGGTAATTCAGCTCTGTATCATTATGAAATGTCCCTCTTTATTCTGATAATATCCCTTGTTCTGGAAACTACTTTGGTATTAATAGAGCCATCTTCAGCTTTCTTTTGAATAGTGTTTACATGGTATACCTATTTCCATCCATTTTCTTTTAATTTAGCTGTGCTTTTATGCTTTAAGTGTTGGGTGTTGCTTTTTAATTTAGTTTGATGATCTGTTTTTTAATTTGGGTGTACAGATTATTAACATTTAATATAATTATCAGCAGGGTTGGTTTTAAATCTATCTCTACCCTATTTGTTTTGTTTTTAATATCTGTTATTCCTACTTTTCTTTTGCTGGATTGAGTTTTTAAAATATAATTAATTTCATCTGTACTATTGAAAGCCATTGCTTTTAATTCCCATACTATTCCTAGGGAACATAATGAGAGCCTAATCTAGCAACATCCCTTTTCGAGAATAGGACTCTCAAAATGTCTTCCCAGCAGGATTTCAGAGTTGCTATGGACTAGTGTCTTCTGTCTATTTTCATTCTGAATGGGACCGGCTGTTGTGTTATCCTATCTCTGTTCCACCACTGTAGATTGAGTGTGTGGGGCAGAAAACACATTTCTACTTTTTATGTCTCCAGATTAAGAGGAGAGACACATCTGGATCTAATGGAGACACAATGATATATCATCCAGGGATATTAAACTTTGTGTTTATTGCTATGACTACATGGAACTTTTGGGTTGTTGCCTTTGAGGAGAGGATGCATATATTGTGTGGTGAGGGGACCAAGACACATGTGTAGTGACTGAAGGATGGATTGGTGATTATATATATCTGGGTCTTTCTGGGTACAGGGTAAGTTTGGACTTCTTTAACTCTTTGAAGTTGGGAAAGTTCTTGTAACTATGGTGAAAAAAAATGTGGGCAGAAGTGATGTCTGTCACTTCGTGATAGAATTTTTTGAAGAGCTGCTCACTAATTTGTCATGTTCTCTTTTCTCCCATGGAAATGGGTGGAGAATCTAACAGCTGAGGTACCTGCTGAGCTGAGATGCACAGCTAACATCCAAGATTTTGGAGTTGTTTGTTACTGAAGCATAATCAAGCCCATCCTGACTGATATAGAATTCTAATTTGTAAATTGTTTTCTTTTTGTTAATGTTAATGTTGTTAATTTCTTAATGTTAAACACAATGCTCCCTTGCCTTCTTGAATTTAGGATTGCTATTGAGTAGTCTAGGACCATTCCAATTTCTGATACATTGATTATGACCTCTCCCCCCTTTATTTTTCTCTTTGAATTTTCTCTTTTGTTTTAGTGTTCTGACATTTCACAATGATGTGTCTTAGCATGAATTTATTTTCAGCAGTTGTATTTGGCATATTGGTATACCCTTTCAATCTGGAAATTCATGCTCTTTGGTTTTGGGAAAGTTTCATGAGCTATTTTATTGAAGATTTCTTTTTTTTCCTTAATCTCTTGTAATTTGATGTGAATCTCCTAAACTGGTGTTCTAATTTTCTTTTTTTTTTCTCTCCTAT
Organism: Lutra lutra; assembly: GCF_902655055.1. Classification (NCBI taxonomy): domain Eukaryota; kingdom Metazoa; phylum Chordata; class Mammalia; order Carnivora; family Mustelidae; genus Lutra; species Lutra lutra. The sequence goes on along the minus strand of NC_062287.1, from coordinate 13,026,104 downwards.
TTTATATTCATTTTGTTCTACTTTCTGGGATATTTCCTTAAATTTACCTTCTACCCTTTCTATTGAGTTTTTCATTTTTGTTTTTAAAAATGTCAAAATTTCATTTTTGTTCTTACAACATTCTTTTCTTATATTATCCTATTCTTATTTTGTGGATGCAGTATCTTCTTTTATCCTGAGGATATTAATGATATTTTTCTTTTAAAAGTTTTCTTCCTCTGTATAGTTTGTTTCCTCATAGTTACCTTTTCTTGTTTGATTTGGCTCCCCCCCCTCAAATATCTGAAAATCCTTGACTGTCAGCTAATGAGTCGAGTAGCAGATGAAAGTGGTGATTGCAAACTTTGAGCTTGAGGGTGACACACGTCAACTTCCATAGGATATGTTTGAACAATGCCAGTGTCTTAGGTCTCTCTCTTCAGCTGATCATACTCTTCATATAGTCCCTTCCAAATTCCTGCCTGAAGGATAAAGGTCTGGTTGCCAACTTTCTAGAACCAAGTGGATGATCTTGGGATCCCATATTTAGTTTTATACAATTGTGATTTTCATTGTTTATGATCTGGTTCTCACCCTCTCAATTGTGCTGGTGGACACCTAGTTCAGAGACCTCTGTTTCACACTTTCTAGAGAGTAAACCTCCAGTCCTTTGCCCCTGCCAGGTGGAGGAAGGGCAGTTTCCCAGCAGCATGGATGAGGGAGGGAAAAATCAGGAAAGGAGAACGAGAAGGAGTAACCTAGGAAGGAAAACCAGGAGACAGTGGCATCTCTGAAGCAAGCAAAGAAGGGGTTTCAGAGAAGAGTGACTGGTCACTTCTGTCAAAGTGTCTGATGAATAAGATGAGGACAGAGAACTAGCCTTTGGACCTGGCAATGGAGAAGTCATTGGTGACCTGGGTGAGAGATGTCTCTTGGTGCTATGGGGACAAAAACCTGGTTGAAGAGAGTTCTAGAGAGAATGGTAGACGAGGAAGTGATGTCAATGGGTGTGGATAGTTCTTTCCATTTGATTTAATTCCTTTTCAAAACAGCAGAGTGAGATAGGCAACTATCCCCATTTTATAGATTTGTAGATGAGGAAACAAGTCTCAGAGAAGTTTAAGGGAATGTGCTCATGGCCTCAGGCTAGGTGCTTCTCAAGACAGCTTTTATCTAATTTTTCTTATTTTAGATCCTTCCCACCCTGCCCTAGATCCAGAGATATCTGGTGCTTTTGGTACCTGAGGCTTTTGTGGCTTTTTGCAGTGTACATTGGGCTGATTCTCAGCTTTTCCTATTGCTAGCTAGGGATTCAACATTCCTGTGTCCACTAACTCAGTCATTACTTGTCTTGTCTCTCTTAGCTATTCAGCTTCCAAAGTGTTGTGAACATTGTCCAAGCTGCCAAGAGGGGTTTAAGGCTTAGGTGAACTGCTTCTGGAACTCTGGATGCCTCTTCTTACCTTCTTGCTCTGTCTTCCTCGTCTTTCCAAACCCTAGGGCTCAGTCCTTGGTCTTCTCTTCTCTATCATTCTAGGTGGTTTGATTCAATTTCCTGGCTTAAATACCTTCTTCGTGACAGTGACTCCCACATTTATTTTTACTCTTAGGTTGAACCTCTCCTTTGAGCTCTAGATTCCCATATCCAATTGCTTACTCAACATCTCGACTTGGATATCTAATAGGCATTGCTAATGTGACATGTCCAAACATCAACTTCTAATTTTCTCCCCCAAACCTGCTCATCCCACAGTCTTCCCACTTCAGCAAATAGCAGCTCCCAAGAAAAACCCTGAAGTCATCCTCAATTCCTCTCTTCTCTTCACACCACATACCCCATCAGCAATTCTTGTTAACTCAATTTTCAAAATATACCCATACCAACTTGGGTTTGAATTGTGACTCCCCTATAAACCATGTGACTGTATAAGTTTTCTGTGGCTGCTATAACAAATTACAACCAATTTAGCAGCTCACATAACACAAATTTATTATCTTACCATTCTGTAGGTCAGAAATCTGACACAAGTCTCATTGTGCTAAATAAGATCAAAGGGTCCTCAGGGCTGCATTCCTTTCTGTAGCTTCTGGAGGAGACCTGTTGCTTTGCATATTTAAGCTTCTAGAGGCCACCCATGTTCCTTGGCTTGTGGCCCCTTCTTCTACTTTCAACAGGAGCAAAGGAAAATTGAATCCTCCTCATATTGCATCACTCTGACCTCTTCTGCTTGCCAATTCTACTTTTAAAGATTCTTGTGATGACATTGGGTCCACCCAATTAATCCAGAATGACCTCCCCATCTCAAGGTCCTTAACTTAACCAAATGTGTAAAGTTGCTTTTGCCATGTGAAGTAATATATGGACAGATTCTGAGATTAGCATGTGGATGTCTTGGGTATGGGGGATATTATACTACCTAGTACAATGTCCTAGTCTCTTTTTAATCATTCTGATCCTCAGTTTCTTTACCTAAAAAAGGGAGGTAATCATATCTCCCTTGAGTTCAATGCATAATAGATACTTAGCAAATGAAAGTTCTCAAACCTCTTCTTGCTCTCCTAACTCTGATCCTTGAGCTGGGCTGGGGTGTGACTCTTGTGGGCTCTAAGTAAGTTAAGAGAGAGAGCAGGAACCCAATGTAGGCACCTTACCACACCTCAGGAGTCCCTGGTGTAGCAAGCTTTCACACCCTCCACCTCTGCCAGACTTTCTGTATAGATTTCTCTAGACTACTTGGGTGTGACTGGTTGTTTCATCTGGTGTGACGTGCATAGATGAGAAGGTGGCCCTAATGGTGGATGGGAGAGAGTGCGAACAGAGCCCAGGGGTCTTCACATACAACACCTCTGGACTGAACTTTCTCTGTATTTATTTTGGTTCTTCCTCATGCCAGACACTGGCGAGTTTACAAATATAATTATATTTAATTTCAAAACAACCCTGTAAAGAGGGATCTATTTTACCTCCCTATTATGTATGAGAAAACTGTGACTAGGAGATTAAGTCCCTTGCCTGGGGTAACACAGGCTGCGAATGGCAGAGCCAGGCAATGGGTCCAAGTCTGTGGACTTTCTGCTCTTTACTGTGCTGCAGTACTGTGTGAGGCTGGTGAGGTCCTTCCTCTGTGCTGATGGCCTTGGAAAATGTTTGCACCGGCCAGGCTACAGAATAGACCATCTGGCTTCCCTCCCATTCTCTGGGACACCCCCACTGCTTCAGCTGCCCTAGTCTCTCCCTCTACCCTGTCCTCAAGGCTAGGAAGATTGAGAATCTGCACTCAAGGACTATTGTCCACTCCTCCCCAGGGGTCTGCTCTGCTCCCCTGCCTGGGAAGACCTTTGAACTCATGTCTTGAACCTGTGTGTGCTTGCCCTTGAGTGCAAAATGCACGTGCCTCGCAGATATCCGTGGGCTGCACTTGACCCTCACATTTGGGGGCAGGGGCCACACACAGAGCATTCCCAGGTGTCCCCTTCCTTCTCGTTCGAACTCCTTGGATTCTAACCCTCCTGTCTATCTGAGGGCAGGCACAGATCCTCTCCTCAGAAAAGTGTGTATATGTATATGGACTTGTTTCACATTGAGTTTCCAGGAGTTCAAGGACTTCCAGAAACCCTTTCATGGACCATCCTAGTGATCCACAGGTCTCTGATTAAGAACCCCCGAGCCAAGTATAAGCCAGGCCTGGACTGCGAGCGTGTGGGTCCTTGGTCAGGAAACATGCATCTTGCGTCTGCCACGTGGCTGGTGTTGCTCCTGCATCGTGGATGCGTGGATGTGGCGTGGGGGAGTCCAGTGAGCTGGCCTTCACTTGGGGGGACACGTTAATATGAATTTCTATTATAGTGTCAGGAGGACTAAGAGGTGGGCCGTGGCCAGGTTGCATAGGAACTTGTAGATCGTGCAAAGGGTGCCTGACTTTTTCCAGACCATGATAGGAAGCCACTACACAGAAAGCAATAGGACCAGATTCTGGATGACGAGTTGGACTGCTGTGTCCGAAATGATGGTGGGGAGGCCACAGTGGAAATGGTAAATATACAGAGCTTAGGCCACTTGCTTGGGCTCAAAGGCTGGGCATCCCAGGCTAGAGGGCATCTCACCCAGCCTTGCTTTTGAGAAGCAGGGTGCTCCACCTCCTCTCCCCTTAATGACCTCCTCACATTTCTTAGGAAATGACACTGGGGTACCCAGGCTGGCCTTCTGCCCCCCTCCCCCAGTTTCTTCCCCTATGGTTCTTACCTGCCCTAGGGCTGCACTCTGTCTCTGGGGATGTAGCTCTGTGCCAGGAGGGTGGCGAGCACCCAGTCTGTGCTTCTTGATTGGATGGTGGGGATGAGGCTACAGGTGGTGGTGTTTCCTCCATGTCGGGTGCGTATCTGTCTCTGTACTTGTTGCCTTTGCATGTGTGGGGAGGGGCCCATAGCTGGGACCCAGTGTGAGAGTGGAGGGTGAGGCTCTGGGCGGCTCTTGTGGGTTCACCCTGGTGGATCCCTGAGCCCCAGGTCAGGAAAGGGGCAGGCCCTGTAGCCCTGGGAAGGCAGCCTTGCTGGGAAGGCAGCCTGGCAACCCCGGTGGTGGGCAGTGAGTCTGGCTTCCGAGCTCAGGCTGCCGCCACACACAGGAGTGATGCTCCTGCAAGCTGGTGGCGCGGCGATCATTGCAAGATGCTGATAAGGCGTTCTGAGAGAGGGCACGGATCCGATCCGGAGATGAAGGGGAAGGATTTCTTTTGTTTGTTGCCATCCCCTTCTCGCTGTCTCCTCCCACGAGGAGGAAGGCAGTGTAGGCCGCCTGCCCCTGCTGCCCCCTCGGCTGCCTCATCAGCATGCAGGGCCCGCTGCTGTCCAGGGGGTCCTTGGTGGCTTTGTGCCTTCAAGGTGACGGCCGAGGTGGCTTCGGCAGCAGAGCAGAGAGGGCTTTTGGCCGGGTTCCTCCAGGTCCCACTGCGGGAGAGGGTCTGGGAGGGCACCTAGCCTTCCAGTGCCTTCCTGTACATGCGTGTCTCCCAGTCACACTCCGGCCTGAGGAGGAGATGGAGAGGACTTACTTCCTTCCAGAAACCTCATGTGCCCTTCCAAGTGCCAGCCCCTGTGCTTGGCCCTCAGGCGCTCCCCCCCCACCCCCGCCCCGCTCCCCTGCAGGGAGCTAGACCAGAAACAAAGGAGCATAACAGCGTGGTGAGAGAGGCCGTAAGGTAGAAAAATGACTAGGGGACCCCAGGCGTGGGAGCACTTGTGCTTGTTTTATTACGGTGTGTGTGGGGGCGATCCTACTTAGAGAAGACGTATGGAATTTTCCAGGCAGAAAGGAGACATTCACATACAGACATCCAAGGGCGTGTGAGCGCAGGCATGGGGCTTGGGCCTCAGAAGGCGTTGGGTGTGGCGGGCAGGGGAGGTGGTGGCAGAGGTTGCCCATAGAGGCCGGGAGGAGCTGATGGACGGGAGTGGGGGTGGAGAGGGCAGAGGGGGTCCAGATAGTAGCGGGCATTTCCTGCAGGAGTAAGGAGTCTGGTCTTGCCCCCAGGGCTCCACACCTTGCGTGCTGGGAAGACGTGGTGTGTTAAATTGTTTTTAGAGAGACCCGTTTGGCTTCTTTGAGGAGGATGGGTTGGAGGGGGAAGACTGGCATGAGGGAGACCAGGCAGGAGTCTCTTGGGGGGTCTAGAGGGTAGAGTTGGAGGTTCTAAAGAAAACAGTGTCCAGAAGCACCAGGAGCTAGACACGGAAGGGCCGGTGCCACCCAGCTGTGGAGCCAGACTACTGGAAGCTAGGAGGATGTGCAGGATTCTCCCTTGGTGCCAAGACGGATGGTGGGTTCATCAACCAGGAGAGGGAGGATGGAAGCCTTCAGGAAGACTGACAGTGAGCCCAGCTTTGGACATAACGAGTCAGAGCACGTGGGTACCTGTCACCAGCAGGCAGTGAGAAATGCAGGTCCAGACGTTAGGAGAGAAGTCTGGCCGGAAACATGGGTCTGGTGAAAGGCACTGTCTGAGGTGGGGTGCAGGGAGGGAGAAGGGAGGAAGAGGGTGTGGAAGTTGCTGCCTGGGAGCACTGTCATCTGAGAAGTAAGGAAAGGGGTCCCGGGAGCAGGCAGAGGTGAAGTCAGAGAAGCAGAAAGACAACCTGTGGAGCGCAGGTCATGCGGCCAAGAGAGAGTTTTAGAAGGAACCACTGGATCCCAACGCTATGGGAGGACTAAGTGAGAAAGATAGCAAGAAAGTCATTGTTTCTGGCAGATTTGTGCTCTTGGGGACCTTTAGGATTTCTAAGTATTTGGATGGTGAGAGACTGAGGGGTACATTCTGTTTGATCAACAAGGTTTTGAGAGCCCCCCTTTTTTCCAAGGGGGACTCTGTTTTCATGGCCACTCTCTTCCACCAGGATGTGTATCTGGTCCCGGGGGGGGGGGGAACAGAGGATGGTGAGAAAGAGCTGCTTCTCGTGAAACTCCCTACAGCACTGGGGTGTGAGCCTGTGCTGCTGGGATGCCCCCAAGAGAGTCACTGAGAAAGTGGGGACAGAGATGGGGCAGGGACTGCTGTGGCTCCCCAGTCCTCAGCAACCCCTCACCCCGGGGCCGCACACGCTGGACCACCAGCTTCCCCTGCAGTTACATGGGGCTCCTTTCCTTCCTGGGCTAATGACTTAGGAGCAGAAGTGACAAGCACTTCTGCCTTGGCCCTTGAGAACCTCCCTTGTGCAGTCCTTGCCCCCTTCCTCCCTTTACCATAGAATGGAGAGGACTCGGGGGTCCTAGAGGAGGGTGGAGCTGCAGGCGGAAGGAGGCTCTGTTTATGAATGACCGCGTGGAGCCCACGCCCCACTGGGCTGTACTGTGAGCAAGAGATAAACTTTTATTGTGTTCAATCAATGAGATTTAGGTGCTTATCTATACGGCTAGTGTCACCTTAACACGTGCAGAGGTTTTGTTTTCCCCTTGCTGCCCGCTGCCATGCTTGAGAGTGGTGCTGGCCCTGGAGGAGGTGGAGGGGAGCGGTGTAGCCCCTGGGGGACTGGATCGGGGGGAGGGGACTGGCCAGCCTGGAGAGGGTGTGGTGCCTGGTGGACCCCTGGCGGGCAGCCAAAGGGCCCTGGACTTTGTACTTGAGTTCATGTTACATCCTTCCTGGGGAGGTGAGAAATATCACTGTCCTCTCGGGATGGCCCTGCGGGTCCAGTGGGGCCGAAATGCAGGTCATTCCTCTAGCTCTGTGCCCTTGTGGTACATGTATGATAGGATAGCGCCCAGCACCTAGAGGCTGCCTCTTCAGCGTGGAGGGTCCGGCTCTGTGGCTGGTGGGACCATGGGGAGCAGGTGACGCATCCTTCCCAGGGGCAGGGCAGGACACACCCTAGAGGGTGGACTCGGAGTGCCCGCTTTCTCTTCCGTGTTGTATGCAGATCTGGAAATCTACGCAGCCCGATGTGAATGACTCCAGAGCCGGCTTGAAGTTAGGCCCTGCGTCGGCATAATACTAAGCTCACGTTAGTGTCACCGCGCTGGTCCCAACCCAGTTTCCAGGTTCCTCAGCCAGGGTTCTCAAAACTAGAAAACTGACAAAATACTGATTATAAAAAATGAAACAATAGAGAGCTAGCACTTATTTATCAATACTTAGACACCTATTGTTTTTAGTTTAGCCTTCCAGCCTTTTCTTCCTCTGTGTGCGCACCCGCAAGTGTTATACACCTTGAATAATATACATATGATATGTATATACACCACATACGGATATATTACATACATACCTAAAAAAATAAAAAGAATGAATTCATGCTGGGCACATGGCCCTATAACTTGCTTTTTCCACTAACATCAAAAGATTATTTTCTATGTATTATGTATTACTTTGCAATATTTTGTATGGCTTAGTTCACTAATCACTCACTGTTGAGCAATGACTCGTTCCCAGTGTTTGCTGTTAGAGACAGCTCTGAGATAAACGTTTACTACTATGCGCTAATGACTATTTTTTTGAATAAAGTCCTACATGTGGAATTTTTGGATCCAAGAGTAAGAAAAATTCTAATGCTTTGGTTAGGCGTAGACAAACTGGACTCCAGAAAGCCTGTGCTAAGGTACTTCCATCAGGGGTGGGAAAGACACTCACTTATTCTCGAGTGTCCCGTGCTGGGACTGGCGGGTATGGCCCTCCCAGGGCTCCTTTCGTTTCTGGACTGTACCACGGGAGGAAAGCAAGGCTTGTCTTGTGCCTCCGAGTCTGTTCTTCCCTGGGAATGGGCGAGCTTTGGTGAGATGGACCAAGCTCAGGGGGAAGGAGCATTGGCAGAGGGAGTGGAGGGCTGGTTGGTGGTGGTGCTCGGAAGAGAAGGGGCTGGGGGCTCTCCCCGGAGCTTCCGACCTGTTGGAGCTCAGGTGGTGTGGGCACATGAGCCTTGTCCTGGGCACATGGGTCGGGCCAAAGGAGCGCCAGTGATGGGCCTGCGAGACAAAGTAAATGAGGGCGGGGCGAAGGTGGACACCGCCAGTCATTGGTTCCAGGAGCTGTAGCAAAAGCAAATATTTGGAGGCCGGGATTGCTTAGTTTTCTCCTTGGAACCAGCAGACTCTCAGAGGCTGGGATTAATTTGAAGAAATTTGCTAGCAGAGTTTGTGGCAGATAAAACAGTTTGCTTATTTCGCACTTGTATGGCCACCTGCTAGGAACTGTTTGTTCAGTTTCGGATTCTTTAATTAAAATCAACATAAAACAGATTGAAAACATCCCAAGAAGGGGATGCTTGATTTGCTGGAGGATATCGCAGAAAGATGGAGCAAAGTGGTTCAAAAAGCGTTTCGTCACCCATCAAGCAGGCGGGTGGGAACGTGTGGGCTTCGAGGATTCACACGCGCGTGTGCGAGTGGCCGTCAGACGGTGTGGAGAGCTCACCTAAGTCTTCCTCCTGCTCTGGGCATTTTCCATGGTGGCGGTGGGCTTGGGTGGCAAAGAGGGGTCCTCCTTGCTTCTCCTCCTTGGAAAAGGTCAGCTTCACATTTTTTTCTTCGAATAAATGGTCATTCTATCCCTCTCTGTCACAAGGTGTGAATAACATGCAATCTCTGCCCAGAAGAGTCCTGTGGGGGAGACAGGAGAATGCAAGAGAAGTTAGAACCCAGGGTGTGCCGCGCGCTGCCAGGATGTGGGGTCCTAGGGGAGCCTCGTGAGGGAAGACCTCACCCAGAACTGTGGACGTGGTGACGGGACTCAGGTCCGACTCCTGAGAAGAAATGACCCGACCTCCGCTGAGGCCCGAGGAAGGGCTAGAAATGACCCAGGCTAAAGTGATATATCCATCAGCTATCCCCATAACATACTGTAATATCGCGGTGGCATGTAACAGTCACTACTTAACTTAGTTCATGTTTCTGTGAGTTGACTGAGGACTGGCTGGTCGTGGCTGGGCTTGCCTGGGTGGCTCTCCTGATCTGGGCTTTTTCCTCTTGGTGTCTGGGGTCAGCTGATGGAGTCTGGGCCTAATTAGGCTGCTCTGCCCCGTGAATCTTCTTTCCTTGTCCTAGGGGCAATAGACATGGCCTCTCACAGTGACAGGTAAAGCATGAGCACGGACGCACTTTTCAAATCTTTAGCTATGACCTTCCCACTGAAGTTCCATGGACCAAAGCAACTGCTATGTCCGAAACCAAGGTCAAGAGGCAGGTAAAGGTATTCTACCTCTTTAGTGGAATAATGACCTCCACCTTGTCAGAATGGTGGCCACGAGTACAATCTACCACACCTGGGATGGGTGTGTGGTGGAGAAGCGTGTTACAGGGGAAGGGGACAGCAGGCACAGGATGGGGCTTGGTGCATGCCAACAGTCTAGGAGGAGCTTAGGATATGCAAGACTGGAGGTTCCTAGAAAGGCCTGCAGGAGGAGATGAGGAAGGGACTTATCTGTCCGCAAAGCCTGAAGATTTTATCCCCAGGACAGTGAGAAGGCATTGATGGGTTTCAAACAGGGGAGGGACATGGTTAGAATGTCACCTAAGATCACCTTAGAGTGATCACTCTGGATTCAGAGCAGAGAACAGAATGCAGGGCATAGAGTGGGAAGGACAGGGACCAGTTAGGAGACTTTGAGTCATCCAACCTTCCCTGGGAGTTGATTTCATAACCAGAAGACTCAGGTAAGGAGCCTTCTCCTGCTTTTATAAGGGTTTTACTAAATGCTCACCAGTCTTTCACTCTCGGCCTGCAAAACCCCCACTGCTGTCACGGCAGATGGAGTCCGCTGCGCTGGTTCAGCAAGGAAGGAGGCTCGCGGGTCCTGATACATCCCACCCACCTTGGCCTTGACTCCGTGCAGGTGGTCCCTTGAGTCTCACCGTCATCTTTCAGCAGACCCCACCCACTCTCAGGAAGGCAGAAGCCAGACTTTACTACCCTTGTAGGAATCACTCAGCTCACCTTGACACGGTCTGCCTGTCAGCCACGTAGGCTCAGCCTGGCACCCATTTCCAGGCACCTGGTGTTAACTCTGGATTTTATTTAGCTAGCTACTTTGTATTTTGCATCCCCTACCTAAGAGCCTTGGTGTGGTGGGAAAACACTGGACTCAGGACCTGGAGACCTGGCTTTGGGTCCCGTTTCAGCCCCCAGCAAGTCCTGTGATTTTGATCAAGTCACTGGAGTTCTCTGGACTCTGGTTTCCTCCTGGTTGGTTTATCCCAGCAGGTAAAGTTATGAATTGAGGTCAAAAGTAGGGGCAAAGCTCCCGGGAAACCACTCATCTCTCAGTTCCCTGCCCAGCACACTCTGGACCCTAAGCATCCCTGAAGTGGGACCTGAGAAACTGCCTCCTTTTCTCGAGGGCTGAGGCAGACGTCTGTGGAAGCTCTCGCCCCCTTACTTAAATACGGCTCCCCGGTGTGGACGCCTGTCGTCAGTGCGCTTTCATCTACGAGCCCCAGCGCCTGGCGCAGAACTGGCAGCAAATGGTGTCTCGTTCTTTCTTCCCTGAAGATACTCCCCATGTGTAGCCCCCCTTCCCACTCAGACCACCTGTCCCTCGTCTCCCACCCTGTCTCTTCCCTGCGACTACCATCTCTGTAGGTCTGTAGCTGTCTAATGGCTGGTTTCCAGCCTCCCCTCCAAGGGCCATGAGGGTGAGGACTGTCTTCACTCTGTCCCATCCATACCCCTCAAAGGTGCTGAGGACACGGTGTCCTCTCCAGAGCATGTGAGTTGTGCTATTACTGATGGCCCTCCGGCTCAGTCTGCTTGGGGGGCGGGGGGGTCGCATAACAAGATACCACAGATTGGGGGGACGGCTTAAACAGTGGATATTTATTCCTGACTGTTTTGGAGGCTGGAAGCCCGAGATCCGTGTCCCCATGGATCCGGCATCTCTTCTCATATGGCATTGCTCCCATCACAGAGGTCCCATCATCATGACCCCATCTGAACCTAGTCACCTCCCGAAGGTCCCACCTCCCCATTGGGGGTGGGGTAGGTAGGGCTTCCCATATATGAATTTGGGGAGGAGGGGACACAATTGAGCCCATAGCACTGAGGCAGCCCCATGTTTGGGTTTCTTCTCCCTCCCTCGCATGTCAGCCCTGATCAGCCATGGCCCTTACAAAGCACTAGGTGCCGGGAGCACAGTGGACTGGTCATGGGTTTGGGGCCGAAGCCGGTAATAAAGACAGCCCGAGACCACCTGCCACTGGCTGTATGGCCCTGGGACTCACTGCCACTGAGCTCAGTTTCTGCACCTGGAAAGTGGGGATGGTTTCACTAGGGCTGCTAACTGCCTTTTCAAGCAGGTCTTGTGTGGAAGGCACCTGTGGGCTAGGTATAAAATCCTCCGCGTCAAATCATTATGGTGCTGGAGCTGCCAGTCCTTGAGAGTCTGTCACGGTCCAGGCAGAGTTGACTCTTTCTGGGTGTGACATTCGTGCAAGTCCTGTCTTCTTGTTCATAGGTACCTCCTGCCTGCTTTGGAGGCCCAGTGTGAGGAGCAAGGGAAATGACGCATGCGCATATCTGGATGTTAGTCACTACTAGGGGTTGGGGAGCCCAGGCAGGAAGACAGGGAGGATGGGCTGGATGGGCCCTCCCATCTCATTTTAGGAGAAGCAGCTCAGGTAAGAGAAAGCTGCTTGGCTTCTAGCTTCGAAGGCGGGAAGTTTGAATCCCAACGATGCCACTTTCTACTGTGAGGTTTTGGGCAAGATACTTAGCTGCTCTGAGCTCCCGTTTCCTAGCCTGGGAAATGGGGTAAGATTCCCCACCTCGAAGATGAAAGGAGATGAGGCATAATAGAAAGCCGTCAGCAGTGTGTTCCACGCAGGTTTTAAAGTGACAGGTATAGCCTGGCTCACAGGATGTCCTCCAAACACGAAACTTGCTTTCCTGGATTTTGTCTTTATTCAGTCATCATCAAATGAGTTTTCAGGGTAGGTCAAGAGGGTTCTCGCCATCTAGGGGAGAAACTGAGGCTCAGAAATGTCAAGTGACTTGCCTAAGGCCAGGCACTGAGCAAATCACAAGGTGGCTCCTGTCCCAGGCTTGTCTGACCCTGGGCTCTGCTCACCTCCAGGGTCAGAGGCCTGCCCAGCCTAGCTGCCTGCCTCCCTGATGGCTTTGGGTCCGGCTCCAAGCCTGGGCCAGTGGCTGGGCCCCATGGCATCCAGCGACTGGCCTGAGCCCTCTGTCCTGTCCCCTGCCTCCCATCACTGGCTCCCCAGAGTCCGGTCCTCGGCTGAGGGGCCCACTGCAGTGAATCAGCCTCCTTTGTGGCGTTGATTAGAAGCCTCCTCCTACAAACATCAAAGCTTCAATTAACATGGGCCGCTTGCAACCCTCTTGCAAAACTCTGATAAGAATAGAATTTTCTCTTGGAAAATGGATTTTTATTTAGTTGTGTGTACCGTTGGTTAAATGACCTACTCTATACACTGGTGCTGAGATTCCGGGGACAATTAGGGGGCTCGTCAGGAACTGGTTATCTGAAGAAAACAGGCGCTGGGTGTTTAGCTGTCTAATATCCCGACAGGGGGTGGGGGGCAGAGGCAAATTAAAAAAAAGCTTTCTCTCCTTCTCCAGACAGGGGTGTCCAGGGTGGTTTGCTGAGTTGGGGCTTGGTTGGGGGAAGCAGAGAAGCCCTAGCTCATGCTCTCCTGGGGGCGTGGCTGGGTTGCGGGCCCCAGCCTTGTGCCTAGCCTGCCGTGTGTCTGTGTGCATACAGGGCCCAGGAGTTCCTGGGATGCTGCTGAGAGCAGAGCCTGGCCTCCTTCAGGGAGTCCTGGGGAGGTTGGATGGCTGGGTAGGGAGGGGTCGGGGCCTCAGGAATAGAGCAGGGCTGAGGGCACCCAATCTGGGGAGAACAGGAGGAAGGTCTGCGAGCCCCTCACTTTTTCAATGACCCTTCCTCGTATTAAACTTGGCCTTTTCCAAGAGAAGAGGGTTAACTTTTGGGAGATGCTGTCTCTTTAACCTCATTGCTTCCGAAAGAGGACAAGGAACACTCTTCCCCCAGCCCAGGAGACACATGCCTTTCCTCTGAGAGGCAAAGACAAGGCTCACCGAGAGGTTATTGGGTCCATACCTCTGACTTAGGCTATCGTCCTTGGATCTTTTTGGTTCTGAAGATCCTTTGGAAGCAGATGTCCTCTGTTCTCTTCAGACCTTCTTGAGCTGCCATCTACCACCAGAAAAGTTCTTCCTGTTGTCTAACCACATCCCTCCAGCTGTGTTCCAAGCCTTTCTTGAATCAGGCAGATAAATTTGATGGAGTGGGGGACTTAGGGTTAGGGGAGTGGCCTGGTTAGGAGAGGGAGTGTTTGGATGGGGGTGAGGGGACGGCTGGGGACAGCAGAGGACGGGAATATGAAGAACGGCAGCTCGCCAACCAGCATCTCTTCTTTGAGTCAAGGAGGACTGGCATAGCATGACTGTATTGATTCAATTATTCCCTACAATGTAATACTCTGCATTTGTGTGATAGCAACAAACAGAGTTGAAAGACATACAAAAATAAATGATCTGAAAGTTAATATGGCTGAATGGGCATCTATGAATTCGGGGAGAGAGGTTTTGTTTTACATTGTAAAATCAATAGTGTGCAGAACAATGTCCTAACTTCCCCTGGGGACCCTAGCGAACCCGCCTGTATCGATCGCCATGCAAATTAATTGAATTCATGAAATCCACATTGCCGGGTAATTGATGCTTCTTATAATTACCTCCGAGTTATGAGCTTTTAGGGGATTGCATTGATTCCAGGGTGGGTAGGACAGGGGAGGGTAGGACAGGGCAGCGGGAGAAGCTGGGTTCCCGGAACTGCCTGCAGAGGCTGCCCAGGTGGGTATGGGCAGGTGGGGGATGGTCAAAACCCATGGTGAGTCGAATTCTGGGTCCTACAGCCTGCACCCTAGTCCCTCTTCCTTAGAACCATATGCCAGCTTGGCCCTGAAGGGTCTTTTCTCCCCACTGCGGATGCTTGGCCGGAAGTCGTCACTCCTTACTGGGCTCAGCCCTTTCTCGTTACAGCAAGCCGTCTTTGGGATCTGGGTGGGAGGTGGCCAAGGAGTGTTCTTGGCCACAGGGTAGGAAGGCTGTGTCGGATCCCAGAGGAGGTGTCCTAACAAATCCTGTCTCCACGCTTCCCAGAAGGTATATGGGTGATGCCAGCCCCTTCTCTTTCTTCTCTGGGCTTGGTGGAAGGAGAGGGTTCACCATTCTCGTCACCCCTCCTGCCTCTCTGGCTTTGTTTTGGAGCAGTCGAGACTGAGGTGCAGAGAGACTCCTCTCCTGATTGGAGGGCTCTGGCCTAGTGGAGCTGAGTCACCACGAGGCACCATCTCTGCTGGAGACATGGCCTGGCTCCAAGTCCTTTCCAGGGCTGTCTGGGCTGGCCAGGTGGCACTCACAGCGGGGAGAACAGGGTTCAGAGTTCAAGGTGGTGACTGGGGCCACTTGGCAGCTTGGTCTTCTCTGTGGCTGGAGCTTCAGCCTGGCTCTCGAGGACTAGGTGGGGAGGACGTGACCAGGAGCTGCTCGCCGGATCCCGGGCTATGGTGCAGCTCTCCATCTCCCAGAGGATTAGGGCTGGGAGGGTACCGGCTTCCCACAGATAGCTGCCTCTGCTGAAAGACTGTGGGGATAGCATGTTTAATGGCTCCTGAACATTTAAGGAGAGCCCATCAGAACTGCTCCCCTGGGATTTCATGTAATTCTCACTACAATGTTGTGGACCTGATGGTGTTTTGTCCCCATTTCCCAGATGAGGAGACTGGGGTTTGTAGAGCTTAGCAGAGCAGAGGAGCCTCAGCGAATGAGAAGGACACAAGGTCCAGGCCACCATGTGCTCTGTAAACAAGTCCTCAACGAGTTAAGGAGAGTTATGGGACAGGAATGACCAATGTCCTCTCCACTCCCAACCTTTCAAGCTGCCCTGGCCCATAAATTCAGACCCTAAAGAAAATGGGCAATGCGAGTGTCAGGAAGTGATGGAAGATGGGAAATCCCCCGCCAGACCTGCTCTCCTGGCTGCAGGGCCTGGTGTTCTGACGTTTATGGAGTTTCAACCTGGTGCTTGGTGTTTTGTGTATTTATTTTTCATCTGACTCCCACGTGCCATGGCTTTATGCCACACCGTGAGGATGATACCACACAAAACAGACCTACTATTCCCATTTTGCAAATGGGGAACTGAGGCAGAGACTCAAGGTCATTAACCAGATAGTAAGTGGTGGACTGAGCCACGAGGCTAGGTCAGGTGAGCACCACCTTGTTCTCACTTCTACCCTGTCCCGCCTGCTGGCCCAGGCAAGGCACACACAGCTGCATCAATGTGGACAGAGCCCAGGATGATGTGGACCTACTCTGTTCCGCTGCCCTTCCTGGGAATGCAGGGCAATTCAGACCTGCCCATGCCCTCCACAGCTCCTTGGCCTGTGCGTCATTCCGAACTCCATCTGCAGCCGGACCTGCTGATGGCGTCGGTGTCTCTGTGTCACCCCCTTAGCCTCCCTATGGTGGGCACTTATGGAGCTCAGCCATTTATAAGCAAGGCCTATAGGGCTCTAGACCCAACCACAAGCCCCTGTATCAGCTATCCACTGCTGCATAACAAATTGCCACATACTTTAGTAGCTTAAGACAATACTTCATTTATTTATTTTTTAAAGATTTTATTTGAGAGAGAATGAGAGAGAGAGAAAGAGAGAGGGAGCGCAAGAGGGAGAGTGAGAGGGAGAAGCAGATTCCCTACTGAGCAAGGAGCCTAATGCAGAGCTCAATCTCAGGACCCTGAGGTCATGACCAGAGCCGAAGTCAGACGCTTAACCGGTGGAGCCAGCCAGGTGTCCCTTATTTATTATTGATTATTTGATGCAGTCTCTGCAGGTCAGGAACTCAGGAGTGGCTTAGCTGGCTGGGTTCAGCCAAGACCTGTCCTGAGGCTGCAGTCAAGATGTCAGCTGGGGCGGCGTCATCTGGAGGCTTGACCGTGGCCGGAGGACCCACTTCCAGGATGGCGCACTCATGCGGCTCACAAGCTAGTGCTTCAAGGAACTGCTCGAGCGTCCTCACAACATGACAACCCTCAGAGTGCATGATCCAGGAAAGAGCAAAGGGTAAGCTGCGGTGCCTCTTATGGCCTTGGATCAAAAGTCACGTGGTCACTCCCACAACATTTTATTTTGTTGATAGGAGCGAGTCACTACGTCTGGCCACACTCAAGTGGAGGGGAGTTAGTTTCATTTTTTGAAGGTAGGAGTGTCAGAAGGAATGGTGGGCGTATTTTAAAATCACCACACTCTCAACGGCTCTCTTTTACTAGTAAAGAGAAGCCACCCAGCTCTGTACCAGACCACAACCAGGACTTTGCACACTGCTCTTTGGGGAACACTCCCCCACCTGTTGCTCACAACTTCTCCTGAGGGCCAGGTGGGTCTGCAGCCCCATCCTCTCTGTCAACCTAGTGTCTTCATTCCTGGCATTCATAGCCCCAACCTGCCTTTCCAGCCCATCTCTACCCACTTTCTTGGCTTCTAGCTTCATGTTTTCATTTCCTTCTTTACAACGATAATAGCAACCCTTTATTGACCACCTACTCTGTGTCAGACACTACACAGATTTGTTTTTTTTTAAACAAATTTTAAAAAGATTTTATTTACTTATTTGACACAGAGAGAAAGAGAGAGCGAGCACAAGCAGGGGGAGTGGCAGGCAGAGGGAGAGGGAGAAGCAGGCTCTCCAATGAGCAGGGAACCCGATGTGGGGCTCAATCCCAGGACTTTGAGATCATGACCTGAGCTGAAGGCAAACGCTTAACCAACTGAGCCACCCAGGCGCCCCTGATATTTTCTACAGTTCTTAAACAGTTCTGCCAGGTGGGGAAAGAGAGGCTCAGGAAGGTTAGGTAACGTGCCCAAGAACACACAGCTGCTCAGTAGCAGACCCAGGAACCAGGCTGGCTTTTCCTGCCTTCTGCTGAGGGTCCTGCCACTGTCCACCAGACAAGCCTTTCTTTCCCCTTCTTTCAGCCCTTCCCAGCCTTCTGGGCTTGGCTCAAGCGTAAGCCCTAGGGGAGGCTTTCTCTGATGCCTCCAGCTGCCAGTGAGCACTCCAGGAGTCCCTCCATGTCATTGTCATCTTATTATTTGTGCACATATGTTATTTTCTCTATTAGCCTATGTGTGGTTTGAAGACCTAGTTTCACTAATGGCTCCTTTGTCCCCCAAGGTACCTTGCACATAGTGGGAGCTCAGCAAGAATTTGTGACACAAGTGAATGTAATGGTCTCACCAGCCCACCAGCTGGGATTCAGAACCCTGGGTCCCCAGCTGGGGCTGGATCATACAAGGCTACCCCTCCAGGGAAAGGGTCAGAAACCAGGGTCCTTGTGCCCCTCTGCCCAGTGCCAACATCCCCCACCGCCTTGAATCAGTGGGCCATCTGGGTTAGCTCCTGCCTCCTGGCCTCAGCTCCAATGGTTCCTGTTATCGCTGCTCGAAACTCCCTGCTCTTTCGTCCCTAAATTGATTCTCAGTCAAACCTCTCTCTTTATTCGACTTCTCAGGCCTCTTTAGGTTTGTTCCTGGAATTTTTTGTGCCCCCTCCCCTAGCTCCTCTGAGTCACATGCCTGGGCCCCTGCCCCCCACCTTACCCCTCTCCCTGGGGACACTGGACCTGTTGCTGGTCTCCAGCCTGGCTCCCCCCTCCTCCCCTCCCTCTTTCCCTCCTGTGACGCCCCTCCCTGCACCCATCTCCCTGCTCTTGTCTCCAAGGTTACCCGGTGACTTTGCCGGTCTCTGCTTCCTCTTCCCGCCTCCCATTTCTTAGCTGTTCCTGCAGGGAGGGTGGAAGCGCCTTGAGAAATGGCGCCTTCTCCCTCCTCCCTGGTCCTTCCACTGGGGCCCTCTCCCTTTGTCTCTTTCTTTCTTTCCTCTGCCTTGTAACCTTTCCTTTCCCTCCTGCTTTGTCACATTCTCTCCTGTTCTTCATTTGTCTCTTTTTTCCCTACCTCTTTATTTCTCCATCTTTCTTTTTTCTTCCTCTCTCACTTTCTGTTGAATCCGGAAAGAATAAAGAATTAAACCTGGCCCCTCACTGGCACCCCATCTCTAGGTTTTGGTGCCGAAGGGCTTTAAAATGCAAATCAGCCCAAGGCAGGGCAGAGCTCTGTTCAGGGCAGGTCAGGAAGTGCTGTGTGTAGGGAGGGGAGTGGCAAGGCCCCACGGTAGCAGGTACACCCTGCTTTCCAAATATATGCTAGTTGTAAGAATGGACCAGTGGCCCTCCCTGTGACTGGGACATGCCTGGCAGAAGCAGAGGCTAAGGCCGAGGGAGGGATCCTGTCTCCCATGTGTTTAGGCAAATGCTGTCAGGTGGTGGAGTCTATCTAGCCACAGGCTGCCTGTGATCTACAGGTTGCTCCATTTTCATCAGTCTAGGCCATGCACACGATGAGCCTAGTGCAGAGACTGGCACACAGCAGGTGCTCAATTAGTGCATGTCTCCTTTCTGAGGAGGGGCTTGCACACAGCTTCTAACCTCCTGGTCCCAATGGCGTTATGTAACATTCTAGGAAAAATAAAACTTTTCCTAAGAACCTTTTAGGGACTTTTCCAGGAAAATTAAAAGAAGAATTTTTCCTTTGGGAAATGTCCATTTCCCTCTGTTGAAAATTTCCCATTTTCCTCTCTCAGACTTTGATATCTGCACTGAAACACAGTAAATGGCTTCTATATTTCAACATGATCATTACATCTTAATGCCTTCTGTGTTCCTAAACTAATAGTGATATTATAAGGGGCCCTAAAAACAAGACCTTGCATAAATTTGGACCCCCTCATGTTTCCCCTTGGCCTCAGCATTTCTGGATTCCTCCCCCATCCCCTCCCTGCATATGTCTTCAGACTAGAGCCCTGGGAGACCAGGCTGAGATGACAGGTGCTAGGCGCTGCTAAATGCAGAAGCAAGGGGAATGTTGCCAGCTCAGCCCGGCTCAGCCAGGTCCACTCATCCAGACATGGCCAGATGCTGTCCAGCACGGTCAGCTCTAACCAGGCCCAGTCGGGTCCCATCAGACGCAGCTAGGCTGCCCTGAGGCTTCTGTTCTTAGTGGGTCCTTCCTGGTCCCAGAGAGGATCCCTTTCTGGCTTCTGTCCCCAATTCCCAGGATGAACAAAGGAATCCTAGTTCAGGCACATATATGGATGGGGGGGGGAATCCATGCTACTCACTTTTCCCACAAGTATTTGAGAAACACCTAGTTCCGGGTGCCAGTTGTAGGCCAGCCTCCAACTCCTGGAATGTGTCCAGTCTTCTTTGTTGACTTATTACCACTATCTTTTCAAAAATGGGTATATAACTCACTTCCTTCCGGAAGCCTTCCCTGATTAACTCCTTCCCTGATTGAACATGTATTTATGGGATGTGTGCCACATACCATGCACTATAAGAGACCCTGGGAATACGTTAGTGAACAATACAGGTGAGGTTCCCAGCCCCATGAAGCTGACATGGGAGAGACAGACAATAAACAGAAGGACGGGTGACTAATAGAGGATGCTATGCTGGCTGGAGGGTCTGGGAAGCCCAGTCTGCTCCCCAAGGGGAAAAATCCTGTGTTGAGAGGCATGTTTTAGTTCATCTCTCCACTCACTAGTGGTGTGACCTTGGGAAAGTCACCTATCTCTGAGCTCATTTTCTTTATCCATGAAAGAAAAGAGTTTGGAAAAAGGTCCCTTTTTGCTCTAGAATTATTGTGTCTTTACTGCAAAGCAAATTCGCTTTCAGATAAATTCATAAGCATATTACATTATTTCTTGAGTCTTAGTCATCGTAGAAAAACATAAAATTCCAATTAAGCATAAAGAAAAAAAAGAAATAAACACAACAAAATAAATAGGCAAACAAACTGACAAAAATGTCCAACCCACAATCCCTCCTCTCAGGGATAACGGCTCCTGGTACTTTGGGAATCTAGGCTCAGGCCAAAGCTGGCAGTGAACCACTGCCCTGGTCTGGGATGTGCACTGGTTCCCACTCACCTTTCCCCTGTCCCTGCCATGTGGTGCCAGCACTGGACCAGGCATGTGGCAGCGGGTTGGGGAGGAGCAACCTATCCAAGGGCAGAGGGCCCCTCGCGGGTCGCCTGGAGTGGACTGGAGTCTTGGACTGTGTCCACTGATGAGGGGCCGCCCTGCCAGGGCTCACAGAGGTGGATCCCTCCAGGCACAAGCTGGGCAGGAAACGCAGACTGTGGCTCCCCTGGGGGCCGCTTCGGGCTCCGCCTGGGTTCGCCCCACTGTGCAGTGGGGCGGCGGGGGTGGGGGGGTGGGCGGTGGGGTGGGGGGGTGCAGTGCAGCATGCGGCCAAAAGATGGCAGCACCGCACTGCCTCAGTCCCACGGTGCAGAAGGGTAGCTGGAGGAGCCCGTAGCTGGTGTGCAGGGTTTGGGAAGGGGGCTTGTCCTTTGCCCTCCAGGCCTCTGGATTGGGACTACCGCTTTGGCTGGCCCGCATACAAGGTGTGATTCACGCCGCCTCCGAGCAGAGCTACAAGAAGGATCATTGCATTCTGGAGGCCTTTGCCCTGGCCTCCATTCCTGATTGCTCTCTACACCTCCAGGGTGGTTGCTGTTTGGGTAGAGAACAGTCTGGGGGTAGGACCCCAAGACCCTGGATAACTCTAGCCTGGCCCTCCCCCTGGCTTTCCCATGCCCCCACCCTCACAGCGTCTCTGCCCAGATACCAGAGCTGGGAGGGGACCAGAGAGAGAGGAAGGGCCAGGATGGCTAAGATGTCAATTGTAGTCTCACTGTCTGGTCTCCAAGCCCGATTCCGCCATTTGCTTGCTCGATTACCTTTGGCAAGTAATTAACCTCTTTGAGTTTTCTTATCTTAGGTTTTATTATTACTTGCCATTTTAATCACAGCTCTGAAAGACCTCCCCTACCCAGTATAGTAGGCCAGTTCAGAAGCATTTCCCAGTGGTCTTATTTCCTAAGAGTCCCTGCACTTGTCCCTGACTCCCCCACAGGACCCCTAGCCTTTCTAGATTTCCCTCCAGTAATAGCCCATCAATACCTGCCATTTACTAGGGACAGATATGCTGGGGATTCTGCATACATTTCAACTGATCCTTGTAAGAAGCCTTTGAGGTACCATCTCACAAAAGGGGGAAAACTGGGGCTCAGAAAGTTGGAAGTAATTCACCCAAGGTCATACAGCAGAACCAGAATCCCAACCCAGGTATCCCAGTTCTGGACTGTCTTTCTTCAGACCCTTTGGCCCCACTCTCCCAAGCTGGGCTGTTTTCTCCTGTTCAGACACCGGTCAGGTTCCAGAGCCCCTTTCTTTGGGGTTCTGGCTTGCTCCAGACCCTGGGCATTGTTGGTGCATCTGCTGAGATCCTGAGCGCATTGGTGAAGTGGGGGTTGTGGAGGGCGGCACTGAGCCTCAGGCTGCCCTTGGGTGGGTGTCCTCTACACAGGGCAGGCGGGGGACGGAATAATTCCTGGAGGCTAGCGCCCAACCCCGCCTGGTGCCCCCCGCTAGTGCTGACTTGTTAGGCCAAGGAAGCTGACACCCTAACAGCACTTGTCAGACTCCAATGAGTTGATGATGTGGAAACTGGTTATTAAGTGTAATAACAGTGGTTTGGTTTTTCCGCGGTTCTGCCTGTAAGTGCCTAAGTGACAGCTGGCTTGGGCCACGGTGCTGCATTCTAAATGGGGCACTAGGGAGGGAATGGGGGACCCTTTTCAAATTCTGGATGGAGGGAGGTCAGGGGGTGCTGCCTGTGTGTGCCTCTACGGTGGGCCAGACCTTTAAGCCTAAGTGGGAGGAGGATGGACCCTGACTCCTGGGTCAGGGCGTGGCTGGAGGCAATGTGTGGATTCAGGACATCAAACCATGTAGAGGTGTGTCTCCAAACCTACTGGGCCCTTATGCACAGGTTATTCTTCTTGATCTGAGCCCTGGTTCAACAGTTTGAGAATCAGATTGGAAATCCGGAGGCCTGGGGTCTAAGCCCGGCTCCGAAGTGTTTGTGACCTCAGGAACATGGCTTATCTCTTGGAGCTGCCCCATCTCCATGAGGAAGGGTTTGAACAGATTTAATTTAGTCATTGAGCTCCAAGTGTCACACTGAGGGCCAATGGATAGAAGCTTACTGTTAGATATATTTTGTTTGGCCCACCCAGTGCTTTAAATTTAAATGCCAACATTTAAAATTCTAGACTTCCCAACAGAGCCACATTTCTGGCTTTTCTTCAAAAATTGGAAGAATTGGTAACAGGGCCTGCATGCCCACATGGCAACAGTTGGCAGCAGTGGTACCCCCCTGAGATGGAATTATATTCTCCGATTTACCACCCACAGTGCCCACCACTCTGGCAATTCCCAGCTCTGCAGCCCAGTGGCAAGGGCTGTTTGACTTGCGGCACCTGATCTATCTGAGACGTCCACACTCAGCGGCTGACCCGCATCAGAATTCACCTGCCTGCTTTGTGTATGGCACCATGCTTTCGCTTCAGAAACTACGATGATAAATCAAAGAGCTTATTAGCATAGGGAACTGAGACCTCTATCAGTCTTGATTTAAACGTTAAAGAAACAGAAGACATCCCCATCATCGTTTTCTGCTTGCAGTCCTAGGATTATGTAATACCATGTTTCTTGGACTCCCTCTCCCTCAACTAGCTTAATGAAAATAGTTCACTCGGGAGGATCTCCATCTCCATGCTCAGGTCTGGAAGGGAGACTGTCCTCTGCTCCCTGTGCCCATCATGTCTCCCCTTCCCACTTTGAGTAACTTAGTGCCCCCCCTCCCCCGAAGTGTGTCATGATCTAGCCACGTACTCTCTGCCTCAGTTTCCTTATCTGCAAAATGGGCCATTGGGTTGTGGAAAATTTTTGAGTTTTGTGTTTGAGTGTTCCAGGCTACTAGTCCGTGAGTGCCTTTGGGCAAGTCACTTTACCTCTCTGAGTCTTCTTCTCTGCAAAATGGGGGTAGGCTAGATACCGGGATTCTTGTATAAGAAAGTGTGTTCTGGAAACTGGAAAGTGGTATTCAAATTCACAATTAGTGTTATTAATTCTGTAAGTGTAAACAGCATGAGAGATCCCCGCCCCCCCGCCCTGTATCAAGGGGATGGCAGGGAATAATGGGAAGAGCTATGCATGGTAGGGCTCTGGAAGGGAAACTGTTCCAGCTCGAAAAGGATTCTTGTATTGCAGTTATTAATATAGTCTCACCAAATGGTCTTGGCTGGAAGCCCGAAGGGGTAGCAGCTGCTAAGACTTGGAGCTCTCCGCCATTGTGGCTCCTAACTTCTGCTCAAGATAACATCCATCCTTCCCTCTTCTCCAGGCTGGCTTTGCTCTGCCCCACCCAGGGCTCATCCCAGTGGCCCTTCTAACACCCAGCTCTGTCTGCGCCCCACACCACCCTTACTTTCTGGGTACAGATGTCAAGGTTTTGGTGATGACCCAGTTTTTCCTTCAATGGACAGATTATTTCTTGAGCCCCTACCATGTGCCAGGAACATGTGACATAGACAGAACAGGTACTGTTGTGGAAATCGGTGTTAAAGTGATGAAAAGGCACATGAAGTTGTTGGTTGTGGAGCTTAAACTAGGAAGAGACAGAGACAATCCACAAACGGACAGGTGAGTGCAAATCCAGAGATAATTTAGATGCTGCTGAAGTCTCATGAAGAAAATAAAGCAGAGAAGATATGGTGGTCGGGAGTGGTTGGTCAGGAGACCTCTTGAAGGGGAACGAAAGATGGAATGAAGCCTCCATGGGAGAATGGAAGGGATACATTCCAGGCAGAGGCAATGATCTTGGCTTGGCCAGATAGAACGTAATGAACTGATAAAGAACAGAGAGGGCCAGTGTGTTGCATAAGGTAGCATAGCCATTCAGCAGCAGCAGAGCACAACTAAAAGCTCGTTCTTCTGATTCCCAGGCCAGTGCTCTGCAGCGTAGCCCTTATTTTTATTTATTTATTTTTTAATGAAACGTCAACTTCTCATGGGCAAGACTGGACCGCCTCTGAACTCCCCACCTGTCCATCATTTCTCTGCTTCCCCAGCCAGGGTCCTCCTGTGTGCACAGCTTTGCACCCAGGGAGGCTGCACTCCTGCTCCAACCATGCCCTCTGGAGGGACAAGGGACGAGGCAAGAGCACAGGGAAAGCAGAATGGCCAAGTGGCTCCTGCCATTAATTGCTCAGCACAATAAACCCAGTGGAATCCCAGCCTTATAATGGCCTCATTTAATTAATGCTAAATGACTGTGGGACCCGTATGGATTTATACATTAGATCCACATTAACACCAAATCGTTTGATCACGAATAACTGTTAAAATAATGAACACAGGCGCTTTACAACTAGATGAGATGGATGTAACCCAGCTTCCTGGATGGGGGGAAGGGCGAAGCGCTCTTCTCAGGGTTCTGCCTCCTGGCCTCCTTTCCCTCCCTTTTTCTAAGGGAGCTGTCCACATGCTGGGCATTGTGCTCATTGTGCTAAACTTCCCTCCTGGAGCGTACAACCTAGATGAGGTGTGCTCTTGAAAATGAAGCATGTTGCAAGAAAAATACATTTTTCAAGCATCTAGTAAGTTCTGGGGCTTTGCAAACATCTTATTTAATCCTCTCAGCATCGGGAGGTAGGTACTGTGATCACTTCTCACTTAGTAGAAGAGAAAATTGTGTTCATAAAGGATGAGCGTGTGCCTCGCCTGAGGTCACCCACCTAGTTGAGGCAGAATAATTGGAAAATCTTTGGAAATCAAATTGGAAATCAGATGTAGCCTTCCAAAGCCCTTGGCAATTCCTTTGCATGGTCCTGCTTCCTAAGACAATAGTCTAGATGTTGTGGCCCTCAACTTGGTTGTACTTCAGGTACTTCTTACTGGAGCTGTCAGGGAGGGCTCCATGGAGGAGGGGGTCTTTGAAGGTGCCTATAGGTATGCATTGGGGGTGAAGAGTTGGTGGGTAGAATTCTTGGATGGGGAGAGAAAAGGTACTTTATGCCTCTCCCTTCCTTCGTCCAGCCCTGTCTATCCCTCTTGCCTTTTGCATTCACACATCGCCTCCACAGAGTGTCCAAGTTCTTCCAAATAACCTCACTGAATCCAGAATCAGGTTATTTGATTCGCTCATTGGGAGGGGGATGAGTTGAGTATGGGGCGTGCCCAGTCTCACAGCCTCAGGAAGTTACTCCCCATTGTTCAAGTCATCATGCTTGCCTCCCCTGGGCTTCACCAAGGAGTGAAGACAGGAGCGGGCCCATGAGCAGATGGGGGATGATGAGCTCTGCAGGAAACAGACCATGCAGGAGCACTCGCTGGGCATGTCCACGGGAAAGGAATATAGCAATGTCCGGCTCATTCTCTTGTACCAGGACCTTTTTACCTTCCTACTGCTTCACCTACCGTGATTTTCCCTAAGTGGGTCCACCCTGGGCAAGGGGTGTTAGGAATGTCCCCAAGAGAGGGTCTGACTTTCCCTAGGGAGCTCCTGGAAATGCCACCTGGTTGGTGAAGGCAGAGAAAAGATTGCTGCCCCGCACCCTGCCCCAAGCCTGCAAAACGACGTCAGGGTCTGCAAAATGACACATGGGTTGGCTCCCTTGGGATTCAGGCTCCAGTACATGCTCGATACTAAGTCGAGTTCCTTCATACATCCTTTGGAGCAAGCGTCCCCTCCTCTTTCCACTCTGCTAGACCAGCGCTTGTCCTTTAAGACCCACCCCAGTCACCTCGCCTGAGAAGCCAGCCGTGCTTCACTGTGGAGAATTAACCGCCTCTGCTCTGTCTCCTGGCACTTCGGCCCAAGCAGAGCCCCGATCTCATTGTATTACATTTATACATACCTGCCTTCCAGCGAGCTGCACCTGGGTGCACGTCCAGGAGACACGAGGGCTGCAGTGGGGCTGGGTTCTCTCCCATCGGAGAGTCCTGCATGTGCCAGCTCAGGCTGAGCTCAGGCAGCACCATTTTGGGTGGAAAGATGCTGGGAAAGGGGGGGAAAAAAGGAATATAGGACTGGGTAGATTTCCCAGCCGGTGAGTCGTGTGTCCCTGGCTCGTGCGTGCATACGTACGTGTGTGCGTGCGTGTGTTATGCGTGTGTGCGTGCGTGTGTGTGAGTGAGCCTTGGTTTCAGAAAGCCCCGTGGGCGAGTCCTGGGGTGACGTTCCTGTGACACTGCTGTGGGCTCGTCGGCTGGGCTTTGTCGGCTGAGCTGAGCCGCCGTCCTGCTGCCTCCAGCAGGTTCCGGAGGAGCCGCGAGCCTCAGATGAGTCAGCGCGCTAGAGATGATCCGTCTAACCATCCACAGCGCAGACAAATGGGCACAATATTTTGGGTTCCTCTTCACTTAGCCAGAACATAAATCAGTCCTCTGTAGGGAGTTCAGAACAGTCTTCTGGAATTGGGTTCTGGAAATGGAGCTGAGCCCAGGGGGCGCCCACGGACTGACTCCCTCCAAGGGGGCTCTGCCTGAGCGGCCCTGAGAGTGATGGGGCCGCTCCCATCGCGGTGGCACTGTCCCATTTCACTCCTACTTACTTTATTTGAAACCGGCTGAATGGTTCAGACTTGATTTCCCGGGGAACAGGACCGTTCTATAAGACAAGACTGAATTTGGAGGGTCTAGAAGGCCAGGATAAAGAATCTGGCTTTAGTTACTTAAGGCAAATACCAGGTATGTGTATTAAGGCTGCCCTCTTTCTCAGCCAGGGCGAGGAACAGTAACTGATCATAGCACGTTTCTCTAATGAATCTGAACTTGTCCTCAGTAGCTTTCTCAACCCGCCACTCAAGACAGCTAGCTGTGACAACTGATTGGAGCTGGTGTTCAAAGTAAATCAATTTGCCATCCCTGGGCCCAGTCCCCTCGCTGTACACATAAAAAAGAAAACAAAACAAAACAAAACAAAACAAAACTGAGGCTAAGGGAGATGATATGACCTTCCCAGGGCCATCCTTAATTTGGGCAGTCCGGAGGGGACAGAGGGGACAATAGTCAGTCCTCGTGCAGGTGAGGGACATGATGAAAGCTGGAAGAGTAACCCAGCGTCATGGAGCGGGGACTGATGTGAACCAAAATAGGCGCCTGGATGCAGAATTTAAAGAATTGTCACCGTCAGCTGTCAGGTCCGTGCTTGCGAGCCCCTGAGAATGAAGCCTTCTTGAATTTTGCTCCCAGGTGCTCACTGGCCTCACCCTCATCCCTGCCCTGGCTGGGAGACTAGTTAGCAGCTAACTTTTGCCAAGTCTAGTCATCAAGTGGAGCTGTGACAGCAGGCACGCAAGAAACTGATCGAAACTGGCAGACACTGTAATGGAAGAACCAGCAGGACATAGTGGCAGACTGGTCACGAGGGTAAGGGAGAGGGAGTATTTGTGCAACAGAGACCGTGGGATGGTGGAGCCCTGATAGGAACAGGGAACAGGGTTAGAGTTTAGCAGTTGGCTTGTGATTTTGCCTTTCTGGTTGGTGGTGTTCAGTAGTGGTCTGCTCTTCTATTTATATAAATATAAATACAATATAAATATAAATATAGATATATATATGTTGCTGTTGTTGTGGTTGTGGTGGTGTAACATGGAAAAAACGTACATATCATATGTAGTGAATTCTCAAAAAGTCATCCAAGCCACCTCATAATTGCTATCCAGGTCAAGAAACAGAACATCACCAGCACCCCAGAAATCCCTGTTGTGCTCCAGCCAGTCTCCACTCCTCCCCACGAGGGCAACCGCTATCCTGACTTCTGACACCATAAATTAGCTGTGCTTGGTTTCGGGCTTTACATCAATGCAGCCTCATGGTCTCCTGACATCTTGTGTTTGTAAGCTTTCTCCATGTGGGAGGATTGTACACTGTTTGTCCTCCTTGCTGTATGACATTCTATGGTGTGCCCAGACTGTGCTTTCTTTACCTGTCCGCCCGTTGATAGGTTATTTGCATGGTTTCCAGTCTTGAGCTGTTATAAACAGCGTTGCTAGGTGCACTAGCGCTCATGTCTTTTGGTGACAGTATGTGTGCATTTCTGTTGAGTGTTATATACGAGTGCAATTGCTGGGTCACGGGGCGTGTGCATAGGTGCTGGGCTGGCCAACTCCTGGTTGTCCCCGGGAGTGTGTTAGAGTAGGACCTTGAAGAAGCAGAAGCCAACATGGGATTAGAGGTGCAAAAGCTTTATTGAGGGAAAGCCTGTGCAGGACAAAGGCGAGGAAGCAGGAGTAGGCAGGGAGAGGCTTCGGACCTCCATCTGTGTTTGACTCTGTGAAAGAAAAGGGGGAAGGGTGGGGGACTGGGTAGGAAGAATCTGAGAGCCAGCATGGGTCTGAGAAGGCAATGGCCAGGCTGAGGGAGCATCTCCAGCCAGAGTTACCATTGGGAGAAGGCCACACCAGTACCAGCCATGCTTAGTCACTGACTGGAAACAGCTGGGGGAAGTGTGGCCTCAGCACAGTTTCGGATCTGGAGGAATGGCAGCTGCGGTCCTTGCAGCAGGATATCTGAGCCATGCATGTTTGTGGCTGCCACCTGAGATTTATGCACTCTGGGGGTGATTGGCAGGACCTACAGCAAAGCACTTAAGAACATGGGTTTTAGAATCAGCCCGGCCAGGCTCAAGCCCCAGCTCAGTCGTTTGCTAGCTGCGTGATCTCCCATTGGCTGGCTAACCTTCTGAGCCTCAGTCTGCAAGTCAGTAAAACGGAAGTGATAACAGCTAACACTCAGAGTTGTTGTGAGGATTAAATGAGATAATTCAATGAAAGCACTCAGTACACAGTAGTCATTTGGCAAATAGTAGGAGTTCAACTGTTCATGCCACATGTTTATTGAGCACCTAATGCGTCAGGCACTGTTTTAGTCTGGGTGGGCGGGATGCAGCAGTGAGCAAAACTGAGTGTATATTCTAGTAGAGAGACATAGCTAATAGATAGACAAACCAGCAAAGTATAAAAGATACCAAAGAGGTGTCGCTGTGGAGGAGAAAAAGTGAGAAAAAGTGGGGGGCAACTCTATCCTGTGTTACGAGAGCGGTCAAGGGGGTCTCCCCCAAAAGATGAAATTAACAGAGACTTCAAAAAAAATGAGGGACCTAGCCATTCTAGTTGAGTGTGGTAAACACTCTCCACGCAGAAGGAACAAGTGCCAAGGCCCTGGGGTCTAAGTGTGTTCGGCCTGTTAGAGACGCAGCATGGAGGCTGCTGGATGACAGCAGAGAGAGGGAGCAGAGGGTGGTTGGAGACAAGGTCAGAGAAGTAGCTGGACCAGGAAATGCAGCCCCTGTGGCTTCACTCTGAGCCGGATAAGAAATCAATATAGATTATGTAAGGTTCCCACTTTCTCTATAGTCTTGCCAGCATTTGGTATTACCTAACTTAATTTTTCATGTCAGTATTATGGGCATAAAGTAGAATTTCCTTGTTTTAATTTGGTTTTCTCATATGCTGAGAAACGAAGCTGAATAAACACTTTATGCATTTGGGTTTCTGCTTTTCTGGATCACCTATTCATATCCTTTGTGTGTTCTTCTATAGGATTTTATTTTATTGATTTGCAGTTTTGGGGCACGTTATAGATAGTAATCTTTAATGATTTTAGACTTTAAAATATTTTCTATCAGTTGTCATTTGTATGTTAATTTTGTCCATAGCACCTTTAGTCCATTGAATAGTGTCTTTCAAGAATTCTTGTCTACTAGGAACCTCAGAATGTGACCTTGTTTGGAAATAAGGTCTCTGCAGATGTAATTAGTTAAGGACCTCAGGATGGAATAATCCTGGATTTGGTCTACGCTATAAATCCAGTGACTGGAGAGGACATAAAGAAGGCCATTTACAGACAGAAGAAAAGATTGGAGTTCTGTATCTGTAGCCAAGGAGTGCCTGGAGCCCTCAGAAGCTGGAAGAGGCCAGGGAGAATTCCTTCCTACCCTTCAGAGGGAGAGCATGGTGCTGCTGACACCCTGACTTGAGGCTTCCAGCCTCCAGAACTGTGACAGAATAAATTCCCCAGTTTGTGGAACTATATCATGACCGCCCCAGGAAAGTCATGTGGATTTTGGCATGGGAGAGTGGTGTGCTGCTGTAACAAATACCCCAAAATGTGGAAATGGCTTTGGGATTGAGTCATGCACAGAGGCTGGGAGAATTTTGAAGCTTCTTATAGGGAAAGCCGATCCTGCATTGAGGACGTCATTGACAGAAACATGGATGTGAAAGGCGATTCTAGGGAGCACGGGCAGGGAAGTGAGGAGCACAGTTGAGAAAGCTTCTATCATGAACAGAATGCACTAGAACATGGTGCTGCTAGTGAGGCCTCGGAAGGAAATGAGGAACATGTTCCTGGAAATGGGAGCAAAGGCTGTTTTTATTAAAAAGTAGCAGAGAACTTGGTGGATTTATGCTCTACTGTTCGATGAAACACAGAACTTGACTAGGATATTAGCTGGGGAGATTTTCTTTTTTTTTCTTTTTTTCTTTTTTAAAGATTTTATTTATTTATTTGACAGAGAGAGAGAGAGAGAGAGATCACAAGTAGGCAGAGAGGCAGGCAGAGAGAGAGCTGGAAGCAGGTTCCCTGTTGAGCAGAGAGCCCAATGTGGGGCTCGATCCCAGGACCCTGAGACCATGACCTAGGCTGAAGACAGAGGCTTAGCCCACTGAGCCACCCAGGCACCCTGCTGGGGAGATTTTCTAAGCAAATTGTGGAAGCTATAGCCTCTTTTCCCTTTACTGCTCATAGTGAAGTCCAAGAGGAAAGAGATGACTTGAGGAAGACATTGTTAAACGTAAATGAGCCAGCGGTTGATGGTTTGGAAGGTTCTTGGCTTATGTAGATGCTACAATTAGGAAATTCACGATTGAGAAAGCCCCGAGAGTGTGGCTTGACAACATTTTGCTGAGATCAGGCGACAAATGGATCCATCCATCCATATGAGCAGAAGCCAGGGATAGAGGTGGGGTCATCCAAAAAGCATCTGTGGGTAACATCCATGTCTTGTGGCAGAGAGACTCACACACACAGGAGACTCACAAGGTTTGTGAGAATGTTATACCGTCAGAAGCATGGCTAGTTTGGACCAAAAGGGACAGAGACTGGACAAAAACTAAGGAAGACTGGCAGACTTCTGGGACTCTGCAGGCAGGATGCTAGCTGATAGAGATACTCACTACAAATGTGTGTTACCCATAAGGAAACAGGTGAATGGCTCTGGGGGAGACCTACAGACGCAGCAGCAGAGGCTAGAAAGGCAGGGGCTGCCACTGTAAGCCCAGGGGACAGTGCATGAAGCCACAGAGGGTCATTCTCAGGCCTTGAAATTCATAGGAATTTTGGGTTTCTTACTTGCTTGGGAATGGTGGCCCTTTTATTCCTTTAAAACTCTCCCTTTTAGAATAAGAATGTCTGTTCTGGGGCTGCCCATTGCTGTTTTTGGAAGAAGATAACTTGTTTGCTAGTTTCACATGTCTGCAGAAGACATGTGATGAAGAGGAATTTTGCCCTAGAATAGATTATACCCAGAGTCTCCCTTATACCTGTTTTATAGATTTAGATGATTGGGTTTGGGACTTTTGAGTTGATTGTATTTAGTTGAAATTTTTAGACTTAGAATTATTGCTGGACTGAGTTAAGACTTCTGTGAATGTTGGAATGGGGTGAATGTATTTGCATGTGGGCAGGATGTACATTTCAGGGAAGCCAGAGGGTAGACTGCGATGGGGGTGAATGTGTTCTCCAAGAAGATCTGTCGAAGTCCTAACCCTTGGGTCCTGTGAATGGGACCTGACTTGGAAATTGGGTCTTTGGGGCACCTAGGTGGCTCAGTGGGTTAAGCCTTTGCCTTCGGCTCAGGTAATGATCTCAGGGTCCTGGGATCGAGCCCCACGTCGGGCTCTCTGCTCAGCAGGGAGCCTGCTTCCTCCTCCTCCTCTCTCTCTCTCTCTGCCTACTTGTGATCTCTCTGTCAAATAAATAAATAAAATCTTAAAAAAAAAGAAATTGGGTCTTTGCAGATGTAATCAAGTTTAAAATGGAGTCTTTAGAGGGGGCCCTAATCCAATATGACTGATGTTCCTTTAAGAAGAGGAGGCAGAGACATGCAGGGAGAAAATGGTCATATGATGGTAGAAGCAGACATTGGAGTGATCCACCTACAAACCAAGTCAGGCTAACGGTTGTTGGCCAACATCAGAAGCCAGAAGCAGCAAAGGATTCCAGATTCCTGATTCCAGATTCCTCCCACAGATTCCAGAGGGAGAGTGTCCTTCTGACACCTTGACTTTAGCCTTTTCGCCTCTAGAACTCTGAGACAGTAAATTTCTGTTGTTTTAAGTTACCCAGTAGAACTGCACCCTTTCAATTAAGAAATCTTTAATTTTTATGCATTGTCACATAAAAATTATTTCTTTATTAATATTTGATTTTATTTTTTAAAAACTGAGGTTAGTAAAACTGGCATGTAACATCATGTAAGTTTCAGGGATATAACATAAAGATTTGATTATTTGTACAAATGGCAAAATGATCTCCACAATAAGTGTAGTTAATATCTGTCACCTTACATAGTTACAAAAATATTTTTTTCTTGTGATAAGAACTTGTAAGATCTACTTTCTTAGCAACTTTTGAATATGCACTACAGTAGTGATAAGTAAGTCACCAGGCACATGACATCCCCATGACTTATTTATTCTATGACCAACTTCTTTGTATCTGTGGGCATTTGTTGTTGGTTTAGAATCCACATATAAGGGGCACCTGGGTGGCTCAGTAGGTTAAGCCTCTGCCTTCAGCTCAGGTCATGATCTCAGGGTCCTGGGATCGAGCCCGACGTCGGGCTCCTTGCTCAACGAGGAGCCTGCTTCCCCCTCTCTCTCTGCCTGCCTCTCTGCCTGCTTGTGATCTCTCTCTCTCTGTAAAATAAATAAATAAAATAAAATAAAAAAAAGAATCCACATATAAGTGAGATCATATGGTATTTGTCTTTGACTTACTTCATTTCTCATAACGCTTTCGAGGTCCATTCATGTTATTGCAAATGACAAGAGAAATCTTTAATTTTGGTGCAGCAAATTTATCAGATTTTGCCTAATGGGTTTGCTGTTTGGGTTTTGTTTATGAAGTTCTATCCCTGCCCAAGATCACAAGGAGAGTTTTATTCATATTTATTCTATTAGATCTGTTATTCTATCTATCGAGTTTAGGTCTTTAATCTCCCTGGAACTCACCATTGAGGGAAAGATTTTTTTGGTGAACCACCAACCACATTCTTTCCCACTTATTCGTGGTGCTGTCTTTATCCTATGTCGAGTTCCTATGTATACACAGAGGTCTAGTCACGTGTTCTTTCTTCTGTTCATTTATATCTCTGTTCTTGAGTTAGAGCCAAGCTTCATAAAATTGTATAACTCTGTACTATGTCATAATATTTGATATAACAAATCACTTTAATTCCTTCTTTTTAAAACATTGATTGAGTTGTTTGTGGATTTTGAACCTTTGTTTTTCTGTATATTAATTTTGGAATCAATTGGTTAACTTTCTAGAATTTTATTGAACTTTCATTGAAATTAGAGACAATTGAATTTTCATAGCATTTCCAGCAGATTTGCAGTTAAATCTAGAGTGTTGATCAAATTCAAACTATATCTACATCTTTATCTACAACTAGATCAACATCTACCTGTCTATATTGATAGATATAGATATACATTTTTACATGACAGTCTTGTAAGCGGGTTATGTTCTTACTTCAAGAGAAACATAACGGCAATGTCTGGTCGACTCTCCTTTATTGGTTTTAGTTGGCATTAATAATCAATAGCTATACCAATTAATTCATTAGGAGTTCCAATAGAGTGGTATTTTAATTTAATGCATTTCTATTTTGATTTTACTGATTTCTACCCCTTTCCTCTTTTATTATTTTCTTTTTGGGGGTTTACTCCATAATCTTTTCCTCCCCCAAATTCCCGAGTCAAATACTTAGCTCATTTTTTTCCATCTTTGTTGTTTTCTGGTAAATATAGTTAAAGCCATTAATTTTCCTTAAGTCTTGCTTTAGTTGTGTCCCACAAATTTTTGACATGTAGTGTTTTTATTGTCAATCAGTTCTGAGTATTTTGTAATTTCCCCTATGATTTCCTCTTTAACACAAGTGTTATTAAGTAACTTGGTTTTCAGTCTCTATACCTTTGGGATTAATAAGTACCTGTCTTTTTGCTATTGATTCTTATGTTTCTTGCAGTCTTTGGAAACGATTCAATCATCATCCTTTGTAGCCTAGATAGACCTTTGTGGCTGACTTTCTTAATGTTCTGGGTGAGCTAAATAATGGTGCACGGTCCTCATGTTTGGGGTGTAAAGTTCTTTACTGTACCTCTGTTCAAGGTTATCAACTGTACTGTTCAAATCTATTAGCTCACTTTTATCTTCTGGTCTGTTGTGTTCCGGTCTTTTTTTTTTATAAGATTTTATTTATTTATTTGACACAGAGAGAGAGTGAGAGAGAGAGCTCGCACAAGTAAGCAGAGCAGCAGGCAGAGAGAGAGAGAGGGAAGCAGGCTTCCTGCTGAGCAGAGTGCCCGATGCGATGCCGGGCTCAATCCCAGGACCCTGGGATCACGACCTGAGCCGAAGGCAGATGCTTAACCCACTGAGCCACCTAGGCACCCCTGATCTGTTAGTTTCTGAGAGGAGTATGTTAAATTCCTTAACTATAGTTTTTTGTAGATGTTTTTCTATTTCCCTCTAGTATGTCAGCTGTTGCTTTGTAAGTTTTTGAAGCTATATTATTTTTTTGAAGCTGTGTTATTAACAGACATATATTTGTGATCCTTGTATCTTCCTGATTTCTTTTTTAACAGTTTTATAACTTCCTTCTTTGTCTCTTGTTTTCTTTTTGGCCTAGAATTCTATTGACCTAAATATAAAACTGTGGTTTATTTTTCCATGGAATATCTTTT
Organism: Lutra lutra; assembly: GCF_902655055.1. NCBI lineage: Eukaryota > Metazoa > Chordata > Mammalia > Carnivora > Mustelidae > Lutra > Lutra lutra. The sequence goes on along the minus strand of NC_062287.1, from coordinate 12,990,652 downwards.
CTATTTGTATTAATTAGTTAAGTTCAGATTCAGCTGTAGTCAAAGAAAACCAAAGGTATCAGTGCCCTGGACAAGATAAAAGTTTATTTTATCAGAACCTAGAAGAAGCCTAGGGTTGGTACTGCTTAAATATGATACTTACTTCTTCTTAATTCAACAGTGGCAGACGACAGGTGTTATGGTCCCCCGATAAATTCCTTAGGGACCCAGGGTTCTTGTACTTACTCTTCCACAATGCATAGGTTATATCTCTTGTCCTCATGATTAATAAGAAGGAAAGAAGAAGGAGAAGGACACCCTTCCTTTCTTGAAGAATACTACGTGTAAATTGAATATATCATCACCCTTACATTGCATGGTTAGAACTTCATTGCAGAACATTACTAGTTGCAAGGGAGGTTGAGAAAAGTGTTTATTCCAGGAAACCATGTGCCCAGCTGAAAATTGTGTTATATTAAATAGAAGAAGGGAAAAAATGAATATAATTGACAATTACCTATCTCTCCCATACCATCTCTTTATTTTTCTACTCTTTTGTAGATTTTTGGCTTTTTTTTTCATTTGAACATTTTATTGAGAAAATCGTAGTTCACATGCATTATAAGAAATCATATGGAGGGGTCCCTCATACACTTTAACCAGTTTCTGCTGATGGTGACATTTTGTAGAACTATAATATAATATCACAACCGAGATATTGACATTGATACAATCCACCGATATTATTTCTTATTCGGATTTGCTCACTTTTGCTTGTACTTGTTTGTGTGTGTGTATGTGTGAATGTGTGCATGCACACACAGTTTTTTGTGTGTATACACTTAGTTTTTTACGGTTTGAGTGTAGGTTTATGTATCCACCACCACAGTCAGAACAGTCCCATTAGCACAAGAATCCTCGTTGCCCGTCTGTTACCCATCTCCATTTCCATCCTCCCTCTGCCACCAGCCCTCATCTCTGGCAACCACTACTCTGCCATTGAAAACACGTTATATAAGTTGACTCAGATAGTAGGTCACATTTTGGGATTCACTTTTTTTTTTGCCACTCGGCGTAATTCCTCGGAGATCGACAGTTCCTTCTTTTTTGCTGCTGGGGCACATTCCGTGTATGTACGGACTGCGGTTTGTTTAACCATTCATTTCTGGAAGGACATCTGAAACCGATTCCAGTGTTTGCTGCTATAAACAAAGCTGCTAAGGACATTCATGCACAGTTTATATGTGTGCGTGTGAACATAAGTTTTTATTTCTCTGGGATAAATGCCCAAGAGTAGAATTGCTGGGTTCTATGGTAATTGCATATTTTAGTTTTATAAGTACCTCTTTTCCAGAGGGGCTGTACCACTTCACATTCCTACCAGCAATGGATGAGTGACCCAGTTTTTCCACATCTTCACCAGCATTTGTTGTTGTTGTTTTAGTCACCATGAGAGGTGTATAGTGATCTCTAATTGTGGTTTTAATTTGTATTTCTGGGACAGCTAATGATGTTGAGTATCTTTTCATGTGCTTACTTACCATCTGTTTATCCTCGATGCAATGTTTGCTCCTGTCATTTACGTGTGTTCTAATTGTCTATATAAATATATTCCCCTTCACATATATTTTTACTGTTTTGAGAGTTATTTATATGTCCTAGGTGCTAGTCATTTGTTGGATATAGTGTTTGCAAATATTTTTCCCAGGGTGTAGTTTGTCTTTTCATAATCTTCACATGGTCTTTCGCAGAGGAAAGTTTTAAATATTTATGAAGTCTAATTTATCAAATTTTCCTTTTTTGGATTGAGCTTCTGATAGGAAGTATGAGACTTCTTAAGACTTCTTTACTTAGACTCAGAACCAGAAGATTTCTCCTACTTTTATTTTTTATTAAGAAGTTTTATAATTTTATACTCTACACTTAAATTCATGATTCAGGGACTCCTGGGTGGCTCAGTTGGTTAGGCATCTGCCTTCAGCTCAGGCATGATCTCAGGGTGCTGGGATTGAGCCCTGCATTGGGCTCCCTGCTCAGTGGAGAGCCTTCTTCTCCCTGTCATTCTCCCCCTGTGTACACTCTCCCTCTCTCAAATAAATAAAATCTTTTTAAAAATTTCATGATTCATTGGGGTTAATTTTTGTGTGAGGTTGAAGTCAAGGTTTTGTTTATGGCTGTCCGATTACTCCAGAGTCATTGGGTAAGAAGGCTGTTCTTCCATTGAATTGCTTTTGTACTTTTGTCAAAAATCAGTTGAACATATTTGTGCAGGTCTATTTCAGGGTTGTCTCTTTTATTCTATTGATCTACGTTTTTATTCCTCTGCTAATATCGTATTGTCTTGACTACTATATAGTAAGCTTTAATATCAAGTAGAGTGATTTTTCCCACTTTATTTGTCTTTGTCAAAATTGTTTTAGCTGTTTAAGTGTCTGTGCCTTTCCATATAAATTTTAGAAAAAGCTTGTCTACTATGATGGCTAATTTTATGTGTCAACTTGACTGGGTCACGGGGTGCCCAGATATTTGGTTAAATGTTTTCCGGGTGTATCTGTATGAGTTTGTGGGTGTTTCAGATGAGGTTAACATGTAAATCCTCAGACTGAATGAAGCAGGTCGCCCTCATCCAATGTGAGTTGAGCTCATCCAGTCCATCAACCCTGAACAGAACAGTAGACCAAGTAAGCGAGCATTTGCTCTCTCTCTGCTTGACTTGTGTCAAGCTGGGACATCAGTCCTCTCCCATCTTTGGACTTAGACTCAGGCTGGAAATATACTGTTGAGTTTCTAGCTTGCCAACTGAAGATCGTGAGGCTTCTCAGCCTCCATTATCATGTGAGCAAATTTCTCATCATCTCTCTCTCTCTTTCCACACATGTGTTTTGGGGGGAACTGACATTTTTACTATGTTAAATCTTCCAATCTGTGATCGTGGTATGTCTCTCCAGTTCTTTGGGTGTTCTTTCATTTATTTCTTCAGCATTTTGTACATCTCAGAATATGGATCTTGAACACATTTTGTTAAGTTTGTACCTTCAATATTTCATTTTGGGGAGAGGGATTGTAAATAATATTGTGCTTTTAAATTTCTGTTTCTGTGTTCTCATTGTTAGTACATAGAAAGGTGATAGATTTTATGTATTTTATCTTTTATCTTGCAACCTTGCTGAACTCATTAGTTCTAGGAATCTTTTGTGGATTCCTTGGGATTGTCTACATAGACAATCATGTCATCTGTAAATAGAAGCAGCAGTTTTAATTATTTCCTTTAAATCTGTATGTTTTTTATTTATTTCTCTTGCCTAATTGCAGTGGTTAGAACATGCAGTACTATGTTCAATAAGGGTGATGGTAGTGGACATCTTTGTCTCATTCCTTCTCTTAGGGGGAAAGTGCTCAGTCATTATCCATTAAGTGTGATGTTGTTTGAAGGTTCTTTTTAGATGCTCATTATCAAATTGTGGTAATTGCCCTCTATTTATAACTTGCTGAGATTTAAAAAAAAAAAGGGGTGTTGGATTTTGTCAAATGCTTTTCTCTACCAATTGATATGATAAAATGATTTTTCTTCTTTAGCTTATTGATATGGTGAACTACATAACTTTTTGAATGTTGAAGCCATTCCATCATCATGTATGATTCTTTTCAGATATCGTTGGCTTCATCTTGCCATTTTATTGAGGACTTTTTCATCTAAATTTATGAGAGACATTGGTCTGTAGTTTCCCCCCTTTTGTACTGTCTTCATCTGACTTTCTTATCAGGGTTATACTGACCTCATAAAGTGGGTTGGAAGACACTTTATATAAAAGTGTTAATTATTTTTTAAATGTTTGGATAAATTCTTCAAATTTCAGAAGCTTGAGTATTAGATAATGTTACAATTTTTGTTTCAATCATCAAATATGATTTAGAAAACTTATAAGGAAAAGAATGGTCTTTTGCAGGTACCAATATTTCTGTTATTTCCGTTGTTCTTCCTTCCTTATTGATGCTCTAAGATGCTTTTTTTTTTTTTTTTTTATCATTTCCTTCCTGTTTGGAGACTTCTTTAGTTAGTCTCTAAGTGCAGGTCTGGGGTCTTTTTGTTTTCCTTTGTCTGAGAATATTTTCATTTTCCTTTCACTCCTGAAGGAAACTTCCACTGGGTATAGGATTTACAGTTGAGAAGTCATTTCTTTAGCTCTTGGAAAAGGTCATGTCACATCCTTCTGGCCCCCATAGTTTCAGATGAGAAATCTGCTGTCATTTGAATGGATGGTCCCCTACGGGTAGTGCTTTGTTTCTCTCTGACTGCTTTTAAGATTTTAAATTTGTCTTTGGTTTTCAGTAGTTTAATTGTGATATTTCTTGGCATGGACTTCTTTGAGTTTATTCCATGTGGGGTCTCCTCTGCTTCTTGAGTCCATGGGGTTGTATCTTTGGCCACATTTGAAGAATTTTTAGCTCTTACTTCTTTGAATATCTTTTAAGTTCCACTCTCTTTCTCCTTTCATTCTGGGACTCTGAGGATGTGAATGTTAGATATTTTGATCTTATCCCCCAGATCCCTATTTTCTCTCTGCTTTTCATATTAGGTGAAATCAATTTATCCATCTTCATGTTCACTGATTTTATCTTCTGTCATCTCTACTTTACTACTGAGCAGATCCAGTGAGATGTTTAAAAATTCTGTTACTGTATTTTTAAATTCTATCATACCCATTGGTTCTTCTTATTTTTTTTATAACATCAATCTTTGCTAAAATTTTCCATTTTTTTCCTTCATTTCAACAGAGTATGTAACTGATTGTTGAAGCATTTTTATGATAGCTTCTTTTAAAAAAAGTTCTCTTGTCAGATAATTCCAACCACTGATTCATCTCAGTGCTGGTAGAGTTGACCGCCTTTTCTTATTTGAATTGTGACTTTTCTTGATTCTTGATATGGCATGTAGTTTTAAAATTGTTTCCTGGACATTTTATATTTTCTCTTATGAGACTCAGGATCCTATTTAAACTTTTTTATTTTAGCAGGCGGTCACTCTGTTTATGTGTAGCATAGTTCCTGTTTTACATTTGTGGGTAGTTGTTCCAGTGACAGTAAGGTCTTCGCAGCCTTTCTGGTATCATTTTGGTCTGCTTGGCATATCTGGTGCTGCCTGGGATCTCACTGATCCGTGTTCATGCTCCTGAGTGGGCAGAAGGGGTTTCCCTAGACTGCATGCAGGATGTCTCTACATGGTGAAGGGGTCTGAGGCCAGCAGGGAAGGATATTACTCTCCCTGGCTGCATAATGTTGATGTGTTTCCCCATCAGTTGCCCTTGCCAGTGGTGTTGGGCTTACCTGATGTCAAAGGAACTCTTGTTTGATTTGGGGGAAAAATTGAGCTACTGGGCTGCCTTCTTTTGCGAGGTCAAAGTTTAGGAAATGGTGGGCCTAACTGCCTTCTTCGGTTAAATAGGGGACATAAGATGCCTTGCTACTTCTTGTTTTCTGGTTTTAGGGCCACAAACCGGTTTATTTACTCACAGCATTTTAGAGTTTTCCTTTGGTTGTTTGTGGCATTATTTCCAGGGTTTATAGTTATACTTAGTGGAGGAGGAGCAGGGAAATGGGTCTATACTGTCTTATCCAGACTGGAAAGCTGGATTTTATTTTTAAATATATCCCTTATAGAAAATATATTACTGAGTTTTGCTTTTTTAAGAAAATTCAGTCAACTGTCATTATTATAATTTTTATTTGAGTAGTCCTTTATGCTGTATTATGTCCTGTCTTACATACTTTTCTACATCCCCTCTCTTTTTATGCCTTTCATTAATTAGAATGAATTTTCTTTTCCTGGTTTTAAAGATCTCTCCATCCTCCGCACAAGAGGATTATACATTCCTGCCTTCTGTGACGTGAGTTGCAGCATTTCTCTGTGAGTTGATGATACTTACCTATCCTGTTGGTATCAGGCTTGGCATGAGATTTGCTTGACAGATAGACTATGAGTCAGAAAGATCTACCCATGATTTCTGAGCAGGGGCTTTCTGTACCATCATGTTGTTCCTCTTTTGTGCTTTTCTCTCTGCCGTGAGGCTGAAATAAGACCTGCTCCTTTTGCTGGGGCCTTGGATGAGGGAATGAACACACCTGCAGTAGCTGGCCTGCAGCCAACACCTGAAAGAGAAGTAAGCTCCTATTGCCGCTGAGATGGGCTTGCTTGTTACTGTAGCATAACCTTGTAAAAGCTGACTGGTCGGGGCGCCTGGGTGGCTCAGTGGGTTAAAAGCCTCTGCCTTCGGCTCAGGTCATGATCCCAGGGTACTGGGATCTAGCCCCGCATCGGGTTCTCTGCTCAGCAGGGAGACTGCTTCCTCATCTCTCTCTGCCTGCCTCTCTGCCTACTTGTGATCTCCGTCTGTCAAATAGATAAATAAAATATTAAAAAAAAAAAAAGCTGACTGGTCAAAAGTCATTCACTCCATTTTTTAGTTTTTCTGGTGCTTATCCTACTGAGAGCTCTGATGATATTTCCCCCCCTTAAGTTCTGAAATATATCAATATTTTTCTCTTCCCCTGAATGTGTGCCCCTCCCTTTCAGGATGATTCTTCCCTTGTTCCACCATGTTAGGTTCATTTAAAATTTTAGTTCTTAATTGTTGTGGATGTATTCTTGGTTTTGATTCTTGCTTTTTTTCTTATTTATCCATATATCTCCCAGCCCATTCCTTAATTTATTTTTCTTCTTGCCAGGGTACTTCCTCTGAGTTTTCCAAAGAGAATGTTCTGAGGTCTCACTTTCCTGTTACTATCCTTTATTTTGATCTTATATTTAAACATAGGTCACTTGATGTAACATTCTAGGTTTAAAGGTTTGGGGTTTTTTTGTTTTTGTTTTTTTGTTTTTTTTTTCCCCCTGAAACACTGAAAATGTTGCTGTATTGCATTTTTTGTATTCAGGATCACAGTTGAGAAGTCTGATGTTGATTTGATTCTTGTTCATATGAAGTTTATCTGCTTTTTTATTTTAGGAAGGTTTTTAAATTTTAATCTTTGCTTTTGGTTTTGACTTACTCTATAATGTGTCTCGATACTGTTTTTATTCTTTCCAAATCCATCCTGCTTGGCACTATATGAGCCTTTTCAATCTGAGGTCTTTTAGCTTTTTTTTTTTTTTTAATTTTGAGAAATTCTCAATCCTTATTCATTGACATATTTCCTCCCTTTGCTCATTGTTCTCTCCTTAGATGACACCTGTTAAACATATATATTGATATTTCCACTTCTATGCATCATATTGCTTAACTTTTCCCTTTTTCTATTTTATGACTCTTTATCCCTTATGATGCTATCCAGCATCAGTTTGATCTTCCAGTTCACCTGTTTGTTCCTTAGCCGAATCCGTGCTGCTACTCAACCCACTTCCTGGCTTTCTTATTTCAATTAGGATACTTTTCATCCTGGAAATTCCAGCTGCCTCTTCTTTGTAATGGTATGTTCCCACTTCATGCCACCAGTCCTCTCCCCTATCTCTTATAGAATCATTATTATAAAGATATTTTGAAATCTTGTTCTGTCTAGTCTTTTAATTCCATTTTTGTTTGTGGTAGTTTCTTATCTTTTTTTTTTTAATAAGCATTGTGCTTCTCTGATATTTCATTACTTTCCTCTGTGAACCCTTATTCCCCAGAGGCATAGGCCATCTTGACTGCTGCACATACCGAATCAGTACTGACTCATACAGATGAACCCTGGGCCCCAGCTATATCCCTCTAGGCCAGTGTGGTGTGTAGGGGGTGGGAGGATGGGTAAGTGTACATCAGTGTGCTACCTTGGTGATATAGCCAGGGTTCAGCCATTGCCCATGGACCATCACTGTCCCCTTCCCCTACTGCCCTGACCTGGAGAGAACCTATCCTACAGGGAACCTGCCTTGAGTTTTAATCCTAGTTTTTATAGGGTATGTGTGTATGCATGTGTGTGGTTGGGGGCCCTCAAGCTCCACCTGGTTGTGACTCTGTGGGCACCCACCCTTGGCTTATGTTACCATTTTCTGCCCCAGGGTGATGACAATGTGAACAGAGGTCTCTTTCCTAAGGGAATGTGGGCTTTTCCTCTAGTCATCTCATGTCCTCTGCTTTATATTCCTACCTGCATTTCTTCCTCCCTCTTCTGTAATGTTCTCAAGGTTGGGCTTGGAGGAGGGAACTATTGGCCCCTGATTATTCACTATCTTTCTGCAAATGGAAAGTTGGCACTCTGACTTTCCTTTCCATCCCCTCTCAGTTTTGATTTTTAAGTAATTCTTTACCTTGAGTGCGATTTCCTTTCATAGGTGTGAGCAAAATCTGGGGGTAGGATATTCTGTTTCTGAGCCCAGAGGGCCCAAATGGAAGAGAGGCAGCCAAAGGAGGAACAGGAATGCTTTAAAGTTGGCCAGGCTAAGGAGTGTCTGAGGACCACAGCAAATGGCACGAGCAGGATCGTCCTTCCTTCATGTGCTTGGTGACTCAGCCCTGTGTGAGGGGGACCTGGGGAGCCACTGGTGGGTGAGGCAAGGGAGAAAGTGGTCAAGGGAGGCTGGGGTTCAGGAGATGGATGGTGGTGGTTTCAGGGCTGGAACCACTAGGCTCCTGCTCAACCCCCTCGGCAATCAAAATTGAGAGGGTCATGGAGACAGTCTTAGACCAAGGGAAGAGAAGGGTGGGAAGGAGCCTGCAAGGCCTTAAAGACAGGTGACATGCAAAATGAGGTGGTCTAGACCTTCATTTCCCCCATCCCTTCACTCATGTGCTTATTCAATATATATTGTGCACTTTGCAGGCATTATTTTGGATGCTGGGGACGTTGTCATGAATAGGATACCTCAAGACCCTGCCTGATAGAGCTGACAGTCTAGTGGTAGTGGTGGGTACAGAATCGTGCTGGGTTGGGGGTCCCCAGGAGCAGACTCCTATTCATCAGGGAGGTGCTGGCCAGAGTCTTGGTGGGGAACTGATGGACTGGGAGGGGAACCTCCTTGAGCTCTAAGCTCATGGCTCTTGAATGGTAAGCAGGGTGTATATGTGGCATGTTTGTTAACACCTTGTATTATGACAGGAGTTCACAGACCTACTGACTGAATGACCAAACCCTAAGACAATCTCCTTGGCCCAGACTGAGATAGCAGAGGAGGCATTGCCTTGGTGGTCACGTGAAGGCCCAGAGCTCTGGCTCCTTAGACTCCCCAGGCCTGTGAGTCTGAGGCTGCTTCTAGATCTCAGTACCTCCCTGACTTAGTCTGTATCTGTCCAGAAACCAGATGGGACAGAGCGTACAGGCAGAGGGATTCAGGGCTTCTGGTCTGGAGAAGAGGGGCCCCAGGAAGACAATGCCTAATTCCCAGCCCTCACCCACGGTGAGAGACGGAGTCTGCCCTGAGCTCTAGCCCTACCCGATGGTCCACATGCTGCCAGCCACTGCGTGGCTGCCAGCCACTGTGTGACTGCCACACACTGAACATTTGTGTCCCCCCAGAATTGTAAATGCCCCTTATGTTGAATTCTTACCTCCAGTGCCATGGTACTAGAGGGCTGGGCCTTTGGGAGGCCATTAGATCATGACGGTGGAGCCTCATGAATGGGATTAGTGTTCTTATAAAACAAAAGGGATCCCAAGGATCTCCCTTCCCCATCTGCCTTGTGAGGAACTGGGAGCAGGCTCTCACCAGATGCCAAGGCTGCAAGCTCTTGATCTTGGACTTCCCAGCCTTGGAACTCTGAGAAATCAACACCAGCCACTGAGTCACGGAAGTTGGTTATAGCAGCTGGAATGGAAACAAACCGTGACCCAGGGCAAGTCCCTTCACCATTTTATCTCTCAGTTTTCGTCTTGAGCCTTCGGCTAGATGCCTCTATTGGGACCTCTCTAGCCTCGAGGTCCCCAAGTAGGGCAGGGACCCCCATCTTCACCCTCCTCCACCACATCTCCCCATCTCGGGAGCCCCAGACCAAGCGCTCATGCTGCCTTTGGTATGCCATGTGATTGAAAAGTGTGAGCCGAAGCCTCAGCTTCCCCACGCACCCTTCCTGCTGTTGATTTGCAGCTTGGGGTGGCTTGAGTACCAAGTCAAGTAATCAGGAGGTGATAGCCTGGTATCAGATGAATCCCCAGAGCTGGCAGCCAAGTCTGGAAAACTCCATCCCCAGGCCTCTGCACCATTTATGACCAGGAAAATAATTGTGTAAAGCAGGCTGGCTCGGATCAAACCCAGCCTGACAGGGCGCAGTATAGGAATTGCCGGCGCCCTGGTCTGATGTGGTTATTAGTACCTTGCTTGGGGGCAAGGCTGCCCAGAACGTCAGACATGCTGTGATTCATTTGCCCATGCAGATCGGACACTGTTCCCAACCCCGCAGGGACATCTCTATCGCCACCTCCTTGCCCAGCGCGCCCCCAACCCCCCCCCTTCTGGTTTTTCCCTCATTCTCCCCCATCGCCTGTTCAGGCTGCCTCTTGCCTTCCTCCGTCCGTCCATCCTTGCTGAAATTCTCGCAAAGTGCTGATTTTATTGAGTGCGACAAGTGGCAGTTCATTAAAAAGTGGGAGCAGATGGGGAACGGATTGTGGAAGAAGATTAATGATGCACACAGACCACTAAATAGGGCCAGGTTTGGGAGTAAACACAATCACTCGGCTCCCTCCGAGTGGGTAATCCTGCTCTGTCAGATCCGTTCTCGTTAGCTGGCTAACGTCGGAGGGCTCGGGAGAGTTAACAAGGAGCGTGCCAGCCTGCCCAGTGGAGGGTGAGGCTGTGCTCTTGGCTAGGGCAGAGGTGGGGGAGGGGGGGAGGCACCGACGCTCCGCCAAGCTGAAGAGCGGCACCCTCCGGGCTGAGAGGCCCTAGTATCTGTTAGAGGAAGACTGGGGAAAAACTGGGGACCTCTTTTAATAGTCAGGCTGCATCTGGGCATAGGAATTCGCCTACCCTAGGTTTTGTTGTTGTTGTTGTTTTGTTTGTTTGTTTTCATGAACCTTCAAGATTTGGGGTCCTGAGAGCTGTCTGATTCTATCTAGAGTTCAGGGAGCAGAGAGTTACTCCATTACTCCATCCCATACTCACCCTGTCTGGCCTTAGGTGTTCTCCAGACTGGCACAGAATTCTGGGCCAAGGGATCAGAGCCTTGGTTGCGGGAAGAAAATCTCCCAGAGAGACAAATGTGAGCTGCCTACAAGAAACCTGCATGTATAGTCCAGTAAATCCTTCTAGAGCTCACCCTGCCTAGACACCTGCCTGAGTTTTAAGACAGAACAGCTTGTGATCATTCCAGACCCAGGCCAGGGGAGAGACTTACAGAGAGAAAGGACGACACTCCCTTTGAATGACCCCCTGGAGCTCAGGCCTTGATTTAATAAACACTTATTAAATATGAGAGATAAAGTGCTAAACCGGGAATGCCAATCAGTTGGCGAGTGTTCCACTCCCCCTTCCCTGCTTTCCCATGGCAGACATCAGAATTGATGATAGCCCTTTTTTCCCACTGAGTCAAAAGGAGTCCTCAGAATCCTTCTTAACACAGCATTCTAGAGGGCCACTAACAATTTGCTGGTACTGGCTGGTGAAGTGAAATCATTTCCCATCCCTATGTTAGACATTTCGGAAAACCCAGAGATTTGTGTTGTAATGCAAACTGCCGGGGTGAACCGAAATATTTTAAAATGAGAGCACATTTGGAAAAAAGAAATAGCTGACCCCAAAGAGAGCTGAGGAACGGGGGATGTTCATTACACTCGTTTGTACACAGAGAACCCACTCTTGCCGGAAGGTGTTCAACCTGGGGAATTCACCCCCCCTCCTTTGCTGCAGTGAAGGAGGAGAGAAGAGTCTGCCGACAGCCACCGGATCTGTCCTTCTGCTGCCTCCAGCTCTCCCCACAGGGGCGGCATGTGAGCTGCGGTGGAGGCCAGAAGCCAAGCCCTGGGAAGTCTTCCTGATATCGTGGGGCAGAGGAACTTATTCCCCTGCTCTGTGGGCTCCTCATTAGGCAGAGGATCACCCCATGTTGCAGTCCATCTAGAGAAAGCTTTCAGGAGCTAGCCTCCCATTCCATGCCCTGTATTTGCTTCTACTCATGACTCTGGCTTCAGAGTCCCATTTGCCGGGTCTCCTTCTGCAGCCAGGTAGCTCTAGACAAGTGGTGTCAGACTTCCGGCTGTCCCCGCCACCACCCTGCCAAGTGATTCTGGCCTCCCTCCCAGTCCCTCATCTCCATTTGCCCTCTGCAGGTGATGCTTGTCTCCAGGGCTTGACCCCCGGAAAGGTGGGGAGGCTGGTGGGAGTCCCTGGCTGCTAGCGAGGCAGGGACCCCAGCAGGATGTCATCTGAAGATGAGAACCAGGTGTCATCTTCACTCCCAAACCTCCTCTTTCTTTGGATGCCCCTGTTTTTGCCCCTGGACTCATTACCCTCCCTGGCCCTTGTGCTCACAGCTCAGAGGCTTTGCCCATTCCCCGGGTCAGAGGCTGCTCATTGTCCTCCAATAGCCATCCCCCCTTTCTCCCTAATGACAAATCCTGAATGTATTCAGGGCACAGTGGATCCACCCAGAAGATTCCATTTCCCACTCTCCTTCTCAGCTGCTACTGGCCGTCTGCCTAAATCTGGTCAAGGAGATGTAAGAGGAAACGCTGTAGGAGAAATCGTGTCCTTAAGGGAGCTGACTCAGTGGGAGCTTTTTGCTTTCTCCTCCTTCCTTCCTTCTGTTGCCTAAAACGTAGAAATGATGACAGAAACTCCAGCAGCTATTTTGGTCCCTGAAGTGACCTTGAGGATGGAAGTCATATGCTAGGATGTTAGAATAGGAAGAGAGGGAGCCAAGGTCCACGACATGTCTGGACCACCCATCTCGACCCCGAACTGGCCTCCTCTTCAGACTTCTTTTGGGTACAGACCCTTTATCCTGGGTTTCTGTTCTATTTGGTCACACTTAACCCTAACTGATCCTCTTTCTGCTCCTTGGAGAGTAGAAAAGCCTGGTGGGCTTTCTCGCCAATATAACGCTGATGGTCTCCTGGCCCTTCCCAGTTTTGACCATATCATTACCCAAATCAACGACTTTTAATAGATCCCCATTATCTTTTACATAAAACACAAATTCCTTCCCCTGGCATGAAAGACCTTCCACCGCTGGGTGTCGACCTCGCTGTTTGGTTCTACTTCCAGTGTCCTGTGATTCAGCCAAGCTGATTTCCTGGAATCCCCATGCTTTTCGGCCTGTCTTCTTTGGCTCCTGTGGTTCTCCTGCCTATCAAAACCCCACCCATCATTCAAGGCTCACCTCCAAGTTGCTTCTTCCATAAAGCCCTCTCCCGGCCTCTGAGTTGCGAGTGACGGGTCTGTCCACGGCACTCACCTAGTAACTCGTTCGCCGCTCTCAAGGTTTGCCTGATATTGTTGCCGTCTCAGCTTTTTACCAGAATGGAGGCCTTGTGGGACCGATTGCATCTCGTTCATTTCCAAATTCCCCCAAATGGCCTGGCAGGGCTCCCACACAGTAGGTCCTTGGTAATTGTTGGCTTCTCAAGGTGACCCCCAGTCCCCATCTCTGGCCTCTGCTGCATCCAGGGCCCGTCAACCGTGCAGAAGCTCCTTCCTGTGGCAGCTCAACTCGTGCGCTTCCTCTTCTCAGCTCTTCCTTTCGCAGTCACTTAGCCAATTCTTTGGCACTGGCTGCCAGGGAGGGTGATGGCCTGGAGGAGGGCCTGGGCCTGCCGACGGACGGGTGCCGCCGCCTGGGGAAACAGAGATGTCAGGGTTGACACGGGGGAAGCTGGGCTGTTCATTAGATTTGCTAAACTGCTGTCACAGGCTCGCTCCCCGGAGGTGACAGGGCTCACTTCTCCCCACCTGGGCCCCCTGCGTGCTCGCTGCCCCTGCCTTCTCTCCTGACAGCACTGACCTATCTGGGTGCTGCTCTCACCCACTCCCCCAAGGGCCACCAAGTGTCAGGGCCTTCTCCATGGAAAACAAGGCCATTTGTCTTTCAGGAAGGATAGTCTTTCCCTTGGGGGGCTGCTTTCTATCACTCTATGGCTGTAGTCAGAGGAGCCAGGGGAGAGAGAGCTGGCTTGGGCCAATCTTGGCCTCGGATGGGGGCTTTTGGAGCCCCTAGCGCTTGAGGCAATGAGTTCTACCTAAGCGAAGTCTCAATTAAACCAATAAATCATTACCAGGATAAAGTGTAGTGGGGCCACCAAGGGTTGAATCCAAATTTGAATATGATAGGCCTATAAATTACAATGACGGCACAACTCTGTACATCAGGGCCCCAGGGACTCATGAGCATGCACGCCAACAGCTTCGGGGGCAGGTGGCTTGCATGGCCCTGTTTGGGAGGATGTATGTCCTTTGGAACTTTTTCACACTAACACAATGTGGTAACAGCAAATAAAACTACAGCCTTTGAAATTAAACGGCCAGGGTTCAAATCCCAGCTCTGCTAAGTGGTACCTGAACGTGGGCACGATTCTTAACTCTTTTGGACCTCAGTTTCCTTATCTGTAAACTGGGTATTCACATACCTCTTGTGAAGATTATACAGGATAAGACAGGTAGAGCACTTAGTGGAGTTTCTAGCATGTAGTAAATGCTTAATAAGCTGGGGTTATCTATTGGCATGCAGGTTTCCAGAAGTTTCCAGAAGCCATGGGTCTTACCCGTGTTGACCACTGAGTATGCACAGTGGAACGGCAGTGAGTGTGTGGAGAGCAAGCCTCTTGAGGACCAGATGGTGCTTTTCCTCTTCTGTTTCCTGTGGTACCTGCTCTAGCGCCCTGCACACAGCAGATGCTCAATAATTAATGATACATTTAAGTACGAAGTGCCCTTGAAATTTTGGAATGTATTTTTAAAAAATTTTTAAAGATTTATTTATTTATTATAGAGAAAGAGCAGGGGGAGGAGGGGCAGAGGGAGGGGTGCAAGAGAATCTCCAGCAGACACCTCGCTGAGCACAGAGCCCGACGCGAGGCTCGCTCCCACAGCCCTGAGATGGTGACCTGAGCCGACATCAAGAGTCAGATGCTCAGTCTACTGAGTCACACTGAAAAGTTCTCAACCAAATAATGCGCACATCTGGAAGACTTCTCGATCTTGCAGAGTCTCTCCCAGGTCTCTGGCAGAGTCATCTCCTCCAGAACTCAGCGACTTGACCTACTATAAGATGTCATGGGGCGGGTCCAGGACCAGATGCTGGTCCTGGACCCAGATCTTCAATGGTTTCACTGTTTGGCCCTGGGCAAGTCACTCCCCTACTCAGAGCCTCAGTTTCTACATCCGTAATGTGAGGGGGTTCATCAGGATGCTTTGCCAGATTCTTTTCAGTTTGACCCTGATAGCCTTCGGACTAGAAGGTGCCAGGTTCCCAGCAGGACCTGACTTGGGGCGCACATGTGATTCTGCAACTCCTCCCTCTAGAACGGGGCCCCAGGGCATCCTTTCATTTGTGTCCCTCAGGGACACATGAGCCTGAGAGGGTGGAGGGGGTGCTGTGGAGGCAGGGCCTCCCTCCCTCTGAGCTGGGTCTGTTTGCTGCTGATGGGGCGCTGCGGCAGCCCACCATGGACCTGGGCGGAGCGGCGCTGAGCAAGCGTCGCCTTTTCTGAGACACTCCAGCCTCGTTCCTGGGGCATCGTTCCTGGGGCATCAGGGCAGGAGATGCGGAGCCAGTCCTGCTGGGCTGCTCCTTACTGCCCGAGGAAGCCAGGGCTAGAGTATGGAGCGTGGGCTCTGCACAAGGGTAGGACGCAGGGCTCTCATCTGTCCCAGCCATCTGCTCCCAGGGGACCAGCTTCTGTGCAGGAAGTCTCACCAGACATTGCAAAGCCTCACCCATACCCAGATTGCCTGCTGCACCTTGCGGCTTATACTCTGTCCCTCAGCCAGCTGTGACTGTCCCCTTCTCCCACAGTCTGGAAAAAACCAAGGATGCCCTTCCCGTGGCATCTAAGGCCTTGCTGTAGTCAACTGCGCCAAAAAGGATGTCTTGTTTTCTCAAGTCTCATGCTCTTATGCGTGTCCAAGGATGGGTCTGCTGCTGAGCTCTCTGCTCTCCCAGCTCCTTGGGGACCACTGTGTCCTGTGTGATGGGGCAGCTGGGAGCCTGGAAGGGCAGGTACAATGGGGAGCATTGTATACCCAGGAACTTTGGGATACCTCTCTCTAAGCTTCAGTTTTATTATTGATACAACAGGGAGAGCCATAGAGACTTGATAGTGTTCTGTTACGAGCAAACAGGGTGAAGAGGATGGGGGGCTTGTCGCAATGAGTAAGGGGCGCACGTGCCTGATGCTGAAGGACCAGTCCAGCCTCTGGGGGTGGGGCAGCCTCCTTTGGAGAGATGGGCTCTTTCCCACAGAACTTATTGCCTTCCCTAAGCAGCTCCTCCCCCCTCCCCCAGAGCTCTCTGTTATAGATTAATCCACCTAATTGGAAGACTGCTGGATCAGGCAAGGAATTTATCAAAGGGAAGGAGAGAAGAGAGCTTGGTGCTTTTGGCTCCCTGCACATTTGTCCTTTCAAAACCTTTTAGATAATTCCATTTTTGCATTAGGGGCAAGTCTGGGATTTTGTGTAAAAAGTAGGAACAGGAGGGGGAAGGTGGGAGAAGAAGGGATGAGACCAGAGCCTGAGGGAGAGCTGAGACTGTCCAGGCCTGGAGAGGGCAGGTGAAGGGCGCTCTAGGGCAGGAGAGGCCATGTCAGTGGCCGGGAGCAGCCGAGGCAGAGGGGGTCTGCATAAGCCTAGGCACCCTGATGCTGGGGAGGGGGAGGTGGGGATGTGGCTGATGCCTGACCTTCCCTGTGAGGGTTCGGTGTAGTCTGGCCTGGGAAGTCTGGGGGCTGCAGGCGCTAGGAGAGGTCCAAGATAGTGGGGACAGGCAGGGCACGGGAAGGTGGCCACCCTTACTGCAAGGTGAATGGGGCAATAGGGGCGGGGGTAGTGGGCAGTTCAACACAAAGGACACTGACTCTGGGGAACTGGACTCCTGCGTTCATGCCCTATCTGTGCACCTGGCAGCCTGGGCAAGCCCAGGAATAAGGCATAGCCCCACCCTCGAGGGCCTGTGGTTCAGCGGGGCGCAGAGGAGCACACAAGCTCATGGGTAAACATACCGCAGCCGGTGAGTTAGTGCGGGAGGGAGGCGTGTGCGCTGCACTGTGGGAATCCTGGGGGACACTATTGATTAGTTTCCCGATGCTGGGACAGGTGCCAGAAAAGCTTCATGCAGGAGGTGGCGTTGCTCCTAGAGAGAGCTGAGATCTGTTCCTAGGGTGGTGGTGTGGGTCAGTTATCCTCCAGCAGAAAGGGGTGTCTGCCGTGCGCTTCCATCTACTATCACTTCTAATTCTGTCTGAGTCATTCTTGCCACCGCTGCACAGAGGGAAATACTGACGCTTGGCTGAGGAAAGACAGATTGTGCCTGTCCCTCTTCCACCCACTGTCTGAGAAGGCTCTGTGTTCACAGGTCCTCTTTCCTGAGGGGGCAACCAGGGAAAACATGAGCACCTTGTTCAGGCACCCAGGGCTGGTCAAGGTCCAGAACTAAGATCAGGGGGTGGGATGCAGGCCATGGGCCATAAAGTACCTTTCCAAAACCTAGGGACCCCCGGGGTGGGCCCTATTATTGCAAAGATGATGTCATTTGGCATTCCAGTGAACCTGAGCTCACAGACCTCTGTGCTGGTGATCTGTGTTGTGTTTGGAGGTAGGTCTGCTCAAGCAAAGGGGAATCATAAGTGTGTTCCTGAGAGGCTGTAGGCCATTTTGTCCAAAGACATACTACCAAAGACATACTACCTTTGAGAGAAAGCTTGAAAGACCTCATCAAATGCAAATATATTAGCTGCTAGGAGAGGTACCTCAGGTCAGGTGCACCTTGGAGAGGAAGTCGTAAGGTCTGGAGTAAGGCCACTGCCCAGGGAGAGTGGGCTGAGGGTGTGCCAGAGTAAGGGGCCCTGTGACGTTTAGGGAACAGTGGAGGGTTGGGAGTAGGTGGGGAGGGCTCACTGAACACAGCACCATTATTTGGCCTCTGACGGAACCTGTGTTGGAGTCAGAATGGGATGGAAATCTCGGTCAGTGAATTCCCCATTCCTGAGAAATCCGTAGATGGGAAGGGTCACACAAAGACACATGCATGCACAGAGACACCAGGAGTGAGAGGGAGACACACGGGCATATATGTCACGGGTACGCACAGAAACCCATGAGGGGCCCACGCTCACTTTTATCCCCACATGTACTGTTGCCAGTCATCACAGGGCGGTGTTTAAGGCCAAAATGGCGATGATGACCATGGTGACTTCCAGCTCGCTAAGCCTTGCCTAGGATCTCTTTTGATTGCTCCTAAAAATCCTGTGCAGTAGATAATAGTCTTCCACTTCTCCGATGAGGAAACTGAGGCATGAGCTGGGTTAAACAACTTGCCCGAGGGACCTGAGGAGCCCAGGTCTCCCAATTCCAGGTCAAGAGCCACATGACTGCACCTCTGATGAAGTCCATTGTCCCAGCCCCATTCCTGTGGCCCAGAACTTGTCAGGGCATGTGGAGAGTCAGGCCAACAGGAGTCAGGCCAGTGCACTGGGGAGGCTTTCTCTAAAGAGCAGAGGCACTGGGGAAGGTACACTTGGGTTTGACTATCGGTACCTTCTCTCAGAGCTGTGTGATCTTGTGCAAACTCATCAGCTTCTCTGAGCCAACATTTCCTTGACTTCAAAATGGGAATAACAAAATCGGCCCCACAGTTTGTAGGAAATAAGAGGGAACATATGAAGGGCCTAACACGGCACACAGAATTACAAAGGGTCCTGTTTCTGGGAATGTCCGGGATCTGTCTGATTCCGTGAGGGGTGAGGTCCACCAGGCAGGTTGTGGTGAGGGGCAGTGGAATGCCCTTCCCTGGAGTAGAGTCAGGGCAGGAGAGGTGGCAAGAGGGCTTCAGAACGGCTTTCCTGACCACGGAGCCTGATTTCTTTTTGACCTCAGGCCCCGCAGCCCGTGGAGGTATCCTGCCCAGGCCGAGGCCAGCTCCCCCCCGGCGGTGACCGGGGCTTGCTGGAGCCGGCTGCTGGGATTTTGTGTCTGGAATCCCAGGGGAGGAGAAGAGACCCCCCCCCCCCCCACTGCCCCAGGTTCTGCTTGGGGCTCCTGCCTACAGTTTCCTACTGTCAGCAGGCATGACACAGGGCCGCTGTGTGGGCACCGGTGCATGTGAGGTGATTACCCCTTTAATGTTTAATGTGCTGAAAAACCATTAGACCCCAAAATGGACAAGTTCTCAGTTGGTAACTTTAATTATTGTTAAGACTCAGTCACGCCTGCTTATTAGCAATTATGCATGGCATCTCCCAGGGTGCCGTGGGCCTTCCCCTTTCCCTTCCTTCTCCTGAGGAGAGCAGGTTTGCAGAGCAGGTTTGCGGAGGGCGGCCTTCCCGTGGCTGGAAGAGGAGCACCAACCACACAGGTAGTTCCCGTTGCTTCCACCAGAGGCTGGCCTTGCTGAGGGCGGAGAAGGCTGTCCCCTTGTTTCTTCTGGGAGGGGAGGAGAGGGAAGGGCCTTGCCGGGTAATCGAGGAGAGTCGGTGGAGGGGGGGCCAACTGCACATGATACCCTTTACACAGCCCTTCTCTTCCATGACCTCATTTCCTGGGACCGTCCCCATTTTACACATAAGCACACCAAACCTTAGAAGTTTAAGTCACAGCAGTCACCTCCTAGAGAGCCTGCCTTCTGGGAGAGCAGCCCACTGAAGCCCTGGCCATCCCTGCCATCCCTTCTCCTTGCTCCAGACCAGCCTGGGTCTGCTGGTGCCTGGCCCTTCGGGGACTCTGTCCTGCAAATGGATAGTTGAGACATGGTCAGTGGGAGGCTGGATGTGGGAGGTGATGGGCAACTGGGAAGCCCAGTTTCAATCAAATACACGGAAAGCCAGTCTCTAGGGAGCAAGGCAAGAACAGATTTATAGAGGTGGAGAGAGAGAGGGATGGAGAGAGAGAGGGAGGGAGAGAGAGAGAGAGGAGAGAGTGAGTCAGGAAGAGGGAAAGAGAGGAAGAGAGGGAGGGAGGGAGAGGGAGGGAGACAGGGAGAGGGAGAGAGGAAACACAGAAATCATTCCTGGTTCTTTACTCTCTACTTTAGGGTGAGGTCTGGCTGGCTGAATGCACTTCCCTATCCTTTGGTTCCCAGAGATGGCCCTATGTTCTTCCAATAAAGTCCCCTCTCCTGCCCTAGATAGTTCCCTATCCCGAGTCCCTCAGTGAGCTCCGACATAAGCATTTCAAGGCCAGCCCAGGTGGTCAGCCAGAGAGAAGGGAGCTCCAGCATTCCTTCTGACTTCAGGGGCCAGGGGGCTCCCGCAGAACTGTGGGTACGATGTTGATTTCAGGCTAGGAGAAGGGGCTGAGAGGAGGTAGCACCCCCCCCCCGGACCACCAACAATGCCCATCCTCCCCTGGAGAGACTTCCTGAAGGACCACCTCTCTCCTACCACCCCCTGCCCAACCCTGGAAACCCTCACACTGGGCAGGCTCAGGTGAGTGGCCGAGCGAGCCGTGCCATGAGCCCACAGCCCTGCCTCTAGCCCCGATTTTTAAGAAGGGGAGGGGACAAATAACGGAAGGGAAAAAGTGAACATGAGTAATGGGCTTGGAATGAGGCATGCGAGATAACACTGAATAATAACGCGTCAAAAACTACAAGATGTATTTTTTTTTATTTCCCAGTGGAGTTTCCATCGCGCTAATCCATCACTGTAGAGCAGGCAAGATTATGCTTTCCCCAAAAAACTCTGAGAGATAAATGTGAGTAAATTAGGGTTTATTATATTATTTGGGGTGATATAATTTCCAAGCGGGCCCTTATTAAATTACTTCCTCTGGTGCTGACACCTTGTGCCTGGGTTTCGGCACCTCCATTTTGCTCCCGTCTGAAGCTGCTTTGTATTTTCATGCTTCTCATCATGTGTTGTGGGGGTGGGGTGCCCGTGGAGAGAGCTGGAAAGCAGTGCTGCGTCACTGCTCTCTGGCTGGGCTTCTTCCTTGCCAGCCTTCCCGTCATCCCAGCAGCACAAACTCACATCACATCGATGCTGGAAAAAAATACACAGGCACCCAGCCCACACCCTCACTGTACAGGTGGGGAAACTGAGGCCTGGGGAAGAAAAACGAGTTGCCTTAGGTCAGACACATGGGTAGAGACAGAGTTGAGACCCGCATACCTGGAGCTGACTCCCAAGATAGTGCTCATTCTTTGTGTGGAGTCTTTTTGTGCCTGGGAATATTTTTGGCTAAGGTCAGCTTCAAGCCCAACAGAACCCCATGGAATTTAGGAGTTTGGGTTGTCTACTATTCAGTCTTCCCAGTGACCCAAAGAGGATCTGAGAGAAGACCTGTAATCTAGTCTTGGTTGGGCCACAAAAAAGCTGTGTGAGCTGAAGGAAGTGACTTCACCTCTCTGAGCTTTTTTTTTTTTTTTTTTTGCATTTTTTGTTTATAAACATATATTTTTATCCCCAGGGGTACAGGTCTGCGAATCGCCAGGTTTACACACTTCACAGCACTCACCATAGAACATACCCTCCCCAATATCCATAACCCCGCCCCCCCTCCCAACCCCCCTCCCCCCATCAACCCTCAGTTTGTTTTGTGAGATTAAGAGTCACTTATGGTTTGTCTCCCTCCCAATCCCATCTTGTTACATTTATTCTTCTCCTACCCCCTTAACCCCCCATATTGCATCTCCTCTCCCTCATATCAGGGAGATCATATGATAGTTGTCTTTCTCCGATTGACTTATTTCGCTAAGCATGATACCCTCTAGTTCCATCCACGTCGTCGCAAATGGCAAGATTTCATTTCTTTTGATGGCTGCATAGTATTCCATTGTGTATATATACCACATCTTCTTTATCCATTCGTCTGTTGATGGACATCTAGGTTCTTTCCATAGTTTGGCTATTGTAGTCATTGCTGCTATAAACATTCGGGTGCACGTGCCCCTTCGGATCACTACGTTTGTATCTTTAGGGTAAATACCCAGCAGTGCAATTGCTGGGTCATAGGGTAGTTCTATTTTCAACATTTTGAGGAACCTCCATGCTGTTTTCCCGAGTGGTTGCACCAGCTTGCATTCCCACCAAAAGTGTAGGAGGGTTCCCCTTTCTCCGCATCCTCGCCAGCATCTGTCATTTCCTGACTTGTTAATTTTAGCCATTCTGACTGGTGTGAGGTGATATCTCATGGTGGTTTTGATTTGTATTTCCCTGATGCCGAGTGATATGGAGCACTTTTTCATGTGTCTGTTGGCCATCTGGATGTCGTCTTTGCAGAAATGTCTGTTCATGTCCTCTGCCCATTTCTTGATTGGATTATTTGTTCTTTGGGTGTTGAGTTTGCTAAGTTCTTTAGAGATTTTGGACACTAGCCCTTTATCTGATATGTCATTTGCAAATATCTTCTCCCATTCTGTCAGTTGTCTTTTGGTTTTGTTCACTGTTTCCTTTGCTGTGCAAAAACTTTTGATCTTGATAAAATCCCAATAGTTCATTTTTGCTCTTGCTTCCCTTGCCTTTGGTGATGTTCCTAGGAAGATGTTGCTGCGGCTGAGGTCGAAAAGGTTGCTGCCTGTGTTCTCCTCAAGGATTTTGATGGATTCCTTTCTCACATTGAGATCCTTCATCCATTTTGAGTCTATTTTCGTGTGTGGTGTAAGGAAATGATCCAATTTCATTTTTCTGCATGTGGCTGTCCAATTTTCCCAACACCATTTATTGAAGAGGCTGTCTTTTTTCCATTGGACATTCTTTCCTGCTTTGTCGAAGATGAGTTGACCATAGAGTTGAGGGTCTATTTCTGGGCTCTCTATTCTGTTCCATTGGTCTATGTGTCTGTTTTTGTGCCAGTACCATGCTGTCTTGATGATGACAGCTTTGTAATAGAGCTTGAAGTCCGGAATTGTGATGCCACCAACTTTGGCTTTCTTTTTCAATATTCCTTTGGCTATTCGAGGTCTTTTCTGGTTCCATATGAATTTTAGGATTATTTGTTCCATTTCTTTGAAAAAAATGGATGGTACTTTGATAGGAATTGCATTAAATGTGTAGATTGCTTTAGGTAGCATAGACATTTTCACCATATTTATTCTTCCAATCCAGGAGCATGGAACATTTTTCCATTTCTTTGTGTCTTCCTCAACTTCTTTCATGAGTACTTTATAGTTTTCTGTGTATAGATTCTTAGTCTCTTTGGTTAGGTTTATTCCTAGGTATCTTATAGTTTTGGGTGCAATTGTAAATGGGATGGACTCCTTAATTTCTCTTTCTTCTGTCTTGTTGTTGGTGTAGAGAAATGCAACTGATTTCTGTGCATTGATTTTATATCCTGACACTTTACTGAATTCCTGTACAAGTTCTAGCAGTTTTGGAGTGGAGTCTTTTGGGTTTTCCACATAGAGTATCATATCATCTGCGAAGAGTGATAGTTTGACTTCTTCTTTGCTGATTTGGATGCCTTTAATTTCCTTTTGTTGTCTGATTGCTGAGGCTAGGACTTCTAGTACTATGTTGAATAGCAGCGGTGATAACGGACATCCCTGCCGTGTTCCTGACCTTAGCGGAAAAGCTTTCAGTTTTTCTCCATTGAGAATGATATTTGCGGTGGGTTTTTCATAGATGGCTTTGATAATATTGAGGTATGTGCCCTCTATCCCTACACTTTGAAGAGTTTTGATGAGGAAGGGATGCTGTACTTTGTCAAATGCTTTTTCAGCATCTATGGAGAGTATCATATGATTCTTGTTCTTTCTTTTATTAATGTGTTGTATCACATTGATTGATTTGCGGATGTTGAACCAAACTTGCAGCCCTGGAATAAATCCCACTTGGTCGTGGTGAATAATCCTTTTAATGTACTGTTGAATCCTATTGGCTAGTATTTTGGCGAGAATTTTTGCATCTGTGTTCATCAAGGATATTGGTCTGTAGTTCTCTTTTTTGATGGGATCCTTGTCTGGTTTTGGGATCAAGGTGATGCTGGCCTCATAAAATGAGTTTGGAAGTTTTCCTTCCATTTCTATTTTTTGGAACAGTTTCAGGAGAATAGGAATTAGTTCTTCTTTAAATGTTTGGTAGAATTCCCCCGGGAAACCATCTGGCCCTGGGCTTTTGTTTGTTTGGAGATTTTTGATGACTGTTTCAATCTCCTTACTGGTTATGGGTCTGTTCAGGCTTTCCATTTCTTCCTGGTTCAGTTGTGGTAGTTTATATGTCTCTAGGAATGCATCCATTTCTTCCAGATTGTCAAATTTGTTGGCGTAGAGTTGCTCATAGTATGTTCTTATAATTGTCTGTATTTCTTTGGTGTTCGTTGTGATCTCTCCTCTTTCATTCATGATTTTATTTATTTGGGTCCTTTCTCTTTTCTTTTTGATAAGTCTGGCCAGGGGTCTATCGATCTTATTAATTCTTTCAAAGAACCAGCTCCTAGTTTCGTTGATTTGTTCTATTGTTTTTTTGGTTTCTATTTCATTGATTTCTGCTCTGATCTTTATGATTTCTCTTCTCCTGCTGGGTTTAGGCTTTCTTTCTTGTTCTTTCTCCAGCTCTTTTAGGTGTAGGGTTAGGTTGTGTACCTGAGACCTTTCTTGTTTCTT
Organism: Lutra lutra; assembly: GCF_902655055.1. NCBI lineage: Eukaryota > Metazoa > Chordata > Mammalia > Carnivora > Mustelidae > Lutra > Lutra lutra. Next base: position 12,966,017 of record NC_062287.1, on the reverse strand, counting down.
GAGAAAGGCTTGTACCGCTATATATTTTCCTCTCAGGACTGCCTTTGTTGTGTCCCACAGATTCTGAACCGTTGTGTTTTCATTATCATTTGTTTCCATAAATTTTTTCAATTCTTCTTTAATTTCCTGGTTGACCCATTCATTCTTTAGAAGGATGCTGTTTAGTCTCCATGTATTTGGGTTCTTTCCAAATTTCCTCCTGTTATTGAGTTCTAGCTTTAGAGCATTGTGGTCTGAAAATATGCAGGGAATGATCCCAATCTTTTGATACCGGTTGAGACTTGATTTAGGACCAAGAATGTGATCTATTCTGGAGAATGTTTCATGTGCACTAGAGAAGAATGTGTATTCTGTTGCTTTGGGATGAAATGTTCTGAATATATCTGTGATGTCCATCTGGTCCAGTGTGTCATTTAAGGCCTTGATTTCCTTGTTGATCTTTTGCTTGGATGATCTGTCCATTTCAGTGAGGGGAGTGTTAAAATCCCCTACTATTATTGTATTCTTGTCAATGTGTTTCTTTGATTTTGTTATTAATTGGTTTATATAGTTGGCTGCTCCCACGTTAGGGGCATAGATATTTAAAATTGTTAGATCTTCTTGTTGGACAGTTCCTTTGAGTATGATATAGTGTCCTTCCTCATCTCTTATTATAGTCTTTGGCTTAAAATCTAATTGATCTGATATAAGGATTGCCACTCCTGCTTTCTTCTGATGTCCATTAGCATGGTAAATTCTTTTCCACCCCCTCACTTTCAACCTGGAGGTGTCTTCGGGTTTAAGGTGAGTTTCTTGTGGGCAACATATAGATGGGTTTTGTTTTTTTATCCATTCTGATACCCTGTGTCTTTTGATTGGGGCATTTAGCCCATTAACATTCAGGGTAAGTATTGAGAGATATGAATTTAGTGCCATTGTATTGCCTGTAAGGTGACTGTTATTGTATATTGTCTCTGTTTCTTTCTGATCTACTACTTTTAGGGTCTCTCTTTGCTTAGAGGACCCCTTTCAATATTTCCTGTAGAGCTGGTTTGGTGTTTGCAAATTCTTTCAGTTTTTGTTTGTCCTGGAAGCTTTTAATCTCTCCGTCTATTTTCAATGATAGCCTAGCTGGATATAGTATTCTTGGCTGCATGTTTTTCTCATTTAGTACTCTGAATATATCATGCCAGCTCTTTCTGGCCTGCCAGGTCTCTGTGGATAAGTCTGCTGCCAATCTAATATTTTTACCATTGTACGTTACAGACTTCTTTTCCCGGGCTGCTTTCAGGATCTTCTCTTTGTCACTAAGACTTGTCAATTTTACTATTAGGTGATGGGGTGTGGACCTATTCTTATTGATTTTGAGGGGGGTTCTCTGAACCTCCTGAATTTTGATGCTTGTTCCCTTTGCCATATTGGGGAAATTCTCTCCAATAATTCTCTCCAATATACCTTCTGCTCCCCTCTCCATTTCCTCTTCTTCTGGAATCCCAATTATTCTAATGTTGTTTCGTCTTATGGTGTCACTTATCTCTCGAATTCTCCCCTCGTGGTCCAGTAGCTGTTTGTCCCTCTTTTGCTCAGCTTCTTTATTCTCTGTCATTTGGTCTTCTATATCGCTAATTCTTTCTTCTGCCTCATTTATCCTAGCAGTGAGAGCCTCCATTTTTGATTGCACCTCATTAATAGCTTTTTTGATTTCAACTTGGTTAGATTTTAGTTCTTTTATTTCTCCAGAAAGGGCTTTTATATCTCCCGAGAGGGTTGCTTTAATATCTTCCATGCCTTTTTCAAGCCCGGCTAGAACCTTGAGAATCATCATTCTGAACTCTATATCTGACATATTACCAATGTCTGTATTGATTAGGTCCCTAGCCTTTGGTACTGCTTCTTGTTCTTTTTTTTTGTTGTGAATTTTTCCGCCTTGTCATTTTGTCCAGATAAGAGTATATGAAGGAGCAAGTAAAATACTAAAAGGGTGGCAACAACCCCAGGAAAATATGCTTTAGCCAAATCAGAAGAGATCCCAAATCGTGAGGGGGGGAGAAAGGGGATAAAAAGGGGTTCAGAAGGAAAAAAAAAAAAGAAAGAAGCTATTAAAAAAAGAAAGCCGATAAAAAATATAAAAAGGAAAAAAATATATATATATTAGATAAACTATTTAAAAAACGTTAAAAAAAGAAAACGGTAAAAGTTAAAAAAAATTTAGCAGAAGAAGAGAAAAAAAATTGAAAAAGAGAAAAAAAATTAAATTAACTGCAAGGCTAAAGAATCATGGGGAGAAAGCCATGAGTTCCATGCTTTGCTTTCTTCTCCTCTGGAATTCCGCCGCTCTCCTTGGTATTGAAACTGCACTCCTTGGTAGGTGAACTTGGTCCTGGCTGGGTTTCTCGTTGATCTTCTGGGGGAGGGGCCTGTTGTAGTGATTCTCAAGCGTCTTTGCCCCAGGCGGAGTTGCACCGCCCTTACCCGGGGCCGCGCTGAGTAATCCGCTCGGGTTTGCTGGGTTTGCTTTCGGGAGCTTTTGTTCCCTGAGCGCTTTCCGTAGAGTCCGGAGGACGGGAATGAAGATGGCGGCCTCCCGGTCTCCGGCCCGGAGGAGCCGAGAGCCCGGGGCCCCACTCCTCAGTGCGCCCTCAGAGAACAGCGCCCAATGACTCCCGTCACCCTGGCCTCCGGCCGTGCTCCGAGCTGACCGAGCCTGCGACCGGTTCAAGGCAACCCCGAGCTGAGAGTCGCTCCTCGGCTCTGTCTCTGTAGCCGGCTTCCCCATTCTAATACCGGTAAGCTCTGCGACACTCAGACACCCCCGATCCTTCTGTGACCCTGCGGGACCTGAGGCCGCGCTGACCCCGCCTGGGCTTCACCCCAGTTAAGCCTCTGGAGCGATGTCCCTCAGCGGAACAGACTTTTAAAAGTCCCGATTTTGTGCTCCGTTGCTCCGCCGGGATCCGGCCCCTCCCCCCCGCGGTCTATCTTCCCGTCGCTTTGGATTCACTTCTCCGCCAGTCCTACCTTGCAGAAAGTGGTTGATTTTCTGTTTCTGGAATTGCTGTTCTTCTTCTCTTCAATCTCCCGTTGGATTTATAGGTGTTTGCAATCTTTAGATAAGCTATTTAGCTGATCTCCCGCTACCTGAAGTAGTCTCAGCCTGCTACTTCTCCGCCATCTTGACTCCTCCCCCTCTGAGCTTTTATAGTGACTATACCATCTTTATAGCAAAAAGGTTGGAAGAGCTTCGTGGTTTTCAGACTATGTTTTCAGCAGTGGAACTCTGTTTTGGAACTTAATTTGGGACTCCAACATACAAAATAGTGAAATGCGGAGTTGCAGTAATTGAAGGAGAAGCCTGGGGTTGGATGACCCTCCCTCAGTTTCCCTCCATCTTTGCCCCCCATGGTTTGAAGCCACTGGGCCCAGTTTCAGCATCTGACCCTGAATTTGCCCTGCAGTGTTCTCCTGGCATCCTCACCAGTTCTGCCCAATCTCCTCCAGCCTTGAGTGTCTCTGATCAAACTCCACAGGGCTGGTCCACACAGCCTGCCCGCTAGATGCCAACACACATAACTCCATGGTCATCAGCCTCGGGGTTGTGCCGTTTTTTAGCTGTGTCACCCTGGGCAAGTCCTTACTTTTAACCTCTCCGAGTCTTTCTCATCCTCTCTGAAATGGGCTAATAGTAATCTTGACCTCAGAAGGCAGTGAGGTTTGAGTGAGAAAATACATAAGAGTCTTCGCATGGTATCTGGCAGCTGTAAATTAGAGGGTTATTATTTTCTTTATGAATACCACTACCTTGGTGTTTTTGTTTTTGTTTTGTTCTTGGTGAGGTGTTTGTAAGTGCTTATGACACAGTCGATGCTTAACAAAGGGGTATGTGGTGATGTCATTTTTATTAGCTGTTATGATAACAGGCCAAGGGACTCCCAAGTTGTGCTTGTCCATGCAGACAGGAGCACTAATGCTGCCCTGACCAGGGTCTGGGCTTCCGGAGAGCACACTAAGGAAGCTGGAAGGAGGACAGTGTGCACAACCACAGAGGGGGGGAGCAAAGGACTTAGACAGGGGGATGCTCTTCTCAGGACACAAGAAATTACACAAACTGAGTAGTTTATTTTATTTTTTTATTCATCTGTTTTTTAAAAGATTTTATTCATTTGAGAGAGGGTGTGAGCAGTGGAGGGAGGGGCAGAGAGAGAGGGAGAAGCAGACTCCCTGCTGAGCAGGGAGCCCCATATGGGGCTTGATCCCAGGACCCTAAGAGCCAAAGGTAGATGCTTAACCGACTGAGCTACCCAAGTGCTGCACAAACTGAATACTTTCAAACAACACCTATGAACTCGCAGAGACAGGTTGCCAGGGACTGTGGGGAGAGAACGGGGGTGGTGAGAAGGGTAGGGGGTGGTGAGAAGTAGTGTTTGATGGGGACCGAGCTTCTGTTTTGTAAGATAAAACCTGTTCTGGAGATTGGTAGTACGGCAATCCACAGGTATTTGACGCCACTGAGCTGGACATGAAAAAGATGGTAAATTTTGTTATGTGTATTTAGACACCATTAAAAAAAAAAAAAAGAAAAGAAAAAGAAAATCATGAGGAAGAAAACAACAAAACCACTACAACACCTAGTCCTGACTTCCCAGTACTATAGGTCAGAAGTCTGGCCAGGAGAAGACCTGCAGTGACCCAAGCTGACCCCCTGTGACCCAGAGGTTCTGTCCCATTTCTGGGTCTTTCTGGCTTCCTGGCCACTGTGTGGCCCACACAGGTCCTAGTCTCCTCCCCAGTGTCCACACAAAGTAGGGGCCGGCAGCTCACTGGGGCTGGGCCAACCTAGCCAGAAGCAGAGGGGCTGCCCAGATGTTTGTTCTCAGTAGGTTGGGGACCTGTTTTTCTGACTTCCCAGTACCATAGGTCAGAAGTCTGGTGGGGCTCTGAGTAGCCTCAAGGCTGACTCAAGGTATTCTCATATGGAGAAGCTGGGGAAAAATCACTTCTGAGCTCATTCAGGCTGTTGGCAGTGGTAGGACTGAGGTCCCATTGTCTTGTTGGCTGTTGGCTGCCGGTCACTCTTACCCCCACCCCCCGGCTGCTTTCAGGTACTGTCCACACGGTCCCCTCCACCTTCAAGCCAGCAACAGCATGTTGTAGCCTCTTGGTTCCCGCCTTTCTGACTTCCCTTCTGTGACCAGTGGGAGAGAAACTCTGCTGTGAAAGGGCACGGTGATTAGGTCAGGCCCCCCGAATCATCTCTGTGCCTTAAAGTCAATGATTTGGGACTTTAAATACGTCTGCAAGATTGATCACAGCAACACCTAACTTAGGGTCTGATTGACTTGTTGGGAGAGGAATTTGGGAGGCATTTTACACTTTTGCCCATCCTGGCAGGTATCTTTAGAAAGGGGATGGAAGGAGAGATGGGATTTCCAAGGGTGAAGAAGGGCATTCCGGGTGGAGAGCTCCAGAACGAGGAGAATGAGGAGGCCCTGAGCCCCGGGTTGGATGGCGTCTGTGCGGTGGGAGAGGCAGGGCTGGCGTGTGAGTGTGTTGCTGAAGCCTGCCCCCGAGACATGGCCCAAACCAGTGGGAGGAGTAGCAGAAATGGTCTTCTTTGCTCTCCATACGAAGAGCTTGTTTCCTTTCTTCCTTCATTCTGTTATTCACCTATTCCGTAGGTATTGTGGAATACCCGCCATGTGCCAGGTCTGTGCTAGATTCTGAGGACACAGTGGTGTGCGAGCAAGGTGGGCATGAGCCCTCCCTGCGACGTGCACTTGGAATCCAGGCAGGAGAGATGAGCAAAGAGGGGCCTCCTGTGCAGAGGGGAGTGTAGCGGGAGGGGAGGCATTGGCAGGTTCCTTGTCCCAGGGCCCTGTTTAGAGGTGATGGGACAGGAGCCCCTTGCCTCCATTGGAAGGTGGAGGGGTGACAGAGGCCCTGGGAAGGGCCATCTGGGGGGTGCTTACCCAGGCCCTTTTTGCCTTTTGCCAGAAGAAGTCCGGTGTGGCACTGGGATGAGCCCAGAATTGTCCCGAAATGCCTAGTTCCGGGGAAAAGGGGTGCAGAAGGAAGTACAAAACTGTTTGATCAGAGTCTGGCCCCTGGGAAAGAGATAAGTGTCTTTTCCCTGGCAGTTGCAGCCAAAGGAGCAATCATCGGAAGGTGGCATTTTGCATTGAAATTGTTCCCATCAGCCAGTGACATTTTCTTGTTCCTTCTGGTCAGGAGACCTTTCAGTGCCACAGATTCAAATGACTCAGGAGTCAGAATTTCTTTCCCTCTGGGGGAGAAGCCAGTCCAGTCACCCTGGGGTGGACGTACAGATTAGCGGAGGTTAAAAAACCAGATGAACTAGTGACACAGAAAGGACCACGCAGTGTGAGTGAGGGCATGGAAGAAAGCGAACTGTGTTCTCTGCCTCCCAACTGTTGTGTCTGTGAGGGTAGCAGGTCCCTGCACGTGCATTTGTCCCCGTGGGGAGAGGCCCGCAGCTGGGCCTTTGTGAGCGTGCGCACGGAGGACAGTGGTGGAAGGTGTGCGTGAGAGCATGTGTGTGTATGTGTGTGAGTCCACACGTGTGCACGTGTCCACGGGTGCAAGCCAGCCCCTACTGGAGCCTGGGCGTATGTGTGTGTGACCACACAGCTCGTGAAGGGTTGTCGTGTGGTCTGTATGAGGGGTGGGTAGCAGCTGACCCTCCTGGCTCATCGCCCATCTACCCACAGTCCTCCCACCTTGGTGAGGGGTCGCACCACATGTCCAGCTGTCAAGCCCAAAGCCTTTCCTCCCTTGCTTTCCTCTCAAGTTCAAATTTCTCCTCTTTAGGTAGACCTTTTGTTACCAATTCAGCCAAAATAACTCCTTTGGTGGTCCTAGAGGTATGCTCCATTTTAGTACAGATTCCTTTCCTTTGCAGCCTTATCTCTGTGGGAACTTATCTTGTTCTGTGTTTGTTTATATGATAGTGTCCTCCACCCTCTCCAGAATGCAGCTCCCTGAGAGCAGGGATGGTTTTCCGGAACGTATTCCCAGCAGGCACTCAGGGAAGGCTTTGTAAAATGAGTGATGAACGACTTTTTGCCTTGTGTTGCCCCAGGAGCTGACTGAGGTCTTAGAAGAGCTGTTGGAGGCATTATGACACAGACCAAATTAGCACATGAAGGAGTGAGTTCCCTGTCAGGGAAAGCATTCACAGACAGCCTGAGTGAATGCTGTTAGCTTTCCACACCCGTGGATTACCACCTAAGTGCCATATTGTGGGACACAAAGTCATCAAGATCTGGTCCCAGCGCACATCCCCGGCCTCATACCTCCTGTCTGCGTGGCCTGGAAAGCCCTTCCTTTCTTCCTTGATGTAAACTCTTTCTCAACCCTCTAGCCGGTGCTCCAGGATTCATGCTCTGTGAAGTTATCCTTGACTCTCCAGGCAGAACCCCGTCCCTGATGCTTTGTCGCCGCTCCTGGGACCCTTTGGCGTGCACGTCCTCGCTCCGACCAGTCTGGTGTATTCGCCTGGGCACCCCACAATAAACCCAAACTGCTCGGAGACGAAGCTTCTAGCTAGGCATCCCTAGGGCACAGGGTAGGAGGACTGGCATGAAGGTGAAAGGTGCGGGTACAGTAAATGTGTCTTCTGTTCTCTGCCCCACCCCCCACACCCCGGGTCCCTCTGACCTGACGGCCACCAGAGGTTGGTCCTTTCTTGTAACTCCTGGGCTCAGCTTGAGAGCCTCCAATGCCCCGGGGGAAGGCAGTAACCAGCTGACTATACAGACCCCCAGGGAGCCAAGGACTGGGGGTGGGGGAGTCCTTCCCCAAGCTTGAGTCACTGGGCAGAGGGACTCAAACTCCGGTCACCAAGGAAGCTTACCAAGTTCCTCCCTAGTATGACCCAGATGGATTGTTCAGGGGAGACCCCGGGAAGAGACAGCGCTTTTTGGGAGACCAGGGCTGGGTGAGGAAGGAAGTATCGAGCTCCAGAGATCCCCAGTGTCAGTGTGCATCCCCCAGAGATGCAGAGAGCAAAGAACAAGTGGCAGAGGGCCTGGGAGGGGCCGTCCTGGGGAAGGTCAGCACAGGCCCCCTGCGGCAGGGTGCCAGTCTTGGAGCAGGCTGGGCTTGTGGGTGTACACGGGCAGCAGAGAGCCCTGGGGATGCCCTGAGGGGCACCACCCTGAATCTGAAGTTGGAAGCCAGAGGTCCAGTCTGACTCTGCCACTTCCTAAGCACACAACTTTGGGTGAGAGTCTCCAATTCATCCAAGCCTCGGTTTCTCATCTACGAAAGGGATTAAACACTATCTCATTTAATCTTCGTGGTGTCTCTCTGAGGGAAGCACTGTTTTTTTCCCATCTTACAGATGAGGAAACCAAGGCTTATGCCAAATAACTTGTGCCTAGCCATGCTGTTAGCCAGCCAGTGCTGGGCTTTGAACCAGGGCCCAGTCTCACTGTGCACACAGGTACATCCGCTAGTCTACCCTGCCTGGTAATTCCTGCCAGACCTCTTGCCCAGGCCCAGTGTGAAGATCTGACAGTGTGAGAGGCTCACATGTGAGCAGGGCTTGCGTGTGGGGCTGTGGCCATGGGGTCCTGGGCTCAGGGCAGCCCCTTCTCCGGGACACGGCTCCCCTTCCCCAGCTAGCTCTCACTGGGCCACCCCCCGGGGCAGGTGCAGGCTGCTGCCCTCTCTGCCTGCTTCGGCTGCTGCTAAACTTTACACTGGGCTCTGTCATTAGCCCAACAACAAGCTCCCTGTTTGACTAGCCCTGTCCAAATTTGCTCGGCGCGAGCAGGAGCCCATGGTAAGTAAACGGTTTTCTGTTGATATTTGAGCACTAATGAAGAGGCAGCGAGCGGGCCCATTAATAACTGAGGAGATGATTGTGTTTGCAGAAGGCCTGTATACAGCGTGTCGGCCTGCCCAGACAGGGCCCGCCTCCTTATTGATTTCCCAATAAGCCCCCGTGATGCTTTTGCTCTCAGCACTGGCGGGAGGCACCCTCCGTGCAGGCCCAGGGTTGGATCTCCTTTCCCTGGGTGCCGCGACCCCACAGAGGCCCTTCTCAGCCTGCCACTCAGGGGACGGTGGGCACTTCATTCATTTCTCATTCATTCATTCAACATGCCTGGATGGAGCATCTTTTATGCACAGCTCATTCGGCCAGTAGTAAGTCCCTATCCCCACCTAGAAACAGAGACTGCCCTTGACCTCACCTGGGGGCTTGGCCCCTGATCCCTCTGGGTAGACATACAGGCAAAAGCTGATTCTCTGAGGACCTCTGACCGTGCACCAGATGGTAACTTGTCACCATATGCTACCCACCAGAGCCCTCTACCCTCTTCTTGAACTGACCAATTTGCCTGACCTGTGATGGAAGATGGCCTTCTGGCAGGTCCTGGGGTGGTGTCTGTCCTCCCCATGCTGTCCTTTAACCTTGAGATCCAATAGGCTCAGCTTGGGAATTTCTGGTTTGGGAAAGAGTAGTTAGTTATGGACAAGGACTATTACATGGCTAGAGGCCTACTCATCCTCCCTGCTGGGAACCTTCCAGATCCTGAGCTCTCTGGGGAGATGCAACAGCAGATCCAGGGCCAGGGCTCAAGGAAGCATGCCAGGCCTCCCAGCCTGAGCCTGGTTTGGGGGGTGATCATTTCTGGCCTGTCTTGAATGGGACATCAGGATGACCAAGGCTGGTCTGGTAGACTCCTAGTCTGATAGAGAAGGCTGACCTGTGAAAAATAATGTAAAGGCTGGGTCCAGGGCTGTGGGAGCAGAAAGAAAGGTGCTGGAAGTCAGGGAGGACTTCCCAAAAGAGGTGACATTTAAGCAGGTTCTTTAAAGCTGGGTAGGGGTTTATAGAAGACATAGTGACTGCTCCCATGGGCGACGAAGGAAAAGAATGGGGTCTGCCATTGACGGTAGTCTGCAAAGAGACCCAGATTTGTGTCTTCTGACCACGATAGATTTTTGGTGGAAGCATTTTGTCAGGCTGCTCCTTGAGTTGGAATTGGGGTGCTATGTTGGGCTTGGAGTGAGATGCCCCTGGAGGAGCACCCTCCCGGGCAGGGTGTTAGTGCCCACGGGTCTTCCCTCATTGGAGTACTCCTGAGAAAAGATGAAGTAAGGCATGGGGTTGGGAGTCAGGCCACTCCCACTCTCATCCTAGCCTGGCCATGAACTGCAAGAGTGACTTCACTTCTCCGAGCCTTCAGTTCCTGATCTGTAGAATGAAGCTGGTAACAGCTGCCTCCTCCAAAGGGGAGAAGCAGTTGGGGTAGTAGAATAGGAAGCGCTGTGAAGAAAAGCCGCGCAGTGCTGAGAGCCTGTCAGCATACCAAGAAACACAACCCAAGCATCTGTATTTAACTTTGGTCCCCCAGTAGACACGTAGCTCTCATACACTCTGTTCCCCTCCCCAACCCCTGACATCATCATACCAGTCTGCTCCGGCAATGGCCCTGGAGAGGCAGCAGGCAATGCCCATCAATAGACACCTGAGAGAAAACCATACTGGGAGGGTCTCAGAGCCGGACAGAGATGGTCTCGGTTTCGGGACCAAGGAACTGGGCACAAAGGGTTGAGGAAGATGCCTGAGCTAGTCCCAAGGAAGCCAGCCTTGGCATTGCATCCTCTCTCCCAGGACACAGAGGCCCCTGGTAGGGCTGCTGGCTTGAGTACCCTCCAGCAGAGGACCCCGAGCACCTGGTCAGTAGGGCCATTTGGAGTCCCCTCAGGAAGCGTTCTGAGGAGTGAGAGGCCAACCCACAGGGCCTGCCCCCTCAGCCCTTCGTTTGGGCCCCAGCCTGCCTCCCTATCTCGCTCTCATCTCTGGGATCGGCATGAACCTGGGGCTGCAGAGGGCCAGCCCTCCTGCTGGCTGGAATCTCCAGGTTAGTGGGTGTCTTTGACCAGATTCTAATGAGGGGAGAGGAGGTGCTGGCAAGAGTGATCTCCTTTCTACCACCCTCATTGGCACACCGCCTTGTGCTACTTACCGTTGCTCGTTGAGAGCTAGAAAGAATGAGCCACAGCTCTCCTGCCAGCTCCTGGCCCTTAACCCCAGGATAGCACAGCCGGCTGGAATGGCAGGTACCATCATGCGGGCCAGACCCCCCGGGTCTTGGCTGCTGATACGGGACTGGATATTGGAATCAGCCAGCTCTGGAATCACTGGTCCTAACCACCTTCTTCCGGAAACTGGAGAGGAGTGCTAGAATGAAGGGCAAGATCTGAGTCATAGCTGGAATCTTCAGAGGCAGCCCAGGGTGGCCAAGCTTGCATGTAGGTGATGGCGCTGCCCCCACAGGGGAGCTGTTCATGGACCCAGAGCCATGCAGACTGCTGAGTCTTGCAGCTCTGGCTCACTGCCCTGGAACGAGCATATGGTGGCGTGGGAGGAACGGCTTCTCCCTCCCTTGGCATTCTGCCGTGTCCCCCTCTATGGATCTGCGGCTCTCCCACAGCAGTCTCTAGAATTGCTTCTGCTCTGCCCTCTGTGCTTTCAATTACTTCCTCTTTCCAAAGGAGTAGGCGAGATGGGAAGAGGGGCCCGCACCAGAGTGGCCTGGGCACCCTTCCTCTTTCTCTCCTGCCAGGATTGCCCTGTCTGCAAGGTGCCTGCCTCCTTCTTCTCCTCACTGGAGTGATGTCTACCCTGTAGGGAGAAGACCTGCAGTTCCAAGTGCAAAGTTCAGTTTCTGAGCAAAACTATGAGGAGCCCAGCTGTGGATGTAGATCCAAGCTGGGCTTGCCAACCCCGCCTTCCCTGCAGTAGGCTGGTGGTTCTTTCTGTTCCTGTGGAGGGTGCCACTAGGGGAGCCAGGCAGCAGAGGATGGACAAGTTAGGCTGGGGGACAGAGCATGGTGTGGGGAGAAAGTGGCATGGGCAAACTGGCCCAGAGGAGAACACTAGCAAACGAGCTGGAAGGAGAGGACGGAGGCAGGTCCCGGATGGCCTCAGATGCCGGGTTGAGGACTTTGAACTTTATTGGACTCGTGGTGGGTGGAGGCCCCAAAGTTTATGCCAAGGCGTGGCAAATATCAGAATTGTAGGGATCTGGAAAGGTGGCTCTGGATTCAGTGGGAGGAGCAAGGGAGAGTAAGGTGTCACAAGAAACACCAGGGTTTCAAATCCGGTTGCAGGGTAGATGTGGACAGCATTCCAGCATTCCGAGAAGCTGGGAGTAAGAAGGGGTTAGCCAGGGTGCAGACATAAGAACGAGGACAGCAGGAGAAAGCGTTTGGTGAGAGAGCATGGCTAGAGACACAGCCAGTGAGGACACTCCCAAGTGGGGCTCCGGGGGAGGCAGAAGAGGTGGGAAATGCCCAGAGGGGTGGGAGCCCCAGAAGGCAGCTGAGGGGTGCCCCTGAAATCGAGGACTGGGGGTGCTTTGCATAGTGTAAGGGGTGGCCACCCAGAATTGAACTTAAGCAGAAGCGGGTTGTCCAAAATGAGAAACGCCACTCAGAAGTTAAAGGGGATGAGGACTGACAGCAGCTCTTAGGTGTGTCATTGGAAGGAGGGGACAAGGGATTAGTTTGAGAGGGATGCTCTCTCCCAGCCAGACTGGGGCATTCTCACATCGCCTTCTGAGTCATCCTCTGGTTCCCATGGTAAAGCTCAAGCTCCTTACACCTCATGTGAGAGCCTTCATCGTGTTACCTTGCCCGTCCTTCCAGCCGGTTTTGGATTGAGATGTCTTGTTCCGCATGGCCCCAGCATTCCAGTCCAGCCAGGCACCTCCTTGGCCTTTGAATATCTTGCTGTGCTTTTGCAAATGCCAAGCCCAGTGTCTGGAATAACCTTCTGCCTCTTCTCTCACTGATAACTCCTGCCCATTGTGAAAGACCCCGCTCACAGGTCACCTCCTCTAGAAAGGTCACCACCTCCGGGGTGCCTGCTCTTTCTTTGGGCATCATACTGTAGACATTGTTGGTAGTTCATCCATGAAAATTCATGACAGATCCTGATTTTATCTGGGCACTCACCACTCTCCCACACCGCCAGTGGTTTTAGGGGAAGCTGATTCCCCTTGACTCTCAGGCCTCAGCAGTGAGTCTAAGTGGTCTGAAATAAACCTTGTCCTCCTGCCAGTAATTGGCTCAGAAACTGGGAATGTACCCCACATTTGGACCAATAAGACACACAAAAAGAAGTAGACAAAGAAGCTTCTGGAAAAAGTCTTCCTCTAGAAGAAAGCCACAGGAAGAGAAAAAGTCTACCATTTCTTGTGTGCTGCGCACTATCAGGTCTGGAAGAGATGGCTTCAACTGCTTCAGCTGCTCCTGTCACCAGACTGAAGAGGAAACCGAAACCAGGGAGAGCACAGAGGAGAGGCAGGAAGAAGCAGGGCTCCTGGTCATGTCATTGAGCTCTAACATAAGCCAGCTCTGGATCCTGCCTTAGCCCTCGGCTTTCTGCTACGTAAAATAATACCCTTTCCTTATTATTTAAGTGACCTGGAATAACGATTTTTGTGACTTGCAGTCCAGTTCCAGTAGCACTTTTTGGACTTCTGTGAGGTCGTATCATATTCCAGGCTGAGACAGTCTCATAAGCAGGCTGTCGCAGTCATAGCTCCGTCCCTGGCTCTTTGCACTGTGCCTTGGAATACCAGTTCAGAGGTGGATTGAATAAGTGAATGGTTGAAACCTGGGCTCATTTGGCCATACTCCTTAGGATGTCCTGTCTCAAGGGTGACTTTTCCAATCCCAAGGCCCCTGTCGGACTGCAGTGGGACCCCAAACTTGGCCTTCAGACCTTAAGAACTCAGATGCTCAGCCATTGTTATACCACAACTATAAAAACTGCCCAAGGATCTCTGTGTTCAAAGGAAATTTTGCACCACACACAAGGTTTGCTCAAACCAGCCCTCCTCTGTACACTTTTGTGTCCTTGACTCAGGCTGACGTCACTCACCTGGGCACCACCTTTCCTTAAGATAATATTATTTTGGGGGTCTGGATTTTAGAGACTGTTGGCTCAGCCACAGATCTCTCTGACCCATTTGAACTCTTTCCAGTTTTGGGGTATTATGATGAATCATGCTGCTGTGAAACTTCCTGTACAAGCCTTTGTGTGGACATATGTTTTCTTTGTAAGGTTTTGGAGGTTAAACAGGAGCTGACTCAATTGTTAAAGTCAGAGGAAAACATTCCTGGCAGGTTATACAGTATGTACAAAAGTGCAGAAGATTAAAGTGCCATGTGTATGCAGGGGATGATAGTAGTTCGGTAGCATAGGGAAGGGGAAAAAAATCTCTTTTCCTCTCTCCATCTTGGGTTCATTGTCTGAGGCCTTGAAAATTAGACTGACAGAAGGAGAGAGACAGAAACAGGAGGCAAACAGATTTTATTAACACATATGTCTTACATATACACGGGAGGACCCAGTGATGAGTAACTCGAAGAGGTGGCTAGAACTTGGGCTTCTATAGCATCTGAACAAAGAACAGTACATTTGTAGAGAAGTGACAAGACAAAGGAGTGGGGGTTTAGGCTCTTAACGGTGGCAGACTGTAAGAAGGTAAATACGTGGGGGAAACTAAAGGAATATAAGGGTGGTTTTAGCAAGCTTTGTTATGTAGATTACTCTGGTGCCACCTCCGGGCAGATGAGAGTCCAGTGCTGTTGCCAGTGAATAACAATCACCCTGCCCTTCCTGGTAGAGAGGAGACCAAAAAGTTTATCCTGTGTCTGGATTTTAGAAACTGCCTTCAGTCCAAAATAATCCTTATGGTAGAGTGGCATTCTCGGGGAGTGGGATAGTGAGGTAGTAGGGGCTGTGGCGCAAAGCTTAAGGCACTGGGAGTGGGGACAAGGTGTGTTGAATTGTATTTTAAAGGCTCTAAGGAAACTCAAAGGCGTTCTTTAGGAATCAACATGGTCATGCATGCCTTGTAGAAAGGTCCCAGGCTTGTAGCACAGAGGACAGACCAGCTAGAAGGGTGTTAAAATAGACAGGTGTGGGATGCAAGTCTTAACCCTGGTCCTGGCTCACGGTGGCGGGGGGGGGGGTGTTGGAGGGCAGATTGGATAGATTAAGGCTCTGTGTATGTGTGTCCTTGGGGAGGTCAGGACATGGGGCGTTGAGAGGTAGCCTAGTGACTCAACCCTGCCAGCAACCCCATGAACACCCCTTCCCCAGTGAGAAGGCAGCCCCCAGCTCTGTTCTCACCCATCCGTGTATGGCTCTCAAGGTTAGTGCCATGGGGGTCAGCCCTGTTTAAATGTTGATTACAGAGACTGTGGGAGCTGCTCAGATTTCTAATTAAGATTAAAGAATGTACCTGGCTTATAAATGGTTCTCGGGAATGTATAATTTGATTAGCCTGTTTTCTCTGGGCGCTTTCATTTCTGGATTAGCGAACGTGGCCTCTGATTCCAGGTGGGGCCACTGGCTCACCGCACACAGTTTGGGACCTTGCAGGGCATTAGGATGGGAGGTAGTTAGGGCAAGAAGAGAAAAGAAAGCCCTGGTCAGCGGGGCACTTCCTCTCTTTCTTCTCATCTTCCTCTTTACTTCTGGATCACAGTGAAGAATGCCCAGCTCAGGATCAAAGCACACCCAGATCCTGACTGTAAGATAAACGTGCTCACCTGGACCTCATTTACACTTGTTTATTTCTCTCCAAAGGCACAGGAGGCTAGGTCCTCCCACTGCTGAACCCAGTCCTCTTGCATTCTCTTTCCCATTTTGAGCCCATCCCACGGATCCCCAGCAGGGCTGAGATCTTTTTAGGGAGCACTGCCCGAGTGTCTGTCATAATGATAGCACAGCTTTAGGGCCCAGTCAAAGGCAGCCTCTTTCCACCAAGCCCTGGGCGTCGCCAGTGATGGGCTGGGCCCACAGTTGGCATCTGGAAGGTCACACCACCCCTGCACCTGAGGCTCCAAGAGAGCTGCTTTTCTCCCCACCCACAGCCTTCCCCTACCCCCCTCTGCACGCTCACTTGTGACCCTCAGGGCACTTTCCCTTCCGTGGGTCTCTTCCTCCCTGAAAAATAAGTAGGTAAATAACTCTATTTTACAACTGCATGGGTATAAAGACAAATAAGTTGATATTATGTGTTGAAATGGTTTATTCCATCTGGAAGCTCATTTGTTTTCTTCTGATTTCAAAGAAATTGAAATGTTTCCTTGGTTCCCCTAATAGGCCCTGGGCCCTGAGCCTCTTGGGACTGATGGATAAGGCATCTCCCCTCGAGGCCCTGCCCCCCCCACCCTTCAATTCGAATCTCCTAACAGGCAGCCTACCTCCCCGCCGACTGACCTGGTGACCAGTGGCAGGTCTCCAGGGTCTGGCAAACCAAATGCTGCTCCTCCCCACAGAAGTCCTCAGAGGAAGCCCATGTTAGTTTTGCCCTCAGGTTGTCCCTAACCTCTCCCTAGCCCCCCCCCCACCCCAGCACCCTGCTTCTGAAACCCAAGACCCTCCTGTAGAGGGGGCCGAAGTCTTCCCGACATCCCCCCACCCCCAACCAGGCCTCGCTCAGTTGGCTCTGCTTTCCTGGGCCCCACTGTTTTCTGTTTGAGTGTCTGAGTGTCTACCCTGCTCACGCACTCCCACATGGCTGACCTCTGGGGGTCTCTGTGTGATGCTCAGCTCCTGCTGGCCAGGGGTTCTGAGAGTGGCTGTAGGAATGACTGGGGATGGGGAGGCCATGGAGTGAATGTTTAAAGAACATTCCAGGGGCTCGAAGTTAACTTCTGCATCAGACCCTCAGGTTGGAGTGGGGAGACTGCCCTGTAAGGGCCTCCCCTGGCGATTCCCTCCCCCTGCACATAAATGTTGGAGGGCCCGAATATCAGGAAAGGGCATGAATTCTCCTTGCCCCTCCTTCCTTCTGTTTCACCCCTGCTCAGAATTCGACCAGTGCTGGCAGCCACTGTGGTAGGAGTGATGGAGGAGAAAAGGATAGGGGTAGCCTAAACTCTGCTTGGTGGAGTGTAAAGTCTTCTTTCTCGGAGGATGGGGACTATCCTCTCTGCCACCCTAACCCCCACCCATACAAGAGGCTCGCCTCTTCATGCTTCTGTGGAAGGGGTCTACGGCTCAGCCTAACTTCTGAAGTTAACAGAAAACATCTCTTGGCAAAAATGCTTGTTGACAGAAAAATGCTGAATTTTAGGAAAGTGGCATGAGAAACAGAGCAGGCAGCAACTGCGTGCCTTTGGAGAAATGAGTCTAGACACACTGGGAAGGTGAGCTGAAAGCTACTGCACAGGACCCGGAGAGTGTACCTATGGGCTCTGCCTCAGGGTGCCCACTGACCAGGTAAGCTGTGACCCAGACCAAATCCCCTGACCCCTCTGAGCCTCTGTGTCTCCTTAGGACTGACTGAGATAATCCAATGTATGTTTCAGCCTTTTGTAAACGGTAATGAATTCTGCATGTCATTCATTATTATCTTTCTAAGTGTTGCTGTGGTTATTCTAAGGGGAACAATCTAGAAGAAGCTGAGCACTAGAGAAGTCTGGAAGCTGGAGTTTGGCTCTGCTTCCTCCTGGCTGTGTGATACATGGAGACCCTTCGCCAGTTTCATCCTTGTAATCATTATCCCATAAAGGTGGGAGAAAGGACTGTATCATATTCAGTCTGGGTTTAGGACTTCCAGTGCAGTCTAACTCAAGACCAGGTTCTGCCAGAATTTCTGCTTGGTACATCCAGAACCCACTTGAGTTCAGTTTGTACCTCTCTGCTCGTCAGCCCTGGCCTGGCCTTAGAGGAGGTCGGGATTGAGCACCAGGGTCTCTGGTTGGGGGCGGGGGGGGGGGGGGCGGTGTTTTGGAGGCAGCCAGGGATAAATCCTGCAAGGCCATGGAAGACAGATTGCTTGAGTCCATGCAGCGTCCGTACTAGGAGACCACCTCCACCCATTTCCTCTGCCAATTCCTACACATCCTCAACCTTAGGGCTCCTCCTCAGTGATGCCTTCCTGGGATGGATACACCTGCAGGTAGTTGCGTTTTGTACCCCGCTCTTCCTCCTTCCAGTCTCTGTCCTCGCATCCCGAACTGCAGAGGGCCTGGGAAAAGCGACAGAGAGCCAGGAAGGGTGGGAGGACAGGCCGGGAGCCAGCTCTCTGAGCCCCGCCCGGCCACTGCCGCGCAGGCTGGCAAGGGGATGCTCTGGGCTGCCCGCGCCATTCAGGAAGCGTGTTGGGACGGGGCTAATGATAATTAACACTTGGGGCGCGTTTTGTCTTCGAAGTGCTTTACAAACACGACCTAATTAGCCCGCGGGGAGGAGCGGCGCCACCGAAAATCTTGCTTGCTTTATTACTCATTTCTATACCGTCTGGAGCGCGCCTCCCGGTGCACAAGCGAGGAGGTTGTGCGGGTTGGGGCGCCTCCTCCCAGTACCTCCCCACTCCCAGCCCCAGCTCTCCCCGTGAGTGCGACTCCGCCCAGTTCAGCCTCTTCTCACACATCTCATCTCTGCCGCAATCTAGAAAAAATTGTAGGCTTTGGGGCTCAGAGAGGTTAAGTGACTTGTCGAAGACCACACAGCCGATAGCGGGGCACTGAGACTCAAACCTCAAAGCTCCAGGCCTTCGCCACCTCTCCAGGCGCCTGCAGCATCTGGGCGTCCCGCGGGGCTCCGCGCTTCGGGGCGCAGTGGTAAAAGAAGGCGGGCGGCTGGCGGCACTGCGCACGCGCGCGTCCCCGGCCGGCCGAAACTGTTGCCAGCTCAAAGCTCCCCGCTACACCTGAGCGGGGGACAGATGTGCATCAATATTTATTCGGAACTCCCAGGAAACCTGGATGAAGTGTAATTATCTCAGCTCAATCAGCTCGGATTAGCATAACATCAAGTCACCCATCAGACGAAGGGTTTGATTTCGGGGATCAAAGCGCCGCGCTGTAGCCGCTGATTAATCGGGGAGAAGAGAGCAGCGAGAAGAAAGCTGTGCGGGCTCTGCCAGTCGCAGCTGCACCGCTTTGATGCATGGATTGCGCCAAGTTAACTTTCCTGGCCCGCTCGGCGCTCACCCCTGCCGCTTCTCCGACCGCTGCGTCCGCCGGGTCTCCAGGTTTTGGTGCCTCTGCTTGGGCAGCCGGTCGCCAGTTCTAACATAAACCGCCACCCTGGCCCACCCCAGGGCTGTGCTGTGAAGCGGGCTGCTTATCCATCCATTTTCTGGCGGGAGGTGCAGGCCGCTACGGGCTTGCTGGTGGGGACGCCTGCAACCCTGAACATTCTCTGGAGGCTGCCCCAAGGCTGAGCGCCGGGAGTCGGATGCCTGCGTTCAAGGCCTGCGTCCAGAACTCACCCTGTGTTCTTGATTCTGTACCTTTGTACAGTCTATTTCGCTACCGAGATGCCCTGCTGTCCATTCCGTTCCCTAACAGACTCTGAGGTCTTGAACTCTCAGCCCAAACGCATCTTGCCTTCTGCTTCCCATTATTTCCTGAGCTAGGGCCACCTCTGTTGTGGCTCAGTGGCCCTTGTGCTGTCACCACCATCATTTGGATAGCACTCCTCCCCGCCCCTCAGACTTTGCTCTGAGCAAATCTGGGAGGGACCCTGGGGGCCCTGGAGGAAAAAGCATTTTCTGGAGGATGAGGGTGTGCAGCAGGGTTAGAGTTCACTGATTATCCATCGGGACTCCCCCCCCCCCCCATTTGCACTGTCTCCCCCTTCCTCCCCACCAGTGGTGCTGAGGGCAGGAAGTCTGTTATACTGATGTTTGTGTCCTCTTGGATACAATCGTTTGCCCCAGACGGATGTGTATTTTAGCTCTTGTACTTGGCCAGTTCCGTTTACTTGACCAAGTCACTTGACCCCTCCAGGAACTCAGACTGTCGGGGAGCAAAGGTCTTTGTGATGTTCTGTGTTCTGTGATCTTCCTTCATAAACCCTGTTCAGTGAAGCCACTCCCAGGGGACAGTGCCCTAGTAGGGGTCAGGGAAGCCTGGAATCTTAAGGTTGAAGGAAAACTCACAGATCCCTTCCTCATCTTCTTGACAGCCCGTCTTCATCCTTTGCTCGAGGGGATGGGAGAGGGGAACGGGGTCCTGAGGGTCTGCCCTGCCACGGGCTCCTGTGGGAGCTTGCTCAGCATGGCGAGCGTGGGGAAGCTGAAGGACCTGTATGGCTACACTTCAAGGCTCTCTCTGGGCTGGTAGGATGAATGCCATCAGCTGTGGCATCATCCAGAGTGTCTGGACACCAGGGTTCTACCTGCTGGAAGCACCTGAAGAATAGTGGAGACCCAGAGGGTCTCAGAGCTGAGACATGAGTGTGCCCATTGGTGTTCTTGTGGGGAGTGTAAACCCCTTGCGGGCAGGGACTATCTCTATTTTATTTCCTACTGAGCCCCAGAATCCAAGTTTGGTGCCTGGCACATAGGGGCTCAAGAAATAGATGTAGAATAAATTAAAAAAGAAATGAATGAAACAGGGAGGAAGGAAAGAAGGGGGGCGGGAATTAAAAGATTGCCTGTCCTGGTAGGGGGCTGAGTCTTAAGAGTGGGTGGGCAGATGCCCAGTATCCTGGCAGAAAGAGGATTTATCTCCATTTCACATCTCTGCCATGCAACATCGTGGATTTTTCTCTCCCCTTTAATTAAGAACTAAATATAGATCTTAATTAAGACACTGATGAATTTAATTTAGAGTGGCATTAGGGCCTTCTCTTGCAAAGCTCAATGCCGTGTTTGTATAATGTGGGATATAAGCTAAATGAGTGCTTGCTCGTTACCACCATAAATAATTCCCTTGCAAATCCCTTTTGAAGCATTGCAAACACTAATCTACCCCCATCTAGAGGATGCTCTTGGATGTCCACTGCCTAGCCCCTCTTTGTTCGTTTCCCTCCCAAGGAGGACCCATCTTGTCCCCCCTGCTCTGACCAAGTCAGGCATCCTCCTTTCCCCACTTTAGCTGCCTTGCTCTCTTCTGTCTTTGTTCACACAAGTCCCTCTGCTGGGAATGCCTTTTCCTCACTTCTCCCTCCAAGTCTATCCGGAGGATTCCTCCCCTTCCCTCAAGTTCCGCCGTGAGTACATGGAGTTGACGAAGCCCTCTCTGTTCTGTCTCCCCATTTCCTGATCGCTAAGCACATGAGGTATGAGCCCCAAAGACCCATAAGGTCCAGTTGAGTCCCACACTTCTTCAGCCATGTGCTGTCTCCTGCCCCCTAATCGGGTTCTGGGTGACAAGCCCAGGGCCTGCGTGCAGGCAGAGGAAGTTGGGACTGTGGCTTTCATCCATGGAACTCAAGGAACCACCCCTCCCATCTCAACCCTGGATGCCTGGTGCTGTCCCGGGACCTGGGAGACCTTTCCGATTTCTGCAGTGTGTCAGGGCATGGCAAGGGCAGTCAAGTGGAGGGGTAGAGTGTGACTTGGGCCCATTTCATCCATTGTTTGGGCTCCTGTCTGATACCAGGAGAACCAACATGGTGAATGAGGGCTGTAGCTCTAGAATCAGTGGTCTGGGTGGACTTGGTTACCTTATCTGTAAAATGGGGTTGTCATGAGACTAAATGACATTTCACTTTCACTGCCATGCGTAGCACCTAGTAAGTGCCCAGAAAATGGTGGTGATGTTGATGATGGTGTTTGGTTGGAGATTGGGCGATCTGTAGTCCAATGAAGCAATAGATTGTATCATTCATGCTTGGTTTGTAGGAAAGCTGGGGTACAGGGAGTGATTGGCCTCTGCAGGAACTCCATGCCTTTTGTCCACATTGCCTATGGCTCTGGGCCCTTCCGCTGCCCTCTGCACTTCTCAGCTGTGAAATGATGGGGTGGGATAGAGTGATTTCACTGCCTCCCCACACCCTACCACCTCCTTGTCGTCTTGAGCAATTCAGCTCCCTGCCTCCTCTACCCTCTTTCCTTTCCTCACACTGGTGCAGTTTCATCCCAAGTGTCTAGAGAGCGGGGACTCTGTTTCTCAAGCATCTGCCCTGCAGTGCGGGACACACTGTTCTTTCATGTGGCAAGTGGGAGCTCTCTGTGATGTGATAAATACTTTCCCAGAGCCTCCTGCCCTGCTATGGCACCACTGTCCTGGGCTCTGCACAAAAGGTGTACCTTTTGAAATTTGTGGATTCAGTTCCCTTCTCTCTCTCATTGCGAGCACATATCGGAACATACTCTGTGAGGGTCTAGCCCAGCATTCCTCAGCCTCAGCACTCTTGACATTTGGGGCCAGATAATTCTTTATGGTGGGGGGTTTCCTATGTGCAGTATTTAGCATCACCCCTGATCTCTACCCACTAGATACCAGTAGCAAACCCTCTCTTCCAGTTGCGACAACCCAAATGTCTCCAGACATTGCCAGATGTTCGACATTCCTGGTGGGCAAATCGTCCCCAGTTGGAAACCATCGTGTTATATAAAGCACCGGCCATATGCATTATCTTATTTCTCTTCTTGCCAAACTTGGCTACAGATACTATTCTCATGCTCATTGTGTAGACGAGGAAACAGACTGGGCAGAGATTCTGGAATCAAACACAGTGTCATCTGGAAGCTGGGCACTCCTCTCCGTTAGCTTCAGTTTCTCATCTTTAACATGTTGATAATCACACTTTGCTCTCAGGGTTATTGTCAGGTTCTTAGCACAGTGCTTGACATTTGGTGAGTGTTCAGTAAATATTACCAAATATTCTTTTGTAGATGCACATTCAAATTCAACAGCCCTTTTTAATGCCTACTGTGACTGTTTAAAATTAATGAAAATGTCAAATTCAGTTTCTCAATCATACTGACCATAGTTCAAGCACTCAGTGGCCCCGTGTGTTCAGTGGCTAGGTACTGGATGGCTCAGACAGGGAACGACCACACCATCACAGACGGTTCTCCTGGACAGCACTGTTCTGGGACTGTGGAAATGCATTTCCTTCTCTTCAGAGTCTTTTAATATCCCTTTGGCTAACTGGTGTCAGTCAACCAATAATTCTGTTTCTGGAACTATACAGCCACCAGAGTTTTCTGTTCACTCCCCATGGGTGAGGTCCCTATGACGAGTTGTCTGGAACAGCAGGCGGGACTGAAAATAGAGAACTAAATAAATATGGTCCCTTCTCACAAATATGATTTATAAGAGCAGTAGGTCGTTAACTTGCAGAACTGAAATGTTAGTCTTTGTATCACGTGTCTAGGAGCTAAGTGAATGTGAGAGGGGCTAGCTTTGTGTCAGAGCCAAAGCTCATGGTGCAGCTCAGGGGGCAAATCATTCTCTCAGGCTTCCTGGAGGGGTCTTCCCCTAGGGGTCTTCCTGGAGGAGGGTCCTGGGGACCCTTCCTTAAAGGACAGTCGGCAGCTCCTCAGGCAGGTAGAGACTGGACGATGTTTTCTGGGTTCTGGATCTCCAGAACTCAAACTCTTTTTGGCTGGAATTTTTGCTGTTGCAATGTGTGGCAAAGAGGGTTGAGCTATTAGGCAGGTTGGCATTATTTAAAAGCGATTTTGTCAGTTGGTAAAAAAGGTACATTCCAGAAGTTACATGGTTGAGCATGGTGAGTTAGATCAGAAGAGAAGAGATAGAAATATTAGGATGTCATTTCTGCTTGCATCTCTGGAGACCCAGCATCCTTCTTTACTGATTCGCAGCTGAGCCCTTTATCCCACCTCCCTCGAGCTCTCAACCCCCACTCCCCACCATGTCAACTGACCCTGACCAATTGCCCTTCTTCCTGCTCCAATTCAACACTCCCCTAGCTCAGAAATTGCTTGGTGATATTGGGAACAATGAGGCCTGACTCTGTTAGTTCAGAGCAAAATGTTTTTTTTTTTTTTTTTTATTTAAAGGGTATTGCATTCTTGGTGATGTATGGATAAGTCAGGAGAGCAGAAGGAGAGCAGGGACAGGAGGGGAAGTTGAGGAGCTCCAGAGAGGCTGGAGCCTTGCGGGACAGGGAAGGTGGCTGCTGCTGTTGGCGCATGCGCTCATGGTCCCACAGAGCTGGGCCCTGGCTCATTCCCACCAGAGGAGAAACCCTACATGCTTGTCAGGGAGGGGGGAAGCCATAGGACTGCCAAGCAGCCAGGGGCTGGGGAGACCTATTCCTTCTTAGGGACAAGAGAGGGATCAAATTTAGCTTCATCTCATCCTTGGTGTTTTATTTTATTTTATTTTTTTAAAAGATTTTATTTATTTATTTGACAGAGAGAGAAACAGTGAGAGAGGGAACACAAGCAGGGAGAGTGGGAGAGGGAGAAGCAGGGGGTAGTGGGAGAGGGAGAAGCAGGCTTCCCGCTGAGCAGGGAGCTCGAGCCCGGGACCCTGGGATCACGAGCTGAGCGGAAGGCAGACACTTAATGACTGACGGAACCACGTCGGTGTCCCTCTCCTTGCTATTTTAGACAAGAGTGAGGCAGTGAGAGGGGCTTGGGAGAGAAGGTCCACATGGGGCCACCCTGGGGCCCAAACATTGCAGTGATTGCCTGAGGTCATACAGCAAGTCAGTGTTTCCATAGCTTGAACCGAGGACTCTGTGTGTGTGTGTGTGTGTGTGTGTGCGCGCGCGCGTGCGTTCTTGTGCTATGCGTCTTATCAGTCACTCATTGCTGTGGTCGCCAAGCAGGGTTCCATGGTGTGTGTGCACCATATTCACCAGCTTTGGGGTGATTGCAGCTTGGCTGTTATTTTTTGATTAATAGACTTAATTTTTTAGGGCAGTTTTACACTTACAGAAAGACTGAGTTGAAAACACAGAGCGTTCCCATGTATCCCCTCTGCCCTCCCCGCTCACAGTTATATTATTACCATCTTGCCTGAGTACAGCATGTTGGTTAGAGTTGAGGAACCAATATTGATACATTATTATTGATGAAAGTTCATGGTTCACAGTAGGGTTCCCTCCTGGCTTTGTACATTGTATGGGTGTTGACAAATGTATAGTGTCATGTACCGTCATTCCAGTATCACACAGTGATTTCACTGCCCTGAACATCCCCTGTGCTCCCCCATTCATTCCTCCCTCCCTCCCTCCCTCCCAACTATTGCCAACCGCTGATCTTTTTACTATGTCCAGGATGTTTTTATTTGCTGCTTTGGGGAATTTTCTAAGAGCCCCCCCCCCCCCCTCTTGAATCTCTAGACCTGACCATACCTAGCCACAGAGACTTTTTGGAAGCCAGCACTAGGGGACTATTTCAGGACTGTGTGAGCTGTCTGCACCGAAGTTTGAGCTACTGCTGGAACTGGATGTCCTTGCCCCGTGCCATTAGTTGAGCTGTGGCCTCAAGAGGGCTTGGTGCTCCAGGCCCTGTTTGGGGTGAAGGAGAGCAGAGGAAGGGAGGGAGTGGCCTTGTCAACTGAGAGTTCAGCTCTGGGGTCTTTTCCAGCCCCGAGGCCCTTGGAGACCCCAAACACTCAGCTCCTTTACAGCTGAACTTAGAAGCCAGCTGCCTGGGCCTTTTCCCTCCTAGTGCCTCCGGCTCAGCCTGGGGCTGCCTCCTGGTTTGCAGGCTCCCCCACTAAGTCCTACTTTCATTTCTAAACAGACAGTAAAATAAGCGATTGATTTTTGGATATTACATAAGCGGAGCAAGGGAAAGTTTAATAAGGAAAAGAGTAGAGGGAGGGGTCTGAATATCTTAAACTCCAAACTACAAAAAGCCCACCGTTTCCAACCCACACAGAAATAGCTACAAGCCAGCTATGATCAGAGAGCGTGCAGGAGGCCCCAGGCCCTTAGGAGAAGGCTGGCCCAGCCAACCAGGGCTCTGCGATGTCTCGCTGGAGGCTGAGCCCAGGCAGATCTTTTCCATTTCCTCCTGTTACAGCTCCCATGGTCATTCCTTATGTTCCCCAGGCCATTCTGCACCTCCACGGTCCTTCCTGTGATTCTCAAACCACCCCTGAGGCAGGTTGAGACTTCAGGCAGTCAGGGGTACCCAGGATGGGAGGGCAGGAAGAGACCACAGTGGCTGAAGTCAGCGCCTGGCATTGTAAGGTAAGGGAGCCTGGGCTGAGACGGTGCTGTTCGTGCATAACAAGGGCTACAGTTCAGAGGTTCCAGTGCCTGGGCAGGGCCCGTCCACTGTTGGCAGGTGAGATGATGAACGCATAGAGTGCTTTGCGGGGAGCCTGTGGTCAGTACTGTCCTCCATACTATTAATGTTGTGTACGTTCTAGACCAAGAAGCTGGGCTTTGGCAGAGTGGCTCTCCCTTGCCCAGGCCTTTGCACTCCTGGTTTGGTGTTCTTGACTGTTCATGTTTTCTTTATGGTCATCTAGCTCATTTCAGGTAGGGTGGGCTGGCCACATCACGTTGATTGTGTGTGTGTGTGTGTGTGTGTGTGTATGTAGGGTGGGACATTAATGATATGGATGGGTAAACTAACACTTGGCAGGAGGAAGGCGGAGGTTTAGTAAGTGTCTTGTGGGTCCTGCTTACACTGGCCTCCTAGGCTTAGGAGATTTTCACTTAGAACATATGGCTCTGAGCAGTCCACTGGGCAGCGGGGTAGCTTCTGCACCCCCTTCTCTTGGAGTCCCTTAGTTCTCGCATATAAAGGATGCTGGTAGACAGGACCGTGAATGTCACATCTCCCCCAAACCTGGAGTCCCATGAACAGGATCCCCAGAAGGCTTAAAATCTAGATGGGTGACCTTTTTCCTATGGCCAATTGCTGGTCTGCTTTGAGGTCCTTGCTTGGGTTGGGTTTTGGAGCCAGCAACTGAAAAGTACCCCTCCCACTGACCATAGCCCGCAGGACATTCATCCTGCATCTGGTGCTGGTGTGTTTTCATAGTAGCTACATCCTTACCTAGATTCCTGGATTCTCTTTAAGAAAAGATTGGAAAATGTGAGACAGCTGGAAAGTCTTGGTGACTTCCCCTCACTGGGTTGTGGAGATTCAGGGTGGTCCTTGTCTCATGAGTGACACCCATGCGGGAGGATAAATGAGAGCTCTGGGATGCTCTGCGATGAGAAGCAGACCCTGATTGAACACCCCAAGCAGACTCTGATTGAACACCAAGTGCTTCCTGGGTTCGGAGGTGGGAGCAGCGTCCCCTTGGTGTGGACCTGTGTAGGGGCAGTTGGCATTTGAGAAGGACCCTGAGTAATGGGGTAGGAAAGTGGGAGGAAAGGGTGTTTTTGGTGGCCACAGTGGCCCGGGCAGGGGACCAAGGCAAGAAGTCCTAGTGTATTTGGGAACTGCTAATGTATCAGGTTTAATTGAAGCATGGAGGATATGTAGAAGAGGGATGACGGAGGCAGCCTGGGCGGGGCTTGAGCCTGGTCATGGAGGCTCTCCAATGCCCAGCAGAGGAGTCTGGGCTGCACTGAATTGCCAGCAGGGATCCTTGGGGGTTTTTGAGCTGCAAATGTCATGATCAGAGTGGTGCTTTAGAAAGATTAACTTAGCAGTGTTGCACAGGTTGTTGCTGAGCAGTGATCATGTGATTGCTGGGGTTAGGGGAGGGATGCCTGAACTAGAGACGTGGCCATGTGAAGGAGTGTAGGGTGTGCCCTGGGAAAGCGCAGAGGAGATAAAGATGTGACTCTCCTCTGTAAGCCTAGCTGGGGAGACAAGGCATATATGAAAGATATATATGAAAAATGAGAGAAACATATGAGGAAAAATGAATGAATTGCCGAATTGTTTATGGCCAAGTACCAAGTACATGTTTTGGGCCGATGGAAAGAGATGGACCAGGAGTTGGAGCAGAAGGAAGAGTCCCGTGGGACCATGTGGTGCTTGATTCTGTTCTAAAAGACAAGGAGTATTTGAGAAGGAGAAGAGGGGTACAGGTAGAAGGAGGGAGTTCCTGGCAGGGAACAATGTGAGTGAGGGTAGTTAAAGCTTCAGGGTGGGACCCGGGGCTACACTGGACTGCACTAATCATATTACTTCTGGATAAAGCCCATTATTAAACTTCGGATCCCCGGAGCTTGGAGGCCGGAGGCATTGGAAGACCCAGTTGAGGGTGTCCCGCACCTGCTTCATGGAAGCAGATCTCTAGGCCCTGCACAAAGCCTCGGGCGGGCCGGCTTCTGGCCAGAGTCTGAAACTCATGTACCGTCCTCCGTGCTCAGGCTGGTCCCCTTCCCAGGAGCTATGGCAGGGGGTACAGGGAAGGAATGCAGGCCTGGGGGCTAGGTTTCAAAAAGCAATGTGGCTGTAGAAGGCAATGAACAAGCCACACTTTTGAGAGCTTGTCTGCTCCCTGGCCAGCCTAGCTTTCTGGGTGCTCAACAGGCATCCTCCGTTTTCTATGAAGAAACCTACTCTTTAGAGCCCAAGAAGGGCAGTTCTCCCTGGCTTCCTGTTTTCCCTCCCTCTCTGCCTTCAGTGGCCTCATAGAGAGACTTCTCCTTTGAGGTCCCCTTTGGTTGTTTCCAAAATGGGGCTTTGTGGAGGGAAATGACCAAGACCGCCTTCACTGTGTGCTCCAGGCTGATCCTGCAGAGCCAGGTACAGGGACAGAAAAGAGGAAACTGTCCCTGCTGGGTGTGCCCCTCCACCTTCAATCTCTGTTTAGGGCAATGCGGGTGGGGGGGTGTCCCTATTAACACTCCCCTGCCAGTGAGGAGCAACGCTGACTCCCTCTCCTTTGGCCAGCCTAGGGATCCAATACTAGACTCAGGGAAGTACAGATGTATACAGAAGATTCCAGTTTTGATGCTGGATTCCAGTTTCCAACCTGTGCTGGAGATGGACCTAGGATAGGCAAAGGGAAAAGACATATTTAGGACCAGGCAATGTGACCCTATCTCTCTCTCTCTCTTCCTTCAGCCCTTGTTTTTATTCAAGTAACTGAAGGCTAAGTTGCTGGTCGGTACACCCTGGGAGGGAAACTTCAGAAAAGAGGACTGTGCAGCCGGAAGCCCGAGACGGGAGGAGCAGAACAGTGTCAGCTTTTGGATGCACATCACAGGACCCATGATCCAGGTGAGAGAGACCTCTGCCCTCCCAGCCCACCTCCCGCACAGCCAAAGCAGGGGTCAGGGCACCACCGCTGGCTTTCGATTTGGCGAGTGTCTTGGCCCCTCCTCAGGGGGGCTCTCTGTCCCTCCGCCCGGGGGCTTGCCCAGGCTTTTGTGCTGCCTTTGGCTCCCAAGCTCATGGTCAGGTGACTCTAGTGCTGTTCCAGAGTAGTCAGGTCTCGCCACTTGCTGCTTGTAAAGAGCCTGCCCCTGGGTCAGATTCCACCTGCTTTCCACTGTGGCTCCCCAGGGTGGGGGTGAAAGCCCTGGCCCTCAGGGCTCCCCATGAAAGGATGCTGGCCTAGAGCATAAAGCCCGAGGATGCCCCCAGACCTAGGGCTGCGTTTTGGCCACATCCCGAACCCCAGCCTGGCGCATCTGCATTCTCGATACAGCCCGGGAGCGGCAGGAGCATGCGGACTGCCCACCCTCAGGCCCCCGGGTCTCTGAACCGAGGAAATGTCTGAATAATGAATGAGCCGCAGTACATCAGAGCGGTGGCCCTGGGGACGGTGCGGGCAGAAGGAAGGGCGCGGACAGGTGGGAATGGCTGGGCACAGGGAGAGATGCCGGGGGCCCTGATGAGGGCCATGGCTATGGCTTCCCCTGCAGAGCAAAGCTGTGGACCCACAGAGGGAAGTGTCCATGGATTGTGTTGCAAACCCTGGGCCTGTCCCACATCGGAACTCCTGGATCGGGGCCTGTTCTCTCCCGGCCTCGAACCTCCTACTCAGGAAGGCTACTTGAGGACTTTGCAGAGGTGGTTTGTGGAGCTGGATTTAGACTATATGTGGGGATCAAAGCTGCCTCCCCCGTAGATGAAGACTGTAGGACGGGAGACTTTGAGGGGGGCATTTAGAGGAGGGCCAGATTAAGCAGGACAGCGCCTGTGGTACATGTGACTCCTGGCAGATTCCGGACAAGGGCAACTTGCAAGGGTGTCCCCAGCAGGAGTCAAGGGTCCTCAGGGCCACCAAAGACTTGATGGCTCAGCGATGAGACCCCCCCTCTTCTCTTGAGGCAGCCTGTTTCATTCAGCAGTTCAGTTGTGTAGACGTCTAAGCCTGTGACCTGGGAGTCCCCTGCCCCTCGTTTTCTTGCCAACTCAATACCATCCTTGTACTTTCTGCATGGCCAAGAAGGGCGCGGTTTCCACAACTCGGCCTGCAGACACAAAGGGACGCACCTTGGTTGGAGTCTTGCCACTTGCCTGGCTCTTTTCCTCGCTGAGCCCTCATGCTAGTTGAAATACGGAAGCATGAGTGTCTCCCTTTTCAAGACAAATAACTGAGGGACAGAGAGACTGAGTAACTGGGCTTGAATTATGCCCCCAATAACTCACTGGTGAGCTGGGATCCGAATGTGTGTGGCTGAGCTGGGCTTGGAACTGGAGGAAGTTTTCGTCCTTTTGTTGGCATTTTCGGGGTCTTTCAGTCAGGCTCCCTATTGGGGCAGCTAGACAGCTGCTGCCCGTTGCCTCAGCCCCCCAGGTCTCTTAAGCCCTGTTGGCATAAAGTAACTGCTAGGGCATGGGTTGGGCCAGGGACTTCTTGGTCCTGGATCGCATTCATAGGAATTTCTCCCCCTTCCTTGCAAAGCCAAGTCGAAACAGGTGGATATCCTGTATTTTTCAAGTGTGTGGGACCCACCTGATAGCCCTTGTCCCTGGTCTTGCTACAGGACCATTTTTCCCAGGCTTTCTCCCTCTGCCAACAGCCAGAATGCCCCCAAAGCCTGTGGCGGACCCTCCTCTCAGCTCAGAACAGATGCCCTCTACCCACCCTCTCAGCCCATCCTTTAGGCAGGAGGCAGCATCCCTGGGCTCTGATTGCCAGGGGCCCTTCCTCTCCCCCAGCTCCTCCTCTGAGCTCTGCCCTCCCAGACCTGCCCTGGCTGCTGGCTGCAAACATTGGTCCTAGTCAGAGCCCAGCAAAAGCCCCTCTGCCTCGGGAAGAAGTTGGCCTTTGTTCTTCCCATTCCCCTTGCTTCTGCAAAACTGACTTGAAGAGCTGGAGTCAGGAGCCCCAACATCGGTCCTGGGAAAGATGGTTCAGCAGAAAGGTTTTCAGCTTTGGTGGGAGCCAGCCTGGATCACCAGAGGGCCAAAGTGTCTTAGAACCTTCTCTGTACATATGATACACCGAGGCCAGGAGGTGGGGCAGGCGGGGAGCAGACCACCTGACCCCCGGCCTCCCTGGGGTCGGGCTGGGCTCCGAGCTGGCCTGCATGGACCAGACAGTGGCCAGGCCCCATTAGAACAAAGCCTCCCGGCCTGGAGGTTCCCTCCAACCCGAGTGCACGTGTCACTATACCTCACAACAAATTTCACTGTCGTTCATGTTTTATTAGTATAAGTGCCTTAAAAGCAGATCAGAGATTCAACTAATTTGCTCATTAGTAAAAGGAAATTAGCCATTTGAGATCTGTTCTAATAAAATTAGCTTGGTGACAAACGCTTTGTTGCCGTGTTTATTAAATTACCACACTCCCTGCATTTTAGAGGCCAGAGCAGCGCTCGCCGGCTCTTCTGGGCATTCTCAGAGCTTCTCTCTTCCTTGTTTTTGTTCTTCCTTTCAGGTCTGCAGAGACTCTTTTTTCCCTTTCCAAGGCTAACTGGGAAGGCCTGACCCAAATCTATGTTCCATTCACACATCCCCCAAGCCCTCACTTGGAGCGCGAGGTCTGTCTCCAGGCCCCTCTACTACCTCTTTCCCTGGACTCTTGGCTTGGCCCCATCCCCCTGCCCCTCACCCCACCCATCCCCTTAAGTTTCTGTGTCACGTGTCCTTTAATGGAGCCAGCATCTCTCTGTTGCCCCCAACCCCCCAAGATCAGCCCCAGGTTGCCAGCAGCAATGCCCCCTACCTCCTGCCCTCCCCAGACTGCAAGGTGGGCCTTCTCACCAGTCCTCCCTTGGTCTCCCATCCCACGAAGTCTTCTCCCTTATACTCCAGCTTCGGACCACCCTGGCTTCACCCCATCCCCTGGAAGTGACCCACCCCCCCTTAGCGTGCTCAACTTACAGTTTGCTTCCATCCTGCATGTGCTCGGTTGTCTGGGGCTTGGCTGGACTGGACAGAGAACTCCATGACGCATCCCATTACAGGGCAAGCTGCCTGGAGGGCCCCACAGGTGTCTGACACCACGGGAAGGCTGTGGGGATCGCGGGGAGCTCCCAACTGACCGGAATGTCATGATTTGGGAGCAAGCACTCCCCAGCATCACCACAGCACTCCGTTGGCCCCTCTCTTAGCTGTTTTCTTGTTCTACACCGTGTGTCAGTTTCACCACAGCCGGGAGCCTTAGTTGCTCCGTACCAGGCACAGGGGGCAGTTAGGGCTTCTGTTGCATTCTCTCATTTAATCTTTTGCTTGACACCAAGTAGACCCTGTGGTTATTCTGATGTATAGGATACATTTCCTATAGGTACCGCACTGGTAAGCTCCAAGGGGAGACTGAGAACCCAGGGTTGTGTCTCTCCGCAGCGCCAGGCCACACTGTGGGCTGCCTGCCCAGACTGGAGTGTGGGTGTGAGCTTCCTGAAGGGATGGGGCCTGGGACCTTCCAGTGCTGGCCACAGGCGGCCTGTGGTGGGTGCTCAAAGCATTTCTCAAATGTCCGGGTGGATAGGGGAGGGATGACCAGGCAACCCCACCCGCTCTAGGGTCAGACGCCTGTTGGACAGGGGACCAGGGCTGGTCCAGCAGAACCGGAGTGCTCATCCCTCTCCCCCTTTGCTGACAGTAGCCCCAGGCCCCGCCTCTCCCTGCCCCTTCCAGCTCCCTCCTCTCCTGGCACAAATCATTGGCTCAGACAACAGCGATGGGTTTATCCCACAGGATGTGACTCTGAATATTAGAATGTCAGAAGCAGCAGCCTTCGCAGTAAGTTGCTGTCAGAGAGGAAATAAAAGGGGAGTTGCAGTTATTTAATTTGGAGCATTCATGCGACAGGCTGGGCCTGAGGACTCACTGCTGTGTGCCCAGCAGCCGGGACAGCAAACCTCATAGGACCCCCGCCCTGGATTCTCCAGTCATACCTTCCTCTAGCCTCTCCCCCTCCCCCGACGTGTCCCACAATGGGGGCCCTGGCAGTACTGCAGTCCTCGGAGCCCTGTGCTCCCCCGCTCCTTCTCCCCTACTGCCCTGCCCAGCTCTCCCTGCTCCTTTCACTTTTGCTGCATTATTTATAATATAAATGATACTTCCTGATAATATTATCAGTGCTAAACAACATTAATATTGGTATTAGTTATTAATAATTAGAGTTCTTGGGGTGTGAGTGACACCGTTCAGGTGGTGACCTCAGCCCCGCATCAGGCTCTGCACTCAGTCTGCTCGACATTCTCTCTCCCTCTGCCTCTCTTCCTCATGCTTTCTCTAAAATAAATACATCTTTAAAAAATAATGATTAGGGTTATTAATATTTATCCTTATTCTATCTTTATCCTCACTCTACCACCATTCTGGTGAGGCAGATATGATTTCTCCCAATTTAAGGAAGGAGGAAACTGAGCCTCAGAAAGCAGAAACATCCAGGTCTTCTGACTCACATAAAAGAAGACCCAAAGGAGGCCAGTCACGGTGGGCCCACAGCCCTGCCCGAGAGCCCTCCACGAGCTGCACTCGGGGAACGCTCTGCGGCTCTCTCGGTTGTGGCCGCTCCCCGTTCGGTTTCTGGCTGATTGGCTGCTCTGTGGCTCACCCTGCTGGGACTGCCCCTCGGTCCCGCAGAGCTCTGGGCCTGGCACGTTGCTTCTTCAACTGCCAACAGCCCCACGTCGGTTCCCGGCCTTCTGTTCCCACTCAGGCCTCTCCCGCATGAAGGTTCTTGTTTTTAGTGGTCAGCCGTGCGCTGGAAGAACCACAGCTGGGGGCGGGGATGCCGGCAATCCCAGGCTGGATGCCCACTTTTCTTACTCAGGGTTGTTTTTCATGAGCAAAGTCTTCTCAGTGCCTTGTTCTGCCTTTGGCTGATTTTCGGAGCCCGAATGGTTGCTCCGTGTTTGACGATTTGGTCCCATATTTGGGGAAGAAAATTTACTAGCCTCTTCACGGCACCCTCCCTGGAAATTTGCCTGGATTCTTGAGACCGAGGTTTATCAGTGTGTAACCTGAATTTTATTTGCAAGGGTTGAGGACCCCTCTACCTGTACGGTGTCTCATGAGCTTCTTGAGGCCTTTGATGACCGAACTTGTCTCAAGACAAAACTGATTTGGAGATTCGCAGGCTTGTCCCAGCCCGCAGGAGCTCCCGTGGAGGTCTTCTCTACCCAGGAGCAAGGGCCAGCTTCTGTAGCAGCTGAGCTATTCCAAGACCTTGAACCCCTCCCCACTGAGGGTCTGCTTGCCCACCAGCCCTACCTGATGCATACCACTGATGAAAATGGAGGGGGTGGTTTCCTTCAGGGACCCCCTGAAATTGTGACCCCATTTCCTTAATGAGGCTTGTCTGGTGAGCACTCCTCTTTGGAGGGAGGAGGGCCTCTGTCCTACCTTTCCCTGGTGGATGGATGCTGCTCTCCAGGGATTGCCTGGATCTCACTGCCTCCAGGGCTCCACAGTCTTTGGAGCAGCAAGTTTTGTTCTCCCCATACAGCTTCCTAAAACACAATTAACTTACCACATTGTTCAAAGCCTTCCTGGCTTAGCACTTACTGTTGGATAACATTGAAACCTCCCAGCCTGGCTTTCAGAGTCCTTCGTGATGAGGCCCCAGCTCACCTTTCTAGCCTTCACTGCTGTTGGTGCCCCTCACACTCTGTGCTCTAGTCTGGGGAGCTGTCTGCTGCTCTTTGAATGGGACGTGCTTGCTCACACCCCTGTACCTTTGCATATGCTGTTCCCTCCGCCTAGAATGCCTTTATCCCTTCTCTGTTTAGAAGTACCTCCCTTTATGACCCATCTTGGTGCTCACCCAGTCTATTAACGCTTCTCTGATTCCTCCCGGCAGAGGCACGTTCCCTCCTCTCTCCTTCCCTGGCATTCTGCCTTCTCCTGGGCTAGCCCATCGTATTCGTCTACCAAATCCACTATCTTCTTCTTCCATGTCTGCTTCTCTGTCTAGCCTATGAGCAAGGTGAGGGCAGCGGTGGTCTCCTGCTCATGTCTATGTCTCAGTGTCTGACATAGTAGCTTCCTAGCAAATGTTTGTGGAATGTGAGAATGACCTTTCTTTATTTAAACCTTTTCTGCCAGAAGTGAGGTCTCTTAATGGCACACTGTATGTTTTCAAGTCTTTGGAGTACAGCTTACAGTCTCGTTCTATCCAAATCGATCTATATGACAACATTCAATTCAATTAAATTTTTTTATCATTTTGGGTGGCTTTTAACTTATTTAATATTTACTGTCAGTAGCACTGGGAGATTCTGTTCTCCCCAAACTCTATTTTGGGGCTCTAGAATTGCTTAATTTGGTTTTGCCGACTGGTTGTAAACCGTTGTCTTTGAAGCCTAAAGAAACATCCTCCCCTCCTCTTATCCCCACCAACCCCACCTTTGTTCTTTGAGATCAAGGGTGCCGGTGCTCCTTGCTGCTGCCACAGTTTTTTCTAGAACAGCTGGTGTGTGTGTGTGTGTGTGTGTGTGGGAACAGTTGTGTTTGGAAGGAGGGAACCTCACCCAATGGTATGGAATCAGCTTGTTATTTCATTATTTCTTCTTTTAATAAGCAAATTACTGATGCTGGCGAGTATTAAAGATTAATCCTATAAATTCCTCTCTGAGCCGCAGTGATCCCTCAAACAGGCCCCTTCCTTGGTGGAGTACATTCCAGGAGGGAGGCTCTGGAATGAATCCCATCCTCGGGAGGGGAATTGGTGATTTTTGGACTCCTGAGCTGACACCTGCCCTATCTGGCAGCTGGAAGGAGGCAGTCCCAGAGGGGCCGTGGGATATTCCTTGGGGCCCTGCTCCCTGCCTCCTCCTCCAAGCCAGGGACCCCGGGAGAGAAATGGTGAAGCTACAGGTTACCACACCTACTGCTCGGAGGAAAGAAAGTCAAGGGCAAGGTGAAGTGCTTTGGGAGGCTTGGTGCACTGGGCTGGGACTCCTAGGGTTAGAGCTGTGTGAGGGCTCAGATCTATCACCCGGGTCATACTCTAACTTCCACAGAGGTCCGAATCCAAACAGCCCCTAGCAGGGAAAATTTGTCTCCAGATGTGTTGATGGATTGGATAAGGGACACCCCATCTGGTGTCCAGTTCTCAGAAAGAGGTGGCAGTGCCCACTGTGCCCTCTGATGACCCTTCTCAGAGCACGTTTGGGACTCCGTGTCCCTAGTTCTATAAGCACATCCGACTCCCATCAACTGTGAGTCCCTTGGGGCAGGAACTGTCTCTGATTTATTTTTATAATTCGGTATCTAGCACTGCGCCTACAGTGTAGATTGGGTTCACTTAAGATTTCCTGAGAAGAGAAGGAATGGGTAGGTTGAGGGACATAGTTGGGTTGGAGAAGGGAAGCAGAGGGGAGATCCTTGACTCAGTGATGTAGGTGGGCATTAGCTCCTATGTCTGCCCGGTGACCTTGTTAGGTACTTGTGCCCCCCAGGGTGTCCCATATAGTCTGTGGCCCCCTGTGCCCCTGAGTCCTCGAAGCAGCTTAGAGCTGAGGACAGGCTCCCTAACTGGTCTGGACAGAGGAGTGGGCCAGGTCAGGGTCCCAGGGGAGACCACAGCTGTAGGAGCTGGGTAACATGCAGTGGGGAGAAGGGGCGTTAGGATTGGGGGAGGGAATTGGCGATGTCCAATGCGCAGGGTATGGGGTCAGCTGAGAGTGCCCATCTTGGGGAGATGTGTCAATCCCCTGGCCTCCGCTCACATGCTGGCTAGGCTAGACTGGAGATGGGCAGCTGTGGCCCTTGAGACCCTGTCCCAGAAATGCAGAACTATAACCCAGATCGTCCAGTTGCCCAACCCACCCCCCACCTGGGCTTCCCTGCCTCTGAGTCTATGACCCAGCAGAGTTTTTCTCTTTCTCTCTGTCTTATTAAAAGCCATCTACCCCAGGCAAGAGAGATAGCTGCCTGTCGATAAAACACCAATAGCCGTGTACTCTCCTAATCAATACTGGAGTGGAGAGGGAAACAATTAGTGGCTTTTTATCTTCCAGGGATTGGGCTGTCTTTTGTGCGGGGCAGAGGTAGAGGGCACCTGGCAGGGGACAGCAAAGTGCTTCATAAATCAAAAGTTAGTGACTTTTAGATCTTATGACATTGATGGACATCTGGAGAGTTGTGTCTGGATTTGCTTAGGGGGAGGGGTTAGAAGGGGAGGCAAGCTGGAGATCCTTATCCTAAGGGAGTGAGTTCAGAGTTGAGGGAGGGAGACAGGCCTTAGGTTACAGGGACTAATGGCTTTTTTGGCCCACCCCAGACTTGGCTGAAAGTTTGTAAATCATCGAGGGCAGGACTTCAGAGCTTGAAGAACCTTAGCCATCTATGGACAAATGCCCTCATTTTATGGAGCGAGACTGGGACCTTATGAAAGCAATGACTTTCCCAAGGTCGCAGAGAGTATCCGTGACAATGCCACATGGTAGCTCATGAAATCCTCTCAATAAGCCTATCAAGTGGGCTCCTTTCAACCTGTTTCATGGCTGAGGATCTAGAGGCTCAGAGAAGCCAAGTCACGGGTTCAAGGTCACACAGCCAGTGAGCAGAGAAGCCCGGCTCTGTCCGGCTTTGCAGTCCGTGCCCTCCCACCAGATGTGCAGAGACAGTCTTGCCGGGCCAACCTGGGGCCATCTTGTCATCTCACGCTCTGTGAGCAGAGCATGGATCTTTATTTTGACAACATCCAAGTTCCACATCACTAATTGCTATTGTCTGTTGGAAGTGGCACTGCTCTGTGTTTGGGATGATGCATGAGGTCAGCCTGGGGATAATTAATGGGATCCATCCTCCTTTTTTCTGCTCAATTGAACTCAATTTGGGTGATTTTCATTAGTCCATCTGGAGGCCTTATCCCACACAGGGGTGGAAGGCTAATGGGGTAGTCGTACCCCAGGGTCACCTGGGTCTCCCACAGCATGGCGAGTGACTGACACAGGTCGTCATTGTGAGAGGCTAGGTAATGTAGAAATCCTCCACTCTTCGAGGAGTGGAGGAAGACTTGGACGAACCCTTCTCTGGGCCCAGGCATGTGCGTGGAACAATTGTTCCTCTCCCCTTTGGTCCTGCTGGAGGCCTAGAAACCAGGAAGCTCTGAGCTGAAAGGCGTAGACTTGTTTTCTAATATTCAGACCATTTCTGCCGCACCCTTTCTCCCCCAAGCCCTCGACCAGTCTTTCCTTGCATATCCTCAGGGATAGGAAGCTCACTACTGCTACGACAGAGCTCCTCCAGTGTCCTTCCATCAGCCCTTTTTGTGAATTCTCCTCCACCATGGGGCTGCCATGTGGGTGGTCAGAGTGCCATTGCTGGTTGCCTATGGCTTTGGGCAACCTCACCCATTCCTTTCCCCAACAACAGAATGGATTCCACACTTTATGGGCCTAATGGTCAAGTTCATTCTCTTAACAGCTCTTTAAATATCGGATCCTATGTCCTTGCAAGTCTTCTATAGGCTAAAGATAACCAATTCCTTCAATATCTCTCTCTACCATCATTTGAAGCCCGTCTGCATCCTGGTCACCCGCTCTAAATCTCTCTAAAGCACTCACCACTGAACCCAGGTCCCAGGGAGGGCTTTCCCTGCAGAGACAGATGAGACTATCACTTCCTTCATTTTGGACCCTTTGCCTCCATGAAAGCAACCCACACCGGCTAGCTTGGCCGGTGACCTCTTCACCATGCTGAGTCTGTGCTGCCTGGAGCCCCTAAGTCCTTTTCACAAGGACCAGGTGAGACCTTACTCAGGACCATCATCCTTGAGGTGCCTACAGAGGCTGTTACCGCCTTCCACTCTGTGCCCTTAATAGAGAGAACCCAACCAGCACACATCTGCACGGTCCGTTATGTGCTCCACCTTTTGCTAGTTCAAAAGAAGGAGGGGACATGGCTTCTCTTCCCAAGAAGAGAGAGCCTTGAGAGGGATGCTGGTCATGTGAGTGTCCTGTGAAGACAGAGCGCTCTCTGTCTTGGGTTCCAGCTCTGATTCTGTGCTTCCTTCCTCCTGCTGTCCTTGGTGTTCTGCCCCCTCGCTCCCTGAAGTTCTAAGCTCTCTCCCTCTCTCTTCCAGTTGCCTGTGGATCCTTGCTTAGCCCTGGGAGTGATGCAAAGAGGAAGACCAGGAAAGTGCAAAGGTCTAACCAACTCTAGTCCGACATCCTCAACACAGCTCGAGTGATTCCTGCTCCCACCTCCATCGGGGTAGGTTGAATTTGTTCACGTCAATTTGGCGGCCACACACTGGGGAGAGGGATCCATCCTCACTGGCTTTCAGAGGATGGTCATCTTTTGGTCAGTGCCCCACGCTTGATTCCGATCACTGCACCCGGATGCCCTCAGCTAGCATATTACGTTGCAGTGCCCTGGGCTCGCATCGGACGGACCCAGGTCCTAGCCCAGGCTCCATGCTTGTTCCCTGTGTGCTCTCAGGAAAACCGCGTGACATCTCCCAGCCTCAGTGTTAAAATCTGGAATACCGGGTCATAACTTCCTTCCACCAGGACTGAGGTGGAACTTGAAGAAGATATCATGTGCTCGACCGCTCGTGCAGCACCGTGCATGCTGAAAAGATTCTATTGGTTTTTTATTGGCATTTTTCTACAGCTGATGAAATGAACCCTTACCAGGGTGGGAAGCTTGGGAAGAATGGGAAGGACTGGGGGTTGGAGGGCTGTGGCATGGTGTGCAGGCAGCCGTGCATCCCTGCCCTCCCCCCTCACAGCCGTCCTTCCTGGTCTTTCTCCCAACTGGGCCAGCCCGTCTGGGGAGTTGGAGAGGCTTCCGAGCTGCCCCCACTGCTGCTGGAGCCTCGGGTCCTGCAGGAGCTGTGTTCTCTGCCCCCGGCTCTAGGCTCTGGTGACACTGCAAGTAAACAGCAGTTGTCAGAGTCGATTTAACGTTGATATTTTTATCACATATCAGGGCCCGGCGCCATGGCAAGGGATGACAGAAGCAGAATGCTAAATAATTTCTCTAAATAATGTACGCTCCCTGGGCTGCCTGCAGGGAGGAGAAGCTGGGGGAGAGCGGGGACGCTGGCTTGGTTTTCAGTGTGCGCGCGAGGTACATGGCTCACTCCTCATCCCCCGGGCCCTGCTGCTGACAGCCTCCCTCGGGGGGCTCCCAGCTGAGTGGGACCGACCACAGGGCAGCAGATGTGGGGGGAGTAGAGGCCAAGGAGAGGCAGGGTCAGGGAGGGGAGAGAGTGAGAGGGTCAGACTCAATAAATACTTGTTGATTTGATTTGAAAGAGGGACGAAAGGGAGGACAGAGAGGCAGAGGCAGAGCCTCTGCGCCCGAGTTAGAGACTGTGGAGGGAGGGAAGGTAGCACAGATGGAGAGAGACCGAGGGAGCAGGGGAAGTCAGGGAGAGGGGAACAGGAAAGAGACATGGATGCCAGCAAGGGTGACCCAAGCTGGAGTTGCCCGGGGAGAGCAGGAAAAGTGGCTCAGCCAGGGGACCAGAGAGGGATGGGGGGTGGGTGATGAAGAGACAGGGCCTGGGGCAGACTGGACACCCCAG
Source organism: Lutra lutra (assembly GCF_902655055.1). NCBI lineage: Eukaryota > Metazoa > Chordata > Mammalia > Carnivora > Mustelidae > Lutra > Lutra lutra. Next base: position 12,925,504 of record NC_062287.1, on the reverse strand, counting down.
AGGGCCACAGCAACAGTGCTAGATAGGCCCGGGTCCCTAAGAGTGAAACCTTGTTATTTGCAAACCTTCGTCATTCTACTCCCCTTCTCCCCCAACCGGCCACTTCCTTCTGGGCAGAGTTTTTCCTCTGGGCTCTGGGGAAGACAGGGAGCTCAGGGTTGTGCAGGTTCAAAGCCTTCCCAAAGTGACTGAGCCATCTGTGGGGGAAGCCACACAGCCACACAGCCCAGCAGCCAGGGTGGGAGGGACCAGAGAAGAGGGCCCTTCTCCTGGATGGGCCTGGCCAACATGACCCCCTGGCTGGCGACAGGACTTCCAAGGACGCATTGATTCCCGTCTGCCGTCTCCCCCTGGAGAGCTGCGTCAGTCTCCAGTTCCAGTCCCCGGTGAAGTGCTTGAATGTATCACATGGTCCGTGCATTATTCGTAGATTGAATGAAGGAGTAAATGAATGATGTCACGGTGAAGGGATGTCAGAGATGTAGAGAGTTAAATGACCCTGCCCACAGCGCGTTTGTGACACACTCAGGACCCCCAGACCCCCAGGCTGAGGACAGGTCTTCCAACCTCTCTGTAAATCTCTGGAGCCTGGAGGACACTTTGGTCCAGACTCCTGGTTACTGAGTAGATGAGGGTTGAGTCCTGACCCGCCTAGGCTGTGGCTGAGTCCTTCTAGAAAGTCTGTCTTCCTCCCTCTCCACTTCCTCTTTCTTCCTCAGCATCTTTCCTATCTCTCTCCTGTGCCAATCCAATCTGCCAGGGAAATATTGTGATCATGTGGCCAGTCGTAGCCCGCCAAAGCTCTCGCTCAGGCCATCCTCAGTTACCACAGTAGCAATAGCCCCCAGATCCCAGTGGCTCATCACAGGAGTGGGGACTCTCCTTCCTGTTTTCATCCTCATGCCAAGTCTCCCAGGTGCTAGAAACTCAGGGGCCTGCGTGGGAGGCTCATCCCAAATCCTGGCCCCTCCTTCCTCTCTTCTCTTCACATATACATTGGCCTTTATTTTTGCTCGACCTTTGGCAGCCACCCTCACTGTAACATCTGGGTCTTACTGTCCAGAATCTCCCCCTACTCGGAAATCCTGCCTCTGTGCTTTGACCACAACTTCCCATTAACTGAGTTCTCTCTCTTGCCATTTCTTCTTTCCCAGTAAGTGTTTTTTTTTTTTTCCCCCCTTCTCTCTTTGAGAGTCCCTTGATTTCTGTCACTTCCCTGTCCTCATTTCCTTTCCCATCTAGTTTAAATTCTCTGGTCCACCATTTAGCCACTGTATTAGGGCTCTCCAGAGAAACGGAACCAATAGAAGGTTATATCTATATGTCTGTATCTGTATTTATGTAAGAGATTTTTTTAAACGATTTTATTTATTTGACAGAGAGAGATCTCAAGTAGGCAGAGAGGCAGGCAGAGAGAGAGAGAGGAGGAAGCAGGCTCCCTGCCTAGCAGAGAGCCCGATGTGGGACTTGATCCCAGGACCCTGAGATCATGACCTGAGCTGAAGGAAGAGGCTTAACCCATTGAGCCACCCAGGTGCCCTTGTAAGAGATTTATAAGATGTTGGGTGATGTAGTTACAGAGCCTGAGAAGTCCCAAAACCTACAGTCAGTGAGTTGGAGACCAGGAAGAGACACTGGTGTAGTTCTGACCTGAAAGCCAACAGAATCCAGACCCAGGGAGAGTTGATGTTTCAGTTCTAGTCTGAAAGCAGGAATGAACCCTCGCCCCACTTGAAGACTGTCAGGTAAGAGGAGTTTTTCTCTGCTTTTGGGAGGGTCAGTCTTTATGTTCCATTCAGGCCTTCAACTGATTGGACAAGACCCACCCTCGTTGGGGAGGGCAATCTGCCACACTCACACTACCCATTCGAATGTTACTCTCATCCAAAAACACCCTCACAGGCACACCCAGAATAATATTTTAACCAAATGTTTGGGCACCCCATGACCCAGCCAATTTTACACATAGAATTAAGCAATTCAGCCCACCCTTTTGTGATATCCTCTGGTCCTTTGCTGCATTGCTTGTGTCTCATGACCTGGGCAGATTCTAAACCCTGGATCAATACAGCAGTCTCCTTTGTCCATTTCTCAGTCTGGAGTGATGAGTGCCTCTGGCCACACATGCAAGCATGCACGGCCATGCATGCACACACACACACACATGCACACACACACGCACATGTGCACACACAGCACTGAACCCCCTGGCCTTTCACCTGGCCTTCAGCGGCACTCTCCTCAGCCCTTCTCCAGTTCCCTGGGTAGTTCTCTTTCCATTTCTCCAAGAAGCTATCTCCAGCCTCCTTTACCATCCTTGAACTTCCTCAATACTTCACCACGCCCCCTGCCCATCCCACCTCTGGCACCATGAGATGGCAGTTGCCCTTCCCCCACAGTACCTTCAACAGACTTTTTCCTCCCCCACACCGACTCCACATATCTGTGTCTGAGCTTTTCCTGGGTCCTTCCTGTCCCTGCGAATGGGGGACCATCTTTTCTGTTTCCTGCCAGGACTTAATCTCACCATCAGCAAGCAACATTCTCTGCTACAACTTACAAGCCCTCCTCCCTGTTTGGATCCCGCTGTGCACCACTGGAACACCAGCATCTCTCGTACACGAACAAACATGCACCCTTCTCTGACTTCCCACGCATCCCTCGTCATTGCTCCTCCTCTTTCTTGTAGAGGCAGACTTTTTGAAACATTGTCATCATTTCCTATTTTTATTCCATTCATAGCACTGGAATCAATTTCACCTATCACTCTGTTGAGGTCACCTACTCATGTCACCAAATGTGACAGGCAGGTTTAGCTCGTGCTCTGCTTGACCTGTCCCCATTGTCCCATCTAGTTGACCACGCCTTCTGGAAATGCTCTCTTTCCTCCCGTGGTGCTGTTTTCTTCTGTTCTCTTTCTTCATGGTCTGAGTTCTAAACTCTGTCTCCTTAAATTCTGATATTTCTCAGGGTTCTTCTCTCTGCCTCCTTCACCTTCACTTCCCAAGCTGTCTGGGTGCTTGAGGCCAACCCCACGACTTCGGTTGGGGTCTATCTGCTGGTGACTCTGGCACCTTCTCTCCACCCCAGCCCCTGTGTAGTCCACTCTGCTGCTGATCCCCCAGACTTCACTCACCATCCTCACTCCCAACAAACACGCTCCCCTCCTGTATCCCTCCCTTGGTGAATCCTATCATTCAGCATGCACTTTCTGCGTGCCTGCTGTGTGCCGGGCAGTACCCTAGACTCTGGGCACCCTCTCCCTTCTGCCCACAGCAGAAGCCCTGCGGGCAGCTTTCAGGGCTCTCACTTTCCATCTCCTAAAACACACAACACTGCGAAATCGACCTCTGCGGTCTCATCAGGGCTTGCCTTCACTTGGCTCCTGCTGCCTCCTGGCTTGGGTTACTACCTTAGCTCCCAAACCTGTGTCCCTGTTTCCAGTCCTGCCCACTTCAATCCCTTGCCTCTGTGAAGACCAGACAATTCTTAGCACTCCACTGTGAAGCTCCAAACCCCTAGTAGAGTCTCCGTGCTCTCGGGCTCCCAGGTACCAAAACCTCCCCTGCCTCTGGGTGGCCTGGCCCCTGTTTGTTTCTTCAAGCTTGTCTCTCTCGCTCTGCCCCATCTTGGTCTATGCCGCATCCACCATGAAATGTTTGCAGCCACAGGCATGCCATGCTGTCCCCTCTGCCTGGAATGCCCTGGCTCCCCATCTTTGCCTGCTAACCATTCATAGCTCAGGTGACACAAAGTTCCTGGGAGCACCACAGCAAGGAGGGGGCAGTCTGGACCCAGCTCCTGCCCAGATTCAGGCCTCCCATCGGGGAGCAGACACCAATCCGGATCCCTTGGGAGGAGGGCTTGGCTTAAGGTCACTGGGGAGTGGGACAGCTGGGCCCACACCTCTGAGCCCAGCAGGCCCCCAGACTCTCTCCCCAGCCCTGCTTCTTCCTGGAGCCATACCTGTTCTCCCCCTAGATCCTGTGCCCAGGCCCTAGGGAGACCACCTTGGAGCCTAAAGTGGTACTTGAGTGTGGGCCAAGAGGCAGCTGGATATGGTGGGAAGGCCATGAAAAAGACTTGTCCCAGCTCTGTCCCCTGCCAGCCCTGGGCTGTTTACTTCTGGTCCTTTTGTGCATCTCAAGGATGGAGTTAGAAGCCCACCACAAGGGCTGCTATGAGGGCCACCAAGAGGGCCAGTACAAGGTGTGAAGCGGCTGAGTATGTGGGTCATATGTGTTATGCAAATAGTAAGGCTGCTCAGACCAGTAAACCGGTTTACTGTCCGCAGGGTGTATGTGGGAGTTGGTAAGAGGGTATTCCCATAAAGGGACTTTTCCCCTCTTTGGCCCCCTCTAGTGGATGTTTCTGTGGGGCATGAGGGGTCCCTGGCCCGTCTCAGGAGGGAGGGGAGGGACAGGAGGCCCGGAGAAGGCAGCTACAATTTGGAGAGCCCCAGGGGCACTGAGGATGGAGACCCCGAGAGGCCGGCCGGGCTGATGCCAGGACTTGGCTGTGCCACAGTTTTAAACTGGTTGCTTAGAGTTGAGTGTTTAAAGCAGTTTACTCGTGGTGCCAACTGTTCTTGGATGGTTTTCCCTAAATGTTTTATGTTTTGTACTTGTGCCCAGAGGCAGTTTTATCTGGTGGGGGCACTTCTGTCAATCTGTCACCGTGAATGATTGGATAGAGGGGGGAGAAGAGGGAGGGAACAGACAGAGAGGAGGAGGAGCCTGTGTCCTGGGATGGGGGGCGGGTGCGGGGGCTGGGGAAGGTCTGTGTACCGTGGTCTGCTCAGGCAGGTTGTCCAGTGGTCACTCCCCCCGTGGACTGAGCCCTGAAGTCCCCCAAATGCAGCTGGATGAGGGCGGAGTACGAAAAACGGAAGGCTGGTGTTTTTGCCTTCAGGGCACTGAGGATTGAATGACGGGTCTTTCTCTCTCTCTGACACACGCACACAGCGGGGATGCAAGCTCATCTCACCAGTGAGTGGTTTCCTATAGGACACCACTTACGGAATTTTCGGGAGATTCTCCATCATGATGCCTCTCCTCTATCCTATTACCTGGCATCCCCTTTCCTGCGAGCACTGACTCTGACTTTCCCCAAATCTTAGGTCAGCCGCTTGGAGGCCTCGGCAAGCACTGAGAGGGCACAGTGCCTCCTCTGGGAGGCGGGCAGGCTACCGGACCGGGCTCCTGTCTCTCCGGTTCCTGACTTGAGCGCTTAGATGCTGAGTGGTGGCCACTCCAAGCCTAGAGCTGGCCTAGGGCGGCCTCTGGAAGCCTCGGAGGACTAGCGGTCAGGGGTCAGCAGGCAAGCTCCTGGAGGTCCGGCCCTCGTCTGGTGTGCTTCACGCTCGGAACCGTGCCTGGCCGGTCACCGGCGTGGGGTCAGTACTTGTTGGATGACTGAAAGAAGACCTCTCAGGATGGTGGAGCCACGGTTTCACTTTGTGGCCAGGCTCTTTTAAAAAGGCAGGTGCTTCAGGGCGCCTGGGTGGCTCAGTGGGTTAAGCCGCTGCCTTCGGCTCGGGTCATGGTCTCGGGGTCCTGGGATCGAGTCCCGCATCGGGCTCTCTGCTCCGCGGGGAGCCTGCTTCCCCCCCTCTCTCTGCCCGCTGCTCTGCCTACTTGTGATCTCTCTCTCTCTGTGTCAAATAAATAAAATATTTTAAAAAAATAAAAATAAAAAGGCAGGTGCTTGAGTGAGAGGCGGGGCGTGTGTTGCCCCGAGTCATGGAAGGTGGCCCGCTGGATCCAGAATGGCCACTCTGCCTGTGATGGCGGTGTGAGCTCAGTTTCCTCACCAGTGAAATGGCCTCCCAGGGCAGCAGTGGAAGTTCAGACCAAGTGGGGACTGAGAAGGAGGCACATGAGTAGCCCAGAGGGAAGCGGGCCTAAGAGGAAGGACGCCTGCCCTCAGGGAGCACTGGGTGCCCACTGGGCTGGACTTCCATGCCCCCCTGGCTGGCTTGGGGGACCAAACCCAGCGCTGAAGTCTCAGTTCCTCAGGGGTGAGGGGGTCAGGGTTTACCAGGTGGGGTGGCTTTGCTTGCTCCTCCCTACTGTCAGTTCTGCTTGCAAGAGCCCCTCTTGCTTTTCTGACTGAGTGGATGGGAGTTTTGGTAACATGTCGAGGAGAAGGTATTATTGGGGGGCATGGAGGTGACGTGCGAGGAGCTTACACAGGGGACCGCAAGCCTGGGGAAGCACACAGATCACTGAGGAGCCATTCTACCCCAGACACATTTGCTCGGAAACTAGAAAATCACATAGGGCTTTAGAAACTCTACCGTTCACCTGATTTCCACAGAACTCTGAGATTTTCATTGAAGATAATTATTTTTCCATTTTGCAGTTGGTAAAACTGAGGACCAGAGCAGGGAAGGAGACGCGAGTGTAAGCGTGATGCCCTCCGGTCCCTGGGAAATATGTTTCCCGGCTGAAGGGACCACAAAGCTCAAAAGCCAAAGAGCGGGGGCACCTGAGGGCCTCAGTCGATACAGTGTCCCGACTTTTGGTTTCAGCTCAGGTCTTGGTCTCTGGGTCATGGGATCGAGTCCTGCATTGGGCTCCCCTCTCAGCATAGAGTCTACCTGAGAGTCTCTCCCTCTACCCCTCTCCCTGCTCTAGCTCTCTCTCTAAAATAAATAAATCAATAATCTAAAGAACAAACAAAACACAACAAAAAACAAATGGCTGTTTTGGGAGCTTTGGTCACCAAGAGGCCGGTCTTTCTAGATTAGGTAGAAAGACTGTGAACAGTAGGGAAAGGGAGACAGGGGTTCACGCTCACCCTCAACTCTGCCAGCTGAAATGGGGATAGTGACAGACCACCGTGGAGCAGGGACGGCATCCTGGGAGACACTGAGAGGGTCACCAGGTCCACCTGTCTCCAGGCCCAGAATGGTCTCGTGACCCTGGAACCAGCAATGCAGTGGGAGTCTTCCCGACTCTGGGCTCCAGGATCTCTGCTTGTTGGATGTGCCTCTGGGTCCTCGTTTGCATGATGGTGAGATCTCTGGGAGCAGGCAGGATCTCTGGGAGCGGGCCTGTTGTGGCAGGAAGACAGTCTGGACAGGCAGGAAAGGCGGGACTGGAAAGGGCCTCTTTGACCCGGGAGATCTGGCTGTTAGACTATAGGTGATCACCGCGGAGTGTGCAGCATGTCTGTCAAGTTTAGAACCAGTGCTTGTGGAATTAGAGTGTATCCCGGACAGGAACAGCTGCAGCATTTGTGGGATCCCTTGGTGCAAACTGAACATGTGAAACCCCTTGTTCAAAAACGATTAAGAATTTCATCACGGTGACTGCTGGCCCGTAAACAAAGCACAGGGCCCCCTGAGTGAGGGGCTCTATGTGACTGTACAGTCAACCGTCCAGCACTGGTCTTGGGCCATGGCCGATGGGTAGCACAGAGGGCGTTGGAACTGGGGAGGGGTCCCGTCCCTCCTTGGGGGCTTGCATTTGCCCTGCAAGTCCTCAGTTTGTCTGGGGCTAGGAAACCCTTCCTTGCAGACCGACCTCCCCGAAGGGACTGGGGGCCTAGAGTGGGGATGGAGATGTGGAGGTGTCGGGGGGAGGGGAGGGGGCTGCCTCCTCACAGAGCAGACACGGAGGGAAGTCTCCCCACCTCCCACTCAGCATTGTTCCCTCCCCACCCCAAAGGCAGCACAAGGTAATAGTTTTCGACACATTTCATTGAAATATAATAAAATATTTGCATGGCATTATTAGATAAATAAGGGTTGACTTGAAGCAGTGCTTATTGGGAAATGTGATATGAAAATTCATTTAATATGAAAGAACGTGGAAGCTTAAGTTTATGGTAATGGATTGATTGCAGATAGTATCTAATAACTCCATACAAATATATTTCAATCACAATATCCGCTGGGGTGGTCCTCGGCTCTAGAGGCATACGGGGCAATTGTGCGCCCGACCTCTCTTCCGGGCCAGATTAGAATTAATTAATTGCTAATATTGTGACATTACTTTTGTAATTAAGAAGCCCCATAATTTTCAGTGGCAGTGAGAATGAGAAGTGTTTATTATTGTCTCAGATGAGGCTGGAGAAGTTAGAGAAGCAGAAAAGTAATAGCAGAGAGAGAAATCTAGAGAGGGAGCACGCATCATTTCATTCCCTGGGTCTTGAGGTTTTGTCTTGCTTGCAGAGTGGAGAGACCCGGGTAAGAGGCAGGATACCAGGGCGGGGCCAGGGCTCAGGGTCTGGCAGTTACCGCCCAGCAGGAAGCATCGAAGGATCTGAGAGGATCCAGGGAGACATCTCTATCAGACTTGCTGATCCCCGGAGGCAGGGTCAGGGAGCCAGCCCAGGGACTGGGCTCTGGCTGAGCTCAGGGTGGGAAAGCAGGGACCAAAGGTGGGTCATGCTTGATGAGTCCATGACACGCCCCTTCCTCCCTTGATAAGCTGTGAAATCCATTTGTCCTTGGCTGGGATGAACTCAGCCAGGCGATGGCCGCCACTTCTGGGCGTCTGCCGAGGGCCTGGAGGAGGAGGGGCGCCTGTCTCAGGTCCATATGCTGGCCTGTCTCCCAACACACAACCCTGGGAGTTTGCTTGTCTTTCTGCCTTTTCCTTTCCTGGGGAGAAAATGGAAATAATTTCCTTTGAAACGTGACATTTCCTAATCCGGCGCCCGGCCTGGCTGACAGCGGGATTAGTGTGCAGGGCTGCCAGACCCGCCTGGCCATATGCAGGCGTCTCCTGAGGGGCTGCGTTGGCCAGCGCCAGACCCCTCCCCTGGCTCTCCTCCCACCCCGGTCTGGTCTCAGCCCCCTCCGTCTGCATAGGGGGAACCTCTGAGCTAGAAGCCCACTCAAGCCCTTTCTGGACCCGTGTGTTGTGTATGCGTGTGTGCAGGCGTGCGTGGGGAGGCTTAGGGGGTGGGAAGGGCGGGGAGTCTCACACACCAGGAGCAATTAGTCTTATCATGGGTGAGGAGAGGAAAGCAGGAGGTGGAGAGGTGGATTCAGGTCTTGGCTCTACATGGATCAGCTATGTGACCTGGGGCTGGCTGTTCGTGTCCCTCTCTGGACTTGAGACTTCTTATCTTTGAATTGAAAGCCTTAGTATTGCATTAGATTCTCTACCTCTTCTGCATCCAGCAGCCTCTGACTCTCTACTCTTTGTCCAGCTCTTTTGTTAATGGCCAGGATCATGGCCATCAGCAGTAGTTCCATATGAGGCATATGAGGCGTTCTTCAAGGGCTGGAGCTGGCTGTGCTCTCCCGGCTCTGTTTCTGCCTCCCGAGGTGCCCAGGATTGGTGTGGTAGCTTTGCACATTGCCCGGCAGAAAGTCCTTCAAACCCTCTTACCACCACGGGCCACGCAACATGTAATACATGATGTCAAAGCCTCATGGCAAGCTGACAGGTGAGATTGACTTTCCCCCTTTAGACAGATGAGAGGATCAGAGAGGTTAGGTGACTTGCTCAAGGGATTAATTCAAGCAAATTTGAACCCAGATGGATGAGCTCCAAATCCCCTGCCCCTCAGGCCACCGTCCCATGCACCATAAGGGCCATCCTCCCTACCCTACACCCTCTGCCAAGTCCATGAGCTTTGGGTATCGGTTCCAGCCCCAGACCACCTTGGCTGTGTGTATAATCATCATTTGTCTACAGTAGGGAATGGGGTACTTCCTGTGGGGAGGGTTTTAGTGTGCTCCCAGCCCCACATTCTGGAGCAGCCCCTGTGAACTCCAAGATGGGGACCACTGGAGCTGTCCTCAGACCAGAATGCATGGTCCTCCCACTGTGTCCCTAATCCAGTGGAGAGCCAAGTGCTCTGATTAGATGACCTAACCAAAGAGCTGGGAGGTGGATGTTTCCTAAGCAGGTTACCTGGGGTCTCCTTTTTGGTCCTCGAGACCAGAGAGGAGGCAGAGGGAGCCCAGGTTGGGTTGGCAAGGGAAGGAGGGAAGCAGTGAGGAGTGGCCTCAAGAGCTCTAACCTGAGGGTTGGCTGCCTTTGGATGGGTTTTCTCCCTTCCCTGGCTCTTAGTTTTCACATCAGTGAATCAGAGATTGGCTTGAGAGTCTAGGGTCTCTCTGAAGCACTCTGAGGCCAGTGGGAGAGGAAGGAAGATATTCTACAGATACATTTTCCTCTTCCTCGCCGCTCCTCATCTCTTCTGTGCACTGCTGTGGCTGTCCTCCCCGTGCTGGGAAAGTCTGAGAGCACTTTATTTAGGAGGCTGGGGTGTTTGTGTGGAAACTAGCGAGGGGAGTTGAAGGGTAATTGTTGCCATAATGGCAAGAGGAAAGAAATGTACACAGCTTCGCTCAGCTCAGCCCTCCCTTGCCCATCGCTGATGCAAACAGCCCACCATCAAGCTCCTTCATTACAGTTCAGAATTACAGATGGGAGAAAATGCCTCCAGTGCAGGACCCAGGGGTAGCATGCAGACAGCTTGGTCCTAGAGTGCCCTTCTTGGAAGTGGTATTTTTTTGGAGATTAGAGTAGCAATACTCAAAACAAACCTGAATGCTACGGGCTGGGAGAGAGGGGCCGAGCAGCATGAGCAAGGTGTAGTCCAATGGGAACACCCATCCCCACACCTGCTGTGGATGTTTACCTGACTGACCTGCTTCTTTGGAGTTCAGTGGGCCTTGTCCCACTCCACACTCTCTTTCTTTGTCTTCCTGACTGTCCTTTCTTCTCTGCATCTTCGGTGTCTCTTTCTTGGTGTCTCTGCCCCTCCCAGTTTTTTCTCTCTCGCTCTCCCTCCCCATCGATCTCCCGACCTCTGCATTAGCATTCACAACCTCCGGCACCAGCCACTTAGGCCAGAAAGACAGCTCCTTGGAAACACAATTGAAATATTTTTATAAATGACCACGGAGTTTGAGTGACATGCCCTTCTTAGGCTAAATAAAATTAAAGTTAAACCTTCTAAAAAATACATGAGCCAAACATCCTCTGCACATTTCATTATGCAAATGCAGCTGTCCGGCACTGCACAAATTAGCCCTCCTTTTGAAATTCACTGCTGCTTCTTCTCTTCCCTTCGCTTTCCTCTCTTTTTTTTTCTCGGGGTTTTGAGCGAAAAGGCTTTGTGATTTTAGGCCGACAGCTGGAGTCTGGGGGAGAGGGGGAGGCTGGAGGGTGGGAGGGCCAACTAACTCCTCCTGGTTTTCTCTTTGTCCCCTTTCTTCCCTCTCTTTTGGGGGAAGGTGGTGAGAAAATGAGAAGCGCAGGGGTGACTCCTCACCCTTTCTCTTTGCAAACTGCTTTGCAGGGTCTGGCCAGGAGAGGTCAGTCTGGGGTTGGGAACAGGGCTCCCTGGCTGGGTGCTCCCAGCAATCTCGGCCTGGGGCTGTGGGAGCCTGCCGCCTCAGGGATGGCCTGGCTGGTGGGCCACAGACCCACTCTCTCCCCGGGTCTAGACACTCCTTCCCCTGCACCTCAGGCTTAATAAAGGATGTCTCTCCTATTGCCTGATTCCCAGGTAACAACTGGAAAATTGGAGCCATGTTCTAGGTGTGCATCTCCTCTGTACCTAGCTCTCAACCCGAACTGGGAGAGTTTGGGTTTCATACAGGTGGGGGAAAGTCACACTGAGTTGGACAGATGGGAGAGGCGCCCTCCCACGGCCACAGCCCGCTGACCAGGTCACCTAGGAAGACCGTCTTGTAATCTTCCCTGCAGATGCGTAAGGCAACGTGACAGATCACCATTAAAATCACTTATTTACCCCAGTCCCCTTTGGGGAAAAAACACCAGGGAAGGGGAACAAAATAAGTCATGTGAAGGTGTAAACAACCTTCTAGGATCTCAGTATTTAATTGCTTCTTGGAAGGGTTCATATATCTCCCTGCTGGTATGGGGACTGAGAGGAAAACGGATGTGTTGACTTGGCCACAGAACGGGCTGTGGCTTTAGTGACTGTTCTCCAAGAGGGAGCACAGAGGACAGGGCTCAGGAGGCGGCACGAGGGCAGAAAGAGCCACAGAGACGAACAGAGACTCTCTTCCATCCCCAGAGATGGTCTTGCCCTGACCCTTTGGGTTCCACGGAGGACGTGGCCTTGCAGCCAGCCAACCTGCGCTTCACCCGAATCTGGATAATCCACCCTGATCTTGTAAGACTGGATTCCTGCCCCTGCTCCCAGCTCCCAGCAGCTTCCGGCTAACCCCTGTGGTCAGAGTTGCTCTTGCCCTTGCTGTCGCCTCTGACTGTCGCTGGAGAAGAGGGTGTGGGGGAAGGGAGGAAGGAGGCGAGGGAGAGGAGTGGATGAAAGAGGTTGATCAGGCAGTTGGCAACAGGCGGAGACCCACAGGACACTTCCTTTCCATTCCAGCCTCCCTGGTCTACACCTGCCTCCCTTGATAATTAACCTTACTCCCACTCTGAGCACTCTTTCCCAGGTGCTGGTGAAATCCCTATCCTGACTCTTACCAGCCGTTTTTTGGTGCTTGAAAACTTTAAGTGTCCAGCCTAGTATCTGCAAGCGTTTATTGAGTGTCTGCTATGTGCCAGGCATGGAGCGAGGCTCGGGGGGGATGGGGGAAGGGGACCCAGCGAGGCATGACCCTTGCCCTCATGGAGTTTACAATGTAGCGGGGAAGCCCGACATGGGCGTGTGGAAGGAGCCAGTGATGGAGACTTGCAGGTTCTGGAAGTGAGGGTGTGACCACAGGCGGACCCTGGCCAGCTGTTTACTGAACCTCTTCCCTCTCCTTTCTGGGGCAGAGCTAGACTAGCCTTCCCGGTCTCCCTGGCAGGAAGTATGGTCTGACTGTGGTCTAGCTCCTTGCTCTTCAACGTATGATTCCTTGGACAACAGCATCAGCATCACCCAGGAACTGGCTAGGGACGCAAATCCTCGGGGCTCCACATCAGCCCTACTGAACCCGAATCTCTGGGAGCCGAGCCCAGGGATCTGCAGGTGAAAGTGTGAGAAGCCGTTCTGACCCACGGGATAGAGGGCAAGTATCACTGTCCGGCAGTGCAGTGATTCCAATTGGTTGCTTTCTTTTTCCTTCCATTTATTGGGCATCCGAAACACAGGACTGAGTTAATCCTGTTCCGCACTGTGGGGCAACTGTCACCGTTCAGCTGTGAGAGGCCCCTATTTTGTATTGCTTTATTCTTTCTTTCCATCTCACCCCCATACTTAGTTCCCTCGCTCTATGGTATCTCAAACCTAGATACGGTTTGGTCTCTCCTTATTTCTTTCACGCCACCGTTTCCACGTTTGTTCATGCTGCTCTATCTCCGTCTGTTTCATGGCTTCCCGCTCGAACAAGGTATTTTACCTATGCACCCACCGAAGGGGCCTTTGAGGTTCTAGTGACCGACACCAGGCTGCCTCAGTTCCCTGCCATGATGGACAATTTCAAGCACGCCCTCTTGTCGGTCTCTGTGGGAGTTAGTGTGCAGCGCGCACCCAGGTGAGGGCGTGGGGGCCGTGTTCATGTCCACTCAGAACTGGCATGTGGATCCCGAGATCGGCTCTCTCTGCAGACTCCGCCACCACCAGTGCCAGTGGCTGGTGGTTTTCCCGCACTTGGTGTCATCTGGCTTTCTAACTGTCCCCAGGTGGACGGGACTTATGGGGGTGCTTCTCTGGTTCTTGAGTTTCTCTGGTTACCGTGCACCTCACGCACCTCACGGTGCACCTGTTACAGCAAGTGACTTTGCACCTGTGTGAGTTGCGTGGTCATATTTCTTTCCCTTTCTCAGTTGTTTCTGGTTTTGTTTTTGTTTTCTCCTTGTTGATTCAAAGGCGTTCACGTCTATGATATTTGCTACATATAGGCATGCTCTCTCTTTCAGCTGTTGTAACGGCTTCTCCCAGCTGGTCACCTGCCTGGTAACTCTCTCTGGCATTCTATTCTGTCGGTGAACAGAAAGCCTCAATTTTATTCTAGTCAAATGCATCATTTCTTTTTTTGCCTGATGGTTTGAGCCTTTTGGGGTCTTATTAAAGAAATCTTCCCGCACCAAGGTCACAAAGATATTTTTTCATATACTCTCCAATAGATTCGCAGGTCACATTTAGGGCCCTAATCATGGGGAGTTTGGGTTTTTATATAGCAGAAGGAGAGATTTAAACTTGTTTTTCACCTGTATGGTAAGCCAGTCTTCCCAACACTACCCACTAAACAAATCACCTTTTCCCCCAGTCTTTAAGATTTCCCCTGTGTCATATGCCTGATCAGACAGACACACAAATACATAATATATATGTGCATATATAAATACACACAAATGTTTTGTTGTTTGTTCTCAATTCTGTCTTATTCTTTTCTTTGTTAGTCCTTGTGTCAGTACTCCCTCCAGTTTTCTTTTCAAAAAATGATTGTTGTCATCATTAGTACTGTTCGAAAATAGTGTAGCTCTCCTCTCTTTCAGGAAAATGGTAAGATTGCATTTCCCTGTCCACTTGGAGTTCGCTGTGGCTCTATGACTTGATTTGGACAATGGAATATGAGCAGAAGTGACACATGTCACTTCTGGAAGGAAGCTTTCAGAGCCAGTGTGGAACTCCCCATGTTCCCTCCCCCGTGCCGTGACAACCTGCGATACTTCGGTCAGGTACTGCGCTGTCAGTCTGGATGACACAGAGCAGAGCCTCCAGGCAACCTTCGATGGTCATATAACGTGAGTGAGGAACACACCTGGGCTGCTTTAAATGATTACACTGGGAGGTTATTGTTTCCACAGCAAAATCCAGCCTATCCTGACTAAAACAATTACCGTGGGTTGGACTAGTTCCAGTAGCTGATAAGGCATGTCCCTCCTCTTTGTACTTCCTTTAAAAAAACTACGTAGCTCTTTGTGCTTCCATTTTAGAATCTGTCAATCTTCTAGGGAATTCCAGCTATAAAAAGTCACTAAAACAAGGTATTTTAAGTAGGATGGTGACAAAAGAGGGAGGGTTTCAATTGCTGAAATGCAGGGAGATTGAGTTTCCCCAACAAGCATCAGCTTCTCAAGTACGAATACTGTTCCCTCATCCACGTGCTTCTCTCACCTGCCTCATTCCATCCTCTTGCCACGTTTCTGGCTCGTCGTTTCACCATCTGCCCTTCTTTTTCATTTTCTCTCACTTCCCGTGTTTGTGAATCACCACGAATTCCTCCTGAGTCTCATTCAGAGTAGCTTTCCCCCTTACCCGAAGTTTTGGTGTCACTGTCCCTCGGCTTTCGGAGGGCTCATCTTTTATCCCACATTTATCAAGAGGACCTTCTAAACAGTGACTATTTTTCCCCCCAAGAGGAATTCTGATGCAATTCAAGATCATAATAATACTAATAAGATTGATATAATTCAAGATAATACAAAATTAGCCACTTTGTTACAAACAAAAGATGCTGGGAGAAATTAGACGGTGGGTAGGGGTGGGAAGAAGAAGACAGACAGACATTCAGATACATAGATTATATCGTCAGAGATACATTTTGTATGGATAAAGAAGTTAACTGTGGAAGGGAGGACAAAGGGTGACAGTGGTCAAAAGGTATAAACTCTCAGTTATAAAATAAGCATAGCATGGCAAGTGTAGTTAATACCACTGTATTGCACATTTGAAAGTTGCTAGAGAGTACATCTTAAAAGTTCTCAATACAAGAAAAAAATTTTGTCACTGCATATAGCGGTGGATGTCAACAGGCGATCATTTTGTAATACATACGTATATGAAATCATTATGTTGTTCACCTGAAACTAATGTAATGTATGTCAATTAGATCTCAGTTTTAAAAAATAGGAAGTTAACTATAAGAGTGAAGTCACAGAAAGCTAGAATAAATACTTGATTTCTGTTTCTAACCTTAAAAGTAATGGAAGAAATCACACAGACACTGACAGACTTAACTACATAAAAATGTAAAACTCTTGATGTCCGGACAGTATAAGCAGAGCTTAAGGGCAAGCAACAAACTGGGACGCGTTTTGTATGAGCATGACAGGAAAATATTTGTCATTTTAGTAAAGTATTCATCCAATCAGGCAAACTCAGGAACACCCCTAAGAAGGAAGAGAATCATAAAAGCAAGACAATTCCGTAAAGAGGAAATGAAGTAAGCAAATAAGTGCTATAGCGAAAAGATACTCAGATTCTCTCATAATGAACTAAAAACTCATTTTTAGTAAGCATGCCAGAATTTGGCTCAGAATTGTATTGAGTTTGTGAATTAATTTGGGGATAATTTTCTCTACTTATTCAGATCACCTGTTTTATCCCTTAATAGTGTATAACCTGTCTTTGTAAAGACCCTTTGAAGTTTCAGGTAGATTAAATTCCAAAATACTTTATATTTTCGGTTGGTGCTGTGACAGCACCTGATTTCTAGTTGAATATTGAGGGACGTGGGTCCAGCTGCCTGCCGTGGAGTCGAAGATGCGTTCAGCTGAAGTTTTCCTAGAGTTTGCTTTGCCCCAGTTGCCCGCTGCCCTTCCTGACCCCTCGGGTGTGGGAGGGCGGGAAGGCGGGGTGGGGGGGGGGGACATTCTCACTTGAATGATGCTGTCAGGAGGAGGCTGTAGTGGTTTTGTGCTATGTCAACGTAGCTCAGCTCGAATGAAGGGTCCCAGAATTCCCTTCTCTGAGTGACTCTGGATTAGAATTGAGCACAAGAAAAATCCAGGTGAGGTTTCGAAGGCAGAAGGCAAGCCGCAGCCCTTAGTCTATCTACAAAGGTCAGTGCCGGGAACCAGGTGCTGCTGTAGCTCCGACGTGTTGCTGACAGTCTCCTGGCTCAGCTCCGAGGGGCCAGGCTGCTGCTCCCGCTGGGTCTCCCTCTTCAGCGGCTCTGAGTCCTGGGCCAGGGGCTCCCCCTCCTTCTGCCGCCTGTCGAGGTTGGAGGCACCGAGAGGCAGGTGCAGGCTGCAGTCTGTCCTTGCTCTCCTTTGCTTCATAATCTGTGGTGATGTCAGGCCCAGCGTCAGACAGAGGCAACCGCCTTCCATAGACCCCTTTGCCAGCCAACACCAGTGTGGAAAGCTAATTCCTGTGATAAGTCCCAGTTTCGTCTCCCTCAAAGCGGTTCTGCTTTTCCTGATGAAACCCTACAGACACAATGGCTCCATGCCCTCTAGACCTAGCAGGTGTTTGAATCTGACTCTTCTCTTGTGGGTTTCTCAGAGGCTCCTATCTGATGGCAGCTCGCTTCCATGGGCCATCCTCAAGCTGCCACCCCTTGCCGGAACTCCCCCTTTTCATCCAGTGGGGGCTCACTCTTTGTTGGAGTCCCCTTGCTCTCCCAGGTGCCCGTCTTGTGTAGGATACAAGGTGGCTTGCGGATGGCTCTCTCCTTCCCACTTCCAGTCTAAGGAAATGCAGAAGCATCTTCTGTTCCTGACAAATCCTGGGGCTGCAGGGTTCCCACCCCAGACGCCGTTCTTCCCCTGCCACGAAAGCAACTCGTGGGCCTCGTTCTCTTGTTCTTTAAATATCCTGGGAAAAGCTAGATGCTAGACCCTTGGGATCCTCAAGGTACAAGGGACTCTTATCAAGCTCTTGGAGAGATCTTTGGAAGTACCCCTCAGGGGGCACGCTCTCTTCATGGCTCCTGCCTGGGGTAGGATGGGGAACACTTACAGCAGTTCTCCCCAAATAAAACTACCGTTCAGATTCATCTCTCCGTTCCCACGTTCTCTGTCTTCTGCGTCCTCTCTGCGGATCGCAGAGCCTTCTAACTGGTTTTTGAACATCTGCTTTGCCATTTCTACTGAGAGGCTGGCACTTGTGTCATGGTGCCCAAATTTCCATATAATACCCTGTGAAGACTGAAGGAAGCCCCCTCCTAGACGGAAATGCTTGCAGAGGAAGAGGTCCACCCCCCCTAACCAGGCCTGCATTCTCAGAATGCAGCCTCCAACACTTCCCTTTCCCTGAGGAACTTACCAGAAAGGGCAGTCTGGTCTCCAGGCTGGCTCTCGGGCGAGATCCTAGAGCCACACAGTGTCGGAGCGGGAAGGTGTCACAGAGGTTGCTCGTCCTACTTCTTCATTTTCTGGGGAAGCAGCTGGGGCCCAGAGAAGGGAAGCAACCTGCTCTCAGATTGCTTCAAGCCCAGGCTGGAAGGGATTCTGAGTACACACCTCCTTTTTCTGGGACCAGCAGACTCTTAATTCAAGTAGACACCAGCTTTCCTACCTCCAAGAAGACCTGAGTGTGTGCTCAAGGGTCCGGAGGTCCACGGGGAGGCGGGCCTCTAGCAGCTGGTTGTTATGGTACCCAACCAAGCTTCCCTGCATTCCCCCACTTGGGAGGAAGCCAGAGAGTTGGGTCAACCCCTGGTATGTGAGGCTGGTGGTGAGGCTGGAACCGAGCACTTAGGGATCTGGCCCAGTTAGAGGGCATCGGCCACCTCAAAATGCAGTCTGAGGGCTAGGCTGCCCCTGGTTTTGTGTACACGCCCATTGCCCATGGCTCTCAGGCCCAAGCCTCTGCGCTGTTCTTCCGTACCCCACCAGCTGGCCAGCTTGGGCTGAGGCTTGCTCTGGAGGCACATCCTGGGCCTCTACCCTTCTCAGGCACAGCCGGGCATCATAACATTTCCCTCCCCTAGCTCTGGGAGGAGGACCCCTTCCCCAAAGAGCAGAGCCTTTGAACAAACTTAGCTGTGGCTAGAATATTCCCTTTGAGTCCACAAGGGCAGAGGGTGGTATGTGACCCAGCTTTGAGGTGTATCATGTTACTGTGCTGAGTGCCGTGCCAGTTAGCATATGCCGTTCCTCTTCATTCTGAAAGTAATTCTAAGAGAGTGCGATTGAGACTCAGGGTATGAGACTTGCCTAGGGTCAAAGACCCAGTAGGAGCAACCTCATCCGGGGGACATGAAATTACACTTCTACCAGCAAAAACCAAGAACACAAAAAGCCAACTTTTGGTGTCTTTTTACCCTTTCTTACAAAGGGGTATTGAACTTTTTAACCTCTGGCCATCTTTTGGGGGGAAATGGTGTCACCATATTAACATTTCTCCTGTCACAGGTAATAGCAAGTATCCTTTCTTGTGTTTGGGAGCTGTTCCGTTTTAGGAACATTTGCCCATTTCTCAGTGATTTATAAGACATTCTTTCTCCTTTCAGCAAATTAACTGTTTGTAATATGATTTTCACAGTTTGTTTTCCAGCTTATCATTTATTTATTGGCTTTGTTTTGCCATTTCCCACCTCACCAGCCCCCAAAATCAGTGAATTTGATTTTTATATGGTTAAATGAATCATCTTAGTGAAATGGGCTCTGGATCTTGGGTCATATTTAAAAAGATCTATCCTACTCTAAGGTCATACTTGTAAGAGTCTCCCATTTTTGTCCCTAGGATTTTATGCTTTTATTTTGTAAAAATGTAAATATGTGATTCTTCTTGAGTTGATTTTGGTGTAAGATGTGAGATTAAGAATCCAGCTTCAGGGGCGCATGGCGGGCTCAGTCTGTGGGGCACGTGACTCCTGATCTCAGGGTTGTGAGTTTGGGCCCCACGTTGAGTGTAGAGACTACTTAAAAATTAGGGGAAAAAAAGGAGTACAATTTTTCTTTTTTATTTTCTCTCCAGTGGCTACCCAGTTGGCTAAATGCCATTTGTTTTTTTAAAAATTCCTTCTTCCTCCCTTTTGAAAGGATGCCTTTGAGTTTCTTCTGTTCCATTAATCTGTCCATCTGTTCATGCCACATACTATGGTGTTTTAATTATTATGGCCTCGTTGCTTTATAATTTGTTTTAATATCTGGTAAGGCTAATCCTGCTTCTACTACCATTACTCCTCAAAAAATATTTTTGCTAGCAATTCTCATTTATTTCTCAGAGTCATTACTTATTTCAGAATCATCTTTTCAGTTCTGCTCTCCAAAGCCCAAGCAAACAAAAACAAAGAAACAAAACTTAAAAAAAAAAAAAAAATCCCTACTCTGTTGATATGGGGGGGGCAGGATCATACCGAATGTGTATTAATGTAAAGAGAGTTTTCATATTTTCGTTGTTAAATCTTCATCTGCAAGTCTTCTGTTGGAGCCTTATGGTGTATTCTGTTTCTGTTATTTTTTTTTTTCTCCTCGATCTTCTACATTTCCTGGTTTAATTTTGTGTATCTGATCTTCTGTTGCTGTTACAGATGAATTTTTTCCTTCCGCTCTGTTTTCTAACTGATGGTTGTTCACATATATATTTTATTTTGTGCTATTTTATATCATTTCTTTGTTGTTATGATATTCATAAGTGACAATGGGCTATAGTTTCCTTTTGTGCTTTTTGTCAGATTTTGATGTCAGTGTTCTACTATTTTCAAAAAAATTGTATGCATTTGTATGTGCCAAAGGAGTTTACAGAGCATCAGAATGATCCATTTCGTAAAGTTAGTTACAATTCTTCTGTGACGGTCCTTGGGCATGGTGCTCTTTGGGAGGGTGGGGGGCACCTTTGACAATTATCTGTGGTTTTGCACAGCAATTAATCTGTTAGAGTATCGCACTTCTCCATGTTTAGTTTTAACAATTTATATTTTCCTGTATACTTATCCTTTTTTCCACCTTCTCAAATTATTTTGCATAATGATGAGCAAAATAGTGTCATGTTATGTTTTAAATTTTATCAGTTTCTATGGTTATTTTCCCATTATAATTATTTATTTTGGGTATTTCTGTTTTCTCCCTTTGGCTTGATAATGTTAGCTAATGGTTTATCTCTTTTATGAGCTTTTTTTTTTTTAATAGAATTGCCTCTTGGAGATATTTATATTAATTCTACAGTTCTTTAATTTCATTTATTGTATTCTGCTTTCACATAACTAATGTCTTCTTTCTGCTTTGCACAACTTGAGTTTATTGTCTGTTTCCTAACTTCTCGAGTTGCATGCTTAGTTAACTTATCTTCATTTTTACCTGTGAACATCCTTCTAGCACAATTTTGACATAACGTTTTCATTGGGATTATTTAAAGGTACTTTCCAATTTCAGCTTTGACTTCCCTTTTGTCCCAAATGCTCTTTAAGAGAAAGAATAAAAATTTCAGAGTGGTCAGAATTTTATTTAAAAGTTCTGATTTTATTTCATTATCATCCCAGCATAGTTTCTGTTTTGTTTGTTTCTGTTTTGGAGAACGGATTGTGGTGGTATTTGTAGACTAAGGTGTTCAATTTTTAAAATTTTGTTTTCAGGGTTTTGAAGGAATTATTTTCAGGATACCAGGATTCCCCCCCTCTCTTTTTTATTTTAAAGGTTTTATTTATTTATTTGACAGCCAGAGATCACAAGTAGGCAGAGAGGCAGGCAGAGAGAGAGAAGGAAGCAGGCTCCCCACTGAGCAGAGAGCCCATTGCGAGGCTCAATCCCAGGACTCTGGGATCATGACCTGAGCCGAAGGCAGAGGCTTTAACCCACCGAGCCACCTACGCGCCCCCAGGATCCCTTTCTTTTCTTTTCTTTTTTTTTTTTTTTCAGGATCCCTTTCTTAATTTGATTATTTGCTCCTCTGTATCCTGAATTATTTTGTGTTCACTTCCTCTGGCGTGGGCTGGGTGGCCAAGTGTTATCTCTGACTAATAAAATGCTTCTAGTTCATCTTATGTGTCCTGTAGTTTTACTTAAAGAATGTTGATGTGATGATGTTTGAAATACAAATATTCCCAACTGTTTGATCATCACTGGGGATGGTGATCTCTATCATTAGAACGTTTTCTTCTTTCTAGTTTAATATCCCTCTGTGTCCTACTCGTAGCCCTCAGCTTAAATCTTACCACATCTTAAAATTGTGCTCCTTCCTTTCTCTCTGTTGGTGCTCACCTGCTCTATCTTTACCCATTCCTTTGTTTCCTACCTCTCCAGGTAGTCGTGTTTTAAGAGACATAAGAAATTTGGACCTTATTTTGTGATCCAGTCTGAGAGTAAAAATATTTTAGTAGGGGGTTGCCTGGGTGGCTCAGTGGGTTAAGCCTCTGCCTTCGGCTCAGGTCATGATCTCAGGGTCCTGAGATCGAGCCCCGCATCGGGCTCTCTGCTTGGCGGGGAGCCAGCCTCCCCCTCTCTCTCTACCTGTTGCTCTGCCTACTTGTGATCTCTCTCTGTGTCAAATAAATAAATAAATAAAATCTTAAAAAAATATTTTAGTAGGTAAAGTGATACCATTCACATAAATTAATATGACAGACATGTTTGCTCTTGTTTTTTTGTTTTTTGTTCTTTCCTTTTAAATCATGTTTTATGTTATACTTTCTGGTTTTATTGCTGATGCATTTATTTTTTCAATCCCTTATTCCACATTCTGTTTTATTTGCTTGTTTTTTATGTGTATGTTTCTCCTAATAATTTGAGAGGCTTTCATTTTCCCCCAAGTGGTTACCTTTTGAATGTTGTCTGTGTGTGTGTTCCCTAGTATCTCTTGACTCTTTTCTCTAAAATGACAAAATTGCTGTATTTCTACTAAATGCTACCTCCCCCCAACTCTTTAGTTGATCATATTATTACTGTTTTTCTGAGTGTTTCCCTTTTATACCTTTAAATACTCATGCATGGCTACTACTTACTTTATTAGCCTTAAAAGATATCTTTGACAGCCAGTTAGAAACAAAATGTTATTACCATACTTAACACTGTTTTCTACCTTCTCTTCCTTTCCCGAGCCAAGTTTTGTTGGTTATAAACTTTTTATGTTATCAAAATTTAAAACCTTTACCTTTGGGGCGCCTGGGTGGCTCAGTCATTAAGCATCTGCCTTCACCTCAGGTCATGATCCAGGACCCTGGGATGGAGCCCTGCATTGGGTTCCTTGCACAGCGGGGAGCCCTCTTCTCCTTCTCCCATTCTTTCTGCTCGTTTTCTCTCTCTCACTTTCTTTTTCCCTCTCTGTCAAATAAATAAATAAAATCTTTAAAACAACAACAATAACAAAACCCTTTGCCTTTGGTTCTAGAAGCATAATTACCGCGTTGCTTTGGCATTGGTCTTTGTCTCTGCCACATGGATCTTGTGTTACTAGATCTATAGCTCCGCTTTCTTCCATTCATCTTTTGATCGCCTTGAGATTACCCTCTTGGAGATTCCTCAAGCTCACGACATTGATCGTCTCGTGGTCTTGCATGTTCATAAATGTCGCCTTTACACTTGATTGAAAGCTTGCCTGGGAATGGTATCTTCAGTCAAACCATTATTTCTTTGTTTGAATAAAGTTGTGGCGACGTCTGCGGTTACCCTGATTGTTTTACCTTCCCCTTAAAAGCAACTTGATCTTTTGGGCTGAATGTTCCAAAGGAGTATTTGTCTTTGTAGTCCAGAATATTTACTAGATTTGATCATTCTTTGCTGGTATTTTCCTTTCTAATTGGTAGATTTGCTCTCATACTTTTAAAAAAATTCTTATAAAATATCTTTAAATACCTGTTCTCTTCATAGGGATATGAGTTACATATATGTTTGTCTACCTTTCAGACCAACCATTTCTCTATGATCTTGGTTTTCTAACCTTTTAATAATTTCTGATTTTTCTCACTTTCTTCAATTTTGTCCTCCATGTGGCCTCCCTCCTATGCTTTCAGCAAGCTCTGTGGTTGGTTTTACATTTTTTTTCCCTACTTATTTTCTGAGCTCTGCCATCTTATGACTTATATCTTTTGCTTGCCTTGCCAAATTTTTCCCCCTAAACATTTGTATCTCTTCGTTGTTCTCTTGGTTTGTAGAAGTAGTTGCTTCCTTGAGTTTTAAAAATTTCTAGCGCAATATGTTTGTTCATTTCTCTGGTGAGGGTTTTTGTCTACTGCTTATTTTTTCCTCTGTTCTCTCCTTTTTTGTTATAATACCTTTATTACAAAAATTCTATGGTAGTGTCTTTTTGGTTATTAATTCATTTTTTAATGAGGTGACTTTTTCCTGGACCAGCTATTGACATGAGTTCTAGAGTGGGGGAGGGAGAGCATGGTCATGCTCTAGGCTACGAGCGCTTTCCTATGGGGACATGAGTGTAAGATCTTTCAAGCTTTACTTCTGTCTAGCCAACTGGCAACTGCAGATACACTCATAATGTGGAGTCTCATTACTCTCTCCTCCATTACTAAGAGACTGCTTTCTGCAAATATAACTTTTCTGCATGATTCATCATTGGTCCTACCTTTGCTTTTTCTGCTTCATATCAAAATAGGTTCAAGAAAGTTCCCAATGTCCAGCCCACCATATACTTGTCCTTATTATTCTTAACAAGAGAGTGTGATTTTTTTTTTTTTTTTTTTTTTTACTCTGGAGAATGGCACTTACCTTGGAGGGTATATTTGGCTAGTTTTACCCAAGCTCTGTGCCATAACTGTTTTCTGTTAGCATCTTTCTGTATCCCAGTTATGTGCTGTGTCTGAGTTTATAGGTCTTTGCTAGCTTTGTCAAAGACAGAGTTCGTTTTTATTCTCCTTGTTGGTTTTTGGTGATTTTCAAGAGAAGTATTTTCCTTTTAGAAGGAGAAACAGTAACCAGAACTTCCATACATTCTTTATTTTGGTGGTCTGTTTAGCTTATAGCTTCTATTTACTGCTTATTTACTGTTTCTGCTTATTCGAGACACACTAATAACCCTATACCTCAATGCCTATTTCTTTATTTTATTTTATTTTATTTATTTATTTGACAGAGAGATCGCAAGTGGGCAGAGAGGCAGCCGGGGGTGGGGGTGGGGGAAAGGCTCCCCGCTGAGCAGAGAGCCCGACAAGGGGCTCGATCCCAGGACCCTGAGATCATGACCTGAGCCGAAGGCAGAGGCTTAACCCACTGAGCCACCCAGGCACCCCACCTCAATGTCTATTTCTATGTGTCTTTTCAGTTTTTACATTTGCTACCAATTGACTGATACTCTCCCCATAGTTTCCAACTCAAACTTCTGAAACAATTTGATTGGCCCAGTAAGTCACCGTTGTCCTTATTTGGATAGAACTTTTTGCCCTCTTAATGAAACCTTGAATCAGTTCCTTTCACTGGTCAGGTAGCTGTGGTTGAGGCTCTTAACAACACAGCTGAGTCTATATGGCCTTAGACTGTCTCCTTACCAGGGGAGTATGGGCACAAGCGTTTGTATGGGCAGCCTTAACCCAGGCAATGACTTGAGATTAGGACTGAGTCTGTGGGGTTTGGGGTGAAGCCCCCAAACCAAGCCTGGATGGAACAGTACAAGGTGAGACTGACTATGCAGGGAGGGTGGCAGTTGCACTTGGTCCTCCACCCTTCTCCCTCCCCTCCCTGTTCTGGGATCTCCCCCAGAGAGCAGCAGCTCTCACTGGCTCAGGACCTGCATGGCATTCCGTTGAGTTAACACCTGGGCAGGGCCTAGAAGGGCTGGAGCTTGGGACTGAGGAAATGCAGGAAGCACCGAAGGAGGTGAGGCTAGAGGAAGGACCCAGTTTGGAGGCTGTTGCCCGTCAACCTGAGGGTACAAGTCTGGGAAACTGCGAAGAACAAACTACAACAGTCATGAAGCTGGAAATTTTCCAGACTGGGGACGTATTGGAAGGGAAGAAAGAAGAGGGATGGAGGCAAGAGCCTCTGCTAAGACAGAGCCACAGAACTCAGGTGCTTTTTGGTAATGTGGGCAAGACAGAGAGTAGTCAAAGATGGCACCACTGATGGAAGCCAGGAAGTGGGACGGAGACCTGGAGCAAGAGGGAGATATGGAGCCAGGGGTCAGGGGGAGAATCAGGGAGTACTTTTAGGGTCATCAGCATTGGAGGAGTTCAGGTAATATGGCAAGTTGGTTTGTTGTACCAGTGTTCACTTATTATAATTAATATTTTCTCTTCAGTGACTATTAGAAACACTCATGCCAGGCCAAGGCTGCTTGGCCTTTGGATCTGTGCCTATTAAGACTGTCCCTGGAGAGTGGTTAGTGTGATGAATGGGGGACTTGCTCCTTCTCTCCCCCTTCACTGCAGTCTCCTTCTGGCCTCTCTTTCTTCCCGCTGCTCTTACTCCCACTCCGCTCCTTATGCAATCATAAGGTTATAGGGTGTAGGGGATGGACGGGTAACTTATAGACAATCTAGTCCAACCCTCTCCTTTTACAGAGGAGGAAATGAGGCCCTGAAAGAAATGACTTTCTTAAAGAGAATGGGTCCCAGAACCCAGGCCTCCTGACTTTTGGTCTGGGGTCCTGTCCAGTATGCTAAGCCACTCTCTAACCAGTGTGTGATATTTTCTCAGTATCACTGCTTTGCACGGTGTGTGAGTTCACTGTAGATTTGCATGCCATATTGTCCTAAGGAGTCCTGAAAATAAATATTTTCTTTTTAAATTATTTTTGAGATGGAGGGAGGGCTAGAAGGAGAGGGCAAGAGAAAGAATCTTAACCAGACTCTGTGCTGAGTGCGGATCCCGACACAGGGCTTGATTTCACGACCCTGAGATTGTAACCTGAGCTGAAATTGAGAGTCAGACACGCTACCCAGACATCCTGAAAACAAACATTTTAGAGAGATTTCTCTGGAGCGGGTGGCCCAGCCTCTGGTCCTATGAGCATGTGCAACTGTCAGGGAACCCTTCCATCCAGGAGCCCACACAGCCTGTTTATTTTCTCTCTACTCCACGTTCCGCCAAGCAGCCCCTTTCTGGGGGTGAGTCAGGCCTCACCCCTTCTTGCTCAGATTGCAGCAACAAGCTCCCATGGGTTTCTTTTCTCTGGTCTGGTTGCCTCTTGTCTCTCTCTGTTAAGGACAAATTCATACATTGAGGTCTTAAGCACCATTGCTTCAGAATGCGCCCTTATCTGGAGATAAGGTCTTTAAAGGGATGGGGCTGATATTAACATCAGATCACATGGTGGACCCTAATGCGATATGTCTGGTTTCTTTAAGAGAAGAGGAGATTAGGACACAGACAGCATGGAGGGAAGATCAGGTGAGGACACAGGGAGACAAAATGAGGAGGGAGGCCTCGGAAGAAACCAACCCTGGCTGCACCTTGATCTTGGCCTTCTCGCCTCCATGACATAAGTGTTTGTTGTTTAAGCCCCACAGGCTGTGCTTCTTTGTTATGGAATCCCTGGCAAACTCATACACCCTCTTTCCCCTCCGACCAGAGGGAAGTTTCTGGGATGCTATGCTGACCCATTGCACCTACAAGATAAGGTCTAGGCATGGCCTGTAGTTGATTCGTCATCTGGTCCCTCCTCTCCAGCCTCATCTCTCCCTCGTACCCCAAACCCAACCTCAGCCATCAAGGCCAGAGACGTCACACAGATTCTAGCTGTTCCAATAGACCAGGCCCCTTCACACCACTATGTTTCTCCTCGGAGGGCCCTGTGGCTTTCGTGTCTGCCCGGCTCACTCCCAACCAGCTGTCCAGCCAACTTAGATATTAACCTCCCCTGGGCAGCCTTTCCCAGCTGGTTCCCTTTCCTCTGCACTCGGTACCTCATTCATCTGTTCTGCACGACTCACACATATACGGTCCTCCCTCTTTTCCTTTCCCTCTTCGGGGGAGTGCATGGTTGGAAAGTCTTACTCTTCTCTTGATCTCTGGGCTGAGGCTGGGCAAGAGGTCTTCACTAAACATTTGTTGAATTGAGTTGAAATTTAGATCTATAGGGGTCATGGGACTATGCTCTAAGGGAATAGAGGGGCCTGGCTATAGCCTGGCTCCGGCCCAGCCTGGCATTAGTAGGGGTTTCTGCTGTGAGTGTGCAGTTTGCTGCTCAGGACATGAGGCAGGGAGTCTGCGGGATGCGCGCACAGCACAGACAGCTGGATGGACGTCTGCGTCCGTTTCTACAGGTAGAGTAATGTGGGCAAGGATGTTTCTGGTTCCTAGTCCTGTCTATCACGGGACCCAGCACAGTTTAGGAAAGCACCGAACGGGTTTAAAGGATGCTGCCAGGGCAGAGAGTAGAGCTGAGAGTGTTGTCTCTTACCTCAGAGAGGTATGGGCTGGAATCTCAGCTCTGCCACTTAGTAGGGTAAGTTCCTTAATCTTGCTAAGTCCTGTTTTTCTCATCCATCAAATAGGGAGAGTAACACCCAGCCACTAGTGGTATTGAGAGGATTAAATGCAATAACCTCTCTTTAACAGTTACCTCCCTGCCAGCCTGCTCTCTTTGCCCACATCCATCAACCCGTCCGTGCATCCACTCCCCCCATCTATGGATCCACTGACCCATCGATCTCTCTGGTGCTTTGTCCAGTCCCAGGCACATACGAAGGCTCCGTAGATGTTAGTTTCATAAGCAGCAGTGGGAATATTTTCTTCGCTTTCCTCCGTTTCAGTGACAGGGTTCAGAGGGGGCGGGGGGCTTTTCCCAAGACTGTTCAGGTTTTTGACCTGTGCCCTTACCTCCACCACAGGTCCAGAGGAGTAATAATAATAATAATAATAATAATAATAGCAGCTGCAATTGTGCAGTCTGTGGGGCACCTGGTAGCTGAATGCTCCCTGTTCACCATTATATGAGATGCACCAAGAAATGCACTCAGCCCCATGGCAGGAAGACCCTGGCATCCAAAGGGGAGATGATGAGAGCAGTGGGGGCAGGGGTTCCACATCCCCAGCCCAGCTGCGGTTCCTCTGGTCCGTCACGTTGGACTCTCTTCCTTGGCAGGAGGCCTGAACATAGAGAGCTCGTTCATCAGCCACCTGAGCTCTTAGGGGTGTTTGACCTTGAGGGTCCTTTTCCAGGGCTTGGAGAGGTGGCTGGGACCCTGGGCACACTCTCCCCACCAGCTTTTCCCGGTACCTGCCTGCTTTGCGGAGGTCGGCTCTCCCTGGCAGCCATCCCAGGCAGACGGCCCCTCCCGTGTGCTATCCCAGAGGGCCATGTCCACATTCACGGACCATTGGGTGCAGGCTGCTGCTCTCTCCTGCCTAATTGCCGTTGTCCTTGTTAACACCCTCCCTCTGCCTTCACGCCTCACACCCACCCACCGCTCTGGCTCCCCCAAAGAGTGCCTCCTACTTGATGAACAAGATGTAAGTATACAAGTTATTAATCTTCCTACCAAGGCAATTACAGCCCCGCAAAGTTCCTCCTTGGCCACGTTGCCTCTTCTATGACAACCTTATCAGGTTAGCAATTTCAGATCTGCATTAAGTGTTCAGAAATCAATTTTCAGCTTATTTTGTGTTGCAAAGTTTGCCATGCCTGAAACTGCACTGCTAATTGAACAAGAGCAATTGATGTTTTAGCAGTAATTAAAGATGGTAATTATGACCAAATCTCCCCCATGGCCCTGCCGTGTTTGCTTTTGGACCTGTCAGAATGGCGGGCAGGCCAAATCCATCTTAATAAAGTTGGCATTTCGGAAGTCCCCCCAGAAATAGTGTCACCTTCAGGGTGGGGATGATGGAGCCATGGGGAGCCAGGGGGACAGCATATTTGGGGCTGTGGGGTGACCAGTTAGCTGGACAGTCAGAGAGTCATTGGGTGGGAGCAGTTTGGCCCTCTGAGTGGTTTTCGAGGGAAGGAATGGATGAGGTAGGGTGAGCAGACTTGGCATTGGCTAGTTTGAATAATTTCACTGGGCTCTAGGGCATCAGGGTTGTTCCTAGTTGCTTGGTACCTGGCCCTGCGGTGACTAGGATAGAGTGCTAGTGACCTGGAGTGGAAGAGGGCCCCATAAAGGAGCCAGTTGCCGTATGGACTCTGGATTGTTGTGTTTGCATATGACAGGTGCGTTCTACGTGTTTGCTATTTCTAGGAATTAGCTAGTGCTGGGAGGTGCAGTACCGCCAGTGTTAGCAAGGCAATAATAATTGGATGTCAAGGCACCAGAGTAACAAAATATGCTGCCTACATGCTTGGACTGGGCATGCTGGATGCCCCATGGGCTGGGCTTCAGAAAAGGAGTGCCATGCACTGCTATTAGTCTACTGTTTTATAGGGAGAACATGAGAGCAACTTTGCAAAACAATGTGAGCATGGTGCCAACTGCTTGAGGGAATGCACACCAGAGCTGGACATGCCAACTGCCTGCCATTATAGCTTCTGGAAACCAAGAGGAGCCCCCGACCTCATCCAGCTCGTGGCAAGGCAGTCTAGAGAGAGCCATCGGGTCATTCAGTGGGCATTCCTATCTGCATTTCCATGATGCCTAGGACGCAGTGCCTTGCCACGGGGGCTTTATAGTCCAGCAGGGAAGGGAGAGCGGTAAGCAAATGATAAGAAGTACAACACAGTGTCATGGCATAGCCATGCTGGGTTTATGGGAGCACTGAAAATGAGCACAGATGGGTGAGAGAGGGGTTCCTGGAAGCTTGGTCTTTAAGGCTGAGTAGATGTCAAACCAGTTGAAGCTGAAGGGTCCTGCTGAGGCAGAGGGGCTCAGCCTGAGCCATGTCATGGAGGTGTGAAGCATTTCAGAGACACACTGTCTGGTGGCTTGTAGAGTGACCCCTAGATCTTTCTAGAAAGGCTAGAGGGATTCCTTGGACAACCGCTCTCCCCATTCTTGTACTTGGTCACATGTAGCAGGTCAGTGCAATTGAGCAGAGAGCCTGGCTCATGGCCAAATGATCCCCACAGCTCTGTGCTCAACACTGCCTCATCCCAGCCTCTGCCTCAGTGGGGTTGGGAAGAAGCAGGCTCGGGTTGGTGGCAGCCTGCCTGGAGCAGTTTTGGGCAATGCTGTGAAACTGACTCTCCCAGAGAAGAGAGCAAGATAAGCAAGATCTCTGGCTATGGAAATGTCCGCTGGTTCCCGCTGAGCATGCAGACTGTCCTGGCTACAGGGATGTGTGAAAGCATGGTTACCGAGGCACCAATCACACACACAGACCTGTGGAAACACACACCCACACGTAATAAATATATACACACCTGAATGTGAGCACACTGAGCAACAGAGGTCCGCACAGGTACAGGCAGAGCAATATATGCAGATACGCCTGAAGTCACGTGCTTATGTGTGTGCCCTGAAACCCCACCCACGTGTATGCCGTTTGCGTACATGCCCAGGCACCCAGGGTGGGCATGTGTGCACACGCTCAGCCCTAATGGGAACGTTTGCCCTCTGGTCCAGGTGGCATCAGTTTAAAAAATGAGGTAATTTGGGAGCCAGACAGGTCTTCAATCAGAGGGCTTACCTATTCCAGGGGAGGCAGTGGGGGTGGGGCGGGGAGTGAGTGCAGAGGAAGGTGTGGGAGAGGAGCTGAGTCTGGTTCTTCTTCGGTTTCCTCCCGTAGCCTGGTTAATTGAGTTGGGGGGACATGTTTCAGCCCTTCAGACAGGTCCTCCCCAGTCTTCAGACTTCACATCGTCAGTTTCTTCCCTGGCAGGGTCAGGCCAGGCTTTACTGATGGCCACAAAGCTCTGGCAGCTGTAATGGGAGGTTCTGGTTCCTCTTCCACGATGATGGGGAAATCAGGTCAGAGAGTTTTTGAGTTCAGAGATCCTTTTGCTCAACACTTGCATTGTCTAGATGAGTAGGCAGAAGCCCAGAGGGGACAAGTGACTTGCCCAAGGTCACGTTGAAGGTGTGTGAGGGTGTACCTCCCCATAGCCCCTCCCCATGACTGTGAGGTCCCTCTTGAGCAAACCGTACAGCATGGGCTGGAGGAGACTCTCAGCGTCTGCCGAGGCTTGGGGACGTGTGCCTGCTAAAGCTTAGATTCTACTGGCCAGAAGGACACCCCTCGTAGCACACCTTAGCACAAGCTGAGGGTCTGTGACTATGCGCCCAGCCCCTTATCCCCAGACACCTCCACCTCGCTCCTCCGCGGCAGCTTGTGTTTGGGTTCCTGTTTTCAAAGCTCTTCACTGGTAGTCCTCTTCTCTGTCCCTTCAGTATCGTCGCTTGAGTCCTATTTCCTTCCCCTGGTCAGCACCAGCTCCTGGCGGACAGCAACCTTCCCTCTCCGCAAGGACTAGCACCTCCTGTTACTACAGCTTACACGCCTCTCCTTTTGGTGCCTTGTCAGGAAAGGAGAGAATAGTTGGTCATTTCTTCCTTATGTTTCCTGATCCTAATCCTTCAGGCACGTCCAATCTACACACACAAACCTTGCAGGAACTTTCTAATCTTTGGCTTCTCTAGGAAACAGTATCAATGGGGAAGGTGTTGGCAGGGCTGGGAGATTCAGCCAGAGGGCTGGTTTCTCAGCACAGAGCTGATTCTTGAACCTTGATGGGGCGCTGTGCCCTTTCTCAGGTGGAGTTACTGTGCAAGACCCTTGCAAGACTGTGTGTGCGAGGCCTGTTTAGGCAAAGTTGGGGGGGACGGGAGGCCAGGTCAGCGCCCCAGGACCCTGTGTGCCCATAACTTCTGGGTTTATCAACCACTGAACATCGTCTATCACCTTGGACCCCCACAATCTCCTGAACTCCACTCTCTCAGCCAGCCTGTCTGTGTTCCTAAAAGCTCCTTCCCTGGATGGGTGATTGATTAATTGATTTACATATTTATTAAAATGTATTTTAGTAGCGTCTTTGCCTTTGATGCCAAATCTCATTTCCTATTGTGGGGCTGCTGACAGCCGGCATTGTAAATGCAAAGACACTTTACAAAACAATTTAAATAGCAATTGCCACCAGCTTAAAAATGAGCAAAACAGACAAATAAAATACTGATGAGGAAATTGGCAGCTTCAGGACAAGGAGGGCCAGGGGTTTCTGAGCAGCCAGCAGCTCTGGGTGCCTGGATGGTAAAGGCTGTGTAATTGTGTCTTTGGAATGGCCCAGATTTTAGGTGTGGATGAAGGGAGGTTAACAGTTGCTGCTCAGGGAGCAACAGTACCTTGCCCTTAAAGGCAACTTGTCTTCAGGGAAGCAGAGCAGAGGGGACTGAGCAGAGGGGACTATTCAGAGGCAAGGAGCAGTGAGGGCTCGAGCCCCCGATATTTGCCCTCTAGTCTCAACTTGTGAGGTTGTGTCTGCTTGCTCTAGGGAGCAGTCTGGGCACAGAGGCTGGCCTGAAGATGGGAAACCAGCAGGCAGCTTGTTCTTGTCCGGCCAGTGGAGCGGGAAGAGTGTAGACAGGAAATCTAGTCTCTGGATCCTGGTCCCAGCCTGGCCCAGCTGTGAGTCTTGGGCAGGTTATGTTCTCCCTCAGGGTTTCTGCTTTCTCTGCAGCAGGCACTTGCTAGAAATCCAGGAACACTAGCCTGGGAGCTAGTCCTGCTCTCCATTTCCTGGCTGTGTGACTTCACGCAGGTTGTGTTCCCTCTCTGGGCCTCATCTGTGGTGTGAGAGCAAAGGATGTGATGCTTTGTGAATCCTCTTTTTTTTTTTCTTTTTAAAAAATCTATGATTTGGTAGGGGCCCATGATACTATGTGGTCCCACTGTTGGTCTGATTGTAGAGAGGGAAAGAGGGGAAGTTGAGTGGGTGTGTGGTGGGAGAAGCAGCCTGCCCAACAGGAAGCCAGGACCAAGCCAGAATTTGGAGCAGGATGTGATTGCATTGCCCCTGAGAAAAAGCAGAGATGAAAACTGTCAGAAAAGAGGCCCAAATCTCCAAAGGTGAGTCAGAGATTACTCACCCTTCTCGTCTTTTATCCATTACTGTCCTCTGGTTGCTTTGCATCTCCCTGCTTGTGCCTTCTCTGTCTCCATGGTGTCACTTCCTCCCCATCCGTGGGGCTGGCCCCCAAGGCCACTCCTGATGCTGCCTTTTCCTGCTACTAGATTTACTTCCTGCATGAGCTCATTTTGCAGCTATCCTCTCTTTTTCGAAGACACTCAGATTTTCATTTCCAGCCTTGACCTCTTACCAGAACTCTAGTGTCATAAATCCAGCAGCCTGTAGGACATCTCTCCTTAAATGTCTTGCTGTCACCATAAAGTGTCTAAAACCACTTTCCACATCTTCTCTCACAAACCACTGCTTCCCCCTGTGACCCCTAGTGGCCACCGCCTTCTTCTTCTTCTCCTTCCTCTTCTTCCTCTCCTCCTCCTCCTTCTTCTAGAGCATTCTTCTCACTTTAGTTTCTTATATACAGGCAGCTATCAAAAGAAACCTTTGTATGGTGTTTATAGTTTTTAAGGCATCTTTCCGTGCATGGTAATATTTCTTACAGCAAGTGTGCATTGAGAAGCTATTATCTGCCATGGGCAGGGTGAAGGAGTGAACCAAGCAGCCACAGCTCCCTGCCTTCATAGGGCTTAGGTTCCCATGGTTTCTCTTTGCCCCAGGCCTCTGAGTGGGCTGCCTTGTTCATGGACAGAGAAACCATGCTTTACTTGTCTTGGGAAGCTTCCAGAGACTTTTAGCACAGATTTTAGTTCAAAACACATGATCCGGATTTTTTTTTTCTTTTTCTTTTTTTTTTTTTTTTTTTGCCCAAAATGTGGGAAGCACTTTGTCTAAGCATGGCATGGTTCTAAACACTGAGGGTTTGAGGATGGAGTCCCAGCCCTTAAGGAACTTGTAAACTGGAGGAACAATGTATCCACAGGGACTTAAGCAGCAAACCAAAACAATCAGCAGGATATCCTCAGGAGGGCCGTCTGTTCATTCGGGGGTTCCTTCAGTGAACAGGTAATTATTGAAGACCCCGGATGTGCCAGACACTGTGCTGGTTGCAATGAATGGGGAAAGAAAAGAAATAGTCCCCGCCCTCAAGGAGCACATGCTCTGGTGGAGGAGAAAGACGCATGAACAAGGATCCGTGCAGAAAAGGCCAAGGGAGGCAGGAAGTGTGAGAAGCTGCTGGGACAGAGCTGCGGGGCCAAGGGTAGGGAAGGCTTCCTGGGGAAGGGAATGGCTGAGCGGGTCTCTGAGGGTGAGCATGCCTTCATCAGCAAGTGGAAGCCAGGTGGTCGGTGGGGCAGTTCAGAGCAACAGCACACGGGCACTGCACCCCGGTGCCCGAGAGGTCCTGCAAGGCTGGGATGTAGGAAGGCTTCAGTGTCAAGTGAGTGCGAGTCCCTGTACAGGCAGATGACCTCCGCTGAAGAGAGAGCTCTTCTGGAGAGATTGGCACAGGCTTCCTGGAGGAAGTGGCCTTGAGCTGCACGCTAAAGGGTGAGGAAGATCTGGACAGGTGGGGATGAACGAGGAAAGCTCTGAGAGTTCAGGGGCTCCCCTTGCCCTGTGGCAGCCAAGCCCTCCATATTCTGGCCCCAGCCCACCTTTGGCTTTCTTTCCCAGAGCCCCTTACGCATAGCATACTCTGCCCTGGGCAAGACGGGGTGGTGTACAGTTCCCATGCTTTCTAGCAGCACCCCTCAGGCAGCC
This sequence comes from Lutra lutra, assembly GCF_902655055.1. NCBI lineage: Eukaryota > Metazoa > Chordata > Mammalia > Carnivora > Mustelidae > Lutra > Lutra lutra. Next base: position 12,890,398 of record NC_062287.1, on the reverse strand, counting down.
CCCTCCTCTTGCAGGAGGCTTCTCTGTGTTTCTGCATGTCAAGATCATAACTATTCTTCAAGATCAGGGATTCACAGACCTCATCTTCCATGAAGCCTCACCCCTCCCTCCCAGTGGGCAGTCTCTCTCCTGCTGAGTGTGCCCAGCACTTTCCTCTGACAGCCGTGGCTCTTCTCTGTGGCCTGGCCCATACCAGCTACCTGTACCCTGGTTCTTTAAGGCACATCTCACCTCTTCTGCTGGATGGCAGGGTGGGGCTTCTGCCCGTCATCCCTGTAGTTTGCCCGGGGTGGTTGACAGAGAGAACCCCGGATGCTGGAGGCCATAGTGAGCCAGGGTGTGGGGATGGGAGCTGAGCCTGGCATGAAGGGCCTTGGGGGGCACCTGGATCCCTTGGCTAAGATCCAGAGAGGGGAGTAACCATGCCTTAATTGTTACAAATGGGTGTGAACTCTTCTTACCTGCACAGTACAGTTAATATGTGGGGAAGATACTGCACTGGGCAGCTCTCATGAGGAAAGCCACCTCTGAGAGTGGGGAAATGGGGTCTCATCTGACAGGTGAGGCCTTTCCTTGTGTGCTAGTCAAGAGCCACCATTTGATCTGCCTTGGTGGGCCCAGTGGTGGCCTTGTAGCCTGGAATCCAGCCCCAAGTGGATAGCCCAGCCATGTAGGGAACTTAGTCCCTGCCTCTTTTAGTTTTGTCTAATGAGCAAATCATTCACTCGCTGACTCATCCAACAGTTGACTAATGAGAGCGCCTATGCAGGTGCCGAGGTACGGTAGGAAATCAGGTGGTACCTGTCACTTACATTTGCTGTCATTATTAAATTTTTGCTTTCCCTGAATCTTAAGAAAAGTCTTTGTTTAAATGCCTGTCAGCCTCAGCTGTGCTGTGGCCAGGGGATATGGGAGCAAGGCTGGGTTGAAGTTTGAAGCGCAGGGAGGCAGGGGAGTCCCAGGGCACCAGGGGACCGTGAAGGGGGTGGGGGAGGTGGGGGGGGTGGTAGCCCTTAGAAGGGCGGAGATCAGCTACTTCGTTTGCCTGCCCTCTTGTCAGAGATGCTACTTGCCAAGCTCTCCTCTGCCAAACCCCTAGGCACTTTGGGTTTGTCTTTCGCAAGGGTCCTTTCTTTTCAGGAGGCGGTGTTGTGGCGTATTGAAAACACAGGTTCTGAGGTGGCACACCTGGGTTTGCCTCTTCCCATTCGCCACTTCCTGAAGGTCTCTGAGCTGACATCTCCCTCAGGGGGTGGGTGTAAGAATGACAAAGATTGTGTGTAACCAGCTAGGACCCAGTGCATACCATAGTGAGGGTTTAATGAGTGACAACTGTCATTGTCATTACACAGAGGTGCCAAAGACATGGGTTCTCTATTGTCAAGCAGGAGGGAGAAGTAAAAATGCAAAAGGAAAAGTGCTGTCTTTTATTCATGTAGGGCAGGTGGGTTTGCGTACTCTCTCCTCTCCTCGGCGCACCCTCCGGTGGCCTAGTCACGCACGGCTTAGTCAGCTTAAGTTCAGGCTGGGGACTGAACACAGTGAAGGAGCTCGACGGCCCATGGGAGGCTTGAACCCTCAACCCTGTCTTTGGTAGAATCATGGCACATGGAGCTGGTACACAGCCCTGATACCACCTACCCGTGTGGGCCTCCCTGAGTATGAGGCGCCTCATAAGGGGTATTTCGCAGATGACCCCCCACCCGAAGAAGGCCTCCCCAGTCTCCTCTCTCCAGAGTCCCAGGGTGGAGCTCCCTCCTGCTCCCTTCCCCTGGAGTGCCATCCATGGCCGTCCCCATGGCAACTGCGATGGGGACCCAGTTGGGGGGATAAGAGAGGGATGAAGGAGAATAATCAAGAATTACTTGTTTGGGAAAAGAAAAAAAGGAGTGGAGAGGGAGAGTGGGAGGGAGAAAAGACAGGAAGGCAAGTAGAGACAGAGGGGAGAGAAAAAGCAGAGAGAGAGAGGGAGAGAGAAGAGAGTCTTTTCTTTGGGGAAAAATGGAAATTTAATCAGATCAGTTTTTATAGTGCAAATAGAAAATCAGTTTTAATAAAGCCAAAAGGAAATGCAAAACAGCCGCTTGAGATGGAGATTGTGTTAAACAGACAGCTCTTTAGGAGCGGCCGAGTCTGGGATGTTTATTGTGCACAGACAGAGCAAGGAGGGGGATTTCTGGCTGAATTTCAAATAGACATTTGATTTGGCTTTGGGGGTGGGTGATGAGCCCCTCCCTGGTCCCCTCCTCCCTACACTCAGGCCCATCTGTCCAGGGAAGGAAGTCTCCCAAAATGCTAGAGAAAAAGAAGGGAGGGGTGCAAACATGGGGGGGCACCAGCCTGACCCGGAGCAGGAGGAGTCACCCTCCCCTTCCAGTGGGGTGTGCTCCCTGCAGGTCTGGCCCACTCTGCCTGCCCAGAAACTGGACTCTGCCCTCCGTGAACATACCCACTGTTTTCAGCTCCTGATTCTTAATTATAGTTCTGGCCCAGCTCTTGGTTTTATTGCTTTCATTTATTATAAAAAGACCAGTGTCTGTTTTTTTTTTTGAAACGGCTATCTGGTCAAATCACGGTTGATAAGCAACACTGAGCTGTCTTTTTAAGACAGGCCAAATTTATCACACTTAAAAAAAAAAAAAGGCAAGCCTTCGATGGCCTATTAGAAAATTTCCCCCCCTTTTCCCAGAGTGACATTTTAGTAAAAGGCTTTATTTTTCCCCTCAGCTTTCACAAAGCCATCGCCTTGAAAAAGAGAGGGGGGGGGGGAGGGAGAATGAGCCGCAGAGCACTTTTGAGGCTGTTCCATAAAATATATGGAGAGGGCACAGAAGATAACAGGATCTGTCCTAATGGGGCTGTTAGCTCAGGAGGAAAAGAGGGGCCTTTGGCACGTGTTTGTCAGCTGTTATTTTTGTAATTAGAAGAGAAACTGCACTTTACATTTCAGAAACGCGGCGATTTGAGGCTGCAAGGAAGATGTCCGGTCTGGGCCAGGAAGATAGGTTGGGAGGAGTGGGGGGGTGGGGCCAGACTGTGGGGGTGGGGCCCTCCTGGTGTTTCCTGGGGTTAAGGAGCTCATCTGTCACCTTTGAAGCTGGCTCTTAAGGAGAGAGGAGCCCCGCAGGTCACCCCTCCCTCAGTAGGCTCCTCTGTCCTCGCTGTCCCCACCCCGTATTCATGGAAGCAGGTGAGGTCAAACTGTGGGCCCACCAGGCTGCTGAGGGGAGGGGCAGGGCTGGGGTCCAGGCAGCGTTCGTTCTGTGGCCGGGGAAGCCTCTGACTCTGCTGGGACGAGGACAGGCGCTACGGGAGGAGGAGCCATTCTGAGCCCTAAGCTGTTTGCAGAGTTGGCCCTGGAGAGGAGGGCTGGTCCCTGCTCCTCCTGAGTGGGTGGGTGGGGGAGGAGGAGTGGCCTGAGGCTAATTCCCAAAGACGAGGGGCATCAGGTAGAGGAAGTCAGCGGGCACGAGGCGGCTTCCCTCCCAGACACCTTGAGCTTCGTACCCTTCCTAGCTGCCATCCGATCGTCCGGGAAGGCTGCTGCTCCGTTCCTCCTCTGCCTCTTTCTCATCTGTTTTTCTCCCTAGCGATATTTCTCACCGCGTCCTTTTGAACAAAGAGAGCTTTAACTGTTATCAGCCACCTCCCTTTGTTCTGGCCCTGAGATCAGAGCTTCAGAGGAGTGTGGCTCCTCGTGCTCTGCTGTGCCCTGTCTGCTGCCTCAGGGTGGGCCTCCTGTCCCTGACACTGAGCACCTGTCCAGCAGTGGGGCCACACCTGACATCTGCTGCCATGAGAGCCAAGGAGAGCAGCAGGAGCTGGAGGAGCCTGGGCCACTGAGCTCAGGGGCCTAGTGAGCGAGTGCAAGGGGGCTGGGCTCTGAAGCCAGAGAAAGCTGGTTTCGAACCCAGCACCACCGTCTGCCATGGGGCGGGGGGAACTCAGGAAAATTCTTGGACTTCTCCAGCCTTCAGTTTTCTCATCTGTAAACTGGCAGAGGCTTGTCAGGAGGATTAAATCAAATGGTGACTGCAAAGCTTATGCCCCAAAGCTCAGGACTCAGTAGGTGTGAGCCTGCCTCCCCCACCTGGCTGGGAGGCCCGTGGGAACCAGCCGCCTGGCATGTTCTGCTTCTCAGAGGGAAAGGTGTAGGCTCAGCAGGGCAGCCCATGTGCCACTGGAGCTGGGACTAGAAGGTCTAGGACACCCAGTCTGATGTCACTTCTGTCCCCTGATGGCGTCTCTCAACTCCCCGGGGCCCTCTCGGGTGGGCCATTCCAGTTCTCCAGGCTATGGTTTCCCCATCCCAGATGATCTCTGGTCCGGTTCGAAAAAGTCCAAGTCCCGTGAATCCATTCTGGAACTCTGAATGCTTAGATCTGTACATTGAAACAATGCCCAGAAGCCGCATGGGTGAGCTGTGTTTGACCCTTCCCTGCAGACCTCATGGACTTGGAAAACCCAGCCTGAAAGACAGGTGTCACGGTGTTGGAGGACTGCAACTCTCAGGTCCCAGGGAGGAGGCACAGAGTGGGGTCCCGAATCGGCCCCCTCACCAGCAACTACAAGGTTCCCCAGGATGCAGGACTTCCAGTGCTGAAAGTGAGGAGGTCCAGGCAAAGTAGGGTGAGTTGGGAGCCTTAGGACAGGGCTCAAATATGATTCTGTCCTTCTTAGTTTGTGCCCTACTGTGGACAAGGCACAAGGACACAGTAATGACAGAAGCAACCCTTACCTGGAGGGTGCTCAGAGCACAGAGGAGGAGCGGCCTGATGGGCAGATGAACTGCCCTCCAGTGTGCGAGGAGGGGGCCTGGAGAAGGGGAGGTGAACTCTGGTTTGGTGGTGATGGGGGGTAGTCAGGAAGGCTTCCCAGAGGAGGTGGTAGTTGAGGTTTTGAAGGCTGAAGAGGTATTTGCAAGGCAGAGGAGAGGGAATGCTGGAGACGGAGCTCAAGAGGCAAAGCTTGCAGAGCTATAAGAGGACATTTAGTTAAGCTCTGGCGCAAAATGGTGTGTGATGGGCATGGCAGGGCAGGAGGCTACAGAATGGAAATGTACCCTCTCCCTTTCCTTGCCACATGGGACGGGGTGGGATGTTTGGAAGGAAGGAAGTCCTCAGGACCAGGGAAAGGTTGGGATGCCCTCTCCACTTCAGGATGGAGACCTAATTTCTCCAGAGTGTCCTGGTTCCATCTCAGCCTTCCAATGCCTAGGACAATGTTACAGAGCTCCCCATGCCAGCGCTGCTTGGCTCCCTGGCATGGCTGGGTGCCTGGCCTGTGGCTGGAGGCCAGTGGCCCAGAGCCCAGGGAAGCCAGCTAGTGACAGGATAGAGCTGTCCTGGCTTTGGCCAGGCAGACCAGTGGGCTCTGACCCAGGCCGCGATCCCTTCAGGACCTCCTCTTAGAGATATTTAGCTCTGTAAAGAGGCAAAGACGCTGTTTTACCAGTATCCCTGTGCTCTGTGCTCCCTCACCTCAGTCACTGGCACAGGAATCCGAGGACCTAGCTGCTTTTGGGGGGCTGAGCTAAGCCAGCCGAGCAAGGCTAATTCCAATTCATCCGCCCCTGCAGTCAGGGGGCCTGGATGAGTAAGAGTCAGATGGTGAATGCTAGACCTCCATGCATCAGAGTCAGATGGTGAATGCTAGACCTCCATGCATCAGAGTCAGATGGTGAATGCTAGACCTCCATCTGAAGATCGAACCTAGGGATGGGACTGTCTGATGAATTTATCAGTGACTTTAGGCCAGCCACGCTCACTGCTGTCACCCCTGTGGGAGAGAATGTGTTGTCTTGGTCTACCTCAAATCCTTTCTGGAGTAAAAGAGTATTACAACCAACCAGCCAGTCAGCCAACCAGTCGATCAACAAGGAGATGTTGACCAGCAGCACCTCACAGGAAGGAGGCCCTGGTGTCAGGCTGGCCCAGTGAGGACCGGGATCTGTCTCCATTCACAGCCCACGTCTTTTTTTATGTGCTGGTAGTACACTTGGCTTTGGGAGATTTGCTGTCAGAGGTTCCCACACTTGTTTCTCCTGATCCACAATTGTTTACCAATGATAATTTTGGGGGCTCAAGGCTGGAAACAGATCTATATGGGTACTTAAAAAAATGGACCAGATAAAGACAGTGATGACACTATAATAAGGGGTGTGTGTGTGTGTGTGTGTGTGTGTGTATGGTTGTGGGGGAGCACATACTTGGACCCCAGTGTGGCAGGTGTGGGGCCCACCCTGGCCCTGTCTCTCAGCTGCATCCCCTTCCTCCCTGTGCAGGGGGTGGGGGTGGGGGGTGGGGGAGAGGCTGAGGAGAGTTGGGGGGAGACACCTGTCCACCCAGGACTTATAATTTTCTGTTCACTTAGTAGGTCTCCCCAGGAGTCTGTGAATTCCTTGAGATAGGAGGCCTCTTTTTTTTCTTGTCTTTGTATCCCCAGGGCCTGGCACAAAGTAGAAACTCAATAAATGTTAGTTGAATGAATGAATGAACGTTTGAATAACAGAACTACCTGCTCTAGCGACCTCTCTCAGGATTATTGGGAGGATCAAATGAGATAATGCACATGAAAGCACTTTGTAAATTGCAGAGCTCTATACAAATGCAAATCATTCACAGCTTTGGTGGAAATTATTATTCAAATTATTATTATTATTTTCACTGTGAAGGAGGACGGGAAGGAGAGGGCAGTGGGATCATTCCCTGGTGGTGGAAGCCAGGGCTCCAGCAGCCGGCACTGGCGCATTACTCCAGAGCCTGCCTCCCTGCCCCTTAAATCCTCCCCGAGCTCTGGGCTACCTCCCCTGGGGGCGGGGTGGGCCTGACAGCAGCTGCCTGGGCTGGGGCAAAAGTTGCTGTTGGAATCCTGCCCAGTGTGGGGACTGAAGCTACAAGCACATCTCACCCTGAACAAAATGAATTAAACGCCAAGCTCGAAATGAAAAAGGTTTTCTTTTCTCTGCTGTTTTCCTTTCTTTTCTTTCTGTTTTGTTTTTTTTTTTAAAGTAGAAAAGGTGGTGTGCTAGAAATGGGGTGCTAGCAGAGAGAGAGAGAGAGACAACGGGGCACCCCAAAACCCACAGTTCGCCCGGTGTCCAGGCTGAGCTCAGGTTTGCAATGCTGTTACCCCGCCTCTTCAACCCCTGGCCTACGGGAGGGAGGGCTAGCCGGCTGGGCAGCCAAGAGACTCAGAGCAAAGGCGTGATTGATAATTGGCGACTGTAATTCTATAATTCATCTCCCTGCACCGCAGTGAAATTAAAAGAGTTTAGGTTCCCAAGCATAATGATCATCAATTAAACGCCGGGGAGATTTAGTGTCCGCATTTGAATTTTGTTTTATTTATTTAAATGTCTCTTTGGCGGGGGAGGGGAGTGTCGGGAGCGGGAGAGCGGGGAGCTAGGGGCTGGGGCGGGCGGGAGGCAGGTGCCAGGCAGGGTTCTCCGGGGCGCGGGCCGCGCCGGGCTGCCCGGGGGCGGCGGAGGGCGGAGCGCGGTGCGCGGGGCAGCGGGCTCCGCGAGACAGGGGATCCATCATCCCGGGCCTAATCAGTTAATACTGATAAACTGCCAGCAATAACTGCCAATTGCGCCGCCGTTCTGGAGCTGCCAGTTCATTCATTTAGGGAGTGCGGCGGCCCGTCGGGGGGAAGCGCTCCCGGGCCCCGCGTCTTTCCCGCCTGTGCCCCGCGGGGCGGGGGCGCATCTGGCGCGGGCGGAGGGCCCCGCCGACACCTGCCCGCGACCCAAAGCGGGCAGAGGCCGGAGTTAGGGTGGCGGAGGGCTGTGGGTCTGACTCTGGCCCCGGGCGAGCCTGGGCGGCCCGTGCGAGGCCTGCCTGGTTCTCCCGCCCGCGCTGGTACGCAGACGGCACCGGCTTCGAGGCTGCGTCTCAGACGGAAACGTCTCCCGGCTAAGCCGTGGGATCTCCTTGCGCCGGGCGAGAGGAGGCCGCAGGAACCAGGCCACTTCTGGCGGCGCTGCCCTGCCCCAGGCCGCAGGAACCAGGCCACTTCTGGCGGCGCTGCCCTGCCCCGCTCCCCGCGCGGTGGGACTCAGTAGCCATCTCCGGAAAGGAGGGGCTGGACTGGGCGGCCTCTAGGGGTCCCTCTAGCTCTGTGGCTTGACGCAAGCTCCCTTTCCCTGCCGGTCTAGAGCAGGGGTGCCTGACACATCCCCCGCCCTCCTTCCCAACCCCGGCAAGTTTGAGACTCGGAGGCCACCTCTCCACCTCCACTCTGAGCCCCGCCTCCCTCCCCAGTTGCTGTCCATTTCTCGGGGTTGGTTACCGCGGCAGTTTCCTGGCATACTCTGATTCCGACTTCTCGCTTGCAATCAAGAAAACTAAAAATAGAGCATAAAGGAGCTCTCCAAGGGGGGTTGTGGGGGTGGGCAGAGGACGAGGAAAATGCTTGGTTCCTCCTGGGAATGAGACCTCATCAGTTCTACGTAGGGAGTTAGAAATCCAGCCCAGACCACGGACAGGGGTGCGGGGCGGGGCGGGGACCCTCTCTGATCACCAAGTGGAGGGAGCTTGAAAGAAAATTGAGTGTGTGTGTGTGGGGGGGGGGGTATGCCTGGGAAGTGGGTTTGGGGGAAGGAGGGTGCCTTTTAGATCCTTGGGGATGAGGCCCATAACATGACTTGCACAGTGGATCCCCACCCCTGGGGTTGAGCAAGAACTAAAATCCAACTAAAATCCAGGATTTTAGTAACCTGGGGGTTACCCTTTAGTAACCCTTGAGTAACCCCGGGGGTTACTTGGGCACCAGAGGCCTTGTGTTGTAATTCATCTGCCAAGAGGGGGCGCTGTATTCTAATTTTAACAAAAGCATCTTGTGTAAACCGAGGCTCTCCAAGGCCGGTGGTACCTGGTTGTATAGTTGAGTTCTCTGGCTTGAGACACACAGGAACCCCGTCAGAGATTTCCCCCTCAGAAATGGTATCTTTTGGCTTGCAGGGGATGGCTGTTTTCAAGCCAGACATGATAAGATTGGAAACATTGCAGGGGGTGGGGGAGTGCTAGGAGTCAGCCCATAGAAGGGAGTGCTAAGGGAGAGCCTAGACTCCCAGACAGCTGGTCCCAGGACACAGGCAACCCTTCTCCCAGGTAGAGCCTCTCTCTGCGCCCACCTCCCCCCTCCCCCCGACCCGGGAGCTCAGAAAGACATGTGGATGTGTGTAAATGACTCAGCAGTTACTGGGGGAGACAAGCCTGATTCTGAATCCAGAGCTCTAGGTTTGCAATCCTAGCTGTGCCACTCCATGACCTTGGGCATGCCGCTTTTTCCTCTGAGCCTCAGTTTCCCCTAGTGTCTAATAGGATGTGTTGCATAAAAGCTCTGGAGATGAAGAAGTCTTGTGTAAATGCAAGGAACATCGTTACAACTTTCATCTCCCATGCATAAAACAGTCAGCAGTCCAGCCTTATCTTCCAAGGGGCAGTTCAGAGGGAGGACTTTATCTGTACCCCTGTCTGGTGGTGTCTTCAGGACCCCTTTCTCTCACAGGGCTATCTTTAGGACCCATGATGCTCCCCCTCCTGAGAGAGGAAGCGAAATGGTTGATACTAGAATCCAGAGACCAGCCATGCTTTGGTACCACTGATTCAAATCAAGATACTGTCTTTCAGTCTCCCCTCCATCTTGCTGAACTCATTCCGGCTCTCTTAGCAAGCCCATCTAGATGGAGAGACAGTTGGTCCCTGAAAATGTGGTGATTTCTCTAGTGAGGGAGGGAAGGCTGAACTGTGGGGAGCCAGGCCTTGCGGGGTGGGGGTGGGGGTGGGTGGCACCCCTGCACACCCTGAAGAGGCCTTCCCTGGCTCCCTACAGACTGATGCTGTCTCCTAGTTTCTAAAAGAGCCCCGCCATCGCCCCTTCCTTCAGAAAGGCTAAGGGTGTTCTGGGTTGATCCGAGGAGAGTTGAAGGTGACCCCTGTTCCCAGGGAACCCCCACTTCCGTTTATGGACTTGCATCCTGTGCCATCCACCCCACCATGGCTTCTCTGCCCTGATGGGTCTGGTGTGAGTGGGAACGTCTTTAGCCCCTTTGGGAGGTCCAACAGGTGTAGCTGGGAGGAGGAGCTCCAAGGGGCAAAGCCTCGACCATTTTCTGTGTGGAATCTGTAAGAGCACCAAGCCCAAGTGGGCATGAAGCCCAACAAAGGCTTTTTAAAATTACCATGTGCTGTCCTTTCTCTGATTACAAAAGTAATACATATTCATGGTCAAAAATTTGGAAAATACAGAAAAGCACAAAGAAAAAAATTCATCCATATTCTACTACCCAGAAGCCACCACTATTAATATTTGAGGTGTATCACCTTGCTGTCCTTTTCTTTCTTTCTCTTTATCTCTGTCTTTTAATAGGAATCTCCTGCAGTAACACTTTTTTTGTCTCCTACTTTATAACAGCGTGTGGGGAGCATTTCCCCACGCAACACACACTAGGCAAAAAGTGTAGCCAGGTGTTTGGTCTGGGAAGCGAGGGAGAGCGTGCTCTCAGAGGGGCGCTCAGCACTGACAGATGGGGCTCTCTCCTGCTTCCAGTGAAGGTGGAGGACCATACAGTCCATAGGCGGGAGGGGTAGCCGGAGAGGCAGGGCAGGCTGCGGCCCAGTGTCCCTCCCCAGGCATCTCGGGAGTATGCCCGCTGCTCCTGGCGAGGGCAGAGGTGCTGGTTACTTGGAAGCTCAGGATAACACTAGAAATGTCAGGCAGTTGGAGGGAGGGAGAGTCCTCTCCTCCAAGAGAAGAAACAGTTACAAAGAAGCCAGTTCCAGTCAACTGCAGAGCTGTACTTTAGCTAAGGCGGGTGCTGGGGGAAGGGTGGGTGTGCGTCTGTGGCCTCAGGCTCTCCAGATGCCAGACATGGTGCTTCAGGATCTTGGTTTGGAGACCCGGCCCACACCTGTTGCCCGTCTGATCCCCACACAGCATGACCTCACCTTCCTTAAAGCATTCCACCTGGGTCACGTGATTCAGAGGGGACAAAAGCCTGCCTCCTCTCTACGCCCAGACAATACTTCTCTCTTCCTAACTCCACTCAGGATGCTCTTCCTTGAACAGTAACAAAAAAGCCCGAAATAACCTGATTGAAAAATGGGCAAACTACTTGAATAGAGGACATCCAGATGGCCAACCGACACATGAAAAGATGCTCAACATCACTAATTATTGAAGAAATGCAAATGAAAACGACAGTGAGATGTCACATCCATTAGGAGGGCCACTGTTAAAAAAACAAAGTGCCACGTGTTCAGGAGGATTTGGAAAAACTGAAACGGTCATGCACTTTTAGCGGGCTCGTAAAATAGGCACAGCCTCTATGGAGAACAGCACGGTGATTTCAAAATAAATAGAATAGACTAGAACTACCATGCAGTCTGGCAATCTCACTTCTGGGTACACCTCCAACAGAACTAAAAGCTGGATCTCAAAGAGCTATTTGCATGCCTATGTTCCCAGCACCATTATCCACAGTATCCAAGAGGGAAGGAACCCGAATGTCAGTTGATGGATGAAACGGTAAACAAAATGAGAGATTACACACAAGAGAATATTATTCAGCCTTAAAAAGGAAGGGCTATAGTTTGGATAAACCTTGAGGATATGGTGCAAAGTGAGATAAGCCAGTCACTAAAAGACAAGTACTGTGTGATTCCACTTTTGTAAGGTGTCTAAAGTGGTCAGATTCCCAGAGACAGAAGTAGAATCCTGGTTACCAGGGGCTGGGGAGGAGAGGGAGTTGGGGAGCTGTGGCTTAATGGATATAAGGTTTGTGTTCAGGATGAAGAGTTTTGGAGGTGTGTTGCTCAAACGTGTAACTGTACTTGACTGAGTTGGACACTTAAAATAGGTTAAAGACAGTAAATTTTATGTTACGTGTTGTTTGTTTTGTCTTTTTTTTTTTTTTTTTTTTACCATAGTTAGAAAAAAGAAAAGAGATTTTCTCTCCGCCTTCCCTGACCAGCCGAGCAAAGAAAGAGCTTCTCACGGTCTTGCATTTTCTACAGAAACCCCCTAAGTTGACCTGTTACCTTTTTCATGTGGTCGCGTTTGAGCTTCTTTCTAGACAAGTTCTTCGAAGTCAGGGGGGTAAAAATCTCCACCTCTTGTTTTCCCCATAGCATCGAACACAGTGCCTGGAACATAACGGAGGCCCAGCTAATGTCTGCCACTGAATCGTCCCTTCCTTCCATGGATGGAGATGGAGATGGAGAGAGGAGAGAGGAGGAAGACAGTGCCCAGGTAGGACTGGGGTTTCCACACGCGCCTGTTTAAGCAGCTGCTTTGTGTGGTTCAGTTCACACATACTCACACTTTTGCCTCACGTGTAGACAGTGATGTCGGGGGAAGGGAGAGACCTTGAGTTATGGAAATGGGGTTTTGGACTCTTCCAGAACTTTTTTTTGACTCAAAAGGTTTGGAAGGCATTAACCCAAACCACCTAGGACATGTACCTAATCTTACCCTTCTTTGGAATTCCTCTTGAGAAGCAGATTCACTGCTCTCCTCAGGACACAGATCAGTGTCTTACAACTCTTCTGCCAGGGAAGTTTCTCCTGACCTGTCACCTCCATCCCTCCGGCCACCGCGTACACTTCTCCTCTGATGACCTAGAGAGCGCTCCCCGGCGCCATGTTCCTTGTAGGCACTCTTAAAATCTGCCCTCAAACAGAATAACGATCGCTTACATGAGGTATCTGCAGTTTTCTCTTTGTAGGGTGGTTCCTCTGCTAAATTAATTGTCTGGTTCTCTTGAAAAGCAGTCTTTTCCCCCAGTTCATGTTTCGTTCTTTGACCTAACATGGCCATTCCTGGCCTTTAGAATGGGATTTGCTTCTGGTGGGGAATTAAATTTCCATAGCAACGCTGGCAGCCATCTGCAGAGTACTGTGCCCCACCCAGCCCGAGGGCAGGCTGGTACCACACCACAGGGCCTGGTTTGCGGCTTGTAAGTCTCATTTAGTCAGACCACAGCTGCAGTGACTCAAACTACTAAGGGACAGACAAAAAACACATGAAGGAGTCTGTCTGCTCTTAGTTCCCGGGGACCCTGAGCTCCTGAGGAGACACGGATGTTTACTTTGTTTAGCTTCACAGGATTAAAAAAAAAAAAAAAATAACAGAAAACTGGGGGTTGGGGGTTTTCATCTCTTTTCTGAATCAGCTGGGGTCTTTTCTCTAAGCAGGGCACCCTGCTAAGCTCCAAGCCAGGAGAAAGGCCTGAATTCTAGCTCTGGGGATTTGTCTGTTTGTTTAAAGTGTATTCTTAATGGCTGTTTTTAAGGAAGCCATAAGCAGTGTGAGGGTTTCTTCCCACTCCCTCTCGGCCCCCAAATATACTACTCAGCTCTCCAGTGGTTTGTGGAATCATTTCCAGAGTCCCTACCATGGCAGTCCAGGCCTCCAGTCCACTGGCCTCAAGCTGCTTCCAGGGTCTCAACTCCCTTAATTCCCCCTTGGGTTCGTGCCCTCCTGCCAATAGGACATTAGCCTGCGGTCCAGACACAGCAAACACTTAATTCCTCTCTGTCCTGTGCCTGTGAGCATGCAAATGCCTTTTCTCCCAGCCCACTTGGAAGTTCTGTTCCTTCTGTAAGACAGGTCTTCTTAACGCATGTGTTGCGCGGAATTCATTCTCCTTAGCGCGAAGGGCCACAGGATGGGGCTGGAGCCACGGGAAGCCCTCTTGGCCAGCGCTCCCATCCATGGGGACCATTGTCCATTTGTCCTAGTGAGCCAGCCATCTTCTGGGTGTGCCATGACATGAAAAGATCTGGAAGCACTGCTTTAAGGCCCAGCTCAGTGCTGCCTCCCCCGCAAAGCCTCTTCCCGACCCTCCAGCCAGAAGTCTCCCTGCCTCCCTTAGATACCTCCCCCAGTCCTTCTGGAGTGTCTTATGGTCTGCTTTGTATCATGGGTATTTATTGCTTTTCTATAGGCATCTTTCCTGCTTCCCTCCCCAAAGGATTGGAAGCTCTTTGAGAATTTTGTTCTTATTTAGTTACACACAGTGTTTAGACTTGTCCTGCATGTACGTGGGACTCCTTAAATGTGATTGAAATCTAAGGCTTCGGGTAACCGTAGGTCGTCCCTAAGCCGAACCCCCCTTGAGATGCTGGTCCTGGTCCAAACGACTACCACCGCTGTTCAAAATCTTTGGAATTTCTTTCTGGAATTACTTTCAGAGAAGGTTTATGAGCCAAGAATAAAACTAGTCTCTTTTCTTTAGAATCAACAACTGTATTTAATTTTCATTTTGTTGTCATTGCTAGTCAACAAATATTTATTGAGCCCCAGGCACATAGTTGTTTTTTCTTTTTTTTAAATTTAATATAAACTACTTGTCTACCTTATTGGCAAGATTTGGGTCCAAACAAATTTGGTCTTTTTCCAGAAATCGAATCTACCCTCAAAACATTAAAGGTTTACTGTCTTGGAGCAGATTCACAACAATGAAAGCAAAGAGTATAAAACTGCAAAAAAGCAAAACTTAAACCAAAAACACACACACACAAAAGCAAACAACAGTGAGTGCCAGCCACCCTGGGACAAATGCAGAGCCTCCCAGGTCCTACCTTACAGGGGACAGCATTAACTTGGATGCATGAAATCTGGCATGTTTGTTTAGAGGACAAGGTCTCTCTGGCTTATGTCACACCTCGGACAGGAATATGTCATTCAGCAAACAATGAGTCAATACCGTATGTGGTTAGATCTTGGCATTTGAAGCCCGTGAATGCGCCTACCAGCCACCTTGGGCAGTCATCTGAAGTTTCTGGTAGTTTACTCACCTGAAGGGGTGGGTCATGGTGGTTGGTATCTCCTTAATGGGGCTATTGGTAAAGTTGAGTGTTGGCTCTGGCATCCAGATATTCTGATCGTAAAGAAAATACCTACCACAGTTTAGATGACTATCCACCCCCCCTCCCCACCTGAGAATAGAAGGGCTAAGGAATAAATCGTTACCTTTACACTTCCAGAGACTGAAATGACAGACTGGCTCTATGATGCTCCGATTCCTCTGGAAAAAACTGTAGAAGTTCCTGGCATTTGGTTGCTGTAGAAATGATATGGGCGAGAGCCCAAGAAGAAGTTCCCCTGAATATGGTTAGGCAGAGGGAAGGGCAAGTGAAGAAGACCAAGAAGTCATTTACTAAGAAGCAGGATCTGAGGCGTCTGGGTGGCTCAGTGGGTTAAGTGTCTACCTTTGCATCAGGTCACGACCTCAGGGTCCAGGATTGAGCCCCATGTCCAGGCTCCCTGTTCAGCAGGGGGCCTGCTTCTCTTTCTCCCTCTGCCCTCTCCCCGGTTCATGCTCTCTCTCTCTCTCTCAAATAAATAAATAAATAAATAAATAAATAAAATCTTAAAAAAAAAAAAAAAAAAGCAGGATCCTAGCTCGGCCAAGTGCATCAAGTAATTCCTGATTTCTTCTGGCGGAGGAGCTATTTGGAAGACAGTTGGGACCTTCTTCTGAGCTGTGGGCTCTGCTTCACTAAAGCCAGCTGCTGTCCCCCAGGCCTGGGACACTAGGACCTGCTGGTCAGAGCTCAGTGTCTCCAGAATGCTTTCCCAGCTGATTGTGCCGATAGACAACGGTGACTTCCCATGTGCCAGGCATTTCACACAGACCCATTCACTTCCCCAAAAGAGGTAGGTACCATGATGGTGCCTGTTTTATGGACATAGCTAGTCAGGGGTCTGAGCTATCTTAACACCCCAGCATCCACACCATGCCTTGGCCCCATCTACTTTAAGAATTTGGAAATTTGTTTAAACAAACGAATTCCTTCTTTATCACGTTTATCGCATTTATTGTGTGTCCTCCTCCCACAGTGTGTACGCTCCACAGATTCAAGAGTTGTTGTCTTTCTTATTCACTGCAGAATCCCTAGTAGCTGGAGCAGTGGAAACACACATCAGGGATGCTTAGTAGATATTTCTTGAATAAATGAATGTCTTCACACATTTGTAATATATTGCTTTTTTCTTAAACCTCGCCCTTTTTTTTTTTAAAGTACGTTGCTTTTTAGCGATTCTGAGCTGTGTGTCCCTGGGCCTTTGGAGAGCTCTGTATTGTATAGGAGGATTTCAATCAGTGTTATTAATCAATGTACCAACTCTATTCCAGGGAAAGCATATTCCCAGTCTAAAGCCTGTTTTCTGTGGGCATTTTTCTTCTTTAGAGGCGATCATAAGCCCAGGAAATCAACTTGTCTCAGAGTTGTCATGATAAATAAGGCCTGCAGACGTGATGTTCTGGTGTTTGTTTAATTTCTTAGACGCTTCCCTTTGCCACAGTCCCCAACCCCTGTTGTTCACACACAGCTGTTCAGCTATCCGCTTGCCCTCCCAGGGCCCAAGTGGAGTTACGTGGTTCTGGTCCAAACCCCTTGTGTTACAGCAGAGGAAACCGAGGCCTGAGACTGTGTACTTGCCCATGGTCACGCAGCTGGCAGAGCCTGGAATCCAGTGCCCACCTGCCTCCCGGTCCAGTGTGCCTGCTCTGTCACCATGTGCCCTGGGCAGGAAGGCCTTGTAAGAACAGGGATGGAAACAGATGTCACTGATCCCAGGGATGTTGGGTTCCGGGTGAAGGGAAGACAGGAGCTGGAGGGTGATAAGAACCTCTCCTTGCTCTGCGCCATCGCGGGGCCACTGTGCTCATTGGCAACCCCCTCAAATGATGGCATTTTCAGCAAATGGAAGGGAAGTAGGTCTTTCTCTTTCCCTCCCCCCATCCCCCATTGTAATTAGTTGTCAAAAAATTTTAGATGGAAGGGGGAACGCTCAGGTCCTGATGAGATGATACAGCAAAGATTTCATTTCATCTTGAATTTGACATTAAACTTTAATAGTCTCAAGGACAAGAAGCCAAGAGATATCAGATGTAATGAGATAAGGCAAAGTTTCTCTGACAGCAAATTTGATCACAAATGGGCTCCGAGATTGCTTCTTTGATATAAATGAAACATAATTCATCTTCCAGCGCCCCGAATGGGCTTTCAGGCTGGGGATGAGGCTGGCATCTCTCTTGCCTGGCTCTGACAAGTGGCAGCACAGGGAGGAGGTGGAGGCTTCGCCGGACCCTGCCTGTGCAGTCCAGTCGCTCTGTCTGGGAAGAGCTGGGGCAGGCAGCTACAGGAGCTGGAGGGCGCCAGGTGGTTCTAGCCAGTGGCTGCGGACACCTCCTGCTCTGAGCTGGGTTTCGACTTGGGAGGTTCTCCTCAGGCTCAGAATGGCAAAGAGTGTGTCAAGCAGGACAGGACCCCCTTACACCTCTGGGCTCTCTGGGAAACCACTCTTTGATGATTTCCTGGCTCGGACTTGCGAGGTGAACGATCCCATTCATCCTCTTCTGACATACTTTCCTGAAGCGGTTTCTTCCTTTTTCCAAACTTCCTGTGGCTGCCCAAATTCAGACAGCGTAATGCTAGGTGGGGGCAGGGCGGAGGGGCAGGGCAGAGAGACTAGGTGGAGGGGCTGGGTGAAGGGCTCCCACCTCCCCGTCTCCATAAGCACCCCCCACTGGTTTTCTTAATCTTGCATAAATTACCATGTTAATTACAGGGCCTGCTTGCCACCTTTCAGCAAGGTGGTTGCCCCCAGCCTGTCTTGCACAAGCACTGCAGGGGCTACTGGGTCAGCTGCTCAGGGCTGGGCAATGCCACCACTGTAGCCTCCTACCTGGCCTCCCCGCCTTCAGCCCTTGCCCCTTCTGATCCTACCTCCTCAGGCCCCAAACCTGCAGATATTTTAGGATAGATGACTTTGATGCCCCAGGCCCTCCACAGTCTGGTAGCCCTTGCCCTTGTGTGCCTCTCCAGCCAGTCCTCCGTTGCCTGTCCACAGCATCCCCTTCACTGCCACAGTGGGGGAAAGCACTCCCCGCACAAACCAGAGCCTTCTCATGCTTTTGCTTTTGAAGTCTACTCAGAAAGCTCTTCCCCTGGTCAAACACAACTCAGCCTCCTTCAGTCCTGATGTCATGTCTTCTTCTTTTTTAAGATTTATTTTATTCATTTGCAAGAGAGAGAGAGAATCTCAAGCAGACTCCCTGATGAGCACGGTGCCCAAAGATGTGGAGCTTGATCTCATGACCCTGAGATCATGACTTGAGCCAAAATCAGGAGTCGGAAACTTAACTGACTGAGCCATCCAAGGGCCCCCTGAGGTCACATCTTCTGAGAAAACTTCCCTTCCCGGGTCTGCCAGAAGACAGCGCCCCTCCCCTGGGCTCCTGGACCACTGTATGACTCAGGGTCTGTCTTCCCCATTTTACTGCTATTCCTGTACTTTCTTCTTCCAAGAGCTCCAAAAGCCATGTCTCATTGATCTTTACATATTCCTGGGCTTATCATGGTGCCCAGCTTAGAGCAGGTGGTCAGTGAGGGCCCATTAGATGAAACCAAATCCTGGCCCATAGCATGGTCTTCTGGAACATGCCAGGCTCAGTGGCCAGTCAACCTTCTCTGGCAGTTGGGAGGATCAGAATGCGTGCACACTTGTCTGTCTGCCCAGGTGAGATAGTAGCAGTTCCACCTAAATAACTTTGTCCCAGTTCTCCTTGACTGAGGGGAGCCTGGGTGGCTCAGTCCATTAAGTAAGCATCTGCCTTCGGCTCAGGTCATGATCTCGGGGTTCTGGGATCGAGCCCTGCATTGGGCTCTCTGCTCAGCCTGTTTCTGCCTCTTACTCTCCCTCTGTGCTCTCCCTCTCTTTCAAATAAATAAATAAAATCTTTAAAACAAAACAAAACAAATTCTCTTTGATCAAGAGTTTGGGATTGCAAGGTTGAGACCAGACTGCAGACAGCTCTGCATCTTCTCCTCTTTCCTAGAGGCCCAGAGTGAGGACTCGGGGGAAGGTGTCTTTATCTTTTTCAGCTAAAGACAGCCTGAGCAGGAAATAGGGAGAGAGTTCTCCTTGGAGTGGAAGTAGAGGCAGAACAGAGCTGGGAAGCAAGGGCTGGTGCACTTGTTCTGGGAGGGGGGCGGTGGCTTTGAGACTCGGGACCCAATCAGAAATGTAGGTATAGCCCAAATGTCTATCAATCCATAAGTGGGTAAACAAACTGGGGTACATCCATACAGTGGAGTTATTCAGCCACAATGAGGGATGGACTCCCGACACCTCCTGCCATGTGATAAACCTCAAAAACACGACACTAGCTGGAAGAGGCAGGCATAGAGGTTCTGAATTACATATTTATATGAAGTGTCCGGAAGAGGTACATCTGTAGAGGCAGAAAGCAGATTGGTGATTGTCAGGGGCTGGGAGGAGGGAGTAGAGGTATGGGGTTTCCTTTGGGGGTGATGAAAATACGTTGGAACTAGATAGAGATGGTGGTTGCCTAACACTGTGAAAGTATTGTCTACTTTATATGAATTTCATTTCAATAAAAACAGTTAAAGATAAGCAAACACAAAAGGGAATGTGGGTGTCATTCTGGGGGATCTGGGGAAATTCCAGAAATTCTACAGGACATCTTTCTGTCATCCTGAGTCGTCTTATGAAGCTGCCCACATGTATGTGTGGGTGTCTGCCAGAGCTGTCACTCTGCACAACTCCAGGGGACACCCCAGACATCACGGTCCATGCAGATGGAGCAGGGTGGGCATGGGTCCACCCTGGGGTGTCATGGCACCTCTGGCCAAAAGAGGGGGTTGGTGGAGGCTCCAGGCCAGACTCCTTCACCCGTGTCTCCTGATCACATAGTCATGAAGTGATTTATTTCCCTCCCTGTAGTTGCCAACCAAGAGGCCTGACTGCTGTTGCCCAGGAGCCAGTGGGTAGAAAGAGGGTTTGCTCCTCTGTGGCGTCAGTCTCCATCTCTTTGGTCCTGCCTGTCTCCCTGCCCAGTGGTCATTGCCAGCACTCTTGAGATATAGTGGCAAGGGAGGGGAAGAGACCCCAGGTGATGACAGAAGAGACCCAAAGTCATTATTTTAATGGAGTCATTGGCTGTACTTCCAAATCTCCTTATCAATATCATTAGAATTAATTTGATTACATGCTCTCCCTCTTCTCTCTCTCCTTTCTCATCATGAATGACTCTCCTCGTGGATGTGTTACTCTCGGGCATGACAGGTTTCCTCCTGTTGGGACCTTTGAGGCACCGATGGCAGGATGGGGGAGCTCCTGCTCTCTCAGAGCTGGCTGCGGAGCCCTCCTGCTCCCGAACACCGGCTTCTCTCGCTCTCAGGACCTGGGCTTGGAGAGGATCGTAAAGTGCTTCTAGCCTTCTGTCTGGTGGTATCTTCCTTAAGAGCTCAGAAATCCTGCGTCCGAGTCCCATGAGCCACAACACAATTTAGGGACAAGAGCTCAAAGATTTTTGTTTTGCTCCTTAACGCAGAATTCTTAAACCATGTGCAATTGTCCATCCTGGTAGTGGCCTCCCCTCCCGCCCCATCCGGGCCTTGTAGACCAGGGGCTTGCAAGACAGTTTCATAAGGGCTATGGGGTAACCTGCATACCGTGGAGGGGTTCAGGGAGGCATCAGGGGGTTGGAGAACTTACCAGTGGCCTGGCCTCAGAGGGAAGGATCGGAGGTGAGGGGAGGACGTTCTACCCGGTGTTGTCTGTTGGGTGAGCCACCAGGGGTCCTTGTCATGTTGAACGACTCTGCCCTTACTGTTCTCTGGCGTGTGAAAAATGCATTTCCAGAGGGCTTGGGGTCATGCTTTGTAGGACGAAGGGTGAGAAGGAGACTATGTGGCAGTGTCTGGCAGTGGGGGGAATGACGGCGGGCACTCATGTTCCCTCTCTGGGCTTAGAAGGATCAGCTTAGCTGCTATAATAAAGTACCATGAACTGGATGGCTTAGTACAAGAGAAATTTATTGTCTCATGGTGCTGGAGCCTAGAAGTCTCAAATCAACATCCATGCCCCCTCTGAAACCCTAGGAGAAGATCCTTCCTTTCTTCATCCAGCTCCTGGTATCTCCAGACATTTCCTTGGCTTATGACAACAGAGCTGCCGTCTTCACATGACTTTCTCTCTGTGTCTCTTCAGCCTTCCCTTCTGTGCCTTCTGTCTCTGTGCCCACACGTCTCCTTTTCATAAGGACACCTGTTCTCTCTCATGCCCCCATTTTAAACCATGTTTCTTCTGTAAAAAACCTCAATTTTCGAATAATGCCGCATTCTGAGGCACCAGGGGCTCGAACTTCCACATGTCTTTTTGCTGAGGGGAACAGACCAATCCCCTCCCTGGGCCTCGTCCCCTTGCCTGTGCAGTGGAGGTGCGACCAGGGTCCCTCCACCATTGACCTCCCTTGATTCTGTTCCACTTGCCAGAAGCTTCCTCCTTTTCTTTGTCACTGTAAATGACCGAACATCTCCGTCCCCAAGCAGAGGAAAAGGAGGGTTTTGTACAGGGGTGGGCAACCCTGAGACCCTCCTGGGGACCCAGCTTAAGTGGCATCGTTCTGGTTCTACTCCCAGAGATTCCGACCCAGTGGGATTGGCTGGAGTCTGAAGATCTACACTTCTACATGCTCCCCGGGATTCTGAGGCTGGTGGTCCTCAGACTTCGGTTTAAGAAATTCTGCTTTCACAACGTATTGTATATCAAAACATCAAGTACGTACACCTTAAATAGCTATAATTTTGAATTTGTTTGATTATATCTCAGTGAAGATGGGGTGAGAAGAGAAATGCTACACTGCCTCATGGGCCAGCCTCTGGTCCGGTCCTCATGTAAGACGTGGCGCAGGGATGCGGGAGGGCGGGCTGGAGCCTCAGCACCTTGGACGCACCACCGGGGGCTTAGTTGCAGGTGCCGTCCAGAGAGCCCCGTGGAGGGGCGGCTCCCCACCATGCCTGCTCCCCGGCTTCCCTCAGGCCCCTGGCCGGTGGAGAATCAGGCTGTGAGATGCAGGCGGGGCTGGTGCGACAGGTGGGCCGCTCCCATCACCTCAAGACCTGTGACAAGACACCTTTCCTTTTCACTGAGAGGGATCAGTCACGTTTTTGTGGTCCCAGATATCCTTCCTTAATTGGTGAGACTGGGCTGATTTATTTGTAATTAACAGATGGAGACGCATGCAATATGTGGTTTGCTTTATTTATACTTGACAGTGGTGGGTTTCTGGAGAAGCGCCTGGGGAGGATGGGAACCTGCCTGAAGCTGGGCTGAAGTACCGGCTGTGAGGGGAAGATGAGTCATCCTGGGGGAGGAGGATAGTGGCTGCTTCCCTCCCCCCAAGGTGGGTCCCACATTCCTCTCTTGACCAGGAAACCAGTGTCCCTGCCCCGTGGCATTGCTACTTGTTTGGTCAAGGGAAACAATAGGTATTATTTTTTAAAAAGCTCAATTTTCCCACCTTTCTTGTTATTTCTTTATTCCCTCCTTCTGGAGACACGGAGGCACTGTGCTGGGAACTGGGGGAGCCAGCAGTGAGCACCAGAAACACAGCCCTGGCTTTCAGACAGTAGTTGCCCTCCTTTGTGCAGTGAGGTAACACTGAAAGGGCTGCTTAGTTTACCGTCTCCCTCCATGCTCGGTGTGAAGGAAAGCAGAATCTACCAGGATGCGTTACTGCAGGAAGCTTTGTAGCAGCTGGGCCCTGGGGCAGACCCAGCCATGCTGGCCCCTCAGTAGACACCTCCTCTACCTTAGACAGACCTTGTTGGGGGAGAGTGAGTCATCCCCAGTGCCATTCCAGAACAACGGGAAGGCTTTCCCTCAAGGAGCTCACATGCGGACAGAGGCCTGGGCTGCCCACACGGAGCCATGTTTGCAGGCCTTCAGCCTGGGATTGTGGGCAGTCCTGGGATATACACCCCTCCCCCTGGGGTCCAAGCCTTTTAATTCCAAAGGTGGGGAACCAGGCTTCCAAGGTAAACTCTCCCTTTGACCCACAGCTCAAACTCTTTTTAAAAGACCTTGGTGTGTAGAGAGGGTCATCTGGGCCGAGTACCAGAAGTGAGCCACGTCTCTGCCTATTTTGCCATCGGCAGTGTTCAGAGGTTTTTCCTATGTCGTTGAGCCTTAGCACAATTTTTTTTGTTTTTGCTAGTATATAATTTTTATTATTTATTTTTTTTTTAATAAAAAATTAACATATAATGTATTATTTGTTTCAGGGGTACAGGTCTATGATTCATCTGTCTTACACAATTCACAGCACTCACCGTAGCACATACCCCCTCCAATGTCCATCACCCAGCCACCCATCCCTCCCAGCCCCCTCTCCATCAGCAACCCTCAGTTTGTTTCCTGAGATAAGAGTCTCTTACAGTTTGTCTCCCTCTCTGATTTTGTCTTGTTTCATTTTTCCCTCCCTTCCCCTATGATCCTCTGTCTTGTTTCTCAAATCCTCATATCAGTGAGATCATGTCATTGTCTTTCTCTGGTAGACTTATTTCGCTTAGTGTAATACCCTCTAGCTCCATCCACATCATTGCAAATGGCAAGATTTTGGGTTTTTTGGTGGCTGCATAGTATTCTAATGTATATATATATCACATCTTCTTTATCAGTTCATCTGTTGATGGACATCTAGGCTCTTTCCATAGTTTGGCTCTTGTGGACATTGCAGCAGCATTGCGGTACACGTGCCCCTTCAGATCACCACATTTGTATCTTCAGGGTAAATACCCTGTAGTGCGATTGCTGGGTTGTAGGGTAGCTCTGTTTGCAACTTTTTGAGAAACCTCCATACTGTTTTCCAGAGTGGCTGTGTCAGCTTGCATTTCCACCAACAGTATAGGAGGGTTCCCCTTTCTCTGTGTCCTGGCCAACATCTGTCATTTCCTGACTTGTTAATTTTTGCCATTCTGACTGGTGTGAGGTGGTATCTCACTGTGGTTTGATTGTATTTCCCTGATGCCGAGTGATGTTGAGCACTTTTCATGTGTGCGTTGGCCATTTGGATGTCTTCTTTGCAGAAATGTCTGTTCATGTCTTCTGCCCATTTCTTGATTGGATTGTTTGTTCATTGGCTGTTGAGTTTGATAAGTTCTTTATGGATTTTGGATACTAGCCTTTTATCTGATAAGACATTTGCAAATATCTTCTCCCATTCTCTTGGTTGTCTTTTGGTTTTGTAGATCATTTCCTTTGCTGTGCAAAAGCTTTTTATTTTGATAAAGTCCCAATAGCTCATTTTTGCCCTTGCTTCCCTTGCCTTTGGCGATGTTTCTAGGAAGACATTGCTGTGACCGAGGAGGAAGAGGTTGCTGCCTGTGTTCTTCTCAAGGATTTTGATGGATTCCTGTCTCACACTGAGATCTTTAATCCATTTTGAGTCTATTTTTATGTGTAAGGAAATGGTCTAGTTTCATTCTTCGGCATGTGGCTGTCCAGTTTTCCCAACAACATTTGTTGAAGAGACTGTCTTTTTTCCATTGGACAGTCTTTCCTGCTTTGTTGAAGATGAGTTAACCATAGAGTTGAGGGTCCATTTCTGGGCTCTCTATTCTGTTCCATTGATCTATGTGTCTGTTTTCATGTCAGTACCATACTGTCTTGATGATTACAGCTTTGTAATAGAGCTCGAAGTCTGGAATTGTGATGCCACCAGCTTTGGTTTTCTTTTTCAACATTTCTCTGGCTATTCGAGGTCTTTTCTGGTTCTATACAAATTTTAGGATTATTTGTTCCATTTCTTTGAAAAAAGTTGATGGTATTTTGATAAGGATTACATTAAATGTATAGATTGCTCTAGGTAGTATAGACATTTTCACAATATTTGTTCTTCCAATCCATGAGCATGGAACATTTTTCCATTTCTTTGTGTCTTCCTCTATTTCCTTTTTTTTTTTTTTTAAGATTTTATTTATTTGACAGAGATCACAAGTAGGCAGAGAGGCAGGCAGAGAGAGAGTGGGAAGCAGTCTCCCTGCCGAGCAGAGAGCCCAATGCAGGGCTCAATCCCAGGACCCCAGGATCATGATCTGAGCCAAAGGCTGAGGCTTTAACCCACTGAGCCACCCAGGCGCCCTGTCTTCCTCAATTTCTTTCATGAGTATCCTATAATTTTCTGAGTACAAATTCTTTGCCTCATTGGTTAAATTTATTCCTAGGTATCTTATGGTTTGGGGTATAATTGTAAATGGGATCGACTCCTTAATTTCTCTTTTGTCTTATTGTTGGTGTATAGGAATGCAACTGATTTTTGTGTATTGATTTTATATCCTGACACTTTACTGAATTCCTGTATGAATTCTAGCAGTGGAGTCTTTTAGGTTTTCCACATAAAATATCATATCATCTGCAAACACTGGGAGTTTGACTTCTTTGCCAATTCGGATGCAATTTCTATTTTTCTGAACATTTTCAGGAGAATAGGTATTAATTCTTCTTTAAACGCTTGGTAGAATTCCCCTGGGAAGCCATCTGGCCCTGAGCCCTTGTTTGTTGGGAGATTTTTGATGACTGCTTCTATCTCCTTACTGGTTATGGGTCTGTTCAGGTTTTCTCTTTCTTCCAGGTTCAGTTTTGGTAGTTTATACTCTCCAGGAATGCATCCATTTCTTCCAGATTGTCTGATTTGCCGGCATATAATTGCTCATAATATGTTGTTATAACTGTTTCTATTTCTTTGGTGTTGGTTGTGATCTCTACTCTTTCATTCATGATTTTATTCATTTGGGTTCTTTTTAGTTTTTGATGAGTCTGGCCAGGGTTTTATCAGTCTTATTAATTCTTTTGAAGAAGAAGCTCCTACTTTTGTTTTGATCTGTTCTATTGTTCTTTTGTTTCTATTTCATTGATTTCTGCTCTCATCTTTATTATTTATCTTCTCCTGCTGGGTTTAGGCTTCCTTTGCTGTTCTTTCTCCAGCTCCTTTAGGTGTAGGGTTAGGTTGTGTACTTGAGACCTTTCTTATTTCTTGAGAAAGTTTTGTATTGCTGTGTACTTTCCTCTTAGGACCACCTTTGCTGCATCCCAAAGATTCTGAACAGTTGTGTTTTCATTTTCATTTGTTTCCATCAATTTTGTAAACTCTTATTTAATTTCCTGGTTGCCCCACTCATTCTTTAGTAGGATGTTCTTTAGCCTCCATGAATTTGAGTTCTTTCCAACTTCCCTGTTGTGGTTGAGTTCTAGTTTCAAAGCATTGTGGTCTGAAAATATGCAGGGAATGATCCCAATCTTTTGGTACTGGTTGAGACCTGATTTGTGATCCAGAATGTGGTCTATTCTGAACAATGTTCCGTGTGCACTAGAGAAGAATGTGTATTCTGTTGCTTTGGGATGGAATGTTCTGAATATATCTGTGATGCCCTTCTGGTCCAGTGTGTCATTTAAAGACTTTATTTCCTTGTTGATCTTTTGCTAAGATGATCTGTCCATTTCAGTGAGGAGCGGTGTTAAAGTCCCTTGCTATTATTGTATTATTGTCCATGTGTTTCTTTGATTTTGTTATTAATTGGCTTGTACAATTGGCTGCTCCCATGTTAGGGGCATAGATATTTAAAATTGTTAGATCTTCTTGTTGGATAGACTTTTAAGTATGATATGGTGTCCTTCCTCCTCTCTCATTATAGTCTTTGGCTTAAAATCTAATTTATCTGATATAAGGATTGCCACCCCAGCTTTCTTTTGATGTCCATTAACATGGTAAATTGTTACCCTCACTTTAAGTGTGGAGTTGTCTTTGGGTCTAAAATGAGTTTCTTGCAGAGAGCATATTGATGGGTCTTGTTGTTTTTTTTAATCCATTCTGATACCCTGTGTCTTTTGATTGGGGCATTTAGCCCATTTACAGTCAGGGTAACTATTGAAAGATAGGAATTTAGTGCCATTGTATTGCCTGTAAAGTGACTGTTACTGTATATTGTCTTTGTTCCTTTCTGATCTATGTTATTTTTAGGCTTTTTCTTTACTTAGAGGAGCCTTTTCAATATTGCCTGTAGGGCTGGTTCAGTGTTTGCAAATTCTTTTAGTTTTTGTTTGTCATAGGAGCTTTTTATCTCTCCTTCTATTTTCAATGACAACCTAGCTGGATATAGTATTCTTGGCTGCATATTTTTCTCGTTTAGTGCTCTGAATATACCATGCCAGTCCTTTCTGGTCTGCCAGGTCTCTGTGGATAGATCTGCTGCCAATCTAATATTTCTACTGTTTTATCTTACAGACCTCTTGTCCTGAGCTACTTTCAGGATTTTCTCTTTGTCCCTGAGACTTGTAAGTCTTACTAGTAGATGACAGGGTTTTGACCTATTTTTATTGATTTTGGGGGTATTCTCTGTGCCTCCTGGATTTCGATGTGTATTTTCTTCCCCAAATTAGATAAGTTCTCTGCTATAATTTTCTCCAATATACCTTCTGTTTCCCCCCCCCTTTTCTTCTTCTGGGATCCCAATTATTCTAATAATTTTTTGTTTTATGATATCACTTATCTCTCAAATTCTCCCCTCGTGATCCAGTAGTTGTTCATCTCTCTTTTTCTGAGCTTGTTTAATCTCCATCATTTGGTCTTCTATATCACTAATTCTCTCTTCTGCTTCATTTAGCCTAGCAGTAAGATCCTCTGTTTTTTATTGCACCTCATTAATAGCCTTTTTGATTTTGACTTGGTTAGATATTAGTTCTCTTATTTCTCCAGGAAGGGGTTCTATAGTATCTTCTATGCTTTTTTCAAGCCCAGCTAGCATCTTTATAATCATCATTCTGAACTCTAGTTCTGACATCTTAAGATCCCTGGCTGTTGGTACTGCCTCTTGTTCTTTTTTTGAGTTGAGTTTTTCTGTTTTGTCATTTTGTGCAGAGAAGAATGGGTGAATGAGAGAATAAAATGCTAAAGGGGTAATAATGATCCCAGAAAAATATGCACTAAAGAAATCAGAAGAGACCTGAAAGTGAGGGGAAAGAAAGGAAAAAAAAAAAAAAAAAAGAAAAAACATATGATCAGGCTGGTGAATAGAACAGAGCCACACATTAGATTTTGGGTGTATTTTGGTCTGTTAGAGGAAACTGCCTCCCAAAATTTTAAAGAAAGAAAAACATATATATACAAAAATAAGGGTAAATATGATGAAGGGATGGAATATGACTGTAAAGATGAAAATTTTAAAAAGATATTAAAAAAAGAATTGTAAGATAAGATGTTGGTTAAAATAGGAAAGAGGTAAAATTAAAAAAAAAATAGAAAAGATAAAATCAAGAAAATGTAAAAAGTTAACTTTGAAAGACTAAAGAATCCATGGAAAAAAAGCCATGAATTCTATGTGCTGTATTCCCCCAGCACTGGAGTTCTGCAGTTCTCATTGATTGGTAAACTTGGTCTTGGCTGGATCTTCTAAGAGAGGGCCCTGTTGCAGTGATTCTCAAATGTCTTTGCCTGAGGCAGAATTGCACCACCCTTGACAGGGACCAGGCTAAGTAATCCGCTTGGTTTCCTCTTGGGAGCTTTTGTTCCCTGAACTCTTTCCGCTTTCTATAGAGCTCTGGAGGACAGGAATGAAAACGGCGGCCTCCCAGTCTCCGACCTAGAGGAACCGAGAGCTCAGGGCCCCACTCCTCAGTGTGCCCTCAGAGAAAAGCAGTCAATCCCTCCCATCTCCCTGGTCTCTGGCCACACTCTGAGCTCACCCAGCCTGTGACCGAGCATTTCTGTCTCTGGTGCTTGGCTCCGTTTACAGTCTCCAAACCCAACAGATTCCTTCTGCACCCTCCCACGCGGCTCCTCCTTGAGGAAAGTGAGGCTCCCAGATCTGCTGCTTGTTGGGTCCCTGCTCGAAGAGCGGTGGCCCGACTGTGCCTTGGATCATGGTTTATGGCAACATCAAGTTCAGAGCCCACTCCTCAGCACCATCTTTGCAGCCAGCTTCCCCTACCTGATACGTGGGAGCTCTGCCGCACTCAGGCAGCTCCAGTCTTTCTGAGACCATACTGTCCCAGCCAGGATTCCACCCACTGCTTAGCCACTGGAATGATGTCCCTCAGTGGAGCAGACTCCTCAGAGTCCTGATTTTGTGCTCCCCTGCTCTATTACTTGTCAGTAGCCAGCTAATGGAGGCTCCCTCCTCCCCGCTGTATATCTTCCCCTATATCGCCTTTGATTCACTTCTCTGCATGTCCTCCCTTCCGGAAAGTGGTCGCTTTCCCGTTCATAGAATTGCTGCTATTCTTCTCTCCAATCTCCTGTTGAGTTTGTAGGTATTCAGAATGGTTTGATAGCTATCCAGTTATACTCCTGGGACAAGATGAAATTTAGATCTCCTACTCTTCTTCCGCCATCTTGCTCCCCCCCATTCCTTAGCACATTTGATCTCCATAACAAGCCTGTGAGCTGGGCACTACACTCCCCTTCATTTTACAAAAGAGAAAATGGGTATGAAGAGGTAGAGGTCTCCCAGCTGGTGAAAGGCAGAGAGAGGCTTTGGTTCTGGGTGTCTCAACCCCCTCCAGGACCCTCCTCCCAAGATAAGATAAGCCTGTCTATGGCCAGAGCCCAATCTGCACCCATTCCTAATCTACCTTCTTTTTGTCTCTCTATGTGCACATGCTCACCGCAGAAGAATATCAGGACACAGTCTGGCCTTGTGCACATCTGCCGCCCATGGGAAGCCAGACCTGCCTGGTAAAGGCCTGGGTATCCTTTCCACTGCATCTTGCTATTTCTCCTTCTCTGCAGACTGAGGGCCATGTTAACCGCATTTCAGGTAGACTGAAAGAATGAGGGCCTCCTGAGAAACAGCCGGGGTCGGCAGGCAGGCAGCATAATGGCTCTGAGTTCAGGCTCTGGAGCTGTCCTCTTTGGGGTCCTTGTTCTGCTCTGTCCTGGGCGAGCCATGGGAGCTCAGACAAGTAACTAGTCCTCTTTGGGCCTCAGTTTCTCCCTGGGTCCAACGGGGAGAGCCTAGTCTCCATCTCATACAGTGACTGGAGATTAAGTTAGGTGACACATGTTAAGTGCCCAGCATGGTCACAGGCAGAACAAACGATGATAAGGGTGAGGAAGTGGATGAAGGAGAAAAAGGGGGTGGGGATGGAGGAAGAAGAAGAGAAGGACAAGAGGTCAGGCCTGTTTTTACAAGAGTTCTGTGAACGTCCTTATGGCCGACAGGGGGAGAATATGCTCATCTCTCTGGCCCAGAAGAGGCTGTCTGACAGCGAGGGGGAAAGCGTCCCTTAGCAGATGGGCAAGGCAAGGAGCAGCTTCAGAGCATCCCCCTCATGGGGGTCAACCACGCGTCCACACACATGCCCACTCCCCCTTGGCTCTGGGGAGCGCCTTGACAGTGAGTCATGCAGAGTTGCAGTGCCAGCTTCCAGCTCCTTCTACTCAACTCTGCAGAGCCCTTTGCTGCAGTTGATGAAAACAGATGGTATAAGTGATTAGGAAGCCAAACAGCTTTGCTAAGACCCCCAAGAAGGGAGCTGTTTCTGCTGAGCATTCATAACCGCTAGCATTGTGCCCCAATCCGGCAGCAGGGCCTCCACACAATAGTCGAAGTGATCCCCTCAGAGGGTAAATCAGACCTTGTCCCTCTGCTGCTCAGAAAGGATCCCCATTTCACTAAAGAAAACAAGAAAAAAGCCACAGCCATACTTTGTCCATCAGGTCCTATGGGATCTGACCTCCCATTCCCCCTTGGACCTCATCTCTTGCTAGTCTTCCCCTCTCCCCTGCTGCTCCAACCACATGGGACGTACCAGGCACACTCCCACCTTTCCATCAGCTGTTTCCTGGGCCTGAAATGCTCTCCCTAGATGGCCCCATGGCTCACTCCCTTACTTTGAGTCATTGCTCAATTTCTCCCATCTCCGTGAGGATCACCCTGACCATTTCAACTTAAACTGCAAACCTTTCCCCATCGCCTTACTCTGCTCTTCCCTGCCCTTAAAACCCTCACCCTCTCACATGCTAGATAATTCTCTAATTTATTATGTTTTGCCTGCTTCCCCAATTAGAATAGAAACTCTGTGAAGGCAGAGATTTTTATCTGTTTTGCTTAATGAGGTAGTCCTAGCTCTTAGACTAGGGTCTGGCACGTAGTATGAACTCAATGAAGGTGTGTTGATGCGTAAGTGCTTTCTGTATTTGCTTACTTAATACTGACAACAAACTTACAAGGTAGGTGTTAGCATTAGCCCCATGTTACAGTTAAAGAAACTGAGGCTCAGAGAGATCAAGTAACTTTTTCAAGGCCACAGAACGAAATAATGGCAGAGCTCATTTTGGAACCTAATATCACTTTTTTTTTTTTTAAAGATTTTATTTAGTTATTTGACAGAGAGAGAGAGAGAGAGGGGGCACAAGCAGGGGGAGCAGCAGGCAGAGCAGGCAGAGGGAGAAGCAGGCTCCCCACTGAGCAAGGAGCTTGTGGGTGAGCTTATGGATCCAGAGAAGAAATGACACAGAACTGAGTGATCATTGCCTTCAAGGGGTGCAGAGTCCAGCAGGGCCGACTGCCAAGGGGCTACATTCAGGTTTGTAGGAAAGGAAGCTGGTAACAAGCATGACGAAGCTGGAAAATTTGGGATGGTTTTCTTTGCAATCTGGCTTCCAATGATTCCATGATCTGCTTTCATGTCGTCTGGGTACCACAATAGCCACAGAAAGCAGCACACAAAGCTCTCTGCACAGAAAGCTCATGTAGGAAGGCAGAAGTCTTATGCGACCATTTCATTTGGTGCCTGACACAGTGTTGGTCCCCTGAAAGCTCTTGGTAGAAGTGACAGGAGCTGGGGGATGCTCGAAGCAGATTATCATTCTGTTGCTGCTTTAGTTCAAGATCGCCCTGCCTGAACATCACAAGGGAGGACAATCATCGAATTGTTCTTCTATTTAATGTGCAATCCCAAAGGCTAAAGGTTAGGTTTTTTAAAGTCTTGGTCAGTGAACTGTCCATATAAGAGGATAATTGAACCCAGTTTCTTGGTATGAGATGCAGGGTTTTTTTCCTGCTAGTGAAAGGTCAGCACGATTCCATATGTTATTGTTACTTCTGGGAATAATAGTTAACTTACGCTGAGTATTAACACTGTGCCAGGCTGGTGCTAAGGGCCTTAGCTACCCCAGTAGGTAGATGGTAATAATTTTTAACATAGAAGGAAACAGACTTGGAGGCATCCCTAAGATAAGGTGCTCAGTCTAGCCCAGGGCAAAGAATACAGTGGGTGTTCAAAGTCTGTGGCCCCCTTCTTGGCTACTCTCCTTAATAGTACACTATGGTTGTAGAAACCTTGAACTTTCCTAGACACACCTGGAGTCCATTAGTATTTGTCGCCTGTACCACCTTTGGGGTTAATGAGTTTTATAAGCTGACAACCAGCTGTGCAAGCAGTAGCTCTTCCTTTCATTTGTTTTAAACTACCTATTCCAGGCTTCAAGTGGTGCCTCTGTAGATCCAGCAATTCAGGAGTTGACAAGCACATTCATGTTCATCTTTCATAGCCTTTAATCTTGCAGCCATTTACTGTGCACCTGCCATGTGCCCGGCTTTGTGCTGCTCTCTGTGGACACACAGAAGAGATCTTCCCTGACCTTAAGGAGCTCTTACTTAAAAGATTTTGATGACTGGACTCTGTAATACAGTTGTGAGGAAACGGATTTGGGAACCAAGGGAGCAGAGGCTACATCTGAGCTCCCAGGCTGTGCACTGCGCAGCTCCAGGTAGTGTCATCCACAATGGGTACAATTATTCCTCATGGAGTTGTGCAGTGCACAACCTGAGCATCCATGTATGGGGAGCTTGTAGCTGCTGGAGGTAACGGAGGCAATGGGGGGTGGTAGGTGTCATAAGCAACTTACTAATATTTTCTTTAAAATTCCATTTCCTTATCTCTAATATGGTAATCCCACTACCTTCCTCACAGAGTCGCCTTGAGGATTAAAGGAGATCATGCATGCCGAGTGAAGATTATAGTGTCTGGCACACAGGGGCTGCTGAGTAAATAGAAACCTCTATCATCTTGTCTTTCCAGAGTCAAGAGTGTGCTTTGCTGTGGAGTGAGCTCTAAACGGGTCTGATCTTATCTGGGAAGGCTCAGACCTAAAGTCCTACCTGAGAACATGCACGTGCCTTATTGAGTCCTTGGCACTAATCAATAGAAATAGTGTTTTCAACTGCAGCTGGAAGGTTAGAGACCTCATCTGAGAAGTGCCGCACAGAGTGGCTGCACAGTGGCTCCCCATCTTTTTCTTGTAAAACTTAGACAATAATAAAAATGACTCTTTTCCCTGTTATCTAATCAATATTTGACATTTTTGGCTTGCCAGAATCTTTGAACACCCTCCTTAGATTTGGGCAGTTCACACAGATTTTGGATAATTCTTCCTAGGGTAGAGGCCACAAGACTTGCACAGTCAGCCTCCCTTGTTGGTGAGGGCTGGCTCATAGGTGAGTTTGCACAAATCAGACTCATCCACAGACTTGTCAGAGAGCAGACAGATGGGGAAGGCGGCCTGGCCAAGGGGACTTGGTTTGTGGACTGATGCGATGGGGGGAGTTGTTGGCTTTTTTGAGGGTGGCAGTAGCAGAAGCTTCCAGCATTCGCTGAAGGCAAATGGAGGGGGTGTTTTCATAGGACACCACCCACAGTGAGGTTAGGCATCTGTCCTGACTTCATGGCTCTGGACACTTTCATCCTCACTTAAGTCAGTCATTGAGAAGTCCCTCCCACCCCACCCTCACCCCTAATGGAGCCCAGCCCTCCATTGGGCTCTGCATGCCTCCTCTTCTGCCTTAATGTCTCCTTCCTCCTGAGCTCCTGCCCTCTGGGATTCATGGTCAGTCATCAGCAAAACAGCTTTTCTTAATTTCTTCTTTGAAAGTCCCTGGTTCTACCCTAAAGACACCATTTTCTGGAGACCTAGGACCCTTCCTTGCTTCTCATGGCTGCTTTCACCCTATTCTCCATCTCCTCCGTCAGAACCCAGAGCGTGGGGACTCATGTCAGGAGTGGTGGTTCTCTAATGACTCTTGGTGGCTTGCTCTCCTTTCTTCTAGCTCCTGGCTCACTGTTTATCTCCAATACCACCTGTCTGAAAATGCCTGCTAGGTTCAATACCTATGAGTCTTTCAGGACCTTGGCTTCTCAGTCCTTGACCTCCTCCTCCAATGTTCTTGTTTTCCACCCTGTGCCAGCCACCCACTCCATTGGCCATACCCTTCACCTTGTCATTGCTAGCCACTGCCACCCCTCCAAGATATGCATGTTAAGGAGCCTCCACTTTTATTCTCGGACGCCCACTTTTATTCTTAAGTGCTAGTACTCTTGACTCTAACAATCCGGCCCCCATTGGAACATACAGTTCCTTGATCCAAACACCCTTTGGGGATTGCTGCCCTTCTCAGGCCCCCCCTTTTATCACCATCCCGCCTAAATTCCTTAAATTCCTGCTTTGGCTTGCCTTCAGCTCCTTTGCTTCTTCTCTCTTTGCATTTGAAGAGCAAAGCCCCAGCTCTGATGAAGTCCAACTTTCTGCTGACTTTGGGTAGCCAAACATGGTGGGAGAAAAAAAAAAAAAACATAATCTCATATGGTTGATGTTACTCCACATTTAGGAGCCAGACTTCAGGCAGCCCCTTGTGCTGTGGACTATCCCACTATATCTTCCCACCTCTCACTCTACCACTGTCCCCCATGCCTGTGTCATCCCTTTCCCCTCCTTGCTCTTAGCTGCTGACTTTGCCTCCTATGCCACCAGCACCACATCAGCCCATCCATGCTCCTGCCTGTCATCCTGTCTCTCCTGTTCTGGGTGTATCACCCATGCTCCTGGTCAAGTATGTAATCCCACCCCCACCAGATTTCTAAGGGTGTCATCTGCAATTCTTG
Source organism: Lutra lutra (assembly GCF_902655055.1). NCBI lineage: Eukaryota > Metazoa > Chordata > Mammalia > Carnivora > Mustelidae > Lutra > Lutra lutra. The sequence goes on along the minus strand of NC_062287.1, from coordinate 12,855,640 downwards.
CTGTCTCCTGTCTCATCCATATCCCACTCTCTGCTGCATCATTTTCTCAGCATAGAGCATACTGTTACCTCTCTCACCTTGAAAAAAGTTGTCTTGACCCCTTGTCTCCCTTTAGCAAATCTCTCCAAAGAGTTGTCTATGCCTGTGCCTCCAATTTCTCTCCTCCAGTTTTCTCTTCAACCGACTCCAGTTAGGCTGTGCTCCCCCTCTGAAACTGCCCTTGTCAAGGTCACAAATGAGCTTTGAGTTGCTATATCCAATGGTCAAATCTTTGTGTTCATCAGACTTGGCTCACTGCCGACATTTGACAGCTGACAACTTTTTCCTTCTCCAAACATTTCTTTCATTTGCCTTTCAGGACACCACCTCTCCTAGTTCTCCTCTACTCATCAACTCCTTTTTAACTCCCTGTCCTCTTAATGGTGGAGTGTTCCAGAGCTCAGCCCTCGTACCTCTCCTCTATCTGCCCTACTTGATGGCTGCCAGTGCCCTAGCTGTAAGTTCTCAGCAGAGAAGATGACTTTCAAATGGATGTGTCCAGTTCATCCTCACCCCTCAGCCCCAGACTCCTACCTAGCTGCTTCCTCCTCATCTTCACATGGATGGGATGTCTGAAATGGAACTGCCGACCCTGCCCTCCATACCGGCCATAAAAAAGTACCACTAACTGAGTGGGTTAAGCAACAGAAGTGTATTGTCTTGCAGTCTGGGGGCTGGGATCTGAATCAAGGTGTTGTCAGTGTGCTGCTCCCTCTGAGGAATCAGGGAAGGATCTGGTCCATGTCCCTCTCCTCGCTTTTGGCAGTTCCTTGGCTTGGGGCAGTGTAACTTCCACCTTCTCTCCAACTCCCAACCTGTGTGTGCATGTGAATCCGTGTCCAAATTTTCCATGTATGTGAGGACACCAGTCTTGCCAGAGCGCACCCTAATGACCTGATCTCAACTTGACTACCTCTGCAAAGACCCTATTTCCAAATAAAGCCACATTCTCAGGTATTAGGAATTAGGACTTCAGCAGATCTCTTGTGGTTCAGCCCATAATATCCACATGTCCTACTCTATTCCATTTGGGTAAGTGGTCTCCATTCCTTCATCGGCTGAGGTCAGAAACGGGGTTGTCAGTGACCTGTCGCTTTCTTCCCCACTGACCTCCAGATCCATAAGCATATCTGTTGGTTCTACCTTCAGATATATTCAGAATCCAAATCCCTCTCTTCACCTCCACTCCCTCCTGGTTCAGGCCACCATCTTCTGTCATCTAGGTTAGTGGCACCAGCCTCCTAACTGCTGGTCTCCCTGCTTCTGCTCCTGCCCTGCCTTAGTAGCCACAGTGACCCTTTAAATATGTTAGATTATATCACGGCTCTGCTCAAACCCTTCCAGGCACCCATGCAACCCCCGCCCCCGCCACATGTAGAGTCAGAGGCAGTGGCCCGTGAGGCCTTCCATGGCCCACCACCGGCTTTACCTCTTGTTTCTTTCTCTCCCTTTCTCTGCCCATCCATTCTGGTCTCTTTGCTAGTTCAGCCTTAGGGGCTTTGCTTTTGCTGTTCCCACTGCTTGGAATGGTCCTTCTCTGATGACTCTTGCCCGACTCCCCCCATTCCCTTCAACCTTTGTCCAAATATCACTCGCTCTTGTGAGGTCTTCCTGACCAACTTAGGTAAAATTGCAACCCTCCCACCCTCACTCCTTAGACCCCCCTCCCCCAACTTGATTTCCTCTCTAGCACTAAGCCTCATCTGATTCATTATGTATTCTACTTGTTTTGGTCAATTTTCCCCACTTGAATGCCTCCTGGGAGACAGGGTATTTATCTGTTTTGATCACTGCTGTATCCCTGGGCCTAGAACAGGGCTGGCACGTACTGGTGATCAGGAAATATCTGTACAAGGAATTAATTAATTGAATCAATCATCATTATAATAATGGCGCACCGACCATGATTTGCATCTTTCAGAGGATGGTCACCGCTGAATGTATCCTCCTGGAGCCTGAGGAGGTCAATCTGATTATCCTCATGGTGCAGGTGGAGAAATTAAGGCTTCACATGATTGTGTGATAGGTCCCAGTCATGCTGCTGGTAGCAAAGCAAGAGCTTGACTTTGGAATCAGACCATCCGGGTTTGAATTCTCACTCTGACTCTGTATGTGTGTCCTTAAGCATTTGACGTAATGTCCTGTAGCCTCAATTTCTTTTTCTATAAACCGGGGGTAATAACTCTCATTTCATAGAGGTATTGAGAAAATTAAATGAGCTCATTCTTGGGAAGTGACTGGTAAGTAGTTGTAAGCACTTGACAAACAATAGTGTTTGTTATTATTGCCCCTGTTTGTTACTGCTAGTCTCCCACTGTTGAAGCAAGGACTAAAACTGCGGACAAGGATTCTCTTTCAACACCTTTGCTTTCTATCGGCATCAGCTCAGGACCCAGTTCCTGTGTTCTCCTGAGAACTGGAAATTAAGAATTTAAAAAAAAAAAAAAAACCAGGTCTGGTCCAGCCTCTGCCTCAACAATGGTATGTTAGTATTAGTGTGAGTGTGAGTGTGTATGCAGGCGAGTGTGTTGCTTGTGCCTGGGTGTCTTTATTTTCCATTTACCTAGAAAATTGATAGATTTCCAATTTAGAGCAAGGGGGGACCGAGAGGGAGAAGGAAAATGGAGCTGCCCATCAAAATTAGCAGGGAAGTGGGTAAAGGTCATTTGATCACAGCTTGGCTGCGCTTGGAATTAACCTGCATAACAGAGACTTGTTGAGCTTGCAGCTCTTTAAGGAGCATATTAACGCCAGGAGGGAGGCAAGGAGACACCTGGAGAGAAGGTCAATTTGTGGCTGCTCAGATCAGCAGGGCGCTGGCACAAACCTGGCTGCAGAAGACAGCTCTGGGCCACCCAGGGGAGGGGCAGAGGAGGAAAGCCTGGCATCTGGAGGAGGGACCGGGCCCCTCTGAGGGCTGCTCTGGAAGTCTGGTGGGGCCTGGGGAAGCCCTGGCCTGGAGCTGGGATCCACAGCAGAAAGAATGAGTGAGGGGAGCATGGCCTCCTGTTGTGGCCATTGCAGATTCATTAATCGTCTGTGGGAAGAAGAATGGCGGCATTTCTATGATAAAGATGCTGGGAAATTAGAGGGAGCAGTAGTGCTGTTTACTGTTTTTATTTTATTTTTATTATCATTAAATTGCTTCAAGTCACCTGTAATTTTCCTAGGCTGTCACAATTACAAATCTTTGAGGATTACACAAGACAAGCACGTTCAGAAAGGTGTAATTTAAACTTTGAGAGGTCTGAAGGCCAATGCTCTTTCTCATTACCTCCCTGGCCGTTAGTCTTGATGGGTTGAAGGAGCTAACTGCCCACCACACCACCACCACCACAAGGCAGGTTCCAGCCCCTAAGCTTTGTGATTTTACCACCATCTTGGGGGCATGGTAGACTGTGAGGCAACTGAGGCCAGGAGGGAAGGCCTGGAGGGAAGAGGCGTGATCTGGGGCTGGCCCATCTGTAACATGAAGATACTGATACGTAACTTGCAGGATTATGGTTTGGCTTGTGTAAGACTATGGTTCCTTTGTTCTGACATCAATTCTCTGACACCAGTGGAGTTTCCTGCAATTTAATTTAATTTTGACACTACCCAGAATTCCCATCCGATCCCGATGTGAAGGCTTATGTCTCCATCAAGACTGCCCTAACCCTAGATGCCTGCCACAAATGAATTCCCTGTCCAATCTGCACTTCTGTCTGACCTGGCTACGAATCCAGGGGTTCCCAGAACGTCCGGTCAGTTTTGATAATTTTTAGAACTCACTGAAAGCACTATGCTCACAATTACAGTTTCATTATAAAGGATACAACTCAGGAACAGCCAAATGGTCTCAGGGTGTGGGGTGGCACAGACCTTCCATACCCTCTCCTTATGGAATCAGGTCAAATCCCCCTCCTAGCGTATCAGTATGTTCACCAACCAGGAAGGTCCCCTGAGCTTCGGTACCTGGAGGTATGATGAGTTTCATTATGTAGCCGTGGTTGATCAAAGCGACAGCTGTGCAATGGAATTCAATCTCCCGTCCCTCTGTCCTCCCCAGAGGTTGTGGGGTGGGGCTGAAAGTCCTGTTCTTGGCCATGCTGGCTTGACCGTAAGGGCCCACTATTAGCATAAACTCAGGTATGGTCAAAAGGAGCTCATTATGAATAACAAAAGACACTCCCCCTTTTAAATTTTTTTTTTAATTTAGTTTTATTTTTTCAGTGTTCCAAGATTCATTGTTTATGCATCACACCCAGTGCTCCATGCAATAAGTGCCCTCCTTAATACCCACCACCAGGCTCACCCATCCCCCCACCCTCCTCTGCTCTAAAACCCTGTTTGTTTCTTAGAGCCTACAGTCTCTCATGGTTCATCTCCCCCTCCGATTTCCCCCAATTCACTTTTCCTTGGCTTCTCCTAATGTCCTCTGTGTTATTCCTTATGCTCCACAAGTAAGTGAAACCATATAATAATTGACTTTCTCTGCTTGACTTATTTCACTCAGCATAATCTCCTCCAGTCCCATCCATGTTGATACAGACTTTGAGTGTTCATCCTTTCTGATGGCTGAGTAATACTCCATTGTATATATGGACCACATCTTCTTTACCCATTTGTCCATTGAAGGTCACCTTGGTTCTTTCCACAGTTTGGTGACCGTGGCCATTGCTGCTATGAACATTGGGGTACAGATGGCCCTTCTTTTCACTACGTCTGTATCTTTGGGGTAAATACCCAGTAGTGCAATTGCAGGGTCATAGGGTAGCTCTATTTTTAATTTTTTGAGGAATCTCCACACTGTTTTCCAAAGTGGCTGCACCAACTTGCATTCCTACCAATGGTATTAGAGGGTTCCCCAACAAAAGACACTCCTACCTGGAAATTCCAAGGGGTTTTGAAGCTCTGTGCAGTAAACTAGGGACAAAGATTCAATTTTTTTCTTTTTTTACTGTATGTCCAGTTGCCAAGTTAGAGTTACTCCAGAGTGCATTAAAAGTTCAGCCTCCAGGGCCCTGGCTCTGCAGGTGATTGATATAATAGGTCTGGGCTGAGACCTCCGCATTTGCATTTCTAACATGCTTCAGGTGGTGTTGAAGCTGGTGGTCTATGGATCATACTTGGAGAAATGCTGGTAGAATATAATGTATGGTAACATGCATGAAATTGCTGACAACTGTGACATTCATCACAAACATTAGGCATTATCAAGAGGACTGTCTCCTCCTTTGAATGGATCTGATTGTTGGATATGTTAAGTGTAATTGTAATTAAATATCAGAGCTGAAGGAAACCCAGAAGCCTTCAGATGTCTAGTTCCCTGGAACTCCTGGAAAGTTTCTCAGGGGTTGGGAAAAGCAGAAGATGATGTCAGAAATGGGGGTGTGCTGGGCCTCATGGAGATGAGAGTTGGGCCATTTGCAACACTCCCTTAGCTCCCTTAGTGATGCCTGCAGTCACCTCCACCACTCCCCTGTTCTTCCTTCCGTGCATGCCAGTGATGGGAAGCCCCACACATTGCTTCCCACACACTCAGGCTGTGAAGTGCAGCCTAGCTCTGCTAAACATCTGGGGCCTCAGCCATGACCCCAAAACTCTCACGAGCTTTTAATTAAGCCTAACTATCATCTCCCAAAAAGCCACCTGGAGAGTGATCTGGTATCTTTAGGGTTGGTATCTTTAGGGGTTGGACCAAGGAATTGGCATTCTTAATAAGTTCCCAAGGACCCTGAACCCTTTCCCTTAGAGCTTCCCTTGCCTCTAAGTTGCTGGGAAGTCTAATGCAGGCTCAGAAGGGTTGGCTTCCTGACTGGCAATAGTAGGCGCTCAGTGGATGTTTATGGAAGGAATGGGAATATCCATGAATAAATTTGCTTTTCCTCCTCCCCAGCTTAAAGTTCTTCTGTATCTTCCTTTGTTTTTCCACTCCGTGCCCTTGTCCTGACCAAGGGTCCCAGGAGGGCTTCTGGCCTCACATGGGATCTTACTCTCCTGGTTACCCTCTCTCCTGCATCTTCTCTCTCTCTGCAGCTCTTTCTACATTACCAGGTCTCCCAAGCCCTCCTTCCAAGGTAGACTCCTGGTCTTTCTTTCTCTGTGCCTCTGTTCAACTGTCACTACTTTCCCACTTAGGTTCATGACACTCCATTCCTCGCCTTCCTCCTCCCTCCCTCTGTCTCATTTCTACATCCAGTCTGTGGCTCAGTCCTCTTTTACCTCTGATCTTTGTCTTATATTCATTTTTATCTTTCCCTCCACATGTTACTCCCCACATCAGGCCTTCATTGGTGAATTTTAGGCATGGTTGATCAAATCAAAGCAATAGCTTCTCCTTTCTTATCTGCCTTCCAAATAGTGCTGGACACTTGGCCTAATTAATCATTTTAAGTCTCAGCTCTTTCATACCTTTACCCTGTTTACAATGTTTTTCTGACTCCGCACTGTCAGCAGAATATGATCTGCAATCTTTGGTCATCACAAATTGATCCCTACTTATTTTTCCAGATTTATCTTCACTTCCCTAAACTTTCAGTCTTCTCCAAATTCTAGATCCTTATGCTCTTGGACCTAAACACTCGCTGCATTCTCTCATCTCCTCATCCTTACCTTTGCTCTTTTCTCAGGATCACTGCTTCCCCCTCAACCCACACAGACTCTTTCAACTACAATGATACCTGTTCCAGGCAGCCTTCCCGTCATTCTCAGACGTAAAGTCACCCTCTGGAACCACATAGCCCACCGCTGGTCTCTACTCTGCTTTGCTTTGTGGTTGTGTATTTATGTGTCTTAATTCTGAGGTGATCAGGCTTCAGGGAGCTGATTCAATGATGACGAGATGTTCAATGACAGGAACTGCTATCATTGGCTGACTTTACAACTTACCATTAGTTATCACCTCCATTTTAGAGTTAGGACAACTGAGGCTTAGGGACGTAAAGGCCAAAAAGCCGACAAATGGCAGGGATGAGGTTCAAACCCAACTTGACTCTAAATCCACTCTCACTACTCCATCCCGAGCTCCCAGGACAAAGAAGAAACCCCCCATTATGGAGCAACTACTGTTGGCCAGTGCTGGGACGAGTGTCCCAGCTGGCACGGTGTCTGGCACACAATGACTGCTGAGTATCAACCTCACCGAGAAGTGGGTTGACTCAGTGTCAACTTCTGCTCCAGTGTCTGCTTCCAGAGCAGCGGCTGTGTCTGCCTCTGGGTTGCTGTGAGAGGGAACCCTCAGCCAGATGCAGTTCCCATGACCTTGGGCAAGTCTCACAGACACTCTGACCTCATTTCCTCACAGCGAAATGAAAAAGCCAGAGGACTTTTTTTCTAACTCCAAGAGGAGAGGGGTCACTGAGTGGTAAAGAGCAAGAAAACAAAACCGGAAGTGATTACTTTCAACCTTTATTAGTCCCGTGACAATTGTTTATTATATATACACTTTTAATGTTTTTTAAAGGTTTATTTATTTATTTGAGTGAGCGAGAAAGAGAGAGAGACAGACAGACAGAGAGATAGTGACAGACAGCACGAGCCGGGAGGAGAAGGAGAAATAGGCTCCCTGCTGAGCAGAGAGCCCGACTCAGGACTCGATCCCAGGACCCTGGGATCATTACCTGAGCTGAAGACAAGTGCTCCACCAACTGAGCCACCCAGGTGCCCCCAAAAATGTTTATTATAAAGATGAACTCTGATCCCCGATGGGCTTATTGGTAGGATTTCTGGTAGTGAGCCTGGGCACCTAGACCAGCAAGTTTTTTGGATTTCAGGGTGGGGGATCAGCTACAGCAGGGCTGCTTGTACTGGATGAGGATGTCTTTGGTCTCCTTCTTAGAAGCCTCATCCACGTACTTCTGATAACAGATCACCAGGACTTCAGAGATGTACTGGTGGACTGCATACATCTGGGCTGTGTGACCACCACCCTGCACATGGACTCAGACGTCCACCCGGACAACTCGCTCCTTGCCCAGAGGCAGGTTCCAGTAGTTTCTGTTGCTGGGTGCGTGGCTCAGTCATCTTCAGGAGCCGCCCATTCACCTTCCTGAGGCTGTAGTGGTCTTCTTGCGTCCAAAGACCTGCCCGGACAGGACCCTTAGACAGCATGGCTGTGAACGTGGATTATTTTCATATTTTGATCCTTCCCTCAGCAAGGGCATTTCTCTGGTTTTTAGGAAGACAAGATAATTCCCTTCTTGGAGGCTGAGTTTCTGAGGCCAAAGTCCCCAGCTCTCCTGGGCTGGCAGGGGACACAGGGGCAGAGGACAAATAGCTACTTCTCCCCGATGCATGGAGGGGTGTTACTTGGGACCCCTCTGTCTCATGGGGCACTGACTTCTGTGGGATCTGGCCATGCTTGGTAGAGAGTTAATTAATGTCTATAGGGCAAGTTAGCAGAAATCACAATTGCTTTGATTAAGGGAGAGGGTCCGCTATGAGCTTTGATTTAAGCAAAATGGACAAAGAGCGGGAAGGAAATCATCTACTCAGCTCCCTTTGCTGGGCCCATGGGCCTGGCTTTCCTCTGTCCTGGCTGCTGACCCCTCTGGTTTCCTCTAGGCAATGAGCCCCTCTCTCTGGTGGTGCTTTACAAGGTCCCTGGCTTTTGTTGTTGTAGAGAAGAGGACCAGTCCTGCTGTGGGCTTTCGAGTGTGAATTTGGAGAGGGCCCCAAGATGCCCTGGAAGAGGCTGTGATGGCAGAGCCGATGAAACTGGCTGTGGTCAGGACAAAGATGCTTGGTGCACCTCGGGCAGCGGGGGTGACTCAGCCTGGAGCGGTGAGTGCCCTCCCTGCATGTGCTCATTGAATCTGCTCACCTATCATAGGAGGACAGTTGCATGCCAGAGGATGGAAGATCTTAACAAAAAGACAAGAAAGGGGAATGAAGAAGTGGGTTGGAGAGGGGACAGGTCTGAGCCCAGTGGTCCTCAAACTTGTGGAGGTTGAGTCCTGGAAGCTTCTGAAGCTAGCATGCGTTGTGCCCTGCTAAGCAAGAGGCCTGGTGCCAAGGAGCACTGCCCGGGTCCGTTCAGGGGATCGTCACAGTGATTGCGCGTGGCAGGTGGTATTTTTCATCAAGGAGGCTGAAGCCTGGAGGGAGTCAGGTCTTCACCCAAGTCACACTGCTGGGGAGAACCGCCAGACCTTGAACCCGGTTCTGTCCTGCACCTCCAGTTCATGCTTCAGCATTGCCTCCCTCTCCATAGAACATCGCAAAAGGCTCATACGTCCAGCCTTGGTATAAAGCACACTCCTCACCCCCAAGGGCAGGGGAAAGGGAAGAGGTGAGAGAGGGAATGGAAGATAGGGTACTTGTTGAGTCCTTCAAAGTGCTGCCACTTGGCTAGGCACTCCACATGTGTTTAATTTCATTTAGTTCTTCTAACACCCAGGTGGGGAAGGCATAATTGCCCACATTTTGCAGATGAGTGTATTGAGGCCCAGAAATGGCAGTTGATTTGCTGAAGGTCACAGAGCTAGTACGTGGTGGACCAAGTATTCTAATCCCCACGGGCCCAACTTCAAAGCCCAGGCTAATTAAAAGTATAATTTTGTACGAAATCCAGGAGCATTGCATACAAGATTCTATTAAAGGCAAGCTGTAGCAAGGGCCAACATTTAAAAATAAATTTGTAGTTGGAAAATGTATAATTAAGGCAATCATCAATTAACTTATTTTTCTGGGAATAGAGAAAGGATTGCTGTTATTGAATCATGGCTACGGAAGAATCTGGAGCCTCATTTAAGAAATGGAGTGCGTTCCCTAAAGCAGGAGGCAGAGAGAGAAGCTCGGGGAAGCTGACCCAGGCTGCGTGCCCAGAAAGGGGACTTGTTCAAGAGCTTTCTGGGCAGGGAGAGCAGCCAGGAAGCATCGCCAGGTTAGCCGCTGCCTCAGAGAGGAGTTTGGCTTCCGTCTAGGGCTGTACGTAGTATCTGCCAGAAAGGATCATATGATCTCAGAAAACAGGGACTGGGAACAAACTAATTTGATCATTTGTCTTCCCTGCTCAATAACCTTCAACGGCTCCCCATTGTGTCCCAAATAAACCCCAGAAGCCTTACCTTGACATTCAAAACTCAGCATAATCTGGTCCCAATTTACATTCCCAATTCTAGCTCCCACTCATCACCCTACATAAACTTCATGCTTAAGTTAAACTGGCCCACTTTTCATTCCATTAACCTAATTCTGAGTCTTTCTCCTTTCCCCGCTGTTCCCTCCAAATCTACCTAGTAAAGTCCTGCTTGTTCTTCAACTTTCTCTACAGGAGACTCCTCCAGGAAGTCTCCTCTGATTGCCAACCAAGAAACAAATGCTCCCTTTCCTTTTTAACACTATACACGTGGCCCTGATCTCCTGGTACCTTAAACTCAGATTATTTATGTACATGTCTCATCGTTCCTACTAGGCCCGACCTCCTTGTGGACAGAGGGAATATTTCACAAGTGGGAGGATATGAATAAAGCAGTTACTAAAAGGCTAAATGGTTCATGTCTTATCTATGACATCATTGTAGTTAAATAAGGGTCAGCATTTAAGTGTAACAATTTAAAATGACTTAACCTGAAGTTGCTTAAAAGTGTGCTAGAGACTTGAAATGTTTTGAGAACTAGATTTTTTTGGAGTTTCCAAATGATAAATATTCATTCATTCATTTAACATCCTCCAGGAGGAATAGTTTTTTGTTTTTTTCCTTCTGAAAACCTTGTTTGAGAATTTAAGGCTATTAGTCCCCCAGAGACTGGGTCAGTGAGGAACCATGAATGCCACAGGGCCCTAGTGCTGATAGGACTGTGGGGGAGCTGTGTCCGCACATGCACACACATGCCCATGACTGCCGGTCACCGGACCAGGCTCCTGATTCACGTGACTCCATTTACAGCTGGAGAGAGTGGTTTTCTGAGCAAGATTCATGGCTTGCCAGGCGTCCATCTCCTCCCGTGGTTAGGTCAAGCCAAGGGAGAGAAATTGCAGGATGTTGCTATTAAAAATACTTGGTAACAGGCCAAGTAATTTCTCCTGCATTCAATCCCATGTTGCTCTCTGTTCATGGCTGGGAGGGATAGACATTCCCAACCAAGAAACGCCTCTCGCTCGACTGCACATCAGCGGCGGCTCCCACCTTGTCTCTAGTACACTTGTAGGTTTGCCAAATTAAGTCAGCAATGTCCCAACTTGGATCAGTCCCCGTCACTGGAAAGACAGCCACTCTGGCCAGAGGCCAAGCGCTGCCCAGCTCTGTCATTCTCGGCACAAATCTGGACTTACCTGAATGAAAAAAAAAAATCATTGCTCTCTCTGGCTCTCTCCTGTGTGGAAAGTTGGAGAATGATCTCATTTTGAGCAGAGAGTAAGATGGCTTTCACTCTGCTTGCTGTGTCCAGAGGTAGGTGACCCAGGAACCTGGGGCTTCGGAGTCAGTGCAGAGCGCAGCTGTGGGTTTTGTTTTGTGAGGACAGGGTGGTGGAGGCTGGAGTCAAGTTTCATGACCTTGCTGGGCCTTTGCTTCCTCATCTATAAAGGACTCCTCATTGTGCTTCTACTTGTGGAGAGATTTAGATGAGCTGAGCATAGCATTGGACAAAGGAAGTACACTCATTGAGTATCATCTGTTGGCATCACAATGGCCAATGATGATGGCTCAGCTCACCTGCCAAAACCACCTCACCCCAAAGACATCAGCCTCCTTTCTTTGCTTCTTTCCCCCAGAGGATCGCTCAACCCGAACTCAAATCTAAACGTGAAATTTTTAGCATTTCCTGTTGAACATTGACCCTCATTCAAGCTTCCTTTATAATTGAGGTCTAGGCAATAAACACAACCTTTCCTTCCGGTGGGGTGCTGAGCTGAGGCCATGGTGAAAAGGTCACAGAGACACTACCCTTGCCTTTGGGGAAAACTGTAATCCTGCTGGACTGAAAGAAAGACGCCCCAGTTCTGTACAGCATCCCCCGTGTGAATGCTGTGGAAAATGAGAGGCAAGCCCAACGACCAGGTAACTGGCACTAAGCCATGTCAGTGCCCTGCCTTATTTAATTATGGTTTCCCTTCTCTGCTATCACCAAATTAAAAAAATCTTTGACATGGTAGTCTAGCAACACTGTTATATTGTCACTCTGCACATTATATGAGAAGAACAAATTGTTTTCAGGGAAAGTTTCAAGCAAATTTATGAGCTTATGGACAAATTGCCCATTATTGCTTTCAAAAAAAAATTTAAACACTGTCAACGGACTAATTTTCAATCTAAAAAAAAAAGAGAGAGAGAGAGAGAAAAAATACCATCTCCCTCCTGTGTTTCTGGAGCTTTAAGATTTATAAATCTTGCTAGTGTGCATTTTCTCTCCAAATGACTGTGACCACACTTGATGGTGCTGAGCGACACTCAGACTCACATTGGCAACAAAGGCAGAGGCTCACAGAGGTCAAGGCTCAAGAGAGGCCCATTTTCCTGTGCTGAGGAACTGGTGAGGTTTTGGAACCCAGGACCCCTGACTTCGAACGAATCCAGTGTACTTTTTGCTACATTACTCTGTAGTCAACTAGTTATGCACCATTTCACGAGCGTTTAATTAGCTAAAAGGGGAAACGGATAACCTTGAATTAATTCAAGTTAACACTAAATGTTGCTAACTTTTTATTAGTTGAATGTTTCCATTAACTTTTCCAGTGGCTGCTTCTTTGTGCCCCCTCACAGCAGTGAACAAAATTGAGTTAGTGCTCATTAAGTATTTACTGGATAAACAGAATAGGTTGGCTGACTGGGTTTGGCTTCAGGGTGGGGTCAGAAAGTTGCATCACTGAAGACAAAGTTGAGCAAGTTTTCACTTGGCAAGTTTTCTTTCACTTGGCAAGTTTTTTATGAAGTCTCTGTTCTAGGTACCATGTGCCAGGGAGTAGAGCATCACACAGAGGGGACCCTTGGCAAGTTACTCAGCCTCTCTGAGCCTCAGTTACCTTGGTTTAAAAATGTGGGATAATCATAACACCTAACTGGCAGGATTGCTGTTAGGATCAAGTGAGATAACAGAGGAAGAGCTTGGTGCAGAGACTAAGGCATGCTGGTGGGCGCTCAGTAAATGGCAAGGAGAGTAACTATCAGTGTCTGGCCATATACTGGTACTGGTCCACACCCTATGGTTCCAGAGGGTCTGTGATGTACTTGGCTGCAGTCTCAGGAGCCCGTGCCCAATGTCACAAGTGGTTTGTTTCAGAGCAGAGGAGAACAGAGACAAGCTATGGAAGCAGAACTGGTCTCCCATGGTCCCCACAGAAACAGGGGCCTTCTTCCTTTATTTTAGATGATAATGAGGGAAAGGACCCAAATAGCAAGGGTGTTGGTCACATGCCACCTGCCCCATGGTTGTCCACTCAGGATCCTTTTGGGAATTCTGGGCCCATGGGCCCCTTGGCCAAGTATGTGGCTCAGATGTGTGCAGGGATGCAGGGCTAGGGCCTGTAGTATGAGGACCATGCTGGGTTCATGCTGTAGGAAGACAAAGCTGGCAAAGCCGGATAGAGTTGGACCTTCTTTTTTTTTTCAAAGATTTTATTTATTTATTTGACAGACAAAGATCACAAGCAGACAGAGAGGCAGGCAGAGAGAGAGGGGGAAGCAGGCTCCCTGCTGAGCAGAGAGCCCGATGCGGGGTTCGATCCCAGGACCCTGAGAACATAACCTGAGCCGAAGGCAGAGGCTTTAACCCACTGAGCCACCCAGGCGCCCCAGAGTTGGACCTTCTTCTGCAGTCCTCTGTCCCCTCCCTATGGTGGAAGGAAAGAGTCCTCCTGCCTGGGACCCTGAGGTGCTCCCGCCTCAGCCCTCCCCTTGAGCAGGACTCTCCTGAAGCTGGGTACTGAGAAAGCAGGGGAAATGGGCAGAGAGCTGCCAGGCAGGGGTGGGGGGAGTGTAGGCCCGGAGACCCTCCATTCTGACTCATCCCAGCCCAGCCGCTCTCCGGCCTGAGGCACTACATTGAGTTGCTCTAATGAACAGAGCTGCTGGCCCGCTCATTGACAGTCTGACATTCTTGCTGACCCTGCCAGCAGCTGCCTCCTACCCTAAGTGGGGGGGGGGGGGGGGGAGCCACTTAGGAAGACAGCAAAGCAACCTGCTACCAATTCATCAGCAGTTGGCTTCCATTAGGGATAGGACGGCCTATGAGGTGGCAGAAGGGTGGGCTGGGATTGAGTAGAGGGACAAGGAAAGCTCTATTTGTTGAATCTCCTCAGGCTTCCACATCCCAAAGGGATTCTAGGGGGAGCCTTGGGAGACAGGGCAATGGCTGATCGTCTCTTTCAAGGTGGCAGCCGGGTTCAAGCGTGTCTTCGCCTCTCTCTTCCATCAAAGAAAATAAAATGGCAATTTGCCGATTGTACCAATCTGCAAGCGTATGTGAGGTTGGTCGCAAATTGTCTAGGCTGCCCCCTCCCTGATCATTTATCTGTCCCCATTTCTGCTGATCTGTGGTATCGGTCCATTCCCAAGTCCAGGTCTCCCAGTTGGCCGATCCTTTGTGTCTGGCTCCATGTTTTCCTTCCTGCGTTGCAGTTGGAGCAGTGGTTCCAACGGGGGAGGTGTGCTGCACACCGGAAAGGCGGGGCTCAGAACTGTGGGGACATTGGTTGTATCCATGACAAGGACAGCTTCTGGGTCTCCCACAGGGGGTCAGCACCATGGATCCTAACTACTCTGCAACGAGCAGGACGGTCCCCTACAACAAAGACTCTTCCTGCCCCAAAGGCCAGTGGTGGCCGTGTGAAAAGGGTAGGGCAACAGGAACAAGGGTACTCCAAGGCCACTGGGCTCAAGAGGGGCTGATGCACACTAAGTCATTAAGAGACTGAGAAAGCAGAATTGCAGTGCAGTCATTTAAAAGGGGCTGTTCCTGGCAGTGGACAGAGACTTCTCTTCTGCTCTTTGGAGCTTCTCCTTGTTCCAGAAAATAGAGAAATGACCCAACAGCCCAAAGAAATGTGGATTGGGGGGTCTCATGGAAGCCCGTGAGGAGTGAGGCCCAATGAACCAACAATTCCTCATCATTTCTGCAACCTGTTCTTTAGAACCTGAAACATTGGGGTGGGTCTGTGTCTCTCCCTTTTAGCCAGTGCAGGAAGGACCCCAATAGCACTCGTTCCCCAGGTTACTACCATTGCAGACCTAGGGAATAAAGCCCTTGCCCTGAGCTTGTGCTTCAGAGGGCCATGCTCTGGCCCTCCCCTCACCTGGGACCTGGCGATTCCCTGTCCAAACAACCCGAGGCTGGCTCCCAGGACCTCTACCCCGGTGTGCACATCCTGAGGCCCATGATAGCCAAGGAGGAGCTGTTTTGCATTTGGCGGGATTGGGGGATGGTGGGAGGAGACAGACCTGGAACTCACAACCTGAACACAAGGATCGAGCTGGGCAGGAAGAGAATGGGCAGGGCCTACTTTGGGCTTCCTTTTCCAGGACCCAAGCCTAGCTACCTTCTCCTATTATTACAGCCTTCCCCGCCGACAGGGATTCCCAGACCTTAATGACAGCACAGACAGTCCTCCTGGTAAAATACCTGTGTTGCCTTAACTGAATTTAGGGCCATTCACTCAGATCTTCAGTTTCTCTGCAATGATTTCTCGGAAGGTCAATCACATGCTTTTGCTGGCTTTTATAAGTATGCACATCTCCTCCGAGATTCTTTGGGGGTAGGGAAGGAGTCAAGTAGGACTGCCTCAGGGCAACATCCCACAAATTACAAGGACTAATCCCGTGGGGTCAGCTGCATCGTTACCCCAGTTCTGTTGTAAATTACGTCTGTTCCTATGTCTGTCAGTCCTGGTGTTTGTTTATTCTGTTTTCTTGAAAATTTTACCTTTTGGGACCAGGGCACAGGGCCATAAACTTAGCCCATCGAGTAATAAATTTGCATGGTTGGTAGAGCTTCCGTAGAAACAGTAGACGTTACGATGTTCCAGGCTGTAGCTCTTGCAAAGTCTTTGATCTTTTACTGACCAGTAAATTATTTATTGGGTCTGTCATAAAGATAAACCAAAGCCTATAAACTATAGTTATAGTATCACAAATATCTCCCCTCCTCCCTGGCATCTTCAGAGGCAGACTGTGGCCCAGATGCTAATGAGACATCGGGGCCTGGCGTGGGGCTAAGGCCTTACCCGATCTTGGTCTTTCTTACACCGTTGCTTCCTTCCTTTGAGCCGATTGCCTTCCTCTCTCGCTATTTGGCTTCACTTTCCCTTCCCGTTTTGGGAGGTCCAGAGCTGAGATTCTGGGAGGGTCGTTAAGATCTCACCAGCCCTCCCTGGCCTCCAGGAGGCCACCCTGTTCTCTGCCTGAATCCCAGGCCAGCCTCAGCAACTCCTGGGGGAATCCACATCCCCAGGCCCCGCCCCCTGGCGCCAGGCCCAGGGGCCAGATTCCTTCCCTCGCAATCCATCTGCCTTCAAGCCCGGAACACCTGCCGGCCCCTGGGAGAGTGAACTGTGCCCAATCAGTGGCCGGTTCCAACTGACACTTTGGGTTGTTGGGAGCATTTATTCCAGAGAGCCGTGCGGGTGTGAGCACGCGCGTGCCTCTGTGTACAGGGGAACAGATGCCTGCCAGACATGAAGCACCTTCTTTCATTTTCTTTTTCCTTTGGCTTTTAACTAGCACCTTCCTCAATTAAAGTGGCAAGGCAGAACAGACAAGGAAATCAGTGGATCTCTTCCCAAACATCAATAAAACAAATTTCTCTCCGGGATACCTATTTGTTATTTGGATATCAGACTGACTGTAATCTGTTTCCATTTTCCTCTTACGCGTCCCCCGCCAGAAGCTAGAGGCTCAGCCATGGATATCCTGCTGTTTTCATTTGGCTGAACGAGGGGATAGATTAGATTCCTATTTGCTATGCGGACGCTCCCATCTGATATCCATTAGATGTGTCAGGGGAGAGCCTGGAAAATGTGTCTCCCCGATTTATTTTGGGTGTGGTGGGGTGGGATAGCGGTAGGGGGGCCTCTGGGAAGATGTCACCAGCTGCCTCAAAGATACCGACATGGCTTGCTTTTTCCTTCCGCTTGGTAATAAGTCATGGCCCACGTTAGTTGTATTCTGAGAGATAGGGTTGCCAGTGACTATTCCCCGCTGCTGCAGGACGACAAAAAGCTAGATAGACCCTGGTTGGAACGTGGGGAGAGTGCCCTTGGTGCGGCACCCCAGAGGGCCCGGAGTGCAAGGTGTCCATTGTACAGATGAGGACACTGAGACCCAGAGAATTTAAACAGATGGTTTCCATGGAATCATCTGGCCCTCTGGTCTTCTTCCCTGCTGCCACGTCTCCCGCGGGGTGCCTTCCAGCATAGCCACTTCCTGCCCACCCCTTCCCTGTGAGCCCTGAGAGGTCAGGCACGGACGGGCCATTTATCTCTGTATTTGCAGTCAGTCCTGAAGGCAGGGCCATGGCCCCTATTTTGCGGTGCCCTGCAGGTTTGCCTAGCGTGGTGCTGGGCCCAAGGTGAGCGCCCGGTGCATCCTGGTCAACGAGTGGCCCTGGGAGAGACTATCCTCTCCAGCAATTGCTTCTTGAACCCCTACTATGTGCAAATCATCTGACTCCTGAAACTCAGGTCCCGTGGGCCTCATTCTGGCATTTATGGTGGGTCTCTTCTTTCTTCCTTAGCGGAGCTGCTGTTGGCAGGACAGCCTTCTGCCATGTGCATTATCCCGCCCCTGCCCCTCGCCCGACCACTGCCACCAGCTGCGGCTCTCCAGCCTCTCCCACTTCAGGGGGACGGCTCCTTGTTAAAGAGAGTGTCGTTTCCTGTGACACTGACTGTCCTTCAGAACTGACAAGACCTGTCTCTGCATCTCAGAATCTGCCACCAGGCTCTCAACCCCGGGCCTAAGTGACTTGTCATCTTCTCTGGGCTGTCTCCAGCTCTCCGACTGGCGCTCCTCCTCCTCCCTCCCCACCGGAGCCATAATCCTCTCCCTTTGATATCACAATTGTCTCCATGGCACTGAGCAGCCCTCCCGGCTCTGCGGGGGCTCTCAGCCCCAGGAGAAAGATGGAAATTACAGCAACAAAGACCCTCTGAAGAATAATGTCCATCTTCACCCTCCCTTCCCCCATCTCTTTCCCCTTGTCCTGAAAAGCATTTCTAGTAGAGAGGATACCCAGGAACTGGGAGAAGGGCAGAAAGGCCCTCTGACAGAAGGGTGTTTGCTGCGGCTGTTCGAGAGGGATTATTTTCTTAAGCAGCATGCCCAAGAGAGCTGGCTCCTGCCCTCGGGTGATGGGGGGAACAGGGTGTCTACAAAAAGGACAGGCCAAGTTTCCAGAAGTTGGTGAGGAGGCCCCATAATGACACCCCCTTAGGATGCGAGAGGACTCTGGTTTGGGAGGCAGGGAGGGCAAAAGGAGGGGAAGTTAGGGCAGGGGTTGGATTCCCAGCCGTCCACGTGGTGCTGATGGCTTGGCATGGGATGTCCCCACATCTATTCAGATCAGATCCCGCTGTTTTGTATGTTGTAGGGGTTCTGCTTGATTCCCCCAGACTTCAAGCAGAGACTTCTGAGGTCTCTTTTGCTCTGGCTGCCATGACAAGGGCACTGGGCCAGCTCTCAGAACCTTGGGTGTCCACTCCTGGCATGGCCATTTGCTCCTTCTATGCCGAGGTGGAAATAGGGCATAGAGACGCTCGGGCCTGTGCTGTCACTCAATGGGGGTGAGCACCCAGCCACTTGCCCACCCAAGGTCATTCATAATCTATGTTACAACCTTCTGTTAGGCAAATAGGAAGCTCTCTGTGCAGCCTTATTTAATACACAGTTTTAGATGCCATGGTTTACCTTATGGGTCTCGGTTTCCTCATCTCTAACATGATCTTACTTGCCACCTTCTTATGGAATCACACGAGGAGATGAGCACAAAAATCCTTTCTGAAGTATGGAACATGAGCGATGATGATTTACCTTCTTTTCTTACCCAAGTGCATCTCTCACAGAAGGAAGGAATGGGATAGAATTTTCCATAAATGCTCAGAAATGGTTTCCAGGCCACCAGGATTCCTTACTGTCCCTGCCTTGCCAGTGCCCTCATCCCTAACTTGCTTTGGCCTCAAATATCCCCAAAGCCTGTTGATGCTCCCTGTTGACCCCCCCTCCCCCACCCCCACCCCCAGGAAGTGCGAACTCCAGGCCTGGCTGGCAAAGAAGGCTCTTGGGGATCTGGCTCCCCCACCTTCCTCTCTGGCCACTCTCCGCCTCACAGACCCAGCCAATCTGCATTTTGATGGGTTAGAATGCAGGAATCTTGCTCTGGCCCCATGCCTTGGCCCTGCCTGCTAAGTCCTCTGTTCCTCAGGTCCCGGGTTAATTGCTACTTCCTCCAGGAGCCCTTTGGATCCAGTTGGATGCCCCTGATCTGGCAGCGGGTGGTGCATTTAACTTCTGGTTTCTGTTCCCACTTGACCACAAACTCCATGAGGCAGGGGCCATGCCTGTTTGTTCTTTGGCACATTCCGTACCCAGCAAGTTGCCCGATGTATGGTGGGTGCCCCATACTTCTGGAAGGAATAGTGGGTTCAGGACAAAAGAAGGAATTAGGTTTCCCCACTAGCAACTTTGCCTGGAGCCGTTCAGCTCACTGAGTGTCCGTGGAGGACCTCTGGAAGCCAGGCTGTCCACGAAGCCCAGGAGGCTCCTGGGCTGCAGACCTGCCTCCAGCAGTGGCTCACTGTGTGGGCCGGCATCACGCCACGCTGAGCAGGATGGAGCCCTCTGCACCTGAGGCCTGACCTGGGCCCCCCCTAGCCTTTCTCCCTAAGCCTCGCCAGCTGATTGGTCCAAGGCCAGTCTGCCCTTGATAATCCCTGGCAGAGGTATTTTTAGCCCTAGCCCACACTATTGCTTGATTGGTACTTCTGCTTCACCTGTAGCTTTCAGGTGTGGGTGCGGAGCAGCAGAAATGTGGGAAGAGGCAGGACCACACCCAGCTAGCCAGGGCGGTGGTTCCCAGCCTGGCTCAGGGAAGGCCTGTTGAAAATTAACGACCTGAGGAGGAAGCCAGTGATTGCATTTTAGACTTGCATTTGCAAGGTAAATGTTAGGTAAATGGGCTTTGCTAAGAGGTGGGACAGACAGCTGCACTGAGCTAGTGGTAACAGTGGGCAGGAGCACGTGGTGATTAAGGAAGAGGTTTGCTCCCCCAGAAAGGGGACTCTCTACGGGCTGCTAACTGGTGAGAGATCATTTAAGTGAATTCATTCTGGTGGTTTCTGCCTTCCTTCAGAGAAGTCCATGGGCATTGCTTTTGCTAGCTCTCTCTGAAGGCCAGCTGGAGCAAATGAACCAAGTGACAGGAGAGCGCACCCGTGCATTCCGCAGGTGTCTGTTGAACCCACCCATCCATCCATCCAACCATCCGTCCTCCCCTCAACTAACTTGTATGTGCACCCTTTCTGTGTGCAGCACTATCCTGGGCTGTGGGGACAGAGCAGTGAGAAAGACATTCATTCCACACTCTTTCCTTCACACCAGCATGTGGTCAGAAACCAGGGTGGAGGTTAGATGTCTGCTGGTCACTTTGCCTCTGTCTCTCCAGACCACTTCTCTATCTCAAATCAAGGCCACAATGGATATGTCAGAGACACAGGTTGGGATGGCCTGGTCTTCTGTTTTTGTATTCCCTGTACCATTTCTCTAAAGAGAAGCACCCAAGGTCGAGTAGGTGAATCAGACACTAGGTATTGTGGCATGGCCTATAGCTTAGGCGGTGCTCCGTACAAATTATAAAATAAAGGCTCCTTCCTCAAGACGCGTCACTGCCATCTGCTGGAAAACTGTCATAATGAATAGACCACTCTTCGAGACTGCCACAGGAATGGCGCCCCCTTGATTTGGCCAGTATGTCACCCGCCTATCCATGCGGTCTACTGTTTAGTATGAACAGCTCTGTGGATGCGCTGGGCAGTGGCCACTGTCTGATATCTCAAGAGAAAGATGCAGTGCTCTGTCCAGTCCCAAATGCCCAAGATGCCCAAACCCACCTTTGTTTGCTATTAGCATATATTTCTAAAGTTCCATTAGGTAGAGAGTGACTGGGGTGGAAATTTACATGATTCTAAACTACTTGAGAGAAATGTGACTAATGAGGAGGTGGACAGTTATCTAAGAGGGACAATTTTTCTTTTTCCTCTTTTTCCTCTTCCTTTTCTTTTCCTCTTCCTTATCCATTTCCCGTCCCTACTCCCCCATCAACGCTCAGGCAGTGCCAGTCACGTGGCCAGAATTCTTCCCCACTTCTTGGCTCCTGGGACTTACACATTCTTTGGAGGAACTCTTGAAGTATTTTTGTTTAAGATCCATTTCTTTATTGTTTAATTTAAGGGATAAATCTCTGGCCTCAAACCCCTTCATCCGCAGAGTAGGTAGATAAGCAAAGTAATGTATTGAATCAACAAGACATTGAAACCAAGGTTTGCCTTGAAGAATACTGAGGACCTTATTTCCAACCCCATGGGGGTTCAACACACACACACACACACACACACATACACACTTGTGTGCACCTGTGTATGCAGTGATTGGGAGTCGGTGAGCCAGTGTTTAACTTGGTGCCATTCACCAATGTGTCAATAAACATTGGTTGATGAACTTGGTGGTCATTATCACTAATGAATGGGGCCTTCCCTTCCTTGAGCCTTGGGTTCAGTTGGTAAAGTAAAATAAAGATGTTAGCTCTGTGTGGTTATAATTTGCTAGGGAGGCTATCACAAAGATACCACAGACTGGGTGACTTGACACAACAAACACTTATTTCTCACAGTTATGGAGGCTGGGAAGTCCAAGATCAAGGTGCTGGCTGATTTGGTGCCTGGTTCATGGATAGCTGTCGTCCTCACTTGGCAGAGGCGAGAGGGAGCTGTCTGGGGCTCCTTTTTCCAAAGGCACCAATCCCATTCATGAAGGCTTTGTCCCCTTGACCTAAGCACCTCCCAAAAGCCCTGCCTTCTAAAACCATCCCAGTGGGGTTAGGATTTCAGCGTATGGACCTCGAAGCCTGTAGCAGTGTGGTGTTTTAAGAATTGTTTTGGGTGAGTGTCCAGATGCCTGTTCCTGGGGGCTGGTGGTGCCAGCTACGAAGGCATGTCCCAGGCCCCGAATGGCAGGAACGGGCTGACCCAGGAGGCTGCATCCGTCAGAGACCACACATTCCCAAACTAAGCATCCTGCCCCGCTTTGTCCCAGCCCTGTGGATGCAGGGACTAGAGCCCATCAACTTGAATGCCTCCTCACCTGCTTTCTGCCTTGAATTCTCCATCCCTTCCCTTGTTTATGCCATCTGTTCATTAGAGCCCAAGCTCCAAGTTAGAGCAGCTCTGAGCAAACTTGCTGAGCTCGGTTGGCTGTGGGCGTAGGTCTGGGGCAGGGCTGCGGCGTTTGCCATGAGGTACAGCAGGCCCCGGGGTTCCAGGGGCCTTGGAAGGGGCCAGTGCCTTCTGGGGCTGAGAGGCAGAGGATGCTTTGCCTGAGTCCTCGAATGTGTGTATCCAGTGACCTACTCAGGTGTTGAATAAACACCCGCTAAGCCCCTGTATGTGGGGCTCTGTGGTGTGGGCTGTGGGGCTCCACTGGTAAATGTGATATGATTTTTGCCCAAAGAGCTTACACACGCCACCCCGTATAAAGCTGAATGTGAAACTCAAATGCCATGGCCGCTGTGGGGAGCAGGGAGGAGCCTCAGCTGGAGATTAGGAGAGGTTTCCCAGGGAGCTGGCATTTGAGCCAGCGCTTGGAGGATGGCTGGAATTTCAGTAGGTTTTGATGAGGAGAGGAGGGAGGAGTTGCCGTGGAGGCAGTCACCCAGAGGAAGGTGAGGAGGAAGTGGGCAGCCTCGCTGGCACATGGCAGTTTGTGAGTTTTGACTGCTGTGTCAGCTGTGGGAAGGAATGTGGGGAAAGGCTGCAGAGGGGTGGCTGGGGACTGATCGGGAAAGGCCTCCCATCGTGACTGAAGGAGTCATAAGAGCCAGGTGCCAGTGGTAGGCAGAACCATGGCTCCCAAAAGAAGAGCCCCGGGAGCTGTGAATGTTACCCTCCGTGGTAAAAAAGACTTTGCAGCTGTGATCAAACCAAGGTTTTAAAACGGGGAGATTACCCTGGATTATCTAGCTGGGCTCAGTGTCATCGCAAGGCTCTTCGTAAGAGGGAGGCAGGAGAATCAAAGGGAGCTGGAGAGGGAAGCAGCCACGAGCCAAGGAATGCAGGCAGTTTTCAGAAGCTTAAAGCAGAAAGAGACAGATTCTCCCCTGGAGCCTCCAGAAGGAACACAGCCCTGCCAACATCTTGATTTTAGCTCTGCAGGACTCATTTCAGGCTTCTGACCTTTAGAATGGTTAAAGGTTAAATCTCTGTTGTTCTAAGCCACTAAATCCATGACGGTCAGTTATGGCAGCAAGAGCAAAACTGCTTACAGTTGGAAATTCCTGGGGCTCTTGTGGTTTCTAACCTGAGGCAAGCTACTGAAGTTTTCTACCAGACACCCGTTTTCTGTGTTTTAAGGAGTTTCGTTGTAGTACCCACCTCATAGTGTTTTAAGAATGAACTGAGATAACACAGAGACAGCATGCAATATAATGTCGCTATTAGGGTTAGTTCTACCAGCTTTGTGGGGCTCAGCACCCTGTTCTTGCCTTCCCCCCTTCTCCCCATCCTGCCACTTCTCAGTCTTTCTTGCTCTCTCCTCCTCTGGCACAGTGACTTGGGGCTGTGTGTGTTCAGGTGAAAATACTCATCCTCACCAACCACCACCCCCAACCCCACACCCTCATCCCTCCCCACCTCTCGCCCAAACCTCCCCTTCCCCTCTCACCCACTCAGACTACAGATCATTGGAAGCCTGGTATGAGGGACTACAACTCGTCTACTGATGTATCTGCCACAGAACTCAGATTTTAATAGTTATTGGAAAGATATTGTCATTTAAAAAATGAGTTATATATTTTCTTGTAAGCACAAATTTAAAACTATTCATTTTACACACAGCATTTATTTAATGAGATCAACCAGGGGATCTGAGAGATCTATATGGAGTTGTACGGAGATCTATGTGACTAAGCCCAGGTTTTGAAAGGTATATACGGATTGTGCTAGAAGTCTCTTCCTGTGACAGAGCCAGAAACACACGTTGTTTTTATAAGCTTTATTGAGGTATAATTGACATGTAACATACCACACATATTTAAAATGTACAATTTGTTAAGCTTCCATGTATCTACATACCTGTGAAATCACTGTAGTTAAAATGATAAACACATCCATCACCCCCAGAATTACCTCATGTCCTTTGATAATCCAACCCTCCCACCGCTCACTGCCCACCTCCCTGATCTCCCTACAGGCACCCACAGATCTGCTTTCTGTTACTACAGATCAGTTTGTATTTCGATAATTTCATATACATGGAATCATATCGCACGTGTTCCTTTTTATCTAGCATTCTCACTCAGCGTGAGATTCATTCATGGTGTCAGTTGGATGGATAATTCATTCCTTTCTGTTACTGAGTAGAATTCCATTGTACCGGTGACCACCGTCTATGCCTGTTCTGTTCCCCAGGTGTTGAACCTTTGGATTGTTTCCACTTCGGGGCTCTTACAAATAAAGAGCTAGGAACATTTGTGTAAAAGTCTTTGTAAGGATATAGGCTTGCATTTCTCTTAGGCAAATACCTAAGGGAGGAATGGCTAGGCCATAGGGTTATGTGTGTATTTAACTTTTCAAGAAATTGCTGTGCTGTTTTCCAGAGTGGTGGTACCATTCATTCAACATTCCCACCAGCACTGGATGAGAGCTCCTTACCCACACTTCATGTGGCCAGACTTTTCATGTAGATCTTTCTACCAGATATGCATGACTTCTCGCGGTGGTTTTAATTTGCACTTCCGTAATGAGTAAGGATGTTGGGCATCTTTTCTTGTCTTCAGATCTCTTGCTCCTTTAAAATAATTGTGTGGTTTGTTTTATTATTGAATCTTAAAATCTTTCTATTTATCCTGGCTCCAAGACCTTTGTCAGATATATTCCAAGATTTTCTCCCTGTCTGGGGGGTGTCTTTCATTCAACAGTGTGTTCCAAAGAGCAGAAATTTTGTTGTGATAAAGTTCAATTTATCAATTTTTTTTATGGATCATGTTTTTGATGCTACTGTTTTGATTTCTTATTTTGGTAAAAAGTCCTAACCTAAGGTCCCAAAGATTTATGTTTTCTCCTAGAAGTTTTATGGTTTCAGGTTTTATGTTTAGGATTATGATTATGATTCATTTTGAGTTAAATTTTGTATATGGTGGGACACATGGATAAAATTTAATATTTTAAAAAATGAATGTCTAATTGTCCCAGTGCCCTT
Source organism: Lutra lutra (assembly GCF_902655055.1). NCBI lineage: Eukaryota > Metazoa > Chordata > Mammalia > Carnivora > Mustelidae > Lutra > Lutra lutra. The sequence continues at coordinate 12,830,223 of NC_062287.1, read as the reverse complement.
TCTTCTAAAGATTATCCTTTATTCACTGGCTTGTCTTTGTACCTTATCAAAAATTACCTGTCCAGCTATGTGTGGATTCTTATATTTTTATATACTCTTCCAGCTATAAAGTAAGCACTCATTTAAAGTTGCATGTTGTAGCAACTCCCAGATTATTATCAGAAAGTTTAAATTAGCAAATGCTCCTAAATGACAGTTACAAACTTCCCAGTCAACTGCTTGTGTCAATATTTATAATATTTATTGTTCGTCTTTATTAGTACTTTTGCTGGAATGAGCCCTGAGAACCACACCTAGCGATGCCTTGGGGAAACACCTCAGCATTTTATAAATGCCTTGCAGTCCCATTTTGTTAAACTTGGGGCTCTCGCTCTTGCTTTAACCCTCTCACTGCCGGCTCTACCCTGTGCTGTGTGCCGGCGGGGTTTTCGACTGCATTGCCCTGAGGGTAGGGACCGTATGGAGAGAACAAAGAGTCCCTTTCCTGGCTTTTGAGCTCTTAAGTAGCCTTTTGTAAATCTATTGTAGAGGCAATGGTATTGAGAGCCACGGATTTCAATTCTAAGGGCAAGGTGCTTGAGAGAAAAAAGGGTATTTTTGAATTTCTAAAGCTTGGCTTTAAATATCAAAAGCCAAAGCCAGAGGGCTCAGAGCACAGATTTTATATCGTGAACCAGACTGTGGAGAATAACAGTCTCTTTCTCAGCCCAAAAAGAGATAAGATTTCGACGGTGGGGGGGGCAGCTGAGGTGGAGTGGAGGAGGGAGAGTTGGAATGAACTTGATTATCAAGTTTAAAGGGCTGGGTCCCTCAGCTAGGGCCTTAGCACTCCGTCCTGGCTGGGCCCAGGCTGCAGGGTTGGCAGGAGGCCAGATGGGCCTGAGGCCGGACTGGGTGATGGCCTGGCCACCCAGCGTGTAGCCTTGTGTCCCCAGGACCACACACCTAAGTGGTGCTGGAACAGATGACACCTAAGTGGTGCTGGAACAGATGTTGAAGCTGTGTAGGCCTGGTGGGGCCCCTGCCTCAGAATCCTTACATTCCAGCATGGGCTGGGCACCCCCACGAAGGGCTTGGAGGTGTGGTGGCTGCGGGGGCCGGTGGCCTGGGAGAGAGGCTTTGATTGGGATGAGAATGATGCAGAGTCGCCTGTGGCTGACCGGGGTGCCCTTGCAGGACCCGGGGTGGGAATCTTGCTCCCCCTCCCAGCTCAAGCATTGTAGAGGCTGCAGGGTCCTGTGGAGGGACAGGGAGACTTGACAACCAAGAGTTGTGGGTGCTACCAAACACTCAGATTTCTTTTCTTTTTCTTTTTTTTAAATTTTATTGTTTATTTGACAGAGAGAGAGAGATCATAAGTAGGCAGAGAGAGAGCTCGGGAAGCAGGCTCCCTGCCGAGCAGAGAGCCAGATGCGGGGCTCGATCCCAGGATGCGGGGCTCCATCCCAGGACCCTGAGATCATGACCTGAGCCGAAGGCAGAGGCTTTAACCCACTGAGCCACCCAGGCGCCCCAAACACTCAGATTTCTGAAAGGGGATTGTGTTTACAAGTCCAAGTGCTGATGGGATCTTCTGTGTACCGAACTTCCTGACAGGTGGGACCAGACACCAATGCCCTCCACTCTGGGAATGGCCGACGGGTGGCTTTCCCCATTTATTTCACTGTCCTCTATAAATACTATTTCCCTCTGTGCTTTCATAGCCAGAATGCTCGGAAGCCCTTTCACTGCAATTGACCTTGAACAGTGTGGGGGTTGGAGCGCTCATTTCCTGCATAGTTGAAAATCCTCATAGAACTTTGGGCTTCCTCACAAAGTAACTACTGTTGACTGAAAGCCTCACCAGTAACATAGTCCACTCACACATGTTCTTGTATGTTATAGGTGTTACAGGATTTTCCCCCCATTGGTGCCTGTGGTTCTTGGTTATGCTACTTTGAAGAAGGAAGAGTTAGACCAGACAGAGTGGTGGGCAGCAAAACTAGGGTTATTGAGTGGAGTACAAATCTCCCAAGGAGTGAGGGGACCTGAGAGGGTTGCCACCAGAATTTCTAATGGGAGGGGTATGGGCTGGTGGGTGGGCTGTTTTAATCTGATTGACCCTCCCTGCATCTGTTGTGGGATCAGGTTTTTGTCACAGGGGAAAGGGTGGAGGCCTCCCTCCAGGGTGAGGTAAAACCCTTTTTAAGGGTGGTTTCCTCTGAGGGTGGGTGGTCCCTTGTCCCTGCCTGTCTGCCTTCCAGCTTTCTGTCATGCCCAAGTTTTCGCGTCCGAGATACCACCAAGGAGCCAAGCACCAATGCAATCACACGAGGGTTTATTTGACAAGCTTAAGCTTGGGCCCAAGTATACCCAACGCAGCGGAGTAGGGACTTGGACCCCGAGTTAGTTAAGGCAGGGGTATTTATGGGTTCCTGGTACTAAAACAGGGTGGGGATTCCTTTATTAAAGCAGGGTGGGCGTGTCTGGAACCAAAGCAGGGTGGGGCTTCCTGTTTACTAAAGCAGGGTGTGGGGGTCTCTGGGACTAAAGTAGGGTGGGGCTTCTTAGAACTAAAGTAAAGTAGGGGAAAGTTCTGCCGTTGGGCACAGGGGTCTGAGATGGCTGCCAGAGCTAAGATGGCTGTACTTATGCCAAGGCTAAACCTGAGGTGGGATGGCCTTAGTTTTTCTTGGCCTTCACACTCCTTCATCCTCCGTATTCTATATTGTATTCTTGGAATAAAGTCAGCTAGGGAAAAGAAAATGGTATTAAGAAAATCATAAGGAAGAGGGGCGCCTGGGTGGCTCAGTCAGTTAAGCCTCTGCCTTTAGCTCAGGTCATGATCTCAGGGTCCTGGGATCGAGCCCCACATTGGGCTCTCTGCTCAGGGTGTGGGACCTTCCTCTCTCTCTGCCTGCCTCTCTGCCTACTTGTGATCTCTCTCTCTGTTAAATAAATAAATAAAATCTTTAAAAAAATCATAAGGAAAAGAAAATACATTGGCAGTACTGCACTGCATTTATTGAAAAATATCTGCATTTAAGTGGACCTGTGCGGTTCAAATCCGTGTTGTTCAAGGGCTAGCTGTAATTGCCTACTGCTGTGTAACACATTACTGCAAACTCAGTGGCTTGAAACAATAGCCATTTATTATCTCCGTTTCCATAGGTTAGGAGTCAGCCTTTGCTCTTGGCTGGGCTCTCTGCTCCACGCCTCACAAGGCATTGAAATTAAGGTATCTGTTGGGCTGTGTTCTTATCCGACACTTGGGAACCTCTTGCAAGTTATTGACAGAATTCAATTCCTTGTGGTTGTTGGACTGAGGCCCCTGTGTTCTTGCTTACTGTCAGCCCAGGGCCCTCAGCTCCTAGTAGGAGAATCTCCCTCCAGCCTGCTAGGAAGGAGTCTTATGTAGTGTAGGGTCCTCAAGGGAGTGACTATGTCAGTGTATTTACAGGTCCTGCCCATACTCAGTGGGCGGGGTACAGGATGTTCGCACCAGGGGTGGCAGTCTGGGAGGTCATCTGAGAATTCCGCCCATTATAGCCATCAGTCTATGCAACATGCCCAGGGCAGGATTATAGCTCCAGACAAAGGGAAAACTTCCCCCATTGAATAAATCATTAAAGGGATGGTGGGAAACAAAAATAAATTATGATACATCCCATGAATTATTTTTAGGTAGTGACCCAGTTATGTGCACATGAAACACTTTCACTTGGGCTTGGTTTTCATGAGATTGCTCAAGCCAGTGTATCACAAGTATCCAATGATCCTGTGAAGACAGCAGGGTTCAGAACTCCCATATTCGATGGACTTCAGGGAGTTAGTTTGGTTTAAAGATTTTATTATTTATTTCAGAGAAAGCGAGTGAGAGAGAGCAGGGGGAACAGCAGAATCCCTGCTGAGCAGGGAGCCTGATGCTGGGCTTGATTCCAGGACCCTGGGATCCTGACCTGGGCTGAAGGCAGAGGCTTAACCCACTGAGCCACCCAGGCCCCAGAGAGGTAATTTGGTTGAAGAGAACGGACAGGGAACCTTTCTCAAGTTGCAACCATTTTTATTTAGAACACATGCTCACTTAATGGGCAGATGTTACAGATGCCTCTAAGTCATTTCTAATTTCCCATCAGTGAATGTATCATTTGAACTTTGGAGAAATACGTCCGATTCTTCTGGATGCTTAGACTGAGTTCTGAGTATGTGACATCCCTGAGGTTGACACAGCAGCACTGTGAAAATTAAAAAGTGCATCAGAATCACAAGACCTGGCCTCTAGTTCCAGATCCGTCCACCTGGAGCTGACTGTGTGACTTTGGGCCAATCGCTCTCTCTCTCTGGGTCTCTGTAACACAAGGAGTTAGGGTAAATGTTCTCGAAGGCTTGGCTTGTTAGACTCTTCTCTCTGTCCTTGGTATCAAGGGCATTATGGAGCCCCCTAAGATCTGGAACGCTTAGGAATAAAAGATCTCTCAGGCTGTCGCGCCCTTCTGAGGATACTTGTCTCTAGACAAGTCAATATTCACCCTGATCCAGACAGACTGGGCTATCTTTTGTTTACAAATATCTCTACAAAGAGGTGCGATGGCCTCTTCCTCTAATCCACTCAAGTGTTCCACCCCACTCCCACCCCTATGATGATTTCTCATCATCCCCCAATGCCACCTGGCCATATGTGATAGGATGCAAGTTTGTACCAACATTTGAGTTAGTAGCTGGAAATGCTGTCAAGTTGGCGGCTGCCCAAAGGGGATGGTAGGTTAGGAACAGGAGAGAATATTTATTGAACAAAGACAAAATTCTTCCAACCATCATTTCCTGAGTATGTCTCTCCTATACAAGGAACACTAGGTTAGGTGCTGCTAGATATACATGTACATATACATATGCACGTGAAATCCTAGCCTTTATTCTTAAAGAGCTGCTAATCTCAGAGACCAGTGGAGCAGAGTAACAGAATCGGCTTCGTGGGCTCCTTAGACCCATACAACTCCACGGAGAGGACCATCCTAAGAAATTGTCATCTATTTGGACATGTACAGGGGCTGTGGCAAACGACTGGGTCCTTAGTGAGCCACCTTATCTGTGCGATGGTCTTTCTGTAACATCAGTGTTGTCTGACTACAGCCCCCACTCACTCCACTGAACACTCATCTAGGTGTTGCTGTGAGAGTGAGGATGTTATTAACATCCACAGACAGTTGCCTTTAAACAGGGGACATTATCCTAGATCATCTGGGTAGACTTGATCCTGCTGAAAGATCTGGAAGGCAGGGTTGAGACTTCCCTGAGAAAAGAGGAAATTTTGCAGCTTTAGTCCATACCCGAGGGTCCCACCCCACCCCACAGACTCCAGACTTGCCTTGTGGGCCCCCATGACCGTTCCTTGCAATTTATCACTTAATATATATCTCCTGCTGATTCTGCTTCTCTGGCTGAACACTGACTGGTATCGATTATGGTACCAGAAGTAGGGTGAATGCATTTGTAATTTGCTTGTAGGATGGACCCGTATCTTTGGGGATCAGAGACAAAAAAGAATAATGTCCAGCCACCACCAAAGATACCCACTTTCTAACCCTTGGAACCTGTCGCATGTTACTTTATGTGGCAAAGGGGAATTAACATTGCATATGGAATTAAGGCTGCTAATCAGCTGACCTTAAAATAGGGGGACTACTTCAGATTATTCAAATGGACCCAATGTAATCGCAAAGACCCATAAAGGTGGAGGAAGGAGGTAGGAGAGGGAGACCCAGAGAGCCGACAGATGAGAACTCAGCCCAATGTTGCTTGCTTTGAAGATAGAGGAGACAAGGAAACTGTACAGCTTCTCGAGCTTTGAAAGGCCAGGGAATGGATTCTCCTCTAGAACTTCCAGAAGGGAATTCAGCCCTACTTACACGTTGATTTTAGCCCCGTGAAACCCTTTCTGAGCTGACCTCCGGAACTCTAAGAAGATAAATTGTGTGTTAAGCCCCTAATTTGTGGTAATTTGCTATAGAAGCAAAAGGAAACCTCAATCCCCATCTCTCCCAGGAGCGGATTATCACACCACCAATGTTGGAACAGGGGTTTGGTTCTTCCCCTGGAGGGTGGCAGGCCAGCAAGCCCGCCGCCATCTGTCCTCTGCCTTACCCCTGCCCCACAGCTGTCCTCCTGGGGCACTCAGTGACACTCTCAGCTCTTTGAAACCACCCAGCCCCACCCCATGGTCTGCACAACTCTGGGAAGGTCCAGAGCTGTAGCCTGGGAATAACACCCTCCTCTTTACTTTCCCCTACCAAGACAGCTCCCACACCAGATGCACTGTCTCATTATAGGCTACTGGTGCCCAGAAGACACATAAGAGAAATTACGCAGTGCTGCCTCTCATCGCCTTTTTTTTTTTTTCCCCAAAATGTGTTTCATTCTCTCTCCAAGCTTATGAGGCCATAGGGATACTGCAGCTTTATAACCTCGTATTATTTTGTGAATCGGTGATCTGAAGAAGCTGTTTTCCTCAGCTTCCCTCACTTCTTCCAGGAGGCTACTTTAAGCCCACATTTATAATATTCTCTGGAAGAAATCTCTTTCCATACCCAGAGCCTTTAAAAAATGCCTGGTAACTGTCTAGAAGGAGATCAAACAGAAGTAAAAGTCACTTTCATCTTCTTTCTTATTCTCCTTCCTCCTGTCTCTTCCTTCCTTCCTTCCTCCGTTCTACCCACACAGACTGATGAAGGTCCAGCTCTGATTCTGACCCTGTTGTAAGGGCTGGCACTTGTATGAGTTCCTTAGGGCTGCTGAAACAAAGTACCACATACCAGGTGGCTTAAGATGACAGAGGCTTATTTTCTTGCAGTTTTGGAGTCTAGAAGTCCAAAATCAGGGTGTCGGCAGGGCCACACTCCCTCTGAGACTCTGGGTGGAATCCTTCCTCGCCTCTTCCAGCTTCCTGTGGTGGCCGGTCACCCTGGGTGTCCTTGGCCTACAGCTGTCTCTTTCTAGTTTCTGCCTCCATTGTCACATGGCCTTGGCCCTGTGTGTCTCTGTCCTTACATTGCCTTCCCTCTGTGCGTGCCTGGGTCCATCTCTTTCTTCTCCTCGTAAGGCTGGAATTCATACTGGATTAGGGACCCACTGTTTTCCTATATGACTTCATCTTAACCAATCACATCAGCAATGACCCTCATTTCAAATAAGGTCACATTCTAAAGTACTGGGGGTTAGGACTTTGACATATTTTTCGGGGCAGGGGAGCGCACAATCCAACCCATAACTGTAATCAAAGGTCAGTTGACTCACTTCTGCTTCTAGTTAGGATGAAAGGAAAATGTAAACTGACCGTGACAACAGGGCCTGCTGTTCTGGAGAACAGGGTTTATCACAGGGTAGCTGGGGGGCATTCGTTAGGGGAGAGCTGGCTGCTCTAACAAACAAATGCATACCAGGATTTATTGCTGGCGCAGGTAATAGTTCATCATGCCTGTGTGGTGGTTCAGGGTCTCAGGCTCCTCCTATTCTGTGACTCTGCCATCTTCCAGGGCTTTGTTTTCTGCCTCTGGCCAATGGAAAGAAACAGGAAGCCTAAAAAAGGCACATTTGGGGAAATGACATGGCAATATTTACGTAGCACTTTACACATTAATCTGGGTATCAGTTCTTTACATGCACGAACTCGTTTCGTTTGCATGGCAGTTGTGTGGTGTAGATACTGTGAGTATTTCCACTTTACAGGTGAGGAAGTTGAACATGGGAAGGTGAAATGGTTGCCCAGTTGGTTGAGAGTAGACTGTAGCAATGGCGGGGTTAGGGGGTTAAGAGGGCTCAGGAAAGAGGGAAGTAAAAAGATGTAGGGTTGTAGAGAAGGCAGAAGCTGGATGGGGAAGGGCATCAAAGGCCATGCCAAGAAACTGGAAACTGATGCCAAGGAGAAGCGACACAGAAAGGGTGACATGGCTGGACTTGCCACCAGATCTTCTAGTGTGTGGGCAAGAAGGCTTTGAGACTTGACACTAGGGGTAGGAAGATTTATCAGTCAAGATGCTGCCAGTCCTTGGGAACTGGATGAAACTAGCTAGGCGATAAGAGCCACTTATCTCATATGGTGAGAAGCGTGGTGGCAGTGTGTGTCTAACTGGGCAGCTGCACAGTGCCATAACCCAGGACCTTCCTATCTTTCTGCTCTGTGGTCCTTGGCCTGTTGGCCGTGACCCATCCCATGAATGATGCCTCCCACACAGTTAAGATACCCTCCCGCAGAAAGAGAGGGGCCATTTCTCTTCCTGTGTGTCTTTCTTTATAAGCAAGGAAAAGTTTCCCGAAGCCCTCCAGCAGATTTTCTTACTCTTTGGCCAGGTTTGGGTTCCCTGGGCTTTCCCAAATGAATCACTGACAAGGAGAATGAACGTGGCATGACCGACTTTGATGCATCTACTTAGCTTTGCACCATGTGGAAGAGAGGCTGATACATGGGTCGGTGGCTGACAGCATCCATACAGAAGATGACTACAGAAAGTGGCCCTTGGGGGAAGTCAACCTAGAAATGTGGCCCGGATGAAGAGGTTCAGAGCGAGGCAGTAGGGAGAAAGATAAGTGGACAGATTCTAGACTAAGAAGGAGATGGCAGGACCAGAGTATGGTGATTAATTAGGGGAGGAGGTAAGAGAGCAGAAAAGTCAAGGGTGACCAGGTCTTAGTGTGGGCAATAGGGTGGGAAGCCAAGGCAGGCATCTTCTCTCTTCCCTCTTCCTTCACACACTCAACAAATATTGCCAATCGTGTTTCCGAAGCCAGGCACTTCCACCTGAGTATTTTTAGAAGTGAGTATTTTTAGATGAGGAAATGGAGGTTTAACAAAATGAAAGTTTGTCCAAAGTCACAGAGCTGGTGGGTAAGCGGTGGGCCTGGATTTGAATCTAGGTCTTTCTGTTTGACTCTAAAACCCATTTTATTGCCTCAAGTCCATCCTGCCTCTGTTAAATGGACATAAATCACAGTCCTCGCTCCATAAGAACAAGAGAGGTTAGCACACAAGTAGATGTACCAAATGGCAGAATGTGATAATCACCAAGAAGGACCCAGAAGAAACAGGTTTTTGAACACCTACTATGCTCCAAGCACGATACTGAGCACATTGGACAGGCTCTCACAGTTAATTCTTGTAACAACCTGAGGTGGTCCTTTTACCGACCTTCTCCAAGGGTCCGGAACCATTCTGGACAGAAGAATAACAGTGACAGCTACTAATCAGGCACTGGGTGTTGTGCTTTGTGTGTAAGCTTCACTGTCACTCGTGACGTGTGTGCCCGCCTAGTGTGAGAGGCTAGGAGTTAGGGGCACACAGCTGAAGTCCATCCTGGATCCCTCCACCCCCAGTACAGGATGGAGGCTAATCTCCCTTCTCTGCACACAGTCCTCTAGGTCTCACCCACAGTTCTCTCTTGCCTTGTTGCTTAGTAGCCGCTGCTTTGGATCTGTTGGTCCAGGAACACTGAACCAGCTGTGGTTCTTCAGGGCTAGGACAGGGGTGAGATAAGTCCCCAGGGCATGGAATTTCAGGAGGCATCACTCACAGCTGCATCAGTGGGCAATTGTAGGACGCCAAGCATGGTGTCTCACCCCAGTCTCTGCCCTGCCACATGGCTGTCCTTCAACACACTTGGGGTCTTGTTTCTTCTCTCAGGACTACCCTCTTTTCCCCCTTGCCCCCACCTCCGTTTGGCTTATGTGATCCTTCATAGTCAGCTAGGGTATCACCTCCTCCAGGCAGCCTTTCCTGACTACCTCTGACCCCACAGGTTAGGAGAGGTGGCCCTTCTTGGCATTTCTCCTGGGTTGATACATATCTCATTGCACTTCCACAAAAAAGGACAGTTATCTGTTTCTCTGTCTCTTTTCCACACTAGATTGTGATCATCTTGAGGACAGTCTTATTTGATTATGTGTCCCTGTCACTTGGCATGGTGCCTGGTATGCAGTATGTAGTTATGAGATGTTTATTGAACGGACTATTATGAGTTGAATTACATGCTCTCAAATCCCTATGATGAAGCCCTAACTCCCAGTGTCTCAGAATATGAATATATTTGGAGATAGGGCCTTTAAAGAGGTACAAAGGTAAAATGAGGTCACTAGGATGGGCCTTAGTCCAGTATGATGGGTGTCCCTTTAAGAAGAGGAGATGGGGACACAAAGGACACAAAGGCACACAGAGAACACACACACACACATCTCCATGTGAAGATGCAGGGAGCAGGGAGCCGCTTACGAGCCCAGGAGAGAGGCCCAGAAGGGACCAGCTTTGATGACACCTTGACTCAGGACTCAGCCCTTGGGCATTCATGCAGTTGTTGCCCCATAAATGCTTCCGATGTTTGTGTTGTTCAGGAGTCGGGGTAATTCTCTCTTGTTTCCGGGTCTAGCCTGCCAGCCGTGTTGGATGAAAATTGAGCCAGGCTGTGAAAGGGGGCACCCTGCTGGTCTCAGGCAGCCTGACCCCGAGTCTGCTTGGATTCTCACCTCATACACCCCCATGGTGTCGGGAAGGGGAGCAGCCATGGCTTCCGACCCCAGACTCAATACCACGCCCCGGCCTGGCTACACACATGGACCTGTCATGGTGTGAAACTGTCATGTTTTGGAACGTCATGGATCACTCCTCATTTCCGTATTCAGAAATATTTCCTGGGAGCCTGTGATGGGCCGAGCAGTCTCCCACACCCAGGGCCACTGTGCCGAAGGAGACAGACCAGGATGCCTCCCGTCCTGAAGCTCACTTTCTAGATCAGTGGAGACTGTCCCCAGAATCAGCTTCGGATGCCGCGCCACTCCGTTCCCGTGTTTCGTAGTTCGTGAAGCCGCTGATGCTAGAGCTTGATTGTCTTCAGGACCTCCTGCAGAACGATCGCATTTCACAGATTTTCATATCAGTATTTCTTCTCATCTCTTCATCTCCGACATCAGGGTGGGTCTTGCAGTTGGTGGCCTGTCATGTTAATTGGCAGTGTTTACTTTCTCTTAGTGGTAAAGAAGAGAACAGTGGGTCTTAGAGTCCATGGCTTCTTAGTTTTAGCAAAGGAGAGACTTATCTCTGATTTGCAGAGATGAGGCTGAAGTTCAGAGTTGGTGGCTCTTCAAGGTCGCAGGTCTCTGTTGTCTCTGCAGGCTGGAGGAGTCTTGGACGAGCGTGGCTGTGTGGAAAGCCACAGTCCCCCTGGCTGGGGCGACAGCTCTGCTCTCAGGGGGATATGATTTCCAAGCACATCACAGCTTGCTGCTCTAATTTTTCTACAGGGAGAGGAAGCTCTGCCCAGTCTTGGGATGATCTTCAAAGGGACCCTGTCCCCTTCTCGTTCCACCCTACCAGGGGAGCAGCAGGAGTGTGGCTCAGGCCAGAGTTAAGCACGTCTGGGATCAAAAGAGCCCCCATCCCTCCCGAGCACCCAGGGGGCTTGACTGAGCTCCCTCGCCGGTCTGCTGAGTGATCAGTTGGCAAAGTACATCTGGGCAAGGAGGAGGCCTCTGTGATCACCTGTCATCTCCCCTAAACACCCCTGATGCATTTTCTCTCTTCATTACCCACGAGGTGACAACCCTTCCACGGTGATCTACAGTCTGACACACCCGTTTCCCTGTGGCTGGAAGGCAGTCACGCCGCGGGAGGGAGCGGGGAGAAGCAGGGAATGCATCCTCCGTAGAAACCGGGAGAAAAGGAAGAGGAGGGAAAGGAAGAGAAGGCTCTTGGAAGGGAAAGTGGGAACTGGTGGTGGGTGCTGCCTTGTCTTTATCCCATGGCTAATCCCAGACCCAAAGCCAGGTGTGGGGTGGCCCTAGAGAGCACAATGTAAGCATGGTTCTGCTTCCCCAGCACGGTGTCCTACACACACACACACACACACACACACACACACACACACACACACACACACAATCATAGCCTGGATCAATCTCTTTCCTTCCTGCCTAGAAATCTCCACCTGGTCAGCAGCCACAATGAGAGATTTCCTATTCTCTCCTTAGATTTTCCGTAGAGGATGTGAGACCCCAAGAGGCCACTTTCTCCATATGCTTTCCTCCACCTCCACCCTATATATATCCTTTCGTTGGTTCTAGAGTTCCTCCAGAAGAATTCCCAATATCTTCCCTTATGATCTAGCCCCAATTTGTATTCTTAGAGGTGATTAGCACTACTTTTTGTTCTAAATATTCTATTCCAGTAGAACCCATTTTTTTGCTGACTGGACCAGAAGCATGCCATTAAAACCTCACCTATGTATCTTTTCTCACTCTAATGATGCTCTCCCCTCTCTTTTTCTCCATTAGCTCTCGCTGAAGTCCCACCTGTTTTGGGAAGGCCCTGCCTGGACCCAGCCTCTAGCAGGTCCTGCCCACAGCCGGCCTGTGGGTCCTTCATGTAAAGGTGAGCCACGTCCCGCACCTGGAGCCGGAGTGAACCAGTGAGCAAGGAGCGCTGATCCAAAAGGCCCCGGGTGAGGACCCCTGCCTTGTCTCTGCTGGCCCCACCCCAGTGCCACGCACCATTTCTGACAGCTTTGGTCATGCACCTGAATTCGTGTTCTGACCATGGGCTTGTGTGTCCTGTCCTTGATGCCCACCGATCCCCATTCCAGGATTCTGTTGAATCCCAGTCTTTAAATGTGAGCCTTCCAAGGATCATGCCCTCTACATCTTCTTGGAACTCAGCCTGGACAGAGACCGGAGACAGCTGTGTCCCATAGTACCCGATTGTCCACCAGATGGAGCCTCAGAAGCCATTGTCCTTGGCGCCATCAGTTTTTGGAGCACTTCGCCGGCCCCAGAAGCAGGTAGGTGCTGGCTCCCAGTCCCTTCCTGTCTCCCCCATCCTGCTCTCGGGGTCTCACACTGCTCTGCCGCATCCTAACTGCCCAGGAGGCCTCCTGCCTCCCGAGGTCCATGGGCTTCCTCCATGCCGTTCTCTTGGTTCTTAAGTGATGAGTACAGGAAGCAAAGTTACCTTTGACATATACGTCCACATCCTTCGACTTCTGCACGTCACTTGGGATTAGAGACTCTCCTGTGAGTTCCCTGCCTTCTGCACAATGGGTACCAAGAACCTTGTCTGCAGAGCAAATGCTGACATCCTGGGAGGTCCTGATGTCCTGATCCAGGCCACTCTCTGTCTTCTGCTTCCGCCTGGCCTTTCCTTTCCTGAGGTTCTTCTTCCTCAGTCCAGGCATTCACAGTGACACATTAGCCAGTTGGATGTAGAGTTCTGTGGGGTGGGGATGGTGCTTGGTTCAAGTGTGAATCCCATTGTCCAGCACAGAACCTGTCATCTAGTAGGTAACCAGGGAAGAGCTGACCAGAGTTGTGAACATGAGCTTAGTAACCACGCCTTGAGCACCTAATGTGTGCAAAGCATGTAGCTAAGCAGCTTAGGTTTCAGGAAGTAAACTGAACCCAACAGGGTATCTGACCTTCAGGAAAGCTGGCTGGGCAAAGGCACAGATTGTTTACCGTTAAGTGCAAATGAGTGCTACGTGGGTTAGAGACTGATTCTAGATCAAGGGTTGTTACCTGGCAAGACAGAGATGGTAGACTTAGAAGAAGATGAGATTCACCATGAGCACATAAATGCTGTTCTTGGAAAACACACATCCTCTGTTTTTCTACCCTGGTGAGGAGCAAGGTCTTCCATGGGGTGTCTAGTAGGACGGGGTCAGAGAAAGGCCAACAGCCAGGAGCCATGGAGGAGTCCAGCCCGTGTCAGTCCCAGATGGCCTGAGCTCCCAGCTCCTCCTCTTTCTCCAGGTGAGGAGTAAAGGCTCTGTTGGGGGAGGACAGCCGGCCAGTGGCCGCCTGAGTGGCAGCAGGCAGTCTTGTCAGCCATTACCCTGCCGGAGTAATCCTCGAACCTGTGTGCCTCTTCGTTTGATCTGCCCGAGACTGCAGGAGATAGTCAAATGCTTTTGGCTAATATAGTATGCACGCATAATTAGATGGCAGCAATCGCCATCTGGGTTCCGAGCACTTGTTCCAACATCCAGGCCCTGGGCAAGGAGCTGGTGGGAGTGAAGAAGGGAGGCCTCCCCCAGCCCTGCCTGTCCTCTGTCAGCCTCCCAGAGAGCAGATTGGAGCCTGGAGCCTGGGAGCGCAGCCCTGTGGAAGGCCGACGACGCTCAGTGAAGAGTGACAACAGGCAGGTGGCAGGGGGAACGGAGCTGAGGCGGTGTCTCCGCCAGATCGTGGGTTGGCATGGCTTTGCAGGCCGGGTGGGTTGCCATGAGCATGGGGGCGAGGGCTCATGGGCAGCCCTTGTTTCAGAGATGTAGCCAAGAGTAGGCCTGAGGGTTCTCAGAGCAGGGATGAGGCCATCTGCCCCGCCCCTGGCACCGGGTCCCTCCACCTTCCGACTGTTGGAGCTCCCTGCGGGTGCCAATGTCACAGGCATATGCTTGGCCAGGCCTGGCTGACATTTTCCCGAGGCTGGTGCTCAGACTTCCTGGCTGGGAAGGGGAGGTGGGGATGAGGGTGGTCAAAGGGAGATGAGGGCGAGCCTGGCGAGATGGTCTTCCGAGGAGGAGGCTGGGGAGCACGGACAGGCATGCACCCCAAACCCGCATACACTTCATCATCTCCTCTCCTTGGCTTGGGAAGGGTCCTGGCAGCGGTGGCCTTAGCACAGTCCCTTTGGCGCACGTGCTACCTGCTGGGCCACATTTTCACCAGCCAGTCCATTTGGGTGGACGTCCAGCAGCTTCTGCCCGGGGCACTGAGGCATGGTGTGGAGGAAGGATCATTCACGGGCTTTGGGGTAAGCAGGCCCGGCTCGCACCCCAGCTCTGCATTTCCCAAGGGAATGACCCAGGTCAAGTGACGGAACCCGTCTGCGGCTCCTTCAGCAAAATGCAGCTGTAAGCCCGAGGGGGTGCCGGGCACGTCGGAGACACTCTGAAAATGTTGGCTGCTTCTTTCCTTTCCTTCCATGTGGGGTTGAGCCTACACTTTCCGTTCTCTTCTGGTTGGCAAAGGGGAAAAGTAGGGGGGAAAAGTCATTCCCTGGGGAGGCTCTGGGCTCAGCTGTTTGGCATCAGGAGACTGTGTGTGGTCCATTTTGGCCAAAGAGGCCCCCTGCATTTCCAGTGCCCTGTTCTCTGCTGCCTGCCCCAGGACAGAACACGGGCTCCCTGACATTCCGTAGCTCTGTGGAGGCATGTTTGCCAGGGTCCCCAGCTCTTGGCCATTTTCTGTGCTGTGCTTGTGTTTGAATCTACAACTTCCGGCACCGTTTCTGGCAAATGGTAAGACTTTGCGAAATGTTTGTTGAGTGACTGACTGACTGTGGCCTCACACAGTTGATCTCACTATGGCTCCGTACTGGGCTGTCAGGTGCAGATGGAAGGAGAGTGGGAGGAGACCAAGATGAATGGGGAAGGGAAGCAGGAGATTTCCAGAGTCTACTGTATCATAGAGGAGAGCATGGCTTTGGGATTCCATTGGCCTGGGGAACCATCCTGGCTCAGCCATGCAAGAGTTGTGTGATTGTGGGGAAGTTAGCCGCTCTGAACTCCGGTCTCCTTATCACTAAGATGGGTATAACACTTACCTCATAGGGTTATTAAGATTGAAAAAAATTTGCAAAATTTGCCACATAGTAGGTGCTCAGGAAAATGGTGGCTGCACTGATTATATAGTAAGGTATGAGCAGGACTTCTTGATATTTAGAGATCTATTAAACTTGACTGCAATCTAAATTCTGTATCCTGTAACATGAACCTGTGATTTCTTGAGCTCTTTCACTTATTTTTTCCTGCGTTGTCCATCCCCAGGCTTGTCTATATCTTCTCCATCACTGGGTTCCATATACCCTCTAGTCCCCTCCAGAATTCGTGAAGTTTTGGCAGTCTTGTTGAAGATTAGGGGAGGCGAGATTTGAAGAGGGGGTTCAGCGCTGTGGGTGGGACACAGCCCTTGGTGATCTTGCTAGCTCTTTCTCTTTTCCCCTTCTTTTCTCTTCTCTCTTCAGGGTATCAAACAAAACCTCACCCTTGCTTCATGTAGACTGGTTCTATTTGCTTCCAGATCTCTTGGGGGCCTCCTCTTCTTTTGTAGAAATGTAAAGGATGTTCTTTCTGAGAAAAATTCTAGAGAATGTAGAGCTTTCTGTTATCTCTGGTTATCTCTGGTTATCACTCACTCCGAAGTATGGCTAGCTGCTGGTGAAGGCCACTAGATACTCCATTCGTAGGTTCCAAGACTTAGGGTGACCCCAGGCTTTATTCGGGTTGATGTCAACAGCCAGGTTGAGCTGCGGTGGGGTGCAGCTGCAGGGTGGGCTCAGAGGCTGTTAGGACGGGAAATCAGTTAGGGGTTGCAGATACGGGTGGTTCATCCGGTTAGTGTGGGGACTGTGCCAGTGAATATGAGTTCTGGGGAAGGGCCTCCAGACCCCTGCACAGGGCAGGGAGTGGGCACGAGCCAGCCAGGTGCTTTAGGACTCCAGCCAAGCAGGGCGGGCGTTATTGCCATAGAGAACTGGAGTGATAATGGGCAGGAAGCCTATGCTGAAGGCTGAGTTTTAGCTCTTTGCTTTTATTTTTTTATTTTTTTATTTTTTAAAGATTTTATTTATTTATCAGAGAGAGAGAGGAAGAGAGAGCGAGCACAGGCATACAGAGTGGCAGGCAGAGGCAGAGGGAGAAGCAGGCTCCCTGCCGAGCAAGGAGCCCGATGTGGGACTCGATCCCAGGACTCTGGGATCATGACCTGAGCCGAAGGCAGCTGCTTAACCAACTGAGCCACCCAGGCGTCCCAGCTCTTTGCTTTTAAATATATATGTTTCTTGCCCCTGTGTGAGACCATAAGGCTGCATTCCTGCAAGGTCTCGTGGGTAGAAGTGCTCCCTCCTGGAGGAAGTTGCTGGATGGTCCCTGACTGAATTATCCAGGCAACAGATAGCTTCTGGGACAGAACTCACAAGGCAGGTCCTAGGTAGGTTGGAGGGTAAACCGTATCCTTACTTGGATATGGACCTCCAGGATCCTGGATGAGCAGGAGAAAGACAGCCTCTGGCAAGGGGCCAAGCCAGGAGTCCATCCTGGTGGTGAGCAACCTTAGGAAGGCTTCAAATTGAACCTGAACCAGACGTGGCTCTTGAACGAGGTGACTGGGTTTTGTATTTGTCTGTATTTTCTCCCCTTTGTTTCTCTGGAGCTTTTGATAAAGTTTTACTTAATCATTCCAGCTTGATCTCAGCTATCCTGTAGAGAGCAAAGAAAACGTTCATGCCTCCACTTGGAGTCACAAGGTAAAGTGGGGAGCATCCTGAACACCACGACTTTGTCATTCCCAAAGGTCTCTGTAATCTGGGGCGCTGTGAGATCTGGCCTCCTTTATCCCCAAGGGTTGTCTTTGTTGAATACCGTGGAGGATCAGAGTTTTAGTTTGTGAAGGAAAATGGCCAATTTTTGGTTGTTGGCAGGGGAGAGGCTGTGACTGACCGTATACAGGCTTCTTTTTTTTTTTTTTTTAAAGATTTTATTTATTTGACAGAGAGAGATCACAAGTAGGCAGAGAGGCAAGCAGAGAGAGAGAGAGAGAGAGGGAGGAGGAAGCAGGCTCCCTGCTTAGCAGAGAGCCCGATGTGGGGCTAGATCCCAGGACCCCGAGATCATGACCTGAGCTGAAGGCAGAGGCTTAACCCATGGAGCCACCCAGGCAGCCCCGTATACAGGCTTCTTGAACACAATATGTACTGAATCTGTGGCAGCTCAGCCCACCCCTTTGTGGACTGGGGTCCCAACAGCTCTCTGTGCCCTGATGAGGTTCGTTTTCATAACCTGGGCAGGGGGCTTTGCTGGGCAGGGCTGAGGTCGTTGGGGGCATGGACTCCACCTCCCATCTTCTCCCAGGTTCTCAAGCTGAGTTCCCAGCACAGGCTGGCAGCCTGCCCTTCCCTGCGTTCCAGGTCCGTGCTCCTGGCCTGTACCAAGGGGCTTCTCTTATCTCCCTGCCAGCACCGTGCCCTAGAGGCCCACGCCAACCCCACTGGAGCTGGCTTGAGTGCCAGGGGGCTGAGGTGGCGACCTCCTTGCACGGAACCCTTTTCCAGAGAATTCATCGCAAGTCCACGTTCAATTAGGAAGAGCAGGCTGGATGAGAAAATGGTCCATACCCCTTGTTAAGTAACAGCCCTAATTAATGACAGGGATGGTGCAGTGGCTTGGAAGCCAGCTCTGATGGTGTTTTTTTAAAATTCTCCTTTCTCCCGGGCTACCTGCCAGAACTCCATGGCATGGCTCTTGAGGAGAACAAAGGAGGCTTTGAAAATCTTTCTCCCCCTCCTTCAAATGCTTATCTGAAAGGACATCTTTTTTCCCCTTAGTTGCTGCAATCATAAAAGCACTGGTGATAAACTGCTTCTTTGTAATCATCAATTGTGAAGGTTTCTTCCCCAAAAAGCAGGAATCACGGCTGCAGCAAGGTGGAGAGGACCATCTTGGCCCCCACACTGATGCCTATCGAGCCTCCAGAAAGGCGAAGGAGGGGGAACTGAACTTTGTTCAGTGACCACTTTTATCTCCAGTCCTGGGCTGCTGAAATGTCAAGCCTGGGCTAGATGGGCTCTTCTGATGGCGGTGTTGCTCCAAGGATGCTTCTGGGCCCTGGAGGATGGAGGGTGGCCATGGGCGGCAGGGGGGACTACAAGTGAACTGAACGCGTCATGAAATCTTGAAGCTGGAGTCTGGGCCTCAGTGGCTGTCTTCGGGGGAGGAAGGCTGCTGGGAGGAGCCATCAGATTCTGGGTTTGCAATGACCTTGAGAAGCTGTCTCCATAAGGACAGTGCTTAAGCCCCTTTGAGAGGAGGAGAATCTGTCTGATTTTTTAAGCTCCACAGATAGGTAAGTGGAGAGTGAAAGGTAGTTAGGCCTGGGGTTTGGGTTAGATTCAGAATCCTGGGTCTGCAGGTCAGCTCCTGCCCTGATGCACAGTCTGTCTACTGACCCCATCTGCCCTGGGGCCATGTGGAGGGAAGCCCATGGCTAGGGTCATTTATAGCTAAGAGCACACAAGGTCAGCTTAATTCAGCAACATTTTAGATTTTTCGAGCTGGAGGAAATGATATCTGAGTTGGCTGTTTTGTTTTTAAAAAATTCACAGAGTACCTCACATTTTGGACACATGGGTCTAAGTGCATTATTCTTTTTGACACATTTTATTCTCATGATAGTCCCGTGAAACAGAGGAGGAAACTGAGGTACAGAGAGGTTAAGTGCTCTGCCTCATATCGCATGGCAATTGGCAGAATCAGAATTCAAACTCGGGAACCCTGGATCAAAAGCTTGTACTCTTTACTACTTTATTCTTCTTGCTCTCATGCTGCTAGGGCGGGCATTGAAGGATGAATACGAGTTTGTCATGAAGACAATAGGAAGGAGAGAATATCTGGCAGGAGTCAAGGCATTGGGAGTAAACAGGTTTGGAAATAATAGGAAAGTAGTATCTGTTGAGTACGTGCCTTGTGCTAGGTGCTGTGCAAAGCATTTCATACATTTATCATCTAATTTGTTTTCAGGTGAACTCTATGAAGTAGGTATCATTCTCCTTTTCCACATGAGGACATTGAGGCTCAAAGAGGTCAAATAAATTGCTTAAAGTCACATACCTATCAAGTGCTGATCTTCCATACTGAATCGACTTGAGATAAAAATAAAACCCGTCAGGCCTGCCTTAGAGAAGGCATGGCCTTGTGTTTCCTGACTGTTCCCATGGCACCAGTGTTTCCTTGTTTAGATATGATTTGATCTTATAACTGATGTTCAATATTTACAGTGGTCTCTAGGTTCCGTGAGGACAGGGACAGTGTCCGTGTTAACTGCCAACACTTGTCCAGTACCCAGGGTTCTTTTGCTGGGCACACTGTAGCTTTGGAAATATCTACCAAATTAATGAATGGAGAATGCAAACTGTGTGGTAGACCGTGGCCGAGTTCTCTCTCTTCCGCCTCCCCAACATCTGTCTTGCTAAGCAGGGTCCCCAGTCTCATGTCACTGGCTGATCTCCACACCCCTGTGGATGAAGCCACCAGCTGAGGCCACGGCGGTCACTACTGTTGACACTCAGATAATTCACAGATGATCTGCGAGAGAGCGGGGCCTGGAATAGCCGTGGTTGGGATGACCATCGTCCCCCATTTTCTCAGGACAGTTCAGGTTCGCACCTGCTGTGCTGGTGAATTATTAATAGCGCTCCCTTTCACTCTTGAAAGATCCCCGGTTTGGATGCTAACAATCTCTGGTGACCCTGGGCCAGTGACTGCCCACAAAGAGGCTTCTGTTCTTCTCCGCGCTGACAGAAGTCTGATGAGGCTGAGCAGAAGCAAAGTGAAACTCGGGGGGATAGGAGCACATGGAAAATTCCAGCGATTATCCCTTTCATCTTGCCCAAAGCCCCACCTTCTCCCCTCTGCCTGGCCCTCCTTGGGGTGGGGAGAATCACCTCCCTCTGCTGGAGGGCTGGTGTCTTTAGTCAGAAGACCCCGCCATTGGCCTTGCCCTCTGGGGTCCAGGTTCTCTGTCTGAGTCTGAAGATGAGAAGGACGGAGTTTGCAGCTTGTCATTTGTATTTTGTAGAACCCCCCTCTGTCCCAAGGGGAGACATTAAAGGAGTAGGTGAGCCCCTGGCCACAGAATCAGATGCCTGGACAATGGGGCAGGCAGCATCGGAAGCCCTTGTTCTTAGAGTCTGCTTAGAGGTCAGGATTGAGGCTCATTATTTGGGAGGACCCTGTAGGGTGTGGAAAACGTGCCCAGCATTAGAGCCTGGGCTCCTCTCCCTGCCCCTAGCCATGTATCTAGAATTAGAGGTTGCCCGGGGGGCCAGACTGGGTTTGCAGAGCGGCTCTGCGCGGGGGACTATAGGGCCTGGGGAGGTGGTAAGAATTTACTGGCTGGAAGGTCTTCAGCAATAATTAATTAGCCAATCAGTGCTCGTACTCATTTATCGGACTGTTACTAAGCATACCAGGGGCTCAGCCCTGCACTAACGGGGTCTCTGTCAGAGAGCGTTTCTGAGTACATGAGTGTCGGGACCCGATGCTTCCTTATGCCCAGCCTTGTCTCTGGCCTGTGCTTACTTTGGGGGGATGGTGAGAACGCCTGCATCCTGGGGTTGGCACAGGCTGCATAGGAGGGCTGGGCAGGAGAACGGAGGGTGGGAAGGTGGGCTCCAGAGCCTGCCAAGGGTTGAGGAACATGAATGGGGGGATAACTCTTTCTCTGGACACCTGACAATTCACGGCCTGGGAGCCCCTCCAGAGGAAAAGGCTATAGACTGTGCTGATTTCTTCCATCAAGTGGCACCATGTCTCCTTCCTGTGCTCGCCTTCTCTCCCAGACAGCCGCTGGTCTTTTGTGGGCTCAGCCACCTCCCCTTTGCCCTCTGGAGGTCTCTTCTGGCATCTCAAGTCCCTGAGAGCTCTGGGAAAGGCTGATTCTGTTTGCCCCGAGGGACAGACACTCTTCTCTGCCTTTCTCTCTCTGCTCTGCAGTGTGACCACTTTACTCTTTTGGCTTTCCCAGACTCTGGCTGCAGCCTCCAGAGGGTCCTGGGGAAGGACTGTGAAGACGAATGTTCAGGAACATCTGGGCAGGGTCTGCCTTGGAGAAGAATGGGGAAAGCAGGAGGCATTGTTGGCAGGGGCCGGCGGGCAGGTGGGTGGGGGCATGGAGACCTGAGAAACTTAAGCACTGTGTGGAGTCTTGTGGGGAGGCCTGCCTTGTGTCAGCCCCCTGCCTCTGCGTCCCAGAGTGTGGACAGGAATCAGGCCAAAGTTCCAGACACAAGACCCAGGTGATGTTTCCCTTGGATGCTGTCTGGCCCTCTTTCCCGGGTGCAGTGGTGCATCTCATGGGCCTGCGAAGTGCTCACAGGACAGAAGAGCGGGGAGGTCAGGGTGAGATGGTGACCTGGGGTAGGTCTCAGAGGCAGGCCACAGCACAGAACTGCAGGCCTTGGTCAGAGCCTCTCACATGTGAAATGGGGAAGGGATGATACCCAGGACTGTCCCTTCACTGGACTTGTGTGGTGCTGTGAGTTCTAGATCTGGGGCTGTGCTCTGGCCCCTTACCCCTTTGGCTTATGGGGAACAAAGAAAGAGAAGTGGTTGGCAGATGCTCCCTGGGGAGCATGGGGCACAGGGCAGGTGATTCCCGGATGGCCCTAGTGGGGCAGGGTCCCGGCAGAGCCACAGAGTCCAGGAGAAGAGGTCACTCTGGATGTCTCTGGCTGCAGAGAGATTAATAGCTATTCTCTTAGCCAGAACGCTGGTGCTTCTTTTCAAAAGTACTAGAGGCTCATTTGCATGTTATTTGCATCTCATTTAAACGCCAACTCATTTAAGGCTCAGGAACCACTGAGATTTCTTCCTAGGCCCTGCTCCCTTCTCTCCCCAGGTTGTTACTTTCCCTCTCCCTCCCCTTCGTGCATCTTGCACGCCGAGCTGGTCCGAACCTGCGTACTGGGGCTCAGAGTCATTGGGCCCAGCCTAGCCCGAGGAGCCCAACCATGAGCTTGGGGAGCCCAGCCATGAGCCCAACCATGGGGTTAGATGGCAGACAGATCTGCAGCCTCAGTGCGGAGGGGTGGGCCTCTCTTCCCCTCTAGGCTCCTGACCCTTCCTGGGCTGTGGGCTCTCCAGAGCTTTCTCCAACCTGTCTGCACCTCTCAGGCTGCCTGCCTCAGCAGAGAGTGGGAGGGGCACAGCAGGCCCAGGAGTTAATGGAGAATGGGTTTACTGTGCTCTGGGGAAGGAAAAGAATACAATTAAAGAATTGATAGTTTTGTTTTATTTTGCTACCTGCGGGCTCCTGGGGAAATCCTGCGTGAGGGCTAGGGAGTTAGTGGCTCCTCCAGGGGACACAAAGCTCTCTCCCAGCTGCTGGGCCACTCGGCGTTGTACTACTGTACTGCCGCAAGAAGGAAACTTCCCCTGCCTCCTCTGCCTCCTCCCTTAGCCCTGACTGGGCCTAGAACCTAGCCCTAGAGAAAACAAGGCTGGAACTTGTTCCTTCCCCTCCCAATTCAAAGAGCAGCCCAACGCCCAGGGCCTTGGAAATGGCAGCTGGTAAGAGATGGGGCTGTGGGGTGGGGTGGGGGCCTCACCCAAAACCACGCTGCTGGTCGGAAGGCCGCTGGGCTGGGGCCCACCTCTCCTGACCCCACCTGCTTGGCTTTAGGAAACCTTCCCATCCCTAAGAACTTAGACACCTGATTCCAAGTCTCCCTTTTCGGCCCTGCCCCCACCCAGCCTTGACCTTGCCTCCCCTGAAATGGGCAGAGAGCTCATCAAAGAGGAAGATGTCAGTGACCCCGCTGGCCCTCCCCAAACCAGAGTGGGCACCAGCTGTCCCTTTGAGAGTGACTCCCCTGCCACACTTCTGACGCCACCTACTATGTGCAGCGGGGTCCTGTGCCTCCTCTGGAGTCTGGTGTAGCTCTCCTTTCCTCCCGATGGCCTCCACCCAGGTCTTGGCCCTCCCTGACAATCTGGCCATCCTAAAGTGTGCAGTGTTCATCAGACGCTTTATCTCCCTGACAGGACGGCAAAGCTCAGCCTCTCTCTCTCTCTCACACACACAGGGGTCAAGTCAGGTCCTTTACAGCTGCTACTTGACTGGCCCATTGCCTCAGTTTCCATGGCTGTGAGGACATAAGCCTCTTGTAACTCTGTCCATGTCTGAAGGGAGCCAGACTTCCCACTTCAGGGCTGGCTTGGTTTCTGGGCCTGTTTAGCAAGAGGGAGGCTGGGGCCGGGAGGGAGGCTGGCACGGTCCCAGACTTGCAGCAGTTGGGACGCCTCCTCTGGGCTCCCGCACTGCGGTACCTGTGTGAGCCCTGTGAGCAGCTGTCGGGCAGAGCTCATTATGGGGGATAATGTGAGCCGAGTGACATGGAGTATCTGTTCTCTCCCCACTATTACACTTGTCGCTCTCTCTCTTCCTCTGGCAGGTGAGCTAAGGGGTTTGATTGCCTGTGTGTCGGATTTCTCCATAACATCCAGGCAAACGAGACAATCGGCTGCTCAGAGCACCTTGGCTGGAAGCCGCTTCCCAGCAACCCTCAGGAGCGGGAAGGGGCCAGGCCCGAGTGGAGGGTTCCCTGGCCCTCCCCACTGCGGCTGCATGACAGAAAGGACACTCTGCTTTATTCCAGGATGTGAGGAGGATGCCCTTACACTCAGCAGGCTTGTTGCTGGGACAGAGCAGACATTGGCAATGACTTCAGATGCTCCAGAGAGCCTGGGGGTGGGATGCCCCCTCCCGGCCTCTTCCTCAAGAGGTGTTTGTGTCCAGCTGAGGGGCCTCAGAGAGAGAGGGGGCTGCGAGCTGTCTGGCTCATTTGTGGCCTGGGGGTTTCCAGAACAACAGGATGTTAGATCTGGGAGGGCCAGGGCTCCCCCACTTGGCTGGCCACTCAGAATGGTCTGTGGGACGCCCTAATAATACAGAGCCTGGAACCAGCGCAGAGCTTTAAATCACTCCTCCCAGAGTGGGACCCAGAAATCCGTGTTTCTACCTGTTCCACAGGTGACCCTGTACATAGCCATGACTGGGGGCCACTGATCATGCCTTGTCCCTGCCCGGGTGTTATAGACCGGGAAGCAGGGAGGTAGACCTGCAGGGTGCAGAGATGCCTGAGAGCTTTGTATGTAGCTCGATGTTCATGATGCAGAGGGCACCCACCCTGGGGGGGAGGTGGGGAGGCAGGGAGGCAGAAATGTGTTCAGGAAGGCTCTGGAGTGGCAGGCCCACCTGAAGGGGCTGGTCCGGGGGCGTGCAAGATGTGGCTTGGCACACGGGTGGCAGGTGGGATGGGAGTATGCACTTGGAACAAAGGCCCTAGAGCAATTATCGACTGTCACGGGACGGGGGTCTTGGACCCATGAAAGGTTAACGTGAGGCTTACTCCACGGCCCAGGAGACAGGAGAGGATACCTAAGTCCCAGAGCTTGGGCCATGTCCACAGAGGAGTCATGAGGTTTTGAGCAGAAGCTAGCAGAGGAGAGGAAGTAGATAGCTGATTCACAAAAGGCTTTCCTCCTGCAGATGGGAAGGGGCGCTGACAAGGTGGCTTCGTTTGCGCTGGGATGGAGGCATGGGAGAATCAGGGAAAGGGAGTGCAGCTAGGAGGGAAACGAGCATCAGCCTTCCAGGGCACGCAGTTCTGGGTGACATACACCCAGATCAGGCCTGTTCCCTAGTCTCCTCGGGGGACACTGAGGATGGTGGGTATTGACCTGGGTTAGCAATATTCCCTCATGATGGCTATGTCCCCTTGAACTACACAAAATCCGCAATTCCCCAGAGGGCAGACAGGGCCCTACAGAGCCCTCCTTGCCTTATCCTAAGCCCCCTGCCCCCTAACATCCTTCTTGTGGTAGGCAGAATTCGAAGAATGACCCCAGTGACCCTCCCCCTTCCTTGTGAGCATGACATTACTCCTGTGATTATGTTCTAACACAGCTGACCTTGAGATAGGGAGATTACTAGGTTGGGCTAATCGAATCAAAGGAGTCCTTTAAAAGCAGTTTTTCCAGAGAGAAGCGGAGAAGAATTGCGTGAGTCAGGCTGGTGTGCAGACAGAGCCGCCCACAGGGAGAGTGAGGCACGTGGGCAGCCTGTAGTCGGCGGTCCCCAGCTGACTGTCGGCAAGGGAAGGAACGGGACCTCAGTCCTACAGCCACAGCAAGTGAATCTGGCCAACAGCCTGAAGTAGAATTTTCCCCAGAGCCTCCAGGTGAGGGACTATGCCGTCTCCGACCTTGATGTTGGCTTTGTGGGATCTGACTGGAGAACGGAGCTGAGCGTGCCCAGACTTCTGACCACAGACGGAGAGACAGTAAATGAATGTTGTTTTAAGCCGATAAATTTGTGGCAATTTGTTATGCAGACGTAGAAAATAACACACTAAATCTAACATCCAGGCACCTGGCCTGGAATCCCTCCTTTCTCACTTCCGGCCTCATGGGACCAGCCGGGGTGTCTGGTAGTGGGGAGAAGGTCAATGGGGTATGTGTCCTCTTCTTTACATCCTCATGCCCAAGACTTGCTACCTCATGGGTGAGTTCTGACTTAATGGGCGGAGGGTCAAGGACCTCTAGTTCTCATTGTTAAGGGCAGTGTTGATGGATGTATCTTGAACCTCAGGAATGAGCTGGCCTAGAGCTTCCCAGGTTGTTCACCCTCCCACTCGTACTGAGAGCAGTGATAGCAATTATGATGATAAGAACATGGCGTGTTATCATATATGCTTCTACATGTCCAACAGCAAGCTGAGTACTTGTCTGCAGGGTCTCATCTGATCCTCGTGAGAACTCTATGAGATGGATACTACCATTTTGTGGATAAAGAAACTGAGGCTTAAGGAGTTAAGAGACAGGTACTAGTCACTGAAATTGTGGAGCCAGGATCTGAATCTGAGTGTCGGAGTCCCGAGTCTGAGTTCTCGACAGTCACCGAATCTCTCCCTCCCTCTGCCCCAGGACCCTGTATTTTTAAAGATTTTTGTCTAGCAAACAAACTGCATTTATCAAGTAATAATTTGTTTTCCCATTTTTTATTAATCAAAGCCATGTCTGACTGCCAATCAGGGGTTCAGATCAGCGTGAGATTAGCAGTGTTATCACACTGAGTTGATATAACTCCAGCCAACAGCAAAGAAATGATGTCTCAGTTAGCAGTCTGTGCGGCCTTATCTTTGGTAAGAGTGTCGTTTCTGCTAGGCATACAGAAATATTAAAAATAGCTCCCGAGCCCCCATTACTACCTGTGGGAACCTGTAGGAGTCTGAGGGCCATAGACTGGGGCCACTGGTTTAGATCCTCCAGACCCTTCTTATCTGCTCTTCTCAGGCCCTCGCATCTCTGTGACCTATTCTGGTACCTTTGCTTCACTGAAGGGGATGCAGAGTGAACAGTGTGATGCCCCCTCCAGTCCTTTCCCAATGCACACGCACACCTGAGCACACATACACGTACGCACATCACACACTCATGTACACACACACGAGCACTACCACCTTCTTCTCTAAGAGAGCATAGTCTTAGTCTAAAACGTTCACCTTTCCAGTCTCACATCACTATCAGCATACAGAAGTATTAGAGTACGTAAGCGAGAAGGGACACTCTCTCCATCCCGACTATAGGTAGTCTGAGTTCTGTTTCTCATACCATGAATCCATGGTTCTAGTATCATGAGCCCCCGAGTGTCATTTATTCATTCAAAATACATTTCACACCTAGTATGTGCCAGGCACTGCTACATACTCAAGATTCCTCATAGATAAGGGATGCCCCCTGACGGCCAGGAAGCCAGGTTGAGTCACGGACCCTGCGGCTGAGAGCAGGAGGGCCTGGGACCAGCCCAGAACGAAGGAAGAACCCCTCGGGCTCTGGGCAGGTGTCAGCATCAGGAGAGGCAGGGGAGAAGGGCCTTGTAGAGACACCTGTCAGCTGTTGCCGGGCTCCCCCGCTTTGTTGCCGTCTAAGCAGCCCGGGGAGCCAGGGTTTCAGGGGTCGCCTTGGTGGTGGTTCTCACCTGAGGTTATAGTTGGCCATCGTGTCTGTGTACTGGGCGGTGGTTGCCTGGGGCCATTGGAAAGGACCGTGTCAGGAATGCCAATGGTACAGTGGGGGCCAAAGTCCATGAGCCAGGGGCCCAGTTTCGATGGGAGATGTCCTCTATCTGTTCTTAACTGTGGGGGGAGGGCGCCCCGACATGTAGGCATGAGGGAAAGGGGGAAAATTTTCCTTCTATGTCTTCACAGTGAACATAAACACTATCGGCTGGATGTATGGCCTGCTTTAAAGGTGGTGAGATAGCTCATGGACTGGATTGAGTCCAGATCTCTCAAGAAGCCCGTGAAGCAAACTGGATAGGCATCAGTGTCCTTATCTTGCAGATGTGTCTCAGAGAGGGTAAGCGATTCAGTTAAGGACACGCAGCTAGTGAGAGACCCAGCTCTGTTCTCTTTCCAGCACACCCAGTCATGTCAACTGAGGTGAGACAGAGCTGTTCTTGATGGCTGAGGGGACACACGTTAGCTGGGAAGTCAGCCAGTGTCTGAGGGCTTCTATGAGTTTCCCTGGGCTGCTGTGATAAGTAAGCCCCAGCGGGGTGGCTGAAAACAACAGACATTTATTCACTCATAGTTCTGGAGGCCAGAAGTCTGAAATCTAGGTTTTAGCAGGGTTGGCTCCTTCCAGAGGCTCTGAGGGAGGATCTTTATCATGCCTGTGTCCTAGCTCCTGGAGGATGCCAGCAATCCCTGTTCCTGGGTTTGTGGCCACATCCCTCCAATCTCTGCCTCTGGACATGTAGCATTTTCCTTGCATGTCTGTGTCTAAATTTCTCTCTAACGATAAGGACACAAGTGACTGGATTAAGTTGGGTCTACTCTATTGCGCCCAGTAGGACCTCACTGTAATCTGCAAAGACCCTATTTCCAAGTAAAACTGTACTCAAGAAGTGGGCATGAATCGACCCAGTACAGGGCTCACTAAGGCTGGGAAGGCGATTTGGCCAGTTAGGAGCAGGGTGATGGTGTGGTAGTGAACTGGACTGAGAGGGTCCAGGTTTGATTTGAATGCTGGGGTTCCTGCTGCTCCTCTGTCTCAAGAGGACTGGACAAGAGAAGAGAGTTGCCCTCCCCCACCTCTCCCCTCCCCAGGTCTATCCTCCTGTCCCTTTCTGCCCTCTTGACAATCCTGACTTCTCTCCATAAGCAAGGATATGCTAGGATGGTTGATAACGTAATTTCCATAGAATGGTTATGATTTGTTGAATACCTGTTACAACCCAAGTCCCATACCAACAGCTTTCTACGCATTCTTTCACTTAGCCCTCATAATAACTCTGAGAGAAGACCTGTTCTTATCCTCGTTTGACACTGGAGGATATGGAAGCTTTGGAAGGCCAGGTCATGTGGCTGACGTCACAGATGTAGTAATACTGGTGTAAGTGGGATTCCAGCCCAGCTCACTCTAGAACTGGGGGCCTAGGTCCCTAGATACTCTTGACTGTCCCTAGCCATCCTTGGCCTGTTCCCTGGGGAGTGGGGCATGATCTGGGAGCCCCGAGGGGACCTCAGAATGGAAGCGCTGGGGAACAGGAAAGCTCCAAGGGGCATAATGGGGAAGGGAGATTTTTTATGCCAAATGGCTTTGAGCTCTTCCCAGCCAACCAAGCTGGCGTCTTCTTTCTCCCTTTCTTCTGGGGCCGCTGAGAACAGTGAGAGGAGGAAGTGGGCCTCTACCTTCCTGCTGTTTCTGTGGGGCCTGGAGTGGTTCCCCACCCTATTTTCAAGACCATAAATAATCGAGATGTATTACTCAGGGATTGCCATGGTAACATCTTCAGGTTACCAGGGAGGCAAGATCCAAACAAAAGTATTCGATTAAATATTTCTGGCCACTAGAGGAATCCAGCCACGTAGCATTGGGATGTGGGGAAGGGGCGGGGGAAGGGGCCTTGCTGCATCTGTCTTTTTTCTGTCCTCGCTTCCTCCTCAGAGAATGTCGGCTCTGCCAGGAGGGGCCTGTCATCCCTGGACTCTCCCTGCTCTTGAGAGACAGAGTCCCCATCTACCACCCATGCCTTTAACGTTTAACCAGCATCCGGAAGTCCGCTCTGAAAGGGATGCCCCTGGCTCTCTCAATAAACACACCCTCTTCTAATTGGTTTAGGATTGAGTTGGAGATCCAGCTAAAAATTGTTACCACATACATCATCCTTTTAAATGGAATCAGCAGGCCCGAGAGCTGGTTTCCCCCAGACACCGGGAGCATGATCTAGGCATGGAATTATGGCTGTTGCACAGACAAGAAATCAGGGAGCGATCGATCTGGGGTGGGGTGCCTCCTGTCCTGGGCATGGACAGAGCTGCTCAGCAGGGACAGTCCTCTCTGGAGCCGGGGCCTGGGAGGGAATCCATCCTCATTCCCTAAGTCGCACAACCACCATAAATGCTGCTCCTAATAACCAAGTGCTGTTTGTTTAACATAAACTTGCTCTGCCCTCTGAGGTAACCCGAGAAAGCACCGAGTGCAGCAGAGTTTGGGAGGTGTAATTTAAAGTCCTGCTGGCAGGCCTCCCTGTGCGGCCGGGGCAAGGATAAATCTCCCGCGGCAGCCCAGTGGCCTTCTCCGTGTGCCTCCACCAGTAAGTGGTCGGAGCGGGGAGACATCTCAGAAATCATCTGATCTGGTTCAAGGTCTTCATTTCAGGGAAGGGCACTGAGCCGGGAGGTCCGGTGGCTCAGCCCAAATCCCCCAGCCAGTACGTGACCGCTCTCTCTAAAACCCCATTTCCTCAGGCAATGCCTCTTCCCCTGTCTAGGTCCCCCTTCCCTTGGATGAGATTATGGGGGATCTGGACAGAGCCTGAGAAATCTAAGGCAAGGGGGAGGGCTGGGGAAGGGACACACGGAGGCAGCCTCCGGGCCTGTTCTCAACCCACCTCAGCCCACCTAGGCCGGGGGAAGCCTTGGTCCTCATCCCAGCCCTGTCAGCCTTGTAAACAAAGCCCTTCTGCTCTCGGGTATCTCCAGCGATCAATATGTATTCCTTGAGCAGCCAAGGCCACGTAGACTACTGATGAGCTGTTCCTCTCCAGGAACAAGATCCCTCTCATCCGGGACCACGGTCCCTCCCAAGTGCGAGTGGCGTGGCTGCAGCCGGGCGCGGGTCAGGGGAGCCTGGCCCGGGGCCAGGTTGATGGCTGCTTCCTGGACGCCCCGTGGGCTCCCACTGAGCCCCCACGTAGCAGCTCAGACTTTGTTTATGAAGCCTTTGTCGGGGCTCAAGGTGAGCCAGGAGTCAGTGAGGCAAATAAATAAATAATTCTAAGCAGCCCAGAGTGCAGGGGCGGGGAGAGAGGGCGGCAGGGGTGGTTTGCCTTGGTGGCATGTATATTTCATCCCTGTGCCATCTCTTGACCCGGCTCTCCTCCTCCCCCCTCTCTTCTGACGCCGTTGGGATGAGAGTTTATATCATCTAGCACACTCATCCGTGAGTCTATTTACAACCCAGGCGTCGCTGGTTTGCCTGCGAGAGAGATGCCCATCCCCAGATTAGTTAAATTGGAAATAAATTGGTTGTTAAATAAAAGCCCTCTGTGGGCTGTGACAGTGATGAATGAGGGATGGATGCGCCTGGGGAAGGAGTGGTGGCTTTCTGGATTGAGACCGTAGAGCTGAACTGGCTCCCGGTAGCTTGGGTGCCACTGAGCAGGGCAGGAGCGCAAAGCAGGGTGGGCGCTGGCCGGACTCTTGGGCGGGAACCTGAGGGTGGGGCCCTCCAGACCTGGGTTCTCTTACGCGTATGAAGTGCTTTTCTGTATGCTCTGTCTTGCATTTGACAACTTTATGGTATATTTTTCTTACTTGACAGATGGAAAGTCTAGTAAAATGACTTGCCTGTGGTCAGTGTTGAATAAAAAACAATTCCTTGCATAGGAAGGAGAGATTGCATTTGGAAGGATTCTTTGCAGGCAGGGAAAGGGACTACAGGTGCCCCTGCTTTCCGGAAGTTTGACTTGGGCCACATCGTGTTTACGGAAGACCCACTTTAGTACCTGTTTTTACCAACCGCAAGCATCCAAAGAGGATTTTTGCTTGGATGACAAAAGGCAAAAAGCAGAAGTATCGTTCAGCATTCGCCTGGCGGCGAGCCATTATGGAGGCAGCCGCACCCCGAGTCGGGAGAAGGGTCCCTCCCTCCTGAGCTCCTTCTCGGGAGCTGTGCTCTGCATCTCCACATCCCCCTGCTGGGGCTCTGAATGTCTGTGAGCACTATCTCGATTTATTTTGTGCATCTCTTAGCAAGATATGTCCTAAGGTATTCGAAAAGCCTAAGAGAGGTTATTTTTTGGGTCTGGGGAATGCTCAAAAATTTTTCCATATAAATTCATATTAATTTGCTTCTTCACTTTGTACCATTTCAGCGCAGACAAGGATTCATAGGAACGCTCTACTCTTGAATAGCGGGGGACACCTGCCTTGCATGGGAGAGGGAGAATGGCCTGACCCTAAGAACTGCAAGTGGCCAGTGAATGGGGCCAGCAGGGGTTTTCTTTCACAGACAGGAGTCCACAAGCTAGAAGACACAGGTGTGGGGCAGTGGGGCAAAAGGTGATGTGATGGGACAGTAGACGGGAGAATGGTTGACCTCGGGGCCAGCAGTTCGCTAATCATCTATGAGGCAAAGGAAGGGAATGCTGAGGGTCTGTGTCTGGCCTTGTCACAGGGAAACAAGGGGGGCAGACATCTCTGGGTCTCTTTGAAGTCTTATGGGGGAAGGGGGGTTTTTGTCAAAAGCTCTTTTCCGGAACACCAAAGAAGGGGGTTGTCTTCAGCTCTCTAGTTTGCCAGGGTCCCAGGCTCAGGCCAAGTCCAGTGCTGTCATCACGTGCTTAGACCTGCAGAGTTAGGACTGGTGCTCAGGACTCTGGACCCCACACCACTGACGTCACTTCATTTCTCTGTCCTCTCACCCCTTTCGTCTCTGAGCAATACTCAGTGTACTTCTCTTGTGAAACCTGCTGTGTCCAATGAAGAAGCCGGGTGCTGCTTATTCCTCCCGGGGATGTTTGCCTTTGACTAAGGACCGGACCTGTTAGTTGTGGAATCTGAGGAGGAGAGTCCTTTCCAGGATTACCCTGTCCAGAGTTGTCTCTTCTCTTGCCAAAATCATAGGGTCACTTCTGCCTGGACCTGGGAGGGATAATAGATCAGAGTAGAAGATGACAGATGATAAGCTGGTGGTTGCTAACAGGCCATTGAATCAAATACGGTCAGCTGGAAGGGACCTTCGATGCTCTGGCACAATCCCTCATTATACAGACAGGAAATACAGGTGGGAGAAGGGACAGCGGCCAGGCTTGTCATAAATAAGGGTCTCCCTACCTGTTCATGTCCTGGAGAGAATGAGGGGACCCCCCCCCCCGCCCTTCCTGGGCTCTCCTCCATCAGCACCAAATCCTCTTCCTGACACTCCGTCCCACTGCACAAAGTTAGGAACGGACAGTAGTGCTCAAACTTTAGTAGAAATAACAATCTCCAGGTAACGCTAAATACAGAAGCCTGCAATTCCATTCCTCCCCGGATTATATAGGAATGGAGCCCAGGAGTCTACCAAGATTTTTATCAAGATTCTGAGGAGCCTGAGAAGCAGACATTTGGGAAACACTGGTGGGGGCCATGGCGGGAGTCTAGAAGGATGGTGGGCAGAATGACTCGTGGGAGACCCTGCTGGCCCCAGCCAGGTAGTTAGGCATGTTCAGAGGTAGGGTGGGGGTGGGGAGTGACCTTCATTTCTCACCACCAGGAGTTGTCCAAGGGAAAGGAAGCCATCCTTCTCACCACTCTGTGAGCTCAGCGCTCACAGGGACAGAGCTTGGGGAGGGGAGGTGGTCTTCAGGGGGGTTAAAGACTCTTCCCTGAAAGGTAACAAATTCCTCACTAATTATGCAATTATTTTATTATGCAGCCTTAATGAAAAAAAATATACACACACCACTTGAAGCCTAAAAAGAAGGCTGTAGCCAGGACTTACCCAATTTCATAAATCCTCTCCATCCCTGAATTATTTCCCTGATTTTTTAGCTATAAGTCTGCAGGCAGGTAGGGGTTGGTCTCTGCTGGCTTCCCCTTCTTCTCCCCATCCATCTAGCCATCCTCTCCATGTCAGTGTCGGGGTGTACAGCTGCCTCACCTTCCTTCTTCATCCTGTCATGTTCCCAAGAGAAGGGGTGTGAGAAGGAGACCTTCGGGAGGGCTAGAGGCCAGAGGGCAGGAGAAGGCCAACCTAGATCTTCCTTGAACTTTGGCTCTGATGCTTTGCCCCAAGCAGTGCCCCAACCTTCCATCTGTGAATTGACCCTGCCTCAACATATGTCCTGTTTCCTAGCTTTCCTCCCAACCAGCCGCCGTAGCTCCATTCCCCAAAGGGTTAGATGGTAAAATGTGGACATGTTACCCCTTCCAAGTCACAGATTTTGAGTCCAACGGGTCTGTGCTCAAAGTCAGGCTGAGCTAAGCACCGGGGTGCACTCAGCTTCTGAGTCTTGGTTTCTTGACCATCAAATGGAGATATCAATACTTTCCTCATCAGGGTTGTTGTGAGATCACCAAAGGAGACCACAGACTTCCAGGGTGTAGCACAACGCCTGACACAAGCTGGTGTCCACCAACCCATGCCTCGCCCCCTCCCTCACCTCCTTGAAACTTTACAGTCAGTATCTGCAAGAGGCATTTATAATGGTGGGGGAGACATGGGGACAGTGGGGACTCTCTTGGTTGCCCTGAATTTCCCTCACTCATTTCCCCCCTCCCCATAGCCTTGTGATGGCGCTACTCTAAGGAGGGCTTAGTCTCTGGGGCAGGGGGTGGTGGTTCAAAGCTGGGGAACTAAGACGTGCCTGGAGAATCTTGTTTCTGTCTCTCTAGCAGAAGGGCTGGGCCCAAAAGAGCTCATTGCTTGCTACTTCTCCATCACTATCGCCATGGTGACTGGCTGCACCATGAATTCCTTAGCATCCTGAGTGAGGGAAAACCACCCGTGCAGGATGCTGTCACACCTGGGTCCTGTGGGCCCTCTACTCTTACTGTCATGGGTGGGGGCTCAGTGGAAGAAACCTGCTGGCCCCCAGCTGGAGTACCACCACATCCCCTGAACCTCTGTCTGCCTTTCTCTCTTCATTCTTTCACTGCACACCAACCCGAGTGCGCCCTACCAGGCACCATCTCTAGGTACTGCCTTGCTGCGGGATCCCCACCGGGCGCTTGGACTTTGAAGTCAGCTGGACCCCAATGGAAGGCTGTTTCTGGTATTTACTAGTGGTGTCATCTTGGGTTAGACTTACATCAACTCCCCAGACCTCAGTTTCTTCACCTGTAAAACAGGTGCACTAATAGACTATACCTCATGTAAGGCTTGTGTAAGGAAAGAGTCTTGTTAAATTAAAAGCACTAAACAAATTTATGGGGTGGGTGGGACCAGGCTAGCCCTGTTTGAAGATCAATTACATGTCCATTATGGTTTTAAAGGCTGAACACATATAATTTCATTGACCTCAAAGCATGAGGTAGGGCTCAATTTTATTGTAGTTTTGATTGAAGTATAGTTGACATATAATATATTAGTTTCAGGCGCACAACATTGTGATTTGTCAATTATATACATTATGAAGTGCTCACCATGGTGAGTGTAGTTACCCTCTGTCACCATTCAAAACTATTACAACATTATTGACTATCCCCTATACTGTACTTTTCATCCCCGTGACTTATTTATTTTACAACTGGAGGTTTGTACCTCTTAATCCCCTTCACCTATTTCATCTGTCCCCCCACTTTCCTCCCTTCCATCAATCACCAGTTGGTTCTCTGTATTTAAGAGTCTGGTTTGTTTTGTTTATTTGCTTGTCAGTTTTTTCATTGTACCCACAAGGAAATGGAGGCTCAGAAAAGCTAAGTACGTTGAGCTCACCTAGCAGAAAAGAGTCAGAGCCTGAATAGTTATCAGTTCCTTCTCTGTGAGAACCCGTAACAGATCACTGCTTTCATCGATACAGATTCATGAAGTTTTTTATTGAGCATGTACTTATGGGGGCCTCTAGGGGACGCTAGAGCAGTGTATGACAGGGTCAAGGAGCTTACATTCCCTTTGTGACCTGAAAAGTGAGCCCGCCTTCTAGACGGGAGCCCATGACAAAAGCCACATCTGGAGACAGGCACCATGAGTTCTTAAGGTCAGGAGAGGGCTGCTCCTGCTGGGCTGGAGGTCATGAGGGGTGGGGAAGTTGGAGTAGGCTTTAAAAGAAGAGGTAGGTTAGGGCTGCCTGGGTGGCTCAGTGGGTTAAAGCCTTTGCCTTCAGTCCAGGTCATGATCCCACGGTCCTGGGATCGAGCCCCGCATCAGGATCTCTGCTCAGCGGGGAGCCTGCTTCCTCCTCTCTGTGCCTGTCTCTCTGCCTACGCGTGATCTCTGTCAAATTGAAAAAAAAAATCTTAAAAAAAACAATAAATTAAAGAAGAGGTAGGGTTTGAAGAGGCAGAGAACGCAGTAGGCAAGTCTCGTGGGCACTGGGACCACGTGGAGAGAGCCCTGGAAATGTGCCGAATGGTGGGGGACGGCCATGGGCTGTCTTCCACACGGCTCTGCAGAGAGCTGGCTGTTCTGCGAACGAATCAGTTCAGGAGCTGAGGCCGAAGTATGCCCCCAGGTGTACTCCGACGTGTGACCCCAGAGCCCCAGCTTGCCTCAGCTTCACCTTCTTTTCTGTGGAAGCCCGCAGCAGAGCAGGCACTAAATCTCCTTCTGCTCTGTCTGCCTCTTCCCTCTGAAGCAGCCTATCCAGTGGCTCCCAAGCTGGCCCTCTCACTCTTCCGATGTTAGGCTTAGCTTGATCAGACTTTATGTCCCCCGACGATGGGGTCAGAGGAGATGGCTGTATGCTGCTGGCTCCTGAGGGCCCTCAGACCGGCATCGGGCCCAGCCTCTTCCCTGCCATCTGAAGCCCGGTGGTGAGGAAGAGTAGTCAGACTTGGATGTTGCTGGTGGAACAGAGAGGATTTGGCTAATTTCAGGACCAGGATGGGGGTGGGGATGAAGATAATATGGGCAAGCTGTGGGTAGCTAGAGTGGAGTGGGGATGGGTGCCTGCCAGAGAAGGCAGGCAGGGAGACCAGAGAGCAGGTCCCCAGTCCCTCCGAACTACTTCCTCTGACCCCCATGTCTGTACTGGGCCAAGGATCCCTCTGGGTGACTTCTACCACCTCACATGAATATTTTGTCTCATCTCCTAGCAGGACATCCATGCATCCTGAGCTAGGTCCGCCAGGCTTGTGTAAGGAAATCCTGGGTGTAGAATGTGTACTGGTTGACAAGTTCCATAATCACAATGTGGTCACTTAATCTAGTGTGACTCAGATGACCACATTAATAGGCTGGCCAACTTGTTCCTCATGTCTTGAACTTTGGACCACTCAGTTCCCATGCCCTTCTAGGCTCTTGAAAAAATACCCCTTCAAAGCATTCTCTTTTCTTTGGGCATCTCTCTGGAGTCTGGCTTTTGATGGTCCCATCAAGTGCCCAGGTGCACTGTAGCCCCCATACTCCTGTATTACTGCCCCCACTTTCTCACTTTTGCATTTAGAACCCCTGCCTTGGGTGAGGGAGTTTTCCCTTTCCCCTCCCTTCACCACCTTCTTGAACCCATGCCCCTTTCTCTTCTCCTCCTCTTGTCCAGGCTTTCTCCATCCTCCTTTTGGTAGCTTAGGCAAGCCTGCCCTCCTCTAGGCTCTGAAATGTTTTCTAGGTTATGTTGCTCTCCAAACCCCTACTACTTTCTTTCTCTAGAGTCTTCTTCCAGAAGAGCGTTCCTCTTGGAGATCACTAGATTGAGAAATTGACCCCTACCAGAAGGTGCATATGTTATACCAGTGGTAACACACTTGTGATTTTGCATGGCCCTTCTGAAGTTATGTCTTAACCCAATGAAATGGAGAGCAAAACCAGGCAAATTTTAAAGCCATAGATTGAGAGGGAGGACATCTTCTGAAACTCCTCATATTTCAAGTGGTCTTAATCTCAGAAAGGGTTTCAGATTTGGCCTACCATCTTGATCACTCTGTTTCTTCTTTTGTCTGCCTTTGTCCTTTAGTTGACCTTCACACTTCGGGTTAGAAACTAGGGTATGGCCTACTGGAATGAGAGGCATGGCCCCTTTCGTTCATATCCACCTTCCCATAGGAGGAACACGGTGAGGAGTAGCCAGAACTCCTGGTATAGCTAGTTGTGTTTCAACTTCCTTTCTTCTGACCAGTCACCGTCTTGGATATTCTTGGCAGGGAGGAGGGATGGCTCTTTGTTCTTTAGGTCATCATGCATCTAGGATTGGATTCATATGGCTCAGACACCCCTGGACTCCAGGGCTACAGTGATTCTCAACCTTTTCTTCCCACGCTTCCATCTGTCACTCTGTGGGCCCACCATGATGGAAACCAAAGCCCCCCTTTCCCTGAGAAGGCCATTTGTATGTTTACAGACATTCTGTTATTATAGTTGTCGCTTCCAGTAAATTTTAAAGACATAAAAAACTGCAAGAGTATTGTTAGGAGCCTATTTTATTGCTCTGGCTTTAAAACAAACAAAAATAGTAATTCCATTTAGTTGAAAATCATAGGAGTACTGTATTGTCGAGTATAAATTTTACTGCTACGGTAACTCTGTGCCACAAAGATAATAAACACAATTGAAGAGCAATTATTGGCAGGCCCAGTAGACAGTAGACAACACATCATACATGCAGGGCCAGCTGGGACTTGAAGGGGAAGATTTTTTTTTTTTAGTGTTATGAGAACTAGGTACAGTGGTCCCTCTTATCCATGGGGGATATGTTCTAGGACTCCCAGTGGATGCCTGAACCCCTGGGTAGTACCAGATCCTATATACGCTATGATTTTCCCTATATGTATATACCTATGATAAAGTTTAATTTGTAAATTAGGCACAGTAAGAGATTAATAATAACTAATAATAAAGTAGGACAATGATAACAATATACTGTGAATGTGGTCTCTCTCTCCTCTCAGATGTCTTATGGTACTGTACTCACCCTCCCTATTCTTGTGATGATATGAGGTGATAAAATGCCTACGTGATAAGGTGAAGAGAGGGAAATGACGTAGGCATCATGATGCAGCCTTCAGTATCCTTACCCTTCTGATGAAATGGGTCTGAAGGAGGCTCATCTGCTTCCAGACTGTGGTTGACCACAGATGACAAATCATGGAAAGCTAAATGGCAGATGTGGGGGGAGAAGGGGGAGGCTACTGTGTGCTTCCTTGTACACAGAGAGTGATTGGAGGTGGTGGAAAGAACACTGTAAGCAGCCTTCTCTTGCCCACTTCGAACTGTGGGAAGTGAGTAGTTCCCATAACCTCATCAATAAAATGAGGATAATTCTAGCAGGTGGCAAAGATTACATGTAAAGGTTCTTGGAATCACTCAACTATGAATTCCATGAAGGCAGGACCCCTGTCCATCCTGTTCCCTTTATCCCTCATGCTACCTCTGTGCCTAGCTTGTAGTAGGTTTATTAACATACCTACCATTGTAATATTTTTTGTTGTAATTACTTTTATTTAATATCACTGGTAGGTAATCAAAAGTCTTGAATGTCGTTAATCCCTCTGCCTTCTCTTCAGCCTCAGCCAGCAACCCACCTCTCTAAATCCAGTGCCCTAGAGTTGATCTTATAACTGGCAGTGAACTATAGTTGGGAAGTCGAAAGAAGGCTTGAATTATAAAGAAAAAAACCCAAGGCTTTCCCACCAACCCATGAGATTGACGAGCTACAAATATGTATATTTTAACCTTTTGGCAAAACATTTCTGAAGCAAATTACAACACTTGATTTAATAGCAAGAGTCCCAGACACAAAATGTGTCTCAGATAGGCCAGGGATTTGTTGCTTGATTTATAGGAAATAGTTTTGGTGTAAATGTTTATTACAGTCAAGTTCTCTTTAAAGGTGATATATGGTAGGATTACACATTAGCATGAAAAGTGCTGTCTCCGGATCTCACAGATGGCACCAGGTCAGAGCCTCACGTCTTCCATAGCTGGGAACATGGCTCTCCATCATCTTACCCAGCAGCACTTACGGTTCTTTGTCAACTTTATGTCTCAATTGTCACACCTGCACAGCTTCTGTCAAGCATCAAAAGTTCTCGGTCTGTACCTTTTGGCATTGTAGATGACCTTCTGCTTTTTTGGATTGTTAATTCTATTCCTTGGAGAGAGCTGGGCAAATGTAGCCAATTGGGGAATCTGAGTTTCCATCCCTGTAACGTGTGCTGCCTGCCACCACTTGGCCCACAAGAGCAGGTTCCCTGTTCTATTTTTCTTCTCTCTCCAGTGCTAGGCACTTGATGGATGAGTGAATGATACTGTCTGTGGGAGATTTGGGGTAATGAAGACCTGTATAATTTGTGTTTTTTTGGACATTCAAAGAAGAAAATTCTATTAAATATCGATGAAACTCTTCTCTCTTTTTTCTTTCTCTTGGCCCCTTTGCCTTCAGAGATGCCCAGCTGATTTAGCTTCTAAACCCTGACACCGCTCTGAGTTCCAGGCTCCTGCCCCATACCTCCCAAGCTGCCCCTCATTGTCTGCTTTTGAGCCCCATCCCTCGTGGATGGGAGTTGGCAAACACAATATAATTATATTGGAAATCACAGGTTCCCAGAGACCGGGGGAATAATTATGTTTAATAGGAATAAAATGAATTCCCAGTTGCCCTCTTTGGGGTGGATGACAGTCCGACCCTATATTTACCTTGTAATGATATGGCAATTACCATCTAATAATTACCCTGCTGCCTGGCACCTGCCCAGCCATTAATTGGTTAATGGCCATCGTGCCATGCAGGGA
Organism: Lutra lutra; assembly: GCF_902655055.1. Taxonomy (NCBI): domain Eukaryota; kingdom Metazoa; phylum Chordata; class Mammalia; order Carnivora; family Mustelidae; genus Lutra; species Lutra lutra. The sequence goes on along the minus strand of NC_062287.1, from coordinate 12,789,781 downwards.
ATTGAGGAATATTCCTGCTCCTTAATTTCCATAACTTAAAAATCCTTAGCAGAATGGGGGAGGCTCTTAGAAGACAGTCACATGGAGAGCTGGAAGGAACAGTGCCACCTGTGAAAGGATTGGGGTTCTTGACTGAGTATCTTTTCCCCAGAAAGGCAAATCCAGCCTCCCTAGGAGTGGTGGCAGGTGGAAAATACACAGAGGAGAAGTCCACTGGACTTCAAATGACTCTCCTCACTCTCATCTTTATGGCAATGGAAGGACCAGAGATGTTGGGGCAAGTTTATAATTAAAGACCAATTTAAATCCCCCTGTACCCCTGAAACATTAATTGAAATAATTTATTCATTTAGTCTATTTATTGAGCACACACAGAAAGCAGTGAACTTCTAGCCCCCTAAGCACATTCATCTTGCTCTTTTCTGAACCTCTCCTCGGAGCCTTGACTTGCTAAGCCTGACTTAGGTATTCTCCTTGTGGTTCCCAGGGTCTCAGTCTTGCCTCAAAAGCATATTGGGAGCTTTTGCAGGGCAACACTTGTATAAACCATCTTTTATACTCTCTTTATGACAAGGCCAGAGCAGGCACTTAAGATACATATTGATGAATAATATTTAGCAAGACAAGAGTGTAGAGGAAAAATTGCATGAACTTTGGGATCAGCTCGACCCGGGTTCAATTCCCAGCTTTGTCACTAATTAGCTGTGGGACCCTAGATAAATCCCTTGCCTTCTCTAAGATCTGAAAAATGGGAATAACAACAGCTGGTACATAGTGCTTCTCCAATAATACACAGCTGACACCAAAATGGTTTCTAATATTATAATAGAAATATAATATTCATTAATATCATAATATGTGCTGTGTATTATATTTGCACATTAATGCATATTATGGGTGTACATTCAAAAATATATATTTGGAAATGTGTCCTTGTATCTATGTGTGTTTATATGTATGTATGTATGTGTGTATATATATACACACATACACATGTATGTTTATATGTATGTATGTATGTGTGTGTATATATATATGTATATATATATATATATATGCATGGAGACACACACACACATATATACACACATAGAACAGGGTATGCACTTTGTTCTTGGTTTTGTGGGAGCAGAGGTAATGGGGGTTGGAGTCTTGAGTTACTGTGAGTTAACGTGAGTAACCACATTTTGTGGTTAATTTCTCTCTGAACTGTGAGTAGACCAATAACCCTACCTCAATGCAGAGAATCACTGGAGATCATTCAGATCCCACTGGGAAAAAATTACACTGAAAGCACCGTCCAATACAACTTTCACACATGTTCGTTCATTGAATCCTTGTATTAACTCTACAATGAGAAAAATATTGTGGAAGTCAGCATGCACTGGGCAATAAAGAGATGATTTTATTATGACTATTTGCAATGGGGAGAATGCTCATTAATGAAGAGTGTCTCAAAGAAAAGGAAGGGGGCATATAATTTCATAGAGGCAAGTAAGCAAGGGAACCTTGGGTGAATCTTACAGGAGTCATGAGGAAGGATGGAGGTGGGTCTTAAACTAAAAATAATAGGATAGGTTAGGTAACTTGTCCAGCAGCTCATTGCCAGTTTGAGTGCGGATGCCTCAGAGCCCCTGGCTGTCTGGCTTCAAACCTGGCATCTTGTTGCTGTCCCGAGGGCCTTTTCTTGGTTCATGGATTTAGTCAACAAATAGTGATACACTTCTATGTCAGGAACTGTTCTGGGTGCTGGGGAGCGTTCACCGAGGAGACAGCAAGACCCCTGACTTCATGGAGGGTCTGTTAGAGTAGGGTTGGGACACGGCACAACTTGAGTCAATGAAGAAGATGATGGGTTTTAATTTGCGGTGGGGATCAAGCACCACAAAGGAAATAAAACAAGATGATGGGATGAAGAGTGACTCCAAGTGGGGCAGGCTTCTCCGAGGGGTGATGGTTGAGAGAGGGCCATGCACACAGCTCCGGAGTGTGGATATGAAGGAAGAACCTTTTAAGAAGAGGAAGCATCGAGTGAAAGTCCAACAGGAATGAGCTCGGCTTGTTTGGATAGCAAGCAAAGCGCAATGGAGGAAGCCATCAGCAAAGCAACAGAAACCTTTGGATGGTGTTAGAGAAAGCTCAGATTGTGAGCATTGGTGCCAGCCCGGCAGAGGGCGTTCCTGCACTCGGGCGAGCCTGTCAGCTACGTGCCGTCCCTTCCCCTGGGCACGCAGCCTGCCGACTGTGAGGACGGAAAACACAGTTATCCTTTTGTCCACAACCTGGGGATCAGCGGTCAGCCTTCTGCGGCTGAGCCTTTGCCAGCTTTGCTAAACATCTAACTTCCTTATTGCACTGAAATGTCAAAGCATGCTTACCTCTACCATTTATCGTCAGGCCTTCTGCAGTGGCTAGAGCAGGGAGTATGCTCCATCTCCCACCTTAGAGATGAGGAATCGTAGGGGTCAGCAAGATCCCAAAGCTAGTTAATGATGGAACTTCTACTGGAAGTTGTGGCTACTGGGCTGAGTATCCCTTGTTCCAGCCACCCCCACCTTACAGACACTCCAGGACAGGCGTGTGCAAGGGTTCCCGGTGAGTTCTAAAGCCATTTAGAATAATAGATGGAACCAGAGGATGGTCGGCATTTAGCGGTCTCCCAGGCCACTGCCTACGAGCTATCAGCTGTGATCTACCTGTGAGCTGTCAGCCACTATTATCTGCTATTAGCACTGCCCTCTATTAGCAACTATTATCACTTACCAACTATTAGCCACCATTAGCTACTATTATCACCTAGCTCCTATTATCCATTATTAGCTACTCTTATCAACTATCCACTATTATCCACTATCAGCTTCTATAATCTTCAACCATTATCCAGTATCTTCCATTTGTTATCTGTGATCTACTATCAGCTACTATCTATTATCCACTGTGTTACAATCTATCAGCTACTTTTCATTCTCTGCTATCTATAGTTACCTACCATCTACCAGCTACAATCTATTATTTAACATCCATCAGCTGTCATCTAGCGATCATTCTGCATCTGTTCTTTCTACCTATGCTCATACACAATAATTAATATCCATTAGAAATCTCAAGCCAGAACTTTGCTTATAGATGTCTCTCTGGGGTGAGAGCCTCTGGTCCACCACAGAAATTTTGAGTGGCACTGCCCATGGTGGGTCCTGTGTACTCACAGCCAGGAGACCATAGACGCTCTCTTCTCTGTCCAGCATCCCTGGCTCGTGCATCCATCAGACTCCTGACTACCCCATCACATATCCGGGGGATGAGGGGGGTCTTTGACTGCAAGAGTCAGAGGTCCACTTACAGGGCCGGAAGAAAGACATAACTTTAATGGTGCACACTCAGTCTGACTACTTAAAGCCCACACGAGGTAGAATGTCCACTCCCACGGGACTAAGAATTCCGAACCACGCCTATGGGATAAGACAGATCAAAATGGTCTGACTCAGCTGCCCCCCATCCCCAAGCACATGCATGACCCAGGTCTCCCCAAACAGATGTCAGAGATAGGCTTGGGAGCATGTGTTGAGAGGCCACGCGGAAGTGAGGAATGCTGGATGCACATGGGAGGCCGATAGCCTGGAGGCAGATGAGGTGGAGGACTTTTGCCTGGGAGGCCTGGGCACTGCTGGCCGCAGGGTCCCTGTCTTTGGAGGCAGATGGTGGCATGGAAGATTCTGGACATGTGGTCTTGTTATTTGGGTTAAAGTCCTTGTTCCAGCTACTAGTGTATGACTTTGAAAGAGTCATTTCCCTGTAGCGGTTCATGAAGGAGACATGCACACAAATGAAACGGGTGCTGGGAGAACCATTCGAGGGGATGGAGAGGCAGCGGCAGGCTGGAGCTTACCAGCTCAGGAGGATCCCCTCTGGAGGCGGAGGAGGCTGGGTAAAGATTCATCAAGTGTCGCAGCTGGGATGGTCATTAGAAAGCATCCAGAATGGGGTCTTCCAAATTGTTGGTCATGACCCCTTAGGGGAGTGCAATCAAATTAATTAATGGACTGTGACCAGCATTAACAAAAATAGAATAAAATAGCAAAACAGTAAAGCACATCACACAGAGTATGGATAAGCTTTGTTTCGTGGAAAGATAATATTTATAGGTGAACTGGGTCCTAAGAGAAAATGTAATTCTTCCCGTGAGTTGTGGTAAAACAAGTTTGAAAACCATATGCCACTACGGAAAAGGATGATGGCTTAGCCAGGGATAGGGTTGGTCGTCTCCCATGCCTCTCCAGGGGAAGGGGCCCTTTGAGTGCGTTGAGGTGGGGACTCCCATATTGGAAGAAGGGAGGAAGCGATCAAAGGGATTTCTAAACAGTGATCAGAGGTACCAGGATTGCTATGACTGCTGTGTTAGTGACATGGGAGGTATTCTTGCTTCTGGGGCAGCCCTGTGCTTTACCCAAGGCTCCAGGTAATGAGTCCACCACAGCCCAGGCCTGGCCCCAAGGGAGATGTTAGTCTATTAGCATCCATGGCCAGCCTTCAGGACCAGCTACGGATTTGGAGTCAGACAGACCTGGGGTTCAAGTCCTGCATTCCCACTTACAGACCAGGTTAGACATGCCATGTCAAGTTTCTAAGTCTCAGTTTCTCCATGTGTAAATGGAAAAGCCTACCTTGGGAATTTTGTTTTTGTTTTTGTTTTTTTTTTTAAATAAGAATTAAAAAAAAATAACGAAATGAAAGAGCTTAGGATTTGAAAGTGTTTGATAAATGCTGGCACCTGCCCCTTCCCTTGCACCTCTAGCCCCAGGGCTTCTTGGTTTGCAGAGGCGTCCATATTTGTCGACTCTCAGTTTCAGCCAGCAAAGATAGTTCTCAGACAAATAGGTCAGTAAATGCATTTAGTATTTACATTTATGCAGGCAAAGAGGCCAATGTCTTTCACCAACATGGCGATGGCATAAGAGATCCCAGCAGACAGATTTGGAAGCCACCTTCTTCCAGAAATCCGGTGCCCTTGAGACCTCTAGCAGTGGACATCCTTGGGCCAGCCTCTGAGAAGCTTTGACACTGGGCAACGTGGAGGCCGGTGTGGGGCGGCTGGTGTTCCTCTTCCGTCCCTCCTCAACTTGGCTTGTATTTAAAACCACTGACCAGGCAGAGGCACTTCCTTTCTTGTCCCATGGACCTAAAATGAATCTAGCCAGGAGGCCCATTAATGAGCAACGTGATCTAAACCTGGAAGGGCTTGCATACTCTGGGGAAAAATATTGTTTTTTCCACATTTAAAAAAAGTGCTTCTATTATCTCCCTCCAGATAAATTCCGGCTGTTTACTCACAGTTTTCTCTAGGAGAAAAGCATATGCATTCCCTGGGGGCGTCTTTCTTGCTTGATAATCTCATAAGCAGATTGTAGACGTGTATATTTCAAGACATTTGTTACGAGGCTCCTTCTCTCTCTCAGGTGTGAAGATAGATGAGGATGAGCTCCACGCACTCAGACGACAGGCAGCCCTGGTCCTTGCTTTTCGAACAGGCCAGTTCCCGAGTGAGTTCCCTGCCTGTTTGGATGATGCTGTCCTTTCCACAGGGACCGTGACTGGCGGGAGGCCCTAATCCTTGAAGAACCAGGCCAGGCACAAGCCCTGGGTCCTCCTCCTTGTACTCATGGGACAGGCTGCAGGCAGAGATAAATGTGGGCTGAGGGTCTTCTGGGTAGGCATGGATTTTGTATAAGTTGTCTGTTGTCCTTCAAATACGTTCGCTTTTGCCTTGTTTTCTGGTTGGAAGTTGTGGGGACTACAGCCTACCTGCCCTCTTGCCAAATTCACTTCCCAGTCTTACCTCCGTCAGCGGGCGCTCTCCAGAAGAGATTCCTTTCTCTGGGGAGCCCTGGCTAATCTTGTGGTAGACTACTGAAATGAAATCCAAGTCTGTATTTAATCCATCCGAGGAGGAGCCCAGCCAGGCCTCCAGGGATGTGACTTCTCAAAGCACAGCCTCCCTGCTGGTCGGGGTTGACAGAGTTCTGCTCCTTCGTCCCCTCCTCCGAAGCTTTATTGGGTATAATTCACATACTATAAAATTCACTCATTTTGAGTGTACAATTCAATGATTTTTAGTATATTTACAGGGAGCACTGCTACTTTCCAATCTGACTTTAGAACATTTATGTTACCTCATAAAAGTAACCCTGTCCTCGCAGCCATCCTCCTCCCTCCTCCCCTGCTCCTGGCTCTGAGCCGGCACTGATCTACTTTCTGCTGTTAGTGATTCGCCTTATTCTGGACCTTTCATTTAGGTAGGACAGCACAATATGCAGTCCTTTGTGACTGGCTTCTTTGACTTTAGCAGAATATTTTTGAGCTTTATCCACATTGTAACATGTATCCATACTTTGTTCCTTATGATTTATGATTATCCTTATTTATTTTGTTTACCCACGCACAAGTTGATGAACACTTGAGTTATTCCTACTTTCTGGCTGTTAAGAATAATGCTGCTATAAATATTCACATGCAAGTCTTTGTGTAGACATATGCTTTCATTTCTCCTGGGTAGATACGTAGGAGTGGAATGACCTGGTCATGTATTTATATACTTTGTGTAAAACATTTTAAGAAAGTGCCAGGCTCTTTTCCAAAGTGGCTGCACCATTATACATTTGTATCTGCCGCCCATGGGCTTTCTAGTTTCTCCATATCCTCACTGAAACTTGTTCCTGTGTGTCTTTTTGATTATAGACATCTTAGTGGGTGTAAAGTGGCATGTCATTGTGGTATTAATTTGCATTTCCCTAATTGCTAATGATGTTGAACATCCTTATACTTGTCCACCATTCCTCTGTCTTCTTGGGTGAAATGCCGATCTTTTGTGCATTTTTATATTGCATTATTTGTCTTACTACCGAGAGGGAATAATTCTTTGTATATTCTAGTGTATTAGTTTTACACTGCTGCTATAACAAATTACCTCAAATGTATCATTTTATTCTTCTGTAGGTCAGAAGTTTGACACAGGTTTCATTGAGCTAAAATCAAAGGGTTGGCCCACTCTAGGGGACAGTCTGTTTCCTTACTTTTTCCACCTTGAGAGGTTATCTGCATTTCTTGAATTGTGGCCTCTGTCCTCTATCTTTAGAGCCAGAAATGTGTTCTGCCTTTGACCCCTTTTCATTGTCCCATCTTTTTCTGACTGCAACCTAGAAGTACTCTCAGAGAGTACCTCTTTTAAGGAATTCTTGTGATTAGATTGAAGTCATCTGCATAATTCAGGATAATCTCCCCATCTCAAGGTCCTTAACCTTAATCACGTCTGCAGCGTTCCTTTTGCTGTATAAGGTAATACATACACAGGTTGTAGCAATTAGGACAAAGACGTCTTTTGGGTGGGGGTGGGGTCATAATTCTGCCTGCCAGGTAGGGACACAGGACCCTTCACAGATACATGATTTGTAAATGTATTTGCATATTTTCTTCCAACCTGTGGTTTATCTTTTTATTTTCTTGGTGTCTGAACAAAAAGGGTTTTTAATTTTGGTGAAGTCTCGTTTATTAATTTTCTCTTATTATTCGTGCTTTTGGTGTCCTATCTAGTAAATCCCAGCTTAACTCAAGGTCACACAGATTTACTTCTATGGTTTCTTCCAGAAGTTTTATAGTTTCATTTCTTACCTTTAATCTGTGATTGATTTTGACTTAATTTTTGTGTTAGGGTGTGATTTAAGGGTACAGACTCATTCGTTTATACCTGGATATCCATTTGTCCCAACACCATTTCTCAAAGAGACTCTTCTTTTCCCCATTGAATTGTCTTGGCACCATTGCCAAAGACAATTGACTATAAGTATAGAGGTTTATTTTTGGACTCAGTTCTATCCCACAGATATATATGCCTATCTTTTTGTTTTGTTTTAAGATCTTATTTATTTATTTGAGAGAGAGAGAGAGAAACAGCACAAAAGGGGAGAGGGTCAGAGGGAGAAGCAGACTCCCTGCTGAGCTGGGAGCTTAATGTGGGACTCCATCCTGGGATTCCAGGATCAGGACCCGAGCTGAAGGCAGTTACTTAACCAACTGAGCCTCCCAGGCACCCCTATATGCCTATCTTTATGTCTGTTCCACACTGTCTTTATTAGTAGCCATGTGAGTTTTGAAACTGGTAAGTGTGACTCCTCCAATTTTGTTCCTCTTTTTGAGATTGATTTGGCTACTCTGGGTCCTTTGGATTTCCATTAAATCTGATGCATCGTCTCCCTGGTTCCCATGTCTGTCACCCACAGAGAACACTTTTGGATGTATCGATCTTGTCCCTCACCCAACACATGAAAGTTTCGCAGGGAATGGGACTCTATTCTGGTGTTCTCTGTAAATTTCCAGGGAAGATGCTGTGAAGCCCAGAGGTTGTGTTTGTCGTCTGGCAGAGCAGAGCTCCACCTAGGAGATGAGCAAGAGGCACCTCAGGCCTAAGAGGGTAAGGGTCAAATACCTCATGCTGGTTTCCTCTTTCCCAACTGAGATGGAGGGCCTCTGCTCTCACCATCTATCCCTTTGGTTTATTTTGCACTCAAAATTCTGCATGCCATCAGTAGTGTTTGGGCTGGATTCAATCAACCATGTATTCATCATATGTCGAATGTCGGCTCAGTGCCTGGGATACATCTTTAATAAGTAAAAACATATTTTCGTGAAGCCAGTATAGGCAGTCTTCTGTACAGGTAACTAAACTTAATCCTAAGAGACCCTGTAGCCCATGCATCTGTTTGCTTCAAGCCATGGTCTACTAGGCAAGCCTAGAGAATTTGCCTTTGAGGCTAGAACAGGGTCTGCCAATTTCTGTCCCCAGGCAACCAGCCCTGGCCTCAATGCTCTACTCTTCTGTAGCCCTCCATGGGCTATACTTTGGGGCAGTTGGAAACCTCAGACTGTGTTGAGGAAGACCCTCTAAGTGTTCTGGCCTACAGCTCTGTTTGAGCCAGGGGAGTGATGAGCCCTGTTCCCAGACAGACAGTACATAACAGGTGTACTTGAGAGACACCTGGGGGATAGTCTTCTCCTGTGGTCCTAATCTGTCTTCTGCTGGATTTTTTACTTCCTACCTCCACTTGCAGGAAATTCAGCTTGAAGTAGAGAATGTGGCTTTTTGGACTCTGTAAGGCAGAATTATTAATTGCCAGACCCTGGGGAATGTATGTTGCAGACCACAAGCTAAAAAGGGCCACTCTTAGCAACCCTGTTATCCTCTCCCAAAGCTATTTGCAGGTGGACTAGTTTTAGGTCATACTGAAGTCTTCACCCTCTGACACCTTGAATTCCCGTGAACAAATTCTGGGATACAGAAATCTTTGGGAATATATGGTTTGAGTCTTTTATAAAAAGGTCATAGTTTAATTAGTGGTTTTGCTACCCAAGAGCAAGGATTACCAACCTCCCGGCCCAGGATGGAGGCATCTTCACTGCCCACCCCTTTGCTTCCTCGGCTCAGTCAATCGCATACAACACACCACCTCTAGTGTCTCATTTTATATGTGGTGCAAGTGACAAAAAACTCCAGTCGAACCAGCTCGAACAATATAGAAAAATGATTGCTTACAAATCTGTGAAGTCCAGAGGTGATGGGAGACTTCAGGCATGGTTTAATCTAGGTGATCACCATGATTTATGCCTCAGACTTTTCCATTTCTCTGACCCACCAGCCATGGTGTTGGCTTTCCCATAAGCCAAGATTCCTATAAGTTTCCAAGACAGCTGTGGTTCTCTTAAGGTGTCATAGGCCGTCTGCCAGGAGAGCTTTAAAAACTAATGATGCCTGAATCCTATTCCCAGAGATTCTGATTTAATTGGTCTAGAGGTATGTTGCCAAATTTGAGAATCAAGACTAATCTTAGAAGTGGAAAAAAAAAAATTTAAGAAGTGAAATCCTAAGGGAACTTATCCTGAAAGGTAAAATCAAAACAGTTTGGGTTTACCTATATCACAGAATCTAAGAAGCCATTGACAGAAAGATGCACCCTTATGTTATGTACCACTGACAAAGAAAATGTGCTGTCATTTCAACTACAATCCTCCCATTGTCATCTGTGTCCTGATTTCAGAGATAAAATGTGAAAATAAAAGCGTGTCTCTGAATCTATGAAATAAGGTGTGTATCTAAAGGAGAACTACCTTTCAAAGTGGTCATCTTGGACGGAGTGATTTTATACAGATTCCTTTGAAGTTACTTCGTTCGGAACACCTGTGGAATGTTTTTCCTTTGCCTTCAGAATCCATTTTCTATTTATACCAGAAAATCATAGTGTGTTGGAGCTGGTTGGGACGTTAGAGGCCATCCTGACCAACCCCCAGATCGATTTAATTATAGTTGCACCTTGTTTTAGACTAAATGGTATTTCCCAGCTTTAATCTCCCACTCTGTTCACCGTGCTTGGCTCTGGATAGCTTTGGGCTGTTTCCAACAAGCAAATCCACCTTCCTAGGATGAAGATTTGCCACCAATGAAGTTATTTAAAGTAACGTGTAACACATTCTTCCGGCGGTTCCCAGGATGGGAACTGAGTAACGGGGTAAGTAATGGAATCACGTTTGGAACAAGCCCCGGGTCTCACTTTGATGCTTATGTTATATCAGGTCAAAATCAGTCACATGGCCAAGCTTCGTTCCCGAGACGGAAGATGCTAAGGTTGGGACTTGAGGACGGTCCAAATGATGTATAGCCCACATTCACTGGTTCTTCGTCAAAGGTAGGTCACTCGATAGTGACTAAAGGGGAAAACCTCCAGTAAAGGCTAAGCTCGTGGATGTGAGGTAACTTGCTACCCCAACCTCAGGGAGCCAGCAAGGATTTCTTTTTCTGTTTCACAGACAGAGGAATTAAGACCCAGAGAGAGTAGGTGGCTGGGCCAAGGTCACAGTAAATTGAACTTGAGCCCAAGGCAGCAGGAGGGTTCTCACCTCCCAGGCCAGGGCTCTCCCAGCCAGCCTGTGCTACCTCCTCTCTTCTTAATGTCTCGTAGCATCTGTGCAGCTCAGGGTTTGGGGAGGTGCCGTGGCCAGAAACCAGGCAGCAGGCCAAGGAAGCGTACCGCCCAGCCTATCCATGCTGGTGGGGACAGCGCCAGTCCAGACTACCCACCCAGGGTCATCGGTGAACCCTGGGGGCTCCAGGCAGCCATTCAAACCACACATTCTTTTCCACTTATAGAACTTGGACTTGGTAGGTTAGGGGGTGCTGGGCCAGTGATTTATGCAAATCTACCACCTAAGGAAAGTGGGGGGTTGGGAGCGTGAGGTGTCTTTCATGAAAACCTTTCATGATAGTGTAGAAAGGGGGAGAAGAGATCTCTGAGAGGCAACAGTGGTTGGGCTTGACACCCTCCTCTCATCCCTCTGTGTCCAGCACCAACGCAGTGTTGACTCCAGCAAGCGCATCCCCTCTCCCACTCAGGCTCGCTCCTGTACCCTCAGCAACTCCATTCACATCATCCACATTATCCCCATCCTTTTATCATCACACGGAGGCATATTATCTTAAAGTGTGTACTTAGGCACCCTGATGTGCATTTCCAACAAGCAAGGCCATGTCCTTCCTCCCTCTCTAGGGCCCCTGCTTTGAGTGGTGTTGGTTCAGGACTGCGGTTTTCAAAGTGTAGTCCCCAGAAGGGCAGTATCAGCATCACCTGGGAACATGTTAGAAATGCAAGATCTCAGGCCCCCCCAGACCTACTGCATAATAAATTATTGGGACAAGGCCCAGGAATCTGTATTTTACTAAGTTCTTTGGTTGGTTCAGCACAAGCTAAGTGGCACTAGTATTTCTTCAGGCCTGGCTAGACTTTAGAATGACCTGATGAGTTTAAAAACAAAACAAAACAAAAAAACCCTACTAGTGATCCTTTTACCACGATTACCTCCAGATCTCTGGGCTTGCTTGGGCAAACGTACTTTTAAAATGCTTTGCCAGTGATTTTGGTGCAAATGAAGGGTGAAGCTGAGGGAACTAGTCTGACAACTTACAGGTTAGAGACAGATGCAGAGGAGGAAAGTGGCTTGTTGGGCTCCCACAGCAGGTACGAGCACCGCAGAGCCCCTGGCTCCCTTCCTCTGAAGTTGTGGTTTCCAGGCATATGGGGTGCTCCATGGTTCCTAGAATGCACTCCCATGTGTGAGTGCACCCCTGGGAGCCCCTGGTCCACCTTTAAGGATTTCCCCAGAGCAGCCAGCCGCATCTGTGTGTCCTGTCCTGTCAGGGAGCACCTGCCTTTGCTGTCAACACGGGGCCTGTTTTTCTGGACCCATGTGCTTTTCAGCCCTGCCTGCCTGTAGGTGGAAAGCACCCTGAAGAAGGGGACGGTTCCTGCTGGGACAGCACTCTGCTTCCTGGCTTCCCTGAGCCCACCCATGAGGTCCTGGGAAGTGGAGCCCTATGGGGGACGTGCATTAGCAATTCATTTCTAAATTCCCCAGGGCCAGAGATTCTTGGTCTTAGGGTCAAGCCTGGGTCGACTCCGTTTCTCTGATGGAGGCTCAGAGGCTGGGACAGGTCCCTGTCTGCCCTCAGGATGCTCCAGGCCTCGCAGTCTCACTCTTCCCCAACACCACCCGTCTCAGCTGACTTGCCACAGGGACAGCAGAGGGAAGGGGGACTGAGCTGGAAGGTGGGAAATGCGGGTTTCTGGAAAGCAACTCTCAAGTGACTGAAGTTAATCCCCAAAGCCAAAGTGCTTCCAAATTGTTTCTGTTCAAATTTAAAATTGGTCATAGAATTGTTGCTTTTCCCCACTCCCACAATAGCTGATTAAGCTTCTTCATTATGTTGAATTTCCTCTACTGTCAAGATGGGTTCTCTGCGCTTGCTCGGGGAATGGGATGGTGGTTTGCGGGCACAGTAAATGACAGGGGACGCCAACACAGGGTTCAACGTTTGCTGTGAGTCATCCAGCCAATGAGTAACTCATGGCTTACTTAGTCGATTCCGGACGTGTGTGTGTGTGTGTGTGTGTGTGTGTGTGGCCACCCAGGGGGCAGTTACTTGGTCTGTCCACCTGCCCCTCAGTAATGTTTGGTGCCTGTGCCATAAAGGCAGCTGGTTTCCTGGCACCCACTGCCTGGCAGATGGGCCCTGACCTTTGCAGCAACTAGCACGGTGTTAGGTAAACAAGACCCCCTGCCCCTTGTGTGCTCCTGCTCCTGCTGCCAGCGACTTCTATTTTTGACAGGCTTGGGCTGGGGAGGCTGGGAGAGTTCACAGTCTGGGGCAGAAGAGAGGGCACCTGCTGAATTGGGGCGAGAGGCAGATGGTGGCCCGAAGCATGGCCTCTCACCCCAGCCAGGTTTGGTCTGTCCGCGGGAAGCAAGGAGCCTCCCCAGCCCCCACCAAGCAGTTCTGAGGATGCAGTGGTGGGGGTGGGGGGGCTGAGGCCATCAGGAGAAAGGGACAAGACAGGCAGGTCAGTTCCTCAGCCCCATCCTTGATCTTGAGGCTGTAAGAAGTCTGAGCCAGATGTCCCCTGACGGCAGGGCCCAGCTACTCCCAGGAGGGCCAAGCCCGATCCCAGGCCCCTATTAGTCTGATGGATGGTTCTAGTGCTGCTAATGTGGTTAGGGCAGGCCACAGCCTGGGGCGGGGGGAGGGGGAGGGTGGGCTGGGAGCTCAGAGACCAGCCAATACAGGCCCTGCTGTAATCACATTTGCCTGTACACAGAAGGGGTCCAGATTACCCACGCAGAAGCCCTGAGGACATTAGTTAAAGTCATTGAGAAATATTTTTGGTATCAAGCTTTTCTTACCTTATTATTATTTTAAACAATTGGTTTACTGCCCAGGGCACACATACAAAGGAACAGCTCTAAGAATGGATTATGGAAGAATAGCCAAGGCAGACCACCTCCCCAGGGTGGGCCCAGATCTGCAGGTGGGAGGGGGGTACCCGGTGCTTCCTGGTTGATAAATCAGGGAGACTCTTCTATTGCCGAAGCCTGAATGGCCACTACTTTTTAAAAATATGCTTTTTCTTTTAGATAGCTTTAGTTTTATCAAATTTGTGAAGTAGTATAGAGAGTGCCCTTATACCCCACATCCAGTTTCTCTTCTTATTAATCTTCTGCATTTGTTACTTGTCACAGTTACTGGACCAATACCGATACATTGTTATTAACCAAAGGCCATACTTTACTCAGATTTCCTTATTGTTTTACCCAATGTCCTTTTTCTGTACAGGATCCCCTTCTTCCTAGTCCCTGGCAACCACTAACCTATTTTTTCTCTCCATGGGTTTGCCTGTTGTGGACATTTCAGATAAATGGAATCTTACAAGATGTGGTCTCTTGTGTCTTGAACCAGCCACTCATACACATGCATTAATGGCTTTAATTCTCATCCTTAGACTGGAGACAGGATTTTGGGGAAAACCATTTCCAGGGACATAGGAGAGAGTTACCTGTGGAATTCTCACTCCAAATCCAGTTGTTTTGATTCTAAAGCCTGAGCATATTCTGTTTGTCGTCTGTGCAAGTATTCACTCATCCAGTATTTATTCAGGTCCTCTAGGTGCTGGGATACAGAGAAGAATGAACCCCACCTTTGTCCAAACTGTCATCATGTGACCACATTAGCGTCATATCTTTCTTTTTCTTTTTTTTTTTTTAAAGATTTTGTTTATTTATTTGATAGAGATCACAAGTAGGCAGAGAGGCAGGCAGAGAGAGAGAGAGGGGTAAGCAGGCTCCCCGCTGAGCAGAGAGCCCGATGCGGGGCTCAATCCCAGGACCCTGGGATCATGACCTGAGCCGAAGGCAAAAGCTTAACCCACTGAGCCACCAGGCACCCCTAGCGTCATATCTTTCTAACTGATCTGCTTCTGCCCTTGTTGGTCTATAATCTAGATGCAGCCTAACCAGCCAGGAAGGTCAGGCCATACCTCAACACTCTGCTTTTTTATTTTCCCCAGAGTGTGAACCAAGGTCCTAACAATGGCTGCAAGGTTCCCTGTGACCCCTCTGCCTTTGTCTCCTACTGTTGTCTCCCTTGCTCACTCTGATTTAGGTATACTGGCCTCTATACCTTGTTCACGCACGGCCACGCATACTCCCAACAGAGGACCTTCCCTCCTTGCCATTCCCTTCTGCCTGGAGCCTTCTTCCTACAAGTATTTCACCAGCTTCAGATCTTTGTGCAAATAGCTTCTCCCAAAGGCCTTGCCTGACCACCTCATTTACAATAGCCATCTTCTCTTGTGTTCTTTATTCTTCCCTGCTTTATTTTTTTCTGTTGCACT
Organism: Lutra lutra; assembly: GCF_902655055.1. Classification (NCBI taxonomy): domain Eukaryota; kingdom Metazoa; phylum Chordata; class Mammalia; order Carnivora; family Mustelidae; genus Lutra; species Lutra lutra. The sequence goes on along the minus strand of NC_062287.1, from coordinate 12,774,521 downwards.
TTTTGCCATCTGGTATGTTGTATGTTTTATTTTTCTGTTTGTTATCTCTCTCTTCCCATTAGAGCATAAACTCTATGAGGGAAGGGATTTTTTTTTTTTTTTTGGTCTGTTCTACTAGTGCTGTACCTCTTGGTGCTGTATTTAAAACCATAAATATGGGCGCCTGGGTGGCTCAGTGGATTAAAGCCTCTGCCTTCGGCTCAGGTCATGATCCCAGGGTCCTGGGATCGAGCCCCACATCGGGCTCTCTGCTCAGCGGGGAGCCTGCTTCCTCCTCTCTCTCTGCCTGCCTCTCTGCCTCCTTGTGATTTCTGTCTGTCAAATAAATAAATAAATCTTTAAAAAAATTAAAAAAAATAAAACCATAAATATGTTTGGCATGCTTTATATGCTCAACAGATATTTGTTATATGAGTTATAAATTTTTGACTCTCAGTCCCTTACCTCTTCTACTTAGAAACCTCCTAGGGTTCAGCTCTCTACTACTCTGGAATGTGAGGGAACGATACAAGGAGGAGACTTGTTCTGTTGGACCCCCAAAAGATAGAACTGATACCATTTGGGAGGGAAGAAGTTCAGGAAGACAGATACTAGTCTCTGTTTGTTCATCCACTCATTCATTTGTTATTAAGTGAGTTCATCTTTGTTAAGTGAGGCCTACATAAAAGATTGCCAAGTAAAATGAAAAATAACTTGTTCATCTGTCTAGTGAATATTTATTGAATGCCTATTAATTTGCGGTTATCATGCTGGGTATTGAAGATATAACAGTGAATGAAAAACACGCAGTCTCTGCCTTTATGAAGTTTATAGTGAGGTGTGGGAGACAGACATTGAACAAATTATGACACAAATAACTTTGAAATTATAGTCTGTAGTATATACTCTGAAGGCATAGAGTGTTATGAAAAGCTTATAAATAGGGACATTGACCTAGTCTGGGATTTAGGGAAGATAAGGAAGAGCTTTCTTACAATCTGAACTGTCGAAGTTAAAATAGGCTGCTTTGCAACTGACGTTCCTTTGACTGAGGGTTTAAGTGAAGGCTGGAAGACTCTGGATGAGGGTGTCGTAAAGTGCTTTAAGCACTGGGTAGGGTGGAGTGCAAGCTTCTTATTTCCAAAATCCAGGAATTCAGTTGAATTTTTGGTTGAACATAAAAGAGGCAGTATCAAGTTCCTTCTTGGAAGAGAAGTAGTTTCATCCATATAGCCCAAGTGATCCTCCATAGCAGTCTGGTGTCCCATTTTAGTTAAGTATACAGGGTCCAGGATGCAGACTATCAATGTACCAAGATGTTGTAGAGACTTACGAATACCAGTTCCTAATAATAATGCTCCTTTATCTCTGTGCTGCTGGCTAATTCGCTGCCATGCTGTCCTACCCTTATATCATTTGAAACTAACCACGATCATTGTGAACCAGGTTGTTCAGAAATTGTTATCCAAACTTTATAGAAGAGGAGTTAAGACTCAGAGAAAGTGAGATGCTGAACTTCGTAAACCATGATCTTCAGATTAAAAAAAAAAAAAGACTATGTTTTCTTCTACATATGGGTTCACTATTGCCCAAATAATGCTGTGCAACAAATCAACCCCAGACTTAGTGTCTTAACACAGTGATCATTTATTATCAGTCATGCTTCTGCAGGTCAGTTGAGATATGGCTCATCTATAATGGGCTTGGCTGGATGGTTTCACTTCAGATCTTCAGATCTGTGGGTAGCTGGGACAGCTCTTGGAGTTTGTGGCAGCTTTGGTAGTTCTGGTGCACATGGCTCTTATTCTCCTCCTGGTACCATAGGCTATCCAGGCATATTCTTTTTATAATGAAGTGAGAGGTATAAAGTCGCTTAAGACTTAAGCTTAGAACTGTCCCACTATTACCTCTGCCTCATTATATGCCCAAAGAAACCCACATATGTAAACCCAAAGTCAAGGGAGGACTGGAAAATATACTTCACTTCTTCAGTGCGAAGAATTGCAAAACACATGGAAAAGGGTATGTAGATACTGAAAGGGGCCAAAGATTGGGGCAAAAAATGTAACCCACCACATTCCATTTGTTCATTTGTTTATTTATGTACTTATTCATTCAGGCCCAAACAATGCACCTGGCATTCTGCAAGCTATTGAGGATACAAAGGTGTACAATACAGTCTTTATAAAGAGACAGTTTCAGTAGAACATGAGATGTAGTATGAGAGAGACAAGCACAGAGAATCTTGGGACCACAGGCTTTCAAAAACCAAAAAAAAAAAAAAAAAAAAAATCGAGTGAGTCATAGTCTCCAATGAGAATCCAAGAGATGAATCAACAAGAGCTAAACCATAGCTGAAATATTCTAGACTTAACTCCACTCATATTTCAACCAGTGAAACCAGTTAGTTGTTTTGTTAACTTCTGTTTTGTTAAAACAAAAGACCCTTGAAAAGCTGTATTCACTCTAAAGCAAAGTGTTGGAAGAGAGACCAGAGGGGTGTCATTTGTGCAAATACCATTTAGCTATGGACTTTAGAGGGAAGAATGTGTCTGGGAAGTGGTAGTGAATACATAGGAGATGTGGGACAGTTCCTGGGGGCTGTGGAATAATAGCATAATAACAATACATATTACTGTTTATTGAGCTCTTTGTGCTGGGTTTGATGCTAAATGCTTTTCATGTGGTAATTACTGTTAATAACCCCATTTTAGAGGTGATAGAGTGAGGTTTGGAGCAGACAGCAAGGTGATCCAATTCCCTGCCTGAACGGTGAGCAGGAAAAGGATCACGAGCTGTAGAGCTTCCCAGATCAGCACCACGGACAGCAGACTTATGGGCAGGCGGAGCCCTGGGTTAAGATTCTGTGGGATGAAATCGCCCAAGCAGAATATCAGAAATGTTTTTCAGTGAGTTATTTGTAACATACCCACCCCTCCTCCTAGAATGGGGTCTGGTAACCAGGGGACACTTTTTTGCTAAAGACCTCATAGTGTGTATGTGTTGGGTGGGTTGGGGGGACACCTTGAAATATAAAATCTGATGACAGGATCTGGGAAAGGGTCATGTTCTTTTGTGAAATAAAGCAGCAGTGAGAGAGTTGGATTAGGGAGCAAGAAAGTATAGAGGTAGTCAGAATGGAGGGGTTCCAAGTGGGGACAAGGAAGAGAGGAGGTTGGGGTAAAGAGAGAGAACTACGAGAATGTTAGAAGAATTTTCAAAGGGGTGTGTGAAGTAAATCTTCATCTTTCCTACCAAATGTTCAGGAAGTCCCACACCATTGATTATGTGCAGCTGGATTTATTTGAGAGCTCGAAAAGGAGGTGAAGGGGACAGCGAGGTCTGTGTTCCACATACGAACACCTGCAAATTAAAATGAACTGGTGGAGAGTTTTTTCTTGGCTGTGGTAGTGGAGAATTTCTAGGGTTTTGTTCCCTGTGCTTCAGCTTCATCTCTCTGATCAGCTTATTGTCCTTTGGAGGGTAGGCATAGTGCCTCCTCTGCCTCCCTCCCTCCTATGGATGGTGTATCAGTGTACATACATCACACACTCAGAATACACCGAAGAGTTGATTTGTTTCCTCTGGCTAAGACCCATTCAGAAAAGAAGCACGAGTTTTTCTCTGTTTGTAGCAATCAGAGTTCTCAGGGTTTCCAGGTCACTTAAAATTTTAAATATTCCTTCCCCATGTCACCATAAATGTACCTCAGCTGGTTGGACCATGCAGCTAAATTTCAGGATTAGAAAATACGGTTCCGGAATCCATGCTGCTAGGATCAATACAGGCATGTACTAAGAGCCAGAAATGACCTGCTTGTCCTAGGTCACAAGCAAAGTCCCAGCTTACCAGCAATGTGACCTAGCAAGGGCAACACAGGATGCGGGGGGTGGGGGGCAGTTTGAATGTTGGTCCCACCTCCCATTCCCCTGGGACAACTGCTCTTTTATCTTAATAGGGAGCAACTGTTGGAGAAGCATCTCTTTTACTCAGGCCAGGACGTGAGTTCCAGAACTTGGAGGTGATGTGGTAGTGATAGGATGTGTTTTCAGAGTCAAGTGTTGAAACTTAATTGTTGTCCTGCAGAAACTACTACGGGTAATGGCTGATGGTAGTTGAAAAATACATTGGCTTTTTTGTAGGTAAAATGATTTTTGTGGTTTGTCTAGTAACCTGGTCATGAACTGTGATAGACAACTTGCGAAATTATTGGCTTTAGAGTCTGACACACCTAAACTTGACTCTCGACTTCACGGTGTTACTGCTTTGTCACCTTGGGCATGTCGTGTTATCTCTCTGAAGCTCCATTTCCCCCTTTATAAATGGGGGGATATTGTTAGGTACTGACACTTACTGAATTAGTTAGCATCGATGAGTTTCAAACTGAAGTCTTCAAGACTTCGGGGAGAAGACTTCAACAGAAGTCACCAAATCTCAGTGGCCTAACACAGTGAGGTTTTATTTCTCACTCATGTCAGTAGTGGGGTTTGGTTCCCTGTAGTCATTTAGGGACCCCAAATCCTTTCATTTAGTGGATGTAATTCCCTAGAGCCTGGGAGCTTTCCATTGGATCCTGTGCATCAGGTAGACAGACACGAAGGAGGAGAGAGGGCATGGAGGATGGAACAGGAGGCATTTTTATGGGCCAGATTAGGAGGTGGTGTACGTGACACCCATCTACGTTGCATTGTCCCACGGCTGCTGCTAATATGAGGAAAGCTGAGGGATGACTAACTAGGAGCCCAAGAGGAAAGGGTTACTGATTTGGTGAACCACCAGCTAGTGTCTACCACTCCTACCTTGTAAGATTCTAATGAGGTGAGGATGTAATGAAAGAAAAAAAAAATGCAGGTGGAATGCCTCAATCCCATCTAGCACATAGCAGGGCTTAATAAATGTTCGTCCTCATAACATTATTTACACAGGAAAGTGGATTTTGAATTCCAAACAAGCAACTTAGCGAGCATTTCCAAGTCTCCACGCATTTGTTCCATGCCGGCTGCCTTGTCTGTTTGTCCTTGGCGCCCCAGGAATTCTGATTTACTAGACCACCAGGGGTTAACCTACCCTGGCTTCCACTGCCTCCCAACAGCTGGGTACCTTTCCAAGGGCCTTCAGCACTCTCTTTTGGTGCAGTAAATACATCTGGCATTCCCTATTCTGGAAATACAAGCAACTAGTCAATTGAAAAAGGCGTCTGCTGATGGGAGCATGACAAGCAATATCCATGACTGATTGTAATCTCCTTCAGACATCCGCTCGCTCCCACCCAGCCCCACGGAACATCGAGGGGCTCCTATTATCTCCGCAGCCTTCTGTCGCCAAAAATGCAGATGAACCCTGACCTGATATTCCACTCAACATGCCCTCTGAGCAAAGGTCCTTCTTGGAGTGTTTACCCTGCCAGAATAAGCAGATGAGTGGGCCATGGGGAGCAGCTTTCAGGAGCAGGCAGCTGCAACACGGAGGAAGAGAGCAGGGGTTTTGGGGGTTGGGGGATTAGAAATCTCAGATCTGCAACTCGCGAGCTCCAGGGTCTCAGAAAAGTCACTTTGCCTCTCTTGCCTCAGTTTCCTCCTTTGTGTAATGAGGATGAGCACAATGCTTGTTTTATCTATGTCACAGGAGGTGTTGGGGCTCAAAAGATGTATCTGAAAAGATATTTCTATACCTATATTCCTGATCAAAAATTACCTAATAGGAATATGGGAACATGTTCCCAGGCAGATAGGATCGGGACTCAGGGGTGAAAAGACAATTACCACATCTTGGGTTAAGAGGGTGTCCCTTACAATGTATCCCCTTGGGGCAAGCAGTGGCAGGAATGCCTCTATGTCTAAATTCTCCTGCCACAAGTCAGCAACACTGGAACACGTGGGGGTGAAGACAAGAACGCATAGTGTCACGGTCTGATAGGGACCTGGGCTGCCTCCTCTTCCAGAACAGGTCCTGTGAGGGGAGAAAAGGCAGAGTACTCAGGGCCCATGTCACTGTTATGGCAATGACCGTTCTGTACATCTGTGCCATGTTACATCATTTACAAGGGTTCTTCTAGCCTAGGTCCCATTCATCCTTCCAAGCCAGGCATTATGATCTTTGTGAGGCTGAGGCTCAGAGATGTTGGGTAATTTGTCCAAGGTTCTATAACAAAATCTCTCCGATGCCGAGTTTCATTTCCTCCCACCACACCGCAGCTGTTCTGCCTCTCTGTTCCCAGACACGACCAAGAGGAAAGTTTTATCTCCTACAGACTAGACGTGGACAGAAGTGTGCTCACTAATCCTTTTTGGATTAGAAAATGGGAACTCTTCTCTGGTTTTCTCTATCCCTAACAGTACTTGCTACATGATAAAGTGCTCCTGCATCGTTATAAGGCGGACGGCGGCAAGAGTGAACTGGCAGGGGGCAGAGAAAGCCTTAGGTGTTGACCAGAGGTTAGAAATGGATGGTTGACCACTGGCGTGCTAAAGGAGAAGTTATGAAAAGGCCAGACAAAAAGAGCCAAAATGGACATGGCTTTCTCACATGCTGTTCAATACTAAGAAAAACCCAATGTCCCTGGTCCCTCCTTTTCCCAAGGAGAGAGGACCCATATGGGCCATAAGAAATGAGGAGGGGTTCTCAGCAGAGGGGTCTCTCTGAGGGCCACAGGGCAGGATCAAAAGCTCTGCTCAAATAGACCGGAGGCAGCAGGGATGAGAAAGGAGGCTGTCCCGAATCTTCTTTAAAAAGGGGCTGATCAGACTCTGGCCTGAGCCATGGTAGAAGATGAACCCAGAGGTCCTGTGTGGCAGCAAGTGGGAAACAGGATGGAAGTTTCACGTGGGGTAGGTAAAGCAGAGGCAGGGCAGTGAGTTGGGAGAGAAAGCCTGAGCCCTTCTCTCCTGCGATGGGAAAGAAGTTTGGCTCCGAGAATACAAGATGGGGGCAGAGGCGGGGGACCGTGAGGCCACTGGTGCATGCGGGTGGCAGCTGCAGAGCCAGCCTCCACATAGCGTCGGAGGGATCATGGAGTTCACAGTGTGAGGGCCTGGCCCATGTAGGGAAGAGGGTAGGAAGCCTTGACTAGTGAAAGGATTAGAGGGTAGGTGGATGGCAGGATACATTTGCAGGCTGTGTGTGTGCATGTGTGTGTGTGTGTGTGTGTGTGTGCAGGAGAGAGAAAGAGAGACATGGGGAGACATCACCACTAAGCTCATTGTAAGACTGGGCCTGTCAGGGAATCCCAACCAAGTGGGGAGTGACCCATCCGCCAAGGAAGTGGAGTGGCCGCCCCATGATTCTGCCAAGGGAGGGAACACACGGCAGGGCTCTTTGCTGTAGTTCTGCTGCTTCTCCTCTTCCCTTGGGCCCCCTCCGGGCTGGGGTGGGTTGGGAGGTGCTGCAGACAGTGGCTGGTGGGAATCACTGCCCCAGCCCATCCTCCCTGATGAATGTGACCCACCACTGAAACCCCATCAGCTACCAGGCAGGGGAGGTCAGGCCCAGCGGCTGCAGACAATGGCCTTATCGGCTGCTACTAGTGAGGGTATAAGCAAGGGATTGGATGGTATCATTCTAATTTACACGGGATTTTGTTTCTTTCCAGGTACTTAGCATGTGGATCTAGGTGATATCAAAGGCAGAGCATTATACAATAAGTAGGCTTAACCTCCATTTCACCCCCTCTCATCCTTCTGTCTCTTCATTGAGGCCACGAGGAGCTGCAGCTGGGGTTGCCATAGTGACCAATTAGGATTACTGAGATGTTCTTGCAGAGAAAAAAGGGAGTATCGATTTAGCTTTGACAGTGGGCCATCAGGGGACCAGGGGAGCCCAAGGGTGTTCAGCATTAATAGGGGCAGAATGTGGCATCCCTGAGGCCGACCTAGGATTGCTTTGCTTTGGGACTGGACTTCCTACGTGGTGGAGACCAGTGGCAAGCCCCTACCTGCTCAGAGCTTTCTGTCTCCATGACAGTGCTGAGGGGTGTGTGAGGGTATCAAGGGCGAGGGGGGAGAGATGCCTTCCTCAATAGGATGCCGCTCAGAAAGAGTGGAATTGCCCAGCTCCGTCAGTGGGAGGCTCAGGGGCCTAAATAAGTTTGACCCAGCCATGAGCTTCCCATTGTTACTTAACCAGTATTTCCAGGTGCCCTGGTATACGGCCCTGCATAGAAGGGCATAACGTGGACCCGATACTCTATGAACTATGAATAGGGCAGGCACTTGGGATCCTTCATGTAAAATCAGCTCCCACTGACCATGACTCCTTTAAGAACTCTGAAACCAAGAGCACACATGGGACCAGGAAGCCATCTGAGTGGAGGGGGCTCAAGGCTGGCACCATGTGGTTGTGTGGCCGTGGACAAGCCACGAACGTAACCAAACCTCAGCTTGCCCCTCTGTAAGCCAAGGATAATCATCATCGACTATGTCTCCAAAAAAAGGAAGGTTGTAAAGATTGGAACATGTGTTGGTGACATGTTTGGTGCGATGCACGTGTAGGAGGCTGGATTGAGAGGAAATTGGGGCAGAGAACGGGGGACAGGACGAGTCGGAGAGAGGGTGGAGGATGCAGGTTTGGAGACACGCGGGGAGGGATTCGGAGGCTTCTGGATCAAGGAAGGGAGAGGACAGAGTGCCCCTGGGTAGAGTGAGAGGAGAGGGGCAGGGAGAAGGGGCTGGGGAGGGCACGCTGGGAAGAGGCAGATGAGGCAGGAAGACGGTGTGCAGCGGGGAGGTGTGGAGGGGCCCCTGGCTTCACACCTTAGCCCCGATTCAAGGAAATGGATTCTTCTAATATTCCTCGGAAGTAGAAAGGGGCTGAGGGGCTGCGCTGAGTGAGAGGAATTCAGCAACGGGGGTCTCACAACCAGGGATGTCCTGGGGCTGTGTAAAGTGTCTCTGGTTCTGTAGTTAACTCTGTCCTGGCTGGTGTGGGGACCACTGGTTGCCCCCCATCTCGGCCTTTGGCCTTAAGAAACCAGGGTTGAGCTAAACCAAGAGCCCTCAGGGGCTGTTCCAGACCACATCTTGCCTCTGCTTCCTACCTGTGCCCCACTGGGGGCCCCAGGGCTCATCATTAGAGCACAGCAGGAAAAGGACCCAGGAAAAACAGCCTCCCCTCATTCCCACCCCGTGCCTCTGCAGGATTTAATAACTGCCCTCCTTAAAGATCAGGAGACATGATTAATTCTGACTCGAGGATTATTAAAATGCCTCCACCAAGCATCTGGCATTAAAAGTTTTAAATCAATTGATCTGTTGTTTGGGGAAGAGTGTTCTCATTAGCACAGCTGCGAGAGGCCATTCAAGTTGCTGTGGGGCTGGGAGGGGCTGCCCTAGAAGAAGGGCCCAGCCTCCCTGGGGACAGATGGGACACTCTATGGGCTCCTGGAACTTTGGGCTCCCGAGTCCACGGATCTCTCACTCCGTACCTAACTTCCAAGTGCTTCTCCCTCCCATCCCCACAGGATTGCCAGGTAAAATACAGGATGCCCAGTTGAATTTGAATCGCAGAAAAGGAAATTGTTTTGATTTTTTAGTCTAAGTATGTGTCTCCTGCAATATTTGGGACACACTTACATTACAACATTTTTTTAATCCACTGTTTATCTGAAATTCGAATTTCACCAAGCCTCATGTATTTTTCTTTGCTAACAGCTCTGGCAACCTTGCTCCCCTACCCTGTTTTAGTAGTCTGACATCAGAGCTGAGATGGGACTCCTGGGTTTGCACCCTGGGCCTGCCGTCTACATGCCAAGTGACCTGGGGACCATTGCTTCCTCTTTCGAGGTCAAGCAAGGAATGAGCAACCTTGAACTCTGGGGCACTGAAGCATTTAGGGGACTCTCACACAGTGGTTTGCAAAAAATCTCCATTTAACTGTTGAAGCATTTGGAAAATTATACTGTCAACCAAGAGCACAGGCCTGGCATTGTTTTTAGCTTCTAGCCCTATTGGGGTTATTTAACGAGGGGCTCCTTGGTGGACCCAATGTGTCTGGTCCCCATTTGCATCCCTGCACCCAACCCAGGGTTACCAGTTGGCAGTCCCTTAATATAAATTGCTAAGGTGAATTCATGAGTGAACGAACCTTCCCCTGTTCCCACCCAGCTCCCGAATCACTAGAGTTGTCATTTATATATTGCAAAGAGTTGACTGTACAGAAATGGCCAGGGTCAGAACCAGGCACTGGACCAGGTGCCAGGATCACTAAGCTCAAAACCCTGGATGCAAGTCCTGGGTTTTGCTAGTATTTTGTGCCTTGGCTAAGTCCCCACCGCTCTCTGGGTTCTGGTTTCCTCATCTGTAGATCGAGGCTGTCGTGCATGGGGCTCCTTACAGCCCAGGCATTCTGAGACAGCTCCCATGTTGCTGAGTTCTGTTGAGAGCGGGGTCTCCTCTGAGTCCCAGCGCCTGCTAAGGCCATGCACGACAATGCCCCATTTCAGCAGTCCAGGTAACGCCTGGCTGCATGGCATCCCCTGATATGTTTTGGGTTTCAATTGGGTCTCTGCAAAGGCGTATCAGGCTTTGGCTCTCTTGTCCCTAAGCAGGCGGGGAGAGTGAGGAGACCCTGCCCTCCTGGCTCTGTACCCCATCCAGGGCTCCTTTGACCCTTGGCCACAACTCAGATATTTCTTCTCAGCCTCTGCAGTCAGCCTAGATTTATCCTGCCTCGTGTCTCTCATGTAAAATGCATATCCTGACACTTTGCCAGGTTAAATGATTTAACAGCCGAGGCAGAAAGAATTAGGGGTCCAGGAGCAGGAGGCAATGCCTGCTTTTCAGATGAGATTGGAAAGAAGATGGAGATCGGTGGTGATGATAATCTCTTATTTTAATAATATAAAATAACTGTCCCACTGAATCAGAGTGAGCGATGAATTCTGTGGCCTGGGGTTAGAGACAGCCCAGCTGGGAGAAGAGAGCCAGGGGGATACGGGGATGTGTCTCTTCCTGTCGCTTCCTCTCTTTTGTCCTTTCTCTTCTGAAGAAGATTTGTGCCAGTTCCATCCTGTGACCACCTCGGTCTGGTGTCACTAAGAGTGTGGGAAGCCAGGGAGGTTGGAAGGGAGAGTGGTGGATTTGGGGAGGGTGTATGTGTGAATAAGAGGAAGGAAGGAAGGAAGGGAGGAAGGAAAGGAGGGAGGGAGGAAGGAAAGGAGGAAGGGAGGGAGGAAAGGAGGGAGGGAGGGGGCAGGAAGGGAAGGAAGCTGAGCTCTGCATCCAGGCTTTGGGTGGATCAAGTTGAATGTTGAATCCTGGGTCTGAGTCCGGGTGCCTGGTAAAACCGTGCATGGATGCTCCATCTTTGAAGTCCAGGGAGGCCTGACTGGTTGGTGTCCACTGGACCCTGTTCCTGGTTTGGGTTTCTGTTGCCTCTCTCCAAAGGGGAATCAGGAATAAATGAATGAATGAAAGAAAATAAATCTGGGGAAACTCATGACCACTTTTCCTTTGTGATTTTCAACAAGAGATGCTCTGATCTGTGACTATGGAAAAGGAAAATAGGCTGCCCAGAGGCAGGGGCTAGAGGGGACGACCCCTGGGAGAAATGTGGATTGCTCACTGGGGCACAAAGTCATAGGACGCGTGGTCCTGGCCCCAGTGAACCTAGAGAGAATGGCGCTCTTCAGTCAGTTCCTTAATTGGCCAACGCGTGTTGAACACCTGTCACGTGCTGGTCTTTCTGAGGTTGTCTGGGCCAGACCCTGGAGGTTCCAACAGGTGCCAGGGGGTGGGGGGCAAACTCTGTGGCACTTGTCAGCTCAGCAGGGTTCCCCTTCCCAGCGGGCTGCTAATAGCCGAGGAGCTGCAGACCTGTCTTCTTCCCTGGGATTAATTCATTACTCTAGCCCTACTCAGATTCCGTCAGGTTCAAACGTCAGAATCGAATATGCAGCTAATGAGTCAAATGCTCTCTCTATCCCTCCCTGGCTGGGGCTCGCTCTTTCCCTTTCATCTCTGCAGACAGCGGGGCCAGCGTCAGGGGGGTCGTACTGGGTAGACCAGGGGCTGTGACTGCCTGAGCCCATGAGGGACCTTCCTCCCCTTTCTTAGTGAGGGCAAGTCTGCTCTGGTTACTGTACTGGTTTATGGTGGAGAGCAAGTCCCCTCCCAAGGCGACTCCTGTGCCGAGCCTCCTCCGGGCACGTGAAGAAGGGCAGTACTGAGCTCAGGTAGAGGCCTTGTTCTGTGCCCTTGCCGGCTCTCCTTCTCATCAGTCACCAGCCATTTATGGTAACTCAGTATGTGCTGGGTCCGTGCTAGACACAAAGGACAGAAAACTGAACGGATTGAGTGGTTCCCTCCCTCCCTCCCTTCCTCCCTCCCTTCCCTTTCCTTCCTTCCTTCCTTCCTTCCTTCCTTCCTTCCTTCCTTCCTTCCTTCCTTCCTTCTTTCCTTCCTTCCTTCCTCTCTCTTTCTCCCTTTCTTTCCTTTCCTCCCCTCCTTCTTTCTTTCTTCTTTAAATAAATGTTTAGTGAGTATCTAAGGGGTCAGTGAGGTGTCGTCTTTAGGGTCGAAGGCTCTGGAGCCCGACTTCCTGGGTCTGATTCTGCCACCAACCCGTTGTGTAGACTTAGGCAAGTGAGTTGGGCTCTTTGCCTCTGTTTCCTCATCTGGAAAATGGGGGGAACCAAAATACCACCTTAAGGCAGTTGTTAGGGCATGAAGTAGGTCATAACAAGTATGGCTGGTAAATGCTGCAGCCGTGTAGCCGCTGTTCCTCTGTAGTAAGCACTCAGAGTCTCAGTGTGTACAGTAGACCGGATCCACTGAGTGGCTCCTTACTGTATACCAGACAACGTGACTTCTAGCTCTGACTTATTCAGTCCTCGCAGGGACCCTTCTAGGGCAGGTCTGATGGTCATGGCCCCCATGTTATACAGGAAGACACAGAGACTCAGGTCTGCTCTTGCATAAGGCCACCCAGCTAGTAAATGTTGGAGCTGGAATTTGATCTCTGCTCTGTTAGACTCAGAGTCTGAGCTCTGGGTCATAATTTATGTCTTGGGGAGACAGACCATACAGAGAGTTCTGGAAGTGGCAGCATCTTGTAATGCAGGTCCAGCTACAGCACCATGGGGTCTGCAGAGAGGAAAGCTGCTGCCTCTAGACGTCCCGGGAAGTCAAGGAAGGCCCCCAGTGGAGGTAGAGTTTGGGCTAGAGGTTGAGTAGGCACTCTGCAGGTGTAAGGGCTGGGCTAGGCAGGGGGCAGAGGGATAGGCAGAGAGCAGGGCACGTATATAATCTCCAGCCCCAAATGCTGGGTGCCAGGGATGAGGCTGGGAAGGCAGGTGACAATGGCAACGTGCAGGTCACTGTCAGCTGTGCCAAGGAAGTGGGTCTTATGTGAGGACAGTGGGAGTCAGTATGATGCTGGAGCTGGGAGCAGCACAGATGTGCGCTGGGGAAAGCTCTTTCTCTACCTGCACCTTGGAACATGGACCAGGGAGGAGAAGGCTTGAGGCAGGGACCATGCTTAGTGTGTTCTTACAGTTGTCCACTTGCTGCTCAAGGCTGCCCACCCAAGGACCCTGGAGAGTGGAGCACAGAAGGAGAGGGCAAACAAGGCCATGGTGTCTGTTTCTGATCCACGGAAGGTGACAGCATGATGTGGCTGGGCAAGATGGTGTCCGTTCTGAAGGCTGCCTACAGGCTGATGAGTGGGAGACAGGGATGAACGACGGTGCCAAAGCCAAGCTTCCCTGGGAACGGAATGGGTTTTAACTGCTACTTGCTGATGGGTGAAGGGGAGGCTGGGTGAGAGGGTCATTTCAGGCTGAGACAGGAGGGTCTTGAGTGGGAGCCAGAGAAGATCTGCTGGCTCAGTACAGGGAGACCCAGGCTGGGGCAGGGCAGACACAGCATCCCAATCAAAATGAGCCATGAGGAACACAACCAGGGTGTTAGAGTAGGAGCTCTGGCCCAGTGCGGGGGTGGGGTGGGTCATGAGGGACCCCAATTCAGAGATAAGACCCAGGGGCAGGGCCAGTCCTAATCCGCTTGGAGAGAAATGGGAACATCTCTTAACCATTCAGGCAAGAAAAGGGGAAATGGCAAGAAGAGGCTGGGGCCTGGTGAGGGGCGCTTCCCAGCTGTACCCACCAAGTCAATATTTTGCTAAATGTTCAATTTGCAATCAGAAACAAGCACTCTGCAAACATGTTTCTTTTTATAGTCCTTGGTATTTTTCTTTTGTGTTCCTTGAAAGGTTCTCCCCACCCCAGTCCCCCTGTGGGTGTGTTTGCAGACCGAAGAGGGGGAGATACGCTTCAGTGGCCAGATGGGGTAGCAGCCAGGACCTCGAAGTTAAGAAGAGCCAGAGCCGGAATCTGGAGCGCGTGGAGAGATGGAGGCGGGAGGCGTCGAGCCAGGCCAGGAAGGGACTCTGACCACTTCCATGGTAGCCGTTCCTTCACAGATGGGAGCAGAAAGCTCTGATGGGAACGGCCATGTTAGCCAAATACATGGAGACCTGTGATGGCTTAGCAGGTCATCTTTTTTTGGGGAAACAATCATAACTGTCTATCCAAAACTGTTCTAAAAAGCTCTTTGATTCATTTTGACCTTGTATCATTGTCCTTCTTACATATGGCTTGCCTGCTGTGTTGGACTGCAAGTTTCCTGAAGGCTGTGAACTCATGCCCTCTCATGCCCCCTCCCCAGCACTCAGCACAGTACCTCCCCTGCGGTGGGTGACAGACTGAACACACCTGTGACTGTTCTCTACATGATGAGTTATAGCAGGGTTGGCTGGGTCCCTGGGCCAGGGGCCCTGTCCCCAGGAAGGCACCGGTTAAGAACTGTCCCAGACACAGAGTAGAACTGTGTTCCCAGTCAGGCTAGTGGAATGCGAATCCTGGGAGGGGGCCCCTGCCCGGAGGCCCAGTCATCTCCCTGGGCCCTCCAGGTGAGCGCTGGAGGTGGGCCTGAACACCGGGACAAGGTAAGGCGCTTTGACAAACTCACACAAGACCTAAGAGACTCTTTTACGTCTGTCACTGGGGCCACTGCCACCACCTGCCACTTAACCCACCCCTTGGCCTCTCTCTGCTTCTGGTCTTAGTCAGCTGACTAACCAGCCCCCTTTATCTGTCTAGTCCAAAGCCTTCAGTGACTCTCGCTGGCCTCAGGGAGGAGTCCAAGTTCCAGAGTCCCATCTGCCTCCCTTCCCTGGAGCCACACAGCGTCCAGTTGGCTCCAGACTGGAGCTTGTGTGTAACTGCCCTGTCCCGTACAGTGTGCGTGCCAGTGCCCTGCCTGGACACCGTTCCATGGACCTCACTCCGTCTTCCAGACCCCCATATCTACCGGTGCTCCCCGACCCTGGGTGAAATCTTAACTCTCCCAGCAGGACTTCCCTGGCCCACATTCCATTTGAGTCTAGCACCTGGTGAGTGTGAACCAGGGGCTGGGTGCTCTGTGTGGGTCATCTCAGGCCCTCCTCCCCATAGCGTGTGACCCCAGCTCTGTTGCCAATCCCAAGGGTCAAGTCTCTTGCTCAGAATTCATAGCTCTAAGCTCAGTAAAGTTATCGAACCCAGCATTTTAAAATCCAAAGCATTCTTTTTAATCTTGTCATATACAAAGTAATCTGTTGGTCTTTTCATCTGTTCTGCAAAGAATAAATAGCCTCTTCTTCCCTCTGTGATGCTGAGGCCTAGGAGTACCATGTGAAAATGTGGGGTTTAGGGCTTATGATTTGGAGGCAACATGACATGGGGTAAGAATACTGACCCAGGACCCAGGGCACCTCTTGGCTCTGTTCCTGGGTGTATCACTCAGTCTTTTTGAGCTTATTGTTTCCTTAGTTGCAAGCAAAAGAGAACTCCTATCACCTGGGCTCGACTGAAAGGCAAAGTAAATAAAGTGACACCACCATTCTGTAAACTGCAGAAATAAGGTGGAGTTTATGATTGTTCCCATTTTTTTTTAAATATTTTATTTATTTGACAGAGAGAGATCACAAGCAGAGAGAGAGAGAGAGAGAGAGGAGGAAGCAGGCTCCCTGCCTAGCAGACAGCCTGATGTGGGATTCGATCCCAGGACCCTGAGATCATGACCTGAGCTGAAAGCAGAGGCTTTTAACCCACTGAGCCACCCAGGCAGCCCTGATTGTTCCCATTTTTAATTGTTACTCTCCAAAGTTGAACTCTGTTCTGAACAGAATAGTAAGCGGGGGACAGAAGGTCCCCGAATAGTATGGAACAGAAGACGGAAGTGGACATTTGGAAAACTCCCTGCACTCTCTCGGTACTAGCTGGGCTTAGCCAACTCGAGCAGTCAGACCCAGATACCTCTACTGGGGAGTCCTAGATAGGGACAGTGGACCGACTTCAAGGCATCTGTGAAACTTCTAATACCGGACAATTCGGGGAAGAAGACCCACGATTCATGAGATTCTCAGTGGTCCCCAGAAAGAAGAGGAAGTCGTGGCTTTGGGATCAGGCACAAGCAAGTACTTGGGAAGAGGGTCTTTGATTCAGAAGTGGAAGTTAGGGACGGGGAAGGACTAGGAGTTACTGGGAGTAGAGCCTCTAGCCCAGCTCATTTGGAGCCCACCTGGCAGGGTCCTGGATAAGTTGGCCAGGGAGGGTTCTCACTGGGAGGCGGTTTTATATCCACAAAGGAAGTCAGTTCTGTCCAGGGACAAGGGAGAGACTCCGGGAAGCAGCTGAGTCCCCTATCCTGAGAAAGGCTCAAGCGTTGAATGAACCCAGCCCAGGTTTGGAGGAAGGGATTCTGGCATTAGGTGGGAGTTTGGGCTAAGAGGTCCCTGCGCTTCCTCACACCTTTCCATTGTTTGTTTCTCTGATGTGTTAAGGAGTGTCCGACAGACACGATCACTTAGCTGAGTACTTGTACTGTATCTACCTTGGGCCCCAAACTCCGCCTGTTGTGAATTCAGTGTTGCATTTCTTAGCTGGCTGTGTGTGTGATTGTTTCCCGGCTCTCTCGGAAGAGATCAATGTGGGAGAGAACAGAAGGCTTGGGCTGGGTCTCCGAGGCCATGTCTAAGGAGGAGAAAGTGGTCCTCATGGAGCTGCCAGAGCCCAGAGCAGTCTGTGTTCCGTGCAGCAGTGGATAGACTTGAATATTAGGTGTTTTGACAAAAATGGCTTCACTGTCAAACATGTCTGCAAAAATCTGGATGAGACAAAGTGAGACAGTTTTTGTTTGTTTGCTTTATTTGTTTTACTTCTTTGAACCGTATGACTTTCCAAGAAGGGAGCGTGATATGTGGCATCTCCCTAATTTTTTTTTGAGTGCGGAACCTTCTTTTCCCCAAGGAGCAATTCTCGAGGCTGATGTTCCAAAGAATACACTAACATTGCTGGAGACAGCTTAGTGAGATGCCCTGTCTTTTCTACCTCCCGTCTGTCTCTCCTTTCATTTTCTGCAGCCAGGATTCTGTAGGGAGACATCTGGAGCCTTAAGAAGACCCTTCCTCAGCCCACTAGGATTTCTGCAAGTGGTATAGGTTTAGGCGTGTAATGAATTTAGATTTAATTTGCAAGTGAAAAAGCTTGCTTTCTTTTGTAGCTTACACCAAAGCTCAAACGTCTAAGCTTCCAGGGTTTAAGTCTAATTAACTGCATTTCACAGCTTATTTAAAGAAAAGAATGGAGGCATTAAAATTGTAAAATCTAATTTTTGAGTAAATCTTTCAGTGCAAAATTAATGTCGCAGTATTAGAGCCGCCTTGGCAATATATCTCTTGTCTTCAAATTTCAAAATGAGCTTTTGCAAACATGAAATTATTCATTAGACTGTCTGGTAAAGAGATAAATAAGTGTCTCTTCAAATCCTCAATCTCCTCTTCTCTATTTAGCCAAAGACGGTTATTTGGAGTTTCAGGGTTATTTGGT
Source organism: Lutra lutra (assembly GCF_902655055.1). NCBI lineage: Eukaryota > Metazoa > Chordata > Mammalia > Carnivora > Mustelidae > Lutra > Lutra lutra. The sequence goes on along the minus strand of NC_062287.1, from coordinate 12,756,682 downwards.
TTCAGGGCAAGTGAGTTGATCAGATTTGTGAATTTCGACAGGTAAGGAGAGCAGCCAAGGGAGCAGGAGCTGTGTACTCGAGGAAGCTGGGGTAGGGATTAGTCCCTTCTTCGTCCCCCCTGGCCTGCTCTGAGGCGTTGGCCCTGGGAGCAAGGACATGTCTAGGCAGCCACACTGAGGTGGGGCTGGGGGCGGGGGTCTGCCGGCCAGCTGCTCTGTCGGAAATGCCCAGGATCTCCAGTACCTCCAGGTGGGCCCATTGATTTTCACAACCAAGTGATCACCATCCTGTCTCTCCTATCACTGAAACATCTTTAACTTCTATCCCTTCTCCTGGACCCCATTTCAACGGTCCTAATTCAGGGGCTCATCCATCCACCTTTCCGCACTCCTCTGCCGCTGTCCCTCACAGACTCCCATCCTGGTCTCCCTAGATGTGCCCTGCATAGGCGGTGCTCTGAGTATCTGCTTGCATTCCTGCAAAACCCTAGGGCACCTTGCAATCACTCCCACGGCCCACTGGACCACAAGTTCCTCCAAGACAGAGAATGTATCCACTTCTCCTTTGATGCTCATTAAATGTTTGTTGGGGATGATGAAGATGACGAATGGGATATATCAGAATGAAAGGTTCAGGAACTCTGGGCTCATGTTTTCCAACCTTTTGTTTTGCCGGTAGCTGTTTCCTTTTATCCACTATACAAAGTTGGAGACACTCAAGGTGGGGAGCCCAGCATTGGGACAACTCACTACAGAAGGGGTCACTCTGAGAGTTTGTGTGGTGTAGAAGGAATACATCTGGGTGGGAATTTAGCTTTGTTTCCTACTTCCCAGGTGAATGTCTCCCGACCTGCAAAACAGAAATAAAAACGCCTAAATGCAGGACTTTTGCGAGGCCTAGAGCTAGTGCAGAGCTGGTATGAACAATCTAATGCTGTTGCCTGGCCGAGAATGGACATCTGGTGGAGAAGAGTAGAAATTGGTGACCACTGTTTTTATACATTGTGCAATGGAAGGATGAGGTTTAAGCAAGCTGATGTTTATGTGTCGATATTTACTTAATTGCTAGGTCTTTCGTCCATTATATTTGTACCGAATTTCAGGAGGGATGCCGGGTGCTGGGGACACGGTGCTGACTTACGTGGTCACTCAGTTCTCCCTCTCCTACCCGTCATTGGAATCAAGATCTGCTTCCTGTTCCCCTTGCCAGTAGCCCAGCCCAAGCCACAGCTGTCTCTTGCCTGGTATATTCCCATAGCCTCCTAGTCTGCCTACCTCTGCCTCACCTCACTCTACCCCATTTCCCACAGAACACACAAATATTTTATTTTATTAAAGATTTATTTATTTGAGAGAGAGAGAGCAGGGGGTGGGGTGAGGGAGATAGACTCTGAAGCAGATTCCCTGCTGAGCACGGAGCCTGATTTAGGGCTCTGTCTCGTGACCCCGAGATCACAACCTGAGCTGAAACCAGGAGTGGGATGCTCAACCTACTGAGCCGTCCAGGTGCCCCCAGAGAAATGTGTTAAAACACGAAGTGACCACATGACTGTCCTGATTACAGCTTCAGTGGCTCCTGGTTGCCCACTGCACGTGGTCCGTGAGCTGCCATGTAGCTCAGAAGGCCTGGCAGGGTCCTGGCCACCCCTTCAGGCTCCTCTCTCCTGATGTCCCTACAACAAGGTCTGACTGTCCTGCCACTCAGAACAGCGCCCACAGCTTGGGGTCTGTCCTTCAAGCCTTCCCGAGTGGATTCCCACTGCCTGGAATGTTCCTTGCCTTTTCTTCTCTCACTACCTTGTCCTTGTGCTGGCCCCGCATCTACTCATCCGCGCCTTAGGTTGGCGGGTTTCTCCCTGGGGGCCTTTGCCGACTCCCGGCGCAGGGGAGACGCTCCCCTCAGGAGAAAGACGCAGCTCCGCACCCCGCTATCGGCTCTGCCGGCATTTTACTGACCTTCTTTCTCCACACCCACCCCTTGGCGTCACAGTCAAAAGAAGTAGAAGATGGATGTCCAACAAGCATTGAAAAATAATTTTAATCTTTTATGAAGCTGTTTGAAAAATGCCAAAGGGACATTCATTCCTAACATAGAGCAGAACTTTAAGCCCCCCTCCGCTCCATCTCTGTCTCTCCTGACCTCACACAGCGTGGCAGAGCCACAGTGCTCTCTCTCTCCCCTCCCTCTCAATATTCCCCCAGCCACTCGAGCACAGCCCTTGCTTGCTTTTCTCCCCTTCTCCCACTTTCACCTTTCTGGATTTCCACTCGCAAGTAACTCTCCCCACTTTCATGCTTGTGTTTCAATTAACAAAGGACGAAGTACCAACATTCCGACAACCACTTACACCCACCACAGTTTAGAGAGTGGTTAGCATTTGCCCCACATGCTTCCACTTTCTGCCCTTTCTGACAGCGGTGCTGGTGGAGGGGGTCCTGGCTCGGTGGTCAGGCAGAGATCATGCTGGAGAAGTGGTCTAGGGAAGGGTGGAGACTGTGGGGGACCAGAGCAAACCCCCTCAGAAAAGAGATTCTTCTCAAGAGCCGTGACTTCTGACTGTGCCGATCCCCTCGCTGTTCCTGGCACTTGGAAGGGGGACCAGCCCCACCACCGAAGGAAGAATGAACGAAAGGAAAGAAGGTGCGCCCCTGTTACCAGAGCTCCTGAGTTTATCAGAAGAAGCCCTCCATCTGAGTTTTAATGAGAACTCTGAATTTTAACTGTCGGATACTATTTCATGAAGTTGTAAAAATTCACTGTGGGCCTGGTGCCCGTGCTGGCAATCACTGACCCCTGACTTAAACTTGCTAGGTTCCTTGAATTCCCTCTCTGCCCTTTACCTGATTTCACTACTACAGACAGGCAAGGCCAGAGCCTCCTTATTTTTAGAAGGCAGAGCCAGGGTGGGGGGGTGGGGGGGAGGCTGACATTCTGCTCATGTTGCTCTGTACCTTTCAGCTCAAATGCCTCTGCTCCCGGGTGGGGTCAGAGCAGAGGAAAGTGGACCCCAGAGGGCCAAGGTGGGAGAGGAGGAAGCCAGGGCTGGGCTGAGGCTGTTGCTCCTGCGTCCGGTCAGTCTCAGCAGCGCCGCCTAGAGGCAGGCGGAAGAGCCATCTGGGGGCACATCCGCTCTCCAGGTAGAGGGGAGACTCAGTGTGTGCTGTTTGTTTTTTTTCTGAGAAATCTTGGTCCGAGAGGAACTTCTTTGAAGTAATCACTCCTCAGAGCCAATTAGTATCTAGCTGCTCTGTGTGGAATGGCCCAGAGGGGGTGGGGTGGGCTGACTGTCTTGCTGTGGCAAAGGTGGTGGGCGGCAGGTGGGGAGACGGAGCGTGGCTGTCCTGGAAGGAATGCGGCAGTGTACTGCCTTATTAGGGTGGCTCCCCTATGGTTCCGGCCACCCCCAGCCCTTGCCGTTTTTTTTCTTTTTTCCACCATGAGTGTGACCCCAGGGGAGCTTGACAGAAGGGCCTGGAAGCCTTGGGAGAAGGCATCAGAAGGCAGGGTAACTGGGGAGCATGACCCAAGCCCCAGTTCTGCTTCTTATCGGCTGTGATCTTAGCAAGTCACTCACCTGTCTCAGCCTCCATTTCCTTTTTGTTAAAATGGGGACATCAGGCTGCTGACCTGGCAGTCCTGTTGTGAGGATGAAGCAGGTGCCAAGGCCCTTTGGGAAGGCAACAGGAGGGCAGATTACTTAATCTTCTTAAGCTCCAGTTTTCTCTCATCTCTAGAAGGGGTTGTGTCAAGTAGGAGGGCATGTAAAATGCTTGACATGGGGTGAGGACTAAAGAAATACAAGTCTCTGTTATTATTTTTTAAAGATTTATTTATTTTAGAAGGGGGAGGGGCCGAGGGAGAGGGAGGGAGAGAATCTCCAGCAGAGATTGTGCTGAGCACGAAGCCCAAGGTGAGGCTCAACCTCACGACCCTGAAGTCATGACCTGCAACAAAATCGAGAATCAGACACTCAGCCAGCTGAGCCACCTGGGGGCCCCAAAGTCTCTATTATCATTAACCTGGCAGCACACATAGATAGGTACGTAGACTGTGGCCCCCAAACAGCAAGTTCCAAGTTCCCGTAATGATGGGAAATGCCACAGGGTACCACAGTGAGCTTTCCAGCTGGATGGGTGGTCTCGGGTGGGGATGTGCTGACAGGTGAAAGGAAGCAAGATGCTTGCAGGATAGGGTCCACCAGGCCTGGGCTTGGAGTGGAAAGGAGAGAACAGGGGTCAAGAAGGAACCCAGAGCAGAGCAACCTGCTTAGAGAAGGATGGGGTCAATCAAGGCAGGGTCCAGGGGCACCTCAGAGATTTTTTTTTTTGAGGATAAGACTCAATGAGAGTGAAGTGGTTTGGAACTAGCCTCTCCAAAATGTGTCACTTAGGCAGGTGGCTTATTTTGAGCTGAAGACAATCAAGGCCCAAAAGACTCAGAAAGAGCTTTTTACTTCCTCCTTAACTACCTCTAAGCATTTAGATGGAAGCTGTGCTGCAGGAAGAGGGCCTTGAGCAGAGACAACAACAAAGACTCTGGGCCAGGTATGGGGAGCTGGGGTGCTGCAGGCCTGTTTGTGCAAAGTCCTGTCCTGTCCTGTTGTCTCTGCTCCAGTGAGGAGCTCTTGTTTACCAAACATTTGCTCTTTCCATCTTCCTATGAACCGTCTTCCTCCGCCTTGAAGCCCATACCCTACCCGCTCTTGCTTTGCTTAAGATGGAGTATAAGCCTCAATGGCCTGACTGTCTTTGAAATTCTCCTGTCTATGTGAGGCTCCTGTATGTATGAAATTAAATTTGTATTTATTTATTTATATATTATGAAATTAAATTTGTTAATCTGTTTTATGTCAATTAATAGAGCAGCTGAAGGAACCTAGAAGGGTAGAGAAAAAAATTTTCCTCCCCGTAAGAAGAAGAAGCTTAGTGTCAGACAAGTGAGGGCCAGAGCTGGGTCCAAGCCCTGGACTCCAGACCCCTGGTCCAGGACTCTGTTCTTAGCCCCCACAGAGGGGATGCCCTGAGGAAGTCCAGGGTCTGGATCTCACAGCCACAAGTATATTGAGATTCTCTCTTTGCCTGGAGTTCTCCTGCCTCCTCTGTGTACCCCACACGGGAGGACTCAGCCCTGGACTCGCCCCTCCTCCATTCACTGTCCCAACAGAGACCCTCCAGGGAGCCAGTGTGGCTGTGCCTTTACTGTGTTGACATTGGATTTGGCCCAGGGAAGATAAGTACCTTCTGGCCTAGAGTAGCCTGGAAGGAACACATAGGGTCATTTGAAACCTTCAAGCTGGTAGGCTTGGGCTTCTGAGAAGCAGGGTAAACAAACCTGGGCCCAGGAGGAAACTCATTCTTTCTTTTCCATGCCTTTCAAACTCATCAAAGTCAAGTTCTCAAAGCCTTACTGTCTCACAAGTGCCTTCAAATGGGCCTCATTGTTTTATTTATTGTGCTTATCACAAGTACAGGCAGCCTGGAGATTTCTGGCCAGTCAAGACCTCTTTCAGGGAGTGTTGACATTTCTGGGGGATCTGAATGGTCCTTTGGGTCTTTCTTTCCCTGGGCAGGCCTGATTCAGAGAGGAGGTGCTAATGGGGATTTCCCAGGTGGGTCATTCCTGCCCCACTCTCCATGCCCAGCAGGCCACGGCACATGTCTCCAACCATGCTCCACTGCGCCCAGACAGTTAGGACTGTGTGTGGCTCAGGAACACGTCCCAGCAGCCAGCTCTCCCCCTGGACCCTCCTTAGCCCACTGGGTAGGGCTCAGCAACAGCACTGATGAGAGTCGCTGTAACCTTCTGATGACATAACAGGCAATAAATATGAAATGAGTGCCTACTGTGTGTGTGTGTGCATGTGAGTGTGTCAAGGAGTGGGGGGATAGAGAGATAAAGGAGGGCTGCCCTGTGATTCTCATAGCCCACTGAGGGGAGAGGGAGACAAGCACCAGTCACCCACCACCTGGCGGGCTGGGCCAAGTGCCCTGTTCAGAGGCAGGGAGTGCAGGTGAATTTGGTGGATGAACGGTGGGCAGTCTGGTGCTGCAGAAGAAAAGACATTGTCAGGAATGGGCTGGAGGAGATGGGGTTGGGCCAGACCATGGGAGCTTCAGCTTTGCTCTGGGGGCCCCGGGGCTCACCTGCCAGTTTTTGAGGAGCATCTTTAGGCTTGCTGTGTCCCGGGTGAGTGCACGGCTGGACACTGTGCCAGGGTCATATGCTTGGCAGTTCCTGAAGGGTTTGCTGACAGGGAACCTGGCCATGGGCTTTGCCGGACATCTGCCCCCCTCCCATTTTTCTGGATAACTGGTACACTGTAGAGAGAGACGCATCCTCGGAGCTTTCACTGGCTTCCTCTGGAGCGGCTCAAAGTGGGTGCCCACGGGCCCTTCCAGGCGCCGTGGCATGGCCGCAGATAGAGCCTGGGCTGGCTGTGGAATCTCGGCTGACCAGTCCCCCCCATCCCGAGTCTGGGTATCGTCTTTGCAATGCGGTCGATGCTGCCTTTTTTGCCAACATGACATAATGTGTATAACAGTGCTCTGAAAGCTGTATTATCCAGATGCAAAGTATTATTTTTTTCCTTTCCTTTTACTACCTTCTCATCTATTCTTAACCTGCCCTGCATTTGGGCCAGGACCAAAGACCTGTCTCCTTCCTTATCGTAATGGCTGTCTGTTGTGGAGGGCAGATCGGATCACCTCTGTGTTTTAGCGATTCCGGGAAGACTGGAGGCTGGAGAGGTAAAGAGGCATGGGCTTGGTCAGGCAGTAATGAGCAGAGCGGCTGTGTCTGGGCCAAGGAGAAGATGCTGGAAGTGGACAGGGACTTTTTTTATTGATGTCATTGAAATCTCCTACCCTCTCCTTCTCTTCCTTCAACTGCATAATGTCCCCAAACACCTTAGTACCCCTCTTCTCCTTTCGGATTCCTGTATTTCTCCATTCTGAATGATTCAGCTTACACGTTCTCTCTCCCCGAAGCATTTCCGGATTTTCCTGGGCAAGTGGCTTCTCATCCTCCATGACACTTGTTGGCTTCTCTCTCCTTGATGCTTTTCCATGGTGCTCTGTATTGGAGTCATTTGTGGAGATTTCCTCTCCTTCCTGCTTGCTTTGGGCTCCTCCAGAGAAGGTACCCTATCTTCTGGACCTTTGTGTCCCCTTGTCAACATGCCTTGTGCTCAAGCCACCTCCATGAGTTCCGGAGGGATTAGGAATCTTCTGCCTTCAGGACACATCGGTGAGACCCAGGGCTGGGCTGGACGCCAAGGCATGTCCTCCAGGAGCTCGCTCTCTAAGGCAGCTCCACACCTGCTCAGTTCTGTAAAACCTGTGTCCTGCTGAGTCCAAGGGCAGGGGACTGGCAAATCCATGTCTTTCCTGTCAACCATTCCTGTACCCCTGCCCTGAGCCATGGGCTGCTCTGAGTTCCTTTGTGCCTGATCCATTCCGTTCCTGTTATAAGGCTGGAAATGAGACCTACCTGGCTGTCAGGGGCTAGGGAGAGATAAGGTACAGCAGAGGATGGGAGGTAGATGTGGGGGGTGTTGAGGAGGAGACCAGGTGCCCTTACAGCATGGAGTCTTCTCTCCTGTAAGGAGCTCCAAACCCCTGCCCAATCCAGAGAAGTGAAGGAGGAGTCCCCCCCCCCCCCCTTCTTATTCCTGGCCCTTGTAACCCCCTGAGCTCCTTCTTTGTCCTGCTGAAATAATGGCTTGTCAGAGAGACACGATTATTACTAATTGCTAGATTGCTTTGTGCCTGTTGTTCCCAGACAGGCGAGGTGGGGCCTGTCTCCGCAAGCGCGGGGGTGCCTCTGGGTGACCTCCTCCTGGAGAGGGAGAAGCCAGAGCAAAGAGAGTGAAGAAATGAGAAAGACAGGCTGTGGTCCTCATGTGTCTCCTGGTATATAGCTGGTGGTCCTTGGAATCAGGACAATTCCAACAAATGCAGGCAACCCCGAAATCACTCACCCCCCACCTCAAAATCTCTCTCCGTGCAGGTGTTCTATCCTCCGTGATTCATGCGGGTAAGTGCAGGTCCTCAGTGAGCAGTAGACGCAGCCGGGAGCCGCAGATGGGCAGACTCCCCAGTCAAGCTATCGTGGTTGTGTGTACACCGATACCCACATGTGCAGAGACGGGCAAACATCTAGAGATTTGGTGGTGATAATTAATTGTACCCCTCTTCCCACCAGTTTCTGAGTCAGGTGGAAAATAGTCACAAAAGGTAGACAGTGACCAAAATTTTCCTGTATTTCATCCGTTTTTAAAGACACGTATTTCCACATTTCTGGAACTAGGGGCGGGTATGTGTAATCAGCAACATATTAGCAATATATAATGAAATACTAGCTTTATTGCCAGCAGAGTTGGTTTGAAGAAACGAGGCCCACAAGGGCTTCTTCCCCTTCTCTCCTGCATGGAGGCTGCTGAGTCCCCAGCCAAGAGCCCAGAAACCTGCAGGCCAGCCTGCTTCTGAGCAGAGGCTCCAAGGAGGACAGATGAGTATGTTCTGCACCAGCCTGGGCCATGCAGGCTCCGTGCCCCAGCCTTCTCCCTGTCTTTCAATTAACTAAGGAGACAAATGGGTCAGGGAAGGGAGGCAGGTGCGGAACAGAACAGATTTTTTTCCCCACTCTTCCCTGGTGGGCAGAACTTCCCAGTGTATGAGTCAGAGCAGGAACACAAGAAGTGGTTTTCCCTCGAGGATGGATACCTCGGGGGTACCAGTGAATGGGGTGAATGGGTGAAAACACACAAATATGTTTACACACAGATGATGTACATATTCAGTTGTGCATTACAGAAGCAGGCTCAGTCGGCTGAGGACATACTTGTGAATGATTCCTCATGTGACGTTTTCGTCATTGGACACATGCACAGACACCCAACAAACACACACACTTACATGGGGACACACACACACTCAGGTCTTCCCACGTGGGCACGTGCCTCCTGGATGTTGGCCAGTGTTGTCCTGAGTCATTTGACAGTGGAAGACAGAGTACACGGGTCTGCTCAGAGGCCACTTCATGGAGTTCCTTAAGCCAGAGGGCTGCTGTGGGCTGAGTGCTGGTGGAGTGACTGGCATCCGGCCTGTCCCTATGGTCATTTCTTCCAGCTCACTGCAGGTCTGGGCGTCCTGGTGCCGGCTTTCAGCCTTCCAGAGGACTTTTGGACAGATTTGCCTATTCCCAGTAGTCACATGTCCTGGGAAAAAGCCCTGTCACCACACCCTCTCCTTCCTGAGTCCCCCTTAAAGCCCGCCCTCTGCAGGCTGCATAAGCAGGGCCCCTGGAAGGGCTGGATGCCACCGGCTTCACCTCTGAGTTGTCAATGGAGGAAGCCAAGTCACCTCTAAAGGAAGCTCTGGTGCCACCGTTTAACTTGATCTCCTCAAACCCTAACTCTGTACAGATGCGCTCCCTAGTGACGCACACCCTGGGAGCTCTCCGTGCCTCCCTGGCATCGCTGGGCTGTGCTTGCCCACTTCTCAGTAGGCTGGAGGCACCCCATGGACAGGGGCCATGCCTTCTGATTGAATTAGAGGTGTCTGGAGCCCATTTAGAACTGGCATCTAGAGATCTCCCCGTGCACCCCCCCCATCTAACCGATAAGGTTTCTAAAGCCTGAAGAGAGGCAGTGACTTACCCAGAGTCAACGCACCTCACCAGGGTCAGAGACAAACTCCCAGCCTCCTATGTGTGTGTGGCTGTGCAGTTAGAAGCTGAATGGTGAGCTCTTTCTGTGTGTGGACTCTGTGTGTGTCTGTGTATATACTTGTGATGCTAGGCACCTATGGGCAGTGGCGTTAGTGTCCCTGGGTGTGTTTCCATCTGTGGGAAGCTATGGGGATATGCATGTGAATGCTTATGTGTGTCGATGAGCTTCTGTATGCATTCACACACACCTAGTTATGAACCTACCCCGGGTTCTGCATGTCTGCGTGTGTCTGAGTGTGTATACTCACTTGTGGGTAGCTACGTGTGTAAAAGTCTCCTCTTGTTTGCCTGGGCAGGTATATACCAGCTGTGTGTATCCCTTTATGTGCACATCCATATTTGGGCATTTCTGGTCTGCCCCTGACCTTGGTGTCTGTCCGTGTAAATGCTGTATGTGTTTGTGGTCGCGTGCGTGTACTTATGGATCACTCTGGCATTTCCCACCTGCAGGCAGCGTGCTCACCTTTGTGCCTCAGGCAGCATGAGCCCTTCTGCTCAGTCCTCGTGGTCCCTGGGGGCAGCCCAGCTCCTGGTGCCATCTGCCTTCCTGGTCACTCGACCAGGAGCCTGCGTCTTTCCACTCAAGGAAATGTCGCTTGGACCCCTGTGCAGGCTCAAATCATGTAACCTTTAATGTTTCCTCTCCTGTGGGGACCATTCAATTTCCAGCCTCTCTGGGGTCCCATTTGTGTGATGTCAGGCTGAGAGTGAGACTGTGGCCTGGTAACAATTTTCCCAAAGCAGTGTGACTCCACGCCCAGGAGGGTGACTCACTGGGTGGAACTTTCCATAGGTTTGGCTAACTGAGCCTTTCCCATAGGACAGCCTCAACTTCAGTGTTATAGTGCAAGCCCCTGGAAGCTTTGAAGTCCAACCCTCCACGTTAGGGATGAAGACACTAATGCTCCAGGAGGAAAAGGGACTTGTTGTTGATTATACATTTACTCTTGGACTCCAGTCCAGTGCCCTTTCCCTCATTTGCATCAGCAAAAGCAAATAGGGGAAACGGATGGCTCGCAGCCCACCAAACATTCATGTTTCCCTTCAACAGTGTAGAGCTGTCAAGGGTTAGTCCCTTTGCAGACAGGGACCACATTCCCATCACCCCTTGCACGAACATGGGTCATGTGACTGAATTCTGAACACTCAGTATGAACGGAAACCTTATTCATAACAATCTCCCAGGCATGTATTCTCCTAGTCCTCACTTGCTGGCTGGAAATGAGAGCCCAGAGTGAGCATGGTATAAGCACACATGGAAGGAGGCAAAGTTGTTACCAGTACCCTAAAGAAAAGACTCCGAAATCCCATCTCACTGACATTATCTCTAAATCACAGGACACCGTAGATTGGGGTCCCTTCTTTGGTCACTTGGAGCAGCCCAACCCTGGAGGGAAAGCCGGAATCACCACGGTGACTATTCCTGGAGCGTATGATAAAATTAATGGTTGTACTCATTACGGCACTTCTGGCTGTCCTTTCAGCAAATTTCACTCTTTGAAGGGATCACTGGCTTTTCTCATGATGCCCAAGAATCATCATTTAAGATTATGGATAGAATCAGCTCTCCACACATACCTCAGCCCTTCAAGCCAATGCCTTTGCCCCTTAGAGGACTGATTGATGTGACATTTGGTGACCAGGAGCTTATGGTTGATTTTCTCTCCGCAAACCCTCTCAGCTCAGGAGACCCTGGCTCTTCCCAAATGGTCCCGATGAGATTTTTCTCTGTTTCAGCCCCATGAGCCTCAGAGAGTAGATTCTGCTACTACAACCTGGGTCAGTGCTAATGATCTCAGTAAATGCTTCTGAGGATTTCCTCCAAACGAAGCCCTCTGAGTTGGCTGTTTATGCCATCCTTGGAATTTCAGCCCTGCTAGACGCAGTGGCAGGGGCAGAGCCTACAAAACAACATGGTAGTGGGCAAGGACCAGGGGTCAGAAGATCACTGAGCTCTGCTCACTTAGCAGAAGTCCTCAGCCAACAAGTATGCTGCAAGCACGCACAGAAGGCATGCCACACTCCTGCTCCAACACCTTCCATGACTCCCTATTGCTAAGTCTTTAGCTAGCAATTGTCCATAGTCCTTCTGCCTGGAATACCTTTCCCCTGTTCTTGGCTTATTAATTTCCTTTGCATTCTTCTAGACCTGGCTCTTTGTCACTTCCTCCATGAAGCCTCCTCTGACTTTCAGCCCAACCTCCAACTTAGTTAGGAACACCCTCCCACTTAGATCACATATGCCCTTTTAGAGTCATTTTACACGTGTTACAGTTAGCAGTTGTCTAGACTGAGACAAGATGCTTGAGGCCAGGGAGCAGGTCTTAGTTATCCTTGTACCCCAACATACATCCCAGCACTTGGCATTTAGCCCCTTTAGTGCCACAATGGGGTGAGGCCTGTTTGCTCACCTTGGTAGGGCAAAGGGTGCTACAATGGGGTCTTGGGCAAAGGTCTCTCCTGTTGCCTCTCTTCCATGGCTCTCTGTGGACCAGCTCTTTAGCATGGGAGATGACGGACGGATCGAGAACAGGACTGTTGTCCTTTTGTGAGTGGAGTCAGGCACTGCAGAGTGAGAGGAGACCAGAGGCCCGAGGTCCGGCAGCCCCAGAGAAGCAAGTGAGGAACATCGACTCCATGGCCAGGGACAAGATCTGGCGCCAGTGGATGAAGTCTTGCATTTCATCAGCTCTACATTTGCTCATACTGTAATGGCTCTGCAATCAGAATGGCTCTCACCGTGGACGGCGTACCCTAGTGTATCTGGCAGCGCGCTTATCTTTCTTCGCGATACGTAACGGGACGGCACATTTTAGAATTGATGTCTTAGAGTCGATGGCCTAGGTTAACTTACCTATTCTCAGAGGTCGGGGCTGAGACATGGATGCTGAAGGAAGCCAACGCCCGAGTCCGATGGGAACTTCAGCAGGAGGCGGAGCCGGGGCTCTGGGGAGCAAGGGAGGCATCTGAGAGAGCAAACAGGAAGCAGGGCTATAGTTTGGCGTCTCACTGCGGCTGTGCTGCTTTTAGCAGAGGGGAGCTGGGTTTCCCTGTCACCGTGAGCACCCCTAGGTGGTAAAACTCCAGAAGGGCGATTTTCACCCTCCGCGTCTCCTGTCCATCTCCCACACGCGAAGACTCTCCATCTCCCTTACAAAATCTCTTTCCACAGGCCCTCTTTGGATGGGGAGATGGAGCGGGAGAGCAGATGGAGGAGGGAGGCAGGGCGAGGGGATAGGTAGATGATGGCTCTGGGCGAAGGTCGAGTACGAATCACTGGCTCTCAACGGGCTGCAAAGTTCCGCTGGCTCCTGGGAGCCTTTCAAGAACAGGTTGCTGCTCCGTCTTTAACCCGGACTGATGAAGCCACTGCTCCTCACCTAGGGCTGGGAATCAGCCGCTGAAAGTATTTCCTAAATATTTAATGCTCATCATGGAGGACAGACTTCAAAATGCAACTTGTATGGTGAATCCCTGACTTGGAGAAATAAAATAATTTACATATAAGTAGCCCTTCCAGTGTGCAAAGCACTTTCACAGTGTGTGGTTATGTTTGCTTCTCGGAAGGAGGCAGGCGCGTTGCTATGATTATGCTCCTTTCACGGAGGAGAATCGAGGGCAAGAGGTCAAGCAACCTCAGAAAGGAAGATGATGTTCAACCTGAGTGATGGAGGAGACACTACCCTTGGCTCCTTGGTCCCAGTAAAGCTAGTGGTGGGTGTTCGGTGAGGGAGAGGAGAGAGGGAGCCCAGAGTCAGTGGGGACAGGTAAGAGCGGAGCCGGGATGGGGTGGGCACGGAAGCTCGCAGGACTGACCTGCGGGCGTGGAGGCGGAGCCTGCCACAATAACTAGCTCAGTCACGACGTACAAAATGTCCAAGTGGTTTTAGCAGATGGAAAGCCATCTTTGGAATCAGCTGAGGAGACCTGCTTCTTGGAGGGACTGGAGAGATGGGGCAGAGGGGAGTCAAGGTTTTCCCGGAGAGTCTGTGTTGGTGAGCACAGTGAAGTCAAGGCCAGAAGCCAAAAGGATCATCCTGGACGCTCAACAGCGAGGTTGTGGCTTTTCCAGGGACTTGGCAGAGAGCAGGGGACAGAAGGGGGCTGCAGAGGGTCTCAGAAGAGGAGAGGAGCCTCAGAAGCACAAGCAGGGCCCGGGTGAGAGCAGGGCCAGGGGAGGGAGACACAGCAGAGCTCTCCGGGGACCGGGAAGCTGGACCAGAGCAGCACATGGTTGGGCGTCCTTGGTACCTGGTAGCCCCTGTTCTTGTCAGGCCCCGGAGTCAGCTCTATGACCTCACGGCAGAGGATGAGAGAGCAAGGGGAGCAGGCAGCAGAACGGTTTCTAGGCTGGAGTGTGGTCTCCCTAAATGGGAAGGTGACTGCAAGCGGGTGCCACGGAACCCACGAGACGGGTCATGCCCCTCTGTAGAGTGAACAGAGTGTTCGTCCAGGAAGTGACAGGCAAACTATGAGCTCCTTGTCAACCCGATAGAGATGGCCCTCTTGGGGGGCAGCTCCCAGGCCAGGCTTGGGTCCCAAATAACTGGCAGCTGCAGCCACACGTCCTTGTCCCCCCGCCTTCCTGTCTTGTCTTCTTTTTAACGAATTCTGAATCATAATGGAAATTTTCCTTGGATGTACTGTATGCCTGACAATCAAATCACTACTAAATCAATTCTTTGCAATCAATGTTTTTCTAATGAATTTTGCATTTCTAATGGCAGGACCTGACACTACCTGTTTATCGTGTCTCTTGCCCTTGGCTCCCTCCCCTGCCTCGTTGCTGGAAACAAAAGGCAGAGGATGCTGTGGGAGCCAAGTGCCGGCCTGGTCACAGTTTGTCTTTCTCAGCCCCTCCTCGATCTCTCCTCGCCCTTTTCCTCAGCAACCCTCACTGGGAAACTTAATGGGGTGTTTCTGGAGTAATCGGAATGATTTAAGTGCCCTGCTAACCAAGTTCGTCAGGAAAAACCTCAGCACCCAGCGGGGTTCACCCCTTCCATCTAATCCACGCTAGACGAGGAGGGAAGGAGTGGACAAGGGATGTTGAGGAAATGGTGGGGATGTCGCCCCCCTTCCCCCAACTCGCACCCTCCTGAGCCCCCCACACCCTCCCAAAGCACACAAGTGGTGTTGGATTAGATGCAAAATCATTTTCCATGTCAGACTTCTGCGGGATTTCTGGGCCACAGAACGCACCCACTAATGAAGTAAACATTGCAGGGGAGGCAGGAGAACCCCTCTCAGACCAGGGCTGGTTCCCAAGGCCCCGATTCCTGAATGAATGCATGAGCGAGAGAATGAATGAATGAATGAATGAAGACACGGACGTGTAGGCCAGTGTTTCAGAGACGTGGCTTGGGCAGACTCTGCCCTAGAAACCGAGACCTACTGTGGTAGACACAGTACCACACCCTGCCCCCCAACCCCCGCCCCCTGCCAAGTTCTAGTCCCTGCACCCTGTGGGCAGCAAATTGACCAGCTGACCCTGAGAAGGGGGGAGTAAGCTGAAGTATCCAGACGGGCCCAGTGTAATCACAGAGGCCTCAGAGGTGGGAGCAGGAGGGAGAAGAAGCCCGCTTGGTGCCATATGGAAAGCGCTCAGCCTGCCCTGGGGGCCCCGAGCCAAGGAGTGCAGGAGGCCCCTAGTAGCTGGAAAGAGCAAGATCCACACTGGTCGTCCGCTTGTTCTCTAGACCCTGGCAGCCTGGCAGTCCTAGCCAATGACACTTCTTTTAGACGTTTGACCTCCAGAACTGTAAGACAGTAAGTCTATGTTGTTTCTGGCTACGAGGTATGTAGAAACTCACCGGAGCAGTGATAGGAAACTAATGCAGAAATGCTTCTAGGTGTCCCGAATCTGGCTGACATGATGGAGGGCTGCGTGAGGTACCTCATACTTGTTCTACTAGACCGTGCAAAGTACTGTCTTTAATGAATATACGTGCAAGATACAGTCAGAGCCCAGAAAGGGGGGCCCGGCAGGTGTGGGGAGCCCCTGAGCAACTCCCCGGTGCATGTGTTCCTTTGTGGGCCTTCAAGGCGGCGAGGCCGGCCCTCTCCTCAGGGTCCATCACTCGCTGCTGGGAGGTAGGGAAAGGGCCCTTCTCCCCTTTGGGTACTACCCCCCACCCAGCTCCCGCCTTCCATGTGCACTTTGGGTTAAGAGCAAAGTCTCTGCAATGAGCCAGGCTGAGGCTCTGGCCGGTTGCTCCATCATCTGAGCTGCGCATCTGCCTCTTTGCAGGGGGTATCCTCCCTCCCAGCGGATGCTCTGCCACCGTCACTGAGAAAACAGAAGCTACGGAAAGAGCTCTTCCACACACTTCTAGGGCTGCGACTGTCCCCACACGGGCATCTGCCCCCTCGGCCTTTCCCACATGCTACTGTGGAAGGCACCAGAATCCCTTTCCCTCTCCCCTCCAGCACACCTTACCTCTCTTAGATGTCACTGACTTTTAACTCTGTATGGGACCGTTCCCATTGGCTTGTTCACACGCTGTTCTCTGGTGTGGAGAAAATCTCTCGATCCCACCTGTCTTCCAAGCTACTGTTCATATCTTCACTCTTACCGCAGCAAAGCTTCTCAGAACAGTTGGCCCCACCCAGGAAGGCACCAGCGCACAGCGACTGCTCTTGTGGAGGTCAGCAAGGACCCCCTTGTTGCTAGGTCCCGTGGCCACTGTTCAGCCTCCATTTGGTCTGACCTGTCAGCAGCCCTTTGATTCCGGTGGTCGTGCCCTCCCTTTGGGCTCCCACACATGACAGTGTCTTGGTTCTTCCCCTCCTCTCTCTCCGAGGATTTTTCCTAGACCCCTTTGCTTTCTCATCTCTTCTCCGAGGTCCCCGCTGATGTAGGGCTTCCTGGGGGGCCCAGGGAGCTCTCCTTGGTCCTTTCTTAATATACTGGTTGCCTTCGTGATCTTGAAATATTGGCTATATATTGATAACTCCAATGTTTGCTTTTTTCCTAAACTTGAGACCTATATATACATAGCCTCAGTGAGCCTACTCTGACCTGTTTCGAAGTACAAAGTCTTCCCTACGTTTACTTGAATTCTGGTGGACTTCTCAGATTCAACAAGCCCCAAACAGAATTCCTGAAATCCCCTCCCTCATATCCCACGTCTGCTCTAACTATAGCCCCTCTCTATTTTAGCTGACGACAGCTCCAATATTCTAGGTGCTTGGAACAACACACCTGCCAGGAAATAATCCACTTTGGGCTCTACTTTATGAAAATATATGGAATCTGACCACTTTGCACCGTGCCACTGCTCCCATCCTCATTGGAACCCCCTCCGTTCCACATCTGAGTCACTCCAGGAGCCTCTGGACAGGGTTCCCTGATGCTGCTCTAATCTGCTCTGCTCCCAATATAGAAATCAGAATGATCCTTCTTCAAAGCTAAGAACTATCATGGCACTCCCTTGCTCAAAACCTTGCAGTGGCTCCCCATTACCATCAGAATTAAAGCCAAGAAGTCCCTACCGTGACCCCAGTCCAGGCCCCTTAATCTTATATTTTATGACTTTTCACTGTACCTTATGCTGATCTAGCAACGCTGACCTCTTTGCTGCTTCCAGAGTACTGCCCTGGGGTCTTTGCTCTAGCTGTTCACTGGTCTAAAACCCTTCTTCTGCAGGGATCTGCTGGGCCACACTTCCCTCATTTTCTTCAAGTCTTTTTCTCAAACCTCCCCTCTCAACGAGAGTATACGGATAACTTACTGAAAATGGTAAAACCTCCCTGCCTCTGTGTATTGATTTATTCTACTCTGTTGATTTATTTATTCAAAAAACCCCTCATGTCTGCTGTTTATGGTTTGCCTCTCTCTGCCAGCCTGAAGACCCTAAAAAAGGAGAATCATTGTCCGATTGTACGCCCAGCATCTGAGGTACGCCCAGCATCTGAACCGTATGCAGGCACATAGTAATCACTTTGTACTTGTTGAATGAATTTGTCAGGATGACTCTCTGAGTCTTCTATACAAGTCTTCCCTTTTTATTTTTCTTATTTTTTTAAGATTTTATTTATTTATTTATTTGTCAGAGAGAGCGAGAGAGCGAGAGAGCGAGCACAAGCAGGCAGAGTGGCAGGCAGAGGCAGAGAGAGAAGCAGGCTCCCTATTGAGCAAGGAGCCCAATGTGGGACTCTATCCCAGGACCCTGGGATCATGACCTGATCCGAAGGCAGAGACTTACCTAACTGACTGAGCCACCCAGGTGCCCCTATTGTTCTTATTTTTTAATTAGTTAACCTATTTGCTTATTTGTTTGCCAGGGGTAGGAGTGACAGGAGACCGTGAGGCCTCACACATAGGGCTACTCTCAATATTTTTCTCCCCCTGGACTGTCCTGGTCTCTGTATCAGCAGATACACCCGATTCACGTTCTCTGTTTCCAATCAGAACTCGATCGTCCCTTAGCTGAGTTTTACTACCTCAAAATTAGTGGGGCAACTGTGGTCATCAAATGGATTGAAATCTTACAACCAGGCATCTGACGGCCTCCTGGACAAGATGGTCATCTTCTGTGCTTTGCTCACGGCTGAAGAGTCTATGGGACTCCAGTGCAAGGCTAGGTCCCTGGTGGGGATCTTCTTGTCGTCACCTGTTTGCACACGCTGGGAACTCCTCATAGGCATGGATGCTGCCTTATCCCCTGCACCTAGCATAGGCCCACATAAGTTGGTTCACAATATGTGCTTATTTATTTATTTTTTTTAAATAAGTGCTTGCTATAGTGTGAACATATTCTTGGCTGCCTCAGTGGACCTGACTAGTGACCTGGCGGGTGAAAGTTGGAAACTTGCAGGACTTTGTGGCTTTCAGGGGGTCAAATCCATTAATCTCCTCTAGAGAGATTTCTTCCGTTCATGTGATGGGTTCCGGGGTGATCCCACTCAGCCCACCTCAGTCCCACGGTATACCCAGAGACAGTCCAAAAAAAAAATAAGCAAGAGAGTGGAGGTGAGGCTCTGGCCTCCTTATTTTACAAAGCAGCTCCCAGGCCAGGCCCACCCCAGAGAAACTCCCTTTTGGTTAATTCAGAGTCAAATGATTAGTAATCTAATCTATGAGTGAGGCCCCACACCTGCCGGGTGGGGCTGGGGTGGATTGTGCAGGGTTTGTATGTCAGGCGGGGGACCCTTGGGAGCTGTTTTAGAAAATTTAGTTGGCCACACCGAGGCTCAAAGGACTTCCAAAACTTGTCTCAGGCCCCATAGCTACAAGCAACAGAGCTAGAACTAAACCCTGCCCGTAAGAGCCCATGGAAGCTGGGCTTCTGGAGGAACCAGTGTGGGTAGAAGTGTGAGATTCAGGAGTGTAGACCTGGAATCCTTTCCTCTTCCAGCTGGTAACTGCAAAGGACCCTTCAGCCCCCCAGACAGAGGACGGTAGACCCACAGAGACCTATTCTGGAGACTCAGAGAGGTGGTACATGTCTTCGGCCCCACGAAATGATGACTGTAGAGGTTTGGATTATATGATCTTAAATTGTCAGGGCTTACAGGGCTCCCAGAGAGTCATGTTAGCCCGTCGTTTCCAGGGTTGTGTTCCATGGAATCCTACTTCCAAAATGTCAATGACCATTCTCTGAAAAAAGAAATCCGTTGCTGAAAAAGTTTGAACCTTGAGTTGAACCCAGTGAAAGATCCCACTTTGCTGCAGGACTGTGGGTGTTTTTTGGGAATCTGTAATAGGAGGAAAATATATTTGGCCCCAGAACCTTCCTTGTTGTGCGTAAGAGGGTATTAACACGGCATGGATCAAGGTTTGGGAGAGGAGGCACGAGTCTAGTCTAGCTAGTTAGAAGAAGCACTTGGACTGGGTGATCTCGAAGGCTTTCTCTGAGCCCCAGAAGGGAGGTCAGTGGTTTGGGATGGCAATGGCGTTCTCTTGTGGCATGCTGTTTCCTACTGAGGTGAAGCAGGGGGCCAGGTCCCCAGGAGTGTGAATGGTACCCGTTTTTAAACATGGCCTGGAGGAGGGCTTGCAGCCCCAGGGAAGGGAGAAGCTTGTCACTGCTCTGTTAGTGAATGAAGGAAAGGGAGCTGGGCCTGTTGGAAAACACCTGCTCAGAGATTACCAGGAGATAAACCGCTCTGTGGAGCACTAGAGAAACAGAAGCCCCAGATGACCCAGCCAATGGAAATGGCTCAGGGACCGCCTTTTCTTCTGTTTGTTTTGTTTTATTTGTTTAGTCTTGTTTTCCTAATCACAGGCTTCTAGGTTTCAGGGGAGTAAGCAGGTGAGGACTGGGAGGCATCTGAGGCTCTGGGACTCAGCCCATGGCATTACTGGGGACCCGAGGAGGGAGGGGCTTGCAGGGGGCAGGGAGCCCAGGACTCAGTTCATCTGGGGGAGCAGGGGAGCAATTTCGCACCCTAGTGGGGGTGGGTGGTGGTTGTCTGTTCCTTCCCAGAAGAGCCCTGGGAAAGGGAAAAGAGAATCAATCTGAATATTCAATCCCACAAACAATGCCATAAAAATCACATCCATTTGCAGACAGAGGCTCGGGACTAATGTGTCTGAACGATGAGGTGTGCTCACAACATGAACCCCCAATCGATCTTCTCGCCCGGCCAGGAAGCTGTCATCCTTGGGTGGGGGTATCAATTCCTAGCTTCTGGGGGGAGTTGGCCCCGACCTTCAGCAGTCTCCGTCTCCTTTCTTGCCCCCCACCTAGCTCACCGAACCCCCAGCTTCCAGTTCCCTTATCAGAGAGGAGACACTGCAGGATTTGGGGTAGGAACATATAGGTGGGGTACCGGCTATGGTATGAGGAGGGCAACTGGGGGCCACAGACCTGGGCAGAGGTCTCATTTCTCCTGCCTCCTGGCTCTGACTTTGGATGAGTCGCTCACCCCTCTTAAGGCTTCCTGCTCTGCAGACTGTAGGATCTGGCCTGCCTATCTCAGTGGGTTGCTTCAGAGCCCAAGACTTGGAAGTTTCCTGCCAAGCTGAGCTTGGACAGGAAGGGACATTCGTGGCCACCCCACACAGACCCTCATTTCGTAGATATGGGAATATAGGCTCAGAGAGTTCAAAGAACCTGGCTCAAGGTCACCTTGGGAGAAAGTGGTCAAGTCATTGTTGTGAATACCAAGCCGAGGCCCAAAGCAGAGTGGGATCAGAGGCATTTCCAGCGGGACCTGGGCTATAGCCCCTGCTCCCTGGGGGCTGGGTTAGCAACTCAGTCTTGCCTCCCACTGCTGCTTTGGCTCTGGGGCCCAGGCCTGGCTGAGGCCGCCTTTCTGTTCAAATAATGCTGGTGGCTGTCTGCGAGGCAGAGGCCCAAGGGGAAAGCGAGCCCTTTCCCCGGACCTCCTGAAATGTCATCCTTGTACCTGACTGTGAAGCCTCTGCTCCCAGGGGAGCTTGGTGGCTCCTGTAGTTAAATTTCATTTCTGTCCCCCCTCTGAGACCCCCCCGGCTCCCCCAATCTGGGAAGCTGTCCTTTTCTGGTGTTCCAGTGTCTTGGGGGGAGCAAGACCTGAGCCTTCTTTGTGGGGCTCAGGTGCTCACCAGGAAAGCACTACTCCCTCCCTGGGCCTGCCTTCTAGACTCTGCTAGAGTCTGTGTGTCCCAGCGGGAGAGGCAGGGGCCATGGGGCTCTGCTGTGGGCCAAGGAGTGTTTGAAGCCTCTTTCTAGCGAGTGTGAAATCATACTGATGCTCCATTTCTTGCCCTCTCTGTATAAAAGGAAAAAAAACTGCTCAGCTCCCCAAAAAGATAAGGGATGGGAGATTCCTGGTGTCTCCAAGGGCCTTAGAGTTGAGAGGACCTCATGTGGAGTTGTGAGCAGGCTTTGGCCTGGCACAGAGGTCCCATCTGCAGCATCCAGCCTCGTGGACAGTCCCACCTCACAGGCCTCCCATTCCACGTAGTAACGGATCTGGTTGGTAGAAGGGCTTGCGCCATTGAAAGAAGCCTTCTGGTAACTTCCACACTTGCATTCTGGTCTGTCTTGTGAATTCACAGCATAATCATAGCCACCATTCACTGAGAGTTTACCTTGTGCCTCTCTCTGTTGGAAGATCTCTGCCTGTGTTAACTCGTGCCCACAAGCTGAGCACCATCATGTCTGTTGTAGATGAAGAGACTGGTACGAAGATGTCAAGAAACCTGCCCTGAGCCCGGCATCCGGCAAAGGGCCGAGCTGGGATTTAAACTCAGGCCAGTCTGGCTCCAGAGCCCACCTTTTTAACTCCCTACACCGCTGGGTGGTCTTGATTTCTCTCTCCTCCAAGAAACAGCCTGTCTCATGTTTGAAACCAGCTGTCATCTGTTTTGGTGAGACACTCCCAAGGTCATTACCGGTTCTAGACTCCTCAGCATCCTAGTCACCCTCTTCTGCTCCTTTTAAAGTGAGCTAGTAAGAGTAGAGCCCAGGGGGTCCAGATGGGCTCCAGCAGACTAGACTTACAGAGAGGCCAGTATCCCTCCCGTCGGATTGTGCACCTTTATGATTTCTTTCTTTTCTTAGCAGCTGCCCATCATATTGAACTTGTGGTCAGCTCAGACCCCAAGATTTTTTTCTTGTGGGTCTCTGCCAAGCCAAGAGCTCTTTTATCTCATACTTGTCCAATTGATTCTTTGAACCTAAATGCAGGTCTTGACGCTTAACACTCCTAGATTTCATCGGTGTGGTTTTGGCTTGTGTTCTAGTCTTCTCAGATAGATTCTCTGTCATGCTTTTAACTTCTTCACATTTTGTCATACACGAATTAGGTAATCATCCTTTCTCAGATGTCATCCATGCCTTTGATGATGTCTTTGATGAGAAATGTTGAATGAGACAGAAGATGGGTCTGGGTGTCTTTTCTAGAACGAGAGCTCCTGTTCAGGAACCCATTATCTTGGAAGGGAGATGCCGTAGTATTTGATTTTGTAATGCCGTATCAATCCAACTTTGAATGTCTACTAGACTTCTGGTAAAGCAGAGCCACTGACAAAATGCAGATGTTCAAGTCAGAATCTGCTTTCCCAAAGCCCCCGTGGAGCTGGGGACATGGGCTGGTGGACAAATCACAGTAACTCATAGGTGGTCTGTCCGGGTGTATGGGGGTGAGACACCAGAAAGGGGCCACCTCACTGAACTTGGTCATACTTGAGTTAGGACTTAAAGAATAGATGGACGTGGGACGCCTGGGAGGCTCAGTCAGTGAAGCATCTACTTTGGGCTCAGGTCATGATCCGAGGGCCCTGGGATCAAGTCCCACATTGGGTTCTCTGCTGGGCAGAGAATCTGCTCCTCCCTCTGCCTGCCACTCCCCCTGCTTGTGCACGGTCTCTCTCTCTCTCTGACAAATAAATAAGTGAAATCTTTTAAAAAAAGAGAAGAAGGGATGAAGGTGTCAGGGTTGGCGTGCTGGGAGGGGCTGGGGGGGTGGGTCCCCAGGGCGGTGTTTTCGCCTCCATCATCTGGCTGCTTCCATGCCATCATCATCGTAGCTCACTCGCCCCTCCACTCTGTGACTCCTTCTCTGACTGCTTCCTCTCAGTTTAGCATGATAGCCCCAAATTCATCGGTAGCCAGGGGAGTGTGTGTGCGCAGGTGTGCATAGAGCTGGAGATGTGAGTGCAGGGAAGAGAAGACAGCAAGGAGGGCTGGCCGTTCCTCTTGGGACTGGAGACCAGGGGAAGTCAGACGCAGAGCATGTTGGACACAGGGCAGGGTAGTCTGGTCCCACTCTTCGGAGGAGTTTGCTGGGTGAGGTTGCTATACCCCAGAAGAAGGGAGATGACGGGGAAGCTGAGCTGGGCCCAGGGTGCAGGGGAGCCGCGGGGAGGCTGGATGTTTTCCTGCTCAGCCCAACTGAGATTTTATTCACGGCTTCATTATTTGATTTGAATGTTGTGAAGTCCCAGGTCCTCAGACACACTCTCGTCTTTGAATATACAGCAAGTTACTCGAGAAACAATGAAGATGATTTCTGAATGGCTCAGGCCCATGCTGCTTGGATGGCTTTTTGGCACGTGTGCCTGGGTTTCACGTGGGGCAGTCATTACTCCAGGCCCCCGCCGACCGCGTCTGGGCCAGGAAGGAAATGGGATGGCAACGCTTTGCACCAATTTTGCCTCCTGGCTGCACGACCTCAGCTGGGTGGTAGAGCTCTGTAATTCATGCCAAAGGTTGCTCCTTGCAATTTCTCTTTTCCTTCCCCTTCCCCGGCCTCCCTCCCCCAGTGGGAGAGGAAAAGCAGCTATGCTTATAGAAAGATTGATTAGTTAAGCAAGTCAATTATATCTTTTGCCGAGAGCAACTGTATATTAAGTAATGCAGCAAAAATGATTGTCTGCACAGATCCATTTTGTCGAACAGCTGTTCCAGAGGCCCGGAAAGAGAAGACGAAGGTTAAAATCCCGTAATAGTCTTCACTCCCCATCTCACCCCACCCCATCATGCCTGGCCCTCCAGGGGCTCCATTTATTATGAAATGGAATAAGGTTGGGTAATGAGCAGACTGGCAGCCTGCTCCATTTTGCGGGAAAACTCTCCCGCCATGCAGAGGGCCCTTGGGCCTCCATCAGCGCTGGCCCTGCTGCCCTCCCACCACGCGGGAGTTGGCGAAGCCGCTCACAGGCTCGCCTCCCTCCACCCTGCCCAGCCTGGCGGCTCTGACACCGAGGAAGGAGTTCCAGAGGTAGACTCTGGAGATCTGGGTTCAAGTCCAATTATTAAATGTCTGATCTTGGCTAACTCTTTTAACCTTTTGGAGCTTCAATTTTCTTGTTAGGAAAATGCAATAACATTTAAATGAGATAATGGGTATGGATGAAATGTGGGGTCTGTAATTGTATAATGAAATCATTCATTAAGGCCAGGAGTTGTGCTAGACAAGGAGATGGAGAGGGGACCGTCCGCGAACCACTTGCAGTGGCTGGGCAGGGCCACCAGGGGGCTCGGCCAGACAGCGTAGGATCAGCCTCTTTCTCCTCAACCACCAAACGAATGGATAGGCGGTGTTTCTACCCGGTTATGCCCCTTCCTCTCCCCTGGGTTGCATATACTGTTTTTTAGACATTCAGCCTGGAAGACAGTCCTTAGTGTTTATTTAATCTAGTATGCCTTGCACACGAAGTGTGATTTGCCTGAACCACCCTGACCATCCCCCCCACTGAAGGCCAGGGCATTGGCAGGAAACAGCCAGCCCCTTTGTCCCCCCACTAGACCCTCAGACGACAAGACTGATGGTGGGTGAGTGGCAGGAAGGCATGTGGGGACACTTGCTTTGTCCATTTCTGGAGTTGTTCACAAGAGGGTTGAGTCTTAGGCCAAAGGCCATCTCCTTCCTCCCTATTTTTGAGAGAGACTCAGACAAATAGTAGGTTCATTTTTTTTTTTCGGATTTTATTTATTTGAGAAAGAGAGCATGAACAGGGGTAGGGGGCAGAAGGAGAGGGAGAGGCAGACTCCCCGCTGAGCAGGGAGCCCAATGTAGGGCTCAATCCCAGGACCTTGAGATCATGACCTGAGCTGAAGACAGACACTTCACCTACTGAGCCACCCAGGCGCCCCCACACCTTTCATTCTTGTCAGAGGACATCTTTTACCTATTTCCTCTGTTTCAAGAGGGTGAGTGGACTGGCGTATTCTCCTGACAGTTCTATCATTGTCTCTTCGTTCCTTGTGCTGGAGGTTTTTGTCCTAAGTTAGGAAAGGAAATGCTTCAGCCTTATGGTTTACATGCCCCTCACTGTGAATGAGTCTCCTGTTTGGTGGGCACGTGTGTGGGAAGAGCCCATGGGGTCCCCTAGGCTAACCCTGTGTGGAGAAACTGAGGCCCCGAGTGGGGAGAACCTGCACAGCCGGGAGAACCCATCTCCTGAGTCCTGGTCGCGCTTCTTCCATGGGGCATCCCTGCCTCCGTCAGAGAGTGGGTTTTGAAAAGGAAGGAGACAGAGCAAGCTGGGTGCAGACCCAGCGGGGCAGAGGGGGCACGTGCCTTCCCTGCTTCAGGGCACGGCAGTGTTTTAAGTGGAGTCCCGCTGGCCACTGGTTTCCATGGCCAGCAGCCCTGCCTGCAGCTGGATGGGGCCCCCAATGTCCAGGGCCAGGGCTCCAATCCAGGTCAGACCCAGGTGGCTGGGGCTCTTCTCAGCCTTTAGGGCTCAGGGACTCCAGCTTTGCTGATTTCTGAGCCATTTCGCAGTTTCATTTTCCAACCCTCGGGCCACATGTGGGCAGTTAGCATAGAAATGGCTGTTTCCCCAGTTCGCTTGCCTCTCCCATGTCCATAAAGAGGGATCTGTAAGTGCAGGCACAGGGGGTGGGAGCGGTGGTGGGGGGCGGTGAGGCTGACCGTGACCCACATGGGCATCCAGCCTTGGAAACTGGGCCCTCAGCTGTCAGGGGCTCTGCCAAGCAACAGGCAAGGTGGGCACCACAGCTCTTTCAGGGACCCCGATGGCCTGGGCTGGGCACTGATTCTCACAGAGTGCCGGAACCAGAAGGGGCTTAGCGATTAGCAAGTCTGGCCCCTGTCTGAAGCTTGAATCTCATTGCCAGCTCTCCTGGCAAGCCCATCTCCAGTTTTCAACAGAAACGCTTCAGTGCAGTCCAGTCTAGAGAGGAAGGAAAGCGTGATCCTGGCCTCTCTTTGTCTTTGTATCTTGCCCTGGAGTAGACTCAGGACTAGACGCTCATTCCGGTTAGGACCTCATTGGGTCTGGCTATCAGGTTCAACCTCTGGCCTGCCTTTCCATTCTCTTCATCCTAGACCAGGAGAAAAATACCTAATTAACCCAAATAGAGAGATTCTTTTCCTACTACCCAGGATCTTGTCCCTCCGGTCATCTCCTGAGTGCCTGCAAAGAAAACAGTCACATATCTTCTGAATCCACTTTTCCTGATGAGGGTGGGGATGCAGGTCACTAGAGAGAGAGGGATACGAGATGAAGAAGACAACCTTTCCTACCAAGAACCAAGTGTCCACTGTGGCCCAGAGATCATGTGACCAGAGTGTCCGTGAAAAGGTGGATTCAGGAGCCCTTTCTCTAACAGATGACAGAATGAACCAAGGAGGGGAAGAGGCCTTCCCAGGGTCACACAGTGAATGTGTGGTTCTGCAGGAATGGCATCTGTCAGGGATATCTATGTTTGAGTGTGGGCACTGCCCCCAAATCACCTTGGAAGTAGGGGAAAAAAGGGAACACAGCCATCCTTTTGCTGTCATTCGGTGAGATTCTCAGCTCCAGGAGTATAGCCTCCTGGGACTCACAGGAAGCCATCACCTACTATGGGACCCTAGGATGTTGGAAACATCCCCTCTTGCTTTCTAAAGCAGAAATACTTCCCATACCCATGTCCTGGTAGCCAAGAGTCCATCATTTGAATGTTACGCCTTTCATTTAGTGTGTTTGTTCTTACAAAGCAATATAGAGGTGTGAATGAGTTTATCAGAGCCTTTTCTGAGTGCCTTTAGCCGGGGAATGAGTAGAGGACACTCGGAATGGAGTGGATTAAGAGGGAGACCTGGAACAGCAGAAGAATAGGGGAGGGGAGACAGCAAGTGAAAAGGAAGCATCCTCACCGTTACAATGTTCCCTAGGCCACTGGTCCAGAGCTGGATGTGGCAGTGTGGGGTGGGGGGCTGAAGGTGGGAGGGAGCTGGGTGCATGGAATGAGGCTATGGTCCAGGAGCCTTTCCCCTTACAGCCTGACCTGAGCCACCGTAGCTGGAATTATTAGGGCAAATGTATTGGCCCCAGTGATTGATTAACCTTCCCATCTGTGTCCTTCCTGGAGATGCCACTTTGTCTACAAGACCCCTTCCCACTTTCACCATGTGATTGACTCCCTGGACAGTCCCTGCCCCCTGTATGCTGCTTCTGCAGATTTTGCCAGAGTAGGGGTGATGCCACAGCCAGACCCCGGGAGGAGTGAAGTTGCTGTTCTTTCTCATACTTCTCCTGCCTCTCATGCAGTTGTGTAACTATGAGGACCTGTGTGGGTTCAGTCTGGATTTCAAGGTGTGCATGTGTCCTCTGTATCTGAGGGAACGTCCCCAAATGGGTTGGGTGGTGGAATGTCCTGCTACCCCCTCAACTCTGAGCAAAGGACAGCTTCCCTGGGTGTCCTCATGTGACTTTGTCATGAGCCTCAGCATCCCAGATGGTCCTGCAGGGCATTTTCTCATCCTCTAACCCAGGTCTCCTGTGCTTCACTCATGGCCCTCCTGTCACGTTGCCTTGAGAAAGAGAAGGAGTCCAGGAATCCTGTAGCAGGAGGGAGAGGAACGCCTTTGAAAATACTGATCCTTCTCAGCTCTAGGGCTGTTGACCAGGAATTTTTTATTTGCCCTTGATTGTCTCATTGTATTTGGATAAAGGTAATATAGCAGAGTAGAAGAGGGAGCTTGTACAACAACTGGTACCCAAGGAGTGGTGAAGGTTTTCTGAGCCCATGCCATGTCCTGGTGAATTAATTTCCTGTATGCACATGTCCATCTCCTCCAGCAAGGGCTGGTAGCAGAGCTTCTGCGAGGTGGTGGTGGAGGCCTGGAGGGAGAGCTCCCAGGTGTGCTCATGATAGAGATGAGCTGCCAGGGGCCCATGGGAATAAATTCGCTGCCAGGGGCCCATGGGAATGCTTGGGTATGAGGTCACAGAATCTGATTTAACCTTTTCTCTATGATCAACCTGGGAGTAAGAGAAACAGAGAGAGAAGAGGAGGGGATTGCTGCAAACAGTGCTCCCCTCCCCCAACAGTATACTATCAGAGAGAGCTGACACTGGAGCAAGTTCAGTGGAGAGTGACCGGATGGGGTGGAAGGTAAGAGCTATGTCTCGTAAAGAATGGTTGAGGAACATGACAATGTCTAGTCTATAGACCAAAAGACCTACAAGGGCATTATAACCATCTCCCAAGGGCTGTTGTGAGCAAGAGGACACACTTGTTCTCCACATCCCTAAGAGTAGAAATAGGATGTGTGTAGAAGCTCCCAAAGATGGCCTTGGACCAATGCAAGGAAGAGTTTTCTCCAGCTGGAGCTGACCAAGGGGATGTTGGCTCCCTAGGAAGGTGGCAGGTTCCTGGTCATGGAGGAAGGCCATCAAACAAAGATCAGAAAGCTTCTTAACGTGGGTGGAGGAGAGACCTACATTTGGATTTCCTGGAGACCACTCCGACTTGAGTTGGAGAGTTGGAAAGACGATCTTGAAGGACTCCTCCCAATCCCAAGCTTTTCAATTGCAGCAAGACTAATGTCATAGATTGTTTAGCTTCCAGACTGGGCTGGGACACAGGCCACCTGCTCCAGCACTGCTCCGTAGTATAGGGTGGGTAGCAGATTCCCAAAGGCTCCTGTATAGAAACAGGGTGAGTCTCAGGGGAATGCATGTTTCTTGTGTGTGAGATAGAGAACTGGGGGTAGAATCATAATGGTTGAGAGATGTAACTGAGTGCGGTTCCTGCGGGAGATTGGAGAATTCCATCACAACTGCCTCCCCAACACACATTCTACTGAATTACTCCAGTACATTCACTTGCTGGGGTCTATGAAGCAAGTACATGTTCCTGTGAAGTTTAGAGACTATTTATAATGAAAAGATTAGCAAAGCCAGAGAGGCTTGATTTCTTATATGGACTCTGCCAAATCCTGGAAGGATGGCTTTGGACAAATTACTCATACTTTGAGTGGCTTTCATCTGGCAAATGGTACTAATAATTTCTGTCTCACAGAACTCTGCTGGAGGCTAAATTAGGTAATACACAGGAGGCAGAGTGTTTAGACCTGATAGGATTCAATAAATAGTAGTTCCACCTTCCCTAGGATCTGGGCTTTCTCATCAGTTGGTTTGGCTCTCCCCTCCTAGGTGTCCTTTACAGTGATATCCCTGATGCCTAGCGTGGTGTGTTCTACATACTAAATCCTTGGCGATGGTTGGAGTGGCAGGTACCCACCTGATGTGAGATGCAGAGCCCTGGGAGCTTTTGCTGACCGATGGCCTATAGGAGATGGGCAGCAGGCCTGGAGAAGCTCAAGGTCATGGCTTTCCTTCTGCAGGTATGGTGCAAAAGACCACCCCGCGGTGATCAGTGTCGGGGTTGGGGGTCCAGATGCTGGGAAAGAGAAGGAAGTGGGAGCAGAGGGAGGCTCTCACTGAGGTGCCAAGTGGGCTGGGACAAAAACAAAACCCAATGGCAATGCACATCAGCCACCACCATTACTAGGCAGTGCCGAAGTCCCCGTGGCACTTGTGGGCACACACCTGCAGACTGACGACATGGTTCCCTGCTCTAGACCCTCACTTCTGCTGACACCGCAGGTGGTAGGGTACTTAGCAGCAGCTCTCCAGAAATTAACTGGCTCATCATGGCATTATGTCCCCTGCTCTGCATTGGCAACTTTGGAAGGGGACGCATGCTCCAAAACATGGCAGGGGGAGATGAGAGAAATAGAGGTGACCCAGAAAGTCACAGGGAGGATCTTTGGTAACTGTCTCTAAAGCCATTATTTCACTCCTATAATGGTGAATGATCTTGAGTGATCACCCTCAGGTGATCAGGACACATGCCCACATCTACTCTCTTTGCCCTCAAGAAATTTTCCCATCCTTTCCTTGAGTGCCGTGTCAGAAGACAGAATAATGGTGAATAGTTTGGACAAGGCTGAACTCCTGAGGCTAATGTTTGCTCTGGAGATTTGCTCTAATTACTCTGGAGATTTCATAAGTGAGCAGGACACAACAACGAGTACAGTTTGGACCTGCAGAGCTGGGTAGAATTCCTTCTCAGAAAGGACAGCCCCTCAGAGTGGTATTCACGGCCCTCCCTTCACCAATACTCTTGGTATGCTTTATCTTTTAGTATCTGCTACATACTGGCAGTTGAACAAATATTTTTTGATTACAAAAATGAGATAATGCATTTTTTTTGCATCTGCAGTGGGAAAAGCCCTTGCTAGGCACCGTGTTTTGCCTCATTTAGTCCTAACAATAGCTGAGAAGCAGATATTATTATCCCATTCTACAGATGAGGGAGTCAAGGCTTGAGACACCTCAAGGTCAAACGGTGTTGCTCCAAAACCCATGCTTCTTCATCACAGCATCCTGCACCCTTACTCTGAAGCTGCAATTAGTTTGTGTCCTGTTATATATCTATTTTTTCCCAGATGTAATTTTTCACTTTTTCATTTAGCTTTTCTCATTTTGAGGGCTTGGCTCTGTAAATTCTGCATATGAGAATGTGATATTTTTTTCAAGTACTTTGGTAGCCACTGTCAGCAGGTCATGTGGTTGTAATCAGTAGGCTTTCAATGACCTTTGAGAAATATTAGCATACCTTTACACTTTAATTGTACTTTAAATATATAAATTATTTAACTTCATTGGAATAGACAAGTATCATCATTCAAGAAGAATAAGGAGAGACTAGGAAGGGTTTGGTAACAGTTTTACCAATTCCAGAATTATTATAAGTTATTGCTTTTCATAGCTCCAATCTTATCTAGAGCTTGAATAGAACAATGGTTTCTCCAGGGCTTGAGGATGGATGGTGCTCTGGGGGCATTAGGGGAGCTTATGACTGAGAGCCCAGCCCCTTGGCTGTAATAGTCTTTAGTGGTCACAAAGGGTACTATTTTCTTGCTTCTAGAGCTGTGCTTATCCAATGGTAGAGGCACTAGCCACATGTGGCCATTAAGGTCTTGAAATATGGCTAGGCTGAATTGGATGTGCCTTAAGTGTAAGATATACACTGGATTGCAAAGATGCAGTACAAAACATGTAAAAAAATCTTATTAATATTTTTGATGTTATGTGTAAAGATGATATTTTGGAAATATTGGATTTAATAAAACATTATCAATTTCACATGTTTCATTTTTTTTCTTTTTAAAGTTGGCTGCAAGAAAATTCAACTATATGTAAGGTTCACATTTATGGTTTGCTCTATATTTCTGTCGGGCAACATTGTTCTAGAGAAAGCCTTAGTTTGTGGTCTTTGATCAATCTTCAAGTTCTTCTTTAATCTTCTAGGTTGCTCTCATATTAAAATCAAAAGTGAAACATAAATTTTTACATAAGAGCCTAATTCTTCTAATTTTTATGAAGAAACATGGCAGTCTTTCCCCCATTTAGAAAGTCTCCCAGCTGCTTTACTGACTCCTCCTGCCTAGTACCCCTCTCCAAAAGAAAATAAGGTCTTTGACGTATACTTGCCATTTGTTGAAAATTCAGCTGGTGGTAATTTTATCTATTAACTAAAAGAAGTTACAGGAAAGACTGTAGCATCCTAGAGTGTGAAGGCCAGATTGGTCAAGAAGATAGATTGAAGCATGGTCATGTCCACCTCAAGGCTGATGGGGCTTAGATGAAGAGCGGATGAAAGTCAGGACAAGAGCCAACCAGACAATGTCTATTGTGGGATCTGAGGACCCCCCCATACATAAAGCTCAGGGGCTTCTAACTCTGGCTGGAGTTTGCAGCGCTGCTGCTTTTTCATTGAACACAATTTAAGACTCTTCTTTCCTTTTTTCCACCTCCTTACTAATTCCTGTCCCCAGTACCTTATTTCTAGGCTGAAAGGACAAGAAACTTCTAAGGTAGGTCTTGATTCCCCATGAAAAAAGTCACCTCCTTTTCTCTTTTCAGAGAAGCCTTAGAGTAAGGGTCAGTATTGGCACTCCATCTTCTGAGTCACTGTGTGCTCCATCAGGCCTGGATCCTCTCTAGGCTGGTGAGAGGTCAGGGTCCCATGAGTGGTCTCCTTTCTTTGGAGCTGTGGTTCTATGAGCCGGACTCTTGATCAGGGTGGGAATCCTGGTGGACCTTCAATATGCCATGAATGCAGTCCCCATGCTAGACTCTTTGTGGAGTCCAACTGCCCTTCATCCAAGTGTTGGGAAAATCTTCTCTAATGATTCCCCCTCACTCTGGCTATACACAGGTTATGCGTAGATTGTGCTGCAGGTAATATCTGTCATGCATAAGTTCTGTGTTTATGAAATAATATTTGTTTGTTTTTCAACTTTTTATTATTCAAACATGGGTAGAAGGAAGAGTATAATGAACCCCTGTGAACCATAATTCAGCCTCAACAATTACCAACATATAGCCATTAAAAAAAAAATCTATGTGCTCCACTTCTTCCTGTCCCCTGCTAGACATCATACTATTTCATATGTAAATGCTTCAATTATGTGTTTGTAAGAAATTAGGACTCTTTTCTTCTTTAAACATAACCACAATACCACTTTACCATCTGAAAATTAGAACTTTATTTAAGGCTTTATTATTTTTAGTTTTTATGAAAGTAATACATTCTCACTGAAAATATTCAGGCAATACAAAAAGGTATAAAGAAGAAAATAAAAATTACTTATAAGCCAATACCCAGACATAATTACCGGTAGCTTTTTGGCATATAGAATTATACATATTTAGTGTGTATTTTTTATATAGGTTTATATATATAAAATCGTGCTTCAAATGATGTTTGCAATCTTGTTTTATTTTATTTTTTGCTTGGTAAGCATTTAAAAAAATCAAAGCCAAAAATGCATGCAGAGAAATGCACAAATTATAAGTGTGTAATAGCTCAATAAATTTTCACCGTCATGTAATCCATTACCTTCCAGATCAAGAAACCTGCATCCCAACACCTCTCTCATAGCTCTTTTTGTCATTGACCCTACCGGACATAACCACCATTCTGACTTCCATCACTATAGAGGAGCGTTCGTTACCTGCTTTTGAGTTTTATACAAATAGAATCATATGGCTTTTTTGATTTTTGTGTGTGACCTCTTTTGTTTGACATTATATTTTCAAGATACATTCATGTTGTTGTATATGGCAATAGTTTGTCTATTTTTTTTTTTGCTCTGTAGTATTCCACTGTATGAAATATCACAATTTATTTATACATTTTACTATTGATGTACACTCTCTCCCTCCCTAACCCAACGTATTGTTATTAGGAATATCTGTTGGTATACATATGTGTGCACTTCTATTAGGTATATCAAGAATAGACTTGTGGTTGTACAAATTACACTTGTACTGTCAGTCTGTGAGTGTTCCATTTGCTCCACATCCTTGACA
Source organism: Lutra lutra (assembly GCF_902655055.1). Taxonomy (NCBI): domain Eukaryota; kingdom Metazoa; phylum Chordata; class Mammalia; order Carnivora; family Mustelidae; genus Lutra; species Lutra lutra. Next base: position 12,722,894 of record NC_062287.1, on the reverse strand, counting down.
ATACTGGGTTATTATCAATATAATGGTAACTTATTGTGGTTTTAATTTACATTTCCATAATGACTAATGAAATGGAGTGACTTTTCCTCTGCTTATTGGACACAGAGATATCTTCTTTTGTGAAATAGTTGTTCATCTTTTCCTCATTTTTCTATTTGATTTTTCTGTGGTTTTTCTTATTGATTATAGGAGTCTTTTATATATTCTAGATATTAATTTTTTTGGTCAAACATATCTTATACCATGTGAGTTGCCTTTTCAATCTTTTAAGGTATTATTTGATAAATAGAAGTTAAAAAAAATTTTTTTTAGGTGTGCCTGTGGGTGGCTCAGTAGGTTAAAGCCTCTGCTTTCGGCTCAGGTCATGATCCCAGGGTGCTGGGATTGAGCCCCGCATTGGGCTTTCTGCTGCACGGGGAGCCTGCTTCCCCCTCTTTCTCTCTGCCTGCCTCTCTGCCTACTTGTGATCTCTGTCAAATAAATAAATAAAATCTTAAAAAAAATTTTTTTTTAAAGATTTTATTTATTTGAGAGAGAGAGAGAGCACAAGCAGGGGCAAGGGGCAGAGGGAGAGGGACAAGCAGACTCCTTACTGACTGGGGACCCTGACATGGGGCTCGATCTGATCCAAGGACCTTGAGATCATGACCTGAGTCAAAGGTAGATGCTTGGGGCGCCTGGGTGGCTCAGTGGGTTAAGCCTCTGCCTTTGGCTCAGGTCATGATCTCAGGGTCCTGGGATCGAGCCCCGCATGGGGCTCTCTGCTCAGCAGGGAGCCTGCTTCCCCGCTTTCTCTCTGTCTGCCTCTCTGACTACTTGTGATCTCTCTCTCTGTGTCAAATAAATAAATAAAATATTAAAAAAAAAAGGTAGATGCTTAACATACTGAGCCACCCAGTTGCCTCAGAAGTTCTACATTTTAATGTAGTCTCATTTATCAATATTTTCCTTTGTGATTAGTACATTTTGTACCCTACTTAAGAAATATTTCAAAGCCATTGATATATTCCTCTATGTTCTAGAAGCTTTATTGTTTTATCTGTCACTTTTTTGTTTGCAATACATCTAGAACTGACTTTTGTATATGGTATGAGATAGGGATCAAACTTTATTTCCCCATATAAATATCCAATTGATTGAGCTCTCAATTTTTTGGCTGTTTACGGTGGGAAGATATATTTGGTACCTGTTACTCCAAGTGGAGACTGAGTGAATTGTTTCTATATATTTTTAATTAGTTTAATATACTTCTAATTAGTTCAGCCTTATTAAGTGCATATTTCAAATCTTCTATGTCTCTTATATATTTCTGTGTGCTCATTTTATCAGTTACTGAGAAAAATGTAAGAGATTCTTTATTTCTCCTTGCTCCAAATTTTGCTTTTTACATTTTGAGGTCATGTTATGAGCTGCATACAAATTTAGAATTTTTATATCTTCCTGGTAGATTGATCCTATTGTCACTAGGAAATGTCTTTTCTTCATCTCTGGTAATTCTTCTTGCCTTTAAGTCTACTTTGTTTGGTATAAGTATAGCCGTACTAGCTTTCTTTCTGTTAGTGTTTTCATAGTATATCTTTGTCTAGTCTTTTACTCCTTCTTTGGTCTTATATATAAGATACATCACTTATAAGCAACATACAGTTGTTTTCTTTTATCACGGTTGTTAAAAAGCAATACAAATATTTTCATATTCTGCATGGTTAAAGTTTTCTAAATCTTTCTAAGCAAAGAAAATTGACATGATATAATAATGGAAAATGTCTCTTTTCCCCAGACACATTTGCTTTTCATATTCTAAGGGTGATAAGCCTGGAGCTGCTTTTATCCTTAATAATGGAGTCATCTGCTCCCTTCAAAGGGTAAATAAAGTTATTTACCCCAGAATCAAATACTTGCATTCTAGAGTAGAGACTTTGCCATTTCTCTTCCCTGAGAAAATTTGTTTGCATTAGAAAGATAAAGTTCTTCTCCTTCTCTCAGGAGTGGAGGAAAGGCAGCTATATGACTCTTCCTATATAAACACTCAGATTCACAATTTTGGGATTTCTCTCCGGTTGTGTCAGAACCCTCTTAGCATGTGCGGCCCTAACCATCTGGCTCTCATTACACCACCCTTAAGGGGAAGAATTGGGCATGGGGGACTAATGCAGTTATTGCGTTAAGTAGTAATAGTCCGCCCCAATCCAGAAACCTTATATTTGTTTTCAGAATAATATAAGTAATAGGTATTAAAAACTTATCTGACAAACTAAAAACTTGTCTGACAGTTTTTGTTTTCAGTAGCATTTATTATATCTACCCTTATGTAATTACTGATATGTTTGGGCTTAAACACATCGTGTTTTCTATTTGTATCTTTTCTCATTTGTAATTCTCCTTTCGTCCTCCTTTATTTTCTCCTTTTGAGTTAATTAAGTTTGTTTTATTATTTCTGTTATTGTGTTTGTTGTGTACTCTTATAATTCTTTTAGTGGTTACTCCTGGTAATACAACATGCGTCTTTGATTTACTACAATAAATGGAAAAATCATTATTTTTACTACTTTTATCATTTCTGTTAAGAAATTATCTATGTTTTATTGTTACTCACTTGAGTAACAATAGTATGTGTGTGTGTGTGTGTGTGTGTGTGTGTGTTTCCTGGCTGCTTTAAATGCTTCTCTTGGTTTTGGGTTTTCAACAGTTTTGCTATGATACGCTTAGATACACATTTATCCTGCTTGAGGTTCTCTGAAAATCTGTGGCTTAATGTCTTTCTTCAGTTTTAGAAAATTCACAGCAACTATTCTTCAAATATTGTTAATGCTGCATTTTTTCTTGGACTCCAGTTTCACATATGTTAGATCTTTTTACCATGTCCCATATGTCTCCTACTCTTTTCTATATTCTCAGCTTTTAAAAATATCCTCTCATCATCGATCTGGTTATTGTCTTCTAATCTATCATTCCAACCTATTCTTTCGTTTTTAGTTCCCACCTTTAGTTCCTGCCTTTAGTTCCAACCTCTTCTTCCTATTTTTAGATCTTGAATTTTATTTAGGTTCTTTTTAAAGATTTCAGAGTTTTTTGTTTTTGTTTTTTGCTGAAAAATTTTCCTTTTGATCTATTTCCTTGAAGACACTCATCATGGATACTTTAAAGTCTGTGTCTGAAAACAATATTTGGTTCAGATGTGAATCTGTCCCTATGATCTGCTCTTTTGGTTCTTATTCATTTCATTCTGTGTCCTAGAATGCCTACTCATTTTTTTTTAAAGATTTTATTTATTTATTTGTCAGAGAGAGAGAGAGAGAGAGAGAGCACAGGCAGACAGAGTGGCAGGCAGAGGCAGAGGGAGAAGCAGGCTCCCCACAGAACAAGAAGCCCGATGTGGGACTCAATCCCAGGACGCTGGGATCATGACCTGAGCCGAAGGCAGCTGCTTAACCAACTGAGCCACCCAGGCGTCCCCTACTCATTTTTTTTAATTGAATGCTGGACACTGTTATGGAAACTGTAGTCCCTAGATGATATCTTCTTCCAACTAAGATTTGCTTAGTCAATTAGAATAGGGAAAGATCATCTGTATTTGAAGCTGGGTTCCAATTTCAGTGAAGGTTGGTATATTCCCTACTCACTTTGGCTCTTTGGGGTTAGCCCTTCATGGATCCCAGATGAAATCCTGGAATGTTTACCAGGGCTTCTCTCCTTGGTGATCTTTCATTTTTATCTCCTTAGCACTGTAAGACTATAGTACTAAAACACCTATTTTTTAAAAGTATAATTTCCATTTATTCTCCGTCTCCCCCTTTCCAATCCCCCAACCCCCCCCCCCCCAGCCCTGCCAAAGCACAGATTTTCTTCAGTCCTTAAAGGACCAGCTTTCTTACATGGGCTTTGGCAGGGGCCATGGGGCAGTGCCCTTAGGTCTAAATTGGATGGGAGCGTTCAGGTCTTCCAGGCTTCCTGAGAATGATTCCTGGCTACGTTGCTGTGGATGGCACAATTCACACACAGTAATGTAGTTTCACATAGTCATGCAGTTTCACATACAATTTGGGAAGCATGTAGGTGTCAAAGAGTATAGCTTGGAAATGTCCCTGACAGCTGTGGTCTGTACTGTTTTGAGTGATGAACCTCATAATGGCCTTGTCCTTGGGCACACATAGGGTACTCTCAGTGCAGCTTATGGGCTGCATATGGCCGTGGCTTTTGGGCACCACCGTTGTTATTTCTCTTCGTGGTCCACGTCAGGATGAAGACCCTGTTAGGAAGGGGCTGTGACACATTCAGCCTCAGTCCCCCTCTGGCATCTTGGAAGTGAGGACCTGAGAGCTCAAAGCTCTTTTTAATTTCCCAGTCTCATAACCACCTTTTGGTTAGGCTTTTCAGCTCCTGGGCTGTTGCTTATAGATCACAAACACCTTGTGGGAAATTGGCACTAAATGCTAGTCTCACTTCTTTGATCTTCCCTTCTTTCTAGGATCTCAACCTTTATATCCTGGATGCCTTGGTGGCTCTGAACTCCAATTTATGTCTCTTCAGCCTCATGAGACTGTCAAAAGCCCTGTTAGCTTCACGGTGTCTTAGCTACTACTTTATGCTTGTCTTCTTAGACTCTGCTTGTCTTCTCAGCCTCCAAGCTACTGCATATGAATCAGTGAATGCCTCAAGGGAAAGGCAGTCATGAATATAGGGTGCTTCGCAATTCATTTCCCTTCTTTTCGGGATTTTGGCACAGAAGTCCTGGCTGCCTTGGTAGCTCTCTGATGATTTTTAAAGAGTCATTTTTTTTTGTTTTTGTTTATAAAAGTTTTTAATAGGAGAAATTTGTCTGATACAAGCCAGTCTGACATAGGTAAGGACAGAAATCTTGTCACCTGCTTTTATGATGGACTTTTGTGACCGCTACTTTGTGCTAGACTGGAGATTAAGTAGAAAAGGAATCAAATACATGTGAGGGAGAAGAGTTACAAAAGGATTAAGTTAGATGACATCCGAAAGACTCAGCGTTGCCACAGTCCATCTTGTTCCTCAGAGTAGTAATTAGATGTCGGTCATGTTGCGGGGTTGGAAGGAACCTGGAGGCTGTTTTCAGATATCTGAAGGACTCTGCTGTGGCCTTGGCAATGACTGGGGGCAGGAATGGGGAGTGGATCAGGGGACCGAGGGCCAAGGGTACAAATAGAAGCTGAGGAGATAGATTTTGGCTTGATTAAAAGGAATGATTTCTAACAAAGATTGTTTAGAAGGAGGATCACTAGGGACTAACACCTTCCCCAACCACAAATGGCCAATCTGGGACGGGGTTCTATAAACGGATTAAAATATTGGATGTGGGATGGGCTAGATGGCCTACTCTATGTTGCGTCTGATCACAGTAGGTGAGGAATTCAATAAATGTTGAATGAACACGTGATCTACAAAGTCCCAGCAAATGCTGAGATGCCATGATTTCCAAAATGAGGAAATCAGGATGGTGTGACACGAAATACATAGGACTAAAACACTGTTCCCAGAGCAATTCGGGAGGGGGATCAGGGAGAATGCCATAATTTCTCTTTCCCCCTCCTATAACCTCAAACTTCACCTAGACCTGTAGGTTTTGGTTCAACTTCCCATGCCAAGCCAGGCTCCGGCATATAGCATCAGGATCTATGGGAGGTGTGGACGGATGGAACGGAAAGGAACACTTTCCGTGGCGGTGAGCACGCCTACTTCATGCTCTCCTGTGGGCTGCAGGTAGAGGTTTTGCAGAGCTCGGCATCCTGCCCTCCGGAGACAGTCTTGGTCTGCCCTTGGAATGGTGCCAGCCAGGAGGTCATGTCCTGGCTGGGCTTCTCCTCCCTCCTTTCTGCAGCATTTTCTTAGCCTGAGCTGAAGCTGCGGGCCCTCCCTCGCTGCAGGCTGGAACAGGCTAATCAGTGCCCCTAGCTTTGGGGAGCTCACGCTGGGCACCCTCCCCCACCCCCATCCCCACGCAGGGCTGAGAGTACTGTTCCGACCAGCCGAGTCCTGCAAATGGTGCTACTAAATATTTCATTCAGGCTTAACAACTCAATCTGCCTGCCATTATCCTGAGGGCCCCCGCAGCCCCCAGCCCCTTTCTGATTAACAAAGTAGCCGGCCGGGAAGATCTGCAGAAGCCGTCATTGAAGGCTGCGTTAGCGGCTGCTTGGGGCAGGCGGGAGGAGCACAGCTTTAAGCAGGGAGCATCGATTGCGGCATTAGCTCACTTTTTACGTTCCCAGGCAGACAGTGCAAGTAACTTCAATTATCTTCAAAGCAACTGAAGGGAAGGAAATTGGTCTTAGATGTGGTAAATAGACTCCACCAAGTCCGCTGAAGCATGCAGAGATGTGCACACCGGGGGGACCTGGAGGGCTAGCAGCCAAGCCTGCTCCATGTTTGTTCAGAATTTGGACAGCCATTGTAGGGGTTCCACTCCTTTGTCCCCCAGTACCTGGAGGAACATGAAGTGGCTGGGCTCTCAAACGCCAAGGCAGCTGCTGGGAGGGGAGGAGGCGAGACAGCGTTGAGCTTGGGATCAGAGAGACTTAGCTTTCAATGGCAGCTCTACCGATGTGTGACCTTGGTCAAGTGGCCTAACCTCTCGGAGCCTCCTTTTCCTCATTAGTGAAATGGGACTAATAAGATCTATCTTAGAAGGGTTTGATCCTGGCTTCAGGGCTCTGTCCTCTGCATGCTGGCCCTTCTTCTATGTCCTCAAACTATCCTGTGCTCCTCTTGGTTCCAGGGCTTATCACACTGCTGTGACGATTAGTTTTTGTGTCTGTCCTTCCTGTGGACTAGCAGTCGTTAACAATTTTTTAAGGAAGGGATCATGACCTCGTGAAGATGTTGGTGAAAGCCATGGGCCCTCTCCCTGTAGAAAATCATGTGAACATAATTTGCCTCTAATTTCCAGGAACTCCTGGAAGCCAGGCTAGAATCCCTATGCCAGTGTTTACACAGTGCCTGGCACATGCATCGTAATCAGAATATGCCACTGACTGCTTGAATCATTTTAGAGACGCTTTCCCACCCCTATAATTCTGGAATTCCATTCTGTCCAAGAAATATTCATTTGGTGAACACTTCGTCTGTTGAAGGCCCTAGACTGGGTTTTGTGGAGAATTCAAGGATGTAAGTCCTGCCCACAGATGGGGAATCAGACATGAACACATATGCCAGTGACTCCAGGGGTACGATTCGGCCCATCTGAAAGCCTCCTCACCTATCCAGGCAGACTATATACATGCATCAGACAGCTCCAGGGAAGGACTTTGTTCCTTTCCCTCACAACCCTGACCTTGGAGACCCACAAGATAGTCTGCTAGAGACAGATTGCTAGAGAAGAGGCAGTAGAGTGCATATGATAGAGACCTGGTGGCAGGTGGGGAAGCTGGTACAGTGAGAAGGCCATTAGGAGCCTGGTCTAGAAGCAATGTCACCGCTCCGTGCTGGGGCAGGAGCTAAGGACCTGGCAGCCAGCGCCTGCTTGCTCCTGTCCGGTACCCCCGCTGGGTTAATCGATTCAGTAAGGACATCATTATGCAAAGGCAATTTGCATAACTCTGCCAAGCCTCTGATTGCAGGGCAGTTGAGGGCCTGTTGGGGAGAGCTGGCAAGAGAGCATCCCTTTGTCCTTCTCAGACGATGAGGCGGGTGCGGTCCGAAATGCTGGGTCCCAGCTCCGGGAGAGCTGGATCCCGGGTTGAGTCAAAACGAGTGTACTGGGGCTTCCTGCAAGCTCCTTTCAGGGGAGTTAGCCCATTCTCACCCCGCAGCCTGTTGCATTATCTTTGCTCTTAACAACTGCACTTTTAAATAAAACCCCTTGTGGATGTTTTTAAGGAGTTAAATAAGTGCCTGGGATGGCTCCTGTTGGGGTTGTTTGGATTTGAAAAGAAAATACTGAGATGTAAAGATATCAATATTTAATTGTCTCTTGAAGCCTGGGTTTTCAAGCAAGCGGCAGGGAGCCAAGAGTCTCCTCTGTGTGTGCGTGCGTGTATGTGCGCGAGCGTGTGTGTGCACGCACAAGCATGCTTATGTACATATGTGCATGTGTATATATGAGGAGCGTGTGTGTGTTTGCATTTAATAGAGGATTCTCCAGCAGTGTTGTACATGTTCACTCTTCTATTCCATTTTACCTTTGCTCTCCACCACCCAAGAGATAATAAAGAACAGGGCATGAATTCTGTTTTAGTTCAATTTAATTCAACAAGCAAATGCAGAACACTTGTCTGGACCCTTCTCACCTTTAAAGCGTTTGCTGTTCAGTAAGTGGGTAGGTCCTTTACCCAAATCGCCATGCTACCCATTAGACAGACTGGAATAAATTGCCTGAAGATAGGCGATCATTGGAACTGACCTGCAGGGTGGCTGCTCTGTCCTCGGAAGGTGGCTTACTGGAGGGGCTCACCCAGCCAGAGCCCATCTTTGTGTGCCTTGCATAGCTCTCAGAACATGACAGATGCTCAATAAATCTGTGTTGAATGGTTGTTGGATTCCTCAAGCATTCCCTCTAGCTCTGTGGTCATTTCTGCCCACACTGCCTCCCCCAAATGCTTGGCAGTTTCCAAGAAAAAGATAAATACAACACAGAGGAAGAAGAGAGACCCAGAGTAGTTAAGGGGGCCCTGAGAATTGCAGAAAGTTGGAGTGGGAGGGACTGAATCTAGATGTAGAGTCATTCTCCCTACTTCAGAGCACCAGCAGTAGGACTTGGATAAGACATTAGGAGAAGCTCCTGGTCTCCTGATGAGGGGAGTTGATGAGGGGCCTACCCTAGGATCCTTTCAGGAAAGGAAAGCTGTGGGGATTCTCAGAGTCAAGGTCAAGGTGACCTCTTTATTTCCTCCCATTGAGGGGTCATTTTCTCTAACATTCCCATCTTGGAAGGGCTGGAAAAGACATTGGTCAGGGCCCTCCAGGATTTTCATGTGGCATCAATGGGGAACAAAATGGCATGAAGAGTAGAAACAGAAAACCCACTAATTGGTTAACCATACATTCATTGAGCTGGGGCCCATATTAGTTTTTTTGTTTTTTTGGTTTTTTTCCCCTGGAGGATTCCAGAAAACCCAGGGAGATGTCAGACAGGCCTGGGTTAGAAGAAGTTAGAACAAGGTACTATGTTGTACCTGAGTCTAGGTTCCAGATATGAGATAATATAAAATAAAATGCAATTGAGGTCCTCCCCACCCTCCCCCTGGCTTCTTTTATGTTCTAGAAACTATGCAAAGTACACAGAGATAGGCTCTGGCTGGTTGAGCTCCTCCAGTAAGCCAGCTTCTGAAGACAAAGTAGCCACCCCGCAGGTCATCAATCTCCCAGCATACCCAGAGGAGAAGGAAGGAACTGGAGTTTCAGAAATGGCATAGGGGAGCAAGAGGCTACCATAGGATCTTGGATCCTCCAGCTATGAATATTGAGATTAGAAGGAAGGTAGGGAGAGGTGGCAAGATGGCTCCTCAGAGCCAACTCCAACCCAACTCCATGGAGCACCATAGACGATATGGGAAGAGCAAGCCCTACCCTTGTGCTCCAGATGGTTTCACTCATACAGAGCTGAGCAGAGCTCTCTGGTGCTGGGCAACACGGAAGATTGGAAAAACTGTCAAGAAGCCATTCATACCATTCCACCTCTTCAGAGCAAGTCAACACCAAGGCATGTCATGTGGCTGACCACCAAGATTTTACAATGACCCTCAATTGTGTTGATGCTTCATCTTCCAGGGACTCCTGCTTTAGTAAGGTCTCCCTTGTTGTGATACATAAAAGACACTGGGCCCATCTGCACAGGGATGAGGAGTTATGACTCAGTATCCTTATATCAGGGGTTCTCAATTCTTGATCTTTCTAGGTCACAGCCTTCTTGCAGAATCTGTTAAAAGCCATGAGTTGTCTTCCTCCTCAAAATGCATATACATACCCAGATAATTTGGTACTAAATTTTCAGAGCATTTATGGACCCCAGAGAACCATCAACAGATCCCATTAATAAGATACCTGCCTCAGAAGAACATCTCTGAGCTTTTAGGACAATCTAATAATGTTCTTGAATAGTATCTTGCAGTTTGCAGAGCACTTTTGCTATGAATTGTGTTAATCTTCACAGTGAGGTAGAATTATTATATTGTCCTTATTCTGCATATAAAGAAACAGAACTTCAAAGGGCTTATGTCACTTTCCCATAGCTGGTGGAAGGTGAACTCAAAACTGGAGTAAGTCCTCCATCCTGTGCTCCCGCAAACATTCACCAGGCCATGGTGAGACTTGGGGGTCTGGCTCTGAGAAGGGCCAGAAACTCCCTGGGACAGGAGAGGAGACAAGGAAGGACACTGATCTTCAGGAGCCAAGACTATTTTCTCAGTTAAAGATTGCACCTGACATTCTTGAAGCATGTTTTTCACTCCTCATGACACCAGGGATGAACCCAGGAGGTGCAGGATTCTAGGACCTGAGGTGACTCATGAGTTCATTTATCCTGCTCTGCCTCCCAGACCCACAAATCCCTGTCGAAGACAATACCTCTCCCATCTCCATACCCTCTGCATCTGTGTGGTCACCTAAACTATGCCCCAATGACCTTTTAAGTTTCCTCTGGAGATTAATAGGAGCTCCCCTTTCCTGATGTCATAAACCTGTAGCCTGGCAGAGGGTAGGTAATGACATTAGAACAACTTTCTCTTTAATTCCCTTCTATAGATTTCCAAGGGAGTTTTAATAATACCATTTGTTCAATTCAATTCTAATGAATATGGATTAATTTTCTGCATTATAGCTATTGATCTTTGGCCATTGATCTGAGGAGGGAGTGTTACTGGTTATAAATCCGTCCATTCTGATTGGGGGCTCCCTGGGGGCAGAGATGGGGAGGCAGAAGTAGCAAAAGATGGAAAGCTAGAGGGGTAGGTTAGTTCCAGAAGAGTGAGACTGGGGAGATGATTGTGGGGGGGCAGGGGTGGAGGGTTGAAGATCACCTTGTGCTCTATCCCAGTAATCCCATTTACTCTCATCCAGCCACACCCCGTGGTTTCCCATTTCTGGGCCTTTGCTTAGGTCATACTTCCTGCCTGTAATACCTTCCTTCTTTCTCCCCTCCCAGCTCAAATTCTACCTACTCTTTCTATCTTTCCTTCCTTTTCTTCCTCCCTTCCTTCCTTCCTTCCTTCCTTCCTTCACTAGATTTATTTTTATTAACATAATTTCTACACCCAAAGTGGGGGTCAAACTCATGACCCCAAGATCAAGAGTCACATGCTTCTTTGACTGAGCCAGCCAGGTACCCCCACCTACATTTTCAAACTCAAATTTAATGCCACATTTTTCAGGAAGCTTTTTCTGGTTCTCTCCCCACCTATTGCTAATTGGAATTTCTGTCTTTTATGTTACCACACTGCTTTATCTCTTAGGGCACCTAACACTTTGTGTTATGTACACCTCTTAATTTCTGGACTGTAAACTCCATGAAAGCAAGCACACCAACAAAACCCAGTCTTGTTTATTACCATGAGCCCAGAATCTAGCACGGTATCGACTCATTTAAATACTTGTTGAATGGATGAGAAGTTTGAGACCGCAGAGTTTAGGTAGGAGGCTTATTTAAAAGCTCTTCCTTCTGTTCTTGATGGTCCTTATATAAGGGAGCCCCATGCTCTACCTTTCTTTAATCCCATCCCACAATTCACTGTTTTGTAATAAAATGGAATAGATTAAGGTTAATGTTGTTGCCTTAGTCCATTTGGGCTTATATAGAACACCATAGACAGAACAGCCTATAAACAACAGAAGTTTACTTCTCACAGATCTGCAGGCTGATAGTCCAAGATCAGGGTGCTTGCATGGTTGGGTTCTAGTGAGGGACCTCTTCTGGGTGGCACACTGCCGACTTCTCACTAGCCTCTTTCCTAAGGGTACTAATCCCATTCCTGAGGGCACACATAGGGTACTCTTAGTGCAGCATATGGGCTGCAGATGGCCATGGCTTTTGGGGACCACCTTTTTTTAAATTCCTCTTCCATCCCTGCAGTCTTCCTCCAGTAGCTTCAGCTGACTGACTGGGACAGGGAGCCAGGGGCACAGCAGAAACCCCAGTATCACGAAACAGAGTTTGGAAGGAAGGGATCAACCTGGAAAGACCATCGCTGTGGTTCATTCACAAAGGCTACTCCGTTAGGTACTCAGCATCCGTACACTCCTTTCTACACAGATGAGAACTTCCTACACCCATAAAAAAATGTGTCCTTCCATCTAACAAGATGCAGACATCTTTTGTACAAAGAGAGACATTCTTGCCCTCTCCTCAAGATGAAGAGAAGCAAAATTTCCATAGTCATTGTCTCCATCTTTGGGACACATTCCTATTTCCCATCACCGGCTCGTGTGGGTTACTACTGTGCTCAGAGGGTTTCATCATCTTAGAATCTTCTTCCTCAGAGAGTAAATTGCAAAGTTAATCTCCCCATAATTTGTGTAATAAAGGAAGGAGGACAGAAAAGGAAATAATACACACACATACATAGAAAGAAGAAAACATGCAAAATTGCAATAGCCCTTGTTTGTGTAACTGGTCATAAAATACATATATATGTATGTATAAAATATATAAATATGCTATATTACACATATGTTATATATATAATTATATATTATATATAAAATTAAATGTGTGGATATATGCATATGTATATATGTGTATATGTATGTGTATATATACACATATGTGTATATAGATACAAATGTGTGTGTGTATATATAATATATATGTATATTATATATAAAATCTTCCTTTGTATACTATCTGTTCCATGTTTTTGAGTTTTCATTATCCTCATGCAGGATATCCTCTGGTTGGTGTTTTTTACCTGGTGGAGTGGTGGATTGACCCAAATCTTCATTCTTGAAGAGTCTGAATCCTTAGAGATTCTGTGTATTTTTTGATTGCTGTGATTCTCCATTAATATTTACAATTAGACACAAAAATAGTAAGGCATGCCCCAGAGAATCCCCTAGGCTCCAAACATTGTCTTCTCTGCAATTAAATTTCCTCGTGGTCTTAATCACCCCAGCTAGTGGAGTAATTCCCCTTTTCCTACCTGCTGCTTCAGTGGTACATGGACCCCAGAAAGCCAGGGCAAGTCTCAACTTGTAAGTTACTGGAACCGTTGGTGTTTATCCTGGTGGAAGAATTTTCTCCCTTGGAAACCAAGACCTCCAGGTCAGTGGAGCTCCAAGTTGCAGTGGGAGGAACAAAAATTCTGTGAGGTGTTGGGTTTCCTAGTGAGAAGAACTACACCAGATTCTAGCCCTTGATTCTGAGATCTCTGGATCCCAGTTAAGGAAGAAACAGCATCATGTATTGTTCACCAAATCAAAGAATGTACTGCGTTCTGTAAGGCAGTCCCTGTTATTCCAGAAGGCTATCTCCCGGTGGGAATCACAGCCGAGACTCCCTTCCAGTGGCTCGTTCCACTGTTCTTTTGGGCCAGTTGTTTCTGGGAGATGAGGTATGTAACAAGAGGAATTCCACAGGCCTGAGCCCGCTGCCACACTTCTTTTGCTGAGAAATGAATTCCTTGATTAGAAGCAATGTGAGCAACACCGTGATGGTGAATAAGGCGTTTTGTAAGCACATGGATGGTGGTGCTAGCAGAAGCATTATGAGCAAGGGCAGCAAATCCAAACCCAGAATTATGTGTCTGTTTTAGTGAAGGACAGCTTCTGTCCCCGTTGTGTTGGAAGGGGTCCAACGGAATCCACCTGCCCCTGGTTTCCCTGGGAAATGGTGCCACACAGAAGGTTCAGTGTTGGTCTCTGCTTTTGGCATTTTAGGCACTCAGGAGGAGTGATAACTTTCATGAGAGGAAGGGCGCGATATCCATACCACGCGTAGGCTCTACCCATGCCACCAGGGCCATTTTGTACCGAGGTCCACTGAGCAAGCATTAGCGGGGCTGGGGACGAGTCTGCTGTCCAAAGAGGGTGAGCATTCATATGGCACAGAGATATCCTCCTAGCTTCACTAGCTTCACAGCTGGCACAAGGACCACCCCAAATCAAAGGCCACTGCGTTGATGAGGAAAACCCTCTTCCAACCTCTGTTCTAAGACAGTGGGTATTGGTAAAACCAGGTTCAAGCTCAGCAGGTGGGGTCTGTCCACCTGGTCCTCCTTGGGGAAGTATTTTTCCCCCAGGAGCTTTTTGTAGCACTGTCTGACTTTGTCTTTGGCACTTAGCTCTGGCTGCCTTGTGTTATCCTTTACTTGAAAATATATGCTTAAAGCCAAGTTTAAATTAGACCTTGAGGGTAGCAACCATCACTAGCGGCTCATTCTGTGGCTCCTACTCAGTGAATAGCAAGATGCAAGGGAAAGTTTGCTTCTTAAGAAAAGAAGCCCTAGCATGGAGCACTGGGTGTGGTGCAAAAATAATGAATACTGTTATGCTGAAAAAAAAAAAATAAAAAATTTAAAAATGGGAAAAAAAAAAAAGAAAAGAAGCCCTAGGTTTGAGGCCTCCTCTTCTGCTTCTCTGTGTCACCCTAGACATGTCTTAGCACACTCCCTATGACCCTCATCTCCAAACAACATTTTACTGCTTTTTATTGCTTTCATGCTTTGCTTATGTAGACCCCCATCTTAATAAAAGAAGATGCCTTCTTTCTTACCTAAAGGGAGCTCCAAATCTAATAAGTTAGAGTTCCTTTCAAAGTTGAGGCTGGTCACGATCTTGAAAAGACTCAAGACAAGCGATTAGTAAGGCCAACAAGTGTCCCTTAGTTGATGCCAACGTTGTAATTGATATTCATCATCTTTGTCTCTTAGCAACCATTCTAGATTTCCCTAGCATTCTGACTGGTCTTGCTAAGGATGCCCAACCTTTTACCCATGAGGCATCTAAGTCCTTAGTAGCCCTTGCTAGGCCCAGGTTTCTAGAATTGCATATTAAATCTTATCTCAGAACATGAAAGCACCAAGTGACATACCTCTAAACACCCTGGGGACCAAGAGTACCCCTCTCTGCCCTTTCTGTGTAGCAGCAACTCTACCTCCTCCTGATGGCCAGGGTAGGTTTCCTTGCCATCAAACAAACCCTTTGCCTATTGGACACATAAGGAACTCCAAATAGCCAGATATTAGTCCCAGCTTTCAGTGGAACCCTTACTGTGACCCCTAACAGAAGTCTTTGGGAACCAGCACCTCTAACTTGACTGAGTATAATATTAGGGAGTTAAGAAGGACAAATTCTCTATGTGGGTCACTGGAAATGATGGCTAGGTGAGAGTATCCAATCCTACCCCTTGATTCCCATTTCTATAAATTTTGGCTGTTGGGCTATAACACTGTATGTAGGTCATTATTTCAACACATAAAATGTATCTTGGAGGCCAGTATTTCAGTCTACAGGATACGACCCTTAGCTGGCACCCTAGCTGGAGGATTAAAGACAAGTCCGCTCTTTGATTAGACTGGCTGTTTTGATGTGGTACCTGGTTGACCAGTGTATCCCATGATTATGGTCATGTGCCTAGTGGTATACCTCCTTTGGCATAAAATAGGAGGTTTTATCCAAAACGTGTTGGATGGGACACCATGTTGATAGGGTAGCATCCTTTAAGCCCTCAGATGCGGGTAGGGCAAGGAAAACAAATTCATATCAAGAGTACTAATTCTCGAGTCAAGATGGCGGAGAAGTAGCAGGCTGAGACTACTTCGGGTAGTGGGAGATCAGCTAAATAGCTTATCTAAAGATTGCAAACACCTACAAATCCAACGGGAGATTGAAGAGAAGAAGAACAGCAATTCCAGAAACAGAAAATCAACCACTTTCTGCAAGGTAGGACTGGCGGAGAAGTGAATCCAAAGCGACGGGAAGATAGACCGCGGGGGGAGGGGCCGGCTCCCGGCGAGCGGCGGAGCAACGGAGCAAAATCAGGACTTTTAAAAGTCTGTTCCGCTGAGGGACATCGCTCCAGAGGCTTCACTGGGGTGAAGCCCAGGCGGGGTAAGCGCGGCCTCAGGTCCCGCAGGGTCGCAGAAGGATCGGGGGTGTCTCAGTGTCGCAGAGCTTACCGGTATTAGAACGGGGAAGCCGGCTGCAGAGACAGAGCCAAGGAGTGACTCTCAGCTCAGGGTTGCCTTGAACCGGTCGCAGGCTCGGTCGGCTCGGAGCGCGGCCGGAGGCCAGGGTGACGGGAGTCATTTGGCGCTGTTCTCTGAGGACGCACTGAGGAGTGGGGCCCCGGGCTCTCGGCTCCTCCGGGCCGGAGACCGGGAGGCCGCCATCTTTATTCCCGTCCTCCGGACTCTACGGAAAGCGCTCAGGGAACAAAAGCTCCCGAAAGCGAACCCGAGCAGATGACTCAGCGCGGCCCCGGGTAAGGGCGGTGCAACTCCGCCTGGGGCAAAGACGCTTGAGAAACACTACAACGGGCCCCTCCCCCAGAAGATCTACGGGAAACCCAGCCAGGACCAAGTTCACCTACCAAGGAGAACGGCGGAATTCCAGAGGAGAAGAAAGCAAAGCACGGAACTCATGGCTTTCTCCCCATGATTTTTTAGCCTTGCAGTTAATTTAATTTTTTTTTCTTTTTCAATTTTTTTTTCTTTTTCTCTTCTTCTGCTAAATTTTTTTTAACTTTTACCGTTTTCTTTTTTTTAACGTTTTTTAAATAGTTTATCTAATATATATATATATTTTCCTCTTTTTATATTTTTTCTTTATCGGCTTTCTTTTTTTTAATAGTTTTTTTTCTTTCTTTCTTTCTGAACCCCTTTTTATCCCCTTTCTCCCCCCTCACAATTCAGGATCTCTTCTGATTTGGCTAAAGCATATTTTCCTGGGGTTGTTGCCACCCTTTTAGTATTTTACTTGCTCCTTCATAAACTCTTATCTGGACAAAATGACAAGGCGGAAAAATTCACAACAAAAAAAAGAACAAGAGGCAATACCAAAGGCTAGGGACCTAATCAATACAGACATTGGTAATATGTCAGATATAGAGTTCAGAATGATGATTCTCAAGGTTCTAGCCGGGCTTGAAAAAGGCATGGAAGATATTAAAGCAACCCTCTCAGGAGATATAAAAGCCCTTTCTGGAGAAATAAAAGAACTAAAATCTAACCAAGTTGAAATCAAAAAAGCTATTAATGAGGTGCAATCAAAAATGGAGGCTCTCACTGCTAGGATAAATGAGGCAGAAGAAAGAATTAGCGATATAGAAGACCAAATGACAGAGAATAAAGAAGCTGAGCAAAAGAGGGACAAACAGCTACTGGACCACGAGGGGAGAATTCGAGAGATAAGTGACACCATAAGACGAAACAACATTAGAATAATTGGGATTCCAGAAGAAGAGGAAACAGAGAGGGGAGCAGAAGGTATATTGGAGAGAATTATTGGAGAGAATTTCCCCAATATGGCAAAGGGAACAAGCATCAAAATCCAGGAGGTTCAGAGAACCCCCCTCAAAATCAATAAGAATAGGTCTACACCCCGTCACCTAATAGTAAAATTGACAAGTCTTAGTGACAAAGAAAAGATCCTGAAAGCAGCCCGGGAAAAGAAGTCTGTAACGTACAATGGTAAAAATATTAGATTGGCAGCAGACTTATCCACAGAGACCTGGCAGGCCAGAAAGAGCTGGCATGATATATTCAGAGTACTAAATGAGAAAAACGTGCAGCCAAGAATACTATATCCAGCTAGGCTATCATTGAAAATAGAAGGAGAGATTAAAAGCTTCCAGGACAAACAAAAACTGAAAGAATTTGCAAATACCAAACCAGCTCTACAGGAAATATTGAAAGGGGTCCTCTAAGCAAAGAGAGACCCTCAAAGTAGTAGATCAGAAAGAAACAGAGACAATATACAATAACAGTCACCTTACAGGCAATACAATGGCACTAAATTCATATCTCTCAATACTTACCCTGAATGTTAATGGGCTAAATGCCCCAATCAAAAGACACAGGGTATCAGAATGGATAAAAAAACAAAAACCATCTATATGTTGCCTACAAGAAACTCATCTTAAACCCGAAGACACCTCCAGGTTTAAAGTGAGGGGGTGGAAAAGAATTTACCATGCTAATGGACATCAGAAGAAAGCAGGAGTGGCAATCCTTATATCAGATCAATTAGATTTTAAGCCAAAGATTATAATAAGAGATGAGGAAGGACACTATATCATACTCAAAGGAACTGTCCAACAAGAGGATCTAACAATTTTAAATATCTATGCCCCTAACGTGGGAGCAGGCAACTATATAAACCAATTAATAACAAAATCAAAGAAACACATCGACAAGAATACAATAATAGTAGGGGATTTTAACACTCCCCTCACTGAAATGGACAGATCATCCAAGCAAAAGATCAACAAGGAAATCAAGGCCTTAAATGACACACTGGACCAGATGGACATCACAGATATATTCAGAACATTTCACCCCAAAGCAACAGAATACACATTCTTCTCTAGTGCACATGGAACATTCTCCAGAATAGATCACATCCTCGGTCCTAAATCAGGTCTCAACCGGTATCAAAAGATTGGGATCATTCCCTGCATATTTTCAGACCACAATGCTCTAAAGCTAGAACTCAATAACAAGAGGAAATTTGGAAAGAACCCAAATACATGGAGACTAAACAGCATCCTTCTAAAGAATGAATGGGTCAACCAGGAAATTAAAGAAGAATTGAAAAAATTTATGGAAACAAATGATAATGAAAACACAACGGTTCAGAATCTGTGGGACACAACAAAGGCAGTCCTGAGAGGAAAATATATAGCGGTACAAGCTTCGACAAAGCAGGAAAGAATGTCCACTGGAACAAAGACAGCCTCTTCAATAAATGGTGTTGGGAAAATTGGACAGCCACATGCAGAAAAATGAAATTGGATCATTTCCTTACACCACACACGAAAATAGACTCAAAATGGATGAAGGATCTCAATGTGAGAAAGGAATCCATCAAAATCCTCGGAGGAGAACACAGGCAGCAACCTCTTCGACGTCAGCCGCAGCAACATCTTCCTAGGAACATCACCAAAGGCAAGGGAAGCAAGGGCAAAAATGAACTTTTGGGATTTTATCAAGATCAAAAGCTTTTGCACAGCAAAGGAAACAGTGAACAAAACCAAAAGACAACTGACAGAATGGGAGAAGATATTTGCAAATGACATATCAGATAAAGGGCTAGTGTCCAAAATCTATAAAGAACTTAGCAAACTCAACACCCAAAGAACAAATAATCCAATCAAGAAATGGGCAGAGGACATGAACAGACATTTCTGCAAAGAAGACATCCAGATGGCCAACAGACACATGAAAAAGTGCTCCATATCACTCGGCATCAGGGAAATACAAATCAAAACCACCATGAGATATCACCTCACACCAGTCAGAATGGCTAAAATTAACAAGTCAGGAAATGACAGATGTGGGCGAGGATGCGGAGAAAGGGGAACCCTCCTACACTGTTGGTGGGAATGCAAGCTGGTGCAACCACTCTGGAAAACAGCATGGAGGTTCCTCAAAATGTTGAAAATAGAACTACCCTATGACCCTGCAATTGCACTGCTGGGTATTTACCCTAAAGATACAAACGTAGTGATCCGAAGGGGCACGTGCACCCGAATGTTTATAGCAGCAATGTCTACAATAGCCAAACTATGGAAAGAACCTAGATGTCCATCTACAGACGAATGGATAAAGAAGATGTGGTATATATACACAATGGAATACTGTGCAGCCATCAAAAGAAATGAAATCTTGCCATTTGCGACGACGTGGATGGAACTAGAGGGTATCATGCTTAGCGAAATAAGTCAATCGGAGAAAGACAACTATCATATGATCTCCCTGATATGAGGGAGAGGAGATGCAACATGGGGGGTTGAGGGGGTAGGAGAAGAGTAAATGAAACAAGATGGGATTGGGAGGGAGACAAACCATAAGTGACTCTTAATCTCACAAAACAAACTGAGGGTTGATGGGGGGAGGGGGTTGGGAGAGGGGGTGGGGTTATGGATATCGGGGAGGGTATGTGCTATGGTGAGTGTTTTGAAGTGTGTAAACCTGGCGATTCGCAGACCTGTACCCCTGGGGATAAAAATATATGTTTATAAAGCTGTAAAAAAAAAAAAAAGAAAGAAAGAAAGGATGAATCCCCAAGTTTTGTAGCAACATGGACGGGACTGAAAGAGATTATGCTGAGTGAAATAAGTCAAGCAGAGAGAGTCAATTATCATATGGTTTCACTTATTTGTGGAGCATAACAAATAGCATGGAGGACAAGGGGAGATGGAGAGGAGAAGGGAGTTGAGGGAAATTGGAAGGGGAGGTGAACCATGAGAGACTATGGACTCTGAAAAACGATCTGAGAATTTTGAAGGGGTGGGGGGTGGGAGGTTGGGGGCACCAGGTGGTGGGTATTGTAGAGGGCACGGATTGCATGGAGCACTGGGTGTGGTGCAAAAATAATGAATACTGTTATGCTGAAAAAAATAAAAAAATTAAAAAAAAAAAAAAAAAAAAAAAAAAAAAAGAGTACTAATTCTCGTAAGAACAAATGGATGTCTCCCTAAAGGATCAAGGGGTCTGATGCAATAGAGGTTCTCCTTGAGAAACTGGCCTATCAAGGGTTCAAGGTAGGTTTCTGTTGCTGGGATCTGAGGCATGTATCAGGGGGAAGAGCTGAACCAGTCACAATGGGAGGGAGCCTATGCTTTGGGGTCCATGTGTAGTTTCCATCCTTGTCACACTGTCACTCTGTTCATGGGATCACTGCATCAGCACTGGCTGGCTGAGGAGACGGGTTAGCTGGTTTCACAAGACAAACCTACCAGATTGTTGAGGTAGTGGGTGACCTCTGCTGAGCATGAGGAGATATAAAGATCTGGGTACTTGGTGCCCACCTCTGTAGGTCTATTGATGTATCTCTTCACCAGGGTTCCTTGTCCCTGATCTTCCAATTATGTTCCCTACCAGGCTCCTCCCAACCAAGCCATTGGCTACCAAGGTTTTCTGTATGTATTTACAGCTCAGGTTTGGTTTCTTCTACCTATAGTAAATGATGAAGTATAATATTCCTTATCTGCCTACTGGGAATATTTACCAGTGAGAAAATTTCCTTTAGTCACTGTTGAGTAGGGTTTTAATGGAACTGCAATTCTTGGCTAGTACTAGCAAATTGCACTTTTTACAAACTAACCTGAGGTCTTTTTTTTTTTCTTGGTTGGTCATAGGAACTCCTCTACTCCATGAGGTCGTAAGTGTGAGTAGAGATATCAGGGAATAGATGTAGGGGGCATGGGAGTCTGGCTCACCCATTAGTGTAATTTACATGTATCTTCTGAACCTGCTCTGCCTCAATCCAGAATGTGCCACTTGCATTGTGTGATGGGTTACTGTTACGGCCACTCCACCTTATAACTTGAGGATGGGGAATCTGATAGTAGCCACTCCAGAATGGCCAGCTCTGCTTACAGATCTGATTTTATTTTTTTATTTTTATTTTTTAAATTTCATTTTATTTTTTCAGTGTTCCAAGGTTCATTATTTATGCACCACACCCAGTGCTCCATGCAATATGTGCCCTCCTTAATACCCACCACCAGGCTCTCCCAACCCCCAACCCCCTCCCCTCCAAAGCCCTCAGTTTGTTTCTCTGAGTCCACAGTCTCTCATGATTTGTCTTCCCCCTCTGATTTTCCCCAGCTCACTTCTCTCCATCTTCCAATGTCCTCCATGTTACTCCTTATGCCCCACAAGTAAGTGAAACCATATGATAATCAACTCTCTCTGCTTGACTTATTTCACTCAGCATAATCTCCTCCAGTCCCGTCCATGTTGATACAAAACAGGATGTTGATTCATCCTTTCTGATGGAGGCATAATATTCCATTGTATATATGGACCATATCTTCTTTAAAAAAATTTTTTTAATAAACACATAATCTATCATTAGCCCCAGGGGTACAGGTCTGTGAATCACCAGGTTTACACACTTCACAGCACTCACCATAGCACATACCCTCCCCAATGTCCATAACCCCACCACCCTCTTCCGACCCTCCTCCCCCCAGCAACCCTCAGTTTGTTTTGTGAGATTAAGAGTCTCTTATGGACCATATCTTCTTTATCCATTCGTCTGTTGAAGGCAATCTTGGCTCCTTCCACAGTTTGGTGACAATGGTCGTTTACAGTTCTGATTTAATACGGTTCAGTCTCTACGAGGGCCTAGTAGTTTGTCAGTTGTCTCTCCAGTTGGTGCTTGTAAAAGATTCCACAAAACACCCTTATCCACCATGGATCTCTCTCTCTGCCTCTGGTTCATATGGTCTGATTGGCCTGACAGCTTGTACCTGCAGGATATGATGCAGAGGATGTTCTTGTTGGAAGTCTCCAGTCACCTGATAATGGACCAAACCACTATCCTCAAGTGCAGTTATGTACCCAATGCATGCCTCTCTCTTAGTGGTAGGAGGTGTGAAATACAAGAACTTAGTTTAGAGAAAAAGTCTCAACCTGTCCCAGACCACCAGAATCCTAAAAACTCCATTATATGGCAGGATCCTGAATCTTCATGGAATTTCTTATTTGTTGCACTCATTTTTCTTACTAGGCCATCTATAGTGTGGTTTGTAAACTGTTTGTTATTGTTCTGCAATTACATAGATGCCAAGATTGAGAGATAAGACTTTAGGAAATTTTATAACAAGTTGACATTGCTATGACCTCTAAGTTCATGATTAGTGGATTCCTCTTACTCAACCAGGTTAGTCAGTATGGATATTATTGAACTCACACAAGCATGTCTTATACAATAGTTAAAGGCTAGTTTGTCGGATGTAATCCCTGTGTGTAAAACCATGGATGTATTCCTTTTATTAAAAGGTAATCCAAATTTAAGTGTAATTTTACAGGATAAACAAAGAACTGAAGAATGATTTTGAAAATACAGCATCACTTGCTTCATTTTGAGGAAAATTAAATACGCTAAGCTTGTTTGAAATGATTTTAAAATCTCTTCTTGGATTCCTGGCTACATCCCTCTATACAACTGGTTTCTCTACTGTGTGTTATATAATTAAATAAGTCATAGAAGTGGTTTAGATTTACTCATTTCTTGCAAGCAGTTATCATAAATAAAAAATAAATAAATATATTTATTATAAAAAATAAAAAAATTATAAAAAATAAAAAAGTGTGTTATCATAAATCCAACCCAATTTATGTAATTTTACAAGCAAGAAACAAGCATGTTTAAAGATATTTAATGTAGGGGAATCAATATATCATCATAACCTCTGCTTAGTAATAAATGAAAAATAATAAAACATTTTGAGTGTGATAGTGATTTTATATTAATAATCTAAAGTACACTTTCAGTGAACATGTGTATAGTTTTTGTTATCCTTGTCCCTATGTTGTATATTTTTCTGATTATATTTATCAAAATATAATTTTATATCTATTGAATCAAATAATTTAAAAATTGTTTTGTATGTTTCTGTTTTTTATTTCATTTCACTAGAATTTTCTAGTAGTTCATTTTTGTTGACTTTATAAAATTGTTAGTCTGTGATGAATTGAAACAAAAGACTGGCCCTTTACAGATTGTTTGAAAAGTACTCATTGAGTACACTTGGTACTTCAACTTGTGGGGTATAATAATCAATATAGTGGACCACTGTGAAGGTCTGCAGAGTGTCAAAATGAACAAGGTTCACTGCACAATGGCAGAGTTACATAGAGCTTGGGAAATCTAATGTCAGTGTACTGATGCCCTCACCATGTAAATGCAAACTAGTTTTAAATCTTTCCTACTGATGAGGAAGAAGACTTCTGGCAGATCAGTAGCTATATTCCAAAGTGGGTTGATCTAATCTTGTAAAGTTACTACACCTGCCACATCAGCTGCAAGTCAGGCTATCACTGGCTAAATTCACAGCCATATACCATAATCTGTTACAATCAACCAGGTCTTCAGAGGGCTAAGGTAGATAACTGGAAAGGGATGTGATGTGGACTATGACTCCCACATATAATTTTCTGATGGTCATGGTAACTTCTGCAATACCTCCATTGCAGCATTGCTTCTGATATACTGTCTTGGTCAGAGGTGAGAATGGGGTATTTTATGGGCTTCAACTTGACTCATTTTGCGTACCTCTAACCTTTACTCTGCAGGCCAAGGAGTCAATGTAATGGTTCTGCCAGGTGCCACAAAAGAACCACAGAATGGCTTGATAACTCCATAGACTCGCTGTGAATGGGGTTGGGCCCAAATTCCTCTTATTATTTGTCCTTCATAAACCTCTACTCTAATTGAGTAAACCTCTCCTCTCCTCTACTCTTCATAAACCTCTACTCTAACCTAGTAGAGATTCATGATGCCATTTTGTGTTCCTTGATATCAGAGTCAGCTCAAATCCTGTATCTAATGGTCCTTGAAAAGTCGAGGTAGTTCCTTTTTTCTAGGAGACAATCATTCTGACAAATGTCCTCATGTCACTTTGGGGAAGGATTAGTGTAGTTCATGCTATAAACTTGTAGTGACATTGTAGGATCTTTTCACAATATGACATGCGCCTCTTCATCTTTGAGCTCTGGGTCTGCCCCATCTGAAAGTTGGGTGAAGGCCTACACATTTTCATTGTGGCCACTGATGGCAGCTTTCAGCTTGCCAGCTCTTTATCTGATTTTTAAAAATTATAAAAGCAGCATGATTCCATAGGTAGCTTTCTGTTTCTCCATAATCAATTAGGCAATACTACAGATCCCTGCAGTTCAGACCCCTCTGATTGCTCATACCTTGCAAACTATTTTGGTAATTACACCCACACATCTCACTGTTGATGGTTAAGTGTTGCTACTGTCCTATGTCATTTAAAATCCCATGACGTCCCATTCTGTCAGTCAAAGTTCAATCAGAGAAGTTGAACAGATAGGAGATATATATTGATAGATTTATTATAAGGAGTTGGCATAGATGAATGTGGGGCCTGGCTAGGCAAGTCTGGAATCCAAAAAGGAAGCATCAGTAGGGTCAGACTGGGACTCTTGAGGCATAGTCTGAGTCTGTTGTCTACAGGCAGAATTTCATCTTTGGTTAGGGAAGCTCTGCTCTTAAGGCCTTTCGATTGAGTACATCAGGCCTGCTCAGATTATCTAGGATAATCTGTCTTACTTAAAGTCAACTGATTGTGGACTTTAATCATATCCACAAAATATCTTTATACCACCATCTAGATTAGTGTTCTACTGAATAACAGGACTGTAGCCTAGCTGAGTTGACATGTCAAAAAGACTATCACAGACCACCCCTTGCCAACTTGGTGCCCATACTCATCTCCTTAAAACATACGTAATATCCAAATAAAGGCAATGACAAAGTCATACTTCTGCTTAACGTGATACAACTATCCTGAGAACAGCCACAAAAACACCAACACTTACACCAGAAGAGCTTGCAAAGTCTTTGGATAGTGTTCACTCTTCTTTGTCTTGTATCTTAAATACTGACATATAAAGTTAGCTATTATTAATATATCTGATTTGAGATGATAAGAGACTAAGAGGAGGAAGATATTATATATTTATGTAATAAGTGTAAATACATCTATATTAAAAACCATAATTATAAAATTATAAATATATTTATTATAAATACCACAAATACATAATATATTTATGTTTATATATTTATATTAAATATTATATAAGTAAATAGATACATATTTTTTGTATAAGGAAAAAATACTTGTAACTCTTACAATCCTTGTTTCTAAAAGTGGTCACATGGTCTCTAGACATAGAGCTGACATGTATAGCTAGCTACCTCATTGTACCCATTCAACATTCCTTTTGTTCTCAGCAAGCACCTTAGCTGTCTTAGTTCTTGCCTGGTACAGTGACCCAAAACTGCATTGCTGAAGGTTCTGGGCCATTAGCCGTCCTGCCTGAATTAAGTTGTTGTAGTTTTCCATTGACTTCAATCACAGCACTTGGTCGTACTAAGAGAAGTCCAAAGAGATCTCTTGCATTTCAGACATACTTTTTGTCATCTCTTTAGTGTAGTGACAATCCAGATTTTCCTTAAGAGTGCTGGGTAACAGCCATCCAGTTCAGCGGAATTACCATTGTGTTTCTTGGTGGAAATATTCTTCTCTTTGTAATTACGATCTCTAGACAGACAAGCCTAAAGTCATAGGAAGAGGAAGCAAACATTTAGTGGATCTAGCAGATCCACTAAACATCTTTTAGATAACTAGGGATAATAGTTAATGGACCCACTCCCACTTCCAGGTTTTGATCCCTACCTCCATGAATCCTGCCTGTGGGAGAAACAGCACCATATATTGGATGCAGATTTACAGCAGAGATAGTCTTCTGGAGAACCTAGCTTCAGCCCCGCAAGCCATCTAGTGGGCACCATAACTGAGTCTTCAAAGGGCTATTCCACTGTTCTAACAAGTCAGATGCTTCAAGATGATGGAGAACATGGTAACAGCAGTGAATTCCATGAGCATGGGCCCCTTACACAACTTGCTTTTCTGTGGTGTAGAATACCATGATAGTACATAAGACATTTTATAAATCCATGAATGATAGTTTTGTCAGAAGTGTGGGGGGCAGGGAAAGTAAATCTTGATCTAAGTAATGGTTTGTTCTGATAAGAACAAAGTATGCCCCTTACACCATGAAAGCCGGCCAGTGTAATCAGTCTGCCACCAGGCATGTAGCTGATTATTTTGGTGAATGGGTGCTATATCAAGGACCCAGTGTTGGTCTCTGTTGTTGGCAGATTGGGCCTTCAGATTAGCCTTAGTGAGTGAAAGTCCGTTGCTAAGCCCCTATATAATCTCTACCTTTGGACAGTGATCACTTTGTTCATGAGCTCATTTGACAATGATAGAGAAAGAAGCCCATTGGTGTCTGCAGAGTGGTCATCTTCTCTAATAGATTATTAAAACCATCCTCTGCTGAGGTCACCTTCTGGTTAGCACTCATGCTCACATTATCTTCATGTTCTTACCCAGTCAGAGGGTTCTATTCACATACATCTTTCCCAATCTCTTTGTTATCAATTTGCCAATTGTATTCCTTCCAGGTCCTTGACCACATGGCTGAACCATTGGCCATAGTCTATGAATTGGTATGGGCTTATATGTCTGACCACTTCTCCTTCCAGGCAATGTGAATAATCAGGTACATAGCTCAGAGTTTTGCCCACTGAGAAGATTTCTTATCACGGTCTTTCTGGGATATTCTGGAAAGGAGCTACAAGCAGGGCACATGTTCATTTTCAGTTGGTGCCTGTATACCAGGCAAAACCATTCCTCAGTTAGCTGTTCATTTGGGACTCCCCATGAGGCCGTAGGTGCAGGTGTGCAGAAAGAAAATAATGTAGAAGAAGTAGGGACCATGGGCATTTGAGCTGCTTCCTTGGGAAACTTACTTGTGCCTTCAGGACCTGCTCGAACCTTATTTCATATATGCCATTTCTTGATAATGGGATGCTGGTTCATATGCCCAACTTTATGGCTTGGCGAATCAGACAACACCCAGTTCATGATGGCCAGTTAGCCTAGTGGCCCATGGTTAGGTGCTCAGTAATAAGTCAAACACGATTTCTTTAAAGGACATTAGTTATTCCCAGAAGATGTTAGGGCTTTGGTTCATATGCTAAGTTCCCTATAGGGGCTCATAAAAGGTTCCAAACACATCTCTATTTTCTACTGATACTTCACACACTGTTGGATCTACTGGAATATGTGGGTCAACTGGCAGAGAAGCTTGGATGACACCCTGGACTGGTTGCAGAGCCTTTTCTTATTCTGGGTCCTACTAAAAACTAGCAGATTTTAGAGTCACTTCATGGATGGATTGGAGTAGTACACCCAAAGGAGGAATACATTGCCTCCAAAATCCAAAGAGACCTTCTAGGTGTTGTGCCATTTTTTTTAATGGTAGGAGGGGTCAGATGCAACAACATCTCTTTCACTTTATAAAAGATAGATAGACATGCCCCACAGCACTGGACCTCTAGACATTTTACTGAAGTAGAAAACCTCTGACTTTTTATGTGATTTATTTTCCACCTTCTGACATGTAAATGTCTTAACAATATGTCTACAGTAGCTGCTACTTCCTGCTCACCAGGTCTAGTCAGCATAACATCTTCAATATAATTGACCGTGTAATGTCCCCTGGAAGGGAAACGTGATCAAATTCCCTGTGGACTCAATTATGACATCTACCTGGAAAGTTACTGTACCCCCGAGGTAGAACAGTGAAAGTGTATTGCTGGCCTTGCCAGCTGAAGGAAAACGGCTTCTGGTGGGCCTTACAAGCAGCTGCACAGAAGAAAGCTATTGGCAGCTCAGTAGCTGCTTACCAGGTACCAGGGGATATATTAATTTGCCTAAGCAGCAAAACTGCATATGGAACAGCAGTTGTGATCGGAGCAACCGCCTGACTAAATGTATGATAATTCACAGTCATTCTCAAAAATCCATCTGTGTTCTGCATAGGTAAGTTAAATGGGGATGTAGTGGGAACCACCATATCTACGTTTTTCAAGTTCTAGTGGTAGCATTAATTTCTGCATTTCCTCCAGGAATCCTGTGTTACTTTCGGTTTGCTATTTCTATAGATAAAGGCAGTACTGGTGGCTTCTGCTTAACCTTTCCCACCGTCATAGCCCTCTTTACACAAGACAGGGAGACAATGTGGGGCTTCTGCTGGTTGCTGAGTATGTATTCCAGTTATGCATTACAGTGATGGGGAAATAATCACAGGATGGGTGGCTGAGGGTCCGTTCGTCCCATCATGAGAGATATCTGGACTAGAACTCCATTGATTATCTGACCTCCATAACCTCCTACTCTGACTGGTGGACCACAGGGACATTTTGGGTCTCTAGGAAATACATCAATTGAGAGCCACTATCTAGAAATCCTTGAAAGATGTGATTATGTCTCTTCTCCTCCCAGGCACAGTTACCTGGTAAGTCACTGTAGATCCCTTTGGTGAAGGGAAGAATAAGATTAACAGTATAGGATTTTTAACAGTGTAGCAGGGTCCTTCCTCCAGTGGATTCAGGCTCCCTTTCATTCAAAGGATTCCGAGTCTATAAAGTGGTTCAAGTCTGGGCGTTGACTGTGGGACCAGGATCATGTTTTTTCTCTTATATTATTCTTCTGCTCATGACACCTAGAACTCTTATTTCCTAGGGCCACCACGAACAACTAGCCAATGTCAGTGTGCTACCCATTATAGTAACCATGTCCCCCTGGTCTTTGGCAATTGAGTGGCACCATTTGGGCCCTGCTACCCAGTATCGTACTATCCCCATTGCATTTATAGATCTTAGTTCAATGGTAGCAGTTTCTTACTGCAATTTCCTATCTACAGAGAAGAGTGACTAATGAACTCTTTAATGATGTTGGCACTTCTTTCATTGTTGGTTTGCAACCTCCTTGGGAGCTTCCCAGGTATAATCTGAAACTGGCTCCCGTATATGGAGAGGAGGGAGAAACTGAAGGAAGAGGCGGGCCACTCCAGATTGGTAGGTGGTAGTTTTAATAAGCAAGGGAACTTGCATATGAAGCTGGTCTTGGGTGGCCACAAGATGTGTGGATCTCACATTTGTCCCCTACATCTTAAAAGTTTATATAAAGGCCTTAACTGGGTTTGTTCATGTAGACCATTCGCATGGTCTCAACACTACATAAGTATCTCAAGGCTGTGTCCTTGAAGCAGCCACTAGGAGCAGGAAGGCAAGTGGAACCCACATTTCAAGGATAGAGGAGAGAGTATGGAGCCTCTCATTGATTGGGTCCAACTCATGTGTCAGCCAATGTTCATTTCTTCTTCTTGAAGAAGAAATTCTTCTTGAAAGAATTTTCTTGAAAGAAATCTCTTCTTGACAATCTCCTCCAATACCTATAAGTATATTTTTCATAGTGGTGGGAAAATATGTCCTCTAGACCCTCCTGGGGTAGGTGAATATGTCTTACATGATAAATTCACTTTAATGTTCCAATCTCCCTAAGTCTTTGAATACCTTTCTTCGCTGTATTACTGAGGCATCAGGCAAAAATGGGCAAACCTCCTTAAGCAGGGACAGAATTGCTACTTCTGCAAAGAAGACTTAGCAGAATTTAGGGATTCTCAACTTCATCAGCATCTTCTCGTATGTCCTCATTCCAATTTTCAGGGTTCTATGCCCTAACTTTACCAGAAGACACCCTGCAGGGTTGGGAATACAATTTTTGTAGTAATTCAGTAGTGCAGGTATCTCACAGGACACCACTTTGGGTTTGATTTTCAGAAACCTCAGCACTAAGGCTAGGAGATAAGGGTTTCTTTCAGGGAAGAGAGAAGATTTCAGGATTTTATTCTAAGCTCAATGGGAACTTTGGAGAGGTTTAGGCAGGGTAGTGACACGTATTGATTGATAAGTAAAGAAAATTTCTTTAGCCCCTGTGTTAAAGAGGACTTTCTGGGGAAAATGAAGACATTATTGTAGCATTCCCATAAGATGACAGTGGCTTGGACCAGAGTTGTAGCAGTACAGATAAAAATCAGTGGGTCAATATGGAATATACTTTGAGGGTAACGTCAACAGGAATTGCTGATAGATAGGCCATGGGGGTAACAGAAAGAAACAAAGATGTCATGTAGGTGTTTGGCTTGAACAACTGGATGGTGACAGTTAGATGATAGTTACAGCTTTGGGGGGTAGGGAGATCTATAATTAATAACTAATCAATAACTGATGGTGAGAAATCTTGTAGACATCAATGTGTGGATATCAAGTAGAGGGTTGAATTCTGCCCCTCATTCATCAACTCACTCCAAATAGGCTTCTGTTCTTAAACAGTCCACAATCAGATTTCACCAAATTATTCCCAGAATGTCCTTTAGAGCAATTTCATTTTCTGATATAGGACTCAATCCAGAATCACATATTGCATTCAGTTTTGGGATCGCTCCTGTCTCTTTAATCTGGAACAGTTTTCCTGCCTTTCTATATCTTTCATGACCTTGACAGTTTTGAAGAGTGCGGGTCAGTTGTTACGTGGAATGTCCCTCAGTTTGGATTTGTGCAATGGTTTCTTCATGGTTAATTTCAGATTAAACATTTTTGGCAGGAAAACTACATAAATTACTTTGCATCCTTTTCAGTACATCAGCTCGGGAAGCACACAGTATCATTTTGTCCCACTCTTGGTTTTGTTTACTGTGATCACTGTGTAAGTGTTGCCATCCAAGCTTCTCTACTATGTTTATCATTTCCCTCTTTGTAATTAATAGGTAATCCATGGGGAGATATTTTGAGATTGTAAGTATCCTAGTCCTCACCAAATTTTCACTCCCTAATTTTAGCATCCATTGAAAATTCTTGCCTGAATCAATTATTTTGATATTAGCAAAACAATGATTTTTAACTGAATAAATCCTTTGTCTATTAGTTGCCATTTCAACTGAAAGGAATAGCTCCTAGACAAAATTGAAGTGATTATGTTTCTCTCTTACTAGACTATGAACTTCCTGAGAGCAGGGACTGTTTGTTTAACTTGAACACCAATGCTGTATGCATAGTAGATGCTCAATAAATGTGTATTGAAATAAACTATACTAAAATCACCCTTCAGATGGGGACGATATGAAAAATACCTGTCTCAAAGCTTTCTGTGGGGCTCAAGTGAGAGTTTGTACCCAAGAGAGCTTTGTAACATGCACCAGGCTTGGCAGATGGTGCGGTCCTTATCAGGGGCTCAAGACACGCCTATCTCAGGGCACACTGTAGTGGAGTCCATGGCTCTTCACTCCAGAAGGAGGGGAAGTTAGTAGGATGATTATGAAAATCAGTGTTTAAGGAAGTGGATGCAGCAGCAGGTTCTCCCCAGAGCCTTTCCTCTCCTCTCTCTCCTTTGAAATCTTGGTTCTTCTTTGACTTCTTCAAGGAGGGGCTGGGTGGGTGCTATTGCTTTGTTGGTTCTCTCTCCCCCCTCCCCTTCCTCTCCCTTCTGCCATACCACTCTGCCTGTCTCTCCCGCTCTCTCTTTTCTAGAAAAGCAGAAACTTTCCTGCAGCTGTCAGGCTTCTTTCCCTGAAGAATATCTCTAATCGCCCCGCCTGATTGGGTCTCGTTAGCGGGCTGGTGGCATTGATTGTACTCAATCAGCATCCTCCTGCCCAGCTGGGAAAATGTCCCATTTATTCCTCCATTTTATCTACTCTTCCTTCTACAACTATTTTACAGTTTTTCTGGGATTTAAGAAAAAAAAAAAGCAAGCTCAAAGCCCAAAATTTTCTGCTCTCCCTGGTTGTGGGATCTTTTCTGGTTTTACTTTGCATAAAGCTCTTCTGCTTTGTCTATCCCAAGGAATTTCTGAAAGTTCCCAGTGATATCTCTGGGGATAGTCACACCCTCCTCCCCAACCTTCACTTACCAACAATAACAATGAAGATAACAAGAGCAGGCATTTACTACACATACAACTGACAAGATGTATTTGCATAGATGAGCTCATTGGTGCCTTGTAACAATCCTGTAATACAGATGGTATCACCGCCACCATCATCCCTGTTTTGTCGATGAGAAAACTGAGGTTGGGGAAAGTTAGGGGACTTGCCTAGATCATACATCAGGGAGGTGGCAGACTGGGACTCAAACCAGGTAAACGGCTATGAAGTGTGGTCCTATTCCAATACTACAAGCCCAACGCTTGGTCCAGGAACCGGCAGCTTCACCCTGGGGCAGAAGGCATTTGCTTTGCTTTTGGAAAAGCCGGGGTGGCATCATATTCTCTGGCACAGCTGGCAGAGATCACTCTGCCCACAGGTGGACTAAGCAGCCTCTTGGGAGCCCTGATGGCTCCCGCAATCCCAGTCTCTCCCTTGCTGACCTGATGCAGTGGGGAGGTGCTCACTCCGTCTCACTCCCCTGAACTGAGGAACCTGGAGAAATGCACTCCAAGATAGGTTAGTCTGACCCTGGTTGGAGAGAGGGAAAGAAGAGGAGAAGGTTCAGGTCATGATGGGAAATCCCGAGGCAGGTCGGACCCAGATGGAGCACAGGCGACCTCAGGATGACTTTCTTGCCTCTGGCACCTGGTACAGAGAGCAGCCTCGTGCGCTTGACCAGGCACCAGAAATGGCATCTCTACATCTGGGGTCGACTTCCAGGTTTCCTGCCTGGTGTTTATGTCACCTCAGGCAAATCACTTACAGTGTTTGCCTCAAATCAAAGTAGTATAGGGATTGAGAGGGAGGCAGTCAAATATCATGTTAATGTCCCAAAGAAAGACGGTATATAAATGTGAGAAATGCAGAAAAAAATAAGATTCAGAGTATAGACTAGTGTGCCGTGTCAGAGTTCTACGTGTTCTATGGTAATGTGAGAAACTGCAGATTCCTACGAAGCCTGAAAAGAAAAATGCGAACATTTTAGTATGATTCCACTACTCATGCTTTAATCTAGACATTTCTACGCAGATGGCAAACTGCTTGGGCTCATACACCAACTCTTTCACCCACGTTCACGCCTGTGGTACTTTGTACTGTTTGGCTTTCTTGCTTTTCTTCAGTGGTCTGATTTTTTTTTTTTTTTACAGCTGGTTATGGCTACTTTATGGGCCACTGTATTTCAAAATAATGTCAAAACAAATCATTTTTTCCTCCCTCCCAGTCAAACTTTGATGTTCCACATGGCTGTGACATTACAGAAGGTAGGGTTTGTTCCTACCTCCCGCCAGCTGTGAGCATTTTAGCTATGCTATTGGTAACGTGCCTCAGTTTCCTCATTAGTAAGATAGACTGATAAGGCACCTCATGAGGTTGTTAGGAGAATTCAGTGGAGCTACTGGGTGTAAAAGTCTTTAAAACTAAGAAGCACTATGCAAATAAGGGATTATTTGTACTTCTCCTGTGAATTTCCTCGCCTTTCATATTTCCTCTTTGTCTTATGACTCTCACTTACCTGTAAGTAGTTGGGGGGTAGAGGAGCCTATCTTACTAATCTTCTCAATGGATTGCATATTGTCTGGAACAGAGAAGGGGTTTAATACATATTGTGTGGATGCACGGAGGGGTGGGTGGGTGCTTGAGGAGTAGAAGAGATTCTTGAGCTGGAAAGGGGGGACAGGATTCATGGAACAACAGTTATGGTTATAATTGACCCCCTTTAGTCCTCCCTACCATCTGTGAGGTAGGTGTCATTATTCCCATTTTACAAATGGGGAAGCCCAAGCTCTGAAAAGCTCAGACTAGTAAATAGCAGAGCTGGGATTCCCGCCAGATTCATTTCCAGACTTCAGACCTCTTTCCTGAAGGCAGAGAAGGACAAAGCATCACAGAAGAGAAGAATTTCCTTTATCAACACCCACCTGAATCTCTTACACTGTCAGGTCCTTCCAAATTACGTGAACCAATGCCTTGACTGTTCTGTTTCTGCTCATTTGATTTGGGGTACTGTCACTTGCAACCACAGAACCTCAATTAATGTACCCCCCTTAACCATTTCCCCATAGTACGCACCTTATACTTCATTCTAGCGTCAGTGTCTCTGCCTGATAGTACAATTATTTATTCATATTTTTCTCTCCACCAGATGGATCCCCCAGAAGGTATGGGCCATGTCTAATTCATTTTTGAACACCATCTACGTGGCAGGCTCTTTGCTGGGTACCAGTAGCCTGCCACATAGGCAATGTTCAATAAACGTGTGTGTTTTAGTAATTGTAATATACAACTCTTCTGTACTGGGGATTTGCCCTGATTTCCCCTGGCACTTATTAAGCACCTACTATGAGCCAAATCCCCACTGGGGGGTTGTACAGAGTTAGCCCATGGTCTGTTTCACCTCTTAAAGGTCTGTCGGAACAGGTCACAGCTCATGATCTACCACCCTCCTTTCCTCTCTCTTCCTTTGGCGAGAACAGAGAGGCCCCCTCAAGCCACTCAGCAAACACAAAGTCGGAATATGATGAAAATAGTTTGAATCTTTGTTTTAAAACCTTGTTAAATTTTCTGTTTAAAAATGTTTTGTTCACATAGTGATAGGAGATCTTTTCGAATCCGCTCTGAAGAGCAGCCTTCCCCAGGCAGTCAGTATTCAAAGCAGTTTGGAGAGAGAGCTGGTTGCTAGGGGCAACACGAACTTCTGAGGGGGGAAGCTCTGTGTGTGGATATAAAACCCAAGCCCTGGGGACCCTGTAGGAGTGGGGTCCTCTCACCAAGGAGCTGAAGAATGGGAAGTGGCGGAGAAGCTTCTGGACTGTGCTGGCTGCCCTCTTTTGGTGACTGGCAGGCTGATGGGACACATTGCAGGGGGGTTGGGGGGCAAGGCCACAACCCGAGCACACAGGTGGAGGCTTTCCTCCTTTTGACAAGGCCGCTAGGACATCAGAAAGGCCTCAAGCGGCCACAGTCACCTTCCTGTGAAGCCCTGTTCCGTGGAAGGAGGCAGTCCAGGCTGGAGTCAGCGGGCACTGCCTCTCTGATTACTGGTTTTTATGGTCTTTATTATTAGAGCCATGCTTTCTTCCACCTCCATCGCCAGGCATCCCGCCACCTGTTCCCCGTCACTGTAGTTTTGTCCTTTCAAGAATGTCATGTGAATGGGCCACCTCTGGACACAAGCTGCTTCTGCTCTGCACACCGCCTGTGACCTTGGTCCCGGGGCTGCTCATTGCGTGTATCTGCACACAGTTGGCTCCTTTCGATGGCTGGGTGGGACTCCATGGGATGCTCGCCCCGTCCGTCCTCAGTATTTGCGATGCCGTATCCGTAAAGTCGCCTACTTGCTGCCGTTGGTGACCGCTGAGTTGACACACTCGTGGCGCTTTCATGGCTACCCACAGACACACGCAGAGGTGTGAAAAGCTGGAGTCGCTCGACGTGCACGTTACCGCCTTCTTGTTTTGGTGCTCACGCTGGAAACACGTGTCCTTTCCATGGCCTATTTAGTGCCATCTTCTTCTGCATTTTTTGGTGCTTTTTGTTGGTGATTTTGCTGCTTCAGATGTCCCTGAGCATTGTGCCAAATTGCTGTCTGCCGCTGCTAAGCAAGGAGGCCGGGCCGTGCCTCATGGAGAAAGTACATGTGTTACATAAGCCTTGCTCAGGCAGGAGTTAGGCTCTGTTGGCGGGGAGTTTAATGTTCATGAATCGGCAAAATGTATCAAATAAGTTGCCTTTAAACAGAAGCTCACATAAAACAAGGTTATGGACCCGACAGTTGATGAAAATGTTATGACCAAGGGCTCCCAAAACCTAACCCTGTATTCCCCCTGGGGACAAAGGTTTGGCAGTTGCTAATTCAGTGTTGGGAGTGACTTTCCAGGACACAACTCGTGTGACTCATGAGAATTGGCTGTAGTGATGGTCTTTATGAAACTGAGCTCTGGGCTAGCTCGAGGGGGGTTTCAGAACCCTGTCTCTGTCCTCACGCAGCTTATCATTAGGCTGCGTGGGGAGCTCTTTCATAGCTGTGTCGCTCAGGGAAATTTGATTTTAGTTAGTTTAGTTTTTGGAAGGAGGGAGGCTGAGAGTCTGAGGTTCCTGGGTTTAGGAGGAGCTCTTCTGTGCAGTGCAAGGAGAGGTTTCCCAGGAGGACAAAGAGGTAGAGGGGGAGAGAGATCCATCAGGATCTGGAAAGGCGCCTGTCTGCTCCGGCCCCTCTCCTGGACGCCAGTGATTTCAGGAGCAGTCCTGCACCTGGAAAATGCTTGGTGCACCTAGGTTTTTGTGGCCTTTTGAGGAAGGTCCTAAGCTTTGTGCCCCAGGGGGTGCAGAGCAGGATGGAGATAGCGCTTGGGAGGAGGAAAGACATCGGGGACCAGGAATTAAGTAGCTCTGGGGAACTCATGGAAATTAGAGGTGGCTCTCGATTCCCACAGGCTGGGAGCTGGCAATCTTGGTTAAGTTTCCCTGTATTTGGGGAGTGGGTGTCCTCAGCCAACCACTGGCCCGCACATGAACCAGTGGTCCACCACTAGGGGAACTATATCACCCACCACTGGGGTCTGCGGGACCAATTCCCGGATTATCAGAGTCAGACCTGGATGGGAGTGGTCGGAGCGGGGCGGCGGGAATGCAGCCTTTCACTTTATCTAGGTCTGGACTGAAAGTAAAGGCCCTTTCCCCCTGTCTCCATAATAATCACAACGGCATACCTTACATTACATCTAGCATGTAAACTCAGATTTCAGCGTGGAAGGATGTTTTGTATATGTTATTTCCACGATGCTTTACCTTCTCTATCGGACCTAGACGGCTTTTAAATTTACACAGATTACCAGAATCAAGGCGATTGGCTGTCAGTAGTGAATAACGCCCGTGCCGCTAACTCTGGGACCACCTCTGTCTTACCCAGGAAAGGATGCTGCAGAGCAAATGGCATTTTGAAAGGGAAGATTTTGAGTCCATTCTAGTTTATGGAGCTCGTTTTCTGCTGGGAGCATCAAGGCTTCTCGCCCACGAACTGCAGGCTGGCGCGTGGTCCTCTCATACCCGAGCTGGGAATTCCGCATTCTCTTGCACCTAACCTCGTGAGATAACTATGTCATCCAATCCTCTTACTACCATAATTACACAGACACGTAACAGTTGTCACTGGAGCAACAAGGGGTCTAGAACACCCCCATGGACCTAGATCGGTTTAAAAAATACACGTTCTCCTCACACGCCAGGTTTCTAGGCATTTTTTTTTAAACCTCTGGCAAGTTACAAGTTCTAGTTCACCAGTCAGAAAAGGTTTCCAGAATCCCCCACCACACACTGCACAGACGCAGAACGAGACCTTTTCCCCCAGCACTTGTACCTTCCAAATCCTGGGAGGTGTGCAGGGAGACGAAAGGTGTCTGATGAGGCAGAGGCCGAGGAGGGCTGTCCCTGTCCTCTGACTCCGAGAACTCAGGAGAGGGGGTGGGCACTGGGGGGAGTCCCCTCTGGGGGGGGGGGGGCACACGCTTCCCGCTCAGTCACTCCTTCCACGTGGAGGGAGCTCAGTGGGTGCATCTCTTGGCTTTGCTCTCTCTCTTTCCCCTCTCTGCCCCAGGGAAAGGGAATGGACTTACCCACTCGGGGAACTGGGGAGAATCCGTGGGGCAGGCCTGCTCAACTGCTTACGGTTTTGCTCCTCTGTGAAATCTCAGACAAATGGCGAGAGCCCAAGCTGCCTTCTGCCCATGCCTGACATCCATCACACTGGAGCCACTGTGACCTCCATATGCAAAGCCCTCCAGGCCTCGGGGGTCCAGGAGGACCCTCTCCTGGACCCTCTCACTCAGTCGGATCCTCCACCTTAGTCTTTGTAGCAACACAGGTGACATTTCTGTCTTCCATCTACCACCATTTGTCTTTTTTTCTTAGAACACGGAGGGAAGGAAGGGGTACAAGGGCCGGGCACTCTGCTGGGGACATGGTAAAGGAGTCTTCTCTTCCACCAGCCAGGTCTGCCCTTTTTTTCCATCCCTGGCTCCAAACTCACCTCTTCTAAGCATTCTCTCTGGGTTAGTTGCTAATTTCAGAGCTAGGGAGCCAATGCGTGTAGCCTGGAAGGATCTGCTGAAAGAGACCTTAGGGATGATCTGGTCTGGCTCCTAGGGGAGAGCGGAAAGAGCGGTGGGCTTCCACTTGGAAGACCTGGTATGATTTGGGGGAAGAGTCTCGACCTCTCTGAGCATGTTTCCTCACTGGCAACGTGGAGCTAACTCATTTCTGCCCCTCTGGCTTGTGGTGAGGACTGAAAGGGAGGTGCAGGATGGGGTCTTATCAGTTTTAAAGCTCATACAAATATGGGTTGTTTGTCATGGCAGGATTGGGCAATGAATCCAGGTTGTCTGGTGTGGGGAGATTAAAAGGGCCCCAGCTTGGGGAGGCTGAGGGCTTTTGAAGACCCAGAGGAATGGGGTTAGAGAGCAGGAAATCCTAGAGAAAGTACTTCAGACCGTGGGCTTTGGACCTGCCCAAACTGCAGGGCCTGGGGTGAGGCCCCTGGAGACGTGTCCACAGAGGGGCCCACTCTCAGCCTCTGGCACATGTGGGCCTGCAGGGGGGGTGGGCGGAGTATGGTGCCCAGGCCCGTAGAAGGAAGGCATTGACAGGGAAGTCAGAGAAGGCTGTGCCCCCTCAGGCTGCAGCCACACTCGCTCTGAAACCCAAGACCCTGTTGTCAGGGCTCAGGGGAGCCTGCCTCTTGAGACCTCGCCCAGCAGAAGTTAGTTAGCACAGGCTTAAAACCTATGATCCCACCTACTTCCTTGTCACATGACTCACTTCCACCCCGCCCCTCCCTCAAGCCTGTAGGAACTAAAGTGAAAACCCGTGTTCCCCAAGATCAACCCCTGTCCCCCAGCCAATCAGCCCTCCCCTACCCCCACTTCCTCCTTGTGACCCTGAAGTTCTTATAAAGACCTGGAAATGACCTTCTTTATGGAGATGGGTGACGGCAGCAAAACCATTCCTTCTTCCTGGGCCTCAGTTTCTCTTTTCTTTAAGTGGAAACAGTATACTCTCACATAAGCTTTGGTGCTTTGGTTCACTGGTATCACTATCAGAAAGATTCTGTGCCTGGTACTGTACTGGGCATTGTGGCTTCCACTCCCCTGGACCGTGTGTACGTGTGTGTGTGTGTGTGTGTGTACACTCAGGTTTTGCTCACATCAAACAAACTTGTTATATGAACACCTG
This sequence comes from Lutra lutra, assembly GCF_902655055.1. Taxonomy (NCBI): domain Eukaryota; kingdom Metazoa; phylum Chordata; class Mammalia; order Carnivora; family Mustelidae; genus Lutra; species Lutra lutra. The sequence continues at coordinate 12,683,178 of NC_062287.1, read as the reverse complement.
GGTTTACACTAATGATAAATTAGGGGGTGATTATTCACTTTACAAAAGGATTCACGTTAGGCTTCCCCTAGTGCGTTTATAATGGGATTCAATTTATACCATATTCAGCCACCATCTATTGTGTAAAGGGAGACCCTCTTTGCATAAACAAGAGCTTGTGTAGGCAGTATTTTGAGCATTATGGAAGGAAAGAATTAGAGACGCTGAAGAGGTTTTTACTGCGGATACAATGAGTAACACTAGTGCCTGGGAACAAAGGTGACTGTGGATGGCAGCGTCCATAAGCCTCCCTCCGGAGCACTTCAGAACCCCCAGGGCTGGGCCGAGGTCCAGGCCCCTGTTCACGGCTCTGACCTGGGACTAACGGGGACCCACGTGGGGGCTTGGGGTGGCCGGGACCTGGGAGCTAGGAGCTCTGGCTTCGGTATCAGGCGTCACAAAGGAGTGATGGAGGGTGAGGTTACTCGGTTTGTCTTTCTTGAGATAGTTAGGTTTGGGGTGCCTAAGCTGAGGCCAGTGGGGAAGACACTTAAGGAAGACAGAGGCCCCAGGATAGCGTAGGGTCCTGGCCAAGGCTTAGCACTTGCTCCCACACCCCAAGCCCTTCCCCCTGATCACGCACGGGGACCCACTGCTGAGTTCTCCTGGTCCGTGCTGAGCCAGCCGAGGACCAGCTCCTGTTTTGAGGCTCTGTGGAAGGCGAGCCGCACCCTTTCGCTTCAGCGTCTTTTCCAGTCCGGCTCTCCAGATTCATCACCGCTAGAGGAAGACAAAGAATTCCAGGTTCCAAAGCCACACGGTGTCATCCAGGCGATGGAAGAGCTTCACAGTTTGGTGATCCGAGGTGTGATTCGGTTACAGCCGTGTTCCAGAAAGATCGTCTGAGGGAGGTGGGGCTGGACGGGGTGTGCGTGGGCCAGGCATGGCTTCCGGAAGGCCCCTGAGTGGCTGAGGTTATGGGGGTGAGAAGTTGGCATATGGAATGAGTGTGAGACCCAGTGAAGGGGACCCACCTGGCAGGTGCCCGGAGTGAGAGGCAAGGACGGGCCTTCAGATAATTCAAGACTAGCGCTGACCCTTTGTGTCTTCAAGAAAAGCTTTCCCATCCCTCTTGCTTGGCTCCAAAGCTCACCGGCCTCTTCTTCATTCTTGGCCATGCATCTGAGCCCTCGTCTTCCAAGATGGGCCCAGGCAGGAGTCTGATTCCCACCCCTGGATCATGACTCCCTCTGATACGCTGAGACCCAGAGCCGAAAATGCCTGAGACCACCCTAGAGTTCTCTGGGGCGCCTGCCTCTCCACCCAGATCACAACTCATGCCTGGCCTCAGGGGCCCGGAGGAGGGCCAGACAGCTGTCTCAGACCTGGGGTCCCTCGCCAGTGAGCCCCACTCCCCCGCATTGGGCATCTTCAAAGGGATCTTTGGTGTCACTGACCAAGTCAGCAGGGGCTGGGAGGGAGCCTGGAGCTTTATTAACTAATCTCGGGCACTTGAGTAATTTATTATGTTTAAGCTGGTGCCATCAAGTCTCTCAGCGGTACCCGCGTGCGCGGGGAAATAAATTAAAGGCTGTCCACAGATACTTGGATCATCTGCGTGATTGCCGGGCTGGTGAGATCGAGGTTTAAGGCTCTCTCTTCTTGCAAATTGGAAATTAGGAATTAATAAGACAGCAGGCCAAAGAGCTGTGGTGCTGGTGACTTGGCTGCACGGCCAGAACTGGGGGAGGGAGGGCTGCTGCCTGGGAGGGAAGGGCCGGGGGCCAGGCAAGGGGCCTTACCAGGCTGGGCCAAGGGGCCCTTGGTTGGCCTGTGCAAGCTGTGACTCTGTCTGGGGGCCGGATGACCTTCTCGTGGCCCCAGCCTGGCCCCTGGCCTGCTGGGTGACGTGGGGCAGGCCCCCGCCTCTTCTGGACTTCAGCTTCTCACCTCCCACAGCAGGAGGTTGGACCCAGAGCTGACGTATCCATTAGGTACAAGAAAAAAGTTTTAATTTCTTTTAAAGTCAGAAGAAGAGCAATGAGTTTTTTGGTTGAAGAGAATGCTTTAATCTACAGTACAAATGTATTTTATAATTTTTAGTATGAACGTCTTCGTGTGCAGGAAGGGGCCCCTGGAGCTCCCCCTGCAGCCTGGGTGGGACGAGCTGACTACCTGCCAGGACAGAGTCGGGCTTCCAGAACAGCCCGCGGCTGGGGTCTGTCTATCTGGGCTCTAGCTGCGGAGCTCCAGAGGGTGGGAGCCGCCTCCCCTGGGCCTGCAGTCCCTGCTCCTGTGGCAGGAGCTTCATGTCTAGGGAAAGAACCACCGTCTGTCTGAGGGTTGCCCAGGGCGGGAGCCAGGAGTGGGGTCCAGGCTTGCGGCCTTTCTGCTTCCCCACTGCAGGCAGGGAAGAGACAGGGAAGCTGGTCTCCAAGCCTGAACTACCTTCTCTCATAAGCCCCTGTCCTCAGGCCTGGCCCCTGGACCCTGCCTCGGTCCTTGAACCCGACCTCATCCCTGCCTTCTGCTTTTCTGGCCCTGGGAACTCTTCCAGAAGGTAGCAGCACAGGCTTCGGCGGTTGGCGCTGAGGGGCCAGTGGGCACTAACCGGGGGTGGAGGGGGCGACCCCCGAAGTGGACCTGAACCCCCTCAAGAGCCCCGGCCTGTAGTTGGGTGGCCTCACCACCAGGTGGCAGGCTTGCTCTACACAGATGCCTTGGCCGGAGCATTTACCTGGCAATGGCCGGAGGTGTCCGAGGGTGCCAAATCAGCCCGCGGCTGGGGGCGGGGTGTTGAGGCCAGCGTGGGCAGCTTCAGAAGCAGGGCTGAGGCCTCCCAACTTGGCACTGGGTTCCCCCTGAGATCCTGGCTCCCCCTGAGATCCTGGCTCCAAGGGCACCTTGGTCTCCTTGAAAGAGGCTCCAGGCTGATGTCAAGTATCTGGCCAGAGAGCGCCCCCTGGAGTCGGGAGGGCTGAGTTGCCTCCCTTCGCATCTTCGTATGTGTAAGAGGGGGAAGGCGTGGGTGGGGTGGATCGAAATGGACCCGGGATCTTCAGAGGCATTCCAAGGCCTCTGCTTCTGGAGAGAAAGGTAACTCTATCCCTCTACTTAGACTATCCCTGCTTTGAGCAGGGAGGCCTGAGTGGTCGTCCACCTCTGCCCAACCCTCTGACCTGCCTGGCCCAGACCCCTGGCCCTCCAGCATACTTGCCTCGCCCTGGGGGATCCTCAGAGCCAGAGGCCAGACCACACTTGCACCCAGGCCCTCTTTCCACCAGGAGGGAACAGGAAAAGATTAAGCCCTGGTCTAGGGAGCACCAAGGGGAGACAATTAAGACCGAGGGACCAAAGGGAGAGGTAGTCCTAGCAGCAGAGAAAGGGATGCTGGCCTAGGCTTACTGGGGAGATGAGTGCGGAGATGACTGGGGGCTCCAGGTCCAGGGAGGGAAGTGGAAGGGCCCAGCTTTGCCTGGCACTGGTTTGCGGCAAGCAGGACAGGTTGTCCCCGGGCCTGGCATCCTCCTGGGACTGGGACTCCCAAGCAGCGTCCAGATTGCTCTGTGTCACCGGCAGCCAGGCCCAGCCCCACCCAGCTACTGATCACATCCTGCTCTCAGTGGCATCTCTTGCTGCCATTCAGGTCCCAAGGCCCAGAAATAAAGCCGGACCTTTCTCCCCTGTCTCGTTCACCTTGCCTGTGCTCCCTCTTGCTACAGCTGGTTCCTGGCCCTGCCTCCAGCCCTTACACTGCAATCCTGGTGGTCACCTGGGCCTGGACAGGGAGTCAGTTGTGCTGGGGCACAGGTGTCCCAGCTCTCCCACGCTTACAGTTCACAGGGATGAGTCTGACCAGGGCCTAAAAGAGACCAGGGGGAGGGAAACAGAGGCAGAGACAGGAAGCTGGGAGGCAGGTAGACTGTGATCAACAGAGAAAAGATACTGTGGGGAATGCAGGGAAAAACAGGAGGGAGGAGAGGCGGAGGAGGAGGAGGGGAAAGAGATAAAAAGAGAAAGGAAGAAGGAATAGAAGAGAAGAACCAAAAAAAAAAAAAAAAGGAGAAGGATGGAAATGAGATACATTGCAAACCAAGAAAGGAGGAAAACAAAAGGAAAAAAAGGGAAGACACCCAAAATATCAAGAAGGATAAACACATATACACAAATGTGTGTGTGCACGCATATGAGTGTGCGCATACGTGTGCATGCACACGGACACGCAACACACACGTTGTTTCTGGTCACTGTCTTGGCCAATGGCTGATCCTTCTTCTGCATCTCCATCCCCTTGACCTGCTCCGGGTTCCAGAAAAGGGTGTGGTCTCCAGATAAAGCTCTCTGGTGACACACCGCCCGCCCAACCCCCAGAGACCCTCCACTTAGGCTAGACGCACCAAGGGGACCAAAGTCTTTATGCCTCACACTTGTCACCCAAAATTGGATCTAACCGCCTCTCTCTCTTCCTCTCTCCCTCCTAGTTTCCTTAGTAACTGACAGTTCCCCAGTGAATTCCAGACCCCGGGTGACAGACTGCTGTCACCGTCAGAGAAGCGCAGGCTCTCCACTGCCCCTCCCCCCACCCCACATGGATTCACAGACTCGGGCGGGGGTGTGAGGATGCCTGGGTAGGCTCAGGGGTAATTAAAACATGTACCATTTATTCCATAACAGGGAGCAGAACTTTAATTACTCACTCTGAGGGTGAGGGCGTGAGTGAGGAGGTGGCCGTTGGGGGGATTGGGGAGGGAGACCGGGGACGTGTCTGCTTTTCTTCTTTCTTTTCCCTTGGCCCAACTTGGATGGGAGAGGTGGGAGGTGAGTCCCAGGAAGCCAGGGGGTGCTCGGTGTGTGGGGAGGGGAAGCAGAGGGTGAAACCTGATTGTGTTCATTAAGGCAACACAAAACTGGGAGCCGTAATAATAATTAAATTAATTATAAAAGCAATTTGCTTTTGAAAATCTGATTTGACAGCTTACTAGGGGCTGCACTGATCTAGCAGCTCTGGCTTAAAAATAGTCGGAACAAAAAACCAACTAGGAGAACTATCAGCTAATTTTAATTAGATGCCAGGATTGGTAAACAAAATTCCGCACCACCCTTTCACTGTGGCTGACTTCGATTTAAGGAGATGTCGGGATTGATTTTGGGAAAGGCAGGGGAAGGGAAGGTGCCTTTCGGAGAGGGGATGGAGGCTCTGGGGGGGTCCAAGGAGGGGCCTTCCCTGGGGGCTGCTCCCTTCATCCCCATCCATCCGGGAATATTTGCTCAAAGGCCCTTGAAGGGTTCCTCACCGACTCGGAGAGTGACTTGCTGTGTGACCTTGGCAGAAGGCAGAAATGGCTCTGCTGTGTGACTCTGTGTGTGTGTGTGTGTGTGTGTGTGTTGGAGGGGGACATCAGACTGATAGCATTCATGGAGCTGGGAGAAACTGCCAAGAAGAAGGTGAGAGAAGACGTAGAGTGTTGACCACACTCTCTCCCCCACATCTGGGTTCTAGAAAGCCTGCGGTCTGAGGGAGCTGTGTTCTGCATATGTCGTCTAGGAGTTTTGATGACAGGGGAAGAACGGCTGGATGCTGGCAGGGAGAGGCTGCTGCGTCCTGGGGAATCTAAGGTCTCCAGGCCCCTCTGTGACTGACCCCTGACCTCCAAGCCCCCCATCTCGTCTCCACAGAAGTGCTCACATCCCTTGCCTCAAGAGCCGTTCCTGCCTTGGTCAGCACGGGTCTCATGATGCTGTCCTGAAGGGAGCCTTCACTCCTCTCTGCTGCGGTGGGGCTTGATTCGTCCCTGGGGCCCCTGCCGGGCCACGAAACGGCATCCAGAAAACCACTGGAACAGAGGACCAGTGGTGACCTGATGACCTTTCCTAGCTAGCATCTGCCAACCCACCTCCCTCTTTCTCCCCTAAACACAGTATTGCCACTCCCCATTCATTCCCCACGGGTCCTCTGCAGGTGAGCTGCTGCCATGGTCCCCCTGAAATTGCTCTCTGAAAGGTCACTGAGCGTCTCCCCACTTTACCCATGGTCCCCTCCCTACCCCGTCCCCTTGTTCCCTGCAGCACCTGCATGGCTGACCACCCCAGGGTGGCTGTCCGCAGGGCCCACCCCACACCCTGACCACCCTCAGGTCACTTTGAGGGTGACGTCACTGGCTTCACTGGACAGATTTGGGCTGAGGTGTGCTGACCCAGGCTCCGGTGGGGTAGATATAGCCGTTGGGAGGGGATGGTGGGGGGGTGGAGCAGATTTTGATCCCACCTCCTGCAGCTCCAAGTTCAATGCCCAGTACTGTCTTTCATATCTCCCACCTTGCCTTTTCCCTGCCGCTCTAGGCCCATTTTTCTGACCACCCAACAGGCATCTCCATTGATGGATCCCTGTGCTATTCCAGAACCAGTGTTTGAAACAAGATTTTCCACCTTCTCCTGCCCGCCCCGACCCCCAGACCTCTCACCCATCAGCCCTATTTCTGGGAAGGTCACCACACCTTTCCCACCACCTTAGGTTTTCCCTAAGCTTTGGTGTCACCTGCGATGGCTCCCTCTTCTGGTTTTCCAGGTTGTGATCGATCTTGGAGTCCAGTGGCTTTTTCCTTGAAATCCCCCTCCTCTGTGCTCGCTGGCCATCCACTGTGCCTCTCTCCTGGGCGCCAGGGCCAACCTGTCCTGTTCTTGGCCAAGTGTGCCCTCTGGCTCCTCTCCCGGGTGGCATGGTGACAGCAAAAGGCAGGCTGCACACACCAGCCCGCCGAGAAGCCAGGAGCCCTGAGCCTGGAGCCCAGAGGGAGGAAATGCAACTGAAAAGGTTTAACAGCCCAGGTGTAGGGAAGTGCTGGGCAGGGTGGAGCCCCAGGAAGGAGGGTTCCAGTGTGGGGGTGAGGAACGAGAGGGACCTCGAGGGGATGAGCGGGTGAGTGGGGATAAAAAGAAAGGAACACGTGAGAAGACAAGGCATGGAGCCATTTTCTCTGGAGCAAAAAATAGGACTTGTTGTCTGACAAGAATCCTTAACATTGAGACGGGGTCTGAAAGTTCAGGCTGTGCTCCTATCAGAGCAGGGAGGGGGCTGACTGTGTGAGACGGGAACCACTGTGTGGCTGCAGCCGCCACCTGGAGTTTCCCAGCTCCAGGCAGAAAATGTGGTGTGGGAGTGTGTGTGTGTGTGTGTGAGAGTGTGTGCATGTGTGTGAGGACAGCTGTGAACGTGTGAGTGTGTGCGCGTATGTGTCAGGATGCACATGTGAACGTGTGGCTGTGGGAGTGTGTGATGGTGTATGTGTGTGTGTGAGCACATGTGTGTGATGCACCTGTGAATGTGCATGTGTGTGAGCACATACGTGTGAGTGCATGTGAACGCGTGAGGGTGCGTATGTGAGTACGTGAGCATGGACGTGGAAGACCACACACATGGATGTGTATGTGTGTGGGTGTGCATGTAAGTATGCAAGTGTGTACACAAATATGTACGTTTGGATGGGTAAGTGTGTATGTGTACACAAGTGTGAGTGTGTCTGTGTGCATATGTGAGTATGTATATGTGTGTGAATGTGTACAAATGTGCAGGAGTGTGTGCATGCACGTGTGACTGTGAATGTGAGGATGTGTGCACACGTGTGTGTGAGTTGTGTGTGTCAGAGTGTGAGTGTGTGTGTAGTGTACGGGGTAAGAAGGTGAGGGAGAGAAGCTGGGCGGTTCCGACCTCACGGGTGACGAGCTGTGTGACTTTGGACAATCACTTCATCTCTCTGAGCCTCAGTTGCATCATTTATGAAATGAAGATAATTATAGCCAAAAACTGTGAGGATCAAAAGAAAGAACGTGTGCGAAGCCTCGAGCTGGGTTCCCAGACTTACTCTATGCGTAAGGAGTGTTACATTATGTTATTCACGCCAACTCTTCCTGAGGTCTACATTTCTTACTCCTGCTGTCTCCCTCTCCCTAAGCGGTTGAGCATGGCGCGGCTGAGCTGGAGGCCTTCCTGCGGCTCTTGTCCAGCCTCCTCGCTTCATGGATGGGGCCACAATGCCCAGATTGTGCAGGAGACCAGCCCAGGGCTTCCCTGCAGTGGGTTCAGGTCTCAGGTCTCCCATGCCAGGGCTTTCTCAGTCCATCGGGTCTCCGAGTTTTGAGATCAGGTTAATGTAGGTCGGGACCAATGAAGCAGAGGCTGTAGTAAGGACCAGCGGATGGGACAGGAGCCATGGCATCTTCTCCTTCTCCTGGTGCCCGCATCCTGGCATCATCTGGGCAGGCTCTGCCTGGAGGGGTGACATTTACAGGGCGCCGGGGGGTGCTTATAGTGTTTTGGCTGAAAATTCTTCGCAGGTCTCTGGTGATGCCTGTGAGGGGAGAGAAGAGAGCAAACTTGCCTCTCCCTTGAACTCCCTCCATGCTCCGATTCCACCGGCATGAAAATGTCATCCACCCCGAAGGGAGAGAGGAGCATGGGCTGGGCTCAGCCTGACACAGGTGATCTCATCCTCCAGTACCTGGGTCCTGGCAGAGGGAGAATCCTTTTTCCGCCGTGCTGTGTGATTTTGGACAAGGCACTTGACCTGTCTGGATCCCACATCCCTCACATGTGAAATAGTAGAGTCAGAAAATGTCTGCTAGTCTAGGATCCTAAAGCCAGCTAATCCCCTTGCTCAGAGCCCTCTCCTCTCTCTGTGGTTCGAGTGACACTTAGGTCAACAGGACAGGGGTCAAGAAGCTCGGAGTTCGTTCCTCTGCAGACAGCTGGGTTTATGAGTGTGGGTGGATATGTCGGGAAGAAATGGAGAGCCAGAGCTGAAAGGAAGGGCAAGGACAGAGATGAAACCCCTGGTCCCTTAACCAGACCGATGCAGGTGGTCACGGGAGGCCCAAGATGAGTGGGCAGGAGTGGAGCACTCGCTAACCGCCTGGCCCCTTGGTGATCTGCATTTATCCAGAGCTTACTAGATGTCAGACACTATGCTAATTTTTTACATACTTTATTTTATTTTGAAATTGCATATGCCCCAACACACACAGATTTTTGTTTTGTTTTTTAAAGACACCGCGTGTATCGTTTTGTGGCTTGCTTTTTTACTGAACGTGTCTTGGAGATCTTTCATGAGAATGGAAATTTCTCCATTTCATTCTTTTTAATGGCCCCGTAATGTCCCAGAATACGTACCACGGGTGCTTTCATGAGTCCCTCATTCATGGATATTTACGAGCTTCCGGTTTTTGTCATTATTATAAACAACGCTGAACTGAACATCCCTATGCATTTGCCTTTCCGTCAAGGAATGAAGGCTTTTGCAGTGTAATCCTTTGAATGAAACCTTGGATCAAAAAGCAGCTGCATTTCTTAGCTTGTGAAATCCTGGCCCATTTGCCTTGAGCTTAGATATTGGGGTTCGAATGGGGGTTTAGTTCTGCTTGAATTAGGAGGGGTAGAAATTGGCTGAGATCTGGCCTGTCTGTTCTGCCCTTGGGTTAGATGACCTGTAGGTGAAAAGCAACCGGAAGAGAGGCAAAAGGAGCTCGCCGCCACGACCAGCATGGTCAAGGGTGCTCTAGCCAAGGGACCTGGGGGCGGCACCAGGCACTCCAACCCTCAAAGCCCTACTAACCAAGGCCCGTGGAGCCAAAAGGAGGCGCTTTGCTGGAGGAGCTTTTGATAACTGCATTTGGAAGGCAACCCAAAGCCAAAGGATAATCCACAATTAGTTTTGTCTTTGTTTGGAATTTATAAAATGATTAGATTTTCAAAAGAGATTGACCTACCCTTAGATGCTTGAGTTTGACGGAGATTAAAAGGGTTTATTTGCATCCCCTGAGCACATCCCCGAAGTAGTCGTCCCGTGCCATGCTGGGGAGGGTGGAGGGTTGTGCTGTTCACCAGCCTCACAGGGCTGGCCCCAGCAGGTGCCATGGGGGCGGAGAATTGTTTGTGTTCATGGCTGTACCTCCAGGGCCTGGAACAGAGCCTGGCACCCACAGTGGGTGCTCACTGCATATTTATTGAATAGATACAAAGCCTTTGGGGGCAACAGAAAGCAACTAAGCACCCAGACACTGATTCAGACCCAGACCTCACAGACTAGCTGTGCGATTTTGAACAGTTTTAGAGTGTTCTGTCTAAACTTAACGTTGTCACATCTGTAAAACGGGAATAGTAATATTTCCTAATACTGCCAACCCTCACAGGATTGTTATGATAAGGGAAATTATTAATACCATTCATTATTTTAACGACAATAAACACTTAACATTGCAGGTTTTCCTTCTTAAATCCTTTCTAAACTGTCTCCCAGCTCATCTCATTTCGCTTGAACATTGTTAACTGTCCTAGAATGTTCCCCATTATGCTTTCTTCTTCTGTCCATTGGGCATGCCAGGTTCGGAGTGTTGTGCCCTTTGGAGCCATGGGGGGTATGAAGCCTCGGGCTGGACAGTGGGTGAGGAGCACTGTCACCATCACCATCTGCTGTCTGCGGGAGGCCCCCTGTTCCCCCACCCACATGTCCTTGTGCCTCCTGTCCTGCTCCTCCGTGATATCCCCTGGCTCTGATTTCAGCCTGCCTGGGGCCTTCGGGCTGAGCGTCTACCAGCTGTTGAGTCTGCCCCTTCCTTGGGAAGCCCCGGTTCTGCTTCTGTTTCCATCCCTGGGCGCTAGAGACCCTAGTTGGCGTTAATCAATCCGCAGCGTCTATGAGCAGGATGGGATGACTCCTCCAGATTCATTCTAGAAGGTAGGGAGGAGAGAGTCACCATGACGGAGCACCTACAGTGTGGCGGCCCCCGGACGAGGGAGGGTTCGCTGGTGGCCGTGACCTGATTCGTCATCGGAGATGGAAACATGACAAAGAAGGGCAGGTCTCTGAAAGTCTAGGTCACAAAGCCAAGGTTACACAGCTAGGTGGTGTCAGAGCCAAGGGTGTGACCGGCTGACCTGGGGTGTGGAGGTGTGCCCCCTTTCAGCCTCCGCTGTCTTACCTCGGCAGCCCGTCATCCAGCGCTATGGGTGGCCCTGGAAGGAGAGAGGCTGAAATCTTATATAATTACCCAAATCATGGCTCCTAAATGGTCTCTGATTACAGCACTAAAGCCCCTTTCTGCAGTGCCGTCCCGGTTCTCCTGAATAGAGCTCTGGCCACTTGGTGCGGGATTTTTTCTTTTAAAGTGAGAGAGATGGCTTATCCGCATGCAAAGTAGGTCAGAACCTTAGCAAAGATCTTTTCAAACACTTGGCTTTTTTGAAGTCCTGCTACGAAACTCCTTTTGTTTCTCCTGCCTTTGCCTCTTTCCTCCCACCCTGCTCCTTTTTCCAAAAGGCTCAACGACATCAAATGGCTCGAGCTGCCAGCGACAGCCAGCGCCGCACACGATAGGCTCAATTAGAAACGATGCCCGGCCTCGCCCAGCTGGGCCGAGTGTGCCCACTGCAGCCGGGCTGCCTGGGTCCAGCGCCGCCCACGCCCTGGCCGCCCGCACGTCATCGTGGGCTCCGGGCTGATCCGCCAGAAAACCGTATGCCCTTGTCCTTGGTCCCACCAGCTCAAGCGAGGCGTGGCTGGACTGGGTTTGCACCCAGGCCTGGGGGCCATTGGTTGGAGTTTGTGGCGCTCGTTATTAAACCAAACTTGCAAAAGGGTTTTGCTCCAGTGGAAAATTGGTTCAGCTGGAACAGTGCAGCGCTTTGCCTAGTGGGCGGCCATCGTGGGGTTATCTCTCTCCCATTTGCTCTCGCTTTTCCAGTCCCCCAGACCCACCCTCACCCACGGTAGGTAGAAGTCAGTGAGAGCAGAGGCATTGAGAGTGTTACCAGCAGGCTGATGTCACAAAGGTGGCCACACCCAGTACCACCCGAGGGCACGTTGGGCCCCATTTCTCGGAGAAGAAAGTCAGACTTCCAGAACTGAATGAGATGCCTGCTGGCCCCACACATAGCAGAGTGACGGCTCAGGGGCTGGAACACACGCAGGTTGACTCTGGGGTTCTTTTTTTCCTCAAACCTCAGTGATTTTGAAAGGAAACAGGGTGTCTGTTTGTGTGTGTGTGTGCATGTGTGCACATGTGTACCAGATTAAAGACTAGTGAGCAAGATGAATTTGCTCTTTGCATGGCAATGGTGCCTTCAGGAATTCGTGGGATTTCCATCCAAGAGGCATGTCCCCGCACATATATTCTGTCTCCTCTGGACCTGGCAGGGGAGCTTCCCCACTCTGCTATCCCTGTCCCCTCTCTCCTGTCAATCTCAGTCTGGATCCAAAGGAGAAGTAATTTTCTAGGAGGGCTGGTGTCTTCAGAGGTACTTAGAAGGGGCATTGCTATGGGCACCGCAGGGGAAGTGTGGGGGGGGCAGGCTTAGGGATGTTTCTGTCATTCAATGTGTAGTTACGTAGGGCCTGCCATCTGCCAGGATGCTTCTGGGATCTGAGAACAAAACAGACAAATCCCCAGCCTTCATGGAATGTGCACTCCAGGGAGGGACACAGAGAGTACACTGTGTGAATGAGTAAGCAGAGGTGGTCATAAAAGCTAAGACAAAGTAGAGTAGGGAAGAAGGGCAGGGAGCATTGGAGTGGCTGCGGTTTTAGGGATGGTAACCAAGAAAGCTCACTGAGAACATATTGTTGAAATACGGGCCCAGGGGAGTGAGGTCTGAAGACATCTGAGGCAAGTGTTCTGCCCAGAGGAAATAACAGGTGCAAAGGCCCTGAGGCCCAAGGGGACTGGCATGTTTGAGGAATGAAAAGGAGAGGCTGCAGCTAGATCAGAGCAAGTAAGAGGCAAAGTCCCAAGGGATTTCAGAAAGGGAACAGGCTGGAGGGGTGTGTGTGCAGATCCTATAGCGCTTTCTCTTTTATCATGACTGAGATGGGAGCCATTGCAAGCTCTGGGTAGAAAGCTGTCCGGATCTGTGCTCCCCTCCCCCGGCTTCCCAGTTTACTGCTCTTTGCTCAGGAGCTAGGAGGGGCTGGGGTAGACTGGAAGGGAAGTTGGGTCCCTTTTCCTCCAGGAGAACGCAGAGAAAGAGAAAAGAGTTCAGACCAGAGAGGGAGACTTTGTCCATTGGGTGTTTCTGGGTCTGTTGAAGTGACAGCAGTGCTAGTCCCTTTGCCACTCCAAGGATTCTAGCCATTCGGGGACTGGACAGCCCCAGGCTGGGCCCCATCTCTCCCAAGATGTTCAAGCGCACGTACATCTGTGTGCAGCCCTTCTCTTCATTTTCTCACCCTTCGGGGTGTCCGGCTTCCATCCTTCCTGTGGGCTAATGGCTGTGAGATGAGGTATTGCACACAGCAGAGAAGCCAGCCGTGTGGGCAGGTCTGAAGATGCTGGAGTTCTCACCTCTCCCGCCTGCTCCCTCTTGGTGCCGCCTCTCCCCCTCCCCTCTTCTCACCCCTTTGCAGAAGAGAACGACAATGCATGTGTGAAGATTGCTTGCTGGCTGGAGATGCTCCCATTCTCTTCCCTTCCCTATGCAGAAGTAACCTTCTTCCTTTCCACATCCTGCCCCCAGCCCTGTTTCAGGGTATCCTGGCACCCCCATCCCCCTCTCCTCTTTCCCTCTCCACATTCAGAGGCTATCTCGGTCCTTTCATACCCAGTCGGGATTCCCTGGGCTGCTTAAGTGGGGACGAGTGGTACCGGGAGGCTCAGTCCATGATGCACCTCTTGGTGGGGAGGATGCCGAGAGCCTCCTGGTGGGCCCAATTTGCATTATTTATCCCAATATAAAGGATTCCGGTCTTGGAGGCAATTATAAAGGCTGTTTGCATTTCAGAACTCCGAAACCAGTGAGCCCAAAGGTATCAACTTACATTCACACCCATGGCTCTAGGCTTGCCTCTCCATTTGGGTAGGAGAAGGTGAGCCACACTTGCCTTCCTGTTGGCCCCTCCATCCCCTTGTAGGGATGAACATCCCGCTGTAGATCTCCGGGCCCAGCCTTCCCCCTTCTCCTCTTAGGAGGAGGCCATCCACCAGAGAAGGGCGGGCCCAGCAGCTAGCTTCCAGGCTAGGGTGGGGTTTGTTTGTATAAATTCCCTCTTCTTTTTCAGAGAGAACACGAAGAAGAGAGAAAATGAAACACTTTTGTCACCTCCTCGTTAGCTCGGAGTCCCAGGTGAGCAAAGGAACTCACAGCTCCTTTTTTGTGGCTGGCGGCCTGGAGTGTCTCCATGGTGATGCCTTGAAGCTTCTCGGAGCTGGGGACCAGCCCTCTCAGCAGCATCCCTGAGCTGCCAGCATCAGGGAGAGGCAGGGAAGAGGGGCCGGTGGAATCAGGGAGGACTGGGTCTGGGTGGCTGGGGGCTGGCCGTGGATTCTTGTCCCTCTGTTTCTTCAAGGCCAGCGCCAGCTTGGAACCTGGGATCCAATCTAAGAACACGCCCATTGTGTGGGACACTCGTGATGGTCTAGAACCTGGTTTCGTGCTCCCTATCCAGGTTTATCTCCTGTCTGTCCTCTACGCAGAGCAGCTCCTTGAGCCTGGCCTGGTTTCTTCACTCCCCACTGAAAGAGCATTTATTTCTGCTTCTGAGCCTTTGTCCTGGGTGTGCCTCTTGTCTGGGACAATTCCCTCCCTTAGTATTTCTCTGACTTGGTTCCAGAGTCACCATCTCTGGGAAGCTTTCCTTTTCCTTCCTTCCTTCCTTCTTTCCTTCCTTCCTTCCTTCCTTCCTTCCTTCCTTCCTTCCTTCCTTCTTTCTTTCTTTCTTTCTTTCTTTCTTTCTTTCTTTCTTTCTTTTTGAGAGGACTTCTTTGATTAAGACCTGAGTCCTTGGGACTAACCACCTCTTCTAAATCCACGTACACACCGCCTCTCTGGTTGTGGTTTTCTCTTGTAACACATAATGGCTTGTGTTATTCATTGGCTTGTGGTTGAGGGGCAGGTGACTCAGTGGGGAAGGCACAGACCCAGCGTCTTTTATTCCTGGACTTGAATCATGGCTCTGCCAGGTTGGCTAATTTGCTCTCCTAGGATGAGTGTCCCTTACTAGTCGTCTCAGAGAACTTCAGCCTCAGTTTCTCCACCTGCAAAGTGGGAATCCCAGCAATTCCCTGCAAACTTGTGGGGATGACATAAATTATTATAGGGGCACCTGGGGGCTCAGTCGGTTAAGCATCCAGCTTGATTTTGGCTCAGGTGCTGGTCTCAGGGTTTTGGGATCGAGCCCCACATTAGGCTCTGCACTCACTGGGGCATCTCCTTGTCTCCCTTGCCCCCACTCCTCCCCCTGCTCATGCTTTCTCTCTCTCTCTCTCTCTCTCTCTCATAAATGAATTAAATTTAATTTTAAAAAATTATATAATAATTTTACTTAGGTGAACGTGAAAGTGGTGATACGGGGTCTGGTGAGCAGCAGGCATGGCCCCTCCCCACTGCCTCCCTCTCCATCACTCGTTTCGTTGCTACTATTTGCTCCCCCGGAACTCTGGATTGTCCCCTGGTAGTCCTTTGCATACGCATATAATGAATGACTGATTTGTTGTATCGATGCACTTGATGTTTCTCTTGGGGGAATTGTAGGCAATGGGCTTCCTGTGATATGTCCATCTCTGTCTCCCTGTGCTTAGCACAGAACCTGGACAGGAGGAACTCAGGGAACATTTGCAGACTGACCATCTGAACACAGACTAGGCACTTCTACTGCTAGACCATTTGCTGAGGGAATGCAGGCTCTGTTTTCTTTCTTACTGCTTTGGATCTCCGGAGCCTTCAATATAGTAGGTGTTCTGTAAGTGGCTCTGCAGAAAAGAGTCTTCGGCTGAACATTTTGCCATTGAGGAGTGACTGACCACAGGAAGATTCTTCTGGGTGATGCTAGGAACTGAAGAGGGGCCCCCTTCTGTAGAATGGCTTGTGGGGAGATGTGTGGTTTGGAGGCAGAGGGGTAGACCAAACAAATCCCGCAGTGTTGCTTCTAGTCCTGGAGTTTATGGTCTACGGAAGCCGGAAGCACTTTGTTCCAGAACCCATGAGTCAGCCCCAGAGAGACCACACCCGTGGGGCCAAAGGGAGGAGGTGGAATCTTTTTCTCTCGGAGAGCTGGGCTAGCAGGCTGATTGGCTAGGGTTAATTCCCGTGAGCATTGCTGAAGTTGGGACAAACTCAATTTTAAGTTAAGTGGAAATATTTTTATTTGAGTTAATGTACATTGGATCTGGTAAACACACAGAGTATATTACTACGCACTCTGGAAATGTGCAGTCCGATCAGCAAACAGATTAGTTTTAAGTGAAAAGACACTGGCAGGCGCTTAAATTCATTGACTTGTTGAGAACGTCTAGATTTGGATACAAATGCACTGGAACGCTACATCAGTTTGGTGTCTCAGCCCATCCGCACGGAGAAACTATTGATTTTAGTTGATATGCATTGATTCCCAGAAAACAGGACGGCTTTTGAAAATGAACTTCCAGTAATTTCAGGGAGAAGCTGGCGCGTTTGTCTCCACGCGAGGCTGACTTGTTTTGTTAAACGTGTCTCTACGCCTCGAAGGAACGGAGCAGCAGACAAATATCTTCGTATGAATTAAAATGCATTGATTCTTGGAGGGAAATGATGGTCTCTGTTAAAAGCTTTTTTGGAGATGTTAGCACCCCTTCCTCCCTGCCTTCTGCTCTCCCCAAAACGGTGGCAGTTTTCAGAGCCCATCTGAAGTTGGAGGTGGTGGCGGGTGGGCAGGGTGGGGAGAGGAGGAGGGACGCCCAGCACTGCCAATCCCCTGAAGCCTGCGAGCAGGAAGCTGCTCTCCAGGGAAAGGAACAGCACTTGGGTTCAATGTTGTCCATCTCCTAACCAGACGAAGGCAGGTGCCCTGGTAGGAGCTGAGGGGAGGAGACACAGAGCTTCCATTGATAAGGAAAATAGTAACGAAGAGGAGAGGTCCGAGGGTCAGGGGTGGGATGCAGAGTTGAGGGTGCATGTGCAGTTTTGGTCTCATGGTCAGTGGCCTCTCTGTGTGGAAACAGGAAATGAGTGGGTGATAATCACCGAAAGGATGCAGGAGTGAGTTATCTCACTTTCTTACCTTCTGAACGAGCTGGACATGAACCAGAGGTATAATTTAGGCATTTCTCACCCTCATTAATGAATAGCTCCCTTGGGGTGACTAGACAGCAGGGCTAGAAAAATGATTCCAAGAGCCAGGAAGGAAGCAGTTGGCCTGGAACTTATTTTTCATGTGCTGAGACTCCCTGGATCTTCTTGGATCAGAGCCACTTGGGGCAAGTTTGAGGGTTGATCATGGACTTAACTCCTCTGTAGCCATCCCTAGCTCCTGCTCAGCCCCCCTGACCACCCCCTGACTGGGGGATTAAATCCACCTGGGGGGTATTTGTTGGCCATTGGTGGGCTAGAAAGTGCTGACCCGTTATCCAGGTAACACTGCCTATGGAAGCTAGACCTTCTCCAAGACAGAAGGGAAGACTGCTGAGAAAGACCTTGGAGGGATGGTCAACTGCAAAGCCACCTCTTTTCACCTCTGGCTGTAGTTGTTATAAATCAAGGGTCTTAGGTCTGCATCTACTAACCCCCAGACAGTAAATTCTCCCCCCTGCACCGCCCTTCACTTTCTCCTACTCCTCTTCATTCTCTTCCAGTTGTCCCTACTCTGCTTTGGAAAGGGGATCACCTGACCCAGGAAGCATAGAATCAAAGCGCTGGAAGGGATTTTATGAATCCGTCCGTCCAACCCCCATCTGGTACTTTATCCTCTGCCTCTGAAATAATCTTTGCCAAATACAGTATTGGTTTAACACCTCTGACCGTGGACTGCACATCACCTCCCATGTGTCTTTTTCAAATAGCTCCTGCCAATGCCAAGTTCCCCCTGCCCCTAACCCACCAACACCAAGAGCAAGAGCAAGAGCAAGACCAACACCAACACCAACACCAACGCCAACACCAACACCAACACCAAACCTAACTGAGCCTGCCTCAGCCTGGTGGTTCTGGTTCTGTCTTCTGGGGTGGCACCTGGATGGTCTTGTTCTTCTCCCACGTGGATGTTTATAGACATTTGTTACTCTGTCCCCATCGAGGCTTCCTTTCTCCAGGCAAAACTCCCCAGGTTCCTCAGCTGTTTCTAATATGGCATGGTTTCAGGTCCCTCCACTGTTTGTAGGACCAGCTACCTTCTTTGTGTGAGCCCCCAGTGCAAAATGAGAATGCAGGGCCCTGTGTTTGAAAATTATTAGAAATTTCAAGATGACCTTGGGACCCTTCTGAGTGATTGTACAGGTTAAACACCTATAAGGCAGCCCTGACCATAGGGGACCTCTTTTTCCAGATCTCGGTCTGCAATGTCCTTCTAAGTGATGTTCTAGGATTGGCCTGTCCAGAAGTGGAGTGACAGGAACTTTTTTCTGGATATATCCATTAGTGTTAGCGAAGCAATTGACAATCACATTAACTTTACCGGCAGTCAGAGCGTACAGGTGAGTCATGCTCAGCATAACATCTGCTCTGAAGTTGGAGGTTCGATTCATAGCTGAGGAGCCGAGCCACGCCTCTCACAGGGACAGTTGCAAGAATCCATGGTGGACTTTGTTTTGCCCATAGAATCCATCCCAGGGCTTAACCACATTATTATCTTTAGACCATTTTTCACTCATTCAATCCATAGAGAGACATTTACCAAGTGCCCACTGTGTGCTAAGACAGTAATAGGAATTGGGATACACTCTTGGATAAAACCTGACCTTGACCTTAAGGAGCTTCAGTGTAGAAAAGATATTTAAACAATCATTACATGAGAATGTCCTAATCCCTACAGATAGGGATGTACTACGGGAGCAGAAAAGATGGGAAGTCCTGGCATGCATTTGGGAAGCCAAGAAGAAGCATTTGAGATGGCTCTTAAAGGATGAGCAGAGGTTTGGTGCGTGGGAACGGGAGGTGGGAAAGCCCATCTAACCATGGCCTGCTTTCCTCCCCAGAAACTCCCACCTCTTTGCTATTGGCCGTTCTTCTAGGGCAGCACCATGGATCTCGGCCCTGGTGGTTCCTCACAGAAATCCGCAGTCTGTTCCATCTCTGGAGCCTTTCCGGCAGACCCCAGGCCTTGATGAGAAGACATTGCTGAAGTTTTTGCTGCAGTTTTAATTTCTTGACATCATCTGGGTGCGTTGGGAAAAATGAGATCTAATAATGAATGATTACAACTCTCAAGTTAAGTCTAGTTGGTTGACTAATCAATTTGGTTAAGTGAAAATCCATAGCAAATGAGTCGACCGCAGTATGACATTTCTCCATCCAATTTAAATTAAAATCACCAACCATAATAATTTCACAATTACTCAGGGAGGGCACACTGGAGACTTGACCCCCGGAGCAGAGAAATTGCAAATGCCGCAGAGGATGGGCTAAGAGTGGGGTGATGAGGAAGTCACTTGAGCTGAACTCTGCTTGAACTGCTCAGCCTCGTCAGCTTGTGGGGGCGGTGGGGCCGCAAAGGATGTGGAGCAGCTGTTTTATATTCTTGGGTGCAGCTCTGCGTCTCTTCCCCTGGGGAGGCAGGAGTTTCCAGCGTCCTGGCTAGAAAGCCCACAGGGAGCTCCTCCAACAGGAGAGCAGGTTTTCTCTTCTCTAGGTAACAGGATGAGGAAAGAGGGGGATGTTATCTTTGCATGTTAAATCCCCAAATTTAGACTATAAATTCCTGGACAGTGGATGCCATGTCTGTTTATCTTGAGTGGAGAGTGCTAAGTGGGTGTAACAGGCAATTAATAGGTTTTTGATAATGAGGGCGAGGATGACAGAGCAAAGGAAAGGATTAGATTTTATCTAATATGATAAACGTTTACTTGCTGAAAGTCCCCTTTATACCAGGCACGGTGTTAGGTACCAGGGAGTGAGAGATGGCTCAAATGTACAGCACTGCCTTCTAGGAGCTCCTAGCCTCTCGTGTAGCCTGAGATATAAACATTTAATATAAATACGAGGTCGAAAATCATTAATGTTTAGTAAGGAACTTGAAAGATAAGAATGTTTTGGATCAGGGAATTTAATGCAAACATTTTGTCTGCTGGTTCCGCCGTCTATAAAGGGCATTTATTTAGTAAGAGTACTAGCTCACAGAGTGGTCAAATGAAGGAGGTGCCTGGTACTGCTGGTGGGTCCTCAGCCATTTTCTCTCCTTTTTCAGCAATAAAGCTCCCCAATGTCAACTGAACACGTGGTGCCTGGATTCAAGACTACATTTCCCAGGATCCCTTGTGTTTGTGGTCACATGGCCAAGGTCAGGCCAATGGAATGCAAGTTCATGCAGCTTCTAGGAAGTGTTTTAAAGGGAAGGATCAGGGTCTCATCTTCCCCCTGCTTCCTGCTTCCTTCCTTCTGGCTGGAATTCAGGTGGAGTGACTGGAGCTGGAACAGTAGTCCTCTTGGAGTAGAAAGTGACTTTGGAAGTGGAGGCCATACAGGCAGAGCAGCAAGATAGAAGGAGCCTGGGTTCTGAATGCTGTGATGGGCACACCAGCCCTCAGTTCTGAACTTGGAAGTGAAAATAAACATCTGTCTTACTTAAGCCGCTTTTATTTTGGGGTAACTGTCACTCTGGGCTGAGCCCAGTTCTAATTAATTCAAGTGAACTGTTGCACAAAAGGGACTTAGAATAGTGCTTAACGTACAATAAAGGCTCAATGACTGGTGGCTCCTATTGGTATATTTGGTTCTTACTCTAAGGGAGACAGAAGACTAAGACTGCCCACTGAGCCACAGGGCATCTGCCTTATTTCCCCATGGGGACTCTTGGCTGAGACGCTCGCTCTTTTGTGTCACGGTCAAGGCTCAGCTCTGCAGCCCCTCCTCCTCCCATAGTCCACTCTTCTTATACTCTCAACTTACCACCCCCACTCCCTGACTTAAATCCCTCTGTCACCAGCTCAGCCATTACTTACAGAGTGAAGCAGCAGCGGCCCAGGAGAAGTATGGGCAGAGAGTCAGGTCCTGTGGATCAATTTGTAATTTTTCTTGTGGCAGCAAGAAGAGCACGAGCGACGTGCGCACTAAATCCCAGCACGGCGGCAGCATGGCAGCCTGTCTGGGCTTGAATTATTTATCTTTGTGTGGGGCTGGGGCTTAGGAGGAGGGGGAACACCGGGCGGATGTAAGTGCTCTCCAGCGTGGACTGTCATGGGGAGTGGGGGCAGTGGCGAGCTGGCAGCGATGTTGGTCCTGGGCACCTTGCTGTAAGAGATGACAGAGCAGTGGTCTGTATGGGCGGGCCGAGGTGCTTTCAGTTTCTGGGCAGATAAGGGTTGGAAAGTCACCCCTTTGCATTGCTGGGAACCACAGTAGAGAAATGGTGAAGTTATTAGCTCAGGAGGAACAGTTGGCTCTTTGCCTGTTGTTGGGTGCATACACTGAGAAAGCACAAGTACATATTCCATTCCCTAGAGGGGAAGGAGAAGGGAAAGTGGAGGCTCTCCTGGCTGCAGGGGGAGGTGTTATGGTTATTAGGAGTGTCACTTACCTGAAGGGAGGAGTTTGATAGACATTATTAGTGCTCACCAATATTCCAAATATCTTCCCTTTCTTGTTCACGTGGAAGAATTAATCAGTATTGTGGGGCTAGTTCTGGCTAATGGAGTGTAGCCAGAAGAGATGTGTGAGTGTTTAAGAGTTGGCAAAGAGCTGGCATGCAGTTTTCTCCATGTTTTGTCTCTCTCTCTCTCTCTCTAGAAAATCCTGAGAAATTTTTAGAAAATCCTGGTGATGTCACAATCTCTTGGAACTTACAGCAGCCTGGGTCCCTGAATGACGGTGTGGAACAGAGCCCCAGGCCCAACAGCGTTGGGTATGGAGATGAGTAAGAAGTAAAGTGATTGAAATTTTGGAATTCATGGTAATTGCAGCACAGTCTAATTGATCCTGTTGAGTGTTGCCAAAATCAAAGGGGTGGGTGGGTCCTTTCATTTCTGGTATGAGGTCAAGGTTAGTAAACCAGGAATTGGAACCTGGGTGGATCACTAGATCTTTGTGCATACAGTTCGGGCTGAGAAAAGGCCAATTATGAATGCTCATACGTAGAACTAGGGATGGGTGAGGGGGCACCAAGGTGGCTCACTAGGCTGGGCATCTGCTTTCAGTTCAGGTCATGATCCCAGGGTCCTGGGATGGAGCTTAGCAGGGAATCGCCTGTGCCCTCTCCATCTTCCCCCCCCCCACTCTCTCTCAAATAAATACATAAATAAAATCTTAAAAAAAAAATAGTGGCAGGGTCAGTTGATGAGACCTGACAATGTAGCTGGGGTAGACGTCATTGCCACTTCTGACATTCTGCTGCAATACAGGTCACAGGGGGCAGATCCCAAACCAGATCAATTCTAGAACCTTCCCCAGTCCTTATCGACTGAATTGTGTCTCCTTTCCTCAAATTCATATGTTACAGTCCTAACCCCCAGTATGACTGTATTTGGAGATAGGACCTTGAGGGAATTAGTAAGTGTTACATGACATCATAAGGGAAGAGAGACCAGAGATCTCTCTGTCTCTAGGTGCATGCAGAGAAAAGCTGTATGAGGACTCAGCGAGAAGGTGACAATGTGCAAGCTAGGAAGAGAGCTCTTCCGTGAAACCAACCCTGATGGCCCCTTGATCTTGGACTTCTGGCCTCTGGAATGGTAAGAAAAGAGATTTCTGTTTCTTAGGCCATGTAGGCCCTGGTGTTTTGTTATGGCAGCCTGAGCTGACTATTACAGATCTTGATCTAGGACTTGTTCCCCAATACTCTCTTCTCCACTCACCCCCTGGCTTTCCTGGGACCAACTTTGTATATGGAGTCAGATATTTTGAGATGGAGAGGAAAGCGATGAGAGGGGAACAATGCAGATATGAACGCCTCCTTGTGCTTCCAACAACATGCTTTTCTTTCCCATGTATTACACTAGACATCAAGTTCGGCTCTGTAAAATAGGGATAATTACCCTAGATTTACCGATTTTATTCATTTGCTCAGCAACATTCTTGGAGTACCTACTATGTGCTGGAGCACGATGCTGAGCTTTGGGGTTCAGAGTTGAAGAGGCAACAGCGCCTGTTCTCAAGTGACTGAGTGAATTGAGGACCCTAGGATAAGCTGCTAGTTCAGCAAGAAGAGGCTAGTAAAGGACTCAATCCTGGATTTTAGCTTTGTGCCTGGGCTCTTGGTAGAGAGAAGCAAAGTGGAGAAGTCTCTGTAACAGACCCTGGTCCACCAGATGGAGTCTGCTAAAACCCGAGAGGAAAGGGGACATGGGAGTCCACGATAGGCCCTGTTTTCTGCTCAGTCTCAGAACCACCTGAATCAGAACTGCCAGAATCCCCGGGAAATGCAGATGCGGCTTCCACCCAAGACCTAACGAATCGCCTCGGCTTTGTGTCCTCTGCACCTCACTGTCCCTTGTCACCTTCGCACTGATGCTAGAAGGCGAGTGTTTCTGGTGACCGCGTTTTACAGAACAGGAAACTGAGGCTCAGCGAGGCGCGATATCTTGACCAAGGTTACACAGCTGGTAAGCGACAGAGCTGGGACCCACGCTTAGGTTTGTCTGATGTCATTCTTTGTCCTGGCTTGGCCTGCGAGCGAGGCCTCGGGTTAGCGGGTAGCTTACTTCTCTAGATTGCTCACCTGTCCCAGTCCCTTGCTCCATCGGCCCCAGTGGCCCCAGACTCCCGTGCCTCTGCAGAGACACTTTTCCTGGAGGCTTCCTTCTGTGCAATCACACTACTGGGCGCCTCCAGCATCAGCCACACAACTCCCTTGACTTCTAGATCTCTCAGGACATGGGCCCTCCTTCTGCTCCCCTCCTCCCCGCCCATGCCAAACAAAATAAAACCTAACAAACAAAATCTCTTTTCATTATACTTATAGGTCTTGATATCCATTTATTTTCACTCACTAGTCATCAAACATGATCGTGCACTTATTATGTGCAGATATTGTTAAGTGCTAGAGACATCAAGAGTGCACCTAAACGGATACAGTGCCAGCCCACACAGAGTTACGGTCAAGTGCACTTCGCACATTGAATCCCGTTCTCCTCTCTCTGTACGTATCGGCCCCTCAGTGCTGTGCTGCGGGTGATAGAAGTCAGGTTTTAGAGTGGGCGGGACAATGCCCAGCGTTAGCAGGTGCTGCGTGGAATAAATAAATTAATGAAACGGGGCAAAGGGTCACGAAGGGCAAGGTGAGTACAAGAGGCACATTTCAAGGAGGTCAGGCCTTCTGCCTTCTGTTGCTGCATCCCCAGAAGATGCTAAATTGTCTAATAAATGGTTTTCCAGCCCCAGGCCCTGGAGAGGGCAGCTGACGTGCCCAAGGCCTGAGGCAGGCCCCCAGCCTAAGCCCATGGTGCGAGGATGCATTATGAATGCAAGGTGTAGGAAATAGAAACTATTAAACTCGCAGATCGGGACAAAATGCCTTTGTGCGACTGCAAAGTTGGGAAATGGTGCTAAAGCCACGCATTGCAAACCAGCCTGTGCTTGGCAGAGAGGGGCTTTTATTCTCTGGCCCCCTACGTTCCTTTAGCAGCTTTTGTGCGCAGCCCGGGAGGCCCTTCTGGGAGGAGAGAGAAATCGGTAATTTCGTGGCTGATTGGCAGACTGTCCAGAGCCAATAACGATACTTGTTTTCTTGCTGAAGTGCTCAAAACGGAGATCTTGGCTCCTCTGTTTTATCCTTCTTTCTCTTCTGGTGATCCTCCCACTTCTTTTCCATGACGGAAAGAAATGGAACCGGGACTACCTTCCTGATTCACATGGCTTCATGTGGACGCCACGGGGATCAGGCTCCCATCAGGGCAATGTGTGAAGACAGAGGCCGTTCCAGGCACCCCATTTGCTTCGGCAAAATCTACATAGATTTTCTGTGTTGCTTTGGTACCTTTGGCGAGCTCAGTGTTTACACCTCCACGAATCCATCCTGTGTCCCTGAAATGTACTATATTGTTTGTCCCAATGGAAGGATGAGGATAGGTGACTTGTCCAAGGTCACAGGGTTGTAAACCATGGCTCTGCGATTTGAAGTTAGATTTCACAGTCTGTGGTGTTTGGTTTCTTGAGTGTCCCCGGTGACGCTTTGGTATTCACGCACCCCTGCTGATTAAAGATGCCCTCTCTGGTGACTGGGGACTCTTTTTCTGGGTTCTCTAACTGGTCAATTTTAAGTCACAGAGCCATCTTGAAATCCTAACAGAAGTGTCTGGCTTGGAAACGGACTTTTTAAAAAAAAGTTTTTATTTAAATTTCAGTTAGTTGACATACAGTATAATATTAATTTCAGGCGTACAATTTCGTGATTCAACACTTCCATACAAGACCTGGTGCTCATCACAAAGGCCCTCCTTCCTCCCCATCCCCTGTTCCCCCCTCCCCGTACCTCCCTTCTGGCGACCATACGTTTGTTCTCTATAGTTAGGAGTCTGTTTCTTGGTTTGCCTCTCTCTCTCTCTTTCCCTTTGCTCATTTGTTTTGTTTCTTAAATTCCACATATGAATGGAATCATATGGTATTTCTGACTGATTTATTTACATTATTATTGCTTTCATTTATTATTGCTTAATATTATTCATTATTATTGCTAATCATACTACTGTCCCGCTCTATCCATGTCATTGTAAATGGCAAGATTTCATTCTTTTTATGGCTCAGTAATATTCCATTGTGTGTGTGTGTGTGTGTGTGTGCACCACATTTTCTTTATCCATTCATCAATCAGTGAACATTCGGGCTGTTTCCGTGAGTTGGTTACTGTAGATAATTTTGCTGTAGACATTGAGGGCATGTATTCCTTTGAATGAGTGTTTTTGTATCGTTTGGTATAAATACCTAGTAGTGTAATTGCCGGGTGGTAGGGTAGCTCTATTTTTAACTTTTTATGGAAGCTCCACACTGTTTCCCAGAGTGGCTGCACCAGCTTGCATTCCCACCAGCAGTGCCCGAGGACTCCCCTCTCTCCACATCCTCACTGACACCTGTTGTTTCCTGTGTTGTTGATTTTAACCATTTTGACAGGTAGGAGGTGGTATCTCTTTGTGGTTTTGATTTGTACAAAACTGAATGGACCTTTGAAACTATGTAGTTTACTCCCTTTCCCTTCTGCACCCATTTTACAGATCATGAAGCTTAGGCCCAGAGACTTAGGGATGGACCCAAGGCCATAGCCAACTCTAATGGCAGGCTGAGGCCAAGAACCAGTACCTTTGCTCCCTATTCAGCATTCTGTCCACTTCATCTGCAGCCTCGATCAGGACTAGGTTTGGTTGTGAGTAACAGATACCCTCCAAAACAATGGCTTCACTCCCTGATGTAAAATAAATTGGAAACAAGCAAATCAGCTTTAAAAGACGTCAGAAGAAGGTATGGCTCCATAGCGTTAGGAACCAAGACTCTCTGTCTTGCCACTTTGCCGTGTGTGGCTTCCTTCCCAAGGTCACCTCATGGTCCTAGATGGCTCCTAGAGCTCCAGCCATCACATCCAGCAGCTGCAAGGAGGAGGCCCTTCCCTTTTAGAAGATTTTCTGGAAGTTTCACACAACACTTCTGTTTCACTGGCCAGAATTTAACCTATGGCCACTCTAGTTAAATGGGAGGCTGGAAGATGTCATGTTTTAGCTGGCTGCCTAGTTAGAAGTCAGGACTTGGGTTCTACTCCTGTGAAAACAGGAGGGAGCAACTGCGGGGAAGCAAGGAGCACCTTCCGGACAGGCTCTTCATCTCTGAACTGGCTGCCAACACCGTCCTCCCAGTCCGTAGCTCTAAGAATTCCCAGCGGGAGGGAAGCTGAACCAGCAGATATTGACTAGCAGGAAAACACGTTTGTTCATTTGTTTTCCCTTCCTCTTCCAGATAAAGACTTTGCCCTTTAGCTGTGCAAGAGTGTGCATCGTGGACTTTTCCACGTCATACCACTTAGCATAGGTTTTGGTACACGTTCGGTCCGTGCCGAAGACGACATTGGTAAAGCTTTGGTGCCTTCCTGGATCTTGTAAAACACGAGGGCGGAAGCTGAGTTGACAAAGGGAGACGTGCTGGATGGGAGTGTGTCAGTATGCGTTTGCATCTTTCCAGAAGGGGAGGGGAGCCTCCACACCCAAGCGTCCTGGTATGGTTCCAGTCCTGTCTCAGGCTGAAAATGTGCGAAACACTGATTGTGCTCGTGCGCCGACTCTTCCAGCAACAAGGAGCCGAGGCTGCTTCTTTGAAAGCCTAGCGGCAGGTAGGGGCTCCGTGACACAGAGTATGAGGCAGCCTCGAGGTGGGCGAGTCCAACCACCTCCTTCTATAGACACAAAAAAACGGGGGCCCAGAGATCTTACAGGTTTGCCCGAACTTTATAGAGGTGGAATGAGGGTTCCACTCTTCTGACTCCTAAGCTAAGTCTTTTCTTCTTTTCTTCTGTACCTGTTGTCTCTCTGAAATATACAGAGTTCATATGGTTCTCTAGCCATTTTGTGGGTGAGACTATAATTTTCCCAACTAAGGACTCTGAACCTGTCTTATATTTGAAGCACCGTGCGAGGCCTTGGTGGAAGGAGGGTACAGTTGTTCCCCTAAGGAGTTGCAGTCTAGGGAGGGGTGCACATGTTTCCACAGCTAGCTGCACGGGAGGAGAGAGGAGAGAGGCACTAAGGGTTACACAGGATGTACGCGCTGATCGCTGCGCAAAGACTGGTTGCGGTGGGGATTGTGGCAGGGGTCTTTGAAGAAGAGGGAGCTTGGAGGAGGAGGTGGTCTAGATCACCTGAAGGGGACAGCTAGAGCCTGAAAGTCACAATGCTGGGGCGCCTGGGTGGCTCAGTCGGTTAAGCTTCTGCCTTTGGCTTGGGTCATGGTCTCAGGGTCCTGGGATTGAGCCCCGCATCGGGCTCTCTGCTCAGCGGGGAGCCTGCTTCCCCCTCTCTCTCTGCCTGCCTCTCTGCCTACTTGTGATCAGTCTGTCAAATAAGTACATAAAATCTAAAAAAAAAAAAAAAAAAAAAAAAAGTCGTCAAAATGCTAGCTATAACCTCCCCTCCCTGGACACTATTGCTGGAATTTGGAGTGCTCCATAGTAGGACCTGAAGCGAGTAGCCCAGAAGGGTCTCCTCTGCCTCCAGGGGAGCGTTCCAGTCCCCCTGACTTGCTGGGTACTATTCTTGGTCCTGTTTGGCCATTAAAATGCCTGAAAGGGACCCAGGCACAACCTGGTCTCACCAAGACCAGCTGAGTCAGAGTCTCTAGGAGGGGCACTCAGGAACCTATTTGAAGGTCTCTTGGTGATGCTGATGTCGACGAGGGGGCATTTTAGAGGAAGTGGCAGGAGGAGGTACAGGGCATAATCAGCTGAACTCCACAGCGGAACCTCCAAAAGGAGGAGACCAGGTAGGAGAAGTGAACCGGCAGGGACCGGATTACGCTGGACTCGCTCTTCACTGTGCAGACGAGGAGATAGAGATCCAGAGCAGTGGGGAGCTTGCCCAAGCCTGGACCACCGTGGTTCGTACCCCTACCCCTCCCAGCCCGGCCCAGAGCCAATTCATTCAGCAGGCCCCCTCCCTCTGCCAGTTGCTCAGTCCACCGCAAGGCCTCTACCCAGCAAACGAGGAGAAAAAGAGTCTTTGTGGCTGTGGGCGATGCTCTTCATTTGTGTGCAGGGGGAGGTCTGGCTGTTTCCAAGAGTGTTAATTAGGAAGTTGCCTGGTTCTCCTTTTAGTTTGTCTTTCTTCTTGCTTCTGAGATGGGCAGGCAGAGCTGGGGCTTCCGAGAAGAAGGGGCTGGTTGTGTTGATAGTGGGGGGGGAAGGTGGAGGTCATTACTCTCTACTCATGTTTGGAGGTGGGGATAGGGACGGGGCAGCGCTCCACAAGTGATGGGGCAGGGGCTGGGAGGGTGACTAAGAAGGATTGCTGGCTTCGGAGCCAGCTGAACAGAGCAAGGATGCCCCTGGGTAAAAGGGACAGCCAGCAGCTGCTGTCGGTCTGCAGTTGGTTTCTTGGTGACGGTGAAACACATTGCTTGTTCATTGTCTTCCCTTGGGGGCCGTGGAGTCCAGACTTGTCCTGTTTCTCTTCTTATACACTCCCACGAGCCCCATACTCCTTCTTGGAAGTCCTTTTTTCAGTATATCTGCAATAATTTGTTCAATGTTTGTTTCTTCTGACAAACAGGGGCCTCCTTGAGGGTCTGGCTTGTTCCCCACATAGCCCCGGCACCTTTCACAGAGCCTGGCCAGCAGCAGGCATTCCGTAAGCATCTGTAGATGGTGCCGTGGGCTCACTGCAGGGAGAAGCCCTCAACTGGGCCTTCAGGATGCGGGTTCTCGCCTGATTCTGTCCCTGATGCTCTATGGGATCGTGATCAAGTCGCTGTCTCTCGGAGCCTTGTGTTTCGCCAACAACAACAATAAATAAAGCTAAATTGCAAAGAGCATCACAATCTGTTTCTCAATATCTGAATCTTATCAGATGGGACATTGAACAGAGTTTTGGGGGGTCCCGATTCTAGTTCCAGATCCACTACTTCCTGTTGCTGCCTCAAGGGAGGTAGTGTGGGGGTCAGTCTTCTGAGTGGGTGCAAGGGACTTAGAGAGACACCTTGACCGGCCACATACTCGGATGGTTTTATTTGTGTATGGGATGGCCCCCATTTGTTTTAACTAAGGACAGAGCAAAAAGTCTATTCAAGAGAGATTTGAGACATCAGCCTGCACTCGCACAGGTCCGTCTGTGCTAACTGGGGATGAAGAAGGAGATGGTACAGCTGAAAGGAAGCAGGGTGTCTAACTTATGGGGAGGGGCGGATCAGAGCAGGTCTGACCTGGAGGAAGGGTCTGGATTACAGCCCTTGGGGGATTTTGTCTCTCATCGAGGTCAATGGCTGGCGGAGTCTGGGGACCGATTTCGGCTCCTTTGCTGATTTTCCTGATGCTACGGGTAATGGTGTTTGTGTGGGTACAGATTTGCAGCGAGCACCTGCTGAAGCCCTTGTCTTGGGAGAGGCTCTTGCAGGTTCCGGGAGCTTTGGGGAAAAGCCTGCGAGGCTAGCAGCTTGCTTTGCCCCTTCCCGTAGGGACCTGGGGTCCTCACTAGCAGAGGAACCAAGGACCCAGGTGTCCCCCCAGGCCTGCCGGGCCCCCCTCCCTCTGCCATTTTGGGGCTTATCCCTCTTGGCTCTATCGTGCCTCAGGAGGGACCCAGCCCAAATCATCTCGGCTCCAAGAGAGAAAAGGAAGAACATCTGTTAACACAAATGCTTTTCTAATTTCTTTTTAAATCTCACTCAGCATCTGCGTTAAACAAGGCTGATCGGCTTGTACAATATTTAATTTTGGAACCATTTCTAAAGGCACTTGTAAGAGGGGAGCAATGGGGAGAGCAACAGCTCCTAAATCTTTAATAGCATGCCGGTTAGGAGCTTCCGCCAGGCTCCGTCCTAATCACACAGAGGAGAAGAAGCAGAGACAGAATTTCTTAATAACAAATACCTTTGCAGCACCTCATTAAATCACTGCGTTTCAGAGACACAGCAGGACACTTGGGTGAATAAATAGTGCAATCTCCCATTCTGAAGGATTTTCACATCTGACTTATTTCTCTTGCATGTGCTCAGTTCTTTTCTCTTTCTCCCTCTCTCTCTCCCCCTCTCTCTCTTAAAAATTTCCACAAATGATTTTAGCTGATGAGTTCAATTAACAAAGACATTAGAGCAAAGTTGAAAAGCGTCTCTTTCCTCTCTCCCTTTCCCTTCGCTTGCTCTCCCCGCGCACCACCACCGCCCCTACCCCCCCAACCGTAGAGCCGGATTTTTTGTGTTTTTGCAGTTTAACAAATAGCACTGCCAAATGAGAGATGAGAGAAGGAGAGGGGGTGGGGAGGGCGAGGCTGGCTGATGGGAAAACAAAGCATTCCCTGGCTGCTGTTTATGGAGGTGGTGATACATGGAGCCTGGGAAGGGTAGGCAGCAGGCCCGGGGCTCAGAGGTGCATCCAGGCTCCTGACCACCTGTGGAGGTGGGTCCCTATCCACGGGCCACACCCAGTCTCCAGGAAGACTTGCAACAGGACAAGGCAACTGAGGAAAGCCATCCGTTTTCAGCTGCTCCTCGGTGTGACTGTGCCTGACTGCGTGCCAGGCCCTGTACTAGATGCGAGAGTTAACGCTGTCATGAAAAATTTAAGCCAAAGCGGCTCTTCCCACATCCTCCTTCCTACAGTAGAGTCAATCAATCCATTGATCAATACATCAAGATTTCAACGAAGAGGTCATAAACGGTCAGTCCAGGGACTAGCTCAAAAGCGGTTTTTGTTTGTCCTAAATACTGTTGGTTGCTTCTTTTTAAAAATAGAATCAGTTGCTCCGGTGCTGTGTTTTTAGAACTGTGATTTATGACCCCTTTGCGGGCCTCGAAATCGGTTTAGAAAGGATCCCAAGTTGCCTATTCTTACGTTTTGATTTTGGGAAAAATCTATCTCTGAGTAAGTCCCTAAGTGGTCTATTTTCTGAGTCTTTCAAGGCATGGGGGATATTTTCTCTTACTTTCATAAATAAACATTGCTCTAGGAATGGAAGTGGTGGGGGGAGGAGGACAGGGTAAGACCGAATGGAATGGGATGGAATAGACAGACACGAGAAGAAGTAAGGGGAGAGGAGAGAGAACGGTCAGCGCGTGGAGCACACGGTCAGGTGACTACTGCGGCAGGTCTGTGCTGGTTCTATGCTGGTCTGGGATCTAAAAAGCACCTCACACTGTGGGTCCCAGACAGCAAAGCTGGGAGCCTCTGTTCCCATGGGGAATGTCCAACACTCAGCACATACTCAGAGCTTCCCTTGATGTGGTCCTTGTGCAGGGTGGGGGGTGGGGTGGGGGGGCGCACACTGACGGCCCCACTTGCCCCAAGCTTCCGTGCGAAATGCACTTTCCATGTGACCTCCGAGGTGGAGCCAGCGGCAGCCAGGGATGCTGCCACCAGTGGCCAGCGGCGTCGGTGTCCTAAGCAAACGTCCCCATGGTTGGGAGCTGGCAGGCTCTCTCTCCCTTGGATTCTGCCTATTTTCCAGTTTTTGTTTCTTAGCTTCTCCTCAATTCTGTGAGCCCATCGAGCTACTTCTAATGAAGTCTTATTGCCCGCACATGTTGGCCAGGGCTGGCTTCACTGCTTGCAAGCAAGAACCTGGCCACACTTAGGAGATTTCACATGAAAGGTTGAGTTTTTAGTTTCTTTTGGGCCAGGAGCTGTGGGGAATGAATGGAAAAGAAAAGAGAAGATGTAGTTTGAGGTCTGTGTTTCTGTCTGGTAGGCCTGCGGATGGTACGTTAGTCTCCTGTGGCTGCTGAAACAAATTACTACAAGTTGGGGGCTTAGTACGATAGAAACTTAGCCCGCCACAGTGTCGGAGATCAGGAGTCTACAGTCCCGCAGGCTGTGCTGCTTCCGGGGTTCAATGAGAGGCTCTGTTCTTTGCCTCTTCTAGCTCCCGGTGGCTGCCAGGTCATTCCCGGCCTTGTGGCCACATCACCTCAGTCTACCTCTGTCTTCCCATAGAGTTACCTTTTCCCTGTAGGTCTGTGTCATTTCCCTTTGCCTCATTCTTGTAAGGACATTTGTGATGGCCTTCAGGGTCCACACTGATCATCCAGGATCTCTCTCTCTTTTTTTTTTAAGATTTTATTTATTTATTTGATAGAGATCACAAGTAGGCAGAGAGGCAGGCAGAGAGAGAGGAGGAAGAAAGCTCCCTGCTGAGCAGAGAGCCCGATGTGGGTTCGATCCCAGGACCCTGGGATCATGACCTGAGCTGAAGGCAGAGGCTTTAACCCACTAAGCCACCCAGGCGGCCCGAGGATCTCTTTATCTTGGGATCCTTAACTTTACTTCTGCACAGACCCTTTTCTCCCCTCAAATAAGGGCACACCTAGAGGTTCTGGGGATTATGAGCAGATGCATGTTTTGGGGGGCCACCTTTTGGCCCACTACAGGTGGAACTCCGCACTGTCACCCAGACAGCTACGTTCATTCCCATAGCCGCCTGGGCCTGCCAGGATGTGAGATTTTGACCCCCTGACTTAACAAATGTGTGCTCCCTGCCCAGGCACAGTGAGGAGATGCAGAAAGGCAAGGCATGCTTTCCACCCTCCATAACCTGTCTCCCTGAGCACGGGTATCCAGAGAAGCCTGGGGGCAGTGATGAGGTTTCATGGGGCTGCTGGGTCTTGTAGAGGTCTTGAAGGATTTGGGTGAGTAGCAGGGAGTGGAGACTCAGTCTCCTGGTGTGAACTGCTCCAAGTGCTGGGGAGATGGCAGTGAACAGCACAAAGTCTGTGCTATTAAGGAACACTAGGAACAAAGGCGTACGAACGTCAGACACTAGAGGTGTGATGGAGAATGGGGGTGTGAATACAGAGGGAAAGAGGGTGTTGCTATTTTCCGAGGGTGGCCTGGGAAGCCCTCTCCGATAAAGTAACATTTGAATAGAGTCCTAAAAGAAGGGAGGATGGGAATCACGTATATAGTTCTAGGAACAGCAATCCAAGCAGGAGGACAAGGATGGGCAAAGGCCCTGGGGCAGCTCCCTGCTTGGTATGTTCTGGGAGTGGCAAGAAGGCTGATGAGGCGGCTGAAAAGGATCCAGCAGGCGAGTGGTGGGAGACGAAGACCAGAACGGGGCTGCGGTCATGGGCAGGACTTTTCAAGAGCTGAGGATCAAGGGAATATTTCTTAACAAATCTTTCCAGCAGGGGATCATGAGCACAGATGAGAGGGGAAAAAAAAAAAAAAAAAAAAGGCTTCAATTTTACTAACCTCTAACTGGAGTTAGCATCTCCTTTGATTACAAATGTAGGCCCCATCCATAGCATGGAATCCGTAGTAATTCTGGCAGTACCTTGGACTTTGTCACCCATGGAAATCACAGATATTTTTACATCATATTACAGTTATTACACTTAATCTTGAAATATTGTTTTCTCCCAGCAGTACTTCAAAATCGTGTAATTAGACCCGCCACTAGAACTTATTATTTACTGCATTAATAAAAAGCTCATATATTACTATATCGCAAATTAGTTTTTAAAAAATATTTTTATAACGGCACTTCAATATAATTTACTTCCTATGTAATCCTATGTATTTTATTTTATGCATTTAAAGATGTGATTCTGGGAAGAGGTCCAAAGGCTTCACCAGACTGCCTGGGGTGTCCACGTGCACGAAAAGGGGAAGGACCTCTGTCTTCATGCCTTTCAGACGTAGCCCCGACTTTACCCTTTGGCCCCATTTCTGGCCACCCCTGACCCCCTGCCCCCATGACTCTATACTTCATCCGCACTGAGCTACAGACGGTTGCTCCAGATGTGCTCTTCCTTCCTGCGAGCCTTTGCAGATGCTGCTCATTCTGCTTTGAACACTCCTGCCCTTTGCCAACTCCCGCTGGTCCTTCGAGTCTCTGCTTTGCCGGCACTTTCTGCAGGACGCCCTCCCTGATTCCCCCCGCTGCTGTGGGAGTGTCCGCGCGCTCAGGTGGACTGTTTCCTGCTCTGTTCTTCCCTGGACCACCTGCTCCCGGAAGGCAGGGGCTCGGGGCAGCTGCCTGCAGGCTCCCCCGTGCTTAGCCCTGGGCCTGGCACGCAGCGGGGCTCAGTGTGCACAGAGTATCTGTGGGCTCCTAGAATGAATCGTCTTCCCGACTTCTGAGACCATCTTGTGATGTCTTTGGTGTTTGCTGCCTTCTGAAAATGAAGAAAGAGGGGGAGCAGTGGGTTAGTCCATGAAGGAGAAGTGCTAGAGAAAGGGGCTTGGAGATTTGGAGACAGTCCAGACTCTGCAAGGTGCAAGGGCACTGCGGGGAACAGAGGGGGCAGGGCTGCGGGGTCAGGGCCTGACGTGGTTGGTGGCGAGAGGAGGTCAGTTTCCCGTCGGTCTTCCCATCCCTCCTCCCGTCCTCTGGGGAAGAAGACCCGGAGACTTTGGTCACCAGGCTTGGTTGCAATTCCGACCATTCATACCTCAATCTCCTCTCTGAACTTGGAATTCCTCTCTGTTTTCTGCCTTGACCACCTGACCGATGTCTTGTTTCTTCAGGCAGTGTAGGGATCCCATCTTGGTAGTAAAAAAGTGAGATAGACTTGACTTTCCTCTCCAGCCCTCATGAGCTGCGTGACCTTGAGCAAGTTTCTGAGACCTTGAGAGCATCTAGTACCTGTAGGTTCCCCACTCGACTCATGCTCCTGGCAAGCCCCCATCAGGAGTGACACCTGATTTGCTTTTAGTCTCCTTGATTTTGCTCATCCTTGCCCTCTGCCCATGGGTTGGCCCTGCCCTCAAGGCCCCGCAGGCCAGCATTCTGTTGGTGGAAACCATAGTCGTCTTTCCAGGCCCAGATCGAATGCCACCTTCTTTTGCGAGGTCTGTGATGCTGTTGGCAGTGGGCATGTTATTCAACCCTTCTGTGTCCTCCCCCAACTGTAGGGAATCACTGTGGTGGTCATGGGAGCCAACATACCCAAGGATGCTTGCACCCAGTAGGAGCCTACTGCAAGCTGGCTTCCTTCCTTACCGGGGTGTTCAAAGCAGCTGTCTCTGTGCGCACGGAGACTCTGCCCTTATCTCAGTAAACACGGATGGGCACGTAGTCCTCTCTCTAAGATGTTCTGTCCCCAGGCACGTGCACTTTCTTATTCTCCAGCTTGCCTTCCTCTGGCTGTGTCCCACGCAGATCTCTTCTATAAATCTTTCAGCGCCTTCTTCATAAGCAATGAGGCTGCAGGCCCGGGTCGTATCCACATCAAAGGGCTGCTCTGGGAGCTGGATGGAGCTCTCTTCCGAGGTAGCTAAGGGACCTCTCCATTTGTCTGTGCCTTTGGGGGCAAGGCTTGGGGCTACCTGTTTTTATCTGGGCTGATGCTTTGGGCAAAGAGTAAATGCCACCAAGTGAGATTTTTAAACGCTGGTCTGGAAGAGTGGTTAGGAAGGAGGCCTGGCATTTACCAAAGGCCCTTTGGGATAGACACTTACCAGCCCTGTTTGGACCCTTGCCCTTCTCTGATCTATGTGGTAGGTATTATTTGCCCCCATTTTATAGACTAGGAAACTGAGGCTGCAGAAATTAAGGTATTTTCTCCAAGTTGCCCAGCTTGTGAGTGTCACAGCCAGGAATCAAGTTTTTTGTTGTCTGCCTTCAAAGTCTAAATCCTGCCCCTTCTGCCCCTCTTTCTGGGCACCCCTGCCCCCCACCACCAGTAAACAAGGCTAGGTTGCTGTGTCCTCATGGGCGCAGGAGTCCGGCTGGCTCATCCTGGGTGAGGTGCACAGAGACACCGCCAGGCTACACCTTTCTAACCTGCACAACAAAGGCCAGGATTTCTGTGAAGGCTACTGTCTTCAGAGAGTGAGGGGAGCATCTGGGTTCCCAACCTTGTGACCCAGGGTCCAGAGAACATACCAGGGGTGTAGAGGCATCTGGGGCCTGGGATGCTAAGCACGCCATGGAAGTAATGATGTCATTGGCCTGCCCGAGCCCTGCCCAAGCTGCTCTGGCTGGCTGGGAGCCCACAAAGCCTGGGGCACTGCCCACATGCTCTGGGAGGGGACTCTGACGTGCAGGCTAGAAGAAACCTTGGACATATTTAGCTGGACTTCTGATTACTGGTTCTTCTCAGTGGGCCCACTCACTGACTTTCCTGACTCCTCTATCCCCCCAAGTCCCCCTCTTCTGTCTTCTCCTTCTGTTCTCTTCTAGAACCTCTGTAGCTCCCCATTGTTCATTTTCGTCCCAGGACCACAGTTTGAGATTGGGCCGTATATAGTTAAGAGCATGGATTCTGGAGCCAGACCCCCGGCTGACTGCAACCCCACTGACTTACCCTGTGATGTCTATAGCCACCCTGTGCCTCATTGTCTCCATCTGTCCAATGGGGATAATAATGGTGCCAGCCTCATCGCCTCTCCCCTCTGCCCTCGTGCGTGTACCCTGTGGTCCAGCCGGCCTGGACGCTTCCTGCCACTCTTGATCAGTCTGTGCCCCACTGGTGCGCCCTCCCCTGACCAGCATCCTTCTCATTCTCTCCTGGAAAGCTCAGTGCATGTGTCTCCGCAGGAAATTCTGCCTGCGCGCTGAACCTGGTCTGTGAGCACCGTGACATCCTATGAGACACTGCATCCCTTTTCCTAGTCCCATCTTTGAGTTTGGATATGAGCCTTTGATACAGCAAGCACCCAACCCTCACATGTCAGATTAAAACCAGGGGCTCTGACAATTTACTTCTTCTACGTAAGTGCCTCTCAATGACAATTCTTCCTAATTCTTTATAATGTTATGGTGGAGAGAGCTCACTTCCATAGACAGTATCTAATCTCATCCTCAGAGCATCTCTGGGAAGAAAGTTATTAGCCCATTTGACATATGGGGGAGTGAGTATCAGAGACGTTTCCTGTGTTGCTCAAGGTCACATGGCTAGTAGACTTCTGACTCTGAATCCCAGTCTCCTTCCCCTTCCAGACATCCCCTTGCTTCTCCCGTTGTTTGGATTCAGACACGGTGAGCTCCTCACGTTGACTCAGAACATTTCAGAGCAACAACTCTTGCTCTCGATACTGATGGGGAGAGTCCTGGGTCTCTCTTTCCCCGGGCCTGAGGATTCTCTCCTCCAAGGAGCTTGAGTGAAACAATGCTGCACAGAAAGCAGATGAGGCACGTGGGTCCCCGACTACTGGGCAGTGGTTTGGAGCCACACGGATCTCAGCTTAGAACCCATGCGCTGTGCTTCCATTTCCACCTGTGTGAGATGGTTTGCTCCCAGCACCTGGGGCAGTCGTGGTGAGGGAAGGCTGGCATGTTTGTAGGTCCTCCAGCACAGTGCCTGGAGCGCCAGCAATGCCCAGGGCATAGTAGCTCATAATAAGAGTTAAAGGTGAGGAATTACTTTGCTCCAGGGACTCTATTACTTTCCACGCTTGTCTCCTTTATTCCTCCCTATGGTCCCTTGCAATAAGGTCACTCCCTCTCTGCCCCCTTTCTGACAGAGGAGGAAGCAGAGGCTCAGCTTGGTACGGAGCAGTCATCGTTTTTAAACAAGGCCACATGCAGGGCTGTGCCTGTTTGCTCATGGAGGCCTCCCTGGCTTCTATGCCTGGATACAGGGCCCACAGTTAGAGGCTATAGATGGAAATTGTATTATATGATTGTGGTGCCAGCAACCAAATCTGGAGGATGGTTTTGACAAGCTTAGCCTGCCAACGTGGGGTCGGAAGTTTGAGCTTGGGAATGTGTTGCTAGGGCTGCGATATGGGTGCAGGGAGGGAGGCTGGTGCTGGGCTGTGGCCACTGCAGGACCACAGAGCGGGGAGGGGAGAAGCCCCTTTTCTAGGTGCCTCCAGCCCCTTTTCTAGGCACCGGGACTGGAGGCAGAGCCCTGGGCCCACTGGGCCTGTGGTGCCCACGAGGATGCCGTGATGGATGGACTCAGCCAGAGTACTCTCCTGGGTCCCAGCACCGGCCCTCCAACTACCAGTCAGCGGGGACCTGAGTCCCACTGAGCTGCTGGCCCCAGGCAAAGACAGACACTTTGTGCAAACAATGCCTCCTCCCTGGGGGCTCCTATCTCCCTGGGCATCCTCT
Source organism: Lutra lutra (assembly GCF_902655055.1). Classification (NCBI taxonomy): domain Eukaryota; kingdom Metazoa; phylum Chordata; class Mammalia; order Carnivora; family Mustelidae; genus Lutra; species Lutra lutra. The sequence continues at coordinate 12,644,634 of NC_062287.1, read as the reverse complement.
GAAAGAAACAGTGTGGAGCAGAGAACCAGCAAGGCCAGACCTGCAGAGGCCGTCTGCCTAGGGCGGCCCTACCAGGGACAACCCTGGCCAGTCCTGCTCAGTCCCACTTGGATCAGGAGGCCTCTGTGGGCTCCCTCCTTTCACCCAGCTCAGGAGCGGTGAGGAGACCATCAGAGGTGACACTGGTTGGTGGTCTGGATAGAAAACTAAAGACACGAAGGCTGTTCTGGCTCTGGGTCCATGTCCTCAACACTGACCTCCCTCCAACCCCATAATACGATGGTCCACTTCTTTCAAGGACTTAGTGAAGTCTAGCCCTGGAGAGCCCTCAGAATTGCCCGGAGGACCCTCTGTGTGAATTTAAAACAGTGCTGTGGCTCAGGCACTTTTCTGTGGACTTGGCCACAGAGGATGACTTTGGGAGGCTGGGGTGAAGACAGCTTAGAGGGTGTCACCTGTGCTGGGATGCAAGGCTCAGTGAATGGGAAGGAGCTGAGACTTCAGCCCTGACTTGTCCCCTTGGGAAGTTCACATTCACAGCCTGGTCTACAAGGATTTGATAGCAACCAGGTTTCAGCAACTACCAGCCTCCCCTCCTGCCCACCTTGCAGCCATGTTGGTTCCTTTGGCCGATCCTATCTAGGAGCTTTTCGCATTGGCAGCTCTCGCTCCCTGGAACATTCTTTCTGTTCCGACCAGGTAACTGCCACGCACCCCGTTGTTCTACATGTAAATGTTACCTCCTGAGGGTAGCCCTCCCTGACCTCTCAGGTTGACCCCATGTATGCTCTTGCGACAAATTGCATACAATCGTCATTAATTGTGTATTTGCCCCCCCCTTCCACTTCTGGTGTGGAAGCAACATGAAGGCCAGGACGATTTTGTTTACTGTAGTATCTCCAGCATCGGGAGCAGTGCCTGACACATGACGGGCACTCAATAAATCAGTATTGATTGTGTGAGCGAAAGGCCTTTCCCTGGTTTACTGACTCTCTAGGAAGCTCGGGGTGAGGTGTGGTCACAGCACTTTCCAAAGGGCAAGTGCCCACCACAGAGAAACGGCTCATCCGGGCACCTGGCATAGGATGAAGTTCTGTGTCCCTCCTGTCTGCCCCGGAGCGCCCACACGTTCAGACTCGAGCCAGCGGCCTGCAAATTCTTTCATCTTTCCCATGATTCTTTGCCCTTTGCTTGCTCACCCGTGTCCTGGGGAAGAAGGTTCTGGCTCTCTATGCACCGAGCTTAGGAAAACACAGCATCGGCACCACCTTATCTTTTATTTTTAACCAGCAATTAATCTTGCTTCCGGCAGATTCTTTTCAGTGAGGGGCCTGTAGGCCAGGGCTGATTTGCATGCTTGGCTCTGCCCTCGGGAGCCAAGTGTCTCAGATGGTCACCTGAGATACAGAGACTCTTCCTGACCCCTTCTGGTTTCTCTCTTCTACGTACAAAGTCAGAATGCAGGTGCTGATTACAAAAGGCAACGTCCCAGGTGAGGTGAAGGATCTCAGAAGCAAGAGGGTAGAGAGATGGGGAGTGCCCCCGTGGGAGCAGAGGGCCAGGCCTGAGGTCCCAGCCGTCCTCCCTGTGATCTAGACTTGGCTATGGAGCTATATCCAGCTCTTCTCCCTTCTTCTAAATATGCCACAGGCTCTGCTTACACTATTTTTTTTTTTTAATTTGCTCTTTTGACTAACATTTATTGAGCACTTACTTAGGTAAGTGCGTGGTTCTAGAAGCTTCAGTTGGGGTGGGATGACAAATGGGCTTCCAAGGCATTAGCCAGCCTTTGCCTTGCTTCAAAGTCACAATCTGGGGTGAGAATAAAAGATTCCGTGATCAGTATCTATAATTGATGCGGGGAGAGGAGATCTAGTTAATGTGGCTAGAGACTTGTCAGGGAAGGCTTCATGGAGCTTGTTGTCCGCACTGCGTCTCTGCAAGCCGAGACCTTGCGGGGATAGGCACGTTCCAGGTAGAGGGAACAGCGCTTGTGAAGGTATGGAGGCCAGAAGGTGGACAACGAACTTGAGAAAGAGCCTCCTGAATGTGGCTAGAATCTAGATCTCGTGACAGCACGCGGTGAAGGATGAGGTGGGGAAGACAGGTGTCTGCCGGTTTGAAAAGCTCAGGATCACTCTGGAATCTCTACATGCTGCCTTTCTCTTTAAATAGCCTGAAGGGTCTTGAGGGGAGGCACCTCTGACGGAAGGCTGCGGTTGTGGTTGTGGCCGTGGCCCTGCCTTCCAGTTCCAGGCCGGGGCCTGCGTCGTGGCCAGAGGAGGAGTCCGAGGCTGGCCGGGCTGGGAGGCAGGGCCACCTGGAGCCAGAGAGGATCCTCCCACGTGGAGTCTGAAAGGAAGCATCTTGCAGCTCTGTCTAATTACAGGGTAAGTGAGCGGGCCTCCCTCCTGGTTAATTTGCTATGTGCCTTTATTGCCAGCAGAAGACAGATGACTCACAGAGGGTATGCCATATAGGCCTGCCAGTAATTGTCTTTATGACTTCATGAGCCTTTTATGGCCCCCGCTGGGAAAGGTGTTTTATTTTTCTTCTTTTAATTCTCCATTTTCAGTCGGTAAATAACCAACTTCCTGGGAGCAGGAGGACTGTCAAGTTCAGGATCGAGGTGAGACACTCCCAACAAGAGGGGCCGTGGCTGTAGAAGTCACGGCCGGGACGGGGAGCCGGGCGCAAACGCAGGGGACGAGGTGCCTGACTCACCCAAGAGTACATGGGGTGGATAATCCCCAACAGTGATTAATATATACATCATCAAAATTTAAAAGTGAATAAATGTTTCTTTTCAGCAGATTTACTTTCTCAATGATGCTTGGCTTAGATTAATGATAATGTGAGTTTATGTTTCCAAAGTACACACAGATTGCTGCGCTTGGAGGGTTGTGGGGAGGAGGTGGGAATGGGTGGGCAGGGAGGGGACGTGGGGTGGCCGCAAAGAGCGCTGTGTGAGAGGGTGGCCGCAAGCACGTTATTTTTAATTAATGTCCAGTCTCTACACGTGCAAGATGGGCAACGGTCAGCAGATTGAGAATGGGGTGGCGTTGCATTTCTCTGGAACTGCCCCCTACTGGCTTGCCAAAGCTAATGGTCAATTTTTGGGAATTTTCTGAGCTGTTTTAAATTACAATGGCAGCTTGAAATCAGTCCTAGAGGGATTACTTACACCTAGGTAACTGGCAAGCCCTACAAAGCAGAGCCCCGCCCCCCCAACCCCCATCTGGTTCTTAAACCATTTTAGCGATCCATATACCACTGGAGCGTTCACATGGGGGTGGGGGACCACTTGGCAGGATAAAAATATTATCTAAATATTTAAATTGATAGGTATTATCAATAATATTTATTGATCACTTATTATATGCCAGGCACTGTTCTAAGCACTTTACATATATATATATCTATCTCCATGAATCCTCTCAACAACCCCATGTGGCTGGTGCTTCTTGAGCCTAAGATATGCCCAGAAAGCTGAGACTTGGAGTCAGAGGCAGGAGAGATTAATTCCATCCCCATTCCCTTCCTTTACGGAGGAAGCAATTGATAGCCAGAGAGGGGAAGTGTATTGGCCAAGGTCAGCGGCTAGGGGATAGGTCTACTGGCTTCCCAGCCCTTGTCTGTTCTCCTGCCCTTGTTCTTCCAGCTTGCCAAGGTTTAGCCCTGCCTAAGTCCAGGCGAGAGCTGAGCCCAAAAGCTGGGGGCTGACCGAAGGAGACTACACCAGGCGGGAGTCCATGCGGTGAGCCCAGTGGGCTCTGTGTAGTTCCTGCTGTCTCTGCTGCTGGGTAGGGTGTGACTGCTCCCCGACGCCTCTGCTCCTTCCAGAGCTATGGTTCCTTCTGCTCTGCCATTTTCTGACGATCTCAGTGGAAGGAATTCAGACTTCAGGCTTTTGGCAACAATCATCTGGAATACCAAGAAAAAATAAATAAAAATAAAAACCCAGCCCAGAGTTCTGCCTTTTAGCTCAAAGTCCTTAGCTGAGGGGAGTGGAGGAGGAGATAGATGGACTGAAACTTACACTGCCAAATGATCAACCCGGACAAGTCACCGTAAACTCTATAGGGGTTCGAGGTAAACTCTGTGTAGACTGGGGTTAGCCTCTGTAGCTTGCTTTGATGATTGCTTTTGGTTTTAAAAAAGTGGCCTGAGTCGAGGAAAAGAGACTCAAGATGAAAATCCCCTCAATTCTTAAATATATAGGTATATTCTAATGTAGGCTGCATGCTAATATGGTAAATATCCCAATGTAGACTATGGGATCAGGTAGTCCCAGAGCTGAAAGGGCCTTCTAGAATGTTCTCTCTGCCTCCAAGCCGGGAAACCAACTGTCTCCTGGGAAGAATGAGAGTGTGGGTAATTTTCTGCAGAGCAGGGCCCTCCCACGCAGGGACAATGAAATGCTTTCCTACGTCAGAGGGAGTTGCTGACAGATGGGGTGCTGTAGAAGAAAGAGGTTCTAGGGCTACTATGTCTGGGACACCTCACACAGATAAATTCACCTCTTTGAGGCTCAGTTTCCTAACCAGTTGGAGGTTTCAGACTGTGTGGTCTCCCCTTCCAGTTCTTACATTCTATATCCTAAACAAAAGGGAACATTTCCAAGATGGAATTAAACACACACACACACACACACACACACACACACACACACACGAATTGACAAATAGGGAAAGCTTTCAAAAATCTCATTCAAATTATTGCTGGATTTGTCTGTTAGTGAGATTTGTTTCTTTGCATGTGCTAATTGGTCTTGGCATTAATTAATCTGATTTCATTATATTCTCTTTAATTTGTCAAGATATCGTTTCGTTATTGGGTGACAGAACACTTTGGAGGATTGTTAGAATTGGAATCTATTTTCCCCCCTTTTAAAGTTCCTGGAGAAAAGTCGTTATCAATTAAGTTAATTTGCATACACATTAGGTTAATCGTTTTAGTTTAGCCAAATTTGTGGAAATTTACATAGCAAATTGACCCTCCACATTTCACTTAAACATATGTAGCACGCAGAGCAGTGCATTTTGAGTTGCTAATGAAACTGGGGTTATTTTACACGCTTCTTTTAGTAAAAGAGGTCCAATTAGACCAAGTAATTTTTTATTTCTTCCGTAATTGCAAAACAAATAAGCGTCTTGGCATTTTTTTTTTTTTCTAGCGGCAGCATCACGCGGACAGGGACGTTAATAGGGAAGTCATGTTTTCCTAATTAAGCCCGGCTTGATTCCTGCTCACTGTTCCGGCGTCAGCCCTCTGCAGCCTTCTTGTAGGTGCTCTTCTGCTTGAGTTGCTAAGCCTCCTGGTATACCTATTAATAGAAGACTCCCCCGCATGGAGCCAACTGAATTAAAAAATGTAACTGGGAAGGCAGGGTGGGAATTTTGACAGATTTGTTTTTAAATTTTTTTTTTTTTTTATGCCAGGGAAGAGAAAGTTGAATGCAGAAAGGGGTCTTGGTTCTCTCCATCAGGGGAAGAAAAGAGAGAAAAATAGCTTTTGTTCTCCCCCAGAAAAGAAGTTGGCATAACACATTGGTGGTGTTTCAACAGTGACTCCAGGGGCTAGCTTGTTCAATGTTGGAAAATTGGCTGCCATCCCCCCTTCCAGGACTGTGGAGCGGTAGGGAGCTTACAGTAATGTGGGATAGTTGCAAAAAAAAAAAAAAATGAAATCTGGAATCTGAGGTTTTGCTGAAGGGACAGGGAGAGGAATTCTGGCTTCTGTGTTGGAGAGGGTGGGAGTCAGAGGTGAGGGTTGTGCTGGGAGGGTGAGGATACTGATACGGTTAGACAGAAGCTGAGCTTCTACTTGCTCTTCTAACCCGACACCAAGGATACAGAAGTTCTTGAGCCCCTGTCCTGTGCTGGGCGTTTGTTCTTCTCGCACAGATTTTTCTGAATTGTAGAAGACTAAAATGGGCAGTGGGAATCAGAACGGGGTGCTGTACCTTCCACCCAGAGTCAGCAGACTTGGATTCTGGTCCTGGCTGAAGGTGGCAGAGAGGGGTCATAGTGCTCCATTCCTCTCTGTGGTCCCATCCTTTGCCACGTGCACTGTCGCTCTTCCCATGCAGGAGAGGAGTCTGTCTCCGTCCTCCTGGAATCTAGGCTGTCCTGTGACTGGCTTAGGCCAACAGAGTGCAGCAGACATGTTCATGTGCCTGTTCCAAGCCTAGTTCTCAGAAGGCTCGCCTGCCTCTGTTCACTCTCTGGGAATGCTGCTGCTCCCCTCCCCCAGACCAGCCTGCTGGACAAGATGGGGAGGGACATGTGGTCCAGGTGTCTCCATTGCCCAGCTGACATTCCGTCCCCAGAAGCGGGGCTGTCTAGCTGATCTGCAAGGGATCCCCCATTGGAGGAGGCATACCAGCTGGGCCCAGCCTAAATTTCCAGTCTGCAGAGCTGTGAGCTAAAGCAATGATTATTGCTTTTAGGCACTGAGTTTTGGGGTGATTTGTTAAGAAGTGGTAACTGATACAATCATTCACCAGTTGTGTGTCCTTGAGAAAATTCCTCTTCATGTCTGAGCTTCCAACCTCCTAAATCTATAAACCCAGAGGAGCCTTAAATTTCCTTCCAGCTTTATAAAGCACTCAAATACCACCTTGCTAGATCTGAGACAACCTGGCATCTCCCCAGAAAGGGATCCAGTTAGGGAACCCTGGGCTGTGTTGGGCACTAACGTACTGGGTGAATTCATCGGCTCCTCTCTAGATGAGAAGACGATGTGATGTGTGTATGTGGGAAGGAGAGTGTTGTCTATCTTGGGACAAAGAAGAGGAGCGGGAAACAGCATTGGGGCTCTGGAACGTGATGTGGTATTGAGGTGGTGTGTGCATGTGAGATGTTTGAAGACCAACTTATGAACCCCCGGGGTCAGTGCAGGGACGGCGCTTTGAATAATCATGAGTCTGTGGACATCGGTTATATAGCAGGTTACGGACCTGGAACCTCATCAAGGTAGGGCACCCAGCCTGGGGGGCTGAAGTCCCACAACCACGGGGCAGTGTGAGCTGGGGAAGGAAGCGCCCCACCAGCCTTTAGAACTAAGTTTCTCAGTCATGTTTCGTCACCATTACGTGCAGATGCCAGGCACATATGGGACACTTCTGTGGCCTGCCCAAGTTCTGCACCATGCTCAGGAGGTCAGTACCTTTCCCTTCACCATCAAGAGTATACTCAGTCGTGCGATAAGTAAGAATGAGAGGCACAGTGCTTAGCTTCTACAATCAGGGCTTAGTATTTGTGAAATGAATGAATGGCCAACAAATAAATTAATATTATTCTGTGGGTACATTTGAATTCCCTCTAATTTTATCAAACAATTTATTTGCAAGGTTTAATTTTTTTTTTATTATTTGGACTGCATTACTTCTGAAATATCTTTCAAATGATAGAGACATGCTCTTCCAGAAATAGCCCCATTATAGGAAATTCCACCTACTGGGCTGGGACCACTGAATAGGTCTGTGCTTTTGTTGTTCTCTTGGATTTTTGAGAACCCCACGGACCCCCTGAGTTTCTGTTATCCCAGCCACACTAGGCTCAGGCTCTTCCTCCTTTCCTGCCAGCCTTTGTTACCAAAGTCCCAGCATTCCTTGTCCAAGCAGGACTGACTCAGGGCAGAATCTGGTAGCTTCTCTCTTAGTTTCCCTGATGCCAAGCCAGAGAGGACAGACACTCAACTGAGCACAGCCACTGTGGTCAAATGCTTGAGCTGGCAAGGTGAGGCCCTGACTCTTGACACCAGAAGCCCAGGAACCATTGGGTGGGGGCGGGGGGAGTGGCTGAGTGACTGGAGCAGGGTCCTGAGCCCGTTGGGAGCCTCAGGGGTTAAAGCGAGCATGGCTGCTCCCTCCAGTGTCTGCTCCAAGACATCCAAAGAGAAAGTCCTCTTGTTTGCATGCCCTCCCCGCTTCCCTTTAGCACATGCACCCATGTCTTCATCCTCACCCCAGTTCCCAAGACTGCCATGTTTCCACAGCATCTTTGCACTCACACCCCTGGCTTACGATAAAATTATTGTGTTTATTTTCTGTGACTGAGAAAAGGCCACACGCGCTCATCTTCCGATCACCCGGTGCTTAAGAGGCTGCCTTGGACATAGGCTTTAATATGTGTTAACGATGAGCCCTTTCTGGGCACAGGGTGTTGGCTAACATTCTAGAAATCACGCCCCGTGGGTGCCCACCATCCCATATAAATGCAGAACTGTCCTTAGGGGGCAGAAACCTCATGCAGGGGACAAACTCCAGAGCCAGGCAGGGAAGGGTCCTGTGTGAACGGGTCAAGTGTAACACAGTAGGGGATGGGGGTGATGGGGACGACTGCAGGAAGGGCACCATGCCTAAGACATCCAGACTTCTTTCAAAACACCTCTGGCCGATAAAGTATGTGTCTGGTCTCCCACGCAGGACCACGGCCACAGGGTCAGACAAACCTTAATTCTCCAACCCCAGGGGACAGGGGCTTTGTCTGCAGTTTCCCCAGCACCTGCGAGGCCAGGTGGTACAGCATGGCTGCGGAGTCAGAAGGTAAGGTTATCATCATCTTACTAGCTGTGTGATATCCAGACCAAGTGTTTCAAGTAATTGTGCCTCAGTTTCCACCCATGTGGTATGGATATACCAATGACAAAGTAAGGTAGGCAAATGCAGTTAATAAAATGTAAGCGTTGCTATGCAAATGCAGGGTACTGCTCTTAAGGTTCTTGGTAGAGTCCCTTACGGCTCTCTTCCAAACTGCTTGGACCCTGATCTCATCATGGTTGGGCAAGGATCAGTCCCTGTGGGGTGTGCCGCCCCTCCCCCCGTGGGCCCCGCCCCTTGTCCTCTTGCTGATCCAGGAGCAAAGTAGAAAATGGCATTTCTGAATGAGGCTGACAGTTCACCAGGCACGAAAACCCACCCAGTTGTGACTCAGAGTTTTGGAGCCGCAGATAGAATTAAGGAAATGTTAATGTATTCTCATTGCTTTGCCTCCTGCCTACACAGGCATAAGCCATAAGAAGGGAGGATGGGGAGGGAGAGGGGACAGGGAGATGGGGAGTTGTGCTGATGGGCTCTGGGGGTGGGGGCTGGTGGGGACTGCAGGGTCCCGAGGCTGCCTGGCTGCTACAGCTGGGCCTCAGGTCCCCAGGGGACAGGGAGGGATGTGTTGGCATCTGGTCTCTGCCAAGCGAGTCGGTGGCCGGGAATGCAGTATGGGCTGAGGCACGGGGCTAGAGCAGAGGGGCTCCGGGGTGCACTGTGAGTGCCCACGCAGGGGACGGAGAGGGGGAGGGCTGCAAGTTGGATAAACCAGAGCTGTCTGCCTTGGTGCTGAGCCTTGTCAATGGCAAACAGCCGTTTAGAATCAATGTCTTTTCCAAATGAGGCCCCTGAATGTTGTATGCTTCGTAAGATCTATCTGTCTATCTGTGCATTTACGCAGGGAGCTAGTTCCCCAGGGCTCCGCAGCCAGTATGCTACCTCAGCGTGGAACAGTCCCCTGGGAAGCTGCCTCTTTTTCTCAGCCTCCTGCGGGGGGCTCCAGGACCAAGCCCCGTGGGGCCGGGAGGAGCGGCTGTCAGTGTGATGGGTGTATGTATAGGCGCCTTGTAGCACTGGCTCCGTTAGTTCACTTTTTATTCCCGAATGCGAGTAGCTGTTGCAGCATTTGCCGAGCACCAACCAGGGGCTAATTGAGGGGTCCGGAAAGGTAAAGGAAGCATAGCCCCATCTCCTAGGCTCACAGGCTACCTCAAATCTAGGTCTGTGATCCGCACAGAAGCTCTCTGCTCCCTGCCTCGTACCGGGCTGTGGAAGGTACCCAGTCAATATTAAAGATGCTCTCCTTAATAATGAGTCAGTCTCAGGACTGGGTGCTTTCCATTCTATCACTGGACCCCTAGGGGGCTCCCGAGGCACCACTGGGACTGCAGGGTGGCTGGACCTTTTGGGTTCTCCAGATGCAGCCTGCTCTGTGATCGGTTCGGGGTGGCTTCCTCGTAGAGCAGGAGGTGCCAGCAAGTGATGTGGCAGGTTTGTGCTGGGGACATTCCATCTTGTCCTTCCCTCCGGTGGCCTCAGCCTCATCCCACCGAGCCCGCAGAGCGAAGGCCTGGTAAAGGGCCATGACCTCAAGAATAAAGAGCAGAGGAGGAACTCGGTAGCCCTGGGAGGGGAGGCTCAGCCAGCAGCATCAGGCCTGGGCTTCCAGCGATCCGGGCTGGGACTCCTCCCTGCTTGGAGAGGCTGGGAGGCCTTTCAAACCCTACTTGCCGGGAAAAAGTGCTGGTTCTTGCTGTCTCTGCCCTCTCTTCCCCTTCTCGGGCCTTTGAATGTTTTAAATGCCAGTCTTCATGGTTTGATGGAGAATTTTACACTAATGCAGAGTATTACCTAGTTAATTTGACTAGAATAGATGGTGATTTTACACGGTGAGGCTGTTGCCTCTTGAGCTAACTGTTCCAATACCGTGGACTGGGCAGCTGCTCTCCTGGAATCTGATGAGCGGAGGGCGACTGCCAATGGGCTTCCCGGGAGCTCCCCGGGAGGGAGGCTGGCCAACAGGAAGGGGCCAAGAATAGGCCTGGGATAATCGGCTCCTTCCTTCAGTCATTCACTCGCTGATTAGTTCCTTCCTTTACTCTATAACTGACTCATTCGTTATTTCTTAATTACGTTCATCCATTTCCTTCCTTCCTTTGACAAGCCTATAGCATGTGTCCATGAGGTGCCAGACCCAGGAGTAGGTCCTGGGGGTACAGAGAGGCTCGAGTCCACTCCTTCCCATCAGGTCCTCACGCACAAACAGCTAAGGACACCGCCGTAGGCCCCAAATGAGTCCCAATCACTGTGGGAGTCTGGAGGAGAGGCCGGCCTCTTGGGAGGCTCAGACAGGCTCCACGGAGGGCTGAGACCTAACTGAGCCTCAAGATCTTCCACCGGGCAGGTGTGCTAGGGGGTTGGACGGGCAATGAGATCAGCAGCTGGGTCCAAAGAAATGCTGAGAGCACCCCGTCCTAAAGAGAGACCCCAGCACCTGGGGTAGATGAGGCCATCACCCCCCCCACACACACACATAGCCACCCTCGAGTCCAGCGTCCCAGTCTATGGAGGAACAGGGAGAGGGGCCCACCACTGATTTTGTAGAGGCGATTTAGAATCCCCTCTCCCTCCCCAGCGCCAGGTGAGAGGGGCTCTGAAGGAATTATTCAGGGTGCCGAGAGTGCCTGTAGGAGGGGAGATGACACTTCATTCCCAGGATAAAGGGGACACTCCAGTGCTTTGAATGGAGTTAGGGACAGTGGGGGTTTCTTTTTTTTTTTTTTTTTAAATATGGAACGCTTCACGAATTTGCGTGTCATCCTTGCGCAGGGGCCATGCTAATCTTCTCTGTATAGTTCCAATTTTAGTATATGTGCTGCCGAAGCGAGCACGACAGTGGGGGTTTCTTGAAGAAGTTTGACTTGTGTCCTCTGTTTGTGTCTTTCCTGGAACTTTCTGGTGCGGGAGCCGGGAAAGGGGGCGCAAGGAGCGCAGTGTTTGAAGCCCAGACTGGCTTGGGTCAAGGCCAGAAGGAAGGCCAGTGTTGTGAGTCTGGGAAGGAAGTGGGGCAGGGGGAGGGGATCTCCCCTCCACCCCGAGTCTCCCCAGCTCTCAGAGAGAACCAAAGAAAACCCGGAAGACATCATGGGTGTGGAAGGGCGAGATGTCTAGAGGAGGGGCGCTTGCCACGGGCCTGTGTCTAGTACCGGAGGAGATGGCCCTCCCTGGGGGTCGAGCACTGGCGGCGGCCTAAGGCAGCCACGGCTGCCCTTCCTGCCATGGTCCTCGGTACTGGGGGAACTAATCCCACTAATCCAACACCACTGTGTGTACCCACACACAAGCAGAGCCACCAGCAGGGGATGGAACCGGGCTGACGAGTTAGAGACCAAGGCTTATCCCACGGGCTCAAGCAGCCAGTTCCACACAATGACCCCGGCCATCCTTCCTAACTGACCCCCCTGTCCTCAGCACCAGAGGATCCAGATCCAGGAGAGGGACAGAGAAATTAAGGTATCCGTTAATGAGAGGATCCAGAGAACCTGACGGAAGGTGTGGCTAGAAAAAAACAATGTATTTATGCCCCACTGAGTATAAACTGTTTAATAAACCATTTCATAAACCAGTAAAACAAAGAGAAGGAAGAAAGATGTTCCAGGCAGATGTAACCACGAGAGCAAAGTCACGGAGGGGTGTGAGCCCACGGCCGGGGAGTCTGAACGGTCTAGTGGACCAGGGGCGGGGGAGAGGGATGCGATGGGAGAGGGTGGGGCGTGGGACTCTAACTCATGCTCTCAGAAAGAAGCTGGAAGTGATTCAAGAGGTTCCTGCCCCTGGGCAGCGTCAGGCGCCCTCCCAGCCTCATCCCTTCCAGCCTGACATTTCCAGCAGCACTCTTCTCTGGGCAGGGGGGAGAACTTCTCCTGCCCTAGAAAGTCTCACCTACCCCGTAAGCCCTCCATGCTAATACATTTATTAAAGAACGCGTGGGTGCCTTTATTAGGTTCCGGTGCTCAGCGTTGGTTTGGGGAGACCTGTAACCCTAAACATCCACTCTCGGGAGATGCTTGTCCATGTCTCTTGCCCTCCATTCCCGAAACGAAAGGTGGCTGAGCCAGGTTGCCGCGAAGGTGGAGAAGGGCGCTGCCAGCGGCATCAGGGAGACGGTGCTGGGGGGTGGGTGTAGGGAAGCCGCCGGCGGTGGAAACGCTGAGCTAGAAGACCAATGAATTAACTTGTCAAGTCCTTCTTCTCAGATAGCAACGGGGCAGTACATTCATAGTGGAGTGTCCACAGTTCTGAGCATCCGCGTTCTTGTTTTCTTTGTGTTCAGATTCAAATTCGTGGAATAGTCCTTAATTAGAGCGGTGTTTGCAATAGTTGCACGGAAGAGTCAGAAGCATTTTGCAATATTAAGCAACTCCTACTCTGCTTAAACCTGTATGTACGTGAGTCTAGATGTCACAGGCGTCACGTGTCGTACGGACTCTCTGGGTGAGAAACGGTGAAAATCAACTGTTGTCCATTATTTTCTGAAGTGACAGTTTATCACTTGGGACCCCGTTATCATGTCTGGAAATAAGTAAAATCTGATGCTCTCTTCTGAATACATAGACGTGGGGCTTTAAGAGTTTTATCGTCGTTTCTAATGGACCCTGCCTCCGCTGAGAACTTTCTTCAAGTGGAAATTAACAACAACAAAAAAAAAACTATCTAAGAACTACAGTGACTCGAGATGTCTAAATTGGCATTAATCTCAACAGCACACAAATTATGTAAATGTCTCGATTATGACAACATAATTAGGGACTCTTTAAATAAAGGCAAGAAAAATAATTTTGGAGTAAATACACAATAGTTTTGGAATTATTTTATCTTTGTTTTATTATTCATCCAAACATTGTCAGCACCCAAACATGTGCAATAATAATTAAATTCGTCTGTCTTTGAGACTTGCCAACTTTCAGTCATATTAAAAGAAATCCACAGTTTTACACTTAAATTTTTTTTTTATCTTGTCATCGGGAAGGTATATTTGGCAAGCTAGGAGGGTAAGCATATTTTATTAGTTTGTTATATTAATTTTACCTCTTAAGTATTTAGAGCCATGATCTGTGGGCCTTCTTGGTTGCCCTACCCCTCTCCCCCTGCAACCCCAATCCCACCGTTAGGAGAGGGTCTGCTTATCTACCCCCTGTGAGCATCTCCGTCGCCTTCTCCCAACCTCAGCCTTTATACTGACATTGTAGCCCTTGAGGGCACAGTGAGAAGGGTTGGCAGATGGCCTAAAGCCTCAGCCGGAAAAGCACAGGGGCTTAAAGATTTTCTTGTCCTACAGCATCGTTTCACTGGCAAAGAAATCGAGTCAGAGAGGCCAGGGGTCTCACCAGGGTCCGCACACCTCTGGAGAGTCACTCTTCCCAGAGGCCCCGGAGTTAGGGACTGTCTGTGGACAGAGTGCACGGGGGCAGGCTGAGGAGACGTTTGCACAAATCACCTGCATCTCGGCAGCCCACAAGCCTCTAGCACCTTCTCGTGAGTGATGCTCCGCAGAGTTGGCACAGAGGGAGGAGTGAGCAGGCGGCCTTCCTTGTGCCTGCTGCTACAAGACTTCCCGGTCTCATGATGATGGAGTTGGGAGGGGGGCAGCCTGGGATACGGCCCCAGCCCTCCTGCTCACCTACCCTCTCCAGGTCCGAGTTCCCCACGCTGTAGAACGAGCCACCAGGTGGGATGATCTCTGAGATGCGTCCCAGCCCCCCACATCCCACGTCTGAATGATCCCCCAGCGGCTGCAGGTTTGTGGAACCCTGAGAACTAGATTTGGCCTCAATCCATGTTTCTTCTTCATTTCTAAAACCACATGCACTTGCTGGAACACTAACTCCATCTGGTCTTCCTTCCCTTCCTCCTGATTTCGCTCCCTGCTGGAAAGCGCTGCATCACGCCCAAGGCACCTTAGGGAGCTGCTCTCACCAACTCCCTGGTTTTTCTCCCCTGAGGCTTAGCAAGTCACGCGTTGCCAAGAACTCCCTTCCTTCTGCACCAGCAGAGAGGAGCCGCCACGGTCCGGGGGAGCAGGCTTCTTCCCTTTCCCGTTGGGGAGGCTGGCAAGCGAGGATCACCAGCCTCCCTCCCTCAGGGCGCAGAGCCCCACTTGCCCTCCTTGGCCTGCTGCTCCGTCTCCAGAAAGCCCAGCCTTCAGCAGCTTTGCTTTCCCATCACAATTGCACCTCCCGCCTGGCCGCCTCCATCCCAAACTCCTAGTAAATTCCATCCTTTTGCTCTTCTCCTTCTTTCTCGGGCTGTGGAGTGGCGTGGTTAAGGCCATGCCTGAGTTTGAATCCAGCTCCCCTGTTCATGGGCTATGAGGCTTTCTGTGAAATGATTTTCTTTTCTGTCAATTGGGCATAACAATTTCTGCACAACAGGGCCGTTGTGAAGCAGGGACTGATAGGTAGTGAGAAATCGCGTCCGTTAGTCTTTGATCTGATGAGCATGTGTGAAGCCCTTTGTCCTCTCTTCTTCATTACTTTCTCCAGGTTTCTTCCAGATTGCATTCACAGACCTCACCTTTTCTTAATTTCTAGTAAAATAATTGGAGTCAACATCCCACACGTCTCTGGAGAGTCATTCTTCCCAGTCGTTTTGAGGATTTTTTGGGTGGCTTATGTCCTGCTGGTCACTTGTGGTCCTGAATTCCTGTCCCCACTCCATTCTGGAGTCCTCTCTTGGTGTCTGGTTATTCCACTGTTATTTTCTGCCTGCCCAGCCATGCCCACATGGGATCGAAGGCCTCCTCCCTTCCCAGCACCCCGACAGTGTGAGTCTTTCTATTGGTGACTATGATGTTTATAGAGCTTCTGAGAGTGGAAGGGGTTATGTGTATAAGGAGAGGAAAAGAACATTACAATGATTACGTGCCATTGTTGGTGAAGTCACAGTGTTTGCTGAGTAGAAAGAGGGGAAGTTGAGCCGGGTGAGGCATTCCAAGGAGCGGGAACATGGTGGTCAAAGAGCCTCCATGGCCCACTGTGACGGTCTGCCAGCTTCTCATCAAATCCACAGCCTCTGGGCACTCTGCCCTGCCCTCAGAGTTCAGTGTGGCCTGTACGGAGGTCCAGTCATTAGCATGTGAGGAGAAGTGATCTGTGCAGAAACTTCCCACACACTCCTTCTCGCTCTTTTCCCTTTGACTGAGGGTGATCATGAGCCCCAGGGAGGCCTTCTCGATGCTGTTGAAGGCCGCGGCGCTGCTGTTAGCCCGTGTCTGAGAGAAGGGAAGAGGAGCGCCTCTTCCACCAGCCAGGGCATTGGTTTTGTCCTGCTACATGAGCGAACAACGAAGTTGGGAGTTCAAGGCATTCTGGGGTCTGTTCATTCTAGCAGTTGGCACTACCCGTACTAATACACACCTGAAACTTTTCCTTTTCCAAATTCATCGTGCTTGCAAGTACATGTGTAATATCGGCCTTCACTGGTAGACTACAAGCCACACAAGGGCAAGGACCAGGCTTTCTGATCATCTTGTCCCCTACACCTGGTGTACGGTAGGCGCTCGGTAAGGATGGGTCTCGCCGAATGGAGTGGAATCGATGTTTGGGGAAACGCCGCGTTACGCCCTTTGGGGAGCACGTGGAGCAGTAGTGCCTTGTTTTCAGAGCCTCGTGGTCCTTGCCATTGAGCCTCTCTTCCTCCTCCTCAGGCCGCCCTGCCCTGGCCTGATGCTGTAGCCTCATTCTGACCTTTAAATGTAGCATGTGCCCATAACCTGCTACTTATGGGACTGGAGTCCAAAGGTTTGCCTTCACCTGCAATGTCCTATGCTGATGGACCTACTTCCTCTTACCCTGTGCTAAGCCCAGCCAGTTCTGGGGAGCAATCCCATAACCCACAATAACCGGTAACAGGTGTGAACAGATGGGATTAATACGCCAGGGTTTTGGGGCACCTGGGTAGCTCCGTCATTAAGTATCCAACTCTTGGTTTCCTCTCAGGTTATGATCTCATGGGTCATGGGATCGAGCCCCGAGTAGGGCTCTGTGTCAATGAGGAGTCTGCTTGAAGATTCTCTCCTTCTACCCCTGCCCCCACTCACATGCACTGCCTATCTCTCTCTCCCTCTCTCTAATTAATAAATAAATCTTTAAAAAAATTAAATACCAGTGTTTGAAGCCTGACTCCACCTACTTCTTAGTGGTGCAGGGTACATCCTTGGGAGTGGATCGGTACATCCATCCATTGGTAAATCCTTGGGAATGGATGTAATTTCTTTGTGCCTTAATGTCCTCATCCGAATAATTGGGCTTCAGATAGGACTTGCACGTAGGGTTATTGTGAGAACGGAGTACAATAAAGCACATAAAACACAGAGACGAGCACTTGGCACACAGTAAGTGTTCAATGAATGTTGTTACTATTATCACTGCCCTTTCCAGCTCATAAAGCTGTTTTACCAACTTCATTGAATACCCCTCCTATGATCCTAGGAGACATCCACTGTAAGTAAAATGGTTGCTGAGCACATTCAGATTCAGATCCCATAACACCCTCTCACCTGCACTTTTCCCAGACTCCTGCCAGCTCCCAGGTCCAGCCCGTGGGGCCGCCTCATGGTGTCTCTGCAAAGGCTTCTGGGAAGGGTACCACTGCAGCAGCAAACAGCTGCTTTGGCTAATCCATTTTCTCTGTGCATTTGCAGGATACATAATTAAGAGTTCTGCTGAGGGGGGAAATAAAGCACACCATTAGCATATTATGCCAGGTCTAGCGCCCGCCTGGGCCCCACTGCCACACAAGACATTAAGGTAAGACTCCAAAAACAGCCCCAGGGCTGCTTGATGGGATCTGTTCCGTGTTAATTCCGAGTAAATATTTGCTCTTCGGGTTTTCATATACTTCACCATCAGTGTGGATTTTGAAAGGTGGGCTCCCCCAACAAACACTTTTCATTTAATTATCAGACCACTTAAAATCAGTTCCTAAGGCTCTCCATATTTACCCTTTTATTTTGTCTAGCATTTTGCTTGCTTCCTTTCTTTCTCCCAATACTGCCTTCTTTCTTGCTGCCAGCTTCTATCTCTCTTACTCTTATCTGCATCTTTGATATCCAGATCTGGGAAATAAGCCCCTGGTGGAATGGGATGAACGAGGAGTGGGCACCAAGAATCCTGGAGTAAGGGTGAGTCCAAACCTTGACGTCCTCCTTTGAATCTTCTGCATGAAGGGATCAGGCATGGCTCCTTGGACACTACCTGAGGGGCTGGAGAAGAGAGGGGCTGGGAGATTCAAAAGAGAAATGGAAAAGTTCAGAGCTTGAGAGGAGGGAGCAAGTGGAAGAAGGTTGGGGTCCAGTTTGGGAAGAGAGGGGGAAGTTCTCGGGATCTTCCAAGAAGCCAGTTGGTATGAAAACTCGTTTTCAATGGGTTTTATGAACCCATAATGACCAGCAGAGTGGTGGACACCCTCACAGCACCCTGTGACACGAGCTGTTCATGCCCCACCCAAGGGCCAGGTTGGGAGAGGTCACCATCCCTTATGTCAGTCACAGAGGCACAGAGGATGCTGGGAAAGAAAGAGAATGTTGCCAAAGCTTAGCCTGATGTGTCATCTTGACAAGGTTTTATGAGCCTTATGCTTGGACTCAGAACTCATGTCAGCCAACCCCAAGCATCAGTCCCCTCTACCCATCCCTCAAATGATGTTCCTTCATTGATACGGAGTACATAAGCTTCTGTGGTGCAGCGCCCATGGTAGGGCAGTGCTGAGAGCTAAAGCTTCTTGAATCACTGAGACAGTCATCCTATCTTTCTGGTGCTGTCCTGGTCCCAGGTTGCACATTGGAATGTCCAGGGAGCTTGTCTAATCCTTTTGCCTTGTCATTCCCTCACTGAATTGAGTTCACCTGTCAAAGTACTTCTGAGTTTGTTTTTCCAGCTTCAATACTCCCAATTTTTTCCTCTTCTCAGCATTTATCACAATGCTTACTATGCCGTCCTTGGGTAAGCTGTGATTTAATGTCCTCCATTAGGCTTGTTTGGTTCAGGATGACAGGGACTACGTTCTAGTCACTGCTGTAACCTGGTGCCCAGCAGTGTCTGTGGATGGGAGGCACTCTGTCAGTATCTATGGGATGAATTAAAGAAGTGGTTTGGATCCTTTTCCTTTCTTTGTCTTCTCTCTCTGCATTCTGCAGTTTCTTATTTACCTCTGAATATGTATTATGTTGTTTTAACCAGAGAAGACCAGAGTAGGACTACCAACTCCATGCTTGATGCCAAGTTGGCAAACTTCTTCTGTAAAGAAGAAAAATATTTTCAGTTTGACTAGCCATAGTCTCAGTTGTAACTACTGAACTCTGTCATTACAGCCCCAGAGGAGCCATAGACAATATTTAAACACGTGGGTATGACTATGTTTCAATAAAACTTTATTTACAAAAAATGGATGGTGGGCCGGATTTGGCTTGTGAGGCACAGTTGCTTGACTTCTGCTCTAGACACCACAATTTGAGGAATTCAGAATGGAATTGGATTAGCTTTTAAAAATAATCCTAAAATTTGTATGGAACAAGAAAAGACCCGAAGAGCCAAAGGAATGTTGAAAAAGAAACCAAGCCTGGTGCCATCACAATGCCAGATTTCAGGCTCTATTATAAAGCTGTAATTTTCAAGACAGTATGGTACTGGTATGAAAACAGACACATAGATCAGTGGAACAGAACAGAGAACCTGGATGTGGACCCTCAACTCTATGGTTAACTCATCTTTGACAAAGCAGGAAAAACAGTCCAGTGGAAAAAGTCTCTTCAACAAACGGTATTGGGAAGATTTGACAGCCATGTGCAGAAGAATGAAACTGGACCATTTTCTTATACCACACATAAAAATAGACTCCAAATGGATGAGAGACCTGAATGTGAAACAGAAATCTATTCAAACCCTTGAGGAGAACACAGGAAGCAACCTCTTCGACCTCAGCCACAGCAACTTCTTGCTAGACACGTCTCCAAAGGCAAGGGAAACAAAGGCAAAAATGAACTATTGGGATTTCATCAAGATAAAAAGCTTTTGCAGAGCAAAGGAAATAGTTGCCAAAACCAGAAGACAATTGACAGAATGGGAGAAGATATTTGCAAATGACATATCAGATAAAGGGCTTGTATCCAAAATCTATAAAGAACTTATCAAAACTCAACACCCAGAGAACAAATAATCTAATCAAGAAATGGGCAGAAGATATGAACAGACATTTCTGCAAGAAAACACCCAAATGGCCAACAGACACATGAAAAAGTGTTCTGCATCACTTGGCATCAGGGAAATACAAATCAAAACCACAATGAGATATCACCTCACACCAGTCAGAATGGCTAAAATTCACCAGTCAGGAAATGACAGATGTTGGTGAGGATGTAGAGAAAAGGGAACCCTCCTACACTGTTGGTGGGAATGCAAGCTGGTGCAGCCACTCTGGAAAACAGTAGGGAGGTTCCTCAAAAAGTTGAAAATAGAGCTAACCTATGACCCAGCAATCGCACTACTGGGTATTTACCCTAAAGATACAAATGTAGTGATCCAAAGGAGCATGTGCACCTGAATGTTTATAGCAGCAATGTCCACAATAGCCAAACTGTGGAAATAGCCCTGATGTCCATTGACGGATGAATGGATAAAGAAGATGTGGTGTATATACATAATGGAATACTACTCAGCCATCAAAAAAATAAAATCTTGGAATTCACAACAATGTGAATGGAACTAGAGGGTATTATGCTGAGCGAAATAAGTCAAACAGAGAAAGACAATTATCATATCTCACTGACATGTGGAATTTAAGAAAGAAAACAGAGGATCATGGGGAAGAGAGGAAAAAATAAAAAGATGAAATCAGAGAGGGAGACAAACTGTAAGAGACTTTTAATCATAGGAAACAAACTGAAGGTTACTGGGGAGGAGGGAAATGGGGGGATGGGTTAACTGGGTGATGGACATTAAGGAGGGCAAGTGATGTAATGGGCACTGGGCATTATATAAGACTGATGAATCACTGGCCTCTATCTCTGAAACCAATAATATATTATCTGTTAATTAATTGAATTTAAATTTTTAAAAATGGAAAAAATAAAATTCATTATAAAATAAAAAAATGAGATAATATATGTTCAAAAAAATAAAAATAAGCTTATGAGAGGGCACCTAGAGCCGAATAGATCCAAGGAAGAATGAGCAGGAAAGATCTCTTGGGCTTGTCATGGCAGGAGCAGTTTCTGTAGAAGGCAAAGAGTGGGGAGGGTACCTACAAGGCCTATGGCTTGTCTGAGGTCAGGCTGAGAATGAAGTTGGGTCACAGTTGGAGAGACCGTTCCCTGCACCCCAAACTCCGTTACTGCTGGTCTAGGTACTCCACGAGCAGCCCAAGAGGAGGAGATCCAGTTCAAGCAGTGACAGTGCTCATGGGAGAACATTCTCGCCCTACCAGCAGCTTTAGCATGAGGGAGGAAAGCAGTGGGGGGATTTTTAAGCCCTTGTGCCTAATTGAAGTGACTGATCATGGTTGGAAACATGGGGAATGGGCACAGTAGGGATGTGTGTGAATGGGCCCATTTGCTCCTATAAATCTGGAACTACCGAGGGTGTGTGCTTGTGTGTGCACTTACTTCTACGGCTGAACTCACCACTCTTTGTTATAACTGTCTGCCTTCTTGTCCATTTCTCTTCCCAGATGGAGAGCTCCTTGAGGGTAAGGCCTTGTTTTTATTCATCTCTGTATTTCCAGCACTCAACAGAGTCTGCTCC
This sequence comes from Lutra lutra, assembly GCF_902655055.1. Classification (NCBI taxonomy): domain Eukaryota; kingdom Metazoa; phylum Chordata; class Mammalia; order Carnivora; family Mustelidae; genus Lutra; species Lutra lutra. The sequence goes on along the minus strand of NC_062287.1, from coordinate 12,623,289 downwards.
AGACCCAAGAGTTTAGTTGAGTCTTAATTTCATAGAACTGGTGGAAGGTGTTTGATAGAGCCATGGGATGTGAGAAGGAGCTGTACCTGGCTGCCTCGGCATGTGATGATGGGGGACTGGGTGTATGTTTATTCCCCGGGGGGTAGGGGTTTTAAGCAGATGCGGAGTTACTGCGGGGCACACGTGCATACACACAGAGAATCAGGCTTCCAGGGGTGTGTACTTGAGATATGTGTGTAGACAGGAAGGTGTCAGAGTATGAGTATGGGCAGAATTGGGGTCTTCTATGGCGACATGCCAGGTGAACATACAGACAGTAAAATATAGCATGTTTACATGAAATATACGCCCAAAAGGGGGCTAAGACTTTCTACGCACGAGACATGAGCATGCAGAAGAGGGTAAATGTTGTGTGTGTAACGAGGTGTTGACAAACATACCTGAAATATATCGGAGAGGCTGGCTTGCAGATTGTCTGCTGGGAGTGTTGGTTTAAAGGAGAATGCAGCAGAACTGCAGGTTTGGGGGTCTGCCTGGAAAGTGTGTACGCGGGGTGCACACAAGCACACACAGCTTGCCTAGAGGCTATGTATCTGCAGATGCAGTTTCCGAAGCTGGGTGAGGCTGGGGTGTGTGTGCGTGAAGATGGGTCCTATGAGACGTGCGAGCACATTACAAGCTCTTGGTGGGTCTGTAAGCAGTGTGAGGGTACCTGTAGGACTGTGATTAATGTCAGTACTAAAGGTTCGTCTCCATGGGGGTATATATAGATGATGGGGTGTCACAGGGAGCGGACATACCTGGGCACAGTTAGGGGTGTGCCGTCCTGGGAGGGAGCATGAGGACCTGTGCTGCTGAGAGTATGTGTGTGTGCAGCTGGAGAAAGCACCTCAGGGAGATACGGCCGAGGGGTACCTTGTAGGTGTGCATGCACTCTTCCACGCGTGAATCTCAGGAGTACCCATCTGGAGCATGGATTTTTTGAGAACGTTGGTATGGTGGGGTTCGCCCATGCAGAAGTGGATTGCTGCGTGTGCATGTGGGCGTGGGGTTTGGAGGTGCGGGGGAGGGGGTGGAGGTGTGCAGGGTCGCTGCTGGCTGGGGGAGGGGTGTGCTGGCAGCATGCCTGCCCTGGTGGGCCGGTGAACATGTGTGCACAGCTGACGTCGGTGTAGGGCATCTGCCGAGTGCTCTAAGCCACGTGCCTCTTCCTTCATTGCAAAGAATCTCCCTCTGGGCTGCCACTGTCCTTGAACCTGAGCATCCCAGGAAGGGACAGAGGACAGAACATTCACTTGGCAGAGGCAGCCAATCCTCCATGGCTCAGTCTTCTCAGGAACTGGCTGCCCAGAAAAATGATTAAAAATAAATAAATAAATAAATAAATAAATAAATAAATAAAGTGCCTAGGGATCCTTTAGCTGTTTAGGGCGGTGGGGAGGAGGTGTGAACTGGGGAGAGAGAGACTTTGACAAAAAACAGAAACACAAACAAACAAACAAAAAAAAACAAAACACTGGGAGAGAGCGAGCCGATGAGCAGTGTAGATGAGCCCGAGGTGGGAGAGTGGTGTGGCCGTGGCAGCAGCCATCGGGCTGACACGTGGTGTGTATTTTCCTACCCACTACCTCGCTAACTCAAAAAATGGTCCACGGTTGCCACCACCCAGACTTCTGGAGGAGGCTCTGAGCCTCCAGTCTGGGGGCTCAGGGACAGCCACTGCGAGCAGCAGGAAAGGAAGTCACCAATCCATGAAAGAGAGAAATGAGGCAGGATCCCAAGGAAAGCAGGCGTCAGCTTCGCACACACTCCAATCAGTGTTGCCTCTCTTGGATTCTTCCAGATGATTCTTCTATAGCTTCTCAAGGGACTCTGTCTTGTGTTGAGGCTGTGCTATGTTCTTAGGGGAAGGAGGGGGTGGGAAGGGGGATGAGGAGTGGTAGACTCAGAGGAGCAGGTAGGGAGAGGTTGAGCCGGGGGAGCTGTAAGCGGCTGTGGGAGCACTGGGGTGTTAGACTGGGCTCCAGCCAGTGATGCAAGCAGCCATGCGTGAATGAATGAGCCACAGGGGATATCAGCGGATGCTGGAACCACATTTCGGTGCATGCTGCTAACTCACCTGCATGAGGGGAACGTCATCTTGGAGTCAGGGATTGAGCAAGCATGTCCTACACGTGCCGGGCTGCTCTGGGCACCTTGCAGGGTGTCCCAGAGCTGCAGGACAGGGTCTCTGCTCTCGGCCCAGGGCCATCTGGAAGGACACAGGTGATGAGCAGGATATGCTAGAAAGAACTCGAGACACACGGTCTTGGATTCTGGTTCTACCTCTGTAACTTTCTAGCTGTGTGCACATGGAAAAAGATTTAACCCTTTCTGGGTCTTGGTTTCTCCAAATCATTTGCCTTTTATTTACATGTCAACGAGAAGAGATAGACCCAGCTTACACGCTCCAAACGAACACTTGATTCATCAGCATTCAAGTTAATGATGGCACTGGGCAGCCCCTTAGAAGAACAGCTGGAGAAAACTAACAGGTCCACAGTGATGTTTCCCCAGAACAAAGGGCTGTCTCTCCGTAGTTCAGTTCGAGTCACCCTGCTGACAGATGGAGCGGGTCATCAATCTTCCGGCAGACGACTCAATCTCTCCGAGACACAGCCTCATCTATAAAGTGGAGGGGACGATAGTTCTTACCTCATAGTCTTGTTGTGAGGCTTAAATGAGATAATATATGGAAAGCTTTTAGCAAAGGGCTTGACACCTAGTAAGCGCTGAATAAATCTAGCCGTTAGAGCTGTCACGAGCTGTTAGGGGCTCTCTGGGGTTCTTTCCAGGGATGCTCTGGTAGGCGGATGGTCTCAGTCAGTTTTAAGGGCTCTATGAGGGCAGACAAATAGGCCCCTGGGTGAGCCAGCCAGGTTGAGCGAGGGAGGGGCTCACTCTCCTGGAGGCACTCATGACCCCCACAGGGGCGAGGGACAGAGGGAGCCGCCAGCTGCCATGGGTCCCCGGGGCCGAGCTCCGCAGGCGACAAGATCCCGCAGGAGGTGTGGTAGCTACACGCCTTCCCTCTTCACCCCGGCAAAGACAGGGCCCTGAATGGGCCACGCTTGGCCTTCTGTCCTCCCTGCTCAGACCGGTCCTGCCCACTTGTAACGGGGCGGGGGCTTGCACAGCCCCACGGAAGCCGAGCTGCTGGGGGCAGGGGGCTGCGTCCGTCTACTTCCCTTTCCTCGCGGGGAAGACGGTACTAACGAGGAATAACGAATAGTACTCATACTGACGCTGTCCTGGAGACCACCGCATTTCGCTCGTGTTTATTACACCCCAGGCATGCTTCGAAGTACTTTGCCTGCGTAAAAGCCTCTCACCCTCCTCCCCACCCCGTGAGGTCAGGACTAGTCCTCTCTCCTTTTTATAATTGAAAAAGTGGAGGCCCGGGCATTAAGGAAGGTGTCCGGGTCCCCCAGTATATCATGCACTCGAATGCCTCCCTCCCCTGTGCAGGGGGGTCCCTTGGGAGCAAGAGAGCACTTCCAGGCTCTGATACAGTCCGAGTACCTTTAAGGGGAAAAGCATTGGAAGGCTGTGCATTCGCGGGACGTTCAGATGTCAGCGGTGGTAGAGGCAGGTTGTGGCCTCTCTTTCTACTTTTTTTTTTAATAATGTCCCTATTTTTCTTTTTTTTTCTTTTTTTAAAGATTTTGTGTATTCACTTGGCAGACAGAGATCACAAGTAGGCAGAGAGGCAGGCAGAGAGAGAGAGGAGGAGGAAGCAGGCTTCCTGGCGAGCAGAGAGCCCGACGTGGGGCTCGATCCCAGAACCCTGGGATCATGACCTGAGCCGAAGGCAGAGGCTTTAACCCACTGAGCCACCCAGGTGCCCCAGTCCCTATTTTTCTTAAGTATGTTTGTTGGTCACATGAAAACATGCAACCAGGTTGCAACAGTGAAGACATGCCTCTGCTCCTCTCCGCTCCCCAGCTCCTTATACCCAGCTCTCTGGGACAGCAGGGAAGCTGGACACCACTGTGGGGCGCGCAGGGGGGTGGGGGGAAGGGGAGGAGGGGAAGGGTGGGGGAGGGGGGCTGGGCCCTGCAGAGCTGCCCTCCTGGTTGCATTCCCCATCCCCGGCCACTTAGGGTGGTTTTCTGCAGTCAGAGGCCGAACTCCCGACTGACTCCCTGTCTCCAGAGGGAGTGGGCCTGGAGGTTCAGGCTGAGGCTGCCAGGCAGTTTACCCTGCTGCTTCCTGAACAGGCTCCGGTGTGAGAGAGGAGGACTCGGAGCTGCCCCAGAGTCTTTGCAGGGCCCCTGCTCAGCTCCGATGAGCACCGTGCGGCTTTGCAGATTCAGGCGTGGATTAGAGGTGGAAGGACTAAGGCTTTGGTACTGTAGACCCTCCTCCTCCACCCGTCCACTTCCTCAGCCCTGCTAGCACCTGTCGTCTGCCCATCTTCCCCACTGCTGGTCTTCTGGTCTCGGGCCCACCCCTGTCTGGAGTCTCTACAGGCCTGGAGGGTCCAGGGAAGGGTCCAGGAAAGGAGGGAGCAAGAGACAGGTAGGTGGGAAAGCAGGAGGGTGCCAAGTCTGGGCAGTCTGGGCTTGGGGAGGGCCCAGCACAGAGGCCAGAGCCTCGGTCTCTGCATTCCTTCCTCTGGCTGCTGAGACCCTCTGCCTCTGCCTACCTTCCCTCCAGAGAGAAGGGGGCCACAGGGAGGCTGTGAAAGCAAGCAGCCTGGAACGATCAGCATCCGGGGGGCTCTCCAGACCCCAGCCAGCCGACGGAGGGGCAGCTGGGCCAGCCCCCCCCTCCTCCCTGCCCCGCCAGCCTGAGCCAGCCGATGGCCCCTGCCCTCCTCCACCGCCCAGCCTGTAGGGAGAGAGGAGGTGGCTCAGGGGCACTGAGGGGGTCCCCTTTGTCTCCCTTAACCTCCAAGTTCGCTGTCGTTGTCAGGTGCGGGGGCTCCCGGGGTCCGGGCATTCTGTGCTTGAATGTGTCGTGTTTATTATGCCTGGTTAAAGATCGTTAAAGCCTTTGTTGGGAGAGCTGACTGACAAGGAGAGTGGATTAATATTAGAACACCCGTCACAACTGGTGAAGAAGTGGGATTGATTTTACAGGGAGTTTAGTCAGAGCTGCGCGTAAACCCCCGGGGTTGCTCTGGAGTGTATCCATCTCCTCCATTAGGAAGTCCCTCCGGGAATATTCGCTGCCGTGTTTATTACAACCAAAGCTACGTATCATAGAGAGTATTAGCTGCTTTTCTTCAACTTTCTTGCTCTTGATTGCCCTGGCGCCTAGTGGCTCAGTCCCGTGCACCCAGGCAGCTGCCTGGTCCAAGGAGGCAGCCGTGGGCTGGACCAGGAAGGCACACGTGTGTATTCACGTGTGTGTGCGTGCACACGTGTGCTCGAGTTCCTGCTGGGGTGGATGTGGGGCAGCTCCAGAGCTCCCCCTTCTGGGGGACGGTGGGGAAGACCTTTCACTGTCCCTGCTGGAGGGAGATCTACCCTGCAGGGCTCATAGATTTCCCTGAGACTTTTGTCTAAGAATTCACGAAATGCTCCTTTGACAAGAGGAAGCAGAGTGATGGTTTAGACCCTGTGCTGGGCCAGGAGTGAGCTCTGCCATTACCAGCTGTGTGACCATTGGTCAAGTCAACTAACTTCTCTGGGCTTGGTTTCTTCATTACTCGTATCAGGACAAGGAAACGGTACCCATCTTACATATGTGTTCTAAGAATTAAAGGGATGTTACAAGCAAAGTACCCGCACTTAGTGAGCACTTAAGGCAGTTAATGCTGTTGTATCATGAGATAATTATTCTAGTATATTCTAAGTGGAATTCAATTTACAAGCATTTAGTTCAGACAAAACTTTTCAGGAACATCCTTATGGCAGAGAACATGGCCTATGTAGGGAAGCGAAAGTGTCATGAGGCAAGGTTCACCAGTCCTTCCCCAGTGGGAGGGCTCATGGCACATTGGGAAGAACCCAGACTCAAGCGGGGGAGTTCTGGGGCACTTGGTGGGCTGGATCTCAGATAATATGGGATGCGATCTGGGCCTGCCAACCAGCTCGGTGGACATGGGGCAGGAGGCCAGTCCAGCAGATGTCAGTCACTCAGAGTGGAGGCTGAGTCTAAGTCACAGACCGTGTGTCACACCCGGGCACAGATAAAAGTGGAAGGTTGGTTAGGTGAGCAGCAGAGAGGGAACGGGTCACCTACTGGGGTCCCAGACAGGTCAAGAGTCTGTGAGCCAAAAGAATTCATGACTCACTTTTGCTGAACTCCTGAAGTCTTTCTAAAAATGTCTACCACAGCACTCAGCAGGTGGCCTCTTTTTTCCCTAGCATCTGGTGTTGACAACGGATGCCTCCGGAGCCAGGTTTCCACCCAATTCTCTGAGCCCTTGGGGAAGCTAGGCCTCAGTTTCCTTCTCTGTAAAATGGATATAGCACTTACTTCACAGGGGTGTAGAGAGGGTTAAATATGACAATCCAGGGGTGCCTGGGTGACTCAGTGGGTTAAAGCCTCTGCCTTTGGCTCAGGTCATGATCCCAGGGTCCTGGGATTGAGCCCTGCATCAGGCTCTCCGCTCAGCAGGGAGCTTGCTTCTCCCTCTCTCTCTACCTGCCTCTCGACTACTTGTGATCTCTGTCTGTCAAATAAATAAATAAAAAATCTTAAAAAAAAAAAAGAGAGAGAGAGGCAATCCATACAGAGCCTCTAGAACAGCACCTGGAAGTCACCGACCTTCAGCGTCAGCTGCCATCAGAGTCCCTGTGGCTCCCTCTGGAGCAGAGACCTAGACTCATAGTTTCTGTGTCCACAAGGACCAGCCCTGGACTGGGGCACATAGGAACGCACAGTAGGTGGTTGAACTGCAGGATGGAGTGGGATAGAGCGCGGTCACACTTACCACTTACCACACCTACCACGGTAGGGATGACCTGAAACTGCCTGGCAAAGAGGAAAGACAGAACAGGGTCAGACGCCGAGTTGGGTCTCACCAGGATAAACAGAGTTGAGAGGAGGAGCAGAAGCAATGGCAGGGATTTCCACGTCTGGTGAGCACCCTGTGGTCGAATCAGAACCTAAGAGACAAGTCCAAGCAAAGGAGGGCAGAAGAAGGGAGAAGAGGGAGAAAGATCAAAATTTGCAAGTGCCCCTGCTCAGCTGGGAGGAAGGGTGTGATACCAGCCTCCTGCAGGTGGTGAGGGCGGAAGCGGGCTCCAGGAGTCCGGTGCAGGTAGACTGTGAGCATGGAGGCCACCCACGGGCTCGCACCTGCTGTGATAAAACCAAACTCGGCAGGAGGCAGCTGGGGTTCTCGGAGGAAGGGCGACAACAAGGTGAGAGAGGTTAAGATTGCAGACGTTGACCCGTAGGACTCAGAAATCCAGGCTCTCGGGGTATGATAAAAGAAACAAAGTAAACAGCACACGTGAGCCTTCCCTAACAGCAAATTTTGCAAAAACGCTTTTTGTAAAATATTTAAATAATGCAAAAAATTCAAAGAAGAAATTAAGACATGCCGAATCCCCCCTCCAGGAGATAATCACTGCTAATATTTTGGTCAACACCTGTCGGCAGGTGGAGGCGTTCGTAATCTCCACCAATGTCCCTCTCTGCAATCCCGGATGAACGCACGTTCTAAGAAAACAAACTCACACGTGGAAACTTGACGGCTGGTTGGCCAACGCAGTTTCAAAGTGAGTGCTGGGTCCTCTCCCTTCGCCACCCCCAGACCAGACTGCCACCTTTAATCCCCTCCTACCTGAAGGCAACAGTGCTTCAGACACAGACGGATTTGTGCATGTAAATTTACATAAATGGGCTCAGACTTCGAAAGCTGTTCTGTCACCTGATCTTTTTCCCTCCGCAGAACACTCAGGGCATCTTTCCCGGCCAATACATACAGAGCTACGTTATCATTTTTTTTTTTTAAGATTTTATTTATTTATTTGACAGAGAGAGATCACAAGTAGGTAGAGAGAGAGAGAGGAGGAGAAAGCAGGCTCCCTGCCAAGCAGAGAGCCCGATGCGGGACTCGATCCCAGGACCCTGAGATCATGACCTGAGCTGAAGTTAGAGACTCAACCCACTTAGCCATCCAGGTGCCCCCTGTTATCATTTTTAATGACTGCAAACCGTTTACCCATTTCGGAGGTCTTATGCTTATCTTAAGCATTCCCCTATTTGATATTAAAGGTTTTATTTATTTATTTGTTAGGGAGGGAAAGAGAGAGCATAAGCAGGGGGAGCAGCAGGCAGAGGGAGAAGCAGGTTCCCCGCTGAGCAGGGAGCCAGATGCGGGACTTGATCCCGGGACTTTGGGATCATGACCTGAGCCGTGGGCAGACCCTTAGCTGACTGAGCCACCCAGGCACCCCAAGCATTCCCCTACTGTCAGACACAGGGTGTCACGAAAATTCCATTTTAAATAGTGCTTCCGCAAACATCCTCGTACTTCTTTCTCTTCGTGCTTAGGTGGTTATTCTCAGAGGGTCAATTTCAGAAACAGAACTAGTAAGTGAACAATCATACACACTTCATATCTCGGTACCAAAAAAGTCGCGCAGATAGATAGATTCCCGGCCTTCCAGTCATGTAAAAGATTGTCCGTTTCTTCATCCAGGTAAAGAACTAGACTGTGTCAGCTTTAAAAAAATAAAATCTATTTTAATCTGATATGGGAAAATCCTATCACATTGCTTTGCTTTGATTATCCTCAAGGCAAAGTGTTTTTCATAGCTTTGCTAGCCATTTGTGTTTCCTCATTTGCAATTTTCCCGAATATTAAAAATCATGAGGAAAAAATGAATAACTTTCAATAAAATGCCATGTTGCAGAAGAATATCCACACAAGAAAAAAACGTTCACAGAGTATTCCAAAATGACTGAAGTACAGACTGTAGAACCTTATCAAGGTATAATATTTTTACTTAAAAATATATGGATATACAGTCTCTAAAGACTAAAAAAACACATTCCGAAAGTTAATAGAAATTATACCTGGGTTGTATTTGAGGGGTTTGTTTGTTTTTTTAATGCTTAATCTCAGTTTTCAAGTTTTCTGCCATTAGAACGATTGCTTTCTAATTTGAAGACCCCCAGAAGTATTCATAAAACCACAAAATATCCTTTATGTAATTTGCACCACTCTGCTACTCCTTATGGGTAAATAGTCATAAAATGATAGACTTTTTGAACTAAAAGGAAACCTGAGTGCCATACCCACCCTGCGCCCCACGGTGGAAATAAACCGAGAGCAGGCAGGTGAACCGACCCGGCCAAGGGGTGCGGCCGCTGGAACCCGCGGAGAAGCAAGGTAACATTTGGTTTTTTATTTTTTAAGATTTTATTTATTTATTTGATAGACAGAGATCACAGTAGGCAGAGAGAGAGGGAGGGAAGCAGGCCCCCCACTGAGCAGAGAGCCTGATGCGGGGCTCAATCCCAGGACCCTGGGATCATGAACTGAGCTGAAGGCAGAGGCTTAACCCACTGAGCCACCCAGGCATCCCGCAAGGTAACATTCTATGAGACACCAACAGAGAAGGAAGGACACTCCGTCCCCCCTGCTCCACTCTTCTGGGGGTCCAGCCCCAGGGCAGGACCAGAACCGTGTTGAAACCGCACCAGTCCCACGTGTGAATTAGACTTTACATATAATCCCCAAACTCCTGGTGGAATGGATTGCCAGGAGCCTACCATCTGGAGATTTTAAAGACCAGGAGAGCGAGGGTCTGGTGGAGGCTCGGTGTAGTCCACAGGAGGGGAGAGAAACGGGATTCTGAGGCCCAGGGATCCGAGGTGAGGAGTGGCTGGGGGGGAGGTCGGTGCACACCAGCGCCTTGGGGGGCTGCCCGAGCCTTCCCACAGGATGGAGGCTGCGGGGGACCCCGCAGCCCAGCACGCTTCCCCCACTGGACTCCAGACCCTCCCCAGCCCCCTTCCCTGCCGCCCTTCCTCACAGACCTCAGAACCAGGGTTTTGTTTTGCAATTTGTTGCAGATCTTTTTCCCCCCTTCCCTTTCTTTCAAAAGCCTGTCTGGGATTCTGCTCCACACGGAGGTTGGAAAGAGCAGCACGGCTGCCTCTGGAAATCTTGTTTCTCTTGCCACATGACATCAGTGGGTTATATTGCAACTTTCCACATGGCTGCCCAGACACCGACAGTTGTGTTTATGAAAACCCTCTTGATACCGACTTGGAGCCTCCCTGGCACTCAAGGCTCCTTCTCAGGCTGCGTGGGGTGTGTTCTGCTTAGGGGAGCAGCTGACAAAGGGTGGTTGGGAAAGCCAGCTTCCCCGGCAGGTGCTCCGTGTGGGGGGACGGCTCCCCTCCATCCCGACCAGGACATCTCTGCTGCCACCGCGCTCAGCTCCAGGAGGCTCCGGTGGCATAGGAGAGCGGGGTAGCGGGACATCGGGGTGGGCGGGGAGGGCAGCAGCCAACCTTTGGGGTGGAGGCCCGGACTGGGGCCGGAAGCCCTGGTTCGGCCGGTTCTGTTTCCTGACCAGCAGGGTCAGGGGCTTCCGGTAAGCCCCTTCCCCAGTCTGGGTCTCAGCTCTTACTTTCAGTTCTCTGAATCTAGAAAAGTGATTTCGCTCCTCTCCACCCGTGGTGAGGAGGGTAGGGATTTGGTGACAGGAAATAAAAGGACCCATGTGGGAGAGGAGATCAGCAGACTTAGGAAAGCCATTTGGACTCCCTGACCTTTAGTTTCCCCCCTATAAAATCACTGGTAAGAATGTTCATTCCTAAAGCTCCTCTAGCTCTAAGAAAAAAAAAAATATATATATATGGCTTTGTGACTTTTTCAAACCCCCAGCCGTGAACACTGGGAGATCCTTTGGTTAGTTGGTTAGTAGCCTGGGACCAAAGGCGCCTAGGAAGTCTGAACCATGTGTCAAAACTTGGGAGAGTTAATTGAGGCTAAACCCAGTGAATCATGGCCCTACACTCCTTCGCCTAGCATCCCTTGGGGCCTCAGTCCCATAAATGCTCCCTAAAAGGCAGGGATGTTTGGGGGTATCTGGACATTCCCCGACCTCAGACTGTTGGTCTTTCCCTCTCAGAACTCCTGGTGCTGGTGGCCTTCTGGATCCACCTGTGAGTTCTTGAGGGCCCCTGGAACATTCTCCTTTTGGCAGCTGTCCTGGCTGCCCAGCTAGAAGCTAAGTACTTGGGGTCTTTGCATCCCCCATACTCCCACACTCAGTGCTATTCATTCATTCATTCATTCCTCCTAGGCCTTGGACACATAGGGAAGACGTGATAGAGTGGAAAGTTCAGTGTCCTTCCCAAGCCCCCTATCCCAGGCTACCCACCCCAGCGGATACTAACACAAGAAGTAGCAGCGAACAAGTGCTCGGGTCGGACAGCTATATATGGATAATTCTCACAAAGATCCTGAGACGCCCGCCCTCTCATTATTCTGTACCTAATAGTTGAGGAAACTGAGGCACAGAGAGGCTAGGCAATGGTCCAAGGTCACACAGCAAGTGGTGGAATCTAGATTCAAATCTAGATGGTCTCACTTCAGAGCTCAGTCCCTTAGCCACTGCAGATGAGCCATCTTTCTGGGGCTAATTCTGTACCTAATAGTTGAGGAAACTGAGGCACAGAGAGGCTAGGCAATGGTCCAAGGTTACACAGCAAGTGGTGGAATCTAGATTCAAATCTAGATGGTCTCACTTCAGAGCTCAGTCCCTTAGCCACTGCAGATGAGCCATCTTTCTGGGGCTCAGATGCTCACAGAGAGGAGGGAGGGATGGATTGTGGTGAGGAGACGTTACACAGGGGCTGCAAATCCTGAGTGAGTTCCTGGAGTCAGAATGTTGTCCTCCCTGCAAACAGACAGGACTGAGGCCCACGCACTGGCCAGTAGCTGGTATGGCCAGCTACTGGGGCGGGTATGACTGGGCGAGTGGGCCAGGAGTATCTCCACTCCCCGTCTTTCTCCATGGCTCCTTTCTTGGAGGAAAGGATGGGAAGTCTCAGAAGCCTCCAAGTGGCTCCTCCCCTTGCATGGAAGGACCATCATCCTTGTACTTTTTACCCTCGTCACCACGAGGTTCCCACCCACTACCTTTTGGGCACCAACTTCTTGGAATTCTGGAAAAGGAGGGACGAATCATTGGACAGACGGAGAAGGAGAGTGTCCAGAACACAGCAGCCATGGGAAGGCCCAGGAGGGATGCTGGGGCCCCTGAGTTGGGAAGGACATGTAGGCCAGGCTGACAACGTCCCATAGCCTCGCCCTCCCAGCCAGTGTCTCTGCCGGCCAGCTCGTGAGGCCAGCTCAGGTGTCCGCGACATTCTTCTCAGGAGTGATTTAGAAGGGACTGTGCAGAGCGGTCATCCCTTCCTAATGGGCCTGGGTCATAATTCTCCATGATCCTCCTCCTCTCTCCCACTCCCACCCTTCCTGTGGCTACTGTTCAGAGGCATTTAGAGCAGATTTAAGATCAAAATCAAATCAGATTCACTAAACAAGGTGTCAGGTCAGGCAGGAGGGGCTGGGGTTTGGAGTTATAGCCGGAAGGCCTGGCGGTTCCTTGGAGACTATGAAGTGAGTATATTTTATGGCCAGACACAATGCTCGAAGAACTGTCCATAAACCAATTACAGGAAACTTCCCCACAAGTCTCAGGGAATGCTGGTAGCTGGCCGGGGCGGGGGGTAGGGGGGAATGAGTCAGCCCACATCCCACCCATCTGACGTTCTTGGGGCTCCCACCTGCTACGACACACTGATTGGCTCCTCCCCCGGGAGCCAGGCAGCTCTGAGGGTAGGACCACTTCCCGGAAAGGCTCAGCAAATGTGCTCTGCATTCAGAAGCAGTGAATTCTCAGGATGGAAGGGCCCCATTTTACCAAGGGATACACAGAAACTCAGAGACGGGGAGAGCCTTGCCCACGGTCACACAGCTCCCGGGAACCAGGAATGGGTCTCCAGACTCCCAGGTTCAGTGCTCATTCACGCTGCCTACGCTCCCAGCCTCTCGCAGAAAAAGGCAGAAAGCAGATTTCCCCACAGATCCCGCCTGCCACACAGCTTTGAAAGTAATTTCCAAGAATCTCGCAGATCTGCAGCCCAGGTTAGGCCCCTGGTGCGCCCTGGGGGGTGGAGGTCACAGTTTCCATTTCTGTGTCACACCGTGTGAGATGCGCCGTAACCCGGGATCCCCTGTGGACCTTGCACCCAAGTCCTGGGCAATGAGATGTGAGGAATGACCCATCCTCCCCGCCGGGATGCCGGAGGATGAGGCAAAGGCTGTGTTTATTTGCCTTTATGCCATTCAATGTGTACCCGGCACATAAGCAGTAGTCGGTGCATCCGTGCTCAGTGGATCAAAACCACCACCATCACTGTTACTGTACGGAGGGGAGCTACGGTCCCCTCGGCCCTCTGCAGCTGTCTCCTGTCCCGTTCCTCCAGGCAGGCTCCTTGGGGCCGAATCATTGACCTAGAATGAATCCTCTGCTCCCGTCCACTGGGAAAACCCAGAGGTGCCGTCCATGCCGGCTGTGCGGCTCCCACTTTAGAGTGGGTGGGCTTTGGGGGGGGTGAGATTTCCTCTTATGAGGCCCTGGGGAGGTCCCATAGCCCCTTGGCCCTCGGCCAGCCCCAGCCCTCCACGAGCATCCCCTCCTCCCACTCCAGCCCTCCTTGCTGGACATCTCTGAGGGCCTGGCAAGGCTCACGGGAAGCAAAACCCAGGGGACCCAGCTGCTTTCCTGTCAAGTCCGGCCGCCCTGAGCGCTGATGTCTTGACAGGCAGCATTAGCATAAAAACCTGAGCAGTGGCAGCTGCCGGCCCTGTGCCAGAGCCCTGGGCGTCTCTGCTCTGTGCCAGTCACTGTCACTGGGGGCGGGCACCTGCCAGCCAGAGGTGCATGGCTGTCTCTTATGCTGGGACATGCTGGGCTCTGGGCATCTCCTGCTCTCGGGGCTCCTGCTGAAGCTCTTCCAGCATCGCAGTGGTCCACTCAGACACCTTTCCCAGGGGCCAGTCGCCTCCCTGCCTCTGTCCCCAGCGCTTCCTTGTTCCTAACACTGTTGGAGGCCCCGAGGCTGGGGTGGTGCCGATGGGAGGCTGGGGCCAGATGGAGTGGCCTTCCCCTGGGAGGCCTCATCCCCAAATGCCAGGGCCAAGGTCTTGTCTCACCGTCCCCAATCTTCATCTCTTGGGCCTGAAAAGCTTCCCTGGGATTCCATAGCAGAGACATTATAAAAGCAGAGCAAAACTGTTGGAAGGCAAAAACGGCACCAGTTACAGCTAAGCAAAGAGCTTATGAGCCCTCCTCTGTTTTGAGTCCTACTGGTCACCTAGGGCTTTCTACCTGGAGCCTGAAAACATGGAGGCGACCCATTCTCCTCCTCCCCCTCTCCTTCCCACCTCTCCTCCTCTTCCTTCACCCCTCCTCCTTCCCTCCTCCTCCTCCTTCTCCCTTACACCAAGGACCTCTGGCCTTCTCGGACCTTTGTGATAGTCTTCCCTTTGCCTGAAACCCCACCTTTCAGGGCTCAGACAGGCCTTCCCCCGCTCACAGCCTCGAGGAACGCCCCGCTTCCCTCTTCCCTGGCATCCTGCTCGTGTCTGTCACAAATTATGAAATTGTTTACTTTTTTTTGCAAGTAATTTTCATGTTTTAAAATACTTATCAATAAATATGTCCTTCTTTTCCTTTTTAAATGAGTCTCTTTCAACCAAAGGCATACATACGCAGAATTTAAAAATCAAATAATGTCAAGAGACATTTTCTGGTAGGCAGCAGACCCCTGGCCCGTCTTCCACCCTCCAGAGATAACCACGGTCAACTCTTGGCTGTCTCTCCTCGTGTTTAGAGCCCTTCTCCCAAACAACATACTCATGCTTCTACTCCCCTCCCCCAACATCTTATTGCAAAAAATTGCAAATGTGTAAAAAGTTGAAAGGCTTTATAGCGAATGCCCGTAATTATGCCCAACAACTAGACTCTACAATTAACGTTGTGTTATATCTGTTCTGTCACATAACTTCTTCATTTTCTATCCTTCTATCCACCCATCATTCCATCTTCCTTCTGGCACATTTCCAAGTGAGTTGCATCTCATTAGAATTTGGTATTTGCTGGTGGTTCTTTTTTCCCCTCCTTCTGGAATAAATTTCATATGCAATGAAATGTGCACATCTTACGTGTACCAATCCATGAGTTCTGACCTAGGCATAAGACTGTGTAACCAAACCTTCCCAAGAAACAGAACTTTACCCTCCCCCACCCCCCCAGGGGAAGTTTCCTTACGCACCTTCTTGCTAAGTGCTGACCGCCACCCACACAAGGCAGGGGGCTACTCTTCTCTTTTTCTCACTCTGTTTTTTGACAACAATTTTTGACCTTGTCTCCTGACTTCTTATTATGGTACGAGTCTTAGCTCATAACTTTCCGTTCCCATAATATACTTATATCACACTTTTAAAAAATTAAATCAATACTCTTCCTACAGGAGAGTAAGTAAAAACTCTTCACTCCCGAGACAATATTGTACTTAACACTGATTATGTTTCCTTTCTTGTGCAACTTGATGCTTTTTCTCATTTTTGGCTTGCTTTTCTGTACCTTCTCATAATTTTTTCTTTATGAATCAACAGAACTGGGAAACCTCTATTGCTATTATTTGTCATGAGCAAGTGTATCAAATAATCTATAACTTACTTTTATGTTTCTCCCCCCTCCCCGGGAGGCTGCCCTCCAGTCTCTTGAGGGGAGCTCCCCTGCTGATCCCTCTCTCGAAGCTTTTAGGAACCTCTCATCTCTGGTGTCTGAAACATCAGGATCATATGCCTTGGCCCTTCAATGACCCTTCAATCTGGAAACCAACATCTCTCAGTCCAGGGAAATTTTCTTCTATTATTTCTTTGATAATTATCCCCTCCATTTTCTCCAAACCTTTCTAGAATTTCCAGTGGTCAAATGTGGGACCTTCTGAACGGATTCTTAGTGTTCTCATTTTCTCTCCCATTATCTGTCTTTCTCTTATTCTCTTTCTTTCTGTGCCACTTTGGGGGTAATGTCCTCTATTTTATCTTTCAGACCTCTTATTGAATTCTGAATTTTTGCTCTCCTTTTTAATAGCCAAGAGCTCTTCCTTGCGCTTTGGTTTTATATATGGGCTCTATTTATGCTTGTATCTCCTTCCTGTCTGTCCATCCGTCTATCCGGCTCTCATCTATCTTTTTCCTGCTCTAACTTCAGGTGAAAGGCCTGCTTTGATCTCTCTGAGAATATTGGTAATACATATTTTTGAAGTTTTCTTCTATTCCTGACCTTGTCTCTGGTTTCTTCCGAGTTCCTTTTTTTTCCTTTCTATTTACTTGTCTGGTCTTAATGGTGGAGACTTTCTTAGAATGTCTGATGATCCTTAGTAGTCCATACTGAAGATCGTGGGTCATTAGAGAAACCCGTTTGGTGGCTCTGTGCACACGGCTGGGTCATGTTTGCTGGTGGGTGTCTCGGTAGGGGGAATGGATGGGGGAGGGGGGCTGGCTTTGTGTTTGGAGGACACTCAGTATTGCCTTATACCACCTTGGTCCATTCCATTTTTCCAGAGAAGAATTCTCCTGCCTCTGGTCTGGGGTCCGGGGTGAGGGATGGGATTTCGGGAATATCCTGGCTGTTGTCATTACGAAAGTTCAGTCGGGGAACAAGGGTGAGGGTCTTGCTGTTCAGGATGCAGAATTTAACCTAAACTTCCTGTTTTATGCCTGGTGCTGATACTTGACTGTCATCTGTCAATGCAGATGGCATCCCTGAGCCCAATGCTCTCTGGTTCAGTTTCTTCAGAGGACGGCTTGCCCCTTTCCCAATTTGGGAGATGGGGGCTTGCCTGACTGCACAGAGGAGGGAGGGGACCCTGGAGGACTGTTTTAGCCCCTTCTGACCTCCTGCCATGCCCGATGTCCCCAGTCCCTCAGGGCTGGGGTGGGGGTGGGTCCTCAGAGGCTACATCTCCTTCCCCAAGGAAGGGCCATAGAAGCTTCTTCCATTCTTCTTCCATTCTATTAAGCCAGCTGTCACTCTTCCATTTGCTTTTCTCTCCTCCAAATTTGATGACATTTGTCCTGTGCTGCTGTCATCTTTCCCACTTGCGTTTTCCTGGTGGGTTTTAGTGACTCGAATCTCATGTTAGCGTGACTTTAGGAGGGAAGTGTGATAAAAAATGATGATCAACCCACCATGTTTAGCCTGAAGGCTTTTATTTAATATCTGCCCCTCACACAAGACTGTGGGAGCCCCATAGCTAGGGAGTCTGCCTGTTTTGTTCCACACTTTCCCCTGCACTTAGCAGTATGCCTAACTCATACCAGGTTCTTAGAAAATAGATACCCACTAAATTAAAAGCATGGAGTGGGGGGAGGTTTTTGATGTTCTCCTTTCTAGCCATGTCCTCACCAGAGGTGGGGAGGGGTCCTCAGTCTCCTCTAGCAAATGAGGAAACCAGGTCTGACTGGGGGTTATCAGATTATCAGATGCGGTGGGGAGGGTCATACCTGCGAGGACAGAAAAAAAAAAAATCACAGCTGGACAATCTCTAGACTCTGACGTTGGAACCTTATAGAGGCTGGCCAGATGCCCCTTGGGGGGGTGTGGGCCGCACCCCTGGGTGCGTGGCAGTGAAGAAGAAGGGCCTGGCTCCAGCCATCCCATCCCATCCCACTGTCCTCTTCCCACACTCCCCTCCCAGACCAGGGCTTTGGTCTCAGCCGGAGGGAAGGGAATGTCAGCCTGGACTGGAAACCTCTTTGCCACCCCGAGAAGGCCCGGGAGGGCTGCAGACCTCAGCACCGAGTCCAGATTACGGGTGATGAGCTAAAAATATAGCCATCGGTATCTCCCCCTCCCCCCACTGTCTTAATGTGGTTTTAAAATAAGTCAGCCTCTCTCTAGTTCTGCTTTCCACTGTCATTTATTTCAGTTTTTATCTCCACAACAAAAATTCCTTCCAACTTTTTTTCCCTCTCTCCCTGTAATGCTCTTCACTTTCAAATGCTAATAATCTCCAGCTGTAAAAGGCTTAGAAGTGGCTCTAGATTGTTTGATCTTTGGCCTGTGATCTGCTTTCATCTCTCTGCTTTCAAATGTTACTTTAGATTTACTTTAACCTATTAACATGCTTGGTATTCACAGACACGCACTCTCCAAACCAGCTTCCCGGCACCCCCCACCCCATTATAACTAGACAAGGAAAGGGAAACTGGATGCACGGGGGAGGGAACTTTTGCCCTGGGGACAGGAGGCCTGCAAGGCGGGGACCATGGGATGGGGGGTGAGGGGAGCGAGCAGGGGGAGGCGGGGACGGAGGGGAGGTCCTAAGGAAGGAGAGGGAAGGGAAGAGGGCCAGGGGACCAGACCAGAAGGCTGGAGAGGAAAGGAAGAGAGAAGGCATGGAAGCCAGAGAAAGGGAGAGTGGGACAGGGATGGGAGGACAGGTCCCCCTGGCGGAGCAGGCTGCCTCCCCGCGGCTTAGGTACTATCTAAATCCACTTTCCGGGCGCCCAGCCCGACCTGGGGAATGGGGGGACTGAATTAGGGCTGGAGGTTTCTTGCTTCCACCATCACGCCGGAATATCTGCGTGTTCGTTTCCACAGGAAACGCCAGGCATGAATATGGATGAAACTCCTCACCGAGACCACAAGGGTACGGCTCAATTATTTGCCATATATAAAGTAGCACATGAGGATTCTTTGCACTTGATCATTTCCTCTGTGTAGGGCTGTGTGCAGGCGCGCCCGTGTGTGCGTGTGCATGTGTGTGTGCGTGTGGGTGTCCGTGTGCTGGAGGTTTGGGGAGGCACCATGTCACCGAGCCCCTCATTGCAGTCCCAGCTGCAGCTGGGTGCCTGGAGGGGGTTTGGGAAAGGAGCCCCCACTCGTCCATGTACCCCACTCTAACACACACATACCCCCAGGGACCCCCTGTGACTCCACAGCCACTGAATGGCCAAAGGACTGAAATCAAAGGAGGATCACTGATAATCAGAATTTCTGGAAAACCCAAGGGCAGGAGCTGATGGCCCTTTTCATCTGAGGCTGCTCCCTTGTTTGAGGAAAAAGCCTGAGCCAGCCGCCGCTGCTCCCTGGGAAGACAGGAGGGAGAGGCTGTCTTAAGCTGGGCTGAAAGGGACACCCAGAGAGACCAGAGTCCCCTCTGCTGCTCTGGGACAGTCTCCCCATGGAGGAAAAGGGCCAAAGCTGCCAGGGTCAGAGGAATGCAAGGAAACCTCACTTGGCATCAGAAGGTCTAGAGCTCCAGTCTCGGGCCAGTGGCTTAGCCCCTCTGACCTCAGTTTCCTTATCTATGGAATGGGCTAACAATATTCTTCCTTCCAAAGGCAGTTGTGGTGGTCCAATAATCCTAGTAAGGATTATAATTCTATCCTGCCAGCCCTCTGTGATGCACCAGGTGCCCCTAAGGCTGTTATTAATATTAACTCACTTAATCCTCCATTAACCCTCCATTAATTCTCATTCCACCCTATGAGGTGGATACTAGGACCAGTCTCATTTCGCAAACAAGGAAACTGAGACACAGAAGGTTTAAGCAATTTGCACAAGGTCGCAGAGATAGGGCTAGTATGTTTATTTTAGGCTAATTAGGCTCCTGGGTCCCGTGAACTCATCTGTTGCCTCATTGAATCCCACAATCTCCCCCACCCCGGGTTGGTATCAGCACACCGACCCCATGCAGAACCCAGCCGAACAGTCTCGGCCCCCAGGTGCCCAGGCCCACGCTCCTTATCCTCATGCTCCACCGCGGAGATGCTTTTCAGCTTCGAAGGGCTTAAAAATGTCAGTTATTATTATCCGTAAATGTTGGGGATTTCCTGCCAAAGGGAAGACTCACGTTCCCTGAGTCGGAGGTCTAGGGTGCTAAGGAAAGGTGGGATGCCTACAGGCTGTCCTCTCTCTCAGACCTTCTCTCTGGGAAACCAGAAGCTCTGCTGTAGTCAGTTAATTGTCTTTGGTCCTGAACAAAGAGGAAAGAGAGAACAGAAGTTATCTTATTAGCATGGGGTGGGGAGGGGTGTGTTTGGGGGAGACCACCAGGGATCCACCTTAGATCAGGGACCATCTGGACCATCAGGGACCATCTGGATCAGAGCCCCCTTCAAGGCTGCCATGCCCAGCCTCCCCCCACAGAGGTGGTGGAGGAGGGCGGGGTTGCCAGGGGCTGAGCACAGCCGTGACCCTAAGTGGAGCCCACCCCCGGGCACTTGGGGGAGATTTCAAACTCCTGCGGCCCATCGAAGCAGGAGGGAGATGGGCCCAGTCTGAGTATTGCCAGGAGCCAGGCGACATGTAAGGAATTTCCGCACCTATCAGCACGTTCAGACTTTGCACCAGCCCTGTGAGTTAGGCATCCCCCTGCGTTGTCGCTTTGTAGATGCTGAGACTCCTACGGGACGCGACCACGGTCGTGCAGAAATCTCTGTCCACAGTGCTTCCTCCCCTAGGTCTCAGCAGATGAGGACAGAGGACGCTAATCCTGCGGCGAGCTGGTGGGCAGCTTCGGGGCCCTCCCACGGCCCAGACCCCAGTGACCCTGCAGTCCCACCAGAGGTCTCATTTTGTCAGGCACTGGACGCCCCTGGAGAGGACAGGGCCCGGATCGGCTTGTGACCTGGTAGAACCCAGGCTTGAAATGTTTCTTCCTGTCACCCTCTTTGGGATCTCTGCCCCACCACTCCCCCTGACCCCCAGAAGCTTGGCTGGCTCGGGAATGAGCCTGGCATGTTGGGTGCCAGTGAGAAAGAACTTGGCTTTTTTGCTTAGTGACTGTGTGCCCCCAGATAAGTAACTCAACCTCTCTGAGCCGAAGTTTCATCATTTGCCTGAATAGTAGAAGAGTGGGGTGGTCCTAATGCCCCAGGGTCCAGGAGGGGCTGCGTCTTCCGCACTGCCCACTGGGCTCTTCCTGGGCAGGGGCCATCCGACAGAGTCCCTGCCGTGAGGCTGGCGGCGAAGGAGGGAAGAACACGCGCATCTTCCAGTTTCTGCCTCTGGCAAAGCTCACATGCACTGCCGCTCGCCCCACGGAGCATGCCGTCGCGAACCCGAAAGGCCGTTTTCAGAGGTGACTGCCAGGGGCATAATGAACCCTGGAAAGCCCAGCGCTGGCTATGTGGCCTCCCACCTGCAACCCAGTGGGTAGCTCTTAGGGGCAGGAGGAATCCTTCTAGGTTGTCGTGGGCGTCGGGGAGAAGTCGGGGGTTGGGGAGGGCTCCTGATCTTGTTGTCCTTCGCCTCCTCTGGTACCAGGGGTCCGGGGAGCTGGGAGGGGCAGTGGGCACTGGGGAGAATCCCCCCTTCCTTCACACCCACCCACCAGTCCTTAGTCACTGAAAAGAGCAAATGCAAATGGATCGAAAGCACAATACCCAGAATACGCCGCCGCCACGCTTCCTAGGGGCTTGCGTGGAGTTAAAGCTGGGCTCCTCCTGAGGGCTGACATTTTCCCTGGTTCAAACAACATCTGTGGCTCGCCGAGCTTGGTGAAAGGTGAAGGAGGCAGCCACCGCCACTGTAGACTCCAGGGAAATGGAAAAACCCAGCTTCACGGGTCCCTCTCTCCTGGAGGGGGTGCTGAGCCCACGCCTGCACTCACGCGCGTACCCCCACGCATGACCCCATGGGTGCACACTCGTGTACCCCTCAGCCACGCATGAGCCCACGTGTGTGCGTTCCCACATGCACGTGCTCACCTGCGTGTCCTTTCATGAACACCCTCAGCCCCCCCAACCCACACACACGTGTGCACGCACACATCCAACCGTGAACCACGCACAGACTTCTGTGAGCTGGAGGAGAGGGTCTGCCCCCCCTCCCCTCCCTCCTCCGGCCCCCCAAGATGAGAGAGGGCAGAAGCGAGAGGGTGGCTGTTGAGGGTTTGAAATCAATGCATTCTGAGAAGGAGGACTGTCTTCCCCTCCAGGCTCCAGGCCAAATCTCCAAATGAAATCAGGTGGGGGAGAATGAACAACCGAGATGCACAAAACAATGTGAAGAAGAAACGAATAATAATATAAAAAAAAAAGGTGAGAGTTATTTTTCAGCTCACTGGCTTTCTGAAAAGTAATATAAAGTTGAGCAGCGTCTTCTTGGAATCGACCTTTCTGAGCAGAGACCCAGGCCACACGCACATCTCTTTCCTCTCTTTCTATTACCCAAAATTTGTATGGTTTCATCTCCTCTGATTTTCTTCCCTTGGTGCGCCTGTGCAAACCCCTCCTGTCAGGGGCTCGTCCCCAGCCCCGCAGCCCTGCCCTGCCCTGCCACTGTGCTTCTCCTTGGCTCCCCGTGGAGCTCCCCCACCAAACCTGGGGCCTTGTCCCCACCCCCCCAAGCTCTGTCCTCCTCCTGCCCAGAAGGGGCTGCAGCTTCTCCCCCTGCCATCACCAACCTGGCCTCCTGGCCTTTGTTTCAGAGAGAATTCTCTTGCACACTGTTCCTTGAAGCAGGGCTGGAAAGGAAAGTGTGGAAGGGCCCAGGGGCTCACAGTCCTGGAGCAGGGAGGACGGGACGATATTTGGTGAGATCACACGAGGTCAGGTGAATCCTAAGAGGATTCTGCCTTCTTCAGAGTAGGGAAGGATAACAGTTTCTATTCTAAAATGTCTAGGGAAAAGGTTAAAGAAGGGAGACCCAGAATCTTCTTGACAATCATGACATTCCCTGTAGTTCTAGTCAATTCTCCACTAGAAGTGAGGCTGGAAGGATTTAACCTGATGATGGCCCCTTCTACCACCTCCCATCCCCAGACACACACACTCACGGACACACACACACACGCACCACACACAGACACGTGTGCACGAGTGCCTCAGACACATCCATGTACAGACACATACACACAGCTCTGAAGCAGACACACAGATGCACTCCTCAGGCGCATGCGTAGCTCAAAGCCCTCCACACGGATACACACACACACACACACATACACACACACACACACACCCCTGACACACACATGCACAGAGGCGTGCATGCACTCCCTTCTGCACGGTTCCCTATGAGAGCAGCAAGGGGGCCTTTTCCAATCAGCCGTGTCTACTCTCGACTGGTGCTTCCTGCCTGAAGGAGGTGGGAGCACATGATGGTCCTATGGTTTGTATCCCATTGGGGGGGGCGGGGATAAATGGTCTCTATCCCCATTGACCTTTGCAGCGAAGCATCAAATGTGGGGAGAAAGTGCCTGGTCGCCTCTTTGTTACAAAGACCAGTGGAGGGAGCTCGGTTTTAGCCCAGACTGGAGGGCGAAAGGCTTCCAGAGGACCAGTCAGACCCCTGCCCTTGGTCCACTGAGCAGAGAGAAGAACTCTGATGGGTGTGTTTGGGGGAAAGGAGGGCATGGGGATGTAGGCAAGGTAACTGAAGCTTTTCTCTGGAGGAGACTAAGAGGTCTAGTGCAGAGGCGGGTAATTCTGACGCCCATCTGATGAATTCTCACCCTCACTCAGCTTGTGGTTAAAGTGCAAGGCGAGCCCTGTGAGGGGCCCGGGACATGACGTGATGTGAAGAGGGGGGGCTGCTGTGTTCCCACAGTGGGAATGACTGACGTGTGTGGCTCCTTGGCTTTTTTTTGCCCAAGTGTTCCCTCCTTCACTGTCTCATTTCTATCATCCCAGTCACCTTGTCCTACAACCAGGACAGGGATTGGTGGGCCTGTCTCAGAGGGGAGGAATCTGGGACTCAGGGAGGGCGAGCGACTCGCCAGGTGCATTAGTCAGGCTGCACTATGTGCTGTAAGAAGCATCTCCGAAATCTCAGTGGGTTAGCTCCATGGAGGTTTCCCAAACAGGCCGGTCTTCAGTGAGGGTTGGTGAGCGCACTCGGCTGGATGGGACCCAGGCCCCTTCTCGTGGCTCAGTTACTCTTGAGGTGGGAAAAGCAAGTGAATGTTGATGCGGAAATGTTTCTTATGGGCCAGGCCGGGAAGGGACAGGATCCCCTCTGCTCGCATCCCACGGGCTGGAACACGTCCCCTGGCTACCTGTACGACGACGAGGCTGGCAGCGTCATGCAGCTGCAGGTCCAGGAAGAAAAGGAGAATGCAGATGAGCCCTGCCCGTCTCCACTGTGCCCTGGCTTAAGCGGCCGACAGCAGCGAAATCCTTTGACCTGGGTTCTGACGGCGCTAAGTACTGTGCTTTGCCCTGCCAACCCTTTACTTTGAAGTGTTAAGCTTTTCCAACCGAGCAGTGTTCCCGGTCTTTTTCGAGGTCTGAAAGTCCTTACACTTATAAGAATATCATGATAATGGCCCTAATATCTCCCTATCTGGTCTATCCTGCACACATCGTATTCACTCTCGCACCCTGTACGACAGATAGTCTAGCTCTGTCTTCTAACCGAGGATGGGGCAGCTCAGTGAAATTAAGTAGCTTCTTGGAGGTTGTGAGAACGTGAGAACGTGAGTCTAAGCCTTTCTGGCTCTGGCCTTCCGTCTTGCTCACATGCTGCTACGGCTCCCCCTGGACCTGGGATTGGAGGCTGAGTAGGTGGAGAGTTGGCCTTCTTAATCCTGCAGGGCAGACTTCCTGGTGAAGCTTAAGTAGGATGCAAATGGAGGGGGCCGAGCTCTTCTTGCTGCCTTCTGGTCTGGGAAGCATCTGGAGAAATGGGAGGGCTTAGGCCATTGTAGCTTAGTTGATGTGGTGACTGTGCGCCTGGAGATGTTAGCAGGGCTGGGAATCCCGTTCTAGTTATAGGATCTTGAGTGAAACCTCCTGGGTTAAGAGTCAAGAGGTAGGGGTGCCTGGGTGGCTCAGTGGGTTAAAGCCTCTGCCTTCGGCTCAGGTCATGATCTCAGGGTCCTGGGATCAAGCCCCATGTTGGGCTCTCTGCTCAGTGGGGAGCCTGCTTCCTGCCCTCCCTTTTCTGCCTGCCTCTCTGCCTACTTGTGATCTCTGTCTGTCAAATAAATAAATAAAATCTTTAAAAAAAAAGAGTCAAGAGGCATTCATGAGGAAACTCAGCCATAGTTAGCCGTGCAATTTTGGGCATTGTGCATAAAATCCCTGGGGTTCAGCTCCACACCCTGTCCTCCTGCAAATTGGACACTGTAGACGCCAGCCCCATTCCAGATCTCTCAGACTGCATAGTCTCCTAATGGGTTTCATTGTCTTTGAACCTTTCCTGCACATCCCAGAAAGGAACCTTCTTAACCACACGCACTTTTCGTTGCATCTTTCTTCTGCGTAGCGATGTTCATGACTGCAGTCAAGTCCAGGCTCCTTAATTAACCCCTCCTGTTTCTTTACATTCTGCCCCTAGGCTGCCCTTCTGGATGGATCCTCCTTGACTCCCTGAAATATATCCAGTACTCTTGCCATACTTCCTTTCTCCTCCCTCTGACATCCCACTGCCAGGACACCCTCGTTGCTAGCCTACCCGTCGCCACTTCTAAGATATCTCTCCTGATCCCCACAATAATCTCCGCTCTTCCGTCATCACATTTGTACCCTCGTGCAGTGTTTGCCTCGGAGGTACCCTCGGTGCCATGGTCTTCTGAGAATGGTTCTTATCTTTTCCCCCAGCTTGTGAAGCTCATCAGGGTGAGAGCTAAGTCTTGTACAATTTGTACCTTTGGACATAACAGCCCTCAGACAATAGTTTACGCCTGAGAAAATCATCACCAGATAGCCAAGACTTTCAATGATATGCAAATGAAAGACTTGGCTTAGGAGCCATCATTTATGTCTGTTTGACTGTTTCCTCTCAACCCTCGGGAGCAGGAGGCGGCTCCCACCTCTTGGAGGGCTCCTAACCTCACTGGGTGTATCTGTAAGGCTGTACGGGGGAGGGGGGGACCTCGAAGCAGCGACTTGTGGCACCTCGAGTTGTGTATTCTCTGCCCCCTGGAGGGGTGGGGTAGAAGCCCAGGCCTCCGACAGGCTCACCTGTCAGGTGGAAGTAAGGGAGGCAGGTGCATTTGAGGAGCTCGTCAAATGGAGCTCTCTTGGCTCTTTGCCCACACTCAGCCCCTCCACACCAGGCCAAACTGTAGGCTGAAGCCAGTGGCGAAAGTAATGGATTGGAACCAGGATGCTCAGGTTAAGTGGGCCGCTCTGCGGAGCTCATCCATAATCCTGCTGGAGCCCAGAGAACAATACGTTAATTAGAGCCGACAGCGCGGCTCCCACCAGCCATCCATCCTGCCTGTGTCTGCGGGCCCTTCCCCATGGACACGCCAGCCCACTCCCTTCTCTGAAAGAGATTTATTCATTATCAATGTTTGTCTGGGAGAGGGACCCAGGGGGGAGGGAGCAGGATTCCAAAGGGGACGGGATCTGAAAGAGGCAGCGCGGAAGCCGCTGGCAGCCGAAGCATGGGTGTGTTTGGGGGCTGGAGGTGGGTGTTCCCAATTAGAAGGATGAGGCCTGTCCACTGGATTGGACGGGGGAAGAGGTAATAAGCCAAATGAAATTAGAAGAAATTCAGTAAATATGTCCAACAAGCCGACAAGTGGTCCTTGTGGGAGTTTTAGCTTTGGATCGAGCTCATTTGAAGCCACAGACTTTGGGGGGAGGGATGAAGAAGATAGGGAAGGGATAAATCCCGTTTATCAAAAGTCCACTCTCGTGGTTGCCTTTCTGAAGCGCCCAGAAAGTGCTTGTTGAGTGAATAAATGTCTTTCATGGCAGTCAGAGGGATTTAGGTCAGACATCATAAGGGACTCATTACCAATGAGCAGGAAGAAATAGGAATGAGAGAGACCAAAATGGGTTCTGGGGTTCCTACCCCCAAGAATCTTTTGAAAGAAAGGCAGATATATTTCATTTTTCCTGGATCCCATTATCTATGGATCTTGTAGAATTTTGGAGAAAATGGGAGAGGACCAGCTCTACACAAGAAAGTGAGACAGTCTGGGGCAATAAGAAGTCAACATGTCAAAGATGGCAAAGGACTGGTGGGCCTGTGGTGCACTGACCAAAGCTCCAAAGAGAATGAGAGGGGGTGAGAAGTGGGGTACAAAGTCCTCGTGAACTTGGCTTACAAAGGGACACAAAGGACTCAAACCCCCCTCTCTGAAGACCCTCCTGCCAGATGGAGAAAAGGGGGAAGTGGGCAAGTGATCGGCCGAAGTCCCACAATGTGTGCCAACATCTTGCTGTCCCAGGCCCTGGGCCAGCCTCGTCCCCTCACCTGGGGCCTTGTTGGACATACAGACTCTTGGGCAGCACCCCAGAGCTACTGAATCCAAATCCCCATTTTAACAGGAGCTCCCTGTGATTTCTCCGCACCTCAAACTTGGAGAAGCAAGTCAGCTAGATCATGTGCCAACTTCTTCAGGGACCAGACGGTGTTTTAGGGAGAGAACCACGGCAGTGGGTTGGAAATTCTTGTCCTGCCTATTAACTGGTGGGGTGACTTGGGTGAATCACTTAGGCCCTCTGGGCCTTAGTTGACTCATATTTAATATGAAAAGGTTGAACCAGATCTGTGTTTCTTAAACCCTATCAACCGTCAGAATTGCCTGGAATGAAAAGCAGATTCTTGGGGGCCACCGGTAGAATTTCCTATAGAGCTTGAGATTTTCTGATTGGTTTCAGACCAGGCTGGGTGTGGGTCCAGCACCCCTGGGACTTCAGTGAGTCCAGTCTTCCAGAAGGCATGGAAGTCAATGCAGGCAAAGTATTAGCCACAAAGATATAAGAAGAGTCCTGTGAAACACAGCAATAAAACCTGGAAATAACTATCCATTTCCTACAACAAAATGTCTCATTTCCAAGTCCATAAACGCTCCCCCTCCAGATCCCCAGACCCATCTGTTTTGTAAGCATGTATAATTATTAGCATCATAAAGTCGCTTTCTAAACCTAATGTAATTATCGGGAGCCACAGTAATATCAGGTAGAAGAGGGGGAGGGAAGAGGAGGCGCGCTCACGGCAAACTCAGACTATTTCTTTAAAGAGAGAGAAGTAGTCACACGAGAATGTAATGATTCTTTATGGTGATATTATACTTCCTATGGAGGCTTTGGGGACAGCTTTGCAAATAAGACTGAGCTAGCTCATCTCAAAGTAAAGAGCCGTTTCCTGCCATGTACAAGGGATTTAGGCCCTACTGGGGACTAGGAATTAGGATCACCGTGCTTCCTCTGCCATAACCTTCAGATTTTCTGTAGGTCTCCAGCAAGACCTCCCGTCCGAGGCACTTTCCAAACTGGTTTATTCTTCCTTTTGCATTTCCTCTGGCAGGAAAAAGAAAAAAAAAAAAAAATCACAGCGCTTCTCCGAGATGTTAGTTAGCTAGGAGCAAGTGGTTCAGAGCGAAGCCCTGACTGGGGTTTTGCGTTCGTCCAAAGTGCCTTGGGGGGGCCCGTCTCGTCGGATGCTGAGGGAGCGAGGGAGCGAGGGAGTAACTGGCGGAAGTGACAGATGAAGGGATAAGGCCCAGATGGTGACAGGAGCTGTTATTGAAGACGAAGGAGACCATATTCCTTCTCTTCATATATCCTATTTGTGAAGGGGATGCCGGGCAGAATAAGGACCAACGAGGCATTGCAGACAGGCTGATTTTGATTTACTGTATGATGAACAAAATAGCATTCTGACCCTGTGGGCTTTCCAAGTGGACTGGCCCGCTTTGCTGCATGGTGAGTTCTCCGTCACTGGAGATTTTCAGACAGAGCACTTTCCCCAGGAGTCTTGTCCAGGCCGTGGAGGGGGAGTGGGTAAAGCAAGCAAGGACAGAGAATCATGGAACTAAATCCACACATCCCAGCTCGCACGAGGTCGAGCTGGGCTGCACGCCAGGTCTGCCAGCTCCCAAATTCACCTGCCTTCTACAGGGACTTGAGGATCCCATCCTTGGCTTAAAATTCTTTGGTGCACGTATTGGAACTGAACGTGACATGCTCGGGGATTCTTGAGAACACAGGCTGCGGCCACGGGTGGCGGCAAGATCGGTCCATCTTCTGGATCCGTCTTTGAAAATTCAGAGGAGCTGCTGTGGGTAAAGCAACCACTTTCAAGGCAGTTCTCTTTTGGTTCAAATTTGTTTCTTACACTGCCCTGACATCTCCTCATCTGCAGGTTTGTCTGTCTGCCAGGATCCCAAATCAGTGTGGTAGCTTAGGGATTCCATTCTCTGACCTGGAAATCCATACCAGGGGTCGCTCCTTCCTTCCTGTCCTCACCGCTGGGAATGGGCTCCTCTCTCTGGCTCTCAGACGGACCCCAGCCAGGGCCGATTGGAGGAGTGTTCTGGCCAGGGAGGGGCAGATGGCTGGGGCTCCAGACTGCCACACTGTCGCTAATTTCTTGCCCTGGGAAAATCCCGAAGGTGCTGGAGAAGACTGGGCTGACGTGCTCTCTGCAGCGTCTCCGTAGCCTTCGGAGGCAGCTTCGTGTGTGTGTGTGTGTGTGTGTGTGTGTGTGTGTGTGTGTGATGCTCGTCTCTGTCCCTTGTTCTCATGCCAACCTTCTCTGGATGCCCACCAGATTCCTTCCTGCCTGTGTGCCTCTGTGCCCTGTTTCTCATCTGTCTTTGAAACGGTGTGGCAGGGACTCCTTCTTCATGTGCTGGGTGAGCGGCGGATAAGGGGGGCAGGAGACAACTTGTCGCTTGGGACCAGACCACCACTTTTCCTCTCTGAAGTCTACCCCCTTCCTTTGGCCTCGACCTGTCTTTGCCTCCAGTTCCTTCCAATCCAGCTTAATATCATGCTGGGGGAGGCCCCAGCTAGAGGACGGCACCAGCCAGGCCTCTGGGAGGGCATCTGGTTCTGCTGATAAGTAGCCCTGTCTTTCTCCTACCCTTCGGTGGGGCGGAGATACCCTCCCATGTGAGCCACGGAATTAAAGCAGGGCGCTGGGCTTTGGCAACTGGCCTTTCCTGGCACCAGATCTGTTCTCTCTCTGTGGATTTCTCTCTCAGAGACTCACTGTGGCCTGATTAAAAATGATTTCTTCTTGCAAAGCAAGATAGGGTCTTATGTGGGGTCTACCCCCTAAACGAGATGGGAAGCTGGAACTCCAAGGGCACCGAATCTTAGGGTCTGAGAATGGATTCCCCCTTCCAGACTTGGCGGGGGTTTCAGAGCCGAGGGCCGCACCGAGGGCGAACCTGACCCCACCTGCCACAGACGCGCAGCTTCCCAGTCTGCTGGGGCCTCTGTGACAATGTCCCTCAGACGGGGAAGGGGTGCGAACAGCAGGGAGATTTGGTCTCACGCTTCTGGAGGCTGGAAGTCCAAAATCGGGGTGTTGGCAGTGGGGGTTCTTTCTGAGGGCTGGGGGGACAGGATCTGTTTGGGCCTCTCGCCCTGGCTTGCGGATGGCTGTCCTCTGCCTTGCCTTCTCCATGCTGTCTTCCCTCTGTGTGTGTCTCTGTGTCCAAACTTCTCCTTTTCATAAGGAGGCTGGTTGTCCTTGTCAGCTCAGGCTGCCATAACAAATGCCACAGACTACATGGTTTAAACAACAGAAACAAACAGAAAAATTTCTCACCGGTCCAGAGGCTGGAAAGTTCAAGATGAAGGTCCAGCCAGGTTCAGTTTCTGGTGAGAGCTCTCTTGCTGGCTTGTGGACGGTGTCCTTCTCGCTGTGTCCTCACAGGGCAGAGGGGAACGCTCTGGCGTCTCTTCCTCTCCATAAAAGGACACCAGCCGTATCAATTTAGGGCCCCACCCTCATGGCCCCATTTAGCCTTTATCATCTCATAGGCCCTTCTCCAAATACAGTCACATTCGGGGTTGGAGCATAAGCAGATACTTTGCGGGGGAGGGGACAAAATTCAGTCAGTGACAACAGGTTGTTGGGCTAGGGTCTACCCTAAATGATCTCACTAGATCATCTCTGTAAAGACCTTGGAGCCAAATGAGATCCCATTCTGAGGTCTGGGTTGTAGGACTTCCACAGATGAATTTCAGGGAGCGCTAGTCAACCCATAAGACTCAGCTCCCCTTCCTCCATCCTACCCCCCGCAGCTCCCTTGGCCCCCTTGGGATCCATTACAGGAGAGACTCCTCCAGCTGATTTCCTTTCCCCAGCGCAGTCTGCTGGGTTGTCTAAGGGCCAGGGATGGGAAGATCGCCCCCTGCAGCTCCCTTAACCCAGGCGGGATGCCCAGGGTACCCCAGACTCTGCCCAGCAGCCCCACCTCAGGAGCTGCCAGCCCTGCTCATAGCTGCCATTTTCCATGTCATCGGCTCGTCCACTGTGGCCCCGGCCATGCCGGCAGGTTTGTGTCTCTGTTCCAGGAGGAAGGAATCCTGGCATTCAGGTGTCTTTGGAGACAACTGGGCAGAGCCAGCCAGAGAGTGTGAGGGGGGTACCCAGAAGAGGATCTGGGGGATGAGGTGTGTGGGAAGAGTCTGAGAAGCAGGAGTGAGGAGAAGAGAGAGAGTAGGAATTAGTCAGATCCCCCCTCATTCCAAGCTTGCTGTCACAGCCACGAAGAAAGCCTTTTAACCACACTTCTTCCTCATAATAGGATTATTCTGAAAACATTTCAAGCGAGAGAAATGCTGTTTTCTTTTAAATCTTTATTTAAAGTACACAAAGATCAGAATTTTCTTTTCCAGATTAAGTAGCCCTTATATCTTTATCATTCTCCCATAATTTCCTCCTGGAGATAGAGAAAGCAGGTCTTTGCTATTAGCAGAAGGCCCTGGAACCACGCTGTGCTTCTGAATTGGGGAGCTGGGCGTGGGGTCAGGGTGTTGGGGCTCCTCTCTGTTCCCTGCAGCGAACCACAAACTCACATCTTGGCCCCCTGCACCTGATGCCCTCCCAGCTCACCGAAGGGCTGGTGGTCTACCTTCCTCCTCACTCCTCCACACCTTCATGAGCATCATGGCTCATCGGCCTTCGGGAGAGCACAGGGTTGGGTGTTAGAATTCACTTTACTCACCACGGGATCCAAGTGGATGGGGCGGTGGGCATGAAGGCTTATGGGGGAGGTAGTTTTCATGTGACTCCTTTCTTTCTGGTTGCACCCACCCTGGCTAGCAGCTGAGGAGAAGGATGCTTGCCTGCTGCCCTCCCCATCTTTGCCTTAAAAATCAGACTCTGATGGGCATAAAGGTCTTTGGAAAGTGTACAGCTCATCTCCCTACTGGATGTGTGGATTGCGGCTAGAGTCCTGCTTTTCATTCCTCTGGGGGAGGGGAGCACTGTCCCCCATCCCGTGGTAGACAGCTCAAGTTGGTAGAACATCTTCTCCAGTGTTGAGCAGGATCCTTCTGGTAGGGCTTTCCAGAGAAAAAGATCCACGCGCGCGTGTGTGTGTGTATTTCCATTTATATGTGTATATTTATATATTTCCATATGTGTGTGTATATATATACTTTTTCACATATATATGGAAAAAGATTTTTATTAAAAGAATTGGCTCATGTACTTATGGAGGCTAACAAGTCCTAAGACCTGAAGAGTGAGTGGGCAAGCTGGAGAGCTGACAGTGTGGTCCCAGTCTGAATGCTGGCAAGCTCAGGACCCAAGAAATGTTGATGTTTTGGGTTGAATCCAAAGGCAGGAAAAAGCCAATGTTCCATTTCAAATGTAGTCGAACAGGAGAAACTCTGTCTTACTCATGGGAGGGTCAGCATTTTTGCTCTAGACGGGCATTCACCTGATTGGGTGTGGCCCACCCACACTGGAGAAGGCAGTCTGTTTTATTCAGTCTACCAATTCAGGTGTTAATCCCATCCAGAAACACCCTCACAGAAACCCATAGATTCATGTTTGACCAAACATCTTGGCATCCAGTGGCCCAGTCAGGTTGTTACATAAAAGTGATCACCTCACTTCCTTTCTACCATTCCCCAATTAGTCTGATTTTACATTTCTGGAATGCCAGGCTACTCTGGCTAGAGAGGGCGACGCTGGGGTTCTGTCTTAGAGAAAGGGACTGGCTGTCACGATAAGGAAGCCTGTTTCCCTGCCACTCTGGGTGTCTGGGTGAAGCCCAAGAAGTAATAGCTAGGCCAGTAGGAGCCATAACCTGGGACTGATCTTTGGAGGAAAAGAAGTAAGAAAGCACATTTCCATCTCTGTTTTCCACCCCTCCCGGTGGCTTCAGAGAAGGAGGAAAAAGGAGCTGTTACTTAAATGCCAAAGCCTCGACCTGCATCACATCCTTGAAGTTGCACAAAAACTCAGCATGGGCAAATCTCAGCTCCGCTGTCACCGCAAGGAAACAGGCATAGAGTGTACATCGGCAGCTCGACGTCTTCAAGCCGCCGACTGCAGGAACCGTGATTGGAATCCGGCTTGGACGTACTTTGAAACCTCTTCCGGCTACGTTTTGGGAAGCGGCCTGCCGGTGCAGGCTCTGGAAACTGTCTTGCCTTGGGGTTGAGGGGCAATGGTCAGGTTTAAGAGAATTCTGACAGCAGCAAAGTCTTTCTGCCCAGGTGCTCAGGCAGCAAAGCTATCCACCAGCAAAGGGGGTCAGCGCGTGATGCTAGGCCATTTACAGTAGACAGGAAATGAGGAGCCTGGAGGAAAGGACCACGAGGGGTCACGTTCTCCAGCTCTGGGGTCCTTGGGATGAAAGCCTTTTGGCTGAGCAGGCAGCCCGGAGTCTCCTTTATTTTGGGGACACTGAGGAAAGGGACAGGACGGGGAACAAGTGGCTAGCTGCCGCAGAGCACCTTGCGGTCTGCGGTCCCTCGCCACAGTCTGTGAGAACGGGCCTCGCTGGGGGAGGAGGTGGGGACGGGAGCCTTCCCAAAGGGCATGGTGCGAGTG
Organism: Lutra lutra; assembly: GCF_902655055.1. Taxonomy (NCBI): domain Eukaryota; kingdom Metazoa; phylum Chordata; class Mammalia; order Carnivora; family Mustelidae; genus Lutra; species Lutra lutra. The sequence continues at coordinate 12,589,528 of NC_062287.1, read as the reverse complement.
GAGGCTGCCTTCCTGTTTATCTGGGACCCTGCCAGCCTGCGTTCGTGTTCGGTGGTGACTCAGAAGAGGAAAGCAAACAAGGGGATTTTCAGATGGTCTTCGCGTGCTTTCTCCTTTGTTTTCCCTTGGAGGGAGAGGCAGCCACCACGGGTCCACTAAATCTTGGCCTGGAGCAGCCAGGCTAGAGAAGGTGGAGCAGGGAGGGCTTCTGTGAGATGAGAAGCCAGAAGCCACGCTAAGCTGAGCTGGGAGCTGTTGATAGGCACCCCGCTTGGGGCCGTTCTGCTTCTCCGGAGAGCCAGGAGCTGACCTTTCTAGATCCCCTGGCTTCTTTTCCACTGGACTGTTTAACGAGAACTGTCATTAATGTGGAGAATCTGGGGGCTGAGGGAGGGGACCTGAAGTTAATCACTGGGATATTCTGCAAACACCGGCCGGGAAGGGACCTCTCTGTCCTTCCAGGACAAGCTTCCTTGCCTGTGTGCATCTCCTGCCTAGGAAGTCTGGCTTCTAGTAGCTTCCATTTACCATGCAAGTCTCCTGAGCCCTGGAGCTGGCTCCTGTTTTTCCTGTGGCACTTCCAAGCCTGGGCTTGTCCTCTGACCCCACAAACGCATTGTGCTTGGAATACCATTGCCCTCTGCGGGAGTGGGACCCATCCTATGAAATGACCACCTACGGTCACTGTTTCATCCTCTTGGCTGGACTGTAAGCGGTCTTCACCGGGGACCGGATCGTCCCTAACTTTTATATCCCACATATTCACTACTAGAGGGCTGAGCATATGGCGAGCTTTTAATCACTGCATGGTGGAAAGGAGGAAGGAAGGGAGAGAGGGAGGGAGGGAGGGAGGGACATACGGAGGGAGGGAAGTGGAGAGGAGGAGAGAGGGAGGGAAAAGGGAAGATTTGTCTCTGTCTTCTTCTGCCCACACATCAGTGAATCTGCACCTTGGAGAGGGTTCCCTGTTTCACAATCATGGTTCGTGTCTGGGAGGTGCCCCAGTGTGGAGAACAGCTCCGGGCTCAGGCCACAATTCCTTGGTTTTGGTTCCAGCTTGTATTTCTAGCCAGGCCACCCTGGGCAAGCTACTTCTCGCAGTCCCAGTTTCCTAGCTACAGGAAAAGCGGAACAAGAAGCACTAGCCTCGTATAGGCTTGTTGGGAAGATCAAATCAAATCAGGGCACCTCATCCCCCAAGTAAACTGGGTTTCCTTGGGCAGGAGGGACAAATGCTCAGATTTACAACATGGGAAACTGTGATTTTAATAATAACGGTTTTGTTCCTATCTGATTAGTTTCTAGCATGTGCTGACCAATGAAAAATTCTTTCTATACATGGTCTCAGTATTTAGCTAATGAGGTGGGCAGTTTACTAGAGGTTCAGAAAGCTTAATGGACTTGACTTGAAAAAGTAGGATTTGAATCCAGATCCCTAATCTCCTCGGAGCCCCAGTGCTCTCTACTGCGTCAAACCGTTTCCTATTGAAAGCAAATTAGTGTCACTATGGGGGACGTGATGGAGGTTGATGTTGGAAAGACTCTGAATCTAGGGATTGTATCGCTTTCCCAGCTAATAGGGCCCAGCAAATACTCAGGCTCATTCTTTTCCTGGTTAGTTTTTCTACATCTTTTCCTTGCCCTGAGCGTGTCCTTTGCAGTCAGAGTAGGGTCTGCCAGCCAGGGGCAACTTGTTTTCCGAGGAGCCAGGGATGGCTACATTAAAGATGTGGGTTTCCAGGAGCACTCTGTGGTGTGTGTGTGTGTGTGTGTGTGTGTGTGTGTGTGATCTGGAAACCAGGCAGAACCAGGCAAGGAAGATGTGGCTCTGAGGCAATAACCACCTGATCATTTGGCAAACTTTATTGAGCCCTGCCATGTGCCAGGAGCCGTGCTAAACCCTAAGGGGTTGAGGAAAGTAGGCAAGTGCTCTGATCTCCAGGAGCTTACAGATTGGTGAGGAAGACAGGATTCAGGGCAGATAGAGGCTCTTTCTGCTTCCAGCTGGGCAGGGAGGGGTGGGGCCGGGAGGATGGTAGGAGGAAAGGGGGTGTTGGGGAGAGAGGCTCTACCCAAAGGACAATGGGGGAGGAGACACTTCCCCCCACCAGGTCCCCTGGAATTCTCTACTCCACTGGCCTCCTCAGGCCTGGTTCTCAGTTTAAGTCCAATAACTTTGGTCTCGGGTTGCCTCCCGCCTGCCACATTCCAACTCAATCATTCTTTGAAATTTGGAGCTGTAGCTAAACCGCCTTTGCCCTCTAACAGGATTTTCACAGTCTCTGCGGCCGCGGCTAGCGCGGCTCCTCACCTGCTGTTGTAATCGGCCCCACTAAGCCCGCAGCTCCAGGCGGAAAGCTTAACTGGCCTTGCCCATTCGAGCTCACTCTTCCTGGCATCGGAGCCTCCTATCAGGAAGGGGAGCTAATCCATGCTCCCCACTCCGCACACAGAGATGTTTCAAAGGAAACACGATGGCAGAGGGAGCGCAGCGTCTCTGGGAGGGGCAGTGAGAGCCCCGTGCCCCGCACCTGACAGGCAGTAAGGAGGATGCCTTGGGGTCTCTGCACGTTCTTCTCAGGGGGCCGGCGAGAGAGCTAAAGCAGCTGCTTTTCTGGGAGATTTCGTTTCAGGGACCGCCCAGCCTCAGTGTCGACGTCGGGAGGGCCGGCTCTGTTAACGGGAGTGGGGACGGATGAAGCACTGTGTTGGGTATGGGTCTGCCCTTGGGCCAGTCAACTCCTAGGACCTTTTTGTAAAACCATTAAAACCTGCTGGTCATTTTTTTGCCCTCTACCTCCATTTTAACACTTCATACTCTTGAGAGCGAGAGCCGAGAGCACCAAGAGTGTCTGGCGCACAGTAGGACTTCGGTAAGTGCTTGCCGAATGACTGAGTCTGGCACTTCAACTTGGCCCAGGATGGCATAGAAACTGTCTTTGAACCTCTCATGTCTCTGTGAGGCTCCTGTGTGTGTGAAATTAAATTTGTTTTTCTCCTGTTAAATCTGTCTTATGTCAATTGAACTAATAGAGCAGCCAAAAGAATGTAGAAGGGTGGTGAGAAAAATGTTTCCTCCCCCACAGTGGGGTGCCACCCGGCTTCTCCTTCAGTGAGGACCTGCCGGCCCAGCTGCTGGGGAAGTGGTCAGCAGATGGACGGCAGCAGCGGGCCGCTACAGAGATCACTTCAGCTGCTGGAAGCCTTCTGCTTACCCACTCTGGGGTGGTCCATATCCAGTGACAGTAATGTGGGAATAAGAAGGCCTGGCCATCTCCATTGGGTTTGGGATAGCTCTGAAGGGCCACTCCAAGGCCCCATAGCAAATTGTGGGGTTGGCCAACGGTGCTGGTGATCTGCATAAAAGCTAGGCTCCCCCACCCACGCTTAGTTCCTATCCTTCTTTTCCACCAGTGCAGATCTCATGGACATTCCTTAATAAGCACCTTACTGGCGAAATCCCATCTCAGAGGCTGCTTACCAAGGAACCCACGTTATGACAGGGGGACATCAGCCCTGCCTGCTGGGCCGATACCCTGAAATCCATCTGCCAAACCCTGCTCCTTCCCCACCCGTCATCTCTACAGCAAGCTCTTTCCACTACTCTAAAGAGTGAGTCTCAGGCTGAGCTCGGCTCCTTCCCTGTGGGTCTTCACCTTGGGGCTTCTGCAGGAAGGGGTTTGTGTGGACCGGCTGCTAGGAGTTGAGTATCTGATCCTCTGATGACCAGGTCCCTCCCCGCAACACACAAGCCGGCAAACCACGTTGTGTGTGGATCACCGGGCACTGTGCACCCAGACAAATCTAGTCAGAGAGCCCCCAAGAAGATGAAGCGGTCATGGCCCCAATGGAGCATCTCTGGGTCTGAGGCTCATTCCAGCAGCTGGGACTGCGACGGGAGCTTGCTTTATTAGATCCCATTATAAATGGATGATTTGCCATCTCCGAAGATAAATGGGAAACTTAATGCAGAGGTATCCTGTCTGGGGAAACTGGAGAGTTATGGATGTTAGCTTTGTAGCTTTATAAAAGCACTTTCTTATGGAAACTGAAATGACCAAGATTAGATTGAATTAGTATGTACTGGTATGAGCTTTTTCTCCCCCTATCCATCTTGATTTTTCTTTTTCTTTTTTTTAAGGAAAAAAGATTTGCCTCCTCCGTGAGCATTTCATAAAAATGCAAATCCCAAGTTTGGATTTGGTAATTAGCAGGGTTGCCTCCTGGTGCTAAGGAGGCAGCTGCCCAGTTGGAGTTATCTGTGGATGTGGGCAAGGAGGCGCCCTCTGCTGGCTTCCCTCCTGGGTGCCGTCTGCTCTGTCCAGCCCACTCCCTTCCCACTGGCTCCAGGAGCTCCCTTCACTCTATAGAACACGGAGACCTTCCATCCCAGCAGCTGAGGGACAGGCTGTCTGTCCCAGCATCCCCAGCCTGGACTTCAGGTCCAGGTCTCTGCTGGGGGACAAGATGGACTTTCTGCCAGCAAACAAATCCATCAGATAAGTGAGGACTTTGATTCCAAGCTTGGTGCCAGGCACCAGAGAAACAAAGAGGAAGATGCTGAGTCTCTGCCCTTGAGGGGAGCACTGTAGGCATGAGCCCCATTGGGTCCCCTGGAAATCACTGAAGAACAGGGTCCTGGAGAGGAATTGCAGGCTTAGTTTTCCAGCCAGGCTTCCTAGAATCTCAGGCACATCACTTCTGTGATTCGAGCCTCAGTTTCATCTTCTGTAAAATGGGATTATTAAAACCCCCTCTGCCTCTCTAGAGGATGAGGACCAGGAGACCTGGTGTTTATTGGGTCCAAGTCCTCAACCTGTGGAGGAGGGACCAGCGGCCGCTACCCACCTGGTCTCATAGCAGGGAAGGGGCAGCATCAGTTGCCGGACTTTTGAGCTCAGTAGGCTGCGCAGGGTGCTAGGGGGATGGATTATGGGTCAAGAAAGGAGGATCTTTGGAGTCAGAACTGTATCTAAGAGCCTGAGCACCTGTGGCCGCAGCAGCTGGTGAAACCACCTGTAGGAGCCTGAGCGGGTGCTCAGGACGGAGGGCTGAGGTCTGGCCCACATCCGAAGCTTAGAGGACTGCCAAAAGAGACCCAATTTGGGATCTTACTCACCATGCTAGGCCTTGTACATACCCAACAGTCCCCATGTGCCCCAGACAGCGGGATGATAAAGGAATCCCAAGACTCAGGGTGCAGAAGGAGGAGGTAAAATGGTATGTGTGCCACGAGCTGAATGGGGCCCCCAGATTTTTGGGGGGGGGTGCTGCTGAGAGCCTCAGAGCCTCTCAGACACTTACTGGGGCCGGGGGTTGACCTGTTGCGTGCCGAGGACCCCATCAGGTAGTGAATGGGGTGTCCCAGCATGGCTTCAGGTCCTGCCTTTTGCACGAAGGAACTTGTCGGAGATGAAGAGGGGAACCCAAAAAAGAGAGCAAAGTGGCTGCGATGGATTCGGCCTCCAGGGGGTATCAGCCCAGAAATCCAATGTGAATGAAGCCCTGAGTCCTGGGCTGGGAGATGAGAGGGGCCGAGAGCAGTTAGTCTCAGGTGGAGTCATTTAAAATTTAAAACGCAGATTAAACAGCTTCCTTGTTATGGTGATCTGCACTGTGCCTCTCCCAAATCCCAGGGTGCTGTTTCCAGGAGGGGCTGAGCTCTGTCAAATGAAGGATGGAAGCGACCTCTGTTCATCAGCCGGAGGCGGGGACTAAGGCCTGGGGGCAGCTTTGGCTACAGGCCCCCTCCTCGGCTCCCTCCCCTTTATCAGTGCCCACAGCGGGGCCTCAGGGGCTGGACCAAGACCCTCCAACCCCTGGGCTGCCTCCATTCCAGGCTCCACCCAGTAAGTCTCTTGATGCGGGAGCTGCTTCTCCCCCAAAAGGGGGAAATTGAAATTCACAATGCCTAAGTCATCGAATCATTTAATCGATAGATTTTTAATAAATATCTCGTCTGTGCCGAGAACTGTGCCAGCCAAGGGGGTAGCAGAGAACAAGACGTGCCTCGGAAAGGGGAGAATGGATATATAATCCTAGGTTTTCCTCACTGGGAGGAAGACTCACAAAGTGCTGTGAGAGAGAAGAGCAGAACGGGGGTTACTCTCTAGAATGGTGTCCAGAGAAGTCACATCTGGAGACGCCGTATGGTATGGGCAGCTGGTATGGGCAGGGCGCGAGAGGACGCCCTGGAGGTGACAGTGGGGAAGGAGGCGGACTTTCCTAAGTCAAGTGAAAGGCTGGATGTCACTCCTGTCTCCACCAGGAGGTTGGAATAGAAGAGCTGCGTCTGGGTGATGCTGGGAGAGGTCAGAGGCGGCTCGTGGCACCTCGCAAGCAGGGGCCCAGCGGTGACAAGTAAAGGGGCTGCAGAAGACACTGGTGACGCTCCACCCGGCCAAGCAGGGGATGGATGCCCAATAAGGCACAAGCAGAAAGGCCCTGGAGGAGGGTCCTGAAGCTGGCATAAGAGGCCGCTAGGGGGCAACAGAGGGGGCACTTTGCCCAGAATGGGCTAGGTCCTTCCAAGGTGGTGATCTGGGCAGCCAGGGCCTGAACGGCTCCTGATGGAAGAGGACAGACTTGGGCTTCAGGCTCTGCTGGGCGAATGTTCTTGCTGAAGCTGGGTATCTGCGAGTCACTTCTCCCCATGCTGCGAGTGCCCTCGGGAGTCCCGGCCCATGCCTCTACCAGGCGGACACGAGTGTTCAAGACTGCCACACCTCTTACTTGAGAGATGGGTTGCAGAACGTGCATGTAGGCAGGGTGGCAGGTCCAAGTTCAAAGGTTGTGCCCATGCATGCCACAGGGAGGGAAAGGAGGGGAGGGGAGCAGGGTGGGAGGTCCTGCAGGTAAAAGGAGCAAGGCCTGTCCTTCCTTCCTGGGGGCTCTCTTCTCTGGCCCCAGCTGTGGAGGTCCAAGGCCATAGGGTTGGCCTACTTTCTGCTCCAGAGAAGTGTGATGGGCACAGGTCTGGAGATGGACCGCCCCAAGTTTTCAGCCCCGGGGACATAATGGCTTGGTTGACAGCCTGCTCTCTCGCAGGTCCATCATAGGACCATCTCCCAGTCCCCAGCGGCGGGTGAGATAACACACGGAGAGCACTTAGCACACGCCTGAGATACTGCTGATGCTCAGTCCAGCCGCTGTTACCCTCATTTATTGGGTCCAGTCTCCTCCATTAATGCTACTTAACTCCCTTGCCCTGAAATGAGCTCCTTGATCTTCTCCAAGGACCTGATGTCCTCCCATTTTTTTAAGAGCCGACGATATAGTACAGGGACGTTAGTTTTCCGCTTGCTGCTGGCCCAAGAGTGTGACCTCAGCCGAGCCACTTGTGCTCCCCGCCGCTGTTTTCTCATCCATCAGTTGATGGACTTGATCTGAATCCCAGCCTCCCAGCAGGTGCACTGCAGCGCACCGGCGAGCCTCCCACAGGTGCCCCGTGTACTGAGACGGGGAGGCTGTAGGTGGGTGGGGGTGGCCCCTGGCCCGGTCTCCTCTCCTGGGAGTAGCCGGCACGGTGCGCTCCAGGGTTCAGAATAAATGTGGCCATTTTTCTGTGTGCCGTGTTGTAAAAACCGCTGAGAAGTCCTGGAAGTCATCCCTGAAGTCTCTGGGGGGATAATATCGCCGCTATTCCGTGAGTCATCTCCTAGATTCACAATGCGCCTGTTCCAAGATGTCTGTTCCTACACCAAGTTCAATGCCATTTCTCTGTCATGGTCTTCTCGGCATTGATGGGCTGCTTTAGCCTGAAATTAATTAATTTGTCCTTCTTAATACGTGGCCTGTGGGCCGTTTCCTGTAACAGCTACTATTACTGCTGCTGCCATTGGCAGAGGTGCCCGACCCCTGATGAAGGGCCTTGCCACTCACTCACGACAGTGCCGTGGGGTAGTGTGTGCTGGTGTGCGTGTGCATACGGAGACTCGTGGTCTGTGTGCTTTGAAATAGTTGCCCAAATCATAAGTCGCTGAGTCAGGATTTGGACATGAGTCTCTCTGGCCTGATGTAGCCTGTGCTCCTAACCAGTTGAGCATTTCGCTTTTGCAAAAAAATTTTTGCTTTTTCCCAGTTAGATTGGGAGTGGGGTGGGGTGGTTCCTGAGCAAGCTCCATGTTTTCTATCGGTCTCTCTGTCTCCCCACTGTTCAGGATTAGGCTCAGTAGGAAGAGCTCAGTGATTACTGCCAGCATGCCAGATGCGTTAGTGTGAACGGAGAGTGAGAGCCAGGTGGCCTTCGTGGGGTCGCAGACAGAAGGCACAAGTGACCTCTAGCTTTACCTGGGCATAGGAGGTGACTGTGTGTGTGAGATCCTACCTGCGCTGTTGCCCAGCAGAGCGAGCCCCATGCAGCCTGGGCTCTGATGTTTGAGGGTAAGAGAGTCCCCACCGAGGGAAGTCTGAACTGGAGAGTGCATGGACCCGGCCCCTTCAAACCAGTTTCCCAGCATTGAGGGCCGATCCTTAAGCCCTTACAGCACACCCCACAGCCCTGCCTGGGTCGCTCCGTGGGAGCCACAAGGGCCTGTGATTGGCGGCTGGGCTGAATGGGTTGTGGCCGCCTGGCCAGGCTGCCAACCTTCACCACCTCCTCCACCAGTGCCCAGGGACTGTGCTCTCTACTCTCCCTCTCCTTCCTTCCTGAGCCTCACCGTCCTCCTGGGTGGTGGGTCAGCCCTTCCCCAGCCTCCTTACTGCCTGGGCTGCCTGTGAAAAAGGTCCTGTGAAGAAGGATTTGCATTTGGACTGTCAGGGAACCGTCTGAGTGGCTCCCCGGGCAGCGCCCGTCTCCTGGTCCTTCCCCTGAACACTGAAACCACACACATACACGCTGTGTGCGTAAGGGTCAGACAGCCCAGAATTTGACTCTCTGTTCCAACTCTGGAGCATGTAACCTTGGATGAGCTTGACAATGTTTGTTCTAGAAATACATTCTGGAGGAGCACCTGGGTGGCTGAGTCGGTTAAGTATCTGACTCTTGATTTCAGCTCAGGTCATGATCTCAATGTTGTGAGATTGAGCCCTGTGTCGGACTCCATGCTGGGTGTGGAACTTGCTTAAGATTCTCTCTCTCCCCTCTCCCTCCACTCTTGCCCCACTCACACACACTCTCTCCCTCTCCGTCAAAAAAAAAAAAAAAAAAAAAAAGAAAAGAAAAGAAAGAAAGAAAAGATAAGAATAATATTTACTGGGAAAATAAATATAATGGGGAAAATATTTACTTAGCATCTACTGGGTGCCAGATATGATTTCAGGCAAGACCCATAGTGGTAAAGGATATGTCTTGGCATAGTGTAAGAGATAGGACAGAGGTGTGTGCTCAGAAATGTGGCCACATAAAACCTCTTTGAGTTGCAACCTGAATGATGATGAAGCGGTAATCTGGAGGGAGAACATTCTGTTGAGACAGCAGGAACAACTACCAGTGCAAAGGCCCTGGGGCACAAAGAAGGCTGACCTCATCCCCAGGTTTCTAGCTTGTTGCCCTATGTGGAATGAATCTCAGGGGATCAAGAGTGGATGTAGGGAGACTTGTTAGAAGGTTATTGCAAAGGTCAAGGTCAGCAATGCTGATGGTGGGGTAAGTTACATCCACTCTCAGCTTCCTCACTTAAAAAAATGAAGATAATAGCAGTGCTCATCCTATAGTGTGGTTGTGGAGATTAAATGAGTAAATATATGACTTGTAATAAATGGTACTTATTAGCATTGATAAAAAGAGTAATAATCGTGTGAGCAGGGGGTGAGGGCTCTGGTAGCTAGGCCCTTGCAGGAAGACCGGGCCTTTAATTCAGCTGAGACTTTTTCCATTCAGCAAGGGCGGGTAGCCTCCAGTGCATTTAGGATAACTTGCCAATGACCCCGGCTGGCTCACCCATCCTAAGTTTCTTACTTCACAGAGGGGGAACAGGTGACCTCGGGAGGGAGGGCGGATTCTCTGCATCTGAAGGCTAGCAGGCCCACACACCCCTTGCTGCACTGGCTTCTGCGAAAGGCCTGGGAACATCCTCACCTCGTCCAGGAAGCCTTCTGAATTGAGAGAGGGGCTGGAGAAGGGCTCACTTAGGAGCCAGTAGGAGGAAGCAGGCCCAGATAAAGACAAGGAGACAGGCTCCTCTTATTTCTGCCTTTCCATACCCCGAGGCAGAGATGGGGGGCAGAGAGAAGGAGATCGAGGGTGGGAAGAGTGGGTCCTTCCTGAGCTTACACCCATCACTTTGGAGATGAGATGAAATGATGAGATAAGCTAAAACCCCTGCAGGAATTTGGTGAGAGGCTCACAACCCTACAGAGACAGCAGCTGGGCCCCGTGGCACCTTTCTGCTCGGACAAGCAGGCCTCCTCCCCTGCAGAAGTTCTGCTCTTCCAAGTGATGTTGGGCCGGTGCTGGCACAAAGCCGGATGCCTCTGGTGACCCACAGGCACCCCGCCCACAGGCACCCCACCCGCAGGCCTCGTCCGCCAGGCTGCCGGAGGGACGTTTTATGAGCTCTTCAGTCCTCCGGCCCCACGAAGCTTCTGCCTTGCTCCAAGACCATCGCTGGTACACACATATATCTTAAAAAGGAAAAGAAAGAGAGAGAAAAGCTATTTTATTTCATTGCCAAACTATCCACTTTAAATACCCTTTTTATTACAGTATCTGCATAGTAATACTAATAATAGATCTTGTTGGCAGCTCTAATGAGGCTGGAGAATATAAGGTTTCCAATAAAGTTAATTGTTGCCTTTAATATTCTCATACATTTATACATGGTAAATCTTTAAAGGAGAAAAAACACTCCATTTCATTTCTGTTAAGCAGCCGGTTCTAGACTGGACGGAGACACAGTGCCGTCATGGTGTGGGGTGGGGGCTGGACTCTCAGGGAACTCGGATTGGGATCTCCAAACGGTAAGAGCGGTAAGAGCAGGAGCATTGCCCCAGCGGGATCTGGGTCTGAATGTTGCCTTGTCGCTTGCTGGCTCCGTAGCGAGGGCAAATTGCTTCCCCTATCTTGGCCCCCGTTTGTCTGGAAGCTGGGATTCTCAATAAACATCAACTACAAGATGGTGCGGGGGGGATAGCCAGGGCATCACACGTGGGAGCTACTGTCATTATTTTGAACCATTCAACACGACGCTATTTTATTCACTTACTGTGTGTATCACTAATTGTGAAATCAATCAGGGTATTACAATCACTGTGCTTGAATTTCACCGCCAACTGAAATTCCTTTCTGTAATTGATTTCTCAGGCTTCTATTGGAGTAAGTGGGAGAGTTAGAACCCAGGATTCTTGGATCCCGGCAACTTCCAGTAGTTTTCGGGGAGCCCCCTGATCTCCGTAACGCCCGCCCACCTCAAGTTCAGAACATTTGGAGCAACTTTACCTTCTGCCCGTCTCTTGACGGAACCGGTGTCTGCCGCCTGGGATGTGGACACTCCTGAAACGGTTGCTGCTGGGAAGGGAGGGCCACCTCCCCCAGTCTTGGGACTACCAGGCAACCTCTCCAGAAGTCATGATGTTTCTGTGTTTTTACTTCCTCCTTAAGAAATGTCATGGTTTCTGGAGTCACAGCAGAACGAAGAATGTATGTTTCATCATTTACTATGTAGCCGACTTCATGTGTTCCCGACAGTTCCATCACACTTCTGACATTTACGATGCTTTTCTCTCGGGGTGTAAGTAGAAGGAGATGTTTACCTCCAGACCCCACCCCGAGATCCAGGAAAGGGAAAGACCAACTCCGGATGGCCCTGGGGTTAGGGACAGCCTGTGTGACTTGTGTTTCAACAAATGGTTCACCAGCACGGCAGCCCTCACCTCCCCGACCTTCCCCACCCAGCCAGGGTTCTCTACACATCAACGCCTCTCCCGCTGGCAAGTGGTAAGAAATACTATGTGACAGGATGGTTTCCATGGCAACCCTCATTTCCAGTTAAACAACCGGGCACTGATGAAAGGATCTCGTTTGCTTTGGTTAAAGGGTTTGTGGGGAAGGGTGTGAGGCTCCTTCTTTCTTCCCTCTCTCCTTCCCCTTCCTTACTCCCACCTTTCCCAGGGATGAGGGAGAAGCGCGGCGGGGCCAGGCCCTTGGAGAATAAGGACTCCCGCTCCTGGCCGGACCAAAATGACCAGGATGGGGGACTCAGGTCTGAGAGCCTTCATGTCCTCAGCCGGGTGCCACCGCCTCCTTGCCAGCCCTGCCTGCCTCAGGTTCCAGGTCCCCTACCCTCCCAGAAGGGGGACCCATTGCAGGAAGAAATAGGCTGGTACAGGACCCTGTGTCCCAACAGGTGGTTGGGTAATTAAGTGAGCTTTATGCACACAACACTGTTTTGCCCAATGTAATTGCAGTTTCCATATAAATAATTCACGGGAAATTATTAGAGTGAGGACATCGCCCGCCTCCTCATAATTTGCTTAACCGAAATAGGCTCTTTCATCATCTGCGCTGATTTGCCTTAAGACCATGCACTCAGCATCCTTCATAGGCCGGCTCCTTCGAAACCAAGAATGCAGGATTTAATTAAGTTATGCAAATCGGGTGTCCCCTGCCTGGGGAGAGGCAGGGTGTTTGCCCACATGGCTGTGGGTGGTGCAGGGGAGGGGAGGAGGGGCCTCACTGTGCCCCAGGCGGAGGGAAGTTGTCTGGGGAAGTGCCAGGCAGTGCTCCGCCCCTCCCCCCCAAGAAAGAGCAGCACCCTCCGAGGCAAGTTCGGGAGCCTGACTCCACGGATGGGGCAGAGCAGAGTCAGAACTCTGGGGTCTGCCCCCCAGCTGACTCACTGTGTAATTTGGAGGGAAGTACTTAACTTCAGCTTCCTTCTCTGTAGAAGGAGGATGATAAAGAAAGTCACCTCCTAGGACTGAGGTAAGGAATAAATGAGAGAGTCTTTGTAAAGCACTAATTATGGTCCTAGCCAGAGTGCTCGAGAAGCAGCTGCTGTCACCGTCACTATTACTATTATTGCCATTGTTGTTAGAGAGATCAGACCTTCTGTGGTTTCCAAGGAGTCCACTGGTCCTTCTGCCACAAGGAGGGTTACACTGAACACCCCCTCCGTAAACAGTTTCATGATTTTTGGAAGGATCTGTCGAATTAGAAGAGGAAAGCTGACATTTTAAAGGCAGACAGATCAGGGTTCAAGTTCCAGTTGTGCCCCTAACATACTTGATATTAGGACTGAGAAAGTTACTTTGCTTTCAGGGGACCTGAGTACCTCTTGGGGGCCTTGGGGGTGATATCCTTGCCCTCTTTTGGGGCCTGTGAGCCAAGACCAGGTGCATGTCTGCTCCATAGTTCGTGCTCAGCACACGGTGAATGAACCCCCAAGGCTGAGCCAGCGAGCACAGGAGCACAGGAGCCCTCCAGACCCCACCCTGCCCTTTGCTTAGTGGTGGTCCTCCCGCCCCTCCTTGCAAGCTCCCTTTCTCTCACGCTTTCTGTCAAAGGATCAAAGGAGCCAGAAACTCATGCACCCTGAGGTATGAGGGACTGAGAAGCTTAAACATTCTACTCTTCTCGAGGAGACTTATTTTCTCAAGGGGATAACATGCTTAGTTTTTCTTAAACCAGAAGTTTGGAGCTCTAACGGAAGCATGTCATAAACCTGTGACAGAGCTGGGAGCTGCTCCCAAAATCCTCACTGGGAAGCTCGTCATGACAGAGGAGTCTGCCCTGGTTCTGGGAGTCTGCCCTGGTGGCTGGTGTTTCTCATCTGCTCTGTGTGCCTGGCTCAGATTCAAGCTCTGTTGGAGCCAGGAGCTTCATTCCATTAACAAGTATTTATTGAGCATCTACTATCTGCCAGGCCTCTCAAGAAGCCCTGGGTTTACAATGGGGAGTGAAACAGACACAGGTCCTGTCCTCACGGAGCTGAACACTGGCGGGGGTGGCGGGTGTCCTGCGGTGGTAGCTGGCAGCCCCGGGAGGGACATGAGATGTACCCATGAAGGCTTCAAAAGGAAGCCAACAGGGAGGGTGACTGGAGAGCAGGAGGATACATTCAAATGGTGGCAGGAGCAGAAGGAGTCTAGGAGGTGAAGAGTCAGAGGCAGGGCATCACTGACAGAGGGAAGTGCCTGTTTGTTTTATTGTATTTTTTTAAGTTTTTATTTATTTATTTGACAGACAGAGATCACAAGTAGGCAGAGAGGCAAGTGGGGTGGGGTGGTAAGCAGACTCCCTGCTGAGCAGAGAGCTTGATGCGGGGCTCGATCCCATAACCCTGAGATCATGACCTGAGCTGAAGGCAGAGGCTTTAACCCACTGAGCCACCCAGGTGCCCCTTCTTTAAGCTTTTAAAAAAGATTTATTTATTTTCATGAGAGAAGTGAGAGAAAGTGTATGAGCCAGTGCGGGGAGGGGCAGAGGGAGAGGAAGAGAATCTCAAGCAGACTCCTTGCTGAGTGCAAAAGCCTGATGAAGGGCTTGCTCTCATGACCCTGAGATCATGTCCTGAGCCGAGATCAAGAGTTGGATAATTAACCGACTGAGCCACACAGGCAGGTGCCCCTGGGCTGCATTCTTATCTGGAGCTCAGTGTGTTCTTCTAAGTGCATATGATTGTTGGCCAAATTCTGTTCCTTGTGACAGTGAGACCTGGACCATAGCTCCTTGAGGCTGCCCCTCTCCACAGACCATCCACAGCATTCCTGTTTGCTCCTTCAAGGCCAATAGGAGAGTGTCCCTGTCAAGAGGGACTGAATTCCTCTCAAGGGTTTTACCAGATTAAGTCAGGCCCACCCAGGATCATCTCTTTTGATTAATTCAAATCAATTTATTTGGGACATCGATTATATCTAAGCAAAATTCCTTCACCTTTGCCATTTAAGTAGTATGACCATCATGTTTGCCATATGATATTGGTTGAAAGCCTGTCACTGGCTCTGCCCACACTCAAAGGGAAGGCATAGAGGAGGCATAACTCCAGACATCAGAAATCATGAGAGCCATTCTGAAATTCTGTGACAACAATGAATTATCATAACAAAGTTCTTTGTGTCTGTCTCCCTATAGACTGGAAGCTCAAATGCTTGGTTGCTGCCTTGTTTCCAGTGTATAAAACACAGCAGGGGTTTGTAACCCCAGACCTTTGGTCAAATGTTATTCTGGGTGTGTTTCTGGCTGAAATTAACATTTGAATTGTAGTCTGAATAAAGCAGATTGCCCTCCCTTAGGTGGGTAGGTCCCATTCAATCAATTGAAGACCTCATAGAACAAAAAAGCCTGAGAAGAGGAACTTCTCTTGCTTGACTGTTCAGTTGAGACATTATTCTGCTCCTTTTCTCAGACTAAAACTTATACCACTGATTCTCTGGGGTCTTTTGGGACTGCAAATCTTGGGACTTCTCAGCCTCCATATTCATGTGAACCAATTCCTTAAAATCAGTTTCCCCTCTTCTCTATATATCAATCTACAGCTATGTCTATTTCTAATCTATAGGTCTTTCTCCATATATATATATATATATATATATATATATATATATACATATACACACACACACACATATATATATACATATGTATATATATTTACTGAATATATTGAATTGAATGAATTGAATATATATGCTGAATATATATATAATTTTTAGTTATTGCAAATAGTGCTGCTGTGAATAGTTGTATGAATATATATTCAGCATATATATTCAATTCATTCAATTCAATATATTCAGTATATATATATTATATGACTATATATACTATATATAATATTTGTATGAATATATACATATTT
Source organism: Lutra lutra (assembly GCF_902655055.1). Taxonomy (NCBI): domain Eukaryota; kingdom Metazoa; phylum Chordata; class Mammalia; order Carnivora; family Mustelidae; genus Lutra; species Lutra lutra. Next base: position 12,573,788 of record NC_062287.1, on the reverse strand, counting down.
GAATGAATATTTGTATGAATACACACACACACACACACACACACACACATTATTCATTCTATTTCTCCAGAGAACCCTGACACAGTGTTCAATAAATAGGTGTTGACCGTTGCATGGGACTTTACCATCTCACAGGTCCCTTCCAGCTCTTGTACTCACCGATTTGGGAGATAGGTAGCAGCCGGGAGCAGGGCTGTGGGTACGAGGTACAGGGGAACACGAGCTACTCTGGAGTTGATCCAGGCTGAGTTGTCTCTCCAGCTGTACTCTCTCTGTCTTCCTCCATCATCCCCAGCCCTTAACTGGGGAGTTAGAATAAGGGGAAGGCAAGAGGCAAAACAATAATCTTCCCTCCTGGTCCTACACCTCTTTACCTTTAATTTTTAAGCTTTATTGAAATAGAATTGATATACAATAAACCGAACATATTTAAAGTGTACAGTTTGATGAGTTTTGACATATGTGTGTTCAAGATAATGAATATATCCATCATCCCCAAGAATTTCTTTGTGCCCCTTTGTAATCTCTCTCTCCTGAACTCCCCCACCCCTAATTCCCAGGCAACCACAGATCTGCTTGTCACTACAGATTCATTTGCATCTCCTAGAATTATATAAATGGAAGCATACAGTATGTACTCTTTTTTTGTCTGCCTTCTTTCACTCAGCATAATTATTTTGAAATCCATCTGTGTTGTTGTATATATCAATAGTCCCTTTCTTTTCATTTCTGATAGTATTTCATCAAATGAATACACCACAGTTTGTTTATCTGTTCGCCAGTTGATGGACATTTGGGATGTTTCCAATTTGGGACTGTTACAAATAGGGCTGCTGTGACTGTCTGTATGAAAGCCTTGGTATGGACAAGCATGTTCATTTCCCTCGGACAAACACCTAAGAGAGGAAGACTAGACCCTGTAGTAGGTGGCTGTTTAAATTTTTGAGAGCCTGCCATGCTGTTTTCTAAATTAGTTGTGCCATTTTATAGTTCCCCCAGACGTGTAAGAGAATTCCACTTGCCTCACTTCCTTGGCAATGTTTCATATGGTCAGGCGTCTTAATTTTAGACATTCCAATAAATGCACAGTGGTGTCTCATTGTGACTTTAATTTGAATTTCCCCAATGACTAATGACACGGAGCGTCTTTCGCATGCTTTTTTGCTATCTGTATATCCTCTTTGATAAAGTCACATCCTTTGCCTCTCTTTAAATAGTGTTGTTTATGTCCTTATTACTTATTGTTATGATTATTTATCATACATCATGGATACAACTCCTTCATCAAATGTGTGATTCATAAATATTTTCTCTCAGCCTATGGCCTGTGTTTTCATTCTCTTAACAGTGTTTTGGAAGAGAAGTTTTGAATTTTCATCAAGTGAAGTTTACCAGTTTGTTCTTTTGTGTGGTCGTATCTGAGATATCATGGCCAGACCCAAGGTCATAAGGGTTTTCTTTTATGTTTTCTTCCAGAAATTTTAAAGTTTTAGATTTTACATTTAGATTACTATTCCCTTTTGAGTTAATATTTATATATGGTATAAAAATGGATCAAAGCTCCTATTTTTACATGTAGATATCTAATTGTTCTAGGTACTGTAATGGAAAATATCCTTTCTCCACTGAACTGCCTGTATGAATTTGTCAAAAATCAGTTATCTGTGTATGTGTGGGTCTATCTCTGTCCTCTGTTCTGTTATATGGTTAATTTAATTTAATTTTTAAAATTTTTACACCAACAGCACACTATCTTGATTACTGTTACTTTATAACTCCTGAAATCAGATTGTGCTAATCCTTCAATGTTGCACTTATTTTTCAAAGTTGTTTTGTCTATTCTGGGTTCTTTGCATTTTCATACAAATTTTTGAATCAATTTCTTCTAACGGGTACGTTAGTATGTTGATTGCAGTTACAGTGAAACTACAGATGAATTTGAGAAGAGTTCTAATAACATTGAATATCTAACCCATGAACATAGTATATATTTCCATTTATTCACATATTTAAAAATTTCCTTCAGTGATGTTTTATGGTTTTTGGCATGACTATGTTTTTCAATGTTTGCAAATATTTTATATTTTTGATATCATTGTAAAGTGATATTGTGCTTTCTTAATTTCTATGTTTGATCTTTCATTAATAGTATATAAAAACAATTGATTTTTCTATATTGATATTGTACCCTTTAACCTTGATAAACTCACTTATTAGTTATTGTAGCTTTTACTAGATTCCATTGGAATTTTTCATAGACAATCATATTGTTTGCAAGTAATGACAGCTTTTCTTCCTTTGCAATCTTTCTTCCATTTGTTTCTTTTTCTTTTCTTATTACACTGGCTACATCCTCCAGGGCAATGTTGAACAGAAGTGGGCATGCTTATGTTGCTCTTGGTCTTGGCGTGTGTGTGGGATGGGGAAGAGATAATTAATCTTTTGTACAGGCACCATTTATCAAGTCAGAGAAGATCCTTTTAGTCCCCTTTTACTGTGAAGTTTTGTTCTGTATGGATGTTAGATTTTGTTGAATGTTTTCTTTGCATATATTGAGAAGATTGTATGGTTTTTCTTTTTGTTTTATTTATTCCTATGATGAATTACATTGATGAAATTTGAATGTTAAACCAACCTTGCATTCCTGAATTTAATCCCACTTAGTTACGATTATTATTTTTTTTCTGTAAGTATTGGTAGAATTCACCAATGCTGTAGGTCTGAAGTTTTATTTGTCAGAAAACTTTAACTTCAAATTCAATTTTTTTTAATTGATATAAAAATCTATTCAGGTTCTCTATTTCCTCTTTAGTGAGAGTTGGTGATTTGCATCTTTATTGGCATTTGCTTATTTGTAATATGCTCTTACTGTTCAGTAATATATGTGAAATCTGCAAAGTTGCCCTGTCATTATTATATTGGCAATTTGTGTCTTCTCTTTGTTTTTACTGATCAGTCTTGCTAAAGGCTCCTCAATTTTATTGATATCCTTAAGGAACCAACTTTTGATTTCATTGATTTTTTTCTATATTGTTTTTCTGTTTTCTATTTTATTGATTTCTTTTCTGGTCTTTATTAGTCAGAATACTTAGCTTACTTTGGGTTTCATTTACTCTTTGCTTTCAAGCTTTTAAGCTTTTAAGATCTAAGCTTAGGTCTTTGATTTGCTACTTTCTTCTTTCCTTCTTTTCTAATACAGGCATTTAGTGCTCTGTCTCCCCTTCCCTCCATTCCACAAGTCTGGTTCTGCTTTGGTGGCTTCCCACAATTTTAATTAGGTTGTGTTTTACTTTTATTCAATTCAAAATACTTCCTAGTTCCCTTTTTTATTTCTTCGAGAACCCATGAATTATTAAAAGTGTGTTATCTCATTTCCAAATATTTGGGGATTTTCCAGGGATATTTTTGTTATTAATCTCTAATTGAGGAAACATTTTGTATGACTTATGCTCTTTACATTTCTTGTGACTTGTTTGTGTTGCAAAATATGTTCTATTTTGTGAAATGTTCTTTGGACACTTGCAAAATTGCATTCTCTTATTGTTGGGTGGAATCTTCTGTAGTGTCAAATGGGTCAATTAGTTTGATAGTGCTGTTCAAATCATCTCGATCTTTAATAATTCTTTGTCTACTTGTTCTATCAATTACTGAAAATGGAGTTTAGCTTCTAACTATAATTATGGATTTGCCCATCTCTCCCTGTAGTTCTATCAGGTTTATTTTCGTGTTTTTGAAGCTCTGTTATTAGGTGTATAAACATTCAGGATTGTTATGTCCTCTTGATGAATTGCCTCCTTTTTCATTGTGAAATAACTTTTGAAGAATATCTGGTAATATTCTTTGGATTGAAATCTACTTTTTCTGAGGTTAATATAGACTCTAAAGCTTTCTTTTTTTATAGCTCTACTGAGATAAAAGTTATGCAATCTAAATTCACCCACATCAAGTGTATATAGTTCAGTGGTTTTTAGTGTATTTATGGAATTGTGCAAACATCTCCACAATCTAATATTAGAACCTCTTTTCATTACCCCCAAAGAAACCTCATACCCATTAGCAGTTTCGCCATTTTCTTCTCCTCCCACCCTCAGCGTTAGGCAACTATTTTTTACTTTTCACAGAGTTGCCTGCTCTGTTCATTTCATACATATGGAATCATATAATATGTGTTTTTCATATTTGGGATTTTAAACATTATTTTTAATTAAAATTTTTTGCTTTGAGATAATTAAAGATTCACATGCAGTTGTAAGAAATAGTGCAGAGAGAACACATTACTCTTAACCAGTTTCCCACAATGGTAACATCTTGCAAAATTATATCACAACCAAGATATGTATATTGACATGATCAAGACACAGACATTTCTCTCACCATAAACATCCCTCTGACTCACACCTCCTCCTTAACTTTTGATCTGTTCTCCATTCCTTTAAGTTTGTCATTTTAAGACTGTTATAAGAATGGAATTATACAGTATATAACCTTTTGGGATTGGATTTTTTCTTCACTGTATTTCTTTGGAGATGCATGTAGGTTGTTGTATATAGGAATAAATTCATTCTTTTTCATTGCTAAATAGTATTCTATGATATGAATGCATCACAGTTCATCCATTGTTCATCCATTGAAGGATATTTGGGTTGTTTTCACTTTTTGGCTATATGAATAAGGTTGTTATATTCATGTACAGGTTTTTTATGTGAATGTAAGTATTCATTTCTCTGGGATAAATGCCCGGGAGTACAATTACTGGGTTGTTTAGTAGTTGCAAGTTTAGTTTTTCAAGAAACTGCCAAATAGGTTTCTAGACTATCTGTGCTATTTGCCATTCCACTGACAATATACAAGTGATCCAAGTTCTCCCCCATCTTCACCAGCTTTTGGTGTTGCCATTATTACTACTACTACTGTTATTATTATTACTATTATTACTTAGAGATTTTATTTATTTGTCAGAGAGAGAGAGAGTGAGCACACAAACAGGGGGAGCAGCAGGGCAGAAGGAAAAGCAGGCACCTCAGTGAGCAAGGAGCCCAATGTAGGACTCAATTCCAGGACCTTGGGATCATGACCAGAGCTGAAGACAGAGACTTAACTGACTGAGCCACCCAGACATTATATTATTATTTTTTTGTTTTAGCCATTTTGAAGTGTGTGTAATACTATTTCACTGTAACTTTAACTGGCATTTCTCTAGAGACTAGTTGCTGGACATCTTTCTATGTGCTTATTTTTCATCTATATATCCTCACTTTCTAATTAAATTTTTTTCTTGCCATAAGAGTTTCTTTGGTGGACATGCAGTTTACAAATATTTTTTCTCATTCTGTAGCTTATTTTTTCAAACTTTTGGTTGAAAATGTCTTTCACAGAGCAAAAACTTTAAATTTTAGTAAAGTCTAATTTATCAAAATTTCCTTTTTCAATCTTGCTTTGGTATCAAGTCTAAGAACTCTGCCTACATCTGTATTTTGTCCTATTTTTTTCCAAATGTTTTATAGTTTTACATTTTATATTTAAGTTTGATCCATTGTGAGTTACTTTTTGTCTAGGTTTATGGGATTTAGGTTGAAGCTTTTTGTTTGTTTGTTTTTTGTTTTTGATTTTTGCCTTGTCTAATTGCTCCAGCACTGTATGTTGAAAAGGCTATTTTTCCTCCATTGAACTGCTTTTGCACTTTTGTCATCAATCAATTCAGTATATTTATGTGGGTCTATTTCTGGATTCTCTTTTCTTTTCCATTTATCTTTGTGTCTATATCTCTGCCAATACCCACGGGCTTGCTGCACCTGGGTAAGTCTTAAAATCAAGTAGACCAATTCCTTTCACTTTATTCATTTTTTTTTTCAAAATTGTTTTAGCTGTTTCAGTTCCTTTGTCTTTCTACATAACTCTTACAATAATCTTACCTATACATCCAAAATATTGGTCTGGTATTTTGATAGAAAATCCATTAAACCTGTATATTATATGGTGAGAATTAATATCATTACTCATCTTTGCTGTGTCTTCCAATTTGTGAGCAGAGCAATCTCTGCATTTATTTAGATCTTGCTGATTACTTTCATTGATATTATGTGGTTGTTAACATACCAGCTTTGTATGTTTTTTTTAGATTTACATGTATTTATTTTTAATGTATTTATTAATGTATATTTATTTTTTAAAAGAGTATTTATTTTTTAAATTTATTTTTAAAATTTTTTAAAATTATGTGTTTATTTTTTAAAAGAGTGATTGTAAATGGTATTGTATTTTTAATTTTGGTTTCCATGTGTTTCTTGCTTAGATATAGAAATATAATTGATTTCTAAATGTTTATCTTATATCTTACAACCTTGTTGAACTCACTTGCTAGTTTTAGAAGTTTTTTGTAGATCCTTGGACTTTTCTACCTAGGCAATTATGTCATCTACAAATAGAAACAGTTTTATTTCTTCCTTTGCAACTATATGCATTTTATTTCCTTTTCTTACCTTATTGCACTGGTTAGAACTTTCAGCACTCTGCTGAATTAGAGTGAGGAAGAAGATATCCTTTCCTTTTATCCAATCATTGGGAGGAAAGGATTCAGTTATACATAACCTTGTAGTTAATTGTAGGTTTTTGTAGTCACACTTTATCTAGTTGAGGAGGTTCTCCTCTATTATTATTTCTTCTACAGTTATTTTAAAGTTATGAATGAACATTGAATTTTCTTAATTGCTGTTTCTGTATTGATTGATATAGTCATATGGTTTTTCTTTTTTAGCCTTTTAATATTGTGGATTACATTAATTAATGTATGGATATTGATTATTAATTATTGGATAATTAATAATGGATATTGAGCCGATATTTCATCCCTAGAATAAACCCCACTCAGTCATGGTGTGTAATTGTTTTATTTTGTTGCTGAATTCCATTTGCTAACCTTTTGTGGGGCGCCTGGGAGGCTCAGTGGGTTAAAGCCTCTGCCTTTGGCTCAGGTCATGATCTCAGGGTCCTGGGATTGAGCCCCACATAGGACTCTCTGCCCTGCTCCCTGCTTCTTCCTCTCTCTCTCTGCCTGCCTCTCCGCCTACTTGTGATCTTTCTCTGTCAAATAAATAAATGAAATCTTTAAAAAAAAAAGAATTTTTATATCTATATTTTTGAGGAATGATGATCGATAGTTTTCTTTTGGTTTACTGTCTTTGTCAAATTTGGTATTGGAGTAATACTAGTCTCATAAAATTAATTGAAAAATGTTCTCTCCTTTTCTATTTTCTAGAAGTGGTTTGTAAAATTGATGTTACTTCTTCTTTATACGTTTTATAGAATTTCCCAGTGAAGCCATCTGAAACTGAAATTTAAAATTTGGGGGAGTTTTTTATTATACATTCAATTTCCTTAATAGTAACAGAGCTATTTAATGATCTATCTCATTTTAGGTGAGTTGTGCTTATTTGTATTTTCTGGGAATTGGTCCATTTCATTTATGTTGCCAAATGTATGTGTATAGTTGTTCATAGTAATCCCTTCTTATAATTTTTTTAATTGAAGTAAAAATGACATACAACATCCTATTAGTTTCAGGTGTACATCATAGTGATTTGATATTTTTATACATCCCAAAAATAATCCCCATAAGTCTAATTATCATCTCTCACCATCCATAGTTATTACAATGTTATTGACTATATGCCTGATGCTGTCCATTATATACACATGACCTACTTATTTTATAATTGATAGTTTGTACCTTTTGATATCCTTCACCTATTTTGCCCATCTCCTAAACCCTCTTCCCTCTGATAATCAATAATTTGTTTCCTGTATCTATGAGTCTGTTTCTGGTTTGTTTGCTTGTTCATTTGTTTTTGGGTTTTTTAGATTCCACTTGCAAGTGAAATCACACGGTATTTGTCTTTCTCTGTCTGATTTATTTCACTTAGTGTAATACCCATCCATGTTGCTGCAAATGACAGGATTTCCTTCTTCTTTAATCCATTTATCTATCAATGGGCACTTAGGTTCCTTCCACATCTTGGTTATTGTAAATAATGCTGCAATGAACATAGGAGTGCATGTATCTCTTCAAATTGGTGCTTTCATTATATTAGATCAATAACCAGAAGTGAAACTGCTAGGTCATATGGTGGTTGTATTTAAGTGTTTTGAGGAAACCCAATACTGTTTTCCACAGTGACTGTGCCAATTTGCATTCCCACCAACAGTGTGCCAGGGTTCCCTTTACTCCACATCCTCACCAATTCTTGTTGTTTCTTGTCCTTCTGACAACAGCCAATCAGACAGATGTGAGGTGAGACTTCATTGTTGTTTTGATTTGCATTTCCCTAAAGATTGGTGATGTTGAACAAGCAACCTTGCATCAAGCAAGTCAATCAGTGCCATTTTTCCAACAGCATTTGCCCACTTCATGTCCGTGCCACATTTTTGGTAATTCTAACAATACTTCAACGTTTTCATTATATACTAATTTACTACATACTAATATTACTAATTACTAATACTAATTTCATTATATACTAATTTACTGTAATTTACTATACTAATTATATACTATTCATTAAATACTATAACTTTTTCATTATAATTATATTTTCAGTAATGACCTGTAACCAGTGATTATGACTCATTGGAAGCTCAGGTGATGGTATATACATTTTTTTAGGCATAATGCTATTGTACACTTAATGAGCTACAGTAAAGTATAAACATATTTTTATATGCACTGGGAAACCAAAATAAAACATTATTTGACTCACTTTATTGTGATATTTGCTTTATTGCAGTGATCTGGAGTTGAACCTATAATCTCTTTAAGGTATGCATGTAATTACTTGGCCACTCTCTTTCTTTTTTCTTTTTCTTTTTTTTAAAAGATTTTATTTATTTATTTGACAGACAGAGATTACAAGCAGGCAGAGAGACAGTCAGAGAGAGGAGGAAGCAGGCTCCCTGCTGAGCAGAGAGCCCGATGTGGGGCTCAATCCCAGGACCCTGGGATCATGACCTGAGCTGAAGGCAGAGGCTTTAACCCACTGAGCCACCCAGGCGCCCCTCTTTCTTTTTTCTTGTTGAAGCCTGGTTAGAGGTTTATCAATTTTGTTTATTTATTTATTTTTTTAAAACCAGCCTTTGGGTGCCTGGGTAGCTCAGTCAGTTAAGCATGTTCCTTCAGTTTAGGTCATGATCCTGGAATCCAGAGATCAAGTCCTGCATTGGGTCCCTGCTCAGTGGGCAGTCTGCCTCTCTCTCTCTCTCTTCTCCTCCCCCAATTTGTGCTCACTCTCTTTCTCTTGCTCACTCTCTCAAATAAATAAATAAAATCTTAAAAAAAAAAGCCAGCCTTTAAGCTTTTCTATTTTTTTAAGTCTATTTATTTCCACTCCGCTCTTCATTAATTCCTTACTTCTGTTAAATTCAGGCTTTTTTCCTCTTCTTTTCCTAGTTTCTTTAGATATAAAGTTAGTTACATTTGGGATTTTTCTTGTTTCTTGAGTAGACCTGTATTCCTATGAACATTCCTTTTAGAACCGTTTTTGCTGCATCCCAAAGATTTTGGAAAGATGTATTTCCATTTTTAGTTGTCTTAGGTATTTTCAATTACCTCTTTGAACTTTTTTTGACCCATTGGTTTTTTTAACAGCCTGTTTTTTCCTCTTCATGTGCTTGTATTTTTTCCAGTTTTCTTCTTGTAACAGATTTCTACTTTCACACTGTTGTGGTTGGAAAAGATGCTTGATATGTTTTTAATCTTCTTGAATTTATTGAGATTTGTTTCATGGCCTAACGTGTGGTCAATCTTGGTGAATGTTCCATATGCACTTGAAAAGAACGTGTATTCTACAGTTTTTGGATGGAATGCTTTTTATATCTGTTCAGTCTCTCTGGTCTTATGTGTCATTTAAGGCCAATGTTTACTTACTGATTTTCTGCCTGAATAATCTATCCATTGATGTAAGTGGGGATATTAAATTCCCTTATTATTGTATTATGATCTATTTCTTCCTTATGTCTGCTAATACTTGCTTTTTTTTTTTTAGGTGTTCCTATATTGGGTGTACATATCTTTATAAATGCTATATCCTCTTCTTGAACTGATCCCATTATCATTATGTAGTGCATTCTTTGTTTTTGTCGTAGTCTTTATTTTAAAGTCCATTATGTCTGATATGAATATTACTACTCCAGCTTTCTTTTCACCTTCATTTGCATAGAATATCTTTTTTTTCCATCCATTTGCTTTCAGTCTGTGTGACTTTAGCAGTCTGGCTAGAGTACCTGGACCCTGCCCCCATCCATACTCTCAGGGCGGAGGGGGAATATAAAAAACAGTGCTTTCCAGTGTCTCTGACCCTGGAGAAAGTTCCAGCAATTCCCACCCATTTGGTGGACACTCTAGGGTTAGTAAATGAATTCCTTTTACTTCTAGACTAGTATCCATTTACAGCACTGTTTTTTCGTTGCTTTTCAGTGTGGCTGAGTCTGGGCATGGGCCCCTCAGTGATGTCCCTCTTTACTGCAGGTCGCCACATTGGAGACGAAGTTCCTATCATTATCACGTCTCTGTCTCTCTGATCCTTCTCTGTATTTATTGTGCAAAAGCTGTTCAATAAGTCCTTAGTTCTTCAGAAGGAATTGTTCTATATGTAGGGGTAGATTTGGTGTGTCTGTGGGAGGAGGTGAATTCTGGTCTACCTGTGTCACCATCTTCTACCTTCTCTTATATTTTACTATCTGCAGGGTCCATAATGATACCCCTTTCCATTCCTGATATTGGTAATTTGTGTCTTTTTTTCCTTTGTCAGTCTTGCTAGGAATTTTTTTAAGTTATATTAAACTTTTCAAAGTACCAGCTCTTTGTTTTGGTATTCTGTCCTCAATTTTTTTTTTTTTTTTTGGTTCTTATATTTATGATTTTCTTCTTTCACTTCCTTTGATTTTAAGTCACTCTTTTTCTAGATTCTTAAGGTGAAAACTTAGACTGCTAATTTAAGACTTTTCCTTTTTTCTAATGTATGTATTGAGTGCTATAAATTTCCCTATCATCACTGCTTTAGCTGTGTTCTACAAATTTTGATATGTCAAATTCTTATTTTCACTGGATTCCCTATCCTTTTAGTATATTTCCCTGGAGACTTGCTTTTTAATCAATAAATTATTGAGAAATGCAGTTTGGTTTCCAAGTGTGCAGAGATTTTTGCTGTTTTGTTTCTAGATTTTTAATTTGACTGCATTGCAATCAGAGGATACAGTTTGTACGATTTCAATTATTTTGAATTTGTTGAGATGTGTTTTATGTCCCAGGATATGGTCTATTTGGTATATATTCCATGGGCACTTGAAACAAATGTGTATTCTATTGTTGTTGAGTGGAGTGTTCTATAAATGTCAATTAGATCCTTTTGTTCGATGGTGTTCTTGAGTTCTTCTGTATCCCTGCTGGTTTTCTATCAAGGAGTTCATCAATTACTGAGAGTAGAGTGTTGAAGTCCTCAATTGTAATTGTGTTTTTTTCTATTTCTCCTTTCAGTGCTAACAGTTTGGTTTCATGAATTCTTCAGCTCTGTTGTTTGGATCATAACCTTTTAGAATTTCTAGGTCTGCTTAGTAAATTGACTCTTTTATCGTTATATGATATCCCTCTCTATTTCTAGTAATTTTCTTTTCTCTGAAGTCAATTTTATCTGATATTAATATAGCTACTACTGCTTTCCATAGATTAATGTTTGCATTGTATGTAATTTTCATCCTTTTACTTTCAACCTATCTATATTATTGTATTTAATGTGAGTTTCTTGTAGACTGAATATAGTTGGTTCAGTTTTTTAATCCACTTTTTAAATAGGTGTATTTATACCATTTACATTTAATGGGATTATTGTATATCAGGGCTTGAGTCTTTTATTTCATTTTTTTGTTTTTCTGTTTTTGTTTATTTTTTGTGTGTTTGTTTGCTTCTCTGTTTTCTTTCTCCTGCTTTCATGAGGATTATTTGGACCTTTTCTTTAGAATTCTATTTTTATTTATTAATAGTGTCTTTTTAAAAATAACATATAATGTATTATTAGCCCCAGGGATACAGGTCTGTGAATCGCCAGGTTTATACACTTCACAGCACTCACCATAGCACATACCCTCCCCAATATCCATAACACAACCACCCTCGCCCTACCCCCCTCCCCCCGGGCAACCCTCAGTTTATTCTGTGAGATTAAGAGTCTCTTATGGTTTGTCTCCCTCCCGATTCCATCTTGTTTCATTTATTCCCTTACTACCCCGCAAATTCCCCACATTGCCTTTCAACTTCCTCATATCAGGGAGACCATATGATAATTGTCTTTCTCTGATTGACTTATTTCACTCAGCATAATGCCCTCTAGTTCCATCCACATTGTCACAAATGACTATTTATTAATAGTGTTTTTGAACTTACCAGGGCCTACTAATATCATCATTTTACCAATCTGATGAAGAGATAAGATAGGAATCTCACTTCCCTCCATGTTCCTTTACCTTCCCTTATTTATAATATAATTCTTTTAAATAGTTCTTTTAAATACACTTAGAACCTCATCAGACAATAATAATTTAGAAATTCAAGAAAACTAAGTTCTATTGAATTTATTCATATGTTTGCTTATCATGTTCTTTCTTACTTTCAGATGTTCCAAGTTTCCTTTTTTGGGGGGGAAGGGCTTAGTTCTTCTGGCAAACAATATTTTTAGTTTTCTTTCTTCAAAGGCTATCTTTATTCTCCTTTCATGATTGCAGGATAGTTTTGCCAAATATAGGATAAATACTGATGGGCAATAGGTTTCCAAGTTGACAGTTCTTTTCTCTTAACTCTTGAAAAATATTGTGTCAGTTCCTTCTGGCCTACATGGCTTCTGATGAGAAACTCACTGTAGTTTGAATCGTTTTTCTACTAAGGATAAGGTTTTGTTTTCCACTGGCTGATTTCAAGAATTTTTCTTTGTCTTCAGTTTTCAGAAGTTTAATTATGATATGTCTTGGCATGGATTTTTTTGGGTTTATTCTGTTTGGGATTTGCTCAACTCCTTAAATCTATAGGTTTATGTCTCTTGACAAATTTTGGGAGTTTCCAGCTATTATTTCTTAGAGTACTTTCTCTTTTTTCTTTCTTTCTTTTTTTAAAAAAATTTTTATTTATTTATGACAGAGAGAGATAGTGAGAGAGGGAACACAAACACAGAGGAGCTGGAGAGGGAGAAGCAGGCTCCCCATTGAGCAGGGAGCCAGAAATGGGCTTGATCCTGGGATGCTGGGATCATGACCTGAGCAGAAGGCAGATGCTTAATGACTGAGCCACCCAGGAGCCCCTGGAGTATTTTTTCTGCTCCATCCTCTTTCTTCTCTTATTCTGGAATTCTGATAACACAAATGTTAGATTTTTTATTACTATTCCCCAGATCTCTGAGACTAATTTTTTTTTAAGTCTATATTCTCCCAGTTATCTGGATTGAGTCATTTCTATTGTTCTATCTTCCAATTCAATATTTTTTTCTCCCTCCCTTCTTCTCGGATGAGAAATTTATCTACTGAGACACAATAGTTTTTAAGTTCAAAAATGTCCACTTAGTTATTCTTTATACCTCCTCTTCTTTTTGCTGTGGCTTTCTATTTTTTCATTTGATTCAAACATGTTTATAGTTTCTCACTGAAACATTTTTACCATGGTTGCTTTCAAATATTTACCTGATGATGCTAACTTCTCTGTCATTTCAGTGTTGGCACCTACTGATTATCTTTTTAAGTTTAGTTTGAAATCTTCCTAGTTTTTGGTATGATGAGTGAGTTTGAAATCTTCCTAGTTTTTGGTATGATGAGTGTCTTTTTATTGAGCCATGGAAATTTAAATAATAAGTTTGATACTGGTTCTTATGTATACTTTCCATTTTACCTGCCTTTGTCCTACTCTGCCCCATAAGGGGTACTGGGTTTTGTTGCCTTGTTACTGGCAGGTGGAGGTAGATGTTCAGGCTCCTCATTCACCCTCTGTTGACACCCAAGAAGAGAGGCTCTTCATTATCCCTGGGCAGTGGTGAGGGCTCCAGCTTCACAGGTGGTCTCCAGTGGTGGGAGAGGCCTCGGTACCTGGGTCATGATAAAGTCCCAACTAGGTCTCTTCTAACTGTGCCCCAGCGGGGAGGAGGAGAGTTTCCTCCTTACTGCCAGGTGGGGATGGAAGGCCAGGACCTCCATGAATTTTCTACTGACTTGAAGATGGAACAGATTTAAACCAGCTGATGAGAATGGAAGTCCTGGCTTCTACCTGGCCTTCTCTGACACCTCACTGGTGGGGATACTGAGAAGCCTTGTTATAATTTCATGAGGGCAGAATCTAGAATTCCCAGTCAGCCTTTAGAGCATAGGCTATGATAAAGCCAGTTTTCTTTCTATTTCTTTTTACTAAGCTAGAGTAGAGAAGTGATTTTCTAAGACTTTTCTGTATTGCTAAGATGCTCTTTTCTTGGTCTTTGACTATTTTTTTTTTTTTTTTTTTTTTGGTCTGTGTTTATTGGCATTTCTAGGTTGCTGGCTTCTTTATATATTCTTCTGGAATTACGAGGCAAAAAGAAATCCCAGGAAACTTACCACCATATTATTTCTGGAGTCTTGAATTCCCTAGCTGACCTGTTTTATTCTTTCCACATTTTAGAATTGTCTTATGTTTTATATATAGCATCCAGAATATTTAGTTTTACTTAGCAGGATGAATAGGGAAAAGTACATCTATTCCACCTTCCCAGGAGAGGAAATTTGTTTCCAGTTTAAAATTTTTTAATTTAATAAATTTAATAAATTTTATTAATTTGTAAGGTGTATCTTTTTGCATCCTTTTACTTTTAAACCATTTGTGTCTTTATATTTGACATGCTTTCCTTGTTGGAAGTGTCTAGTAGGATCTTACATTTTTTTTTTTATCCACTTTGATAATTGAGACATTTAAAGTGAATTTAGACTTAAAGTGATTGTTGTTATGGTTAAGTTTAAATCTCTTACATTTGTCTTTTGTTTTCAATTTGTCCCATTGATATTACTCTTTTTTCTGTCTTCTTTTGGATTGTTGAATATATTTTTAAATTCTGTCTCCTTCCCCTTGTTGTGTCTTTTGCTGTGATTTTACTTTTTATTGGTTGCTTACAGCTTATAGTATCTTTTCCTCGTTGCAGTTGAATTTCTAGTGATGTACTTTCTTGGGCTATTGTTATACATTTTTACCTACATTATGACTTCCATACTACATTGATATCATTTTTGTTTAGTCAATTATTTTTTAAAGATATTTAAACAATTAGGGAAGAAAAACTTACACAATGACCTGTACAGTTATCATCGCTGGCATTCTTCCTCTGTTTGTGCCGGTTCATATTTTTATCTGGTATCATTTGCCTTCAGGCTAAAGGGTCTTCTTTAACATTTCTTGTAGTGTGGGTCTTCTAACAATGGATTATTTCAGCTTTTTTTTAGGTTTAAAAACCTTTATATTGCTTTTGCTTTTGAAAGACATTTTTTGGGGGTGCCTGGTGGCTCAATTGGTTAAGCGACTGCCTTCCTCATGTCAGGATCCCTGTCCTCAGGGATCAAGTCCCACATAGGGCTCCCTGCTCAGTGTGGGGAGCCTGCTTCTCTCTCTGACCATCCCCCATCTCACCATCTTATGCGCTCTCTCTCTCTCTCATTCTCTCTCAAATAAATAAATAAAATCTTAAAAAAAAGAAAGAAAGAACTTTTTGCTTTATATAAAATTCCTTTATATAGAATTTATATAAAAAAATAATTTTTTTCTTTTGGTACTTTAAAGATATTGTTTCATAGTCTTCTCACTAGCCTTGTTTCCAGTGAGAAATTTACCATCATCCTTATCTTTGTTCCTTTGTATATAACACGGTTTTCCCCCTAGCTTCTGTTAATATTTTTCTTTTATTTATTTTGAGCAGTTTGACTATGATATGGCTTGCTATATAGTTGTCTTCATGTTTCTTATGCTTGGGGTTCATTGGGTCTGTCAATTTATAGTTTCCATCAAGTTTGGAAAATTATTTGCTGTCATTCATTTGTTTTTGCCTCTTCTCCCTTAGAGTCCCCAGTTACTTATATATTAGGGTTCTTGGAGTTGTCTTCCAGGTTAATGATGTTCTATTCATTTTTAAAGTTCTTTTTTCTTTTTGTGGTTCATTTTGGTTTGTTTATGTTGCTATGCCTTCAAGTTCATTAATCTTGTCTTCTGCAATGCCTCATCTGCCATTAATCCCATCTAGTGTCTTTTTCACTATCCATTTTGGAGTTTTCATTTCTAGAAGTTCATTTGGGATCTTTTCTGTATCTTCCACATCTCTGTTTAGCTCTTCAACATGTGAAATGCACGCATAATAACTGGTTTGATAACTTTATGAGCTCATTTTAACATGTATGCCAGTTTTGATTGATTTTAATTTATCTTGCCCCTCATGGGTTGTATTTTCCTGCTTCTTTGTGTGCCTGGTAATTTTTTATTGGATGGAAGACGTTATGAGTTTTTCTTGTTGGTTGTGGGCTATTTTTGTATCCCTTCCACATTATTTCAAACTGCTAGAAGAGGAGTTCATTCTTTGTCCTTTGAGATACCTCCAGGGGCTGGGACATCAGGAGGACATGGAGTTGGACAATTGGCATAACTTATCAGGTGACAGCAAGTGAATTAGTTTGGGCTTCTCCTCCAGGGATGGCCAAGTTTCTTCCACAGTGCTGGAGAACAGATTGCTCCTTCCCAGAATTTTCTTCCTCTGTCACACTCCATTTCCAAGATCATCTTTTTTATGGCTTATTGGTTTCTTATTTGGATAAGGAAGGCAAAGAAACCTAAACTAGTACTTTCTACTTGAGTTGGTAGCAGAGGTGAGAGCTATTTTCTCCTTGCTACCAAATGTGTTTCTTTTTCTCTTCCTTCTTCCTTCTTTTGTTCATTTATAGTGCACAGTGCCCAGTTCTTTCTATGTTCTGAAAATTCTGTAATACACATGACAGGCAAAGTTGATACCTCCTGATGCTTATATTATGGTAGGGGAGCTTATGATAGTCTGCGTATTGGTTTTCAAAGATGTCCATGTCTTCATTCCTGAACCTGTGGATGTGCCACTTTACATGGCATAAGGGACTTTTAGATATGATTAAGTTAAGGATTTTGAAATGGGGAACATTATCCTGGATTGTCTGGGTGGCTGCCATGTAATCACATGTAATCACAAGGGTCACTTATAAGCAAGTGGCAGTAGGGCCAGCATTAGAGAAGAAGATGTGTAGAGAAGGATTTGAGGGTGCCAAGCTTCAGACCTGACAATGGAGGAAGGGGCCATGAGCCAAGGAATGCGGGCAGTCTCTAGAAGGTAGAAAGGCAAGGAAATGGATTCTTTCAGAAGGGACACAGGCCTGCCAATGCCTCGATCATAGCCCAGTGAAACTGGTTTTGGACTTCTGACTTCTGACACTATCTGTGTTGTGTTAAGCCAATACATTATTAGGAATTTGTTACAGCAGCAATAGGAAATGAATATGGAGCCAAGTAATAAATGAACAAACAAAGAATTAAGGAAGGACATATAGTGGTTGTTACTACAGATGAGATAAGCAGGGTATGGATGATGTGTGATGGAGAATAATGGGAGTAGGTGACAGTGTCAGGGGACCTGATTTGGATCGGGGGGCAGAAAAGGTTTTTCTGAGGAGGTAACATTTAATTTGAGTCCTAAGGATGAAAAAGACCATATTAAGCTTCCTTTTCTTACTCTTTCTGGCTCAGCACAAGCTCCCCACTCCCAATGCTTGTTTAGAACACTGGAAAAGGAGCAAAAAATGATGACAATTTGCTTTTAGCCTAGAGAGTAACAGAGAAGACTGAGTACAATTTGCAGGAGGAAGTGGTGAGGTTAGGTAGGGGAAAGACTGGCTGGAAGTTGGTTGACAAAAGGCCTTATAGATCCTGGAACAGGGGCATCACTTGCCTTTGCACTTGAATGAGAGATCAGAGGGCAGTCCTATAACCCTGCAGCTTGCTTTTCCACACCCAACTCATCCTTTGAAACTTAGTCCAAGGGCCACCCCCTCCAGGCAGCCTACCGTGACATCCTAGTTCAGAGCAGCCTCTCCCAGCCTTGATTGCCTATCAGCTTGCTGTGTGTGTGGTCCTTTCACACCTGCATGTCCTCGGGTGGTTCACTGGGTTGCTGTGGGGAGATCGTTACCATGGGAAAGTGTGAGATCTAGCTTCAAAACTTACGTGACTTTTAATGTGTTAGTAAATCATTTTGTGCTTCAGTTTCTCCCCCCCACCCCCAAATTGTGTTGTAATTCCATTGTGAGGATTAAAACAACCTAGTATGTGGGCTTTGGCAGATAAACAGTTGGTGCCCAATAAGTGGTTCTAGAATGAATGTACGGTTGCCTCCTCATATGCATTGCTCCCTCGCACGAGGGTTCGGATCCTGGAAGGGGTCAGCCACTTGCGGGCGTCATGAGGACCAGAGAGCCCAGGCTGGGCCCGATGAGGCCAGGAGGACTGTTGCTGGCTGACCCCTAGGGTATCCCAGGGCTGTTCCCCTGCCCAGGGCTCCTGCTGTCCGGGCCTCCTGGGTAGGAACAGGCTCAGGTTCTAGGCTCACCGTCCAGCGCTGCAAAGCTTGGGTTCCTGGCCAGTGATTCTTGCTAAACTCCTTCATGCTCTTGGTTCCGGTGACTCTGTCTGCTGTCTTTCTCCGATTCTTAAACGTGTTCCCAAATCCCACCCTCAGGGACTCATTTCCCTTTTTAGTTGGTCACAAAGAGCCCTACTTTCCTAATGAGCTGCTAAGGAGCTGTCAGTTACGGATGCAAATGAAGAGGCCGGAAACCATTAGTGGCCCAGAAATGAATTGAAGGAGCCGCTTCTCTTTGGTCTCCTTGGGCTGGGCCCTGCCCTGCCCTGGAAAAGCTGGACCAGGGGCAGGACAGGGAGGCTGGCCTGCCCAGGCCCCATTGCCAACAGCACGTCCCGGCCTCCTTCTTCCCACACAACCCCTTCTCCTGTGGGGGTTGCCCGTCAGAATTGGGTCAGAGCTACAGGGTCTGTCCACGCGTATTGTATAACTTTATTGTATGTCTGGATAGTACACTCACACTATGCAAATCAGCAGCTATGGAACAAAGGTGGCAGACACATTTTCTTCTAAAAAAAATTATTATGACACTTTCTTTTCTTTTACATAGCCTTCTCCGTGTCTCCCACAGAAATCTAGGGCCATAGTTGTTCAATAAACATGTACTTACTTTTATTGTAAAGAAGTGGGGGTACATTTAAACCATTGGGCAGGCCACGGGGTGGGAGGTAGCCCTGGGGTAGGGTGTCTTTCGGACCCTCAACTCCCCGCCCTCTCTCCCCAGACAGGCCCCCTTTTCTGGTTCCCAAAGATCACGGGTTTTCATGCTCTAAAAAAACAAAAGAAGTTTCAGTAAAGTATTCGATCAAGGCACCATAGGAAGTAAAGATGAGTAGTGTGGGTTTTAGGATCAGCCTGCTTATGTTGGAAGGCTCTCTCCCCTTCTGTGTAGTAAGGTGGCATAACTTCTGCGTGCAGTGGTCTCCTCCTTTGCAATATCCAGACAGTTATAGCGCCCTGGGTAGGGATTTGAGGGATGAAATGACATGCATGGAACGGTTTAATGGTCTGGCTCGTCGTAAGCCCTCCTTCAGTGTTGCTATGACTCAGCTCACAGTAAGCGAAGGTGCTCAATGCCTCGCCGACACCTTCTGGGGGGATGCTGTGGCAGCTGCTGTGCCCGTGAAAAAACTGAGGCTCAGAAACATTAAGAAAAGCTTCCTTTTGGAGTCTAGAACTCTGGTCCTTTCCATTCCTTGGAATCCTGCTCAACCTTATCGTGTTGCCCCTCGTGAGGGATTTACATTTTGATGATGGCCAGAGGCCCTATGCGTGGGAATAGGAACTATGAATATCTAGTTGCTGAGTCTTCTAACCCCATCCCCGGGGATGGGTGGAAGTGGGCAGTCGGAGGGGGTGAGCTGTGGAAGCAGGATGGGGTGGTTGGAAAGCACAGCAATGAAGGGAAGAGGAAGAGGTTCCTGCTTCCGAGATCCCAGCAAATAGGCATAATGAACTCCTTGTTTCAAGCTGATGGAGGAAGAGGTTATGTCAGCCAGAGAGAGGTGGGGCTCAGAAGGTGACTCCTAAGGCCTATAGGGTTGTAGGTGAAGAACTGTTGCACTTAGCTCTTTGGAATTTGGGGAAGCTCTACAGAAGCGCAGGCCCAGGAATTTGCTCGAAGGGCCACGGATAACAGGAACAGGTACGTACTGAGCATCCCGAAGGCCCTGCCAGAAGGCTGATGATGATTCAGCTGGGGTCTTAGCTGTCCACACCCCTGCCAAATGCAAGAGGAGATGGTTTAAATAAACTGCCACAGGGAGGGCGCCTGGGTGGCTCAGTGGGTTAAGCCGCTGCCTTCGGCTCAGGTCATGATCTCAGGGTCCTGGGATCGAGGCCCGCATCGGGCTCTCTGCTCAGCAGGGAGCCTGCTTCCCTCTCTCTCTCTCTCTCTCTGCCTGCCTCTCTGTCTACTTGTGATCTCTCTCTGTCAAATAAATAAATAAAATCTTAAAAAAAAAAAAAATTGCCACAGGGAATCTTGTGAGGCTGGGCACCGAGAAACCCCCGGGGGCTAGCACCGGCTTCAGGCAAAGCTAGATGAGGGCTCAGCTGATGGCATCAAGTCACAGTTTCCTCTCCATTTCTCAGAGCTGTCCTCCAGGGCTCACTTCTCTGGTTCCCCAGGATGCTTCCAGCAGGGCGGGGATAAAGCCAGGAATGTACCCCTGCATGGATCAGTCACTGGAAGCTTCTCAGGAAACCAGAAGCTCCTCTTGGAGGAACAATACATTTACTATAAAGAGTAAGACGGACACATTCGTTGGAAGGACTGGGGAAGCAAAGGCCAGGAAGGAAGCTCCTCACCTCCAGGAAATCTAGAATGCAGGAAGGTCTGGGAAGCTGCCCCAGTGGTCTCAGCAGCCCATCGCACAGGAGTAAGTGCCTCACAGGGGGCTGTCTGGAAGCTGCAAAACTCCCCGTGGCTGGAGAAAACATGGCAGCTGCTTCTGCCACCTTCCACGTCTTGTACAGACGCCTGTCACTGGTGGACTCATATGGACACCAGGCTGGGGAGGGAGTCTGGCAGAGAGAATTTCTTGGCTTTTGGTTCTGCGTCCCAGGAGATAGCAGAGGAGGGAGAGGACAATGGCGAGTGTCAACACATGGCCCCTCTCTCAACAATTCTCTTGCTACGGGTTGATTGTGTTTTGTTGGCTCTGATCTAAGGATTAGGTGAGGGTCCGAACACAGGCCCGGGCCTGGATCTGCTGTGTTCCAGACCCTCTGCAGCGGGGACCTGAGTCAGCACTTGGACTGAGAATGGGGAAGGGTATCTCTTGAAAGGAAAGTGGGGGTCATGTTGCTAAAAGGAGAGGGAACGGCTACTCAGGAACCAGAAAACACACGTTGCAATTTCTATCTTGAACAGACTTCCAGAATTTGAAGATGGACTTCGGAGCCAGATGGCTGTGAGTTCAAATACGGGTGTGATTTGGACAAATACCTTACGCATCTTGGAGCTTCGTTTCGCCCCTGAGAACAGCAAGACGATGTCACCTTGTTAACGAGACAAGTTTAAGAATCATGAGTGACAAATGCCCACGTGACTACCTGGCTCTGAATACGTGTGCAAAAATATTAGTGAGTCTTCCTTCCTTCTTTCCTTTCCATTTACTTATTGATTGATCCAATAAATATTAATTGGGAACCTCCCATGTATATCAGCCCCAGGTGAGATGCTAGGAATCAAAGATGGATATGACCGTTTCTGATCTTTACTAGCTCAGCTTCTAGGGGGTGAGATAGTCATTAACAAATATCAAAAAAAGTGTGTTAAGCAGTATAACTCATCATAACACAAAGTCTCTTTCCTGCTGTATAAATGCAATGTCATTCATATCATGTGACAGTTTCCTGTAGACTTACTGTGACCATGGTATGCAATCAGGGCTCTTCTGGGAAAACCAGGGTCCTCCAATCCTGCCATTCTCCATCTGCTGCCTTTGCTCGGCCCCTCCCTGTCCCCACAGTGGATCCGAGCTGCCTATAGCCAATCGCCAATCTGGACGGCTTCTTGTGCAGATTCTCTCTTCCATGCCCCACACAGCTTGGTGCTCTGCCCACAAACAAGAAAGGAAGGTCTGGGGGTTCCTGCAAATCAGAAAACTGCCCCAGAGTAGCTCTCTATCCCCCTTCTCCACCTTGTTCCCTCCACACTGGTTTGGACTGGCCCCGGCCCCCCCAGGGACGGGTTGGGGTGGTCGCTGGTCTCGGTGCTTCTCCGCAGGAGGTTTTCCAAGACCTGAAAAGCACATACTCCAGCCTCTTGTACAGCTCAGCACAGGAGGGGTTAAGCTTCCAAGGAAAAGGTTACGGGAGGCGCTGACTGGTCTATATCTTCACTTAACAATGGCAGAGATTCTTCTCTGCAGTAACCTTTGATCTAATTGCACACTTGGCATCCTTCAGCTGGACTCACAATTCTTTGCAAAGTAGGGAAATGACAAGAGACTGAAGGTCTGTGAAAGTTCAGCTTTGGCTTTGTGGCTTTTTGCCTCAAATGCCACCCGGGCCCCTGCCGGAGGAGTGTGCAGCCACGGCTCTAGAGTCTAAATGCCCTGATGGGTGGGAGTGCCAGGGGGTCGCAGCTGTGGTGAGGAGGGGAGAAGGATGCGAGGGGGCGGAAGGACCCCCTGAGGATGCGATTTCAATGCCTGGCCGCCGCAAAGGTGGTATCGACGGGGGCTTCAGAGCCCAGACAGCGATCAGACTGTGTCTGCGTGTTGGGGTGCCTTCACCCCAAGGTTTGACGGGGGGCAGATCAGGAAGGGGGAAGGAGCAGGGCACATTCCCACAAATGGAGTGTGGGATGTCAGCTGCCTGGCTGCGTCCTGAGAAGTCATCAGAAAATAGCAAGGCAGGCAGATGGCGGGATCCTTACCACTTGGTCCCAGGAAACGGGCTGAGCTGAGAGACAACCCTTTGGGGACCAGCAGAGCAGGTTCCCCACATTGGGCTCATGCTCCAGGCTGAGGCCTGCCCTGCCTTCGTTCAGACCCTGGACAGCGCTGGCCGAGACTCCGGAGCTCCTGCCAGATGGGCCTCCCTGTCTCCACTCCTGTCTCTCACCGCTGTCACTGTAACCTTTGTAAAACATAAGCGGAACCGTGTCACCTGCCCCCATATCCTTCAGCGAGTCTCAGAGGCCTTCAGAAGAAGTTCAGACTCTTTGGTTTGGCTTTTAAGCTCAATGAGGAATCGGGCTCAGCCTACCTTTCAAGTCTCAGCCCCCTATCTTCCCTCTAAACACCCTGTACTTAGTCCACCCCCCTTCCCATTTTCTGAGTGTTCTGGGCATGTCGTGCCAGTCCTCCTGGCTCCCCAGGACTTCTCCATATCTGTCTTCTCTTCTTGGCCTATTGTGTTCTGAGGGACAGGTGAGGCCACCCCCGAGCTCAGGGGAGAACTCTAGGCTCCTGACCCCTCCTGACTTTCCCTCTAACCAGAGACACAACTCCCCACCTCCACCCCAGAGGCTGGAAGCTGTTCGAGCTTCAAAACCATGGAGAAGCCATTTGGTACCATCCACGGTGCCCCGTGCGGTGCCAGGCTTGCGGCAAGTGCCCGGGCATGGGGAATAAATGAAAGAGAAGCCTTCTCATGGGGTGAATGGTGAGGCTGCTCGTCCAGGAAGGGCAGGTAGTGGAGGAGTCGTGAGGAGTTGCACGTCTCCTTTTTACCATCATGATTCATTTGCCAGGCGGAGCTTGGGGTCACCGAGGGATATGGAGCTTGAGGCCTGGGGACCTGTTCCAAATGGGTCCTGCTCTTCTGGGGAGCTTTTCACGTAATGAAGAGAGTCCCCTGGCTGGCCGCTGACCTTTCCCCAGGTCTCCCGGAGGCTGAGTTATCACCCGGGACACAGCACAGGAGCTACTTCCCGGAGAAAGAAGAAGGTGCCTTTGGGAGGAATTATGATAATAGCCACATTCCCGAGCAGGAGCAGGTCCGGAGGCGGTGCCTGTCCTCACCCGTAGACTTGTACTGCAAGGGCGGGGGTGACGTAGGGATGGCAAGGGTCTGAGGCACAGAATACTTAAGTCATGTGCCTGAGACCGCACAGCTGCTCACGAGTGGAGCTGGCATCTGGACCCCAATGTGTCTGACTCTAGAGCCCACATTCTCACTGACTACCTCCTGCAGGTTCCGGGCGGGGCCGTGCACCGGCTGCTCTGCCTACTCCTTGGGCGGACCTCTGTCACTCAGAGCCTGGTCCCAAGGCTATAGATGGGTAACTGGTTTGTGAGGGCAGCTCTCACGTCTTGGGTGTCTTGGGTGGCTGGGTGTGAGAGGTGGAGAGAGAATTTATTTTACCGATTATGCTGTGTGCTCTGTTGGGGCCACCTGTGTGACAGTAACATGGCACACCAGTAGAGTGTCTTCATGGGACTGCTGATTATGGGGCTGAGGGGTCTCTAGCTGGATATAAAGTCTGGAACAATGGCTTAGACCCTGCCAGGGCCTGGGGTTGAGAGCCGGGCCAGTGTTGCCCCGCATCCACATGGGAGGCAGGATGGATGGGGGTTGGGGTACGGGGGTGGAGGGTGGGCTCAGCCCATCATGGCCCCTGGTGGAGCCTGCTCTCCCCATGGGAGCGGGCCACCCTTCATGGGGGTGAATGCCAGCGTGGGTGAGCCTTTGCTCGCCTCTTTCTAAGAAAACACTAATGTGATACGAAGCACATTCTAATCACCACATCTAATCACAGAAAAAAAGAGTAAATCACCAAACAAAATTAGTTCTCAGAGCCTTAATTATTACCAGAAAGAGTAATTAATAAGCAGAACAGGAAATGACCCAGCCGAGGCCGGGGGCCCCTGGAAGCCGTGCTTGGGCCTGGGCACTCACTCAGGTGGGCCGTGGGAGGGGCGGCAAGGGGGCCCCACTGAGCAGCACAGATTTCCTGAGGCTCCACGCGTCCTCGGAAGTTCGCCTGCCTTTCAAACTTGGTTTGCCAAGTTTCTAGGTCATTCCTTCCAGGGTTCGTTCTTTCCCAGGCCTCAAGGCCAGAGTAAGGCGGCAGAATTAGAATAAATAAACAGACCCTCCTCCCCTTTTTTCTCCCCCAGTGTAACAGGCTCTGGGCCAGAAACTCTCAAACCAATTGATGATAACAAGCCCAAGTTCAATGCCATTGGCCATCTGGTGAGACCTTCCCGAGTTTTCCTGTCTCGACACTCCCCAGCTTGTATTTCTTTCTTCGTTTTAATAGTAGCGTCGTATAAATAAAACACCATTACAAAAATGTCGCGGAAAGTTCACAACTATTCATTATCCATTTCATACAGGTTAAAATTGCCATCAAGGCTGTTTGGATTTGACTTGCGTTCCTTTCCTTCTAATGAGCCGGATAGAGAAGGCAAAAGATGCTAATTCATCCTTACATCTCTATCATATCTCGGCTTTTACTATATAAAGCATCAAGGTCGCATTCTGGGGAAATGTCTTTTTACCAAAGGTGCTATAATAATAATGAAGAAGCAATTTGTTTCAGCAAACTGCCTGCAGTAATGAGGCTTAATTATAACCATGTTATTAATACCGCTGCTTAAGGTAATTCACTTCTGAGCGGGGTGCAGAACAGTAAACTATAATTTAAACAAGAATCGAGACCTAATTTAAATCATCGGATCTACTGCGGAAAAAGGCAAACAGAACGACTGTAACCTGCACGTGATTTAGCGCTTCCCCTTGGTGCCATTTCCGGAAGACCTAGGTGACAGTCGGAGGGGCAGGGTGCCGGGGACCAGGGGCTGGTCCTCCTGCCTCCTTCCAGGGGCTTTGCAGGTGGAGCAGCTGCACGTTCCGGCAGCCAGGAGCCTGCTGGCCGCCTCTTGACCCGTTCCCCGTGTCGGCAGGAGAGGCTGAGGGGTCAGGAGGAAGGAAGGTCCTTGTCATCTCAGGGACATCTCCTAGGTGCTCTTGAAGCCATCTTAGTTTTCTCACCCTGCTGATTTGTTATGAAAATGTGGAGTTCTGCACCGGAAGGGGCTCTCAACCGCTCCGGAGGACCATTTACAAACCCAGGCAGGAGAAGAGCAGTTGTCTGTGACTCAAGAGCCCCCAGCTGGTGTCTAAGGAGGAACCAAGTCCTTCTGCCTCCTGGTGGGGTGCTTTGGTAGCAAATCAGTGCCACTGGGGGGTTTCAGTGTCCCGAGGCTGGTCTCACCCGGCATCTAAGCCTGGACTCCCAGCCCTGGGTGCTCCTCAAAATCTCCTGAGGGGCTAGTTAGGAAATTCAAGTTCACAAGCCCTGCCCCACCCACCACCTAGATTCTGATCTTGTCCGTCTGGCTTTGGACCAGGGGAGCCACGGATTTGTCAGGAATGTTGGTGACGTTGATGCAGGTGGGTGAAGGGTGGTTCATTCACCTGTTGAGCAGCGCACGTAAAATGCAGAAGACGTGGCGTGTGTGGGTTTTCTCGATTACCTCTTCCGAGCTACATTTCTTCATTCACCTATTCAACATTTATAAGGCGCCAATTACATGCAAGCCAGAGCTCACACACATCCGTGCTTCCCAGTCAACCGCACTTTAATCCCTCCTGCTGGATTTTCAATGACTTTCCCTCCTTTTGATGCAGAGCTGTATTCCATGTTATTTTAAATGAAAATGAATAGGAAATTGAGAACAGACTTAAGTGTGTGGTAAACATTATGAAAGACCACAGCTAACCCATGTTTTTATCCCAGTGCTCTGTGGATGTGAGATGTTACCGAGGGAAAGGCCTGGCTGTTCTAAGAGTCTTCGCCAATGCTGGCTAACCGAATAAGCATTCGGAGCGCCTGGCAGTCAAGGCTAAGTTAATGAGGCAGTTAGGAATGCCCTCTCACTGGGAATTGACAAAGACAGGAGAGATTTCTGGAGTGAGGGCAATGAAGATACTATTTCCAGCCCTGACTCCATGAGAAATCCTGGGGGCCTCTGCACCCGTGGGTGGGTGGTCTTGAACAGCTAACCAATTCCTGCCTGGCCATCCTCTCTCTATCCAGCCATCAGACCAGCCAGTCTCCTCCATCACCCTAACTGGATACAGGGGGTGGAAAGGTAGCGGGGAATCCAGTGGCTTGAGACCCTGAACTCACTAAGGGAGATTCACCTATCTCTTTAGACTGTGGTCTTCTCGCGAAGTATGGATGCCTTCATATTCCCTGTCCTTGGCCCCTCCAAGCCCCATGCAGAGAGGCAGGACCAAAGCCAAACTGAATGGAGAGCTGATCAGACTTACACCCGAAGGGCACGCCCCTTCTCGACCTTTCTCCTGTTCTCTGAAATATGCAGTAGGAAGGTGGGATTTTAGATGGCTCAAGAGACAATAATTTTTTTTTAAATTGAAGTTTGATGAAGGCCTTACTTTGTCTTAAGGTCAGCCAACTTACAGACCACCCACACTCAGGCCTGCCTCAGTTTACCTCCTCACATTTGCCGTCCCTGTCTTTTGTCAGGAAACCTGCAAGTCCCTCTCTCTGCCTCCTCTTACCTTTGTTCTTTTCCAAAAGCACTACTCTCCTGGGGCTCCTCACTGGTGTAGGAGCTCTACAAAGTCAAATGACTCCAAATGATGTTTCTAGCTGGTGGTAATGACTGGGCTTTGGCTGAAATACAAGAGCTGGGCTCTGGGCTAAAGACACCCCAGTCTGTATGGGAGGGATGCTCCCCTTCTTCTCTGTCTCTCTCTCACACACACACATCCTGCATCTCATACATCTGTATGAATATGCGTGCACATATAATGCACATAGGCAAATTTCCCCCCACAGTACAACCAGACAGACATCGATGCTGGTTCGTGTGTGCAAAAACGTGTACCCATACAGATGCTGCCGCACATGGCTTCATCATGCCACAGCAGCCCTCCCTTTTCCTGTAATAGACCCTTCCTTCCTTCTCAAAGTGCTGGATTCACCCCCGCCCGTTACGGGGGCAGGTGTCTGGGGAAGTAGTCCATGTCAATCCTGGAGACACTGGGAGCCCATCCAGGTAAAAATGTCTGGTGATGAGGTGACTGCAAGAGGGGCAGGGAGGGGCGGAAGTCGTTGTGTCTGGAGCATTTCTCTTTGTGGGGAAAGAAAGCCCCTCTGCCCGTGTTCCATTTCTCTGCTACCTGTTTCGTCTCATATCGTGCGAGCTCCGAGGGGCATCCAATTTGAGGAACAGTGACTTTAAAGTCATTTGCAGTGCCCTGCTGTGGCACCGTTCCTGACCCACCTGCCTGAAGCGGGTGTGGGCAGGGACCTATGGAAAGCCCTGCTCCTCCTTTTGCGTGGCCCGTGGCTTGGGTCCAGAAGCAGAACGCACTCCAGAAAACTGTGACTTATTGCCAGAAGGCTCGGGCTTGTATTTTTAAAACCTGGGTCTTGGAATCCCCCCCCTTTTTTTTTTTTTAAAGATTTTTTTTATTTTTATTTATTTGACAGAGAGAGATCACAAGCAGGCAGAGAGGCAGGCAGAGAGAGAGGAGGAAGCAGGCTCCCTGCTGAGCAGAGAGCCCGATTCGGGGCTCGATCCCAAGACCCTGAGATCATGACCTGAGCCGAAGGCAGCGGCTTAATCCACTGAGCCACCCAGGCGGCCCTTGGAATCCCTTTTTAAAAAGTAATGCTGAATAGGGGTCACCTTCACGGGTCAATCGGCCCATCGCCTGGTTTTGAGAGAGAATCCCCCCTCCTCAGGCCAGAGGTCCGAGGCGGGCGTCTCCTCCCTGGAAGTACCAGTCAGCCTCCCTCTGTCACTGCTCTGATCATAAAACTCTCTTTCATCTTACACTTCTCAAAGCACTTTCGCATCCATTAGCCCATTAATTGATTCATTCACTGTACACGTGTATTGAACCCATCAGGCACTTCACGTCTTTCTGGAACAGGCAGGACTGGGTTAAATATATGCGTATGTATTGACAAGCCGCGAAATGCAGGTTGCTCGGGTGGGCACGGTGCAGAGTGAGGAGGATTTTACGGAGACAAGGAAGAGGAAGCCTTTGAAGACAATCCCCCTCCGACAGTCTGTAAGTCAGACGGCAAATCTATCGTGCCCGTTGGGCAGACGCGTAAACTGAGGGCCCACAAGTTTAGGCCACTTGCTTGTGGTCACAAACTTACCAAGAGGCAGCTCAAGAATGCACTTGGTGATTCAAATCAGACGTGCCCTCCCGATTTGAATCAGGAAGTGCATTCCTGTTCCATTCTCTGAGATGCGGCTTTCCAGAAAGTTCTGCCCGTGGCCAGATCTCCCCTTTCCTTTTTCTTTTCTTAGCCTCTCTGGAATAAGCTGTCTCAGAGGAGGAAGAATCACATTGCAATTCTTCCCAGGCCCACATATATATTGCTTCAGGGACCAGAAGGGGAAAAAAAAAGTCTTCTCTCTTTCCATAAGAAGGTCAGCAAGACCGATAAGTTGTTTGCATTCTTATGCAGCCTCTCCAAGGACTTTCATTTTCTCCAGCGGAGCCCTGGGGTGGGCGAGGCAGCTGGCTGCCTGCGTCGTCTACCACAGAACATTCAGGACGTCGTCTCCATCCCAACCCTTCCTCATGGACCGAGAAGATAAAGGAGGGTCCCCTCTCGGCCTTCCAGGCAGGAAGAGGTTGAAGAACCTGCCAGAGGCCACCTCTGATGGCAGCGAAAGGTTGGCCTTGCTGCCCTCCCATTAGCTTTTACTTGAGCCAGGCTCTTGCCTGTCTCTGTTCTAAGGGAAGGTGTGTGTGTGTGTGTGTGTGTGTGTGTGTGTGTGTGTGTGTGTGTTGGGGGAAGTGTAAGCCAGGTTCAAGGTTGACCGGGGAAGCAATGTAACTGTTTTCTCTCTGTGCATGTCATCTTGTCAAAAATTCTGAGACTCTTCAAGCCCCGGGCCCCTCTTGAGTCAGGTCATGGTGTCAACCCACAAGCAGCTGGAAGAGAGCCGCAGGAATGATAATGGGAGCTGCCTCAGCAGGGTAGTGGGGCCCTGGCCTCCAGCACCCAGGCCTGCTTGCTGGCGTCCGGGCTGGGGCCTGACTCGTCAGAGCTGCTCTGGGGCAGACAGTGCGTCTGGGAAGCAACACCTGTCACCTGTTCGCTCAGGCCCTAAGGACAGGATGGCTTGACCTCCTGGGCTCTGGAGCAAGGGACAGATTCTTGGCGGCAAGCTGGCAGAACTGGCTCTGGATGGAATAAACAGAAAAGGGATTTTTTTTTTTTTTTTTTTTTTTTTTGGAAGCACCTCTGGGTCTTGTTAAATCTCTGGCAGGCTGCCTGACAAAGCTGAGGGATGGTCAGGCACTCGGGTGGTCTTGAGGAATAAGGGGCAGGTGGGAGATGTCCGGCCAGGACATCACGCTTCTGCTGTCATGGGGGGCTGCCGTGGCCTCTGCCTGCCACACCAAATGGCCACCACCACTGGCCACCCCTCCCCTGCACCCCCATCTCCAGGGCCAAGGGTCCTGGAGTTCCACTGTCTTTGCCTAACCCTCCCAGAGCCAGGGACCCAGGTGGGAGCAGCTGACCGGTAGGGCCCAGGGCACATTCTCAGGGGGGCGGGGTGTGGTAGAGCGTGTGTCTGTCTTTTTGTCGTGGGAGATAGGACAGGGAAAGGAAGACATGTGTCCCTCAGAGAGACGCTGAAGATCTGTTACTTCTTTTAAGGGAGAATTAAGTGAAGTAAAGAGATTGAAAGAAGCTTAATAACTCTTTTTAAAGAATTGGGAATTTTTTTCTCCCTTTTCTCCTTTCAGAGGATAATGGGCAGATGGCAAACAGAGAATAGAATGAGGCTTGAATCACGCAGGAGAGAGGAGTCTGGCTGTGCGAAGATTGGGTTGGTTTCCTTGTGGTCAGGGGACTTCCAGGCCCTGGGGTGGGTGGCTGCAGGGTGCTGGGTCCCTACCTTGAGGAGAAGGACGGTCTCCCAGGCCTAGGTTTTCCTCTCGCCCGTGCCCTGCCTCTTGGAGGAGGGCCAACTCTCTCAAAGGGTCTTGGGCAGCTTCCATTCCTGGAGATACACACAAGGGCATAACGATGGAGGGCAGGTGGGGAGTGGACGGAGGCTGGGGTTCTTCATTTCTGGAAAATAAGAGAAGGCACTCCTGGGGATTTTCGCTTAGCCCCAAGAGAATGAAAATGGAAAGAAACTCCCAATGTGGAAAGGCAGCATTTCCCCAAGTCGAGAAACACAGCAGCGCTCAGCCTGGGGGAACCCACAGGTACCTGGAACGCCTCAGGCCATGTGGGAAAGAGGCACGCACCCCCGAGGCAACTGTCCTTGCCCAGAATATCCGCGCTCGGTGTCCTGTCCCTTTAAAGCCCTCCCTCCTGATGCCACCACACACGTGGAAATGGGTTCAGCCCAGCAGCTCCCAAGAAGCCGGAGCAATAAATGATGAGCATCTCCCCTGAACTCATCTCCCATGCCCGGTGTTTAAAGTGAATTGAAACGAATATCTGATAAATGAATAAACCTGTAAATGGAATCAAAAACCTTATGAACCTGAAGGAGAAATAGGAGTCCCCGGTCTGTTAAGTCTAAATTGAATAAATCTGATCAACTCCCTGACAATTTCTGCCAACGCTCTTGAAGAAGGAGGAGAAGAGGGGTGAGCAGAGATCGGGCTCGGGAGGGGACGAGTGAGCGGGGAAGGGTGAGGTAGGTTCAGTAATTAAGCTATCACCGTGAACCAACAGAGAAGGCCCAGGTGGCCCCCAGCTTCACTCAGCTGGACTGAATAAATAGATGATATTAGGGGGCTCTTGCAAGACTGGCTGCTATGTGTCTTCCCCAGAGGACACTTGCGGAGAACAACTAGAGATCAGTATAAAATGGGACCAGAGTCTCCCCGTGGATCTTTCTGGGGAAGGAACTAGGGGAGAATGGCAGCCCATGACTCAGCCTCAGGGTTAGGGGAGCTCGGCTGTCTGGGGTCCTTGGTGAATGGGAGTTGGTCGGGTCGCAGGTATTGAATGTGGGGCGGTCACGTTCAGAAACAGCTCTGGACAATAATGGAGCCAGAGAATTCCTCCCTTGTTTTCCACCGACCTCCAACACTTCCTGCCTATGATGTTGGGCAAGTTACTTCCTGTAGTGGTGTGGAAACAAACATGGCCACAGAATTCTCTAATGCTCACCCCAATGAGAGGCTGTGATGGTGGTGATGGGGGAAGCGGACAGGGTCCTTCTTGACTCTAGGTGGGTTTGTGATAACTCAATCAATACAGATGGTGGCTTTGATGTGGTGTGACTCTCAAGGCTGGGCCAGGAAAGGTCATGCAGCTTCTGCCTGACTGTCTCTGGGGGAAGCCAGCCACTATGTAGGAAAGGTGCTAGCCTTGAGACTGCCATGCTAGAGAGCTGTTCCAGGCCACGGCCCCACTGAACTCCCTGCTGACCGGCAACATGGTTTACCAGCCATGAACGTGAACCCTGTTGGCCATCCAGCCTAGTGGGGCCTTCAGAGGCTCGCAAGCAGCCCACATCTGACTGCAGTGGCTAAGTGAGAGCTACCCCACCAAGTGCTTCCCAAACTCCTGACCTGGGAAATTATGTGCATCACAAAATTGTTTCATACGCTACCAAATTCTGGAGTAATTTGCTAATAGTTGCCAAAACACTTGCTCTTGGGTCCCAATTTTCATCTATAATAACGAAGGGTTTGGCGTGCCTCAGTCGGTTAATGGCCAGACTTGTGATTTCAACTCAGGTCATGATCTCATGGGCTGTGGGATCGAGTCCCGCGTCGGGCTCCCTGCTCTGTGGGGAGTCTGCTTGAAACTCTCTCTCCCTCCCCCTCTGCCCCTCCCCCCACCCCTCTCACAAATAAATCAATCAATCTTCAAAAAATAAATAAAAATGAAGGGTTCTACTAGACAATTTGAAACCTATAGTTTGAAAATTTTAAGTAGTAGACGAACATGGTCTTTTTAAAAAGAGCTCAAGCAGCATAAAAGAATAAAAACAGAAATTAAGCAATTTCCTTCCTTACTCTTGGGTTCTTCCCACCTCTGAGAGGTAACTACGTTCAGTTA
The DNA here is from genome assembly GCF_902655055.1 of Lutra lutra. Classification (NCBI taxonomy): domain Eukaryota; kingdom Metazoa; phylum Chordata; class Mammalia; order Carnivora; family Mustelidae; genus Lutra; species Lutra lutra. The sequence continues at coordinate 12,540,602 of NC_062287.1, read as the reverse complement.
AGTTATAGGCTCTTCCAGAAATGTTTTATGTGAACACAACATATACAATTGTGTCCTTGAAAACTACACATAGAATTATACATAATTTTTTTGTAACTTGCATTTGTCATTTAAAGATTGGAGATATTTCCATATTAATATACATAAGCCTAACCGCGTTCTTTTTTGTGGCTGCCTGGTGTTCCATGGCATGGCTGTATCAAAATTTACTTCCTCAGTCCCTACTGATGAATGTTTACGTTATTCCTAGGTTGGTTGGCCGGCTGGCTTTTGCTTCTGCAGTAATAAAATGAGAATTCTTGTACACATATTTTGCCTTCTTTCACGAGCATATTCGTAGGTTAAATTCCTAGAAGTAGCCTTCTTGGGTCAAAGGAAATAGGCATTTAAAATTTTAATCATTATTGCCAAAGTTGGTCTCCAAAGAGATGGCCCGAATTTATATCCCACCAACGAGAGGGCTAGTTTCTTACCACTCTCATGATCTTCTAAACAGCTTTGAAGTTTTCACCCCTTTGTTTATGAAGTTGGACATTTTTATACGTGCGCTGGTGATTTCTAATTTTTTCCCCTTTGAACATCGTATTCATATACTTCACCAATAGTGTAGGTTTTGCGTCTTTGTTTGAAAACCTGATTTGTAAGAGCTTTTCTTACCTAAACTTTTTGCTATGTATGTTACAAATATCTTCCCTATTAAAATTGTTAATTGTCTTTTGACTTTATTAGAGGTATTTTTGGGGTATAATTTTATTTTTTTATGACATCAAATTTATCAAACTTTTTAAAAGATACCTTTGAGTTTAGTCATGTTTTCAAAGGCCTTCTCTGTTCCAACATCATAAAATAAAATCATATAATAAAATATGCATATTTTCTTCCGGGTATATTTTACATTAAAATATTGACCTATTTGGATTTTATTTTTGCTATCAAGAGTGGGATAGGGATTCAATTTAACTTTTTACAAATGGTTAGAATACTGCTGCCCAATGGATACATAAAGTGAGCCACATATGTAATTTAAAATGTTGTTACCCACAATGAAAAAAATAAGAGGAAGCAGGTGGAAGCCATTGTAATAACATATATTATTTATCCCACCACATATCCAAAATATAATGTCAACATATAGCTCATATAAAAATTATAGATGAGTTATTTTACATTTCTTTTCTCATACCTAGTATTAAAAATTCAACATAGAGGGGCGCCTGGGTGGCTCAGTGGGTTGAGCCGCTGCCTTCGGCTCAGGTCATGATCCCAGGTCCTGGGTTCAAGCCCCACATCGGGCTTTCTGCTCAGCGGGGAGCCTGCTTCCTCCTCTCTCTCTGCCTGCCTCTCTGCCTACTTGTGATTTCTCTCTGTCAAATAAATAAATAAAATCTTTAAAAAAAAATTCAACATAGAGTTTGGACTAGCTATATTTCAAGTACACAATAGCCATCTGTGGCTAGTGGCTACCGTATTGAACAGTCCAGAGTTCACTGGTAACTCCAACATTTGTCCAATCATCTTTCCATCCATCGGTCTGAAATGCCACCCCTATCAAAGGCTAAATTATTTTTTGTATTTAGGCCTATTTCGGGTCTCTCTTCTTTTCCACTGTACGGTCTCTCCCTTCCCACATGCAATAATGGGCTATTATAACCCTGAGAGTGTTAAAATGTTTTGTATCTTGTTGAGCAGTTCTTCCCTTCTGTTCGTTTTGTTTAGTGTCTTTCTGGTTCTTCCAGTTGAGTTTTTTCTCTAGATAGATGTTAATATCTAATGTTAGATATTAGCTAATGTTATTCTACCTTATAGGTCTAGCTATACTCTCCTGCACAGAGATACTTTATTATAGACACTACAATACTGAAAATGTTTAATAGCTAACATTAGAAGGACACTGATATTTAATCATATATTATTCTGAGTAGCAAGCAAGCTATATTGTTGGCATTGACTAGGAACATGATGTACTTCTAAGGACTCTTCTACCCTAGACTTCAAAGACTCCACTTTGCTGCCTGTAGGAGGGAAGCAGGGGCTGGTGACATCTCCATCCTGTATGACCAGCGTCTGGGGCTCATTTGTGCTCTGTGTGGACACATCCGCCTAAACCAACTCTATGACCTCCTAGCAGGCCGGGGAGCCTGTGCATGGTATAGCAGGTGTGTTTGGGAGGTATTTGGTGGCAATGGTTTAGAAAGCCTCTGCTGGAGCTGCCGGGGAACCTGGCTGGGAGGAGGAGCCGTGATCCTTCCCTGGGGATCATTGTTTCAGAAGACAGACAAGAGCAGAGTTGGGGAAGAGGGAGGAGGGAAGGCCCCTGATGGGAGGAGGGGGTAGGTGAGGAGGAACAGGAAGAGAAGGCTGGTGGCTAGAGGCAGAGAGGGGGCGGGGAGGGAACGGGAGCGGAGAGAAGCGAGGGATGGGAGAGAGGTAAGAGGTCTGGGGAGGCCACAGCTCTGGGAGTTGGGTCTCTAGAAGACCTTGTCAATGCAGCCTCGTGGCCGTGGTGGATAGGAGTCAGAGTCCCCAAACAGCAGGAAGGAGGCCTCTGATCTACAGAAGTTGGGGAGTCCGTGGGGACAGGATTAAGAGTGTCTAGAGCAGCAGGGGCATGTGCCAATGGCCAGACCCCACTCTGCCTGGGGAGATTGGTCAGGAGCCCAGAACAAAGGCCGACAAGTCCCAACATTCACACATGCCATGACTGGGATGTAGAGACCCAAGGGCCCCTGGTGGGAAGGAAAGGATGAGGGAGGAAGGAAGTCGGTGACGTGGTTCTCCTGCTGGGTGGCAGGAGCAAGAGGAGTGGGAGGGCTCAGCAAAGGCTTAGTCCCCTGATGCTGCTCTGTGTGACTGTCTCTTTGGTTAATGCTAGAGAAGGGGAATGGCATCACCGTCCAAGAACCCTCTGCACACTCAGGGTCACCTCCCCTCCCGTGACCCTCAGCCAGACCAGGAAGTGTGTTAGAGCGGACTGCTCCTGTGCACGTTGCACACAGGGAGACCGAGGCCGGGGTCCCCATCGCACTGGCCCACAGCCTCGTGGCCTGCCAGCAGCAGGGCCAGAAGCAGAAGTCGGACCTCCCCATCCTGCCCGAATGCCCTTGCCAGCAATCCCCTTGTTCCTTCTCTGTCTGGAGAAGCGGAAGAAGGAATGTCAGGCATTGACTCTGAGCCACTGGATTTTCAAGGAGTCACAGGGTCACACTGAGACAGAAACAAAAGGGAAAAAAAACCCATCTTCACAGCTTCCAGGAGATGAGCAGCCTGTCTCTCCAGACTGCTCGCTCCTCATCACAACTGCGACAAAATGCTATTTTCCTTTCAGTGGTGTGTACAGGTGCCAATCTAAATGAATATTATTCACACACTTCTGTCCAAACACTGTGAAGTCTTCAAAGGTTGATTAAACCTCTGACATTGTTGCTTTATTTCTCCTGCACTCCCCACCAGGTGAAGACCTCCCTCCCCTGACCTCGCCCCTCCTACTTCTCTGTCCTTCCCCACAGCCCACACACCCCGCTTCCGACCAGGAATCCAGCTGTCCCAGGGGAGGATGGCGTAGTATATCCTCCGGAGGGGGAATTGGGGGAAGCCGGGCTCGGCTTCGGTTCCCCAGAACCCAGGGAGCAGAGTGCAGTGAGGGTACCTTGTGTGTGATGGGGCCTGGTGCCCGGGGCCACTCACAGATGGGGAGAGTGAGGAATCTGACTTTGATTACCCAGCAAAAATCCATTTCCTGCTAGTAATGACGGGCTGGTGCATATTGGAAATCACAGCCTCCCTGCCCGACTTTCCCCGTGTCATTAGGCCCCAGTGGAGCGATGTCTCATTGGAAATCACACCTGGTGAAATGAGGCGTGACATGCAAGTCTCCAGGCCTGCCTTGTCTCCCGGGCAGCCTGACAGTGGCAACGTGTAGGTGCCCAGATGAGCCCAGGGGGTGCTGGATAACCCGGGGGACCCAGATAACCCGGGGGACCCAGTAATGCTGGATTGCTCTGTAGGTCTCCTTAATCTTGCCTATCCTCAGAGGTGGGCTGTATACAAAGCCTTAAAACATCTCTGTGCATTCTTACAGTGCCTGGCAGAGTGCCTGGGGCCCAGGAATGGCCCATAATCAACTTCGTAAAGGGGAACGATCACTGGAAAGATCCAGGGGCCGTCTGAGACTGTAGAGTCTCTCTAAGTTGATTCTGTTCGCCTCAGCAGACATCTCCCTCTCTTTTGGTGATAAATTCCCAAGTTCTTCCTGAGGAGCCATGCCTTTCTTCCCCCAATCGGCAGGATTGGTGGCTTCTTTCTGCGACTTCTGTCCTACTCTCAGGGGTGGACCTTGGACCAAATGTTGGCCAGTCAACATTGGACTGTAGTGACTGAGCCAAGGCTGAGTGTGGAAAGGCAAGTGCAATGTGGGGGCTGCTCTTGAGAGAAAGGAAATCCTTTCAGCTGGGGCTGCTGAATTAGTTACAGGTGAGACTGGGCCCCACTTGCCTGTCTGAACACCAGAGGGAGGGACCACAGTGACGGCACGTACAACCGTCTGGTTTAACAAATGCTTCGCTACAATCCGGGGGTAGGGGAAAGGATGTACTTTTTAATAAATGGTGCTGGGTTAATTAGGCATTTATTTGGAAAAAAAATGAACCTTGACCTCTGCCTCGTACCATTCACAAAAAATTAATGCGCGAAGGATCATAGATGTAAACATGCAAGCCAGAACACTCAAGTTCCTAGACTAAAACAAAGGAAAATGTATTCACGCCTTTAATAGCGTTTTTTCCTACAGGATATACACACCAACACACAAAACTCAACGTAAAGTAAGTGTTAAGTTGGACTTTATTAAAATTGAGAACTTCTCTTCACAAAAAGACATGATGGAGAGAGAGAATAAGCCAAAGATTGGGACAAAATATTTACAGCTCACATATCAGAAAAAAAGACTGAAAACTGCAGTTTTCAGAATATATAAAGAACTCGTGCACGCCAGTGGGCAAACAACAGACAATCCAATTAAAAAGGCTAGTGGGGGTATAAATTGGTATAACTGCTCCAAAAAACTATTTCAAAGTATCTATTAAAAGTAAACATACACGTTCTCTAATTTTTTGGCAACTCTGCTCCCGAGTTATATTTACCCAAAAGATATGAATGACTTGTCCATCAAAGATGTGTACAAACATGCTCACAGCATCTTTATTCATAGTAGCCAGAATTGGAAATAATCTATGTGTGTTTATCAACAATAATATGTGGTATATTCATATAATAGAATAATGCACAGCAATTAAAAGTAACAAACTCCTGTTACACACAATAAGAAGCATACATTTCACCAGCATAATCTCGACGGAGCACAGCCAGCCAGAGGAGACTCCCCACACGTGATGCAATTTGTATGAGATCAAGAGAGGAAAGACTGAATTCAATAGCAAAGAAACAAACAATTTGATTGAAAAATAGGCAGAAGATTCGAATAGAAATTTCCCCATAGAAGACATCCAGGTGGCTAACAGGCCCATGAAGAGATGCTCAACGTCACTCATCACCAGAGGAATGCAAATCAGAATAGCAGTGGGGTATCACCTCGCACCTGTCAGAAAAGCTAGGATCAAGAACACAAGAGATAACCTGTTGAGAATGTGGAGAAAAGGGAACCCTTGGGACGCGTGGGTGGCTCAGTTGGTTAAGCGTCTGCCTTTGGTTCAGGTCATGATCCCAGAATCCTGGGAATCCAAGTCCTATATTGGGCTCCCTGCTCAGTGGGGAACCTGCTTCTCCCTCTCCCTCTACCGTTCCCCTTGATTGTGTGCTCCCTCGCTTTCTCTTTCTGCAAACAAATAAATAAAATCCAAAGAAAAAGAAAAGGAGAAATGGAAAGGGAACCCTGGTGCACTGTTAGTGGGAATAGAAATTGGTGTAGCCACTATGAAAAACAGTATGAAGTTTCCTAAAACGAACAAACAAACAAACAAACAAAAACCCCAAAGAGCAAAAATAGAGCTACCACATGATCCAGCAATTCCACTTTGAATATTTATCTTAAGAAAACAAAAACACCAACTTGAAAAAATATATGTTCATTGCAGCATTATTTACAATAGCCAAGATATAGAAACAACCCAAGTGTCCACCAATGAATGAAAATGTGATATATACATGGTGTTATGGTATTGTGTGTGTGTGTATCTCAAATATATATGTGGCTATATATTATGATATATATGGTACATATGGTATTCTATGTTCGGCCATAAAAAGGATGAAATCCTGCCATTTGAAACAACATGGAGGGACCTGGAGGTCATTCTGCTAAGTGAAATAAAACAGATAAGTGAAAGAACACAAATAACTTATGCTATCACTTACATGTGGGGTCTAAAAACAAAACATATCAAAACAAAACAAACAAAAAAATCCCCTCAAAATGCCAGACTCATAAATACAGAGAAGAGATGATTGATTGCCAGGGCAGAGGCAGGTGGGGGTGGGCAAAATGGGTGAAAGGGATCAAAATGTACCAACTCCCAGTTATAAAATAAAGAAGTCATGGGGATGAAATGTATAGCATGGTGATGGTAGTTGATAATACTGCATGGCATCTTTGAAAGCTGTTAAGAGTAAATTTTAAAAGTTCTTATCACAAAAAAAAAATTGTAACTATGTATGTACAGATATTAACTAGGCTTGTTGTGGTGATCATTTTGCAATATATACAAATATAGAATCATTATGTTGTACACCTGAAACTAATATAAAGTTATGTGTCAATTATATCTTGGTAATAATAATAATAAAAAGATAAGAAAGATTAATCTGTGGTGATAAAAGTCAGCACAATGACTACCTTTTGGGGATTATTGATTATAGTGGGGCAAAAGAGAGCCTTATGGGGTGCTGGAAATTCTGTATCTTGATCTGATGGTTTTGTGTATAGAAATTTCTGAAATTTACACCTAAAATCTGTACATTTTACTGTATATTAAGTTATACTTCAATTAAATAAGAAAAAGAGGGTGACGAGTAGGGAGAAACCGAATCTTGGGATCTCAGCTGAACACCTGGATCCAGCCATGCCTGAAGACAAACACTCCTGCATCTCTTAAGAGCCAATTAATTTTCCTCCCCCTCCTTTTGCTTTTCTTTTCTTTTTTTTTTTCTACTTGAGTCAGATTGTGCTAGGTTTTCTTTCTTTTTTTTTTTTTAATTTTTTTTTAAGATTTATTTATTTATTTGACAGACAGAAATCACAAGGAGGCAGAGAGGCAGGCAGAGAGAGAGGAGGAAGCAGGCTCCCCGCAGAGCAGAGAGCCCGATGTGGGGCTCGATCCCAGGACCCTGAGATCATGACCTGAGCCGAAGGCAGAGGCTTTAACCCACTGAGCCACCCAGGCGCCCTGTGCTAGGTTTTCTCTCACTGGCTACCAAAATTGTCCTTACAACTATCATTTTCCTGTTTTCAGGCCAGAGTGTTCCTCCTTCGGCCTGAGCAGATGGGAGAAATCATACACTTAATTGGATCCCAGGTGAGCACATTCCTCAGTCAGTTTCCGGTTCTGCTACCAAGGCCCATCAGGCAGGCAGCCAGCATCTTTGTGCCTCAGTTTCTCATTTGTAAAATGGAGCTGATTGAGTACCTACCTCACACGATGGGTCGGGTTTCTTTTGGGAAGGCTCTGATCCCGTCTGTTCTTCATTCTGGTCCTGTTCCGGTGAATATTTGTGACTACAGCTGCCGTGGGGACAAGGACTGTGTCTGTTTTGCTCACCACCATACCTGTCGTGCGAGTGTCCCTCCTAGCCTGTGTTGAGTCCCAAGCAAAATTTTGTTTTGGGGAGGCCTCTGTCTCTGTGATCAGTGGAAGTCGCACAAAGTCAGAGAGCCAGCACCATTCTGGTGGCCAATCTCAAGGGACTCCATGAAAGAAAGGGCCATCGGCTGAGGGAGCAATGTGCTCACTGGTCTATACTCCTGGAGGAGATTCTGTAGGTGTGAGTGGCCTCAGGGATTCTGGTCTACCCCATGTATGTCTGTGTCTGTGAGTGTGGTGGGTAGGTAGGGGGGAGGGTCAGGGGATGCCCTGAAGGGGAGAAACAGGGGCAGGGCTCACACAGGGCTCAGGGCCACATGCCAGCTATGGACTCCCAGCAGACCAGGCATCATAAAGAGACTTGGAAAATTTGCAGGAAGATACTCCAAAGCAGGGGCCTTAACCTACTGGCCGTTTCTGGTCCCGTCTGAGGTCAGGACTGCCCAGTACAACATCTGGCACTTCAGAAATCTTCAATTCATGTTTGTTTAATAACTGAGCAAATGAAAGTTTGCATGAGAATTATATAACATGTAGTAAGTTGTCACTTATGTGGATGTGGTGGGGGGGGTTGTATTATTATTCCTGAGAGTCAAGAACCTTCCTTGCTCCCATGCGCGCTGCATTCCCCCCCATCCCCCAAAGCAAAGGAGTCAGTCTTGTGACCGTGGCTCGAGTGGGTCAGCTTCTCACAGGGTCAGGCTTGGGAACAGTCCCATTGTGGTCCTGTCACAGTGGACAGATTCCCAAGGAGGAACAAAGGGGCCTAGAAATAGGGCCAGGGAGAAAAACACCCTTTGGGGTTATTTAGCGTTTGGGTTAATTGGTCACCTCGTTAACGGCCCATCTGCAGCCCGATTCTAGCAAGTGAGTGGGTAAAAGGGGGGGGGTGGGGAGGGTTGGGGGAGGCACCCTGGCCAAGACGGGCTTCACACGCTCCACAATAGGGACGGAGCAATTACCGGAACTTCCAGAGCCAACTCCTGTTAGGAATTGCCAGGCCAGGCTTTGTCCTGGAGAAGAGGAAAAGGTCAGCGTGCTCTGTGGGAGGAGAAAAAAAGGGCCCTTCACAGCGAAAGAGCCTGCCCAAGGGGGGAGATGAAGCAAAGGAGGGCTCTGTGGAGGTGAAAAACTAAAGAAAGACTGACATTTGGAAGTTCCTCAGAACGAGGTGGGGAGAATACTGAAGTAAAAATGACAAGGGACAAGGAGCCAGCGCGCAAACCAGGAGAGCCTGTGGGCCGTGGGTGGCCCAGGAGGGTTGCGGCTGCTCTGGAATGCGGTGGCCTGCCTGAGCAACCTGGACCAACTGCAAGCCCTCTTGGCCTCAGTTTCCCCATCTGTCCTTTGAGGGGCCTGCTAGGTCAGATGCCCTGGTGGCCCCTGATTCTATGTTCCTGCACGTGTGTGGATGGGAGGAAGGCAGGGCTGAAAGCATGACCGGGAACGTTCCTGTCTGCCATCCCCTGCGACATGAGCTGAGGCACCTGTGGTGCTGCTTCCCCAGATCCCTCCATGGGTCCCCGCCTCTCACACTGAGGGGGAGCCCTGGGGCTCGATCTGCTAGATGAGCTGTGAGAGGCTCATGTTTCATTCTGAAGCCTGCATGTGGAAGAGCCAGTGAGTGGCCCCCTGGTCGTCTCCCCGCCATGAGACGCTCCAAAGTCCTTGTCCCTGAGTGACCAAGGCCTCTCTGACCCCCAGGAGACATGGACATCTGTTGTTTGGAGGCCCTGCACTTTGGGCTTGGTTACCACATGGGCCTGCCTGGGGCTGTGCTGACCCATCACCGGCCAGGCCTGCACTGCTACGGCAGCTTCCTCACGGGCCATTGGGTCCCCATTGGGCTTCTTCTTCTTCTGGGCTCACCTGTCTCACGGCTGCTGCTCTACCTCTCTGAACTGATCTGACAGATCTGTCCTCATTCGCACTCCTTCAGTGGCTCTCCAGTGACTGGCACAGCTGAAAAGCGGACACCTCTCAGGGCTGCGTCAGCCCCTCCGGGTTCCCGGTGAGACCCACCCCGAGAGTCAACTCCTGGGCAGTCAGGGACATGGATGAGCCGAGGTGAGGGCAGTGAGGCCCCCGCAGGCAGAGGCCCAGGCACTGCCAAGCAGACTTGACGAGCGAGGGGCTGACCATGAGCAAGCCCGGGTGGTGTCTGTGGAGCTGTCTGTGTAGCTCCCGGGAGTCCCCTCTCTGGCTGACGTCTACAAGCGCTTGCCCAGCAAACCCGCACCCACTATGATGAGAGGACGGCTCTCACCAGGGCCGGTGGGGACCCAATGGACCGAGAGACGCGGCGTTCGGGATCATTGTGACCCCTGCTTGCGGACCAGCCGTCTGGGCCTGAGCCCCGAGGGGATGGAGGGGGCGGTCTTTCCTGTGTGAGAAGTCAGTTTCCTTCTTTCCCTAGGTGGTCTTCTCTCCCAGCTGGGCAGGGAGTCACGGGACGCCGTATGATCCATGGGCTCCCTCCAAAATGCTTCCAAACATGGTGGTTTGGGGTTCTTGGTTGGGTGGAAAGCTGCCCTCTGCAGATGCTGGCCCAGCCAGCGGAGCCCAGGCGAGGGGTCAGGCTCCCAAACCCTCACAGGGGCTGCAGAGTCAATGGGGGAGGGGCAGTGCTTCTCTGACACGGTGTCACCAACCAACTGTCACGGTTTGCCAGGACCCCCTTTAAGGGACTGTGAATGGTTGTGAGCAGAGGAGCATAAGCAGGAGATACTGCAGGAAGGAGGGGGCCATGAGGTTCTTTCAAGGGGGTGAGATGGGGCTGCCCAGGTTGCCTCTCTTCCTTCCGCTGGCTCCCTGCCCCTGCGCCCCGCCCCCACCCCGCTTTCCCCAGAAAGCCTCCCTCTGCCTTTCCTGACCCGCCCAGTCTGTCCCAGGGCTCTGAGCACTGCTCCAGGACCCCTTGCTTCTTTTTGGCCTCTCTACCCTCCACCCCATCCCCCGTGGCAGTGGGCACTCATTATTTAAACAACCCATGCCTCTGAAGTCTTATTTATCCAACATCTTTCCACAGCATATGTCAAAATTTACAGTAAGTGCATTCATCCCATAATAAACATTTGGCTTTGCTGGTCTGCGGGTGGCGGGGCTAATTAGGGAGAGCGATTCCATTGTTATCTGAAGGGAGGTCAGATACAGCAATTAGCATCCTTGCAGAGCTTTCATCGTGGTGACTTGGAGGCTAGGCCCTTTGGTGCCGGGTGGAAAAGAGGAGTTGGCAGAAGGGAAGGAGAGCCTTCCCCAGCAAGTTCTGGAAAACCAAAGCTGAGCTTTCGAAGGCAGCCTGACTGGTTGGTTTGCTGGGCTTCCAGGTCTGTGTCTGCCTGCGAGCTCCCTGTCTGTCTCCTCCCTCCCAGGTAGGGCCCCGCCCTGAGACTATGCTCTCCCACCCACATCTGTCTCCCCAGCCTTTCTGTGGGCGGATAAGAGGACACCACCGTTTGAAAATCCTGTCCCTGCTTCAGACGGAACGTTTCCAAACCTGGAATACATCTAGCAACCAGCAGACGCCTGCATTGCCCAGGGACAGTGCACGCAGCGGGCGGGACCAGCCCCAGCCTTGACTGTGGCCTGTTCTTGCTCACAGGGAACCCAGCTCAGGCCGGAGCACTCTGCTCTGTCCTCCCCAAGGACGACAGGACAGTCGCGCTTCATCAGAGTGGAATAACCACTTGGTGCAGGCCCCATAGAGACAGTCAGAGAGCAGGGGCAAGGACAGAAGCAGAAGATCTTCACCTTTCTCTCCAACCCTGAAGTGCTGGTTGCTAGATATATCCCTCCCTTCTGTCCAGAGGGGCAGGGGCGGCGGGAACCCGCAGAGAGCCAGGCTTTCTGCAGAGCTGGTGAGAGGGAGTGGCCGGGAGCAACGGTCTGGAAGACGGCTGTGCAGGAGTCCCCATGGCCACTCGCAGGTTCGAGTCCCAGTTCGCTAGGACTCACAGAACTCAACAAAACAGTTATACTCGCAGTTATAGTTCATTACAGCAAAAGGACGCAGATGATAGTGACCCGGAAAGGTGCTGAGTCAATGTCAAGAGAATTCCAGGGACGAGCTTCCAGGTGTCGCCTCCCACGGAATGATCCGGATGGCGATTAGTTCTCTCAGCAAGGATGGGTGGCGACACACAGAGTGTTGCTGGCTAGGGAAGCCTGCCGGAGCCTCACTGAATCATTTTCTTTGGGGTCAGTCCCATGAGGTGACTGCCCAGCTCACTTAGTCTCCAGCTCCTCCAGGGGTCAAGGTGATACCGAGTAGCCCAAGGCCTCCAGGTAAAGAAAGATGCTCCTATCAGGCCTATTTTAAATGCAGCTCCCAGGAGCTGGGCAAAGGCCAAACATTTCTTAGGGCAAAGTTCATCCCTGTCCACTTGGAAAGACATCCAATTAGGGGACCAAGAAGTTTTGGGAGGACAGGACCCAGAGGGCACAGAGGTCTGGGCTGCCTGGGGAGAAAACACCTAGCTCTGCAGCCTTCATTTCCTTAGGAACGGGTGGGGGAGAGCACCAGTGTCTGAGCGTAGTGACCTTCCCAGCTGGAGCTGGGCTGGTACCTCAAGAGCAAATCTGAGGGAGGAGGCTGATCGTGGTGGGCAAGCAGCAGACACATGGGTGAGAAATGGTCAGCTAAGGGCACAGAGCTCCTCCAATATGCATCCCCAGGTGAAGAGACGTCCGCTGTTCCAGGGAACTGAGGTCCCAGAATCAGGGATCCTGAGTTTTAAAACCCTCTTCTGCCACTTCTGGGCTCTGCCACTGGGGCGAGTTACGGACCCTGTTTGAGACCCGGTTTCCTCACCGGGCCGCTGGGGATGGGATTTGTTCCTGGCTCCCCGGGCTGCGGGGAGGTTTGTGTGACACGAATAGGAGACAAAGGGTGACAGCCTTTATCCACACCCCTTCACCTCCTTGGCCTCTCTGAAGTTCTTCCTGATGTTGAGACGAAACCTGTGCTTTTTTTTCTTTTTCTTTTTCTTTTTGGTTGGTTTTAAACAACGTCCTTGTTACCCTGGCCTCCCTCATCTTCTCCTTTGTGGTGGCATCACCAGTTTTTGGAGAACCATCAATGATTCATTCATTTATTCCCTCCTTCATTCATTCAGCACAGGTTTACTGATATTTGTCTGTTGATCTTGATATTGGGAGGAAGGGAGAGTAAGACACCCTGTACCCCCCCAGAGGACTCAGCATTGAGCGAGACCACAGACAACTGCAGGAAGCGAGCAGCTCACATGTTTTGTTTGGCAAACGTACCAAGTACCAGAGGCACAAAGGAGCTGGGATCTGTTGTCTCTGCCCGACCACCTCCCAGACGCCCCTCCTCATGAGCCTTTATCCCCCTCTGGAGATAACTTCCAAATTCTCTCTTTTCTATTCTTGTTGCTATGGGTCCAAAGATTGCAAGTAAATTCACTCTCAGCTTGGAATTCACAAGGGCTGTCAGCGTATCCTAGAGGGCTGGCTCGAGTGGGGGTCTTGGCTGCATCTCCTCAGTGAAGCTGGGTGAGACCACCTATCTGGAGAGGACTGGAAAGCTCTGATCCTTACATAAATCTGAACTACCTCGGGAGCATCCTCATGGCTTGGACTAGACAGGTGTCCTCGTGTCACACAAGCTTCTGAGGCTACTCCCTTTCTCCGGCTCCCTGTTAGGAATACTCCGGCTCAGTCCACATACCATGGGTCACAGGGGTCTGTCTCTTTCCAGGATAATGTCCATGGCATGACTCTTTGCCTTCTGTCTGCTGTGATGTCTTCACTTCGGGTAGTATAGCGCTTGGGTAGGAATGACCCTTTTTATGTCTTCGGTGTTTGCCCTCCTTCCTCCTCACCCCCTGGTCTGTGCTCAGGGTAGGTACCGACTGATGGATAGACAAACATCACAGATGGTTACGAAGGGCTCCAGGAAGGGTTACAGATGGTTACCTTGGGGTTAGAAACACTGTTTCCCCGTTGCTCTGGAGAAGGTGCATACCCAACACTCTGCCAAGCAACTGTGATATAACAAATAACTTGCCTACTCTCCACATCTCTGCTGTTTTAACTCCATTCTTTGTGCAACCCAAGACAAAATTTCAAAGTGGACCTGGAAGCCCTCCCAGCCTGGCTGGAGCCACAAGGATTGGATTGGAATTAAGCTGTGAAAGTGCTCCATGCTAAACCTGCCTTCAAACTGATGATAGCTCAGAAAGGGGTTTCTTGGAGGGGAGGGTGGTTGGGGACCACTGGCAGGGATGCAGGAGCTCCGTGGAGAAGCCAGTGGCAGGGCATTTGAAACCCACGATCATTCTACAGATCTGACCTCCTACAGTCTGCACGCAGGAGGACTGGAAGGTTTCCTGGGTCAGGGATACATGAAGCCTGGAGATCAGCCCGGGAGAAGTTGATCCAGGTAAAAAATAGCTATGGCCACCTACTCCCTAGGAAAGCCGGAGGACAGGAAGATGACAGGGAGGCTCAGCTATTAAAATCCAGGAACAAGGTGCTCCAAACAGTAAGACAGTGACTCCAAAATTTTGGAGGTCAGTCTTCAGGATATAGTCAAGAAACAGGGTCCTAGGAGGCATAAGGAAAGTGCTGCTGAAATGTCACCCATGCAGCCATTCTCCACGTCTTCCTTCAGTGGCATGTTCTGAACAGCGCTTGTGTGCCAAGAATGGTGTCAGGCACCAGGGACAGAAAGAGAAACAAGACACAGTCCTTGTCATGCAGGTGGTAGGATCCATCCAGGATGCGGAAGCAGAGGATACCAGGCAGTGGGGAGCAGCGGGGAGCTTGGGGCGGGTCAGCTGGAGGCTGAGATGCCGTGCCATGAACGCCAAGCTGGAGGATTTAGTCTTTGTCCTGTGGGAACTGGGGCGGTGCTGGGAGCTCGGCAGCTGGGAAAGCATGTGTTTGTTTTGAGGGCCGTGGTGGCCGCCGCAGGGAGGAGGGTCACGGGAGAAGCCGCTGAAGGCAGGAAAACTGACGAGAGAAGAGGAATTCCAAGGGCTTTGGGAATGAGGCTTGATGAGAAGGAAATAGAGAAAGGTGGTCTTGACAAAGAACCGCTGGCACTGCAGAAACCACTTGGTTTGGGGGTTGATATGGAATCAGGATAAACTAGGAAAGAAGATTGTGATCCCAAGTACCAAGCTCAAGGAGGGGCACATTCACTCACCTCCTGTGAAAACTCCCTTTCAAGTGGTCCCAGTACAGGCTCCGGGGCCAGAGAGACGCGCCATCTGAAATTCACCAGTTGGGCGGATGCAACTTAACCTCTTGGAGACTCCGTTTCTTCGTCTTTAAAATGGGTCTAAATCGTACATCCCTTCCAGGTGGCAGGTTTGCCGATGAACTAAAGGACAATCTGCGCGGCCCCTGGCCTCGGGTGAAGCCCGTTCTCAAAGTTATCCATTATGTTTGTGATGAAGGATTAATTGATGACAATCACATGGATCGTGATGGAGATTCCTTTTTCTCAGAAGAGAATCGTGGGGAGCTGAAGCAGGCTGCCCGCCCCGTGGCTTGACCTGCCAACCTGTTGCGAAATAGTATTCAAACTCAGGGGCTGAGCATGGCTGGATGTAGAAGCAACACCTGAAGAATTAAGATACGATGGCTGAGTATGAACCACACATGCCTTTGCCGGGCGTCACTGTTTTTTCTCCCCGTTTCTCCGAGTGGAGATGGCTAGGTCTCCTGGCATCCGGGAGGGAACCCGCAGGGCAGGAGAGGAGAAACTTCAGGAAAATCAGCCAGTTGCCCCGACCAGCTTGACACCTTAGTGAACACAAAAAGCCCTTTCATTCGAGGTCCTGAGCCAACCAGGACCATGTCAGCCACGTTGCGTCTCTCACACGTGCCATCTTTCTCGAGAGGCGGAGGGAAATTCTCTTAAAAGACAGACAGCCCTTCTGGGGCTGCCTCTAAAGCGGAGCCAGATATGGGTGAGCTATGGAGCATCTGGCCCTGAAACGTTCTTCTTCCTTCACCATGTGACACTCTCCCAAGCACATTTGAGGACAAGGAGGAAGAGTTGGGGCCTGGGTAACTACTGCGGTCAGTTACCGCGAGCTCATTTGTGCTGTGACGGCCTCCTTAGGTCCCCACGCTCAGATAACCAGGACTCTATGTTGTTGTCCATTCACTCTTTCTTGTCTTTTTTCCTTCTGTCATGGTTCCGCCTTCGCTGAGAATGTACCATATGTTAGGATCTATGCCGTGTACTGTCCGGACAGTATTTTCATGGATTCCTTCCAGGTCTCTGTGAGGGAGGTGATCTTATTAATTCCATTTTATATCTGAGGACACCAATGAACAGAGAGATTAAATACACTTTCCAAGGTCATTTAGCTAAAAACAGACACAGTCAAGATTCAGACTCAGGCCTGTTTAATGCCAAACCATATATGCTTAACCTCAAGATCCACTGTTCTCAAAGTGTGGCTCATGGATGCCTGGGGTTCCCTCGGCCTTTTCCAGGATCAAAACCATGTTTATGATTTATTTGCATTTTTCGCTGTGTTGACACTTGTACTGATGACTCAGAATCAGTGGCGGGTAAAACAGCTGGCGCCTCAGCCCAAACCCAGGCAGGGGCGTCTAACTGTACTTCCAGACGTTGTATTTTTCACTGGGACACCCTTGCAGAGGGGGAAAAAAAAATGCCATTTTACTCAAGAATGTCCTGACAAATCAGTAAAAAAACATTAATTGTATTAAATCTTGATCCTTGAGTACATGTCTATGTAATATTTGTGTAATAAAATGGGAAATATTCAAAAAAAGATTTATGTGAAATATAATGTTTATCTTGAGGATGAGCATATGTGAGATTATTTGAATTGCAAGTTGAATTAGCCACTTTTCCCCCAAAACATCATTTTACTTGAAAGAATGACTGACAGACAAATTATAACTATCCAGATTTGGGTATTTGAAAAAAAAAAAAAAAAACCTGGATTCTTGCAAATGAACAGAGACTGTTGCTTCAAGGACAATACCCGACAGTATTTGCTGCTGCTGATGAGATTCAAGGTTCCAAGAATATTAGAATTTGGGAAAATTTGCATTTGTACTGTATCAGTCATGGTCGGGACAGGAGACAGAAACTACCTTGCAAGGGAAGATTAAATATAAAGAATTATAATCTATGTATAAGCTGGCAGGCAGGGAAAGGTGAGCTGGGACCAGCACACAGGAAAGTCACACTTGGGGTGTGGGTGTAGCAAGGCTGACTGGCAGGAAGCTGGTTGGGGAGTGTCAGTGAACTTTGCCCGGAAGCTGTCTAGAGGAGTTCTTGAACATCCTGGAAAGCCAGCTGTGGCTCCTATAGAACCCACTGGAAGCTCCCCTCTGTGGTTCCAGGGGGCCTGCCTACAGGAAGGTGAGGCACTGGTGGACCGAACTCCATGGAAAGTCACTCCCTGGGGTGCCAAAGGTAGCTGCTAATGGGGAGACACCAGACCTGGGCGTGGCCCCACTCAGTGTCCCTCAAGCTGCTGGCTACCTTGTGCCAGAACAGCAAGCTGGGAAGATCATTAGAACCACAAACAAAAGCTCTTCCCTCACCCTGTGTCCTCCCGGTGCTGTCTACTGACAAAACTTCTCCTTGTGCCAGCGGTCCAGGAGGAAGTGTCCCACCATCATGGCGGGAATGGACGTGGGCTGGGCAGCGGTAATGGGAAAGCTGCTACAGTCCACTCTTTCTCCTGCTTGGCTTGTGCACGGAGCTCAACTTCCGTGTAGCATCGAAACAGCTCTCTTTCCGCAGTTCCACTGGTGGGACACTTCTTTATGGGAAGCGTTCCAGAGGGCAGCTATCTGGTGAGTTCCGTAGACTCCCCAGATGGCTTACCAGTGTGTTCAAGACCCCTCAAAGATGGTTTCCTTGTAGATTTTGTCAGTACCCAAGTGGGGAGGGGGTCCTGTTCTAGTTCCCTGTTTGCCAACCTCTGCCCATTGACTGTGGCCCAGCTTTGGCCCAGGGCAATCCAGCAAAGATCTGTGCCATCCAGTGGGGCTGCATTTGCACTGTGAAGTTCCAAATAGCCTAAAAACTTTTCAGATGAGAACAAAGGTGGTCTTAAACAATGTGATTTTCCAAAATCGTGTGATGGAATGGATTGACATTTGTAAGATCTGTGTAACTCAGTGAACCAATATTTCCAAGTGATCAACGCATGATGTAGAAGTTCCCTTCCCAGTATAAGACAGACCAGTGGATTTTAGTGTAATAGGGAATGGATAGTTTCTGAGGCTAACCTTTAAGAAACTGCCATTTGTTGAGTTTTGATGTAATTTCTAAGACTAGTCACAATGATCAAAAAAGGCTGTCAAAATCCTCTTTGCTTTTCCAATTCCATACCTGTGTAAGGCCATATTTTCTCCATATCCTCCAGCAAAACAACATATTACAACAGGGTGTTCTCATAAACAGATAAAAGAATCCAACTGAGTTCTAGTATGCCAGACATTAACAAGATGTGTGAAAGTATAAAACAACGCCTCTAGTCTCATGAAGTTTGCTTTGGAAAAATTTTTAACAAAAACCCAAATTATTTACATCAATATGTTGTGGTTCTTATTGGTGTTATTTAAATGAATTAACAAATATTTTAAACTTTTCTCAGTTTTCATTTCTAGTACAGTCCATACCAACACATATAACCTACGTAAACAAAAACTCTTTGAGGGCTTTAATAATTTTTAAGATTATAAGGAGGTCCTAAGTTTAACAATCTTGCATGCTGCTCTCCAGACTAAAGTAACTTTCTTTCTACGTGGGAGACCCCTGAATCTGAAAGTGAATAAAAGTAGGTAAGGTTTTGTGCCATATCAGCCATGGGGATATCTCTGCATCAGGGGCTTTAAAGATTCATAAATATTTGAATTCCAATGCCTAGAGAGTCTTCAGAAAGAAGCAGAAAATGTCTCCTGTTTTGTTTCTTAAAACGGCCCAATTCCCTGGAATGTTGCCTCTGTTAATAGTGCCGCATACGATTCCCAGGCTGTGCCTTTTTGCTGAACTCTCACACTTGCCGTGGAGAAACTCCTGTTCTGAGGAAGCCTGACCCGAGAAGGAGTTGTAGACGAACTCTGATGAAAAGGTTTCAGTCCAGGGGCGCCTGGGTGGCTCAGTGGGTTAAGCCGCTGCCTTGGGCTCAGGTCATGATCTCACTGTCCTGGGATCGAGCCCCGCATCGGGCTCTCTGCTCGGCAGGGGGCCTGCTTCCCTTAAAAAAAAAAAAAAAAAAAAAAAAAAAAAAAAAAGAAAAGGTTTCAGTCCAACTGGGGGAGCCATTGGAACGACGCTCGGCGTGAGCATCAGGGCGAGCTGGCACTCTGGCTCCGAGTTCTTGCCTTTGTCACTCTGGGCTTCCCATCTATGGAAGAGAGCCCGCTGACGATCTGCCCTCCCTTTTGTCTTAAAATGTCTTGCTGTCACCTTACCCCAGCTGGAGGCGGTATCTGTGCACTTTGTCTTACTTCTTGCTGGACTTCGGGGAGGATGCGAGAGATGGGCTTGGAGCAAGTGTGCTGAGGGCAAACCTGGTTCCTCAGGGCTGGGGGCAGGTGCTCACTGCCCAAGAGGCCAGGAGTTCCCAAGCCGCATAGAAAAGCTGGAACAAACTTCTGGACCGGAGCTGAAGTACAGTAGCAGGGGGTCTCCCTCTTGCTAATTACATCCAGCGGTTGGGGTTGACCTTGTGACTTTTGTGGCCTTTGTGACTTTTGTAAAAAGGGTTTGAGACATACCCTGCTGAGCAGTGTTGGAGATGACTGCTGTCTTGCTCCTGTGACTGGGAGGACATGACATTATTGAAATTCCCCAAGATTCTGCAAGCCAGAAGGGTTGGGGGTCTTCCTTACCTTACCTCTTCCCAGACCCTTTTAGCCCTAGAGCTACCCAGAAGGGGAGGGGGGGCACCTGAGAATCTGTAAGAAGGGGACCTACCCAGACTATGAGGAGGGAGCAGCTCTCTGCACCCAAACATCCCTCAAGCAAATGATGTCCCACAGTGAGCCCCTGGTGAGCGATTTCCCCGAGAAATGGCACCTTCTGTCCCAGACCCCAAGTGGCCTGTGAGCTCTGCCCGGAGGCCTTGGGCTGACGAGCTCAGCAGATAGAAGAACAGAAGGGGAAGCCTCCTCAGTCACCTCTGAGATAAAAAGAACGAAATAAGAGAGGGAGAAAGGGAGAAGGAGAAAATCAAAGACTAATCCTACAAATTCTCCTTTAATCTTAGAGCTTCCAGACCTCGTTCCCCTTTCATCTAGGACTTCGAAGTTATCTAGTTATTTTATGGGTAGTGAAACCACAGGGTGAAGAGAGGGTAGTGGGGGGGGGGAGATTGAATTAATGAACAGGTAAGCAGGTTTATGATTTCGTCTGATCCTTCCTTCCTTCCTGCTAATTTCTCTGAGCCAATTTGGGAGCGGAGCCTATCATGTTAACTCAGAGACAGGCTATTGTATCCATGTTCTTTCTGAAACCATTTATCTGAAGGATATTAAAGATCCAATTTACACAGACATTATGGCATGGTGAGGAGGGTGTGCGCACGTGTGCACATGAGAGGGAGAGAGGGAGTGGGAGGGAGGGAGAGAGAAATGAGCTAGGGTATACATCCAAACGGGCATATGTTTGGGCACAGGCTTGACCTGTGAGCATTGAGCATCGTCTCCCATGAGGCTCTCAAAGAAGTTTGCGATCACTCCACACGTTAGTTCAAGAAGTCAGGGGGACTTGACAGAAATCAGGCTCCAGGCAATGGTGGAAAAGTTTATTAAATTTGTGATTCAACCCTCAGACTCCTGCATTTCCTTATCGGTGCTGCGATATCACGATGGAGGAAATGGGACCCTCTTGAGTTTGATATGTGCGTAATTGGATGCTGGGCATTATTGCTCCTGTCCGAGTGTGTGCTGGTGTGGTGAGGAACAGGTAGGGGAGGTGCTGGGAAGGAGAGTCAGACTCCCAGGCTAGCCCTCAGCTTCCGGGATAGCCCATTCCAGGGCAGAGCCCTTGGTTCCGCATGAGGGAACTGAGTGACGGAAAACAACCAGTTTCATCTGGTGGGGGGGGCACACCAATTTATTCATTTATGAAACATAGACAAAAACGCCTCTCCTTTCCATGACCCTGGTTTGTCACAAGAATGAACCAGCCATCCTGGTTTGTTGTGAGGAGACAATCAGCCACAGCCAACACTGCAGACACTGGGTTCACCAAAGAGTCTTCTAATGGATCACTTGGCCTCCTGCGTGGAGACATCCAGCAGCCCCTGTCACGCTAGGGCCACTGGTCCTGCAGGGGAGGCTGTCATTGTGAATGAGTGTGGGCAGTCTCCCCGCCATTCATTCATCCATCCATCCCTTCGGCTCCTGCTCGTGGGAGACCCGGTGCGATGGTTCAGAGCCTGGGCTCCACTGCGGATGAGCTGAGGAGCTAAAACACAAAACAGAGCCCCCAGGCCCCTCCCCAGACTAATGAATGGAGAGGTTCCAGGAGCAGCTTCCAGGCACAGGTACTTTTCTAAAGCGTCCTAGGTTGTTCTCATGAGCAGCCAGGGCTGAGTTAGTGGCCTGGTGTATGCCCTGCGTTGTGTTTGCCTCCAGAAGCTACAAAGATAAATAAGATGTTGCTAGCTCAGGGCAAACCATCCCCCTTGCGCCAGATCACCCCTGGGAGAGGTAAGGGGATTATATTCCCGATTTTGCAAAGTTGTGGATCATGATGAGACCCTAACTTCCTGAGGACACCATGAAATGATTTCCCCATCTGATCCTTGCTTGTGAGCCCAGCCTGCTGGTCTTACTCCTTCAGAATAATAAGCACGTCCCTCCTCTCAGGTACACGGAGCTCACCTTGGCCTCTAATGCAGTCTTTTCCCTCACCCAGGCATCTCCTGGTTCCCTCTGCCTGCAGTGGGAACAGCACAGATGGTGGTGAGTTTGGTGAAGTTCAGCCTGTTCCCCACCCAGGTCCTTCTGGAACCCATAAGGAGACCATAGTGTCAGGATACATCTGCCTCATATTTCTTTCCTCCAGTAGCTCCCAGAAGACTAACTCTTGTCTTCCTCTCTGAAGCCAGGACTCCCTTTGCACCTGCTCCTAAATTTATGGTTTATTGCTCATTGGAAAAGGAGAGATGCTGCCTAGACATACCAGTGACTCTAAGTCGGACGTTGAGCTCTGCCCATTTTGGGATTTTATGATTTGGTCGGCCAGGCGACACCTCCTCCAGGCAGTAGCATCTCAAAGGTCATTCCCCACACACGTCTTCATCCCCCATACTTTAGGCGTGGCTGGCTTCCCTGCCCACTGGATGCTTAGCCCGGTGCCCATCACAGGTCAGGAAGGTGATTCCGGCTTAGGTCCTGCATCTGGTTCGAGGCTGGGGTAGGAGTCAGTCTTCTCCATCATTTCTCCCTTCACGCTCTTCAGAGCTGGCTGTGGCAATCAGTTGGGACTGTGACGTTTTATCATTCAAGTCTGTTAAGAATCTGTTTCTTTCAGCATCAAAACTTTGTTCCTGTCTTCTCGGACTTAAAATACTGTCCTTGAACCGAGGTGGGACCCTCTCGCGTTAAACACACTCACAGCTTCAAAGCTCTAGGTGTTGCCGCCAAGGGTCCCAGGGGAGCGTCCATCGGAGACGTGTGTTTGCTGTACTACAAAGAGAAGCCTCGCTTCTTGATGGAGTTGATCTGGGGGGCGGGGGTGCTGGAGGGGTTTGTTGTTTGTCTCCAAAGGGGGAGAGGATTAGGGGAGAAGAGGTTTAAACTCCGAGAGGAGCTGCTGGTATCCGCAGGCTCCTTCCCAAGGAGGATCGTGGTCTCCCGCTGGAGCAGGAGGAAAATGCCCAGACCCTGGAGACTGCAAAACCAGCTGTTTCTGCCCCATAATCATACCCCCCACCGCCATTTTGTAGCACTTCCCCGAATTCTGCCTCACTTCCCGCCCTGAGGGTGGGTGACACTATTATTGCAAGTGTCAAGTACAGAAACAGAGGCTCCGAGAGGTGGAATGGGATGCCCGAGATCGCCCCGCTGATACTGGACCCGTGTTCCTTCTTGCATTGAAGGTGGCGAGTAGATTTCCGTGTCTGACTGATGGGTCATCGTTGCTTAGAAGGTGGGCTGCATGGAGGATTTTGAGTTCGCCTCTGGGCTCAGCGGGGAGGAAGGTTGCAGCTGATGTGTCAAGGAAACTTATATTTTATCCTCCAAACTGGGACCTTTTTGAGAATGAAAGGGACTGTGTTAAAATTACAGCTGAACAGCACGTTTAACCCGGGGCTGTCCTGGGTCAACCAGGATATGTGGTCGCCTAAGGGAGTCACCCTGTGTGTGATCCGGGTACCAGGGTGGCGGAGCAGGTGGGCAGGCTGAGGCTGCCGGTCCATCGGGATCGTGTCCGTGGGGACTAATTCCACGGTCTCTGTGAGAACGTCTGTTCTCATTCCCACCCCCAAGGAGCAAGCTCAGCCTGTCGCAGCCTGCAAGGACTCAAGAGGGACGGTCACAGATCAGAGGTCATCTAACATGGCCACAGTCCAGACCATCATGCGTCTTGCTGTTCGTGCTCCCAAGCGGCCCATCACCTCGCCTCCCAGAGGGAGAACGGCCAAGCAGTGGATGCAAGGGAAGGAAATGTCCCGAGTTGAACATTTCTCTTTCCGGACTAGAGCATCGGTACCGTGGCCAACCTGACCCCCTCCCCACCCTGAGGACAGCCACAGAATCTCTCGGAACCCACTTGGACTCATCCGACAGAGAGGCTCCCACTGCTGGACCTCCCTGCCAAACCCCTCCCCTCTTGCTGTGACGACTTGAGCAGCCTCTCAGCTTATATCTCTGGCTTCCATGGTCGCTCCTCTGTTTCCTTTCTGCCTCTGCTGACAGGGTGGTGTGTCTAAGTCTCCCACTGAACCGCTCCACTCTCAGAAAATCTTTTTAAAAGTCTTCATTGCCTTTCCACATCTGTTCGGGACTCAGTGCCCGGAATCCTTATGTTGAAGCTCTTTCCTGCAAGGAGCTAGGATTTGTGGGGAGGGGGGGTTGTCGGTGGGAGGTCATGAAGATGGGCTCCCCGTGATGGGATCTGTGACTTTATCTGAAGGGACACCAGAGGGCTTGTCCCATCTGTCCATCTTCATGCACGCCCTGAGGAAAGGTCACGTGAAGACACTGGGAGAACATAGCCACCTACCACCCGGGAGAGAGAGGACTCAGCCTGACTCGGCCACCACCTTGATCTCGGACCTCCGGCCTCTCGAACTGTGAGTCCTGTGAAGTTTCTGCTGTGTAAACCCCCTGGACTGGGGGTCATGTTATGGCAAAGGCCCACATGGGCAGCCTCCCACCATCCCACCATCGCCTTCCATCCACTGCCCGCGCCCTGCAGACCGTCCTCTGATGTTACGGGATTATTCCCCATTTTCTCATCACACACCTGGCATGTGTCTTCACGCCTCTCCACCCTCGTACAGGCTCTTGCCGCCTGGAATCTCTTTCATCATCTCCTTTAATGTCTGGTCAATGCCTACTTAGCCCGGAAAGCCCCAACTCCTATCACACTTTCTTCATCCCCTTACCAAAGAATTAATTTCTCCGTTCACTTGGCCGCATGATACCACTGACAGCATGGGCGATACCTTCCAGCTCTGCCCTCCCCCTACCCGGCACGCCAGGTGCTTGGATCAGGTTCGAGAGATGAATAAATGCAGGAAGGGATGGACGATTAAATGAAGGAAGGACACCAGAGCCTCGGATGGAGCTTCTCAGGCCCTCAGGGAAATGCACTCTGGGCTTCTCAGGCCTTCCCTCATGCCAAGAACCACGGAGGAGCGGGACAGTTGAATTAGCCATGAGGCCCAACAGATCTCTAGCGTGGCCTGCTGCCTTCGGGAAGCTCACTTTGGGCAGAAGCCAGAGGGTGACCGTGGGCCGTAGTGGGGTTGGGGATGGGCAGTGGCCCCTTCATTAAGGAAGCCCTGGTGGGAAGGGAAGCAGGGGAACAGCAAGCAGAAAATGAGCCAGGAGATGAGCTCCGCTGTTTACCTACATATACCTGGTCCCGACCCTCAGCTTCCTCTTCTGCCCCAAAGCTGAGAGTGAGACCTGCTTTGCCTGCTCTTACGAGCATTCGCCGCTGTCACTCTCCTTCTGCTCTCACCTTGGCCTTGCCCTCTGGGGAGCACAGGAGCCCGACCTCCCTGCTCTTCCTCCTCACCAGCTACTTGAGAATGTCAGGCTCAGCCGTCTCCCCACTTGCCTTACCAGCAGCATCCCCCAGAGTGATGTTGCTGATGGCTGGGTGCGGGTGGGCTGAGGAGAGAAGTGAGACCCAGACCTGAGCCTGAAGTAGGGAGTGGGATGGGCGTCGGCCCGGGGAGCTGGCCCAGTCTCATTCTGAAACCTCACTTAATCCTTAGGCTCTTGCCCTGGGGAGTGGGGCTGGGGAAGGGGCTCCTGGCTGCGCCTGCCTGCGTCCCCGGCCCCCTCGCTGACCCCTCGCTGTAGAACCGTTTACCTGCATTCCTCCTCTTGGCCCCCTGCACATTTTGGAAGCCCAATTAGTGCCTTGCAGATAGTTTCTTGAGTCTGAGCAATCCTCCTCCCCAACCTTTCACCTCCTGATTTCACTTTCCTGCCCTTGTAGGGAGATGTTTGACAAGCTCTCCTCCACTTCCTCCTCGAGCAGGCTGACATGCTCCGAGGCACGGCTGCTGTCTTCCCTATGAGAAGCAGGTTAATTAAGGAATATTTTCCAGCTTGTTTTTAAAAGGGAAAACAAAGGAGAGAGAACAGGTATCCTAGTTAATGGTTCCTAATTGCTTCTTTCCGGAAAAGTCTTCAGCCTAATTGAGTACTTCCTCATCCGGCATGGAGGCACTGAGCGGGGCTGTGCCTGGTCCCCAACCAAATGAACCCCCACCACCCCCTCCTTGGAGACCCAGCTCACAAGCCATCTCGTGGTGGACGGCTCCCTGCTCCCTCGGACTAGGTTATCTGATTTTAGTGGATACTGCGCTTTGCAGCCCAGAACCTTTTAAAAGGCGTATCTGCCAGCGGCTGAGAGGGTTGTCCGTGGACAGTCCTCGTTGGTTAACCCTTCTTAGGAATGTTCCTTGTTGAAGAGAGCCGGCTTGTCCGGAGTCGTGCACTCTTTGCCGGGTGCCTGCCTCCAACGACTGGCCCCTACAACGGAGTCGAAGCCTGGGCCCTTCGTTTCCGTTTTGTACGAGTCTGAGATCCCACTTGAGCTTTGATTTCCTGTGGAGTTGGCTCAGCCGCGAACGAGACTGCGTTGCAGCCCAACCCCTCCCTTGGGCCCGTCTCGCTTCCCTCCGTTTCCTACGGCCCATGTTCGGCCGCCTAACTACCCCTGGATGTGCTTTCTGCTCGTCTTGTGAAGGCGACCCTCTCCGTTACTGTAGTGTCCTTTCTGGCCATCAGCATCCCTGTGCCATCGTGGGTTGCCCAAAGAGGCTTTTTAGGAGGGTCATGATGGAATGAGAGCATTTATGTTTTCCATCTAGCAGGGATACGCTGATTTGATTCTTTCCAGACTTACGGTCTAGTGACTGTTAGAAAACTCTATCCACCTACAATCTATCACCTGTCTGTCTGTCTACTATCCCTCTCTCTCTTTCTGCCATATCATGTCATGTCATATTGTATCATGTCATGTCATATCATATCTCTATCTATCATATCTATCTTATCTATCATCTATCTATGTATCATCTATCACATCTATCTATCTACCTACTTACCTATCAATACTGTTGGTGCCCCGACCAGGTCTCCTTTATTGGTGGACGCACCCTGCCCATGGTGGTGCTGAAAGTGTTGACTCATAATAATTCACAACTACACCCTTTTCTGGAAATTTTCCTGTAGCCAAACAGGAGCTGCTTTATCCCAGAGACTGTGTTTCCCCATTCCTTCCCCAATGGCAGACCTGAGACAGTGACCTACTGGCACTGGGGTAAATGGGCAGCCCTCTTGCCCCAACCTGGGACAAACTCTGTAGTAGAATTGGTCTACTATTTTACTGTCTACTATTCTACTATTCTGGGGAGTCTGGGCTCCCCAGAAGATCGGACTGAAGACTTTTTTCAGCCAAACCCATATCCTTGCTTAGCATTTCCCCCGCCAGCCTACTTTTTTCCTCTTCAGTCCTCCTCTTCTGAGTGTATTTCCCCAATCAGTAACTTGAGTGAAAGTTCTTATCGTAGGCTTTGCTTTTTGTAGAGTCTGACCCAAGGCATTTGCTATTAAGACTAGTCCTAAGAAAGCAAAAAGCCAGCAAACAAACCAAAACCCAAAGCAGGCACTAAGGACCGCATCCTGGAATTGGGTTGTGATGGAGACCACATTGTGGGTCATAGGTGGAATTATTGCTGGTCTGCAACAGGCTGTGTGATTGCTGAGATCTTTACCTAGGTGAGCTGCAAAGATGATGTACTAGCTGGTTCCATGTCTTGGAGGGTTTGGACCGCTGTAACAAAATACCAGGGACTGGGGGTGCTTAAACAACAGACATTTATTTTCTCACACTTCTGGAGGCTGGAAGTCCAAGGTCAAGTTTTTATTTCTCCTGAGGCCTCTCTTCTTGTCTTGCAGACACCTACCTTTTTGCTGGGTCTTCACATGGCTTTTTCTCTATGCATGTGTTATCCCTGGTGTCTCTCTCCTTATAAAGATACAAGTCATGTTGGCTAGGAGCCCCACCTTACTATGGTTTAATCTTAATTACCCCTTTCAAGGCCCTATTTCCAGATGCAATCACATTGGAGGTTAGGTCTTCAACATATGAGTTTGGGAGAGACACAGTTCAATCCGTAACAGAAGGTACAGGGAAAATAACAACTGTGAAGACTGTAGAATTGGGTGGCCTTTACTAAGCATCACTGATTTGCTGAAGAGAGAAAATGGAAGCTTCACATCTATTAATTAACAATTTAAAGCAAAGCCATGCATTTAAGGAGGAGACCTTCCTTTCCCACAGCCAGAGGCAGACAGAGCTAAAAACCAAGCACAAGGCTTAATTGTGGGAGTGACAGAACTTCAAAGAATGAATTCTCAGCCAAGATGAATCGCCCATGCTGAGAGCAGGGCCCTATACTTGGGATGTGAAAATCTGGATAGATGTACTTGAGAACTGAGTCTTTAGAATTCCCTGAACCATTTGGGTCTGACCAAATGGCTTATTCTTCCTCGTTCAAAGACAGAAGCTCCTACTTGCTGGAAGATGATGCAGAGTTTGCCCCACCTCCCTTTTCTGGCCCCCAGAACCACAGACTGGGTTAAATCTCAGCACAGCCAGACTGCGGAATAGCGGGCCTACTAAGGGACCAGAGGATCACCCCCAGAGCTATGGGACCTGGCTGCCGTGTAGCGGCAGGAACCAGAATTCAGAAGGGCCCAGCTGGGGAGGGGACCAGAATACAAAGTTGGATGGAGACAGTTTTCCAACATAGAGCACTCTCCCATGCCACAGGGTATATTGCTCTGGGAAGGGCCATGAGGTCTGGTTCCAATGCACTGCTGAGATGGCTCTTGGAAGCTTGGCTAAGACAATGGCCCACATGAGACAGAACAGCGTTATCAGAATTGCCATGGTGAACAGGTGGGAAGAGAGCAAAGGCTCAGAGAAGTGGGCCTGCGAGATGGGGTCTGTGATATAAACTGAAAGTCCAACTAAGGGTGCTCCTCGGGGGACTGGGACGGCACTCTGATTGTTAAGGTGATGGGGGTTCTAATGTCACCACAGGGTTCAGGGGTAGAACTGGTAGAAACTCTGTTATGGAACTGGGCTCGTTAGTAAAAATGGACATGTCCCAGAATAGCCTAGTAATTGTCCAAGACAAGGTGAGCATAATCACCACAATGGGCAGCAAGGTTGGCAGGGGAGCCGGGATAGCCCGGCCTGCAGGGACTTCTGGAAATGGTATGAAGATCAGGGTGTCCCTAAAGGCAGACAGATGGGCAGCCAGCAAGGATAGATGGCCTTAGATAAACACACACACACACACACACACACACACACACACACACACACACACACACATAATGAAGAGAAATCAAGCATGGATGAGCCTAAGGCCAACTTCAGCCTCTCCAACAGGAAGTTCTGTCCCCTTGCCTTGTCTCCAGACCCAAGCTTGTTCTCAAACCCAGAACACATTGAATAAAGGAGAGGCCGAGTCATTCAACACAGTGCTAAGTGTGAAATCACACTAATGCTTTCCCCAGCTCTTCCCCAAAGGGCCTGTAATTATTTACTTGCATAACCAGGCACTGGGGAAAAGGGATACCCAGAGCCTTGTGAGGTCTGCTGGAGACAAGTTCTGAATTGACACTGGTATCCGGGAAATAAAGTGCCATTTTGATGTCCCTGTGAGGTTAGTGGGGGCCACGTAATAAATGGAGTTCTGGCCCAGGCGTTGCTCGAAATATCCACCTGCTGGTCATTTCCCCGGTTGCCATAATATAATTGGAGTGGATGTAGTTAGCAGAAGATATGACCTTCACTTGGTTCTTTGACCTGTAGAGCAAGAACTATTGAATAGGAAAGGCCAGTAGAACTCTTTGAACGTTCCCTCCCTCTGCCAGGACAATAAATCAAAACCAATATCACATTCTAGGGAGGATGGCCAAGGTTAGTGCCACCCTAACTGGTTTAAAAGGTGCTGATATGAGGCTCCTTGTCATAGTCCCACATGGTTCACTGGTCCGGCCCCTGCAAGACTCAGGTAGATCTGACAGAGAACAGCAGATTTCGGCAAGTGTGACCAAGTAGCAGTTCCAGCTGTGGCCACTGTGTCACTCATCCCATATTTATTAGAGCGGATGAACATGGCCTTGTTAATGGTCCTGCAGCTATTGATCTGGTGAATGCATTCCTTTTTTCATACCCACAAGCAAGAAGGATCAAATGCAGTTAGCATCTACATGTGGAACAGACAATAGTTTGTACTTGCCATCTTATCTCTGGAGGGTGTTAATTTTTTATTCATAATGTAGCCCAAAGTACCTGAGACTATCTGGACATTCTACAAAACATCAGAATGGTCCCCTCTGTGGCTGCCATCATGTTAATTGGACCCAATGAGAAGAAGTGCCAGATACTCTGGATGCCATGGAAAGACTCATGCGTTCCAGAGGGCTGGTAATAAACCCTAGAGACTTAGGATTCTGCCATATCATTGACGTTTCTAGGGAACTAATGGCCTAAGGAAATCTCTTTCCACCCCTGATCCCTGAGAAAGAAGCAAAAGGTTTTGGAGGCAGGATATTCTGCAGTTGGCAACTCTGCTGCTACCCATTTATCCCGTGACATTGAGTGGCCCCTAGGTTAGACAGTATTTGCCTGTTCAACCACCAGGCAAGTTTCTTAAACCAGTGGAAGCGCTAGCTAAATTCGAGGGTATCTAGAATGGGTGGTAGAGGCGGAAGATAGAGAAGTGGTCATGACCTTGGGAACAGGAAGCAGGGCTTTGGCTCATTCTATTAACCCTCCTTCTGGATGTTTTCCAGGAAACCAGGACCTATCAGAATCCCAGAGTGGCTGTATCTGGAGGGAGTAAACCGAACGGGAGATACAAGTGGATCAGTGCCGGGCAAAGGCTGAACGAAGTAGGTGCTGTTGGTGCCTGACTCAGATACCCTTCCGCTGTGGTGAGTGGTGGCCTCCTGACCTGGGAGAGACAAGCCCCTCCTCCCAGGCTTGGGTCTCAGCCATGGACTGACCCACTCAGGGAAACAAGGTGCTCAAGGCGATGCTGACTCTGTGGTGCATTTAGTGCTCCGGATTGGAGCTTCCCCATGGGCTCAGTCGAGCTACCCCAGCTGAGACCCTGTTTTGGCGTAGCTTCCCCACCCCTCCTGTTCTCTCCCAGTTGTGCTCCCCCCAAAAAACATGAGTGCGAGGATCCCTCCCTAGGAACTGCTTCTAGGATACTTGCCTAAGACAAGACATGCATTGTGTGTGTTATTATGTACGTGGGTTTATGACTTTTTAACACAGCACCTCCTTCTGCAACGTTATCCGGCGTAGACTAGCAAACCCCGTGGTCACGTGTGTGCCCCCCGCATCATGTTCACGGGCTACACAGCCCACATCTGTCTAAGCTCGGTTGACCTTGGGGTTCCTCTCGTCTCGGTTAAGCGATTCCACTCTACATATTGTGAGGGATTGAGGATTTTGCGCCAGGAAAATTTCATGAGTTTAAAGGAGTTAGTGGGTGGAATCACATCAAATAACTGAACTTAAGCTTCCTGAATCCCATCATAGAAAGTCAGAGAGGGAGGGAGGGAGGAAGGGAGACAGAGAGAGAGAGAGAGAGGCTTTTATTTATCCATTAATTTATTAATTTTTCACTTTAGAGCGTCTGAGAGCCCATGTTTTGACTTTAAGGATTTTCAAGGAGAATTTCGACAATACCTATTTTTACCTTGCACACTTGATTTTAGAGGAGACTCTGGTGATAAACTAGTGGATTATTTTATATTTTAGACTCTTTGTTTCAGAGTAGGTTCCCCCACTTTGGTCTGAATTAGTGAGGTTTGACAAAATGTGGACAGCAAATGAATTGCAAATTATATGTAAATGTGTATAAATTAGCAGCAGTTATTAGAATAATTTGCATCAACAGCTCTATAATTAGGCAGCAACCTGAGGGAGAAGGGCAGTGGGCAAAGGGTCTGAGGAAGCTGGGTAGACAGCCCGGGAGGCCTGGGGTCCCCACCTCTATGTTAATGAGGCTCCATCTCCCTCTTCCTCAGGCCCCTTGGCACAAGGCCTTGGGGATCTAAAATCCACACCCTAGTTTCCGTCTTGTTCTTGCTAAGATTGTTGGTGGGTGTAGCTCAGGGAACTGGGCTTTTCCTGTTCAGTGCAGCACAGCAGGAGGCCGTGGGCTTCCTGAGTGTGGAAGTCTCAGATCTACTGATTTCCGGGCTGTTTTAGCCAAATCAGTCAGTGACTCTCAGTTTCTGCATCCCGGTAACGGCTTTGCAACAAGTGCTTGCTGACGCACTGTCTCCTAGCCCTGCCTGGTTCAGATGAGATCCTGTGTGGAAGTGGACGGCCCTTTGCGTGCACTTGGTATTAGTGGGACAGCCGAGTTCATTTCGCCAGCTAGGGCAGATCTGGGGTGAAACCCAGGCCCGGCAGATTTCAGAAACCCTCCTGCATTTCTGTGTCCAGTGGCCAGGCAGGAAGCAGGTGTGAAGTCCTGTTCCTTCCCACGTGATCCGTACTCCTGGTTCCACTTGGGGTCCCACACCACGTGGATGCAGGTCTCTGGAGGCCAGAGATTGTGTCCTCGTGCTGTTTGTGTCCTATCTTGAGCACACTTTTCGGTGGGCGTGTGCAGGAGAGTGCCCAGTGCGTGGGACCGAGGCTCGTCCATCCGCTTATGGAGCGTGGTTCTCTTTCCCTTTATCCCGGGGCAGCAAGGACAATGACACAGAGCTCCCATCCCTTTGCCCAGAGCTACCCTTGGATTACTCATCCCTGAGCATGAGGGTAGGTCCAGGGGCACGGGCAGTTGGGAAGAACGGATTACGATATAAACAAACACCTGCTTGCCTCTGGAATGAATCATGTGGATTTTCTTTGTAGCATATTTGCCATCTTCATTTGCCATGAAAACACATGTCTGTGCTCTGAACCCAGCCCAGAGGTCAGCACGTGGCTGGAGGAAAACACGAAGGTGTGGGAGTCACCTTCCCCTCCCCCACCTATCCGGGCAGATGCCTGAGAGGTAAGCATGTGTCACAGAGAGATCACAGGGTTTGGGTTCACAATCCGGTACTGGTTCCTGCTCTGTGATCTTGTAAGCTTTCGGAACCTCCTTCCATCCTTCACAGAGTGACCTTGAGGATGAAATGGAATTTTATATGTAAAAGGAATTGGCTGTTATTTCATTATGATCAAGGACCCCCAGCACAGCCCAGCTAGCTCTTCAGTTCCTACCTGTCCCACCTCACATCTGCCTGTCCATCCCTACGTGCACACACGTGCAGGCGCGCATGTGCGCGCACACGATTCCAATCATGGGCACTGCTGGCCATTCCAGCTACCTTCGCTCACACAGCCGTCTCTTTCCTGAATGGCTTTTCCTGCTCCATTTGCTTGGCCAATGTCTCCTGATTAAATCATCCATTCAACAGATGGATTTTTTTTTTTTTAAGATTTTATTTGAGACAGAGCACAAGCAGGGGGAGGGGCAGAGGGAGAGGGAGGAGCAGACTCCAAGCTGAGCAGAGAGCCTGATGCGGGGCTCCATCCCAGGTCCCTAAGATCATGACCTGAGCTGGAGGCAGACGCTTAACCCACTGAGCCACCCAGGTGCCCTGGAACAGATGTTTACCGAGCATCTCCTGTGCGCCAGTCACCACGCTAGGCGCTGGGACACCAAGGCCACCCAAAGATGGGGCTTACACGTAATGATTTGATATTCTCTTAAATATCACATCCTGTCCTGACATCCATCCTTCCTTCACTGATTTGCACCCTTCCTGTGTACCTGCCCAGCGTCTAGTTCTCTCATACTGTCCATGACCTCGTGCTGACTCTCACACTCTGCCCCAACTCTCCCCTCCACCCACTCCCTTTCCTCCTCCTCCTCCCCTCCCCTTCCCCTTTCTTCTCTCTCTCTCCCCTTCCCTCCCTCCCTCCTTCCTAGGGCAACCATTTTTCTTTGTCCCTCCCTGGAATTTATAAGGCCAATCCTTGAAATGAGAAGGTGACTACTTTCAAACAGATAAAAGAAAGCCCTTCTTTTCCCAGCAGATAATTAATTTGTGTCACTCGCTGGTCATGGAACATAATTGAGGCCAAGGGCTTAAGAAGGCCCTGAGAAGGAATTAGAAACATAGCCACACCAGGGGGGATGTATCCTTCACTCAGCTTCCCTGCCCCTGCAGGGTGGGGGTAGCGAGCCCTGCCCCGTGGAGCGTTCACGGCCCATGCACCGAGCTGCAAGCTAGCGTCCGGGCACCAGCGTCGTCAAAGGGTGGTTGGAGACTAGATTGGAAACCTTGGGTTCGAGTCCCAGGTCTGCCATTTTCTCAGTGGAATGATTCAGATATATTCTCTAGCCTCTTACAGCCTCTGCTTCCTTGAAAACCCTGCATCCTGTGTGTTTCTCCCCGCTGGGCTGCCGAAAGGGTCCAGAATATGCAGTATGGGAGGAGGTCGGCAAGCTGCAGAACCTAAAGCTCCGAGGGTTCCGTCGATCTCATCCTGTCTCCCACCTTTGGGCACAGACACGGCAGGGAGTATGTTCCCCAGGAAGCCTGACATACCAGCCATGCTGGCTGGCATGGATCTTGGCTGTAGGGACTGTCATGCAGCTACAGGGTGGGAGCTCCTGGGAGCAGAAGTGACCCAGCCTCCCTGAGGTCCAGAACCGCGTCTGGAGCTCACCAGTGCTGAGGTCTTGGCAACCCCTTTTTCCTTTCGAGACTCTCAGTTTCTTAACGTGCAAAATGGGCGCTGGCGGTTGGAGCAGAGAGATTTGTACCAAATCATGAGTGTTCAAAGTGTATTCCTCGGGACACAGGGGAAAACATTTCAGGAAGGAAGAGAGTTCCTGACAAAGATTTCAAGAAAAAGTTTGAGGGATGTTGCATAATATAGAAATATAATCAGAGTGCGGATGAGCGTACAAAGCTCTCTGAAAAGGCCCGTTGCGGGGACTTGTTTTTGTTCAACCTGGTTTGGCCCAAGGGTGCAGGGCCCCTATTACCGTCCTATAGATGTTGACATACTCAGGAATATGCCTTGGGGAGCCTCTGACAGAGCTCTTGGGCTTCTCCCTGTCACTTATTGTGTGCCTCCGAGATACTCACATGGTAATTCCACACAGACGGAGGGTGGGGTGGGGGGAGGGGGGGTGCATCCCAGCCTCACAGCGACAATCAGCCAGTGGTCAGCATTGTGCCATTTTGGAAAGTCCTACTGAGGCTGCCTGCCACCTCCTTCCCAGTGATGCTTTCTCTGGTTGGGTGGCACATGGCTAGCTATCCCCGAGCTCGCCGGAGGGAGAGGCGGGTAGCAGGGGAGCCAGCAGGCAGGGAGCCCCAGCTAGGCAGCTGGGAGTGCACTGCAGGTGCGGGCATGTCGCACACATGGCAAACTGGCCCCCCGAGGCACGATGTGAGCGGAGTCTCGGGAACTGGCAGCAGGTGCCACAGCCTCCCACCTGTGGAATCGCAGTAAAGAAAGTCCAACTGTGCAACGTTACTCAGCGTTTTCGCAAAAAAAGTGCATTGGGTTCTTGAACTGTGCCAGGCCTCACGTCGATGGCTGGACACACAGAGATAACCCCGGCCCAATCTATGACCTTGAGATGCTCTTGGAGTTGGGGAGGGAAAGGAAAATAGACAGCATATGAACAGCTACCAGTGCCTGCTCTCAGGCACTGGTGGGCAGCGTCGCCTGGGAAGTTGGTTAAAAATTCAGATGCCTGGGGCACCTGGGTGGCTCAGTGGGTTAAGCCGCCTCCTTCGGCTCAGGTCATGATCTCAGGGTCCTGGGATCGAGTCCCGAATCGGGCTCTCTGCTCAGCAAGAAGCCTGCTTCCCTCTCTCTCTCACTGCCTGCCTCTCCGTCTACTTGTGATCTCTGTCAAAAAAAAAAAAAAAAAAAAAAAATTCAGATGCCTTGGGGCATCTGGGTGGCTTGGTGGGTTGGGCCTCTGCCTTCGGCTCAGGACATG
This sequence comes from Lutra lutra, assembly GCF_902655055.1. Classification (NCBI taxonomy): domain Eukaryota; kingdom Metazoa; phylum Chordata; class Mammalia; order Carnivora; family Mustelidae; genus Lutra; species Lutra lutra. The sequence continues at coordinate 12,505,051 of NC_062287.1, read as the reverse complement.
ATCCCAGGGTCCTGGAATCGAGCCCCGCATCGGGTTCTCTGCTCAGCAGGGAGCCTGCTTTCTCCTCTCTCTCTCTCTTCCTACTTCTCTGCCTACTTGTGATCTCTGTCAAATAAATGGATGAAATCTTTAAAAAAAAAAATTCAGATGCCTTGCTTCTGATATCGAGGGTCAGAATCTATGGGAATGGGGCTGGGCACCTGCATATTCTGGTATGGGATTAGATTGGGGAATTCAACATCATCTGAGTACAATCAATGGGGAAAACATGTTCTCTGGGTGACCCTGGACAAGGCCCTCCATCTCTCCCCAGCTTTATGGAGGTGTAATTGACAAACAGTGTTGTAAGATATTGAAAGTGTGCACTGGGATGCTTCGATATACGTACACATTGTGACAGGACCCTCCCCCCATCCATCACTTTTTGTCTTTGTCTCTTCTTTTTCTTGTGGCGAGAGATCAGTTGAGCAGATCAGTTCTGCTCTGTGCATATTTCAATCACACAACACAGTGTTATCACCACACGCTACACGAGATCCTTGCACGCTGTCTGTCTTAGAGCTGAACGTTGGCATCCTCTGACCAGCCTTCCCCTCTTTTCCCCATCCTCCAGCCTCTGGCGGCCGCTTTTCTGTGCTCTATTTCGAGGAGTTTGGCTTTTGCCTTAGGTTGCACATGTAAGGGATGCCATGTGGTGTTTTCCTCTGCCTTACCTCGCTTAGCTTCCTTACTGAACACACTCCTGCATGTGTGGGGGCAGTGACATCAGAATGCCACATGGTGAGCACCTGGCAGAGTCTGGCGTGCCGCAGGAGCTCAGGGGTCATGGCCATTCTTGGTATGTCTGTGGAAGTGGGCTAGAAACCCGAAGGCAGGAAAGTCGGAGGGTAGGGAGGAACTGGCTGGACTCTGGATGTTTCCGCCGGACAGGCAGCACCATGCCTTGGTGCAAAGATACCATTTAACCACCGAGGTGGACGTCGGGCCAGAAACTCCAGTGCTTTTTACGAGGGAGTATTCGGGGGGCTTGTGAGGTTCTGTAGCTGTTCTTGGCTCCGTCCCGCCAAGATCCAGATTCCCCGTTACAGCAGCTCCTTTGGTCGGATTCACCTGTTTCCTACCAAAGCATTCACTTTCTCGCAGCGCTTGTTAATTTCCTGTGGGCATGCCTTGCACTGGCTCCTAAAGGCCAGGAACTGGACAGCTGACACCTTTTCTTCCCCAACCTAGTGCTGTGCAAACAATAAGTACTCGATACAAACCTGTGGCTAATTGGTAATTGATCTGTTGCAGCAGGGAGGGCGGATACCAGCTGTGGCTGTTTTGTCCTCAATTTGGGTTCATTTCCACCTTTAAAGAGCTTGTGCATTATTATATTATCATATTATGCAAACCAAATATCCTAAAAAGACAGATAGTTAACAAACAGACTAGTAGATTAGGGATTGCCTATGGGATTCATCCTAATCAACCAGCCTACTTATCTGCCTGTGATCAGGGCCCCGAGTCTTTATCATTCAGCCGAATGAAGCAACATACCAGGTTCCCAGAGGAGTAGAATGGGATTTCAATTACATATCCATTTTTTTATCACTTCACTGAAATAACACGGGCTCCCTGGCTCTAAATTGCTAAAACCCAGTTTAAGTTAAGGAGACAAATAGGCACTAATTACAGAGCAGTACGGAGTCCAAAGCATCAAGGCCCTTGGCCAAGAAATGCCTTCCATCACATCACCCCTCCAACGCAAAACTGGAAGAAATTGAAGTTTCCTCTCCTGCTATTTTACTCTCAGGAACCCCTCCCCTGAGGAGTGTCAGAGTATGGGAGCGGTAGGAGGGGGGCAGTTACAAAAGACCCATCTGGGGAGAGAAGTTTGGATGCTCCTCTTTTGGCCGTGGCCAGCTATAACTTGAAGACCATGGCATCTGTTTCTTTTCTTTTTTTTTTTTTTTAAAGATTTTATTTATTTATTTGACAGAGATCACAAGTAGGCAGAGAGGCAGGCAGAGAGAGAGGAGGAAGCAGGCTCCCCGCTGAGCAGAGAGCCTGATGCGATGCTGGGGGGCTCGGTCCCAAGACCTGAGCCGAAGGCAGAGGCTTAACCCACTGAGCCACCCAGGCACCCCCTGTGGTCTACATTCTCACGCACATAGAAGTCTCTAAATCCTAATCAGAACTGCAGCTTCCCAGTGGAAAGAGTAGTAACACACAGGCACCAGGTGACCCGGTGGGTGCTAGCTCCATGGCCAACTGCTTGAGGGACCTTGCACAAGTGACTTCACTTGGCTGCTTCTGCTTTCTCTTCTATACAGTCATATCCACTGGTAAATATTTAACCAGCTCTCTAAGGAGGAAAAGCCCTTCTTTGTAGCTTTTACCAGTTTCCGTGGTGTAAATACTCCCACCATAGCTGATTCCAAGCTGTCAAGCTGATGTCACTGAATGTGGAACCGAGAAGAGGCACCCACTGTTGGCTCTCGTGAGCCGGCACGAGACGGTTTCAGCACAAGACGGTTTCAGCGTACCACTGGCTAAGATCTCGCCCATCACCAAATCAGATGATAATGGGATGGTCGTACAGAGCACACGCTCTCTCTCTGCCTGTCTAGGTGCATCCATATCCCTAGTTCTGAAGGCTAACATTTGATGGCAGGCAAGAAGGAAAACATCTAGCTTCTGCCCATCTCAGAGGTGGGGTAAGAATAAAGGAAACCATGTTTTCAATGTGAGATTAAAAATAAAATATGGAATTTTGTTCATTCTTTACATCAGTATTTAATGACTCTGTGATAACATTTATTAATAAAATGTTAATAGTCGTCTTCGAACATTCTTTGAATGGAAAACAGTCTTTTCTGCTTTTGTGCTTTGTGAAGGGGAAGGTGGACAATTTATTCCCTGTCAAGAGGGTTTGACAAGAAATAGATCAACAAGGTGCCTTCTCCCCGTCTGTCATGTCTAAGTCCACATGCTCAACAAATGCCCAGCAGCTGTGTATTGATGACACCGCCTGGCCATGAGGACTTTCCTCTCTTACAAATGGCAGAGATCTGATAATCAGGCACGGAGTACTGACTAGACCCTTCAAGGTTCCCCACCGGGCCTCCGGTTGCCCGCGCTGCCATTCATTTGCCTGCATCAAATACCTCTTCCTGTGGCTTCTCGGCAGACCCCATGTGGCCTCTTCCTTTGACCCACCATAGCACCCTAGCAATAAAAATCTCTCTCATGGCACAGGTCTTACCCTACCTGGACTACAGTCACGGATGCGTTTGGCGTACCCCCCAACCAGACTGTGAGCATCTTGAAAGAAGACATTAGGTATTATTAATCATTTTTTTATTTCCTGCAGTATGCTTAATAAGTGCTTTTTGAATTTTAATTGAATTTGTATGACTAGGCGCTGATGTACTTCCTTAATCTAAAGAGTTCTTTAAAAAATGAGTTCAGAAGTTACATCCTATTGAAGAATGTCTAGAATAACATTAACCAGAACCATTGGCATAGGAGACAACCAAATTCTGGGTAAGCTTTGTGGGATGCCAAAAGGCACATACCCTCACCCACTCTCGCACGCACATAGTAATTTGCCTGATGTTCCAACTTCCACTTCTTTAAATAAAATATCTATTTATACCCACATTTATTAATTCTATAATCGAAACTACTTGGACAAGAACGTTTTCAATAAAAAAAAAAAATCTAAGAACATGAAACATTGTTAGGTGCCACGCAAGACATTGATGTGGTAAAATGGAGTCCCTGTTCTCAGTTTGGTAGGGAGGACAGGTCCATATAGTTGAAATATAAGTGAGTGGTCTGGGGTTGGTTACGGAAGGTTTGACCTGAGCCTTGAAAGATGAAGTAGAATTTGAGTAAGAAGAGGGAAACAAAAGAGTAGGAAGAGAGCTAGAGGAAGAAAAATAAAGAGTGAGTGGAGAGATGTAAAATAGGGTGGAGAAGGGCATGATGGGGAGTAATCTTAACTGGCCTGTGTGAGGTTTTCCTGTGGGGGATAAATTATAGGTTTATCTGAGAACCAAAAGATGTAGGGCCATCGGTCTCTTTGAGTTTAGCTTTTATCTAAGAAGCCCTGGGAAGTCACCGAGTCTTTCGTGCAGGGAAGTAGCCTGATGACAGATCCTGGAGGGTATGAACCCGAGAGGATAGACTGTTGGAGTCAGAACCTCCACTGGGACTGGCCAGGGGAACCACATGGTGGCAGTGAGGATGGACCTTAAGGGACAGGAGTCAAGGCCCCAAGGAAGAAGCATGACTTGGGGACTGTTCGAACTGTTTAACAGTGAGTCACAGATCAAAGTAAAAGGTGATGGGTGGGTAGCTCTCAAAAGAATGCAGATTATGGGAATGAGATCTGAGCATAGAAGTTCTTGAGAAACCCAAGAAGACCCATGGAGCTGGCTTCTCTTGCTGTCTCTCTTTCCTTCTCTCTGGATCCTAGGACCAGTTCTTCCTCTTCCTACACAGCTTCTCCACATCCTTCTCTCTACCCACTGGCTTTCTTGTCCCTCAGTAACTTCAGCTTTTCTGAGTCAGCCATGACCTCCAGCCCTCCCACTGCTAAGTGACCCAGAGGCTCACTGTTTGCCTCTTCACACTTCTGGGAGGAAGCTCCTGACTGACCCAGCATTCCTCGACTGTTACGTTATAAGGTCGTGGCTTGCCCGCCAACCTATGGCTGGGCTGGTCTTAGCTCAGATACCCAATCCCTGCCCAATCAGCTGTAGTCTGGCAGTGAGGGAGGGGGCTGGGGCCAGAATCTGGGTCACATGATAAAAACCAGAGCCCAGGTGCTGCAGGCAGGGCCTTAGAATAAGCAACAGGGGAGGTGAGGGGGGAAGGTATCATGATTATTATTATTTCTTTACATATTTTTTGGCTTTAGAGGACAAGGATAACGATGGGGTCAAACATGATGAGCCACTCACTAGACTCACTGGTTGGAAGAAGAGAAATGGCAGTGACAGAAGAACAAGAAAATGTGCCAGGGAAGAGATTATGCTGAGTGAAATAAGTCAAGCAGAGAGAGTCAATTATCATATGGTTTCACTTATTTGTGGAGCATAACAAATAGCATGGAGGACAAGGGGAGATGGAGAGGAGAAGGGAGTTGAGGGAAATTGGAAGGGGAGGTGAACCATGAGAGACTATGGACTCTGAAAAACGATCTGAGAATTTTGAGGGGGTGGGGGGTGGGAGGTTGGGGGCACCAGGTGGTGGGTATTGTAGAGGGCACGGATTGCATGGAGCACTGGGTGTGGTGCAAAAATAATGAATACTGTTATGCTGAAAAAATAAAAAAATTAAAAAAAAAAAATGTGCCAGGGAAGGAAAATGACATGTTCATGTAGGGGCAAGCTGAATTTCCCTTACTCATTCATTTGGCAAATATGTATTGACTGCCTACCACAAGCCAAGGATAGTGTTAAGTAGGTCACGAGGTATACATGGGCTTAAGACATGGAAGATGATAATGGAACACTCAGTAATGTAATAATAACGATGATACTTCCCATCTTTTAAGTGCCTACTGTACACAACATGCTTTTGATATATGATCTCATTTAGCCCTTATCACTGTTTTTAAAAAGACGGTATTAGTCATCTCATTTTACAGTTGGGGAATTTAAGGCTCTGAGAGACCAAGTAATTATCCTAAGACCACACAGACCAATAGATGAATGGGCAAATAAAGTGTGGTATGTATGTGGAATGGAATATTATTTAACCTTAAAGAGGAATGCAATTTTGGTAGATGCTATAACATGAATGACTTTGGAAAACATGATGCTAAAGGATGTAAGCCGGACACAGAAAGGCAAATATTATCTGCTTCCTTTCATGTTGTATCTCTGGGAAGCAAATTCGTAGAGACCTAATAGACCACCGATTACCAGGGGCTGCGGGGAGAGAGATGGAGAGTTACTGTTTTGTGGCTTCGGAATTAACCAGCTCTGGAGTGAGGATGTTGGTGATCATTGCACAACACTGGGAATGAGCTTAGAGCCACTGAACCACATACTTAAAAATGGTCAAAATGTCGATTTTATACACCCTATATTTTATCTTATTATAAAGAAAAGTTGCAAACAAGTTCCTCTGGCCGCTGCGTGGAGAGTAGATTGTGGGGTATTGTGGGGGTGGGGAAAAGAAGCAGAAGACCAACATGGGGGGCTTCCATGTGCTCTTAGTGCTATGATGGGGCCTCAGACCAGAGCGGTGCTGGCAGAGATGGAGAGAAGACCAGAGATGGGCTGCACACACATTTCGAAGGCAGAGAGCTGGCAGGGTGAGCCATCTGCAAAGGATGTAAGGGAAGGGGGGATGTGTGTGACATGCAGAACCTTGTCGTGGGACACAAGATGCATGACAGTGTTGGGCTCTGATACTTTGGCGGAAAACAGCCAACACGCCCCAAGAAGGTAGAAGCATCACACTCGCGGAGTGCCATCCGAGGAGGCAGGTGGAATCGCAAGGAGAAGGGTTTGGGGTCAACGTTCAAAAACAACCACTGGTCTCCTCCAGCGATGCTGAGGGTGGTGTGGGCACTCACCGAGCGGCGAGTGCCCATCTGAGGGGCTGTAGGAGCGGCCCTTGGTAAGGCAGCCTTGCAGAAGATACATGTAGGATGGGGCGATCTTTAAGACCCTTATCAATCCTCAGATTCCTGAGTCCTGGGTTTTTGGAGGCCTTTGCAAACACAATTTCACAGAAGGCAGATTACAGAAGTGGGGAGTGAGGGAACAAGGTTTGGCTGGAGATTGCGATTGAGATAATTTTTAAGAATCTCATAACCAGGGAAGTCAGCGGGGTCCAAGAGCATTTTTTTCTTCTGTCTTTCTTTTTTTTTTTTCTTTTTCTTCCTTACTTCTTTCTTTCCTTCCTTCCTTCCCTCCCTTCCTTCCTTCTTTCGTCCTCCCTTCCTCCCCCCTGCTCTTCTTTAAAATGGAGGAACATTTTCTCACCCTGGCTGTTCTCTACGGGGACCCTGGGCATGAGGTGACGGGAGGTTGGCTGGACATTTCAGGTTCGAACTGGGACCTCGGGAGCAGTTCCTTCCCCATTAAGCAGGTCCCACCCCGTGTCATCCCTGCTGCCGCAGTCATTCCCTGACATGCCGTCACCAGCAACCTCCTTGGCTCCAATCACTTTCTGCCGTGTACCTGTAACACGCAGATTGCCGGTAACTTTACTCCAGAGAACCAATTAGCACAGATCCAGCCTGGGTAATTACAGTCTGATAAGATCCTTGCAGCAGATATCCAGGGCAGATAAAGCACGAGGAAGCCATTTCTCAGCAGGACTCGGTGGGAAACAGTATTATAACTCGCCTTTCCTCCTCCCCATCTCTGCCCTTGGACCCCCAGCTCTGCCTTTCCCAAATTTGAATGGGGCCCAGAGAGGAAGGAGATGAGAGGGGATGAGGGAAAGGGGAGAGACCCCAGAGTGGCCAGCCACCTCTCGCAGGGCCGGGCAGCGACCTGCACTTGCTTTTCCATCAGCCCGGACAGGCTGCTGCCATCAAAGCTGGAGATGAGACCAACCAACTAGGAGAGCCAAAGGGGTTTTGATTTGAGTGACCAGACACGGGAGGGGACTGCACATGACATCTCGATGGCTGGCCGCTGGGCTCTACTGACCGTGGCCTCTGGCCCAGAGCCACCCGGCATGTTCCCTCAGAACTCCTGCCCTCACTTGCCTTGTGGACCTGGGCAGAGGCTGTCACCATGCATGCACCTGTCTCTCTTCCTCCCCCTGCTCTTTGCTGTGTTGGTCTCCTGGACCACCCCCCCGCCCCGCCCGGACAGCCCCTCCCCGGCCTCCCCACAGAGGCTGCCTTTAGTCCACTCTGCACACTGCAGCCCGACGAATCGTTTTAACATGCAAATCCAGTTACACCGGTGCCTTGTTTAAAACCCTTCGCAGGGGCTCCCCACTGCCACCAGGATACTGTGCAAACACAGCCTTAGCACGGCTGATTTTCTTCCCGGCAGATCTATTAGGAAACAAAACATCGCAGACGCCGCTGAGACCCACCGTACGCCGTTCTCGACCCCCACTTCTCCTTTTTCGAGGTCTTCAGCTATAGGCTTCTCTTCTGTGCGCGGAGATTTCAGCGGTGAAATTAGCCCGCGGCAAAGCTGAGGTCTATTTCTGGCGCACGGTTCCCGGAGTTGTGACATGGAGGGTGTGTGCGCCGCCGTCGCCCCCGGAATACCAACCAGTCTCCTCCCTCGGGAACATTCTCGCCTGCGCTGCTGTTGGTGGTCAAACCGCCGCCCTCCCCGAGCTCCTAACACGCGCGGGTCTGCTCCCCGGGTCTGCGAGGCCGATGCCAGCGGTTGTGCGAATCGAAGTTTGTTTTCCTTTTTGTGGCCGGGGCTCGTCTTTCATTTTGTGGATGAAGACCGGTTGGCGTATCCACGCCCCGCACGACACGGCCCCCTGTGGTTCCTGACCTCTGTGCCACCTGCTTCTCCCCTTCTCCTCCTCTTTGCCAGTCTGACTCCTCACCCTTCTTCAGACATCACTGTAAACGTCCCTCTGCCAGGGACGCCTCTCAGGCTCTAGACAGGATTAGATCATGCTCCTAAGGCTTCCCCCGTGAACACTCTTCTCACACTTCAGGGTAGTAGCTTTTTGGTGAAATCACCTGCCTCCCTCACGGTCAATAGGCTTCATGAGGGCGAGGGCTGTGGCCATGTTGTTTGCTGCTGTACTTCTATCCCCTTGCAAGTCCTAATAAATATGTCTTAAATGAATGAATTCCAACCTGATTTTATGTCCCTACAGTTGAATAGTGTACCAAACATTCAGTAAATCACGATGGATGTATGACAAATTAGTGAAGATGTGTCTTCTGGTATCCACCCCTCAAAAAACATGCAGGCGTCTGCTGCTTTGTCTCTACTGCTCAGACCCCATTGCCAACCCTTCCGAATATTCTGAGCCACAAGCCTTTCCCCCCTTTTCTGCAGAGTTACAAAGAGAAATGGAGGTAGCTTGCAATCCTGATGCACCAAAATAAGATAAAGATGTAGATTGGGATAAAGAAAAACTGAGGAGGAATAGAAATGTGAGATGGAGAAAAAGAACACAGGAATTCAGGCCACAAAGTCTGAGCTTCCCGGCAACCAGAGACAAAACGGAAGCCATCAGTGACAGATTTTTGCATTGTCTATTAGTCAAAATTATACCAGCTTTCCCCGAGAAGCTGAAGCTAAAGGAAGTTTCTCATGTGGGACTTCAAAAAGGAACACAGAAGCTAACAGGCAAGTTAAAAAATACCAGGCTTCCTTTAAATGTAATAACTAGACCCTGAGCTCTCCTGTCAAGCATTCCTTCAGCGCAAACTCAAAACAGTACGCCTAAACACAAGTCAGTAAATCTGCTTCCGCAAGGAGCCAAAACCATGTGGTCCAGATGTGCAGTTGTCTGATGGTCTGGCTTGAACCGGGGATAAAATCTAGACTATCTGGAGGAGTAGATGGGCCACATGTCCTTCAGATAATCCTCCGTGAATATTATTTCTTGCCCTGGGCTTTTCATGACAGCCAGCAGCAGACGATTGGAGTTTATGTCTCCCAGGAAGAGTGTGGAGTGTTGTCAACACAAGTCAGCACACATCCTTCATCGATCAACCAAATGAATGGCAGGAGGGGGGTCTTCCTATGAAATCCAGGGGCCTTTCCTTACCAAGGCCCTTATCTGATGGGCTACCATTTCCCCACCAGCCTCAAGTAGGCCACAAATAGAAGGTCATGGACGAGAAACTGAGGTCTCCCTCCCCATCCCATGACTCAAGTGTATTCAGTACCAGGAAGAACCCTTTCAAAAAATTTGGTTCGGTTTCCGGAGGATTTAAAAAGAGAGCCCAAAGATCATCTCAGATCCTGGGATTAACTAACTGGGAAGAGAATGAGCATCCCAGCTAACCTTTGGATAGAGAACGCATTCCCATTCTCACAGGGTTTTCTTTCAATGCTCCCAGACACAGGTCAAGAGGTAGGCTGGGCAAGGTTTGCCGTTATTCCCATTCTACAGATGATGAAAACATACAGAGGAGGCTAAATGAGTTGCCTAAAGCCGCACCACGTGATATGTTAGAACCAGCACTCCAGGTTTTCTGGACTCAAATCCTGTGTTCTTTGCACTCCCGTTTGATATACTGATGTTCTAGAATACAACATGCTGATGTAATGCAAAGATTTTCCTGAAATAATAACAGAGAGGCAACTTTTATCTTTATATCAAGAAGAGAGAGTTTCCAACTGTAATAAAAAGGATTTGGGTTCGACATTAGGAAGATATTTCTGCCAGGGAGAGTTGTAAGTCATAAAAACAGGCCACTGAGGGGGACGCTGGAATTTTCTTACTTATAACCTTTAAAAATGTGAGTGCTGGTCTCAGTCTGAGGACCGTTTTGGGGTTATCTTCCTTAGAGACCTCACGTCTGCCTTCAACGTCCTTTTGACTCCCACCCTGTCCTTCTGGAGCACCACTGGGGTCCTTGGAGGCTCAGTGGGGTGGGGGGGGGGCAGTTAGCAGGGGCAGCCGCGGGTCATGGAGTCATTCTACAGCAGTCGCTGGGCTCGACCCCAGCTGGATGAGACGCTCTGTAGGATTTGCTTTCACCAGTCCAGGTGCAAGGGCTTTCACGAAGGAGAGGTTATAGAGATGTGGGCCATGGGAACCAGTGGTGAGGGATGGGAAACCAGGAGTACCAACGGGACGGTGAGCCGAGGCAGCCTGGGAGCTCCGTGGGCCCCAGATCCAGGGGCAAGAGTCTGTCTGGCCAGAGCCATAGAGACAACTGCTGCTCTGCCAGTTTGCTGATGTCAAACAGGGGCAAGAGAGGTGGGGAACAACCCCCCACCTCTCTGTCCCCTGCCTTCTTATCGCTCTCTGGGGCTGCATGGGCCTCACCCAACAAGGAGCTGGTTGGCAAGAGAGTCTGGGGGATGCCACCCCCAGAGGTCAGCATCCTGAGGCCAGAGCAGGGCAGAGAGGGGCAGAGAATGGACCAGAGAGGAGCAGGAGCACACAGAGAACAGCCAGCACAGTGGGAACCACACCCAGAGACCCCCTGCCTTCCCCTGCTTCCCCTAACAATAAACACCCACCCCCCCACCCACCCCCCACCACACACACATACACACACACGTAACCCGCACAACAAGAAAAGGGGGTAACTCAGAGTAACAGGGCAGTGAGTGCTAGGGAGAAACACAGAGCAGGTGGAGAGTGTGAGAAATGGAAGGGGGCTTTTAAAAAATTTATTTAACTTCAGTTACTTAACATGTAGTGTATTATTAGTTTCAGAGGTGGAGTTCGGTGAGTCATCAGTCGCATATACATCCAGTGTTCTCTCCATCACGTGCCCCCCTGCATGCCCATCACCCAGTGACCCCATTCCCCCCTCCAGCAAATCTGTCTGTTCCCTAGAGTTGAGAGTCTCTTTGAGAAGGGGACTTCTTTAAGTAGAGTGGCCTGGGGCCTGGGAGCAGGTGCCGTGGTGCGGAGATCTGGACAGGGGAGAGTGTGGCGGCCTGCCTCCAGCCAGCAGAGAGAGATCCTCCCTTGTCAGCGCAGGCCGGCTCTCCAGAGCACCCCCCTCCCCCCATGTGTCACACAGGCAGCCCTCCAGGACCAGGCATGGTGCCCAGCGGTCCCCCTCGGCTGCCGGGAAGACACATGCAGGCTGTACGTGGTGGGACCCGCAGAGCGACACCTTCCTCCTGTGGGGGCTGCGGCCTTAGCGAGACACGCGGGGGGCTGCAGTGAGGGGACGCTCTTCCCAAGTTCTAGGCAGTGACCCAGAAAATGCCTCAGACTCCCATGGCTTCTCCCCAAGAGTCTGAAGAGAGTGGCAGCTGGCGGGCAGGTGGCAGAGCCCCCATACCCAGCTATGGTGTCTCCCCGCGGTGGTCTGGGGGCCCCGCAGGCGGCTCTAATTGGGACGGAGGGACTCACACCCACCTGCTCCCAACTCAGGCACAGACACGGTTCTCCCTCTCTAACACACACACACACACACACACACACACACGCTTCTAGAAGTACAGGGCTCCAGAAAAGCGTACAGCAGGAATACTTAGCTGGAGTGTGCTGGCTCTGGGAGGGCCTCCTGGAAGAAGGGACCCTTAAACTGAGACTAGGCATTAGTCCAGCAAAGAGAAGGCAGGAAAACGTTCTAGGCAGCAGGAACCAGGTGCAAAGGCCCTGAGGTGGGGGAGAGAGAACGCTGAAACTCGAAGTTCAGAATGACTGTGGAGGGAGGTGGGAGAGGTCCTCCTCCACCGAGGGGGCTGGTGGGCTGGGGTCCTCCACGTTCTCCTTCGGATCCCCCCTGCGAGCTCCGAACTGGGAGGGACACAGTCACGTTTCCTATTTCTGGGGAGATTTGCGGTGTGCACGATGCTTCCATGTCCATTTTTCATCCGTTTCTGTGTCCATTTTGATGAATGACGGGGCTGAGATTGTGAACACGGGTGAGGACAGAGGCTCTGCGACACCTGGTGACTTGTTCAAAGGCATCCAGCCAAGGGTCAGACTCATGGCCTGGTCTTCTACCTCCTAGCCTCACACTCGCCTCCCCGCAAAGTCCTCTTGTTTGGGGCAGGGCGACAGTACTGTCTGTGCCTGCAGACCGCACCCGACAGGAGGCTGCACTGACTCCCCCTGGCCTCGGGCTCCTGCCCTGGGTCAGCGCACTCTGGACGCTGAGCACACTCGGCCATCCTGAGGCCCTGCCCAGCTCCAGGCTCTGTGGCTGACGCTAGGGTCCCTGAGTCCCCCTTGTCCACGTCCACACAGGCAAGGGGAGCCTGAGCAGGACCCAGCACTGATTCCAAGGTTCTTTCTGTTCTCTGAAGAGGACAGGGGGTTGCACGTTCTCAGGTAGGAACATTTCACTCTGTTCTCTTGGGTCCCCCCCATCAGCCACCCGCCTCCGTTAAGCTGCTCTCCCGTCCTTGTTTTAATCAGTCCTTTTAGCTCCCAGGGCCTCCCTCCCTTGCTCGAGGCTCTGTTGTCTCCTGGGCTCTCTGTCCTTCTCAGACGTTGTCTCCCTTTCCAGGAGCTTCCCTCGCTGCCTGGCAGCCCCAGCCTCTGTTCCTCCCATTCTCTCCCTCGCCCCCCATCCTCCCACTTCCATGGCAACCCCTCCCCAGAGAGGGGAACCCCTGGCTTTCCCTCCCAGCCCTGTGCTTCAGGGAGTCAAGGTGGAGAAGTCTTCATGACTCACCTGCCTCGGAGCGGAGCCGGGTGGGAGGGGTAGATGAGGGGGTAGGATGGGGGACAAAGAGACTTTGAGACTGAAGGAAAGAGCAGCTATTAGTCACCAGGGGGACAAAAAGAAAAGGAATTGATCAGATAGTAGGTGGCCCAAGAAAGCTCCCCACAGCCCAGATCAGCCCTGACTTTAATAAGGGACTGGAATTAGAGCTGGGCAGGGAAACGCGTTTCATGACAGCCCAGTCCCCTCTGTGCCCAGCCCCCAGGGGCAGGAAGAAAGGTGAGCAGGAGGGCACCTGGGGTGGATGGCACTTGTGTCATCAGCAGCTGAGGGGAAGAAGATCAGGGGGCAGAGAAGGAGATGGAGGCAAGAGAAAAAAGAACGAGTAGTTCCTGGATTCCCCAGGGGCTCTGAATATCTCACATGCATCCCAATGACAGGACACAGTGTGGGGTCCTTTGTCTCTGGGCACTTGTCCTTCTTCCCTTCTATCCCTTTCACATAGCCTGCTTGCCACGTGACCAAATAGTAGTTAAGGATGTACCCGTAGTCGCCGGCACCTGTGGGTATCAGACTCCGGGAAGGTGCCGGGAATTGGAGATGAGTGCCTGATCCGTGCTGCTGAGATGTTCACGGTCTAATGAGAGATAAAAGCATGCACATGGCGACTCACCCTACCTGATGTCACCGTGAAAGTGATCTGTGCAAAGTCCGGTGGTGGCCCCACTCTGACCAGAGGGCTAGGCAGGCTTTGCGGAGCCTGGCCTCTGAGCCAGGACCTAGAGAACAAGGCAGAGCAAGCCAGACAGGCGGAGAGAGGAAGGGCAGTCCCAGCAAAGGAAGAGTTTAGGTAAAGCTTTGGGGGTCACTGACGAGCACAGTGTGTTTGGGGGAAATGAGGGATGTGGGAACAAGAGAAGCTCGTAGCTAATGTCCTCTATTGGGCTCTGGTTGACAGGTGGCAGCAGGATGGGGGGTTCGAGAGGCTTCCACCTTTCTCTGTTACAAATAAAATCTTCAAAAAAAATAGAGATTGATTAACTATATTTTTAAAAAAATCCCTTACTGGCTCCGCATTATAAGGATGAAATACGAACTCGGAGACACTGTCCATGGAGCTGCCCCTCCTACCCGCCCAGTCTCATCTCCCCCCATGAGCCTCTGGGAACCCTCCACACCCACATCTACACCCGGCCCTCGTCCCGCTGCCAGTAGGTTCCGGAATCATTGTGTTTTCTGGTGCTGCCATGACTTGGATCTTGCTGTTTTCCCTGTTCAGAATGTCCTTCCTTCCCTCGTCCACCACGCTGGCATTCCCTACATTTTTCAAGTAATTTTCAAGTAATTTACATTCTATCCTGGGGCAGCTCCTTGACCATGCCCACAGCCCTCTGCTCGATGAGAAGGGATCTTCCTGGGGCCCCATAACTCAGTTTGTCTCGCATTTATGGCTTTTATCAGACTGTGTCATTGATGTGCTTGGGCACCACGATGACAGAAGCTGGCTCTTTCATCTTTGTATCCTCAGTGCTCAGTATGGTCTCTGGCACATAGTAGGTGTTCAGTAAATATTCAGTGAAAACATGTACGAGCCATTAAAATTATTCTATCCCTTGACCTGGTACCCCCAGTTGTGGAAATGTATCCTAAGGAAATATTAAGTCCCTTTGACCAGTCTGTAATTCTTTCCTGGATCACTTCTGGATCTATTATAGTATTTGCATATCAACTATTTACTGAATGCTTACGCACCAGACAAGGGGACCAGACCAATCATCCCCGTTTGCCTGGTGCTATCCTGGTCTTACAACTCAAATGTCCATTATCCTGGAGATCATTCAGTCCCAGGCAAGTCAGTTTGGTCACCCATCCTCGTGCAGGGCTCTATTGTTCATGGCTGGAGTTAATTTGATAAAGCAGGTGGTTGAGGTCCTGCGCTTACATCCTAGAAAGTAGGGGATGACCAAGACAGTAACACTTGGAGTACGCTGTTACAAAGGTTGGCACCAACTATGAGTGCACAGAATAAAAAGTAATGATGGCCCACGTGTGTGGGTGTACATGTGTGTGTACATGTATGTGTGTGTGTGTGTGTGTGTGTGTGGAGGCAGAGGATGGTTTATAGAGGAGATGGGACTTGAACCAGACTGTGAAGAAACTGTTCTCCCAACAGACAAGGCAGGATCTCCACCCTCCTGCCGCTCATGCTCAGTCCCACACTGAATTCTGGGCTGTTATTTTCTCCAAGGGAAGGATCAGGTCCCGATATGGTTTCCAACACCCTTCCTGCTCCAGCCTGCAGTTGCCTATTCTGTTATATGCTCCCTGGGTTCGAGTCTTCTTGCAACAGGAAGGATTCCAGGTATCAGGCTCTGTCCTGAGTCATACTGGCAAGCAGGGCACGCTTACCTTGAATTCTTGTCCCCTTGCCCCAGTGTGGTATTGTATGAGGAACTGTGTCCCCCAAGAAAGCACCTGTGCCTGTGTTTGGAGATAGGGCCTGTAGAAAGGCCAGTGAAGTGAGGTCAGAGGTGTGGACCTGTATCAGAGGCCCTATAATCCTGTAGGACTGATGTCCTTAAAAAGAAGGAGAGACACCAGAGACCTCTCCCTGCCCGCAAGCCCACGAAGGAAAACCCACGTGAAGACACTGAGAAAAAGTGGCCGTCTGCAGGCCAGAAAGAGCCCTGACCAGGAACAAGAGGTGCCAGCACCTTGACCTTGGACTTCCCGTGTCTGGAGCTGTAAGAAAACAAACGTCTGTTGCCTAAGTCACCTCAACTGTGGCCCTTGTTACAGCAGCCCAAGCTGCCCCACAGAGAGATACATTTCCTGGCTAAGTCTGCTCTCCCCCGCTGACCTGCCGCCCTTTGGAGCCCAGACGCAGTAGTAGACCACTCCCGCAGGTACGGGGCCCAGCATGGTGAATGGTAATGACCTTGTCATAGGAGAGGGGAGACTTCCAGTAGCTGGAGGAAGGAACTGGGATCTTAGGACAAGGACATCAAATGTGTGGACAAAGGAGCCAATGGTACTCACTTGCCCTTTCTCCTGAGACATCTTTCCTCCCCTGGGAAGGGAGGCACAGATCGTCCTCTGGGGTTGCTCATGCAATTATTGTCATCGAAGGTGGGAATTTGGAGACCTCCCACGTGCTAGAACCCTGAGGTCTTTCTTTGGTCACTTGCTAGATACATATTAGAGTTATGGAATGATTTTATGGCTGATCCTCACATCCAGGCTTGGATAGAGAGACTTGGCATTATCCCCTTTTTACAGATAGGAAAACTGAGGCTCAGGGGCCAAGTGCTCTATTTCAGATCACACACCCACTGAATGAGAGACTTTAGCCTCAGCTCTAGGTCTGTTTCCCTCCCAAGTCTGTGGTCTCCCCACCCCACTGCCCTGGAACAAAGACCCCATCCTTGGGTGGGTGTAGCCTGGTTGCCCCTCGGACCAGCAGCCCACCCAGTCCCTTCTCATTCCTGCCCTCTGGCCAGGGAGCCTGTTTCCTGGGCTGAGAAGCAAGCCCGGAGCTACTCTTTTGACAATTGTTCCTTTCAGTCCAGATTTGTTTTTTGATTTGTTTCCTGTTTGTCTTTTCTTCTGGGGAGGGAGGGAGGGAGGGGTGGGGGAGACTCAGCCTTTTCTGAGAACTCCGTGTTTATTTCTCCTTCTGTCGTGTGGGGATTTTAAATGACGAGGCTTTGATTTTTTTCTGCCTCCTTGGGAGATTTGTGCAATTTTTATTTTTTTAATTTTTTTTTATAACTCTTTTTTTTTATTTTTTTAAAGATTTTTATTTATTTATTTGACAGAGAGATCACAAGTAGATGGAGAGGCAGGCAGAGAGAGAGAGAGAGAGAGAGAGGGAAGCAGGCTCCCTGCTGCGCAGAGAGCCGGATGCGGGACTCGATCCCAGGACCCTGAGATCATGACCTGAGCCGAAGGCAGCGGCTTAACCCACTGAGCCACCCAGGCGCCCGATTTGTGCAATTTTTAAAAAACATACTGGCTCTGGTACTACACTGCTGCCCGACTTCGCCTGCTGAGGACCCCATGGGTCTGTGACGGAGCTCGTCCCCCCACCTCGCATGGGGCCCACAGAAGGCATGGACCCCAGCTTTGCTGCGTGCGAGAGGGGGAGAGAATGGGAGCGGGAGAGACGCCAGGTATGGAGGGGGTCCCCGGAGAGCATCCCTGCCGGGCTTCTTTGGAGCCCTCATGTTTGCATGTACAAGGCCACCCTCGGCTCTGAGAAGCCTGCACGTGACACAGGAGAAGGGGCGCGAGGGAGCTTTCACTTTTGGCCGAGAGCATGCATTTGAGGGAGAAGACGTGAACACCGTCATGTGGATACTCGAGCATGTCAAGGAAGGAGATGTGCCAATTGTATGTCCTCGGACACACGAGTGTGTTGCCACATCTGTGTGAGGACATGCACGAAGCCCAGATAACCACATGCTTGCCTGGGCGCCAGATAGCAAACAGGCAGGAGAGATGGCAGGTGAGGCTGGGAGCTCCAGTGTGCGCGACAACGTTCCAGGAGGGGCGCCTGGGTGGCTCAGTTGGTTAAACATCCGCCGTTGCCTTGAGTCATGATCTTAGGTCCTGGGATCGAGTCCCGAGCTAGACTCCCTGCTCAATGGGCAGCCTGCTTCTCCCTTCCCTTCTGCCTGTCCCTCCCCTCCTTGTGCTTTCTCTCTCTCTCAAATAAATAAATAAGTAAAATCTTTTAAAAAAATGTTCATGGAACCCAGATGCTGCATCAGGAGACCCAGGTTCAAGTGCCCTAACAGCGGTGTCTGTTACCACAGCTATCACTAAAAGGACACTCCTGGTGTCTGTTTGTGTTTAAATCCCCATGCTTGTGACACCCCCTTCTGAAATGCACACCCCGTTCCCTTGGTGCTCCCTTCCCTTTCAGCTCGGAAGCTAAGAGTCCTCCCAGTGTCCAGGGGAAGGCAGGGGGAAGTCAGCCCTCCACTATTCCAACTCCCCTTCCCTCCCCGAAACCTGGGGCCATCAGGGCATGAGTTAGGACCCTCCTGGAAAACCAGGGAGCTCTGTGAAGATAGAGGACCCCCCCGCCGCAGGTCATTGGGTCTGATCTCCTGGCCCAGCCCAGGTCTGGGCACAGGGTGGGACTAAGGATGATGCCGGGGGTCAAGGCTACAAATAGACAAGACCTGGCCTAGCAGACCAGGAGGGGATTGGGGTCACCAAGGGGACTGTAGACCGTAGGTCTGGTCCCAGGCTGTGCCAGGCAGGCCTGCAGACCCTTGCAAATGCCCAGCTCTCGGCCCCTGCCTATTTTGTACCCGGGAAGGGGAGAGGTTGGAGGAACTGGGAATTGCCATGAAGGGGGAGGGAGACCGAGCCAGGATGTGGGGTGCTCACTCCTGCTCACAGGTGTTGGGCCATATTAGCGCATCTCTTAAAAGGCAGGGCCAGTGAGGCCCCAGTTATCGGGTCCCTTTGCACATCAGCTACTCAACTTAAGCTGTTGCAGGCCACATGCTGGACTGGCCACCAGGCCTTATGGGTATCATGGCTTGTACAGACCAGAGGTGGGGGGCACACGCTAAGCACGCCCCACCAGAGGTGACTGGCAGTGGCCTGTCCCTGGCTTTGCCCACCAGACAAACCTGAGTGTCCCCACGTGGGACGCTGACTATACTGGGGCACCTCTTTACCTTTCCTCAACATTGCTTCCTTCATCTAAAAAATGAGGAGTTTAGATTGAATTATCTCTACACTTCCAGCACTGACATTTCATGATTCTATTAACTAATTGAATTGGATGGACATTATAGGGAACGTTGAACAACAGGCTAATTTTTCTTTGAACATTAACCAGATCCCCGGGCTGTGTCATCGTCAGGTCAGCAGAAAGCAGCCTCTGAAATAATTCTACCTTCTTTCCTTTCACAAGTGAACAGATTCACCAAGTCATGCTTGGAACATTCGGTGGGGGAATATGAAGGTACGTTTTGAGTTTCCTGGTGGTTGGGATGCTTTGGGCACTAGTGGGTCCTTCAAGAGGAGGAGACCCCGAGCTCCCTCCAGCTGTCACACCCAGGCCTGTCTGCCCTTGGGCAAGAAAATTGGGGGACCACAGGAAAGTGGGGGTTTGAGAAGCAGATCCAAGCTCCTCCAACAGAAACAGAGGACAGGGGTATGACTGGGGGGACCCAAGGAGAGTAAATGCTGGAATTCTGTTTTAACTCCTGACTTCCTGGTCACCCACCCTCTGGAAAGTCTTTCTTCCTGATGGATAAGCGTTTCGTGATTGAATTGTGTCCTCCCCCTGCCCCAAATTCATATGTTGCTGTCACTCCCAGTACCTCAGACAGTGACCTTATGTGGACATAGAGTTGTTGCAGATATAGATAAGGTCATCCTAGAGTAGTGTGGCCCCCTCGTCCAATACGAAGGGTGTCCTCAGCAAAAGGGAAAATATGGACACAGATCCTCATGGAGAATGCCACACAAAGATGATACGTGTGACGCTTCTATGAGCCAAGGGATGCTAACTGTCGCCACAGCCACCAGAGGCTGGGCCAGAAGCCTCAGACGGATCCTGCTCTCATAGCCCTTAGAGGGCTGACACCTTGATCTTGGGCTTCCAGCCTCTGGAACCGTGACCCTAGTCCCCCAGTCTGTGGTGTTTGTTACTATAGCCAGAGCCGACTAACACAGTAAGAGATACCACCTGCTGGAGAAAGCCTTCCTCCCCGTCCTCCCCTACCCGCAGGACTCCACTCAAGTGATTCAGGTAGAGGGACTAGAACAGCAGGTAAACTCCTCAGAGAAAGTGGTTTTTGGAGCCCAGTCTGGCTTCATATGGATCTAGCTATTTCCATGGACCAGGAAGTCCTTCCTTCTATCCCACCTAAACCCCACTTGCTGCAACTGTGGCCCTTTCTGTCTTATTTTGCCCTCAAAAGAGTCACTGGTCAACCAGAACCCCTACTTCCAGAAACCCCTACTTTCGTTGCCTAACGGTTACAAAGGGAATCTCCTTCCTGTAACAGCTGACTGTTCCCACCCCCTGGAACAAGGGAAACCTGCGGTGCTCAGCTCCCCCTCCCCGTCCAGACCCAGTCCCCCAAATGTGCATGTGATGACCTTTTCTCCCACCTCCCGGCAGGCGAGACAGGAGGTGGCCTCCTCCCCCGCCAGCTCAGCCCTCTCCCTCCTCCCTGGCCCCCAGCACCTAGGCCGTCCTTCCCAAAGACAGTGTTTGTTGGTGTCCTCCCACATGACTTGTCTCCACACACAATGCGGAGAGAAGTCATGGGGACCGCGAGGCAGCGGCTGCAAAATCGTGGTGACCGATGAGAGGGCCTGATTGCTTGTGCATAGCTACTGAAAGGGGTCTTGACATTTTAAGTGCTCGTCAGAGTGAGGAATGACAGCCGCAGACAATGAGACACTTCCTCTTTGCCTTTTGCTGGCTATTAATAAGTGTTTCTGATTCTGCAGATGTAGGAGAGATTCTGGGCCACTAGGCTGGGTGGGTGGGCATTTTTTTCTCACTCTGTCTGTCTCCCAGTCCCCAGTCCCTCCTCTCTCCACCGCCTCCCCCTCCTCCATGAGCTCTCCGCCCTCCATCTCCATCTCTCCTAGGTGCGGCCAGGCTGTTTGTCTTGGAGTCAGATTTGTTAGTGCTTGGGAAATGTCATTAGGCAGCTGGTCTCCGACCCGCTCTTGGCTCTTTGCTAGATTCCAATCCCTTCGTCTCCCAGGCTTGGACCAACTGCCAAATCACACTCGCTTACCCCAGAGTTGGGGAGAAAGAGATGGAGTGTGGTGGGCTGTCAGAGAAACCAGAGAAGGAGAGAGGTGGGAACTGGGGACAGGGTGGCCTGGGGCGGGGAAGGGGGGCAGAGGGGGGCAGACTAGGGAGCTCAGAAAGAACGGGCGTAGATGCTTCCTCCCTCCCCCGCTTCCAGCCTCACTGACATCAGAGAAGCCACAGCTCTCCTCCACAGCCCACCCAGGGAGGGGTGCTGTCACCTGGTCCTGGGGAGAGTGTTGGCTGAGCACCCCCAAGAGGAGGCCATTTGATTTCCCGAGTTCCCTACCAGGTTTCCTGAGTCTCACTGCTCCTCGTTCTAAAACCCACTGTCTCCCCAGAGGAGGGAGATCAACCACCTGATGTTCCTGAAGTGAGGAGTTTGCCCCAAAGCTAAGACTGGGACAGTGCTGGGCAAACCGGGACCCTTCGTCACTTGACAGAAATCACCCCATGACCTTTGAACTGGCTTCGGGGATCCCTTCTCAAAAGGCACCTTCCCGGCTTTAAAGGCACTCTGTTGGAGCAGGCAATGGGCTGTGAAGAGGGGGCAAGAGGGTGGGTTGAGACAGGGAGGAAAGGGCCTTCAGATTGGGGTGGCTCAGCCTTCTACGCCAGCAGAAGAGAAAAGGGATGTCCAGCCAAGGGCCGATGACACCTGCAGGTGCCTTCCGAGCCTCAGAGCTTCTGTGTCTCTGGAGCAACAAGGCTTGGGGAAACCAAACAAAATGAGGAGCAGGGCTCCTGCTCCGGGGCCCGCCTGGCTCTCTGTTCCCAGGCCCTCACCCCTCCCTCTTGCTCCCAGCCAGCGGCCCCCTCCCATCCCAGCTAGCCCCCCCTAGCCTGGCTTCGTTGGAGTCCAGCTCCAAAGCCTTATCCCAAGCCCGCAGCCTTTGGATCTCTTTATTCTGATTCAATTACGTACACAATATGAGCTTTGCAAACAGAGAATTACGGCTGCAGTAATTGAATTCTTTCCTGGACTTGAAGCCTGCTGGGCTGTGGTGTGGAGCAGCTCCCAGATCGCCAGCCTTGCCCCGGGGCCCCACCTTCACTCAGCAAAATCATAACTAACATTTAAACACCATTTTATAGTTAATGGTGCTTCTACCTCCATCATCTCCTTTGCATGTTACAAGCAGGTGACGTAAGCTATCACACACCATTGTTATTTCTCATTCCCTTCTTGCAAGTGGGGAAACTGAGGCAGGGAGCATTTACAAGATGCGCTCAAGGTCATGGAGCTGATAATTGTTTCAGAGCCAAGATCCAAATCTCAGTTTTCTGGGATGAGACACATTTCAGAGCTCCCCGCCCCCTCCTCCCATCCAGCCTGACTCACCTTTCCTGCCCACCCTAACCACCTGCCCGTCTCTCCTGGTCCCTTGTGACTCATGGGGCAGAGGATGACTTACCCTCCTTCCCGCAAGTCGAGGTCTATGTGCTACCCCAAAGCCATGAGCTAATCACCGTCCACTAAAGCACTGTCTCTAGACTTGCCAGATTACTGCCAGCAAAGATCACGGTGGGAGGTCCTCCCTTGAGGGGTTGCTCTTTCCCTTGGTCTACCACACCTTCCCCCTGTAGGAGCAACACGGCAACGACTTTCAGTTCATCTTTCCTTCCCTTCCTTTTGAGTTAAGCCAAACAGACTAATTCCTGAGAGCCGCCTGCCGTGACCGTGCCGGTGGCTCCTGCCGCCCGTATTGGCATGCCCTCACGGAGGCTGATGGAGCGTGTGCCCTGTGCCAGCTCCTCACCGAGTGAGCAAGATAGGGATGGTTATTTCTGTTTTGGAGATGAGCAAGGGGGGCCTAGAGCAGCCGAAACACCTCACCCAAATCTTGGGAAAGTAGGAACTAGACCCTACTAGCAAACCCATCACCTACACCGTGTGTTTTAGCCATGGTACCCCTTCCTTCCTCTCTAGTTCAGATCAACCTCCCCTTTGAACTAGACTATTGAATTCCCTCCCTAGTGGTCTCCTTGACTTTGGTCTTATGTCCACTAAATCCATCATCTGTGCTCAGCCAGTGGGTGATTTAAACATCTCTAACATGGCCAGTTCTAGGCTCCAAGGAAAACTCCAAATCTTCTAACTACTTACAGAAAAAAAAACAAAAACAAAACAAAAAAAAGCTCATGCCCTATGGAGCATTGGACAAGGTGCTCCGTGATTTCCTGCCTATCTCCAGAGCCCTACCTTCTGCCTTTTCCCTGCACTGGGCTCCCTAGCGATGCTAGACTGCTCATGATTCCTTCATGACGAAGAACACCAGGAGGTTTCACACCTCAATGTTTTCCTGGAGGCTTCTCCTCCTCCTTGGAGCTCCCATCCCACTTTTCTTAGCTGGGCTTGATCTTACTTCTTCAACAAGGCTTCCCCTAGGCATCACAGTCTCCAGAAAGCCTTTGCTGAAACTCAGGTGGACTAACTCCCCAGGTGATGATTCCATAGCCCCCTCCGCACTGCTCTGAGAGGACAGTTACTGGTCCATGTTTTGGCGACCTACAGCCCTGACCTCCAATCCTGGACAGCAAGTTCATCATCAAGGAGCTGGGTTGTTCTCTCTGTGTGCCCCTGCAGCTAACACAGTCCCTGGCTCATGGTAATCACTCCTATATCCATGTTGAAAGTCTTTAAATCACTGCATTTAGCTGATGACACTTCATGCATGATCATATCCTCCTAAATTCCTGACCCAAAAGATTTTCCATCATTTCCTGACACTCTGAATATAAAAGGGAGATTTTCCCCAATGGCCTGGCATTGTATGTACCAATAGAAACTCCGTCTCTTAGAGATGCAGAAAAATCCTAGAGCAAGGAAGTCTCTACTTAAGAATCGGCTGCCTCTGCATTGATTCCCTTAGAAGGTCCTGAAAAATGGGAAGGAAAGTTTGAGATAGTGCAAAGTTCTCCTGTCATTGGAGGCCGCTCTGACACACAGCTAGCAGACAAGTCAGAGAAAGCAGTCTTCTTCCTCCTAAGAATATGCCAGGCATTATTATCATAAGAGGAAACTTGGAGAAATGAAGACATTTACCACCCTCCTGATACAGAAGTTTCAGTATTGCCAAGACGTCAATTCTCCCCAAATAGATCTATAAATATTTAATGCATTTCCAATCAAGATCCCAATAAGGTTTTTCATAGATCCTGACAAGCTAATTTTGAAATCCACATTGAAAAATAAATATCAAGAAAATCAAGATAATTAAAAGAAAGAAAAAAGAAAAGAGATTTGCCCTCTCAGATGCCAAGCATACTAAAATTTAGAGTAAAATTCTGCGGTATTGACTCAAAAATAGACAAATCGACTGGTAGGCTGGAATACCAACCCTCAAAATAAATACATATATTTGCCCAGCACATATTACACACTGAATAAACATTTGTTGGGTAAATAAATAAAGGTGGCATTTCACATCCGTTGGGGTGGGACAATTGACTATTCATTAGGGGCAAAAAAACAGAGCCAGAATCTACCAGGCACGAAAACCAATTCTAAATAGCTCAAAAACCAAAGCATAAAGAGATTCATAATATTTAGAAGAGACTCTACAACAGTCTGTTTATAACCTGAGAGTAGGGAGGGCCTTCTAAATAAATGAAAATATGCAACATAATAGAGCAGGGGTTGGCCCACCACTTGTTTTTATATAAAAAAATATTGGGACACGGCCACATCTGTTGTTTAGGTATTGTTTCTGGCTGCTTTTGTGCTCTCATGGTGGAGCTGAGTGGTGGTGGCAGAACTTGTAAACTGGAAATATTTACTGTCTGGCTGTTTGCAGAAACTGTGCCAACCCCTGACACAGAGTGTAAAGATTAATAAATATAACTACATCAAAAATGAAAACTTAGCTGTCACTATGGATGCCATGAACAAAGTTGGAAGGGCAACATGTAGACTTGGAGAAAATGTTTTCAACATAAATAGCAGTATTGAGGTTATGTGAATCCTGCTTACAAATTAGGGAGTGGCTCCAATGAGAAACAGACAATTACCCCAGAGAAGAGTGGGCTTGCCATGAAGGGGCAAATCACAGAAAACATTAATGTGGTCACTAGAAACCCAAAGAGATACTCAACCTCACTGGTTTTTACCACTCAAGACCCCAGCAGGAAATAGAGGGTAAAATTAGGCAGTTGGAGGAAAGTTTAATGAAGGGGTTATATAAAGGTGAGGGCCAGATTTAAATAAGCAAACAAAGGATGGTATCGTACCCTGGGCAAGTAATTTTATATTATGTGTGTTTTATGTTATATGTATTTACCTCAGTAAAATAGTAGGTATATCCCCCCCCCCCTCCAAAAAGGCATTAAAAACCAACTCTATGGTGTCTACATATATTTAAATAAAGACAGAGGTGGTTGAAAATAAAAGAGGCAAACTGCAAAGAAAAAGCAGATAAAAGCAGGCATGGTCATATCTATTAGAAAAAAACCCCAGATTTTTGGGACTATAATATTACTGGAAATTAAAAAAGACATTAAGTGATGGGTCAATTCATCAAAAAAAACTAATAATTTTATTTTTTTTTTCCTAGAAGATTTTATTTATTTATTTGACAGTCAGAGATCACAAGTAGGCAGGGAGGCAGGGAGAGAGAGAGGAAGGGAAGCAGACTCCCTGCTGAGCAGAGAGCCCGATGCGGGGCTCGATCCCAGGACCCTGGGATCATGACCCGAGCCGAAAGCAAAGGCTTAACCCACTGAGCCACCCGGGTGCCCCAAAACTAATAATTTTAAATGTCTATCTACCTAATACAGAGCTTCAAATACAGAAAGTGGAAATTGATCAATCGAAATGGGAAATAAAGAAATCCATGAATACAGTTTTTTATTTTAACAACTTCCTCTCCATAATTGATAGAGCAAGGAGCAAAATAAGGCAGAGATATACATAATTTTATAAACGGAAATTGTCACTACCTCAAGGCTTGAAGAGAGAGTAGAGAGCTGGGAGAGGAAAGGGCTGATGACAGGAGCTGTAGATCTGGGCCCAGGGGCGCACTGCCCCGCGGGGACCGGGCAGAGAAGGAAGAGGGAATATATTCCTCAACTTCCTTCTCCTCCTGTCCTCTGGATCTGCTATTGGTTGAATCCAGCTGGAAGATGAAGGACAAGGAGCCTGTTGGGATAGTCCTTCAGGTTGGTTTCCTAGAGAACAGGGTAGAGAAATATGGAAGGACCAACTGAGACTATTTAGCACATCAGTAATCAGTGAAATGACTAATCGATGAAATGACTTGCGACAATGAGATGCCACTTTGAACCCACAAAGGATGGTAAATATTTGCCAGAGTAACATCCTCTCATACACCGATGATGGAGAATAGATTGGGTCAGCTGCTTCGGAGTCCAATTTCTCAACTTCCGTATAATTTTAGGAAATATATTTTAACCCAGCAATTTCACTTCTCTGTATCTAGAGAAACACTTGCACTATTGCTCAAAGAGGTATGTGCAAATCTGTCCCTTACAGCATTGTTTTTAAGTGAGAAATGGAATACATCCCAGATTCCTACCAACTGAGGTAGAGATAAATTATATTATAGTTAAATAAATTATATTGTAATCATAAGACAGAATAATATGCATTCGTTGAAAAGAATAGGATAAATTCTAATATATACTACTAGGGGTAGCTCTCCAGGAGGTATTATTCAGTGAAAAATGGAAGTTGTAAAATAATAATATGCATAGTATTTTATTTATGTAAAACATATGCAGAATAATCCTATTTTATACAATAAGACATCTGCATCCATCTAGATTTGTGGACATAGTCTAAAGGGATATATGTCATAATTAACTCTGAGAAGATGGTCAATTTTTTAAATGAGAAGAATGTACTTATTTATCATTTGTGAGGTGAAGAAGTCATTACCACCACTACCACCTCCAACAGCAACAACGGAAGACAACTAGCTCTGTTGGAATGCTGTGTCTCTCATGTGAAGCCTTCTGGTTCTCTCGGAATTCCTCCTTCCCATGCACCATCTGGACCAGACATCTCTGTTCTAGAATGTGCCACAGTTGGTCCTATACTAGAGCTCACGGTTTGTTTATGTGTCTGCTTTCCCTTCTGGACTATAATCTCCTTGAGTGCAAGGACTGTGCCTTTGTAGTGGGTTTTCTTTGCTTTCTTTTCTCATCTTTCTTTCTGCCAAATGTTCAACTTAAGTCCAATGCATAGGGACAGCAACGCCCGCTGGGAACGATGCTTGTCAGTAACAAGTACCTGGGCAACTGGACCAAGTTGGACCAATTAGTGTCCCTTTCTGGAAAATGAGGACCTGGGAGAGAGAGAAGTTTAGACCTACAGTATGTCAACTGCCATGTTCTCAACTTTGGGGACAGGAGAAGCAGACAAAGCTAGTTCCGGAGAGCAGGAGAGAGAAGGAGACTGAAAACAGGTGCAGAAGGGAGCAAGGATATGAACCCTGCTGGTGTTTGAGGACCCGGCGCTGGCTTGCTTCAGCAACATGTCTGTACCTTTATATCAAAGTCATCCCTGCACCTTTATAAATGCCCATGGCTTTTTACCAATGTCTCCAGTTGGTTTCTAGTGCTTGTAACCAGAAGAATTCTAATGAAGAGTGAAGAGCTGTTCACTTCTGTATCCCCCACTGTTCCTAGCTCAGAGCAGAGCCTGCTTCCTAGTAGATGCGCAAAACCTATTCGCTAAGATGGGCCAACTGAGGCACTTATTCCTGCCACAGAACCCGTGCAGGTGCCCCCCTGGCCTCGGCTTGGTACTTGTGGTGGTTCTAGCTCACCACCCCCCAAGACACCCCATGGGCAGCTCCAACAGTTCCATGTCCTCCGGTCCCCACGGGTCCCTCTTCATCATGACAACTCTGCAAATGGGAAGTCTTCTCTTTTCCGAGCAAAACATCTCCAGCTTCACTTATTGTTCCCCATAAGACGCTCTTCCACACTTTTCTTTCCCTGATCACACTCCTCAGAACAAACTCCCATTTGTCAGTGTCTCTCTTAGAATGAAGTGCCCCAAATTGACTCTTCAGACTTGAAGCTCTTGTGGCCCGTGAGTGATAGGATGGGGAGAGCCAGACTCCACGGGGCTAAGAATGGGTAAGACGCTCTATTATTTTGCCGAGTATTTAAAACCAATTAGTATTTGCAGGGAACTACTTCGAAATTGCTCCAATCTATAAATTCTTTGCCATTAAAAGTGAATCTAAAATTCATTAATACCCAGACTTTGGTTCGCTGATGCGAAACCTTAAGTACAAAGTGTTATCATAGCACAAAGCACATGTCTCCCCAGTCAATCCCACAGTCCTTCCGTGACTCTGAATCACTCATGGTTGATGGCAGCTGGCTTCCCTGTAACTTGGAATTGAGCCGTAGACGCTGCAAAGTCAAGTGGCAAGCGGGATTGTCAGAGCGTCCTAGAGCTGGGAGGATACCTAAAAGGGGATCACCTCGTCTAATCCCTTCATTTTAGAGATAAGCCACCTTAAATCCATTCTGGAACACGTGGAGCATTAATAAATTAATAATTAATAAATAAATAAAATAAAGTAAATTTCACCTGTGAGGAAGCCAATGCAAGGCGGTTCAATGGCCAACCCAAGAGCGTGCAGTTAGTTGGGCGTTTCAAGTTCTCTCCTCCACACTTAACTCCTTTGTGAGAGGAAGCCGGCGGCCTGCAGGGGCAGCTCTTAGGTGCAAAGAAGCTTCTCATCTTCTCTCTGAGGACAGCAGCCATGGACTAAGGGCCATTTGTTAACAGCCAGAAATCTAGAAAGCAGCTGAACTAATCCAAGCTTGCAATTAGGGAGAATCCATCAGCCAGACTGCCCACCCAGAGCTGGTCTCCCGGCCTGCCCCCTTGCTCACAGGAAGCGCAGCAAACCAAATCAATATTAGAGTTAAATTGTTCCCTCTTCTTAAACCTGGCATCTGTGAGACTGTAAGGGACAGCGATCGATTAGCGCAGAGTATGGGCTTTACGTGCGTGTGCGAATCTCTTAACTTCTCCAGACACTCCAGAACCTCGTCTTCTCCCGCAGTAAGGCTTTAGGAGACTGGGAAAGATGTCTCTTGATGCGATGACCAGACAAACCAAGTCATGCCCTCCTTCATGACTTTTCTAAGTTCCAGTATCTCTGGTCTATGGAGGAGAATTTCTCTCTTTCACGGGGAGAACAATCAAACCCTTTAACTATAGTCACCGTAGGGTGGCCAGGGCACACCAGGAAAGCTGCGGGCCATTTGCAAAGTAGAGTGGTTTCCGAGGAAGAGCCTGGCTCGGTTCCCTCCGGGGTCCTGGCGTGGCTTAAGGGAGACAAGCATGGTTTCTGGAGATGAGTTGGGATCCCTTTGGAATTCCAAGGGTCTGGTACTCCATTTCCTCCCGGAGAAGTGACAGATGAGGACACCGCAGGGCTCTTGGAAAACAACGCGCGTAAATTGTATAGCAGTTCACAATGGAGGTAACAGGAAGACACGTGACAGCAAGAGGGCTAGCCAAATCCGGAAGGTACCAGACAGCAAGTCTAGCCTAAAGAATTCAAACTCTGAGGGAACCTGTGACTCCAACCTCACAACAGCCTCTAACTTCCGCGTTGCCCTCCCGGCATCCTTTCCAAACGGAACATACCTCTTTAGTTCATGGCTTTGCTTGGGTGCCCAGTTTCCGATGCCTTTCAAAAATAACATTTATCTGGCTTTGAAGGTCTTATTCTGGAGACATTTCTTATTTTCCTTCTTTCTTCTTTCAAAAAGGAAGAAAGAAAGAAAAAACAGCAGCTTTGACTAGTCTGAGGGTGACACGAATGCCTGATTTTTATGCAATGTTGCAAGTGCCTTTCAGCAACACAATGGCAGGTTCTCTGACAATGTCATGCGTCTATTCAAAACAACCGGCATGCCAGTCAGGGGCCTGGGCGTTTGCACAGTGCTTGTTCTCCGTGGTGATAAGGCATGTTAGATTTTCCCATTCTATTTGAGAAATAATTCTGGTCTTTTTTAAGTCCCCTGCTTTTTTGATTATTTTTTTTCTTGCCTCTTTGCTGAACAATAGGACCTGTCCCTGTTTGATTCCTTCCGTGATGCCTGTGCGGTAACAACTTGAGAAAGAGAGAAAAGGAGAGAGAAGACAGGGCTGGGGGTTGAGGGGGGTAGAATATGATGGCTTAACAGCCCTGCCGGGTGCTGGCCAGGAGAGGGACAGCGTGATGAGGGGCTGGGAGATTAGCGCCGATAATTTTGTTGGGTCGATTTGTACAGCTCCTTTTGTCGGAAGCCAAGGCATGTAGGAGTGTGGGTTAATTATCTATTGGGTGTCCTGCTCCCCGGCTGCTCTACCACAGCTAATCCTCTCTCCCCCTTTAGCAGGTGCGCAGCGCCAAGAATGGGCATGTCTACTTCTGTCCCCTGCTGGAAGCATGATGGATAAAAAGAGGGGGAAAAAAAAAAAGAAAGAAAAGGAGAATGGGGACAGGGATAAGAACTGGGAGGGTGTGAAGTCACCCAGCTTTGCCAATGGAGAGAAAAGGCCCCAGCTACCTTCTCTCCCCCACAGGCTCCCCAACTGGGACTTGCTGGTTCTGATTTTTGTGTCTTTAAATAGACGTGTCCTCCCAACTGGTGGTAGCAGTTAGCATTTGCTGTGTCATAAACCACCTCAAAACTCAGGGGCCTAAAACTACCACCATTTCCTTCTATCACAATTCTTCAGAACAACGCTGGGCTGGGTTGGGCTTGGCTAATCTCGGCCGGGCTCACTGACGTGCAGGTGGGCTGGCCGGGGACTGGCCGGCAGAATCCCATCACACCCCTGTGGGTTGGCCGAAACGATGACCACTGGGCCATGTGTCTCTCTTAATCTAACAGGCCAGCCTGGGGAGCTGAGTTCCAAAAGCAGCAAGAAGCCAACACCAGAAGCATGGGAGCTTTCCAAACTCGTGTTCACATTGGCCAAAGTCATGTGTCTGTAACTCAGCTCAAGGAGTAGAGAAAAAACTCCTGGAGTCTGCCTCAGCATCAGAGGCCAGAGGGGAAGAATTGGTGACCATTTTTTCTTTCATCCACTACAACGTGAACAGCCTCTTCCCTCTGTGCCCCACCCCCCCTTGAGGACAGGTACACCAACATTTGATTTACACATTGGCTTTGAACCTTCAGGAGGGCTCCCATCTTGAACGCAACACCAAAGTATGCTTGTGCCGTTCGTTCTTTCTGCCTTTCTGATAACTTGTGCCCTTCTCTTGCTATTTTTCCTTTCCGCTTGGCCGAATTTGGGAGCGAGTCTAACCTCTTTATTTTGTGAATGAGAAAGCCAGGGCCCAGAAAGGAGAAAGGACTCATGCAGCATGGCCCGTCAAATGAGGGGACTACCTGAGACCCCCACCTCCCAGTTTTAACCCCCCATCTCAGACACCTCAGGAAGTTACTGCCGGCCTTTCTCCCACCACACCGAAGCAAGTGGAAAATGCCTCAAAGTTACACAAGGGTGTTTTATGCCCTATCTATCACCAGAAATGGATTCAAAGTGATTTTCACACCAAAACACAAAACAAAAAGGAACAGGGCCTTAAAGGGATGTAGTAGATGCTCTCAGGCTTCTGAAATGAGTAGATTACACCATTTGGGCAGATTTACTCTGGATTTTCTGGCAGCTGAGGCAAAAGAGGGATATTCATTGAGTTATATAGTTTTTTTTTTTTTTTTTTTTTTTTTCTAACAAAAGAAGGCATACAAACTCATCTGTTGAGACAATTTATTTCACTGGCATGAAACCGAAGCAGACATTTACTGGACATATCTCTCTCTCTACAGAACATTGAACAGCATTCTGGACACCATCCTCCTTCACAGTTCCAAAAGCACATTTATTTGCTGTGCCCCCTGCCCCCTGCCCTGCGGGGCCTGGCGTGGGCCACTGCCCACAGCGGGCGCTCAGTCAATGCCTCGGGCTGATTGGTGACGGACAGCAGCCCCGTTTGGACTCCACGCCGGGAGCTGAGTCTCTAGCCCTGGGTGAGTACACAGAGCTATCTGAAAGGCTAAATTAATTGATTTAGTATTGATTGGGCTGCAAACCTCTGTTCAACACCCCCAGAATCTACAGATCCTCCCGTTGTAGAAGGTTTCACATTCCAAACAGCTTTCCTCTGAGCAGCACAAATTTATAAATCTCTGTGCAGACCAGCCAGACCCCCCACCCACCACCTGCTCCTGGGGGGCTCTGGGCAGATTCTTTCGCTTCTCTGAGTAGCTGCCTGCCTCCTCCAGCATCCAGGTACTCTGAGGATCAAACGACGGGAAATGGGCAAAGTTTTAATCCAGTAACAATTAAGGAATCACGGTGATACAGAGTCTCCATTTGCAACTCAGGAAAACTTGCGCTCGTTAGCCTCAGGCCCTGCAAAGCTGATTCTGCGCAAACCCTGCATTGTGTCGTAACATGTGGTAGAGAGAACAAAGGGAAAGAAGCCGAAAGTCTCCCCATGACCCAGCGACCACTAGAGGAACTCCTGTTCTCCCAGCAGCATGTTATGGGGCAAGGGCTCAGGTCCCAAGCAGTGGGAGATGGTGGATGGGACGTCCTTCTCCTGCCACGGTCTGGGGTCCCGCCATATTGCTGCGATCGGGGGCCTGGGTTCCCTAAACTCTGACGTGTTGTGTCTATGAATTCCCTGGGGGCTTGTTAAAAATGCAGATTGTGATTCAGTTGGTGTGGGATGGGAGTCTGAGTCTGCATCTCTAAGAAGCTCCCAGGCCATGCCAGGGCCGGTGGACTAAGGACCACACTCCAAGCACACCCAGCAGTACAAGGACCTATTCTCCACTGATGGGTGGAATCATGTAAGTAATGTCAGTGCGCCCAGCTCAGAAGGTAGAGTCTGAGCAAGGAATGCAGCTCTGTGGTTCGTAGCTGGCCCTGACTTCCAGAGCAGGTGGTTAACAGAGGAAAAATTGTGCAGAGAGGTGCTTCCTAGCCCTGTACACTGAGAGTCACCACAGTTCTTTCTGGAATTCAGGGTACAAGGAGGTTGAAATGAGGGGTTGAACTTTACATCCTGCCCCTGGCTGGCCGACTATAGGGTCCGAAGGGGGTGAGCTCTGAAGCAATCTGGCTTCTCACTGTGTGAAACCAACAAATAAAATCACGCACGGATTTCACTGGCATGTTGACTGAGCTCGTAGTATAAGGCACAGTGTAGACGTTTTCGCCAACACCGTTTTATAGATGGAAAATCCAGAGGCACAGAGAAGTCAAGCAGGCGTCCTGAGGGGGTTTGGTCAGTGAAGGGCAAGTCGGACTCAGGTCCTGGGCTCCAAAGTCTACATTCCTTTCTCACTGTGTGAGTTCAGAAGCCAGGAAGATAGACATGGGTCCAGCAAGGAGCCCCAGGCCAGGGACTCAGCAGACCCCAGCAGCCAGGGGGACAATCTTATCTCCCCAATGAGAATAAAAGGGCCCCCACACGGACCCTGTCTACCTCTCCCAACGCAAGACGAATTACCTGCTGAATGCCATGTACAATACCACAACGGCATATCACCAAGGAGAAAGTGGGGAGTGTGCAGAGATACTAATCGATTACTTAGCAAACTGACAGTCTGGGGGGTTTTGCTTAAAAAAAAAAAAAAAGAAAAAAATATATCACTTGCTTTTGATTATTGTTTTTAAGAGCTCCCTTAGACACGGGAATTTAGCATGAAGAACATCAGACGTACGTGCTGATCACACGGAACCTTAAACTTCCTCTATGCTTCAAGTGTACACATTTTAACTTGAAAAATTACCAGGTCTGTCTACAGAAAAATTTTCAAACATAAAACACAAAGCTCATTTGAAGAGAGGAATTCTCCAATGGAGTGAACCCAGGCTGTCACAAAAAACTTAAACCAGGCATAAAGGAAAATGTCAGATGTGTGGGAGAACCAGCTGTCTCTCCTCTTTTTTTTTCTTTTTTTAAATTTTTATAACCTAGATCAGATTATTGGAGAATATATGAATGTTTGAGGCTGGGCATCAAGACTGCCAGGGGGAGAGGGAGCCTTGCTCTCCTGGGTGATGCTAAACTCTCTACTGGAGAATACTTTTTTTTTTTTTCAAAATTCTAAATAAAGCACTTTGGAGTGGCACATTTATAACCACTGAAGAATTACTCAAATAAGAGACGCTGTCAGGTATTTATTCTATTTATTTTAAAAGCTTTTTTTTTTTTCCCTGAAGGAGAAGCGGGGTGCGAAAAAAACTCTCCACTTTTCTTCCAGGTCGCTTCGAAAGGTTTGTGAGTGGATTCTTTCCTGGCTTTATTTTTCCTCCTTAGGAGAGGAGCCCTGTCTCCTGGTGAGAGGGATTTTCTTGCTCCTCTTCCTCTCGGTGCCCTGGCTCCTGGCAAATTATCTGTCTACCTTCCAGGAAAAAGGGAAGGTGCATTTTCAGGCTCCTAAAGTGGGCTGGGGATGAATATGCTGGGAAGTAGGCTTGTGGGGGACACAAGGGGTTCTTAATTACATCCCAGAGGTGGTACCCAAGCAAGGGAGGAGGAGGAGGCAACTGAGGGAGGGAAGGAAAACAAAACAAGAAAGGGGAAGAAAGAAGGAAAGATACAGGGTGGGAGAGGACAGGGAAGGGGTGCAAAAGGAAGGGTGCAGGTGTCCCTGTTTGTGGGCATTGTCTGGGAGCTAGAGCTGGGGCCCAAGCTTCCAAAAGCTCTGGCTGCCTTTGAGAAACCTCTCCCCTCCATCTCCCTTCCATCTCACCTGGCTCAAAGCCAAGAGTGTGGACGCCATTCACGTCGGTTTGATACTCCCCTTTGCCGGAAGACCTGGGTGGAGTGGGCTGAGACTGGGTCGGCACAAGGGCTCCGAGATGAGAACAGGAATGGGCTTGTGTTTGTGAAAATGCTGGAAAGATCTTTACTGGGAAGAGCATAAGGACTCACCCTGGGTTAAATGGTAATGCCAGTTTGGCTGACTTCTCTTTCTTTTTGGCCGGTGTCAGCCAGCGTGCACTTGTCAGCCCCTACTAACGGATGCCGGCTGAGGTGGTGAGAACAAATGGTCCCTGTGACTCCCCTTCCATCCCCGAACCCCGTCTCCAAAATCCTGCCCCATCCTCAAGCACTAGCTCAAAGGCATTGTCCCTCGCGGACCCCATCCAATCAGGACCGGCCTCTTTCTATAACCGCCTTTTTGGCACTCCAGAATCAGCCCCTGATCCCATTCTGGGCTACGTTAATTATTTGAGTGCACAGCCAAGGCCAAGACTAGGCCTGGTTCATTTTCGTATTTCCCACAGTGTTTTGTGCAGAATGGGTGTTCAGTAAAGAGCCTCAGAATTGCTAATAGTCACCAGCGCATTATGCACTCTGGGAGGGCAGGCATCGCTCCAAGCACTTTGCATGTGTTAGCTCTATCTAATCTTCAAAACAATCCTGGGAGGAGATGCTCTAGTGGTCCTCATTTTTTAAAGATGACACAACTGAAGGACGGTGGTTGAACTTGCCCCAGGTCACTCAGCACACGGGTAGCAGAGCTGGGATTTGAACCCAGGTTGTCTGGGGCTAACACCTGCTCATTCCGCCAATACACTAAGTCCTTGAAAATCTCACCTGCTACCAGTTGGAATAACGGAGTCAACATTTTTATCCGGTTCAACAGTCCAACCCTAAGACCATTCATTAGCTTGATCTCTTGTCTTGCGTCCGCCATGTTGATTCTGTGCTGATTGCTCGCTGCTCTCTCGCAGCCACCCTGCCTAGTGTCGCACGACAGAGCAGTCCTGCAAGGTTCACCTGTGGGTCTGCCAGACCCAAAGCCCTTCGTCTCCTTCCTAGATCACAATGGACATGACATCGGAACTGCTCAGGAAAGAGCAGACATTCTGTCCTTCGATCATCTACCTCAGTTGTTGCTGGAGGAATTAAATGAGATAATAATGTACCGTCCCTCCAACAGGGCCTGGCACACAGTTGTTCCTAACAATGACCATGATGACTTTATCGCTGGGCCCTGGTGAAGTGCAGGTGATTAACATCCACCTGAGATCTGGAATCTCAGATTCTGCTTCCTCCGGGAAGCCCTCCGTGACGACTCCAACCCTCTTTTCTGACGGCGCCAGGAAAGATACCACACGTGTATGGCTGCCTGCCCTGTGCGCTCACTGCATGCCTCCAAAGGCCTTCGTTCCCGTGCACGACATGTGCACAGAACTCTCTGGACGCTGACTCTCTCTGAGCCTGAGGTCAAAGTCAAGTTGAACCCCTGTTCCCGGATGGTCTCAGACATATGATTTTCCTCTTTAACCCCCAGTGTCCTTGCCTGAAAGGTGGGAACAGGCCCACACCTCTCAGCTCTCGCAGCGTTGTGGTGACGGGGAAGGGACACAGAGTGTGTCAGCGGCCAACCGCCAGCTGCGTGAGCAGGAGCTCAGTGGTGTCAAGAACTCTTCTGAGAGCCTGAACTGCGGGGGGAACCCAGAGGAGGTACTCTGCATGCGTTCACTGGTCAATGAGTTTGTCCCCTGTAAAGCCTGGTTCGTGGTTCCTCTTCCAAAGAACTCTGCTTGTGCGACCCAACTTCACTAAATCGGGGTGGGTAGAAGGTGGCAGCTGTTGGCAGAGGCCGAGAGGGGCAAGGAGGAGGGAGAACAGACAGCTTCGATCGGGAGGGACTTGTCCAAGACTCCACGTATAGCCCTTGGCTCAGCCTGGGTGTAAATGTTTCCTGCAGGCAGGGCTGCCCTTTGTGCGTCTCCGCCTGGCCAGCAGTGTGAGCATGCGTGCGTGTGCATGTGTGTGTGTGTGTGTGTGTGTGTGTGTGTGATGCAGGCATAGCTGCTGTGGTTGCTGGTGTCACTCATCCACCTGCCACATGTCCCCTAGCCGAGGCGCTCTGAGATCAGCATCCCAGGCCTGGCCCTTCAAGGTCCGTCCACCTCATCACTGGAGAGGCAAGTGTGGACCATCTGCTGTGATGGAAAAGCCGTGCTCTGGAAGCTGGCTGACCTGAGTGCTGGGCTGGGTCTGGCATTGTCTCCCTAGATGTTCTCAGCTTCTGCTGGTCTCAAGTTACCTGTCTTTACATTAAGTATAGCCTGCAAATCTCTCTTGTGCCTTAGGAGGTTTCTAGAAACCACAAATGGGATAGCATGTGAGAGAAGTTTGAAAGGTATCATGAGCTACTCAAAAACAAAAGTAAAAGATTATAAGTATAATAAATATAACAATTATTAATTATTAATTATTACTTGCCCAGCAAGACCTGTGGGTCTTACATTTCTCCATGCCCGTGCTTCTCTGATAAGAGTATATAAGAGTATATAAGCTGATACTGGCAGGCTAAAAGTGGCTCTCTTTATGAAAATCCCAGAAGAGCATTGCAGACAGTGGGGAGAGTATGTGCAAAGGCCCTGTGATAGGGAGGAGCTTCAAATGTTCTGAGTTCAAAGACCAGTATGCCTGAAGCCTAGTGAATGGGGTGCAGTGGGAGAGATAAGTGATAGATAGCAGGTGCTTGGTAACATTTGATGAACCAACAAATGAGTTGGTGAGTGAATGGGGTTGCTGTAGGGGTCTTGGGGAGCTACAGTTTCTAGGGGTTCCCATCTCTGTAGTGCCACTGAATGCTCGGGTTAACCTCGTCCTGGACTCTCTGCGGGGCTGCCTGCTGTCTTGGCTGAGACCCCTCCCCCCCAGAGCTCTGCCAGCTCACCTGGCTCAAGCTCTGGCCCTTACACTCGGCTGACCCTGTCCACCCTGCCCACTCCGAGAACCCCTGCTTCTCTCCTGTCTGGCTCCCCCAGGGGATGACTGTCCGTGTTTATGAGAACTGAACATGTCATTCAAACCGGGCCCTCTGGCCTCGCACCGCTGAGGA
The DNA here is from genome assembly GCF_902655055.1 of Lutra lutra. NCBI lineage: Eukaryota > Metazoa > Chordata > Mammalia > Carnivora > Mustelidae > Lutra > Lutra lutra. The sequence goes on along the minus strand of NC_062287.1, from coordinate 12,467,114 downwards.
TCAGGAGACACTCTCTTCGCCTCCTCTCCCTGTCACCGGACTTTACAAGCAGAGGCTGGTCTCCCCGTCGGCGGTTCCCAGAACCTCACAGACAGTAATGAGTCTGGGGTTGGTGTTAAGCTCAGATGTCAAACAGAGTGGCCAGGGCCTCCCGAAACGCTGAGAGAGCCGCGAGCTTCTCCCTCTACAAGGTCAGCTTGTGTGTAACACTTCATTAAATTGCTCAAACACTGAGCCGTGTCTTTAACCAATACCTTTAATGTCATTTTCTGCAGACTTAATAGAGGAGCATTAGCATACCTGTCAAGTCTTCCCATTTAAACTTGGGAGCAAGTGAAGTTTAAAGTGCCTTCTTCAGCCCACAGTGGATTTAGCTTCAAACTTTGGTTTAAGAAAAAGAAAAAAGAAAAAAAACAAACAAACAGAGGGAGAAGGAGGGGGAGTCCTGTGTGGGTCTGTGTGATGAAGTAGAGAATGTTCTTGATACTGAGACCTTCTCCAGAGCCTCCCTTCTTGCTTCCAGGAAGTATGCCTGGGCTAAGAACAGTGGGAGGCGAGCCTCCGTGTTGACTAAGAAGGGACCTTTTCTTGTCTCAGGTTGACAGACTGGAGGGAGCCTCATGAGGTCAATTAGTCCATTGCCTTTCCCCACCCCATGCCCAAAGCCTGCTGCCCAGAGCAGCGCGCTGAACCCTTCTGAGCAGATAAGACATAAAAAAAAACCAAGGCACAGGATGGTGCTGGGAGGATATAGTCCAGAGCTAGTTTAGGCCATCTGGGCTTGAATGCTGAGACTCCCTTTTTCTAAATCGCCAGGACGATGAGCCTCCGCTTCTCAGCTCTGCCCCTGCCCTGATGGGGCGAGGAGAAGGAACTAGAGCCGATGAGGAAGCCATCAGGCAAGAGCCAGTGAAACGATCAGCCAAGGGCTTCCTAGCTTTGGAAAGGGGTCACTGTTCTCTGAGTCAGGCTCCGCTGTCTTGGGAGAGGGGCCAGACACGAAGCTGGCCATCGGGCCTGTCCACTGCCCTGGGACACCCACACAAGACAAGGTTTGTGAAGACTGTGCTTCCTGGAATGTGGCCCTCAACCATGAGGCATGGGGAGTGTCCATCTTAGAGACATCTGAGATCTCAGACAGAGCAGAGATCGGGCATTTGGCCTCAGTGATGCCCATCTGTGAAATGGGTTCGCCTGTCCGTGATAGGCCAGCTGTCACGGAGCTGGAGCCGGGGGCGGGGTGAGCTTGAGGACTCAACGGGAAGGTCCTGGTGGCAGTTGGAATCAGGGTAATGAATGTGCCTCTGTCACAAAACCACTAATTGTTAATTATCCCATAACATGCTGCCCAGGCAAAAATAAAATGGCTTGAACTTTTCCACCACATTCTCGTATGAAACAAATTACTTGCATCAAAACTATTTACAAAATGAGTAATTTCGAGACATTTGTCAGACTCTGGAACATGCTTTAATTAGTGCCGGCTAATAACGTCCTCTTGTAATTAAGCACACATACATCCTTTGTTTTTATTTAAAATTTTTTCTTATGATAATTTTTTTTAATGATTTGGTGTCTGGCTTCCAGAATATGTGTCTGTGTGCAAGGGCTTATGGCTCTGTGTCTCCCCGTAAGCAGACATCGGCAGCATGAAAGCACCCACTTCGTTATGAACATTGCAAGGAAGGCAAGAAGGAGGGCCTTCTACCCCAGAGGGGAAAGTTGATCGCTGGCTCCCCTGGCAGCGGGGACTGGTGCAGCCTGGCGCTCTTGCCCTCCTGGTCCCAGGGGGCAGATCAGACAGTGACTTGTACCAGGATGCCCTTAGGGAGCAAGCAGGTCTATGAGGAGCCTGCTGGTTTCCCTGACATGCTGCTCCTGAGAGGCTCTGGAGTGAGAACGGCGGCGGTGACAGTTCACCCTCTGCTCAGAAACCTGTCACTCGAAGATCAGCATTTTAACTACCCCTGGCCCCTCCAAAAGAAAAAAAAAAAAGAAGAAGAAGAAGAAGGGGGGAAAAAAAAGGAAGAAGGGGGGAAAAAGGAAAGAAAGAAAAAGAAAAAAAGAAAAGGACACCTTAATTTACCCTTCTGATTGGCTTGATAGCTGTCAGAGTGACAGCCTGTCTTGGGCTGAAAGGGGACCTGGTGTTAGTTCTCAGGCTGGCTTGATGTGTGTTATACGGCTGGCTTGCTCCTGGAAATGGAACACGGAGACAGCTGCTTGGCATCCTGGTCTCTGCCCTCCCCCAGCTCCAGCGTCCCTGCCCACCGGCCAGGGAGTCACCTCTGGGGCCCTGACTGGCCACACCTCCAGCTTGAAACTGGGAGCCATGACTTGTCTCCCCCCCACCCTTGGGCATCCCCAGCTGATGGGGCAGGGCCTAGAGGGGCCGGTCTAGAGATAGTGCGCTCAGCAAGGCTGCCATTGCCCTGTGTGTGTGATAGAGGGACGGGGATGGCTCCGGGCAAGCTGGTGTCCCGAGTGAAGTCTCAGCCTTCAACCTCCACGTGAGACTCTGTAGGTGCTGAGTTCGGTTCTCCCAGAAAGTGCGTGCGGTAGCGTCTATTACGACAGCAACCACATCACCTGAGAAGCCGCTCTGCCCCAAAGACCTGGTGTGTTCCTCTGTAAATTCATGCTCATTTTTGGCCAACACGGAGAACTTCCCAGGCCCCTTAAGAAACCCAGAAGTTGTAATTCATCTTCTGTACCTCCCCAAAAAGCCTCACAGGTAACTGACAGTCTGTCTTTGGAATGTCCTCACTGAGATTTTATCAGGGTTTGCTCTCCGTGGTTTATGTTTCTAAATCAGGTTTTCAAAAGTTTCCCAGTGTATTTTAGTGTTGAATTGCTTTTTCAAAATATGCGTGCCCTCCCCTAAGCTTTCCATCCCTCCCTAGGGGGTCCGTGCGCATTGCTCTGGCCCCGGGGTAGCTCAGGGGACAGCTGCAAATCCAGCCAGGTAGCCATGAGCACGTGTGGCTAGTCCAAATTGAGATGTGTTATAATTGCAAAATGCACCCAGAGGCTCAGCACGACACCGAGAATGTAAACCACACCAGTACTTTTTATATAGATTACAGGTCAAAGGGATACTATTTTGACTATGTTAGGTTAAATAAAAAATAGCAAGATTAATTTCACCTATCTCCTACTGCTTCTTAAATGTGGCTGCTGGGATACTTAAAGCCACATATAGGACGTTTATGTTTCTGTTGGGCAGCTCTGATCTACAGTGAGGACATTGGACCTGGATTTGGTCCAGCTCTGGCATTCGATGGCTGTGTGACCTTGGATGTATCTCTTTACTTCTCTGGGCCTCAGTTTGCTGAGTTTTAAAAGGGAAGGTTGACTAGACAAGGTGACCTACGAGATCTATTTCAGCTGTAAGTTTCTTGGGTTGTATAGAATGGGATTTCTGTCTCACCAGAGACCTTAAAGCAGAGGATGAATTCTCTAGGCTAGTTTTAGTGTTTGAGACCTTCTGGGGCTATAATGACCTCTGGTATTTCTGATTGGGTCCTATCACCTTGCACCCTCCCTTCCTAGTTAACCTAGAAGTCACACTCAGGCTCCCAAAGGTAGAGCCAAATGAACTCTGGCCTCCTTACCTGCATTCTCCCAGTTTACTTTGCCAGGCCGAACAGCACCTGGGGAGGGGTGCACCTGTCCCGTCCTTTAACCCATGGTGATATGTCACTGATCTGCACAATTGGCTCTAATAGCTCCCCAGGTAGATTCCAGAGAGCAATGAGCCGAACATAAAAATCCCTTTATTATTGCCATTTCGCTTTTATATACCCATCAAGCTTTCATATTTAATCTCCTACATCACAATAGCTGATCATTTTTAACATTTGACATTGATAGAGTGCCCACTGCTATTATTCTGACATACTATAAAACATTACACCCATTTGCAATAGAAAAGGCCAAGAATCAATACCCAGCCCCATTTTCCACTGTGGCTGTAAATCACGAAGCACCTAACAAATTGGTTTAAGTAGAAGAAACTTCAGAACCAATGAATGGCCGGACCAATGCCTACCCCCTGTTAGAGCTGACAGGGACCTGGATGCCTGTGGGTTAGGGAGGTGGGGGGCGGGTGCTGATGGGGAGCCAGTCTTCTCCATAAGGCAACCAGACTCTCCAGGGACAAGAACTACCCATCTCTCTGGGCCCCAGAATGCACATAGCGAATAAAGAGCATCTTTATTCTTTTCATGTCTGTATCAGCTCTTGCTTTGTAGCAAGTGGCCCCAGACTGGGAAGCTGGTGACTTCCTACTTCCTACCCTATCTTTCTCCTGACAGTAAGACCCACCTTCAAGATTACTGGTCTACTATTTTTTTGTTAGCCTAGCCCCTCCATTGGAACAGCCAGATGTTAAACTGAATTGATGGGCTATTTAATAAGATTGACTTTGGGATGAATTAATTGATCAGTTCTGTTCAACATGGCCAAAGCGAAGAGTTTAGGAAAGTTATGAATTTAGGCATTGCTTGAAATATTTAGGGTAATAGGTTGGGCTAAATATTCAGTTGGTATGATCATATATGAAGTGAATGACACTCTCAAAATCTAGAAGCTTAGAATATTCAGAAAATTGCTATCATTTTTCATTCTTTGGGTATCATCTGGATCCAGCCTAAGGCTATGCTGGTTTTGTGGGACTCCACTGAAAGCTTCTTTTAGATCAAGCTACCTCGTTGAAAATACATGAGCCCGTGGTCTGACTGAGTGCCATCGCTGGGATGCTAGAATGTTCTGACAACACAAGGACCGAGCTCTGGGCAAAAAGAAAGGAAAAGCAGCTTATTTGTCAATTTATTTTGAGTTCAGAAGTCTGGCATACGAGTGTGCATGTTTTCCTGACTTTCTTTTTTTTTTTTTTTAAGATTTTATTTATTTATTTGATAGAGAAAGATCACAAGTAAGGCAAAGAGAGAGGAGGAAGCAGGCTCCCTGCTGAGCAGAGAGCCTGATGTGGGACTTGATCCCAGGACCCTAAGATCATGACCTGAGCTGAAGGCAGAGGCTTTAACCCACTGAGCCACCCAGGCGCTCTCCTGACTTTCTTGTGGCAGGTGTACTCCTAAAAAGTCACATAGACACCAGATTCATTTAGAACAGATTCCTTTCTCCTATTAGCTTGCATCATATTTTAGAGATTATTTGCCTGCATTTCAATTAGCAGGGAGTGATTCTTTACATTACCTGTCTTCCTCAACCTCTTCATGATCCTACTTAAGTTGGAGAGCTTTTGTAAAATGGGATTCTTTGGTAAAGGCACACATCCTCATGCTCTGTGAGGGATTCCAGGCATTTTGTTTTCATATTTGGAATGACATATGTGGGAGGTCACTGGGTTCAGATCTGCATGGGTTTTCTGGAAGCTTGGCATGGTACAAAGAACATCAGATTCTAAGTCAGTGGTCTGATCTTGCCGTTTTCCAATTAGGTGAATGCAGGGAAGCTGAGATCTATGACCTCTTTATGCATTGTTTTTTTAAAATTATTATTATTATTTGTATAGTAGGAATAATAATTCCCAATCTCTTTCATAAGATCCCTAATGAGGAAATGAAAAAATGCAAGCAAAAGCATTGGTTATTATTGTTATTACTGATAATGCAATAATAGTAATAAAATACAGTGAGGGAAGAAACAAGATAAACCATTCTTTCATCAAGTTCTGTTTTATGGCACTGGGAGCAAAGCTCTGTTTATTCAAAACTAATCTAACAAAAAGCTCAAAAAGGTCAACTCTAGGTTTCTCAATTCTGTACCCTGAGAATAGAGTCAGGAAGACAATCAGACTGTTCCTAGAAGGCTTCTACTTCTAAAAAACATCTGACCTTTGCAATGCATTGCTTTTTCCTTGAATGTATTTGAATATATTTTAATGAATTCATTTACTCAGTCACCAAACATTTATTAAGTATCTATTCTGTGCTCTGTCCTGAATATATATAAAAACAGACAAGATATGAGCCCATGGGCCCATGTCTATACATGAGGTTGTCAAGTTTTCTGATTATCAGAATCATTTCTGAGGTCCTACCCCAAACCTTCAAAATTGGAAGTTTCCATGGTAGAAGTCAGGTGTCTGTATTTTGATAAATTTCCCAGGTAATTCCAACAGTTGGGCCCCCCGGCCGCTATGGTAACACACTATCAGCCATAAGTCACCACCAACAGGAACCACGTTCCACCAACCACAAGCAGTTTTGAGGGAGACAGGGTGGTTAACATTGAGATTCCAGATTCCTGGTTTTCCTAAAATTGGGACGCAACTAGGAACGATGAGTTCAGCAGGTGCGTGACCACTGCAGAGATGCAGAGGTGTGCCAAGTCCTCTGTTCTTACACCATAGTCCTGCTTCTGACTCACTCCAAAATAACCTGGTCTATTTGGCATCCTGGATGGTGGGCCTCCTGTCTTTGGGCCCAGAGGACCACCCAGAAATCCCATTGTCCCTTTTATCATCAAGGATGGAATGGTTCTCTTCAGGCGAAGTCTCTGTTTAGAGCTTGAATAAGGAGAGAGGGAAGGCCAAGGAAGAAAGGGCAGGAGGTCTCAGTCAACTCGCTGATGACTTAGGTACATTGTCTCTGAGCGAAAACAATACCCTGATACTGCTCACTTTTACGGTTTCTGCAAAAGAGCTTTCCCAGAACAGTTTTCCTTCAGTCCTTTCACAGGCACCTCTCGGCAACCCAACAAACGACCTAGGGTACGTGTCCCAACTTCCATTTGATGAACAGTGATGCTCAAGTTCAGAGAAAGGCAGGGACTGCCCTAAGTCAACAGATATATGACGTCTAAGGACAACATTGGTCTTTTTTTTTTTTAAAGATTTTATTCATTTGACAGACCGATCACAAGTAGGCAGAGAGGCAGGCAGAGAGAGAGAGAGGAGGAAGCAGGCTCCCTGCTGAGCAGAGAGCCCAATGCGGGGCTCGATCCCAGGACCCTGAGATCATGACCTGAGCCGAAGGCAGAGGCTTTAACCCACTGAGCCACCCAGGCGCCCCAGGAACATTGGTCTTAATCATCTTCACTCTTGGCATATTTCTAAAAACATAGTAGATTCTTAAAAAAAAAAAAAAAGTGTATTTGTTAAGTGAATGAATGAAAAAAAGGCAGATGATCCGTTAGGGCTGGACCAGGCATCAGCCCTTCTTCTAAGTGCTCGGGCTCATGAGTCAGGAGTTTGCTAGCTTCACCAGAGAGCGTGGACTGGACTCCAGCCCCTCTGCCGAGGTCTTGTCATTCTCAACAATCATGTCGTTTCAAAGGTCGCCAGCACCTTATGCAGTCCTCTCACTGTGGAACCAGAGTGGCCCTTTCAATGCCTGCCTCTGTCTTTTGTCCAATTATCAGTGAGGTTTGACATGCAAACCTTCATTTTGCCTCGTGGTCTCGCCTCCCCTGGATGGAGAGCGGTTCTTGGCTTGGACATGCTCCTACTGATTTGGCAGTATCATGAGTTCACCTGAATGAAAATGCCTCTTATTCCCACAGACTAACTACCCAGCACCCTTGGATGGGAGCTGATTTTGGTGAGAGTCGTTTCACCGTAGGACAGCAGCAGAGAGCTCAAGTGCAAAGGTCTTAGAAGAGATGAGCTGGGGGCCTTCCAGAAGCCACGTGGCCCTTCCACCTGCCACGGGCTGTCTCAGTCCCATCAGCTGAGAACCCCCAGACAGCTTCCCCAGGCCATGACTTTTGACTTAGCACTCAGGTCCATTTTTGAGCCTAAATGTAAGTTCCATTTCTTCTTGCTTGGTCGTCAGGGATTTGGAGAACCTGCCCTTCATTGGAGCCCAGGTTACTAGAATATACAACCAAGAAAACCTGTAGAGTCTCTTTCCTGAGAGTGCTGGAAGGAAAGACAAGATATCCTGGCCTCGGAAGGTTCAATGAGGAGCAGGCTGGCCCAGAGGTAGGACCTAGGGTAGGCAGACTTCTGCACACCCTTAGATATATCTGGTTTTCAGTGACAGAAATCATTACTAACAGCAAGTTTCAGAGGTCAGCAGAAGGTACAAGAGCCCATATCCTGTCCTGATGAATGAGGAGAACAAATAAGTAGCAGCGTGGAGTAGCACAGACCTTACTACAAAAAAGCCAAAGGCCCATACGGTACTAAATATTCTGTTTTTCAGACCCATTAGAGCACCCCAATGTGCCCTCTGTTCCTCCTTCCCCTCGGCCCAGGTGGCTAGGACCCAGGCTGCCTTCTGGGCTCTCAGAAGTGACCCTTTGGTATCTGATCTCCCATCTGCTGGGCTAGGCATGTGGAAGAGACAGCTGGCACAGCCCCTCCCGGGGGACTGCAATTAGGGGATATTTAATCCTGTCACCTGGTTCATTTGCAGTGATGGATTTGGATTGGAGTGCTGAGTGGTGCCAAGAGGATATTGGATTACCAGGGCCCATTCCCTTCACCCTTCACACAGGGCCGGCCCATCCCTGCCCTGCACCTGTCTTCCCAGGCCCCAAGGTGAGCCCCCTGGCTCCCATGATTGAGAGCAAGCACGTAATTCCCTCCCCTGCCCCAGGATAGCTCACCTGCGACTTCCTGCAGATAACAAAAAACACCAATGAGATTTCCAGGCCCCTTGATCACTCTCCCCCTTATTTTGGAGGTTCTGAATTACAGATTCTGGAGTTTGAAGGGATATCCCATGAATCACAACAATCCTGTCTTCACATCCCAGACTTTCAATGTTGGCAGACTTTGGACTGGCTCTTTCATGTGCAGATTTTTCCTGAATCGCGATGCCTGTCTCAATTTATCTAAATTTGTCCCTCTTCATGCTAGCAAAGCACTGGAAGGAGATAAGAGGAAGACCCCCCGCAAAATGGGAATCCTGTGATTTTTATCAAGTCACTTAGCCTCTCTGAACTTGAGTTCACTCATTTGTAAAAGAAGCGGATTGGATCCAATAGTCTCTCAAGATGCATTCTTGATCAAATATTCTATGTTTATGGGGAGAAAATTGGGTTCGGTCACAGGGTGAAGAGTTTGGGCTATTGGAACGTTCCCAGAGATAGAACGCAATGGAATGTACCAACAAGGCAAGGTGCGTTTTAGGAAGTATTTTCCTGCAGAAGAGGCACTGGCATGTCTGAGAAATTTCAAGACGGCCTCAGTGATTTTTTGTGGCCCCTGGTGATATAAAAACTTTTGATGGGTCTTCCATTCACTCATAGGCCTGGGTTTTAGGAGCCCACAAAAAAGAAGTAGCTTCAACTTTGTGGGCTTTCCAGTTTGACCTATCTTCAAGCAGCTTTTGAAGATGGTAGACGATCTCTCCACATGACAAATTCCTTGTTTCAGGAGAGGTGAGAGATTTGGGTCATACAGGAAATCTTGACACTCCTAAGACATGGCCACCTTCCACAACATAGGCTAGATACAAAGCCTTTCCTCAGGGGGTCACCAGTGGTTCAATGGCTTCCCGTTGCTCTTGGAATCAAATCCCAACGTATTACCATAGGTTACTTAGTCTGCCTGGTGATCTAGCCTTTGCTGGCTTCTATCTTGAGTCCTCCAACTTTCTTCATTCCTATGCATACACCAGTGCATGTGTGTATGAGTGTGCTTGTGTGAGAGTGTGTGTGTGCAAACATGGGAACATGTCTTGGAGCCTGCAGTCTTGTTCCTGACTCAGCATGTGCCTTTCTCTCTGCCTGGAAAATGCTCTCCTAGTTCTTTGCATGGCTGGCTCCTCATTATTTTTCAGCTCTTGGCTCAAATACTACAAGTTCAGGGAGCTCTTCCCTGAACCCTCTCGAGGACATTACTGTTTACCCCTTAATAACATCTATTCATTATCCTGTATAGAGCTAACTTGCTGATTTTCTTTTTCTCTCACTCAAATATAATCTCCATGAAATCAGTAAACTTTTTTCTCTTGTTGGCAGCTCTATTCCCAGCTCCTGGAATAATGGCTAGCATCATAGTAGTACAATAAACATTTGTTGAATCGATGAGCGCAGGATACCTGTTGTGAGCTCGGAGGCTATATTTCTGGATGCTATTGGGGGCAGGGGGGGTGGGCTGTGCATGCACTGGGCAATAAGTCGTGTGTTCTCCCCACCCCACACAATCATCCCCAATAGCAGGGGCTTGTGCTTTCTGCCTCCCACCTCGAGAAAGGTAAACAATTGTCATCCCATCCTGGCTCTGCCTTCTGCTGAGCTACTCAAATTTCTCGTTCCTAAGATGATCAAAGACACTGTAACAAAGAATCATAATTGAACGGGTTCTGTGTTATATCCTGGAAATGGGGGCACTTGCGGTGCGGGCCCAGTTCTGGGAGAGAGCTCTTGAGAGCTGCAAAGCTGCTACCTTCAAAGCGTGGACGTGAAAGCAAACAAAGGAGCGCTTGAGGAGAGAGGACTCCCCTCCAGGGAGGGGAAGCACTTCAAGTCCATTACTCCACCCCTGCAGCCACAGGGATGCGCCTGTGCAAGCACGAGAATGCGTGTGCGTGAACATGAGCGCGCGTGTGAGCGTGCATGTGTGTGTCCAACAGAGGGACAACACATCTTCTGCAAGCACGGTGGCTCCAGAGCTCTCAGAGATCTTTGCAAAGAGTGTCCACTCACCCCCTCCTTCCATAAAGTGACATACTCTGTGAATTTTGTTTATATTGCCAATGTCTCCCTAAATAATTCCCCGCTTTCCCAAAACGCACCTCTCGATTAACCCCTCCTGCTTCTTACTGTTCTTCTGAAATCCATCAATGCTTGTGTCATAGTTTAAAAATACAACTGCTTTTAGGTAATTTGATAAATCATCTTCGGGCATTTTCATATGCATGGGCTCTTCTTCTCCGTTCCATTTATAAGCTCCTTCCGGGCAAAATCTATACTTCTTCTTCTTCTTCTTCTTCTTCTTCTTCTTCTTTTTTTTTTCCCATTTGTCACCCTCTCCACAAGAATCTTAGGACAAAATTCTTGTCTGTCTGCTTATTGTCTGAGCACATTTTTATAGGCTGAGAATGCATGGATGCTGATTCTCTTTCATTCATTAATTTACTTAAAATATTTACTGGGACCTATTCTGTAGCAGACACTGTGCTAAGTGCTGGGGACTCCATGTTGAGACTCAGTCTGGGGCAGAGATGGAAACATACACAAATAACTACCATACAATGTGATAAGTGCTGTAATATAGGTACTGTATAGTCGGATGCTACAGGAACACAGGAGGGAGCTTATGAAATCATTTGATTCATGTTCCAATGTCTAAATGTGAATGGTTAAATAACACTATTCCTAAGTGCTTCCTGCTTTTCACAGCATTTTTTAGGTCCATTATCTTATTTGATGCTTTTAGTGATCCTGTTAATAAGCTTTCACTCCACAAATTCATCCTTACACAGAATAGGTGTTCAAGAACTATCTGCTGAGAGTCAAGATAGGCAAATGGGGAGCGAATGTTATTATCTGTAGTTTACCATTAGGTAAACTGAACGTCCCAGAGTGATGGACTGAAGGTCATTAATGAGAATCCCGGTAGCCGGTATACGTGCATATTCAACACCTACTATGTGACCGGCACCCACCACCATGCTGCAGCAGATACCAAGAAGAGCAGAATGCATTCCTCCCTCATGGAGCTTCTGGTCTCACTGATGAAACATACTGTAAACCATGAGCAGCTAAATGACGAGAAAGGAGATAAACAGCAGCTTGAGACAATAGCACAAGGCCGTCCATAGAGGATCCCTAAGTGAATGAAATAGACTAGAGGGTCCTCGAGGCAGGAAGGCCGATGCAGATTCCAGAGCTCCTGGAAGACGTGACGAGAGAAATGAGAATGAACTGGATCATAAAGGATGGGCCAATAAAATCAGGAAGATCAGAATCTAGGGAGAAGAGAAGGTTTGGAACACATAAGAAATACTCAAAAGTGCTGAAGCCCAATCGCACCAGAGCACATTGGCCAGATCTAACCGGTAGACAGCCCTCACCGGAGGGCTCGGCTCTGCTCCCTGCTCAGTCTCAGCTCATGTGCACCTGTGGATCATTCTCACACAGCCCTGCACTGCCCACCCTCACCTGCCAGCCGCTATCCTACTATTGAACTTTTCCCTAATCCTTTCGCCTGTAACCCTTCCAGACCATTATTTAAAAATGAACAAAAAAATCTTGCATGTTCAACGTCATCACCAATGCTCTATCTCACGGCTTTAATATGAACCCAGTCCCTCAGAAAACATGGACTTCTTTGCAGTTCTCTCAGTGGAAGGCTCTTATTCTCCACTCCATCTGTAGCATCTAGACAAGGGAGGGACTTGAGGGTCAACTTTCTGCTATTTCCCCATTTCTGTTTCTAGATAATTATTCTGTCATGAGAAATGCCCCAGGATAGTTTGAGGCTTCCAGAATCTGCTGAGACCTCTTTCCTGCTCTCTTAATTATTATCTGTGAGTCTCCAGGTCACTTTATGAGAAATGATGCTAAGGATAACATTTCTGCTTAGAGATAGGGTGACTAAACTATCTTTTGGGGTAGGTCTTCCCAGTCCTTGGCTGCTCTTTGACTACCACCTGATGTAGGTTCAGAAACTGTCTTTCTATTATATGGTCCTGACCCCTTGTCCATAGGTAAGAGGACCAACATGCACCCATGAACAAACAGGGCCGATCTGATCATCTCCCACAGGAGGTGAGAAAGGAGACCAAGAGACTAGTTTTAGTCTGAAGAGAGGAATTGTAAACTGACAAGCTGGCTGGTCAGTGTATGGGTAGCCATGTTGGGCCATGTGCCTGTGAAGCAGGGAAGGCCAATCTAAAAGAAGGTGGAGAAGAGTCATATAGATGTATAGAGGGAGGTGAGGCCAGATATCCAGAGTGAGTCCTGCTTGGGCACTTGACAGCTTTCCAGTCCACACTGTGGCTCAGCTCTCCTTCTCCTTAATGTCCTTAAGATGCCCTATATCTTTGAAATAATGGCCCCCCAACCACCACCAAGGTTAATCACCTTTGTTTCAGATTTTGTTTGATTTTGATGCCCACAACTAAAACAATTTTGCTAAAAATAAAATCAGAGATCAAGGGAGATACTTGTCACCAAGTTTTCAAGTTTGCAAAGATAGGAATGACCCAGTTAAGACAATGTAGCTTTCTTCACTCTCGTCTTACCTATATCTTCGGAAGCACAATCATTAAGAAAGAAGATTTGAGACTTGTGGTCTTGGCAAGATGGTAAATCATTATAACCTGGAACTCTTCCCACGAGAAGCAGCTATAAGTGCTTCCTACTTAAAAGCAAGTCTTATAAATGCACAACTAAACTCTCAAGGGAAAAAGGAAAAAATAGGAATGAGGATTCTAAGAACTTGGGAAGTTGGAGGCAATACAGGGATGTGGATATGAGTGGGAATCAGCAAACACCACCAATAGAATTACTTGGACATCAGAAACTTGACATAATAAATAGGAACATGGGCGATAATGTAGAATAAGTTTGTTTAAAATGAATAACAACAACAACAATGACCCCCCCATACACAAAATGAATAACAACCTTTAAAAAGTAATATAGATTCTAATATATATGCATAAAACACTACGAAAGCAAAACAAGCAGGTTTTTAAATGAACCATGTAGAAATAAGAAACACAGACTTTGCCACTAAAAGTTCAATGGAAAAAAGACAATAAATGAATTAGAAAAATGGACCAGGAGACTTTAATCAGAGGAGAATATGACATGGGGAAAAATGAAAATGTGAAAAATGTAATGCAGAAACGGAAGTTGTCCAGAACTGATAAGAAATGAGTAATCGTATTTAAAAAGTGTCATGGTCGAGAAGAATAATTAAAAATAAATCCATCACTAAATACAGCACAGTGAAACTACCAAATACAAAAGTCAGGGAAGAGAATTTACTCTGGAGAAGCAGTAGGTATTTGGGCAGCAGACTTTTCAATAACAATATTTCAGCTGGGAGGTGATGGAATGTGTCTTTGAACTCCTGAGTAAAAATCATTGCCAACCCAGGATTCCATCCTGACCCGAAGTATCATTCGAAAATGAAGGAAGACTAAAGACATATTCAGAATGATAGAGATGAAAAGATTTTGTAACCCATAGAATCCTCCTGAGAGAAAAATCATAGGGAGGAATTGAAACCAGAAAGAAAGAGTAAGATACAGAAGGTAATGGTGAATAAAGGAGGGGGTGATCATGTGGGTAAGGATGTAGAAACTGATTATATAAAATAATAATAATGAACATATCCAATTTGGTGTTTGCACAAACAAGGTGGAAAGTAAATAGGGGGCTCTAAGATCAAGTAAAACAGTTGGAGCATCATGGCTGGGAGCCACAATGTTTAAGCTTTCCTGTTTTGTTCAGGAAACAGGTAGAAATATTGATTAACTTCAGATTTTTCAAGTCAGCAGAAATGTTAAAAATTTCAAGCTAACCACACATTAAGAAAAGAAATATAATGCATAAAAAAAGGAAATTTAAATGAAATGCAATCAAATAGAAAGCAAGAGAAAGCAGGAAAATCTGGAAGAACAAAACAATGAAACATATAATTAAATCTAAATATCAGGAAGCACAATAAATGTTCTACATGTGATGCTGTTTGGGTACCCTAATAAATAATAATAACAACAACAACAATTATTATTATATATAATTATAATATATAACAATAAATATAGTAAATAATAATAATAATAATAATAATAATAATAAAGCCTGGGACTATCACAAGTAAGCAAGGATATATAGTCAACATTGTCAAAGCATATAAACAGGGAAAATTTATATTCCAAAAACACATAAAAGCAAAGGTGCTTATCCTCAGTATCAATGAGGAAATACAAACTTAATAAATTAGATGTTGCTTGACATATATTCAGTTTACAAAAATAAGCAGTGAGGGATGAAGGAAATTTTCAACATTCCTAGGGGAGTATAGATGAAATTAAGTGGGCAATACACTTAGTAAAGTGAAATATGAACCCACAATCTGGCAACTTCTGCTCTGGCTATGAAGGAGTAAGAGAGTCCAGACTGGCTTCCCAGGGTCAGCACCCGGGACTGGACAAGATATGTGAAGTGTTTCCTTGACCTTGAGCAAGAGATCCCTGAAGGAAGGAGACAAAACAAGTGAACCCTATAATCACCCTGGTCCTCTGCACTGAAGCAATTTCTGGGCAGTGGGGAGGAGAACCATAACAATCTGATAGTTTCACTGAACTGAGAAGTGAGGTATCAGAGTCCAGTGAGACTGGGGTGGCAAGGGTTTGTGAGGACAAGTCCCAGAGAGAGAATGCTATGCAGGTAAAGAGCTCCAGATATCAGTCTAGGAACTGCCTTGAGTTGTTAGCTGAAAACCACTCCTCACATGTCTGGGGTGAAACTCCATAAGACTGGAAAAAGGACAGCTAGCTCCTGGGGAAAGAACAATTATGGGAACTATCAGCCAAGAACTATTTATAAAGTTTACACAAGACCAGGCACCCTCTGAGTTCCCAGTAGGCAGAATGGAGAGACCTTGTTGTGTACACAGAATATTCAGTAGAGACACAGAAAGGGTCATGTTTTCCTAGGGGGATAAACTAAGTCTAGAGGAGTTTCCTTGAGATCTGGTCTTTAAAAGTCTCAAAAAACAAACCTTGAGAAGATCAAACTGACTCACAAGTAACTTCATTCCCTGCCAAAATAGAGACAAATATTTTTAAAGGAATATAACAAAATCTAGCACCCAACCATGTAAAATTCACCATTTCCAATATCCAGCTAAAACCTGGTGGACATGTGAAGCGTGAGCATGTAGTTCACAAATGGAAGGAGAAAAATGAGTCAAAGAAATAGACCCAAATGAAAAATGACAGTAAAGGGAAAGAGATTTACATAAAGAAGTGTAGAGTGCTCAAAATAGCAAATATGGAGGTAAGTATAAAATATTTCTTACTCATTTAATTTATTTAAAAGATGATTATTTACAGAAAATAAGAGTTCAGTTTGAGATTCATAACACGTGAAATTAAAATATATAAGGACAAAGTGCAAAGAATGAGAGGGGAGAAACAAGATTCTTATAAGTGCTCAAGACTCCAGTCCTTACTTATATGTGACATAATAGAATAATTCTGTAGGTAGATTGATTGTGGTGAGTCAGAGATGTGTAAACTATGATGCAAACATTAAAAATAAAACAAATACAGCTAACACTCCACTACAGGAGATAAAGTGGAACCAGTAGAAGCACTCAAGCAGAAATTAAAACTCTAAAAAATGTTCAAATAGTGGAAGACATAACAAAAAACAGATGGAACAAATTGAAAACAAAAGGCAATATGGCAGATCTAAACCATACAACTAAGCACATTAAAAGTAAATGGCTTAAACATATGATTTCATTCATATGTGGAATTTAAGAAACAAAACAAAGGAACAGAGAAAAAAAGAGACAAAACAAAACAAACTCTTAACTGCAAACTCTTAACAAACTGATGGTTACCGGAGGGGAGGTGGGTGGGGGAGGGATGAAATAGGTGATGGAGATTAAGAGTGCCTCTACTATAATGAATGCAGAGTCATTGTTGCAATGACTATATTGTACACATGAAACTAGCATAACACTGCATATTAATTATACTGTAAAAAAAAAGAAAGAAAGACTACAGAAAATCTAAAAATATTTTCCAGTTAAAAGTCAGAGATTGTAAGACTGGATTATAAAGCATGATCAAATTATATGCTGTTTACAAGAAACCCAACTGACGTATAAAGACACAGATATGTTAATATTCAAGAATGGAAAAATATGTATGGTGAAAACAATTATCATGAAGAAAGCTGGAGAGTCTGCCCTACTATCAGACAAAGTAGACCTTGGAACAAGGGATGCTATAGGGATCGAAGAAAGAGGTTTTGTAATGATGAAGGGGTCAAATTTCAAGAAGGTGTAATAATTCCAAATGGTTATGCATCTCATAATATATTTCAAAGTACATGAAACAAAAACTGACAACTGAAAGGGGAAAGAGAGAAATCCATAATTATAGTCAAATACTTTAACAATTTTCTCATTAATTATAACAGAGCAAATAGACAGAAAATCAGTGAGGAGAGATGTCCTAAACAACATTATTAACCAGCATAACCTAACTGACATTTATGCAACACTTTTCTCAACAACAGAATACATATGTTTTACAAGTAAACATGAAATGGTCATCAAAAAAAGACCATAAAAATGATAAAAACAAATGATGTAAAAGAATTAAAATTGTAAGTGTGTTCTGTGACCACAATGAAATTAAAATTGAAATCAGGGTCAGAAAAGTATCTGGGAAATCCCCAAATATTAGAAAATTAAACAGTATACTTCTAAATACTTGATGGACCAAAGAGGAAGTCATGAAGAAAATTTGTTAACTGCTTTTTTGTTTATGAATAAAAATTACAGCATAACTTGTGGCATGCAGATAAAGCAAGTGATTAAAGGGAAATTTATAGCACTAAACATTTCTATTAGGCAATACAAAAAACCTCAAGTAAATTGTCTAAGTTTTCATTTTAAGAAACCAAAAATAGAAGATAAAATTGAAGAAAACAAACAGAAGAAAGAAAATAATAATGACAAGAGCAGGAATAAACAAAATTTAAAGCAGAAAAAAACAATAGAGGGAAAAATAAAATCAAAACATGGTCCTTTGAAAAGACCAACAAAATTAATGAACTTCTAGCCAGACCTGATCAAGAACAAAAGATACAAATGAACAGTATCTCAAAGGAAAGAAGGAACATCATGCAGATCATATAGGCATTAAAAAGATAATAAAGGGATATGTGGACTACATTATGCCAACACATTTGAAAACAGAAGAAATCGACACATTGCACAAAACACATAAACTTAATAAAGTCCACTTAAGAATAGATAATCTAATAGCTCTATATTTAATTAAGAAATTACAATTTTAGGGTAAATACCCGGTAGTGCGATGGCTGGGTCATAGGGTAGCTCTATTTTCAACATTTTGAGAAACCTCCATACTGTTTCCCAGAGTGGTGGCACCAGCTTGCATTCCCACCAACAGTGTAAAAGAGTTCCCCTTCCTCCACATCCTTGCCAACATCTGTCATTTTCCTGACTTGTTAATCTTAGCCATTCTGACTGGTGTGAGGTGGTATCTCATTATGGTTTTGATCTGTATTTCCCTGATGCCGAGTGATGTTGAACATTTTTTCATGTGTCTGTTGGCCATTTGGATGTCTTCTTTGCAGAAATGTCTGTTCATTACTTCTGCCCATTTCTTGATTGGATTATTTATTCTTTGGGTATTGAGTCTATTAAGTTCTTTGGAGATTGGATAGTTGCCCTTTATCTGATAAGATATTTACAAATATCTTCTCCTTTTCTGTCTGTTGTCTTTTGGTATTGTCAACTGTTTCCTTTGTGCTGCAAAAGTCTTTTATCTTGATGAAGCTCCAAGAGTTCACTTTTTTCTTTGTTTCCTTTGCCTTTGGAGAGGTGTCTAGCAAGAAGTTGCTGCAGCTGAGGTCATAGAGGTTGCTGCCTATGTTCTCCTCTAGGATTTGGATGGATTCCTGTCTCACATTTAGGTCTTTCATTCATTTTGAGTCTATTTTTGTGTATGGTGTAAGAGAATGGTCCAGTTTCATTCTTCTGCATGTGGCTATCCAATTTTCCCAACACCATTTGTTGAAGAGACCATCTTTTCCCATTGGATATTCTTCCCTGCTTTGTCAAAAATTAGTTGACCATAAAGTTGAGGGTCCATTTCTGGGTTTTCTGTTCTCTATTCTCTTCCATTGATGTATGCATTTGTTTTTGTGCCAATACCGTACTGTCTTGATGATTACAGCTTTGTAATAGAGCTTGAAGCCTGGCATTGTGATGCCACCAGCTTTGTTTTTCTTTTTCAGCATTCCTCTGGCTATTCGGGTTTTTTTGTTGTTGTTCCATACAAATTTTAGGATTATTTGTTCCATTTCCATGAAAAAAAGTTGATGGTATTTTGATAAGGATTGCATTAAATGTGTAGATTGCTCTAGGTAGCACAGACATTTTAATAATATTTGTTCTTCCAATCCATGAACATGGAACATTTTTCCATTTCTTTGTCTCTTCCTCAATTTCTTTCATGAGTGTTCTATAGTTTTCAGAGTAGAGATCCTTTGCCTCTTTGGATAGGTTTATTCCTAGGTATCTTACTATTGGGTATTTACCCTAAAGATACAAATATAGTGATTCAAAGGGGCACCTGCACCCCAATGTTTATAGCAGCAATGTCCACAATAGCCAAAGTATGGAAAGAGCCCAGATGTCTATCAACAGATGAATGGATAAGGAAGATGTGGTGTGTATATACACACAATGGAATATTACTCAGCCATCAACAAAATGAAATCTTGCTGTTTGCATGGCTGGAGCTAGAGGGTATTATGCTGAGCAAAATAAGTCAATCAGAGAAAGACAATTATCATACGATTTCACTCATATGTGGAATTTAACAGGATTATAGGGAAAGGCAGGGAAAAGCAAAAGAAGAAATCAGAGAGGGAGACAAACCATAAGAGACTCTTAATCATAGGAAACACACTGAGGGTTGCTGGAGGGGAGGGCGTAAGAAAAACAAAACAATTCTACACGAACTTTTCTAGAAAATGAAAGTAAAGAAGACATTCCCCAATTAGTTTTATAAGGCGAGAATTTGCCTGATACCAAAAGCAGACAAAAGCATTACAAGACACAAAAACTACAGACCAATATCCCTGCCCTGCACATTTATATAAAGCTTCTTAATTAAATAATAGCAAATTGATCCCAAATATCTAAAAAGGATAATACATCTGACCAAGTGGGGGTTACCGTAGGATACAAGATTGGTTGAACATTCACAAATTAATCAATGTAATTTACCACTCAACAGACTGAAGAAAAACATTTCATCATATTTATCTATATAGAAAAATTATTTGACAAAACTCAACATTTATTCATGATAAAAATGCTCAGCAAACTAGGAACAAAAGGGAAGTTCTTTAAACTGATAAAAGGCAGCTATGAAAAACCTATAGCAGGAGATCAGGAGAAAGACCAGGAAGCCTGCTCTTACAACTCCTATTAAACATCGTATCATAGATCCTCATCAGTATAATAAAGCAAGAAAAAGAAATAAAAACCTAAAGCCCTTCAGTGCCTCTTTGTCACCCACAGGACAAAAATCCTGATTCCTTAACATATAAAAGCCTTTCCTGATTATGTCCTTGTCTATCTCCTACTGGCACGTGAAAGCCAAGTGCCGGCAATTTTTCCCCCAGCTCTGTGTTCCTTGTGATGTCACATCTGGTACTTTGAAATCAGCCACGATGGGAATATTTACAACATAAAACAGGTAAATGCTATAAAAAAAAGATCCCGTCCTGCCCCAAAGAACTGGTTGTTAAAAATATACCGGCTCACCACTGCTTTCTCCAACCTTTTCAAGACAACTTGAAGTTTCTAGAATACCGTCTTTCAGATGCCATTTCTTCTATCCACAATATTTTGGCTTTCCTTATTAACCATCCGCACTTCTACCTATCCTTGGGCATTGTCTTCTGTTCAAGTCCTTTCTAACCCACTCCAAAGAGGGTGGATCACGTCCTCTCCATTACTAGTGCACATTTTTGGTGTGCTATTTAGTGATTTTTTTTTTTTGCCATATTTGATAACACGAATTACTCATGCACATACATCTTCCTCACCAGACTGTGGACTCCTTCCTGTCAAGGACCATGTCTCTATCTTATTT
Organism: Lutra lutra; assembly: GCF_902655055.1. Classification (NCBI taxonomy): domain Eukaryota; kingdom Metazoa; phylum Chordata; class Mammalia; order Carnivora; family Mustelidae; genus Lutra; species Lutra lutra. The sequence goes on along the minus strand of NC_062287.1, from coordinate 12,446,295 downwards.
GTCTTCTCATAACCTATCATGGTGCCAGGCACATCATTGACATTCACTAATTGTTTCTTCAATGAACAAATAGATGACTGCATGGAAAAGTGAATGAGAGAACTTGGTTGAAAGGGAACATTCAGAACAGAAATGAGGTTGGAGAAATGCTGAAATGCCTTCATTTGGGAGGGTGGTTAACGCCAGCTTTGGACTTTATCTCACTCATCTCAATGGAGAACCCAGCAGGTTCTCTGATAAGGGAAGTAACCTGTAAAAAATTAAGTTTTAGGATGTGGCATTCAGATTGAACCTGATAGAAGGTAAACTTCTGTCCAGGTCAGGTCCAAGGGGATCAGAGCCTCAGGCAGAAAGGTAAGGAGACAGCAGGTGGGCTCAGCTGAGGCATACCTACAGTCATCAGCATGTCTATGCAGCATCTTCCTCTAGGAGAAGAGGAATTTGACCATTGCTAGCCCAGAAATAAGAGGAAGAATTTGATTTGCTTGTTCTAAAGCCCAGAAATAAGAGGAAGAATTTGATTTGCTTGTCCTAAAGTCTAGAGAATGTAGGGTGACATGATGACTCTCTTCAAATCTTTGACGACCATTCCCAGGGGAACAGGAATTGGCCAATTTATTTCTGTGTTCCACATTGCCCAGAAGTAAGATCTAAGACAAGTATAAGAAAGAATTTTATATCAATTAGACATGCTTAAAAGTGGAACAGTCAATCTAAAGAAGTAGTGAGTTCCTTATTACAGGAAATGATCAGGCAGAACATTTGGTGCAGTTGTTATAAAGGGAAGTCAAAGATTAGACCAGGTAATCCTTCTGACACTTGAAGTTCTGTTATTTTATGATGGTTTTAGCCCCAGTGAGTTTGAAAAAAAAGCAGTGTGACTTGCTGGTACATTGTCCAGCAGTTGGAGTTCCTGGACATGAAGCTGAGGGGCCAGAACTGTACTCTGAGTGTTGGGTTATTCATGTTCTATCATGGTTATCCCAGAGATGGTCTACCATGGCCAAAAAGTGGCTACTCTGGGCTACTCTGGGTCTTCCCCAGCGCCAGGAGACATGAATAGGAGACCAACAGGCAACATGAGGTCATCAAGGGGACACCCAAAGCAGCTTTGCTCCCCCTTTTCCTGTCTTCTCCATCACTCAGTTCTATAGGTGTCCCCTCTTAGCCTTCTAGATGGTCCACCATGTCCATACCCAACAGTGGGGTCTTCCTCACACTCTCCTTTCTCCAACTCAGAATTTCTTCTGCCTCTTCACTGTCAAAGTGATGTGCCACAATGCACCTCTCCACAAGTGTTCTTAATCCTATGTCCCTTCTACCCCTTCTGGGACCTTGCTCCATCCTTTCATACCCAGTTCTTCCTTCCCCAGCCCAACACATTTAAAATTATTTTTGATCTGGAACCACAGCAACAACAAAAAAGTCCTTCCAATTACTGCTCAGCTTCTCTTTATCACCCAAACTTTCGAAGAGCATGCTTTCTTCTTGCTGGTCTTGACCATGACCACATGCATGCACCTCACTGCTTCTTTGTGGTACTACGTTGGTCCCAAGGTGTTCTCTTGAGGGATGCTACCCTATATAGCAGAAAGAGGATGAGATTTGGAGTCAGAAGACCTGGCCTCGGTTTCAGCATCAGCCATTAACTAACATTGTCTTCATCTTATTTGTGATGAGTGTCAAATGAGCTAATAGCTAAGGAATATACTACCCCCCCCAGCCACACACACTGAAAAGCACTATGCAGATATCCATGAAACTGCTGTCACAAAGGTGACTAATGACATCCTGATCACTTGTTTCAATGGTCTTTCCTCAGCTCTCCATCTCGTAATTCCTTGGCTACATTTGAATCTGCTGACCATGTCCTTCTTTGTGAAACTCTTTATTTTCATGATTATCTCTTCATTTGTTCTTTGGAAATCAACATATCTTATCTAGTTACCTCTTTGAATCCTCCTCCTGCCCCTAAAAGCAATATTCCTACACATGCTTTTCCCTTTCCTTCTACTATTCCTTCACCTAGAATTCAAGAAACAATCTCTCTCCCAGGGCATCCGATGATCTCTGGGTACATAACCAGCGCAGACTTCTTTCCCGAGGTTTGGTCCCAGGTCTGCAATTCTGCTGGATTTCTCCATCTGGTTTTCCTGCCAGAGTCTCAAACTCTTCATTGTTGACACAAGGTAAATCAATACATCTTTGCAGAGTCGCTGACAAAGCAGTTTGAAAAGGCCAGACACTGAATGATTACCGGTCAGCCCTACAAAGAACTGTACTTACCATCAAGGACCACCCCCGAAACGCCAATCAGAGAAAACAATCCCTTTCAGATAGATTTCATGTTATAAATTATAGCGTCTGCGTTCAAGTAAAAGGTGGTAATATCTATTCCCATAGGTCTCTAGGTATTGCGGTGGTGTTTTAGGAATTGACAATTTCCTGATTTTACCTATCTCCCTGGGTTCTAGATTCTTGATTCTTACAGGTGTCTATGGCCAAAATCTATACGTTGACCTCCAGAGTGCCTCTCAAAGCCTCCTTGATGGGTAAACAACATGTTCACTAAAAGAGCAGTGAGACCAATTCTTATCAGATGACATTTTCCTGGCCTGGACCAAAGAAAACCACTCCTCCAGTCCATCCGCCCAGATAGTCTATCCTTCTGAAAAATTCTGAGCCAGACAAACTATAAAAATTTACTCTTTATATCACAGAAAATACATATAATATTTTCATGTTTTCTCTCTCCTGGCCTCTCTAATGTTTATTAATGGTAGAAATCTTAGTTTTCACTAAGTTTCACTTAGTTTCACTCCCTGTTTCCCTTTTCTCTCTGAGTCTGTAGGTAATATGAGGGCAGAGACTCTGCATTTTTGTACTCCCAATAGTAGGCCTTACTCTTCCATCCAACCATCCAACCCTCCATCCATCCATCCATCCATCCATCCATCCACACATTAAATTGAACTTATTAAATTCAGTAGATGTGTCTGGGCTGGTGGCATGGGAGTATTTCATTTTAAAATAGGATAATATAGGGCATGTGTGTGGCTCAGTTGATTAAGAGTCTGCCTTTGGCTCAGGTCATGATCTCAGGGGCTTCTGCGATCGAGCCCCGGGTCCGGCTGCCTGCTGAGTGGGGAGTCTGCCTCTCCCTCTCCATCTACCCCTTCCCCCTGCTTGTGCTCTCTCTCTCTCTCAAATAAATAAATAAAATCCTTAAGATAAATAAATAAAATGGGATCATTTTAAGAAGATTCAGGTGCATTATCTCTTGCCTTTAATTGTGGGGTGTGCCATCCATACACTTGGTAGTTGTATCTGAATAGTGCAATGCCCAACCCTCAGCCTACAGCCCCAGAGAACTCTCTCTAGTCCCATCAGTTTGGGGGTTCAATCCCTTAACACTGGCCAGGACCCCCTTCTCTACTCGCCCTTTGGTAAAGCCAGGGAACTGCGGACTGGTGGCGTGCTGAGGGCAGCTCGCTGGAGCTGCTGGAGGTGGGTTGCACACATGTCTTCCCAATTCTGCATGCAACCATGTCGGGCAGGCAGCTTGAAATGGACAATGCGGGAGTATTTACACCATGGAAACTGACAAACACTACCAATCGGGGCTTTCTTTCCCCCCAGCTATAAAACATTTACCAGCACACCCCTGCTGCCAAAGTTCTTCTTGGTTATCTCTTGGCATGACCAGCTTCTTCTAATAGATACGTTTCAGCTCAATATCACCTCTTCAGAGAGACCGTTTTATCTGGAGTTATCCCCCACCCCGGTCACTTTCTATTCTATGGCCCATCTTTCCTTGCCAGCACTTACTTGGATCTGTAGCTACGGGGTGTGTGGGGTCCAGGCACTGGTCTGTTGTTCACTGTCCCCAGTAGAGATTCTGTCTTGTTCACTGCTGAATGCCCAGCATCCCGTACAGGCCCGGGCATATAACTGGTGATCTAGAAAGATCTTTCTGATGAATGCATACAAAGAATAAATGCTCCCAACGGCTCAGGCATCAGAAATACAAAGTGCAGTCTGTGCTTCTCAGTACCCTCCAGGTGCTTTTCTTTGCCTTCCGGGGAGTGAGCCCAGAGCCTAGAACACAGTAGATGCTCATTAAACATTTTAGGATGAATAAATGGGTAAAATTAGGGATGATCCAATTCATTGATGTTTCTCTGTAATACCTCAGAGACCTCCACGCCTTTCCTTTCAGCAGCAGGAGAAGGCAGGAGAAGCTCCTTGCCACCAGGACTGCAAGGGAAGCCTGGGGTGGTATCAATTTATCTCATCCCACCTGTATTTTTCTTCTGACTGGGTCACAGAAATTCATTATGTCACCCTTAGGCAACTCACCAAACAGGCATGAGAGAGGCCACGGCCCCCGTCTCTTCCAGTGGGCTGCGGCCGAGATAGCTTTCCTTGCATGGATGAATAGCTATAAGCCACCTTTGCCCCAGCCTCCTGGGGAAGGCAAAAGAAGTTTTCTAAATGTTTTGCTGCCACACGGATCACTGAATTATGCATGAGGCCAAACCCGGGGAATAGCAAATCGTTGTGGGATGGAGGGCTAGGGTTCATCCAGAAAGGGAAATCGAAACCTCGCTTGGCTTCTCCTTGTGATGGGTGCCCTCAATTGATAATTAGTGTTCTATTACCCCACATCTTTAATAGATTATTGATGCCTCTGGTAGCATTACAATCCTGGTGTCAAGAGTAATTCCTTCTTTCTAGTATGTGGTACTTACTCCTCCCAGTGAGGCAGCGTGGACATAGGGCCTGGCTGATCCAACTCAAATCAATTTGACCCAGTTCTTCTACTGACACGCAGGATGAAAGAAAGATGCATACTCCCGATCTGCCTCAAAAGCAGGAGAGGCCATGAGACTTGGTGGGTCTGGTGGTGATCTAGCGGAGGATGTGTCTTTCCCTTGTCATCTTTGGATGGAAGGTGCTAAATATTGTGCTGTCATAGTCTTATTACTCACTGTAGGCTTGTGCCGCCTGTCAAAGGTGACTGGAGCTGCCCCCAACTGCAATGGGGGGTAGTCATCTTTGTCTCAGTTTGCACTGTACCTTCTAGATGGATTTGATCCCTTTTTTTAGTTTCTCTTTCCCTATAAGGAATACCGCTTCTGGACTAGAGGACTTTGGGCATTTCACGAGGTAGGAGAACGTCTAAATACCCCAAATTAGACAACAAAAGATAGGACGGGGATGGGGCCGGAGTCTTTGGGTTTGGATTTTGGGTGGACAACAAAATCCCTAAGCTAAGTAGACATGGCCATTGAGGACGGCTGTTACATCTGGGGCGTCCTGAGAAATAGCCACCAAAGGGTCGACAAGCCAAGGCTTTATATCATCCAGGAAAACACCATCTTACGCTAAGAGATTCTTTTTCCAGAAAGTTCACAACCTTCCCACTGTCCTCTTGTATAGGGGAATGAGCACTGGGATTCAAATAAAAACCAGCTGATCAATCAATAAAGATTCGAGTCCTGGACAGGTCATTTAGAAGCTCTGTGACCTTCTTTGAGTGGCTCCAACTCCCTGAACCTCATTTTTTCCATCAGGAAAATGGAAACAGTAAACGCTGTATACTCTCCACAGAGTTTTGTGAGAGACAAATAAAATGAAAAGATATGTATAAGGGGTCATGTGTAGCCAAGTGATGTGTGAATTCAAGGAGATGTTTGCTTTGCCAGCACCCTTCTCTTCTTCTGGGAAGAGACCCCATCCTCTGGGAAATATTCCTCCCTCAAAATGAACCTTGTGGCGTGACTAAAAGCTGCCATGTTGTCACTCCACGTGTGGGTATCTGACTGAATCCAGGCCAGTCATGGCGACTGTCTCCTAGGGAGGTCACGGCTGACTGGGATGGCTCTGCAGGGGACATTCAGAGCCTTTCCCCAGGGTTTTTTTAATCTTGCCACGAAAAAGTGTATGAAGCCGTTCCCCCTAGGAGTGGAAGCTATTAGATGTGAAGCACGGAGACGGTTGGTTGCTCTGTTCCCTCACGTGTGGCGGAAGCTTGACTGCTGAGTGAGAAAATAAAGCCCACGCTCTAAGAGGGGATGGAATGCACAGACACTGGGGACGATATGTCTGGTCAGATTTTCCTGTGGGTCCAAATGAATTTCCTCTTCATGGCTGGAGGATGTTACATCAATATCCTTCCAGGACATCCCTCATTTTACCTAAACCAGTGTTAACTGCACTTCCGTCACTTATGACCCAAGGCGGCTCAGTAGAAGGGCTACCGTTCATTACCTTGGCCCCTGGCTCCAAGTTGAGCCTGGATCCTACATCCTGTTCTCTTGTCCTCTCAGACAGAACCCCTTCCTCAAGGCCATTCTCCTTCATTGGTCCTTTGTCCACTCCACAGTTGTGAGCTTTCTCCCTGTGCCAGGCACCCAGTCATCCTTCTGGGTTCCGCACGTAGTGCAAGGAGGACGTTAACCTGAGGGAGCTCACACAAGTACCATAAAGGCACCCAGACCACGTTCCAAGTATTTACCCTGATGCTCTCGATTATTCATTTTATTTTTCTGCAGAATGTATTGGTGTAGGATTCTGCAAATCCTTCACGAAATAGCATAGGTTACAACTCACTAGAAGTTGCCACGCATTTACTGGTAGCTGGGAACACTTGGGGGGAAAAGACATGCCTCTGCCCTTGAAATGCATGTGGTCTTGCTGAGCAAACATTGCATAGCAAAAGAACGAGTCAGGAAAATCAAACCAGAAAATATACGGGGCACAGGTCGTAAGATTTCAAGCAATCAGAGAAGGAAAGTATTTGATAGACGAGGGCATTTAGGGTAGATGTGATGTAGGGCACAACCTGTTGGAATTATTATTATGGCCAGTACAGCATTTAATTTTTAAAATTGGCTGTCATCCCTTGAAAATTGGGAGATTTCATATTAAGGGAAAAAAAGATATGGGCTCTGGTTTTCTTTTCTTTTTTTTTTTTTTTTTTTTTTTTTTTTTTTTTTTTTTTTTTTTTTTGTTCTGGTTTCTTTGGAGACTTGACAATTCCCACTTGTCAATGAGCAGCTGAAACTGAGTACATGGCACCCCTTTTAGGCTGGGCCAATCGGCCCCAGCACCACCCTGGCCAGCCTGTTCCCAGAGGCAGCTGGGTTTATTACGGAAGACCCAAGTTGGGGCTGAGACTGTCCCAGCTCCCAAGAGACCTCAAGGGACTTTGGGTCATCCTATATGTAAGGTTGATGCCCACCTTGACAGGCACCCACTTAGGCATTGTTAAAGTGTCATTGACCAAGGCACCCTAAGCCAACTGGCATTAACCCAGTTGGTAGCAGGTGAACCAGAGCCAGGGAAAGGTTGTAGGAACACAGAGATTGGAGCTATATCAGCTACCAAACACACACCCCAAGGAGCGTCAGATTTGCGATCAGAACCTCTCCCTTCTCCTCCTCCTGCTCTGCCTTCTTCCTCGTCCATGTCCACAATTTTGTACTTTGTTCCATTTGAATGCAGATGACACAGAATGAAATTCCTCTGGTGGCCGTCTGTGCCGGTGGATGCGAAGGGATCTATGAATCCTAAATGAAGCCGGTTGCAGAGCCCAGCAGCTCCAGCAGAGTGCAGGGTCGGGGTGGGTGCCCTCGGAAGTCTGACCTCTTACACGGGAAGCTGTGTTTGCTATCTCACGCGTTGGCAGTGTTCCTCTCAAAGTCGAGTGCTGTCTAACCCACTTTCTCACTGCAGAAGAAGAGGCGGAAGAGGCATGCTGGGCAAAGCGGGCATCATCCCCCAAATGGTCCCAGGAGGCAGCTCCAAGGGCATGTGAGAGGTGCTGCCACCCTCTGGCTGGGTGTAGCATTACACCCTGCTGAACCAAGTTGGCACCCCCTCGCCTCCCCTGGGGTGGGGGTGGGGGGGTTGGGGGGGTTCCCTGCCTCTAAACCTCCCTGGAGTCCCAGAATTGCAGGTGGTCAGGGCTGGCTTGGCTTTTGTTTGGGCCCTGAGACAAAGATGTGCTTTCTCTTCATCTTGTTCCATAAAAAACTTCTCTTGGGCAAACAAAGACCCCCTCCAAACCTGGCCTAGGAGAGACGCCGCGAGCCGTGTGGCCCATCCGCCCCTTCCTGCTAGATATTCAGCCCACGAATGACAAAGACTTTGGCAAAATGCTAGCAATCAGAAATCTGCTCTTCATAGACAAAAAAGAGTCGGTACATAGGTCTCCCCAATAATGATAGTCTACATGCATTAGCATATATTTTCTTGAGAAGCAAACTCTCAGAGTGTGTCCCTAAAAGCAATTCATTCTATTTACAGCTTTTCTGAAGCCCCCGAGAGGAAAGCATCTTGGAGCGCTGCAGACACCACACTGAAAATAGTGAAAAACATTCAATTTGGAAGCAATTTTACCTCGATTTATCTTTTTTTTCCCCCTTTGAGTGTCATCCCACTGCTTCTGCTCTACCTCTTACGTGAAGGCAGTCCTCTCCGTGATTCCTCCTGGGTCACGGTGGTGGCAGGAATGGTGCCGTGTCCCCAAAGGGTGGCTGAGGGGAGGTCGAGAAGGACGGACACCCCACCTACCCTTCTGGGGCGGATGCCCCACTCCCCGACCGGAGGGAGTGTGGCCAGGACGGCCAAGACCAGAGGCAGCATCTGACAACCCCCTGTGTTATCACTGTAACACACACATTGTTCTCCAGGAGGGAACTGCGGCTCTTGAAAACAGTGACAATATGAATGTCGTGTCCTATTACCCCCTCCTCTGGGCTAATAATAAGATTTTGTAACCATGTCAACAGCTAGAGAAAGGGAGCAAGAAAATATCCCTTTGATTACATAAAACGCCCAGGTATCTGGTACAGCCTTGTAAATCGCAGGACTCATGGCTCGGGCGGCTGAGGACAGGGGTCTACGACTGCGGGCCTCGCATCTCTGGCAAAGCCAAGGGCAGACCCTCAGTCACAGCGAGGGAGGTAGCAAATGCCTACTGGGCGCCCACGACCAGACTCCAACGGGAAGTAAGCAGAATCCACGGGCTAAACGCTAAAAGGCGTTTTCTGCTTGTGAAAGGCGTCTCGGGAAGCGAGTCAGAGATAAGCCACTCCCATGTGTGGGTTGTAAATACACTGGATTTAGAGGCAGGAGACAGAAGCCGGGATTCTCTCTCTCCCCTTGGCCTCTCTGAGCCTCAGGTTCCTCTACTGTAATATGTGGGTGATAACACTTAGTCCTATATGCCCCACAAGCTTCTTGTGGGGATGAAAGGAAAAACGCCATGCTTTCCAAATCAATAGCATAATCCTCTTTAAAAAGAAAAGTTGCACGTGCAACTCTAAGATAAAACACAGATGGTAGCTGAGCTGCCGTTTTTGGAGGCACGGGGGCACGGGGCTCCCCGACCCACAGCTTGTGCTTGCCCCAGACCGACCTCTGCGGCACCCGTGAATACGCTTCTGCCCTAGGAAGTGCCACTCGAAGACCAGTGACAAAGTGCTCTAAAATTGTGTGTTATTATTTTTATTAATCATACAAACTGGTCATTAATGGAGGTAATTGTAGGAATTGAGAGATCGATGTGGACTTAAGTGTTCAATAGCAGGAGGGCACGCCCCGATCCTCTAAGGATGGCGAGTGTCTGGCCAGGCAGAGGGGAGCAGGCGGAGGTTGGCAACGTGGTGATGAGTAAAGCCGGGGAGGTGGGAAAGATTGGCAGGCAGGACAGAGGGTAGAGCAGAGCACGGCGCAATGCGGGGTGGGGTCAGGGGGCTGCTTAAGGTGGTCTTCCTGACCGGTGTGATGGGAAGTCCCAGCCAGGAAGGAGCAGGCTGGGGGCTTCCGAGGATGGGTAGCCTGGCTTTGCTGCCTGACTCTCCATGGGCTAATTCATTGCCTCAAAGCGCGTTTGTTTGTTGAAGACAAACTCCCCAAATGGGACCATTTGCTCCACCGATGGCCATCTTTTGCTCTGGACTCTTATTGTAATCCATCGCTTCCATGGCCGAGCTCCCCATGTATCCTCTCCTCTGCCATAAGCTGACTCGTGTGGAGGTGTTAGTCCCCGACCTCCCAGAAGCTTCTCCCGGAAAATCAGCTGACTCAGGCTTTCAGGTCTCCCGAAACCTCATGGGCCCCCTCGCCCACCACGCCCCCTTCCGTGCTCTGTGCCTGTGGGGAAGGCCGTCCGTCCCTGCCCTGCTGTCCCCACTGCAGTCCCTTTAGCCCCCACGGATGATTGACCTTCCGGGCTTGTCTCAGAACACCTTGTTGTCTTGTCCTCTTTGAAATGCCTGACAGCAGCAAATGCTCGGGTCTAAAAGCAAAATAATGAAATCAAATGAAAGCTCCCCAATTTCTCAGCCACTTGTCCTTGGTCCGGTGTGGTGCATGGCATGCATTATTCAGAAAGGAGCAGCTGTGTCACCTGAAGCAGAAACTCTGTTGCAGGGGCCAGTCTGGAAGGGTGGGCTGGCATGTGGCTGGGGGACCTGCCCGGGAGCTGGTGGTTGCTTTGGGGATGGGGAAGGCTCCTACTTTGGCATAGGATCCGATGAGGTCACCCAAGTAGCTTGTGTCTGCTACCCGGTCCCAGGGAGGGTCACCTCGGAGCCCCGTCTGAGAAGGAGGGAAGTCGGGAAGTGTAGGACAGACATGAAGGAAGCCGGCAGAAAGGATGAAAGGGGAGCATGGAGGGACTCCCAGCTGCACCGAAGTCCCCCAGAGATCCAGCCCACACTATAAGCTACTCCCCAGGGAAGGCACCAGGTGTGTGAATTCAACCGAGTACAAGAGTTTCTAAATGCAATGCTCTATAACTCCGAGTGGGTGTGAGGGGAAAGAGAGGGTCAGTGCCCACTACTGGGATCTTACTGTTGTTCTGCGTGTCCATTCCCTTCCCCTAAGACCATTACGCTTCCTTGCCCGTGTACCTGTGGCTTGCTGTGGCCTTTAGAAAATGGAATGTATTTTAGCCACCCCTCAGCCCTGTGAGCCTTCCCCCCATTGTCAGGCTCGACCATATGACTTAATTGGACCCGTGGAAGGTTAGTTGGGAGGCTAGAGGAAGCAGGGCATGGCTGGTTCCTTCTAGTGTCAGAGAAGCTGGTCCCAAATTAGGGGCTGCCATTTCAGCCTGAGTCACGGAATGAGAAGACACACAGAACGTATCGCAGCTGCCGACATGTTCTGTGAACAAGAAATGAATGCTCGTGGTTATAAGCCATTAAGATTTTAGGGGTTGTTTGTTACCATAGCAAAGCTGGCTAATATAGTTAATGTCAATCAATGATGAGGAAATTAATCACGTCTGCCTTGAGTTAAGCTTTTTTAAACTTGATTTGTTTATTTAATTGATTGTTGTCATCTTCACTTGGGGTGAATAGCATTGATAAATAAGAGGGGTTGTTTGTTTTAATGAATCCACGGAAGAATGTTGTTGATTTGTTCAGAATTCACATATTAGGATTTGACAAGCACTGTGGCTGGGCTTCTAGCTGGATTTCCCTTTATTTGTGGTTGACTAGGGTCTAAACCCAGTGTGTGATTGTCCATTCTCTGCCCTGAACCTGTTGAGGCCGCATTGCCACCAACCTCCCCCGAGAAGGCGACCTCCTATAGGTGGCTAGTTCCCTTCAAGTCTGATTCAATGAGTATTAACTAAGCCCTTCATAGGCTCAGGGCCCTGGGAGTGTCTATATCCTTTACCTTTTGGGGTCCTCTCGACAATTCTTTAACAATAGGTAATATTTTTGCTGTACGCTCAATGTGTCTTCCAAATTCAGAACTTGAAACCTGATCCCCAATATGATGGTGTTAGGAAGTAGGGTCATTGGGAGCTGATTCGGCCAGAAGGGTGGAGACTTCATGAATGGGATTGGTTCCCTTGTAGAAGAGATCCCAGAGATCTCCCTCACCCCTTAAACCACGGGAGAACACGAGGAGATGGCCATCTATGGAACCGGAAAGTGGGCTCTCCTCAGACACCAAACCTGCTGACATACTGACCTTGGACTCCCTGACTTCCTGAACTGTGAAGAACAAAGTCCTGTTGCTCATAAGTGATCCAATTCATGGTCTTCTGATATGGGAGCCCACACGGACTAATGCAATCGTTCTGTACCTCCTGAGGAAATCAGAAGTATGAAAGCATGAAGGGTTTTCCAAGGGCATACAGCTGGTAAGGAGCACATCAAGAATTAACCCAGTCTCCTCATTCTTGGCCCAGGGCTCTTTTCACATCCCCAAGCTCCATGGACAGAAGCTGTTCCACGTCAGGCCACTATTTCGGATCTAATTTTCCAGAAGACCAGGGATGTGAGTTCATGGGCTAGTCGTGGAAGTTGGGTCAGAAGATAAGACCCCGTATAGACACGTGTATACAGTTTACATTTTACCCCCAGACATAAATTCACTTGTATTATATCCTTAGAATGAAAAGACCAACCAGCTGGGAGCCTCTGAACTTAGGGAGGGAAGCTGCCTTTTGGGGAGGGACCTCTGTGTGCTCTTAGAAGACAAGCATTAATGGAATTAAGAGTAGATCTCTCGGTAAGAGAGCTGGTCTCTGAGGGGGCTGCACTCTTTGAAGCACGTTTCTATGGCCAACTTTCTGGGAGTAGCTATAGTGCCATCTTGCTAACAATCATGCCGATAATAATATTAATAATTAAATAATAGCTTCAGTGTCGATAAGTATTTTATGAAATGCTTTTGTATGAATTGTCTCTCTGCTGCCTAAGAAGGCCTCCAAGAGCCACTTGAATGCACCCTGTCATCACTGCTGGCCGCCATCTGTCCTGGGCTCAGTAATTCCAGGAATCATGTTGTTCATTCTCTCACGTTGCTGCAGTACAGAGAGGCACAGACATGGGGGCAGGCCAAAATGAGGGGACCATTTCAAGGGTCAGTATGCCTGATTTTTGCTTTTATGTCCCTATTTCAAAGGTTGAGAGAGTCCTTGTATGAACCTGGCAGTGGGGGTCTGGATAAGAAAATCTATGGGTATAAATATTGTAAGGCCTGGGAATCAGATGCTTACCCTTAGCCTCCTGGCGAAGCTGTCCTGGTTCTATGGCACAAAGTAGGAGACACCCTATTCTGGCCTAGGACCACCTCCAACCCTTCTCAGATGGAAACCAGTTTCTGGGGGGTCCTTTGGCTCTGGGTCTGGCAGGTTTCATGAGTCACTTCATGGGTTTTTCTGTTTCCAAAAGGCCTGGCCTCCCAGACCCCTTCCTGTCCCTTGTACCTTCAGTTGACTGGACTGTAGATTTGTCAAAGGCTCTTGGTTTCTTTTGGGAAGATAGGAAGAAAAGATAGAAGTTTCCGGTTTGCCTCCATGTAGCGATCATGTAATTTCAATCCCGGGAGGCTGTCCTCATGGGACCCACTACTTGCTCCGCAGCCACCTGAGCTACAAACATTCTCCTTAAAGGCAAAGGAGTCCCAACAAGAGAGTATGGATGGCTCAGCATGTACCCATTTCTACCACTAAGGAAAATAACCCAACACACAGCTATGGGATGGAAACGTATCTCCCTGTCAGCGTCAGTACGTTCCCCTGCAGTCTGACCTTGGGGTCCTATGGAGAGAAGGGTTTGGGCATGGACTTGGCAATGGCCAGATCTACCCACCAGTGCAAAGGAGAGGGAGACAGGTGGGCCATCTGGATTTCCCAGGGAGTCTTCTGAATCCCAGTGTGCTGCCTCGATTTTTTCCTTAGCATGATCTAAGGGACTCAAGAAATCATTGGTCGACTGGCTGGTCATGAAGCTGTGAATCCTGTCCTCAACTCTTCCGCACTGGGAGCCTAGACTTTCCCCAGCAGGCCTGGGACAGAGGGAGATTCTGAGTGTGCTCACCTCCTAAGTTCATCACTCTGACACCTGCATTCTGGGTCATCACTGCTGGGGGCCATGTTTGACCAAAAAAAAGGCTTTCTCTTTGAAAGGTTCTGGTTCCTTCTGTGTATAAGCTGCATTGGCGCCAAGCAGGGAATCACCCATAGACCTGATTTCTGAATGCCTCAAATTCCAAATGCCCCAGTCCATCCTGAGATGCTTCCCCTGGTTCACCTTCTTTCCTTCCTGTCCTGGGAAGAAGGGCAGGTGGCTGCCTGTTAGAGGGGCCCCCACTGGGGAGCCTCAGCCCTACCTGCCTTCAGCCAGAGCTGTCCTGGGAGGATTTCTTATGCATGGTCTCTGTGATTCAGGCTACCCAACCCAGCCTTCTCACCACAACTAATGGATCGGAAGGGGCCTCGAACCCAAAGGTAGCCAACCCTCGCCTTCCGGTGGCCTGTAGGGTGGTCAGACTTCTAAACCTTCCAAACTGGCCAGACCTGGATGGTGACTTACCAAACCAGTCAGAATGTCCCTCAGAAGTTTGACTGTAAGAGGTACGGAGAATGGGCTGTTGAGTGAATTGGAGGTGGTCGGAGCCAAAGGAACAGGCACCAAGAGTAGCTTGGTGTCCATTGTGGGGACCCTAGTTTGGTGCAGTGTCTGGTTCTGTAGGTGTGGCTGCGGTATAGAAGCTTGGTTGGGTCCCAGAGGACCCCCAGGCATGTCTTTTCATAAGGCTGAATTCCTGTGTTCTTGTAATAATCTCAATAGCCTGGGTGTGTTTCTTTTTCTAGAACCTAAAAGAATGTAACCCTACACAGAGTGCATACTCAAAAAAGGTTGCTTTAGAAAATGAGCAAAGTATTCCTTGGCCCCCAACCAATGGTTTCCTTTTCATACCCCATATGCCAGACAGGTGACCCCTGTCGCCTGTGTCAGGCTGAAGTGTGTCTCTGGGGTTGTCACGGGGAGCCACACTCTGTGTGTGAGGGGAGGGGTTTGGAGGATTGTAGGTGAAGATGCTTTGTGTATGGTCTGGGAGAGTGGCTCAGAGAGCGGCAACAGGAGGCTGGCAGGGTGGGGAAGTCTCTGATCTGAGAAGCCATCCCTTTCCTATTCTCCAAACACCCTGAGCAGATGAAGGGGACAGATGGGAGTGGGGATGGTGGTAATGGATGGTGGAGTTTGGGGTGAGGTGGTGGGTGGGATAAGGGGAAAGGATCCCAACCTCCCCAGGTCTCCAGGTCCTGGCCCAGGCCCAGGCAGTGGGGGACAGATGGGGTGGGGGTGGGGGGCTTGTCTGGACTGCCCTTCTTACCTCTGATTTTGGCTTCTTGTCGGATGTCCTCACTTTACTCTCTCTTCAGCCAAAGCCAAGGCTGAGCTTCCCCATCCCATGCGGGAGAAACTAGCTCCGCGTGCCCAGTGTGCATGCTTATGGAGGAGCAGAGGGCCTTCAAAGCCCACCTCCTTCAGGAAGACTTCTCTGCTTCATCCCAGCTGCACACCTTCTGTTTTGAGTGGTGCCACCAGGGACTGTAAGAGTGGGGCTGGCCGACTGTGAGCCCCAGGAGGAGGGGAGCCATGCCTACCTCCCTTGTTGATATATCCCGAGTGTTTAACCCAGTGCCTGGCCCAGAGAAGGGGCTCAGTCCGCAATCATTGAATGAATGAATGCACAAATAAATGAAGGAACAAATTCATGAGCTCTTCTTTTTTTAAAGTCAAAGTGTTCTTATTTCAAATGAGATGGTTACTAGCTGCCAATATGCAGGGATAGAGCAGTGAGCTGTTATGGAGAGGTGGGAGGGGTCTAGAACTCTGCATCCTGGGCTCCCCTGTGTTCCCAGGCATCGGTCCCTGAGGATCGTCTGCATTCTCTGAAATTCAGACTGAGACGCCTCTCATTCTCCCCATGAGGAAACAAGCCCCTGCAGGAAAAGTGGTTCGTCTGAGCCAGAACCGGGATCCAGGTCTCCTGACTCCTGGCCGGTTGTGGACGCATGCTGTTTACACTATGTGGACTCACCACAGTAGGTGCCCAGGCAATGCTGGTGTGAACTGAGCACCGGGAGGGAGGGGCTGTGCGTGCCGGCAAGTGTCACCAGCAACTCGGAGGAAGGATGCTGCACCAAAATAAAATGTATTGTATTTAAATATTCCCCAAGTCATTTTGTGTATTTAAGTCTTAATTCATCTCCTCTAAATCTCTCCCTGGTACATTAATGTGACGGCTTTGACAGAAAGATGAATAACATTATTAAAGAAGCTTGTGAGCAAATTTCACTCATAAAAATCTCCCATTCACTCGCACGCTTTGCTGTTCCCACTCGGCGTTCTGTTCCTGCTCACGTCCCGGGTCCCCATCCCTCTGGGCCTCAGGCTGCTGCTGCAGGGTGGTCAGTGGGAGGTTCAGAAGAAGCGAGTGTGGATGCATTTCAAACCCCAATCTTCTCCCTTTCGGCTGAAAAAGGCATCATTTGCGCCAAACTCCAGGAGTGGCAGGATTCAGGTTGGAAGGAAGAAGGAAAGGCAGACCCTCCTTCAAGAAGGGCCTCCCGCAGGGGCATAGAACACAGAGCAAATACGACAAATGACCAGGAGGGTGTCCTCCTTGGGAATGCCCATCTCAGGAGAGGAAGGACCATCGCTACGAGACTCTGGGGATGCAGCTGAACTGACATTTTTCAGTGGATCCTGGATCCTGCCCAGCCCAAGACAGCTCCGGAAGTTGCCATCACGTCCCGTCCCTCCTGCCGGAGCCCCGCTTGGCCTCGCCGGCAGGGGATTTATGCCCCTCTTTGCCAAGCTGCCCTGATGGATTGCTTCCGGGATGGCAGCCGAGTCAGTGGTATTCATCTCCTGACGTCTCAAGCTTCTCCTTTAAATCATTGCTCTCGCCAACAGCCGTTCGTTCGTGGAGCTGGGCCGCTCCGCCAGTGGGACTCCCCATGGGGAAGGACCTGTAGGGTCTACCTCTGGGGGACCAGAGGACCCTGCTCTGCAGCCTCTCCCTCAAATGCCAGCTCTTCCTCCTCCAGATAAGCCCTGCTGTTAGGTCATCTGAAGTCAGAAAACCAATCATGGATCCCCAAAGCCCCCTCTGACCCACCATGTACTAGAGGACATAAAATGTCCATTGGTGTGGGGACAACCTATGAGCTGTTCCGGACCATGGAGGAGACTTGCTTTCTTCCATGATGCCTTGTAGAGCGCCCGGCCCATCATAAGTGCTCAGTGACTGTTGGATGAACGACATCCTTAAACTGAGCAGCGGATACAACCTCTTTGGAAAACCATTTGGCAGAATCTACCCAAACTGCTCATATCCGTGCTCTAGGCCTCACCTGGATATACACCCCACCGACAAGAGGGCTCATGTCTACTCAGACTCTTAAAAGAACGTCTGTAGCAACATTATTTCTAATTGGCCCAAGTTAAAAACAGCCCAATGTCCATCTGTGGTAGAATGGACAAATAAATTGTAGCATATCTACACAATGATTCCATTTCAGTTGAACTAGACTTTAAGGACATCTCTGAACCTCTTTTTTTTTTTTTTAAGATTTTATTTATTTGACAGAGAGAGATCACAAGTAGGTAGAGAGACAGGCAGAGAGAGAGGAGGAAGCAGGCTCCCTGCTGAGCAGAGAGCCCGATGTGGGACTCGATCCCAGGACCCTGAGATCATGACCTGAGCCGAAGGCAGAGGCCCAACCCACGGAGGCGCCCAAGCCTCTGTCTTTTATCTACAAAGAGAAAGGGTAACTGTGACAACCAAGGTGGGCATCTTCTGTAAAGATTGATGGCGGACCTTAACCCCATTTACCACGAATAGGTGTGGGGGGGCTTTCTTGACTTCCTGACCTCAGAACCTTCCGTGTCTCCCCTTCATGTCCTAAAAGGGACATTTTACTGCCTGGATGCAGCGTAGTCTTGTTCTACCCAGCAGGGACACTCGGGCCTCAGCCCCTGCACCAGGCGCACACACACACACGCACACACGCATGCACATGCACGCGTGCGCACGTGATGGCTGTCATGGAGAGAAATATCAGCAGGAGGGAATCCCCCCATCCTTTCTCCCTATGTCACTTTGTTCTGCCTGCACAGGCAACAAATTAAAACAAGAACCCCCCATTGCCCAGAGCTGCCTGGGCCTCTGCCACAGCAGCTCTAATAATAGCCGAGCAGCAAGGTCCCCCCAACCCCCGCACACACTCCCGTCCATCAGGCCCTGGAGCAAAGAGGCAACACTTTCCATAGGCAGCCAGGGAAAGGGTTTGGAGCTTCTGTTGTGTTTATTTGGTGTGACTTGGGGGCGAATGTGTATTGTTTCTTGTCCTCTGTCTAAGTGCTTCATCAGAGATGGGGGGACAGGGCCGAAGGGGCAGTAGTGGGAAGAAAAGCAGAAAAGAAATTCAACTTCTCGGGGAAAACACACACACGGTGCACTCGGTCAATGCAGGCAATGGCACACAGCAAAATTGAACTTTCCCTGCCTCACAGTGGTCTTTGAAAGCATTCAATTATCTGTCTGTACCTATAGAAAATGTTAGGGATTGCTTCCAGAAGCCTTTAAAAAGGTCTATACATAACAGAGCCCCACGCATATCCTCAGCGCGGGCAGGAAAACAACAACAATCCATTCATTTACCTTTGAAAAAGCCAAAAAGGTATAAATTCTGGCCAGAAATCAATCTTCCTCTCTCTGCCTTTGTCTTTTGCCACATCCCTTCCCCAACCTCTCACCCTATCTCATGTTTATTTATTTATTTTGTTAGTGAAGGCCTCGGAAATAGCCAAAGAAAGCAACTGTTGGTGCAGAGCCAAGGGGCCGAGTTTATTTCGAGGGGAAATGCCCTCTCTGTTCAGGCAGAGCAGAAGCTCCCCGAGCTGGTTCCCTGAGGGACTCCCATCCGACGTGAAGTCCTGTCGTGGGGGCCTGGCTGCGTGTGGGACACGGCACTGAACCCTTCAACGGGTCCCCCCTCGCTGGGTTCTCAAAACACAGATGAGGAAAGGGAGGCCCAGAGAGATCACACGGCTGTTAAGCCGCAGAACCAGGAGATGGGGCAGGTCTGTGCCTCTCAGTCCCGTGTCTCCCTCACGTTATCCTTTGGCTTCCCACGCGGACCACCACATTCCCTGTCTCTGGAACAGACACCACGGTGGGCTCAGCGGCTAGCGTGCGACAGTGCCAACAGGCCCGAAAGGAAGCAGGGTTCGCAGACGATATGTATTGCAGTTGATGACAATATCGGCAACAAGGATGAGGCTGATGAAGGTTAGGAGGAAACCCAGTTGAAGTGGTTGGACCTGGGCACTGAGTGCTCCCCCCAGCCCCCCCCCCGCCACCCGCTCGAATCCCAGCTCTGCCACTCAGAGCTGTGTGACTTGGCCAGCAGTCCCTCCAGCTCTCTGTGCCTCTGTTTCCTGATGCGTAAAATCAAAAGAGGTGGGACTCCGTGGAGGAGCGAGGACTCTTAGGACCGAAGCGGTTGCTGGGAGTCTGCTCCCACCAGAGAAGCCCCCACCTCTGAAAAAAGCTAGTTTGTGTATCGAAGTTTTGTGTGGTCGTTCATCAGTAGAAAGGATCTACTGCCAACGGGGTGGGACCTAAAGGCTCTTCCTGCTAGAACATTCTGTGATGTGATGGTGTCAGGACATCCCAAATCTGAGGAGCTCCCTTCCTGTCTCAGGGTCTTACCCTCATGAAAGGCAATGGCAGAAGGACACGTGCTGGAAAGACAGCTCCATGCTGGGCATGGGCACCTGTACCCCTCTTACCCCACCAAGGTGATAGACAGATTGGGAACATAGAGCTGATTGGATGAATCTGAGACAGAGGCCTTCAAGGAGAGCTGATGGTTTGAGGCTTGGGTAGAGGCTATGTGACCGTCAAGAACAAAGGTGAGCTCCGTGAGTGGGTGATTGGAATCACAGAACTAGATGGGACCCAGAGAACCTAATGGAAATGGCAGATGACCAGGAAGGGGCAAGCGGGGGTGGGACTGTGGCTGTGTAAAATCATGGCACCTGTCTCACATTATGGGCAGGAGGAGTCCAATATGTTCGACTTGGGGATATGGGGTGCTGATGGACGGAGAGAAGGCTGTCAAGATGTGATAATAGCGGCATTTCTCACCTGTACCCCACTGTCCCCACGTCCCTGTGGATAGAAAGCCTGGACAGAGCAAAGCATTCTCTGGGGCCTAAGTGTGTTTTGTAAGGTGTTAAATGAGCCAGTCAGTTCCAAATCTCTTGGAGCACATGCAGCTCATTGCATCTGTACGATCAAGAGTCTAATTTGAAACCACAAAAGCAGAGCTTTGCAGCATTCTGAAACCAAGAACCCTTGTAGGTAGGTTAGACCAACCTCACTTCCACCTAAAATCAGGGTTAGCTTTTGGGGTCAGCTTGCATTTGGGACACACAGCTCAAAGCAGATGGGATGGACAAGATGGACTGATTCCCAAGACTGGACCAGTGCCTTGGGGATGGCCTACTGGAAGCAATGCGCACAGTTCTGAGTTTGGTCTGCGTTATTTTTGCTCATACTAAATTTGGCTAGCTGGCTGGGTGGACGGATTATAACCCGTTCTGTTCTATCTGCACGTCTCTAAGGGCCTTGGTGAAGAAGAGATTTTGTCTCCAAAAATTATGTTGTCCAAAAGGTAATACCACTTCAAAGTTTTCAGAGATTTTATGTCTGCTGTGTCTAATGCATCAAAGTCCCAAAGATGCCTCTGAGTAATTATCATTCGTCCCACTTTATAGATGAGTAAACTGAGATGCAGGACACCAAGTGACCCATTCAAGGTCATCAGTGAGTCCAGAGCATCCCCCACACAGCTGGGAGGCCCCTGGACCCAGCTTCCCCCAGACCAAAGCACTCTTCCCCATACCCCATCTGTTGAGTTTCCTACTCTGACCTCCTGATGTCTCGCTGACCCCTGAGGCCTCAGCTCCGGTACTGAAGGATTGAGGGTAAATGACAGAGTGACTTTCCATGGAGTGTGACTTGTCATCCAATTTGAAGAGCATTTTCTTGGCCAGTGCTCTAATCCCAATGCTTGAGTAATGCCCTGAGACCACATCGATCGGGATCCGGGAAATTCCGACCCGACCGCAGCACATTGTAATGGCCTCTGCCCGGGTGACCTTCTCCCTGTCAGAAAATACATCTTTTCTGCAAGTCCCTAGCCTGCAAACATCGCCCGCAGCCAGCTTAGCCCAGACAAAGGGCTTTGAAATGGTCCAGATAATGCATCGAGGGGAAAACTGTTTTCCAAGTGTGTAATTCGTCCACTATTAACCTGCAGCCGCAGGAGGAGCCCTGCCTTTGATTCCCTTCTGCAGCCTGGGCCCCTCCTGTCGTGTAAGGCAACGCAGGGTGCGCAGCGGCAGACAGGGAGCAGAGGTGTGTCCTATTTCCCGCATGCTAATGATCCCCCGGCTGCCCATCAGACTCCCAGCTGCCGGCCTAACTGCACCACAGGCCTGACCCATCACCGCTCCTGTTGCCTTCTCCTTGGTTCTACCAGAGATGCCGTCCTGGTATTAGGCTGAGTGGCTGGAGCAGGGAGTTGACATCCCTGGCATCTGGAGGTGTTTGTTCACCGCGGGCTCTGACACAGACACACGGCCTCCACCTTTGTACCTCAGGAAGATGGCTCTGGTCTCTGGTCCTAGCCAATGGCACTGTGAGGCTGTGCACCTTTGGGAAAAGCCCTCTCCATTCTGGGCTTCACTTCTGTTGTCTAAAAAATGAAAGAACTGGACAAAGTAATTTGGCTTAGATTATCTGACTTTTTTTTTTTTTTTTCCAGACGACTCCCTGTCTTGGGTTAAGTGATGGGTAGAATTTTAAAAGAAGGAGGGGAAGGAACAGGAAGAGGAGAAGGATGGTAAAGGCTTAGGGTGAATTATCAGTCCTAAGCACCCAAATACGTGTGGATATGGTGAGAAAAGAGAATACTGTTGAGACCAACCCCTTTCCTTTCCTTTGCTTTTCATTATTCTGGTCTTAGGAAGTTTCTGATGCCCTGTGAGCCAAGCTGAGCCTGGGGTCCGGGGAAGCAGGGCCCATGGGAGAGGGCTCAAACTGGCCCAGATGGTCACCGGTCACTGGAGTGGACTCAACAGGTGGGAGTGGGACTGAGGAGCTTAGAAGAGAGCACGAGGCGGGGATGAGAGCTGGTGTCAGAGCCAGAGCAAAGATGTGGCCCCACTGTATGAACACAGCAACAGGGAAAGACTCTGGGAAAGCAGCATCAGGGAGGTTTCCAGAGCAATGGGAGACAAAGGGCGAGGTCTTTTAGACGGTGCCCTCCGGAAGGCTACGGGCAGGGAAGGAACTCAATGTCAAGCCAATTCAATGCCGTGGTGTCAAAGGAGTGACGGGTACGTGTGCAATGTTACCCAGTTAAAGTCTGTCATAAGACCGAGGGTCTATCTAATGTGACAATCCAAGAAATCAGAAGTGAAAAGCAAAAACAGGGTCTTCATTAATTTTTCCAAAATTAATTTTCCAAAATTAATGAAGGCCCAAAATGATAGATTAAAAACCAGAAAAGCAAAATTACATTTAGACCGCAAGGGAATGTGTTTCCCCCAAGCTTTGGGTTTCAGTCATTCTCAGGTGGCAGCAGGATGTCTCACCTGTAGAGCTTCTGCAAAGCTACAGTATGTGTGCCTCGCTCCAGACCAGGTGAATCGGGGATGAGGCCCTCCCGGGGTGCGGACCAATGGGCTGCCTTGCTCCTTGAACGTGCGTGCAGAGACAGCCACCCACGCGTGAAACAGTAGCCATCACCGTGACCGGATGTGACGACCACTGCTTGAGAAGTGTGTGCACCCTGCCAGCTGTTTGCTCTATGAAGTGTTAAATATTGGTAGAATAAATATTTCAAGCCTAGACTGTTGAGTTCCACTAGCTTCTGGAATCTTTCAGTGCAGAGACCTTGCCCAGGTCCTCTTTGGGTCCCTGGCCTATTTATGTCCCCACATGCCCAATGCATACTGGCTGAGTGTCTAAATAAAGGAATAAGTGAACACATGAATGGAGATCGAGGCCTCCTTCGAGAGTGGTAGAGTAGAAAAGCCCAATTTGGGGCATTAGAAACCTTTGTTCAAATCCTGATATATGACTTTTTTTTTTTTTAAGATTTTATTTAACAGAGAGAGAGAGAGAGAGATAGCAAGAGAGAGCATGAATGGGAGGAGAGGGAGAAGAAGACTTCCCATGAACATAGAGCCCAACGTGGACTCAATCCCAGGACTCTGGGATCATGACCTGAGCTGAAGGCAGACGCTTAACTGACTAAGCCACCCAGGCGTCCCACTGATGCATGACTTTTAAGTGCGGGATCCTCATGCAAGGGATGGAAGCCCTCCCAGCCCAGTCCCCACATCTGACTAAAGGGGGGCCCATACTCTATGCTTCATGGGGCTAAGGGAGTTCATCTGTGTGAACGGGCAAAAGGACGAATTCAGAGCACAGTGTTCGATTCATGTGACCAAAATACAGTTGCATCTGGGACTCTGGCGTCTGATATTGGTTCCCTTTCCCTGATGCTCCTGTGCTCACGTGGTCACTTCAGACCCCACAGCCTGGAGAGAGGCAAAAGGGATCGGGGTGTCCTGCTGGGAAATAACCTCCCTCAAGGACTTCAGAGTCTTCAATAAGACCATAGCCCAAGCTATGTTTAATGGTGAGTGGCCTCAATAAAAATGGCTCATTTTCCTTTAAATTCATCCTCAGACAAAATTCCCTTGTCCCAGAAGCTGTCCAGGAGTTGGGGTTGACATGACACACCAATGTAGCAAGACAACATCATTTAAAGGAACCCTGTGGCTTTTACATTTGAGGCTGACTGTTTCCCAGCATTCGAGCCAGTGCTCGGAGAACAGCTGGGAGATTAGGTACTAATGAAAAAGAAATGATTTGAAATATCCACACTATGCTCCCTGCAAATCAGAGCACTGTGACTTGGCAAGCTCCAGACCTCCCCCCCCCCCACCTCCCAGCCCTGCCACCCCCATTGAAATGTGTCTCCGCACGGGGCTGTCTGCTGAGCGGCTCCGAGATGTTTACAGCTCTCTCACTCCTGCCTTCCATGCACGCTTGTGTGATAAAGGTTTGGCTTTGTTGTATTAAGCGACATCGCAGAGCTGGATGTTTCCCTTGTCTGTCTAAGAAATACTGCAAATATTATATCAGGTCGCGCCTTTGCGTCCCATAATTTATCTCGCCTGTAGTGCTACCTTCTGGGGACTGTAGCAGATAGAGGGGGAGGAGGAGGGGGGAGATGGCGGGGGCTGCCGCACGTCGCCCAGTCCAGCCCCTGCCTCTGGGAAAGACGCGCTTCGAAATCGTTCTATGTGGACGTACTGGGCTTCTGGGGACTTCTTCCAGCGTCCCGCTAGCCCTACTCATCCAGTCTGGGCGGGATCCCCTCCATCAACCGAAAAGGCTGGCCCTTGGCTGAATCGATTCTCCTCATTGTTGTTTGTGGAGGTCCCTGGACTTCTCTTCTTCCATCCACTCCGCCCCACATCCGTGTTCTTCATGACTGGCCTCCCCTCGAGACCATTTGGATTGGGAAAAAAAAAAAAAAAGAAGAAGAAAGAAAGAAAGAAGGAAAGCCCTTGCTCTTCTGCCCCCAAATTCTCAGGGTCATATCTTCCAGGAACTTCATTAGCTTATAAAGATGCAACTTTCCACTCTCTGAGGCAGGTGCACCTGCTACGCAGGTCAATAAGAAAGATGCTAGTGCTCTTACCTTCGTGGCCTGCTGCAGCAGGGCTGGGGCTCAGGAAAAGTCTCTCTCTGTCTGATGAGGACTGGATTCTCGATGGGAAGCGGGAGCTAAGGCCAGAGGGAAAAGCATTCATTCAACAAACATTCGGGAGCAGCCGGACACTGTGGATCGGCGTGGCCCCACTGTCCTCCCCGTCCTCCCCGCTACCCTAGGGTCTGGACAGAGACTGTCTTCCGTCCTCCCCGCTACCCTAGGGTCTGGACAGAGACAGGCGAGCCGAGCACACAGACTTGGGTCTTTGTCAGAAGGCTGGGGAGGAGTCCTCTGCGACATCACATACACTTAGCTCTAACTCGGTGCTCGGGACCCTGGGGTAAGTGGAGGCGAATGGGATGGTAAAAGCGCAGGGTGAACGAGTCCTATCTTCCTTGGGGCATCCTTTTTACTTGGAGGTTGGGGGTTACACATTTTTATGTTAAAACAAACAGATACCTAGTCTGGAATGTAATGCAAAACTCATAAGACTTCCCGAGCTAAAACAGAAGACGTCAAAGAAGGGTTGCTTGTGTGGCTGGGCTGCTCTGGGCTGTGCCCCCAGGCATCCCGGGGGTGGCAGGGGGACACTCTCGGGCTGCTCGGCCGGGCAGAACGTCAATGGCTAGAAGCCCCTGAAAGCATCTGGTAAACCCCACCTCTGAGCGGGCCAGCTCCCCGGCAGAGCAGCCCAAGGGTGTCTCTCAGGCTCTGAAGGCCACCAGCCCATTTCGGGAGCCCGGGAACTGGGGCACAGAATAGAGGAGGGGCCTGGCAGAGCTGCCGCGGGACAGACAGGTCTAGAACTTGCCTCTGTGAGGGAAGGGCTGGGCGAGCTGCTTTCTCCCAGTCAGGGAGACGCGTCACCCCCAGGGGCCTGTCCCTTCCTTAGAAGAGGGGGGACGGATTGTGGCTCTGAGGAAGGCAACAACTAACTCACTTTTATTGCAGGGGAACTTAGTCCCTGGGCTCCCAGGGGACAGACACACTCTCACACAGCCTACACCTACGGAGTCTTCGTGCACACCCCCCCCCCCCGCTGTCCTCCAAGTCAGCCAGCCTGAGGAGAGAGAGCTGATGTGATTAATGCCCCCCCCTCCCGCCCCGGGGGACCTGCTGGATGGCAAGCAAACCTGCGGGTACCACGGAGCCAATTTCAGTAACAGGTTTAAGGGAGCCCTGAGACGGGAGCAAATGCAGCTGACTCAGCCACTCCAGCCTCCTGCAAGACCGGAGGGAGCCTGGGGAGTAAAGGAGCTGCAGATCGCTGCAGAGACCAGTGCCGGGGGCGGGATGGGAGTGGGGTGGGGGTGGGGGTTCCCCGCTCATACCTCTCAGCAGCAGCAGCGGCTGGTCAGCAGGGCCCCCACATGGGGGCCCCTCACCCCCCTGCCCAGTACAGGAGCTGGTAAGGGATAGGGGGCCGTTTCCACACACAGAGAGTTAATGCATTTCTTGGTCTCGGCCACGGTCAGAACAAAATACCACGCTGGATATGCCTAGAGGCCTTTATAGTTTTCAAAGCATTTTCATGATCATGATCTTGTTTCTTCTTCATGGTAACTGTGTGGAGTAGGGAACAGCAGCTTGGAGAGCTTTTCGGGTTTGGGGGGTCTGTGTGTGTTTGTGTTTGCTGCACAGCCATGGCCATCGTTAGGCTGGAAATCTGGGCTTGACCCTGAGGCCAGTGTCCTCCTTGCTCTTTCACGCTGTCAACAGATGTGATGACTGTCTTAGCAGTCAGGGTTGTGGGGTTGGAGCAGGGCATCCAGGAGAAGATCCAAGAGCGAAGGGGCTTCGAGGCCAGAAAAGCCAGGGCTTGGTTCTGGGGTCTCTCTTCTTACATCCTGTGTGACCTTGGAAAAATTCCTTAGCCTCTCTGAGTTTTAGAAAATGAGGATGACATAAGTACATCAGACGAATTAACAAAATCGCTTATGTTATGGGCCAGTCTCTGGCAGATACTAAGTTCTCAATCAAAATGAGAAATTATTACTCTCACTTTTTTGGGGGGGAGAGTTGAAAAAAAATTATGACCTTGGATTTCTAGAAAGGGGACAATCTCTCCAGCACCTGGTCTGTCAGAATCTTCAGAAGATACCGTGAATCTGAAGAAGACAACAAAAAAAAAAATCTAGGCCCTAGAACGAGTTGTTGGTGAAACCTTATTTGAACTAACATCTGTTTATTTAAAAAAAAAAAATATATATATATATATATATATATATATACAAAACAAAAACACATTGAAGACATTTTCAGCTTCTGCATCTGGGGCATCCCCAGTCACCATAACTGGAAGACAGTGGGAGAAGGGAGAGCATCTGAGAATCTTCTTCTCAGCGTCCCTGGTGCAAGATAAGCAAGTGGACCGCAGTGGGCTGCGAGGAGGGCCAGGCCCACCAGAAGTGAGGGTCAGGCCTTAGGCCTACCCCTGAGCATGGTTTCCTCAAATCCCTCCCACCAGGAGGGCCCACATCTCAGGAAGTCCCTTTCAGACCGCTGAGAAATACAGGGCTAGAGTACTCACACCAGAACCAGAAACTGACTCTTCCCTTCACGAGCAAGGAAGTAGAGGCCCAGAGAGGGCAAGGGATCTGCTGGGAGTCACACAGCAACCTCTCATCTTTGCCCAACTGTCCAGCATCCGCTTGGGTCTCCCCGGCCAGTGTCCACAGCTCCTGAAAATTGCTCCAAGCTGCAGGCACGGGAGCAGGGGAAGGTTGAGCCCCATCTGCTGGGCGGTCTCTCCCCAGCTCCCAGCTGCGCGCCAGCCTTGGGGAAAAGCGTGTCTTCTGAGGCTCCCTGAGTCCTTGACCAGGACTCGGGCACAATGCAAACAGGAGAACAATAGTGAGTGTGTGAGGGAGCCCAGCCGGAGAGGTATTGATCATGTTTAAAAAAAGAAACACATACTGAGGAGCACAGAAAAACCTTCCCGATGCACCAGCAGGCCTAGCTAATTAGCGCGGGTGAGCCCGTGTCAGCCGCCAGCTCGGAGCCGGGAAGAAAACAATCCACTCAACAAACAGTACATCTAAGGAGGAACAGAAAGAAAACAGCCACTGTCCCCCAACCTCCAGAGAGTTCGTGTGCTCCGGGAACGGGGCGGGAGGGGGGCAGGAGCCATGGGGAAGATGGGGCTTATTTAAATTCAGATGCACTTTGGGATGAAGGGCAAGGTGGCAGCCAGCCCCGAGAAGGGGGTGTCGCTGTGCTGGGGGCCAAACTGCCCCTTCTCTTTGCCCTCACAGCACTGGCTCTGGGCCCTGCCCCTCTCTGGTGGATCTTTGTGTCCCAGTGCCAGGCTTCTCCTGAGCAGCTCCGCATTGTGGTGGGAGGAAGCAGGCCAGCAGCTGGGGCAGTGTGAACTTGTAGCCTGACCTTGGGCAGAAGGCCTCCCGGATGGTAGGCTGGGCTCGGTGGGCTTGGTTGGAAGGCTCGTTCCGCCGGAGATGAGGATGTCCAGGGGGGCCCCTGAGTTTGACTGAACGTGACCTGTGCTGGCCTGGCCCCTGGACGATGTCGCCTGGAGGAAAAGAGCTGCATGGCCCATGGAGAAAGGGGAGTTGGGCTGAGGTGAGGGACCAGTGGACAACTGGAGCTCACGGAATGAGTCGGTTCCTATTTGGGTCAAAGCTGCCAAATAGTGCTGAGACAGAAGGAAGGAGGACAGATGGGAAGAAGTGGAGAGGGAAGGAAGGAAGGAGGGAAGGAGGGAAGGGAGGGGGGAGGAGAGAGGGAGAGGAATGAAAGAAGGGAAGGAGGGAGCAGGGGAGAAAGGAGGGAGAGAGGGAGAGGAGGAGGGAGGGAAGAAAGGAGGGAGGGAGGGAGGAGAAAAACAGGGAGAGAAGATGGAGGAAGAAATGAAATGCCCTTCTGCATGGTAGGTCTCTGGGATCCTCACGGTACCTCTGTAAAATCAGTATTAGGATTCCTTTTCCAAAGATAAGGAAACGGGGCACAAGCATTTTGCACGGGGAGTAAGTAAATGTCCAGAGAGGTTGGATGCTGCTGACCACAGAAGCCCAAGGACTCCCCTGGGCTCGACAGACCAGGTGAGGAAAGTGAGCGACTTAGGCGCTCTACCACTGATAACCTTAGGGCATCCCGCCACTCCCTCCACGCCTCCTCTCCCCTGTCTCTCAGGTTCCGTCCCTCTGCCCCCAGATGAGAATCTGCCCACAGATTTTCCCTTGTGATGGGAAAAAGGTGGGGTTCCTGGGATTGCTCGCCCCTCTGTTTCAGAGTCCTGCCAGGCAGCAAGGGGACAGAGTGGGAAGAACGTCAGGACTGAATTCAAGAGACTGCTGGGGTCCCAGCTGCCCGGCTTCCTAATTGGGTGATGTCGAATGAACCACCTTGTCCCCGCAGACCCCAGCTTCATTATCAGTAAAATGAGGGGAGTCGCAAGTTCCCTCAGAAGTTCGTGAAAATCACGTGTGACATTACAGGCACCCCCAAAACTCATTCCTCATGTGCAAGGTACAATAGTTAGTAGCAGTTGTCATTTTAGGAAAGGAGAATCCCAGGGGATTCTGCATACGCTTCTCTCCTTCTGAAATGATAAAACGGACGGGTGTCATTTCCAGCATCATGGTACAGGGATCTGGGGGAGACATGTCCAGGACCATGGTCCTCCCCGGGTCCCTCCATCACATTGTCTGCTCTCACCCTCTTCTCCCTCCTCCAGGGCATAAGGTGCATCCAGACCTTGGGCAGGGCAGGGGCTCGAGCTGTGAAAGAGGACAACGTCCCTTCACGCAATCTCTTCCTGTGAATGTGGACTTGATCCTGTTGGGGTCCCTGTGTTTGTAAATGTTCACATGAACGAGCTCACATTCATTTCCACCCATTTTTTGCGTTTATGTCTCAGTCGATAGTTTTTGGCAATGCCTTTGCAACACCATGAACTGCAGACAGGAAATAAGACCCATCCATTTGTGCTGGTACAAGCTAAAGATTTCCTATAAAGTGACCACATTTCCAGGCTGGGGGAATGGATTTCACTGCAGGAAAAAAAAAATATTGTGAGGTGGGAGAAGTGCAGCAAAGGAAAATATTGGCCACTTTAATGATTTACAGAAGCATAAAAAACCTCTGGGCCTGCTGAGATTTCATATTTTCCCTCCTGCCAGTAAGGGGGCTGGGATAGGGGTTCTGATCTGAGCTGTCATATGAGGAAGCCTGAGTGTGCAAAGTCAAGGCTGGCCCCTTCCTGAATATTCTATAAGCTCCAGCTGAGCTGTCTGACCCCAGGAACAGGGGCTGGGTTCAGGGGAAGGATGGAAAAGGGAACAGGGAACAAAGGTGAGCACACTTTTAGGGGTGACTGTTTGTTCTGTGCATAGAACCTGGAATGACTGGCCCTGGGGAAGGGAGGCATAGGAAAGACAAACTCCTTCATTTTACACCTGCGGAAACAGAGAGCCAGAAATATGAAGTGACTTTTCCAAGATCACCTCTCTAGTTACAGACAAACTGGAACTGTATACCCCAGGGGTTCTGGCAGCCAGCCCTAAATTCTTTCAACTATACCCACTATTAATATTATCATTATTGTTAGTATAATCACCGTCACAGAAAGACCACTGAGGGCTTCCTATCTGCCGGGAATGAACCAACAACTTCACTAGCAACATCACATTTAATTTTCACAGCAACTCGAAAAACTGTGTGACGATTCCCGATTTAGATGAGGAAGCTGGGACCCAGAGAGAGCAAATCGCTTGCTGAGATCACACAGCCCATAAGGAACACAGCCAGGGCTTGAACCAACACCAGGAACCACGCTCAGATCCCTTTGCCCCAGGAATCTCTCAAGAGCAGGGAATCCAGGAACAGAGACTGACAAACGCTACCCCTCCGAGAAGTCACCCGACCTCCATGACAAACACAGTCAAAAATACCTGACTTGAGCAATTTAGAGGACAGAGGCTTTAAAGCAAAGCCCAAGATGGTTAAATTTAGATGGTAAACAAATGGGAAGCAGCCCCTTGCCTGTACATTTGCAGTAATTTGAATGGCTCACAGCATTGAGTAGTGGGAATTGAGCTATTAATAAAGGAGCCGGCAGAATGATTTACAATCAGACATTAATATGGAGATTTTCATAAACACAATAATTCACACCCAAGCAGAGTCATAAATGTAAAGTTGCATTAACTATTCTAGTTGGCATGGAATGTCACACGCAGTGTGAAATTGAACATCCCATTGTACTGTAATAAGGGACTCACAGCTGGGGGAGGGGAAGGGTAGGACAGCAGGAGACCAGATACCTTATATTCCAAACTTACTTTGTCTTAGTAGGGACCTAGCTGTGTTAAATAACACCACCAACACCACCACTGCCACCACCAAAACAGCAACAGAAACTTTGTATTTATATATATATTTTTAAAGATTTTATTTATTTATTTGACAGACAGAGATCACAAGTAGGCAGAGAGGCAGGCAGAGAGAGAGAGAAAGGGAAGCAGGCTCCCTGATGAGCAGAGAGCCCGATGTGGAGCTCGATCCCAGGACCCTGAGATCATGACCTGAGCCGAAGGCAGAGGTTTTTAACCCACTGCGGCACCCAGGTGCCCTGAAACTGTGTATATTGAAATAATTTCAGATTTACAGGAAAGTTACAAAGAAAGTAAGTATAGGGAGGCTATCCTTCACCTCTCTTCCCCTATTTTAACATCTTGTATAACTGTGATATATTCGTCAAACCTAAGATATATCATCAACCGTGATATCTTCTTTAAACCTTTAACATCTTGTATAACTGTGATATATTCATCAACCCTAACTAACCTTCAGACCCTACATAGATTTCAGCTGTTTTTTTCTTCAGTAATGCCCTAGATCCCATCCACGATCTACATGACATCTCAATCATCAGGTCTCCTCAGTTGCTTGTCTGTGACACTTTTTTCAGTCTTTCCTTGTTTTTCATGGCCTTGACCGTTTTGAAGATACTGGTCAGGTATTTTGTAGAATGTCTCTCAATTTGAGTTTGTCTGATGTTTTCTTCAATTTTAGGCTGGGGTGATGAGTTTTGGGAGAGACCACCACAGAGCTGAATTGCCCTTGTCAACATAGCACACAAGGGCGCATTATATCCATGTGACTTGTCACTGATGTAGTTGACCTTGACCATTTGGGTAAGGTGGGTGGTATTCTCCAGGTTTCTCCACTCTAAAGTCACTATTTTTTTTTCCCCTTTCTGCATTCTATTCTTTGGAGGCCCCATTACTAAGTCCAGCCCATATTGAGGGACAAGGAGGATTAAACTCTATTTACTGGAAAGGGAAGTTTCTACATGTATTATTTGCCTTATACGTCTTAAAAATTCATTTTAGATGGAACTCTTTTACATTTTATTATATAATTCCCAGCCTTCTTAGGCACATTATTTTGAGCATAATTTCACGTTTTCTTGATTGCTTCCCGTCCTAAGTATATTCTAATCCCAGCAAAGTCTACGGCCTTTTCTCAGTTCTTACCTTCCTCGACCTCTCTGTAGGATTTGGCATTGTTGGCCACTCTTCGCCATGGGAAAACTTTCCTCTCATGACCCTGCCGTTGTTCTCGTCGGCTTTCTCTTTCTGCCTGGGAAGGGCTGGCTCCTCACTATTGCGTTCTTATGTAGACCTTCGGGAGAGGGAAAGAGGGATGGAAAACCAGTGGCTCTTTTTAAGGGAATGGCTCAGAAGTGGTACGCATCCACTCTGTTCACATCCCATTGGTTATAATTAATCACATGGTAGCACCTGTTGCAAGGGAGACTGGGAGATGAAGTCTCTAGCTGGGTGGCCATCTGTACAGCATAGAGGAGAATGAACATTGGGGTAATTAGCAATCTCCCAAATGGAAAGCCACCATTTTCTCTGTTTCCTGGCTCCCATAACTCCTGTCCCAATATTTATTAGTGCTCCTTCCAGTAACCATGATTGGAAACGTGGACATCTGATATTTCCTCTTATTTCACCTCAACAAATTCCCTTATGTTTAAGACCTTTCCTCCATTCTTACTAACACTACATAAATTCAGACCTTCATTATCTCTCATCTGAACTCTTGTAATCATTTCGTAGGTGATCGTCATGCTTTCAATCCTGTGCTCCTTCAAACCATGCTTATATAGCTGCTTATTAATCTCCATCAGCACAGCTCAGCTCTTCAGCCTTGTTCCTAAGTCCTCAGTGGCTCTCACCTGCCAACTCAATCAAGTCCGGATTCCTTAGTCTAGCATTCAAGGCCTTCCACAATCTCTCCCAGGCTCTCTGACCCACCTTCCCTCTCACCCTTTTGTTCTGCACCATATGCATTCTCCCTCACATGCCAAGTCCTGTCTCAACCCCCACTCCCTATTGCTCTGTCATGATAAAAGGAGAACAGATAACTGTACTAATGGCTTGCTTGGAGTCAAGCACAAATACATTATTTCATTAAATATGACAGCCATAAGATAAATGATAATAACCCCTATTTTACAACAGAGGAGCAGAGGCTCAGAGAAACAAAGTTACTTACCCCTAATTCTATGATTAGACTGTGACAAAGCTCTTTGAACCCTGGCATAGGTGGCTCCAGACCCTGTGTTATTATACCTAGACCACACCATAGCACAACCTAGACTGCACCATAGCCCATCCAAGTGACCGCTCAGGATGCTCCTTCCACCAATCTTCTTATGAACTCATGGCAGAATCTTTTCCATCTTTCGAAGCCCATCTTAAAGGCCACCTCTTCTAGGAAGACTTGTCTGAATCAGTCAACTGGAATTTATGCCTCTTTCCTCTGACTCCCAAAGTCAGGTGTCTGTGTCTCTCTTTCAATACTGAGCATCTCCAACATTGTATGACAGTGTCTATAGGCTTGTCTTTATTTTTCCATGCTGGACACTGAACTTGAGGTTGACAATGTTGTTGGGCAGTCTAGGGCAGTAGTGTTTTTTGTTTTGTTTTGTTTTGTTTTGTTTGTCCCTAAAGTCTACTATCTGTTCCCTGACCTCAGCCCCCACATCTAAACTCAGCAAACAAACTATTTCTCAAATCTAACACCTCTTTTCCTTCTCTACTAACGCTTCTTGGGCCCTCACCATGTCTCTCTCGGATCATTGCAATTATCCCCAAATGTGTGTCCCTCACCTACTCTTAACTTCCTCTCTGTTGGCTTCCAGAGCAACCAGTCCCCATCAGCAGGCACCTTAACTTGGTAGAGAAGACTCTGAGGACTGGGGGCCATACCTACTTCTCTTGCTGGCTTGTACTTGCCTTTTTATGCTCTAGCGATAGTGTGTGTGCTCTAGAGGTACTGTGCAAGGTTTTATACTTCTGTGGTGTTCTCAGGTCATTCTGCCTTTCTGAGATCTTTCCCATCTCCCTTTGTTAACCCTTAGGTCGGGACTCGTCTTGGGCAAGATGACCTTCAGGAAGCATTCCCTGAGCTCCAAATTGGGCTGACTCCTCCTCTCTTCTCTCCTAGTATGTGCATGTCTTATTATGCTCCAATGCACATCTCTTTTAGTTTTACCATTTAATTGGAATTATCTATTTATGTGTTTGCTCAGCTACCTGTTTGTACATTTTCAGAGGTCAGAAATGGTGCCTTGGCCATCTTTGTCTTCCTTACACTCGAGTCAATGTATATGTTAGGTATTCAAATGTAACAGTTTGTTGAGTGAATCATAAAAATCAATTATTGTTTTATGCCTCAATACAGGGATACCAGCAGGCCTACTGAAGTTCATAAAAGTTATTGCCTATATTAAAGGATCCCATCTTTCTATGTTTGCCTGTGGTCTTGTCTGCTGTCATCTCACACTGTAGTGAGAGAACCTGCCTATAGTGGCTCTTCTTTTATGGAAAGAAGTCCTCTATTGGGCTCTGGATATAAATTTAAAAAAAACAAGATGGCTACAATAGTATTAGAACAAGAGTATTTCATAAATGTTGTAACAACATTACCAATTTTGTCTGATTATTATCATTATTATTTTTGTCCCTTTCTGGTTCTGGTACGTTCTGTGGTGATATGGTCCAGGATTCAGGCAAGAGAGCTAGAACCAACTGGGGCACATAATACATTATTCTGCTCTTTCTTTGAGTGGGACTACAAAGTCCTAGGTTTTTCTAACGCTATTCTAGACATACTCTCTTTGCATTCATATATTTTATCTTGTTGATCCCCCAGAAGATCCCTTTACAGCTGATGTATTATCTGAATTTTACAGATAATGAAAGAGACACATAGAGGTTAATGGTCACATCTAAGGTCACACAGCCAGTAAGTAGCTGAGTCATGCTGTGAATCGGGTGTCTTCACTCAAAATCCAGCGTTGTTTCCATTATCCCACATTTCCCTTCACATAATTGTCTTCTAGGAAAATTAAATCTATCTAAACAAATGCTTTCTTCAAACTGCAGCTTGCAGTGCACTCTTTGACCATAAGGCAAATTTAGTGAGTATCAAGCAGCATTCAATAGGAGATAGGATGGGATGGGATGTATGGGATGGGATGGGATGGAATGACATTATTAGAACAGAACAGAACGGAATAGGAGTATCAAATATCAGAGCATAAGCATTGAAAACTCACTCTGGGTCTTACTCTGAGTCATGATAACAAAAGCAAAACAAAACAAAAAGTGGAAAGGTTCTTCTTTTAACCACATTGTCTCAAAATTAGTTGCCAAGGTAATCTTCTAATTTCTAGATATGGTAGGCATGTTTTTGTCTTTGTCTTCTTTGACTCCCGGTGGACCTTAATATCTCCTGCTACTTGCATGATCACAAATGCTCACCTCCCCAGGCCTCTTAAGTCCCCCCTTGCTCCTGGATCTTCCGCCTCTCTGACAGTCCTCATTCTAGCACCTAAATGTTGGCATTCCTTAGAGCTCTCTGTGACCCTCTTTTCTTCCTGTTCTGTGATCATAGCATATGTACAGCTTCAACCCCCATCATCTAAAAGCCAGGGACCCCCGGATCAGTGCATGGCATCCCTGTCCTCCTCCAAGCTCAAGACTCACACCTCCAGACTCACAGCCCTCTTCTGCACATCTCCTCCTTGGCGACCCTGGGTCTCCCAGAACCAGCAAGTCCAAATGAACTCATTACTGACCCTTCAAGTCCACTCCCCTCTGTGTCCGGGGGCCCTGCCCCTTCACCCCGATGTCCAAGCTAATAACCTGGGAGTCCTTCCCGCCTTCTCTTTCTCTCATGCCTTTGACGTCTAATCAATTGCCTCGTCCCGTCAATTCTGCCCCCACGATGGCTCTTGAAATTGTCTGCTCTGCCACTTTCTTAGTTCCTAGCCTCATTATCTCTCATTGAACTACTGTCTCCATTATCTCCTTCCTGCAGTCGATCTCCCACATGGCTGCCCCAATCTCAAAAATGCAAATCTGACCACGTTGGCTCCTTATGGGGAGTTATCCCCTGGGTTCACTCGAGGGCAGACGATGAAGGGGCACACCCTGCAGCATCCCTTGTGAGCCCCTCAGGCTCTGCCCACCTCCGCTTCCTTGGAGCTCCCCTCTCCCTCTCACCTGTCCCTCGAGTCCCCTCTTGGCCGCAGCGTCCGCCTGCTGATGTGTATTCCAGGTTTAACTCTGTGGCCACTTCTCTGAAGGGGCGTCCTCTTCAGACTCACTTTCTGTATGGACACCTGGGTGTGCCCCTGGCTTCAGGACACTCCCTAAATACATGTTGCCTCTCAGATCAACACTAGATTGTAATTGATTATTTGCCTTTCAGGCCCTGGCACTCTACTGTGAACATTTCAAGAACTAGAATTAAGTTTTATCCACTTTCCTATGCCCCAGGCACTGGCATATAGTAGGTGTTCAATAATGTTTGTAAAATAAATGAAGTCCTGGTTCTGCCGCTTACTCGCTGTTACTTTGAGCAATTCCCTTAACCTCTCCAGCTTCGTTTTCTTCCGTAAAAGGATAGGAGCTAACGATCATCCAGCATTTCTATGCATCGGGCCCCGTTCTGGGTGTTTTCATACACGCTACTTAATTCTTAGCACGTACCTCATCTTACAGGTAGTAGAAAGATTCCCTGTCTTCCAGGGGAGGAAAAGGAGACCGGGAGAATGGAAGCCCATCGTCTGCGGTTGGATAGCTGGCGGGGGTCGCTGCCAGGATTTGAACTTCTGTCTGCCTGGGTCCAGAGCCCTTTCCACTACACCAAGCTGCCAATAGAACGAAGAAGAGACTGTCGACCTCACCGGGATTAAATGTGATAATGTATGTGAAAGCACTTTGTAAACTGTTAAATGCCCTGAAAAAGTGACATGATATTATTGTCATTAAGAGCTGCCTATCATGGTCAGAATTCTCAGAAACTGAGTATTGGAAATCATTCCGTTAGAGCGGGCTGCAAAGGCCTATGGGAATCAGATGCCACTCTGGGACGACTTCGGAAAAATACCCGCTCCCTGCTTGTGGGTGCAAATAAACGGCAGCAACGCAACGGGAGGCCCAGGGGAAGGCAAGGGGGCTGTGCCCAGGGAGCGACGCCGGCAGGTGCACGCGTCAGTTACAGGTCACGCCACTCTGCGGCCGCCCCAGCGACAGGGCTGTGCTTTAGAATTTTTGTTGATGCAACATCCCATTTAGAATCTTGGCATCGTGCTTAGGGTCGCGAACTGCCTTGCTTTTAGCCATTGCCACTGGTTTGTGAATCGTTCTGTTTACAATCCTACGGATGCTATCTGGGTGGCGCGTCTGCTGAAGGGCAGTGATCTATGGCAGTGCTGGCATCAGGGAGGCCTCGGGAAACCACAAGATGCTAAGATTTGCCACCAAAATGTATTGTGCATGGCTGGCCGGTTAGTCACCGGCGCTGTCAGGAGGCTCCCGAGAGGACAGCTGCTTGTGGGCATACGGCAGCCCACTGGCTTCTAGCCCATCGGAGTCACTTTCCCCATTGATAGCAGGGCGGTGGGAAAGACAGGCTTGTATTTTTATTGACTGGGTAAACTGCCCGGGCAGTGGAAGGTTAGCTCCTTAATTTCCCCTTTCATCGTTTGAACGCTACTTAATTCCATCTAACGTCTTTGCTTGTTAATGTCTCTTGTTTTTATTGCTGCAAAGAAACATGCTCTAACCAATCTGGACAAACCATGGACATGTCTGTAATTTAATGTCTGCTGACCCCGGTTTGTGGCATTTTTCTTCAAGCAGATTTTCCCTGGGTCTGTGAACCCTTACTTTCACCCTTCTAACATCCTTCTTCAAACTCAGTTCATCTTCTTCTCAGGTTAATAAAAAAAAAAAAAATAGAAAGAAAATGGACTGAAGAGGGAACTTTACAGAGATGCTTTGAAAAGCCTGTGGAGAGAGATTCTATTGAAAATGGAATCAAATCTTAAAAACGTTTGCCTTATTTCTTAGGAACTATGAAATGTGATTTCCTGTAATGAATAACAACTAATCCCATCCTGAGTGCTAAAGCAAGTGCCTCCCAATTCTGTTCCTTCCAAGACAGCGTCCCCTGAACACTCAGTTCTGCCCCCAGAACAGTTAGCCCACGATCGGTTCTGAGGTGCGATGACTAGACCTCACTCTGATTGTTCTTAAATGCTGTCAGCTCTGGAGAATTCCTAATATGCTCAGGAGCCCTGTGTTTACAAGAGTCTGGCTTCTACACCACAAGCAGACAATGAGTCATCCAGATCGACGAACAAAGTGGTTGGATATCAACTTGTAAATTTCTCTCGAGGCAGAGACATCATTAATCTCCTTTCCTTTCTTTCCCCAGGAGAAGGAGATTGTGGATTATGGACCCCTTGTAGGCGGTGTCATTGCCCCCTACAGAATGTTCAGAGGCTATCAGACCAACTAATAGGTAGGGTTCGTCATTATTGCCTGCCCCCCCGAGATCTCAGCAACCGGGCTCACAGGGGCTCTGTATTTCCTGGGGAGAGGCATGCATATGTGCCACCGTTTCAAAGACGGCAGACGGGAGGTCCAGTACACCAACTGATCTTCCTTAGGTTGGACAGCTCATAAGAGAAGCGATAGAACCCAAGGAACTTAATACCTTGTTCCAGCTCTCTGCTGGCCTGAGCTGTCTCCAACCAGGCTAGAGGAAGCAAACATCCAAGATTCTCTGGTTATCTTGTCTCCATGATAACAACCATTTCTGTCATCTTGGGGAGCCAAGGGCATCTGGGAGGAACCATATCTTGTAAACCTTGTGCCTGAATGTTCCCCTGAGATGTGGGAACTGCAGAGATAACAGCACTGGGCTGAAGCTGATACCCGGCACGGCTCGCCGTGGCCTGAGCTTACCTCCTGGTTCACTGTGGTGTTACTTATGGAGATGACAGATTTACGGCAGCTCAACTTAATAAAAGAGCATTTACAGGAATGTCTGCACAATTGGAGCACACTTCGGGTCGTAACCATGCTCCAGCCCCAGCCGCATCATACACATCCCCCTACTTCTGGACACTGCTGTTCTTTGGATATTGATGGGAGCCAAAAGGGGAACCAGGGAAGCTCCCTAGTTGTTAAGAGAGCCTTCTACTTCCCATCCCATTCCCTTTCCTTACCTCTGTCACGAGTTCTTCTGTTGTGTCTGGGTCTCTGAGCTCATTTGTACCTTAACCTGAGACAGTCAGGCGTAGTTGAAGTTAGCCAAGTGAACCCTCCCTGTTTACCTGTGAATCCTCGGCCATGTCCCTCTACCTCCCTGGGCCTCCTTTTTTTCACCTTTAAAATCTGGGAGTTGAGCTGACGATCTCCAAGAGGTTAGAATTAGAAGTTTGTCTCTTCTGGGGTCACTCACTCAATAATCCTAGGTGAAAACAAAAACGGCTGGCCACCCTGATTTGGGGGGATCATCTCTGGATTTCACAGCTTGGAGCTCCGTCTGGCCCGTCCCTGCCTCCCATCACTGGTGGTCACATGTTCTCTAGAGCTGCCTGAAGCTGCTCGGTCCTCAGACACAGAACTCACCAGAAGGGGTGGGGTGCCCCCCCATGTCCTAAGTCACCTGAAAAATGTCTGCCATCCTTTTCAACGGGATCCCCATAAAATGGTAAGGACAGAATTCCTAGCAAGTCAAAGACTTGATTATCTGACTCTGTGGCTTGCTGGGTAGCTGTAGAGACAGAATCTGGGTCCGAACCATGAGAGGCACTTGGGTAGGCAAGCCCAACTCCAGCTAGGGTCACGATGACCAGCAGGAATGTGACAAACATGACCAAACAATGGGCTGCTCTCTTTGCCCATGCCAAATAACCAGCTCTACTGAACTTTCTTCTCCCGCTGACTTCATTGTTTTCTCGACGGATCTGAATCACTTCACAGATTGTTTCCAATCATGCGGACACAGACCAAGTTTCCAAGTGTGGTGGTTCCTGTTCCTTCTCCCTCAGTGCGGTGGTGTGGGGGAGACGGGCTGACTCACTGCCCGCTGCCAGCCGTGTGACAACATTCCCTCACATCCCCCTCCCGTGTGGGAGCCCTTGCTTGCAGACAAGGAAATCACAGATGCTGGGAGCCAGAGACACATCACACACATGTGCACACTTGAGCACACGCACACATACTCCCCACAGCAAGGCAGTCCAGTCGGGACACGGGGCAGCTCAAAGGACTGGGCATCCTGAAATTTCATAAACAGCCACTAACCCAGGACAAATTGGGCCCATTAATAATGCAAAAAGCCAATTTCATTGATCTTCCTGTCTTACAGTTCACTTGCTTCTCTTCTTGAGAAGGCAAGCTCTACTTCTG
The DNA here is from genome assembly GCF_902655055.1 of Lutra lutra. Lineage (NCBI taxonomy): Eukaryota > Metazoa > Chordata > Mammalia > Carnivora > Mustelidae > Lutra > Lutra lutra. The sequence continues at coordinate 12,405,909 of NC_062287.1, read as the reverse complement.
ATCGCCCTCCCCACCCCAACACACAGGCCGGAAGCCAGGGCTGGCCTGAATGAGTTCTGCAGGGCCAAAACCAGAACTCTGTGGAGTGGGAGTGTTGTCAAGAGTTTAATTGGGCAGAACCACTGGTCAGTGAGTCACAGAAGCATATCCAAAGGGGTCGCGGAAGCCTAGAAGGCCTGCAGTAGTCACAGGGAGCCAGAGTTCATAAGAACTAAGGCACAAGAGTAGATGAATGGGGGACTCAAATGTCAAAATGGGTGAGCAGCTGAGTGGTCCAACAGAAGGCCTGAGAGAGGAGGCTGTGGATGGTGCCTGCCTTCCTATGAGCTGCTGGGCCTCTGCGGTGTGGGGGTGGGGGGCAAGTCCCAGGACATCAGGCCAAGGCATGGTACAATTGTTTTGCAAAACCCCTTCTAGTAAACAGTTTTGGGGATAGCTGAGCACACCCATACTCTATGATTCTAACAACTCCACTCCCAAATATATAGAAATGCACACATATATACAAGAAAATACTTGTTAAAAGGATTAGGACATCATTATTCCTCATAACCAAAATCCATAAATAATCCAAAAGTTTATGAATAGTGAAGTAGAGAATTGTGAATGACTTTGACAATGGAGTAGTATACAGCAATGAAAAGGAATAGACAGCTGCATACAAACATTGCACAGCTGGGTAGGACATAAATGCAGTGTGTATGGGTCCATAAAATTCCCAAATAGCCAAAACTGATCTATGGTGATTAAAGTCAAGTGGCCACTTTTGGAGAGGAAGACTGGAATAGTTGGTGACCAGAACAGAGACTAAGGAAAGCTTTTGGAGGGCTGTGAACCATCTGTTTCTTGATCCAGTGAGAGTGGCACTAATATGTTTACTTTTTGTGGATATTCTATTTCAATAAAAATCGCTTTCTTTTTTTTGAAAAACCATAGGCAGGTTTTTCAAAAAGGAGCAAGCCCAGTAGATAGAGGGTTCTAAATGTGCTCTCCCACCAGATATTTTTCTCACATGGATGGGCACAATCGTACTTACAGATGACACAGGTTTTGTCTTGCCTGGTGTCTGAGGGTGCTCAGCCTGTGTGATCGGTTCAGAAATTGGCTGAGACTGAACACTGGGGGAGATCACGCTGCATATCCCTGGCCCTCGCCTAGAGAGAAATGCAGGGAAGAGGACGATGGCAACATAGTGATGAAGGGGAAGGGGAAGGTGAAGTTGAAGGCACGTGCTTGGGAGAGTAGAAAGAGTATGTAGGGGTGCGGAAGTGGGGGGCTGGGGCCAGGCCTCGCACATCTGCATTCTGAAACCACCATCTGATGCCACGCCCCTCAGAAGGGCCCATGCTTATCACCAGCAGCTGACACCCCCAGCCACATCTGTAACACCCCGGCTAATCACTGCCCATGACCGCCTACACCTGTCTTCCCCGCCCGCCTGCCCCTGCCACCTGCCTGCCTGCCACTTTCAGTCCTCACGCTAAATCAATAACAAAGACCTCCAAGGGCTGCCTAGCTTCTCTGCTGGTGCCCCCTCCCCTTAAGCCCACATCCCCTCCACTTTTCTCCAAGCCTGATCCATCTGCCCGAGCTCAGATCTGCTCTGGCAGGACCGGCAGGCCGGCTCTCTCTTCATAGACAGCGTGGCTCAGCCTGGCGTTAGCAGCTGCGGACGCTGCACTTAAAGAATCACCATGTCGGGGAAAAGTCCATTAAAAGACAGTAACAATGTATATTGTGCAGTGACCCTGGGGCACCCAATTCCACCTTGTTAATGATCTCTTTGAAATAGCCAAGGCTATGGAGAGAGACATGGTTCAGAGGTCCCCGGCACTGTGTTGTTAGGACACAACTGCATTTGCTATGTTTGGGCAACTTTCAGGAATCACTCTCATGCTAATGGGGGCAGGTCCTCAGAGACCCACTCAGACAATTAAAATGTTCTTCAGGAGTGTGCTGAATGTCCGGTCGCTGAGCAGATCTGCTACAATTTAGCCTGGCAAGGGGAAAGCGGAAGATGTGTCCGTCCCTTCCACGTTGAGGAATGAACGTTCTAACATCAAGTCCCATGCTAGCTCCTCACCCCCACCCCCAATAAGTCAGGACACTTGGATGAAAGCTCCATACTCAGAATACACCCGCTGCCTTCTCAGGGGGGACGCACCAGCCTCTGCAGTCCGGCTGTGACTCGACCCACTGCTTTCCCACTCAGAGAGCGCACTGAAGTCCAAGCCCAGGGCAAGACGTGATGATAAGCGCTCTTTAAGATCTTCACTGTTTCACAAATAAACGCTTCTCAGACTCGATGCTTCGTTATTGGTGACGAAGCACTTGCAGCGGACCTCGCGGCGGATGAGACAAGGCGGAGTGTGAGGATGCCGTGAGGGCTGAGCTGAGCCCTCAGTCAAGCACGCTGTTGGGCATGCGTGCGTGGCCGGGTAGGAGGGCATCAGAATGTCTCGCTACGAAGATTTCTGTGCAGCCAAAAAGCTCAGCAAGTATTTGATGACTGCTGCTTGGTGCCGGGCTCTCTACCAGGTATAGGGCATGACTAACCGGAATCGATGAGTATCTTTAAGAACGGTTTAGAAAGTCACCTAAGCAGAGAGTAGGCAGAAAATGGGCAAGGCCAATGACATTCTGAGATATATCCTTCTAGTTTCTTTCCATTCTACTCCAAGCACTTAGAGATGATTTGTGGGCTTAGTCCCAGGACTCTAGAATGTGAGAGTCTAAGAGGGAACCCTACCATGTGGGGCCCGGACCCTGCCTACAGCTGGTCTTAGGGGACCTGCCGATGCACAGGCTTCCAGGCTTCCTCCTGGAGAGATAAGGGGCGAATGACTCTTTAACCGTGTCCCTCTGTGGAGGGAGGATGCCCGTGCCCTCACCACCGTGCACTTGCTAATACTGCGAGTAGGTTGTAGATGGCCCTATTAGAAGTGGGAGACGTAGGTTTGAGCTCTACCAGAGCGTAATCATTTTCAGTAAGATCTTAAGGGTCCAAGCCCTCACATATCCATCCTTGTAAAGGAGATATGCCCTTCCGCGGCAGACAAGGAGGGTCTACAAGCCAGGACTTCCACGTTGCAGAAGAACAATGCTGTTAAGAATCACAGACGGCCAGGCGCTGGCAAACAGCCTCACCCTAGCGCTCCGTGTGGTGTTTGGCCACTGTCTGCTCCAACTCAGTCCCCACCCAACAAGACTCTGTCCACTGTGTTTAAACCATGTGTGCACCCCCAAGCTGCCTGCTGTTCTGGAGCACAAGCGCTTCCTTTCCTACCTCCCCCTCCCTCCCCAGTGATGACCTGCTTCTTCTCTCCCTTCACTTCCCAGTCTGTTGGTCCTCACCAGCCTCATCGGCTGTGCCCCAGGCTGGCCTGCTCACTGCCACTCGGGAAGTCCCCCCTCCCCTGCCTCAGGACATGTCTTGGTGCCAGAACCCAGCCACAGCCTGGTTTTATGTGCTGTCTTACTAAATATTGCTGCGGGGGTGCGTGGTAATCACGGACTCATCCTTAGTTAGACCATCTTCTCTTCCAGAGCCCATGTGTTGACTTTTAATCGACTTTCCCATTATGGCTCTTCCAAAACACTCTCATTCTCTCTCATCAGTCGCTGTCCCCTCACCTTAGTGTGTAACCCCACGGACAAGGTGGCTGGACCAACTGAAGTGTGTATTCTTCCCGGTTCTGGAGACTCAACGCCCCAGATCAAGGTGTCAGCAGAGTTGGTTTCTTCAGGGGCCCCTCGGCTTGCCCTGTGCTTGGTGTCTTGTTCCAGGGTGTGTCTGTGATCCAGCCTGTTCCTCTTACAAGGACCTGGTTAGATTGGGGCCCACCCATACAACCTCATTTTAATGCAGTTACTGCTTTAAAGGGCTTGTCACCAAATAGTCACATTCTGAAGTACTGGGGTTAGGATGGCAACATATGAATGAGGCGGGGAGGACAGTTTGGGCCATGACACCCTCAAAAGACAACGTTGTTTTCTGTTTATTGGAAGATCAGAGCCATTAGGCTGACCTTCCTCATGGAAGAGGAAGTTCTTAACTCCAATTACTCCAGAATCTTTGACCACCTTCTCCTTTTCCCTTCCCTCAGCTCTACATTTATTTGAATAACAGCTTCTCTCAAAAACTTGACTTGGTCACCGGGATAGAGTAAAACATGTCTTCCTCTATGGTACTGTTGGGCTTTGCCCTGGGAAGAAAGAAAACCAAGCGTGGAAGGCCTAGTACTCGCTCATCACTGTGCTAGGTGCTGCCACACCAGCACCTTTCTCCTTGGATTCTTGCTACAGCTCAGTGGAGGAGAAGGGAAGGGTGAGGCTACAGAGCCCCTAGGAGGCGGGCCTCTTTCAGATTACCGAAACCAAGGGGGTCAGAGGTGCTATTTAAAGCAGGAGCATTTCTTTCCTTTCCAACATACAGGTTCCATTCTAGAACCTAACCCGTTTCCAGGGATTGTTTTGTCTTCCCCTCCTCACTCCTAGACGGGACTGGCTGTGCCTTGTGCCACCCCGCCCCCCCCCCATCACCTGTGGATGCCAAGGGTCCTAGCACGAAGCTCCGCAGCCCTGAAGGGACTGGACCCATGCCTGCTGGGTGGTTAGATGAATGAATTCTCTTTATTAAAGCTAAGTTCTTGTGACCCCACTTGTGTTCTCGATCCCTTCACCTCCCCTGAGTCCCTCTCCATATATCAGTCCCTTTCTCTTGCATCTTTAATGTCTTCCTTCCCACTGGCTTAATTCCCTTTACCCGGAATACACCCCTTCTACATGTCTTCTGCACTTGAAGACACCTCCTCTCTGCCTTGTTACCTCAAGCCGTCAGAGGATCCCCGTTCCTTCTGTCCCCCTATCTATCAGTCTAGCTGGAAGAGAGGCCCCTGTCCCTGAAGAGTCTCCATCAGTGGTTCTCTGGTGAGATGTTGGTATTTTAAAAAGACTTTCCAGGCTCCAGTGCACATACTTCCCATTTCCCTGCTGACTCTCCACTTCTTTCCATCCTTATCACTTGCAAACGAAGAATTCCCCAACGCATCTTATCTTCCCTTTTCCTGCACACCCCCTCCTCATTTCCTTCCTGGACAGTTGCATCTTCTTCCCTAATTTCATCCCCCTTGCCCCTGCAGATGACTCCTAACTCCCACCCTCTTTCTAGACTCCTGGAGTCATATCTACCTTTGTCTTAGGAAAGTCCCACCCGAGTGTCCACCGCCCACCTTACCCAGGCTATGTCTGTGTCCGATTATCCCCCAAACAAAGCTTGAGATGTGGAGTGGGTGAGGACAGTTTATGTGGGAGGCGTTCCCAGGAGGCAGGAGGGAGGGACCAGGGAGAAGGCAGCAGGGATACAGGAGTCTGTGCAGGGAGCACCCTTGGAATCAGTGCTGCGGGCCACACAGCCTCTGTTCTGCAGGGTCCTTCCAAGGCATGGTCAGAATGCTTTCCATACTGTGCTCCTGAAGGACTGAAGGCACAAGTGACATCAATCCCCCTTCCCACTGGTTGAGAAGGTATTCTGTCCCGGGGTATTCTGTCCCCCGACACACACACTTGGGCTACTCCTGTGGGCAAACCAAACAAGCTCCTAGGTTTTGGAGAAGACCTTGGGGCACAAATGGAGAGAAGCACAAGGAGCCCTTGTGGTGAGACGCAGGCAGAGTGCGAAGTGAGTCTGAGGTCATGGGGGACTTCTGACCCCACCTGTGCTGCCAACACAGGCAGATCAAGGGGAGGTCAACATCATGGACGTCTTCTCCCCTGTCGGCTCCACCAAATGTCAGAGCACCAACGTGCAGAGTCACTTTCAACTCTTCCCCTTTTCATGGGCAGGTGGTAGAGCCCTGTTGATCCTAACCAGACATGCTTTTCCACGCTGCTTCCTCACTGCTTTCTCACTGGGGTGACCTCACCATGTTTCGAATCTCCTGGACTGTCTCATATTATGTTAACTTTCATCTCTATGGTTTACTTCCCCCTCTTCCAAACTGACATACAATGCCATACAATGGACATCAGACATTTTGCCTAAGGGTTAATTTCAACACCGTTAACCTGCTAATACATCCTCATTGGCCCCCACAGACGTCCAAAACGTGCCCCACCTCCTAAACCTGGCATCTGATGCCATTTCTGCTCTGACCGTATTTCAGCAGGCAAAGTGGTATTCCTACTTACTCTTTGGTTTGCATCTTCTCTCTGGAAGGATCTTTTGCGTGTTTCAACCGTGCTGCCTTATTTTCTTCATATACATCTTTGTTCTTTTCTTTTTCCCTGTCTGTAATGTGCCAGATTCCCCCACTGCCCTGGACATCGTATCAGTCCTCATCTCACCTGTCCTCCCAGGCTCATGTGTGCTACTTACTTCCTCCATGAAGCCCAAAGGAACATCGACTCCCCTTCTCTCCAAATCCTTAATCTCTCATGCCTTATATCTCTCCCTCCTCTTCCTCCTCCTCCTCCTCCTCCTCCTTCTTCTTCCTATTACTATTATTATTTTCAGTGTGGTTACCTTCGAGCACACCTTCCTTCCCAAATAGAGGGGGACCAGGTCCTTGAGGGTAGGCATAGAGCTGAATCACCTCCAACTCTCCATGGCATCAAATATGGCGTAAATGAAGGCAGGAAAAGAGGAGAGAAGGATGAGCAGATCTGGTCTCACACTGAGAAACGAGCTGCAGAGAAGAACATGTGCTACCAGCCACGGAAGGCCCGGCATATGCCAACTGACTCTCCCTTCCCATAGACTCCCGCCTCCCTGAAAAGGGCTTTATTGTTGCTCATTATCTCACCTGCCCTCGTGCTGAGCGCCCACCTGGAGTCAGCCACCTTCTGCCTGAGACAGCTGTTTCTGATGTGTGGGTGCGTACTGTGTAGACCTCGGCTTGGGGAAGGTGGATGGTGCTGGCAGCAGGAAGGCATCTTTCCCCCGTTCCAGATGGCAAAGGTGAAAACTTCGTGAAGGAAACATGCCAACTGTTTCTGTTTCCACACTGCCCCTGAGCTGTGTCAGCTTTCTGTCCACACAAGCCAGGTGAAGGGGGTAAAAAAAAAAAAAATCAGTCAATCAAACTTTGCTTTGACAACATAATGCCAGCCGTTGGTATCAATAAAGTTGTAGCTACACCAGATAGACTGATGGGCCCTGTTAACCAGTATATGGTCACTATCGTGATTGGTTTTAACCAAATCACCAGTGTCTTCAGGCACCTTATCAGAGTCAACGGCTCTCCAGAAGTCTCTGCATATCCCAAACGATGGGCTCTTTTGGATGAACAAGAGCCTGACTTGCCCATCAATGACATGGCCAATTCACCTGTTCCTTTGGCTTTGAGCCAAGCCAGCCTCTGTCGCTGACTCGCCACCCCTAATTAAATCAGCAGTCAGAAAGGTTCCATTGCTCCTCAGTTCCTTGGACCCCATGGATGGCAGAGCGCCAGAAATAGGGCCTGTGGGATTATTTATGAGCTGTGGTGAATCACAACCAACTAACTTTTCCTCCTTGCCTCGTGTTTTCATTAGGCTAGAAAGAGGCTTCGATATTTATTGCTGTCAATGTACTTTGCTTAAAAATCAACCAGGGCCAGTGGTGGCCCTGGAAAAAAAGTAGGAAAAGAAGTGGATATTAACTTCAGGACCTCTTAAACTTTCCTTTAATACCACTCCCTTTCCTTTGGGGTCACTTCCTCCAGTTTCCTATCCTCCAAAGTCAGGCTCCCCTGCTCTGATGTTTCTCCTACAACCTCACCCTTCTCCCCTTCCCCACTTCTCTCCTTTAGTCAGACTTCTCTGCCCTGCGTGATCATGTATCCATTCAACAAACAGATGTCAAGCACTGATCACGTGCTTGGATCGTGGCCTATCACCCTGGGACACCTGTGAACAGCAATGTCATCCTTCTGGACAGAATACCTCAATATTAAAGAGTGATTTAAAGGGTTGGGAGGCTAGGCACCCTGGCAGGTCCAGCAATGAGGAGTCACCCAATGGGGCCACATGGGACTTGAATGACTTCCTGAAATTAAAAAAAAAAAAAAAAAAGGAGATAATCCATTCTTTGCTCCCTCTTTTTTGGCTGGGAGCATGGTTCTCCTCTTGCTGCTCAGACAGGACTTTGTATAACGTGAAAAAGATGGAGTTCCCCATCCTCAAGGACACCATAATAGATGGGACTCCTCGCCTCATTCACCCTTATAAACTGGAATGAAGGACAGGACCATACAGAAAGTGAATTGGTCTCCTCTCCGTCTCCCAGGAAAAGCAGTGAGCCCAGCTCTGCCCGGGCCGACGGTCCCAGCCATAGCATCTGTTCCTGGTGTCCTATTTGTCTTGGAACCCAGCGCGTCCACCACGTGATTAATGGCGTTCCACTTGATAGGGAACAGAACGAGCGATGATTTGTCACTCACCATCAAGTACCGCTATTTCATCGGCTCCCATTCCCTGGGACGCAGCTCAGGCTGCTGGCTCTATGCATCAATTTATAGTTTATCCTAAGACTAATGATGCTGTGTTTAAGAGGCAAGGTGGGGCTTTGTTTTCCTGTTCTACCAACAGAGGATTACATTCCTGATTGATCGTACACGGTTGTCTGAGGCAAAAACATTTTGAATTGATACCTGGATTTGGGCTACAATCAACTTCCTTGACAATTGCCTCTTGGTGCTGAATAGATCAAGGAGGTACAGCTCTCTAATAGGGCCTGGAGGAGATTTTGACAATTCCTGCTAGAAGCGAGCAGTTTGTTGTGGTGGAAGGGAGGCACATAGATCATCCGAAGGGCTGGCTTGCGGCTTTCGGGAACCGGAGGATACGCTCTACAGCCGAAATGGGGCAGCAACTGTAAGGTGTTGGCAAATGTTGAATGATCAGCTCTCCTAGGGGAGAAGTACAAGTCCTGATTTGTAGCGTTTGCCCATTTCTATGGTGTAAATACTCCCGCCATGGCCAATTTCAAGCTACTGCGGGGCTATCTCCCGTCCCAGCTCTGGGAAGAGATGTACACCGTTGGCTCGGGAGCTGGTACAAAGCGGCCCAACACATCACTCACCGAACAAGGACTGGTATTTACTATTTAGTACCTACTGGCTTGTTCTAGGAATACTTTTTTGTTGTTGTTCTCACGAGGAAATTGAGTCTCAGAAAAGGTGTGTAACTCACTTAAGATCCCACAACTTTAAAGGGGTACCTTCTAACCCAAAGGTGGCCCCCTCCTCTTCATTCCCTGTGTAGTGCGGGGCACGGAGCCATCGTGTTAACCCAGTCTCTGATTCCACAGCTTGCGGTCTCTCAGGAAACCAAGCCGCTGCTACAAAGAACAGCAGGATCTGGGGAAGTCCACTTTGGTCTAAACCTCTGCTCCTTAAGTCCGATTCATCCTGTCCCTGCCACCTAATGTGTATTAGCAGGGAAGTTCAAGTCCGCCTCTGAGGTCATTTACCAATTTCTTCATCCCCCGTAACTTAAGGAAAAGGATATACACTTTCATAGTGACTCTTGCCTGCAGTCTGGAGGAGGAGTAAGATGACCTCTGGAAGATCCCAATCAGAACAGTCCAAGAAGCTCATTCAACAACCAATTTGGCTGAAAAACCAAATCACTTCCCCTTCGATTTGTCTTCTCCACTTCTAATTTTCCACCCACTGTCTTTGCTCGTTCGTTTCCTTCCTGAGACTTGGAAGCAAATGAAGCAGTGGCGGGGCAAGGGGTGGGGGACGGTGTGCGAGGGGGCCGGGGCAGTGACCCGCCCCCGGTGCTCCGGCTGTCAGGCTTGGGAGCGGCACAAAACAGCGGGGCATTAATGCCTATTACTATCCACAGCGGAAGTGCTGAAAGGTCAACAACATAATTACCATTTATTCATCATATCAACTTGTCCTCAGCTCCTTCCGGGAGCATGTCATATTGTCCTGAAGTGGGGAGATGGGGAGGAAGGGGAGAATCAGCCGCCTCTTCCCCACCTGTCTCCCAACCACACTGTGATATGGGGACGTGGGTCAGATGGGAGGACACTGCGGCTCCCAGCAGATCCTGCGTCTCTCTGAGCACCCAGGTGAGCAGGAATTTCCTGGGCACATTCTGGATGGTACAGAGGAGGGGTCAAGGAAAGTGGCCGACTCGGGGTGGCCATGCCAGGCCGTCTGACTCCCCCTAGCCCTTTCTTCGGAATCAAGCTCCCCAGCTGCAGAAGGTTCCTCAGGGCAAGCAGAGGAGGGACATGACTGTCAAGGGCCTGCAGTTCACAGGTCCTGAACAAGGCCGTATTCGGCACTGCTCCTGAAACCAGGTCATTTCCTGAGGATGCAGAGAAAGGAGGTGACCCAGCCCCTCTTCTTGGCACCCTGCTCCCCAGTCCTGTCCCAGGAGAACGGAGCAGCTCAGCTTCCCAGGATTCCAGGTCCGGACAGGGATGGTGGAGGAGAGATTAGCACTGTGTTCCCCCCTCCCTACCCCGGTACCAGCCTGACTGGCAGCCTGGGCAAAGCAGAGCCCATTCTAAATGCTCCCTGGGGTCCGGAATGGAACTCATTACATCAAACCTGCCGGTAGCCAGCAGCTCTGCTTCGTGAGCTGTGAAACAAATGTTTATCCACCACTCAGTGCGGTTCAGAGCGATTTAAGGAGCTCGGGGTATTGAGCTGCAGGCAAGAAGGCCAGCGTTAGCACAGAGCGAGCTGGGCAGGTCTAGGGACGGGAGCCTCCAGCTCCCCTGGCTCCAGGACGAGGCCACGGGCGGCGGCGGCACAAGACGGGTGTCTTTGAGGCTGCTGCGTTCTGCCTTCAGCCGAAGCCCTTCCTCTCCTCTCTCTCCCTTTTCTTGTTTCTTCTCTTTGTCTTTCTCTTTCCTTCTCTCTCTCTCTGTCTCTCTCTCTATCCCCCTTCTGTTTTCCTTCTTTTTTTCCTCTCTTTGCTTTCCCTCCCTCCCTCCCTCCCTTCTTTCCTTCCCTCCTTCCTTTTTTCTCCCCAGCTTTCCATGCCTTCGTTTCCCCCTTATCTCCCCTTGGAAAGGCTCACGGTTATCATTATCCCCTAATACACATTTTTTTCCCTCTCTTATAGAGCCCGGTGAAATTCACAGAATAAATAGAGGAATAAAACACAGCTAAAGCCTTTACCCTCACAAAACCTACAGACGAAGGGAAACCCAGCATAACGGGACCCCAGTGGGTATTTGCCAACGAAGACCTCTAGGTCAGCAACAGAGCACGCTCTGCATAAACTCCCCGGGCTTTCCCCGAATGACTCAGGATGGCAATAATTCACCGTCTGTATGTGCTGAGGGGTGCCTCCGGGCCACAGTGTCACTCACAGCCTCCTGTGAGCCTGGAGCCCACAGGTTAGAAGGCGGGAAGCTGAGACCCTCTGCATGGCTCTTCATGGCTTTACTGAGGTGGTTCTCAGCTTGGGCTGTACATGGCTTCCGTATTCAGACAAATTGAGAGGCAGGAGTAGAGGGACCCAGAGAAGGCTGATGGTTGAGGGGAAGGGAAGGGAGGTGACATTCACTGCCAGGAACTTGACGTAGGCATTTTCAATGACTCCTCGCAGTGACTACTGGGGAGAAACCATTCTGTTTGGGTCATTTTCAGCTGCGTAGCAAACCACTCAGGACAGCATCTTAAAATAATAATGGTCATTTAGTTTGCTCACAAATCTGGGATTTGCTGGGCTCACCTCCGCAATTCTCCCCAGGGGTCTCTCTTGTACCTGAGAGTCAGGACGTGGCTGGGGCTGGGGTCATCCTGAAGCCACGTGCCTGGAGCCTGGGCTGGGAGGACAGGAACACCTGGGGCCCTCTGGCATTTCAGCCTCGCTCTGTGATCTCTCCGCATGGCATCTTCGGGGGTCAGGGCCATTAGGTGGTGGCTGAAGGGTCCCAGAGCAAGTGTTCCAAGGGAGACCAGCAGAAGATGAAAGGCCTTTTCTAATCTAGCCTCTGAGACCACATAGCATCATATTTGCTGAATTCCTATTCTTTAAGGTGGCCACAGAGCTCACCCAGGACTTTCCGGGGCAGGAGACCATGACTCTGTCTTTTGGTCATAAGTGTAAAAGAGTTTGCAAGCATATAGGGGCGCCTGGGTGGCTCAGTTGGTTAAGCATCTGCCTGTGGCTCAGGCCATGATCCCAGGGTCGTGGGATCAGGTCCTGCATCGGTCCTGCAGAGAGCCTGCTTCTCCCTTGCCTCTGCTGCTCCCCTTCTGCTTCTTCTCTCTCTCTTTCTGCCAAATAAATAAATAAAATCTTAAAAAAAAAAAAGTTGGCAAACATGTTTTGAAACTGCTGCCTATCATTACATCTGGATTCGAATTGCATATTTGTTGTCAATTAACAATGTGATGTTGGGCAAGTTACTTAATGTCTGAGTCTTGGTTTCTTCATCTGTTAAATGGGGACAGTAACTCCTGAGCCACAAGAATGTTGTTAGTAGTAAAGTAATATATACTAAGTACTTAACACAGAGCTTGTCATATTGTGGGTATTCCGTAAATCTTAGCTGTCATTACTATTGTCATGCCCATTTTACAGAGGATGAAACAGAGACGCAGGAAGGGTAATGACCAGCCTGTCACATAACTATGATTTGAACACAGTCCCAACAGAATTCAAAGCCAGAGAGCCTGCCTGGGCTCCTGATGGTAATAACTCCTTCCTTCTCTGTACAAACACTTTTTCCAACTCTAAAATCCCTCTAAGTATGGAAATTCAGAATATGCGGGCCCCCGGGCCTTGGCAGAAGTTCCCACCCAGGACCTAAGCTTTGGACTTGTTACCCACTTTGCCCCTGACCTTGTAAGTACAGGCATGAAGGCCACAGATATGGGGAGCCACGTCCCTAAGTGGGCCTGCCCTGCACCTTTCTGACCCTTCAGGATCAAAAGAATAGAGAGATATAAGAGGGAACAGTATAAAAATGGAGGAAAAGGCACATGGTGGCTTTCTGGGGCAGAGGAAACAATACTGTGTCTCACTTAAAGGCAGATGCTTTGGAGACTCGGAGTCTTAGTTTCCATCTCTGGGAAGGAACCTGCTCTGTCCATCCTGCTTCTGTGAGGATCATATGAGAGCCTGAGGGCAACGGTTCCTGGTAAACCACCATATTCTGGCCACGTGTCACTTAGGAGTTCAACAGCAGAGAACGAGGCAGTCACCTTGAACCACTGCCCAAATAGAGCCTACGTGAAGCTGGGGAGTCCACAGAGCAGCCCCGATGTCGGGAGGGAGGACTGTCACTTTGGGGGATGTGGCGTGGCTTGGGGGCCGGTGTGGCTTCGGGTCTCCTGCACGCCTTTAGGACAGGTGTGTGCACGCACAGCCCGCAGTGAACGCATGCAGCCCTCGCACTGATAAACACGCCTTCCGTACGCACACGCACGTGCACTACCCGCCTTGGAGGTCTGCCCCAGCAGAAGCCCCTCAGATAGTCTGCAGCCCCCAGGCTGAGATAAGATGCACAACTGGTCTACCCAGCCCTTGGGAGCCAAGTGTTGGCCGGGATCCCTAAGGGCCCTGCTGGAAGGCGATCATGTTCCTTTGGCTTCTAAAATGCACGGCCCCGTCTGGATTCCAGATTCCAAGCAGCCTCCAGCCCTGAGCAGCTGCCAGAGCCCAGCTCCCATGTAAGTAAATTTCCATGGACTTAAACAGCCTCTTCCTGATCCCTTGTGATCTCCCGGCTTTTCCTCCTTTCTTCTTCCTTCTTCTGCTTCTTCAGCTCTTCCTTTTTATCCTCTGCCACGGTCTCTTGGTGGAAGCCTCTAGAAAAGACTATGAGCCCTTCAGCAGTGCAGAGAAGCATCAGTTGGCTCCCTCCCCAGGGCCCTTGAGGCAGGTGCCCCACTCTCTCCCCAAGGAAGGGGACAAGGATGGAAAGGAGGTCTCTGCCGTCTAGTGAATGAGCAGACTCCCCAGGAGTCTGTAGGAGTTCCCTGCTATCACTTCCAAATCCTGACAATGTATAACATGGAAACCCCAAGAAGCACAAAGCAGAGCTATTTAAAGGACAGGGACGTGGGTGAGATGGCTGGTCCCAGCTCCCCACCAGTGTTGTTAAGGACAGAAAACAGAGGGGCTGGGCTCCCAGGCGCACAGAGCCTGCAGCTGCTTCCCCACCAGGAGGGAAACTGTTTCTCCCTCAGTAAGAAACTGCTTCCTGCAGGACCCAGGCGGCCCAGGCCTGGCCACATGCTGGGGGGCAGGGTGGGGGCCAGGGCTGGAAGGAAAGCAGCACCACACCTGTCTGCGTGTGGGAGTTCACACGGGTGAGCCTGAAAGCCCAGCCGGCACCCGGGGACCGTGCAGGCTTTTCAGGTCTGTTGATCCTAGAACTAGAGAGGTTGGCTGTTGTCCATCACACAAGTCTACCCACTGGTCAGCGGTGTCAGAGAAGCATGAGCTGGAGATCGCCCCATTACCGCAGGATTCCAACGGGGTTTAAACTCGACAACCTTTATCAGGGGTCTCAGAAGGGAAAGCCCGTCTGGGTCTATTTCAGACTATCTTTCTGAGGTTGGACAAATTTGTGTGGTTTCAGCACCGGGGACAAGAGCTGAGGGGACATAGAGCCTGCCTATCCCAGAGGGTGCTGGTGTCTCTCCTGGAACGCCTGTCATAGAGCCTCCTTTTCCTCAGGCACTGAAGCAATAAGGCAATTAGAACAGAACCAATTCTGCAAAGATGTGGTTAGACCAACAGGACAGCGGATGTGAAAACATTTCTTACCTGGAGGTGATGTTCTAATGCTGGAGCCAGCAGCCGGGAGTCTTGGAGGGAAGCATGGAGGAGGAGACTCAGGGACACCCCCATGTGACTCCCTGCCCTGCCCTGCCGTTAGCTGTGAGCCTGATCTGCAGACTCTCCAGGGGCTGGAGGGAGCTCGGGATGACTGCGACAAGGTAGCACAGAGGGTCTGATGACCAGTAGATGGTCACTCTCTCCCCATCTTGGATTGGTGGGACTTTGCAGTGAATGCTGTACTCTCTCAGCAACTTCCAAACACTCACTACAATGTTAATAATGACAGTGACCGTGCTGTCCATGATATCCCCAGGACTTACTCATTTTTTAAGTTGAAAATTGTACCTTTTAATCCCTTTTACCCATTTGCCCCCTACCCCAACCCTGCACCTGCCTCTGTTCTCCACATCTAGGAGCTTGGTTTTTTGTTGTTGATGTTGTTTTAAATTCTACGTGTACATGAGAGACTACAATATCTGTCTTCCCCTGTCGGACATATCTCCTTTAGCCTAATGTCCTAGAGGTCCATCCACGTGGCTGTAAATGGTATGACCTCATTCTTTCTCTGACTGAGTGGCATTTCACCATATGTACACACCACAGCTTCTCTATCCACTCATTTTCTGATGGACACTTCAGTCGCTTCCGTGTCTTGGGCATTGTAAATGATGCTGCAAGAAACACAACACTGCCTAGATCATTCTGAATTAGTGGTTTTGTTTTCTTGGGATAAATACCCAGAAGTGGGATTGGTGGATCGTCAGGGAGCTCTAGTGTTCATTTTGGGGGGAACTTCCATACTGCTCGCCACAGCAGCAGCCCTGATTGGCACCCCACCCACACTGCACAAGGGCTCCAATGGGCATTGAGTTTGTCTGCCAGCTGAAGCTGTAGAGATCTGTTGTGCAATAATCTTGAATATACTTAGCACTACCGAACTGCCCACTTAAAAAGGATTAAGATGGAGGGGCGCCTGGGTGCTCAGTGGGTTAATGCCACTGCCTTCGGCTCAGGTCATGATCCCAGGGTTCAGGGATCGAGCCCCACATGGGGCTCTCTGCTCAGCAGGGAGCCTGCTTCCTCCTCTCTCTCTCTGCCTGCCTCTTTGCCTACTTGTGATCTCTGTCAAATAAATTTAAAAAAAAAAGTATCAAATTTATGGGGCGCCTGGGTGGCTCAGTGGGTTAAGTCGCTGCCTTCGGCTCAGGTCATGATCCCAGGTCCTGGGTTCGAGCCCCACATCGGGCTCTCTGCTCAGCGGGGAGCCTGCTTCCTCCTCTCTCTCTGCCTGCCTCTCTGCTTACTTGTGATTTCTCTCTGTCAAATAAATAAAATCTTTAAAAAAAAAAAAAAGGATTAAGATGGCAAATTTCGTTATGTGCATTTTACCACGAGTACAAACCGATTTATGTACCATCACTCTTTAAAAATTCTGATTGTGGGGGCACCTGGGTGGCTCAGTGGGTTAAAGCCTCTGCCTTCAGCTCAGGTCATGATTCCAGGGTCCTGGGATCGAGCCCCGCATCGGGCTCTCTGCTCAGCAGGGAGTCTGCTTCCCTTCCTCTCTCTCTGCCTGCCTCTCTGCCTACTTGTGATCTCTGTCAGATAAATAAATAAAATTAAAAAAAAATTCTGATTGTGTTTAGGTACATGGCTGTGGGCATTTTGACATACTCACAAATAAACTGAAGCTGAACGTAATCACGGCAAAACGTTCAGAGTGTTTGTTTGTACGTATTAAAATAAGGGTGATCCTATGTTTCCTGCCTAAATTTTCCACTTTTCTGCAGTAGTACACGTTATTTTGTCATTAAAAATAAAGTTACAGGAAATGAGCTTAAAAAAATAGACTGTGATAACAGTTCTTTAAAAAGAAAGGCTTAGTGAAAACCAATACCACCACCAAAAAAGTCCTGTCCAAGAGAACCGGGCTAATAGGGGCAGGGCCAGGATGCAAACCCAGGTTCCCAAGGTTCACAGATGCCCCCCCCCGCCGCCACCTCACTAATTACTCACACTCTTCTGTGACAACAACATCGAGATCCTTACTTCCCAGGGGAGGAAACCGAGTCTGGAGAGAGACAGATACAGTCACGCAGGTAGAAGGGTTAGGAGCTAGGTGTCTGGCCTGAGATGCCAGCCTCCCGTGGGGTTTAGGACAGCTAAAGGCATCCCACTGGCTGGGAGCAGGGGAGGACGATTCTAGAAGAACAGTTAGCAAGATGAGGACGTCAGGACAGAGAAGGCGTCCATCCACTGGGGATGAGGTCTGGAGGGGAGGGAGACCGACCGACCAGACTCTGATAGGCACGCGGTTTGAGCTATGCACGGAGGAGCAGGGGAGGGAATCTGGGCCCAGCCTCCTCTAGGGCCAAATGGAGCTACAGGAGGAGCTGGTGAGCCAGAGCTG
This sequence comes from Lutra lutra, assembly GCF_902655055.1. Taxonomy (NCBI): domain Eukaryota; kingdom Metazoa; phylum Chordata; class Mammalia; order Carnivora; family Mustelidae; genus Lutra; species Lutra lutra. The sequence continues at coordinate 12,388,751 of NC_062287.1, read as the reverse complement.
GACACTGCCCCCCGCCCCCGATTTTAAGAAGGATGCGGTGGGGGAGTGGGTATCTCTTCTCTGTCCCACAGAAGTGCCAGGGACCTCTGTCCTTGAATACTGAACATCCAAAGGTGACTTCGGAGCCCATCCACACCGGTGGGAGGATGGCTGGGCTGACCAGCCTTCCGGGAGAGATGCCGGCACCCTCCGCGCTCATTCTGAGCCCCCAGTATGGAGACCAGCCAGGGCCAGGCCAGGGGCGGGCAGCACCGCATGGCTCCTCCCTCGGAGGCCGGCCACGAGGCTGCTGTGAGATCAGAAGGAAAGGGTCTCTGATCTGGGCACTAGCTGGGGCAGAGCACATGAACCCCCCTCCTCAGCTGGGAAGAGTGAGGTCCAAGGGAGGGGCCGCTCGGCTCTGGTGCCGGAGTTCCTGCGGTAGCTTGCTGTCCCTTAAAAGAACAGGGGCTGGGGGTTGGCAGCCCCCGGGGCAGAGAGAACTGCCTCCACTGTTCACAGTCGCATGATGTTCGAGAAAATCCTCAGTGTGTCTGGGTCTTAGTTACTGCATCTGTAAAGCGGGGGGAGCGGTACCCACTTCTTTGGAGGACCCAGAGGATGAAATGATCAAAGGTGATGTCTGGCGCCTGGTAGGCAGGCCCTCAGCGGGCGGTCTACCCCTGCCCCTCTGCAGCCCTCTCCCTGCACTTGCCGCGGAAACAGAACACTGCAGACAGAATCCTGCTTCGCACGGGATTGGTAAGATAGACAACCAAAAAACCCGCCGGTCATGAACAGAACGAGGGCTGGCCGTGAATGGCCCGGCCCTCTCTGTCTGTGCTTGAGACAAAGGGAGGAAAGGTCTTCATGGATCAGAAGGCCACGGAGGCAGGGGGATGGACACACTGACCTCAACAAAGCACATTTCCTCTCCTCTCCTTCTCCCCCACTCAGACCCCCGCCGCGCAGGCAGCTCGGGTTCCAACATCAGGCTGGCCCTTTGAGAATTGTCATTCTATCCTCACCGTTTGTTACTGGAGATACGGAATGCAAAGATGCAGGGCTCCCGAAGCTGTTTCTTTGAAGTTTGAAACAATCGAACGCAGGCCCCTTCACCTGCCCAGAAACCCGAGGCTGCGGCTCCCCGTGCCCCACCCCCCGCCCCACTCCTGCAGCTGTCTTCAGCACACGTTAAAATTCCTCTCCAAGGGGGGCTTCCGAGGCAGGGCGGCCATCTAATAACGGCCAGCAGGACCCCCGGGCAGGAGCGTCTGATCGCCCATACACTGAGACAGTCTCATGGAGAGAGCCGGGGAAGCAAGCGCCTCTCCAGCAGCCAGAACCAGGCTAATTGCCACCAGGGATGAGGGCAGAGTTCGCGCAGGTAACAGGTGCGCCTCGTCCTAGTGAAGACTGACTGGTTTGCCCAGAGCAGCCTGCGGAGGTAAGAGGGGCGGGAGGGGGGGATGTTAGCTGCTTGGTTCTGTGCTGGATGCCACCAAATTAGAGGAGCTGGCTTTGTCCCCTTCACGACCCACCCCGGGGCTGGACAAGTGGGAAGAAGGGGAGATAAATGATACCCCCAAAATCGTGCTCGCCTACAAGATCGGTGGCCGCTCTTGGTCATTTGCTGGTGGTGTAGTCGCTCTGCGAGGTTATTTCTGGCCTTGTTACTGCCCCGAGAAGTTCAGTTAGGGGCCTGCAGGGACAGTGACGGGACCAGGAGGAGAGAGGGGAGGAGAAAGCAAGAGAGCAGGGTAGGAAGGGAAGGCCAGGAGCGTGCTGTGGGCAGGGAGGGGGGATGGAGAGCACACAGTGAGCAGCTCTGAATACTGTCCAACAACAAATGTTTATTAATATTGTTTGCTGTTTGCCTGGCACTGTGCTGGGCCCTGAGGACAGGGGGCAGAGTGAACGAGACTCCTGCCCGAGATCTGCTAGGGGAGGCTGGCATGGAGATAGACAGTTCTCTTCTCACAATGGCCGTGGTAGAGGCTTTGCCCTCCGAGCTGGGAGCAGAAAGGGGGGAAAGGCAGGGAGGTTGGGAAGAGCCACATGGAGCAGAGACCACTTCGGAGGAAGACTTGGGGGTCTCTGGAATTGACATGGTGAGGCATGTTTGGATGGGGAGGGTCAGTGGGGGACATTTCAAGAAGAGTAGATGATCCAAGGAGCCAATGGGTACAGCACGCTCACGGTCCCTGGGATGAGAGAGGGGGCCCAGAGACGACACTGCAGAGGTCTGCTGCAGTCATAGGGAGAAGAAGTGCTCAACACCCCAAGAGACAGGGCTTTTGTGCGGGAGATGCCAGCAGTTATTAAGGAAGGTTTGGGATGACCCACTGCTATAGACACAGTGGGGTGACCCACTGTCTTCTATCATTAGGAGCAAGCAGCCATGCCTGCGGACCTTAAGGGGCTACTTACCTTGAAACAGACCTTTGAGCCCCTCCCCGCATCTTCCCATCTCAGCCTCACATCTTTCTGCTAAGAGGCAGCAAAAGGGATCTCCACTCAACAGACGGAGTGGCAATGCACGTTCACAAACGTCAGGGACGAGGCCAAGGTAGCTCTGTGTCTGCTTGGAGTGCTGCAGTCGTCCAATCCAACCCCGGACCCCATCGCTCCATCATCCGGTTGTAACTGATGAAAATCATGGGTCATGGAACTGGTCAGGGTTGAAAGGATGAAATCCTGGAATGGTCATCCAACAACCCAAACTACTCAGGTCCCCGATTTTCGGTCAAAAAGTCACCACAGCAGTGCAAAAGGGGTAACGTTTCCCATGGGAAAACAAACCCAGAGGGGGTGTGTCGCTTGCCCAGCATCACACAGCTAACGTGAGGCTGAGCTGGGATTTGGAGCCAGGTCTGGGTGACCCACCGTCACGTGTTCCGTGTGCCATGACGTCTCAGAGCAGCAAGGCTGCAGGTACCCGTTAGGGGAAAGTCTGGAGATGAGAATGGGGTGGAGGCATCAGCTCGAAATTGACCCAGTGCCAAGAGCTAGAATCTTGGTTAATTCCACCTTATGATTTATGAGTTAGGAACAAGGGGTTGGGGGAGGACAACACAGTTGTGTTGGTTTTGTGTTGTGATTTTTTTTTTTAATCTCTGCGACGTCCCAAAATGTTTACCTTGTAAATTTGTTCAGCGGAGAGGTGGGTAAACACAAGCATTCAGAATGTGAACAGCATCAGCCAGCCAGAGCGCCCGGACGGTTTGCAGAGGGAGATGGAAACTGCCGCAAACAGCATGTGGGAGCTGCGGGCCTCCCGGAGCAGGAGGCACGGCCCCAGCGTGTAGCTCGCAGCCCCAGCGTGTAGCTTGCGGCCCCTGCAGAAGGCCACAGGCTGTCAGGCCACCCGCTGCCCCTTGGGGTGCCCCCCTCGGGAAGCCGAGGCCCTGCCATTCACAGCACACCCATTTCAAGCCTCGCTGCATTCAGTGAGACGCCATGGCCGCAGGTCAGTCTGACACGGCGCAGCCCAGGCTCCCTGCTCAGCCTCGGACCATTAACCAGGCCCGGCCTCCCTCACATGCGCTAGCCTCGAATTCCAGGATGCGTCCCAGGTGGCTGCCAGGCTCCAGACAGTCAAAGACTAGGAGCTTGCGAGCTTCGCGTCACCGGGAGCATCCAAGAGGACGCCAGGTGGACATCTGCATTGCAGAGCATCCTTGCCAAGAGCCCAGATTCTGGAGTCATACTGATCTGAATTGGAATTCTGATTCTACTGTCTGTTGGCTTCACTTGTCCCAGCCTCAGTTTACCCATCAGAATTGAGGGGTCATGCTGGCTTCCACTTCAGGGGGCCGTTGTGAGAAGATAAGGCATGGGAAGGACGGGGCACAGTGCCAGGCAGGTAGTAAAGGGCTTGATCTGTGCTAATATAATGATGGGGGTGGGGGCAAGGGACAAGGTGACAGGAAGAGTGGGGAGGGGTAGGGAGGAGCTCTGAATTGAGGCGGGGAGGGCTCTTGGTGGGCCCAGCATAGCACACGCCCTCTTAACATCACGCTCCTGTCTGCAGCCCCACGCAGCAGACACTCTCAGGAAGTCAAGATAAGAGACTCCCCGGACCCCCTCCATCCCTGTGAGCCAGACACTCTGGCCACACAGGGTTCTCACCCTAGGCCTTGTGGACCGTAGGATGCCGTTCAGCCCGAGGGCCTCTCCAACAGGAGGGTTTTGCAAACCCCTCCCTTATTGGCTGTGAGGACAATGAGAGCAGAAAGACCTCCTGGTGACTTCACGGTTGGGAAAAATAGATGTCCCTAAGTCATACCCTCTGCCCTCGGCTAACTATCAAACCCCTCTCTTCCCCCGGGAAATTCCTTCTTTCATTTGCTGTAAAGTGACTTCTGCTGAAGTGTGTGTTTTTGAAGTGGAAAATTGAAAGCGCACGATTCATTCCAAAAGAAAACTGTTAGTTCACAGCTGAGAAATCACTTGGCTATTGGTCCAAAGGGGTTACTTTGCAGGTTCTGGGGGGTGGGGGCAGCTGGGTAACGCCGCTCTCTCCCCTCTCTGGGCCCAGAGCTGCTTCAGAGATAGAGGGCGAGCCAGAGAGATGGAGATCCAACTGTCACCTGTATCACTGATCCCATTAAATGGGAGGGTACGGCTTGTGTCTGACCGAAGTCACTTGCTACTGTACCCCCGAACCGATCTAATTCTCCCAAATGTGAGGGTTCCCTGAAGGAGACCGAGTCTGCCCCAGTGTCTTGTCACATGGCCAACATAGAGAGTTTATGTCCTCGGAAAGCAGAAACATTCCCAAAGGGAGGGATGGGGAGGAAGAAAGGGGGTCGCACAGAAACTCCTAAGTGACAGATCACTCCTCCTTGCTGAGTGAGGGAGAGAGGCAGCAAGGGGCCAGGTGGATTACTCCATGGGGACACCAGAGAACAAGGGAAAATTCCTCAGTGTTTGGTTTTCCTTAACCAACTGGGCTTAACTTGTAAGCCTCTGGTCAACCAGATGTATGGTTGTGCGGCTTCCGGGGCAGGGGACGAACTGTCCCAGCTACGTGACACCACTCACCCAGTACCCACCTCTGCTCCCTTCATCTCTCTTCCTGCGACCTTCATAAGACAGTGTTGATTTTGCCTGCATGAGGCCCTGGAATGGGTCTCAACAGTATGTTAATTCGATCAACCTCGACGCGCTGCTGTTGTACCCCAGGCTGAAAGTTCAGAGCTCATTCTCTTTCCAACCCAAATTTATGTCCAACCACATGGCCCAATAAACTCATCAGAGCTTCTGTAATGAGATTTAATAGCAGTGTGAAGATACTTCGATAATAAAATGCATAAAGAGCTAATAAAAAATGCATAAGGATTCTTCAATAATAAATGCCAAAATAAGACTCCCCAAATTTGGATGTAAGCTCTTCCCGTTACCAAATTCCTAGGGAGAATTTAGAGATTAAAATCCCACAGAGATTAAAGTCCAAAATCAAAGTTTTTCGGCTCTCTGAATTAAAGTCTAGAGACAGTCCAAAATACCCAAGCGACGTCCAAGGGCAAAGAAACAGGAGGTCCTCCCTGTTTTCTCACTTAGGCTCAATCTCAGAGAGATGATTTGATTTGATCTATTCTAACCTCCCAAGCCAGGGCCCGGAACCTGAGATGGCAGAGCCCTGGACACTCCTGTGAGCCATCACAGGTCCATCAAGGAAGGCTTTCCTGCCCCGCTCACCTCTCTTCCCTCCCGCTGCTACCTAGTTCTCCAGAGTCATACACAGAAGACAGAGGGTGGGGAAGGAGAGCAGGAGAGAAACCCACCTCTCGATTTTCTCCCTGTGATGGCAGGCAGAGGGACACCTGCTACAGACACTGGCTGGGCAGAGAGGACAGAGCTGCTACTCTGAATGAACAGGCAAGCTTGAGCTGAGTCTGAGTGTTGTCTAAAGCAACACTGAGGGGCGCCTACAGGGCTCTGTCTGTTAGCCCTTCATCTCTTGGTTTTGGCTCAGGTCATGATCTCAGGTTCATGAGATCAGCCCTGAGATGGGCTCCGCACTCAGCCGGGAGTCTGCCTGGGGATTCTCTCTCCCTCTTTCTCTGCCCCTCCCCTGCTCATCCACACTTGCTCCCTCTCTCTAAAGCAGATAAATCTTTAAAAAAAAAAAAAAGTGTCATTGAGCTTTCTATTACTGAAAGTGTTTATCAGAATCATGGATCTGTCTAAGCCTATACCCAGGAGTAGAAGAACATCCCTTTTGAATAAATGTAAATGGGCAGTGGAAAAGAAAACAATAAGGCTCTGTGATTCCATATCACAGGTGAAGCCTGTACAAAGTACAGGTGACAGCCCCATAGGGCATGATCGGTGTCTCCCTTATGGAATTTCCCAACCTCACGTGCAGTGCAGTTACTGTGGGCACATCTCCTGCTGGGGTGGGAGACTAGAAGCCCCTTGCAGACAGTGTCTTCTTTATCTGTCTCTTAAAGACCTTATTTTTGGAGTTTTGGATCATGGCAGGTGTTCAGTAAATATCTGAAGGTAGAAGGAAGAAAGGGAGAGAAATATAGGAAGAAGTAAGGATGTAAGAAAGGTCGGAGCATCCATGGGAATTCTGTGCAGCAAAGATCATTGACCCTTAGTGGAAACGGAAGATTATGGCTTCAGAATCGAAGGGCATCTTCCCACATTCTGCAAGGAATTCCTGCTCTTTGAACACTTTGCTCCAGACTGCCCTTCAGCCCAGACCTGCACACAGCCGCCTGCCCCTGGCCATTGGTCATGTAGGTCAGACGGGTAAGAAAGCTACAGGGCTGGTGTGGGGACTGTTGCATGGGGAGTCTGGAGCTCCAGGCACCAGGCCTAGGGACACCTGCCTGGAACTCCCAGTCACCTCCTCTGGTACGTGGGGGTGGCCATGCCTTCTCCGTGCCGCTCTCAGGTTGCTATGGAATGTGTGTGGGAAGGGCAGGTCAGCGCTCTGTGCAAGGCTGTCACGGTCCCGGAGGGCGGGGCTCTTTCCCTCAGCTCTAGAGGCTTCCCTACCAGACGGTGGTCAGAGCACAGTGCAGACACCTGGGAGATCCTGGACCGTGCATTCCTCTTCTCGATAGCCACAGCCCTCCTCACGTCCAGGCTACTCTGCTCGGGAGACAAAGGTCACTGACGGGATTTCGATGGTTCCCCTTCATGATTCCGCTCTTGGCCCTCCTAGATGCTCTGCCTTCACACACCTTCTTACCAAATGGGCTCCCAGAGTGCTCTGGAGGGCGCTTCATTTTCATGTTACTCAGCCTGTGGTTGTCCTGAAGCAGCATTCACACCTGTCTCGGTGCTGCTTCTTGAACCTGGCCTGGCGTGTGTGTGAGAGAGAAAGACAGAGAAGGATGCAGGTGGAGGGAGGAAGAGGGAGATGGAGAGGAAGAAGGAAGAGGGAGATTTACCATCGGTATATTTTTTACTTACATAAATAATGCATGCTCGTTGTAACAAGTCAAATAATAAAGAGATGAGTTTTTAAATGCCTGGTCTCACCTTCCGCTAGAACCCCAAGATATGGGACCCTCCACTCTCTCATATACTCTGCTTCTCACCTAACCCTCCGCCTACTATGGACTCCCATCTACACACACACACCTACACACCTGCACACACATGCCTCCCATTCTCATCAGCCTCTCTCTGCTGCCCCACTAACCTCTCCCAGATGGACACATTTGTTCCATACTCTCCTGCAGGCAAAGGCTAGCGACATCCCAGTTTCTACTCTAGTTCATGAACTATCCATGCCATTCACTTTGGACAATCCTTAAACAGCCACAGCAAATTTCCTTGGCAGCCCCATCTCCCTCATGCGGCACAGCCTCCTGTCCCCAAAGAGGAGGGCCCTCCTGCAAGACCCTTTAGGGAAGCCAGAGAACGGACTGGAGAAGGTAGGAGTCCAAGACTCACATCAAAGAAATGCGTCTGAACGTGTCCAGGGCCGAGCAAACCATATGTCTTCATAATTCGATTGTGTCTTGCTCCCAGAGGCACCCCTAGCTCTATTGAACACTGATGGAGTTATTTAGGATCATAAATAATATTATCAGAGAGGGTCCACTGGGTAAACAGAGTCAGTGTGTAATTGTTGGAATGTGATATTGATTGGTCTTCACTGACTAATGAATTATTCCGTTTAAGAGCCCACAGAAATAGCGCACAGCATCTCAAGGCAATGGGGCCTTTGGAAGGTTTTCTTAAGAGTGGCCTCCACCTAGAGGTGCTGGCTGCCGGAGCCAAAGGAAGGAGCTTTATCAACTATCCTCTTGTTATTTTCAGTGAAAAATAACAGGGGACCCCACCCTATAGGGACCCCAGCAGGAGCCACGGTCATGAACGGAGGCAACTGCCATGTCCAACCAAATCCCATGCCCTTCTGGTTCACGTTTCCTACCCCGTCTCCACAAAGGCCCGAGGCAGCAGATCTGTCACACAAGGGGCCCAACATGTGGATTGCCGGATGGGGCGTCCTGGCATATCGTGTTGTTGTACTGCCTACAAGCCAGTCATTTGAAGCTTCTTCGATGACCTTCCAGTGATGGACGAAGCTCATGCTTTTAGTGCAAGGCTATTTATTGGAGGGAGTTTCAAAAAGTAGATGTTGTTGCTAATCTCCATGCCTACTCTCTCTCTTAAACGTAGAGCCTCCTCGAGAGCGTAATGGGAAAAAATACAGGCAGCCTCCAGCCCCATGTCTACACCTTGGCCCCTTTCCCTCCTGTGTCCCCAGCCTGCCTGGTTTTCCTACTCAGTTCTTGGCCATTGGCCAGTCCTGATCCTCTGTACTAGGGAACACCTTTTCATGTATTTTTTCCCCCACATTTAACCGTTGGACTCTTCGTCTTTTCCTTAAGGGTTTTTCTTAATTCTTTATATTTGGGGTGTTAATCCTTTACTGAATTTATTTACTGCATTCATCACACATTCTTTCTGTCTGTGGTTTGTCTTTCCACTTTGTTTACGCCGTTGTTTTGGCCAACATGCCTTCTTATCGTTAATGTAGTTCGATGGATCCGTCTTTTAATTCATTATGAATACTTTTTTGTTTAAGAAATCTTCCACATCTTACAGTCACAAAGAGAGCTTCTTTTATTTACTTCTGAAGGCTTTAAAGTTTGGCCTTTCACATTTAAGTCTTTAGTTTATGAGGAAATTAATTTTACAGTTTATGCATTAGCATTCGGTCTCACACATTTTTTCCTAAGCACAGACCACAGTTCCAGCCCAATGGCAACTCGCCCTTCCTCTTCCCAGTGACCGGCAAGGCCACCGCCAGCTGTTAGGGTTCCATATATGAGTGGGGCTGTGGCTCGCTCTCTATTCTGATTCATTGGTCCATTAGCCCAGCCTGTATTAATTCCATGATCTCTTAAACCTCCACACGAGCATCTCCTCCTCCTTCCCACTGACCCCTTCCAGTGACAGTTTGATCCCATCTAATCCTCAAGAGTTCCCCTCCGTGAATTCTTCTCTGAGCTCCCCCGTCTACCAGTTCTCTCTCTCTCCCTCCCCCTTGTTTGATTTCTTACCTCTGCCATTTATCTACAATTCACTATACCTGGATCACACGTACGTATCTTCATGTCACCCAGGCTAACTCCTGTGAACAAGCATCATTCCTTTTTTTCTTTGCTGCCCACTGTGCTCCCAGCCCCCACCCCAACACTTCCCAGTACCAGAACCCCAGTAGATAGAATGGATACATATTTAAAAGAGTCAAAGGTCAATCTCAACTTAGATCTTCAAATCTCATTGGACTTGCCCATCTTGGAAAACACAACCATCCCTTTGGGATACATTAGTTCTTAACCTCGGGGTACATTTGTCTGGCCCATCCAAGCCAGCCTGGCAGCGTCGGTGAGGCTAAAGGACATCGCTAAGGAACAGGAAGCCCTGACCTGTCTTCCCCAAGAAGCTCTAAGACACTCAGGGGCGGGGGCCAAACACTGCAAGAATAACCATCCACCAGGTGGGGGAGGTGGTACCAAGTCCGTTCGGAAGCCCGGGGCAGTGACGCCAACTGGTCATCCCAGGAGACCGAAGTCCTTGGCCAAACAACAGGGAGAATCCTTGGAGATATTCGTGCTTGCTGCCCCCCACGCCTACCCCTATTTACAAAAGCACCCCAGTCTTCCTATTCAGACCTGCATCTGTAGCCTGCAAAGGAGACTGCCAGGGAAGGGACTCCTAGCAACTAGGAACAATCTTGCAAAACTCCTTCAGAGAAGGACCTGGACCAGCTCCTGAAGCTGGCGGTGCAGTATGGGCTCCAGCCAGGTGAGGCGGGTCGAGGTTCGCACTGATATAAAGGTTACAGGAAAGGGAAAGGGGAAGCAGAAGGAACGGAAGACGTACTTGGTGGTTGAGAAAGGACTCGTCATACCAAATCATTCACTCAGCAAACATTTTTAAAGGACCTACTCTATACTGGGGCCTCTGCTACATGTTCTGAGACTCAGGGACAAAGCAGCCCCCATTCCCATTGGCATTCCTGCACAGTGCCACCCTGCGGGTGGCCTCTGGGCGCGGCGGCTGTGAAATGAATCCCTTACCCCAATTCGTTTGCCTTTTTTTTTTCCCGAGTTCAGTCTGCAAGTTAATTCAGAGCAAAAGACAGTTACTTAAATCCAGATATTTTATCTTAATGTGGGTAATTCCCATAATATCGTACATTAAGATATCTGATTTCAGCTGCCACCCAACAGGCGGCTGGGATGTCATTTCTGATCTGTTTTATCGCTGCATGTGCATATGTTTCTATCTCATTGATGGCACAGGAGACACTGTCGTCAGATTGGTCTCACATTCAAAGTGTGGGACTAGAAGCAGTGAGATATTTAACCTTTACATTAAGTGGGAGCTCTGTGTACCGAGCGTGTAAGCGTGTGTGTGCCTGTGTGTGCCTGTGCACGCGTGATATGTTTACAGCCGAAGGAGGACAACGGCAGGGAAGACCGTACCATCTCCCACCCTGCCAAGGACCTGGTCTCATTCATCTGTATCAACAGCAACTGGAAAAATCTGGTCTTAAGGAACCAATGGCCCATCACTGCTCAAAACCCCCAAGAGGCTAACTGGTAGCTTTCTGCTGAGCCCAGTCCATCATTAGTAAGAAGGTAAATTGCAAAGAGGGTACTCTTCTGCTCTCCTCCTTGCCCCATCCGTAATCTCAGCTGAGTTAGCAATGCTGCATAGGGCTGTTTGTTTGGGGCTGATTCTGCTTCCTCCGCGGTGTTGTTCACTCAGATGGGCTGGGAAACTGCCAAGCGATTAAGCGATCGTGGTTAGCCTGTTCCTTGAACTGCTTTCTTCTGGAATATTAAAAGTTTTACAGCCTCAAGCAGTGCACTTTGGCTCCTAGTAATTAATACCGATTTTGCCATAATATCTTATTTTTATGGGCATTATCTTGTTTTTCATGAGCTGCAAAAAATATCACTACAGCTTATGAAATACATTATAATATCTTGCTTTGCACAAGTGTATTTGTGCCATTATCTGGCCCCTGGAGCAGCTAATTTAGCCCACATAGTACAGAACAATATTTATTTCCCTACTGATTGAGGGGCACTTTTCTGACTATGTTGCACATATGAGCAGCTCTAGCCTTGGTCATGAACGTGTCCCTCAAAAGGACACCTTCTTTCCTTTTGACCTTGCCTGACCTCTAGGAAACATGGATCCTCTATCCCCCCTGAACTTTTAAAATCTATTCCCATTATATAATTGTAATACCTTACATTGCATTTGTGAATGTGTCTCTCCACCAGACCATGAGCTTCCCAAGAACAGAACCTACATCTTTTCACTTTTGTGGTTGGGCTCCCATTTTAGAACATGAGACATTGTACATGTTCAATAAATATTCATCAAATGATTGACCGTGACCTTGTTTAACACATGAAAGAAGTTTGTATAGGCAAAGAACTTAACAAAGGTCTTTACACAGAGCAGACATCCAATATATATTGGTTATTTTTATACTAATTAATGTGAAACCCAAACCTGTCCCCCTGTAATTTGCCCCACTTGGTCGGGGCTCTAGCACTTGGCTTATGAGCCAGAACTGGGAAGGCTGGGAGTGGACTCTCAGCAGTAACTCACCAGAGCTACTGCCCATCTTCCCGCCAGTGGCCCTGCGGGGGGCATAGGTGCTGCTTGGGGATAATTCACCATGACCTTCTGCCTTAGGGAAAATTCTCATGTTAGTGTACTATATGAATGTTTGTGAGGAATTTTCATAAATATTATTCTAATGTATCCTCTTTTTTTCCCCTAAAGATCTTATTTATTTATTTGACAAACAGAGATCACAAGCAGGTAGAGAGGCAGGCAGAGAGAGGGGGCGGGTGCAGGCTCCCTGCTGAGCAGAGAGCCAGATTCGGGGCTCGATCCCAGGACCCTGAGATCAGGACCTGAGCTGAGGGCAGAGGCTTAACCCACTGAGCCATCCAGGTGCCCCTTATTATATCCTTTTTAAAAGCTAGTGATGTGGATGGGGTGTAATATTTGATCTCCATTTTACAGATACTCTGTGGTGTATCTCTTTTTTAAAAGAAAATTTTATTTATTTATTTGTCAGAGCAAAAGAGCACAAGCAAGGAGGAGCAGCAGGGGCAGAAGGAGAAGAGGCTCCCTGCTGAGTTAGGAACCCAATGGGAGACTCGATCCCAGGACTCTGGGATCATGACCTGAGGGAAGGCAGATGCTTAACCCACTGAGCCATCCAGGTGCCCCTTATTATATCCTTTTTAAAAGCTAGTGATGTGGATGGGGTGTAATATTTGATCTCCATTTTACAGATACTCTGTGGTGTCCTGCCCAAGACCATAGAACTATGAAGGATAGGAGTGGGTTTGAATCCAGGATTTCAGCCTCTAGACACCTCCCCTCTATGGTCTTTGAGGTGGCCCTTCATAGTGGTGGCTTCGAAAGATAAATGGCACAGCTGGACTGGGTTGCTTCACAGTAGCTGCCCTGGCATGATTTGGGGCAGGAACGCTGCATTGGCCAATCCTCTAGATAACCGAGGCAGGGTACTTCTCTCCCAACCCCACCCATCCTGGCTATGGCCCAAGGTCTTCCTGATACTCTTTTACCTTGACACCTCAATCCATTCATGAGGTCAACAGGCAGAAACAATGGAGCACCTCTCTCACCGCCATCAGATGCCAGGATTGCTGGGACCCAGTAGGTCCATGCCACACTGGTGATCAGGACAAATGTTGTCTGGTGCTGGCATTGAGGAGGGTCTTAGAGCATAACGATGGCCTTGTTTTGTTTTCCCAGCTTTGGACAGTGGGAAGGTCATTCTGTGCAGAGAAAGGACCCTTGCTGCCCACACTTTGAGTATTCAACATGGTGGGCGTCATGGTGTAGAGGGACAGTATACTCCAGTTCTACCACAGACACTACCATGATGTTATCTTGAGTGAGTGACATTCCCGCTTGAAGACTCAGTGGCCTCTTCAATAAAATGGATGTAGGGGGTAAAAAAAAAAAAGATACTCTAAAAGAGCCACTGAGATGATGTATGAGAACCCTGCTCTGGTCCACAGGAACGGAAGGGATTATTCTGCTAAAGGTAACTTCTGTGACCTTGAGTTGCAACTGTCACCCTCCCCAAGTCTAGCCTGTCTATGACCTTTATATACCTCTTCCATGTTTTAGAAGCAGAACCATGGTGACTTAGCAGAGGGAAGGTTTATGTAAGACCTGTTCTGCAGGATGGCTCCATGCTGGGGCCAAGCCCTCCTGGACTTCACCTGCCCATTGGACCGCTGTGTGTACGTATAGTGCAAGTACAATTTAAATGATTGCTCATTCTTTAATATTAGCCATAAACCTGGTTAGTATCTCAGTAGTTTCATGAAATGTTTCCTGTATTCTAATCTATTTTGAAAAATGTTGTGGGTTTTTTTTAAATTGTGTCTTACCATTAAAGTTTGTAGATTTTAATAAGCAACAATTTTTAATGACACAGTAATCTTCCAACAAATATTTATCTGTCCTTTATGGCCCTACAAACTACACATTTAAATCCATAAATGTGTTTCCTTAAGTCTCATATTTATCTTTTAAGTTTAGTGATAAGGAGGAAGCATGAGAAAAAAAACACAAGTTTTTGTGTTGTTAACACTAACATGTTAAACTTGCCATACAGCGAAGAAGAGAGCAGAAGATGCCATCTGACCCAACAATTGGAGGCTGCTCAGAACCCAAGGCAACTCAATGATCACCTAGCTTCAGAGAGCAATGCACTTAAATACTCCTTTTTCACAAATGTTTGCCGTTAGAAGTGTTGAACTTCGAAATCGTGGTAACTTCAGGTTGTACACATCATAGAAACCACCCGAAATCAGCACTTCCACCATTGAATTGTGGAATCTAGGCATTTAGGAAACCTGAGGGGTTATCTTTCTGACTCAATCCTTACCTAGTTGTTACATTTGTTCACACTACTCTTTGTGGCATGGACATCTTATGGCTTCTCTAATGGTGCAGAGGCTTTCTTCTCCAGCTTTGTGTCTCCTATTCTGTGCCTTCTATCACCGGAACATAGCCAATATTACAGGATTGTTGTCTGAATGAATGCATAACAGAGAGAATAAAGGAATAAGGAACTGAACTAGCCTTGCATAGCTAGAAGGCATCTCAGCTGAACTAGGACAGAAGCTGCCTTACTAGTTGACAAGGACTTGAAAGCATTTCACTCAATCAATAAACTTTTATTCATACAATCATTCACCAACCAAATACTTATTGGGTGCCTACTGTATGCAAACTCTGTTCTAGGCACTCAGACTACATTAGTGAATAAAACAGAAAAAAATTCTTTCTTAGGAACCAACCTTCTAAGGAAAGGAAAATAAAATGGGCAGTTCAATGGGTCAATATTTAAAAGAATAAGGGAACTTAATATCTCTACGGATTTCTCTGCTTTTGCAACATTTAGGTACACTGTTATAAAATCAATTTGTTGATGCCTGCTATTTCCAGACCCTTTTCCAGGCATTTGGGGAAGAACAAGGTTGATAGTATACACAGAGAGAGCAACACTTACGCGGTGGGAATGAATGGTACAGTTGTCATAGACTTCTGTTCATTTGTCGTAACACACTACTTAGAGATTCTTCCTGCTATACCTATGACCTGGGTTATTAAATTTTTATATTCCACAAGGACTTTATGAAGATCGTGCGTCTGTGTGTGTGCTACCCAGATTACTATTTATCTGTCATTTATTTTAGAGAATGGTAGTACTGACAATAACTGTTATCGGTGTGTGCCGCCGTAGCTGAAAAGACCATCCTGGGACCAACTGTCCTTTCCACACTGTGCACACAAGAAGATTACTCTTTGGTTTGGGAAAGAATGAACTGTTTGCAAAGTCAATGATTGTTTACTGCTCAACTCGGACTCTCAGCTCAGAGGTGTCTTTGCTCCAGAACAAGCCCTCTTGGCGCCTCCCATCCCCCACTCCCTTCCTCAGCGTGGAGCCTTTTATGGCCCCCTGCTCCATGGCTCATCTGATGCGACCCTCTTCCGTGACAAGCAGTGGATTTGTTTCGGGACTGGAGTTGGGTCTGGGTATCACTTGAGGTGTCCACTTACCCCTTTCCCTGTGAACTAAGACCCTGTGGGTCTCTGAAAACCCTCTTTTTCCTATGTAGGGCTCTGTACATAAGGAGGGTGTTTCTGTTTGTTCCCAAAACAATGGCTTATTTTGGTATAGAAAAAAAAAAAACCCTATAAATCAAGTTGATCTGTGTTTCACAAGGTAAGGAGGCACATTTTTTTATGGTTTATTTGACACTCCAGAATCTTATAGGTATATATTTGCAGAATTAATGCAACTCAAATGTAATGCATAGTAATAAGCGATATAACTTAATAGAATATATATGTGTGTGTGTGTGTGTGTGTGTGTATAATCCTTTACATAAGGAAGCGTTCATTGTATCTGTTAAGTTGTCTGCCAACCTTCTCTTTTTCACCAAGGTATAAGATTGTAGGGCACGGGTCCTGGCCCAGGGTCAGACTTCCATTCCTGATAGCAAACTAATGTACACACAGTGGGGTGCTCATTGTGTATTTACTGAACAATAAATATGTTTTAAAATTATAAATTATTATAAATATTATTAAAAAAAAAAAACTGAGGCCCAGAGAGGTAGCTAACAATCCAAACGAAATCCTATGTGCTTATGAACAAAAGTAAGATGACCAGCAATGAAGGGCATTAACTGAATCCTTTAATCTTTGTAACAACAGTGCTCTAAAACGGTGGAGGCTAGCTTTTCTATTCCCTCAGGACAGGTAAAGAAACTGAGGCTACCACGGTAAACTCATCTTTCCAGAATCCCATGGCCACGTCATATGAAATACTTGCCTAACAAACCAAGTACTAAATGAGTACCTATTTTGTACTTGGCAACAGACAAGGAGCTTTGGGAATGGTGAAAGTATAGAACATGGCCTCTGCTTTCATGGATCTTGCCGCCCTGCTGAAAAGTTCTGGTATCTGCGAGCCAACATTTGAATAATCCTGAGAAGGACCAAAATAAGCAGGAAAACAAAAACAAAAACAAAGTAAGTGTGAAAGACCTGAAGCAGTGTGACAATCAGGAAAAGGGTAGCCCAGCCCGGAGTGGCAGTCATCAAGGACAATTCCCAAAGTGGTCAGGAACATCAATTGGAACATTAAGGATGCTTTTGTCTTCAGGACTGCTGAGACCTGGATGATACCTCCGGGAGGAGGTAACTCGGGAGCCACGGTTCTTCGTCTCCCTCTCCTCCCTGATGGACAGAAAGACGAGGACAGCAGCCACCGGAGGAGTAGGGGGAAAGCCGCGCTCTCCTGAGCAACCCCGTTTTAGGCACAAATGCCTTCTTCTTGGGGCAGAAGTTGGGGGTCCTCTATTAATAGGGCCCCATGCACACAGGGCATCACTCCTTGGAGGAGCCCAGGGAGAAAGGTCGAACGGGCAGACTGCCTCATCCCCCGAAAGGCGCCCAGACCATTTAATTAGTGTCCCCGGGCTTGTTACATCTGCCACTGTTTTCCCCCAAGGGATACAGTCGGGCCTCACTTGTGCTGACTGTTATCTTTCAAGAGCTCAGAGCAGTGCTTTTTCAGTAACCTCATCAAAGGATAAGCTAGGATTCAGATAAGCTTTTCAAGGAGGAAGTCAGGGTTATAATTTTCAGAGACTTCTGAATGTCACCTCCAATTTTCGACTCTTCAGTTCAAATGCCAGCTTGGGGGAGCTGGGCAGCCTCAGATATTGAAATGGCGACCTCTGACCTCAGTCCTTCTACCTTCCTGGTCATCTTAGAGCCTGGCAGATCCAAGAGTTGAAAGTGCTGGAGATGTCTGACTTTATAATAATTCTGCTTCTCAGAAGTGCAAATTACGCAGGAATTGGTGCTAAACTCTCCATTAACTACAGAGTCCAAAAAACCTTTAGTTTCCCAAATTACCTGTCAGTTGCTCTGCAATGCCATATAATTCTGTCGTTTAAGGGGGAAAATGGTTGTAATTTGAAATTTCAGTGAAATTTCTAATTGAATCTGCATTTCACTTTGAAGACTTGATGTTCCTCCGTTTCGGCAATGGGCTGAGTCACATTAGAAATTTCAGTTTCACCTTTCCCTGAATTCTCCGGCTCCTTTTGCTCATCTCAGGCAGGAGCACCCAATATGGTGGAGCAGCTCTGTGTTTTGTCGTACGGTCTCTATCCTGAAACAGGACTTTCAGCAATTATTAGGTCCATTTCCCATCTTGGTATTGGGAAGGGGTTGGAGGAAGGGGAAACTGAACTCAAATAAATGTTTAAAAAAATTGCTTCCCCCTTTAAAACTCCCGTAAGTGATAATGACCATAATTATTCTTAGTAATGAAATCTGGTATCCTGTAGTCATCCTAGTGACCAAGTTATAGGATATTTTGGCTTTGTGGCTTTTCAAACCTTCTCACTGAGGGAACTTTGGAGCATACACAGCGATTGGGTCTTTGATTCTCCACTCTCATTTTAACCAGAAGAGCTCACTTTAATATAGTTAATTAATATGACCTAAAGTAGAGTTTTCTGGTTGAAATTGTCTATTTCTACTTAAGAATTCACTGAAATGAAGTGTTTCCTAGCTTGGAGGGTGGAAGAGTTTGATATCCACTGAACATACATTATATTATAGCTGGGGAAACTGAGCCCAGAGGGAAAACTTTATGTCTATGACAATGTCATCTGCTTGTTCATTCCACAAATATTTATTGGTAACTTTTTATATGCTAGGTTTGTCTTGGGTCCTGGAGTATTAGCACAGAACTAAACAAAGCCCTTATCTTTATCACAGAGTTTATATTCTAGTGAGAAAAGATAGACAATAAGCCAGAAACCAGTGTATTCTATGCCAGGTAGGGCTATGGGCCATCAAAAAAATAATAATAAAATAGAATAAGAAGAGAAAAAAATATGTGGGGTGGAAAAGATGTGTTATTCTACATGGGATGGTCAGAGAAGGTCTTGCTGGAGAAGGTGACATAGGAAGACCTGAAGGAAGTGAGGGAATGAGCAATACAAATAACTAGGAATGGAACATTCCAGAAGGGAGAACACCAGACAGAAAAAGCTCTTGTCTGGGATGTTCTAGGAGCAGCCAGAGCTGTTGCTGAAAGGAGCAAGTGAAGGGGAATATTGGAACAGGATCTTCAAGATCAGAGGGGCCTGGTCATTTAGGATGCTATAGACCATTGTAGGTCATTTGGACTTTATTGTGAGTGAGCTGGGAACCACTGAGGGTTTGGAGCAGAGGAATGACCGTGACTTAGAGTTTCTAAAGGATCTCTTTGGCCCCTGGATAAGGAACAGACTATAGTTGAGCAGGGACGCAAATAAGGTATAAGTGAAGAGATTACTGCAATAACCCAGGCAAGAGAAAGTGGTGACTTGGACAGGGTGGTGGCAGTTGGGAAGATGAAAAGTGATTGGGTCCTAGATACCTTCGAGGGATTAAGCCAGAATGATTTGCTGTTGACTTGAATTTGGGATGGGAGAGCAAGCAAAAGTCAGAGATGACGCCAATCTTTTGTTGACCGAGAAGCTAGAAGAACGTAATCATCACTTTTGGAGATGGAGTGGACTATGAGAAGAACCGATTTGAGTGGGAAATGAGAGTTTTGCTTTGGATATCTGAAGGTTAATACACCTCTTAAACATCTATTAGCCTTCCAACAAGAACAAAAAGTGTTAACCAGCACCAAAGAGAAACTTCCTGATATTTCCTTCCAACTTTCAGGAGAAACGCAAAACGTAAAATAGAATCAACTCAAACTTTCTACATGTAACCTTGCTTGCAGGTAGTAGTAGTTCCCCCGTAGGCTGACCAGCGTACTAATTTTCCTTTCATTGAATAATGTGTGCCAAGGGATACAAGTTCATTTTAATAAAAGTCTATGCAGAACAGTAGTCTGCTGAAACTTGAGCATCACAAAGTCTGCCTAAATTATGGGAAAAGTTTGCTTATCGACGTTGCAGATGGCACCCAGCTGGGAGGGATCGCTAATAACTCGGGATGACAAAAATCTATATTCAAAAGGGAGGCTAGGAGGATGGGATAGAACACACATGATGAAAATGATCAGAGCTGCATTTAAGATCCCACCCTTTGATCCAAAATTTTTTGTGCAAGTACAGAATGAAAGAAGACCTGGTTTTCCAGAAAGTCATGTGAAACAAAGTCATAGGGGATTAGTTGACTGTAAGCTCATTATGTCATAGTATGATACATGACTTTCAACAAAACTAATGTAACATTAATAGAAATGTAGTCCTGAGTAATAGAGTTAATAATCCCAACACATTGTGCACTGAACTGTCCACACATGTCGGGATAATTGTGTTCAGTTCGATATAGTTCAATGCTATATTTGAAATAATAGTGGGCATCAACAGGAAGGTGGTCAGAATATAATGGGCTTGAAACTCTCATAACTTCCAAATGCATCTCTAGTGATTGCTTTGGGGAGATAAGCATTGAGGGGACCGGCTTTTTATCTCTCAAGTTAGTGGTTATTCCTCACTTTTAATTATTTCAAACTGAGGGTGTGGGCTGATTTTTGTCAGAAGACCAAAGACTGGGGCTTCCTGGACCCATTCGGAATACCACCTAGCTTACCTTTTCTTAACCAAACACACACTGAATCCCATTGACATTTAAATAGTTCTTTTGTGAAAGGTTCAAGGGATTGGCCCCAAAGCCATAGAGAAGAAAGAAAGGAAGTAGAGGGGAAAAAGAGTGTTGGTTGTCTAAGCTTCCTAAAAACTGTCTCAGCAGATACCTGCCTATTTTCAGTATCCTGCTCCTTGATGCCTTTTAAAATACCTTTCCATCCATTTTATCTTTTCATCCTTATAGCAAATCTGTGACATTATCATCCCACTTTTATGGATTAAAAAGTTGAGAGATTAAAAAATGACCCAACCAAGGCCACCCTGACTTGGTGGAGTGATGAAATTGGCACCAAAACTCAAACCTTTGACTTTTGCAAGAGAGTTCTCTGAAGATTACCAATTCTGAAAGTGAAGAAATAAAGAAAAAGAACTCTCTTTAGTGTTACTTAGTCTCTCGGTGCTAAGTACTTAGTACACATATCTCGAAGATTACAGACCTAGGGCTGGAGCTGGTTTCTCTCACCCTGGGCCATGCCTTCAAGGTCTATAATGACTACATCCCTCACCTCGCAAGTTCAGGAGAAGGCAGTATGGGTCAGAGTAGTTTGTGGAAGACATCACTGGAGAGGTAGGACTCAAGCTGGGCATTAGAATTCCAAGGTCTACTGGGATGTTCTATCTGGAGACTGGCCACAAAACACTTCTAAGGAGCAAAGACTCACATAAGCTTTCTTGTGCCTTTGACATTCCTGATGATCTCTAAGGACTGTAGAAAGAGCACAAGGTGGGGGGGCGAATGGGAAATTTTATCTACCTGTATCTTTCTAGAATTCGTAGGTGGTCCCCATGGGCAAAACGACTGCATACGGGAAAAGAAATCATGTTTGGGTTTAGGACTTGACAGTCTGAAAAAAATCTCAGCGGGGACAGCCAGGGTTGTCTTTGATGATTTTTAGGAAAGGTTGGTCTGATGTTTGAAGACTGCAGAGGAGACCGTTAAGGTGTACAGCTAGACTAACTCTGGGGGCATAAGGCTTTAGAAAAATCTCCAAATTGTTCCAGCTTCCACTCTCCCTCCCCATGACCAGGCTTGCACTATCCCAAACTTTTGCTGCAGCCCTGTCCACTTTTCTCCAAGCAAAGATTTAACCCTGCCTCAGATCCTTTTCTGGGAGCTTTCATCTTGGATACTCACTTTAAAAAAGGCGGGGGGGACAATTGTATTCCTTCAATAGCAACCCCTGTCCCCTGTCCCCTGCTTCCCTAGCCCAGCCCGCCACGGCCGTAACTTACTTTCCTCTTGGTCAGATTGAGGGCTCTTCTCCCAAACTGTATCCATCCATTTTTGGCTAAGTGACACTAACTGTATTGTAAGTAATAGCCCGCCTGCGGCAATGTCGCTAACGGGTCTGTTTGTGGCTGTGTTATGAATGAGCCCGTCCCCAGCTCTAGTCGGAGTCATACAGCTCTGGGCTGGGAGCTCATCCCATCTTGCAAGGTCAGACCTCATTGGGTTTTGGACGGTGGGAAAATCTCTGAGGAAAACCTGGGATACGGCTGAATGAACTGTCCCATAGATGATTTTCTAGGGGACAGCTCATGAAGGCGGTGGCTTTTCCTTCTCTAGGCCCAGAGACTTAGTTTTTAGATGCTAGGATACAGCACTCAGGTAAACCCCAGTGGCCACCTCCTGGCCTCAGACGGTAAGGATAAGAGAACCACGCTCAGGTGTCACCAAGTCGCATGAGTACAGCCTTGTTCTTCGTGACCATCCAGCCTAGCAAGGTATGGGACAGATTGGCGGTCTGAGAGTATTTGTGGAACATACCTTCATCTGATAGAGCGCCAGGGACTATGCCAAGGGCTTTACGCATTTTATTTTACTTTATGGTCCTGGTAAGCCTGTGCATTAGATGCTGATATTAGACCTAAGGACGCCAAGGTCCTACAGCTGCTGAGAGCTGGAGCCCGTGTCCTGGGGTCTGACTCCGGAGCTCAGTCCTGGGAAGCAGCCCATCCCATCTTCTCTGCAGGAGACAAGAATGTTCTTACCATCAGCTGCATTGGGACATCACTGGCATTTTCACCCCCGATCTGAAAAATCGGAGCCCGGCAGTCCATGCTCAAGTGTGTGTGAATGTGTGTGTGTAAGTATACACACATCCAAGTTTGTACCAAGGGAGAGGGGCATGATTCTGAAATAGGAATTTGGGGGGCACTGCAACCATTGCCCCCTTAGCTGTATTCTAGGAACCCCCTGCTCCTGCTCGTGGTAATGGGGCCCATGACTTACAGATCCCACTGTTCCCGGGCCTGTCTTGAGCTTTGTCCCACTCTCTTCCTCCTGCCCTTACTTCGTTCTGGGCTCTTCTCCTTAGGGCTCTTTGGACTGTTTGTCTTAAACCAAATTTTCTCCTAATAGATTGGGCAACTGAACTGCACTTCCCCAGTTTTGACCGTTAGCATTCTGCAAGGATTCCCCACCCCGTCCCCCGACTTCAAGGTTTTCCCTTTCTGTTGGGCTCAGACACTCTCCTTGCTGCAGCTTCATACTGGATCTTAGGACCCTGGTACTCTTGATGGAGGCATCGTTCATCCAACAAATATGTGTTGAGTGCCTCCTCGGTGGGTTCGCTTGGCCCCGAGAAGGCATTGAAGAGCATAATCGGACAGAACCAACCTCTATGTTGCCCACCGTCTACTGGGCAGACAGACAAACAAGAAAAATTACTGGTCACAGAGAAAAAAAAAAAACTCTTAACGTGAAAGCTTGAGACAGAATTTCAGAATTCTTGAGAATAGAGAGTTGTCTTCTGTTTTGTAATACACCTCCGATGGGCCATTTGTGACAAAAAGTCAGGCCCCAGAGACAGGCTTGCAGGAGGGGTGAATCAAAGGACCGCTCCGGGTTATAAAGAGGTAATTTGAGTGGGAGGAATAAAGAGGCAGGAGTGAATAGAAATCAGGAAAACCGAATGCATCAGCACAAAGAGGCAAAGGTCAGAGAAGTTGACGGTGGTGGGACCATCCCAGGAACTTTTCAAACCAGGCGAGATTCATTCTAAGTCCTCTGCTCCCCCTCCTCCTTGCCCTCTACCCTTTTGGTCATGTATTATAGGAAAGTAGCATTTCTCTGTGGTTTTGTGTGCACTGTCAGACAGGATAACAAAAGAAACCCCATCACTTCTCTGTTGAGACCAGAATGCTAGCAGAACATGGCACCAAGAGAGGAGAGTAACCCCAGAGTTTCAGGTCACGGTCGGTCACAGAGGGAGCAGAGGCTCTGAGGGGAGCTGAGGGTATACAGAGAAGTCACTACAGGTGGGCTGTCAGGGAGTCCCTTCCCCTCAAACATGCCTCTTCCCAAATAGACTGGATGTGGGTCCTTCTCAGGCCTGACCACGCTGTAGAATCGCCTGGGTTCTGTGAAACAGACAGATGTCCGATCCCATGATTGAATCGGTCTGCGTTAGGAGCTAGGCATTAGTATTTTTTGCATCGGGGAACAATGACCCTTGAAGGGAGAAGGGGCGTTCAGATCTCTGTGCAACGCGGGAGACGTTGGAGATAAAGAGAGCTAGCGAGCCCAGGGGAGGTACAGGTAGAGGGAAGTGGTGGGCCAGCTGAAGCCGGAGGCTGGAGTGGGAATCAGCCAGGGAACGGGAAAGGAGGCAGACAAAGAGACAATGTCCCAGGAACGGAGGAGCGTAGTAGTCAAGGCCAGAGTTCAACCTGTTCCTAGGAACTCAGCCAGGCTAGAGTTTGCGTGTGTGCGGGAGCAGGGGAGCCAAGGAGGTTCTATGGCCTGGCACTATAGCCCAGGAAATAAGAAGGGTCCTGGTTGTGAAGGGTCCTATAAGCAATCCAGAACCGGATTCTTGCTAACTCCTTAAGATCTAGAAAACAGCGCCTATTCCCTGCACCCTTACAAAATCCCTGAGGCATTGCTATCCTCTGCCGCATAGCAAGCTACCCCAGAAGTCAGTGGCTTCGAACAATCAACAGTGATCATTGCTCGCAAACAGGTAAGTCCCCTGAATGGTCCTGGTGCTCTGGGCTGGGCTCAGCTGATCCCGCCTGGGGTCACTGGTGGGACTCTGGGCCGCTGATGGGAAGGCTGACCTGTGTAAGATGGCTCACCACTGTGTCTGGAGAATGACTTCCAGCTGTGGCAAATGTGCGTTTGTCCTCATCCTGCAGGCCAGCTCAGGCTTTAGACCTGGCGATGCCTTCTCCAAGGAGGGGGGTCTGGGGGGGTGGTGAGAGGGGATGGGCAGAACCACACCAAAGCTCCTGGGTTCCAGGCTTGCAACTGGCACACTGTCACCTTTGCTGCATTTATTTGGCAAACAAGGATGGAAATAAGTGCAGATTTAAGGGATAAGAAAAGAGACTCCTGGTGATGGGAAGAGCTGCAGGGTCATATTGTAAGAGGCATGGGTGCAGGAGGCAGAAACATGGTCGCAATTTTTGCAAACAGCTCAGCCACCTCCCATAACCCAGCCTGCCTCCACGGTTGCCCCAGGAATATGCTGTCTCCCCAGAGCCATGCCAGCATACATACCCAGCCACGGCTCCTACTAACGTAGCAGCCACCGGCAAGGGCAGGCTCCCGCTCCTAACTGCTCGGCGCAGTCATCACATGCCATCGATTTCCTATTTGCTGCCCTCTGACTCTCCAGGGCTGGTTTCCTGAACACCACAAATGGTCGGTGTTTCTTTGTGTGTCCCTCAGTCCTCCATGGGCATTTTCTTTGACATCAGCGCACAAAGAAGCTGCAGCCCTCCCCGGGGCAGCCAAGGTGAGTGTCAAGGCCAGGCCAGTGATCACAGGCCCTGCCAGTGACAGGACATGGGGATCTCCCCGAGAAAAGCTGGGTCCTTGGCTGCCAGCCTTGAAAGACAGAGTGCTCTGCTCACACCTCCCCTGCCTCCTCCCTGTTCCACGGTTGCACGATAAAGCTTGTCAGTCCCCCACCCCGGCCAGCGAGCCGCCCCCTGGGCTCAAGGCAGCCACCACCTCGGCCAGTCTGCCTTCAGATGCACGTCCAGTCTGAAGAATGGAAAGGAAAGCAAGGGACAGTATGAAAGAGAAGTAGGTGGGAGGACAGACCAAGGGGGGATACACACGAAGAAGAAAGGGCAAGAGGTCTGGGAGGGGTTTTTGTTACTGACTTCATGTTGAAGAAAGATCGCTGCTGGTGGAAAATCTGTTTCCTGTCTCTGCTGAGATCCCACAGTGATGCACAGGAACTAATAAAGAAGACTGGCTGACGCCACTTTGCTCGAGACACCCAAGTGACTAGGCAGGGCCTCTAATTGCAATGAAATTTTAAAGAAGGAAAAACAGCTAGGTAAATCTCCGTGGAGGGGTTAGGACTTGAGCTACGAAGGATGTGTACAGACAGACGCGAGAAATTACAACCCAGCTAGAAGGAGCCATGTATGCAAAGGGAATCAGGTGACCAGCTGGGCAGTTTGCTGGGGACTTGCCTGGGTCCTGGGCAAGATGGCACAACCCGCCGTTCCCACAGGCGAGAGACACGTTCATCACACCACATCTCCCAGCCACAGGCTTGCCCACCAATGGTTACAGACACTCCCTCCTTTCTCTCCGACTCCTCTATGCTCTCCTGTCATCCCCCGCCACCCCCCAAATTTTTAGGTGAAACTCGAGTTTTCTTCTGTCATTCGCACTAACACGCTGCGACCTTGGGCATGGCACTCCAGCCTTCAAAGTCTCAATGATTCCGTCCGGCTCAAAGAGAGGGTGGAATCAGTGGGTGCTCGGAGTCCCTTTCGGTGCTAGGATCATAAACCACTGTCTTTGCTACTTTGTTAAAAAAAAAGTGAAGAAATTCAAGATATTTGGATAGCACAAGAATGATATTTGGGGAGAGTTTCCAGGTTGGGGATCAGGGCAACAATCTGGTATCTTCCACACAGTGAGGTAGGAGGCTGGAAAGAGGTGTAGGGGGGAGGCTCCACCCTCAGTGCTGCCCTGGGACCTCCGCCTGCACCCCTCCCTGAGGCTGGGAAGAGAGGACGCGCTTCCCGGCCTCCAGTCTGGCTCCATGTGGCTCGTGAGAAGCTGTGCATTTTACAGCTGAAGGCAGTGGGCTCCCCAGGATAATAGCAGCTGTTCAAGTGCATATTAGCACTCAAGATGCTTGATAAGAGGAATTAGAGCACCGCCCGTTTCTTTATTTTTTTATTTTTTGCCTGGCTGAATCAATAATTAAGTGTATTCTAATAGTGCAGTTTTGCTCGAGATTCTCATTTGGCTCAGGCATTAGGTCTAAATGAAATATTTAGTTGACAGGATACAGTTATGAAGCAAAACCACATTTCTGTCTGTATACTTTAATTTTTCTAATGATGAGAAACCACAGTCTGTCTCCGAGCCCTGGCTGCGGTGGCTTTCCTGTCATTCCCTCTTCCAGAGAGAAGATAAAAATCCCTCCTCCTCCTGCAGGAAAAATGAGAATGTCACATCCCAGTGTCCACCATCCTATGGGGCCTGGAGTCATGAGAAAACCCGGCTTCTGCCCATTTTGTTCTAATGTGGGCAGACTCAGAAAGGGCATGCTGGGACCTCTGCCGTAGGCAGCAGGGAGGGGCAAGACGCCAGTTCTGTGGACGGTCAGGGCTGGGGCACTGAGGGACTATGTGGAAACAGCTAGAACCTCCACACTCAGGGAGATGTGTGGGCAGAGGGCGACGTGAGGCTGGAGGTCAGGCATCCGTCCGGGGACCCGGGCTGCAGGACTGCTCATGACCCAGGTGCCCCATATGTCACCGCACGACCAGCCTGTGCTGGGGACTCAGCACTCTCTGAGCCCAGAAGGAGCAAGCCCAGGAGATGAGGGCTCAGCCAGGTAGATGATGGCTCAGGACAAGCCTGCAGTCCCAGCCTCACCACCTCCTTGCTGTGTGACACCAGAAAAGCCCCTTTACCTCTCTGGGCCTCGTTTCTTTCATTGCAGATAAGCAGGAAGTCTCTCAACAGGCTTTATTCACTTTATTTCAGCTTCAAGCAGTGCCCGTTAGAAAACGTTTCTCACGTTTGACCCGAGCCCACTGACAGATGCCTAGCTCCTTCTTGAGGGAGTGCACGCCTCTACGCTCACTCACGGTGTCTTCCATCGACAGCTCCTGGCCCTGCCCCTGTCACACTATCCCTGCCTGGAGCCATCAGAGGGCTCCAGAGAGCATCACCTTTGAACCAGAGCAATGCCATGAGGTTTCCTCAGGGGTTGGGACATGGCAAGTCCAGCTTGGGACCAACATGGGTGTCGGCCGAAAAACAGAGAGCGGGGCCTCCCGCATCAGGCATGCGGTGGCTACTGATCATTAATTATTTGCACAGCTTGCTTTTCTGCGTGCCTCTATTTCAGATAAATATTGTCTCTGCTTTTGCTGTAGAAATGTAAAAAGGAGGGAGGGGTAGAAAGGAAAGAAAGGCAAGCCATGTTGATTTTGAATCCAGGCTGCCTGGTTCACTCTTGTAGTATTTGAGAAGTCAATCCATTCATCTCCAGCAAAGTGGGCAATGCAGAAAAGCGATATTTGTCTAATATTTGTTCAGCCTATTGTGTCTTGCAGTGTATTCCAGGTGTGCTGGCTTTCAGAGAAAGTTAATCACTGTGTCTTAAGACCTCCCGGGCTATGCCATTTCTGAGCAAAAGGTGCAGGATATGGTTTTTGTTTGGGGGATTTTTTTTAATCTCTATATTTCTTCTCCTTCTTTCTTTTTGGTTGTGGCTGGGCGGGTTGCTGCCTGTTGCCAAAGGTACCAGGCACTAAGAGGCAGGGGAGGGGACAGAACAGAGAAGGTCAGGCCTGTGGCCATGGGGGCTTTTCCTGAGCGTCTCCGTGGAGCCGAGCCAAGAAGGGCCTGCGGGGGAGGTGGAGCAGTGGGTGGGTCTAGGGAGGAGAAGGCCTGGAGCCTTGGGTAGTCGCCATATTGGTCTTTCCTGGAACAGCCCCTACAGTAGGAAGGGCTCGTGATTCCTTTTCATGACAGTGTTGCATTTTGATCCCACGGCAGCCGGGAAGGCCCGTGAGACAGTTGGAGCTGTGGCGGGTTCACTGGCACGCCTCGTTGGGTCCACAAGAGGCCCTGTCCTTCTCTGTTCCCCTTCCCTTCTCCACTGGGAAACAGGTCTGCAAGGGGGTCATGTCTCCTTCCTCTGCCCATGCTTAGCAGCTGAGCTGAGCTGAGGCCCTTTCAGCAGAAGCCCGTCCCGTCCTGGGCGTTGTTGGTCAGGTTCCCTCTGACACCACATGTTCCCCTGACCTGCCGTGTCTGGCATGGCCTGTCCTGGCCGGGCAGGCGATGTCTGATGTCCAACCGTCTCCTCCATCCCCCCACTGCTTGATGGAAATGCCCCGCTAGGGACCACTTCGTGTTTTGAACGTTCACAACTTTATCAAATAAGATCTCAGGACAAAGAATGACTGGGATTTCAGGCCCACTGCAGATTAGAGAGAAAAGAACCCAGGTTCGAGGCCCCATACAGTCTATGGGACATCTCTCTTGTGTCATCCCAAAAAGCTTTGGAAGATGGAAAGCATGTGCGTGTGGTTATCACGTGTGAAGGTGAAAATACGATGACTCCCGGACCCAGGAGAGCTGCGCCCCCCGCCCCCATGTACCACACATCTTCCAGGCAAGCTCTGCTGAGTCTGCTGTCCTCAGAGCATGGTTGGGTGGAAACCATGTGGCTTCGGACTAAGAAGACTTGGGTCCAATCCTAGTTCTGCCATTTCACTGTGCTTGGGAAGGCTACGTAAGCTCCCCAGAGTCTTAGTTTGTTTTTGGTAAAATAGGGGAAATTAGACCTTCCTTATACAGTTCTTCTAATGACTCAGGAAAACACAGTCACTTTGAATATGCTCGTTCTTTCTCATGCATGGCTCTCTTTGTCTTTTGCTTTCACTTCCTGAGAGAGACACAAGCCCTTCACAAATCTTTCCTTGATTGATGGACTAAGTTGGGTAGTTAGTTCTGGTCTCAATTGCTGTAACTCCAAAGAGCTCTTTCTTGTTATTTTATTGTTCCTTTCAAAAGAAAAAAAAAAAAAAAAGATCATTCTGTTTGTGTTTCTTGGGGCATTTCTTCTCTTACTGCAGATTTTTACAGGGATTTCTTTTCTCTTGTTTTCTTCTGTTCCCTATTGCTTTCTTTTCCTTAGAATTTTTTTTCCCTGATAGCTTAGGCACTGCCTTCGTGATTTGTCCAAATGTCTGGTGATCCTTGGTGATCCTTTAGAACGAGGCACAAAAAACTGACTGGGGATTCTCTGCATAAGGGCTCATCAGGCATTAGGATCCACTGGTCTGTGGGACAGGGCCCAGCCATGGGTTTGGGGATTCCCAAATGTCAGCATCCATGGGTCTTTTCTCTGGAGGTGGTCCTCTCCAGAGGGCGCCCTCCCTCCCACCTCCTGCCTGGAGGACACTGGCAGGCATGGTGGAGGGAAGGGGTGGAGAAGTTCCCCCAGAAGGTACTTTCACTTGGTATCTTTTCTCCCTGGTGCATCTGCTTCCCTTAACCCTCACCTGAACCTCATGTCCCTACCTCTAGATCCTTCCTCACTGAATCTCTCCAGGGAGCAAACCGTCTTGCCAGGGTGGGGGATATGTAGCCATTGGCTACACAGGATGCAGAAGAAGATCTGGCAGCCCAGGTGCTCCTTAACAGACTTCCACCCACTCTCCCTGCTTGCAGCCTCACTCCTCATCCACGCCACTGAAGACCGTGGTCCTCCCAGCTCCTGAAGACTTCCAAGACTGCCCTTACCCCATCATGAGGAGCCCTCCACACACCCTCGGATTCCAGCTCTTCTCAGTCTGCTCCATCATTAACACTCGAGTCTGCTTCCCATTGCCCAAAGGATTATTTTTTTTTAAAGATTTTATTTATTTATTTGACAGAGATCACAAGTAGGCAGAGAGGCAGGCAGAGAGAGAGAGAGAGAGAGGGAAGCAGGCTCCCCGCTGAGCAGAGAGCCCAATGTGGGGCTCGATCCCAGGAGTCCGAGATCATGACCTGAATCGAAGGCAGAGGCTTCAACCCACTGAGCCACCCAGGTGCCCCTGCCCAAAGGATTATTGATGTCTCTTGTTCTTTGTTCCACCATCCGACTTTTTTGCTTCCTTTGTCTCCAGGGGTTTCTTCCTTTTTTATTCTTTGATATTCATGGAAGGGTGATAGGGAGGGGATTAGAAAAGCACCTGTTCAACCTCAAGCTGCTGTAACTCCCTCAAAGGACAATTATCATGTCTGGCCCAAAATAGGTGTTGAATAAATGTTGGCTTCCTTCCTTCCTGTTTTCTGCCATGCAGATAATGCTCTGTGCATCTGTGGCTACCCAAGAAAGGTTTTAAGAGGCATAAAGTACCTTTTCGGAGACCCAGAGTACTCCCCGCAAGTCCCTAGAATTTCCACCAAAAGAATCAATTCAGACAATGTTTTCAAGAGGTCTACAAAAATGCAAATGTAATGGGAACTTGGTAGGTCGAATGATGGACCCTGAGCCTCCCCCCCCTCCATTTCCCAGACTTGGCCTCTAGGTGTGCTTTGACCTGCTGTAAGAACTACCCTGGGAAGCACTTGATCTTCAGCTGGCCCCAGAATGAAGACACGTGGAACGATCTGAAATCTGGAGTCCCGGGGAGCCAGGCGAGCCCAGCCAAGATCATCTGCTTGCATCCGAGAGCACAAGGAAGAGCTGAGGGTTTGTCAAAGAAAAATAAACTTGAAGGGGCTTTATTCTCACAAGATCAAGAGCCTTGGTTCCTCTGGGAAAAGCTGTGGCCGGCAGGGAACCCCAGAGACTGGAATGCTCAGCTCAGCACGAGTCCATTTTACCCAAAGGAGAAGAATCCTGTTTGAACCCTCCAGAGGGTTTCTGACCACGTCCAGAACAGAGACCGACTTCCTATCATGGCTCGGCAGGGTCTGGGGACCTGCGTCTGCCAGCGTCTCTGACAATAGCCGCTTGGCCCCGTTCACTTGTCCCTTCCTCTGGCCCTCCTTGTGAGCTCACATGTATCAAGAAGTTCCTGCCTGGGAATGTTGCACGTGCTGTTCCTCTGGCTGCAATGTTCTCCCGGAGACCAGTCCTCATCGTGCCGTTCTGGTCTCAAGGTCACCTCCTAGACAGGCCTTCCGCTTCCTACCCTCTGCCTTTAAACTGGTTTTGGTTGTGAAGACGCTAGAGGATTCCTCATTTCTGTGGATGGTATTATTTATTAGTTTGTGAGCTTATTTTCGGAGTTCCCTGCTAGAATTAAAACTGCGTGAGGGCAGGAACTTGTCTGTTTTGCTGGCTACTGAAGGTGCAGCTTCTGAAACCCTGTCTGATGCTGAGCAGGGCCCCGTGGGTGTTTATTGTCCGAGCCAAGAACGAGAAGAAGGATGCGTAGAAAACAGTGCTGGAAAGACCAGTGCGGCCTGGGCTGGGTGGACTGGAGTGCCAGAATGAGGACTCCGGACTGTATTTAGTGAGCCACTGGGAGCCACGGAAGGCTTTAGAGGAGAGGATGCGGTCATCAGAGCCGTCCCACAGGAAGGGTAATGCGGCAGGTCTGGAGTGCTGCTGGAAAATTGAGAGGAGGCCAAGAGCCCAGTTAAGGCCAAGCCGAGAGCTGTAACATGGGGGATAACCGTGGGAATGGACAGCGTTGAGAGACGGGCAGAAAAAATTGACCATCTGCTTCACAGTTTCAGGAAGGGCTGGCTGCCCCCAGGGACCGGTCCACCCTCCCCTGCCTCCATCCACCTCTGATTCCTCATGCTTGTCTGCCCTCCCCAAAAGCCCGGTCTGGGGCCATAGCTGGCAGGCTCTGCTCCCACGTTCCTCCCCGGCTGCTGCTCGATTTCTGGTCAAAGAGGAGCCCACAGCTGTCAGGCTAGTGGCTCCTTCCTTCTTCTCTGGTTGATTTGAAACTCCGGCTTTGCGCACACTGGCCGCAACGGTTGTTTCCAATTCCCCAAGGCAGATTTAGACCCAATTGCTGAGTTAAGGCAGACAGAGGGGAGCTGCTGTGCAGGTTTTGCCTTCATTAATAAGTTTCCCTGACAGCAGAAGGAAGTCTTTCCAGTCAATTCTTTGTAGTCAATTCCTGATCGTCGTCCTCCTGTTGTTAATATTGTCGTTAAACTCCCGAAGCCTCACTGAGTGAAAGCTAATTATAATAATTAACAGAGAACTCCTGAACTTGTCAAACTGGTAATTATAAACCACGGGGACTTTTATCATTAATAGATGCCATGGAAAGGGAAGGCACAGGGGTGCTGGCAGGGAGAGGCATGCTGGAGATGTGCCGGTCCAGAGCCAAATCCGAGTGCCACCAGGACAGGAGAACATGGCTTCCTCTGGCTCTGTGCCCAACACTCAGCCTGCTTCTGCTTTCCCGCAAACCAGCCCTGAGTCTCTCCATACACAGATCCCCCACCGCATTGCAGAGAGGGCCCACCTTCTGCCACACACACACACACACACACACACACACACACACGCATGCACGCACATTCTCTCTCCTACACATTCACATACTTGAACAGGATTAATTTTTACTATAAGGAGGCTTTATATTAGTTCATTCATTTGTGCAAAAAAAAAAAAAAGTATGGAGCACCTAGGAAGCACTAGAACTTATCTTATAGGCCAGAGATAAAATCGTGGGTAAGACACAATGCCTGCCCCCAAAGGGTTTAAAGTCTAGTGAAGGATGGGGAATGCGGAGGGTTCCAAAAAACCCCTTAAAAATACAATAGAACTTTATAATAGTTCCAATGAGGGTATTTTCAAAGTGCAGCGTGAGACTGGGTATCAGGTATGAAATCTGCCAGCCTGGGGAATGACCCTGGTGTCAGACCGATGGAGAACATTTTATAGTTCTGAACATTTTATGGCTCCTAAATGCCTTAAAAACTGGATGAAAGTCATGGCCTTTCACTCCGGAAAAAAGCTCAGTCATGCATAAATGTAAAATGTTTCTGGAATTTCAACACTCCATGGAGACCTCAGTTTGGGCTCTAAAGACCTCTACGCTGCAAAACCCTGTTGTACGAAGCACGGAGCCCTGGGCCTGGCACACGGCAGGTGCTCAGTAAGAGACAGCTTGTACTGATATAACTGATCTCACATTCTTGTTGGAAGAACTATGTAACATGAGCTCCGTGGAAGCACGTGGTTAGCTCCGAAGGAGAAGGTGCACTGGTGACTGTTAACTACCACTGGTAGATCAAGTCTGGTCTCTGTCTTGTTGCCAGGGTGTAGCCAGACACGCCCGGCTGCGGTCCCCACCGTGGCTTCTCCTCCACATCACCAGGGCACATCGGGGGACTTCCAGCAGCAACTCTGGAAATGATTCTCTCCCTTCTTCAAAGCTGGCCTAGTCATCAAAGACCACCTTCTGCTGGAGATTGCCCTAACCCTTTCCAAAGCAAGCTTTAGAAATAGCCTGGCTTTCCCACACCCCCACCCCACCCCAGACTGTGGGTGGAATTAATTCTAGTCTGTTCCTGGCTGTGGTCTCTCCTCCCAGCCACTGATGGGTCCCTTGCTAGCAGCAAGGGCAGAGGGGTGGCTTGGAGAGGCTCTGGAACCCTCCGCCCTCTCTTGCAATCTCCATCCCTTCTCCCCACGGACCACCCCAATGAAACCTGTAATCTAAAATCCAAGCAACTCCCTTGACTATGCAAACATATTCTCAAGACCAATTCCCCAGGACCGTCTTGAAACCAAATTACCCCTCCCAAGTCCCACCCACATACACATTTGCAAACGACCATAAAAAATAACTGCAAAGTCAGCTTAAATGGCTCCCCTGGCTCGGGTGCAGGGGAACCGAGCCGTCAGAGGGACCCCTGTGATCTAGCAGGAGGGGGCGCTGCTGGCTGGCCGCCTGCATTGTGTCCGGCTGTCGTCCTTCTGAAATCCGGGGGCTTTGGCTGGCAGGTGGAGAAGGCCAAAACAGTTCAAGTCAGGGCCTGGCTTGGGTTAGCTTCAAAGCCCCTGGGCAGTCTTTATTTTTAGCCCAAGCTCCAAAACTGTCAGAAAAACTTCAGAGGCCTCCAGGCCCAGCAGTGGCTTTTGGTTTTGGCTGGAACAAGAGAGGGGCAGACCACAGGTGACAGAGGGACCCTGCCAGGGGACTCGGCGGCGGGTCACCAGCAGGGTCTGGGCCCAGGGAGCGAAGGTCTCCGTGGAGCCCCTGGGGAACTGGAAGGCCAGTTGGAAGTTGAGGAAGCCTCGCCCCGCGGCTCCCACTTCCCGACAAGTTCTGTGTCTCCTCTGCTCGAAGGGAGAGGGTCAGGCCAGGCTAGCTTTATCTGGCTTGCTTCTCGCCAGAACCACAAAAGACCAATTTCCTCCGCGAGAGCTTTTGTTTCCAGAAGGGGCTGCAGCTCATCCCGGGAGAAGCCATTGTTTCTGCAGAGGATTTTTAGATCAGCGGCTGGCTTTTGGCGCCCTTCTCGTCTGAGTTCTCCTGTGCTTTCTGCGCTGCCCTGCTTTCCTGGACATAAACAACAAATGGTCCTATTCACCCTGGAGATAAGATTGTGCTTCTCCCAAAGTCACCGCTGTCCTCTTGCTGCTTCTGGAACTGTTTGAATAATGAGGCTCCTGGAGAATTTGTGTTGTTTTATCCTTTTCTTCGCCGAGGTTGGAGATTCCCCAGGCAGGCCCAGTGGGCAGTGCCGACAGGGGGTCACCTGGGGGTGGCTGGTACAGGGCAGCGGCCCAAGAGAGCTCTTTGCCATCCTGCTCTGGGCCCTGCGGAGCTTTGTGAAATATATATGTATATATGGGTTTCGCTTCCTTTTATTTCATTTTTTTTTTAATTTTAATTTTTTTTTTTTTTTTTTTTTTTTTTTTTTACTAAGGCAAACAATGGCTCTCATGCAAAGAATTCCCCATCTTCCAGAAATAGTGGAGAGCTTCAGCCTCTGATTTCTTTCCACCTCCTAGAAGCTGCTATGGCTCCAAGCAGACCCACGCGGGGAACGGAAAGGAGCTCTGCCAGAGTTAGCAGCCAGTTTATTATTTCGAAGCACTTCTTCTCTGGGGATTCAGTCCTCCCCGCCGGCCCCCGCTGGACCTAGGGCGAGCAGCAGGGCCGGCTGTGTGTTGCGAGACGGCGACCTTCCTCAAGGCACTTTCATGCACAAACTTCATTTTCTGCATCCGCTAGAGCTGGAGGAGGATTCTGCCAGCCTCACGTGTTTGTGCTGAGGCTCGAGTCACGGCAAGGGACGGGGGAACACTGGTGTAAACGGCTGGGACCGTGTTCTGAGTCCGGGCATGAGGTTATCTTCGCCGTTAGCCCTCACTACAGCCATCATCCGTTTAAGGTTCAACAGCCAGGTTTGTCTCGGACTTAGAGTTCAGTCCCGACTCTGCCGTTTATTGGCGGTGTGACCTTGAGCACATGATTACGTGTCTCTTTGCCTTCCTTTTCTTGTTTATAAAAACGGGAGTAACACCACCAAATTTCACGGGGCCGTTGAGAAGTTTAAAAGAGGTAACATAGATGAAGTGTCTGGTTCAGGGCAAGTTCTTAACAGATGCCGGTCCCCTTTTCTTTCTACTCTTTATTAATCCCCTTAGCCGTTCCTTTAGTGTGTATTTAACACCGATTATGTGCCAGGCCTTGTGCCAAGCGCGGGGGATGCGTGAGGTAAAGACATGAGGTGTGCATTGTGTGGCCAGGGTACAAAGAAACTAGAGTCAGTCAGTGAGCTGAGTGGCTTGTACACCAGCAGGGAGAGAGCAGATTAATCCTGTCTGGGAGCCTCAGGATGGCACTTGACCCAGGCCTTAAAAATGTGCACAGGACTTTGCCAAGGCAGAGAAGCCGGGTGAGGGCATTTCAAGCAGAGAGACTTTGAACCAAGGCCCCAAAGCATGGAAGTCTATAATCTGTCCGTGGCAGGGGCTGAGGCAAGAGGAAAGCGGGGCCAGATGGAGGGGGCCCACGTGAACCACATGAAGGTGTTGGCTTTGTGGGGGCGGGGAGGAGGCCCAGGGAAGCCCCTTGTAAGCGGGGTGTGGGGAGTCATGGTTAGACTTGCAGTTTAGTATGGCTGTCCGTGGTATGAAGAATGGGCTGGGACGGGGCCGGAGGTGGGGATCAGGATAAGAATAGAGGCAACAATGTCAGTTAAGAGGGACGGGAGTAATTCAGAAGACAGACAAGGCTCCAATTAGGGAACCGGCATTGGGGAAGGAAAGGTTTCACTTTGGTGAAAATTTAGTTTCTTGAAATAAAGAAGGAGGAGTCGACTTGGTGTCTGGCTCAGGATAAAGGGCGGGTGGGGATGGCACGAACCTGGAGGTCACAAACGGGGCGCAAAGGATCCCCAACAGCGCGTGCTTCAGATCTCAGAGAAGCCGGGAACGGGCTTGAGCCTGGAGCCACCCCATGGGGCCCCTCTGATCAGGCATGAGATCCGGGGACTGAAGTCCTCAACTCCCTTGAAGGTTGAACATCTTAAAAGACTTCCCTTTATTTCCAATGTGTATGTTTTGGAAACCCCTAATTAAAATGGGGGACCACGTGGTCGCTTTGACCAATACAAGCATAACTACTGTACCCTCTTCTGACCACGTCACAGCTATAACCACTATATCACATGCTCTAATGTGGTAGCATGATGTTTAGTTATTATAGGTCAGTGGAATCATAGGTGATTTTCTTTTATTTTGTTTTTGAGCTCTTCTGTGTTTTCCGCATCATCTCTCGTGAATGTACATTATTTTCAGAATGATAAAAAGTAACTATTAACCTAATAGCAAAATGAGCAAAAGCCTTGAGTAAACACAGAAGAAGATATCCAAGTAGCCAGTAAGTGTATGAAAAGATGCCCACCTTCATTAGACAGCCGGAACGTCCCATTTACAATGACAGTGCAATGCCATGACCCACACATCACCCAATGGTACAAGAAAAAGGATGGAAGACCTCACGTGTTGGCATGGTTACACGGAACAAATGTAACTCTCCTGCATTGCTAGCAAAGAATGAACTCATAGAATCACTTTTAAAACTTTCTGGCAGTATGTTGTTTACCCTGCTGCGGAGCATACGCAAACCATATGACTTCCCCTAAGTATAAACCCAAGAGACATGCATGCATCTGTTCCACAAAAGATACGCACAGGAGTGTTCACAGTAGAACCGTTTGTAATCGTACCAATCTGGAAAGTAGCCCAATGCCCGTCACTAGTGAAATAGATAAAGAAATGATGGCCCACTACCATAAATGATGGTCCAATAGTAGGGTCCAACAGATATAAGAATGAGGATTCCATACTGCATACGACGAGAAACGATTCTCAAGGATATCACTTTGAATGAAAGAAGACGGATATTTCTATGAAGCAAAATCAGTCTGTGCTCTTTGAAGTCTGAATGGTGGTTACCCTCCCAGGTATAACCAAAAGGCAGCATGAGGAGGACTTCTAGGAACGTTTTGTTTTTTAGTATGCGTGTGCCGATTACACACGTGTTTCTGAGAACTCCCTGAGTTGTGTGATATGTACACTTCAATGAAGGTATATTATACTTAAATAAAAATAAAAGAGTAAGAATTGCAACCTAAAACTCAACCTAATGACAGCTGCAGAAATGAGGGATGGCTGACAACTGGCCATGGGACTTAGGGAGACTCCCTCTGCTTTTCTTCACCTGGAGTTGGTGTTAAAGGTGATGGTAGCAGGTTAGAACAGGTGCTGGGTGTAGCAACACAGTGGGAAGACATCTGCACCAGCATTTCCATAGCCATGAAGCCCCAAGACCTGAGAAAATCCACTTCTTCTGACCAAGTTTGATATTTGGGATGAAAAGGTGATATGACTATGGAGTTTACAGAACCAAGAGAACACGAAGCTATTATAAACAACCTTACGTCAATATCTTTGAAACAAGACGTAATGGACATATTGCTAAAAAAACAAACAAACAAACAAACAAAAAAAACCCCACAGAACTTACTGAAACTAATGCAAAGTGAAAGAGAAAATAGAAATGGTTTTCCCTTTAATGGAGAAATCAATCCTATTGTTAAAAATGTTCACAAACACAGATGCGCACGCACGTGCGCACACACACACACACACACACACACACTTCAGGCCTAGGTGGCTTCTGTTGTAAAATCTGCCAGATTTAAGAGATAGAAGCAATTTTACAAAAACTTTTATAGAGGTTTTTTAAAAAAGGCAAACTCTCCAACTCACTTAAGGGATTAGCAAACATTAACATCAAAACTGGCAAGGATGTATTTTTAAAAGATCTTGTTTTTATTTACTTCAGAGAAAAAGCACGAGTGGAGCAGAGCAGAGGGAGGGAGAGAAGCAGCCTCCCTGCTGAGCAGGGACACCCCTCTCCCCACAAGGTGGGACTCAAACGCAGGATCCTAGCATCATGACCCGAGAGGAAGGCAGACATTTAACTGACTGAGCCACCTAGGTGCCCAAAAGCTGACAAGGATATTATAAGAGAAAAGTCTCAACCAATCTCACTCACAAACCTGGGTACAAAAATCCTAACATGATATCATCCTCAACATAATATCATTGAACAGAATTCAGGAATATGTGTTGGAGACCATTAAGAGAGAAAAATTTCTTACAAAAACGCAAGGTTGGCTTAATATTTGAAAACAATTCAGTCCACCATATTAACAGAAGAAAGAAGAAATTTAAGATGATCCTCTCAACAGAAGTAGGAAGGACAATTAATAAAATCCAACATCTACTGATGATAAAAGCTCTAAGCAAAATGGAAATACACAAGGATTATTTTATGAGAAAGATAACTATAAAAAACAGAATATCATTTTTTTACAATTTTAAAATTATGCCATTGACTATATTCCTTATGCTGTATCTTTCGTGACTTACCCATCCATAACTGGAAGTCTGTACCTTTCACTCCCCTTTACCTATTTGCCCATCCCCCCCTTCTCTGTGGCATCCATCAATGTGTTCTCTGAGTTGATGGGTCTGCAAACATTATTCTTAACGGGGAATATTGAAGCTTTCCCTTTGAAGCCTTTGCAGAGGGAAAGAAGACAAGGATATAACTTCTGTTCAAAGTTGTACTACTGATTCTAGCCAGTACAATTAAAAAAGGTAACAATTGTAATGAGATAACTAAAATCGTCAGTATTTACATATATTATTATTTTGTATATAGAAAATCCAAAAGAATATATAGATAAGTAATCAGAATTTTTTTAAAAGAATTTCTTGATTTG
Organism: Lutra lutra; assembly: GCF_902655055.1. Lineage (NCBI taxonomy): Eukaryota > Metazoa > Chordata > Mammalia > Carnivora > Mustelidae > Lutra > Lutra lutra. The sequence continues at coordinate 12,349,310 of NC_062287.1, read as the reverse complement.
ACAGAGAGTGAGAGAAGGAGAGAGAGCACAAGCAAGGGGAGAAGCAAAGGGAGAGGGGGAAGCAGGCTCCCTGCTCAGCAGGGAACCCGATGTGGGACTCGATCCCAGGACCCTGAGATCATGACCTGAACCGGAGGCAGAGGCTTCACCCACCGAGCCACCCAGGTGTCCCAGTAATCAGAATTTTTAAATGATTCAAAGAGGCTGCTGGATACAACGTCAAAATACAAAAATCAAGGAGGTTTGCATAATATCAGCAAAGAGAATACAGATTATTCTTTAGATAATCATAACACATTCAAAATAACATCAGCAAGTATAAAATACCTAGGAATAAATGTAATGAAAGATATGAAAAAGTTCTGTGCATATAGCAAAACAAAAATAAGAGCAAACAAACAGAAAAATACCCTGTAAAATATTATTTGAAAAAAAGTGTGTGCAACCAAATATTGCAAAGATATTAATTATCCCCCGTCTAGCCATATATTCAGTTCGATCCCAATCAAAATGTCAATGGATTTTCCTTTCTTCCTTTTTTCCCTTTTGAAATTGAGAATCTTATTCAAAATTTATATGGAAGTGCAAAATTTAAAGAAGCTGACCTTCTTAACAAAGAACAAAAAGGTAGAGGGATAGATCCTTAAGCTTCAATAATTAAGGCAATGTGATATTAGCAAAATGATAGTCAGATAGACCAATGCAGCAGAAGAAGATACCATGCAAATGGGCATTGGGATTGACATCGCAGGATGGTGGAGACGGGACCGTCTCTTCTCTGAATGGTTTGGAGCACTTTCATATTCATATGGAACACAATAAAACTTGACCTTTATATCACAGCATATACAAAAATCAATTTCAGTTGGTTTATATATTTAAAAGTGAAAGGCAAGACCACACAGCTTCCTTATGACAATATAAGACATTATCTCTATGAACCTGGGAGAAAAAAAAGAATTCTTTAAAAGGACACGAAAACACTAACCATGAATGGAAAGACTGATAAACTGTACTACATCAAAGTTAGGAACTTCTATTCAAAAGATCCATTAAGAGGGAAAAGGTAGGCACAAAGCCAGAGAAGTTATTTGTAATCTACATAAACCAACAAAGGACTCAATAAAAAAAAAAAAACTCAAATACATATATATACACACACACACATACTTCTTACAAGTCAATAAAAAAAAAAGACGACACAATAGAAAGATGGGCGAGAAATGTACTTGATTAAAAAAAAAGGCCAGTTGACATATGAAAATGGCCAACCTTATTAGTAGTCAAGGAAATAAAGACTAAAACCATAATGAAATACTATTACCCCCACCAGAATGATTGAAATTACAAAGATTGGCACTAGCAAGTGTTGGTCAGGATGTCAAGCAGCTAAGAACACTCATGTCATCGATAGGACCGTACCTCTGTATGATCACTTAGAAAACAGCATTCTGTTAGCTCCGAAACTTAAACTCTCCAACAGGGCAGGTTCAATCCCAAGTACATACCCAGAAAATATAGACACATATTATCCAAGTACCTGAGCAAGGGTGTTCATAGTGATGTTATTCATGATATTCCCAAAGAGGAAGCAATCCAAATGCTACCAACAGTAGACTAGATAAATAAATCAGTGGGTTTGGACCATGGCACACTATGCAACATTGAAAACAGATGACAGGTGCATGCCCAAACAGGAATGACTCTCACATAATTTAATACCGATCAAAGTAAGTCACACAAAATAATAGTAAGATTCGTTTATATGAAGTCCAAGACTGAGCATTACTAATCAATGATCTTAGAATCCGGGATAGGAGTAATCTTTTGGGAGGAGAGAAAAGGTAATGATGATGGGAGGAGGGCGTGGGAAGGGGTTTTTGGGATTTTGAGAGGTGTTTTACCTCTCAGTCTGGGTGATGGCTTCGCAGGGCTTTGTTTTATGGTAATTTATGGAGAGATAGTTACAAGTTTTATATATATTTCTGTATAAGAGCTAGACTTCAATTTTTTAAAAAAATTAAAGAAAAATAAGTATAAATATACATACCAAACTAGAAATTGCTTAAGCCCCAGACTAAGGAGATTGGGAAGGAAAAGTTAATGGGGTTTTGTGAGAAGAGGATAAATTCACTAAAAAAGGGGAGGGAGGTACTTCAAATAGCAAATTCCCAGAAAATGAAGCTCCTGTTTCACAAAGTCAACACTCAACTTCATTTATTTAAAAGTCTTCATAAATCATGCAAAGCAGGCTACTTGCTTTGGCAGCTCCACACTAAAATTACTCCATCCACCAATACACGCATCCTCTCCCATCTCAAAGTAAACAAATCTCAGCCAAGGCAGAATCCGAAAAGTTTGTAGGGTATTTCTTTTGTTGCCAGATTCTTTCCATAGCATTTGGTATATTTTAAAAATTGCTGGGCTTGCCATCAGAACCTCAGGTTCAAACGCAGATGGTCTCCCACCGACGATGCTTCGACTTAAAATTTTCCGACTTTGCAATGGTGCAAAATCAATATGAATGCAGTAGAAGCCATCCCTCGAATTTTAAATTGTGATCTTCCCCTGGATTAGCCATATGTGGTACTGTCCTGTTTTGGGATGCTGGCCATCCACCACCGACCCACTTTCAACCATTCTGCGCCCATGCACCACACTGTTTGTCCTTTTCGGTACAGCGGTTGACCGAAGGCATGAGCTATCCAACCCTTCCTTATAAAATAGGCTTCCCGTTCGATGATTTCACCCAACAGAAGGCTGATGTAAGAGTTCTGTGCACATTCCATGTGGGCTAGGCTGAGCCATAAAGCTCGGTAGGTGAGTGTATTGATGTGTTTTCAATTTATGATATTTTTGACAGGCAATGGGTTCATCAGGATGTAACCCCATTGTGAGTCGAGGAAGATCGGCACCAATTAGCTTGGCCCTGGGATCAACTATCCGACAAACTAAGCCTCAGTTTCTTCTTCTGCATGATGGTAAGAATACAGATGCCTGCCTCCCAGAGTTGTGAAAGATAAGTGACACACAGTGTACACACCACACACACATGCGCGTGCGTGCACTCACACACACATGCACACACTTCAGACCTTAAGGTGTTATATACCTGGAAGGGTTTGTTCCCTCCTTGGCACCCATCTCCTTGGCAACCCTCATGTCAGGTGTCAGTATAATCTGCGCTTTTAGCCCTCTTCCCTGTATCATACCAGGAAAGAATCTGATATTAGTAATTTATATTCTAAGGATTGATTGATTATTCTCCAACTGGAGCTCAGCCAGGCGTTTGCATTTTATGTCTTTTATCCCTAATTGTGGCATGAAAGACTCTTTCCCTTGTTAAAAGAATCTGAGACATCAGCAAGAAGGTGCAGAGCTTGGGGGCAGGGGGAGCAGGAGCTTGAAATCGTATTAGCCAGATTCTGCTGGTGCTGAAGGCAAATTTGATTTAGCCCTCTGCAAGTGCATTTTATTTTCCTGGAGAGGGCATGGAGCAGTAGTCAGAGGGACGGCCGCACTCCATGGCCCCCCACTCTGTTGGATTGGCATGGGGAGAATGGTTTGGGCTGGGCTCTGCTTCTCACTTCTCCCTCAGTGCTCCTGACCTTGGCCTCATCCTTGCCACCTCCTCCCTTTGTCCCAAGACACCACGTTGATCTTCTGCTTGATTTTATTTCTCTTTTGAAATCGTTCATACCTTAATCTCCTTCATCTGGCATCCCAACATTTACTCCTGGCCTGTAATTATTATTTTTACCGCTGGCTATAATGTTTTAGCAAAAAAAAAAAAAAAAAGAAACGAAACGTGTTTTCTGTTATGTTTCTTCTCGGTTAACAAAGATGGTGCTGTCCCAAGTACGTTAAAAGGAAAAGGAAGTTGAAAAAAATATAAGAAACTGGAGAGAAACCAGAAGAATGAATTCCACAAACTATTAAGTGCCAGAGGACAGCAAAAAGGAGTGTATTACCGAGAAAAAACCCAGCGATAGTGGAGAGAGGGGAAATCTCAAGATCTTATCTCGACCAACAAAAAGTGCCTGGAGACATGACTTTGATAAAGAGACTCCGGGCGGAAACCACGGGAAGACAATCTCTAAGATGGGATTCCAGGGGCGGCGACGGGAGCCCTATGACTCACAGTCGCGAAGCAGAGCTTGAGCCGCCAGCAAGCAGTGACTGAGTTAGCTAGACGAGGGGGTAAAGGAATGTCCAGGTGTGAAACACAGCAAACACACTCGCTGAGAACCGGCCCTCAGATAAGAGACAGGTGCGCGTGAAGTGATGGGCAGGTGCACGCGAAGAGACGTGCCTGCATGCCCCTCCGCCTCGAGAGGAGCTCCCCCTGCCTTGAAGTACTTTTGCGCAGGGAGTGGTCTGGCAGTCAGGGGGCCCGGGAAGCCGGCAGCCAGCCCCAAGGATGTAAGCTGTTGGTTGCTTCATGGGGAAATGTTCCAGAGCTAGGCATCCCGGGCAGTACCCTGGAAATTCACATTTCCTCTACTCCCTCCCGCCACCTTTCTCTCTCCTTGCTTCTCTTCTTCCCTTCCCAACATACCCCTGCCCTCCCGGGCTTCATCTTTTGGCTCAAGCTTCCTCATCTCCCCTCCCCCTCCCCTCCTCTTCAGGGTGTGGGAATTAGAGGCTCCTTTCCCAAATCATCATGTCGGAAGGGAATGGCTTCTTGCTGCATTCACATTAAAATTTGAAGATGGGGAAGAAAAAGAGAGGGAAAAAGAGGAGCTAAATTAGCAATGTTCACTCAGCGTGATTTTGCTTTAATCCAGGCCTGTGAGCTTGACAGGGTTCAGAATAAACGAAAGCAGATGTGTCCATCACGCCAGCAGATATATTACTACTAATCCCAGACAAGACGGCAAAAACACATCACGCCTGGCCCCCACACTGTTTCCATCTTAATCCGCCTCTAATTGCGCCGGGCACGCCGCCTGCACACCTCTGTCCTCCCAGGCAGCTCCCTGCACTCCTCTGGTTTCCACTCCCACCCTGGAATGGGCCAATGTCAAAGTGGCTCTTTTTGCTGGAGCCGAGTTAAGGCAGCTCAGGAGGTCTGGGCTTGCACGCTGCTGGAGAAGAGGAAGGTACAGCGAGTGTGGTAGGAAGAGGACCAGCTCAATGTCACCAGGAGGGGTCCCGGTGTCAGCGCCTGCACTGAGCAGCTGGAGAGAGTTAGATGAGATGGTTTATGTGAAAGTAACTGATCTGATTCTTTTTTTTTTTTTTTAAGATTTTATTTATTTGTCAGAGAGAGAGGAGAGCGAGCGAGCACAGGCAGACAGAATGGCAGGCAGAGGCAGAGGGAGAAGCAGGCTCCCCGCCAAGCAAGGAGCCCGATGTGGGACTCGATTCCAGGACGCTGGGATCATGACCTGAGCTGAAGGCAGCTGCTTAACCAACTGAGCCACCCAGGCGTCCCAACTGATCTGATTCTTGAAGGTAGGAAGCTCAGGAAATATAATGCAATGCTAGGTATTGATATAAGAGAAATGAAAACATGTCTCTGTGAGAAAGTTTGTCCATGAACGTTTATAGCTGCTTTATTCATTATTGCAAAAAATGAAAGTATCCTAAGTGCCTATCAATAGGTAAATTATCGTGGTATATTTATACAATGGGATGCTACTCGGCAATAGAAAGGAACAAGTTTCTCGTATGCACAGCACTATACACAGATGATCTCAAAGATATTATGCTGAGCAGAAAAAGGCAGACACAAAGTGGTATAAAAGAACAGACAAAACATATCTACTGATAAAAACCAGATTAATGCTCTCCCGGGTCCAGAGGAACTGCATGCATTTTGTTATTAACTGGTTTGTTGATTTCTCTAAGTTAAGAATAATAATAGAGATTTCCCAGTTTCCTCTTTTTTGTTTATTTCTTGAAGATTTATTTATTATAGAGACAGAGAGAGAGAGTGGGGTCATTGGGGCAGAAGGACAGAGAGAGAGACAGAATCCTCAAGGGGACTCCTCACTGAGCACAGAGCATGATACAGGACGTGATCTCATGACCCTGAGATCATGGCCTGAGCTGAAATCATGAGTCAACAGCTTAACCGACTATGCCACCCAGGTGCCCCCACCCCCACCGCTTTTTGTTTTTTGATAACGTTGTTTTATGGTTGCAAAGATTTCTCTAGTGTATAGACAGTTCTGTTCTACTACTTTTCATCATCTCTGTTTCATCGATGGTCAGTTCTGCTTGTCTGCCTTGAACCTTCCTTCATAGATCGTAATCATGTATCTAGTGACTGTCGATCAATATTTATGAATGAAGAACTCTGTCCACTGGTTTAGTAAGCTGGTATAGGTTTCAGAAACCCCATTCTCACATCCATAGTTAGGCCCTAGAAAGACAGATTGATGGGCAGAGTTCTTTTATCAGCTCCTTACAGGCAAAGCTTCTTCTGTAGGCACGGGCTTTGATTTAACTTCGGGGAATAACTGGACCAGAGCTGTGAGTAGCCATAGGTATTGGGCAAGAGTTTTCCAAGACAATGGTAAAAAGAAAAAAGAGCAGAACCTTCTCAGTTATTTTTTTATTTTATCTGTCTATAGCCTCATCAAGCAACCCAAGTTGATGGTGCTACCAGGTTGATTGGAAACAGGGAAAAGAGTACAAGGAATCTAGGGGGTTGGCCTATTCTGACATCTTGGCCAACCCAGAATACCTTAAAAGCTGGTTGCTGACTCCAGCACATCACAATTTATCTGAAATCCAGATGGGCTGAGTTTGGAGGTTTGGGACTTGGGCTGGAACAGCTAGGGCTATGGGCAACCAATACCACAGAGGGATGTGAGAAGAAGCTCTAAGCTCAGAATAGTCTAGGGTGTGTCCGGGGTTTGCCAAGTTGTTGGAAAAAGTAGCCTCTTTAGATGGACTAAGGCTAGAATTTGCATCTAGCCTGGTGTATTTCAGGGTGGGAATGGAGATAGTTTTCCTCTCTTTGTTGAGGTCTACTCAGTTATACAGTGAAGTTGGGAAGGATTTGGAGGATGGAAAGACTGAACCATATCTGTTCCTTGCATGTTCAGGCACAAATGAAATTGTGGGGTTCCCATCCATTTAGATCTTTATAAGTTATGGCAAACAGTTAGCATTTTGATGTCTACTGAGAAAACTCTTTACTATTTTGTGAGTTTCCCTTAATTGTACTTAGTGTTTTTGTAAAGCTGGGCTTCACCTCTCTTCCACCAGGGAAGCCACAAAGATCCAGTCCTCCTCTGTCCATTCCTTGGCAGCCACAGCACTGGCAAATGAACAGGCTCAGCAAATCAGACGCTTCTGTCCCAGAGTCTGACACTGAGTGAGTGGCAAGATGATGACGGAGAGGTTTGAACACTTTCATGAAGTTAGTGGTGATGTAGCAATACTTACAACAACAACTTGTCCTGGCCAGACTTTCCCTACAAAACGGTTATCGTACTTCCTTGGCCTACTATAGGGACCTCGATTCCTGTTTGTTATTCTAGTCTGCTTCTGTCAATTCTGATGACTTTCTAATAAAACATCATTTTGTTAAGATAGTGAAAATTAGTTTCTATTTCTTGCAAACAAAAGCATACCAACTGATAATCCTACTTTCAAATCGAGAGGCAGCAAAACACAGTGGTTAAAAACATGGTCTTGGGGGGGGCACCTGGGTGGCTCAGTGGGTTAAAGCCTCCTCTTTCGGCTCAGGTCATGATCCCAGGGTCCTGGGATCGAGCCCCGCATCGGGCTCTCTGCTTAGCGGGGAGCCTGCTTTCCTTCTTCTCTCTGCCTGCCTCTCTGTCTACTAGTATTCTCTGTCAAATAAATTAAAAAAAAAAATGGTCTTGGGAGCTAGACGGCCTGGATTTGAATCACCAGCTTTGCCACTCACCAGCTGCATGCCTGAACCTCCGTGTGTAGCAGTTTCTCAGTCTTAAGCGTGGATGATTCACGGTGCCATTCTCTTTGGGTTCTTTCAATGCTTAAAAAGTTCAGACACAAAAACCTCTCAGAACAGTGCCTGGCGCATAGTAAGAACAGTGCCTGGCGCGTAGTAAGCACATTGTAATTGATCCGTCTCCAGCTGGGATTGGATACCTAGGCTAGATGAGGCAGAAGGCAATGTGAGTTCTATTACCACTCCAGGATAGAATTCTCATTTATGGTACATGGTAGCAAAATAATTAATTGAAATATTACTCTAGTCATCTGAAATGAAGTGCTAAAGGAGGGCAAGGTCCAGGAAATTCAAGAACTACAGGGGGAAGAAAAGTACTTATATTGGCATATTTGATGTTTTGTTTTGTTTTTCGTTTTGTTCTTTTAAAGAAAACAATGCACCTAAACTTCTGAAATCTCAGGCTTTCTATGAGGAAGTATGAAAGGATCTCTTTTTCGTCTCATCTTTAGGATTAAGATAAGTGAAAACCAACTTTATCAGAAAAATGTTTTTTCCCCTTCAGATTACCAAATTATGACATCTGTTGAATTAAACAACTTGTCTCTTCAGTTGGGCCCCTGCTCGGGAAAGAAGACGACTTTGAAACACAGGATTAGATGCATGTGGCAGAATTTGGAGGCATCCTGGTACCCAGGACCCCTACCTGTCACTGAGCTCCCCATACCCCTGGAAACAACCTTCCTGTGTCCAATGTCCAAGAGAGTTGCCTTACAATAACAAGCCAATTTCCCTTTTGATCTACCCTCTCTACCTCTATTTTAACCCCTTCTTTTCTCCAAACATGTAATTAAATCAGATCTGAGCACACTCTAAGGAGAAAACAGTAAATAAAATCAAGGAAGAAAGAAACTTACCCCAAAAGAATTGCAGGATTTTCTTGACTTATATCTACAAAAGTCTTTGGAATATGTGTGGGAATGAATTTAGAGGGGCCTCATCAAATTGGACAAAACATAACTTTATATTGGACTAAATTTTCAATATGGATGAACTTACCAGCCATCCCGTTTTTTGTGTGCTCAGTGGTAAGGGTTCTAACAGTTTGTGTAATTAGTTAATATGTACCTGTGTTTGGTGTTGAACCTCACTAAATAAAATTGAGGCACCAGAAACATTTTGGCCTAAGGTAGATAAAGGAATTTTAATCTGGGAGGATAGGAAGTCTGAAGTAGTTTCATCACAATGTACCACCCACTCTCTAAGTTGCTAGAGAGGACCTAGAAAAATCTCCCTTCAATGAAGCCTTGAGGTAGACCTTAATGAAGGAAGTGATGGCATCTTTGAGAAATATTTTGGTGGTTCTTCTACATACTCCAGAGATGCTAAGGAAGGTGCTGTAGTTAAAATAGGTTCCCTGGTTTTAACATGATGGAAAGATTACAGGATAGAAAAAAAAAAACAAGCAGAGAACTTCATTGGTAGAGGCAGATGAGCTTGATTGCCATAACAGAAAGAAGTATCATCATGGATAATAGAACAGTCGCACCCGCAAGATCATTGATGCTGGTTGATTGCTCATGGGTCCTTTGACTGTAAGGATGGGGTCCCTAGTGAATTAGGATATGCTGTGCTAATAAAATGACCCCCAAGTGTCAGTGGCTCAGCACTTAAAAGTCTATTTCCCATTTATACCAATTCTGGTACTGGCCGAGTGACTCTCCAGGGCTATTGATCATGCAGTGACTCAGAGACAGACCCGGCTTCATTCTTGTAATCTGATTTCACAGTTTCCATGATAAGGAAAGAGACTACATGGGGAACTAATACCTGATCTCTTAGGCTTCAGCCAGAAGTTAAACATGTTAACTTCTGCTCACAGCCTATTGAACAAATCTGGTCCCGTGGCACCACTTACCTAAAAGGGGCAGGGAAATGGATAGACCAGGTAGAATATTTGTGGGCATTACTTTCTCTGCCAGGCCTACAAAAGTCTTATTTGATGACTATAACTGAGTAAGCAGAGCCTTTTGTTATGTTAGGGTGGTCACAACCCTTCACCCCTTCACAACTAAACTCAAGTTCAAAGTCACAGAAGCCCTTGAATAAAAGGAAGACTGGATACACTTGAGGAAAGATCCTGTGAAAATATTAAGTGCATACTTAAAATCTTTCCTCCTACCCTCCTTCAAAGGTACTTATGGATATTTACCCTCTGAGAAAGGTAAATATCTAAATCCTTTATGTGTATTAGACATCAGGTATAAACTTAGACTATTATTGCTCAGGTACTCAGAACACCACAGTGATCTAACGGTCAGAATGGAGGCCTATGCAAGACAAGTGACAAACAGAGTTTTGACCGGAGTCACTTTATGTAGTAGGACCAATGGGAATTAAAACCCATGGCAGTTAAAGGAATGGATATACCTAGCAGTAGTCCTCCTTCAGTCCCCTTTGCTGATGGAGGAAGAGATATCATGGCAGGAGGGGACAAGAGGAAATTCTCTACCCGCTCTGCTTCCTACCAAAGTAATACATCAGAATAGAAACCACACCCTTAGGAAAATCATGGAAATCAGTGTCACCATCAAATATTTGGAAAAATATAAGATTGATTATTCTAATTCACAGACCCATTCGGGTCTTTGGTTTTATCCTGCCCAGGATAGATGAACCCCGACAGTGGATGTTGCTTAAAAATGTATAACTCTAAAAAAAAAAAATACCTCTAACTGCAGCTGCCTTTCCTTTCATAGTCTCCTTATTAGAACAAATCAGTACAGCCTCGGTATTGAGTATGAAGTTATTAATCCGACAAATGCTTTTTTTTTTCCTCTCTGCAATTTCCAACAAATGGAGGACACTAGAAGCAATTTTCTTTCAGTTGATGGGACAAGTATACACCTTTATGACTTTCTCAGAAGTGTCTTAACTCTCCTTTGACCAGTACATCTCATTTTCCACTTTGCCTAGAAAGAGAGATGAACTGAGTTAAAGATCTGGGTCCTTGCTAATAGCTTATCCAATTAGAGAGTTGGAAGGAGAAAAATCGGAGGGTTGGTAAAATATTGTGCATCCCATGTAACGAGCCATCGAAGCTTCCTGCTGCAGAGCATTAGATAAACATCAGTCAATCAGCTTTCTTCTCCAGCATTTGCCACTGTGGGGCCTGCTTGTGGTAGACAAAACAATGGCCTTCCGGAGATGCCCATGCCTTTGCCTTCACCACTGCAGCCTGTGAGTACGTTATGTGACTTAGCAAAAAGTACTTTGCAGGCGTGGTCGAGGTTTTGGATCTTGAGTTGGGAAGTTTATCCCATATTATCTTGGTAGACCCGATTTAGTCAAATGAGTCCTTAAATGTGGAGAGTGCTTTCTGGATGAAGAGTCTGAGGGATACAACAGAAGATGCGGAAGAGATTAAAAGTGTGGAAGGAACTCAACCCACAATTGCTAGCTTTGAAAATGGATAAATTGAGGCATGAGCTAAGGAATGCAAGGTCCTCTAAATGCCGAGACCAGCCCTCAGCCAACAACCAGCAAGGAAGTGAGCCCCCACAACCTCAAGGGACTGGATTCTGTCAACAGCCTGAATGAGCAAGGAAACAGATTCTCCTCAGAGCTTCTAGAAAGAAATGCAGCCTGGCTGACACTCATTTTAGTGACATGAGATCCATGTCAGACTTCCAACCTACAGAAATGTGAGATTATAAATTTGTGTTGTTTTAGGACTTTGAATGTGTGGTAATTTTTTATGGCAACAACCGAAAGTTAAAACATTGCTCAAATCCTCATGAGCAAAGCAAGTCTGTGTTGGGATTCCATTCTTCAGAGAATAGTCTATGTTCTGAAGAAGTGAACAATGTAATAGAAGTATTTCACGCATGAAACAGCAGATCCATGTAGCCATGTAAACAGAAGCTGACCGGAACAAAGACTAAGAATAAGGACTTTTCCATCAATTTGTAGAAACAACAGCCAACAACCCTGTCATGTGATAAAGCATCGTATTTCAAGGTGACCATATAACCTCATGTTGGTGGGTTGATGACAAACCCGTCCATTATGAAAGGACAATGATTTCCCACCACCATCCCCCATTTGGAAGAGAAAGTTACTCTGAACTAGGATTTCCTTTTTCTCAACCTGATTTTGCCCCATATCATCTGTGACCTAAATAATGCATTTGATGTCATCATGACAGTCCCCACATTATTTCTTATCAAACAACTCACAGAAAAGAATGAAGACAATGGGCTGATACCTATGGGATTCATTGTCTTATCGTGCCACCATCAACCAGAAAGAGATGGCCTGATAAAACAAGGATGTGGACTTTTGTAAAAATCTGTCCGAGTTGTGGAATAATCTTGGGAGATGGCACTAACATTTTGCTTTCAATAAGCAACCAGTACCTCATGCTATTTCCTTCACTGATATAATACTCGGGTTGGAGGAAAAGTGACACACCTTGGAGCTTGGAGTGGGGAGGGCTTGTGCAAGGCTCACAGATCTCTCTAGTGAGCCTCTTGATTGTTTTTTGTTTGCTTCCGGTCCTCGTAACTGTGTTCCTCTTGTCGAGCACTCACTGACAGCAGCTAATAACAAACACTCGCGTGCCAGGCATTCCGTCCTATGATCTACGTGGAATACCGCATACTTATGACAGCTATCAGTCCTCATAACAGCTCTGTGAGTAAACTATCCTGTCCACATTTTGTGCATGAGGAGACTGAGCACAGAGATGTACATGGGGCTGGAATCTGAGCACGCGTGATTTAAATCCAGGTCTCCTGCCCTTTCCCGCTATGCTGCGTGACCTCTGGATGGAGGAATGTGTCCACGGAGAAACACAAACATTATTCCACCCAATCGGAAGTCATGATTGCCTCCTGGATGTTTCGGGGTTCTTGTACTCTTGGGAGAAGATGCCAAAAAAATAATAATAATAATTTTGCAGTGTTAGATGGGATGGTTAATCCTCAGTATGGAGAAAAAATGAGGTTGCCGCTATACAGGAGGAGCAGGGAAGAGAAAGGAGTCAGCTCAGGGGCTTTCCTGAGATAGCTCTGGTGTGGCTTCAACAGCAACAGTGAAAGTTTGGGAAGGTCTGTCTGCATCTCTACTGGCAGAGTCAACAGCTCAGTTCCTTCCAAAAGGAAGGCATGGGGTAAAAGCAGCCCCACACCCCAAACAGATTCCCAACTAGTGCAGGCGCTAACGAAAGTCAAGGGATATATGAAACGGGTAAAAGACAAAGGAAGTCCTAACCATGAGCTACAGGGTCATAACCAGCTATAGAGAACAGTAGAGGCAAAGATCCCCACTTCTTAAAAGGTTGCATGGGGCCACTCTGTTTTTATGAAAAACCTACATGGGTACCTGTTTTCGCCAACTGAAAGAAATCCAAAAGGGAGTTGTGCTTTCACGATAAAGGCAAAAAGCAAAAATAGCGCCTCGCGTTTGTTTCACGGGCGGCAGCATGAGCCCCGAGCACAGAGGGTCCCTCCCCACCGCACGCACAAGGTCACTAGCAGGTCAGCCTCAAGCTGCCATAGCTTTGAACCGTGTCCGTGAGCGCCTGGGCTTCATCTCCGTTTATCTTGCGCATCTGTTCCCATGATGTGACCCAAGGTATCAGAAAACCCTACAAATGTAAAATAGGGCTTTTGATGGAGGGATGACTAGGATGGTTTTTCTAGCTTCAGGCCACTAGAGCTCCCCTGCTCTGTTGTTTTGCAAAGTAATCAAAACCCTGGCTTTCTTATACCCTGCGTTTTGAGATATGATTCTTCTGACCTCCTCCCTCACTCTCATGCTCATCAGGGCTCCGGGATTTCGACTTTTATTATAGATCTTTTCCTTGGCTCTTTGGTTGTGATATCTTAGTGGCTAGGTTGTTTAGATTGGAGGAGTTAAGGGGGAAAGGAAAACAGTTTCATTTCTATGACTATCTTCTTAAAAAAAAAATATCCAATGAATACCTAGAAAATCACCCCTGACTCTGAATTTCCCCGCATACTGCATTACAGGCTGTCCTCTACAATAGAGAGCAGCAGAGAGCCTTCTATGCCATGCTAAGGAGTTAGGGCTTCATGCTGTAGGCTATTAAGAGGCAATGAGTGGTTTTAAACAGGGAAATGGCAGGACTGGCTTTACAGCTTTTAAATATAGTAATTTGTGATGAACGTGACAAATATGGCACAGAGGTGTCCCCATCCATCCCCCCCTCTCTTTGGTGTGCCTTCCTGTGTTGTAAAGGGTAGAGTAAGAAAAACTACATTTCCCAGGCTCTTTCAGCTGGATTTTATGATTTGGGTTCAGACAATATGTCTACTCATGCAAGATCTAGAAGGCAAAGGCAGGACCCCTTTGCAGGCGTCTGCGATCTTCTGCTGGCAGGCAGGTCAGTGGGGTATTATGACATTTGTGCAGCATGATTCAGAATCCAGGCACTAACTTCCTGGATGCTGAGATGTAGGGCACAGGATGTCCCTTATTTTTTTTTTTTTTCTAGTGTGTTCTAGTAGGATTGCTGTGGCTCTTGTGATAATAGCTATAATGGAAGTAACACGCTGAATTCCTGGATTTGACCTAAAATGGCATGTTCCTAACCCACATGTTCTAGGGTTTTATCTCAATTCCTTACCTTTAAGATTGGGCATTGGAAGCAACTTCCCAGGTGGATAAATTCTGCAATATTTTACAAGTCTTTCTCGAAACCCAGTCTAGAGCATGCTCCCCCAGACTTTTCAACACTACTCAATTTTCAATAGTTCATCTTTTTTTTTTTTCTCTAAGGAAAATATTGTGGTTTCTCTCTCCCACAGTTAACCCAAAGTTTCTAGGAAATCAAGAATAGGAATGTCAGGGAAGAGGGATCAGGGTAATCAGGAAAGACTCCATAGTCTATAGTACCACATCTTAAAAGATGGATAGAGATTTAACAGACAAAGAGGAGGATGGTGGACATTTCAGGCTGGTTGGTCACTTTAGACAAGTAGTCAGAGACAAAATTATCATTATTTCTGTATGGGACAACAAGGAAGCCAGACTAACTAAAATGAAGGGTAAACACAGAAGACCTGGGGGTATAATATGCATGGGGGCAGGCCAAGACAGAGCCCAAGGACCCTGAAAGCCAAACAGAGTATTTTATAGAGACACAATGACAACTAGAAAAAAGTGAGGCATCTGCCAAGTACATAGTAGAGATTGCTGAGTATGTTCCGAGTGGCGAGCCAAGAGAGACATCTCGTCTTGGAAATTCTGACTTTATCTTAATTAAGTTGAGTCTTCTTGTTTCCATGGAAGTGTTGGATATTATGGGGCTGCAGAACCACCCCCTTCCGTGGGGCCCCCGCCAACAACAGATAATTCCCACTAAACATGACTCTTTCGTGCTATAGCAGACTCAGTCTTCGAATTCTCACGGAGCTCCAAGCAATCATTAACAATCAGTAGGACTGGACACGAGATTTAGAATCTACTAGTTGTACCCAGTGGAATGAATGGAGCTCTGGCAAATCTTAACAGTTCTAATAAAATATTAATGTACTCCGTTTATTTATTCACATATTTTATTGTAAACACAATTAATGATTTCATTCTTCTTAGACAACGCAACAACGATTTCAGTGCTCGAACCCTTAAAAGAGCAACAAATAGTTGTCCGTGACTAAAAGCAAGTTTCAGAAGGCATAAGCAGATTGTGTCAATAGTCTATCCCCGTGACAGACTCTTGAGTGCCTCTAATTCTGATAAACATTTCCATGCACTGTGTTAAGTTCAAAGTAAGTGACATGTGTTTAGCATTACATGTTGTAGACACTCTAGGATTAATTTCAAAAAGATCAAATAAATAAACACTCTGAGATGCATGTAATTCTTATAAACATTCATTCCATCCTCATCACCTGTCCCTGTCAACATTTGTAACCGAACCAGCTCCAGGCTTGTGAGTGCATGGGCAGCAGCGATCCCACGAACGCCAAGTCCAACCATTCTTGGGAAAGTGCAACTCACCATTGAAAAGTGACAGAATCTGTCCTCCTAGCCAGGGCTTCTGTTCTTGAGATAATAGATGACAATTTCTTTCTTTCTTTTTTTTTTTTTTTTCCAAATGAGCTTTGGGGTCAGAGTGACCTTCTTCCTAGATATGAGGGGATTGATGGGTCCTATGAGGGATCAGGGAGCCCAGAAATGGAAATGTTAAACTGCTTTGGGATTCAATCAGGATAAGTTTATATAGCGCAGATACTGAAGTAGGCAGAGTGGTCCCGCGAAGCGAGAGTGTGGTGGTATTTCCTTACAAAATATCCTGGAGCTCTGCAAAGTGCGAACTCATGCATCTGAACATCTTCTCTGTGGGAGTTGCGTGTGAAACCATGTGACCCAGCTCCAAAGAAAACAATTCCTCTGGAGCTGAGCCTTTGGGAATCTGTGATTGCAACCCCCTCCCACCTCCACCACGATGGCTCTAGACTGTCATCTCTCCCGTGGGTCATCTCAACAGCCTTTTGACTGGTGAGACTGGGTTCACCCTTGCCCTTCCTATGAAGTATTTCCAATGCAGAAGCCAAGAGGTAAATCAGATCGTGTCATTCTTTTGCTCAGACTCTCAGATGGTTTGCACATCATTTAGAGCAGTGTTTCTTAAACTAGTGGACATCGGAATCTCCTGAGGGGTGGTGAAAACACAGATTGCTCTCCCTACTTCTAGAGTTTGCAATTCGGCGGATAAGGGGTGGGACCCAGGCACCTGCACGGTGACTCCTTGCCTGTCCTCGAGGAGGCCAGGCACTGGAGACTTTCTCTTGCTTTGTTCTGAGCACTCTTCCCCCCCACATAGCCTCATGGCACAGTCTTCTCCTTTAATTCTTTGTCCAAAAATTCCTCTGTGAGGACCTCCCTGACCATTCTACTTAAAACTGACCACATTTCTCTCCCCAGCATCTTATTTCCCAACCACGATTTTTTTTTCTATAACACTCATCACTGACATGCTATTTTTTACTTAACTACTTACACATTTTTTTTGTCTTCTCATTCACCAACTAGCACTAAACTGTAAGCCCTGTCAGGACATGAAGCTTATCAACTTGAAAAATCTGTTTCGTTCATTACTGTGAAACTTAAGGGAGTTCCTGGCCCATAGTAAATGCTCAGTGTTTGTTTATCAAATGAATAAAGAAGTCCAAGAGATGAAAGGAAAATTTGGATAAGTTTAAGTAATGTAGAAGGCAAATGAGAAAATAATTTCAGAATGAGATTTACTGATAAATAATAATATCACATTCCACAAGGAATCTGAGTTAGATTGAACACTGAGGAAAATGTCCTTTATACCTAGTACCTTTTGTATCTTGTTAAAACAAACAAACAAACAAACAAACAAACAAACAAACTTCTTCCCTACCTTGGGACCATGAGGATATTCTATTTCATCATCTAAGAGAAATCTAATTTTTAAAACTTTTTATTTTGAAATAATCGTAGTCACAGGAAGTGGCTAAAAAATGGATGGGCAAGTCTTTCATCCAGCCTTTCCCACTATTAGCATTTTGCATGGCAAGAGCTCAATATTACAACTAGGAAATAGACATTGCTACCATCTGTATGACATACTCAGATTATACTAGTGTCACAGGCACTCATGTAGGCACCTATGTGTGCATGGTGTGTGTTTGTGTCCCTCTATGCAATGTTATCACACGTGTAGCTCCCTGGAGCAACCACCATAACAGTATACGTAACTGTCATCATCACAAGACTACTTAGTGCTGCCCTTTTAGAGCTTCCCCATCTCCCTTGGTCCTTATCTCTGGGCAACTGCTAATCTGTTCTCTATCTCTGTAAGTATGTTATTTCATGAATGTGATATAAATGGAATGACGCAGCACATGATTTTTTTTTTTTTAGATTTTATTTATTTATTTGACAGACAGCAATCACAAGTAGGCAGAGAGGCAGGCAGAGAGAGAGATGGGGAAGCAAGCTCCTTGCTGAGTAGAGAGCCTGATGCAGGGCTCAATCCCAGGACCCTGGGGTCATGACCTGAGCTGAAGGCAGAGGCTTTAAACCACTGAGGCACCTAGGTGCCCCACCTCATGTTCTTTTAACAGTGGCTTTGTAAACTCAACATAATTTCCCTGAGGGTCATCCAAGATGCTACATTATCAAGTTCACTCCTTTTCACTGCTGTGTAGTAACCCATGATATAAAGGTACCATGGTTTATTTAATCTTCCACTTGGTGAAGGATATTGGGTAGTTCTTAGTTTGGGGCTATTACAGATAAAGCTACTTTAAATATTCTTGTACAAGCTTCTGTGTGAAAATGAGTTTTCAGTTCTCTGGAATAACTGCCTAAGTGTACACTTGTCACAAGTCTATTTTTTAAAAGGGAATGTCAAATTCTTTTCCAAAATGGCTGCACCATTTTACATTCCCACCAACAATATACGTGTGAACCAGTTTCTCTACATCTATGCCAGTATTGGATGTTATCACTATTCTTTGCTTTAGACAGTTTGATAGGTGTGTAACATTATCTCATGGTTTTAATTTGCATTTCTCTAATGGCTAATAATGTCTGACATTGTGTTCTTATTTGTCATCTGTGTGTGCTCTTTGATTAAATGTCTGTTCATGTATTTTGCCCATTTTCTAACTGGATTTTTTTTTAATGTCGAGTTTTGATGTTATTTATGTATTCTGGATACAAGTTCTTTGTTAGTCACGTGCTTTGCAAATATTTTCTTCCCGTCTGATTTATCTTTTTGTCCACTTAATAGAGCTTTTTGCAGAACAAAAGTTATTCATTTTAATCAGGTCTCTCGATTATCCTTTCCTTTTGTGGATTTTGCTTTTGATGTCAAATCTAAGAACTCTTTGTCAAGTTTTAGAACCCAAAGTTTTTCAACTTTGCTTTTCTTCCTAGAAATTGGTCCATGATCCATTTTGAGTTGATATCTATATAGGAGATGTGTGGCTTACGTCAAGCTCCACCTTATGTGGAGAATAGCCCCAGTACCATTTATTGAAAAGGCTATCCCTTTTTCATTAGTTGCTTTTTTTTTTGAAGTTTTATTTTATTTTATTTTATTTTAAGATTTTATTTATTTATTGGACAGACAGAGATCACAAGTAGGCAGAGAGGCAGGCAGAGAGAGAGGAGGAAGCAGGCTCCCCGCTGAGCAGAGAGCCCAATGCGGGGCTCGATCCCAGCACCCTGGGATCGTGACCTGAGCCGAAAGCAGAGACTTAACCCACTGAGCAACCCAGGAGCCCCTCATTAGTTGCTTTTGCTTTGTTAAAAATTCGTTGGATATAGTTGTGTAGATCTATTTCTGGGTTCTCTGTTCTGTGATATTGATGTATGTGTCTATCCCTACATTAGTATACCATTTCTTGAATACCCTACCCATATAATAAGACTTAACCTTAGGGAGAGGGTCTCTCCCACTTTATTCTTCTTTTTCAAAATTGTTTTGGCTAGTCTAGAGCCTTTCTCTTTCCATAAATATTTTAAAATGAGCTTGTCTATGTCTACAAAAACCACAACACCACCAACAACACAAAAAAATAAACAAAAAAACGACTTGCCGTTACCAGATTCAAGGTTAACATTTCTTTTAAAAACTGAAAAATGACAAATCCTCTGCCATTCAAATTGGTGGTCTTTTATAGATAATATGTCATTTCTCTCTGGATGTTTTTAAGATTTTTTCTTCTTCATTAGTTTTCAGAAGTTTAATTATGATGTGTCTTTTATGGATTTCTTTTGGTTTATCCTATTTGGGGTTCAATCAACTTCATGGATCTGTAGTTGTTGTTGTTGTTGTTGTTGTTGTTGTTGTTGTTGTTGTTTTGTCTTTTACCAATTTGGAAAGTTTTCAGCTATTATTTCTTCTGGAACTCCAATAATATGAATGTTAGCCATTTGTTAAATAAATCCCCGAGACTACTCTCTTTTTTTTTTCCCCAGCCTGTTTTCTCTTGATTGTTCAGATTGAACAAATTCTATTGATTTGTCTTCAAGTTCATGGATTTTGTGCTTTGTCATCTTTACTCTGTATTTGATTCTATCCAGCAAGGTTTTTTTTTTTTTTTTTAAGTTATTGTATTTTTTAGTTTTATAATTTCTGTTTGGTTCTTTTTTATAACTTCTATTTCTTTGGTGAGATTTTCTATCTTTTTTACTACTTCAAGATAATTTATAATTGATTATTGGAGTAGTTTTATGGGAATTGCTTTAAAACTCTTGTCAGATAATTCCAATATCTTGGGATTAACATCTGCTGATTATCTTTTTCTCTTTCAAGTTGTGTTCTGCTGGTTTCTTAGTATGAATAATTATTTTTTTGTTGTTGTATTCCAGACATTTTGGATATTATGTTAAGGGACTCTTGATCTTATCTAAATTGATTTTAGCAGACAGTTACCCTTTTAAAGTTTCACATATGGATTCTGCCCTGCTTTTGTGGCTTTAGTTCTAATGAAAGTTTAGTTTTCTGAGTCCTTGCAATGTAAAATCTAAAAGTCCTTTGGCTTGTTCTGTTTCTTCTCATGCTGTTAGGACATACACCCAATGCCTAGCACTGTCTGGAGCGGGAGAAGGTACTTCCTTAAGCCACCCGCTGTTACTGGGAGACATTTGGTGGAGAAGAGAAAAACCCTTGGGCCTGGGTGTCTTTGGTCACTAGGTTGGAGGCAGAGAGACAAAGGGATTCACTGTTGGCCTTGTTGGAGGGCATAACCCACTGGTGCCTCCATTGTGCAGTGGGAAATGGGGCAGCCTAGGGCTTTACTGATGCACCTGGATTAGATCACCCACTGAGCCTGGTTCATGGAGCAGGGCCTGGATAGTCTGGGGATTTCCTGCTGCTGTTGCAAGCAAATGGAACCACCCCTCAGGGTCCCAGTTGTGGAGAAGGTATTGAGGTGGCTGTTTTTACTGCTGCCACTGCTGGGCCCTCATGTATGGAGCAAGGACTGAGATTCTTTACTAGATCTCTGTTGGGCTTCCCTTTTCTTGGTTCTTTGCTAAAGACAGAAGGCTTTCCTCCTGCTCCTCCTACCTCTCCTCCTTCTTCTTCTCCTCCTTCTTCTCCTCTTCTCTCTTCTCCTCCTCCTCCCCCTCCTTCTCCTCTTCTTCCTTCTTCTTCCTGTGTACACCTGACGATGGTTCTGGAGTGGTAGTCTTCTCTGGTGCCCAGTTTAAAGGTACATGAGAAATAAAAAGAAAACCAGAGACTTTATCACATTGTCATTCCTCAAGTCCCAGGGTCTCTAGCCAGTCTGCCTTTTTCTTTCAAGGTTTCAGAGTTCTTTTTATCATTTCCTGTTTAATAATTTCTGGGTATTTAGTTATATTTGGAGAGGAGGAGCTGGAAAAAGTCAATCTATAGTATCTTGTTCTGGAACTGAAATTCCAGGAAGCAATATAATTTTGACTTCATAGCCAGGTCTTTGATCTATCTGAAATTGATTTTAGTGTATGATGAGAGACAGATATCTAATTTCTTTTTCTCTCATAGGGATATCCAATTGTCTTGGCACCATTTTTGAAAGTGTGTCTCTTATCCAATGCTATGTGGTGCTCCTTCTCTGCTGTACCAAGAGTCTACTGCTTGGCTTGCTTTTCTGTGTCATTGCTCTGTTGTAACTATCCCTGCACTAACACAGCACACACTTAAGTATTGTATCTTTATAGTAAGTCTTCATACACAGCAATGCAAATATTCTAACAAATGTTTTATATTTCTTTTTCAGCCAGCAAACTTGTTAAAACTCTCTCATTCAATTTTAAAATGCATCTATGGATTTGGTGGGGAGTAGGGAGATTTTCTATATGCATAGTTATATCATTTTTAAGTGATGAACTTTTGTTTTCCTTCTCAATCATTTCTAGGGGGCAAGGAGAGGGAAAGTTCTTTTTGTGCTGACCAAAGCTTCTAGTCAATGTTGAATTGATGGAAGTGGAGGTTGTGTAATTCCTTGCGTTGTTCTTGTCCTCAAAAGGAAAGCTTTCAGACCTTCCCTGTTAAGTATGACAATGTTATAGGTTTTGGTAAATATATTTTATCAAAAGAAAAAGATTCCCTCCATTCCTACTTTGCTAAGTGTTTTCTTGTTATCATGAATGGATAGTAAGTTTTATATAAAGTTAAAGGATGGGGAAAGACATACTATACTACCACTGGTTACAAAAAGCTTAAGTGCTTATATTAATATCACACAAAATGGATTTCATAGCAAAGAATATTATTATGGAAATTATTTTCTTCTTGAAAAGCTTTGCTTCTGTTTTCCTCTGCTGAGTCATGACCAATAGATTCTAGAGAATAGAAGATGTGTCCTTAATTTTTCAAATCCAAATGTGAATATCTTGACTTGTATATCAGACAATACAAAAATCTGAGAACACTATCACTCTGTTAATTCTATAGTTTTTAAATTTAAACTGCAAGACTACATTGCTATTGTTTTGTACATTCAATCTCATGTGACTTTACCCACTTATTTACAAACTTCTTCTCTCAATTCCCTTCTGTATCTCATACCTTCCACCTAGAATAAATTTCTTTCTGCCTGAAATACATTTTGGAATCTGAAAATCATTTGGAATGTCTTTTACTGAGGGTCTGTTGAGGACAACTCTGTTTTGCTTACCTAAAAATGTCCTAATTTGTCCTCCTTATTGAAAGATATTTTTACTGGGTATAGAATTTTTCATTAGCTATTAACTTTTGTCAGGATATTGAAGCCATGATATTTCTGCTATTTAGCCTCCTTTATGATTGTTGAGAAGTCAGCAACATGTCAAATTCATTCATTTGAAAACAATCTGCCTTTCTTTTATGACCACTATTAAGAGTCCCTCTTTTTCTCTGGTGTTTTATGATATGTCTAAGTGTTTCCTTTGTCTGAATTGAGATTTACAAGGATTTTTGAATTTGTAGATTCACAAGGTTCATTGGTCCTGAAAATTTTTACCCATCGTCTCTTGACATATTATTTCTGCTCTATTTATTCTCTCCTCTCTTGGGATTCAGATTAAATGTACGTTAGACATTCTTCTTCTATCCTGTGTACTACTTAAACACTTTTCTGCATTTCATACTTATCTGTCTCTTCATGACATACATACTGTTTTCTTCTAGCATATTTTCCAATTTACTAATTCTTTCTTTAACTTTATTTAATCCACAGTTATATTCATCCTTTGGATTTTTAATTTTGGTAGTCAGATTTTTCATTTTCAGTTTTTCTTTTTTTTTTTTTTTAAGATTTATTTATTTGAGAGAGGGAAAGAACAGGGAGTGCAGAGAGAAGGGGAGAGAGAAACTTTAAACAGACTCTCCACTGAGTGTGGAGCCCAATCTCGCAAACCTGAGATCATGACCTGAGCCAAAACCAAGAATTGGAAGCCTAACCAACTGCACCATGAAGTGCCCCAGAAGTTCTTTTTTAAAAAACAAACAAACAAACAAACAAACAATTATCTAATGATAATCTTTATCATTTCCTGGTCCTACAAATTTTAATTACACTTGTTCTTATTTCCTTAAACAGTGCCATGGATGCTGTGCTGCAGTGTCCATCTTATTTCAGGAATAAAGAATTAATTTACTCAGCCTGTGGGAATCTTACTGCCTGACAGTCTCTTTGAAATTTACTGCCTCAGTTGGAAAGAGGTTCCTTCCAGAGGTGATCCATAGCTAAAGACTGGTTGTCATGAGAATTTACAGACCTGACTCCCTATCTCTAACTCAGGGCATCTCTAATGAACCATCCTAGCTTCACAGCTCCTCCTGCTGGGGGCCAAGACCAGCCTGACTTCTCCCTCCCCCAAGTCCTAATTTCTTTCCTTTCTCCATTAGATGTTGATGCCCAGAAAAATCTGATCTTTGATGTCTGTCTCAGAGTCAACCCAGCTTCCCTGGGAATCCAAGCTCCAACCCAGAAGAAACATAGTTGCTTTATAACGTATGTCTGGGGTGCCTGAGTTAAGTGACTACTTTCAGCTCAGGTCATGATCCCAGGGTCCTGGGATCAAGCCCCATGTCGAGCTCCCTGTTCTGCGGGGAGCCTGCTTCTCGCTCTTGCTCTGCCCTGCCCCCCTGCTTGTGTGTGTACGTGCACTCTCTCTTTATTTCAAATAAATAAATCTTAAAAAGAAACAAACAAACAAACAAACTTCTGCACAGCAAAGCAAAGAGGCAACTCATGGAATAGGAGAAGATATTTGTAAATGGCACTACAGATAAACGGCTGGTATCCAAGATCTATAAAGAACTTCTCAAACTCAACACCCAAAAAACAAGTCAAAAAATGTGGAGAAGACATAAACAGACACTTCTCCAAAAAGAACATATAAATGGCTAGCAAACACATGAAAAATATTCAACATCATTAGCAATCTCAGAAATTCAAGTCATAATCACATTGAGATACCACATCACACTAGTTAGAAGGGCAAAAATTGATAAGATAGGAAACAACAGAAGTTGGAGAGGTTGTGGAGAAAGGGGAACCCTCCTACACTGCTGGTAGGAATGCAAGTTGGTGCAGTCACTTTGGGAAACAGTGTGGAGGTTCCTCAAAAAGTTAAAAAACCTTGTGACCCAGCAATTGCACTACTAGATATTTACCCCAAAGATACAGATATAGCGAAAAGAAGGGCCACATGCACCCCGATGTTCATAGCAGCAATGGCCACAATAGCTAAACTGTGGAAGGAGCCAAGATGCCCTTCAACAGATGAATGGATAAAGAAGATATGGTCATATATACAATGGAGTATTATGCCTCCATCAGAAAGGATGAACACCCAACTTTTGTATCAACATGGACGGGACTGGAGGGGATTATGCTAAGTGAAATAAGTCAAACAGAGAAAGATAATTATCATATGATTTCACTTATTTGTGGAATATAAGGAATAGCATGGAGGGCATTAGGAGAAGGAAGGGAAAAATGAAGAGGGGGAATTCAAAGCGGGGATGAACCATGAGAGACTATGGACTCTGGGAAACAAACTGAGGGTTTTAGGGGGTGGGGGGATGGGTGAGTCAGTGATGGATATTAAGGAGGGCACGTATGGCATGGAACACTCAGTGTTATATGCAAACAATGAATTATGGAACACTACATCAAAAACTAATGATGTACTGTATGGAGACCAACATAACGTAATAAAAAAATTATTAAAAAAGTAAATAAATAGGGACGCCTGGGTGGCTCAGTTGGTTGGATGACTGCCTTCGGCTCAGGTCATGATCCCGGAGTCCCGGGATTGAGTCCCGCATCTGGCTCCCAGCTCCATGGGGAGTCTGCTTCTCCCTCTGACCTTCTCCTCGCTCATGCTCTCTCTCACTGTCTCTCTCTCAAATAAATAAATAAGATCTTTATAAAAAAAAAGTAAATAAATAAAAATGTATGTCTGGTCATTCTAATACTAAAGTCCCTGTAGATACATTTCTATAGTTTTTGTTTCTCTTCTTTGCACCCACTGTGGTTTTTTCTCTTGCGACGTGGTTATCTTTGATTCTACAATACTTGTTGGAATTTAAATAATTATCTGTAAAATTCGAGGCCACAGAAAAAGTGGAGACAACTTGCATTGCTTCTTCCAAGTGCCAAGAATCTACCAGTATAGGGACATCCCATACCAAGTACATGCCCTGAGGCTCCCTGAACCACCCTGGAGATGGGAAACAGATCTACAAATCGGCAAGAGGGCTGGGTTGCTTCTGGTTCATATTTATACCAGCTTGTTGTGGAACATGTTAGCTAATAGACTTCAAATCTTGTACAGCCTTGGATTTTGATTTCTGTTATCTTTCATCCATAAGAATTTCAAACAAAAGTTCAAAATTCCCCAAACTGGTCAATGTTCTTAAAGGAAAAATGTCATCTGTTTTGCCTTTGCCTCTCATGTCTTCCCTTAATTAAATTTCTTGCTAATTCCATGCTATCTTGTTATCTGTTTGATACTTTAAGAGGACTCAGTTTTTTTCTCAGTGGGTAATTAAAGCCAAATAACCTAGCCCACTTTTATGGAAAGCTAAAATAACCTGTCCCACCCACTTCATGTAGATGTTTTGGGGGTATGAAATATCAAAGAGTGGCAGGGAAAAAATTCAGAGAGCCAGAATCCAGCAGTGGCAACCAGTTTGCTTCCCCCCTCCCCCAAAAGACTGTAAGCTTCCTTCTGATTTCAAAAGAAGGAGGGGGCAAGATGGGTGAGTGATGCCGGCCACAGTCACAGGAGGTAGTGAGCCATGGGAGCGGCCATCTTTGGACCGGATGATTCTGAAAATCTTCCAATTCTATGCACCTCTGAACTGGTGATTCTGGAAGAGCCATCTACCCGCTAAACTTGAGCCACTCCTCTCATTCTATAAACGGCTCAGCCTGAGTTTAAGGCTCCCCATGCTTTTGTCCCAAACTGTATTCCCAGATTCTCCCACTGCTACACCACACGTCTCACAAGCCATGGCCAATTAGACCCTTTGTCCGCCCCCGAAACACCCTTCAAGCTTTCCATCACCACCAACTTGACTCAGTCACACTGTTTGGAACACTTTCTCCCCATCCGCACACAGGAATTCGAGACATTCCTCTAGCCCGGCTCAAACACCACCTCCTCCATAAAGCTCTCTTTGCTCTCGCTGTGGAGTTGTTCCTTTCTTTGATCTCTCAAAGCATCTAAAACCTTTCCGGCAACCTTTGCCTTCTCTCTCTTTTTTCCATGTTATTTAAGGTCTTTGTTTAATCTCTCGTCCTATATTGTTAGGTGCAAGAGGTTCAGGCTGGGACCGCTTTATCTTTGTACATGACACAGCTAGCTAGGTACTCAATGTGTCCCCAACCAGGGAAGAAATGTCTAATGAAGGGGAAAAGTCTTATTCTCTGGTGTTATTTGTCCTTCTGACTTGGGTGGTAAGTCTTATTCTCTGGTGTTATTTGTCTTTCTGACTTGGGTACTTGCCATCCAAGGCGTAACTCTAGATCCTCCGAGCCGAGCCCAACTCTCCCCAGGGTTCTGGGACAGCGGTTTGTAAGGCCTCAGACTGAAGCACAGAGGGTGGGACCCAGAGCCGTGTAGATGTTTCCAGAAGCCAGACATGAAGGCAGGAGCAGGTCATGCCCGGTTTGCTGTCGCCCACCAGCCGCAGAGTTGGCCAGGCCAAGCGTAGTTGAGCATTTAAAATACATTAAAGGCCTGCTCCCTTTGAAGTTGGAAACTATATCTATTTAATCAGAGAGAAACAACTTTTCAAAAGATTTTTTCCCCTCTTTTTTACCTTCAGCTTGCTGGCTTCTCCTGTGGTTAGTAGCATGAATAAAACATGCATATCCCAATTAAATCTTGATTTAATTTCACTTCTTTGCAAAGCTGATGAACTCGAGTGCTTTCATAAAGACACTGAGCATTAGCATTCTTTTGTTATGCACAATCCATTCTGAGGAACAAGGGGCTAAAAATAATCAGGCGCCTCTCTCCTGGCCTTGCCAAGCTCTCAGTGAGTTAGGGAGAAAGGAAAACACACACACACACACACACCCCTCCAGCCAGGCTAATCCTCCCCTTGGAGACCCCCGGTAACTATGGAGGATGAGAGCGTGCCTTTGACCATGAGGAGCATCGTAGGGCCGAAAGGGAGGCAAAGGCTGCAAAAAAGACTGAGCAACTCGGGCGCTTCACCTGGAACAGACAGCAGCCCAGGGTGAGCTCAGAGCTCCTCCCTTCCCCTGCTTCAGAGGAGGCACTAAGAGCAGAAAGCTCTGGACCGACCGAACTCTACCATCCCAGAGGTCTGACGGAGTTTCTTGGCTACCACTTGCTTGTGAGTCTGAAAAACACAAAGTTCCCCCATAAGTTTGTCCTCCTTGTTTCAAAAAGTAAGTATGTGTTAGAGACTGGGAGGAAGTACACGAGCCTGCTTGTCAGTGGTTATTCCTGGAGGATGGGATTAGAGATCGTTTCCGTATTCTTCCTGATATTTTATAGCTTCTGAACTCTCCTCAATGAGCACGAACCTATTTTACAGTCAGAAGAGGTGATCCTTGTAAAGGGACACACATATTGAACTGTCCCACTATATTCAGGAGGAGCAACTATTCAAAGAAATGGTCCCTAACTTCAAGGAGTTTTTAGCCTACTTAGTGTAACTAATAGAAGACGAGGTCATTCATAATGACTAAACGTAAGAGTCTCAGTTCTAAGTCATCCAGAGAAATGGATCTGTCCAAAGCCAGCAGTGGTTAAAGAAGAACTCCCAGAGCAGGTGAGACACTAAAGACTTTTGGATCTCAGGGATTGGGGGACCTTCACAGTCGTGTAGACCAGCCTACTCTTGGAGATGAAATTTTGTCTTCCTTAGCCCCAAAGCACCACCCCCCAGTAAACATCGTCAGTATCTGACCAGAAACTCAACACTATTCGGGTCATTCTGCTCCATATTTTGGTTTCTTTCACTGCCCAGAGGATCTTTCTTACGCTGAGCTGAGCTATTTTCCTGGTGGCTCTGATCTGGACTCGTGGGTTCCCAGGTACCAGACCCGCCTCCTCTTCCAGAAGACCATTCTCTGGTTTCACACCAGCTTTGATGTCTTTCTTGTCTTCTTTTCTTGACTAAACAACTGTAGTTTCTTCAACCACATCTCATAGGGTGTGGCTTGCCACTGACGAGGACTTTGAGAAATAGGCAAAATACTCACAAAATGAGAGATGTAAGAATGGACATTTGCAGCAGGAAAATGGCACAAGCAAGACACAGATTTTGAGTGTGTGGACTGGTCTAGGAAGAAACCAGTCTAACTGGGGCTGAGTTTAACTAGGGGCATGGTGGAAGGTGCAGGTGGAGAGGTAGGAGGGAGGCGCGGGGGGAGAACCTGAGTCGTCAGCTGATTTCGAATGCAGCTCCACACCCCACACACTGAACAAGTTCTTTCATCCCAAGAGGCGTCCGCTCCAAGCTTCAGAGGATGTCTTTGCAGCCAGGTGCTACAGCTTCATAAATGCCCAGGTCAACGTGGATCCAATAGGGGATGGTTGGAGAGCAAAGGGCAGTGAGAAGATGCTCCATGTTTAGTTACCGCGGACAGTCTTTCCCTGTCATCTGAACAGCAAATAACAGACAGTCCACAGCCTGCTCCTGGAGAAAAACCCCCTGAGGCCTCCATGTTGTCGGGAAGATGTCTGTCAGGTTAGCTAAACTAGAGGGTGGGTTGTAGGGCAACCTACAGGGTACAAAAAGCTGGTCCCTGAAGTATAGGTCAATTTCAGGGTTTGTGCGAGGAGCATTCTGGGAAAGAGGAGGGACCACAAAGCATGGCAGACCAGGGCAGGCAAGGGACAGAGATCAGGGGGCAGAGAGGGGGTCTGAGGACACACCTGGGGGTGATTACCATCTGTGGATTCTCCCTCATCCTCTGACTCCTCCAGTGTCCTGGAGCTGTGGTGACCCTCCCGGGATGTAATAGGCACCATGACAATCATGCAGAGGCTGTATGCACTCAGCGCACCACAATGGTGCAGGCATGGCATGTGTGGTCCCTGCAGCAAGAGGACAGACTGACGGGGACCCACCCATCTCTTCCTCCCATACTTGGGTCCAGCCTAGACAACAAGAAGCCTTGTGTGCGTATGTGTTAAAGACCCCAGACCACATGTCCAATTCCATTCACTTGCTCTATCTTCAAAATGGCAGCCTCTGGCTACCCTTGAGCCAAAGGGTGGGCACCAACAGACCCTGGAAAGAGGACCGTGAGCCCCCAGAAGTGGGATCAGGACTATGTAAGGTGCCCTGAGCACCCAGAACTTGGCTTAAATGAGGGGTGTGAGATCCTGGTGGTCATGTCTTGTGGTGCCAAAGATGTGGGGACAGAAGGGCAGGATGAAGGCCACTGCTGGAACCCTGGATTCACAGGGCTAAAGACAGTGCTGATGACGAGTCTGGGCATTGTAACACAATGAAGTAGAAGGAGCAGAGGCTTGAGGGCCACACATGTGTGGGCTCACATCCTAGCTCTGACACTCATTTTCCTCATCATTTCAACTCTTTGAATCTCAGGCTCCTGCTGGACAGATCTGGGACTGCGCCCCTGCCTTGTGGGTTAATGAGATGGCGCTAGAGAGTTTCTGCCACGTGTCGGTAAACAATGGTCATCGTTGCCTTTAACATGAAGCCACTTGTCCAGGGACAGCCAACTCAGAACAGTGACAAGATGGAGTGGATCCCTTGGGGAAGAGACAGGTGAAGCTTCCCTTGGGGCTTGAAGACCCTGAAATAGGTTCAGGTCTGTCCAGCCCTGACCCTGGGACCACAACTCGCAGGCCTTTGAAATTGCTTTGCATTCTTTCATTTCAGCAGGTTCCTGCCCACTGTTCAGTGAGGAAAAGTCCTCTGCTGTTTCAAATCTCCCAGACTGCGCCCCGACCCGCACATGGCGCAGACCACGCTAGAGCTTTCTCGATCCAGGTTGCTCAACCCAAGCCTCAAAACAGCTCCTGCTAAGAAACCAGTTCCCAAGACCCCAGAGAGGCACGCTATGGGAGATTCGCACACTCATAAAGAGACAGACCTGCTCATCCATTTACAGGTGGGGTCTTTCTCCCGAAGGCAGGTAAGATATTGCTGCAGGAAAAGGGGAAATCACTCAGGCCTATCTTCCAAGCACAGACCAAAGAGGAATCCCCAGGGCTTGGCAGACATGCCTCATACATCTCCCGCATTTCTGCTGGTCCCGACTTCCATCGTTCTGAGCAACACGTGGGATTGTCACATCTTAAGAAAATAAATAAAACGAAATTATAGATTCGCTTGTGTGATCCTGATGCGCAGATTACATGTTATTATGTTACGGACCTCATAGCCTCAATGCATTGCACTATGGTGTGATTATTGGATTTTGATGTATTGCCAACATCAGACCCAGATAAATATTTTTCTGAACTAAATGATGCTGGGAAGGAAGGCACTTCTTAATCATACAAGCTTGTTTAGGTGGTTTGATAAGAAAGGAAAGGAAACCAAAGTGAGGAAAAAGAAAAACACCCAACTCCAGTCTTCCATGGCAATACTTGCTCCTCTAGTTCCCTAAACCCCAGAAAAGTAAGTGGAGACAGGAGTGAGAGCTGGTACCTGCCGTAATTCTTAGGGCGATTGATGCATTTATTCAACCAATGTTGATTAAGTGTCCACTATGTGCCAGGCACTGTTCTGGGCAGCAGGGTAGGGTGGTTAAGAAAACAGACAAAAAATTCCTACTTTCGTAAAGCCTGCATTCTAGCAGAGAGGAAAACTATTTTTCATGTCGGTGGGTAAGTGCCTAAGAGAAAGAAAGAAATTGGGTAATTGAGGCAGGGAGTATGTTTGGTAGTTTTTTTAATGGGCGATCAGAAATGGTCTTTTGTGAAGAGTGACGTTTGACAGAGGCCCAGTAGGAAGGGAGGCAGCAAACCCTAGTGATCTCTGGGGGAAGTACATTTAAGCAGGTGGAACAGCAAGGGCAGAGCCCCTGACGCAGTGGTGGTCCGGCAATATTCAGAAAACGGTGGGAAGTCTGGAGCAGCGGGAGGGTCAGCCAGGGGGAGGAGTGAGGCCAGAGAGGTAAGAGGGAAGGGGTGGCCACGTGGGTGGGACTTCATAGGCCATTGGAATGACTTTGGACTATTCTACTGTACAGCAATGAACAAAGTACTGTCCCTGCTTTTTCAGCGATTATCGTATGGTTGAGAATACGCAAGTAGCCAACTGTATAGAGTGGGGAACACTAGAGTGGGGGGTGTTTGAGAGAAGAGATGCACATTCTAGAGGCTTCTCCCTGTCCACCGCGGTCACCTTCACCCTGGAAAGCTCTCTCCTGGAGGTCTCTGGTTATCTGAGGGCAGTGCTCAGAAAGGGACCTGTAGGAGACATCCTGGAAAGCCAACGGTCCTTTAGGAGACGGGCAAGTTCAAGATGAAAGTGAGAGGGAGCTCTGTTTTGATCTTGATGACTCCCTAGGAGTGGACCTGCTGATGGTGTCTCACCACCAAGAAAGGCAAGAAAATGAACTTTGAGGTGGGGTCAGGGTGGGAGAAGGTAGATATTACAGCATCACATGGCAGGGCTGAAGGAGCAGCCTTTATTGCAGAAATGTCCGAGTTCAAGCCAGCAGAAAGAAGGCCCGTGGGTCCCGTGGGTCCTGTGGGTCCCGTGGGTCAAGGCAGCGTAGATCCAACTGCACAGTACACTTCAGGAGAAGGATCAGCCAGGGGCAGGGTGAACAGGTAAGACCCAGGTGCCAGGCAGAGTAAATGCCAGCTGGTGGAGGGAGTTATCTAAGAGGGCCAGATGTTAGCACCTGGAGACCTTGTGAAGAAGTGGATTCAAGCTGCTGGGAGGAGGGGACACCAGTCTCAGAGAAGCAGAGTTAAAGCCCAAGTCCTTCTGCTAGATTAAATGTCTGTAGTCTGTCCATTGCTGGGGGATGTTAGCTTCAGGAGGTGACCCTGGACAGTCTGCCTCTCTCTCCCATTGGGGTGCAAGATAGACCCTGAGCAAGGACTGGGTCAACCATAGTAGACAGAAGACTGGTGATCCCACAGGGTCTAGAACAGTATGGACAATCTCTTGAGGGGAAACACTTGAGGAAGCTCTCGGATAGTCAGGGGAGTAGGGAAAGATGCGGCGGCCTGAGAGTCGCTGGCTCGAGCGCCAGAATCAGTTCTTGGAGTTGGAGAACATCATTTCACATTCTGGCCAGCAATCTCTTTGCATTTAAAATAAGGCTTTTTAAGCTCTGCTCCTAGAAATCTGAGGGATCCGTTAGAATGCACAAAGCATGTGGTTGAATTGAATAAGTCAGATCTCAGCCTCTAAGTAGCTAGTGAAGAGAAACAAAATATAGATCAAGTTTATAATTCAGGGCAGAAAGTGCTGGGTCTTCCAAAGAGCGAGAGAGCTTTCTGGAAGACCAGTGGAGGGTGAATTGCTTCTGGTGGGGACAATGCCAGCAAAGGGAGAGAGGAGCACAGTGGGCAGCGGCCGCCCCAACAGAGGGGGTGGGTGGAAGCAGGGGTGAGGCAGGAGCATGCAGGGCAAGGACTCCGTGGTCTAGGAGAACATGGAGAAGGAGGTTGAAGACAGACTGGTCAAGGAGGGTGGGCTTCGCCTGTGGCAGGGCGTCAGTCCCCCTGAACAGTTCTGAGAAGGGGACACAGAATGTGGAGTCAGTACTTTAGGAAGGTCACTCCAGCCAATAGTGTGGGCACAACACAAGGGGACCCAGTAGGGACACTGGAGGTCATACACACACAGCATACAGTGGGCAGCCAATCAGCCAGTACTGTTAGCATTATTACTGTCGTGTAGGTAATGTGTCCGGCAGAATGACTGAACTGCCAATTTGTTGCTCAGGACCAGAGAATTTATCATATTCTATCTATAGAATCTATCATATTCTATCTATCTATATCATATCATATCAGGACCAGAGAATTTATCATAAGATTGCTTTAAGTAGAAATTCTCTCCATTTTTAAGAGGATTTCCCCCCATTTTACTAGCAACCTTCCAGAAATCTATTTAGTATGTTAAGTAAGGCACCCCATAGTTAAAATGAAACCACTTCCATTCCTCAGTGAAGACTTCGAGGCAAATTCCCTCTTGAAAAAGTCTGCCTGGACACAGAAGGCTCTGGAAGAAGGTGTGTCCTTCTCAGGGCTGGTGGCTCAGACAGCGGACAGCAGACCATGGACAGCAGTGACTGGGACAGGGCACACGGGCTGGGGAGAAGCAGATAAAAGCCCTTTTTGGCAGAGGAGCTAAAAAGGTCTACTGTCTGCTGGTGGCCAGTGAGAGAGGAGCAGCCTGTACCCAGGGCCAGTCTGATGGGAGCCCATCTCTGGAGAAAGGCGGGGATCCCAAGCCCCGGCTTGCTCAGCATAGTCCCCGGCTTGAGGTGGTTCCATTTCATGACGGCACACACGCGATATGCTTCCAGTAGAAACCATACTTTGAATTTTGAAGCTTGATCTTTCCCCGGGCTAGGGTTCTGCTGTCGGATCCTGTCTTGTGATGCTGGCCAGCGGCAGAGCTCCCAGCCAAACACAATCACGAGAGTAGAAACCGATCCACACTGCCCTTCCACACCCGTACAACCACTGTTTAACACTTTCAATACGGTGGCCCATCGATTACATGAGCTATGCAACACTATTCTAAAACAGGCTCTGAGTCGAACGATCCTGCCCCACTGTCGCCGCATGTCGGTGTTCTGAGCACGTCTAAGGGGGGCGAGGCTAAGCTATGCCTAATAGATTAGGTGTATTAATTGCATTTTCAGCTTAATGATATTTTCAACTTATGATGCGTTTATTGGGGAGTAACCCCATTGTAAGTCAAGGAAGATCTATATGTATGGGCAGGCAGTGATCCCTAAAGACTTTAAATCCCTGAAGCTTTAGGGATCTTTGTTATTTCATCCTCTGATAGAGTGTCTGTCCGCTTTGTTGTTCCTGTTGTCCTTTGCTAACAAATCCTAATGTGTTCAGCAATCTGCAGTTCTAGTTAGAGAAGACTTCCTGGAGGAGGTGGCTCCCCAACGGAGTAGAGGCAGAAGGGGAGGAGCTGGGTAGGGGTGGGGAGAGAGATGTTCCTGGCCTTTCCAGGGGAAGAAGGAGCTCACCCTGGGCAGGTACTACAGTGTGTAGTGCAGACCTGAGGTGGCTTGAGGTCCCTGTGTGCACCCCTGTGGGCTGGAGGCTCCCCAAGGGCTAATGTGGGATGATAGTTAGGCATGAGTGCAGAGTCCATGTGCCCCCAGGGAGCCATCCAGGAAATCGCCCTCACAAACCAGCTCCAGAATCCAACTCCCCCTCGCCTATTTTACTGACATGAAACTTTTTTTCCAATCGATGTGCTCCCAGACCCAGGTAAGCTATAAAACAAATAAAAAAAGGAGTCGGAGAGGAAATGAGGAGCAAATTACTGCCATGCTCCCAGCATCCTCCTCCCGGCACCCAGCGCTCCCAGCTCCGATCCTGCCCCAAATGGGGGCGGGGGGGTCCTCACAGATCAGGAAGGATGGCAAATGTGCGATGTATCAGAAGAGGGTGACAGTTTATGCCAGAAAAGTTTCCCTCTGAGATGTATATGATTTATAAGTTTGTTCTTTTAAAACATAAACGTGGATACCCTTGTAAATAACAGATTTCTATATTCACTTTCTGACACTGACCTAAACCCACTGGATTGAGGTACCTGACCTGTCAACGGTAGCCTGTTCCACTCATCAGAGGCCGGCGCTGGGACTCAGCGTCAGTGGGACTATCTACACTGCTCTGGGGCTTCCTCGTTGGGTGGTATCTCTTGCTTTCATCTTTATTTATTTCCAAAAGAAAAAAAAAGTGTTGCAACTGATTGAAGTGACTGATTGATACGTCAATGCGGAGATGGATGACCCGGGCCCAGCTTCTGGGGCTGCCTTTTTATCCCAGCTCCGTTCTGATGTAAGCTTGGCTCCTCACCAAAGATTTGCACAGGCTTGTCCCATCCTGTTCACCTCTAGGCTGCCATAGCCCCGGAGAAATCCTTTCCTCCCTGAATCTTTCCCCAGAGGAGAATCCCAGACTAGTCCTCCCAAGAGTTCACCCCAGATAAATCCTATAGATGCTGGCTGGGAGAGGCTTGGAGCCCTGAGGGGTCTGAGGGACTCCTTGTTTCACCAAGGAGGACTGCAGCCCAGAGAGGTGGAGAGTTCACCCTCAGTCACACAGGAGTCAGAGGCGGAACAGGAAACCTGCGTTTGTGGGTTCTGCCTGCAGTCCTCTTTCCGCCACACTGTGCCCCACCAGGAAGCATTTATTTCAGGGCCTATAAAGGAAGATGAGCTCCTGACAGTTTCTCCAAGGTGAGAGCAAGAGGGAGAGGTGGCAGCAGGAGCCAGATCTGGGGAATTGCCCCTGATGACAGCGAAGGCCACCTTCTGCCTCCACTCTGACCCCTGGGGACAGGGGTGGGCGATGGCAGGATCCCCACCGCAGGAGATGCTGCTTTAAGGGGGTACCCTTCCTCTCTGCAGCTCCTGGTTCTCCCTGCCCTTCAGGACTTGTTGTAGAGCTAGGTGTTGGTGAGTACTTGTCCTTCAACAACGGATGCTCAGCCCTTCCGTCCTTTCTTATCTGCCCCTTCCCTAATCTGCTGCAGTGCTGGGATGTACCCCTTCCAGGGCTGCTGAGTCACTGGCCCACAGACTTACCGTCCAATACGAAGCACTTCACTGTATGCCACCTTCACCTTGACACATCTTCTGTGTCATTAGCGTGGCACGTGCTGTGTCCCCCAAACAACCTTACATCAGTCTGCACCCCCGAAGCCACTCTTAGGCAGGGACCATGGAACTAGATCTGACCCATGGACGGGCCACAGCAGCGAGGAGCGGGCCCACGTCCTCCACATCTGTCCGCCCTGCCGCGGTGGCTGTGAAGACCAAGAGTTCTAGCAGGTGCCACCCCCCCAGTGGAGCGGGGTTGCCTGACGGACACCCGACTTTGCAAAGACAGTCACATTCACTGTGTCGGGCACTGAGGTCTGGGGCTGTTTTCGGTACCGTGGCATGTACCTTCCCTCACACCGACAAAGTTACTTACTACTGCTAATCTTGGGTAAGGAAGCATTTTCCCACTCCTGGGCCTCAATGCGATTGTTTTTTTAAAAAAATAGGCCATTAGACTATAAGATAAAGGTAATAATGACCATATATTTTACACTTGCTCTATCCCAGGCAATGTGCTAAGTGCTTTCTAAACATGAACACACAGACTCTGGTAACTACTCTACGAGCCAGATCTCATTATACCCTTAGAATGAGGGATCTGAGTGGCTGGAGGGGACAGGCTCGGGGGAGGGCGTTAAGCAATCCTTCCAAGGTCACGTAACTACTAATGGTGGTCTGGAATTTGAACACGGGCAATCTGACCCCAGTGTCCCATGTTCTTACTGCTGTGTTTTATGACCAACCCAAATCCATCAAGCACGAGCCTTCAAGGCTATGCTTATTGATTTCTAACTGGCTGGGTTATATGCCCATATCTTTCCAATCAAAGTGAAAGTTATTTGAGACTAGGAGGGGTGGGCTGCCGTTGCTATAAACATCTCCTTCTCCCAGGTTCCAGAACCTAGGAAACTGAGGGGGACACTGAGTAGCGGTTTCATAAGTCCTGCTTG
The DNA here is from genome assembly GCF_902655055.1 of Lutra lutra. Classification (NCBI taxonomy): domain Eukaryota; kingdom Metazoa; phylum Chordata; class Mammalia; order Carnivora; family Mustelidae; genus Lutra; species Lutra lutra. The sequence goes on along the minus strand of NC_062287.1, from coordinate 12,312,186 downwards.
AATTAAATTGCACGACTCTGACATCAGTTAGAATAAACATACCTCCTATTTGGCCAATCTGACTCGAGCAGCATGAGTGCATGAGGCCTAAGACCATGAACCACCAGAGTCACATGGCCTGATGATTTGCTACGTGTCCTTCGTCCCTTTGGCGTGCCGTCCACAGGCACCTAAAGGCACTAACGTGAAATGTCCAGAGAATCATTGTTACCCAATTCTACGGAGGAGTATTGTGGTATTCAAACTAGCTGTGTGCTGGTTAATGTTGAACAACAGGTTCTCTGGGGGTGGGGGTGAGGTGGGGATTCCCTGATTTGTAGCCTCTGCCGATCTCCATGGTGTAAATATCACACCACGGCTGACTACACGCTACCGACGTGATGTCTCTGAACCCCGAGTTGGAAGAGAGATGCCCAGAGATGCTCAGAGAAGCCCATACAAGCCCGCTCCAGCACCCGCCCAGAGTACGACAGGTCGTACCTGCCATCTCCACCAAGATACCAATCAGAGGACCACCAGAAGACAGATGAGCTGTAAAGCACTATCTCAGGCTTGAGGGGTATTAGATACCGAGGGTCTACATGAAATGTCCTTAGGTTTTGGAAGGCAGAGAGAGAAGAGATTCTCATCTGTCTAGGCTGGTTTATGTCCTGGCCTGCCTGCAGGCACAGGGAGGGATCAGGTGCTCTCTAAATGTCACGCTCAGCCTCAGGACGCTGGGAAGCGGGCAGAATTTGCTCCTAGCTTTCCTCCGCCACAAGGGACGTGTCAGGCTTTCCGCGGACCAGAGTCAACAGCACCAGTGCGCCCAGTAGAATGCCATCAGCAAATATTCTCAGCAAAGTTGCTGACCTAGTATTGAACAGGTTAATTGTGACCGGTGGGATGCTCAGCCACCGGGAGGGTTTCGAAGACTCTGGAGTGCATAGCTCTGGAGAATGCTGATGCACGAGTGAGAGCTCCTCGCTCTTCAGGATGGCAAACAGGCCTGCCGCTGCCCTGCTGGGGCCCTCGCCCGAGGGGACTCTGACTCCAGGAATCCCCTTGCGCCCAGCCCTGCCGTGGCTCTTCTGCCCTGCGTGGCTACCCCAGCCCAGCCTGCTCCCAGAGCTCAGCAGCTCGCCCGTCTGGCACACTCTCCCTGCCTCCAGATTCATCATTCCGGGGGCTCCCAGCCGTGGTCCAGAGCTTCTCTGGGGAGTTAGCAGATAATGTCACAGCCTCCTGGAACCTCACAGGGAGGGCAGGGAGCGGCCTGCCAAGGGGTGGGGGGGGGATGTGGATGGGAGCTACTCATTTCCCATCCACAGGAAGCTTCGGAGAGAAGGCAGACATACTGTCTCCGAGACTAGCTCCCACTCTGAGGGACGGCTTCTCCTACCAGGAGAGGCTGCCAAGGACGGGCTCGGGTGAGGCCTGCCTCCGAGGACCGAGCACGTTTCCCGAAACGATCTAGAAGGGCCCGGGATCTATACCTGTTTCTAAGGGGTACGGCTCCTCCATTCAGGGCTCATCGTTCTGAGGCATATCAGGGGCAAAGAGAAGGGCTCGTGTTCCTCTGGTCAGACCTCAGGCACAGGATAAAGGACAGAAGCCAGCGAAATGGCCAGGCATGCATCATCACTGTGTGGGGATGAGACGCCAGAATTCAGTGGCAAGTTGCTCACGAGGGCAGGTTTAGAAATCAGGCGCCTGATGCCTGATCCAGGAAGCCATAGAAACGATGATCCCCGGAAGCACAGTCTTTCGTGGAAGAGCCTGTGGATTAATTCGGCGGCAAAGGAAAGCCAGTCTCAGCGGTTGTCTGGCTTCCCCTCGGACTCTTGCCTCCACTGCCAACATGAGCGCACCACAGAGTCAGCCTGGCTTTGTCAGCGACCCTCGCTTCTCCCCGCCCTCCCCGATCTCTCCGTCTCTTCCAGACCCCTCCTTCTACTATGTACCTATCCACTGGCTGTTTGTGGACCCACCTATCCATTTCTCCATCGCTTGCCCATAAACCCACCCATTTATTTAATTACCATATATTGCAAGCCTACTGTGCACCAGGCTCTGTGTCGGGAAGTCAGGGCGCTTTATCTCTAGCTGTGTAGCCTTGAGCCCGTGGCTTAACTGCCCAAAGCCTCGGTTTCTCTCTCTCTCTATCTGTAAAATGGGAATAGTAACAGTCTGTATTTAGGGTTTGCCAAATAGTAGGTAAAATACAGATGCACATAAAACAGCATGGTGCTGGAAGATTGCCAGGTACTCAATAGCCTATCTTTAACGTGCTGTGGAAGAGAACAAGACCAAGGTGAGGTTGACCTTGACCTTCCTTGTGTTCAAGGCTCGGCCATGATGCCAGTCACCGGGGCTGACAACACTGACGCCATGTTTGACGCTGTCTCTAGAAGCAGCCCTCAGTGCTCATGCATCATCTCCATTAGCTGTCTGGGGTCCCGCATGCTCATTTTCCTTCCTCAGAGGCACCTCCCCCTTGGCAGTCCCACCTCTCACTCCCCAGTTCAGATCTTCCTCCCCTCTCTCTGTTTTACTCCAGGAACTCCCCAGCTGGTCTCCTCAATTGCTGTATGTCTGTCTCCGTTCTTATCCTGTAAATACCCTGCTGTCTAATGCGTCCTCCAGAAACGTATCTCTAACCTGATTCTCCCTCGGCTCTAAAGCTTTGAATTAATTCTTCCTTCTCCTACTGAATTAGCTAAAAAACTCCTTACCTTAGCATCTGAGACCTTATACGATTTGACCCCGCCTTCCAGCCTTGCTTCCCACTGCTCCCCTGCACGCCCTAATACCCCCACCTACCTGAGTTACCTGCCATATCTTGAAATGCCCATGTTTCCCCATCTCCCCGCTTCTGTGCCTGTCCCTACTCCCAGCACTTCAGGTGTCCAATCTCTGCCAATGAAATCAGACCCATTTTTCAAAGTCCATCAATTGCCACCTCTTCAAAGAACTCTTTTCTGAACCTTCCCAACTTGGCCCCCATACCATTTCCTTCAGCAGTGTCCCTCCCCTCACCCTCTCTGACTATGACCTGTGCCCTTGTCCCATCACCGCGTGCCTGGTTCTCAACCCTCTAACGGCCAGAACCATGATTTTTGGCATTCTGTATCCGGACAGTGCCCAACACGGCCCCGTGCACAGAAATACTGTCCAGTTCAACCAAGCTGCCCCCCCACCATCCCAAGATTCCTACTCCGTCTCACTTCGTATGTCAAGGTTGTTGATTTTATTACTAGGAAATTATCTGCATATTCCTACCTGCTTTGCTTACCCTGCTTTATATCTCAGATTTAGCGGTAAGTTAGACTTTAGACCGGCTTTTAAATATCCCCAGCTGATTCTGCTACCGCAGCTGATGCCTGTAACATTTATTTATAACTTTGCAAAATTGGCCAGTGGTTAAGATATATAAACCCGAAGGGGACTCGTGCATTTCCAATACATTAAGGTATATTTAAAACATGCTGTGTCTTACCAGGGGTTTTAAGATACACATTACCGCGGGAGCTGGAAGGACGGGAGCCAGGTAATTGGCTAATGAGAATTCTGAACAGTGACTAGAAATATGGCAGAACTGCCCTTTGAGAACTGTGCTCACACCTATTAATGAACTTTATCCGCGGCTCTAAAACACAGCCCTGTGTTTCAAACACAAGCCCAGGAGGTTCAGTAACGCATTTGCTGTTGCGTTAATTCACACCTAGTTATGGTGACTGGCACCAGCCTTCAACACCGGTCAGAAGAAACTGCTGCAAAGTCCTAGGATAATTACTCAGGCTGGATTTATTTTATAGCAGGTGCCAGGTGTTGATACAGGAGGACATGTTTTTCTGACTCTAAGTATGTGCCGTGCTGGGGGGTGGGGGGAGGGGTGCATGTGTTTGCATGTTCCCAGTCATGTGTGAGTACGTGACTGCATTCATGTAGAGATCCTGCCGTTCAGAAAGGACTCTGGCCTAGCAGAAAGAGGAATGAGGCGGGAAATCTAATGACGTTCTATCTTGGACATAAGTCTGGATTCCATGGAGGGTCTCCCATGGTTCATGACCCTGGGGTGAATGTTCATCCAGATGAGGAAGAGTTCAAGTCTAAGCCAGCAAAGACTGTAAGGTTGGTGAGCCCCTTGACTTTGGGTCCCAAACAATGGACATTTCTTTTCATAATGGGAGGGGAAAAAGATAGTGTCCCACTGAGCCTACATACCGTATTTATCCTGAGTAGGAACGTCAAGTTTGGTTGCCAAGGGCCAGCTGCTTTCTTGGAGCTGTTTGTTCGGCTTGCAAAGACCTTTTTTTTTTTTTTTCACAATGACTTTTTTTTTTTTTTAAGATTTTATTTATTTATTTGACAGACAGAGATCACAAGTAGGCAGAGAGGCAGGCAGAGAGAGAGGTGGAGGCAGGCTCCCCGCTGAGCACAGAGCCCGATGCGGGGCTGGATCCCAGGACCCTGGGATCATGACCTGAGCCAAAGGCAGAGGCTTAACCCACTGAGCCACCCAGGCGCCCCTTCCACAATGACTTTTTAAAATGCCCTCCTACCCAATCTTTGTACACCCTCCTATATGGTGGCCTCCCAACTGCCATGTCTGTGCATCTGTCCAGCATTTTGGTCACAGACTGACGGACTGAGGAGATACCTGGGCCAATTCACTCAATGGATTCCCCTGTTGTGAGTTTGGCTTCTCGTCTGATGATCCCCAGATCTGATCTCCAGCCCATCTCCCTCCCTCCAAGTTTAGACCTATACGTGCTGTGGTCCGCTGGACAGAGATCTCCCTGAATGTCTCACAGACGGCTCATGCAACTAGGTCAGACATTACTTACCCTTTTCCATTACTGCCCAGATCCAGACCCCCAATTCCGCTGACGTGACCTCCCCTCTTGCTGACTTTAATCCATCCCCTCCTTCTCCAACCCTAGTTTAGACCTTCAGCCTCAACCCCTACAGCAACCTCACTGCTAACCTCCCTGCCTCCTGCTGGAGTCTGAGCCCATCTTCCACATGGACTGGAGCACGGTCTGATCTGAAATACACGGTGGCTCTTCCTAAAAGCTTGTAACCTGAAAATTAAGATGCATTCCCCTCCTCAGTGTCTCCCTAGCACTGACAACCCCCCTCCAGGCTGCAGCCCGATTTTCCACCTCCATTCCCTGCTTTGTGCTTGGCATTCCAATGACCCGGGACTGCCTCCTCTTCTGTATTTGGTGAATTTCATCTCGGCCTTTAGGACCTCAATCAGCGGTGACATCCTGGGAGACTCGTATGACACCCAGCCCCCCCAGAGGCTGGTTAGGGTCCCCTTTCCTATGCTCCTCTGACAACTTGGCCATATGTCTATCATTTCACCATGCACGGATAAGAGAGTGATTTCTCTTAGGCTCCTCTGACCCAACAGACTGTCAGTAACTTGAGAATCAAAACAGGGTATAGTTCTTTCCCCCTGGTGCCTTTAACCCTCGATATATATTTCACAGCAAGTTTATGAATATGGGACTGAAGGGTGTGGGGGCACGGTGAGGACTGTGCCACAGGGAGAAGACGGATGAAGGACCACATGTCAATATGTAGAAATTCTGAGGGCGTTGGACTCCCTGCTTCTTGAATTTGTGCCCTGGAGAGAACAAGGAGGAGACCGTGTTCTCGAAACTCGCTTTCTCTGATGATCACCAAAGCCCGTAAGGAAGGGTCATTCTGGGCTTGGTGCCGGTCAGGCAGGGGGATTCCTGTCTGTACATGCTGCAGGGAGCCAGGCAGAGAAGTGGGGACAGAGGATGTCCCAAAGTGAGACAGCACGACTTCCATTGCTCAATGTGCCCATTGACGACGTCGTTGGTGCCTCTGAGTCTCTGTCTTCTCACTTGAAGGTAGAGTAATCATCCTGGTCATGCAGGATTGTTTTGAGGATTGAGTGGATGGGTGCAAAGCACTGCCAACGGTACCCGGTAAATGTCCAACAAATGGCAGATGTGATCGTGAACTACAGTGCGGCATCCATTTTAAAAATCCCAGGTCTTCCGTCCGTTAGCTGCAAGTCCTTAGAGGGAGGCCTCTCCAGCTCCAAGCTCTCAATATTTTAGGCCAGGTAATTCTTTACCTTGTGCATTACAGGACACTTAATAACATTTCTGGTCTCTATCCAGAAGCCGCGCGCCTCCCCAGCCACCCAGGAGTTAAACTCTCTCCAGCCATTTCCAAATATTCCGGGGGCAGGAGGACGGGGGGCACACCCACCTTTCCTTGAGAAACACTGCTCTGGAGAGGGAGGTCACCTCTGTTGCTTCGACTTTTTCATCTATAAAATGGGGAGTCATTTTCATGACACTTGAAAGTGTTATTTGAATCTGGGTGATATTCTGCTGTTGTTTTGAAAATGTGAAATTGCTTTTCAAATATAATGTAAATGTTTTGACAGATTTTACCAACTTGAGTATTTAAGAGAAAAGCCAGCCTATCATCCTCAAGCTACCAACCCTCCCCCAAGTTGTCCCAGAACCTCTGTGACACGCGGGCCCATGGGGCCAGTCCTGCCCCCAGATGCCAGCTGGAAGACCAGATCGTGAGATCTCTCCAACAGGCTTGTCATGGTGGCAGCTGAAGCCTCGTTTTACACAGTCCCAGGGACCTGAGGTCACAGTGGGATCTGTGCTGGGCTGCAAGGTTCTAGAATTCTCCCTAAAACCTAGGTGGCTGTTGACCCTGATGGATTTGGAGGTCCGGGCATTTCTTGCAAGTTTCCATGTCCAACACGGCTGTTGCTCCTGTGTGAAGCTGGCACTGGCACTAAAAGGGAGTGCTCATTTTAACCTAAGCTTAGTTGAGGTCACATGACAGGGGCCACAAGCCACCAGAATGTCCTGGAGTGCAGCAAGGATCTGATGAGTTCAACCTTCAAGTCCTATTACCGTAACGGCATCAATGAGATTTGGTCTGGCCAGAAGTTGGTGAACCTAGAACGTGGTGGGAAGAGAATGTATTGAGTATTTGACACAAATGATGCTACAGAATTTACCTTTCATCTCTCTTTTTCTTGAAGCTTATCCCTAAAGAGCTATCGTAAAATGGAGACAATGAGACAAGTACCTTGAGTGATGAGTGTCACGCTTTATTTTTTTTTTAAGATTTCATTTATGTATTTGACAAAGAGAGAGACCATGGACTGGGGGAGGGGCAGACAGACGAAGAGGGAGAAGCAGGCTCCCTGCTGAGCAGAGAGCCCGATGTGGGGCTCGATCCCAGGACCCTGAGATCATGACCTGAGCTGAAGGCAGATGCTTCACCAACTGAGCCACCCAGGCGCCCCCTATAAACCACCTTTAATAGGATTCCCGCTCTCACAGGGACCTCTTTGAGTTTCTCAGATGCAAGTCATCCTTCTCAGGGCACATTCCCAGGCACGTGTAACTACTGGTCCACTCCGGATACCCAGCAGCTGGGGGTCAAGCCCAGATCACTAGCTCTGGTTGCCCTTGTCCTCTGGTACATCCCCGTCTTATGCTTCCAGGGTCCCTTCCTTCAGACAGACTTTGCGCAAGACCTTGGCTGCGTCTCCAGACCGCCCCCACTTCTGATCTTAGAGCGAGTACGGGGTCTCTCTCCCTTCCTCTTCAGGAGGCGCTGGGCTCTTAAAAAACTTGCTCCAGCCCCTCGAAAGAGACTTGCATATGCAATCTGAGGGGCAGTCAGCTTTTCCCAATCCACAGAAAAATGTCTCAGGTGCTCCCTAAACACTTTTTTTTTGGGGGGGGGGTTTAACACTGTTGCAAAATGAAGAGGAATCATGCGGACGATTCCACCCATAATAAAAATCTCCTCCCTGTGGCTTTATGGGTTCGGAAACTTGGAAGCGGCTCCCATTGGTTTTAAATTCTTCCCTCCTATAAGGCCGTGTTACAATGAGCTTGAGGATGATGGCATCATCAGAATGGAAGAAGGCTTTCGGCCTAGGAGACCACATCCTTGGGCCTCAGTTTCCCTGTCTGTAAAGTAAGAATAACAATCCCTAGGCTGTTGTTGGGGGGCGGGGGGGTGGACAGAAGGAAGATGGTCCAATTAAGTAGAACCAGGAAACCATCTGCCATAAAGCCAGGCCAGTTGGGCTGTAAAAGTATTTTCAGGGGCTCCAGGTGCCGATGCAAAGAGAGAAAATGGCAAGACAGGGAATTGGTAACAGCAACTCCAGGTAACTCTCCTTTTTAATTAGAGGAGTCTCGGCCCCAGCAGCCAGCGGCCGGAAAGGCAGCAAAGTCTCCTCCGACCACGTCTGCACTTGGCCGTAACGGGGGTATACTCAGGCCTCCCTGCTCCGCGCTGCGTCATCCATTAGAAAACAAAAAAGGTACAGTAAGTGCCACTGAGCTCCTCCATTAATTGCTAAGTAAGGGGAAAAAAAGAGAAGAATAAAGTGCTTTTACCTGCTCGGCTGGATAATTAAAAGCTGCCCGAAGCACCGCTAACCTTTTTCATTATGGCAGTGTTCATTATAAAGCCAGAAAGAATTAACTACCCTGCATTATCAGATATCGAAAAATATTAATAGCAAAAGTGAGAAAGGGAAAGGAGGAATTTTGGGCGAGTTAATTAAACCACACGTCCTCGATGACTTATTAAGTGACTGGTCGAGCTTCCTGGAGCTCGGCAAGTCCCAGCGAGCGGGCCATGTGCTCCTGCTCCTCAGGAAATGAGTTTCCAGCCCGCGGAATGGTCTCATGTCTCCTGCCTCTGTTGCAAATTTGTGTTTCTTTCTCTCCTTCCAAACACTTCCAAGTGAGTCAAGTCCTGGGTTGGGACCACCTTGGTGCCAGCGTAATGGGAGCTGGGCGAGAGCCCTCGAAGGTCACCGCTATGTGACTGCTTTGGGAACGAGGCCGTTGTGTTGTTCAGCAAAAGCCTTTTGGTTCTTCTGTAAGTGAGCAGGTGAGCACATCTTCTAACCAGGTCCCTTTGCTGCTTCTGCAACCAAAGGCCATGAATGAATTCAAGATGGGCTCGTCTCGCCTATCAGAGTCCCAGGGCCTGGCGCGACAGGCTGGCACACAGGGCATGGGGTCCGGCTGCGCCCTTGGGGTCTGGAGAGCTGTTTGGAGTAAATGTGTGTCGATTCTCCATCTACACAACTTGGAGCTGCCCATAGTGGCCCAGAGCAGACGCAGTTGGAGCCCAGCTACAGCAGGAGGCCTGCCGAGCAAGGACTGCTGTACTCACAGATCTTTGGTGAATTAGGATGACCTCTTCTGCAATACTCTTGAGTGCTTAGTACAAAAAGGTGAACGTGCAGCACGGACTTCTTTGCACCAGCTCTGCTGACGTAAGAGGATGGGCGTCAAGGTAGGGACGTGGGGACAAAGGACGTCTTCCATGGTGGATAAAATCAAGGAGAGAATAAAAACATCTTCATTTAGCGAAAAGCAAAATTGATGATGAAGACCTGTCCTATTGATTTCTTTCTTCTTCTGCCTTGCACCAAAGCTTTAAATGAAGTCATAGAGCAGCAGAGACTCGAACTTTGATTGGTTGTGCTTCGACCTAATCTCATTTTAAGACTCTCATTTGCATGATTGTTGGTGACACCCAGAGGTTTCGGTTGAGGCGGAGTGAGGTTAGCATTTCTCCAACCTGCAGCGATGACAATCGGACACTGCTCTGGGAACCTCCCATCCTGGATCTGTCGATGGGTTTCTTTCTCGTGCCTCTCCTTGGTCCCAACGGCAGCTCTGCTCAAAAACTCAATGAGCAGCACCACTTACCCAAAGAAGAGCTTTCCAGAAAATGGAGATAAGTGACAGTTGATCAAGCTGCAGGCTACATGCAGGTCATGGGGACAGGAAGGCTCTGGCCAGTATGTGAATGAATGTCAGAAGAGTTATGGGGCCGAGACGGGAAGTTGAGCAGAATGGATGAAGTCATTGACATGGGACCAATGGGCATGTGTCTTCTTCAACATTACGAAGAGACGTGTTTGTACAGATACTTTCTTGCACCCTGATAGCCTGCTCGTTCCATGCCACAGGCCCCCGGGGACTCAGCAGTCCCAGCCCCAGGACCTTCTCCCTGTTAAGTAAGCTTCTCATGTAAAGCATTTAGAACAGTGCCTGGCACTTAGTAAACACTCAATAAATGGTATTGATTCCCTCAGCATCCTGTGTCTTTATCTGGAACTTTTCATGAGCTTCCTTTATCTTGAAATGCCTTCAGAGGAGAAATCTAGAGATAACACAGAAAAGAGTATGGACATCGAATTTTGAACAATTCTTTAGCGGTGGAATGACAATGGCATTCTTCCTGTGTTTGGAAGAATTCTTCACTTTCTGTTTTTTAATCTATCCTCCTGGAGAGGGGAGGTGGTGGGGAGGGGTTAGAATCAGTCTCTTACAAATTGCCAGACTGGAGACCAGGATTTAAGAGGGACACTTGATCACCTTCCAGCCTTCAAGCCCCAAATGTTTGCTGACCACTCTGCCTCTCTTGTAGGAATGCACTTCAAGGGTGGGCGTCTTTGGCAAAGAATAATACCTCTGCTTAGGACCACGTAAGGAAGCCCTTTGGAACTCAGTGACTGGGAACTTGAAGAAAAGTAAGAAAGAGGTTGCCCACGGGTCCTTTTGTACAAGGCCTGGCTTCCAAAGATAGCATGCGTGCTCCCACCTCCTTACAATGGCTCAGTTCCTACCAAATCACTCATCCCTCCCATTCTTCTTCCTCCCTGGACCCTCTTCCAGGTCCTCTTGGAGCATATCCAGGCCTGGTGACACCTTCTCGTAGCTTCCATAGGCTTATCTGAACTTCTCGTATTTACCACTCTGTATCGTCTGGCCTATCAGTTTCTCCATTCCAGAGAGTTCCGTGGCATCATGCTATCAATCTGTTTTCTGTTCTGTTGCACTGTGGAATGAACGGTCACTCAAAGTGCCCCTCTGATTGTGTCCAGTGGGCTCCCATGGCTTTTGGTTCTTGTCTGTATTAGAGTATTTTCTAGTACTTTAGTGAGTTGTACGTGTTGTCCATTCTATGTGCGAGCACTTGGAGGGAAACTCATTTATTTATCTTTGTATATTTCTCATGCCTGGAACAAGCACACTTCACAGATGTTGAACTGAACTGAGTTGTTCTTATTCTCTATTTACCACGGGCCCTAATTTGGTACTTGGCAGAGTGTGGGCACACACCACATATTTGCTGCTGGGCCCAAATTAACTCCCTTGGCCAACTCGGCCCCCTCAGCACCTCCACACCATGTGATGTTTTGTGGCCGGATAGCAAAGAAGGGGGTACATGGGTCCAGGGAGCTTCTCCTCTACACCCTTTGTGGCGTCTGTAGCCACAAAACAGAAAAACCTAAATAACCAATACCTTCTATTTTTCCTTTTTCTCTCTGTAACTTAATTTATCTCTATATTCTAGAAAACCACATAACTATTTAGAAAGAAACTGCAGATCTGTTTTGAAACCCTAGGTTTCCAGGCTATTCTATTTAAGGGAGTTTTCCTCAAATGCCTCGTAATCCATATGAAACATGGAAGTAATCCATTTATGCCCCTTTCTAAGCGCGGTGGGCACTGCCACTTAATTTGTGACTTCAGACAAGCAATCACCTCTCTGGGGCTGCATCAGCCCATCTCCGAGGCCCCTTCCTGTGCTAACATCTGTGCTTCGGACGCCCTTTGGCTAACTTGGCCATTTCTAACCCCCTTCTCTCTCGCCCTCTTTCTGCTACAGATGATTTTTTTTTTTTTAAAGGGCATACACTTACTTTCAGGGGTTCCCGTACAATGTGAGTGACCATGTCGCACGGGGCTTCTGGGAAAAAAAATTACTTTCCAAGATAAAATGGACATACGCAGCTTATGAAGTCCCTTCTTTCTTTCCATCTTGAGTGAGGAGCTGTTGATCATTTTAGAGTAACGAGACGGTGACCATGAGGACAGAGCCCACATACCAAGGATGGTGGACATCCCAGTTCTTTGGCAGCAACACAGAGCCAGGGACCATCTCAGTGAAGGAATCATTGATGCCGTAATGAGTTCAAACAACCATTAGGAATTCTGTTGAAATTTATGCTGAACACAGTTTTGCCACACGTGTCCCTGACATACACCTTTTTAATTCCTAGTCAGGAGGACTCATCAGGTAAGTTGCTTCGTTCCCTCGGGTCCTCTCCACGAGTACAACTCCAGTTTGACCAAACTCACACAGCTCAACAACGACCCAGGCCAGAGTTGCGCACCGCTCGTCTTCAACAAGTGGAAGCTGTCGGGTGGCCTTGTCCCTCCACCATGCGGGGGCACAGGCCGAGACTGAGCCTTCAGATTTCTCCAAGCCCCCCAAAACTCTGTAAGGAACAGCATCCTGAGAGGGCCCTGTCCTTAGACCTCGGCAACCCTCCGAAGGGAGGAAGCAAAGATGGTCCCCCAGCCGGGGCCCGGAGCCCAGGTAATTAACAGGTGGTCACAGGACCGGACAAATGCAGACTGACAGCAGGCTTACCTGTCTCATAACCTACGCCTTGGCTACCATTAGTTCTACACCGAAACCCGGGGCTTGTTGACATGTTGTTCCTTTTCATTAATAAATAACTGCCCGAAACAATTACACTTCAGGAAACTAACCTTATTTTTCTCTTTCCTTCTGAAAAGGACCAAAAATTAAAAGCAAAGCTGCTTCCATCAGCTGGAGGGCTCCTGGGCAGATCTTCCCAAGTGCAATCTGTTTAATGGGAACGACCTTTTGGGGGAAGGGCAGTCACTCAGCAGCCCCACCCGAGGGGTCTCCAGCAGGCAGAGACAGAATTCACCATCCCTCTGTGAGAACCTGGCCCTCTGCTTACCTCAGGATCCCATTGTCCAACGGACTTAATTTACCTCCACGGTCTAGCTCCTCCTGGAGCCACAGGCATATGTCAATCTTCTTCTTCTTCTTCTTCTTTTTAACCAATATAATATCATGAAAAGATCATGACATTTGAAAATCAAGCAGTTCCAAGTTTGAGTCTGAATGCTATCCCTTATTAACTGTTTTGCACAACTTATTTGACAATTCTTTTTTTTTTAAGATTTTATTTATTTGACAGACAGAGATCACAAGTAGGCAGAGAGGCAGGCAGGGGTGGTGAGCAGAGAGGTGCTGAGCAGAGAGCCCGATGCGGGGCTCAATCCCAGGACCCTGAGATCATGACCTGAGCCGAAGGCAGAGGCTTTAACCCACTGAGCCACCCAGGCGTCCCTTATCTGACAATTCTGATTCTCTGTTGTTGCATTTCGAAATACTCCAGCACTTACGGGGCAACCGCACCCATCCATGGTGGTGCCGGCTCTGTGAGTGAGGAGTCCAGGTGCCTCTAGGCCAGGGCCCCCCAGCCCCATTCAGGTTACCATCAGGGTGACAGCCGGGGCTGCCGAACTCCCCCAGCTTTAGTGGAGAATACGCTCCCAAGCTCACTCCCTTGACTGCAGGCAGTCAGGACGACTGTGGGCTGTTGTTGCTCCAAGGCTGGAGGCCGGGGCCCTCTCTCCGTTCCTTGCCACGTGGACTTTTCCATAAGGCAAAAGGCTTCCGTCAGAAGGAGCCAGCAAGAGAACAAGATGGAAGTCGCAGTCTTTTAATAACCTCATCTCAGAAGCGACATCCCCTCGCTTCCGCCATTATCTGTTCATTAGAAGCAAGTCACTGGGTGTGGGGAGGGGACTGCATGCGGACGTGGATGGCAGCCATTTTAGCCGTTACCTACCACATCTTCTGAATCGTAGTTGCCTCATCTGTGAGTGGGCGTCATAATCACCTCAAAGGTCGAAGAGAGATTCAAGATAGTATGTAGGCTAGGGTCTGGAAGAATGCGTAAGAACGCATAGGTAGGGGATGTAGGGAAGATGACTGCCCCTCCCCACCACCATGTCACACTGATGTGTTCAGAGGTAGGCGTGCACAGGAGGCCACACGGCTAGTTCCACTTCCAAGGACGAAGCAAGAGGGATCCAGAGAGCAAGTCAGAGAGTCCCCAGGGCACAAAAATGGTGGCAAGGGGAACATTTGAGCTCTCTGGACAGGGTCAGAGGCAGAAGGCTAGAGAGATCCCAGCCGAGAGGCCGAGCCTGGGGCGATCTTGAGAGGGCAAACAAGGACCAGACACCAGCAAACAGCCTCATGAGCCAGGCTGCCGCCAACAAGGCCAGCCCCACCGCCCTCCCCAGCGGCTGCCGACAGCCCCAAGCACATCCCCAGAGGGGTTCCATAAATCACGAGGTGCCTTCCTCCCCCAAGGTCAGCGGACTGTGGAGACAGCGCTGAGCATGGATCACTTTCACTTTCCTTCCCTAATTCTCCCCAGTTCATTAAAGCTTGACCTTCGGGGCTCCTACGGCTCCCGTGGATGTCCAGCCAGAGGGACCATTATATTTTAAAGGCTGTTAAACTGTCCAATGATATTTTAGCCTCTTTTTTTATATTTGATAGCAAATCATCAATCACTTGTGTAAACTTCCAAGTAAAAACTAGGGAGAAAAAGGTGGAGAATTATATGAAATTACAGTGAAATGGAGCAGTTAGATTTCTCTCTATCAGCCGAGGCGAGGCGAGGTGAGATGGTGGTCAATTATCTTTTTCCACTCACTGATAAATCGCCAGCACCACAGAGGCTGTCAGTGCCTGACTCATGACAAGCAGCGAGGGGGACCGCTGTGACCAGAGAACCAGGAATGAGGACAAGCTTTGCGGATGGTGCCGGGGCTCCTCCAAAGCTCCCCTTGACTGGCTGGCCAGGATACCAGCCTGGGTCCTGACCTCATCCTAGGACACCCCCTTTCTCTTCTGACCACTGCCCCTACAACCCCCCTCGTCATGCAGAAGACAGCAGTGGCTGTCCCCAGCACCGGCGTCCTGCTCTCCGCCAACATGTCCCACACTGACCTCATTATTCTGCTCTCACATCCCTTATCTGAGTTATCAGTACCATCATTCACCCAAGTTCTTTAACTAGAAGATTCATCGTCGTCGTCCCCAACACCTTCCTTTCGCTCACCCCCTGTCCCCCACACCAGTTAACTCAGCTCTGCGTCTGGTCTATCGTCTACCACAACTCTTTGTCCAACCCACCCCATCTCGCGTCCCCCTTCTGTCACCTTGGTCCAGGCTTTGTCACATTTTCTCTAATCTGTTCGAAAAGCCTCTTAATTGGTCTCCATGTCTTTAGCATTTTTTAGCAAAAGCACACACTCCTCGTGCGCGTGCGCACACACACACACACACGCTCACACACACATCTCCACATTCAACAGTCTGTTTTTTACGGCACGTCCCTGATCGCAGCTCTTCCCTGCTCAAACTCCACAAGCTCCCTCTTGCTTCGGGAGCAGGCTAAGACAGCCCACCTGGTGTAGGATTTCCTGCAGTCCTCCTGCTGCCCCTGGGCCACCCCCAGACGGAGGAGGCTGCGGTTTCCTGCCTTGCTCTTTCCTGTGACTATGGCTTTGTTCTATCTGACCCTTGGCCACAGCCCCTTTTCCTTGTAGCTAAGCCGGCCAACCTCTAGCCAACCTTTGTGATTCAGACCAGAAGTCAGCTCCTCCAGCAAGTTCTTCCTGACTCCCACTTCTCTTGCTTTTACACAACACAGCAATGCCCAACTGTATTCTGATTTCCTTGAGTGAAAACCGTGGCTCATAGTCCAGCCGCCAGCACCACCCCGGGCTCCAGGGCACACTGAGTGCCTGCTGGCCCAGGAGTCACCCGGTGGCTACAGCCTGAGACAAACCCACGGTGGAATGTTGCTGTCCCATGTACCAGCCCTTTGACCTCAGCAAGCCCTGTGTGTGTCTCTGAGCTGCATTCCTTGCCGGTTAAATGAAAGTGATGATCTATGAGCAGAGTATGCAGACAATGAGTGAGATTTAGAAAGAGATTAACTGTTGGTAGCGCAAGGGCAGGGGGACAGTCTGGGATGGAGCTGAGGCTTCCAGAAAGAATGTGGGGGAAGGAAAAGACTGAGACGGAGACGGTAGACTGAAGAGGATAGGAAAGAACTCAACACGTAGCAGATGTTCAACCTCTACCTTCTTTTGGAAATCGAACAACCAGAGAAGAGGAGGAAGGAGGAGCTGGGTCCCTTAAATGCCCACCACCTTATTATTTCTTACAGTTACTACCTGTTTTCTTTTCATGACCTGGATCGGGGCCAAGGCATGTGGTTAGCGGCAAACACCCCTTTGTTGGATAGCGATGCCTCCAACAGACTCTAAAACACACTGAGGGCTCGAATCATCCCCACCCCACCCCCCAGTGGCTTGAATGTCTGGCACCGTGCTCTGCACACGCAAACACAGCTGGGCAAAAAGGTAGGAAGTGCACACTCTTGCAAGGCAGCCTGTGCCAGTGGAGCCCCAGGTGACCCTAGCCATGAGAGGAGGATGGGAGGCAGGCTCCCGAGTGACAGTTGCTCCTCTTGGACCACCACTTCCAGGTCCCGGTGGCAGTCAGTCCTGCCCCCAGGTGGGGAGTTGCTGCCTTGGGAATGACATGAAGGAGGGCAAGCGGCCAGGTAGGAAAGCAGGGCCTGCTGGTAAAATGGTCAGGCCATACTGGAATGGCCCTGCAAGCCAAGCAAAGGTATTCAGAAAGCTCTAGATAGTGGAGAAAGGAGGAAAAAGGAGACAGCCCAGGAACCAGAGCCCCGGGGACTGGAGGGAATTAGGAGGACCAGATAATCCTACAAACAAAAAATGGACTTAGATGTGACCTGAAATTCTTGGTGAAGAAACAACCCAAACACAGAGCTGGGTGGGCTAGAATGAGGTGGGCTTGATGCTAGCCGCGTCCTCCACAACAGCCTTCCGGTGCAAGTCAGACCAGCGCTGTCTCCATAGTGATGATTCAGCAGCATCAGATTGGAGCGGAGACAACAGTGGTACCTCCGGCCGGGGCGGGGGAACGGGTCCCATCCTATACACGCATTACAATGAGAGGTGCAGTCTGTCCCCCTTCAGCTCTATCAGCCCCAGCATCCCAAGAACAGCTAGCACCTAGCACGAGAGCCTTTTGATCCCTACTGCTTTACAGTTTGGAACAAAGCAGCTCAATTTTCATGCACCTGCTATCACTGTCCCATCGCCCCCTGTCTCCTAACTCGGAGGCAAGCAGAGAAACTTAGGGCTAGAGAGTAGCGTGTATTTTATCTCTCGTTACAGATACAATAAAGTTTCTAGAGAGATGAAATGAATTCCCACGCTAATATGGCCAGTCCTTGGTAGAGAAAGAACTGGGAATTCATTCTTCCAACATCTAATCGGAGGCTTTCTCCGCCCTATCAAGTAGCCGACCGTACGACAGAGGGGATCCACTGGAGACTAGAACTGAACTTTTGGAGAAAAGCACTCCCTGGCTTAGGAACAAAAAAAATCATCAAAAGAAACCTATGACCAATGCTAATCTGAAGCAAGGACATCCTGGAACTTCTGAGGAAGATCTGGGAGCTGTGACGTAATCCGAATGTTGATGCTTCAAACTGAGCCTTCAAGGGTCCTATTTAATATCACACGTTTAGAGTAATTTATCCTAGTCATTTACATATTTGATTGGATTTTTTTTCTTTTTCTAAACTTACATTTCAGGAGAGATGTGCCTGAAAATTAGTTTGTTTTTGAGAAATGTATCCATGGGTTTGTTTTCTTATCCAGTGTTTCTCCCTAAAAGGTCTGACGTGGAGACTGGAAGAAGAGGATCTGGAGGAAGTTACTGTGCTCTTCAGACTAGATCTGGCCCAACATTAAAGGGCTCCGGAGTTGGGTTCATGCCTGTGGATTCCAGTGATGGCCAACATGAGACGCAAAGAACTTTTGTTATATTCAATGCTTTAGTAAAAGCTGATTAAAAGTCATAAACTGATCTCAGTTGGGCTGATGGGAATTAGGAAAGAGCAAACCTCATGTTTAAGAAGGTGTGCCCAAGGGAAGAATGGGTGTCCTTCTCCCTGAAGCCACCTTTGGGGTACTCAGTGGCAACATCCTCCAGTTAAACAGGTAGGACCAGATAAGGCCATGATCTCTCTGAGATCAACAGCAAGAGGGACAATAATAGGGCTGGAAAATTCGTGGACCAAAAAGACCAGAGAAGAGCCTAAAGTTCTTGTTCCAGAAGAGAAATAGTGGTTATGGGCACCGTGGTAGGGGGTAATTCATGGCAATTAGACTAGGAGCAAAATTTGCCAGGTATTAAAATTAATCGTGGTTGTGGCATTATCTCTGGCTAGCTTAAGAATTGTTTTTCTTAATTTTTTTAAAAGATTTTCTTTATATATTAGAGAGAGAGCATGATGAGTGGGGTAGGGGCTGAGGCAGAGGGAGAAGCAGACTCCCCACTTAGCGGAGAGCTCAACGTGGGGCTCGATCCCAGGACCCTGAGATCATCACCTGGGCTGAAGGCAGACACTTAACCAACTGAACCACCCGGGCGCCCCCAAGAAATATTTTTCTTTAAAAAGCAAGATGAGGGATTTATTGGAGGGACAGTTGGATATCTCATGGAACCGAAGGAAGAGCTGGAAAATCAAAACCCAGGAAGAAAAAGACTCTCAAACAGGGTTGTTGACAGAACCCCTCACCATGACATGGACCATAACGTGGCTTGTCTCTGATTGCCAATCAAATTCTATTTCTCCTTCTTGTAAAACTCCAATTCAGAAAAGAATTAGTCAGAATGGCATGAGTCACAGGTCCTGCTCACACTTTAAGGGAGGGGACTCTATGGGGCATGAACCTGAAGTGGTGGTGGGAATTTTGGGGACCCCCCTCATGTGTATCAGTCCCAGGGACTTGTAACCACCGATGAGATGCATAGCCGGTAAGGCTTCGACCCCCTTCCTGACACGTGCACTTTCCTCTCACACAAGTTCTCACTCCCCATCTGCCGGCACACAGGCCACAAGGATCCTTGTCTTCTCTGTGTAGTGAATTTACTGGGGCAGGCCAGCCGTCACTCAGCTTCTCTCCCTATGACCAAAGACAAAAATTTCAATTCAGGAGGGAAGGAAAGAAAGCCCAAGTGCCAAACCTCATTAAGCCTCAGATCTGAACCTTATTTTCCTACACAGCTTTACCACCCACAAAACTGATATATTGATCCCTGTCTGATTCCTCTGTCTATTTTCCAATTGTTGCAGAATTCAGAGGGGAAAACTCTGATTTGTAAGAGCTTCAAACTCAAACTCCACTTGGTGCTCTGAGGACCGGTGCCAAGGAAAGGAGGCCCTTCTCAGCGAGGCAGCCATGCTAGGAGGTACCTAGGGGGGAAGCACGTAACAGGTCACGTTTCTTGAGGACTAGGGGGTCTTCAGGGACCATCTCCAATTCATCCTGATTCTATCAGATATACTTCTGTGGCAAATGATTAGA
The DNA here is from genome assembly GCF_902655055.1 of Lutra lutra. Lineage (NCBI taxonomy): Eukaryota > Metazoa > Chordata > Mammalia > Carnivora > Mustelidae > Lutra > Lutra lutra. The sequence goes on along the minus strand of NC_062287.1, from coordinate 12,292,810 downwards.
GTGTTTATGAACGAAAGAAGTTCTTTCCCTCTTGATGCCACCCAATGGCACACTCCCTCTGCTTCTCCTTATGAAGGAAATGCTTAGGACTTATGTGGGGAAGGGCAGGCTTTGCCAACCACCGACATCTCCACTTTCCCCGTGCTTGTGTCCTTGACATGACTCCAGTTCTCCAGGCTGTCCCACAAGTCACCTGTCACCCTGTCCCACAAGTGAGAAACAGGTAGACACAGAGTGGGGCCATCACAGCTGGGAACCTGCATCTGCTCCATGTCCCCAGCCCATGTCCCGACAAGAAAGAGGCAAAGCTGAGGCACAGAAAGGGCAAGTAACTGTCTCCAACACACACAGGATTCAGCAGATGATCAAATAGAGAGTTTTAGGTTCTTTTCTTTGCAGGGACAGACCCCTCACTGCTCCCTTAATATGGGGCTGAGGCAAATGAACCCCTCCCAGGTCGGGAGTCTCTGGGGAGACCGGCTGCTGCAGTAAACAAGCCAAGAACCCAGGTGCCCTCGGGAGTCAGTTCGTAGGGCGCCTCAGTTAAGGTTGTTAATAACCACAGCAACATGATTCATGACTTAGCCCTTCCTGCCCCAGCCCGCTCCCTTCATTTGCATAGATAATGGTCCTGTTTCTAACAGCTCATTAGTGTCGAGTCCGGGTGACCAGAAAGGCAGGCTTGGTGGTCAAAGGGAAAAGAACCTCTCTTGTTTTAGCGCAAAACCCTACCAGGACTCATTCCAGGACCAGGAAGGGGCCCACGTAACACAGACCCAGTGAGGGAGGGTTTTAAAACGGGGCTCTCCAGCCTTTCTGAGAGATGAAGTACAAGTCTAAAATAACATCAGTACCTACCGTGGAAAGCTCACCCGTGATAGACCCGCGATGCGATGTGATGGACTGATGGGACTTTCCCCCTGTGGTCTTGCTCCCCAAACCCAGAACCCCAGGCTAACCGGGCGAAGTGCATCAGACAAATCACACTGGAGGGTCATTTTACAATACACCTCACCGAACGGTCAAGGTCATGCAAAGCAAGGCAAGTGTGAGAAGTGATCCCAGCTGAGAGGAGCCTAGAGAGACATGACAAGCACCTGTAATCTGAAATCCCGGATGAGATCCTGACCCAGGAGAAGGACCTTAAGTAAAAACTAAGGAAAGCGAAACTACGAACTTGATAATAATAATTTATCATTATCGGCCCATTAACTGCAACAAATGGACCATACTCCCGTGAGATGTTAATAATAGAAATAACTAGGTGCGGGTTACGTGAGGACTCCGAACTCGCTTTTTCTGCAAATCTAATACTGGTCTTAAATAAACAGTTTATGTTTTAAAGAGTATCTTACATGCAGATGGCACATTCCAGTTTATGCCTTGCTATCACTCCACGATCAGTGCCATCCCTCAAAGCCTTGGTAAGGTAGGGAAAGCAGGCATCTTTCCCCTCGCTTTACAAACAACGAAAATGAGACTTAAAAAAATGAAATGACGACACGCGCCCAAGATCGAAGAGCTACTATGTTAAGGGATGAGTTTCAAATTCAGGTCTTCTGACTCAGAGGCTAGTATCTTTCACTCAAACAAATTCTACCACCTCAGAGGGGTCAGGGATAAAGAAAAGGACAGCACAAGAGGGGTTGGCCGTGGAGGCTGCTGACTGAGACAGGTAAGAAGTCAAGGTCAACCAAGGATCTTGACCGTCTTTGAGGGTCTCCTTGATCCCTCAAGCCTCAGAATGAGAAAAAAAAGTGTTTGCCTTGCTCTTTCTCATCCATTCTGGGATCTTATCCCCCATCCTATACCAATATCCTAGACATAGAAGCACAGCCCAGAAGTCCTGTGGCATATTTCTGCCCACCCCAAAAAGCAAGATGACACAAAGATCTTTCTGTCTCTCTTCACTTGACCTCAAAACCCACAGAATGTCAGCAACGGCCCCACCTGGGGGACAGTGGTCCAAGCCTACACAAAATGAGTCAGTGGGAGATGAGGAAATGAAATCTAGCTCTATTTCTGCCTCTTACAGTTTCTTCAAGCTCTGCCTACTTTCAGATCCATCTAGAAGCAAATAGGAGAGGAGAGCTTTCTGTGACTCGGAGGGACAGGACTGGGGAGGTGGGGAGAGACACAAGCAACAGGTTGAAGTAAGAGGAAGAAGAGAGACAAACTTTGCATGGGAAAAGAGCACTGATGTGTTTCTGATTCTAACCCAAATCAGTGGCTGACTGTGGGGCAGATCACATCAATCCCCCTGGGACCCAGTTTCTTTGTCTGAACTAAGCCACCTCTCAGCCCCTTCTAAACCTGGGAATTCCGTGATCAAGTTTACAACTAATGGAAACAGCGCTGGGGTTCCCAACTAGAAGAGAAGCCAGCGGAATTGCAATCCTAGGGCGTTTTAGAAACTGAATCAGAAATTCACACAGTGCCTGTTTTGGTGACTCATGAAGTCACTGGTCACTTCTCCACAAGAAAAGGATGTTTAAGTGATCATCATTTAATTCCCCACGGATTCTTTAGCAAATTCCCATGGGTTATCACGCTACCCTACCTCGTGGGTTAGAATCAAAAGGGATCTTGGGGACGTCATAAGAGTATAACCAATTTTTTTCAGACCCTTTAAGCCACTACTAGCTCATTCCACGCAGTCCAATCCAACAATTAAAAACACATGTCAGGTTATCTGCTGCATCCTGTCTGTAAATATTCTAGAACAAAGATGCACACGTGGGCACACACATGAGTATATGGACACATATGTCCGTGTGCACATTCCCCCCACCCTAACCCAGCCAGTGTCTCCATTTGCCTTATCTGGAAGGCTGTCCTGGAGGCAGTAGGCTCTGAGGGTTGAGAAGCTGCACTGAGACACAGAGTGGCGGCAGAACTGTGTGAAATCTGATCTTGGAGGACTCTTCATCCACTCTGGGGCATCGGGGAACACAGGGTCTGCAGGGATGTCCTCCCTGAGCTCCTCCTGCTTTGTTCTGGGTTCCCTCCTTTCCACCTCCCTCCTCCCCCCACCCCGTTCCCTGCAAGCATTCCTCTCCCGGTCTAGCCTCATCTTGGCCTCTTCCTCGGGGCAGCAAATCACTCCTATCATTTTTAAAAATGTAATCAACTGCATTTGATCCAGCAGGTACTTTTGTGAGGCTAGGTTTAAAAAAAAAAAAAAAACAGGTTGAAAAAAGTGGATAAAATATAAATTAAAAAAGAAGAATGGGTCTGGTTACAATCAATAACCCCAGAATTATTGACTCCTCTTCCCATTACACTGTGATGCCTCTGTAATCTTGCTGGCAGATTCTATAAAGGACGCATCTGTGCAAGATGAGATGTCCATTGTCAAAAGTTATAATTCTCTCCAGCACAACTCCCATAACAGCAGCGAGGCAGTTTCTGCAGAGCGATCTGGTGTCTGGGAACCACATGACATCACTCTCTAAAACCCATTTTGTGTCTCTGCCCTGGGGCCATCGCTGTCCTTAGCAAGTTGGCAGGAGGAAAGGAGGTAGAACTAGAAGCTGAACTTGGCCCAGCTTCATGTCCCGAGTTCAGGCATTTCAGGCTTTCCTTTGACCCTCCCAATCCCTTCTCAAAGAGGTCCACCCCTCTCCCCTCAGTAGAGCTAAGGTCCTACTAGAAGTAAATGGATTATTCACTGGGAGGAAAACCTGAAACCCATCTCCATTTCCTTCTACACATTCTCCAGCTGGGATTGCTGCCCCCAAGAATGCCTTGGCGGAGGGGCAGAGTTTGAAGCTGATTTCCAGAGGTTTCCCCAGGAAAGGGAGGGCAGAGCATTGCCTTACATCAGTTTAGGAAAAGCGTCCTATCTGGACAGGACCCTAGGAAGCCAGGCTTCTTAGCAGTAGGGCCCCAGACCTACCAGGAGTCGACAAAAATCTCCAGCTGGGAGCCAGTCACCCTTGTAGCCAGCAGCCAACACCAGGGAGCCCCTTTGAACCCCCTATTTAATTCTCAGGAGATGGTGTGGCCAGACATGCAGAACACTGGCCTGGGAGCTATGTGACCTTGACAGAAACCACCCCTCTCTGAGCCTCACCTTCCAAATTTGCAAAGGCCAGAAGGTTGGTGGGAACAAACTCGCGTGGCCCTTCCTAATTGACGAGTGATGGTCTCTCATCTCTGCCTTGGGGTTGGGGCTGCAACTTCTGTCACTTCTCAGCCTTCCTGGCCCTTGCTGGCTGATGCACTCGTCCCCAGTCCCAGCAGGAGCCCCTGCCTTACCAGAAGGTGTTTGGGGTTGTCCCTGGCAGGGGAGGAAAACCAGAAAATCTGGGTGGGCCCTGCCCGCAGGGACACCCCGTCCCAACCGACAGAGAAGCCCTGCTGATTTTGATTATGAAGATTTACAGCCAGGAGTGAGTTTCCCTGGCAATACTGTCCACCGCCTTTATGAGCAGCGATTACGTGTGTTTGGTACCTAGGAAGGCAACAGGCAGGAGCCGGAATGGGAGACGCTCTATCACTCCAAGAAGCACAACGCCTTTGGTAATAAATATTGACGTTCATTAAGACAAAGCCAGAATTCAATCTGTTCTGGGGAATTCTCTGCTTCCGGCCTCAAGAATAGCCCTTATTTATAAGATGTCCCTAAGGGAATGAGACAGGCCGGCTCACCTTGCTCCCCAAGATACATTTTATTCAACCGACTTGTCCTGGGCAAACGTGTATCTGACAAGCCAATTTGAAAATGAATTTGGTACATTTTTTGAGTTGATTATTTATTCGGAAAATGAATGCCCATTCTGGGCAGGCTGACAGCTCTCGGGATGAGAGCTCCCTGCTCCTGGCTCCCCTGTCAGGCCTGCCCCTCTCAGTGAAGGAGAGATGGAACCGAGAGGGCCAGACTCTCCAGCCCCCGGCCGGGGAGGGCCCCCCACCCTCACTCTCCGGTGCCCGGCCCAGTGTATTTGCATCCTGCCGACGAGAAGAGAAGCCCGTGTGCAGTGCCTGTGCCTGAGAGAAGTGGGAGAAGTCATCCAGAGGTGCTAGTATGGGGGAGAGACCCAGGTGGGGGTGGGAGGTGGGCACAGAGTGGGCTAGGGAGGGGGCTTTCTACTGCCATTCGACCTCTGGTCTCCCTGAACCTTGCTTTCACTGTTTCCTCTTGACCTCCAGCCTATCAGGACAATACCTGGGCACATTTCTCCATGTTGGAGGGATGCAATCAGAGGCGGCACCCTCCTCCCCTCCCCACTCTAGGCGAGCTTCCCCCGCAGCCCACCTGCCCACAGTCTCAGAGCCCCTGACCTTCTGGTGTAGTCCTGGAAGGCTTCACGCAGGAAGAGGACTTTGGGCAGGATGTGGGTAGCCCGATTTGGAGCTATCGAGTCGCCTACGGCTGAAGCTGCATCGGGAAGAACGGATCACAGAAGGCCTTAAACGTGAAGCTAAGAAGCCCGGACTCTAAATTTGTCAAGGGGATGGGATTGCTTTGGTTCAGTGGTTTTCAAATCACACTGAGATCGTGAGAAACTTTGTGCTAACGTAATCTCGTCTAGAACCTCAACACACAAAGTAGACTGAAGCAAAGTCATCCCCATTCAACACAGATGACGGGCCCAGAGCTCAGCCCTCTTGCCTGACACAGAGTCTAGTCCCTCCGCAGAAACTGGTCTGACCCGTGTCAGAATCACCCGAGCTACACGCAAGGACCCCTGCACCGCTCACCCGGCGCGACTCGTATTCTGTGCCCCTAGTGCTCTGGGATATGCCTTTTTTTCCCCCACCACCCTCGGTGGCCAGGGAGGCACCAAGTTGGAGACCCACGCTGTAGAGCCTGACAGGGCAGAGTGGGGAGACGGCTGTAGGTTTGTGTTTGATTTACAGGTCAACCCTCTACTTGGCTTAACGATATTCCCGTCTGTCCTCCCTCTCTCTCTGACATGCAGACCGGTGGTTCTATGCTGTGTGACTCCTCCCTGAGTGTATCATGTGATTGGTCCCGGGACTGAACCCAGATAGGAAGGGGCCAGGGGAGCAGAACCTGCACCTCACTAGGGCCTCTGTGGCACTAGAAATCCCAGCTGCAAGAGGAGATGCTTGTGGGCACCTTGAAAACCACACACCTACTCTCGACTACCAGTAAGAGAACAGTCATCCATTTCCCAGCTCAGCTCCAAGCACCATATGGACCAGGAGGTGGAAATCAGAAAATCTGAAGTCAAAGACCTTCAGAGACGTGCTTTCTGCCAAGCAGACTGGGGAGCCAAGCAGCTTCTAGGGGTGCAGCATGGACAGGAAACCATTTTCCATGGCACCAAGCCCCAAGGTGACACCGCCCCTCCCCACCCCCCAGGAAGATGCAGCTTCCTCCTGTGCAGTCACATCAGTATTTCTGCTTGCAGGATGGGAGAGTGAGGGGAAGCAGCCCTGAGCAATTAAGTGTCTAGCCTAAGGTCACAGAGCAAGTCAACGCAGGCCCTCAGAAAGCACCGAGTCCTCCCGCGGATTCAGGCAGCAAGTGGGCAATCTGCCCTCGGGCTCCTGCCCTGCAGCACCTTCATCTCGCCTGGCTCAGCACCCGGGGCTGACTCTGCCTCTGCTCCCACTCGTCTCAGCCAACCCATCACTGCCCTGATCTAAGGCTCCCCTGCCACCCCAGCCTGGGGCCTCTGGAAACCAGGAGACACCTGCCCAGGTGGGTGATGGCTGTCACAAAGTGAGCCCTGAGAGGTGGGCGGTGGCGGGGGAAGGGGGGGCTTGGTTTTCTGCTTCCTTTAGCTCTCAGCCCACTAATTGGGGCAGCGATGGGAATCTGAGACATACAGGCAGAGTCTTGCTAGAATGACAGAGAAACTGTAAGCCAAGCAGTTGGAGTATAATTGGATAGCGATCGTTTTGAACTGACCCTCACCGCCGTTCCTATCCCTCCTTCCTTTGGGAACCCACTTTTTGGCCATATCAGTCATGCACTTCTAAGGGGATGCTGATCACTTCTAGGGGACAGGGATGGCAGGCCATCCAGGACCAGCCAATCATTTTTCCTCATGCTCTTAGCCCCAGCGATGGTTCAAGGATGGGCATGGGGCCATGTCTGGCTAGTCAGAGATTTTTCTCCCTGGGAATTTTTCCAGGCATTGTCAGGGGACGCTGGAGAGATATGCCTTCCCAGTCTCCTGGAGAAGGCCTCTTTGCCGGAGGAAATAATGAAGCCCAGCAGAGACGTGCAGAGTGCAGCCACAGAGAGAAAGAGTCCCAATGACATCATCTGGTTCCTTAATCTAGTAATCACTGAACTTCCGAATTACACGTGCCGAGAAAATTTCCTTTGCTAATAAAAGATAATTCAAGCTGTTTCTGTTACTTGCAACCAAAAAGTCCTGATAGATATGGAGAGATAACTATATAGCCGAATGCCAAACTTAAAACAAGCTGTTTAAATTGGCATTGAATTCAGGGCACGGGTATAAAGGGAACCGGGCCAGAAGGACAGCAGGCAGCTGGCCTAGAAGGAACTGATTCTGGGACGCATCTGCTTCCATTCTTTGGGTGTTGGAATTTCATGGTCATTGAGGGTTTACCAAAGGCCAATTAGGTCTTAAGGGTCCTCTTGTGCTATATGGAATTGGAGGAGGGAGCAGATAGGTCTAGCCAGGAGCCAGCAATGGAAGGGATGGGTGGAATTTAGGGGATAAAAAAAAGAAAAAGAAAAAAAGAGAGAGAAACTCTGAAAGTATGTGTATGGATTGAAGACCCCTGGTCTAATCTGGGGCCTGAGAAATGGAGCTGAAACTCTTCATTTCAGTTGCTCATTGAAACTTCTCTTTCCAAGGGTAACCGTTGACAACCCAAGCAATAAATCCCAAAGTGCGCTCAGCTCTGCCTCCCCACCTGTCTGCAGCCCAGAGCACTGTTCTCAGTGCTTTTCTTCTGGACACGCTCCCCTCGCTGGAATTCCAGACCCTGTCCTAGCTTGGTCCCTGCACGTCCACGACCGTTCTTTGTCTCCTAGGATGGCTTGTTTTTCTTCTCCCAACACTGGAGTAGGGACATTGTTCAAGATTCTACATCTCACATTCCTCCAGAAGTCCCCTCTCCCTGGAGCAGAATTCCTAGCCCTCATCCCTCTCACAAGCTCCAGTTCACATCCCTAATCCAAAAACCCATCATCTGCTACTTCACCCAAGGCCTCCTCTGACTTTCTGGTGCAGGGAGGGGATCCATGACTCTCCCAGGAGCTCAGGCTCCAAGCTTCAGAGCCAACAATGACTTTTTTTTTTCTTCCTTCGCCCTGCACGGCAGGTCACCATGGTCCATAACTTCTTCCTTATTAATGTCACAGCATTCTTCCCTCGCACTTTACTTGTCATTGTTAGTCCCTTAAGGTCTCTGCCACCTTGCACCTAGACTTTTGCAACAGTCCCTGTTTGCTCTATTCAAACATTTTATTCAAAGAGCATTTATAAGGTACCTTCTATGTACTGAATCCTGTGTAGTCTTCCTCCCCTTTACTCCATTCTATATGCTGCAGGAAACTAATCTTCATCAAATACTACTTGGATCACATCACTGTGGGACTCTACAGCCTTCAATGGCTCCCCATTGCCTACTGAGTAAAGCTCATACTCATCAGTCTGGCGTTCAAAGCCCTTTGTAATTTGTCCCCAACCTACCTTTCTGGCCCTGGCCCCTACTATTTCCTCTACATAGACCTTATATTCCAGCCAATCTGATCTATTTGGTTTTTCTTAAACAGGCGTTGTGCTTTTCCTCCTCTGAGTTTTTCCCTCATCTCTTTGCTCTGCCTGCAAGTCTCCCCATTTTTCCTGTGCTCATTCTTACTCATGACTCAGAGCTCAGCCAAAACACTACTACCATCTCCTTCTCTTAACACACCTGCCAAAAGTGACTCCTGGTAATGCTTTGTTTTCAGCATTTTGGGACAACCTAGCACACGATGCCTTGCACTGTCGATCGGTGCTTCGATCCCCCATCATCATGGTACTTACCTGGACCAGCTGTGTCAGAATTATAACTATGCTTATTAAATATGCAGGCTCTGGAGCCCTGCCCAGAGAGCCTACAGTTTCAGCACACATCCCAGGGACCCTCCTGTGCATTCACATCTGTGACCAGCGACCCAAGGAAAGTGTAATGTCCACATCGTATCAGGCTTCATAACCATTAGCACACCAAGAAGTCAAGTTGAAAGGAAGCTCCAAGAGCACCAAGTTCAAACATCGGTGTGTTGCTTGAATATTCTCTCAACATTCCCACGAAGTGAAAGTGTGCCCAACTTTTTAATAAGAACAAGTTTGCACAAAGAGTGTTAATTGGAGCTTGGTCTAAGATTGCTGGGGAGAACCTGTTTGGTTAGGAGAACATAGCCTGAGCCTTATCATGAGTTTTGCTCCAGTCTTTGTACCTTAAATATTTGTAGTTTTCATGAGAAATTTTTAGATGTGTGTGTGTGTGTGTGTGTGTGTGTGTGTGTGTGTGTGTGTTTTCCTCCTGGCTACTGGATTTTGTAAGTGATCCCATTCCTCTTTTGCATTGACCATGGGATGGCCTATGGCGAACCCCATGGCCTCCACCAGCTGGTAGATAGGACTTCATGACGTCCACAGTGAGCCTCATTCACAGCTTTCTCCTAACCTTGTCACCTCATGCCTCTTCTTTAAAAATAAAAACCAGAAACACTTTTCTTTCGTTTGCTTTATCTTCCCATATTGTTTGCCTCTTGGTGAATATTTTCCAGACCTTTTTGTAAGAAACCAAGTTATAAAAAAAAATAACAAAAATTCATGAATCTAGGGGTGTGCAAATGTCTTCTGATCATCCTTTTTTTTTTTTTTTTTAATTCTAAGGAGAAAAATTAGTCTGGAAGATGAGTCCTGGGATTGGCAATTCTGATGGAAAGCGGGGCCAGAAAGAACAGATGCAGTAAGTGGTGCTCCGAGGTCAGAGCTGTAAAAAATTAGGACTCGTAGAGAAAACATGGATTCAGAAACGATGATGAAGTTTTAGAACAGGAAGAGATGAGAGTGGTTTTAGAGTGTGGTCATAAAAGGCAGAAAGCAAGAAAAAGCTTTTAGAGCAGGAAGAATAGTTAAAACAGGGGCGCTTTCAGGGAACTGATCATGGGGTCTCCCTATCCGGAGAAGAGAGGGTCTCATTCATCCCAGAGCAGAGGTCCCCAGGCCCAGCGAGTGCAGGTGGGTTCAGACGGCTGTGCGGAGGAGTGAACTTAAGGGCCAGAGTAAAAGAATTTTATTTTCCCAATGATCAAGGAAACTAAAGAAAAACCTCTGGGCCAGACCAGCACTTGAAACCAGAATATACAAGAAGGGGAGCCAGGAACAATGATAGAGGTCGGCCCTGCAGCGAAGACATGCCGAAACGAGTCGGTATGGGTCTGTGTACCTGCAGCTTCCCCAAGGTGCCCATCTACAGGATACTGAGGCCCTTCTCAGAACAGTGAATTGGGTGAACTTTAAGTCCCAGGGGAGAGAGGGGAGGCAGGGAGCAAAGCAGCTGTAGCAGAAAGTCATGCCTCGAGGGCGCAGGCAGTGATGGACCGTGGTGTGGGTTAGCATGGGAAACGCGGAGGCCAACGGGCTCCATTCGCACCAATACAAGGAACTGCTAGACGTCTTTGGGAGGCCACAGCTCAGGATCACAGTGCTCCGAGGGGGAACCCCCAGTGAACGGGAACGAGTCTTCCCCATGGTGTTTGAGGCCCACTCAGAATCCGGAGTCCCAGAACATCATCAAACATAAGAAAACAGAAAAGTATTTATTGAATGGTGGTTCATTTTTTGTGTGCAACATTTATTGAATATTTAATGATTCCTGAGCACTGTGCTCGCGAATGGAGACATAAAGAATACTAACACATACTTCTTGGCCTTAATAAGCTCAAATCCCAGAGAGAGAACCAATATAAAAATAAAGGATGATGGTGTGCAGTATGATTAATGCTGGGGTTGTGGCATGTGCGAAATGTTCCCATAGAGATGAGCTCACAGAGGGAGAGAAAACTAACTCTGCCCTTGGGGAGTTTGAGGAAGGGGCATATTTGACCAAGGTCTTGAAGGATGAGTAGGAGTTCTGTAGACAGAGTGGAGAGAACAGTCTATGTCAAGACACAAAGGCCATCAGCAGCGTAGTATGTGTGTGGAACCCTGAGAAATTGGGAGCAGTGAGAACAGAGTGTAGAGTAAGAATGACAGGGAGGGATGTGCTCAAGGTTTGGAAGCTAGACTTCCTCATGTGACATCCTGAAGAGTTTGGACTTTGTGTTTCAGAGCAACAGCCTCAGACGTTCGAGAGGAAAGTAGCACATCTTAAGTAACCAACACCGATGGCTGGGAAGCTTCCAGGCTCCTGCCAACTCTCAGGGTCCACCCTCAAGCCAGAACCAGAGTGGCCGGTTCCTAATGCCTGAGGTCCCAGGGCGGGTGGAAAGGCTTAGAGGGCACAGGCTAGCCAGAAGGTCAACGCAGTGGGCAAAGGACAAGCTCTAGAGTGGCCTTCGGAAGCCCCGTGGCGCCTGGCTCGGGGAGGAGGGGCAGGAATGGGCCAAAGTGCTCCCCCCTCCCTCCCGTGCCCCCTCCCAGGGCGGGCCGGCTTTCCGAGCGCCCAGTCACTTCACACAATGGCAAGAGTAAATTCGCATGCCAGGAAGAAATGAAAGGCTGTACTCCTTCCTTGGAACCAAGTTGTTATTGTTCAGATGCATTATTAATGATCAGGGCTGCAATCATTTATAACGCGGCCATCACAAAAGCAGCTGCTAGCATTTACACATAGCTCTATGTGAGTATGTTATTAAGGTAATATTTTACCATGCATTCGACTTGCTCAGGGGCTGCCTGCCTAATGCTTGGCTTGACGAATCCCCCACTCCCTTCTTAGAAGTAATCACTCCTTGCCTTTCTTTACAGAGATGCCAAATGCCAGGGAAGGGAAGGGGGCATAGGAGATGGAAACAGGGAGCCGGAAAAAGTAGCTATACAGATACAGGCGCTGTTTCCCCCTCATCCTTTTTTTCCTCCCCTGCCTCCACTTTTTTCCTTTTGAATAAAAAATAAAAATGCAGAAAACCTCAGGAGCCTCGTAACTTTCCAATTTTTATTTAAAAATAAACCCACTTTCGCAGCTGTCACCACTCCCGTACACCGAACGCAAGCTCCAACCCCAATGGCCAGTATTTATATACGAGAAGGTAAATGCTCTAAAGAGAAAAAATACATTGGGTTAGATTCCACGAAAGGAGTCAAGCTTTTGACAAAAAAGGAGAATTTGGCAGCCGGTATAGTTCTCTGAGGACGCTGGCAGCCCACAGACCCAGGAGGACAAAAGACCCCGGGTGAGAGGTGTGGAGGACAAGGGGACTGGTGAGAGGTGTGGAGGAGAAGGGGACTGGTGAGAGGTGTGGAGGAGAAGGGGACTGGTGAGAGGTGTGGAGGAGAAGGGGACTGGTGAGAGGTGTGGAGGAGAAGGGGACTGGTGAGAGGTGTGGAGGAGAAGGGGACTGTACGCGGCCTATTATTCCCACGCTCTCTTTCTCCAGGCCTGGCCGACCTTCTGGGCCTTTCCTTTATCGATAAGACGGTCCTGGAAATCTGCAGGGAGGGTGTCGGGAGCTTGCAAAGATGAGCTGCAGACAGACCGCAAGACAGAGGGGACTCGAGGCAGCAGGGAAAATCTTGGACTAGAGGGTGAACAGACTGGAGGGGCCAGCCTGGGTGTGGGGAGCTCGGGAGCTGTCACCAGCAGAAAGGGACAGCCCCTTGACTTTGGGTGATGCCAGAGGAGGAGAGAAAAGAGCCTTCTAGAAATAATTAGGATGTGAGATCTGCAAGGACTTGGTGACCAGTTGGATGAGGGTTGAAGAGACAAGGGAAGGCCTCCAGGTTTCTGGTTCATGCAAATGGAAAAACCTAGAGAAGGAGAACAGTGGAAGGGGCCAAGATTGAGAGGGAAGATGATGAATTCAATTTTGAAAAATGCTGAGTCAGACGCAACTTTGAGAGAGCAAAGTGGAAATTCAGGTCTGCAGGGTCCAAAAAAGGACATTCGTGAGGAAGCCACTGGCATGGGGAAGGCCATCTTTGGAGATAATTGAAAATTAGAAGAAACTAAGGCCACTGCCTGAGGAACTCCATCGTAGACGTGGCAGGGGTTGGGGAGGGGGGGGATGTGCCAACAAAGCAAAGGAGAAAGAAGCACCCGGATTGGAGAAAAGACTCTGGGTGAGCACAGTATCACAGAGAACAGGAAAGGAGGGGTTTTACCTGGAGACAGTGGTCAGGAGGGTTGACTATGACTGAGAGGTTAAAGGAATCAAGAAGTGAAAAATGTCCATTAGACAGGCACAGCGACATCAAGGTCACCGGTAACCCAGGACACGGCCAAGTCTGTGTGCACATTAAGGGACTCGGGAAGGCATTGTAAGGCCCCCCAACACGATGCCTGGCACACGGCCAGCCCTCAGGAAATGTTGGCTCTTGTTAAATTCTCCCTTTAAAGTCTCTAAGGCTCATATTCTTCTATGCTATTGAAGGCAGAAAAAAGGAGACACAGGCTAACGTTTTAATAGGGGAGCTTTAAGATTAAACCCAAAGAATTTCCCGACAGGAAGGCCTCTAAAACGCCCAGAAAGGCTATTAAAGAAGATGACAGAATCCCGGATGAAATCAGGATCAGGATGGATGCCGGCGTGTCTGGGACAAGTTGGAGGCGGAGCATTTCTGTGAGGCAGGGGAGCAGCCCCAAGCGCGGGGTCAGGCCACTGGTGTCCTGGGCAGCCCTTGCCTTTCCCCACCTGCCCATTGGGAGATGAGAGCTGCTCCATGGGGGAAAGCCTCCTCGCTCCAACGGGGCTGGAAGGCCAAGGTGAACGCAGGTAGAGCCACCCAGCAGAAAGCACCCAGAGGACAAGCACCAAAAAATATGCTTGAAGGGGCAGCCCAGTGGCCAGGATTATGATGTAAGGCCCGGCCTTGGGTCAGTAATGGGGAGGTATTAGTCATCTCTTCAGACCTCTGTTCCATTATTTTTGCCGGAAATGTGAGAACAGCTTTCACTAATAACGTGTGGAATCACTTCCAACTATTTGCCTTTCAAGTCAGCCTCCTCAGGTCGGGTGACATATCTCGTTTAACAGGGGTGCCATTAGAGGGGAGATTTAACATGTGGCTAAAAGCATTTGTAGCGGGAGCTGTGGGTGGGTTCCTTTTTAAGCTTCTGTGGCTGGTAACTTGCGTCTCTTCCCTCCGTGCTGTTGGGTTTTGTTACTGAAGCCTTTTTCTCTGTTGAAGGAGGTTGGCCATTAACTCTCCCCTGCCCAGAGCATCCCCGGGCCTGGCCAGAGCAGGTGGAGAGCTGAATGAGGAGTCTCTCCCGCTCTCGCCAGAACCCACAGCAGGCTCCGCAGGCTGGTACGATGGCTCTGGGCAGCTCGCCATCCTTGTGCAATGGCCCCTCACCCTGCTTGGGTGACCCAGCATCTCCCTACGCTGATGTCTTGCAGAAATAACGAGCTTTGCCGACTCGACCACCAACCCACCCGCCCACAGAATTTGTATATCTGCCCGCAATAGGAGTCTGGCCTCTTCCCACACCTTGAGAAGCCCAGAAGCCTTGAGAACAGCGGGAAGAAAGGAACGGAGTTTCTAGAAGGGGGAACGTATTTGATTGAAGTTTCTTTTCTTTACTCTCTTTTTCTTTCTTTTTTTTTTTTTTTTGACCGAGACTTGATTTTTTTTTCCCCCTGAAAGCTTGAGCCCTTTAAGACCCTGTCTGATCTTCCTCAATTTCTGTCCCTGAGTAAACCCCCCAATTTGCAGAGTCCGGGCCCATCTGAGCCTCGGATTCCTCATCGGAAAGAGGGAGACGGTAGTCGCCACCTATCAAATCAGGGGTTACAATTAAAAGCACGGAACACAGTGCTTTGCGCAGAGAAGGGACTCGACAGACACGCGTCAGTTACTTCCCTTTTGGCTACATCTTACAATTGAGCAAGTCCAACGCCAAAGTTCCTAAATAAAGAGGGAATTTATTGGATTATGTAACTAACAAATCCAGAGCTAAGCCTGGTGTTAGACACCTAGAGGGTGACTCAGGCAACTGTCTCCAGGACAGAGTTTGTCTGAGGCCATCCTTTGGCTAGGCTCCCCATCCCCCAGCTCCTTCGCATGCAGGATCTGGGGCAGTAAATGGCACAGGGGCTACAGGACCACATCCTCCCTAACCCCAGGCCAGCAGAGAAGGAGCTACTCTTCTCCTCCACCAAATTCACCTAAGTCCCCCGCTGGACACTCACAGGGTGACCTGGGTCATCCTTGAACCAATCACCATGTCTCCAGTTGGAAACGTGATCACGGGTTTAACCCTGAGTCTCCAAGTCTACCTGGGGGTGAGGAATAATATTAGTTATTAGTTATAATTACGTTATATATATATATATATATATATATATATAATTATTATAATGACGTTAGTCAAGGCACTGACAGGTGCATGGAAGATGTTTCTCCAAAAGAAATTTATAGTGCCATTACCAAAAAAAGAAAAAGAAAGAAAGAAAGAAAGAGAAAGGGGGGCAGAAAGGATGCTAAGTACCTAAACATGGAACCATCCAGACCATAGAACCAACCAACCAAGCATCCACCCCATGCGCAAGGGTGAGTGGGAGAGTAATGTGTCCTAGAGAGAAGCTCCAGGACCATGTATTAGTAATATATTGGTTGTCCCCTTTATTGTACTTTTCCACATGCATCCTCTGTTAGAATTCTTGACTCCAGGTCTCTGTCACTTCCATACGCCACACAGGGCCATGCACACAAAGGGAAATCTATTTACTCAGGAGGAACTTTCAGACCCACGCTCGCTCCCCATGTCCAGCTCCGTTCTGTTTGTCACCTCCCTGCCCCTGACCATTCCTCTGCTTGGGCAGAGCCCAGCACACCTGCTGAGCTCTAAGGCACGATATTCCCAGAACCTTCCTCTTCTGCTGGAGTCAGCCTCTGTGAGAGCTTCTCTCACATCACCTCTCTGATGGTTTTCCTGGTTCCCCACCACAAAGGAAATCTCTGGGAGCAGGTAGGACCTTATCTTTTCATCTGTGTTAACCTTGGTACTCAGAACAATGTCTGGCTCAAAGAAAGTGCCCACTTGATCAGGATAGCTACCCTCGATCTCACTTACAATCACCTCAAAAAAGAGCCTTGTCTGTCAGGGCTACAAGAAAGGCAGGTTCTCTTGGGGTGCATGGGTGGCTCAGTCGTTTAAGCGTCTGCCTTTGACTCAGGTCATGATCCCAGGGTCCTGGGATGGAGCCCCGCATCGGGCTCCCTGCTCGGCAGAGAGCCTACTTCTCCCTCTGCCTCTGCTGCTCTCCCTGCTTGTGTGCTCTCTCTCTGTCTCTCTCTCTCCGTCTCTCTCTCTGAGTCAAACAAATAAAAATAAAATAATAACAATTTTTTTTAAAAGGAAAAGCAGGTCATCACCCAGAAGAGGGGTAGAACTCTAGGCACTCATACAAAAACCACATGAGTAGAGAAAGGAAAGCGGGACTCTCTGCCATTTCTTGTTCTCTATCAAGCTGGAGCAGATACAGAGATGATGCAGGGTGAGTGGCAGAATATAGGAGGAGCCCGAGCTGGTGAGCATGGGGGGACCCGGACGTGATCCCAGCTATGGCTGGTACCCGTGAGGAAGCAGGAGGCCAGACTAGTGGGAAGTTGGCAGCAGAGACCCTCAAAGTTTGAGAGACAGTACAGTTGTGGTTCTGAATGGTCAGCCCGGTCAGAGCACGGTCCCAGTGGCATTGGCCCAGTTCCCGGGGGTGGGGCTGGGGAGGGGCCAGAGAGGGTCCCAGAACCAACACTTAATTCAGGTGAGACGGGAGCTCAGGGGCAGGCGTGCTGTTTGGGCAACTAAGGCAGCTAAGATGCCAGTGATGTGAATGGGGTCACTTTAGTAATGATTAAAGGAAGGGTGTTTGCCCCCAATCTATGGGCAGACCTCCAAGCACAGCACAGCCCCTACCAGGAAGACAGGAAAGCTGGTACCTACCCAGCTTGCTCAAGGCAGGCTCTGAACCTGGGCAGGGCTGAGCCCATAGGAAAAGGCCTGGGGGACTGTAACCTTGCCTGACTGGCTGGGGAAGGCGGGACTGGCAGGCTGGGCCATGTGAGACTTCCTGGCGGACTCCCAGGCTGAGTATGTGTCCGGGGCCAGGGGCTGAACCACAGCCAACACCATCTGACCTCACGGATCCCCTAGTCAACAAGCAGCAAGAACAGGGGACTCTGGAGGCTACCCCAGCTTCAGAGAAAGCTCTGCAAACAAAACTCAGCTTTTAGGGGTTAATCCGAGCCCCCAGGAGGGGGCAGAGGGCCTCCTCTGGAAGGCAGAGCCAGAGAGTGGGCTGAGACTGAAGGCATGGACTGCAGGCCTGAGATTAGTTTGGCTGCAGCTCCAAAGAGCAGGCCTCCTTCAATCGCTGGCCCTGTCTGCGCCCTGGAAAGCGCTGGCCACCTCCCACCAGCCCCGCTAATGGGGCTGAGCTGCCAGGGCCATGACTTCTGTCTCCCTGGCTCTAGGTCTGACCCCTGCTCTGAATCTCACCTCCCCATCCGCCACCAGGCGAAGGGCTCCGCCTAGTCGTGGTGTGCATCTTGCCCTTCCAAGTTTTCTGAGCACCTACTATGTGCTCTGCATTGTCCCTCCTGGGTCCCCTGCCTCCTGCTACTCCCACCAGCCTGGAGGGCATGGGCCATCAGCGCTTTGGCAGGGCGGTGGTCTGGGAGGCACTTCTATGCTGGGTGGGGTGTCCTGTCTGGGAGCAGGTGCCCAGCAGGTGATTGGTGAGAGGAGAGAGTAGCAGGCCCGCGCTGGGGCCTGCCCCTTCTCCAAAGCCCGGAGTTCCCCAGCCTGGACTCTGAGCCCCGCGCGGTGAGGAGACCCCACCTACTCAGAGCCAAATCCACCCGGGAAACGCGGACTAAAATACAGGACTTGCTAAAGATCTGGGCTGAGCACCCCCTTCCCTGGGTTCTGCAGCTCTGCATTCAGGTCCCGTGCCCTCCACCTGGGCCTCGCCAAACTTTCCCCGCCGGCCCCCCTGGGAGGGCCCCTGCTCGTCCTGCCAGGCCCGGCAGCGGCGGGGGGGGGAGGGGGGGGAATGGGCGCGGGGGGGGAGGGGGGGAATGGGCGCGGGGGGGCGGGGGCCGGTGGGAAGTTGCCCGCTGTGCGGAAGCTGTCTCCACGGACCTCGCCCAGGGAGACAGAGATTCGCGGAAAAAAGGAAGGTTAGAGGGAGCGCCAGTGCCAAGAGGAGCGCGGGGCTGCCTTGTCCCCCTCGGAGCTTCCGATTCCCGGGCGGCCGCCGCGGCCCGCCGTCCCCGCAGCCATCATCCGACCCGCCAGCGCGCCTACCCCGGAGGTCCCCTGCCAGCGCCACCTGCAGCGCCACCGCCGTGCCCTTTGGCTCTTGCTTTCCGCCCGAGGGAGCACTCAGCTCCCGCAGCCTTCTGCGCTGGCGCCTGCGATGGAGGAGGTAGGAGGGTGGAGGACAGAGGGCGGGAAGAGCCCCAGCCCGCCTAGGCCTTGCCCGGCCTGCCTTGAGCCCCAGGAGGGGGCCCCCTTTGCACGAGCCCCCCCCCCACACACACACCCCTGCTCCCCAGAGAGCACCGAGGAGTCCTCAGCCCCGAAGCAGCCTGGCCTGCAGGTGGGAGAGGACCCAGGGAGAGGGGAGGGGGGTACTCCCAGCATACTCTGGGAGCCAAGAGAAGCTGAACCTCAGCCCTCCGCACAGGTGTCCCCACTTGTTCCTGGTCCCCAAAGAGACAGGATTATCAGGAACCCCAGAATGGAAAGCCCCGCTGCTCCCCCTCAGCTGCCCCATTCCAGTCTCCCAGCTTGCTCAAGTGGACCCCCAAAGCCGCTGGTAACCCCTGCCCCAGCTCCTCCCCTTGGCGCCAGGCAGAGACCTCTTCTGCTTCCCCAGCGAGAACCACTTCTCAAATCCCAAAGGCGGCCTCCTCAGTGCTCACAACCCCCAGGGGCTAGATAGAGAGCCGTGATACCAGGCCAGAGTGCCTAGCTGCTCCTCCAGATAAGGATGGACTGATGTTTTCTCAAGTTTGTGTAGAGCACAGCTTCTAAGCAGGTGCGCTCTCCCATCTCCTTGCCAGGCTGCCTAGCCTCAGCAACTCCGAGGACAGAGAGATAGTCCCGGGATCCCCGTTAGCCAAATCTCCTGTGCCCTTAAGAAAGGACGCTGGGCACCCCGTCATCAGCCCCCCTCCCTTAGACTTGAGGTCAGGTACCCCACCTCGGCAACCCCTTCCTCCTGGAGAATTCACCTGATGACTCCAGTCCACACTGACTCTCCCCCCCACCGAACCTAAGGGTTTGACACCTGCTGAACACAATCTCGTGCTTGCTAAGCGTCTGGCTTAGTTTCCAGTAGTTTCTCGTGCCTGTGTCTGACTCCCCCAAGGAAGGTAAAACCATCACAAGCCGTATCTATTGCTTTTCTTGTTTTGATCCCCATGGAGCTGTGCTTAGATTGATGTATGATAAACACTCAATAAATGCCCATGGACTTGGCTAATGAATGGACAGACTTGCGAGGGACACTGTCCCATCAGGAAAGAAAGATGGCCTCCCTCTTCTCCTCCCCACCAAGAGAAACCCGAAGTCCTGCATCCTGGAGCAGCAGAAATCAGCTCTCCTCCTCATCCTCACTTGCATCCAGCCCCCTTGGCCTCCCAGATCCCTGTGGGTTTGGAGAGGCTGGTGTTTGTGGCTGGTACCCACATCAATTTGCAGCCACTAGGACTCGACTTCACCCTATGCTGCGTTCATAAATTAATCTCCTGGGATTAGATTCTGTGTTTTAGTAACACTCCTGAGGCATTGTATTTACACATTAATAATAAAAGAAAAAAGTGAGACAAGTTCTGACAACTTTCAATAACATTCAGAAATAAAGTGTGAGGCGCGGGAAGTGTCCAAAGTTAATTAAGACCATTTGGTGCGGGCGGGGATGGGGAGTGGTGCCTGCCGGTCTCCGACAGGTGCTATTTCTGAAACCCAGTTTCCCTGTCTGTAATGTACCTGATGCCTGCAGAAAAGGAAATGCTGAAATAAATGGAGCTAGCAGCATGAGCTCCAACTTTCTCTTGTTTCGTTCTGCAGTGTTCTACGTGTTCTACAGAACTGTTTTGTTCTACAGTGCATTTGCCAGAATTTGTGGAGGGTCCCTAGGAAAAAAGCCCTTTGGCCCCTCCCTGAAGAGCAGATGGTGGGTCCAGACTATTCACACCCACTCATGCAAGGAGGGATGGGTCCTGGGGAAAGTTAAAGCGCTGTCCCCTGTTCCTTGGGGAGGAGACAGTAGCTTACTATTCATTTGCAGCTCTAAGAGCCTTCCAGACATTCACCTGACAAGAACTTCATCGCCACAACAGGAAGGGAAACGCTCTAGAACCAAAAAAGAGGGACTCTGGGCATACTCCTAAGACGAGGGATGGAGGGGCACCTGGGTGGCTAGGTTTGCTGAGCATTCTACTCTTGATTTCAGCTCAGGTCATGATCTCAGGGTTGTGGGATCAAGCCCCGCATCAGGCTTTGCACTGGCGGCGGTGGGGGGGAGGGTCTTCCTTTCCTCCTGCTCCTCACCCCACTCACATGCCCACTCTCTCTCTCTCTCCCAAACAAATAGGTAAATCTTGGAAAAAAAAAAAGGACAGGATGGAAAGAAGCTGGGCTTCCCCGCTCTGTAACTGGTCTGATTTAGTGCACGAATACCTGTATTTTAAGCTTACATATGCGTAAGCATTTTTGTATTTTCTTCATTTCCATTTTAGCTTCTCTCCATTTTAGAATAGCTTTTTTAGTGTTTTTTGTTTTCTTTCTTTCTTTTTTTTTTTTTAAAGCCTTTCTGGGAAGAATAAGAAAAAGAGGAAGAAGGGATTCTCTTTGTTTCTTTCTTGAGCTGGGTTTGGGGCATGGCAGGAAAGAAGGGAGAAACTCAGAGAGATGTTCCCAGTATCTTCTCAGAGCTCTCTCTTCACCTCCCCCATGGTGTTTTGTGTTTTGTTCATTTAAGGGGCAAACGAATCCCTTTCTCCCCCTGACTTTCGGGCAACAGCACCAGACTCCTTCACCGCATCCCAAACTAAACGTAATCCCAGCTCATCACCCTCAATCTTTTGATCAAGCCTGTTCATCCAAAAGAGAAAAGACCTAAGAGCTGATGAAAATGGGGATTTGGAAGGAAAATGACCATCTGTGTTGCCAACACAGCCCGAGATTTCCAACCTGATTAAGATTTCAGTGGGTGACTGTAGGTCTTGTTTTCCATTTTGGACCTCTTGCCCTTGGCTCCAGAAAGGGCTTCTCAGTAGCCAGGCAGATTTTGCCTCACTTGTGAAACATAAGTTTTCATGGGTAATTATTTATATTTCCTAAAAAAAAAAAAAAAATAAGGACTGGATCTAGCCAGCTGCTTCTCTGCATCCTTCATCCCAACCCTCTAAATAGGCAGCAAATTCAAAACAAAAAGAACCTGCAAACGTCCTCATGGTCCAATGGACTTGAGTCCTTCAACATGACCTCACAGGGATTGACCTCTCTCCCAAGTCCTCTGTTTGTCCTAATTGAATCCTGTTTGCTCTCAAAGGAAAACCATTCGACCTTCACCTGAAGGTCAGACTAGGAGATACTGTTACTCATGGTTAAATTGCTAGAGAAAGGATAAGCATTTGGGAAATGCATGATGGGGGTACAAGGAAAGATCCAGAAGCTGAGGTACACCAGGAGTGTGTCTACGCAGTGAGCTCTGGCCTGGAGAAAAACCTGCCCAGAGGAAACTTTGTTTCTCTCTGGAACCAGGGTAGAAAAAATGACCAGCTCCCATGGCTGAAAGGAACCCATTTGGAACCGAGAAGGCAGACCTGGGTGTCAAGCCAGACAAAGTCCTATGTTATGACTAAGCTATGCACCTGTAAACTGACTCATAGTTTAAACCATACCTACTAGTTTATTCATTCACTCCAAACGGTTCCCAGTAAGTGTTACTATTCTGTGATCCACCATGGAGCCAGGTTTCTGGAAAGAACAGAGAAGGAGCCACAGGCCCAAGATTGTTGTTTAAAGAGTTAGCTGCAACACACACCTTCTTTTGCTTCTTGAGCAATGAATGCAGATGCCATGGCGATGTCTGTCTTTTGGGCACAGGGGAAGGGGATTGGTGAGGAATCAGAGGTAGAAGCTGCCTTATACCCAAGACCCAGCTGTTTCGTGGGTCTTGGGTGTAAGGAACCAAGACCCCTATTTCACAGCCAGGCTCATCTTCCTCCAGTGTGACTCTCCCTTCCACCCCAAGGCTCCCTTCTTAGACATCAAGAATCGTCATGCCCACAATCCTGCATCTTTGGTTACCCCTCACGAGGCCTGCAAATGTGTCTAGGAGGAAAGGAAGGCAGGGTTGATCCCACTGAATCCCAGAATCCAGAATTTAGAGGATTTTTAAACCACAGCTGTAAGATGGTGCTTGAGAACGTAGAGATTTTCTCACTGTGTTCAGTAGGATACAGACATCCAGCATAAAGGCCTGGGGTCGACTGGATTTGACTCCTGGTTCGAACACTTACTGGTTCTGTGACCTTGGCCAAGTGGCTTAACCTCCCAGCTGTGTGTCAGTTTCCTTATCTGTGGAGTGTGGTTGGTAATAACTGACCTCCCAGGGGTCTGGGGAGGTTACTGTGGTAATTAAATTAGTTGATTCATATAAATTGTTTGGAGGAGTGCCTGGTATTATTATTAATAGGAATAAGCAGAGTTTAAGTCCTGCCCAGCGGATAAGGAGCTGGGGTGAGTGACTTCTTAAGATTCTGTTTCTTGGCCTTGTCTTTTCTGAACTAGGTGATTGCAACTTTTTCTTGATCCCTGCAAAATTTGCCCCAGCCTGGCAAGGAACAGAAAGTGGGCGTGCATGCGTGCGCGCGCGCACACACACACATGTTCCTCCACATGGAATTGCTAGAGTGACTAACAAGTGACCTGCAGGAGAGAGGAAACAGTGTCTATGACAGCTGATAGGTCTATATTCACGAAGCCCCTGGTCTCACCCTGAGCTCCCGCCATCTCCAGCCCACCCACCTATAGGTACTAAAAGTTTCACCTGTGCACTCCCACCTGCCCTATCCCCCAGCCTGTTCTGACCAAGCCTGGGTGTTTACTGGGGGCCCTAACCCACCTGCAGATGAGGACCTGTGATCAATGGGTCTCCCTTCCTCAACTGAGAACTGAACCCCATGAGGCTTTTCAAGGCCCACTGAGACTAATCTTTTCCACCAGTGCTCACCCTTTCTTCCTGGTGAGAGTGGCTGGATTCTGTCCAGATCTAAATCTGCACTCTATTTTCCTCTTCTAGTCCTCGGCCCAGATCACAGCTGCGATGTACAGAGAGTCACTGCCCCTGCACCAGGGAGAAACAATGTGTCACCACTGATCTTACTATGACCTTGCCTGGAGTTTCCCTGTGCTGAGCTGAATCTACCAGCTTTTTCTTGTCCTCTGGGACACTGATTTGGACCCTGGGACATCATCACTTGAATCCAGACTTACCATGGGGTGGACTCCACTAGCCGCGCCCCCCACCCGCCGGCCAGGCCGTGGTTAGGATCCTTCTCTTTCCCTAGTGACCCATGGCTTAAGTTCCTACATGCCCTGTGGTTACTACATGACCATGGAGGTCATGAAAACCACCAACCAAGTACTGTACGCGCAGTCTGTCTGAGCTCACCGCCCGCCGGATGTCTCCGCTAGGATGTCTCCAAGACACATCAAATTCAGTAGTGCAAGACCAAATTCATTATCTTCTGCCCCAAATCATATCCCCCATCCACTGTGATGTCCCTCAAATCACAACTCTACACTTCAACCAGAGTGATCTTTTCAGAATGCAAATCTGTTCATCACACACATACACACTTAAAACCCTCCATTAATTTCTCATTGTTCTCAGGATAAAGGCCCACATCCTTAACAAGGACTTCAAGGCCTGCCTAATCTGGCCCTGACTGCCTTTCCAGCCTTACCTGGTCTCACATCTCCCCTCCCTTGCCGTGGTCCAGCCACCCGGCCGTGTTAGCATTTAGGCCACTTCAGAGGGCATCAGATAAAGGTGCCCCATTCTGTGCTGCCCAATTGGGAAAAGGTGCCCTTACCTCGGGGCTGATGTAGCTGCTCATCTGGGTTCTAGCACATGGCAGGTCGGGCCCGGCTGGATTTCCACTCCTGACACCCTCGTCCAGAGCCCAGCCTGTGCCGCGACCACGCCAATCATCCTCGCCTTCTTTGAGTTCCAGAAAATACACCATGCACCCTCCCACCACTAGGCTCGCTCGCACCACTTGCTCTGCTAGAGGTCCCCTTGCCCTCTCTCTTGACTCAAAGATCCCCTTCTTATCTCATCACGACCTAGGGGGAGCACCCCCTCCCTCCGGGAGCCCTCTACCTCTCTACCTGGCTGGGACAAGTTTGGGATGGTATAAGCTTTCATCAGACAGTGCCCCCATTTCTCCTGACACTTTTATTTGTAAGCAGGCACTCATTTGTGTAACTAACAGCTGACTCTCTCATCGTATTACGAGCACCATTATAGCAGGAACCGTGTCTTTTTTTCCCCTCTCTCCTTTGTATCTCCAGACCTTAACACAGTGTCAGACATATAATAGCTGATCATTAAATATTTATTGAGGACCTACTGAGTGCTGCCTGCTATGCTGTAGACGGGAGCGTCTGGGCTTTATAATTGGAACAACTTAAGCTTCCCAGAGGCGTGATTAAGTACATCAAAGAAGAAAATATTCTGTTCCACTTAATTATGCATTTTTATTTAAAAATAGAAGTCTTTATTAAAACAACAAAGCATAAATATTAAAGAATGTATTTAAATAACTTGTGCAATTTAGTGCAAACTTTAAAGGTGCATAAACACTGAAATGCAATTCAATGTCTTTTTATACCACTTTGCATCATTGTGTCTATCCAATCCAGTCTCTTAAGGTGGGTTGGAGAAGAAGGAATTCATTCTGACTCTCCTCATTCGGTCTTGAAGCCTGCTAAGGCGTGTCCACAACTTGGGCAGGTTCCTGGCCCCTGGGGCTTTAGATCAAACCGCAGCAAAAGTCTTTGCTGGTAGTTGGCCTCCTTGCCACACAGCGGGAGGGCTCCTGCCGTTTTCAAGGGGAAAGGTCCTTCTCCTAAGAGTATTCAGGGTCGATGCTCTTTGCCCCGGCCGGCTCCACAGAGAGCATCAGATGATTCAACAGTCCAAGAGCACGACCACTACCCAAGACCCAGGAGCAGTCACCGATCGACCCCAGGGGTGCCTTCCCCATAGGTGGGGGCTTCTGAACTTGCCGTTTCTGCAGGAAGAGAAACTCTGCTTCTCTGTTGCCAGGATTTCTGATCAATCGCTTGAGCTAGAAAACCCGTTAGACACCTGCCGGCCAGTGACGGCCCCCCAGACCTCCTGGTTGCAAAGGGAATTGCATCTGAGCTTAGAAGGGTCATAAGGGAGCTCTCGGGGTGCCCCCACATGAGGCGTAGCCATGGGGGATAAACGGCTCTCATGCCACCCAGGTAGCTCTTCTCCCAAGCTGAGACTTCCTGCCACCTTCTCCTGCGACTGGATGTTTACAGGTGCTGGGAGCGGGAAGCCTCCGCGACGGTGAGAGCCGCGGAATGAGAAGTCCGCCCATTGTCAGAGCTGCAAAGAGGCCATTAATGCTAAGCTTCAGCCAGGGAACACAGAAAACGGCATTAAAGGATTTACTTTTCATGACCATAATTCACAGTTAATGTACATTTGATGTTTAATGTATGAACCAGAGGTGACTTCAAACTTGCGGGCCTTTTCTAAATAGTGTTTTAATCTAAGTTTAAAAAAAAAATAGAGGTTCATACACTCGTCTGTCAGACAAAAGGGAGGGGGGCAGAGGCAAAGCTAGGTGTGAGAATCCGATGTGGGGGAAGGCTTTGTTCAGTCTTTTATTGAGGTTTTACCTCTAATCTCTCCCTTTTTGATGCAATTTAAGATTAAGGAAATGAAAGGCAAGGCTGCCTGTGAATGGTTTTACAAACAGGACAGCCAAGGGGCCCTCAGAAGACAGTTTTGTAAGAGGCTTTGGGCTTCAATCCCTAGGAAGGATAGAGGTGGGACGACTGGCCTCGCCTCTGTGTGCCCAGGAATGTGGTCCCTGTAAGGCCCCGGATGTCTGCCTGGAAACTGGCCTGCCGGGTCCCAGCAGGAGATGATGGTAGCAAGAGCTCCGGTTGCCACGAGCCAGAGGCAGGCTAGGAAGACCACAAAAAGCCTCACTGGGAGAGCGAGAGGTGCCCCACTCCAGGGGAAAGAGCCCCAGACTAGACGTTCTGGGTCCAGGGTTACTGTGTGACATTGGGGAAGTCATTCTTCCCTCTCCAGACCTCAGTCCCCTCACTCCTACCACCAGCTTCTTAGGCTCAATCAGCTCTTTCAAAAGGTCTCTGTGGAAGCACTGAGGCCTAGGAGTAGCCTCGGTGGAGGGACCCAGCCCTCAGCACCCTGTCAGCAAGAGTCGCTCCACCTCTGTTTCAAATAATGCTTCTACAAAAAGGAAGGTTTTCCACTTCAAGATTGAAAGCATTAAAATGTAGCACATCAGCCAGTCCCTGAGATGCTTCCCAGACTACATCCCGAGAGCGGGGTGCAGAGAAGTCACTCAAATGGATGTCCTCAAGAAAACAACCCTCTAAAATGGGCAGCAGAGATAAGAAGCCCCTGACAGGACCACAGATTGCAGAAACCACATTGCACGAGATCAATGCTGGGTGGGGTCAGGGGTCTCTGCCTCGGAGTTCCATCAATCGACCTCAAGGGGAGGCCGATTTTCTCCAGCAACACTCAGCTGCTTCCGAGAAGGTGCAGAGCAAGTGGGGTCCTTGGGGTTTTCCAGGGGAGTCCAGGGGAGGGAGATGGGGAAAGGGAGTTAAGGGCGCAAGGGAATTGCTTTGTAGAGATGCGATACAGAAAGAAAGGAAGGAAGTGGGGGACCTGGTGAGGGGGAATGAAAGAAAAAAGTCTTTTCTCCTCAGTAAACTGTGGGTGATTTCTTAAATTCTCCTCAGAAGAGACCATTTTATGTCTTTATGATATTTTTCCCTATTGCTTTTTTCTGGAGCATCTACTCTGTACTAGGCACCATGGGCTATAAGGATCACGTAACAGTCAAGTGCGGGTTGCCCTCAGGACCTAATGAGAGAGTCAGAAGCTGAACAAAGGTTTGTCTGTGTGACACGCGTTATAGGGGCGGGCGTCCAGGCTGTTCTGGGCGATGTGAACAAAGGGAACTCACTCAATCAGAAAGCAGGGGCCCCCCTCATCGCCCCCAGGACTTGCCTGGTTCCTAGGTCAGCACGAGAAGGTTCAGAATGACTCCCCGAGTCCTCTCCCCAAAGCTGCCCTCCCACTCACCCCCCGGGCACCACCTCAGCCCTGGTTTCGCAGCTCATCCAAGAGGAAGAAGGGCCCCAACCACCTGCACCACTTGCTTCCTCCGTGCGACCTCCGTCTGTCAATCCGTACTTTCTAACTGACGAGATTCTTCTTTCCAAATCTCTTACCTAAAGTGAAAGGGCTGCAGGCAAACTGTCCCCTGATGGGAAGCGAGACCAGCCCCTCGTGCGACCAGGACCCCCTGACACCGGCAAGACCTGGCACGACGGACCCCAAGACAATGACCTCTTTGACCTTCACTGCCCACCCATGTGTACCCACCGACCTTTGTCCCCCAGTTTCTTCACATGAACCTGGGAGTATTTTTGGCATTTTGGAGATAGTCTTTGAGACTCTAGGGCACTGCCTTCCCAGGGTTGGCCTCACGGACGTAGATCCCTTTCTTGGGTCACCACTGCTCCTTTCTCTGCCTGTGGATTTCATCAGCAGCCGGGGCCGAGCCTGAGCTGTGTGGGACCCCCAAAGCCGTGGCCCCCCGTGCTCTGGCAACAAAACCAGCCTTACAGGACATGGCGTTTCTCTGAGCCTCTCCTGCCTCCTCTTCAGGAGGGATTGCAAGGTTTTCTTCCGACTGCCCTCCTCAGCCTCTGGAAGAAAATTCCCTTTCTTGGGTGGCATTAAAAAAACAATATTTGGGGGAAGAAAAAAGGAGGTAGACCCACTCTGCCTTGTGGTGGTCCAACCAGACTTGAATATCCTGTACACATCTCTGATTCAGAGATAAATGAAATAAGTCTTGATCAAAGGACAGTGACCAGAGTGGCGAGGGGAGCTGGAACGGGAGCTCAGGAAGAGCATGGGAGGAAACCGGATGTTTACCCAGAAGGCGCTGGGCGGGCACGGCTGTGCCAAAGCCTGCAGGACAGTCCTAAGGAAGGAAACCAACACAAGTCGGTGCCCACAAATGAGAACAAGGGTCAATGGGCCAAAGCTATAGAACATATTTTTATCTCAATTTAAAAAATATATGTAAAAACGGCTGGAAACGGACTGGAGGCTTTAGGAGGCTGAGTTACTGAGGTCCCTGTGGAGAAGCGTAAGCAGGAGCTGGGTGGCCATTCAGCAAGGATATTGTTAAAGAAATACCGAAATGAGGTGAGGAGCTAGGACACTACCAAGTTCTTTATGATACTCCCCACATGCGACAGCGTCTTTCGGGGTTGCTCAAACTCCTCTGCTTTCCTTCCCCAGCCTCCAGTCCTCGTCATTCCTCCTCCTATGACGGTCCTCATCAAGCCCTCCAGTGACCCCTCAAGATCATAGGAGAGAACTCTTCGCTAGAAGAACTCTGAGCCTCTCTGTTCCATCCTCCACAGAACGTGACTCATGACGGTGTTCGGTTCTCCGGGCCGAAGAGTCGCTGCATCTCTCCCCGGCACAGAGGGCATCTCCCTGTGGCATGGCGTGGTACTGTGATTTATAATAAGAAATGGGCTTTCTGGCACAGAGCTCCTAAAGCCCTTGGGGTTTGACTTATGTTCATGAGGCAACTCTTGGACAGTCCCTGGAGTCACTGAAGGATGGGGACTGGTTGCCAGGGGAACCAAACACAAGAATACAGGGTTGGAAACTTCAGTCTCATTTCCCCTGACACTCGCACCCATGCAGCTTCAGGGAGGGGAGAGGGGCTGGAGATGGAGTTCAGTTGCCAGTGGCCAGTGATGTCAACAATCAAGCCCATGAAACGAAAGCTCCATTCAAATCCCAAAAGGATGGGTTCAGAGAGCTTCCAGGCTGGTGGACATGTGGAGGTCTGGGAAGAGAAGTAAACTCAGAGAGAGCCTGGAAGCTCCATGCCCTTTCCCCATGCCTCGTCCTCTGCATCTCTTCCATCTAGCTGTTCCTGAATTCTATTGTTTTATCACAAACTGGTAATCCCATAAGTGAAATGCTTCTCCGAGCTCTGCGAGTTGCTCCAGCAAATTAATCAAACCAGGGGTGGAGGGCGGTCAGTGGAACATCCAGTCTGTGGCTGGTCTATCAGAGCACAGGTAACAGCCTCAACTTGTCATTGGGGTCTGAAGGGGACAGTGGGGAGAGGCAGTCCTGTGGGACTGAGCCCCTGGCCTGTGGGATCTGATGCTCTCTCCAGGTAGATAGGTCAGACCTGAGTTAACTGCTTGGTGGTGTGGGGAAACACCCTCTTATTCCCCCCCCACACACACACACACTGGAATTGGGTACGAGAACTTCTACGCTCTACGTGCATAAAGGAGAAAAGGCCTGGTCTCCTCCTAAGTTTGCATGGGGCTCTGCATCTCATCCTCTCCAGCTTCTGCATTCATAGCTTTTACCTCCAGAAACCATGGACCCGCCTCACCAGGGCACAGGTCTTTTGGCCCCGGCGTTGATCCTTCATCCCCAAACTAGGAAGAACTTGTGTTTCTAGCCTGTCTGTAAACGTTCCCGCTCCCATCACCTCAACCACTGCCCCCTTGAGCTGTAGCATGTGGCCCCTTTTCACACGGCAAATGTTTCTAGAAAGGCATAGAGCAAAATGGATCCCGTCCAGGAGAACCAATCCTGAAATCTCAGAATCTTCCATATGGGGGTGGTGCCTCTCATCTCGACGAAGGAAAGGTCACCCACGGACAGTACAGAGTAATTATTAAATAACTTCCCCTATTTGTTCGGGACCAGAGCGGCTTCATTACCTGGATCCGAAGACAATATCTCTAAGTCCTGGGCATGGATCCAAAAAGGTCATTAATAGCAGGAGAGTCCCCAAATTTGCAGGAAAAGAAAGACCAGTTCCAAATAAGGAAGCAAAACATTCCAGACCCGCCCTTTATATCAACCAGTTGTAGGGTAATAACAATTTGCTTTTCTCGGGGGCTGACTTTTCGCAGCCCCTTGACAGACAGTAGCTGGGTTGAGGGAACCTTTCTGTGGCAAACGGGACGGGACCCTGTATGTTACAGGCAGGGTATTACGCTTCTCATGGCTTCAGACCAGAGTTCAAGGACTGGACCCAGAGGCTCAGATTCCTGGCTCTTTGCCCAGACAATTGGACTTAAAGAAAAGCCCGGTGCAGATGGGTCACCTCGTGGCTAAGCACTACACTTAGTCCCAAGCAGGGTTCTCCAGGCATCGGCACTGAGAGCGAGTCTACCCCGGGGCTCGGAGTTAGAAGGGCAGCCTCTCTTCTTCGAATGTCTTGAGTTAACCAGGCATCTTTGAACTCCTTCCTCAAGCTGGGTGCCCCTGGCTTCCCCCTAGGAGCCCCTCAGCCTCTAAAGACAGATTAGACTGTGCTAGGTATCCAAGGAGAGCTAACATCACAGCAGTCGCCCCTTCTGCCTCATTTCCCTGCTTTTCCTCTTCTCCAGCAGCCTTGAAAATCAAGAGCATGCCGGCTGAGAGTTCAGCCTCTGTCCAGAGCCAGTACAAAACCCTGTCTGCCACTTACCAGCTGGGAGGACTTGGGTAAAGCTCCAAAACTTTAGCAACCCTTCGACAAAATGGGGAGAACAGCTTGTGATCCAAATAAGGAAGGGCCCTTCTGAGAGTGAAAGCAGGGGGGTGGGCACCCTTCACAATGACTCGGAGACCGCAGGCATAGATCAGAACGCCCCCGGACAAACCATGATGCAAGGCTACCCTGCTGAGTAGGGTGATCGTGAAGATGAAACAGAAGGTGACACGTCCAAAGTTTATCGCAAGGTGCGGTCCATTCCAACAAGCAGAAACCAGCACGGCCTGATGACTACTGCCCCACCTCTGCAAACTCCCGGACTGCCCAAAGGTCAAGAGTGGCCAAAGGATGGAGCAGGGGAGTCTTCCATCTTCCCGGGTCCCAACCCACCTCCCGCAGGCCTGTCACTGCCCTCTCTCCACACCCAGCGGTCCTAGCAGACTTAACTCACGGCAGGGTCCAACAACAGACACACCGACTCCCATCAAAGAACCATTTGGAGTCGTGGACCGTCCCTGGGAAACGGGCTGGCGTCCTCCATGGGAAGTCTGAAGGAGCCTCATTCCACCCGTCTCCGGGATATTCCAGCAAATGGATCCGATTAATCTAACGAAGGCTTGAAACACCCGGTTTCTACCTCACTCAGGCCCATGCTCTGGGGCACCGGCTAGGTCCAGGGTGACACCCAAATGTGCCTGATAATTAAAACAATTTCTGCCCTGGCTCATTTCTTCCCCCATTACTCTCTCCCATTACTGGAGATGCAAACAATAAATAATTTAATAACCCAGGTTGAGTAGAATCTGGTTCCAAAACAAAGTGTTTTAATTCTCCAGTGTGCCTGCTTTCAGCATTACTGTAATTCCATTTCCCTTCACTTGACTGGGCCTTTTGCTGCTTTTTAGGCTTCTCGTATTTCTCCCCCAGTTTTCCCCACGGGGCCCTGACAGCTGCATTAGAGTAGGCCGGGCGGCCAGCATGACATCACTCACTACTCAAGTCCAAGGCCGTGCTACACGTACTCATTAACCCCAGCAATCTGCCCTCCTCGAGGTGGAAATCTGGCCGTGGGGCTGCAGGCAGGGCACGCTGGCCCTCCCCTTTCCCGCCACCCTCTCTTTCCCTCACCCTGCCTCCTGTGATCTCCTGCCAGCCCTGGCAGGCCCAGAGAAGAGGAAGGGCCTGGGTGGGGGGGCATTGGAGGGAGTGTGGGGGCCTAGCCTCCAACCCCCCACACCGACCCTCATCACACTCCGATCCTGGCTCTGAAGGAAAGATCTCCTGACACCCCCAATTTGGCCAAAGTCTAGGACACCCCCAACCCTCAAAGATTAGATTTTGCTCCCTCTCCAAAGAGAGCCAGAACCACAAGCTCTCACTCTGGCCAAGGAAAATCTTGCTGCTGGGTCCTCCCACCCTCTGCCCCCACCACAGTCCTCCCCTCCAGCCAGAAGCCGGAATCTGCTGACGTGCCTGCCTGGGAGTCTGGGGCCCTTGCCTGAAACCAAGGGGCCCGGGGAGGGGCAGCTGTGGGGAGGAGCAGGGGGAAAGGAAACGCACCAATGGAGCTTTCGTTTAAATAAAGAGCAGGGAAGCATTGTGCTCCATTGATTACAATTTTTTTTTTTCTGAATGTTGTGACATTTGCAGGAAGGCTAATTTATTCAAGCATGGAAATCTTTAAAAACTTAATTAAGTTATTTCTGTGATTTTCCGTGCCTTATTGTTTCAAGTTCACATTTACTTTCATCCTTGTTAATAAAAAAAATTAAAAAGTGGGGAGGGGGCTGGGGAGAGAAGAAAAAGAGAAAAATGATCTCACGGAAGCTCCCAGGATGGTTTCTAGATGTTCCATTCCCCTGCAAGAGGCCTTGGAGCACAGAGGGAACAGAGTGAAGGAGGGGAGAGCCTCCCATGTCAGGGTCCAGGTCAGGGTCCCATCTCCATGAGGATGGTGTGGGATTAATGCCTGGCCTCCTCCTCCAGGCTCTGGCATCTGTAGCCAACATAGATTAGTGTGGGCTTGGGCACGGATTTCCTACAGAACCTTGCTGGTTACATCATGTCTGACGATGGCCTTCCCAAGCAAGCGTGACACTGTCCTTTGTGGGGTGTCATGGCAGGAGGCAAGGTTGGAATTCAGAGACCAGGCCCAGTGCCAGAGCCAGATGTCTTCCCACACAGCTGTGCTGACTACAAATAACACTATGGGCTTCATCAAGGACTGGGTGTTCTCCAGCACGGGCCCCAAATCCTAGAAGCTGTGTTCACCCGTTTCTCCCGAAGCGAGTAGGAAGGATGCCCTGTCTCCTCTGTGACACACAGGCTCATGACCCTCCCCGAGTCACTAATCTGTGGGGGACTGAGTTGCCCGGGCAGGGGTGGGACAGAGCAAAGAGTAGACTGAGTAAAGAAACACAGAGGTGAGGATTCCCACTGGAAAAATCTAGCCCATGCTGGCAGGAAGCATACACAGAGCTATTCTGCAGTTAACACTGATTTATACAAAGACACAAGCAGGAGGACTCTGCTGTGAAGCGGGGTTCTGCCTGGGGATAAGCCCTGTGGTGGCTTGACTGGGGGCTGGTGAGCGGCAGGGGGGAAGCACTGAGTTTGGTGTAAGGACATGTATGGTGTGGGGGTTTGGGGGAAAGGGAGCGGGAAGCCACGCCTCTCAGCTGCTAATATAGGAAGGCTGAGCAGGTGAACTTTAATGGGTCGCTAGATGATGAAGGATACATGATGTGATATATGAACGTGTTTATGGAGAAAGGAAAAAAATAGTCAAAAAAGAAAGGCAGAGAAGACAGGCTCCAGAGCCTAGCTGAAGGCTTCCAAAGTAGACGGAAAGGCCACCAAGGAATGAAGATGGAGAAAGAGAAGATCTTCCCTTAGAGGAAGCAAACGGGGAAAGCCAAGTCCCTGCAGGCGTGCAGATGTGCAGATGTGCTCACGGCCTTCCTCCCTGGATTCTGCCTACTTGGAACATTCCTTGCAGATGATCCCAGCTCAGAGCAAATGGGAGCCGCGACCCTCCCCGGACGGTCTCCCTGAATTTCCCTTCCTCGTGCTTTAGCCATGATCTCAAATAAAACATTCTCCTTGTATGCAAGATGGTATTCATTCAGCCCTAACTCTGAAATGAACCCTCTGCTTTGTCTGAGACATCAGACAGGGGCTCCCCGCTGGGGCTCCCCTCTGGGTCATCTGTATTCTGATGACATTTGCCCGTATTATTTTTAAGTCATTAGTCTCTGCCTGATATTGTGAGTCAAGAACTTTAATAAGAGAAATTTATGGCTTGTCTCCTCCAATCAACACAATAATTCATGGTTGTGTTGAGTGGGCTACGCTAATGGATATTGCTTTCAACTACGTGTTTTTTTTTTTTTCTCTCCTCAAATTCATTAGCTAGTTCTTCCTGATCTATTAACAAGAACAGTAGCCAGTCCTCCCCATCCAGGCTGTCCACGAGCACAACGGGTCTCCAAGTGTGGTCCTGAAGAGACCTCCAGGAGGCCTACCAGCGAATCCAAATGGAGAGGCACACAAAAATGCCTTTTCTTAAAGTATGATCTCCAGACCAGATTTGAATGTACATTAGGAAGGTCCGAAATGAACATTATCAAAACTGTAAGTACAGGGGCGCCTGGGTGGCTCAGTGGGTTCAATCCTCTGCCTTCAGCTCAGGTCATGATCCCAGTGTCCTGGGATCAAGCCCTGCATCGGGCTCTCTACTCAGTGGGGAGCCTGCTTCCTCCTCTGTCTCTGCCTGCCTCTCTGCCTACTTGTGATCTCTGCCTGTCAAATAAATAAATAAAATCTTTTAAAAAAAAAACTGTAAGTACAGTAATGATTACTTACCCAGATACAAGTGTCCCTGGATCACTGTAAGGTCGGGGTAGCAATTGGGGCCTGTGAACACGAGAGACCCGTGCCTTGTCTTCTACTGCTGAGGTCTGGGTTGGCAGGACGGCCCTGCCTTGCCCTTGAGTGCAGCTTGGTGGGGAGGGGAGGCATCGGCCTTAAATAAGACAACCAAAATGTTCACAGAGAAATGTCTCCAGCTCTCGGCCCAGCTGTCTCTTTCCAATATCAAGAGTTGGAAAGACGTAAAAGAAGAATAAAATAAAAGTGAGGGAGATGGAGAAGACCCGCATCAAGCCACGGTGTAGAGACAGAGCCCCGGAAGGCTGGGGCCACGTGGGCCACCTTCCCACCCTGGGCCGGCTTCTCCTGCTCTCGTCAGCACCCACACAAAGCCTGAGCCAGTACCACAACACTCCCTACACGGGAACTGGTCACTCTGACCCTGATTCTGAAAAGCTTCCCATGTAGGGGAGGGAAGATCAGAGCCAAGAGGAAAAGGGTGACACCCAGACAGAAGGCTCTCTGGGCATGCTGGCCATTGGTTGCGTTTCTACCACAGCAACAAGGAAATGGAGTGGACACTACCCCTTAAGCCCCCTGGGACGTGAGTTCCCTGCGGTGCCCCCTCCGCTAGTGCCTAACTCGTGCATGCGTGCTCTTCTAGGAGTTGCTGGAAACATGACAGTTAGAGCTCCGACACCAGTAAGACCGATCGTTGGCCTGTAACAGGCTGTTCTGCTTCCGGCTTGGCCCGACAGCCTTCTGCTGGCTGCTCTGCCTCCCTCCACGGCCCCCTTGTTCCAGGAATGACTGAGGGTAGCTCCTCTCACGATCCCACTCTACTCTATGAACTCCCATGATCCCTGCACGTTGTCCGTCTTTCCACTGGAATGAGAATGTTGTTCTTCATCTCTTCCCCCGACACCTGCCCTTGAACGAGACCTCTACATACTTTGATCTCGGCTCCTCTTTCTCCCCAGCCTTCTGTGCCAGTGACTCTCAAACACCAGCGTGAATCAGATCACCTGGAGGGCTTGCTCAAACTGACACCACGTTGGACCGGGCCTCTGAGGGTTTTTTTGTTTGTTTGTTTGTTTGTTTTTTAATTTTTTTTATTCACTGGAGACAGATACAGAGAGAGAGAGCACGAGCAGGGGGAGAAGCAGAGGGAGAGGGAGAAGCAGGCTCGCCACTGAGCAGGGAGCCCGATATGGGGCTTGATCCCAGGACCTAGAGATCGAGACCTAAGCAGAAGGCAGACGCGTAACCATCTGAGCCGCGCAGGTGCTGGAAAGTTTCTGATTCAGAGGGTCTGAGGCAGGGTCTGAAGTGTGCATTTCTAACCTGCTCCCAGGCCATGCCAGTGCAGCTGGCCTGGGAACCCCACCTTGGGAACCACCATTCTACAGCTCCAAGTTTTCCCTATTCCTCTCCAAGCAGCCCGGGGCATGCAGGAAGCAAAGCATCCTTTTTCGAATGGATGTGTCCCACCCGCGGGCTGCCCCAGCAGGCCGTGTGCCCCCCTAGCTCTCCAGCCCCAGGGACCATCTGGGCTCACCTCGCCCTGTCCTCTGAGTTGCTGCTTCCCGGTCCCACGGCCACCCCCCAGCTTCCCTCTCCCCCCATGCCTATGGCTTGTTGCCTTTTGCTTTTCTCGCACTCCCGTGTTTCTTCACATCCATCCCTGTCTGCCAGATTCTCACATCCAGGCTTCCCCTGGCATCTCTCCATCGTCCTCATACAGCTCGCTGTGCAGATATTTACATTTCTAAAGCCCAGTGGGTTTTTATGATTCCTCCTACTTCAGCCAAACAGGGATTTTCTTCTCAAATCTACTCACAGTTAGACCGGGGCTGGGGGAGGGCGGACACTAGGCTCTGTGGAGTGACCCTTCGGGAGGCCCTTTATTCATCGAGAACACAGAATGGTGGCAGCAGGGACAGAGAGCAGACAAATCAGTGCCATACCTTGGAGCACCTGTCCCACTCAGGGACAGTCAAGACAACAATTAGATTGGTTGGTTGGGTCCCATTGACCCCTTCTTATCACGGGGAGCTGACTTGAAAACCCCTCCCAGAGACCTTGGCATGGGTATTTATTTGCAATCCTCAAGGACCAAGGAAAAAACAATTACATATTCTTTTCTGGGGCGGAAGCCCTTGATCCCTGGGAAGCAGAGTAACCAAAGGCAGTGGTTGAGGGCCTGAGACTCTGGTCTTGGATTGCCTGCTTTGAATCCCAGCTCTGGCCTTGAACAAACATGATCATTACCAAATACCATGCCTCTCTAAACTTCAATGGCCCCATTTGCAGAATGGGAATGATACCTCAGGGCAATGTCCAGAGAATTAGATGGGAGACACATCTAGCGCTTGACTCCTATGACCCCCCACATGGAAGGACTCAGTCAATGCTACTGGCACTATTATCCTCGAGGCATACTTTGGAGCTTCAGAGCTGAGGACAAAGACTGAGAGAAAGCACATGTGGGTCACCTTGTGTCTGAGACTGATTCCACGCTGGACTAGCAAAGCCCGGAGTTTCTCAGTTAGATAATAGCCATTCCCCATTTTGCCCTGAACAGTCAAAACCCCCAGCACTTTACTTAAAAGCTTTGTGCTTTGATTTTTGTGTTGTTTTGTTTTTTTAAATAGGAAAAAAAAAAATCCTATTCTTGTCTGTCCAGTGTTTTTCCAGCAAAAGAGCAAGTCAGCACTAAGAATTCTCCCTGGTCAGCAAAACATATGTTGCAGTGGGACAATTTGGGGGAGTTTGAGGAGGCCCTAATGAGATGGGAAGTTAGGGGCGGCTGGGCACTAGACAATTTTCCAGAGATTTCTTGGGAGGGATTCCTTCTCATTCCTTCTACATCTGCTCCGTTCCCTTCCTATGGAAGGCAAGTCCGAGGTCTTAAGAAGAGTCAGATGTAGGAAAAGCAGAAAAGCAACTCTCCCAGAACAGTCTGGAGGCTAATTACCAGAAAAATCATAGCCCCCCCCAACGACACTGGAGCCATCTCTTTGAGGGCTGGTCTTCCAAGTATTCTGAAAGGAAAATGTAGGTTACAATGCCAGCCACCCACCCATCACCAAGGCCCTCTCTGAAAATGTCTTGCCCCAAAGGCCCTGGCTCACGGGCCACCAGAAGGACATGCTAAAATCTGTCAGCCACTGTCTGCCTAAGGATGCCCACCCTTGTCTGCACATCACCACCAGCCATGTAGGGCAGATGGAAGGAAAAGCCCATTGTCTTCTACCAGCCAGGGCAGCCAATCTTCAGAAAGGCTGCAAGGCCTCAACTTTCAGTCTCCTTAAGTGGGAGGACCTCCTTCCCCCCATCTCTCCCTCCAGGAACCTGGAAATCAGGCCCTCCTTGGGCATTGCCATGGAACAAACACAGGCAGTGGACCAGATGGGTATGATTTAAGATCCCGGCTCCACCCGCCTGACGAATTCGGCCAGTTACGCCCATCGGCTCCTCTGGGATACGGGGTCGGTTCCTGCTCCACAGACCTGTTCCCACGATGAAATGTGTCACATCCAATCAAGTCACATCCCACGAGTGTACAGCGGGAGCCCAAAACTCTACTGGGCTCACCCAATGAAATGTGGCTCTCGTGATTACTTAAAATAAGTTGCAATCCTGACAAGCTTCTCCGTTACTGGAGTCCGGAAAACGGTCAAATTCAGCCCCCCAGGACCTTCCACTAGAACGGACCTCACTGTGTTAGAAAGCAAGTCCGAGGTTCTCCGCTGCTGCTCTGGCTCTCCCCTGCTCATCGGCCAGTGCATTTGCATTCCTCCTCCGCCCGCCGCCCAGTACATATGGAATACATTTTCTTTGGATGTCTCACCATTAACGTTTTCATCTCTGCTTAGTGTCAGGGGCTTTGCACATCGCTGGCTTTCCAGAGCCCTAAGCCTGCCTTTGTGTAGGTTTGCTTTGTTCTCTCATTTCCTCATCAGCCTGGGAGCATTCCTGGCCAAGGGCTCTGGGAGGAGGGGTTTGGCACAGCAGTTCAATACACTTTGAGTTTTGGAGGAGGATGAATCAAGTCCCACCTGATGCGTGGGTCCCCTCCCTCCCTCCCTAGCACCTGTGGCTCCCCGAGGATCAGCTCCGGCCTCCGTCTTTGTAGGGCCGAACCCACGTGTGGGTTGACGGAGCGCAGCCAACACACACAAGGAAGTGAGCTGCCACGCTCGAAGCTCGTGCTGTCGGTAAGCCGAGCGTGACTCGGGGAAGATGACCTCCGCCCCAGAGAATGTAGAAACTCGCAGTTATTGGCAAATGGGCAGCGAGAGGGGCACTGTCGTAGGCAGTGATGGATGAAAGTGCGAGTCGGTATCGCGTTCCAGGTTGGGGGGGTGTCAGCCAGCGCGCCACGAGAGCCCTGGAGACGCGGACTCCACTTCCAGGAAAGCAGCCGGAGGAAATCATCGGAAGCCTGCTCAAATGTTGCTACGATGCAAAGATGTTCGTTGTAGTTGTGTTTACAGTGGTCCCAATTTGCAAACAATCCAAATATCCGGCAATAATTGGTTAACTAAATACATACGCATCCACGGAATTAAATACTCTGGAAGGATTTCAGGACAGATTATAGAACGATACTTAATAGGATGGGGATAGGCTCATGATCTACTCTTATTTGACAAAAGATTATTACGAATGTAAACATAATGTGATTCCAACATTATTTTAAACTGTGTATACCTGAGCATAAAAGAGCCCGGAAGGAAAGTCCCCGAAATCTCAACAGTAATTATCTTTGGTGGTGGGATCGTGAAGGATAGCTACTTCCTTCTCTAGGTTTCTCCGTACTTCTGACACCAAACATGTATTATAATCAGGAAAGAATGACAGCCGTGTAAACAAAAGCGACACTTTCCTCCCCAGGGTCCATGACCACAGTAGAAAAGGCAGGCTCGCTCCCTGGGACCACCTCCAACCCTGACCATTGAGGCCAGGACGGGGCAGGGGAGATGCTGTCGGCCCCGTTGGCCCGGTTCCACCCCACCAGGCGTCTGACCAAAGCTGCCCGAGCCTGGTTGTCCGAGAGGCCAGGAGTCACCTGGTCGTGATCTCCCGCGGCCCCGCACATCCTGGGAGCCTTTTCTAAGCCTCCCGTTAGCCGGCTCCCCTCCTGTCTATTAGGTCACAGCAGATTGATTCATCTCACTTCACTGTGGTTTACAATTTGCTGTTCTTGACCCTTACGTCCCCCCTGGGGCTGGAGCCGTGTTTCGGCAGCACCGACAGCCCAACGGCAGCAAGCGGCGGTCAGCTGCCGGCCTTCTATGCCGTTGACCTCCTCGGCAGGCTCCTTGCCCTCGCCCTTCCATTCCAGCCCCATTCGGCATCCGCACACGCAAGGCTGCCTCTTCCGGGAGCACGATGGGGTCCCACCCGAGATAACACGGGCGAGCCTGAGACCTGGCCAAGGGATTCCTGGCCAGGTACCCAACATGAGGTTCCATGTGCGGAGCCCTCAAGATCTGGGCCTTTCCCTCTTGCCTTCCGGTGCGATGCCAGGAGTGCAGAATGTTGGACCCAGCTTCCCATCACAGGTGAACTCTAAAAGCCCAAAGACTCTGAGCTTTTGATTTATTGGTGGAGTCTTTGCAGAATAACCCTTCTGATGAAAAATATCAGCAGAAGAAAGCCCTGGAAGATAGTTAGGGGGAGTCTATCCTCCAGATCGTGAAAAAATACCAAATTTAGTCCCCTCAACCTTCAAGGCCTTCAATCACGTGACCCTCATACCCTTCTACCCCCAGTGTCTCGCTTCAGCTCAGTACGAACGTCTAGTCCATAAAATCCTTTCCCCCTACTCCCTTCCTCAGATATCTTTTCCCATGGCTTGTCCCCCCTCCACTTTCAATTCTGTAAAATTATACGAGCAGCTAGACACACGGAGGGAGCCTGACTTCCGATTCTGACTCTCTTGTTCACTCTCGGGCCCTCAGGCCAACCGTGAGCCATCCTGAGTCTCGGCTTCCCGTCCGAACATCCGTGGGGTGGACTCAGCGTCCAGACACCTTGCCAGTTGCTCAGAAGCCTTGACTAGAGCGCCTGCCCCCTCCTCCGATGACCACAGGTTCCCTCTGCAGTTATGTTCTCAGCGTAGAGGAATTCACCCAGACGTGTTCTGCATTTCCTTCGTCCGTACGTGCAAGACCTATCTGTTTGTTTGTCTTCTCATGTCCCCGTCCAGAGTACTTTCGGAACAATGGCAGCATTTCCTCATGACCCCCTAATACAGTGTGCAGAGCACAGGAAACAGGCGAGGTTGTTAGTTCTCTGACTAATGCCTCCCCCTCAGGCAGACTTGAAAAGGGACTCATTTAAATTTGGTTTCCCTGCCAGAATTGTCAGGCCTCAGTAGCCTTGGGAAATCACCAAGGAGGAAAATCACCATTTATCCTAAAATCTCAGCAATCTGCAGGACTGCCACCAGCCCCGAACCTCTGCCTGGCCCTCACCAAGCAGTGCGAAATGCCTTGTTCCCAGCCCTTCCCAGGGTCACGGCCATGCCTGGAGAGGAGCGGGTCTCTGCTCCCTACCAGGGGGGACCCTGCAGGGGTCGCCGGATTCATTCAAACCCAAGGCCCAGATTTTCCAGCACAGATGAGCTGGAGGAGCCCTGACCCAGAACTGCAGACACAGCTGTGAGGTGCATTATACCCTGGAAAGCCACGACAGTCTCTGCTGTGTGACCCCAAAGAGCTCACTTGACATCTCTGGGCCCCATACTCCACTGCTCTCACACAGACATCATCACACTTACCTTGCAAGGTTACCATGAGACTGTGGGCATGCTTTTTTTTTTTTTTTTAAAGATTTTATTTATTTATTTGACAGAGACAGAGATCACAAGTAGGCAGAGAGGCAGGCAGAGAGAGGAAGGAAAGCAGGCTCCCTGCTGAGCAGAGAGCCCGATGTGG
Organism: Lutra lutra; assembly: GCF_902655055.1. Taxonomy (NCBI): domain Eukaryota; kingdom Metazoa; phylum Chordata; class Mammalia; order Carnivora; family Mustelidae; genus Lutra; species Lutra lutra. The sequence goes on along the minus strand of NC_062287.1, from coordinate 12,251,010 downwards.
GGTTCGATCCCAGGAACCTGAGATCATGACCTGAGCTGAAGGCAGAGGCTTTAACCCACTAAGCCACCCAGGCGCCTGGTGTGGGCATGCTTTTAAAAACGTGAATATTTTGCACACTCTATACACGCATCTGGCCCAAGACTGCCCATCTTTCCCTCCCTTCAAAGTCCCCCTTCCACAAGGCTGCCGCAGAAGGCCACACGGATGAGGGAGAAGCATTTATGCTTTTTTCTTCTTTTTAAATTTTTTTTATTATGTTCAGTAAGCCAGCATATCATATATCATAAGTTTTTGACATAGCGTTCAATGATTCATTAGTTGCATATAATACCCAGTGTGTTTATCCTGATATGCGGAGTTGGATCTCGTAACGTCTTTTCCCACCAAATTGCTGGCGTGTGAGGCATTTAGGTGCTGGGGACCGAAATGGCCATATTTAGTACTTTAGTTATGTGTGAGTTAATAGATTTTCAAGGAGTTCCCTGAAAACCTCCCCCTACATTTAACACGTTCTTTATGAGAGAAAAACATCCCCACTTCATGGAAACCAACTTCCAAGCAAATCACGGGAACCCTGCCCATCCGTTCTACCTGTGTTAAATCGCCTTCAGCTGCTGCTGTTCTGCACCAACCGGTGGGCTTATGACACATTTGTGGATCCCAGCATGTGTGTGATATTACAAACACAGGTGTGGTCTCCTGCCTTCCCCTGCAGAGGACGGAAGGGGCAAGAGGAAAGAAAGCACAGTCAATTCCTTGGCCCTCTTATCTCACAGAAGGGGATCTTTCTGCACAGGACCTTCCAGGGGCTGAGAGCTCTTTTCTGGTAAAGCAACTTGTGCAAAAGACAAATACATTGTAACAGTCCCAGGCGGAGAAAGGAATCTCAGAAAGGACTCCTATGTCTCAGTCAGAAACAAAAAATAGACCCCCCTCCTAGGCAGGATATTGGAGGCAAGAAGAAGGGATTCAGGAAACAGTGGTTCCAGGAAAGGCAAGAGCCTGCAGAGAGGGGTTTGCACTGCTACGGAAAGCTACCAGGATCTCAGCTCTGCTCCTCTCCTCTCCCAGGAAGGATGCCCAGGAGGCCGGCCAACCCACTGCTCTTCTCTGCCAAAGGGCTGAGATGGGGCACTTGGGTGGCTCAGTGGGTTGAGCCTCTGCCTTTGGCTCAGGTCATGATCTCAGGGTCCTGGGATCAAGCCCTGCATCGGGCTCTCTGCGCAGCAGGGAGCCTGCTTCCCCATCTCTCTCTCCCTCTGCCTGCCTCTCTGCCTACTTGTGATCCCTCTCTGTCAAATAAATAAACAAAATCTTAAAAAAAAGTTGTTGTTGTTGTTTTTTTAAAAAAGGGCTGAGACGAAGGATGCCTATTGCCTAGCTGTATGTTGTAGGCTGAACTGTGTCCCGCCCTCCCCCCCAAATTCATATGTGAGGATCTAACCCACCAGTAGCTCAGAATGTGACTGTACTTAGAGGTCTGGGTCCTTAAAGAGGTTATTAAGGTTAAAGGAGGTCATGAGGCTGGGCGGTAAAGCAATATGACTGGCGTCTTTAAAGGAAGGAGGCAAGGATGCAATCAGGCACAGAGGGGAGGCTGCGAGCAGACCCAGGGAGCAGACGGCGTCTGCAAGCCGAGGAGAGAGGTCTCGGAAGCAAGGACCCTGCCCACACCTCAAGCTCACATTCCAGCCTCCAGGACAGGGGAAAAATAAATGTCTCCTCTGTGAGCTGCCCAGCCTCTGGTACTTTGTTTTGTCAACCCCCACAACTATACCCCCACAACAGCAGAAGTAAGTCAGGAAGGAAATAAGGTGCAGACCCCAGGAGTCTGGCCTCCGGGTCCAGATATGGCGGGACTTGGACAGAGATGGTTAACCCACTTAGGAAGGGCCGATGGAGTTTGCGTGTCCCCTGCCCTCACGCATGGGCACCCGGCTCCTTCCATCCATGTAGCTGGACTGCCGTGTCCCCGCTCTCTTGGAACCGTGTCACTGCTCTCAGGAGCTACCCTCTCCCCGCAGACAGAGTTCTCTGGAAGGCAGAGGAACGAGGAAGAGCAGAAAAAAGATGGAGCCCAGGAAACCCTGGTGCCGGCCTCGCTGTCTAATGCCCGTCATGTCCTGCTTTTGCAGGACAGTGTGGGTTTGCAGGATCGGCTCCCTGAGAAGCCTCTCCCGCGACCTTCTCAGCCTGCCAAGCAAGCAGATTCTGGTGCGTAAGGACCACGAAGTGTCCCGCTGGAAAATGTGGGTATGGGTTTGTTTTGTTTGTTTGTGAATACTATTAAGATTTTATTTATTTTTATCTTTTTTTTTTAAGATTTTATTTATTTATCAGAGAAAGAGAGAGTACAGGGGAGAGAAGGAGAGAGCATGAGCAGGGGAAGCCACAGGCGGAGAGAGAAGCGGGCTCCCCACCGAGTGAGGAGCCCGATGAGATCGTGACCTGAGCCCAAGGCAGACGTCTAACCGACGGAGTCACGCAGGTGGCCCAGGATTTTATTTTGTAGAGGGGAAGGTGCAGCGTCTTCCCATACACCTCCTGCCTGGGCACGTGCACAGCCCTGCTCCAGCGGGGCCCCGGTTATAACTGGAGGCCTTCGTTCTCCCACCCAGTTTCCTTCTAGTGGCTGAAACCCTGGGCCTTGTCCCTTCCCTTCATTGTCCGCTGACTTCCACTCTGGCCCCCGTGTATTGTGTTTTCAGGGAAACGAAGCACATTCCTCTCCCAAGCACAGCACCTTTTCTTAAATGATCATAAGCTCAGAAAAGCTGGTAACCGTCAGGACCCCTTTCAGGATGCCCACTGTGTGCGTCCTCGGATGTCATCACTCACTCACTCTAATGCTCCCCATCCCCCGGGGAAGCGGGGGAGACCACCCCCTCCTCAGACGAGGAAGCCCAGCCAGCGGAGGAAGGACCCTGTATGCGTTTGGAGTGGAGCGAAGACGGAGGAAGAAGGCACGCTCCGGCCGACTCTCAGGCTTCGCACTTCCACGCTGCCTCCCTGATGAGAAAACACGCCCGGGAGGCTCATTTACCGTGTGAAATGCTCTGTAATGAAAAGGGCTATTCTTTTTTCCAGTTTTTATGGTTCAAAACTGGGAGAGGAAAAAAGCGCAAGCGAGATCTTCAGCCAACACAGAAGTCCCATGACTTCTGAAACCGAGACCTTCACCTTGAAAACCGTCTGGTGTTCATGGTGCCCGAGAGCAGTCTCTGTTCCCAGCACCGTCTGAAGTTCAATATTGGGGGTGGGGGGGCTGTTTGTCAATGTCTGCTTTCCGCCCTGGACTGAAGCTCTCTAGGCGGGATGACCACAGACGTGGTAGTGGAAACAGAAACGTTTCTGAAAGGAAAAGGAGGCTTCAGTCGTCATTCCTCCAGGACGAGAAGGAACCTGGGACATATGGCCATCCTGTGTAGGAAACAGAGAGCGACTCCGGCTTGCTTGCCGTGAGAGTCCCAGTGACAGATTCCACACTTGGCACATAGCAGATGCTCAATAAAGAAATCTGTTGATTGATTCAACAACATGTCTTTCATTGATTTCTCACCATTTTGTCCCACCAGATCTTTCAGACCTTCTCCCTGGTAGCTGCTCCCGAAACCTGCCCCTAGACACACAGGGCTCTCCCTTAAGCCCATCTCCGACCCACCATACCCTCTCATGACTCCGAGCGTTTATGAAACTCTGACCTCTGGGGCGCTGGGTGGCTCTGTCGGTTGAACATCTGTCTTTGGCTCAGGTCATGATCTCAGGGTCCTGGGATCAAGTCCTGTATTGGGCTCCCTGATGAGTGGGGGGGCTGCTTCTCCCTCTACCCCTCCCCCTCACTCATGTGCTCTCTATCTCTCAAGTAAATAACTGAATAAAATCTTCATTAAAAAAAAAAAAACAAAACTATGAGCTCTGCTCAGTATCCCCACCACAGATGACCGACCTAAATCCTCCCATGCTTAAAAAACAAAACAAAACTATGAGCTCTGCTCAGTGTCCCCACCACAGATGACCGACCTAAATCCTCCCATGCTTAAAAGTCTCCTCAGCCCCTAGACTGCTTCCTCCCCGAAGCCCTCCTCCCATCCCCTGCAATACCTGAATACACTCTCTAATGATAGCCCCCCAACCCACCAGTTGTTTACGTGTCCCCTTCCTCCCTAGACGGTGAGTCCCTCCAGGTTGGAGGTCAAGTTCCATCCGTCTCCACAGGGCCCACCCCCTTCCAGCATGGAATAAACGCCCATCGAAAGACTCAGAGAGGGTTGGGACCCTTGTGGGTGCCGGCAGGCTAGAGAGAGAGAACGGAGGGACTCACCCTCTGAAGCAAGTGGGGTTATGATGAGTCTCCGCAGCGTCTCACGTCCCCGCCCCCACGGCGCAGGGCACATCACAGACACGCCGTCATTCCCTATCCCCACCACCATCGTGGGCCTCATCAAGCTCTTCTGTGGCCGTGTCCCTTCGTCTTTGTCCTTCCCGTCTTCTGTAGCTCTCATGCTGCATTACCACCAACACCGACTCTCTGTTGGAGCCAACCTGCCCCCTGCCTTCTGTCAGCTTGGATCTATGCGAGGCGTCCTTCCTCGACAGGCAGGACGTGCCAGTCCTCCGGCACCCCTGATCCCTCCCAGGTCCTCCTGGGCCAAGGCCGGCACTGGACTTCTCGGACCCTCTGCCTTCCCCTCGGCCCAGCGCTTTGTGTTCCTTAAAGACCTTTCACGCCATGCTTGAGCTAATATTTGCATCCCTGCTTAACCAGGCTGGCCTCTGCGGCCCTGGGCATTTCTTAGACTCAAGCAGGATGGAGCTGTGATCTTTCCAAGCTATTCCGTTGCTCAGAGCGTGCTGAGAGCCGGAAGCTGCTTCTGGGCAGGCTGCCTGGCTGGGGACTGGGAGGCGTCCAGTGAAAGATGGGCTGGGTCTGGCCTAGGTAACTGCGGACACAGCCCGCCCCGTGCTTGGAGCAATGCTCAGCCACACATCAGCTGGGTGACCCCTCAGTGACTGAATCTGTCCACAGCCATACTTCCCACATCTACGAAATGGAAGTGATGATACTGTGTAGGGTTGGTAGGGGGTCTACGTGTGACCATGAAAAGAGGCAGGCACATAGTAATTGCTCACGAAATACTCCCCGGGATTATAAAAAATCAACCCAAATGGGTTGCATCCCGACTATCTACTGGGTGTGTTTAGGGTCAAGCTGTGGGATCGGAGCAGGGGAGATGTAAAGATGGAGATCTAACGAAGGAGTCATCCCGCTGCCCTTCTTGATTTCAAAGGCGGAACTCAAAGCGGACCCGGGTGGCGGCGCACGAACAGGCACAGACAGGCGCCGTGGGAGCAGGAGGGAGAGGCACAGGATGGGGCCAGAGCGGAGGTCTGGCCCGGGCCCGGCAGACGGAGAAGAGCCGCAGTCTGCAGCTGTGATGACAGAAAAGTCTACAGAAGCAGCTTTCCGCGCGGAATCTCAGCGAGAGGGTGAAGCATGGCGAGAATAACGGATTATCTCCGGGGGGCGCTGGAGACGAGGCCGGCACATAGCAAACGCTCTATGCCCGCTCCCATGCCCTTCTCAACAACCCCGCGGGGAGGCGTCGGCGCACTGGTATTCCCATCCCCCAGATAACTCCACACCCCAGGACGTAAGGGAACTTGCTCCCTTGCTCCCGCCTGACCCCAAAGCCGGAGCTCTTGACCCCGCACTGTGCAGGCTGCGTAGGGACATGTGGGCACTGCAGGGAAGATGTGGGCTTGGAGCGTACAGGGAGGGTGTGCACGCACACGTGTGTGGGCCCAGCTGGGTGTGCGAGCTCGCTCGCAGGCCTCTGTGTAATGCAGGGGAAATTGAGAGAGGAGTCTTGTAGCTAAGAAAGAAGAAGACACTATAGACGATTCTGGAGTCCAGGCTGAGAGGCTCACTCTCTTTTCTGAGGCCTGCTTCCGTTCTTGCTGCCACACAACCCCAATGAGCCCCAAGGGTTATGCAGAGCCCCAAGGAATTTGCTGATATGCATAACAGGGACAGCCCCGGGAGTAGGAGGGAGGACGGTGCGCCAGGGCGTGCACTGCACTCTACGGAGGGAAAGGCCTCCAACTCCCAGTCTGGGGCTGACTCGGGGCTAGGCCCAGGCCTCCAGATTGACTTTGACTTCACAGAGGAGCTCAGCAAATCCTGCAGAAGCCAAACACCTGGAGGAATATCCCTCCTTCTCTGGAGTTTTGGCAAACTTATTATCCCAATCAATATCTGAGTAATTACAATCCCCTGTGATCAAAGGGGGGTGTTTTTCCCTTTCTTTGGCCTCTTTACAGGCCTCTCTTATCTGGAAAAAGATTTCTTAATCTACTTTCCCTAAATGCCCTGAAGGTGTGCATGCCACAGAGGCCTGGGAGCTCCCGGATTGCTTTCTACTCCTTCCTTGCCTGACAGCTCCCAGGCTGCGCAGGTAGCAATCGGCCTTCAGCCCAGCGACCCACAGAACCCCCCAGAGAAAGAGGTGGAGGTGGGAGCCCAGGAGAACAGAGGAGGGTCCCCCTTCTCTCTCCATCTAAGAGGAGGTGAGGAAGAGTTGGAGGGCAGGTCCAGAGGACCCACTGTGAACAGCCGGCAAGTCCGCCTGGCCTGGTCCCTCTTACTGTCTCCAAGTCCGCACCCCACCCCCTGCTGCCAGGCTCTCAGCCACTGTGGAGGCCCAGGGCATACTGGCCAGGGTGGGGGAAAGGAGCTTTGGGGGATTCAAAGGAAGTAAGTGGGAACGTTTTCTTTTCCATCCTTGACAGGAATCATGAGTCTGAAAAAAATTCTGTTTGGACATCCCAGCCATCTGTCTGGGGCCATGCACCCCTCCCCCAAGGGCCTTCAGACAAAAATCCACCCGCCTGCTTGGGGAGCCCTGCCCTAGGCAGGAAGACCAGCTTTCTGCCTTGGCCCCCCGTGCCTCTCAGCGACAAATGTCTTCCTCTGCGGGTCACGGAGGGTCTCTTCGGAGGGTCCAATGCAGCGTGCCCACATGAAAGGGGGGCTGCCCCATGGCCACCAGCCCACATACAAAGGGGAAGGCAGGGGCTGTGGAGAGAGCCCTCGGGCTCTGTGGGGCCTGATGTATGATGTAGAGACCAAGTCCTCTCTGACTCTCAATGATTTAAGAGGTTTGTGCACTCCAGAAACTTAATTAACCCAAAGATTTCTGTTAAGCCTTCTCGGCTTTGCTTCTGAAGAGGCCTTTCCAAGAACGCCCCTGGGTTACAGTCATTACTCTGCGGATGCTGGCTCGCAGGGCCCTTTATTGTATTTTTATGAGGGAAATGCTGTGCGGCCCTAATGCATTTCCCAGGAAAGGCTCTGCCGTGGGGGGGTCCCCGCTCCACGGCCGCTGAGGAGGGAGGGGTCAGGTCCATGTCGCAGACAGGCGTGCATGTGTGTGTCTCCACACGAGGAGAGCAGGGAGTGTGTGCGCACTAAACACAAGTAACCCAAGCCGGGCGGTGCACACTTAGGAGACAGACAGATAAGTCGGCAGAAGACTCACCACCTGGGACATGTTGATAAGCATTGCAGAGGCCATCCTGTCCAGCCCCCTGCCTCTAGGCAGATCTGTTCCAATTTACCCACGACAGCATGCGTTTCTCCATCTCTGAGGCAGGCAATTTCACCGTTCCCATAGTAGAATTTTCTAGTGTTTTAATGGCCCTCCTCCCGTGGAGCATTTTCCTTCTGGAATTAGCAGTGTTGGCCTGGAAGGGAACTTGGAACACAGAGACAATGCCTCTGGTTTTAGGCATTTAATGACAGAAGCCAAGGGTGTCCGTTCTTGGCGAAGTCACCCTGCCTTACAGCACAGACACAGTCAAGGAGGAGCTCAAACCGCGTGCAGACTCCTTCGGCTCAGCTCAGAGCCGAGGGGGTGGCCCCTCTGATCACGTCCAGGTCCAGGGTAGGCGCATCAATTTTCATAAGAGAATGACAACCCTACCCCACGGTTGGTAGGTTCCTACTGTTTGTGTGTTTGTAAGGCATATGGGTCTATATTTAATTGGCAACCCAAGAGCCACACTTCAGGTATTTGGCAAGGAATATAGTCTTGAACTCACTGCCACGCGGTGTCCATCAAAAACCCAGCTGAGACAAAGAAGGTGGACGGAAGATGGCCTGACGGGTGTGGAGGCCGTCCGTCCCTCCAGGAACACGAATAGTGACCACAAGATCAAGCCAGGTCAGCGGAGAGCTGTCCAGCACGCCATGTCCCTCTGGTCCCCTGGTTTTCTGAGCTGAAGCCCGATCTGTGTGGACGGGTGATACGATGGCCAGCAGCCAAAAGACACGGGGAGTTGCAGTCACGACGCGGGGCTGCTGAGGACACGGCTACCCCCGTGGCACACAGGAAGTTCCCCAGGAAGGCCCTGGGGACCCAAGGTGCCAGGAAAGTTGAGCTTCTCCTGAATAACCTTTTGTCCTTATTCTCCTCCCATCCTTCGCTCTATCCCTTTCTCTCCTGCCTCCCGCTGTCTCCTTCTCCCTCCCATCCTCCTTCCCTCCTTTCCTCTTCCTTTCTCCCATCTTACAGGCACAATGACTTGTGAGGCGGATCCATTCACCTTGGTCAGGTTGGCTGCCAAATGCCTTGGAGTTGAAATTAGGGCTCATCAGGGGAGGTGTCTAGGGCCGTGAGCTCTGCAGGCCTCCATTACTCTCATTTCTGATCCCCTGAGACCTTCCATTTTTTTTCCTCTTTCCCCTTCCCGTTTGCTTCCAGCAGCTCGCATCTCACTCCGTTTTCCTGATCTGTGTGAGCCACCACAACGCCCGTCTGGCACCAGGCAGATATAAGTAGGAACGTTAATAAATTAATTAATACAGCTCAAACTGTGCTGCACACACGAATTATGTTTACAAAGGAGAGCATTTACCAAGCTGGTACTGGAGAGCCTCCCAGACCATATGGACCTTGAGCTCAGAGTCTTGAAAGAGGCGTAAGATACAGAGCAGCAGAGAGAAGCTTTTAAATTCTGTCCCTTTCACCGAAATCTGACACAGCACCCTCTGCCTCTTCTCTCAAGGACCCACGGAGCTGGTCTCCCGGAACTTGGCCCGATCTAATATCCCTTTGTGAACTTGAAGACATGGAATTTAAAAAAAATAAGTAAATAAGAATCAGAACATTAGAAAGGTAAGCCCTTGAAGGAACCGGAGAAATCATCGCACCGCAGCCCTTTGATTAGCCTAAAAGGAAATGAAGGACCAGAACCGGCGGGTCCAGGTCCTGGATCACTTGGCCACTTCGAGCAGGTTCCAGAGAAAATCCGGGGCCCCAGTTCCCTGCATGTCCACACCTTATGTTGAAGCCCAGGAAGCTCAGGACTGGCTGGGCCCCTTCCTAGATGTGTCTGTAGGCACCGATTGTCTGTGAAACAGAGAACGGTGGGTGGGACCGCCCGGGGTGGGACCACCCCTCCCATAATCTCGTCCTTCCGGGGTGCTTCAGACCAAGCAGGCCTTTGGGCACATTCCTTAACCTCACGGGGCCTTTGCTGCCTCATCTGTAAAGTGGGGATGATTAGACTTTTTCTCTCAGGTTGCTGTGAGGACTATAGCCGCAAATGCATGTGAAGGACATGCCAAGGAGTAGGCACTGGCTAAAATGAGTTGTGGTGGTGCTGGCGATGGTTTGCTTGTCCTGGTTTACAAAGGAGACGCAGCAGCCCCAGACAAGGCAGTCATTTGACCAAAGGAAGAGCAGAACCCCGGGGCTGCTCCAGAACTTGTACTTTCACTGCTTGGAATCACCGGAGGAGGGGCAGGCGGACGGCTCAAGAGTATAGGCGCTTGGATGTCCCATTTCTCGTTCCCTCCATCCCCCATCTCCACCTTATCTCTGGTCTCCTCCGGTTCCACAGCCGGCCTCTGCCTGCCAGCTAACACCCTCTTTAATGATACCATCTGCCCAAATGCCAGCACCAACACCAAGATGCCTAAATCAAGGTTAATGCCAGGGATACTTACCAAGGGCCATTGCACCATCTCTTTGGGGCTCTCCTATCTGGGACAATTGACGTGAGATTCTGATCAAAGACAGGAGGATGGGGACCAAGTCATTTTCTAGGCGTCTCTTCAGGCTAAGGACTCCAGCGGTTATGTTTTCTTCCATCCCAAGCTTAGGCATCGAAATCTTGTTTAGGTGCCTGGGGTAGAAGCAGGAGCATCTGGAGCCCTTGCTGAGTTCGTACGTCAAAGCCTCAAAGCTTCGCCTCGCACATCAGCCTGAACTACTTCGTTCATCTCCCCTGCTCCCCCGCTAGAGACGTTGGCTCACAGGAAGGGAAAGGGGCGACCCGGTGGGGTAAGTGGACAGGAGGGAGGGCACAGCGGACCGCGGGCATTTCTCAGGTGCTTGAGAACTGCTGTTTGTCTTTACAATCAGCGAAAGGGAGAGGGAAAACTGGCTGTTGCTCGGATTTTTGTGTTTACTTCATCGTCACCTACTTCCTGAAACCTAACTGCATCCGCTCCCCCGCCTGACCACCCACTCTCAGAATCTTAAAAGCTGGTTGTTTGCCAGCTTTTCCGATGGTCATACCAAGGGCCCAGGGTCTCGCACTGCTGAGTTGTCCTGCCCCAGGCCAGTATACACTGTGACAGACCAACAATCAAGGCTATAAACCATGAGTGATCTCGGACTAGGTTAGACCCCCATCTTTCCCTGGACATCTCCCAACCCCCAGGCAACCTGCACATGAAGCAGCTTCCAGTTCTCAGCACGTTCTGCACTAGGAGTGGCAAACGGCGCTGAGGAGTTTGGAAAGACTCTAACTCTATCCTGCTTGAGTCTAAGAAGCCCAGGGCAGCAGAAGCCAGCCTAGTTAAGCAGGGATGTACATAGGAGCACAGGCATTGCGTGAAAGGTCTTTAAAGGATGCGAACAGCCTGGCCAAGGGGAAGATGGAGGGTCCGAGAAGTTTGGTGACAGCCGTTGCATAGGATGCCCCGGACCTTACCTCACACCATAGACAAGATGCAACCCCAAAAGGTACATAGACCTAAATGCGAAACCTCCAGCTATGATACCTTTAGAAGGGAACATGAAAGAAAACTTTCTGGACTTTAAGTAACACCAAAATCATTATGCATTAAAAAAAAAAAATGGGACACATTGGATTTCATCAACACTAAAATCTTCTCTTTCAAAGATACTGTCGAAAGACTTAAAAGACAAGTCCCAGACTAGGAGAGAATATTTCCAAAACATATATCTGACACAGGATTTCAATCTAGAATACACAAGGAATGCTTAAAAACTCAACAATAAGAAAACAAATCACCCATTTAAAAAGAAAAAAGAAGTGAGCAACAGACATTTTACCGAAAAAGATACACAGATGGCAGACAACCCCATGAAAAGACATGCGATATTTTTAGTCATCGGAGACATACAAATTACAATACAATGAGATACCACTGAAGACCTATTAGAGAGGCTGAAATCAGAAATACATAAGTGAATTCCAGGCAATTCCAAGTGCTGGCGAGGACGTGGGACACCCGGAACTCTGCTTTTGTGGTGAGAATGCAAAGGATAGAGCCATTTTGGAAAAGAGCTTGGCCGTTTCCTATATAGTTAAATATGTGCTTGTCATATGACCTAGCAATCCCGGACTGAGTATTTACTATGGAAGGAACTTCTGTGCACACAAACATGTGTGTGGATGTTTATAGAAACTTTATTCATTATCACCCTAAACTGGAAACAACCCCAATGTTCTTCCTCTAGTGAATAGAAATACAAACCGTGGTTTATATGCAATGGAATCCCACTCAGCAATAAAGAAGAATGAATTACTGAACAATGGGGATGAATTTCAAATATATTACTCTAAGTGAAGAAGCCAGACTCAAAAGACTATATACTATATAATTATATTTATAAGATATTCTGGGAAAGGCAAGCTATAAGGACAAAAAACAGATCCGTGGTTGTCGAAGGCTGTGGGTGGGCAGTGGTTAAATGACAAGGGACGCAGGGGAATGGGTGGGAGTGGTGGGGGAGAGGTTGATGGAATTGTTCTATGTCTGTACTGTGGAAGTGGTTTTATGCATTTGTCAAAACTCATAAATCTATGCTGGAAAGGGATCATTGCACTGATATAAATTATACTTCCATCAAAAGAAAAATCAAAGGAGCTCATTATTCTTGACCAACATAATGCATAAGGTAGGTACTAAAAAGGATTATTCCCATTTTACAGATGAGGAAATAGAGGACAAGAGGGATGAATTTGTCCAAGGTCAAGAGCAAGCAAAGGGTGGTGCCGTGACTGATATCCAGGCTCCAGAGCTCTGAGGGAATTATGGTCTTGGCCACCAGGCCATACACCTCTCCCATTTGGGACTTTTCTTTATTCTTGACTACATTTTAGCTCAGCCATTGGATTTTATTCAATTTGGAGCTATTGTCTAAGTCATAAGCCTCTTATTTGTATTTCAAATACATGGGAATTACTTAGATATGTTGTATCCTTAAGAATATTCAAACAATAAAAGAATTCAGAGAACAGAGCACGAAAGTCCCCTACCATCACGCCTGCCCCTGACGATACCCCGCTCTAGGGGTGGTCCGTTGACAGCTGTTGGATCACCTTACACACCAGGGAAATACAGACCTACAGAGGCACATCACCTGCGTTTCCAGCACCCTACTCCATCTCCAGTCATGGAAGCCTGCTTGACTTGGGACCGACCAAAAGCCATAATAGGTTTGAACCCTCGCTTTGTCAGAGACTTCACTGTAGGACCTTACCGAAGCTAGGTCACGTCTATTTTCCTAAAATAATATCCATTTTTAACAAGGATGATCCCTCATCACATCATTCCACTCCAGTAAATGCTGTTTAATCCAAACATGTGGGTGATTGGATGCAGCGGACGGCCACTCAGACTGGGAACACCAGGCTTCCATCAGGTCCGCCCCACTGGAGGAAGGTGACTTGGTCCCAAGTGTGTCTGAATTCAGCACCTATTTTTTAAAGAATCCACAACACAATCCTAACACTATGTCACTCAAGGTATGATGGCGGGAATCGAAGGGACAGGAAATACTTAGCCTAGAGAAGCAAAGGCTCTTCGGGGATGTGAGCATCAGTTTAAAGTATTTGAAGAGCTGTCATAGAGGGAGAGAAGGCAGATTTGTTCTCAGTTGCTCCAGGGCAGAGCTGGAATTAATCTGGATGCAGATTTTGTATCACAGAATGAAATTGTCCAGCAAAGGAGGAGGGGCCCACAAGACAGTGGGCTTCCCACCACTTTTGGGTAATCAAGCTGACACGGTGCGATCATCTGTGAGAAGAGCCAAGGAGACGCCCCGGGAAGCGGATTTGGAGATCCTCTGCCACTCAGTGCAGAGGTGCCCATCCTCAGCACACACGCAGGCATGCGTGAATCCCGGCAGCGGCAAGCATGTCCCGTCCATCTTCCCGTCGTCCCTGTTAGCCGCGCCGGTCACGGGGGTAAATGAAGTGCGTGCAACACAGGAACGAAGGCATCCCATAGAGAGATGGTTTCGTCGGCTGGTCCTGCCTTTAAAAGGGGGAGCAAAGGAGAGACTGTCCTGCCCTCCAGAAATGCAGAACTATTTGGATCCTGTGTGAGGTCCCTTGGCAGCTGACACACAGGCCCATCTGTCACGCTGGCGCTGTGCCCCCAGCAAAGGGAGCTGGGCTGCCTGCTGGTGCGTGTCAGTTCCAGGTGGTTGCATATGCCTGCGGAGGGGGGAGCTCTGTCCCACCCGGTACAGGACACCCGCCACTCCCGTGCACACCCTCTGCCCTGCTGACCCCCGACCAGCCCCACTGGAGGCACGGAGGGACCCAGGGGTCGCAGAGAGTGGGAAGGGAGAGCCTGGGCACTGGAGGGCTTGGGGCTGCCAAATGAACAGGCCTCGCCACATCAAGCACATTGTGGAGCCAAGACCACCCAAGGAACAACCAAATGGGCACTTGGAAGGAAAGGCCAAGGCGCAAAGGGTACCAACTCAAAGGGCATCACGAGGGGCTTGGGCCCTTGAGGGGGAGAGATGTCACAGGACACCTCCCGCTCTGTCCGTCTTCTCCAAGAGTGCAGAGGACGGGCTCTGAGGGAAGGATCTTCATGGTTTTCTGCGTCTGGCCTGGGGCGAGGAAGTTCACCAGTCTCACCTCGGACCACAGCGTGTGAGCCTGGGGTTGCATCCGCCCAGCTGTGGGGGCGCCTGTCCGCCCCGCGCTGGCTCGGGTGTGTGTCAGGTGTGTGTCGGTGTGTGCAGGCCCGCGACGGCCCCAGGGCTGCAGGACTTGCAAATTGCTGATGCTGCAAAAGCACCGAAAGGCCGGCCGGCTAATCCAATCATTCATGCTTCCCTTGTTCCGACTCTCGGATCTGATAGATAAAAATACCCAGGCAAATGACCAGTTTCAGGGACTGTTTCCTCTTTTGTCAATACAAGGAATTGCGAGCTGTCATCTTGTCCCTCCTCTCCAGAGAGAGAACTCAAATATTTATGACCAGCTTTTATAACATTAATTGTATTTCTAATTGTTTTTCCCTCTCCGCAGGGTTGCTTGCCTCACCCTGGTGATGCTGGGCAGTTCTGGGGTTTATGAAGAGTGGCTTGTCACCAAGGAAATTCAGGAGAGGTTCTGAACGAGGCGGCCACATTTCCTGCTTAGTGGCCCTCCTCTGTTCTGAAGCGTGGGCTCTGGCTGGACGCCAAAGGCGACGTGTCCGCCGGGCCCTGCAGCAAGGACGGGGTAAGCAGCGGCTCCTCCTCCCCAGGGATCAGGAAGTCAGGGAAGCATCAAGGGCAGCTCCCTGTGTGCCCAGCACGGCCCTGCCTCGATTTCTTCATCTGGAAAATCTCTCCTCCCTCCTCCCAAACTGCTTCTGCGTTTCTTCTCCGCAAAGGGCCCACTCACTGGTGTTTTCTCTTAAGGCTGAAAACTGATGTTTAGATTTTCTGATCAATGAACGTGCAGGGATGAGAGAGGTATACCGGGAGGTGTGTTTGATGCGGAATTGGGAAAGCTGAGATCTGGTTATTTAATTATTCATTCATTCGTTTATACATCAAACATGGACGGGAGCCTCCTGCGTGAGAAGCCTTGCCCTGTATCCAGGGAATAGACCCTAATGCTTCCTGCACCCCTGAAGACCTCGCGCCTCTCAAGCCACAGCTGGTTCTTCTACAAAATGGAAGCAGACCCCCCAAGACACCGCGAACCCCAAGAACATTGCATTCAAGAGCCACCTTTATGACGTTCCAAAGGACAGCTTGGGGACCCAAGTAAAGCTCCAGACCTGGGGTTGGGGAGATTCTGTTTGCTTCTTTCTAGTTCATGACCTTGGACAAGTCCCGTGGACCTCTTAAGTTCTGGCTTCTCTGTCTGTAGGACAGGAATAAAAATAGTCTCGTACCCCACACTGATAGCGAGTAGATGGATAGCGTCATGGGGAGGGGGAAGGCTCTATGTAAACTACGTGTACAACTATCTAGAGAAGTAACAAATCAGGGGCGCCTGGGTGGCTCAGTGGGTTAAGCTTCTGCCTTTGGCTCAGGTCATGATCCCAGGGTCCTGGGATCGAGCCCTGCATCGGGCTCCCTGCTCAGTGGGGAGTCTGCTTCTCCCTCTCTCTGCCCCTTCCCCCCACTCCTGCTCCTGCACTCTGTCTCTCAAATAAATAGATAAAATCTTTTAAAAAGATAAATAAGTTAGAAATCACTATTAATAATAATCAGAGAGCCCTAGCTAACTCTTCTGGTGTCCCCATGTAAGGTATAAAATGAATAGAAGGAAATGATGTTGGAGGAGGAGATGTGTATTGCTTGCCCCCCCTTTCCAAAGGAGGTAGAGAAATCTCTCCTAAATCTTGGAGAGTCTCCCCTGAGAGTTGGACCGAACTCGCCACCCCTGCACAGGTAAGGGACTCAAGCTTGGGAGTAATTAGAATCACAGTCAAACAGAGTTTAACTGCTTGGAGAACTCACCCTGGGGAGCAGTCTTTGGCTGTGAGTGAAATATGCTTCCCCATATGTGCTAATAAGGGTCACAGAGCCCCAGATCTGATGCCCAGGAATGGTTCCAGGGAGTTGGTCGGTGAACTCCATGACCATCTCTGCAGAGGACCTAAAGGGGCAGATGCGGGAATGGCCCCTCCTGAAGGACGGTCCCCAGACCAGAAAAGGATATTCCTCAGCTGGAGAGGGCGGAGGTGCGGCAGCAGAAAACGCGATGGAGAGAGGGTGGCTACTTTCGGGGCCTTTCTGTGCCTCCTCCCCTCTGCCCTTCCACCAGAGGCACTGGACTTTATCGGTGACCATGGTCATATTAAAGAAAGGAAGTCTCTAAGAGGGTGAGCTTGGGAAAGAACATTAAAGCATCTCAGCATGGTTTTCCCAGAAAAGATATCAGATATCAGCTATCCCAAATCCCGCCCAGGACAGAGGTACCATGATCTTGAATAAGCAGGGGTGGAACTCGGACAATCTATGTGACTTTGGACCAACCTCTTCTCTGCATCTCAGGATTTTACTTCTTAACTGGCAAATAGGTAGTAAAATACCAACTATTTCATGGGGTTACGTGGATCCCACCAGGTAGTATGACGGAAAGTCCTTCACAGAATGGTAGGGCCTAGAGGAAGGCATATTGGGCTCACCGGACTTGGATTTAAGACTCTCCTATTCTCTCTGCCTGAGGCCTTAGTGAAGCCCTTAATTTCTGAGTGCAATTCTCTTTATCTGCAGAGTGGAAATAGTGAAATGATATCCACCTCAAAAGGTGATGAATACCAAGTAAGATCATCAAACCCTTTGATGAGCTGGAAATACACTTCAGTGTTACTGACTGCCATTCTGATGAAGACACTGAGGGTCTGGGAGGCCCCCTGATTTGCCCAAGGCCCACAGCTACTGTGGAACCTTAATCGGCTCAGAAGGCAGCAGGACTCTGACTGCCAGGTGGTCCCCTGTTCAGCCTTGGCCCCCAGGGAGAAGCCTGCCTCCCCGGACAGCCTGCTGCACAGGCCTGCTGACGGCCACCCTAACCAAATGCAGTGGGGGGGGGGGGGTGCATTTTACATCGATTTGAATGCTGCTGTTTATATTTGCCTTCCCTCGGGAGTTAACTAGACTCCTTCTAGCATTGATTGGCTCTATCTGGTTTCCTAATGGAGTAAACACAGGGCCCCTTGGATATCGACTAGAATTTAACAAATATACCCCTTCCAACACCAAAATCGGCCACAGGAAACAGCATTTATACGTATAGGCCCCTTCTGTCTGAATCCCCAGGTGGGATGCCCCGTGACTTCCCCTGGGGCAGCTGCGGAGCCACTCCAAGCAGAACTCAGGAATCAGTGGGACAGCTTACAACTCTTCCTTTTTAATTTTGAGGAGGGACTAAGTAATTTGAGCCTCACTGAGTCCAGAGACCAGTACGACAAGACATAGGAGGGGCTGAGCTCCTGCCAACTCTGGGCAGCCCCAGAGCTTCTCTGAACTGGTTGGGCTCCTTCTGGGGACCTCTCCACACCCCCATGCCAGGGGCCACTCCGAACAGAAGTCTTGAACCCACACCTCAGGCACACTTGGGACAGAGCCTTCCAGACTTCCCTACACCCGAACTCGAGTCTCCTCCTCTGCGGGTCAGCCTTGGACCTTGTCTCCCTCCGTGCTCCTTCCCCTCTGCCTCCCACCCAAGCCTGTGGCAGTCCCGGGCCCCTGCGCCCCACCCCCGCCTGCCCAGCCCCAGCCACTGGCCTTTCAGCCGCTTGCTCCAGGCGGTGTCTTGGGGCTTCCGCTCTGCTCTTAGAAGACAGAGCAAGGCGGAAGAAGGCTGAAGGCTGGGCATCTGTCCGGTGAGCTGGGGTGGTCTCCACTCTGCTCTTCTCGGCTGCCATTCGCCTGCGGAGAAATTCCAGGTTAGGTCCGGGGCCTATGTTCTGACCTCCCCAGCTTTCTGAAACCAATCATTTCTTCATTACACCTTTGAGTTGCTGGTGTGTGTGTGTGTGTGTGTGTGTGTGTGTGTGTGTGTGTGTGTGTGTCAGAATAGCAATAAAATAAATCAGCAGGGGGACCCCCAGTATCAGTAGGCTGGGAGGAACCTTTGGCTTGACTTCTTCAGGCGGTGGAGCTGAGCTGGGAGAAAGCAGCCCGGCTCTCTTTCAGGGACCAGCACGTGGCACCCATCCTTTCTATGCACACACTCCTTCCCGAGGCCGCCTCCTCTCATTCGGAGCCAAGCTGCTCAGCACGTGCAGGTAGCCAGAGTCTCCTTCTGGAAAGAGGCACGGCCTGGAGGATGGGAGCAGGGAGGACGTTGGGGGGAGGGGGGACAGTGACGTCCACCTCTCTGCCTGCAGCTGCCCCAGCAGGGCCCCCCAGCCCTGCCTGGGTTCCCAGGTCTGCAGGCCTCCCCCCCCCAGCTCTAAGCCACCCCCATGGCTTCCTGACGAGCCACACAATCGCTGTATTGAGAGGAGCTATAAATTTCAGCACGGCCGACCCTGGGAGGAGGCTATTACCTTCTAAGGAGGCCCCCTCGGGACTGACTGCTTTCCAGCACAAGGGGGCCTTTCATAGCCACTCGATGCTGGGCCACGGGTTACGGGGTGGCCCGTGCAAGGGAGGGTGCTGAGCACACCCCCTAGCCCCCCTCGTCTCCCCGCCGGCGCACCCCCCACCCCGGACCAAGAGGGCAGCGGTCACACGAACAAACACTTGGGCTCGGAAGGAGACTGTTCGGATGGCTGCTTCTTTGTTTCCCACAAGTTTTGGCCTCAGCCCAAGATCGAGTGGAGGGAAGGATGGAGAAGAATAAATAAGCATATCACGCAGGCCTTTTTTAAGTTATGACACACCAGGAAACGTGGAGAGGGGGTGAGGGGGAGAAGAAGAGGTGAGGGAGGAAGGGCCTTTTTCCTCTTTACTGGGGGGAAATTGCTACATTTTGTAATAACAAGTAACTAGAAAACAACTGAACCTGAAAACTTCAAACTTCAATCAAAGTCACTCTCAGAGAGGAGTGGGTGGTTTGTAAAGGCTAGGAAATAAGAAAAAAAAAAAAAGAACAATTGGTCTGGAATTAATCAAGATATTAATATTAGAAAAGGTAACAGGTCAGACAGGCCATCCGAAGGTTGCTGTGGTGGGAAGAGCCCGGAGCTGGGCCCAGGTCTGCTCTGGGATACCCCCGCCAGCCCCTCCCCTTCCCCTTGGAAAGGTGCACACGTCAGGGCCAAGACCTTGGAGGGGGAGAGGTCAGAGCTGTATTAAAAAGACTCCCCTCCCAACAGCCAGCCACCTTGGCCTCCTTCCCACCCACGCCTCGTCTCCTCAATGACAGGCCAGCAGCGTGGGTGGGGACGTCTGTCCCCAGGGGCAGGTACCTATGGGGCCATGTTGACTGACAAGCTCCAACTTACAAAGGGACTTGTTTGGTGGGGAACAGGCACTTGGGCTCCCCATGGCTGTCAAGCCATTCCCTGGCTCTCAACACATTTAAACTAAAAGCCCAAGTATATTTATTCCCTAGTAGACCTGACACACTCCAGTGCTCCTGCCAACTTGCTTTGCAACTTTGTACACATCAGATCAATGTGTGCAATTTAGCAACAGAGAAATGAAGACTTTGGTGAGTTTCCGGGAGGTAGGGTGGGGGACGACGGGCAGGGGGCTGGGCTCCCCTTCAGACCCCTCCATGCCCTCCTGCTAAAACTCACTTGCCCCCACCTACCCTGTGGTGATGTCTGAGCCTTTACAAGGAGAGGGTTTTTCAGCCGTGGACATGAAGGACGGCTCTGCCACATTCACCTTGCAAAGGGATTGGCACCTCTTTTCATGTGCCTCACGTACAGAACGTAACCGCGACCACAAGTTCATATAAAATCCCATCTGCGTGTTCTGCCCTCAAGGGCACCACCTCAACTCCTGTCCCCACCCCCTCCCACCCCAAAGCTCCAATTCCTCAGCAGACACAGGAAACTTGGGGACAGGTGACATAATGTTGAGCAAATACAGATGCTATTTACCTTCAATCCATTTCCCTGACTATTCTTAGAGGACAAAAAAAAAAAAAAAAAAGTTGAACTCATTTCTGTCGTGGAAGGAGGTTGCCGGATCCCCTGTGTTTCAGAGAGTGATTCTAGTGGCTTGGGGGTTCCTTCTTCACAGTCCCAGCCTCTCTTTCACGGGGAGAACTCAAGGGGAGCAAATGGACTCCGCTCCGCCAGCTGGTGTCGGAACAGTGAGCGGAAACCGTATTTACCAAGTTCTGCCCATCCACTCCCCCAACACCAAAGCAGAGGCTTTTGCCCACGTTCACGCACACCCTCAGCCTGAACATGTTCCTTCCCCTGCTGAACTTGACCTTGATGATGTCGTAGCCTGATTTCACTAGAACAGTGACACCAGGGAGTGGGGCAGGGTGAATTTGGCTGGGAGCGCCACACCCCCGCTAGGAAGGGCAGGAACACCTCCCAAGGTTTGGGCGAAGCAGAATGTATTCCGCACCTCCTGAGTCCAGGGCTCGGTTAGCGGTTTTGTGATCAATTCCACAGCCCTGCACTGGCATCACCTTCTCCACTGCCACCCCATCCCCCGAAAGAACAGATGAAAACATCAGGAACTGGCTAGACTGGGTGATTTCCCTAAGGTCATATGGGAGGGACTGCTGGGATTCAAACCCGACTCCCGGACTCCAACATGGGTGCTCATTCCTTGAAAGCGCCATGACTCCGAGGAATGAAAGTGGAGCTCGGGACACGGTCAAACCTGGATTCGAACCCTAGGTGGAATCTGGTTCCAGCACTTGGTAATGGCATGGCCTTGGACGATTACTCTTTCTGTGTCTCAGTTTTCCCATCTGGAAAACAGAGGACATAGCAGCCATGCCCTAGTGGTGGTTGGCAGGGTCATCGGGCTTGGCTCCTTGCAGTCTGGCACGGTGGCAGGCTTGAAGGAGGACCAACAGAAGCCCCTGCCCTTTCCCCTTGCTTTTCTCCACTTCAGATGTTTTAGAGCAGTTTGTTGAGGTGGAAGAGTGAGCCTTCAGCAAATGTACGCATCCATGTGCTCAGAAACTAGAGCAAGAAACAGAACCTTTATGCTCCCCCACCTCCCCCTGAGGCTCCCCTTCCAACCCTATCCCCGCTCCAGGGAAACCCGTCTCCTATGTCACGCCGTAGGTTAGACTTCCGTGCTTCCGAGTCTTCTGCAAATGGAATCCTCCCGAACGTTCTTTGTCGTGTCTGCTTGCTTTCGTTCTCCGCGGTAGCTGTGACATCCATCCGTGCTGCTGGTGGGCCACCGTTCATTCTCTCCCTTCTAGGGACGTATCCCCGAGTGTGGGCAAACTCACTGTACTCATTCCACATGTACGCATTCCACTGTTGACAAACACCCGCACTGTTTTCAGCACTTGGCGTCTAACACGCTGCGAGGAACGTTTTGTGTGTCTTCTGATAAATGCACGTACATGTGTCGGCCGTAGGATACGTGTGCTGGTCCTGCCACGCTGCCTTCCAAAGTGCTTGTCCAGTTGAATCTCCCGCCTGTCGTGTTTCAGATGATTGTTCCACACCCTCCCCAGGACCTGCTGTTGTCTCTTTTATGTTAACCATTCTGCTGGAAATGTGGTGGTATTTCAGTGATTTGAACTTACACGCCCCCGATTACCAAAAGTGTTGAGCACCTTTCTGTATGTTTATGGGTCCCTTGGAGACCTTCCTTTCAGAAAGGCCATTTCAAGTCTTTTGCCCATTTTCTCATTGAATTGTCTGCCTTTTTCTCATTGACTTGGATGGTGCTTCACATAGTCCGGATATGAGTCCTTTGATAGATACATGTTTTGCAAATACCTTCTCCCACTCTGCGGCTTGCCCTTTTGCTTTCTTAACTTGTGTTTTTGATTAATTGAAGTAATTAATTTTAATGTAGTTCAATTAATCAATTTTTTCCCCTTATGCTTAGGATTTTTATGTGCTGTCTGAGAGATCTTTATCTAGCCTGGGTCCTGAAGATACCCTCCTATGTTGCTGGTTTTTTGTTTTTGTTTTTTTTTCTAAAAGCCTTAATCAATGTATCTTTTTCATTTAGAACTAAAATGTGTCTGTGTGGCGTAAGTTAGGGATTCAAATTCCTTTTGTTTGTTTTTTCTTTTTTCCCCCCCGTAAGGATATCCGCTCGACTAAGCATCATTTAATGAAAAAGGTCCTTCTTCCCCCGTGACGCTGCAGGGTCCTCTCTGTCATACACAGGCTACTGAGTACGTGTGGAGGCCTGAGTCTAGCCCGTGCTATGCAAATTTCATGGGTCTGTCTTTCATTTCATCTGTAGAACATTATCTTCATTATCAGACTTTCATGTAAATCTTGAAGATTTTTTTAAAAAACTAACAGTAAGGGGCGCCTGGGTGGCTCAGTGGGTTAAGCCTCTGCCTTCGGCTCAGGTCATGTTCTTAGGGTCCTGGGATCGAGCCCCGCATCGGGCTCTCTGCTCAGCGGGGAGCCTGCTCCCTCCTCTCTCTCTCTGCCTGTCTCTCTGCCTACTTGTGATCTCTGTCAAGTAAATAAATAAAATCTTTAAAAAAAAAAAAAAAACTAACAGTAATATCTTCCCAATCTAGGCATTGGAAAAATGGGTGCCCCCTTCCGGGCCTCTGGGAGATGGTGCTGGTGCCAAACCATCTGTCCAGTTAGTGGGGCGGGAGGAGGGGATGCGGTAGGGAGAGAGCAGAAAAATACACTGTGAAAGTTTCACTTTTTGACCAAGTCAGATTGGGGTGAGTTGCCATGTGTCCTCATGGTGGGGAGAACCCAAAGATGTTAGAATGTTCACGAAGCGGTGGGAAGGGCATGGGCTCAGAGTCAAAATTCCTCCATTCTAGGCTCAACCATGTCTTCTATTCATTGTGTGATCTCAAACAGCCCTGTTCCTCTGTCTGGGCCTTTTTTCCTTCTTCTGTAGAAAGAGGGGATGAAATTAGACGTCCTCCAACATCCCTTCTATCTCTGAGAGTCTATAACTATGACTTTTAGCCAAGAAAAAGAGCCACTGATTTAGGAAATGACCCTCTAAAACCCTAAAGATGCTTTTCCCTGAGAGCAATAAAACCTTTTCCTGTTGTCATTCATCCCCAATGCGGTGTCTCTCTGGAGGCGTGGACTCTGCTGAGCCCAATGTCTCCCTTGTATTCAAGGCAGAGATGTTGATGCCTTCCTCTGAGCTAGGATTCGGTCTAGCAGGAGACACGCGTGTGGTTGTGGTGACTCTGTAACTCACTTGCTCCATGACTTTGGAACCATCATTCCCCCTCTCTCAGACTCAGCTGTTCCAAATGTAAAATGGAGGCTAAGCCTATTTTCCTCCCTTATGTCCTTCTACCACTAGAAAACCTCCATCGGGACACGCAACTGTTTATGAACTACGTGGTGGGGCTGTCGTACTGAAACTCCTGGTCAGGTATCTGGTCAACCTTCACCCTGTTCAGGTGCTTTACCGATGTTCCTCCCCACCTGCTGGAAGCCAGCCAATGATGGTAGCAACACAGTCATCATTCACCAAGGTAACCCACCTGCTCAGAAATTACCTGGGTTTATTTTTGGTATGAGTTCCCAGATACTTCCCTCCGGGAGAATGTGGTTATCAGTATCTGTAAGGTCAGAGGAGGACTATGTCATCACTCAGAGTTCATGGAGGAAAGGTGACTGCGTTCACAAAGTGTTTAGACCAGTGCCTGGCAAACATAATGGCATGTGCTGGTGTTTCTGTTCTTCTTCTTACACTTGTTCTGTTAAAGGATTCTACAGGATTCCAGCCTTGCGCCACCCCCACCACCAAGCCAGAGTTTGGTTCCAACAAAACTACCATAAGTTATTTTGTGGCTAGGAGGTAGAGGAAAGGACAGATGGAGGGGTTGGGAAGATGTCTTCTCTCCTTTCCCTCTGTGTGGTGGTTCTAGGGAGCCCTTCCTTTCCCCGTGGAAAACAGGGGTCTCCCATAGCCTGGCCCTCCACACCTAGATGGTCAAAGTCCCCTATGGCCAGAAAACGGGCTTGTGCCCCATCCTTTCCACTGGTCAAGAAAGGGCCATTTTTTACCTTCTCCACTCAAGTAGCTACAAAGATGATTGCCTACTGCTCCACAATGTCTCTGTGCCAGGATTGTCTCCCAGACCCAGGCCAGCTGCCGTGGGGCCCTCTCAGACATTTCAGAGGCTCTGACTGTCTCCCCGGGTGGCTGGAAGGGAGCAGGCCGGTGCACAGGCCCTCAGCAGGGTATAAGAGCAGATCTGTGCCTCACAAGGGGTTCCCAGCACATTTGCTTGATCCATGTCCAGGTTCTTCTCTTAGACATTTGCTTCTAAGCTGACAGCGGAACATAAAAGCAGTCCCAAGTGGCTGTTTTCAGGTCTTCAACACTGGTTAGCCGCAGTTGGGAAATCTTCTTCCTGGTGCCCCTAAGTGAATTATCACACGTTATCAAGTCAGAGCTTCGGGGTGGCCAAGACTTGGCTCTGCTGCTCGTTCTCCGATGATCCATCACCCACTGAGTGGGTCACAAAGACGTTCTCTGCCTGAGAGCCCACATCTGTCTGAGGCTGTGCTGTCCCTCTGTGGGGGGCGGGGCGCCACGGTGGGGCTCCCGGAGCTTCTGTCCCCCTGGATGTGGGAGCCGCGCACTCCGTCCCACTCCCTTGGCCTGCCGGGGATCCCAGACCTGATCACCCATCCCACCTCCAGTCCACACCTCCTCCCGGACATGGCCTCTGCACCCACACAAGCCACTCGAGAGAAAACATCTCCCAACCCTGGCCTCCCAGAGCCGGTGACGCCTGCCTGGCCCGGTCCCCCAGAGCTCATGTTCAAGGACAGACGCAGCAGCCCCTCCCTGCCCCTCGGCGACCAGGTCACCCCTGCTGCCCTGAGCCTCTGGCCTGCAGAGGATTAGATCGCACATGAATAAGCAATATTCACTTGGCTCTGAGAGTCCAGAGCAAATCCCTTGAGCCAATACACAGGAGCCACGCAGAATTTCCCATCTTCTCCTCCCTCTGCTGCTTCCCCCAGCTCCTATTTCACTGGAAGGCCTTTTTTTTTCTTTTTCTTGGTATGTATTTGAAGGTGGGTCACTATATTAAACAACACCATCAAAACACAGCTTCTAGAGCAGAAACACAGGTCCCTGGCCGCGGTCACCTGATTAACAATGAGAAAAGCTACTTGAGGAGTATACCCCTACCCCCCAGAGCCCGTCTCGCCTCTCCTTCCTTTGCTTCCCACGCAGGCTCCCTGGCCTGCTTGTCATGAACCCCAGCTGTGGAAGTTAAAGCCATGCTGGGGTGTCAGAAGGGCCACGCTTTCTGGGAAAAGCCTGCCCTTCAGAAAGTTCTGGAGAGGCAAGCACCCCTGAAGCAGGACATCTCTGTCAGCTCAGTCGCTATAACAAGATAGCACAGGCGGGGGCTTCACCAACAGATGTTAGTTTCTCTCAGTTTTGGAGGCTGGGCGTCCAAGATCGAGGTGTGGACAGATTCGGTTCCTAGTGAGAGCCCATCTCCTGGTTTGGAGATGGCCGCTTCCTTTCCCTGGTGCCTGTGGTGGAGAGGGTAAGATCTCTTTGTCTTCCTCTTCTCACAAGGGCACTGATCCTGCCAGGAGGGTCTCACCTCCTGACCTCATCTAAACTAAATCACCTCCCAAGGGCCCCTTCTCTAAAGAGCATCACACTGAGGGGGAGCGGGGAGGGGAAGGGGAAAGGGGGAGGGTGGAGTTTCAACAGGGGGATTCTGCTGGGGACCCAAACACCAGCCCACAACATAGGGAAGGTGACTGGCCCTTTTTTTTTTTGCAACCCACAGTGGGTATTCAGCACACACAGTGGGAGTGAAATCCTACTCCGCCACGTCCCAGTTGTGTGTCCTTAGGGAAGTCACTTCATCTCTCCGTGCCTCATTTTCCCCATGATCAGCTGGGAAATAATAACGCTCTTGAATGAAATGCTGGTCACAAATGTTGAGACACATACTTGACCCATACTACCTGTCCCTTCTACTCCTGACATCCGGCCAAAGGCCCGCGGTTATGCCGGCTGTGGCAAGAGGGGATGTTTGAGAGAGAACATTTATTTTGTTGTCTTGGATGAAGAAGCACCCACCACCGCTCTCGATGGTTCTTTCTCGGGCCTGGGAAATGCCTGGTAAACCCACTGGCCTCCAGCACATGATGGGAGCTCAATCTGGCTCAGGAGAAGAACGGGAGGGGGAAGGGAGGCGAGACAGAGAAGGAAGGAGGAGGAGACACAAGAAAGGAGACAGCAGAGGGCACACACAGGAGGAGCAAAACTGCGCTCCCTGTATCCCCTGCACCACTCCCCGTGCCCCCAGCTGGCTTCCCCTCCTCACTTTCCTGTTTCATCAGAGCTATTATCATTTTCTATTGTCGGAGGCTAAAACCTCAGGGGACTTGTGACTCTCCCCCCTTCCTTGGTTCCCCTTGTGTAGCCAACCACTGACTCATGGTCACTCTCCCTGTTTCTCAGACATACTGTTTTCCTTTCCTGGCTACTCTCATGTTCATGGCTTCACCACCTCCCCTCCCCATAAGCTTCCTGCCTCTCATCTGTGTCCCCACAACCCATGTTTTTCAGTGCTTCCAGATGAATCTCCTTAAAGCACCATTCCCATTGTATTATTCTGTTTCCAAACTTGACCGTGATTTCCCTTTCCCAGGGGCCCCCATGCCATTCCAGCCCCTACTTCTCTTCTGTGCAGAGATCCCCTGTCCACCCTGATCTGTCTTCTCTTTGCCCAGGACGTGTTAACTGTACGTGTATCATGAAGAATTTCAGTGAGATACTAGGCCACCCGCCATATGTGGTTTTCAGGCACTCGGAAGTGTGGCCAGTACTGCCAAGGAGCTGAATCTTTTTTTACGTGTTATTTAATTTAAATTAAAAAGCAGAAGAAATGTAAAATATTTTTTGCAGTTAGATACTCCTTTATTTTTTTGATAGGACCACACTTCACTTTAGCCACTGTATTCTGTAAGATATACTGTTGTACTGTGATACACGTATTGGGAAAATGAATCATTTCTAGCATTAAGAATGCACCACGGATCACATAGGAGTCAATGGATTGATCCAGAGTGAAGCTTTTTGTTTTCTGCGTAGCTAAATACCACTGTAATGTGCTTATTTCAATATTTCACTCAAACGCCATGAGTTACAGTGGTACCTGTTCCTTTTTTTTTTTTTTTAATGGGCCTACTAAAATATGTAAAATGCATATGTGGCTCCCATTATATTTCCATTGAATTGCTCCGTGTTACCTCTGGGTGATATCGTGCTTCTGGAACTTAATAGCAGGGAGGCATAGGAGGCAGGTATGGCCACCTTCAGAATGAGCTGGCCCCTAGAAACCGGCAGCTCAAGGTACACTGTGAACCTTTAGGAAACCCTGTAGAAGGCAGTAGGGCATGTGGAGTAGGATAGGCTTGGCAATCACAAGAGCACTGAATTTGAATCCTGGCTCTCTCTACTTGGTGACTCACTATGGGCCTCAGTTTTCCCATCTGCTAAACTGGACTGTTAAACATGGCCATGTCAGAGGGTTGTTGGCAGAATGACATAAAATAATGCTCTTAACCTGGTCCTCGTAGGTAATGAGTGCTCCGTAATGGTTAGCTACTAGGCAATTGGGTTTAATGGAATAGCGGCAAGAGGTATATAAAATTACTTCTGAAGGCCTGTCGATTCCTCTTTCCTCTGATTCCCAGTCACATGGTTGCTACAGAGGATGACCTTCTGACTCACAGAGATGAGGTTCATTTCAGCAATAAAATCAGCTCATAGAGAAGTATTTTTTACCCAACGACTCAGCACAAAATGCATTCTCAAATGTCCATCAACTAACCACAATGACCTGTCCTTGCAAATCCCATGATCAGCTCTGAGCTCCACCTCCAGCCTCTCTGAGAAGGGTGCAGGGTGGCAGGAGATGGGCTCTGTTTCTAGTTAGTTACTGGGTTTAAAACAATAATAGGATGCCTCACTGTCCTCCCAAAACACGCCTCCAGGCTCTTTCCTGCCGCTACCAGGCAGACAGACTAACCACTCAGAGGCCTCTCCTGGGCTTCTGCCGGGCAGGAGGAGAGGAAGCCGCTGAAAGCTTGAGTCACTGGGGCTCAAGTTCTATCCCAGCACTTCAGAGTGGAGAAGAGAAACAACAGTGATTTCAGACAAAGCTGGAAGGAACGAGGAAGCAGAAAGCAATTCCAAGTTCTCTGCACTGTTCCTGGACCCAGAGCCAAGGGAAGAGCCACAGAGTCTTGGGTTTAGGACCTACGGAAGCAGGGAGCAGCTCCAAGGGCAAAGGACAGAGCACCACATGAACCTAGACAGGAGCCTGTCCTCTAGTTAAATTTACCAATAGGCCTCCAGGGTCTGGTAGCGTCCCTCCCTACCGGGTCAAGTGTGACACTGTGAGTGCCCTGGGGCTCTGAAAAAGACCTCTCACTACCAGTGAGGTCCTCCATTTCCCCCATCGGGTGTCACCGGGAGCTCTAAAGCCATCTTAGAGGAGAAGAATATCAGGACCCTTAGAGTTGTGACTGACACTTTTTTAATAAAAGGCAGAAAAGAAGGAATTTATTAAAAGGATCCTGAATATTTCCCATAATCAGAGCTAAGATTGAATAATCAAACAGTAGGAAATGCAGAGATGCTACAATGAAACAGCTTCGTCCTTGTGACAGAATTATTCTACGTGGCAGAGATTACTAGTAGCCCAGCCCCACAGACATTCTTCCTTTCTTCCTTAGTGACAGAAACACAGTTTTATTGGGCAGCGTCAGTCTCCAGCTCAAAGACTACACTTCCCAGGTATCTTTGCAGCGAGGCTTGGCCATGTAACTAAGTTCTGGCCAATGAGATGTAAGCAGATGATTTACTTAAAAGGGAAGTGTAATTTTTTCCCCCTCCCTTGAGTCCTTCCTACCGCCTGGCACGCAAATAAGATCACTAAGATCCCTGCACCTTTATTGACACCTTAGATGACTCAAAAGGAGGACACTGCACGGAGGATGGAGAAGCAGAAAAATAGAGTGACCTTGGAGCTCTCTGGCTGACCCTGCGCTGCCAACCTCTGGACTTCTTTGCATAAGAGGGAATATATGTTTGTTTTATTTAACCACTGTTTTTTGTTTAGTTTTGTTTTTCTGTAGCATGTGAGGGTGGGGTGAGGGGGGCGAGGGGGTTCAGTTAAATGCAGCAAATTCTATTATTAACAGATACAATACAGTTAGGATGTTCCCTATTTATAGCACCTTTAAGCAGAGATGATCTGACTAGCTTCCTCAGTCCTTGTTAAAATTCACGGACAGTTCTCAGATTGGCCGAGCCCTATCCCTGGACCAAGCAGCTGTGGTCATGGGCGCATGACCTGAGAAGGGCCAGGAGCTGAGTGGGGACAGGACTTCTCCCACACTGGTCACTACCTGCAGAGGGAGGGGTAGTGGGTCTCAGGTGTAGACAATGCCCATGAATATACTATTTAAAAGGTTGGGTTTAAGGTCCCTTGATCTCTCCATTTCCAGCACATATCATCACTATCTATAACGATAATAGTTAACTTTGCATAATGCTCTATGCTTGTGTGGCAAATTACAACATGCAAATCGTTTTCACAGCTGTTACCTCATTGGATCGTCATCACAATTCTGTAAGGTAGTTATGCAATATTCCCATTTTACAGAAAGCAAAACTGAGACTGAGAGAAGGTAAGTAACTCACCCAACATCTCACAGCTGGGGAGCCTGAGAGCTGGATCTCCAGTCATGGTGCAATTCCTATCACACGAATTAACATTGTAGCTAAGTAATTACTGAGTTTCCCTTAGAGAGAACTGGATTACAGGTGACATACCTCCTCCCCTTTTCCTGCTTCTGCTCCCCTAAAAAAAACACAGCTCTGTAGTCATGACACTTAGAATCCAACTGGCCGTGGGGTGGGGGCAGACAACGGTGGAACTATTTAAAATTACAAAACAGAAGAGTAACTGTAAATTACATAATGTCTCCAGGAGAGAGGGATGTGTAAGTACTTCCCTGGGTGTGAAGTTAGGAGAGTGGTCAGAGCCTCTGGGAAACTTGGCTGTGGTGCTGGTGTTAGCTCAGAAATCTTTGAACCTGGCCCTGAAGCTGTGAGAGCAATAATATCTTCACTGGGACTTTTTTTTTTTTTTTTAAAGAGCTTTTGATTAGCCTGAAACATTAGTGTGACTTATTTTCTCGGCTCCGGTAAATATTTAATTATCAAAAATAATGGTGCCTATTTTTTTTTTTTTTTTACCTTTTTGAATCTAAATCACAGCAAGAATTTTATAAAGGCTCTCTTGGCAGTGAATGGCATCCTAGTGTGGCATCTTTTAACTGACATCCCTATAATTAGAAGGAATTGTCTTTTCATACCACAAATTTGAACTGGTTAATTACTCAATGAATATTTAGCTTGTTACGTAGGCAAATATTGTGGGAAGAGGAGAACTTCAGTGAATGAGTATTCAACCCAGAAAACTACCCAGGATCCAGCTGTGGCCTGTTCTAGTTGAGGTCTTCTCTACCACCCCTTACCCCCGCCGTCACCCCCACCTCTGCCATCTCAGACACATACACACCACATTCTGGCACTTCTGGGGGAAAGCCCATGGGATCTCTGATTGTTGGGTGGATTTGCACATTTTGATTTTGTAGTAAAACATTTCTCAAAATATTTTAAGCATTCAAAAAATTTAAAGAAGAGGATATAATACATACTCTCGTACCTACCACCTTGCCTAATACATAAAACATGATCAGCAAAGTTGGATACCTACGTACCGTAGCATCCCCTCCTTCGAAAGCCTCCTTCCTACCCTGTATTCCCCCTCTCTTGAATTTGACCATCTTGAATCTGGTGTTTATATTGCTATGTATTATTCATCAACAGTACATAGTGTGGTTTTTGCATAGTTTACAGCTTGTCTAAGTGGTATCACAGTGTATATATTCTTTTGCAACTTGGTTTTTAATTCCATAGTGTTTTATGGGATCATCCACGTTGATACATATAGCTCAACTTCCTTTACTTTTATTACTGCAAAGAATTCCATTGGATGAATATTCTACAATGTACTCATTTTCCTGTGGGTGGAAATTTAGGTGGTTTCCTCTTGTTTTTTGTTTTCTGTGGGGTTTTTGTTTTGTTTTGTTTTGTTTTTTGCTATTATAAACAATGCTGCTGTGATTTCTCTGGTGTATGTCTCTTTCTGCACTTATATGAGTTTCTCCAGAACATATGTCTAAAGTAGAGTTGCCGGATTGTAGGGAAATGTATCTTCAATTTTACTAAATGTTGCCAAACTTTTGCTGCTCAGGGAACAGATACTCCGCTCAAGAAAAACTGATCTTTTTAACTGGCCTTTGGAGGACTGTGTCAGCATTCCTTCCCAATATAGTCCCCGTGGCTCCAGTCACTTTCCAGAAGCTTCTGTGGTGTTCTCTTCACATGATGCTGGTCTGGGTGGGCCGCCTGTTAAAGGCACAAAGCCACGGCCCCAGGGAGAAGACCAAGTCGTCTTGACCTGCTTTGTTTTCAAGCTGGTGTCTGAGCCCTCAGAGACCTGGAGCAGGCGGAGGGGCACAACAAACAATCCTGTCTGACACCAACTGCCTCTGAGGATCCTAGACACGTACCTCAGCTTCGCGGGAATTCCGCAGGAACCACGAGGCCTCGGGAAACTCAGAAACAGCTCCAAGGGGGAATATATTGGTTCTACTGTCCTAAGGGAAGACTGGAGAAGACAAAGATTTCCCTTGTCCAGGGACTTTCCAGATCAAAGGAATGAACAAATCTCTTCTGAAGGACGAGCAAGCACTGTGAAGAGGGGAGTGGGGGAATGATTTAGGGGACACAGGCTGGCCTGGCTCCCCAGGCATCACCTATAAGAAGGTGTGGCGTCGGTCCCTCATCAGACTCTCAGGCATGCAGAAAAGGGGTTCCTGTGTCTGAGAGCTGGCGTCTGTCTGGTCTTGCTGGGGGGAGCGGGGTGGCTGGGCCCTAGGCAGCTGGGAGGCAAAGTGGTGCCCTTAATCCCAGGCCCGGCCAGCAATTCTGGGAGGACTCGTTCCTCACCCCTCGAGCACGCTGCCAGGTCCAAGTCTACCAAGGAACTTGCTCAGGCCCCTAGGGCTTTGGGGAGCTGAAGGCCACCCCTGAATAAATCAGCCCTGCTCTGCAACACTCCAGGCCAAGAAGGAAACAGACAGGATGGACCCGTAGCCAACTCTGGGGGCCTGCCCACATGAGGTCTCCAGGGAGCTTTGCAGCCCTGAGACCCTCCCCCGATGCCTGTCGCGGTGTCGGTGTCGCAGGCCCTCATCCTTCCTCCTGCAGCCAGGGTGATCTCTTTATGGATCTGGTGACCTCAGGTGTAGCTGTCTCTTTGTAAGCCTGGTGAGGCCGAGGCAGAGCCCTCAGTCACCGAGTATTTACTTCTGCTTGGAGCTTGGTCCTCATCTGGTCCTTCTGACTGGCGCAGTGAGGCTCAAAGCAGAGGCCAGTTCCCAGGCCATCGCTGAGTTGGGATTTGCTATCAGAGCCCCCTCTACAAAGAGAGAAAGGTGCCAGGGTACTGAGCACTAGACCCCAGGGGGGCAAGGGGAGCCGGGTGCCGCCCCTGGCTATGCGGTCTCCACCCCCACTAGGTTCCACAACAATGCCTGAACTCATTCCATCCAATTCTACTTTAAAAAAGAAAACCCGGGAAATAATTACTTCAGTCAGACATTATTTACTTAAGTAATTCTTTACTCAAACGTCTTTAGGCTTTATTTTACTAATACTACATAATTACGTAATTGTGTAATTAGAAAGAAATTAAATGACAAATGTTTGCTGAGAACAAACGGAAAAAAAAATAATAGATCTTTTATTTCCCTGAGTGTGCTTGGCTCAGTATGTTACATCTTCTTCCCCTCCTCCGGGCTCTGCCCCTGGTCTCCCCAGCACCCAGCGGCGCCGCAGCAGGGGTCTAGCTGGCAGGGGGGCGTACCTGGGCAGGTAGCAGCAGAGGAGGGCGCCCCGAGCCCAGGGCAGAATGCAGATGTCTATTAGAACCAGCCCGTGAGTCTCTGCACAGGGCCCGGCCTCCGTCCCAGGGTTGGGGGCAGCTGTCAAGCTTCCTCTGCTTCCCCCCTGTCTGTCTCTGGGCCCAGGAGATCCACGGGGTTCCCTTCCACAGCAGTGCGAGAAAGGCAAGTGCACCTTGTCCCAAGGATTACCCTCCTTCAGTAAAGGCCGATTCCCCTCCCAGGGCGGCCGGCTTCTTAGGGTCCACCAGGAAAGAGGGGAAGGAGCACCTTGTGCCACACACAGGGTCTGCCTCGAAAATCTACCCAAGGAACAGGCATGGTAGGCACTCCAGGGCTGCTCTGCCCACTGGGGGACGCATTCACACGACCACCACGCCTCCTCCCCTCCTTCCTTTTTCTGACCTCAGCAGCTGTGGAAGCCAGTGGGGCTTCCCGCAGGTGCAAAATTCAATCAATCTGCCACCCACCCAACACCCATGGAGCGTGTCTTTTGTTCCAATTCTGAGGGGGACACAAAAGAGCAGGCCACAGCTCTACTCATTAGTACGTCAGTGCCTTGGAACTTGGCATGGACAGCAGTGCTATTCAGAGTAGAAAGTTTCCTAGGCCAGCTTGCCAATTAAAAAAAAAAAAATCACTTATAACCATCCCCAGCATCCAGTACCAAGAAGTAGGAGTCTGAGCTGTGCCCAAGGTTGTGGGGGTCCGTGCCCTCTCTCCAACATGTCCACGCTGTGCCCCTGGACAAATGACTGATCCAGCTGTGTCTCCATTTTCTCATCAGCAAAATGGGCACAAGGCACACCTTACAGACTAATGTGACGATGAAACGAATCGGTAGCAATAAGGCATCAGAACTGCACCAAGTGTCCAATAAGCAATAACCCCAGTTGTCAAATGGAACGGAAAAACCAGTGCTGCGGGGAAGGGAGGGTGCTGCAGGGGAGAGGCCCGCCCGCCTCCTCTCCCGACCCTCATCCACTCCCAGCTGATGATGACTCATGATCTTGGAGCAGGGCCACAGAACAGAGAAGCTGGGAAATAATAATAAACGTATTAAAGAAACTCAGATCCCAGGGGATGGGGCATGGATCCTGGAGACGGACCCTTCAGAGAGGCTCCTGCCTAGGGGCCCAATTGCAGAAAAAGAAAAAAAAAATGCCCCGTTTTCAAATCCTTGCAGAAGATACTTTCTGAGATCTCCCCCCCCCCCCAAAAAAAAACAAGGAGGGTTAAGGGATTAAAGTGACTTCCTCCAAAATCTGTATTCATCAGTTTCATAAGAAACAAACAAAAACCACACATGATCACTGGTGGTGGGTCTTTGGTTATCCATTGAGGGGAAGTACTTTGCACCAAGACCAAGAAACCAGGCTCTGGCCATCACAGGCCAGAGGTGGGACTGTGGAAGGGTGGGGAGGATAACCCATGCGGGCAGGGCCCCCTAAGCCCTTGTGACTCCAGGAGGAGAAGCCCAAAGTGATTCTTCCCTGCTCCCCACGCCACTCCAGACCTTGGACAGGTTGTCTCCCCAAGCCCCATAAATATATTAAATCATCCTTCATCAGATTTTTAGAAGGATTACACCAAAAAAATGCATTTTAAAGCACTTAGCTCAGGGGCCTATCACATATGAAGAACCTAATAGTCATTCATTCATTATCATTATTATTTAACAGAATGGTTATTGATCCTGCTACCACAAAGCCAATCCTGGAGACCATGTCAGGCTTGGAAGCCGAGAGAAGAGGTGGGTTCTGGGCCACTGCAGGCAGTAGGCAGGTCTGCAGAGAGGGGAGGGCTGCCCAAGGAGGCAGGGGATTAAGGGACATTCTAAGCAGCTCAGAACCCCATGGGTCATATTTTCCCACGAACTGGCCAGATCCAAGAGGCAGTGAGATGAAGTGATTTCTGCATAAGACAAACCTCCACCCAGCAGGGAGAAAATTCTACCCTTCTTATTTCTAGGAGCCCCTTTGAGGTCTTTAAGTTATAATCCACTGCGGTTAGAGTCACTCATTCTGTGTCAGAGGACAGCCTTGGAGAATTGCATTTTTCCAATTTGCCTATACTAACGTCCCGTCAGCCCCGCGGCCTGCGCCTCACCCCACCGCCCTCCACCCCATTCAAAATGACGGGCTCCTGTCCACAGGGCTTGGGCCAGCCGTGTTCTGTATGAGGCTAACCAGAGCTCTTGCTCAAGCTAGGATCTAACCCTAAATTTACATTAAGGCTGGGTTTGGTGTCCTGTCTATGCTCTCACAGCCCCTGTGGCTCCCAGCCTGGCCATTCCTTTGCCTTTGCTGCTGCCTCTCACGGTGGACCAGCTGGCTCCCAGAGGCTTCACAGACCTCCTAGCTGAGGTAAGCCCTCCCTCCGCACCCTGTGCTCTCCTCCTCCCCAGCCAGCTACAGGCTTGAGCAGCAAAGGATCCAGGGAAGCCAGAGCAAGGTCAGCACCATCCCCTCCCTGTAGGTACAAATTCAAGTTGAATTCCATGCAAAGGATATTTATAGAGTCTGTAACATGGGAGGGCTCAGAGCCAAGTGTGTATGAGTGTGAGAGTGTATGTGCATGAGTGCTAGTGTGTATCCGTGTGTGTGTGTCCTGGAAGGGAGTCTTCCAACGGGATAGATGGAGACCCACCTTTGTCAGCTCATCTCATATCCTTCCAAAACCGAAATTCAGCTCTGCTTGGAATGTTCTATAGAACACACAGCAGCCAGTCCATACGGACCAACAAACGAATTGAATTTGTGAATCCAGGGTTTTTGCACAAGTTTGGGTCCCCAGGGCCCAGAGGAAACCCTGCCCCACTGGTCTTTAGCTGCTCCCGGTCTCCTCACTAAGCCTTGGCCTTGGCTCCTGTGGCTGCCGGCAGAGAGCTGGTAGTAATCAGGATACGTCTGCAATTAACAAGGGCTCCCTCCTCGTCTAACCTTAACAAGGACAGAGACAGCCAGCGCACAGCCTGCCCTCACCGCCGCCTCCTCCTCCATGCTGTTTGTTAGCCTCGCAGATTATTATTAGAGGCGCCGTGGAGCTAATCACCTCCCTGGTGGACACCCCGCCTCCCCTTGGCTCTTGTTCCTGCATCGTCTGCATTTGACCTGACTTCCCAGGGCTCCCGGGCTGTCTGCTGGCGGCTCTCATGGAGGAGCAGCGGTGAGCCCACCTGGGCAGGACTGGGGGGACTGTCTCCCCCAGGAGGATGACCTCTGCCCTGAGCCCCCAAGGACAGGGACTGGTAAGGTAGAGGAGCGGGAGGAGAGGAAAAAGCAATAGGAGACGGAGGAGGAATTTGGGAGAAGCACTGTGAGCTAAGGCTGCCTTGACACTTACTCATCTCTGGTTAAGCCCTTGTTAGAATATCCAGAGGGACGCACGGAGGGAAAGGCAGACCAGGGGATGGCAGAGCTCCCCTCCTGCAAATCAATGCTGGGTAATGGAGGAGAGTCATTAACATTTCTCTCCTTCCCCCAAAGCCTGCAGAAGAGAAAACAAACTAAGACTCCAGCAGAAGAAATTCGAGTAGCCCAGAGGAAGAACTTCCACACGCCGGGAGGCTTTGCTTCCCTGGGTAATCTGCAGCATACTTCTGCAGCCCGGCTGGTCCTCACCAGCCTTCCCCTGCTCGGCCCCGCTCGAGCCCTCCCAGCAGCCTCCACTGAGCTGGGGGAGGTAACAACACGGGGGCCGGACGTTCAGGCCAAGCCTCCCACTACAGGAAACTCTCTCGGCCCGCCACGCCCCACTCTTCCTGCAAAGCCAGCTCAGGGCGGCTATGGCCACGGCCACGAGCGAGAGCTGTCCTCCTCACTGAGGGCTCACCTTCCCCCTGGGACCCTGGCCCTCTTCCGGGGGGTCGGGATCGCTGAGCCTCCCCACACCCAAGTTCATTATCATATGCAGAAAATGCTCGACAGACGGACACACTGTTCTTACCACAACAGACGACGTAAGTCCTGGTGCTGTCACAGGCAGGACATTACAATCGGGACATTACAATTTAGAATAACAAGGGAAGAAGAACAAGAGACAGAATCGTCAGTGACCACAACTGTTGACCTCATTTCCTCCCTGTGACCACCCTACTGGGCAGGCATTATGAGTCCCATTTCATATATTTGCAAACTGAGGCTGAGAGAGGTAGACGGCCCAGGGCCATATAGCCGGTGAGAGGTAGAGCTCTGGGATGTGGGGAATGAGGTCTGACCCCATATACTAAATTCCTGTTCCCATGCAAAACTCCCTTTGATGTGAGGTTGGTTTGACCTAAACTTCTTTTATTATTATTATTATTGTTGTTGTTATTTTTAAAGATTTTTATTTATTCATTTGAGAGAGAGAGAACAGAGGGAGAGGGAGAGAAGCAGGCTCCCCACTGAGCAGGCAGCCCCATGCAGGGCTCGATCCCTGGACCCTGGGATCATGACCTGAGCCAAAGGCAGATGCTTAACTGACTGAACGACCCAGGCGCCCCTGACCTAGCCTTCTAATAAAGAACTCCAACAGGATCTGCTAAAAGGTATGGCACACGGGATATCACGTTTCACATCACATCCCTATCCACACCCCCCTTGTGGAAGAATCTTATTTCATTTAGTGATTTCTGGGACT
Source organism: Lutra lutra (assembly GCF_902655055.1). Lineage (NCBI taxonomy): Eukaryota > Metazoa > Chordata > Mammalia > Carnivora > Mustelidae > Lutra > Lutra lutra. The sequence goes on along the minus strand of NC_062287.1, from coordinate 12,213,227 downwards.
GAAAGGTATTCATTGAACAAGTGTTCAGTAAGTAAAGCGAGTACATACTCTATGCCAGGTTCTGTAGGTGCCAGAGACATCCCAAGCCCCGACAGCAGCCGGAATTCAGCCCTGCTAGAGGCTCCTGGCAGTCACGGTCAGGTCTCAGCCCAGGGAAGTGAGGGACCCCCTCTGCTTTCAACCCCCAGATTCTCCCAGGTAAGGGTTTGTTGGCTCATCACAGATCACCCTTGCAGGGGCACAGGTGGGTGCGTGCACGTGGGTGGGGGCCTAGGAAAGTGCACATGGGCGGTGTCCTTCCCGGAGGACTGCTCGATCTAGCCAGCTGCCTGCAGGCCATCACACAGCCCGGCCTCTCCCCAGAGGGCCCACCTGGTGCTAATTGTGTGTTGATCTGCTGCAGATGCAGCTTCCCCACCAAAGTCCTCTCTGTCCAGATGTTGTCATCGGCCAACCCCATCAGGCAGGGCTGGCCTGGGGTCTGGCACTCGCCTGTCAGTCCTGACATCTTCAGTGGATAATGGAACGCAAGGATGTGAGAGGCAGAGCAGGTGCATGTTAATGAGGAGATCAATTTTAATTATGATTTTAATTAAACACCCGATCCAGTAGGAAATATGACAAGAAGTAGGCTGGGGTTGTGCAACCTGGGAGGAGGGAGGGGTACCGGGGAGGGAAGGTGCCTCCAGGCCTCCTCAGGATTTAAAAAAAGTAAAGGGCAGCGCCGTGGGGAGATACAGAAAAGCCTGTGCAACCCGAAATTGGCACGGAGAAAGCCTTGTCCTCTAAAGAGCGCTCAGACAGTGGGACTCCCAAAAGAGGATGTCTTAGCGATGAGGAAGCCTCGGAGGTCAAGGGGCCCTCCCCTTCCATTCACTCGGGGAAACTGAGGCCCAGAAAAGAGTGTCTTCCTCTCCTATGCCCCCACGACACACTGTCCATGCTTCTAGCTGAGTACTTACCACATAACACAACCATTACCTCTTTGCAGCCTTCCTATCAAGTACTTATCCAGTCAGAGAGTCGATTGGGCAATGCCAGCCCTTCAAGGGCAAGGCCACCTCTGCAGAGCTCTCTGTGCCCATCGAGCAAGTAGGCACCAGAGGGGCTTGCGGATGCTCACAGTGATGGTGCCTCCTCTCACGGCAAAGGAACTGTATATACGAATGGATCCTCCCCAAACTCTGTACTCCACTTGTGCTCTGAACAATGCCTAGCACGTAGTGGGCATGCAGGAAATGTGTATACAATACATAGTCACAAGAAGTCCCTAACGTTTCATGAGAAGTCAGAAGCAACGCCCGGTTAGGCAGCTGTTCTTGAGCCAAGCCACCCGCTTTCTTGACGCTGTCCTGACGGAAGAGAGTGATGTGTGTGTGCTCCGTGCCTGTGGGCCCACGCACTGTGTATCGCAATTCTGCAGGTCTCTTGATAACAGCAGATCACAGAGTTCACGCGATGGCCCGAGAGGAAGCCGCCTTAGAGATGAATGCTGTCCAACAGTAACGTCTACAGTGAAGGAGATGTTCCGGAGATGTTCCACATCCACGTTCTCTGACACAGCAGCCCCAGCCATGTGTGGTTATGGAGCATTGGAAACGTGGCTCATGTGACGGAGGAGCTGAATTTTTAATTTAATTTAATTTCAGTTCATTCGAATTCGAATGGCCACATGGCACCAGTGACGACCATATCGATGTGGATCGTCTCCCATCATTCTTTCTTTGCTTGGCCCAGGAAACTGAGGCCCAGAGAAGCAGCCCTTGGACGTCACCCAAGCTCGGATGTTGGCCTTCACAGGCAGCTCATTAAGATTCAATCCTGTTATGGCTTTCTGGTACATAAACAGCGCCTGTAAGGAGCTTCCACTTACAGAAATGTTAACAGAGTCCCTACACACGGCCTGAGGACAAAGGCCAACGATTCTCCCCAGATCCCTGGATACGCTTGAGTCACGAAGAGCTGGAGGCCTGGCCAAGACCTCGGGTAATGACCCAACTACTGCTTCTGCCTGTTCCGCGCCCACCACCAGTACCCCGGCAGGCGGGGCCCATCTGGTTCTTCCCACCTCGCTGATGTGAGGTCTTCCCAGCCTCTCTGCCTGCAGCTAACGTCTTGTCACTGGCGTGCACAGAGAAGCGGAGATTAAAGATGGTGGCAGAAGTTAATTGGGATTAGACGCGCATGTTCCATGGTTAACAGAAGCACAGATGCTCCAGCGGCACTGCTGAAGCCAGATCGTTTTCTAAATGCCCTCTCTCCTTCCTCCCTGCTTCCTCCCCACCCTCCCACCCCCTGCACTCCACCACCCGCACCCCCAGGTGCCCCAGAGAGTATCGATTGGGCTGTTTCTTCTTCTTGCACGTTATGACTCCGTATCAGTTAAACCTTTTCCATAATGAATGAGGTCATTTGTGGGAGGAACAGAGAAAACAGGCACTCCTGGCCTCACTCCGACACACCTATCTCCCCTCCTCTCTTCTCTGCTGTCTTCTTTGTTCTTCGGGCCACTGATGGAGGAGGCAAGGTCAGGGTACCCACAAATCACCCCTTATCATCACAAACGAAGAATACCCATTGTCCAAACACATTTCAGGCTCCCAGATGGGCAGGGATGGAGAATCAGGGAAAAGCACGAGCACTACATCCCCTGAGAAATCCCCCAACCTACCCCAAGGCTCCTCGCTGTTGGGACAGTCGAATTCCAAGCTTCGGATGAGCTGTGGTTCTCAGACTTGGGGAGCTGGCTCACCGGGAGCACCCCCTCAGGAAAGATGAGTTCAGAATTCTCTGCTCCTCTCCCGTATGTGAGGGATCCTGAAGGACAGGAACATAAGCAGTTCCGTCTGTGATTCAAACACACTTTTCTTCCTCATCCCCAATCTGAGGGGTTCCCTATCAGCCACACCCTGGACGGTCCCCACTGTCCCCAGAGCTGACTCTAATCCATGCATTCAGGACCCCTCGAGGAGGACGGAGGCAGCTTCGCTGTGGACACAGCAGTCTTCCCGGGAGGCAGGGGCCCTGCCTGTCCACAGCCCGTTAGCTGAAACAGACTAAACTATGAGAGACAGCCTGCTGACCTACCGGGGGGACACGCGGGGGTGAGGAGCATGTGGGGCAGGAAGGTGACCTCCCGGTGAGGCGGGCTGTGTAGCTGGCAGAGGGGGAATGGGCCAGGGAGAGACAGGGCCAGTAACCTCGCTGAGCTCACCCTTCGCACTCGAAGTGGGCTCTCGGTTGGAGAAATTCTCTTCGAAAGAACTGACAGGGTGGGTTTGTAATTCCCGATCAGCGATTCCTTTGGCTCCTTCCTTAAAGAAATTCTTCCAGAAGGCAAGCCGTTGGAGCATTGGAGCCCAAAGCCTGCGCCTTCTTCAGTCCCTGTCAGCAAAGTCCTTGAGCCCCTACTCTGTGCCTTCTTCCTCTTTCTCCTCCCCCTGGAGGACCTCTTCCCTTGCGGGAACCACACCTACTTCGCTTCCACCAGGACTCCACTTCCGGAGAATCATGCTCTGGGTCATGAAGGAGGAGAAGGAAGGAAGTGGCGGGGGCAGACGTTGAAGCCAAGGAGAGGGTGACGGTTTAGGTCTCTCCGTTGGTGTTCTGGCTCTTGCCTGACTTGGTTTCATCCCCAGCATTAGCCTGTCTCCCATAGTGCAGCTGGCACCGGGTGACCTTGAGGGTCTCTGAAGGTGAGAGCGGAGCTACAGGAGAGCTGGCTCCCCCCAGCTCACTTGCGTCGACTTATTCAGCTGGAGAGGACTCTGGGCCCCAGACGAGCGCCAGGTGGGCACACTGGCTACATATTTCCAGGGCGCCACATTCAAAGCTGAACAAACCCAAGACACATTCACTGTTATTTTGAACTGCACACCCACACAGCGCTCCTAGGGAGCATCTCGGATTGGCAACCAGAGGAGGGGACAAGATGTCAGCAGGACAGCTGAGGGGACCCACGTCCTGCCGCAGACTCTGCACAAGCACGTTCCTTCTCTGCCTTGATCTGCCTGCCAGGTCCCATTCTTTGCCCGCAATTAGCAAGCCCCAACCAACATACTAGAACCTATTTGCACTGATCCCCTATCCCATCAGATCAGGCCTTTCTGCCCAAGGTCAGCTCGGATCCTGCAGATGGGAATCCCCTCCTGGCCCACTCCTCGGGGTTGGGGGGAGGGCTGGATGGAGTTGATTTCTCTCTCAGATAGAAGATGTTGCAATCCAGGCTCGGAGCTTAAGGAAAATGCTGCCATTTAGAGAACAAATCCAGGAGAAGCCTTGGCAGTCTCGCCTTTGAGCTTTTCTCATATCTACTGACTGCCGCAAATCTACCAAGCAGTGTTTAGTGAACATCTATTATGGAAGAGCCCCCACAGAAGGCTCACGGGTGTGTGAGTCTTCGTCCTCCTTCTTGCCCTCCGAACTTCTTTGAGGAGACACATCCGGGGCATGGCAGTGGCTACTCGGGTGTGAACGGAACACTCCAGGGCACGTGCTCGTGGGGAGCGCAGCACATGACCCTGGGTGTGATGCCCAAGACTGTGTTACTCAAACTGGAGGAGGTTTACACCAGGTGCTATATAAAAATGGCAGGGTGGGGGGAGATGGGGGTTACTATGGGACAGAGGGATGGAAAGGCATCACCCAATTCAGGTGCTTGAGTTTAGCTTAGAGGGATTTGGGTTTAGTTGAGAGGAGATGGGTGCAGAAGACGTCACAGGTGGGTAATATCCCATGAGCCAGGAGGTCTGGTCAAAAAGACCCAGAAAGTGCTCAGGAGACACTGCACAAAACCCTTTGATGGGGAAGGAGAGCTTGTGTGGAACGACAATGGGAAACAACACTGAAGATCCCCAGGCTGAACGCTGTCCTATCAGAGAACCATGTTCTAGCTCTTCCTACAGGACAGAAGGATCTCGGGTTTGAGTTAATGGAAAAGGTTCAGACCCAGATTTCTGGCAAAGCACCTCCAAGAGGGGCCCACCCTCCATGGGTAGCAGAGCTCTCATTCTACCTCCCTTCTGAGGACCACTCCCCATTTCTCCTCAGTCAGAACCTTACCCCCACCACATAAGCAGGACAGGAGCATGCATTCCCATTCAGCGCACATCCACGCTTTACAGAAGAGCCCTGCCCCTCTTTCTGCCTCCAAACCCCACCCCTTCTCTGCACCTGTGCCCATCCTCTCCTCCTACCTCCCATCCCAGGGGAGGGAGAGGCCAGTCCTCTTACCTGTGTTGCTGATCCCACTGCCTCAAGACAACTTCAAGGGTCCATTGCATTGACTCTGTCCTCTTGCTCTCAAATTTTCAACTTCCCCTCTCTGCCTGGACTTGACCATCATTTGACTATGCTCTAGAATCCCCCATCTTAAAATCAAAATCTCCATAGGCCCCACACCCACCTCTACCCCCCATCTCTCCATTTAGTCCCTTCCTGACCAAGCTGCCCCCAAAGGCTTGTATACAGATGCTTTTCCCATTTTTTTACATTAGCCCATTCCACTGTGTCTGCCACGGCCCACCTGCCCACCACACACCCTACATGTCATTGAAACTGCTTTTGCTAAGACCACCAGTGACCTCCAGGTCACTAAATCTCATACACCCTCTCTGGCATCTCCACCGCGTCTACCAGTCAGCCCCTCCCTCCTTCCCAACACATTCTCCCTCTGCTTTGTGTGAGGTCACATTCTCTGGGGCCTGGTCCACATTTTCCCTAATTCCATTGCCGTGTTTTTTTGCAGCCTCCTCCTTGCTGAATGACCATTATGGGCTCCTCGTTATTTATCCAGTTCTAAGCGCATTATATTTTTAACTATTTTCATTCTCAAAACAGTCCTACGATACAGATGCTATTTTTCTCCCTTGCTGGATGAGAACATAAAGACCCGTAGAACAACTTTCCCCTAGCTCACTGAGCTAGAAATCTGAGCGAGAGACGAGAGTCAAACAGACATTTTGGGTCATGATCTATGCCGCCGATCACTATATTATGCTGTCTATTTACCTGACTGTATTAATAAGGGTAGGAAAGACCACACAGCAATAATAAACAAACCAAGATCTCAGAAGCTTCAATAACAAGCTATTATTTCCATCCTGTGCTCTGTATCCAAGACATCTCAACAGGGAAAGGGCCGCACGTAGTCTCTCAGAGACCCAGGCCATAAAGGCCCCACCATCTTGTAGCTGCAAGAAGGAAACGGAAAGGCAGAAAAATCATACATGGGCCTTCCCTTGTCGTTTTTACAGACCGAGTGTTATGGCCCCTCTTAACTACAAGAGGGGAGAGAAATACCAGAGAGCGAATGGCAGGTCTGCTGGGATAAGCCATACAGACAAGAACAAACTTGAAATGTGGGAGCTTCTCCAGCCTCATCCCGTGTCATTTCATACTCACCCATTCCCACGGCTTTAGCGACTTTCCAAATGGATGTCTTCAGCCCAGACCTCAGCCTCATTGCCGAAATCCCACCTTGTTGGTGTAACTGCTTCCTTGACATTTTTCAAGAGGTATCAACAACTTCTGAAATTTAAAATATTCAAAACAAAACCCTTGGAGTTCCCCCCCATCACAACCTCTCCCCTCCCTCAACCTGTCCCATTTCAACAAGTTCTACTTCCTTCCATTGAGCCACTTCTGCCAGAAACCTGGGAATTTTTCCTGCCTCCTCCCCCTACTTCCATATTCAACCCATCACCACGTCTAAATGAGTCTATCTTCAAAATAATGTCAGATCTGCCCAGCTAGTGCTAGCCCTGTCACTCTTGTCAAAGACACCATCATCTCTTGCCTAGACTACTGCCACTGCCTCCTTCCTGCTCTCCAGATTGCCTCTTATCACCTTCTAGAACATTCTCCAAAGCGCAGATCAGATCACGCCACTCCTTTACCGGCTCAGTGGTTGTCCACCTTGCGCAGGGTTGTGTCCAAAGTCCTGAAAGGGGCCACAAAAGGGGCCACAAAAATGCTCACCACAACCTTGCCTCTCCAGCAACAATCTGTGCCATTCGTCCCCTCATGCACTGTGTTCCAGCCACACACGTCTTCTGGGAGGTCCTTGGCTGTGCTTACTCTTACCAGATGCAGGCTTTCAAACACGCCGTTCCCTCTCCCTGAGATGCTCATTTCATACTCTTCACCCCACAAAGTCCTTCTTATACACGACTCTCTGGCTCAGTGTCACCTCCCAAGAGACCATTCATGAAACTCCCAATAGAAACAAGGCCCTCTTGTGTATGTTCCCATCACACCTTACTCTTCTATTTTACAGCGCTCATGGCAATTTATAACTATATATCTATTTGGGAATTTTTGTTGGATATCTGACTCCCACAGAACCATAAGCTCCATGACAACTATGGTGGGATATTTGCTTGCTCACCATTGTCTCTCCCACACACAGTATCTGGTGTAAAATAAGTCACCAGTCAAAAATTGTTAAGTCCGGGCGCCTGGGTGGCTCAGTGGGTTAAGCCGCTGCCTTCGGCTCAGGTCATGATCTCAGGGTCCTGGGATCGAGTCCCACATCGGGCTCTCTGCTCAGCGGGAAGCCTGCTTCCCTCTCTCTCTCTCTCTCTGCCTGCCTCTCCGTCTACTTGTGATCTCTCTCTGTCAAATAAATAAATAAAATCTTTAAAAAAAAATTCTTAAGTCCAATGAGAAGATAACCTCTTGGCCCATATGGCTTCCATGATGAGCAGCTTCTGCCCGCAGAAGAACCGGTGTACCATGCCCCCAATCCCTGGCTCCCTGCCAGTATGATTACGACCAAGTGACAAAGACCTTCTGTTTCCAGGTTTGTTCTCCAAAGAACATACAATCTTGGCAGCCTGGAACAGACCGGCTGTGCCTTCTCTTGAGGGCACTTGGGTAGCATCTCCTAAGGCTGAACCATTCTGGGTCCCAGACAGACTCAGCAGAGTCAAGGTCTCCTTATTCATTCTTTAAAATGGATTCATCAACTGAACTCCAGAGTCCAGCGTGCAGGGCCTTCCCCAGGCTGACCCATTCTGCTTTCCAACTCCGTGGCTGTGAAAACCAGTTGCCACAAACGTAGAGGCTTAAAGCAACACAAATTTATTATCTCATTGTTCTGAGTTCAGAAGTCCAAAAAGGAGTCTCTGTGCTAAAATCAAGATGGTGGCCAAGTTGCATTGTTTGCTGGAAGCTTGAGGGCAGAATCTATCTCCTAGCCTTCTCTATCTCCTAGCGGCCACTTGCACTGTTTGGTCCATGGCCTCATGTCCCCATCCTCATAGCCTGTGACATCAGTGGAGTCTTTCTCTCATGCCTTCTCTCTAGTTCCTTCTCTTCTGCCTCTGCTTTCCACTTATGAAGACCCTGGTGATTTCCCCAGGCCCATCTAGACAAACCAAGGTCATCTCTCATCTCAAGGTCAACTGATCAGCAGCCTTAATTCCACATGCAACCCTTTTGCCGTGTAACCTAGCATATGCAGACTGGCCAGGGACTAGCCTTAGGGGACCCTTTTTCTGCCTACCGCCAAGGTCACATCCTTCCATCTCTCACCCCAAACTTCATGTTTGAACCACAAGGATGGCGGAGACTTAGAGCCATTGTTCCAAAGAGCCAGGGTTATCGGAACGGGGATCTATAGGAAATCACAAGTTACCTCTGGAAGTTCCCCAATACACTCTGACTCTGTTACCTCTTCACGCGGTGGATCTCTAACTCTCCTGCACTCCCAATGTTCTCTCCTGAAAATGAGGAGAAGGAGGCCCGCCTCTCTGGGTTGTTGCAAGGATTAAACAGGTTACATGTGGACAGTGCGTGGGAAGTCGGGCTGATGCCTGAGAAGGAGCGCACGCTCTGACTTCAGAAGTCTGGGTTCAGCTTTGATTCCCACCACTTAACAGACTTGTGTGGTCCCAGCAGAGTATTTAATCTCCACAAATTCCCTCAAAATCTACCTTTCCTCCGCTGTAAAGTGGGGGTATCAAGAATACCTATCACAGGGTTGCTGTAAGGATTAAATGAGATAAATTATGCAAAGTGTTTTGGCATACAGTAATTGCTCCATAAGATTAGGTATTATGATTATTATACTAGAATCCCTGATAAATGTAGCTGTTCTTTGTTGTGATGTTTTAGCTTTTTTTTTTTTTTTTTTATCTGACAAACTCGAAAATCTTAGCTTTAGTATTACACCTTCAGAAAAGCCTTCTCCTTCCCTCCCAGCCAGAAGCTGCCAGCTCTTTCTCCTGCTGTGCTTTCCCATAACACCCAGCCCGTGTGTCTGTTAAAGAATCTGTGCATATGTCCCTCCACTACCCCCCACCACCAACACACACACACAGGACGCCGTGAGCGACTTGAAGACAGGTTCCATGGCCCGTTCATCTAGGTACACCAGCCCCTGGGTCAGGGCCTAGGCGGTATAATGTTTAAGACATGTCCGCGGACAACCGTAGAGTCCTAAGCTCATCCTTAGAAACTGCCATCCCATAGAACAGTTGTTACTGTATTTGTTGCAACACACATCGTGTCCCTCTACTCGCAGTCCGTACTCGGGTTGGCGAGGTAGGTATGTACGTCTTTCCTGGGAGCCGCTTTCCTTGGAGTTCCTGCAGAACTGGCCCCCCAAGGGAGCTGCAGCCAGAAAGCAAGTCACCCCGCCCCGCCAGTCCCACTCTCCACCTCTGCCTCCGCCACCGCTGTGTCCCCAGGACCTCCGCTGCCACCTGCAGCCGCTGGGCTCTCCAGCCCCAGCTTCAGCAACTGCTCCGTAGGCCCTAAAGCAGACGTCTGCCCTGAGCAGAACCGGACTGAAAATCATATTTTCATGGGATGTCAAACCTCCTCTCCTACCTTAAATGAAAGGTATTATTTTTGAGAGGAGAATGTCACACTCTACCATTGAAATTCTGCTTCCTCGGCAGAAACCCCAGCGGCGTCTCGGCGTGGCTGGCAGCTCTCCACCCAGGGCCGCTGCTGGGAAATTCAGCAGGCCTGACGCGGACCATGGGAGCACGGGCTGCTCTGCGATTCAAACAAGGGGGAGCACACTTGGGGGGCATTGCCTTTGCGGGGATGGTGGGGAGGCAGGGGAGACCTGGTCCACACACACACACACACCCCAGCCCTGGACCCACCGCAGACCTTTCTCTGTCCTTGGGAAATGCGCCCATCACTTTGCCAAATAAATAAATCATCCCCCAGCTCAGCCACCTCTGGCCCTGCCTGTAATAAATGATCTCCCTTCAGCTTCCTCGTTGGCATATATAAAAATATACCCTCTGCACTGCCAACGGCCTCTTAGTCCCTCATCTCCCAGCAATTCGGGCAAGACTCTGAGACCTCTTTCTGATTCACCCGCCGTGATCCAGCCCTGGGATCCGAAGCTTTGCGTGGAGCTCGGAGGGCAGGGAAGGTGTCAGGCCGCGAGTGGGAGTCACGTCCAGGGAAACCGTCTGCACTTTCTAATGAGTGAGAAGGCGCTGGAGAGAACAGGTCAGAAGCAGCTTTCTGTCCCTGGGGCCTCCGGTTATGTCAACTTCTATGTGTGTGGCCTGGGGGCTGATCGTGCTCGAAGTCCCCAGGAGTCCCAGAAGCACCAGCTGCTTACCTGGCTGCCAGCTCTTAGCTCTCTGGCCGCTCCCAGAGGCTCCTGCTCCCTGTCCTAGACAGGAGCCACCTGTGAGCAGCACCCAATGATCAACCCAGGTGTTCTGTGTCTTCTGGGTGCCCTGTGGCTGGACTCGGTGTCAAAGACCCCATACTCAGGGTTCAGGGGGCCAGGCGTTCTCCCCCAGCCCTGCAAGCCCCTGAACCGGCAAGGGACACCAGCCTCTTCTAGAATGCTTTCCTCGGGGGCTCATCACCTCAGGAAACACCCCGTGACCGTGAATATCCTCCTCACCGAGGACTCTCCACTCAGAGATCCCGGCCTGTCCCTCCAGCGCCTCACTCCACTGCATGACCGGGGCTGTATGCAAACATTTGCTTTGATTTGTAAAATGATCCATATAATTAGGGAAAAGAGTTAAATAAAGGGACTGATTTCAGAGAGCAGGCTCTTAATGACACTAATACCTGACAAAAGGGGTCATTATGATGGGCTAATGGGCCTTGCCTGGCGTTCAGCTCTCTCAGGACACAATCCAACACACTCAATTATCTGCTAATCAGGGCCATTTTGTCAGAGGTTACTGCCCTGAAGTATCAATTATAGGAACATTATTAATACTTTATGGAGAAACCACTTGCATGAAAGTGTTAAACTCATGAGGCGAGCCCATCACCCCCCTCTCCTAACTGGGACCCAGGATATGCCGTCTCTTTGTGCCCCCATTTGACTCCCCAACTGGGGTTTTCCATGACCTATTGGGTCTACTGGGAAGGAGCCAGGGCCATGATGATGTTCCCAATCCTGTCACCTGTGACCGAACTGGCACGTCCAACTCTTAATGCCACCAGCTGGCGATGGTGGCTTAGCCCAAAGCCAAGGCATTACTGACTGGAGATGCTGGAGGGAAGCAGGGAGCCACAGCGCTTCAGGAACAAGCCTGCGCGTGTGTATGTGCGAGTGTTTCCCCCTCTCTGTCTCTCTTTTCTCCCTCTTCTCCTCTCCTCCTACTTCCTACCCGTCTTTCTTTGTCTCCCTCCATCTCGTCTCTTTCTCTTCCTCCCTTCCTCTCCCCCTCCTTCTTTTCCTCTCCATCTTTCTCTCTGTACTTCTTTCTCTTTCTCTTCCTCCCTCCCTTCCTTGCTCCCTTCTCTCCCCTCACCTCCCGGTGTCTCCTCTCTCCCCTTTCTCTCTCTCTTCCTCTCTTCAATGTGATCCCTCTGAGGCAACAGGAAAGAGATGGACAAGAGACGTTTCTTCACGACGCAGCCTTTTCGGGATGCAGTCTGCGCTGCTCCCTAGAGCTCACTCCTCCTCCATGCTGGCCACATGGATTTTTCACTTCTAGGGAGGCACCAACCACCCAACACAGAAACTGGAGGGGCGACTCTTAAAAATGGTGTGAAGTCACGGTCAAAAGAGGAAAATAGCTTTAGAGTCAGAGCAATGAGAATTCAAATCTTGTCCCATCACTCCCTGGCCATGGGGTCTCGGGCAAGTCACTTAACCTCCTGTGGTTTTCGAAGTAGATCCGTGACTCAGAGTAGCAGCTGGGCTCCTTGCTTGTTGTGAAAACTCAAGCAAGTTATTTCCCCTCTCTGAACCACAACGTTCTGCATGCAGGATAGAGATGGTCATATCCATATGCTAGAGCTACAGGAAAGGTTAAATATATAGGCACTAGTCCAGCGCCTGACCCAGTCTACCCAGAATGAGCATGATATCTGTATCACAGTGGGGCACGAGGTAGAAATATCTGTTCCTATATTAATGAACGTAAGTGCTCAAGAGAAGTCAATCCTCTCTGCCCCTCTGACCCTGAATATCTAGACAACTTCCAGGAAGAGAAGGGATTTTTACTGGAGCTCAAAAGGAGAGCAGTTAGGGACCCTTTGGAACCCCTTCCAGTGCTCTGGCATCACGGGGAGGTGCCCCTGTGCTCAGAAGAAGCTGCCTTTTGAGAATGTGTGGAACTCTCCACTTCTATGGCCCAGCTGGCCGGAGACTCGCCCCTCACAATCAGGGCTACCCTTGTTTGGCCCCTTGCCATCATGAAGGAGAATCAGTGCCTCATGGCAATCTCCTACCATGTGACTTAGAGGCAGAGTTTAGTCTCGTGGGGGAAAGGTAGGAAGAAGGGAGGGGAGTTCACCCTGGTGCTCAATGGTCTCCCTTGTGCCTGCAAACCCTACTCTGTGGGTTAGAAAAAGAACAATTAGAAACCATGGTTGTGTTCACGAATCCACCAGTAGTTGCAAAGGACTTAACCATGGGCCGGGCAGGGCGATCACAGTCCAGATTGCAGACCCAACTCCAGGACAGATCCGTTCTGCTAGAGTCTGGTCTACGTCCTAGTATGCAGATCTGTCTGCGTATGTCCAGAGCTTCCCGTAATTCCTGGTCAAGCTGAAGGACAGGGAGTTATTCCACCTTCGGAAGCAAAGCCCGAGGACAGGAGTGCCCAGAAGCACTCAAGTTTTGAAGAATCATCCAAAATTGGTGATCATCCCCTACACGACTTAGTACAAACATCAAAGAAACAACTTTCCGCTCATAACTATGAGGTTCTAGATGAAGCATGTTAACCTGGAAGTAGTCAAAAATGCAGAAACCTGCCCGGGCACCTCTTCCCTGGAGTCCAGAGAGGAGTCAAGACACTTGGCAGACTGAGGGAGAATCCAGTCCGGGGATGGCTAACGCTCCATTCTACTGCCACCGGATGGGGCCAGGAAAGAGGACAGACACTTACAAGCAAAAGGCTCCCGCGTCCTGCTTGGGGCAGCCTGACCCACGGCTCCGTGGTGAGGAGCGTTGGCTGAGGCTCAAAAGGTGCAGAGAACCCAGCCCCATGATCCTTGATAAATAAATAAATGGTGTGAAATCTGCTGTTCGGTGGGCCTGGGTAATTAGCATTTGCGGTAAGCAGTTACGGGGTTAAGTGCTACCAGGGGTTTGATCTGGGCTGACAGAGTCGGAGCTACCGAGTGGGGTGGTTGCCTAGCAACAACACCTGTAGCACATTAAGCAGCCAGTCAGCTTTGTCAACTTCTAGCAGGGGCTTTGTAGCACCGGAGATGGGGGTGGAGGAAGGATTAGGGGGCACAGAGGTGGAGAGCTGGACAGTGGGTCTCAGGATGGAAAAGGGGGGCGGTCAGGTGCTCTGTGCACCCCAGAACAGCTTGTGAGGTCTACTTCCTCATGCAGGAAGCAAGCAGGCAACTCTGGGGGTGAGTCCTGGGGAGGCACCCCCTTCTGGCTCTGGTCTCCGCCAAAGACCCTCACACCAGCCAGGGGATGTAGGAATCCCCTTCCCGCACCCGAGCCGTCTTTCAAATACGGCATCTAGGGATTCGGTGATGGGGGACGGTGGGGAGAGGAGGCGCCTTTGTGTTTTGTTCTCAGATCCTGGAGAAAGAGGGTTTCCTTCCGTAGACTCGTCTTTAAGGAAGGGACCAGAGAGCACGAAAGCAAAGACCCTGACGAGACAGAGTCCTTCTCCCCACCTTCCGCCCACACCTTCCCATACATCGCTCTGGACTTCCTCCCGTGCACGCCTGAGGGAGAGAGAGGGAGAGAGAGAGAGAGAGAGAGAGCGTGCTGGAAAAAAAGAAAAGATTGGAGGAAAGGCATGAGAAAACATTGTTGCTGCTGTCTTTGTAGATTTCATGGCCTAGCGAGCCCGCCTTGACTTTCCCCAGAATTCCCACCCTGCCTTTTCGTGGGGGTGAGGGGCGGGTGGAGAGTGAGGTACCGAGATAAGACCGCAGCCCTGGCGATCAGAACACTCGGGGTCAACTCCACGTCTGGGGCTCGTAAACCTTATGGCCTCTGGCTCATGCCTGTGCTGAGACTCAGTTTTCTCATCTGCAAAGTGGAGGGTAATCATACCCACCCCGCTTGCCTTACGGGGACCAAAGGAAGCATCTACAAATGCTGCCCACCCTCCCACATGCGTGGCATTCGTAATACGAAAGGAGATGCCAATCTGTCGGCTGTCTTGGACTGGCCTGAGCTATTTCCTGTTTGCGCCAGAGCAGAGAGATGAGCGGCCCTGAGGCCATGTTGCTGGGTGACTGGCTGGTAGCCCAGCCCTCACTGGTTCAAATCCAGCTCTAGGCCAACAGTGACTGTAATCACTGGGATTGGAATTCCGGGAGTCTGACTTTCAGAAGACCTTGTGCTTATCTACCCCCGCCCCCCTGAGTTCTTACTGAACACTTCTGCTCGTGCCTACAGGGGAAACCGAGGCAGGCTGGCAAACCCAGCTCAGGGCCCCAGATGGACATCTCCCCGCTCTCCCCTCCTTCGGGATTATCTGAAGAGGCAATCCAGGGCCAGGAGAGGGCACAGGTCATCTTCCGGCTTGCTCGGGAAATAAGCATCATCAAGCTGAGCCCCCAGGGGACACTGCGGGGTGTCCCACTTGAACCGTGGTCCCCTACCCCAGTCTTAAAAGTCAACAAGTC
Source organism: Lutra lutra (assembly GCF_902655055.1). NCBI lineage: Eukaryota > Metazoa > Chordata > Mammalia > Carnivora > Mustelidae > Lutra > Lutra lutra. Next base: position 12,198,170 of record NC_062287.1, on the reverse strand, counting down.
TCCCTTTCCACACCACAGCTAAGACGGCGTCCTCCCCATCCTGGAAGCCACACCATGTCCGCTTAGAAAAAAGGAGATAATATCCAGCCACCAACACCCGCAAGGCCCAGCTGCAGGCGTAACTCACCAGCCCGGAATGCGTCGAGGTGTCTGCGTGTGTTTGTGGGCTCTCTGCCCGAGTGGCCAGGGGTTCTGTGGCCGGCCCGCCACACCCAGGGGGACAGAGAGTGTGACTGCGCGTGAGCCACTCCCTCCATGGCTTCTCCAAGCCCCGTGTTGTGCCGTTATTTTCATGCTCTGGGTTATATTTAACTCAAGTCATAATATTTGGGGGGTTGGAAGCCTGCTGTTTCACCAAGAAAGGCATTTGAATATTCTCCGTTCCAGAGAATTCCAAGGGCTCTGGGAAGAGAGTGAGGCGGTTGCCCCAGATTTGTCTGTCACATCTTGGTCACGTGGACTCCATTAGCGGATGACTGAGGCATGGAGCAGGGCAGCCTAGAGGAATGTTGTAGAAATGATGAAGAGGAGACGGTGAGTGATGTCAGCAGGAGGCTGATGCCTCCAGGGGTCCCAGGGCACTCGCCCCCCACATCCCCACAGGGAGGGAAAGTCTAATTGGCCACACCACCTGCCTTATCACCACCACAGCTCTCGTCCCTGGTGTCAGTCTGAGGGGGAGGCAGAACCAGGGTCCCACCTGATGGGAGGAGAGGCGCGATCCCCGGCTGAGGCTCTCCCTCCTCGTGCCTGTGATGAGAAAAGAAAGCATCCAAAGGGAGCGCCGTCCTCCTACTGGGAGGCGCTGTTTCCCCCCCGGAGAAGCCCCCACAAGGGGAGCAGGGGACAACGTACAGGTCGTGCACAAAATGTGGTAACGTGCACCGATGATGCTGTTTCACTCCTGACAGCAGCGAGATGTCCTTGAGGACACACAGAGACGCACCTGTTTCCCGATTTTACGGACATTCCGTACATACAACTTTCAAATCCTGAGTCTCTGAGCCCATTTTTGAAGGTTCTCCCGCGGTGGCATTAGACAGTAAGTGTCCCTGGGAAACCATCCCCCACTCTTTTTGCACCACTTCCCTGAGCCACGAAGGACAGCTTGGCAGAGTCCAAAACACACTGAGGTGGGGGTCGCGAGTGAGGACAGGAGGGCTTGCCACGTGGTTTTTATTATGGTGTCTAGACACAGGCGGGTCTGAGAACTCCAGGCAAGGAGAAAGAGATGTGCGGCTCCCCGGGCACCAAACACTCTCCCGTCTGAGCAGACTCGGACCCCCCCCCCCCCCCAGTAGCCAGAGCAGCTGGCAGGAGACCTGCAGAACGTCCTTGAGGACAGGGCAGGACCTACTGACCTTGCAGGGTGTGGCCGGGGCAGGGGGTGGGGGGTGTCCAGGAGCTGGCCACTCAGGGAGCAGGAATGCAGGGGACCCGGGCCACTGGGGGCTCTCGTGGTCCCCAGGTGTTGAGGGCACTGTCTCATCTTCAGCCTGAACTAAAGCACTAAAACCGGCATTTGCTTCACATTCATGGGAACTGACATATGGTATAATTTTTTCTAAAATCTTCCAAGTTCCCTAGGCAGCTTTGACGTGAATATTAATACTAACATAATTTCATGATGATTAGAGAACACAATTAGGGGCTATTAATAATGACACAAATAATGACATTTAAGGCCTCATTTTAATTTGAGTAATATTCTGTCTGGTGGTATTTAAACAGCTCTGTCTAGCACAATTAGTATACTGTTAGGGTGCAGCCACTGCTCCCAGAATCCGCCAGGCCCCCCTCACGACCCACCTCCAGAGCAGGGGAGATGGGTGAGGGACCTGCCCCAAGCCCAAGATGTGCGCACAGGGAGCCTCCTGCACCGGCCCATAGCAGACTCTCCATGTTTGTTGAATGACTGAATGACCATATGACTGAGAGTTCTGCCTTCTATCCATTGGCACATGTTTGAAGCTGAAATCCTATTACCAAGTTACACGTGCTGAGCCCCACACTGTACTTGTTGGATGTTTCTGACCAATAGCAAACATCTGGGAGCTGACTGGGCTGTCTGGGGGGTGCGCAGATGGGACATGTCCGTGAAATACGCAACTTCAGTGGTAAAGCAGGTAGAACCATTAAGATTTTAAACAACCCAAAGTCCATGACCTGTGCATTAACCAACTGGCAGCAACACAGCCTAACTTTGTGATGTATTTTGGAGTTGTAGCCTAAATTCTGAATGGAGAGACTTGGTAGATAAACCTGGACTTGAAGCTAGGTTTTCTACCAATTCAGATTTCTGTAGCAGAAGAGAGGAACCAGACAGTCCACTTCTTGATAAGTGAGGATCTTGAATAAATAAATGGGAAGAAGAGAGAAGAGGAGGAAAGAGAGAGGAAGAGAAGGAGGAAGAAGAGAGGAAGAGGAGGAGGTAGGAGGAGGGAGGAAAAAAAGGAGGAGGAAGAAGGAGGGTAAGAAATCAGTTGAGCATTTACCCTGTGTTGGACACCGGGTACTTAACACCCAGTATCTTCTTTGATCCTTGTAGTAATCTCATGAGAGATATATTATTCTTATTATTTTCATTTCCCAGATGGTGAAACTGAAGTTGAAATGATCGTTCCAGGTCACACAGCAGTGTGTGGCTAACCCAGGCTTCAAACCCACAGCCATTGGACTCCAGAGCCCAGACCATAACATCCACAGTACTAGACAAATGACTGTGGCAGAGGAGAACTTGTGGGATGCTTGCCAGAGGAGAGAATTGGACATAGAGAGGAGGCAGCCTCTTGATGTCACTTCCATAGATGATCCCGTGAGGTCTGCAGGGCAGAAATGGAAATCCACTGGCCAGGACCGGAATAGGCAGCCCAGAGCTGACGAGGGCCAGAGTCTGGACTCCCCACTCCCTGGAGCAGTGGCACGGGACATGTCTGAGGACAGGGTCGTCAGGCAGCTGGCTCCAGCACAGGCCGAAGGGGCTCTAGCCGAGGCCAGCAGGGCTGCGGAGGCCGGGGCAGGGTCTGCAAATAGCAGGGGAAGTTAAGTAGAACCTTTCTGGGTAATTGACTCTGCCTGTCCACAAGACCCCCTGCCAAGCCGAAGCAGACCCGGCCTGACAGCCAGCAACCTGTCTGGGGTCTGCTCCGTAGAGGCAGAGCGCCTGGCTGACAGCAGGCTGGTAATGCAGTTGGAAGACTCCCTCTTCCACAGGCAAGCCTCGTTTTGTCTGAATGGCTGATGCATGAGGCAGGGAACCATTCGAATCCACAGCAACGCTGGTGACAGCAGCCAGGCAGCAGGTAGGCAGGATGGGATCTGAAGGAGGCTGGAGGGCTGGTGGGGGGGCTCTAGGCTAAGTGCCCCCTACTCACCAGAGGCCACCTAGCTTCCCTCAGGACCCCTTCCAGGTAGTGAGTTAGTACCTGCCACCCCTCACAATGCCACATGCACACCATCACACAGGTGCACCATCAGACATGCCCACCATCAGACAGGCATACCATCAGACATGCACATCATCAGACATGCCCACCATCAGACAGGCATACCATCAGACATGCACATCATCAGACATGCACACCATCAGACATGCACATCATCAGACATGCACACCATCAGACAGGCACACCATCAGACAGTTACTCCATCAGACATGAACGCCATCAGACATGCATGCCATCAGACAGGCACGCCATCAGACAGGCAGGTGCTCCATCAGACAGGCATGCCATCAGACAGGCGCTCCATAAGACATGAACGCCATCAGACATGCACATCATCAAACAGGCACGCCATCAGACATGCATGCAATCAGACAGGCACACCATCAGATAGGTGCTCCATAGACAGGTGTGCCATCAGACAGGCGCTCCATCAGACATGAACACCACCGGACATGCATGCCATCAGACAGGCATGCCATCAGACAGGCAGGTGCTCCATCAGACATGCACACCATCAGACATGCACGTCATCAGACATGCATGCCATCAGATAGGCACACCATCAGATAGGAGCTCCATCAGACAGGTACAGGCTCGGGGAGTACAGGAGGGCACCACGTGTCACATCCAGTGATTCTTGCAGCAGCACAAAGCAAAGCCCCTGAAAGCCACAAACCCGGTCACTCACCCATTTCCTTTTCCTAAGGCAGGCTTGTATCATGCTGCTACCTACCACTAACCTCCAAATCCTTCCCTCTGCCCCCCAGCCACACACCCTGGGGACACTGCTCACCCATTCCTCATAGCCAGCCACCCCAGATGTCAGAGCAAACTGGCCTGAGCCAAGCTCTTAGGGCAGCAGCGGTACAGGGCATGTGGGGAGCGCAGATAGGGCTCAGAAGAGGCAGGAACCCAGGAATCAAGGGCAGCATGGGGATGGGACTTCCCAGGATCCAGGGACGCAAAGGAGCAGAGCAGCCACATGGAATGAAGCCAAGGGCAAGGCTAGACTCCCCTCCCAGTTCTCCCCTTCCTGCTTGTGGTTGCTCCTCTCTCCAGGTTAGCAGGTATAAGCCAGATTTCTCATCTTTCCCCACCGGTGGGGCCCAAGAACTTCTCCAGTGCAGAGGCCCTTGCTGGCCCTGCTGCCGTCCCAGCTCAGATCTCTCTCTGGCCACTCATGAAGGCACCCCACTACCAATCAGGAGCAGAGTAACGCTGACCCTTCCCCCGCCCCGTCCTCGTGTTTCTCTCCCCTCTGCAGTTCCCTCCTGACTACTCAACCACTCAGGGATGCCCTTAGACCCTCTTGCCCAGCCCACTGCTCTAGCCTCCTAGCTAAACTCCGGGCCCGCTGTCTCTCCCCTCCAATACAGAACCGTTGTCAGAACCGCATTCCCAGAGGCTCCCAGCCTTCCCGAAGAGCTCACCATGGGCCAGGCATTAACCTCAGCCCTTCACACATACCATTTGTTTGATCCTTACGACTCCAGGAGGTGACTACTGTTGATCATCCTCATTTTATAGACGAGGGGACAGAGGCACAGAGAGATCAAATAATCCATCCACGTTACAGAGCTGGGAAAGCCGTAGGACCAGGATTTGAAATCGCCTCTGTTAATCCTAAATCGAGATTAGCAATGATCCCATTATATTCCCTCTCTCCTCCAAAACTTACAGGGACTTCCCATTGTCCCACCACAAATCCTAACTCCTTAGCTTCTGTGCCTTTCCCAAACCTGTGTGAAGCCACCTTCCTACTCTGTCACCCACTACACGTGCACTCCTTCCCTGAGCAGCCCCGTCCAGCCTGGGTACACGTGCTCTGGGCACTTGTCTCAGCCATCGCCGCCTGCCCCAATCCCTCCCTGTCCACACCCTCACCACAGCCTAAAGCCACTCTGCCCTTTGGAACACCCCCACTCCCCACCTTAGGAAAGCAGATTATTACAATAGCAAAAGTACTGCCCTAAGATATCCTAGGGTAAAATGCTCATTCTCTGTCACCCCAAGAAAGCAAATTCACCTCTCTGAGCATCCGTCCCCTTGCCTGTACAAAGACGGTGGTGATAATAGTACTTACTTTCAAAAATTGTTGTCATGATTCAAGAAAGTCATTTGGGGAAAGTACCCGACTCCTAATGGACTCTCTGTCAAGGGCACTGTTCTTTCCTTCTGCTTCCTGACTGCCCAGTATTTCTGTCTCCCTGCCGTTTGGGCCGTTTGGGTGCTGAGGAACCCGGAAGCTGTGTTAGGAGAGGTAGTAACCATCAGTCTGTGAATTCCCCTATTCACCCTGCCAAGGGCGAGACATTCATTATTCATGTTCACGTTCAATAAGTGTTTTTTTGTGTCAATTATTCCAAAGGCTTACCTAAGATCAGGATGTTATAGAGGGGATTCACTTACTAAAGAGGGTAGATCCAGATGACTTCTGGGTTCCCTTCTACCTTGAGAGTCTAGAATTCAAGGAACCTCGTCTCTTGAGAGAACTTAACGCAACATGCTGACTTCTTCCCCCCTTCTCGCCCTTACGGTTACGAACGACGTCAGCCTGAGGTCACACTGACTTTTCAAACCCGCTTCCAGCCCACTCGCATTTTCCTCTCCCAAATGACTTTTTCCAGGGGTCTGGCATTTCCAGTCCACACCAGGAGTTTTCTGGCAGCCCCAAAGCACGGCCGCTACTGGTGGAGAAGTCAAACCAGCAAATAGAAATGTCACTCAATCATTTCTCGGTGCTTTCTTCTCATTGGCCTTCCCCCACTGCATATAATGAGAAATTCTTTTGGCCGAAATATTGTTTGAATTTCAAATACACCATTTCCCTGGGGGGTGACCAGATGAAAAGAGAAATCTGGTTGGCAACATAAGACCTCTCTGTGGAAGTTGCACTGAGCGAACACCGAAACTGAATTTTTATTGAACTCCTTGAAATGACGGAAGCACATCAAGGCAACCAGGCTCCCTTCCCACTGGGGTGCGCTTAAATTATTTTAAGTGAACACCAAGGAAGCACCCCTCAAGGGGTGAAGAAAGAAGGAAAGGATTTTAAACACAGTGGGCAAAATAAAAATCCACTCACGGAATATGAGGCCCTCCCGACGGCCCCAGCATGGGCCTTCCTATGCGTCTCTCTGTACAAGCACTGCCTGTCCGCAGCTGGGGTTCCTAATCTGAGCAGGGGGTGTCTTAGAGGCCCTAGGGTGACGATTCTCAATCCTGGCAGCATTAGAACCTCCTAGAGTGTTCTAGAAAAGAATACGAATGCCCAGATCCCACCCTGGACCAGTTAAGTCAGAGTCTCTGTATTTTAAGGCCCTGACCTCAGACTTTTATCAAAGTTCCCTGATGATTCAAATGTGCAGCCAGGGTAGGACGGGTCCATAGATGTGGAGGGTCTAAGCCCCCCCAAAATGTCACATGCATTTTTGTCTGTGTGAGAATCTATGCGTGTTGCTGCGCTGAGGCGCCGTTACTTTCAGACAATCCCTTAAAATATCCACCACTCCAGAGAGGTCTACAACTTGGTGTCTCGGGTCCCTTCTGGCTGAAAACGGATGCGCACCTAGTATGTTGTTGCCATGGGCCAACAGAAGTCAGGTCCCTGGTTTCTTGAGGAATGACCTTGTTGCTCTAGATCCCAAATGGCAAGCAGCTGTCACTGATGGAGGGAAGACCCGCTGAAAACCAGAGGGAGGCCTTCTTGCAAGAAAAACCTGGACGCTCGGTGCAATTTACTATTCAGGCCACCCTGCCTGTGACTCAGCTGACAGCTGTGCCCAGCGTGGCCTCTGAATCGGGACAGCAGAAGCCAAGTCCGTGGAGAGGGACGCGTGCCCGGGAGCGCCATATTCCTGGCTGATCAGTGCACTCCATAAAGCAATCCGAGAACCAGCTTGTTTGGGTGTGCTAAGGGACAAGAGGGAGGCAGATGGGGGGTAGGTCAATAAAGAGAAGGGCTCAGGCCCCTGAACAGGACCCAAAAGGCTAACGAGGCTCCTTGGAGTCCTGGGTACCAATGGGACGTGATTCCAATAAATCCAGGCGGGAGCCTAAGGCTTGCCTGCAACTCCGTAAAGGGGGCTACAAGGGCGAGTGGGACAAGCGGGGGAGCAGTGTGTCCTCCAGGCACCAAAGGCCATTCTCTTAGGAACCTCCCTTGCCACCCCTCCTCCCGCCCCAGGGCCCGGTTGGATCTCAAGCGTCTAGGCTCTGCCAGGGTGTAGCTAGGCCTGTCTGGATCCCTACCCTTGTCCCGCATCAGCTGCCTAAGTGCTCAGCCCCGCTCATGAAAGGGCCCCCTCTTCCTCTCTTTTCAGCCCCGAGCTCTAATTTATCCTCCCCTTTGATAACCAACTCCAAACACGTTCAGCAGAGGCCAGGCCATCAGCGCACAAAGGCCTGTGCTCTCCCGGCTGAATGAAGCACTTCACTCTTGGGGGGATTTCTATAGAAGGCAAAATCCACCAAACAAGTTATTACACTTAAATCAGACAATGCCCGAGGTGACGGCAAGGAGCCTAGCGTTAATGACTCGGCTAGCAGCGGGCTTCTCTAGTTGGAAGCTCTACCACAGCATGGGACAGCAACCCGCTGCCCTTCCCAGCCTCTCAGCCATGTCCCTCTCCTCCTGCTCCCAGACTAGAAAGTTGACCCTCTGTCTGCTGGCTCTCTGAATCCTGAGGGCTGAGTCCCCCTAGGCCCCCATACACTGACTCTTGGCTCCCTCTTTGCCTGGGAAAAAAACGGAGAAATTAAGTCTGGCCTGCCCCCATTCTCTCTCCTTTATTCCGAAGATAAGAAATCCAGGCTAACTGGGGAAAGTCACGCAGTCAGCTGGCGGCAGAGCCAGAATTAGAACCCTTGTCTCTCGCCTCACTCAATTCATACAAAAATGAACATAAATTAGATGAGGCCCAGAAAGCACTTAGCATCGCTGCTGGCACACGGAGGCATCCCTGAGTGTCAGCTGCTGTTCCTTGTTATAATAGTAGTAGCAGCGTTTCTGCGGAAGTCAGTCAATGACTCAAGGAGCGCCTGGCCTGAGGCAGCAGGCGGTCTTCAAGGAGCCCAGCAAGAGCATCACGGTACAGCCCCGTCCCCTCGGAGCTGATGTTCTGATGGAAGATTCAGATGGGTCAACAGGCGATCGCAGTACAGAGTCGTTAAGTGACAGACTGGGGCCAGCGAGGCATGCTTTAGGGGCTGGGAGGAAGGGCGCCTGGTAGACGGGGTGGGGCTCGAGAAGAGAAACTGGTGTTTTATGAGGGCCTGAAGGCTAACGGGGTGAAGGGACGTGACCATGGCCATGGGGGTGCGGGGGGAGGTGTGCACTTCTGGAAGGAGGGGACCATTGAATGTGCAAAGGCCCATGGGGCTGTGAAGGTGAACGAAGGACAGATGCACGTAAGGAAATGATGGTCCTATGGGGAATCACAGGTGAGCCACGGAAGGGAGCCTGGACGGCACGGAGCAGTAGGAGGACAATGGCACCCCCAGGCGTGGTGAAGATCCCCGGATGTTGTGGCCAGCAAGTGGGAGGGGAGCCAGGCCAGCAGCAAGGACACCAGTCAGCAGGCCAAGCCCAGTTCAGCCCTTGGCCCACATGCAGTTTCAACACATTACATGCTTCTAATCTTAAGTCACCGAGTAGATCAACCCTAAGGGGACTTACAGAAGAGCAAACGATCTGAAAGGAGAGAACTGAGCAGAGAAGGCGAGCAATGGCTTCCCTGGGCTGCTAGGATCCTTACCCCACAAGCCTGGAGCATGGCATGGTGTCACCCACCAGATGGGCGACCCCGGACAAACTCCATCTCCCCATCTGTACAATGAAGACATTTACCAAGGAACTGGTAATCGGCCTTGCAGGTCTCCCATTCTGAGGTTCTAGTATTTTGAAATACGTATCATATATTTTTATTCTAAGATGCCTTGCTTTGCATTCTAATGCTGATGAAAACAAGACAGAACGATTTGCATTTTATAATAGAGGTAACTCAGCTCATCAACTCAAGTGTCCCGCGCAATAATCATGGACATTGCCTCTTCTGGGTTCTCATCATCGAGCCCAAGAAAGGCCCAGTTTTGACCCTGGCCAGGAGAAGAGGGTTGGGAGCTGTGCTCCTGGGCTGTCTGGCCTCGCCTTGCTGTGTGAGCATAGACCCATGGTCTTTAGAAAACCCTCTTCCCCGGGAACCCTCCTACACTGTTGGTGGGAATGCAAGCTGGTGCAGCCACCCTCGAAAACAGTAGGGAGCTTCCTCAAAAAGTTGAAAATAGAGTTACCCTATGACCCAGGAATCCCACTACTGGGTATTTACCCTAAAGATACAGATGTAGTGATCCGAAGAGGCACATGCACCCCAATGTTTATAGCAGCAATGTCCACAATAACCAAAGTATGGAAAGGGCTGAGATGTCCATTGACAGATGAATGGATAAAGAAGATGTTGTATATATGTACAATGGAATACTATGCAGCCATCAAAAAACCAAAATTTTGCCATTTACAATGATGTGGCTGGGACTAGAGGGTATTATGCTAAGTGAAATAAGTCTATCAGAGAAAGACAATTATCATATGATCTCATTGATAAGAAGAATTTGAGAAACAAGACAGAGGATCATAGGGGAAGGGAGGGAAAAATGAAACAAGATGAAACCAGAGAGGGAGACTCTCAATCTCAGGAAACAAACTGAGGGTTGCTGGAGGGGAGGGGTGTGGGAGGGAAGGGATGACTGGGTGATGGACATTGGAGAGAGCATGTGCTATGGTGAGTGCTGTGAATTGTGTAAGCCTGATGAGTCACAGACCTGTACTCCTGAAACAAATAATACATTAAATGTTAAAAAACAAATACAAAACAAACAAGCAAACAAACAAACAAAAAAAACCCCAACCCTCTTCCCCAGGCCCTTTGGTCTCAGAAGTGTGGTTCTACAGAGAGCCACAACACTTTCTTTGTCTAATAGCTCCGGCACCTGCTGATATGGAGGACAAAGCTACAAAGATTTTGGGCAAGTGAACCAAACCAAAACAAAACAAAACAAAAAACCCCCCACAAATTCAGGCTGAGGAGGGAGAAGAAAAGGACACCTCCGAGCTGTTTTTGGCTGGAAAGTGTTCTCCGTCCTACAGCTTCAGGACACAGACAGCATGGCCTCCAGAGGCGCACAGCTGCATGGAACAATTGAAAAATTGCCTTGTTGGACGACAACGTGCCAATTTTTCAAATCTAGAGCCATTTTCACTATTATGGTTTGCACAGCCTAAGCCAGGAGAATTTTCTTCTGGGAGGGAAAATTGATACCAAGGTTACCATTAACCCCCATTAGCACAGCATGCTCCATTCCAAAACTGTTCTTGGGATCCAAGGGAGCCAGAGGAAGCTATAGAGGCCCATGGCGAGGTTGGTGCCCAACATCACAGGTGCTAACAGCTAAAGTCCATTAGCCCCATGTCTCAGAAGGGCAAGAGAGGGAGAGGGAGGGAGGCGGAGAGACAGGAGCATAAAAGGATCTGGGTATGTGTTTTCCCCTGGAATTTCTGCGGTTTGGAAGTTTGCCAGCGCACCTCATTTCATTTGGGCGGATTGGGAACTTGCATGAGCTGAATAGCAAGAGCTGAGGCTCACACCAGCAGACACCCTCTTGATCTTGACCCCAAGGCCCTCACCTGCCACGGCCCTTTCTGACAGGAGCCAGAGCCTGCGTGGGGAGTGTTCTCCAAGGAGCCGGCTTGGGGGTGCCCCTCCCTTCCCCATTCCTTGTACCCAGCTGCTCAGGGCACACATCTCTGGAGACACACTGCTCTAAGACAGCTGGCTCTGTCCGCCCGAGGTGCCCTATGTGGAAAATCACTCCGAGTCCGTCAAGAGCCAGCAGCCTAGATCACGGGGTGTGCTGTGACATTCACCTCCCCAAACATACAGCAAAAACCTACCAGCCCAGCAGAGAAGGCAGAGACTGCTGCAAAGCCAGGAGAGAAAGACAACTGTGGTGACAGAGGGGAACAGCAGGCCACCAAAGAGAGCAGCACAACCACTGATCTCTCCCGTGTCATTATTTTACACGCTGATGACATAGCAGTGGGCACTGGTCCTGGATCCTGCAAGCCCAAGTCTGAATTCCAGCTCTGCTACTTGACCTTGGACTTGACTTGTGCTTTCTGAGTCTTTGTTTCTTCTCCTACAGCCTGGAAGTTAAAATAACCATCTGAATGATTCTGTAACAGTTGTTCCACAAAAATGCATGTGCATATATATGTATGTATACACAGCAAATATACGCACGCACACACAGGTAAGTGTGCATGTGCGTAAAGAACTAAGGAAGGCCACCATCCATTCGAAGCTGTCTCTGCTGTTCATAGAAGGCATAGTTTCCTTCTTCCCGTAAGAGTTTGCTTGAGTCTGCAAATTGTAGCTACATGGCTTACCAGCTCTGAACTTCCAAAGTTCCTTTCTCCCCATTTCCCTGCTCCTCCTGTAGGACTGCCATGAAACCATCCCTCCTTCCCCATCCCTTTCTACAGATGCCACCCGTTCACATGGCTGTCCTCTCCTCACTGGAGTGACCAGTCTGCCAGAAGAACATTGCGAAGGGGGGCCTGCTAGGTGTTGGGGGTGCTGGTGAGAGGAGGCCCCTCGGGACAGTATGTCATTCCTTCAGTCCACAAACACTGGGATTAATCTACCACGTGTCAGGCTCTGTGCTAGGCACTGGGGTTACAAGGTGAGCAAGATGTGGTCCAGTCTGTGCCGTCTAGGGGGCCAGAGAAGAGGAGGCACCAGCCCCACAGACAGCTCGTTACAACCACAGCACGGTGAGTGCAGGACAGGTGCCCACGGAGGAGGCCAGACAGAGGGGAATCATACACAAGGAGGCTTAAGGAGGGTGCCCCTGGGGGTGGCTTGTGTTCCCTGCAGACACTGGGAAGTTGACCTCTCTTAGTCATCTGGTGATCTGTGCGGGAGGGGAGGGGAGCACGCAGGGCTAAGTGCTGATGGGACGTCCCTGTCAACACAATGTTCCGCCTGGCCGGGCCTTCATATATAAAGATATTTAATGAATTAGTTAATTAATGAGAGGAGTTTGATTGATAGATCATATGGCGCTCGCAGCGGGGTGAGTCTGACCCTCGGTATCGCCGCCTGGGCTGCAAACCATCCCCCTCATTGGTCGGGAGATCGCGGTCGCTCCGGCAATTTGCATGCATTTAATGTAGCTCTTTAATAGGATGTAATGTTAGCGAAAGCCAAAGCGCAGCAGCTGTAACTTAAAAGACAGCCCCATTACTGCAAGCCTTATAATTAGGGTAAGAGGGAGACTCGGTCTGCCATATGTTAAACTCTTTTGAGGTTAATAGCTCTGTAAGATTTTTGCAATTTAAAAAAATTACACTTGAAGGATGATGACAAGGTACATCAATGAAGCGCCTCTCCACCGGAGGGAAGGGACAGGAGGGTCCCATGTCCGGCCAAGGCCTCTGCCTCGGGGCCGTGGCGAGGTGGCCCCTCTCCGGCCACAAGTCGCTCCTGTCCCCGCCAGCTTCTTCCACCCCGGGCCCCAGGAGCGCAAAGGGGCCGTCTCGGCTCAGCGGAACCCAGGCTCGCCCCACCTGGCCTGGCACAGCCCCCGCTTCAGCCCGCCCAGCGTCCGGCCTGGGGCGTCGGGCGCCCGGCTCGAGGTGCGTACCCAGGGCCGGGGAGACGGGCGGCCAGTGCTTACCTTGCAGGGTCCCAGCTCCGGGGCAATAACCCCCGAGCCCCGCGGGTTACGTGGCGCCGATTGCGCAGCCGGGCCGGAATCAGGGAACACGCAGCAGGCATTGCCCGGGGTAGGGCGGGGGGAGGACAGAAACTGGAAAATCGCTGGGAATTCGCTCAGTAGTTACCTGCCACAAGACCTTAGTGGTGTCTGCCTCTCCCGTGGCCCAACCCACGAGGCGGGAGGGGACTGGGGGGCGAGGGGTCGGTGGGCCCTGGAGCGCGGCCCGCTGCACTCCTCTCGCTCACCGAATCCCGCGGGGGCTCAGCCGCAACCTCCCGGCCTCTGGAGCCTCCCCCCGAGTGTTCCTTCCCAGCGCCCAGGGTCTACGTGTGGGGGGCAGGCATGGGGAGTCTCTGTAGGGACAAGAGATGGTCTGAGGACCAGAGTAGCCTCCTCCCGCTAGGTCCCCTCCCCCAGCCTGTGCCCCGCGGGGAGCCCAGGAAAGCTGCCCCCAGGCGGTCTGCCTCCCGCATCCTTCCCCTCTCCCTGGTTTTCTGCGGAGCACGTGGGTGTCGGACCAAATTCCTGATGACAGACACTCCAGACAAAACAACACAAGGGAGAAAAAAGGGAAGAAATCCCTCTTATTTTTTTTAAAGGGGGCTCTCGTTAAAAGGAAATTACAGGAGCGACGAAATTACCACTAATTGCACAATTATCTGATTATCTCTGGTACCAAAAATGCATGAGATCCTTTTCTCTTCCCAGCCACTCGAAGAATTCTCAGGGCCATCTCTTGGGGAAGGATGCAGATCTCTCTTGCCAAAACCTTTCCAAAGAGAAAAGGGGGTGTGTGGATGGGGGTAGCATAGAGAAGATTCAGGAAGGCAAAAGTGCCTCCCCAGGGAGAAGGAGAAAAGTTTAGGGCAGGAAGGGGAAGAAATGCAGGGATGGGGAGAGATCACAGAAGATAACAAGAGTGCACATTCCAGTGAATAAAGGCAGAGCTATCAAGGCTAAAGAAAGAGACCCAGAGAGATCCCGTCCCTGGTCCAAGGTCTTAGGAGCTGGCAGGTGTGGAGGGATGAGTGTGGGTGGATGCTGGCAGGGGAGTAAGGAGCTGGCTATCCAAACCCCGGAAGCCTTCATTGCCTTTTTGGGACATAAATTATGGTGGGTTTCTGTGACCCAGGTAGGAGATCCTTATTTGTGTTATAAATCTTGATTTGAAATGCTTCTCGTTGGTAGCTGCTAAAAGTGAACACAGCAGCGACAGCTAACTTTCATGAGTACTTTGTGGTTTATAAAGCATTTTCCCATCTGCTTTCTCACATGATTCTCTCACCTATCCTGTTCCTGGGAATCCCTGTTTACAATGGGCTAACCAAGACTCAGGCAATGCAGAGAACCCCCCAGGGGCCCCCACAAGCTGTCACTGGAACACCTAAAGCCCCAAGCCAGTGTCTTCACACTGTATCTCATCTCGGAGTCTTGGGGACACCCACCAGGGCTAGAGGGATTTCTCTGCGTGAGACTGAGGACATGCAAATAAGGTGTTGAAGCTAGGTTTCATTTCCTCTTTGCATTCTTTTTCTTTTTTCTTTTTTTTTTTTTGTTGTTGTTGTTGTTGTTGTTGTTTTTGTTTTGGTGCCAGATTTGGAAGGTATGAATCAGGGAAAGAAAATAGGTGCACAGGGCATTGTGATACCCAACAATGTGAGTGGAGCGTGTTTGCAATCTTTTTTTTTTCTTTTTTTTTTTTTTAGTTGAGGTAGAGTTGACACAGTATTACATTAGTTCCAAGTGCACAGCATAGTGATTCCATACACTCACTATGTTTTTAGGTCAACGGCTCGGTACTCTCTCTCTCCACTTGGACGTGGCCCAGTCCTATGGAGCTGTTTTCCCACAGGAGGGGACTTCACTTGGCACACCCACCTGAAACATCACTTTCGGGTCATCGACAAACACCTGAGCTCCTTGAAGGGAAAATCCCCTGGTGGGTCCTGGATGGCGAGTCCACTTCCTGTTCTCCCTGCCCCACCTCCACCTTATCAACCCATCAGGATAAGGAGCAACACCCTTCCTATCACTCCCCATCCTCTGCTGCCAGGAGCTGGGGAACATGGAGGTTCAGAGGCTCCATCCCCAAGAGCCTTGGCAGTGCCGTGCAGAGTTGAGGACCACCGCAAGTTCCCAGAGACGCCTTGGCAGTCAAGGCCATGCCTCCACAATCACTGGGTCCTCACCACTTGCTCCCCCACCGAGCATGGATGGCTGCTTCGGAATTTCCATCTGCAGATCAATCCCAGGGCAATTACTAGGCCTTGCAAGCAAGCAGCGGGGCCTCACTCTGGAGGCGTGGGGGAGCATGCGGATGCATGGGGGCCCTCTGTTAGGGCAGGCGCCCTCCAAGGGAGACCAGAGCAAGGCTGGAGGCCCTAAGGACCGGGGGGGCTGGGAGGTGTTCGTGGGAGCTCGGCTTTGACCTGAGGAATGAGTGAGGAATAGAAGAGACAAAGATAGCCTCTCTGAAGAAGAGGCTGACCCCACCCCATCCACCCATGCACCCTGCTCCCAGCAGCCTCCCCCCTGCACACAGCCCTGCTCCCAGCAGCCTCCCCCCCCCCCCCCCCGCACACAGCCCACTTAGGAAAAGTTAATGAAAAGTAAACAGAGTTTTCCCATCAACTGCCTTTTGATAGAGAGTCCCTAGGGCTGAGGGGTCTGTCTGCAGTCAAGCAGCCTTTCGAGACCAGAGCAGGCCCGGGGCTCAAGCGTAGGCTGTGTCCTGATAAAGGCAGGCCTGACCAAGGGCCCAGCTCTGAGGAAGCCCCTTTGCTCTGAGACCAAACCCTCCGTGTGTTCATCAAGTGTGTCTCTGTGACGCCGAGGCCGAGGGGCGAAGGGGAATCAGACTTGATAACAGTTTATGGTCTCATGCGAGAGAGCCATACAGCTGCTGAACTTGGAGAACATTCAACGTCTCCATGTTCAAGAGCCTCAAATCATAATGGGGAGGAATGGGAGACTGCGAGGGAACCGCATCCACCAGGTCTCCACGTGTTCAGGGCTGTCACAGCTGGACCCTGGTGTCCTAACTCCCAGTCCGGGGCTCTTCCCCCTACGAGGCAGAATGAAGTAGGAGCTCGCTCTGTCACTCAGTCCATCTTCCTTGCTTTCGCCCAGGCCCAGCCCTGGCCACCCTCCCCACCCGCCTCTTTCTTCCAGGTTAAGACACGCCATCAGCAGATGCTCCTCTATCCTTCCTTCTTTCCTAATCAAAGGTTTGCTGGTTTGTTGCTGCCTCTCCCAGAAATGGATAATGTTTACATCATTCAATTTAAAAAGAAATTTCCTCAATACCCTGTATTCTCAGTCAGGAGAGCCTTGGCCAGGACAGGACAGAGGGAGACTGGGGACAGGAGGAACGGGAGACACAGGTTTGGGAAGAGGGGTGGTGGGCCGCTGCTAGAGTCGTCTCCTGGTCACATTTTTCAGAGGATGGGGTTGGTACTCCTTGCTGTTCTTTGGCCATGCCAGCCAATCTCCTGCCCCAGGGCCTTTGCACTGGCTTTCCTTCTATCTGGATTTCCCAGATATCAGCACAACTTACTCATTACCTCCTTTACGCCTTTGCCCCAAGGGGTCATGTCAATGGAAACCGCCCCTGACCTCCCCACTTGGCACTATAATACCCTCTCCGGCTGTCACCATCCCCTCACCCTGCTTGCCAGTTCCCTGTAGCGCTTAGTGACACCTGGCTTATTTTATAATTTGGTTATTCATCACGTTTTGTGTGAGTTTCACCTCTGCCACCAATAGACAGCGAGTGTCCAAAGGGCAAGGGATTCCCGTGTTCTGTTCACAGTCACTAGAACACTACTTAGCCCATGGTAGACGCTCAATAAATAATGGGCCAGGGAAGGTCTTGAGAAACAAAAATCAAGAGTCTTCAAACAGGTGAGATGGGAGTGACCTTGAAGGCGGCCGCATCTCAGCCCCTGCATCTGGGGATGGGGAAGACAGGAGCTGCCGCGGGTAACGGACTCAAGAATGTGGCGTGTAGACTAGACCTTTCCTCTCTCTTGTTGCTCTTCCTCCGCTGTTCTGTTTTGTTCCTGGGTTTATCCATTCTTTCACTTATCCGTTGAGAAAAGATTTATTGGACACTTACTACTTGCTAAACACTGTGCGAAAAATAATCATATTTGACATATATTGATCACTCTGCCCCATTTATCTTGGTTGAACAACCCGAGAAACCTGGTACTATCATTGTTCCCATTGGACCATTGGACAGACGATAAAATTAAGGCTCAGAGAGATTAAGTGACCTGCCTAGTCACCCACCAGAAAATGCGGGAGGTGAGATGCATACCAAGGCGTGTTTGACTCTAAATTTTTGTGTCTTGCTGCTATGTTTCTCCCCCCTGCCCTCTTCTTCTTTTTCCTTCCTCTCCCTTGGACTAGACTGAATGGCCCAATTAAGGTGGCAGGAGAGTCAGGCAAGGTCACGAGAGCTGGAGCCCGTTTAAGGCGGCACACTCCTGCTGGCCTGAATCCCCCCACGAAGCCCCTTGTCCCCATCCCATCTGCACTCCTTCCCGCCGCCGGCCCAAGCTCGGAGCCCCCGTGCAGACTCCGGTGTGATTCACAGCACCAAGATCGGTCCCTGGGAAGGAAAGAGGGCTCATAAAACCTTACGGCGGTTTTATAACGTCTTCTTAGCTTTTACAGGCGAGCTGGGCGGCCAAGGCTGGTGCACAGCAAAGCGTCTTGGGCAGATGGGTGGGCCTCGCAGACCCAGAGCCGGTGGCAACAGCTGCAAGTGTTTTGTGAGTCCAGCACCATCTTTTAGCTGCCTGGGCGGGGACAGGCAGTCCCTGAAGCAGCCATTTCTTCAACTCTCTCTAGTTGAAAGAGCACCTGGACACCCACGCCCACCAGGGATTTGCAGAGGAGGAACCTGAGATGGAGAGGTTGTGCAGACCATTTGGTGACAGAGCCAGGACTCTGATGCCAGCTTCCCTTCCTGAATTTGAATCTCATTCTCTGTTCCTGGGATCGTGTGGCATGGCCCTGACTCTCAGGGCCCTGTGAGACTTCCACGTGCAGAGACGGGTCCCAGGCAGCCTCCTGCCGTGAGGTCTGAGCCCGGTTCCATCAGCAGGGTGTCCCCGAGCAAACTCCATGTACCTTTCTGCTGCCAGCTCCCATGTGTCAGGGATCTCTCACCCATGTCCATGCCCCTGGAGCCCCCCTTCATTCTCCTTCAGATCCTCCCTCTTCTGCTCTGCAAGCCTCCCCCTGCCCATCACCTGCAGTGCAGAGCTCTCATGGCCATTAGACCGGGGGGCTCCAAGTGATGACAGTGCCCGTGTAATCACCTGCACCTCTTATTGATTTGGGTCATTCCTGTATTTTTTTTAAAGGTTTTTATTTATTTATTTATTCGATACACAGAGAGAGAGATCACAAATAGACAGAGAGGCAGGCAGAGAGAGAGGGAGAAACAGGCTCCCTGCCAAGCAGAGAGCGCAACGTGGGGCTCGGACCCAGGACCCTGAGATCATGACCTGAGCCGAAGGCAGAGGCTTAACCCTCTGAGCCACCAAGGTGCCCCCATTCCTGTATTTTTAATGAAAAAAAAATAAATAAAGCCAGGTGGATGCTGTGCCTTTTCTACGGATGAGGAAACAGGCTCAGAGACATCAAGCAGTTTTTCCCACGTCACACAGCGGGGGATGGGGAAAACTGGGATCTGAATCAGGTCTTCTTCCCTTCTCGTAGGTGAGCTTCAGATAGTCTCGGCTTGCTCCTAACTGTTCAGTCTGGCAATGTTTGAGACTCCATGGTATTCTTGCTTCCTCCCTAGGTAAAAGCTAGGGTTCTTAGCTACTTTGGCTCAACGTGTCTGGATGTTTTTGAGCTTGTGGTTTTTCAAATATTAGGATAGTATTCCCTAGTGATTGAACCCCAACACCAGCCCCCACTGGACCCCACTGGGACCTCTACCATCTCTCTACTTGGGCTCCTTCCCTGGAACCTTCCCAGTGAGGCTTTTCCAGGCTTGGTTCTTTTATAACACCCTAAAACCCTTCGTATGGTGAACAAGACCTCCATACTAATCTCGCCCCTCCTGCCCCTGCAGCCCCATCTGTCTCTGTGCCCCTGGCCCCCAACCCCAGCCCCCACTCCCTGGTACCACCTGCAGCCTCGCGAGGGCCCCACGGAAGCCCCACACTCTCCCACCCATTCACCCCACGCTGCTCCCTCACTCCTGCGCTGCCCCCTACCTGGAGTGCCCTTCCAGTCTGTTTCCTGCCAATTGCTGACCCACTCAGCAAGACAGGGCTCAAAGATTCCCTCCTCCATGAAGCCTCTCCTGATACATACTCCTCTTTCTCCCACGAGAGAAGCCAACCCCTCCTCCTCTCTTCAGCCTTCACTGTGCGCTTGTTAAAGAACTAACTCCTTGCTAAATCTGTGAGCGTTGGGAGAGCAGGGATGCTGCTGGATCTCTCTCGTAATCTACCAGGCTTGTCAAAGATCCTGGTACACTGCAGACGTGCCGCAGGGGCTTACGGAATACATAAACACGTGAGTACGAAGGGGAAAGGGAGGAAAACTACATTGTCGCGGGGCTTAAAACTTCACCTGTGTGTCCACCGGAGGATGAATGGAAAACAGAACATGATAGACACTCGCAATGGACTAGTCCTCAGCCTTAAAAGGACAGGAATTCTGGCACAGGTTACACCACGTATGAATATTAAGGATGTGATGCACAGGGAAACATGGACAAACCCCGTGTGATGCCTCCTGTGCGAAGTACCCAGAGTGGGCAAATTCAGAAACAGAAAGGGGAATGCTGGTTGCCAGGGGCTACAGGCAGCAGGGTGGGGAATGACCAAGAAGGCTCCCTGGAGGGGAGAACAGCAGATGGGGTCTTCAGGGGTTCCCTAAAAGCCCCCTATGGTGTGTAATGGTCTTCCCCTCTCCCGCAACGCCAGAACATGGGGGTCTCAGGTCATCCCCTAGTATTAAGCAAGCCCGAGGTGGGATTATGCTCGCCCTCCCCTTTCCCAGTATAACCAGTGAAAAGCTGCGTCTGGCCTCTGCCTCTCAGAGGAGTGTTTGAGGGATACACATACATACACAGTTTTGTTCCTTGACTTGCACAAAAGCACCCCTACTCATCAACTTGCAGGCTTTGCGTTTCTGGGCTGCCTTGCTCCGCATGCCTCAAACCCTTTGGCCCCTGAGAATGCTGGGAAACCAAAATGGCAGCAGATTCCATGGCCTGAACTCATGAATCCTGACCAGGGCTTCCTCACAAGCAGCCTCTGCCACTCCCCACCCTCTGGCTGTCCCAGAGGCTTGGGTGCTGGCTCCAGACGGTGGGAATGAGGTGAGCCTCCTATCCAGGAGCTCCACTGGAGAGCTGGCACGAAGTCTCTCTTTTCTGGCACAGGCCATGAGGAGATAGGACACTTATGCACGGAACCTCAAGGACAGGCTCTTCATGAAGAAAGTTTCAGGGGCGCCTGGGTGGCTCAGTGGGTTAAAGCCTCTGCCTTCAGCGCAGGTCATGATCTCAGGGTCCTGGGATCGAGCCCCGCATTGGACTCTCTGTTCAGCGGGGAGCCTGCTTCCCCCTCTCTCTCTGCCTGCCTCTCTGCCTACTTGTGATCTCTGTCTATCAAATAAATAAATAAATCTTTAAAAAAAAAAAAGAAAGAAAGAAAGTTTCATATGCAGAGGTCCTGCCAGAAAAGCCTGACCTTGAAAGCTCAGGTCGGTGTGGTACCTGGAGGGCTCATTGAACTGACCACCAATTATCCGCACGCTCTTGTCTGCCTGCTTTGGGATGAACTGCAGAGCCCACAGTCCAATAGGGCAGATGCCTGGGACACAACTACTCGAAAGAGAGGGCAGGGTGTCAAGAGATATATCCCAGATGCTGTAAGGGTTCAAAGGGTGAGCAAGGTACTCAGACCCTGGCCATGTGTCCAACCAAAGCAGCCTACCCTGTGAACAGCTTGGCGGGGGGGGATGTTTTTCCAAGAGAGTTCAGAGCAGACTGGATCTATGGTGGGAGGCACTGTTCTTCGGCATAGAAGAAATTATAGCCATGAGCTGACTACGTCTCCCCAGGCCTGTAGCTGGGGCTGCCCCAAGCCTTGGAACGGCAAGAAACGAAGATACTGATGCCCCCAGTCACTCTAGAAAACAAGAAATAGGCTGGGAAGAAATAGAGTCAGACTTCAGCATTGGGTTCAATCTCGGCTCTTCCACTAACTGTGTGCCCTTGGGAAAGTTATTGAACCTCTCTGAGCCTTAGAATTTTTTTCATCTGGAATATGAGGATGACAATCCTTCCCTCCAGGAAATAAAGCCTCTCACACACACCTGGGGCAGAGCAAGCGCTCAGGCAGTGGCCGTTGGTATAATTATTAGTCCCCAGCTAAGACGAGCTTGGATGTTCCTTTGGGCTACGGATGGATGCGATTCCGTTTCCAGGTAGGCACGGAGCCCTACAAGTTTCCCAGCGCTGTTGGGAGATGCCTTATTTCTGAGCTTAGAACTTTGGGGGAGACGCCCAATGGTCTGAGGTTGTTATCAATAATTGATACAACATTGTCCTGAGGGTTACAGGCGCTTCCATATGTAAAGAGCATCTAGCAGTGCCTGGCACAGAGTAAGCGACAGGGGGGTGGTGTAGAAGTGAACAACACAGACTCTGGAAGCACACTCTGGGCTCTGAACCCCAGCACCCCTAGTTCCTGGAGGCGGGATCCTGGGCAAGTCACTAAGCTCTCTGTGACTTGGTTTCCTCATCTACGCACTGAGGATAGTAGTCTTACAGCTCATCTTGTAGAGTTGTGGGGATTCAACAAGGTAATAGACATAGGGCATGCAGAGAAGTCGCTGGCACCCGGTAAGGGCTACGTGACTGTTTGCGCTCCTGCTTTTGAAGTCCCATATGGGTTTTTGCTGCTGCCGTTCTTGTAGCAAGAGCACTGGATTCGAGTCCAGAAGAGCCAGGTTGCACTCTGCCCTCAACAATAAACAGCCGTCCAACAGCAGGCAGATCACTTCACCCCTGAAGCTCTTGTCTTGTCTCAAAACCCGGGACGAGAACTCCCGTCCCACTTGCTCTGACGGATTCATGTGACAACGAAGGTGCTTTGAAAACTGTAAAGTAATAAATTAGAAGAGACAGATGGAAAAATAAAGTCGTATGACGCTGTTAAAGTATTCTTTTTAATTTGTGCAAGAGAGGAAAATATGTAGATAAACATGCTTGTTTATCTTGCATGGGAAGTTGCTCAAAAAATAACTGGTGGGACCTAGGAGATGAAAGAGTGGGCTTAGGGACTTTTACTTTTTCCTTTAAACCCTTCTGTACTATTTGAATAATTTTTTTTTAAAGCAAGCATAATTTCCTTGCATAACTTAAAATGAAAGCAAAACTTTTCTGAACATTCTGGATTATTAGTGGATTGCCCTCGAACTTCAGAACACTTTGCATTCTTGTCTTGACTCTGACGTAGAAATGAACGGGTACCCAGCCCTTTCACTCATGACCTCAGTCTTTCGTTCTGTAAAATGGGCATAAAATCCCCCTTTCGCCCCCCCCAACCTTTACAAAAGCTATGAAGAAGATAAAGAAGTGTTCTGTCTTAAAGATAAAAATGAAGACGAACGTAACACCTTTTCTGAAACTAACTTCTTACCTCAAACTTAAAATGCAGAGCTTCTAGGCCTGCTCCAGGCAGAGGCAGGCTCTGCTCCCGCCCAACAGCCTGAGGGAAGGGAAAAGTGTCTATTGTTTTGCCCTGAGGCTCTCCATTAGTGATCACAGTGCTTTTGACCCCGCACAAAGCCTGAGCAGGCTTGGCCCCTACCCTCTCCTCCAGACGATGGAAGAACCAACCCTGTAAATGGAGACCCAGGCGTTTCCACTTTGGAGGGGAAGATTCTTAAAGGAGCAAGACCCTTACCTAAGACAGATTACATCACTTCCCGCCTACCCAAGACACCAAGACACCAAGACACCAGCAGCTGCTGCCACAGGGGAGGAGAGAGGAAGCCAGGCTGGGAACGGGACCTCAGCCCCTACGCCTTCCCCCAGGTCTTCCCCCTCCTCTCTCAGGGCCCCCCAGAAACTGGCCACACTCTCTCCCCTGAGGCAGTGGCAGCTCTGTAATTCCCACTGTGTCATTGTGGCCTGTCTCCATTTGGAAAAGTCTCTTTCTGACCTCTCTGTATCTCTCCCTGCCTTTGTGGGGGGGAGAGTGGGAAGGGGAAGGGAGAGAGAGATCATCTCAGCATTTACTCAATTAGTGGTAATTAGAAGGCAAGGCCCTGGCGCTCTCCTCACAGCTGCTCCAAAGGCCAGGGACTGCTCCGGAGTAACTGCTAAATGGCCATTGGACACACTCTGTCTGAGACGGGCCTCTCCAGCCAGCTCCTGCCCCTCCGCTCCCAACGGCAGCCCCCACGCAGCACACACCACACTCCTCTTCCTCCCCATACCTGCTTCTCCAGGGCGGGATTTCTGGGGTTCACCCTGGATTCTTAGCCCCCAAAACAGCAGGCCTGGGCTATGTCCGTCAGGCCATCTTTTGGTGCCTTTGGCTAGCAAGGGGCTTGTTCTCCGGGCCTGCTCCCCAGATCCTGACTCCCCAGGCTGACCCAAGCCCTGCCCCGCAGAAGAGTGGCCTAGGGCCTTCCCTTTCCACGGGGCACCCCCATCCCCCGGGTTCCTCACTGGGGCACCACGGTCTGGCACAGAGACCCCTGCGAGGCTGGGCAAGCTGAGCCCTGACTCCAGGCTCTTGGAAGGATCACAACTCCTCTTCCGTTCCCACAAGCCCAGACACAGGTTCAGAACCGTAGGAGAACTGGCTCCAGTCTGATGACATGTCACAGGGTCAGCTCGTCCCTGGGTCCTCAGCTACTGATCTCAGGAGGCAGAGCCGGAGGAACTGAGAAGCCATTTTTTCTTAGGAGCGTGGCCCACCCTGACCCCAACGTTAGGCACCAGCTGCTCGGTACCGTCCATCCTGTCCGTGCTTATTAATGATTCTGATTAACCTCTTTGCAGATCCATTATCTCAATGCCAGGGAATATACTATTAATTCCCATCTGTGCCGGATTACCTACAGCTAGTGGCTGGTACTTTTCCATGGTCTCACAACACATCTTAATCAGATGGTGAGTGGGTTTAATTAGCCGAAGTATAGGTTTTATTTTTTTTTATTCATATAACTACTTCATCTAATGGAAGCCTATTATCTGTGGCTTTTTTCCCATGCATAATGATCGCCGTTTTTAATTGATGGTGCATCAGGGGTTGCGGCTACAATATGGCAGCTGCAACACAAGTTGCCTTTCCCCAGAACGAAGGTGGAGAAAATGAGTTGTCAGTGAGGCATCAGATTTCTTGTTTTCGCAGAGATGCGAGCTCCCTTGTGGAAGCTGCTGGCTCCTGCCAAGAGAAAGGAAATGTAGTTCTCGGCTGGGCGACCGCTGGGCTTCACTGTTGCACAAGGCCCTCCAGGAGCCCTAGGGCTGGAGCCAAATCAGGAACAGCTGGGAGAGGTAGCTATTTGTCAATCCAACCAGATCACAAGCAACCCCAGGCAGGGACCCGGGCTTTCTCTTGTTCTGCTTCCTCTATCCCACAGGCCCTGGGACAGGCTCATACACCGGGCGTGGCCCCCCACACACTTGTGGTGAGTTAAGCTCCGAGCTCAGAGGGTGCGGGAAACCAGGACCCTCGCAAAGAAAGTCCTTTGTCTTGAATGGAGGGTGAACCTGAAGTTCTCCCCATAGGGAAAGAGAGGGGTCCACTTTCACATTTGCACAGGGGCTCCTGTCCAAGCTATAGAAAGACCATCCTAACTGTTCCCGTTGAGAGAGAAGACCCTGGTCCTCCATGGGATGGCTTGTCTAAGTTCCGGTGACCATCGGGGACAGAGGAGGATCTCCAAGAACAAAAAAGTGTCCCATTTACCCTGATGAGAGGAGACAGAAGGGTGAAATGATCTGGTCAAAAGTAGGAGCCCGTTCATTTTCCAATGAGAGGTGGGTGTTCTAGAAATAAGCCATCTCAAGGGATTGATAGGGAACCTGAGAGCCAGTTAGCTAAGCTACCAGGTGACCTCAAATGCAAGGATTCCAGGGTGTTTGGTCAATTTTCAAAGTATTCGGGCTGAGCCAACCAGGGAGCCCGACTGACCCCCAGAGAGGCTCCCCTAGTTCCAGGACAGAGAATACTGTCCCTCCTGCTCTTCCTCATGCGCAACCTCACCTACACACACACACACACACACACACACCAATCTACCTCTTGCCTTCAGCTTTCTCCAGACTGTTAGCTCCAGTCACAGGAAATCTGCATAGCTGGGTTCAAAGACTTACTTCCCCTCCTGCTTGTCTCTTCCTGTTAAATAACATGACACCGAAAGGAGGCCACGGGAAGAAAGGGTGCTGGAGCTTTCTAGTGGAGCTGTCTTTGGCAGGAGAGTCAGAGTAACTGGGGCTGGCGGTGTGGACATTCTCTCCCAGCTCACAGCCATGGGTTGGGGGGGCTCTTGTGGCTGATGGCGTTGGGTTTATTCCTTCCTTCCCGTTTTGCAAAAATATTTGTACAGAGACTTCTGTGCCTGACCCACAGTCTGTGGCAGACAGGAGCCACGGATCCCTCCTGCAGCGTTTTACAGGGTGACGGATCAGATAATGTACACTTAGCGAGTGCACAAATAATGTGAATCAGGGTTGGCATAGTGCAGTGAGGTGTAAAAAAAGCAATTTGAATTGTTCTAGGGAAACGCCAGAGCTGCTCTGACATGCTTGCTTGCCAGAATGCTGCCCTGTGCCCCTCCAGAGGCTGAGCTCTAGGCTCTGGCCGGAATGGCAAAGAGGCTGCCTGGAGGGGAGCTGCCCCAGACATGGGAGAGGCTCTGCATCCATGCGGAGAAGGGAAAGGGCACGAGTGGCTGAATGAAACAGAGCTCCAGTTCACACTGGAGTGGGCTGGACCCACTGGTCTGGGTAGACTCTCTTCGGAAGGAGGGAGGTAAAGAGTGAGACACTGAGTGTTTCCGTTGGCATGGCCACGGATATCCACTCGGGTAGATCTATCCACAGTCTGCTTGGACTCAGAGAAGTCTTCTCATCCATCCCCCTGCCTCCAGACAGAGCAGTGCCTCCTCTCCCACCCAGCAAATGGGTTTCGGTTTTATTTCAAAGGTTCCCTCAAGGAAGAAAACTCTTTTCCCAGCCCCTCTTAGGCTTCCGTTCCAGAATCTCATCACGCCTGCCCTCCGGAAGCTCTTCACATTCAGTCTAAATCAGACCCGAGAGGTGGTCTTCGGCTTACACATCTCCACGAGGGTCTGGACATGCTTGGGAAGTGCATGGCGTGTGAGCTGGTGTGTGCCTGAGCACAAACCCGGCCACAGGGCCGTGTCTCCGCTCTCCCGGCGAGGGCTGGGGAGGTGATCGGGAAGCCGCTGGCCCATCCTGCCGGCCAGCCCCTTCCTGCTGCCCTTTCCAAGCCCGGCTGCCCCAAGCCTGTAGGATCCCGTTGCTCTCCGACTGCCAAACCAGACTGCCTGATGACACTCCACACGTTGACAAGGCTGATCCCCCTCTCGTACCGTCCTGGTCAGCCTCTGTCCTCACAGCCCCTCCTCCCAGCACGCTGCATCCACGAGACTTCCTGTCCAGGCCCGAGACAGGCTGTTTATCACTGTGACACCTGCTGGGCACGCTCACCTCGCACAGCCGCTGTGTCTCCACAGCCCTCCCAGCCTCCGCCGGCCTCAACGTCGGCTCCCAGGTCTCCGGGGAACTGAGGCTGTGTGCACGGAAGATGGTCAATAAAATGGTTTGGATTTATTTTTCAATAACAACAAGCAGACATTGCCAACCTCTTCCATTAAAGTCCCTTAGTCAAGCCAAGCTCCAAACCTGAAACTCAGCATCTGGGTGTTTTATGAGATCTGGTCATAGGGGAAAGTGGTAGGAAATCTCTTCATTGTTTCAAATGAAAGCCGATTACAGGGAGTGAGGGAGTTTTCTGGTGGCTCGGGAAGCTGAGAGGTTTCAGGATAATGGATGGCCAGGCCGCCGCTTGCCCACCTGAATTACTGACCTCAGAGTGGCCAGGCGGGGAGCCCAGCACAGATTAAGAACCCAAACAAAAGGGAAGATAGGACAGGCCTGGGGACAGGCAGACTGCTGAGGGACTGGCTGAGGCCTCCAGATTTTTTTCCCAGGAAATCTGGGGACACATTTCCATGTTGTCTTTGAATAAATTTGTATGCTGATTTGCATACATTTGCATTTTGCCTTCAAAACACCCAAACTCCCAGAATATAAAATAAAATGCAATTAATTAATTAATTGGTATGATGGATGGCAAATGCAGCCATACTAAAAATATAGGAGAGGTGAAGGACCCTGACCAAGGGACAGACTTTCTAGCTCGTCACCCTAAGCCAGGATGGATCTGGGAATATGCTACAAGTGGCTCCAGAGTTTTCTGTCTCCCCCACCGCCAGTAGGCCTTTGGGAGCAGGCGTGCACACAACTCTTTGATCCTCATATCCCTGGGCCCCAGAACAGGGCTTGTCACATGTGAGACTATTAATAACTGTTTGTAGAGGATGTGAACCCATGGCTAAGTGAATGTGTGACGCCCCTGTAAACTTATGATCGGATGAGAGGTTCGGAAAGAACAGACACTCAACCGTCCTCAGAACCGACTAGACAGGGTTCAGAGGAGCCCTCAGCGGGAATTTGGGCGAAGAAGTTGATCAAGGACACGGCTCTGAGCAGACCCGTTGGGGAGGAGCTCTGGGAGCAAGCCTGGAGCGAGTTCAGAGCCTGTGGGGCTGAGCCCCCACAGGGGCAGGTGCACTTGGACCTGAGCAGACAAGGACAGAGATCCGGACCACGTGATCGGGGGAACAAGAGGACAAAGTAGAAGCTGTGGGATCCACCCTGTCTGCCCAAACAACGAGCCTTTCTGGTCTTCTGAACTGGGGGAGGCCCCAGCAGGTGAGCCAACCCATTCTCACTCAGTGCCCAAACCAGGGCTTTATACAGAAGACACTCAGCATGTTCTTCCTAAAGCACCTTTAACAGAACACTCAACAACTATCCAACAGCCCACTGATGGATTGACTGACTCCCTGGCCACCTTTCAGCAGTCCTTACTCCTCTCCCTAGCCCATCTTGTCACTCAGTAGCTACCTCCATGCTGGGAGCTAAATGGTTTTTGTAGACCCCAAGAGAGAGTCCTCATTTGGCATAAGGCAATCCCATCCCTACGATTGTGTGGGACGCAGCTGCTGATTCTTTGAAACAGGTAGTTTTACCTGATACCTCACCGAATCCCGCTTAGTACCACAAGACCCTGCTCTCGGTTATCCGCAATTTGGAAAGCATCAGGGATAATTGCTTTCCATCCTATGCTCACCTCCCCTAGGTTGACCCGCCATCGTCAATAGCCAGGAGAATGGACTGCAGAGTTGGTTGCCGCATTAGAATCTTGGCTCCATGCTCTGTAGTCTAAGACCTTTTTTAGCTTCTTCCTGTTTAACTTCTTCCTGTCATCTGTAAAATGGGTGCAATCATGGTAGCTACCCCATAGGCTTGTCCTGAGGATTGAATGAGATCATTCACAGAGTCCTGGGGACAGTGCTCGGCACAGAGAGAATGTCCCCCAAGCTTAGCTTCCTTTACTGTTTTATAATACAACCTCTCACCCTTACTTTCAAGAAAAAGAGGAGACCAAAGTGATGAGGAGGTGGGAGCAAGGGCTTCCCAGACATGACCACTCAGGGCCCAGGGTGGAGATTTAACAGTTTTCTCCTCACTGTGCATCTCCCAAAGTATGAACTCTGAAGCTAATGCCTGGAGAGAAGCTGGGATGTTGTTTGGACAAAGAGGCAAGGGGTTCTCAGAAGCTGACCAGGGCATCTTCTGAAGGCCAAGACAGATGACCTAATCAGGGACAGTGGGAGAGCCAAGGATTAGAGGATATGGCCCCAGGCTTTGGGGACCAGGCTAATATGAGGTCAGGGAAGAAACTACAGAGGAAGCAAGCCTTCCCCGTGGATGAGGAACCAGGGCACCCTCAGGCTTGGGATGCTGGGGAAGATGAATGAGAAAAAACCTGCCATCAGATGACACTGGAAGATTCCAGAAAGGAATACTGGTGCCCACACTATCTCTTCCCCCCTTGTCCTGGCTCTACACTCAGCTGGGACCCGTGGCCGAGAAAGAGAATTTGAAGAAGTAACTGCCTTCTCCGTCAGTTCCAAGGAGAACAGCAAGCAGGGCCTCCAGAGATGCAAAATTGTCCCGAGCTGAGCTGACATGGAAGACATCAAGGCAGAGCATGAACCAACAAGGGGTGTATCTCACCCAGTTCCTGTCCTAGGGCCACAGGCTCGTGCGCTGACTCAGTCTATCCTCGGCAACAACCCGGTGACGGCGGTGTCAGTGTTC
This sequence comes from Lutra lutra, assembly GCF_902655055.1. Lineage (NCBI taxonomy): Eukaryota > Metazoa > Chordata > Mammalia > Carnivora > Mustelidae > Lutra > Lutra lutra. The sequence goes on along the minus strand of NC_062287.1, from coordinate 12,168,470 downwards.
CCATTTTGCAGATGAGAGCAAGAGAGATGACAGATTTGCTGAAGTCCAAAAAACAGATGACTAGAAGAGGCCAGATTAAAGTACAGGTCTTCCCAACCCCAAAGCTTCTGCTCTTTTTACTACTTCGGAGAAAGAAGAACACGAACTGAGAAGAAAAAATATGGGGGCAGAGGTGTTGGGAAAGGAAGGAGACGAAGGAGCTTGGTGGGGGCTTGGAGAGGAGAAGAAGCTGGAGCTGGGAAGTGTGTGCATATGACATTAAACGGATAGTATGCAAATGAGATGCAAACCACATGCAAATGAGTACATGGAAGTGTTTTTTTTTTTTTTAGCCAACCACTCAAGTCCATTTGGCACAATTGCAGCACAAGGCATACCTGCCCAGAGCTAGCAGCATCCATACTTCCAGCAGAAATAGTGTCTGGGCTAGAGAGGCCCCTTTTTCACTCAAGCTGGGGTCTCCTGCCTCCAACCTGCTGCTCTCGTCCTTTGCCCCTCGCCCCACCTCCCCATTCTGAGACTGAGGCCGATCACAGGTGCGTCCATCCCTCCAGACCCTCCCCAAGGCAGCCGGCCTCTCAGCTTCCTAATAAGGTGACCCCTCACCCCTTGATCTATCTCCACTTCCGTTTACCTTCACCAGGAGGGTTTCTGGCCACCTGGGATCAGCCACTGCCATTTTCCTGACCCCTCTTGTCAAATGAACCTCCCGGCCCAGGGCCTTGCTTTACCAAATGGCAGCAGAAGCAGAAAGTAGACTTTTAAGGGACCGCCTCTGACCCTGACCATGCTGCGTAGCTTTTTAAGCATGCCAGCTGCTTCCCAGGCCAGCCTCTGGCAGAAGCCGGAAGAAATCTTCTTTTTTTTTTTTTTTTTTTTTAAAGATTTTATTTATTTATTTGACAGAGAGAGATCACAAGCAGGCAGAGAGGCAGGCAGAGAGAGAGAGAGAGGGAAGCAGGCTCCCTGCTGAGCAGAGAGCCCGATGCGGGCCTCGATCCCAGGACCCTGAGATCATGACCTGAGCCGAAGGCAGCGGCTTAACCCACTGAGCCACCCAGGCGCCCTGGAAGAAATCTTCTAAGGTGACCTTATAATGCACCTGCCTTCAGGACACAGTAGTCGGTAACCTCTTCCGTTCCTGGAGATGCCTGGAAAAGAATGTAGGGCTGGCCCTGGCTATCCCGTCCCATTTCTGTTCCTCCTCTTCTACTTGGAACTCCTTGCCAACATCTACCTTATGTGCTGGCGGTTGCGGTGACAGCTGCTTCTCTATTACGTTGTCCTTAGAGGGGATGGCAAATCTCTGCCCTCTCACCTCCTGATGTAAGAAAGAAATGGGCACTTGGAGAATTGGAAAGAATAAGCTTAGCAATACAGAGTTGAGATGCTTATTGACAAAAAGAGGGCTCGTATTTTCTCCCGCCTGCTCAGAAACCAGAGCTCACATCCAGGACTCAGTGCCAATGGCCCACGAGACCTCCCGGATCTCGCTATGGGCAAATCCTGGAACCTGAGGAAGGGCAGGATCTCTTTGTGCTGTATTTTTTTACGTTTCCAAAAGGGGCTCTGGGTAATCATTTTGTTTTTAAAGTCAATATCAGAAGAGCCATTTGCAAGATGGACTGTCCACGAGGGGAATCACTGAAAGGCAACAACCTCTTGGCCAAAATATTGTGAAGAGTTTGTATATTCCGGCTCAGAGGTTAGTCCCTTTGAGAAGACATTGTCTCCTCTCTACGGCCAGGTTCAGATTCAAGCAGCAGATAGTCAGCGTGTGTTATGTACAAGCCACTGTGCTAGCTACCATCATATACATTCTCTCTTAAAATCCCATCATCACACATGTCTTCAAGACAGGTCCTCTTAACCCACCTGAACAACTGAAGAAACGAAGGGTCGTGGCTAATTTAACAACTACGCAGTCTCTCTTGGAACCTTCATAGTCAGGAAGTCCTACCAGATGTCTACCTAAATACTTTCACTTTCTTAATATTTTACTTATTTGTTTGTTTATTTATAGAGGACAAGCAAGAGGAGGAGCAGAAGAGGGACAAAGAGAATTTCAAGCAGACTGTGTGCTGAGCACAGAGCCCAACATGGGGCTCGATCTCATGACTCTGAGATCATGACCTAAGCCAAAACCAAGAGTTGGATGCACCCAGGGGCCCCTACTTAAATGCTTTCTTTCTTTTTTTTTTTTAAGATTTTATTTATTTATCTGACAGACAGAGATCACAAGTAGGCAGAGAGGCAGGCAGAGAGAGAGAAGTGAAAGCAGGCTCCCCGCTGAGCAGAGAGCCCGATGCAGGGCTCTATCCCAGGACCCTGGGATCATGACCCGAGCCAAAGGCAGAGGCTTAACCCACTCAGCCACCCAGGCGCCCCCCTAAATGCTTTCTTAATGCTATTTTCCTCTCATCGTCTTCTATCCCAGATACAGAAATTAAATGATTAACTCAAACTACCTTCTGTGGCTCAAGGTTGGACATAGCTGCTAATCTCATTCCTCACGCCAGCCCCCCTTCCCCACCACTACCAGCATACCACTGAACTCACACGCCCGCCCCTGATGGAAAGAAGGCAGCTCCCCAGCAAGCGAGTGGTGGTGGGAAAGACCCTCTGGCAGGGTCCCTCCTGACCCTCTGGCTTGGCTCTAGAATGACTCACGGTTCTACCTGCTGGCACTCTCCCTTTCACATTGCTGTTCCTGGCGTCTTCAGTGAGGAGGCAGGGGAAGCAGGCTAAGAATATTAAGGGGACACACATAGCCTGGTGACTACATTAAATGCTGTTGCATGGCATCTCCATGGGCTGCTGTTTTGACAAATAGCATTTTCATCACCCAAACCTTTTGGTCACCGGGATTCTGCTGATCTAGCGCCAAGCTGAACTGCGTATGGTACAGACACAGTCCTGCCTTCTGAGCCAACCTTCCCCAAAATGCCATGAAACTAGAAAGGTTCAAAGAAATCAAAGATATTAAATTCGGGGCAAGGCAAAAATTGCAAGGTTTCCTCCTGACCATTAAAAAATCTCCCCTGAAAATTGTCTTACACAAAATCTTCTCTATACATGTGGGGTCCCAGGACCTAGAACACTGTAGGGCACAGAGTAGGCAATGAATATATGTTAGATGAATGCATAAATAAAATTCAAAGCAAGAGACAGAGTGGAGAAAGACTTCCCTGATCCCCTAAAACTCACCATCCACACTTGGGCCAAATGACCTTGTCTTATTGTCTCGTCCCCATCCCCACTCTGCCTACACTGGCCCCAGGGGAGCTTGGCTGTGCCTTGCTCGTATCTCTGCAGAAAGATACTTAGACACCTCATTCTGCCGGAGGAAGCTTCTCACTAAGCCCAGGGACAGCTGGGATTATGCCTGGCCCCAAGTTCTTCATAAGGAAGCTTCAGACAATGGAAGCCGGCTTCTTGGAAGCCAAGAAGCTTTGTTAAAAAGACAGCTAGTTAGAGAGTGGACAGTATTTTTAAACGCATGAGTGTGCTGAATAATTAAGCAAAAACTTTTGTTTTCATGGAAAAATTTCCTCCAAATGCTGCGTCAAGCATGGTACTGAATTTGCCACAGGCAGTTGTTGGCAAGATAGCGAGACTATGTTTCTTCTAGTCCAGGGAAAGGGAATTCAGATCAGACCTCCAGGCTTCCACCCTCGGTTCAAACAGAGCCTGTTCTTTCTGACACAGAACAGTCACTCTGGGTGAATCAGAAAAGGTCTTTGGAAGGTCATTAAGCTTTTCCCCAAGCCTTTGTACTGAAATCACTCCTGCTCTCCCCCTGCCCAGAATTTCACTAGATCATAAGATTTTGGAGCAACCAGTCCAAGCCTCCGTTTTACGGCAGAAAATCTGGAGAACCAGAGAGGGTAAGAGATTTGCCAGAAGTCAGAGAGCAGGTGGATGGTGGAGCGATTCCCTGAAGAGCTCTTTACTCTTCTCTGCCCACCCAAGTGGAGCTCATCCTTCCGTTCCCTGCTCCTTAAACTCTGATGTGGATCTCCCACCCTGCAAAGATCTCTCCCTCCTCTGAATCTTAAAACCCTCGCTTCTTAGGATGCTTCTCCCCTGCACCATTCATGCTTTCTTTAGCTCCTGCGACGTTGCATTCCTGTTAGTTACCTATCATCCGTCAATTTCTTTCCCGGTCGCAAAGGATGGGAGCACTCTCTCACACCCCTTCTGTATCTCCCTCGGGGTATAGAATGGGAATGATGCTTGCTAAATATTCGTTGGAAATGTAGATCAATGGATAGTTGGATGGATAGACTGATGAATGATAGTGTTTAATCGGTACTTAATGAATGGGAATAAATAAAATGATAAATTAATAAAATTATTCCAAGCAATTGGGTTCAGTATTTGCTTAAAGATGCAGCAGGAGTTTACAGTTTCTGTATATACACACTGATAGATACACGGTGCTCGAACATCACAGCCCTCGGGCCATTGCCCTTCAAATTCACTTTACAGATGATAAAACTGAGGGACAGAGAAGAGAGAGGCCAGAAAAAGACCCGAAGGTCTTGGAATTGGAGGCCCAGGTGGAGATACCCAGTGTGCAATCCACTCGGTGAATTTTCATCCCTATAGATAAGGGTTAAATTGGAATAACCTCAGACACCTTTCGGTGGGTTCCCTCGGGCCCCAAGAAGTGGAGAGAAAATAATTCTTCCCTTCAGAGAAAGAGAAAAACATAGTTAATGTTTCTTCTTCATACCCCAAATTACAGGTGTGACGGGTGGGTTATTAATTACAAAACTGTCTTCTGAAGCCCTAATGGAGACAGGGGGTGTTTTCTTTTTTTCATTCTCTAAGTACTTACAGCAAATTTTAGCATTAAAAATTACTTGAGTCAAAATTATTTACCAGTATGGTAATTCTTTCCTAGACGACTCTAAGCTTGCCGTCATTTCCCTTACCAGTCCCGCCCGATAGAGTAATTGGCTGCAATTAGCAATGACTTTGTCATCCCTCTCAGAATCTGGCTTCAGCATCCGTGAAACACGCAGATCTTTTCTCTCTCCCAGTGGGGACTCAGAGCTTCTGCAAATCTTGTTCTCCATTTAGAGAGGGAAAAGGAAAGTATGCCCCCAAGGAGCGCATCATGGCCTCGCAGAGACGGAAGGAGCCTGCCATCGCTTGGCCCAGGGCTCCTCCAAGGGTAGTACAAAAGGTAATTCTAGGCGATACGCAGATGAACCTTGAAGAAAATTCACAGTCAAGTCTACTCTAACATACATTCGGAAACACTATGACTCGCACACCAAACCTGTGTATTACGGATGGCGCATTTAGGGCGATGACAGATCTTTCAAGCAAATGGATGGGAAGAAAAACACTGAGATCTGACAAAACTCGTGGAAAAAAGTACTTGCATGAAGTGAAGTTTGGGAGATCGTGATAGTCACATGCTCTCATTTAATGGGACCGGAACCCAGCTCTGGCATTCCCCAGGCCATGCTTCCTCTCCTCCAGACCACATGACCTCTCCCATCTCCCAGAGCAGCTCTCAGGAATGAGGTGAGATGGGCCAGGTTCATTCTGCATCCAGGAGGCCACGTTTCAGGATTGACCCTCTCTTCCCCACGCCCTCTCCCATTCTTCACCTTGTGGTCCTGAGGTATCTCAGGGAGACAGTTTATGCTCAGAAGATTTCTAAACCCACCATCTTGACCCCTCATGAGCAACTCATCCACTCAGCACACCATGCTTGTCCCAGAGCCCCATTCCCTCCTGGCACCATTTCAAACTGGTTTTACCAGAGGTTGAATCTGCATCCCCTTGCTGGTTGCATATGTGTGTTTTTAGAAGTACTTCCTAGGAGTGAGAGAATGGTTCTAAGGGCAAAGTCACAGGACAAGAAGATAAGAGGGCCTCCTCGCCCTTCAACAATCAACTGGAAGATCTGTCCTCGCCCTAAACGCCCCATCCACAATACACAGCTGGCTACGTTTTACATTCAGGTGCTGTAGCCTAAGAAACAGTTGTCTGATTAACACCACTCTATAACTATTCTCCAGCTGGGAGACCCTCCTTGTTGACTTTATCCTTCCTGCGCTCTGGCCTGATGTTCCCAAAGACCATATTGATAACATCTTGTATGGTTTTGATGCATCTCACTGATCCTAGTGACATGGGCAACCAGGTTACTGAGGAGGCCAGAACCTTCCAAGGGACCAGAAGACACACAACACTGGCTGGTCAGTCCATCGCCAAACATGGACACCCCTCTTTAGCATCGAGTCCTCAGGGACTCTTGTCCCTGGCAGAGTTTGGGATTCTAGGAGAGTTCATCTCGTGACTGCTCTTTCTTATCCAGAAGACTCCCACAATTACTGGCCTCCCTAAACCCCTTCTTTACCCCAAGTTTGAGGCTTACCAAGGGGGGGTACCTGGTTCCCTGGCCTCTCTCCACTGATCCCCATGTGGCTTCTGTGTGTGTTTCCCCAGAAGATGAAGTAGAGCCTCCCGGCACTGTCTCTAGGAACATATTGATGTTTCAGCTGTTGAGCCACGGGAGGGCAAAGGCAGGCCCGCCCCTCCTCAACCTCGGTTTTCCTTGATACGCAAGGCCCAATTGTTAGGTTTGAATGACTCTTTCCTGCGAATAGAACAGATCCTCTTAAAATCAGTCTGCTTCTCAGATAAAGGGCTGGTATCCAAAATCTATAAAGAACTTAGCAAACTCAACACCCAAAGAACAAATAATCCAATCAAGAAATGGGCAGAGGACATGAACAGACATTTCTGCAAAGAAGACATCCGGATGGCCAACAGACACATGACTCGGCATCACTCGGCACCAGGGAAATACAAATGAAAACCACAATGAGATATCACCTCACACCAGTCAGAATGGCTAAAATTAACAAGTCAGGGAATGACAGATGCTGGCGAGGACGCGAAGAAAGGGGAACCCTCCTACACTGTTGGTGGGAATGCAAGCTGGTGCAACCACTCTGGAAAACAGCATGGAGGTTCCTCAAAAAATTGAAAATAGAGCTACCCTATGGCCCAGCAATAGCACTACTGGGTATTTACCCTAAAGATACAAATGTAGTGATCCGAAGGGGCACGTGCACCCGAATGTTTATAGCAGCAATGTCTACAATAGCCAAACTATGGAAAGAACCTAGATGTCCATCAACAGACGAATGGATAAAGAAGAGGTGGTATATATACACAATGGAATACTATGCAGCCATCAAAAGAAATGAACTCTCGTCATTTGTGATGACGTGGATGGAACTAGAAGGTATTATGCTGAGCGAAATAAGTCAATCAGAGAAAGACAATTATCATATGCTCTCCCTGATATGAGGAAGTTGAGAGGCAACGTGGGGGTTTGGGGGTTAGGAAAAGAATAAATGAAACAAGATGGGATTGGGAGGGAGACAAACCATAAGAGACTATTAATCTCACAAAACAAACTGAGGGTTGCTGGGGGGAGGGGGGAATGGAGAGGGTGGTTGGGTTATGGACATTGGGGAAGGTATGTGCTATTGTGAGTGCTGTGAGGTGTAAACCTGGCGATTCACAGACCTGTATCCCTGAGGCTAATAATACATTATATATTAATAAAAAAATTAAAATAAATAAATAAATAATAGACTATCCAAAAAAATCGGTCTGCTTCTATTTTTTTTTTATTTTTTATTTTTGGGTCTGCTTCTATTAATGGCCTTCTCCTCAACCCCAGATGTAATCTGTGTGTTGAGTTTTACCATCTCAACATGAAAGGGGGGAGGGTTGTAAAGGACTGACGCAGGTACAGAACAGTCAAAAATAATGGCCACTCTTGCCCAAACCTAAATGACAAGGGACAGAGGGGGACCCTGATGTCTGGGTCCCTGGTTTCAGAGTAGCCGCTTACACCTGGCATCCTTGTGCCCACCACCATCTCCCACCGCTTTTCATTCCTTCTCCCTTCAATCAAACACTTCAAAGAGATGCCTGGAGAAGAGAACTGTGAATCCCTCGTTCACCTGTGTCCACGAGAGGAAACCAAAGAATGTTTCTTTTCGAGACCGCGTCCTCTCATCCAAACCAATTTTTCTAGTGGAGGTAAGGGGACTTCAGCTCTAAGGTAGGCTCGGGGGCTGAGGAAATTCCGATGGGAGGCCGAACTCCCAGGAAAGTGAGAGGAGCCTGAGGGGAGAGGGCCTGGCAGGGGAGAGCAGGGAGAGGCAGGGACACAACAGGAAGGGAGCCAAGGAAGGCTGAAAAGAGGAGACAAAGCCCAGAAAGCATTTTATTTTTCTTCCTTAAAGAACAAAAAAACAAACCGTTTCAACTGACAGGAAACGTGCATCCGCCAAAGGCATTATTAGGACGGGAGATAAGGAAACGCGGAGATAGGAAATAATTATTTTGTATCTGTCTTTATAAATGAAAATGAAGGGCATTAACTTAAATAGGATTTAGGTTGGTGAGGACAGAAGGGAAAGAATTAGGGAATATTTCGATAACATAGGAAATGTTTATTAAAAGGTCAGAGGGCTCTTGAAACCGACAAGGCCTAGCAAGCCCAATAAAACCCAGCCGAGTGGCCCAGGAGACCCTCGAGGGCCACCACTTGTGCAAGATAACTCAGATCAGGGCAGATGGGGGATGGAAAAGATGACAGACCCCTTGGCTGGCCTTGGGAGTCAGTGACCTAACTGAACAGGTGCAAGTCAGGCTGTTGGCTGTGCAGGGAGCAGATGAGACGAGGGCAGAGGTACCCTGGGCTAGACTCAGTCCCTCCTGCAACACTATCTCATCCTCCCTTCCCTCCCCCTGCTCACAGGAGGGAGCTGGAGAAATTTCGTGGGGAGGGAGGGAGCCTCATCAGCCAGAATCCCCACACTCTTCAGAGACCAGTAAACTCACAGGGTTCCCGCGCCCACCCCCTTGCCCCATGGGGGTGTATCCAGCCGGGCCCTTGAGAGCCATCTCCATTATTTCTTAACATGAAGCAGGGAAGCTGCTAGAAAGCCCCAGCCAGGAGAGAAGCCTCTGGCATCAGAGTGCCTGGGTCTGAATTCTGGCTCCATCCCCTTCCAGCCGTGGACCTCAATACCTGACTTAACTTATCTGAACCTCAGCTTTCTCCACTGTCAAATGGAAAACAAATGATCATACCTTTCTCATCAGGCAGTTGGAGGGATTAAATGAGATAATATCAGAAAGTTCTTAGAACAATGAATAGAGTCAATAATGAAATATAGTTATTATAACACAACTACGGAGGCATCCTGGCTTACTTTCAAAACCAGATAAGTTCTTCTTTATAGCTAAAGCTGAAGACCTCCTTCTGCCATTTGAGCCTCTCCTACGCAGAAAGAAAACAGGCTTTCCGTCCTTCTACACACACCTCCCTGCCTTGGACCTCGAGCTCTGCCACAGAAATGGCTCTTCCTCTTCCCCATCCATCCGACCCTTTTAGCATCCGCCATTCAGCAACAGCTCCCAGCAAAGCCAGAGGTGCAAACTTTCTGACGGCTGAAACCCCTATCAGACTGGGAATGTGAAAAGCTCTCATAGGAGAAAGGATCTGTGACTCAAGTCCAGGAGGGACAGAAGCCACAGGTTCCCATCACGAACTCAGCTTAGAAAGACATTCTGACACTTGTACCTCCTTGTCCACACGGGTATGATAAGCTCCGAGAAGGCTTTCCAGGGGCAGAAAGCCACACATGGACCCGACTGCTGGTGTCTAAGCTGAGTGTTTCCCTGAAGAAATCTGGGGGCTGGCTTTTCGGACTTGCTGAAAGCTCTCTGCTGACAGAATCAGATAATCAGCTAATACCCGACCCCACGGCATCCGGATCCTTGGGATGGATACATAACAATGTCATCAGGCCTGCCTTCTAAGAGCCTTAGCCAGCTTACTGCCTCTTTGAGAGAGTCTGCCCTGGGTAATTATTCCTAACTCATGCCCGTGGAGAGGGCTAAGTGTCATGTCGCTGTAATCCTCTGGAAGGATCTCTCATTGGCTCCATCAAAGGGGTTGCACAAACGGCTTCTACTCTCCATTTAGCTTTTCCCGAAGTTCTGTGCTGGCTCTTGGAAACAGTGGTTTCCTCCTGCCAAGAGAACAGCTCTCATAGATGAGTTCCAGAGAAAATGGGTAAAATTTTGGCCTGAGGGCCCGCAGGGGGCAAGGGCAGGGAAGGGATCGAAAGTTACTCCATTCCAGGAATCCCAGACCAGAGTCTACCCTTCCCAGCCCACCTTGCAGACAGTCCCTGGCCCACCCTTTCAGGTGCACGGAAAACCGGGACAAAGTGAGTAGCCAAGTAGCCCTGGGCATCGGTCTCCGGTCCAGGGCCTTTCTGGGAAGGGGGAAATATTTGAGATGCGGAAAATCAACATTTGTGTTTGTGTTCAAAGCTGGGAACGTAACCGGCTCCTCCATCTAGAATAGGTACCTGCACGGCATTGGGGAAGGGCATGATAGTAAGGAGGGTAGTAATAACAATACGAATCGTGCCTTATTGCGATCGTGAGCAGGGGGGCCCTGGAGACAGAGCTGGATTGGAATCCTGACTGCCACCCACGCACCATGGACCTTCCCATAACCTCCTGAGCCTCCACCTCCGTAAGCAAGGGGAGAATGGTGTTATCAGTCTCCCGGGGATTTCCGTGAGGATTAAATGAGCAAGCGCCCATCACGTAATGGCCAGCACGTCACGGACGCCCAATACAATTAAAAACCTTCCTCACCTCCTTTTATTTTAATTCAGTATTTTACAGTTTACAAAGCACTTTCACCTATAGGAACTGCTACGGTTCTCACCGGATCCCCTTCAGGAAGCCGCGATGAGCTCCAAGTCCTAAAGAGGGAACACTGACTCTCAGGGAAATCTAACGACTTGCCCAAGGTCAATGACCTCCCTTTTCAAACAATCAAATAGAAGCGAGTAGCTTCGGTGGGATTTTGGGCATTTGGCGCGGGTATCTAGCACTCAATACCAAGTGAGAATCCTTACCCAGGGCTTCAAGGGTCTTGCCAGAAGGAGGATGACTGATGTCTCTCGCCCACCTGGCGTGCAGCTGTACCTGAACCAGACCAGGACACGGCTCTGCCAGGGCCATTTGCAGGCTTATGGCTGCAAATGGGTAGATGAGGGTCCTCGTGCAAGGCATTTAAAGCCACTAGGATCCGGGACTCTGTTGTAGCTGAGTGGAGAGTGGAGAGAAGGGGGTGACAATGTCGCCCATGAATAATGCATACAGGGTGCTAAGCTTCCGTTTCAGCCAGATCCAAATGCTCATTTCATCTTTGATTTTCCCTTCTGGCAGCGCCATTCCCTACAGCCACTGATCCCGGGGACGTCGCTTGGAGCTGTATGGCCGCCTGCTAAATTGGCTGTTCCTGATGGTGAATAGAAAGAGGAGGGGGGCTGGGGGCAGAGGGAAAGAGAGAGATAAGTGGAGGGGAGGGGATTAGGAAAGATGAAAGAGGGAGATGAGAGAAGGAAGATCTTTCGCTGGACTGCTGTTACACAGACTGCCACGGACCCTGAGAACTTGGTGAGGTTTTGTTCCAGGAGAACTTTCCTGGTCTTCTCCGTGTGTGGTTGCCACAGACTGAACTCTTCTCTCCCCCAGAAGCGGGAGGGGTGGAGGGCCGGGCCCCTAGCAGAAGGGGAGAGCCGGGGGATGTGGCCTGTCCTCTGCGGCAGGAGGATGCGAGGAGGAGGACAACGGCTCGGCTCGGGCAGGGGTCGCGCAGCAGGACCCCAAGTCCAGCCGGGGGCTGAGCGCAAACACAGGAGCAGCAGCCCCGATTTGGGGTATGAATCTGGAAACAGATGAAGGCTACGTAACCCACTTATTATAGGCACCAACACAGCCCAGGTCACCCTCACCACTACCCGGGGCAGCTAAAATTCCCACTAGGCCTGGGAAAGCAAGGGGGCCTCCGTGGGGCCAGAGGGTCGGAAAGTCGGAGGCTACAGGGGCATCAAGGGCAGGCAGGAGGAGGGGAGGACACAGAAAGCTCAGGAGTGGGGGCAAGTCACCCCTTTGTGGGGAGGGAGGGGCTCTGCTCCAGGGTCGGGGGTGTTCTCTATTTTCAAACTACAGCTAGAAGCAGGGCCCTTCTTAAAAGCCAGGTAGACGACTCCGGGAGAAATTGCCAATGGCTTTGTTTTCTTTGGGGCAGCTAGCCGAAGCAGCGGCGGCTGATTTTAATGAGACATCATCATATTCTCGCCGTTCCGCGAGCTCCAGACTGAGCCCACCGAGGAAACCTGCTCAACCCCCAAAATGATCAGACTTGTCAAAATAGGATCATTTCGTTCCTTATTATAAATGAAAAGAAGATATGATTTAAGTGTCATCCTCTGGGCGTGCGAGCTGGATTCCTATAAATCAATCATCCAAAATAAACTCTTTGGAGTGATTTCACTACAAATATGCTGGAAACAATTTCTTTAAACAAAGCATAAAAGTATTACTGTGTGTCGCCCACATCAAAATGGCTTTAGACATGCATTATTGGGTTGCCGGGGTGTTCTTTGCTTAAAATATGTTATTTATGGTGTTGCACCTGACAGGCGAAGTCAGCGCAGCCCGCCTGCCGGAACCCGCTCGCCGTCATGGCAGGCACCCACCGTGAATCATCGGTGTCAAGAGGAGGACTACCGGGGTGACAGAGAGAGAGGGCTGAGGGCCGGGCTGGGGACCCTCGCTTCTGCAGCTGTGACCTACCCCAGAGTGGGTGCCGCTGCATCCGGAGTGGTCAGAGAGAGGTGTCAAGCCACAGGCTGCTTGGGCAGGGTTCCTGGATGGGTTCCTTAGCCCATGAGATTTGGGCAAATTTTTCCTTCTAGGTTTGCTTTTCAAAAAAGGGGATCACAGTGAGATCGGTAGCCGAGCAGGGTTAAGACAGTAAGGCGCTTGGACCGGTGTGCCCCGTCTGGTAGCACAGAGAGCATCAGCCATGAGCCCTACACCTTGTTAGGAGCAGGAGCCCAGCAGTCTCCTGTCCCAGAGAAGCTGGCCTGGTGCTTCTTCTCGTTCGACAGGTCTGTCTTAACGTGGCTGTTTTCACTTCATTCTCTCCAGAGAACCAGACTTGCAGACGGCGAAGGGCTGGACGCCGTACGGTTCTGAGATCCCACCTCGCCATGGGGTGTCTATGTCCTTCAGTGTTAGAAGGAAGACGGTGTGGGGACAGGGGTACAGCTTGTCCCTTGAGCCCCCACCCCGTGTCTCAATCGCTCCTCCCCGCTGCTCCTCCCCACTGCTCCTCCTGCCTGGCCCGGGCCGGCCAGCCTCATTCTGTAGGGCTCCGATCTGTCTGCATTTTAACAACCTTGTACCTCAGTCGAGATAGAGTCTGAAAAGTTTAATATCATGTCAAATGAGAGAGCCAATAAGACTTGACATTATTAATACGATGTCAAGGGGTTTTTTTCCAACTGCTTAGGGAAAAAAACATTGTGTCCCATTAAGTGTAGCTCCTTGCACTGGGAAATATTAAGTGACTTTTCAATGCCTAGCAGCTGGAAGTATTAGTTTTTCTTCATAAGCGTTGACGCCGTCGATTCTGAGAGCCTGTTGAGGACCTCTGACGGAGATGCTGGGTGAGGCCGTGCAATCAGAAAAGCTTTTAGGTTTCCCTGGGATCTCTCGTTAAGAGGGGCTGTGTATGGAAATGGGGATATGAATTATTAAAAGACTTAACGACATTTGGCCAAGTGAGGATGAGCTTCTGTGCTCCCTCTGTCCATTTAGCCCCCAAAGGACGGCAAGAGCCTCCCAGGACAATTTGCTGTGAACTTAAAACGAGGCCGGAGCCCCAGAAAGAGGGGAAACAGGGGCCTCCTGTGCCCTCCCAGCTGCCCCTGCCCCCAGCCCTCGGCGGCCTCTCTGCATCCCACTGTCCCTGCCCCAGCGGGGACTGGGTGTGGGCGCTGACAGCTGTTGCCAACCTCCGCTCACCCTGGGCTTCTGGGCAGGAGCTTGTCAGAGCTGTAGGGGGCTCTGTTTCCCTTGGCCCCGGGCCATGGTTGCCTTCCAGCACGTGGCTTGCCAGGCCGGATTCCCTTCCCCGGGAAGGGGTCAGGCCTTAAAGTAAGCGGGCGTGACTCATGTCTGTGTTGGGTGATGCTTCGCACAGGGCCTGCTTTTCAGGAATGAGCAGCTGGAGCAGCTGAGAGGAAAGCTCCAGGGCCTCGGACCTGGGCTTCCAGAAGAGTCTTCTGGCCGCTCCTGCTCGACAAAGACTGCCTCGTCTGCTCCCACCTAGACTGCCTGGAAGCCGGCATTTTCCCCAAGCTTCCCTATCCCCAGAGAAGCCGAGTCAGGAGTCCTTATCCCCATTGCCCACCCCACCTCAACACCATGTACCTGCTGACCCCACTGCTTCACTGTGGGATGTCCTGTGTGGTTCCCAGCTGTGACACCGTTTTAGGGAATATACTCGTGTTTTCACTCTCAGGAATCCAGGGGGCTTGCAGAAGAGGCTGTAGAAGGCTGGTGTTTGTTTACGTAAGGCTGGAGTATTTATTGTAGGGTGGCATTCCTTTCAACAGATCAAAAGAAAGGCTTGAACAGCCATAACAGTGCCTATATATGCTCTTGTGATGTTCCATTCGACATGCTTCCCCTGCCCTTTGCCCCGACCCTTCCTGCACCATCTGGGGGCCCTGGACCCCTGGGCTGGCAGATGGAAGGCAGCTTGTGTTTCTGAAATTTCACCCACACATGGGAGACCCCTGGGAGGAAAGCCCTTGGGATGACCCTCACGGCACCTTGACGCTCACACCCCAACAGTGGCCATCGGTAGAGGTTATGCGAAAAGTCCGCCTGTGGATGGATTCCTCCACTCCCCATGGAAGCTCTCCAGATTGGGATATTCAGCCAAGGGCAAAGAAGGCTCAGTGAGAGATTTGTCTCTTACAGCATAAATGACAACAGCGCTTGCTCTCTCTTCCCACGGACCTCAGGACAAGAGGGAAGAAAAGGATGATGACTGTGGAAAGGACTTAGACCAGATGCTAGGCAGCATCTCCCGACTCACAAGATGGCGGCCCTGATGAGGCCTCAAAACCTTTCCAAGTGCCATTGGTCCCTTTGCTCTGAGCTCTTCTCTTCACCTCAGCCCCTCTCTGGCAGCGCCTCACCAGCCCCTTTCCTTTCCTGGGACATCATCTCAGAGGTTCAAATAGCCGATTTGGGACTCTGAGGTGAGAATTCCAAGAAGAAAGGAAAGAGGTAAGGGAAGCTTGGATAAGGAATTCGCTATAAACAGGCCTGCAAACAAAAACTGTGGAGGCAGTGCGGTATCGTAGAAAGGACAGGAGACTGGAAGGAAAAGCCTCCACACAACGGGTCAGGGGCAGTTCTTCTCTACCCTCTAGGCTTTGGTGTCACCTTCCGTAAAATGCGAGGGAGAAGACCTGCCTGCACCTGCATTACAGCCCTTGTTATGAACAAATAAGATAATAGAGACAAACATCTTGAGGGGCAAAGGTAAATTACTTTTAAAAGTATGGAGGTTACTCTTTTTATCCACCCACCTTTCCACCCGGAGATGGAAGAGAGAGGGTCCTCCGATGCTGGGAGGCAGAGCCAGATGGCATTTCAAATCCCTCCCGGTTCCGAGAGTCTGTAAAGACGTTCTCGTCTTTCCCTGTCGGTTTCACTTCACCCGCTCTTCTCCTGAGACAGGACGAGGAAGCAGGGCAGGAGTTGGCAACACTCAGTATCCTTACAAGAAAAATGGACCTTCGGGACCCATGCTCCAGCATGGATGGACCTTGAAGACTAAGTGAATTAAGCCGGTTACAAAGGAGAAATACAGTTGGGTTCCACTGGCGTGGGTACCTAGAGGAGTCAG
The DNA here is from genome assembly GCF_902655055.1 of Lutra lutra. NCBI lineage: Eukaryota > Metazoa > Chordata > Mammalia > Carnivora > Mustelidae > Lutra > Lutra lutra. Next base: position 12,152,614 of record NC_062287.1, on the reverse strand, counting down.
ATTCATGGAGGCAGAAAGCAGAATGGTAGTTGCCAGAGGCTGGGGGCAGTTAGTGTTCAATGGGGATGGGAAAGAGTTCTGGAGACGGATCACGGAGATGGTTGCTCGGCGGGGTGAAAGTCCTTGATGCGGCTAAAACGTACACGTAAAATGGTAAGAGTTGTATTGTGTATATTTCACCACAATAAAAACAAAAACGAAAACTGGCATCAGGTCACACAGCTATTAAGTAATAAATTCCCGTTCGTTCTAGGACTAAGCTCACCCACTAAAAGTACTGTGAGAACATGACCCACCGCAGTCCCTGTGTTCTTTCAGAAGCCTATTCTAAATGCCATCCCAGGGGGAGGGCCGCAAGGCAGGGTTCAACACCGGTGTGGGGGGGTGTCAGTGTCCCTAGGTACTCAGGGTTGTGCCTTCTACAAAATCTGGGGTTCTGGGAAAGCACGAAGCCTGCATCACCACAGCTGGGTTGGTCTGGAGACTTCTCGGGCCCAGCGACTGGAGACGTTCTCCAAGGCGAACGGAGCACGGAGGGAATTGTTTCTCACTCCCCCTTGCTGCAGCTCAACCTTCCTTCACCTTCCTGCTTTAATGTCTTAATCAAGTGGCAGATGAGAGGAACTGATCCATGCAAAGGACAGAAGGTCCGACAAGATGTGTGGAACCCACTGCTGTTCTCATCCCCCGCCCCGGAGTCACCGCCCCACCAAAGAGAAAGACAGGGGAGACAGAAAAAGAAAGAGAAAAAGGCGAGAGAGATTTTGTACCCTTAAGCCTCCACTGCCACAGTTCAAAAGACCAATCTTTACTGAAAATAAATTTAAAGGAGAATTTTTGATGTATATTATGGTCTCTGGTGGTAGACAAGAGCGCTGCTGGCGGTATATGGAGTTATGCAAAGCCTAAGTGGGATTACTTAAAAGTGTCTGTAGTGCTTTGATTAACTGGTGTGTATTTTATTTTTTATATGACACAATCACAGGCCTACATTGATAATATCTTGCTATTATTGTTTGACACTTGAATCTCCCTTTTTCCTATGACTTGGAAGTGGGCTTTGTTCAGTCCTAGGGTAAAGGGCAAAGGCTCAAGATGATCCCAAAAGGGAAGAGATGAAGACAGGCCCACCCCAGATTTTTTTTTTTTTAATGCCATGTATAAAGGTCTCAGTACCCATCCCAAAAATCTAAGAATTGGGCAATAAGACGTTGCTCACCGTGAACATAGGCTATGAGAGAGCCCAAACTACCTTCTGCAGTTCCTTGTGTCTCCTGGAAAATATGCCTCCATGAACAGATCCTCTGGGAATAAGGCTCCATGCCAGTTATTAAGCTCCAAACCCACCTTTTCATGTTCTGCTTTGGGATGTTGGTTGGGACTCGGCAACTTGGATTTCTCCTTGACAGGCGGGATCGTGTCTGGTGCTGCCAGTAGGAGGCACTAGACGGAGACTGGCAAGCTGAGGGGAGGGGAGGAGGGGTTTTCTCCCTCCTATTTATTCACTTGCTATTTCTGCTAGTGTGGCCCCAGGATCATGCTTGTTCTAGTCTTCAGCTTCTTCTGGCTCTCCCAGTACCAGCCTCACCACACCCTGTCTGAGACCCCCGCCCCGCTAGGCAGTGAGTCTCTCTCCTTGGGAGTTCGAGTCCCAGCTCTGCCCAGATCCAAGCAACAGTGGGTCACAACTTTACCTTACAGTTCTGAGCCTTGGGGCTCCTCCATCAAGCTCCCCATGTATCCGTGGCACCCCTCCTTCAAGGTCTAGCTCCTAGCTCCGCAGGGCCCCTCCTGGGAACTTCTAGATTCTGACAGCCCTAAGCTCTGCCGTTTGTTCCCCCAGACCCAGCTAACAATTGTTTGCTTGCGTTGAACCAGTCTCCTGAGTAAAACCATTTCAGCTGAAATGTCCAACATGGTTTCTGTCTTCCTAACTGGGCCCCAACAACACAAGCCCCTTGAAGCTAAGTTGTCCTGAGCACAGAGGGCACCATTTCTCTTGTCCCTGAGGTGACAATGATGCCGACCAGGGCGTGGGTGTGACAGGGCTGTGTTCCCCAGGCTCACAACACCCAAGAGGAGAGGCCCGAGGAGCCACACCAGAGAATAATTCTGAGGGTGGTAGGGGTGCCAGCTCGGGTGGCTGCGAGACCTGCGGAACCTTCCAGGCCCCATGTGGAAAGAAGTGAAGGCAAGACAGCGTCTTGAAGAGGAGGTGAGGGAAAAGCCCATTCAGTACTTTGCTTTGGGAGCCCTTTCGGACAATGGAATGGACCTCTGGGAGGGATCTTCGCCTATAGACTGGGCAGAGTGGCTATTTACCTGGCTGTCCCTCCCCAGCTGAGTCTCCTGCCTTCCCTGTGTGGAGCTCACAAGACCAAACTCAGAGACATTTTTCCTCCTAATTTCTAGAGCTCTCTTGAGTACCAGCCTGACTCTATCTCTCCCCTAGCTCTTCTGTCCCTGTTAGATAACCTCGGAGCTCACACCCCTACCCTGGGGACTGGTCCAAAGCTTGGGCAGAAAATCCCATGTTGATCCCATTATCCCCATCCACTAGCATCTAAAACCAGGAGCAAAGTTACCATCCCCTCTCTGCATCAGGGTCAGTGTTTGAAGCCAGGAGCGCCACACTCCATGTTCATGGCCATGACCTTCCTGCCTTCCCTTTCTGGCATGCACTTGGGCTTCCAGGAGGCCTTTCATTTCTTGCTAAATTTCATTCAAGCTCTCAAGGAGGCCTCTGTCCTTAGCACAAACCTATGGCGTTCCATAGCCCCGAGCTACACGGTTTCCTCACTCGCTCGGGTAGATCTCCTTGAGCAATAGAGAACGTGGAAGAAGACTGGTCTCTCACCGGCTTTGCGACTCTTGGCAAATGCATTACTCAGAGTGCCAGGCTCCTCCCTTGAAAATCCAGGTGAAGACTCTATTTCGCAGGGTTGTTGTGAGGGTCAAATATGATAATGTATGTGAAAGCATTTTGTGCACAGTGAAGTCCTGCTCACGTGGGAGGTAATACTGCAACCGTTGCTGCCCGATCCGCTCACTACATTATTATTATCTGAGTCTTCGTTCTGATACTTTAAACTCATCTCTTTTTGCTTTGTGTGGTCGGGTAATGGCTGTCGATGTCTCCCTGGGGCTCCAGCCGCACAGACGGAGGAAGGCCGAGGCAGCCATGTGTCTCCAGCTCCCGAGTCTCAGAACTCCCCCAGGCCTCTGGCCCGCCCAGCTCCCCAGAGCATGGCCTGGGCTGTCCCCCGGGGGCCATATTTCCAGGCCTATCCAACTTCCCACTGTGGGGCCTCCTCGGGCCAGGCTGGCAGGAGCCCAACCAGCGTCTGCATGAATCATAACTGCCTGTGGCCCATTATGCGGGTCAGGGTAGCTGCCGGAAGAGACCAGGGCCCTGACCTCATAGGGCCCTGGATTATTTATTGCCTTTGGCTTCGTGGGCTAATTTGAGCCTTTGCCCAGCCCTGGGGAAATGGCTTCATCCCCCTTCTTCCCCAAGGACTAGGCGAATTCCATTCTTTGTTTTCCATCTCATAGGAATAACTGATAGAGAGTGAAAAACATCACAGCACCCCAGTGTGCTGTGTCCTAGACGAAGATCTGCAGTTAAACAACAACCACATATTGGAGGGTGGACACTGGCCTTCAAGGAACTCATAAGGGGGATGAAAGCCCTCACCTATGGGAACAACGCTAGACCCTTACCCTCAATCTGGTCCGGCCCACACGCTGAGATGCTACCAGCCAGGGAGCTGTGAGATCTGGGGGAGACTGGAGAGGTAAGTGTTATCAGGGACTATTTCCTAGAGAATGTCCGTTTTTCTTCCTTTTTAAACATGTGCTTTATAGAAAATTGGAAAACGGAGACATAAAACGACCAAAAACATCACCCGTAACCCCTACGTGAAGATAACCACTGTCTACAGGTTGATATATGTCCTTCTGGACATTTTTTGATGCATATATTTATACTCATACAATTTTAATAAAAATCAAATTATTCTGGGTGTACTATTTCATAACCTACTTTTTTCACTTAATTTCCTATGTCAATAGATATATATATATATATATCTTCATTATTTTTAATGACTACTAAGTATTCTCTTGTAGGAATCTAAAAGAGAATGTGTAATTTTCTTCTCCCTGCCCCAGTCCTCCACTATCGGATGGTCCAGGCATTTCCAGTTTTGTATCACCTTAAACAATGCTGCTGGGAACATCCTGGCACTTAGCTCTTCACACACACACATGTGATTTTTAATTCAGGATAAATTCATAAAACTAAAATTACTGAATTCCAAAAACTGACATATTTAATGGCATTTACTATTCTCTGTCCCATCTCCCCCACCCCCCTCACATTTTGCATCAAGGTATACTCAGCAGCAGCAGCAGAATGTCTAGTTTTACATTTGGCTCTGATGATAGGGAGAGACGTGGATTGAACAAAGGCACAAAGGAGAGACAGATTTAGTGTGGGGGAAAACAAGTAGGAGGCAGAGAGATGGGAAGGAAATAAGGCATTCCCTTTATACAACAACAAACATTTATTTACCCCTGACTGAGCCAGCCACTACGCACAGCTAAGGAACAGAGACCAAAAAAAAAAAAACCTTGAGAAAGCGACGAGAATGGGAACTAGAAGGAGGATGGGTTTGGTTAGGCAGAACCACTGTGTTGGGGAGCAGAAAGTAATGGGGAGGCGCCCAACAGTGAGGGGGTTTGAAAACGTGGCTGAGTGTGAGGGGGAGGGCCTGGTTCTGGAGGTCCACGGAGTGACGTTGAGGGATTAAGAATGAGGCCTGGAGACACAGATACCTGGATTGCAATGATGGTTCAGCCGCTGTCTGGCCATGAGACCCAAACAAGCAATTTCACCTCTAAGGTCTCATTTCTTAACTATCATGTGGGGACTTTCATCGATACCTCATTTGGCTGTTGGGAAAGTCAAATAAGCGAAGGCCTAGTAGGGGCTCAGCATGAAGTAAGTGCTCAGCAACCAATAGCCAGCACTCTTGTGTTGAAAGCGGTGGGGGAGCACATAGGTGAGGGTCTGAGAAGTTATCCTTGTCCCACATCTGTGGCCCAGGCCAACCCACAGCCTCTGTACACCCAATGGGCCCCTTTCTTGGAGACTTCATTAGGGTTTAAGGGGGTGGCAGCTTGTCTCTGAGAAGGCAAAAGAGCAAATAGAAATAAAGTTGAAGGAAAAAAAATAAGAACATCCCAACCTAACGAGCCCACGAGGCCCCCAGGCAAGGTCACTATGTGTGAAACCCTGCTGGTGCCCACCTGTCACAAGGGGCCTCTGGCCAAGCACAGCAGAGGCCTCTCCAGGGGCTCCCGGTCACATGTCTCATGCAGCACGGGCTGCCAGGCATCCCTGAGAGCCTGTGCTCTGCCAATTTGTCCAGTGACTACCTGTCAGTCTCCCTCAGTGTCTCTTCCGATAAACAACTTGGAGAGAGTAATGCCTTGATACATCAATTCCATCCCAGCTTCCCCTGACAGGTCTCCCAGCTCCCCAATCACTGGGGCTGATTCCTGGCCCGGCGTGAGCTCTGATGCACCCTTCCCACCTGGCCAGGCTCTGCTTCAGCCTCACGCGGTCCAAGCCAACTCTGGGCCTCTCTCCAGGCCGGGCTGGTATGACTATGTCTTGTCCACTACCCAAGGAAGAGGGGGATCTGTTCATCCGTCCGTCCATCCGTCCATCCATCAGTTCAGCAAATGGCATGCAGGTCAAATCCAGTGTCAGGAGGAGGCTCAGAGAGGAAGAGGGAAAAGGTCCAAAATCCGTGTCCCAAGACTTGGATTTTAGAATGAGCTGTCCACCAGTTTTCCTGCGGCTCTTAAAAAGTCACTTACCTTCTTGTAGATGGTAGGACTACAGACCTCTTTGCTCCACTGGAAAGACGATATCTTAAACACTCATAGAAGGTTAACCTAAAGGGGGAGATCTGCTAGAGTGTCAGATTTAGCTGCATTTATAGGCACCCATTGAACAAATATTTAGTAAGCGTTCATTTCACACCAAGCACCTCTCCTTTTGGGGATCTATCAGCAAACAGGCAGATGCAACACTCTGTCCTCATGGGGCTTACAGTCTAGTAGAAAGAGATAGAAAGTCAGAGAAATAAATACATACAACGAGGTATATTCCATAGTGGTAAGTGCAAGGGAGAAAAATAGAGCAGGGGGAAAAGAAAAAGGCAATAGACAGTGTTTGGGTTTTGTTCTTACTCTTTTTGTTTGTTTGTTTCTCTTTAAAGATCTTATTTATTTGAGAAAGGGAAAGAGAGGGAGAGAGAATCTGAAGCAGAATCCTCACTGAGCACAGAGCCCGACGTGGGGCTCGATCCCACGACTGCAAGATCATAACCTCAGCTGAAACCAAGGAGGCTTAGCTGACTGAGCCACCCAGGCGCCCCAGTATCTGGGGTTAATTCTAAGTGGGGTAGTCAGAGCTGGGCCTGCGGAGAAGGTGTCTGAACACGGAGGAGGTAACATTTGCATGAAGTGGGGGAGCGAGAAACACGGCTCTCTGGGCAAAGTGTGTTCTGGGAGGAGGACAAAACAAGTGTAAAGAGCCTGAGGTAGGAAGGCCCTACTGTGTGCCAGGAGCTGGGGGTTCCACGGGGTTGGCGAGACACACAAACGGGAGAGGAGCAGGAGGTCAGCTCACGCAGGACCTCGTAGGAGGGAACTTCAGATTTTAGCCAGAAGGAGATGCTGGAAGGGTTTGACCAGGGCTTGATCGTATCTGATGCATATCATGTGATTCTTCCGGTGCCGTATTAAGAATGAGAGAGGGTTGCCTGGGCTGGGTGGCTCAGTCGGTTAAGCATCCAACTGTTGGCCAGTTCAGGCTCTGGATTGCGTGTTTCCATCCCCATCCTGCTGCTGAACCCACGGGCACCGGTAAAAGCAGAGTCACACTGTGGCCCCGATGGTGTTGGAGAGAACAGACCCCATTCTGGCTCTATGTGAAGGCAGAACCGACAGGGGGTCAGGTCAGATGTGGGGTGGAGACAATGTGTTTGTGTTGCTTTTAACCTGAGCAACCGGACAGAGAGAGCCACTTTTAACTGAGGTGGAGAAAAGGGAGGAAGGGGAGGACCAGGAGTTGGGACATCTAAATAGTAGGAGAGAGGAGTGCGGAAGAAACTAGTGACCTGAGGGTCTCAACTATGTCACAGAGCTAGTTCATGAACGCAGTTCAACCCTTCCAGTCTGAGCTTCCCCCACTCCTGCTTCTGAACACCTTTCCATTTGCCAGGGGGGAAGCAAGCTTACTGTGATGCATCCTAGAGGGCTGGAGGGGGATGGGACACAGAGCGGACAGGTAACTCTCTCCCCAGTGTTTACAGAATTCTGCCCGTTGTTCTTGATCTTCAGAAGGAGGGACCCCAGAGACTTGCTTCAGTCGGGGGTCGGGCGGCCCCCCTCAGCGCGTCCCCCGGTGACCGGGAGAGGGGCGATTATTGGGGAGCGCCGCAGCAGCCGCGGGGAGCTGGAGAGAGCTGTGGTGTTTATTTGGGTGGCGAGCTGCTATTTAAAATCAGGCTTTGTTTCTGAAAATGAGACAGCTGGGGCTACATTTGGTGGATAAAGACATTTTGTTGAACTTTCAAAATGGGGTATTATTTTCCATTTACACTTATTTCACGGAGAATTGTAAGAAAATGAGATTGTAGACGTGTCTGTGATATGCAGTAATGAGTGATGGATCTTTGAAGGTAAAAATATCTCTAGGATATTCTTTTTCTTTTCCTTTCCTTTTTTTTTCCCCCCCTCTCTCCTCTCTCTCTTTCCTCCAGGCCTCAGGTTGGATGGGTTTAGGTTTGGTTTTGTTTTGTTTTTTTAATATCGAAATGGAGAGTGTCTCTTGTGGGAGTATAGAGTGTTCTCTGCCCAATGTTTGTCTTAATAAAGGTTAAAAGAAATGAAATAATATTAAAAAGGCTCTCAGGAGACAGGAGTACCAGATGCTTCCAACTCCCTGGGTTGTTGGGGAAGGCGGCAGGATGGCAGGTCTGGGGAGCCCACAGGGCACACAGATCCCACCAGGCCCCCCACCCCAAGGCTGAAAACACCAGGGAACAAAGGAGCAAGGAAAGAGCAAGAGGACGAGGACAGGAGAAGAAAAGGACAAAGGGATAGAGGGCAAGCCAGCAACCCCCCCCCCCCCCCCCCCCCCCCGCCAGAAGACTCTCCCATCTCTCTCTCTCCATGTTCAAGGCCCTCTCCTTCCCCAGGGACTGGCATTGTGGAGGGTGTACGTCTCAGAGGAGTCAAATTTGACATCTTTCCCCCTCATTGCTCTCTACCTCCTCTTAATTGCTTTGGAAGGAAACCAAGAAAAGAGAAACTAGAAAGAAGAAAAACATTCAGCTTGATTTTTTTGGGTAAGAACTTAGATAAGGAAATCCATTGGTGTTTATTGAATAAATAAATGAATTAATCATTAGCCTATCAGCCACTATATCAAAGAACCGATACTTGAATCAGGAAATGAATTAGGGAATCAGTGAATTTAGCATAAACTCTCAGATTTCTTAACCTCCTGCTCCTGAACACAAACCTCTTTATCTTTGTCTAATGACAAGGAATCTATCCTTTAAAAAAAGGAAAAAAAACTTTTTTTTTTAACTATAAAAGGCCTGTCTCATGCAAAGACTGCATTCAGCTATGTCCTCATAAAAATACGAGAAAGACCCCTATATTTTGTGTATAACTACTAGGTAGTAGAAACAAAAATTTTAAACAAGGGAAGGAAATATTTTCCAATGTCCTGAGTTCAAACCAGACACCGCATAACCTAGCCACAAGACAAGGTTGAATTTTAGAACATTGCAACTTTTGAAGGTCCTTTCCACTGTGCTTTCCTCCTTAGCGTGTTTCAGACAGAACTACCTTCCAGCACACCACTTCTGACTGATGTCATGGGACATGCTCTTCTAAGAAGTAAGCCCTCTGGGGCCTCATTGGTGCCTCCTTTCCCTTGGGATCTCCCAGCATCTCCAGTGCCCAGGACCTTGGTGTCAAGATGGCGGCCATCAGCAGCTGCCTCTGGAATTGAATTCAATGTAGTCGTGTCCGGAGCTCCAGCTCTCCTCCCAAAGACCATGCTTCATTAAGCTATAGCAAATGTCAGTCGATGGTCATTTGTAAATAGCAACTTTGTTGTTTAAGGCCAGATACCCTGGAGTCATCCTTGACTTCTCCCTGGGATATGATTCATAAATTCCATTGGCACTAGTAAACCAGCCTAAAAGACACAGCCACTTGCCAATTAACTGTTCCTAATAATGTGGGGGGAGCTGAGGACCCAATACATAGATCTCATTAAGAGAGAGAACCCTACCTTTTGATCTTAGGGCCATGAGAGCATGAGAAACAAAAAAAGGAAGAACTATTTGTTTCTGAGAGCATAATTCGTATTTAACAAAGTGAGAAGGGCCACTTGGGGGTCAAATAGGAGTAGGAAGCCAAAAGAAACTCCCTGCCCTGGGAAGAAAGGACCACATGAAAGCAGAAAATGAGCCAGAAGTCCCAGATGGCCCAGAGTGGATCATTTTTGTGAGCTTTAGTAGGGAGAGGATAGGGTAACCTCCTTCAAGGTTCCACGTCTGTCTAATGGGGGTGGGAGGCAAATGGGAGAAGAAGTGGGAGAGAGGTGGCGGGGGATGTGTGAGGGACACTTAGAGTACCCCAACTCCTTTCCCCTCCTCAGAAGCAGAGACCACCTCTCTGCCTGACGTCCAGCCGTGTGGGGGTGAAGTTGGGCCTGAAGACCAGAATAAACCAAGTGTCAGAGTGACCATCTCCCTGGCCCCCCATCTTACAGATGAGGAGACTCAGCTCAGAGAGGGGAGAGGAATGGCCTGACCTGACGTCGCCTTCTGTTCCCTAGCGCTCTGTAACTTCCCACGTCCCACGCCCACCCTCAGCCAGGGAAGCAGGGAGAGGTCCCAGAAAAGCACAGCGTGTCTCCGTTTGAGTTTTCCTTCTTTTTCCTACTGCCTTTCAAACGGATCCTGGATTTTCAAAGTACAGTCTCCAGCCCTGACAAATTTGAACACTGGAGGAATGGGGCAGGGGGGAGGGAGGGAGGGTGTGTGCAGGGATGAGGAGCTGTCCCTGAGGCAAGAGGTCAGTCCCTCTCCACTTAGAAAGGAAGATGGATGGCCAGTCTGGTCAGGGTTCCCAGAGGCCAGCCACCGAAGGAGCACTGGGAGAGCCTGATAAAAATACACGTAACCTTGCCTCACTCCTAAAAACTCCCGATTCCAAAAAGCCAGTGTGCAAATCCATACATCTCTTGGCATCTTAGCGGGTCCCTACCCACTGTGTTTGGGAACCCTGCCGTAGACAGGAGCACCCAGATAAAACCAGAACGGCCTGGCCTCTCACCTGGTGTCTGGATTGGAGGGGAGCAGTGCTGCTTTCTTTTGTCCGTCCATACGGTGGACAGGAGTCCCCACTCACGGCTCTCACCTCCCCAGTGAGTCTGTGAAGACAAAACCAACGGGTCCGGGGAGACTCTGGGCTCTTCTGAAGATGCTCCATCTATCGGAGGTCTGATTCATTCAGATTTTAATTGTTCTTCCATCCTATCCTTCTGTCCCTGAGAGAAGGCAGCTCTAAAACACCACCGTTGGTGCCCCAAAGTGACTCCTCACCCCACGGTCCACCTTCGGCCAGCCTGTGCTGGATGGGTACCACGGCAACTGACCCCCGTTCTGGACCAGCCTTTGATTTAAGGCCACAGGGGAAGTAATTAAAGATAATTGAGGCTGCAGTTTCTAAATGAAGACATACTGCCGCCCGGTCGGTAATTAATCACCTCTTCCCCCCACTTCCCATCATTCCCTCCTCCCCAACCAGCATTTGGTCCAGACCAAACCCGGCCCTCCATCCCCGCGCACGGGCTGACTTCCAACTGCCCCGCGAACCTGGTTCTGGCTGCCACGTGTTAATTACCAGCACGGCTCATCCACGGTGCTCCCCACTTAATGTGGTTTTCAATGTGCTCTGAACACCCTGGAAGGTACCCATGGCTTCTGACCACCTCACTTCCCCTAGTCTAGTATGGAACATTCCAAAAAAGATAAAGGGCAACGCTCCCCAGTTGGTAAATGTCAACCATCTAGGTTTTCGGCACAAGCTCTGGGTTTTACGTGCCCCGCGCTATTCTAAGCTGATAACATAGATAACCCATCTGGTCGTGGCCTGCCTTCCCTCCCAGGGTGGGCAAAGGATTAGAGCTGTTGTAACGCCGGGAGGCTTAGAGCCTGTAAAGAGCCCTGCGCTCTGAACAGGGGGACAGTTACGTAAGTCCACCGAGCTCTGGCGCTGCGGGGCGGTGGGCTCCAAGTGGCATCCCATTACAAGGAGGCTGATGGCCACTGTTGAAGACACTGTCACGGGACCCAGGTCTCAGCCTGCTGATGTCCCACCAGCGGTTGCACTAAAACGGAAATTAAGTGCGGTGTCATGGCCATTTAGGGCATTAGGAACGGAAGGCGCCCGGGAGCTGCTTCCTGGCCCCTTGCCCACCTTATTAACAAGGTGCAAACAAGGACCAGGGCTGGGAGAGAGAACAGCTGGAAAGAAGAAGACCTTCTCCGCAGACAGAGATACGAGGAGAGGAAGGGGATGCAGGGAGCTTGTGTCCCAAATTACATTGGCTGAGAAGGCAATTGGCTTGATAAATGAGGAAAAATCCACAATCCCTGGATGAGACGGTTTCAGGAATATTTTCTAGGCTGGGAGTTTTCTTCTCCAGGTCTTGAATTTCTCCTCGAACCACCCCCTCCCCCAACAGGCACACATGTGCACCCCAGGGGGCTGGGGGGAGGCATCGGAACAAATCAGCATTCTTCGACACCCACTTCTCATCATTTGAAACTGGCTCGCCGCCTTCAGGCTAGCGGGTCCCTGCAAGGCTCCGCCGGCCTGCCAAGTTCTCTCGCTCTGAGTCTGGGGAAATCCTGGCCTTGGTCACCATCCAGCCCTGGATTCTGGGGCTATTTGCTCAATAAAGAGCACAGGCCACCTCGCTAGAGGATCCAGTGAGACCCACCTGCCGGCCTCCGCCTCCCACACACGCGCCGATTTCCTCTCCTCCGTCACCCTGACCTTTATTTCTGGATATTGTCCTGGCTAAAGGACCAAAAGACTCCTCCCAGAAAAGGTAAAGCCGGCCAGGTTTGAGCAGGACAGAAAAGAGAATGAACACCATGGCCCCCCTCTGCCTCTTCTTCCCCTCAGCCCCCCGAAAGGTGCTCCCCACTCCAGGGGTGCCGTATCACCTCCTGCCAAGCCAGGCATCCCTCCACGGCCAACCCAGACCTTCCAGTCCCTGCCCTGCTTTCTTTTTCTATTTGCCAACAGCTGTAGCAGAGGTGAACCGGGACATGGGAAACACCAGCTCCCTTTGGATAGGGGGAAAAAATTAAAAAGCCCATTTTTCTGTCCTGTCAGGTCTATTTAAGTATTTAATGAGGTGAGATAGTACCAATAAATTTAACATGGCACAATAACTCTGATGATGTGGGCCACAGACTAATAAGCTTCCATCCCGGGGACAGAAGAGTGATCTTGCCTTCGCTAGATCTTATCGGGTTTGATTGCTTTGTTCAGATATTAAAAAGGTTGAGCAAGGACTTTCGGGCACTGCCACAAATCTATACGCAGCCTCCTGGCCAAGATAGATTGAAGCCAGGCCTTGGAATACAAGGCTGTTTATTTTAATTGACAATTGAGAGGAGTGGAATAGGTGGCGGATGGGTGGGAGCCACAGGGGGGCCCGGTGGGGACCAGGTGGCTGGATTGTGTGTGGGTTTTTCTCTTTCTCTTCAAAGCCTGTGGCAAAGCTTCTAGTCGGAGGGGCTATCCAATTGACCATCTGCTGCTGAAGCTTCAAAGAGTCTCTTCCCCACTTGTCTTGAGCAAGGAGACAGGCCATTGACCCGTGTGTCACTGGTGATTTTTGTCCTTGCCTTCTACGGGGTGAGGTCGGCTGCGGACATTTCCCAGCTATGGGTGTCCAGCCCCGGCCGCTGCTCCCATTTGCACAGAGTCTGTCCTCTCCTTCTGAAGATTTATGGGGCTTGTCGCCAAAGCCCTTTGAGGTCCGAGACCACATGCTCTGCTTCTAATTTCCCCCACAGCGTGCAGCAAAGATCGGAACTTCGAAGGTGGGATATATACACTTTGGGGGTAAGTGCAATCACGTTCCACGTGGCATAGGAGCAAACATTTCTGGGTTAACATTTATATATTAATATACATGTATATCGTGTATCGTATAAAAGATATAACTAGGGGCACCTGGGCGGCTCAGTCAGTTGAGCGCCCAACTCTCGGTTTTGGCTCAAGTCATCATCTCAGGGTCGTGAGATTTCAAGCCCCGCGTCGGGCCCCCTGTTCAGCGGGTGTCTGCTCCAGATTCTTTCTCTCCCTCTGCCCCCCTCCTCACTCCTACACACAGGCGTTCATGCTCTCCCCCTCTCTCTTCCTCCACAATAAAATAAATAAATAAATAAAACAAAAGCTATAACACGTCACACATCGTTTCACAGATGTTATTACTCAGAATGCGGCACATGTAGAATGTAGTTTAAAAATCAAGTTCCAGTAAATTATTAAATAAATGGTGGTACGGGGAGTATCCAAGTGAGTAAAGTTTGGAAAACACTATGTTAGTGGATTTACTAGTTTGTCGGTTAGTTGGTTGCTGTTGGCTTTTCGACTGGTAGACTTGTTTCCCCTCCAAGATTTTATTATGAAAATTTTCAAACATAGTGGAAAAGGTGAAAGAATTATATAGTGGGCGGGCACCCATATCCCCACCGCTTAGACACTACAATTAACATTTTGCTATTTGTTCATCCCGTACCTGTGTGTCTAGCCACCTCCTGTAGCCTCCATCAATCTAGTTGATGTTTTCTGGATGCATTTCTTTTTTTTTTATTTATTTTTATTTATTTATTTTTTATTTATTTATTTGACAGAGAGAGATCACAAGTAGACAGAGAGGCAGGCAGAGAGAGAGGGAGGGAAGCAGGCTCCCTGCTGAGCAGAGAGCCCGATGCGGGACTCGATCCCAGGACCCTGAGATCATGACCTGAGCTGAAGGCAGCGGCTTAACCCACTGAGCCACCCAGGCGCCCTGGATGCATTTCAAAGTAAATGGCAGACAACAGTACACTTCACCCTTAAACACTTCAGCATGTGTATCATTAGAGTTCAATATTTGTTCATGGTTCTTTTGGGGGGATGTAAAATTTATATACCATGAAATGCACAAATCTTAAGTGCATCATTCAATGAGTTTTGATGAATGCATACACCTCTCTAACCCAAGACTATAACCATTACCCCCAGAAAGTTTCCTCATGGCCCTCCCCTTGAAGCCCCACTCCCATCCGACCACTGTTGTGATAATTTCATTGTATATTAGTTTTGTCTATTAAAAAGTTCATATATATGGAGTAACACATAATGTACACTTGTGAAAGACTTCTGTCACAATGTAAGGCCAAACAGTTTTGACAGTCATCCATGTTGATGCGTGTGTCAGTAGATGGTTCCTTTTCATTGCTGGGTTGTACTCCTCCCTATGTATCCATCCTTCTGTTGACAGACACCTCGGCTGTCTCCAGGGTGGGGGCTCTCATCAATAAAGCTGCTAGGAACGTTCTTCTACAAGTCTCTGTGTAGATATACATTTCTATTTCTCATGGAAAAATCACTAGGAGTTGTATTGCTGATCCTAAGGTAAGTGTATGTTTCATTTTAGAAAAAAAAAAAACACCAGTTCTTTTTTCCCACATAGTTGTACATGACCACCAACAACTTATGGGAATTAGAGTTGCTCCCCATCTTTGCCAACGTTTGATGTTGGTCATTTTAATTTTAGACATTCTAGTAGATGTGTAGTGGTATCTCATTATTGAGCTTTTTTTCTTTTTTATGTGCTTATGGGCTATTTGTAAACTTTCCTTAGTGAAGTATCTATTCAAATCCTTTGCCCATTTTTTTATTGTGTTGTCTGTCTTTTCATTATTGAATTATAGCAGTTCTTTATATATCCTGAATACTAGTCCTTTGTCAGATATGTTTTGTGAATATTTCCTCTCTGTGAATTGCATATTTATTTTCTAAATAGTGTCTTTCGGTGAGCAAATTTTTCTATTTTGATAAAGTCTGATTTACAATTAATTTTTTTTAAATTTATGGCTATTGCTATCCATGTCCTGAGATAACTTTACCTACTTCCAAGTCATGAAGATTTCCTAGAAGCTTTAGAGTGTTAGCTTTTACATCTAGATCTATGATCTTGCTTGAATTAATTTCTGTATGTGGTATGAAGCAAAGGTCAAGGTAAACTTTTTTCATACATATAACCAGTTGTTTCAGTAAATTCTCTTCAAAAGACTTTCTTTTCTTTGTTAGATGGCTTCTGCACTTCTGTTAAAAATCAAATGACTACATAAGTGTAGGACTGTTTTGGGCTCTGTTCTGCTCCATGAATTGATGGCTTTTTCCTTTTTTTAGTATTTTTTTTCCTTATGTTCAGTTAACCACTATATAATGCATAATTAGTTTTTGATGTAGCATTCAATGATTCATTAGTTAAGTATAACACTCAGGAAACCACAATTCTTTAATCTATTGGATAGTAAACCTTCTTAGATCCCAGACCCCCATTAGCAATCTGATGAATATTTTGGACTATCTATAAAGAATAGGATTTCTCTAAAGAAATTGCACATAGATAAAAACATTTGCTTATGGGACACCTGGGTGGCTCAGTGGGTTAAAGCCTCTGCCTTCAGCTCAGGTCATGATCTCAGGGTCCTGGGATCAAGCATCGCATTGGGCTCTCTGCTCAGCAGGGAGCCTGCTTCCCCCCTCTCTGCCTGCCTCTCTGCCTACTTGTGATCTCTCTCTCTCTCTGTGTCAAATAAATAAATAAAATCTTTTTTTAAAATGTTTGCTTATAATTTTAGGGGGTTCAAAAACCCATGAAGCCTTTATCTCAACCCTCATCTTTTACAAAAGACAAAGTTGAGGCCCAGAGATGTGATTGGTGAAAGGCTGCAGAGCTTAGCTAAGGACAGAGCTCAGGCTCAAACACAGAGCCTTTAACTCTGCCATCCTCCCCCGCCTCAAAAATGAGTAAGTCATTGTCTCTATTATCCAAGAGTTGGCGTTATACTGAAGAAGCCTAACCATGATCACAACTAACTATAATAGAAAGCACTGTCAGATAGGAACCAAACCAGAAGTATGTGCCACTGGAACATGGAGATTCTGGGTAATCAGGGAAGGCTCCATGGAAAAGGAGGCATTTGAGCCAGACCGATGAGATGTGGAGAAAGGATGCTCCAGCCCAGGGTTTTCCAGGAGGAACGAAAGTGGAAAGGACAAAGCTCCTCAAAGCTAACATCAGGTCTGTGCAGGTAGGAAGCAATAGACATCAGCATATTAATAAAGGTATTTTGATGGTCATAATAACACTGCTCACATTCCTTCTGATGAAAGACGAGTCAGTAGCTGGGGAAAACTTGCTCTGGGTTGATATTGTTTTTACACTCCGTCCCTGAAGCTATCACTATTATGGATTGAAAACTCTCTATTTCTGGGTGTAGTTGGCAAAGCGGGCTAAACCATCCTCAGAGTAAAAAAAGGGGAGGAAGGGAAAGGAAGCAGTTGGGCAGAAAACTCCTAGGTTGGTGTCAGCAGACCCCCAAGTTGAAGCCTGTTTCTAAAATTGGCTAATTGTGTGATCTTTCGAAAACCAAGGAACCCTTCTGACAGCCTGTTCCCTCATTTGTAAAATGGAGCACCCGACCACCCTGGGCCGTTGCACCATGTCAAAGAAATAAAATATGTGGGAACACGTCACCCTGGGCAGAGAACTGTGCAAAGGGGAGAGTCTTCATTACTATAAAGAATTGCCTTGGGCCTCCACTCTAGAAACCCAGACGGCTGGTGCTGAGCAGTGACTCAGTGAGGCGGCCGGTGCCAGGGGAAACAAAGGCATGCATACTTATAGGCAGTCCCTGAACAATGCCTTCCCTCCCCAGAAGCCAAGAACTAGGTGGGAACTCCAACTTTACACACATCGATAGGCTTCATGTTTGATGTTCCCATTCAAAGCTGTCCTTGAAGTTTATTTAACTGTATCTCTACTGTGTCTCAAATTGTTCCACTTTCTCTAAGCACACTGCTGACAACAAAGACAGGGGAGTCTCTCTGTCCACAGTCCCCTAATCAAATGCGTGCAAAGATGAGAGAGCTAGAACATGCCAGAAGCTCCACCCCATCACGGTTCTGATTGGTCGGGAGCCCGAAGCAAAAGCCATCATGGAAACTGGTGTGCTCTGACCATGACAAAGAGAAGTCTGGTCTGAAGAGTTCATTGAATTGGGATTTTTTTTTTTTTTTTTTTTTAGCCTAGAAAAAGAAAACGAAGAGTAACTTAATAGATGTTAGTTGATGACCAGATGTTCACTAAATCCACTGAGAATAAAAAAGACAGCAGTTAAAAATTCAGCTTGGGGGGATTTCAATTAGGCAGCAAGAACACTTTCTTAACAGTAAGTATTAAATATCTTTGACTAATGAGTGGTGATGGAGTCTTTCTGCGAGTGTAGGGTCCCTATTCAGTGGTTTACTTGTCTCTGTATTTAGCCCTTTACCTCATTCATTCTTCTCATGATCATTTATTGGCCAAGCACCACCATTGGTAAAAGAGACACCAATATGAGTGCAAATAATTTTCTGTCCTTGAGACTCTCTCCATGGGATCTTTTCTCGCAAGATGTAAAATTTCTTTGAAAGGTATACAACAACTCCCAACACCTTAATGCAAATATACCTTTTTACATTTCTCAAGTTACCAGACTTAGTGTATATTGCAGGGGTGGTAGAAGCTGGCAAGAAAGGGAGGGACATTTTTTATGGTTTAGGATTCCATTGGTTTCCTCTTGCTGTGATCACAAATTACCACAAACTTAGTGGCTTAAAATGGCACAGGTTTATTCCCTTACAGTCCCGGAGGTCAGAAGTCTGAAATCAGTTTCACTGGACTGAAGTCAAGATGTGAGCAGGGGCTGATTCCTTCCGTCAGCTCCGAGGGGAGGATCCGTTTCCCTGACATTTTCAGATTCCAGTGGCTGCCCATGTGGCCTGTGGCTTCTTCCTCTGTCTTCAAAGCTCATCATTTCAATTCCTCTGTCCTGCTCTGATTTGGACTCCTCCTGCTTCCCTCTTACGATGATTACATCGAACCCATCAATCTAATCCAAGATAATCTCTCCATCTCAAAATCCTTAATTTAATCACAGCTGCAGAGTCTCTTTTGCCATATAAGGTAACATTCACAGGTCTCAGGGATTAGAACATCATCATGTTAGGGGCGGGAGAGGGCACTATTTGTGAGCCTTCTGCAGGGACAGAAAGACAAATAGAGCAACTTTCCCTATTTGGCGGTTGTATCCAGGATGACCCCTGCCATCCGTTACTGCTGAGGTCAGTATGGGCTATGGGAGAGCATCTTGCCCAATGTCACATCTAGTTGATGCTGGCAGGGTCACTGGATTTACCCTGGGATGTGGCCAGCCCTGTACGGGAGTGTAAGTACTGTACTAGCTAAATAACTCTTTCATATCCATTCCAGTGCAATAATGACAGCTAACACTCCTTAAGCATTTATTATGTGCCAAGTACAATGCTAAGCACTTCATATGTATATCCCTTAAAGTCATTCATCTAAGAAATCTGTGTACATAATTTTTTTTAAAAAGTAGTACTAGAAGACTCAATCAAAAAACAGCAATCCTCCCATCTCGGTCCTCTGCCCCACACAGGTAACATCTCTCAATTCTTCATAGTTTCTCTTGGCGTTACCTCAAGCTTTTAAACAACATAGTTATGTTGCTATTTCTTGAGTTACCAGTTTTAGACAGTTCCTACTAAATTCCTTTTACTGCGTGTAAGGCGTTGCTCTCTAATACCCTGTCACCTTCTTCCTACTGTATTTCCCCTAACCTTCTGGTGTAATTATAGCACAATCTTGGGTTAAATTAATACTCTGTGTTCATACATTTGTGACTACATAAGTATTGTTCACTGCTGAGACAGACAGTTTGCCATAATTATGTGTCATTTCATTTCTCGTACATTGTTTTTCCTGGAGTTTGTAATTGTCTGGGGTTTTGTTTTTTTTTTTAATTTGGTGTTTTGTGTGAACCAATTTCTCTTTTCTCCACCCAAATCCTCCAACTGATTGATCACCTAGCAATAATTTTCAAAACATTTATATTCACCTGTGTGCATAGTTTTAAGAAATAAACGGTAGTAAAAACTCAATCAGACAGCTGATTCTTTCTCTCCCTGTAGTCCTCCCTTCTCCCGTTTCAATCTAGACATTTCCTCTTGAGGCTGGGCACAGGGCTGTTTCATTAGGACTTTGCTTTTGCCATTTTTCTGTACCGGATACCCAAAGACTTTTCCTCAGGAAAGTGTTGGGCCTTGGATTTGAACCCAAGTTTTGTTCAAAAACCCACACACCCTTAGCTACCCTATTACATGGCTTCCATAAGTCAAGCATTCGAGAGACTGGCATTTGAGCAGGAGATAGATGGTACCTGGAAGTAGTTACCATCAGGGGTTGCATTGTTTTTGAATCGTACACTTGCACAGACTTTCAAAACAGATGACGGTTCTCAAAGTGTTGGGATTTGCTCTTCACACCTGGAATAAACAACATGCAAACAGAGATTTTTTTTTTTTTCCCCTTAACCTCGCAGACATTTCCCTGTGAGTTTGTTGCCACTTTGGGAATCCTTCTTTCCTACTATAAGGCTTTGCTCAGAAGCAACATCTGGTGTCTGTGGGTTGTTGTTTTTTTTTTTTTTTCCTCCCTATTTATTTATTTTCTCTACCTTTCCCTGAGGTCTGGAAAGACTTCCAGTGGGCCACATAGGCTGTCCAACCACAGGGGCAATATAGCTACACCTACCTCTCTGCCCAACCACCCTCATTCCCTGTAAACACACACACACACACACAGACTCACTCACTCCCTGAGCACTCAGACCCAGCCCTGTTGAAGATAAGAAGAAGGGTCTGGTCAGTGTCAAGACATGGGAGTCTTCCCAGCCTGTCTGGACTGGAATCATGAGGACAAGGGGCACAAGGAAGAGGAAGGAGACTGGAGAGTTATGAGGAGATTAGAAGCTGCTCCAAATATCCCTCAATGCCATTTGGTACCTTCTCTTCTTCATGCTCCCAACTCCTGCTCAAGCAGAGACGTACACCACGAAGAAGCCAAAATTGCCATCAGATTCCATCATCCACCTAGGTGAAACCACAAAATCCACAAAGGGCATAAACCCTTTCAGAAGCAAAACCCCACTGATGCAATACCACGGAAGCGGTCGGGCCACAGAGCTCCCTCTCCTCCGCTTTCCCTTGCTCTGTTTTCCGTTTTCTTCTCCCTCCATTTTTTCCCTCCCTCTCTCCCTCTTGTTTTTCTCTAATGCCCCTTCTTTTAAAAAGAAAGAAAAAGAAAGAAAAAGAAAGAAAGGAAGGAAGGAAGAAAGGAAGGAAGAAAACATGAAACAAGCCAGCCACCCTCTTGTTTATCTGTTTGTGCTCTGTGCACGGAGCTCGGGGACCTCCCCAGAATAGTTTATTATGGCTTTTCTGTTTAGCTCGACTGCAGTATAGCAGAGGTAATACAATCATGTCTCAGCTCCATATGGTCTCGGAGGCTGACAAGCAGAACAACCTCTGCTTTGTTTGTGTTTTACTTATGGTATTATGGGAGCCACGTGGGGCTGCGGCGCTGGGTTCCTCCCGCAGGACAGATCAGAGAAGGAGCCAGGCTCCGTGTCGTCTCTCCCCCACCCCCTACCACTAACATACACACACACACACACACACACACACACTCCACAACAGCAGCTCAGGCCATGGCGCAGACAAGGAGGTGATGATCCAGCCCAGGGTACATTAGGGGGCACACAGGAAAGGCCAGGTTGTGCGGGTGAGAAGAGGAAAGTGAAGTAAGATTCACAGGAAGTGAACATGTATTTTCCTATGTATGTCATCCTCATACGACCCTTTGGAATATGTATGGTTGCCCCATTTTTCTCTCAGGGAGAACAGAGGTCGGTAATCCCACTTGGATTTTTGGCTGCTGAGTGGTGGGCCCGGAACTGAACCCTTGTCTGAACACCAAAGGCTTTCGATCTACTGCAACGTCACCGTCCACAATGAGGGGGCAGTGGGGTTCTTTTTTTTTTTTTTTTAAGATTTTTTTTATTTATTTGACAGACAGAGATCACAGGCAGGCAGAGAGAGGAAGGGAAGCAGGCTCCCTGCTGAGCAGAGAGCCTGATGTGGGGCTCGATCCCAGGACCCTGAGATCATGACCTGAGCCGAAGGCAGAGGCTTTAACCCGCTGAGCCACCCAGGCGCCCCAGCAGTGAGGTTCTTAAGAGCCCTTCTCTTCCCGGGGAAGAACAGACACACTTTGAGCGATGACACAGGACCACTCACCACCCTCTCCAACTTGAAGCAGAACATAGTTACATAAGGTCACAAGGGCTTAGCATCTTCTGTAGACACCCTCTAAGCAGGAGTGGGCTTCTAGCCGTGGGAGCAAGTGCGATACCGAGTCTCAGAAGCATTTCAGAGACGGTGAGGTTCCAGGGAGGCGTCCTTACAAGGTGGTGTTGTCATGACCGCAGTGCCAATAATGGGATTTTACCTAAAAATGGAGAGAGGATGATTCAGTGGGGAGGAGTTAAGATGATATTAGGGATGGAACAATGGAAGACCCAAGCCACAAGTAATTACTGAGTATCTTCAAGGTGCTAGGTTAAAAAAAAAAAAAAAAAAAGCAAAGCATGTTGTGGACAGAACCACTAAATATATAGCTTAGATTTTTTTTTTTTTTAACAAAAGAGAACCAAGAATGCATACTGGAAGGTGTGCAATTTTGGTATCCACGCAATCTAAAATAATAACAATAGCTAATGCTTGTTCCATGCTGTCTCCAAGCCGATTCTGTTCTAAGTGCTATTCATTCCCTGTCTCATCTCAGGCTTGCAATCCCTGCCCCGGCCCCCGATAGAGATGCTATTGTGAACAGTACCTGGCACACAGAGGTGACCAATAAATATTGGTGGAATGAATCATCAGCCCTCTTTCAAGGCTAGGAAACGAACCCACAGAGATATTTCACAACATCCCTCAGCTGGCAAGGGGTTGAGTGGGAATGGGAACCCGGACCACAGGACTCCGCCCCCTACCCTCTCAACTCCTGCCCGGCCCAGTCTACGTTTGAAGACTCCTCATTCTGCCTCTCCATGATGCTTTTACACTGAGATTCCCAGCTGAAGGTAACCCCGAATTCCTCATCCGATTATGTGATCCAATTTCCTGATTTGAAATAAACGGCTACCCTGGGTGCAAAGAGTGGCAAAGGGACCCTGGGTGGCCCCCGCTGCAAGGGGACCCTACCCTACAGTTGAAGAAATGGGAAAGTGGTGAGCCTTGTTTCCAAGGACAAGCAAAGAGTTTTGCTGGAGAACATTGAGAATGGCCATGGACACCACCAGCTAGGGAAACCAAGCATGGCTCCTGTCTAGTGTGGAGAAGTGTTTGATGGAGAATCTCCCTGTTATCAGGGGCAGGGGAGGGGGGAACCCAGCTCAGGAAGTATCATGGTCCTGGGCATGAGCGATGAGCGTCTTCTCCTTCCATCTTGGTCTTCAGACCTCAGACCTCAGTCACTGAGGCTGACCTTACACCTCGCATTTGTAGCTAGAAGCAGTCATCCCTTGTGGCCGTAGAAGCTGTGGCCGTGGGAATAGTTCACAGACATTTGCTCATTAATCCTTCTCACCCCCTTCATGAGATCAGTTTTGTGAACCCCAATTTTCAAAGAGGAAACTTATATATTAAAGGTTTGAACCAAGGTTGCACAAAACAACATCCAAATGAGGACAAACAATTATTACGGGTCGCCTTGAAGAAGAAAAGGCGTTTTAAAAAAATCATGCTTGGGGGCTTCATTGTGGGAGAACGTAAGGAGGGAGAGTTCCATCCTTTCCCTTGGAAACAGTAGAGGGTTATGGGGTGGGTGCTATGTATATGAGCATCTGTATTTTTTAGTACAAGCTAATTGAGCCACCTGATTCTCCTCCACCATCTGTCTCTGAGACGCACTATCCTCCTCCCCACCCACTCCCCAGCAGCCAGTCACTATAGCAGCCTGGAGCCCGGAATAGTCCCCAATTTCAGCACAGCTAGGGAGAGATGGCTTTGCATTCTATGCACCCACGACCCAGTGCCTCTGAGAAAGAGGGTGCCTGGCATTCTTTCCTTCTACAAATATTGATTGAGTCCCTTCTGTGTGCCAGGCACATTTCTAGACATTGGAATAGACCAGTCATTAAAGCAGACCAACAAAAGAAAAAAAAAATCTCCTGCCTTCATGGAGATTATGTTCTGTCAAAGAGACTCAGAGCGTTTAGAACCCATCCATCCACTCACCTTCCTCAAAGAAAAGTCAGTCCACAGGAGCCCAGAGACAATGACAGAGCTTCCCAGTGCTAAGCTCCTCAAACAGGACCTGGTGTGACATCCTCCCAGCGGCTGCCCTTCCTTCCCCAGCCTTTTGTGCCAACAGGGTAAGTCAAAATAGGGGCGAGTGCCCAGGTCTCCCTAAGTCAAACCCCACCCCGTTAGCACCTGTGCCTAGTGCCTCTCCAGACCCTGCACTTGGAGCCCTTGCCTCTTCATTGGTTTGCATCATAAATGTGTAATGCCGGTCTAAGAAAATCACCCAGCCCAACCCGCTCTGCCTTGCATCCATAACAACCTTATCAAAGGGTTTTTTTCTGAGCACGGAGAACAGAGAGCCCTCCAGGTTTTGATTCATAGCAGGTGAGGGCTGGATGTGCCGAAATCTGATTGAAATCAGCGAGGTCAACAAAACACGGCGGAGAGTGCACAATAATTGGGAGAGAAGCATGGCTTCCTTGTTGTGTGTATGTGTGTGTGTGTGTGTGTGTGTGTGTGTGTGTGATCCCCTGCACTTTCTAGCTCCTGCTTTTAAAGGGAAACCTTTGTCTTACACACTTCATTGCATTGGTGTGTGGTCTATTTGTATAAACTTCAGGTTTTACTGACCTACAATTTCCTCTCCCTTTGTCCTATAGCCGACTAGACATTTTGGTGGGGGGCAAGAGGTGGGGATCGAAGGGAGAGGACTTTGGACTCTTTGGATTTTCATGTCTGGAAAACACACACACACACACACACACACACAAAGGTGCCCTTCCATTTTATTTTAGGAGAGGGAAGTCGACTCTCTACCCATAACCATTTGATGCTGATAGGAGTTACTGCTTATGGAGAGTACCATTCTGACCATCTCGAGGGTGAGTAACTAGAGTGCATCTCAAATTCTGCACAATCACAGCCCCACATGCATTCACACCCACACACCCACACCCTCCTTCCTTTCTAGAGATTCAATCTGGACTGAAAGTTTTCTGAAGGCAGGAGATTTGTCTTATTCCGTCTACCTGAATCCTTAGGACAGAGCTCGGCAAATGCCCTGGGGCAGATAAATGCCAGTGGAAGGAATGAGTACTCAGCTGAGATTGCATGATGCTGCTAGGGTTGTTCTGGGCCTCTGCAACACAAGGAAACAGGAAACTGTGGGTGGGTTTTCCCTGTCACAGAGAAAGGAAAAAACTATCCCATGGCCAGTGCACAGAGGACAGGCTGAGACTAACCCGGAGCCTCAGAGAATGCCAGCAGCAGGGACTTAAATGGAAAGTGACATTTGTCAGGCTTTTGGGTCAGGAAGTGCCATCATTAGCCGAGCATCATGTAGGTGAAGGTGGTGTTTGTTTAGTGTTGGTTTGGAGTCTCATATAGACTGGCGTGGGGAATCCATTGGATTCCATCCCATCAGAAGGAACTCAGCGTCCTGCTCTCCAGACTGTCAGTCATTGTCATCCCATCCCACCATCTGTCCAAAAAAGTTTGCTGTCTATCCTGACCCCCTCCCTATAAAGACAAGAAAAGGTGCCTGGATCCCTGGCCCCATAGCAGAACTGGGGAAACTCCTGAGACCACCGTCCAATCCCTGAGACTCAACAGTAAACACCAGAAATAAGATTCTTCTCAGATTGAAAGCCTTTCTGACTGAATTACAAGGGACCCCAAGGCATGTAAGGGATGTGAAAGGCTCTTCCTCACAGAAGAATGGTCACCTCCCCATCTGTCATTTGGAAGAGGTTGAGTCAGGAAGTTCGTACCTCCGAAACAGCCAGAGAAGCAGCCAGTCCCGCCGTCATCTCTCGTGGGCAACACCGCTAAACCCTCCTAAAGGGATCCCTCCCTGTGCCCTTTTTCAGACTGCTGTTTTGGAAAAGTTTCAAAATGGCAAATATAGAGTTGTCACATGACCCAGCAATTCCACTCCTGGGTATATACCCAAGAAGAATGCAGACCTATGCCCATACTCAAACCTGTACGTGAATGCACACAGCAGCATGGTTCCCAGCAGTCGAAAGGTGGAAACAACTCAAATGTCTACCAAGTGATGAATGAATAACTAAAACGTGCTCTCTCCCTACAACAGAGCATTGTTCAGCAACATGGAACAGGATCCTGAAAACATTACAGTCGTGCAAGAACCCAGTCACGAAAGGCTACATATTACACACACAGGCAATGCTATGAAGACAGAAAGTAGATTAGTGGTTGCCTGGGGCCAGGAAAAGATTGAGGGAATGTGGGGGATGGGAGTGGATATTAGTGCTAAAGGGTACGAGGTTTCCACCGCGGGCGGTGAGGAAAATGCTCTAAGACGGATCGTGGTGATGGTTGTACACTATAAACAGGTAAATTGCCTGGTATGAGAATTAAATCTCAATAGAACTGTTGTTTTAAAAAAAGAGAGAGAAGGGGCGCCTGGGTGGCTCAGTGGGTTAAGCCGCTGCCTTCGGCTCAGGTCATGATCTCAGGGTCCTGGGATCGAGGCCCGCATCGGACTTTCTGCTCAGCAGGGAGCCTGCTTCCTCCTCTCTCTCTGCCTGCCTCTCTGCCTACTTGGGATCTCTCTCTGTCAGATAAATAAATAAAAGTCTTTAAAAAAAAGAGAGAGAGAGAGAGAGAGAGGAAAAGATTAAATCTGCACATTTCTCTACCAAAGTCTTCACCAGCTTCCCAGCAACCAAGAATAAAATCCAAGTCCCTTGGCCGGCCGCAGAAGAAGTCCACTGACAGTTTGGTTCTACCCTACTTTTCAGTCTCGTCTTCCACTCCCTCTGACAGGTACCCAGGCTCGGAACCTCTGGGCTTCTCTTCTTCTGGAACGCACCGCGCCACCGCTGCCAGGAAACCCTGGCCTGTGCATCGTGTCAGTGCCCCCCTGCAGTGCCTTCTCCCTGCCGTCCACCTGACAAACGCTGGCACATTCTTCAGTCTCCAAGATGAACATCGCCTCTCCCGTGAAGCCTTTCCCAGCTTTTCTGGGGAGAGCTTCTCTCCTTTCTGGGCCAGCACGACATTCTGTTTATAGTCTATTCTGGTGCTTATCACATTTTATTTTAATTACCTGTCTACAGAGTGCCTTCTCCACTAGCCTGGACCTTGGGCACTTCAAGGACGGAATCATTGCCTTATTTATCTTTGTACCCTTTTCTCCACCCCACTCCCACCCACGTGGCTAAACGAATGGGCACATGTGTGCACAGACGTGCACGCACAGAGACTTGGACAGTTAGCGCAGCGCGCGGAGACCCATAGGAGCAGTTAACAAATGTGAGAGGGAGCAGAGTCGGTGCCCCCAGATATGAAAGGCAGAGGAGGAGGGAACACACGCAAAGACAGACTGTGGCCCGGGAAGATCGGGGTTTGAATCTCACCCCCATCCACTCTGACCAAGCCATCCTAGTTACCAACTTCACTTCGGTTCTGTCCCTCCCCAAAGATGTTACGTAGCTGGGTGGTCGGAACATCGTGTTCAGTAACTAGAGCCACCTAATGACCCTGTGTATGTCGCTTGGGTTACGTATATTAATTAGCTCATTGATCCCCACAACAGCCCTTTGAAAGAAGAATTGCTGAGCACCTTTCACGGGGAAGGGAGCTCAAGGCATTGGGAAGAGCTGTCTCTCCCACGCCGTAGCCTGAGCTTTCAACGGCCTCAGAAACCTGCTTGGGTGAACTGGTGATCGCTCCTGATTATTTAACTTTCTTCCAACGTCCAGAGGACCCTGGAAGGAAACAGCAGCAAGTACCGCTCTAGGCGTACCTTCCTGGTTTGAACTGTGCTCAGTTCAACGTGCTCTGCCTTTCCCAATTGGTTTACGAAATCCCGATTTTACCACGAAGCCAATATACACATGTGAACTTCCATTCACTGCTCTCTGCCCCCTCCCCCACCGGGGCCTCCCTCCTGTTAGGGCCCCACTCAAATCCGGCATCCTTTCAGACCTCTTCTTATACAACCTTTCTCTGTATCTTTGAGGCCTTATATGCTGAACGCTGTCTATTAACCACACACCTCTAAATTTCACCTTCCATTCGCAGACAAAAGCGTCTCTCTATCCCCCTGCTTCCTTCTCCATTCTGCCCACAGAGCTGGTGACATCCTGTGGCAGATTCCAGCCCTGCCACTCCTTTAGAAAGACATCTGCTCACATTGCCTACAGCCCTACCCGAGTATCAAGTCACTAACTCTGCCCTCCTGGACTCTCCCTCCTTCCTCCTAGGACCTCCTCAACAGTATCTCAATCCTTCCCTGGCCTTCTCCCCCTCCCTGCTCCCTCCACCTGCCCCCCTCCACCCGCCTGACTGCAGCTCAGGTGTAACCCTAGATTCTCCTGGGACCATTGTATCTCCTGCGTCTCAAGCTCCAGCCCTAACTTCTTTCCTTGGCTCCATTTGGGCGTCTCCAACGGCCTTCTGGACATTTCTACTTGGATAACCTCAGAGTCACTTAGCATTTAATCTGTCTAGACCCAGTGAGTGCTACTTTGGTTTAATACGAGCTGTGAGTATCTTGGGAAACTACACAGCACCTCTCCCATAGGTCCACACGTCCAACACCAACCTGATCTCTATCAGAATGTCGCATGAGCTTGTTTCTTCCGCCAACCAAGTCAGCAGAGACAGAATGTTCACCTTTTAAGGAGCTTTCTGTATCTACACCTAGATCTAGATCTAGGGATCCAGACTGGATTTTTGTTTTACCAGGACCCTTTCAACGAACAGTCCAGAAATCATCATCCAGTGCCGACTCCGTGCCTGGCCCTGTGCTGGATACCTCTTGAGATACGATGATTGCTACAGGAAACCTATCATCAGGCAGATTACAGCACGCACCATCTCAAAAATAGCATAGCATGAAACCAGACTCATTATCTTCCCCCATGGCTGACGATCATTTTAGTCATTCATGTTTATAAGTTCAGGATTTCGGCCTGTTGCTTCTTCATCTGCACGCTTGCCCCAAACGTGATCCATCCCCAGCCCACCGGTCGGTCCCTCTTCCTTAAATCTCTTGTGCCCACTCTTCCCTATTCTCCATCTCGGCACATACAGTTAGGCCCTCATTACTTTGTGTCGAGCTATCGGCACTGAGCTCTCCCCTCTGCAACCCTTCCCACAACCTCCTCCTTCTCTGGAGGACCTCTCAGACCTTCCGCACTCATCCTCCTCAAACCCCATTCCAGGAGCTCACTCCCTGCTCAAAACGGTCACCACCTACAGGACCTTTCACAAAATCATGGAATCCGAAAGTCAGGAAAATCCACGTGGGCCTCGGAGTCAACACTCCTACCATGGTCTTCTTCCCTCTCTTGACCATCCAAGAATGAGGAACTCTCTCCATCCCAAGCAATCCATTCAGTTGTTGCCCTGAATTCTAGAAAATTCCTAAAAGGTTGACTTGACTATCTCCTGATTCCACCCTTCAGTTCAAGCCATCCACTTCCACTGCCCACTCTCCTCCATCACTTGTCTCTAGTTCACTAACAATCCAGAGACCTCCTCTGTTCCCTAACTCAGCTCTACCTGGGAACCCCTGCCCAATTCCACAGCTTTAGTCCTCTCAGCCTCCATGCACTGCGCAAAGAGAGGAAAAGGGCAGGAGGCTGATTGGAAAAGGGACATTAGTCTCTGTAACGCCCCAAAGGAAAGTGCTGCCTCTTCCCCTCCCCCCAAGTCAATGTTTGATGTGCGTGTACGTGTTTTGTGTATTCCTACGCAGCTCAGTTCAGCTGGGTTCAATTTTCCGTGTTCACCCAATGCTTCTGGAACAAAATCACACATAAGCCATGCGACTTTTGCCTCATGCTCGAATTGTTCACTAATACACCAACTACACTGGAACAGATCCACTTTTAATCAGGAAAAACTCTTCTAGTCATGTACTATTGCACACATCCACACACACACACACTGAGTGCTTTGCTTAAGAACAAAGTTTTAAAAACAGACCCACAGGTTAACACTAAAGTAATAAGAAAGCAGAGCTGGTGTTTACTTCTCTGATGGTTTCATGGAAATCGGCGGTACTCTAGACCAGTGGGTCTTCCCGGGGGGCTAGTGTGCTCACCCCCCGGGAACAGTCTGGCAATATCTAGAGACATTTTTGGCTGTCACAACAGTAGGGAATGCTCTGGGTACTGGGTGGTCAGGGATATTGCTAAACATCCCACCGCGCTCAGGACAACCACATCTCCAGCACAAGGAATTATTGGGCCCAAATGAGAGGAACCCTGACATCCAGCTGCTCTGCTATTGTCATCTTGTCCTCTGACCTGCTGAGATGACTTGAAATCCTGTGTCGTGGGGACTGGCAAGAGAGCTGGGAGGCTGCCAAGGGAACGCCCATTCCCAGGGGACCTGGAGGTTTGTGGTGTGACCCCCCCACTCCCCCCACCCCCGTCTGCGCCCTGACCTCCCACGCCCCAGGCCAGCCCATTGAGATAATTAGGTCAGAAAAGCAGGCACTCGGCAGAGTACCAGCTGCTGTGTCAGGGCCAAGTCTCCCCCGGGTGTGGGGGCAGGAGGAGGAAAGAAAACACAGGCGTGGGAGACAAACCACAGGGTCGGGAGTTGGAGGGGTGGCAAAGTCCGGCAGGGAAGTATGGGTTGCCTTGTCATGGCGAGCCGGAAGATTCCTCACCTTCCACCAGCTAACGATAAAACATGTCTCCTTACAGCTTAGAAAAATCTTACAGTTTGCAAAGTGGGGTGCACTTTTTACCTCTTTCATTCCACAACCAGTGATGGGGTGTGAGGGTGGGGCGTCACCACCATGGGCGTGTTTGTAGAAGGGGAAACTGAGTATCAGGGAGCCTCCAGAGCCCAGAGGGCGCTCAGCACTGGGTAGGCTCTCGAGAAATAGTTGAAAGGGGGAGAAAGGGAGGACTAGAGATTGACAGAAACAAAAGAGAAAAAGACAAGGCTGGGAGTATGGGGTCAGGATGACTAGAGAGTCTTCAAACATAATCAATTGTCATTTTTTTCCTTTTCAGAAGACGACTCCTATGTTGGGAAGAGGAGAGCATTGTTACCACAGAATGCACTGGGAAGAAGTCTAGATTAGGAGCCTAGAGTCGCAGGGTGTACCCCACTTCCTGCCTACCTGACCGGGCTGCTTCACCGTGCTGGACCAGGCTCCTCTTCAAAGGGGAGCCTGGCGCTTCTCATCTCTGGGGCTCCTTCCAATTCTTGAATCTCTTCCTACAGCCACAGCCTGTGGCAGCTGAGCAAGGCCTGGAGGTTTGTGGCTCCTGTCCCAGCTCGTGCTTGTAAACAGCCCTGTGACTTCCCAAAGTCCTGTCACAGGCACCCCCTCTTAGTCTTCACTCAGACTGGGGAACGTGGGGCAGGGACAGCAGAGCCCTCCATCTCTGGGAAGAGAGGGTACGTAACCCCAGAAGGAGCACTGGGCCAGCAATCTGGAGACACGAGCTCTCCTCCAGGTTGGCCCAGTCTCTTGCTCTGGGGTCTTCCCCACACAGAGCAGTCCAGGGGCTACTGTTTGCCATCAGAGTCACATCTAGTCTCTCCACCTGGACCCAGAGGGTCCCCATGACACAGACCCTACCTATCATTCTGATTCTATCACTCCCTACGTCGTCCCTCGCTCCAAAGACACTGGCTTGCATTCTCTGTTCCTTAAACACACCAGGCCTCCTTCCCATCCTGAGAGCTCTTTCCCCAAATGTGCACATGGTAGCTCTTTCCCATCGTCGGATCCCTGGCTGAACGTCACCTTCTCAGAGAACCTTTCCTAACTGCACCAGCAAAAGGAATCCCAGTGTCCCCACCTCCGCCTTCCTGAACTTCCAGCCTCTGATGTTGTAGTTTTTCTTCATCGATTGAGGAGGGACCACTGCTGGTGTGTCTGTCCACGGGACGGATCCCTCCACAAAACGGGGTAACACCACCGGCCCCTCCCCAGCCCTCACTCACTTCTCTGTAGGGCCACTGTGTCTTAACTGATTGGCAAGGAGCTGAAAAGTTGCTGAGGTGGACACACGGGAGGTGGCGGGGGCGGGGGGGACGACCTGCTTCATGCAGAGGGTCTGAGCGCTGGTCTGCTCCTGACTGAGAAGTACGCTCTGGTGGCGAAGGCTTGTCCCGCTGCGGGGCGGCCTGTCATTGGCCGATGCTGTAGGGACTCGGTGTGCAAGTCTGTCTCACCCTGGGGCGTCGTGCCAAGAGATCCATTGTTCCTGAGGGCATCCTCCAACCTAGCTTTGATGAGCCACAGAGCTGGCCTTCCAGCCTCCACTGTCTGACTCGCATCCGCCTGAACTCGGGCTAGGGAGAGCTTGGTCACTGCCGGGCCCCACTAAACCGCAGCATTTACCTCTTCCTGAAATCATCGTACTTACTGGTTGATTCATTTACATACACGTCTGTTGTCTGCTCCCCCGCCACACACACACACACACACACGTACCCATGTACACACACACACACCCCTCCCTCTCCCCACCATCCCCTACAGAATGTAAACTCCTTGAAAGCCGGGGTCCTCTCCCTTTTCCTCATCTATTCTGTGCCTGGAACAGTACTTGGTCCAAGCAAAGTTCAAAAAGGATGTGTCAAATGAAGAAAAGAGACTTCCAGATGCTTTGGCACTGCGAGATCCCCTGACCCCAGCCCTAGGGTGGGGAGTCCCATTAAAGACTCAGATGAAATTTCCAACTTGCCCAGAAGAATGGAAACTCAGAATCAGAGTCAGGTTGATCTGAAGAAATGTTTAGAGCACTTGTTAGACACCTGAGGTGTAGGCGACATTCGTTGTCTATGAACTGTGACTTCTCGAAGGTCAGGAAAGGGGGCCTACCAAGGTTCTGTTCTTTTCTCAGGATTTCAGTCCCCGCTGGCCAGTCACCAGGCCGTGGATTGAGGCTGCTTTGCTATTACACGCCCCCCTGCAGAGGCAAGTGGGATCCCCGCCATGTCCTCGGTGATTCTCCCAGGCCTTGTCTTTCCCTGGGTGTATCCGTCCCTGCCAGGTTTCAGCTCCATTCAGGAACAGGCCTTTAATCTGTGGGCTCGGACTCTGCTAGGCTCTGAGTGGATGCCAAGTCCCGCGTGGGGTACCATGGAAAGTTTGCTGTCCTAAACTCAGTAGCTGGTGGGCCTGCATCCGCCGCGTGCTCCCCAAGCTTCAGCTCGCCCCACTCATGGGGACCCAGGCAGAGCAACAGGCTCCTGCTTTGGTTCCCTGCTGGGGTCTGAGGCTGGAGATTGACCCTGCACCCTTGCCTACTTGGTCAAGTTTCCATCGCGTGAACCCAGCCCCAGGGGCCTTTCTCGGGCCCCCCTCAGGGGCTGTACTTGTCCCTATGTCTGAGCCACTGCCGAGGGTTCTGTGGCAAATTCCAGAAAGCTTCCTGGAGCAGACCTCGGCCCCCTGATGGATCTCTAGACTCTCCGCCATCTGCAAAGCCCCGTTTAGATGTCAGGGCTTGCCTGGGGCCAATCTGCGCTCCCCCCCAGGGGACATGGGCCCAGGGTTACTGACTCTGCCGTGTCTCAGGCCTACCGTGTGCACCTACCAGGCTCATCCTGAGCTTCCCCCACCTCATCCCGGCCCATCAGCCCCTGCACCAGGCCCTCCACGGAGCCATGCCCCATTCAGTCCTGCCTCCGGAGCTGCTGCCACGGGAGGAGAGGCCCCCCCTCTGGGGTGGCCCCTCCCTCAGGGGCTGGCTGGCCCTTCTCCGAGAAGGCCCTCTTCCTGAGCATTCCAGCTCTCTGCCTCAACTTCTCTCTCCTCCCTCAGGCCCTTCTTGTAAATTTCACATTTGAAACAAATATTGATTTCCATGCTAATGCCCCTTGCCTGGGTTGTAAGACACACACACACACACACACACACACACACACACACACACACACGGACACACACAGCCACAGAAAACAAAATGCATGGTCCTGCTACCGCTTCTGGAAATGAATGAGGCGAAACAGAGAAAGCACAAAGAAGAAGAAGAAGAAAAAAAAAAGATGTGGCTTCTGGGCAAAACACAGCAGCCGCTATTAGTCTCGGAGCCTTTCCCTGACCCTGGTGCTGAGTTAAGAGCTCAGGTGAGTGTTAGCCGGGAAGGAGTGATCCAAGAGGGCTGTTTTCCCGTTGGGGGAAAAAACAGAAAGTGTTCTAACTTTTCCTTCCATCTTGTTACCAGACCAGGATCTGCCGGGGCTCTGGGCAGCCAGGGTCCCAGCCTCCCCTCCACCAACTGCCTTGTCCCTCGTCTAATAAGGAACCCTGAGAAGGCTGGTGCCCTTTGCTTATTATATTTGGCTCAGAAATACATTTTCTTCCTCACCCCCAACCTCAGGCACAGCCTTTCTGATACCCATTTGTATGCCTGAGCACACGGAGCAATTGAGTTTAATGTCATTTTTTGGGTAGCTGCAGGACGCAGAAGGTCACTGAGCACAGCAAGAACTTGGCTCCTGCGGGGGAGGAGATGCCCAGGGTCCTGGTGGCCCCCTGTCTCAGGCTCAGCAACCTTCTCCAGGCCGCTGGCAGGCCTCTGGGACGCCTAACGAGATTCCACGTCTTCCCCCCGCTCCCCTCCCACGGTGATTCCTGAATCCCCCAAAGACCGTGTTGCAATCCCGGGGAATTTGCATATAGCAGTGCAATTTTTTGAGGCTTTAATGGAGCAGAAGAACGGACTCAGAAATTACCTACGTCTTGTTTTTCTCTGCAGTAGGTTCAACACAAAAGCACGAAAGGTATTTCCTTCCCTCCCCCCCACCCCTCCGTCCATGCCTTCCCCAGGCTTCTGTCTTTGCAGCCTCCATTTCTTTACCGGGTTAACATCATTTACCTCTGTTTCCGAGCACAAAGGAGAAGTTGCCTGGTGCCATTTTTTTCTGGTAAAACTTGGGGACAACCAAGTGATTTAACAGGATGGGTCCTAGAGGGGAGGACCTTAGTGGCTTTGCAAGGCAGGGTTTGACTAGGAGAAGGGAGGGGAGGGCCGGCCAGGCAGGAGAGCCAGTCTTTGATCCTGGAAAGGATGACTGGAACCCAAGGAAGGGGAAGGAGGGAAAAAAAGGGCCTAGTTTCTAGAGAGGCAGACACCTGAGCCCTAGGGGACATGGCACCACTGAGGAGGGAGACTTCGCATGGCGAGAGCTGCCTGGGAGCCTATGAGGACTGAACATCCTGGCCATGGTCTTGGGTGACTCTGTGAAGGTCTCCCATGACCCAGCTGGTGCAGACCGCACCAGCTTGCCTGAGTGGGCCTGAGCAGGGAGCACAGACGGCGTCCGAGGACCAGACCGATGGCCTCTCGCCTCTACCTTCTGAGACCAGGAAAGCCCACATGGCTTATTGTTGTTGTTCTTTGGTTTTGTTATAACTCAGTATGAGGATGCCCCGAAAACATGCCGATATTGGCCACCTCCGGGGTCTGCTGTGATGCGCTGATTACGTGCTCACCAGCTCACTGGTGGGTGCCCCAGGCCGCTTGCCTCCCAGGAACTTAGCAGCAACGATTACCCTCTGTGAGCAGGGGTGAGACGGGCTTTCAACAGCTCACGTGAGCTCCCAGGAGCCGCCTGAGAACGTCTGTAGCCGGAGCCAGCAGGCATTTAACTGGACCCCTTCTTAGTCTGATGGGCCTCCTCCAATTACCGGACCTCTCCATACCCGTATGGATTGACGGACTCTCTGGGCTCCGTGGCTCTCTCCGCTTTACCATGCTCTGATCTCGGACTCACATCTCCATCTATGATCCTATTACCACCCAATTAAGTCTTGTTGTTTTCCCTATTAGTCTCCGGCTTCCACCTACTTGCCTTTAGGATTGAATATACACTTTTGGTCCTTCCTGTATTAAATTTGAGTTACTCTTGTTTCCAGCCTTTTGGAGCCTAGCATCATGTTGGAGCAAATAGCTGTGTCCAACTGTTCTCCTCTCTGGAGGGCTTGGAGCACATTCGATTGTGTTACCCCCTTCCCAGTCCCACCGCAGCCATGCGCTGAGCTCAATCACTTTCACGGACTCCTCTAGATCTTTGACCCTTGGCTCATAAATCTTCTCCCCACCTGCATCTCTGTCGCCATCCCAAATGGCTTTAGTCTTCAAGGGGATGACTCATCTAATAACTTAACCTCAAAGTTAAGTTTCCTTCAACAAATTTAACCTCCATTCTGTCTAAGTGACCCACCTCCATGGCAACACCCCAGAACTGGTCATCATGTAAAACTGTTCCACTGCCAAACTCTCAAGTTCAAAAAGCCCACTTCCCAAACCCAACTCCTTCTCTTTCCATCTGTGACTCCTTGAGACCTCCGGTCCCTTAAATTCTCCCCATTTTCTCTCGCCCAGAGTTTCCTTCCTTTACCTCCAGATTCAGCCCTGGAGCCCTTTCTCTACCATGACTGGCAACCACTCAGCATTCTTCGTGCTGGATAATACTGAAAGCCCTTTATGTATACTAAGTCTCTTCCTTTTTTTTTTTTTTTTAAATCAGTTTATGGATGAAGAAAATGAAGCAGAGTAAACTTGCCCAAGGCTTCCCAGCCAGAGCCAGTTACACAACCTGCAAGACTCTGTTCAAAAGAAAATGCAGAACCCCTGGTTCAAACATCAGGTTGGAGGGGGAGGGAACACCCTTAAAAGTGCTAGTAGATAAAGCTTTTCCTGTTACAATATTTTATTACTTTTAAACATAATAGGAGAAATCATCCTCCTAAGTAAAGTTAAAATTTTAAATTATTACCAAAAAGTTTTATAGTTCATCTTTATCTTGTACCATGCTCGCTTAACTGCAAATACAAGAACACTGAACTCACAAGCAGAACTACAGTATGTCACAGCTTGTACGTGCATTTGTACTTGACTCTTACCAGAACAGTGGGAACGCTGCACCTTGAGAGATCCACGCATTCTCTCAACGCTCAGCACCTCCAACTTCCTGGTGAGTCAGGAAAGACAGAGGAAAGGGAACTCTGTGTTGCCCTATCTCTCCCTTTCCTCCGATGGCAGGGTTCTCAGCATAAGTAGTTGGCGGACACGGGAAAGTAACTGTGGGAGGAAGGATGTGGTAATGTTCCTTGGTTGGCTGTGTTTCTCAGAATGCTGTTGCCCCCATGTCCAGAGCAAGTTCTGGTTGAAGGGAAAGGCTGGCCTGGTTTGTGCCGTCAGTGTCCTACTCACTAGTTATACATGTGTTGCTAGGAAAGGCAGAGCGGACGGTGGATCTGTGATGCACAAGAGCTCACAAGACTCAAAGGGAGGACAAATTAAGCATGTTCTGGGAGCCGCACAGCTTCCTGGATGTTATATGCAAGTGAGGCAGCAAGGACCAAGGGCCGTGCACAGGTGCGTATGTCCTCAGCTCACATGCAGCTTCCATTGTCCCATCAGAATGAACGAAACACAAGTTTGCAGATAAAATTATTGAGAATTTACAGAAGTGTCAGCAGAGCTTTTAACCAGGTATAAGACCTCTCGAGGGCAGGACCCAATCAACAGAACTCAAGGACCTAATCAACAGCACCCAAGAGGCCAACCCTGTCCTTAATTCATAAGTGGTGGATTTGAACCCAAGACCCGG
Organism: Lutra lutra; assembly: GCF_902655055.1. Taxonomy (NCBI): domain Eukaryota; kingdom Metazoa; phylum Chordata; class Mammalia; order Carnivora; family Mustelidae; genus Lutra; species Lutra lutra. The sequence continues at coordinate 12,115,426 of NC_062287.1, read as the reverse complement.
ATTCCAGAGTCTAGGCTCTGAACCACCACAACTACATAATCTCAGGTGACAGGACTGCTTTCTTTCTTTCTTTATTTCTTTCTTTAAGGTTTTATTTACTTATTTGACAGACAGAGATCACAAGTAGGCAGAGAGGCAGGACTACTGAGCCTTCTCTGCTGAGCAGAGAGCCCGATGTGGGGCTCGATCCCAGGACCCTGAGATCATGACTTGAGCTGAAGGGAGAGGCTTAACCCACTGAGCCACCCAGGCACCCCCAAGACTGCTTTCTTACCTACTGATTTAGCTATGTCTTCCTCACCAATGCTTCCATGTCAAAATTATTGGGAATAATCACAGAACTAGCTGATCAGAACCATCGGACCACTTGTATTCCTTTTATCATGCTCTAGTGAGCTCCCTTTGCTATTTCCTTGGTGGCTGTTCTAAACCATTTTTCAGACTTCTTCCCTGAATTTGAGTCTCCTTCTTCCCACTAAGCTACAATTTTTCTATGTTGATACATTGCTTTCTTAATAATCCTGTACTTTGTCCAAATCTATCAGAATTTACTCAGCCATTCACTTAATTGCTGCACACTAAAGTTATTTTTAATTTCTCCTTCAACACTACAATGTTGCAATGAACAGCATTCATCCCTTACTCTTAAGAAATGGCCTTGCGTCCAATTTTAAAGAAGAAAATAGAACATGACAAGTCTGAAATTTTTCTTTCCCAAATGGAAATACAGCCCCATCTAAGTGACCATTTTCTGTCACTGGACGGGGATGGGGGCTGGAGGGATGGGGGAGGTGGTCCCTGGGAAGCAGACTCTGAAAAGGAGCTTAACATTCAGAGAGTTGGTTGGGGTTCTCTCGGGAACCACACCTGCATTGGGGGGGGTTGTGATCAGGATCTGGCACAGGGAGAAACTGGGCTGTGGTGCAGCCACAACCAGGTCTCAGCCGACCCTGAAGACGGTTCTGGGGCTAAGAGGACCGTCAGAGCTGTGTGGGTTAGATGGATGGAGCTGGACCTTTGCAGGATCTCAGATGCTCCAGGAAAGGGTATGGCATTGCCTGAGATGACGTTACCAACAGAGGCAATTCTCAAAGACGTAGGGGATGTCCAGCCGTGGGGAGCATAAAGCCTGCAGGCCTAAAGGGCAGATATGGGCAGTTCAGACCAGCATCAGGACAGCTTCCCCCCTATCCTAAGGAAAGAGAAGATCTTCCTCTCTTCCAGGACAAACCCCTCCATCAGCCCAAGGCCAATCCTACCTCACATGCTCTTTATTCCTTCCTCTTACTTTTTGCTCAAATTAATTCTCCCCACTCCCACTTTTCCTCTTCTCTTCAGTTTCTTCTCCAATAACAGCTTCCTTAACTCCACCTAAAAACACACTCAAATCCCCTGTGTTATTCGGCTCAGCTTCCCTCAAACCTAATGTCCTCTTGTCTTCCGACCCACCAAGGTCCCCACACACAGTCTCCATCCTCGCTGTGTGCTCACCACCCACCAGGGAGCCATCAGCGTCTGCCTCCTAACCTCTCCTGAACTTGCACCCCGAGATCTCCCTGACCCACTCCTTTTTACACCCAGTAACTGCTCCTCAGCATTTCTTCCACCCTAATTCTGTGTCACACACAGAATTGCTACTTCTTCCTTTAAGCCACTTCTGCTTTTGTCTTTGTCTCAGGACCCTCCTGGCTCTTTTTTTTTTTTTTTTTAAGATTTTATTTATTTATTTGACAGACAGAGATCACAAGTAGGCAGAGAGGCAGGCAGAGAGAGAGGAGGAAGCAGGCTCCCTGCTGAGCAGAGAGCCCGATGCGGGGCTCGATCCCAGGACCCTGAGATCGTGACCTGAGCCGAAGGCAGCGGCTTTAACCCACTGAGCCACCCAGGTGCCCCTAGGACCCTCCTGGCTCTTGCTCAGACGTGGTTTCTCTGTCATCCCTTCTGAGGCTCCATGAAGGCTATCATTTCCCAGAACTCAGTTCTTGTTCCTGTCTCCACATGCTTTTCCGGGTTGATTTTGTCCACCCTCTCCGGTAGGTTGGCGACTCCCAGTTCCTTCTCTTTGCTTCTCATCTCTGTCTCAGCTTCAGATCCATTCGTTTTGTAAACACAATCGCCATCGTCCAAGACTTTAGATCTTCAGTTATTTGCTGAAGTTATACAAATAACACGTGGTTTCCGCGGGAGATTAGGAAATGGAGGGAAACAAAAAGAATGCAAAAGGCAAAAACCCAAAACTCAAACTTTCAGAAATAATCGCTAATGATAATTTGATGCATACCTATCTTTATTGACTTTTTCTGTGCAAAATATTCAACTTTTGGTATAAAAAGTTATTTTTTCTAAAAGTTAGGATTATATTTACATATGACTTGGTAATTCTTTTTTTTTAATTTTTGTCTTTAATTTTTTTTTTAAAGATTTTATTTATTTATTCAACAGAGATCACAAGCAGGCAGAGAGGCAGGCAGGGAAAGAAAGGAGGGGAAGAAATTATTGTCTTTAAAAGTGTTATAATTTGGGGCACCTGGATGGCTCATTCAGTTAAGCATCTGACTCTTTTTTTTTTTTTTTAAGATTTTATTTATTTATTTGACAGGCAGAGATCACAAGTAGGCAGAGAAGCAGGCAGCGGGGGAGGAAGCAGGCTCCCTGCTGAGCAGAAAGCCCGATGCGGGGCTCAATCCCAGGACCCTGAGATCATGACCTGAGCCGAAGGCAGAGGCTTAACCCACTGAGCCACCCAGGCGCCCCATAGCATCTGACTCTTGATTTCAGGTCAGGTCCTGATCTCAGGGTCCTGGGATTGAGCCCCGAGTTTGGGATTCTCTCTCTCTCACTGCCCCTTCACCAACTCACACACACTAAGTAGATAAATAGACAAGTAAACAAATAAAATATTTTTAAAATAACTACATTATCAAATGACTGCACCACGTTCCACAGTACAACTGTATTATGTTTTTGTAAACGCTTCTTCCAATTTTTTTCAATTAACTTTCTTTCAACATATTCCACTACCATAAACAACACAGCAGTGAGCATCCTTGTGACTAAACTTTTGGGAACAAGCATACAGATATTTTTAAGACTGTTCAAAGATATTGTCAAGTTACCCTCAAACAAGATAGTACCAATGTAAATTCCCACCAGCAGTGGGTGAGAGCACCCAGTTTCCCCAAACCCTTGCTAAGAATAGATAAATAACCTTATTTTTCATCTTCGCTCTATATTTTCTCATCATTTCAATAGTGTTTCTTTATATTTCTATTTGTTTCTTATCTACTTGCCCATCTTCCTTTTGAAAATTGCATTATTGTTTTCTTTGTACATTTTATTCTATAAAGATGTTCTTTCAGTTATTGATTTATAAGACACACTATTTCTAAGTACCTACAGAGTGGCTACAACTAGATTTCCCCAGAGCATTTCAAGATCAAAATTTCCAAAACCAAATCGATTATCTCCCCCATAAAAACCAGTTACCCCTGTATTCCCTCTCTCAGTTAATAGTGTCACGGTCTCCCAAGTTAGCCAAGACAGAAACTTCAGAAATGAGCACATCTCCTCTCTCTCTTCCTCTTCAAATCCAGTTACAAAGTCTTGTCTGTTGATTCTCAAATAGCCCTCAAGTCTGTCCCGTCTTCTCTGTTCTCCCTGCCACCGTCTTAGCTTGGCAGTGCTCACAACCTCACGTCTTGATCTCGTGGTCTCTTGTTTGAACCATCACAAAAGCATCCTAAAGGCAGCCAGCTGTCTCTTCTACTTCATATGCATACAAGAGCAATTTCTAATTCTGGAGCAGAACAGGAGAGAACAGTCCCCTCCTTACAACCCTGCAGCAGGCCCGCACTGCTTTTGGAGTAATGTGACCATTCCCTAGTATTGCACCTGCCCTGGCATGCACCGTCGTTCCGAGTTATTGCCCTTCTCACCTACATTATTCTAGCCCTTGCACACATAGCCACCTCTACAGAGCCCTGTTGTCCCCAATGCCACACTTTTATACGACTTTATGTCTAAGCTTGTTGACCTAAAGTCCCCTGATCGCCACTCAAGACTTAAAACACCTCTTGTCCCTGGAAACCACTAAGAAGTAAGTCAAACATACAAGCTTTGGACCTTCAGCTAGTTGGGTACAGGGATGCAAAGCTGACCCCTGATAGCTGGAAACCTGACTCAAAAAATTGCTGAAGGAGTTCTTAGTATGGCACCTAAAAGACAAATGGCCCAAGTTCTTGTCCCAGCTCTGCATTTACTTGTTCTGTGATTCAGAGCGAGTTACTCAGCCCTCTACAGCTGGTCTCCCCATCTTTGAACTGGTCACCACAATTATGACTCCTTTTACGTTCTCATAAATGAATATACGTAAGCACTCAGGACAGTGCCTATCATCAGAGTTAGCCATTATTCAACATAACTTGAAGAGATGCTATATTTAGGGGTAATTAATGTTGGTGCCATCCCACTGTATATGTAAGTGGTTAATTGGAAGAAATGTAGGTGTGAACTCCTTTGGAAAATTTTAAGCACTGTGGAATTGTCTGGTGTTGCCATCTTAACTTTAAACAAGGTTAAGTGTGTCTACTTCCCAAAAAAAGTGAATATTGTGATCTAACTCATAAGATCCCTAAAACAATTACAGAGGAATTTTTAAAAATTATTTATATCCACCTCATTCCAAAATGGTTTTGAGTAGTTAAATTAAAGCCTAAATAGGATACAAAAGCAAAGCAATGTCGTTATTAATAGGAGCCCTTAAAAAATGAGACATTCTGGGGTGTAAATCCAGGTTCTCCCACTTAGTACAAGGACTCTTCCAAGACCTAAAGATACTTGGCAAGCCCTGGACATTCAGAAATGATCATTACTGTCATTTGGTTGAAAGAAGACCACATCAAGGTATTCTTGGCAGGAGGAGTAGGGCAGACTTCGGAGGAAGGAATTAAATGTTAAGTGATACCCGAGTTTGCTCAGAAGAAGTGGAGGACAAGGGCCACTCCTCCCAGGGAACCAGAAACTCAGCTGGGACTCAGACAGCCACGGATCGAATCTCCAGGCACAGGTCATTTCAACCTGTTGTTCAACCCTTATTTCATTCAGCCTTCGATCATAGTTAATTATTTTTCATGTCTGTTTCCTGCATTACATTGTATCTTCCCTGAAGTCAGGGACCTCACCTTGGGAAACCTACACAGCAGTCGGCATTCAGAACTACGCAGACAGGCTTGCTGAATGAATGCAAGAAAACATACCATCAGCAAGCTGAACTCTTAGACATACGCCAAGGCCCAGTTCTCGCTAAATCATTGAGAAAAGAATACAGTCTTCTTTCAGAGAGAAGTAGTGAGGGGTCTGGAGAGAAAATCCTAATCGCACAGAAACATTTTCCAGAATCGTGGAGATTCAGAAAAGCTGCCTCACTGGACTCCACATTTCCACCCGGAGTGGGGCTGTAACTGCCACTGGGGTCCTAAGACCTCAGACAAGAGCAGAGACCAGCAAAGTGACAGTTACACATGGGGCTGACCCTGCGGTGCTGACTAATGACCCTGCCACCAGCCCTCAGCCCAGGCCCAGCCTCCCACATTAGTTCTGCAATACACTCCTCGTGATAATAGTCATAATCCCAGACCCACTAGATGACTCTCAGGTTCCTAGAGTTTGCAAGAGATGTCGGTTTCCACGGCCGTGCCTCCTTTTCTTCTGTTTTATACCAAGCCTGTGCAGGCTAACAGTAGGACCGAACTGGTCAACACTCAGAGGCACAGTTGCCTAAGAAAAATAGCAGAACATAGTGTCTGAAGATATCAAAAGGCTTGGCCTTGCCTCCAGGAAGGACAAGGGCCTCTGCTCATTCCCCAGCGGCGGGACCGTCCCGTCCCTCATTGCACGCTCCCGTGCAGTGATCCACTGTACAGCGGGCCTTGGGAGAGGGGGATCTCTAATCAAGCCTAAGGATCTAGATCTAGAATGTAAGGATCTTGTCAGGGGTTCTCTACATGCCGCCACAGACCAGGAAGCTGTGTGGAGGTGACACAGGTGTCACAAACAGTGAGGCATGGCGGCTGGCCTGGGCCGGGCCGAACGGCCTCCAAACCCACGTATCCACGCGCGTCTTCCTTCCCCTTTTCTCCTTTGTTCCTCTTCCGACCCTGAATGTTTTCTTGCCCGGACCTGGGGAGTTCAGAGAAATGCATCAAAATTGTGATTTCCTTCAGTTCTGTAGCAACGTGCCCTGCGATCAGGCCCGCGGGTGCTCATCTGAGACATCTGTGGTTCCTGCTGTTGTCAGGGCCGTGCCAGGCCGAGCCTGACCCCCTCTCCGCGGGCTGCCGGTCTGGGCCCTCCGGTGTGTCGGGGCGAGGTCGGGGGGCAGGGGGTGGCCGGGGAGGGCAGCGGTACACACAGGGGGCCTTTGTCTCCGGGGCTCGGCGGGAAAGCAGGCAGCACGGGAAACAAAGAAGAGCTAGAAGGGGGAGGCGGCGCCGGGGCCCGGTGTGAAGGAAACAGCCTGCTCCGAGCTTATCGAGTCTCGGGATACAATGTGATTTCTTCTCGGGCCGTGCTCTGATAGCCTGACCAGCGGGAAGCCTGGAAGCCGAGCAAACCCCACCGAGAGAGAGAAGGCACAATGAGCCTGAGAGCCCGGGTCTGGGCCTGGGGCTCAGGTTTCTGCCGGCTCCCGTTCGGGGCACAGACGGTGCCTTCGTGCCGGGCCTCGTCCCAGCACCGTCCTGCCTTCCTCCCCTTCCCTGCCCTTCTCATCGACCCTGTGCCTCTTTCTATTGTCAGGACCCCGGAGAGGCCCTGAGGCCCAGGCATCCAGAGTTAAATGAAAATTTCTGTCAAGAATTCCAAAATACCCAGAGGCCAGACAGCACAGCAGGCGTCCAGCCCGTTCACCGGTCCTGGGTAAGCCTCCACGCAGACCCTCCAGGATGAGTGACACCCCCTTAGGGGAAGTTGGGTCCCCGTCCCCTCCGCACCCCGTTCTAAGACCTCCCAGCTCCCACGTGTCCTTCCCACTGCATTTGGGCCCCCTTCTCGCCTTTCTGGCCCCAGAGGGCAAGGACCTGCCCCTCTTGAGTTACATCTTCTCCATCCTCCAACAGAAACTTTCTACTTCTTTCAACAGGGCCCAGAAATCTGGAGAATTCTGAAGACACGAGCCTCCCATGGGTGGGGCCAGTCACGTCTGCTGTTCTGAGGAACAGACCAGGCTGACTCAAGTCACCTAGGCACAAGCTAGGTGGCATTTGAGTTATCTGGGTCATCGTGTCCAGGAGGCCCTGGCCACAGAAATGGCCTTTGCTTCCATGCCAAGTCATGAGGGAAAACGCGCTGCTGGCTGAGTCTCCGGGCTTCTCAGCATGGACAGAAGGGAAGGACTTGATCATCTCCCCTCCCCACAGAAGCGTGAGGCTTTGCCGAGGTGGCAGGATAGGCCTGTGAGTCCCTCTGTACTTCCACAGGGAGACAGGTATGGAAGTCTTTTGGGGGTGGTGGGAGGGAGTGATGTCATTATTCCTTGTCTCCTGCCCCACAAGATCTTTGTGGGGGACTCGCCCCAGTGTGGGGTGAAGGACTGTGGGGCCGAGCTGACGAGGAACTGCGGGTTGGCTGCGGGCAGCCCACAATTTTTCTTAATTAGCCATGGCATCTTGCCCATCATCGAAATAAATAACAGGTGTCCCCTGAGGACAGCACATGAGAGGCGCCATTTATCGCCATTCTGAAAGGAAACTGACGACATGACGGGTGACATAGCAGAAATAATGAAGAAAAATGGCAGCGGCCAAGGAGAGGCCCCGTCGGAAGAGCCTCACTGTCCGTCCCCCAAGGGAAGCCCCTGCCCGGCCCGCCCCCACTCCCCCCAGGGAGAGCAGAGTCTCCCAGGGTGGTCCTCTCCCCCTCGAAAGATTTATATCTTCCATTAACACGAGGCAGGTGCCACGTGATAGCATTTCAGGGTCACTGGTGCTCCCTGCTACCTCGTCCTGGGTCACCGCCAATGTGGGTCAGAGCCCCTGAAATGCCACTTGGAGAGTTTCATTATTTTAGATACTTCAAGTTCAGGTGAGTCTAATTTGTCTGTGTGGATTATCTCTGCCAAATGTTAGATTGTAGGCCACCAGTCCACCACCTGACATCCTCCTGGCCATGCTCCTTGTCTGATGGTTGGTTGCTGTTAGTCCAAAGGCACAGAGGGTCCCTCTCCTGCTGAAGGCTTAGCTGGCCACCTGTGCTCGGCATTCCCTGCCCTGCCGCTTCATCAGGAATTTCTTTCCATCCGTTCCCCCGTCTCTAACCACTACCTTTAACTCATACTACTTGGCTCCCTCTGTCCACTCCCCTCAAGACTCAACTCAGGTCTCTTCTGTTCAAAAGAAAGTCGAGCCAGCCATCCCTGCAGCCTCCACTCTACCTCCCGACTTCTCGGTCAGCTTCTTACCCCTCACGGACCCCACAGCCTACCTCAGTTGGCTTTCATCCTAAGACCCCTGAAACAGCCCTTTCCAGAGTCACCAGGGCCATTCCGCGACTAAACCCCACAGTCACTTTTTGGCCACACCTTACTGAACATTCCTCTTTCTTGGAATTCTTTTCCCTCATGGTTTGGGAAAGACCCCTCTTCTCAAATTCTTTCTATTTCCCCAGCTACTTCCTCTCAGACTCCACAGCACTGCCTCGCCCACAAACACCGGGCACCTTGAGGGCCCGGGCGGGCCTTGGCTCCCACCCAGTCTCATTCTTCACGAACTTCCTGGGCAGATGCATGGATCCGTGATCTCACCCATCTTGATATCTCCCAAGCCTGAGTCTGCAGTCCACACTTCTCCCCGGAATTTTCTACCTTTGTAATCCAGTTGTCTGCTGGAAACCTCTCTGTGAATTCTTCTAAGCACCTCACTTCGAACACATCAGAAACTGAATTCCCCTCTCTTGCTCGCTCACGCTCATGTGTGCACACACACACACACGCATACTCAGCCAAACCCCTTGCTCGGGAATGGCCCCTTAACCTATCCTAGAAGGGAATGCTGGAGCTCGTAGCCACTGAGATTTTACATCATTTCATGTTGTCCCAGGGGCTCTGAGAACCGCTGGCTGATCTTGGCTGGCAGGGACCTTGGGGGTGGACCCGTAGAGTCTAGTGTGCATAGGTCCGTTCACACAAAACTGGGCAAGGGCAAAGGAAAGTCTGAGAGATTCTAGAGATCAGAGATCAAGTGAGGTTTGCTCCCAAGGGAGAGGATACGGCGCTGCCATCTCTATGTAGCAAGACTCTTGTGATGAGCAGAGGAGCGTGGAAGACGGAACCAGTCCCAGGAAGGAAGGCAAATAAGATCCCATCTTAGAGATTCCACCATTGATGAGTTTCAGGGCAGTGGTCCCAGCTGCAAGGGTTTTAAAGGTCATCCCAGACAAGCAGCCCAGAAAATGATCGAGTGGGAGAAAATTCCAGAGCAGGGCATCGGAACAGAAGTCTTGCCTTATGCACTGAATAACAGTAGAAGCATAGGAAATTCTCGGACTAGCCAGCTTCTCAGTTCCCCCGGGTCCTGCGAGCTCCATCTTGGGTCTAAGAGAGCATGACTTAGTTCTAATCTCTTGGATTAGACCGCATAGACCACCTTAGAAACTAGAAAGACTCAGTTTCCCTCATAGATCCATTTGAAAGATGGAGGGATGGGAGAAAACGAAGTTGGGATAACCAGTTAGGGAGTCCCACAGCCTGGGTCCTACACGATGGTTCATCTGTATGCGTTCTGCACTCGGCATCCGGGGGGCAGTTGCCTCTGATGCGGTGGGTGCACTTCGGTCTGTCGTTGCGTGCTTGAGGAGTGAGCAGACCAGGGTGGCTGAGGCTGCTTTCTCTGGAGCAGCAACAGTAGGGTGTTGTCTTACCCCGGTTTTGGCCTCGTGCTCATTGACTCATTGACAGACCAGAAGGGGCTTTCTAGTGTTTCAATGGAGTCCATTGAAGACAACTGCAGGAAAAAATAGCCTTGGGGATGTAAAAAATGTGCCAGCAGAATGCCTGCTAAGTATAGATACAGCATGGATCTTTGTGTGTTGATTGAGAATGTCTTTTGTATGGGGATGAGGTTGCACTCTAGCCCCCAAGCCTGCCTTCTGGTGGTACCCGGAGGGGAGACGGGAGGGGCCTCGGCAGGGACAGATGAGAAGTAGGGAAGAGGGGGATGAGTAACACTGGCCTTCCCTTTACATTTACTGTGCTGTTACTGGGTGTCAGGTTACTGGTAGGTGCTGGAGGAAGAAGAGTCCCCACTCTCCAGGAGATCACAGATTTCGGGAAATGAATACAGACACGAAACGGTCTGATATTAAAATACTATGAGGCAAAAAAGTAGTAGGAGAAGTGGGGACACCTGATGTGGACTGAGCACTTATTATGCACCATTACATTTGTGGGAAATGTTCTAAATGCATTATGTTGTTTAATCCTCTTATCAAGCCTGTGAGGAAGACAATCTTATTACTTATTTCCGTGTTACAGATCAGGAAGTTGGGGCTTCCAAAGGTCAAGGTCAGGTAACCCATCTGAGATCCCTTAGCGACAAGCTGAAGAGCTGAAATTCAAATCCATGGTATGTGAGCCTATAGTGCCTTCCATCAGCCCTCCACCTGCTGCTGCTTCCCTAGGTAAAGGTAGAGGAAAACAGGGAGTGACCGAGTTCTCCGAAGCAGTTCAGGGAGCTCCAGAGAGATGATGACCTGCATTGGATCTGGATAAATGAGTAGGTGTCCAGGGGCTGCGAGAGGAGACAAGGACATTCCAGGCAGAGAGAGAAGCAAGGAGGAAGGCCAAGACCATTTGGAGAACTACTAAGTTGTGTAACTCCCATCACACCCACAGCCATTCACATGTTCACACACAGCCACATGGGTGTACACACTCACATGCGCACACACACAGGCACATAGTCTCCCACATTCTTAAACACATGTATACACATGCTCTCACACACGTGTGCACACAGCCGGACCCATGCCCGCACACACGTGCGCACACTCACTTTACCAGATCGGCCTGAGGGATACATTCCTTCCCAGTATTTTTCTCTGCTTCCTGAGCTTCCCTTTCGATGGTCCAGGAAGAGCAGTAACTACCACTCACTGCGTGTTTCTGTGTTCCAGGAACTCAACAGGGCCATGTTAAAGCTCACAAAAAACCAACAAGGTGGGTATGGTGATCCCGTGTTACAGATGTGGTTACAAGGTTTCAGACAGGCTAAAAATCTCCCCAGGGGCCCCCTAAATCTTGGGTGGCCTTTAAAAGCAAGTCTCTCCATTTCCAGAACCTGAGTTCTTTAAGCCACCCAACTGTCTCTCCAAATATAAAAGCCGCTAGAGCAGACTTTGTCCCCCAGGAGGGATGCACGGTCAAGTTCGTGCCTGGAGAGCGATGAGCTAGAGCTGGGACCCACAGGGAGGGACCCCCACTGAGCCAACCCCTTCTGCCTTCAAGCCACGGTGCCCATCAACCATTACCAAGATGTGAAAAGATCTCGAGAAAAATGTGGGTGCCTCTTATCGCAGTGGTGACAACAACCACTACCATCACGGAAGTCCAGAGTTCCAGCTGATCTTGGACAGAGAATGGAATTATTGGCCAAGGGTTAGTGGATTGGAATCCAGAGACTCCGGACGATCAGTAACAAGCCAGCTTCCCGGCCCACGCCCTTCCCCTTACACTCATCCCCCCACCCTACTACCACCCTGCATTTCCAGCGTCGTTTAGAAACCTCCACCTTCTTTTTATTAATGAACTGGCATGAGCAAATACGGAGGGTTTGAACAGTTTCCATGTAGGAATTGTTTTGTTTCTCTGCACATGCTCTCGTTCCCAGGGACGAACGCGCAACACCGAGTGAGGGCACGGCGAGATCCCACCTTAACAGATGGCCTAGTTGTAGCCCAGAGAGATTAGCTGAAGCAAGAAGCTTGGAATAACATCTTGAAGACCAGATTCTAGATCTCCTTTGTCCCAGATCTGGCCCTGCCTGGTTGGTGCCCTTTTTTTTTTTCTTCACATTATTTCCTCAAAAGATCAGTCCCTCTTGATGCCCCGACTTTATAGGTCTCACACCAGGTCTATCTCCTTTCTGAGTAGCTATTTTCCTCCTTATTGTATCCCTTCCTGGATTTTCCCACTCCGTACTGAACTGATTTATAGGCCACAGTCGTCCCCTGGGCTGGGCAGAAAAATAGCAAGAAGACAGATTAATGATCCCTTCAGCATTGCCCAGGAAAATGCCAGCACGAGAGTGCGACTATGGCACAGGACAAGCCGGAAAAACCCGCATCGGTGTCCTATGTGTGACGACTCAAAGAAGGAACATACTCAGCTCATACCAGCCGCTGGTGTTCAGAACAGGAAGAAAAGCTTTGGAAAGGCTCTGCCCACCTACTTCCAGTCCTTTCATTAGGAAGGTAGACCAGAGGCCCCGGGGAGGGCGAGGTGAGGATAGGAGTACGGCTGTATAAAGGGAATCCCCAGAGAAGTTGTTCTCCCAAAGTTGACATGGACTAGAATTTCCAATTAAGAAAACCTTTTTCTGCATGGCTCCCCAATCTGAGGGGGGACACAACACACCGTCCATCCACATCACGGTCATACACATGGTTACACACACACTCACGCACTCCCATTTTTCTACTCGTGTCCCTCCGCTCAAAGCCACGTGTTTCTGGCACTGCCCCTCCTTGACTTTGTGCAGGGTCTGCCTGTGTTGGAAGGTACCGTGGCTGGAAAAGAAGAAAGAAAACAAAACCTTTGCAGCCCCAGGTCCCCAGCACGCAGTCCCAGCTCCCTCAAAAGCCCTGGTGGGCTCCGATGGCTCCCCTCCTTCCTCCTTTTCTAATTATGACAGGCCCCAGGGGGCCGGAGCAAAGAGAGGAAAGGCTGAGCAGGACTGCAAGTGGGAAAGGAGGGCACAGGAGGGAGGGAAGGAGAGAGGGAAGGGGCAGAAACAGACATTTTGTTCTGGGGAGAGACAAGCACGTGGCCAGGCACAAAGAATGGTCACACCTCACCTTTCCAGTACCCCCAGGGAGGGGAACCTACGGCCATGTTCACTGTAGGACAGGTGCAAACAGGAAAGGGGAAACCCTTTCAGGTCTGAGTTCCAACAGTAGGCTGACCTGTCTTGGAAACACAAAGAAGTATAATGTCATTTATTCTGCAGGCCCCTCTGTGAAGCTAGGAGATGTGATGTGTCTTCATCGCTACTTCCATGAAGGGACCCTGGGGTTCTCCTAGCCCAAAGCATACTTCACTGCTATGCCTTTTTCTAGAAGGACTGGCCTTCTCTTCTCTTCTCTTCTCTTCTCTTCTCTTCTCTTCTCTTCTCTTCTCTTCTCTTCTCTTCTCTTCTTTCTCTCCTCTCCTCTCCTCTCCTCTCTCCTCTTCTTGGGGTTGGAGTCTATGAATGACAACCTCTCACAAATGAACAAACAGAGATATGCAAAATAACCCCCCACCATTTATAAAATGAACTTACCATCCCTTGATCTGATTGAACACATTTCTACTACTAAGGGTTTTACTACCTGCCAGGCACTTTGCTGAGCACTGGGAATGAAGGTCTGGATGGGCCCAATCCTGGCCTCACAGAGTTCATGGTCCAGCAGAGGAGGTCAAAAGGAGGGAGGGCTATCTCGGGCACGGTACAGTGAGGCTAAGGACCAGGGGAAGGAAGAAGCTTTCTGCTTCCTCGTCAGCTTAGAACAGGACAGTCCTGGTGGGGAGGAATTCTCCATAACATCATCTACTTCTCTTTTTGCTGCACAGATTCTGGTCAATCCTGTTCCCCAGGCTCCTGCTCCTCCCAGGGCTTAGAAGTAAGTGAAAATGTCAGGCCCTCTCCAGACAGTAGAATTTTTTCTCTTCCTAGGTCTGTTTGGTTGTGGTCATGAAGACTGCCCAGCCAAAGATTCGGAAATAGCAACTCTTCCAATTATGGAAAATGTGATTAAAGGAAGTGTCAAGGCCCTTCACACGCGCCTTTCACTTGCTTCTTGCTTTGCAATCCTTGCTTGGTCTGACAAGCATAATAGATGTACTTGATAGATCTTGTGCTAAAATAAAATGTCTAGTCAAAAGTGCTTAGAATCCCTCAAGGCTGGAGTTGGCTAATGATGTCATTACCCCACAGGGCCTGGCGTTATTTTTAGGATGGCCATTTCCTCCCACATTAAGGCTCATTAGGATTTTTTTTCCCCTCTGTAGTACTCTACCCACACAATAGAGGTCACACACAGAGATGAGGCCTGGTCTGGGCCTGAGACAGGTCACTTACCCTTTTGGGACAGCTGAGTTCAGAGGAAGGCCACTTGAAGCTGAAGGAAGCTTTTCTTCAAGGGTAGGAGACCAGACCAAGGTCAAAGGCTGTCTGGGCTGGGCGGGCATCCATATGGCCTGCTTACCAATACTGAAATGGCCGGATCTGTGCCATCTACACCCCCTTTGCCTCTCATGCCTTCATACTTCTCAGCTACTAGCCAGTTTAAGACATTTCCCACCTGGCTAGATCAGCCTCGCCCGTAGTCCGTCATCCACGAGACAGATTCTCCGGACTCCAGTGGAGGGCAACCTCTGCTGTACAGGGAAAGCATTCATCTATTTCACCGGCATAGACTCTGTAATCTGCCGGTTCCAGGTTCAGAATCTAGAGTTGCCATTGACGGGCTCTAGAACCTGGAGCAAGTCGCTTAATATCTCTGAGCCTTATTCTCCTCTTCACTACAAGGAAGGTAACAATGCCAACCGCCCAGGACAGTCATTAGAGAACAAATAAGAACATATACATAAGGCACTTAGAGTTCCTGGCACCAGGAAAACACTTATTAAATGCAACTGTTGTTGTTACTTATCGTCTCCTCTAGTATTATTATAAATCAACAGTCTGCAATTTTGAAATCCAAAAAGCTCTGAATACGGAAAGATTTTTCATAACTCATTTGGCAGTAAAACCTGACCTGAACTGACCTGAGTTTCTTTGTAGATCTCATTTATCCCACTTAGGATGAATATTTGCTGTACAAGTCTGCATGGTTTTTCCTTACGAGTTGCTGCTCCTGACTCTATGGGGGGTGTTACATAATAGAGAGTAACAGTACCGTATTTCTTTTCTAAAATCTAAAAAATTCTGAATTTGCAAATGGATCTGACCCCAAAGGGGTTTTGATAAGGGATTGTGGCCAGTATTCCTTTTCAAGCCAGATAAATCTCACCCTGCACGACCCAAGCCACCACTATCCCTCCCTACCTAGAAAAATACAGGGAGTGTTCATTCCCTCACCAACAGCGAGGCGGTCACCCGTCTCCCTGGCAAACCGCTGGGAGCCCCCAGGCAGGGAAATCTGCCCTCCCTGTCACTCACAGATCAAATCTGTTACTAACCTAGATTGTCAGTCCTTCGCACATCTGGACAGAAAGGGCCACGAAAGCAGCCTCGTCACATGTCTCTGAAGATACTATGTTCCATGGAAGTAGCCCGTATGTTTACGGAACACCTACTATGCTCTTTACCTATGCCCTAACCCTCACAATGAGAATGAAGAAGGTGTTGTTATCTCTACCTTACGGACTTGTAAATAGGGAGATATGGATGGTGGGAACACAGACAAATTCCAATCCGATTTCAAAACCCCAGCTTTTTTTTCTCCATGGCATTGCTCACTGACTCTCACAGAACCATAGGGAAAGAGAGAAATTGTATTTTAAATTTATTTTAGTCCCATTACATATATATCATATGTATATAATACATACTACACATTAACAGTATATACTTAATAATAGAATTAATAATTAAATAAAATAACAATTTATAGCATAAATATATAATACTACACATAAATAAAATATATTATGTGTCATATATTATATACTAGAATAATGTAACATTATATTATATAATAATACAATATGCATTGTATTATATAATATATATTTACATTAATTTATTTTAGTCCCATTATATATAATATATTAATAGTAATGTGTATATTATATTTCTTGTTTTATATACTATTATATATATATTTTATATCTATATCATATACATATATATAGCATTATTTAAAACCCAGACCCTAAAGAGGGGGTCAATTTGCAAGTTTGAGAAATAGTGAGTTTTTCCAGTGCCGAGTGATCTGTAAAGACCATTGTTCTCAGAAAGTGACATTGACCCATATCACTCAGCCTCTTCCTTTAATCCTTCCCCAATCTCCTGTCTTCCACTTGGGAAAGGGGAGGTTAGCACTGTGGTGGTGGAGGAAGAGGTTATGTTTTGGGGGCACAGAGTGTTTTGCAGGGCTGTTCCTTGTTTGATCTGATGAGATCATTTGAACACGAAGGCCAAGAAGGGAGATCTGGTAACCTTGGCCATGAACCCACTGGTAAGTGCTCAGAGTCACACTCCTCCAGCACACAGCGTGCTAAACCAGGCACAAGGCTCTATCCATGACAACCCGCCATCCCCGGAGCCAAAAGTAAAAAATCAAAGGCTGCAAAAAAAGATAAAAAAGCAAGTGTCCAAAACCAGAGAGAACAACTCACCCTCCCATGTGATACCCAAGGAGACAAGGACTACAAAGTAAAGGTGTCATGCAGCCCACAGGTTACTCTACACTACGCAGAAGTGGTCAGAGTCCTCCTTCCCCCATAATAGGATGCCCAGGAAGCCTGGCGATGAATGCTTCCGTCAACAAGATAGCAAGGACTCCGGCTGGCCGTCCACTGTTTATCGGCTACCTGGGGCTTTGCATTATGAAAAGATGTCTGAAAGAGACTGTTATCTCATTGTGCTTCTGCAAGTCACCACTCCTTTCTGTGAGCAGCACTGATCCTCCTCGAATTCCTGACTTTTGACTAGAGGATGTGATTGTTCCTTAGGCTGACATTAGTAGGCTGGAAACCCGAGGGTAGCTGCTGGGCCCGGTGGTCACCTGCAAAATGGAGGTACAGCTGGGGCTCCCGACAGGCCCTGGTGACTTCCAGGCAACCTGCCAGGTGGTACGGCTGTCAGTGATCCATGAGGTCACCAAGGTATGAATCAACGTTGGCGGCGTCCGTGGGTGCATCCGTAATATAGATGGTTCATGTAGCATGTCACAGGCCAATGAGAAAGTGACTTGTCTTGAAGGTTTTTTCTTTTTTTTAATCCCAGTAGCAGAGAAAGCAATCATCCAAGAAATGGAGAGTGTGAAACAGAGAGCCCTATCCAGGTGGGATTCTCCTGTGGCTCTGACATGTCACGCAAGTGGCATAAATTCTGGCTGCTGTGCCCCAAATTATTAAAAAAAAAAATTCTGATCCCCTTCCTTCTGCACTATAGATAGCTAAGGCCATCCCCCTGCTCAAAGTTCTCAGAAGCGACTTGAAGACTCAGGAAGGATCCTGTCTAAGAACCAGATGTTATAGACAGAGATGGAGAAGGAAGTGACTTTTCCAAGGGCGCAGAGCGCATGCAGTGAGACGAAGTGAGGTGGGCGGTATCCCTGGTTCTTGGCTAGTGCTCAGAAACACTCAGGTTTTCGAATCATGGAAAGGAGTGTCTCTGCAGGAGAAGGTTGTTACTTGAAATGAAACTCCGCTGTGGAATGCGGATGACAAGTGATACCTGCTGACGCGTGCACGGGGAGCTTGACATGAATGAAAGCGAGCACTGCCCTGTGAGTAAGTGTGATGTTAACAGACAATTCTCCGACCATCCCCCATGAGGGGATATGAAATACATATTATGGAGGTCTGTATTAACGTCATGTTTAGGGGCGCCTGGGTGGCTCAGTGGGTTAAAGCCTCTGCCTTAGATCATGATCCCAGGGTCCTGGGATCGAGCCCTGCATTGGGCTCTCTGCTCAGTGGGGAGCCTGCTCCCCCCTCACTCTCTCTCTGCCTGCCTCTCTGCCTACTTGTGATCTCTGTCTGACAAATAAATAAATAAAATCTAAAAAGAAAAAGAAATCTTAAAAAAAAAAGTCATGTTTATTTACTCTGAGACAACCTGATACTCCTTGATTTTTATAGGCACAAAGATGTCGGCTCCAGACTTTTCACAAATGCAGCCAAAGGTCCATCCCCACCCTCTCTGCTCCCCGCCTCCCCCCACCACATGCACCACCCCCCCATGGAAGGATATTGAAGACATACAGTCATATCTGGGTTTTTAACAAATGGGGGACTGGTAGAGAACTCTCCCCATCATGTGCCAACATCTGAGCTGACATTTTGTTCTTTCCCCAAGGATAGCCTCTCCTGCCAGCCATGGCATCATTGATGCCCGCTAGCGACTCAATGTTTTTGAAAGCCTGCCCATAGCAGTGCTCCTTGCTGAACCCCAGGGCAGACCTCCTCAGGGGTCCCACGGACCTCTCCACTTGGACAGTAGGAAGGGCCAGACTCCCTTCCCTGCTGGCCTGCAGTGGGGACCATGGCCTTCGGCGACGGCAGCGGTGGCAGCTCCCTCCTAGGGCGCCCTGTCCACGTCTGGCACCGAGGAAGACGAAGTTAGACTGACAACAGCACTAACAAAGATTAATTTCTGTGTCTGATGAGACTTAATTTCTCTGATTAGAGGACTCTCAAAGATGTGCAGTGACTAAATCCTGACTGGAAATATTCAAATGGCAGAACGACAGGGCAAAGAGCCCCAGTCACACACCAGTAGCTTCCGTAAGACCTTCCCGACACCAGGCACGTGAAGGGTCAGACAGCCAGCCAGGATGCACATGCAAGGGCGGGCGGCTCCAGCCGACGGCATAGTTATCTGTTTCTCTATTTCGTTCCATTTATTTATTGATTATCTACTTCCCTTTCCGGAGCTTCTGGAAGGTCTCGTCTGAACCCGCATGCACTCAGAAGGAGATGAGAGGTCTGGTGAGTATATACTCCTCCTGGAGAAACGCTATCTGGTCCCATGGAGGCTGATGCCTCACAGGGCAGCGGCACCTGTCCACCCCCCCAACCCCGCCCCCAAGAATTGGTTTTGGATGGTGGAGGAGGAAGACATTGAAGGACAATTCAAACCATCCACGTCCAGATGGCCTGCCTGCCAAAGGGTGTGAGCACAGGGGTAAAGCAGGTGGGGGAGGTTGTCTAGCAACAGTTGGTGGTCAGAAGGACGGTCTCACGGGGCTCTGAGGTGCTAGGGAAAGTGGGAGGTGGCTGGAGAGGCGTGGGCTTAGCAGGCAGCCTGCTCTGGGTGTGAATTCTGGCTCCGTCCTTCACATCTGTGTGAATCTAGACAAGGCGCAGAGCCTCTGAAAGGCGCAGCTGCCTTACCCAAAAGAACACCCTGTCTCCTTTAGTTCCTTGGCATACACAACCCGAAAAGAGCCTGGCGACAAGGGTCTCTATGTCCCCATGCCACATCGCACCTTTGAGATCGGACAAGAGAAAGGTCCTCTGGTTTCATTCCGGGGAACCATGGAGGCTGTGCGGTCTGCTTCTTGTGGAGAAGTTCAGGGACTCCTGGCTGAGAGAGAAAGAGAGTTTTCCTGCAAGCGGGTGGAGTGGGGGGAGGGGAAGAGCCACTTTTCCTGATCTTCCATACTGTCCCCTCCATTCCTTCCCACGCACCGCCCCCCGGCCAAGCCCCCCTGTCATTCACCCACCTCATACACATATTGATGCTCCCAGGGGCCATTGTCAGGCCTGAAGTTGTCCATAAGGTGATGCTCCAACTCCCTTTAGCAGAAGAGCCACCCTCCCACCCCACCCCCGCAACCTGAGACACACACACACACACAGACACACAAAGACAGTTACCAATTCCTAAGGATTTACTGAGAGTCTGTTTTGTGCCCCGCACCATCCCGGGCCCCCAGGATAGTGAGAAACTTCTCGGCTCTGGGGAGCTCACAGCCTGTGGATGGAAAAGGCTCTGCCTTTGGTCCTCCGTTAGGGTCTGGGGTGCGAGCGCCCTGCGCCCCCCTCCTGAGCAGGGCCAGTACAGATGTAAAGCCGCAGTCAGCACACTGCTAATGGGGCTTTGAAAGTCTCTGCTTTATTAGGGCATCCAGGAAAGCCGATTTCAGCTGCAAATGCCTTCATTGCCTCCCCAGCAGAAATGGCTAATACCTGCTTTCTGGGACGAGCTCATCAAAAGGAGACTCTCAAAGCCCCATTAGCGGTGTGCTGACGCTGGCTGTACATCCCAAAAGGGCAAAGTCCAGCAGAGTTAAAGGAATCCAGCCTATTTGTCAACACCAGCCCGAGTCAGAGCTCTCCGTGCCCCCTCCCTTTACTTCCTCCCACTTACCTGGGGGGCCTGAGGGACTACTGTTCTCAGCAGGGGCCCCGGCAGTCCTACAACCCACGGACCTCCTCCTCCCTCCTGAGTTCACCATCCCCCTCCCCTCCAGTCTCAATTAATCCTACAGCCCTGCTGACACTTCAACACCCAGCACAGACCCATCTGCTGTCTGCCAAGGGCTTCCCGCTCTGCCATCGTCTGCCTCCACCCAGACAAGTTCTCAGGCTCTGCTCTCCCAACCCATCACCTGTGTGGTGGCCCAGGCTCCTCGAATTGTGAAGATGGGAGAGCCTAGGAGGTCAGCTGACCCAGCCTGCCACCCAATAGGGGAATGCCCCCTCAGCAGCATCCACACGTGGTCTCCCAGGAGCAAAGACGTCTGTCACCCAAGGACACTGAAGGCAGGCAGACCACAAGCCACCGTGCAGGCTGTGGGACCTTGCTAGTGAGCGCTGGCTAAGATTTTCACCAGCCAGCTCTCCCAGACCCCAGACCTAATAGGGCCTCATCTCAACTTCTGCAGTGACCCAAGTTCATGCGAAAGGGATGCCCAGGACCCAAAGATTCTGGCTTTGCGCTCCCCTTGGGGCCTCTGAAGAAGAAAGGACAGGACTTGAGAGTCTCTGGCCTTTGTTTACTGTCCCACTGTTCACTAGACAAGCAGGCTGAGGTGGGCCACCAAGGAATAGGAGTCATCAGAGGGTCCAGCGACAAACATAAGATTTCAACAGCAGTGAGCCAGCCCTCCTATGTTGCAGGCCTGTGCTAGCCCCTGGGTCCCCAAGGCTGAGTATTAAACTTGGTCCCTTACGTCGAGTTCTCCTGGCTTAGTGGGGGAAGACAGATATGAATAGGAATTATCTGTAGCCTGAAGCACACTTGATCGGCCATAGGAGCAAATGGCTTGGTTTGATCCCTTATCCTGTTTGGCACTGCTGTGGCATTTGTCATCGTGGACCACTGGTGCTTTCTTGAGATTCTCCACTTTCGGCTTCTGATTTCACTTTCTCCTGGGCCATCTTTCCTTCTGAGACCAAGCCCTGGTCTCTTTCACTGCTTCCTCTCCTCTGTTCACCCCCTAAATACTGGTACTCCTTAAAGAACCCATTTTTTCCCTCTTTGCCTCTCCCCCTGTAGCTTCTTTCTCCCGGGAAGGTATCTTTTGCTCCTACGCCCAACACCACCTACCTCCTCACAGCTCCCAGATGTACATCTCCTAGCCAGACTTTTCCTGAGTGACTCTGGCAGAACACATATTGGTGACCAACATTTCTTTAAACTATCTTGTACCAATAATATTTGAAGTGCTTTCCAAGTATTAACTCATTTAATTCTCCTAATGACATAACACCCCTATGAAGTGCAATCATCATCTCCCCCTTAAGGGTGAGGGAACCAAGGCACAGAGAGGTTAAGCAACTTGGCCAAGATCACACAGCTAGTGAATGTGGGGGCTGGGCTCTAAACGCACATGGTGTCATTCGAGAATGTACCATGCGGTACGGCCTCTTCATGCCCCATGTGCCTCTCCGCGAGTATGTCACGTAGGATGGTACATATAAACTTGGTTTTCAAGAACATTTCTGGAACAAAATAAAATGAATTTGTTTGTGGGGTGGGGGGGAAGCTCAGTTATCTTTTGCCCGAGTTTGCCCTTCCATTTGTGTCACCAGACCTTCCACTTCTGTTAATGGCATTCATCACATATTCCGCCTGAAGAAAGGAAGCCATGGCTTGACACATCAAAAATGTTCAGTGAAGGCTTCTGAATTATATTGAATCAAACTGCTCTAAACTGAATTGCACTGAAGCATGAAGGCAGCTCAGAGTGTGAACTTCCGTTGGGAAATTGAGCACGATTTGAGAGAAGAGGTGACACGTGAGGCAAGCAGGATAGAGCCCGTGACATAGAGCACTACGTCTTTGCCCCATATGGGGCTCACAATCAAGCGTTTCCCTGCTCTCATTCTACAGATGGTGAATCTCATACAGATTAGAGGAACCAGGGATGGGAACAAGTTGGGAAGCCAGTGGGGAGAGGAATCTCAGTCCCTTCCTACTCAAAGCATGGTCCCCAGCCTGGTAGGACTGGTGGCATTGGCATCACGTAGAGGCCTGCTCCCAAGACTTGCTCAGTCAGAATCTGGATGCTAACCAGATCTCTAGGGGCTTCTGTCTACCTTAAGTTCGGGGAGCATTGATCCAGGACTGTTTGTCACAGGTCAAGGGAACCGGATTAGTTAGCCAAACCTCAGAATCCTCGTGATTTCATTGTCTCTGGAACCCCTCTGAGTTTTGGTAAATACCTCTCCCTTCCAGCCTGCGCCCTGGTCCTGCCAACCTCCTGGAGACTGAGATAAACATGACCGTGTGCACACCTATCGCCACCGATGCCTTCACCTACAGCAGCTCAAAGGAGGCCGAGTTGCAAATGATGTTGGCAAATACTGGGCAGTGGGTTTCAACAAAAGGAGGGACAGAAGGAAAGAGGATGGCTTGGTTCATGGTGGTAACTCAGCCCAAGGCACTCACGTTTCATGGGGATCTCAGCCTTGCTACAAGTCCTTGCTCTAAGTGCCGGCAAGGGAGTGAGGATATATGGTCAGAACCAACATGTAGGGGTAAGTGGTCCGGGGGTGTTGGTGACAGTCCCGGAAAGTGCAAGCATTGAGATGATCTTGGCCTGAAAGTATTCATGGGGCCCAGATGGAGAGGCTATGAGGATTTAGCTGAGGTTCTCCGCAGAGAAGAAGCCAAGGTCCGGAGGCCTGGGGTGGCATCAAAGATGAGTGCCATCGGGAAGGAAGGGATGGACGCCTGATAAAACCGAACTTGGAGGCCGGGGAGCACGATCAGGGATCGGGAAAAGTATAAAAGCAGAGACCACACGTAAGGAGAAGGGAAAAAATGGGCAGTTAAAATAAAACAGCCCTTGAAATTAAAAAATAATAATAAATTAAATAAAAGTAAAACAACCTTCAGTCTCTGTGGCTGAAGGCCGTGTGATGGTTGGACGCAGGAGGTGATCGTGGAAGAAAGAGCCTCGAATGAAGAGAGTTAGCCCTCCAGGCAGCTCTTCACCCAACGCTGACTCTTTGCCTGCCTAAACTCGCGGAAGACGATAAAATCCCTCTCCAACAGCTGGGAAAGACATTCCCAGACATTTTGCAGAAGCATTTTGTTGCAGAAGGCACTCACGGAACAGGCTTCCATTGGAAGAGAATCGCATCTCCTGAAATTCTCACGTTTGCATGAATATGTATGGTAGCAAATAGGAGCAGAAGCAGCTAGAGGAGGAGAAATGCAGGGAGACATCTGTATACTCCGGAGCAAACAGTTGGAGGCCAACTACAATTCTGCGGTTGGCCTATCAGCTTTGCTGCAAGGAAGGGATGGGTCCAAATTCCACTGGCAGGAGATGCAGAAGGAGGACCCGTGGCCAGTGCTGATACAGCAGGACCAGAGACGAGGGCTCTGAGAGGACCAGGACAAAGTGTCTCAGGGCATCTGGCCCAGGACAGAGCCACGGTTCCACTGGTATACTAGGTAGAGCAGATTATAAATAGGCCACATTGTTCATTCGACAAAGTAAGTCCTGAACGGACCCTCCTTGTTGCTCTTCCTATAGCGTTTAGAGTAAAGAAGCCTTTGGGTATTAACAGCTGGTGGATATGATCTCAGACAGAGCCGGTCAGGGAGGTAGCCTGGGTCAGAGTGGGTATTTAGCCTGTCCCTTTTCTTCTCCCCCTGATCCTGCTCAAGTCTCCAGGCTTTCCCCCTCTCCTCCTCTTTTCTCCTTCTCTTGGCTCTCTGCCAGCTCTCCGGGCTGTGAAAGGAAACTGAGATTTATATTTTCTTATTTATTACAGGGAATTTTATGTTTCCTGATCTTGGTTTAGAAAATGCACAAGTGAAGTGGCTTTATTTATTTCTACGTTTAAATAGACTAAATCCACTTGATTTTTATGTTATATATACCGACCCCTCCCGCCTTAGGCTCCCAAAGATGGCGCTTGCTAGGCCCAAATGGCATCTCCCTAGGCCTGTAACTAACACAGCATTTGCAAGGGATGTTTACAGAGACTGGGCTTGTAGTTGCCTCTGAGTTTGCTCAGTAATCCCATCCCTTCAAAGGGTAATGGGAAACCTCTTATCTAACACAATGAGCTGGGGATCGAGCCAGGACATAAAGACAGACAAGGCAGGGAGCGATTAGAACGTGTCCACTGATTCTGGGGTATCTCTGCTTGAAGGTCACAAAATTCCTTCTTGCTCATCTCTTAAATCATCTGCTTCTGTCTGCAGGTGGTGACAGAGACTCAAAAAAAAAAAAAAAAAAACCAGCTAAAATAGTCATCTTTCAAGGTTAACAAGGAGCTGCTTAGAAGCCCCAGCATGACTGTCAATAGCCAATCAAAGAGATGTCAGCGGCTCCCCTGAGGAAGGGTTTCGGCGTTAGGCTGGGGAGGCCACATATGGAGAAGAACCAGCTGTTTGGCTTCCTAGGCAGGGGCCCAAAGCTGAAGGCAAAGGGGATGGGCTTTGCCATTCCCCCAAGCAGAACAGACCAGAATGGTCCCGGTGGGATGTCTGCAACCAGGGAAAGCTTGCTACAATCTGGGGCTCATTCAGTGAAATCCATTGTCCTCTCCCCATGAGAAGGTTCTCAATTAAATTTCTCCTGAGGTCCTTTTCCTCCCCTAGTGATCTGTTTCTTGCAAGACTTCTTCTTCTTCTTTTTTTTTTTCCCCCTTTCTCAGATATTACAAGGTTGACTCAGGTGAACGCTATCATTCTAGCTTGGGATCAGATTTATTCAGTGCCCTTTGCTGAACATAAGCCTCAGTTTCCTTATTTGTAAAATGAAGGAGTAGGCAGATACAAAAGGGCAACACAGTAACTCATTCCTGCAAGAATGCTATCAGGAATTTTTCTCAAAGAGGAGTTATTGAAACCAATGAAAATGAAAAGAGCTTTTCCCCCAGACTCTTCCAAATCCTCCCCCATCAAGCTCAGTGCAAGAAGAAGGGAAGGGCGAGCAACAACTCGGGACAGATGACATCGGGCTGAGAGCTGAGACAGAGCAGGACTTCTCAGCTCCTTTTATTTCCACCTTCTCTACCAAGGAGACTAACTTCTGTCCGGGAAGGGCAACATAGAGTCAAGTAGGAGAAGACTGAAGCCTGTGATTGTGTGGACAGAGAGCAAAAGCATGTCTGTGGACAAGTTAAACCTAAACAAATTACCTCCAAGACAGTACTGTCTGCAATCTTGGAGAAATAGGGAGAAAGAAGAGGTACCAAGTGACTGGAGAGAAGCACATTCGTCTCAGTTTTCAGAGAGAGGTAAGAGCTGTGTTCTAGAAACCATAGCCATGGAGCTTCACGTCACACCCCCCAGCCCCCCACCCTGACGCACTCTTTACTCTAGTAAAGAGAACATTGGGAATAGTTAGTAAGGAAAACAGGAACCACCAGAAGCTGGCTTGGGTCGATTAACAAGAAGTCATTCCAGGTATAGCTGTTCTGATAGAATGTCAACTTGGGAGGAAAAAAAAGCAGAGTATTTTTTGCAGTATCTTTTAATAAAGATTGTGGTTAAAGTATCATTCATTCATAAACCACTACTAGAACATAAGCCTCATGTAAACAGGGATTTTTGCAGGAAGTGAGGGGATATGCTCTTTTACTGACTGCTACACCTAGAACAATGTTTGGCACATAGAAGGCACTCAGGAAATATTTTGGAATAAATGAATATATGTGCATAATCAAAGGCTAGAAAGAGCCATAGCAGAAGTGAATCAAGGTTCTCTCTGGGTGGTTTGATGTTGGGGGGTCTTTAATTTTATTTTCAGTACTTGGTAAGTTTCTTTTTCCATTTTCTTGATTTCTATAAGAATCAGAAATTACTTTTATAATCAGAAAAATTAAAAATACTATCTTCTTTGAAAGACTTGCTTGTGAGAATCCAGCCTTTTTCTTTTTGGAAGTATTAACCAGACTAGTAGAGCAGGGGAATTTGGATTTCCATGAAGTGTTTTCCAAAACCTCTCATGTTATCCTTTGACTCAGATGAAGAGTCGTGGGCTTGGGGATGGCTGAACTGGGCGGATTTGTTCAATGACTTAAGCCCAAATAGTGTTGATTAAAAGATCAGAGCCAATTCCAAGGAAAGTCCCCAGTGGTGTGATACAGTGATCTATCTCACCCAACACGTTCTTCAGAAGCTTGGAGATAAGGGGTCGGCAGCAGATAGCTGGGAAAACTAACTGATACCTTGGAGGACGGCCTTCAGATTTAAAAAGATCTCAAGAGTCTTTAACTATGAGCCAAGACTCACAAAGCTAAACTGGATAGATCCTACGCTCAGGTTCCAAAAAGATCGATAGCCCAGACTCTAAAAGGGAAAAAACCTGCTTCAGGACGGTTGTGTGAGGAAAGACCCATCTGGCCAAGCCTCCAGCTTATGACGAGTCAACAGTGTTGGAGTTTCTCAAAAAGTTAATGCAACCTCTTGGGTCAGGTGAATAGAGCTCTTATGTGTCGACTGAATGCTGATTCCCAACTTAGTGCTCCGGGATGGGTGACAGCTTTTTCCAAACGTCTTCTGGAAGATAGTCCATGTTGAATGGGAGCCTAGTGCTTGTATGTATTTGGGGATCACCTTATGCTGGGTTCCCCTCCCGGAGTTGCACAGACATGTCGCCATAGTAAAGGTAGTTGGACTTGTCACAATAGAGGTCCTCCTGAAGTATTTTATCAGGAAATACTTTGGGTCTTTTGTTTTGTTCCTGTATGACCCCTGACAATCAGACTATGCTTCAGGAAAGGTTGGTCCCCCACGAATGACTCTTGGTATGAACTCTATGTATCTTTGTCCTCCTCAGCAAATACCACAGGGCAGAGCACACGACAGGCACCCAAGCCATTCCTGTTGAACGAATGGGCAAGAGCATAGCAAATACTACAGCATCACAGACCCTCCAGATCACATCTTGTAAAAGATGCACAGGCACCTGGGACACGTCTAGAGGAGAGCTCACAGGTTGGCAGTTTTGGAACCTTGGTTAATTTAAAGGAGGTTTTGCCAGGAAAAGAGAAGAGTTGGTAAGAACAAAGCCCAGGTGAGAAGAAGATGGGCTACACTGAGTCTGGCTGGGATCCGGAAGGGAGAGAGACCTACCAGGAGAATATAGGGAATCACAAGTCAGTAGCAAAGTCCCAGAATCAAACAGGTAGGGAAGTAATGTTAAGAGTCTCAGGGTCCTCTTTGGTCCTCCCATAAGGGCCCAGACCCAACCTCTACCTTGTAATGGTTGAAGAGTGGTCCCCCCAAAAGATATGGCCGTGTCATAATCCCTGAAACCTGTGACTGTGATCAGATTTGGGAAAAGTTTGTAGATTACATCAAGATTACATCTTGATATTACGGATACTGAGAAGTGATAATCCTAGATTACATGAGTGGGTCTTAAATCCAGAGAAGTGCCCTTGTAAGAGCCAGAAGGGAAGACAAGGAGAAGGTGACTCTGTATGAACATAGAAGTATAGGTTTGGAGTGTGGTGGCCACAGGAAGTTAACAGAGGAAAGGAACAATTCTTCACTAGCCTCTGGGGAGAGCATGGCTCTTCTAATATCCTGATTTTGGACTTCTAAACCCCCAGAAACTTTTTCTGTTATTGTAAGTGAAAGGTAGCAAAATATGCCAGCCAAAAATATGCTACTTTGGTATATACCTGGGCTATAGGCTATAGCCAGCTGAAAAACAGTAAATACAAGAGGCTTTCTGTCAATCCTACCTATCTGCCTAAAAACAAATTATCCAAAATAAATTCAGTTGTCTAAGTCTCCTCCCCAGGAGTTTTATCAACCAAGGAAGTTTGACTCATTCAAGAAAGGAGACTAGAAGTCACTACCACACCCAAACTCTGATCCAAAAAATACCCCACCTATCCTTCAGAGTCCATTCATTTTTCCTTAAAATCCTATATTCTTCCCTAAGAGGCCTACAACCCTCTCCCTTTCCCTATTACCATGTTTAGGCCTGAATTTTCAACTTTCTCTTCCAATTACCCATTTTTACCCCATGTGTATCTCTCCCAAGTCTGTGAGGTATACGGGTTAATAAACTGGTTTTTCTCTTTAACAACAACAACAATAAGAGAGTCTTAGGGTCCTGGAGAACACTTCTTGAGGACAGTTGCCAGCAAGATCATTGGATCCAGTGGTTCTCAATTCTGGGTGCACGTGTTAAAGCCCTGCATCATTATTGTTGTTGTTCTTGTTATTCTTCTTGTTGTTGTTAATGCCAATACCTGGGCCTCTTCCTGGACCAAATAGATCAGATTTTCTGAGGGTTGGCCTTGGTACTGGCAGAGCAGGGACTAGGAGGAGGTAAGCCAGACTCCTGGGGCACAGAATGTAAGGAGAGATCACTCTCAGGGTCACGCAAGTGGTGGTGGGCCCCTAAGCATGACACCTTCATACAATTTGGCCCCTAGGAGCCTGGCTTGCTTCATCCAGGGCTCTGTCCTGGGTACTGGTACTCTGTAAATTTCTCCTGGGTCTTTCTAAGATAGGACTGGTGTGTATAACCACAATTATACTCAAATTCATTCAACTCACAGGCTTGGAAGCAGGGAGTCAGAGGTCACGCAGCAAGTTAATGTCAAAGGCAGGTCCAGAAAGGACCAGAGGAGTCTGGCAGCAGGCGAGGGGCCAAGGATAAGCTCTTTGCATCAAATACTGGGGACGCATCATTAGAGACTAGGGTTTGGCTCCTGTACTAGGAAGGCTTTGTGAGGGAACACAAGGCCCCAGTCCAAGGTCCTTGGTCCCAGGCAGGAAGCTGAAGCAGAAATCTTGGGACAAAATAGAGCCCCCGTCAGGAGCTGGACCATAGGCCTGACTCGGTCTCACAAGCAGTCATGGCCCAGTGATTGGGCTTTGAAGGTAGCGTAGGAACCACAGCTTGTAGTTAGTTGAGAGGCCCTCTGAGCTCTGTCCTGCAGTCCCAGGGCGTGAGCAGAGCTGAGCTGCCAGGGTAGAGTTCTGCAAAGCAGTGGGGAATATGAGCATCTGAGTGGAATCGTAAGGAAAAGGAATCAGATTTATTCTGAGAGATTTCAGAAGGCAAGGTTCAGAGCAACAACAGAAATGACAACTTTGCCCCAATATTGGGCATTTTTACCAATTGGAAATTTCCCATAATCGAGTACAGCAGTGCACATAATTGGACTGGGAGTATTTGGGAATGTGCGTCAAGGGGGGGCATCTCCGGGGGAGGGCCCCCTTTGTATTAGATGACTGCTATTGCCTTTCAACTCAGAAATGTCAAGCCCTTTGCCTTGATTTTTGTCTTACAGCAGGGAGCTCCACTTGGCTTCTCCAGGATGCTCTATCCGTCCAGGTGCACAAGATGGCAAGAAAGACCACAGGACACCTGCACAAGGTTAGACCATGAACAGCTGAGGTTTGAATAAACCGTGCAGTCCATCCACAGATGATGTTCAGGTTTAAGTGATGTCACCTCACAGTCCTTTGGTTTCTCTCTTCTGTTTCTCTTGTCCCTGTCTACACTGACCCAGATCAAAGCGAATCAAATAAGCCAACATCCGTGGAGTGCTTCGTGTAAGCCAGGCACTGTGCTAGACGCAGGGCCTCACCTCAGAAGCACATGGCGGAGAGAAGGTTGAGCCCACAGAGTCAAGGTTGAGGGGGATGAAGAAAGCCAGGGCCTTGGACGGACTTCCTGAAGCCACAAACCCTCACTCCCATCCGGTTAGGCTCAGCATGGAGAATGAAGATGTGGAGTCCTCTAAATGCTCTTCCTACCACTCACTCCAACCCTCCAAGAGCTGATGTCAAGACAGGGATGGATTCTAGAAATTCTAGAATGTGCTCACAGAGCTCCCATGATATAGTGCAGAAGAGAAGGTTCTCAGGCCAGGGAAGCCAGGCAGCTTCCCGGGTAGACAGTGTGGGCAATGCTGACCCAAGAAGAAAGATGAGCTCTGTCCCTGCTCTTCCACTGAGGCAAATACACTCTTGATGCCCTCCCTGTCTCCCTATACCAGCCCTCCTCCCCCAGATCCTTCTCCCCTTGCTTCCAGGGTCCCTTCCTGCAGAAAGCCTTTTCAACCCACCAAGGAAGTTGGCCATCTCTCCAGAAAATCTTCAATTTTTCCTGGGAAACATTTAAAACAGTTGTACCCAGCAACCGTCTGTGGGATTGTCTTCTTTCTAGACTATAAGGTCCTTGGGAATAAGGATCTAGAATGAATACATGAATAAACACCATTAAGACGGGGGGTGGGGGGAGGAAAAAAAAATAAAGCAGTGGCTAACTGGAAGCAGGAGAAGCAGGCAAAATGAGGCACCAAAGCCAGGCACCAAAGAGAAAACCAGCAAAGCAAAAACTGGGATCAGGCATAGATCAGATAAAGGAGGAGGAAAATCTATGGGGGTCAGGATGGTTAAGACAAGGCTTGCAAATGCTGGATTTCAATAGTGTCCCTTGGAGGGAAGGTTTGATACCCCCTTCCTGGGCATAGGGCAAACTTTAGAGAGGAGAGTCCCACTGGACACCCTTACTTCCAACATAAGCAAGATAACCTTCCCATGGCAGAACTCTCCATCCAATATAAATTAGGCCACACACGGGTTTATGGGCCATCTGTCCTCAGACCACAGGGATTTGAGATCCCTACTTAGTGAGGCCTCCATGTCTCACTTACAGCTGCCCTGGCCTTCTGTTGATTATTTTTTTCAACCATCGCTAAAGGGACTCCATCAACCCCTCTCTCGGTACCCTGGCTATCTGATGCCCTGATTACCTCTTGATTACCCGACTGAGACCTCTGGAGGAACTTAAAAGATGGAAGAAGGATGGTGTGTCCCCAGGGGAAGGAGGAGTCGTATCTTAGAACACAGCTGGGCACGGACTGATTAACTGCATTAGGACAGGAAAGACAGCAGGGGTTCTGAGATCTAGGATTTGGCTTGTCTACGCAGGTGGAGCAAGACCAAGGGGAGAACCCAATGGCCAATTCAGAGGGAGGAGCACAGAATTTGAGAGATTTAGGAAGAGGCCCCAGGAAAGTGGGGCAGAGAGTTAGCTTTGGGGCTCCCATGGGAAATACTGTGTGTCACCTGCTGCATAGATGAGCACAGGCATGCTCTCAAGAAGAAGGTCAAATCCAGGGAGCACTCAGAAGTTTCAGGAGGCCGGAAGCCCCCTCTGGGGATGTCTCTTTGCAGGCAGTGAGGTCAAAGGATAAGGCACAGTTCCCAGGGGCACTGGAGGCCAGCACAGGACACTTAAGCAAGGACTATCCTCAGTCTCTGAGGGCCTGAGTGCTAGGAAAATAGCCAAGGCCGGGGACTTAGGGACAGAGGTATATGTCAGACTAGCTACTTGTCAGAATGAGTCATGAGATGAGGGACAACCAGCAAGTAGCCAGAGTGACAAGAGCAAATCAACTTTTGAATGACAGCAACTTGGAATCTTCCGGCCTGAAGTCAGAACTGATCTTAGAGCCTGTGCAGAGCTGAGCCTGCAGCTCTGGCCGACAAGTGCATCCGGCTTCAGGAGGGAGGAGACGGGTGTGAAGTGTGGGCACAGGTAGGGCCTGACAGACAGAATGCAAGTGATACCCAGGTTCTGAGAGCCTGCCTTCTTGCTCCCAGGTTCAGGAAAGATGAGAAGTGGGCTGACCCTGGCCGGGGAGAGCAGCTGCTTCTTGCCAGGAGTCGGAAAGGGAGAAGCCTAGGAATGCAAAGCGGTCAGAGCATCTCAAGGCCCTTAGAGGGTGAGGGGCTCTTACCCACGGAGAGAGGTGTGGTGTGATTCGGGCTCAGAAGACGATTGTGAGCCCTTCATTAGCAGCCAGAATTTGGCTTCTCTGTGATGACTGAGAAACCACTTGTCACCATCTGAAATAGTTTTATATGTGGTTCCTTATTTTTCTTCCCTGTGTATTTTTTTAGCCTCTTTCATCCTCATTAGAAGACGGCAAGGATTTGCTCTCCTCTGTAAGCCTTGCTTCATGTCCCCCCGAGTGCCTGGACCCCAGTCAGGTGGGTGGATCCAGAATTGCCAGGCTTTGCCAAGGAACCCCTCCCTACTTCCATTAAGCCCGGGGCGGTAAAGCCCAAATCTCAGGCTCCATGGCCGGGTGTCTGCAGACTGCTTCCTTCCCGTCAGGTTTCAGCTGGGGCTGATCAGGGATGTGTGTGAGAATCTGGAGCAGCTGGGGAGAAAAGCCCTCACCAACTGGGAAGGACCACCTTTTCCTGTGTCTCCATGGCCAGTCAACGTGCTTGTGCCTGTGCATGGAGTCCTGAGCAAGGGACCCACGGACAGCTCATCCTACATGCCACTCTGCACAGAGTGGGGCAGTGACCACTTTAAATGAAATGTCTCAAGAAAAGCAAAAAGAAAAAGACAACAATAATGACAAAACAGAAAACCTGGGTTTGTGATGACAACGCACTGATTTCCCTGTGGGTGTCAATTACATGTGGGGCAGGAACCAGAGCGGGCCAACCAGATGCCCCCAGGAGAGCAGGGCCCTAGCTGCACTCCCCCACCTCACTGAGTGCCTACTGTGCGCCGGGGACTGCCCCAGGTGCTGCCCATCGCTAAGGACCAAGGTGGGCCCGGTGCTTGGAGACGAAGACAGT
This sequence comes from Lutra lutra, assembly GCF_902655055.1. Classification (NCBI taxonomy): domain Eukaryota; kingdom Metazoa; phylum Chordata; class Mammalia; order Carnivora; family Mustelidae; genus Lutra; species Lutra lutra. The sequence goes on along the minus strand of NC_062287.1, from coordinate 12,082,448 downwards.
ACAAAGGCAAACACTAAGAATGATCACAGGGAAAATACCAGGATCCTAGAAGGAGCACCTGTATTAAACTTGTGGGATGGAGCAAGGTTGGGGCAGGCTTCCCAGAAGAAATGACCTCCACGTTGAGACATAAATAAGAAAAGGATCCAGCCGTCACCGAGAGGGGAAGAGGAGAAATCCCAGGGGAAAGAAGCGTGTGCTTGCAGCCCTGAATGAAGAGGAAGCAGGTGCACACCGGCAGGGATGGGGATTCAGGCTGCTGCAGGGTTCAGGCGAGTGGGGAGGGATGGGAGCAAGCAGAGGCCAGATCGGGAAGGACCCCATAGGTGAGTTTCAGAAATTTACGTTTCTCATTTTGTCAATGGTGGAGTGGGAATATGAGGACTGTTATATCTACTCATCAAATCTCACTTCCTTTTCCTCCTCAGCACATTTCTCAGGCTCCCTTAGAGTGCCGTGTCACCATAGGACTGACTTCTAAATACTGAAATGCAGGCAGAAGAGATGTGCTTCCCTTGCAGCTCTGGCCCATAGGTCTTTCCCCATCAGCCCCAATCTCCTTTCCCTTCTTCCAGTTGAGTAGAGAGGAGTCTGGAGATCTAGAGAGGGGTAGATCACAAGATGGAAGGAAGCTTAGTCCCAGATGGTCATGGAGAAAACTACTCAGCTAGGAATGGCCTCACTGAAGTATAATGTAAGTGAGGAATAAATTCTGTTTGTTGACCCTCTGAGATTTGGGGGTTTACCTATTGTAGCAGCAAGCCTTACTTATGCAAACTAATACATCGCTTATATAGCACACCCATCACCAGACTCATTGCACAGGACCCCAGGAAGAAGCTATGCCAGACTGCCTTATTTTGGATGACAAAAAGGACCACAATGCATAAAATGCCCATTTCTCTCTATGAACAAAGTTCTCCGACTGGTAGAAAGCACGTCTCCCACTTAACAGTGTTAATACCTCTTGTGGAATATTTCGATTGCTTAATCTCATACATTGTTTATGGAATTAAAAATAAAATCTCTAATCGGGGTGCCTGGTGACTCAGTCAGTTAAGTGACTTTGGCTCAGGTCGTGATCGCAGGGTCCTGGGATCGAGCCCCGTGTCTGGCTCCAGCTCCAGGTCTGGCTCTGGCTCGGGCTCCAAGCTCAGCAGGGAGTCTGCTTTTTCCTCTCCCTCTGCCCCAACCCCCCCACCTCCGCAACTCGTGCTCTCTCTGTCTCTCTCAGATAAACAAAAAAAATCTTTAAACAAACAATAAAATCAATAAAATAAAATCTCTAAGCAACTGACTCAGTTATTTAATGCTATGTTCTGCAGCACATAAATGTTGATAAGCTCACAGGGCTGTGGATATGAAATTGTTCAGTAAAAAGCAGCTAGACATGAAGTAACACAAAACATAATGTATAGTCAATGAGTTCTATATGGTGGGGGAAATTTCTCTGGTTATTACTAAAATGAGGAGTTATTCTCTTACTACCCCATCTTCCCCTCCCAAAAAGTTAGGGAGTATAAAACTCCTCCAGGGCTTCATATTAACTCAGCACAGAAAGAAGAGAGACAGAGTAAAGCTGTGGTCTATAAAAAGATAATGTTCTTGGGGTTATAGGTAATTTCACAGAACATTCAGAGAATGAATACACAAAAGGTTCAATATTGCATGGACCTACCTAGTAGCCATTATAAACAGCAGTAGCTAGTGCTACTGAAAACAGTTAATGGAGATCCTGTACTTAGAAAACTTCAAGAAATCCCTACCAGAGAAAGTGAGAATTTTTTTTATTAGTATAAAAGAAAGAAACCAATTCAAAATTACAACAGACAGGTGAGCTGTCTATAATAGCAGGGGATATAGTATAGATACAGAAGAACCAAGAAGATGAAAACAGAATTCAAACAGGGGCAGAACTTGCTTGGCTAAAAGTTTTTAAACTCCCTAGTGAGAAGAAAGCTGGAATTAGAACCACACAAAGGATGATGGTGTGTCTACAGTTAAAACTCCCAGATATTGTTCAAGATGGAGACCCGAGTCGAGAGACCTTGACTGAAACTTGCCACCAAGTTTTGTGGAATTCTAGTTTTGTACTTGAGCAACAAATGTGGTTTGGGTAGTAAGATTAGTGGGTGTCAAACAGGCAAAGCCATCTCTGGAATCTCACTCCCACCGCACTCCCCTCGTTCTTTCTTTCCCCAACCAACTGCATCTCTTAGACTCCTCTCTCCTCTCCATCCTCCTCTCTAGCACAAGCCCTTGGCTTTCCCGGTCTAGAGCATCTAGAAAAAATGGACACAGACTACCAGTCTGTTGTCATGTGGATTATGCCTCTGCCTACCTGTCCAGAATGAATGGGAGCACCCTTCCTTCATGAAGGACCTTGGCCTTCTATGCCAATGACAGCCATCCATGATGTCCCCTCCTCTCTGTTAAGGCCCCAACAACTGCCAGGAGAACATGTCTACACAAATGGCCCCTCGTGGATACAAGCAACTCAGCTGGGCCCCCATGGCACTAAGGGAATTTGGCTGCTATCGGAAGAGAAAGAGCTGGAGGGGCAAGAGAAAAAAGAAGAGAGAAGGCCCAGAGGCCCAGAGTTGAGGGAAGGGGGTCTTTGCAATAGAACCTTCTAGAAGGAACCACCTGAAATGAGCTGACCGTCTGAGCAGAGAGTAACCCTCCCTCTGGGTTGATAATGCGGAGGAAGCATGGCCCTTCCTCAGAAGGAGAATTGACTTCAACAATCTATCCCAGGACTTCAAAGCAGCCCTTCCGCTAATTATTATGGAAATGTGTATTTAATTGGGAAGCAGCAACAGCTTCTTAATATTTGCTGTATTACTGTATTATATATGGCTAGAAAAACAGCTCTGAAGAGAAAATCCAGTCATGTCCAAGGTGATCGGGGTGGTGGGGGAGCAAGGTTGGAAGGGGCTGACGGGAGCTCTCAGAGCATTAGCAAAGCAAATAAAACAAGATCTTAAGAGCAGGAATGGCAGTAAGATCATTACCACCACCGGGATGGAAAAATGTGCTTTCAAGTTTCATCCCCTTTCCCTGGCCATACCTTCATCCTTCCCACTCGTAAAATCTAGGTCTCCTAAGTGAGATAAGCCAAATATTATGTGGTTCCCTTTATGTAAAATATGTAGAATAAGCAAATTCGTAGAGACAGAAAGTAGATTAGAGGTTGTCAGGGGCTGGTGGTGATTACTTAACGGTTACAGAGTTTCTGTTTGGGGTGACGAAAACATTTTGGAAATGGACAGTGGCGATGGATTATGCATTGTGAAGGTAATTAATGCCACTGAACTGTAGACATAAATGGTTAAAATGACACGTTTCATGTTATTTATACTTTACCACAATTTTAAAAATTAATAATGCACTGTATCAAAACCCATCTCATTGTATGCTTTAAATGGATGAACTGTATGGTATGGTGAGTTCTCTATCAACAGAGCTGTTACAAGGAAAAAAACCAACAAACAGACAAACAACAACCAGGTCTACTAACGACCGTAACCTGCAGGCAGATTCAAGCCTGGACTAGCTTTTTCCTTCTTCATTCTCCCAGAACCTCTCCTTTGCCAGGTACTCTGCTAGGCATTAACGGACAGAATCAACATGGTAGGAATTACTTAAGTAGCTTCCAACCATCTGACGGCTTTGGTGCTGAGCATCCCTTTCTGTTCCTAATCAGATTCCCTTCTCTCATGCTAACCAAATAGCTGTATGGCTCCAGCTTTCTTTCTGAGGTTCAGGTCCCTGGCAGCACCAGGTTCTGTTTTTTGTTTGTTTGTTTTTAAAGATTTTATTTATTTATTTTGAGAGAGAGAGAGAGAGGGAGAGAGAGAGAGAGAGAGAGAGAATGAGAGAGAACATGAGTGGGGCAGAGGGATAAGCAGACTCCCCAGCAGGGAGCTGGAACCTGGAGCCCAATCTCGGGACCCCAGGATCATGACCTGAGCCGAAGGCAGTGAGCCACTGAGGTAGCCCCTGATTCTGTTACGGAGGTCTCTGTTTTTATCTTGGAGCTCCTATCCCGCCAGCTTCACCAATCTCCCGTTGTCCTCGAAGGCTCTGCTTTGCACTCCTATTTCCCTCTCTGACCACCCAAGTTCAGTGATTCTGACTTAAACTCCCTCCCACTATCTGGGGCCCTGATGCTCTGTAGAGAGACCTCACTGATGCCCACTGCCAACCTGTCTGAACTTCTAAACACCCGCACCCCAACTCACTTTTACCGTATGCTTTTCCCTCCTGCTGGGTCGCCTTGTAACTTTTCCATCAATGCCTGTGGTTGACTTTATGTCCTCACTGCAACTAACAAGACAAGACCACTATTCAGTCATTCTTGCAAATGGGCCTGCTCCCCCGCCACATGTCCTAAGAGAGTAGGTCCTGGTACCATCCCATCTCCTTCATCCACTCTGATGAATGAGCCCATGGCCACAGAATCTCAGGACAGGACCATGTTATCTACCAATTATATCCCACCTAAGTCAGAACACCACCTACAAACACAGATGCCTCCAGACTGGTAGCTCTCCATCCTTGGTCACACTGGAGTCTCCTAGAGCTGTTAAAAATATATATATATATATATTCTCCAGCAAAATTCTCCAGAGGAATTCTCCCGCGGACTGTCTTCAGACTTCATCTGTACCATTGGCTCCTGGGATCTTCCTCCGCCTGGCCCACACTGCTGTTTTGGAGCTTGCCATCCTCCACAATCCCATGAGACTATCTATACTGATTCCTATAGCCTATCTCCACGGATTCTGACTTACGTGGTCTGGGATGAGGTCCAGATAGGGAACTCCTTAAGAATGACTCAAACTGATCTTAATACCTATCCAGAGTTAAGAGCTACAGATCTAAGGAGACCAGACTTCGTCCTTCGGGCAACAAGTATTTCCTACATACCTATTGCCAGCTATAGAGTCTAAGAAGCAGGGAATGGTCAGTAAAGGGTCCTGTTCTTATGGAGTTCCCAATGGTTAGTAGAAAATAAGCAAGAAAACAAAGAAGTATAATTGTATATACAGAGAGACACGGAATGACTGTAAAATATGTGAAATTTTCAGGAGGTGTGCACAAGTGTTAGGAACCCTAGCTTCAGGTTTTCAGAGCCCAGGGGAGTAGAGATCAACCAGGATCCCACTAGTCTTTGGAGTTAGGCATGACGTAGGGAAGTACTCCTTGAGAGAGAGAGAGGCAGAAGCTCTACCCCCCATCTCTTATTGAGCTTTCAACCATTCATAAAACCAGGGTGGTAATTGGAAGACACAGGAGCTCTGTTTTCATGGGGGAAAGAGCCAGTGACAGAGATCCCCTTGGTACAGGGCTTTTAAAAAGCAGAACAGGATAAACAGGTTTGATGGCAGCCTGTGGGAGGCAGGGGGATTGAGCCTTCTACTTCCTTCTTTCTACAATTGACATTTTCTTTTTCTCTCGCTTCAAGCTGTTAAGAAGGAAACAATATGGAGGGGGGCAGGTTTTCTCAACTCAACTCCCCTGAACTCAGCGGGGCTCTGATTGGAGATCCCGGGAGAATCAGGCTGCCTCAAACCTCCCCAACCCATGTGTGTACCAGATCCTGTGAGTCCATCCCTGAATCCGTGTACTTCATACCTCTGGAGGAGGAAACACAAAATCAAAGCAGCGGTTCGTTGGTCCACAATCAAATGTGGGTCCAGTGCCGTGCTTTGGGGAGATCCCTGTTCTCAGGAATTTTTTACACTCTGGTGGGGGAATCAGATAAAATAGTGCTAAACAAATGGAAGATGGTGTATTTTCAGAGAAGTGGACAGAAGATTAAGTAGGGTAGTACATTAGATGTGTTTCCAAGGAAGTTCTCTCTAGGAAATGACATTTGAGGGTAAGCCTGAATGAAATAAAAGAACTTTAAATTCTTAATGACTAGCAAGCCTCTCACCAACATATGGTCTCTTCCTTTTACCCATCCAAAGGAAAAAAAAAATCTGCTCTCCTCCAACCAGCCCCATCTCACTCTCTTCCCTAGAAATGGCCTTCCAGTGGTTCTGGGGTATAAGTCGCCTAGAGCTGGGATCTCGTTCCATGCTTTCGTCAGTAAATGTCTTCATGTAAACCAAGTCTATGGTCTGTAACTCCTGCTGCTGAGTTCAAGATTCCTTATAAACTTGTAATTCCCCAGACTGCCCTCCAAAACGTCAAGCCAGCTCTGACTCATGTACACAGAGGAAGCTGAAGACCCCTTCCTCCATGCGTGGTGTCATCCTAGGTCCTATATGGTTGGGGAGAGGCTGACATCCCAAAGGTGATCACAGTGATCAATCCCTCAACCTTAAAACTCACCGCAAGCCCTATTGGCTAATAATAGGAAGACAGTTGGGCCTCCTGAGACAGCCTCCTTCTCCCAGAGTCCCAGATGGACGAGGCCACAGTCTCTTCCGTGCCTCAAGGACTGAGCATTGGGAAGTTCTCCCATGGATTTGATTTCATCCGGAGCCTTTTACTTCTACATCACTTCTTCCATTGCCATTACGAGCTAGACAGGGAAGGGGCAGGTCTGGTCCAGCCAAAAATACCCCCCAAACTTCTGCTTCTTCTGTTGGTAAGGAAGAGACCTGAGTCCCTGCCGTTGGAGAAGAGGAGGGTAGGGGAGACCCTACCAGCCATGCTTCCTGCAGTGATGGAGTTCAGGACCGGTGGGCATGTCACAGCCAGAGGGATGATATAGACAAATTGGATAAAACTCAGGAAAGAGCAACACACCAAAAAAAAAAAAAAAAAAAAAAAAAAAAAAAATGATGAAGAGGCTGGAGGGATTGAATGATGAGGAAAGATTAAAAGAACTAAATACGGACAGACCAGCTAAACGCCGATTAAAAGCAGCGATCAGAACTGTCTGCGGGTATCTGAACACCAGCAGGGAAGAGGGGCCGCGCTAGCAGGTGTGGGGTCAGGCAGGGGGGAAGTGAGGTGGACTGAGAATAAATGAAGGGAAAGTGTGAGTGGCAAACTGCTGGGTAGCAGAAGAGCCTCTACTAAGAGAAGAGGTGGGGGGGCGTGGGGAGGATAAACTGTAGTGGGCGCTCGACATACAGGTCTCCCTTTAAACATTCTAAGTGCCCCCCAGTGATGTCGGGCAAACCCTGGGGGGAGCAAGCCCCAGGGCTTGCCGGACATCACTGGGGCCCCAGGAGGCATGTCTCAGGGGACCCTAGGTGTGTCACATGGCTGTGTCCTTATCTACCTTCTAAAGCGATAATGGCGAGCCCCTGCGGGCCTGGATCCCGGTCTGGCAGAGGCCACAAGTAGGACCATCAATCAGAGCATCAGGACGACTCGAAGATCAGACCACGCGGCCCTCCAGCTGACCTTGACCTTTTGTGCCCCTTTTTGTTTTAAAAGTAAAATCCTGAACCAGAAATATTCCCCCTTCTGCAGAGAAAGAGGCAGCTGGTCAGCTTGACAGGCGGAAACTGCAGCTTTCTCGTTAATGTGCAGTCCTGGAACAGTGATGTATGGCTGGTGATAGATCATGTTGGGTTTCCGGAGAGCAGGGAAGGCTAGAGCCGGAGCCTAATTCATGATGCATGAACGCATTGATCTTCCTGGCTCTGAAAATACAGTGTAATGAACCCCCGCTAACACATCATTTTTATTCCACTGCACCTCGCTAATATCTAATGATTTCACCTTCTACTGTGATCAAACATAATTGTATGGGAGTTTCAACTTTGTTCTTTGATACGGGAACACCACTACCCTGCACTGTTTTGCTCTTTACTATTGGTAGAACAAGTGTGAAACTCACACATAGGAAGATCCTAGAGATGAGCTATCCTGTGGCCATTTAGGAGCCCTGTGTGTTCACATGTGTGTACCTCTGTGTGTGTGTGCCTGTGTGTATGTGTGTGTGTCTGTGTGTCTGTGTGGGTGCAGGCAAGCACAAGAATGTGTTGTATGGGTATGTTGAACCAAAAGCTGATTGAAGGGGCGCCTGGGTGGCTCAGTGGGTTAAGCCGCTGCCTTTGGCTCAGGTCATGATCCCAGGTCCTGGGTTCGAGCCCCACATCGGGCTTTCTGCTCAGCAGGGAGCCTGCTTCCTCCTCTCTCTCTGCCTGCCTCTCTGCCTACTTGTGATTTCTCTCTGTCAAATAAATAAATAAAATCTTTAAAAAAAAAAAAAAAAAAAAAAAGCTGATTGAAGGCAGGGAAGCATTCCAAAGCAGGTGCCCCTTCCCTGGGATGGCTATACCCTTTCCTGCCAATGGGCTCTCGGGGAATGGCAATTGTGTACTTAGAATGGAGATTACCTTGTCAATGTTATTGTTTGCAGAATCCCATCTGCTGATTGAAATCACTATAATAATTTGTTTTGAAGACCATGAAGCTTCCTGAGGGCCTCCTGCCAGCCTGTCCCTGACAGCATCATATCCTGTGCGCATCTCCTGTTTCTTGGACACAAATCTCATCGCGACACTCCCGTCTCCATTCTAAAAAGAGCTTTTGGGGAAAAGTCATATTAATTTGATAACTCTGGCCATCTGGCCTGAAGGTGGTGGGTTTCTGATGAAGGAACAGACATCTCCTGCCGTTCTGTGGACAAGGTGAGCTCTCTCTAGCCAGGGCTGTCCTTGGAGGCAGGGCACAAGGACGTGACCCTCACTAGCTGCGTGACCTTGGGTAAATCACTTAACCTGGTACTAAGCTGGATCTCAGTTTCCCCCAGGCAAAAGGAAATTCCAAAGTTTTCCCTCGTCTAAATGCAGGTGGCTGAACTGGAGGATTTTTTTCATGTCTCTTACAGCTCAAGGATTTATGGTCCTGTGACACCTTAACACCCTCTCCTGCTTTCCTCCATCCTGAAAGCTCTTCTTCCTGATGCTGGTGGAGTCTGCCTTCCTTAGAGACCCTGCCCCTCCCACCATGAGAGTTAGGCGTGAGCAAATCCTAACCTCACAACTTGGATTAAGACTGGGGTCTGTAGTTCTGCTGGCCTTCCCCTCCCCCTCAGTCCTGTTTCTTTCTTTTTTTTTTTTTTAAAGATTTTATTTATTTATTTGGCAGATCACAAGTAGGCAGAGAGGCAGGCAGAGAGAGAGAGAGGGAAGCAGGCTCTCCGCCAAGCAGAGAGCCCGATGCGGGGCTCGATCTCAGGAACCTGAGATCATGACCTGAGCCGAAGGCAGAGGCTTAACCCACTGAGCCACCCAGGCGCCCCGTCAGTCCTGTTTCTAAAAAGAAGAGTGACAAAACAAGAGTGAATTAAGCAGAATGGTTACCCAATTATTTAAATTCTTTAAGGAATCCGTAGCAATATTAAGTTAATGCAAAACTCAGTATTCAAGGTCAAGCTCCCACGTAGCTTAATAGGTAAAACTTTGACCCCTGTCCAGGCCTTTGATTTTGGCCTGTGCTCTGTTCCGTGGGGAGCTGGTGGAAGGTTAATACATAAAAAAGCTAATGTTCCAGAGAAATACAGTCCAGAGCTTGTGATGCGGGTCAGGGTAGAGTATCAGACTGCAATCAATATGCACTTCAATGTTTGGATCATCTAAACCTCTGCTTGGCACAAGGGATCTCCAGAGAGACCTTCCTTAGGAGCAGAGAAATTACTATTCCAGAAATGACTGTGGGTCTTCTTGGCCCATTAGTGTTTCAAGGGAGATGCTGGTGGAAGGGGCAAGGAAGGTCCCTCTGGGATGGATTGACTGAAAAGTAAATAGTGTGGAGGGTAGAAAGCCTGGACTCTAATTCCAGCCACCACTGCTGAGAACAAGTTGGCCCTATTCCTAATTATTGTCTCTCACTCTCTGCCTCTGCAATGGGGCTAATTATTCAGATGTGTTCACAAGGTGTGTTGAGACCATTGGATAAAAAGCAGATATCATTGTTTATATTCACAGACCTGACAGAGCTAGAAGAGAAAAAGCTTTGAACTTCCAGCCACCCATTGTTCTAGCACCGAAACTGCAGGAGAATGGAAAATGTCATCTATTTATTTTCATCTTCGTGCTCCCAAACCCTATTAATTCCCTGACCAGAATTGGGTTCAAGTTCTTTATTTTAGTTTTCAATGAATCCTAGACCAGGGCTGGATTAGAGCTGGAGTCTTTTTATTACTTTACCAATGTCTCGAGAGACATAAGGAATGGAAAGTGGAAAAGACGTAGAGAGACCCCCAAGAAGCTTGGAATCAGTGACAGAGAAGTGTGGCAGGGATACAGAGCTAGACTTGGGTATAGAGGAGGGGAGCCCTGCTGGCTCCTGTTTGGGGGAAGGAACAGAAAAAACAGCCAAAGGGATCCGGATTGCACATATTACAGAGCGATGCTTCTGTGTACATTTCCAAAATGGTATCGTGGGAAAGGTCTTTGGTTGGCGGTGAAACTTAAATGTGGACAATGTCCCAGATCAGAACAATGTAGGTGGTGGGTGTTTCTAAAGGACTAGGGGGTAAGCAAATAGGAAAGGTGGGAGACAAGGTCTTAAACTGGAAGGCAAACGCTCGGGAAGACATAAAAAGGATTGAAGGGTCTTTCTCAGAGATTGGATAACAGAACAAGCAATAGAAAGAACTAGGAAATCTCCTTCCATGGAAAATTCGAAAGTGTGGTTCCCTTTCCTGAGTGGTTTGTGCGAGCTTCTCCCGAGAGACTGGGTGAGGTTCCCTACAGGTCTATAAGTTGATGACGGCAAGCTGTGGCGTAGCCCATCCATCAGTGAATTCTAGTAGACGCCCCTTCTCCCATCCATTCATTATTTGGCTTTTTAAGGTACTTCCATGGCATGAGAGTATTTCAAAAACACTTACATGTTAGTGCAGAACCTGGGAGAAGGGGTGGGGGGAGGATATCAAATATTCAAGCAACACTCTGAAGGCATGATATTTCTGCTAAAGGATTTGACCCCAGTAATCTAATTTGCTTTAAATTTGAAATGATCCCTCATTCCCTTCTTATAAGACTCCATGTCGTTGGCTCATAAAGATTACAATTTCTTTTCTCCCAATTGTAATAAATCCAATTCAAGCACCCTCTTGACTTGAAATTCGTCACAACAACACACAGAGGGCAACGCTCCCCTGATATGCCTCTCGGGGAGGGCGCGCTTGTCTCCCTTGCCCAGGAGGGAACGATGATGCAGGGCCATAAAGTGAGTCTCACTCCCTTCCCCTTCCTCTCCCCAACCCTCCCAACCTCAATATAATCTGTGAAAAGAATACTGTGTCTAAATTATAGCTGATTCCTCATTATCCGGCAGTAAAAAGGTTAGGCGAGCCAGAAAGCCAGACTGACTGCAGCTTCGCATTTTATCTTTCCGCCTGGGAACAGTTCCGTTTCTCAAATCCATTTGAAAACACTTCAGCTCATTCCATCCAATCTAGGGATTTTAACCTTTTTCTTCCTTTCTTTTTTCTTTTTTTTTTTTTCACCCCTAACTGGCAACTTAGAATTATAACTGACCAACCCATAGCCTGCATATCTGTCTGTCTGTCTATCGACCAGTCAGGGGTCTAATGTCTTACAATAGAACTTGACTTTTGGATAACATTTGCTATTGATTCTGAGCTAAATTGGATGGATCTTTGAAGGACTTGGTTGTACGATGGAGGGTTTTTTGAGTGATAAATCATCATAGTAATTACAGCACTTGGTATGAATTTAGTCATCCTAAGGCTCCTGGCATCCGAAGATATCATTTTGCCAACCAGTAACTATCTTGATGTAGATGGGAAATTTGAACTCCTAACTACCATAATTTGTCACATTAATTAATATCAACGGAAGGAAGCCAGTCGTTGCGGTAGGGCCTGAACGTGGGCAGCAAGGCACCAAGAAGCTGGAGCTCTAGAGAAACACAGTAGCTCTCAGCCAGACACACGGTTAAGTTCACCGGCAAAACCATTATTAACAAAGAAGACATCTCAATGACGGGCTTCTCTGTCATAAACCTTATTACTGGACACAGAAATATCTAGGTAGTAGAGAGGTACTGGACAGCAGAAATTATGACCAAAACAATATAAATTCTTACTAGAATATAAAATAGTAACTAAACTAGCAAAGAATGTATCCGAAAACCTACACTGTGCTGTGTCCCTGGGGCAAAGGGAAGAAAGGGGAAGATCCAGATTAAATGTTGTGGGAGGATGGGGGGAAGGGGAGAGAAGGATGGAACCCCATGAGTGGTTCTCCTCATTGGCTGTGCACCAACAACATCAGAGGAACTTAGAAAACATTTTCCTTCCCAGAGACTCCAAGTGAGGAGATGCCAGTGGGGCAAGCTCCTTCCACCAGAGGTTGTGATGCATATCTAGGATCGAGAACCATCTTGCTAGATCAGATGTCTCATGAGGGGAACCCTGTCTCGCTCCTCACTGTGTCTCCAGTGGCCAGCCTAGTGCCTGGCTCGGGGTAGAGGCACAGAATGCGTATCTTCATGGCCGAGCAAATGACAGCCTGGCAAACGGAATGAACGAATAGACACTTAAAGGGGCCACCAGCTGCAGGCTCTGTCCTAGACGTCTTATCTACAGCATCCCCAATTGCTCAGACTGCTCCTAGGGAGGGAGTCGTTATTTCTATTTAAAATTTGGGGTAGCTAAGATGCAGGAAAGCTAAGAAATTTGTCCAGGTTCATGTACCAGACTGGAGGAGGAAGCCTCGTCTGTAGTGAGGTATGAGAAGGAGGACCGGGGTCAGAGAGGGGGTCTGGAACTGCGACCATTCCAGAATTTCAATAAAGAAGAAATACAGGAATGGCAATATCTGGTTGAGTGGGGTTTGAAGACTTGTCCTGAAATTCCATTCGCCATTCAGCGCATTGATGTCCCCTACACGTTTACTTGGGGAACCTGGTGGGGCATGGGGGATGGGGATTCTGGGAGCTTCCATGCCACCTTTCCTATCCCATTCCCAAGAAGCCACCGGGGGAGAGAGTGTGACAGTTCCCAGGGCACCCTTCTCTTTAGTGTCGCAGGGAAACAGAAGATATCCCAGGGCTCTCTTAACTACCCTCATTTCTCTCTGTCTGCCGGCTAACGCCTGAAATTTATGTTAATGAAGAAAAGTTTTGATTCCCATAATTAAATATGAAAGACTTCAAGTATAAATGGGACTGTGTATTACAACTGATTCACACTAAAGTCAATCTACCAATAAGACTAAATGACGGATAGCAGGCCCTTCCCTATTTTGAGGAGGCAAAGGAGGAGAGAAAACACCTGACATTTGCCACTGAGGTGCCATAAAGAAATCTTCGTCTTTACAGATTTGCCTAGGAAGAGCCCTATTTACCTATGACTGGGAAGGGACAAACAGAAGCTGCGCTCCGAGGTATTTTTGTCATGGGCAGCTGTGAATACATGGAGCTTTTCTTCAAATGATGTATGAAGGGTTTTTTGTTTGCTTTTAAAATGTGGAATAAAAGGACTCCATTCCCTGAGGCTTCATTCACCGAGGTACGAAGGTCCCCAGAGCTGCCTGCAGAATCAGAATCCACACCTGCAAATCAAAAGGCTCAGCTCTGCCCCCAGCAGGCTGGGGTCCCCCACGCAAGTCCCTTCTTCTTTTAGAGCCCAGGCTGTAGGACCGTGGCACCTGTGTTCGTGGACTATTTGTCAAATGTCAAACAGTGTGTGAAATGCTTTTCCCACATTATCTCAGGGCATCCTCACAGGGACCCCGCGGAGTCCCCACTCATATTTTTTGATGGTAGAAATGAGTCTTAGCTCGCTGTGGGTTGCCCAAAGTAGCGCAGCCGATAATCAGAAGATTGGGTGTTTGAACGAAGGCCTGCCCGACTGTCTTAGGCACACTGTGTTATGCTGCATCATGGGGAAGTCATGAGGATGAAAAGAAATGATCTGGATGAACATGCTTTGGACACCTACATAGGCATGTTCATATATATTGTGAGATTATTTATGCATATACCCATTTAATACTGTCCCATGCAATCCGAACTGGTTATAATGTTGTTTCGCTCCAATATGTATATTAGGGACATCTGGGTGGCTCAGTCAGTTAAGCATCTGCTTTCAACTCAGGTCATGATCCCAGGGTCCTGGGATCGAATCCTGCATTGGGCTCCTTGCTCAGCAGGGAGCCTGCTTCTCCTTCTCTGCCTGCAGCTCCCCCTGCTTGTGTGCTGTCTCTCTTTCTCTCTAGCAAATAAATGAAGTCTTAAAAAATAAAATGAAACAGGTTTATTGATCCATTTCTTGACCCCAGTGGTTTTCAAAATGTGGCACCCAGTTCAGCATCAGTAGCATCTGGGAACTTTTTAGAAATGTAGATTCTAAAGCCCCACCTCGAGCTACTGAATCAGAACTTCTGGGGTAGGCTCCAGTAATCTGGTTTTTTTTTTTTTTTTTAAGATTTTATTTATTTATTTGACAGACAGAGATCCAGGTAGGCAGAGAGGCAGGCAGAGAGAAAGGGGGAAGCAGGCTCCCCGCTGAGCAGAGAGCCAGATGCAGGGCTCGATCTCAGGACCCTGAGACCATGACCTGAGCCGAAGGCAGAGGCTTTAACCCACTGAGCCACCCAGGCGCCCCGGGAATCTGTGTTTTAACAAGCCCTCCCATTGATCCTGATGCCTGTTTAAAACTGAGAGCTATTGAGTGCTCTTGAGTGAACGTCTGGGAGGGTACGCTCTTAGGCAGTGACTATAAAGGCATGAGACTACACTACACTCATTCACTGAAGAAAACATTGTGAGTTGACCTTGTGGAAAGAGAGAAAGAGTATTATACAGAGGGTTGAAGAAAAACCCTCATGGAAGATAGAGGAGAAACAGTCCAGGAAACAAAGAATTACAGGTGGGTAGATTTTATATAGATAGATGATAGATAGATAGATAGATGGATAGATAGATAGATAGATTATGGAGGCCATGATAAGTGTCATTGTATCCTGGGATAAGTGACCAATGCTTCTAGAAAGAGGGGCAGAAAGACATTGGTCAAAGGTCATGTCATGACATCAGGGATTTGGAAATAACCAAAGACCTATTGCAGAGAAACATCTCCGTAAGAATGGTGCTAAGGTGTATGTGTGTCCACATGTGTATGCCTATGCATGTTATTTGCCATATATTTGGCAATATAACATGGTCTTCGGGATTAGACATACTTAGGTCCAGGTTCCTAACAGCTTTCTAAATGATTCCATCACTTGCTAATGGTTGTCTTGGGTAAACTACTTAATATTTCCAACCCACAATTTTCTTATCTGTGGATAAGAACAGTATCTCCCTATGACAGAGAGCAGCAGATTCCATACAGCACTTAGCATAAACCTTGGTGTGTATCTGCTATATATTCAAGAAATTTGAATTATTATCATTTTTAATAGATATAGTGGCAATAATAATATCTCTCCCCTAAATCAAGACAGTTCTTAGAAAAGATGAGACTTCAGTTGAGTCCCCAAGGAAGGAAGAGTGGTACCTAATAAGATCCCATAACAGACCCCAGAATTTTCTACCCGAGCTTGTTCACGGTTGATTACGGTCTTCTTTGTGAGAGGACACGCTTTTTAATCATTTCTTTTTCTCCTCCTCTGTCGATTGCTGGGCACGGTCCCTCCTCCCCAACCCTTCTCTTAGGCTTCACTTGACCTCCCAGCCCCTCCATCTTTCTCCCTTTCAAAAGCTTCCTCTTCGCATTTGATTTCATTTTGCCTCTGTCTTTGATCTCCAGCTTTGGTAGTTTCCCCTCACTGGTCAGTCAGCCGGAACTCTCTCCTGTTTTTGTTGTTTTGTTGTTTTTGTTGTGGTGTGGGGGATGCTTTCCTTGGCATCTGGATGTGTCTGCTTCAGCAGGAAGCTGTCCTCTGAAGGGCGTGGGCTCCTTTCCCTGTGCAGAAAGCCTGGTGGATTCCACTCACAGCCTTTTGCTACTTGCTTGTCGCCTGCTCTGTGCCCTTTGTCCCACTCACTTTGGAGCCCAGCTAAGTCACAGCACAAACCCTCGCAAGTCATTGCATTGTACACTGTAAGTGCTTAATGAATGCTAGTGGCGTGAATAGGCTGTGTAGTTTACATTTTTTTTTAAGATTTTATTTATTTATGTGACACAGAGAGAGAAAGATCTCAAGTAGGCAGAGAGAGGTGGGGAAGCAGGCTCCCTGCTGAGCAGAGAGCCCGATTCGGGACTCGATCCCAGGACCCTGAGATCATGACCTGAGCCGAAGGCAGAGGCTTAACCCGCTGAGCCACCCAGGCGTCCTGTAGTTTACATTTTAATAGAAAAGAAAGAAGATAGAAGTCAGCCTCTAAACTGCAAAAGGATTCCGAAAGAGACAGAGAGACTTTCTCCCTCTTTTATCTGATGTCACAGACGATGACCCAAAGCAGGGACTATCATGGGAGAAGACATGGCTGGAGTCAGAATCCTTCATCCAGGACGGATACTGCTTCAGGTCTCACCACCAGTCTACCGGCTGGGGCTTGTGATTTGACAGCTCCCCAAGCCCAGTCCCCCAGGGAAGGAGTGTTGCCGCAGGGCACACCTCCCAGGCTGGGGCGGGAAGGCGGCCGCTCTTCAGTCTTCTGCCAGTGGCGTCTGGGCAGCTGACATCCCCTCCCACCAGGCTGTGGATTTACCTGACTTCAAAGGCCAGGGCAGCCATCAAAGGAAGGAAGAGGAAACAGAGACAAAATTCAGTCCCCCTCTCCCCATGTCAGCCCCTCTTCCCTACTAGAAAGGCTCCATTGCCAAAATGTTAACTAGTAGCACACACAGTCACCATCAAATATGTGTGTTTGCAACCATTTTCCGTCTAACATCTATGGACCTGTTCCCTAGAGGGGGGCTCTCAGACCCAAATCACGGTCAAGGTCCACAGCAAGAAGGCAATGCCTGTGGTGTTGCGTTTTAAACTAAGTTGGGATGTGAGTGTGTGCACTGGATTAGAACAGCACATGTGAGGGGTGCCTGGGTGGCTCAGTCACTTAAGTGTCTGCCTTCGGCTCGGGTCATGATCTCAGGGTCCTGGGATCTAGCCCCGCATCGGGCTTTCTGCTCAGTGGGGAGTCTGCTTCTTCCTCTCCCATTCCCTCTCCTTCTGCCCCAAACCCCACTCATGGTCTCTCTCTCTCTTTCTCAAATAAATAAAATCTTGAAAAATAAAATAAAGTGGAACTCATGAAACAGACAAAGGGAAAGAAATCTACATGGGCGTGCATCGAAGCTGATTGCTTTTCCTATCAGGCTGGCTTAGCCTATCCTGATACAGGAATGACTGCCAATCAAGGGAACAGAAAGGCCTTGAGAAATATGGCATTGTGGAAAGCGTATGAGCTTCAGGCAGATAGCTCTGTGAGCATTACTTAACCTTTCTGAGCAGCACTTTTCTTGTCCATATAATAATAATAATACTCAGTCTTCCCAAGAATTAAATGAGATGTCTTACTTAGAGGAAGTGGCCCATGGTAGCATTCAATAAACATTAGTGTCTGTATTAGTTTCTCGAGGCTGCTGTATCAAATCACCACCAACTTGGCAGCTTCGAGTAAGAGAAATGTATTCTCTCACAATATCGGAGGCCAGAAGTTCAAAATCAGGATCGCTGGGCCAAATCAAGGTGTTGGCAAAGGCTGCGGTGCCTCCAGAAACTCCAGGGAGACTCTGCCTCTTGCCTCTTCCAGCTTCTGGTGGTTGCAGCTGCTAATCCTTGGTTTTCGATAGCCTGCGTCCAATCATCACGGCCGGGACCTTTAAACCTCCCTCTGTTGCATCCTTATATCACGTCCCCTGTGTGTATGCCAAATCCTCCTTCAGGTCCATCTTGTAAAGATAACTGTGATTAGATCTGGGGTCCACTTGGGTAATCTCCCAAGACCCTTACCTTAATCACGGCTGCCCAGCCCTCCTTTCCATACAAAGTGAAGGGACTTTCACAAGGTCTGGGGACCAGGACCTGGATATTTGGGAAGGCCATTAACCAACCTCTTACAGTGTCCTTCAGGCTCTTGAATAGCAGCAAGGAAGTGAAAAAAGATCAGGAAGGGAGAGGGGAACTTTTAATAGGAACTCAGACCATACGCAAATTCAGTCTCCAGTTATGATTTTTTTCCCCTCAGGTTGGCAAGGCTGAGGAACAGCATCACTGTTATGTGGATGTTTAAGTGTAGTAAAGCTTTTTGAAGCTTGGTTGTATTTACAGTCAATTATGGTATGTAAAATTTTCATTTTACTCGCGTAAGAGACCTAAAACTGGTTCTTGAAGTAACTCTATCCATACGATAAGGGATGATTTAGCAGATTTTAATGTATTTGCCTGGCTTTTCCCCCTGTCTGTATAAGATGCTTCTTATATACTGCCTTGAGCTATTAGTTAACTTTTCACAGATGTTGCCTTTTTTAACTCAATTATAAATTCTTTGAGACAAGAGATCATGTCTTGCACAGCTTTGTACCTTTCTTAGTGCCGAACGTAGTATATTGGTCAATAAATATTTGCTCGACTGATTAATTTCAAAATACCCAGGAAAGCAATTGTAAAAGAAGATGAAGGCAGGTCCATTCAACATTTGAGCTTCATGGAGATAGATATCAGGAAAAATTATCTTAAACCTTAAGGTTTAAGATATTGATGCTTCTCTCTTATTCTATGTTTCTCAACTCTGATTAAAACATGTATACCTTTGTCAAAATGCATTTTTCTTACCGAGGTATAATTGACATGCAATATTCTATTAGTTTCAAGTGTACGTCATAATGATTCAATATTTTTATACATTACAAAATGATCCTCATGGTAAGTCTAGTTACCATCTGCCACCATACACAGTTATTATCATTTTATTGACTCTATTCCCTGTGCTTAGATTGCCTCCCCATGATTGACTTATTTTATGACTGGAAGTTTGTATCACTTAATCCCCTTTACCCATTTCACCCGCCCACTCCCACCTTTCCTCCTTCTGGTAATCGACAGTTATCTGAGTCAGTGTTGTTTTGTTTTTTGTGTTCTTTTTTGTTTATTAGATTCCATGAATAAGTGAAATCCTACAGTATTTGTCTTTCTCTGTCTGATTTATTTCACTTAGCTTAATACCCTCTGGGTGCACCAATGTTGTCACAAATGGCAATATTTCATTCTTTTTTATGACTGAGTAATATTCCAGCATATATATACACTCTGCTGGAATATATAATATTCTAACATATTTCATATCTATCTATATATATATGTATGACATCTTCTTTATCCCTTCATGTATCGCCAGATACTTAGGTTGCTTCCATAATATCTTGATTACTACAAATACTGTTGCAATAAATGTAGGGGTGCATGTATCTCTTTGAATTGGTATTTTCATTTTCTTTGGATAAATACCCAAAAGAGCAATTGCTGGGTCATATGGTAGCTCTGGTTTTACCTTTTTGAAGAACCTCCATACTGTTTTTCAGAGTGGCTGCACCAATTGACATTCCCACCAGCAGAGTTCAAGGGCACCCTTTCCTCCACATCCTTGCCAACACTTGTTATTTTTTGTCTTCTTGGTGATAGCCATTGTGACAGATGCAAAGTGGTATCTCATTGTAGTTTTGATTTGCATTTCTCCAATGATGAGTGATGATGAGCCTCTTTTCAGGTGTCTGTTGACCATCTGTGTGTCTTCTCTGGTACAATGTCTACCCAAGTCCTCTGCCCATTTTTTTTTAAATTGGGTTGTTTGGGTTTGTTTGTTTGTTTGTTTAAGTTGTATAAGCTTTTTATATATTTTTTATATTCACCCTTCATTGGTGTATGATTTGCAAATACCTTCTCCCATTCAGTAGGCTGCCTTTTCATTTTATTGATGGTTTCCAAAAACGCATTTTGAATGTCCCAAAGAAAAATAGTAATAAAGCATTTGAATGCAGATTTTATCTGCATTATTCCTTTTGCCAGTGAAGTAGTTTGACAGTCTGGATCCCCTCAGCAAAAAATTTAAATAATGTCCCCTTAACCTTTTTTAGGATCAAAATAAGTCTAGTTCAAATTTTTCCTGCCACAAGGGCCTTTGTATGATATGCTTATCGGTGGAGAAAAAAAGGAGAGCTTTTAAAAAGAGAAGACATTTTCCATGGAAGGCAAACTAGCACATCTCTTGGCATATACGTAGTGCCTCCTGTCCCCCCTTCGGCCTTTTCACCTTCACAAACAAACTTAACGGTCAACAGAATGGGCCACTGACCTTCAGAAAAATTATAATTCCTTCAAGAGCAGAGGTTTCAACTAAAACACAAAGTGTCCATAAATGATGTATTTTATGGGAATATTAGAGCCCTAAAAAAAAAAAATCTATAGATTACCTCAAATAGAAAGACCATTTAGTAGTGAGTAGGGAGCTACGGTGATAGTCTTCCTCACGTGGTTTCTAGGTTGCTATCCCCGTGTCCTTTCAGGGATTCTGAGTTTTGGGGCTTCCCAGAAATGCCAGGGAACAAGAGTGCTAAGCTATCCTTAAGGTTGAGTCTTTGCAGGGAGAAGGTGAGTTTTCTTTTTCTTTCTCGTGTTTATTTGCAATGCCTTTCAGAGCAGAGGAGCAATCTTTTGAAAATAATGAGAATATGGAATTGGCCATTGTAACCTGATTCAGCAAACCAGTTCCATTTGGGTGATTTTTTAGCCTGCCTCTGAGAAACAGAAATGGGTAGGTTGGAGCCTCCCCAGGCCCCAGATAATTGAGTTGAGCTACTGTTGTGAGCCTGCTGTTTATGCATTAGCTACAGCCCTCTTGCCCTCTGCAAAACAGATCTCTTTTCTCAATTATTCAAAGTAAATAAATCAATGATATAGTTAAAAAAACAACAAGAAGGAAACACTAGAAATCACCTCCCCTCCGTTTCCATATGGGAAGCACCGTCTAAACTTGAGTGATTTTAAAGGCAGTTTTAGTGAAGGGAGAGAGCCCATCTGTATGGCTCGGCAAATTAATTTTGAACATTTGAAGATAAAAAGGCTGAGTTCCTAGGAGCTGGCTTGAAAAGTCACAATCCATAGCAATCCGAGATATTCACTGACTAGGAGCTCTTCTGTTTATTCCGAATACCCCTGTATCATTGGTTTTGAGAGAATGTAGTTCTCTGTGAAGTGCTGCCTATTGGGAAAAGAATCAGATGAGGAAGAAGTGGGAGTACCACGTTGACACGCCTTTAGGTCCTCAACAGAATTCCTTCTAAATCAAAAGAGAGTTTTATTAGTGCATTTGATGAAGGAGGAGTGGGGGGAGAACGAAGAAGGCTTTTTTTTTTTCTTTTTCATCTTCCTAACAAAACACAGATCGAGTAAAACCCCTGGCAGAGCTGCCGTGCACACCCAGAGGGTGAAAGAGATAATTTTGTAAATTGTAAATCAGAAGTTCTATTCGCAGTAGATGTCGAACATATGTAACTTACCAGCATAACACGGTTACCCTGAATACAAGTGTGATGGATGCTTTGTAAGTTTGAGAAGAGGGGACAGAGTAATTTAAATACCAAGTAATGATGTTTCCAGGTCCTCTGGAATGCTAGAGTCCTTGAGAGAGCTTTTTAGGAGCAGAGTGTGGACCCACGGCCTTGCCTGGAGACAGAGGGCTGGACCTTCCCTCCTCTGGGCTTGTTTCATGCCTGAATAAGAATGGAATCAGATGAAGTGAGTTGGAGGCCTCTGATATTAAGGTGACCTTGTAATACACAGTACCTCTTTAGGAGACTAATATGCCAGAGGCCTTACCAACTCGGAACTGGTTAACCTTTCCTAAATTCGACTTGACTTCATGAGATTTTCTCCTCCTCTGCATTAGCAAGGAAAATGCACTCCTCGGGTTGGCTCCATGAACTGAGAAGACAAGTAATTGACTTTGGTGGGAGGACATGAGTGGCCAGCACAGCAGAATAAGATCAATCCACAGTCCCATGGAGTAGCTCTCCAAGAAAAGTAGTAGGCTCTAGGGTCCTGATCTTCAATTTCTCTTCCTTATCCTATTGTGGCAAGCTGCAGCTGTATACTTTCCCCACTGGCAATGCTATTTCTGGGCCAAAGCTGACACAGACAAGAGGAACACTTTAGATGAAAGATAAATAACAATTATTAGAAATCATAAGGGTTTTTTTTTTATAATTGAAGTCATGAACTGTACTAATTGCCTCTGAAACTATATGCTATTTACTGCATTTTATTAACTGTAGTGGAGGAGGATATCCCTGTGCTGTGTATTGGCATCTTGTGGCCATATCGAGATTTTTGCATAAATGTGTTACTCATCACAGACCCAACCACATGAATAAAATATATAGAGAGATATTAGTACTGTAACAAAAGTCTTCAAGAAATAGCTTAGCGAGTGACAATGCTGTCAACAAACATGAAAGACTGAAATTAAGCCTTGCTTTTCTTCAAAACACGATCTTTAAACAAACTGAACTTCAGTTGTTCACAGTTTGGGGACAGGTAGAGGAAGATATTCAAAGCACCACATGGGGTTCCCGCTAGCTGAGAGAAGGGTATCCTTGGAGAGCTGAAACCACTTTTAGAGAGGGGGGGGAAATCTATGTAAATCTGCAAAAGAGTAAGATGAGAATTCCTCTTTTGGAACCCTCTGGACAAACCCCTACGTTTTCAAAGAGTTACATGGGATTTAGGCAGGCGTTGACTTTTAATGTGAGTTGCATTGCTAAATGACACGCGGGGCTTTGGAAATGTAGGGTTTGGTGTTTGCTGTAAGTCAGAGGATGGGTTGACGTCAGTTGAGAGTTTGAAGAGTGAATATGCTTGAGCTGTTTTGTGCAAAAATATAAGATCTCTAAGTAGTTCCCCAGTCAGGCAGGCTAACCAAAAAAGGGAAAGAAACAAAAGTAGAATACCCAATTCAAAACCTGGAAGAGGAGGGGTGCCTGGGTGGCTCAGTGGGTTAAAGCCTCTTCCTGTGGTTCAGGTCATGATCCCAGGGTCCTGGGATCAAGCCCCACATCAAGCTCTCTGCTCAGCAGGGAGCCTGCTTCCTCCTCTCTCTCTCTGCCTGCCTCTCTGCCTACTTGGGATCTCTGTCTGTCAAATAAATAAATAAATAAAATCTTAAAAAAAAAAACCAAAAACAAAAAAACCCTGGAAGAGGAATTTGTGGGTCACTTGAAACCCTACAGACAAACGTGAAACCTTGGTCAGGGCCATCATAAGACTCCAGGGCTGGGCTTTGGAGGCTGTTTGCCTAAAAATACACCCTGTTTGGGACTGCAAGTTCGTTTTTTCTAGACAAATTTCTATTCAGAGCTTGTCCTGTTTACAATCCATATTACAAAAAGTTATATTACCATTGTCATCTTTTAGCAACACAAGTGATACGATCTCATATTCATAATATGGCTATTTTGTATTTGCAGCCTTATGAAAATCTATAGATATCAATATCTGTTTTTAATGGATCTTGCAGCAATCCCACTGCCTGGGAAGTTGTGCTATCCTGCTATGGAATTATCACAAAGCTGGATCTGACAATTATGATATCATGTCAGGAAAATATGACTTCTAAAGTGTGGGAAAACTTTTGCAGCCTCATGACCAATCCTATGTTCTTTCGAAAATAAAAAACTAAGGTCTGTACGTGATAATTAGTTGAGTTGCCTCAGTTGCAACAATCCCTCTATCCAACCCAAGGCTGTCTGTCAGTGTCAATGAAATCGAATGTCAAACGGAAAAACTCTAAAGCTGTTTCTTCCATATTAGAAAATCACTAGTAAATCACCTCTTCATGCCCTACTGGCAAGATAAGCAAAATTAGCACAAGTATTTTTCCTTGTTTTGTCAAACTTGAATCAAACTGTTTATGCTCAGCGAGAGGCCGGGCACATACTGGTCCTCAGCATTTTTATCTCTAATGGCAACTCTTCGTCACTTTTATGAAATGTATTTATCTGACCTCTTTGTAGCAAGTGACATGGTGAATCACTACCCCTTCCTTGTTGAGCTCTCTTTCTCTTCTTTCCCTGTCCCCATGTCGCTCCTTTTCAAGCTCCACCAATTTCCTAAATAATTGGTGTTTATCGTAGTCGTACTCCTAGCTTATTTTTATTCTTTCTAATCTCTTCCTTCACACCCATTTTCAGAAATACTCTTGGTTCTTAAATGTTTGGCGTCTTCTCCAAAATAACTAGATGTTTCTTAGTTTTTCTTATCCTGTGTTCAGGACGGTACCTTGTCAGATCCAGGGTTTAGATTGGGCTTAGGGTTAGGGGTCAGGGGTTAGTGTAGGTGCCTGGTTCCAGGCTCTTTTTTTAAAAGTTCTTTCACATATTCTTTCTAGGTGCCCACCTCCCCTCCCTTTCCCCCCAGGTCCTTGGTTTCAACTTCCATCTCCATGCTCTTGACACCTTGGTTGAATACTTCACAGGCATCTCAAAACCAACTTGTTCCAAAGTGAAATTGTCATCTTTTTCCCATTGCCCATCCCCCAAACAACAGTAAACAATCACAACAGTAAACAATCAGATGGTCCTGTTTCCTACCCGATACCTGTCTTGAGTGAATGGTACCTTTGACCAAGCACCTGGTCAGAGGCCGGAAGTACATATCTAAGATTCATCTTAAGGTTTGTCTACCATGATACCATTAGAATAACCTTTCTAGTACGTAAAACTGACCATGAGTTTTTACTAGTTAAGTCGGTTCCCATTATCTATAATCAACAATTGAAACTTCTTAGTATGTCAATCAAGGCACTTCCTGGTTTTTGTATAATTTTTCACAGCTTCTCCTCTTACCATTTGTCATCTGGTAACCTGTGATCCAGCTCTTTTATTTGTCATTTCCCAAATATACACCACACCCTCCTAAGCTTAAAGGGCCTTGCAAATGACCTTTCCCCTTTTCACACCTCCCCTCACGCTCAGTTGTCTCCCTGCCTGTGTTGTGGAGTCTTGCTCAAATTCCAAGGCTCAGTTCATGAACACTCTTCTGTGGGAATTTTCCCCTGATATACAGATTGTCACGCTTGCCCCTTGGGGATAGTTAGGAGCCACCCTTCTCTGCTCACACAGGGCTGTGTGCACATATTATAATAAAAGCATTTATCATATGTAATGATTGTGGTGTACATCTGTCTTCCTTACTATACTCCGAGTTCCTTGCCAGTAGGTAGTTTCTCTCTCTCTCTCTCTCTCTCTCTGTGTGTGTGTGTGTGTTTATTAAAGAGGGAGGGAGGAAGGAAAGGAGAATGTGTATGAGCAGGGGGAAGGACAGAGGTAGAGAGAAAGTGAGAATCCTAAGTAAACTCTGCACTGAGTGTGGAACCTGGTGTAGGGCTCAATCTTAGGATCCCGAGATCATGACCTGAGCTGAAATCAAGAGTTGGATGCTTAACTGACAGAGCCACCCAGGTGCTCCCAGTAGGGAGTTTCTCATGCATCTTTTATTCCCAGGACTTAACAATGACTGTCCCATTGGGGTGCTCTCTATATATTGTCTTTTATTGAATTAGATTTGGGGGTGACTAGCTGGCTCAGTTGATAGAACGTGAGACTTTTAATTTTGGGGTTGTAGGTTCGATCCCACGTTGGGTGTAGAGATTACTTAAAAATAAAAATAAAATCTTTGGGGTGCCTGGGTGGCTCAGTGGGTTAAGCCTCTGCCTTCGGCTCAGGTCATGATCCCAGTGTCCTGGGATTGAGCCCCACGTCAGGCTCTCTGCTCAGCGGGGAGCCTGCTTCCTCCTCTCTTTCTGCCTGCCTCTCTGCCTACTTGTGATCTCTGTCAAATAAATAAATAAAATCTTAAAAAAAAAATAAAATCTTTAAAAGAGAGGGTATATATTTGGATCAGTCATATATACCCAGATATATCCTTAGATATCTGATCGCGACAAACTGACTTGGTCTCCAAGGCAAATTTCCTTTCCATCTGCACAGGGGCTGCTGCTTGACCTGGTTTCTGTGTAGTTTACACAGTACTTTCCCACTTCCCTTTCCTTTGAACCGGTATTCTAGTCTCGATATGCAAAAGTTTACTGTCAACTTTAGGATTCTAGAAGAATAAACCTGTGGGTAAAGTGGTTAATTACTCATTTAGGAGTACGGATTTAGCTGGCTTTATATTTCATAAAGATTCATAGACTGATGCCCCGGAAGATGAGCAGCTTCGTCTTAATCTAAGTACAGATGAGCTACCTGCTAGGTAGACCAAGAGTCTATCCAGTCCAATATTCTAACATACTGCTAGCTTACTTTAATTTATGGAAGACTTTCTATTAAAAGCTGACATTTATTATAATTTTAATTTACCCTTTGACAATGGAAGCTTAGGCTTAAGGATTATTGTAGTCTGTTCCCGTTGCTATAACAAAATACCAGAGACTGACATTTGTTTTCTCACAGTTCTGGAGGCCGGAAGTCCAAAGTCAAGGTGCGGGGATTGTTAGGCTCTGGTGAGAGCCCCCCTTCCTGGCGTGCAGGCAGTGAGTACCTGCGTGTAGAGAGCGAGCTCTGGTATTGATTCTGAGGACATCAGAATGGTATCCATCCACCCTACACCTCACCTAGACCTAATTACCTCCCAGAGGCCCCACCTCTAAATATCATCACATTAAGGGGTAGAGCTTCAACAGATGAATGGGGGGGGGGTTCCAGTGGGGAGGACAAAAACCCTTCAGTCCATAAACTGATTAAACCACTTCCCTATGGTTACTCAAAGACTCCAGTAGCAGGGCAAATGCTGACTCCAAGCATTGCTTTATTTTCGCTAATAATTTGTCTTTATTGCTTTTTATACATGGATACCCAAACAGTTAGCATATTAAAAAGCAAAATGTTGCTAGTTCTCATTGATTATTCCCTAATTTATTTAGCAAAACATGAATCTCTCCTTCATGCTTATTTTTCCTATATGTTTTTCCATATTTCTCAACTATTTGAGTGAAGGCAAACAATACAGGGTCTCTCTCCCTCTCACTCTTTAAAGTTTTACTGGAAAAAAAAAAAAGGACTAGGTTCTCGGTGCTTCTGGCAATTTTATTCTAACACAAGAAGTCCCCAGATTGTAATTCTGATAAGTATTTCAGTTCTTTCTTGAAAAATTAAATTCACAAAACAATTGATTATCAGTTATAAATGGCAAAAACACCATCTGGCTTTCAAAATTGGTTAAATCCATGTAGCAAGGGGAAAAAATGTTGGAACTTGTCGTTGGCGAGGAGTTCTGGTCCACGAAGCAGAAAATGACGAGCTTTACTATGAGAAAGACAGAGTAGGCATAACTTGTACTTAGCGGCTGCGGGAATTTGATACGTTCTTCACATGTTCCATATGTTAAATCGCTTGGCGAGATCTTCAGTGTGAAAGAGCTGGGGGGGGGGCGGGGAAGAGGAGCGTGGCTAGTGTATTGGGTAGCAACAGCTTAATCCTAAATTTTCAGCTGTGGGTCTTTCCATACAGACCAGGGCTAAAGATGTCCCACGACTGGGGACGTGGGTGTTAACCAGGTTCCTGAAGCTTGTGTCGCAGGTGGCAGTTTTGGGGTGGAATTTCTAAAGCTATGTGCATCCCTCTGGTGAGGTAAGTCACACAGCATTAGCATTTCCTACAGAAATGTCCCATATTGTTCTTTGCCAATTGGAAATTTGAGTAGGTGTTCATTTGATGTGCCAAGAGAATGAAGGGAGATGAAAACACTCCACATCTTCCAATGTCCCCATACTGTGTTCCTAGTGTGGGAGGCTTGGGGCCTAACTAGACTCTCGTGGAGATTCAGCCTCATAAGGAATGCTTTTCCTTAGGAGTGTAAAGCAGTCCTGTTATCTAAAAAAATGTTTCTCCGTTGCTGGCATGTTTTTGCCTTATGTTAAAAATGTAGCTATCCGATGCTTATTATTCATGCATTATAATGTGATGTTTATTCATTCACTTAACAAATATTTGTTGAGGCACAGTATAGCATAGTGGTTAATTTTGCAAGACTTGTCTACACCTTAAAAACTTTGACCTTGGGGCGCCTGGGTGGCTCAGTGAGTTAAGGCCTCTGCCTTTGGCTCAGGTCATGATCCCGGGGTCCAGGGATTGAGCCCCGCATCGGGGGTCTCTGCTCGGTGGGGAGCCTGCTTCCCCTTCTCTCTCTCTGCCTGCCTTTCTGCCTACTTGTGATCTCTGTCTGTGAAATAAATAAAAAAAAAAAATCTTAAAAAACAACAACAACAACTTTGACCTCAGGGCAATCGCTTAATCTTTCTAACTAAGTTTAAAAAATATAAAATGGGAGATAATAGTATGTGCCATGGGGATTGTTCCAGCTATAAAATGAGATTGTGTATGCAAAATACTTAATAAAAACAATAATTGCAAGGCTAATAATAATAATAATAGCAAATACCAATATTACACTGAGCTAGGTGCTCGAGTTTCTGGCATATAGGACCTTACTTTATAGTTTACACATCACTTTTTTTTTTTTTTTAAGATTTTGGTTTTTTGTTTGTCAGAGAGAAAGAGCACACAAGCAGGGGGAAGGGCAGAGGGAGAAGAAGGCTTCCCACTGAGCAAGGACCTCCATGCGGGACTCCACCTTAGGACCCTGGGATTATGACCTGAGCCTAAGGCAGACGTTTAACCGACTGAGTCACCCAGATGTCCCTACACATCACTTTCAACATACACATAGCCTCAGATTTTTTAATCCTGATTTTGGCGGAACTCTCCACTCTGCCTTTGGTCTGTCCAGGTAGCTGTACTTCCAGAGGTGATAAGACTAGGTAGGACTTTGCAGATTGGACCTTATCCTGGTGACCACACAGTGATGGTTTCCTTCCTCATGTAGCACCATGTGTGCGCTGGAGCTTTCCTGACTTCTGGAGATCTGCCTGTAGTTCATGCATCAGGGCCTGTAGTTACAGAGCAGAATATCCAGGGCTGTGAAGACAGGGCAGTCTTGAAATTAGTTTATGCATAATGGATAATAGGAGGCTGTTTTTAAGTGTAACTCATTTGGTGGGTTGGCAGATCTTGACTTCCTTTTTGATATGTAATATTTATTTATTTTATTTATTTATTTATTTATTATTTTATTATGTTTTTAGCTAGACGAGGACAGAGGGCCAGGCAAGTCATTCGGTGCAGCTCCTCTAGACTACAGCAATTTACATGCAGTAATCTCTCGGTCATTTAGCCACAGATAATTTGTCATGGTTTGTTTTAGCTGTTGTGATATTGATATTTATTATGCAAATTGTATTTCCTACATCTTATTGTTCTGCATTCTATGAATACTTAAATTATTATAAACCTCTACACTTAATATGGCTCGTCCTTCAATTTGATGCTTGAGCAACAGAGGGTCAGAGCGCATACGATCTTCTAGAGGGGAAGAAAATAAGTAATTAAAAAGCAGACAAACAAGAGAGCCGGCTGCCTGGTTGAAAAGAAAGCAGAGGCAATTTCGGAGAGAGCGAGTCCTCAGAAGCAAGTCATTTCAGCCGGGAGAGCCTCTCCCAGAGATACGGAAAGCTCAGAGCACCTGTTGGTCCCCAGCCGCCTTAGGAGGGACTGGGGGCGTAGAGAAGGAGGGAATGGGTTTGAACCCCGAAGGAGGAAGATGGCAGACCCCATCTTCACACACACACACACACCCCCGCCTCCGCCCACCACCCCAAGCCTCGACAGAAAAGATTTTTTGTTGGATGTGTGTAATCGTAAATATATATTGTTACATATGTCAAATGTATTAAATACGCATATATATATAAAGGGAAGGAGGGAGATCTTCGGCAAGCTGGGGAGCCGGAGCCGACCCTCCCCGATCTACCTTTCCGGAAAATCTACCGCAAAGATACCGACTCGAAAATCCCAGAGCCCGACTCGGGCTCCTTTCTCCCAACTATGCCCAAGTCTACCGCTAGGTTGTTGAGCGGGCTCTCCCGCTCCGCCGGACGTGCAAAGCACGCATGCACTTCTCCCAGATTGTTTTGTCAATCCGGGGACCTGCATTCTCACTCTCCACTCCCGAACAGCCCCCGTTTCCCGAAGATCTATTCCTTCGGTGCAAGGTGAGTGACGGAAATTTGCAACGTGTGGTTTCCAGGCCAGATGCGCCCGGTGTACCGGGCAGGGGAGCCTCCTCGTAGGGAGATTCTCCAGTCGTCGGTCGGTTATAGCGATTGCTATATACATGCCTAATATAGGTGTCCCGGAAGCGAGATCCGCCCCCTGGAGCCCGAGCCCCTACAAGCCAGGCGCCCAGGAGAACACTTTTTCCTTGATCCCGGGGAAGCGAAAACGAATTTTAACATAAACATATTTGCATACGCCCCTCCCCTTAGCCCCGCCCCTAGGTGGCGCGGGCGCGCCGCCGAACGCCAGCGCCAGGGGGCGGGGTGGGGGAGGGGGCGAGTCCTCCGAGAGCCGGGTTGGGCTAGCGGCTCTGTGATTGGTCGGTCCGGACTCCGCCCCCAGTGCATGTCATTAGCATCTCATTAGTTGTCCGCTCGGGCTCCGGAGGAAGCCACCGCCGCCAGTCTGAGGCAGGTGCCCGACATGGCGAGTGCTGTGCTGCCGAGCGGATCCCAGTTTGCGGCGGCGGTGGCGGCGGTGGCGGCGGCGGCGGCGCCTCCCGGGCTCCGACTCCGGCTTCTGCTGTTGCTCCTCTCCGCCGCGGCACTGATCCCCACAGGTAGGTGTCGGCACCGGCCGGTTGGCCCTCTAAATCTCCTAAGGCACCCCAGTAGCCATAGCCGTGGAAGGGGGAAACGTTTCCATGACAACCTTCCCCCACTTCCTAAATCGGAGTCGGAGGGAGTGTGGAGAGGAAACTCAGGGCTGAGATGAAGGGGCAGAGGGGTTCGGTGATTCCCTTCTCCCTTGCCCATCTGGGTGGGAATTGGAGCCCTTAGGGATGGCTGCACCCACACCTTTTCTCCCCGGCTTGGCGCGGGGTGAGGAGTGGAGTGAGAATGGGGGGCCCGAGGGCTCGAGAATATGGGAGAAGGGGATGGATGGAGGGGACCCCCCCAACCTTCCGGACCCTCCCAAACTCGTTGTTGTCCCCGTAACTTGCAGGTCCTCCCGTCCCAGGGCTGCCCATTCGCCCCCACCTCTCCAGCGGGCCCCCTAAATCTCTATCCCCCAAGCCCCCCTATGGCTGACTAGCAGCCGCCTCCAGCGTGATTGCTCACCGATCCACAGGACATCCCCAGACTTGTCTGGTCGCTCCTGCTCTCCCCGCGCTCTGCCTTTCTCCCCCACCCCCGCCCCCGTCCTCGGAACAGCGCGCCCCTCGTGTCTCCCTCCAGCCCGATAGCGGCCCTCCGCACCCCCCCCACCCCCCCGCTGCCCGGCTGCGGGGCTCCCGGGCTCCGCTCCAGGCAGGGAAAGTTCCTCAGGCCCGGCCCCGCGGGGGGGAGGCTGCTGTCGCCGCCTCTGCGGGAAGGAGCCGGGAGCCCGCAGCCCGCTTGCCCCACGGCGTCCTCCGCCGCGAGTGGGGACGCCGGATTTACAGACTGCCTGTCCTTTTCGGCAGCCCCAGGGTGGTGGCGGGAGGTTCGCGGCCTCTGCAGCCAGGCGGGCACCCTGCGGGCCTCTGGGCGCCCCCTGTGTGCGGAGCTGCCTTGGGAATTTGCCCAGGGGCGGCTCTGCACGCCCGGCGCCTTCCCCGAAGACGCCGTGCACTCGGCAGGAGCACGCTGTGTGGCTGCCCGTGTGCCGGGCGCGTTGGCGCGGTCGGGAAAGAAGAGGGCAGTGTTTGCTTTTGCTAACAAAAGGGAGCCGGAGCTCTTCCCCAGCCGAGAGGCTGGCCGTACTGCACCCTGCCTCTCCTTCCCGCCACCGCCGAGCTCCGCGGCCGCGCGGCATCCCCGCACCCCCCGGCCGCCCGCTGCGGGCTCCGGGTGGGGAGCGGGGCCGGGAGGCACGGGGACCGCGGGGGGGTGGTGGTGCGGGAGGTGCAGGAGGGGATGCAGCAGGGCTCGGCGCCTGCAAAGCCCCTCCTTGCAGCCTGGGAGCTGCAGGACCCGCGAGCAACAAGTGGCGGAGGACACCGAGAGCTCAGCCCCCACCTGCGGAGCCCCCGGCCGCGGCGGTCGCAGCTCTGGGGCCACCGTGCCTCTACCGGGCGCCTCACCGCTTGGGCTGTGTCTTTTGTTTACACGCTAGAGGACACACAGTTACGTAAACACCGCAGGAGACACGCTGTAGGAAATGGGGATGTCGGGGGTACTAGCTTTGGATTTCGGGGATGCCGGGTTGGTTTCTACCTTCCCCCCCGCCCTCCGCAAACAGCCTTGCAAGGGAGCTCGGCTCGGGGAACGTATCAGGGACGCACAGGGGTGGGAATCTGGCACCAGCTCAGTTCCAGAGCTGAGGGTTTTTTCTTCCATGCCACTGCTTGTCTCCGGATGTTGTTTATGTGTTTTTCCTCTGTGAATTCTTAATTTATGAGTTAGGAGATAATTGGGTTCAGCCTTTGCCGGTGTGGTTACAACTTCATTTCGGGTGATGTCTCTGACTGGATGGGTTCAATAAAATGTTCGTGAAAGAGATCCCTCATACTGCTGCATTGTAAAAAGCGCCAGTGTCAGTTAAACGTGAGCGTGAGTAAAGGCTCGGTAACTGGCGCATAATAGAGGCAACAATAGACTTGTATTGGCTGCAAAAAAGGGGAGGGGGAACAGCGCTGGTCAGGGATGTTGCCTTTTGACTAAAAATGGGAGCCGTGCTATGCCGCTTGGCAACAGAGGAGGTCTAGATGATGCCTCCTCCGTCAAGCCTGCTCATTGACGGCACCGGGTAGTAGCGACAGTACTATATTTGTAACTATCTCGCGGTGAGAAGTTGCCTTCCCAGCGAGGGATGTATGCGGACTCAGAAAGGAGCGGTCTGGAACTCAACCGTGCATGTCAAAGCTACAAGAAAATTCTGTTGCCAGTTACCATGGAAGCAGCTTCTTGCTCTTGTGTACATCCCTGTTTGTACGCCGGTTATCAGATTGTGTTCAAATTAGAAAGTAATTGGGTTTGATTTGTAGTGAGGGGGTGAGATGACTGCCTTTAATCTGTTTCTCCCTTTCGGCATTTTTGGGTGATGGCTTGGGGAAGGGGTGTCGGCTTAGCCCCCAGGTCCCTGGCACCCGGAGGAGACTTCTAGGCAGGCACCGGGGGACTTTGCCTCCTTAGTCCTCTCCTGTTAAGCTTTCTCCGGAGGCCTCCAGGTGCCACTGTCAGGTTAGAGAAACCTGTTGGTGTTGCCTTCTAACTTCATTAGGCGTGTTTCATTTACATGCTCGCTGGGATAGCAGTCTGGGGCCATCCTGCTTTAGGTCTTGGTTCTGTCTTCAGCTGTCACTGAATCTGTCTATCCCCTGGAGAAAATCTCCCATCCCTCCTGTGGTGTGTGGAGTAAATGGATGTTAATGAAACACAGCAGAAACGGGGTTGTGGTAACTCGCTCCTCGGTGTAAATCACGCCTGTTACGTTTTAGGTGTACGCATCGGTGTTGATTCTCTTGCGGCGTGAACCCGTGTATGCATGGGTGTTGCTTCTCTTACGTTTTTTAGCGTTAGAGAGGTTGGCTGATGGGTGGGGGTTTGTGTGGGTGCTGGGAAGCCCAGGGGCTGAGTTTGGCTTGTCTCGGCCTGTTGGGGCTTGTATACCGGGGATGGGGACTTTACAAAAAGTGCCATCCTGCTATTGTTGCCTTTCCCTGCATCAAATTGAATAGCCGCAGGAGGGACTTGCACTTGTCTGTGATAGCTTTGATAAAATATCCCTCATTAATGCCACTTTATATTTACAGTGTGTCACTGGAGACGCACAAGGCTTCATTTAGTGACTTGTGTGACGAGACAAGCTTGCATTATTTGCCTGGGACATTTTGGAGGAACAAGAGGCCCATTGAGCAATCTTTTGAAATGAACAAATACGGAAAAGGGGGGAATAAAAGAGCAGGCAGTTCTCTGGAACAAAGAGCTTTATTCATATGGATGTTGTACATGCTTTATCCAGTTTTCCCCAATGGCCCTCCTGGTAAAGGGGAGTGGGACAGGGGAGAAGCCAAAAAGCAGGACACTTTCGCTTCCTCTCCCACTTCCTGACTTCATATTCTTATCGAGTTGGTCCTGGACTGCCTGACTGCTCATCTCGCTCCACTCCCTCTAAAAGCCCAGAAGGTAACAGGTTCCTGGGTCTGAAAGGGAGGCTTTGAAATGCTTTCTCCTAGCTCTGAATTTCGACAGAAGACTGTGCTAGCTACCTGTTGAGACTCATGGTCATTGGAGGACCTACTGGTTGAATTGAAAGAGATGTCACTTTTTTGTGACATGTGTCAAGCAGTGGTTGATAGAGAATGTCAGATAGGTAAGATATCTTGCAAACTATAATACTAGTCTTACTATTTATTTTTAAAGAAATGCTATAACAACTGAAATCCAAAATTTTCATTATCACTAATGGTGCTCTTGGAGTTATTCGTGACTTTTGCCCACACCTGGTACATTTTGGCCTCAGACATAAATGAATTTTTATAATTCCTTGGCCTGCATTGCTGAATGATTTTCAGGCTTTAAAAAATTGATAGTATTGCTGTGAATAGAAACTGTCTCATTCTCTGGGTTTTTGTATGTGACATTTTAATGCCTAATCGGCCACTTAGAATTTACATTTAAAAAATGGGTGTGTGTGTGTGTATGTGTGTGTGCACGCGTGTATGTGCACAAAAGGCCTATTTTAATGTGGGAGATCTCTTAAATTGGGCCAAACTAATCTATGCTATGATTTGAATGGAAATTTACCAGCTTATAAAGAAAATTTGTAAGAAATAAATCCTAAGAATTCAAATGCTGCATCTCTTTCTTGGGAAGAATAGTACTGACCATTACGCTGGGCGTTTTTAACTGAAAATCCAGCATAGAAAGGAGAAATCACACAGCGACATCTGTTGCAGAATTGAAAATTTGCTGCTTTGAGTTGGAAGCAATTAGTCCCATATAAATACCTAATGGTATCAGTCAGTATGTGCACTCATCAAATATGTATATAGGCGCACACATATATGTACATATATATGCACATATACACGAAACTCACCCAATACAATATTCATATGCACATCAAAACGTATGTAATGGAAAATGTGACATTTTAACACCAAAACTCCTTTTTCTTATTACCTGTTGAGGAACTAGAGATTCCTATAATTGTGGAATTTTTGTAAGGGGAAGGAGGTTACAGATCGTCTGCTGAAATCTCATTATTTTGTAGTGAGGCAGCCTCAACCTGGAGAGGGAAGGACCGTGCTTGCTGACCATGGAACTGAGGATAAGTCAGCTATATGGCCCGGATGGGGACCAGGTCCCTTGATGTAGAGTCAGCAAACCTCTTCCACCACCCAGCAGGGTTGCCCCAGCAAGGATGTGGATCATGGCCACACCATATCTTGGTTAGGCCTAGTTTATCTTGTGAAGACAGCAAGATTAATTGGTGTTATAGGTAATAAACCCATGGATCAGAGGAGTGACCTCTGAGATAAAAGCACCGGTTCTTGGTAAGGTTGTCTTTGGTGTTGACAAATGATTCTGAAACCTCTGGACTTTATTTGGCAGTCATAACACGAATGTTGTCCAAAGCACCTTCATAGGGGAGAGCTTTGGACGTGTGTCACTGTGATAAGTCAGATGTGCAAAAACTGGGCTTTAGGAGCCCCAGCTTTAGATGTTTCAGCTCTTTGTTTGTCTTTTCAAGGATTAATACTAACAGTGGAACAGGTTCCGTGTAACTAAGGCCAAAAGGAAGAATCCTAAGTCAAGAGCAAGAAGAGATCTTGATTTTCTTTCTAGCCATTCGCCCCTTTTTATTTAAGCAGAGAAAAAGCTGAGAGTAATTTAAGGAAAAAAAAAAAGATTTGTGAGATGACTTTTTTTTAACATTGATCATATTTTATTTTTCCATTTTTATTATGGAGATTTCCAAATACATGCAAAAGGAGGAAGAATGCCATCATTAACCCTGTGTGCCAGTCGCCCAGTTCTGTAAATTATCCGTCCGTGGTCAGTCTGGCCTCTGTCCGCTTCCTCACCTTCTCAGATGAGTTTCAACAAATCTTGGACATCCTATCATTTGCTCATATATATTTATATCTATCTATCTATCTATCTATCTATAATACAGTTCCCGATCTACCCCCTCCCCTCAATCACAGTATCCTGAACTGCATGTACATTTTCTCCCCTGGTAATGCAGAACGTTGGCCCTACCCCAGCTGGACCGAGGTAGGCTGAAGGCTTATTAGGGTGATGCAAAGCCGAGGCAGAAACTAGAGAAGCCAGAGCTTCGATTACTGCCTGCACCGGAGACCTTTTCGTGTGGTTTGGTTTATTTTGAGCAAGGTTTTGTTTGGATTGGAGAAGATGAGTTTTATTGTTGTGTAAATATGGTTGTGTAAATATGCCCTAATTGTTGCTAATCCCTCAACTGTGGCGCACTATGGAAAGCACCCATGGTGAGACTGGCCATTTCCAGTTGTTCTCGGAATGAATGCTCTCCATCTGAGGACTTCTGTAGGCAAGGCTATTTTAGTTTGATGGCTGTGAGATACCTCATTCGTGTATTTATCTTTGAATGCCTCCGTGGCATAAATGCCTTTGCCTTCTGAGAGTATATGGCTTAAAAGAAAAAAAGATGTCTTTTCTTGTCTCACGCTGGCTAAATGCTAATTTCAGCCCGTATTCTGTAACCGAAGTGATCACAGAATGCCTTCTTTGGTCTGGGAAACCCTAACAACAAGCTGTAAGTATTTGGGTCTTATTTTTGTAGGACCAGGGGTACGGGGTGGGTAGGCAGAGAAAAAAGGTTACTATTTTTACTTCTCTGGATTTGCCCTGTTGATTTAAAAGAGGATTTTTAAAATTTCAGCTAGAGATGCTGGAATGCTTCAGGGTTAAATTTCTGAACTTCGGTTTATGGGAAAATAGGTTGGTTCCATTTCTAAGGTTCGTGAAACGTGAAGGGGCATGTGTGTGTGTGTGTGTGTGTGTGTGTGCGTACACGCGCGTTAAGAGGCTCTTTCACAAATGTATTTAATGTGGGCTATAAATCCAAAGCATTGAGTTTTTTTGGTTTCCAACCAAACAAGTAATTACACATGAGATGGTTTTGAGGGATCTGGGCATTCCAGGCCAGGTAAAAACCCACCACCTGCGCCCCTCTTCTGAGTTGGCCACAGCACCAGCAAAAGCACGAAGGAAGGTCTCCATTGGGGAGCGCCACCAAAATCAAATAAAAAGCCTTTGTTTGGAAACCATCAAGGAGGGAAGGGACCCACTGGAATGTTTGTAATTACAAGTGGCACCTCCTTGTTTAAATTTCAGAAGCCACAGTTTCTTTTTCAGAAATTTAAATTGCGGGCTCTAGCGGACAGCTGCTGTTGTGGTCCATGGGCAGTTTCTCTTTGAAGATCTTCCAGTGCTGGTCCTCCAAAGCCTTGGTGCTGTTGGCCTTGAACTAGGGTTAGAAGAATGAGAGCTGGAGGTATTTATATACATGCACCGCCAAAGTGACGTGTGGCCTTTATTATTACTCAAAAGAGCAACTCTGCAGCGGGGTTGAGAGAGAGCAGCACTAAGGAAATCTGTTATGACTGACAGGTGTCTTGAACGGGGTGATTATCTTAAGAGGGATGTGGGCTGGGTGGGGAAACTTTTTTCTTTTAGTAGATATTTTACTGGAATAGAGAGTCATTTGACCCAAC
This sequence comes from Lutra lutra, assembly GCF_902655055.1. Taxonomy (NCBI): domain Eukaryota; kingdom Metazoa; phylum Chordata; class Mammalia; order Carnivora; family Mustelidae; genus Lutra; species Lutra lutra. Next base: position 12,044,757 of record NC_062287.1, on the reverse strand, counting down.
ATTTTGATCTAGAGATTCAGAGATGTTAAATGGGCTTAAAATGAAAGCACTGTGATGTATATTTAAATGCTACTCAGTGTTTGAAGATGATATTCCAGTGACATGGACTTTTAAAAATGCCTGGAAGAAGGATCTAGCTCTTGGCAGTCTTCCTCGGTAAGGTAGGGACTCTTAAGCTATCCAGTCCTGGACTGCAGTGTCAAACTGGAATTAAATTATGAGATCCCTGGAGCGGGCAGGGAGGAACCCGCTTGCAAACAAAGGGTTCACCTGCCCCATCTCTCCCATTGTCTGTACCAGATCGACCCTTGGCTCGGATTAACGTAGAAGTTAACATGTCAGAGACTCAACCTTTCGTCTTTTCTGCCATAGGTATCAACTTTTCTCAAAGTCTCAAATTGCAAATGACACCACCGTCGTCCTGGTCTCCAAGGCCCTGAAATTCAGAGTCTTTTTTTTTTCCCCTCCTTAGCTTTCACTCTTGGACGGAAATAAAATGGAGCTGATTGGGCACCTGGGTGGCTCAGTGGGTTAAAGCCTCTGCCTTCGGCTCAGGTCATGATCCCAGGGTCCTGAGATCGAGCCCCGCATCGGGCTCTCTGCTCAGCAGGGAGCCTGCTTCCTCCTCTCTCTCTGCCTGCCACTCTGCCTGCTTGTGATCTCTGTCTGTCAAATAAATAAATAAAAATCTTTAAAAAAAATAAATAAATAAAGTGGGGCTGATTGCTTCTCCACGACCTTCTTGGAAGCCTTGACATCCTCTAAACCATGTCTTACTAGCAGAAGCTTCCCAGGCAACTCCCCTGACCCCAGCCTCTGCTAATCGGGATGAAGCCCACCTGCCGGTGCTGTGACACTGCCCTTCCAGAAAACCTAATCTCAGATCTGGCATCTGATTCGCAGTCCTCCTGGTTCTGTCTTTAGGTTGTTCCTTCCTCAACTGCTTTCTTATCCCCCGTTTTTTACTACTTTTCCAGTTCGGTCCTGGTGGGACTGGAAGACAGATCTCTCTACTGAACTGAGGAAGAAAGCGGTTCTGCTGCTCCCAGCCTTCAGCTGGTTGTCTCTGCATGAAACTTCTCTCTTACCTGTTTTTCACTTGACTGTTTTGGTTTCTAGGTGGAGGCCTGCTGAGTCTCCTTGCCCACCTTGCGAAGAAACGCCTTCCCTTTGCATCTTGTCTCACTAACACGTGCTTATCTAAACTATACCCTGACACAGACTTTTCTTTTTCTGCTTTACAGGTATATACATGAGTATGTTTCTTTGCAGTAAGCCGAAGTGTGCACATGTTGTAGCCTTTGTTTTAATGACTACTTTACGTACCAGGGTGCCGACCGTGTGTTGGGTCTGTTTGGTAAGATGGTTTCGCGTGCAGGCACTTACTACAGCATGAAGATGCCGTAATTGACTTAACAAATTTCACGCCGGCAAAGTAAGGGTTTCCGGCAAATAGTCGAGCCCTCAGGAGTAGGAAGACTTCAGAATTCTGGGTCAGAGTGAGAGGATCTGCTGACTTGGCATCAATGAGACGTACCCCCTCTGAAGGTGATCTAAAAGATTTACCCTTTAAAAGAGTGTTTGGTGCTCATGTTCGGAATGTCTAGTTACTAAGAAGTACCTACTTGGGGAGCCAGAAGGACAGTGTGCTAAAGGCCAAGCCCTTACTAGCCCGATTTTTAAAGAGCTCTGACTCCGAGGACCATGCTGCCTGCCTAAGCTCAGTCATCTGGCGTCAGGAGGGTCGCGTTTCTGTTGGTCACAGAGAGGGTGCATTGGCACTGGCTAAAAAAAAAATGAAACTTCTGTTTCTCAGTGTAGCTGCTAATCTTGTTATCTTAAGGATCTTTTCAAAGCCTCTATCTGGTAATATTATCTGCCACCATTTTCCTCTTATTTTATTTATTTTTGCTCTGGGATCCTTCCCCTGCCAAGTTCAGAGCTTGCTAGTAGAGGATTATATAGCGTTATTCAGTGATAAGAAAACACGTGATTATTACAGAGTATTTGGGGTCAGTCTTGGGAAAAAGTTGTATGTCCAAGTGTGGTATGCGCTTGGCTCTTATAGCTGTGATAAGCCAAGCCACCCAGATGTTATCAGCTTGAGTCTCTCTTCTGAATAGGAAAGGAGCATCACTGCATTCCTCTTGCAGAAACCCTTACTTAAACAATGAAAACTTCATAGATAGGGAGGAAAAAAACCCAAGTTAATGTAGTACTAAATTACTGCTCAAATGGTTTTATCTCTTAAAAGGTTCAAGTACAGATTGGCTTAAATGACACTGAACTTCACTTTTCCTTGTGTGTATCTTGTGAGCACACATCCTTGTGAAGAGACCTCTGTCTCCTTTCTTTGAGTTTTGTTAGTAATCACATGAATGTTAGTGGCTGTTTGGTTCCCTTTTCTGAAGCAAATCTCTTCTATCTCTGGTCCAGGTTGGCAAGCGGAATACCCAGTTTAGGTTACAGAATAGTAAAGCCTAGTGCTTTTACTCATGAGTTAAAAACAGCAAAAACAATCTACCTTACAGAGTGTTAAAAAAAAAAAAAAATCCTGTGTATGAACGTACTCGAGAAGGAAGTATTTTATACGTAGGCTCTTAGGAAAACAGCCACTCGTTACGGATAGGGGCTATGGCTCTGGCTACGAGTGCTGCTGTGATCATGTTTGGGAATACAGAGAAATGCTACGCTGGAAGGATTAATTCAGGATGTACTCAGCTCTCTTTATTTAAGCTGAGACTGGAGAACAAAGTGGCCATAAGATCCCGCTTGGAATCAAACGTTCTTTGGAAGTAAATGGAATCCTCCTGTCTCCTTGGAGAAACTAGCAGTGATTATAACCTCAAATTTGAGAGCTTTAAAACACAGGTAGGACTTTATTATTTTACTCAACCTCTTATATTTTATGTACTCTATTTATATCAAGAACTTGATATGTTCTGTAACTAACCCATAAGGCATTTGGTAGAAAAATGAGAATTTTAAAAAATTTATTTTTAAAATGAGTTATCTGCTTGTATACCAGGCATTGAATTAGGCACATTCATAGTTGAGTAGATTGGGCTCTGTGGTCCAGAGGTTGTAGTCTTTATTTTTTTCTTAACTTTTATTTTAGAAAAATTTTAAAGCCACAGGAAAGTTAAAAGACAAGGATCATGAATGCTTGTAAACCTCTTACCTGGATTCATCAAGGGTTAACGTTTTGTCCATTTGCCTTATCTAGCTCTCTAAGTCATGTATACTTACATACTTTTTTTCCTTTTTTTTCCCCCTTAACCACGTGAAAGCAAGTTGCGGGCATGGTGGCACTTTGCCCTTGAGCTGTTCGACGTGTAGCTCCAACTCCTGAGTAATAAGGACATTTTCCTGCGTAACCTCGGTGCCATTATTGCATTCCAGAAATGTAACACTGATTCAGTAATATTATCTAGTATCTAGTCCATATTCAAATCTCCCTGGTTGTTCCATTGATGTTCTTTACATGTGTTTCTTTGTCCTCCCTGATCCAGAATCTATCGGAGAGGAGATCGTGTGCTGGATTTGGTTTTCACCTCCCTCTTTTTTTTTTTTTTTTTTTTAAATCTAGAAGCATTCCTTTGCCTTCCATCTCCCTCCCCACTTTTTTTAAAGGAGTCGGGGGTGTCTCTGATGTTTTGTTAAGTCTAGAGTGATGTTTTGGATCATGTCCCACAGTTCCGCAGATTGATCATTTCCCCAGTGTCTGATTCAGGTCACAGTCACAGTCAAGAGCGCTGCATAGCTGTTGTCGTCACTTTCTGATAGTCTCACCTCGGTCTGTCCCAGTAGTGGTGATGGTTCGTTTGATCCCTTGGTTGACGATAAAAGTTCAGTTACTTAGTTTTGGTGGATTTACAGAGTTCTCCATTTTTGTCCCTTTGTAATTAATCAGTAATCTGTGGGCTATTTTGAGACCGAACATCCTATTCCCTAAAAACTCTTCACGTAGTGGTTTTGGCAGCATTGATAAACCTTGTCTGAATCGAGTATTACACCGGTGGCTACAAAATAGTGATTTTTCTAATTCCATCATTTCTCTACACTGGGTAGGAGTGCTCTTGTGTAAAGAAGGATTTACCCTTCCCCCTCCTCTCCTCTTTTTTGAAAATCACAATGGACTCAGAGATTTAAAAAAAAAAAATCAGTGTACTATATTTCATCACATCACATTTAGCCAGTGGGAACCCCTTGATCTGGCCTTTGCTTTCTTTTGATCTATCTCCTCTAATTTTTAAGTGCTTTCTTATTTTCTGTTGTAAGAAGATGTCTACTCTCACATTGTCTTTTCCCTGCCCCAGACCTGGAATCAGGGTCCTGATACCTGACTCCTTCCAGTGGAGGAGTGACATTTAGATAAGAAGGAAGTATGCTCTTTGCTATTGACTTGTGTCAGCAGACAGAACTAGGATATATAACTATAGTAAATTTACATATTTAGTTACATATTTTATATATTATAATTTTAACATAAATATTATATTATTAAATATTTTTGTACATATTTATATATAACTTTATACATAGATGTTATATGCATATAAATTATCTATGTCTCTATCTATATATATCAATTCTAGTCTAATACCCCAATGTTCTTTCCTCCTTCTCTGTTCCTTGTTTGTATCTTTCTTTTCCCATGGTGAGAACCTTGGTTCCCAGCCATGCCAGTGTCTTATAATTAAATACAAAAAATTTTTGAAATTATTCTACCAAGACCACTGTAGACAACAAACCTACCAAATAAAGTTCAAAACTTTTTGTCAATCTTTTTGCCTTTAAACCTTTTTTTTTTTAAGGCTTTATTTATTTATTTGTAAGACAGAGAGAGAGAGAGAGAGCATGAGCAGGAGAGGGAGAAGCATGCTCCCTGCTGAGCGAGGAGTCCAATGTGGGATCATGGGGCTCCATCCCAGGGCCCTGGGACCATGACCCAAGCTGAAGGCAGACACTTAACTGACTGAGCCACCCAGGCACCCCTCTTTTTGCCCTTTAAATAGATTCTCATGGAGGATAGACAGAGTACTGTGTTTACAAGTTCACAAGTTAGTTCCTTTTCTATGTGTGTGATTGATTAGCTATATAAATACATAGTTAAGATCATTTGTTTCTGTTTATATTCAATTTTAGATCTTTTTCCTTCACCTCTTGATTTAATTATATATTTTGAACATGTAAATCATTAATATGGCTTAAAAGTCACAACTATATAACATAGTCTTAGGGGTGCCTGGGTGGCTCAGTGGGTTAAGCCTCTGCCTTCGACTCAGGGTCATAATCTCAGGGTCTTGGGATCAAGCCCTGCACAGGGCTCTCTGCTCAGCGGGGAGCCCATTTACCCCACTGCCTCTCTGCCTACTTGTGATCTCTCTCTGTCAAATAAATAAATAAAATCTTCAAAAAAAATAATAAAAAAATAAAGTAGTCTTACTCCCTTATCTGTGTTTTCTGGCATATTCCTACCTACCTTCCTATAGGAGCCAGTTTCATTCCTTCCTCATAGAGCCTTCCTGGTTTTCCTTTTGGAAAAATACTGGTAGCTGTTTTGTTTTTCTTTTCAATTTTTTTTTGTTTTGTTTTAATACTTTTCTACAAACTATGTTAACATCTGCCTATACCCCTTCCCCTTATTTGGGAAATCCTCTGGTCTCATATTTATTTTGAGGATTTCCCCCCAGTTGGCTTTATTTTACTTAGAAGCCAATTTTTTCTTGCTATCTTCATGTTGTCTTCATGTCTCTTTCATTTCTTCCTTTCAGGGTAATAGTTCTCTGTGGGCCGTTGGAAGAATTCTGTATCTGTTTTTTACACTTAATTCACCAAGTTACTCGCAGCAAAATAGGGAATGCCCCTTTCCATATAATGCAATGTGTGTCTGTGATGTTTAATAACCATGGCTTGCCCTGCTCCTCTATCAGTCTTTCTTGACTCCTCTTTTCATCCTGCAAATTGGCAAATCTGTATCTCAAGCCTCAATGCCCCGCTTCTTCCCATTCCCGCACCCCCCCCCCCAAGTTGTGGTGTGCTTACTTACTGTAAAGTCCACTGCCTTTTGCATCTAAACGTGAGACCGTGTTCTAAAACTGCCTACTGGACGTCTCAGTCTAGGGGTTCCACCGTTAGCTCAAAAATATTAATGACAAGCAGCAACTAGCATTCCTTTAGGGTTTTCATAATCTCATATAACCCCCATTGTCACCGTGTGAGTAGTGACCTCTCTTACTGCATTTGACAGATGAGGGAACAGAGGATGATAGGCCCCTTGTCCAAGAAGCATAAGGAATCAGTGGCAGATCCAGGTCTGTCTTCAATACCTGTGCTTCTAAACACTTTGCTCTATTTTTCTAAAATTCAAGGTGTCTGAAACTGAGCCTAGCATCTCTCTTCCCCAAACCTCCCTCTGTCCTGTGTTTCCTATCCCGAGGAAGTGTACCACCATCTACCCCATGCATTAAATCAGTCTGAGAGACATCTTAGAGTACTTCCTCATCCTACACTCTCTATTACTTACTAGGTCTTGCTTGTCTCTTGCATTCACTCTGTTTCACGATCCCTGCCTCAGTTTACCCTTATCCTCATTTTATAGTGAGGAAAGGAGGTTCACACTGATAGAAATGTCCCTTAATTGGTCCATTTACCCGTAGTCTTATCCCTTATAATGCATCCCTAACGCTGTTTTTTGTCGATTGTCACTTTCATGCTTACTGTGTTTAAATGTCTTCTTGGCATCTTGAGGACAACGCTGACACTCTTTCAACATAGCCTACAGTGCCCTTCATCACCTTCTGTCTTCTTCTCCCACTCATTTCGTGCCAGTCACATACACCATGTCCTTTTTCTTAGGACTAGTTGTAGGTGCTACCCACCGTGTGCTTTGCTTTACCAAAGTAAACGTGCCTGGGATATGCCATGCTCTCTCAGGCCTTTCTGCTTTTTTAATACGGTCCCCCTTTCTCCTGCTATGTCTGATATGTCCGATTCTGACATGACTTTTGGGATCCGCTTCAAGGACCAATTCCTTAAGGAAATGTACCATTAACTCTCTGGTTGGCTAGGTACCTTTTTTTTTTTTTTTTAAGTTTTTATTTCTGGGTACTTGGGTGGCTCAGTGGGTTAAAGCCTCTGCCTTCGGCTCAGGTCATGATCTCAGGGTCCTGGGATCGAGCCCCACATCGGGCTCTCTGCTCAGTGGGGAGCCTGCTTCCCCCCCCCCCCGCCCCTCCTGCCTCTCTGCTTACTTATGATCTCTCTCTCTCTGTCAAATAAATAAATAATAAATAAATACAAAATAAAAAATCTCTCTCTCTCTGTCAAATAAATAAAATATTTTAAAAAACAGATTTTATTTCTTTATTTGAGAGAGAGAGACAGCACGAGCAGGAGGGACAGAGGCAGAGGGAGAGAGAGGATCTCACACAGACTCTCCATGGAGCCCGATGCAGGGCTTGATCCCTGAGATCACGACCTGAGCTGAAACCAAGAGTTGGACATTTAATCAGCCACACCACCCAGGCACCCTGGTTAGGTGCCTTTTCTTTGTGCCTTTCTTCTGACTTAGCTTCTTCCTTCCTGTTAAACACACTTCTCGAAATGCCCCAAGTTCTCTCTGTGTATTTGTCCAGTTGTTTCCACCAAAAGAAACAATCCACTCTCTGGCCAAAAGTTTTTTATTCACTTGCTCTTCTTATACTATCTGATTTCCGATCTGTGCCCAGCCTGTCTCTTCTGCTTTGTTGTGAATACTGGTGGTTGCGGGTATATGACTTGCACGAGTCCTTTGTGTTCATGGAATTTCACTTACGGGTTGTCTTATTATCAGCTTTTAGAATGAGAATTCTTAATAGAAGTTGTTTGTTCTCTCACAGTGGGTGGAGAGCTGTCAACGGGCTTGACTTCTTCATAGCCTGAAGGACTGACACCGAGCGTGTTTGCTCATACTTGGTTATTGGGCAATCGCTGGAGAGATTTAGACGACCAACCCAGAGAAGAGAACCTCTTTCCATTTATTTAATCTCTTTGCAGTCCAGGGATGGCTGGACTTTGAGTCCTTGTCATGTCGTGTTGGCACTTTGTAGTTGAGACAACACACCCAGAATTTTCTCTCTGAGGACCTCTTCCCCCTCCTCCGTTTTCCTGAGAGTCTTGTCTTAAAACGGAGATATATTCTCGGAAGAGGTATGGTGAACTTAGGGAAATTTAAACCTCAGGGTAACAGTTTTTCTTGTACAGTAATAAAGATGTATGTGGAGTCAGTGGCTACAGGATCAAAAAATAGATCTCGGTAGTCGGATCAAACAAGAGAAATGGCTTGTTGCCGCGTTTAAAAAAAATGAGTTGGGTGAGGCAGTCTGTCTTTTGAAGACGCTTGCACTGATTGTGAGAGTCTGTAGTTGGTGCTAAAGTGTGGCAAAATTAAGCTCATTTGCCTATGGGGGATCTAGTCTCAAACAGTCAGGTTTCCTGTGGGTCTGATGGGGACGATGGGAGAGATCTCCAAGAGGGTTTGCTACCATCACCTTTTAATTTAGGAGAAGTTTGGAGGTTGTTCTTTCCCGTGAACATAGAGGTGGAACCCACTCTAACCGGAGTTTATTGCTGTAATATTTTTTAAATGCATTTATGACACTGATATATCTGTGACCTTGTAAAGGCGTCTTTAGGGGGAGGGGGTGGCCAGCCTTTTTTCTCACTGTCATAAGTGATCCCTGTTCAATAACTCTCACTTCCTGACAGTATTGGGGGGGGAGGAGGACCTATCATAACTTGTATTTTATGACCTATTTCTAAAGCGTTCCTTCATATTCACATCTATCCGTTTAGACTTCTCCCTGCCTAAGGCATGCACCCAGCCTCGTCTGTGTTTGGTGTTTTAAATGCTTTGAATTATGGAGAATCATAGCATTTTATCGATGCTTCCCTTGTAGCTATGTCGCTCTGTTTTGTTCTTAGGTTCCATAGCTTGCATTTCCGAGGCATTGTGGGTGGATTATTGCAATTAGTTGAGTTTTGTGTGGAATCACGTATGTGCCTTGATTTCCACCGGGTGCCATCCCTCCCCCACTTTCTGGATAGACATTTTCTCAGGGACTGCTTTCTCAGGAATCCCACAAGTTGCGGTCATTAAACCTTTCCTTTCCACCATAAATCTTGGTAAATATATCTTTACCAGCATGACCTGCTGTCAAGTAAATGGTTTGATAGCAATATTCAAGAAAAATTATATCTTTGACATATAAATTTTGTCAGTGCATTAACGTATAGTGTATGATTGGTATTACTCACGAAAAAGAAGAGATTAGTTAATCAATTTCTCCTAGAATTAGGTGGTTAATGCTTCAAGCATCCTATTTAAAAGCAATTGCTTCTAGGTCCTGTTGGCAGGATTGCTTATTTCATTATTCTGGTCATTTGCATGAAAACAAGTTGATGATTCTTTAAATAACCACCCCGTTCAGTTTTCTTTTCCTCTTGAAATGTTATTCCTCAAGCTTTATATTCCATTCATGCTGCAGCATGAATCAGGTTTAGAAAGTTAGTCTTTCGGGCTAAAGGAGTAGCAGAATTTCCCTTCACCTTTTTTTTTTTTTTTTAACCAAAACTGATCTCCCATTTTCATATTAATTTATCTATGATTATATCTTTTTATCCTTGTTTCATGAGGTGAGTGCATTCAGAGTTATGCTTTAATAGAATATTCTTCAAGGTTTTAGGATTTTTTAAAATGAGGTCATCACCTTGAAGATTATGACCTGAACTTTTTATGAACTAAAGGAGCAAGAAAAGGATAGACTTAAAAAAAAAAAAAAAAAAGGTGAATATATAATCTACTTATAATGGAATAACTGGTCAGAGTTAATTCATTTTATAACATTTACCTGGTGCTGGTTTCCAAAGCACTCTTCCATTTCAGCAAGAGAAGCTCCACATTTATATCCTGATCGCTGAAAGATTCTCTTTGAAATAAGTGCTTTTTGAAAAAGATGTGAAAACCACTGGCCTAAACAGGATGAGTCCTTTAGGTTCAAAACAAGACTGGAGAGAGTGACACCCAGTTTACTGAGAGCACATCAGGGATGAGGCTGAAGCCAGAAATGGGCAGTCACAAGGAATGCTCCTTTGTCTTGTCTTTCCTCTCTTTATATTCTCTGTGGGGCTCCTGAAGGTGTGAAGGAGGCCACAGCAAAAAACTGGATAAGGACTTGAGAACTCACATCACTGTCCTCTCTGTCCTTCCATGGGGGGGGGGGTGCATAGGGGAGGGAGCAGGAAGGGAGTTGGAGTGCAGAAGGCTCTACACTTAAACCAAGTCTTGAAAACGGGGAAGAAAGAGGCGAGAAGAAAGGATATTATCAGGCTGAGAGAGAACCACATGAATCAAAGTTTACAGGTAGGAAAGCTAAGACAGAGTGTGAGATGGGATTTAGGGAAAGAGAGCTGGTGCCAGATTGCGGAAAACCTTTGAATGTCAAAGTTAGATTTAATTCAGGAGGTCATTGGGAACTATTGAAGGGATTTTGAGCAGTGAGGTAACATCAGATTGATGCTTTAGGAATGTGCATCTGGCAATGGTTTGTGCATAGATTATAATCGAGGGATTGGTTAGTGGTATAATAGTCCAATAAGACTTCATGAAAACTTGAAGTAGGGTAGCGGAAGAAGCATGGAGGTAGAATTGACTGGATTCAACGGCTGACCAGAAATGGGGATTGAGAGCAAATAAAGACTAAAAGTGAAAGTGTGCTTTGATTTTTTTTTTAAGATTTTATTTATTTATTTACAGATAGAGAGAGAGAGAGATCACAAGTAGGCAGAGAGGCAGGCAGAGAGAGAGGAAGGGAAGCAGGCTCCCTGCTGAGCACAGAGTCTGATGTGGGGTTCGATCCCAGGACTCTGGGATCATGACCTGAGCCGAAGGCAGAGGCTTTAACCCACTGAGCCACCCAGGTGCCACTGTGCTTTGATTTTTGAACTTCAGTAGCTTAAGAGAGCAGCTGTTCCAATGAACAGAAATAAAACTATTGAACGATGTGTTTAATAAGGGAAGACAATGAGTTTGGTTTGGGGATATGTTAAACTTGAGCTACTGCAAGAACATGGTGGAAACACTTAGAAGGTGGTTTGAAATGTGGTCCTAGGGTTTAGAAGAGAAGTGGAGAGCAGAACTAGAGTTGCAGATTTGAAAGTCATTTGTAAAGAGTTGATAGCCGAAGTTCAAAGTGTGCATTGATTCACTTACTTAGGTGATAGGTAAGTGAATGTGTGTCCAACAGCCAGTTAGGTGCTGGAGATGAGCGTATGGGAGATCCTCCAGGTAGAACCTTAAGGAAGGTGTATTTTTCAGGGACAGGCTAAGTCAGTGTGACAAAGTCCAGGAAGGATGAGTCAGAGGAAGGAGAATAATGTTGTAGGTGTGAGACAGGCAGGGTTGATGTGGGGTGGAATTCTGTTATCTAAATGGCTGAAGAGTCATGAAGGGGAGAAGGGGAGGGTTGTCTTGGAAGTGAATGAACTCTGGGGAGGAGGTTCTAGAAGAATGAATGAAATGAGACAAGTAATAACTTAGCCCAATCACACAGCTAGGATGTGGCCACACTGGATCTAGTTTCCATGTTTTGGACTAGAATGTACTACAATGAGATCAGTTTTCAGTGTTGTACCCCAGTGCAGCAAACCGTGCCTTTCACCACGGTATACGGAGCTGTCGAGAGCCTGTTCAGCCTGTCCGTATTACTTAAAATGTTTAATTAAGATTCTTGAGGTTGTGGTGTTGAATAAAGAGCAAATTAATGAACTTCCCAACTGTCCCTGCATTTCATGTAATGAGTGACAGCTTTGGCAGGCGTAAGCACGGAGGGAAGATAGATGGCTGCTGTTTTTCTGGAGTGTGCTTCTTTAACAATTAGCACCAGACAACAAAAACAAATCCTAGTGTAGCACTGGGAGCACTTCCGGGATGGCAGGAAGAATCTAGGTCAGCTTCACGGCAGCTCCTTTTCTTTAGGTAGATTCATGTTTGCTATCCAACTTTTCAACAAGCTGTGTAAAGACCATGCCTGTTTCCTTAGCACATATTAGCTGGCAGGGGGTCACAAATTAAATTGATGTGTGGGAGCATTTTGATGTGCAGTTGAGTGGTGAGAGTGTGGCTCAGGCTGAATATGGCAGCCTGCCGAGTTGTGGTCTGTGTTGCCCGAACTCTTCCGGGTGAAAGACACATCCTGATGGAAGTTTTGTGCATCACCTCGAGGAGATGATGGCTCTGCTCCTACAGGTAGAATGATCAGAACGCAGTTCACGTTAGCTGGGGAGCTCTGAAAACTAGAGCAGGCGAGTCTAGTACCTCAAGCATCTTTTCTCAAGCCATGCCTCTCCAACGCTGTTCGATAGAACTTTTCAGTGATGGTGGGAGTAGGCTCGATCTGTGCTGCCCAGTGTAGCCATGTGCCCCCTGTGACTGTGGAGCGCTGAAATGTGGTGACTGCTGGTGAAGAACTAACTTCTCAATCCTATTTCATTTTAATAATTTTAAACTTAAATAGCCTCAGACGGCTAGTGGCTACCATCTTGGACCACAGAGCTCCACACTTAAAATTCAGAAGGAAAATTCTCATGCTCATTCCATAGCATGAACTAGTGAGGGGGTTAGAAGAGCCCTCGGGCTGACTTTGACATTCACCCCACTTTCGGTAGATTCATCTTGTATCTTGGACTCAGCTATTGTGGGCATCCAAATTGCACATTTTTCTTGACTTTTGGTTTTCATGTTGGAAAGCTTCTGGAATATCCTAATTGCCCTTTCTTTATTTGAGGAGTTATACCTTTTGGCCTCAGAGGGGTCGAGCTCACATCAAGTCCACAGATTAATAGCTCTCACTTTGTCCTTAGGATGCTAAATCTTTAAGGTTACTCTTATGTGACCATATTGCTGTGCCAGTGTGCCAATACACATTGTTATCTTTTTTTTTTTTTTTTTTTTTGGTGGATACTGAAAGTGAGTGAAATGTGAAAAAAACATTATTCATTTTAAATAGTTTGACTGCCAGGTTAATGCGACTCTTAAGCGGAGCTTCCTGAGGTCTGGCCATAGTAACTGCTTTTAACTTGATTTAAAGTTCTTAAACATTCTGAATTGCTTCACCTAATCTTTTTATACTGAACGTACAATTTTCAGGCTCTTTTTTATTTTCAAATCCATAACTGACAGCTGCTCAACACCTCATTCAAATAGTTTTAAGAGTTTTAGAGAAAAGTTGGGACAGACTGGATTTGCTGACATCAGTTGGATTGAGATATTGTGGATTTAAAGATGATAAAGAAGGAGAAAGAAAAATACCAGGTAATTATTGCATGTTCACTGCTTGCCCAATGACAGTGATTTGAAGCTTAATAACCAACAGAACTGAGAGGTAGCAGAAGGACATTGGAGTGAGCTTTCAAAACTTAGCATAAGAATGACCATTCCGTTTGAAAGCAAAATTTTCATGTGTGGTCCTATTTGTTTTACTATATTTTAAAAGAATCTTGATGCACAGAAATGCCTCTATCCCAAAACCTCACTACAAACTTTTTCCTTGAAAGAGATTCTGTGGGTTCTGTGGGATGGTAAGCTCCTGAAGGAGCTAACTCTTTAGGACAGTCTGTGATGTCTAGTGCACAGCCAATGTTTCTTATAAAATGGTCATTTCATAAGAGAAACCAAGGTCAGAAGCCCTTCCACCTCTACTTCCAGGGACAAATGGAAATTGCTATGTGACTCAACACAGGAAGACTCTGTGTACCACGGTGAACATAGACAAGCTTTCTGGTGTATTTGTCCAAGATTAAAATTAATATGACTATAAATTTTGTCTTCAGTTTTTTAATGCTTCTTGAGTAAATACTGCATGCTTATCTGTGTGTACATGTGTGTGTGTTACCCACTCTGTGTTCGCTAAAAATAGTAAAAATACAGTAAAAATAACAATGTGGTGTGCTAAGAACAATAGCAGGCATAGTTTGGGAGTGCTGCAGGAGCCCAGAAGAGGAATACCAGACTCAATGTGCAGACTTGGAGTTGGGAAAGACTTTCGGGGGCCCTTGAGATGAGTCTTGAAAGGGAGGTACGAGATAGCCGTGAAGTTGGTATTAGAAGTTTTTCCAGGTAGAGAGATAATATGTGGACAGATACAGAAGCATAAAAAGCATGGGGGATTCTGGGAACTGCCAAAAGTGTGGCATGGCTGGGGGAGAAAGCCTTTGAGATAGCAGCAACAAATGAAAGTGGAGAAGGCACGTGGGAGTCAGTTCAGGAGGACTAACTTGGTCAAGAGGAGTTTGGGTTTTATCCCAGGGTGAGTTGCCTAGAGTGGGTGGAGGGGGTGGGTGGTGAGGATGAGATCGGTGTGGAATGTACTGGGGAGATTGGAGAATGTTAGGGAGAAACTATAGAAGAAGCTGAGGTTTTGGGGGGACCGGTACTCAGGGATTTGCTAAGCAGTTTGGGAGGAAGTTGGTTTCAAGACATATTTATGTGGATAGAATTTCCTGACTGAATACAGGACTGAGAAGAGGAGGAGGAGCCTAGGTTAATGACCACTTTTGCTTGGGTCATCTAAGTGGCGATAAGTCCACTAACCGAGACAGGGAGTTGAAAGTCCCAGGCGGGGCTGGGATTAAGGCCGGTGCCCTCAGTGTTGGCGAGGTGTGTGGCGTACCCACGTGGAGATACCCAGCTGCATTCTAGAACATTCATTTGGAGCCATGGCCATGGGCAGGCGCTCCTAAGAAGAATGCATACACCGGGTACGGGCAGGAGAGGGGCTAAAGACAGAACTTCATGGAATGTCAACACTTCAAGGAAAGGCAGAAGATGAACCAGTGGAAGGAACCAAGAAGGAGCTGTCGGCTTTTGAGGAAAATCAGGAGGGCTTTATCTTAGCATCCAAGAGAGGAGCGAGTTGTAAGAAAGGAGGGAGAAGCACTGACAAATGCTGGAGGGAGGTAAGATTAGATAAAGGAGGCCATTCTCAGACCTAGCGTTTAGGTGTTTACAGGGGAGCTTGGTGCAGTGGTGAGTGGAAACCAGATGGCTGTGGGTGGCGTGAACAGCGAGTGCAGAGTGGGAGGCAGGAGTCTAGACGAGTGTTTTAAGAGACTTAGCTGGTGAAGGTAGGGCAAGGGAGAAGGAAGTGGAAATAGATGTAGGATTGAGGGGGCTTAAAAATATGTATATATTTAAAATAGACTGGAAAATATGTACATATATCAGAAATAGGAGATAATAGGGACGCCTGGGTGGCTCAGTCAGATGAGCGTCTGCCTTCAGCTCAGTGGGATCGAGCCATTCGGGCTCCTTGCTCAGGGGAGAGCCTGCTTCTCCCTCTCCCTCTGCTCCCACCTTGTGCTCTCTCTCTCTCAAATAAATAAAATCTTAAAAGAAAAAATAGGAAGCAATGCTGAGGGAGATAGAAGATAAAGAAGAGTTGATCTGCTTGAGGAAGCAAGTGCCATGATGAAGGCCAGGAGGAGGTAGAAGAGACCATGTTTTCTCCGGCGGTGGAGGGAATGCAGAGGGCCTTGAGAACAAGGGTGGGTGTGGGTTAGATTGTACGTGAGGGAGTCGAAATACCTCAGCTGGTGAGCTGTAGTGACTGCAGTCCCCTGGGCTGCCCATTGGCCTCGCTTGGGCAGCGGACTGAGTGCTCCTCTTTTCCCAGGTAGATGCTTTCCTACTGAGGTGTCCTTGATATCTTTTTCCCTTTTAGAGGGAAGGCAGGTCAGTGTGTCATGGACATTTACAGCTAGAAGGACTTGGGAGGTCACACAGACTAACCTCCTTATCTTGTAAATGAAGGCACTGAGACTCAGAAAATTGAAGGGACTTACTCATTAAATCCAAGGCCAGGACCAAGCTCCAGGCCTCTGACTTGCAGCCCAGGGTTCTCTTTTCTGTACCCTGCTGCCTCCTTGATAAGGATTATGAATAAATCCAATTCATTATAAATGCTCTTAATGTCTTATTTTGGACACCGGGAATTCTATATGATTTTCTTTCTGTCCCAGCTGTTTTTCCCCTTCTGCCTATCAGGTTCAAGAAAGTATGACCATATGCGAGGATGCTAAAACAAAAAGTTTATTTTTCTAAATGGAGGTATTTGATTAGATGAGAATAAAAAGGTAGATCTTAAACGGTGAAAAGTTTGGAATTTCTAGTCTTAGAAACTAATTTGAAAGATAGGTGGATTTATTCATTCAGTCATCTGGTCATTTTAGGGTTCATTTATTCCGTATTTCGCAAGCAAGTGCCTACTATGTGCCAGATGTTGGGAGGCGATAAGATAGAATTTCCATATGTGTCCCAGTGACTGTTAAGAACTGACTCTCCCATTCTTTCCATGGAGAGCATCGGGTTTAGTATCAGTAACTTGTAAGTGTCTTCTCGGGATCTGCCATCTCCATCCTTAGCCCAGACAAGAACTAAGAAGCAGATAACAGCACGTCTGTTGGACAAACACAGATTTGGCAGGAGTGATTTACTCTGGAACAGGGGACCCTTAATTAATTATCATTGTTTATAATACATTTTTCTCCTTTGTTTCCAAGAATGAGAATAATTCAGCAATACTATTGATAAATAAAACATAAAAGGTCAGTGATGGTTGTCCTGGTAACTGTATTTCTCAGCAAGTATTTTGTTTGCCATGAAATGTGTCCTGGGTGATTTACTGGAAAGTAGACTCTGAATGTCATGACTTTTTGTATTTGAGTTTCTTATGTACTCTTTTAGGAGTGACAATTTGGTAAGTTTTTTGTGTTGGATTCTGAAGCTTGCAAGTGTGATGGGGATCCTTGCATTCCCCCCCGCTTTGGAAGATAAACAGAAAACTATGATTACAGTGAATCTATTTGAATCGAAGAAGAACTTCTAGGTTCTAATGTGGGATTTAAGAGTTTTTCAGTGATTTTTGGGATACATGAAATTTCTTAAAACTGGATTATTTTTACGTAGGGTGTGGACAATGCATTATTTTCTAATAAGCAATCAGGAATGTGTTAAAACATACCTTTTGATTTAATACCTATGCAATTAATTTTGAGTAGAATAAATTATTTTCAAAAACGGATTAAAGATGAAAATCAAAATAATTAAGCAATTACAGCAATTGCTACCTTGAAGATTTTTGGTAGTATGAATTAAAGTTAAGTGGATAATTGAAAAAAAGAAGTGTAACATATTCTATGACCCTGAACAAAAACCTGTTTCACTGAATTCAGCTTATAGAAATACTTTAAATATATATACAAAAGAATGTAAATGCTACACTGTTTTAATAACGAAAAATTGGAAGCAACCCAAATATCTAAGAGACTGGTGACATAAATTATGGTCTGTCCAAATAATAGAATACTTTGTAGCCATTAAAAAGAATGATGTAGATCTGGGTCTACTGACAGGAGAAGATTTTCAAGATATATATCAGGAGGTTGAAGAAATGCGACTTGCAGAATACTGTATATGTAGAATGATTCTATTTTTCTTGAAAATGTTATATTTTATGTATAAGAAATCTGTAATGCATACAATCTAATTAGTATATCCATTCCAAATTTGAAGAATAAATAAAGCTATTAACAATGGTTGTCCCTGGAGAGTGGGATTATGAAGGACTTTTACTTTCTAAGTTATATTTGTATATTGTTTGAAATTTCTATGCTGAGTATAGGTTACCTTTGTAATTAGAGAGAAAGAAGAGATGCAAAGCCTACAATTTAAAAGGTCTAAAAAAATTGGTTGCAATAGATGGTGCATTTAAAAAAAAAAAGAAAAAGAAAGAAATATTGAGGCACCCAGCTGGGTCAGTTGGTAGAACTGCAACTCTCAATCTCGGGGTTGTGAGTTCAAGACCCACAATGGGTATAGAGCTTACTTAAGAATAAAATCTTTTTTTTTTTTTTTTAAAGATTTTATTCATTCATTTGACAGAGAGTGAGTGCGAGAGAGCACACACAAGCAGAGGGAGAGGGAGAAGCAAGTTCCCCTCTGAGCATGGGATCTTGAACCCAGCCCAAGGCAGCCTCCCAACCAACTGAGTCCCCAAGTTGCCCCTTAAAAATAATATCTTAACAAAGAAAAAGAAAAGAAAGATATGGATGTTGCATGCATGTACATTAGTCTTTGTAGAAACTATCTGCTGTTTGGTTTTGTCTGGATACCTTGAAGAAGTGTTTATATTTACATCTCTTACACCCTTGATGCTGACAGGTTTTTAACTCTTTCCTAGATACCTACCAGCTGTTTTGTTCTCCCACGTTCTAATTGTTTTCCTGCACACCTTTTTCTTTAGGTTATCACTTTGCCAGGTGACTTGTTTATTTCTGTTATTTAGTTGCTACCAATTATGGTTTGATCTTTTTGCTTTTTGTTAAAAGAAATTTTGGTGACCCAAATACTGGATTTGTTTAATTTTAAACATTATATAAACTCTACATATCAGGGAGTTGAGGAATGGGAATTTGTGGTCTTGAGGATGGCGTCTGGTTGTGATTTGCTAGATCCTGACTCTGTCGTGCTGAATGTAGAGGAGGGAGGTGTGTGAGTGTGGGGCTGGCCTGGGGGTGGCGGTGGTGGTGGCAGGGAGGGACAGAGTCCTCCTCTCCTGCAACCAACAGCAAATAGCTAGCAATCCGGAGAAGAGGCTTCCCAGAGGTACAATCAGTTGTCTTTTTGGAGAGGAGTCATCAAAGCCAATAGGATTAGGAAGACCGTGCACACGGGCCAGCTGTTGATGGCCATTCTCAGTGCATAGCATAGTTTGTTAGCACAGAGTGGAACAGAGAAGAGACTATTTCAGACCCTTGCCTTGAGGTTGACTGTTTCAGTACAGTGATGATATCTGTCAGAATAAAGCAATAAAGTGAGGCAGATCTTAGGACCCAGGACTGACATTGTGGATACACTTTATGCATCTGGTGACTTAATACACATTCAGAAAACAGGCTTACGTTTTTAATTTTCTCTGCTGCCCTGTTTACACAAATCACGATAGGGAATTTCTTTTCTTGGAAATATGGATTGGATTCTTGTCCTTGGGAACAGCATGAAAACATGCTTCTAAGCAGTTTTAGATAAGAGGTTGCATGGGTTAAGATTTAAGTCAGTGTTTTTCAAAAATTGTTTTGACCATGACTCATGCAACCATATGCACAGTCAGTTAATATGTTCGGTGCATCTTTATTTTATTTATTTATTTTTTTTGCTGTATGGCTTCATATTTCTTTCCTTTCCCTTTTCTAACAGTCCCCATACCCATCCACTATATCCTGTTCATCTTGATCTATCCATTCATTTTTGTATCCAATCCAACCCTGCTATACCCTACTCTGTTCTGCCCTTTCATCTCTAGTCTGTTTCATTTAAACAGTTGCTGGGTGCAACCTATTAGATTATGTTAAGACCCACCATTTGAAAATTATTGATAGAAGTGATGGCAGATTGTAGTCAATAAGATTGCCAAAGGGCTTGTATGTTATGTTTATTTTTTGGAGTGTTGTCTATAGTTTTCTGTAGAAGTGAATGTGTTAACTTAGTTACGGTGTCTATCCTGTGGTCCACCAGCATAACAAGATGCCCAGATTAAGCTACTTCAATATGAGATACATGTTATCGTTGATTTCTAAGACCTCTTTCTTGCAGGAGAGTTTTGAACCAGGAAATCTTCATCATCCGGGACTCTCTTATCGTGTAAATGTTGAGTCCTCTGAGTATTCAGTGGTGCTAATGAAGTCTGCATTTTCTCTGTGCTGATCATGCATACCTAGTGTTTAATTCTCTGGGCGCTTTCTCCTACCCACCCAGCCCACCTCCTGGTCCCCCTTGACTGCCACTATTGAGGCATGTCTAGAGAATGCAAACCCATTGTAATGTTGGCCTCAGGCTCTACCTCCAAGCCTGGAAGGTTCTGCCTCAGAAAAAGAGAAACAAATCACCTGTCACCCAGTATACTTAAAACCCACATAGAACTGACCTTGTATCATCTGACCTTGGTCACCTTTTATTATTGATAATTTAGCGTTGACTTTGTTTTTGAGTTATTTTAATGGAATTTTCACCTCATTTTTAGGACCAGAGCATAGATTACCTTCTTGAGACTTGAGAGAGCAGGCATAAATATGTGTCTTTATTTACTGTAGAAGCCAGCCCTGTGCCAGGACAAGATTGATCCTTGATAAATGATTTGATTTGAATGTGAATTGCATATGAAATGCTGAGACTGTGGTGATACCATAATAATCTTAAAATGTACCCAGTGATCGCTCTGAGCGCCTTAAATCCATCATCTCATTGAGTTCTCGCAACTATTATGTGATGTTGGTGCTGTTCCTAGTGAACATTTGTTTAATTGATGCTTTTAGGAATTTGTTGTGAAATTTACAAAAACTAAAATTTACTTCTTTGAGGGTACAGTTCTGCAACTTCTGACAAATGCACAGAACCTGTAACTAGCCCGTGGCATAGGACTGCCTCGGTCAGCATACTGTTCCTCTTGTGCGCTTTTGTAGCCAAACCTTTTCTCTACTCCTAAAAATATTTTTATGGTTTAGGCACCTGGGTGTCTCAGTTGGTTAAGCGACCGACTCTGGGTTTCAGCTCAGGGCCTGATCTCCTGGGTGGTGGGATGGGGCCCCAGGTCAGCTCTGGGCTCAGCCGGGAGTCTGCTTGGGATTTTCTCCCTCTGCCCCTC
This sequence comes from Lutra lutra, assembly GCF_902655055.1. Taxonomy (NCBI): domain Eukaryota; kingdom Metazoa; phylum Chordata; class Mammalia; order Carnivora; family Mustelidae; genus Lutra; species Lutra lutra. The sequence continues at coordinate 12,024,019 of NC_062287.1, read as the reverse complement.
CCCCCGTGCGTGTGTGCATACTCTCTCATAAATAAATAAGTCTTAATAAGTATATGTTTAAATATGATTTTATGGGAGATGTATGCAATTTAACTAAATTATAAAATAAACTTTTCATTTTGAATGTGAGTCTGAAATTTTGTAGTGACACAAAGTGAAAATACAAATGATTTTTTATTAAAAATTCACATTTTTCAGGGGCACCTGGCTGGCTCTGGTGTTTGAACACGCAAACTCTTGATCTGAGGGGTCATGAGTTTGAGCCCCGTGTTGGGTATAGAAATTATTTAAAAAGAGAGAGAGAGGAAAAATTCACATTTTATATCCAGAAGATTTGCCTGTTAAAAAAATCGTATGTCTTGGTTTTATTTTGTTCTTTATGCATAGGGTTTGGTAAATTTACCAAGGCTGGAATGAAGGAAAAAAAATTCAAAAATATCCATTGGAGTCTTCTGAATTGATACTTAGAGTTCTCTGATTATCATGAGGGATGGCTGCATCTCCTCTAAGGATAGAAAGTCTACTTCTTTTAGGGTTGTATTTATTCATCAGAGCCCTTCAGGGGGAACTTAGAGAATGTCCTTTTTAAGTTCACCTAACTCCTAACTCATGGAGCTCAGAAACAAGTAGCCACCAGTCTGCCCTCCATTCCTGTGCTTTTATGTCTTTTCTGGCATATCATAGATGAAATCCTTCAGGCATTTTGAACCTGGCTTCTTTTAACATATTGCCTCCGGAATTCATCAGTGTTGTGGCGTGGTGTACTCCTTGCTACACGGTATTCCGTTGTATGGGTGAACCAGTTTGGGCCTTCATCTCTCCCAGGACATTTAGGCTGTTTCCAGTGTTGGGCAGCCTGAGAACTGTGGCTGTAAATATTTGTGTACAGATGTTTCCGTGGACAGGAGTTTTCATTTGTCTTGAATATAATGCCTAGTGGTAGGATTGCCAGGTCGTCCGGGATGTCTGTGTTTAGCTGTTAGAGAAAGTGCCACACTCCTTTCTGGAGTGACTGTACCATTTTTCATCCCTGCTGCCATGCAGAAGAAGTTTGCTCTGCATCCTTGTCAGCACTTGATACTGTCAGTGTGTGTGTTTAGTTTTAGTTCTCTATCTAGTCTGTCCCTATATATCTAGTGGGTGTGTAGTGGTAGCGCGTTATGGCTGTTAGGAGGGTTGACAACACTGACCCCAGCTTTGGCCCTCCATCTTGTTCCTGCCCCATGTGACCTTCCTCAGGGTTACGTGTCCCAGGCCCTGTGGAGGTTCATGTGTGCCCTGACCCGAATGCAGAAAGGCTTATTCTCGTCTTCCCTAAAGTGGTGCACAGAAGGCCCCCCTTTAGGTAACTGGTAGACATGACTGGTGTGTAGAGGCCCCCGTGACCTCACCACTATGCCCTTCGCTCCATAAATGCTGAGGACTAAGGTTCACCCTGGCGACCAGCAAAGCCACAGAGAGGGGCAGTTGCCTCCTGGCTCTGCTGTGGCCCCGTCCCCCTGCAATGGGCTACCCTGGAGAAAGCTCTGGGCGCGGTCCGGAGCGGCTGGCCTTGTTCTCCTGTCTTCTGAATATTTTCTCAGCCCAGAGGAGGCTTCTCTGACTGTCCTGCACCTTCTCACAGCGTCTTTATTATGTGTGTCCCTGATGACCAGTGTTCATGAGTATCTCTTCACGTTCTTGTTTGCTGTATCGCCTTTGGTAAAGTGTTTTCCAATTTTTTTGTCCCTTTTGAAACAAAATTGGGTGTTTTCACTGTTGAGTACTCAGAGTCCGGGGGGAAAGCCCTTGTCAGATGTGTGGTTTGCATGCTTTCTCTCGGTCTGTAGCTGGTCTTGTCACTCTCTTCAGAGTGTCTTTCATGGAGTTTTTGATTTTTATAAAGACTAGTTGATGAATTCAGTCTCTTACAGAGTATACTTTTTTTGCATTGAGGTCTGTGATTCATTCTGAGTTAACTTTTTATAAGGCAGTAGGTATAAAGTTTATCTTTGTTGCATATGAATGTTCTGTTGTTTTAGAACCCTTTGTTGAAAGGACTATCTTCTCTTTTTGGAATGACCTTAGTACCTTTCTCAAAAAGCAGTTGGCCCTAGGCGTGTGGTTTTATTTTTGGACTTCTTTCTGTTTCACTGATGTGTCTTTTTGCCAGCTGTGGTAGATATTTCTAAACCTCAGATTACTGAAGAGGAAACGGACTGAGTCGTGGTCAAATTAAGTAGCTTGCCCGAAGTAATTCAGCCGGCCCAGGATTGACCCAGGGCTGCGAGCAGCGCTGGAACTCACGCCATGCTGGGAAGTTATCTTGGCACCTGTCCTCCTCTTAGTTTGCTCCTGCTTGAAATTTTTGGTTTCGTGGAAATGTCTTTGGAAGAGACGCGACAAGTGGATCTCCTAGAGTTATCTGAAACGTGAAATCAGTTTTTGTTTTCTTTTTTTTTTCTTTCCCCTGAATCCAGGCTATTAATTATCAGACAGTGTTATCAGCATCTCTAACAAGGTATAACATTCTCTTTCCAATCCAGGGTGGTCGTCTGTCATTTTCCTTTTATTTTAAAGAGAGCAGTAGCAATAGAAGTGTGTTCCTTATACGGTAAGAAAAGAATGTTTAGGATTTGTGAATGTGAGAACACAGATGGGCTAAGAGAGACTTGCATCCAGATGGCTTATGCGGGGAGCTTGGTGAGAGGTAAGAGAGTGACACTAATGTGGCAGTGAATAATAAAATAACATTTCAATATTGGCAAACTGGGGGATTTTGAAGAATGCCATCTTTTACTCCTGATTTTTAAAAATGAGGCTTGTACTTGGATCGGCTGATAACTAGGCGCACATGTACCTATGTATAGTGACAGAAACTTCTAAGCATTTTGAGAGTCCTCTCTAATGACTATAGCCTAGGCACTCTGTTCGTTCCTCTCTTCACCGAGGTAAAACTGACCCAGAAGCTTACATTCAGGTGTACAGGATAATTAATGATTGGATATTTGTTGTGAAATCACGTGAGTCTAGCTGTCACCGTACGTGGTTTCACAATTTCTTGTGATGACTTTCAAGATGGCTTTCTGTTCTTATATACGCTTTTCCTTCTAAGAAGCCATTTATTCCCTTTCTTTAAAAGACCCAGGACTCTGAAACCCCATCTGCATTCCGTTGTTAAACTCACTGTCCCCGCTGTGGGCTCTGCTGTCTGCTTAACCAAGGGCTGCCACTGCCAGGATGACCTTTGGATACCAGAAACTTAGACCCCAAACTATTTCTCCTCACCCTTACAAATGAGCAACCATTCTCAATTTCCCCTCTATCTTCTAGAAGATAGACTTCCTCTCTTGAGCCTCACAATCATGTTTGACCCCTCTCTCGGGTGAGTCCATAGCCAATTTCTGCTCCTTGTTTCTCTACGGTTGGTTTGGATCTCTCTCCTCTCACCCCACACCGTGACTCCATGGCTTCTCGTCCTCTTCCCCCTCCCCTGGTTTACAACCATCCGCTTAGCTTGGTGCCTTCCTGGCCCTGTGCACGCCACAACAAACCTTATTTTGTTTTGTTTTTTAAAGTTTTTATTTACTTATTTATTTGGGAGAGAGGCAGAGAGTGGGGGGGACAAGCAGGGAGAGTGGCAGAGCGGGACGGAGAAGCAGACTCCCCACTGAGCAGGGAGCCCAATGCGGGGCTCAATCCTAGGACCCCAGGATCATGACCTGAGCCAAAGACAGACGCTTTAACTGACTGAGACACCCAGGCACCCACGCTAAACCAAATCTTGTTCTGTTAGTTCTGTTCATGCCCTCATTCCATCCAGAATTATCTCCTCCTTAGCCAGGATCTCTGCAGATTCATAAGGGCATCACTCCGTTGCCATCTCCTCATTGCGACCCTCCGGCCCAATGCAGGTGGACCTGCTCCCTCACTCCTCTGATTCCCCCTGAAACACATCGAGCGTGGGACCCAAGCCAGCAACATCAGCATCTCCTGGAAACACTCAGCAATGCGAATTCTCAGGTCTCACTCCAGACCTGTGGAATTGGAAACTTGATGGGGTTGGGGGGGATGGAGAGCAAGTTGTATGCATGTAACAAGTCCTTCGGGTGCTTTCTTGCTTGGGAATCCCTGCCCTCCGCATAGCCGGTTCTACGTACTTCTTTCCCAGTGCTGGGTAGCCTTACCCTATTTCTGAGAATTTCTTAGCATCTGTCATTTTTTTTTTTCCAATTTGAATACCTCTTTCTCTTTTGTAGCCATTTCTAATTCCTCACTTAAAATAGCCGGCTCATAATTCTCTTCTCCGAGAAAGGCTCAGAATACTCTCCAAGGAATGGGGGTTCAGTGCGTACTGTCCTCATTTCTCCTTGTTGGTCCTGCTGCTCCATAAGGGCTTTGGTTCATTGGCCATATGTGTGTTCTGTCTTTTTAACAGATACGGTGGTGTCACGTAGTCCCTTAAACTAGCATAGGATACACTTGCTACACATTTTTGGTAGTTTCACTAGAAGCTTGGAGAAAAAATTTAAAAACCATAACTATATTACCACGTAGAATAGAATGTGAAATGGGCATTAACATTTTAAGGTTGGCCGTGTGCTGTACTCTGGCTAGGTCTTAAGGCCCTGAGTGCATTCAGTAATTCCCTCTCCGCTGGTGTTAGAGGTGTTCTGGTTGAAGTTTGAGACCCTTTGGAGGCTGTGAGGAGAGGAAGCCTGCACTGCATACTGGCCAGTTTTGCTGTCTGGGTCCTTTACATCCTAATGGGGACCAATGCACGTATTTGGCCTTCATGTCCTCATTTGAAAAAGTAGGATTGGGGCACCTGGGTGGCTCAGTCAGTTAGGCATCCGACTCTTGATTTCAGGCCCCATATCTGGCTCTGCATTCAGCAGGGGAGTCTGAAGATTCTCTCTCTCCCTCTGCTTCTCCCCCACCTCCATTCTCTCTCTGCCTCTCTCTAAAAATAAATCTTTAAAAAAAATAGGGTCTTATTGCCTATTTCATATGATTGTTGGATCGCAAGGATTAAGACTGGGTAGATAATGTACTTGCACAATCCCTGTCCTACATCAGGGGCTCTATAAATGGTACCTTTTATTCCTAACTCCACTAGCACTAGACTGGTTTTGGTTTTTGTTTCTTTTCTTTCTTTTTTTTTTTTTTATATCCTTGCATTGAAGCAGTTCTAGTCTCTACATAGTAGGTACTTAGTAAATGTATTGAGTGATATATAGTATTTCGTGGTTCTGTTCTGTGCAGGCATCCTAATTTGTACAGGGCTTTGAAGTTTTAGTGCTTTATAATTGTTAATGAATGGCAAGAAATATTACTTGACTTTTTGACAAATGTATTGCATTTCTTAAAATTTTCCCATTCAACTTCAGTTTTAATGGATGATAGCTTACTTTCTAATAGTATCTGTAAGGTTTTTATGGTTTTTTTCCTGTGGAATAAATTAGGCTAGCTAAATGGGCTTTTTGACACAATGCCCTACCAAGATGTTGTTCCATTGTCAATGGCTAGTTTAATCAGTACGACCTGAAGACAATTTCAAGCTACTCTGGCACTTGGTTCTTTCTTTAGTTTTTATTCTTAACACATCTAATTAATGGACCTGTCCAGTGGTCTAACAGGGAGGCGAGAAGATGACATTATGAAAAGTTTAATCATTTTAATGGCAACTCACAATCCAGACAAATGTTGTAGTTTACAAAGTACTTTAACGTGAGTTGTGTGGTATCTCCCAACATTGTATGAAGTAGGCATTGTTAAATTTTGCGGATCAGAAAAGTGATGGTCAGATCCATGACTTGTTTTACCTCCAATTCTGTAACTTTGGACCAAAGCTCTGGAAATGGAGAATGCTGTGGTTATAATTAAGCCATTCCCTTTGGGCACAGCAGTTCTGTGCCATCCAGAAGCCTTGTCTTCCACACCTTGTTAACCTGGCCCTGCAGTCAGCCCACCCAGGGCTCCAATCCTGGCTTTGCTATTGTTTTTCTTTGTGGCCTTGGGCAAGTCATTTAACCTCTGTGGGCCTCAATATCCTCACTTACAAAATAGGACAGTAATGTCTACCTTATAGAATTGTCGAATTAGATTAATATGTATAAAATCATTAGAATCATTCCTAGGACATAGTAAGCACGGGTAAGTGTTAGCTATTATTATTATAGTGGAGTGGTTGAAGTGCCTTCTAGGAAAGGTAAGTGATTGTACTTAGACATAACTCTAATTATAGAAGTGGAAATCCAAGCTTACATAAGCATGTGTTCTGACAGATCTTTTTAATTCTTACTCCAGCCTCTAATAGGGTAGAATATATATTTGGCATTTTAGGTACGTATCCTGCCGCTGTCTGGATTTTCCTGTAGACTTATGTTCATTGGCTGACGCTGGGATGAATGAAAATTTGGCGCATCTGATTTCTGTTTTTAAGAATCCAAACCCCAGGGGCGCCTGGGTGGCTCAGTTGTTAAGCAGCTGCCTTCAGCTCAGGTCATGGTCCCAGGGTTCTGGGATTGAGCCCCACATTGGGCTCCCTGCTAAGTGGAGGGTCTGCTTCTCCCTCTCCCACTCCCCCTGCTTGTGTTCTTTATCTCTCTCTCTCTCTCAAATAAATAATATCTTAAAAAAAAAAAAGAACCCAAACCCCAAAACCCACAAGAAAACTATAATAAGGTCCCCCCACTACCCTTACTGGCAGATTCTTTTGCCTTTCTGAAAGGGCCACACCCCCGCCCCCCGAGATGTAGGACACATTAGCCATTTCTAGGATAATTAAGTCATTAATTGCTCCCTTTAGACATTTTAGTCTTTGCACAAGTGTAACAAATATCCTATTCACGAAGATTTATCTGTTGTCCTGGATTTGGCAAATCACATGTTCTGGGAGAGCCCACATTATTGTAGAGAAAACCCCAGATCTTGCTGCCCTGGTGTGGCTTCCCAGTCCTGTCCCCCCTCACATAATGTGCTTTACAGTCTTATTTGTAATTTTATGTGTAGCTTGATTTTTTTTTTTCAGTTGACATGTGTCCGTTTTACAAAACTTGGAAAAAATGTTGAAGTCTGGTAAGTGTTGGAAGTAGGGTTCTACTTTCTTATGGATACCATATGCAGAATGTTTTTTAATGAGTCTCTCTGTATATGAAACGCACAGGCTGAGTGTAGCACCTGGTTACGAAACGAAATACTTATAGAAATATATTCACTTTTAATTTATTAATGGCTATAATCAAGATGAAAAGCTTTTCTTAATAATTAATGTCAAGAAGAGAAGTGTAAACTTAAGACGAGTTTATGATTTCTCTCCAGAGGATGCATAGATGTGACTTGCTTTGTGATTTAAAGAAAAATTTTTTTTTTCCCTTTTGTTTGAAGGTCCTCATGTCTTAGGCTTGGCTTGCTGTAGAGTTAGGAGTAAACCCTACCCTTTCTGTAAACACATTTACTCTTGAACGAATGAGACTATTTTAGATGTCTTTCCTCCTTTTGAAAAATGTTTAAGATCACAATGGTATTGGTCCAAGTGGCCCCATTATGGCTCCTCTTTTTTCTCATGCTTCATAGAAGCCCCCCCCCCGGGGGGGGGGCTTGGTGACAAGCCCCTGTTCTAGAGTGTTTTCTTTAACGTCTTGGTATGCTTAATAAAACCCAAAATGGAAATGTCCTAGAAAGTTGGGTGGCCTGGTAAACATTTAGGAAACACTTTATGAAAAACAGGGTATCTTCTCTGTGGGTTCTGGTCTCCATCCATCATTCTGGGATCGTGGTGGTTCAAAGGAAAGCGTAGGCTAGCCTCCTCCAGCTTTTCTACCTCCACTCAGTTGGGTTTGCCTGTTCGAGTGTATTCCATTCCATGATGGGTAGCCTTTGTGTTAGTACCCACTCTGAAGCGCTCCATATCGTTTAGAAGGTCGAAGTTGTCATCAGTGACTGAAGCCTAATTTAGATTCTTAAATCGAGATCATTGTCGAAGAAGACTGCTCTTCCACTGCAGACATCTTCCGCGCATCACGAGTGTGTTTTCATCAGAGAACAAGCTCTCACCCGGTCTCTCCTGATATAAAAGCGTTTTTAATCCCTCTTAACAGGTGCTGCCGCAGTTTATTTATAACCAAAATGCATTAAAGTGAAAAATACTGCAAGAGTCCTTAGCGGAAGGTGGCTACTGAAATATTGCCATATTTAAATTAGAGAATTTTGTCAGGCTGATTTGTGGAAAGGACAAATCAGTGTTGGCTGGTAAGTGATGTACTTACTCGCTGGCTTCCTGTAAGTTTGGAAGGTGCTTTCTGCTGGGTGTATAAGTGAGTCCGGCAAAATCAGGGTCTTGCCATTGAATTGATCATCCATTTGCATATGCATAATCACATTCCTATCTGGTCAGCTTTCAGTGTATGCTCTTTGACATTTCTGATCTTTAGGAAGCATGACATACGTTAGACCTCTGTTGGCCTTCTAGGCTTACCACCCCACCAAGACTTGGACTCCTCACAGAAAGAATTGTCAAGAATGTTTCACTTAACCCCTGTCTTTCCAGTCCAAGTTTGATCGCCCACGTAGGGAAGGTGAACGTACACGTTCGTGTCAGTGTAGCATGTTGGCTCAAAGGCAGGCCAAGTATTTGAAATTCTTGTTGACTTATATTTTTTACCGCATTTTAGCTTTCCTTAAAAATCTCACTGGAGACTCAAGCAGTTGGGCTGTACGAATAGATGTTTATGGTGTCCTGTGACAGCTGGTTTTGCTAATTTGTTTTTACAGGACAGTTGATAGTGAATGAATGGCATGCTGAATATTTTACCGAGATTTCCGATTATCTAAAGAATATTTTCCGGTTTACTAATTGGTAGATAATGCTGAGTACATTGATGTTGACATGAGCAAATGGATTTAAAATGATTTGAAGTGAGCTTCATTAAAAGATGCTCTAATCACAGTCAGCAGGAAATGTCAAACTAGTTCTGCCTCCATTCACTCTGGTGGACCAGGAACCTTTGTAGACGTAGGGTGTTGAGTCCTGACGGGTCTGCTGTTAGAGTGTTCCAGGGTAGGGGAAATGACGGAGGTTTTTTCTTAGCGTTTGTGGCTCTTAACGTCTTCACCAGCAAGTAAATAACTGTTCAGTTAATTAATAGTTTATATGTTAAGTGAACATCTCTGAAAATCCTGGTTGTATTTCTGGAGTCCCATAATGCATTATGGATTGGATACACGGAAATCATGTTTGCTGCCCATTCTGAACTGGAAGGCAGTAAATTATTTGGTACCCATCGCAGCAGAAATCTATTCTAGAATTAATGCTAATGGACTCATCAGAACACTCAAGGAAGACCCAGGCAAATGCATTTTAAATTTCCTCCTTAAAACTTAACATCAGTCCCACTTTCATTCCTGTAAAACGTTATAGAGAAAGTTTGATCAAAATTGACCGCTTGGCGCGGGGCTTGAGGGGTGGGGATCTAAGGATTTTTAATACAGGAAGTAAATAGCACAGCGAAGAAGGCAGATTCTGCAATACGGCCCTTCGAGATGAGGATTTAATGTGTCCCAGACCAGCTGTGTGACTTTGCGCCTGGTAACTTAACCTGTCCGAGCCTGGTTTGCTTATCTGCAGAATAATATCTCCCTTGTGAGGGTGTGAGAGAATATCTATGTATCTACGTCTGTCTATTTATATCTGTAAAATGCTTATTGCTGTATAAGGCACTTGGTAAGGGCTCTGTCAATGTTAGCTATTGTAACCAAAGTAAATTTATTTCCTCCTTGAGATTCCTGTGGGAAGGCTGTGGGCTTCATATGCCAAGGCATTAGCAAGACCTCTTTTTTCTGTTCTTTTTAAGTTTTATAAAAGCGTCTTTCTGTCACTCAGAGCATAGCTGTCTAGAATCACTAAAAAGTACTTGATATGGATATGATGAGACCACCCCCCCCCCCCCCAGATTCCTACAGTAGGTTATTGTGGAAGCTTGCTATAGTAATCTTATTTTTCTCTTTGAATCCCATCAAAATGCCTTTTTCCTTCAAGCCCTGACACAGTGCGCTGGGGTAGTAGCGCTCCCAGGCAGAGATCAAGGGCTCTAATCATTTCACAGTAAAAATAATATGATGCAGGAGTTTGTATAATGCTAATGAAATCTAGCTACATGGCAAGCAACCGGTTCTTTTCCGTTTCCTCATTAGCATCAGATTTGCCCGGCTAAGCAGTTGTACGGTTTGGGTCTCTCTTAAGGAGCACTTCCATGGATCAGCCCGATGCTGTACCGTTGTAAGCTACACGATAGATAGACAGGAGTGCCTCCTGGTAATCACTTTAAAGCATCATACGAGATTAGGAGATTGATAAAGTATGCTGATACTGGCATACAATGTACTGGGCCACACCAACAGCAGCCCTAAGTGACCTGGGGCTGCTTCGAAGCTTCTAGTTGTATCACACGTGGATCTGGCCTTTGTGTTTGAGTAGAAAGTGTCTACGTCATCCATTCAGGGTTCTGCAGGACGACTCAGAGTTGGGTTTTGTCCTCCCACTTCAGGCCACGGTGTTTTAAAGAGGGGAGAGGGAAAACAAAACACGGTCTCCCTGGAATGACCCTATTAGCTTTTCACGGTTTCCTGTAAACTGTTCTGGAAATGTAATAATCTGGGATGATATTGAGTGCGGGACAACAACCTCCGTTGATAACACCAAATGTTTTTTTTTTTTTTTTTTTTTTTAAAAGGCACACCAGGCTACAGATGTGGTTTGTGGGTTCATATGGACTTCCCTCATCAATGGGGAAATGGGGCTTAAGTCAGGCTTAGAAAATGAGAAAAATGCTTAAGGGACGTGACTAATGTCTCCAAGGTGCACTATGCTACATAAACCCATTATGCGTTTTAATTTAATGTTCTCTATAAAGATTCAGGACCTGTCAGGAAAAGGAAAGAAACAAGCAATCCATCTTCAGTGAATTGTGAATAGATGTTTATGTATTTTAAAATACACATTCACCTAAAACATTGTCCCTTCGTTCAATTTCCTCCACGTCTGGTCCTTTCCCTATCTTGCACCGCTGGCACCCAGGCTGCTTGCGAATTGTTTTGTTCAGCAAAATGAGACTAATGTGTTAAATATTTAACATTGCTAATTGATTCGATGTAAAGGAAAAGGGGTAGATGCCGAGTGCCTCCAGCCTCCGTCAGCAGACTCGAGCAAACAAGACTGCAGCAAGGCTGAATTGAAGATGATTCATCTTGGAGGATAATACAACGTTTCTTATAAGGGGTGATGGGCCCAAGTGGGGAAAGGATTCCCGTGCACCTGGGAGCTGGAAAACCGAGTATTTATATCTGTAGAAAATTTGGCTCCCCCCCCAACCAGCCTTGAAAGCTTTTTGTTTTCAGTCTTCAGGTGTAGATTGGTAAATGACCGGGTGGTTGTGGCATTTCATCAGTGTCCTCTCCTTTTGCAGGTGGGGAGCCTTAAGACACTTACCTGTACTTCACTAAAGCAAGCTGAAATTTGCTGATGATTTTAATTGATGAGCGAGGAAGTAGAAACCCCAGTGGGTCAGTGAGAATTTTTCCATTATAAAAACATAACCTTTCCGAGAGTACCCAATGGCAGTGAAATGTCAGGTGCCTGGAATTTTACAAAGGAGGGGAAGCAGATCCGTATTAAGTTTCCTATAATAGGATTCTGAAACATGAATGTACATATATACTTCATTCTCTTCTAGAGTGTTGTTGGCTGCTGTGTGTAGGTGAACAGTAATTCTGACAGTGACATCATTTTTTGCTTTGTTTTTTTTAAATCGGAGACAGCTGAGGACTGTTAAGAGATGACTTGAGACCAGGAGATATAAATATTGTGGCTAATGGTGCTATTGGGAGTTAGTCTCTGCGATTCTGTAGGAGGGTCGATGGTGAACCGAGGCAGGAATAGACTTATTTCAGTAGTTGTGGTTAGAAGAAAGTGGCGGGATAAAGCAGAAGGGGCCAGCGCCTGGAGTCGGTGATCTACCCCGGGAGTTCCGTGGAAGGCCTTCAGGCAGGTCTGTGAGTCTCCCAAATTGTATGCCACGTTCTGTGTGCGTTTTTTCTGGAAGGATCCATGTTTTAAGAAGTCTTAAAGGATTGGCACTTTGAAATCTCCTTCCAGCTGTCTTAAATGCCTATTTTGTAGGTGACTATGAGCTTTTCTATGTCCCGTCGTTCCCTTACTATCTCCCCCTCCCCCCACCCCCACCCCGTCACTGCACCCTTCCTCAGAGCAGAATGAGGTCCCCGGCCTCGTTTCTGCCCCTTTTACCCTCACCGCCTCTTATGTGTGACCCCTTGAAAAAAGGGGTGATATAGGTGCGACTCCTGCTGACCGATCCCTGAGCTTAAAGGGTCTTCCTGATGCCCTCCCTGCCTTCAAGTCAAGGAAGGAAACTCCGGGGCCGTGCGGGCACAGAACAGTTAAGTCCCATTTGATCATACCCCTTACCTTGTTGATAATCAGCCATTTCCCAACATAATGAAGGTTTTCTAACTTCCTTTCCCTGCTCCCTCCTCCTCCTGCATGCCAGAGAGAAATGACTGGTAGAATACTGAACAGGCTCCTGGGTCTGGGCTCCGATGTTCTCTTTTCATTCTGTAGCAGACAAGACGCAGCGCTTGTCCGCAGAGGCCACCCACGACACCGGTCCACCTTGCTGAGCCCAGGTCACGGTGGCCTGCAAACCGAAACTGGGTGGCTTAGCAGAGGGAGCCCAGTGCTGCGGCATGGGAGGGCTGGCAGAGAACCCGAGGTGCTCCCATTCAGCTGCTGGATGCCCTGCAGGTGGTGCGGGTGGTGCGGGTGGTGCGCAAGGCATCTGGGACCGCCTGCCTTCTGCTCCTGAGCCTTGGATTGGTCCAGTCAAAGCGCGCCCTGCCGCACAGAGCCATCCCCTGGTTGACCCTCTGGCCCTGCACAGCCTGGAAATACTGCCCAGGGTCACCAGGCACCCTTGGCTCTTAGTTCAATTAAGCACGCTCTCCCTCGCCTGCCTTCTAGCAGGTGGCGCCGTTAACTCCGATTTCCTTTTAAAAACCATTTCTTCTGCAGCAGGGCTTCTACCTTTTTCGGGTGGCTTTTTTTTTTTTTTTTTTTTTTTTTGGGCGGGGCTAGTTTTTCGGTCTAGCAGCTAACTGTTTTCCCAGTGTTTTGACCTCAGATGTTTTCTTCTGTCATTTCCACAGGCCCTCTTTGGTGTTCTAGACCTCATTCACTCCCAGCTTCAAGAGTTGCTCTTTCCAGCCTGACCGCCACCACCTCCCCCCAACCCCTGCTGCCTTTTTTTTTTTAAATCTTTGTTTAAAGAAACAAACCAATCTGAACTGCTTTGTCAGCCGTCTGGAGTTCTGGCATTGCCTTCCTGCATCCCCCCAAACTCTTCTTGTATGAAACAGAACTTCTCTCCAGCCATTCCCCGTCTCCATTCCCCAAAACCAAGAATACAAATACACCAAAAAGACAGAACCCCTAATGAGAAAGCCTGCCCCTGCAACCGCCACCCACGGAAAGTCCAGTTGCCCTAAACCCGTCTGTCCTAAGCCCGTCCTTCCTTGTTTGTGTCCTCTTTACTGTCCCAGCTCGAGGTCCTCCTCTGGGGCAGCCCCACGCCAGGGTCTCCGCAGACTTGATCTTCCTGTCCTGCCACAGGGGCCCATTGTCTCCAGGTTCTCTTGACCTTTCTGATTAAACATTTCTTGCGTCCGACTTCCCACTGCCATGGCTCAGGGTCCTCTATTTATTCCCTTATGGCTTTTGTCCATACAGACCTCGTCGATCCCATACTCTGCAGACCCATTTATCTTCCTTAACGCTTCCGATGTCTTCCGGGCTCCAAATCTTCAGTGTCCTAAAAGCCAATTTCTTGGCCTGCTGGGCTCCCAAACTGCTCCTGATGCCGGTCTTTGTTCCAGTGGATCGTCCGTGGTTTGCCTCCACTGACCCCTTAGGACTCTAACATTTATCTTCTCCCAAATCCTTATGTTGAGATATTATTCATCCTTTATGTTTCTACATGAAGATGAAGCCTTCCTTGGTCACGTTAGCTTTATCTGAATTTCTTATTGAGATTTACTATATCCCATTTTGATTGGCTATTTGTTTCCATTTTATCCTATGAAACTATAAATACGGACAGAATAGGAGCTTTATTATACACAAGTGTATATAGTAATTTTGTGTGCCACCTAGCATAGTCCCATTTATAGGCGAGGGGGTCCAGTACATATTTATTGAAGGAATTAATGAACTCCCACACTGAAATTCTGCTTCAGGTTAGCAGTCTAACCCAAAGTTACTAAAGATCTGTTCCTACTAAAGATCTCTTACCCACTTGTTTTTGGATCCTTTCTACTTAGCCATGCAAATTAGCGTGGGTTCATGGGCTCAGAACCTGAAATCTATTAATCCATATACTTGAAAGCAACCAGGCTGTGGTTGTACGAGGGTTTCAGTAAAAGAAAAGATGGGGACCAGCCAGTGACCAGATGTTGATGGAAATGATGTGCTCTTTTTCTCTCTGGCATGGGGCAGTATAAGGTGGTTTTTCCCTCCAGTAACCCAGCCTGGAACCACAGCAATGCTGTTAAGAGGGGAGATACGAGGGGATAGGATACAGGAGGGAAAGATAGAAGTACAATGCCCGACCACGTTAATTACTCAGACAATTTCATTACTGCTGTTACCATTCTGTTTTTACCATTTACTATCCCTTTCAAAGAACTACTGTGTGTATGGTGCATTTGAAGATCTTTAGAGGGAATTCTGAAAGCCCAGGAGTGCAAAGTTAATGCATGACTTTTAGACCCCGAGACTTGTTTCTACAGCTCTTGGTTACTTGTGGGAGAGGATTTTGTCCAACTTCCCAGTAAAGCTGCGTGGCGGAGTTTGTTTCGGGCTATTTGTACATACTGTATTGTGTGATACCTTCCCAGCACCTGCGAAGCCTGGCCTTCAGGACTGATTTTAAGAGCTGTTTACAGTTGTGGCAAACCAATACCCGTGGCCAAAGGGAAAAGGTTTGCACTGGGAGGCGACCTTAATGAAAAGAATGGGAGCCTGTGTGTGGCTTCCTTAACCCTGTGCAGCCCGGCTGTGCTGTAGCATTTGCAGCCAGGAGATAAGATTGAGCTGCTTAAAGAGCTGAAGCTTTGGTGGGAGCTTTCTCTAGAAACAGAACCTTCTTTGTGAGCCTGCCTGCCTACCAGAGGGAGAAAAATGTGCTAGCAGCTCAGGTGCTGCTTTGCAGGTACCAAAGCACCTTAGGACACGTAGGGTTCCAAAATTTAAATCCTATTTGTGGGAAATCAGTAGAGGGTTTAATAGAAGGTTAAACAAATTATACACATACACACAGAAAGTCTGGCCTGAGTATGGAAAGGCCAGGAAGTCTGAATGTTATGGTGAAGTACTAGGAGGTAATTTATTTCTAAAATTTATTGAACCCACTGAAGCATAAGCGTGAGGATAAGAGAAACCATATGCACATATGGTCCAGAATGAAATTCTTCAGATTTCTGAGATGGTTGCAACCAGTGACTAAGCCATTCTGAATTAACTTTGTGTGTGAAAGTCTTTCCAATTTGGTCTCTTCAGGTTCAGTAGTGGTGGGAAGACAGCTGGTCAACGCCCCCGTTAGACTGGACCTTCCAGGAGGGAAATAAGCCCTGCTCAGACTGGCTCTCCCTGTTGGGATTGGGGTTTGGGGGGGTGGCGGGGTTGGGGAGAGCTCTGCCTCAGGTCTGAAAATTTTATCCCTACCTTTCGGTTTCACCCCGGGTGATAATGTTAATTGTGACATCGTAGTTACAAATGTTATGTTTAAAAAGTCTAAAACTATGACCAGAGATTAATACTTGTTTGGAGGGGTTGGGGGGCGGGTCTTCGAGGTCTCCGCTAAAGCTGGGCCTTATGGGGGATTCGGGCTAAGGGACGGAGATGGGGGGATTCAGGCAATAAGGACATTCGTAGTAGAACGTAATCTGCAGTAAGATCTAATCAGAGGAGGAATCAGACCAGAGACAAATCACGGAGCGGAATACAGACATTCATTGTACGGCAACAACACTCCCTTCCATTCATTATTGCAGTTATAATTATGGGACCCAACATATCTAATTGGCACAGTGTCCTCTGCTCTACTGAATAGATTGCATTGTTCCTGCTTAAAAAAAACCCTTCTGCATCCTGAATCCATGCACATGTTGCTCTTTGGCTCTCGAGAGGTTTCTTTGTTTACATGATGAGTGATTAACTGAATTGTGGGGTCTTGCTATGCGTCTTCCGCGAAGATGGGGGGAGGGGCGCTAATCTGCTCTGCCCTAACTTTGAAGGGCTTTGATTAATTAAAAAAAAAAAATCTATTAGATCTTTGAGTATGTATGCCTTCCCTTAGAAATATGTAAATGGCAATAGCAGCGGAGTCTGATATCTGGGCTGGTCTTTTATCTTATTCCGGAGGACCTGTTAAAGGCTATGATGTCTGGTGGGATTTTTGGCGATGTGTGTGTGAGATGGGGAGTTTCAGAAGCAGTGGCCTGAAGAGGTGTGTGGTCACTGAACGTCTACAAATGCGAGCAGTGCTAAGTGTGGCTGGGGGGAGAAGAGGGACCTTATGGAGGACTTGCAGGGAAAGGCTGTCGCGGTTACAACTAACATCTGTGAACACACACTGTCTGCCCAGGCATTTTACACGTGTTATGTCATGGACGGCAACCTGTCCAGTGTCTCCCCACTTTACTGATCAGGAAAGCAAGTCTGGGGTAGATTATTTCATTGTCGTGTCTGAAGATCACACAGCTAACGAAGCTGGGCTTTGATCCCAGTGGCCTCTCTCTGCAAAGACCTTGCCCAGTTGATGCTTTCTGTTGAAGACCATCCCGGGAGAGCCTTGCTCATTGTTCCAAGGCCTTTAATTTCAGTTCTATTGTTCCTCATCTACATATAAGCATTTATATACTTTGGAAGATGGGAGCTTGACATGGTTTAGAGAATTTGCAGAGCCTTGGAGGGGCCCAGGAGCCCCCGGAAGAGCAGCTTGTTGCTTTCCGAGCTAAGACTGACCAGGAGGAAGAGGAGAGCATGCCCAGAACGGTTTCCTCTGAGTGCCACAGGTAGTCCTCCTGCTCTTGGATGCAAAAGGCCTCTGGTTCAATTTCTTGCTGGAATGGATTCTTCACAAATAAGGATAATCCTTCATTTGATGTTTCCTCACATGGATTCCTTCTGTATTCTGCACTGTCCACATTGGGCTTTGCAATCTTTATATATTCTTGCCAGAATGTGCTTATTCATTAGCTGTTTTTATTAGTGTTACGGTTGAGATGACATTTTCCATTCTAAACTCCAGTATTCTGTGGCTTTTAATTTTACAAAACAATTACCTATCAGGCTGAAACTCCTTAGGCTGGTTTTCGTCTCCGAGAGGAGATTTGGGGGGAGGTTTTAAAGTCTGTTCCACTTTTCTGGGCAGCCTAGACCTTTAGATGCATGTAAGTGCTCTTTAAATAAAGTTGCAATTGCTTAATTATTTAAGTAAACGGGAGCTGAATTATTCAAGGATTTTTCTGGCAAGATAAAAGGTTCCGGATTTTTCCTCCTACCCCTCTACTCAGAATTTTTGGTCCCGTTTTGTGCTGGCCAACGAAGAATGAATTTCTTAGTCGTGTTTTGATCTGTTTGCAAATCCCAGGCACATTTTTGGGGGGCGCTCTTACGTAGGTGAAGCCCATGGATTTTTATTTTTATTTATTTATTTATTTATTTTGAAGATTTTATTTATTTATTTGAGAGAGAGACAGTGAGAGAGAGCACGAGCGAGGAGAAGGTCAGAGAGAGAAGCAGACTCCCCGTGGAGCTGGGAGCCCGATGCGGGATTCGATCCCGGGACTCCAGGATCATGACCTGAGCCGAAGGCAGTTGTCCAACCAACTAAGCCACCCAGGCGTCCCGAAGCCCATGGATTTTTAAAGTCCAGTTTGAAATTTTAGTTTAAACCCCCGTGCTTGCTTCAAGTTAGGTCTTTTTAATGTAACATCATGGTAAAAATGAAGACCTTTATCAATTTCCATTTGTTGAGCTCCTACAATGTGAAAAGGAGAGTAGCAGAGCACAAAGACCAGTTTGGGGACTTGAAAGACCTGGGTTTGGATCCTGACCCTGGCATACATGTGTCATTGCCTTTGACCTTGTGGAGTTACTTAACCACTCTGAGCACATTTCCTCTTCAGTAGCCCATCTCATAGACTTGGGGAGGGGTTTAGGGAAATGTATGCAAAAGCCCTTTTAGTAGCTTGCATTTCAGTATGGAGGAGCTAATGAAGTCATGCCAGGCCCTGTGCCAACTTTGAGGAGTTCCGAGGTGAAAAAGACCGAGGTTTCTGTCCTTACAGTCTGGCAGTGGCAAAGCATTTTAAGCAGAGGGAACAGCGTGAACAGAGAGGTAGGTTGGGAGCCATGAAAGTCCTTTGGTTATTTGGCTAACGTTCCAGTGTGCCTAATCTTAACATTACTGTGATTAGAAATAATAAACTGATACGGTATTTCTGAGGTTTAAAATACACATGACATACGTTATTTCATTTGATCTTTGCAAAAACCCTATGAGGCAGACAGGGATTACTGTCCCTATTTCATAAGGGATTTGAGTGATTTACCAGAAATCATAGGTAGTAGAAGAACTGGGATCAAAGCTCAGATTTTTGCATTTCCTGTCCTGTGCTCTTTCCACTGTAACATTCAATGGATTGTATGTCTTCTCTATATACACAAGTGCTAAGCCTTTAATGATAGTTTAATGAGACTTTAAGAATTTTCTTTTTGCTTAAACATTTTCACTCAAACTCCTCTGATTTGAAGATAAAATCACACAAAATCAAATCGAGGCTGTATTTTAGCCAACATATGTATGTACATCACTTGTGACCTTGTAATTTAAAAAAAAAGGTGTATTGTATCCTCCCTCCTGTCTTCATATCGTAAAGTCAAATTTTTCACCTCTTAATTTTACTTTAAGTGATGGTTCCTTTTTGTATCAATCTGTTTTCTAATGTCTTACAGACTGGGCAAATCCCTGCTTACACAGATTTGCTACCCAGTTCTGGCTCTTCTCCATTAGTGACAACAGTACATTCTTTGCAGCGGGGGGGTGCATATTCTCTCTAAGGGCTCCCATTTATTTCACTAGACTTGGTTCAAGCATGTTAGATTTTTGCAAAAACTGTTAGGATTATAGCTCTTTGGCCATCATTGATTTTTCAAAAGCAAATGCATGAACGAGAAACCACGCCCCCCCCCCCCCCCCCCCCCCCCGCCCCAACCACCACTTGTATTCTCTTTGCTCTCCAGGAACTCTGCCCCCGTTCCAACTGCAGGATGTTTGACACAAAAGGCAGAAGCATGGCTCTACTTCTTAGAGAATACTTCACTTGAACCCTGAAGTTGCTTTTGGACCCTGCCAATTATTGGCATTTCCAAATAAGAATGCAGAGTGTGCATGCCCTGTCAACTTGATTCTTGGATCCAGAGTTACTGTGAATGGATAGAAATGCTCCCTGTGAAATCTCCACTGTGTTGGGCACACGACAAATTAACAGGTTCTTTCCTCTCATGAGGGAGAGACTTTGAAAGGACCATTTTCTTCTGGTTTGGCAGAGAAGAGAAATTAAAGGCGCTCCTTTCAGTTAGGCGAGAGGCTGCTCAGGTAGGAGTGTTGGCTGTGCTGGTCACGGGACTCGTGTGCCTTTCTTGGAATATTGAAAGCTTTTCCTAAGGGTCTTGACTCTGCTGGAGCCTTTAACACAGTGGAGTCCTTGAATGTTCACATTTTTAGATCTTTGTTCACATTTTTAGATCTTTGAGTATATCCCAGAGTTTCCTATCAGTCACTGTCTTCATATTTTCTTTTTTTGCCTCCCCATTTTTTTCTTTGGAGGTACTTCTAAGAGCTACTCCTTCCCCTTCCCCCCACACCTTCTCCCACCCCATCCCATCCTCCCATTTTCAAAATGCTTTTAAGATTTGGAAAATAGATGATTGAACTTCTCATTGACAGTAGCTCTTGATTTCTGGAGCTTTGTGTATGAACGAGACTTTCTAAATGTGTATTTTGACTTTTGCAATTGTGAAAAAAACCAGAAGGACCTCAAGTCTTAGCTGATGAGGTGCAAGAGGGATCTTAAGAGTCTGAAAAAGAGAGAGCCCAGAAAGAGCGGATTTCCTCTCCCTCGAAGCCTTTCCCTTCCTCACTGACTAGAGAAGTTACTCCACCCCCATGGATGGAAGGAAGGTCTGAAATTTTCTCTCCAGTTCAGTTCCAAGAAGCTGAGAGTTTCTATTTTATGTGCCTTCTTTAATTATGAGCCCGCAAGAAAGCCCAGAGGGGCAGGGAAATAATTTCTTCCAGAAATATCAGAAGATAGCGTGCAAGACTTGTCCCTTAAGACAGGTGGACAGACCTATAACATAAGCACCATTAAGAGGCATATCTTTAGGGCCCAGATTTGCTTAAAGGGATGGTCCCTGACCCTCTCTTGTGGTGCCCAACCGAAAATGAACTCTAGAAAGGACCCAGTCTGCTCAATTTCACAGAGAGGAGGTGTGGCCTTCGCAAGTGGGAAAGGAGATCCTGACCCTGGGATCAGGAATGGCAGGCATGCACCTTCCGTCCCATCTCCTACTGGAATTTAATATGCTTTTTGGTTTGTCATTTTGCCAGGAGCTTTCAAGGAATTTGAAAGGTGCTATGATGTAGTGTCTTTCCATTTTATGAGGTTACACTGAAACTCTTTTCCTTGACCCTGTGGCAAAACTAGCTTCTTAGGGTTTGAAAATATTTTTTAAAATATAGCACAGAAGTGAACATGAAACACTGAACGAGAAATGTCAGCCTGGCAAATTGTGATTCTGCTCCAAGAGGAGCAGTTTGCTTCCACCTTGATTTACCTGGCAGGAAAGTATCTCTTGCAGTCGCGGCTGAAGTTTTTCTTAAATTCCTCTGCTTTGAATTGTGTCTCTGGGAGCCATTCATCTTTGTCACCTGCTTTATTTCTGCTATTTTTAGCCAGGTGCCAAAGACCTTACAGCTTCCTCAACTGAAGGATAAAGGATTAAGATCTGTTGTAAACCAAAGCTCATCACAGCATTGTTTTTAGTTGTGTGTTGTGGTGGTGGTGGGTTTTCTCTCTCTCTCTTTTTTTTTTTCTTTTTCTTTTGTGAGCTCTTCCTTCAGGTTTTCCTTTGAGTCCATTTTCATTGCTTAGAGCTGGAAGACTCAGACTCTCTCTAGGAGAGAGACCTGTGTCCGTTTGGCTTCCACATTCTTGGAGACGCAAAGTCTTTTTTTTTTTTTTTTTTTTTTTTCTTAAAGAACACTCTAGAAGAATTGAGCAATAAAGGACTATTTCTCTTCCATCTTTATTTTCATATTAAAATGCTAAGCCATATGCAGTCGTTTAAAAGAAATGTGGGTGGAGTGCCTTCTAGATCTAGGGGACTCTGTAACTTAAGGCATTTTGGAATGCATCAATCTTTGTTTAGCTCTGTTGGTTAATCTTGGGGCTATGGAATTACAGCGTTTAAACTTCATCTTTCAGGATGCAGTTTGCTGGAGGTGGATACTTATTTTAATGGTCACGAGGGCTTGCCTCTGTGAGTTGGATCTGTGAGAAGGAAGAGTTTTTGGTTTAACTCTTAACCACGTCTGGAAGAAACCGTTCAAGGCCTGTGCCCCATGATGAGTGCCTCTTTCTCTAATTACTAAGTAATTAGATAAAATTAATCCAACTAATGAATGTGATTTTTATCATGCAAATGCTAGATGCTTATAGGTTTTTTTTTTTTTTTCCCTTTAAGAAAGTGAGACTACCTCCTGAATCATTTCTTTCATCTTCATGTTCATCACTCCCATCTTCCTCTCCTTTAAAAATTATTTTGGAGACTGAAGTATAATATTTCCCAGTAGTGCTGTTTCTTTCCTGTATAAACTTTGTCTTTACATTTTTCTTGATCTTTTGAAAAATCTAGTGAAATATTGCATATGCACGGAGCCCAGAAATTGTGTTCTATTCTATTTTCCAAGCTGAGTTTTGTTCTGGTCTTCTTTTTTATCTCTCCATCTATGTTTGCAGGGCTGTCTTTTTCCCCCAAGCGTTAATGTAAACACATTTTATTTTGAGACAGATCAGTTCACTTCCCTCTGGAAATCCATTCCTATAATGTGGTAAACCCCAATATAACTCTCTGGTCCGAATGACATTTCATAACTGTGTACAAATCAAACATACTGTTGATATTAAATGACAACATTTAATGCTTATGTCAACAATTCACTTAAGTCTCATTTCATTAAAATACTCCTGATCTGGAGAGAAGCTGCTTGTCTGAGCAGATAAAGCACTTGACTTTCACCTCTAGTTTCCAGGTTAAAGTACAGTTGGTGAGCTGTAATTCAGCTGGATTTCTTAGCTTCTGGCCAAGGGGATTAGAACGGAGATCTCCTTCACATAATCAGAGGAAACCCTCGGTCACCTGGCCAAGAGAGCATCAAAACCAGAGATTTTCGCTTTATTCCCCATGTAAGTCAGCTTGTCTTTGGGGATGATTTCCCCCAGAAAACCTTTGAACTAAGAAAGTTAAATAAGAAATTAACATGGTTAAGAAAGTTAACACCCTTGACTACTGGATTTATTCTCCCTTTCTTATCCTTCACAGCTAGCGTCTGGCCCTTGCCTCCTGCCTGGAGGCTGTTTTGAGCACCTTTTTGTTCCCTTCTAGTGCTGGAGGCGCTCCTGTCTTCTCTTCCCAGGACACTCTCGAGGGGACTGACTTTTAACGTTCGTAACCCTCATGGATGGATCAGTCTTTCATACACATGCTCTCCTCTGATTCCCCGTAGTTAGGGAAGAAGCCCAGCCCAGGTAGGAACCCCCGTCTTCTGCCTAAATCAGCAAGGACCTCTGTCTCCTGCCCTTCCATCGTCAAGAGCTCGCCGCTTCAAGAATAGCTTCTTTGTTGGTCTTGTTCATGTCTTGGGCAGAATCCAATGAGTAGTCTATCACTGTAAGTGGTCTGTGGGGGGCGTTTGAATAAATCATAGTTGCTGCTGCTCTGTGAACAGTCCTGTAATGTTTTTGTCTCCTATACCTCACTGAGGTTGAGGGTTTGTCTGCAGGTCCCATTGAAATCCTGACATATACTGCGCCCGCCCTGTTGAAGCCTCAGCCAAGGCAGGGTCGTGGAGAGGGGAATGGGAGCTGTGTGGCCTTGAGTAATGGACATCTATCTCCAAATGGCTCCGAGTGGGAAAATCCTGGGATTGTGCTGAAATTTTACATACCTGGGCATGTGCTCCTAGGCCCAGAGATAAATGAGCACCCTTCCCATGGCAAAACAGCCATAATGTGAAATGAGTGGCTGTTAGGGTCCTCTCAGGTCTTGATAACTTGGGGAAGGCAGATAATTAATACAACGAAGGTGACAGTGGGCCGTAATTGGCTGTGTATTATGAAGTTCAGACGTTGCCTTCCCTTTTCTCTGGGAGAAGGAAATTGCTGTAGCATATGTGTGCAGAAGACATAAAACTTGCTACAGCCGTATTTTTATTTCCAAATTATTCTTAAAGCTATTTAAAAGTCACCACAGAATGTGCTTTACAGAAGCAATTTCATGGCTCCTTTAGGTTTTTGTGTAAATCCAGATAACTGAAATGTTAGCCCTGATTCATTATTGAAAAGGAAGGAAGCACACCATGGCTGATAGTGGAGGCCACGTCCGGAAGAAAGGAACCGAGGGTGGGGGAAGGAACTCAGCAGGCTCTTCAGTTCCTTCTAAGAATGTCTGTTGTGATGGGTAATGTAAGGGGCATTTGAAAGATGATCGTTATTTGAGAAATTTTTCTGAACTGGAAACTTGCTAGCTTTGAGTCCCATTAATACTCACTGGCAATGACGGCCATTTTCCATTCCATGAGATCAATTTGGAACTTGAGCATAATTTTATTTCTGCTTCACAGTTCTTAAAATCCTGTTTGGAAATGTCATTAGGAGGATAAGGGATGTAATGAAAAATACGTTTTCTCATGTACCAAATCAAAGTGTATAGTTATGGAGCTGGCTATCTATACTGAACAACAGTTAGCAAAATGAATCGGCTGCTTTCCGCATTTGAAGTTGTATGGTGTAAAATTCAATGAGACATTCGATAACTGGAAAGATCACATCAGCATCAAGGATGCATTTAGCGGGGCTCCTCTTACTATGACTAGAGTGGAAGCACAGTCTAGAACCAGGAATAAAAACTGGGGGGGAAGGTAGGAACTGTGGGTGGCCTGGAGACAGGAGGAGACATGGGACCTAGTGTGCCTGGGAACCCAGACTTTCTTGCAGGTGGAAAGAAACTGACAGAAGGATGGGTCTCCGGAGACCAGCATTTTATGAGAATGATGCTCTTGTCAGTATCTTCCATTAAGGCCTGAAAGTTATCCCTTGAAGCTGGTATCTGTCAGGCCCCTCCTTGGGGCAAAGGACCATATATTTAGTGGTTGAATTTGCCAGGTCACAGAGAAGGATGATGTCAGGTTCCCCCATAGTATGGAAACATGCAATGGGGATGTATTTAAAAAAAAAAAAAAGAAGAAGAAAAAAAAAAGGATTTTCCTTTCTACCCAAAGTTCTTAACAGCTTTTCCGAGTGGGAAGTTAGTCCATAAACAAATGAGTTAAATGAATGAGTGAACGAAGGAATGAAAACCACATAAGTTCCAAGGTTTGTTTGTTTTCTGGACAGGTTTTGTTTGCTATAGAGAGATCTGGCAGAATCTCGTTTTTCCTGGTATAAAACGAAAAAAATCCAACAAAATGCATACTTAAAGGGTTGTGTGTATGTGTGGGTTTCACTATAATATATGGGATTGTTGAACTTGCTAGGATGCTTGGAACTATAAAGTTAAGCTGTTTTGAAATATTGCTCTGTTCCACAATGGCTTAGGGAAATACATGTTTTCGTATAAAACACCGAGAGCATTAACTGATGACATTGCCGGGAAATGCACCTTGCTGTCTCAAGCAGGAGATGTAACTTTTAAGAATGCAGATAGGGGGCGCCTGGGTGGCTCAGTGGGTTAAGCCGCTGCCTTCGGCTCAGGTCATGATCCCAGGGTCCTGGGATCGAGGCCCGCATCGGGCTCTCTGCTCAGCAGGGAGCCTGCTTCCCTCTCTCTCTTTCTCTGCCTGCCTCTCCATCTGCTTGTGATCTCTCTCTGTCAAATAAATAAATAAAATCTTAAAAAAAAAAAAAGAATGCAGATAGGAAGAACTGACAATGGGGAAATTACAGGAAGCTCACCTAATCTTGAATTTTCTCCACCCGAGTTTTAAGGAGGGGCTGTTCCTGATTATGGCTTTTCCAGGGGAATAAAAACAGTTTCATAAGGCTGACCTTAAGTGCAAAACGGATAGTAAATCAAAGCCCCGAGGGGGCTTAAGAAATGAAGGTAACTTATTGGTTTTGGCAGGGAAAGGGTTGCCTGGTAAGACCATTGAGCCCCTTAGCTGAAAATGCTGACAAGCTGAGCAGAAAGCATGTGTGCCATAGCAAGCACAATCATTATTTTCATTGGCAGAATGTATTGCTCACAGTTTTGGGTAGTCTGTCCGTTTTGTCAGAAATTTAATCTAGGTCAGAAAAGGCATGGGGTAGAAGTGCTAATGTTGAGCTTCCCTGCAGGCTTCGCTGGCAGGGTCCATTCCAACTTTTAATGAGGAACCTTGCTTTATGTTGGGGTCCTGCAGTGGCGCAGGGTATCTATTTTGGGGTGTTTTAAGATGGGGGTTAGCTCTTGAAATTGGACAAGGCAACTACCTAAAAGATGAGCTTTTTTTTTTTCCCCCTTCCCCTTCCTTGGTCTCTGCTCCTTGTTAAATTGATAATTAGGCGAGACTTTTAGACAGCAGTAGAAATACAGATGACATGGGATTCTGTCAGCTTTCCTTTCAGGGGAAGAATAATTCGGAGGATTGGAAATAAAGAATTTGAAGACAGAAACTTAATACGTTTGAGATCTTCTATATTTTTGTTGTAATTTTATTTCACGATATGTGCCAACAATACATGACATCTTGAATAATGTATTTTTATATTCCTTACTCAAGAATTAAGCCGGCACACTTACAAGATGAGGAAATGTTGGCTTTGTAATATTGCTACTCAACCCATTCTGTTTCTTTCTTACCCCTGGAGTGGCGCTCTCTCACCTGTCTGCTAACACATTCCTCGATTATTTGAAGATCGATGGTAACGGTCCATGTTTTCTAAGACTTTCCCCGCCCCTCCCCAAAATATTGTGGTTTATTTCCTTGAGAAAGGAGGAAATGAAATGGTTACTGAAATTGTTGAAAGTTTCATATGCTAATGAACTCTGTTCTTTAGATCATTTTGGGAATATCCTTGGCAAGGAAAAGAAGGCATTTTCACACCTTGTCGTGTTGTTTTTCGGTCAATCAAGGAAGTTGCAGAAGGAAATTTCTAAGCTGCGGGCTGAACAAGGGGACACTTAATTGTCTGGCAGCCTTCGTTTTCTCTAATCAGAAATCTGGCAGAATGTGTTGGGACATTCTTTTCTTACTCATTATTCTGCTTACACCATATAGAGATTTTTGCAGTACAATAAGTTCATGTTCTGGTCGAAGCGGAAAGAGAGAGGGAAAGGATTGCCTTTTAAGAATAGGGATGAGAAGAACCCAGCATTGATAGTTATTATGATACATGCTGTTTATTGAACACTACATATCAGACACCGGTGGAGGAAACTGTATTAATCTGGGTCCAATCAAAAGGGAAGCCACACAGTAATTTGAACAGGGAAGGGTCACTTACTTCCCATAACAGGGGTTTGGGATAACAAGGGATTTGCTGGAAAGAAGCAAAGAGAACTCTCAAGAACCTGAGAAGAGCAGATACAACAGGCTGCAGCCAGGACACTGGGGCTAAGCGAGGGCATCCCAAGAACAGCCCCCTTCCTCCTGCCCCAGGCTGCGGAGAAGCTGCTGTGGAACTGGAAGTCTGTCCTCTGGGATGCTGGGGAAGATGGTTCCTGAGAAGGTCCTTGACACGTTCTGATACAGAATCTCCTGAGGAGGGTGTTG
Organism: Lutra lutra; assembly: GCF_902655055.1. NCBI lineage: Eukaryota > Metazoa > Chordata > Mammalia > Carnivora > Mustelidae > Lutra > Lutra lutra. The sequence continues at coordinate 11,996,870 of NC_062287.1, read as the reverse complement.
GGGGAGCTGCAAGGCTCTATATGGTCCTGGTTGCCCGGCCCTCGGGGGTGAGTTTTCTTACTGGTGGGGAGAGCGTTGTTCTTCTGCAGTGTCTCTCTCGCCCTCTACTGCCAAAGCTTAACTTCGTGCGGGTGTGTTGAGGGAAAACTCTTTAAAGGGTTCAGATCCATTTTCACAGAACAGCCATAAAGGCTGAATTTGAAGTTGAGAGGCAATCGGTCAGTAACCAGCAAGGAAATCTAGGCCTCTTATTCAAGGAATCAGAACTGGGTATTGTGTCTCTTCTTTTTTTTTTTTTTTTTTTTTTTTTAAGATTTTATTTATTTATTTGACAGATCACAAGTAGGCAGAGAGGCAGGCAGAGAGAAAGGAAGGGAAGCAGGCTCCCCGCTGAGCAGAGAGCCCGATGTGGGACTTGATCCCAGGACCCTGGGATCATGACCTGAGCCGAAGGCAGCGGCTTTAACCCACTGAGCCACCCAGGCACCCCTATTGTGTCTCTTCTTAAAGGTGAAGAAAGCGACTTATGCTCAGTGATGAAATGACTTACTTTAGGGCCAGATAGCTAGTAAATGACGGAGCCGTGTTTCAAACTCAGACTTGTGCTTCTCCGGTCCCTGTGCCTCTGGGAGATACACCGATAGTCCAGTAGACACTAACACTTGCACCGAATGCCCTCGTCCGGACCTTGTACCTGAGACCACTGTGTCATTTGTCCTACGGTACACTTCCCACTGGTCCCAAGGCTTAGGGGAGTTAGGTGGACAACTGCCTGTTCGGCTTTTACCACGGGTGACCTGACTCCCTGAAGCCTCTTTGTACCTGTGTCTTAGCTGTGCTCTTGATCATGTTCTGGTTCCACAGCTGTTTGATGGCTCTCCGGAGGGCAGGGGCAGGGACGATGATGGCTCTTGGCTTTTGATTTGAGTGTTACTCCCCCAGCCCCCCCACCACAACACTTTCTTTCCAGGGCACCCCATTCTTAGTGATCTCCTGGTTGAGTCTGAATTTCCAGCCCCCACCCCCACCCCCCCCCCCCGCCTCTTTTCGGAGCCTCTGAAGTCTTATTAAGCTTCCTGTGTTTACTTCATTTTGGATAGGAGTTTCGAAAATTATAGTGTACCTCCGTACGAAAAGGACACCTCCTTTACAAAAATCTGAGTTATGAAACTGTCTTTTGACTTTGGGTGAGTTCCTTAACCTCTCTGGAGCTTAGAGCTTTCATCCATCCCTTAATCTATAAAGGGGGAATCCCGCCTTTCTAAAGCTCCTCTCAGCTCAAAACCACTCAGTGACCATTTCTAGTTTAACACCTTTTGACAGCAGTTCCAAAGATAGGAGCTTTCGGTTGGCCGATCCTGTCCCTGGCAAATAGTTGATGAGTTACAAATAAATGGAGGACGGTGTGATGGACTAGTGGAAATATGGCTTTGAAGGCAGCCCCACAGGGCTTAGCTTCTCAGCATTACATCTTAGCTGTTTCGTAATAATGAAGCCACACACCCTTCTGTGTCCTAGCTTTTTACTTTGTATAATGGGACTGAGGATGCCTGGCCCATGGCGTTGGTGTGTGAGCAAGAGAAACCATACGTGTAAAGCATTTTGTATGGTTCTTGGCACAGAGCAGGTGCTTCAAAAATGATAGCAAATTGTAAGTTCCTGGAGGGCAGGGGCCCTGTCTAGTCATCCTTGAATTGCTGGTAGTTTTTGATAGGACAGGCATTCCGTAATCCCACCATTTGGAACTGAAATGCTTACAACCACTGGGAGTCTTTTCCAAGTGGCGTCTTGATAAAGTAAATACTTTGATAGGAATAATCACCCCAGAGCTGTATAAGCGTGATTGCCCATATTCTTCTGTCTTCGAGCAGTACTTTTATAATTTTATTTAGTTTCCTGTTAGTGACTTTACGTCTGACTATAGGATTCTTTAACCATGACTACATGGAGTAATGGTCATCGTAGTGACATCATTAAAGATTCACTATGGGCTAGTCATTATTCCAGGCGACTTACACATATGGATTCCTTGAATACTCATAATTGTTTTAGAATCTCTGTTGTCTGGACGAGAAACTGAGGCACTGATGTGCCGAGTCATTGCCCCGCGTCTTGGCAGCTGGTGAGAGGAAGAGCCGGGCTCTTCCCTCCTGTGTTGTATCACTTGGTTCCACTCTTGCTTTGAATTCCTTCACCAGAGGTCATGACGATAATCTAATCCAACTCAAACCAGCCCGATGGAGAATGAAAGGGAAGGTGTACAGTTCAAGGCAGCTTGACGGAAATCTATTTTTAAGTCTTTGAGTACGTTTTTGGGAGATTGCCTTCCCCCTTCCAAATAATCTCTGAGGTCAGAATGAGCAAAAGCCAAACACACGGAACTTCTATGTTTTTAAGATTAAAGGTGTCTTTGACGCCACGATCTCTTGTAGTCATTACCGGTCCTCTTCCATGCTTCAATTAGCCTCACCTCTCCCTGCTTATCCCTGTCTCCAGGAATAGAACTCCCATGACCACCTGTAGCTCCCTGGACTCCCACCTTCCTACACAGGATCTAGGGTTTTGTTTTCCCCCTTTACTGACCTCATCTTTGCCATTTAAGCCTCATGGGGGAAGATGAAGAGGAATGGATTTTCCATTGTTAATGTGATAGAGTAGTAATTTCACAGTATTGCTAAATTAAAAAAAAAATGGGTCTGATGACTTATTGTCAGATGATATTAATGGGACCCCGGAACTTGTCATCTGGCTCCTACCTTGAGACTATTTGGAGGTAGAGACCCAAGGAGTAGGGAACCTGAATGAGGTGTGTGTGCAGATGCCAAGACCTTATTCCATTTCTCCCTTTATTTTCGTAACAGCATTATTTTCGCTGTTAGGAAAAAGATTGGCTTGGTAGACTTTAGGAACCACTTTAGTCAGTGTGGATAAATGAAAAAACACAAGTGATCAGCTTTCATCATGACAAATGGAAACTGTCATTTAATTTTTATCCCCAATTATACAGCTCCGGGACCAATTTTTCAGGTGGAATGTTGGAGCCATTAAAAAGAAATAAGTAAACTATACCATATTCCATCATTTTTCTGGCAGCTAACCAATGATCTGTAGCCTTATTACATGTATGTTTTTATAGAGATATTTTTTCTCTTAAGTTTGTAGAAGGCTTTATTAACTCTTTACTGATTTCTTCTGGCATGCCCTTTTTTTTTTTTTTTTTTTTCAAATGAATTTTGTTTTTATCACTCAGTGTTGGTTGGTATTTACCTTTGAGTTTGGCTAGTGGCTGTACTCCTTTTCATCTTTTATGTTTTTCGATTACTAGAATTGCATGGAGCGATGTTTCTTTAATTCCAACTGGAGCTACATTGATGGTCCTAACATTGGCTACTGACTGTGTTCATCCGGATTGTAGAATGTAACTTGTGGGGCACCTGGGTGGCTCAGTTGTTAAGCGTCTGCCTTCGGCTCAGGTCATGATCCCAGGGTCCTGGGTTCGAGCCCCGCATCAGGCTCCCTGCTAGGTGGGAAGCCTGCCTCTCCTTCTCCCATTCCCTCTGCTTGTGTTCCCTCTCTGTGTTTCTCTCTGTCAAATAAATAAAATCTTAAAAAAAAAAAAAAAGAATGTGACTTGTAAGAAATAGAATTCGGACATAAAACCCAACCAACTACCGCTTATCTCCTAGCTTGATGTGATAGAGAAAAATGGGGTACTCCCTTCTCTGCTCCTATCACATTCTGGCCATTCTTTTACTGTAGCTCTTACTATGTTATAACTTAATTGATATCATTACCATGTTCCCCAGTGATCTGGAATCTGGGGACTATGGGTACCTTCCCATTTGGCTATTTTATCTTCGCTTCCCCAAACTTAGCAATGTGTTTGGTACTGGGGGTGCCTGGGTGGCTCAGTCAGTTAAGCGTCTGCCTTCAGTTCAGGTCATGATCCCAGGGTCCTGGGATCAAGCTCTGCATCATGCTCCTTGCTCAGTGGGGAGCCTGCTTCTCCCTGTCCCTCTGTGGCTGCTCCCCCTGCTTGTGCTCTCTCTCCCTCAGTCAAATAACCAAATAAAATCTTAAAAAAAAAAGAAAGAAAGAAAGAAAGAAAGAAAGAAAGAAAGAAAGAAAGAAAGAAAGAAAATGCTTGATACATACTGGATTTGTAAGAAATATTTTTTGAAAGACTGATTAAATCCCCCCCCCAACCCTTTTGGGGGATCTTCATAATTCTCAATACTGAGGCCCACTACTTACTGAGAACACTTAAAACCCCTTATGACCATGTGTTTAATCATTTTTATTCCATCTAGAAAATGTTTGCATGTGGCAGGTAGGTAGCCTTTGAATTTTACAGGTGAGAGAAATTGAGATTGAAGGTTACTGATGATTTGCCAGGTACTGAGAACTCCAGAGAGAGGCCTAGCTGGGACCAGAACCATCACCTTCTGGCTTCCAAAGCAAGAGAGGTCTGGAGAAGATTCCAAGTTCTATGGCTCTGGGCTTTTGTGCTCTGACTGCACAATCCACTGTTACTTATATTATCAAAAACATCAGCGTTATGCATTTTCCATGCATAAATGATCTAGAAAGTGGTGGTGGTGGGGATGGCCAGAATGTTTGGCTTTGAGAGAAGCTGGTTAGTGGATGAGGCCTACTGGTTGCATCTCTCCATATGGACATTTTTTTTTTTCCTCTTAGTGTTCAAATCCCTTCCCCTTCATCCAGCTGATGAGGAAATGCTAGGAGCCTTTGGCTCAGAGCCAGAGCGTGTTTTATCTGGTTGACTTCAGCATCAGAGTGGTTAAACTTAACTCTCCATAGAAGAGGTCCTGGAGTGTCTTAGGAGCAACGAGCAACATCTTTTCCAGCTGTATGCCATGGGATATGCTTGGAGGAGAAACGATACCCTCTCGGATCTGCTTGTAAAACTGTCATGTGATGCTGCTCACGTTGGAGAATGCAAGTAAGCTTCTAGACATGCTGACGGAAGGGCTCTTTTGGCTTGGAGCCTTGTGAAGTGCAAGGTGTGAGATCCTGGATTTTGTCCTCAGGGGTGCTGGGTGAAACAGCTGCACTTAGCCTTGTTGATGCTGTAACCTCCTGCTTTGGAAGCGGCCAAAGGCCCTTCGTCTGAGTTGCTGTAATAGGAGGTTACTTTTAGACAGGCTGCTTATTGTGAATATGAACATCTGAGTCTGGATGGGCGGACAGCAAAGCAGGGAGTGCTTTGGAAACGTTTTTCCTTACTAGTTACGGGAGGAGTGAATTCAATGAAACGCATGTACGCGATTGCTGACCTGTCCCAAATTATTGCTTGTGGTAGGTATCTGGTCTGAAGGCTGCATCAGTGCTTTCCCTGGGAGGAGGAACTCTTGGATTTGGCTAGTGTCCCTGCGCTGATGGAGACATGGTGATATTCTGTCTGTTCTCTTGTGTATAACTGAACTTTTCTTGTGGCCTTTTGTGGGGGTGGGGGTGGGTGTTGGGATTTGGAATTGGTGAGTCACAGAATTGCAGAGTTGGAAGACCACACACTGTAGTTGCATAAAGCTTTGAAGTAGGCCTTTTCCCATTTAGATAGCTGTAACAGAATGATATTTCTTTTATTATCCTTTGTCACGTGCACTCATTGGTCTCATGCCTTGTAGCCCAGAGTCTAATCCTTGTTTGTCCCTGTCCATTTAGTGTGGCATCCATGACTGTGCAGTCTTAGTTGTTTTTTTTTTTTTTTTTTTAATGATTTACTTTATTTTAGAGTGAGCCCAGGGAGGGTTTGAGGGAGGGAGGGAGAGAGAAAGAGAATCTCAAGCAGACTCCCGGCTGAGCAAGGAGCCCAACTCTGGGCTTGACCTCCCAACCTCGAGATCATGACCTGAACTGAAATCAAGAGTCAGGCACTTAGCCCGCTAAGCTACCCAGGCCCCCTGTGCAGTCTTGTTTTGAGTTCCCTTATATATCGAATGCTTTAACATCTCTATGCCTTTGTCCTATGCTGTGCCCTGACCCTTCCTTGACATCCTAATCATTGAATCATTCAGCTCAAAAGTCAGTTCCTCTGTCCAGCTGTTCCTGACATTGTTTCCCCGACCCTTTAATACCCAGGTAGGGTTCCAACGATCTCTCCAGGTTATGTGCCCCTCCCTACGCCTCCCCACTTGGCACGTGCCTCTCACCTCCCTATACTGTGCATACACTTTATTAGACTTTTCTGGTTTCCTATTTGTTCACCCAGCTCCGTGCTCAACTGAATTCTGTGAAGGCGGGGTTCAGATCCTAATGGATTATAGAATTTGGGGTTCCTACTACAATGCCCAACTCTTAGAAACAATGTACATTCAGTAACCTATTACCAGCAGCTTAGGGTGGGGGTAACACTCCGTGCTCTTGTTGGTTTCTATGGGTGTAGCTTTCAGGGTGCTCCACTTACTGGTTGCTTGTTGAACTTAAGATCAGTGGAAGCCCTCAGGACTGTCCGCGTTCCCAGTGGTGCTTTCGCATAATTTGGGGAGTACAGAATAACGAGAGGGATGCTCATGGTGACCCAGAGCAACCTGTCATTGATTTTAGTGCCCATATTTCTTTCTGAAAATCTTAGCCTGTGGCATCTGGGCGGTTGGTATGAACGAGCATCAGTTTCTTGCTCCCTTTCTATAAAATTTGGTCATGTCCACAACTTTAATAATAAAATCAGCAATTTTCTCCAAAAAGAAAAGAGAAGAAAAGAAATCCCTCTCCTGTACTTTAATGTCCTGATGAAAATTCGCCCACTGTCCCCAAGCTTGATGGTTTCTCCAGTGTTTCTACAGCTCCTGGTAGGAGTCAGAACTGTTAAATGTCTTGGTAGAAATCAGACAGCATTTTAGTTTTTTTAACCTTGTTTTTGTCTAATGGTATATTCAATATCTCTAAGCTTTATCCATTTTATATTCAAATGGTCAAATGTTCCAGGCACTGGGGCACAAATCTTTAGTTTCATTGGCATGCCCCATCCTCCCCGGAAGGTACAATACATCCTACCCTCCGCATGCAATGGGAGAAACCCTCCGCCAGTGAGTATGTGTATGATTTCTGTGCCTGCAGGGCCAGAACTGAGAACGCAGGGACTAAACTCACTTGAGAAGTAAGCCATTTTTTTTCCCCCAGAAGAAAGGCCTACTCCAATTCCATATTTCTAAGAGTGGTGACTGACAAAATCTTGAACTAAACCTGACATTGGTTATTGTACTTGAAGAATGAAAGCCAAAGGGCCACTTAGTGTCCACAGTTTTCTCAGAAGCTCTGAAGGGAAACTTCTAGAACCTGAGTCAGTGGGATCATTATGCAGATTGTGACCTCCTGATCCCACTGAACCTGATCCCACCGAACCTGATTCTGGAGCAGGTGGTGTTCCCTGCAGATTCCCCTTTTGCTTTCTGCCTGGAGTCAAGTACATGGACATTTGCATGGGAAGAGGGTAGTTCAGGTTTCTACAGCAGCAGAGGACTATATTGCATTTATTTCATTGAGATTTTCCTGGGTAGAGGGTTTAATTTCTGTATTTGATTTATTTTTCATTCAAGATTTTCACGAGTATTTATTGAGCCCCCGTCATGGGCTCGGCACCTTTGGAAAACAGTGGTTAATGGGACAGGTAGGATCCCTGCCCTCAAGAGCTTAGAGTCCAGTGAGAAGATGGACACTTCAACAAGGAGTATATTCTGTGTGGTAGGGTAGGGAGAGCCTCTGTCAGGAGCTGAGATGGCTGCTGTTGACCATGTTGGTACAGTGATTACATATTCAGAACCCAAATGAGAGCATGAAAGATGATGGGGAAAAGAGAAAAAGCTCATGCCATATTTATTTTGCCAAGACCAAATATGGATGGAAATCTTAAAAATAGAGTTTGGACAGTAAAATAGGTGAATTTCTGGGGCATTTCAGTGATTTCTGAATACACAGGGGTAGAGGATTTGAAAAGAGACCTGCATCGACAAATTCAGGATAAATGTTCCACGCGTTTTCTAGTTTTTGCCATTTGTGCAGCTGCATTTGTGGAGCTGTTAATATAGGGAACAGATTTTTTTTTTAAAATTACTAACCTATAATAAAGGCATAACCGAATTTATTAAAAGCCTGATTTGCTTTAGAAATTCAGAACCCTACTCCCGTGCTTTGATGGGAAAAAATAAACCAGAAAAAATGAGCAATTGTTCATGTTCTCAGTGCAGATATTATTAAAAGACCTTCTGTGCTCCTGGAGTGTTATGGATTCCCCCTCTCAAAACACCACTTGGCTGCGCTTTGTCACTAAAGTTGATCTGACAATTTCCCATAGATAACTCTGGAATGAGTGTACAGTCATGACTTTGCATAATAATTGTATGCCTTTAATATTGCTGAGGTCAGCATGTGGACATTCTGCAAAACTTTCGTTAAAGCATTGGTCCTTTTCAGCTGCAGTCTGTCATCTGACTACATCCTCTGAGACCATGAATAGAGATGTGCGTGCTTTAGCGTATTAATCTATACAAATCAGTGATCCGCAGGCCAACGAGGGGAGGATGGAGAAGGCAAAGAGGTGGGCAGTTACGAGCAGTTTCCACCTCGTTCCTGCATCCAAGGCCATCCCTAAAACATCCCAGATGGGTAGCTATAAAATTTGGGAACATGGTCTTCTTCCTTATGCACCTCCCCGGCACCCCCCCCCCATTTTTTCCCCCTCCACCTCATTCCTTTACCTCTTGGCCAGTTCTGTCTTTAGTGGTAACAACACCTGGTTAGCCTTTCATTATGAAGTCATTTTTACCGAGCCCCTTGCTGGAAGTAGAGCTCAGGGCTCATTGATTATAGGTTTGAAAAGTCTTTTTCGTAGCTGCTTTGCATGGCAGGTAGGAGACCCACTGACTCACTGCAGGCTTCTCGGAGTGGGTGCTCTGATGATAATGCTTCACTTTTAATACTGCTTGACAGGATTTAACCACACATGCAACAAATCAATGGCGCATTCGAGAGCACAGATATACTTGATCTATACTGTTTGTCTCCTTTTGACTGATGCAGGCAAAAGAAGCCATTAGATCGCTTCTTGGTTAATACAGCTTTGTTCTAAAAAGAAGGCAGGCTTGTATTTGGGGGGCGCCTATGGCCCAGGCTCGAAATGACGAGGGTGTCTACTAGTCTGGACAGCAAAAATCCCGCTGAACTGTGCTAGAAGAGGAGCTTGGTTCTTGGGAACAAGCTGCATTATGTTAACATTCTCTCATAGTTTATTAGCATCATCGAAAAATACAGCCCACTAAAACTCCTAAATGATCCTTTTCATGAAAGTGGTGTCATTGGTGAGTGGTGCTTCTCTATATAATTTTTTTTGAGCTGTGAAAATATATTAGACATAAGGCTGATGGTTTGGTTTTGGGTTTGTTGTTGTTGTTGTTCTCTCTTTTTTCTTTCACCTCTCCCAAACCTCCATGAAGAGTTCTGACTGTCTGATTTGTTTCACTGTCTTTTTTCTACTTGCTGTAGAACAGATGTTGGAAAATAATGCTTGTCCTGTCAGTTTCTAGAATCTGCAGCAAACCAAAGTGTGTACTCAAGGTAGATGTCAGCATCCTACCAGCCTCCTGAAAGACAGAATTAATCCTGTACTGGTAAAATTCACTTTAAAAAAAAAAAAAAGTCTGGACCCTTCTCCTCAGGAATAGGAAGCTCATCCCCAAATGAAGCAGAACACCAGCAAAGAGGTGATTTTGGACCAAAGGCGCAAATAAAGGATGATTATTGCCTGTTACTTAGTGGATGATTCTTTGTTCTGAGACTAGGTTATACTGTTTTGCTGGAAGCTCACAACAGATCAATAGTAATTTTGTTATGGGCCAGATGTCAAAACAGAACTGTGCTCTGCAATCCGTCTGACTCACTGTGACAACTAATATGCTAAAATACATTTGCTCAGCAGCCAGGCATCCCCGAGTCTTCAGCAACCCCATTTCCTTTCACGTGGAGCCTCGGAGCTGTGTATTTCGTGGAGAGCCTCCTGGTTTTGTTTTCCTTTCTGTTACACATTTCTTTTGATGGAGAGTAGAAAAATTTCCTCAAACGCTCGCCTTTCCTCCGCCCCGACGATGAGTTGAGTGTGATATCTATACATAACTTGTGGTTACAGTTATTGTCTTTATGGTAAGAGATGAAATTCGTGGTAGGAAAATATTTTTGCAGGAAAGCAAGCTGGCGAGACGGGTTTTATTTATTTTTTAGGCTCCTCTGTGTTCCAACTTCAAAGTTTTCATTTTGGTCTGGTGAAGATTTGGGAGTTAAACATTTTCTGATGAAAGGGGATTTGGGGGATATGGGCTTGCCTATTGTAATATTGGCGTATTCCCATGTCTTCTGCTTCTCTCTTCTGCCAAAGAGCTGGTTATCCACGAGCTTTTGGATTGGATTAGGAAAGCATTCCACAGTCAAGATTTGTTTTTGTAGAAATATTCAGAATAAGTCAGAAGACAAAAACTGGCAGATTTTGGCAGATGCGGTTTGATGATGTAATTTAGAATGGTGTTAGCTTCTTAAGTCTAGAGAGAATCTGGCCCCGTCCTCATGCTTCCCTCTCTGGGCCTAGCTTTCTTCCCCCAGGTCCCCTGAAACAGGAAAAGAACAAAGGAAAAGACTTTCCTTCTCAAGTCATGAAAAGATTGAACCAGCTCAGAATTATGTGTTCAGTAATGTGCTAGAGATTTCCGTTCCATCTCTGGGGCAGGGCTTGGGTTTCTTACCATTTATGCTATCTTGTGGAGTAGAAATAGCCACCCGGGAAGACACATTCCATCCAAGCTGTACGTTCTCTTAGAACTTCCCACTCTGCGGATTTTGTTGTGTACCAGTGCATACAATTCCTCTGCTCAGTAGATTTTTCCAACAGACATTTTTCTCCCTTGTAAGAGGAAGGACTTGGATTCCATTGTTCTTTCATATCTTCAATGCCAGGGCTATTCAGAGCCTTGAAGCTGATAGTAAAGTGAAGAGAACAAAGGTCAAATCAGACTCAGGTACTTTCTGTAATAGCTCTTTAATTTATTGGCCACTGAAGGAGCTCTTCCCTACTCCCCCCCGCCACCCCCCCAGCAAAAATGCATTATTTTGCCTCTGCATTCTATGCTCTGCCTTATGAGCAGAAGGGGATTGTGTGATTAGGGAATTAGTCCCTCCATTCCAGAACCTTAACAAGCAAGTCCTCCTACAGAGGCACTGGCTTTCCTCCCACTGGGGTGCAGAGGTGGATGGATCCCTCTTCATTTCTCCACCTCGCCTTGGCTGGCTTTTCTGATAACTAAGGGTGTAAACTACCAAATCCTGGGACTGAGAAGCTAAATGGTCCACTGAGAATTAAGTTCAAGACTTCAATGCTTTGGACGGAGCTAACTAGTTACATCCATTGTCATTGTCACTACCTCAATCCCAAAGAGTCCCAAGTGCTTAACAGAGGAACTCAAGTCATAGAGCCAGAGAATTAAGATGAGAAAGCCAGGGTGGGGTGTCTGTACCCCAAGACAAAACTGAACAAGTGGGTGGGGGTTGAGGATGAAAAGTACAATTATTACCTGAGAGCAAAGCTCAAGAAGGTGAATTATGCTTCCAGGAACACTTTTGGAAAAAGCTATCACAGAATCTACCCAAATTAAGAGCTATAAAAGATTTCAGAATTGGAGGGGGGATGTAGGAGTGTGTTGCCGTCTTTGCATCCTATGACACATGGACACAAAATGAACATTTCTATAGGAGTGTGTATATACCTATAACCTTTTTTCTAGCTTGGTGGGGTGGGTCGCAGAGTAAGATGAACAGCAGAGGATTACCTTTGTCAAGTTCAGAGCTCCCATGACCAAGGTACAGGTTAGTCTAAGCCCTGACTTGGAGCATCTTTGTGGCGATCTGCCAGTAGTACCCTGTGTGGGTTGCAGAGGGCTTTTTAGGGTTCATAAATGTTCATCATCATATGCTGAGCCTTTGGCAGAGTAGGAAACCTTTTCCAGGCTTCTTCTGTATCAGGTCGGATGGTATGGCCCACAGGCCTAAGGTGTGTGTGATTTCTGCCACGAGAACTCCGCTCTGCTGTTGTAATGTCCAAATAGCTATGGGAAATACACAAGATGGAGAGTGTGGCTGTGTTCCAGGAAACCTTGACTGTGGAAACTGAAAATCTGAATTTCATATATTTTTCATATGTCATGAAATAGTACTCTTTTGACTGTCAACCATTTAGACATGGAAAACAATTCTTAGCTTTGGTTTGATTTGGCCCCCGGACCCTAGTGTGCCAGGAACAGCTCCAGACCCTTGACTGTACATACATCTGCCCCCCCCATCCATGTTATTAGTTCACTGGAAGCTTGACCATATTAGGATGGAATTTGGTAGCAACTATGAAAACGTGAAATGTTCATAATTATCCTCAGAACTCCTAACCTAATCAGAGCTCAACTTTTTGGAAAAATCTCTTTGTAAAGAGTATAGTTCAATCTGTGCTGGGACTGGGGTAGGGATTTGGTGGCTTGAAGTGGGAAGATGGGGGATAAAGCAGCACTTACCAGGAAGAGGCACTGGTGATGGAGTCCGTGCTGTGCACCAACATTGTTCAGTGCTATGGACAGATCTCACTTCCCCTGCCTCGGATTTCTGTGATGGGAGAACTACTCTCTCCCTTTCACAGAGCCTTGCTGGGCGTAGTAGGGAAATGCAAATCATTTGGCTGATTTAGAGTGCTCCACTGGGTCCCTTGCTGGTGGGAGGTCCTCCACACAGTAAATGATTTGTCTGTAGCAAAGGGGACGGGTGGGGTGAGGAGGGAAGTCATAATAAGGCATTAGAGACTAAAGAATAGAATACTTTTGTCAGAGGTTCATTGAACCTTGCAATCAACCGATATCTTGTCAAGCCAGAATATGATTTTTGGAAACCAGAGAAGAGTCATAAAAAATAAAAGTTCAGAGAAACTCATGTATTTAAAAATGTGGCAAATCATAGGGCTAGAGAACCCAGTGTGAAGGTCCTTACTACTGAGTTCATGAACTCCCATTTGATAGCTGCAGTGTTGTGTTTTAGAAAGCCGGAGGAAATTTTTTGACTCGCTGCCAGTCATTTACTTAAACTTAAAAGATCCTAGCATTAAAATTACGTATTTGAAGTGCTGGCAGCCTAATAAATTCAGGGGGCTATTTTAAACATTGTCAATCTAAAATGTAATCCTATTAAAATAATTGAGTATTTTCTGAGTGGAGAATTCCCTTGTCCTCCTGTCCACGGCTCGCAAGAGAACAACATAAAAGGCATCTTAGAATGTCCTCTGAACATCATTGAACCGACCGACATGTTTGCATAGTGTAACTCTCGCCAGCTAAGAATTTCCTTGGCTAGCCCCCTTTCAAAGGCAAAACCCCAATATAATGACAGGTCTTTTCTAATAATGGGAATTGGGGATTATATTTGGAACGATACCTTAGAGGTCCTGGGAAACCTTCTTGGTTTGTTAATTTGTGCTCGTTTCTCTGCATGATTGAAGATGCTGTAACTTGAAACGTTTGTGTTTCCTTCCTTCTGTTCATTTCTTGGGCTCCTTTTCATCCAGCAGCTTGGGTTACCTTGAATTAAATTGGTTTATGGCATGCCGTTTTCGGTAAAACTCCGCGAAAGAAATGGTCACATAACTCAGAAAGGTTTGCCCTTGGAGTGATTTAGTCGTGCTGGATGATAGCTAAGGAGGCTTATTGACTTTGAGCTCCCTTTGGAACCAGATTCAGAAAGCTGTGCACTTCGGTGGCACCTGTGAGACACTCACTTGAATAGAGCTACTGAGAAAAGCATTTCAGTTATTGGCATTTTTCCTAATGCATTTTGTATGTGTCTATACCACAGGGAGAAATGTGTGGTTATTGTTGAAATATTATCTCCATGGCTTTGCTAAAGAAGAAAAGTCTCTGTACAGCAGTCAACAGATAAGTCTCGTGGTGTTGTCACAGTTTGGGGTCTGTGTTTCTCTCTCCCCCAAGCACCCGGGCAGATGGATGGCTGCGTTACTTGGAGACCCCTGTTGGACTTAGAAAACCCTTTAAAGGGACCTTGAACTTGACACGTTGGAGGTTGGTAACCATGATGTGCAATGTTACGTATTTATTCTTTTCTGTTCACCTGGTTTTGACCAGGTAGCTGGGCCTTGACCAGTTGAGGAACTGTGTTGTGACTACAGGATTGGAAATCAGGCTCTCAGAAGGGCAGAGCCGTAAGTTTCTTTCTCCTCCCAAACAGACAGACTTCTGTTGAAATCAGAATCATGTGGACAGATTTTCACTGGTGATGGGGGAGCCGGGCACGTTGCACGCGTCTGAAGGGAGCCATTCCAAGTAGGTAGGCCTTAGCTTATCAAGGCCTTACTCATTGCAACAAAATCCCTTCTTCTCTAACAACATTGCAGGAAGTTTGGGGAATTGATTCTTCTGAGCAGTACCAATACTGGAATTCTTGATCAGTCCAAGAGGTGGGCAGAGCTACTGTTTTTATATTTTAAAAACCTCTGTTTGCTATTCTCAGACACTCATTAAACACTTATTGATCAACAGCCTACCACGGGCCAGGCTCTAGGCTAGTTGCTGAGGATGCCAAGAGGGAAAAAGGCAGCATCCATGACCTCATAGTCCACTAAGGAAGGCGGATCCCAAATGGATAATTATAATGCATGTCTCCATTAATTTAAGGTTCTTTAAAAATTTAATTAGTATGTACCAGGTGCTGGTGTGGAAAGGGAAGGGGACAACGGTGACCAAACGCAGACTTGGCCTCTGCTCTCATGTTCCTTGTAGGCAAGGAGCAATTATTAAATATATTTCATATAATTATTTATTAGCCAAGGAACCACACAAATGTACAGTTATAATGTGGTATGAGTGTCATGGAGGAGAAGCATATGGTGCAGTGAAATCCTACACTAAGAGAATCCGTTCTCCTCTGGATGGCCAGGGAGGGCCTCACCAAGGAAATGATGATTGAACTTTGATCTGAAGGGTCGGTGTTAAGTTAACCAGGCTACAGAGGGTAAGAGGCGCTTTCCAGAGGGAAGCAGGTGCGCTGAAGGAAGTGAAAGAAGGCCATTATGGCTGGAGTCTGACCTGGGGCAGAGTGGAGAGGTGGGTAGCCACTGGACCATTTAGGGCTCTACAGGCTGTGTGAAGGATTGGGGCTTTCCGCAAAGAGGTGTGGGAAGACTTTGAGGGGTTTTAAACCGGTTGTGGGGGGTAACATCCTAATTTTCCAGAAAAGATCACTGTGGCTACAATGCAGAAGGGTATGAGTGGTTGGTTGCTTATGGGTACAGATACTGTAGGAGACTGCTGTCTGGACAAGAGGCTGTGGCAGCTTGTATTAAGGGAGCACGAAGGGGCAACGAGGGAAGTGGGTGGGGTTGAGGAGTATTCAGGAGGTCATGTCTGTGGGCTTGATGTTGGATTTGATCCAGGCTGTGAGAGCAAAAGATTGGCCAAGATAATTGGCAGAGATAATAAAGTCAGAGGCCGTTTAGTGATTAAATAGTATGGGGGTGCCTTGGTGGCTCAGTTGGCTGGGCATCCAGTTCTTGGTTTTGGCTCGTGGGTTATGGGATGGAGCCCCCTGTTGGGCCCCGCACTCAGCTGGGAGTCTGCTTGGGGGTTCTCTCTCTCTCTACGCCTCCCCCTACTCTTGCATGCTTGTGCGCTCTCTAAAATAAAGAAATCTTAAAAGAACACGAAATCCTTATTTTACTTAAGGATTAAACTTGTGTGTTCCAAATAGTAGTTGTCAATCCATTTTCCCAGTTTCGGGTACTTTCCTGTATCTTCAAGAAAGGAAATTGTAGTTCTTACCCCTCCTTTTCCTTTCCATATAATGAAGGTGGTGGAAACACTCCGTGATGACTCCTAAAGGAAGTGCAAAGAGGCAGACCCACGCTGGAAGATAATATTAGAGTGCACTGTTTCCAGCCACGTCAGCAAATTGTAACGATACGGTCAGAAACAAACATTTGCTGCCTCCCGCCTTCCCTACCGGTTTTAATTCAGAAAATTTAAATGATTTTTCTTGTATCAAAAATGAGTTAAAATACTGGGGAGTCTTTTATTCTTTGTAAACTGAAGTCAGAGTAATTTATTTTATCTAGAAAAGAGTATTAAATTAGCTGTCAACGGTGCTACCCAGGTGGATGGTAACTTTTGAATGAAATGACCAAATCCCTGGTCCTGAGGCATTCGTTTTAATCTCCGCTTTCCATTGAAATAGGCAAAACATGAAATGTTGAGATAATAGTACTAAAATTCCAAGTAATTGCTTTTGTTAGCTCAACTCATGTTTACTCATATTAATTACCGAAATTTGATAACCCCTTTGTTTTCTACTTAGCATGACTCTGAAAGCAAGGGACAGCACTATAAATCAGGGAGGCGGTTCTCAGGGGAAGGCTGGACTCCCTTGCTTTGATGTTGACAGCTTAAAGCTAATTCCCTTGGCCGGATAGGTTTATAATTCAAGAAGATGTGATTTAATGTTGATGGAATTTATTTTTGAGACGCATTATAGGAAGAAGGCCTTTCAAAGTAAATGAAGTTTTGAGGTGAATCTTGTGTAAACAGAGACTGTCAGGGTCTCTAAACAGCCAACTTAGGAGATCGCTATAGGATCGGTGCGCATGCGCCATGTGTCCCACCCATCAGCGGGAGGGGAAGGAGGAGGTGGAGAAGATGTGGGAGCCTGGAGGCCTATGAACGAGCAGCTCATTTCTTCTCTTTCTAAATTTGTTTTATGTTACCTTCTTTGTAATGACATTTCACTAACAGTGTTCCTTATAAGTTGTAAAGGTGACCCTGAAAGGTATGAGTGGGTTTTGTTTTTTGTTTTGAATTTCATTTCAAACTAAAGGCATGTAAGAGTTTGGAGAAATTATGAGTCCTTTTTTTTTTTTTTTTTTTTTTTTAATCCCCCAACCTGCTGATTCATAAATTTCTCCAACCTCTCCCTCACCTCGTTCATACATTCATCCTCTCAGGAAATACAGAGTGCCAGGCACTGGTGGGCATTGGGGATTGAGTAGGTAACAAGCCATACCAAATCCTGCCCTCACGGACATCCTTGTTTTGGACACTGTTGGTACCATCAAAAATCACTTTTTTTTTTTTTTTTAAAGATTTTATTGAAAGAGAATATGAGCCTGATGGAGGTGGGGTGGCAGAGGGAGAGGGAGAAGCAGACTCCCTGCTGAGCAGGGAGCCCTACGTGGGGCTCAATCCCAGGACCCTGGGATCACGACCTGAGCCAAAGGAAGACACTCAACCAACTGAGCCACCCAGGTGCCACCTTCTCCAATCTTTTTTTTTTTTTTTTCTTCTCATAATCTCATGGCTCTGTTAGTCAGTAGAGCTGAGCAAACCTCAGTGCATTCTGTTGATGAAAATTGTTCCAAAACATAATACATGAGTCTCTGCCTTTTAAAAACCTAGTATATTGGGGCGCCTGGGTGGCTCAGTGGGTTAGCCTCTTCCTTCAGTTCGGGTCATGTTCCCAGGGTCCTGGGATCAAGCCCCGCATCGGGCTCTCTGCTCAGCAGGGAGCCTGCTTTCTCCTCTCTCTCTGTTGGCTGCTCTGCCTACTTGTGGTCTCTCTCTGTCAAATAAATAAATAAAATCTTTTTTAACAAGTTAAAAGAAAAAAACCTAGTATATTGAATTTGTTTTATGTAAATAAATGACTTGGGATCTTTTAGAATACTAATATATTTTGCTTAGAGACCATTAATATGGGTTGGTGGTTTAGCCTATTCTGTACTAGGAAGAGATTGCTATGCTTTCTGAGTTCTCAATTTTTTAAAAATAGTTTTTCCTGTCTCCTTGTGCTCTCACCATTTTTTTTCCTTTTTTATAAAAATCTGTTTTGATTCTGTTATAGGCTGAAAAACAAGAAAACTAAGATTAGAAATGTATGAAAAGTATGCTAGTAGAGTAAATGGTGATGGCCCATTGTCCTCCATTTAATAGTTACTTGGCATCGTTAAGTGGGACTTAAGTGGGCCTGTGACATTTCAGTGACTTAGATGTTCCCCTGTGGGTTCTCAGACACTTGGGAAAGTAGGGTTTGCTGGATACCGGCCTCTCCGATGAGCGATCGCTCAAACTATCATGTCCAAGACCTGTTCCTGTGAAATCCTTGGAGGCGATAACCTCTTAATTGTAATGTAGAATAGTGCTTTATAATCTTACCCTTTCTGGGTTTCCAATCGAGCTCTCACACAGAATGCGAGCTGTTTGTTTTTCTTCTCCATAGCTAAGCTCTGGTGAGTGGAGTCTTTACAATGATGTTTCTAACTTCTGTCAGTTGTATATTAAGAATTATAACGAAGAAAGAACTAGTGAAAATAAGAATTTAGGAGCTTATAGACAATTGCAAAGCTTCTAGACTGGATACTAGATTACATGAACACACAACATATTGATTTGGGGAATAAGAGCTATATATAGTTCAGATTCAAGCTATGACAGATGGGGGTTCACTAGCAACAAATCTGATGACTTCTAGGCACAATTCCAAACTATTAAAAAAAATTCACCAGATGCAAGGACTCTTGCCATTTTTAATGGATTCACTGTTACATAAATGAGTCCCATTTATATATTTTCTCCCATGGTCAATTATCCTGAAGGCGTTATAAGAATTATTTCTTCCATTTAATGGAGGTATTGCCATGTGGCAGTAGGGTAGTTCTGTTACATTGGTAAAGTTGGCTCTTTCAAAAGGAACCCATAAATATCTAGGTATTTATCTGAAACTGTAGATTTTAAATATCCAGGCTTCTTAAATTTATGTAAAGTCACCATTCACTGAGAACTGTTTTTTCCTCTAAGTATTTGTACCCTTGTCTTGGAATGCATTTCAAAATTAACTGCTTCTGAGGAAGCAGATCGAGTACATCTACTCGTCTGTTGATAGAACTTAGACAACTCAGACCTATTTCCTTTAGTTCTTGACATTCTCCCCTTTCATTACCTTCTAGTTTGTTGTAATATACTGTTTCATTTAATGTTGAATTAGTCACGTAATACACAAATGCATGTCCCTCTAAAAAAAAAAATGTTTTAGATGAGGCTGAAATCATCCTCGATGGCTCCCATCCATCTTTGCTAACTTCTGTCTTCCGGTGTACTCGTTAATCTACCTACCTATCTAGTCGTCGGGGCAAACACAGAATTGATAGAAATGCAGTGGGTTAGCAGGTGTAGTACCTTACTGTATGCATGACTTTGCAGCTTGCTTTCTTGGATGAGCAGTGTTCTAGAAACCTGTTGTGTTATACACAGCTTTGCTATGTGTCATTTCTGTGCTAACTTGCACTCCATAGCCCGTGTAGACCTTGGTGTGGCTGTTCCCCTCTTGAGAGACATTGGGACTATTTACAGATTTTTTTTTTTTTTCTGTAAATCATGCTTTGGTGGAGATTTTTCTATGTCTCCATGGACACATTTGTTAGAGTTCCTTTAGGGTATACACTGAGAAATGGCATCGACAGGCCATCGAGTAGGCAAGCTTCACATTCTAATTGCTGTCTCTTACGTCTGGCCACCAGTCATTTTAAACTTCCAGTCATTTTAAACTTTTTTTTTTTAAGTGAATAGAGTGGACAAGTGATTTTCTTACGTGGAACAGAAATAAAGATGGTATCTTTATCCCCTCCTAGATTCCCATATACCCTCGCTGTCTATAGCTTTCATTGAGTTCTAGAACAGATTAAGTGGAGTTTGTTGAGATGTAGGTCTTGGGAGACACAGCCTTGTTTTCCTGTTTTCTTGGCTTATGCATCAGATTTCTCTTCCTGTTTCATCTTTGTCTGTCTCTGTGAACAGAAGTGATCTGGTCCTGCCATCCCAACTAAAATTATCCAGATTTTTAAAAAGAACTAAAATAGGCCAAGCCATGCGAACTGTGGAGACCCAGGGGGAGCAGAGGGAAAACAAGGAGGGTGAGAGAAGGCATATACTGGGAGAAGCTAAGCCTGGTGCAGTAGAACCCGCCAAGACCTTGTCCTCACCGATGTAAAGGGGTGATTCTCCTGCCAGATGAGTCCTTGCTGGGTATGGCGAGGGAGGACCTGGAGGCAAAACTCTTTGGACTCCTGTTTCTCAGAGCATGGGGTAAAAAAAAGAAGGGAAAGGATCGCTTAGTAAGCCAAGACTCATGGTAGAGAGTGAAGCTGCCTGGAGTCCCGCCTCTCTCCACCGCTGAAGACAGTGGGCAGCCATGTTGAAACCGGGCAGGATGTTGAAACTGTAGGAAGAAAGGGTCTAGTTCCAGAAGCAGCTGAAGGTCGGAATGGGGGCCTGTGTCTTGGTGCTACTCCTCATCGTGATGACCAGCACACCGCAGAGATAGCAGAGGTCCTAGACCACCGCAATAAAGCGAGTCACATGAGTTGCTTTGGTTTCCCTGGGCACATAATTTATGTCTGTCCCATACTTTATTGTAGGCTTGTAAGTGTGCAACAGCAGGGGCTGAGAAATGTGCATACTTAATTCTCCAGAGCTGAGAAATGGTAGCCATCAGCTGAGCTTTCAGCAAGTCCTAATCACTGATCTCAGATCACCATAACCACTACTAGTAATGATGAAAAATCTGAAATATTGCGAGAATCACCAAAATGTGATGGACAGGAAGTGAGCAAATTCTGTTGGAAAAAAGGTGCCAATAGACTTGCTCAACACAGGGTTTGATTTGTTAAAACTCTCTCTCTCACACACACACACACACACACAATCTGTGAACACAATAAAGTGAAGAAAAGCAGAATGCCTGTAGGTTCCCTCAATTTTATATCTGATGTAAGCGGGACCATTCAGGCCCCTTGACGAGTCGAAGTGATAGAACATTTTTCTAGCATCCACTAATTACGTAGGCTAAAATATTCCCGAAGCTCCAAGGAAAATTCATGGTTGGAAGATGGCCTGTGCTGCTCACTAAGATTTATTTTCTTTTTAAAATGTCAGTGTCTGTTGCCTTTCCTGCAGGTGGCCCTCCTGCCTCCTTGTTGCCTGAGTCCTTCAGTATCTCGGGTCGGGCTGCATCTGTTCCCGCAGAGCTTCGCCTTTCTCCAGCAGAAAGCTGGTTTGTTTGGCTGACAGATGGGGTTCCCGCTTTGGCCTAGATGCGCCTAGTTAAAGGTTTCTGTTTGAAGCCCGCAGGTGAAGCCCAGGTCCACGCAGACCCCTGCTTACAAAGTTCCCTTCATGGCCGCGTAAAGCAGTAAGGAAGTTTTTAATTGACATTGTCTACTGTTAAGAGGGCATCGTGTGGACATCTTTCGAGAGGGCTTGCTTTCTCTGTGAAGTGTCAGGCTATCCTATTCATTGGGCAGGGCGGTGGGATCGCTTTGGGGAGGAGAGGAACAGATTATTGTAGTCTGCCTTTTAGAATCTCTGCACGTCAAAATCCCCTCAGAAGCAGCCATCCCCCAAACCTATGTTGCGATCTAAACCACAGCTTAAACTGTGTGAGTGATAGGTGTGGTTAAAATAACAGTATTTAATGCCCAGAGCACATCAAATTTGGGTGAAGAGGATGCATTCCGCATAATGCCAAGAGATGTCTCGTTATGGTGTGGTTACCTAGCAACAAGTGGAAACTGTATGAAAATGAGGTGCTTATCTGTTGTTGAAGTGGGTGCAATGAAACTTATTACGCTAGCCTGTTTTGCTTGGCATGTTATTAAAATCACAGCTAATGTGGAAAGAACTGGAGCCTGTTCCCATTTGATACAGAGACACTGTTAAATGCAGCTCCTGGAAAATGCCAATACTTTGGTCAGGAAAATAGAATCTTGCACTGTCCTTAAAGCCCCCACTTTGAGATGTTAGAAGTTGATTTCTATTACCAAAGATTTATTAATAACAAAAGAGCAAACAATCTGTAGGGTGAATTAAGCAGCTGGTTATTTAGATTTCTGGAAAAAAAAAAATCCAGAGAGCCATTTATAGCCTCGTCTAGAATAGCTTGGTACAGCTCTGCTTCTCGTAGCCAAATTGTATTTAACTGTCTGCGAAGCTTATCGATGAGTCCTAACCACAGTCTTACATTTCATTTACAGCACGGGGATGCACTGTCACGATTCTTAAAGGTTCTATTTTTATTTAATCACTTTAAAACAAGCTGCGGATCTTTTGTACTACATACCGTTAAATAATTTGGGAATAGAAAAGCCTCTTTAGTGTCTTGTTGTTTGTTTGTGTTTCAGAGAAGTGGGTTTTGGGGAACCTGGGTGGCTCAGTCGGTTTAGGCATCTGCCTTCGGCTCAGATCATGATCCTGGGGTCCTGGGGTGGAACCCTTAGCAGGGAGTCTGCTTCTCCCTCTTCCTCTGCCCTTCCATGCCACTCGTGCTCTATCGCTTGCACGGTCTCTCTAAAATAAACAAAATCTTTAAAAAAAAAAAAAAAAACGTGGGTTTTATGACTGCCCCCCCCCCACCCCTTGTGTATACTTCAGGTAGCTTCATGGTGAAGTTTTATTTCACATACGTTAAAAAAAAAAATCAAACTGAGAATGCCGGCTGAAATACCCCCTTCGGGGTGGCCTGTGATCCTAACGCGAAGTAGCACCAGTTATCCCAGAGATGAAGAAAAGTTCAAGTACTAGCGGCACTCATCAAAGACCTGCGATGACCTGCAGGAACCTGGCATCCAGGACCCAGCTCCGTTCGTTGTATTCTGACATTACTTCTGGGGCTCTGGAATGTGTTTATGTGGAGCAGATGGAGCTATTAGTTAGCTGTGCTATCTTGAAGAATTGCTTTCCCAGGTAATCAGCTCTGCTCATTTAGGGTGTCGTTTCCCTACCTCGATATGTCAGCTCAAGAAGCAGGAATGATTAATCACCGCGACCGGACAGTGTGCTGGAATGACTCCATACGGGGAGCCGTCCCTCCGTGCTCCCTGGGCGCGGAGTTTGGAGTGTTCCGATGCAAAGCAAACAAGATGGGACCGATGACCAGGATGCTTCCTGAAGCTTACCTGTCAGTATATAGAGTTGCTGTGGCAACCTGAAGGTTTTGCAATTCATATGAAGAGTGGAGCGAGACAAAAACCTTAAGTCATGGCTGTCATTACAGTGAAATGGGTGCCACCAACACCTGGTAACCTCTATTACTTCAACTTGTTTCTTTTCACGCTTGGAGGAATAAAATGCATAAAAGATTAATATGCATAGTAAACCTTTTGGTAAAATATGTATGTGTTCTGCATTTCAGATGAGTCAAAATTTCAAGAGGTCCCCTTCACGTAAATCAGTATTAGTTCGTAATGTTCAAAGTGAGCTTGCCGTCATACTCTTGATGGAATAAGAACTGTGATGCGAAAATAGAGTCTCTTTCTAATTAAAAAAAAAAAAAAGGATGGATTGCTGGGTGTTTTTAAAAATCATTGTCCCACTGGGGAGGGTATGTGCTATGGTGAGTGCTGTGAAGTGTGTAAACCTGGCGATTCACAGACCTGTACCCCTGGGGATAAAAATATATGTTTATAAAAAATAAAATTAAAAAAAAATAAAAATAAATCATTGTCCCTCTTGGAAATGCTCATAACGTATTAATCTAAATTGTGTGCCCTCCCTCCCCTAACCCCGCTTTGTTGCATAGCAACAGTAAAATAAAGTTCTGAGTTTTGTTAGTGCTTTTCTATTCCTTCTTAAGTGATGGGTATTCTAAATGTATCCGGGTGTAAGTACAGTCCTGTAGAGATGAGCGTAAAAACACACAATTGTGGATTTTCTTGCTTGGGTGTGTGTATGGGGGTAGGTGGGTGCAGAAGTTTCTAAATCCGGTCCTGTCATTTATACATTTCTGTAATCTCACCATTTAATGGAAATGTAGGATTCGCAGCATCAGACTCCTGTTCCAGTTGCCCTCCTTTGGGGCTCCCCTGAATGCTGGAGGTAGATGGCCACATAAATCAAAACATACTTAAGTTTGCCCAGTTGTCACCAGGGTTTGCTTTTGATTGTTGTTTTAGAAGTGCACAAATATGGGAAAAAATATTTGTAGCCTTTCCTGGGTTTGTGTTTTAGTGTGTTGAGAAACGCTTTTTCATTTTTTTACTGTAGAAAAAGTGTTGCCAAGCATGTGTCTGAAAAACTGTTAAACCGAACTTTCCCTGGAATTTTCTGGGGGTACACAATCTTCGGAAAATCTGTTGCTGAATGTCAGAAAAATGTATAGTTGCAATAAAACCGTGGTCGTCCGTTTCCTGACAGGTGCATTAAGTCTGGAATCAAATCTAAAGGCTGTGTTAAAAACACATTAAATATTTAATATTAAAGATCAGCCTATAGTTCTGCTCTCGTCTCTTGGAAAGGCAAAGAGAACGATCAGTGCTGTTTAAGGAGTT
This sequence comes from Lutra lutra, assembly GCF_902655055.1. Taxonomy (NCBI): domain Eukaryota; kingdom Metazoa; phylum Chordata; class Mammalia; order Carnivora; family Mustelidae; genus Lutra; species Lutra lutra. Next base: position 11,972,461 of record NC_062287.1, on the reverse strand, counting down.
GCACTTGTAAAAAGATCTATTCGGTTTAAACCAGGTTCCAGAAATCTAGGTTATGGCTAAGAGGGTGAGAAAACCAATAGATGTGTTCAGCTCCTACACCTGACTTGATTGCTTACCTGCCGTGTTGTCCCTGTTGAGATGGCAAAGCTTTTTGACTGGTATGTTACCGCTCACTGCCGCACTGGGCATTTCTTCAATCCAGTATAGCATTGTAATTGGAGATCATCTTCTTGAAGATGGAACCTTTTATTTTTGTGGCTTTCTGGGGAGTTGTAATGCCTGCCTGCTTTTACTTTTAATCAGATGTTTGAGAGCTGCGGCTTTGGGTCAAGCGAACATATTCACACCTGATTTTCAGAGTATTTTCAGTAACTTGAGTGTTACCTTTGAATGGAAAAGTATCCCGAATGGTCCCCTCTTAGGAAATAGTCTGCCTGAGAGCAGGCTTCTCTGGTATTTGATGCATTTGAGAGATGAAACCAGCATCTACAATCTGTAACCGGTTAACATTGTTTACTTTGCCTGGACATACTTGGGGACGAGGGGAAATGCTGTTTAAGTAGAGCTGTGTAATCTTACTTGTTGCCCAGATGTCCTTTAATTTATTTTCCAGGGAACTAATAACAGCAGCAAGATTTTAAAGTGAATTGCCAGATCCCGGTAAGGATTCCCAGGACCCGGCAGGAAGAATAATACCATTAGGGCGGAAGCCCATGTGGGGATGGGTGATGAAGCTCCAAGTTTGAGTTCCCCTAATCATTGCACAGAAGTATTTAAGATGGGGATCTATCGAGTCTTATCTGTTGAGACATGACCCCTTTTGTATCTGGCAGGCCTCGTGCAACACATTTTCTTTCTTTTAAGTGATCTCGGAAGCTGTCAAGTTCATTTGAGTGAACCGTGCTTGAGGGAAACGTGTACAGTCTTCTCTGGCAATGGCATGCTGCTGATGACATATTTTTAGAATTAGCTTTTTCTCTCCCCCACCCTTCTAGAAACTGAACTTTTATTTAAGCTCCCTGCTGTTAACATTGGAAAGAAAGTTTCCTGTGCCAATGTTTGCCCAAATGAAAGAAAATGTTTGCATTTTGTATGCAGTGTTCATAAACTTGATGAGTCTAACAGTTTGGCACCGCTGGTGAGCACGTCTGCTTTGAGTTGTGAAGGGCAGGCAGGCGCAGAGCAGTGGAGCTCTGCTGGCGATGGGAGAAGGTGTGGCTGCGGGGCTCCTCTCCGGGGTTGGAGGCCCTGCATCCCCCGCTCTGCCTTTCCTAGTGCGTGCAAGGTCAGCGCTGAGGACCCAGAGCCCCAATTTTCTCAAGCAGCTGTGAGCAAAAGAATCCTTTCTTCCCTGGTTCTCCTTCGGTTGAGGTTAGCCCAGACCCTGGATTGATTGGATTTCTCCAGCCAGGATTGGTTTCGCAAAGTCGTTTGACTTGTTCGAGGTTTTTGGTTTTAGTTGCAAAAATCTTGCCAGACTTTTCCACGGTGCCCTAAGGTCTTTGAGCCCTTTGTCTTGGAAGCTGGTCCCATCATGTTAAGTACCTGTAACACGTTATAGGCACACTGTAAAAAAAAAAAAAAAAATCGCTGCTGTGATTCAACAAACTCATATTTTTGTGTGCACAGTGCAAAGTTCAGGGAATGAGGAGTCTTTTAAAAAATTTCCGTACAGGGGCGCCTGGGTGGCTCAGTGGATTAAGGCCTCTGCCTTCGGCTCAGGTCATGATTCCAGGGTCCTGGGATCGAGCCCCGCATCGGGCTCTCTGCTCAGCGGGGAGCCTGCTTCCTCCTCTCTCTCTGCCTGCCTCTCTGCCTACTTGTGATCTCTGTCAAGTGAATAAACAAAATCTTAAAAAAAAAAAAAAAATTCCGCACAGACAAGTCCTTTGCATAGAAAATGTGCCGTGCATGATAAAGAGTGTGAAAACAGTAGGGAATTAACTGCTAAGTGTATGGCAAGTGACCTAGACAAGGATCCAAGGCAAGAATGATGTGTTCCAAGAACCTGTGTAAGACAATTTAGGAAGAGGCACTTTTCTTTGGCCCCCATCCTACAGCAACATTGAATCAGGTAAATGAAACTGCTTTGGCTTTGCTCATCATCGGTAAGCCAAGAAGAACACGGCATGGGTCATTAAGATTTACAGCTCAAATGTAAATAATTCAGGACCCACAAACAATAATTAAAAAACCAACTGTGGCACTGTTTGGAGTCCGGTCCTCTGGGCCCCCTTTGAGGGGGAACCTCTCCCGTTTTGGCTTGGAGACCTGTCCATCTGGGTACAGATGGTTGTAAGAGCTTTTTAATGACCTTTCCTAATGCTAGTGAATGTGTCTTTGGACACCATCGTTACCAGTGGATGAGGAGGGTGGAAACAGCAGGACGGTGGCAGCTGAGGAATTAAATGTCCTGAATTTGTCAGACATCTGCAGAAACACGCAATTCGTTGGGCAGGAAATTGTAAACAAAACAGACCGAGTCAATTATCAATACACCTGTGACACCCCAGGATGCCAGCTCTAGTAGTATAATGGCAACTTGCAAAGTCCATACCCCCTGGAGCAACCTGTTGAATAGTCCAGAGGCGTGCCAGGTCTGTTGGATGCTTCCTTCGCCCATGGGGCCAGAGCCTGGCCGACAGCCTTCCACCAGCGGAGGAGCAAAGGATGGTCTCAACCCTCCAAGTTCTCTGCTCTGGTTCATCTCCGTGTTCATGTGGCGATCTTGTGTGGCTGTGTCTTGCCTTGTTGTCTTAGACCCACCGTCTAAATTCTAAGTCAGTGGCGCGTAACTATTGGTAGATACCAGTGGTGGGTTGATCTTTCAGAAGAGCTCAAAGAGCTAAGGAGCTTATAAAGGACACCTGTTTTGGGGCTTCTCCCTGAGAATCTAAGACGGTAGAGTACGGGACCTTTGGCACATGCATATTTTTTATCTTTTTTTTTTTTTTTAAACTTCCGGTAGTTCTGATCCACACATCTGGTTGAGGGATATCTCCGCAGTGTCTCAAGGTAACACTGGAGACGGGGGGAGTTTCTGGACCAAGTCTTGGGGGGTCTCAAACCGAATTCATTGGTCAAGAAAACAACTCATTGTGCAGATAAGCTTCACCTGGGGCCTGGGCACATTCGAGATGAAAGTGGCTAAGGACAAAACTGTGCTTCCTTGACTAATCTCTATAGAAGGGCCAAGTGACTGACTTTGGGTTTGGATAGAAGCCACTTCCTGCTTCTAGCATCTGTTCCCAGCTCTGGATCTTCCCACTTAAGGTCCATTCTGTCAATGTGTTCACCCAGTTTAACTAATCAGATTATTGAATCTCAGAGGCTCATTTTCAGGTTCATGGTCAAAGATGTCTTAATTCTCTCGAGGATTCAGTTAATTTCCTACTTTAAAAGACCAGATGGGGTATTGGCTTTATGAACCTGAAAACATAGCTTTCATTAACTGGGAGATTTTTGGAAACTGGAAATCTCTAATGATTGTAATTTGTAGTAATTATTACGAATAGTCCAAGTTTTGAAAATTCAAAAAGAGTAAGTCTGATGTGTTTCCTAAAGGCATGGGGCAGGGGTGAGCATCAGAATAAGTTCCCAACAAACATTTTTTGCCTATATTATGCTGGGATTGGGGAAAGGGTAGAAATGCTGTATAAAATTACTTGAGTGCCTCAGTCTTTTCGAGGGATTGGACACTTGTGAGAAAGGAGAGCAGGAGATCGAAACGGGGATGGTGTACAAGGGAAGAGGCGAATGGCTGGGAATTATTTAGGGACTGGAGAAATGCGAAAGGTGTGTGAGTGACATTCTAAGGATGGAATAAAAGGGGAAGGGAATTCTAGGTATGAAAACTTCAAAGGTGTCTGTCTGGGAAGCGGAATATGCTGTCAGTAACAGACCATAGCAAAATTAGAGACCCATTTTGCTTTTTGTTAATACATTTACATTTTCACCCTTTATTGATCTTGTCTCTTGCCTTCAGAAGAATCCTCATTGTGTATTCATTTATAGGACTGGGTAACCGTGCTGTCTCCTTTTCTTCCTTTCTGTAATATTTGTATTCTAAATTGTGATTTAATGGGCTCCTGAATCTTTTATCTTTAGTAGATTATGATGTTGTATAGTTTATGTAAATATTTGTCTTGAGGTGCTTTTAAGTACTTGCTCCTGTGAAGTCTCACACTGGCATTGTTTTATGGTAGTCACTCTGTTTAAATTAAGCCCTAATCTCTTCATTCTATTGTCAAGGCCTCACTCTTGGCTTGGGTTTAATGGAGATAAAATTTGGTTGGTTGCTTAATGTGGTATGTTTAATTTAATTTTGCAGGTAGTGATAAACATTGGGGTTGGGGCTATAGGGCTCTTTGACATTAATATGTATCAACTCTGATCTCAAATATGGAGCAATTTAAAGTGTTGCCCTGAATGCAATTTGCAGCAGGATTTTTTTTTTTAAGTGCATAATATGGAATAATATTTCTGGTTCAGATTCTGCTGTGGATCTTAGCTGAAGCAAACCCCCAATGGCTCAGGCTTTCCTGAGGCTAATAGAATTTTTTGGAGGCCTGGAAGGGGAGTAGTTTGATATTCATCTCCTCGTTCTCATGGACTGGAGGGTTTTTCTAAATATAGCCACCTTGACTGTAAATAGATCCCATGAAGCGGTGGGCTAGTGGACTGTCCCTTCTTGTCAAGGCTAATAATATAAACCCCTTGAGTGTTCCACTTCCCCTTTCACCCTTGAGCTATATTATTAAAGAAGTTTCATTTTCTTATGTGCATTATCAAAGTACACAGAATGTAAGCATTGGGCCACAAGTGACCTTTGCATTCTGGGATGGGTAAGGCAAATTTCTTCTCTTGGAGCCTTCATGAGATCTTACTTTGTTGAAGATGGACTTTTTAAAATAAAATATATGTATTATATATACATAATATACACATATATTATATATACATACACACACACACACACACACACAAAAGGTAGCAGAGGAGGGAGCCCATTTTTCTTCACATCGAGTTGAGTCCCTGTACCTCTCCTCTGTATTGCTTCTTACCCGCTTCTGAATTGGGTGTGAAGAAGTCCAGCCCATAGTGTAATTTGAGGTAGGTAAGTGTCAAGGCAGCCTATTTTCATTATTGGTGCCCTCTGCTTCGAGATTTGCTATATGAAATCCGAGTTTGGTTTCTCTGGGGTGAGGTAGTTCCTCCAGCCCAGTAATGAATTACTTCACCATGAGTTCCTCATAAACAGTAAGCTCCCTTAGTCATGGATTGCATGATTCAATTAAAAATGTTTTGATTTGCATTTAACTTCGTAGGAATTGACTGTCAAGGTGATGGAACAGTTTAATGAGTTACTGGGGGAAATTGGGTAGTCTCCATCCAGACAGTTTTCAAGTGAGTTGAAATCTATTTTCCCCTGGATGGCTTAAAGAAAGACATGTATTGGACCACATTTTCCTCTAAATGTTTCTTTCTCCCCTGCGTTTCTATAACCGAACCCACACTTACGTGTCGAATTAACGTAAAGTCTGTTTATATTTAATGTCTCAAAAGCCTCTCAATTCACTGAAAATGCTTTTGCTCTGGTGTCTTAGGAACTTTTTCCCTTTCTCATCTCTGTTGTCGTGTTCAGCTGAGCTCCCTGTGGTTGATAAGATTCAGTCTAAGAGTAATTATTTGAATAGTTTGGAAAAAGCCAGAATGTCTTACAGGATGTTTCATGATTTCTTAGTCCTAGCCGGTCATATCATGCTTGCCGGAGTTTTTAGACTGTGAGTACAAAACCTACCAGTTGTGTTCTGTGTGTGTCTGTGATCCTTGTAATTAACAAGCATGAAGGGGGTCAGTGGCTACGGTCTCTGCCGATAGACCCAACAGGTTGGTACCGTCGCTGTATGTCGGATCTGAAAAGAAGCATCTAGGTTTGTATAGGACAGAAAACGAGGATACCAGAACACCAGGCGAATTTAAATAGTCTGGTGTACTTTATCTGCGGTTGTTGGTTCTAACTGTCTCTGCCGCTTAAATACTGATAAGGAGAGTCTACAAGAATACAAGACGTGATTGTGCTACTTGAGTTTACCGTTCCCCAGCAGATTTATGCCTTCCGTGTTTACAATCTGAGGAGTTCTCTCCGTATCAGGGTTTAGTGGTTCTGATGGGCAAAAATAGAAATACATTGTTTCATATTTTTTCACTCTGGAGATTTAATACAGGGAAGCAGCAGACAATTGGCCAAAGATGCACTGCTTTGAATAGGATTCCTGCTTTTCACAAAAATGTGTCTTTGATTATCTCTTCATAAACGCATGACCTGGAGCTAAAATTTTCTGTCAGTGTCTTCAGTGGAGTTTTATATTAATGGTGTGAGTTGGCATTATCAGCAGAAGAGCGATGCTACTACACTAGACCCGGCGGGTGGCCCAAGAGCTAATAATGAACCGAAGACCTTCACACACCCCATATTGCTTTGTCCCCATCAGGGTGTTTGGGCGGGGCGGGGGGGGGGGTAGTCCTTTCCCAGGGACATGAAAGGAGTAGTGAAGTGGATATAACATCTTTCAAACCTACGATCACCTGGCCTTATCTGTCTTTCTTGCAGCTTCTTCCCGGAAGCCTACCCTGGTTACGCTAGTTGAAATCAAATTCTTAGGATTTTCCCATTGTTTCTTATTTTTACGACTCTGTCCTGTTCCTTACTGGCCCTGTGTGCTGATCACTCCCCCCCCCCCCACCCCCGCTCCCCGTCCCCGGCATGTCTTCTCTTAACGATCTTTGAAAATTCGTAACTCAAGCAGATTTTTTCCAAGCAGTTATCTTGTTTTGAGCTTTTAGCTACTTCCCATAGCATCTAACAGGTGCTTTCAAGAGGCAATCAATATGTAACCTATGAATGATGAATGCTTGGTGAAGTCAGCTGTCAACTCGGAAGGGAAGGATGAGTGGAAGAAGAGTGGCCAACATTTGGTTAGTCATTTACAGATTAAAAATTGCCCTCATATCCCAGTGGGCCAAGCATCCAACTCTTGATTTCGGCTCAGGCTGTGATCTCAGGGTCCTGAGTGAACCCCATGTCAGGCTCTGCACTGGGTGTGGAGCCTGCTTAAGATTTCTCTCTCTGCCTTTCCTCTCTCGCCTCACATGCACACACTCTCTCTCTCTCTAAAAAAATTGCACTCACATGCATAATCTCCTTTTCCCTTCACCGCACTGAGAGGTATGGAATATTCCACTCTCCAGACATGAAACTGTCTGAGACGGGTTAGGGGATTTCTCCCAGACCCACTGCAGCTGTCGTGCTATTAAACCCGGATTTGAAACCAGTTTTTCAGACTCAACTCTTACCTCATAAGACCACTCTGCAGGTTGATATGCTAGTTCTACTTCAAGTCTGAAGTGAGTTCCTTCTAAAATGCAGATTGTGTACAGAAAATCCTCCTTACTAGGGGCTAACAGATGCCTAGAAAGGCCACTCGGGCTGAAGTGAATTCACTTAAAACAGAGACCCGAATTTCACAGTAGACAGAGATAAAGAGCTTCAATTGAACTTTATCAGGATAAATGAAACCAAAAATTAGGATATTTTATATTTAACATTTAAGCTTTAATTTGCAGCTCTGGAATTCTGAGAATGAGCAAAGAATCAAGTGTTGATAGTTTGTGTGTGTGGTTTTGTGTTTTGTGGGGATTTTTGGTTTTTGTTTTTGTTGTTTGTTTGTTTGTCTTTTATTATAGAAGAGTTTTTCTGTTGAAGTTGGTTGCAGAATGCCACAGTGTCCTTCCCATCGTTTCAGTGCTTGGCCTGTCTTCATCCTTGCCTTTTCCCTCCCGGTTGTTATTTGGTCTAACTGTGCCAGAAACTAGTTGGTCAGTGATTTTGCTTGTGATTTGGGCAGTCTTTATCATCACTTTCATTGACTTCCTGAAATTCTGCATCTTGAGGGAGAGTTACCATCTCACGTCACAGTCTGTTTTTGTATACACAGTGTAGAATCTTCTAGAAACCTAGAATTCTATGGCTAGAGATAGACTAGCGGGTAGAGGTGGATTTTTATAAGTGGTTGATGTGATTTTTGTTGTTATGATGTTTGCCTTCTTACTAATTACGGGGGCTTGAATGATGAATATTAATAAAAATATTGCACTACAGAATATCATGAAGATGTCTTTCACACGGAGGTGTTGGGTATTTTCTTTTTCTGTTCCCTAATGACATACTGTCATGCAAATAAGAGTCCCTCAGGTTAAATATAATCAAGGTCACAAGAAAATAAGCAAATGGTTCTAGAAGAGGACTTCATTTCGATGTAGCATTACTTAATGGAGTAACTGCTACATACTGTGTGCGTGTGCATGTGTCTATAGTATTTACTTAAAGGATTACTCCTTCTGAGTGTGCTGGGGTACTGATGGTAGATATCCACTTGAATTTAATTTCGACCTAGTAGGTAAAAGCTGAATTCTGGAGCCAGACTGCCTGGAATCCTTTTACATCTCTGCCATTTGCTAGCTGTGTGATCATGTTCAAGTTCTGTAATCTCACTGTGCCACGCATCCCCTATCTGGGCAATGGAGATATGTAATTATAACCTCTTCCTCACAGACCTGTTTTGAGAACCATTTGAGTTAATAATTGCAAAGCATTTAGAACAGTACCTGGTACATAGTAAACACTCAATAAACGTGAGCAGTTGTGATTTGTTCATTGAGATGATTAATATTTCAGGGGTTTTGCCAAGGAGGAAATCCGACAAAAACCAGGTTAGGTTGGGCTGAGCATATGAAGTCTATCTTTGGTTGTCCACAAAGTAATAATTTAAATATTTGCCAGAAGCAACGTTTGCTGTTGAATGATCTCCAAGAGCTCGTGATAGTTCTGAGCAAATGTTCAGGGTCGTCTGTGCGCATCCTGTCTTCCCCATCATGTCTGTTCTCAAGTCCCATCGCCTTCCCCCGTGAGTCAGTAAACCAGGCATTTCTTTAGGCTTGTGCCTGGAAACCTTGAACCAACAATCAGTAGCGAGCTAAATGAAATGGTGGTTTTGAATTTCTTCAGTGTAAACACAGTTGGAAGTTCAGTGAGAATTTATCTTTCGGTTGATGACTTGCTTCGGGTTTTAGGAATGATGGTGACAGATGAATAGTAATTGAGGTGTGAATAAAATTTTGGAAAAGGTAAGTGACATCATTTCTTGTGGAAAATATCACATTCTTCCGTTATGGCAGCTGGCTATCTGTGAGGTGTATCTTACAGGTCGGGGCACTTGCTTGCTTGTAAAACATCTCTGGTTTTGAATCGGTTCTGAATATGTTAATGGTAGATGCTCTCCTGGAAGTAGGGATCTCACTCCCTGGAAACCCAGTTCCCTACATGACAGCCCTAATGTAAGACCAAATTCAGCAACTAGATTTTGCTTCTCTTTGCCCAAGCGATGATGACTCAAGGGAGGGTTGTGTCACTGGCATGCTGACGCCCTCACTGGTCCCTGTCTTTAGAATCACTTGAAAGACCACAACGTTCTCCCTTGTGCAGACATGCAATTGTGAGTCACTTTTGAAAAGCAGCTTCAGTAGGATTTTTTTTTTAAACAGTGAGCTTTGCTTCATAAAGCTGTGTATGAAAGCAGAACAAGCATTCTGTTTTAAAAAAGTGAAACCAGAATATTTCCAAGCTTTACATTTAAAAAAAGGAGGGTGGGGAGCTTGAAGTCTGTCATTTAGGGTTTTGCAAAAATTTTTGTTTTCAGTTTGCTAAGGAAGTTGCCTCATAAAAATCAGACAGTGGTTAGAAGGAAGAGATTTAATTACAGTGTTATTTTAGTTCAGGGCATTTGCTGTGTTTTAATTGTCTTTGTATTTGTTGCGTTTTTGTTTGGTTTTTGTCTTCTAATCAGAAATAAAGCTTCAGCAACCTAAGAAGTGCTAGTTTGCCAGGGAGGGTATATATAAAATTACAGGCGACGAGTGACTGATGGTTAACTTTCCTCCTGGAAAGCTCTAGTTCTAAACTAGAATTTCCATTGTCTTTACTTCCTTTGACCACAGGGAGTTGCAGTTTTTCTTAATTGTTTATTTTAAGGGCAAAATTAAATCAGACTGGATGGGGTCACCATGGGTAAGTTTGTTTTGCTGTTTAAAATCTCCCGTGGGAGATCGGAATGAGGCTCTCCTAATTCTTGGCATATTCCAATTTTTATTAGGTTTAAAATGTAAGCATTTCCTATCATTCCATAACTAAATATAGTAATGAAGTTTTATCTGAAGTCAGGAACATTATCCAAATCTGATTTGATATGTGTAGGACACTGCACATTCATTGAGTGGTACAGATTGTGTTAAATGGGCCTGAAATAATGTTCAGGAAGGAGAATCACTTTCTATTCTTCTTGACACAGTTTGTCACAGATATGCATTCCTAATCCCCATCTCGTTAGTGTAGCCCTTGTATTTTTCATTTCCAGTCTTATGCAAATATTCTAGTTTTCCTTGATTAGGTTTACATGACTACATTGTAATCATAGACTAGGTGTTATTAATATGTACGATTAAAGGTGTAATTAATGTGTAATTACACAGGGAGAAGTGTGCCAGAGCTGGGCTCTGTGCTGATTCACTGTATAGGTGCCACATGCACAAAGACATAGTTAGGATTTTATGCTTAACATTTACTCCCATTGTAAATCTGAGTGGTTTGTCATCCGAGTATATGCTTTCTTCGTTTGAGTACAGGAGAAGCATTTTTATGGTCATGGGAACACCCGGATTATCTTTTACTGGGGTTCTATCAGCTGGAGAACTCACAGAAGAAAGGTGTGGCATCATGTCGCGGTCCTAAGCGAGTGAACGATCATGTTTACACATTGCTAGCCATACTCGAGAATGCGCAGATTCTATATGTATTCCTTTTTTTTTTTTTAAAGATTTTATTTATTTATTTGACAGACAGATCACGAGTAGGCAGAGAGGCAGGCAGAGAGAGAGAGGGGAGGAAGCAGGCTCCCTGCTGACCAGAGAGCCTGACGCAGGGCTCCATCCCAGGACCCTGAGATCATGACCTGAGCGGAAGGCAGAGGCTTTAACCCACTGAGCCACCCAGGTGCCCCTTAAAGACTTTATTTTTAAGTAATCTCTACACCCAGTGTGGGGCTTGAACTTAGAACCCCGAGATGAAGAGTCGTAGGCTCATCCCCCTGAACCAGTCCTCTTTTAAATACCCTTTTTCTTTCCCATCTTTTATGTTTGGTGACTTTTCCTCTTAGCTAAGTGAACCCACTTGAGGCATCTAGGAACACCTTTCTGCTTTATTTGCTCCCATTTGTGCCCATCATCCTCTCACCCGAGTCCTCATCCTCGCACATCTTTTATAAAACTCTGTAAACAGGCGTGATGCGGTCTACACATCCTGATCGTCCTTTCTTCCGTGGCTCTATCCCATGCCCCTCCCGACCCCCCACTACTTCTTGACTCTTTCTCTTTCTTGGAGAGGAATTGTGAATTAAACTGTGCCTGAACAGCAAATAGTGAGGACAGAGCATCCAAAAGTACTGAAAGGGGCTGGTAGACACCAGTGAGAGGCCTGAAATCCGGATCTGAGGGAGCAGTGAGGGTAACTGAGGTTGATGCTGGGGAATATCCTTTCCTCAGATAACTGTGCTGGACACAGACCTCAGCAGAAAGAAGGGAAGGAGCACAGTTTCAAAGAGGCTTCAAATGGCAACAGAAGGCATGCTTATGCATGGCGTCCTTAATGAGCAAAGTAGTCCAGGCCACAGTTGATCGGGTCGGGCTCAAAACCTTGTGTGGCGTGTTGTTCTCAGTGTTTGGGTTAGAGTGTTGGGCATGGCCCAGGGGCTCAATAACTACTTGCGTATAATTTTGATTCGAGTGGTTAAGTAGGTCTGTTTTCCTGAAAAAAAAAAAAAAAACAAAAAAAAAAACACATGAGCATTAAAAGTTGACTTGGATCCCGCATTCGGCACATTTCCAAGGGGGACCTGGGAACAGATGTGTTGTCTGCTCTGAATGCATTGGGATCCATCCATGTTTTGCTTACAGACCCCCTTCTGTCTGGTGCACTCTGCCCTCTAAAAGCTTCCTGAATTGCTTTGTAAACAAGGCGGCTACTACAGCTGCAACTGTTGGATTTGGACTTTTGCCAGCTTGAAATTTATCCCTGCCCTAATGCTATAGATCTGGGAGCAGGCGAAGTGGATTTTTTTTGTTAAGCATATGGAAGCATTCCCTGAGGAAGACCGTGTTGGGGCGAAAGGGGCTCGAGTTCCCTAAGACTGCACGCATTTTCTGTGGATTTATGTCGCCACCAGTCCGGTTTTCAGCACGTTTTTGGCTTACTTTTCCCCAGTTACTTAGTTGGGAGGCTGCTTCATTAAAAACCCATAACTGCACCGCCCTTTATCTTGGTGGGCCCCTGGGGTTGAAGAGGACTTGATTCAGTGAGTGAATGAAGATGGTTTTTCAAGATTCGTTTCTTTGGTATGCTAATACTTACCAAGGAAAGAAGAGAAAGACCAAATGAGGAAAAAACAAAAAAGGGATAAAGCAGAGAATGAGATTTCTTAGGGAATCTTGTTTGGGGATTAGCCCTACCTGCTAGTTGCTTCAGGGAGGGGAGGCAGCACGGATTTCAGGATTTCACGTTTCCTTCCTACACAAAGAGGGGTTGCCAAGCTGTCTTTGAGGGCCGAGATGCCAGGACGCTTGCAGAAATTGAAGTTCAGTTTTGCTTTATTATATTCTTGGCTTGTTGATGAGTTTTCCATGTAAGCCTCCTTCTTTGTCCTTTCTTATCTAGCCTTTGAAGCCTTCTGCTCAGGTAGGCTCCTTTAAGCCTTCTCCTTAGATCAGGATTTTTAAAAAGAGATGTTCGTTGTTCTTCTCTTCATACACCTGACAACTTCCTGGGCTGCTTTTCTGACCCCTTGAACCGATGATGGGTGACACTGTGCAGCTAGAGTTGCTACTTGCCCGTCTGTCTGCTTCCGGTTCGTTTCCTATTACCGGATTAGAATAAAATCTATCTCATGTCAGTAGCAGCAGAAAGCACACAGTCTTAAGATTCCTGCCAACATTCTGTCTCTGGAACGACATCAAAATGTAACTTTTCAGTTGGAAGAAGTACTTCCTGGCCAACATTCCCCCTCCCCGCTTGCCCCCAGCTTCTGGGCGATGAGCTAACATTGACTTCTTGTGTGTCAGGGTTTGATTCTCTAGGAGCCCTTCCACGTGCCAGTGATGTCGTCACTAATTTTCTTGGAGTAGAGTTGATTCGGAATGTGTCTTGGAAGGAAGAGCCATGTGGCACCTTCGTGACGTGGGATGGCCGTGAAAGGAGGAAGTGAGGTTTCTCAGGATTAGATGGGGACATGGCCTTCCTCTGTCCTGTAATTTTAGGTCACTGGCCAGCGCAGTTGTGAACTTCCCCACGGTTTTTGGCCGCTCCTCATCTTGGAAGAGTGCTGGCCTGCAGAGTGGGAGCGGGATCCAGGCTTTCATTGATTTATTCCTTTTGGTTTCAGTCCCAGAGCTTGAACTGTGCGGGGATTTCAGCTGATCGGGGACAGCCAACGAGCTGTAGTAGAGAGAAATGGGCTGTGTTGCTGGGGAGAAATCTGTTGTTTGAGGAGCTAAAATTGACACATTTTCTGTAGGCGGAGGAAAGGGAATACATGATTGGACTGTTTTTGTTTTTAAGATTTTATTTATTTATTTGAGAGAGGGAGAGCATGCATGAGAGCACCAGAGAGCATGAGCACGAGCTGGGGATGGGGACCGAGGGAGATGGAGAAGTGGACTCCCCGCTGAGCAGGCAGCCTGACTCAAGCCCAGGACCCCAGGACCATGACCCGAGCCCAAGGCAGACGCTTAACCAGTTGACCGAGCCACCCAGGTGCCCCTGTTGTTATTTTTTAAGGGGACTTCATTGCTTCCTTCTTACGCCCAATGAACAGTATGGCTTTTGTTTGAAGGTGCTGTCAACACCAAAATTTACCACCTTCTTCCAAGTTTCTTTCAAGGGCTCTGTTGGAAAATGGACTTCAGGCAGAATACTTCTCATTCAGTTTCTCAGCCCACAGACCCGTCTTTCCCATCCCCACCCCCACCCCCAGGCTCCCAGAGCTAGGAGAACACTTCTACAAACTTGGTAGTTAAGAGGCTTATTTGCTATTTAAAGGTGCTTATCCTTATTGAATATACAAAAATGAAAGCTCTGGCTTTAGACAACAGCCCCTCATTTCAGAGTTAATCTTGAAATAAAAGCCCTCGTCTTGGCATGGGGTATTGAAACAGGCCTAATGTCGGCCGTCAGATTTTTGGGGGGCACATGTAGGCTCTTGGGCGATGTTTGAGAACAGATGCTCTACCCTTTCCATACCGAGGTGCTGCTGGCCCACACTTGGTGCCTGTGGTCTGGGTCTGTTTCCTTGCAGCGGTGACAGGGTTGGACTGGAAAGACACAAAGCCAAGGTTGGGGAGCCAGAGAACTGAATCGTTTTCCTTCGTGAAATTACTGTATGGGAGAAACAGGGTTAGGTCCCTGGCCTCATCGTTAACATTATTAGCCAACGGAGCTCATTGTCTTGGAAAAGGGAAGCAAGCAGATAGGTGAATGGGATCTCTTTCCTCTTCACCCAAACCTCTAGCACTTCTAAGGTGAGAGCGTGGGGACCTTCCAGGGTGGGGGGAACCTCCTTCCAGTAGCTTGTGGGGGAATTCAGAAGCAATAGCACATTATACTGAGTGTGATATGGCAAAATGCCTTTCTTATATATATAAACCCAACACAAGATTATTAAATTTTTGTCATGCTTCCTCAACCACGGGGTATTTCACGATTACAGATCACTTTTCAACACACAAATTGCATAGTAATGTATAACCTGACATTTATTATGGAAAATGCAATTTTATTTGGTTGTTTAATCTTCATTAAAGGCATCCTAAATGATCTTTTTTTTTTTTTTCTTAAAGCTCTTTAAAACATCTTAACATCTTAAATATATTCTAGGGTGTAGCATACTCCAGAGGGATTTGGTTAAAATTTTTCTGAGTAGAAATCCTTAAGGAAACAACTGAATATATGAATAATGAGGGAGGAAGTATTTGGGTGTTTTTAAGGAGACAAAAGGCGGCCTTATTCTTAGAACGTGGACTCTAAAGATACCCTGTGTGTTTTTATACCAAGATAGAAATCCAGAAAAAAGAAATAATTTAATGAAAAAACTGCAGAAACCCATTAGAGTTAGGCAAAATCCAACTGAAGAATCCTATAACAGTAAAGGCCTATATTACATATATTCTTTTTTTTTTTTTTTTTTTTGAAATGACGCATTTTGCATTTAAGGAAAAGCTTACAGAAAGTACCATAGGAGGCATCTGAATGGCTCAGTTGAACGTCTGACTCTTGATTTCGGCCCAGGTCCTGATCTCAGGGTCTGAGTTGGAGCCCCACATCAGGCTCTGCGTTCAGCAGAGTCTGTTTGGGATTCTCTCACTCCCTCTGGCCCTCTGCTGCGTGAACACGCACTCTCTCTCCAGAATGAATAAACATTCCTTTTTAAAAAAAAATATCATAGAAAATAACCACACCTAGCTTTGCCACATTTTCTTATCACGTTTTAGAACTTGACTACATGTGCAAATTCTGATTTGTTTGCCTCTCACTCCCCTCATTTCCCATCCTCCTTCCAAGGGTTAAACTGGAATTCTGAATTTAGTGTTTATTACCTCTGTATCTGTTGTCGTCCTTTTCATAGAAACATGTGTCCCCCTGTAGTATGTAGTAGTTTTGCATGATTTTAATAAATTATTAAACCTAATAATATGCATACTACCATTGTTGCTACATTCTGAAATTTGCTTTTTACCTTCACCCTGGATTTGTAAGATTTAATCATTTTGAGGCGGTAGCTGTAGTTTACTTACTCTCTCTATTCTATATTATTCCCTTTTGTGGTCATACTGCTGTTGATTCATTTTGTGCAAAATGATAGCTCATTTTCAGTGTTGGATTCTGATCCCCAGTGCCCCAGTGAGCATTCTTATACTTCTCTTCTGCATACGTCTTCTACTCTTGAACACCCGTAGCAGTTTCTCTAGGGTAATAACCAGAAGTGGAGGTACTTGGGACATCTCAGCTTGCCTGGGTAAATCTCTCTCCCTCCAACAATCGTGATTGCGCCCACGAATGCTCTCATAGGCACAGTGCGTGGGCTGCTGCAGCTTCCATCTCCTCTGCTGGTGTTGCCAGATAAGAACATTTTTGCCAATTTAATGGTAGTAAAAGTACCTTCTTGGTTTAATTTGCATTTTCCTCACTCGTGCGTGGTTGAGTATCATTTTATATTTATAGGCCATTTGGGTTTTCTACTGTCAGTGGCCTGATCAGATCTTTTGTCTCTTTTTCTATTGGATTGTCTTTCTTTTTGATATGTAGAAACTCTCTATATTCTGAATACTAATCTTTTGTCTTGTCAGATATGTGCATTTCGACTCTGTGGCTTGCTTTTTTTTTTTGCTTTTTTTTTTTTTTACTTGTGCTCTTTTGTACAAAAGTTGTTGATTTTAATGTAGGCACATTCAAGGTCATAAAAATGTTCCCCCCCCCAAAAAAGTTTCAGAGTTTTGTTTTTCACTCTTAGTTAACAAATTTTTGTGTATAGCATGAAGTAAGGATCTAATTTCAGTTTTTTCCAGGTAGGTATCTGAATGTCTCCATGGCATTTTTTTTTTAACATTTTTTTTTTTTAAAGAAATGCTTTTTATTGAGTTTCTTTCAAGGTAAGCTCTATGCCCATCGTGGGGCTTGAACTCATGACCCGGAGATCAAGAGTCCATGCTCTACCGATTCAGCAAGCCAGGCGCTTCTGCTTTTTAATTTTTAAAAACCATTTTAACTTCAAAAATTTAAGAATTACAGTACAGTTGCAAAAGGAAACAAATTCCCCTCGACCTTTCATCTGGTTGCTCCAAATGTTAACATCTAACACTGTAGGCTAAGGTGGTAACTGCTATGGTTCTCTACATTATAATGATTGTTTCCCTTTGCAATTCTAGCATCCTTTTTTGCTTGTGGTGTTTGCTGGGTGATTTTTCTGTTTCCATCATTCTTCTTACATTTATGTTCTGGAATTTTGTCAACACCATTTATTGATGAGTCCATTTTTTTTCTTCACTAATTTTATCCTTTTACCCGTATACTGACTTATAAATCTGTATCTCTCCTAGAATCTGCCAAGTCTGCTTCTTGAGGGGTTTGTACTATTTTGCCTTCCCACGAACAGGATACAAAGGTGCTCTTGCCCCCTCGGCCTCACAGACCGAGGATGTTGTCAGACTTCCGGATTTTTGCCAATCTGATCAGTGAGATATGAATGCACATCTCTTGGTATGAGTAACGTTGAGCATCTGTTCACATGCTTGGGGCTATTTTCACTTATTCTCTGTATATTCTCTGCTCCTCTCCTATTTTTCTTTTGGCTTTTTTTGGGGGGGGTAGTTTTTTGTTTTTTGTTTTTTCTTTTGAGGAGCTCTTTGTATCTAAGGGGTGTTATTTCTTTGTAATATGTTGCAAATATCTTTTTCAAGTAGGTCCTCTGTCATTTGGCTGTTGGCACTTACCGCTATGCAAAATATTTTTTACTTTTAAAGAAATTTTTATGTAGACAAGTTTATTTCTTCCTTCTGGACCTGCCCTTCCTCACCATTTATAATGGGATTCACTCAGATTCTTTTTTTAGTAATTGTGATCTTATTTTTCAGTTTAGTTCTAGGGTCCATTTGCAGTGCAAGTGGGATGTGGAGGCAATTTAATTTCTTGCAGTGGCGTCCAGTGGCCCAGCCGTTTCTCAAAAAATTCATCTTTTCCTCTGCTGATTGGAGATATTAACTTTCCATGTATACTTGGGTCCATTTCTGTAGTTTCTGAGCTTTTTGTTTTGTTCCATTGGTCTGTTTATTTATGCAACAAAACCACACTATTTTTATAGATTGTTTCTTTTCTTTTCTTCTTTTTTTTTTTTTTTAAAGCTTTTCTGATCTGCTAATAGAGCTTCCCACCCCAACATACAACACGCAGACAGCGACAGACACACGAATGGACAGACACTGACAGACAACACATACCTTTTGTTGTATAGATTTTCCTGGTACTTCTTTGTTCGGTTTGTTTAATTTATCTAAAATTTGAAATTCATAACAGATCTGGCTGGCATCCAGACAGTTGTCGCTTCTTTGCTATTTCCAGAGACTTTCTTTGCTACCTAGTCTTGACCCATTTTTCACGGGTCACGTGTGTTAAAGAATATACCTTCTATATTTGCCAGGTGCAGTTTTGTACATCGATCACACACATCTTTTTAGGAATTTAAAGCATATATGGGATTCTGAAGCAGTCTGAAGCATGTTTAAACATAAGAGCTATCCTACAGTCTAGTGTCCTTCCAGATATTTGTCATATAGGGCCAATGGGAAAACCGTAAGAGGACTTGGAGCCACTGAAGCTAGATGAGAGATGTGTCTGTATTAAATTTTCTGGAAAAGAGGATCCATTAGTCTTTTAAAGATGTTCTAGCATCTCAAAAACAAAGAAGTATTCTAGGGCAAGGTGGGGGGAAAGACTGGGATTTAAAAACTCTGTAACAAAAAATAAAACAAAAGGCCTTGAAAATTCAGAGATGAAGAAATTGCTCCGCTTATACTATTGTGCTCAGAATATAGTGACTATAAAATGAAAGTATTAATATTGCCATAGGTAAAGTTTCTAAGAGGTCAGTGTCTGCATTAACAATGTTTTCTCTCCTCTTTCTTTTAGGTAAGTGACCGTCTTATGCTTGGATCCATCAACTTCAGAACGGATGGATGTTTAAGGCTCCATCCCTCGTCTCTGATGCTGTGGTAGTAAGTTACGGTTGACATGTGTTTTCTGGTTTGGTATGGCCAAGGGAATCGTCTTCTCACAAAAGAAGCTAGATCGTTTCCCATAAATCCTTTGGCTCTTACTTGTGATGCGTGTTTTGTCACAAACTCTTTTTATGGTCATCTCTGAGATTACACAGAAGAACAGAAAGATATGGATCCTGCTTTCAGGAGGACTGGATTTCAGTACAGCAGAAAGGACTTAGATTTTGGAGTTGTACTGGGTTTGAACTCCACTCTTCTATTACTAATTGTTGGAAACCTCTATTTTTTTTATTTCTTAAGTGGGTATGGTAATACCTACTTGTCAGATTACTGGGAGGATGAAGTCAGGGAATTCTGTGCTTATCAAACTCTTCCAGTATATGGATATTCCCCTCATTTCATCTTTTCAACTCAAACTCGTCATTTAGAAAGAACCAGCAAGGTCTAGAAAGTAGGACAATAGAGACCAGTTCTCCTCTTCTTATCTGAAGAGACTTTGGCTGAGATTCAGATCTGGGAGACCAGGCACTAAAGGATTTCATGAAGGAATCTGTAGTGGGTCTGAGAAGGCACTTTTCCAAAGCTGCAGACAGCCCCTTGAACTTCACAGTCAGGTTGGAAAAGCCTAGTTAAGTGCAGCTTGGGTATTGGTTCACAAGTGGCTCTAGCAGAATTTCCATGAATATGTTAGTACGTTATGTTGGGAAAATGTTCCTTGGTTTAATCAAAAATGGAATCCAAACAAATGACCAAAGAATATAAGCAGAGGTCTTTGATCTCATGTGATTCTTTAAACGATTGTCACATTGTTGTGTCCAAAGTTATCTAGCTATCTAGCCTCATAAATAGATGAGTGATAGTCACTGAGAAGGGGAAGTATACATGGTCTGGTTTGGAAAGTGGAAGAGGATGGGGCCAGAGTTGGAAAAACATCAGTCAGAAAGGCAGAGGGAAACTCAGGCCTGGACAGTGTGGTTTGCACAGCTCAAGAACCTCTTACCCCGTGGCAAAGGCCTAACTAGAAACGTCCGTCTCTGAGGAGAGGCTGGGGCCAAGGGAGACTACAGTTCATTGCACATTCAGAGATTAAAATATCTCTAAATTAGTTCCAGTGAATCATTTCAAATTATTTTAAAAGCTCTTTATATTTTAATCAGAGCCTATTCACGACCAGTTAATTTGGATGGCACGTTCTAAAATTACTTGCCTCCAATGATGTGTTGTGCCATTGCCTTAGAATGCAGAAGCCTCATGGAAGAGGAGAGTGAAGTCCGGAAGTTCAAGGAGCTGTCAGAGGGTCACCGGTGTAAGAGCGGATTCACATTTTGTTCTTGCCACTTGCTTTGGAGGGCGTCACGTTCACATCACTCCTCTCAGGGATCCAGCCAGCTGGTGATGCCCCAGGATGCCAGAGGTCTAGCCATGCCCTCCTCGTTCCCCCCAGATATTGAGGAAAGACTCGATGCTCTGGTCATCACGCTAGTATCTGTTCTTAGAGCCGAATGTCGTCTTTGTTTTAGAGAAGGACTGCGTCAGCAGTCTTTGACATCCCAAACTCTGTATTCACCATTTTGCTCATCTTTTCTACAGTTAGTAAAGTCATGGGCCTTGCTAAGAAAAGTTCTAACTGCCTGAAACACTTCCTTAGTCATTCTGTACCTGGTGGCCTGCACTGTCACGTGCGAAGAAAGACTTCATGCGTTGTGCTTATTAATAGGACCATTCAGTGACTGTCCTACATCTGGACATGTGGACTTTCCATGGTGGGCAAGGGCCATAGCCTCTTCCCAGGAGTGGTTTCCCGTGCGGTTAAGTAAGACAGAGGAGCCGGTGATGTTCTGTATTGCTGGGCTTTTCCCGGGAAATGTTGGCTCAAGTTACCAGAATCCATCTTGGGATGGTGTGTATTACCCATTAGCTCCCCATCTTCTGCAGGGAAAGAATTAAAATAGAAGAAAGGGACGGACAGGATGGGTTTTGAAAACCATGGCACTGAGTAGCAGTCGCTAGTCAAGAATTTTTTGGCAGTTCGTTAGAATCTCATTTTAAAGCAATAACACACTCAGAGTTGTATTCAAACACTGAGATAAATGCATCAACCTAAATTCATGGTTTTGTTTTTTCCATGTTGCTGCTAATTATTGAACATAACGAGGCTTATTCATAATTTCTTTTCTCCTTCTTGATAGCCGTAATCCTGGGTTTGTGCTGCTGTCATCCCCATGGTAACAGACTCCTGTCTGAAGCGTGAGATTATTAAATCCAGAACAGGACATTAAAATAATGCTAAGCTTCTAACTTACAGAGGGACTTTCACACTGGCGCAAACTTCAAAAAAAGGGAACACTTCCGCAAAAAGCAATTTACTTGGCCAGTAATGTTTAGTATTCCCATAGCTGTGATGGAAGACATTTGTTTGAATTATAGCTTCTTCCTTCCCAGCGCACCATCTCCTTTGGCTTAGCAGCCAAGTCTTAATCTGGTGTTTATGATGTCAGTCTGTTGCCATGGGAGTTCTCCTGTCACAGATGTATCGTGACTTCACTGGAGGACGGAGGCAGAAGAAAACTTAGGATGAAAGAGAACAACTCGTTAATCTCTAGCATATCTGCTCTGCAGAGAAGGATCCCCTTCACCTTTATGTGAAGTTAGTTAAGCCATACTTTGTCGAAGGTTGGCCCTTTATAAATGTCACGGAAATCACCAAAATGCCAAAAAGCCAGTGCGCAGGGAAAAAATGTGATGCAGCTGGACCTTTAGGTCTTGAAGAGTGGTCAGGATTTGTGTTCTTAATCCTGTGTTGCAGTAGCAAACCATGGCCACGTTCATAGCATGCCAATGGGTGCGCTCATTTCCCCGGGTTTCTCCTAAGAGGATTCCTTGTCTCTGCAGTCTAATGTGATCACAGACACAAGGACATGCTTCTTGCCTTCCGCCCTTTGCTTCCACCGCGGTTAGCAGCTACGTCTCTACTGTTCACAGAGATAGGTGGAAAGGCTGCCAAACGGAGAGGCGTCTTTGAAGCCAAATTTTGTAGTGCTCGTAAGCGTGTTAGCATTATGGTCCCTCCGGGGCCCCTTCATCATCTGGTATCTGGGACATTCTCCCATTTGGATGGCATAAAAATAATCTATACTCTTTCCTGGGGATGAAAGGTTTCCACAGATTTAAGCTAAGTACACAGGTGGTGCTCTGTACATGATGAACTCTTTGAATGTCATGAGCCAGTAGTACAAACAGAACACATGTACCTTCAACTTTTTTTTTTTTTTTTTAAGGTATAGGGTATAGAAGGAGCTAGAGGGGAGGAAAATGTTACGTAAGGAGTGCAATCTTAGACTATGTTTAATATGTGCCATCGGAAAATTCACTGCCATGGGTCTTTTTTTTTTAATTATTGGGATTATAAGAGGTTTAGGATTTTCTTCTTTTCCTCCTTCTCCCTCTTTGAATTTAGCAGAGGGTTTTAATGTCCCTTATTAGAAGAAAAACTAAGGTAGGCCAGGCCAAGCAAGTTCACATTCTTCAGGCATCTCTTTCTACTTGCTGCCAGTTTGTCACTAGGAAGCCGTGGTCACCACCTTGGAATCTGCCTAGCCTCGCTTTGAGTTTGTAATAAGACTCTCCTTTCTGCTGTCACCCACTTCCACAGCCTTCTCGAAGGGATGAGGCTGTGCGGGATAAACTCATGTCAGCATAATGTGCAATGTACCTCGGTAATGATTTTTTCAGTGTTTTCTGGAGCTAACTTCAGGGAAACAGTGAGTATATGTGCAAATGATTTTCTTATAAAAAAAAAAAAAAACCAGATGAATGCTTTGGTTTAGTGTTCCTTTATTTCTTCCTCCCTTTCTTCCTTTCTTGATCCCTTTTTTGAACTCCCTAGAATGATGTCTAGGGTCAGTCTCAAAGGGGTGGGAGGAAGGATTTATTTGATTTCTGTACTTTATGTCAGCGCTTCCCAGACCTGAGGAACTTCATCAACTCTGGATCCTGGTTTCATTTTCTGATTGTTTGGGGGTGTGGCCTGGGCTTTGGAATTTGTTAAAGATCTCCAGATGATTCTAATATATACATAGGCAAGTTTGGCAGGCCATTGCTTTCTGTGTAGTAATGGCTGATAATGAAGATGGCAAGGGCAAGTCTTGGCACAGATGTACTTGACTTCTCTAGTCCTACTTTGTCGCTCCCAATTTTATGCCAAATCTCCCTGGTATGCTCTCACTTCCTTTTTCACAAACACACACGAACTTCTGGGATTAAAAGAAGCCCAAAATTCTGACCCAATTTTTTTTTTAACCCCCTTTCTTCTGGAAGGAGGACAGTGGTTGAGCACTACCTCTCGGGTTTTTTGTTTTGTTTTTATTAAGATTTTATTTATTTATTTGGCAGGGAGAAAGAGCATGAGCAGGGGGAATAGCAGGCAGAGGGAGAAGCAGACTCCCTGCTGAGCAGGGTGCCTGATGTGGGACTTGATCCCAAGACCCTGGGATCATGACCTGAGCTAAAGGCAGACGCTTTACCAACTGAGCCACCCAGGTGCCCCTCTCAGGTTTTCTTAGACACGCCACTGTTGTCTTAAAAAAAAAAATTGACTCAAATTTTAGAAGGTATTAAGACTTTGAAGCAAACAAAAATTCACGCAGCTAGGAGGGAAAAGAACAGAATTCGCGCTGTAGACCCTCCATTAGCCCTGGGAATTGAACTTCAGCTTCTGACGCTGGGGTCCGAACCACACACTGTGTTGCTCAGCCTGCGTCAGACTGTTTTCCTTTTGCTCTTTCTAAATGATGAGAGGACATTAAAAGAATAGTTGAATCATGTTTTTGTTTTTCAATATGTAATGCTAGAGGAGAAGAGAGAGTAGATTTCTCATCTCCTAAAACAAAGTACGTTTGCAATAAAGTTCTGACTAACACTTAACCGAGCATTTTTTCATTTATCTCGGTTATTGCTTTTTCACGTGTCTCGTGGTTCTTGTAAACATGATTTTCCCTCTGGATCTAGATACAAAGCAAAGGCTATGAAGGAAAGTGTTGGTATCCAAGCATCTTGCTTCCGATGTTTAGCCTTGAGAAATGTATTTGAGCTTAAAAGAAAAGTAATAGGTTTGCTTGGATTTTCTTACCTTTCCTTCCCATTCTTTTTACTGCACCTGTGGAGAGCCCTCAAACTTGGTTTAGATAGAGATCTGATGTGATTTCATGAAGCAGTGCTGTCAGATGACTGACTGCAAAGGCTGTTCTTCTTTCTGTTGACATAGTCTTGTAGATTTCCAAAGAGCATGTGCGGCTGCGAGGTCTGTAGAGCCGTATCTGCGAGCACCTGAGCACACCATCCTCTCTGGTTTAAACGTTTGAATTAGCTTTAGAAGAGTCCAAATGATGACTCTACCTGTAGCGATTAAGGAAAAGGGCTTCTGTAAGAAGCTTGGGTAGTTCTTTTCTTCTGACCATCTAAAAAGATAGAGATATTTTTATAAATTTAGCCTTTTCCTAGCAGATTTATCACTGTGATCAGGGACTCTCTATTTGGCTGATTTATTGAAAAGTCCATTTATTACCAATAATTTTAGTTTATATTCATGGGAAAGGACAGTGCTGAGGTCCTAAATATCTTGTTTTTCTCTTCTCAGGTTTGTTGTTCTTCTGTAGCTATTCAAGTTAGGAAATAAAACTTGTAGGGTTCCCTGTCAAATTTTGGATTGAATTTTAAAAGAAAAATTGTAAGAATATAATTTGGGGAGGAAGGGACCTTGTAGAGGTTATTCAGAGCTGTGGTTTGCTGTTTGTTGTTTTTTATTTAAAAGGGACTAAGGGTGTGCTCTTTCTTAAAAATGTTACTTCTGTGTTTTTTCAAATACTGCTAACGTCTGCTGCTTTTGCCCCTCTCCAAGACTTTATTCTTCTTCTTGCTAATAATGACAACATCTAAAAGTGTATTTTACCCCAAGTCTTCCATGAAATCTTTTCTGCTGTAAAGATAGAACATGTTTATTTTAACAAGAAAATCCATAAAAGTACAGTTTAGAGAACAAAATTCACTTATAATCCTACAGCTCAGAGATAAATACTTTTGATAATGTCTTCTGCCTGCCTTTTCCATTGCCCCTCATGGCTCAGAACAGACTTAGCTTGCTTTCGTTTACTTGACATTGTATAATTAATTCCCTCTTTGGTCTTTGTAAAAATTCTTCAAGCACACATTTTAAGGACTGGATAGAAATTGATTTAGTAGATATACCATAATCAGCTGAACTATTTTTCCATTATGCATCCTCTGGATTGTTTCCAGAATTTTGCTATTATAAATAATGCTTAGATGAACATCTTTGATCTTTGTCTATATTTGGGTATTTCTTTGGAATGAGGCTTTACAATGACCATTCCTGGGTCAGAGATAAGGACAATTTTTAGTTCACAGTCTTATTTCCAAGTGACGGCTTAGAATGGTGGTTTTACGCTCACTGCTGCTGTCTGGGAAATGAGCATCTCACTGCGCTGTCATTGTGTTGTGGAGTCTTCGTTTTAGAAATCTGTTAATTACTTGGAAGAAAACATATTGCTTTGTTTCATCGTTTAGTGGGTTTTTCTCCAAATGTTTATTAACCCTTTGTTGTTCTGTCTAACAGTTGCTGAGTCAGCTTGGGAATGTGTGTGTGTTCCTTGATCAATGTCAATAGGTTTTTTAGAGTGAACGTAATAACCCTTTATCTGTTCTATTATAACTCTTTAAAGATTCCCTGCCTAATTTTTGCCTTTTCTACTTGAAATAAGAAAGGCTTGAAGAAATCATTTAGCTTAATGGAGGACTCACTCATTTAACCAACATTTACTGAATGTTTTCTGTGTATTATGTGCCATGTACTGGGGTATATTAGTGAACCAAACAGACAAACGTGCCACCCTCTGTAGAACTTCTGTTCAAGTAAAAACTCCTGTAGTGGCTTGAGGGTGAAAACAACTACAGAGAAGACCCAGCCGGGTGAGAGGGGTGGGAAGTACCAGGAGCCGTCAGGTTTTGTTTTTGTTTTTTTTTTAAGATTTTATTCATTTATTTGACAGACAGAGATCACAAGGAGGCAGAGACAGGCAGAGAGAAAGAGGGGGAAGCAGGCTCCCGGCTGAGCAGAGAGCCCGATGCGGGGCTTGATCCCAGGACCCTGAGATCATGACCTGAGCCGAAGGCAGAGGCTTTAACCCACTGAGCCACCCAGGTGCCCCAGGAGCCGTCAGTTTTAACTGGGATGGTTAGGATTGGGCATAATGAGAATAGGGCATTGGAACGAGGTCTGGATTTATTGTTTTTACTTCTGTAGAATCCTTGTTTTTAGCTGTGTTCTTGTCCCTAGGCCTGTTTTGTCTTTTTAATGAATCAGGTTGAATTCTGTGCTGTGCAGGTTCTCTCCTTTTTCGGAGAACCAGCAGCAATGGCCAGGGTCAGGAACTCTTCATTCCCATTGCAGGAGGGTTTTGGAGGTAAGCCTTCCTGCCTGGAGGCATCAGTCCTTCTGCCCGAAGTCAGGCCCCGCCAGCTGCGGCAGCCGGGTGCTCACCGAGACGCCGAGCCGAGGTGTGTAACTGACAAGAAGTTCTGTAAACTTGAGCTGAAGGTAGAAGAGGCAAGAAGAAAAACCGGAATGATGCTTGCTCGCCACTTGGTAGAAATCATGTAATCGATTCTACACAAAGCCCTGGTGTTCGGTGTTCTGGTTTTTTGTTGTTGTTTGTTGTTTGTTTGTTTGTTTTCACGGTGTTCAGTGTCCTTAGATAGAGGAAGACAGGAAGAAAAGTTTGTTTGTTTTTTTTTTAAAGATTTTATTTATTTATTTGACAGACAGAGATCACAAGTAGGCAGAGAGGCAGAGAGAGAGGAGGAAGCTGGTTCCCCGCTGAGCAGAGAGCCCGACGTGGGGCTCGATCCCAGGATCCTGGAATCATGACCTGAGCCAAAGGCAGAGGCTTTAACCCACTGAGCCACCCAGGCGCCCCCCCCCCTTTTTTTTTTACAGGAAGAAAAGTCTTAAGAGCGAGTTTCACCTTTCATTATTTATATGTTGAAGTTGTTTCTTTCTTTTTTTCTATGTTGGATGTGCCCCTCCCACCATCTTCCTCTTTTTTGCCCTCTCTACTTGTACGTCTCCCCTATGTTCTTAATTTTAGAATTTGATAGTGTTGCTGGGTGTGATTTCTGCTCAGGCATACCCACTGCGGTAGCTTTTTGGAGCTGCGTTCCAAGGCCATTCATATTTTCGAATGAGACTATGTTGTTTTGTCCTTCATCACTCAAGTCTGAAAGGCCATTGTAACTGTTTTGCTGATAAAGAACTTGAATGCAAAGGAGAAGACACAGTGGTAAACCAGACAGCCTTCGGAGCTGTGCTGCCTTGAAAAGGAACATGGGATCATACAGAAGTTCTTTCTTTGGGTTCATTCAAATTGATGGATTCTTTAAATTGTATGTCTAATTGTACTCATTTTTTATAGTTTAGTGCAGATAGGTTTAAGATTCTAGAAACTAATGAACATCGATTTCTTTCACAAGTTTGGAGACAATTGTTGATTCATAAAACATGACAGAAACTTCGGGTAATTGTCCATTGTAGGACTATTTTTCTTCGTTGCATTCCTATTGCTTTGCTATCGGCAGTCATTAAATTGATTCAATTTTAAATCTGAATGAGAAATTAGTGTATTCTTATGAATGTGCCTCACATAAATTTTAAATGAAGTGTTTGACTTTTTCATCCAAATCAAGTTGGCAAAGAATTTTAATTATTGGCTGAGTTACGAGATTCAGTTGACGGTTTAAGATTACTTAAATCTGGTTATACTAAGAAATAAATACAATTAGATGCTTACATGTAAATCTTAAACAGGAAGCAAGCTACAATTGTTTAATCAAGAGACTTCCTCTTTTTTTTTTTTTTTTTGCCATGCACAGTTCTCTTAATAACCCCTTATTTAAAAAAATAGCCTGACCTTTTGGCAGCGACCGTGGGAGACTCACATGCTGTTAGGAAAACTGAAACAGCACCCCCATTCATCTTTCAGGCTTTCAGTTACACAAATATTTATATCTTATCATCGTCACCTACTTTTTTTTTTTTAAGATTTTATTTATTTATTTGACAGAGAGAGATCACAAGCAGGCAGAGAACTTCACCTACTTTTAAAAAGTCTATCGTCCGCCCCCGCCCTTCCTTCCCTCTCCCTACCCCTCGCTCACCTCTGTCTCTGAATACTGTGGCAGAGGCAGTTTCTCTGGACAGAGTAATTTCGCTGGTCCCGTTGCACCTGTAGAATACTGTCACTGACGGGGGCTGAGCTGCAAGGTTTCAGCCTGAATGTCTGCTCCTCCTCATCCGTGGGCAGGTGGTAAGCCACGACACTCTTGAACCCAGCAGAGTACAGTGCTTCCAGATGAAGCCACCGTTGCACTCGGTCCTTGTCAGTGCCTTGCTTTTCTTTTCCCCTGCTATCAGGTGGGGGAGGGAGACGTGCCGTGGTGGGATGGTATTAAGTGATCCACCATCTTCTGATGTCAGAATAACGAGGAAGGAGCCACCCTTGGCTCATGAATGTGTGGATTTACGACTTTAAATAAGTCCTACCAAACATGGTCTCCTAACATGACTTCCCCTCTCTCTGTTTCATTTCCCATCTTTGGGACCAGAAGTAGTTCAAATTAGATTTGGAGAGCTGAGCATCCGCAGTAAGTATCATTTACCTTCTACAGCAGGTGTCCCTGAAGATCTTAAGTCAATTAAACTTATTTCCATGCACTTCTATTAAGTTGTTTGTTCTAAGAATAAAGCTTATTTATTATCATAACATTATTATATAAGCATTATATATTTGGAATATACAGAAAGCAGAAGGGAAAAAAGTTATCCATAAGTTATCTCTGGGGGACAGATGACTAGTGTTGGCATTTTCTTGGACTTCTTTCTAGCCTTTTCTCTATGATTTGTTTTTCCTTTTCATCTGCCTCTTTTGCCCACACGTGATCATACTGTGTATATCTGTGATCACGTTGTTTTCACTTAATACATGTTTTCAGTTGTTACCATAGACTTTTACACACACATTTAAAGGCTGCATGGGGTCTTTTGAATTTACATAGCATAATTTAATTAATAACCATTATCTGCTTTTTTAATACATGCGTTTTAAAAGTCTTTGCTTTTTATTATTTATTTATTATTTGACGGAGAGAGGGAACACAAGCAGGGCACGTGGGAGAGGGTGAGGCAGGCTTCCCACCGAGTAGGGAGCCTGATGCGGGGCTCGATCCCAGAACCTTGGGATCCTGACCTGAGCTGAAGGCAGACACTTAACGACTGAGCCACCCAGGTGCCCTAATTTTTTGCTTTTTATTTAAAGAGTTATTTATTTTTTTCAGAGTGAGGAGTGTGTGCACGTGCAGACATGAGCCAGGGGAGGGGCAAAGGGAGAGGAAGAACGAGGGAGGAGCAGACTCCCCACTGAGTGTGGAACCCCACACAGGACTCGGTCCCATGACCTGGAGATCACAACCTGCGCCGTAACCAAGGGCCCGACGCTCAGCTGACTGAGACACCCAGGCGCCCCTCGAATTCTTTGCTTTTATCAACAATGCTGTGACCCACATCTTTGCACAACATTTTGTCCACGTCTGGGTGTTGTTGACAGAAATAAGGTTATGAGGTTAGAAACACTATGTCATTTTCAGTTTACTGGGCTGTGTGGGAGAGCAGGCCTTTTATTTTTCTAACTTTCCTGATATGCTGAAAAGCTGCAAGAGTCATGCCCAGAAACCTGCACTCCTTTTAGCACATTCACCCCTTAGTGACCTTTGGCCCCTTTTATTTAAATGCTGTTTTATTGTTTGTGTTTATGAACACTTCCTGCCTCTTGTCCTCCATCTTTCTCTATGCGTGTTTCTCTTGAACCTTCTGAGAGTAAGTTGCATACGTCATGTCCCTTTGTTTCCACATACTTAGGAGGATTATTTCTAGACAATAAGAACATTTTTTAAAGACTTTATTTTTCAGAGAGAGAGAGTGAGTGAGTACACAAGCTGGGCGAGCCACTAGCAGAGGGAGAAGCAGGCTCCCTGCCGAGCAAGGAGCCTGATGCACGACTTGATCCCAAGACTCTAAGATCATGACCTGAGCTGAAGGCAGATGCTTAACTGACTGAGCCACCCAGGCGTCCCAAGAACTTTTTCTTATGTAACTACGATACAGTAACCAACTTCAGAAAACTTAACATTGGGGCGCCTGGGTGGCTCAGTGGGTTAAGCCGCTGCCTTTGGCTCAGGTCGTGATCCCAGGGTCCTGGGATCAAGCCCCGCATCGGGCTCTCCGCTTGGCAGGGAACCTGCTTCCTTTTCTCTCTCTGCCTGCCTCTCTGCCTACTTGTGATCTCTCTCTGTCGAATTAATAAATAAAATCTTAAAAAAAAAAAAAAAAAGGAAACTTAACGTTGACCTAAGCTTTAATCTTCTGTTCATATTTTTGTTTGGTGAGTTGATCTGAGAGTACCCTTTAGAGCCTCCCTTCCCCCTCCAATATAGCCTCCATTCCAGGAGCACCTACTGCATTTAGTTTTGATGTCGTCTTTAATGGGGGAGCAGTTTTTCGGGCTTTGTCTTATAGGACATTGACATTTAAGAAAAATAGCTCCCTTCCCTTTTTTTTTTTTTTTTTTTTTTAAATAAGAGGTCCTCATTTGGGCTTGTCTGATATTTCCTCCTAGTGAGATTAGGGCTGTATATTCCCAGCTGGAATAATAACACTTCAGTTACCTGTTCTTCTCAAGGAATTATATGGAGAGACACTTAGTGCTTTGCCCTTGGTTAGTGATCTTTGGTTATCTGGTCAAGGTGTTGTCTGATGTTTTTTCTACTATATAGTTATTATATTTTCCCTCAGAACTAATAAGGAATCTGTAGGGACAGACACACTTTAAGAATCATGCAAGTATCTTTTCAAAAATTTCTCCTTGGATTTCATTTCTATTGACGATTCTTATACAACCTCGGCTTTTCTGTGATGATTTTGTGACTATTGCAGTCAACATTTACGAGTCAGTAGTTCCTTCCATCTATTTGTCTATAAAACCATTGTCTAACATCTTTCTATTATTGGTATTGACTCATTCACTGCTTTTAATGTTTTATTATTTACTCCTTCTCTTAAATATTTTTAAGCTCAGATTCTCCTAGATTTAATCAGGGGGAGCCCTTTGAGATTGTCTTCTGTGTTCTTTGGAGATGCTGCCATCATTTTTCTGAGCATGAGCTTTTTTTCTGATACAACATTCTGGGCTCATTTTGTTCCTTCTCCGCTGTAACCCTGTAATCGACCATTTCTCTGATGATTTCTGGCTCCATTTAAGGAGTGGTTTTAGAAACTAGTACTGGGGTGCCATGTGTGTTACTTACTAATGGCAGAGATTCCCTCGTGCGCCGCTGTAGGAATTAGCTACACACATGCATGCACACATGCCATATTTTAGAAATCCTGGATTCCCACTAGTACTTCCAAATCCAATCCATTCCCATAGGGGGCTTATCTCCTTCTATATTTAATTCTCCTTCCACGGTGAAAACCCCGGCTCCTAACACATTTACTCATTTACTCAGTCCTCTAGCACGTCTAAAAATAGGTTCCAAATTGTTTCACCCGCATGACTACAGAAAACAAACCTAAAAAATGTTCTGGATGTGTTTGCGATTTTCCCTCTCTGCCTCCTGAGCATAGAGTATATAGTAAAATACTACGATCACACAAGTATTTCTCCTTTTCTCCTCTCCCTTCACAGTGGTCATGTTGTGAACTTGAAGTCCGTTTGCCTTCATTCCTTCTGTTCGCTTTCAATCTTAGGTCTTCATTTTTTTCCTCCACAGTTGTTTGTTTGATATTAATTTTTGAATACACAAAACCACGAACATGCTTCCCAAATTCCAGACTCCATACAGAGGTGTCCTGAGGGGGTCATCCATACGGGAAGGTGGTCCTTTAATGAAAGGAAATGTGGTTCCTGCTTTGAAAGTCTAAAACCATCTTTCTTCGTCGTCGTCGTCGTCATCTTCTTCTTTTTAATTACACCTACTTTTCAAGAACTCAAAGGGAACAAAAGCCACACTTGAGGCTCGCAGGCAGCCTGAGTGTTGTATAGAGCAGAAAATGAGAAACGTTGGTTCACAGAAGGGGCAAGTGCCAAGTACTTCGTGACCTTGTCTTTCCTTAACCCCTTTGTCCGTGCATCCTGGGGACTGGGTCTTCTGATTTCAGGCACTATTGCCACCTGCTTGGCTTCTTTCTTTTCAGACTCCTTTGTAGGCTTACCCACGATCTTTTTCACTAGTTTTTATCTAGTCTTCTAGTTGATATCTGAAAACCTGAGTGGTGGGCCTATCAGGTGTATGCATTTTTCAAGAGTCAGGCTCCCTATTAAATGTGTTTTCTTTAAAACAAGAGGGCTTAAATCTGCATTTAGTGTTCAAGGTTGACCTGTACTCCGGCTCCATGTGGGATGGGAGTATGTTCCACGCTGGGTGGTGAAGCTTAAAGCTTTCTTCAAATCTTTGGAATTTGTGGACGTTGACCATGAGCTATTCTTTTATCTTCTTATCCAAAATTATAGTTAGGTTTTGTGGCATGATGGACTCCCCAATGGTTAAAATCCCTCATGACTGAATGAACGCCACGCAGCTTCGGAGGAGATTGTGTTCCAGGACCGACCTTGATTAGTAGAATTAGGAGTACAAGAGACTTCGCAATTGCTCTTTCCATTCCCGCAGATAATGCTGTTCCAGGTAGCCACGTCATCTTAACATGTGCACGGGCCCACGTCTGTGTTTTGTTCTTACGTTGGGAAGATCCCAGTGCACAGCAGAGAAGCAGCTTGGATACCAAAGCACTTTAGACTGAGTGTCTGTGGGGGGTTGTCAGCAAGCTTTCTTTGTGTGTTTGATACCGGGCTGTTGTGTCTGTTGTAGTCAGAGAGTGTAAAATGGGTCTGAAAGGAGGGCGCCTTTGTTCAGCCTCTTCAACTGCTCTGCAAAGCCCTCTGAATGGTAAAGTTAACGCCTCTCTCTCCTTGTGGTGGGGAAGGATTTTCTGAGGAGCAGATGTGAAATCTTCTTGATTAAGTTAGCCTCTGGACTGATAGGTCCCAAGCTGAGGTGTGTAGGTTTTCTTTACCCTTCTTTGATTCTTCAAAGTTTCCTATACACAGTAAAAAATTTGGCTTCATATCAGCGTGACCTCCAATACATTCCAAGACAAACTTAAAAACCATTATTTTGAATGCACACAGAAGAATTGAGATGATCGTCGCAAGTGTGTCCCCTGGTAGAGTCCTGCCCGTGACACTGCATAGCTAGACGGAGGCCTTGCTTTCCAGCCTGATTCCCCTCTGAGGAATGGGGACCCGCGCTCAAGGTACTCACATGTGGGGAAAGCTTTGCGGTACCTTTTTTGTTTCACTCAGGAGCAGCAAATCTAATTTCTACATTTAATATTTTTTAACTTGTCCCGTGGAGCTTCTCCCCCAACCCCAGCTTCATTTACTGTGTCTGTCGTGTATTATCTGTTTTTGAATTTTTTTTAATTGAAAGCATACCTGTTCCTTTAAAAACACACTTTCGAAAATAAATCTATGCCATTCGGCTAGGTGGTAAAAACTAAAATGAGTATGAATGTATGTTTTCTGTAAGGGTTCTGAAAGCAATAATGGGATCTCTTTAAGCTCTACTGTATAGGAAGGCGAGTGATCCATCAAAAGCACAGTCTTGGATTCGGGTCTTCTATTTAGATTAGGAATGTTAAGAAAGATGGATGGTAAATGTCTTTTAGCTGCATTGTCCCCCAAACCTGAAATGAAATCTAAAGACTCTCAAAGAAGGTTTCAATTACACTAGCAAATGACTTGAACAAGGATTGGGTAAGGGGAGGTCACGGGCCAATGGAATGCCAGTTGTGGATTTATATTGTTTAAAATGAAAACATTATTTCCATTAACCCCTTTCCACTAACACCTCCACCAGAGTTATTTCCAGATTGTACGTTTGTAGGTGTTAGTCATATTTGATAGAAATACCTTATCACCAGTGTGAATTGCACAGCCTGTCCATGGGTGTTTTTTTTTTTTTTTTTTCTCTTCCCGGCCCAATACACAAGCTGAGGTTTCATTTGGCTAATCCTCTAGAGAGATACTGGCATCCCTGTGTTCTCCAGACTTGATTTTAAAATGTAACCGTAAGCTACCCAGTTGCAAAGAAGCATTTGTAAACGTTTTAATTAAAAAGAGAAGGAATGGATTCTGTGTTGTGGTTTTCCACGATAACAGCTAGCCCACTGCCAAATCACACTGTGTACTTGAGTTTAGGGAGCGAAAATTCTGGGTTTCAGGGTGACTCTCAGAGATTTGCCCTTAACTGTCGATGTGGCTTTTAGTGTGGTTTTTTGCCCTCTCACTGCAAATGGAGAAGAGAGTCGGTACACAGAAGCTGAAGCATCCTTTTAACGAGTTGGCTGTAGCGTGCCATAGTGTGTGCTCACGGCAGACACTTTAAAAGAGCACCATTAATTTGAATAAAACAGGAGAAGGTAGGTACTTTGTACATCCATAAAGCACTGAAGGGGATAAATCCAATTATCTGTTCAATATTTAATGGCCATAAAGTTAAAAATTTTAAAGGCAGTACCTTGGAGACTGCTTAGTCAATTCTGTCCATATTATTTTTGACATTCAAAAGTCAAGGTAGAATAGCCGTATTGACGACAGCACTCATCACACCCGTATGCCCATTTAGTGGCAATGACCCTGGGATTGGTGTTGCTCAACACAGCTGAAGATCAGTTGCATTTTTCCCTGCCCCAGGAACTCTCTGGAATCCTCGGAGTCTACCGAGCTCCTGGCTTTTCTTTTCAGTTCTTTGCTGTTGGTTCTTATGAAAGGTAATCAGGAATGGTTGCCTAAAATAGAGGAAAACAGAAGAACCAGAAGAAAGATCAGCTGTTTGAACTGAAAAACGGCTGTTAAAGAAAACAGTTTTTTAAAAAATATATTTCAAAACTTATCTAAGAAATTCTCTTCAATCCCAAACCTGTTTTTACAGATTTTTTTTTTTTTAACACCATGCCTATTTCCTAAGCAAGTTGTGAAGGAAAGATAATTTATTAATTTCGCCACCTCTCTCCATTCTTTTCTGCAGCCTGGTTTAGCTAGCGAGGCAAGTGGGCACTGCTCTGTGGTTCAAAGGCAGCTGGACCATAAAGCTTCGAAGAAAATCGATGCACTAGCGACAGTTGGAATGAATGTCAATATGACAGAGTGATTTCATGATAGGGTGAAGCTTTATTCTTCTTGCCTATTAGCCAGTGTAGGATCCTAATTAGTCATTAACATCCTCTCACCTTGTATGGCCCGAACTATGGAAGCATAACTGATATTTCAGAGGGTCAGTGTAGCTGTCTTTCTACTCACTCCCTTCTGCTTTACATATTTCCCCTTGCAGGGCATGATGCCCTTTTGTACATTTCTGCCATAGAACTGTGTGCTCCCTGGGCATTAGATCTCTTTCAACATGGCTATGGTTGCCTGTAGCTCTTTATGTTTTTAGTAAGCCGCAGCCCCCTCCTTTTTTTAAACTAATACTATGTGACATGGAGGGTTACTATTAAAATGTTTTAAGAGGAATCGTGGGGCGCCTGGGTGGCTCAGTGGGTTAAGCCTCTGCCTTCGGCTCAGGTCATGATCTCTGGGTCCTGGGATCGAGCCCCGCATCAGGCTCCCTGCTTAGTGGGGAGCCTGCTTTCCCCTCTCTCTGCCTGCCTCTCTGCCCACTTGTGATCTCTGTCAAATAAATAAATAAAATCTTAAAAAAGAAATGTTGTAAGAGGAATCGTGCAGGAAGACCACTTCAACAGAGATTAAGAAGCAAAAGTTAACCTATTATGAGAATTAGGAGAGGGTGATGGGACACTTTTGTTCTGTTTTGTTTGGTTTTCCGATAAGAATTTCAAGGTCCTCCCTGTTGTGCATGCTTTTCAGGAGTCTGGTTTTCCTTGGAAACGCTCATCAAGTCCTTTATCTTTTTCTTATTTTGCTACCCTTTTGCCTTGAAAAGGACACTCAGTGTGTTTCACTCAATTTTCAAATGCAAATTTAGCTTATTCCTGTCACATGGATGGTCTCTAAGGATGGTACTCACTGAAATCTACAACCATTTAGTGTTCTTGGATCTTAAGAGTTTTAAGTGGATTGTTCCCTGTTTTGTTCCAAGTGTCTTGAGTGATTTGGCTGTTAAACCGCAGAAACCATTGTTTCCTTAGTGTTGTATGAGGGGAATAGAGGTAAGGAAATGATTTCCTGGATAATTCAAAGAGAAGATTTAACATCCAAATCCCTACCATGCTACTACACAGGGACTTCCAAATCAGCTTATGTTGCAACTCAGCATGACAATTGTTCAACTCATTTATTTTTAAAGAGCTTTTATATGTGATACATGTTAAAAGAGCCCAGAAGAGAGGGACTTTTAACACCATTCTTCCTGACTGCCTCTGAACTTGAAACACGTGGGCACTTCATATGTGTTTGCTCCCTTGTGACCACCCAGCCCTTACGCCATAAACTTGAGGACAGAAACCCTTTCTTATGTAAGTATATTTCTAAAGCAGTGTTTTCTTCCTTGTATGACTTTAGATCCTGTCTTTATATTGCCAATATTATTATTTACATGATATTTCTTTCTAAGTTGACTTTTATTTTCTAAATCCAACCTCATCCAGATCAGTATTTGCCATGAAATTACAGGTTTGTGTGCGCTTTATTTTCTTTTAATATGTTTAAGTTAAAATCTCAAATGTTAAAACCGAAAATGTTTTATTTCTGTACCACTTAAGATCGATCCGCGTAGCACACTTGAGAACCGTTGTCTTAGCATTGCCTTGCACAATCTCAAATTCAGTGAGTACTTAATTGTATAGGGCAGAAAACAGGGTTATTACATACTTGGTGTGTCAAGTACTGTTTGCAATACTTCATATAGGTTTTCCCATTTAATCTTTTTAACAACCCACTGCATAAGATGTCCCCGTTTTGGGGGCGCCTGGGTGGCTCAGTGGGTTAAGCCTCTGCCTTCAGCTCAGGTCATGATCTCAGGGTCCTGGGATGGAGTCCCGCATTGGGCTCTCTGCTCAGCAGGGAGCCTGCTTCCCCCTCTCTCTCTGCCTGCCTCTGTGCCTACTTGTGATCTCTCTCTGTCAAATAAATAAATAAAATCTTAAAAAAAAAAAAAAAAGATGTCCCCGTTTTGCAAATGAGAGGACAGGCTTGGTGACACTCCCATGGTCAAATGGCTTAGCGAAAATCAGAACTGAGATAGGAACCAGGCCCCTCAGATTCCAAAGTCTGTCTTTGCTACATGTTGCTGACTCCCAGTGATTAATGAATGGACCTCGTGTGTCCTCTGCTTTCCCATTGTTACTCCTCTGTGGATTGAAAGGGTTTTCTCAGTGGTATTTATAGTTTGTGATTTTCCTCTGGAACTGTAGTTTGCATGACTCTGAAAGTTACTACCTTTCTTTTAAAAGGGCTTGTGTGAAGGGGAGCCTCTCCACACTTCCTTGATTCTTTAGAAGTTTCATTAGTTAAAAATATAAAGCAATTAAGTTCCTCACTTAAGTTCACGCTGGTCTCTCTGTGTGTAATCTTTATTTCTTATGGCCTGAATCACTGCAACACTTTGGGGATGAAGCTTGGAGACAGTCCTACCCAATTCCCCATCCTTATCCAAGACGACACACGTGTGATCACCTAAACCTTTGCTTGATTACCGCCAGTTACGCAATCTCACTACTCGGGGGTAACTGTTGTAAAACTGAGAGGGCTTAGGGTAATCAGTCTCCCAAGACTAGTTTCCTAGTACTTAAAGGTTGCAATGTAGTCTGATGCTTGCTTACTTAACTTTTTTTTGGTGGTGGAAAAGAAAAAAAAAAAGCTTTAAAATTACTATTTGCCTTTTGATAAACTCAGAAAACATTTTATATTTCCCCTTAAGTCATTTGGTTGCCATTTCAGATAATCATTAGGGTTCTCTCTTCATTCACCTGATGGTATACCCCGTGCTTAACGGGATCGCTTACACTGGTGGATGGTTTAATGTTTTGAAGCTAGCACACAGTAGCACTTTGCAGAGAAAAATCGAAACTGACATGTGAGGGATGTGCCTGGCTTGACATGGACATGAGATCCAGTGTGGTTTTGTGAAACTTCTCTTTAGCTGCTGAGCATTTTATATTTCTTTTTTCTAGCTTGTACTCCTCTTGGTTTCCTGTCTGACTTACTTGCCATATTCATATTACATATTATAAATTAAGGGCAATGGGGAAATGGCGGAACTGGAGGTTTCCCTTTCTGAGCGCAGTCAGGCTGTTCCGGTTCCGAGTGGGATGGGGCTGTTGAACCACAGGAATCCGTGTTGGAACTGGTGCATCTGCAAATCGGCTATTTTCACCCCCCATCGATTTGGCCTCTATCTGTTGATTTCACTATATGGTCTACACTGAAGGGGGAGGAAGAGGCTGCTCTCTTGTTACTTTCTCATAAAATTAATTGGTGCTTGAAACAAATATTATTAAAAATACTGTATTTTATAACACACCAAGTTGATGGATAGTTTCAGTCCCGAGCTGATTTCTGTGTGTTTATGTCCGTAAACAACTCATAAAATTGAGAGTAAGTCGTAATTTTTAGTTTTAGTCTCCCGAGCTAAAGTTGATCAGGGATGGTGACCACATCGTTTTCCTATGACTCAAACACGCACATAATGCAATGAGCCCACAAAAAGCTTTGCTCATTTCAGAGAACGGAGTCACCACTCTTTCCCTTGTCCACACACAGAATCTGAGTTTTACAACGCAGACAAAAATCTAGTGCAGCAGTTTGTCAGAGAATATTTTAAGCTTCTGTGTTTTGCCTGTTGTTCCCCCCCGCCCCACAAATGTGTGAAACGTTGGTATCACAAGACACGCAGGCTATTTTTGGTCTTCTAGAATGGAACTCCACCGACCCCATGCCAGACCGAATCCTTCCATGATGTGCTGTTTTCTCCAATCTAACCTTTCTGGAGGGAGGAGTAGTAATACGTTTATTGTCAGTATTGTGAATATTTTAATTGAAGATAAACGAGTTTTCTTTTTAAATGTCTTCAATATTACATATCTTCAGTTTTATTACCCTAATTTCAGTAGATTGGCAAAGCCAGATAAGCCCAACGACCCTAACCTGATTCAGCATTCATTACTGCTGCTAAATCAAATAAGACCTGGCTAATAGAAACATGGCTTGTGCAGCCATTCTTCAATTTAATTAGAATATTGTACATTGTATTGCACTTATATGTGTATACCAGAGACAGAATTTTATAATCAATTTGGAGACACTCCTGCTGTACCCTCTAGCTAGCGAGATTTATCACTCATTGTGAAATCTCCTCTTTGTGGGGGAAACCTGTAAATTATTAAATATCAGGATTGCTTGGAGGAATGGAGCTGGGGCAAGCTCACTTGGATCTGCTGTCAAAGGCTAGGAGTTTTCATTCTCATGAGGTGGGCAAAGATTTTCTGCAAAGGGCAAGTTAGTCAATATGTTAGGCTTCGCGGACCATACGGCGCCTTTCACAACCCCTCAACTCTGCCGCTGCGGTGCCCCAAAGCTGCCACACACAGTATGTAAACGAACTAGCAAGGCTGTGTGCCAATAAAACTTTATTTATGGGCACTGAAATTTGAATTTTCTATAACTTTCATGAGTTATGATCTATTAGTCTTAAAAAAAAATGTTTTTCCGGGGCGCCTGGGTGGCTCAGTGGGTTAGGCCGCTGCCTTCGGCTCAGGTCATGGTCTCAGGGTCCTGGGATCGAGCCCCACATCGGGCTCTCTGCTCAGCAGGGAGCCTGCTTCCTCCTCTCTCTCTGCCTGCCTCTCTGCCTGCTTGTGATCTCACTCTGTTGGGTAAATAAATAAAATCTTTTAAAAAAAAAATTTAAAAAAAAAAAATGTTTTTCCCCATCGATTTAAAAATGTGAAAATGAGGGGCCCTTGGCTGGCGTAGTCAGTAGAGCTCTTGTGACTTTTGATCACGGATCATGAGTTCAAGCCTCATGTTGGGCATAGAGCCTACTTAAAAAAGGGGTGGGGGGAAGAGATAATTCTTACCTTGGGTCTACAGAATGTGGACAGTGGGCTTTTATTCATGAACCTTAGTTTGCTGACTCCTGTGCCATCACGTTCCATTTCCAGTATATTTTTATTTTAGTTACACAATTGTATATTTATTTTCTTTTTTTTTTTTAAAGATTTTATTTGTTTATTTGACAGAGAGAGATCACAAGTAGACAGAGAGGCAGGCAGAGAGAGAGTGAGAGAGAGAGGGAAGCAGGCCCCCCGCTGAGCAGAGAGCCCGATGCGGAACTCGATCCCAGGACCCTGAGATCATGACCTGAGCCGAAGGCAGCGGCTTAACCCACTGAGCCACCCAGGCGCCCCTGTATATTTATTTTCTTAGAGGGTTCACGCTCTGTCTTTGCTCAGTTTTCCATGGCTGCTTCCTGTCCTTCTGTTTGCTCATCTCCGCTTGATGTGGCAAAGGAAAATCAGGGTTCAGCCTCCAATGAGGAGAATTTCTGTTATATCCGTTGGTAGTTGCTGTTTAATTCTCAAAGTGCAGGCAATGCAGTGCAAACAACTTGCCTCATTTTCACATTCTGGGAGCTGATCTGTTCTGAGGGTGCTGTCAGTTTCCTGGTGTTACTCTCGGCGCGTGGTCATTAACAACAGCGGAGCCCATAAATTGATGCTAGGTTTGCATTGTAACTTCTTGGCCCTGCAAACCTGGTGGACAGACTTGCTGTCAGCGTTTGTGTCGATGGAACGAGGCTGAGTTTGGTTGGCTTCCTGACTGTCCCCTAACCAGCTAATACCGGTCTCCAATTTTTAGGTTGGGTTGTAAGTGGATTCTTGTTCCAGAAACTTGCTTTAAGACCCGTTCACCCCAGATTTTTACGAGACCATGAATCATTCAAACTTAAGGTTGGCATTGTCTTTTAAAAATAGTTTGTAAGGGCGCCTGGGTGGCTCAGTGGGTTAAGCCGCTGCCTTCGGCTCAGGTCATGATCTCGGAGTCCTGGGATCGAGCCCCACATCGGGCTCTCTGCTCAGCAGGGAGCCTGCTTCCTCCTCTCTCTCTCTGCTTGCCTCTCTGCCTGCTTGTGATCTCTCTGTCAAATAAATAAATAAAATCTTTAAAAAAAAAAAAAATAAAAATGGTTTGTAAGAGGGACTGGATTAATTTATAAGATCCAGATCTTGAGAAATTCTTTTCTCCTACAGTGAAAGTTCAATCTTCTAATAAATCGGAGAGGACTCTGTCATTTGACATTATAGATGCTTGTCTCTTTATAAATATAGAATTAGTCATTTAATTCTAGATGCCATTGGCATCTCTTGCAGGAGTGGACGTACTCTTGTCTTTCTGGAAGACGCCTTCTGGATTCGTTCAGAAAAAAGAAAAGCAAGACTGCACGTTTCTCTCTTGAACAGGGAACTTGAAGGATAGATTGAGGTATATGAAGGTATATGAATTATTATTGCCCATTGTGATTGAGGACCGTTCGGCTCTGAAGATTGCAAGCAGCTTATTTATCGAATTACTTATTAAATGAGAAACTTAACGAGCTGTGCCGTTCGTGAGTTCAGCTCAGCCCTGATCAGATTACCCTGTGGTCTCCTGCAAAAGTACTGGATCAGTCATTGTTCAGCATCCTCGTGGAAGAAAACTTAAAAAGGACAAGTGCTCGCTTTTCCGCCGCATTTTCTTTATTCACCTCTTTGTTGTTGCGCAGTCTCTGTAAAGTGAACGGAATACCCCAGACTTCTCCAAAAATGTTCGTCTGTTTCCTTCCCCTCCATAAGCCAGTCATTTGCAAACACGTTGGAAAGTCGCTCTAAGTATCAGAGAGCTTTCTGAGCAACCTCTGCTGGCAGTTTCTTAGGTGGTACACAAAGTTCTGTAGGTCAGCTTGGAATCATAATGCTTGCAAGGAAAAAAAAATTAAAATTGACTTCAAAGGACAACTCTGACACGGTCAATTAATAATTAAAACAGTTTTTTAATGAGCTATGCAATTACCTGTATGTCCCTGGAGATGATGGTTTATGGTATTATCGCAGTGCCCTTTCTTTAGTCATGGCGCATGACATTTGTAATTTAAAGCCGGCTAGACATTAAAGTGACAGAACTTTCATTAACCTTGTCTAAAGTTTGGTGATGACAAATGACTTATAAAACATGCTGTTGTCAAAATAGACCACATGCTTAAGTACCTTAAAAGTCCTATGGGCTCCGAGAGGCTTTGGAGCCTCCGAGAGAGACCACGGCCACCCGTGTCACCTGGAATTACCTGACGGGATCCCCAGTGACTGGCACGATTTCTTCATTCTCAGGTAAGTTGTACCTTCTTCCGATGAGAGCTAATGTACTTTTCATGGCTGTCTGCTTCAGGTGCGTTTCCCTTGGGTTTCGTACTGCCTGACCTTGTTCTTTCAACCAGTGGTTTATGACTGTTGAATAATTTCTTCTAAATCCGCCTTGCCTTGTCAACTTTCAAGTCTACAAGCAGTTTTAATTTTTCAGCTTGAAACCATTCCAACAATTAGGTTTTGATTTTTAACTTTTCTGGTATCTTGCTTTTACATTCTTAGCGATCCGGTTGTGCTGGGTCGTAGCCATCTTGATTGTTTTGTTTTATTTGAAATAAAACATGCTTTCCTCCCTCCCCCAGAACCTGTGTTTCAGCAGCATCCTGTAGTTTGCAGTTTTCTTCATCATACTTCTTTTTAGAGAGGTGTTCTGAAAGTGCTGAAGGAGATCTTTTCTTTCATCCTTTTAGGAGGGCAGTCCTTTCCAACGTAGTAAATACACTGTAATTTTAATGAACGGGGAGCGTATGCTGGGCACTGCACTAAAAGTTCTATCTTACTTGGTTCCTCAGAGTAACCAGAAGTGGTAATACTACTACTCTACTGACAAATGTGGAAACTAAGGGACAGAGAGAGTACTTATTGTTCTAGAACCTGTAGGTGAGCAAGGATTTCTGAATGACTGGTACCAAAGATCTTGCTTCCAACTGTTTAGCAACATGGCCTCTCAACTCACTTTGGCTTTTTCAATATAAATTACCTGTTTATTCGCTTTGCTTTCACCTATGTACAATATAGTAATTTCATCTTTGTACTGTACAACATGCCAATAAATGAATACCGGCTAGTCACTCAGTAAAAATGAATGTAATTAACATTGTGAGTAGAAGTTGAAAGGATATCTTATTTGAAAGAAGAGTTAAAAAATTTATAAACATCCTGTAACTCAACTAACACAACTGGTAGTTCATAAGTATTTGCTATTAGCATATTCTGTGCATTTAATATGTATGTCCTGGTTCTGTTCTGAGTTTGTCTTATGATTGGTTCCCATAAGACTAAAGGTCACAACACAACATTCACAAAACATTGTCATCTTCCTTTTGATCAATGTCCATACATTTCTTAAACACTACGTATTATGCATTACAAGGTATTAAATACTTTTGTCCTATCCAACATATTTCTTATATTTATATAGTCTAGATTTCTACAGACTAATCTTAACTATTTTTTTGATCAAAGGTGAACATAAAATATAAATATAAAATCAAGTAATTTTCACAAAATAAACACCCTAGTAACCATCACTCTGGTCAAGAGATAGAATTTTGTCAATACCCAGAAGTCTCCCTCATGTCCTGTCAAAATTACGACTCTTCTGTCCTCAGAAACAGCCCAGATTTGAACTTTATTGCCATAGTTTTGTATTTTTTTTTAATATTTTTTTTATTTATTTGACAGAGATCACCGGCAGGCAGAGAGAGAGAGAGAGAGGGAGGCAGGCTCCCTGCTGAGCAGAGAGCCCAATGCAGGGCTCTTTCCCAGGACCCTGAGATCATGACCTGAGCCAAATGCAGAGGCTTTAACCCACTGAGCCACCCACGGGCCCCTATATTTTTTGTTTTTGCTTGTGACATTTTAACTTATTATGGAAAATGTCAAATATACAGGAGCAGAGGGAATAGTGTATTGGACCCTCATGTGCCCATCACTCAATTTCAATAACTAACTCACGGCCAATGTTATTTCATTTGTCACCTCACCCATTTTTTTCCCCTCACCCTCAGTGGATCATTCTAAAGTAAATTGTTGACATCTTATCATCTCATCCATGAAGAGTTCAGTGTGTTTCTCTAAAAGGCAGGATGACTTCTTCTTCTTCTTTCTTTTTAAGATGCTATTTTTGGATGTGAGTGCGATCTGGCTATGACATCTATCACCCTGTTGATCAGCAGGGTTGATTGGGCTGATGTGGCTGGCTGGGCGGTGTTCCTTTCCTCCCTCACTGCTGCATGTGTGTCCCTCTTGAAGCTGCCTGTTTGGTTGAAGAGGACCACCTTCCCCAGTAAAGGAAGACCATTCTTTGGTCAAGGGTATGTGAGTAGCTGCACTCCCCTGCTAGAACTTTCAAACAAGCTCTCGGGGTCCATTTGTAGGAGAATATAGGGTAGTCAAGTTTCCAAGACTCCCGACACATCCAAATGAGGCATTGAACTTGGCAGTCTGCCTTTCTAAAAACAACAACAACAACAAAAACAAAACTATTTTCATACCTAAATAAATTAACTATAATTCCTTAGGGTCAACAATACCCATCCAGTATTCAAATTCTCTAATTGTGTTATCTTTATAAAAATTTTTGTTCGTTGGAATCAAGAGCCAGATAAAGCCCATGAAAAACACCTGGGTGATTAATAGGTCAAGTCTCTCTTAACCTAGAACGTCTCCTCCATCCTTTTTGTGTTTCCCTTAAAGTTTGTTGGAGAACCTGGATTGTATGTTCCGTAGAGTTTCCTGAAACGTGATTTGGCTTATT
Source organism: Lutra lutra (assembly GCF_902655055.1). NCBI lineage: Eukaryota > Metazoa > Chordata > Mammalia > Carnivora > Mustelidae > Lutra > Lutra lutra. The sequence continues at coordinate 11,927,513 of NC_062287.1, read as the reverse complement.
ATAGCCTTAAGATGTTGGCTCACATGATTCTTTATTTCTTGATCTCATGTAAATCAAAGTGGAAGTCTTGTCTGTTACAGGATTTACTTTCTTTGGGGGGGTGGGGAATGGGTGTATGAAAGCAAGAATATTTCACAGGTTGGCACATAGCGTCTGTACCTTTCTGTGTGTGAGGTAAGTACTATTCGAAGATCATTCCTTGTAGTCACTCTTTTAACAGGGTCTGCAAAGTGGGGATAACCCTATTCTGCCATTCCTTCATGAAGAGAAGCTTCCCCTCATCATTTACCTCAAGGCGCAGTAGATAGAGGGCAAGAAAGTAGGATTCATTCTTGACCTTTCTTTACCAACTTTGAAAATAGTCGCTTCTCTAGCATCCTTAAAAGGTTGTCTTAGAGGTTTTCTTTTGAAATCGTAGCTTTGAATATAGTTATGCTTCAATCCATTACAGTTATTCTGTTGTTGCTCATATGATCCTGTTTTTGCCACGGGAGCCTCTTCACGTTGGTTCCTGAGGCCCTTCACCATGATTCTAGAATCTTGGTTAACATACTTCTTTCCTAGTATAAGATGTTCCAGGTTCATTTTATAATGTTTGTTTTTTTTTTTCCTCAGACCTGGAATAGGCTATTTTTTCTAGGGGCTTGTTCCTTTTAATAGGAAATGTTATTTAGAAACCATAATCTGGGCACTAGAGAATGCTTATTGCTTTTGGTTAGATCATTGTTTTTAGATCTTTCTAACGTACAGAGCTCAGAAATACAATTTTGCTCTTGTCTTAAAGATAAAATGCATAATGACTTCATCTTGTCTCTTCCAATTCCACTTCAGTCGATATAATTTTTACTTAAAATCAGACATTTACTTAAGTCATGCAGTTGTATTCTCATTTGCTTTTATGCCAGAAATCCTCATTCCTAATGACACTTCCATTGGGGGTTCTTGAAGTGGGATTACGTCAGACATGCCCTAGCATAGTCTCTGGTGGGTAAAGCTCCATATCTGTATTCTTCAGTTACATGGGTGATTCAGGGGTTCACCAGAAGTGTGGAACCACTCCATCTATTTTGGGAACTATTTTGTTACAGAGATCCAGCTCTACCCCCTCTTTTCTGACTTGATTGAAGTTGAATATTTTTTTTTTCATTGTGTAACTCAATGCTCTCTCCATCTAATAGAAAAGACTACCTAGTTTTTTTGACCTTGTGAAAGCTAGGCTGCAGTTTTTTGACCCTTGGAATGCTAAAACACAGGTGAACCTCACAACTAAGGCTCTGCCTGAGGCCAGAGGGAGAAATCCTCATTGCTTTGAGCAGAATGCCTCAGACTGGAGTAGATTTGCTTAAGGGCAATGCTGCATTTGATAAAATATCAGAGCAATTTATGTCCTTGTACCCATGATCTTTTTCTTTCCTCTAATGCAGAAATATTAATTGACAATCAAAGGAATAATAAATACACATCCGAATTCACAAGACTTTGGGGACCCATCTTTAATACTTGGGCAAATGCAGGCCTGGTTTGGGTTATGCCCTTCTTCATCCGTACTCACCTGAGAGTGCCAGTGTTGTCCTTGTTCTTGTTTCTGTATTCAGAGTTCTGAAATCTGCCTGGTCATCTTACTGCTCACTTAGAATAGACTCGGGGTTCTATGTAGGTCCATCCAACTTTTCATTGATTTTTGTTAACCTGAAAATGATCACATTTTGGTTTAAAATTTTTCCATTAATTTTGATAATCTTTTAGCTTCATTTACTATTATCCTTGTTTTATGTTTTCGAATCTGCAGACTTTCACATTTTTTTAAAATGTTGTCAAGGAGGCAAAGTGGCCACTGTTGTTCTCAATTAGTGGTATATATAAAATGGAACTTCAGAGCAGATGCTCACCTCTCGGATTTAATTCACGTATGTTACAGGTGGTGGGGCAAATACTCATGTATGATTCGTGATATTCTTTGTTATAAAATACAACTCTTTTTTTTTTTTGAAGAATTTATTTATTTATTTATTTATTTAGCAAGCAGGGAGAGGGGCAGAGGGAGAAGGAGGGAAAGAATCTGAAGCCTGATGTGGGACTCAATCTCAACCCTGAGATCATGACCTTGAGCTGAAATTAAAAGTCAGATGCTTAACTGACTGAGCCACCCAGGCACCCCTAAAATACAACTCTTAAAAAAAAATCAAAGTAGCTTTCAATATTGCAGTGCAAGTGAAATAATTTTAGGCGAGGTCGAAAACCAATTAGAAGATGAGAGTGAGGATCCTGCTAAGTGCCTGGGATGGATTTATTTTTAGACTTTGGCACTAAGTTGAGCATTGAGCTTTCTGATTGTTAGCCAGGATGTAAAGGGAAAACTTTGGCTCATATAATACTTACCTGATTAAAGAAAGCACGTGAATTCACATTGAATGCAGACATTTTCCTGGCACTGATTTCTATGAAGAATAAATTCTATGATCCTACTAAGAGACATTTGTAATAATGAATTATATTTTCAGTGATGATTTGGTAAAAGATATAAAAATAAACTTCAAGTGGACAGTTTTCATACGTTTCTTGACTATCACCCAAATTCATTGGCAGAGTTTTACACTTGATGTATATCAAACATTAAAAGAAAAATGCTAATGGGAAGTATTTATGCTACTGTCAGTGTGATATATGTGTTTTTCTATCTTTTTACTTTTATTTGTATCTTCATATTTAAAAGTGACTTTCTTATATAAGTTTAAAATTGGGGCTTTGTTTTTTAAAAAAAAATATTCAGTCTGACAGTCTCTGCCTTTTATTTGGGCTGTCTATACCATTTACTCTTAGTATGGTTATGGACATACTTAAGCTAGTTCATATTGTTTGTTAGATCTGTTTTTCTTTTTCTGCCTTTTGTGTGAGTTAAGTACTTCTTATACTTCCAGTTTATCTCCTCTGTTGGTTTATTAGTTACAACTCCTTTTAAAAACATTTTCATGATTGCTTTAGGGCTTATAGTATACATCTTTAACTCATCAAAGTCAGTCTGCAAGTGATTCTATACCATTTCATGTGTAGTATAAGGACGTCACATTCTGTGCTTCTCTTTTTCTCTCCTAGCCTATGTGCTCCTTTTGTCATACATTTTATTTTTACATACACTATGAAATCCACAACACATTTGTTTTTGTTTGGTTGACTCATTAGCTTTTAAAAACAATTTAAGTATTTAAAGATATCTTTTAGATAATAGAACATTTTTATACATTTATCATTTATACCTTTATACCATTTATACATTAAATGGTAACTATGTAGTTACCATTTTAATGTACTTTCTTTCTTTAGAGATTTTTTGTAAAAATTTTAGAATTTTCCTAAAAATTTTTTTCTAAAAATTTTTAGAAATTTCCATCTAATATCCTTTCCCTTTTCCCTGACAACTTTTTAAATATTTCTTATAATGCAGATTTATTGATAACAAATTCTTTCAGCTTTTGTAGGTCTTAACAATTTTTTAAAAGTATTTAACTTCTTTTGCTTTTGTTTTTGGAAGTGAATTTCCCTGCTAAGTCTAGTTTGACAGATATTTTATTTACAAGCTTAAAGACGTTTTTCCAAGAACCTAGATGTCCATCTACAGACGAATGGATAAAGAAGATGTGGTATTTATACACAATGGAATACTATGCAGCCATCAAAAGAAATGAAATCTTGCCATTTGCGACGACGTGGATGGAACTAGAGGGTATCATGCTTAGCGAAATAAGTCAATCGGAGAAAGACAACTATCATATGATCTCCCTGATATGAGGGAGAGGAGATGCAACATGGGGGGTTGAGGGGGTAGGAGAAGAGTAAATGAAACAAGATGGGATTGGGAGGGAGACAAACCATAAGTGACTCTTAATCTCACAAAACAAACTGAGGGTTGATGGGGGGAGGGGGTTGGGAGAGGGGGTGGGGTTATGGATATCGGGGAGGGTATGTGCTATGGTGAGTGTTGTGAAGTGTGTAAACCTGGCGATTCGCAGACCTGTACCCCTGGGGATAAAAATATATGTTTATAAAGCTGTAAAAAAAAAAAAAAAAAAAAAAAAAAGAAAGAAAGGATGAATCCCCAAGTTTTGTAGCAACATGGACGGGACTGGAAGAGATTATGCTGAGTGAAATAAGTCAAGCAGAGAGAGTCAATTATCATATGGTTTCACTTATTTGTGGAGCATAACAAATAGCATGGAGGACAAGGGGAGATGGAGAGGAGAAGGGAGTTGAGGGAAATTGGAAGGGGAGGTGAACCATGAGAGACTATGGACTCTGAAAAACGATCTGAGAATTTTGAAGGGGTGGGGGGTGGGAGGTTGGGGGCACCAGGTGGTGGGTATTGTAGAGGGCACAGATTGCATGGAGCACTGGGTGTGGTGCAAAAATAATGAATACTGTTATGCTGAAAAAAATAAAAAAATTAAAAAAAAAAAGACGTTTTTCCATGGCCTTTTTACTTGCAATATCTCTAGAGAGAAATCCAATATTATCCTTGTCTTTTTGTCTCTCTAGAATATGTCAGTTTTCTCTGGTCCCTTCTAAGTTTTTCTCTTTACCTAATTTTGAGCCATTTTATAATGATGTAATTAGGTATAGGTTTCTTTGTTTTTATGGTTGGAATAATTGAGCTTCTCGCATCTATGGTCATCCCATAGCTTAATGATTTTGTTTTGTTTTTATTTCCTTTCTTGTCACTATTTCACTTGGGGCTGTTTTTATTTTGTCCTCAAAGCAAACAGAATATCCATTCGGCTCTTAAATCTTATTCAGCATATTTTTCACTTCACACATGGAAGTCTACCTCCAGAAGTTCCATTTGGGCTTTAAAAAAAAAAAACACCTTCCATGTATCTAGTTTGAATATGTAGTATACAGTTATATTCTTTTAATCTCTTTGTTAATTCCATCATTTGTGTCAATCTGGACCATTTTTGTTTTCTTAATAAGGATTTTTGTTTTTTCTGCTTCTTCACATGTCTGCTAATCTTTGATTGGATGCTAGACATGAAATTTTCCTTGTTTGGTGCTAGATATTTTTGTATGTGCTCTTGAGTTTTATTCTGGTATGAAGTCATGTTACTTGGAAATAGTTTGATACTTTTGGTTCTGCTTTCAAGATTTATTGAACGGAAGTGGAGCAATGTTTTATCGAGGGCTAATTATTTCCATTACTGAGGCAGTACCTTTCTCAGTAATCTGATCTATGAAAATGATGAGGTTTTCATTCTGTCTGGTGGGAATAGACACTATTTCTAGACTTGTGTGTGGTACTCATTGTTTCCTTTAACATTTTGGATGGGTTTTTTTGCCCTAGCCCCGGGTAATGGTTCACATGCGTGCATGGATTAGTGCTCTGTTGAATGCTTGAGAGGGGCCCTTTGCAGATCTCTGGGGTTCCCCTCGATATAGCTTTCTCCTTCTTGGTTCTTGGTCCTGCAGATCCTAGCTGCTTTGTTCTCCCTGGGTGCCACCTGTTTCCCTCTCCCTTCTTGGCTGTGTCCTTGAAACTGTCCAAAAAGTAAGTTCAGGGCAGTAGGAGGGCTCACCTCATCTGTTCTGTCTCTCGGGAATTGACTGTCCTTTGTTGCTTTAGTGAAAACCAGTGTTTCTTTCTCTTTCTTCCCCCCTCCCCCCACCACCAGTAGAAGGGTGACTGTGTTCCTGGTTACTCCATATTGGCAGGAAGCAGAAGTCTTTATTAGTTTTTACTATAGGTTAAATAACCGGTAATTCTGAATTATTTAATGGCCAGGGTGTGGTGACACTGGACATTCACTCTGAGCGCTTCTGACTCTTCCTTTCATAGGTGGTTATATAGGGATCAGGGCAGCAAACTCTAAAACCCAAGTCGGAGATGCATCTGTACTAGTCAGCTTGGGCCACTGTCACCAAATACCACACCATGGGTGACTTAAAGAACAGAAATTTATTTTTCACATGCTGGAGACTGGGAAGTCCAAGATTAAGGTGCCAGCAGTGTAGACTTCATCCTGACACCTTTTCTCTTGGCTTATAGGTGGGTCCCCTCTTACTGTGTGTTCACGTGACCTCTTGGTGCACAGAGAGAGGGCAAAGTCTCTGGTATCTCTTCAAAGGGCACTAATTCCATCGTGAGAGTCCTGCCCTTGTGACCTCACTAAACCCAGTTACCCTCCCAAAGGCCCCATATTTAAATACCGTAACCTGGGGGGTCAGGACTCGAACATGTGGATTTTATGGGAGACACAAGCATTCAGTCCATATCAGCAGCCATGAGTGACATCCAGTGTTCTGTGGACTTGCATCTTTGTGTCACTTGTACAGTTTGTGATTGAGGCCTCTGAACCCCACCTCTGCTCTGGCCTTCCTTACTGCTCTAGGAGGCTGCACGGCAACATACGGAACGTTACCCATCAACAGGCTAGCGCCTTACCTGTACTTTTCTGGTGAGAGGATTTTTGTTCCCATAATGCTTTTTGAAGTGCCAGGAACTTACTCAGTTCCGCTGGATTAAAGAGAACAAAATTATCTGCTTGAATCGGGAGCAACTTGTGGGAAGAGATCAGGGCTATGAAGCCTGCTGGAAGATCTGCATTTTTAGGGAGATGACTTCAGTGAGGCTAAGTCCTATCGTAACATCTTAGTCGTGAATGACAGAGTTGTTGCCCAGAAAATCCAAGTGGATGGAATCAGTGCTGTGCCTTTTTTCCTGTGGCAGCATTTCAGAATAATGTATCCGAGCTCAATTTTTTTTTTTTTTTTTTGCTCCTGCTTCTCACTTCAATTCATATCAGAGTCCAAAGCCTGATCAGACAGTGCTGCTTTTTTCTTGCTAATCAGTGCTTGTAGACAGGTGAAATCTGTAAGGATATTAATGAAATCAAAAATCTACCCTGAGCAAGATGGTTGAATTTTATTTCAGTTGTTAATGTTGTATAAATGCAAATGTATTTTTTTGTTGTTGTCAGAGATTCCAAGATGCCGTTAAATTTGTTCAGAATTTTATGTGGCATCAGGGGATGTTGTATTTTAATTTACTCTATGAGTTGTTAGCTGTCTTTTCTCCAAACACCGGAGAATGATTTTTTTTCTTCCCATTTTTAAAGATTAATTGAAGAATAAAATTGTGACTGTGGTTTTTTTTGGGTTTTTGTTGTTGTTGTTGTTGTTGTTGTTTTTGTGACTGTTTTAACTAATGCATCTCCTGCCAGGTTTTTGTTGTAGCGAGCAGCATTATAAAATCTTACGTGTCTAGGTTCTATTACTTGTTCCGAACAAGTTGTTGAACCACTGTTGAACCACTCCCATAGAATCCTAGAGCAATTTAAAAATACCATCCTAGCCTCTCTAATGTTTCACAGGTTTGCCCAAGGGTTGCAAAGATGCCATAGGAAATATATGCTTGAATGGTGGAAATTGCCTTTTAGTGGCAACTTTGCTTGGAGACTGGGTCTTCGGAGACCTTGGAGGCCCTTTACAAAGGACAGTCTGCTCCTTACAGTGATTCCATGATGCCCTTACTAGGGAAAAGAGCGAGGCCTCTCTTCTTAGGACTCATTTAACAAATGCTTCCCCCAAACGAAGTAAACACCAGGCTTTGCTCACTCAGCTAGGCACTGGGGAGCTGTAAGGAGGCCTGGCAGACCTCTGGTGCTGTTATGAAATGGGGTATCCACTCGCCTCCCGCGGCCATTTAGAGCTAAGGGAAGCTAACGATGCAGTTCCTCGGTCGCATTAGCCACATTACAAGTGCTCAAGAGCCACATGTGGTTATTGGCCACAATATCAGACGGAGCAGACAAGAGCATTTCCATCATTGCAGAGAGTTCTGTTGGAAAGTATTATGCTGGAGGTCATTATACCGATTCATTTACACCCAAATTTGGTTTCTGTAGTGTTTGCAGGCTTAGTGCCACGGTATCCAAGGGACAGACAGGAAAACAAAAGCACAAACAAAAATGTGCTTTAGGGAAAATGACTGTGAGATATTGATGTGTTCTTGTCACTGTATGTGCCCCTAATATTAGGACTGCCCCCCAAATTATCTTTCAAATAAAGAAGTCATCCGATGTATTCAAATTCTTCCAAAGGTTCTCCTATTTCGCACAGATCAGTCTCAGCTGCTGTGAACATTGGAAAGGTCTTCATGAATGCTTGCTTATGATGCTTACAAAAGTCACTTGGCAGCATTGGGGGGAAAAAAATGTCAAGAAATATAGTAATTTAGGTATGACCTGACAATGACAAGTGCTGGATATCATTGTAAATAAGCCTTTTAAAGAACGGATAAATTAGGATTACAATTGTCTTTATTGCAGAGATCGCAGTTATGAGCCTGTAAGATGTATGAAAACCATCCCACTGCTGAGTGAATTGGTGTTCTCGGTGGCTGTGTCCTGCGTGACTGTTAAGAGTGCTGGGTCTAAATCAACCCCAAGGGAACCTGATTTGCTCGGGTGTCCCGACAAAACTGGCTCTAGTCATAATGAAGGCACTTGGGTGCCTGGGGAGCGCTTAATGAAATGTGAGAGAAAACAAAGCACTTTCCTGAATTAAACATGCTCTGGAATGCTCCATGTGCTTCTGACCATGTACACAGAACTAATGGAAGGAAACACAGCTAGATATTTAGCTATTTGCACGTCGGTCCAGAAGAGAGTCAAGTTGTGTTTTAAAAAAAAAAGCAAAACAAAAAAAAACAGCAAAGCCTTATTTTTTTGAATGGATCATCTCGTGGAAAATGGGAGATTTTTCCATTATTTAGGAATCACTTAAATTTGGACACAGGAAATGTTTACTTCTAGGGATGGTCTTGTGTTTTTATTTTCTAAGACACTCATAGTAGTGTTCACAGAGGAGGATAGACTTAGATTTACTGAAGCGATGAAAATAGCATTCAAAGGCTGCTGAATAATCTCTTTAAAAATAATGTTAAAAATATAAAATGTATGCATATATTAATGTGCTTAAACTGCACAGAAGAATAACATGGAATGAAGGGACATGTTAACAGTGACAGGCTCCGGGCTGTGGGATCCCTCTGATCTCTTTGCTCCTTTATTTTCAACTTCATTTTCTATGATGAATATGCATCCGTTTTATAACTAGAATAAAAAGAAAACTTAAATTATCACTTAAACAGAACATATTGAAGAGAATTCTTGATTTATAAGCCCATACTTGTACGTTACTTGCTCAGTAAATGAAGGAAGGAGCTTCTGTGCACAAAGACGGGTTCCGTGTGGGCACCAGATGCTTTTCTAAGGAAAAATATATTGTCTAGCCTGTGCGTCTTATTTGAGTGCTTTAATTTTTAACAATATTTGGAATGTCCTGCCAAAAATACATCTTGATGATTCTTATGTATCTATTGACTTTTGCTTTCTGCGGCAAATAGAGAACATGGCACGGCTCACCCAAGGTCTGAAATACCCAGATTTCAACCGTTGGGATGCCAGGATAGTGGAAAGAAGGATTGACTGCGTGGGAAATAGTTTAAAAGTCCTCCGCTCTCTTGGGGCACCCAGCTGGCTCAGTCAGTGAAGGAGGTTAAGTGTGGGACTCTTGATTTCCGCTCAGGTCAGGATCTCCGCTTTGGGACATCGGGCCCCAGGTCAGGCTCCCTGCTCAGCAGGGGGTCTGCGTGGGATTCTCTCCCTCTGATTTTCCCCCCACTCGTGGGTGTACGCACGCGCACGCGCAAACACACACACACACGCTCTTTCAAATAAATAAATCCTTTCTTTAAAAAAAAAAAGTGTTCAGCTCTTTTCAGATCATTTCACATTAATTCCTGGTGAAATAATGTAGAAAGATTACTTTGGAGGTGAAGGTAATTTAGGTCTACTTTTTGTGTGTCATTGTCTTACAATGACCTTGAGTAAGTCAAATTAGATATTTCTAATTTCCTCTGTATTACTCATTTGATACCTTACGGAGATTTTTCCTTTTTCCCTTTTTCTTCTTTTTTAACTTATTTTGACCTCTTCGCAAGAAATGCATGTTCTAAGAAATGTGACCACAGATCTGTTCTTGGGAGGCTGTTTCTTTCTCTCCTTCAGTGCCACTTGTTAAATCACATGGACTCGGTGACAAAAAGGCTCATTTCTTTGCATGTTGTCATGAGTGGAAGAGAGAAAAAGATTAGCAACTCGCTGCATTTAGAAAGGGCCTTTTCCCAAGATATGCAGGGCATGTGATCTCCTAGGCTGGGGAAGACTAACCCTCTTTCCCACCTTACACGGTGTGGTACAGAAGCCCCGTGTGTAAAACGTACTGCCTGTTGCTTTGGACATCACTTGACACTAAAAAGCTTTGCATTTTGTATTTTTGCATGTCAAGAAACTTAGCCAGAGGAATTAAAAATAAATATTTAAGTAGGTTCCTGACTCTTCCTATCAAGGAGGCACCGAGACAGGCAATTTGCTTAGCAAGTCTTTTGTTCGCCTGTTTTTCGTGCTGCAGAGAAATGTGGTGTTTGCTTCTGATGATTCCAAATGCGCATGCATTCCATGATCAGAGCAGAGTGTAGGATACGCTGGCGCTATCTGCGGAGGGCTGGATGATAACAGGTGACCGTAGTGACAGAAAGAACTGTGTGTCCTCGGAGAAAGGAGTCCTTCATTGGGGTGAAAACAGAACCACACAGTGTGTGGTTTAATCCCGATATTTGGCTGGTAGCACCCTCCCATGTAAACCTCCCGTGTCCTCAAAAATGCCAGACGTGTAGATGGCTGCGCCATGCTTAGCAGGGCTGTGGTGGCCACTTGAGTGAGATCCTTCTGTGTCCCTGAGACCAAATTTCTCAGTACTCTGGTCCTGGCCATTGCTTTGCGGTTTAAGCCAGACTAGCGATCTGGGCATATTAGGATTTTTGGTTGGATATTTTGAGAAGAGTCATAAATCCGGGTCTCCACAACAAAAGTTTTGCTGTGTTTGCTGTGTTTCAGGACATCTGAGCTTATAGGAGGTGATTACGAAGTTAAAGAAGTCTTCCTGTCTGGTTTGACGCTAGTCGAGTGTCGAACATTTGGCTAATCAAAGTTCTAACCAATTACAATACATAATTTCAAGTTTTTATTTTAACATTTATGTCTATATCCATCCTCTATTTTTTGTTTTCTTTCTTGATATCTGATGTTGGGTCAAGGCATTTTCTTTTCTAGTGGGCAGTTATCTTTCTGCATAAACTCTATCACCATGCAATCTGTGTGACTTCCAGCCCATGTCTGCTTGGACTAGTAATTTATTTTTATTTTTTAAGATTTTATTTATTTGTTTAACAGAGAAATAGCGAGAGAGGGAGCACAAGCACAGGGAGCTGGAGAGGGAGAAGCAGGCTCCCCGCTGAGCAAAGATTCCGATGTGGGGCTCGATCCCAGGATGCTGGAGTCATGACCTGAGCTGAAGGCAGGTGCTTAAGGACTGAGCCACCCAGGGGTCCCTTGGAGTAGTAATTTAAAGACCTTGTGCAACCATCTCTGTGCACAGTTCTTCTAGGCTTTTACTAAACTTCCCCCTGCCCCCCAAACTCTTCAGTTCTTTAACCTACAGCTGATTCAGTGATGATTTTTAAATGACTCCTCTTTATGAAGTCCTTTCAAACATTCTGCATAATTTCAATAGAAATGACAGATCGGGGCACTTCGGTGACTCAGTCGGTTAAGCGTCCGTCCGACTCTTGACTTTGGCTTAGGACATGATTTCAGGGTCATTAGATCAAACCGTGCATCCGGGTCTGGGCTCAGTGTGGAGCTGGCTTGGGGTTTTCTGTCTTTCCTCCCTCCCTTCCTTCCTATGCCCCTCCCCCCACTCTTGTGCACCCACACATGCTTTTTCTCTCTCTAAATACAAAATCTAAAACCTGACAAATCACATTTTTATACTCTTATTTCACTGATTTACATGACGTCCTCTGTTTACATACAGTTACATTTTGAAATGGCACTAACAAAACTGCAAAAAACAGGCTCGGGAATAAACCCAACCGGCTCACCGGAGGCCTGCAGCTCAGCTGGTGGGACTGGCCCTGCGCGGGCATCCTGGGGAAGCCCTCACGGAGGCTTGTTGAGAATACACTGAGCCCGTCCACGTGTTATACGGAGGAATGGAGATCATGCCCGCCAGGTTTTTCTGTGAATAGCTACCAATTGCTATAGTTGAAAATTGTTGAAGAATTTAATTTTTCCCACTGTTTTCCTTTCTGTTTTCCAAATTAGAAGCCAGATACAGCTAAGTAAATACTAATGAAACTTATTAACAGAGGTACATGTCAACATTGATACTAAGTCCAAAGTGGTTATTTTTACTACTTTGGACATGTATCATGTATGTAGTATATTAATGGATTGGTTTACGATATTCTTTAAATTTTTCAAGATAGAGAGGGATACACCCCCAAATGTGAAACAGAATTAGAGACGTGAAATTGTCGATGATTTCAGTCGAGTCCTGACAGTTCTAGGGGCATCGTAGATACTGGAGCACTAGGTCGGAAGTAGGATATTGGGATCTGGCCCTTAGCAGACAAATGAAAGTGTTTTTGTTTTTTCTTTTTTCTTACTGCTTTCTATTTTACTCTGCTATGGCAAATGCATGGAGGACTTTTTCAGTTGTAACATTTACGGCCATGATAGATGCGCTTCTGCCGGATCGAGTGCAGGTATTTCCACTGGGAATACAAGGAAGGAGTTGATTTAAGCAAATGTTTGCTTAAAAAGGAAAAGGAGTAAAAGAAGGATACAAGAGAATGCTAATTGGGAGGATTTCAAGTATAAAAGAGACTTAATGATGGATGTCATGTAAATGTTAGGAACACTTTCGAAAGGAAAACTGGGCCTTAGAAAAGAGTTGATAGAAGCAAATATTTCCGGAGCTGTAGGATTTGAGGCTGAGACACACTCACTGCCAGAATAAGAATGAACGTACCTGGGGCACCTGGGTGGCACAGTTGGTTAAGTGACTGCCTCCAGATCAGGTCATGATCCTGGAGTCCCAGGATCGAGTCCCGCATCGTGCTCCCTCCTGTGCGGGGAGTCTGCTTCTCCTGCTGACCTCTCTCCTCTCATGCTCTCACCCTCTCTCTCATTCTCTCTCTCTCTCAAATAAATAAAATCTTAAAAAAAAAAAAAAAAAAAAAAGAATGAACATACCTGAAATCTTACCGAGAAGGATCATGGATATATTCAAAATTATAAGCGATCCCAAGATCATTTGGTTCAGGCCTCCAAGAAAGCACTAGGGCAGAATAGTCCAGGATCTTAGCCTTTCCTATTAGGGAACCAAGTACATTCTTCAGCCTTTCCTAGTTGAACTGATGCAATGATCAGTGGACCTTGAATCTAAGGAAACAAATTTCTGTTTATCTTAAACCTCCTCCACTGTGCTTTTGCGTGCATTCATCTTATCCTTAACTTAGTCATCCAGATTGCTGCTTAAAGGGGAAAATTACCTTAAAACAGACTTGGCAAATAAACAAATCTATCACTGTCCAGGGTTTCTGAATCCTTCTTAACACATTTCTTTGAAGAAGAGAAGGAATGGTCCTTTTCTTTTTTCTTTTCTTTTTTTTTTTTTTTTTTGGAATGGTCCTTCTTTTAACTAAAAAAAAAAAAAAAAAAGGCATTGAGAAGTCCTTACCTGGGGCACCCCTAATCAACCTTGGTCCACAAGTTGAATGATTCAGTAGAATGTAGTGGGTTCTATCTGACATTCAGAGAACAGCAGCCAACTGTCAAAAAACGGTGGGAGATGGTGATAATGACCTCCATTTAAGGTCACTGGTGCTTGAACGCACGCAGTATTCTGGCACTGGCTAGGCCACATTCTGCTGGTCGTGGAACTGATGCCAGGTTAACTGTGTGGGGCCAAGGGAACTCTGAGTGTAGTGACAAGAGGCAAAAGAGCCTGAGCTCTAGGCTTGGACGATGGATCCTTACGGGAAGATTTATCTGGACACTCAGTGTGTCTGACTGCGTTTTCTCCTGGTAGGGACTTGAAGAAATGAGCGAATGAAATAAACATGAAATTCAGATCCTTTAACACCTAATGAAAGCTTTACTCCCGTGTGTCCCCTAACACCAAGTAGGTGCTTGATTGTGGAATGAAAGATCAGCTGGACTACGTTTTCTAGGTAAAAAACCACTGTGTGGACATCTAATAAAATTAGTCTCGGTGTTGGACTTGGGGAAGGAGTGATGATGTTCCGGGTACACATCTAAACAAGGAGGAATACTTCCTTGGGGGTTATAAGCATAAAAACACTCCGTGACCTCACAGTTTTATTGATGTCTATTTGTGAGGATTAAATAGTATCTTTGCCTCTTTTATTTTGCTTTTAATCATTCATTGTTAAATAGAGGCTTAGGCCATCTGTCTCTGCCAAGATCTGCCTAGATATGGAAGACTGTATTGTAGAGATACTTAAAAAAAAAAAAAATTCTAATAAATCTGTTTATACGATTACTCTTCAGGCATTTCCCTAAAACAATTTTAAGTAGATTTCCTACCAACTAAACCACACCTTTATCTGTTAATTAAAACTATTTTTGTTGACTAGGTCTCGATGCTCTGGAAGCCTGTGGGAATTATACTTAGCTATTTTTTCTCTTGAAGATAAGATCGGAAACCTTGTCAGGTTTAAAAGGTAAACTACAAAACTGTCAGTTTTCTGATATCAAGGTATACTCTTTGGAGAATCAGCATTCCAAATGGCCGATCTAGTTAATTCTCAGTGGTACAAGATAGGGCAAAGGGGACTGGCAGTGTTTGGGCCCTTGGATTTATTTTATTTTATGCCAAGTGCTTCTTGGGCACTTCTGCCTCATCAATATTCCATAGGTGTAGGCATCATTAACCTCAGTGAAGACTTTGTTACAAGCCATTGGTGGAACTTGTTTTGGCATAATATTGTTCCGTTATTTAAATGCAACAAACCACCTGTATCTAAACTGAATGAACAGAGTTGAGAATTGTTCAGAATATGGAAGGAGAAGGTTTGTGTGACTGGGGCAGCGCTGCTTGCTGGTGCATGAGCGTGTGTGAGTGCAGGTGTGTGTCTGGGCCTCCCCCCCACCCCCACGCACACACAGGTACAATCTGAACGTATGGTAGGAATTTTCCTTGACGTCAGTTTTATTCTTTGAATTGTTCCTTCTTAATCAGATGCAAAATACAGTGAAGAAGCATAAGCAATCATCAATAATGGCTGTATCCACCGTTCAGGGTCAAGTTCAACAACACACGGGTCACTCAGTACCTTCAGAGGCTGTAGAGCCCTACTGTGCTCTGGGATTCTTTAAAATGTTTCAGCTGAGAGCAGGGAGGCCTAGGTAGGAGCCTAGTTACATGTTTCGGTTTCCTTTATGGAAAAATGCTATGCTACTACTTCATTATAATCCTACTGACCTCTTTCTGGCAAGAGCATTACCAAGATACCCAGCACTGCGTGTCCGAACACCTGTCAGTAGCTCTAGTTTATAAAGGATTATTGGTTAATGACCTTGCAGAGGTAGGCAGTACGTATTGGTGGTGATTCAGTGTTGGGGGCTGTATGAAGGTTTTACTTGCTTGGGTGCCTTTCTGTTTTCCATTCTGGGGGCAAATTCTCACGCTCTCCCCACCCCCACCTTTTTAGAGAATTTGTGAGCCAAGAAGTAGGGCATTCTCAATTATATAGAGAGAGCATAGACGTTCTAGGGATCCTTAGTCAAAATGTAAATTACAGGTTACAGTGTAGTTTGAGCGCTTTGAAAGCAAAGTGCATTTGCACTCCGTAAATATTAGTGGTCTCTGTGAGGACCACAAATGTATCAAGGCAGCTTCATCTTGCTGCAGAATTGCAATCTTAAAAAAATAAATTCTTGTTGGATCTAGTAAGTAGACTACAGGGGTCCGGGAAGACTTTCAAGTAAGAGTGTACCTTTAGGAGGGGCTCAAGGTCACAGTTGTCTGCCGTCTTTGAGAACGTGTGAATTGTCTCCCAGACACTTTTATTTTGCCCGAGGACTGCAGCTGCGTTTGGGCTTCTGCTGACAGCATGCCCCTTTCTGTGCATCAGCACAATTAGAATTGGAGACTGCAGTGCTGCTTGTGGCCTTTAGGATTTAGTCATGGAATGTAAGGAATTTTCAACAGGAAATGTATCTGGCTTTGAAATATTTTCGTCTGCTGCCGTCCCTTAACCTGCATGCCTTTTGCGCGTCAGCGTTTGATTCTAGAATTTCATCTGGAATGTGTGTGTGTATGGTTTTCTCTCAAGTGACCCATTTGATGCTGTTCGTGTACGGTCCCCGGTATCATTAATAATTGCGTAAGCAGTGTTAGCGAGTTTTGGCAAATGCTCCATTTCATCTACGCCCAAGAACGTAAAACTCTTATCAGCAATATAATTTAATTTCACTGTACATTTTGGGTTAGGATGCAGCCGCAAGGTCAGCAAGTATACAAGTTGTTTTCAAGAGGCTGGCTTGTGTTGTGGTTGTACTTCTCTGATCTGTCTGCTTTGGGGGTCTTCAATGACAAATACAATGTCAATGTCAGCTGCTAGGTACATGGTATCTTATTTTGTTGCCAGAGAAAATCTTACTTATACCCTCCTCTGATTAATATTCTTAGCCAGTTGCCTATAGAATTTGACCTAGCAGAACATGGCATATTTTAGGTACACAATGAATGGATGGTAGCCATTATTGTGGTGGTTTTTGAAGGTCCTCAAAATATATTTGAATGAAGGGCACCTAGGAATTGAAATATAAGGCCCTTGTGAGGGTTATTGAGGGACATCGGGTGTCACATTTTAGAGGGTCTCAAACTTAGCCCTACTTGGAGATGACTTTGAAACTGTATAAAGCCTGTGTGTGTGCGCGTGTGTTTGCCTGTGCCATTCTCTTAAACTAAAGCAATTTAGAATATTCAACAAAAAACAGTCAGGTCCATCTTATCCTTAAAATAGCCATGTTCAGTGCTGGACACATAGTAAATACCCCGTAAATATTTGCTAACTAGCTCGGGGCTGAATACCTAGGAGATGGGCAATTTTGACGAATGACTGAAAATGTGAGATTCACTGTAGTTAAGGAAGAGACCCATTTCTCTGAGGAAGTTTATAAGGTGATGGTGTTTGTCTTGGGCTGATCTTTGACCAGGGTGTTTCTCTAATGGCTGTGTTTTGTTGGGATACCTACTGGGTGCCAGCCATTGGACTTGGTGCTTGATATCTGTCATCTCCTCTTGAGATCCTGGACTAGTTAGAAATAGAAGACATTTGATACTGGAATGAAAGAATTTTTAATCCAATTTTTCTATCTCCTGAGGTTACCTAATAGGCTGGTAAAGGGAATTTCTTGCTTGCCATTTGCACTGGTTTTCTACCTGATGCTCATGCCTTTGAGCGGTGTACTTGACCACTCAGCTGGAAAATTGTCAGTCTTCATAGGAACGCTCTTTTAGATGCTAGAACATCTGTAGAACAACCTCTCAAAAATCCCCACCATCTTATCACAAGCCACACAGATGTGCCTCTCATTTTGTAGAATTTTTTTCTTAATGGTGATGCTGCGTACATGTATACAAAGCGATTCTGAGAGTCTGCTTTGATGATTGATTCAAGACTACTCATCTCAGTTTTGTTTGCTTGATGTGAGCAGCACAAAACATTTATCTTTCTGTACTGACAATAACAGTGGTCAGTATGAAATATTCAAAGGGCACGCAAAGCATTGACTGATAGGGAAATAGTATTTAGCTTGCTGTGTTTAGGAAGCCAACTCTTAGAAAGGTGGTTAATTCTAGATTTATTTGTACTCAGAGTTTGTAGGGGTGATTTTAGTGAGCGGGATGATCATTGAAGCAAATGGCTCAGGTCCGTGTGTTGGACCAGATGAGATGACACCATTGTCCACTGTGTTTTAGAATTATTGATGTAACAGGGATGAATCTCAAAATAATTCCACCAAGCGAAATAAGCCAGATAAAAAGAGCACATATTGTATGATTCCTTTTGTATAGAGTTCTAGCAAAATACACAATGACCTACAGGGAGACAAGGTAGACCGGTGACCGAGGGGAGGGGTCACAGACAGGCACACGAGAATTTTGCGGACAGTGGATATGTCCATTATGTTGATTCTGGTGGTGGTTTCACAACACTTTACTTATGTCAGATCTTAGTAAGCTGTGTGCTTTTTATACAATTAGTATGTGTCGATTATACCCCAATAAATCTCTTAGAAAAAAAAAAACCAAATTTTTGCGACACTTACCCGTTATGAGCAAGTCATTGTTTAGAATCTATTACACCAGACCTCAGGCTCCAAGAAGACATGCTCTTTCTGTTTCATTCCTGTGTTCTCCAGGCCTAACCTGTGACAGGTCTCTACATAAGTCCTCACTTAAGTATGATCAATGAGTAAGTAGACATATCTATGTCACGTTCAGCCACAGACGGCTCTCGCTTACCATTTGCTCTGTGACCGGCGCTATCTAAAAATAAACATTATTTTATTAATCTTCACAACACATTTTTTCTATTAGAGAGACCATCATTTCACCCACATCATAGAAAGGGAAGTAGCGCATAGAACAGTTAAGTAACACGCCTTAGACCACTGGCTAATGAGTGGAGGGAAAGCTGAAGTGAAGGCTGTCTTGATTTAAAGTCCGTGATAACCTCTGCACTTGGATCCTCTGGCATTTCTTCACGGTTTACCTGGATTTTTATGAAGCCGCGACGGAGAAGTTTGCAGGAATAGAAGACAGTTTCTGCAGCTCACCTTCAACACAATGGGAGCTCGGTAAGCATTTATAAACGAGTGAATGAACTCAGTGCTGAAAGGTCTTCTTACAGGAAAATCCTCTTCCTTTTGTTTATTTTTGCAGTATTAATAGAGCAAAGTTGTCATATTACACGCGGCTCTGTTTGTACTGCCTAAGACCCGAATGCAATGTGGGGTAGGTAAACAGAAGAAAACCCCTTTGTGGGGAGCATGGGTTTCTGCCAGCGAATGTAGTGGGGGTTCC
Source organism: Lutra lutra (assembly GCF_902655055.1). Classification (NCBI taxonomy): domain Eukaryota; kingdom Metazoa; phylum Chordata; class Mammalia; order Carnivora; family Mustelidae; genus Lutra; species Lutra lutra. The sequence continues at coordinate 11,908,499 of NC_062287.1, read as the reverse complement.
TGGGGGGCCCAAGGAACGCTTCTTCATTGTCACATGTGAGGTTTTGTGCCAAGAGGGGAGGAAAAGAGCATAAATTTACATTTTCTTCACAGTTGTATTATTAGGTTCCTCTAAAAGCAAGATGATTTTTGTACGCCAACATTAAAATTCCAAAAAGGGATTCTAAAATTGTTTGCATTGTACTTTGACAACATGGTTGGAATACTGCCCCCCCCGTCCCCCCCCCCCCCCCCGCCCCCCCCCGGCCCACTGCTTGGTTAGAATGAAATTTAACCATTTTGGTTGCCTTTCTGAAAATACCTACTTTTTTAGGATAATTGAGGTTTTTTTGTTTTGTTTTGTTTTGTTTTTTAAAGAACTGTTATAACATCAACTTTACCTTCAGGGGTGTGTGTGTGTGTGCGCGCGCATGCGTGCATGTGTCTGTTTTAATGTTAGTGGATTAAACTCAAACTGCCAAGCTTTCTGAGTTTGGCTTAGTAGGAAGAGTTCCCAAATAGTGATGTTTTTTCTCATATACTGGTAGGTAGAGGCCGCACTGGGATTTATGTAGGCTACTACTATTTTCCCTATAAGTTCCCTTAAAACACCACCACCACCATCACTATCACTACTAACAACAATAACAACAAAAACTCGGAATGCCTTATTAGCCCCATTTTTTAAAAGATTTTATTTATTTATTTGACAGAGATTGAGAGAGCCCAAGCAAGGGGAGGGGCTGGTAGAGGGAGTGGGAGGAACAGGCTCCCCCGCTGAGCAGAGAGCCCCATGTGGGGCTCCATCCCAGGACTCTGAGATCATGAATTAAGCTGAAGGCAGATGCTTAACCAGCTGAGCCACCCAGCTACCTCCCCCCCACCCGCCCTTATTAGTCCCATTTTAAAAAGAAAACAAAAAAGAAAAAATCTTGTAGGGAAATCGTAAATATGGTTGATTTCATCAGACTCATCGTCCACTGACATTCCCCTCTTTGTTTGCTTAGTCACATAAAGCAATTTATCAAACCCACATTATGTGCCAAGGTCTGTGTTAGGTGTTGAAGGTAAATGGGGGACACTAATACATGCTTTCTGCCTTGGTGGAGAGAAGGTGTCCTCTCTGCGTTCGGTTTTGCTTTCGGAGGTATCAGTAGTACCAGAATTGTTAATACGTTTATATTTGTCAGCTCTGCCAAAATCACAGGTTATTTAGGTCAAGTTGTTTGACCCTTGTGCCCTTGTTTCATATTTCATAAAATGGACATACTAACTGCTTCTCTTACGTGAGTTATAGAACAAATATTGTACTTCGGGAAAAGACTTAGAAAAATCCATAAAAAATAAGAGAATAATGTAGTGAGCAACCCACTTTCCTAGTGTGCAGGAATGTGTGTGCGTGTTGCACGAGATTCGAAGTTGAACTTAATCTATTTAGTTCTTGATTTCTAGGTGGTTTCCTTATAACTTGATTTCTCTCGAGATGACTTTTAAATTAATTATTTCCTTATCTTTGTGTTTGGGATTGAAAATGTGGAAAGTTTTGGCTTTTGGAGTTGGATCATTTGCATTACTGTCTTTCTTGCAAATTAAATTTCTCCAAGATGTATAGGGGTGTTTTTGTTCAAGTACAAGGAAAATGGGCACGGATAGGATTTCTCTTTACTGGCATTGGTGGATCCATTAGAGATGTTTAGGGAAATCTTCTCTACAGTGTATTGGTGGCGCATAAAAGGAATGCATAATATCTTATAATTAAGCTAATGATCACTAATTTGTGGAGAGTCCTTCTTTGTAATGATATCAAGGAACACTCTGGAGACTGAGGTGGTTATCCTTAATTTCAGTATTACTTGAAAACTTCTAGTTATTGTACTCCCACAGTTTCCAGGGAAATTTCATATGCACATAAACTTGCTTGCTCTCATGACTTCCCATTGTTGTGTAGGGCTAAGTGTACTGAATATTGTGATTTTCTGGCCACTTGCAAATCCCTTAAAGGCAAAGATGATGTCAAATTGAAATTTGTATCTCCAGTATTTTGATCGGGGCCTGCTACATGGTTGGACATAGAAACTGTTGGCTCACTTAGTAGAGGGGTCCATCACCAAGGCTCAGAAACCTCCTCATATTTTTCTTACTTTCTCTTTCTTCCTTTCCTTCCCTTTCTTTCCCTTTCTTCCTTCCTTCCTTTCCTCCTTCCTTCCTTCCTTCCTTCCTTCCTTTCTAAGATTTATTTATTTATTTGAGAGAGAGAAAGCGTACATGCGTGAGTTAGGGGAGGGGCAGAGGGAGAGAATCCTTGGGTAGGTTCCCTGACGAGCGCAGAGCCCGAAGCATGAAGAACGATGCTTGGGGCTTGATCCCACAACCCATGAGATTCATGACCTGAACCACAATCGAGTGGGACACGTAACCAGCTGAGCCACCCAGGGGCCCCTCTCTTTGTATTTCCTGGTACTTGGCCCGCTTCATCCAGTTGATTTCCAGGTCTTGGCAATCAGAGTTGTGTGGGTGGAAAGAGCTTGCTTGGTCCTTGACCACAGATGGATCTGAGCTTGCATATCTCTTACCAGCTGTGTGACCTTTGTAAGAATGTAAGTTGTACATTCTCTGTGCCTTGTTTCTAATTTATGGACCCGAGAAGCCCAATTCCAATAATAATTAGCATAATGATGGCACGTAGTGGGTCCTCTGTGAGGGGTACGTTTCCTTGATCTTTTTACCAGTTAACCATCTTCAGTATTTTTTAAAGGTTTTCTTCACACCTGATTATGGAAATAGCCTCTTAACCGTTTTCCCTGACATTTTTCATCCTTTTTTTTTTTGCTTCAGGTCAGCTTAGATATTGCCGCCAGATTAAATACTGACTAATTATTACAGATTAATTAATGCAGATTAATTATTTACTATGCTAGACACTAGGCTTTTTCTGTTGTGTCTGTGGTTTAAAACAAATAACAAAGAACCCATCAGTGCTTTGGACCTACAGAATAAAACTGACTTAGGTTGGTAGTCTGTCACCATAACTTGGTTTTCTAGCCTTCTCTTCCATTTCCCATCACATACTTTATAATCCTTACAAATTGACTACTCTGTTCCTCCTAGTTATTAGGAATTGGGATATCTTCAAGGACCCAGGCTCATACCTATCCTGCTAATCACCTCTTCCCACTCACCACCCTCTTCCCAGTTCAGGAAAGAGCAGAATGGAAATCTGCATTCAAGACATCAGTGTAGACCTCTCCTAGAAACTGGATCGGATCGTGGGTTGAGCCTTGAACCCAAATAATGCCTTCAGTTCTTCTGTCTATTCCAAATCTTAATCGGGGGGCATTAGTGCCGTTTGGCGAACCACACCAAAGACTTTTGAAACCGAGAAGCAGAAAGTTTGAGGAGTGCTAAAAACAGATGCTGAACCTCAAGCGTGGAGGGATCCTGCCACACGTATCCCCCATCAGCTCTGTGCTGTCATGGTAGGTTAGAGAAAACCTTTCTTGGAGCTAGGTTGGGAGGTATCTGGGAAGACAGTGGGCAAAGTTGGGTGGCCTGGAGAAAATGGGGTGAAAGTCCCGTTCTCCCCACTCCTGCTACATCACCCAAGCTGGTGATTGATAACGTTTGTCATATTCTCTTAAAATTTACTGTAGTTCATGTGCCCCTCAGAATATCTTCCAAATTCACTCTTTTCCTATCAAGCGCAAAGAGTCGTCTGTATTTATTTTTATTACTGATACATAATCCATTTGTATTATGATAACTATAATGTCCAAACTTCTGTCTTTAATTATCATTTTTTCTTGCATTTTAGTTAGTTTAGTAAGCCTCTAGTCAGTTCCTGTTGCTTTCAAAGTACTCAACTCAGTGCTGGAGGCCTGGCTTCCAGGCCTTGAAAAAAATTGAGGTCTGGAAACAGACATGGAACACTAAAAGGAGTTATTTCTCCCCAGAAAGTGCAAGTGAGTGATGAGGCTACAAAGCTTGTCGCTGGCCAAGAGATCATGGCCTTGGTGCACCGTATGGGGAGCTTGAGTTTTATCTAATAAGAGTGAGAGCCCACCAAAGGATTTTAACCAGAAGTGTGCCCGGTTTCACACTTGGATTTTAGGAAGGTCACCCTGGGAGTTTTGTGGCAGATGGATTTAAATGAGGCACTACTGGAGGAAAGGAGACCAAGACTGAGACTGTTACAAAGATCCAAATGGAATGGGGCCAAATGAGTAGATCAGAAGGATCAGAGTCTACGGAGAAAGGTCTGAGAGACAACAGTGACGTGATTCAAAGATGGCTTTAAATTTTTGGCATGTTTGATAAACAAGTGAGGGAAAATGATCAACTTGTTATTAGTCTTTCCTGGATTCTAAGTTTCTTGAGAATAAGGCCTCAGCATTTGTCCCTTGGTCTGTCCATCCAGTCATCCATGTATCCAACATTGATTGGGTATAAAGCACAGATACAGGCATTGTGTATAGTTCGGGAGTGTGTTTTTGTAGTACTCTTACCTGCTTATTCTCACCATAGCCTTTAGTGGATATCTTTGTTGTAGTAATGTTTGTTGAATGAATTATGTGAAAGGTTCTCCTGAAGATCATTTGAGAGCTAGGACTTGGGATGTGATAACATGAGCATACCCTACTCTTCCTCCCTCTCTACCCCCAACCCGGCATACATGTCCCCACAGGGAAGTATGGACAAGATGAGGGTTACAAGTTATAAAACCTGGTGTGTATCAAAACACTTCTGTCACTCATGTGGCACACCAAGTAGTGACTGAACTTTGGCTTGTGAACTGATAGAAAATTGCTAAGAGTTGATTTCCCAAAGAAGATACATAACAGATCTCGCATTCCGTTTGCTGAACACATGGTTAGAGGATTGAACTTAACATATAAATAGCAGCATGTGGCTGTTTACATTTAAACCTAATTAGTAAAATCAAAACTTCAGTTTTACAATCACAATCACGTTCCAAATGCTCAGTAGGTACAGGTGGCTAGTGGTTTCTGTCTTGAGTAGTGTGGTTATAGCCATTCCCATCATCATAGAACGTTCTAGCAAACAGCACTGTCCTGAGGAGTAGGATATAAGTTAAAAGCATAGATTCTCAAGCTGGACTGCTTGGGCTTGGGATCTGGCCGTGCCGGGCACTGGTTGAATGAAACTTACCTCTGTCTTAACTCCAAGATGAGTAATACGACCTTTTTCATACAGCACTGTGAGACTTAAACTAGTTAATTTGTGTGAGATACTTAGAACAGTGCCCAGCCCTGAAGAGGTGTGTTTGCCCTCCTCCTGCTCTTCTGACTTCTTAGTAGGAAATATGTTCCTTGACTACAGAGGGAAAAAGGAATTTACTTTTCTCAGTCTCTAATATATATATATATTTTTTTTCTTTTTTTCTTTTTCCTGGAGATGAACTCTTAGCTGTCTTTTTGAGGAAAAAAAAATATTTTCTCTACATCAGCCAGCACTCTGCATAGCATGTGACAGGTAAATAAAGATGTCCATTAGATGTGGTAGATAGAAGGCGTTTGGAAGACGAGTTTGTGCAGAGCCCGCATTCGTTCACGCCACAGGTGCGTGGGGAGTGCTTCTGAAGAGCAGGGCCCGCACCTGCCCTAGGGAGCCTTGTTCCCTGCTGACAAGCCCCACGCCTAGGGATGGCTGCTCTTTGTAGAAAACCAGGACGGGCTTTCCTTTACAGGTTTGTTGGGAGACTATCACCTGGGACATGGCACTGAATTCCCGTTAGCAGATTTATCCTATTTGGGATGTTTTGTTGTGGCGACATGAGGGCCTTGAATTTGCTTTCAGTAGATTCTTTCTTGGACTTTTAAGGCAGTGGCCTTTTCGGCGCTGATACATACAGTTCGGTGTTTGGGGGGAACTTAGTGATGTCAAGCCTTCTATGACTATTGGGAATATTAATAAAACCTATGAAGTACTCCTACAATTAGATTCTCTGACCTATGTCCCACTGAGCCATCGTTAACTGAGGACAGACTGAGGACCCTGTCTAGGGTTTAAATGGTGGTGGGGAAGCCACTGGCTTTTCTCCTCTTTGTTTCCACTGTTCCTCTGGCTCTTTCCCTGGGAGCACAAAGAAAGGATGGCCTGGCCTGGAGCCCCAAAGCAGCGTCCAGTGGCCTGCAGATCGAGAGAGCCGATGTGGTTTTATATTAGCTTTGTGCCTAGTTTGGATTTTAAACAAAATCCAACGCTCTATCCAGAGGTTTGAGAGCCGGAGGATTTGTTTTCCTTTTGGGGAGACTTTTGTGAATGCTTTCCACCTCCAGCATCGGGCGTGTCACGGTGCCATATTTTGTGTGCATCAAGTTTGGTTTCTTTTAGGTCTTGGAGGAGTAAATTCAAAATGTTTAATTGTTCCCTGGTTGCGATCTTACGGATACTGGGCCTTTGGATCTGCTTGCTGGGAATAGAAAAACCATCTTTAATGACACCAGGTACTGTCTGTGTCCCACTGTGGGACTCCAAGGGGCCGTGAAACACTTGGGTTTGATATTGGTACCATGTACTATCAACCACCGGTCTGTTGTGAAATCCTTCTGTTGTCAGATTTGTAGTTTCCTTTTCAGATAATAGAACATCTGATTTCGAGCATGAAGGTACATCTTCCTAAGTTTCTTTGATGGAAAGATATTGAGGAGGAGGAGGGAGAAAAGCCAGATACCGGAGACCAGACAAGCTGGCAGGAAATTGCAAACATGGTGGAATTTCCAGCGCCTTCCATTTATTTATTTTTTTTAAGTCCTGGATAATTTAAAAAGTACTCGCTTTTACTTTTGTTTGTTTCTTTCCTTGCAACCACGTCTATCTGCCAACCTTTCTAAAATGTCATGATGTAATTATTTTAACAGGCACTGTATGCTCCTTTATTTGGGGGATATTAACCTTTCTAAACAAAAGGAATGTTAATATACACTGGAGACACAACTAATGGGATTTCATTTTTCTTGTTAGGCAAGAAGCTTGATTTTCTCTCTCTCTCTCTCTCTCTTTTTTTTTAACTTCTCGTGGAAGAATGCGGCTAGTGAAGTAATTGCCTTAAGCTAATCCATGATAGCGATTTTAAAACGTGACTTTCCAGATCACTTTTATATGGCTTAGAAAGAATAATGTGATTTTCTTGTTTTTGTTTGCTTTTAGCTAAACAGTGTTGAAGGATGATATAAATTCAATGAATTCAAAACAAAGAAAATGCTAATTGGTAAAGTGCTGAGTTCTTTTAAGGCATGAAATATAGTGTTTAATTCATAAGCATTGTTTAATTTTATATAGATTTAGTTAATTTTTTGAAAGTTGGTATAGGACAGACTCAGAATAAATTAGCTGGCTAGCCATTTTCTTAATCACCGTGTATTCCTTTTTGCTGTTCAAATATATATGACCCAGATATGTTGTCCTTGCCATACGAGGATGGTGGTCATAGGATTAGACATGAAGACAGCATGCTTCTAAGATTCTCACAGGACCCTTCTCGCTCTGCTTCTCTCCCTCGCTCCTTCCTTTCATCGCCCCCTCCCTTCCATGCTGGGTAGCCACTGAACCATTTTCAGGCACTTCCTGTCTCACCTTCTGACCAACAGAGTACATTCATGATGGGGTAGCGAGCCTCTGAGCTGCTGAGGTAATGAAACAGATTAGAACTGATTGGTCCACGTGGGTGTCAGGCCCATGACTTTGGCCTTATTATCAAGGAATCTCAGACCCCGAACTGCCCAGCCACACAGTTCTGCCAACGTGCTCGGTTTGGATGAAGTATGCGTCACTAATCCCTTTGCTGATGGAGGCCTTAGAACAACGGGGACCCGGCGAGAGAGGAGAGAACACTATTGAATTGAGCCGTGATCATCTCCGCCAAGCTCTCAAACAGCTTTCCCTTTAAGCAACAGAGATGACAAGTTTTTGCTATTTTGGATTAGTGAGACAGTATGAAATGGTTTCCCTTTCCTTCCAGGCAAAAATACCAACAGAATCTGCCTTTGGAATGAAAGTGCTAATTTCATTTGGTGACTTTCAGACTTGAAATCTGGGCTCGAACGGGAGCAGTGCATTAGTCAGCTGAGACAGTGGGGGTTATTTTTACAGTGTTAATTATGATTTCATGACAGTGATTTACTTTGTGTTGTCTACCGTTTACACCCCCAAACTAGCCATCGTTTGGGGAGTCGAATCGCCGGGCTGTCGTGTTCTCTTTCAAAGGCAGACCTTACTGTTTTGTGGGCGGAGGCACTTTGCTGCAAGAAAGAAATGCAGTTTATTGAGAAGAGTCTTGCATACGAAATGTGATCTGGATAAATATTCAAAACTAATAGGTTTATATTTTAGTCTTGATTTTTAAAGTATATTTTTCTGACACCATAATCGTCTTGCTTTATCTGCATTAAACTTCATCTGTTTTACTAGGATGCAGCTAAATTTTTGTTGCTCACATTGAACTTAGGAAGGAGCGACACATATAGTTAACAAATAAATACGAGATGAAATTTAATATAACCCCTTGATGCGTAAAGGAAGATGAGTGGAAGACAGAGTTGATTGCATGTCTAGAAGCATATCTGCCTGATTTATGCTCTAATTTTAGTACTGAGTTTCCTTTGTAATAGTAAAATGTCACATTAGCATGTCCCTTTTAATAATCTAATATGCTACCAGTGACAATAAATACATGCATCGAGTCTAGCTCAGGGCGTCTCAAACTTCAGAGGCCGGTGACCCTTCCCAGTGTAGTTAAATTGCCCAGATGACCCTCCTGTCATATATTTTTAATTGTAAAGCACTTGAAATTAATCATGTTTTATTTCTTTTTAAATAAGCACCTCAAGATCAGTGGTGAGCAGTTTTGCTCATGGCACTTATCCACTCTTAAAGGAAATTAAAGATCGGAAGGGGCCCTGAGTCTCCATGGCTCCAGAGCCATCTACACGGGGGAAAACCGAGCAGGCAAGATCTGCATTTACTGCTAGTCTCCACACTCTCCTGCCTGCGCACCCGGGGAAAGTTGGCATCAGTGAATATAACAAAGTAAAAGCATTTAGAGTTGTTCCCGCAGATCTTCAAGTGGTCCTAGCCTGAGATCTCAAGCATCTTCACGAAGGCCAGGGTTTTCTACAATTTGTATGGTAACTGAGTGCCTTTAATTTAAACTACGCTGAGCTAATCTTTAGGAGAATTGGAATCTGCCTCTGAACTAATTATGATTTACAGAAATTGATAATTTGTCTTCTGCATGTGTCTGCAGGAAGAAATTACTATTACATTTGATTAACGAATGACAGATTTCAGCCCTGTGATTTACCATCTTTATTAGCAAACTTAGAAAACTTCTAATAGTCCTCTTTTCACACAAATCAACTTTATTCTGGTAAAGTTTACCTGGAAATGACAGACGTGTGTGGCTTTCGAATGACCTGCCTTACCCACAACAAATAAATCTTGGTGTGGTTTGTCTTCTCAATCTTCAAGCACAACCTAAGCACTGAAACTGATTTCCCATGATACTCGGAACTTAATAATATGTAATTAACTCCCAAAAATGAATGCTCCGTTCTCCTGAATACATTCCTGAAGAATTTCCTCGAAATATGTATAATTGTATAAAAGGAAGCAGAGCGTTATATTAACTTTCGTTTTCATGCACCCCTCTGCAAATGTTTTCCTTTCTCTTTGAAAAGGTTATAGTTGTGCGGAATGGACAGTACTTTTGGTGTGAGCCGAGCTGTAATATATTATTGACAGTGTGAGTGATTCTGAAACCCACTTTGGATATACATAACTGAGATGTAAAACCATTGTAGCATGGCAGGGAGAGGAAGGACATTATATTTTCTTCCCATGAGTAATGTGGTGCGGTTTTAAAAAATATTTTATTTGTACGTGTTTTTATATAGTTGAAAAAAAATAATCCTCCAGTACTCAACAGCCTCGTAGAATTGTCACGCTGGTTAAAAATGCCCTTTCGTATTTTTGTGTCAGGAGAATCTTACTTCCTGCGTGTCAAAAAGGGAAGTTGAACTATTAGCCTTGTAAAGACCCAGAGGTAAAGTTTAATTTTATAATGACATGAAATAAATGTTCTATTATCTAAGTAATAGTTCATCAAAAAGTCTGAAATGGCCTTTCTCAAGGATGCAGCGTGCGTGTGATGCTAATATTAAAATGGGCCTGCCAGATTGAGTGATGGGCGGTGCTAATAATTCCAAATGGGGAGATGAAAACAGCATCGCACACACCTGCTCTTTGCCCTCTGTAGTCCCGCTCCCTTACTGAATGGGTGAGCCTCATGGTGAGAGAGTGGAATGAATCACCAAGAGCTGTGGGCCTCAGGCCCTCCGCATGGCGAGTAAGCTGGACATTCCGTGTGTAGGAGGTCTGAAGTTCATCCTTGACCTTCAACTTGAAGTTTCGATGATTAACAGCAGTCTGTCATGGGCAGTTGTATTGGCAGTGAGGACTGTTTTATTCTTCCCCGCCTTAGTTCTTTGGTGTGCTGCATTGCAAATGCACGTTTGTATGCTCATTTTGTTGAAATGCCCTCCATTTTAATCTGTCTCCAACTTTTTCAATAAATCAACAGGTATTTCTTTCTTGACAATATGGTATTCTTCAGAAGGACCATACTTCATCTCATTGGGTAGAAGGAATTAATTCAGGCCATTCCCTAGCAGGCGTTGCTAGAAACAGTCATTGTTCTTGACTGGAACGATTTAACAAAAAACAAAACAGAAAGCTAGTAACTAAATTGTGGGACAAGCCCTCTGCCACACATGAGGTATTCTGGGAGCAGTCCGTCTCTGTTTGGCCCAGTCTAGGCCTTTCCCTGGCATTTGTTTATCCCAAAAAAAGCCAGGAAAAGTTGAGTTCCAAAAAGAATGCTGGTCAGCTTTCTCTTACTCACCCTAATGGAAAAAGCTTTATGAAAGGTCTCTCAACAGTAGGTCCCTAATATTATTTAGAGTTGGTTTTGTAAGGTATCAGAAAGTTTTACCCCTGTGGGTTACTCTGATTCTGTTTTGCTTAGTCTCACATTGATAGATCCTCATGTTGACATTCCTTCACATAATAATAATAATATAACACAGTATACCAATATCTATAACATAGTATAACAAGCACATAACTGGTGAATACATGCAGCGAATGGAGACTTGGAATTAAAAGGCTACCAGGGATGGTGCCTAACCGCCTGTGGGCATTTGCTGAGAACTACATCTGCTGTTCCCGGGACAGGTGGCAAGCTGCTGCTCTCTGAGAGGCAGAACTTTTAAAAATAGGAGGCCTCCCATGAACGGAAGGGCCCATTAGGGGTTGTCTGGTTTCAGTGGTCATGATCAAGAGATAACATAACTGAGGGGCGCCTGGGTGGCTCAGTGGGTTAAAGCCTCTGCCTTCGGCTCAGGTCATGATACCAGGGTCCTGGAATTGAGCCCCACATGGGGTTCTCTGCTCCAGGGAGCCTGCTTCCTCCTCTCTCTCTCTCTCTCTCTGCCTGCCTCTCTGCCTGCCTCTCTACCTACTTGTGATCTCTGCCTGTCAAATAAATAAATAAAATAAAATTTAAAAAAAGATAACATAACTGAATGACTAGGTCGACGTGGTCCAAAAAAAGACCATCTGGAGAACCTCGTGAAAATGACAATTTCAGCTTGTGTTTTCAGAGAAACCGGTAGCTGTGGGTACCTTTCCCCGTGTAACTTAGAATTTAAAAAAAAAAAAAAAAAAAAAGGAAATGCAAACTAAAATAATTGAGTGATGGAATGCTTGCACACCTGGGAGGCGAAGCAAGAGGGTTCCTGGTTGGGTAAGGAGCACCACGGTTAAGCTCTGACAAATGGCACCCCTGCCCCTCCCCTCTGTCAACAAAAGTGCTTCCTGGAAACAATAAAACATGCGGGATGTAAACATCAGCAACTTAAGTGCTTGCCAGCTCAGTTGTTAGGAATAGAGGTAAAGCGAAAGATTAAAGACAGCTTGACAAAAATCCTACACACCATCCAGCTGGGCCGTGCGCGTTATGAAATGTGGTAGGACAGAATGAGGGTGTTTAAAAAAACTTACCGCTATTATGCAGCTGGAGGGCACTGGGCTGAGTTGGGAATATGCCAAGAGGCCTTGTGCTGCTTCTGTAGATAAACTTGCAGGACTTTAGCTTTCAACTCCATCCAGTCCTTTCTGTCAGATTCTCTTAACCTTGTCCTGTCCCTTGCTGAGCACTGACATTTTCAGAGCAGAGGAAAATCATGGTAAATTTATGTATGAGGAGGGGATGTCTCTGTGTATCTCTGGACTCTGCTTCTAAGTGTTTGCGCTCTTTTGATTAGTTCTTCTCTTGGTTTGTTTTGTAGTCTCAGAAGAGCTCAGAACCCCGTGCTGGTTAGGAGTCACATTTAGAGTCCCGTGTTCTCCGGTCTGCGTGGTGGCGGGAGGTCCTTCCCGGCGCTTCTGCGGGAGAGCCTCAGCCCCTCCTGAGGACCTGAGGGGGCCCAGAGCAGGGCGCACCACCGCTGAACCGCCTAAGCCTGTTTGTGTCAGTTTAATTTATTGGGAGTTTTGTCTAAGATTTTGTTGGGTGAAAGGATGTTAAAACTGAGAAATCTGAAAAGCTCCTATGTTGGAGGATTGTGATTCAGGCCAAGTTGTAGATAGAGGCTTTTGAACACCTGACCAAGGGAAAGCTCTCTTTATTTTACCCATAGACAGGTGACGGGGAGCCACTAAGGGTGAGTGTGCTGGAGAGAGTGGAGAGAGAGCGAGAGACCATGAGAAGGATGGACCGGAGAGGTTTGTACCAGAGTCTAGTTACAGGGCTCTGTGGCTAGTCCAGTCATTGCGCAAGCAACAGTTTGTACTGGAGTGACGGGAGAAGTCATGGTTAACACAGCGGGGCACCAAGGATGGCAGTTGGGTTTCATCTTGCATCCCAGCTCCCGGTCATTGGCTAGGGCCCCTGGAGTGTTGGGATGAGGATTGTGAAGTTGTGTCTGATCTCTGTGGGAGGCGTTCCGTGGTCACTCAGTGATGTCTCTCATGCATGAAAGGATAGAGGATGGCGGCATCTCTTCTGTGGGGTGTTGCCCCAGGACTCATCATCTACAATGCAATCGGATGTGTTAGAATTAGTGACACACCGAAGGTAGAAAGTGAGGGTGTCAGATGAATGCGTGGTGACTGATACTTACGCCTGGCTGAGCTGACTTAGATAAGTGCCAAGTGAAGAAGAAATATCTAGTAAACAGAGCGATGACACTGAAGGATGGGATTGCGATCAGGGCCAGAGCTTTGGACTGGAGATGATTCACGTAGATGCCATAGTTGACTTGGCTCTTGCTGTTGGCTAGGGGTGAGAAGCAGGAGAAGACTGGGGCGAATTTGTAGAGGTCAGCTTGAGTTGATATGTCCATGTTGGTGGTGAACTCTGAATGTGGACATGTTTACAACTTGAGTCATGTAGCCAGACAAGACCAAGAAGTGAATCTGGCATAAGCCGTTGGAAGCGGGTGAGTATTTTGGATGCTCTATCTGAACAACATTTAGAGTTTACCCAAACTCCACTGATGCTTTTTGTTTTTTAAAGTGTTACCTAGACTCTCTGTTGGTTATTAATGGGTAGGTTTCAGGGTTGGCGTGAATAAAAGGTCTCTTTTTGCAATCTTGAGATGATCTAGAAAAAGGATGCTAGAAGAAATTCAGTCTGAACTCCTGTTACAGAAGAAAAAAACAGGACTCAGGGAAAGCCAAAAACGCGTTAAGGTTTTGCCCAACACCACAGAGAGAGTAGGTGGTACAGTTGGGTTTGAGACTCCGGTCTCGTGACTTTTCTTCTAAACGCTTTCTTTGTTACTCTATCCTGGCTTTTCTAGAATATATAGGATACGGATGGGAACTTTGCGTATAAAAATAAAGGATTAATGATGTACGTAATCTGATGGAATAATTTAGAGAGATGAAGATACAGCACTTCCTGGCTTTTTGCCCTTCACGTTTTGCTGTTTCGTTCATATGTTCATAAATATATTTAAACCATTCTTGAATATTTAGGTCATTTCTAGTCGTTTGCTCTTTTAAGTAGGAAAAGGCAGTTAAAGGTAGCTAGACTACCTAGGTTTAAATCTAGGGTTTACCATTTCTTACTTAGGGGATTTTTAGTCGCATTCTTAAACTCCGTGCCCCAGTTTCCTTATCTCTAAATTGGGGATGATAATAGTGCTTACCTCAGAGGGTTCTTGTGAGGGTTCCATGGGGATGATGGGAAGGGAAAGTATTTAGAACGTGCTTTGGTGCCTGGCAGTTTTTATCTAGGAAGAGTGCAGACTTTGGAGTCAGATCTTTTGGGTTCAGAGTCCGGCCCCATCTCTTACTAGTTGTTTGACCTTGGAATCACCTTACCTTCTCTGAGCTTAGATGATAATATCTACCTTCCAGGGCAGCTACGAGAATTAAGTAAGCTAAGACAAAGTGCTTTCATAGTGCTTGACTTAAAATACGGACACAATACATGATAATTGTTTTTATTATTACCATCATAATCATTACAGTTATGAATAATGCTATAATGAACATCTATACACATAAGCCTTTGTAGGTCTTTATGAATGCTTCCTTAGGGTAAATTCTTAGAAGTGTGAATTACTATGCCTCCTCTTAACTTTCTAAAATGCCTTTAATAAAGTTTTCTTTACATAAAAAAAAAGACACTTTCATTTAGCTTACTGTAGGTGCAATTTACCAATCTAGGCAAAGTAGGTTATACAAGGCTGGATATTCCCTTACCTGTCATGAGCTCATAATCTGGTGTGAGAAATAAGAGATAAAGGGTAACCACAACAGAGTATACAATGTGACACATGTCTTTGAAAAGGAGCGGAGTCCTAGGGAAACCGCAGTTGGAGAGGTTAATTTTGGCTAGGGGAAATCAAAGACGTCACAAAAGAGATGACGGAAGTGGATATTGGGGATGCTACTTTGTTGATAGGTGGGGAGAGGGAAGGTTATTGACACGGCCTTGTAGGATTGTTTCTGTCTTTGGGGCCATAGGGTTTAAGCACGTGTACTAGCCATTGGCTTTGAAGACTTTGGACACTAGTAAGGAGCTTAGTTTCTCTCTACTCACTCTTCTCCACCTAGATTCTCTTCGTCTTCCTTTAGTCTCCTTCAGGAGACAGTCAATTTTCTTTGGATTTCCTAGATTCTCTTAGAAACCTGATAGTACATCATGTATTACTTAAGACTGATTTGGGCCAGAATACACCGGCAACGTGTTAGTGCACCAAATTGGAACTCAGTTTCTGGGTTCTATATGATTACTTTAATCTGACTTCTCTGAAGAAATGTTAATCTCTTGTTAAAGTACGATAGCAAGGCTTTGCAAGTATAGACATTTTAATGTAGGCACAATTCTTAAGTTAAAGCCTTTTTAGCTGTTACTTATTTTTCAGTGACAGTTATGACAAACGGCTGGCATAATTTATTTCTGCTTTGTAGATGGGCATAACTAGGGATCTTCTGTATTGGCTAGGCATTTTTTTATGAATTCATAAAGTTTCAATCTAGAACATTGGATTAGATGTTAAGGCATTTATGTTGACAAGCAAGAAGTAAATCGTATTCTGATCCAGTTTGTATAATAACGTGCAACCCAATCGGCAAGGTTCATGTTGGTAATTTCGCATTGCTCTGAGACTCAAGTTACACATATAAGAGTTGACAGTCATTTCAGCATGTGTTAGCCTTGAACTTCAGAAGGTAAAGGAGTTCTGCTACTTCATTTCTGTTCAAAAACGGTAAAAAATCATGGAAGAAAGGATCCTCCTATAATTCTCTGCCTCACACTGGTAAGTACACAGTCGAACTGAATCCACCATTAACCAATGCTGTGAGCTGCATAGTTTGGCTTGTTTCCTTAAAGCTTTCATGTGACAAATTTATAATTTCATGTTATTTCTAGGTCAACAGTTAGATTAATGTTTTATCTCCTGAGCAAAAGCACAGGGTTTCTTTGTAAACTTTGTTATCTTACTCAAACTGAACATTGCAAAACAAAGAATTTTCTTGCTCTCACATTCCTCAGTGGAGAGCTTTGTTTATACAGAGGTTATCTTGTGGTTTATTTTATATTCTACTTTACTCTAAATTTTCTGCAGGTGGAATAAGTATCCTCTTTAAGGCTTTCAAGTCCTATTGATTAAAGCTAGTTAGTTGTCATTACTGATCATTTACTAGCTTTTATTTATTTTTTGCTTTGTTAGAGCCCAGCAGGAGGCCTCTTAATTGATCAGAATACAAGCCTGTCCTGCTCCCTAAGACCTACCTAGTGCCTAACTACAGAAAAATCCTCCAGAAATATTGGCTGAATGAATACATGATTGTCCCTGACCTGGGAGGGTATAAATCTTAAAAAAAGTACTTTGGAGCATGCAGATCTCTCCACCAGTCTGAAAGCTGGTAACATTGGACATTTTCTATTTGAGCTAGTATGACTTTTCTTTTCCTTTCCTTTCCTTTCCTTTCTTTTTTGTAAGTACTGATATGTTATCTGTTCTTAAGTAGGCATGGGGACTCATATTAATGTTATTTTTTGAAATAAATTACATTTTACAGGCTTCATACCACTGTTTTCTTCTATTTGCCTGATTGAAATTTTATTTTGTTCTTTGACTCTCAGACAATGGGAAATTTGATTTTCAGTAGATCCCATGATACCGTGTGTATTATGATTGTTTTTTTTTTTTTCCTCTCCACAATTCCGCCCTGAAATCCTATTACATTTCAGTGGCTACGTTAGCCTCATCATTAAAAACTCTTTTGTCTGGCCAGTTCTAGCTGTTAGAGAGTTCCTAGAAAGACACATTGTAAAAGAGACTGTCATAAAGGGCTTTGCACCTCTTCCCAGGAACAGTGCAACTTGCGTTTGTTGTAAGATAATCCTAGATGTGACCCAAATGCCATAAAAGCAAAAATAAACCATAACCCTATATATGATTTTATCTTTGTTTTATTTAATAAACATTTGAGGTATGTCAGATACGAATCTTAAGTAGTCACTACGCTCCAGAGAATTTTTTGGTCATTGAGGAGGGAGAAAGACCCCATCTGAGTGGACTCAGGAAGAACCATGCATGAAGCCAGCCAGGGTTCCGCAGACACATGGGAGCACTGCTGTTATGGCAACTGGGTAGTCTGGAATCCCATTTTTATCATTTGGAGAACCTTGGCTTGTGATGGCAGAGCAGACCTCATTGTTGGAAATACAGATAAAACTTAGAGTACTTAGAGGGATTAAGATTTTTTCTGTACCGCCTTTTAATTAAAATATTATGACTCTTAGTTGGATTGGATAGGTAGCAGACTGCGGAAGGATCAGTGCCCGAGTTCTCTAGTAAAAGCTTCCACGCACTTTCTGTGTGTGGTGGAGTGAAAGGAACCACGTTCTCTCGGTTGATGCTTGAGAGACTTACCAAATGAGAGTTGCCCAACTGGCTATTGACTTTGGGTCTAATGCTCTTTTCTCCACTTCCTTCTATGCTGATATGAGCCAGCTGCTTGAACAGCCATATGTCACTGAATAATTAAAGGTGTTAAAAATGAAAACTGAATTCTGAAGTAAAATTAGGGAAGAGGTGAAAGGTAAGGGCAGCCTCTGAAGCAGGGGTGACAGAAGCTCCATGAAGCGGTGATTAGATTTGTTTGCTTTTAGTCAACAACCTTCCTCAGATGGTCAGAAAGATGGACCCCAACCTCTTGTAATCAGTCAGTACCAGATTTTAGGAAGAGGCCATCACTCGTAGTCAACTCCCTGCTCTATTTTATGCCAAGGAAAGATTGAGGAATCTGGATGTTCGGTGAGAAAGCAGAATGAGACATAATTGTGTGGTATTTAAGGAGAGTTGCACCGTGGCACAGACCAGAGGAGGGATGCTGTGACCAATTATGGCAGCAGGCGGAGACCATGGTTCCTGCACAGCGTGACTCCTGCTCGGGAACAGCTGCCATTGGTCACTAGGAACCTTCAAAGGGCTTAAGTGATTATGGTAACTGAAAGCATGTTGGGTTCAAGGATTTATAAAATTCTTTAAAAGGACGATGAATTCAAGGTTAAACAGAGAGAATGTACTAGTATGTGCCTAGATAGTAGGGGTTCTTTAAATCTTTCCCCAAATGGTAATTTCTCTAAAAGTTGAGACCTAAACATTAGGTAATTGAGTGTCAGGCAAATATTTAAACTGTTTGAATGAATTGATTGCATCCTAGCCCTACTACTTACTAGCTGTGTAACATTAGGCAATTACTTAAATTTTTCTGTGACTTAATTTTCTCATCTATAAAACACAGTTAAGAATGGGTCCTACCTCTTAGGGTTTTTGTGAGTGTGAAACGAGTTAACCTAAGTGCTTAGAATAGTGTCAGGCTGATAGGAACGAGGTACGTGGGTTAGCGGCAATGATGGCGGTGTCCATGTTGTCCTTCCTCCACCTCCTCCTCCTTCCTCCAGTATTTGTACAAGTGTGAGCTTTCTCCCAGTTTAGCCATTTACTCCTTCAGGAGGATCATTCTTCCAGATCTGTGATTTATAACCCAAGATATTACAATGCATTCATGGCTGGTCGGTGTACACCTCCCTAAGCTCTGTGCTTACGTTATTCCCAACCAATCTCTTGAAGCAGAACTTCCAAGTTCACCCTCAGTTCAGTAATGGTAATTATTTTCCCCAGTTATCCCTGAGCTGATTTATTACCAGAAGCACCGGGATGACCCTCTTAGAACATGTTTATCTGTTACAAGTTCCCTTAAGAAATAGATTTTTAATAAATCATTATCACAACTCCATGGAGTGTTATGAACAACATTTGTGGGCATTTTGTTTATATATAGTATCACGTTAGAAGTTGTAGGGAAGAAGGCAAAAAGAAATTACAGCTTAGTTGGGAGGATGTAACAAATGCCCGTGGAAGGCTGAGTGGCATTAAGAAAGAACATGAGTAAAGAGCCAAGGCGGGTGAGGATAAGGAGATAGAATGCCCACCTCCAGTCCTGCGGGAAGAGTTCATAGATGTATGAAAGGCAGGTCCTCACAAGACGGTGTTAAGAAATAATTGAATAGGGCGCCTGGGTGGCTCATTTGGTTGGGCAACTGTCTTCAGCTCGGGTCACAGTCCCGGAGTCCCGGGATCGAGTCCCACATCGGGCTCCCAGCTCCATGGGAAGTCTGCTTCTCCCTCTGACCTTCTCGCCTCTCATGCTCTCTCTCACTGTCTCTCTCTCAAATAAATAAAATCTTTAAAAAAAAAAAAAAAGAAATAATTGAATAGCAAGTTGGTAAGCTAGAAAGAGAAACAATTGTATGGAAGGAATGAAATTCGTTAGCTGTGAGGTTGAATGTCTCCAGCACATCAAATTAACTTTATGTTTTAGGCATTGATTCCACCAACTCAGTCCCAACAGGAAGCTAACGAACTGGAGAACATCATCAAGGCTCTGGTCGCGTGGTGCCGATCAAAGCTCTGGCCCTGGAAATCTCTGGAAAAAGGGCAGGAACCAAGAGCTTCCCCATCAAGTCAGTCAAGCTTGGACAAACTTGGTTTTAAACTCTGCTACTTACTAGTTGTATTAGTGCACAAGTTCACTCTCCGTACCTCGGTGGCCTGCCTCATCTATAAAATGTTGGTAATACGAAGGAGGCATCTTTGAAATTTGAGGACTGAGATAGAGAATATATGTAAAAGTCTTAGAAATTCAAACACATGGGGATGCCTGGCGGGCTCAGTCGGAACAGCGTACGACTCTTGATCTTGGGGTCATGAGTTTGAGCCCCACGTTGAATGTAGGGATTACTAAATAATAATAATAATAATATTAACTTTAAAAAAATTCAAACATATAGTGTAAGTGAATACTTAGTGGTAATAATATTAGCAACATAGTGTTGCAACCAAATAGAGGAACTTCCATTTTATCCCCTCTATGGAGATGCCACGTAAAATATTAACTATTTAGTGCTCTGCTTTTTAAGAGAAAGTTGAAAAAACACTTGTACACTTAGTTGTCACCTCACTACTATGAAATGATAGTGCTTCTAGTTAAGGTTTTGAGAGCTCTAGCAATCCTTCTATAAAAGGACTAAATCGTGAGCATATATATCGGGAGAGGACTTAAATTTGATGTCTGTGGAATTTGTGTTTTGGTCCCAATTACTGTATTTAAAAATTTTAAGAACAGAAGCCAAAAGACTAGGTCAATGAGAAAACTGAATAGGGCCTTAACCAAGTGCTTTGAGAATAAAAGTTTTCCTGAGGGGCCTGGGTGGCTCAGTTGTTAGGCATCTTCCTTCAGCTCGGGTCATGATCCCAGAGTCCTGGGATCAAGTCCCTCATCAGGCTCTCCGCTCAGTGGGGAACTGCTTTTCCCTCTCCTACCCTCCTGCTTATGTTCCTTCTCTCCCTGTCTCTTTCTCTCTGTCAAATAAATAAATAGAATCTTTAAATAAACAAACAAACAAACAAAGAAGGAAAGAAAGAAAGAAGGAAAGAAGGAAAAAGGTTGGTTTTCCTGACCCAGGAACCCTATACCTCCTTTTCCTCCAAATCTGCACTTAGTGTTATTTTTAAATGTGGCCACAAATCCATTTCAATTTTTCATGCAATGTAATATAGTGGGAAGAATACAGACCCAACAAAACCCCAAGATCAATTTCCTCTGTGCCATTTGCTAACTCGTGTGTCTTAAGTAAATGATTTCATATTCTTGAGTCTTACTTTCTATAAGATGGGGCAAGTTAAGGTGCTTACCCTATGTATTTCCCAAGTATTTAGGACTGATTAAAATACTTTTATTTTTATATTTGAAAATCTTTGAAGTCCAAAGTCTGATTCTCAAAGTGCGGTTGATGGGTACCTGGGGATCTCCAAGATTCTTTCAGGAAATGCATGAATGGAAACTCTTCTCATAGTACTAAGATGTCCTTTTTCAGTGTGTTTCCACTGGTGACACAAAAGCAGTGGATAAAATTGTTGGCACCTTAGCCTGAATTAAGTCAGTTGGCACCAAATTGTCCTAGAAATTGTGTTCCATGTACTTGGAATAAGGCCCTGATGAAGCAGTAGAAACTGTTCAATTGATTCAGTCTTGACCTGAGTACACATCATTTGAATAGTCTGTGTGATGAAAGGGGAAGTACACATTAAGTACTTCTCCACCAACCAAAGTACGACGATTTCAAAGATGAGGCCTTGTGACACTGAATTGCAAGCTGAACTATTTGAATGCTTCATGGGCCGCCATTTTTACTTAACAGAATAATTAAGAAACTAAGGTTATTCAGACTTGGGCATTAAGCTTTTTTTTTTTTTTTTTAATAAAGTGACCCTGTAATTTTAAGAGAAACAAATGACAGTGTGTGTTGTCAGTGATTCAGTTCTTTTGAATGAATATAAGAATTTGAGAAAACGTGTGTTCTCCACTGTGAACTTAACAGCTTTCTTAATACTTTAAGATTTTCTGATAAAATTGGTGGTGATACTAATGAATGTGATTTATTTATCTTTGTAAGGAGATGTGACCACATTCAGAAAGTCTCCAGAACCCAGTGAACTGTTTTCCAATTAACCGATACATGATATAGATAGATAGATAGATAGATATAGATAGATAAAATCAGGCATCAACATCCATTCAAAGTGCGAGGCAGGCAAGTGGGTTTTCATGTAGCAGAGTATGAAAGTTTTTTGATAAGGCTTCCAATGCCACATTCTAACTTAGCATGAAGAAACCACATCTTGGGTGCTTTGGGCAGCTGAGTGGGTTAGCCTCTGCCTTCAACTCAGGTCATGATCTCAGGGCCCTTAGATCGAGTCCCGAATCGGGCTCCCTGCTCAGGAGGAAGTCTTTTTCTTCCTCTCCCTCTCCCCCTCCCCCTGCTCTCTCTCTCTCAAATGAATAAATAAGATCTTCAAAACACACACACACACACACACACACACACATCTTGTTGAGTTTTGGTATAATATCAAAGAAGAATATCCATAATTATCTGAAAACACCATTAAAATACTTCTCCCTTTCCAACTACGTATCTCCATGAGGCTGGATTTTCTTCATAGGCTTCAAACAGAATATTATCACAACAGACTGAATGAAGAAGCAGAAGAATCCAGGTGTCTTTTATTAAGCCAAACATTAAAGAGATTTGCAGAAATCTCTCAGTAATCTTTTTGCCTTGGAAACTGTAGTTTTCACAAAAATAGGCTATTTAGGTTCAGGTGTAATGAATTTATTATTATTTTAAGTAGATTAATAAAAATATGAAAGATTTCAGTTTTCATTTCTGATATAAACGTTAACAGATGTAACCCATATAAACAGAAGCTCTTTGGGGTCCTCAGTAATTTTTAAGAGTTTTTAAAGGGTCCTGACATCAAGAAGTTTGAGAACTTCACTTCTAAAGGTAGGAATGAAGACCTAAGGATTTTTATGGTTTACCAGTGCATGATATTGCCATCTCGTGACAGAAATAGGGAAATGCAGGTATTTTTTAAAAGTTCGGCTGTAAGGCCTTCGCAGTGATTTAGAATGACTGCTTTTTGGAAATTGATCAAAAGTGAAGACCTAAGTTCCTATTTCCAGGGGATACATGTCTTAAGATATGTGTGCCTGAAACACTAGTTGTCAGGAGACAAGCAAAGAACAGCCAAGAAAGTGGTTATTTTTAAAGGCTAGCGTTGGTTTTAGGCTTATGTTCTCATAGTAAGAACACATTTAGTTTTTGGTTTCAATATGCATGTTTCCTAATACACAGAGCCCACTTGGATGTGATGTTATAGTCTGTAGAAGACGTCTTTACTGTTTGCAATGCTGGTAAAAGTTGATGGTGGTGTTGTATACTCCGGTGGCAAATCCTTATCACCTGTAATTAGGGTTTAATAATTGGTCAGGAATACAAACTCTGGTTATTTGTCTCCTGAAGGCCAATGTGATCATTTTGGGGTTATGTTTTCTGGGTTTTGTTGTTGCTTTTTTTTTTGTTTTTTGTTTTTTGTTTTTTTTTTTAAGATTTTATTTATTTATTTGACAGACAGAGATCACAAGTAGGCAGAGAGGCAGGCAGAGAGAGAGGGGGAAGCAGACTCCCCTGATGAGCAGAGAGCCCAATGCGGGGCTCCATCCCTGAACCCTGGAATCATGACCTGAGCCGAAGGCAGAGGCTTTAACCCACTGAGCCACCCAGGCGCCCCGTTTTTGTTTGTTTTTATTTTGTTTTTTGGTGAGGATTTTAGGCCCACATTCTGGGGACAAATTTGGATTGGCTGTTCTCAGATACTACCTTCTGGCAGGATCTGATGCGATGTGTTCCGTGCAAACAGGCAGAGAGAGCAGCGTTCTTTACCTTCTAGTTCCCCGAGAATGTAAATCCACAATGTAAATACGCCCAAACATGTACAAGGACATATAGACAAATAGGGCCTGAGCCCAGCGCTGGAAGATGCAGCTGCAGAAGACAGGCTCATGAATAATGGACATTTATGCCTATGGAATAGCTTCAGTGGGTCTGTTTTTGCATCGATGAACTATGTGAAAAGGAAGGAACCTCGCTTCATTTTCATTCAGTTAGAGGAAGGCCCACTGGCCAGTTGTGTTTTTTTTTGTTATTTTTTTTTTTTCTTTAACTCAATTCAGCTGATTGTATTCAAAATAACCTGTTCTTTTCAAACAGTTGTGTGTGGAGGGACAGCTGCGCCCCGATGAAATGACGGAGGCCTCCACTCTAACTACTGTACTAATTTTCTGCCTAGATTTGCCATGTGCCCAGTGACCCTGCTGATGAATATTTTAGACATCTGCATGAATAATCAGACTGCCCACAGGAGAGCCACTCGCTTGTTTGTGATGCTGGAAATGCTGGCTGGGTGATGCTGACTCTGGTTCTGTGCACCAACATGAAAATAATAAATACCGAAGGAAATGCTCGATCGGGATCGTCTCTGAGCATTCACGGGTGCTCTCAGACTGGTTCCGTGTAGGTAAATGTGTGTGTGTTGGGTTTTGGAGAATACTCTAGAGCTGTTTCAGACTCTCCAAAGGAGCTGTGACACTATAAAGGGTAGGAAGTGCTGGGTGCTGCTTTACAGTCTTCAAATTGTCTTTACATACATTTTTATTTGTTCCTCCCAATAGTTCTGAGGGAGACGGGGCAGAGATTCTCTTTCTATCCTGCCCTCCCTGTCTGTCTCTCTCCTTCCCTCCCTCTCCCCCTCCCTTTTTTTGTCAAGAAGAGCAGGACTGGGAGCCGAAGTGGTTTTGGGTTTCATCCTGTAGGCTTAGGGAGCCATTGAAGGTTTTAACTCGGGATGTGTTCAGATCGGATCTGTTCCAGAGACTGCGTTGGTGATGGCATGGACGATGTATCAGAGGAGTGGGGAGCCAGTTAGGAGGCCATTTGGAAGATCAGGAGAGAAAAGATGGTCTGAGTCCATGGCAGGCAGACTGGGAAAGAGCCAGTGGATTTTCAAGAGTTGAAATTCTTTCGGTTTCTTCACCAGTTGGTGTTGGAGGGAGGGGGAGGGGAAGAGAAGGGAGAAAAAAGGACGTTTTTGAAAATGACTTTCTGGCTTGGTTGACTAAGTGAATGGAAGCAGGAACATTATAAGCTTAGTTTTCTGCGTTTTCCAGAAGTACTTAGTTTTCTGGATCTTCCACAAGTACTGTTGTCACTCAGAGGGAAAGACCCGTAAGAATCAGATGTGTGCTCTGGTCCAGGACCGGTGCTTGGTAGGCAGGGTGAGGAGGGAAGAGCGCTGGCCACCCTGGACTGCACCACTTTGACATGTGGATATTAGATAGTCAGGGACCTAGGGGACCCAGAAGGAGCTTCTTGCTTCACTTTTAATTGCCTCTCGGAATTTCTTAGAGGGCCCAGTGCGGGAAGAGAGCCTTGAGCAGACATAACTACGAAGATTCCAGGCCACGTATGGGGAGCTGGGGAGTGCTGCAGGCCTGTTTGTGTGAAGTCCTCTCTGGTCCCAGTGTCTCTGTTCCAGTGAGGAGCTTTTGTGTACCAAACATTTGCTCTTTCCATCTTCCTATGAATTGCCTTCCTCCCCCTTGAGCCCCAGACCCCATCCCCCTTCCCCCTTGTCCTTAGCTCAAGATGCTTCTAAGCCTCAGTTGTTTGGGAAGAATCCTTATGTCTTTGGGGTTCCCGTAGGTATGAAATTAAATTTTTCTCCTGTAAATCTGTTTTATGTCAACTTAATTATTAGGCCAGCCAAAAGAACCCAGAAGGGAAAAGTGCGCCTACAAGGACTCATGTAGAACATCACGGAGATTTCCAGCCAGTGTTCAGCTAGCTGGAGTGATGGTCTTAGGGAACCCAGGGAAATCTGAGGGTGGCCAAGGAACATTCACTTACTAAAAAATTCTCTCTATTCCGGAGTAGAGAAGTAGGGATCAAATGTATCTCTTGGCTTTCTTCACACTCAGATTATCCCCATTATTCATGGTGACCTCAAATTCATGAAATTGACACAAATCAGACGCCACTGTAATCTGCCTTCAAGTCAGTGGGGGCACCAGACCAAGGATGTCTAATCTCTCCGCTTCTTAGAAATGGGAATTGATAACTTTTCTGAGCATGTGTAAACGCCAACCAAACTTTAGTCCCTGTCCCCTGTCCCGGCCCCACCTCACCTCCACGGTTGCTTCAAGAGAGTCTCACGCTTTTCCTCGGCGCTGCTACTCAGCATCCTCCCGGAGTACAGCATCATTCCTTTTGATGACTTTGCTAATACCCAGATCTCACAGCTCTCCTCCCTCAACTGAGATGACCTTCATCTTCATTCCACTTCAGCCATGCACACACATGCCACACCTAATAGATCTGCTCCACTTTCAATATTTCAAACTCTATTAGTCTCCTCTTTAAAGTCCCAACTTCTCCCCGCCCGCCTCCTGCTTTTCTCTTGAGCCTGCTCTTTTGTCTCCTCCTTGGTGCCATCCCTTGTTCTGTTCTTGTTTCCATGGTGGGGGGAGACGGAGAGAGAGGAGGCAGGTACTCCCTTCAGAGATCCTGCTTGCGTGCCCAGCTCAGAAATAGTAAGATGGCTCAGTAATGTGGATTTCCTGTAGATTTCCTCACTGTGCTCTTGGATAATTCCCAGCCAGGTTCTTCCTATCGTGGGTCTCCCCCCACCCTCCACCCCCCTCCCTGGTCCCGTTTTCTGTCAGCTGGGCATTGTCAGAAAACCTCACAAAAACTGGAGCAATTGGATCAATAAATGTATGTTGAATAAAGGAACCTATCAAATAACCCTTCCCCTCCCTGCTAGGGAGAAGCTTAGAATTGTGCTGAAGAAAAACGGATCAGTATTTCATTTCTATTTCATCGGATCATCTCTTACGTAAATATTCGTTATGTGTATCCACAGAGTAGCTTAGAAATCTGAGGTCATGGGGTGCCTGGGTGGCTCAGTGGGATAAAGCCTCTGCCTTCAGCTCAGGTCGTGATCCCAGAATCTTGGGATCGAGCCCCCCATCAGGCTCTGCTCAGCGGGGAGCCTGCTTCCCCCTCTCTCTCTGCCTGCTTCTGCCTACTTGTGATCTCTCTCTCTAACAAATAAATAAATAAAATCTTAAAAAAAAAAAAAAAGGAGAAGAAAGAAAGTAATCTGGAGTCTTCCTAACTTGGTGTGCTTTTTATGGGAAAACCAGACTTTGCACCCCAGGTTTTTTCCTTACAGGTTATAGAAGTGCTGAAATTCTTGCTGAGAAATTTCCCCCAGATATTTATTTATACTCTGCAAGTTAGGAATTGGAAATAGGAAAATAGAAATAGGAAAAAGCAAATGCTTTTTCTTTAAGCTGTGAGTGATATTTATTTATTTTATTTTTGTCAGGTGGTTCCATGGTTCATGAATTCTTTATTGTAGTAGAAGTCATCAATTGGATGGAGAACTATTGAAATCGTAAGTTTAGGACATTAGTTGGGATAACCTAAAAAATGCGTTTACCTTTTGGGCCCTTAATTTAATTCAAAATTAAATGAGTCTTATGATGGTAAACTTCACAGATACGCCTGTGGGGCCTTCGGGATGGAAATGTGAGTCTGTGGTGCAAGGAGGCTCTTTTGCTTACTTGGATGGGCTAGGAAATCTTTGCCTAAAAACACTCATTATTTAGAGGGTGTAAATAACCGAACATAATGTTAGCGAGAAGTTTCATTTGAGATTTTACCACACTCCCAAGAATGTAGCAAAGTGACTGGAAGGGCTGTGAACAGTGTCTTCTTTATTTCCTTTAAAATACGCATGAAATTGTCTGAAAAGGAAACAAATTCCCAGAAGGAACTACAATGAGCATCAGGCGTTGAGCCCATTGTTGTTTTTGGAAGGAGTTTTTGTTCTTCCCTGTGGTTGAAACCAGATTAAGAGTTGCCCCTTCAGGGTGCCTGGGTGTCACAGTCAGTTAAGCACCGACTCTTGGTTACGGCTCAGGTCATGATCTCGGGGCCCTGATCACAGTGTCCTGAGATGGAGCCCCATGTGGAGCTCTGCACTCAGCCTGGAGACTGCTGGAGATTATCTCCCCCTGCTCATGCTCTCTTTCTAAAATAAATAAATAATCTTAAAAAAGAGTTGCCCCTTCATCAGCAGCCCCCTCCCAATGTGACATGATCCTTAACCCCCTCCCCCCAGCCATCTTCTACCTCTAGTCATGGATGGAATCCTGCTGTCCTTATAATGTCCTCTATTCCCTTTGTTGTTCTTCAGCGGTGCTAATTTCTTTTGTTGGTTTGGCAAATACCTGCTCCTTCTCTGATATACTCTTTCTTTTTTTTTTTCTTTCTGGTGGGGCACAAGGCAGTGGATGGGGGCTGTTCTCATTGAACAAACTCCAGGCTTCCCACTGCCTCTAGGTTCTGGTTTGGTCTGTGACCTTGGGTGCTTGGAAGTCAAGCACCAGGATTTGTGCCTGATGTCAGTCATCCTTTTACCCCCTTTCTTGTCATTAGTGTAGGCTTTGTCTCCCCCAAATAAGAGGCTCCATGAGGGCAGAGAAGGAAGAGATGGGGGGGGGGTGTTCCTTTGCATTAACTCTCCAGCGTTTTATGCAGTGGCTAACACACAGTAAGCATGGAAGAGATTTGTCAGATCGTTAATGAGACTCAATTACTGGTAAGGGCTTTAAAGCAGACCTCAAGTGTGGTAAGCATTGAAGACCAAGGTCAACAAACCAAGCTCAAGGATGCGAGAAAGGAACCAAACCACCTATTACAGATGCATAATGAAAACAAAAATCAACTGCTCCAAAGCCAAGAAGTTGTAGGAATCTGCAGCAAAATCATAAACAGATTTGCTTTATGAAACAAACTGTAAGCAAAGCTCTTCGTAAACTCAATGAGATACATAAAGAGGGTGCATCTAGTAAATGAGAATTTTAGAACGGTTATAATGAAATGGAAACCATAAGAAAAATAAATCGTCATTGTAAATAATAAAAAGCAGACTTTACTTAGAAAACGCAGCCAGTGATAGAGAATAAATTTCAGGGAAATGCCCAAAATGTAACAGAGAAGCCTTGAAAGGCACAGATCCAGCCTAGCCATGAGATTATTGAGAAAGACTGAGCAAAGCAAATGGACTAAATGTGATAATTATTGGAGGGACATTTTTCAGATCTAAGATTCCTGATCTTAGGTCCTGATACGCCATATGGCATTCTGGGCAGAGTTTCTAATTACAAATCACACACAAAAAAATACTTTGAGTTGTTTTTCTTCTTTACCTTAAAAGAAAACCATAGTCCAAAATGATATCACTTAGGTTACATGGTAAGTTTTGGTTTACTGACTTGGGCCTTAACCTAACTATAGTTCCAGCCTCCCTGAAATGACCCTTTATCAGGCCACATGAGGATTTCCTGGCCAGCACTAGGAAATTTACTGATAGCCCCTTCAGCTCAACTTTGCCTAAAACAATGGATTCTTTGCTAATAATTTCCTTCCCCTACCCCCACCTTTAAAAATCTTTACCTTCCTGTAGCCCTTTGGAGCTCTCCTCTACTTGCTAGACAGGATGTTGTCTGATTCATGAATGGATTAATAAAGGCCAGTGTGATCTTTAAAATCTACTTTTGAGGGGCGACTGGGTGGCTCAGTGGTTAAAGCCTCTGCCTTCAGCTCAGGTCATGATCTCAGAGTCCTGGGATCGAGTCCCGCATCGGGCTCTCTGCTCAGCAGGGAGCCTGCCTCCTCCTCTCTCTCTCTGCCTGCCTCTCTGCCTACTCGTGATCTGTCTGTCAAATAAATTTAAAAAAAAAAAATCTTTAAAATCTACTTTTGAATTTTTGTTACTTAACAAAGTGGAAAACTGGTAGGTAGAATAAAGGAAGTAAAAGTGCTAAATTGTTAATTTTTCATTAAAGGGAGACTAATCTTTTGAGGTTGCATTGAGAGCAGATACATAGTGCTTTTCGATTTATTAAAACTTTTAGTAGAAAAAGCAGGATACCTATAAAAATCAGTACAAAAACAGAATAAAAAAGAATCCCATCTAGCTATAGATAAACAGTAGTTCCATATTTTTTTCCATTGTCTGCAGTCTCACATTTATCTCATTTTGCAGAGATTAAATTTGGAAATGGCAATATCTATGTATAATGTGTAATTAATTTGACTCTTAAAAATCTTAAATATTCCTTTCAAGCAACTTTTGTGACCCAGGCGAACAACAGCATCTACACCTAAATTAATACCATTTTGTCATTGTAAAAGTGTATGACTCACGTAATGTGACACAAGGAAATATTTCTCAAAGGGGTGAATGAAGACCTATAAACATTAACTAAGTATATACTTGGAAAATGTAATTTCAAATACAGACAACAACTTTAGAAGTAATTGCACCATTTCTCCCTTGTAATAAGAGAGGGAGATAACAAAAACATACTGTGAAATCTGGACAAACCTCTGTCATGAAGGAAGACATGAAGGAAACGTTGAGATTAGCATGCAGTAATGAACATGTTGATAAGTGCTGGGGAAGGCAGAAATCAGAATTTAAATAAGTCCTAATTTGGGGGCTCTCAAAAGGTTAATTCAGATTGTTCTAGATGTCATCCTATCAGAGAGATTTGCCCAATCTGGTAGAAAATCAGAGGTCAACAGAAGTGATTAAGCAGCTAGAAAAATCAGCTCACAAAGAAGATCTTAGTATATAATTTTGAAAAAGAATTTGAATTTGTCTAAGTCCAGGGAAACCAGAAGGATAATTTAGAATGATTTGGAGAGCTATGGAGCTGATGGTGTACAATTGAGTAGAAAAAATACTTATTGAGTGTAAGACAGTTCTTAATAGACAAATTAAACAACCATGGAACATCCAAGGAAAGGAGGAAAGATATTTTGATAAAATCTGACACCCCAAAGAAAGACAACAGCTACCATTTATTGAGTACCCTACGTCTAAGACTCTAGATGCATCATTTCATTTAATCTCCGTAATCTACAAACTAGGTCCTAATGTCTTCATTTCACGAAGGAGGGCATGAAGGCTCAGTCACATGGGTGCTCAGCGGGGGGGCTCTGTGAACCCTTCCTACAGAGCCCAATACTGATCACCATTTCATGTCTGCCTTCAAGGCTGGACAGTTGGGTGAGAACAGGTTTGTTGTGCAGAGATTTGACAGAGTAAACTAGCTAGTTTTCCAGTGCTACATCAAGTGATCCCAACAAGCCATTTTCCATTAAATTAATAATCTCTTCTGTACTCCAATCAAGGTGCAGTTTTGTTCAGTCTTCTGGATGAATGAGTCCTTGTGGAAACAAGATTTGTATATGAGAAGACTTAATACTGGTGTAGAATAAATAGGTAATGAGCCCCAGAGTAAGCAGTGTCCAGCAAATGTCAGCCCTTCAGGAGGCTTTATAGACCAGAAAATTGGCTACAGAGTAGGGTATGGTGGATTGGCACAGGAGACCTGGGTTGGAGTTCCTGTTCTACATTTCACTGGCTTTTGCTTTACAGGGGAGGAAAACTTTTCCTTCTTCCCTTCTACGTTCTTTGGCCTAATAATGAAACTGACTAGAGGCAGATTAAGAGGAGGTGGGGGGAATCCCCAATTTTAATTTTGCATGTCTGGGAACTCAGGGAAATAGGAGTCTCAAAGAAGTGACCAAAGCAGGCAGCTCTTTTATACCTTTTAAACGAAGCAACAATGAACTCGTGAAAAATTGGCAAGAGGTTTGCGCCTGGGGTAGTAAATTAGTGAATTAACAGCGTTTATTTCTATAGCTTTCCCAGCGCTGAATTTACTATCTGGTGATAAGGATGTCTTTTTCCCTCCTGCACAGAGAGGGTACCGTTGGTGCACAAGATTCATTTTCTGCTTTCAAGGGGGAGAGAGGAGGGTCAGAGTGTCCTTTATGCACTGGCTGTTTAAGTGACTTTAATACAAAGTAATCAGTGTGCCAGATGGCATATTTTGGGGGCAGCCTGCCCTGATCCCCGTCACTCCTCTCTAAAACTTCCTGGAAGTTTCATGGATTAAAAGCTGAGCTGATGGCTGTAGAGAGCAGAATCAGGTTAGCTGCTGAGTGGTAGAGCACTCCATATGTCATTGAACTTCTTTCTTAGTCCTGAGAACAGCTCTGACTCATTTCAGGAGGCAGTGATCCAGGTAGGCTCCCAAAGTTAGGCCTACATTATGTAACCCCCCCCCCCCCCGGTGTCTAATAAGATGCATTTCAAGAGAAAAGAAAAGCAGTGGGTAATGATTGAAGCAAACTATAAACCAGTTTAAGTTCTTTTTTTTCTTTTTTTAAGATTTTATTTATTTTTGTGAGAGGGGCAGAGGAAGCTGCAGACTCTGCACGGAGCAGGGTGCCTGATGTAGGGCTCGATCCTGGGACCCTGGGATCATCACCTGAGCCAAAGGCAGATGCTTCACTGAATGAGCCAGCCAGGCGCCCTAAACCAGTTTAAGTTCTGAGGGTGCCCAGTGGGGATTTGTAGATGTCAGACTCAAAGCATCTTCAGATGGAGTGAGGGCAGGTGGTGGCAATCTGATGGATTTTCCTGGTTTGTGGTTTGAGTGTCTCTGCTGATCTGGGGGCGTATATAGCAACAGGCATGAAGACCGTCTACACATGAGCTGTTGTGCTGATTTTCTTTTTTTTTTTTTTTTAAAGATTTTATTTATTTATTTGACAGAGAGAGATCACAAGTAGACGGAGAGGAAGGCAGAGAGAGAGAGAGAGAGAGAGAGGGAAACAGGCTTCTTGCTGAGCAGAGAGCCCGATGTGGGACTCGATCCCAGGACCCTGAGATCATGACCTGAGCCGAAGGCAGCGGCTTAACCCACTGAGCCACCCAGGCGCCCTTGATTTTCATGAAGGTAATATTAAGTTCAACTTCACCGTGCCTGGCTTCAGGGGGGAAAAGAAAGGTAGTATTAGTTTTCAGTGACTCCGAGTCAGAAGAGTGGGACAAAAATTGGAAGCATTTGGAGAGCTAGCACCCAACATTGGACGAAACTAGAAGAATACAGTTTCTAGTTCCGCTTCCAGGTAGAAAATACAACATGTAAGACAACAAACAGGACTAAAATCTGATATCCACAAAAATGTGTTAGAGATTTTTTGCTTCGTACATTTACCCCCATTTTTACCAGAGGTAAAATAAGTCTACAAAATAACTCTAGTCTCAATAAACAGCAAGATTAGTGATTAACCGGGCACCTGGGTGGCTCAGTCAGTTAAGCGTCTGCCTCTGGCTCAGGTCATGATCCCAGGGTCTTGGGATCGAGTCCCACATCAGGCTCCCTGCTCAGCGAGGAGCCTGCTTCTCCCTTTCCTTCTGCCTCTCCCCCTGCTTGTGTGTTTTCTCTCTCTCTCTCTCTTAAATAAATAAATAAAAATAATAAAATCGTAAGAAAAAAAGAGCAGAGATTGGACCATATGGAATCTTTTCATCTGCTTTGTTGAAACTTTTTCATAAGGAATCTCTGATTGGGCTTTTAAGAGGCTCCAAGTCAAGTTCTAACCATCAGACTTTACCTGCAAGACTTATATATTTGAGTTCATTCTTTTTCTCGAGGTCTCCATTATATCCTCAGGTTCTTATGCCTGCCAGGAAGTGACCATCATTACTCACCTGGTAATGCTGCTGGGAACCCTGTATGTAAGGTACCAGGCCTGTTTCTCCAAAGGAGCTTTTTTGGCTCCATTAAGTCAACCATAGTTCCTTAAAACTGTCTGGTCATTTCTGAGTCTTTGTACATCTTGACAGAATGACATTCCAGTCAGAGCCTTGGTAATATAAACAGTGTTTCCAGTTATATCCTCTTACAAGAATAGATCCTTAGTTAACTTATGTAAATACCTATATTGCCATGAAAATTAGAATGCTCACTGTGAGTTTCTAAATTCTAGAGGGATCACATAGAGAGGAAAAAGATAAAGGCTTTGCCTTTGTATACAAAGGTATATTTTATCAGATTGCGCTAAGTCATAGGTAGCTTAAGAGAAAAGAGGAAAAAAGGCTTCCTTAAATCTGAAAAATACTTTTTAAAAAATCTATGTTTTAAAAAAAATTAAAAAAAAAATATAATCATCCTCCATTTATTCAGTTCCATGTAATTAATATTTGTTTTGCTTAGTTTTTCCATTAGTTCAGAAAATTCTTACCCAGTTCAGTGTTTTTTTTTTAATTTGCTTTTGAATTTAAAATTATTAGGAACGTGTATTCTATAGTATTTTCCATGAGTCTCTTGAAAGATGAGGCACTTTTGCAAACACTCTTGCAGGAGCATGAGAGGGGAATAATAACCATTCGTGAGTGACAAAAATCTTAAAAATAGCCATGATTAAAGATCTGATGGGAGTTCATTACAATGCAATTGACAAGGAGATTTGTTTCTGCAACACATAACATTTTGAGATAATAACTAGAATTGTGACTGATAACTTTATACCAGTACATATTAGATTTCTAGGAATTGCATACAATTTATAGAACACTTACATACCTCAACACAACATGAAGAAGGCTTAGTGTTACCTTTCATCTGACAACATTTCCCATGTAATTGAACTCCTCAAAGAAGCCTAATTAGTTTAACAATTTTTTTTTTTTTTTAAGGGAGAGAGAACACATCTTTTTTAATGTTCCAGGGACCCTCTGGAGCATCCCAAAGTTAGTTTGAGGTCAAAAAGACTATCTAGAATTTGGTTTTAGGAACTTAGTCAAAACCATCAAAGAGGTTTTAAAATACGCGGTCAAATAGGATCATAGGTCACTGTGAAACTGTAGTTGGTTATCTCTTTGTCCACAGTGACAGAAACTTTGCAGGCAAATAAAGGTAAGTAGTTACTTAAAAAAAATGGAATAAACCAACAGCGCTTTTAATAAAGAAGACTCCTTTTTTTTTCTTAAGTAATCAAAGACCTGATAAAGACAGAGGGAATCATTATGACAAAACACAAATTCTTTTATAGGCAGATGACTTTAAAAGGTAAAGAAAAACCTTTTATAATCTCTTATCAAGAGCAGACCAGTGGTTCAAGAAAATTTTGTCCTAAATTTTAACAGAAAACTACATTCTAATTTTACACCAGCTTATTTTTGATATTAAAATTCATTTAACTTAATTAGATTTATTCTAATCTTAGCTAGCTTGACTACACATTAAAATTCCTTTCCAAAGATTCCTTTTCCATAAACCCACAACTTTATTTTTTACATTCAGATTTTGTCCTGTGTGTTTGTTTGTTTTTTTCCTCTTTCCCATTTTGAAATAATTTGCCACTCTTCAGGACAAACCCCCCTTCCCCAGCAAAAATTCATTCTCATTTCTTATTCTTTTTTTTTTTTTTTCTTAACCCCCCACTAAAACCTACATCCTGCTTTCCTTGGATTTGGAGTTGTTTCCCTCATTTCTTACTGCTTTAATTCCATACAGTAGAATTTTTAACCCTTAAGAACCTTAATTTTTAGTGAAAATAATGAAGTAAATAATTATGAACTGTCTTTTATGTTCTCATTCTCTGACTTGGCAAATTTAGCAATACTCTTTTTTAATTAAGTCCGTCCTCTCGCCTCCCTGGGGATAACAATAGCTCATGGGGTAGAAACTTTGTATATAAGGATAACATGCATGTATGCCAATAACATTATATGCATATAAAGATGGCATGGGAGGATGGATAGGCTAGCGTGTATATCACAACAGCATGGTGTGTGTATGTCAGATGCTTAGCTCAGTGCCCATACAGAATGCCTGTTCAATTAATACTTGTTGGCATTGCTGTTCATTGTTCAGATGCAGTCCTCAAGTCATATTTTAGGAAGCATAGCTAAGTGATAGTGTAGGGTGGTAAGTTTTTAAAAAAGATTTTAATTTTAGGCATTCCTCTCAGCTGATGCATTTAATAATAAAAGTTCACCCTCCGTGTCCCCTTTTCACAATTTGGGAATTTGCACAATGCTCTGGTGTTTTAAAGGCAGTAGTTCACTGAAAACACAGCGTATGACAAAGGCGGTGGTTGCCAAGTTCTAATACGTTAGCAGGCAGAAGCATGCTTTTAATATTCATCATCTTTAAGTGCTACCAACTGACATTCAGCACTAAATGTGCAGATATGAGTGCTGAGCAAAACAGAGCTAGGAAGAGGACTTGCTAATTTGTATTCTAGATGGAAATCTTAAATTAGTTTCCAAGATTTTTAAATGGATTTTTAAATGCTGAGCACATAGGAGATGGAGTTCATATTAATATTTATAAGGTTTGAGAAGATATTTAGTGAAATATTTGTATAATTTAATTTTGGTCATAATCAAGTAGGAAACCATAACAAGAAGGACATTGTACTTTACTTCGGTGACTGTGTCGTGGCTCATAGTCAGGAATGGCCTTCTGGAAGCACCCCAGACAACATACACAGGCTGAAAAAGTGCTTCTTTATAATAAGCCATATGTCAGAGGTCATTTGTGTATAAATTCCTTGGGTTGGATGGTCCTAGGTTAATTCCATTTATGTTAATTAATTTAGAAATAAGTATTGATAATGACCTTTTAAAAGCATTTATTGTCAGTTTTGCGGAACTCTGTAATCTAGCAGCCTTCACATTCTTTATTATACAAAACAGCTCTGTTGCTTCACAGAAAACCTGCTTCCTGCAGTTTTGCTTAGGGCTAATTGAGTTTAATGTAGTTTTGTGTGCAGAAGGTATTGACTTGTGCATAGTATTTAATTTGTGTAAATATGTGTGTATGTAATGTTTTGCCCTCTGAGTTTTATTTTAAATGTAACCCTTAAAACGGGGAAAATAGAAATTCTTAGT
Source organism: Lutra lutra (assembly GCF_902655055.1). Taxonomy (NCBI): domain Eukaryota; kingdom Metazoa; phylum Chordata; class Mammalia; order Carnivora; family Mustelidae; genus Lutra; species Lutra lutra. Next base: position 11,872,177 of record NC_062287.1, on the reverse strand, counting down.
TTGGGCCTGCTAGCGATTGCAGGTGCCAATGGTTTAAACTGCTGTAGAAGTACAATTATGAGCAGCCAAGAGCAAATCTTGTTTTAAGGTCCATGTGTAATGAATGCCTGTTAGTATCCTAGAATACAATTAAAAAGAGGTTTACCTCTTCTGAACCGTGATTGGTTCTTTCTGATGGAAGTGTGGAGTCCCAGGAGTAGAATGTGTATTCAGCTCTTGGTGATTTAGACCCCAATGAGCCTGGCATACTGCAGGCTTGGATAAATTCAGGGCAGTTATAGCCGAGCAGAGATGGGAAAAGACTGAAAGATTAATGAGGGAGCTTAAAACAAAGCCCCAAAGAGGAGAGCAGTGCCCTGCTTGGTCTTATGTAATTGTGCCGAATGGAAGTCAGTCTTGGCTGCCGTTGTTTAAAAATTTTAGGTTGGCAGGAAATGTTTGTTTGTGATAAAAATTGGGTCTAGAGAATGAATGCTCATGAAAACCTGCGACAAAATATCTAATTCTCACTTGCTTGTGGCTTCCTTCAGAGACACACCCTCCCGCCCATTCTCCTTTTGTTCCAGTTTGACCCACCCACCTGTCTGCACCCCACCTCTGCCCCACGCGAGCATCCCCCGACCCCCTTTTTGGGCGCGGGACCCTCAAGGAGAACTCTGATCTGATCCTCCCAGTCAGCCTGGCAGAGCGGGGTCAGCAGGAGATGCACATCTGAGATATGTTCCTGGAAGTGACCCTCTTCCGGCCCAAGGCCTGAGAGATCCAGACGGTACAGAGCCGTGAGGGACCTCAGAAGGGACCCCGAGTTCCCGTCGGTTTCCTGGGGCTGCTGCTGGGCGCCAGCAGCCGTGTTCTCTCCAGGGGACAGCTGTAGATGGCCGTTCTGTCGCAGTCCTTCCTGTGGCTCTTAACTTAAGGGATCCTAATGGCCTTAAAATGCTATTTTACCCTTGAAAATCCTTTTAATAGATGCTGTAACGAACCTTCCATTTAAGTGATGGACACAGCTGCGTGGTGCCGTGAAGGCGGCCGGACCGTTAATGTGAGGCTGGGCACTTAGAGGGGAAGGAGAGAAGCTCATAAGTATCGCGGTGCAGGTGAATCACTTCTGAAATTTAAAGCTTGCCAACACCGGTGACGAAAAGCTGCCTCGAAAGCGAAATTGCCAACTCGCACGCAGATTCTGTAGCTTCGATGGACTCGCACACCGGGCTTTAACGCCGCCCTGTGTCCTCTTCAAGGAGTTTGGCGCCACCTGCAGGACGCAGGGAGCACAGAAACCTGCACAGCCTGTCCGTAGCTCCTGGTTCTCCCATCCGTCTGCCCTCAGCTTTACTTTTTGTAAGTTCCATCACTTGGTCGTTCTGTAGCATCGATCAGCCTTCCTCTTGGCCACGAATTGAGCTCTGTAGATGGAAAGGCTGCATCTGTACTAGCCGTTTGGCTGGAAGTCCTCACCCTTCACTGCTTTTTCCGGCCTCTGGCTATTTCCGCCGTCATGCACCTTGTCCACCGACGCGCCGACCCTGAGAACAGAGTTACCCATTGAGGGCCCAAGTCTGTAAAGGTCCCACTGATCCTTCACTGTTGTGTCTTTTTTTGTTTCTTGCCGAGAACCCATGTGGCCTCCAAATCACCATGCCTATTGTTGAGGTCGGTCCTTTGTTTTGTTTTGTTTTTGCCTTATTTGGAGAGAAATGTTAGGAAGTTTAAAAACCCACACAGAGGAGAGAAAGTTTAGGGTTTATGAAACGGTTCAGAGAAGCCTGAGGGGAGACACGTGATGGCTTGTACAGGTGCATTAAGGAGGAAGGGTTATTTTCATTCATCAGCTCATAACTATATCACTGAATAAAGTTCTTCATTGTTTCAAACTAGAATGAATCGGCTTGAAAGGCATTAAGAACAATGTGGAGCTTTTCTCTTTGCCAAATGAACTGATTGCAGCTCTTCCTCTCCCCACCCCCACCACACCCTGTGACATCTCTAATCCCAACCTTCTGAACTCCCTGTTTGTGCTTTCTGCTAGGTTCTTTGCATGGCTCCCCACTCCCCGTCCTGGAGCACCAGTTCCCTTATCCCAGCCCAAAATAATGGTGGCCCCACGAATTCTATTCCCTTTGAAAAGCAACAAAACCCATTACCACTTAACTAGTCCTCCTTCAATGGGTCTGTGTTTTGTCAAACCCCCCACCATCTTATTCTAGGATAATGACACCAAAATTCATTCCCTTACCTAGCAAATAACTGTTATCTTCAAAACCTCTGCGCTACCAGAGACCACGTCTGTCAAGTCCCATTGCTTTTCCTCTAGAAGATTGCTTGAATCTCTGTTTGGAAGTAGAATCCATGCTTCATTCTTCCGGAACTTCCCATAACTCTGCCACTCCCAAATCACTTACCTTCTTCAGAAGTTCTTATTAGTTGCCTTCCAGTAGATCTGGAAAATGGGCTAGAAAGAACAAACTAGTCAAGGGGAATTTTACTTCCTAACTGACAAACATATCCCATTCCCAGCAAAATTATGCTATAGATTCTCAAAACTTGTCTGTTTTTGGACATTTGTGCTTTGATTTAAATATCAGAGAGCCTTTAGAAAGAGGAAAATATACTGGTGGTTTGGGAAATGTCACACAGAGGTGCTGGCAGATTGCCAATATAGCCCTTCATATATTTCTACCAAATGGTTGATTAAAAATTGCTCAGAATGTAGAGTTCATCTCTCCACGTGGCCAATAAGCACATAAAAAGGTGCTCAACTTTATGAGTGACTAGAGAAATTCAAACAAAACCACAGTGAGGTACTGCTGCACATCCACTGGGATGGCTAAAGTAAAGAACAGATATTAAGAAGTGTCGACATAGATGTAGAGAAGTTTGGATCTTTGTCCCTTCCTTGTGTTAATGTAAAATAGTCCAACCAGTAATGTAAAATGGTGCCACTTGGCACTTTTCTCTACAAGTTAAACATAGTAAGATTTGATCTATCAGTTCCACTCCTGGCTGTATACCCAAGAGAACGAAATCCACGCACAAACATGTACGTGAATGTTTATAGCAGCATTACTCATAATAACCAGAAAATGGAAACAGCTCAAATGCCCATCAACTGCTAAATAATGTGGTATACCCATACAATAAAATACTATTCATCTCCAAGAAATAATGAGATACTGAGATGTCCTGGAACATAGATTAGTATTGAAAACATGCTATATGGAAGTGCTCCAAAGGTCACATATTATATGATTCCATTTATATGAAATGTCTTGAATAGGCAAATCTAGAGTGACAGAAAGTAGAGGAGTGGTCTGCTAGGGGCTGGGGTTGGAGAAGGAGAACATCAGTGACTACTAATGGGTATGAAATTACTTTTGGAGTGAAGACAAAGTTCTGAAATTAGGTAGTGGTGATAATTGTACGACTCCGCAAATATACTAAAAAAAAAATTGATTTGCACACTTTAAAATGGATGAACTGCATGGTATGTAAATCATCTCAATAAAACTAGTGCGTATGTGCCATACACACATGCGCGCATGCACACACACACACAGTGGGATTATCAGGAGCTGCATGTTCTTAGAATTTGTGTCTGATTCATCTTCACATCATCCAAAGTACTAAGCACAAGGCATTGCATTTGGAAGCCTTTGATAAATGGTTAAAGAAATGAGTGCATGATCGATCAAGCGAATTCATAAGTAGTCTTCTTAGAATGTATGGAAGAATTTTTTTGGCAAGCGCCGTAGGAGAGAGGTGAAGAACAAAGACTGAAGACTGAACCTTCTGTTGACTCAGGCTGACAGTTCAGTGGCACCGTCACCGATCTGATATCCGAGTGATAGAATCTTGCCATGCTTTGGTGTATTCCTTTTTTGAGTGATAGGTTGGCAAAATATACTTTAGCAACTGTATGTTATGTAGATGATGCACGATGCTAATACTCTGTTGTGACCTTTATTTTTATGAGCTGTGAGAATTAAGAACCTACCAGTTTTAGTTTAATTAAGCAGTAAGCCACAGCAGATGGTGCATTTGTGGGTGATGATTGCATTCCTCTGGTTCCCTCCAGCAGTGCTCTAACCCTACGGAACGCTTTGCCTAGAGTGTCACACCACTGTTGCAAAATTGCTAGGAAGACAACCACGTGGTGTTGATGTAGTCAGGAAGTCTTGGAGGACAATTTACAGCAGACCCTGAATACCACAGGAAGTTCTAGTAGTTAGCCGCTGTTGGAACTAGGGTATTAGGAAGAAGAATCCATGACGTTATGGTGGTGGTAGTTTACTGCCCATCTTTACTCTCCCAACATTTGCAAGTAGAGCACATGAAGATTTTTATTGCCCTGATATTCTTTTGTGTAATCTGGGTCAAACATTAAGCATGCATTGGAATATGATTTGCATGTTTTAAAGTGCTCGGAGAAGAATAGGTAAATGGAGAAGCACAGAATTTATGGCAGATTGTTTTATTATGTTTGCTTTTAGTCACTACGGAGAGCCTAAAGAGTGTCCTACAGTAGGCATTTTTTCCCCAAGTACTATGTGCTTACTGCTAGCGTATTGACTCCCGAGGATGTTAAAAACATATATAAGCAGAGAGAATACGGAATTAATCCAGTGTTTCTCACTGATCATCACACAGCTCTTCAGGGAGAACACCAAAATTGTTAAGTTGAATTGCTTTCTCTCATTGTTAAGGGAGAGACTATCTGTCTAGCCCAGATTCTTTTCCCTTTGCTATCTTTGAAAAACTGAATTACTTGAAAGCTGGCATAAAACTTGTAATTACACAATATTTTAGATCCTAAGATAATATGTCCCGATTTTTCTCATTAATGCAATATATGAAATCATCAAAATGAAATACATTCACTTACTGGCCATAATGTTGTTAAAAGTTTGAACTATGTGGGTATCTTAAAATATTGCCTTATATAGAAGAATCCATTTGTCTCGTCTCCTTGCTACAAAGACTAGATTTGGAATTCTAGTTAAATCATGAACCTCAAAAATAATATTTTAAAAAGAGAATATAATTTCTCTTTGGGAAAGCCCATAGTTTATGTCGAATTTTTTTCTAAATTATATAAAGAAACAATTTCTTTTGATTTTTAAGGGGGCTGTCATCGTGAAACCCCTAACTCCATCATCCTTTCACATGTTCTGCCTGGGAAAGTACAAACGTTAATTTTGCAGTTCTTCTTGTGGGAATAACAGATTATTAACCTTTCAGTTAATATTCACCAGCGCATAATATAGGGAAATATCTATAAACATTTACCTGCATAGGAAATCTAACATAATAACTGATTGTAGCCTATAAATTATTAATGACTTTGACAGGAGAAATTGCAGATTCTTTTTATATGGAAACCTACTTTTATTGCAAAATCACTGATATTGTTTCTTTACAGAACTTGACGTTCATCTAATTAAAATTTAGGAAAGAAGGAACTAGGCTATTTCCCATTTATTCAGTATAGAGGTACTTGCCATTTCTTTTGTAGCTCTGTTTAACAAAAATATTCTCTGGGACCCCCCAAATAAGACCTCAGTGGGAAGATAAACTTGTGCCTGGTGATTTTAAGGATATTGGAATTATGGATTGTCATTCTCTAAATTGGTAATGTATTAATTCCCTATCATCGGATTGTGTATGTGATGCCAGAACTTTCCCTTTACGATGATGCTGAGTATTTTGCATTTTTTGTGTTAGAGTTAGTATCAGAATCTATCAGGATGTGCATGCCCAATATTTGACAGTCAATACTTGCAGCCTCGATCTCTCCTGATCCTTCTAGCCCTTTTGTTACAAGCATAGGAACTAGAATCAGGGTGACTTGTCTTCACATCCTGACCACTATTTATTACCTGTGTGACTGTATCATTTAGGAATTTCCTTTTGACTTTCAAGGAGACACCCCCCCACAAAACACACAAATAGCGGCTTAAATACTAGTTCATTTTGTCACCTACAAGAAGTCCTAGAGATGGGCAGACAATACAGAGCCTCCATCCAGATTTTCAGGAACTCAGCCTCCATCTTTCTTTCTGCTTCCCCATCCCAGCTGGTGACTTGTACCCCAGAGGTCAGAGTCCAAGATGATTGCTGGAGCTTTAGGTGATGCTGCTGCCTCTTGGACACCAAGAAAGACAAGAGCCCCTTCCAGCAGAACCAGTTGGTTTTTTGTTTTTTGATTTGTTTGTTGGCTTGTTTGTTTTACCCCTCATCCCACAGAAGACTTCCACCAGCACCTGACCTAGATGTTTGGGAAGGAGGGAGGAAATGTTATCCTTACCATGGACAGCTAAAAAAGAAGGGTTCTGTTACCAAGGGCAAAGGGAAGAGTGAATATAGCATTTTCTGCCGTGGTGACCTGGGGCAATTTAATACCGTTCAGCCTCAGCTTCCTTGTCTTTAAAAATGGTTATAAAAATAGGATCTAATCCATAGATCTTACTGTTCTGAGTATCAAGTGAGTTTATATATCTAATGCATTTAGCACTGTACCTAGCATATAATAAGCAATAAATGTTAATTATGCTTTCTAGCTACTTCCTTGAATATCTGTAGGTCGATATCCTATAGGTACCTAAAGCTTAAAATGTTCAAATGCGTTACAGATCTTTATTACATTCCCTAGCTCACCATCTGCCCATTCTCCCAGGCTAGAAATTTCCGAGCAATCTCTAAATAGCTCTTTATTATTGCCTGTACCCAACAATCACCAAATGGGATTCTACCTGGAAAACTGTGGGTTTCTCAACCTTGTTGCTCAATATGTTCATTGCCAGTCTTTGAATTCAAGCTGTCTTGATCCCTTACCTTCAAGAGGTCTTTGTGATCTACAGATCCCATCCAAACTCCTTGGAATAGTATTCGAGTGTTCCTATAGTCTGACTGCCGTATTCACAGTTTATTCTCATTCACCTATATCTCCCTTCTCTCCATATGTTGCTTGTTCTCTGACTTCCTTGAAAACCTCAAATAGGACACTGTGACTATAGTTCCATCTTCAGGATAAATGTTCAAGAATTCTCAAGTTGAAACATGAGGAAACTAATAAGAATAGAGGTATTTCAGTCTATAATCTTAAATATCAAGGTGTGATTTCTGGTAACTTTCGTGTGACTCCGTTTATGGAGCCAACAGATAGACAGGTATACCAGCACTCCTTATCATAGCTGGGTATCTAAGTGTATACCTGTGAAAGAACAAAGGACTCTTCGATGAAAGGAATGGCTGTGGGATGCGGGTTGGAGTTGATGTCTCTCTACCAGACATGTGTGTTTGGCAATTCTCAAAGTACAGGTGTAGATCTAGAAACTCCTTATTTTTATTTTGCTGGGCAATAGCATTAGTCTACATACTTAATGGGAATGTTACAAATGCACTTCGCTTTCACATTAAAGAAGTAGAGAAGCCTAGCTTTATTTGTGAGAGCGTGTGTGTGTGTGTGTGTGTGTGGAGTGCTGTAATGGGATGTGTAATATAATTTCACAGCCCTCTGATGCAATATTTTGAAACCAAGTTTGTAGTACAATTAAAACATATCTTTGGTCATAGATTACTTGGCCTTTTGCCATTTTCATAGGCAATGTCCTACTTAAATAGCCTGGATTGGCTGAGAAAATAATTGCTGCTATGAAATAATTTTGCAATTACCGCTGTAATTAAGGGCAGTTTGTTAATGAAAGTGCTTGGTGAATAATGACTGCAGGGCACTCCATCTTGCAGCTTCATGCCAGATGATTGGTTCGCGTCGTGGAGGTAGTTAGGGAATTAGTGACACAGCTGTCATGGTTACAGGATGGATGTAAATATCCTTTGCAGTTGATGATGAGGAATAGTCATTAGCCTCCGGCCCCTTGGGAACTGGTCAGAAGAACAAAAATAAACTTAACACGGGATGGTGAAAGCCATTCCTTATGGCTCCTTTCCTTCAGTTTGAACAATTAACATTCGAATAGAAACTGCGGAGAGCGCGTGCAAGAGCCCTCTCCACTTTACGGGCGTGTTAGTGTGATAAATGTCCCTCCCGATAGGGCATTGCTTGTTCACAGTTTATATCCACTCTTATTAGCTTATGGGCCAGTTAAAAACTGCTCTTTGGAGACCCACAGGCCCCATTTAAATTTTTCTTGTTCATCTCCAGGTGTTGTGTGTTCACTTGGACACTCCGAAGCCGGCCCGCGGATGGATTTTGGCATGCTGTCTGCTTGGCTGTGGGGGCGATTGAAGATCAATTTTCTGTGGTTGGGCTTCTTTTTGTCTGTAAAATATATATTGTTATGAGGACGACCTGGACACTTGTTTGATCTCGCTTTGTGGTTCGAAAAATTCATTGTTGAAGGTTGCGCATCTTTTTTTTTTTTTCTTTTTTTCCCCTTTCTTAAAATAAAACAGCCTAGGTGTTCTAAGTGGGCTTCGTGTTTATATTCATTCCACTTCCTTGGTGTTTTGATGTTGTTTTTCATTGTAAATTTGCTTAAGCAATCTTTTGTAGAGTAATTTCATAACATGCACACACTGTGGTTTTACACTGAGGTGCTCGTGATCTGCAAGTCATTAACTTGGCTGTCTGGGAAGTTAGGGTAGCATGTGGCATTTCTCTTGCTCTATCATGCCGTATCATCAGTTTTATTCTCATAAACGACGTTAGTAGAACACCTCCAGGGATCCCCTCCATGTCTAGTATGCTAAATCTTCTCCTCCGGGCCCCAAGGCTAGATATTGGAGCTTGTGTCATCATATCAGGGTCAACCCAGTGTCCTCACTAAAGGGACATAACCGTTTTCTGGGTTTCAGCTCAAAATGGCCATTCGTGGCAGCATTGTCCAGTTTCGGGGTGAGTGTGTTGTTCCTTGCGTCTGGGTAAGATCCCCTACATTTGCTTAATGCTCCTCTTGATGCCAGTGTCTTCTCTTGGCTTTAGCAAGACCGATGCCGGATGGAAGGGACGGACATTCTGTCTCGAAACTAGGACGCACGGTAGTCCAAACCTCTGCCTCTTCCTTCTCCCTTCCTTGGCTGTCAAAGAGAAGGAAAAGCAAGTTCAGGTGTGAACAAGAGCCTTATTCTGATGTTGAAGTGCCTCCTTTGTCTACGGAGTCATTGACTCTTCCACCACGAGCTCCCTTTCTCACTACCCAGAGATAAGTCACTGTAGAGATTGTTCTAGTGAACTTAATTGTGATCAGATGTTCAAGGATACAAGTGAGCTTGCCAGTCTTGAAGGGTAGAGGTGAGTCCCTAAAGGCCAAATTTCTTGGAAAACCTTACATGTTGAACATTTATATGTCTGTCTCTCTGAGTCCCAATAAATGACAGCTTCCCTTTGGAAGGTTAAGGTTACTCTTGGGCATAGCCATAGTTGGCAAAAGGGTTTGGTTTCTAGTGGGATGTGACTTCCAGGCTTTCTCTTCAAGGAATGCCCAAGTGCAGGAGGACCTGGTAATGGCTTTGCATTAAATCAACATTGGGAAGCAGATAGAGAGACCTATGCTAGAACACATCGTCCCAGCCAAATGAAAATTGCATGGCATTGTATTATTACTTCTTCTGTTTCTATGATAGGTCAAGATAAGTACAGTAGGAAAGAGAAAAACAATTGTCTTTAATTGGTGTGGCTCAAGGTGGGGGGAGAGGCAACCAACTACAGAGTTTAGACATTCAGTGTGTGTTCCGTTTTTGTTTGGTGGCATTTTGATTGATTATTTATTCTTTTGGCTAAACATAGGAGACTTGAGTTTAATTGAATTTCCAAGCAACTCTCCAAGCCCTTGTCTCATAAAGTGTATTAAAAAATGCACTGCAGATTCTAAAGAGAGGTGGCCATATGAATTTGATAATGTACAAGGAGAGGGGACTAAGGATCGTTTCTGAGTTTGGGTGAGTGGTTGAAATTCCCGAGTAAAAGAGAGTTCATTTCCATGGACTTTTCTGGTTTGGTTTGGATAGGAGTTGGAGTCCCACCTTTTTTTTTTTTTTTTAAACATAATCGCTCTTGTGGGTTTCCTTCCTTTCCCCAGGACAAGTCAAAAACTTGAGAGTTCTCCACAATGAAAATGGATCGTGTCCCATCTCATCCCGTTGCCATCCTTTCTATCAAAGCAACACTAATTATAAAAAATGAACATAAATTTGGACTGTTTAATAGGTTTGGGTTTAATTTTGCCTCAGTGGGAAGACATTCGATTAAAAGAATCTTCACCCCTCCCTCCTCCTCCCCCCTTTTTCTTTTGGTGGAACAGTTAGTAAAGGCGGAGGAAATTGATTTGAGTGTCACAAAGGACATTTCTGACAGGAACGTACTTTGAAATGATTCGGGGCATCTGTTTCTCTTGCAGATGCCCAGCACTGCTGAGAGCTGAACCGAAATTCAACTGTTTCACATGTCAGCTCAGAACCTGGTCACAATTTACATCCCAGTTGCTTGGTTGGAATTTCTAACGTTTTGTGAACCTCCTCCCCTCATTGACGAGACAAGTTCTCAGTCAAAGTGACCATTTGTTCTCGATGCCAATATGTCACGGTCAAAATTGATTTAACCTGAGCGTCATTTGTTTCTGTACGGTCACTTTGCCTATGAAACAAAATCCTCTTCCCAGTCTGTATTTGGGCACTTCTGGAAGGGTCTGTGGATGGCTGCGTGGTGGGTGTTCCTGTGACGGTTACTCTTCCCCTAGTGCTGTGTCTGTCGTCCGAGCTGGCTCTGGGGGTGCCACTGTTAATGGTTCCCCAGCACAGGAATTTTGTGCCCTCTGTTTACTACCATATCTGTGACATCCAGCAATATACTGCGAGGCACTGAAAATCAGTCTTCCATAAATGAGTGGGGAACGAACACTTGCCACGTGATCGTACTATAGTCTTAGGCTCTCGACTCTGACTACTACTTGTCTGCCCTGCTCATGTTTCTTAGAAATTAGTAAGGCTCACCCGTATCAATTATAGTGAGGCATGTCCTTTGAAATTGAAGGGCAGGGGCAATTATTTTGTGTGTGTGAACTTTTTGCATTCATAGAAGAAATAATTTACTGGGGATGAGAAAGAAAAGTGACTATGCTGGTGCATTAATAGGGACCCGGGCTCATTAACTTAATTACTTAGTGGTTCCTGACAATTCTTTTGTCCCCAGTGTTCAGCCGCTTACCTTTCCACAGTATTTACTGGTGACTTTTGACCAGGGAATCCAGAGAATGGCTTCTATTCCTGTCCTTCTCTATGCTTACTGGTCCAAAGCCAACTGAGGTAGTAGTGGTGTTTATACTGGCGTATCCTTGGTCCAGTGGACACTCTTGGTTGACCACATAGATTAACTGGTCAGTCCATGGTGAGTCCGTTGAGGACCTTATCCATAATATTGTCATCAGTACTCTTGCATCTTTATTAGTAATTCTGAGACTATATTAGTGAGGACAGAAAGCTTAAAACTTGCAGTGAATTGAACATTTAGAAATTTATTTAATAGGCTAGGGTGGGTGTTCCAGGTCCATGGCTAGCCTGGTTCCACCGAATCATCCAGTGACATAGGCGAATTGTGGCTCTGCCTCCTTCTATGTGTAGTTCCTAGAATCATGGTGGTGCTACCGTTGCAGCCTCTGGGAAGGGGGAAGGAGAAAGTGGAGGAAGGGCAGCCCACTCTTCAGGCACCAGGCTAGAATTGGCCCATGTCCCTTCTGCTCACACTGGGAAGAACTTAGCCACCTGGTCAGCTAGCTGTAGGGGAGGCTGGGAAATGCAGAGTGGCAGGTCAGCCCGGTGTCAGGGTGCACGGGAGAAGTTCACAGGCTCTTGGAACTTGGGATTTTCCTAATTGGTCAACTGCCTATCCATTCTGTTTGGCAAAGTCTCACAGTCAATCTTAGACTTAAGATGATCACTAATACTATCTACAATCATCATTTCCCCCTTTAGTTTCTTAGGTCCCAAGCTATTTATAAAGATGATTCTAACAACTGGCTCACCTCCTTTGGTTAATATCAAGAGCTCAGTGCTTTGCACAGACACATTTTAACACTGTGAAATCATCCCGTAAGTCTTTCTGACAAATGTTTGCCATTTGCCAACATTTGAATGCTTACTTGCTTCATTTCCTTTTTCTTTTTTTCCTTCTCTCGGAAGCATGGTAGGATAGGGACATTTTGGTAGGCTTATAATTACGTTTTGTTGATTTGGGAAGATCCTGTACATACCGCTGACATGCTGATCATTATGCAGGAAAACACAGAAAGCATCATCACTGTTGTTGGCGAATATTACTCTGTATACATACAGATGGTCACGGCCTAATGTAAAATTGGGTTTCCATTCAGGATCTGTGTCAGAAACCATTCCTGAGTTGACATGAGAAATTGCTGCCACTATCACTGCTTTTGGCTTTTCTAGTATATTTCCTCCCAAGGGTCTACAGCACACTCTCCCCTACCTTGATTCAATTTTAGAGGCGATGTTGGATTTTCTGCTCACACTGTTTAGAAAAATTATACTCCCAACATCTCCTGATGCATTAGGATGAGCTGGGTCTTTGAGACGTCTGAGGGGTTGAGGTTTGGCTTTGGCCCCCTTCTCCTTTTCCACAAGCAAGGGGTTGTTAGAATTCTGGCGGTACAATTAGTATTATTGTTCAGACACGATTTAGGTGAGAGTCATCTGACTTTGTATTAGCACAACCAGACAGTTTTGGTTTTGTGCAGACACAGACCAATTTTGGTTTGACTTTTGGTGAGGGAGAGGCAAGAAATAAGTTAAAGACATAGTCTAAGCCATGGGCAAAATATGCTCTTTGTTTTATGTAGAAAGTAGTCATTTTTAAATATACTATTCTCCTATCTTGTTGCTGTAGTATTGGTACTGGGTAAAACAGTAGATATTTTTTGAAGTGTTTTCTGAATGTGATTCACTATAATCTCTCAGTCCTGTGATTTCAACTATATTTAGGCTACTGTTAATATATTAGTAGATTTCACTAGTATATTTACATAGCATCCTACCCTCCAGTGATCAAAACCTGAGATGCTGGGGTATAGAATTGCTTGCTAAAGGTGGCGGGGAGAAAATGTACCTATCTCATAGGGATATTAATCTGTTTTCAATGTGTTTTTTTTTTTTTAAGATTTTATTTATTTATTTGACAGACAGAGATCACAAGTAGGCAAAGAGGCAGGCAGAGAGAGAGAGGAGGAAGCAGGCTCCCCACTGAGCAGAGAGCCCAAGGCGGGGCTCGATCCCAGGATCCTGGGCTCTTAACCTGAGCTGAAGGCAGAGGCTTTAACCCACTGAGCCAACCAGGCGCCCCTGTTTTCAATGTCTTGTGAATGCGCTTAATGTCTAGGGCATTTTAAATTGGAGTAACCAAAACCCAGAGTCTTATAATTTAAGCGAAGTAGCATTAGAGCAGGAAATATTTTTTCCCCCTAACGGTTAACCAATTGCCAGCTTGCCCGGCTCACTTCTTACAGCATCTCGTATGGTTGTCCCTGTGTTGTCATGTTTTTCTGTGATTCAGTGGTTACATTTCCATCTTCCATCCTAGACTGGTAGCTTCTTGGAGGTAGGGAACATGTTCTATTCATGTTTGCACGGCTCGTTGCCATAAGTGGCGGATGAATGAATGGAAAACCTATCTGAAAGTAGGGAAGTATCGTTCCTACACCGGTAGGTGGAGACTAACCTCAAGATGCCCCCTCCGAGTTTGGAAAAGATGGTTATTTACATGTTCTGTCTATAGGGCATCTTTTCATTGTTCTTTCTCTGCCCATCTGATTCCTTAATCTTAAAAACCAAGAGAAAATACACACCAGGGATATGGATGAAGCTGTTGTTTTATTTACCTCCTTGGAAAAACAAAAGCTTTCATGAGGAAAGGAGGGATTTTCTCCCATGATATGGGTCTGAACTCACCGGCCACCTCCTTGCCCACCTTGAGCCTGTTTACTCATCTGGGAAAATGAAATGGTAATGGGATTTTCCTCACCGGTGCCCCGCCGAACAAGGACTGAACAAGAGAATTTTGTAGCCTGTTGGCGCGCACCTCGTAAGCGCCCAACAAATGTTAGGCTTGAAGATAATGATGGTGATGATGGTTTGTTCTTTCCCTCAGAGGTCTTCCTTGATTAAATATTTATAGTTTCTCTTACCTATTTGTTGTCGTTTTACCCCATCATGCTTTTAAATAAATCTGGTTCCACAGAAGGCGTTGGGCAGCATCCTCCATCACTGTGAATAGGGCTTAGGGAAGGCTGGGTGTAGCTCTACAGTCATGGAAAACAGGATATAATAAGATCATCTTTCTCCCTGCTTTATAGAGGTGTCATATCATGAATTGGTTCAACTATGTAAAGTGGCACTTGTTTGTTTTTCCAGCATATAATGCATGTAACTAATAGAATCCTCTGCTATCAGATGGTTCTGAAAGCTCGCTCAAAGCACAGCGAAATGATAAGATGCCACAGACTTTTGTGTTACCTACAATATCCCTTTTCTTTTTTCATTTTATTTCTTTATTTTTTTATTTTTTTGCTTTCATTGTAAAGAGTGGATTTCTAGGTCAGAAGCTGAAATGTGTTCCAGGAATCTCTCTCCCTCTCCTCGCCCCACCCCCGCCCCTTTTATCAAAGGGAGTATTTTTTTTTTTTTCTAGGAGCTGGTGTTGTGGCCCCTGCAGTGCTACCCCACTGGTCTGGAGGCCATGGATCTGATAACCTCAGCTATCTAGAATATACCAGAAGGCTAGGGCAAAGGCCTCTTGAGCTGCCATAAAATAGGTCTGCCTATTTCTTCAAAATTTTAGGCAAAAGCCTCAAAAGCCCCCCAGGGTTTCACCAAAACCAAATTATTTCTCAATTTTATAATCCTATAGAACTTGTACAGTTTTTTTTTTCCCCCTTAGGTCTCTTTTCTCCAACCGCCCCCCACCCAACACATACACACTGGAGCCAGAAAACTTAGTTTGACGGGTACAGGGGGTGCGAGTGTGGTGGGGGTGGGGAGGTCAGAGGCACAGAATCAAGTAGCCTCAGGGAGCAGGACAAGTTCATTGATGTCTCTGAGGATGAAACCAGTGTGACCTGAATCTGCAATACAGGTGAAATTCTTTTCATTTTCCTCGTTTAGGAGGGCAGGCACTATAAAACTTCTAGAACATTCTCATCAGTAAAACTTAAGAAAGAAACCATGATTGTATGAAATGCTTCATCATGAGTCCAGATATGGGAATTCTTGCCTTTTTTTTTTTTTTTTTTTTTTGGCGTTTTCAGCTACCTGTGGAGTGCCTGGGGCATAAATCTTGGCTTTTTCATTTTGAATGTTTCCTCTTCTGCCTTTCCCCATTGTGAATGGGTGACTCTCCTCTTATTTTTCACCTTAAAGGAATTTAAAACAAACATCTAGATAGTAAAATTAAAGATATCTGGAGTATTGAATTAACCAAAGGTTGGGGGGGGTTTGTTTTAAGCATCCCGCCCTCCATTAATACCCTCATCCCAAGCACTCGGTAATAACCACAGCCACAAAAGGCAACTGTATCAGCATTTATTTCCCTTCCTTAACTGTGTTTATAAACTTAAAGCTGGGGATTATTCTCCACAGAGTATCGCTAGAAACGCACACCATACCGTGCACATAGAAAGTGCTCAGTAAACCTCAAAGCGATCGTTGGGGGTAGATACGATTTTTATCCCCGTTTACAGATAAGCATATGGGAGTTCAGAGAGACTGAGTGGCTCGCCTCGAGTCACAACAGCGGAGGGAAGAGGTGGAGCTAGCCTGGCCCGTGGGCCACGGTGCTGACTCTCTGGGAGGCTCGCTTGGTCTTTCTGACCCCCCATTCCACTTCTTTGTAATATATGAGCATTAGATTTCCTGTTTCATAATTGACAAAAAGTAAAAAGAAAAAAAGGATTGATTGAAATCTTTTATTAAAGTTCTCTGGTTGATTGAGTTGGCATAACTGTCTAGCTCCAAGAAAATGAACTATTTTAAAAAGCACTGAGATTTCACGATCGCTCCCCCCCGCCCCCGTTCACCTACTCTTATTTTTTTCAGTTTGACAGAATTCTTAGGTTGTATACTGAAAAGCCTATGGGTTAAAGCTAATCTGTATGTTTAAAATGATGCATTGACAATCCTTCTTTTGGTTTTCCTTTTTTAACTTTTTAGAGGGTTGACAATTCTAAAAGAAATGGCATGTTTCTTTAACCCCAAGAACATTTTATTTAAATTTAGTCACTGGTTTGGAGAAAGAATAAACAGAACCTTCACTTAAATGTTCCCATGTCTTAGAAGAATGAATGGGTAGTGATATGATTTATAGCTGGCGTAAGAATAAAGAAGATAAAAGAAAATTGAAACCCAAAATTATTGGTTTCAGCAGAGTATTTCTGATTTAATTCTGAACTGTGAATACAGTTTACGCCCTGCTTAAATGTTTCTTGCCAGGTTGGGGAAGCAAATCTCTACCTTCTGTATGACATGTAGCTTAATTGAATGCTCATTGTCTATATAGAAAACTTAAACCATATTTACATCTGGCACAGAGCCTCAGTATCTGTTGATTGAATAAATAGAAGAATGAATGAATGAAAGTCATTCAAAAAGGAAGACATTGATGTGTTAGCATTTATCATGTGGAGTGGCTATATTTTATAAAAGTTAGTAATGAGAAGAACCGTGCAAACTCTAAGAAAGCTTTTGGTGTCACGGACAGCAGCATCTTGCTACAAGAAGATCCGCGCACGAAAAGTGGAATAGGTCAGGTTAATGAATTCACCCTAGGAATCTAATATTTTCCTTAGGGGCCCCAAAGGTCAGCTTTGCATTGAATGCAGATTATTTTTCATGGTCTTCATTTAAATGCTTTGTATACATTTTGTAAGTGAAAACGCAGATTTTGGATGAACAGTGGTTTCACATTCTGTATGTATGAGTGCATCTACTGTTGTTCTCAACTTAACCCTTCTTAGGCCTGAATTTCAGACACGGATTTACCAAAGGTTACTTCTAGAAAACTGAGTTGGATTTCTTCAGCTGATAACACGATGTTTTGCTCCAGAGTATTGAAACCTTCTGCTGTGATGTTTAAAACTTTCACCTGTTAAGAATAAAAACCTTGTTGTGGGTTTAAAAACACACGCACACCCTTTGTGTTTTTTACAATAATCATCATAAAAGGTCACACAGACTTACTTCATTGAGGTTGCTACTGAGCAAAACCTTTTTTCTGTTTCTCTTCATGAATTTTATTTGTGTTATTTGGGTCTTCCCAGTGGTAGCAGATCTTCATCCTTTGGGACAATTTGATTTACTTGAAACCAGCCCGGAGTCATTTGGAATCACATTATTGAGGTGGACTTTGCAGTTGTGGCTTCTAAAAAACAAAAGAAAGAAAAGAAAACCTAAGTCGCTTTAAAACCCTAGGAGCAGGAGTGTGACCCAGTGGCTGTCATGGAAAGGAAGGGTCAAAGGGGTAGTTCAGACAACATGGGAGTAACGGTAGCATTACTTGGACAAGTATATGGCCTTTCAATTTTAGAGGATGATATACATTTAAGTTTTAAATCTATAAATTCCAGTGATTTTTCTTTAAAATTTTCACCTCATTGATGAAAAGGCTCACCTTACACAGACCTAGAGGCTTGGGTACAATGCTAGAACAGGAGGAAGCTGGGTGCTCAGCCCCTCGTTGGTTTTCAATTGCTGAAGAACACGAAGGTCAAAGTCAGCCTTGTCATTAAGTGATGCTAGTCACTGTGCCTTAGCAGTGTGTGTGTGTGTGTGTGTGTGTGTGTGTGTGTGTGTTAGCTTAAATAGTTGAAAAGCCATTTAAAAATGTTTTTTCGGATCTTATTCTTCTGTGTTTATGTTTCTTGTCATCTCATCTCATTGGAAACAGAGTTACTGCTTTGTTGACCTTCCTACTGATGGAAGGTAGGGCTGTATGACGAACATATTTCCTGATTTGCAGAACCTGGCCACCTGGGACATTTTCCCTTTACAAGTTGCTTTTTGCAAAGAAAATGACGTTGTCAAAAAATTATTCAGGCTCTAGTTATCATACATGCTTACTTCCTCTTGACGTTTTTACCAAGTGAGCATGACCAGCAAATACTTTAAGTGGGTTGGAGGCATGTCTATAACAAATATGTCTGCAACGTGGGAAATTAAATTTGTCCTCAAGTATGAAAATCCAGATTATGAGAAATGAAAGCATTTAAAATACGTGTTATAAATAATCTCGTAATGAGTGTTTGGCCTGATGACTTTACTGTTTTAGCAACAGCGTGACGCCAGCTCTCACATTGACTCTCTGTCACTCACTCAGGGGTTCTGAGTTGCTATTCTGCATGAAGGTACTGATGGACAACTTAAATGCTTTCATTTTGAAAAGTGAAGCATGAGTAATTAAGTGATGCATCCCTAAGTTAGATACCAGGTTTTAACTGAGGCGCAGTAATGAATAAAGAGTGCATTAACCAAATTAAAACTCTCGCTCGTCTATATATTGGCCAGTGGTGCATCTTTGTGAATTTCATTAGCGTGTAGTGAAGCCGTGCTCATCGGAGAGCTTCCCCAGGAATTCCTCTTGTTTTAAAGCTTTGGTGCACTGCTAAATTGGTTAGGGGAGATAAACCTGTGGTGGTTCGCCTTGCTCAATAATGTATGTAAGATAATCCTAATTCTCAATGACTTGGAAATCTAGAAAACATAAAATAGGCCTTCCCCCCCGCCCCCCCGCCAAACTGTGTTCAGTACACGAATGTTCTCGCAGTTTCAGTTCTGTTTCAGTGACTGTGGGAATCTTTTAAAATGGTGAACTGCCAGAGTGGATAACTACAATGTGTATGTATCTTGTGTTTCCCCCACAGATCAACCTTGGAAGTTGTGAGGTTAAATACCACCTATTGCTAGAAGTGGTTTAATGCATAGAAAAGTGCTTCAGAATAATATGTAATTGAAATCAGAAATGATGCTGCCTGAAAGTTTACACTGCATAGACTTTTTATTTCCTATGTAACAGAACTTGATCAGAACTAAATATCCTGATATGAGTGACCAGTCTGTTTCCAGCTCTAACATGAGTCACTGATAAACCATTGAGGGTAACCCACGATGCTTCAGCTCTTTGGAAGCTTCAGAATTGAACTGTTGCCCAACACCCCCCACCCCCCACCCCCAAAAAAAGGAGAAGAAGAAAGAAAGAAATCTGCTGTCAAGATGCCAGGTCCCTATTAGCCACAGAAAATACAAAAGGGTAGGAGCTTGTGGGGGTGGAAGGAGCTAAGTTTTAATGGAACTTCATAGAATCCCTCTTCCATTGTGGCCAGCCAATGCTCTATTTATCCTTTACTCCATTGTGCTATATGACTCTCCAAGCTAGAGAGGAGAGAAAAGATTGAGAATCAAAGTATGGATAAGAAGCAGAGACCAAAAGGACAAAAAAGCCAAAGCTGACTAGAGGAAGCAGAGGACTGCAAACACAGAGAACAAGTGGAATTTCAAAGAGAATCAGATGGACACATGTTGAAACCAGTCAGAGGAAAGTTCGTTCTGGCAATGCAAACTGGGTTGAGGTCTGTATCCGTAATCAGAGACTTGTCTGAGCTGGAGGGAGCCCCGAAGCAGGGAGTCGAGATAGTCTTCTGGCCCTTCTGGGGTTTGGATGGCAGGTGAGGCTAGATCTAATTTTTCTTTCTGTCTCGACATCATCTCCATTAAGCACTCGTCAGGCAGTGACTTGAGGGCTCTGAATATTTGGCTCCCTGTGCATTTCTCAGAAGCTGGACTCTCAGGCTGTTGAATGAGTTCTCATTTCACCAGCGTGAGCTTCGGTGTCTCCTCTCTTTAAGTTTCTGTTCCTCACGTGGTGAGACCGTCTCTGCGGTCTCGGATTGCAGCACCGAGTAACAGGAGTGGTTATTCCTTTCCGTCTTGGAGGAGAGATGGTGGGGTTGGTAGGTTTCTCCGTCATTGACGTAATTATCGTGCAGAACTGTAAACACACAGGCAGTCATCTCCTACTACCAGGTGACCTGACTCCTCCAAAAAACAAGGACAAAAGCTCTCTGTGAAAATCAGGACTTAATAAAGTGGAGCTTGTCGCTTGTTTTGTTGTCCTTATTTGAGTTGTGAATTTAAATATATTTGTTCGTTATCCATTTTATTAATATTTATATGGGCATGTAACAGGGTTTTATCTTAGGCTGTTTTAATTCTTTGTATGTCTGAGTACCTGTTTGAAGTAGGACATCCAATCAGATTCTTTCTTTGATAATTCAGAGATGAAATTCACAGGTGGCAGATGTGTCCTCTTTAGCGCAATGTCTCCATTTAAGTGTTCTTTGAAGCCTAGAAGTTTGGACATAAGCTGTTTATTATGCCATAGTTCTGGCTCTTCTTAAAGAAAACCACCATTGAATTAACTTTGCATAGTGTATTTCTATCAAGCATTTGATCCTGTTTCTGCAAGATAATCCTGAGAACTTTTATTTTGAGAATAGAAAACCATGATGGATTTAATTCATAAAGGGAGGCTGCTGCAAGGAATGTAAATGGAAGCGCTTGATAAGGTAGGATTTCCTAGTTGCTATGGCAACCTGTGGGTCATGAGCCTGAGAAAATATAAAGTAAGTCCTGAAGCTGTGAAGATGATTATAAAATTTAACTGTCATTCTTCATTTAGAGTTGATGGCAAACATTATTTACTTAAGTTTATCTCAAGGCAAGCGAGGATCCGTTTTTAAAAAAATCTGAGACTCAGATCACAAATGAATCCATGTTGCACATGTCTAACATTATAAAGCCCATGCAGCGTTTATTATTCTAACCAGACTATTTGTACATAATATCCCTGTAGATTTGGTCACCTTCCTATGGAAGCCAACAGTTGTCGTCTCTTGAATTCTTAATGAAAACTGTAGAATTCAGCTGTATATACTGAGTAATTTTGCAAAAATGTGTGTGTGCTTCCCATGCCAAAAAGAAGGCCTAGGGGACTGTGTAGGGAAGAGGACTTTGTGTCTTCTTTTCAGGTTCAAATAGAAATAGTAAACTGATTAGGGTAGATGGGTGCCAGGAAGGGATGTTAATACAGTTGTACATTTTCAAAATGTACCGGACCCTGCAGATTAAAGAGGTGAGTTAAAATCTCTTTCATGAATGCTTCCCCCTTTCCCTGCTAAGGGTTGTTGGTGGTGAAATCCAGTTTTTCTACTACAGAAAAACGCACGAGAGGTCAGATTCCTAAATTGAAATATAATGCTCAACCGTGCACTATGACCAAGTATCCGTTTTTCTTGCTTTATCTTTTACAGAATGTTGTTAATTTGCACTAATGACCTATGAGACCCATTGCAAATTACCCAATCTTGCAAATTAGTGCATATGTGAACAAACACTATAAAACTATCAGATACCACATCACACAAATGTAGTTTATTGCAGGAAGAAAAATAGACTTGCATATTGAGAGGGAACATATTTTTACAGCCAGATAAGTGCTTTCCTTTCGTGAGCTTGCCCATCGGGGAGCGTCAACACATTATATGGTCTGTGGCATCCAATGGCTTACTGGCTCTTGAGCAAAAACATCATTTTTTAAAATGCAAGCATAGAAAATCTTAGCGATTACATGCATACTGTTATCTGATATTGAATTTTTCCCATATCCTTTGCCTCCTTAAAAAAAAAAATTCTCTTTCCAACTTTGTATGCTGAACCTTTACACTAAAAAGGAGAACAGTATTTAAGCTTATTGAGAATAGGATGTATATTTGGCTGGCTTTTCTGTACTGCACCCGTTTGAGCCTCAACCTGCAGGATTATTCCCCCCTCCCTCCTGGATGATGAGGTAGAATCCAGCCCACACACCCAGCAGCGTATATTCCACTCATCAAAGCACTTTTCTCAGTTGGTTTGTTTTCATGTCTGGCTGCAGAAATAGCTGCTCTTTTTTTTTTTTTTTTTTTTTTTTTCCCTTCTGACATCTTGTAATTGCAACTGGTAATGTGTCTTCTTGCTAACCTGGGAGCGGTCCTTCCCACCACCCCTCACTTACCCAGCCTGGCTCCCAGCCGGAGCCCAGTGACAGCTCGGCATCACACCATCTTTCCCCTTCCTGTCGGCCCGTCCGCCCCCCTTCTCAGGTGGACCCCACTTGGGTCTACCAGGGGCCCCTTCACACTTGCCACTCCCAGTTACACATCTTCTACCTGGCTTGCTAATAACCACAGCTGCAAAAACCCACCTCCGTCATGAGCTTTTTTAAGTGCTTATTCTGTGCTAAGCGCCCTCATAAGTTCTGTATTGTTCTTGTGTTTATTGAACCTTGACCCAATATAATTGAAATGCATACATACATATATATTTTTAATTTTATTTAAAAGTTATCATACATGGGGCACCTGGGTGGCTCAGTGGGTTAAAGCCTCTGCCTCCGGCTCAGGTCATGGTCCCGGGGTCCTGGGATCGAGTCCCGCATCGGGCTCTCTGCTCGGTGGGGAGCCTGCTTCCTCCTCTCTCTCTGCCTGCTTCTCTGTCTACTTGTGATCTCTTTCTGTCAAATAGATAAATAATATCTTTAAAAAAAAAAATAAAAAAAAAATAAAAGTTATCATACAGTGAGATTTCCCTTTTTCTTTTTTGTACAATTCTATAAATGTTAACAAATTAACATATATAATCAACAAAGAGTTCCATCACTCCCTCACCCCCCCAAGAAAAACCCTTGTGTGTGATAAGTATTTTGAATGTATTTGTGACCTAATCCTTCGATGTTATTGGGTATGTATTAATATCTTTTTTTTTTTCCTTTTACTTTATTTTCTGATGAGGAAAGTGAGACTCAGAAATTTGGTAACTTGGTCAAGCTCGTACACCTAATTAGCATTGAAACTAGGAGTGGACTAGTTGGAGAACTCGAGGTTTTTATGCACTATTCTGTATCGCCACTCACAAAACGTGACTCGGGGCTCTGTTCTCAGCAAAGCACAGAGGTCTACATGTGAGTTTTAAGTAATAGAATGTGACATTGCATCTCGGAAAGGATCACGGGTATTTTTATGTGACGCAAAAGAGCCCAGTAGAGAAGCGTTTTTGTGAATTTCATTTTGTTTTGACTTCAGTAAAGCCTGGTAAGATGACGGAGTTGAACATTTGGTTCAGCTAGGAACCGTGAATACTTTTCTGGATGAAACTTCCCAACACCCACGTGTCATTACTGTCGTGATTGTGTTCCCCCGCACCCGCCCCTCCAGGCTGTGTCATCCAGCCGCACTCGGAACCCGAAGCTGGGCTCTCCCATTAGCCATGGTCAGCTCACGCCATCCTTTCTCTTTTCAAAACTAAAACCCTTTGCAGTAGCTGTGGGCTCTTCTGTGAGGGTGAGTCAGCTTCAGGAATAATAACCAGAATCTTTCATCCATGCTTTCACTTTAATGTGCTGATGCTGAAATCATCCTAAATATCAATACAGAATTTACTTTAGACTAGGGATTCTACTGCCATCATTCAGTGCAAATTCCCTGAAGTGCAAAGGAAACTCTGAGCCATAAAAGACGTGCTAAAGTTCCTGTGGAGTGGGGGAAAGGGCAAAACGTTTTTGTTCAGGGAAAAGCGAGGGCTTCCGAGATGGTGAGAGAAATTCCACTCTCAGAATGTGTGCAGCCTGGAGCGTGCCACCTTCAGTTGAACTTGGTGTGGATAAACATGATCTTGTGACCAGAGCCTACACGCATGTTGAACGGTTTTGGGCTTTTTTGTTTTTTGGTTTTTTTTAAGATTTTATTTATGTATTTATTTGACAGAGAGATCACAAGTAGGCAGAGAGGCAGGCAGAGAGACGGGGGAAGCAGGCTCCCCGCTGAGCAAAGAGCCCGATGCGGGGCTCCATCCCAGGACACTGAGATCATGACCCAAGCCAAAGGCAGAGGCTTAACCCACTGAGCCACCCAGGCGCCCCATGTTGAATGGTTTTAAATCCTGTATTTGCATCATTGGGATGGCCGAGATCCATGATGATCATGAAGGCACCGTGAGGAAGCCGCCCTAAGGGTTCTCCCTCTCTCATTCTCTTTCCTTCTCATAGTTTTGTTTCCAGTATAATCCCAATAGGCTGTTAATAAACTGATAAATTGTGAGAGATATGAGCATCCCCTTTAAACAAGTTCAAGAATATTACTCCTGAAAATTTTGTTTCAAGGGTTCTTTTTTTTTTTTTAAGATTTTTTATTTATTTATTTGATAGAGAGAGATCACAAGTAGACAGAGAGGCAGGCAGAGAGAGAGAGAGAGAGAGAGGGAAGCAGCCTCCCTGCTGAGCAGAGAGCCCGATGCGGGACTCGATCCCAGGACCCTGAGATCATGACCTGAGCCGAAGGCAGCGGCTTAACCCACTGAGCCACCCAGGCGCCCCGAGTTTCAAGGGTTCTTTTTCAGGACAGAATGTGGGTAGCCCTTCCTTTGGGTTTTATATGCGCTTAAGAATCCACCTTGTATTGGTATAGAAAACGAGGAAGGAGATCAGATATATATATATATATTTTTAAAGATTTTATTTATTATTTATTTGACAGAGAGAGATCACAAGTAGACGGAGAGGCAGGCAGAGAGAGAGAGGGAAGCAGGCTCCCTGCTGAGCAGAGAGCCTGATGCGGGACTCGATCCCAGGACCCTGAGATCATGACCTGAGCCGGAGGCAGCGGCTTAACCCACTGAGCCACCCAGGTGCCCCCAGATATATATATTTTTTAAAGATTTTATTTACTTATTTGACAGAGATCACAAGTAGGCAGAGAGGCAGGCAGAGAGGGAGGAGGAAGCAGATTCCCTGCCCAGCAGAGAGCCTGATGCGGGGCTCAATCCCAGGACCCTGGGATCATGACCTGAGCCAAGGGCAGAGGCTTTAACCCACGGAACCACCCAGGTGCCCTGGAAGTCAGGTATTAACATGATGCCCTAGCTTGGATTCTTTGATCCCTAATTTGATCCTTCTCAAAGCAGCATCTTAGACCTACACCGTCCCCCCATTGGAGATGGCATTCCTGTCTGAGGACAGATGACAGGGTCTATTTGCAAAGTAAGGATGGGAGTTTTAAAGCCTAAAAGCCAGAAAAAGTTCTTCTATCAGTAACCATGCTTGATGGGGAGGGTAAGAATTATTGCCATGATTTAGCTAAGGGAGCCCCCTGAAAATTCTTATCTTGCAATAACTTGTTTCCAGGAAGGTTATCCATGATTATGATTGAGCTGCTAACGGTACTGTGAGTTGCATGAACGTATTTAGGTTCTCTTAAATTTATTTTAATATTTTTTCTTCCATATTTGTAGCCTTATTTAGGCTGGATCAACTGAAAATTCTGTTGCATTTGCCTTTTATAATACATTTAGAGGAGCTAATCTGAAATCACAGTTTTCAATCAGAAGGGAATATTGGATGCCTTTATGGAAAGATTACCACAAACGAAGTTTTCTTTCCTTTTTTCTGATTTAGATTCCTTGAGTGTACTTTGTTAATGTTTGAACATTGAATCAAAGAGTGTATTTCTCCCATTTTTAAACATTGCAAATTCAAGGCAGGGTCCTCTGCTTCTGTCTTCAAATGAACGAGAATATCATTTTAAGGGAAAATGGCGGCTACAGTGTCAGTGCTCTGTATCACCTCTATCAGAGAGACTGATTACAATGTTGATGGTGATTTTCAAGGCCATCTCTGTCTTGCTTCTGCTTCTTAAGAATGTATAATGCAGTCCAACCTTAAGACAAATAGGTCAAACTGCAAAACTCCGCAGGAATATAAGAATGAATTTCAAGATAATAAAGCAGTCTAACTTGGAAATTCTATGTACTGTATAAATATCTCCTAACTTAGAGGAAATACCTTTTAAACACTTTTCCGTGATGATGCACACCGGTGTCTAGGCTTGCCTTTCTCCCTCATTTACAGCCATTGTTTCTAGAATTTCTTAAGACTTACTTGTGTTTCATCTTTCCTGATGGTTGAAGGCAGGAGGGGGAGGACATTGCAGTGTCCACCAATTCTTGCTGCTAATGAACCCTGGTGGGGGAGAGAGGGGTGGTGGGAATTGTTCTCCTGCGGGGCAGGAAAAGATATTTTTGAGAACATCCCATCTGCAGAAAAAGTAAGTGGCCATTTCTGGACCTGTCAAAGATAAAAATAAATTCAGTGTTCAACTGTATTAAATACCCGTATTGAGCATAAGGGAGAGTGCATTTGTCTTCTTTCATTTGTCTTCCCAGCCTGTGCCCATTTAGCACCGCGGTGGCAGTGAACTTCACGGGCAGTCAAGCCTGCTCTCTCGTGTTTCCTTCCAGTTCTAAATTGAAAATATTTTTTTGAAAAGAACTATGACAAAAGCAATTTGAGTTAGTGATATCTTGAAAGAGAACCCAATTTAAGATTACCTTTATGGTTGGTCATTGTTACCTACAGTAGGCAGGTGTCCTGGTGATCTTCTTAATATTAGTATTCCAAGAGAGTCTGACCTGACCGTGTTCAGGTAACATCACAGATTGGGCTCTAATATTGAGATTTCAGGCGGTGGTGCAAAGGGCTGCTCATGGAAATCGAGGGCTGGGAGAACTTCTAACCAAGGAGTGCCACCGTGTGCCTCCTTGCGCTGGTGCTCTGAGACCTGCTTCTGTTTTTAGCCAACGCCACATGATTGCCCGTAGCCAATTAAAACGTGTCACGAATGGGCTTTATAGTGGTAAAATGTAGAGATGGAAACGGGAGAACACCAGTGTCTGGGCAGATTTTCCAACCTGTAACTTGAAATGCTGTCTTTCCCTTTTCTCATCAAGAGCCACCATGCTGGTGTAGTGCCATCCGATCTTTCCACGTCGTGCCATTGCGGTTGGGGCAGGATCAATGACTCATGGGCGTATGCAGCTCCACTCTTCCACCAGACGGAGCGAGGACTCTAGAAGGGGACCGCGTGGTTACAGAGGACTCCTCTGTCTTTGAAATGTGACTTACTGGGGTGTCCACCTCTGCTCCAAGCCATAAGAATCGGCCTGGTGTTTGGATCTCTTCATGTGCACATGCTCTCTGCCTTGTTCCCTTTCTCTTCCTCACCCTAACCCTAGAGCCAGCATCAGTCAACAGACCGCTGGAAGAAATGATGCTCTCACGAGCATCTTCTTCTCACTTGCTTCTTCTAAAAAGGAATGCAATACACTGGAGTCTTGTGCTACCAAAAATCCTGCCCCTAAAACCACTAAGTGTTACAGCTGCCTGGGGGTGCCGGGAGGAGCCCAGGACGGGGGGATGAATTGATATGCCTTAGATAGAAGAGTGTCAGTAACCATGCCAAGACCTGTGCTCGGGTCTCTATGATGTGGATTATTCACAGCAACTATTATTCCCCAAAGAATCCCTAATTACCACCTACATCCCTGTCAGCTGGTGTGTGATCCGGGAATCTACTCTCACTTTCCACGATGCAGAAATGAAATGAGAAGCCAGCATCCCTTCTAAGGCACCACGCGGTGCATTCCAGAGGCAAATGTGACTGACATTTAGCTCTATGACTTTGCCGATGCACACTAGTGCAGCCCTCCGCTCGTCTAACCCACCAAGACCTAGTTATCCTCAAGCCCCAGCGTCCTGCCTACTTGTTGACAATTTTCCTTCATTTTCCAAATTTACCATCGTATGGTTTGTTTCCCTTTTAAATCCATTTTGGTGCTCACAGTTTGTGTCATGTTCTGGCCCTTGGGGATGTTTTGGATCGCATAGGATAGTCTATTGAATATATATTAGTTTCTTGATCTCAGCAGAGTAATGGATGCTGAAATATTTCAGGAAGATGTATTCTGCTAAGATGCACGGGCTGCATACCCTGCCTCTGTTCGAAGCACAACATGCATGGTTTTATTTGTGGCTTAATCAACAGGAAAAAATGCCAAGCAGCTCTGACTCGCTGGCAGTGGATCTGTTTGTGTTTGCCTTATTTTTTCTAGAAGACACCTGCTGGAGATGAGAGCCGGCAGAAACACCGAGGAGGTATCCAGGGTTTCATTATAGCAGTATCTCTAATGATCAAAGAAGCCTTTTTATACAATCTTGTTCCTGATCATGCAGCTGAACATCTGTCTACCTGTCTGTCCACCTTTTAATTGCATCATCCAGGCCTCTCTGATCCCAGACAGTTCTGTCAATGCAGCTCCATTTTCTACCTCTTCTGATCACAGTTAACACAAAATTCTCTGCAAAGCAACCCAGTAAAACTGAGAGCTTTCTAATAAACTTGGACTAAACCATTTTATGAGAAGTTAATTTTCTATCGCATATCCAGGGAAGCCCTTGTGCTAATTTATTCTTCAAAGCCAAATACTGGGTAGCAAGAGGGGAGGGTGCTTTAGGAATACTTAAAGCCTTCTATCTGTTGGGTACAAAAGGAACGTGTTCTACCTAGATGCTACAACCTGCCGAACACTGATTCGTTGGGGGAAAAAATCGGCAGTAAGAAGTCAGGAATTTAATTCACTGATTTATTCATTAATTCACTTGTCAAATACTTACGAAGTCAAACCCATTATGTGTAGGGCTGTGTGTGTGATTCAGTAGTGAGATGCACTGTTCCTCCTCTAAAGAGAGATGAGCTATGTATAGATTAATTAAAAGGAAAACCTAGATTGATCTCAATAAAAAAAACTCTCGGAAAGTAGCACAGTATGCCAGTGGAGAAAGAACGCCTTTCTCGTTGGGCTGATCAAAACCGGGGTTCTTGTGAAAGGAGGATGCCCTTACAATGGGCATTGACAAATGGGAAAGATGTGTGATATTGTAAGAATGCAATAGAAGGACCTAAATAGAGGGACCAGCATGAGACAGAGCATGGAAGCAGAAGACCCCAAGTCATGCTGAGAGAATGGTGTGTCGTATAGTAGTTGGAAACCTGGGGAGAGTAACCGTGATCCCTAATGCTGGAAGAACGGATTGTAGTCCATCCTTCCAAGGTTTTTCAATCTCATGTTAGGAACTTTGCATTGTCTTCAGTAGAGAGCTGGCAGGTCATCGAAGACCTTTAAAAAGGGGAGATAGTGGAAGTATGTAAGGATTGCAGAAGGGAGAGACTGAAGACAGGCGCTCACAGTACAGCCAAGGGCCACTGAAGCTTTAACTGGGGCAGACACGTTGAGAAATAGATAGGAAGCCCTCCAGAATGTACAAAGTCAGGACAATTGATGGCAAATGAAAGGAGCCAGAATGACTACAGAAGATGCCCTTAACAGTGATGGAGGTCCAGGAGGAGGGGCAGTGCATGGACTGGTGTGATGGATTTTGTCGCAGATCTGCTGAACGCTCATTGATCCAGGTGGAAATGTCCAGAACTCTTACCAGAAAGGACATTAGGTGGATGACGTGCGTTTGAGTGTTGGAGAGTGATGTTGGGAGTTTCTATAGACAATTAATAGTTGAATTCATAGCAAATCTGTAAGAAAATGCATCTAAGCAAATTATATTTAAGTAATGTGCATTATATCTCAGTGACACATTGAGCTGATAAAATTCTATGCAAAACTTTGGAGCTTTATCACAAGTACTTTTTGAAAGTCCTACAGCTGCCTGAGACCCCTCTCTCCACTTTGTTATTTATAAGGACCCTCCGAGGAATCAACACATTTAATGAGCAGGGAGAAGAGGAATTGAGGGTGGGGTCCAACAGCCGGAAATTTGGCCAGCATGATGGGGGCTCCCCAAGTTGAAGGGGAGAGTTTCGGGATGGCAGTGGGGTCAGCGTGTTGTCAACTACTGGTGGAGATAGAGGTAGATGAGAACAGGCTGTTGGATGGAGTGTCTAAGAGGAAACTGGTTCAAGAGAGTAGCTTTTGTAGTTGGGTGGCAGGAAAATGAGCAGACTTGAAGGGAAGTAGTGTTTGGTGAGGTAGTGGGAGCAGTGAGGACGGAGAACCATAATGGAGAGATGGCCGGCTTTCCCCAGGGTCATGGCCAAGGCCCCCTCTTCTTGCAAATGTCGGACTTGAGAGGACATTTCAGGTTCCTGGGAAGAGCCATCTGTAAGGTGTGGTAGGGCCTCCTAGCAGCTTCCTGGAAGAAGCAGGCTGGCTCTCATCATGCTCCTTGCCAACGGCCAACTTATTACCTGTTCCACTAGGACCCTTCTCTCCACCTGGTGCTCTATATAAACCATGGCGGACCTTGGGAAACCATGATCACTTCTTAATACTCAGGTCTCTCATTTGTGCTTGTGAGGTCACTTAAGATGTGCTGTCTTGCTTTTCTGACTTACCTCTCTTAATCATAGAGTCTCATCTGAGAGATTGTTTATGAAGAATAAATGGTCTAATGGTTTGGAAGGAAGGAGGTTTGCGTTCTGCTCTGTTCCTATGTCTGAAATTAGGACTTAAATTACAATACGTTGATTACTAATCAAAATGTGCAAAATCCTGGGCTGTTTCTTAGCTTAAGCAGCATGATAACAGAATTAATCATAGCCAGTAATATTATTAAGCAACAGTGAGACCAGAACCGCCATGGGTGTCTCATTCCGCAGCACAACCTCCAGAGGAACACACGGTGATGTTCATTTGTTTGCTTCAAAGGATGGTTTTGGAGTCGATGAGACCATCGGGTGGAAACTTGAGATACAAGTTAGTTTTTGTTGTCCTGTGTGTTGTGGACTAAGGGATCCTTAGTCCCCAGACCTTTGAAGGACTGTGGAGGGGTGTCTGTAGTACAACACAGAATTCATCTTGTAACTCTCAAGAAGTCACTGAAAATTTAGGTTTCTTGCTTATTTTCCTTTTTCAATGTTATTTCTTCACAGTAGTTTAAATGACAGCTAATTGTTCTGTAGCATTTGGTAAATGTCATGTATCCTACTTTCCTAAAAGCAGTGAAGTAGGGTAAACATGTGGCTTCTTTTTTCAAAAGATCCATCCAGTAATTATCCTGAAGGCTATTACAATATGCAAATAGCAAGGGGTGTCCTTGTCTCCTAAATTAGAATATCAATATTGATTCAACATGGGCAAAAAAGCAAACAATATTCCTGACCAAATGTTAATCCTGTTTCAGGAGAGTAGGAGGAACTGGCTGTCAAGAGCTGACCAGGGTTTGAGTTCTGGCTGCGGCCCCCCACCCCAAACGTGTCTTCTGTGCGACATTTGATGAACCCCTGTCCGGCTTTCGCTTCGCTCTTCTACCCAATGGACGTTGTAACGTCTGGTGCAGAGGCTCCTGGGAGGATCAGATGTGATAATGTCCTCCATACGCCATAATGTGCAATACAAGTGTAGACTATGATTATTTCAGAAGAAACTTTGTCGTCTCTGAATTATTAATTATTACTAATATAAAATGTATTAAGCATCTGATTTGTTCTGGCTTCCACACAGAATTTAAATGGGCACTAGTTAGGGATGTGAGGTAGTTCCGATCTTTCATGTTAGGGAAATTGAGGCATGTGGAAGTGAAATTGCCTGCTTTTCGGGTTACGTTTCAATCATTTATCCCGTGCATACTATTAATGATGTTCATACGCTTATTGTAATTAAATTTAGATTGCCTGAAATTACTGCATGAAGCGACAAAGACAATTTCTTCTGAAAATGAAATGATACGGCCCTACAGTGGCCTGCTGTTTGGGGCAGCCAGGGACAGCCTGCGCTCTGTCCGGTGCCTTCGCCTTGGCGAGCAGGTGTGTGTATGCGCCGACTTTGGACTTCAGACTACAACGTGGATGTCAGGGACTGTTGAGAAATGAGTGTTTTTTGCCTCACACCAGGTCACCGACCCCTCCAGCTGTTGTTTCAGTAGGTGGTAAGCAACAGAGACGAGCCCCTAGTCATCATCACTCTTCGACGTGGCGTTCCAACCCCGGTGCACTTTCTAGAGGTTTCTGGTAGACCCCTTACTTTCTTATGTGACTCAGACACCCGTATTCTCAGGGATGCCAAAGAAAGGCTGATTTCCCAGTGAAATTTGTCACAGTTAAAGAGGAGCATGCCATTAAAGCTTTATTTGTTTTTTTTAATTATTATTATTTTTTAATTCACTCCCTGCTGCAGATCACAGGTTTTCACAAGAGCCCTCGGACCCCGGAGTGCCGTATACTCAACTGTTTTTTATTATTTTTTTCCCAACTGTTTATTTTTATTATTATTATTAATTAATATCCCTTCTCGGGCCCAAGTGATCATGAGAGAGATTGGGCTGGACATTTTGGCTCAGAGATCCTAATGTATGGGTGCTTCCCGGGGAATATTATGGAAGCAAGTAATAATAATATCAAAACTGCATTTAATTCCTGAAGAGGACAGGAGGATAGCACATGAGAGACAGAAATCTGCTGTTCTCTTTGTAAGTGAAAGGTCACGCTGCTGAGCACTGCAGGGTGGATTGGGGAGAAATGAGCTCCCGTTTGCTAGGAATTAGAATGAGTCTATCTGATTTTCCTTCACTTGTGACCTTTAAAGATGCAGCTTTTAGATTGATAAGCAGGTGGATGCTTTTAGTAAACCCAATGCAGAATTTGTTTCATATAAAAAGACTATCTTTCAGACACCAAAGATATTGCTTCCACAAAGGGTTTTTTCCTACAAAGCCTCTGGAGAAAGAAATTCAACGATTATATCTTATCTGTCACACAAAAAGAAAATTCGGAATTACTGTACGTTCAATTAGAACATTTTTTTTTTCCTCCAAGCATTAATCATTTTCTGGAACACACATCCTCCAGTTAAGAATCTCTAGGCAGGCTTGAGAGTGGGCACTCCTCTCGTGGCTCTCCCCTCTGGATCTTCCTGCCCAGCTCTGCAGAACCTTCTCCACTCAGATAAAAGGAGCTTCCCGGTTGCTATAGCGATCCCTTTCCTGTTGGGCCCCGCGCTATCTTGAAGGCAATAGGAGGAGAACAAGGAGTGGGGAGCAATGGAGAGTTAATGCCAGGCCGCTGAAGGTGATCTGAGCTATTGTATTGGGAGCTGGTTTGGTCTGCTGAAGACGGGACACCGTTCAATGCGAACCCTCAACCTACCGCGGACCCAATTTGAGGTTTGGCTGTTTAAAATACCGAATTTTCTTATGGTCTGTGTAGGCTCTAAACATACCTCCTTGGTATTTAAAAAAAAAAAAAAAGGTTGAAATAGCTCACTTTGCAGAGCCAGCAAGCTCAAATTTCTCTTCCTCCGTGCTTGTTTTCAGTTCTTAATTACATCATACATCTTATTTGTTCTAATTTCCTCTTTTTATTTTCCTTATCCCCTCAGCCATCAATAGCTCCAGCCCATCAGCGTCTGTTTTATTTTGT
This sequence comes from Lutra lutra, assembly GCF_902655055.1. NCBI lineage: Eukaryota > Metazoa > Chordata > Mammalia > Carnivora > Mustelidae > Lutra > Lutra lutra. Next base: position 11,838,878 of record NC_062287.1, on the reverse strand, counting down.
CAAATGCTGGTGTTTTCTTGGGCTGCCCTGCTGTTCTGGTTCTCATTTGATATTCCTACCTGATAATAAATTCCTCATAAAGCATCCCTGATCAAATACATCAGGCCTTCTTTCTTTTCCTGTGTACAGGTTTTAATTTCCTACTCAAAAATCACAAATGAGGTGGGGGAAAAACTCACCCCTCCTGCACGGTGTGCCCGACTTGTGAAACATCTTCAGGAAAGCCGAGGAGTGAGCCGAGTGGCTGCTAGCATGTCAGACTGCCCGCGGCCTTCTGTAGTGAGAACCGCTGGCTCCCAAAGTCAGCCAGCGTTTGCATAACAAATTCCTCTCTAATTTCAAAATATTCTCTTGGGGGGAAAAAAAAAAGCAAGCACAGGAGTGCGTCGTAGCATCCACGTAGAAAAGCATGCCCACTGGAAGGGTCTCCGAGCTTTAGAGCTACAATGTATAGACAATGTCACCGTGTCCCCAGTGGGTACGTCCAGGCCTCTGCAAACCCTGAGCTCACCCTGCCCTTCCTCCCTTCCCCCCATCTCCCCCACCAATGGGTGTGCACATGTGTGATTCCGCAGACGACTAAGAATATCTCAGGCACTGCCCAGGCTCTGAGCATGACTGCCAAGGCTCTGGCCCTCAGGGAACTTGTATTCAAATCACTTCTGACCCCTCTGTAGGAGAGGACACTGGGAGAGGAGGCTCTCATCCCCAGCTGCACACCGTGAGAGCCACTTAGCCCAGATGGCCATTTGAATGTAAGCCAAGCCGAAGGTCCCTCTAGCCACACTCCCCGTGCTCCGTCACATCACAGGTCCCATGTCCACCTTGTGGGACAGTACAGATACGTGGACACCCCCATTTATCAGAGGTTTCTGTGCTGTCGTGCTGCTCAGGACCATCTCTCATTCTTTAAAGCATCAAATGTGTAAATAAATAACACTCTTCACTTTCATCTCCAGAAATGTCTCAGCTTCTTAGGATTTCTTCCTGAGAACAAGCTGAAAAGCTGTATTTTTTTTTTTAAAGATTTATTTATTTGAGAAGGAGCATGCAAGCCAGTGCGAGGAGGGAGAGGGGCCCAAGGAGAGAGAGAAAGAAACCTCAAGCAGACACTTCACTAAGCACAGAGCTTGATGCAGGGCTCGATCCCGTGACCCTGAGATCATGACATGAGCTGAAACGAAGAGTCGGTCACTTAACTGACTGAGCCAGCCAGGCACCCCCCCCCCCGGAAAAGCCATTTTTAAGCACCATTGGCATACTACTCGCCCTAAGCTGGGGGTAGTGTGAGATAAATAGTCCCCAGCCGGGGAGGGAGGAAGGCAAGGGTAGGGAGTTGATACCCTCTGAGTCATGGACCTCTGGGTTGAAGTCACAAGAGCAAGGTCAAGATAGGGAAGCTGAGTGCCTATCCAACTTTTCATTCGTCCAAGCCACAAACTTCTTGGGCAGTAAGAGGCCACTGCAGTGAAGTAAATAAAGCCCTTTTTATCTCGAGAGGAAGGAGACAAGTGTCAGACAGTGACAGGGCAGCATGATGAGTTCCATGATACAGGACCCCATGAGCATCTGTGGGAACACAGGAGACCTCGTACCTGACTTCCTGAGGCAGTGGGGTACAGGGAGGGGAATGGACGAAGTAGGGACATTAGGGAGGGGCCACAAGTTGTACCCAAATGTAGTTCTTTTTTTTTTTTTAAGATTTTATTTATTTATTTGACAGAGAGAAATCACAAGTAAGCAGAGAGGCAGGCAGAGAGAGAGGAGGAAGCAGGCTCCCTGCTGAGCAGAAAGCCCGATGTGGGGCTCGAACCCAGGACCTGGGATCATGACCCAAGCCGAAGGCAGCGGCTTAACCCACTGAGCCACCCAGGCGCCCCCAAATGTAGTTCTTGTTTGTTCTGTCTTTAATCTACTCTCTTAGCATCAACTAGTTTAAAACTCTCGGTTTTGTATAAACAGGTTTATGATTGCTGATTATACAAAATAAACCTACAGTTCTTCAAGTAGCAAAACTGGGGGGCAGTTCATTTGAAATATTTGCTGTAAAAAGTCATTTTCTCCTGGTATTCTGGAGGCGAAGTAGTGTTTTATTTGGTTCTAAGTGTGAGTTCCTAGAACCCCAGCCATGTTCTCTCTTGTCATCTCTTAACCCCTCACTGTGCTGACTTCCTCACTGTTTCCAGAACACTCCAAGCCCATTCTCCCTGGAGAGCCCCTGCTTTATTGCTCCATTTGCTGGGAACTAAAACACGCATCCTCCCAGATCCCCATTTTGCCCTGTCCCCCCACATGCTCCATGTTCTGCCAAAGTGTCCCTTCATCACACGGGCTCTGCTGAGCACACTGTAGGAAATTTCAACCTCCCGCACATGGTACTTTCCACTGCATGACCTCAGTTGTGTTTTTCAAAGTGCTGATCATCACCTGAGATAGGTTATTGTGTCTTTATAGTCTGACCCGCATCTTTAGCACGTAAGCTCCGTGAAGACAGGGGTCTGATGCATTCACCGCCATGCCCAGTGCCTCCAGGAGTAGCTGGCACATAGTAGGTCTCAATAAATAGGTATCTGTCTCGGTATATGTTACAGATCCCAAAAGGAACGGTTAGATTAACCACCATTCTTCGGATTGTTTCTTTATCCATCCTAGAAAGATAACAGATTTGTGTTTGGTCACCATTTGTAACTCAGCGTTTCTCTGTAGCCAAACCTTAGAGGCCACTCCTGCTGTCACTACGCCACAGAACCATCTTTTGCTGTCCCTCGGATGCCCCAGTCGACTGTGGTATGACGTAATTCCAGCATAGTTCTCCGTGTTTGAACGCTTTTCCCTGGCAGGTGCCCAGAGAGCTGGCAACAGGAGCGTAACCCATCTGGGGTGGCCAGATCGCCCACTCTCAAAGGACCCCCGCCGTTTTCCTGATTTTAAACCAGGCATCCGGGCTTGCCCTTTCCCCCCTCCCTCCCTTCCTTCCCTCGTACCTTTCAGTGGAATAACAGCAACTAATCATCCACCAGTCCCCCTGGAGGCCCTTGTTAGAGTCTCATCTCCCAAGAACCTGCTTATCAGGGCCAGAGATCATCCACATAGAAACTTAAGGAGAAAAACTTTGCCGCGATGTATACGAGCCCAGCATACCGTTCTTAATTGAGAGAACGTGATGTGTTCTTGCTTCTTTTTGGCTGCTTGGCCCTCAATTTAAAACAGAGAGAAAAGGAAAGGCATTGTTTCCAAAGGGCACTGGTTAGGAGAGGGGGTCGGGAGAGAGCTACTTCTCTCTTATTGATTTTGCGAAATTGTTTAAGGAATGATTCAGCATTTTGGGCTATAAAAATAACAGCTCCGAGTCGCTTTTCAATTAGGTGAGTGTACTTTCGCTGAAAGGTTCTGTTGTTCTTGAAATGCACTTTCCTTCTGTTCTTTCTGAGCCCCTTTAATCAGTAGTGATGTGACAGGAGGTACGGGCAACCTTCCTGACACCCCTGCTTCTTCCCCTTCCTCTCTCTTTTGTGAGGCTGAGTCGCCAGCAAAACTGATTGGCAAAATTGTTCCTTAATTGGGGAGAAAGGTAGTTCTATGAAGACAGACGCTATCCAGAACATAAGAAATTGAACTACCAGAATGTACCTTTTACCCCAGTTAGGTTTTGTTTCAAACTAGAAATCCCAAGCAACCACAGATTGGGTTTGAAGCTGGCATTTATCTTAACATTAAAATATTCCTGAGGTTTAATTTTTTTTGTATTATTATTTAGAGTATGGTAATGAGAATTTTGTTTCATTATTGTGTCCATTGTCAGGTCAGTTTAAATTCCTTTTCAAATGCATACAGTAATGAGTTTTGTATACAAGCTGAATGCCCTGGGCTTTAACAAAATGGTTAATAGGTGTTTAGAGGCCTAAAGAAAATGAAAACTCCCTTTGTTTCCCTGTGTGTGTGTGTGTGTGTGTGTGTGTGTGTGTGTGTGTGTGTAAGAAAGAGGATTATAATGTAGCATTATATTTCCCCTTGTTGAATATTGAATACAGTGGGTGATATGTGTTTGCCCTATCATCAGAATGAACTTCAGTGGGCAGAGGGCTAGTAACAATATTCAGTTTGCTAATTTTAAAAAAAAAATGAGTTCTATGCATCTGAAATACCACTGCCTTTGGAAGAACGGAGAGCTGATTGTGCCTGTTACTGTCTGTAGTTTTACAATTTACATGTGCCTATGGCTTTAGAGTGTTTGTGATGCTTTCTTAGGACTCCTCTCGGTAACTGCGGAAGGTGATGGATGTGTTCATTCACTTGATCGTGCTACTCATTTTACAACGTATTCGTATATGAAATCATCACGTTGTACACCTTTTTACAAAATCCCATTGTACAACCTCAATACACACAATATGTATTCATGTCAGTTCTACCTCAATAAAGCTGGGGTTGGGGGGGTGAAGGAATTATTTCATTTTTTCCTCACAATAACCACGTCTTTGGTAGTTTTATAGATGAAAACACTAAATGAACGCAAACACTGAATGTGGAGGTTTCAGGTTCCAGGCTAGGCTCTGGGGATTCATGGTCCCTGAGAGCCAAGCTCTGTACCCCCTCATCCTTCCTGGGCAGGGGGATGGGGGGGGCACGCACACCTGCAGGGCGTGCATAAGGCTCAGCCATGGCCTCCTGTGGGCTCTTGGACAAATTACCTGGTATCTCTGCTTCCTCATCTATCAAAATGAGGCTTCCCCTACCCACTTTGTATTTGTTTCAGGATGAAGTGAAATAAGGAGAAACACAACAGTCCTTCTGTGCATGTTAATTTTTCTTCATGTTTCCAGTCCAAGTCCACTGATTCCCTTTATTACACTGCTTTGTATCACGGACACTACACCTGCAAACCTCTACCAGTGGTGCCAGACTTTGACACTAGTCAGGTGACCTTGATCAAGTCAGTAAAGTTTGGTGCCTTGGTTTCCTCATTTGTAAAATGGGGATGAGTACTACTTCGTTGGGTTTTTGCTGAGGATTTATGAGTTCATGCGTAGGAATTACTTTGAACAGTTTCTGTCAGAGTAAGTGCTCAGTAAATACTAGGTGTTATGAACTATAATAGCCTTCCCCCTTTAAATTACAAATCGCATTCCCGAATGTTTTCATTGTGAATGCATCTATTAAACCATTTTTTAGTAAATTCTAAGGTGTTTGATCTGATTTTAAACCTGAGTCTTTGGACTTATAAATCAGGGAGTTGGCAATTTGGTTTCTGATTCCTTGGCATTGACTGATCAACATTTGGTTCATTGGTGAGCATTTAAGAACCACCAGTGAGAGCGTAAGAAATTAGCAATCCTTCATACTGTCAGGAAGCTTTGAGATTGAGCTGTCAGAGGCCGAGGGTGAATGCTTCATTGGATTGAGCCACTGAACCAGTTGGATTCTTTGTCTTCCATGGCATTCTTGGAAAGAGTCCATTTAACTAGGAAGTAAAGACTTTGGTCAGTTCATTTAATAGGAACAAACTTAGAAAAATCCTGGGTTAACCACTTAGGCATTGGAAATAGGAGAACAGGAGTTATTGATCTAATGCCTTTAAAAAGAAATAGGAAAATACTAAGGCAGAAAATAATACATAATCTTGACCTTAATATATAGCCTAAACCTACCTTTTAAAAAAGCATTAGAAATTTTTTTTCCTTCTTTTTTTTTTTTTTTTTTTTTTTTTTTAAAGCTTATCAAAATGACCCTATATTTTGGTGGTTGGTGGGTAGTGAGAGGAGAAAACTGAGCATTTGGAATTGAGGTCGGTGACAGATTCTAAAGTTGCATGAATGTGCTTTATTCTTTTTGAAGATTATCTTCTTCTTTTTTTTTTTAAACAAACCTTGTCTGACTGACTATAACCTTTAAATAATTGGTAAACTGGAACAGTGAAACTGACATTAAAATCTAATGAAGAAGAATGGTAGGAGGGAGCATTATTCTAGCAAAGGACTGGCCAGCCATTGTCCGCCTTCTGTTGTGCTGGGAATGGAAATGACTTCTTCTGGCAATGGGCAACATTGGCAGTAGTAGTATTAAGACATTTCATGTCTGTTTCTGTTTGTAACAGTACGGTAATAAATCATCTCTAGGCCATGAAGTAACAGACCCATTTCTAGGAGCCGCAAGTCTTCAGACTCCCAAGTACTTGTCTGTCCAGCCATGGTGTGATTTACCTTCTCTTCATTGGCGTTGCGCACACTCGTCTGTGCTCCTAAGCCTCCACCCTGGTTCCTGCAGGTCTCTCTGCCTGAAATGCCTATTTCACTCTCAATTTTATCATTTTAGGAGCCAGCCCAAGACTCGATCCCATTCTGAGCGTTTCCCCCTCTTTCTCCCTGGTTTGTGTTCAGGCCAATTCCAGAGCTATGGAGCACGGTACTAGAGATCTCACCCAGGTCAAGGTGGGCATGGCCTCTGTTCTAAAAGACCTTACACAGCAGGAGGATGCAGGCAAGGTCATGCTTTTTCAGCAGCACAGACGGTGCTAAGACAGGGGTACCCAATACCCTGGGAGCTCAGATGGGGCACCTGGCCCAGATCTTGCCTGCTTGTCCTCATGGATCCCACCTCGCCCAGAACATCAAGAGTAGCCATAGTAGCATCTAGGGACATTGGCATTTAATTTTCTGCTCCCTTGAATTCTTCTTGCCTTTTATCTATCTAGCTGGATGGTAACTCTCTTGAGGGAAGTGGCCTTTATTTTCTTTTTTATGCTTTTATTTTTATTTATTTTTTTAAGATTTCATTTATTTATTTATTTATTTGACACAGATAGAGAGAGAGAGAGAGAGAGAGGCAGGCAGAGAGAGAGGGGGAATAGACTCCCCACTGAGCAGGGAGCCCAATGCAATACTTGATACCTGAACCCAAGGCAGATTCTCCATTGACTGAGGCAACCAGGTGCCCCTGTGTTGCTTTTTCAACTCTGTAGGGTGTTACTCACCACTCAGTTGAGGAAGAGACTCAGGAAACACTTGCTGATTGGTTTAGAACCTCTTCCCTTCCCTCCTCCTCTTTTGGCTTTGCATAGGAATGGGTTCCCTTATCCTCCTACATGCACCTGCCTTCTGTGATTGGAAAATGGGTGGCCTCCACCCCTTGTTCGCTTATGGGTAGTGAACTCCAGCTGGGCAGTCACTGTCCCCCTTGATTCCTGGGGAGCAGACGGTCATTCTGCCGCCACACCCTTGGTTCCTCAGCGCCCATCCCTTTAATCCTACCTGGGGCCCTCCAGGCACAGGTCTACCATACTCCCTGAAATGGTTTCCTCTTTCTGGGATGCTGTTCCTAATGAGGGCGGAGTATAATTTAGAGGCTTAATTTTAGAAAACTATATGAAGCAGCAGACCCATAAAGTGTTATGATTCACGACTACTTGTTTTGTTCTCATAATGCAACCTAAACTAAAAAGCCATTTATCAAAGCTATAAAAGCTGTTCATGGCTGTCTTTAGTATATCGTGCAGAGTATAATTCAGCCCACAGAGCAGCAAAAGATGGATTCATGGGGCCATTTGCCTTGGTGTGCGTTAAAGGGCAGTAATTTCTGAGCTCTGTGGAAGACCTTATTTTACTATAAGCCCGGGTTCATTCTTACCCCCAGTTAGTTTTACTTGCTATTTAGCATCAGTGTATCCTCACGTTTACACCCTTCTTTCCCCTGTAAATCACTGCCAAGCTGCTGGCCATCCCCTTATCCATAGCCCTCTAGTCTCTGCTACGTTTGCCCGTGAAGAAGATTGGCATACAAAGATGCATCATCTAGAAACCCAAAATGCACCCTCCATGGAGTGTTGTCTTGGTCATTTGTCAACTGTAACAATCCCTAGGGGAACCCTTGGTCTTCCCCTCGCAACTCCCTAGAGGGCAAATAACCAACATTTTCCTAGAAATGAATGAGAGAACAAAGCCCATGGGCATTCTAGGCTATGTTTTTTCCAGTGTTATAATAGGAACTCAGTGGTGAATGTTAACCCAGATTGCTAACTATAGCACCTTCAATAAGACTCAAGACTCCTCTCGCATTGTGATTTGTGCTTGAACACTGAGGTTAGGTGCCGGGTCTGACCTTGTGTGTTTCTTCCTGGTCCTGTATCTAGGTCATCACACACGAGAGAAGTGCATATCAAATAAGATCCTGGAAGTTCAGGGCTCATGCCATCCAGTACAACACCCTGGCTTTGAACCCTGGCTTAAGCACCAGTCAGCAGGGCTCCTTGGAAGACCTTATTATGTGACCTGGTCACCTAACCTCTTGGTGTCCTCTTGGGTAAAGTGAGGTTAATCACTGAACCCTTCCCATAGGAATGCCATGAGGGTAGCATGAGCTGATAAAATATTCCTAGTATTTGGCATACAGTAATCAGCAAGAGTTATTTATCAATTCTTATTTTTATTAAGAGCCTACCAAAAAATAATAATTAAGAGAAGAACTAGAAGGAACTTACTGAACCCAGATAAACTAAGCAGTTTCGACAAAACTCCCAGGTGGATGATTTGTGTGTCTTTGATACACGTTGTACTTTGGAAAGCCCGTTCCAAATGTGTGGGAAATAGGACACCTGAAAAACGAACCAGTTATTTAACTCTATGATTAGATGTCAATGACATGGTGTTTTTTTTTTTTTCTGTTCAGTTAGCTGTTAAATACAGTATTACGACTTTTTTTTTTTTAAGAATTTATTTATTTATTTGACAGACAGAGATCACAAGTAGGCAGAGAGGCAGGCAGAGAGAGAGAGGAGGAAGCAGGCTCCCCGCCGAACAGAGAGCCCGATGCGGGGCTCGATCCCAGGACTCTGGGACCATGACCTGAGCCAAAGGCAGAGGCTTTAACCCACTGAGCCACCCAGGCGCCCCCAGTATTACGACTTTTAACTTACCTTTTGCACATCAGTTGTTTAGCTGAAAAGCAAATTCTTTTTGTATTAGGAAGCAAGCTTTTTTCATTGATAACTGCTGTAGTTACAGGCAGCTCATGTATCTCCACTCAAGGTATACCTTGTATTGCATATTTCCCCTGGATCTGAAGATCCATCTTTTTTAGCAGACTCATTTTAAACTCTCCTAGCACTAAATAACTTCCTTGAAGAACACTTCCATTATTTGGCAGATGAAACTGGCAGTGGCCATTCAGTATCTTAAGCTGGATTACAGTGATTTTCAAAAGCTCACCAACTTTGCAGTAAGTTTAGGCATAATTTATAATAGAAAATTGGAAAAAAAATTGAGAATTGTTTTGAAAATATCTTTGTCCCCCTTAAAAAAAAAAAAAAAAACATTTCCCTCTAAGAGGCAAAAATAACATTTATCTTGGTATTCCCTTAAGCTGAAATCTCAAGGGGAATAATTTTCTAGAGCCCAACTCTTGATGTTGGCTAAATTAATACTCCCACTATTTATTATGTATTTTTGCTGGGAGTTCTTAGCCCTTCCCTATACTGGCTCCTATACCCCCTGAGAGATTGGGTAGGTCTCTTCGGAATGGCTTGGCCTAATTGTGGTCAGGGGTCTTTCACAACCCATGGCTTTACGAAGGCTCAGGCAAAAAGACACAGCCTGGTTCTTTCTTAGCTCTGGTACCTAATGAGAGAAATAGACTCTGCTTTGTACTTGGGTGGGTTTCCCAATCTCCTGGGAGCCCAATCCATTTATAGCTAACATTAGGTCAAGGCCAGAGAGGCCATGGCCCTCACGGTTGTCATTAGCGAGCTCTTATTTCTATTCCATCGAGAAGCTGAAATTGACAACCTGTCTGGGGAGATGTGTGGCTCTTTGCTGCCCGTTTCTGAGCAGGACGCATTAAGGATAAGTTACTTGTCATGGTGGAATTCCTCATCATTAATCACCGAGAGACCACATTCCTAGGTAAATCAGTAAACTTGTTGCTAAAGCCACATCTTGATAGGAAATGTACCTTTTTGACGTCCCCTTGTCTGCCAGCCTGGCCAGCAGTGTTACCGCATGCCCGAGCCAGCCGTACGCCGTGGGTCTGGGAAGATCTGAGCCCTAGCTGTTGCATGAGGTCTGCTTTGATTTGTATACAATATGAATAACTGTGTATGAGGCCTGCTATAATTTTTTCATCTTCTGTGCCTACAGGGTCTATACCTTATCGGAGTAAAGTTCATTCTGTAGGACTGATAATTAATCCCCTGTTCTTTTTCTTTCCCTGCTTTCTTATCTGGTGGCCATGTTATATATAAATTCAGCATTTTTCATCACTATGCCAAATAAAGCAATTGGGAGATGCAAGCAATAAAAGGCTTATTTTTATAACCCCTCTAGAAAGGAAACTGCACAGACTCCATTTTAGTGAAAAAAGCCACATTTACATCTACTCCCCATACCAAATGCTGGAGGAACGATCAGCCGGCTACAACTGAGGAGTCTCTGGTCTTCTGATGGCACCCAGGAAAGGTGGTGTGTTGGTTTGAGAGAGCCCTACTACCCGTGCCTTCCCTGCGTACTCCACCCTGTCTGCGCTCTTTGTCACTTTATAACTTTTAAAACACACAACTAAAACAGTCCGGGCTGTGTGTGTGGGGGGGGGGGGGGGTGTGGTTATTAACTCCAGATTCACATCCTTAACTGGATAGCAAATGTCTTACTAATGGAGGCTTGTGTTTAACTGGATTAAATCCGGTGGCCTGATGGTAGCCTGCGGTGTGGCAGAGCCTGCTGTCCTCTTAGGAGAAGGGGCTTAGTTTTGTATTGCTTGCTGTGATGCAAGTCACATACTCGTCCTAGGGTACTGATTCGCCATAATTTCATTTGGAGAAGGGGAAGGTTACAGCATGATGAGCTGGGTGGGGGCTAAATGTTTCAGATGTAGGAAGGAATATTGTTCTAATTAAACTGGATCTGGTGCCCATGGCGAGATATGTGCTTGATGTATCCGGATGTGTGTGAAAAATTACATATATTTTCATAAATTGGCCCCCCCTACCCGTTCTTGCCAAAGGAGCTTTTGCTTGGAACATGGTTTACCATGGAGGAATTAGTTCATTTCTGATACTAGACAGAACAATACAATCTGGAAGGTCATAATGTTTACCCTGGCCCTTAAATGACTCTCTGCTTCGAAAGAATAAGGAAAAGTTCCGTCTTCTTCAAAAGGTTGGAAAACAAAGGAGCAGAATTCTTCCTGCATTATCTAATACAGAATGCCCAGTACAAATCCCTGGGCTCTTAACTGTTTTTCATTTAGAAAGGAAAAGCAATTTTAGCATCAAGTAGATCTCAGATATTCAGGGAAGAAAGTCAAGGCCAGGCACAGGAATTTTCCTTTTTTAGCCTGACACTTTTCTGTTGGGTGGTCTCTGTGAAAGACTTGAGGGATTAAAAACGTTACATTTGTCTGATTTCAGTTGATAACCCATTGGTAGGCACTGGCCGTACCCAAACTCCATTTTTCGCAACCTTGGAACATCTATTTAAAGATACCGTAATTAGAAACAAGTGCTAATGCATCAAATTTTCTGATTTGTGGGTTGTTAAGAGTCTGACCACAAAGGACCTAGTGGGAGATGGGTTCGGAAGGAGTGACATTCTTGGAGAATATCTGCATCCCTCTTTACCCTTGAGCTCATGCTGAAAATGTGGAGCTCCCCATCCATCAGCTGCTTGAGTGCATCTCCTGCTCTTGCCTGCCCATGTCCACCAGCCTTCTCGTCTTCATGGATGAGTCCTAGCTGCCCAGGTTTGCTCTTGGCATTGCCCTTCATTCCTTCCTCCCTTCCTCCACACCACCATTCAGAGATGGTCTGGGTGGTACAGACTGCTCCTCCCTTGTATTCTAGGATCTGATCTTTCCTACTTACCACTGCTGTTCCTCCAGGTTCGGGCCAGCATCGCTTGCTTTGCAGGGCTCCAGTAAGCCCTTAGCTAGTCCCTTCATTTGTGTGGTCCCCTTACCTCCCACCCTCATTACACACACATGCGCACACACAGACACACCCTTTAATCCATCTTACAAACCCCTGTAGATTTCTTCTTCCGGGATTATAGTGTGTTGCATGATACTTCTTTACTCCATTCCCTCCACACTCATAGACCATTAGCCACTTTCATCTTTTTAGCATGTGTGGGCTAAAGTCTGTATTTCTTTCCCTGACTTTCAGAATCCTCCATAGTCATCTCCAAGTAAGGCCCTCCTTCTCCCACCTTAACCCCTCCTCTTTTCTAAAACATGCATAGGATCTTTATCGGAATCTGCCCTGTATCCTAGTTATATGAAGATTTGTCTTATCTATCCTACTAAATCCTGAGCTGTTGAAGGACTGGTTCTTTTTCTTTAATTTGCTTATATCTCTCACATATATTATCATAAACTGTGATCAGTCATAAACATAGCTAACGTTTACTGAGCTTTTACTATGTGCCTGTTACTGTTCAAAGTGCTGTACATATATTTCCTCATTTTAGCTCATGAAGCAGATAGTATTTTTGTTAATAACAGTGCACCTGGAACTCAAAGAAGCAGAAAATTTCACCCCTACACAACAGAATCAGGCGAGGCTTTATGGCAATCCACAGATCGTGGTGAAGCGGGGGGTTATTGTGCAGACCTGTAGCCGTGAGATGGGGTGAGCACACGACTGGGGAGAGGATGAGAATTGCAGGCTAGGTAGAGAGAGGGACATGAGCCCCGTCAGTGTGGTATCAGAGAGGAGAGAAACTGACGAAGGGAAGGAATATTGTCTGTTGGGCAACGAGTGGAAAAGGGGCTCCATGGAGCTTAGTACCCCCAGCCCTCACTCAGGGGCTTTGTTCTCTTCTCCCTTTTATTTGTCTATCCTGTCTCTACAGCCAGACCATAAGGTCTTTGAGGAAGGGGAATGTAGGTTATTCTTTTCTCTACTTTCAACATTTTGTCCGTAGTAAATGTACAATCAGTGTCATTTGACTATGGAGCAAAAAATTAAATTCCATTAATAGAAGCCTTCTCCCTGTGACCCAGGCATGGGGATAGTGTGTAAAACTTACCTGGAGCGGGGAACTTTATGAAGTGTAAAGAAGGGCCTCTGAGTCTCCCTTCCTTACCAATGTGACCCCGTGTAATTGTATTGCTTTAATTAATGTCTGTCATCAGAAGGGATGCAATGGGGTGATTATAACTGGCCTCCCTACTAGTTAAGTTCTGCTTTGAGCTTGACATTCAGTGGAATGGTCCCCGTGATCTCAGTAGACCATGGGACTGTTGTTGTCGTCATGCTAATGATGGTGTTCTGCACGTTCTGTGTTACTAAATTAAAGATGAGAACCTACCTGAGTCTTCAGTATGCATTTCAGGGAGCTTGTGAGCCCCCTGGATTTTCTCAGGCTACGCTTTCATCCAGTCCCTGTGACAACGTTAGAGCTTGGTGGCTGATGGGAGCTTTCAGGGTGCCGGGGCTGACTCACAATACTAAGAGGTAAAACAAAAACTTGTCATAGCATTAGATATTTCTGTGGCCGGCTTTGTGGTGGGCACGGTGTTGCCGGTCAGCAATCTGTTCTTGTCTACTCAGCCTGACTCTTGGCTACCACTGTGAGATGCTCCTGTGCTGACAAGCCTCCCCCATTCTGTACTTTGCCCTCAGGCTTGCAATTTACTGGATGCAATCTTGTTGAGAAAATGTGGTCTTTATTAGTGTTCGGCACAGATCGACTTTTCTTTGTCCGCTGCTGCAGAGCTAGTAGGATGCTTAGTGCAGGGAAGGAGCAGGGGACAGATGACAGTCTGAGGACAGGAGAACGGGAGACCCAGAATGCTGGCGGAGGATACAGATGAATTGAGCATGCAGGGTGGAAAGAGCTCATTTGCACCCACGGAAGCTTTTTGCAGCCTTCCGATCAATGACTAATTATCAAAGAAATACAGTTGTCAATACAAATGGAGTAAGTTTGGAGAGGCGCGAGCAATAAAGAAATTTACATGTAAAAGACTGCTCTTGCCCTCCAGATGTTTATGATGGAACGAGCTCACAGAACGAACCCATATGTCGGTGCCCTCCAAGTCACCGTGGATATGTATGACTTTGTGTATAAGATTTTATTTTCCAGGGGCGCCTGGGTGGCTCAGTGGGTTAAGCCGCTGCCTTCGGCTCAGGTCATGATCTCAGGGTCCTGGGATCGAGTCCCCCATCGGGCTCTCTGCTCATCGGGGAGCCTGCTTCCTCCTCTCTCTCTCTGCCTGCCTCTCTGCCTGCTTGTGATCTCTCTCTGTCAAATAAATAAATAAAATCTTTAAAAAAAAAAAAAGATTTTATTTTTCACCGTGAGGATGTATGTGCATATCCTCGTGTCTGTTTCTCTGTCGGTCTCTACCTAGCTTTGTTGGCTTGGCTCTGTTTCACTGGCCTGAGTGTATCCCACAGGGATATCCGTGAGTGGCACGCTGTCACTGCTTCTCCTCCCCTCATATGCCGTCTCTAACAGATGCCCCCACGTGTGACTTTTTTCCCTCCTAATCCTGATGGTGCCTATTGTTTTAAACAGTTCCACGATTTATAGGTGCTACTGAGTAGTTTTTTGAGCACAAATACAAATGCATTGTGTGTAGAAATTAAATGCCAGAGAGTCTGTTAAAATATAAATCCTAATCATTTAAAATAGGCATTCTATAAAGAATTGCAGAAATGCGAAATTAATAAATACTAGCATAAGCATTAAATATTCACTGCCTGCTACTTCTGAAATGGTACAACAGCATCATTTTTTAATGATGGGTAATGATAAAACACATCAATTTTAAATAACCTGTTTTCTCCTTCCCTCCTTTGGAAGCTATGAGTTGGCAAGCTTGAAATTAAATACAAGTAATGGTCCTAACTAGGCTTCTGCGAACCTGAGTCATGGAATTGGATACTCCTCTGTGTTTTCTGGATGTTCTGTGGGTATTTGAAAAGACTAGTAAACTGAAAATTGGTGATAATGGGCTCAGCTTGAATGTAAAGAAAAAATACATCTGTTTGTAGAAAACAAGAAATGTGGAACCTAAAGTAGCAAATGCACCATTATCTTCTAATGCATTCTTATTTGTCTCCTTATTAAGGCTCCCGAGTCCTCTTAGAAAGTTAAAATGAACCTTTAACTAAAATACGTTTCTACTCCTCCCTCTCCAGCCATCTCTAAAATCTCTTTTAAAACACCTTTATTTTCAGTTATGCTTCACTTGTTATTAAATAAGTGACTTGCAGAATACAAGAGTAGGATCAAGGAGCAAACATTTATGATATCTTGAACCCATGTGTCTCTTTGCTTTCAAAGAACTACGTATACTTTTTATCGTCAGTCCTATATACCATAGAAATCTAATTGACAGAGATTTCTCTCTCCCTCTCTCTTCTAGATGGGAAACACTAAAGCATCCGTTTCCTAAAGTCATGTTGTAAAGCAATTCAAGAGCTTATAAGTCCCAGGATGGGAAGCATGGGATGTTGTGAGATCCAAAAGGGGTCCTGAGCCTCCCTGGGGGGCGGCGGGGGGGCGGGGGATGGAGTCAGGTCTCGCCTCATGACGGATATGGCATCTGAGCAGAGATCTGCAAAATGAGTTGGAATTAACCAGGCAGCGAAGGCTGAGAAGGAAGTGGGGGAGAGAGGAGGTTGCCTTCGAGGCCCATGGGCTTAGTTGTATCCTCAAAACCATGGGGAAGCTAAAGGGGCAGCATGGCACTGTGGGGGTGGGGGGTGCTGGTTCTGGGCGATGATGCAGTGTGGGGAAGGGGGCATTGTGGAATGAAAGGACCCAGGTTTTCCCAAGTGTTTTCCTGATCATGCTTGATCCTCTGGAGCTAGTTTAGAGAATGGTGGGTGGTGGTTATTTAGAATTATTGAAATGTGACCTTGACCGAAGGGGGGAAAAATACCTCTGTTCACTCCGCTGCAAAGGACCACAGGGTTGTGGGGGTGGAGGTGGTGGGGGAGGGTGCCCTGAGTCCAATTCACAGAAAGAGGGTGGCTGAGGAACAGGGCACATGTGAAGATCCAGGATCGGGACAGAAGCCCAGTACGGGAAGGAGACACGAGGTCTACTCTCCCGCTGTGCTTGTTGGGTCCCGGGGAAGCTACCCACCCAACAAATACTACTCTGCATAGATGGCTGACTCATCTAGCCTATGAGGAAAGGTGTAATAGCATCTGAGGACCACACAAACCGGAGTCCCTTCCTATGGATCTACTCTGCTTTATTACACGTTCAAGAGCCAGCCACTATTCCTTCCAGCTTCTGTTGCTCTCATCATTGTGTGTCGTCCCCCCACCCCACCCCCAGTTTTCAGGCCCCGAGCTACAAAGGACCGGAGGGGCTCTACCAGGAACACTGCCAATGGCATTATTACCCTGGACCGTTGTCAAGATTTTATATTAACAAGTGGTGTGGAACCGAAATGGGGACAGGGGAAGAAGCAGACTTTTGAAAGCCCAGCCATTTTGTTTTTCAAGGGACAAATCTCCCTGGGCGATAAGTACCAGATTGATGGGGAGAGTGAAATGGCACTCGGAAAAGAGAACTGTTAACACAGTGTGCTAGCAGAGCCTGGTGTTCGTGCTTAAGCACCTGTGCCATTCCACGATTCAGAGCGAGAAATATGAAACAAGCCCCTGTTGTCTAAAGGGGACCTCGCAGCAATAGTCCTGGGTTCCATTTGAGCAGAACTCCATTAGAGATTACTAACTAAGAAGCACGAGGTATGTGGTTGGATAAGCAATTGAAATCAGACCCTAAAGCTCATCCAGACGAATTCACACGTTCCTCTACCTGCACAAGTTGGCTGGAATTACACCTTATGTCAACGTTTAGAAGCACGGGGAGTTGGGGGGTGTGATTTTCACAGAGGAAAATAGACCGCGAAACCCCACTGAAATGCACCGTGGTAGGGAGACTTTTCTGGAGAGAACAGAATTTCTGTGGCATGGACAGGGATGGGGATGGCCACTTCAGGACGTCCGTGTTTTACCATGACACTTCTCTGTCATATTTCCTAAGATGGCATTGAGTTTGTCACTAGCTATAGTCATCTCACTCTTTCTGCAGGCGATGTTTTGATAAATGTTGATGAGTTTATAACTGTAAAACCAAATGACATTTATAGTGTGATACACGCTTTACCCATTGCATAATTATATCTAATGGCTTTGCATGTAGAAAGCATTTACCATTTACTTTTGTGTAAAATGACAATCTAAACCCCCAGGCCTAAATTTTTTTTTTTTTACACAAAGATAAAGACTTAATTAAAAACCAAACACAATTTATTTTTGTATCTGGCATTTAAGGTACCTAGTTCTTTGGTTAAATATGTGATAAAAATTCTAGTAACAAAGATCAGTGGGTTTCATTTTTCCCTCTGTCTTTGAAACACGGGTGAACTCATTTAATTATCAAGCTGATATCTGGTATGACTTCTTGTTTCTCGTTTCAAGTTAAAAGAGCTATTTTGAAATTTAGCACAGAATTGAATAATGTGTTCAGTTAATGAGGAACATTTAAGAGACATTTCTAAATTTAATATGATAGCAAAATGATAAACCACAGTGGTGTAGACATACTTTATTTGAACAGCCGTGATGCTTCAAGCTTATTGGTTGTGGTCAAGTGAAGTTTTATTTGGGTGGGTTTGGTTTTGTTTTGATTCTACATACTTTTTTTTTTTTTTTTTTTTTTTTTTTTTTGGTATTCTGACATCTAGCAAAGAACTAGCCATTTAAGACTCTTAGGGTGCTCCTAGGTGACTTACTGAGCAAAACAGTTTCATTCTTTAGTCCTCATGTCAGAAATACAGCTTTTAGTATCCCGTAGGATATCTTTTATTTTCATGAGTAGACAACTGAGTAGCTTTCTTGGAAACAGGCCTGCTGTGGAAATGGTTTATCTTTCCAGCCCCGTAATGACCCTTCTGCCCTGACACGAAGGCCTCTGACCCATGAGCAGAAGTTAAAATTGTTCTGTTTGCGTTTCCATCGTATACACTTTGTGATGTTGCTTTCTTTTCTTTCATGAGGAATTCCTAGCAAGCAGAATGTTCTTGTTTTGAGGCCCTATACTTCTGGAGAATAATAACCGAGTTATTGGTGAACAGCGTCACGACATCTGCCCCCCTCACATTTCTAGTGATAAAGCTTCATGAAATGCTGGGGAGTTAAAGGATGAATTTTTTTCTTTCTTTCTTTCTTTCTTTTTTTTTTTTTGGTGTCAATTCCTCATGATCTAGTGGTTGTATAAATTCTATTTAATTCTAAGGGATCTTTAAGTTCATTTGTGTTGTGTTTTTCTTGTATATTCCAACATGAGCACCATTTATTTATATGCACCTGGACAAATCTGAAACCCAAGTAAACTATTTGATAAGAAAAAAAAGAATTGGTTTATAGTGAGTGAGCTTAAAAAACTAATTGATTTCTGAGCGGATACAACAGTTGGAGAAATGTTGCAGCTGAATATAATCCTTTGGCTAGGAGGCTTAATAGAAATGAGAAATGCATTGTGTACAATTAAAATGCAAGTATGAGGCTGATGCTTGTGTCTCAGGTCAGGATTTTTAATAACGTATCTTTGAACTGCTTTCTTTTGCCTTTAACAAAATCACAGAGCAGTAGTCTTTGCAAGTTCCTGTAAAAAAAAAAAAAAAACAACCTATAATAGAAGAACTGATGTAAAAGCAACGTTTAAGACCTTCCACAGAGGCGTCAGAATTTATTGGAAGAAGGAACAGAGTCATTTTCGGTGGAAGAGTGGTTGGGAAGAACTATTTTCATGCTTTTAGTCTGGGACAGGTGGCATAGATTAATGTTGAATACATACAAAATCTATTGAGACTAATTAAAGATGCATATCCACATGGAATCCCACATCTCAGTGGATCTTTGGCAGCCAATTCAGCCAGCACATATAGTGTTTATACCAAGCATTTTTCAAATTTAGCCAAGAATGGAATTAGTGAAACTTCTGAAAACTGCCTCGAAAAATCCTCATCTCTTTGGAGATGGTGGAGTCTCTCTTAAGAGTCTCCATCTCCAAGAAGTGCTTCTTAGAATAGGAGAGATCATTCCCTGTGTTCACTTATAATGGACACTAATATGCAGCAGCATAGAGTAAGGCATTGACTGTACTTAGCCCAAAATCTTACACGCAGGCAAACTTCAGTTTAATTACTTGGCTATACTAACGTAGCTTGGCCCTTTACTTCCTGGGAGGGCATCCATTTCCACCCTGATGCTTAGCCCAATAAAGATGAAGCTGTACTACGGACCTGTCTCTGGTGTTTAATCCAGGAGAGTGAATTAACACATCAGTCCCTAAGCCTCTATCCCTCATCCAGGTTGGCTTAATACCCTTTGGTGACTTGATCGTTTCTCACAAATGCTAATGAACAGTTCACTTTGACACTGTAGACAAACACAGTCTGGTGGTTGTGTTCAGATGTTTTTCATACCTTGCTAATGAATAAACTCCCAGTGGCTCACAGTAAGTAAGCAGTGACTTGAGGTGTAGCCCCGAAATGATTTATTAACCATGACTTAAACCAAGCAAGTAGGCTTTTAGGGAAAGTGGGAGTGTTTTGTCTTGTTTTGTTTTTAAATTCAAAGGTCAGAGTAGGAAGGAGTATATTTTAAGTAAGTGAATTTAATAACATTAGCTAGTATTCCAGATTGAAGGCTTTTTTGTTGTTGCTTTTGGGTTTTTTGGTGGTTTTGGGGGGGGTGATTTCTTTTTTTCTTTTCGTTGTTTTTTTTTTTTTTTTTTTTTCTTTTACTGGGAGTAGGGAAGGCTGAGAGCAGGGAGTACATACAGCAGGCAAGAATGCCCATGTTTCTCATTTGGTAAGGGGGGATATGGACATTTGTCCTTAAAGCTTTATTTTAAATACTGTATTGGAGCTTTGCTGGCCATCAGCTACCTTGTCTGTAATGGGCTTCAAAGAACCTACCCTTTTCCAGTCATCTTGAGCTCAAAACCAATAAAGCAAATCTCGTTGATAGAGTAAGATATAGCAAGAATAAGGGGAAATGTTCTGGAAGGAAAGGGGAGGGAGGCCCAGAACTTATGGCTAATAGATTAATATTTATAGACATCAACATTGGTCTCTTACCAACGTTTATAACTCCAACAGTGGCAGATTGAGGGCTGAATCAACATTTTTCCCCCTCTGTAAAATAATAAATATGGGAAAGTAGCTCTCAGAACTGCCTTTATCATAGGGATAAATCAGGACAGTTTGTGTTGCAGGAGAGACTTAAAACTTATAAATATGTTGCCCTTTAGGCTACCATTCATCAAAGTGTCTGATATGAAATCTACACTAAAGGTTTTTGTTACTATTTGTCTGCTTATTCTCTTTGAGAAGTATAAATTGGAAAGAACGCTGTCATTTTGGTCATGCCAGCCTGCTGTGCCACGTAAATGCATGTCCCTTTTGGGGCGTATTAGAGGAGAAGGAAATAGTGGGAGTCGACAGCCTCACACTTTCACACAAATCCTCTCCGTTCCCTAAACCTGCCTCTCAGAAGGCATAATTTCCAGCAGGAAAAATACAGCACGTAACTGCTTGACAAATGACCTATCTGGGTTCCGTCAACTTTCTAAGATACTAGAGCAGAGAAGTTGTTCCCCAAAAGCTTCATAAAATCCAGGGGGACCCAAATTTCCTTCTGAGGGGCTCCTATCCAAATGTGTCCCGATGGGCAGAGCCAAAGGCACAGCTACTTTGCAGAGTGGAAGCACGCGGGGCTGTAACCGATCCTCTGTCACGTGACTTAATAGGGATTACCGTTTGTAGAATCTCACACCACTTTGCATTCCTAGTCTGAATTTCTTGGCTTCTGTGGTTTGGAGTCAGAGTTGAGGCTCCAGCTCTGCCCTCTACTCCCCTCGGTGCCTTTAGATGTTGGATCACATATGGTGTGTGGAACCGCCTGCCGTTCCGAGGCCCCCACAGAGTATGTACTAAGCAATTTTCCTTTTTTTTTTTTAAAGTGCAGTACAGCTCCTAGTTTTCAAGAATAACTAATTGGGAGCATAAACCTCACTTTGCCCTTGAATGGTTTGCAATTTAGGAGACCTGAATAACAGAAATGGAGGGCCTACAAAGAAGGCATTGAAGCGTGCTGAAGTTTGATAATTTGCCCACTTGGCTTGGGGGAGCCGCTGGTGTGGGATCGCCTTGAGAAGGAACGGCAGGCACTCTCGGGTCAGGGCGTTGCTTCTGACAGTTGTTTGGGATCGAGAGAACTGGGGAGCTCTCATGGACCCCTTGGGGGGGCTCTCTAGCCTGCCATCGCACATTGCATGGGAGCGGAGCGTGGGCCACGGGGCCGGTCTGGACCTGCTT
Source organism: Lutra lutra (assembly GCF_902655055.1). NCBI lineage: Eukaryota > Metazoa > Chordata > Mammalia > Carnivora > Mustelidae > Lutra > Lutra lutra. Next base: position 11,817,539 of record NC_062287.1, on the reverse strand, counting down.
GGGCGTCGGCATGTTCAAAGCTCACAGCTGGTGCACTTGTACCAAGTTACACCCACGTAGGGAGAGGCCAGTCTAGAAGCCGTGTTAGACCCGAGAGATCGCTCAAAGTGGGGAACCCAGAAATACCAGTCCCTCTGGGATGCCCAGCATTCTCACCACCCCATGCTCAGGGCAGCAATCCAGAACGAGGCACCGTGGTGATGTCAAGTCCTCTGGTGAGAAGGACCAGAAAGGGTCCGGTTCTGTTCTCCCTCGCCCCATCGAGGTGCTGGCAGTCTGACTTGCCAAGACAGATTCCGTGTACTCTGTACAAGCCAGAATGGCCAACCTTATCACCGGGAACTGACTCTACAGAGGGACTCAGGGCCGGGAGAGCATGGTTTTTCTCTTTATCAGATGCCTTTAAAGCTGCTTCGTAGCACATCCCTGTGATTGCTAACACCATTATGAAGATTGACAGTTTCATCAAGAAAGCAAAGAAGAAAATCTGCAGACAATAAACGAAGGCAGTGCTGGGCCCTGCTCCAGTTACCCTCAATAGTGCTTCCAGACCGCTGAGCTGGAGGCTGGGGGTTCTTCCCTCTGCGCAGACCCACGGCTTCATTCATTCATTCATTCATTCACTTAAAAAACAATTTTTTTAAACCAAGCATGGAGGCTCAAGTGCTTTGTGGCCCTTTGCCCAGCGCTTCTAGGTAACTATCGGACTCGCCCAGGAGAGCACTCAAGCACGCTCCCAGAGTGACCCGTTGTGTTCTGACGGTGAGGATTTTTTTTTTCTTTGCATGAAGACGATGGTCTGAGAATCTGCCTCCAGCAACTTCAGTACCTCCTGAGCTGAAATATATATCCCCAAGTCCGCAAAGAGTGGCGTGCTGTGGCCAGACCAAGAGAAGCTCAAGTGTAAAGATCCAGAATGTGTTCTAAGGACACAGAATGCCTCTAAATTGTTAACAGCCATCCACAGCTAATAACTCCAGGCACCAGCCTCTCCCCCCCCCACCCCCCACCCCAAGCCAGCTGCCTCCCGAGTGTGTGGGCTGTCGACTGCAAGGCTAGTGGTGTGAATGATTCAATGCAAACCCATCAACACTACTGGAAAAACAATTCTTGGTAAAGACTCCTGCCTATGAGTCAGTGAAATCAGGAGCAGTAGGGAGCAGCTGCGTGAAACCACCACTTCTCTGAGCTGGGTATGTGTTAACAATACATTCTCAGAAGTAAATAATCCTTTTGCTAACAAGACCAACCTTATTTACTCCCTTTTTGTTCCCATGAGGTGTGAATTCAACCCATTGACCATGTCATAAATAGGACTCTGACCTACCAGGAGGGCTGTTCCTGGATCTTACTCCTTTCGAAAGTGTCCTTCTCGGAGGTTAAACTTGCCCCTGTAGCGTTCTTGCCTTATCATCACCATATTCTTTCAAGGAACCAGAGGGGTTAATTGGTTTCTTCAGTAAGAAGACTTTTTTTTCTTTTTGCCGAAGAAAGCAATTTCAGGTTAGTTTGTGTAGTAGCCAGGGAAATGTACTGAAGGGGTGGAACGTGTTTCTGTTGTGCAGATAACCTACATACTGCTTTAGAAATGTGTGATTTCCAGCATGTGCTAAAATAAGAAGTGCTTGTTTGATTTATCTCCCACAATGGTATGGCATTCTCTTTTTAAGTGGCATTTCATTCGCGAGCCAGGCACTGTAAATTTGAACTGAATATGTAAGTAAATACCCCTCAAGGAGATAGCAGGCTGGCTGGCCTCGTCCGAGACTGCATTCTAAAAATGAGGCTCGTGGCTTTTGGAAAAGGTGCTGCACCTGAGCTGTATTAGCTTCCCGTGGGTAGCAGGGTGTAGGTGGTGGGGGGGGGGGTGTGAGGGGCACGGTGTCCGAGCCAGCCAAACAAGCTGAAAGTTGGTCTGAGCTCTAATCAGGGAGAAGCACCTACAAACAGAGGGATATTTGGGTCCTGTCCCCTGCATTCAGCCTCCAGCCCGGAAACTCCCATTCAGTCCATTGGAACTTTGCTGGAACTTTCCCGTTGGGCACCCTGCCTCGGTGCACAGCAGGCTGGGTACGTTATAGCTTTGACTGTAGCATCTTCGCATGGCAGGGACAAAGACGGTGACAGCATTCTATCAGTCCTAACAAGACTGCCTGTGTGCATAATTGTTAAACTAAAGGGCTGTCGATCCACTGATGTGGAACAGGCGAGAAGCTTAAAGAATGGAGAAAACCCATAATCGTGGAGTAACTTGCATTCTGATTTATTATTTATCACATCATGGTTAAAACAATTTCCTACAGTTTTGTGTATTTTAATATTATTTTGACATTGAATTTTCACCTAATGTAAAGGCAGGTTTCAGAAACTTTTAAACATTTATATATTCAGGTAGTTAAAGGGGAAAATCCCTTTTTTATTAAGATACAGAATGCATGTTTATCAAAATTCATCTCAGATTCCATTTAGAAATATAGATATATCTTGGGTTTGAAAGAGCTTACCGAACTACAAAGAATGACAGTATTACTGACAGAACGAAGTTGTGAATGATAAAAGAACCCAGGAAATGTTTATACCCGCGTGGCTATAAATTAGGTAGTCATAGAAAGAGGGCTCTTCCCTGGCTCTCATGGAGCCAACATTAAGTCTGTAAATAGAGAAGAGAGCACACAGTGAGCGTGTGCCACCCTTGGCTTCCTGGGGTGGGATCCGGCTTCTCTGTGTCCCTGTCCTGAGTGGCCGGTGGGGTGTAAGCCCGCCACCTGCGTTGCGATTTCCCTGGCTGTGGAATGCGGACTTTGTCATCACGGTGGCTGGCTGGTTCTCTCCTCCCCGGGAGATCATCACCAACAGGCGTCTGGAGGCAGAATAGCCCGGCAAGCCCGGTGCCACGATCCCAGCTGATCACTAGAAAAACTGGGAGTTATAAATGGTAGTTACAATTCGAAAATGTGCCATTTTGCTGCTCCGAGCTGCATCTGTCAAAGCCACGCTAAAGAATGGGTGCCTCCTGCCATGGCCCAGCTGACTACATGTTACGTTCGTCTGAGGTACGGGGACAGACTCACAGGAAGGACTGGCGCGCACCAGGCCCTCTGCAAAGGCTCCCAGCCGATGCTGCCGGCCTGCTGAGCCGCCTCTGGGACAGGCGCCCGTCCACACCCTCGTGTCGCAGATCCTGAGACACCAGGATCACCTGTCAGCGTGGAAGCTGATTGCCGGCCCCGCCCCTCCCGGTCCTGATTCAGGACATCTGGAGGGAGGACCTGAGAATTTGCCTTTCTGACAGGTTTTCCTCATGTTAGGAGACTGGGGTCCAGGGACCACGATTTGAGGACCACTGCCTTCCTCGAGGAGTTCTGTGCTTCCCAAGAATCAGCTTCATCCGTTCTCAGACCACCTCGAAGAAGATGCTTGGACTTTACCCCAAGAGATGACTCAGTGAATATCTAGCTATAGGTTTTAATGAAAATGTCTACAGCATGAATTTTTTTAATTCTTCTTCAATTTCCAGGCAGACCCATTCATTCTTGAGTAGGTTGCCGTTTAGCCTCCATCATTTTCGAGTTTATGTACTTATTTTGATGGTTCCCACTGTAAGTTGTGTTTTTGACCGAGGGCATCTGAAAAGCCAGCCTGCACTGTAGGAGGGACGTGTGTGCTGACATTCACAGGTGGACATGAGGATATTTTCTCCACAGTGTTACGAGGGTTGAGTGCTGGGCCATGTAAGAGTATGTGAAACCCAGAGGCGCCTGGGCGGCATGGTCGTTTAAGTGTCTGACTCTTGGTTCTGGCTCAGGTCATTATCTCAACGTCGTGAGATCCAGCCCCTCATCGGACTCCACACTCAGAGGGGAGTCTGCTGAAGACTCTCTCTGCCCTTCTCCACCGCATGCTCACTTGCTTCCTGGCACTCTCTCTCTTTAAAATAAATAAGTAAATCTTTAAAAATATATCCGAAATACATAGAGAAAAGCATTTTCTTTATGGATAGAAGCAGGACTCAGTGGCAGCTGTGAGAAGTGATGAACACGCAGGAGTTTAAAAAAAAAAATACAGCAGTAAGAACGTTCCAGCCGAGGTGCCCACCAGATTTGACATGGCCCATTTTATGCATAAGGCACCAGAGGCCCAGGAAGATGAAGAACCAGGCACTGTGCTAGGCACTGGATGAGAAACCATGAACAAAACATGCAGGTTCCTTCCCTCATTGAGGTGAAACCCCTTTTTCTTGAGGAAACAGAAAATTCCAGTATCAGTGTTGAATTCTTAAAAAATAGGAGAATGTTTGGATTCCTTAGTTTTAAAAATTGGAGAACATTGTTATAAGCATACTGTGGAAGGTGGCAGGCAGCCCAGTATGCTTTGTTTCAAGTACAAACACAGTGAGATGAATGCCTTAAATTTTCCTTAATGCCGACTGACTTTTCATTACTAACATGATTCGCACATATGCGTTTCCTTCCAAAGAGATGAAGAAATAGGACCATTCGCCTCCCTCCGTGGTGTTCCCTTTGGGTCACGGAGGTCACCCCACTTCCTGCTTAGACTCCTTAGTAGGTGTGGAAATGAGGACAGTAAGAACATCGTCGTCATTACCCTGTAAGAGGCAGTGTTTATAACCTCCAGCCCTAGGCATATGCCTCCTCTGCCTGAGCCCTGACATAGTCTTCTGCAATGGGCCTTAATATTCTGTTACTGTAGATGACCAGGTAGAGACCTGGGTTTAAAAAGGTGCTCAAGGTCACAAAGCCTACCCAAGTGAAAACCAGATTTGAGCTCCGATCCTTCTGACTCCACGTTATTACCCCAGGTGCCCTTGGACAGGCGCTCTCGTTGTGTTCCTGGAAAAACCAGGTCTCTGGCCTGCATCTCATAGAACGTTTTCCCGTAGTCCTGAGATGGGGCGCACCTGTCCTTGGTCAAGGCGGTGTATGACAGAGGGAAGTGACTGTTTTAGAACCAAAGGCGCCATCTATTAGCTCGTAGAAAGGAGCCATTTTTGAATGTTTGTTTTTTCTAATTGTGTGTGTTAAGTAAAGTGATTGGACAAACAGTCCTCTCCCGCCTGCTAATCTGCTATAAATCAACCTTCAGATGTTAATAAAACAAGTCAAGACTGACAAAGGAAGTTCCATTTGTATTTTATTTTATTTTTTTTTTTAAAGATTTTATTTATTTATTTGACAGAGAGGTCACAAGCAGGCAGAGAGGCAGGCAGAGAGAGAGGAGGAAGCAGGCTCCCTGCCGAGCAGAGAGCCCGATGCGGGACTCGATCCCAGGACCCTGAGATCATGACCTGAGCCGAAGGCAGCGGCTTAACCCACTGAGCCACCCAGGCGCCCCTCCATTTGTATTTTAAACTCCCAATTCATCAGGGTCTCCTCCTTTAGATCTTCTGTGAGAGTGTCCTTGGTCTTAACATAGCTGGAAGATAAAACACAGATAAAAGAGCCATTGTCTCAGAAGGGCATTAATAAAAAATGAATGTTGATCCTAATTGAGTAGTATTTAAACATGCGGGGTGGGGCCAGCGGTCTTCAGGGAGCCTCTAGGTCTGTTGGAATTTGCCTTGGTATCTCATTTTCCTCTTCTTGGTGCTGTGCCCTCACCGCCCGGCTGCCGTAGCAGAGTGTACACTGTCAAACCAGAACTGGAAAAGATATGTATAGACATCATACTATAGCAGATTCCCGGATCATCTGCTATTACTGTTCTTACTTTGAAACAATGGACTTTCTCCCTCTTTTATCTTTCTCTAAAATCTCGTTCTGAGATTGTGTTCAGTTGGCTCATTTTCTTTTCTCTTCTTTCTTCATTGTTTGCCTGTTTCCATTGGTTCCTGATAAGTTCCTTTTCAGTTCCCCACCTAATTGTCATGCACTGTGTAAGATAAAGAGCTCCCAATGGCCAAAAGTGGGACAATTTGCACAATAATATTAATAAAACTAGTATTGGATTAGAAAACCAAAGAATAAAATAAACATCCATTTGAGTCTGCACTGATCTGAATAAATGAATAAATAGGGAAAAGAGAAAGCTCTTCCACATAGAAGAACTTGAATCAGGTGCCACTTGAACACCATGGTAGGAACCGCCCCAGGCAGGACCCACCAAGAAATGCCAAAATGAATGAGTGGAAGTTGATGGAGAAAATAGAAGAGTTGCACAGCCTCAGACTGTCTCCCCCCAAATATTTATTCATTGCTCTGGTAGTTTTAACATGTACGTATGTTCACAAGTTCTTTGAGGGTTCGCTCTCCCAGAGGTGGAGCTGAAGTTACCTCTTTCCCATGAATGTGGGCGGGGCCTGAGTGACTCTGGTTCTGAGTGTACAGAAGGGGAAAGTAGTAGCTTTCCAGTGGAGAAACCCAGCATAGCTTCTCAGGGTTCACATCACCAGCAAAAGATCCATATGACACCATGTCTCCCCTGAGATGGCATGAGAAGAGCGTCTCACCGCTGTGCTAATTCTTCCTGACGCTGTGATCTCAGTCCCTCATGAGAAAAACAACATACCTGATTGGAGGGACCTTCTACAAAATTGCTGACCAATGTCCTCAGACTGTTCAGGAGATGGAGTAGTGTTGGACGATGTTAATTTCTTAGTTCTGATGACTGTGCCATTATTAAGTAGGAGGTTAACATCAGGGGAAGTTTATGAGAACTCTGCTATTTTTGCTACTTATCTAGAAGTTTTCAAGTATTTAAAAACCACTGGAAAAAAAAAATACGAGACCCCTCAAGAGCATAGGAAAGACTAAGGTAAAGAAGTTGTAAGACCGGTCCTCTTTTGGACTCATGGATTCATTTGTTCATTCATTCATTCATTCATTCATTCATTCATTCAACAGACACTGTGGCCAGATGCTGTGGGGAATGCTGATCGCGTAGTGGTGAGAAAGAATCGGGTGCTCCTGGGTGCGGTGCCTGGTTCAGGGGATATATTTGCGGGTCACCTGCATCTGTGGGTGTCACAGCTGAGGGGGGCATGTGGCAGTTTAAACAAGTGTGGAGGTAAGCCAGGTGGAGAGCTATGGAAGCACATAGGGGTGGTATTTAACCCAGTGTAAGAGACCATATCCCTAATTGCCCTTCAGAATAGGAGTAAACCCATTGTTTCATCCTTCATTTCAGATGTGTTCAGTGTTTTCCATAGGCACCACATACCTATGACTTAAATTTTGAACTTGACTTCATCCTTTTAGATTCTGAATGCCTACTAAAAGTGAAAAGAGTGTCTTAACTTGCTCCATGTGCCTTAGATCCTAAGGGATGCTATGGAGTTTGTAGGGGGAGTGAGAAGATCTTCAAATTCGTAGGTTGGAATCATTATTTTGAATTATATTTAGCAACAAAAAATATATAGCATGAAGTATATAGATGGCTGTTGTGGGGTTTTTTTTTAATTGGCTAGTAAAAATAGAGGAGTATATGAGATTTTTGATGTTACAAAGATATGCTCAAAATATACTAAAATCAGAACAAATATTTATGCAAAAGGATTTTCACTGAAGCATTTTTTAAAGTCATAAAACTTAGAAACCATCTAAATATATAAAAAGTGAGATATCTAAATGGCTTTTCTGGGATATATCTATAATGTACTGTAATACAGTAATTAAGAATTTTAGACACACACAGACACTCCATATATGGAAAGAAAAAGGAATACACTAAAATATTAGTCGTAATTATCTCAGAGTTGTGGGATTTTCTTACTTAGCCATTTTTGTCATACTTTTTCTTCTGTGAGTACGTATGATTTCATAATTAGCATGAAAGTTAAATTTTGAGAAGGGTATTAATTCTTAAAAGTGCTGGTGTGGGCATCCCGGACTCCAAATGTGGTGGTTAATAACAAATGCTTTCAGTAAAAATGAGAATCCTTCCAGAGCTCAGGACAGATAGTTGAAGGCTTCTTGTGTAGCATAAATAATCACTGCATATTAGCTTCATTTTTGTTCCCCATTTGTCAGTACGCTTTCCAAGAACGTCTTCCATGGTTTTTATGAAGGAGAAACCGTGGGTCGGTGATAGGTGCGTCCTCAGCCACTTGGCCAGCCTGGTGGGTACTCTCCCGCAGCGAGGGCGTCTCTGGGTGCTGGAAAGTCCTTGGGCTATATAGCAAGTGGATGAATTCGACACTGCCTTTTCCTCAAAGAGACCGATCATCTCAATAAGAACCCTTGGAGATCTTTCTCTTCTAATGGCTCATAGTGTGGCAAATAAGTGTAGCCCATCTGTCAGTGTCCGTCGTTCTTGGGTGGCCATCTGACCTACCATCAGTGACCGTGACTGTCATTACTCTGCAAAGTTAGGTCTGACCCAGGCCATCGGGCACAAAGAGAGGGGCCTGCTGGCCACGCTGGCAGCTTCATGACATGGTATGCTCGGATTACCAACCGGGGAAGGGACAAGTCATTCGAGCGCTGAGCCCGCCCACCCAGGCTTACTCTGTGCTCATGGGTCATTAGAGGCTGTGCTAAGACCAAGCCAGAGGAGGCCGCACAGGTACATTCAAGCAAGAGGGTGAAGGCGACAAGCTGTCATCATGAAGACGGATCAGGCTGATGGAAAAGCAAGTTAATTGACTAAGGCACCAGAGCTTGAGGTAGGACTGAGCAAATGAGAGTCCGGAACCAAGGTGAAATGAGGAGGAAAGGCATCGAGCCAGGAGTGGGAGAAGAAGCTAACGATGCAGAAGAGCGTGGGGGCCCTTGCATGGAAGCATTTCTACTTGGAGCCTTTCAAGGAACCATTCCTCCTTCCGCTCGGGCTGCACTCAGGCTTAAAGGGGCGGCCTTCTAACAGGTGAGTGGGGGCCCGAGGCCGGCTTTCATCTATCCGGTAAAGCAGCTCCACCCTCGGAACGAAAAGAAAATCAGAAAATTAACTCATGTGTTCTTTAAAAAAATAATAATAATAAAAACAAAACCAGGGGGCACCTGGGTGGCTCAGTGGGTTAAAACCTCTGCTTTCAGCTCATGTCACGATCCCAGGGTCCTGGGATCAAGCCCCGAATGGAGCTCTCTGCTCAGTGGGGAGCCTGCTTCCTCCTCTCTCTCTCTGCCTGCCTCTCCGCCTACTTGTGATCTCTATCAGATAAATAAATAAATAAATAAATAAATAAATAAATAAATAATCTTTAAAAAAACAGCTTTCTGGGGCATCTATAACAATCACTTAATGTTCTTAATGTGTTGAACTACAAACATCTAAAAAATAAAATTTTTTTAAGATGTGCCTTTTTTTTTTTTTTTTAAAGATTTTATTTATTTATTTGACAGAGAGAGGTCACGAGTAGATGGAGAGGCAGGCAGAGAGAGAGAGAGGGAAGCAGGCTTCTCGCTGAGCAGAGAGCCCGATGCGGGACTCGATCCCAGGACCCTGAGATCATGACCCGAGCCGAAGGCAGCAGCTTAACCCACTGAGCCACCCAGGCGCCCCAAGATGTGCCTTTTATATTCATTTTTTTCCCTAACTGGGACTTTTCCTATTAAAAGAATTGAATGGAGGACACGAAAAGTTTAAGGGAACCTACCGTCCCTCCTCGGATTCACTGAACCCTTGCTTCCAAAGAATTCAAGTAGCTTCCTGATCTTGGTAGCACATTGTAACAAAAGTCGAGTGGTGGCCTCTTGGCCCCCTGTCCCAATGTCCATGAGGAGCAAGGCTTGCTGGGGCTGGTCTGGGACCTGGGGCCTAATGCTGAGCACCCCTATCTTATAGGGCCCACATCTTAAAGAGACAGTTGAGATCCACAGCCAGGTTGGGGAGTAGCCAGGAACCAAAGTTGGTGACCGGTGCATCTCAGAGTTCTTTCTTTGACCTGTTCACAGGCCTTTCATTGAAGCTTGTTTACCATGCTTTCCTTGTGGTTTGTGACAGATAAGAACTATATTGATTCCTAGCATCTGCTGGCAGTAACCTTTGAAAGGGCAGGCAATGCATCACCGCAGAATTGTATCTATCAATGTCGGCATAATAGAAAGACAGGGATGACGTGTAATCACAGCCCCGCTGGCAGATCGTGAGTCGGACCTGATGCGCTACGAGTAATGGACAGTAGAAAGGGGACACGGATTAATATTCGGATAAAGCTGGGGGGATGTGTCGATGGAAAGGACGAGATTTGGCCATGAGCAAAGTTCAAGTGGGCATGGTCAGCCTCCCCAGAGAGCTGGAGAAGTTCAGTATCTTACCCACATTTATAGAGCTAGTAAGTGGGAGCGCCTCTCCCTGAGCCTCAGTTTCCCAGTCTGTGAAATAGATCTGGGGGAAGGATTCGATAAGATTATGTATGCCGGTTCTCAAAGCGTGGTCCCTGGAGCAGCGACCGTGGTGGCACATGGGTGGGAACTTACAAGAAATGCAAGTTCTCGGGTCCCACCCCACACCTCCCAAATTAGAAACCCTGGGGTGGGACCCGGCAAGCAAGCCCTCCGGGTGAGGCAGATGCCTGCCAAAAAAAAGTTGAGCAGACGTGTGTGAAACAGCCACCACCGTACCTGGCACGGAGCTAGGGTTCAGAAAAGCAGCATTTCACTGGTGTCTGTATTAGTGGTGTTATTTAATCCTGACCACATATGCTAATTTTGTTTATAAACTCTCCCACCCTCATAGTTTTGATTATGATGGTAACTCATAGGTAAGTTCATGGTCAAAACTAACCTCTTTTTGACAGATAAGCACTTGTGACCTGTAAGCGGGGGCCTAGAACTGGGTATATAATTCCTGGACTGATGATTTCCAAGTCTAGAGGGTACCGGCATTCTAAAGGTTAACGTTCTAATGTGTGCTCTGGACATATTAGTGCTTTTGACGTGTCGGGAAGCTTCCAGCCTGGACAGTGAATAGCGCTACAATTTAATAACATAAATGGAGTCTGTCTGATTCTGCAAAGAAACGGCCTTCCTTGGGGCCCAGAATATATAGTCCCTTCTGCAGTTACACTCACAGTATTTTTAATCATTTCATGTTTTTATTATATCCCAAGTAGAAGGTGCTACAAAGAGTCCCCGGAGCTGGCAGTCACTCAAAAACCCACAAATCTAAAAAGTGAATCGAACAGCAAGTAACCCATTAGGGGTTTTCTTTTTTTCTTTTTTTTTTTTCCTCTTTCTTTATTTAAAAAAAAAAAAAAAGAAACTTTTTTAAAAAGAAAAACTACCTTATAACGTGGAGAGGGTTGATTTTGGCATCTTATACATGAAAAGTAGTAGTAATAAAGTTGCCCAATTGTTGGTATTTTCTCTGCAGAAATTATGGCTGTGCACAACTGTGGGGGTTTGACTGTGTTTCCATGAAGTACATAATTCACACTCTAAATGTGACAAGCATGACTGCCCATAAACCTAACGACTTTTTTAAGAGCCCAAAATTCAGAACATTATTCTCTCGGAAACTGCACTTTAGTAACCCAGCAGAAAACCGTTCAGAGATGTGCTTCCATTGCAGTAAAGGCATCTGGGTACGCCAGTGGGAAACATGCTGAAAGCTTTCCTACAGGAACAAATTTGTTGGAGGAATAAAGTGTGAACCAATTGCAATTGCCATATGTTAAGGAATTGGAAGAACAGAAGCTAGGACATGGTGAGGACCCTTGTGCCACTCCACCCTACCCCCACCCTGACCCAAAAAAATATATATATATGTGTGAGTGTGTGTGTGTGTGTATGTATGTATGATGTATGTGTGTGTAGGTTTGCTAGGAAACTGACACATAGGTTGAGATTCTGGGTATGTAAAGTTTCAGAGTAATAGGAAAAACGCCCCCAACCTGAGGTTCTTACTCTTAGGTGAACCCTGCCCTGCTTTGCTCCTGTAAGCAGCTGCTGAAGATGTGGCTAGGCTGGTCCGGGTGGCAAGGCACATTCACGCGGGCCCCCCAAAACAAGCCCCCCGCCCCGCGCCCCCGCCCCTCCGCCCCCGGTCCAGGCAGACGCATGGTTATCCATTAGGAGGCCACGGAGAAGTGACACTGTGCTTTACCTTCTCTTCCCCTGAGCATTCTACAAGACTCCTTCTCTGCCTGCTTCTATACTGCCTCCTGCTTCCGGCTCTTATTATTTCTCTTAAACTTCTGTTTGTGTCATGACCTGTATTTTGCAGCAAATTTTATCTACCAGATGCAGAGTGAAAACGCCTGCCGTAATGGGGAGTCGAGCCTTTATTATTTTTTTTTTCCTCCCTTCAACATCACATAGTTGAATTTCATCACTTTCCGGAGCAAACCTCAGCAGCCTCTTTGCGGCTTTCACTCTGGACCACTTGCTTTATTTCCCTGTTTGCTGTTCTGTCTCCGCCGGCCCAACGCCCGTGAGCACACAACATACAGTACCGGTAAAACCAGAGGCGCAGAAATTCCGCAGGTCCCGCGTGGGAACCGACAAACCTTTTCTCTAGGCGGGGGCAGGCCGGCTAGAGTAGTCTTTGCAGTGGAACGCAGAATAAGCTCTTGGCTTTGGTCACAGTCAACTAGCTGCTTTGGGGAAAGGCTTTCTCATTTGTGAACTGGTTGCTCTATGAAACACGAGGAGAAACGCCATGTTCTAGTTCTTGATGACTTGAAGAAGGATCCACGCCAATTTCATGCAGACTTGAATTTTTTCAAAATCCTTTTTTGAAGGGGAAATTGCAAGCCAGGGTTCTCCCTGGAGACTGACCTCACTTGGTGGTGATTCCTGACCTTCTTTATCCCATGGCTCATGGAGATACCGGTTTCCTTGAAACAAGTTGTCCAGGAACACACCCCGCTCTAAGATCTTCCTTGGGTCAGCCAACAGTCTCGTGTTGGCGTACGCGGTATCAGGGCACAATTAGAATGGCTGGGCTCCAGGCCAGAGTTCCTCAGACTGTGCACAGGAATGATCTGAGTCTCTTGTTAAAATGCAGATTGTCACTCAGTGAGTCTGGTATGACTTTGCGATTCTGCATTTTTAATAACATCCCGGGGATTTTCAAAACTGCTGGTGTGCCACGCTGAATAGCAAGGCTCTAGCCCGGCCGGCAGTAGGGGCTGCACGGGCTTCCTCGTTATATTTTTTGACACCAGTGAGGGCTATGAAAACCCATCTCGGCGGTGAGCAGCAGAAGTGATGAGGAGCTTGTGTGTATGCTCTGCCTTCTGACTCCTTTATGAAGGTAGATCTGTGCCGGTCTTTCCTTAGAAGACCGCTGAGCGTTAACTGGAGTTTAGTGGAGGTGACAGGGGAACGCTCAGCCGCCTTTGCAGAACTGAAAACCTACTGATGGCAAAGCCCACCGGCCTAACCTCGAATGTTCTCAACTCCTCACTCTTATTCCTCCAACCTGGGCTCTGCTGTCCTCTCCATACTCCCTTACTGGCTCTTATCGGCTGGGAGTACTCTGGCAGAAGTCTCTTAACTGATCTTGGCTCCAGCCCTTGCCCTACCTCCACTCTACCTTCTGTCTCCACACAGACATTATCTTTCAAAACACAGGTGTGATCATATCACCTCCTGGATTAAAATTGCTTAATAGCTCCCTATTAATTACAAGATTCCAGGCAAATTCCCTAGCCTGGCATACCATGTCCTTCAATATCTGGACCCAATCACCGTTCCAGAAAGTATCCCTTCCTCCCACTTTTCAGAGCACACTACACTCTTCCCTTGGTTCTAAACATGCCATGATCCTTCTTTCAAATTTCTCCTCTTCCCCGCCCTAGGACCTGTACCCCCAGCCTGAAGGAGCGGTTCCTCCCTCCTCCAGGCTCCCAGAGCACAACAGAATTCTTCTGCCTTGCCACATCATGTGGCCCTGGTGCGTGCACTTGACTATCTCCCTCAACATCAGGAACTTCTGGAAGCTGGGCTCTTTTCCCCATTGAGCACTTACAGACATGGTACTAGGGCCTGTTTCTTTCCAAGAGTCTTGTGAAAATGCCTGAACCACGGAAAGGAGAATTGTTGGCTTCAGAATGAAAGGTGCAGTTGGAATGATCATTTCAAAAGCCAAAATATAGGAATCACTTGTAATCTTTAATTCAAAATTATAGTTAATGTGAGACATGGGTACAATTTAATATATTTTCATGAGCGTGCTGAGGGCCTACGTAGATCTTAAAACAGCCCTTCCTTGGTACCTCTGTCCAAAGGCTTTCATTGAGTGTTTGCTCTGTAAGCTGACACCGTGTTGGGCTTCGGAGATACAATGGTGAGGAAGGAGAGTGAAGGAGGAGCCCAGGTTGTGGACACAAGGCCAGTGTGTCAAGTCTCATGCATCCAGATTGTCCCATCTGGCTCTCAAAATAACCTAGTGAGAGAGGTATTTTTATGCCCATTTTATATGTGAGAAACCTAAGATTTAGAGAGCTGAAGGAACTTTTCTAGGATCTAGCTAATAAGTGACAGCACCAGCCCCGCTGGTGAACCCAGTGATTGAGTGATTGAACCCAGATCAAAATCAAAAGAAGGAAACCACCCTATAAACAAGCGATCACAGAACTATTCTGTGTCATGGGGGCTGACACCAGGCAAGGCACCATGAGCCAGAAGCCTAAGAAAGCTGGGGACAGAGGCATCAAGGTTTCAAAGAGAAAGCTAATGACTTAGAGCTGGATCCTGTAGGACGAGTGGGGATTCCTCCATGGGCAGTTTCCCTGCCTTTCTAAATAGAACAGTAATGGGTAGTTTTGATCAAATAATAATACTCTAAGAAATTAATGTCCATAACTAGTGTCAGTCACCAAGTTTTCTATTGATTCGCTTCCCACATTCAAAGGTCTATTTTTACCTAAGAATCTCTATTAGCGTCCAAGTGTAATTGTCAAACTAAACCAAATATTATTCATTTTGTCTAGGCACTTTTCTTTCCTCCAGTGTCACATGAAGAGCAGGGTGGGGGGGGGGATCACACCCCTTCATGCACAGTAGCACACCACTTAGTTGAAGGTTAGGTTTCTAGAGACCTCAGATATCCCGGACACACCCGGCAACTCATTAATAAGCAGGAAAGGTCTCAACACCAGTGGCTTTCACAAAGCTCTTGCACTTAATAATAAAGGAAAGAATTATCTACAAGAAGTGACAGCCAGCACTGGAGGGAAGCAACAGAGGACGCACACAAGCCTCACCGGCTGAGATTCTTTAAGAGAAAGGCCTGATACTCCCACATATTCCGTTAACTCATACGATCTTCTCCATATAAGAAGCATAGGACAAAGAGAATGGGGACCTCAGTGAGCTCTTTGGAAATTGCTTTTGTTTCATTTCCTTTGGATTTGGGCACGTAGAGATCCAGGTACACAGAAAACTCACTTTTGTGGAATGTTCCATTCCCTCAGGATGCAAGTCGGGGATCTGAGGTAGTGATTCTGGAGGTTTTCAACCAAGGATGGTGTGTAACCTGTCACTGGTGACCCTTCACATTCTGGGGACGAGGAGATTGTTCTCGGAACTTAGTATGGTGCTCTGGTTAGACGGGGGAAACCAGCATACAAGGCACATTTTTCACGCTGTAAACCGAACCTAATTCCAGATGTCCAGGCCTCTGCTTACCACCTCTGCGGTTCACCTTCTACTTTTCTCACTCGCGATGGTTTTAGTTGGCAATTTAAGAGGTTTTTAATTTACTCTGTGCTTTTTAAAAAGTTAGCCTTGAAATGAATAATAGCTAAAGCTCTGAAATGGGAAAAATTCCACAGATTATGGGCGATCAGAAGAAGATCCTGATTGTCTAGACAGAGGCTGCATGGAAATAGTGATGATGCTAAGGAAGAAGTTGGTAGAGGAGAAGATTACATTTTGTTTAGCATTTTCGGAATTAAAAAAATGGTAATACTCATTTCTTCACTCGATTCTCATAATAACCCCAGAGAAAGCTACCGCTTACCCTTTCTAAAATATAAAAACGGACTCAGAGTTTGTCCAGTTTGTCCACCACCAGTACGCTCAGAACTCCTGTTCTCCCAAGTCCAGTGGTCTCATTTCTCCTCAGATGTCCCCTTATGAGGGAAGGACGAAGCACATGTCCTTATCACTTGCCTCTAATTTCAGTGATTAATCAGCAGCCCACACTCCAATGATACTAATCAAGTTATTTTTTATAACAGTGCCAATTTAGATAGTTAGAGCGCGTATCTGACTCACACAGGCTTTGCATGAAGAACTCGAGAGTCATGAAAAATAGAATCTGGAATTCTTTTGGCCCCACTCCATATACAATCCCTTCATCAAACTCTGACCTGTAAGGAGCTTGCTTACTCGAAGGCCTCTTTCCAGACTCAGCTGGCATCAGCAGCTCAAGAGCCCAGAGGTCAAAAAAAACCCCACCACTTGCTTTATGACTGACAAATGGTAGAGGGAATAACTCACCAATAAGGGCCTTAGTCACAGACCCCGATTTTCCAGCTAAGAAATTGTCATTTCCTATGATAGTCCAAAGCTACTTGGCTTCCTGGTAGGAGATGTGAGTAAGTTGAACGTTGCATTATTCAGCATGATGATTATCATGGGTTTACAGCTGTTTCTTGCACAAACCATATTACACACACTCGGAGGACTCTCTAGAATGAGAATCTGAAACCTCGATCCCTCCCGTTCCCTCGTTTTCTGTTTCTCCAGTAATGTCAGTTGAAGCTGACATTCTCTCCGAGTCCATATCTGATGTGTTCCAACTGATATCCTCACTTGCTTGTCCTGTCGGCTCTAAGCTTTAAATTTGGAAGGTTTTCAGTGGCTCTTGTTGGCAGGAAAAATGAACAATGAGACGTAGAAAGAGACTTGCTATTACAGCCAAATTTCAGTCACGTAGGTTGTCAATACTAATGAACACCCTTGAAGCAGATACTGTAAATGCTTGAACTTGCAGTCAAGCTGCCTTTGAGTTCGGATCATTCAGCAGAACAGACATCTTCCCTCTAAACACTGAAGGGCCGGTGTCTGGACTCTGGTTAGAGAGCGGATTTTTTCCAGGGTCGCCTATTAGAACATGCGATTGCTGGTGGGCTTCAGGTTCCCTTATGTGCTAAGGGTATGACTTTAGCTTTATTCCTAAATCATATAAATGAGGTACGGTAGATCCTTCCAGCACTTCCCCTCTGCACTTTGGCATCATAAAGCCTCATTAATATCGTGTAATTGTTAATAACACCAGATCTAGAGTTATTTTTTTAAAGATGTTATTTATTTATTTGACAGAGAGAGAGATCACATGTAGGCAGAGAGGCAGGCAGAGAGAGAGGGGGGGAAGCAGGCTCCCCGATGAGCAGAGAGCCCGATGTAGGGTTCGATCCCAGGACCCTGAGATCATGACCTGAGCTGAAGGCACAGGCTTAACCTACTGAGCCACCCAGGTGCCCCAAGATCTAGAGTTAAATAGGCATGGGTTCAGGTACTGGTTCCAGCCACTTAATCAACTTCCCTAAATCTGTTTCCTCGTCTGTATAATGGGGGCAATAGTAAAATGATGAACCCCCTAGGATTGTTGAGGGTTAAATGAGATAATGTAAAACATAGTGTCTGGCACATAGAAAACATTTTAAAAATATATTAGCTGTTGTTATCATGCCGGTGATTAAAATAATACCCCCTCCAGGAATAGTGGGAGTTTTCTGGATATTAAAAAAAAAAATTTTTTTTTAAATAATAATGAACACTTTGGAGAAGAAATAATTTGTTTCTCTTGCCCCGGGACTGGGAGAAAAGCAGTCCCTTTCGTCTTCTTCCCTGTGTGTAGCAATTATGGTTACATGTTATAGCCTTGTGATTTTAAATATCTTATACTTATTGTTAGTCTTTTGACATCCTGGAGGCAAATGTGAAGGAAAAAAAAAAAAAAAAGAATCAGCTTTTAGTGAGTTCAAGAGAAAAGTGACCTCAGTTTAATCATGGTACCTCTTATCAAAGGGAAAATGATATTAAATTAAGTACTTAAAATCCAAGTATAACAAATAAGGGAACACACGGGCCCTTCCCATTGAGACTTGAGATAGGGGTTCTGAGGAAATTCAATTTAAAGAACTTTACAGAGGAGCAGTTAGTAACAGCAACTATTGTAAACAATCTCCATCTCTAATCAGCTTACGACTTAGGGGCATTGACAAGTGTCACTTACAGAAAAGCAACCACATCCCCATAGCCTTGAAATCCTAGATTTTTCATTTGGTTAGGAAAAAAGGCAACATTATATTTTTCTTACAGGGTGATAGCTCGCCGGGGGCCGCTGCGATGTATAATATTATAAATGGTTTGGCTGCTAATAGGTCTTCTGGGTTGAAAGAGAAGTCCAAGTTGCCTTAAGTCTTCTTAGGAATAATAGAACCTAATATTTGTATCTTCCTTTGCGGTTTCCCAAATATATCAGTATGTATTTTGAGTTTTAATCATGTAGATCTTTAGTTATGAACAGCCTGTGGTTTGGGAGAAGTGGGTAGCTCTATTTGTGAATTACAGTTGTCAATTCCCATTACCCCAGGCCTGAGCTGACTTGGGGACACAGGAGTGCTGTGTTGGAGGGTGTGCGAGCCTGCAGTTTGTCAGATCCCAGCTTCTGCCTGCAGGATTCCTCCCTCTCAGAATGTGACTTTCTTCCCCAATAGCCCGTGCACACAGGTAGGGGAATTTTACACGGCCGGCTCTCACTCTAAAAAGTCGTCATTCGATATATCCCCGGGAATATAATCTCATATCGTCAGTTCATTACAAAGCGGTTGATACACAAGATCAACAGTTAGCCTTCAGCACATCTGTCTAAGAGAAATGATCTATTTTGAAATGCTGGGATACCACCCGCCCTTGAGTTGCTGCTAGGAGCAGCTCAGTCTGAAACTGTTCTTTTATTCTTCTTTTGCCATAAACGAGCATCACAGAATCAAATCCATTGAGAAGAATCTACTTGCTTTGCCAACACAATTATTTTTATAAGAGCCTCGGTCTTCAGATTGTACTCCTCCAAAGTCCAAGTTGGATGATGGTGGCTTGTTGATTTTGTTTGTTTGTTTTTTATGAATTTTTTTAAGAGACCCCTTTTCTCCCAAGAGCCCCTCCCTAAGCAGATTTCCCAAGTATAAAGGACTCTTCAGCAAGGTGATTTGAATACCATCCTGGCAGCAAATAAAAGTGACTTCTCCACTCTGGGGACTTCTTTTTTAATTCTCACAAAACCTGTCCTCCGGAAGGAGTTTTCCTTCAAGGCTTGGCTTTCCTCCCTCCAAAAAAAGATGCTATCTTTTTGATCCACAAAAAGCCACAAAATCGGGGCGCCTGGGTGGCTCAGTGGGTTAAGCCGCTGCCTTCGGCTCAGGTCATGATCCCAGGTCCTGGGTTCAAGCCCCGCATTGGGCTTTCTGCTCAGCGGGGAGCCTGCTTCCTCCTCTCTCTCTGCCTGCCTCTCTGCCTGCTTGTGATTTCTCTCTGTCAAATAAATAAATAAAATCTTAAAAAAAAAAAAAGCCACAAAATCTGTCTGGCTATGAAAATAAGTTAATGGAGAAAAAAAAAAAGTCTAGGATTTTCACCTTTCCATGTGAAGAGCCAAAGGATTCAGTGATTATTATTATTATCTTGCATAGTTTATCTGTATACTCATTTCTTGTATTGTCCTTTGCTTTCTTGACAGGTGAAATTTAGTGAAAAAGCTGGTTCGTCTTTAATGGATAGGTATCAGTCCCAACACACATTCTCATGGAGGGGATTGTGCCTCCACATTTTATGAGATCTGGCCCCTTGGACCTTAAGCGTCATAATGGCTTGGCCCCTTTGGTGCTGGGGGCTCTGATTAAAAAGTCCTATTGAGGGGCGCCTGGGTGGCTCAGTGGGTTAAGCCGCTGCCTTCGGCTCAGGTCATGATCTCAGGGTCCTGGGATCGAGTCCCACATCGGGCTCTCTGCTCAGCAGGGAGCCTGCTTCCCTCTCTCTCTCTCTGCCTGCCTCTCTGTCTACTTGTGATCTCTCTCTGTCAAATAAATAAAATCTTTAAAAAAAAAAAAAAAAAGTCCTATTGAGCTCAGTCTTTTCAAGGCAGAGCAGCTCCTGTGGTGGTTACAATTGAAATAGAACAGGCACAGATGCTATAACTACTTTCTTTTGTCCCAATCTTCCTTGCAAAGAGTTTTCACACTTCTAATCAATGTTTCCTTTCACAAAAGAGATTCTTATCCCATATGTAAATACCAGTTGGACTGTGCTTGACCTCAGTTACTCAGCCCTAATGTTGAAAACCAATAGACCTAAAGGTAAAAACAGCTTGATGGTTATTAGTCTTTCAAGTTAAGACTCCGGTCACCTTTGGTTTGGCATGGTGTAAGGGATTGTTCCCTTAGAAGAGAAAAGCAGAAACAGTTCTTCTTGCAAACGAAGTAGTGCAAGATTAAAGGATTTCATGGGGACAAGAGAAACTTTACATAATTCTTTACAATAACGTTTGTCCCATTTTAAAACCTGTCTGCTTTCCAGTTTCCAAGTCGATGGCGGAATTATCAAAAATCTATGCACTAGGTAAATTTGTTGGCCTTAAATCCACCAAAAACTAGGCTTGGAGCTGTGGAAAGTAAAATCTGGCGGTGCTGTTTTATACTACCCCTTCCAAAGGGAGCTTCAAAATATAAAGGATTTGCAAGGCCTGAGATTTGCAAAACTGGACCTTTGTATAACTTGGTGTGGTTGATGTTCGGTTACACCCTAAGCTGAATGCATTATGGCCAACCACCGCCATAAGCATCAATATTCTTGGCTGGTCCCCCTTCATGTGCATTTTGGAGTTAAAGGTGAAATTCCATCTTTAACCCCCTTGTGGTTGTCTGAGAAGTGATTGATGAACTAGATGTGATTTCCTGCAGACCTTTCAAAGGTTGGATGAAAGATGGAATTTCAGCCTCTTTAAAAAAAAAACAACAACAACAACCAACCCAGGCCTTTTGCTTAATACAGCCTTTAAAATGAATGTCCTTTTTTGAATGCCAAGAAAACAAAGGGGATTTCTCAGAGTGTGTGCAGCCTGACACAGTAGGGCTTTAATTGGTGTCAAGGAGATGTTGGGATGAATGGGGAGATGCCCATTTAGCTGATAAGACTGAAAAGTGGAGCCTTGTTATGAGCTGTCATCTCAACGTGTATTTAAACTATAGCAAAACTGAAACATATTTGCCATATAGATCATAATGACTCCAAAGGAGCCATTATACTCTATTATGTAATTACATAATCAAAGCATGCATAGTAATCAGCTTTTGGAATTCAATGCTAATCAAACATACCTATAGTATGTGTTTAAGCTAAAATAGAGAACGTTAATTTGCCATTAGTCAACTAAACAAGAATGTGTATACAGAATATTCATGAATAGCTTAATGTTGTGTCAGATGATATTTTTTTGTTTTATATTCAGGGGAAATCAACAGTTTTAATTGAAGAAAAACCAGCAGTGAGGAAGATTACTCTTTAACTTTCCGCTCAAAAATTTGCCTCACCTTTTACTGATTATAAAAGGAGATTAGATTAAATTCAGTAATTTTTTTTTCCTTCCATAAGCTCAAGTGACACAACAATAATTATATTACAGGAGATTCTTGGTGAGATCCTGACCATCTCCATACTATAGGATACGGTATTCTAAATACTACATGTAAAACAAAGGTTCAAAACAAAACAGAACAAAAACCTCGAGCATATATCGCTTTAGTATTTAGAAACAAACCAGTAAGTGTTATTCAGAAATAGCCAAGAGTAGAAATACGTTGGTGGCCCAATGGGAGCTGTGGCCTCTGCTTTTGCCTGGGCCTCGAGCTCGCCACGTGACGGGCTGTTTCCCTCCCTGAGCCCTAGTACCTTCGTCTACGAAATGGGAGTGTTCTTCTGAGAGCTTCCTTTCAGTTCTGCTGACCTTTGATTTCATAAGGGTTTTGCGAAAAAGAAGGTGACGCAAATGACATGCTTTGGTCGATGTCACATCATCTTGCCCATTCGGTTATTTGGGGAGTCAGTTTAGTTTATTTTAACTCCAAACTCTATGAGCTGCAGGGTTCGCACTGGTAATCATTTGGACCGCTGAGTAGGCAGTCCTTGGAACATTCGACTTAACTGTTCGGGATAGCCAAACACGGACGGCAAACAAAAAGGTGAAGACAAGCTTTGTAAACAGCAGACAGATTGAATGCCTTTGATTTTTACATAAATACTCAAGTATTCACAAAGGATTGAAGTATCACCTCTCTTTGAAATAAAGAGTTCCATTTATGTTGAAGTGGTCTTGCCCTTAACCTTAATGCACGTTGATGGGCTTATCTTTTTTGGACGCTGGTTCTCACGGTCTCTTCTCTGCATTTTGGATGACTAAAAACATTACTGTAATATTTAAATGGAACTAAACTCTTTCATCAAAAGCCTTCGTGGCTTGAACTTCAAATAATTTATTTTCAAATTACTTTTACTGTAATTCTTATTAATTCAAATAGGTTTCTGATTTGATATAAAATGCTATAAATGCAAGGAACAGTTTAATGAATTGAAAGATAGGACTGAGTCTTTTAAAGGAAATGTACAAAATATGCTGTACAAAATAATTGCTTAGATAGAAATCAAATCTTAATGGCTTTGTTAATGATTTGTAGTGAACACTGTGTTTACGTTGACTTGGGGGAACACACACAGCTAGAAAGATTTTTTCCCTTTGGGTTTCAACAGAATCTTAATTTTTTTATTTTTCTTTTCCTGAACCATACTCATTTCTAGTGCTAGCTCTCAGAAGTGTTAGCAGGATCATGGGGCCTCTCTTGGTGACGGTTTTAATCAGGTCGGGGGCAAGTATGGTTCTTTCAAGTTGGGCATATCCCAAACATTATAAAAGTGGGGACCCCACCGACAGAAGTGGGGCAAAGCCATTTGAAACTTTAAGACACAGAGGGCTCACAGACCAATAGAAAATAAGGTTTTCGACTATGGACTCTGAAAAACGATCTGAGAATTTTGAAGGGGTGGGGGGTGGGAGGTTGGGGGCACCAGGTGGTGGGTATTGTAGAGGGCACGGATTGCATAGAGCACTGGGTGTGGTGCAAAAATAATGAATATTGTTATGCTGAAAAAATAAAAATTAAAAAAAAAAGAAAATAAGGTTTTCTTTTCTTTTTTTTTTAAGATCTTGTTTATTTATTTGACAGAGGGAGAGAGAGAGAACAAGCAGGTGGAGCTGCAGAGGGAGAAGGGAGAAGCAGCCTCTTACGGGGCTCAAACCCAGGACATGGGATCATGACCTGAGCCGAAGGCAGATGCTTAACTGACTGAGCCACCCAGGCGCCCCAATAATAAGGTTTTCAAAAACAAGTGTTTTGACTCTTTGCAAAGTCTAAACTTAGATATCTCTTGGAGGGGAAGAATTAATATTCCTGAGCCTTTAATTAGTGCAAAGTTTCAAGAACAAGGGTGGCTCTTTGGAGTTAATGACTACATTGATCATTGGCAGGGTTTGTTCATTGGGGGCGGGGGGGTGTTGTTGTTTTGTTTTTGCATTCTGTATCTTTGGTTCGACTTTTGCCTGTTTAGACAACCTGACTGTGCCGATTTCATGCTCGGTTCAGTCTTCCATACAGCCTTAATATGATTTTGCTACTGAAGGAGTAGGTCAAAGGACTCTATTTGCTCTTTCTCTGGGCAAACTGTCTTCCCAGTTAAGAGTCATCTGTGTTCCTCGGTGTCAGTAAGAGTTTACATAGTTGCCATAGTATAAACCAAATTCTGTTCTAACTATGACTTGCCCTTTCATTATGGACTTGACTGGAGAGACTCCCCTGGTGTAAATGAAGTGCTTTCTTTATTAGCAGCCAGGCCGCGGGGGCGAGCTCCCTGTGCTGGCAAGTGGCCGCCGTGCGCTGGTAATGAAGGCATTCTCCAGGGGCAAAGTGTGCTGAGTGCCGAGCAGAAGACGCCGTAGTAAACAAGGTGCTTTACAGTCAGGACACTCTCTCTCTCATCTTCAAGTGTGTAATTGTGTTCTGGATAAATTATGGAAATTAAAAAAAAAAAATCAGAGGTTGCTCGTAGGGAAATAACCCTCTTTAAAAACAAGTAAATTCTCCAAGGCAGAGCCACTAGAACCCTGGCAGCAGAGCCTGAGTTTGGCTGGGTGAAAAGTACAAACTGTATGGGCCAGAGGAAGCTGACGGAACTGGGTTCAAACACCAGCCCCGGCACTTAGCTGAATTACATGAGGCAACTTGTTTGAACTTCTCTGGGTCTCCGGTTCTTCACCTTTAAAGTGGGGGTATTGAAAACTCCAGGAGCTTGAGAGGGAAACATGTGCAAAGCAGCCAGCGCAGTGCCTGGCCCTGGAGAAACGTTTGCTCCCTTCCCTGCTTCTCATTCTTTTTTTTTTTTTTTTTAAGATTTTTTTTGTTTATTTATTTGACAGAGATCACAAGTAGGCAGAGAGGCAGGCAGAGAGAGAGGGGGAAGCAGGCTCCCCACTGAGCAGAAAGCCCGATGTGGGGCTCAATCCCAGGACCCTGAGATCGTTACCGGAGCCAAAGGCAGAGGCTCTAACCCACTGAGCCACCCAGGCGCTCCCCTGCTTCTCATTCTAGCGTCAGGCTCTAAGATCTGCCCCATCACCCTCCTCAGGCGGCCATATCCTGGATGAGGGAGATGCCCGTCGGTGCTAGTGTTGTGTGTAATAACCTTAGAAATAGTTTGTAACCAAATGAGGTTTCAGGAAAGAATCCATGAGTTAAGCCTGTTGAAGACTGAATGAATAGGGAACAGATGAGCCCGTGGCACCCCCACCCCCACTCCAGCCCTAACCCATTCGGCTGAAATGGTCTTTACTGATCATAGAATTTTTTTTTTCTTTTCTTAGACAATATGCTTTCTCTGTCTTGTGATAAATGTCCTAGCAGCTTCTAGTTTACTGCGGGAGACTTGCTGGCCTCACCAGCGCCAGAGTTGTATTTTTAGAAATTGGGGGGCAAATTGGAAAGTTGTAGGAAATACAATTGCTGATATAAATAAAAATCCAGTTTGATTCTGTCTCTTAAACCTCACCCATATACACCAATTAGCAGTCAAAAATGTCTATACTTGTCAGACATTGTTCCGCCCTTAAAATAAATTACCTTGCTGTTAACAGCCTTATTTAATGGCTACGGTATGTTGTACCTACTTGATTTCTCTTGCCCAGAACATGTGCTGTTTCTGCCTTGACAGTATATCTGCTAATTGAGTTTTAGAAAATCAGGAAGGTTTTTCTTAAACGGATTATTTAAGAAAGGCCCCTACGTGGCCTGTTTGTACCCTTCTGCTACACATCAAGTTGTGTTCTGTAACAACCTAATTGTCATGATATCTATTTCAAGGGGAAATTTATCAAGTCACAGTGCACCCTTCTGTTTGGAAGAAATATTTGAGGATGTGAGCAGAAATTATTTTTACAGGAAGGCTTCAGGCAGTTAAGAGTACTGACATACAAATCGTATTTTCATCACTGTCATTCACATCCGGCGCCTCAAATAAATAGGTCATTATTATTCCATCGCAACCGTCCTATGGCGCCTCGAAGTATGGAGCTCTGTTTAATGTAACTGCTGTCCAGCTGACCCGTGTAATTTATTGGTGATTTTTACAGTGACATTCTCGGGCCACCACCATCAGCCAAGTCATTCTGATCTCTTTCAGCAAAATACTTCATTATCGCTTGTGATTTTTTTAGCATTAGTGTTATAACCATGTTAACGTAGCAAGGAGCTGTCATTTTCTGAGACATCGGATTTGAGGTTGGCTTTAACAATTTAAACAAATAATACGGTAACAAAGATGATACCACCACAGATTTTCAGAGCCCATCGTGCGGCAGAGCACACGAGGGCAAAAGTGTGCAGATGGCAAAAATTTTACCTGAAGGACTTCATAATAGCACACCAAAGTGATCCGGTCTTATGTTACCTAATTATAAATAGTAATTAAGAATGTGTACACTTTTTAACAGCAACACCCCTGTTTTATTACCTTAATTGCGTAAAACATAGGATCCTCTTTGTCTCCCGTCTCCTCTGCTAATGTCTGAGAGCCTTAATGGGGGTCTGGATGGTACTCAGAGAGAATACACCAGCATTCTGAGGAAGGACTGACACTAAAAGGTATAGTTCTACAGAAAGCATCTTATGAGGGTCCAGTGGAATTGCAACTAGCTTTAAGTTCCAGTACCCCCCAAGATGGTGGTTAGGACCTATAAGGCGTGGTTGATGTTGAAGGGACTGAGGCCTATCCCTGGGCAGTCTTTCTATGGGTTCCTTTTATTTTTTTTTTTAAGATTTTATTTATTTATTTGACAGACAGAGATCACAGGAAGGCAGAAGAGGCAGGCAGAGAGAGAGGAAGGGACGCAGGCTCCCTGCTGAGCAGAGAGCCCAATGCGGGGCTTGATCCCAGGACCCTGGGGTCATGACCTGAGCTGAAGGCAGAGGCTTTAACCCACTGAGCTACCCAGGCACCCCTCTATGGGTTCCTTTTAGAAGTGGGAGATTCTTATTTATGTTGGTAACAGACTTCTTTAGATAGGAGAACTCTCTGCCTGCAACCCAGTAGACCCCATTTGGTATTCTAGTCGCCTTACAGCAAGTCCCATGACTTCAGACCGATGCAATGCTGGAATCGTGCGGTTTAATTTTTCTTTAATTTTCTTACCAGATTGGGTTACCCTGAGGAAATAAGGGTATCATCCTTTCTGTACATACTTTTGCCAGGGCCAGGAAAAAACACCTTGAAAAGCTTGCTTGATTGGCAGGAATTCCCCTTTCCTTGTTCTTTTCTCCAATCTGGGAATACACTGCTCCCTCCAGCCGACTTCTGAAGTCTGGGTTTGTCACAGAAATCTGCGGAGGGAAAAAGAAGCATTCCTTCGTGGGTTTTGTTTTTGTTTTTGTTTCTTGGGATTGTTTTTTTGTTTGATTTTTTTTTTTTTTGATCACTTTTTCTCTTTGTTGTTATTCCACAACATTGTTCACCCCACTAAGCCTTTGCTGCGGGATCAAACTAGGGAAAATTTCCCCCTTTCACTCACTACAAGCCCGGTGGGCCCACGTGCTCACACCAAGGTTAATTCCCTGCATCAGAATTCTCAGGTTGGGGTTTCACGTTGGTTGGCTCCTCAAGCACCAAGAATTTCTGTTTGTCTGTGGCTCTCATAATTTTGTCCTTATCCCCTAGTTCCTTCCCTTCTAATCCTCTATCAGAGGCTGGTCTGTTTCTAGGTAGATTTGGCTTGAAGCCATCTCAGACACTCTTGTCACACTTCCTCACTGTGTCCTGCCAAAAAAGGATCCTTCAGCAGAAATTACGATAGCAGGTGGAAATCCTCCATTTCGTCTAATTACATCTCTATGCGCACGCTCTCTCACAATAGTATTTATCTTTGACTTTTGTTTCTAACTGTGACAAAGTTGGGGTTTGGGCTTTTCTTTTGTTTTTGTTTGTTTGTTTGTTTGTTTTGGTGGGGGGAATGAATGAACCAACCTGATCTATAGTCACCTGGAAAGCTTGGGAAGAGGGACCAGGAGACTCCATTCTTAGATCCACACCACTCACCACGTGGAGTTGCCTAGTAAATGTTGGGATTTGACAACTAGAAAGAGGATGGTGAGGATGATGGCAGCCACCACTTATTCAGTCTTATAGGAAGCTAGACTCAGTGCTAAATGATCTATATTTATTGCCTTCCTCAGTCCTTCTGACAGCTCTCTGAGAGGGCTTTGAATTACTGTCCCCATTTTGCAGATGAGAAACTGGTTCAGGGACTTTAAATGCTTTACCTGAAATCATACAGCCAAAAAGCAATCATCTTCTTCCCCTTCCTGATCAACCATCATATCCATTGCCCATGCTACACTTTTTACTCCGTACATGCAGATTCGATACCCATTTCCACCCACCTGGCGGTTTCTGGAAGATCAGGACAGTGCCCTGTATTTCTCTATGCTCTGCTGTGCTGGTGCAGAACAGGACATTCAACAATTACTTCATCTTTTGCTCGTCAGTTGAATTCTCTTCTTCCCCTACCTGTGCTGTGGATCAAATGGGACATTTACGAGGGGCCGCGGCTCCTGTCACTAATCACAGAAGCAACAAATGAGAGCAGATGTGGAGATGAGCCTTCTATCAGTGAATCCGAAAGCCTTGACTTGGTGAGGAGTTCTGAAAGAGAAAGTCTAAAGGGCTAGATGGGGGTCCATCAGCAGAAGGGGCAAGGCTCAGGGCAAGGCTCAGGACTGCCTGGGGCTCTGGGTGAGTCGTGAAGCCATGAGTTTCTGAGAGCAGAGTAACAGACTGAACTAGGAGCCTTCCCAGGATTTTACTGGGCTTCCAGACAGTCCTAGTTGGGTAGGTCCTCCCTCTCCCACACAGTAAACAGCTGAACTGCCTATACCTTGAGAATGATGACATCCGCTAACAAGATGAGATTATTTACTGAGCCGCCTCTCTGCTCCTATTAAGTGGCCCCTAGAGTTTCCTGTGAGGCAACCAAATAGCTTAGCTCAAGGGCATGTGAGCTGAGGGTGAGTATATGCTTCTCCCCTACTCTATCCCTGAGAGTGGCAGCTACTTAGAAAAGTCAACTCTCTGACCCTTCCATACCTTTCCAATGCACTCCTCAACGGGTACAAGATAGTGGAGGCCGGGACGTTGGCATCATGACTTCTGAGAGCATGTTGATCCCAGCCTTAGTTGCATTTTGCCCCTGGGTGAATGGACTTCCTTCAAGGACGGTGGAGGAAGATGGGAGCCACACCAGTGTCGCCCTTGGTGCCCATTTTGGAAGACATTTCTTGTCTCTCGTTCTTACTGAGCCATGAACCAAATTTTAATTGATGGAAATTCTTTTCTCCCTCTTTTTTTTTAAGGCGATGGACAGAATTTGTTCACGAAAGACGTGACAGTGATCGAGGGAGAAGTGGCAACCATCAGCTGCAAAGTCAATAAGAGCGACGACTCTGTGATTCAGCTTCTGAATCCCAACAGGCAGACCATTTATTTCAGAGACTTCAGGCGTAAGTTTCCATCTCCGTAGCATTAGGTGGCAACTTTTTCTTCCTACATGTTGTCTTGATAAAGAGATTGCCAAGGCCTCCTTTTCTAAATTTAATGTTAGATGCTTAAAGTTTAGTCAATTCTTCGGAGGGAAGAAGAGACATGCAATCATAATCTTTCTACTTAATAGAAACCTTGAATGGTCCCTTTTAAAAGTAAAGCAGTCTTACTTTGCAATAGGAATTGATTGTAGTAATTCAAGGTGAATTGCAATTGAGTCCCAAATACTTCGCTGACACAAACAACTCAAATAGGGTAAGGCAAGGAAAATATAGCATTCTGAAGGGTGGTCTGTTCGGTTTGAAGATGGAAGTTTCCAAGGCAATGTGTGCCTATAAAGAGAAAACCAAAATGTCCTATCACCGTAACCTCTGGTAGACAGAGGTTACCATGGGCTGAAATCTTACCAAATGTCATATCCCTGTAGGTAATTGTCAGAACTTAATCCCAGAAATGGTTCAAATGCATGTCAGAGTCTTTCAAAAAAATGGCTCTCTGGGAACATGGGTGGCTAATCAAAGCAGATGTCGAGGAATGACCCTTCACATCTGCTTGTCCCCGTTCTCCCCAATGCCCCAGAACATTCATGAACTAGGGAAAGAGTTGGTAAAACTAAGGAGCATTGCAGAGGATGAAGGAAGGTCAAAGAAGAGGGGCCGGTGATTCTTAGAGTGAATTTTGGTCGTTATGAATGAAAGTTAGCCTTTGCCAAAAATGACATTAAGGACTTTAAAAGTGAATATTTGAAATTAATAAAAAACCCACATACCTGACTTTTGCGGTGACTCTGCTTTCCTACGTTTCCTGTCGTGAAGTTGAATGTAATTAGAAAACTGCAGGCCGGGCGGCTCTGAGGCTTTGGGAGGCCTGAGGTCATGGACTCTGGGCACCTCCACCTCCAACCAAACCAAATACAAAGGTGCATCCAAGTTAAATTAGATTGTTTCGCTGTGACTTTTTTTTTTAATGACTTCCGTTTTGTTTTTGAAATTACTAATAATGATTTTTTTTATCTTTATAATTTGGAACCAGTTTTTCTTTTTTTGCAAGGCCTCAGATTTTTAGAGACAACTCAAAAGCCTGAACTTTTCAGGGCCTGCAGCCTGCACGTTCCTTCTGTTTTCATTTTACCGAACTCTGATAGACTATGGACTCTGAAAAACGATCTGAGAATTTTGAAGGGGTGGGGGGTGGGAGGTTGGGGGCACCAGGTGGTGGGTATTGTAGAGGGCACGGATTGCATGGAGCACTGGGTGTGGTGCAAAAATAATGAATACTGTTATGCTGAAAAAATTAAAAAATTAAAAAAAAAAAGAAAATCTAAAACAATTTACGAATCAGGGCTGGTAACGGACAGCAAGGGGTGTGTGTGCGCGCGTGAGTGCGTGTGCACAGGCGTGCGGCTACACCACAGACCCCCATGTGTGCCAGTTTCCTTTAGCAGAAGGTTATTTGTCTACGTGCGGTTGTTGCAGAAGCCCAAAATAGTAATTCAGGAAGTATGAAGAAGTACCCAACAGGTGCACAAAGACTCACTCCATTTTTCTTCTCCGTCGCGGCCTTTTGAATCCCGTAACTCTCTCCCCGCCTAGGTAGGGAAAATGGACTGTCTGTTGTCTTCCTCTTAATCACTACCTCTGTGTTTTGTTTCATAGCTTTGAAGGACAGCAGGTTTCAGTTGCTGAATTTTTCTAGCAGTGAACTCAAAGTGTCGCTGACAAACGTCTCAATTTCGGATGAAGGAAGATACTTTTGCCAGCTCTACACTGACCCCCCACAGGAAAGTTACACCACAATCACAGTGCTGGGTAAGGAACGCGTGGGGGTGTGTCCTGGGAAACGGAGTGGGGGAGCCCTTACTACCGGTGGGCTTCCAGCAGCAAGGAAGAGGCTAATGGTGAATTTTGCTATTCAAACCTGTTGTAGGAAGGATCGCTGCCCATGTTGCTGAATTTTAAAAATAGCCTATTTTACGAAACACTTTAAGGAATGACAATCAGCAGTCTTTATAGATCCCACCTGCTCTTGGGTTCAGCCCTCAAGCTTCAGAAGCAAAGATCCAGAGAATTTAGAGCCCTGAGATGAATCATTCACCACATGAAACGTCATTGCTTCTGAACGACCAGGATTTTTCTGTTGTTGTTGTTCCTTCTGTGCAGGAGAAAAAGAGGTGGGCTACCACTTCTGTACTGTACCCTGTGGCGGAGCTCACTTATAAAGCCCCCTTAATGAATTTTCCTTCTGCGTTACAACATTTAATATCGTTGATCTCATCTCTGGCTTTACTCACCGCCTTGTGTATTGCTTCTACTCTAGATGACGCTGTAAAAATCATACCCCATGAACACACACTTTGCCACAAATTACAACCATTGGACATAAAAGAATTGAGAGCTTCTAGGGAGAGGAGGCTGATAATAAGTCAAGCCTGTTGACAGGCTGCTGAGGACACTTCGAGGGAGTTGAATGTCTTCAGTGACGATCACCAGGTTGTGATTTTCAGGAAAATTCCAGTAGCTAAGTTTCCATATTTAGATTTTGATGGAGTCAGCAGATATCCCTGTGTTGAAGGTGGTCTGAATTAGTCACCTCTTAGACAAATGTGTACACCAGTACATAACAGCGGCTGATGTGGGTTTTTGAAACCAAGTTTTCAAGGACGTACACTAAGGCATGAGGCAAGATCTCTGATTTACACCTTCAGAAAGACGATGCATCAAAGTCTATTTGCGGCGGCAGAGTGCAGCTTTTCGGTGTAATGATATGAAGATTAAGGAGGAAAGATAAATATGAAGGACGTTTCTGCTTCGTGTGTGTGAACATACATGTATTTATGGATGTCCATATGGGGCTGCTGCCTCATTACTCTGTTTAAACACAGCTGTAAAAGGGGAAATAATTCTTCATTCATTAAACTAAAACATGTCCCTAGTGCTTACATACATGTTCTTGATAAGAGGAATACTGATTTTGGGAAGTCCTGTTGCAATTTCTAACAGAGTCTGTGTTGAATGATAGATGACTTTCAGATGTACATGTCTGCTTTAATTTTAGCATAATCCCTCTTAAACCTAAAGAAATAATAAGCGTGAAAGGTTTTGCTGGGATGACTTCTTTTGGTGTTTTGCAGGTGTGCCTTGAGGTTTTCTGTCCATGTAGTTGTTCAGAAGTATTTGAAAACAATGTGCAGTGTGTGACTCCAATAGCCAACCATCCGCCCTCAGACCCATCATTGATTATGGCCTTTGCACGAGAGTTACAGCAGTGGAATGGGATAGTATAGTTTTTAGGGTGTTTTCTACATCTAAAGATAGTCTACCTGACTGTCTTTCACGGGAAGAAATGATAAGAAGAGAGATGAGCCATCCCGCCTGGGTTACAAAGCACGTGGTACAAATCTAGAACCACAGGCTTTGAAACAGACCCTACAGTTCTGCCTTACAACCTTTGTGTCTTTGAGCCTGGGTTGTTTTCAGTAAAATCCCAGATGCTGCCATTTTCAAGACTTTTCCCTGAAGGTGCACATGTTTTGTCCTCAGGAGTACGTCTGGCCATGGGCAAGCAGTGACTGCTTGTCGGTTTCCAGAATCGGGTACATTTGTTCGCGGACCCACTGGATTGGGCCAGTTTGGATGAATATACCCAGTGCTTGGGAGTCAGCCTGACAACGCTAGACTTTTGAGAGGCATTTATGCCTGTAATCCTACTGGAGGCCTGATTATTCTAGAAGTAATAGGTTCCTGCTTGTATTGTATAGAAGCATTAACTTAAACATACTTGAGAGTAATACCGGGAGATGCTTTTTCTGCAGATATTATGTATTCATTTAATATTCTTTCCATTGAATTGACTCTAGGAGTCTTTGACAGAGTGAAATTGTTGTCATCAGTGTTTGAGTCTTTCATATTCCAAAATCTGACAATTTCCACTGATACTCCTATATTCAAACCTTCTTCCTAAGGTTTAGAATTTTCAGATATTCTAATGAATGAAGAGTGATCTATTAGCATCTTTGTTTCTATCTATGGTTCTCTGAAAAGGACTCTGTATACACTTACACAGCTGTCAAACTTCTTGATAGGTTGGAGATGCTCACTTTAGTGCATGTGTCTATTAGTTGTTTGAAGAATTCAGCAAAAATTTCAGCATAATTGTAAGACATGGAGATGGTTATTTGTTAGTTGTTGTTACTGTATTATCTGATCCATGTAAAAACTGAAAACTCGCCAATGGTATTTTGCACACATTTGGGTGCCTTTTAGGATACTACATTCACTCCTTCCACTTGTGTGACTTTGTTCTTTTCTCTAGATCATAGTGTAGAACTCCCTTTATACCAGTATTCGTGGAAACAGTGTAATGAGAAAGAGAATACACCCCTTTAAGATAAATATAGTTACTGATGATAGCAGCAATATTATTACAGTCCTGTCCTTCTAAGATTAGTGTTCACTCTTAAGATTCCAGGAACAGGAGAACCTAATTATTTCAAAGGGTTTTGGAGTGAGATTTCACATACTGATCAGCTTTAAGACTCCTCTTTTGTTGTAATTAACGTGTGACTCATCTTGATATTGCTGATTTTTTTTAATGTTGTAGGCGTAATGTTTATAATGAGCACTCTTATAGATTTGAGGTTAGCTAAGAAGAACCTTGACATTTCTTTGCTATTTTCTAGTATTTCCCCCTGTGATTTTCATTCAGGTTTTCATCTGTATGCACCTCCTTACATACATCTTTGGTTATTTTCCTTATCGGCCGCAGGCAGTTTTTACTAAATGTGTCTGTTTAGTAGAGCACATTTAAGTGTATTCTCTGGTTAGTAGCGGTTTTAATTCATTTTTCCCACAAATGGATTTTTATACTTTACTAATCACTTTTATATTACAGTAGGCATTGTGGAGTTGAAGGGAGAATGGGGTACAATTAATAGACCAAAATAAACTTGGAGTTTTTCTTGTCTGGTCCCTTTTTTTTTTTTTTTTTTTTTTTAAGAAAGACTTAAATCACCTCGTTTATATTTTCCAAAGCTTTTTTGTGCTTAAAAAAAAAAAAAAATCAGAGAAGTCACCTTTATAGCTAATATCAACAAACCACTGTGACTCCCATGATTCAATTTGATTTTAGGTTTGCAAACCACACAGTTCCCACTACCCTTAACTGTTTTCTTCTTCTCATCTTAGTGAAGTCAGAAATCCTGGCCACAATCTTGAAAACACTGTGGACTTGGAATAAAGTCACTCAACTCTTTCTCAGGATGCTCTTCTCAATGACAACTTTATTTTTCTGCACTGGTCCCATTTTCCAAGACATGGCAAGTTGTCCCCATGTTCCCTTTAGCAAAGCGAAGTTAGATGATGTCAGTCAGCTCTTCGGAAAGATGACCCGAGGACCTAGTATGGGTAGAGGCGTCCCCCAAAGGGTCAGGGGACTTGATGGCATGTCTATTGTAGGAGAGGAAGAAGCAGCATGAGCAATGCCAACCAATAGGTAATCCAAAACAAAGAGGGTCTCTTTGCTGCTGGTCAGGCTCTGAGCCTCCAAACAACATCTAAGAGGCACTGGTAGGCGTTCCTCTGGCCTCAATTGTACGTGCACTTTTCCATCTCCTTCCTTTGAACTGGCAGTCGTGATTGCTAATGCAGAAAGAACGTGCTGTCCCCTCTACAACCGCCTCCATCTTATAGACAGAAAGACCACCGAAGAGGAGCAGCTAGTGCTGGTTAGGGGAAGCCTGTGATGAGGAGGGCTAAGCTGTCTTCAGGCCCAGCTCGGGAAAGGAGAGAATGAAGGAAAGAGCCCCAGGAATACACAGGAAACGAATGCCTGGCAAAGCCCGTGTTGGGAGGCTGGGTGCCATTGAGACTTGACGGTGGAGCGTGCAGGAATCTTTAATGACTCCAGCATCTCTTCCTGCCGAGATTCCCAGGTTACCACAGAGCTACCGGCAAGGTTTTTCTCCAAAGTTACACAAGCAGACTGGAATCCGCCAGACTCCATTGCCCTCTTTGTCCTATCCAAAGAGGATCACTTTCTCTGAGTCTTCCCTACTCAGTTTGAATTTCCTTAAATTGCATATTCTCAGTTACTGTACTCAATCCCATTTCTCATTGGGCGTCGTGGCATATGCCAACATCAAGAACGATTTCCATCACTCTCCTTTTACTTCTGTCTGAACCTTGATAGAAATACTGTTGTCTGACTTTGATTCCTCCATGTGGGGGGCTGTGGGGAGGTGGCGTTCCTATGTCTTTTACTCTTTGGTGATTTCATCCTCTTGCCTCTTACTTTCTTCCTCCTAGCTCACCGGGATCTTATTTTCTTCAGGCTTGGACAATCTTTTCC
Organism: Lutra lutra; assembly: GCF_902655055.1. Classification (NCBI taxonomy): domain Eukaryota; kingdom Metazoa; phylum Chordata; class Mammalia; order Carnivora; family Mustelidae; genus Lutra; species Lutra lutra. Next base: position 11,782,155 of record NC_062287.1, on the reverse strand, counting down.
TCTGACATTCGCTGTAACAATAGCATTTTGTTTCTATATTCCTACGATACCGCGCTCAGAATTTGGTAGTATCTGTTGGTCCAAAACATCCAGTCTCTGTGTGGATTCCCTATCAACTCTCTAGGCGTGTGTGATGGAAATCTGTAACCATCCTGATTGTCATCCAGCAAGAATATCTACGTTCAGGAAATAGCTAGCTAAAGTCGCCCCATTTACTTTTGTCACTGCCTTTCTGTGTCTCTTAAAACACTGGCAGATGTGCAGCTCCAAATTGGATGTTAGACTCTCTCTCTTTATGCTTACATATTTTTTTAAAATGTAAGCAGGGTAGTTCTTTGCCATGTTTAACTACTCATTTGGGCCATATCACTTTGGCAACACATCCACTTGAGCAAATGTGTTCTTTTCCTTTTCCATGGGGAACAAAGAAGGGGCCTGCTTTTGCTCTAATAGTCACCCCTACACACACACACACACACACACACACACACCCCACACATTGTCTTGCTGGGAAACATAAGCAACATGCCATTTTTCCTTTTTCTTTTCCATCGTTCTCTGTAAGAGTTTTCAAGTGCTTCAAGTCAATGTAAAAGTCTCCCTGTGCACAGAATTTTGCATTGGACTCGAACAGTTGGAAATCCCAAATACGTGGTTTAATCCCATAATTTATTGAAGCGGTATCAGAGATATATTATTCAACTTGATCATCAGGATGGCATGTTTATACATATTTAATTTCTTGTTTCTCTTCTGAGTTGAGAAACTTATTAATCATAACTCTCAGAACTGTCTTTGCTTATTCATGGTGGTCAGAGCACATAGTCTGAGATTCACTCTGCCAAATTCCGTATTCCTACTGATTTTTATTTCAAGAAGCTCCGTCTTGTGGTAAGGTTGCACCTGATGCGAAGTCTCGCTGTCAGCTCGGTTTCATAAAAGATAACATGCTTTCTCACCATCCCCATCACCCTACCTTCTCTGGATTTGATATTCCACACTTTAGCCCCCAAATATTTTATTCCATCTTATTCCATATGCTTAATATGCTTAAAGAAGAGTGGTTTTATTTCTGACATATAAAATGGACTTGCAGGCACTTAATAGTCTCTTTCACCTTTGCTTTCTAAAATCTGGAGCATTAGATTTCAGAACATGGGAAAATGAATGCAAATGAACTGGCATGTCCTACCTTACCACATCTTCCCATCCAGTGGATTTTATTACAACGCCGTCCGTCGGAGGTCATGATTGTATCCCAGTTCTTTATGGATAATTTCAACTGAACAGAACTCGTTCTAAAGCACGAGTTTTCTGTTTGTGCTTATGGTGAGCAATTTTTTTAAGGGACTCTTAAGTTTTCAATCTTTGGTGATTATCTTCAAGATCTTTCATATGAAGATTGAAATCCAAGGGTTGAGTTCAAGGACAGAGAGTCCTTCCAGATCCTTCCCAATGAGGATGATGAATTCACTAGCGTGTACTTGTCTTACTTTTAGATCTACATTCTGGTCAGTTTTCTAATAACCGATGGTAACTAATACCACTGTTGTTATAACTTAGTCACTGATGACTCAGGAGTGGGAGGCTGGGCATTTTATAAGATAATTTTAGGAGAGAAATTCTCAATTAACCACTTCGACATAATTCACACTCTTAATGATGTCTTTGTACTTCTTTCCCCTCTGGTGGCAGTTCGTTTTAAAATCCCATCAGGAATGTCCACTGGTTGTCTCCTCTTTTTGGTAGCAGTGGTGCGAATTTCTAATGAAAAGAAGGCTATGTGCAGAAATAGATTCTGTGTTTCATTTGTAGTCCCTCCACGCAACCTGATGATCGATATCCAGAAAGACACAGCGGTGGAAGGTGAGGAGATTGAAGTCAACTGCACCGCCATGGCCAGCAAACCAGCCACGACCATCAGGTGGTTCAAAGGGAACAAGGAGCTAAAAGGTGAGGGGCAGGCTGCCCTTTCCAGAAGTAGTGGGCGGGCCCCTGACTCCAGCAGGGCCACACCTTGGGGGAGATGAAAGATGAATGCCAAACATGTCCCTAAAACAAAAATATCCACATAAACAGGGCTCCTAATCAATTACTAAATGCTTCTGAAGCCACAGCCTAAAGGCGTCTTATTGACTCTAATGCATATCCTCCCCCTGTGGTTTGAGGGTTTGTGGGGAAAGGTGCTGCGAGATTTTGACTCCGGCGCTCAGAAAGAACTAAAACGCTTTAGATAAGGAAGAGCCACTGTCGGGGTGTTCCCCTGAACTCCAGGTGTCCATGTTGTCCCTCAGTTCTCATTCACCCTCTGACCTACAATGGGTCAGCTCCCCAAATTCTCATGTTAGACATTTAAAAAACACGGTGAATTCTGCCTCCTCCTAACACGGATCCCTGCGCCATCAGCTCACTGACTCTGCTTTCCTGTAGGGGCAGGTGCATTAAGTGTGAGAAGGATTGTACCCTCGCTGTGGATCTGCAGACACCCCCTTTCTCGTGGAATCTGTAGCTCATTTGCACGTTTCACCAGCCTGCTCTTTTGCAAAGTTCGCCATTTGTGATTATGGCTCAGGCCGCTCCTTTAACGCCGTTCCCCACCCTGTCTCCCTTGGCCGAGGCTGCCCCTCGTTGGACTCCTGGACCTTCCAATATCTGCCCCCTTCCTGGATCCAGGCTGAGCTTTCTGTGTCGGCCATCCTGAGTTAACACGGGCAGGTCAGCCCTCCTACCCTTCCCTTCCAAGGCTGCTTTGGAAGTAGTACCCACGGATCAGACAGCTCTGGTCATCTGACAGAAGTGCCAGCTGTGTTTAGCAATTTCTGCTAAAATGGGGATATTACTATTACAGAGTGTATGCGATTCTTGGGCAGATGAAATGAGTGAATGTTTGTAAAGCGTGCAGCTGTATCTGGGCCAAGGTAAGTGCTCAGTGTGTGCTTCTTGAATAAATCAAGAGTGCCAGGAAGAAAAGAATAAGGCCTCTTAGAAAGGGGATATAAAAATCTATATCTAGAAACAGATAAATCTATATATAACAGCTTCAGTTTCAAAAAGCTTGCTCTGTTTAATCTCCTATTTCCTAGGTATGGTTTTGGAAGGAAGGAGTTTCTCATTTCCCCTCTGCTTTTCTAAGTGAATTGAGCCATTAAATGCGAACCGATAAGTACAAAACATTAAAAGAAAGTTAATGGTGCGCCGTGTCCCAGGGAGCGCTGAGTTCAGGAAAGGGGCTGCCTTGGCCTTTTCATCCCATCCGGAAGCCTCCTCCCTCCTTTTCTGGGTGTTCTTGGACGTGTCTCCCATCTGGCCCAAAGCCTCTATCTTCCTTTGCTCTACCCACTGCCAGTGCGGTTTTGTTGTCGTTGCCGCTGTTGTTTTGTGGTCTTCCAAAAGTCTCAGAGTTTAAACATTTCAATTACAATTTCAATTATGTAAATCCAGTTAGTTACTTTCCCTGGTAATTGTTGCTGAGGGAGGTGGGCATCGGGGCTTGTTTATATCTCTGTTCCTGATTGAATTACTTCAGGGATTTGGATGATGTCCTGGAATTTTTAAACTACATGACAGCCTACTAGACGTTTCAAGTTCAGATGGTGGTTAGGGGTGCAAAGCACTTCTCTTTTTCCTCCTCCAAAATGCCATAAGCAGTCAGATGGCAACGTGGTTCAACTTTCAGCTGCCTTTTTGTGGGAAGTTTCAAGATAGAAGACAACATATGTAATATATTTAAATAAAAATAGTATCTATTATGTGGGGTAGAAATACATCTTACATACTCTCCTGCAAGGTTGAGAAGTAGAAAATTCTCATTTTATCCGTTATCTACCCACAGCATACCCTTATCCCGAGTGACTTCCATCGTCTCGGGTACAATAGCAGTGTTGGGGCGGGGAGAGGAGCCTGTAGAAACAGAGTGATAGGAATTCACACAGCTCTGATGTCTCGGCATATTCCGTGTCCCCCAGGCAAATCGGAGGTGGAGGAGTGGTCAGACATGTACACGGTGACCAGTCAGCTGATGCTGAAGGTACACAAGGAGGACGACGGGGTCCCCGTGATCTGTCAGGTGGAGCATCCAGCTGTTACCGGAAACTTGCAGACCCAGCGGTACCTTGAAGTACAGTGTGAGTACCTGTCTTAGTCCGTTCAGGCTGCTCTAACAAAGCAGCACCAAGTAGCTCATGAGCAACAGTCATTTATGACTGCATTCTGGAGGCTAGGAAGTCCGAGAACAAGGCGCACCAGCATGGCTGTGTTCTAGAGAAAACCCTCCCTCTTCCTAGTTCAGAGCCACTGCCTTGTCCCTGTATCCTCTCCTGGCAGAAGGGGCTAGAGATCTCCAGAGCAGCTTTCTGGAGGGCACTAATCCCATTCGTGAAGGCTCCGCCCCCATGACCTGAGCACCTCCCAAAGGCCCCGCCTCCTCATATCACCCCAGTGGGATTCCAGCACAGGAATTTGGGGAGGGAAGGACACAGGCCTTTGTTCCAATCATAGCAGTACCTGAATATTTTATCCTGAGGGCACAGAGTAGCAGTTGGTGAAAAACACTTGAGAAGCCATTTATTGAATACATATGATAGAGTTTATATCTTGTTGTCTCAGTAGTAAAATAATCAAAGGATTATTTTATTGAAACACTGCCATACAATAGAGTGCCAGTGAGGATTTTCAAAATACTACATTTAACCCAAATGTAAAATTTTAAAATGATTCCAATCTGTTCTATCACATGACTTAATTAATTGCACTTTGTGAGTGTTGACGATAATCATTTCTTTGTCAACTTCACAATCAAGGGTGGTCCCTCCCACTTTCTTAGCCCCAGCAGAAGTGCTGATTTTTTTTTTTTTTTATAGAGGGGCTTTTCTTCCCATTCTCCATCAGCATTTTGCTTTAAATTGCATGTTCTCTTCCATTTTTAACTTAAAGTATAGCAATGAGTTTAAAAGTGGAACTCTTTGGGATCAGTGCCACAATCTCAATGGCTTCATCAATAACAGCTAGATCGTGGGAAGTGAGGTTGTCTCCTCGCTGTGCCCAATGAACTGAAGACGCTCTCCTTGTTTTCTCTGAGGACTCTTGTGCTTGCCAAAATGTTTTCTGCACAAAACCATCCTTGCAGCAAAGTTGTGGCCAAGTAGCCAGCACCTCACTTTTTTATCAGAGATCTGTAACTGAGCGTCTGAAAGATGGCAGGTGACATTTGAGTGTGCAGAGTGGGACTGGTGTAAGAGTTTGGTTAGAAAGGCAACCCCCCGGGGGTCTGATAAAGGCAAAGCGTTACCATCTCTCCATTAATTTTCTAGCACTGCCGTAACTAATTATCACCAACTTCATGGCTTAACACAACCAATTTATTCTCTCATAGTTCTAGAGGACTGAAGACCAACATTGAGGTGTTAGCAGGGCCACACTCGTTCAAAAGGGCTCTGGGAGAAGAGCTTTCCTTGCCTTTTCTGGCTCCTGGGGGCCCCAGATAGTCCTTGGCGTGAGCCATGTCTTTCTCACCTCTTGCTTTGTCTCAACTTGGCCTTCTCTTCTCTGCATGTGTCCTATAAGGACATTTGCTGTTGAAGTTAGTGCCCACCCAGCTAATCCAGAATGGTCTTATCTCAAGATCCTGAACTTGATACACCCACAAAGACGTCTCTTTCCAGATAAGGCCATATTCGCAGGTTCCGGGGCTAGAAGTGAGCATGTGTCTTGAGGGCCACCATTGCCTGAGCAAAACGGGGGCCAGGGAAAGGTGTAAAATGTGGCTTCTAATCGTTTCTCCACCTTGTGGCTAAAATTAAATGTGAAAAGTTGCTTCCAAGACGCCAATCCTGTTCTCACCTGTTCTTACTCAGTGAGTTTGGCTCAATTTAACATTACATAATGCAGGTTTTTCTTGTTAATTCATTTCATCTCCGTCATTATGTAGCTTCATTATAGGCATCATGCTTATAATTTTCATATCACCAAAACTATTGTGGTGTAATGTCCCTATGATGGGAAAACAGAAATGATCAGATATTATCTAAATTGGCAGATAGATTTCTTGTGACTTTGCTAATATGTAATTCATTTAAGCAAACTTAATATCCATTAACTTTCCTTGTAGGGGCCCATTAGCTTTAATAATACATTAACGCCTTTGTGAAACCTGAGTAGACATTCACCCAGTCTCTGCCCTTAAACTCTTTCAGCGTCCAAAGTATCTTCCAAATAGAATATGGCCCCACCCACCTATGAACTTATACTCACTCCCAAATGCAAAATATTTTAAGCACTATACCTCCTACCTCTTGGAAGACTTGATAATGATCTTTATAAGCCTTGTCTTCCGTCTTCCGTAGGTTCAAGAGAGATTTATCCTTCTAAGTACAAGCAGTAAAACTGCATACCTGAATTCCTTTGACTTCAGTCTCCTACTAGCCCTCACCCACAGGGAAGTGACCAGTGCCTTCCAAAAACAAAGACACAACTATTGATCATGTCTAACTCTAACATGGCACCATTGGAGGGTTCTTGTCTTACAAGAGCCGAAGAATGAATCTTGTGGGTAATAGGGGGAAGGAAGTGAAAGTTTCTTAAGGGAAGGCGAGAACAGAAAGGAGAGCTCTCTAGAGTGAGAGGGGTACCAGGTGGGTTGCCGCTGGGGGCTTTTTATGGTTATCTTTTATAGAAAACTGACTGGGGAACTTGGTAAATACCTCATCTATAAATTTAGGACAAACAAGGTAGATTTGTAAATATTATGAAAATGTCTCATCTGTATTTAGAACAAACAAGGTAGATTTGTTATATTCCCTTCTTTCTGGCTAATATCTTGTTTATAGTATTTCTCCACATGTGGAATTTTCTGTGAGCCTGGTTACAGAGCCCCCTTACCTGTCTCTTCCTACCTAGCCTCGCCACTCCCTTACTCAGCACATTTTTATGGGAGACTATTGTTTCTTGTTTTTGTTGTTTTGTGTGTGTGTGTGTGTGTGTTTATCCGAAGTGAGCCACGCAGGCATTTTCTTCTTGATATTTAATTTTTTGGAATGTATATAAAGAGAAAGTCTTTCTACATAAAAGAAGCTTAAGAGTTACCCACCATTTTATTAATCTGAGTGGGAATTGAGAGTCTTCTTTGGCATCTTAAATAAGACTCAGTGTTCAAGAAAGTAACTTGATAGGGTGCCTGGGTGGCTCAGCCAGTGAAAGCATCTGCCTTCGGCTCAGCTCATGATCCCAGGGTCCTCGGGTCGAGCCCCACATTGGGCTCCTTGTTCAGCAGAGAATCTGCTTCTCCCTCTGCTCCTCTTCCTACCCATTCTCTCAATTGCTCTCTCTCTCAAATAAATAAATAAAATCTTTATTAAAAAAAAGAAAGAAAGTCACCTGATCATTCACTACCCTCCTTTCCCAGAGTGCTATTGACAGCTCGGGAGAGTCAGCTAGGAATTCCTTCAGTAGCTCCTCCAGACACGGAACCCTCTGCCTCATGGCCTACCAGCTTTACTCTCCTGAACACCAGCAACAACGAAAGGGCCTCCTGCCTCCGATGACTAAGGCACTCGGTCTTTGGGCACTAAGACTTTGTTGGTCATTGGCCTGTGCCAGTGGGTCAACTCCATCCCTCTCACAGCCGCCCCCCACTCGGCAGTCAGGCAGCACCGTGACTTGATGGCAATGGGAAGAGATAGTTAAATACATGACATTCAGCAGCCAGTCCGCGTGGATGTGGGACCATTTCAGATACTCTGTGAGGAGTATTCGACCCTCATTTTGTATTTGGCCCAACCCTTAACCTTCTTAAACACCCCTTTAAGAGTCCATAGACCTGGAGAAGGTGAACAAAACCACAGATCCACCACATTTTGCTTCCAGTTTAAGGAGTCTGCTTATCCTACAGAGTTAATCCTAACTTCATTTATCTGAGGACCAGTTTTCCCATATCCACAGGTGGTCTATACTCAACTCATTTAGAATTTATCTTTAAGTCACTGTATTGCTTTTCCCTAACAAAGACCTGTGAGAAAATATCAAATTAGAAATTTTATTTTGCTATGTGTGTTATGTTTAATAAACATCAGAATAAATACATAACTATTATTTTTACTATCTTTTTCTTTGGTACCTAAAAAGATTTTTTTGTAGTATTATTTATAAGCGTTAGATTATCACCGGGAAATGCTGACCTCATCCGTGGACCTCAGATTAAGAACAGCTCTTTTCTGGGTAAATGAGACTACCCTGGGGGAACTCTAACCTGTTGGAATTGGTATTCATTCTACTCACTTGGTTCAGGCCTGGCCCATTTTGCTGCATGAAGCCTTCCGGAAACCTTTTTCTACCTCATCTAAGACCAATGGTTATTAACCAGGATATGAACAGTTACATGACAGATAATGGATTTGAGTTCTGTATAAACTGCATCCTTTTAAGGAGATATTTTTTTAAAAAGAAATAGCAAAGACCTACACTGGGTATAACGTTCAACAGCTTACTTTAAGTCCGACGGGGAAAGGAGGAACAGTAAAACAGAGAGCTACCATGTTGCACAGAGGACAAGGCTTGAGCTACAACTTGGAATTGCTTTTGTCTTGTGGATTTAAGTCCTAATTAATTGAACACAGAATTTTGCAGTGTTTGTTTGTTAGGACCCTTATTTGTGGTACCAGGAGAAATTGTTGTGCCCAATTATGTGAAAAATCAGCCAGATGTGTATGCTGTCATACTTTTAATAATCTTTAAGTTCGTGGTGAGTACAGATATTAATTGTGTAGTATGCATTGAAGTGATTAACATCAATGTAATTTATCATCTGGAGATTTCTGAACATAAATAAATGAGTTGTTTTGTTCAGCAAGGTGTTGACCCCTTCAGAATTAGTGAATTAAAGCCCCCCCCTTTTTTTTTTATTATAAATATGAAAGGCACCACAATCAGCCAAGTGTTCAGTTATTTGATTTTCTGGGGCATTAGCCGCTCTTGTTTGTGACATTTCCCTGTTGGGTGCTCGTTTGCAAGCTCATTAATAAGGTTTTCTCATAGGAACGTTGCTGGGAATGAAGAACATACAGTAGGGCTCTCAGTTTTCTGGCTTTCATTGTAAGGCTCAGCAAGGCTGCGGTGGCAGCCGCACACAGCTCAGTGTTTAAAACAGAAAATAATTATGCACGGAAGCTGGAGTTCAAAGCTCTCCTGCCTTAGATGTTAGGCAGAGAACAGTTTTGCCTTTTAACGTTCTGAGCTAGATGACCCTAAATTCCTTCTGTGCGGTTCTTTTTTCCCCTTCCGCATGTCTGTGTATGTGGCGTTGCTCAAATTTACAACATGGTTGATTATAGCGGAGCGTGGTACAATTGTCGTGCGGTTAGTGGAGCTGTACATCTGAAGGAACGTACTCTTGTCAAATAAAAGCCTGTTTAAAGGAGAACAGTTCACTGTCTGCGTGTTAAAAGAAAACTGTTTAAATAGCATCAAGGTGGCAACACAGAGCGATGTAAGCTGGGGATTCAAAGGAGAGCTGTGACCCTCAGTATGAAATTCAGATCGCCGTGCAAAGTGGGAAAAGCCTCACTCTGGACTCGCCATTGGTTGCTGTGTGTCTTCCGCTTTCCTCCTGTCACAGCCTTGCTTCTTTGGTACGGTTTGCAAAAATCTTCATTTTGCGAGAGTTTTTTCTGTGTGTGCCTATTTGTTTAAAAAAGAGAGAGAGGGAGAGAACGAGAAATTGAGATGGGTTTCGAAAGGGAGAGTGAAAACAAAGACTCTAGAAATGGGTGCTTGAATACCTTCCCTCCGATTATCACCTGATGGTTAATTGTGTACGTAGGCATCATTTTCAAAATGAGTTTTATTGACCCCCTCTAGGCAGAGATTTTGTAAATCCATTTTCCTGTTCATCTGGGGTTTGGAGAAGGCTGGATTTCTCCTTTCATTCCCTCGATTGGGGAAAAATGAAAGTTGAGGAGATGATCCAAACCTGTTCTCTATCTGTGCCAAAATAAATGTTTCTCTGGTATCGACAGTGCCCCTGCAGTGAAGGAGGGAGAAAAACCTGGAAATGGGAAAAGCTTTCCTGCTTGGAGTGGAGGATAAGACGTTGTTTCCCAGCGCGGCTCCTGTATCCATCCTCCCCCCATCAGTTCTGTTCCCAGATCGTATTCTTCAAAGCATAGTAGCTGGTGTTCCCCGATTTGGCCTGTTTCTCTCTGATCTCGTCTCGTCTTTGAACAGAATATGCTCTTCCTCCCACTCTCCCTTCCTTTTATTTTTTTAAGCAATGAATTGAGTTTCAGTGAAAGTCATTTCAGTATTTGGTATTCCTCATGGAGACCCCTGGATTCAAAGGAATGTTTGAGCTGTCATTTGTTGCGTGACCACAGGGCAGGGGCGGGGCCACGGTCCTGATACTAACTGTGGAGCTCATTCACCGAGTTTTCTGCTGCACCATAGGGCGCAGGAGGTTGAGGGACCAATACTCAAAACACAGAGTCAGTGTCAGGGCAAGTCTGTCGCGAGCAAGATTTGAGTGACATGACAAGGTCAAGGAAGAGAAAGCCACCACCTCTACCTTATGAAGTCACACTCGGGAGGTGGAGGTCTCTCACTAAGGATGCTCTGTCCACATCTCCTTGTCCCATCTATTGTCTTTGGGGAAGATGTGTCTCTGTGGCTGTGGATGTTGAGCATTTCCACTGCAAAGCGAGTCTTCTAATGGTTTTTAACTCAAGGTCACATTTCAATTCTGTGGAAGGTTAAATGGTTGTGAAGTTAAAATCTGAAAATCGAAAATGAGTGGTCAGACAACATCCTTTATGATTTCCCCAAAGATCCCACCTTAGAGATACACCAGAAATGCTAAATAAATGTGTAGTGAAAGGGAAGCATGTAAATCAGAACACGTGGGCTGAACCTCAAATTTTGGGAGCTGGACTGACCTTCCAGAAGAATAATACGATTATATTTTGTGCTAAGGGCTAGTGAAGTGATTCAACAGGGAAGCCATGAGACTGGGGTAACTCCCATGTCTTGGGTAGCCTATGGGAGCAAAGGAAACCCTCAACCAAAGTCCCCAGGCTCCCCAAAAACTGAAAGCGAAGCCACCACCAATCAGGAACAGCCCAACTAGACTTTCCCCAAATAAGGCAACTGCTTAAGCGACAGCTAATCAAATAATGGCCCTTGCTTTGCTTCCCTGTCTTCTCCATAGAAACCTTTCCCCTAGCTCCTGTGGCTGGAGGATTTTCAGTGTGGCGTTGCCCTGTTTGAATCAATGGGCGTTCAAATAAACTCTCAAAAATCTTAATGTGCCCAGTTTATCTTATAACAAGGTTAAGATGTATTCATGATCTGGCATTTTTTTTGTTTAAGTCAGTAACAGATCTTGGAGTAGGAGTCCACACCCCGGCATTTCTCCAGCTTCTCATGCATTCGTTCACTCGGTAACAAGTATTGAGTGCCTACTGCATGTGCCGGGCGCCAGGATACAAAAGACCCAAAGCTTTTCTTCTTCCAGAGCCGACTTTTCCTATGGAGAAATTTGTACTTTTCCTTTCCTGCGTTCACTTTCACATTTTAAAGATTTCTCGAAGATAGGGAAGATTGCTATATGAGTGTGCCGCCCATTTCTAAAGCACTGGAAACATAACTTTCTGTCGCAACGTCGCAGAATAAAATTTGATTCTGTTGGGTAAACAGTAATTTCCGTATCCACAAAACTCCTTGCAAGTTGCAACAGGCAGGAGTTGCGCTCTGCTGGAGTGATGCGGTAAGTGCTTGTTGGTCCCACATCTCCCACCACGTCTGACTCCTCCTCCCACCCCCAATAGCTCAGTCCTCCCCCAGCACAGTTGCAGTCCTCCCATTCATACAACAGATGTAACGGCAGGGGGTCCTTCGCCTTGCAAACAAACAAAATAAATGGCGGTGAGAATCATTCATGAATGTCTTATGACATTAGAAAGCAAACCTTTTGCAAGATGTGGAACTCCTCTGAAAGCTCCGCGTGACTGTTCTCGAAACCAGACCCAATCACCTCTTGCTACCGGACGCTGTCTTCCTTCAGTGCAAAGCTGGCCTCTTCTGGCAATCCAGGCAGCCGATTCCTGCCTCAAGCTCAAAAAAACCCCTCATCCTCCCCAGATCTCAGGTTAATCTTTGCATTGTCGTGTTTCTCCAAACTGCAGAAATCCCCCGTGATTGACAAAGACTCTTCAGCTGATGCTTCCCCACCCGAATGCGCAGGCACTGACCCAGACTTCTCCCAGCCATTCTGATGCATGTGGGCACTTGCTGCCCTTGACCTCTCCCTGGCAGATGCCTGAGACCATTACTATTTGCTCCGCTGGCATCCAGTCCCGCTCCAACAGATATTCGGAAATTGGACGAAAAGGCTGTGAAGAGCCCGTGTCCCGAATGCAGTCGCAGAAGCGAATTTGCACCCAGGACCTTGGGCCTGATTACAGTTCATGCATCAGAGAACATTGGACGCCCACATTCTAAATAAGAATTTAGAAATTCTTGGGGCACCTGGGTGGCTCAGTGGGTTAAGGCCTCTGCCTTCAGCTCAGGTCATGATCCCAGTGTCCTGGGATCGAGCCCCACATCGGGCTCTCTGCTCAGTGGGGAGCCTGCTTTCCCTCTCTCTCTCTCTCTCTGCCTACTTGTGATCTCTCTCTCTGTGTCAAATAAATAAATAAATAATCTTTAAGAATTTAGAAATTCTTGGGCTGGGGAGGCTGTTGGGAGCCCCTGAGGTAATAAGTCTCTTGCTGGGATATAAGTATCTTCCTAGTGCCTCAACTCTACTCCTGTCTGGTACATGGGAAGGATGACATCCCAGGCAAAGGAAAGTGCCAAATACCATTTTACTTATTTTTTTTAATAAATAATTTTAAAAACCTGCTATGTTAGTGTTGTGATCTAGAGAGAAGGAGATGATTTTTCATTTACATAGGAAAGTGAATACAGGCTACAGAGTCTCGAGCTTCAACTTCTGGAAAGATCACAGAACGTGGTGCAAGGTCAGACTGGCATGAAATCAATTGTAATCTGCCAGCAAGCCATTCTAACCTCTATAAGAGTTTCCTTTTATATATATATATTTTTTTCCCTTTATAGAGAGAGCAAAGTACATTTAAAGAAAGTCTCATCAAATTGGAATGTCTTTCTAATATTATTTTTTTAATTGGTTGCTCCTGTGGTGTGACCCAAAGCCTCCTGGCATTTAACCCTCTGTGCAGCTTTGACTAATGAATGAATTTTGTCTGCTCTAAGAGTCTTGCTAAATGTCTTTTATAGGGTTTTTAAAAAATGACAGTGTATTATAAAAACCTCAGATCCCTTGACCTAATTGATTGGCTGTTGGTGATGCCATCTCTGTAACTGTAATGTTCCATAAGTGCACAGGCCTAACTATTTTTCTTATTTTTATATAGCAGTTCCATTTTTTTAATGACATTAAGCCATTCTGAGCGATACATTTCTGGGCAGTTACTGCAGTTGGGTAGAAAGTGTCATCTGGCTCGTAGCCTCGTGCCTTACAACACCAACCGAGGCGTAAAATGATCACCCAGAAAATGTACTGGGCCTTACCTCATTACTTAAAAATAAATCTTGGAGTCTGGGTCTGTCTCAGAAAAGCTTTGGTGGGTTATAACGTTTGATTTATGAACATAATTAAAATATAAATGATGAGCTTTGGGCTATTCAGTTAGCCATCTGGGTTGTGCAGGATTTGACATACTCGCATACGAGTCAGGATCTTCCTGGGGAAATTTAACCTCCCTGAGTTCGAGAGGCGCCGGTGGAATCCCAGGCTGTCTGGTCTACCTGTTGAGCATACCTGAGTTCCTCTTTCAGGGGAAGGGAAGGGGCTGGATCTTGGCACAGAGACCCACCTGTGCGGCTCGCAATTGGGGGTGAAGTCAGTTCAGCTTCCCCATGGTCAGATAACATGCGTGTAAGTGGTGCATGTGTCAGAGGAGGACATTTTTCTGTATGATGCAAACAAGATTAATGTTTACCTTTTCAGCCAGCTATTAAGGTAGCTGTAGCAGCTCTGCTCATCTGTAGATGCTAGAGGTCTCTCCAGGAGCCTGAGGAGTAAATTGGGAAAATCCGTTATCAAAATTGAAGGTGCATTTTCTATGGCATAGTAGGATTTTTTTTTTTAAATATAAGTTTCAGGTACAACAGATCCTTAGCTTGCGCTTCCTAATTTCTGTGAGTAATTGGCAACTGGGAAACAGCCATTAGTAACATAAAAAAGAGTTTAACTAGAAGTCTGTGGTACTGAAGAGAGGCAAGACCGGCTTAGATTTTCAACAGTCTCTTTATTATTAATGGAAGTGGAGCATGTAAAACCCTTAGTGCACTGTGCTGAAAAATACACCCTCTCTGTTTGCTTGTAAATTACACAATGGGGAAGAAAAACCAAAAATTCCATATAGACCAGCAGGCATCCTGCTTCTCCTTAATTAATGGGCAGAAGTCAGCAGAGCATGGAAAATGTAGTCCTTCCGTGGATCAGAGATTAACCTAGAAGCGAATGTTCCATTTCAGCCCAGACTGTGGGCTTTAAATTAGCCTTGCCCAGAATGGTTCCTAGGTAAGAATGACAGAGGTTTCCTGACCAGGAACGCCGTTAAGTGCTGGTCTTTCTGAATGTGAAATATAAGGGACCGGGGTCTTTGGCTGTCGGTGTTCTTAGTAACATAACCTTCTCCTGTTGCTTGCTTTACTTACTTATTTACTTATTCGTATCTTGTGTTTGTAATAGACTTCACCAGTCAGCTCTGTGTTTATGGGTCACACCAGCAAAACTAATAGACTCACAAATGTCACCCAACGGTTGTATGTAGTGTAGGCTTTGAGACCAGAGCCCTGCAAGGAGAGGGGCCAGCAGCTCTTCCTTCTTCTCAGCCAGCCAGTCCTCACTCCAGGTCATCGTGTTTATCCTGTCTGTTTTTGCCTCTCTGTAGGGACTACTTTCCCCACCCAGTTACCAGTCTCTGGACACCGCCACACCATTTTGTTCTCGAACATTCCCTTGGCCAGCAAGTCTAAGAACAGAACCATGCTTGCTTTGCAAGTGTCAGCTGGAGCTTTCGGGCCTGTTAGTTTATGTCCTCTGGCAAGTGGCTTAGCGTCTCAGAAAGGGTTACCCATTCACAGTGTGCAGTGCACACTGGTGTACAAAAAGGCACTCCTAAAAGGTTTTGAATGCCACGTGGTTTTCCAAGACAGAAAGATCTGTGATGGGAACAAGACTGTACCCACGTGTCTGGAAAGCAGCCATCCCCAGAGAGGACTCCCTCATGCAGCTTGTTTTAGCCGCGTACGGTTTGAGATCAGTTGAGCGTTGCCATAGTTCTGATTTCCCTCTCAGTCCATAGGATGAATGTTAATGAGCTAAGCACTGCTTGTAAAAGGCCAAGGGGCTGATGTTTAGGTGGTGTGATTGTCTGAGAAAGTAAAGTTATGGAAATTGTTTTGACCTTTCAGCCAAGTGATGTCTTGCCCTCTCACATTTATTACTCTTGGGTGCGTTTCCAAAAATACACATTTACAGAGCCACCGCATTAAATGAGAAAACTGATTTAGGGATTAATAGCTTGTTAGTTCAACATAGAAAAAAACAGTCTCCCCATTCCATTCAGGTTTTATTTGTAAATGTATTTGTATTGGTTTCTAAGTTAATCCTGATCCCTTCTGGTACCCTCCCTAGGCCCCACACCTCCCGTCATTCATCTTTTGGACCCAAACCCCGACAAGCTCCAAACACAGGTTTTAAGTAGCCAGTATATGTAAGAACAGCTATGTCACTTAGTTAAGTACTTGACTACCTTCAGAAGCCATACTTGGTTTTAATTATGGATTACTACTGGGTAATGTGGTTTTGAACCCGAAATCCCAACATTCACAGGCCTGCCTCCTGTGAAGTTACCTCCATGACCTTGGACTGGCTAGTTCATTCCACTGGCTACTGGACTGGGTACCAGTGTTCTCATCCCTAAAACCGGGCTTATTCTACCACCAATGACAGCTCCTAGCACAGTAGGCCCTCGGTACCTGTCTGCGTCCTTCCTTCTCATGTGTGTATACATTGAGACGTCAAAGAGTTCCGTTGGGACCACCAGAAGCTCCCATTTCTTTATTCTCAAAGCCATTTGAGTGGAGTTCAGAAGTTTTGCCTTTCCCATTCAAAATCAAGAGCATAGAAGAGGCAAACTTATTAATATGCATTGTCAAAACGTATTGTCACATAGTCATAGAGGATATATGATAAAATGTATCAATTCTGAGCACCGCAAATGTCTGGCTTCACCTCAGCATGAAGGCAAATGAGTTTCCTTTAGCTTGAGTGAGTTTGGAGATAAACTTCCATGTAACAAAATGTATTTCACAGGAAGTGTTTGATGTGACGCAGTTGGCTTATGAATCTCTTATCTGCTCGCGGTTCACTCCTTGGAGTTATTAGTCAATTTAATTTGAGCAAATGCCAGGATTACTAACTAATTAGGAGGATGTTAGTAAAGGCATGAGGTTGGGGAGAGCACGAGTGCTGGTGGTGTGGGGTTTGGGGCGGCATGCAAGTCTGATTTTTGCCTGATGTCATTTGCTAAACATTACACTTTGTGTTGTTGTCACACAGATAAGCCTCAAGTGCATATTCAGATGACTTACCCTCTACAAGGCCTGACCCGGGAAGGGGATGCGCTCGAGTTAACATGTGAAGCCATCGGGAAGCCCCAGTAAGTTCTGAAGGCCAAGGTTGGCAGAGGGTCATGAGCAGTAAATGTCACAACACAGAGCTGTGCATTCGCAAGTCACCAGCCTGTCACCTGTCTCCTGCTGTAAAGGATGGAAGATTTTGCAAGAAATAAGGAATATTCACTGAAAAGGGGGAATAAATACCTATGGTCGGTTCTTAATGGCCAGGATTGGGAGAAAAATGCAATGCCAGCTAAGATGGAAATCTCGACTAATTCTATTTTATTATCATCAACATGATTGTCAGAACTATCTTCTCTCATGAAAAAAAAAAATCCTAATAAATTTTTAGTATGCCCACAATCTAATGATAAATCTGCTTGCTACCTTCTGTGCTAATGTCTAAGCTGCTGGGAAAGATGGTTTTCAGACTTAAATTAAGCCGCTGTGATTAGGGCCAGCCGTTGGAAAATGAATCTGCCCTACCTTTAATTTTACTTCTCCTTTCCTCAAAGGAAAGTGACTCCTAGAAATATGTTTGTTCGTAAGGAATGGTCCCAGAGCTTTTCTCAAGCAGCCTATGTATGCCCCTGCAGAAGAGAAAGAACATAACACTCTTATTTTATGGAAAAGTACAAAGAAGCTGCTTCCCTGCAGAATGAATGGAAGTGAATTAGGGAAACTGCTGTATATTATCACTAATAGAGCAAAAAAAGCTGCTTTAGTGATGGCGCTGCTTTAGACGTCCATCCCATTTCATCTGGGGAGAGGAGAGAAGCTCTTTCTAAGAGAGTGAAGATTGTTTTTAACTGTTTCTTAAGGAAACAATCCGCAGAACCCTAAGAGGGAACAAGTCAGTGTCGAGATTCTGAGCCCTCAACTTTGAGTGGTCCCCACCAAAACAAAACAAAACAAAATAGCATTGAGCTCCCTCTGCTGTCCCTGTGGTATGATTTTTTTTTCCCCCTCAGAGTTTTTATTAACTAGCCTGACTATCACAGTTTTCATGCTCTGAGCATCTTAAGGAAGGTTCCCGGAAATCTCTGGAGAGCACTGTCCCTGTTACAGCTAAGGCATGATCTCTGACAGGAGACCGGGGAGCCAGACAGAGGCGGGCTGCCATGCCTCGGCCCTCACTGTATCAGGCTTCCCTCACTGCGGGCTAGAGTCTGCTCTGTCTGGCCTCACCGTGTGGAGCTTTAAAGATGACCTTTAGGAAGTAGGAGGTGGTCTTGGTTCTGTGGTGCGCCCAAGTTACTTGGTTCGAAATGCTTCAAGCTTTGGCAGAGCAATCTTTCCCTCTTTTGAACACGGCCAAGGATGCAGATCTTTCTTTCCATAAACTGTCTGGTTACGCCCTGGTTAGTGACTTACCTTGCCTCCAAAAAAATAAAAAATAAAATAAAATCCAGTGGAGGAAAAGAAATAAATGCTCCCAGGCCTCTCACCACTTGTCATACCTATATTCAGCCGTATTAACCACATTTAGAGTATATGGCTTTGCTAAGCTACATTTTGTTTCTGTGGGGTTTTTCCCCCCAAAGAAGGTAGTATGTTCAGTTTAATGTGCCACAGGGACAGTCAATGACACGTTTCCTTCAGGACATTTATGCCAGAGAAGGTATTTGTTTGTTCCTCCCAGATTGGAACGGGTGGACGGCTGTGTGAGCAAGCCCGCGTTACTCCACTGCGATCCCTTCCAGCATATTACCTATTTATTTTCTCAAGAAATTGCATACAATAAAAATGGTAATTTAACTTGCCATTAAATGTTGTGAATATCCTCAGCACTTACCCCCAATGATTGTTTCAGCTGTCAAGCAGCAGGACGTTCGCTCTGAATGCCGGGCAGACCCATTTGCCATTGCCTACAAGCAGCACATATGCAGGACTAATTTTTAAATAATTTACTGGGTTGTGATGACAAACCCTTGTGTAATTAAAGAAAAATTGTAACTTCACATCCCATTTGAAAGTTGGAATGCTACTCGACAGGGCTAACTCCGGTGTTCGCTCATCATTCAGCGCTGGGCCTTTCGGTCCTGTCGCAGCTCCTAGAGGTGGTTCTGGGGACAGACAAGAAGTTACTTCTGTGCCTGCGTCTCTGCTGCCCTTCCTCCAAAATGAGAGCTTCAGGCACAGGCGCCCACGTGGCCCTG
Source organism: Lutra lutra (assembly GCF_902655055.1). Taxonomy (NCBI): domain Eukaryota; kingdom Metazoa; phylum Chordata; class Mammalia; order Carnivora; family Mustelidae; genus Lutra; species Lutra lutra. Next base: position 11,763,301 of record NC_062287.1, on the reverse strand, counting down.
ATGTCACGGGAGGTTGAGGGAGCCAACTTAAAGAACGCACATGTTAGATTCAAGGAGTTTGAAAGATAACTTTGTGCATGTGCGGTTTGGTCTCCAGAGCATCTTGTGAAATTGGCTTTTCCCTAATGGACACAAACGTGGCGCTTTAAATCCCTGAAACAAACGTGGCCTCTGAGTGCCAGAAGGAGCCCAGGTGGAGATGCGCCCCTCAGTGACTAACTCGGACCCAGAAGCCTGGCCCTTGAGTCACAGGGTCTGCAGGTGCACATGGAGAGGGAGAGTGTGTGACAGCGAGGGGGACTGGGAGAGCCGGCAAAGCAAGGCATTTAACAGAGGAACCCATAGATAAGGTGGACTGGGCTGGGGGAGGCAGGTTATGGGTAGGGGTCAAAGAGAAACAAAGGATTGCGCCTTTCCCCGAATGAATAGAGGTACTTTTTCCAACAGCAGAGCTCAAAAGAAAGCAGCGTTCAGATGTAAAAGTCTGTTTCTTTTTGCGAAACTTCAAATCCCTTTAAATATCCCAATTGGGGGCGCCTGGGTGGCTCAGTGGGTTAAGCCGCTGCCTTCGGCTCAGGTCATGATCTCAGGGTCCTGGGATCGAGTCCCGCATCGGGTTCTCTGCTCGGCAGAGATCCTGCTTCCCTCTACTCTCTCTCTCTCTGCCTGCCTCTCCATCTGCTTGTGATCTCTCTCTGTCAAATAAATAAATAATCTTTAAATATCCCAATTGGCTTCCAAGCAAGAGTCTTGGTGTATCAGTAACCATCAGAGTAATGCGTGTATCACTCGCCAAGAATTTGCTGTTTTCCCCCTAATTAATGAGATGATTAATGATGGCTGGGCTCTGTCCTGTTTGGTGTGAAACCACACAGCAGGGCATAAAAATAGGGTACATTGTTTTATTTGCTGATTTGTTAAAGATGAATTGAAAATAATGAGACTCCTGCTTATGGTCCATTGAAAGTTTTTCAATACCTGATAATGTTTTTTTAGAAAAAGTTTTTCCAGACAGACTCAGGGGGGACTTCACGGCTGTAATTCTGTTACAGGTCTTTAATCGTGTCACCCTACATGGGACTCCTGTGATGCGTGGGTGGGAAACTGATGCAGACGTCTTGGTGGGAGATAACGAAGCACCCTGTGCCCCTCCTCTTTCCTCTGCAGGCCGGTGATGGTGACCTGGGTTAGAGTCGATGACGAGATGCCTCAGCACGCCGTCCTGTCCGGGCCCAACCTGTTCATCAATAACCTAAACAAAACAGATAATGGTACATACCGCTGTGAAGCCTCTAACATAGTGGGGAAAGCTCACTCGGATTATATGCTGTATGTTTACGGTACGTGGAAAGCTAAACCCGTCTTCTACTAGACTCATTTACATGTAGTTGCTGCTTATGATTCCCTCCCAGAGCTTTTGGTCCGGTTGAAAACCAGAAGCCCATTTGTTTTCTGCAAGACCTTAAAGAAGCCTGGCCTGAGGTGGACCCCATTGTCCCCACCTGGGAGGGCAGTGACTTTCCGTCTCTCCCTCTAATCGTGGGGATTTCCCATTAGATCACAGTCCCTGGTCATGCTGAGCAGGAAAGCTGTGTCCTCAGGCACAAGCTGTGGAGACTGTGTTAGAAATAATGACTGCAAAATTCAGCCTTACCAATTAATGGCTATTTAGCTCAGAAAGTTTATTCCCGGTGGTATTTTCCTGTGATATCCGAGCTAGTCTCCTGCTTTGATGAACAGAAGTATCCTGTTTTCAGCATGAAGCTATTACCTTCCCGAAGATGTTGCAAGCCAGTAAATACTTGGAGAAATGATACAGGCTCCTTGGTAGCCACATAAACCACCAGTAGCTCTTCCTTTAGACATGAACACATTTATTTTTAAATTTGTCTGTTTTCTTAATATCTTCTCACAGGATTACTAGAGCATATAGCATCATCAATTGCATTCTCTAACCAGCAAACATTTCTTGAGCATCTCCTACGTGTCAGACATCTTAGACTTTTTCCCATTTCTTTTTAAATTCATTTATTTGGCAGAGAGAGAAAGAGTGAAAGAGAGCACAAGTAGGCAGAGAGGCAGGCAGAGCGGGTTGGCGGGGTGGGTGGGGGGAGCAGGCTCCCTGCTGAGCAGAGAGCCCAATGCGGGGGCTCGATCCTAGGACCCTGAGATCATGACCTCAGCCGAAGGCAGGGGCTTAACCCACTGAGCCATCCAGGCACCCGACTTTTTCCCATTGATATCTTAATGTCAATTTTGTGTGGTGAATATTCTCTCTGTAGTTGAGGAGGGCACTGTTGCTCTAGCCTTAGGATGGCAGACTATGCCTCTTCTGTCCAAAGTCTCTAGGTCAGGTTTATAAAGGAAGCATAGTCATGAACTGAGATGACATGGCATGAGTAACCACAGGCCTGAAAATTTCGGTGTCTTATGAATATACAGATATGTGTGCACATTTCTTTCTTCCTGTTAGCACTGTAAATACATTATCCAAGTATAACTGTGTACACATATACACCCGTACACACAGAACTATATGTAGGAAATATTGTCTCCGTTATGTCTTAGAACCTGGCCCCTTTCCTTTTGAAGAAAACAGGAGTCAGTGTCTTTTTGAGGATGCGGAAGCATGCTTTACCCCCTATCTACTTGGATATTCAAATATAATTCTTATGATCTAATTCTCAGGTTTTAGGGGTTTTATTCTCCCCCTTTTAACATAATGCAGAATTACAAGATCACATCTACCCACCTGATTTGTAAACATCTGAGATGTGTTTTCTGCATACACTACCCACGTTGTCTGTGCTCTATACATTTAAAAGTATTAGTTCTCCCTAGTGGTTGAGGAGATCCCCACGAAGGGAACAGTGATCCCATGTCCATACCAGGGGGTGCCCTGGGCCCCCTTTTCAGTTGATTTGATATGGCCACCCTGTGCCTCAGACTGTTCACGGTCCGCTGATGCCAGAGGCTGGCAGGTAGATCTCTGTCTGTGCATGAGGGTTTGAGCCTCCCACAAGCCCCCTGCATTGCCGCCCCCCCCAGGTCCGCAGTGGCAAATGCCCGCCAGTCTAGGATATGTTTCCGTGAGTCAGAAGACTAAGTTATCTGGAAAAACAACTCTGATTTATCATCCTTCCTGTTGCCACCTTTCCAGACAAGAAACATTTTGTGGATTTTGAAGGACACAGATGTCTTTGGAACATGGGACGCCACCTTATGCCTAGCGTTTTTTGAGCACTCCCTGTGTCCCACCGTTGCATGTGCATGACCACCTCGAATCTCCCCAACCCCAGGACGTATGCATTATCCTCATCCCATGGTACAGATGAGAGAGGAAGCTTAGGAATGTCACCTAAGCTGCTCAAGGTCTCAGGCTTACTGTGTCTCCGAGCCACGACACTTCTGACTGCCAAGTCTACAGGGACATTGGAGTCTTCCTTTGTAGGGCCTCTGATTCTCACTGCTTCCCGCCAGAACAATTCCCTCCAACATGAGATGTTTGGACTTAACTTGCCGGGCCAGAGTGCATTATTGAAAGCCGAGAAACATAGCGACCTACCTGTTCTGATAAGCGCATGCGCGCACGCGAGCGCACGCACACACACATCTCCCTAACCCAGCTTGGCATCCTTACCCTCGTCCAGGGATCTGTTAGATCTATAGGAGTCTACCCACCTCCCTTAAGCTATGCCAGTGGCGCTGCCTGGAATGGCGGCTACAAGGCCAACCTGAGGTGTTGCTTGTCTGTTAATAAAATATTCTAGCAGTTGGAGACGAGATGGCGAGTAGATTTTCTTTTAAGAGGTGGTTTATTGTACTACTACTACAGTAATGTACAAAGTACTTTATGAACCAAGCATTAACGTGCCTTTAAAATGTTTAATTCTCTGGAAATAACTCCTATACTTGGAGAATCTAGCTGGTTAGTGCCTGAGCCCCAATTGGTTTTGTTCTTTGAGCCTCTATGTGTCAAACACCGCTCATTAGCACCAACTCTGTATTTTCTTAAATAGTGGCCTCACATTGCTCTTATTGCCGGAAATGATCTGAGCAACGAGGTTATACCTGTTAACAGAATCTAATTCATTCAGGTCACTTGAGCCAGATGTGAAGGAAAACAGTTACCCCGGTAGTGATGAAAATAATTGAAAGTGTGTGATTTTCACAAAACGAAAGGGACCAGTGACCTTTTTTCTGAAGTCTCTGCCCTTGTTAGTCTGGTCCACCCCTTGTTCATAATCGTGTTTTCAAATCATATTTCAAAAATGGACCTTCCGTTCCCCTTTGATTATATTGTGGATATCACACATTTTGTGCCAATACTCTGAGAGATGGGTTCAGAAATAGCATTAGAGTGTACCGGGGGGGGGGGGACGTCTCCCAGGCACAGATGTTCCCTTTCCAGTGATAAACATTGTAATTGAACCAGAACAGAGAAACCACATTAGCTGCTCACATGCTGGGCAGCAGGAGCCTCTCTGGGTACAGCTGAGTTGGGTAGGAGATGGCACGGGATGCCTTCAGACCTCGGCTCGGGGGCCCATGCCCCTCGCTCTGCTGTGTCTGTCCCGGTGCCCGCAGCAAGGTGTGGGAGCAGCCACATGGTCTACTGGGTCCCACAATGCTTCCTCACCTGGGGCCTCCATGAGAACGAGGCCAGGGAAGCAAGACTGAACAAAAGGTGCCTGTTCATCTGAAAAGGTGGTTTGAAATTACTTAATCATTTCTGCATCTTGGTGGACAGTGAGATGTGTGTGTGTGTGTGTGTGTGTGTGTGTGTGTGTGTGTGTGTGTGTGTGTTTGGTCTTAGGGGGTGGGTTTGGTTTTTGTGGGTTTTTTTTTTAATTTTTGTTGTTTTTGTTTGAATTCCTTTTTGAACTCCAGTGTGAGGCTGCTTTAAACCACTCGTGTCCCCAACTTAAACAAGCACAGTCTCCCACAAGACAGAACCATTTGCTGCTGGTCTTTGCCCATCACAGTCATACACTGTGTATGTGTGAGAGAGGTTGGTTAGGAAAATTAAAACCTCAGATTAGTGATCGATAGTAGGAATCATCTCAAGCAGACCTTACAACCAGGCACCAAAATAGTGTTTTCGTCAACTTTCAGGAAGTTGTACCAAAGCCAATAAAGGTGCAGTATATAATTAAAGTTTTGATGTATTAATTAGACAATCTGAGAGCTCACTTGGAGATAAAAGGACACCAGATGTGTCAGGGAGAAAAAGTTGACGTGCTTTAGATAAAATTTAAAATCAAAAGCCTTCAAATCGTCTTACGCTCTCTTATACCAGAATGATTGCTTAGTTCAAAGTCTCGCTGACAATTTAACACATTCAGTTTGATCATTTGGGCTCGGGATTTTCTTTTTTTCTCTTTCATATTTGCCCTTCCCTTGTCCCCCAAATAATTTCTGAGATGATAGAAGAATATACAGTATATCAAACTTCTGACGGAGGGTTCCCTCTGGGATTCCTGGCTTGGAGGGTCAAGCCCCGTTTATATCTCATCCTCTTGTTTACAAGAAGGAAGGCGGGCTTTCAGTCTTATCACCGCCGTCCACTCAGGTCAAGCTTTTAACATGAGCAAAGGCAACTAACACATTAATATTAATAAGTTGTAAATTTATTGACTTTAAAAAAAAAACAAAATCTCAGGAAAATCTCACATGCCTGGGACTTGATATTTAGTGGTGACATTCTCTATTCTTTGTATTTATTATGAGCGTAGAAGTAGTTTTCACTTCCCGCTGGGATGTATTGATGGGGAATAATGAAGTTACCCGTCATGGAGAGCAGGGGACCAAGAGCACACTCGTCCTTGGCCGATTGCAGCCTTTTCGCTGGAGCAGCGTCCTCTCCTCCTCCTTTCTCCCATCTGCAGAAGCATGAAATGAAATGACTCTCGGGCGCGGGGCTGGTTTACCCTCCCCTTTGAAATCAGATTGGGGTGGGGGTGTCTTATTTCGATTTTCCCTCCCTTCTCTCCTTCATATCGCCTCATCCCTACTTCGCATCATTAATACAAATCTTTTTTCTTCTTTTCTTAGCTTTTTCCAAGTAAGGTTTGGGGTTCCAATTACAAGATACAGATCTTCGGTATGGGTGGGGCGGGGAAGCTCTTGGTTTCGGAGGGGGACATCATCAAACAGACATCTCAGTGTCCTCATGCCTTTGTTTTGTCATTACTGATCATTGTTGTGTTCAGCATTGTGGGTTTGATTTTCCTTTTTTTTTTTTATCCAGATCCCCCCACAACTATCCCTCCTCCCACAACAACCACCACCACCACCACCACCACCACCACCACCATCCTTACCATCATCACAGGTACGGTACCTTCATGACCACTGAAAATGTCCTGAATGTATATTGTCTTTCTCGTGTGTATGCAAAGAAGCCGGAACGGTCCCTTGAAATCCTTGGAATGTAATGGGTCCTTTATTTTGGAACTTCAGAGACATGAGATACTTTGTTCTTAAGCTGAATCTTGAGGACCTCCGAAAATCTTTTAACATCCAGGCATTTAACAGTAGATCGGATATTTTGCAACTTACGCTTAAGAGAGTTCTCTTTTAAGCATCACTGTTCAAAGCAGAATGCTAGGGGAAATGGCCACCTGGTTGTGCAAGAGCGCGCCGGTAGCTTAGGCTTAGCCACGGTTGATGAAATGGTAAGTATTCTGCCTTTGGATCTTCTCGTTGTCTTAATTCCACCTTAATTCATATGGAAGAAAAGACACACCCTTTAACGGGCCCAGGGGGGCCATGTTTCGAAATACATCATCCTTCTTCCTGCCCCAGAGAGGACCCACTGACAGTGTTAGAACCTGTGTGTGTTGTCGGGGTCTCGAGGTCAGAGAGAGTCACTGTCCTCTCCGTGCTGGGCACTCATGTACCCATCCCCCACCCCCACCCCCGCCCTGGCCTGCTACCCTCCGTTAAATACTGGAGGTATGGAAGAGGCAGCCACAGCCTCTGTGGCTTTATCTTTTTCTGGACTGTCTGAAACTCTTCTTCAAAACGAGTTTCATGGTCTCCGACTCGTATCACTGAGGGAGGAGGGATGCCATCCATCCCCTTGCTGGTACTCCGTGGCTCTCATACCACTTGACGTTGCTTGCCGGGGAGCCTCGGAGCTCTGCTGTCTGCTACGGTGGGAAAGCCTATAGTTGCACTATGTCGATTAGACATACGGGATTTCCTGACATAAAATCTTCCCCCACCGCTGTGTGTGGGTTCCAGCCCCAGAATGTGTAAAAGTGATTATTCTATGAGGGGGAAAAATTTTTTTTCTTTAAAAGAGAACTTCCCCGGTTCATTCTGTTATCCCAGGAGACTGCAAGATCTCTCCAAGCTCCACGCCCCAGGATGCAGGACTGCTGTTAAAACACTGAATCTATAATTCATCATTCTTTGTGTGTAGACCCTCTTTACCACCCTAGATAAGGCAGCTGTCCTTTACACTGACTTTCTGGAGACGCTCTTGGTCTTCACAGGAGTTGGTGGGACAAGCATGACGAAAATCCAGAGTGTACTATGGAAGAGGACGTCTATGAAAGAAGATGGTAGATCCCCTAGTCTGTTTTCTTCACCTTCCTAACCCATCACAGTGGGACAAAGAGAACGTTAGAGAAAGCCACTAGTGAGGATTTTCTGTCCGCTGTTTATGCAACCATCAGTGCCTGCACTTAAAATCTTCCGAAAACCCATCAATTGGTTATTGTGCCTCACTCTAAACTCCGCTCCATCCAGGCTGCTTCCGAAATCCTCGTCTGTGCGTATTTCGTGTTTCCGTTTTGCTCTTCCTTCTGCTGCTTAAGCAAAAGCTTGTTAGCGTAGCGCGCAGACTCCTCCCACTTTCCGCCTCATTGCTGAGCACAGCGAAGATGCTCCCTCCTTCCTGATTCCAGGTCAGCCACCCTCTCCACTGTCCACACCGGGAGCTAGGTTTTTACCTTTCGTGATTTCTTGCCGCTTATCCAGGTTGTAAACTGAATTAGGCTGGAGCTCTCAATAGTAGGTTTTCATGAAATTTCCTGTGAATGGGCCTTTGGACGTCCGTGTGAATTACACCTCCATCCCCCACTGCCCTTTTGCAGTAGTCGGTTCATCTTTGCAGACGGGGCCCAGGGATGAGCCAGCCCTTAACTACCTCTCATTCTAGAGGGTTCCCTCTAGGTGACTGTGGCTAGGCAGGTCTATATTTTAAGGCAGTGGAGGCCTCTCTCACTCTGTAGAAATGCCCCATTTCTCCCTAACACGGAAAAACACTTTTCATCTGTGTCTGGCCTCTCGCTAACTCAGGGTGGTTTTTCTTTTGTTTTTAAGACCTTTGCTAGCACCCCCTGAACGCCAACCCCCTCGCTCTGTGCAACACAGCGGAGGTGCCTCTGCTCCCAGCTTTCAGCCTTCACCCCCACCGAAAGCTTCTCTTGTGTCCTCAAACAGCTACAAGTCGCTGTTATCACCATTCCAAGCAGAGAGACTCCATGTAAGAGGAAATCTTCGGAGCAAACAGTCCTGTATTCCCATCTACATCAAAGGTGCCTTTAAACAGGGGTTTGTCTTGGCTTCTGTCTCTCTGCTCCCGACCTTGAGGCTCCAGGGGATGCCCCATGAGCTCCCAGATACACGGTAGCCTTTCGGCACCAGCACTTAAACCCTGGCCACACACACAAGGCATCTGTGGCCGTGAACATCCAGATTCTCCCTGGCACCCCCAAGAGTAGTTAGAGCAAAACTGCCACTGAAACACATCGTAGGCTCTGCTGCCTTAACAGACATGATCTTCTAGGCTTGCTGGGTCTTAACAAGCAGCTTCCGTGTGTTTATCTTCCCTAGGAAGTACGCTTGTGGATTTTAACATTTGCTCCTTACTTCAAACAGATTAAAGGTTATGGAGCTGAATGAGCCTGTGTCCCATTTTAAAGGTCCAGGCTATCCCTGAGATTTAGACTGGTTCCTAAAAAATCTTCCAGACCAGATCTTGACAAATGGATAGCTAAATTAATTTCCACTCTTCCTCTCTTGCACTGTTCGCTACATAATAGCCACCCATTAGCCTTAAAAGCTGCAACAGCTAAATCCAGTGACAGTAACATAAAGCCTGAGCTTTAAAAGAAAAGAAAGAAAGAAAAAAAGAAAGAAAGAAAAAAAAAGAAGCAGCGCACAGTCCTCCATTTCTTTTCTCCCACTCAGATGCAATAACTGAAACCCATTCCCCAGGTCAGAGTTTCATTACAAGAAAATGTACAAATGCGAGAGAAAAATATTTTTAAACTTGAAAGGCCATAGTTGATTTCTGATTCCTCGGAAAGGAAGTGCTCCGGCGCTATCTTTTATCTTCCATAACCAGGGTAATCGAATTGTTTTCCTTGTTAGAGAGGCAGACCATCATCGAGTCCTCAGTCGCCCGGCTCCCTCAAAAGCAGGTTAAAGATCCTCAGAGGGGAGAAATCATGAGCCCAGTCCGAGGTGATATTGCCATCGCAAATCCTACACCTGCCTGGTGGGAGGAGCCGGGGAGCTCTTTCTCCCGTCTCAGGTGCATGGAGCAGGTCTCCTGACCTTCGCATGACAGCACACACCTCTAACAGCAGACTAATCTGGGGAGGAATTTTTGAAGGCTCTGGGGCACTGAATGGAGTATTTGATGTCAACTTGCCCCATCAGCCCTGCCGCAGCTTTGCAACCATTAGGCCGTTCCTTCATTAGCATCTCTCTCTTTAATTTCAAAAAAACCATTGGAGAGTTGGAATTGAAATGGGAGCCATCCAGAGCCTCACTATAATTCGCCATGAGCTTCTTGGGGGTCTCTCCCATCTCATGCACACTGGTATTCTGATCAGGTACATCTGTTCCGATTAGGGCAGTTGGCAGCCCCCTGCTTTTTTTTTTTTTTTTTTTTCTAATCACATCAAGTTGTCCATGTGGTTTCATTTACAAAGATACACGCTGTGATATTGAAGAACAAACCATGTTGTCCAAATTGTCCTCAGAGCCCTCTGTTAAAATAGAGGGCCGGCCAAACCATCCCCTGGGCTCAGAGTCCTTCATGGAGATTCTACTCCGAAATTAGAACTGGAGAGAAACGGGGGGTGGGGGTGGGGGGGAGTGGGTAGGGTTAGGTTTTTTGTGTTTGGAATTTTCTTTGAAGTTAGCTGACTTGAGGTATGAGGTGTGGATAGCTTCTTCCTCTAGCCATCGCCATCTTAGGAAAATAGTGTTTCCCTCCCTAGATAATGTGGATATTGTATTTCCGCTTGGTCCTGTCCTTTGATGAGGAGTCTACCTTAGAAAGCAACACAGCGCTCGGTTATAAGCACCCTTGGCAGCTTCAGTAGGAAATTCAGGCTCACTGGGGCTGGGGGGAGGGGGGCCAACCTGTAGGTCACTGTACATGTGACTGTCATAAATTAAAACATTAAAATCACTTTAGAATAAGAAATAAATAGCTACAGGGCCAAGTCCTAGAACACATTTAAAAATCCTTTCACAGGAATGAAATAGGTCATTTCTAAATGAGTTTTTCCTCTTTTTTAAAGTACGTATCCAATTCAGTATTTTGTGTTTCCTGGGGAAGAAAACAGCACTGTTCTTCTGCTTAGTATCTAAGCACTCCAAACCCAGGGTACCTTGGAGAAAGTGAGTCCCAGCCCACAGGCCCACTCTGTTACCTTGGCTTTCATAGTCTGATATCCTAAGCCGTTGTGTGTGTGATGCGTATCCAGGCCCATACACCTGATTGTGGCCCTTCTCCTTCAGAGATGCTCAGAGCACTCCAAGTGCGGGAGGCCCAACACCATGGCACGTGTTTCCAGTTTCTTAAATATGGAGGAAAGAAGGACACCTGTACTAACCTCACCCTGTACCATGTCCATCAAAACAACACTTAGAGAGCCTGGCCTCACCTGGAGCCACTTCTCCAGGTCTTAGCCTCCTCTGTGCTGCGGGTGTTTGCATGGTGCCAAGGGCTATATGCTTATCCACCAGCTTTTAGGCATTCATTTAACAAATACCAAGCCCTTGTAATACATAAAGTATTATGCTAGTGCCTGGGGAGGCAGAAAATTCCTTAAGCCCCTTAAAATGTGGTAGAGAGACTAGGTTCTCAACCCTGGAACCCAAGAGTGGGAGGTGCTCTGCATGGAGGGCCCACCCTGCGGCCAGAGCAGGACTGGGGAGAGCATCGCAGGTGAAGTAGCTTGGTCTGCCATCAAGGAATGCATAGAATGGGGGTAAGAAAGGACGGCATTCTGGAAAGTAAGCATGATGGCCCAACTTCAAGCATTCGTCTGCAGTGTGTGTGTGTGTGTGTGTGTGTGTGTGTGTGTGTGTGTGTGTGTAAAGTAAGCATGATGGCCCAACTTCAAGCATTCGTCTGCAGTGTGTGTGTGTGTGTGTGTGTGTGTGTGTGTAAAGTAAGCATGATGGCCCAACTTCAAGCATTCGTCTGCAGTGTGTGTGTGTGTGTGTTTATGTTCCAGGCATATATTAAGCCACTGTTGCTAGGACATTCACAACTTTCATTCTAGAGTGTTTACTAAATTCCCTTTTTTTCCAGAGTTGGCTTCTACTCCATTAAGACCGTGTACCACTCATCCTTTACTGAATACTTACTGAATGTTACTCATGGGCCAGTGTGCCTGGTAACAAGCATATCATGAGGGCACTAGAAAATACGCATGAGCCCCCTTCTCAAGTTTTTGCCCCCAAATTGCATGGCCCTTCTTTTTCATACTGTCTCCACTGTGTACATTTTTATTTTGCTGATGATTAGAGACCCATTACCAATAGCATCATGGCCAACCAGCTCTTGACCCATGCTGATTTATGAGGGAATGGAAGCAGTGAGAACGCTGCAGTAACAAAGCTCACTTGAGTCTGCCTTTTTTTTTTTTTAAAGAAATGAGAGGTGGGAACAGAGTTTCTTTTTTCTATTGCTTCCATCACAATTCCCATACTTTTATGTTCCTTGTTTTAAACAAATCCAAGAGATGAGGACTTGAAAGGTTTCCATACTGAAGATTCATCCCCAGTTCAGAAAACTAGCATCATACATATGGGTTTCTTGGGCTTAGAAAGTGATCATTGGGGCTGTCTTGATGGTGGAAAGGGTAGGACTTGAAAGGACCCTTCCGCAATCTAGCGGGAGAGGACTAGAAGCTCCTATTTCTAGAACCCGTCCCTCTCCACCTTCACCCTCCTCTTCTGTTCCTCCCCTCCCCTACGCCTTCCCCCCTACTTCCCCTTCCTCCACCCAGACTTCCACCCCAGGGTCGACTACTACTAAGACTAGAACAATGAGTCATTTTCCTTGTGAGATGAAACCCCTGTATGGGTTTCTGTTATTTTCAGAACATCTGGTTTGCAAATGAAAAGATCTCAGGGGCACAGCAGCACTAGGGAACAATTCTGAAGAAGCTTTTAACAAAACTTGAAATTGCTTAACAAAAAACCAATCCACTCCCCACCCTGCTGTTTCCTGGTGCCCTACCCCATAACCCCTTCCCCCCCCCCCCCCCAGGAGGAGAGGGTGACTTTAAGAAGTAAGAGAGCTTTATCAAGACTTCCCTGTTTGGGCCTTTTAGCTTCTGTTCTGTTCTTGTCCCCTTTTTTCCCAGCCCCTGAGAAATGGGAGTTTAATTAAAGCATAACATAGTTGGAAAGAAAATTAACTGAGAATCCAGTAGAAAATAAATTTCGAAATTTAATTTTCCGGCACGTATTTTTGCTTTCAATAGATTTCAAATAAGTCAGAAATAAATAAAGAAACGAATAAAAAAAACTATATTTAATATATATTGGCCGGCGAAACACAACTATGAAAATAAAATTGTCAGGGGAATTCCTCGCCTGCCCTAGTGTCTAGATTTAAAGCAGCTCCGTAATACAAACTGAAGGGGAATTCAATTAAGAAAACCCATTGGCTCCTTATTGACTTTAGTTAAGAAAATAAACTCGGGGAAAGTGTATTAAAATATGTCTGGACTGCTTAGTACGCTTCCATTTAAGCTTATGACAATCAAAATGGGAGAATTTAAATTCTTTACAATTAAGCTCTGCTTCTGAGCAGATTGGGTTCTCTAGGTTATTACACTGCATTTTTTAACGTAAACCCTGCACACGCGCACCCCAAAATGCAGACTCACCATGAATCGGGGCGTTCTAAAGCAGGAGCACCACGGAGCAATTGGAGAAGAAAAAGTATTTAAGGTTGTGAATTTAATTTTGTTCTAGGATTTTCATTTTCATTTATGGCACCCGTTGTGTGTGAGACCACGGACTAATTTATGGATTAGTTTTAAACCCCCAGTCTGTCACACTCAATGAACAATTCTAAGTTGGAGAGAATCCATATGAAAGGATTAGAATGTGCCACAGCGGAGCTTACACATGACTGTTTCAACTAAATATTGCCCAGCTGCCTCTCATGCAGCAATTTTTTTTTTTTTTTTTTTTGGCTACTTGGTTAAATGGCTACAGTCTCTAATCTCACACATTGTCAGAACCTTTTCATTCTGTAAATATCTTATACTGCCACATGAAATATAGGTGATGTTTAATTTATTCAAGATAGGATGCCATAAACTGTTGGTATGGCCGGGAGACCGAGGAGTCAGTATTTCGTGAAATGTGCCTCTTTCAAAACGTGCAGGGTCTGCCCTCGGATACCTTGTTTGATGATACTCGTAAAAGAGCCGCAGAGGGACTATTAAGGCCATGCACACTGACTGGGTTTGCAGGAACCTGGGATTGTTTTGTTGTTGTTGTTGACCATATAAAGTAAGTATACAATAAATTTGCCCTGTTGTAATTAAAATTAAAATCAAGACAATAGCTCAGCAAGGCCTTTTTCATTCCCTAACCCTACAGCGTCAGAAGCCCAACTCAACTCTTTGTGACCCCTTTCTCTCCGATGAGTTTCTAAAGGCAGCAGCAAAGCAGTTGAAAACAAGTCTTTGTTAGGACAATTAGGCGCTGTCATTTTTCAAGCTAATGACAGCGTTTCTAACTTGTATTGGAAGTGGACTCCTTGCGTTTTGCCCATACACTCCGAATGTTACCCAACAATGGAGTGACCCCACGAGTTGATTCACAGGGGTGACCTGGCACCTCTCGCCAATCTTCTGATTAAGACACCCCGAATAAATCCCACTTCACAGAGCGGCACTCCCTTCAGAGCCAGGGTGTCTGCGGTTTCTGCATGAAGTCATAATGCAATTAGGAAGGAGAATTAGATTCTGTCACACTGCTCTCCTGCGGGGAGCACAAAGTCACTTCTAAAGAATTTTTTTTTTTAATTCTTTACTTGGAATAGCCTCTGTTCAGAGAGCACACCAGATGCTCTTAGAGAAATAGAATCGGTGCCTCCCCCAACACTCCCTCACACCCCCTTCGAACTCTGTGGCCAACCTGTGTGTCTGCTGCGTTCCCCTGCTTCGTTGCTGACCATGGCCTTGCCACTTCCAGCCGCAGTGACTTGTGTGGTTTGACTCAAACGTGTGTTTGCTTTTAACTGTCCTAGAAAATGTTTTCACCCCCCCACCCCACCCCCACCGCATCCCTTTCTCCTCCTGTTTTGGGTGCAATTGATGGATTTCCCGTCCCCATACTGGGAAAGCAAGCTGCACTGTGGACTGGGCTCATTCATTTTCTAGTGCCCACAAAGAAGCCGATGCCTAGGGTCACTTAGTTTCATGATAAAGTGGACAGCACAGTGATGTAGGAAGACGGTAAAAGGAGCAGTCATCAGTTCATGCTAAGATACGAGTCTTGAGGGCTCTAACCTCTAGGATTTACTCCACCTCCTCTCTTTCACGTTTATGCTACTTATTGACCTGCTAAGATTACAGCCTATGAGAAGCGCTACTCTAAAAATAGCCAAAGTATCTATTACTTTTTTTTTATTTTGTAAAGGAGCCAGTGCCTATCCATAAAATGTGTTAGCATGTATATAAATGTTTCTGTACAAATGTGCATTTGATCTTGCCCCTTAAGCTGAAAGCACCTGAAACTAACACTTGACTTGGATGTTTCAAGTAAGGACATGTGTCAACTGTGTCATGACGATCCCGTGTAGTGATGTTTCAACTGTACAATTTTTGGTATTGTTTTTTACTGCTATTTTATGCACACAGACTTGACTTGTAAGTAAGTATTATGTTCTTATGCAGTGTATTTTATGTTTTTCTTTCCTTCATCAATTCTTCAGAAACTCAGCTATAAGTTTCGTTAAAGCTGCAGTGGCTTCTCAGACTGCTGGTTAATCCTGGCTCCTTAGAAGGGCTGCGATTGTTTTGATGGTTATAGGGTCCTGAGGAAAGCATGCCAACTGAGGGGGAACACCGGTGTGAATTCATGTGTCCTGATTTGCAGATCAGAAGCACCAGGCTCATTTGACCAGGAAAAAAAAAGAAAAAAATGTGGCATTCCATTGCATTTAAACATTGCCCGTGTCGAGTCCGGAAGAGTCTTTTGGAGTCTCTAGAACTCATGAAAATAATTACCAGCTTAAATAGCTGTGTTAAGGGTGGGAGGTAGGGGAACAGATAACTACTTGCAGTTTCAACCAAGAACGCCACCCCAGCCAGAGATGACGAGTTCATGTCACCATCCCTCCCTGGCCAGATGGGGATAGTGGAAAGAAACATACTGGAGAGGTGTAGACTCGAACACGAAAGCATGGCCAGATGGGTTGATTTTGGAATGAAGTTGGCCACAGGAGTGGTGTTTTTTTAAAAAAAAAAAAGACGACTGGAAAAAGAATGTCATCGTGCATTTTATTAGATATTTATCCCACTTTCCCTCTAGCCAGAAATAAAAAGAAAATTTCTTGAGCCCCTTGCGCCATTCCCTGTGAAGAGGAGCCAGAACAGCACGCCTGGTTCGAAGCCCAGCAAAGGAGGAGGAGGAAATTTGAACGGCATCGGAAATGGAAGAAGAAAGAGACCACGGTTTCTTCCACAGCAAGTGCATCTGGCAACGCGAAGGCGGCCACAAAGGCAGGGGGCTCCCTGTAGCTCCCCACAGCGAACATGGTGCTGCCCTGGGAGCAAAGGGATGGCTGGATACTGTGGTTTGTGGAAAGTCACGTGATCGGAAGTGGTGTTTGGCCAATTGTGCGGACTCGGGTGTGTCCATGGTGGTCTTCTGCTCTTAGGTTGTAACCCAGGGAGTGCTGCAAAGTGAAGAAAGGATTCCTGGTGGCCGGGAGAGGGGGTTGGGGGTGGGGGGGGCGGTTGTGTACAGAAACTTTATCGGGAAACTGTTAATACGTTCATTCCCATGGCCTCCCCGTCCGTGGAACTTTCCAGCTGAACACTGCCAAAATAATTCCGTGGGATGGAAAACTTGAGCTCACGTGTTCATGTACAGGCATCTGAGCGTAGCCACAGAGGATCCTCAAAGTGTGATTGTTTGACTGATGCCTAATGGGCAGTCACAAAGCCCGGGCGCCCGCGTGGGCCGGCTTCAGACAAAGGCAATGTTTGAATGTACGAATCCCTTGCTCCGCCAGCCTGCCGACTGAGCTTTTCCGCCCCAGTCCTGAGCCTTTATGTGTTCAGAGCCACCGAGTCTGCGCTGGTGTTTCCCCTCACTTTGCATGTTCCCCCGACTATGGACGAGCAAGTAGATGTGTCCTGGCAAGACCCCCAGAACCACAGAATTGACTGTTTTCCTCACTGGCTCGCAGCTTTGAGCTGAAGGCATGTCTTAAAACAGTGCAACTCACTTCAAATGCTTTTTGCTTTTCATTTATTATTGCTTGTCACGCGATGTTCTTTGAAAGCTTGCTCATATATTATCTGTTCCATTTTTTTCCATTTTCCCTTTTTTTGCATGCCGTTCCTCCTGTTTCCTCCCTTCCTCCAATCCTCTGTTCCCGTCTGTAGACACGGCAGCGACGACAGAACCCGCAGTTCACGGTTGGTATCACATTACTGTTTATCTACTTTCTCAGCGCTGCTGAGAGGCAAGGCAAGCCTGGGAAAAAGAGAAATGCAGTCTTCAAGGGAAATCGTATTTCGAGTAGACTGATCTCATGCATAGACTGTAATTTTGGAGGCTTGGAAGGATGTCGAGTCTTGTCATTTCTGTTGTGAGTTCAGGAGCCCATGGTTGCCGCCTGGAGGGAGGCCAGTGACTGTCAGGCCAGGATGCGGGAGACCCGGCCACAGGTGGCCCTTATGGATAGAGCGCCACCAGACCCCACAACACAAGGGATTTCAAAAATGAATATTGACCTAAAAATCATGGCCTTTGGATTAAAGGCCCAGTTGCTTTCTTCGTTTATAGGCTAGAGTCCCAGGTACATTTGGAAGAGGTGTCATTCTTGACACTCAGTAGTTGAGGCCGTGAAAAACAGGTAAGGGCAGAAGGATAGTCCTGTTTAAATTCACGAGGTGGTGGCAGGGGAGGGCATCGCTCTTCTCTTAATTATGTTCCCCATCATAGCTCCCTCTGCAAACCCAGGCCAGTTCACTCTTAATTTCCATGTGTGCACGCAGGCTTATGCTAGCTAGCACTGGGCAGGAAGCCTCTCCAAGCCAGGAGGGACACCAGATGTAAATTTTAACAGCATTAAGTGGGACTGAAAAGATCATTTGTGTGTGGGTATCTCGTAGGCAAAATACTACAAAGTTGGCTAAGGTTGTAAACAAAAAGTGACTAAAAAAGAAAAAACAAAACAGCCATCGGGACATCCTTGTCTATTTCCTCTCCGATTTACCAGGTTGGAAGAAGCCCATTAACTTTTCTGTGTCTCTCCAGTCGGGAAATTAGAATCATGTTTCATCTGTATATGACTTCATTCCCTAATTCTAACCTTAGTGATATTGTGCTTGGAGAAGGGATGTTACAAATCGAGCTAAATTTTAATAATTGAGTTCAAGGGGATTTTTTGGTAAAAGGCCTATTGAAATCATTTAGCACATTGTACAGGGCTGGACTCCACCATTTAAGCGACAGGGGGTGATCAGCCAAGCCTTATAGCAAAACATTTCTTCCTAGCACAGACTGACTTCCTTAAAACAGACCGACCTACATTTGAGGACTTGGCAGTTGGAAATCTCTAAGTGAAACCCGTCCTATGTGAGCTGTCCCCGAAGGTCAGGCCTTGATGCTTGGCCCCCTGCTCCCAGTCCCCATTTGGACTTTCTGATGAGGAATTCCAAGAGAGCAAAATGAACTTGGGTGTGGAGCATTAATTTCGTCCCCACGCCCCTCCCGCCTCACCTGGCCCTTTCCTGTCACCAGGCATAGAAGGAAAAGGTAAAGGGCCAAATACACTGACAATCATGAGAAATCAATTAGGTATAAAACCTCCACTTTCTAAGGTAATGCCCCATAGTGCTTGCTACAGCTCAGGCACTGCACTCCATTAAGCTTAGTTATTTGTAGGTTTCATCATTAATTGAGCACTTCCTGACTTTTATCGATTAGTCGCAGAGCTTTAAGGCTATTTTAATGCCGTTCAAGAGATTTTGTTCTATTCTTTTTAAGATGCTTTAAGTTCTGAGCTTCCTATAATTGACTCCAGGGTCAAATGTAACCATAAGATTCCTGAATTCTGTGAGATCTTTGAAGAAATATTGATCATTTATCTCCTAAGACTCCAGAGTTCTATTTGCTAGGTCCCTTCGATAAAATCCATGTACTTACGTGACTCTGATGGATGTAAGTCTTGGAGTTGGCTGAGGTATTCCAAGTAGGAAATATGTTCCCTGGTCTGAAAAATGAGAAGTTAACCTAGGGCCCCATTGTGGTCTAGGACACGGTTTTTGGTCAGACCTTTCTTCCTGGAAAGAGAAAGTGATCTCTCTTTCGTGGTGTAACAAAGAGACACTTGGAATCAGGCTTTCTAGCATTCCTGGGGCAGAGAACAGAGAAGCAACCACTGCCTTATTAGTTCAGGGACAGCGATACACCACCAAGATGTTGTTCACTGGCTGACAGCCAAGAAATGTTGGGGAGGAAGAAAAAGACTTTTCCCCTCCCCGCTCCCACACATCCACACACGCTATTCCTTACCAGCAGGAGGACAGAAGTGATAACCCAGGATGGTCCCCTATGTAATACACATATAAACACATTCTCCTAACTTGTCTGATACAAAGAGGTCCTACTACCCACAGCATAGTGTCCTCACAAAGAGGTCCTACTACCCACAGCAAACAGCTTTAATGAAAGCCAAGGAGTATCTAGAATCTTCCTTGATGGAGGGGAAACGGTCTTCAGGTCAGTCGTCGGGGTAGAAAAGGTGATAGGATATGGTGGAAACTATAAAGCAGGGACCCTATCTGGAACCAGATTGTCTTCAAGTAAATTATGGCTAAAACCCAGCTTCTTCAGTGCAGCAACCTTTTGACTGACATTCTCTTGAGAATAACCTTGAGATATTCATGAGAGAGATCTGGGCCTAGGAAAATGGCGTGGTTGGAGAACTTGGCAACTCAAATGACAAGACATATTAGGTCAGCCTGTCATGACATCTTTATTGGTCTTAAAAGGATTCATTCTGGAGTTCCTTTTATAGTTCTCCTTTCTTTTATAAAAATGAAAAAAATAATTTGTAAAAAAAAAAAGCTTTCCCTTTGAAGACTCATTAAAATACTTTATTCAAGCTTGTGTTGCTAGAGTACGTAAGAAGTATACGAGTTGTTGATGTATGTTGGTCATTTGTTCTTACCAATATCTGATTGGAACAAGCATGTATTGGAAGGTTAGAAGTGCATGGGCATGACTCAAAATCAAATGGATTTTCTCCAAAAAGAAAACAAACAACAGTCAGTCACAATGTGTTCTTCAGGATCTAATTGATGATAGACATAAAAGCGAGTGTAAGAATGGGATCTTTTAGACTAGGGTGACCGAAGGGATTCTCTTTGAATAAGGATCTTGAGCACTTGTGTTTTTGGAGCTCATCCTTAAGGCCTGGTCAGGAAGAATCCTGTGTTATGTATGCATGTCGAGCAATGCAAAAAACGCTCTGCCAGATCCTGGTACTACGTGGTCTGAGACTAATGGCAGAAATGCATGAGTGACAAAGCACGGATGGTGTCGTCCTTACTATGATTATTGACGTGTGGGTGCGCGTGATGGTTTTTGTTTGTTCAAATGTGGGCGCTTCTCTGTGTCTTGTGCCTTGTTCTTTCTCAGCCCTGTGTGTACCCTCTCCCTTCCCCCACCCACCTCCCCTGTGTGAGGTTTGGGGTGACCGCATGCCCATGGTCTGGAATAGTGCTTGTGCTTTTGCTGCACTGCAGTCAGCTGGCTTCCTCTGGGTCGGAGCTTCTCCCTCCCTCCCCCCCACTCCCCCTCCCCTCGCCTCTTCCCATTTTATGATTTTCCAGTCTACCTATCCTTTTGCTTTCCACCTCTTGATCTATCAGAGGCTGATGAGCTCATGAATTTACATATCCCAAATGAGTTTTTCAGTAGTCTTTATTCCAGCATATAATTCTGGTAAGACTCAAACTGGGAACCCCCTGAAACAACTTTTCACTTTCAGTTTCGGTGGCAGAATCTTTGGCCTGTGCTAGATACACACTCTCACCCTAGTCCACTGCCCTCAGGTCGCCACCCTCCACCCCACCCCCGCCCCCCAAAGCTCCCTTTCCCCGACTTATAAAATTTTATAAGTAGTGTAAGCCTTCCTAGAATCCTAAAAGCACATGAAATTCTTATCTTAGCTTTCTGTTCAATTGCGGGCTCCTTCTGCAGCCCATCCAGAAGGCAAATAGCCAGCAGTGCGCATTATTACAACCGCTATGTCCGCCATCTGTGTATGAACCTCTCTGCACATCTCTCTGTATGAGTACACAACAGTGGCATTCAAAGGCTGTCATTCAGTCGAGGGACTCTGCAGACATTGTGTGTTCTACTCAAGAACAAAGCTAAAGAGGTTTACGAATGGCTGCAGGACCTGAAGATTGTGTTTCAGCCTTGATATGCCGTTTGGAAACAATGTGCTACTGTTTAACGGCGTGAACCAAATTTCTGCTCATGGGAAGAAGGGACAAACTCTCCACAAAAGCTGACAAAGCAGGAAGAACAGGATGACTGAGCTTTTAGATTAAAACTACCGGGGGCGTCTGAACTCTTATGGCTGGTGATGGAAGTAACAGTTTCCATAATATGGCCAAGTGATCAGATGTATGCCGCTTAGGTAAGAAAGAAACCATCGCCTACTTTTTCCTACTGGGAATGGTACTGGAGCCAGGGGGCTACATTTTTGTTTCCTTTGAGGTTTTCTTTAATCGTTCTTTTATGACATTTTTCTGAAAAAAAAAAAAAAAAGAAAGAAACCCTAATGAACCAAGCCCCACAAACATTGAAATTTTGCTTGACCTTAACTTTAACTATCTCTAGGATTTCTTGCTGTTTCTAATGTTTGAGGTTTTCCTTAGCCTGGTTTAAGATTGCTACTTCACACCACTTTTAGAAGCCAGCGACGTCTGTTGGAAAGGAGGGGTAACAACCTCAGAGGCACTGAGGAGGCCCAGGGGACGTGCAGCCCATCCTAGACCATGAACAAGTGCAACGCACGTCTACCGTGCACGCGTGAAATTATCATGCTCAGAATTAATTGCTCAAAGAAAAAAAAAAAGTCCCACATGGGCCAATAGTTAAACTTTTCACTTGTTTAACCAAGTTTAAAGAAGTTTATTGGATACATTTTAATTAGAAGTGACAGGAAGGGTCTTCAACAGATGATATGGAAGTTTAAAGAGAAAAACCAAGAAGGGATTTCCCATGTATCATTAAACGGTGAAGTTTCCTTTTGGAAAACACCATCTGCCTCATAAAGTGCATCTTTGTTTCTTTGAGAAAATAAGAGGTGTATGAGTTTGAACATGAAAGAGAACTACTTCAGTCAAAGCAATTCTAGGAGGTAAATTTTGCTTGTCCTCCCTTGTACACTCAGTGCCTCAGTACACTCTTCCAATTACACTTATTCAAAAATTATCCAACCATGGCCGAGCACTGTAGACTCATAAAATACAACAGTAGCGCAAAAACAAATTTAACGCCACTAATCGAAACGGCTTCCCACTTTCCGATGTAATCTGAGCAGTAGATTCCAGGTGATTTGGTGTATTTTAAAATTTATGCCATTAAAAATGACAGTTTCATCTTTAACGAGGTGTGTATCAACTGTCCGTTGCTTTTTAATGGGAAACTTTGCCTATCAGTGATATCTCATAAACGTATTTGTCTTTATTTTCTAAAATTAGCTTTCTCATGCCCTCCCCACGGAAGCAGGCATTCAGCAGTAAAGCCGTCTACTTGAAACATCCTTGTTTAATATGGTTCAGTGGGTGCCAAGCATGTATGTAGAAAGCTTTGATATTCATTGGGCCACGTAGAAGTGAGGGATTAGCCTTCTGAGAACTGCAAATTCATAATTAACTACAGAGAAGTACTTTATGTTGCCCATTTATAACAATTATTCAAATAATTGTATTCATCAGTCTTTATACAATGGATAAAGCCAATTAGAAATAGGAACACTTTCGGCCAATCAGATTTCAGGACAAACGGATAGCATCCCTACTCAGTTGCCTCCATAACGGATCGCCTTACTCACTACTTTTCCTTTTGCTGCCTAAATCTGTAGTTTGGGAACATCCGCAGACTCAAACCCATTTCTAATCGGCATCTGTTCTTGAACATTGGCACCCAAGGTTCACAATGGAAATTCTTCCTCTGAGAGCTGACACGATGGCTTCCTTTCACACCACCAGCCTGGCTATCAGTATTCACTTGGCTTCTTTATAAAACGACTTACAAAACCCAAGCTTTTATTGACCATTTCTACATGATTATTTCTGTTACTTTGGGGTTTTTGTTTTTTGTTTTTTTAAACTATTGCGATCAGTTTGACATTGCTTGTTTCCAGAGCATTTGTTTCATGCTCTGGTTGGTAGTTCACTGAGCATGACTCCCAGATCATTCATTCAGCAAATGCTTGCTGAGACTATAGAGAAGGGAAGGATGAAAACTAAAGACCCGCCCCTCTCCCCAAAGTCCTTGTGGTTTCATAGGCCCACAAATATTCTTCCAGAGTGATAAATCCCATTAGAGAAGCGGACCCAGAGCCATCAGACTGGACTTTGAGCAGAACGTCAAGGAAAAATGAATGGAGGCCTCTTTAGATTGTCTCGTATCTTGGTGGCTCATGATCTTCCTGAAAGGAGCAAGTAAAGCATGAGGAAATGGAATCCCACCCCTAGCCAAGCCTCCCGTTGTTTGTCTACCTCCCACTCCCCCTCCTTTGATTCAGATCAGAGCTAGCTGAGAGCTGGCCCCACTGGCCAACGTTGCTGGTGGCTGGGTGTGGACCGTGCAAGCCCTCCCCCCCAGATTAGCTCCTGGCCTAACTGCTTTCTCAGCTTTGAGGGTTTCATTTTTCAGGCATACCACTGATTTTTTTTTTTTAAATTCTCCTTTTTAAAAAGTCATTTTGCAAATCGGATTTTCTGATGAAGACATAACCTGCAAAATCTGTAGTTAGCAGATGCCGTACCATTTTGAAATAAGTGATCCAAGATCGTCATAAATTGATAATGAAATGTATTTGTCAGTATTGGCAAAGGATTTCAATTTACGGGAAAATGTGAAATAAAACTTACATACAGCGGTATGTAACCTCGAACTGTATTTGTATTCAAGGGCTATGTC
This sequence comes from Lutra lutra, assembly GCF_902655055.1. Classification (NCBI taxonomy): domain Eukaryota; kingdom Metazoa; phylum Chordata; class Mammalia; order Carnivora; family Mustelidae; genus Lutra; species Lutra lutra. Next base: position 11,739,610 of record NC_062287.1, on the reverse strand, counting down.
AGAGCATTGACGGTTAACAATCAGGCTTTATTTTTTTTTTCTTTTTGCATGCTGTTATGAATGAGTGATTTTAAACATTCACCTTCATGTTTCATGTGCTTTGAAAGCGGAGACTGAGGAATCTTTCTGCCTTGATTGTGTATCAATAACAAAATGAAATGATTGGAGAAATGTACTTATGGATTAATGCATTCAAGCTATCCAAAAAAGAGCGAGATAGCAAGAGATTTGGCTCATGTTTTTTTTTTTTTAAGAAATTCATCCTCAGTTCTGAAGTGTTTTGTTTATGTCCCTTGAGGAATGAAAAGAAAAACGATTTGTTTTTACTTGTAAGGCCTTACTCAGTTGCCCAATTCCGCAGAAGAACTGGACAGTGAGGACCTCTCAGGTAAGGGCTAGTCATTAGGTAAGGCACTGCGGTGTCCAACCTGTGCGTGCTCTGTCCACTTCTACAAAATGGCCATTTGGTTTCCCGGGCAGTTAATAAGCAATTGTGGATTTTGAGATAAAAGGAAAACAAATTTTTATTAACACTCTCTTCCTCCTCTCCCCCTTCTTTTTCCGGTGCTAGTGGCATGTATATTTCTGACTGGGACTGAGGGGGTCCGTGCAAGGGAGGGCAGCTCATCGTTGGATTGTATGAAAGCCACTGTTTTCCGTGGCGTAAAATACTTTCTATGCTCTGGCTGTATAATGGTTCAAGAGAAATGTTTTGCATTCAAAGCTGTTTAAAGATGTTGGATTATGAGAGAAGATCTTCCTTTTAAAAAGAAAAAAAATTCCTATTGACCATCTACTTCTGTAGAATAGACTAGAAAAGCCACGTCATAGTTATCTTAGAGGCCGGGGGCGGGGGGAGGGAGCAAGGAGGAAGGGGGGCCATTGTTTTGTCACACACCATGATGTAAACTAATTATCCAGCTCAGACCTTTTTCACAGCACACTGAGCTCTTGCAAAAGTAGGTTTCATGCTTGATTCCAGGATTTAGGTGTTACTAATCCAGAATAAGAAGCATATCCTAAAAGGGGGAGGGGAGGAGATTCAAAATGGTCAGAGCTAAACAGTTCCATGAGCTGCTATGATGTTCTGGGGCTTCCTTGCCAACCAGCTACAGCCCCTTCAGCATTTCGATCGGTTAATTCCTAATAAATCAGTAAGGAAGCCCCCTTCCTCCTCATCACTGTGATGGAGGCACCAAGGCGTAAGGCTGCAGATGCTGACTCAAGCCTTTGGAAGGAAGGGGTCCATATTGCCCCTTGTTGAAGAGACTTCACTTCCACTCCCTTGAATAGTTAATTGCGAGGTGATGGTCCCTGACTGCGGGTTTCACCCAGCGAGAAAATCAGAACCACCTAGTCTTTCCAAGTGCAGATTTTTCGCCTCTCAGGAGCTTCCATCAAACCTAGAAAACAGGGCGGGTGTCTTTATTTTTCGGCGTAGCATGTCCCAGCTTGAGCTAGCTGTCAGATTTTCCCACCAAGTGGAAGCTCCGAGAGGCCGTGTTGGGTTTGTTCACTGCCGCATGCCTGTCGTGTAGCAGGCACTCGATCCATACTTGTTGGATGAATAAGTTCCAAATCCTAGTGAATTCAGATAAATAACTAGAAGATTAGAGAGACAGCCAGCCCATCAAGGGAGGGTTTCATTTTTGCCTCTTATGGGTGGGGTTTTTAGAGAAATTGCAAAAAACATTAGCCCACTTAAAAGAAGAGATAAGTCCCACTCCTTGCCTGGAATGTAATGCTGTCTGTAAGCAGTCTGCTCTCGGGTCATGTTCTGACCTTAAAGAACACAGGAGACCCCAGGGCCCTGGCAAGGGGAACTTCTCAAGGATCCCAAGAAAGGACTGAGTCCTCACGGGCCTGACCTCTCTTGGCGTCATCGTCACCTGAGGGTCACTGAGATAGGCAAAGGGAATTTTTGTCCTCGTTAGGAAAGCGGGACCACGTCAGCCATCCACCCCTTCCGCAAGCATCATCAATTAAGGAACCTCTCCGGGTCTCTCAGCCCTGCACCAAGTCAGATGCGGTCTTGCTGCCGTTCTATCCATCACGCCCGAGTCAGGAGCAGTAAACCAACAACTGTTTGTGCTCCTAATAATTTGGTTAAATGAATAATTATGTCCTTCCCCCACCCCCCACCCCCCCCACCCCCTCCAGGATCGCTGCAGTCCTGGGTTGCTTGGGAGCCATAAGTCATGTAGAACGCTGATGATCTATCACGCCGGGCTTGGGCTGCCTTTGCATCTGGTTTGATGAACTAATCAAAAACTGATTAGCACCTTTGTTCAAAGGGGATGCTGATTAATCAATTACTATTGATTGTGAGCTTGGCTTCCCTCAGCAGCAAAGAGACATCCGAAGGGGGAGGAAAAAAAAAAAAACAACCAATAAAAATTGAGCAGCTGTCATAGTGTTTAAATTTATTAAAACAAAATACATTATTTTTTATGAAGCTGTCTTGAAATGGGTCACTGAAGGGGAGCATATTGATTGAGAAAGGATGAACTTCTCAAATTTCTGTAGCCTAGAGACTGAATTCAATTATAATACAAGACAAACAGGTTAACACCCGTCTTAAGCAGTCCATCAATAAATTAGAGTAGGTGTTGCGCATTTAATGCTAAACTGTGGTAATGAATAATATTATCATCCATTCCCTTTTCCATCTGGGTGGAAATTTCAGCCTTTCCTTATTACGGATAGATGCTAGATCCTGCATTTCCTTAGAAATAGCGAACGAAGGTCTCTCTTCTGCCCACCTTCCCCCATTCGCCACTGCTACCTGAGCTAATGACAGTTTCATAAGCAACATATGGCACTCAGTCCTCACCCAGCAAAGAAAGTTGCCCAGCTGATCCTCCTCTTTAATCTGCATTAAAAAATTATGCTTGTGTGTAGTTCGGTGATTTAATAATTGGCAGAGCTGGGGAGCTCCTCCAGTCCTACTTTGAACCCTTTCATTTACTTTTTTGGGTGTTAACGTTATTGACGATGGGCCCCTAAGAGTTTCGAATTGTTTTATCAATTACATCTGCTGTTTCCTGGTGACAGCTGGTGGTTATTGCCACCCGTGTGGAATAGAATGGCTTTAAGCATATTTATCCTTCGATTTTATTTTAAAACTTTTTTAAAAATGTCTGCAGTGCCTCCCTCCTTTCAGCAATGGAAGGGTCTTTGGGGACTCTTCAGCAGAGTGCCTTGGTAAATACACATTGTGCCAGAGAATGGCCCTCGGGCAGTATCAGAGCAGTCCATCAGTCTTCTGCTTCTGAAGCGGAGGCACCGACGAGAAATTCCAGAGCTGTCATGCTTCCCCCAAACATGTTTTCAACTCTTGCCCTACACACGAGAAAGCGATCTAGAAAAATCCCACATCTCCCTCACAATCTGTAGAAGAGTGTGGGCACAGGGCAACCCCTAAATGGCTCTGATAATCCGTGCCAGGCATGATAGAAGATTCTGGGTGGGCCAGCTGGCGTCCCCTGAATGATTTCTGAAGGAGACAGGGGCTCACAATACAGTCCAAATGTAGATAATAGAAGCACATCAAGCCCTTTGGATCCCGATGGTCAGCTCTGGGGTGAGGGGCGGGCTCTGTGACCATCTGGTCCTTGTGAAGGTCCAGAGTCGGCTGAACTTGCTTGAAATGTGTGTGGAAAAACTCAATAGACAGAACATTGAGGGTGGGGGGGGCAGTCTTCCTTGCCCCCACTGACTCGCAATAACGATGATGAAGAAAAACCAGCTGGGCTGTGTAGACAAATTCTAAGTACGGCTTGCAAATCCAGTGTAGTGGTATTTCGCTTGTATACAGTTCTTTTCAGCTTAGAAAAGCTAATCATCTTTCACAGATGATATATGCTCTTTGCTGGGCACCGCTGTTAGAGCTCCTGTATGTGCTAGACCCTGGGCCGGGCACCAGGCATGCAGCGGTGAACAACACCACCCAGGAGCGCTGTGGCGATCACACCGCAGGCCCCCGCACTCATAGCTACTTTCTTTTTTTTTTTTTTTTTAAGATTTTATTTATTTATTTGAGAGAGAGACAGTGAGAGAGAGCATGAGCGAGGAGAAGGTCAGAGGGAGAAGCAGACTCCCCATGGAGCTAGGAGCCCGATGCGGGACTCGATCCCGGGACTCCGGGATCATGACCTGAGCCGAAGGCAGTCGTCCAACCAACTGAGCCACCCAGGCGTCCCTCATAGCTACTTTCTAATGGGGCAGCCAGGCTCACGACAACGAGATAATGACAGACAGTGACAAATGTTGTAGAAAAAATTAAAGCGGGTAGAGTGAACATGAGTGACTGGGACCAGAAAGAGGCAGAAGCCAGTTTAGAGCCAAAGCTCCCCACAGAAGGCCACTGGGACAGGGCAAAGGAGCCAGCCCTGGGAGCATTTTCCTGACCGGTCTCATTTTGCGAGTCAGGAAGCTGGGGCTCCCCAGGTTGAATGATTTACTCAAGAAGCAGAGTCAGAATTTGAACGTGCGGGTCTTCGGACCTCTGCAGGAAATAGAGACTAGTTTAAGGGTAGTTCTCCCTCCACCGTGAACTCCACGCTTCCTCTGTTCTGGGGTCTTCTCAGGAATCCTTTCCCTCTTAGACCCCTTTCAATTCAGTGTGTGCGTCCAGGGAATGAGGAGGGGAAAGTTGCCTCTCTGGAACCCATCAGGGGCAGAACCACGTGCTCCATGACCTGGAAAGATCCCTTCTGGCATCAACTCAAGCTTTTTCTCCTTCGAAGAAGGCCATTGCCTCAGATGATTTCGGTGCCATTGTCCAACACTGTCTGAAATTCTGGGATCAGTTTCCCACTGAGATGATCCTATAAGCCATGGGAAAGTTTGGGGTCACAAAGTTTAAAACGTGTAGAGTTCCTGATTTTAAAATTCTGTTGAACACAAGACAGACAGAAGATCGCCTCAGGTCTGTGGCAGCTTGGCCACAGCGCTCCCAAGATGGGAGTTTGAAGGTCATTGAATTGCTGATCTTCCCATAATCCAACATGCTACTGTTTCCCTCATGGGGAGGAAGGAGGCCATCAAACAGGAACGTTTCCTCCAAACTAGTGAGGGGCCAGGCTATGCCACGAAATGTGAATTCCAGTTCCACAGGTTGGACACTGCCTTGGGGTGACTTCACCATACTCATTAATCCATCCTCCTCACACCCCCAAATGCCTGAGGTCCACAGAAGCATCTTTCTCCAGAAAGAGATTCTAGTGGGAAATGAATGTTTGGAAATACTTTACGACTCTGTCCTCTTTCTCAGCTGTATACTCTTTGAAGGAGAACTCTGGTTCCATCCTCCCATGCCTTCCTGTTGCTTCCAAGGGAAAAGGCACTCTCACTTTGAAGTCCTTGTTATGAGATGAGTGGAGTGGACTCCTGAGTGTGCCTCCTGGCCTCTGGGGACACTGAGTGTTTGGGAGGACCCCGTCGGGCTCATTAAGGCATTTCTGCTGTTGGGTAAAATAACTAAATCAAGTTATGGGAGAAAAAAATCAACATAAAAAGTATTTGTTCTCAGTATTTAGCTGACAATAAATACTTCCAGTCCTCATGCTCAGAAGGGACACCTGAGTCATGACCTGACCCAGGTGGCCTTCAGCCTTGACCCCACAGGGCAGCTGGGCCATCCGTCAGCCCGGGTGCCTTTCTGCAGAAATGGAAAAGGGCCTGGCGTCTTCAACTCAGCAAGGGTTTATGGCCGTCTCACGGTCCGAGAGCAGTGCCGAGCGTACAGTTGCGTGTCCGTGCAGCCCTTACCCCCAGAGAGCCGATAAGTATTGGCCTGGCATCCATAATATTAAAAACCTGGAAGAAAACCCCCCTCAGGCTCTCCTATTGTAGATTTAACTGTGACAGACGCTTGCTGAGTGCCCATGATATGCCAAGCCCTGGCCCAGAGAGGCACTCTCCCATTCCACATGCTGACCTCGCAGAAAGACCCCGGGAGGGCATGGCTGTGCTCTGTGGCTCCGAGCGGCTGATCCCCCCGCCTGCAGTCACAGAGCAGAGGAACAAAGTCCTGTTTGACCCCAGATCCGACCACTCTCCCGTGGGCCATGCGGGCGAGGAGATCTAACTCTTCTTCGCCTCCCGTCTGGGCCCGTGTCTGGAGGCGCATCTGTAGGCAGTGACCACCTGCGAGAGCCTGAGTCCTCATCACTGAGCAGTGACCATGCACAGCCCGAAGCCTGCGTGCAGAACTTCTCATTTTAAATGAATGCATACCGAGCTCTCGGTGGCGGGAGGAGGATGCTGACTGCAGTTTTCCTTTAAGTAAGCTTAACGTGGTTCCTTTGAAATGCTCGCGGAGCCGCAGTTAACATTGCTAGACGTTCTCTAGGAGCGTCGTGATTTTCTTGCCTTGCATTTATTCCTTCCATTCCCCTTTCTAAGAAGACGGAACAGAAAGGTTATGTTACGTAGAGGCTAGTGTGCTCCGATATATATTAACATCTTAATGGGAAAGCTGTGCATGTATACATTTACTACTCTCTGACAAGAGAGAATTAAATGTCAGAAGGATTTGTAGCATCTATAATTGAATTGATGCTGAGAAAAGCAAATCTTAAGGAAGAATAACATACTAGGGTTAGCAAATAATGTGGCATTTTGTCAGTGCATGTCATTCAGTGTGTTCCCCTTCGGTAATAAAGTTGTGGTCTTTAGAACGCACACTTATTTGTGTTGCCATGCAGGGAGCTACAGTAGGGGGATGGGAATGTGGAGCTACAGTTTTCAGGTGGTGCCACTTTTTGTTTGTTTGTTTTGTTTCGTTTTGTTTTGTCTTCGAGGTCAGATTTTGGTTGGAAATCCCCACCAGCAGGCTTTTTCTTTCTCCCTCGTGAGAAGTAGCAAATGATATCCATTAAGCGTCCTCTAAGACAGACTGATCCCTACGGTCCTAGGAAGCTGGAGGCAGCATTTCCATTAGAAACACGGATGCTGAGAGTTTTTTAATTAAACGGATTTGCCCGGCAAGCCCTCAGCCCAGGACGAAAGCTCAAACCAAACCAAGGGACAGAACCGTTGCAAAAAGTCAAGAGTCTCCACTTTTTTCCAGCTGTTCGTTGGGTACGGAAAGGGCAGAAGGGTTGAGCATAGGAATTGCTCAAGACAGGGAAGCAGACCAGTAGCATTAGAACCCCTACCATGTATAAATACTAATTTCTAAGGTGAGACCTGAGGTGGTCTGTGGCCTAGGGGAAGAAGAAACAGATGGGTTTAAGAGGAGCCCCAGCTCTCCCGGAGCACATAGATAGCCTGAGCCAGGGACTTTTGAAAATGGGAAGGAAAGCCAACCAGGGTGGCTGTCGTGCCCTCTGCTGTATGTTTGCTCCGTGCATTTATGTTTTAGCGGGGTCGCACTTCAGCTCCTCAGAGGTCGGGAGCTTGGTGTCCTTTTGGCAAAAGCCCAGCTCGGGCTGCACGGTGGGCAGGCCACGGTGGCCTTGAGCCTTCTGCCCGGTGACGTCCTCTGCCAGAGTCCCTCTCTGCCAGGAGCTGGTCGGGGACACACGAGCCATGAATCCCTACCTCTGGCCGCCAAGCCTCCTAGTCTTATCACACATCCACGATGAAGGCATTCCCCTGGCGGTTTCTGTGAGGCGCCCCGTGCCAGGGGACGAAGTGGTGGCCCCACTTCGTCCCACCAGGACGGTTCTGGCAAGTCGTCTGAGGAGGGAAAGCGAGCGGAGAGGAAGGAATTCCCTGGAGGTGGGGGAAGGAGCCTGAACTTGGCCCTAGCAATCACTTTTCTTGGCAGGCCCTTGGGAACCCCTGCCTTTAGAACTGGCCCCTTGATGTTGCGTATTGAGGAATGGAGGGAGCCGGGTCACCTGACCCAAGGTGAAGAGGACCGAGCAGCTGGGCGCTGCCCTTTTGGGAGTCCCTTTGAAATGTTTTTGTCCTTGCAGTTTCTAAGATGCTGACTCGAGCCCAGGGTGGTGGGAGCTCTGGCCCAGGCAGTAGTCGCCAACTTAACATTCTGTGCGCAGCTCGGAAACTCTCGCCTGGAGCCCAGTTGTTCCAGCTTTTGCCCAAAGAAAAGCCAACTCGCGATACACTAAACAGCTCATGATTGATCTGTCCTTAAAGATACGTACGTATGTCACACTTAGAGCCTCGGACAGGGCTGCAAGAGGGGACGGTCCGGGCAGGCAGGACTGTGCCACAACCGGGAGCCCGTACGGCCCCTCTTCCCAGTGCCCACAGAGCACCCCGGAAAGCCGGAACCATGGCACCACTGGGCCAGAGGTACTCAACGTCGCACATGAAGGGATTGGGGGTGACACTCATCACTCCACCCAAATGTGCTTAGGTCAAGGCTGGGATAACCTTGATGCCAGCAGCACACACCAAGGAGAAACATGGCGTTTCCTCCACAGGTTGATAGGGCCCAGCTCAGTCCCAGAAGTGGGAACACTCTTAGGGACACCTGTTACTTCGTTTCTTAAAAGCACAAGAAAAAAGACCTTCTGAACCCAAGAGCTGTTTACTCGCCTAAGGACCAGGCGTGTTTCTAAGTGCTTTCCTTGCCCACGTGTCCTTTCAGGGTAGAAGCCGGGGGCAGCTGTGGAGTCTGGCTCTTTGGTTTCCTTCTCTACGTGATTCAGAAAAAGGGAGGATACCTCCCCAGGGACGTTGGTGGCACCTCAAAGTGAAAAGGTCTGCACCCTAAGAGGAGCAGGACCTTTGGATGATGGTGAAAGTTACTTCCTTAATACGAGGGCCGGAGCTCTCCCTTGGGGAGAAGAACAGGAAAGGCCGGGCCGCTGCGGGACTTGTCAGAGCCACGCTCCTCCTGCAGCCTCCAGCCACTTGCCCGCTGCCTCATGGTGTACAGTCGTGCTGCTGCTCCTCGCCCTGAGCGAGGCCCCAGCCCGCAGGCGCAGGCCCTTCTGCCCTCACAGTAACCAGCTTTCACCCTGATCCCCTCCCACCGGAGGCCAATCGAGAGCACTCTGCAAACTCTCCCAACAGCCCACACGTGGAAACAAGGGAGGAGTGAGCTGAGGCAAGAAAGCACGTTGCTCTTCACAGAGGACGGTGAACCCGGGCTGGGGTGCAGAGAGGTGGTGAGGGGCGCACAGATGGCCGTGTTCCCTATAAAGGAAACCCCAGTTGCTTTCTGTCCCTCTGCGGTAACTGAAGGCAGGAAAAATGTCTGGGTGATTAACGGGTGGTAGTAAACTTTCTTATCAAGTGAGTATCACGGGATAGTGGGAGAGATTACCCTTGTGAATAAGTATCTGTAAAATATGTATGTCCTTTAGGGCGAGGAAGGTCACTAGAACCCAGGTACTGAATGTGGGCAAAGTGCTGGGGCGACTAGGCAGCATTGACCCCACTGAGCCCCTAGTTCATGAGGAGCAAAGATCCAACAAAGAGTTCGGGCTAAGGAAATTAATCCCGCAGATACACAGCCCGTGTTTTGTGGATCACAGCTTCTCTGTCTCTGGCTTTCTCAGGCTTCTAGAATGTTCCTGTGCCTAGGCGTGGAGGAGGCAGTCTTTGAACAGCGGCCATGAGACAGGTTATTTAGGTCTGTGCCTGGAACCGGGAGGGCCTCTTGAAGTTTCTCTTTGCTCTCAGTCTCCCCAGGCCTCTCTCAGCTCCCACCCCTCACTTTCCCCTCTCCTCCGTGGCTAGTATGGCTGTTTTCCCTATCCAAGCCTAAGACCCAGGGAGTCCGTTGAAAGACTCCTATTTTTTCAATAGGCCTGCAGCTCATGGCAGAAAATTAAAGCATTTTCATTCCCACAAGATCCCCCATTTTGACAGCTCCCTAAGAAAACACAACTTCCTGGCCTTTCTGTTTTTCCCTCTTCCCACCAGCGATGCTGACTCTGTGCACTTGGGCGAGAGTCTCCGGGGTGTGAATTGCTCTCCTCGGACAGATACCCTGTGTTGAGGGCCCCCCTCCCACAAGCTGTGTTGTCTCTAAAAGAAGTTTCCACGGCAGAGTTCTGCCCCGACGAGATGACTTTCAAGACACAGAGGCTGTTGCCTCCACAGTAGGCAACACTTTTGGCCGAGGAGGGCGATTTGTCTCCACCACGTTTCAAGTCGAGCTTATTAGACAGGTTGCTGGAGGGGCTTGCACGTCACGGAGCGGGCTAATTGGCTGCAGTGCACTCTGCCTCCAACCCATCTCCCTTCTCCAATTAAACTCCCATCATCCTGTTGTCCTGGGCGACCTGCTGCTGCCTCCGATCTGGCATTTCTGTTTAGGTTGGGAGTTTTGGGCTTTTTTGGTCCTTGGAAAGGTAACTTAATGAAACACTTTAAATACTTCATTTTTTTTAATTTAAACTCTTTTAATTAAAGCACTTTTCGTGGACCCCTCGGTCACCAGTTCTTTTCCCACATCCTTCGGTGCGTAATCCCAGAGCAGAATTAGAAATATCGATAGAAAGTGTAAATCACGCCCTCCTGCTGAAAGCGTTGTATCAGGTTTCGGCTCAAAAGAGCACCATTACCTTTAGCTGTCACGGATCTGTACACTTGATCGATAAACTTCAAATATTATTAGAGGTGGAGGCTTCAGAGATTTGCTCTGTTCTTTGGAGAGAGACAGAGATAAATCTTTCTTAAAAATTGACTTGAATTTGCACTCTCCGTCTTCCTGGTGAAATGCATTTCTCTCAGGCGTCCAGCAACTGCAAGGGGGACAGATTTATAGGGCCATGTGCTTCTTGTACTGAAAGATTTAAATGGTAAATCCTTCACATATGACTTCACAAATCATGTAAAGTTAAAAGATTTTTACCGTTTCTGTTGCTGCTGTGCTTAAATTGTAAGGTACAGCTAGTAAATCATTTTAATGGAGGTGTCGTACTTGACTCAATAAAAAAAAAGACAATGGTTTAGCTTCCACTCCAAAATGTTAATGTATTAATCAACGGGAGAATAATTGTTTTTTACTACATTATAAATCTCGGGTGCCATTAGGACTTCAGCAAGGGGTGATGTAGCCACATTCCTAAATTAAAATTGTTTACACTGCCATACATCCATTCCGCCTCGCCATAGCTCATTCTGGGTTCATTTTGGAGTTGTTCCCCAGCCAAACGTGTCGTTCCTCCGTCGGAAGAAGATGCCCCGAGGGAGTGATGCTTATAAAGGAAAATTAATTGCCTCGTGAAGTGTTAAATAAATAAAAGGAAACCCGTCTGTGGCAATGGACAATTATTCCTTGCTGTCTGTTTTTTGAAATAGGTTTTTAGGTTTTCAAAGGAGGCCTACTCCCTCGTACATCCTGAATGTAGCGAGCATGTCACCTGTCTTTAGTTTTATAAGCCTTGTTTTATCTCGAGGCAGCTGTGGCTTGTGAGCGCCTTCCCTGTGCACGTGCCTGGCGGGGAAGAAGTCGCTGGGCACCTACTGAAAGCTCCTGTCACCTCCCCTCCAGGGCCCGAAGGCGCCATCCCCAGTGCCCTTGAGTAGCTAGGTGGGCCTCCTGGTTGGGATCTGCAGCAGGACACAGACGGAGGGAGCACTAAGACCAGGCCAGCACCAGACAGACCGTTTCTTCTCTCCCTGGTCCCTTAGTGCTCCTCCGCTGCGTATCACAAAATTGCCTTGTGGGGAGAACAGATCGGTCCGGCACTGGACAGGTCAGTGTGTTCCCTTGGTGTCACCGGATCCACCTGGCTTGTCGCTCTGACTCCTCCATTAGAAAAGAAGGTGACCTCCGATCTGGAGGCAGCGTGGCCAGGGCTGCTGGTGTCTTGCAACGAGCTCTATAGCCCTGTTCCTTTTCTGATTCCGACAGATTCTCGAGCGGGCGAGGAGGGCGCCATCCGAGCGGTGGATCACGCCGTGATCGGCGGTGTCGTGGCCGTGGTCGTGTTCGCCATGCTGTGTTTGCTCATCATTCTGGGCCGCTATTTTGCCAGACATAAAGGTAAGCAAGGTGCTCCGGCAGGCAGGCGGCCCCCGCCACCACCGCCCCTGCCTCTGGGGACTGGACAGGGTTTTCTTCCATGGGCGGTTTCGATTATGTGGTCACACAGCCTTATCGAGGTTTCCCGAAACTGGGAGAGAAAAAAAAACCAGAAATCTTAGCAGCTGCTGATGAGGACTCCGAGGGTTGATGAGCCCTTCTTGATTTGGATTTTCTCTAAAAGCTTTCTAGACGTGGGATTCTGCACTCCGTAATTGAGCCTGGAGCAAAAATTATAAAAATAGGGGCCGGGGTGTGAGAGGTGGGGCGTGAACCCCAAAGCAATTGACATGGGAAGAACGTGCCCGTACCCTCTGCTGCTTTTTGGGAAGCAGGTGGACACGCAGTGCTGCCTGGTTCCAAGCTCTGGGGAGGATGGTCACAGCAGCTAGAATACTTCCTTGCTTTGATGTGCTTTAAAAGCCACATAAATATGTATTTTTTTTTTAAATTATCAGTGCAATTGATTTAAATTGCCATTAATCATCACACTTATCAGCTGTGCAGCCTGGATGGGCAATCATCTTTTCCAACGCTCCTCCTCTGTGCCCCATGCTGCTCTGGTCCCTCTTCCCCCGCTCTTGGTAATTTATTCTCCCTCTCTTTGTTGGCCCTTGTCTCTCTCCACTGTTTTTCTCCAGCTCTGTGCAGTGAGCTTGTGGGGTTTTCCTATAGCATTAACAAGCAGCCGCTTGCATACCACTGGATCGTAGAATTGGGGTTTGGGGAAGGCCCGCTGAGCCCAGCAATGGAGGCCCAAGGTACTTGAAACTACCTTGAGCACCTGCAGTGCCCGTCTCTGTGGGAACCATTTGGGAACCCTCTGCCCTGCCCAGGAGGCAGCCCGCTGAGCAGAGAACACCCAGCCTCTTGGCTTGATAGAGCCTGGGAGGGGAGGCTGGAGACCAGGGCCAAGTCGAGTCAGCAGCTGTGGAGAACGAGGGGCCAAAGGAAAGAAAGGGACAGGAGGGGGACATTTGACCGCCTGCTTGCTCAGATTTGTCACAGACGAAAACCTGAAAATACCACCACTGTATCAGCCTTTTTTTTCTCCTTAAGAATCTTCAAGAATACACTGTATCACGGGAGGAGGGCTGTTGGGTTATTGTAGGCAGGGCGAGTGCTACCTAGATGTCCTGCTGAGGGGCAGCCCTAGTCTCTCTCCGTAAACTCCCGTAAACGGTTGGAACCTGCCGATGAAAGTGTGTCCCCCTTGGAGCATCCTGTGTGTCGTCATTCTCCAGTGGCTGTGTCAATTAGCGAATCCATGAATCCGGGTCCGGGCTAGAGTCACACCTTGAGCAAGACTCACTTGTCCCTTAAGATAGACCTCAAGTCTTGATCCCAAGGGTTACGATAACCAGCTGCTTCTCGATCGGGAACCCCACGCTGAAGCGGGAAGCAGAAGACGGTCAGACGTGCCCATGCGGGCCCCCGCTGACTCACAAGGCAGCCAGGGCTCCCACAGACAGGAGGTGGGGGGGGCAGATAAACGAGCTGAGGCGACAGTAGAACATCATCAGGGCCCTAATTCATTAATTGGCTAATTGCTCTTCCTTGCTTTGGTCTTTAACCATGTGCGCGCACATCTCTGGTCATTGGTCCTGGCGTTGACTGTTCACACGTCAGTCAGCAGCTCTCCAGCTTTCTGCATTTTTAGCTCCCACTCACGTCTTCTTCTGCCGACACCCTCTGGTCATAATCACTGCTCTAATGTCTCATTTGCTGAATTATATCGCAGCGGTTCAGTTGGAGTGGTGCCTTTGGAACCCCCGGATGCCCATTTGTCTCACCCACCTCGCTCTCTCCTTCCAATTGTTTTTTTCCCCTCTGCTGCCTGCACACCACTTCGGCTGATGATGGCCATAAAGCAAGTTGCCATCTCTGTACCACTTTGCACAGAGGCCATCAGACAGTCACGGTGATTTACCCCTTCATCTTTCAGGTACATACTTCACTCATGAAGCCAAAGGAGCCGATGACGCAGCAGACGCAGACACAGCTATAATCAATGCAGAAGGAGGACAGAACAACTCCGAAGAAAAGAAAGAGTACTTCATCTAGATCAGCCTTTTTGTTTCAATGAGGTGTCCAACTGGCCCTATTTAGATGATAAAGAGACAGTGATGTTGGAACTTGCGAGAAATTCGTGTGTTTTTTTATGAATGGGTGGAAAGGTGCGAGACTGGGAAGGCTTGGGATTTGCTGTGTAAAAAAAAAAATGTTCTTTGAAAGTACACTCTGCTGTGACACCTCTTTTTTTTGTTGGTTGGTTGGGTTGTTTTGTTGTTGTTATCGTTTTTCTTTTTTGTTTGTTTGTTTTTAAGTTTTATTTCTTCCTACCAAGTCAAACTTGGATGCTTGGCTTTAGTTCGAGTAGACTGCAGAAATTCTGTGCCTTGTTTTTTGTTTGTTTGTTGTGTTCCTTTTTTTTTTTTCCTCTTTTTCCTTTGTGCGCATTTATTTTTCCCCAAAGAAATTTTGGATTTTTTTTTTTTTTTTCCAAAATCTCCCATTTTGGAATTTGCCTGCTGGGATTCCTTAGAATCTTTTTTCCCCTGATTTTGTTGTTGTTTTCGCTTTTTTTGTTGTTGTTGTTGTTGTTTGAAGAAACTGCTTTCTCTTCAAAGTTCAGTTCTATAAAAGGAGAACCAGCACAGTTTAGATTTCATAGTTCAGAATTTAGTGTGTCCATAATGCATTCTTCTCTGTTGTCGTAAAGATTTGGGTGAACAATGAGGACTCTTTGCTGCTACCCATGTTTCAAATACGTAGAGCAGTGAAGACTAGAAACTTAGACTGTGATTCAGAAAATGTTCTGTTTGCTGTGGAACTACATTACTGTACAAGGTTATCTGCAAGTGAGGTGTGTCACAATGAGATTGAATCTGTCTTTAATTCTGTATCTGTAGACGGCTCAGCATAGATGCCCCACACTGTCCAGAAAGGTTTGGGGGCGGAAAGGGCTCCTCCTTTTTCAATGCCCTAAATGGACCTGACAGGTGAGGTCTGTTCCTTTTATATAAGTGGACAAATTTGAGTTGCCACAGGAGGGGAAGTAGGGAGGGGGGGAAAGCTAGTTCTGCTCTGGTTATTTCTGTTCCAAACGATTCCATCCGCCTTTCCCAATCGGCCATACTTCTCACTAATTTGTAGGAAAAAGCAAGTCCGCGTGGCGTGTGAATGACTGGATGGGACAGGGTTGGTTTTTTGTTGGGTTTTTTTTTTTTCTTTGTGCTTAGTTAGGAAGGCAGTAGGATGTGGCCTGCATGTACTGTATATTACAGATATTTGTCATGCTGGGATTTCCAACTCAAATCCGTGTGAAACTTTCATTCCTTCAGATTTGGCTTGACAAAGGCAGGAGGTATAAAAGGAGGGCCGGTATTGTTCTCACACTGGTCTGCTGTCGATCTCAGTTCTCGAAAGGTCAGAGCAGAGGTGGAAAAACAGCATGTAGGGATTTTCAGTTACTTAATCAAAACTCAAATGTGAGTGTTTTTATCTTTTTACCTTTCATACACTAGCCTTGGCCTCTTTCCTCAGCCTTAAGAACCATCTGCCAAAAATTACTGATCCTCGCATGATGGCAGCCATAGTGCATAGCTACTAAAAGAAGTTACCTTGAACATATCTTAGATGGGGAGCCTCTGGAAAAGGTAGAGGAGTCAAGTTACCATTTGCATTTTTTTAAAGCAATGTGGGGATTTTCATTGATACGTCTAGGAAATCTAGAAGTAGTCCCGAAGGACGAAAACTAAAAACTCTTACCATATGTTTTGGTAAGGCTTCAGACTCCAGAATACAGTCCCTATGGAAAGATGGCATCAAAAAAGAGATCTATATATATATAAATATATATTATATAACATTTTCAGTGAGTAATTTTGGATTTTGCAAGGTGCATTTTTACTATTGTTACATTATGTGGAAAACTTACGCTGATTTATTTAAGGGGGAAAAAAGTATCAACTCTTTGTTATTTGAAAGTGTGTTTATTTTTCTTGTCTTTGTTTTAACCTTTAATAGAACCATTGCAATATGGGGGCCTTTTGGGAATGGACTGATATGTAAAAGAAAATCCATATTGAGCAGCATTTTGTTTTCCCCCCTCCTATCCCTAGGCACTTAACCAAGACAAAAAGCCACAACGAACATCCATTTTTCAATGAATTTTATAACGTGCAGCTCTATTCCGAGCCCTTAGCACCCATTCTGAGCATAGTATAACTGCATCAAAGGGTGAGAACCATTTAGCATGTCGTTGAAAGGTCTTTTCAGTTGTTCTTTTTAGGGGGAAGAAAAAAAAAAAAAAAGCCTACCATTGCTCACAAAATTGGCATCTCATTTTTGGGACCTCCCATCTTTGTTTTGAAAAGTGTACAGTAGTGCAGTGTTCCTGATGTAACTTTATGGCTTACAATGTTGACATGTCTCAGGTTCATGTGTTTCGATTGGTGTTTTCCGTCTCAGGTAGATTGCAAAGTGTAGGCCCCACACATTGGAAAAGAAAAATAAATAAATAAATAAAAATAAAGCAAAAACAGGAAATTATGGGTTTTAGTTGTATATTGGTTTATGTATTTTTTCTTAAGTATACAGTGCACTGTTTGAAATGTATTGTTGAGTATTACTTTGTACAGGTTGATCACTTTTTTTAGAGTGAAGAAAGAACAAACTTGTTTTTTGTGTTTTTTAAAGGAATATAAAATAATGAAGGATGTATCATTGATGCCAAATAAGCTTGTTCTTTAGTCACACGTCTTATTTTTCCCTTTAGGCCAGTTCTGTTTTTAAGGTGTACATGAACAATGTTATGGTGTAAGAAATTCCATATCCATATGTTCCCATTCGCATTTTGTATTGGTTCATGTATACCATTTTTACAAAAAAAAAAGAAAAAAAAAGAAGTACTATAAAATATCTGTCTTCTTAATAAAAAAAATTAATGTTACGAAGTGATCCTTTACTCTCTTTATGGACTTCTTACGGACGCCGGGGCGCGAGAGAAGAGATGGGGGCCCGGGTCCAGCTTCCTCCCCAGGGTCGGGCGTGGAGCCTGCCGGAGCCGGGCAGTACGAGCCTGGAGAGGCTGCCGGCCGGGCCGGGGCTGCGAACTGCTGTCTCTCTCCTCCGCTCACCCTCCCTGCCCTTGCTCTCTTCTCCCCCACTCAGTGCACAGGTGGGCCAGGTTGTCTGGCCTCGTGGACTCAGCGATTTGTGCAGGTGCGCGCCCGGGCGGTGATGAGCGGGCTGGGAGGGCCCCCGCCCACAATTCGCCTCCGCCCTCCCTCCCTCCCCCTTCACCCGCCACCCCCACCAACTTCCCTGTGTTGGCTGCTCCACCTGTCTCTGCCTTCGGGATTTCGTGTCTTAACAGTTCATTCTGCCTTCTTCATTTCAAGCGCTCTCTCCTGTAACACAAGGACGGTCCGCGGGGGACGCGCGCGGCCACCTGCGGAAGCCGGTTCTCACTCGCTGCTTAGGCGCGGGACTTCAAGACAGGCGCACAGCAGCATCCCGTGCGCTGTTGCCCCCCTTGCCTTGCAGGCCCAAGTGAGCAATGACTGCACTTCATGGTGACTGAGCTCACAAATCAGCGGATAATGTGTGAGCAGCCCCAAACCGCCCTTCGCCCAGCTGGGGCAGAGCTTCCTTCTCTCTCTCTCTCTCTCTCTCTCTCTCTCTCTCTCTCTCGGGCAGGTAATGCGGAGAGCTCAGCCGCAGAAGGAAAGGTAAGCTCCCGAAAAGTCCAAGGCTGTGCATTTCACTCTGGCCTCCTCCGGCCTGGCCTTGTCTCTTGCCTATCTCTGTACAAATCGGCCGATCGGATACACAGTTTCCCGGCGTCTGCGGTGTCTGCTGTGTGTTCACTGTTGTGATAAACACCGAGAAGTGTGTGATAGTAGCGGGAGACTAGCCAGGGCATCCGTCCCACCCACGTGAAACTGGGCCTCAGACCTGGGGGCCCTGCCGAATGATGGTTAAGGAGCCCCCAGGGTCCTGGGGGAATTTCCTGGAGAAGGGAAACGGGCTGGAGAGCCAAGACAGCTTCCTGGAACAAGCTGGAGTCCCAGGGGGCCCGAAAGCATGGGGCTACCATGAGGGAATGGTAGCCGAAGGCGCCGAGGGCAGTAAGCCCAGCCAGCCTGCTGGCCTGGGTCAGGGGAGAAAGCAAGCCAGATGAGACTTAGAAGGTAGGATCAGTCTGTGGCTGTTCTCAAAGCCCGGGCAGGAGAATCATGGTTTCAAGGGCCAGTCTGGGCCTCTGTCAGGGGCATGGAGACATGGGGAGCACTAATTCATTACAGCTTCTTCAGAAGGTGATAGAGGGCAGAGATTAGGAGGACGGGCTCCTGTCCCTGCTCCACCACACACTAGCTGTGAAACCTCAGGCCGGTGCCCCCCCCCCCCCCCCCCCCGCCGGGCCTTGGTCTCCTGCTCTGGAAGGTAAGGGTCCCCATAAGTGTTAGGAGAAATACATGAGAGAAACAGAAAGTGCTTAGCAAATAAGGTGGCAGACACAAATTCAGCCATACAGGATGGAGGGAGATGGAGTAAAGGGGTAGAGGCTTCCCCCATGGCTACCAAGAGGTGGGTACTGTCCATCCGAGGGGAGCTCTTTGGGCCCCTCCGCGTGTGGACACCGCATGTCCTCGTGAAGCTTGCCTTGGAAGGTGTAACCACCTCTGTCGCCTGGTCTGTAGCATGATGCTCCAGATTCAGCCGTGACCTACAGGGCAGGGACCCAGGTTCACTGAACTGAGGCAAGTGGGGGGGGCAGCTTGGTGCACACGGGACCCTTAGAGTTCCGCAGGGCATGCAAATGAGGAGGCGCCAGGAGCAGCCCACGTGAGCCTGATAAGTTGCCCAGTCGCTGGTTTGGCATGGAGCGAAAACGGCCCTCGTGCGCTCCGGAGGGTTCTCACGAATGTTTTGGCCTGCTTGCATTCTCCAAATACATCAACTGGAACCCCAAGGTGATATGCGGGCGTTAATTGGTGCGATCTTTCACTGTCCTCTGTCTACTTGAGATGTAATTCTTGTTCTGCTGTGGACTTTCCCCGTGGAGAAATGTTCCTTTGAGTCTGTCATCCAGAGCCTTAAAGCAACCAGGCAGGCACCGTGCTACAGGTAGGAGGACCCCGCCTGAGTGAAAGCGTTTTGTTTCCTTGTGAATTTGCCTCAGACCCTTTTTGTCAGGGTACTGAGCAGGCGGCCCTCGTTCATACAGAACTGGCAGCCCCGTGCCTTCGGAGGGAAAAGTCTGTCCACAGCCGCACGTGTATACCTTGGAAAGATTTCCAAAATGAAGCTGTTGGGTGTCCTAAGCCACTGCCCAGGACTCTTGACTGCCATCCAAAGACCTTGTGGGCCAATGGTCACACAGTGACAGGCACACACTAGGCACCCAGCAAGAAGTAGGCCGGAGACTGGCCGAGCACCGGGCGGCTGAGTTGCACTTTTGACTTAGTGTGAAGGTCACCAATTCTGTGTCTCAAAAACCTTGACATTTGCAAGTCCGTGCTCAGTGTAGGCAGCTTTCCCGCCGGTCTGGAGGACCTGTCTGCTTTGCTAACAGCCGGGTCATCCTCACAGACCTGCTGGGACAGAGTATCTGTTCCCCCACAGGGAAGGACGGATTTGGGAGTGGCTAAGCGGAGCCTCATTCTTGCTTCCGTATATTGTGAAGGGCCTTCAGAATGAGGCTGGGCACCTTAGAAAAATTCAAACCAGCTTTCTTGCCTTATTCGTGCTCATCTCAAAATTGTCCCATGTGCCTCTGATAGGAGGTATGGTATTCGATGCCCCCAAGTCGCTCTGCCCACATCATTACACATGCCAGAAAGAGGGCATCAGGCACAAGGATAATGCAAGCACCCCAAAACTGAGACTTGAAATCAGGAATCTTTTTGCAAGTCTTCTCGACCTCCCTTTCCCAGCTCTGCAGTACCCAGGAAATTGGTTGAGGTTATTATTTTTCATTCCAAAGTCTACTGCCCCTGCTGGCCAGTGCTGGGAATTGCACCTCAGTCCTTGCATATTTGGCTCGGGAATGCATCCCACGGAGGAACAGGAGTTAAAATCTACTGCTTTCTCTCTTGCCCATACACCCACAGTCTGTCCCATTCCACCGCCTCCTAACTCTCCGTGGCTTTGAGCTGTGGGGGCGGCGATTCTGAGAAAAGTGAGAAATCCTAGCGAGGCTCGCTCTTGCCCTGCGACTTCGGCCGCCCTCCAAACGTGCACCTGCTCAGTCATATTTCAGACACGTGATCGCCTTAAATTTTCCTTAAGTGCTATCTTCTCAGGTTAATTAATCACCAGGCTCAAACTTGCTGTTACCAGCAGGAAGTCCATCCTGAAGTCAGCAATGTCACGATTGCATCTTCTAATACTGTTTATCCTGCATTAGTGTTTACTTAGGGGGAAAATTGATCGGTAATTGATATTTCAGTCTTCCAGAGCTGGTGTTGGAAGAGCCTAATGCAAGCCTTTAATAGCAAGCAAATATTTAAATCCCTTAATGGTTGCTGAATATTGAAATGTGTGACTTTATTACTCTTTTTGGTTTGTTTTCTCTGTAGTTGTGTATTTCATCGTTTAAATTTGGAACAGATGCTGGCAGGCTCCAGTCTAGCTAATCCACAAAAGCTGTTTGCCCAGACACAGCAGACCTGATTAAAAAGTATTGCTATGGAAGGAAGTCTTCTGCACTAATCAGTCTCTGTTAGCTAGTGACGAAATTACTATCCATCTCTCTCTCTCTTTCTCTCCCTCTCTCTAGGCCTGTTTTCTCTAACCTCCTCTCCCAGAATAAAGTGATGGGGGCAGCTATAGTGTTGCAATTAGGAGCATGAATCCTTTATCGTTTGGACAAGGAAGGGAAAATGCCATTACTGTCAACTGAAATGTCCTACTTGGGTTTTTTGCTCCTACTTCCCTGCCAAAGCCCATTGCTGCTGCTGAAAGTTTATAACATTCACAGCTGTTCTTGATGGCTTGATTCTTAACACAGCCAGAAATGTAGCCCGGGAGATGCTTAAGACAGTTTATGGAAAATATTAGATTTCCTTGCAGAGACACCAATGCATCGAGAAGGGTCTTGAGTCACGTTAGACCCAGCCAAGATCACCAATTTTCTCCCTTTCTGGCTTCAGTTACAAAAGCTTATTGCTTTAAAAAAAAAAAAAAAAAAGCAGGCCCTCTTGAATCCTCTGTGTTTTCCCGGTTGGTTTCTATCAGCACCCACAAGTCTCTGGCTATGGCGGCCACTGTCTCACCACCCACCTCCAGCAGCCGTGGGATCTGACCAGAAGCAGTGCCTTCAGAAGTGGAAAGAGCGGGATGCTACAGAGTGGACAAGAACTCCCCAGGGACCCAGCCGATGGGAGCTGAGACTAGGTCATCCAGCCTGGGGGCTCCAGAAACAGAGGTGGCTCTGGTCAAGGCCACCGCCGCCGCCATCCTAGCCCAGAGGTGGGGGCCCTCCCTGTGTGGCAACCCCGTGGGGCCCTCAGGAATGCCAGAAGTGACGTAGTGAGTTTGCTAGCTCCAGCCATACAACCCTTAGGTAGGAACTTCCAGGAACCAAGCTCCCTTTGGCAGGTCCAGAGGGAGTGGCTCCTCAGTCTCCAGTGCTCGGAAGGCTACGAGGACAAAGCAGCAAGCCGTGCATCACATGAGGCTGCACTCTCAGACCGTTTCTGCAAATGCATGTCCAAAGCCATGTGTTTCTTCGCCCCAGAGTGCCTCCCCAGTCGTGCTGGGAAGGAAAGGTAGCGGGCACGGCCGGCAGGCACCAGCCGCCTCCCTCCGCCCGCCCTTCCCCGGTCCCCTCCGCTCTAGCTGTGGCCACAAACACCCCCAGCCAGTTGCTGCCACTCCCCCACTGTTTTCATTCTCTGCTTTCTCCTAAATGGAAACCATTAATCATACTAAATTGTGCAATGATTCCATGATAGGGAGAATGCTGATGGCAAAAATCATTCTCCTTTGTTGTGCCAGGCAGGCAAAAGGCAGAAGCATTTGCTCATTGCCCTGCCCGGCTCCTTGCAAATGCTGACCGTGTGTTTGCCCACGCGGCTGCCTCTGTGCACACAGCTTAATTCTAGCACCGGTCTAAGGCGTTCCGACTGTTGACAGGATACGAGGCACCCGGCCACCTCTTCCTTATTCCAAGGACTACGAGTAAGACGTGTAATCGTGGGCACTCCCAGAAGTGTTTCCCATCTGGGGGTAGGGGGGCAGATCAGGGGGATGGGTGCCGTGAGACCTGTGCAAAACCCAAGGTGGTCTCAGATGGGCTGAGCCGGCGGGGTTCACTGTGCCCCCCGCCCCGCACACGTCTGCCAGCTGGATTTCCGAAGGAGCCAGGTGTGGGTACCAAGGAGGCTTTTCGCCTTTCAGAAGTTGATGTCTGCTCCGCTTTCGACAAGCCTCTTTGTAAACCACCCCTTCTGAATTAGAATCATTTTCCAAAAGCTCTTAAGCTATGATTAATGCCAGGGCTGTTTTTAACAATCATCCTGCCAGTCTTAAGCTGTAGTCATTTTCAATAATTTGGAGTGCTCAAAGGCAAGCCAGGAGTTTGTTGACAACAAAACCCATAAGCGTACAGCCAGGCAGCCACAAAAGATGGAAAAGCAAAGGGACCATTTGGGCTTAGCTGGCTTTTGCTCCCAGAGTTTCACCACTAAAAGTTTGATTGAACGCTCACAATGCATTAAGGATCCAACTGTGAACACGGCTCGGCAAGAGGGCTGCCAGCCCAGCTTTTGTGCGAACAAACGAGCAGCATGTTTGGAGGCCCCCTGGTTTATTTATGGACATGTGTGGTTCATTCATGCCGTCCCCAAACCAGAGAGCCCTCGTTTGTCTTCCCTTTGCCAACATCAAAGACCGGGACAGAAATGCAGTTGCTTTCCTCTGGGGCTGTTTACTTCCCGTGAATGCTGAGCGAGTCCTGGGCCAGGATTTGGGAATCCAGCTCCGTGCACGGCCCGGCCACTTCCCCAGCCGTGCGTCCTGTCTCCTTCATCTTGGCAACTTCATGCTAGACCATCCATCTGTTTGAAAGCCCAGGCCGAAGCCATGGCTTGAAATGTCCATGATCACAGATTTACTCGGACTCAGCCTCAGATACCACTCATTTCTAGCTCATTACTTCCTCCAGTAGGAAAGGGTCAGCTCTGGGTGATGGGAGTTTAACCCAATGAATTTGCCATGATTGATGGAGATCTTTGTCTCCATCCCACCCCGCCATCGCACTAGCTGGTACACAGGTTACACGGCTAGTCAGGGAACACGCGGACTTCTGGGGAGAGCTAGAGCTAACTTCCAGTCGACCCCCTTCAGGAATCACAGCCGGAGCAGGGGGCAGTCCTTCGTTGAACGTGGTCTCAGAGGCCTCTGTCCTGTTGCCTGTAGGGGCCTGTGGCCCTCTCTTCTGAGGCTGAATGAGCAGATCTCTGGTGTTTCACTTCTGCGTTGTGTCTGGCTTGGCCAGAAGTGCCCCCTAAAATACTACCAGTCCGCCCATGACCAGTCTACTAGGGTGTCTCCCCACCCCTTTAAGGGTTTTTCTGTTTTTCTTCCAGCAGCTTTTCAGAGGCCTCACTGGGACACGATCCCCTCTAGCATGGCACCTGCCTTAGGATCACTGGGCTCTGGGGAAATGAAAACTTTCCTCCACGCCTGCCCTTTTCCTTACACTCCCTCCGCCAGGCAGCAGCATCAGCAGCCACTCAAAATGGGGTGCTGGGGGGGCCATCCTTGATTCCCCCCTCTCTCTCGTCTCCTACTTCTAACCCATTCCCGACTCCTGCCCCCTGTACCCTAAACTCTTCTCTGGCTTGACCCAAGCTCATCCTGTCCCCTCCGTCATACAGCCCTTTCCCTCCCACCGCAAGAGGAAAGAAGACAGCCGCTTCTGCTTTTCGGGCTGCCCCCCACCCCTGCACCTGTCCCCTACCCCATCAGAGTCCTAAACAAAAGTAAACCGGCCCCTCCCTACCTCTCCCACCAGGCCTGGGAAACCACTCCTGGTTGACCTTTGGCTTCAGGATCCATGCAAATGCTCCCCACCTAAATAACCTTAGTTTGGCTTTTCAGCCTCACCGGTGGCCTTCCAGCACCCACAGCCCGGTCCCCACCCCTACCCGGGGCCTTCCTCAAGCTCCCGCCCCTTGCCTGCGGTCCACACGTCTGTGCCTTTGAACTTTCCAAGAGCCCCTCCCCTGGGTTCCTGCTCTGAACCTGCCCAGCCTCCCATGCTTAACGTCCACCGCAGTCCTTACGGCATACCTGACCCGTTTGTTTACCTTTCTGTCTCCCTCCATAAAACAGTGACCTCCTGGAGAGTAGAGCCTATATCTGATCCCGCTCTATCTCTGAAGCCACACGTAGTATCAGGCCGTGTGCTCCATAAATTATTGAATAATAAGAGAGAGGTTTTTTTTTTCATCTATGGTCGGACTGGTCTTTCATCTGTCTCTCTCTTTTCCTGGAAATATCCTGGTAAGGCCTGCTTTCCCTCTCTCTCCTTTCTAACCGGCAATTCTGTAGTCTCTGCAACTCCTTCTGTCTGCTTTGCTGAATTTCTGTTTTGTTTTCGGTTTGGTTTCGATTCTGTTTTCTTGCTGTCCTGGTCAACTTTGTTTTGTCTCATCTG
Source organism: Lutra lutra (assembly GCF_902655055.1). Classification (NCBI taxonomy): domain Eukaryota; kingdom Metazoa; phylum Chordata; class Mammalia; order Carnivora; family Mustelidae; genus Lutra; species Lutra lutra. The sequence goes on along the minus strand of NC_062287.1, from coordinate 11,714,978 downwards.
TCCCCCTTTCTGTCTTGCTCTGGGCCGGTTTTACCCATGAAGGTCAACATGGGTGTGCCTCCGTCCTATCAACATTTCCAGACCCTCTGAACACATTTGAGGGCCAGAAAGGAAAAAAAAAAAAAAATGAGCACCAAATACAGAGAAGAAAACTGTAAAATCAAAATCATTGCATGTTTAATTAAATATCTACAAAACTGTAACGTTGTCAACCAGTAAAGTACAACCAAGCTGCCCGGGGACATAATCAACTATAAATTGTATACGGGGGTGGGGGGGGCTGTAACAGATTTTGCTGTAGTGCGGGATAGAGGCTCAGTAAGAAGAGGTCCTAGAGCCTGCAAAGCCTGGAAACCAGGCCCACCTGCCTTTCTTCCCTCGCCTGCTTTCTCCCACCCTCTCCTGCTCTCTCCTCTCCTCTCTTCTGAATTTTGCACCTGACCCCACACAGGGGCAGGTTCATGAGGGAGCCAGTGCAGGAAAGGCCGAGACCTTCCAGGTGGACAGAGCACCAGAGTACCTTCCTGGGAGACTGACACTTTGCAAGGATCTGACAAATAGACCGGGGGACTCGAGAGGGAAAGCTGAGCTGCCCCAAACACGCGGAGAACACTGTAAACGTCCCTTAGCGGCCGATTCTCTTGGTTTCGGCGACGGCAGTCTGCAGAGATAGCCGACCCACACGCCCAGCTTCCCATCTGTACGGCACATCGTCAGTGTGGACACCCTGGGCTTTGGAGGGCGGGTGACTTCTCTGCCCCATCGCTGTTTCCCAGCTTTTGGGTTTTGTTTTGGTGTGTGCGTGGGAGGGAGGCCGGCTGCTGGGTGATGAGCTCCGGCTCCAGGAGCCAGCATACATGAGTAGTGTTTCCAGCTGTGCCTCTGATTCAGCCCGTGACCTTGGGCAAATTGCTTCCTCCCCGGGCCCTGCTCTCCATCTATAAAGAGCCTCAATCCCAAATTGTTTCGAGTTATTTGTTTGTAAAGTACTTTGACATCTCAGATCCAAGGCATGGTAAAGAGCAGAAATACTGCTGTTGTTACAGTGCATTTAAAACCCCCAACAAAATGCCTCGCAAGCTCTCGGGTTGAAAATTAAGAAGCTGTAATAATTGACCACTAATTCCACTGCTGCTTTATGCTATCCTTGCCGTGCTGAGATCATGCAATTTTTGCCCTTTTTTTTCTTTAAAAATAAATAAAGGTTCCTTTGTGAAGAACGGATTTCATTTAGTAAATAATTTTGACTCGTGTAATTACTTCTGTGACTTTTCTTCACTCTCTTGGCTTCGCTGGAAAAAAGAAAAAAAAAGCCTCACCCCCAGCACAGCCCTCCCATCCCCGGTGCTCCGTAACGTAATTGTGCAATTAGGAAGAAGTGGCCGGAGCTTCGTGTGTGTGTCTCTCTTTTAAGTTGGGAGTCTGGCTTTGACTCCCCGCTTGCTGGAGTGGGCGAGCCAGCCCGTTATTAAAAAAACAATTATGCTGTTAAAAAATCAGGAGCTGCACAAGTGAATCACATCGATTGGCAAGCGCTGGTCAGTTATCACCAGAAGGTCCTGACAACACACTAATAGGTTTTTCTGAAGATCCAATCAAATTTTCTAGGCAAAGGCTTGAGGTGTTCCACATGGGATAATGCTTGTCCTGGCTAGTATTGATTTCGGTGTGGCTCTCCCCTCTCTCCCCCCTCACCGGCTTGCACTCTTCAGCGGCTGCTACCTTTTTTTTTTTTCCCCTGTAATAAAGACTTGAGCTTTGTATTCCATTTTAACAGTTTGATGAGGGGAGGGGGTGCCTCGAAAGCCTGGTCTGTCCTTGACGGTGCCTCTGGGCACTATCTCCTTTGTTACTCTATCCTTAAAGTCAGATACACAATCTGACTACTTTGGGCTCTGCTTCTCCCTGACCTTGTAGATTTTATTCTCAAAACTGCTTCTGGCCCACAGCCAGCAGGCCCTCTGAGAAGGGATTCGGTGGGAAAACCTTTTGGGAGGGAGGGATGCAGTGGCTTGAAGTCACAGAGGTTTCCAGTTCCCTCACGGAAGTGAATTCCTTGGGCTAGGAGAGGGTGTTGGTCCAGGTGTGAGTGTGAGTGTGTGTGCACGTGTGGTGGGAGGGAGACAAGGCCTCTGGTCAGGACAGTTGTACAGACCGTTCACTCGACGAGAGTGTCAGGTCAAGGACAGGGATCCATCGTTTGCTAGCCAAGCATGGAGACCCACCGACCCATTGCGTCTGCTTGGAAGGCATGCCTATTTTCCGATTCACACAAATATGTTGCATGGCCCATGGGTAGCCTGGAGAGAGGCCGTAGCAACCCAGTGCCTCCAGGACCCAGAGTAGCTCTGCTATGGGGCACGGCCTGTCTGGGCCCTGGCCGCTCCCCATGTCATCCGTGGGTGACAGTGGCAGCAACGGGAAACACCGCTTGCACGAACTTTAGCTTCCTCATCATAGCAGGGAGGCGTCTGGGGGCTCTGAGTCAGCAGATACCTCCCCCAGCCAGCCTCTTCTGCTACTTCACCTCCCTCAGGACCCCCCCCCCCCCGTGTGGACTGGGCAAGGGGTGCCATCCCTCTTGTCCCTCCTGCCCAGTCTCCCAAAGGACATGGGCTTTGGTTTTTTATTTTTTTAAGATATTTATTTATTTGACAGGTCACAAGTAGGCAGAGAGACAGGCAGAGAGAGGAAGGAAAGCAGACTGCCTGCTGAGCAGAGAGCCTGATGCAGGGCTCGATCCCAAGACCCTGGGATCACGACCTGAGCCAAAGGCAGAGGCTTTAACCCACTGAGCCACCCAGGCGCCCCGACATGGGCTTTGTTATCAGCAGACCTAGCTAGGTTCCAATGCCGACTCCTTTGCAATAAAAGTTGACTGTGGGTAAGGCTCCGAGTCTGTTTCTTCAACCTGAAAATACCCATCTCACCCCAGGTTGTGGAGACCGGGTAGATAAAAATGCTATGGGATTGTGCAAATGTTGCTTATAGGTTCTTGAACTTCTAGGCTCCGGGAGTCCTACCTCCTCCTTGGGGCTTCCCAGACCCGGCGGCCTGGAGCCCCTAGACAGACTCAAACCAATTAACACTTGGTTCTATCCTGACACATTTTCCTCGCGTCATCCCGAGTGTGTGTGTCTCTCCACGCCGGGCTGTTAGCTCCTTGCACAGCGGGGTCGCCTCTTACACGTGTCCCGGATTCCCCAGGGCTCACACCGGCTACTTGGAGAACTCCTTGACTCCCCTGGGGGCTTGGTGTTACACGACTTTTAGTCTGTAGCACTTCCCACCTAGGAAGAGTCTTAAATGGAATCCGTAGCTTTGGTTTTGTTCATCCAATCATAGAATCCAGAATGTCAAATCTGCAGGGCACCTCCGAGCTCATCCAGTCCAACCCTCTCATTTTATACACTTCGATTACAGGTGGCCTCATAGGGACATGCCAAACACCTGCCACCGAGGGGTGATGTTCCTGATCCCTCCTCCCCAGCCAAGACCCCTGAGCCACCTTAATGACGGACCTGTGCCTTGCCACCCACCACCAGACAGCACGCTGCTGGGAGAGCCGGTGGGGCTCCAGCGGGGGGCGGGGGGCAGAGGGCATGCCTGGAGCTCATTCACAATGCAGATCTGCAGGCCCCACCTGTATCTTTTGAATCCGAGGCTCTAGGAGCAGGGCCTAGCAGCCAACACGTCCAGGCGTCCTTTAGAAGATTCTGACGCAGGGGAGCCCCTGGCTACTACAGGGGAAAAGGTGCCAGGCTTCGAGCCAGCCAGCCAGCCTTTGAGTCCAGCTCCACTACTGAGCCTGGAAAGCAGGAAGCAGGGCGCTCAGCGCACTAGCCCTTAGTGCACACGTGCCGAGATGACACGCCCGGCACATAGTAGGCACTTAAGAAACGCTCGCTGAATTTGAATTGCCACTTGTCTCGCGTGAGTGGCTGCATGGCTGATTGCAAGGCTGATTGGAGGACATGCAGCTTTCATCACCTTCATCAGGAAAAACAAATCTATTAAATGTCTAAACGCTCGCTCCTCTGTCCTCTGTGTACAGAGAAAAGCATTCCAGAAAACGGGAGACAACCAGGCAGAGCGCAAAGGCCAAAGGTTTTGAAATCAGGAGCGTCGTGGTCCGAGGCCCAGCTCCACGGCTCACCGGGTGATCCTGCCGGACCGGCATAGACACCCCCACCCATTCCACAGCTATTTGGGGAGTCCTACTATGTCCCTGGCAGTGCACGAGGCATGGCGAGCACACAAGGGAACAAGCTGGATAAGGTTTCCGTGGCAGATCAAATACCCCACTTGCCCCTACCCCAGGTCCCAGCCCCCTCGCCATTGGACGGGGTATGTGGCAGGGAGCAGAGGGGATGTCCCACACAGGAGTCTAGAGTCTCTGTCCCCCACCCCTGCCGCCCACTGAGAAGGGCGGGTGTTCCCGAGGGCATAGCACACGGTGCTAGCGCCTTTGCTGTTCCCAATCCCCAAGTGATCATGGGACACACAGCATGGCAGAGAAACGTGACATTGGGGATTCACGTCTCTGTGGCAAAGCCGCCGCCTCTCCTGGCTAATACAGACCGAGCCCCCATGAGTCCTGCACCCAGTAAGCCAAACAACACACACACAGTGGCATGTTCGGCTACGATGGTGAGAAGGGCTATGAAAGGGACATGGTGGCCGCTATCCAAGCACGTGTAAGGGGAGGGCTTATCCCATCTGGAGAGTCCCAGGGAGGCTTCTCTGGGGAGGTGAAAGGTGAGACCAGAGGGATGCCCAGGAAGGATCTCAGCAAAAAGCGCCAGGAGAGGTCACGCCCAGGCAGAAGAAACAAGCATGGCCAAAGGCCCTAAAACAGACAAAGACCAGGCCAGCAAGGCAGGAGTGCCAGGGACCAGCAGGGGATGAAAAAGGACGTGGGCTAGAACCAGATCAGGGAGGATTCCGTGGCTATGTTAAGGACTTGGGATTTTATTGTAAAACAAATAGTACACCAAAGGTTTTTTTTTTTTTTAAGGTTTTATTTATTTATTTGTCAGAGAGAGAGAGAGAGCGAGAGTGAGCACAAGCAGATAGAGTGGCAGGCAGAGGCAGAGGGAGTAGCAGGCTCCCTGCCGAGCAAGGAGCCCGATGTGGGACTCAATCCCAGGACTCTGGGATCATGACCTGAGCTGAAGGCAGCCGCTTAACCAACTGAGCCACCCAGGCGTCCCAGTACACCAAAGGTTTTTAAAAGGCAGCAACAAGAAATCTGCTTCTTAAAATGTTCCGTGCCTCACCTTCTTCGTCGGTACAACAGACGTAAATCTATGTGTGTTTCAAGGACCTGTCAGAAAGAAATGAAATAATGTCTGTTACAACATGGCGCCTTAGAAGGATCCGGCCCCTTCTCCCTGGTGCCTTCCTGCTTACAGTTTGTATCTAGCCCAAGCATTCTTATAGATACGCTTGCTGTTTGTGGGGAATACCGAGATTCAGGAAGAGACCCAAGATACCCTTGCAATAAATAACAGCTGATGTTTATTGAGCACTTACTGTATATATAAACTGACGTTTATTGAGCACTTACGGTATGCCAGGTACTGTTCTAAGTGTCAACTCACCAAAACCTTAAAGGGTAGGTACTAGTATTATAATTATACCCATTTTACAGGTAGGAAACCCGACACAGATCGGTTAAACTAATTGTTCAAGATCACACAACTGTCGACAGCATGGCAGGCTTTAAATCCGGACGTTCTGACGCCAGGACCCTCCCTCTAAAACACTATACTGCACAGCCTCTTGGACAGAAATGGGATTTTAGGGAAACGAAGTGGTCAGCAAGAGCAGCTCTGGCCCAACCAAAGGGGTGGGTAGGAGAGCTGGACTGTGAGAATGGTGGATGCACCACCCCAAGTTGCAGACCGGAGGCCCCCACCAGCCAGAGGCAGAACCCGCAGCTGACCCAGGACACGGTCCCAGCCTCCCACTGCATCCTGGGTCAGGGAGGGAGCATGTTCTCTGAGTCAGCCTCTCAGCTTCTGTGCACCCCTTCTAGAGATGCTCTCTGCCGGGACAGCCCCCCAGGACATGGGGGGGTCTGCTCGGCGAGACCCCTGGAGCCAAGCAGAGACACTGGTAGGGCCGTCTTCCCTGGTGGGGGGAACGGTCCTGAGTGGGGTGCGAGGCGTGTGCCTGAGGCATGGTGTCAGCAGAGCCCTTGGGGAGGGAGGGCGGGCCTGCCCAGCTGGGCTTTGAGGCCGGCAGGCAGGACAGCCTCCCCGCTCCCGCCACTCTCTGCAGTCAACCAGAAAGTCAGAAAATGTGCTCGGCGACCAGCGAAGCAGATGGTTGAGAATATCATGTGTATACAATATTTATGAAATGTGCGCTGAGCAGAGCTGTGGCTGAGACTTCCGTCCCAGGCAGAGTAATTCAGCCCTGTGTGATGAACAAGATGGTAATTGGGGTAGTTCCAATTTACTAACCATTTGCAAAAGATTACATACCTCTCACATAGCATCCTCTCCTAATCTTACTTTAATGAACACTACTCTATCTGGATGTATAATTTCAGGGTGGGGGGGGGACAATCTCTAGCCTAGAAGGCAAAGCTGTAGCTAATACATTAACATCCAAATTAGAGAGAGGGAGAATAATTGTGAGATCTATAGCTAAAGTAATTTGAAGCCCCCCCCCCTTTCTACACAGTAAAAGACAGAAGCGCAGTGGGGACGGCTTTTGATACCACCAAGCACTTGGACGTGGGGCTTAAAGACTTTCTAAGATGGCAGCCTCACCCGGAATCTTTTACTTCCCCTGACGAGCAGCGCCCCCCTCCCTGCCCACTCCGTGGGGGTGTGTTTTCAGCTGATCTTTGCTGCCAGAAAGGGGCTGTCCTTGTATTAGGAGGGAAGACCGTCCAGTTCCAGGGCACACAGGTTGTTGCTATGCTGCCTTCCCTAAAAGCCTAAGGCTGTTGGGGGGGGGGGGCAGGGAGGACAGGGATCCTTAGGAGTGAGTTGATGATTTCTACCTCAGTTTCATCATCTGTAAAGTGGGACGGTGGGATGGGATGATAATGCTGCTTAATCCAGGTCTTTGTTCAACCATTTTAATTGAGTCCAGCACTTTCCTAGGTGCGGGGAACAGAGGCTTAAAAATAAATGTTCTCAAGGGTGTTCACATTTTCATGGACCAAAAAAAAAACCCATTCCGTCTGTTAGGTGCTAGGACGAGGACAGGTTCTCTGCATCCAGGGGACTGGGGAAAGGCTTGGCCTTCCTACAAATCCCTGGGTGACCCAACCCACTTTCCAGCCTGGGTGCCTGGGAAAGGCCCCTGGGGTGGGCCTGGCCCTAGGTCAGCCCCGCCTTCCACTGGCACCCCTTCGAGGCGTTGTCTGCATTTGCAGCTTGAGCAACAGTAGGGACTAGTGGGAGGCAGCTGTGCCGGCTCCTGCTCCAGGAAGGAGGCTGCAGAGCAGAGACCCAACTCGCGGTGCTCCTTCCTGCCCAAGGGTCTCCCTCCTGCCAGGAGCTCGGTCCCTGGCTGGGGGAGGTGAGGTGCACCACCCTCTACCCCCCCAACGCACCAGGGCATCTGGGGAAAGGTTCGAGGGGCCGAGGTCAGAGAACACAGCTTTGGAACACAGCACTCTTGGAAACACCCTTCTAGAACCCCTTTCCCAGTTCCGGTCTGCAAAGCAGAGCAGGTCTGTAGGGGCGAGGCCCTCCACTGTGCTCTCCCTGTGCCTTCTGACTCATCAAGTCCTCAAGGGGCAGGGGCAGGGGAGTGGCCGAGGAGAGGGGCACAAAAGACAGCCAAGTTTCTTCCATGGGTGGGACCTCAATGAGCCCCTATTGGGTGCCGGGAGAGGCACCAGCCCTGAGACCCATCCCTTGGAGCCCTCTCCTGCACCTCCCTGGCCCCCCTCCCCCGTTCTTCCTTCCACTCTGGCTTAATTGATTCTCAGAACTGTGTGCCGGGGCTCAAAAGTTGTCACTCAGACCTGCGCACTGGCTCCCGCGCACTGGGGCTCGCTCTTTCCTGAGCCCGCGCTTGCTCTCTGGTCTCCCCCTCCCTTTGCGTTAAACTGACCAGCGCGCAGACTCTCAGACAGCAGCGGGCGCCCCTCTCTCCTGCTGGGAAAAACTTGACGAGATTAATAGCAATGTGAGCCCATGTGCGGAGGAAGGGACACTGGGCCTTAGGGGTGGGGGTCCAGCCCCTGTTCCTTCTCCAACCTCTCAGCCGCCTCCTGACCGCTGGTCACCAGCGTCTCCAGGACCACCCAGAGGGGATTTGGACTTGGTGAGAAACAGTGCTGCCAGCAAGAACCTCGATGTTAATAAGCAATGAGGTGGGGCTGGGCCCCCTCCCAGCCCCCAGATCCTGGTAATTCACAGGCTTCCTTCATCCCTTATTATCTGGCCTCAGATTCTGCCTTTTCACAGGTGTGTGTGCACCTGCCTTGGGAGCAGGTAAGGGGAGAGAGAAGAGGAGAATCCAGGCTAAATAAATAAGAAGGGAGAGAGAGGGGAGGAGGGAGGCAGGAGGGGTGTTCAGCTCCCAGTGCACTGTGTACTAAAGGGCTTCATAGGTGATTGAACGTGTGGCCCCACTTCTGTCTTCTCAGAGGTGACAGTTGATGAAGGATGACCAGCTACTGGGTTTGCCTGGGGCCGAGGAGCTTCCTGGGACAGAAGACCTTTTCTGTGCTCAGACCTGGGCCAGCTTGTGCAACCTCATCCACCCAGTCTTTTTAAAGACCGTCTTTTAGAAAGCCAGGCCTTTGTCTGAGTGAGGCTGGGACTGACATCCGGGAAGGAGCCTGGGGCCAGGCTCCTGCATCCTGGGGTGGGGAGAGCGGGAAGGAAGGAGCCTCATTAAAAAGAGCACCAGACCTCGTCTCTGCTTCTCCTGCCCCCGTGTAGGTACGGCTTCCTCCATTCTCTTCCCCGTGGTTTTCCTATAGCAGGAGCAGTGGGGACCGTGGTGACAACACTCATGACAGCTGGCGCTCCCACAGTGCTCACTCCACAGCGGGCACCCTTCCAGACCCTGTGGGAGTGCTCACTCACTGACCCCTCCCCACTGCTCTCTGACATAGATGTCCTCATCCTTGCTGGTGACAGCTGAAGAAACAGGATAGAAGAATTCCCATGGGCCGACGGCACGACGCCCCAGCCCAGGCAGGAGGGCGGTGGAGATGGACCCTGCGTCCTGTGTCTCTGGTCCCCCCCGCCCCGCCCTTTTTGCTCACCTGCAGTCATGACTCCGGGCCTGGGCTTTGCATTCACACCTGGGGCATTTGAACCTTGGGCTCTCAGGTGAGCTAGTGGGTGTGGGGAAGCAAGGCCAGCGGAGCTCTTTGTTCTCGAAGCTTCCTGGGGCTACAGGTGGGGCTCTGGGGCTGCTCAGGGGCCGGGCTCTGTTCCCAGTCCTTCCAGGGCTGACCGTCCCTCCTCTCTCTCCCAGGACGCCACGGCCCCCTGCTCCAAGCTGTCGGGAAGCACGTGGCCCCGTAGCAGTGATTCTCCTAGCCCGAAAAAGGAGCAAAAAGAATATTTGATCACAGGTGGCTGCTGTCAGCCTGCAGGCTCTGAAGTCCTGGGCCGGGTGCTTCCACCCGCTGGGCGTCCTGGGAGCGCCCCCCCCCCTCCTCAGCCCTGGCCCGGGGCTTGGTGGCCACCTCTGGAAGGGAGGACGCAGGCAGGACCGGCCTCTCGGAGGTCACCCTTCCTTCGCCTGGAATGTGGCTCCTTCCGCAGCGTGGGGAGCAGTGGCTCCCATCCGAGCTTGCTTGGAGATGCTCTCAGAGCCCTCACTGCCCCCTTCCCCACTGCTTCTTCCTAGCAAGAGAGGAAGCACGCCTTGGAGAAAGTGTGGCTTCGGAAAGCAGTCGGACTTGGGTTCAGATTCAACGCCCACGCACAGCCAGGGGTGACTTGGGCAAAGTCCCGGAACTTCCTTCTGCTTGTTTTAGGGATAATACGCCCACCGGCCAGGTGGGAGAGGATCAGACCAAACCAGGGACGCAGGTTGCCTGGGGTGAGTCTGGCCTGGGGGAGGAGGAACCAGATGACAAGTGGGAGGAGTGATGAAGGCAGCCCAGGAGTCTCAGAGGCCTGGGAGGTCCGTCCAGCCCCACCCCAGGGGAAGCACATGCATCGTCTCTCTGTGCACTGCCGTGAGTCCTTAAAGTTTTAAAGAAAAGGAAATTTGGAAACTTTCTGGCGCATTCAGTCCCCTGGTTTGACAGCAGCCCTCTGTGATCATTCTCTTTTTTTAGGTCTAATTAGAGTCCTTCAAGCTACAACTCAAGTTCATTTTCTTCTGTCTCCTTTTCAGAAGAGATTGAGAATCGCGCAGTCCCCAGAGGTCTCTTCAGGAGCCTGGAAATCCCGCCCACCTGACTGTGAGGTAGGGGATGGCAGCCCTGGCTTGGCTGGGCTCCTGCTTCCCGGGTGTGGACGATGAAGGAGTCCCCAGGGGCACTTGCTTTCCCCAGACTCCCCAAGCTGGGTCAACGGCAGGTGTGGGGACCAGCATCGCCCACATCCTCCGACGCCCTGAATCCGACTCCCATTGTGCCCCTCCTGGAATTTCACCCGCTCCCCTTCTCTCAATGCTCTGCACTCTAGAACTCTCTTGCTTTTCTGGATTTAAAAAAAAAAAAAAAAAAGGATGAAATGAAGAGAAAAAATGAACTTGCCAAGGAGCCTAAATGTGCCCCCATTCCGGGAAGAGACACAAGTACCCCCCCACCCCCACCCCACGGCAGTTAGGGTGAGGCAGGAGCGCAGGGACCCGCCGGGGCACCAACAGACAGACCAGCCAGGCATCCCTATCCTCATGGGCAAGGTGCCCGCTGCATCCCATAGTCAGCACCGTTATCTCCGGATAATTTTCCCTTCTCTCCGGCAATGGGGCCTGTGAAAGGAGCCCGACGAAGGGCCGCGTTTCTGGGACTGGGAGATGAGGGTCCGTGGCCTTGACTGCAAGTGAAAAATGAGGCCCCTGCGCCTGGTGTCTGGGCGGCGTGATTGCGCCCGGCCCCCCGCCCCGCCCACCGGCTGCGCACCGGGAGCCGGAGCTGTCTACCTTTTCTTCCACTCGCCTGGTGTTTAGCCAATCTATAATGCATTTAATCTCCGAAAGCCACTGCGCTTGGCTTTAAATGCCTAATTTGCTGTCGAGAGCCCCTGCAATTCTCTCTCCACCCTCGTGGAACTGGAGGCTTTTGTTTGCAAAATCAGCTGGGCTCCCTCCGCAGTGGACCGCGCAGGAACTGTGCCCTTGATCCCTTCTGGAGGGGGCAAGAGACCCCCGCCACCCACGCCCTCCCGGAGCAAGCAGCTTGCCCGGGAGGCTGGGGCATTCCCACCGTTCTGCACACTCTCCATCCAACCCGGACTGTGCCCCGCTGCAAGGATCGCAGGGGCTACCCGGCCAGTGGAGGGGAGAAAACCCACAAACGGAGAGTCAGCTCACAGGGGAGTACGTGTCCAGCAGAGGTGTGCACAGGCAGGAAGTGACTCTCCGGCTCATGGAAAGCAGATGGAAGCTTGTAGCCTTGCAGCGCAAGCCCCCCGTTCATTCAGTGAGCAGGCCGAGACCAGGGTCACCTGTTTGGGACATGGCCAGCATTGGGGGACAGCAAAGCCCAGGCCGTGTGGGGACAGAGTGCTGGAGTGCTGGGCACCCAGGAGGAAAGTGGGTCTTGTTCTGTGACATGGGAGGGGAGGTGGAGGTTGCTAGCAGACATAGGCATACAAAGAGACGGAGTCGGAGATGCACAGGCAGATCCAGACCTAAGACATGTATGTATACCCATGCAGTATACACATGCATTTAAGAGTATATATTCTTATATCACCATTTATAAAATTTAACTTATGTGCTGTATTTGTTTGAAGCTAGGGCTATCTTAACACAGGACCAGAGCCTGGGTGGCTTGAAGGACAGAAATTGACTTTCTCATAGTGGTGGAAGCTGGACTGAGATCAAGGCTTTTCGAGAAGGTATGCTTACCAACAACTGACCGAGGCTGGCGGAGGCCTCTGACGCCTCTGTCCTGGGTTTGTGGATGGCTTTCTTCTCCTTGTGTCGTTGCATGGTCTTCCCTCTGTGCACGCCTCTGTCCTCATCTCTGCTCACAGAGTGGACAAGGACCCACCCATGTGACCTCATTTGCAAGGCTCTCTCTCCAGTAGAGCCACATTCTGAGGTACTGGGGGTTAGAACTTCAATATATGAATGGGGGAGGCACAACTGAGGGCTTACCGTATGCAAATTTACATGGATTTATGAATTTATCTAAACCTTGTGTCTGGAAGTGTCCCCAAGTCGGTGGCCTTTCTGATCGCTGGCTTGTTGGGAGAGATCGGCTCTTCTAGGTGCACTGGCCTTCCCCAGGGCAGCCCTGATGGGTCTCCCCATCCGAGGGAGGGGAAAGGTGACTTGTCACTGCCAACTCTCAGGCCTTTGTGACCAGCCAGGTTGTTCCAAGGGATCCCAGAGGTTGACTCTATTGTCAGAGAAACTCCTGGCACACCCCCCCCCCACAGTCCAGAGGTCCAGGGATCCCCAGAAATGCCAGGCGGGTGGTAATCTTTCCTAGCAAGGAGATTTCCCCTTCGAAGTGACTCACCTCCCATGAGGACAGAGGCTGAAACCATGTAGTTGGGCTTCTTGACCTCTTTAATGCTCTTACGTCGGTTAGGACTCTCCTGGTTGCAAGTGACAAGAACAGAAGACTCAAACAGGCTTAAAATCAAGTGAGGGCGGGGGTGGGGAAGGCTGATATTTTTAGGTACCAGCCTTGTTCCCTTTTATGTCAGCTTCTTAAGACAAGCCTTAAGCAGTAGCTATGGGACCGCTCCCAGCTTGGAGCCCACAGCCTGCCGGAACCAAATCCAATCCAAAGGGAATGAAAAAAAAGAGTTCTCAACAGGCTCATTTAGACCATTTTTTAAAATGTCTTGTGTCTCATTGGATTTGTCGAGGTCACAGGAACATCTCCCAAACCATGACCGCAGCCAGGGAAATGATGGACCCATCATTCCGGGGTTAGATGACACACTTGCCACCCCTTCCCCCTGGAGCCGGCTGCATCCAAAGCAGGGATGGGAGTGATTCCCCAGAGAGAAATGGGAGATCTGTCCTCCCCAGAGAAGGCCAAACGGCAGCTGGTTAGCAAAAGCAGAAGACATCCAGTATCGACTCAGAGAGAAGCAGTGTGTGGCACAGAAGCATAGCGAGTGGCCCTGTAGGACGCTGGCCCAGCCATGCATTTCTGGAACACCGTGCTTGAACGGTGGCCTTGGATCTAATTAGATTGCAAGTTCCCTGCTTCTTACCTAAACGAATTTTACTTCTGTGAAGTGCACTCTTGTTTCGAAGAGAAAGACGTTACTTTCCGTAAGCAGCATAAAGAGAAAAGGATAGCGCCGTGGTCAGGTGAGACCCAGAGCCCCCGGAGTCGCCATGCTGCCCCTCGACGGTCATTCCACGTTGAGCGAGTGACTGAACCACTCTGAGCTTCTTTTCTCTCTGCTCACGAGGGCTCACAGAAGCTGCTTCTCATTCGGAGCATTAGAGGTGGTGTGCCCTTGGCACTTGGTCCGTAGAGCTGGCCCGGCACATACCCGCGGTTGTCTTTAAGAGCGAGCGCACTGAGAAATCGCGGACTCCGTTTGTTGGCTCTGCAGGGATGTTCAGTATAACTGCACCATGTTTTAGCGGAGGAAGCTGAGACAAAGAGAGGTTGAGCAGGGACCCCAAGGTCCCACAGCTCATACGGCTCCGAGGTGGGTTGGAAGCTGGGTGCCCAGCTCCGGGAGGAGTCAGCGGCTCTATACTGAGGCGGGTCTCCCACACTGGGCCCGGACAAGGAGCCCAGTCCCAGGATGTGGGGTCCAGCACCCAAGTATGCTTGAGTATCCATCTGTCCGGGAGGTGAGCTGAGTCTTTGCCTTTGCAAAGAGTCTCTTATGGTAGAGGGAGAGCCCTCGTGCCAGAGACCCAGAGGTCTGGCCTCCGTGTGTGTGTGCGCATGTGCGAGTGTGCTTGAACATGTGTGTGCACTGACTCCATGGTCGCTGGGCCCAGGCTCCCGAAGGAAGCAGCCCTGATCATGGAACAGGGACAGCCACGTACCTCACCCTGAACCTCTCCCTCTCCAGGTTGAGCGGCGTCACCTCCCCAGAGTCAGCCCTCCGCCTCCCACAGTTTCAGGCCCCACACAAGTGAACCCAGAACCCTGTTGAGAGTGAGAGGTCCCAACAGGAATACACGCCTCTGAATGAGGCAAGAGCTGAATGCCCCTATGATGCATTTGTCCTCTTGGGAGGGGACATAGGATCTTACTCTGATGACTGGGGTTAGATGCCACCGCTGACCCTGCTAACCGCAGGTCAGCTCGTCTGCAGAGCACTGTGCCCTGAGCCCTGTTCACTCAGCACCTACACACGTCTCCGCAAAAGACTCAGCATTTAGCATTAGGAATCAAGTCCAAGGTCCCGTCTGCCTTGTCCTTATGTGCTGTCCAGCCAGGGGGCAGGTCACTTACTTTCCTTTCTGAAACTGTTTCCTTGCCAGTGAAATGGAGGCATGTAGGTGTCCTCACAGATGCTGCCTTGGTCCTTCGGACAGGATGGCTGTAAAGAATTCCTGTAGACTGAGTGTCTTACAAACAATAACTTATTGTTTATTTTTTATTATTTATATTATATATTATATATATATTTATGTTATATTATATATTATGATATAATATATTACATATTATTTATTACTAAATATTATCTATTTATTTCCGACCGTGCTGGAGGCTACAAGTCCAAGATCGAGGTGCCAGCAGGTGCAGTGTGTTGAGGACCTGCTTCCCGCTTCCTAGATGAGTCTTTCTGATGTAGTCTCGTGTGGCAGGAGGGATGTGGGAGCTCTATGGGGCCTCTTTCATAGGGCACTAATCCCACTCATGAGGGCCCCACCCTTATGACCTAATCGAAGGCCCCAGCTCTGCTACCACCACTTGGGGGGCTAGGATTTCAACATACAAATTGGGTACAGGGGGTTGGGCACAAACCTTTGGTCCACGACAGATGCCACAAAGATGGGATGAAATTAAATATGTGTGAAGACGACTTTGTAAACCATGAAGGGCTACGTGAAGCTGTGGCGAGGACGGGGGTGAAAACCAATCCCGGGGAGCTAGGGGAGAATGTTGTAGAGGGAAACCTGTCACCGACCGGGGACCAAGCTGTGGTGGATAGAGTGACCATGAAGCACATCAGGGAGGCCAGGGAGCCCTCTAGGGATGGGGGACAAGCTTGTGTCCGTGTCCTTCACTGTCCCTTGTGGTTGGTCCCCTTCCCCTACTACGGAGCACTTGCACACACATGCATGAACACATGTGTGAACACACGTGTGGGTGCATGAATGCGTGTGTGCGTGAACACACATGTGCACACCTGCTTCCCGCAGCCGTACCAGCTTCAGCTCGATGACAGGGTGGGAAGGGTCTAGAAGGCTGGATCAGTGGTCCTTGTGTCACTACTAACCCCAGAGAAGGAGGCACCCGCGGAAGGAGTAGTTGGGGAGCTCTTGGAGAGAGAAGGCCTCTAGATCATGCCAGACGGGTCCCTGGTTCTCAACCCGTCCAGCACATCACGGTCACCTGGGGGAGTTTTGAGCCAAAAAACACACAGATCCATGGCTGCTCTGAACCGCGGTATCTGAAGGTGGGTCCTGGGGTTCTGCACTTCTATAAAGCTCACCGAACAGTCTACTCTTCTAATCACCAGGTTTCGGATCGCCCACTCCCAAAGCCGGCCAGCAGGAGAAGCCCCTGTTCCTCCCGAGTGCCCCAGCCCTGAGCTACAAACCCTCCCTCCCAGGCCCCCTGTGCCAGTTGCTTATGAAAACAGAAACAAGCCTTCTTCAGAGATGGACGTGGCTCCTGGCCGACGGGGCTGCCAAGTCCCTGGAAGAGCTGGAGTGGGGGGCAGCAGCGTCTCACCCCCTGCAGGACAGCTGGAGGCGGCAGGGTTCCCCTGAAGCAGGCCTGCCTGCCAGGGGGGCCAGGGCTCCTGCCTGCAGATGCCCATGTTTACCCAGGATGGGCTGGAGGGACCTGGATGCTGGTTCTGGAGCCTGGTTCTCAGGAACTGGGACAGCTGTCCCTGGACAGCCACCAAGACTCTGGCTTGCAGACTGAGATGGAGTGTTGAGCACGTGGCAGTGGCACAGACGCACTAGGTAAGGAACTTGGTCTTTGGTGTTTTCTGCCAAACTGGCATCTGTCATCTTACATTATTGTCCTCTTCCATTTAGGTCCCTGCCTTGCTATGCTTAAAAAAAAAAAAAAAAAAGGGAAGCAATCCGTGGCAAGGCTCCAAGCTTCTCTTAATTGCAAATTCCCTTAAGTACCACTTCCCGGGAGCTACAGGCCCTGTCTGCTAGTCAGGACGGCCTCAGCCTGGCTGATTTTTAATAGGCACGCGATCATTCTCAGCCTCTTCGAACTTTCCCTTTTGTTCGCCTGCAAATCCTGCATGTCCTCCTCCTGTACAAGGGATCTCAAATTATTGGAATGAACCTGCCCCCTTTCTTTCATCTTTATATTAAAAGGAGAGACAGAGAAAGGGCGTAAGAGAAAAGCAGAGAGAGGGAGCGAGGAGGAGGAGGGTTGCGGGGGCACCGGAAATTGAGCACTAAGGATCAGCATTGGCAAATAGGGCTGATAGGGCAACAGAGGACCTTGCAAGGGGAACAGATGTTGAAATGCTTCATACAGACTCTCTGCCTCGAGGCTCCTCCCTTGCTCTGCCCCCTGCCCGGAGCCCCCCATCCTTGAAGGGTACACACTAAAGGGTTGTACCTGGCACAGTAGGGGGCTTTCAAGACCAAGCTGGCCCCTAGGGCATTTGTTCCCTTGCATCAGAAGATGTTAGTATTTTGAATATCACCTCGGGCCAAAGCATGGTGAGAAAATTGGGGGTAGCTTGGCTCTTTCTCCTGGGGGAGATAGAAAGAAGAATGGGGAAAAAAATGGGATGTGGAAATAAACAGACAGCCTCCCTACAGGGCAGGTCAAGTAATGTTTGTGTGACTCAGTTTCTGCCTTTGTGAAATGGGCGCGAGCATAGCTGCTGTGGAGGGGGTTCAGGGCAGTGCAAGTGTATCATCAGAGGTCCCAGCCAGCCATGGGAGCCAAGAAACTTTGCTCTAAGAGTTTGCCTGGGAGGGGGTCATTCTCCCAGGCGAGACTGGCTGGCCCCAGGTGGCGCCTGCTGCTGTCCCCTGCAGCCAGGAGAGGGGGTATCGGAGTAGGAGAGGTGACCTGAGAAAGCCCAGGGAGACTTCATGTCAGAAATTGCTGGAGTGATGCAAAATACGCTTGCTAAATTGTCCTGGTTCCCCGGGGAAACAGTTGCACAGTAATGCAGAGAGAAGTGGAGGCCAGGAGATGGGAATTGTTCTGGACACTTCATTCTTCCCTGACTCTATAGACCCTCTCTGCTGTGATTGTCAGGTCAGTGGCCTGGCCTGTCGGGAGTCCTACAGGGCGGCCAGAGCCCCGGGAGCAAGCCCTTGGCTCTCCGAAGGCACCAGGCAGCCGAATGCCTGGGGGAGAGGCATGGTCGGTGCAGAGGTGGAAATGAGGAGGGTCAGGGAGACCTGTCCCTCTCTGCTGTCCCCAGACCTGCCGCTGGCTGCCGGGTAACCTAGGGCAGACCCCACACCTGGCTGGGCTCTGGATTTCTTGGCCCCAGAGGGGAATAGCAGCACTTGCTTTGAGGAAATGGAATGAAAAATGCATGGGAGAGCACTTTGGGGATGGGAAATTGGTTTACAGAGGGAACGAGGTTACTTTTCTCCCCAACCCACGGACCATCTGTGTCTGTCCTCCCCGACCAGGCGGAGAGTGGGCTTCTTGAGGGCAAGGACTGTCCTGGCCCAGCGGCCTGCACGGAAGGCAGTTATTAGTTATAACTAATAACTAAATTAGTTATTAGGATGAAGAAGATCGTTATCACACTAAGCCCTCCTCCATGTTCCCCCATGTCATGTTCACGCTGAACCCAAAAGTGGAAATGTGCTTAAAATTACTCTTTACCCCTTGTGCTGGGCACCCCATCTCCCCTGTACTGTATCTGGGCGAAGAGCTGTGCCCTCCGGGAAGATGGGGCTGGGGAGCCGGGCTGTGTCTGGGCAGCCTGGAGGTCATGGCAGGTTATGTTCTATGTGAACAGCGCCCCCTGGAGTTGTGCATCCCGGATGCTCTCATAGCTCTGGTGCTGGTGGAGCAGGAGAGACACGTAAACTAGGCTGAGGAAAGTCCTCCCTGGAGGCCCCTCGGGCCAGAGCAGGCTGGCTGGGCTGTCACCACAGTGGAGAGAAGAGGCTGAAGAGGGCTGACACCCCAATTTTGCCTTCACATGCAAATGCACTTAAGGCTTTCTATGGCTCAAGCCAAGTTGGAGGCTTTGCTTAAAACTGAATGACACCTCTTACGTCCCCCCAGTATTTGCCACCTGCAAATCCTCCCTGTTAGAGAGAGAATGGGACCCGGAGCCGGACACTGCCGGGCCACTGCGTCCACAGTGCATACTCTCAGCCTCCCAGAGCCCCAGAGGCAGACTCCGAGAAAATGAGGTCAACAGCAGCCACGGCCAGACTTGTGAGGAGTCCCTGAGCTAGATAAATCATCCGCACGGTGCCCAGGGCCACGGGGAGAGCTCGGTCTACACCCTCCCTCCTTTCTGTCCACACCCACCTCTTTGTTCAGCAGCCCAGGCCCCACCTGCAAAGCGAGGATAGGAACCCCCATCTCGGGGGGCTGTCAGGGGACTCAGTGATGCGCAGACGTGTGGCGCCCAGCTTAGGGCCGTCTATCTCCCCTCCTGCTCTCTGCCCACTCCAACATCCTTTGGGTCTAGACCCGAGATCCTGGCTGCTTGGGGTTTCCGGAGGCGCCATCAATCTGTGCGAAGTTTCTGACCAGAAACCCTGCTCCACCCCCGGCTCAAGGAACACTGGCTCCATCTGTTGACATTTGGCTTCTCTCCCGGCTCCCCGTTCCGTCTCGGGCACCGCCTGACCTTCCCCTTCCCCAGCACCTCTCTCCTTTGGGGCCTCAGAGCCATCCCCGCCAGTAATCCCGGCTCTTGGCTGCCCCGCGCTGAAGGCAGATGGTGTTGAGTAATGGGGCTTCTCCCTCGGTTGGATGGGCCAGCGTCAGCCGAGCTGACTTCAGCATCACGCTGGCGCACACGGCTTTGGAGTTTAGCACTTTCTCTTCTGGCCTCTGGGTGGGGGAGGGGGAGGGAGGCAAGTGGGACTGTTCTGGAATCTTTCCTGAAGCTGGGGTGTTTGTGGGCAGATCGCACGTTGAGCCTCCAGCTTCCCTCCCACGGAGCTCCCCCGAAGACATCTCTCTTTGTTTGCTTGTAGTTCACTCTGTCGGTATCGAAAAAGGCTTCTTCCATTTGCTTTTATATATTCATTTGAAATGACTCCTCCAATATTTAATCTTTATCAGAACCAGGAAGCCTGGTATTTATTTTGCAGGTCAGTTGCTCATCCATTTCCCTTGAGGCCTCTGGCAGGAGGCTGGAGAGCCCGACGCCCCCAGGGGGTGCCGCCATCAACATTAGTCCTGGTGACAGCAGGACAAATCAGAGCGCTGCGGGCTACCAGGGAGAGGATCAATCTGGCAAAAGGCTAATGAGGAAGCTGTGGCTGCGGCAAGAGAGGGCCTTCAAGAGTCTCCAGGCCTTCTCATGGTGGGCAGCGGGTCCTCCGGGGGGCCCGGAGCGAGGGCCATCTGCTTGACGCGGGTTGGGTTCCCCCGGACTGAGGCGGCCAAGCACCAGAGTCTAACCTTGTGGGCAGGGACAAAGGGCAGCGAGGAAGGAGGTCTCCACTTCTCCAAGTGTGTGGTATCTCCCACGGGGGAAGGGCCCAGGAGTGGACTCCCACAGCAGGAAGGATTTGGGTTAGACACGGGAAGGAATTGTTAGAAAGTTGGCCTTGACCAGACACATAGGCAAAGTTGTGGAATAGTTTTCCTCTGTGGTCCTGGGACAATGTAGGAATGCGTGCGCCTGTCTAGGAAAATAGTTACCTATTTCATCTCCAAATACATATTGAACACCTACACTATACAGGGACCCGAGGGGCTCATAGAATATAAAGTGGCATCTGCTCGAAAGGAAGTTATGAAGGGAGACCAGAGAACCAGGATTTGACTGGAAGTGGTGGCTCAGAGGCTTGTGTTCAGGAGAATTGGAAAGTCTCCTCTAGGTTCAGGAAGAGCGAGGGTCAGAGTCGTTTAGTGATGTCTGTTTTGAGTATTGGTATCTGCTGGCCAGCCCTGCCAAGGGAATGGAGTGTGGTGAGCTCAGCGAAGAGGTTTCCTACATCCAGCATGTCCCCACTCCAGGGCTGGGAACTCGGAAGGTGGGGGAGGGAATCGGTTTGCGTCTCTAAGCAGAAGCCAATCTAGGGGGTCAAATACAGGAAGCAGTTACCAGCCCTTGTCTGAAATCCTCCCAAAGAGGGGAGCTGGAGGAGCTCCCAGAAAGGAGAGGAAAGGTGGGCTGCGGTTCTCAGGCACACTTCCAGCAGGGGCAACAGGAGGGACCCAGCTAGGTCCACCGGGAACATCCGTATTCTGCCATCAAAAGCTGTTCTTGAAGAGCAGGTGAGAAAGGAGAGACCAAGGAAGACAGCAAAACCCAAGTGAGCCGGTTTGTTCTTCTTACTTTTAACTTTCTCTGCCCCCTTCTCTCAGAAGCCTCTGGGGCAGAGGGGGGCTGAGCGAGGGCCGGTGGCGGTGGCGGGGTGCTTGCAGCCCACAGGAGCTGGTGCATTTCAAAGCGTCGCCTGGGCGGAGAAGCTGTTCCTGGGGATAGGCGTGCGACCCTGCTCTTGCAGGCATGTGATGAATATTTCATAGCCCAGATGTAATCCTGTCCACAATTTTCTCTCCTTCCGGCTCGCCAGCACCCCTCTCCTTGTGGTCCTCCACCTCCACGCCACCCCAGTCCCCAACCGCTCCCAAGTCAGGAAAATCAGTCAAAACATTTATCAGGAATCGGTATGAACCAGCCAAGCGCTGTGAAGAGCTAATCTGTGCAGAGCTAATAAGAATGAACAAAGTCACCACAGACTTCGCCGTGGGCATCACTGATAAGGATTTGTCAGAAGAATTGCAGGTAAGATCTGAACAGCCCCGGGAAGTGGAATGCAAATGCCTTGCTTCCCATCCGCTCTCCTGGTGCCCCCTTGCAGCAGACTGGAGCCTTGAGGACAGAGGCAGAAACTCACCCAGGAACGGGGCAAGCAGGGAGGCCGGCCGGGACGTGGGGTCGTGCAGAACCGTGGAAGGAAATCAGCTGATCGTGCACCTGGCTGGGGACCAGAAGGGAGGGAAGGAGGAGGGAGCTCGGGAGAGCTTCCGCATTCCCTTCCGTAGCCCAGGTTGCAGGCGGTGCTGAAATTCGATGGAGAAACTAAGATCCCAGGCAACTGGCAGCTGCTGAAGACTGCAAGAGGGTTTTGAAATTGCCCACCTGGAACCCAGATGTTATAGCGCTGCGGCAGCCAGAGCGAGGGCTCAGAGTCCACCAGACACGTGGGTGTGAATCCCAGTTCCGATGGTTTCTAGCTGTTGAGACCTTGAGAAAAATTGCTGAACTTCCCTGAGCCTCATTTTTTTTTTTTTTTCATCTGCGCAGCTAGTACCAGTACTTGATCAGGCTGCTGGGGAGAGGGAAATCGGGGAAGTCCCTATGGGCCTAGCTCTGTGCCTGGCACAGGGTATGGCTCCCACACAGTAGCTATGACTTTGTTATTAGTTTTGTGGACAGTTTTGCCTACAACAGCCTATGAGCTAAGGGTGTGATTCAGTAGCCAGCAAACCTGATGGTCTCAGTCACCACCTAGGAACTCCTCCTTGGTGTCTCCATAGCAGCCACGGAGGGAACAAGCATGGCTGTGAGCCAATAAAGCTTTATTGATAAGAACAAGAGGCCAGCTGGTTTTGATCTGGGGGCCATCGTTCCCCACCCCAGGTATCACTGATCCTCAAACTATTTCAGTGACATGTCTTAGGGACTTTGAAGGAGGAGACCGAGGGTCAGGCTGCCTTTGAGCCATCAGGCTTCCTGTAGAGGCTGGAGGGAGCTGGAGGGGTGAGACCCCCAGTTAGCAGAAGCTGTGTGATAGGGCATGGGTGGGGGCCAAATTCTAATAGATCTCGGAGAGGATTTCCCTATAAATGAGACATTACTGTCCCGACTGTGTTCTATGTTTCCCCTCTGCATCTTCGCGGCAAAGTTTATTGTGGGGCTGATGCACTTTTACTGCATCTCCTAAAAGTAGACACATTTTCATCTTTTTCTTGAAATACATATCGTTAAATCTCTCTACCAATTCCTTCTGGCTTATTGGACTTGGGAGCAAGCTGTGAAGAATGATTTGTTTTCAGGGCACAAAGCCACCCCCAAGACAGGCCTCTGTCACACCCCTACAGCCACCGGGGATACTGGAGGTAGGCAGGGCGGGAGGCTTTGTTGGGGGTTGTAAATGAGGTTTTTGAATAACATCGGTTTCCTATTCCCTCACATGTTTTAAAATCGGGTAGTTCTCTCAAGTGCTGAACTTGCCATTCTCCCCGCGCAATAATATTGTCTCGCGTTTGTGTGGGACTTTACGGCTCAGAAAATGCTTTCAATCTATGTATTACCTCTCGGTCTTCACCACCAGTCTGTGAAGTCAGCAGATGAGGGGACATCATTCCTGCCCCCCAGAAGGGATAACCGAGACTCCGAGAAGCTGCTCTGGGACCCTAGGACACTTGTCCCAGATCAGGAGAGGTAGCAGGGGGCTGGAGGTCCTGTAGGCGAATATGTCCCATGAAGATGTCAGGTCGTAAGCTTGGAAGCCTGTGAATGTTTTCTTATTTGGAAAAGGGTCTTTGCAAATGTGCTTCCGTGAAGGATTTTGAGATGGGCAGGTTATGCTGGATTTTCTCGGGTGGACCCTAAATGCAGTCAGAAGTGTCCTTATAAGGAGGTTACACACACACACACAAGCATGCACATGCAAACACATGTGTGTAAGTGCACACACACACAGGCACACACGGCAATGTGAACACAGAGTAGGAAGAGACTGGAGCATGCCGGCCTGGATGGTTGTTGTGGCTACAAGCCAAGGAGTCCCCGCAGCCCCTGGAGGCTGGAAGAGGCAAGACACAGACTCCCCAGCTGGAGGGACTCCTGGATTGCAGCCCCTGTGGTGTTGATTTCACACTTCAGACCCCTGGAATGCCCAGCGAATCCCTTCCAGTTGTTTTAAGCCCCCCAGCTGGCGGCATCTGTTATAAACAAAACAGCCACAGCACATGGGCCCGGGTCATGGAGCAGGAGCAGGGAAGCCAGTCCGTGTCCGGGGGGAGTCCAACTCCGGTCTCCCTGCTCACTCTGCCACGCCATCCATGATCCTGGGGAAGGGCTCCTCCCTCAGAAGAAGGGTCAGGTCCGTAGCGATGATGCCGAGCTCAGCCAACCAGTGGATGTGGACTGGGCCCTCAGCATGATGCTTGGAACCGTGGGCTTAGTGGAGAATTGGAAGCTGCTGTCCATGCCCTCGAGATGTGTGTGGGCTGGCCAGGAAAGCAGAGCACACGGGCAGGGAACAATTAGCAAATGGAACAGGACAATGGGTGACCAGGTGCCTGCCTGTGACATATGCCCCTTAATTCCTGAGTTCGTCAGGCTCCTTCACAGGCTGGAGAGTGCTCTGGTTTCCCTGTGGAGGGTCCTGGCAGAGAACCCAACTCCCCACAAATCCTGCCTTCCCCCCAGAGATGCTGCAACCCTTTGTGTTAAACGGAAAATGTGTGTGAAAGCACTCTATAAGGAGAGTGAGAACAGACGTGGCCATGTCCAGGCAGGACCAGTGACCACGCACCAGCTGTCCTGCCTCCTGGGCTTCTTCCAGGGATGGGGATGGGAAAGCTGACGTTGGGTGTGGTCTGAAGGAGGAGAGGGGGTGGGGGGGTGGGGACAATAAAGAAAGAGTGGAAAGGAAACAGAATTGATTTCTTGCATCTAATAGAGTTTTTCTCTTTTTTTTCTTTTCTTTCCTGACACAGCATTTGGCCTATGTAATAAGGCACTGTTGGAAGCCACTCCAAGGAGTTGGAACCTACTGGAAAGAATGCGTTGGGGGACTAGGCTTCATTTGCATCCCGCCCCCCAGCTAACAGCCTTCCTCCCAGTGTTCCAGGGAGGGGCTCATTGTCACCCAGTGAGGGCCACCCTGATGTCCTCCCCCCACCCCCCAGCCAACTCAGAGACCCCACCCCTCTGGTCCACCTCCTGGAAAGTGGGTGTAACTTCGGGTTGAATCCAAAGTGTAAATATCCTAATTGGCATCTTATTAATAGGAGCAGAAAAGCCCATTGTTACGGAAGAGAAATCTCCCAATTCCCCACCAATTAATCTTTGGCTACCGCTTGGATCCTGCTCACCATATCAATGGGCTGGGGCTCTGGAGTGAGTTGAAGAAGGTAGAGGGGACAGTGACAGCAGCAGGTGTGGCAGCGGCCCTCTCTGAGCTGGAGAACCCCATCCTCCTGGGGTCAGTGCTCCGGCCACCCCTTGGAGGGTGTCCCCACCGTAGTGTCCCCACCCTACCGTGAGGGCAGCTGCTGGTGGTCCATCCCTGGGGAGGCTACTGTGGCGGAGGACTGTGGTGGACATTGGTTGTTTCTTTCCTTTGTGGGGTTCAGCAGCATCCCAGATGCTTTGCTCGTAGTATGGGAATTTCCCCATCATCTAAGTTCTTGATGGGAGGCAGAGTGTGCTTTCCTCTAAAGGAATGGAAAATTCCAGCTACTTGCTTTCCAAGCAGGGCTGGCGTATGCCCCTGGCTGGGCTAGTCTGGCCCTCCCACCTCAGCTGACCCACGCAGGAGGCAGGTGTTGGTGGTGGGAACAGATGATTCCAGGGATGGCTGCTCGTGGGACTGGTGGGTGGTGCTGTCCGAGGGACAGGAGATCTATTCTGTGACCTGATTTTGCTGGTGCTCCTGGCCGCAAAGTCGATTGTCCCTTCACCCATTTTCCAATCATTTCACGATGACTTCCTGATAACTGGGAGCCACTGGACATCTTTTAAATAAATTCATTTTCTGCTTAAATCTGCCAGAATCAGTTCTGTTGCTTGGAAATAACACATCTGACGACAATAATGCATCTTATGGGGCAGAACAAGAGGTGAGGAGGGAAATTCAGATTTCTAGAGAGCCAGGCATGGGCGAGTCTCGGGAATTGTTTCATTTGATCCTACAAAACCCTTTGAAACACTTACTGAATTATTTCCTTCGTTTTACAGATGAGGAAGCTGTGGGCTCAGAGCCTTACTCACCGGCCAGTGGCAGAACTGGGTTTGAAGCCAAGTCGTGGGGTTGCACCTCCAGGTTCTTGCTGGGGGCCACGATGCTCCAGGTGCCTTGGCTAAGCAAAGCAGGTTTCCACCCTTTGGAACGTGTCCTCCTCTGTCTGGATCACTGCCACTCCTCTGGTAAGGCTTGACAGACACTTTCCCTGGGACCTTCTTTAAGATCCCCTAACCATGGGTCAGACTCGATGCCCCTCCTCTCTGTCCCCACAGTTCTGCGGCCATGGGGGGCTTTTCCTAGCATGGATCCTATCCTCCATAATGCTGGGTGCCCATCATTGTTTCCGGAGACTCTGAGAGACCAAGAATGAGGTTTTATCTCACGGGGTCTTCTAGCTTTAGCATCTGACACAATGTCTCATCCTCCTTTTGGTGCTCAATACATGCTTATCAAATGAAATTAGTAATGATCCAAGTCTGGGCAACGCAGATAAAACTGAATATCCCTACAAAATTTTTCCTTACAAAAGGCACCATCGAACAGGGGGAAACCCCCTTTGTGGGTGTGTGTATGTGTTTTTAAAGATTATATTTAGGGGCGCCTGGGTGGCTAAGTGGGTTAGGGCCTGTGCCTTCGGCTCAGGTCGTGGTCCCGGGATCCTGGGATCGAGCCCCGCGTCGGCCTCTCTGCTCGGCAGGGGGCCTGCTTTCTCCTCTCTCTCTCTGCCTGCCTCTCTGCCTACTTGTGATCTCTGTCTGTCAAATAAATAAATAAAATCTTAAAAAAAAAATAAAAAAAAATAAAGATTATATTTATTTGAAAGAGAGAATGAGAAAGAGAGAGAGAGAGAGAGAGAGAGAGAGAGAGAGCATGAGATGGGGGAGGGGCAAAGGGTGAAGCAGACTCCCTGCTGAGCAGGGAGCCCGATGTGGGACTCGATCTTAGATCATGACCTGAGCTGAAGGCTCAGCCAACTGAGTCACCCAGGTGACCCCTCCTTGGTGTTTTAATGATAGAAGCCAGAGGCAGGAATGGTCAGTCTTTGTGTAGACCTTTTTTCTAATCAGGCCATACAAGGTCAAGGACCATTTATGGCTCCATCAGTGCCTCCTTGGGCTCAGTAGTGGACACTTGTTGAGAAGCTAAGTAGTGATGGGGTCTACACCTGACCTGTCTCCATCCTGTCCCACCACGGGCCTTGTAGTGGGCCTGTATGCTTGGCCCTATCTACTCGATGGGAAATGTCCAGAGTGCACTCCACACCTCCCGTTTCCCATCAGTACCTCCCCCAAGTGACCCAGCTTGCTGGACTCTTCGGGTATGTTAGTTTTAAGAAAAGATATCAGGGTAGAGGTCAGCAGTCCGCAGGTGGATGGTGAAGGTGGCTGGGCTGGTTCTCTTGGCTCAGCAGGGTCCCCAGCTCCCTTGAGGAGCCATATTAACAAACGCTGACCGGGAGAGATGTCCTGCCTGTAGGTGGCGCTGCCGCAGCCACTTGGCTCCAGGAGGCCATGTTGGTATTCCCAACCCCCTGGATCAGGTGATCAGGTGAGTCCTCCATAATCATGACTCAGAAGACCATTCCGAACCACCTGTTCAGCATCAAGAGGTGGCTTTGGGAGTTAGCTCTTGCCTGAGAGAACCTCCCTCCATTTCATTATAAAACTCGACTTTCTGTGGCCCAAGGTCCCCACCTGCCTGGAACTCAGCTGACTGAGGGGGGAGCAGACTGCCCTTGGATTGTTCTCATCACTAAATAATTTCCAGCCAGCTACACAGGAGCCTCGGAACCACGCAAAGTGTTGTCTGGAGAAATCTTGCCCAGATATAACATTGAGACAACATTTAAAACCTCATTTAAGTGAACACAAAGAGAGGGCTCCTGGGTAAAAGAGACTTAATTAATCTCGTTTCTGTGTAGATACTTTTAATTAAATGTAACTCCACATTCCTTCCAAGTAGATTGGAAGGGCCAAGCAGCTTTGCAACTTGGTGGGGCTGGGTGGAGGGTGGCCAGCAGGTGGGTTCAGGCAGTCCAAGACACCGTGGAAGCAGGAAACCTGGGATGTGCCCCCACGTCCTCCTCTTGCCATCCCCCAGGCTCAGTGCTTCCAAACCTCAGTCCACCTGCCCGATCATCTCTTGGGTGTTTCCTTGTCCCTTCATCCCTCAGCTTCAGCTCTAGCATAGGTCCTTGCCATCCTTCTCCTAGATTAGGACAGTCATCTTCCAACTGTTCTCCTTCTCCCCAATCTCAATCCCTTTCCTTTCCTCAATCCCACCCTGATTCATTCAGCTAATGACCCCCCGCCCCCACTTCCATTGGGAGGTGACTCTCCTGTTAATAACTCAAAGTAACTTCTGCTTTTCTGATGAAAGAGAAGCTCTCGCTCTTGGCATGGCCAGGATATGGCATCTCAGAAGACTGGTGAGACTTAGGAGTGACCATAGTGTCTGGAGGAGGAAACGAGGTGGAGGTGGGCCCAAGAAGAAGCGTTCTGAGAAGAGAGGAACCACAGTGAGACACGCCAGACAACAAGTCAGCCCAAACAGTAGGGGCATTGCTGGGGAGTTCGGACCTGAGACCATGGGGACTACCGGGACTAGACGAGAGGCAGAGTTCCCACTGTAGGTGAAGCCCAGGGAAATTCCATGAGGCCAGGAGTGGTTAGCCACAGGGGATGTCTGTGGGATAACCAGCTGTCGTGGATAGAAAGAAGGGACCAGGGTCTCCTGAGGGGCCTTGTACAGTATCATTTTTGCTCAACAACGGGCCAGATGAAGTGGATCCAGGGGAGAACTTGAAGGTTTTAGAGAATGACAGAGACGTTTGCCGAATGGTCCCTGAGTCAGCCTCTCCTCTCAACTCCGCTGCCATATTGGATTGTGGCGTGACTGGGAAAGAAGCATGCGCGATTCAAGCCCCTGAGACTTGGGGACCATCCGAGATAGAGGTTAGCCTCTCCTGGCTCCTCCAATAGGTATCCTGTCTTGAGGGACGCCTAGAGGGAAAAGACCCGGACCATACTCAGCGCCTGCGGCGAGGGCCCCTGCAGATCACTCCATGTGGATAGGGCCACCTCCCAGCCTCATCTGTGTCCCTTGGCCCTTCTTGGTCCCCATAACCCTGAGGAGGTCCCCGATGACCAGGAGAAGCAGCACCTGGGGGAGGGGTGCGGTCCTCAGTGATCAGATTTCTGCCTTGGCCCTGCTGCAAACCCTCAGGTTTTCAACAGCAGTTCCGCTTCTCCCTCACGGGCACCGTTTGCTGACAAGGGCGGCAGCTCTGCTTCGGGTGGAGGACTGTGTTCAAAACTGCCCCACCCGGCTCTAATTCTGGGACCAGCAGCCTCGAGGCAGTTTGCAGAAGCACAGAGCCCCAAGCCAAACCTCGTAAGCGCGTTTCACCTTCTGCTCATGGTACACCCACTAGCATTCCATGAACCAAAGCCCGATGCAAGCACAGAGCCCATTGGGTGGAGGTGTTTACTCTGTAGACCATGAGCCACAGCGGAGTGTGGAGGGAGTGACTGTAGACCCATCATGTGATGTTCCACGAGCACCATCTGCCTAAAACCCGATGTCCCTCGGCCCATAGGGCTTTTAGTTGAAGTGAGTGATGTAAGGGGTTTCAGAGAGCTAGAGGGATTGGCCAGGCTGTTTTGGGTAATGGGAAGGGAAACTGAAATCAAGAGCCTTCATGTTTTGTCCAGCTGCTAAGTGATCACAGACGTTTGGTGAGTCACCTGTCTCTGGGCAGTAATGTAATTATCTTGGATGACAGAGGTGGGCAAGGTGATGTCTATGTCCTTTAAAGGTCATATGACTGGAGACTCTAAGAAGTCTAACCCTGTGATCCTATTCCACGATCTCGGAGATCCCACTGTCTGCAAGCCAGGCAAAGCCCGGGCAGAGAATCTGGGAGAAGGCGGTTTTTTTGCGGAGCCCTCCCCCGAGGGATGGTGGGGAAGAGAGGATCCTGAGAAAAGACTCAAGTATATTTCTCTGTGCACTTCTAAAAGCCCTTAGATCAGGCTGCTCAGGGCCTGATAATTTTTCCATTAAGAGGAAATAATTTTCTGGGTCTGTTTTGGTTGTATTTATCTGTGGCTGACCACATCAGCCACCACAGCCGTGACACGCCACCTGTCCCCCAGACCAGGTATGTACTTTGGGGAAAAGAGAGAGGCAGGGGTCTCTGTGTCTCCGGGTCTGGATGAAGGAAGCTGGCAGCTACCACAGGACCCTGGGATGCATCTCGGATGACCCCACTGTGACTGCAGGTACCTCCCACTCCATTTTCTGTCCTAAAAAAGAAATATAAACAACCCAACCAAGAAACCCACCACCGTGCTATCTCTGGCCCGGCCCCCACCTCCTGCCTATCGCTTCTTCTAAGCCGGCTTTGACAATAACCATTCATCATGAAAAAGAAAACAAAGTACGGAGAAACAAAAACCAATCTAAGGCCGCAAATTGACGTCAAACTTTGACAAATGGACTGCGAGATGGTTGTACGGTGAGCGCTTTCTGCTTTCCAGAGCAGACGGGGCTGGGCGCCTCCTGTCACACACCCCCATGGCCCCAAGTTCAACTTGGAGGTGACTACAGTCCAGGGAGCAGATCTGACTTCCCGAGGTGACATTGGGATTGGGGGGTGGTGCACGATGGAGATCTGCGGGAATCCTGGCAAAAGAGAGCCACCTCTTTTGCTGGGAGACTGCCCACCCCAGGGTGGGCGAGGACTGGAGGGGGGCTTGGTCCCAGGAGAGGGTGACGCTGGCTCCAGGCCATCCTTCTGGATCCTGTTCCCTGTGGAGCTGGCAGATTGGCTCCAGGAGAGATTGAGGAAGGAACAAATCACAGATTTTGATACTTGGCACTTGTCTGCACGAAGGGCTTTACCAAGTTCAAAGCATTTTTGTAGCCATGATCTTACTCCAAGCAAACCTGCTACATACACAGAGCAGCCTATGCCATTCGCACAGCGAAGGGAAGTAAGGTGCGGGGGTGGCTGTGGCTCCCCGAGTCACACAACTTGTAAGTGTCAGGGCTGGACTTGAACCGGGCTCATTCTGGCTTCAGAGCTGAGAACCTTTCTCTCCTGGAGACTTGGAACTGGCAGGGAGGAGTCTGAGGCGCCGTCATGGTATCTGAATGCCTTCGTTTTCCTTTCGGAAGGGAAATCTGAAGGCTGGAGAGAGGAGCTGGCCTAGCTCAGGCTCCGCACCCTTGGTGGGGGCTCAAGGTCTGCACCCTTGGTGGACGCTCCTGATCCCCGGCCAGGAGGTGGGAGTGCAGGGCTGCAGCGTCTCAGAGAAGACCAGGACTTCTACAGTGGGACTCCCCTGGGAAGCGGCTGGGACATTTTGCTCCTGGGCTTTGTCCCCTAGACTGGGCCTGAGGCAGCCATAGGATGACAGAAGTCTGGGAGGGGTGACGATTAGCCTGCAGCTAATAATGTCTGAAGAAGGGTGGTTCTGTCTTCTCAGGAAACCACTTTTCCCCTCCCTTCTCCTCTTGGAATCACATATGTACTCTCTGAGCCTGTCCCAAGGTGCTCAGGACTCCCTAAGGCACTGGGCCAGGTCTAGCCTGTCAAGGAGCACCAGAACCTGTGGGCATCCCCCAGACCCCCTCTGCCCACCGGCCGACATCCCCCCTCACGATCCATGTCCTCAGGGCCTGCGCTATGTGAGAGGATCCTGCTCATCCCACAGGCTGTCTGGGTTCAAACCCGGGCTCCAGCATGTGTTAGCCCTGTCTCTCCGGGTAAGTTAACCTCTCTTAGCTTCAGTTTCCTTATCTGAGAAACGAGGATAATAATACTCACCTCGCAGGGTTATTGGGAGTTTGAAATGAATTTGTGTAAAGAATTTAGCACAACGCCTGAAGCATAATCAGTGTTCAATAAATGTTAGTTATTTTTAGTTTTTAAACCTATTCATGCTTCTGTTTTGGTGGAGGCTAATGATTCACTCCAAAGTTAAAATAGAGGTGTCTTTACAGAGATCTAATTGAGGAAAGGGCTTACGTGGAATCTTCTAGCTAACCCCCTCAGGGCCCATCACAGGATCTAGATGTGGATCACGAGTGGGACATCCGGATCTGTTTGCCCCAGTCTGGAGTTCCCACCCCTCAGGGGAAGCCTGGAGCAAGGGGTGGGAACCACAGCCGGGTGACCAAGAGTGCTCAGGTCAGGGAGTAAACCTTGAAGGGACAACAGGTGCCAGGGCCCCAGGTGCCACCCCAGCAAGGAGGATTTGGACCCAGGTGAGTTTTGTAGTTGGTCGACTTCGACCCAAGGATTTCCCGCCCCTCCCGCCCGCTCTATTAATAGTTTGATCTTGGAGAAGCAATTCACTTCCCCTGAGCTTCTGTTTCCTCACTGGGACAAACTCAAACTAGATAATGTAGGTAGAAAGCACGCTGGAAATGCCATGCTAATGTTTTTTATGGTTTGTTGGTTTGCATAGCTGTCGTTGGAAGTCAAGAAAGTTCAGATTTGGAAAATCTAAACTCTAATACTCATGGCCTCTCTGGCCTTGTTCAGAAATCTCTAGAAGGGCGCCCAAGCGTGTGCAGAGAGGAGGGGAGAGGTGGCGGAGGACAGAGCGTCGCAGGTGTGGGAGGGGAGGGGCCTCCGTGCCCGTGGCTTCATGGGGATGCAGGTGAGGCTGAGTCTGGCTTCCCAGCAGCCCCTGGGAGCTGCGTCTCTGTCTCCCTTGGGCAGCCTGCGTTTTCTTTCTCAGCATTCTGGCTTTCCTCTCCGCATCTGCTCCGTTTTCTCTCCAGTCAGCCTCTGCTGCTTACTCACCATTTCTACCCACCTGTAATTTCAGCTGGTTGCATCCCTGCCTCCCCAGCCCTGTGTCTACATCAACTTTCTGCTGTGCTACCCGCTGCTTCCCATGGCAGCTTTCCTCTGAAGGCCTTTGCTCAAACCCCAGGAAGGATCTGATCCTTTTTAACCCCCCAGGCCATAGATCATGAGTCACTCTATGGATCAGGGTCTCGTGGGTCGCAGACCCACCCCGTTATCTGCAGGTGCCAGAATGGTTGAGGAGGGATCACAAGGCTGACACCATCCAGTTCTTGCCCTGCAGTGACCCCCACTTCGGGGCTACCCATTCCAGCCCCTGTGGAGGTTAACATATGCCCCGACCACAATGCGGGAAGGCTCTGTCTGATCTTCCCTACATTGGCACACAGAAGGCCCCACTTTAGGTAATTACCTTGTGATCGGACCATCATGCCCCGCGGTTCATAAAAGCTGGGGGGGCTAAGGTCCAGACCACTCAGAGAAGAGCTGCAGGAAATAGCAGAGCGCCAGCTGGGTCCTCGTCCGTCAGCTCTCTCCTGGTCAGTAAGTCACCCTGCGTAAGACTGGTGTGCACGGTACCGAGTGGTTGGCCCTGTTTTGTGGTCCTAAAGTGGCTTGGCAGGCTGGAGATGTCTTATTAAGCATCCTGCACCTCCTGACAATGGTCTGGCCAGGCAGGAGACCGAAGCAAGCATGGGTACAGGGTGCTGTGGGGCAGAATCCCAGGCTGGCCAGCCACCGCTGTGTGGGGAGACCTGGCCGGGTCTCCGGAGCATTTCCGGCCAGTGTGTGAATATAGGGATGCCTGAGAATGCCCAAGGCATTGTTAGATGTCCTATGGGAGCTGTGGGGAGGAGGAAATGTGGAAGGGAAATGAACAAGGTCTTGCGGTAGTAGCTTGGCCCTCTATCTGAGCTCTACGGACATCACGGGAAAGGAGTTACATCTGGTGGGATGGAACCCACCGGAGAAGCGATGGCTTTGAAGAGGGATGTGCGGGGCATACGTTCCTCTAGCGTGCTGTGTCCAGAGGGGTACGAGGGCAGGAGGAGCACTTGGAGGTCATGGAGAAGACGTACCCGTGCAGGCTCCTGTGTGCTAGGGTGAGGACCAGGGAAAGCTGGGATCATGAGACACAGGATCCCCGAGATCATGGCTCCTCTGATGAGGACATTATTACAGAAGAGGAAAAAGATTTAGCCATGCTCTTTGATGCACACTAAGGCTTGGGCACTTATGAACCTGGAGATGAACGCAGGCAGGTTCCCACGGGTCAGAGGATGACCTCGAGGGATGTTCTGCCACTGCACTGGTACAGCTCTTCAGCCGCTTTCAAGGGAGGTGGGGGTAATTCAAGTGGGGGGATCCTAGGGGGGATGCGCTTGTGTTCGGTGGGTTTGCAATGTTGGGCTTGACCTCGGTTTACCTGCCTTGTGACTAAGGTTATGTGCAGGAGGCAGGAGGCTTAGCTGATGTGATTGATTGGATAAACACTAGCATTAAGATAACCTGGTCTAGCGACCGTTGTTAGACCAAACCTCTGCGGCAGAACTACACGAAATTTTGTGTGAACTGGGGATAAAATATGCCTTGTGTGCCCACCGTTCTAGAGGCCTAGGTGAAGAATTTCTTTTCTCTGGTAGAGAAGACCTTATCTCTTGGTCAGCCCCCGGGGACATGGTTCGGGACTTGAGTATCTGTCCTCACCCCTGTGGCTAATTGGCCTATTGTTACTGTGGCCACTAGCGTGGATGACTCCAGTGGGATGGAAGGAATCCATCATAAGGGAAAGAGGTTGGAAAAAGGGAAAACAAAGGATCCTGTCAATGATAAACTGGAGGGAAAGGGGCCCCTAGCGGTTTCTCATAAAAAACTGTGGCAAGATCCAATGTCATCTGGGACCCCCAAGAGAAAATCCAGACAACCCAATTCAGTCTCGTTAAGCCTATGAAAACTGTCACCAAAGGGAAACTAGGTGACTCACTTGAAAGAAAGCTCCAGAAAGCCAGGTTTGTTGCCAAATGCGCCTTGGCTAACGGAGGAATCTCAGGAGTGGATACCACGACCCCTAGAGAAGGGGCGTTAGGTCAACATGGCTCTTTAGTTTGTGCAACAGGGGGCCTTCGGAAGCCCTGTGCGGATTTCACCATTACTGGTCTCACAGACTGTATGGGCTCTAATAGACCTTGGAACGGAGTGCACACTCACCTATAGAGACCCCTCAAAATTTCAGGGGGGAACAAAGGCTGTTGATGATTACGGAGGGCAAACTATCCAGACAAACCAGTCTCTACCTACACACCTGTGGGCTCCCTCCCCACTGTCTCCCAGCGCGTATTTCCCCCATTCCTGAGCATATTTTGGGCGTAGATGTTTTACAGGATCTGGATCTAAATAAGGGGAATTCAGGTTGCATAACTGAGTCATGAAAGCCCTCATTGGGGGTCCCCCAAAATGGGAGTCCACATAGCTGCTGGTTCCCGTAGAGTAATAAATGTAAGACCACATAAGCCACCAGAAGTGGGGGCGTGGCAAGGTTCCTGCCTCCATGAGAGAATTAGGAAAGGTCAGGGGAATCCGGCCTGCTCAAAGCCCGTTCGGTAGTCAGGCTTGGCCTCGGGAGAAATCTACTGCGACCCGGCCGATGACAACAGATTATAGGAAACTCAAAGTTATCCCCCCCGCCACCCAATCCATGCCATGGTGCCTAAGACAGCTTTATTGTGAGGTCTTAGTGGATGCTGTGATTTTTCTCTATCCTTGTGTGCTGGACCCGCAAAATATGGAATGAGGTGCTGAGACGTTGAGAGTGCCAGCGTAATGGATGGGAAGTAAATAAGGGATGGGAACTCAGCTCCGTATTAGGGAAGATCTGCAGTGGGATGCAAGGCCGTTTCATTCCTCAAATTTTCATCTACACTCCTTCCCTGCAGAAGTCGCTAGAGCAGTCCTTGCCCGATCCCTCAAGAACAAGGAACAGTGAAAAGCCAGGGGCGGTACTGGCCAGGGTGTCGCTGTTTCTGTTGTAGCTGGGCTGGTACAAGTCCCCTCCCACTGTCTGGCCCCAGGGTCCTCACAGAGGAAAGTGTGTGAAGACTGTGTGAGCCATGAAGCTGTTGGAGGTGCAGTGTAGGGGGCTGACAACACGGACCCCAGCTCTGGCCTTCCGTTCTGTTCTAGTACCACAGTGACCTCCCACGGGGCTGCCTATGTGTTCCGGGCCCCGTGGAGGTTCATGTGTGCCTGGACCAGAATGGAAGGGGGTTTGCTCTCCTCTTCCCTAAAGTGCTACACAGAAGACCCCACTTCACATAATTACCCTGTGACCTCACCACTGTGCCCCTCACTCCATAAAAGCTGAGGATTATGGTCCAGATGGGTGGAGAATGGGGGCAGAGAATGGCCAAGTACACTGTCCACTTGGTCTGCCCCCCTGTCAGTAAGTTACTCTGAATAAAACTCTGAACATGGTATGGAAGGGCTTGCTTTGGTCTTGGTCTCAGACTGCCTTGTCCGTCTGGAGGATGCTTTTCTGATCCTCTTCCACGTTCTAACAAGTGGGCTCTTATGCTACTTACCGATGAGGGTTTGGGGGAGCAGGTTCCCTTAGAATGGGCCATAGATGGGTTAAGTGTTCAGTGATCCTAGGACATGTAGGCAAGTCACGATGTCTCAACAAATTCCAGGTTCCTCATTTGGAAAGCAGGTGGTTACAGAGCTTAAATGAGTCTGCGAAAGAGCCCACCATAATCTGACCCCTTCTCTCCATCCCCCTGGCCACTTTCTTAACCCCGCCCTTGACCTCTTACCTGGACTAATCCAGAAGTTCAGCTAGGCTCTTGGCCCCCAATTCTGGACCTAAACCCCATTGGATCAAAGCGATTTTTCCCTGAAATTGCTGTAGTGAGCTTCTTAAAATATAAATATGAAAAAATAATTAAAATATATAGAATTGAAGGACCATGTGCTAGGGAGGCCGTGAGAATCTGGGCATCTTCTGTTTTACTGATGGGGCTGTGTATCCCTACAATTCTAGGGAAAAGTGAGCTACCAATATCAAAATTGTGAACCCCATAACCCTTGATTCTGCATTTCCACTTCTGACAAGCCAGTGGAAATGAAAACACCCCTATGGGATCCTACACAAAGAAGGCTATCATAACTTCTTAAGTGTCCATATAATTGTAAATTACCTAAATATTCCACAACAAATAGTTAGATAAACTATAGCCACACACTGGAAAATCATACACACTTTAAGGAACAAATGCATTTCATTTTTATTCACTAGGAAACCTAGCACCATGAGCAAAGCAGCTCGCTTAGTAAAAGGTAGGATTATTTTTTGGAAAAAAAGAAAGTACATAGTGACCTAGAGGTGTAGTTGTTTGATGAACATGGAAACAGGTGTAGAAAATTCCTGTAAGGTATCTCAGTAAGCCTCAGTCACCTGAAGGGTTTGTAGTAGATTGCATTTTTTTTCTTCCCATTTTTAAAAAATTGAGACTGATTGACCTCTAACCTGAGTGTCAGGTGTATAACATAATTGATACTGTGGTGATCATTTTGCAATAGATGTAACTATATATGGTAATGGGTGGTAAGACTTACAGTGTCTTTTTCTTGTGATGAGACCTTTTAAGACCTCAGCAACTTTCAGATCTACACTACAGGATTAACTGTAATCAGATGGCATCTCTAGCAAGCATGCGGACACTGCCTGTGCGGCTGTTCCAGGGAACACTCTTTGAGAACTACCTGTATAGAGGTGTAACAGAAATGGGGTGGGAGAAATTATGGTTTTCTTTCTATAACTTCACATTCTTTCACCGATCTCAGCACATTTACATAACTTTCCAGTTTTCAGGAGGAATGTGATAAATGGTGAGGTGGGGGGGAGGATTCCTAAAAAATGAAAAGAGATTTGCTGTCCATGTTCTTCCATTTTTGAATCCCTTTGAGTGCCTCCCCGTTGCACACAGAATAAAGTCCAAGCTCCTCAGTGTGGCGTCAGGGCCTCTTGGGATTGGGTCCCTACCTGTGCCCTCTTCACCCCCAAGCTGTCCGGCAGTACGTGGTCCATCTACTCTGCACTGCACAAAGCCACCCACCACTCCAGAGTGTGCCTGGCCTTGCTGGTGTAGCTGCCTTTGCAAGGGGCTCAGAGGCAGGGCGGACTTGTCCTTGGATCCCCAGCGTGAAGGGCAGGTCTGTGCAGAGATAGTAGGTAGTAGGTGCTCACTAAATCTTGTTGCATGGAAGACCAATGCATGGACAGTAAGCACCCAAAGTAAGCTGCTGAATGAGCGCCACCTCTCGGGACTGCCCCTGCTCTGCCAAGTGACTCCCGCCCCCCACCCCCGCAAGGGGCTAGGTGGTTACTATGGTTCCCAGGTGCTGTGCATTAAGGAAATGCCCACAAGAGCAAACATGGGGCAGAATGGGCAGGTGTGGGCTGAGCCGTCTGGGCTCCAGCCGCACCTGCTTCTCCTCGAAGCTCTTCAGCCTCTCCTCAGTCTTCCTGAACCTGCTCAGTCTCAGTGGGTAATGGTAGAGAGAAGATCGAGGGTGTAGGGAGGTCCCAGCATGGGACTTCCCAGGGACTGCATCAGGACGGATGCTCCTGTTTCCTTGGAGCAAGAGTGTGTGTGAACGCATGGGTCCCGGGGATGAACGCGTGTGGGCAGGCGCGTGCTCCTCTGTGATTAAGCCTCCTATCTGTGTGGTACTTCACAGTTTATAAAGTGTTTCATGTCCATGATCCCATTAAGCCCCCCATGAAACCCTGTGACTTATGCAGACTATTATCATTTCTGTTGTTCTAATGAAGGAAAATAAGTCTCAGGGAGTTAAGTGCCTCGTTCAGGATTACGCCTTGAGGATGGGCAGCCTCGAGGGACCCAGTTCAGGAAGTCCTCCTTCCAGGGACCCAGTCACCTCTCTTGCCATGGTGCTGCTCCAGGGTCCTCCTGCCCTATTAAGCTCATCCCCCATGACAGTGGTGGAATTCTGTGATCTAAATGTACTTGCTCTTTGACGCTGGTTCCTGATGGAGCTTCTAAATCCTTTGGAATGTCCAGGGTCTTAAAAATATCTTTGTATGCTAATGAGAGTACTGGTGTCAGGGAGCCCCCAGATAGCTTCAGGACAGTGATTCGGTGACTCATTTCTTTTTTAAGATTTATTTCAGAGTGAGAGGGTGTGCGAGCAGGGGAAGGGGACAGAGAGGGAGAGAGAGAATCCCCAAGCAGACTCCCCACTGAGCACAGAGACCGATGTGGGCTCCTATTGAATCTCACCCGTCAAGGTGATGCTATTAGAAGGTAGAGCTTTCAGGAAAGTTATTAAGTCATGAAGGTGGAGCCCTCATGATGGTATAGGTGCCCTTCTATGAGGCATTCTAGAAAGTTCCACTGCCCCTTCCACCATGTGAGGATATGGTAGAAAGCCATCAGTGAGCAGGAAGTGGACCATTCCCCAGACACCAAGTGTGCTGGCATCTTGGTCTTAGACTTGTCAGCCCCCAGAACCATAAAACATTTCTATTGCTTATAAGCTATGGAACCTGATTTTATTTCCTTTTCCTTTTTTTTTTTTTTTTTAAATGTATAGCAACTGGAACTGACTGAGACACTCTCCTTTTCCTCTTTCTTTCAGCCTCTGGCTCCTTAGAAGGGACTGGTGGAAAACGCAAGGGTTTTGAAGCTAGGTAATCCGGTTGGATCCTGCCTTCCCTACTAACTAGCTGTATGATCTAGGCTAGTCTCTTATCTTCTCTGGGACCTATTTTCTTCTTGAGTGAAGTGTGCATGACAGTAATAGTACCAAACACAAGTTTATTGTGAGGATTAATAGGATAAGGCTCCGAACCCGGCACCTGGAAGCTAGGTCAAGAATTTGAGTTCTCTTCCCTCCTATACATGACTCTGCTCTCTATCCCCTCTCACCAGATCTCAGAACCACCGCCGACCCGTGGAAAACTGAAGGATCATACCTGTGTTTATTTGCATTTATCTTGCCTTTTCAAAATGTGTGGGGAGCAGGGAGGAGCAGCCCCCTCCCAGGGTTGTGGCCACGGGGATGAATTGGTGGTAGATGTTAGGAGAGCAGAAGGGAGGGCTCACAGGGCAGCCACATGAATTTCCTCCTGTCTACCTTCACAGGAACATTCTAGAACCTTCAGATCATCTTTGATTCCCTTTTCACCCTTCTCCTAGATTTAATTTGTTGTTCTCTCTACAGATATTTGAGTGCCTACTATGCGCTACTTCTACATCCTTTGCTTCAAACACATCCCTCCTGTGACTTTGTCTGAAAGCGACCCTCCATTTATGGGCTGCCTACAACATGTTGGCTGCCTCCTCCTATCCCCTCTGTTCTCACAACCACAAAGGAAGGATGATATACTATCCTTGTTTTGCAAGCTGCGGTCCTGGGGCTCAGTGAGGCTAAAGGGGCTGGCTGGCATCCCACAGCTAGTGAGTCAGGAGCCAGAATTCAAACCTATAGTGGCCTTGTTTTGTGCTAGGACTACTGCAGTAGCATCCCCACTCTTCCCTGCCCTACTCATGCTTTTCTCCTGTACATTTCCAATCGTCTTCTAGTACCATAGCTCTCCAAGCAGCCCCTGTGCTTTGTATATGCAAGTCAGCATCCCTTTTCTGAAGAGCAAAATGAACCCTCCCTTCCTCTGTGAGGCCCTTCCTAACCCCCTGGAGCAGAATCAGTAGTTCTGTTTGCTATTCCCACAACACTTGCCTCTGATTCTCCCATCTCACCCATCCTATAGAGTATGGTCACTCTTTTGCATTCCTGGCTGAGTCTTGTGTTTCGGTGTCTCCTGTAGTCAGTGTATGGCACACAGAATGCTCTAGATGGATTTGAGCGGAGTTACCCAAACTATCAGAGCTTCCTCCTACACACTCCCCACCTGGGGCTGCTTTCCGGGCACTGCTTTTTGTGAGACCCATGCTCACGTATGCCCCATCAAGACCTCTCTGGGGTGTTATTCTTTTAAGAACTTAAGACTAAGAGCCAGGAGTCCTCTGCCAGGTCTTGGCCCCACTGTTGTCTTACCCAGTGATTGTGGCAGGTCTCTGTTGCCCTACCACTCCCCATCCCTCTGAGCACCACCCCACCACTGAAAGAAGCAACTGGAGAATGTACCCTGGCTCCCCAGAAATTCCTGTGGGTTCGGATGAGGTAGGAATCACCCAGACAGATGGATGCCAGCCACCTGCGGATTTGGAGATAAGCACCACATCCACAAATCACAAGGATGCAAATCACAAGGGAGGACATCTTCCAGAGAGCAGGTCTCTGTGCCCCCTGGGGAGGGCTGTAGGCTTTTTCTGCAGTGGGAGGAGCCTTCCATTCCTCCGGTCCTCCAGAAGTGGGGTGACGACCTTATGCTCACATTCATGGAGCTCGCTTTCCCAGGCTTTGTAAACACTGTTAGGAAGACCCCTCACTGCCCTGAGGGTGGTCCCTTTACCCCTCTCCCCTCCCTGAAGAGGAAAGGAGCTTGCAAGGGGCATATCTGTCACCAGAGAGCAAGGGAGTGGAGGTAGGATTTGGGTCCCTCTCCAAGGAAAGGCCTAGGGCCCAACAATCTGACAAGTCTGAGGACGGCTGCTGAGATCCCGGACAGGAGCCTAAACCCAGCAGAAGGCAAGGAAGAGAAATGTTCGCTGCCTGCTGGTTTCACCGCCTCTGGGCTTGGCTTGAGAGACACGCTCTTCCCAGCCGGCTGTCCATTAAGTGCTGCCTGATTTTTGTCCCCGAACCTACATTTGTCCCTCTCTGGGCAACTTCTCCTGCCCTCCCGCCCCCTGGCCCCAGTTCCTTTCCGGCGGCTGTGGACCAAGACTCTCCCTTAACCAAACTTTGGTGAGGCTCCTCGGCGTATTCTTGTCTACTAGACCATGACCTTGGGCTTCTGAGTGTGTCCTTGCAGAGTCCAGTTGCAGCCGGGATCCTGCTACACCCGTTTAGGGAGAGGCCCCCCCATACCTGCTCCTCCAAGCTGCCTTCAGCAACCCCCCCCCCCCGCCCCCGCACTGCGGTGTCACTCTTGGCAATTTTCTACCCACCGCTGACCCCCTTACTCTGGCCCTTGGCTGCACCTCCGCACTGGTCCTTGCTGTATTCAGACTTAAGTCTCTTTCCACTATCCTGATCATCCTGATTAAAGCCTTCCTCCTCCTTCTAAGAGTGTCAGGATACTTTTTTTTTTTTTTCCCTTTAGCACTGCCCCCACATCCTGAGCATGGGCAGAGGCAGAGAGTGAGTGAGTCATCTCACACCTTCCCACCCTCGTCTGTCTTTGGTCCCGACTGGCACGGTGAGTGGGAGTTGCCACAGGAATCCGAGTGGGGCTCAGGGCCTCAGGACCCCCCCCACAGGAGAGGGCAGGGCAAGAATGAGCTGCTTCCTGAAGAACAGGCTGCCTCGGGGCGGGTATCTCACTGGTAACGAGTCCGTGTAGTACATCTGTTTCCCCCATGTGCTCCCATGTACAAGGAATGGCGTACTACTCTGTTGACTTTCTGAACCAAATGAAATCTGACCTCGAGTCCCTTCCCACCAGGTTGGCCAAGATTCTTCCCGACCTTTTCTCTAGGGCTGAGGTCATTCTCAGAGCAGGCATTGGTGTTCTGGTCCCCACTGGTTCCATTAACCTCCCCATTACCAGACCTACATGACCCTGGAGGACGGGGGCGGGGCTGTGTTGCTTTTGCAAGTCTGGAGGACAGGAAGGGGATCTTGCTGGTGTCTGTGGACACAAGAAGCCATGCCCTCTAAGAGCCTCTCTGCTGATGAGATTAGAAATGCCCCTGCTTCCCGTGTTTCCCACAAGCCCTCTTTCTTCCTTCTCTGCGAAGGCCTGATGTAATCCATCCAAGAAACCAAGGGTGGATGTTGTCGTCTTGGTGACCCCTCTTGCCTGCCTCTGAGCAGGTGGCCAGCCTTCATAAGAGGAGGACCACCACCTCCATTTCCCGCCCCCTCCCCCGGGGTCCTGAAATGTCACCTTCGAAGGTGTTCAGGTGGGGGAACCGTCCTGTACACTTACCCTCACCGCCCCCCACAGCCAAGGGCTTGGCCAAGGCTTAACATCTCCCCGTATTTGTTTATAGAATTTGGAATGGGGAAAGGGTCCAGAGAGAAGATGAAAATACTAAACCTCTTGCTGGGGCCGAGCCAGCACCCAGTCCACCTGCCTGTCTTGGGAGGTGAGGGTGCACTGGGGACTTTCTGTGGGGGCTGGAGTCCGGCAGGGACCTCTTGGGTCAACCCCCAGTTCCAGGGGGCCAAGGAGTGCTTGCCCGCCCAGCATATGCTGGGGCTGTGCCTGGGACCCCAAGTCTGCACAGGAGGGCCGGGAGGGAGTGGCTGCTCGCGCCCACCCACCTTGTGCACAGGATGCTAATGAATGAGGCATCACAATGCCGGTCCCCTCCGGGGCCCCAGGCTCTGATCACATCTCCATTAATACACTCCTGGAGTTCATTGTGATTGGCATCGCTACAATAAACAGTAAATGAGTGAATAATAATTGGCCATCTATTTGAAAGTGTTACTGAGGTTGCCATGGCAATCACACCTTTTATTAAGCTGCAGCTGCTGGGACTGAGGTGGTGGGAGGGGGGCCTCCCTGAGCGCCCTGCGGGGGGTCTGACCTGCTGCGTGACCTTTCCCAAAATCTCCGGAGTCCAGGGGCCAGATCAGGGGGCACTGCCCTTTTTTTTTTTTTTTTTCCTTTCCTTTCCTTTTTCTTTTTTTTTTTTTTTAAATTACCATCTCTGGGGCTTTTGGAAAGCCTCCTTTAATCCCCAGCTAGCAATAAAAATGTCTCCCTCTTGTCTTTTCCTCAAATCCTTAAGGAATGAGGTAGGGGACAATGTTTCACTTTTGCCCTGAGCATTACCCGCCCTGCCACCCCAAACTAATAGTAAAAATGAAAATTAGAAAAATTCCAAAAAATAAAACTCATTTTAGGGGCAAAAATTATATTCATTTTATTTTAGAATGATTAAAATCTTACAGCTAAGGTGCTATTATCCTGTCTTTATTATTCCTCTCCCTACCCACCCTCTACCAGTGAATTCTAAATCCTTCTATGCAAGGAAGAGATTTTAATGTGAAACCACCTAGAATATCAGATCATTGTAATTCCTGTCCACCAAGAGCAAGCGGTACAGTATCACATGTAAGAATGTAAGAACCTTTTTCTGCATCTGGGGGCCATACCGTTTCACACACATACAAAAAAGAGATTCAGGACTTATTTGCTTTTTGAGTCTTGCTGAATTCTGATCTCCATGTCGCAGGATGGAGAGTGCAGGACCACAGAGACACCAGGAACCCCCCTTGATTTCCATGGATTTTTAAAACCAGTAGCTTATCCTCACACTTGCTCAGACCTGTCTGCCTGCTGTGGCCAGAGCCCGTCAGGTTGGGAGATCGTCACAAAGCAGGGAAACATTAACTTTAAAAAAATATCTTTTTCCGACAAAAGGTATAGGTTCGATTTTCTGTAGTTTATTTCCAAATACTTCAGCATGGAGTGTGACTGGAGTGGCCAAATTTAGCAAATAAAAATACAGAACACAGAGTTAAATGTGACTGTCTGACAAATACCAAATATTTCCTGGTAGAAGTATGTCCCCGATACTGTGTTTTATCTGCCAACCCTACCGGGGAGCTATCCTTTTGATCAGAATTCTAGGGGGTTGTGACCATGGGAAGAATCTTGATCGGGAGGTACATTCTTCGGGAGTGGGAGAGTTGACATTTGAAAGCCCTCAAGCAGAAACCACACTCTCTGGGCCACGACCGCAAGATTTT
This sequence comes from Lutra lutra, assembly GCF_902655055.1. Classification (NCBI taxonomy): domain Eukaryota; kingdom Metazoa; phylum Chordata; class Mammalia; order Carnivora; family Mustelidae; genus Lutra; species Lutra lutra. The sequence continues at coordinate 11,670,898 of NC_062287.1, read as the reverse complement.
CAGCTGTTTTTCTCTTACCAACACCAGAGGCTTTGCTAATTAGCATGACGGATGTTAGAAATGGTTTTCCTCGAAACAAGGAGGGCGTGGAATCTGTGTATTGGCCAGAACGTCCGACGGGAACCCACCCTGCCCTGCTTGGGCATGCGTTTACCAAGCCCAACGGTAGCTCGTGTTCTTTGGAATAGCACTCCTAAGATTTTAGACCAGTTCTATTTATAGCCACTCGCCGGAATCTCAAACCTGCCACCTAACCCACCACCAGAGTATTGCCACATCTTCCTGCCACACGCTCTGCTCAGAGCCTGGAACTTCCTCATTTATTGGAAAGTTGTTTATTGGAAAGACCATTTGCTGGAGGTCAGCCTGCGAATAAACGTTTGTAGGCACCAGAGAGTCCTGCCTGAAAGGGGTGTTTCTTGTAACATACCCTCCCCCCCAAGAGCGCCTGGCCTTCAGCTACCTAGGGAAGGCCTCAGATTGGTCGAGGGTGGTTCCTAACAGGATCTTGCAGGAGCCATGGTCGAGCCTTGGTTCTCCGTGTGGGACTAAGAAATGGAGGATGTGGAAGGAACAGGAAGGGTTGAAAGGAGGAGTGATGGGTCCCTTGGGAGCAAAAATTACATTCAAGGAATCTTTTATTTTATGGATTACCATTTTAACCATTTTAATATTTATTCATTTATTTGGTCTTTTTTTTTTTTCTTTTTTTAAATTTGACAGAGAGAGACACAGTGAAAGAGGGAACACAAGCAGGGGGAGTGGGAGAGGGAGAAGCAGGCTTCCCATTGAGCAGGGATCCTGATGTGGGGCTTGATCCCAGAACCCTGGGATCATGACCTGAGCGGAAGGCAGATGCTTAAGGACTGAGCCACCCAGGCGCCCCTTTAACCATTTCTAAATGTACGATTCAGGGGTGTTAATTCACAGCGTGGTGGCAATCTTTCTCATCATCTCTCTGACCTGGAGTGACCGTGGGATTTGGACTCCGAAGGTGATCCTGAACTCGGCTATCCCTGTGTGACCGTGGGCAAGTTGCTCAGCTTCTCTGAGTGACCTCTTCCTTATTTTTAAATACAAACCTCTTTTTCTGCTTTTGTTGTGAAAATCAAAGTAAGATATGTCAAGGAGCTTATGAAGTGAAGGACCGTGTCACATATTACTTGGGTTCTTGTCCTTACTGTAGGTATCAGAAAATGCCAAAAAACAAAAAGCCTTTTCCCATTTTATTCCAATGCTGCTGATTTCTTCTGTTGTTAAGGTTTTTGCCCATTTCTCAAATGCCATTATATACAAACACCTTGAGGCTCAGTATCTTGTAGCTCAATTTATTACAAAACTTTGAAATATTTAAAGGTAAATTCAATTAGTAAAAGTGTAATTACTGCCTGAATAAACTATACTTTAAATTTTAATATGCCAAAGAGGATCATTTTATGAGAACAAGCTCTATGTTATACATTTTTAATGCTCATAAACTAACAAAGTGACATGCGATCTATAAAAGACACTAAAAAAATTACCTTGTTCATTTTCACACCCCACCCCACCCCGAATCTCCATCCTGTCCTCAGCCAGAACAAATGAACCCATTTTATTCACAGGCTTCAACAGTTCCAGGCATCCTGCATGCTTAATTACATCCATACTTTGCAGCTTCACTTATCCAACCAGGCCAACTGGAAGAAAGATGCCATAAGGGGTTAGGACCCAGGGTTCAGCAGAGGACATTTGCAAAGAAGCTGCACTTTGCACCAAAGGAGCTATCCTTTTGATAGCTAGGATAGCTAGCCTGCAGTGACACAGTTGAACTGACCTCTGCCCAGCGTTGGTCCTGGCCTTGAGCTCTTGGAGGTGGGTGCGTGCGTGGGAGGGCAGAGGTGCTTGCTCTGTAGGATGGAGCAGGGGAGGTGGGATGAAGCAGGTGGAGCAGGGTGGGCTCTGGTCTTCAAAGATGCCAGGGGACTCTGCAGCTGCCTCTTTCCCAGCATAGTCTGCTTGTCGACAGCCTTGAACCTGGGCCAGCCCAGGGGAAAAGGCAAGAGAGGAAAGAAAGGATGAAGTGGGTGCCCCCAAAGCAGCTCCTCCTTTGCCCGTCCACACTATCTAATTTTCAGCTGGGCTTCCAGCTCACCGGAGACATGAGGCTCCGAGTTGGCCAAGCTCTCACCCGCAGGTTCCCAGACACTTGGAGGGCCAGTGATTACCCGGTAATTACCCCATTTATTGCCTCATTACAGGTGGCCACCTTTTGGCAGGCATTTCCCTGGAAAGATCCCTTCCCAGTACCAGGTTCTCAGCACCTGCAAGGGAACAGGCAGGCCCGCTGGACCCTGCTGCTGCAGCCCTGCTCCATTACGCTCCCCTCCAAGACCCCCTCGCCCTGGCTTGCTCCGAGGCTTGGCCCTGCTCCAAGGCCCCCGCCTCCGCTTCCACTCCTGGTTGGCAGGGCCCGTGGGTCACACCAGAACCACTGCCCCGTACTCAGCATCAGCCCAACTCCCAGGCCCTCCCCGGTCACAAGGGCGAAGGCCCTGCTGGAGTCTCGGGGTCTGGACCTCCTCTGACGTCCCCACCTCTCTCACACCATGGCTGCAGGTGCGTGGTGCGTGCAAAGGGCCTGTTGGGTGTCCCATAGATCCCAGGCCGCTCGACCCCTCCCAGTTCTACCTGCTTTAGTTCTCACCTGGGGCAACTGTAAACACACCTCACATTCTGGTGAGTGGAACTTCGGGGACTGCTGTCTGGGGACCAGGCCTTTGAGATGGGGAGGCAGGGTGTGCTGACGCTCGTATCTTCCAAATAAGTGACCTGCAAAATGGACTTGGTCAGAGGACAGTGGGTCTGGAAAAGAGAACTTGGGAATATTTATTTATTTATTTATTTTTTAACGGAATACAAAGGAGTATATCCTTTTCTTCTTTTCCGGGAGGATGGGGGAAGATGGGACTTGGCATGGACTCATGGCCCATAGCTCTGGAGGGACTTTGGGGCTCATCTAGTCTATCCCCTTATTTTGTAATGGAAAGCTAGAAGCTTGTAATCAGGCAGTGACACCCTCCAGCAGATTACTAGGAAACCGGTCCCTTCAGCTGCCAATCCAGGGATGCCCCCTCTGTGGGCAGCGTCCTGTTTTCCATCTTCCAGTCCATTGCTTTCCTGTGCTTGTCCTTGCCTCCCCTGCTGTGGCATTTGAGGTCGTCTTGTCTATTTACCTATGGCTTGTGAAAGATCCCGGACTCCTGCGGTGGCTGGCCTAGGCCTCCATGATCCCCCTGCTTTCAACAGTTTTTTTTCCTGTTGAGCCTGGGGCGCTGAAGGACTCCCATTGTCTTACAGATTCCCTCCCCCCACACACACCCGCCCAGCAGGACACCCCGAAGGGCTTCCTGTCTGTTCACCTCCCTGAGCATGTCCTCCCTCCTCACACTTCCAGAAAGAGTCCTCTTGCCTCAAAAAACACCCCTTCTAGGAAGCCCGAGGGAAATCTGAGCCAGGCCCACTCCTGGCCTCCCTGTAAGGGCTTGACAACGGCCTGGACCAGCAGGAGTGCGGGCTCCTGTTTGCACATGCTCTGCTCCCGAGTGCGAGTGCGGGGTGGGACCAGGCTCTGGATCTTATTGTCTGCTGCTTCGTCTCTATGGAAGCTCTCGTTGCTAAGTTACAGCCGCCCCTTGCACAGGCCTCCCAAGCTGGGGAAGGGGAGGTGTACAGATGGAGTCAGGGTCCTATGCAAGCAGTGCTCGAGGCCTTGGGCCAGAAGTCTTTGTTGAGGAGAAGGCCTTTATCTCCTCCATCCGTCCAACTAATATTTATCGAACACTTCCTACGTGCCAGGCTCCGTGCCAGGCAGCGAGGAGGCAGGCATGAGCCTGCCTCTTCACTTGTATCTGGCAGCCCACTCCACTCTTTGTTAACTACGCTCCAGATCTCCAGCTCCCTAAGATAAGTACAGCGCCAGACACCGTACGTTGATCGCTGTAGCCGGGCACTGTTCTAAGGGCTTAATGCTTACCTACTCATTGGATCTTCCCTACTGTGTCATAAGGTGGTGATTCCAACATTATCCCCATTTTATGGAGGAAAACGGAGGCACAGAGATGGGAGCAGTCATTTATGTGGGCCGAAAACTAGGATTAAAACCCGGATTAAACCCAGCACGTCTGATTCCCAAGGATGTCCTTTGAGCCATAAATTCTGCTGTTGTGGTCTGCCTGTGTTTGGAGCAAGGGGAGGCAAGAGAAGGTGTCAAGCAGGTGGTGAACATGATCGCAGGGTTTTTCAGAACCGAGAGTGGCTGTGAAAACAGCTGGGATCAGGGCAGAAGTGGGTGGAGATGGGCCTGGCAGGAGGCCTGTGCGTGGGGCCAGGCGAGAGCTGGTGGAGAAGGAATCACATCGGGGGCATTGGCTTGGGAAGAATTGGACCCACAAAGAATCATGTCCACGTTTATGGCCTAGGTTGAAGTTCTTATTTTCCAGTGTCTGCTCTCAACTATGTTCTTTTTCTGCCCTTTGGCACCTTAGACAAAGCCTTTAATTTTATGGTCACCTTTGGTATTTGAAAGACACAGTCCAGTCAAGTTTAACATTCAAATCCCAATCAGGCTTGAACTTCATCTGTTCCACCTTCTCCAACACTAACCAGGCTTTGGACTTGGAGCGGAAATGATGTATGATCTCATCTTTCCTAGTTTTCCAGGCTTCGGTACCTTGTTTGGCGCAGAGGGGTCAAGTGTGGTTAGGTCGCAGGGTGGACACCTCCTTGTCTTTGTGCTTCTGAGTCCATTCCTCTGGCTGAAGGCTGGAGGAGCAGCTACGGCCACTGTGAGACCCGAGGATGCCTTCCTGAGCCTCGTCTTTCACTGAACACCCAAGAAATACATGCAGATTGAGCCAATGACAAAAATGAACTCAGAAATGCCTAAACAGATGTATGGTCCTGCAGGGGAATATCTGAAATGAAAGCTCCGGAAGGGCAGGTTCTCCTTATGTCTTCACCTGGGTTTTGGTCCCCTCGGTGTCTAGACAATAGGAGACTTCAGAGGTGGTTTTTGACGGTGACGACTCTGGCCTTCAGTGCCCCGTGGTCCAACCCACGTCTCCAATTCTAATTTCCCTGCACAACTTTCGTCCCTTCCATCAAACTCCTTGCTCTCCGGTACGTTGGGATATCTTTGTGTGATGTTGCCTGTATGTGGGGGCTGAAGGGAGGCCTCTCCCAAGAATCTGTAGATGAGGAAACGAGGATTGTCTGCCGACAATTCAGCTTCAAGATCTGTGCAGAGTGGAGAGCTGCAACGTCACCTTCAGGAGACGGCGTGGTTCCCTGGGTGGCCATGTCTGACAGTAACCTGATTGAATGAATTAATACACCTATAGGAAGCATGTGTTAGTCTGAAGTCACACTGCTCAGCTGTGGTACAAAAAGGAAGGAGAATCCCCAAGGCAGTGACCATACAAAGGAGACTGTGTGTGGGCCAGCAGACCCATAAGGTGATGGCCAGCCCTGTTATGGTGAGGGAAGTGAGCATCGTAGTTGTTCTGTTTCAGATATTTCTGTCTCCCTGGCTAGACCATCTTTGCCAGGGAGAGAGACACATCGGTTCATCTTAGCATGATGCCATTATATATTAGATACGTCTACTTGTTTTCCTTATTGAGATAATGCTTCATGCGTGTCTTACAGAGTAAGACCTCCACAAATATGAGCTATTATCAGATGATGAGTTGGCTTTCTACATGAGAGGCTGTACTAGTCAAATGAACAGAATTACTCTATCTCAGGACAATATAATTCTTGATTAAAAAATAAACTTGCATTCCAAGTTTAGACAGGCTAAATGTTGATAAGGCTCTGAAATAGGACTCTCTTTGGTGAGCTGAGAAAGTCAAGTGCTCCAGCTTACAGGGCTAGCCATCACCTTACCTGGATCACCAAATCCTGGATGGGGTCAAATCTCTTTTTTTAAAGGTTTTGTTTACTTATTTGAGAGAGAGAGAGCGTGAGCATGTGAGAAGAGGGGTAGAGGAAGAGAATCTTCAAGCAGACTCCCCTGCTGAGCACAGACCCTGATAAGGGATTCCGTGGAACAAAGAGTCGGACACTCTGACTGACTGACTGATCCCCCCCCCAGGAGGCCCTGGATGGGATGAAATCTTGATGGTCACCCCAGCTTCCTCTGTCTAAACCCCCCCCTCCTGGATGGCTCAGCTTAGCCACACCCACCACTGACACCAACAGTGTGAGCTCCCTTATCAAGTTCCTTTATACCTGCTCTCTGCACCCCTGGGACAAAACCCAGGTGAGCAGAGGTAAACAATCCAGGTTAGGCATAGGGGCTTGTAAGTTACAGGCTCTAGAGGTGCACTAGCTCTGTGATTTTGGGCAAACTCCATCACCTCTCTATTGCCTCAGTGTTCTTCTCTGTAAAATGGGTATCACGGCATCTACTTCCTTGGGGGCCGATGATGAATGCATGTAACCCACGACCTAGCGCGAGCTCAGTAACTGTTCATCGTTGTTGTTGGCTGAGCTCATGTCCTATCCCTGCGGCTCATGTGTGAGATCCCTTCAGCAGAGGCTCTGTCTGTGGACTTCCATTCCTCCATTGATAAAATGGGAATTGCGGTAATAGTATAGGTTTTTTTTGGAGAATAAGTTAGAAAATAAGCATAAAAACTCCATTGGTTCCTGTACGTACCAGGTGTTCAAGGAATCCCTTCCGTTATTCTAACTTAGTATTATGGTGCAGATTTGCAGGTCTTCAACTAGGCCTGGGCCTTGACCATGATTGGCTTTGGACGTGTATGTGACTGTGGTCATGACCGGCCCTTCACAAAGTCTAGGATGCTGTAGCTCCCTTTCCTGGGGTGGTGGGAGCTGAGGCCGAGGGGCTCACTGCCTGACTCCTGGGAATTCCCAGGAACGTACTTCCGACTATAGGCATGAATTCTACTCCTCACGTCCGAGGCGCGCTCCCTCGCTCACCCTCTGAGGCCCAAGCAAATGTTCCTTCTTCGATCTTCCTGACTTTCTCCCTTCAATGCATATCCACTTACCCCTAACTCTTTCTTCCTCTAGCTTTTCATGTATGCATCATGGCAAGAGACAGACTTTTTTATTCATTCATTCATACATCCTATATATATGCATACAGACGTGTTCTATATATATCTACACCTATATGTTTGTACTAGTAAGCAGAGACCATACCTAATTCATAATTTACTCTCCAGCATCTAGCAGCAGCTTAACTGAGGTTATAGACAAGGCTAAAAGGACTGAAAAAATGTTCAGTACATGGGCCATAGGCTCCTTTTCCAATGCTGGGGTTGAGGGTTGTTCTAACCCACTGTATGCCTGAGCTAGGTCCCTGCTGTGACCAGGAGACCACCTGGGAATAAGTGTGTGACTTGGCAGTAAAGAAAGATCAAAATAAACTCGGGCCTTCAGAAGAGCCTGGCACTGAACAGACCTAAGACAGCTCTTACTCCTGAACACATGTGCGGGGTGGGGAGACCGCGCACAGTTGGGGACAGCAGGAACAGAGGTAGTCTGGGCCCTATTGTCCCAGCAGATTTCTTCTGAGAGGTGAAGGTTTCCGCCCCCCGCCCCCGGAAACCCTGGAGAAGGCAGTGGGAGCTGTTTCTGTTTTTCCTTCGGTCCTGGGTAGAGGGAGGTAAGCACGCCCTTGATCTTCTGGACCCTCTGGCTTGCAGACATTGGAGTGATCCAGGACATGGTGGGTTTTAGGACTATGGGGAGACTCATGTATTCACGAGTCTTAAGGAAAGGATCATTACTGATAAAAAAAAATACAGGCATTGTTCTAAAGCAAAATTTGTGTTTTTCTCTCAAGGGTCCCAGGAAATCAACAAGCAGCCCACGTAGCTAAGAACAGCCAGGCAACCCCTCCCGACCCCAGATTACTGCTAATGATAAGAGCTGGAAGACCAGCTCCCTGCACATGAGGGAGGGGGGCTCTACCCCCTGAGGTTAGAGATGCGCTTCATCTTTTGGGATTTTCCACAATAGATTTATTTTTAGCAAGAAAAGACTTAAAATCTCAGCAACTCAGTACAACTTGTTTGCTTAAAGCAAGCTGCTTCTCGGGAGGGAGATGGAGGAGGAGGTTTGAGAGTTCTCCTCTCTGACCACAGAAGGGAATATCATTTTGCAGAAGTCCCCAAGAGTCCTGATCCCGGCAGGCAAGCTTCTGGGGGGACCCCTCTGAGAAATAATGTTCTGTTCCTACAAGCCCCTCAACTGCTGTCTGCCCCTTTTTTCTTCCCGCTTTCATGGAGATATTCTTGGCCTATTTTAGCACTGAATAAATTTTACATACACAACATCATGATTTGACATACATATGTTGCAAAACAATTACCACCATAAGTTTTAACTTCCATCAAGTCGTATACTTATACATTGTTTCCCTTGTGATGAGAACTTTTAGGATCTGCTCTCTTGTAGCTTTCAAATATACCATAAAACAGTATCAACTATACTTCTCTTATGCATTATATTCCCAGTACTTCTAACTGGAAGTTCCTACCTGTTGACCCTCTTCCTCTAATTCCCCCTCCCCCAGTCACCCACATCTGGTAACTACATGTTTTATTTTCTAATTTTGTTATTTATTTATTTATTTTTTTTATGAGTTGGGGGTTTTTAGATTCCGTAGGTCAGTGAGTTCATACAGTGTTTGTCTTTCTCCATTTGACTTATTTTGCTTAGCATAATGCCCTCAAGATCGACCCATGTCATTGCCCCTTTCCTAAACTGAGGGAGTCTAGGACCTTATTTCCTGAAGACTGTCTTAGGGATCTACAGTCCCAGAATTGGTGGCTTTCAGAGAAAATACTCTGTAGTCAGAGGGGCTGGGAAATACTGCCCACTCTACTTCCCTTAGTTCACTCCAACTAATATTGCTCCTTTGTTTTTCCTCAAATATACCAGGCACTTCCTGCCTCAGGACCTTTGCACTTGCTGTTCATTCTGGTTGGTATACTGTCCCTCCCAATATCTGCACAGCTTTTATCTTCAATTCTTTACTCAGAATTACCTTTTTGGTGAAGTCTTCATGAGACACTTTTATGTCTCACTTCTCGGTGTTTTTTTGTTTTTTTTTTATTCTTTTCTTAGCACTCACCACTGACTTCAGTGAATTATGCCACTTTCTGTTCTTTAACTTAGGATTGCTGAATTCTATTTTAAGGGTCCCTATGGCAGGGGAAAATAAACACAGCAAACTGTTCATTGGCTTTTAAATCTTCCGTGGAAAGTAACACACCTCATTTAGGCTCCTATTTCATTGGACCGAACAAATCCCACGGCTACATCTAACTTCAAAAGGAAAGGAAAATGCATGGGGAACCTGAGCCTAAAAGGAGAGCTGGAATATCTGTCAGTACTTATGACTACTGTATCTGTTTCATACTCTTCAGTGGCTTTCAATGGCTCATCGAGTTAAGTCCAAATTCCTTTATAGAACTTTACAATCTCTGCATGATCTGGCTTTGCTGAACTCTTAGGTTCACACTTCAGCTTAGAGGTCATTTCTTCCAGGAAACCCACCCTGATCCCTCTGCCTGGGTAAGGGTCTCTTCACTGGATGTATTTCCAGAAACTTGGAACTTCTTAGCACATCACTCCTTGATGGTATCTCTTACTAGAAGCTTCCCCGTGATCCATCAGTCAGTCTTAAAACCCATCCAATTGTTCATGACCAATATTTTAACAAAAGAAACAGGACATAATAGGACACACAATAGAATATCTTTGTAGTAAGGATTAGTCATGTTCTGTGAAACTTTTGTTTCAGTGTGTGTGTGTGCATGTTCATGAGAGTGCAGGCGGACTGGTCTTGTGTGTTGGGTTGACTTGTAAAATTATTTCTTAATCTGGCTTGTGGTCAAGGACTGCATGTTCAGTAGGGTCTGGGACCACCTCCATTTCATCTATCCTGATTCCGCAGTGCCCAGCCCTGTGCTTGCACAAAGGGACTTCACATTCTTCTCTTTAATTTATGAATGAATTCTCCGTGACTTGAGCTGTGCACGAAGCTTCATTAGAAGCAGGGTGGGTGGTTTGGGTTGACCGTGTTTCAGTCCTATTGTTCTTGATGAATAGAGGCCAGTTTCGATTTCCAGTGCCAGGACTACCCTCCCTTCCTGTGCCCAGCTAGACGGACAGCTCTCTGCCCATCTCAGCAGTCCTCTGGGCCTGGGCACAGAAGCCTGGAAGAGCTCTTTCTTTTAACCAAGGCCCTGTTGGCTTCCTTCTTAAATCCAGTACTGTCCTTAGGCACAGGGGCAGTAAGTTGCTATAAGTAAGTTGCTGCACTAAATTTACTCTCGGGAGTCAGGAAAACAGGAGTTCATATACCATTTTGTTACTGGTTGCATGAGTATAAGTGGGATGCCTCTCTGAGCGGAAATGTCTTCCTCTAAAATCGAGGAAAAAACCCTCTTTCTGAGTTGATGTAAGGATTGGAGAGGATGTTTATTATTCACCTCTGGCCATGTAGGCATTCAATAAATCATGGCTATTTATTCTCATTATTATTATCTTATTGACTTTTTAAAGTACTTGAAATTCATGTACAAGTAGCTCCTTTGAGTGAAGCATCATTTACAACAAAAATGTGCTAGTTTCCCCGGGAGGGTTAAAGATCTGAAGTCATTATCAATATCTTCAGTATCTCTCTCTCTTTTTAAAAAAGATTTATTTATTTTAGAGAGAGAGAGGGCATGAGCAGGTGGAGGGGCTGAGGGTAAAGGACAGAATCTCAAGTAGACCCCATGCTCAACGGGGCTTCATCTCATGGAGATCACAAGCTGAGCCGCAATCAAGAATGGGCAATGAACCCACTGAGCCACCCAGGACCCCCTTTAGTATCTTTTGTGACATTAAAGTACAGATATCTTAGTATCTGTAGTATCTTCGTAGTATCACTATCTATATTATGAGTATTTGTAGTATCGTTTTGCACCTGGGTGGTAGGACTATCTTTAGCATCTATAGTAGGAGTATCTGCAGTATCTTTTAGTATTTTTTTTAAAGATTTTATTTATTTGACAGAGAGAGAGAGGTCACAATTAGGCAGGCAGGCAGAGAGAGAGAAGGAGAAGCAGGCTCCCTGCCAAGCAGAGAGCTTTTAGTATTTTTATAGTAGGAATAACTATATCTTTTTCAACATAGGGTCAGCTGATCAGACTTTGCTAGGAGGAAAGGAAGAGAAAAGAAGCCTGGGGTGAGGGAGGAGTGTGGCCAGAGGACAGAGGAGGGGTCTAGATGTTCTATCCCGTACAGGTGCCATCTCTGTTGCAGGAGGCGAATGCCGTTGATGCTCCATCTTCGTGTCTGTTCCCCGCTGTGATATGTATCCCTTTTAGCAGGTCGGCCACAGCTTTGCCAGAGACAAGTGCAGAATAAAAGTGTAGGGCTTCTTGTTCAAAGAGGAGGAAAAAAAAAAGCTTTTGTCTTTCTCTCTCTGGGTGTGTCATGGTGTTTATTTGCTACGTACTGTGTGCTCGCTGGGCCGCGTGATACATACAGGCAAATGCTGACCTGCCCTGCCACCAGGTCCTGGCTGGGACTTGGCACGGGCTGTACGCTCCCTGGACCCTCCCGCACCTGCACCCTCTGGAGAGGGGGCTCTGAGCACCTGCCCTGGGGAGGCAGCTGGTAGGAGAGTCAGAAGCACGAAAGCTGATGTTCCAAGCCCCAGCATGTGCTCTGTGGTCCGGTCAGACTTCACCTACAAACTCCACATTCAGAGAGAAAATGATCAAGAATTTTGGATGACAAATAGAGATCGTCAAATCCCAGGCATGGGGCTCCTTTCTGCATGCAGTGACCAGCTTGGTCACATGATGCCTGTGAAGCCAGCATCGCTTCCTTGATCTCACGATCCCTGGCCCGGCCGCCGTCTGCCTCTGGCCCTCTCCAAACCTTCTGTCTTCATCCCAGGCACTGTTGGGTCTCGGGCAGAATCCCTAGAGGCTGCTGCCGCCCCTCCCTCCTCCTGATTCTCCCTACAGTGTGGCTAGTGGGGTGACCGTCCTTCTCTACCTGCGCAGCCTCGCAGTGGGTGCCGCTGGGAACCGGAGCCAGAAGAGAGAAGGTTCTCCCTCCCAGTGTGTCTGCAACTCCCGCTCCCAGCTCTTGTCAAGAGGTCTCCGAGTGAAAAACGACTATTTGTGCACGTTATTGATCACCTACCCAGGAAAATGACTGTAACCTTTCTATCTTGGCAACCACAGAACCCACCGCCCGCCTTGGCCGGGAGCAGCCTGGAGGTTTTGAGTGCCGGCCAGGGCTGGGGAAATGTTCGCCGTGGCCGGCCCGGCGGCCTGCTGCTTCTCTTGCTGTCCTCTCCACCTGGAAAGGAAGAAGAGCTTGATGGGGAACAGAGCAGGTAAACTCACAAGAGCCAATACACGGAAGCCTCAGACGGAGGCTTCGTCCACTGTCAGAAGAAAGCGCGGCTGGAGGGCTGTGGAAGCCGGGTCAGAGCTTGGGATCTGGAACTCCTGCGCCTGGGTTCGAGTCCAGGCTCAGGTACTTTCAGCCTGTACGCCCCGACGCTCTGTTTTCTTATCTGCGGAATATGTCTAGAAATATTTCCTGTTTCATCGTACCCTGGATGGGAGTGGCAAATGAGCTAATGTGCCAAGAAAGTGCTTCTCAAGCTGTAAAAATATTTGCCTGCCTTGTGGGAGGTGATATAGAAAAAGAACCCAATTCATGATGGTAATACTGGCTTGGGGTACTCCAGCCTTCTGGGTCCTATACTGTGCTTAAGAACAAAAGTACTAGTATTCTCTTGTTGGTGCAAAATACTGTTATTTCTATAATAGTAAAATAATAGGACTTAACTGTTATAATTTATATAATCTTATACTATTATGTACTAGTATAATGTTTGTATAATATCAATAAAATTTAAAGTAGGTTATTATATTCTAATAAATACCGAAGACTATTATTTCAGAAGTTGTAAAAATGTGAAATCGGAATTATTCACACCCTGAGGCATCTTGGGAGGGATTTCTCGCATTAGAACTTCTAATCAAGGAAGTGTTATTGAGAGAACATTTTGATTGTATCCTTCCTCCATTTAAAACTTTTCGAAGTATCTTTTTTCATTTTTTTTTCTTTTTTTAAAGATTTTATTTATTTATTTGTCATAGAGAGAGAAGCGAGAGCAAGCACAGGCAGACAGAGTGGCAGGCAGAGGCAGAGGGACAAGCAGGCTCCCTGCCAAGCAAGGAGCCCGATGTGGGACTCGATCCCAGGACGCTGGGATCATGACCCGAGCCGAAGGCAGCTGCTTAACCAACTGAGCCACCCAGGCGTCCCATCTTTTTTCATTTTTATTCCCATTTCGCAGTATTACTAGTAAAGTCCAGTATTATTACTTATGTTAATGATTTCTATTTTTTCCAGAGCCAGTTTTGCTCTCCATGGGCTGCCAGAGGGGCCCTGAGGGGGCTGTCTGACAATTGGGGTGGGACAGAGAATCTTAGGAAAAGTGTGAGGAGGAGGAAAAGGTATGGGGAAGGGATTAGTGAAGAAGAGATAAGAGGTCCCCTCCTTTCCTCTCCAAGCTGGCCACCTCTCTGTCCTCCACACTCTCAAGTGGCATTTCCTCTGCCCCCCCTTCCCTTGAATCTACCGGGTTCCGACGTCACTTCTTTGGGGACTAGGACAAAGGACTCGCAGCGCTGGAACTGTCCAGCTTTCTATTGGAACGTCTGAAGATAAACTCATTGTTATAAACCTCCAGGATTCAATATAAAGAGGATTCATTGTGCTTTTTAAATTTTGCTATTGCCATCCCTGTGAATAACATGGGAAAATTGGGTGTCGGACAAACTCTGCCGTATCTGTCACCTTAGCAAATTCCATCACCTTGCCAAGATTCGGTCAGTCTCCTTCTCTTTAAGATGGGAGTTAATGGGGGGCGCCTGGGTGGCACAGTGGGTTAAAGCCTCTGCCTTTGGCTCGGGTCATGGTCCCAGGGTCCTGGGATCGAGCCCCACGTCGGGCTCTCTGCTCAGCAGGGAGCCTGCTTCCTCCTCTCTCTCTCTCTCTCTGCCTGCCTCTCTGCCTACTTGTGATCTCTGTCTGTAAAATGAATAAATCTTTAAAAAAAAAAAAAAAAAGATGGGAGTTAATGGGACACCTGGGTGGCTCAGTGGATTAAGCCTCTTCCTTCGGCTCGGGTCATGATCCCAGGGTCCTGGGATGGAGCCCCGAATCGGGCTCTCTGCTCAGCAGGGAGTCCGCTTCCTCCTCTCTCCTCTCTGCCTGCCTCTCTGCCTACTTGTGATCTGTCAAATAAATAAATAAAACCTTTAAAAAAAACCTGGTCTACTCCAGTGCTAAAATGTTTAAAATAAATAAATAAAATATAATGGGAGTTAAACTGGGCTGTGGCAGCAGGTGAACAGCACCTTCCCGACGTGTTTTGCGTGTTTTGCGTGGCTCTTGGTTCATGCTGGAGCTCGGTGAAGATGAGATCTCCTCCTTATCTATTCTCCGGCCTCACTGTTCCACCCTAGCCCCAAGAGCCATCTAATTAGATGAATCTCAGTGCGGTCCCCCCTCCTACCCCCAGATGATGTTTAATCACTCAGTCTAACATCTCCATTACACAGTGTTTGTGGCCACGGCTGTGGTGGTGAATTGAATTCTCTGATTAACTGAGTGTTACTGAGAAAATCCCTTTTGTCCTCACCTGTGCAGTCACACATCTTTGTAAAAGAGAGTATAATCTGTTTTCCTGCCTTAGCAAGTAGGGCTAGAAACAAAACAGGCTCTCTGTCTTTTTGATGACTCAGTGCCCCTCTCAAAGCACCGCACAGTCCTGAACAGAAAGGGCAGACGGTTCTGCACTGAGCGTATCCTGGCCTGGAAGATGGATTCCAGAATAACACTTACACCCATTCTGTTAGCTTGCCAGTTCCCTCTCTCTTGAGAAAATTGAGAATCGTGAGCTATGGGAGTGTGTGGTCAGGGTGAAGGGAGAAAAGGCACAGGCAAGCCAAATTCTTAAACTAATGGAGGATTCCCTGTGTACCTTGGGGGCTGTGGTCATTTGAGAATTCCCTTTAGTTTGAAGGTCCTTGAGCTGTCTGTCCTAGCCGCACGCTCCCGGTTCCCATAGCCAGACCCGCCTCTGGGAAGAGCGGTGCAGCTCGATGCCCAGTTTCCTGGAGACAGAGCAGGGAGGGCTGTGGGCTTCTAGAAGTTTCCTCTGATGCACACATCCCAACAAGCAGAGGCTCCCTTGGCATGATTAGCCAGCGTCTGTATTTGTGCTGTTTTCGCATGTGTCATCCTCCCATTCCTTCTCCCACAAGGGTCCCCATTTTACTGGTGAAGAATGAGCAGTTCAGAGAAGCTGAAGGACTTGACTAAGGTGAACCAGCTGGGGCTGGGATGTCAGATGTGTGAACTCCAAAGCAGTTTGGTCCCCCCAGGCTCTCTCTCTTTTATATTACAAATGTTATCCTATTTAAATATGTTTGGATCATCCACAGTGCAATTAGAATGACTTTGTGTTTCCTTCATAAGTACTTTTTATTTTTGATTTTTATTTAAATTAACATATAACATATTATTGGTTTCAGAGATAGACGTCAGTGATTCATCAGTCTTTTAAAACACCCAGTGCTCATTACATCATATGCTCTCTTTAATGCCCATCACCCAGTTACCTCATCCCCCCACCTCCCCTCCAGCAACCCTCAGTTTGTTTCCCATGATTATGAGTCTTTTAGGGTCTGTCTCCTTCTCTGATGTCATCTTGTTTTAGTTTTTCCTCTTGTCTTCTGTTTTGTTTATTAAATTCCACATATGAGTGAAATCATATATTTGTTCTTCTCTCATTTATCTTGCTTAGCATAATACCTTCTAGTTCCATCCACATCCTTGCAAATGGCAAAATTTCATTTTTGATGGCTGCATAGTATTCCATTGTGCATATTTACACCACATCTTCTTTATCCATTCATCTGTCGATGGATACCTGGGCTACCTCCACAGTTTGGCTATTGTGAGCATTGCTGCTATGAACATTGGGGTGCATGTGCCCCTTCAGATCACTATATTTGTATCTTTAGGGTAAATACCCAGTAGTGCTATTGCTGGGTCATAGGGTAGCTCTATTTTCAACTTTTTGAGAAACCTCCATGCTGTTTTCCGGAGTGGCTGCATCAGCTTGCATTCCCACCAACAGTGTAGGAGGGTCCCCCTTGCTCCACATCCTTGCCAGCATCTGTCATTTCCTGACTGGTTAATCTTAGCCATTCTGACTGGTGTGAGGTGGTATCTCATTGTGGTTTTGATTTGTATTTCCCGGATGCCGAGTGATGTGGAGCACTTTTTCAAGTGTCTGTTGCCCATCTGGACGTCTTCTTTGCAAAAAAAAAATGTTCATGTATTCTGCCCATTTCTTGATTGGATTATTTGTTCTTTGGGTGTTGAGTTTGATAAGCTCTTTATAGATTTTGGATACTAGCCCTTTATTTGATATGCCATTTGCAAATATCTTCTCCCATTCTGTCCATTGTTTTTTGGTTTTGTTGACTATTTCTTTGCTGTGCAAAAGCTTTTGATCTCGATGAAGTCCCAATAATTCATTTTTGCCCTTGCTTCCCTTGCCTTTGGCGATGTGTCTAGGAAGAAGTTGCTGCAGCTGAGGTCGAAGAGGTTGCTGCCTGTGTTCTCCTCAAGGATTTTGATGGATTCCTGTCTCACATTGAGGTCCTTCATCCATTTTGAGTCTGTTTTTGTGTGTGGCGTAAGGAAATGGTCTACTTTCATTCTTCTGCATGTGGCTGTCCAATTTTCCCAGCACCATTTGTTGAAGAGACTGTCTTTTTTTCATTGGACATCCTTTCCTGCTTTGTTGAAGAGTAGTTGCCCTTACAGCCGAGGGTCCATTTCTGTGTCTTCTGTTCCATTGATCTGTGTGTCTGTTTTTGTGCCAGTACCACACTGTCTTGGTGATTATATCTTTGTAATAAAGCTTGAAGTCTGGAATTGTGATGTCACCAGTCTTGGTTTTCAGAATAACTGTTTTTTAAAAAGAGATTTTGTTTATTAGAGAGGGAGGGAAGGAGAGAGAGAGAGTGAGTAATCGAGCATGAGCGGGGGTGTGGGGCAGGGAGAAGGAGAAGCAGACTCCCCTCTAAGTGCAGAGCCTGATGTGGGGGTTGATCCCAGAACCCTGGGATCATGACCTGAGCTGAAGGCAGATGCTTAACTGATGAACCACCCAGGTGTCTCTAGAATAACTTTTTAAGTGGAGCGAGTTTTATCCTAATATCTAAGTGATATCCACCAGACAAACCTGTGTGTGTGCACACACATGTGGGGGGGGCAGGGAGGAAGTGGGAAATGCAGGGCAGTGTCCAGAGCAAGGCTCTGCCGAGGCTGAAGAAAGAGCTGTAGAAGTGAAGGACTCCAGCCACATTATCGCATTTGATCCCTACGACCTGAGGACTCAGATATTATCTTCTCCATTTTACAGATGACAAAACTGAGGCTCAGAGTGATTAAGCAATTTTCCTAAGGTCATGGAGCTAGGAAACAATAAGCCAGCTGGATCTTCTTGTCTCTCAACCTTATATTTTTCTACTCCACTTTGTTGCCTTCTAGGACATTGGATACCTGAGGGATAAGTTTGGGTGGTAATTTTCCAAGGCCTTTGCAGACATGGAGAAACCCATGATTCCCATGGATGTTCCCAAGCGCACTGGGCGTGCAGATGAGGAAACTTATTGGTGACACTTTAGGCACAATAGGAAGTACAAAAACAGCAGCACCCAAGCTGGGCAACCACATCCCAATTCCAACCTCAGAAGCAGTGACCTTCCAAAGGCTTAGGGACCATGTTTGAATTCTGCAGCACTTCCTGAGCTGAAAGCCAGAGCTAATGCTCCCTAGATAACATCATTGTCCCCACAGGGACACAGAGGGAACTGGGTGTGGGTTTTGAAGCACCTGTCCTTACCAGGGTCTCTGTACAAACAGCAGGTTGCCTGTGGTTCAGGGTCAGGGTGGGACAAACTCCCAGTGCTTCATTCCAGAGCTTTTCCATAGCTGACATCACAGGGCTCCCAGAGCACCCCATGCCAACTGTGCCGAGGTGGCTGGTTTTAGTCCCACACATGTCTGCGGTGCACCTGTGAGTTGCTACCCTCTGCCTTGTCCTTACGTGCATTACTTCCCCAACCATCCTGGATGTACTACAAAGAGGTCCGTTTCATAGATGGGAAAACCGAGGTTCTGGGAAGCTAGCTTCTCAAAGGCACATGGCTAATGACTGGTGGGTGCAGAATTTGAACCCAGTCCTTCAAGATTGCTGAATTCCTCCTCTTACACAAAGGTGCTTGTGGTCATCTGTTTTCTGAGGTCGATGACAGTCCTGATTAGTTGTGTCTGAATCTCTGGGAGCTTACCATTCTTACTGCTGGGGTCACCTTGGAGTTCCATTTTAGAGGTTTGGGGGGCTTCTGAAAGTAGTTTTAACAAGTTCTACATCTCTAACCCACGTGGAAGAGCAGATATCCCAAAAGCATCCGTGTTCCTTCAGCTATCTCTAGCTGCCTGTGATGCCTTCTAGTGGGCAGCCCATCCTCCCTCTGAGACCCCTGGCCAAATCCCCAAGGTGAAGGTGGACTTTGGTTAACTTTGGCATCTGTCCCCTATCTCTGTGCCCCACTCCATAAGTTTCTCCTCTGGGAATGACATCTGTGATTGTTTTGTGTGTCAAATCGGCTAGGCTACTGTACCCAGTTATTCAATTGAACACTGATCTAGGTGTGGTCATGAGGGTGTGTTATAGAAGGAGTTAACATCTGTAATCAGTTGGCTTTAAGAGCTTATCCTCCATAACGTGGGTGGGCCTTGTCCAATCAGGTGAAGGCATTAAAAGCAAATATTGAGATCCCTACTTACAGCAAAAAAGAAATTCTGCCTTAAGACTACAGCATTCACTACTGCCCATGTTTCTAGCCTGCCCTGTGGATTTCAGACTTGCCAGTCCTCTCAAGTGCAAGAACCAGCGACTTAAATCTCTTAACCTACATACATAAGCATGTACACACCTATGTATGTGTGATCTCACTGGTTTTATTTCTCTGGAAAGCCCTGACTGACACAGCCCCCTTTCTTACCTTTTTTTTTTTTTTAAGATTTTATTTATTTATTTGACAGAGAGAGATCACAAGTAGACAGAGAGGCAGGCAGAGAGAGAGGGAGAGAGAGGGAAGCAGGCTTCTTGCTGAGCAGAGAGCCCGATGTGGGACTCGATCCCAGGACCCTGAGATCATGACCTGAGCCGAAGGCAGCGGCTTAACCCACTGAGCCACCCAGGCGCCCCTCTTTCTTACCTCTTAACTAATTGTCCCCCCACTCTCTCTTTCTGCTCTGCCTTCCTACTTCTTCCTTCCCTCTAACCTTCTCTGCCTTCTTTGCTGCCCTCTCTCCTATACTCCCTCCCTCCCTCCTTTCTCTGAGCCAACAATGCCTGTCACGCGTCAGACACCAAGTTGAATGAAGATCATGCAATCAGTGAATAAAATGTTTCTCCTGCCCTCAAGGAGCTCACAATCTACCAGTTATGCATAAAATCAATAAGGGACTTAAAGTTTAGAAATCACTTTTGCTTATATTCTCTCCGTTAAATCTGGATGTAAGTAACTCTTTTAGCTAAAAAGTATAGCCATGATTCTCCCACTAGACCTGAGAAGGTGTAGTGGCATCTTGTGATCTGTCCTGACTAGGGACGTGTCAGAGGGCACCCAGTGTGGCTATCGCCACCCCCCACCCCTCCTATTCCCACAGCCCCATCTTTCCCCTGCACTCTTCTCCCTACCCCTTCCCTGGCTGGAAGTCATCACTCCCTCCTCTGCAGTTAGTTCTTGTTCCCGTTAGTTCTTGTTTATGTTTTTATTTGACACATTATATCATCTCTTACATTTCAGTTATTTGTTTACATAAACGTTTCCTTTCTGTATTGTAAGTTTCTCAGGGGCAAGATACAATGCTTTACTCAATATTTTTTTTTTTTTCCAGCACTTATGATGATTTGGACACATTTTTCCTTTAGAGTAATTTCACTCGGTCTGTCGGGTGTGAATCTTGGTTTCCTCAGTGTGTGCAACCTCGGGCAAGCTACTTAACCTTGCCGTGCCTTAACCTCCCTCGTCTGTAAAATGGGGATCATAACAGCATCTACCCCTTAGGGTTACTGGGGAGGGTGATAAATGAGTTCATTTACATCAAGTGCTTGGAAGGGCGCAGGCTCTCAAAAATATTAGCTATTGATAATAATTATTCTCATCATCTCAGCAAAGAGTAAATATTTGCTAAGGAAACATCTGAATGAATAAATGCAAGATTCATATAAGCTTGGAATCATCCCATGTAATATCTGTTGAAAAGCTAAAGGGCTCCAGTTAGCAGCGAAGCCAAAGTGCATTCTGGCTGACTTGGGTTCTAATCCCAGTTCTGCGACTGGGCATTTGCTTTTTTTTTTTTTTTTTTTAAGATTTTATTTATTTTATTTGACAGACAGAGATTACAAGTAGGCAGAGAGGCAGGCAGAGAGAGAGAGGAGGAAGCAGGCTCCCTGCTGAACAGAGAGTCCGATGCAGGGCTCGATCCCAGGACCCTGGGATCATGACCTGAGCCGAAGGCAGAGGCTTTAACCCACTGAGCCACCCAGGTGCCCCTGGGCATTCGCTTTTGAGCAGGTCATTTAACCTCTTTACAACACTTGTTCCTAATTTGCAAAGAGCAAATAAAATCTATTGCAGTAGATGACATCTATTGAAAGTTCTGCCTGCCTTCAGTGTCAGGTCTGCAGGAAGGGCCCTGGCTGCAGGTGCAATGCAGACGGATGGCCATGACCCAGCTCTGAGGGGCGAGTGCTCCCAGCTCGGGACTTGCTGCTTTGGGTTATTAGCACCGAGGATCCTGATAGCAGATTTATAAAGTCAGCATTTGCTGAGTAGTATATTGTGATCAACTCAAAATAGCCTTCTGCCTCGGTGCAGGGTATCAGGCCTTCTCCTAATACCCAGTAACCTCATACTCCAAACATCAGCCAGCCATTGTGTAACTCCAGTGACAGCAGGTTCTTGCTGCAAATCCTGAAAGCTGTCTCTTGGATACCCTTAACGTATTCATAACATTGGTATTTATGTATTTATCTCTGAAAACCATAACCTTGGAAAAAGCATTTAGGGGAAAGAAGGCTGTAGTGATTAAAGAAAGCTCTGTTCATTTGAACAACATTAAATACAACTGGCATAATGACAACTGTGAGATCTGATAGAATATAGAGAAGGCTGCAAATAAAGGGCTTGTATTTTTCCCTGATGTAACATAATGGTCACATTTTTCTTTCACAATGGTTTTGCCGAGATAAAGAACAAATTATACTGATTTGATTGCTACTTAGAAATACTTAAAATTGAAAAAGACAGCAGGTGGGCCTGGTTGGAAAGGATGGTTATTTTAGCATAACAGATGCATGCATAAAATATCGCCCAGCCAATTTTTTAATCATAAGACCCCCCAATTTTTTTTTCTCTACTCCTTTTCCTTGGGATATGAGCAAGTGGGAGAAATAAGTAGACGCTGCTTGAGGACACCCTCTGGGCTCAAAGAGGCAGGCAGCTCCAGAGAAAGCTCTGGGAGGAGGAGGTTCTGGGATGAAGTGAGTCCACACTCTGGCAGACTGTAGGTGGGGAGGGAGAGCCGGATCCTTGGATGACCAGAGCCCGGGGGTCAGGGGACAAGCGCACAAGGTTGTATGAAACTATGCTCTGCCCTTTTAAAATCTGGTTTCCCCATTGCTGAGAAAAGGATGTGTCTGGCTTGCCAGCCTTGCATTCATTCCTGGGCCTCTTTTTTCTTGGATCTCTCCAGTCCTTAGTGTCACCAGGATGGCAGAAGCCAGGGACTCTGCCAAACCCTCCTTTTCGACTTCCAGTTTCTCTGCTTCCAAGAAACATGAATTGGCAATTGTAAAATGAAGATGTGCTCAATTTCCCCTCCAAACGATGCCTCGTGGACCCATGGCCTTGCTCCCGACTCCTGGTCTACACCCCGTCTTCTCTGTTGGAAGGCGCATAAGCCATCAACTCGCACAGCTATTTGTTAAAAATGAAAGAACGACTTTATTCCAGGTGAGTAAGTCCTGCAGTTGGGACGATAGAAAATACCAGGTTTTCAAATGGCTGGTGTGCTGCAGAGTCTCCGCTGACCTTTGTCGTGCTTAGCACAAAGCCTCTGATCTTTGCCCTAGTTTGCTCTCCACCCAGCCACGATCTCTTTCAGATTTGGAGGACAGGGTAAGCTGGAACATTTCCAGCAGGAACCAGGCAAAACCCCCCAGGTTCAGGATGAAACTGACTCTCCCCAAAATGCCCCCATTCTCTTGGCCCATTGCCTTGTTCTCTTGGGTTCCCCATGTTGGAGATTCATGTGATTTGTTTCGTCCTCTGAGCGCCTTCCCCGAAGTGCTCACATAGGTCAAATCCTCTAGTGTCTTCTTTAGACTTAAAAAAAATACTAATAATAAAGTTGATACTGCAGAATAGTTTTAGATTTACAGAAAAACTGGCGCAGAGTTCTATACAGCCCACCCCAATTCTCCCTGTTGTTAATATCTTACATCAGAGTGGTCCATTTGTCATAATTAACAAACCAGTATTGATACCTAATTGTTAACTAAAGTTTTTATTTTATTCAGATTTTTTTTTTTAACCTTTTTCTGTCTAGGATCCCATTCAGGGTACCATGTTATATTTGGTGGTTACGTCTACTTAGGCTTCTCTTGGCTATAATAATTTCTTAGATTTAAAAAAAAAAATCTGTTGGGGCGCCTGGGTGGCTCAGTGGGTTAAGCCACTGCCTTCGGCTCAGGTCATGATCTCAGGGTCCTGGGATCAAGCCCCGCATCGGGCTCTCTGCTCAGCAGGGAGCCTGCTTCCTCCTCTCTCTCTCTGCCTGCCTTTCTGTCTACTTGTGATCTCTCTCTGTCAAATAAATAAAATCTTTTAAAAAAAATCTGTTAATTTTAGAGCATGCAGTTGGGGGGAAGGGCAAGGGAAGAAGAAGGGATGGAGAATTTTTTTTTTTTTTTTAAGACTTTATTTATTTGACAGAGAGAACAGGAGCACAGGCAGGGGCAGCAGTAGGCAGAGGGAGAGGGAGAAGCAGGCTCCTCACTGAGCAGGGAGCCAGAAGCAGGGCTGGATTCCAGGACCCCGGGATCACGACCTAAGCCAGAGGCAGATGCTTAATGGACCGAACTGAGCCACCTAGGTGCCCCTCTTAGACGTTAATTTATTTATCTGTTCATTTATTTAGTTAGGTAGTTAGCTATGTATCTGTCTATTTGTTTTGAGAGAGAGAGCGAGAGAGAGAGAGCGAGCGAGTGCCTGCATACAGGGGTGGGGGAAGACAGGGAGTGAGTGTCCTAAGCAGACTCCCTGCAGAGCACACAGTATGACATGGGGCTCGATCCGAGGACCCTGAGATCACGACCCGAGCCAAAACCAAAAGTTGGATGCCCAACCAATTGCGCCACCCAGGTGCCCCTAGATTTTTTTTAAAATTTGTGATGTCTTTGATGGGTTAGAAGAGGACTGGCCGGATAGTTAATAGAATGTGCCTCAGCTAGGATTTGGCTGTTTTCCTTGTGGTTAGACCGGGGCTAAGAAGGGTTTGGGGAGGAAGACTATGAAGGGAAAGTGCCCTTCTCATCGATGTCGTGTGAAGGGTACATGCTGTTGGCATTGTCCTTATTGCCCCTCTAGGGGTGTGTCTCTTAGGTTGATCCATTGTGAGGTTACACTTTTTTCCATACTGCCCTGTTGGGAGGGAACTAGCCCACACATAGAGCATGGGGAGTGATGTTCACCCTTCATTGAACACTGAGCATCTGCATGAATTATTTGAAATTCTTCTACCCATGCGTCTCATCCTTCCCATTCATTTATTTACATCAGTATTCGTATCACTACATTCTTCTTTTTCTAAGATTTTATTCATTTCTTTGGGGGAGAGAGAGAGAGAGAGAATGAGAGAGAGTGTGAGAGGAGAGAGGTCAGAGGGAGAAGCAGACTTCCCGCTGAGCAGGGAGCCCGATGTGGGACTTGATCCCTGGGACTCCAGAATCATGACCTGAGCCGAAGGCAGTTGCTTAACCAACTGAGCCACCCAGGTGTCCCATCACTACATTCTTTTATAACTCGATTATAACAAAATGCTACGTGATTTATCCTGTTGCTCAAATTTTTCCAGACTTGGCTGATGGGAACTCTTTGCGGTTGGGTCCTATGTCCTTTGGACCTGCTCCACCGTCCGTGTTTTGAGCACTTCCTTACCTTCTGGTACTACAAGATGATCGAGGCTCAACATACGTGTTTCCTGCCCCAAACCTAGAATCAGCCATTCCTCTGAGGAGCCCTGCTTCTTTTAATTGGGGAATGGATCTTCTTTTAATTGGGGAATCAGGATCTGGGTGCTAGGTGTTAGGTGTTCCTTAGACTTTTTAAATACTCTGCTCTTTAATTTCCTCTTTGTCTTACACAGATTTTCTCTACTTAGGTATTTACAGTGGATTTTTCTCAGCTTTTTTCAGAGGTTTGTTCTTGGCTGCCTCACAATCCACTATTTTCCAAAGTCCCTGTATGAATGAAACATACATCACATAACCCTGATCTACGCTAACGAAGTGATAACATTCACCATGATGAACCTATTTTTGAGGAAGTTCGGAAGTCCTCACAGGCTGCTCTGACCTTCCAATTCTATGTTGCAAATCTCTTCAGGGAACACCAAAACTCTCCATCCTGAAAAGATACACATCAAGGGTGCCTGGGTGGCTCGGTGGGTTAAGTGTCCAACTCTGATTTCAGCTCCTTGATCTCAGGGTCATGAGATCTAGCCCCGCGTTGGGCTCTGTGCTCAGTGATGAGTCTGCTTACCCACTCTGCCCTTCTCCCCACTCTCTTTCTAAAATAAATGAAAATAAAATCTTAAAAAAGTTATATATAGGGTGCCTGGGTGGCTCAGTTGGTTAAGCAACTGCCTTTGGCTCAGGTCATGGTCCTGGAGTCCTGGGATCGAGTTCTGCATCAGGCTCTGTGATCAACGAAGAGTCTGCTTCTCTCTCTGACCTCTCCCCTCTCATGCTTACTCTCTCTCTCACTCAAATAAATAAATAAATAAAATCTTTAAAAAAAAAGTTACATATAAACTCCATGTGGATAAGAAGAAAATGTCTAAATGTGAGGGTTGTCCTACCTATGCAAAACAGGCTATCTAAGGGAGAGAAAAGAATCTCTTGGTTTGGGGAGGCCAGAGACTGACCCATGTGGTCTGCATGAGGGGCAGGCATGTTGTAATAAGGTAGGACCCAGGGCAGCCTCTAAATTGGCCCCGTCCACTGTCACTCGGGGACTATCTATGCCTTCACCCTTTATTCCTCTACTGTTTCCTCGTCTCTGATACTAATCGTGCTCAGATACTTGGTTAGAAGATAAAAGCTTTTAGCACAATCTTACACTATCAGGAGAGGAAGGACCTTTGCAGGTTATCTGGGCCATTCTCACATTCTGCTGGGGCTCCTTTGTCATGTCCCTATCTGGTGGTTGCCCAATCTCAGTTTGGATTCCTCCTATATCAGGGAGATCACGACCTGCCCAGGACATCTTTTACACCTTTGTATGGCTATAGCCATTATAACAATTATTACTGGCCCCCAATATGTTTCTAGGTAGCCTTATGAATACTACTTCTCTCCCTCCCCTCAGAGCCACTCAGAATAAGTCAACTCCCTCTTCTACTTAGCAGCCCTTTATATATTTGAAAATCGTCTTCCTTTTCTTTTTCTTTTTAAAATAGAATTCTATATCATGAACATTTTCCTGTATCTTTAAACATTCTTGGAAAACATGATCTTTAAAGGCTTCATAATATTCTCATATAGTTATACACTATAATTTATGTAATCACTTTCCTATTGTTGGTATTGAGATGGTTTCCAATTTTTGGTTATTGCATATGAGATGCGGCGAACACTGCAGAAATCTTTTGTGTTTCAATTATTTCCTTGGGGTAGATTATTAAAAGTGGTATCACTGAGTCAAAGTGCAGTTGTAACATCATATTTTGTTAGAGAGTAGAGTCTTACTACGAGGAACAGGTCTGAGCATCGCACTTTGGTATGAATCTAGTATGGTGAGATGACATTTCCGAGTGGTTCATGGAAGATGGGGAGCCCTGATTGAAATTGAAATGGGGTGTAGAGTCGATCACTCTGTGTTTGAGGAAGTAGCTTTGGTGGCCAGAGTGTGGGTTGTCCTGTGTTGACATGACAGTGAGTGGCTGCTGTTTAGAGCAAAAAGTTAAAGTCCCATTTTGCATGGCAGCAAATAAGCCTGCAGGTGAGACCCTTAGCAAGTGAGAAGTGGCATATGCAGATGGAGTAATGCCAGAAGCAAGGCTGTGTGAAGGCATCCACACTTTGAAGACCAAAGTCAAGCTGTCCACAGTGATACATGGAGCAGCTGTCCAATGGCCCAATGGAAATATTGAAAAAGTCAGCGATTTCGCACATTCAGATAGAAAGATGGCTGAAGAGTTAAAATTAGATTCAGGGACAGATTCATTCTGGAATGAAATCTGAACAGGAGTAAAGTTTTTATACAACTTTTGCTATGTATTTTTCGGTGATGAAGGGAAACAATGAAGTCTTGGCATTTATTCCAATTTTTTGGAAGTAGACAGGTAATACATTCTGAGATAAAATATTAACTTGAGATGGTGTGCGATATTGAAAAAGAGCAGAGGTGTTAGCACCAGAGGGAGCTAGGATTAACTCCGATCTCTTCTGTACCAGCAGGGTAGCCTGGAAAAAGTTAATGAACTCCTCGAGCCTCAGTTTCCTGCCCTAAAAAAATGAAGATTATGGTTCTTACGTCATGGACCTGCTGGGAGGGTTACCTGAGCTTAGATGCAAATAATAATTTAGGGCTTTGCCCATTCATTTATTTATTTAGTGATTTATTTATATCAGGGTAGACTCATGGATTTTATTTTATGTTTTGGTTATAAAAAAGGCTACGTTATTTATTCTGTTGTTCAAAATTCTCCAGCTTTGGTCAAGGGGAGCTCTTTCAGGTTGACTCCTGTGCCCATCCTTTTCTTTTCTTTTCTTCTTCTTCTTCTTCTTATTTTTTTTTTTTTGAGCACTTCCTTACTTTGTGGTACAAAGAGGTGCTCCGGGCTCAACTTCTTATATTTCTGCACGGAGCCCTAGAAACCGTCATTTCTCCAAGGAGCCTGGATTCTTTTTATTAGAGAATGGTATTAAAAATTAAGATCTAGGTACTAGGTAGTAGGGGTCTGGTTATTGCTCCTATTGCCATCTCTGCTGTAAGCTGGAAGCTAAGAGCCCAGGCATGCCATGGAGAATTTCAATATCTCTCAGATGATGGAAAGTATGAGCCAAGACCAAAAGTAAAGACAATGTTGATTTATTTCATTGACATCAATAACATTATTCACACAGAATTCATTCCAGAAGGTCAAACACTCAACCAGTCTTGTAATGTAGAAATTCTGAAGCGTTTGAGAGAGTTTGAGCTGCACGGCAAGAGTGAAATGTGACCCTTTGCTGAGGCAACTCTCTCAGGTAGAAGAAGGGGGAAGAACTAATGTATCTTTAGTGCCAGTGATGTGGCTGATTTGGGGCTAAACCCTTTCCATATGTCATCTTATTACACCCTGAGAACAATGCTGTGAGATGGATATTTGCATCTTTATAGACACAGAAAATGGCCACATCATCACCTGAAAGCAAAGCCTGGGCTTGCCACTCGACCATGCCAACTCTAAGAGCAGACTTGGGTGACCTTGTGCAATCACAGACTTTTTCTTAGATTCAGGGTTTCATTGTTAGAAATGGCAACAGTTACCCTAAAAAAAAAAAAAAAAAAGTGGCTATTACTGCCCCAAATATGTTATCACTCACCTTGGTCAGCCATTTTATTCACTGTGATTGTCTCCCAAAGACTTCAGACTTTGCAAATGTCAAACCCATGCTCCGAGAATGGAGATTAGATCCCATGACAGGCACATATGTAACCTCCGTTTCCCAGGCCACATAGCAGCACAGAGTGGAAGGCATAAGGAGCTGTAAAAAAAAAAAAAAAAAAAAAAAAAAAAATGGCTGATCTCTCCTCTCAGCCCTCAAACCCTTCCCTTCTGTTCCCTACCCCTGCTGTTACTGGGTTGCGGTGTTCTCCTAGGGACCATTTAAGGCTTCTTGAACAGGGACCAATTGCCTTACACACCAACCTCACACTGTAACCTTTGATCACCTTTGTAACCTTTGAGGTAGTCCTCCTTCATCTCATTTTGGGGACCTGGTGCCTCTCTCCAGAAGTATGTCATTTCTGTTTCATCTTCTGTTCCCTGGCCAGTCCTCAACTCCAATAATAGAGTGTCACTCCTTCTGCAGCTCCCACAGGATCCTTGAACCAGGATCAGGAGGTCAACAGCAACTCTCATACCCCTGTTGTAAAATGTTGGGAATAGGTGAACAGCTCCTTTAAGCAGAAGGACAGTGTGGTCAAACAGCTATCAGCTGGACCACCTCCTTCCACAGCATCTAGTCTGAGCTGCACTCTGCCTGTGGAACCTACCTTTCATTCTTTGAGGATTCCGTGACATCAGACCCACGTGTAGGTTCTGAGTGTTTCCCTGAACTCACCCTTGGTCTTTGCTCTGTTGACTTGTCCTTCTCTGACTGCAAATATGTGCCGACCTCCGCCTTGGTCTACCTTCATCCAGTCCTGATCCGAACAATTACTGCCCCCAAAATCCCCCACCTTGCACCTAGCTCCACTCTGTCCATTGCTGCTCTCAGAGCCAGGACTTGTTAATAGGTCTTTCATGTGGTAGCTCCTTTCATATTTTTATGGCATTCCTTTCCTGGGCTTGGCACCAAGTCCCTCCAGTATTATGCTGGGAGATAATACAAATGTCACTGTTAAGGGCAACAACGATCATCCCGCTTTTTCAATGATCTACCAGTGTCTGTGGAGCGAACCGTTTCTCTCTGCTGGGACAAGTCAATGCACTGCCCAAGAGATTAAATTTCAGCCTTTGTCTGCCTTCTTGACAGCTCTAAAAGTCTGACTTCTGCTGAGATCTATTATAGTCTTATGGAAAGAAAAACCCTGGTGGATGCCTGGATTCCTCTGCAAATGCAGGAAGCCCCTTCTTGGGGCCATTATTTAATAAAATCACTTATGGGCAATTCTGGAAGAATGTTCCAAGAAGCGCTGGAGCAATGGCAGCCCTGTTGGATAGGAGTGAGAACACAGAAGATGGAGTCAGCCGGCCCAAGTTCGGTCGGGCAGAACCAGGGTCTCACTTTCCAACTGAATAACCTTGTGTGAGTCACTAAAACTGCCCCCGCTTTCACTTTTTCATTTGTAAAGTGAGGATGAAAAGAAAGGCTTTCTAACAGTGTTGCTTTGGAGATCAAATAAAATAATATATGTGAAAGTATACTGTGAAATGTTGGGCACTTTTTAATGTAAACTATTTTTTAAATTTTTTAATGTCAACTATTTTAATGTTAACTATTAATAGTAAAATGTATTATCATTAGCCCATGATTCCACAGGATGCTTTAGCAACAGACAACAGAAACCCTGGGAACCTCCAGTCCAAGATGGTGGCAGAGGAAGACCTTGAACTCACCTCCTCCAGGATAGAGCAAATCTACACTGGACAGCTTTCTGCACAAGGAAAGATAGATCACGCAGAGAAGAGTAGGAGAGCCAGAGGCATGGTCAGGAAGGGAACCCCAGCCTGAGCTGTGACCCAAAAGGGGTTGGATAGCCCTGGAACACAGGAAAATAAAGCCATAGTTTAAAAGGGCAGGTAGAATATAAAGGAATTACCCTAGAGCCTCACCAAATGGTGGTGAGGCTGCTGCTGGAACTGTCTCCAGTTTGGCGAGGCTGGAGAGTGCCACGGTTCACCCTCCCCCATAGAGGACAGCAGGGTTCTAGGTCAGCCCTGGGCTGTAGGTCACACCTAGGTCACACCGGTTCCAGATGCCGCTGGGGACACAGGGGGAAAAAGAAGCCCTGGTTTCAAAGGACAAGGAGAATATAAAGGACCCAGCCCTAGAATTCTGCCAAATGGTGGGAGAGATGAGTCCCACCAGCCCCAGCCATCCCACCCAGGCTCAGCTCACAGCCAGCTTGAGGGCCCACACCAGGACGCTCCTGGCCAGCCTCACCATGGCTCCAGCTGTCTCATCAAGATGACGCATGCGCCAAGCAGCCAGAATACTTCAGGCCTGTACCACTTTGGTTGCGGATGATTCACCAAGGTGCCCCTTGTACTGAGTGCCCTGGGACCCCCTGGATTGTACCCACTTCAGCTACAGCTGTTCGGCCAGTCTGCCTCTTTCGTGGAGCCACCTGGGACCCCTGGCCCATGTCCTGCTCACCTCCAGCTACCCTGCCAGGGCCCCTCTCCATGGAGTACCCTAGAATCCCGGAGTAATATACTCAAAGTGCTGAAAGGATGAAAAGCCTAAAACCTGACCACCCGGGTGGCTCAGTAGAGTGAGTGTCTGCTTCTGGCTCAGAACATGATCCAGGAGTCCTAGGATGGAGCCCCAGGTCAGGCTCTCTGCTCATTGGAGAGAGCTTCTCCCTCTCCCTCTGCCCCTACACCCTGATCATGTTCTCTCTTTCTCTATCTCAAACAAATAAAAGTCTTCAAAATAAAACCTAGAACTAAGAATACACTACCTGGCAAGGTTGACATTTAAAATTGAGGGAGAAAGAAAGAGGTTCTCAGCAAAACAGAAGTTAAAGAAGTTCATCACTGCATCAGCCTTATAAGAAATGTTGACGTGTAAAATAAAAGGCCATCATTAGAAGTAAGAAAATTATGAATAAAAAGATGTAAAATATGGCAACCTATGTGTTGGCTATGGAGGGAGGAATAAGAAAGTTCTTCTAGAATGTGTTTGAACTTAAGTGACCATCAACTTCATATAGACTGCTGGGTACTTAAGATGCTACACAAGAACCTCATGGTAGCCGCAGACCCAAACCTGTAATAGATACACAAAAATAGAAGGAAAAAAAAAGCTAAGTAGAACAATAAAAAACTCATCAGGAAAGTAAGAGAAAAAGGAGCAGAGACAAACAACAAAACAACCAAAAAATAACAAAATGACAATAAATATATACCTATCAGTAATTAAATGCAACTAAATGCTTCATGCAAAAGATAGGGTGGTGGAATGAGTAAAAAACAAAAAAAAAAAACAAAACAAGACCCATCTGTATGCTGCCTCCTAAGAGACTCATTTCAGACCTCAAGACACTCACAGACAAAGTGAATGGGTGGAAAAAGATATTCCAAGCAAAGGGAAGGAAAAAAATGGGATACCAATACTTATATCAGGGAAAAGGACTTTAAAACAAAGACTGTAGTGAGAACAGAGAAGGCCCTTACAAGATGATAAAAGGATCAATCCAACAAAAAGAACAATTGTAAATATCTCTGTACCCCACATTGGAGCACCTAAGTATATAAAGCAAATATTAACAAATGTAAAGGGAGAAACAGTAGGGGACTTGAACACCCACTGACCTCAGTGGAAGATCAGTCAGGCAGACAATCAATAAAGAAAGCAGTGTCTTTGAACAACATATTAGACCAGAAAGGCTTAACAGATATATATATACACAGAACATTCCAGCCCCAAACCACATTCTTTTCAAGTGTATACGGAATATTCTCCAAGATAGGCCCCATGTTCGGCCACAAAATAAATCTAAATAAATTTAAGAAGATTGAAATCCTATCATGCAACTTTTCTGGCCACAACAGTGGGAAACTAGAAATCACTTTTAAGAAAAAAACTGGGGAAAAAAGGAAAAAACCCGCAAACAGGTGGATGCTAAATAACATTCTGCTGAACAACCAATGAGTCAATGAGCCAACCAGTGAGGAAGTTAAAGCAAACTAGCAAACAAACATGGAGACAAATGGAAGTGAAAGCATGGTGGTCCAGAATCTCCAGGTTGCAATGAAAGTGGTTCTAAGAGGGGAATTTATAGCAATATAGACCTACCTCAAGAAACATGAAAAATCTCAAACATTCTAACCTTACACCTAAAGGAAGTGGAAAAAGAACAAAGCCCAAAATTAGTAGAAGGAAGGAAGTAATAAAGATCAGAGCAGAAATAAAGACTCAAAAAAAAAAAAGGTGTGGGGGGAAAACAGATCAATGAAACCAAGAGCTAGCTCTTTGAAAAGACAAAACTGATAAACCTTTAGCTGGATTGATCAAAAAGAAGAGGGAGAGGACCCAAATAAGTAGAATCAGAAATCAAAGAGGAGAAATAACAACTGACACTACAGAAATACAAAGGATTATGAGTATTATGAAAAATTATATGCCACCAAATTAGACAACATAAACATACAGTCTTCCAATGCTGAATCAGGAATAAATAGAAAATCTGAACAGACCAATTACTAGTAATGAAATTGAATCCATAATCATCATCATCATACAATACTCCCAACAAACAAAAGTCCAGGACCTGTTGGATTCACAAGTGAATTCTACCAAACACTTAAAAAACAGTTAATACCCATTCTCCTCAAACTATTCCAAAAAATGGAAGAGGAGAAGAGCTTCCAAATGCAGTCTGTGAAGCCTGGTTTTCCCTGATACCAAAACCAGACAGCGACACTTCAAAGAAGAAAAAGCTACAGGCCAGTATTTCTGAGGGACATAGATGTCAAAATCTTCAACAAAATATTAATAAACTGCATTTGATTATACATTAAAAGAATCATTTGCCAAGATCAAGTGGGATTTATTCTGGGATGCGAGGGTGATTCAATATTCACAAATCAAACCGTGTAATATACCACATAAAGAGGAGAAAGGCTATAAACCCTATGATCATCTCAGTAGATGCAGAAGAAGGATTTGATAAAATTCAATATCCGTTCATGACGAAAACTCAACATGGGTTTAGAAAGAACATCCCTCAACATAATGAAGGCCATATATGGAAAAACCCACAGCTAGCATCATACTTAATGGTAAAAAACTGAGGGGTTTTCTTCAAAGATCAAAACCAAGACAATGTCCACCCTTGCCACTTTTATTCAACACAGTACTGGAAGGCCTAGCCATTGCAATCAGACAAGAAAAAGAAATAAAAGGCATCCAAAGTGGTAAGGGAGAAGTAAAACTGTCATTATTTGCAGATGATAGAATACTACACATAGAAAACGCTAAAGACCACCAAAAAAGTATTGGAAGTAATAAATGAGTTTTCAGTGATGCTGTAGGATACAAAATTAATGTACAGAAACAGGTTGGAGTTCTAGACACAAATAATGAAGTAGCAGAAAGGAAAACAATTCCACTTACAATTGTACCAAAAGAATGAAATACGTAGGAATAAATTTAACCCAGGAGGTAAAAGATCTGTACTTGGAAAATTATAAAACACTGATGAAAGGAATTGAAGGTGACACAAATGAAAAGCTATCCAATGCTCATGGGGCAGAAGAAGAAACATTGTTAAGATGTCCATACTACAATTTGTAATCTACAAATTCAGTGCAATCCCTATCAAAGTACCAACAGCATTTTTCATAGAACAAGAACAAATAATTCTAAAATTTGAGCCACAAAAGACCAGAATAGCCAAAACAATCTTGAGAAAGAAGAACAAACCTGGAGGTATCACAATCCCAGATTTCAGGATGTACTACAAAAGCTACAGTAATCAAAACAGTATGATACATATACAAAAATAGATACTTAGATCAATGGGACAGGATAGTCTAGAAATAAACCCACAACTATTTGATCAATTCAGCTGTGACAAAAGAGGCAAGTATATATAATGGAGACAGTTTCTTCAACAAATGGTATTGGGAAAACTGAACAGCTATATTCAGAAGAAGGAAACTAAACCAGTTTCTCACATGATCCACAAAAATATACTCAAAGTGGATTAAAACCTACATGTGACACCTGAAACTACATAAGTCCTGGAAGAAAACATAGGCAGTTATCTTTTTGACGTAGGCCTTAACATTTTTCTGGATCTATCACCTCATAGAAGGGAAACAAAGCAAAAGCAAACTATCGGGACTACACCAAAATAAAACCTTTTTGCAGCCATAAGAAACCAATCAGCAAACAATGAAGAAACCTGCTGAATGGAAGAGGGTATTTGCAAAGGAGGTATCCAATAGGGGTTCATATCCAAAATGTATGAAGAACTTATGCAACCCAACACCCCCAAAAATCCAATTAAAAAAATGGGCAGAAGACCTGAATGGACATTTTTCCAAAGAAGACATCCAGATGGCCAACAGATACATGAAAAATGCTCATCCTCCCTCACCATCAGGGAAATGCGAATCAGAACTACAATGAGGTATCCCCTCACACCTGTCACAATGGCTGAAATCAAAACCATAAGAAAGGGCGAGCATAGGCGAGGATGTGGATGAAAAGGAACCTCATGCCCTGTTGGTGGGAGAGAGAAAGGAAGCTTTTCCCAGACCTTCCGCACCTCCCTTTTGATTCTTATTCTGTAGGAGTTGATTCATTAACGTGTTCCTTGAACAGGCAGAGGAGAGACCCATGAATCATTCAGGCTCCTGGGTTTGCCACAGGGGTGGTATGGACCAGACCGGGGTTGGAGCAGGAAGAAAGCGGCTGATGGAGACTAGTAGGACAGTGATAGCGTGCGTTACTGTGATTATTGTTAAACTGTCTGCTCCAAAGGTGGCAGCTGTTTCCCAGTGACCCCATAGATCCCCAGTGTCTCTCACGGCATCTGGCACCCCGTTGGTGCTCCCTAAATTTTCACTGAGTGAAATAAGTGACAGGCAACATGAGATTTGATGGGACACCACCATTTACATGAAAATGCCAGGTGGCCTGACTCTAACAACCGACCCTTGCTGAGTGCCAGGGCTAGGTTCCTCGCTTGTCCTCATGTTCCCGGCACCAAATACAATGTCCTCCGTGTAATAAGTCCATAAAAATGTGCTAAGGGAATGGAGAGCACATGCTGTATGGGAGAAATTGCTTAAGAATAGGTATTCACACAGGGTTTCTTCTGTTCCAAGCATTGTGTTCAGTAAGCGCTTAACACGTGTTGATTCCTGTAATTGTCATAACCTTGTGACTTAGGCACTATTATCGTCCCTATTTTACATCTGGGGAAACTGAGGCACAGAGACCTTACCAACTTGCTCTGGGCTGTGTTGGAGATTAGTGGGTGGAACTGGGATTTGAACCAGCTTGAAAGGCTCAGGGTACCTGCTCTTAGCATGGCGTCTGGCAAAGGGGCTGCTTCAGATGGCTGTTGGAGTTGCCAACAGACCACCTCTGAGGGACTTTTCTCATGGTGGA
Source organism: Lutra lutra (assembly GCF_902655055.1). Lineage (NCBI taxonomy): Eukaryota > Metazoa > Chordata > Mammalia > Carnivora > Mustelidae > Lutra > Lutra lutra. The sequence goes on along the minus strand of NC_062287.1, from coordinate 11,635,353 downwards.
TGAAAGGGACCGTGGCAGTGGAAGGAGAGGACAGGGTGGGTCGGAGGCCTCCTTGTAATGACTCTTCTTCTGATCAAAGACGCAGGTCACCCCCACATCCACCTTCCCTCCCCGAAGAGCCCCAATCCACAGGAACGTGGCTGTTTTGTTGGAAAGGCCCACCATATGTCATCGTTTATGAGCGAGTGCCCAGGTCAGGCCCTCCCTCCTGTGTCAGCAAGGGGGACTACTTACAGGGCCACCGCTCTGCACAGATAAGGAGGGAATCAGACTGCATTAGTGGTGGTGTTGGTGCTGTCGGCCGGCCAGGCTGCGCCTACTTGGCTGGTCACTTGTGGGGTCCGGGGCTGTGAAGAGCTACATATCTCTCAGGAAGGGGCTGCCTCTGCACTGGCAGCTCAGTTCCCTCAGACAGCTGAGGGGAACTGGCTCCCTTAGAAGCATTTTGTTCCATGCCCCCGACCTGGTCACAATGTCAAAAGGGGCATTGATGAACTATCACCAAGCATTTCTTGAGCGTTTATTTGTGTGCTACACACGACTGCACTAGTCTAAGCACTTTCAAGCATTACGTCATTTATTCTTTAAGACAAGACCCTACTTTGGTCTCCACTGTGCAGATGCGGAAACTGAGGCACGGATAATTCGGTTCCTGGTAAGCGCCTGGCTGGGATTTAAGTCTGCATGTCTGGTCCCGGAGGCTGCCCACCCAGCCGCCCTCACAGACACGGCCCGGGCTGCCTGAGCCTTTGCTGTGTGCCAGGCCCCATTCTTAGGCTTTGCTTGCACTTTCTTATTTCCTCTTCCCAGTGGTCCCCAAAGGGAGGGATCATTACAATCCAAGGAAACCAACGTTGAGAGAGGTTGAGTAACTTGCCCAAGGTCACACAGCAGGAAGATGAGCTGGATTCCAGTTCAGGCAGCTTCCCGGGGTCCTTAACCACCTTGTTCTGAGCCTCTTACCCCCTTTTGCAAGAAATAAGAATGGTTGGTCAGCTGACAGCACTCACTCTTGCTCGTTTCTTGTATGAATGTCTTCTGTCCCTTCTAATTCTTTCCTTTGGGAAGCTCTACTTCAGGTCCAACAGGAAGCCCTCCGCAGACTTAAGGATAGAGAGGGCTTGGCACTGGTTTCTTAAGCTTGCATTTCATAGAGCCTAGGATCCCTCTGGCCCAAAGGGGCCTCCTGAGGTCACTGCGCCCATCTACCGGCTCCTAGGCAAGACTGCTCCAACCCAGGCTTGCTGGACTGATGACACGTTTCTTCCTGATCATTTCCAGAGATGGAATGAGTCTCCCCCGACCATGTAAAGGGCTTGCCCAGACCTGCGCTCCGAAGGACCCTGCTCCAGCAGTGGCCTGAGTGCCTGGAAGGGCAGGTGACAAAGACGGGAGAGCACCAGCCAGCCCCGCCCGCGCCCCAGGACGCCAAATGCAGACGACAGCCCAAAAACAATTTGTCCGGCCTGTGAGTAATGTCTAGTAACTAAATGCTAATTAATTTGCTGTTGCATTTGAGTTAATTTATGGGGTGTTCTCTTCACCGAGTAAATTTTAATTAAGAAGAGTAAAACAAATGACAAAGTAATTTCCAAAAAATTAATTTTCGGTAAACACAAGCCATTGTTTTTCTTTGTATCTATAATAAAAGTTAAAGTGAAGCCTCCCTAAGCCCGCCACTGCACCCCCCCATCTCCCCGCTTCTAAAGCTGAAGTTTGAGCCTAAGCCAGGCGCTTGGAAGCTGGTAAATTAGCAGTCAGGCAGGGCCGAAAGGAACTGGGCAGAGAGCCTGGGAGAAATCAGACAACAGGCCTCAAAGAAATGCAACAATCGCTACTTCTCTGGTGTTGGGGGTGTGTAATTTTCATCCAACTCTGCACCTTCTAGAACGCAGGAGGGGGAAAGGTGAGCCGTGCTTGCCTCTCGTGGGAGCACTAATGAGGAAGCAAGAGACGGAGGCATTTTATTATTATTTTTTAATTAGTCCAATTGCATAACCAAATAAGCAAGAGAGAAGAAAGGAAGGAAGGGAGACGTACGTTGCACGACTTTCCCTGGCGCTGTTCTTGGGGAATGGCAGCTAGCCGCTCTGAGCTCATCGGCTGGACGGGTCCCTGAGGAAGGGAGTGCCTGTCGCTCCCACATGAGGGATGAAGAAACTGACGGTCTAGAGCTGCCCCAGAGCCCTGGTCAGTTGGATTTGAAAACGTTTTGAGGCCCCCAAGCTCTTCCACATCATGACGCTGTCTGTTCAGTTACATGTGTGACCAAGTGTGTTTCGAAATCTGCTGGCAAGGTTGTGCTAGGTCTGCTGGCTGGGGCTGGGGATTGTTGCCAGTATACGTCTGGCTTGACGAAGACCTGAGATTTGAGGGGGGGTGCTGGTGGGTGGGTGCAGCTGGAGGGATGAGTTGTGGGGGAGCCAAGGAGACCACCGACCCCAGAGGGAGGCCTCGGGAGTGCAGAGTAACTCGGAGCAAGTGCAAGGGCCCAGGTGGGGACAGGCTGAGCAGGAACTCAGGGACTCGGGGTCCTCCCATCCTGTCCCTGACGTCCCACCCCTCACGCACTCCCCTTCCGCACTCTCTGTCCTGAGTCAGGGCTGCACTGAACAGGCTGAGAGCATCAAACCCAATGTAGGGGCAGCTGGGCAGGGGTGAGGGGTCCCCGGCTGGGCAGCAGGGCCCCTGCCACAGTCACCCTGCTAACCAGCAGGGCCCCTGCCACAGTCACCCTGCTAACCTGAAGGTCTCCATTTTCAAGCATCCTGCTTGTCCTGCCACAGTCACTGGGGGCTCCTATGAAAGTATGTATTTGTCTGGGTTTCTCTGTTTAATCCCAAATCTGTCAGGCCTTGTTAAATTTGATGGGGCCTGAAAGGTCTGGTGTTAAGCAAATACTCGGTGACCAGAGTCTTTGACGAGAATCAAGCTGAAGCTTAATCCTGAGGTAATGGCTTTCCCCATAATCTCAGGAGGCCGGGGATAAGGACGGGGGCGGAATCTGGGAGCCGCCTGAAGCTGAGCTCAGAGCCAGTGGAGTGCTGAAGAGGGAAGAGGAGAGTTGGTTGCCCCCTTCTGCTAGGATCCCCAGATGACCCGTGCCACCCTCTGAGGGAAAGGCCATCAAGATGGCGGGTCCCCTGGGGAGTGTATTCTGCCAGAGCTGGGGTCAGGGATGGTCCCTATTCCCACAGATGGCTCTGGGTAAAGAAACTGAAGGGAGGCCAGGGAAGAGGGGTGGATGGGCCACTTAGGACTTCAGGTGGGCATGCCGGGGGTCTGCCCCTGCCAGGGTGTGGGCTCCGAGAATCTGGGCTGCCTGAGAGGCCATCTGTCTCCTTGTAGAGCCCGGGAGGCCAGATCCTGTGGGCCGCAGGCTGGGGGAGCCGGGGACCCTGATCACTACCAGACTGAGGTGTCTGGGGTTACCATGTCTGCCCTGCGAACCTGCTACCAGCCAGGGAGCTGGACGCCATGGGCTTGGCGCTGCAGGTGTCAGTAGGGGCACCCTGCAGGCATGGGCTGGGGACAGTGAGGCAGGGGGCGCAGGGTGGTGGCCGCGCTGCCCCCCACCCTCCATGAAAAACAGCGAGAATCATGCCACCTCCACTGCTCTCTGGAGAGGGCTGCTGTGCGCCTCGTCAAGGTACCTGATTAAATATTCATGGAGAAAAAAAATAAATAAAATAAACATTTTGCAAAGAAATACTTAAGCAATCAGGCGCTTCAGGGGGTGGGTTCCCGTGGCGCTGTAACCACCAGCCCCAGAGGTAATCTGTGCTTCGTGTCGCCAGCACCTCCTGGTTCCACACCCCAGGGGCTGACGCCGCTGCCTCCCTCCCCAGAGGCCCCGGGACACCCAGGGAGACTGGGATCTCCCAGCCGGTTCAGCTCAGCTGTTTATTCTTTGCGTGTCCTCACGCTCGCTTTGCTTTATTGCATCGACTATAACCTGTGGGAGAGGGAGGAGCCGCCGCCCCAGAAAAGGAGGCAAGGGAGGGAGAGTTGCGCTAAGGGACAGGTCACGCTGTCCTTTGAGGTGCGAGCTTCCAGAAGCCAGTCTGGACTCCCGTGTGGAGGAAGAGTGCGGCCCCTGGTCCCTCCTTTGTCACCAAGCGAGGGTTTAGGGAGCGATGAGAGAGATGTGCATGCCTGCCTTCTCAGAACTGGAGAGTTCCCCAAGGGGCATTGGCAGAGAAACAGAAACTGAGGGCGATGCTGATGGTGGGCGCTTAGCATGGGCTGGGGCTCGTTTTCATTTTCACAGCACCTTAAGAGGAGGCTGCTGTCAGCCCATTTCACAGATGAGAACAGGCAGGCACTGAGAGGTTATGCAACTTGCCCGGAGCTGTATGGAGCAGGGATCTGAATCCAGATACTCTGGTTCTAGGCTCATGTCTCACCACTAGCCATCTCGGGGTACTTACCAAATGGAAAAGGGCTTTGGGTCCCTTACAAAGGCTTAGGCTGCTAGGGAAGCTCTTCAGAAGAGGTGGCATCTTAGACACCAGTGACACCAGACCTGTCCAGCTAACGGGGTTCACTTCCTGCCCAGTGCATCGAATTTAAAGCCTGGGTGCCTTCCAGTCTCCAGGTGAGACTGTCCCAGGGTTTTTTCCCTTTCTTCAGCCCGCTGCCTGCAGAGGTAAAGGGGTCTTGATGGCAGCCGGGGGCCCCCCTCTCTCTGGGTGCTGCAGGGGCCACGGGGCTCACAGGAGGAGGGATGCTGACACCCAGGCAGCTGTACAGATGTTTGACTAGTATGTCTGTGAAGGGAGAGGATCGGATACTTGCATCCCGAGCCGCTCCCGCCCACTGAGCGCCCCCTGCTGCGTAGGGGCTCATCTTCCGGAGGAATCTGTCTCTTTGGTAGCAAACAAGCTCTCCAGACCAGAAGAGTTTTCTTCTGCAAATTAAAGCAATTCATTGTGCATCTGTAGTCAAATGCATACCCATACCCTCTTATTAATATGGGCTCCGTTTTAATTGGCTTTTCTCCAGAGCTAATTACGTGTCAGATAAAGGGTTACTCATTGCACGGACGGCGGTTTGCCATCAGGGCATGGGCAAGGCGAGGGCCACAGCACTGCGAGCAAATCATCATCCCAGTGCAGGTCATGGGGCCAGCTGGGGTCCTGAAGTAACTCTAGGAGGTAGTCACCTTGGGGTGGCACCAGAAGGTAATGGAGGTGGGGGGGGGGCAGAAAGCCAAAGATGTGTATGCATTTACGCACCCCTCTGTTTAGTAAACCTTATCAGAGAGAACACCCTTTCAGAGCCAAACACTCTGCCAGGAGCAAGATTTATCACGAGTCAGGATGGCAGCCTGAGCTGGCAGATAGGAGCTGGGGGGATCCTACCACCTCAGATCTCCGGCTTTGCTCATCGTCTCTGACTGCAGCAGGCTCCACGCAGGGCAGTGGGAGATGCACTGGGCTGGTAGAGACTGTGGGTATGGGCTTGTCTAGCCCAAACAGGCTTTTAGACCTACCTCTTGATTTTGCAGAAGAGGGACAAGGAACCCAGAGAGGAGAGGTAAGCTGCCTGAGCACACACAGCGACACTGGGACTTGAACCCACCTCTCTAGCTTCTTTTTTTGCTGCCGGCCAAGTTGAGGGTTGGATGCATCCCTGACAAAGGGCAGGACCAGGCTGGGCAATAGCTGGCCAAGGAAGGGGTGCTCTTTTTCCTGGGTGGAGCTTTCCAAGGCCCTCTTTTTTTTTTTTTTTTTTTTTTTTTTTTTTTGCATTAAGAAGTATTTTCTTTAGAAAGTGGGAATCCTGGCTCAGAGTAGACCTTGCTCTGGACTTCACTTTCTGTATATGTCCTGCAGAGTCCATTGAGCGAGACAGGCCCCTTGGAGGTGAGGGAAGAGTGTTGCCCTGCTGTCAGGGAGGATGAGGGCTGAGCTGGTGATCAATGCTGCTGGCGGCGACATCCCGGTCAGGCTGCTAGTGGGTCCTGGGCCCTGCGCGTCACATGGGCTGTATTCTCTCTGGGCACGGAGGAGCAGGGCTGGGTTGTGTGCTTGTGTGGTGTGTGCGTCCAGGTACACACACATTAGTGGAGAGGATACTACGCTAGGGGCGGTGACCATGATTTGCAGCTTCTTCGCTAGGAGTGATCTTATAGGTCCTGCTCAGGATTTCTCAGCTTTCCCTGCATCTGTGTTTTGTCCCCAGGCTATCAGCCCTCTGTCTACGTGGGCAAGGGTCCCCAGAGCTCTCAGAGGTGTATTCCGTGGCTTTAGCAGAATGGGCACGGACAAGTTCAAATCCCAGCTTTGCCTCTGACTAATCAGGTGACTTGGGGCCAGTCACTTACTTTGTTTCTCACGAGTATAACGGGACTGGTGCAGGGGATCACGTGACAGAGAACATAAGGTAATTTCCTAAAGGCCTCGGCCCCCAGCCCTAAGCTAATTCCATATTAGCCCTGTAGCCTTACCACCCTCGGGTCCACGTCACCGTGTGCAAATAAAACAAGGTAATGTGTAAGAAAGTATTGTGTGAAGGTCTAAATCGTCACTCGCACATGGGCGGTCTTACTACTAGTATGACCAAGAAGGATGATTGCCATACACGATGGGTCTTTGCTGAGCATGCACGCTTCCCTGTGCGGCATGGAGGTAGGGCACAACTGGAGTGCTGGATCCTGAGCAAGGAGCTGTCTCCCTTTTGGGGTGAAGAACCTGAGCCATCAGAGCCCTTGGCATCTGCTCCTCCCTGACCAGGCTTTTTGGACATCAGGGATGCCCGTAACTCAAGGTTGACTTCAAGAGTGTGGTGTTTGTCCTAGCTGTGAAATCCTGAAAAATTTACCTGAACTCTGGGTGCTTCGATTTTCTCATCTGTAAAATAGGGACAATGTGATACCTCCATCACAGGTGAGAACAAAATGGCTTAATGGGCGCAAAGCCCTGGGGCTTGCCTAGCCCGGGATAGGCGCTCCAGGACTATTAGTTCTTATTATTTGGTAGCAGGTAGAACTGTGTTTAGAGTCTCAGCTCTGCCACTAATTAGGTGTGGTCCTGTGAGTTGTTCCTCCCTGACCGCCACCCTCCCAGCCTCAGTTTCTTCTCTATGGACTGGGAGCATTGACGGTCCTGTCTTGTGGGGCTATTAGGGGCATCAAGGGAGAGCAGGTGCACAAAGCACAGGGTTCCACGTCTGGAACGCAGCAAACGCTCCACAAATGTTCTTACGGCATGTGGGCTCTGTGCTGCCCGCGGGGACTCTCTTCAGGGCTTGCCTGTCCACTGCCTCCCGGTCCCCTCTCCCAGACTCCGTGGTGCGTGCCCAAAGCAGGGCGCTGGTGAATCCCTATGGCCTCATGGCTCCCCCGTTCTCACTCACAAGTCTGCTTACAGGGACTTCACCCCCTTGCAGGTGCAGAGCTCTTGGTGGTTTTCAAAGTGGCTTCGCGTCTTTAATCTCCGTTGGTCCTCAGCGGTTCTGTAAGACGCAGTGCGGGCGAGTCGTCTTGTGTTGCAGATCAGGGGAGAGAGACCCAAAAGAGGTTAAGTGATTTATCCAGAGTCACTCAACAAGTTAACCACCTACTCAGGTCCAAAATTCATGGTTCCCCAAGAAGAATGCACACTTGTTGATCGCTCTGTGGTGAAGAAAGACCTTCTTGTTCGTGCCGCTACCTGATCGTCACAGCTCTGTGGGGGCAAATGTTCTCCTCGCCCCCATTCTGTAGCCCCAGAAGGGTTATACAACGAGCTCATGGTAACTCAGCAGATAAATGATGAAAGGGGGCTTTAAAGTCATGGTTCCGGGCTTCATTTTTGTGTTCTTTTACTTGACGTTGTCTTTGGCCCTCCCTTCGGAAGACAGCTTGTCTTAAAAATAAAACACAACAAAACCAAAGACCAAAAAGCAAAGCATAAACCAGCTAAACAGGGGGCAGCAGCTACCCCCCAGAGAGGCAGGCTGGGGCTGTAACTTTTCTGACAGCAGCACGGAGCAAGGCCCCCAGCAGAAAGCGTGGAGCTCACCCGGCCAGCCTTGCACGGAAGGGTGTAATTAGAGAGCTGACAGGTGTACCTGCGGTGCTGCTAATGGGTCCACCTGTGAGGGGGACCTGGCGAGCACGGGTGATTTGGACGGAGCGGAGCACTCAAAGGAGATCCGTGCTTCAGGTGCCCAGCCTGCCCCCTCCTGCCCCCCCCCTCCAAGCCAGAAGCCTCCCTGGGCAACAGGAGGAAGGGCCTGGCCTGGCCCCTGCAGCCGACACAGGGCTATTTGCTATGGTGCTCGCTGCCCATTATGCTAAAAGTGTGACAGATTTTATAGGCAGTCTGGGTGGGAACCATGGCAACAGGTTAGGGGAGAGGAGAAGCTGATTGCTGTTCTCGTGTGAGTGAGAGGAGGGTGGGCTGGAGGGCCAGGCCCTCCCTCTTCCATTGTCCTTGGCCCTGCTCCTGGTCCTGACCCCCCGGCCACGTGCCAGCATCATCCCTCCTAAGCACGCAGCCAGCCTGGGCCAGGGGTGTGGGAGGCGGCACGGGGCAGGCACGCCTGCCTTGCACACCTGCCTCGGTCACCATCACTCAGTCTGATGTGCTGAGCACCTACCGGGCGCCAGGCTCAGTGTGGACCGCCTCCCCGGTGGTGTTTCTGACCCTCTCAACAGCTCGGTGAGAGGGCACCATTCCCGTCATCGTGCGCATGAGAAATCTGGGGCCCGGGGGACTAAGAACTTGCCCACTGTCACGCAGCTACTGACAGATGAAGAATCTGATCTAGAATGCTCTCCAAAGTTCACGTCCTCATCCCTTCCTCCCATGGTGCTCACCTCCAAGATACCGGCATCCCTCTGTGAACACTCACAAGCCCAGTTTTCCAACAAATCATTTAGGAAAGAACGAGTTGGTAAACTCCCCTTTCAGTTTGCATGAGGTCGCCAGAATCTGCCACAGCAGTGGTTCTGTCTTCAGGAAAGCACTGGGATGGGATGGTTATAGATTCTGCTGGTGGGGCCTGTCTGTGGTCCAGGCAGGAGGGACAGAGGCTCCATGCTGTTAGAGCACGTTCTCCAGGAGCCCACTCTTTCCTGTTCCTCTCTTCTCCCGTGGCTAACTTATGGCCAGTCACCATGGTTCCCCCACTCTCGAGCCAAGAATCTGTGTTTTCTCCCAGGCAGGAGTGGGGAGAAGGTGCTGGATGTGTGGTCTTGGAGAGCAGCCCTGGTCCCACAGGGGAGCGGCAGCAGGATGGAGGGGCTCACCCTTGAGCCTCTGTGACAGAGCAGCCAGGGAGGGGCCGGGCTGCTGCCTTAGATCCAGCCCCCGGTTCCCAGAACAGCTCACAGAACAGGTAGTGAAGGGGAAGGAGCCAGTACCTCTCCTTCTGGGGCGGCGGGGGTGGGGGGTAATGCCAAGTTCTGAGATGTCAATGCTTTTTTCTGTGCCCGGAAGCTACCGGCCTCTGGGAGCCTTGAACTTTGCTTCCAGGGACGTAGGTCAAACACTCCCCCCAAGGAGAGTCGAAGGGCCAAGTGCCGCAGCACCTGCTCAGGGCAGCAGGGAAAGGCTGTGGGGCTGGGCTGACACCGATGGATTGGGCTTGGATGTTTCTATCCAGGGAGTGGGGTGGGGCCAGTCATGGGGAGGGTATCCTAGCGTGGAGAGAGGAGCAGGTGGTTTTCGGAGGGCTGGGTGGGAGTGCCCTGGGTTCTGTGGGGGAGGGGTTGGAGGACCAAAGCTGTCTAGGGGGGAACACTCCGCCCTTCTCTGCTGGGAGCAAAGTTGGAAAAGTTTCCCTTCCTAAACCCCCTCAAAATCCTGCGTTTCTCCTTTTCTCTGCATTCTTCCCTTTCATCGTACATTTTGCTGAAAGAGTGATCCACATTTCCGGTCCTGGTCTTTATTCCATTTGCTCTCCCGTCTGTGCGGAGGAGTTTTGGCCTCCACTGTTCATGCAGGTGGAAGCATGAGCCTCCGCTATGTGTCACACACACACACACACACACACACACACACACACACGGCTGGGGATGCAGCTGAGCAGTTCCTGTCTTTAGGACCTTACCTGCATCGAGTGGGACAGGACACCTTTACACAGGTGACAAAAATAATTGCTACGTGACCATGGTGATATGTGTTAAGTCGGCAGGAGACGCACTGTGACAAGAGCAGGTAGACAGGACCTAGTCGTTGGGTTGCAATAGCATCCTGTGGTCGTTTTGTTGCCAAATCCAATGCATGCTTTACAGGTGTGGGATGACCGTGAGACTGCCCTTGAGAGAGACTCTGAGGAGTGCTCTGCGGGGCAGGAGAAGAGCCAGAACAGAGTGGGAGCCCTGAAGCCAAGGCTTGGAGAGTTCAGGTGGGGTGTTTCAGGGCTCTCTCTGTCTAGGATAATTTCCTTTCCTCCTGTGATTGGCTGCCAGCCTGCCTTTATCAGAGAAGTTCAAATTGGACCTGTTTCAGTGAAGTCCTCCAAAGCCCCCACCCCCCCACTACTTACCTACTGTGTAGACTATGCTCTACAGCTCAGTGTACATGCTCTGGCTCTAGCATGTCGGACGGGGTGTAGTCTGTGTCCACATAGTGTCCCCTCTCAGGAACCAGGGGAGCACAGCCCCAGGCAGGATGCTGTCTGGTTGATCTTATGCTCCTGCCTCCCACTTCCCCGTGTGCACACCCAGCCTTGTATGGTAGAAGGGAGGGAGGGATGGGCAGCTGGATGGATGGATGAAGAGATGTCTCTGAAGTCATTTGCAGACGCACCCTCATTCCACAGAGAGCAAGAGGGGCCATTGAAGGAGCCCTGCCAGGAGGACTTGGCCCTGGATCTGGGACCAGGCTAAGGCTCTGACAGTTATGTCACTGTTTGCAGTTTCCATTTTTGCATCCTCCTTTCCAGGAGAGGAAATGAGAAAATCCCGTGATTTGATGTCTAAGCCTCCTTCGTACTCTAAATTTCTGTCTCTTCAAGGCAGCAAAGACCCTCTCTAGGGTAGAGTCCATGTTTTCTGTCAGATCCACGGGTCTCTCTGGGCTGCCCGGTGTGAGACCAGCAACTGTGCGGTGGGTCCGGCTTTCTAAAGATGCGAGGATATGCTCCTTGATGAAAGGGCTGGTTAGCTGGAGAGGCGTTCGGGCGAACGTCGAGGGCAGGAACGGCACCTAGGAATTGCTGCTTTCCTCGGTCTCGTTGGCTGTCGGAAGCCAAGATAAATGCTGTCCTGACCTGCATGCCCACACCCATCTCCTCTTCTTAGGAAAGGATTTGGCTTCTGCTAGTTCAGCATATAGAAGCTTCTGGTCTGCTTGGGAGATGCTTCTAGACCCTGAGGACCTGCCCTGGTTGTTCAGACTAAACTGAGCAAATAATTTAAACTGACAACAGACTTTCTGGGTGTTTTTCTTTTTCTTTTCTTTTTTTTTTTTAAAGTCCTATCATTTTCATTCTCTTCATTCAACCTCTTTCCTCATTGCTCTCTCCCCCCAGCTTCATCATCCCCCTTCCTGGGTTGCTAGTGAGTCTTACTAAGTGATGCTGTGTCATAAAGTGTTGAGTTGTGTCAGCTGGAAATGGAACAGGATTAAGTACATAAAGGAGCCCCAGCCTTGCCTACAACACCAGACAATAGAAGACTTGGGAGCGTGCGAACGTCTTTTCTCCCTCTCCTTCCTGGGGAGCAGTGAGGCTTGCCTCTTGCCATGTGGGTCCAGCGGCTGGTCCCAGGCTCCAGTTGGATAAGTGTGGAGGAACAAGTGGGTGGAGGAGGGAATATCACGGAGAGTGGCTGGCAGGGAGGGGAACGATGATTTGGGGGTTGGAATAAAATCAGGCACAGGCATGCCTGGTTAGCCCTGCAGGTGTGATGAGAACTTTCTTATAGGAGATGTGTCTCTTGTGGCTACTAGAGTTCAGGTGAACCCATGGCTGTCATTCTTCTTTGTCCTTTCTCCCCCTAAAATATGTCACCAAGCCTAGAAGAGTAGCAGGAACTTGGAGAGCGCACTCCTGAGAGCACCCGGGGGTCAAGTGCAATGGCTAGAGGAGAGTGGGTGCCCTCGACAACCTGCTCTTCCACTCACCCCCTATGAAGACTCGACTGGGACCTTCTCTGTGTCTTCTGTGTTCCTTCTGAAAGCACATGGACTCTGCGAAGCTTTCGGGACTGATCATATGAAGTCTACCTTGTCCCTACCAGCTGCCCCTTCTCAGCAGGAAGATGCCGAAGAGGCAGAGGACAGAGATGCCTGAGCCCTTCCTGCCTTCCCTGCCCCCACCCCGCCCTGGCAGGACACTGGCTACTGCTGACAGGTCTGTGAGGAGTCTGAGCAGGGACTGGGAACTGGGACCTCTTGTCCCACTGAGCTTGTGCCCGAGCAAGCAGAATGGGGCAGAAATTGATGAGGCATCAGCGCCTGGTCCTGGTTAAGCCACTGAGGATGGTACCAGCTGGGGAGAACTTCTGGATAAACCTACAGACGGACATAGGGGGGCCCGGTATAGCTCCTTACTGCAGGGAGCTGAGCACCCTGGGACCCCTCTCCCCACCGATTTCCGATACGGTACCTTTTCTGTCTGATTGTGCTGAACTCATCTGGTAGAACAGTGTCCCATGTCGATGTTACGGGGGACCTGGAGACTATAACCACATCACCCTAATTCCAGTGTTTTGTGCTCCAGACACCATGCTCTGCTTCTGAACATTTTTTAAAATGTTTTATTTATTTATTTGAGAGAGAGAGAGAGAGAGAGAGAGCACGCACGCACAGGAGTGAGAGGAAGGGAGACGGAGAGGAGGAAGCAGGCTCCCCACTGAGCAGGAACCCAATATGGGGCTCGATCCCTGGGCCCTGGGATCATGATCTGAGCTGAAGGCAGATGCTTCACCGAATGAGCCACCCAGGCGCTCCTACTTCTGGATTTTTTAGGGGCTTTTCTTTTACATTCATTAAAATAGTGTCCTTGATTCAGTACAGTTTCCGGGCCTTACAACCGCCTCACTCTATAGGTGGCCCCGAGAGAATGGTTGACACAAAGACCTGTGCTTCCCATCTTCTTCTTTTATTTCATAACAATCTCTGCTCTGATTTGGTCACACATGCCCATGAGTTCAGGATCCATGATGGTCCTTCTCCAGGATGGAGTTTGGCCTGTGAGGCCCCAATTTCTTTCCCAAGCCCCAAACCCTTATTTCCAAAATGCCTGCTGCATATCTCTGCTGCGAATTCATTCCTGAATTCTCCCCCCACCCCCCCGTCCTTCATGGCTCACATTTAATCAACACCGAGTGCTGGAGATTCTCCCGTCTAAATGCCTCTTAAATCAGTCGCTGCCTGATTGTCTCTCCCGCCGCAGACTTAGCTCAGACCCCGGTGGTTTCTCTGCGGATTCTTGCCTCTCCTCTCACCTGCTCTCCTTGCCATCCTCCCGCCCTACCCTCCTTCACCCCCCGGCATTGCCTCCGGGGCTGGCTTTCTCAGACGCACACCCGATCACGTCACCATGTCACCGCCCTGCTGGGAGCTTCCAGGGGCTCTGGATCACCTCAGTGTCATGTCTCACAAACCACCCACCATCCGGACACACTGTTTTCATTCATATTGCGGTGTCTTGTATACCCTCTGTCCTCAACCCGGAAGGCCCTGCCCTGACACCTCTGTCTGTCTCCCCCACCCCCAAATCCAGGCTGAATGCCTCCCTTCTCCCCGAAGCCTCTTCTGACTATCCTAAGGCATCAGGGCAACCTTCCCTGTGCTCCTATAGTGCGTTGTTCACATTGTAGTCATTTATCATATTGGTTTATAATTAGTTATACATAATATAATTAATACTATAATTACAATTGTACATATGTTGTTCTCCCCCACTCAGCAAAGAGCTTCTAGAGTGCAGGCACTAAACTCCCAGCATGCAGCCTAGTGCAGACTGTAGGTGCTCAACAAACAGTATGAACAAATGTTGAGAAGTGGGTAAGATGGCAGTAGAGGGTATATGGGGGTGAGGGTCCACGGGGAGCTGAGCGCACGTTGGGAGAGACAGCTTTTGTTTCCCTGCAAAGTCCCCGCTGGCCACTTGTCATTGATTTTCAGGGACTCTCCTGATGAAAAGTATTTAGTCCTGTTTTCTGTTTATAGGCATACGTTCATTCCCTGGGTCAGGTAAGATCATTGACTGGCCATGATATGCTCCTAATTCTGCTTTAGAGAACCTCCTCTCCGTCACTGATAGCCTACCCCAAGCTTCCTGCTCCCCGGAGTCCCCTCTGTCTCGCAAACTTCCAGCATCTCTTGCCTCTGCCCCATCTCGTCGAAGTCCATGTCTGCCCACCCGTGTTGCAAATCTGGGTACGATCGAGGCTTGAAAATACGGTCGGCGAGCACAGAACCTCTCTGGTTCTCTACCAGCCACAAGTTGTGAGAGGACGCTGCTCTTTAGTTGTTGGAACAGCCTCGAGAAAAATCCACGCGTGGTTCATGAGCGCAGGAGCTCAGCTCGGCTGCCCTTGGGAATACGGCGTTTAGCCAGCGTTTACTTGGCCTGCAATGTTTTGTCCGATTCTAATACGCGGCTTTATGTGTTTCGCTTGTGTACAAAGTTTACTCTCATAAATGGCTTATATTCTGTCTAGAGGGAGTGTGAGTCCTGGACCAGAGTCTGTGAGCAGCGTGTAATATAATTCTTGTGTTTTATTAACCATAATAACCAGAAGTCTCCAGCTACTAATATATCTGCATAGAGGTTTTTCTGAATTTCCAATTATTTTAACATTCGATATAAACTGGACAGAAAATTCATTTCAGTGTAGTTGAGCTTTTTATTCTTTTTAAGCCAAGAGTAGGTCATCTGCTGTGTGAACCGTAAGTCCAGCGGCAACAAGAGGCTGTCCTCACGGACTTTTCCCTGCCACAAGGGGTGGTGTCTCGAGTCGTATGGACTGAACAGATTTGGAGGAGTTTCTTTCCCCTTTCCATGCTGCCTTAGCTGTGAGTGAAAACCCTCAGGACCCAAGCTGGGCCCTGGGAGATCTGACAAAATATCAGAGCGATTCCCCCCCACCCCAGCCCCTGTCTTCCCGACCCCCCATCCCCCTAATGACAGACCTGTTAGGCCAAGTTGTTGCTGGTTCTTTAAGATTTTTTATATATATATATTTTTGTGTCTATCCCTTTAATGGGTGATGAAATTGAGTCTCTGGCTGTAGATGACTTCAGAATATTAGTTGGCATGGTATTGATTTTTTTTTCTCTTTATAAAGCTTTTCTATAAAGTAAGCACCTGACGACTTTAAGTTACCAACTTTGAGTTAAATTATGAACCTTTTAGCTTTGCATTAGAAGTGGTATCTGGAACCTGATTTGCTAGATCAAACCACATTAGTTAGCTGTGTTATGTTATTTTCTAAAAACACATTTCAGAGAAATAACTCCAATCTGTGTTGCATTTTATAGAGCAAAATAATTGAATGGCGGCTGTTTGTAATTTTAGCAATCTCTTAACCTTAATCATATTTAATGGCTTTTCTCTTCAGGCTAACAGGAAAGAGAAAAGAGGTCCCAGCTCCGTTATGTCACGGCGCTACAGTAATGCACCCCGGTCCTTGGCAGTGCTGTAAATTCCTCCTCTCTGAATTGTTGGTTCGGGACAATCATTCAGCAGGGAATTACTTTCTCATCTATGAAATAAATGAGATGTTAAACTAGTTTTCTGCTTCCTGTGGTACAAATGTATCAGTGTGCAGCCCCGTGCAGCGGGAAAACAAACACCCAGGGCCATGGATGGTGGCGGCCAGAAGCTCGAGAGGGCTCAGGGCTCCAGGATCAGTGAGTGCGAGTGTGGCCCCTGGGAAGGGAGACTGGAATGAAATAAGATGCAAAGGGAAGAGGGGCAGAGCTCCGCCAGCCTGCCGCAAGTGCAACCCCGGGGTGTAGCGAAGCCAGGGATGTAGCTCGGGAATGTAGCTGGAGAGAAAGGGATGCCCCGGGCCCAGGGGGCTTTGCATGGAGAACAAGAAGAATTGATTGGTTGCAGGTGACACTCCTTGCTTGAGATTTCTTTTTTAGACTTGCAACACATTTTCACGCAGGATCTCACTGGCATTTACAAAATGCACAAGACTTCAGAAAAAAATAGGAAAGGAGTCATGCCATTTCAGGGATGGGGAAGTGGAGAGCTTGGGAAGTGACGCACACCATTGAGGTAAGGGTACAGTCGGGAGCACAGCCTGAGGATCCAAGACCCCCGGTTAGAGATGGAGGCACGCTGTGGCTCGTGCAAAGACAGGGGGCTGGCTGTGCAGCCTGGGTGCCAGAGACACCATCTTCTCTCCTGCTCTGGGTCTTCCTTTTCATGGCAGCTGTCTTCATGACGCCAGTTCCAGGCCTGATGGAACCAGAAGAACTGGTGGGGTATGATCTACTTCAGAGGCCGCCTTTGAAGGCAGGCTTTACAATGAGTGCCTTCCTGTGTGTTTGCCCTGTCATCTACAGCAGATTCCATTTAGACACAGGGCTCAGAGTTCTTGGCTGGGTCCCCATGAGCCTGCTTAGACAACCTGTCAGTCCTCCTTTGGGGCATGGGGAGTAGGAGATTGAGTTGTGTCCCCAGTGTGTCTCATCAGCCAGAAGCTGGGAGGCCTTCTCCAACCATAGCAAGAGGTGGCATTTTGTTTCTTTTTTTTTTTTTAATTTTTTTTAATTGAGCACCTATTAAATGCCTCTTAATGTGCCAAGTGCCGTAAGTCCATGATCTCAGCTGATCCTTATAGTAAACCTATGAGGTAGTTATCATGTGCCCATTGTACAAGTGAAGGTACCAAATCTTGGAGAGTATGATCGCCTTGCCAACGTTCACACCTCAAATAGTGATGTAGTGGGAATTCAAATCCACCTCCCTATGCTTAAGCCTCATTTCCTGTGAGAAAACTTCCTCTACCTTGCAGACCAGCTAAGACACTTGTCATCACTCTTTTGGCTACTCCTTAATTTCTCAACAATGTCTGTGTTTTCCAATAACCTATAAGCTCCAAGAGGGCAAGAATAATGTCTTTCTTGGTCCTACCCTTGGCAAGTCTTGAGTAAGTGTTGGGTGAATGGATCTGCTCCTCGGCCTCCTAAGCCCACAGCTCTCCCAGCTCAGCTTGTAAGAGAATGGGTTCCGGGGGAGAGGAAGAGCCATTGCTTTGTTTGCTCATAAGCCTCCTGGATCCTGATGGGCTGTCTGCCTCCACTCGATTCCAAACCGAGATCCTAGGTGTTCAGAAGCCCATGTCTTGGACCAAGGATGCAGCTGGTGCCTCATTCCCAGGCTTACTTTAGCCCGAGACCCAGCTCTGCAGAGAGAACTGCTTTCAGATTGCCAAGGCTTTGTGTGTTGTTACTAATTAGGAAATTGCCTTTGGAATTGAAATATGTTTCACAGACGAATTTACTGAACTCCTCGCCGAGGTGCGATCCTCTCATGCTTGTTGTGAGACAATCCCACTCTGTGGCAGCATATGGAGATCTCAGCGTCTCTGCAAATGACAAAATCATCAGCGCTCAGAAACACTCCCAGTGTCTCGGGTGCTAGCAGACAGTCGGGCTGACCACTGGGGAGATCTGGGGTCTGGGTCTGCCCACACAGAGGGGCAGCCGCTGGCTCCCATTGGCTGTTTAGTGCCCTTGGCTTCCGTTCCAGGGCTGGGTGAGAAGCCTTCTAGAAATAAATCTAGGAGCATGGTCTGTGGCTCAATCATATACTGAGAACTGAGTTGAAAATGCACATCTTCACTGATACTTATTTAAAATAGTACCATTTTCCCCCATTGACTAGGAAAATATTTTTGGCATTTTTAGAGAATAAGCTCTTAACATGTCTAATGTACCTGAAATTTTTTGGCACCATTAAAAAAAAAAAAAATCTCCAGGAAATGGGAAAATGTTGGGCCAAGATGGGCAAAGAGATCTCACCAAGTCATGGTTGGAGAGAATTTGCGAGCCATGGGCCTGTGACACAGACCCCAGGGAATTTGTAAGTTTGGAAGACCTTTTGGGTGGTAGGTTCAGATCTGTAAAGACAGCATAGGTTCAAGAGAGTCACAGAACGTTATCCCTAATGTAATTACTATTAGCGCTGCTGCATATTCTCTGTCATCTGAATTAATCTTGCCAACAGCCCCTACTCTGCTGGGGTGACATGACCTCAGAGAGGTCAAGGAATCACCCAAGGCTACCCAGTTGGTATGTGGTTGAACCAGGTTTTAAACTTAGATAGGGGCGCCTGGGTGGCTCAGTGGGTTAAACTTAGATCAGCCAGCCTCCAAAGCCTGTGTGCTTGCCATGGCACGATGGGCTCGGGGGACAGCCTATGGAGAGACAGACCGCGCAGGAGGGGGCCCAGGAGGGGCTGGTGGAGGGAAGGGGAGGCATTTCACAGCTTCTGAGCCCACTGACCATGGTTAGTCAATCCTTTCTGGGCCTTTCCCTCTACTCCTAGCACACTTCCTGGCACGCTCCCCCCAGTAAGTGTTTGAGTGGATGAGTTCATGTAGGAACAAAGTGGATTAACACACACACTGTCTTCAGAGGCCACTCATGGGCCGGTAAGAGTGAGCCTCGGTGTTGGATGAGCTACACAAGCTCACTGCCCCCGGGGACCCATGAGCAGAAATTTAGTCCGAATTCAGAGACATCTTACCATGATTCTTGGAGGAAGAGAGGAGCTCTGTACCAAGATTGGCAAGAGATCCTTCTCTCTCTTCCCTTCCCTTCCTCAACCCACCACCCCTTAGAAGCCCCTCGGGGTTTTACCTCCTACCCGCATTAACCAAGGACCCAAGGCAGAGAGGTGTGGCTAGTGCCACTGAGCCAGCCGCCCACCCCCAGGCATTTTCTTGGTTCCGGGGGCCACTTCCTGAGGGCAGATGCCATGCCCCTCCCTGCGGGCCCTGCTCCCTCACACCCCCAGAACTGGTTCTCCCTGGGCTTGGCCACCCTTCCCCGTCCTTCAGCCTGCTGGGCATGACAGGGCTGTCAGAGGCTTCGCCCACTGCAGAGCAACTTTCCAGGGGCCTCCTCCTTGCTAGTCCCCAGCTAGAGCGTGAAAAGTGCATTTGTCTCGTTGTCTGCGAATGTTGTTTGTGTGTGTGCGCACATGCGCGTGTGTCTAGAGTTCCCACCTGACATCAAAAGGGAAATATTAAAGAAACCAATCATTTCCCTCCCTCCCCACCCAAAGTACAAAATAACTTAGTTATCTGCCCAGCATAATGCCTGACTTCCCATCCTGCAACAAATCCCCCCTCCCGCACCTAACGAGCTCTTCCTGAGCCGCCTCATGATCCTAATTGCTTTTAAATGTCTGTGCTAACTGCTTCATACCGAGAGCATCAATCTGCGTGTGGGTAGCTGAGAAGCATGGTGCCGCTTAGGATGAAACATTTTTGCAGTAATTAGAAACATGCTTAAGAAGACTCAACCCCTGTGTTTCTAAAATCAGGCTGGCAAGGGTTAGGGCTGGGCCGAGTTTCCGGTCTATGCTGTCCCAGTGGGGTGGCAGCTGAGCCCAAGCCCTCCCCAGGGGCAAGGGGAGCCTGTCTTTCTGTTCAGTTGCTCTGGGTAGCTCTCCATACAGGGCCCTGCTTCCAACAGTGGCCGGTGGCCGGTAAGCCCTTCCAGGGCACGAGCGGTCTTCTGTTCTCTCGCTCATGCTTCCCCATCCCTGATATTTGGCGTGTGAGCTGTACAAAGTCAGCACCCGATTGTCACCACCTGTCTGACAGCTCACAGTCAAGTTGCTGCTTATAGACCACCAATGGGCTAGCCCTACTGTGCGTAAAACAGGGCCTCTGAGTTTGAACCCAGGCAGAAGGAGACTCTGGGATGAATGAATACTTATGTCAAGTCTCCTTTCCATTCTCCGAGGTCCTAGAAACTTGGGAGGCGGAAGAAGGGGCTGTCAGTGTGTTTTCTACAAACAGATTCTGTGTCGCTGTCCCGCCCCGCCCCAGCCTCTGCAGGACAGAAGCATGGGGGAAAGTGTGGGGGTGCCAGGGCATGGATCCAGAAGCCGGGTGGGGCCAGTGCTCATGGGAACACTCGAGGATGTCTTTTGTGTCTGTGTAGGTTTTGATGACTGTCTGCCAGGCTGGCTGAGAGAAGAATAATGGCTCTACTGGGATAGACGGGAGTAGGAGGGCGGAAGCATTAGGACATTCTCGAAGGCTGATTAGGGAGATACCAGTGTCCCAGGATCAGGACAGGCAGAGATGGGCCAGGGGTAAACCAGGGTAGGATGTAGGCAGGTAGACATGATTCTATGTCCTTGACCAGTAAGCAAGGGAGAGGTCAGGCACGTCCTTATCCCTGCACATTCTAGTCCCGTGCTGCTGGGCTGAGGCTGGGGGTGCAGATCTCCACCCAGAAGGTCTCGCACTTCTGGGTAGAAAGAGCTAGGGCCACGTTGGAGCAGAGAGTCTAGCTGGAGGAGCAGTTGGTGCCTGGCATAGCCTGTTGCTCCCACCATAGAGCAAGGCCCTGGACACATTGCAGGGTCTGCACGCTGCCCCCGACATCAGCTCCCGCCCCACCACGCTGCTCCTGGTTCCAGCTGTTGTAGCATCTGCTGAGGCCAGAGTAACAGAAAGCAGGGATCTGCTTGGGAAAGTCTTCTCCTCTCTGGACTCCAGACTCAGAAAATTTGTCAGTTGAGAGGTGTGTGTGCACACATGAGAGTTCAGAAAAAAAAAATGGGTCTTATAAAATACGTTCAGCCTACCATACTCTAACTTCCCGTGGAATTCAGTGAGGCACCAGCTTCCAAGGAAACTTGAACCTCAGTCCTGGTTCCATTTAAGCTGCGTGAAAACAGCGCATCCCCCGGGTCGTAGGTAACCAGCCAATCAACCCGCCAATAAAATAATAAATAGAATTCACAAAGAGTGGAGCGCTGAAGTCTGTCTGTGGCTGGCAGGAATTATCCTGCAGGGCCCCCTCTCTGGGAGCAGGGAGATGAAGCTAATTCAGGGCAATGCAAATCCTGCCCGACTCTGAAGCCCTTTCCCTTTAACCAGCTCATTATGCATTAACCTGTAAGACAATATGTTTTAAAGAGAACCACATTCATCACCCCAGAAAAGTCATATTAACATAATTTCTGGGAAAGAACAATGGGGGAGAAATGTTAGTCATTGTTGATGGAACAGGTAAGTTCCAGTAGCATGATCTGATCTGTTGAATATTCATACGATATTGTTTTTGACATTTAAGAACTCAATTATCCGATGACTAATCAGTCTTTTACAGTATGTTATTTTTGTGACTAGGACTGAAATACCGATAAGCCCCGAGAGAGCATAGTGTTAGGATGGATTTATTAGTGTTTTCAACCCTGGCTCTTTTTGGCATGCGTGTCCAGGGGAATTTAGTACCTGTGACAGTGAGGGGCTGAGGGTCTGGCTGGAGCCTGCAAGTGCACGGACACCAGATGGTGTGCGGATGGATTTTGCTCTGGTGGTTTTTTTCTGGGAGTGAGGGGCAGCCAGGCCTGGGATGTGCCCTCACGCTTTGGGCTCAGAACCACCTCCACTCCTCCTGGCCGTCGCATTCGCTGCAGGTCAGGGGTGAGGGTGCCTGTCCTGGGGCTTCGACAGATTGCTGCCGTAACAGATGAATGAGGTCTGTGTTTGGAAAGGGTCCATGATGATGTTCTCTAGAACCAGGTCTCTGTAGCGAATGAGCTTACTGCCATTCTTTTCTAATCCTCCTAGGGAGAGGGGTCATCTAGTGCCTCTGCCTTGAAATCTGGGCTGACCTTTGCGACTTTCCTGATGTATAGAGTGTAGAAGAAATGGCATTCTGGAACTTTCAAGATTGGGTGGGAAAGATCTTTTAGAATGCTTGTTCTGAGAACCCACCTACCATGTTGTGAGGAATCCCACACCGCTCCAGTGGGAAGGTCCATGTGGAGAGGGACCCAGGCCCTTAGATGACAGTCATCTTAGAAGTGAGCCCACCAGTTCCCATCAAGCAGGCCCGCCAAGGCTACATAGAATAGCAACGGACCATCCCCACCGAGCCCTGCCCAGATTGCAGGCTTTTGAGCAAAACCAATCATTGTCTTCAAGGCACTATATTTTGGAGTGGTTTGGTATGTACCAATAGATAACCCAATCAGTCAATGAGTTCATTGAATTTGGAATCGTAAGCCCAGGTTCTCACCCTGGCTCTTGCACTAGACAGTTCCGTGTCTGAGCAAATAGTTCTCTTGAGGCAGCCTGGCATAATGGAAGGAATTTGGGCTGAGGGTCAAAGGATTCTAAGTTCAAATCCTTGTTCTGGCACTTCTTCATGTAACTCAGGGCAACCTGCTTAGCTGTCTTCAGTCTGTTTGCCTGTGTGTGGACAGCGGTTCTCACCTGCGGTGTTGTAACAACTGGTATGTAGCAATGAGCCATGCCTGAGCCATGCCGGGGTGCTGAGGGACCAACGGATTTGTGGAGGAACACTTGGACTCTGCAACTTGGGTCCTCTGGGTCCCAACCGAGGCTGCTGTTGGCCCATAAGGCACCTCCATCTGCAGAGGGGAAAGGCAGGTGCCTCCTGAGAGGGGTGGCAAGCAAGCCGACTATGTCCTCATGTAACTAGAGAAGTTGTCCCTCCCCTCAAGTGGGCGCAGCCCCAGGTCGGGTGTTCATCATGGCGAGCAGAGCGCAGGTAGAATTTCGGTCTCTTCACCGAGTGCCTGTGGCCGCTGGAAGACCTGCACAGCTCTATGAGATCAGACAAGACTTTCCCCGTAACTTTGTAACTTTAAACAAGCATTTATACTCTCAGTTTCCATATCTGCAGAACAGGTGGAGCAATCCTTACCTGTCTTATAGAACTGCCATGAGAGTTAAATGAGCAAATGTGTAAAGCATCCAGCAGGGTTCCTGGCACAAAGCATGTGCATAGCAAGTGCTAATTTCCTTGCCCCTTCCCCCCGACAAAATCATTTTGGAGGCTCATTTTTCTAGACCTCTTTCCTGCCCTAGGAGTGGATGAAGAGAGAGAAGAGTTGGCCGTAGTACCTACTGACCCCTGGAGGGCTAGGGGAGGCGTTTACTGAGCGGTCTGCTCAGTGGGTTTTGGAAGACTCCATATTCTAATATCCTACAGGTCTGTGATCTGATAGTTACATTTGGAGCTCAAGGTCCAAATGTTGTCAGTCATTGGTATCATTGTCCCCGACAGGGCTAGGCTGCAGCTGGCTGAGCCAGCTCATGGCTTCACGCACAGGTACAATCACACAGTCAAAGGCAGGTACCCTCTTCAGGGCCCCCACATACCCTGTGCATTTCTTTATTGTCACTCTTACTTAGTTTTATACAATTATCTGCCACATTGTCTCCTCTCCTCGCCTCACCATAGGCATGAATTCTCTAGGGGTAGTACTCATGTCTTTCCGTCTCTGTACCCCCAAGCCTGAGCTCCGTGCCTCTCACATCGCAGAGCTCAGGGAATGTTCTCTTTTATGACTGAATGAACAGAGGGACAAAGAAGCCAGTATTTATTAGGTACCACAATATGCCGGGAAGGCTATCTCAGGTATCCATCGACTCTCGATGACATCTCTGTGTGTGGGAAAGGGAAGAAGAGAAAGCATTTGCCGAACCTGATCTATGTGCCAGGAATCCTGCTGGACTGTATATACATAATTTAATCCTGGAAACAAGTTTGCAAGTACTATTCTACCCATTTTAGAGATAAGGAAGCTCAGACAAAAATGAAGCAACTTACCCAGGTCTATCTAGAATATAAAGTTGGTATCATTGAGATTTAAACCTGCATTTGCCTGTGAAATCGTTGAGTTTTCTGCTATATCATCCACCTTCTTCAGAAGAAAGTCAGGGACCGGGGGTTCCAGAGATGGGAGCTCAAGAACCTATGTTCAAAGGGCAGAAAAACCAGGAGTTGAGGGAAAGGGACAGGCAAGACATTCAGTTAGTAAATCTTGAGACCAACTCTGAGCCAGACAATGTTCTTGTATTCTAGTCATGTGGGACATATCACTGAACGCTTTGGACAAAAATCTGCTCTTCTCGAGTTTATCATCTATGGTGTGCTATCCTCCAGGAGCGAAGCTGAAAGTCAGATCCAGTTGTCTATTTGAGCTCCTGGTAGGCCATCTGCAAAAGTTCACAGGGCAAACATGGAGGTTGTCCACAAGAGACATACAGGAAAGTGCCCTCGGGGCCTTGGCTCAGTTAAGAACACTATAGGATTATCAGGTCCAAAACTTGGCTTTTGGAACTACTTCACATTGGCTAAGGCAGTAACCCATGACTCAAGATCTAGAGAACAGAGAGGTGATTGAAGGTGGGGAGGGGGACTCGTCACTGACAGAGAGACAGGTATGCTGATCTTCTCCTGTTTCCAGTTGAGACCGATCTTTCGAGATGGGAGCAGAGTACACCTGCACATGGGCTTAAGTAAATTTAAGGACTCAGGCAAACTAGTTTATTCAGAAGCTTCCAGAACACAAGACCTCTCCAATGCTTAAATGTAGCTGTTAGCAATGGCTTTCGGTCCTCACACCCAGTGATTTGGATCATCTGTGCACTTACCACCCCTCACTTGAGTGACTGTAAGCCCCCTGGGCTATGATTCTCTGTGGGATCAGGTTGAGGATCTTTGCTTTAGACTCTAGAACAAGCAGGCCATCCGGAAGTATAATCAGTTCTTGATTATCTGCGTGAATTTAGGTTATCTTCCCAGTCCCTCCTGGGCACGGGTAACCTAAAATAATGGAAAATCTAAAAACCATTTACATTTGGCCTTGGGATGCATTATATGATTTTTTTTTCCAGCAGGTTTACTTTCATAATGATGTTTAACTTAGGATGATATTAAAATTCGTTAGCTTTCCCTGAGCATACAGAAGCTGGGGAGTGGGCGGAAAGAAACAGAAGCCCGTGCTCAGAGATGGTGGAGTCAGCAGCAGCTCGCCCTAGATCGGGAGCCCGTCGTCCCTGTTGCTGACTGCGCCCCAGTCAGGGATGTGGGCATGTCTCTCTGGGGCTGGGTGAGGTCAACATTTGATCCCTTGGATTCAGGTTCAACAGTATTTACTGATGTGTCAGGCGTGGAGATAAATACGCCAACATCTCTCATTCATTTCATTTGCCCACTGGCCTCGTAATGGAAGCATTATTATCCCCAAATTACAAAAGAGGAAATTGGATCTATGCTTCAAAGTTACCAAGCTAGTAAATCATGGAGCCGAGATTTGACCCCAAGTTTTCTTGTTGAAAGCCCACTGCTCTTCCCACATCTGGCTTCTGGGGACAACCCCACCCATTCAGCTGGCCCTTAGCAGATGCCTTGATGTGTCACTAGAGGTCTGGAGATGAATAAGGCTTTTCTTTGGATATTGGGCAAGGCACCAAAGCTTTTCTCCCTTCTAAAATTCAGATGAAAGTAAGATAAATGCCATGAATTAATCACAGAGAATTTTAAGCAAGTCCCTTGGTGGCTTATATCCCGAGGTTGTATCTGCTTTGGGGAAGGGAAGTGGAAAGTGGTGTAGGTTGTGACAAATGTTAAGTGTGTCCTTGTGTCTTGTCACCATTGTTCAGGCAAGTGTGAATCCTGTTGCCTCCCTATCCCCGAATAATTCAAACTGGTCCTACATCTATCTTTTTTATTCACAGATCCCAGAATAGGCTCATTCTCTCCCTCCATCAAGGTAGCTGAGAAGACAGAAGAGTTTGGACTATGCTCTCTGTCCTTCCTTATAACGGCCCAACTGCTTTTCATTTTGCTCTGGAATCTCTCCCACTAGCTCTGCTGATTTCATTATTGCCCTCCTAGCCACAGAGCCGTGGGGGGCGGCGGCTGGCTTCCCCTAGCCCAGGAATGGCCGCTATCTCTCTCTAGGGCATCTTCTACTTTCCGAGGAGGAACAAGTGGTGGTTTGGGTCTCTCTCTTGAACCCACTCTGTCTTGGATAAAATTTCCTGGGGCTATGGAAAGTCAACAGCAACAGGAGCGTTTACAGTAACTGCCAAGCTTAATAGCATCTTATGATGAAGTTTTACTGTAAACAGCAGAGAGGGTGGAGGGCAGCGAGCAGAGGCCTCGCTCATCCTGGCAGTATTGAGTGCTTTGTCCCCACTCAGAAATAACACTTCTCGTGTGTGCTTCCTTACCGGTTCTTAAATTATTCTGTGTACGAGAGTCCTGGGATTAAGACCAATGTCACCTGCTGATTTTATTGTGCTTCTCACCATTTTTCTTCCTCTTCTTTTTATTTTTTGAGAGGAGTTGGGGAAGAAGAGGGACTTGTGAAGGTCTTTATGGGGAGCTGACCCCGGCCACAGAGAATGCATTCCAGAATATTCTCATTCTCCTTCCAAGCATGTCCCTGCTTTCCTCTGCCTTGGGCCTGCCTAAGTTTCTGGTAGAGAGGGAGAGTGTCCATGGCCCCTGGAGACAAAACCAGTCCAGATCTCAGTTCTCAAATTTCAGGGGCACCTGGGACCCACCCCCTCTGCTGCACAAAGACCTCATGTTCTGGTCTATTCCACTGACTGACAGGTCGTCTGCAGATGTCTGAGAAGCCTGTTCATTTCGAGGCTGGCATGGTGCCTCAGCTGCTGGGTGGGCAGAAGGATTATCAGGGAAGGAGAGAGGGGCTGGGCTGCCAGCAGCTGACCACCCAGGATGGCTCTCTGGGCTGCCAGCAGCTGGCCGTCGTCTTTACCCAGGGCCCTGCTGAGGTGGGGAGATGCAGAAGCAGGCGTGTCCCTGCATTCCCAACAATGCGGCTTGTGTTTGGAGGATGGCTGTGTTTTGAGGGTTCCCAGTGCACACTCCACCATCCCCTACACCCGCCTTATCTACCCCACATTCCTGGATGGATGGAGGCAAGGACACTGCCTTCCTGTTGGCATGGGACTAGGGCCCGGCAGGGATGGTGGTGGGAAGGTGTCAGAGTGACTCACTCAGTTTTCCTGCCTGCCCTCCCACCCACTGCCGTTTGTGCGGCTAGAGGCTGGGTGGTGCATGAAACATGGGGAAGGAGTTTTCTGCATGGGCAAATGGCTGTGTCAGCAGGCAGCAGGGCCTCAGACCTCCACCCGACTGTACCTAGGGAGTCTGCCTAAGGGGCAAGAGCCAGAGCACAGGCTCAAGGCATGACTGCCAGGCCTCACTTATACAGGGGTGTAGAGTAGCAGCCAGATGGTGCTGATGGTGATGATGATGGTGATGGTGATGATGATGGTGATGATGGTGATGATCATGGTGATGATGGTGATGATGATGGTGATGATGGTGATGATGATGGTGATAATGATAGTGATGATGGTGATAATGATGGTGATGATGGTGATGATAATGATGGGGATGATGATGGTGATGATGATGGCGGTGATGGTGGACCCAATCTTGGATTTCTGAGGCATTTTTTTCCTTATCTTTGCCTTTTTTTCGAACTCTCACCGTACTTGGTAGATAGGAAACATCTACCTTCCTTATTCACACATGGAGAAACCAGGCCCAAGGTCATACAGTAGATTGGTGGTAGGGCCACTTAAAAATAATCAACATGAGAGATACCAATATAATAAGTGCCTACTCTGAGCTGTTATTTTACTTTACATTTACTTATAACTCTATGATAAGGAACAATTATCTTCCCGTTTCACAGAAAGGAAAATTAATCTCCCCATGGGCCTAGCTCATGAAATTCGAAGCTCATGTCCTTAATGATGAGAAAACACTCAAATCCAGTGTGCAGTATTTCTGTCCTCTACGCTAATTTGTGATGGTTACTGGAGTCAGAATGACTCCTCCTCCTCTCCAGTAAGACACCAAGGTGCCCAGGAGTAGAATGGGCACAGAAGGTATACTAGTCTGCTCAGGCTGTCATATAGAATATCATAAATAACTGATTTAAACAATAGAAATTTATTTTTTCACAATTCTGGAGGCTGGTAGTCCAAGATCAAGGTGCTGGTAAGGCTGGTTTCTGGTGAGACATCTCCCCTCGGCTTGCAGATGGTGGCCTTCTGTCTGTGTCCTCACGTGGTCCTTCCTCTGCACACATTCTCCTGGGATCTCTTCTTCTTCTTCTGAGGACACTGGTTATATCAGGTGAAGGACCCATCATTATGACCTATTTTAACCGTAATTACCTCCCTAAAGGCCTTTCTCTATATAGTCACATGGAGGATTATGACTTCAAAATATGAACTGGGGGTTGGGGTAGGATCCGGTGGGACACAATTCTGCTGTACGTAACAGCAGAGTGAAGACTTCGGCTCCCAGGAGTAGTTGAAAATCAAAGGGGAAAGAAAGAAAGACCCAAACAACAAAATACGACCAAGCCTTTCTCTTGAAAGGGACCCCCAGACCTTGCTGTATCATGGGGCAGAGCCTTCTTCAGAGAACCTGGTTCGCACAGCAGGCTTGAGCCAAAGCGACGGTAGGGCAGGTCCCGGCCAGAGAGAACAGTATGGGCTCCAGGTTTCATTCTGCTAATCTTGCTGTATTGAGTATCTGAGATTTACCCCAGGACTCATCTGGAGCCCTTGACACATGAACCCTGGCAAGACAGACACCCTCTAGAGTTTTTAAGGAGGGATGTGCTTCCCTTGGCAGGAGCTAAAGCCCCACTCAGGCATTTGTGGCCTTACACTAGTGACCAGAACTTTCCTTTTGAGGAGAGGAGGGAGACAGGACCTGGAAGGGGAAGCAGGACAAGGCCGCATGCCCTCTGTCCTGAGCTACCTTCTGGTCGAGGGTGCAAACGTGAGACCACTTGTGCCATCACCTGGTACCTCTTGCCACACAAGGTCCCTGCAGGCGAGGCGGGGTGAAGTGTCTTGTTTACGGAGAAACCTCCAGCAGATCTCAACGCTTTGACCTACGGGCTATTGGATCCCTCTCTTCAGGCCTCCCGGGCACCCTTGTGAAAGGGACCAGAGATGATTGACTCCAGTCACTGTCTGCATGCCTAGAGAGGACAGGAGTGTCACCAGCTTGGAAGGCACTTGGGCTCCCATGGAGCCGCCCTGTCTGATCCCCAGCTCGAGTCCAGATTCCTGCCCAACATCCTGACCAACCGTTCTACCCCCTTCCCTCTTCGGCTCCCTGCCTTGTTCTGATTCTTCCCAGGAGCGGAAACCATGAAGCCCAAATAAAGGTGGCTTTTCTTTGGGGGTGACTGCCGGGGCCAGAAAAGAGGTCACAGCTGAAGGCAGAAGCCAGGTTCGGGGATTATCTGTGAATTTCAAATACCCATGTTCTTGCCTGAGGCTCAGCGAGGCAGGTTTGTTCCTGCTTTTGCATTTACCATGGCGACAATCCTTCCCGAGGACAATTACTTACCCCTGTCTGCATGGCTGGAGGAAAAGATGTCTGAAGAGAAAGCTGTGACTGCCAGGCTCTGGAAATTCCCCGTTGGTTGGTTTTAATCTATAGTAGAAAACCTCCGCATTATTCTGCCATCCTGGGATGTGACAGGTATTAATAACCCTATTAGCTGCAATCCTATCCGGCACTATTTACACAGGCTACGTCTCTGTCACAGCGGCCCCTCGGTTGCAAGGGACTGTGGACGTTCAAAGCTAACGAGGCTCTGGCTTCTGTTTTTTCTCCTCCGAGCCCAGGGTGTTGACAAATTGGGTTTTTGGAAGGAGATTCCCCATCCCCACGTGCCAGCGCTGCCTATGGCCCCGTGCCAAGTATCTCGCAGCCGTTCTAAGGTGATGTGATCACTTTGAGGACGGGGACCGTGCTGGTTCTCCTGCTGCTTCTCCACCGGCAGCCTTCACTCTCCCCACCCTCCCTTTCTCTGCATCTGCAGAGCCTTTCCATCCTTCAAGATCTGGTTCAAAGTCACTTCTTCCTTGAAACCTCCCCTGAGACCCCCAACTAAAAGTAAATTTCTCCCTGGAACACTGACAGCTCTTAATCCAGAGCTTGTTGGTGATGCTAACCACTTTCTGCTCTGGGTCCTGCACCGTTGTCTTACCTCTCTGCCCTGGTAGTCAGAGGACTTTGGTGGGCACGTCGCCTCTGGGGCATCTGTGTCCCCGTTTTGCCCATAGAACGAGGTCCATCTCTTCCTGCTGGAGGAAGGAAGCTGACCAGTGCAGTGGGGGAATCGGCCCAGGAGAGGCACAGGGCCTGCTGGGCTTCAGGCTGGTGGGTGGTGGGACAGCCCTCTATCCAGCTGCAGGGAGGAAGAAAGGGAAAGTGAGGGGTGGGGCTGACCAGGGGTGGGGTTTGAGGGGGTTGATGTGAAACGAGCTTTAGAAGGACTGGGCCGTAAGAGTGGCTGGAATGTCAGCTAGAACAAGGCTGGATTTCAGGCCAGTACAAAGAGGCCAAGGTAAGCTGGGAGGAGGCTTTTAGACTACGGGAGGGGCGGGAGAAAGGTAGAGGGGTGGAAAATGGCCAGCATTGATTTCTACAAGGATGGCCACTAACTCACATGGTGGGGTTGCGTGAGTTAGCAAATGTGAGCTAGCAAGTAGACTCCTTTCCTTGGGGGAGCCCAGCTCCAGGTCAGGCTACCCTGCAGAATACAGGCTGTCAGCGCCCCCGAGCCTCCTCCTCAGCTGGACATCTTGTAACAGTTAGCTGTGGCTACAAAATGCTGCGTAACAGTCCACACCGACACTCCACGGCATAAAATAGCAATCTTATATTTTGTAGCTTTGTTGGTTAACTGAGGGTTAGGTGAGCTTGGCTGGGCAGTTCTGCCGATCTCCTGAAGCTCATTTGTGCGGCTAGGGTAACCAGGGGCTGCGTGATGAGGCCCGACTCTGCCGGGACAGTTCACCTCTGTCCTCTATGTCCCTCATCTCTCTCCTGGGACTCACAGGCTAGTCTGTGCCTGGTCCTCTCAGGACAGTGGCTGAGTGCAGAAAGAGGGCCCTTGGGCTTTTGGAGCCCTTGGCCACCATGTTGGCAACATTCTACTGGCCAGAGCATGTCACATGACCACATTCAAAGTCAAGGAGCAGGGAAATGTAGTTTGCCTTTTTGGTGAGAGGAAATTCAGAGTCACAAGGCAAAGAGTGAAGAAGTGGAGCCAGGGGCCAATTATACGTGCAGGTACCATGTGCGGGACCAGACCCCGCACCCCTGCCCGGCCCTGAGATTGCGTTCCGCACCCTGGGTCTCTTGGCCAGACCTGCATTCATGTCCACGCTCTCTCTGCCTCAGACCTGTGGGCTGCACCACTCAGACTGTGAGGCACACTTCTGGCTTGCTACTTAAGATTTCCATCTATTCGGACCCGTCTCCCGCCTTTCTATCTTGGCAAATCATCCTCTGACCACCGTGGGCGGTATCCCCGTGTCCCTCAACCCTTCCAGCCTTCTTCCCACCTGGCAAGACAGTGCCTGGACATGCTACCATCCAAAGGTATGCTCAGGAGTTAACTAGAAAAGGGGGAAACAATAAGGAATTGAGAGAAAAAAGAAGAGTGTCTTCCAGAATACGCGAACTTGAAAATCTAACCCCTTTCTCCAATCTGATACCAGCAGATATTTGAAGCGACTTAAAAGGTCACCTTGGACCCGCCTCCCAAATACCCCTTGGCTGTTCATCTCAGGGGTTCTGACATGTGATGTTGGGAAGTTCTCCCCAACACCCAGCTCCAAGGTCCACTGTTGTTGAAATCTATTCTGATTTTGTTTAGCATTATTGCTGTTGTTGTTGGCTGGGTGTTTTTTAATATGTTTAAACCAGCCAATTTTCCTTTTATCCTGAAGAAGACATGCACTCGCTGTGTGTGTGTGTGTGTGTGTGTGTGTGTGATATCCCCATTAAGGAAAGAAATGGAGACCCATTCTTCCTGCAAATGCTTCTATTGTGAAGCAAAGAATCCAAACATTTAATCCTTGACGCCTGGACCCCTCTTTATTACAGACCCTTATTTTGTGCACTTACCTTCTCTCAATGCGCACAATTCCTTCTTGATGGAAACACTTGTATGTTTTCTCAGTGGACACTTTGGGGAATCGAGCCCTTCACACGGCTTTTTGGGTTATTACACTGTCACATTTTACCACTTTGCAGAAAGAACATATTAAGCAAAATAGAGTTCTCAGGAGCAAGGATTGCTATTGTTAGAGAAACAATACTTGGGAAATAATTCCCCCCAATTTTGTCTTCATCTTTTCTCTGCTGTGCAAAGAGAGGAACAATTTATTAACAGGAGGCAGAAAATGTTACTAGTGTTTATGGGCAATGGAGGTTTATGGGGTCCACAATATAGGTAGTTTTAGTGGCTTAGAAGGCAAGAGACTTTGGGATCTGGAAAAAAATATAATAAAGGAGAGTCCCCAGTGGGGAGGGTTGCTAAGGAAAAAGTCTCATTTGAATTTTACAAAGGTTTCAAAAATTGTGGTGGTGGTTCGGTCCTCTTTCTTCATCATACCCTCATGGTTTCAAAGACTGTCAGCTGATGGAGGGAGGAGGTTTGAGTAAGGGAAGGGGGCAGCTTCATGATGTGGGGCCCTTTTGGCAGAATCCCACCCAGGACCTGGAAACCGAGCTGACCCACCACGCGTCTCGTGATGCTTTAGAGCAAACAGCTTAGAACCCACTGGCCTTCACCGCTGGTCTCGCTCTTTGCTTCCTTGGACAGTCTTGTCTTTAGACTTGGTGCTAGCCTATGGTTTCCTGTTTTACCAGTTACCACTGTCCCCTGAGTCTGGATAGTGCTTCTCAGGGTTTCGGCCACTTAGGACCACCTGCAGCCTAACAAACTCCGAGCCTATGATCCCCTTCTCGGAAGTCGGTCACGTGACCACTTGGTACGGGTCCTCCCAGCCCCAGGCTGGAGTCTGACAATGGCTTAGTCAACACATGTAGGGGAAGTGACTTCCAAGGGGCCCGGCAGAAGTGACTTGCCTCTTAAGATGTAGAAAACCATCAAGCTGAAAGGGAACTAGGCTCCAGGTATGAGTCTTAGTGTATGATACAGATTTCCTACTGTGGCATAGCATTTTCTGAGATCTGCACTTGAACTGGCCTGGAGTCATCTTGTAAAGCAAACCCAGCCCCACGAAGGCGTCAAACTGGAGATCCCGGTCAGGAAAAGGCACCACCTGGGGTCTTCCTGGAGCTTGCGCCTACAGAGGCGGCCCAGCCAGGCCAGCATGCGGGCATGAGCCTTCCCCAGCCTCATAGGAGGGGCTGGTGTGACTCTATTAATGAAGCAAAAGATATTGGAATCCAATTGTTGATGGATCATCACACACTGGGAAAACTCTCAGCTGCATTGACTGGGCGAGCAGGGGGTATCGTTTTGAACTTCTGGAGTTAATGAACTATGGCCTGAAATTTACAACCTGGTCTTGAGTGTTATGGATTTGACTCCAGAGCATCACTCTGGGGAGCAGGCACACGCCTCTGGCCTCCGTGGATGCCCCAGGCCCTCCGGCTTTGGCTTCTCTGCTCTCCCGCTTCTCTGCAGCCCGTTCAAGTCAGCCCCAGAGTCCTGCTGCATTTCAGGTGCCCTCAGTGCTTGTGGGTGAGAGACACTTGCTGCTTAACCCCGTTGCAGCCATTGCTGTGCCGGGCATATAACGAAAATGCAGAAGCTGACGTCCTGCTTGGTTGTCATGAAAGAACTTAGAAAACCAGTTAATACCTGTGTAGGGTAACTGGGAAGTGGGTAGTCTCTCGAGCCCTTATAGAGCACATCTTTTTTTTTTTTTTAAATGTGTTCTTGCATTCAGTCCACAAAGAGATTTTGAATTCTACGAAAAAAGAAATGAGAATTTATGAAGGTTGCCCTCTAATCTTGCTTGGGAACAAGTTATATACACATATAACCAGCTTCCACTTATTCTAAAAAAAAAAAAAAAAAGCCAAAAAAGCAAAAAACAAACAAAAACCTCTCATAATATAAAACTAGAAAGCAGGGGAAGGGAGAGAGATTTTTGGACATGTGAGGACAGCCCATATGGAGTGACCAATAAACGTATCACATATACATAAATAGCAAGTTGTAACAATGCTTCCCCTGAAACCAGCACTTCGCGTAAGGAATCCTAGTGAAGACTGGCTTTTACTATGTGTGAAGTGGGAAGAGTTCTATTTTGACAACTTTCCTTTTCTGTTTGCGCTCACTGCTTAACGTCAAGTGCAGTTAATCGTGGCTGCTGCTTTCTGCTTTGTCATTTCTCGTTGCCTCATCTTGGTCTCGGCTTTTTCCCTACCTCGGTACTAGATCTGCTCTTTGGGGGTCACCGTGCTCTTTCCCGTGCCAAATCCATGGTCTGACCAGGGGCTCAGTCTATTCCATCTCTTGGTCATATTCAACACCAGGGCTCGCCCCCAATTCCTGGAGTTTTCTTCTCCCTGTTTTTTGTGATGGCACCCTCTCTCGGGTCTTGTCTAGACTTGCTGGCCATTTCTTGGCCTTATGTATTGATTCTCCTACGTCTCCCATAAATCTAGAGGCAAACAAACAAACAAAAAACCAAAACCAACCTAAAATCCAGAACTCAATTTTTCTTTGCATCCCACCTTTCCTGTTTCCTTACTTCTAAAGTTTCAGGTGCCCCTTCTCATCGAAGGACTGCCAGTTCCACATAGAACCTTTCTCCCAGGGTGTGGCTTCATTCAGCTGACAAACATTTATGGAGCACCAGGTAATAAGGTGGTAATAAGGTGGTGGTAATAGGGGCTGGTAATAAGGTGGTGAACAAAATATGCAACAGTTCCTTTCATGGGTGAACTTTCATTGTAGTGGGAGAGATAGTTAGTGAATAAAGAGTAGCTAACCCTTATAGAATGCTTTCTTTATGCCGGGTGTTCTAGATACAGGGTAACTCATGCGATTGTTACAATAATTCCATCGTAACTTGCAGGAGAGGACACAGCTAGTGATGGGTGGTGCTGGGGCTCAGTCCACCTGATGTGACTTTGACTAGTAAGCTCGGTGGTGTCTCCATGTGGTGAGCTGCATGGTGTCTAGTGCTATTTAGAGCAACAAAGCAGGGGAGGAGGATGGGTGTGTGTAGGGGAGGTTGCAATTTTAGACAAGTTGGTCAGGGAAGAATCTAGGAGAAGGTGGCATTTGAGACCTAAAGGAGGGTAAGGGGTTGCTGTGAGGTGTCTGGAGAAGAGGAAGGTGGAAAGGGCCCGAGGTGAGTGACTTGGGAGGAGTGAGGGCCAGAGGGGACCTGTGGGAGAGGTCCGGTGTAGAGGTCATGGTGAAGATGTTGGTTCCGCATGAGTGCAACAAGGAGCTGAGTACGTGTGGACAGGATCACTTATTGGAAGCAGACTGGGAGCAGGGAAGATAGAACTGGGCTGGAAGCTATTGCAGAAAACCAGGTGCACTGAATGGGGTAGACTTCTGGGTCTGTTTTGCAGGAAGAGCACAAAGACTTCCTGTTGGATTAGCTGGCAGCGTCAGTAGTGTGTGCATGCTTGTGTGTGTGTGTGTGAGTGTGAGTGTGTGTGAATGGAAGTTAAAGATGGTTTTGAAATGTTTTGGCCTGAGGAGCTGGAAGAGTGTAGTGGCCATCACCTGGGATGAGGAAGATTATTGGAAGAAAAGATTTGGGATGGTAATTTAGGGAGTTTGGTTTTGGACATTTTGAGATGTTTATCAACTGTAGAGGTGGACAGCATGTGGCTGGATATACATGCCTGGAGTTCAGGAAAGACTCCTAACCTAGGGCTTACGTTATTTTCAACACAAATGCATGTAAGTGTTCTTTGGATGCCTGGAAGAATATCCTGATTCTCTCTCCTCCCTTTTCTCACCTTCCTTGCATTTGGGTGCATATCATGCCTCCACCCTTTTGGTCCTGACAACAACCCTGTGTTGTAGGGACTATTGTTATCCCCATTTTGCAGATGAGGAAACAGAGTCACACCGACTCCAGACTGTTAGCAGACCTTTGAAGAGGAAAGGGGATAACTTACGATAAAATATGTTGCTAAAAATTCTAAAGCGATTAATAGAAGAA
Organism: Lutra lutra; assembly: GCF_902655055.1. Classification (NCBI taxonomy): domain Eukaryota; kingdom Metazoa; phylum Chordata; class Mammalia; order Carnivora; family Mustelidae; genus Lutra; species Lutra lutra. Next base: position 11,599,409 of record NC_062287.1, on the reverse strand, counting down.
ACAAAAATAACATATTTAAGAAATAAGAAAGGGGAGTGTAATTGGAGCAGAACATTTACATTGAGTATAACAAGGCTTCTAAAGGAAAAAACACTGCCTTGAGCTTCTTGGTAGCAGAAATAAAAAGGGAAGCAGCAGGAGCATCAGTTCATCAGGAGGGATGAATTTTTCTTAAGTACTTAGTTATTTAGTTTTTATTTATTTTTTTTAAGATTTTATTTATTTATTTATTTGATAGAGAGACAGTGAGAGAGAGCATGAGCGAGGAGAAGGTCAGAGAGAGAAGCAGACTCCCCGCGAAGCCAGGAGCCCGATGTGGGACTCGATCCTGGGACTCCAGGATCATGATCTGAGCCGAAGGCAGTCGTCCAACCAACTGAGCCACCCAGGCGTCCCAGTTATTTAGTTTTTAAAATAACTTCTCCTGAGGGAGTGAAGTATATTCTTGGAGGGAATCTTGGAGGCAAAATAAGTTCGAGAAAAGAGTGAAATTGCTTGGTTTCTCTTGTTTTGTTCACCGTGTTATTTACTAGTTATTTATTAAGCAATTGTATAGGTGAGATTCTTTGCTGATGCTGTGAGAGGTGCACAGATGTGTCCCACGCAGTTTGGGTCTTCAAGTAACTTGTGGTCTGATGGAAGGATAACGTGCCAGCACCTAAGATGACCACGAAGCCACAGCAACGCGTGACACGCAAACGAAGACACGTCACTGTAGAAAGAATTTTATGCAATCGTAAAGCCAGGGTTCCAGGCACCACTACTTCACCTCTCTGCCGGTTTCTTCATTGAAAATACAGGGATGCTAGCAATAGAGATTGCTCTAAACTGTCGTGGGGATCAAATGGGTTAATAGCATCCATGTGAAGGGCCCAGTGCAGAGTAAGCGCCGCAGAAGTCTTTGCAGAGGCAGGCGCATCCCCGGGGAGGGGAACACAGACAGCCTGCACGGCAGAGAGCCCCGCATTGTGAGCTGTTCTGGGGAGTGTCCCAGTGGCCGTGAGATCTGAATGCAAGCCTGAGGTCCCTTGCGTGTGTGTGCAGACACGTTTCTGAACTTCATGACAGGTGGATATCACCAAGGTGTCCACCTCTGTCCCAACACAACCATCACCCAACTTTTCCAGCTGTGTCTGCTGGTGGCAACTTCTGGAAGGTGATGAGGCATAGACATGACTTTGTTTAAAGGCAGTTCGTTAAGGGAGACACCACATTTTTTTTTTAATTTTATTTATCCATTTGACAGAGAGAGAGAGTTTACAAGCAGGGGGAGCAGCAGGCAGAGGGAGAAGGCTCCCCACTGAACAGGGAGCCCGATGTGGGGCTCGATCCCAGGACCCTGGGATCATGACCTGAGCTGAAGGCAAATGCCCAACAGAATGAGCCACCCAGGGGCCCCAGGAAGACACCAGATTTTAGATCTGAATCATTTTGCAAGGACCTGAGGACATGTGAAGTTAACCCAATGACAATAGGGAGAAGAGTTATTTACTCCTCCCAAACCAGCCCCCATCCCATCCTTTTCACACAGAGACTACAGGCTACAGAGAGATTCCCAGGGAGAGTAATCAGGCAGACAGCAGCAGCTGTCCAGAGTCCCCTAGTCCCAGGCCCTCGAGGGCCTACGATCTCAGGCCCTCACCAGAAGAGGGTCCCTGTCAGCCCATCGTGAAGGGCTTTGTCCTCACCTCACAGGACCAAGAGCCACAGTCATGTGTGACCAGTTACTTTGTTCAGACTCAGAGAGGACTGAGTCTGAACAAAGTAACAGAGATGAGGCGGAGAGAGCAATGGGTAGGAGGTAGGAATAAAGCAGGGAAGGGGTGAGGGGGTCAGGGTGCCGCTGGGAGGGCAGGTGGGCCTGCCATGGCATTTTCTGGAGCCCTGAACATCGCTGAGAACAATTTTTTCTTTGTCATAAAATGAACGTGGAAAACTGTACGAAGAGTGGCTGGCCATGGGGACGCCTCCAGGGTACGGCTCCTTCTGAGCGGCCTGGCTCCCTCTCTCCCATGAGGCACACGGGCCTGTGGTGGCGGACATTGCCCTCAGGGATGCCCTGCCCAGCTTGGATCCTCTGGAGCCGGAATCTTGTCTACGGCTCATTGGAGACAGCTGCTCAGGCGGGTCTAGGAAATGGGGAACATACGGGTGGCAGCGACAGACGGAGGTGCTTTCCTGAACAGGGGACCTTCTGGAGCTGAGAGTTCCAGCTGCAGACACAATCAGGGGCCAATGTGGCCTTGTGAGTCGGTCCTGAGGGCATATCAGGCCTCCAAATGGTCAGGTTGCCCTAACCCTGGAGGAATCACATAAGGGAGCTGAGAAAAGTCCAGTGGGATTTTTCCACTCTTTTTTCCTGGAACAATTTCACCTTCCAGGGGCTGGTTCTCCCTTCCCCTTCCTTGTTCCTCTTAGGTGGGCATTATACACTTGGGGCTGGGAATGGAGACTATGATGAGGTCTAGCCCGACTGGTTTTGATTGAGGGCCTGCCCCTCCTGCCCGCGTGTATAAAGCCTCACTTTAAGGCAAACAAAGCAGGCGGGATTGGAGCTGGGGGCTGGAACTCAGTGGGAAGACCTGGCCAGGGGATTCTCTGCTTTACATCAGAATAGACCGGCAGGATGGGGAGAGGAGGAAACCTATAAACCAAAGGCCCCTAGAAGAGACAAGTCTCAGAATCCTTACAAACAAAGAGCAACACGGAGCGCAGAGGTTGGGGTAAGAATCCTGGCGCGGAATGGAGCCAAGAGTTGGGGGCTGGATGCGTCCCTCTGGGATGACATCGAGGAAGGACACAGTGGGGGCCCGTGGCTGACTCGCTCCTGGCAGTGGGACCCTGGCTGCGGGTTGGCTTAAAGGCCTGTTGGTGGGACGGTTGGTTGACAGCAGCCAGATTAAAGCGTACACACGCCGCCTCGCACGGCCCACATCTGGCCCCGAAGAATCTGGGCTGCGAGAGCCCGGCCAGCTCCTGGCAGCCCCCACCCTCCCTCCATCTGCGTGGAGAGTCAATACCAGTTTTAATTTTATTCATGGGGCTTGTACTTGCTTCGTACTGCCTCTCCTTGGTGAATGCTAATGGAACTCCAGATTGTTTTAAGTGAAGATCTGAGCGAGACACCTCCTTTCATCTTGTCAAGAGCTGTCATTTCCGACGGAGGTTTTTGGAGTTTCCTTTCTAACAGATTCAATGCGAGCTCCTCTCTGCACAGAGCCATATATGTATTGCTGGAGCTGGGCAGCGGCAAAGCAGTCCTCGAGGAAAAGAAATCATCCTTGGCCCCCTGCCCCCAGCGCGGTCACGGTCAACAGAGAATTCTCCTGCAGGAGGACAGAAGGAAGGAGGAAGGAATCGGGCAGGGAGGCGGTTCAGAGAGCATCTCTTAGAAGGTGGTGGGAGCCGGGGTTCTCTTTCCTTTGCAAGGCTGTTTTGATCATTTTAAATGTCATTTCCATTATTTTCATAGCCATGAGGCCTTTAAGGTTTAGAAGAATGGATTCATGACCATTTGAACTGCTTCTTTAATTCCCATCTTTTCCTTGTTCCATGCCTATTGTGCATACAAATGCTAGACATACACAGTTGCTATACAAAAAATAATAATAATAATAATTTTTTTCTTTTTCATTCTTTTCTTTTTTTAAAAAAACCATGACACTGCCCTAGTCAAGTCTTCAGTGGCTCTGGTGGCTTCTCAGGTAAACTTCTTGGACGAACTCTCTAATGCCCTTTCTCTGCCGCCTCCCCCTGCCCAACAGCACTGCCATCCCACACATGGCTTCTGCCTGCCTTTACCTTGCCCAGCCACAGAAGCTGAAGGAATGTTCGGTCTGGCATGGTTCCTAGACCAATGAGAGACAGACCTGCAGTTCATAGATTTGCTCTTCCACCTGTGAGCCCAATCTGGGTTCACCCTTTGCCCCAATCCAGACGGTCTGGCTTTTCACCAAACTAGCACCATTCCACCCCAACCCCAACCAGAAATACCCAATTTCATTACCCTCCAACCTGGGGCGGTTTGGTAGACCACAGCCTAAAGTAACTATAAAGTTCTCTGACTGACAGTGTCGAGCTCAAAACCCTCTAATTTTAAGGGAATTGATGGAGTGTGGCATTACGAACTAGGGACGAATGGTTCAATCCTCATGCTCAAACGTTATCTTGGGCTAGTTATTTGACCCAATTCTCGTTTCCTTGTCTATACAGGCAGATCAGAGTACCTGCTTTGTATGTTTGTGATGATTAACTGAGATTCCAGACATCAAGTATTAGCTTGGAGAGAGGCGTACCATTCAGCAAATGTTAGCTGTTGTTACGCTGTGTCTCCATGGGTGTTGACGGTGCCAGCCACACACGCAGTAGGCAAGGTTTAGGACAGGCATAGATAGATGACTCATTGCAATCTGATAGCAAAAATCCAGCAAAGCCCACAAAACACCATGTTTTCTTTTCTGACCTCTCACCGCGCAGGAAATGTTGTTTTAGGGAATGGCCCTGCCTCTCAGGCATCCTTCCGGCCTGCCGGATGGCACTGATCTGTCCAAGCAGGACACACATTCCCCTTGCTCACTGGTGATGGTGGGGAGGGAGGTGTGACATCTGCCGAGGTCCAGCTCTCCAGGGGCAAGCCAGCTGTCCCTGCAGCAGAGGCAATGTTCTGCTGTAATGGCCCACAGCATTACAGCTCCCAAAGGCCTCTGACAGGGGAGCCGGCCAGGGCTGAGTGAGCCGGGAACACTCAAGGGCAGGGCTGGGTGGCTCCTAGCCCCAGTGGCCCATCTGTGAGGCTGGCCAGAGGGCAGGAGGCAGGCTTCATGCACTCCGTTCCCAGGAAGGCACTATCTGGGCTTTAAGAAAAAACAAAAAACAAACCCCCAAACCCAACCAAAAAATCCCCCAAACCCACAGATGGATGCAAACTTAAATTCTGGGGGTAGGATGGGTGGGAGGGTGGGGGGCACATTTTCCCGGATGGCTCTGCTGTTATACTCAGCTGTGAGGGACCAGTTCTGGGTTCCATCAAAGAAACAGTGTGAGAACCAGTTGCTCTGCAGAAACCCCGTGCCTCTCTAGACTCCAGAAGTCGTGCTTTTGTTCAGGGGGTTGAAAGCCCTCTTCCAGGCTCTGGTCTCTGGAGGACTCTGATGCTCTCCTTCCACCTTCACTGAACCTTCCTGCCCCTTCCCCTTCTCAACCTTCTAGTCCAAGTCATAGATCAGGGGCTGCTCCTGATTAACTGGTAATTTGATATTTCTTCAAATATGCATTCCTCTCCCCCCGGCCCACGTGTTGTATCTTTTTGTCTAATTTTTCAAATAATGCAAGAATGTGTTTTCATTAAGATAAAAATGATATAGAAGGTAAATGTAGCAGAACAGGAGGGTGGCCAGCCCTCATCCCCACACCCATACTCCCTCCTCCAGAGACAGCCCGATTACCGGAAGCCGGAAGTAACTACTGTCTCCATCTGTCTATTTCTGAATGTCTATACCCATGCATGTGGAGTTGTGAGTTTTGTTTGTATTTAATTTAGCTTTCATTTTTACTGAAGTTTTGGATGCAAACAGTTTAGCAAATCAGCTGTTCCTCCAGGCTCATGACGAAAAACTGAAGTCCTTCCCTGTTGCTACCCCTCCGTTTCCCTCTTTCCGGAAATTATCCATCTCTCGTCCCTTTGCTGATTCTTCGGGTACTTACCCCCATATTGCTAACAACATTTCTTATATGACTACTTATCATTCTTTTTGTTTCAGGCATAACCTCGTGACTCTCCGTACGGAAAATGAGGATTTGGTTGTCTTTCTCCCTCCCTCTCCCCCACCGCACCCTCTCAGTAATGTTGTGTTTACCATAGGATGACTGTTATAAACCATGTGGTACACTGGGTCTACTTTTCCTTGCTGTTCTCTGGAGTTAATAATTGTCTTGTTTGTTTATTTTTCCCTGTTACTGTCAATAATTCAACCTCAAATAGTTTCTCAGTTGCATAGATTTCCTCTCCGTATGTTCAGCCATGTTTGTGAGTTAGTCCGTTTCATTTTCTTGAAATCTTTCTGGAACCTTCTGACCGGCTCCAGGCTGGACTGGTTGGTCTCAAGACCTGTTCCACAGCCAGCACCTGGAACTGCTCTTTCCCCATCATCCTGGATATGCTCTTTCTCTCTTACACAGGATCTCATATGATCCTGTGTTTGTAAACTCTGTGTCATTTTCTTTTTTGCTTTATCCCTTGTTCTGGGGGTTCACATGCCTCAGTTGCTTCTTAAGAGATGATACAATCATCTTTTTGATTGTATTGGTCAAGCCATTGACCGATTGATTGACTGATTCATTCATTCATTCAATGTCATTGAATGCTTATTAAGAATTTTAGGAAGAGGGGCGCCTGGGTGACTCGGGTAAGCACCTGACTTTTTATTTTGGCTCAGGTCATGATCTCAGGGTCATGAGATCAAGCCCACTGCTTAAGATTCTCTCTTCCTCCCTCCACCCCTGCTCACATGATCTTTCTCTTAAAAAAAAAAAAAAAGAATTCTAGAAAGAAAACATTTTTTTAACAGGTTGGGCACTATTCTGGGTGTTTGAGACTCATCAATGAACAAAATCTAAGTTCCCTGCCTTTGATGAACTTGTATTCTGCCAGAGAACATCCAATGACAAAAATAAGCAAAATAAGTCAATCACATGGGATTTTTAAAAGTGGGGAGTGCCACGGAGAAAGAAGAAGAAAAAGGAGGAGATCAGACAGTCCTGCTCCTAACATCTGTGGAGAGCAAGAGTTCAGGTGAGGACCATTTTAATTGGCAACACAATTGACTTCTGTTACCACTGGCCCTACATAGATATAAATTTAAAAGCAATATCAATCATTTCATACTGCAAAATATTCTTCAGCTGTCACATGCAATTGCTGTGGGTATCTCTTGAATTTGCGAGTACCTTGGAATCACAAATTGGAATTCAGAGAAAAGTAAGAAAATGAATGTACAGCACCACTAGAAAATGTTACTTTCTTATGTAAGAATCTATTGCATTCATGCTATCTGGGAGGAAGGATTTGACAAGTTAATTATTTGTCTCTTATTTAAGTGTTTCTGTCGCTCAAATCCTCCCTACACTCCAAAGCAGTGTCCCTCTTTGATGTTGGTAGTGGCCCAATCCACAAACCTTCATGCATTCGGTTTCCTTTTATGCCAAGGACATAGGGAAAAAGGTGGAAGGGTGTGTTTTCCTGGAGCCTGGACGGTGTGAGCCATGGAAGTGGATGTTTACAGTGATGGATAGTGATCGATCAGCTTGGAGGGCCAGATTCCAACTGTGTGTGCGTGCAGGCATGCGTGTGCTTGTGATATACTGGGCCCTGTGAAACCTAGTCCAGGTCAGAGGCCCTCTTGCCTCGATCTCAGAGGGCTCCTGCGATTGGGAATGCAGGATAGTTAGAGAAAGTCAGGGTAGCCTTGTTGAGAAGCTTAAGGGAGGTGGGACAGTTAACCTTGATGTTATTTTTGGAAGAAGATTTCCTATAGACGAAAAACTAGTATAAAGGTCTTAAAGCATGTTTATAAGCATCTTTAGTGTAAATTTGCATTTACCTGATAGTTTGGGTGTAGAATTTAGGATGGGAATATCTTTTATTTTGAAGAATTTTGAAGAAATCGATTCATTGCATCTACCTTCTGTTACACCTGTTGGAAGACTGATGTCATTCTGATTCTTGACCCTTTGTGAATGCCTTATTTTTTCTCTAAGGAAGTTTGTGAGGTCTTTTTCTTTCTTTCTCACCATATTCTTGGTATGGATCTATTTCCATCTACTGTGACATATACTCAGTGAGCATTCATTTATTATTTATTCAGTAATTCATTCCACAAATAGTTGAGTACTCACTCTGCACCACACCGTATTCTATGTTCTGACAATGTAATAGAGCATAAAACAGAGACAACAGCCCTCGTTGAGCTTACATTCTAGTAAGAGGGAAAGACCATAAACAAAATAAAACAGGTAGTGTGTTACATGATCACAACTGCTATGTAGAGACATAAAATGGGGAGGAGGGACAAGGAATTCTGGCGGGTAGAGGCTTGGGATGGTTGTCGTTTTAGCTAAGCGGATCAAGCACTGCCGCACCAAGGTGACCTTTGAGTTAAGTCCCAAAAGAGCTAAGGGAAGAAGCAGTGCTTAAGTGCCTGGAAGAAGAGCATGTTGGGCACAGATGTAGTTGCCTTCGAGACAGAATGGGCTGTGATCTGTCTGGGCTGTCGTAGTGGGGCACCTCCTGTTTCATTGCCTTCATGTCTCTTCTTTGGGCTGGCCATGTTACTGTTGGCTCTTCTAGCTCCCCCTGTGGTGGTTAAATGCCTGGCTGTCCGTTTAATGGGAGTCAAGGAGGGAAAGAGTGTTGGAGGTTAGCTCTTAGTAGTCTCGTGGAAACTGTCAGGAAATCTCTCTGCTTTCCGTATGGTAGGTGCTGGTTGTATGTTTTCCAGGGAATAGCTTTCCAGTTTATGGGGAAAGGACAAACCCAGGGCTACTAAGGGTACAAAAGAGATTCTGCTTTTTGGACACACTTCCAGCCAGTCCTTCTCTTTCTAAGCACCCTTCACCTTTCACTTCCCAAAATACACCACGTTGCCAATTTCTGAGTCTTTTCAAGGGTTCTGCAACGTAAATCACCCTTCTCCTTGGTCTTCCTCACACAGGCTTGGGATCCAGTGTTCTCCTGCTGCTGACCCCACTCCTGCCTGCCCATCTATTGTGCTGCTTTCACAATTTTGTTATTGTACTTTCCTCTCCAGTACTCTTTGTCCTCATGGGTTTATTCCAAACGCTAAAATACAATAAATCGGGAATCTGGAAGAGAGCAGAGCTAAATGTGTATGTTAAATCGTCTGCCTTGAACTGAAACCCAAATGATAGTCTTTAAAGTTTCTCAGTGTTTATTTGGTGGAGATGTGAAGAAATTGAATTTTCTTTATTGAAATTGTATATTTTTTCTTAATGGTCAAAATAACATAACTTCACCTTTTTTCCCCTTTTTTGCATCTTACAGTTTTATCATCATTCCTAACCAGCACAACTACTCATTTACAATGGAAGTAATTTACATGGTTAGAGTTACAAATCCTATTAGCATATATTTCCCATTTTCATTCATTTACAAATCTGCAAACTGCTTCTAATTTTTGTGTATTGTCTCAAGTGTTTATTTTGAAAAATATCAAACCTACAGAAAAATTGCAATATTAAACTTTGACATATCCTACACTTGAATTTATCAATTGTTAACAGTTTGCCACATGTGTACGCTCACTCTCTCCCTCGTCCAGGGGCTCTTGGGCTAGCTCTCTTTGCATCTTTCACTACATGCACATATATTTTTATTTCTCAACCATTTGAAAGTTGCAGACATCAGGACGTTTTTATCTCCAGCCTGTCAGTGTGAGTCTTTCAAGAATGACTGCTTTCCTACACAACCATAGCACTGTTCTCATGCCGGAGAGATTTAATATTAATACAATAATACTATTTAATGTATAGCCCATTTTCAGCTCATCCTGGTGGATCCCAACATTTCCTGTAAGGGTGTTTGTCCCCTCCTGCAATCCTAAATCCAATCAAGGATCAGATACTGCACTTGATGACCATTTACCTATAGTCTTTTTACATCTAAAACACCCCCAGAGCCTCAGGGGTGTGTGTGTGTGTGTGTGTGTGTGTGTGTGTGTGTGTGTGTTTTATGACATTAACATTTCAAAGAATCCAGGCAAGCTTTTTGGTAGCACGTCTCATAATCTGGATTTGTATGGTTATATGTTCACGATTAGGTTTGGATTCAATACATTTATCTCTATATATTTAGCAAGGATAACACACAGTCAGTTCTGTATACTTCTCATGCATCTCATAAGGAGGCGGATAACATCAGATTGTTCCATTACTGGTGATGCTAAATTTAGTTGCTTGGATAAGATGGGGTATTCCAGATCTCTCTATTTTAATAGCTCATTATCTCGATACTTAAGAAGTAAACTATAAACACTAGCAGAAGTAATAGATGTAAATACACTGTTGCCTGACAAACTCTAACCCAACAGTTTTAGCATCCATTTACAATTCTTGCCTGAAGCAATTATATCGATGACGGCAAAATAGCGATTTTTCTAATTCTCATTCTTTAGCCTTTATTAGATGGCATTCTCCCATAAAAAACCTTCTCCTTCCACTCTCTTGCCCTCTTCTCTGGCTCACTAAGTATCACTATATATGGATTTTTAAATTCAACGTATTATAGCCCATTACCTTCACTAGTAATTTTGAGGCTCAAATTATCTGACATTTTTCTAATCAGAGCCCTTTCAAGCCAGTTCCTATGTTCTTTGGAGGTGCCCTCCTTAGTCTTCGAGTGTCCCTTGCTTCCTAGCACAGAAAATGTTCTCAGCTTCCTTTGTAGTTTCTCTGCCTTGCATCTAGAATCAGTCATTTCTTTAAGGAGCCCTCATTGCTTTTAGTGAGGACTTACATTGAGAAACCAAATACCGGGCATTAAGTTTCATTATATGCCCCCTTTTTGTGTATGAAAAGAGAAGTAGAATAGTTTGCATGTGTTTGTATGCATTTGCTTATTTTGCAGAAAGAAACTCAATAAAGATAAATCAGAAACAAATGGAAATGGTCACTTCTGGGAAGTAGGTGGTAATGACATGGAGAAGCAGGCATGGAGACACAGCTTTTCCGAGAATATCATTTCATATGCCGGGTGTCATTTTCCCTTCAGTGGACAGAGTTGGGCAACATCAAAAAACTGTGAGTTTATATCGATGCCTCCAATTCAAATCCAACACCGCCCACCTTCGCTCATTCCGCACTGACCATCCCTTCTCCACAGTGAGAACCCCGTTCCCCCAAACCTCACTATATGCATTTGTTACACACGTACTAGATGCAATGAAGAGTTTCAGAACCACTACACCAACCCCACCTCTCCACCAAACGTGTGGAATAAAGTTGAAGATATTTTGCTTTTTCAAAAGATCTCGGAATATGGGCCATAGTGTGTATGTAACCAGAACCCTGTGTTCAAAAGCCTTTTTAAAAATTCTCTTTCTTTGTGTGGTCACGTGCCTGCTGTACAGTGCACTAGTTGATCCAAACTTTTATAGCTAGGCATTTAGGTTACTTCCAATATTTTGCTGGGTTCATTTATCTCTGTTTGCATTCTCTTTGAAGATTTGCTTTTTCATCCTTTATTGATGTAATTTTACTTTTGAATATGCAGAAGGGTTACATGGGTCAATAGTCAAAACCATGTAAAGGTTATATTTGGAGAAGTTTCTCTCTCATCCCCATCTTTTCCTCCCTACACTCACCCAGTAAGGCAAGGATTTTTCTGTTTTTAATTCATCTTTCCTGAGTTTCTTCTTCAAAAATATGCTTTTCCCTTTTCTTTTTTTTTACAAAAATAGTATTCTAATGTATCTATATCTATGAATAACATATTTATACATAATATATAAAATAAGTAAAAATATATAATTTTGCACTTTTTTTAAAAAGTCAATTTTTTAAATTAAAAATTTAACAGTTTAGCTTGGAAATCACTCCATATTGGTTAACAGAGATCTTCCGATTTCTTTCTTACTGCTATACAGTGCTACACTGTCAGAGGATAAATCGTTGCTTAATTAGCCTGCCTTTTATGGACAGGCATGGAGGTTCCTTCCATATTTTGTTAGTACAAATAGGGTTTCCACGAGTGGCTATGTGCATACGTGGAGGTGTATCTTCTGTTCCTTTCGCTCTTTCTTCTCATCTTGCATATATTTTATCTTTTGTACTGGTCCCACACTTCTTGAATATTCTATTTTATTTATTTATTTTAAAATCCCTTGTCTTTCAATTTGGGAAGTTTCTGGTGAGATGTATTCAAGTTCACGGACTCTTTCTCTCAGCCGCATCTAGTCTACTGATGAGCCCATCAAGGCCATTCTTCATTTCTGTTAGTATGTTCTTGGTTTCTAACATTTTCTTTCAGTTCTTTTTTGGTGTTTGTGTCTCTCTTACACTGCCAATTTGTTTTTGCATTGGTTCCCTTTTTCACTTTGAGCTCTTAGCATGTTAATCATTGTTATTTCATATTCCTGGCTTGATAATTCCAAAACCTGTCATATTTCAGTCTGGTTCTGATGCTTGCTCTCTCTCTTCAGACTGTGTGTTTTGCCTTTTAGTGTGTTTTGTCATTTTTGTTGAATACTGGACATGCTGTATTGAGTAAAAGTAACTGAGACGGACCATTAATGTGAGGTTTTATGTTCTCACTAGGAGTTAGGCTGTGTTTACTGTTTGCAATAACTATTTATATAGGTGCCGGACTCTAAAATTGCCTTATTTTTATGTCCTCTTTTGTCTTTGGATTTCCTTAGAACTTCTTTTTAAATAAGGTGTGAAACTTTCAGTTCCTTCCATTGCATTTCCCTGATATGATACCGCAGCTATCTTGATGTGGTGGTGAGGCAGGGGTGGGAGGCATTCTGTAGTCCTGTGATCAGGACTTCTGCGAGGCTATGCCCAAGACTGGGAACTACACAAGTGCTCTCAGCTTCTCCCCACCCTAACAACCTTGAGGTGAGACCAGAAGACCATAGGAGCCTGGAGTTGGGTACTTCCTTTCTGGAAGGCTCTGGAAAAATACTTTCCTTTGAGGGCAGGCCTTTGTTAAGGAAAAGAGAAAGCTTTGGGTATGTTTCAAAATATGTAACAAAATATGTTTCAAAATAATAGTTAATAGTTAATTAATAGTCATTAATAGTTAATGTCCCCTCCCTCTTCTGGAAATACAGGAGGATTTTTTTCTTAAAGTGTTTTAACCTCAGAAACTATGAGGATCCTAGAGGTAAAAGTCATGAAAGTGAAGGCTCCCTTATGGATGGCCCCCAAGATATTTTTCTTGGCTAATACGCATTCAGTCCTTAGTAATTAGTCAGTGACCTCCATTTCCCTCTTGATTTCCTACCAGTTGGTGGCTCCGGCGGTGTTTTCTGCTCTCAGTAGGCTGTGGTCCTCCATATTTTCCTGTTCAATTCTCAGGGCAGTGGTTTCTCTTTGACCTCAATTCTCTGATGGACCTAAGAACAGCTGTTGATTTTCAGTTGGCTCAGCTTTTTTTTTTTTCCTTGTTGTAAAGATGAAAAGTGATGACTTCCAAGCTTTTTACAAGTTGTACTGGGAACCAGAAGTTCATATAAATTCTGGAGAGGTGTCTTTTTCCCCCCAGTTTTATTGAGCTCCAATTGATACGTAACATTATATTAGTTCACAGTGTGCAACATAATGATTTGATACATGCATATATTGCAAAATGATGGCCATAATAAATTTAGTTAATATCCACCACCACACATGGTATAGCTTAAGGTATGTCTTTTTTTTTTTTTTTTTAAAGATTTACTTATTCTTAGATCATGAGCAGGTGGAGGGGCAGAGGGAGAAGGAGAGAATTCTTACCCGGAGTCCATGCTGGGCACAGAGCCTGATGTGGGACTTGATCCCAGGACCCTGAGATCATGACCTCAGCTCAAATCAAGAGTCGGGTGCTTAACCCCCTGAGCCACCCAGGCACCCTTTAAGGTATGTTTAAGGGTAAAATCCTAGAAGTGGTTATGATAGATTCAAAGGGTTAAGATATCTGTGATTTTGCCTGATGTTCCCAGATCTCCCTCCCCTGGGCAATATTATTTTGTGCTTCCATGAGCAATATGTGAGATTATTGGTTTTCCAGCAACCTTGCTAACAGAATGCTGTCAAGCTTTTGAATTCTTGGCAATCCAATGGTGAGGAATGGTGTCTCGATACAGTTTTATTTTACGTTTCTCTTATTATGAGTGAACATTTTGTCATGTTTAAAGGACATTTATATATCGTGTGGGCTGTCTTTTCATGACTTTTGCTCCATCTCCCGCTGTTCAAAAAACAGAGTTTTGGTGTTTTTCCATCAAAATTAAATACTTCATGTATTAGGGAGATTAGTCCTCTATACACGATGTATTATGCAATTGTTTCTACTAGTTTGTGATTTGTTGCTTTTTAAAAAGATTTTGATGCAAAATTTACTTTTGAACCTCCTATGGATGGAGTGATATGGTATGTACTCTTTTCTGTCTGGCCTTTTGGCTCCAAATTTATTCTCAGAGATGACTGCTTTAGCTATGCATTGTGACTGTAATATATTCCTTCTTTATGCATATACTGCCCTTTATTTAGGCATTCTACAGTTGATAAATGTTTGTGTTGCTTCCAGTTTCGGTCGATTGTGAGTAAAGCTGCGATGAATATGCTTGTTCATGTCAGTACATGCACACGTGTATACATTTCTGCTGGGTACATCCGCATTAGGAGCCCAATTGCTAGGTCATGGTCTGCGCAAATATTCAAGCTCAGTCGACACCGCTTACATCGTTTTTCAAAGTAGTTGTACCAATTTACACACCCACCTTCAGTGTACGTGATTTTAATTTACTCCCCAGTCTCTCCAACATTTTGTCCTGTTCATTTTTAAATTGTACTCATTCCGAAGCGTTTATGTAGGTGGCTCATTGCTGCTGAGCTCTCTTCATATGCATATTAGTCATTTGGATATCTTTTTTACAAAGTGTCTGTTAAATCTTTCGCCTGTTTAAAAAAAAAAAATGGGTTGCCTGTCCCTTTTCTTCTTGATTTAATGTTTTCCTTTGTGATATTTTTCTTTGTTCTTTGGTTTTTAATTCGTTGGGTATTTAGGAAGTTTTATTTGTTCTAGATGTACCTTTATACTAATAACTTTTAATGTCTGCAGTCCTCTTTCTCCTTACATGGGCAACTTCTGTCGAGTTTTAAGACTTAAGTGATATCCTCTGCCTCCTACTTTACTGTCTTTGTGTCAATCAGTGAGTTTGTTCTGTTTCTCCAGTTTTCTTCTTCTCTACCCATCTTATTTGTCTTATTTCCACTTTGTCAGGACCTTTGGGCATTCACCTTCTATTCTTCTACTCTTGTCTTCACTCTCGTTTTAACCTTTAGTCTCCACTTAATATGTTCCATTTCACCATCAGTCCTTTCCCAAGAGTCTTCAGTCATCTGTGTGTTGGATGAAGGTTGTCCTTGACCGCATTTCACACGAGGCTGAGGAGTACAATATTCTTGTTTTGTGAGGGTTAACATAGTTTTTCTCATGCTATGAATTGCATGCATCTCAGACTTGATTGCTACCAGTCAATTTTCCCAGATACGTGTTCTTAGATATTATCCGTCTCCATTTTCTCTTTCCTGTTCTTCTGGTGGTCTATTTACAGATGTTTGACTGTTGACATCGCTCCACTGATCTTGAGTGCCCTCTCCCTCCTACTCCCCCAACTTTTTTAAGTTTTAATTTTTTTGATACTCCTATTTCCGCTCAGAGAATTTCTTTTTACTTGTTCAAATTCACCGATCCTTTCCTCGCTTGTGTTCATTCTGCCATCAAGCTCATCTAATGAGTTAATTTTTTGTATTATATTTTGATTTCTAGCACTTTTATTTCATTCTATCTTATAGTTTTCATGTTTGTTTTTTTATTTTATTTTTATTTATTTTTAATTTTTTTTTAAGATTTTATTTATTTGACAGAGATCACAAGTAGGCAGAGAGGTAGGCAGAGAGAGAGGGGGAAGCAGGATTCCTGCTGAGCAGAGAGCCCGATGTGGGGCTCCACCCTAGGACCCTGGGATCATGACCTGAGCCGAAGGCAGAGGCTTTAACCCACTGAGCCACCCAGGCGCCCCAGTTTTCATGTTTCTATTGAAATCTTGAATCTCTTCATCTATCTTATCTGTCTTATAAGCTAGATTTGTTAACATTTTTATCAGCGTTATTTTAAATTCCCTCTCTGTCCTTTGAGTCGTCTCTTTGTCTGCTTCTGTGACTACTATTTACTCTCTTGACCGTGGATGTCATTTTCATTCTTTCTTTTTTATTTTTGTGAGTGTTTAAAAAATTTTTTTCTGGACATTTTGTATAAAAGGAAAGTAGGGACTGACAGAAATAATAGTCTGTCTTCAGGGAGGTGCACGTGCTTTCTTATGCTAGACCACTAGATCTACAGTTGAGCTGGGACTGGTCTTTGTTGTGATTTTAGATTGGTTCAATTTGTCACTGACTTCGGGTATTTTAAGGATGAAATCAGAACATTTCCATCACTTTTGCCTGAGCTCTGAGAACTAATATAAACTTTCTGAACTGTGCAAGATCTCTCCTTGATTTACAATCCAACTTCCTGTCTTCTGGGTGTCCTAGTTCTCTTTGCTCATGAGTCTAGCTTCCTTCTTTCCAAACTGGGGATATCTTTTTTGGTCCTGTTGCTCCACCCTTGGATCTCCTTACTGTAGCAGCCCTACCCTTTGTGAAGTCCTGGGATAGATACAGGGATTTCTTTCAGGCTTGCTGTCTCTTGCTGTGTCTTTGGGTGGTAGTTGAAAGCCTGCGTGCCTTGTGGTCATTCGTGGCTTTTCTTCTCCATCCCAGTCTCCCTCAGGTTATAGTCTGGAGTACCTAAGATTATGGTTCTTTCAGCTCTTCTCCTTGCCTTCAGCCTGAGAGTTTAAGGTGCTTTTGTTGGATTTCTCTTTGTTACCCTGTTGTATTTCACCCTTATGATTTCAAATGGCATATATCTTACGTTGGTCCTACTATCTTACACTGGTCCTACTGTCTCAGAGTGGGTCCCTCTCAGCTCTCCTTTGCCCCCTTCCTTTTGGCAGACATCCTAAGAGCTTTGTGAAGATCCATGGGATTGGGTGGGGTGGTGCTTGCTCTGTGGCTCTTCAGGATTCCAAAATATTATGCCAGTCCACACGTGGCCATAACAAGTTCTCTTTCTCTCTCTCTCTCCTTTTTTTTTTTTTAAGATTATTTATTTATTTAAGAGAGAGAGAGAGAGAGAGAGAGAGTGTGTGTGTGTGTGTGTGAGTGAGTGTGGGGAGGGGCAGAGGGAGAGAATCCTCAAGCAGACTCCCCACTGAGATCAGAGCCTGAGGTAGGACTCAATTTCACGACCCATGAGATCATGACCTGAGCCGAAAACAAGAGTCAGATGCTCAACCGACTAAGTCACCCAGGCACCCTGATAACAAGTTCTTTTAACTTTCCTTCAAAGTTCTCCTTACTTGACCATGGTGGATTTTTTTCTCCTCCTGCATGTTCACCAGGGATGTGAATGGCAGTGAGTCTTTTCTTTCCTATAAAGAACTCCTAATTTAATTTTCTGGAGTTTATTTCATTTGGGTTTCTCTGTGTTTTCTTTCTCTGACCAATCTTTTTAATTTCTCTTTTTTTTTTTAAGATTTTATTTGTTTATTTGGCAGACAGAGATCACAAGTAGGCAGAGGGGCAGGCAGAGAGACGAGAGAAAGCAGGCTCCCTGCTGGGCAGAGAGCCTGATGCGGGACTCGATCCCAGGACCCTGAAACCATGACCTGAGCCGATGGCAGAGGCTTTAACCCACTGAACCACCCAGGCGCCCCTCAATCTTTTTAATTTCTGATTTTGTATGTTATCTGGACTGTTTTGGTGATTAGGATGAGAATGAGCTTCTGCAAAATTCTATATCCAAAGTAAAAGTGTAATCCAGATTTTCTGTATTTTTTGGTCTCTAGTTTAAAACAAATTTGTTTAAAATAAATTGTTTTCAAATATTTAAGCCAAGAAAGTTTTTTTTTAAATATATTTATTTATTTGACAGCAGGAGGTATTACAATTAGGAAGAGAGGCAGACAGAGAGAGGAGGAAAGCAGGCTCCCGCTGGGCAGGAAGCCCGTTATGGGGCTCGATCCCAGGACCCTGAGATCATGACCTGAGCTGAAGGCAGAGGCTCAACCCACTGAGCCACCCAGGTGCCCCTAAGCCAAGAAAGTTTTTAGGAGACATTAAAGTGTTTTAAATTCAGATAAAACAGAGCTTCTAGAATGTAGAGTGCACACATCTATTTTTATCTGTATTTAAAATGATCTAAAATCAAATGTTAAATGATTTTAAAGGAATAAAACAATGAATCAACCATCCCCCCAACACATAAAATAATAAAACGGAGTTGGAGGTATTCCATGAACTAGAGAAAGATCTTAATAAATTTCTGGAAGATGGAAAGCCAGAGAAAAAGTCAGGACTGAGAAGCAGTAGAAGGGGGAAGATGAAGCTGAGAAAAGCCACCCAAATGACTAGAGTTGGGAAGGGAGTGTGTCTGCCATTTAGTGCTTAGGACTGAGATGAGGCACGCAGCAGGAATTATAGTGGAAGCAGAGTTATGGTGAATACAGGGAATAGTTTCTACCCTTACCTCATCATTCCCCTGCCTTTACCTTGCCCAAAGGGAAACCTATAGCAGGTACTTTGTCTCAGGCCAAGAAAAAAATAACAGGGTTCTTTCCAGAAGAACTGGAAAGAACTCAAGCAAGTAGTGTAGGTTTTGGTGCAAAGCCATCCACATGTTTTAGTTAAGGTCTCAAAGATAAGGTTCAGTCACTATCTTTAGGATGAAGGCCACCAGCCCAATATGCCCTGCCCAGATGTCTATAATCGGTCTTCCTACTGCCACATCTTAAATATGAATGGGAAACCAAGTGTTCTGGCTCTCTATTCCTGCCTGACAAGCCATGGCAAATTTCAGTGTCTTAAAATAGTAGTTCATTATTATCTCTCATGGTTCTTTAGGTTGTCTGGGTCCAACTAGCTTCTCATTCGGAGTCTCTCATATAGTTATAGTCAGGTGGCAGTGGGGATAGTTATAGTCAGATGGCAGTGGGGGCTGGAGTCATCTGAAGCTTCTCCATTGGGCTGGATGCCCAAGACGGCATTCATACTCACATGCTTGGTACTCTGCTTCTCCTTGGCCTTGCTCTCTCCCTCTGGTTTGTCATGGCATGGCAGTCTCAACACAATCATGGTTATTATATGAAAGCTCGTTTCTAAGAGAGGAAAGTAGAAAGTGCTGAGTCAGTAAAGGGTATACCCAGAACTGTCACCGTGCCCTTCTGCCTTATTCTTTTGGTCAAAACAATCAGGTTTTCCCAGATTCAAAGGGTGAACATATAGACTCCATCTCTTGAAGAAGCACATATTATATTGTAGAAATCATGAGGAATAGAAGATATTATTGCAGTCATCTTTTTGGGAAAATATAATCTACCACGTTAATTATTACAAATGCTTCCAAAAAAATCTTAAACAAGACTGACAAAAATAAGTTGACAATTAAAGATCATGGAGGGAAAAAAAAAAAAGATTATTCAAAAAGTAGAAAAGTCTGTAAAAAAAAAAAAAAAGCCTCACAACTTATTAGTCTCCCTCAAAGAAATTCAAGATGATATGACCTCCATAAGACAAAGGAATTGGGTGCTATGAGAAAAGGATGATAAGAAAATAGGAAAGAACTTTTGAAATTCAAAAAATGAGTAGCTGAAATGGAAGAAGAAGGAGGGGGAGGGGGAGAGAGAGAAGGAAGTAGTAGTAGTAGTAGAAGGAGGAGAGGGAGGGGGAGGAGGAGGAGGAAAGAAGGATTGGTCCAACCTGTATTTGCTTGTATGCCTTGAAACAAATATACAAAAAACCAAACTTCTACAGAGATGTGTGGAAATAAAATTTTCCTTAGTTCTTCTCGATGAGCTTGTCTATTCCAGTGAGAGAAGAACAAATGAACAAATTTACATTTTGGCATGTATGTTAGAAGGTTAGTATGAACAAACCTGAGTCAAATGGCCCTGTGTTTCCAGTTAAGTCAGCTTATGTTTTAAGGGCCTTGATGGCCTAGAGTTCTGGGCAGCTGGTGGCTTGGCTGGTCAAGGCCTTATATGATGCTGCCCATGTTCCTTCAATTGCTTCCCCAAATCTGTATCCACCTAAAGTCAGACTAATATAACTATCAACAGCTCTGAGCAGGGAGAAGACACAGGATGGCAGTGGGCAGCCTTTGAGGGCTCAATAAAGGGGTGAAGGGCAGTCTAACACCTTGACCTTGCCAGTCACAGTGAGGACACCTTTGAGCTGATTATGAAATGTGCACTTTGGGGGCATATGTTGGAGGCACCACCACATTCTCCCCTCTTACTTTCTTCCTGAATACTACTCAGCTGCTTGTGGACAATGTCATGAGTTTCCCAAAGCTTCTGTCACAGAGTACCACAGACTTGGTGGTTTAAAACAAGAGAAATTATTCTCAAGTTCTGGAGGAACTCATGCTGAAGGGGGAATCCTTCCTCGCCCCTTCCTGTTCCGGTGGCTCTCACGTTCCTTCTTTTGGGGCCCCATCACTCCGATCCCTACCTTCTTCCGTCGGTGTCTTCTTCTGTACGTGCCGTTTATCCTTCTGCATTTCTCTATAAGGACATTTGTCACTGGATTTAGGACCTTACTTGGGTAACCCTGGGTGATTTCTGCATGTCAGGATCCTTAGCTTAATAACATTGCAAACACCCTTTTACCAAATAAGATGACATTTGATCTTTTGTTGTATCACGTAATATTCACAGGTTCCAGGAAACCAGACATGGGCCTACCTTTTTGGAGTTACCATTTAACTCATTCCAGAGGAGTCCCTCAAAGCCTGGGAACTGATATTCACACCAATTTCTTGCGCAATTTCTGTGGCTATGTCCTGCTGTGTTAATTTGACTGTAACTGCCTGAGCTTCCTGCCTGCAAGTCTTGTGCCTACATGTCCGAGCTCTTCTTGGAACTGAGAGTATCAGGGAGGGAAACCTAGTGAGGGACTTAGATATCCCGGTGTGGGGCAGAAGGGCAAAATTTGGACATCACAAAATGGACAGTCTTCTCCAGAGGACCATGTCCCCTCCTCACTGCACCAGGACAAAATCGCTCTTTTGGCTCCCATGGCACTCC
Source organism: Lutra lutra (assembly GCF_902655055.1). NCBI lineage: Eukaryota > Metazoa > Chordata > Mammalia > Carnivora > Mustelidae > Lutra > Lutra lutra. The sequence goes on along the minus strand of NC_062287.1, from coordinate 11,578,503 downwards.
TTAGCAGGCTGAATCTGAGATGAGAATTACTCCACTTAGCGAAGAGGATTAATGTTTCATAACAAAAGATAATATATTCAATTGTATGCAAAAGAGGTAGTAGTAATGGCATGTATAAAGCGCACTTATTTTTGTCTATTGTATCATATGTTTAATTCCTATAAAAACACCAGTAGTTCTATTGAGTACCTTTCGGAGAACTTGACCACTTCCAGAATGAATTGGATTGTGTTAATTAAATACACTTGACTTTGATGAAACCGAAACCTGATAGGCTTTCAAGGAAATGAGGCTTAGCAAGCTTTAGTGAATTTTAATAGATAGTGGATAGGATTAAATAGAAGATCAGGCAGCTCTGGTTCTCATCAACTGGAATGGCGAGAAGGCACCAGTCACTCCTGCCCATCTGTCAGGGAGGTTTACCTTTTAAAGGCTCATGTGGCTAAGCAGAGAGTCTGTGATGGAACCCCAAGAGTTCTGTCTACGACCCTAGCCAAGAAAGGTTTGATTCTCCTTATTTAGTACTGATAATATCACAGATGAAAGAATCAGATTTTTAATTATCTTAACAGGACAGCCATGAGGTTAACAAAGTGAGATGAAACTGAACAGGAAAAATCATAACGTCTTTAATTCAAAAAAGTTAATTGCACAACTGTAGGGCTGGGGATACGTGGCTTTGCAATAACACATGTGAAAACAGGGGATTCAGAATAGTCACAATTGTAAATTCAGCCAAGAAGAATGGAATTGCCTAAAATATTGATGTTGTCTTCGGTCGTATTAATATGAGAATTTGTGTCCAGAGTCTGGCCCAGTCGTTGATAAAACCACATCGGGGGGACCTTACTTATTGGGTCTACACATTTCAGGATGATCACAGACAACTAGAAAACACCCCAACTAGAGTGACCACCATAAAGACGGGCCTGAAAACCATGACACATTAGGAATAGTTGAAAAACTGCAGTATTTTTCCTGGAAGAGAGTGGAGGTAGCTTAGGAAGGATATAATACTTATTTTTAAATACCTAAAGAAGTGCCATGAGGAGTAAGAATTAAGTATATTCTTTTCTACTCCAGAGATTAGATGTAAGAAATTAAAATGCATTCCTCAGATCTTCTTTTGATGCAGATTAGAGAAGCCAGATTGAATTTGTTGAGGCAAAAGGGGAAATTTATTGTCTCACCTAATGAAGGCATCCAGACTGAATCTAGTTCCTTGAACACTTAAAGGAGTTTCTCACTCCATTTATCATTTCTACTTCTTTTTGTGTCATCTTCATTCTTTCCAGTCACAAAAAGCTTTTTCTGTGAGGACATGGCCACCAGCAGTTTCTAGCCTCTCATCACTCAAGGTTTCAGACTATAGAGAAAGAAAGCTCTCCCACCTTTTTGTGTGTGTGAGAGAGGAGGGTTGGAGGGGATTCCAAGGAAGAGCTCTGATTGGCTGACTTAGATCATGTGTCTACCTCCAGAGGCCTCTCCCTGATCAGGAGGCTGGCATTGACCTCTGGACCACCAGACCTCTGGAGGTCACTCTCTGTGGCCTCATATAAGAAGATGGAATCCCCCATTCAAGTCCCAGATCCCTGGTAGTAGAAGGAGGCAGATAGAGTTGACCAGAAGAAAGAAGGGAGGGGTTCAGGGAGACAAAGCCATAATTCTTCACTACACAGAGCAACTGGTCTGTGTAAGATGGAAGGAAGACCATTTTAAGAGTCAGAAGTTTTGGGGTACTTAGCCCAAAGTAGCCAGTAATGTAGCCTTTCACAAACCTACAAAAGAGCACAGCAAACAGAGCCATAGGGACCACAATGAAAGAGTACCCTACCATACATTGTCCATCAATCTGCCTCTTTGACCACAGTGATCATTCTTCTTGAACCTCACATTTCATTGCTCCCAGTTACAACCCCAAGCTTCTAGATTGTGATTCTGCCTCACTGCTCTGATAACATTCACAAACAACCTTCTTTAATAGCCTTTCAGGTGAGACCTGGTCACCCTGTCCTCACCTCTCCTTGAACTCCTTACCACCCCAGGGACCCTTGCAGCTTCGTGAGTGGGACCATGTTGTTTCTCCCTATGCATGTTCTGGTCAGTGCCCAGCTGAAGGCAGGAAGTGGACCCCCTGCACGTCTCTGAAGGGCTCTCTCTGCTCCCTGGTACTTTGCCCTTGAATGCTTAGCTGCCTTGACCTCCTCAGACTTTAAGCTCTCTCTTCTCAGCTCAGGAGGCCGGGGCTTATGGGTCTCCCTTCCTGTGCTGTAGTCTAACATCTCTCTTCAGGCTGGAGATAGATGTTCCCCCAATCCTGGGCTCATCTTCTTGTTTTTCATCTCTTAGGGATCACGGTCCTTCCTTGTCTGCTGTCTGCTGTCTGCTGTCTTGAGAACTGTTGTTTCCTAGGTTTGGTTGCTTTTAAAGTTTATTTCAGGTGGGAGGGAAAATCCATTCCTGTTACTTCATCTAAGCTAGAAGTAAAATTCCATAACCAAAGGTTTGCTATGTTTAAAAATATTGTTGAAATGTGCTGTGTTTTTCTTCAGTCTTATTCTCAGTCTTATTCGGTCTCTTGAGCTCTCTATTAAAAGTCAGAGGAAATTAGAATTTGTTCTGCCTTTCATTATCAGTTGGTAAAAGCCATGGGATCATATTTTTTCCACATAGAAGAAAGTTTCCTTTCAATGGATGCTTCTTTATCTTTTCCTTAGTCCTGCTTCTTATTCTAGATCAGTCCTTCTCAATGAGCAAGCAGTGTTTACATATATTCATTACATGCTTTAATCATGACAGCTCTAGCTCAGAGGATAAACTACAAATTGTTTTCTTAAAAAAGCCTAGAGTTACAAAAAATGTCAGTTTTTATCAGAATAAAAATAAAATGTGTAATAGAGGCTCAAACAGTGGTGAAATGGTCATTATTTACCAAGAAAATTGTAATTGTGAGGACCAGTGTTTCTCTAATGGCAGAGACAAAGTGACACCAGCAATGGGAGGGAGCATAGCAGGAAAAATGTTCATTCTTTCCTTCCTCCCTTCCTCCACATGTACTTGAACAGAGCTGGGTTAAAACCCTTCAGTATGACCAATACTTGACTATGCAAGATAATCGTATTAAAAATTGACAATGCATTGTTAATTGCTTACCTTAAAATAGCAATAATTTCTTAAAAGCATCTAATAAATTTTTCAACTTTTACATTTTCAATAATTTGAACTCTTCTTCGAATCAGGGGCCCCCTTTCCTATGTAGATAAGAATCATTTGTAATTAGCACATCAATTATTTGTATGTAAATGAGTACTTCTAAAGTAACAGTGAATGGTTCATTAACTTAAATAGTCTCCTCATAAATTTGTTCAAACCTCTCTGTTACTTTTTTTTTTATAGCACTTATAAAAGTAAATTTCAGCCTAGGCCACTGATGAATTATCATAAATTCTAAGTGAGTAAGGTCCAAATTAATGAGGCTTTACCATAAATTCATCCAGGGCCATAGTAGGCTGACTGTCCCAAGAGAGAGCAGATGTGCAGTTGACAGGAGGGCCCCTGAGAGATTGTATTTATTGAGGGCTTACACGTGCCAGGCACTTAGCTAAGTGCTTTACATGCATGATCTCATTTAATGCTCCCAACAATACAGTGATTTAGATGATGCTACCCATTTCAGATGATAACACAAAGGCTCAATATGGTTTGGTAACCCATCCAAGACATACTTGTAGGAAGTAGCCAAACAGGAGTTTAAACTCATAAGTGCCTAGTGGCAAAGCTCCTGGACTTCACCACAGGATACATGGCAAGTCTAGGGGGCTTCCAGGGCTGCCCTACATGCTTCTCTGCAAACATTGGCAATACTTACTGCTCTCTCTACCTGCCACTTCTCGGCAGCCCTCCCAGTCTCCCCATTCATCCCTTGGCCTTTTGGGTCTTGGCCTCCTGGGGCTCATTCAAGCCCATTCACCCAAATGGAGAGTCTAAATCAGTTGGAGTTCTTGGCTGTCAAAGGCCATGGGAAGTGTTGTGTCTTTTGTGAAAATGGCAGTTAAGGTTCTAAATAACAGCAATGGGGGATATTGGAGACGGTTTGAAAAGGGGTTTTGTTAGCTGATTTATAACCAACTTTTGGAATGAAATTTAATAAATCTAGGAAGATATATGAGCCTTCCAGGGCTTGTTATATGAATTGTTTGTAACTGATTTTTTCCCAGAGAGTATCATATGAATTTCTCTTATATATTTTATGTATTCTTGGAAAATGAGCTCTAGAAATCAAAGTTCCCATCTAGCCTCCTTTGTCTCCTGTTTCTGGACAAATGCTCATCATTTCATGTTAGGCAGGATTCCCTCTTGAAGAAGAGGGATGTGATGGTGCTCAGGATTCCTGAATCTAGCCTGCCAGCCCTTCTTTTCTTGACTTGCGACTTTGGACATATCACATCCTTCTTTGAAATGTAACCACGATCTGCCACCCTCTCCTCCATCCCACCCACATCCAAACCTTATCAACACATTTCGGAGGCGGACAGGGTGAACCTCTGGCTCTGCATGGACAATAACCTCTCCCAGAATTTGTCTTCGGCTGTTTGTTTTTTTTTTTTTTTCATTCACTGTACAGATGACTATTGAGTGATAAGTACCACGTGCTACTGGAGGTGCTGGGAATATGGTAGGAAATAAGACAAAAAGGAGTCCTGCTCTAACAAAGCTTTTACTATGGTGCGGAAATAAACACACAAACAAATTAGTAAGATAATTTTGATGAGCAAGGGACACCAATGAAGAAAAAAAGAGTGTAGAGCAGTGGGGTAAGTAGGTGGGTACGATTTTATATGGAGCAGTCAGGAAAAGTCTCTCTCAACCCATGAGATACAGGGGGTAGCTAGTGCAAAGGTCCTAAAGTAGGAATTAAGGTGGCAACAAAAGAAAGTTATTGTCCATTTTATATCGGGTCTGGTACACTATCATTAAGGTTTCAAATTTTATTCTCATTGCAGTGAGCATTTAAAAAACTGTTGGAAAGAGTACTCTGGTTTAGTGAAGAATAGAGTTATCAGTGTGGTAGTTATCATGATTTAGGTGAGAGTTTACAGTGTCTGGATTTGGCTGGAAGTCATGGTCAGAATTGGTCAGATTCAGGAAATGTTTCAGAGTTGTTGCTGATAGGTCTGACTGATGGAGGGTACACAAGGTGAGAACAAGAGAAAAAATTACCTGTGATTCTCCATGAGGATACCTAGGTGCATACAGGACAGACAACCCCCCCCCCCCAAACCCAGACCAAATCTCAACAAACTCCAAGTAAATCTCTCCCTTCCCTTCCTAACCATACTCAGATTTTTTGTTTGGACTATCATCCCTTCCCTCATGCTGACCTCATCTTCACCTCCAGAATTACAGTGATTCTGTCATGTTACAGTGATTGTTTTAGGAGACCTAAGCTAGTCAGTACATGCATTCCCTTGGTCCCAGTGATTGGTTGAAAGGTGGCTAATCGGAGTGAAGCTTAGGATTCTTTGTTCAAGAATTGGAAGAAGTGATGTTCTTTCTCTGTGTGGATGCATGAGATGAAATATGCAATTTCAATTGCTTCTGGCAGCCATCTCAGAAAGCCAGCCTGAAGAAATAATTTGATATGTGGAGGCAGGAAAACAAGGAAACCACTGGGACCAAGAGCTGAGCTCTGTTCAAAATGTTCCTGAATTGCTTGCTTTGTTATGGGGTAAGTTGGTATTTATATTATTTGCAGCCCAGGCGCATCCCAGATGCATCCAGGTGATACAAGCTCCATGCTATTTTCATTGGGATATGAAGATACAGTCTCTTTACAATTGGACCAGAAAGCTGCTGGGAAGGAGCAAGTTTGAGTGAGAGGATGGTAATTAAGGGAGGATTCCAAGGGTTCTAGAATTGTGTTGGAAGAACTGAAATCCCTTTGGAAGCAATGAAGAGCAGATCTGACTTTGGGGAAAATAAAAACAGCAGTGGTTATAATATATATTTTTTAAAACGATTCCTCTGCAGCATAGGGAGCTTAAAGAGAACCGTGTAGAGCTGGAAGACTGAGAACAGAGCTCTATAGGTGTCTTCAAGATACCACTGACATCAGCTGCCACAGAAGCAATAAGCAGAGCAAAACTGAAGAAAATGTTCCAGAAAGGAAGAACAACCGGAATGTGCAGATCGCATGGGCTCCCTGTCTTCCAAGAGATGACGACGGAAGGTACACCGTGCCTCGGCCATATGCAGCCCTCCAGGAAAAGAAAACAAAAGAAATCACAGCCCCTACCACCACCTGTGACAAAACTGGCTGCTGCCAAAGGACAAAAGTCCTGCTGGTCTTTGATTTCTTCTCTGTAACCCTAAGTGCTAAAACCAACAGAGGAACTTATATTTGGACGTCCTTTGTGGCAAAGGTCACTGACTCAAGAATCGTACACCCTACTCTATTGTTATTCGTGCTCTAGGTGCCTAAGTTCTTGTAAATTGTGCAAATTGGGGAGGATCAAAATACTAAGTACCCTCTGCGCAATTTCAATATCACATAGAGTTACTTTAAGTCTTAAAATATATAATCCATACAAAGCACTTAGAAGAGTGTCTTGCACATCTATTGCATCTAAAAATGTTACCTCAGGGTGTGGTGCATAAACGATGAATTTTGGAACACTGAAAAGAAGTAAAATAAAATAAAATGGGAAAACATTTAAAAAATAAGTAAATAAAAAAAGCCAAAACAAAATGAAAAAATAAAAATAAGAAATAAAAATGTTACTTCTTATTATTGGTAATAGTTACATTCTTCATTGGAGAAACTACTTGAGGTTGTACCTCATTTGATGAAGATGGAACCAACGTGTAATTTCAGGAATGAAGAATTCATTATGCAAAAGAGCGACATAGGCATCAAAACTATTAAAACATATAATTAAAAGTTAAGTGCTAAATAACTCAAAGCCATGAGGAAAATTAAAATCCTTGATTTTTATAATTGCTATTTTGGGATAATGCATATAAACATTCCAGTTTCTTAAGAAATCTTGACCAATGGATCATTTCCTCAGAAGTAGAAGTTCTCAGTCTAGGGACTGTTACCAGTGGATACTTTCAAGTTTCAAGAAACACATCATCTCTGTGCTATATAAACTGTCCCAGAACATCAAAATAGATCGATAGCTCTATGCAATTCAGTTTATGAAGCCATTGAGGGACAACCGCCACAATGTCTGTGGCAGTGTTTTGGGACTTTATGGATAGAAATGGAATTGCTGGACCAAATTTTCATCATCTGAGCTTTTCTACCAACCACACTTCGTCTCCTCAAGGCAAAAATAGTTATGAATGACCATATATTTGATAATGAGTTTTCTTCCTCTTTCTTCCTCTTCTTCTTTTTCTTCCTTGCTAATTTCTTTAGAATACCTGTCACATTTCAAGTCCTCACAATAGAAACTTCAGGTCCAGATTTATAAAACTTTAAACAGGTTGGGGTCTTCAGAGGGCCTTGCAAATCCGGATACACTGAAGCACAGGGCATACACAGGAGATAGAGTAGCACACACCATGGCTGGTGGGAGGGAGTACACGGTGTTGGAGGGATGCTAAAGAAGCTACTGGAATATGTATGACTACAACTGGTTGCCAGTTTTTCCTGAGTCTAACCAACCTGGCCTCAGTTGTTGACCAACTTCCATGGCACAGTGAATGCCTCCAAATCAATAAAACTTCCTAAGACCCAAAGGTCCTTCCCACCATTGCTGTGTTTTAAGGCAGCACATCACAGACTAACCCAGGAATGGATCCTGGTTGTCCTAACAGCGTAATAGTGGTGGAGGGGAAGAAGAGGGAGTCCCAAATGCTGGTTTTTAGAGGATGACCCTGTTCCAAGGGGCTCCAGCTCTGTGGTTCCAGCCTTACCAACTGACTTCCTCCTAGTTCTTTACTTTCTCCAGCACAGTAAACTACAGTCATTGAAACAGCCTGTATAGCATTTTTGAAACCTGAATGAGCCTAACAAATGCCAGACATTACTTTCTGCAAGTCTCATACCTAGCCCTATGGGAAGGTTTGACTAATAACAATAGAATTGTTCTTGGAAGAGATGTTCTTGAAGTTTCTTCAACACAGGGTATTAACATTTTAAATATTGTGACAATTTTAATGGGCTAAACTTGGGATTTTGTTTTTGTGTATATATTTTTCCTTGAAAAATATTGAAAATAAATTTTTAATGTTCAGAAAATGAATCTCACATCAGTGTACCCACTATCCGGAATTTTAAAATGCTAGCATTTTGTATTTTTTGCTTCAATTTTTTTTTTAATAAGATAAATAGGACAATACAAATAAAACTAAAGTTTCCTTTTTTTCCCTTTATCGCCTTTCTGTTCCTCATCCTCCCTTTCAGAGAAAATGCCTATTATGAATTTTCCCATATTCTTCCAGTCCTTGTTTTATACTTTTTCTACTTAAAACTTTGTCTATTAAAAAAATAAATGTAGTGTTTCTTTGGGTTTTTAATATCTGTATAAATCTTCTATATTGTACACATCTATTTTATGCTTTTTAGGTATTTTCACGTTGATACACATAGAGCTAGCTCATTCTTTTAGCTACTGTAGCATATTTCATCATTTGTGACCATGCCATACTCTATCCATTCCTCTAGTGATGAACACTCTTGGTTTTTGTCCCCCCGAATGTTTTACTATTACAACACTGTGATGGTCACATCCTTGTTTGTTGAGTGTGACAGTGTCTTTAGGGTTTATGGGTAGAAAATTACTTGCTGGACTATAGCGTACGTACTATTCAGCATTACTAGATATTGTCAAATTGTCCTCAAATGTGTTTGTGTCAAAAAACTCCATCAACAGTAATATCTCAGTAGTTCTCCCTGCCTCTGCCTCCCCTGTGTCTCTGTCCCTGAAGGCCTCTGTTGACTTGGATTTTCCATTCTCAGGGACTCAAACTACACTGCCCTCTGTCTTGCTTCAACTTGGCTTAAATGCCATTCTCAGAAAAGCCTGACTCATCAGGTCCACACAGACTTCTCATTAACTCTTAGAGCAATCATGATTCATGAATCATTGTATATTTATTTTGTATTTTTCTCCCCATTAGGCCCTAAGTTAGGAGCGAGGGAACTTTTCTGCCATATTTATCTCTCTCTTCCCAACACCTCCCATGGTACTTGGTAGATAGTTATTAAAGGAATGAGTGCATTGAACACACCCCTCCCCAGCTAAGAAAGACTCCAACTGTCCTTCCCAGACCCAGTTACTATGGGGCAGGGGCGGTGGGGGGGGGGCTCTGCTGGGGAGAGAACAGTGTTGTGATTCAGAGCCAAAGTGACTTGGGCCTGAGTCATGGCTCAGCAGTTAGTTAAATGCACATGACATTGGGAGAGTTACAAAAATTTTCTAAATCACAGCTGTAGCCTGGATCAAAAGGGAACAAACGATATTACTGGCTCCACGGGGTTGTTACGAGAATTAAATGATACACAAATAGAAAGCCCTTAACACCCTACCAAACACATATACGAACAAAGATCAGCTACAAAGATACGAACAGGCAATTTACAGAGGGGAAAAACCCCTAAAGATTAATAAGCATAGGAAGAGATGCTGGAATTAAATTAGTGATCAAAGACATGCAAATTAAAACAGCAATAACACGTCGCTTTATACCTATTAGACCGGCAGTGTCAGGATGTTGTGGAGTGCTCGTGGAAGGCGTGGCTCTCAGAGTCTTTGCGTTTGGCTGGCTTTGAGCATCGTGGAGCCGAGCAGCCGTTCCAAAGGGTGGTCTGGACATACCGGCCCGTCATGTACAAGCAGACCCTGTGTCTGGCACCTGTGGAATATGTATGAGCCAGATTCTCACCCAGGTCCTTAAGAGGACAGTGAAGATGTCTGTTGCAATTCTGCTTGAAGGCACCATGGTGCCTATTGGTGGGAGAGTGGGCAGACACGATGGGGGCCACCTCGTAGAGTACCATGCAGCGTTCGAAGACAGGGAACTAGACATATTCATGGCTAGATCCTAAAATCAGTGCTAAGTGAAAAACAAAAAGAAAAGATGATCTATAATGCAATGCATACACATTCCATGACACGAAGGACAGAAAATACTTAATCCAATACCCTAGAGGCCTGTGAGATTGGAACTGGAATGGGAGTGAGGAGCTAGAACTAAAGGAGATAAATTTTAAAATCTATATCATGATAAAGAGTGCCCAAATGAGAGTATGATGATACACAGAGAACTGGGATGACCTCACCTCTCTACACCTGAAGTATTAAAAACAAAACCCAAGAAACACAACAAAACAGAAAACCCAGCAAGGGCGATAGCCTGGCAGGACCCTGGGATGAAAGCAAGAGGATCAATGTGGAACGTAACTTTCAGGTCCGGCCTGATAGGGTGAGGGCATCTACCAAGCGGCCCCCTTTAGATACTGGTGAAATTTGTTTCTTTTAAAAAACTATTTAAAATCTTTGGAAGTGGTCCTGAAGACATACAGCAAATGCAGGAATATTTATTCAGGAAATCGACCAGAAGTCTAAGAAAATCAAGAGTCTTGGTGTTTGAACCAAGTCCTGCTCCCTCCTCCTGGCCCAGGGAGACAGAGTGTCGACTGCGGGCTGGTGCGGTCACAAACCCCGGGCTCCATCCCCTCCCTCCGCTTCCCATCAGGGGGGTGGTTATCTTCTCCTGAGGCGCTGGCCTCTAGTTTCTCATCCAGCCCCCAGATACCTGCTGCTCAGGCTAACCTCTGTCCACATGGTGTGGAGTTGAAAGAATAACAGGAATTTGGAATATTTTTGACGCCTCTATTATCAGGCGCTGTTCTAGGCCCTGGAGATAAGCAGGAGGAGAGCCAGCCAAAGCCTCTGTGTGTGTACAGCTTCCATTTTCAGTCAGGGAGAGATATACAACCAACAAATAAATGAAGACATAATATAAAATCAGGCCGTGATAAAGAAATGTAAAACAACGTAACGGATAGAGAATGAGAGAGGAAGGTGGAATGCCGTTTTGGATGAGATGGTCAGGGAGAGCCTCTCTGACAAGATGCCTTTTGAGCAGATCCCTAAATGGAATGAAGGAGGGAACTGTGCATGTCTGGGAGAAGACATGCGCAGACACATGTCTGTGTCAGCCCTCCGCAGCTGCATGGGGAAGGGCCCTAAGGCAGGAGCATGCTTGGCAGGTTGGAGGACCTACAAGGAGGCAGTGTGGCTGGAACAGAGTGGGAGGTGGGCAGAGGGGTCACCGGCAAGGTCAGAGAGGTAGCCGGGGGAGCAGATTAGTTATGGTGTCCTTGTGGTTGTCCCAGCAAGGAGCAACTGGCGTGGACGAAGGTGGTAGCAGGAGAGGTTGGAAACCGATTAGCTTCTGGCCTTGTTCTTAAGGTACAGTTGACAGGATTTGCTGATAGCGTAGATGGGGAGTCAAGAATGGAAAAGAGAGAGAGAGAGGGGAGTCAAGAATGACTGAAGAATTTTTGGCTGGAGCAGCTAGATGCGTGGAGGGACCATTCATGAGGATGATCCTGCCTTGGGGAAAAGTACTCAATGTCCATGTGGACGCATCCCTCTTGAGGTCAGCCTGACTTTTCCTCCTTACGTGACTCTAGAATGTTCAAGAATTTGATTTTGGCTGTGTTAAATCTGAAATCCTTCTTAGTCATCCCATTGGAACTGTGGAGTAGGCAGCTGGAGGGGTAAGTCTGGAGTTCAGGAGGGAGGGCAGACCCCAGGTATGAAACAAGATGCAGTCAGTATGCAGATGGTAACCACTGCCATGGGACTGGCTGAGACTAGAAGAGGCCCGTGGAGTCCAAGGGTCCATGGTTATTGAGGGGTCCAAGGAATGAGGAAGAAGCCCCAAGAGACTGCAGAGGAGCAGCCCGGGAAGCAGGGAGCAATTAAAGAAGAACGTTGTCCCCCAGACCCAATTGGAGGCGATGATCCACTGTCCAAATGCTGCTGAGATGCCAGGTGACTCGGCTGGAGGTTGACTCTTGGGTCTGGGAAGGAGGAGGTTGTGGCCGCCTTGCCAAGAGGATTTTCATGATGATGTGGAGATAAAAGCTTGCTGGAATTATGTTCAAGAGAGAGTAGGAACAAGGGAGAGTTTGAGGACAGGCAGCTTTTAAGCAAGGGATATTATTACGAAGCAACAGAGGAAAGGGGCTGGAGAATGGTCGGACATCAGAGGAATTTTGCATTTTGTTGTGTTCGAGGAGGAGAGAAAGTGAAGCATGCTTTGTGTCCCTTGGGTTGATCCTTTAATATGGGAAGCGTTGATGGTGTCAGAGAGGGAAGGCTGCCTGCAGGAATTAAATCCATGAGTAGAGGAGAGAGGCAGGCTCAGCCTCTGAGCAGGGGAACGGGACTGTTCGGTTCACCCATGGTCAAGACAGGCATGGCAGGCGATGTACGCATAGTGCAGGGAGGTTGATAGGTTTGGTGGTAGACAGACATGGGAATTCTGTTTGGATTGTGTCTATTTTAAGAAACAATCAGTTGATAGAAAAAAGTAGAGGGGGTGTTGAATTTTGAGGAGAGTGTGTGTTAACTAAGATTTTATTCTTCCATGAGTAACAGACACTCAAAGTAATAGTGGTTTAAATAAGTTAAAAATTTGGAAGCAGTGTCCCCAGCGCTCATGTGAGAGCCCTGCTCCATGGAGTTCTCGGGGTCTGAAATATTCTCCAGCTTTCCACTCCACCGTTCCTGGGACATTGCCCTCATCTCCTGCTCTGGAACAATGCTAGCTGTCACATTCACGTTCCAAGCCACAGAGTGAAGAAGGGAGAAGGGGTAGACTGGTTGGGGGTTCTGCAGTCTTCTTAAGAAGTTTCCAAAAGTTGCCACATGAAAGTTGCACTGGGCAAAATTTGGCCACAGGCCCACACCTCACTGCAAGGAAATCTGAGAAATGTAGTCCTACTTCTGGGCAGCCATATGTCCAATTAAAGATTCTATTACTAAGAATATTACAAATATTGTGGGATGGTTCTCCGTCTGTGCCACAATGTGACATAGTTCTCTTGGAGGGTGGGATAAGGAATTCAAGAAATACAGTAAAATTTTTGAGTATCTCTATCTTACTGTTTCAGTGCAAGTCAAATGAATTGGGGTTTTGCCAAGTGAATTTAGCAGAGGAAGAGAGGAAGGGAGCAGAGGATATGTGCCAGGGAGAAATGAGAGGCATGGGGTTTGGAATCAAAGCTGGGTAACAAGGAATGGGAAGACAAGAAAAAATGGGAAGAAGTTTTAGAAATCCTTGATTGGGTTTGGAATGATCTTGGAGTAGAGAAGCTAGAGTAGGGAGGGGAAGGGTGGCAGCTGGTGGTCTGACTGTGGGCAGGTGTACAGTTATAGGAAAGGACAAAGTCTAGAGCATGAGTGGAATTGGAGGGAGAGTCTTCACTTCATTGAAAGGGGAGAGTTCAAGGATATGAAAATACGTGTGTGCATCATCTATGTTGTGTCATCTATGACATGTCCCTTACGGAGTAGTAACTCAGCCACATGACGATGGTGTCGTGTGCATCGTCTATGCCTTGTCTGGGTCATCTATGTGATGATGACATCACTGGGGGATGGACAGGTAGGTAACCATAGCAAGGGCTTAGATTTAGAGGAAAGAAGGATGGAGGAAAGGAGGCCCGAAACAGCCATGAAGAAAAGGTGAATATTTGTTGCACTCCAGACTTAGGCAGGTGGGTTGTGGGGACAGCAGTGGCCACCCTTCAGAGGGGTTTCTGGAAAGCCAAGGTGGGGGACAGAGGCAGGATTCAGAGATGGGATCTTTCAGACAAAAGCTTAAACATCCTCTGTAGGGATTTTTGCCAATGAGGACACGAGTTCTGGAAAGTATGTGGAAGGTCTTCGTGGTCTGGGAAGGTGGGAGATTGGATAGCATTGTACTGGAACATGTTCACATGGGGGTATGAGCAGTGTGGGACGGGAGGGGAGCAGGGTTGTAGGGCGCCATGAGATCCGCCCTCAGTGCAATTAGGGAAGACACATGATCAGTGTTACATGTGGCCTCCTTTGGGGATTGGTCCTCCAGGCAATGTCATCTCAGCAGGGGTGGGGTGTCTTACCAGGGACAGAAGGAGCTCTAGAAACTTCCCTTAAATCTTCTGAGGGCCATGTTGCAGCCATGGGAGGGCTGTTAAACAGTGATCAGGCCTAGTTTTGGCAAGCCCGGGGCAGCTAGACTGCTGGAGGCACCCCTTGCAGAGTTCAAGGGGTGGTCTGGCAATGGCGGGGGTGCGGGGGCTGTCAAACCAGGATAATCCTCCTTGGGATTATCTCAACAGATACCAAATGAAAATGCATCTGGCAAATGGCAATACCTATTTCTGATTTAAATCCAGACCAGAGGGTCACTTCCTTCACATTAAAATTAAAGTCAACATCATGCTTGAAGGTTATGAAAGCATTTTTGTTAAAGTCGAGAATAAGAAAAGGATGGCTACTGTCATCACAATTATTCAACGTTATTTTGGAGACAATGGTGTACATACTAGAAAAAAGACACATAATGAATAGGAAGTTGCAAAATAACTATTTTTAGATATGAACGTAAATCTGAAAAAACTAAGAGAAGCACTTAAAAAACTATTAACGACTAAAAAAGAATTTAGCCAAATGGCTAGCTAAAAAATTTTTAGAATACAAAATTCAATAGCTCTCTTTTACGCCAACAATAGCCGGTTAGAAAGTGTAATGGAAGAAAAACTTCCATTCATAGTAACAAAGAAGATAAAAAATCCATGAATAAATATTATAGGAGAGGGGTAGGGCCTATAGGAAGGAAAACCTGAAATTCTAATGAGATTTCTTAAACAAAAGTTGAGAAGGTTGAAAGATAACACTGATCTTTCATGAAATGATTCAACTTTGTTAATTGCATCAGTCGTCCCAGATCTAAAGCGTATATTCATCATGATCCCAATCAAACGGAATTTTTTTGGAAGGATTTGACAAAATAGTGCTGAGTTTCCTCTAGAAAAGAAGCAATGCAAAATAGCTAAGAAAAATGTAAAGAAGGTTTTAAATAGAGAGTTAGATATTAAGATACTGCCAGAAATTAAAATGTGTTATGAAGCTGAAATCCAAGTATTTGGGTCTGCAGTAGGAATGGAAATAGAGAGTCGAGAGATAAGCCCTGATAAATGATGGGAATTTAGAATACGCTGAAAGTGGCATTTCACTGAAATGGTGGTGGATTAATTTAAGAAGAGGGCTGGGCCCCCAGGCTAGTCATTCGGGAGGAAACCCCGGAGCCACGGAGCCTCAGGGTTCCTGCTGTTCCCTTGTGCGGCTGCGGACTGGGGGCCCCTGCCCAGCGTTGTTGAGCAGGAAGCATTAACGGTAGAAGACTTGGATTCGTTTCTGACCTCTCAGCGCCGGGAGGTTCAATATTTGGGAAGTCCTCTGCGCAGAGGTGGTTTTTGAACTGTCATGCGGGGAGAAGAAGGAAGAACTTGAGACAGTCACAGACCTAAGTGGGGCCAGGAAGCGAAGGGGTTGGTGAGTTTGGAGCAGGGTGAGCGAGCAGAAAAGGAATGCGGGAGCTTCCAGGTCTAAGGGCAGGGCAGCCAAGATCCCACAGGAGCCTCGGGCCATGGGTGGTCGTGGTGGGGAGTTTGGGTTTTATTGGTAAGTGCAGGAGAAGATACTGGCAGGCTTTAAGCTGTTGTGGTGGGATGATAGGATCTGATCTGTACTTGTGAAAAGATCACTGTAAAATGGTAAAGATGGTCAATTTTATGCTATGTGTATTTTATCCTGATTTTTAAAAAATGCTAATTTTAAAAAAGGTCACTGTTCTGGAGTAGAATAGTTATGACTCCTTAAGGGACGGGCTTTCATGGCCCAGTTCTCCACCAATTTTATTCATACACGCAACCTTCCTTGCCCATATGTGCAGTACGCACACACGTTTGAGTTTGCATCCCTTGTCTTACAAAGAAATCAATTCCCATAGGAATAAAGATTCAGACCTAAAAATCACACACGGAAGGGAGGTTCCTGGCTGGCTCAGTGGGCGGAGCATGTGACTCTTGATCTCAGGGTTGTGAGTTCAAGTCCCATATTGGGTGTAGAGATTCCTAAAAATCTTTTAAAAAATACAAGCAGAAGATAACATAAATGTTTGACTCTGGAAGTCAGAAAGGTCTTTCGAAGCGCGGCGATGATCTAACAACAGAAAACATCTCCCGTGTAAATGCTGTAGGAGTCTTTTAAGAGCTCAGAAAGGAAAAGTCAGAAGATGCTTAACAGAAGAGATAGGAGCTCATTGGGGTTTCAACAAGACTAAAAATCCCTAAAAGTGTTGCTTATTGAGTGTGTACAATGCATCAGCCGCTGTGAGAGGCACTTCATGTATTGCCTTTCTTTATTCTCACAGTGGCGTGGATACTCACAAGAAGTCTTACTTCACTTTATTTTAATAGATAAAGGAAATGGGGGCACCTGTGTCACTCGGTCGAGCATCGACTCTTGATTTTGCCTCTGGCCGTGATCTCAAAGTCCTGACATCAGCCCCACGTCAGTCTTCTCTCTCAACCGGGAGTCTGCTTGTCCCTCTCCCTGTTTCCACCCCACCCGGCTCATGCTCACGTTCTCTTAAATAAACAAAAAATACATAAATACATAAATAAAGCCTATTTATATAAAAAAAAATTAAAATGAAACTCAGAGTGTTAAGTTCCTTGTCCAAAGTCACACAGCTGGTAGCAAGGAGACCTGAAATTTGACCCCAGGCCTTCAGCTAAGTACCTGGTTTGTTGCTCAGATCCATGTGTCACCCTGCTTTGCACCCTGGGGGGGATCAGACTTAGGGCTTCAACCCACGTGTCCCTTAACTTCCTGGGGGGTTTTGCAGTGGGGGCTCTGGCCGATGACTAGTGGAGAGTGAGTCTGGTCACTGCCAGGGTGGATGGCTGTGCCCCCTAGCCAGCCACATCCTGTAGGACTTGTCAAAGTCCCCCTCCATGCCCCCTCTCTCTGGCTTTCCCCTCTTTCCCCTTCTGGCCTGGGAGTGGTCATGCCCCCCACTCCCCACCACCGCCCATCCTTGCTGTTTTCCTTGCTGGGGAATGAGTCAGACGGCAGCGAGTGGTTTGATGGAGGGAGCTTGGCTGGGCAAATGGTAGGAGGTCAGAAGAGGACAGTGTCAATTACAAGACTGAGAAGTTCCCAGCGTGTCCTAGCTTTCAAATGACCAGAACCACCTATTTATTGGCAAGTGTGGCAGATTCCCGAGGGCAGTGCTGGCCTGGGTGGGATGAACTGAGTGTGTGTGTGTGTGTGTGTGAGAGAGAGAGAGAGAGAAAGAGAGAGAGAGAGAGACAGAGAGAGATTTGGGGTGGGTAGGAGTGGAGAAGGCGGGAGTGGGAAATGCTTCTAACAAGTCTAGTTTGATGTGCGCCCGTTTTCTTCTTGTGCATTTCCTGTGCACCTCAGCAAGGTCTTTGCCTGTCTTTGCCTGCCCCCACCGCCCCTGCCCCCCTCAGGCCCTGGCAACCTTTTCTCACTGGCTGTAGCATTCCAGAAAACCTCAGCTCAAGATTGATGGCTTCATAACCTGCCCGGAGTCCTTGTGCTGCCGCAGCTGCATCGTGAATCATCAATGCCACATCGCCCCACTCCCGCCACACAGGACCCGAAGGACACTCCAGAGCGTGCGCGGGCCCCGGAACCGCTCTGCTGGCAGGACACCAGGGCTGTGGCCGTGAGGAAGGAGGAGGAGGTATGGCAGGCGGGGCGCTCAGCTTTCTGGGTGAGAGGACCCAGCAGCTTTGGATCAGAAGGTTTGGGAAGGTCTCACTGAAGTGGTCAAGACAGCCTGTCTTCTCCACCTCTCCCTGGTGGTGATTTAGTAGCGATTACAATCACAGCAATAGTAATTAGCAGACGTCTCAATTTACTGAATCCGGCGCTGGTGGGAAACCAGGCTTTATACCCATTTTCCTCTTGGCAGAAATGCAAATCGGTCTTCTCTCCGCATGCTACGGTCGGAGAGACAGAAGGAAACACAGTGAGGGGAAAAGCAGAACTTCGAGCATCGCTGTGATTCCAAAGCCTGAGCTCTTTCTACCAGGCCTTGTTGCCACCAAAGGGAGCACGATGTGGCAGAGAGCTCTTTTCCACTCTGTTTCTGCCGTGGCTCCCACTGGCCCCTCTGTTCTGGAGGGGGCTTCCCAGCCTGGGAAAGGACTTGTGTGGGCTCTGTGCTCACTTTAGGGTAACATGATCTGGACATGTTAACTGGACATGTTAGGGTAACATGATCTGGACAACTTAACAGCAGTTTCTGGTCTCACAGGTCTGGAGGCTGGCCTTGGAGACCTCTGGGGCAGGGGACTGTGCTCCCCCAGAAGGTGCTAGGGGAGCGTCTGTCCCAAGGCTCGCTCCAGCTTGGGGAGTTCATTGGCTTGTGGCCCCACAATCCCAGGCCTCGTAGGGCACTCTCCCTTTGTGTGTTTCTCTGTGTCCAAGTTTCTTACAAGGACATTTTCTAAAAAATAAGATCACCATCCTATTGAATTAAGGCTCCCCCTAAGGACGCATGTTAACTTGATGATCTACAAAGACCTCATTTCTAAATAAGGTTTCATTGACAAGTACCAATGGTTAGGACCTCAACATCCTTTTGGGGTCACAATTCAACTTGTAACAGGGTCCCTCATGCCCTGCCAGGCCACGGGCCTCTCCCGGGATCCTCAAGCATTCAGTGGGTCTCCAGCCACAAGAACATCAAGAGGAGGATAGGAACATGGGCATGTGTGCCGAGGGGGAGCAGGGCCCTTCTCTTGGGGGAGGGTAGGAAGCAGGGAATGAGGAGGGCGGAGGAAACCCTGCACATCCGTGTGCCCTTTGCTGCCCTTGAGGACAGTCAGTGCCGGAAGAGGCTTTGGGGCCTGGTGAACTCTTGCACATCTCCATTTTATGAAATGATGGTTTGCAGCAAAGCTTATTAGAGCACACAGATCACTGTTAGCAATATGACCTCCCAAGCACGGTACCTATTGTCCCGGCCAGGGTCACATAGCCCTCCCATGGGGGCATCCCGCAGCAAAGAAGGCCCAGGCCACTCAGTATCCCGGGAGATACGGATCAATCCCACAGCACCTGGGAGGAAACCGATCGGTCAAGGAAGAAATGGGTCTGCTTGGAGATGAGCAGATCTGGGGGGGGGGGGGGAAATTAACAGCGGCTAATTCAGTCACACTTAATTTAAAGTCTTCTCACTAAGAGATTTAATCTAGATGGAATAAAGCTGAATCTGTGCATTTGCCAGGAACTGGAAAAATCTTCCCCTGGGTGGGAGTAGTTGAGGGTCCCTCTTCCTTCTCTCCGGCATACCTCTGGTCCGACTGATGGTTATTGCTGGAATGCCAGCGTCTGTAAGAGGTTTTGCATGTGAGAACAATGTTGGGTAAAGAGGGAACCAGCGTATCTGAATCCCGATGACACATTCACCGACCTTCTCCTTCACTATGCCTTCAACAAACATTTAATGAGCCACTATTACATGCCGGGCGTTGTGGTGGCCTAGGGTGGAGGTCACAGTTGAATACATTATAATCTCTTCCCCTGGCGTGCTCTTGGTGTAGAAAACAGAACTGTAAATGCTAAAACCAGCACTCAGACTGATAAGGCCTCCAGCAGGTATTGGAGTAACATGTTTTGGGAAACGCAGAAGAGGGACTGTGAGTTCAGGCAGGGGGACAAGATGCAGGTTGGGAAAGAAATCACAGAAGAAGTGACATCAAAGCCATGTTTTAAAGGACAGTAGAATTTTCCAGGAAGACACAACTTGTTTTCGTTCTCCCTTTGACAACGGAGGGCCAGCAATGTCAGCAGTGAGGAACGCTTCCCGGGATCCAGGATGTCATGGTCAGAACCGCGCTCAGACCCAACGGCCCCATTCCAGAGGCAATGCTCATTCTATGAATTCAATGTTCCCCTTTCCAGCACCTTGCAGCAGAAGTAGGGGGAGGCTGGAGCCAGAGACCCCCCAGAGAGGGTCCCTTCAGAGCAGCTGCGGTGCCGAATGCCCAGCAGAGCGACAGGAGGCTGCTGGCTAGGGATTCGGGGCTGGCCTCGGCTGCCACCCCGGCAGCCCCTCTGGCACGTGGTGACGATGAGCCATCATCCTCCCAGCACAGGCCCGGCTGCACTGCCTCCTCTAACAACTGAACTGATTAGAAGGAAACTTCGACTTGATTAGTGATTATTGTTTCTGTGCAGCCGTGGCTGGGAGCCTGCTCATTTTGGGGAGGGGTGGGATGTTTTGAAACAACGCTAGCAGGCATCTCATTGCCTGAGTGAAATGCAGGCTCATCTCGGCCCCTCCCCACATCTGGCCCTTCTCTGCTTTGCTTCTAAACGAGTGTCTGTTCCCCCTGGGGAGGGCTGGGTGGGCAGGGCAGAGCCGAGTCCTTCCCCGAACCACCCCTCTGTGGGGAGAGCCTGTGGAGGCAGCAGCATCTGGAATGCAGGGAGACCATCCCTGGGGCCCGTCCACTGACTCCAGCCGCAGAGGCAGGAACTTTACCAGCCTTGAGCCTCTGGGCATCGAAGAGAACAGCCTGGGTCGCACCACGTCCCGGCCCTGGCTCCTTGGGAAAGTTGCCTGAGCCCAGTGGCTCGACTTCTTCGTTGTAAGGCTCTTGAGAGACCCACTTGAGATAAAGTCGGTAATGTCATAGGTTCGTGATGGTTGTGGCCTTAAATACGGAAATCCCAGCGTGGCGCCTTCGGATCTGTGTGGCCTGGGACAGGCTCTACACATCTCTGGGCTCTCACTTCGCTTGGTGGTGACAGAGCTGCTCTCCTCACCTCGAGGGGTTTATGGAAAGATCCAACAGGGCAATGAGCATGACGTGTGGTCCGCAGGCAGTTTGCCAAACGCACCGTAGACGGATCGGTATTGACTTGTACGTCACCCAGCCTGAACTCAGGCCAGAGGCCCCCAGGGACCAGGGTCCTGGAGTGCTAGTTACTGCGGGGCTTTTAGGGTGATGGGAAGATGGTCTCTAGTCTGGGAAGTTCAACCAAAGGGACAGAAATAGAAGACCTTAATACTCCAGGATTTCCAAACTCCTGCCAATGGTCAAGGCCAAGCCTGCTGTTTAAGCACTGAAGGGAGCAGGGGGAAGGTGTGAGCAGCATGGGCAAGGCTGACAGGGGGCTTCGGGGCAGGTTCCAAACACGCCGGAGAAGGGCCATCCTCAAGCAGATGCGGGAGAGGGAGGGAACATGGCTGAGTGCATGCAGTAAGGTATGTGCTGGGAGTCCTCAGCCCTCACCTCATCCTTGCCCTCGATGATCCTTCTGAGGGGCAGCCCTAGCCCAGCATGGCAGCTGAAGAACCAGGGGCAGGGTGGGGGGTATTTCTAGAACGGCTGGAGTTGAGTCAGTGGGCATGGAGTGGGGTTTGGTCTGCCCCCGCACCTGGGTTCTGGCCACTGCTCTGCGCTGCACTTTGCTGCTGGGAGGGTAGTCCTAACCGACCTCCTTTCTTTTAGGCTTTGGGGCTGGTGGGCCCAAGCCCACCTGAAGAATCTGGTCTCTGGGTGTGTCTCAGCAAGCTCGTGGGTGTCCGATTTCCTTTCTTCCCGTGCTCAGCTGTGCCGGGTACCGAGCAGGTGCTCCCTAAATCCGGATTTGCTCCCCGCGAGGACAGTAGAACCCGAGCAAACACCATTTGCTCTCTGTCGGGCCCCTCTGGAAAGAAGCATTTGTGGCATTTTTGAGAGCGCCGAGAGGTGGGGTCCCTGAGCTCCGGCTCTGTGACTCATGTTCCAAGGAGGGGCTGACCTTGAGCCAGAGCTGGAGTCCTTGCTCCGGCTGGCAGCTCGCTTTTCCTCTCATCTCCGCATCCCTCCTTCTCCTGTGCACCGCCTCCTGTCCCTGATGTCCCTCTTCTCTTCTCGTGACTCTTAGCATTTCCTTGGCTCTGATTCCCTTGTCCTCACTACCTCTCTGCTTTGGGCTTGTCCCCAGTGGCCAAGGGCATGGCCAGGAGCCTTAGGCCACTCACTTTTGCTTCATGGCAGAAGCAGCTGTACACGGGGCTGTGGGAGGCAGGTCAGGCTGGCCTGTGGCCCAGGGAGCTAGATCAAGTACCAGGTGAGGTGTCCCTCCGCTGAAAGAGAAGGCCAAGCCAGACTCTGCCAGACAGGGGATCAAGCCCTAGAGTCATCACACCTTGATTCACGTTCTGGCTCTGCCATGTGACTTTGACCAACACAAAAACCCCGAGGCGCAGTTTCCATATTTGCAAAAGTAAACATCTTACAGGGTCGCAGTGGCAGAGGCCACTATGGAAAAGTGCTTATACGCGCTAGAGCTCTGGTCTTAGCTGCAGCTCTGTGGACAGTGCCCCAAGCTGTCCTCTGTCACAGTTTCCTCCCTGGGGAAAGGGCTGGCCACTTTCCCATAGCTGCCTGCGAAGGTGCCCTTGCTCCCTGGCTCTCCCCGACAGGACTCTGTCCTGCCTCCTCCTATTAGTCACCTCTGCCAGCCTCCCCCCCACCACCACCACAGGGGTGTCCCCGCAGAGCAGGTCCCATCCAGGTCCGAGAGTCAGGAGTCTGGCCATGTTGGGTTTGTCCGCAAACTCCTGGCAGCCGGGCCGCTGATTTATCTCCTGAGGCTCTCTCTGCCATCTGTTTTTATATTGCTTTCAGCACAAGATAAGTGGCTCCCATACAGCGCTGAGCTTCAGAGATCGCAAAGTTCATGAGTTTGCAGAATTTATGATAAGGCAGAGAATTGTCTTAGTGCATCATTCATGTGCGCAAGGTCCAGAACGAAATGCCGCTCCTTCCAGATGTTTCCTTTTTTCCTCCAGTCCCTTCCTTGGGAGGTGGGACGGCCAGCTGGCAGCCCCACCACTTGTGCCTGGACCTCAGGAGTGCTCCGTTCCTTATGAGCTTCTGCAGGGATGAAGTCAAGAGCATGTCTCTGCAGGGAAGAGGAGGAGAAGGAAAAAAGGCAGGAGGTGGCGGATCCTCATGCCTGCATCCTCCAAGGGTCGTTGGCTGGAGGTGCTGGGCAGGGGCTCTGTGGGCTGGGTGATAATGAATACCATTGTCCATGGTTCTGTTTCCCTCTGAGTCCTTGTTGGGGAACATATTTAACTCTCCAGAGTGAATATGTATCACCAATTATAAATGAGCATTAAAAAGACCACCGGTGATTGTTTAGAGTATATGTCTCCACTGGACTTCTCCCTACCTCTTGGAGGTGTTACAATGTGTTACAATGTGTTATAATTCAAAGACTAGAGACCCCGCCAAGCAGTCTGTGAGGGGCGACTCGCTCTCCAGAGGGGGAGAAGTCCTGCATTTCAGGTGGAGGGATGCTTTAGAGGACGTGTCGGGGTCTGACTGGTGGGAGTAGGAGCCAGGTGGGTAAAGGGAATGGGAGAGAGCATCCTGAGCAGCTCATGCCAAGTCGCAGAGGCAGCAGAGCACGTGGCTGGTTCTGGAACTATGCATGGTTGCACATGTACACTCATTTATTTACATTAAGCTACCGTTGATGCAGTGCTTCCCGGGTTCTGGGTATTGAAATGACTTTATATATATATTATTTCTCACGTGTATCATAGCAACTCTGTAACATAGATCTCATCACACCCATTTTACGGAGGAGAAAATGGAGATAAACCTTTTCTCTTTTTTTTTTTTAAATTTTTTTAATTTTTTTCAGCATAACAGTATTCATTATTTTTGCACCACACCCAGTGCTCCATGTAATCCGTGCCCTCTACAATACCCACCACCTGGTGCCCCCAACCTCCCACCCCCCACCCCTTCAAAATTCTCAGATCGTTTTTCAGAGTCCATAGTCTCTCATGGTTCACCTCCCCTTCCAATTTCCCTCAACTCCCTTCTCCTCTCCATCTCCCCTTGTCCTCCATGCTATTTGTTATGCTCCACAAATAAGTGAAACCATATGATAATTGACTCTCTCTGCTTGACTTATTTCACTCAGCATAATCTCTTCCAGTCCCGTCCATGTTGCTACAAAACTTGGGTATTCATCCTTTCTTTCTTTCTTTTTTTTTTTTTTTACAGCTTTATAAACATATATTTTTATCCCCAGGGGTACAGGTCTGCGATTCGCCAGGTTTACACACTTCACAGCACTCACCATAGCACATACCCTCCCCAATATCCATAACCCCACCCCCCTCTCCCAACCCCCTCCCCCCATCAACCCTCAGTTTGTTTTGTGAGATTAAGAGTCACTTATGGTTTGTCTCCCTCCCAATCCCATCTTGTTTCATTTACTCTTCTCCTACCCCCTCAACCCCCCATGTTGCATCTCCTCTCCCTCATATCAGGGAGATCATATGATAGTTGTCTTTCTCCGATTGACTTATTTCGCTAAGCATGATCCCCTCTAGTTCCATCCACGTCGTCGCAAATGGCAAGATTTCATTTCTTTTGATGGCTGCATAGTATTCCATTGTGTATATATACCACATCTTCTTTATCCATTCGTCTGTAGATGGACATCTAGGTTCTTTCCATAGTTTGGCTATTGTAGACATTGCTGCTATAAACATTCGGGTGCATGTGCCCCTTCGGATCACTACGTTTGTATCTTTAGGGTAAATACCCAGCAGTGCAATTGCTGGGTCATAGGGTAGTTCTATTTTCAACATTTTGAGGAACCTCCATGCTGTTTTCCAGAGTGGTTGCACCAGCTTGCATTCCCACCAACAGTGTAGGAGGGTTCCCCTTTCTCCGCATCCTCGCCAGCATCTGTCATTTCCTGACTTGTTCATTTTAGCCATTCTGACTGGTGTGAGGTGATATCTCATGGTGGTTTTGATTTGTATTTCCCTGATGCCGAGTGATATGGAGCACTTTTTCATG
Organism: Lutra lutra; assembly: GCF_902655055.1. Classification (NCBI taxonomy): domain Eukaryota; kingdom Metazoa; phylum Chordata; class Mammalia; order Carnivora; family Mustelidae; genus Lutra; species Lutra lutra. The sequence goes on along the minus strand of NC_062287.1, from coordinate 11,553,563 downwards.
TGTCTGTTGGCCATCTGGATGTCTTCTTTGCAGAAATGTCTGTTCATGTCCTCTGCCCATTTCTTGATTGGATTATTTGTTCTTTGGGTGTTGAGTTTGCTAAGTTCTTTATAGATTTTGGACACTAGCCCTTTATCTGATATGTCATTTGCAAATATCTTCTCCCATTCTGTCAGTTGTCTTTTGGTTTTGTTAACTGTTTCCTTTGCTGTGCAAAAGCTTTTGATCTTGATAAAATCCCAAAAGTTCATTTTTGCCCTTGCTTCCCTTGCCTTTGGTGATGTTCCTAGGAAGATGTTGCTGCGGCTGAGGTCGAAGAGGTTGCTGCCTGTGTTCTCCTCGAGGATTTTGATGGATTCCTTTCTCACATTGAGATCCTTCATCCATTTTGAGTCTATTTTCGTGTGTGGTGTAAGGAAATGATCCAATTTCATTTTTCTGCATGTGGCTGTCCAATTTTCCCAACACCATTTATTGAAGAGGCTGTCTTTATTCCATTGGACATTCTTTCCTGCTTTGTCGAAGATGAATTGACCATAGAGTTGAGGTTCTATTTCTGGGCTCTCTATTCTGTTCCATTGATCTATGTGTCTGTTTTTGTGCCAGTACCATGCTGTCTTGATGATGACAGCTTTGTAATAGAGCTTGAAGTCCGGAATTGTGATGCCACCAACTTTGGCTTTCTTTTTCAATATTCCTTTGGCTATTCGAGGTCTTTTCTGGTTCCATATACATTTTAGGATTATTTGTTCCATTTCTTTGAAAAAAATGGATGGTATTTTGATAGGAATTGCATTAAATGTGTAGATTGCTTTAGGTAGCATAGACATTTTCACAATATTTATTCTTCTAATCCAGGAGCATGGAACATTTTTCCATTTCTTTGTGTCTTCCTCAATTTCTTTCATGAGTACTTTATAGTTTTCTGAGTATAGATTCTTAGTCTCTTTGGTTAGGTTTATTCCTAGGTATCTTATAGTTTTGGGTGCAATTGTAAATGGGATGGACTCCTTAATTTCTCTTTCTTCTGTCTTGTTGTTGGTGTAGAGAAATGCAACTGATTTCTGTGCATTGATTTTATATCCTGACACTTTACTGAATTCCTGTACAAGTTCTAGCAGTTTGGGAGTGGAGTCTTTTGGGGTTTCCACATATAGTATCATATCATCTGCAAAGAGTGATAGTTTGACTTCTTCTTTGCCGATTTGGATGCCTTTAATTTCCTTTTGTTGTCTGATTGCTGAGGCTAGGACTTCTAGTACTATGTTGAATAGCAGTGGTGATAACGGACATCCCTGTCGTGTTCCTGACCTTAGCGGAAAAGCTTTCAGTTTTTCTCCATTGAGAATGATATTTGTGGTGGGTTTTTCATAGATGGCTTTGATAATATTGAGGTATGTGCCGTCTATCCCTACACTTTGAAGAGTTTTGATCAGGAAGGGATGCTGTACTTTGCAAATGCTTTTTCAGCATCTATGGAGAGTATCATATGGTTCTTGTTCTTTCTTTTATTAATGTGTTGTATCACATTGATTGATTTGCGGATGTTGAACCAGCCTTGCAGCCCTGGAATAAATCCCACTTGGTCGTGGTGAATAATCCTTTTAATGTACTGTTGAATCCTTTTGGCGAGAATTTTTGCATCTGTGTTCGTCAAGGATATTGGTCTGTAGTTCTCTTTTTTGTTGGGATCCTTGTCTGGTTTTGGGATCAAGGTGATGCTGGCCTCATAAAATGAGTTTGGAAGTTTTCCTTCTATTTCTATTTTTTGGAACAGTTTCAGGAGAATAGAAATTAGTTCTTCTTTAAATGTTTGGTAGAATTCCCCCAGGAAGCCGTCTGGCCCTGGGCTTTTGTTTGTTTGGAGATTTTTGATGACTGTTTCAATCTCCTTACTGGTTATGGGTCTGTTCAGGCTTTCTATTTCTTCCTGGTTCAGTTGTGGTAGATTATATGTCTCTAGGAATGCATCCATTTCTTCCAGATTGTCCAATTTGTTGGCGTAGAGTTGCTCATAGTATGTTCTTATAATTGTCTGTATTTCTTTGGTGTTCGTTGTGATCTCTCCTCTTTCATTCATGATTTTATTTATTTGGGTCCTTTCTCTTTTCTTTTTGATAAGTCTGGCCAGGGGTTTATCGATCTTATTAATTCTTTCAAAGAACCAGCTCCTAGTTTCGTTGATTTGTTCTATTGTTTTTTTGGTTTCTATTTCATTGATTTCTGCTCTGATCTTTATGATTTCTCTTTTCCTGCTGGTTTTAGGGTTTCTTTCTTGTTCTTTCTCCAGCTCCTTTAGGTGTAGGGTTAGGTTGTGTACCTGAGACCTTTCTTGTTTCTTGAGAAAGGCTTGTACCGCTATATATTTTCCTCTCAGGACTGCCTTTGTTGTGTCCCACAGATTCTGAACCATTGTGTTTTCATTATCATTTGTTTCCATAAATTTTTTCAATTTTCTTTAATTTCCTGGTTGACCCATTCATTCTTTAGAAGGATGCTGTTTAGTCTCCATGTATTTGGGTTCTTTCCCAATTTCCTCTTGTTATTGAGTTCTAGCTTTAGAGCATTGTGGTCTGAAAATATGCAGGGAATGATCCCAATCTTTTGATACCGGTTGAGACTTGATTTAGGACCAAGAATGTGATCTATTCTGGAGAATGTTCCATGTGCACTAGAGAAGAATGTGTATTCTGTTGCTTTGGGATGAAATGTTCTGAATATATCTGTGATGTCCATCTGGTCCAGTGTGTCATTTAAGGCCTTGATTTCCTTGTTGATCTTTTGCTTGGATGATCTGTCCATTTCAGTGAGGGGAGTGTTAAAATCCCCTACTATTATTGTATTCTTGTCGATGTGTTTCTTTGATTTTGTTATTAATTGGTTTATATAGTTGGCTGCTCCCACGTTAGGGGCATAGATATTTAAAATTGTTAGATCTTCTTGTTGGACAGTTCCTTTGAGTATGATATAGTGTCCTTCCTCATCTCTTATTATAGTCTTTGGCTTAAAATCTAATTGATCTGATATAAGGATTGCCACTCCTGCTTTCTTCTGATGTCCATTAGCATGGTAAATTCTTTTCCACCCCCTCACTTTAAACCTGGAGGTGTCTTCGGGTTTAAGATGAGTTTCTTGTAGGCAACATATAGATGGGTTTTGTTTTTTTATCCATTCTGATACCCTGTGTCTTTTGATTGGGGCATTTAGCCCATTAACATTCAGGGTAAGTATTGAGAGATATGAATTTAGTGCCATTGTATTGCCTGTAAGGTGACTGTTATTGTATATTGTCTCTGTTTCTTTCTGATCTACTACTTTTAGGGTCTCTCTTTGCTTAGAGGACCCCTTTCAATATTTCCTGTGGAGCTGGTTTGGCATTTGCAAATTCTTTCCGTTTTCGTTTGTCCTGGAAGCTTTTAATCTCTTCTTCTATTTTCAATGATAGCCTAGCTGGATATAGTATTCTTGGCTGCATGTTTTTCTCATTTAGTACTCTGAATATATCATACCAGCTCTTTCTGGCCTGCCAGGTCTCTGTGGATAAGTCTGCTGCCAATCTAATATTTTTACCATTGTATGTTACAGACTTCTTTTCCCGGGCTGCTTTCAGGATCTTTTCTTTGTCACTAAGACTTGTAAATTTTACTATTAGGTGACGGAGTGTGGACCTATTCTTATTAATTTTGAGGGGGGTTCTCTGAACCTCTTGAATTTTGATGCTTGTTCCCTTTGCCATATTGGGGAAATTCTCTCCAATAATTCTCTCCAATATACCTTCTGCTCCCCTCTCTGTTTCCTCTTTTTCTGGAATCCCAATTATTCTAATGTTGTTTCGTCTTATGGAGTCACTTATCTCTCGAATTCTCCCCTCGTGGTCCAGTAGCTGTTTGTCCCTCTTCTGCTCAGCTTCTTTATTCTCTGTCATTTGGTCTTCTATATCGCTAATTCTTTCTTCTGCCTCATTTATCCTAGCAGTGAGAGCCTCCATTTTTTATTGCACCTCATTAATAGCTTTTTTGATTTCAACTTGGTTAGATTTTAGTTCTTTTATTTCTCCAGAAAGGGCTTTTATATCTCCTGAGAGGGTTGCTTTAATATCTTCCATGCCTTTTTCAAGCCCGGCTAGAACCTTGAGAATCATCATTCTGAACTCTATATCTGACATATTACCAATGTCTGTATTGATTAGGTCCCTAGCCTTTGGTACTGCCTCTTGTTCTTTTTTTTGTTGTGAATTTTTCCGCCTTGTCATTTTGTCCAGGTAAGAGTTTATGAAGGAGCAAGTAAAATACTAAAAGGGTGGCAACAACCCCAGGAAAATATGCTTTAGCCAAATCAGAAGAGATCCCAAATTGTGAGGGGGGAGAAAGGGGATAAAAAGGGGTTCAAAAAGAAAAAAAAAACTATTTAAAAAAAGAAAGCCGATAAAGAAAAAATATAAAAAGAGGAAAAAAATATATATATATTAGATAAACTATTTAAAAAACGTTAAAAAAGAAAACGGTAAATGTTAAAAAAATTTAGCAGAAGAAGAGAAAAAGAAAAAGAAAAAAAATTGAAAAAGAAAAAAATTAACTGCAAGGCTAAAAAATCATGGGGAGAAAGCCATGAGTTCCGTGCTTTGCTTTCTTCTCCTCTGGAATTCCGCCGCTCTCCTTGGTATTGAAACTACACTCCTTGGTAGGTGAACTTGGTCCTGGCTGGGTTTCCCGTTGATCTTCTGGGGGAGGGGCCCGTTGTAGTGATTCTCAAGCGTCTTTGCCCCAGGCGGAGTTGCACCGCCATTACCCGGGGCCGCGCTGAGTCATCCGCTCGGGTTCGCTTTCGGGACCTTTTGTTCCCTGAGCGCTTTCCGTAGAGTCCAGAGGACGGGAATGAAGATGGCGGCCTCCCGGTCTCCGGCCCGGAGGAGCCGAGAGCCCGGGGCCCCACTCCTCAGTGTGCCCTCAGAGAACAGCGCCCAATGACTCCCGCCACCCTGGCCTCCGGCTGCGCTCTGAGCTGACCGAGCCTGCGACCGGTTCAAGGCAACCCCGAGCTGAGAGTCACTCCTCGGCTCTGTCTCTGTAGCCGGCTTCCCCGTTCTAATACCGGTAAGCTCTGCGACACTCAGACACCCCCGATCCTTCTGCGACCCTGCGGGACCTGAGGCCGCGCTGACCCCGCCTGGGCTTCACCCCAGTTAAGCCTCTGGAGCGATGTCCCTCAGCGGAACAGACTTTTAAAAGTCCTGATTTTGCTCCGTTGCTCCGCCGCTCGCCGGGAGCCGGCCCCTCCCCCCCGCGGTCGATCTTCCCGTTGCTTTGGATTCACTTCTCCGCCAGTCCTACCTTGCAGAAAGTGGTTGATTTTCTGTTTCTGGAATTGCTGTTCTTCTTCTCTTCAATCTCCCGTTGGATTTGTAGGTGTTTGCAATCTTTAGATAAGCTATTTAGCTGATCTCCCGCTACCCGAAGTAGTCTCAGCTGCTACTTCTCCGCCATCTTGACTCCTCCCCTCGGAGATAAACCTTTTGATTAAGGTTGTAAAGGTGGCAGAGCTGGGATTTCCATTTGGGTCTTTCTGACACAAGGCCTCTCCTCGCTGTTCTCGTCCACCTCCTGGCTGTATCAGTCCTCCCCATCCAGACAGCAAGCATCCTCATGTCATACCTCAGAATTCCGCAGGTACGGTCGCGAAGGTCCAGTGACGCTGGCGAGAGCATGCCCTGGGAGGACCAGGACGGACCAGACACTGGGCTCAGGGTGGCATGCTGTGCTTGTGAATTGGGAGGGCCACAGCTTGGGAAGGAGTTGGCAATAGCAGGACCACGTTCAAGTTGAAGTGGCACAGGTGTCTGACCCAGGGGCAGAGGTGTTTGAAAGCGCTGCGAACAAGCCAGGGGGCTTTGGGTGCTCCCACCCCAAGATTCTCCATGGGCCTTCAGCGAAGGTCTTGTTTGGAAAGCACCCACCTCACCTGCTCCCAGGCCAGCTGACTTGTTCACATTGTTCCCTTTTGTCTTGTGATAACCTGGACTTCCCTCACTGGTTCTTGTGCTATTAGGTCTTCAAGTAGTCTTGGCTCAAAGCAGTCTGCCCTTTTTGGGTGGCGTCTTTCCTCCTGGCTGCGGCTTTCCCCCCTCTGACCCAGAAATCTGCCCGTGGCCCTTGGACAGTGCCCTGACGTGTGCACCTTGACCCCCTGGGCTCTCCTGCTTGTAGGCACCCCCATGGGCCACCTCTCACACACTTGCCTTTGCCTTATAGATGGAACAAGACACAGTCAAGTGATGGGCTGTGACAGTGGACCTGGGACCCGGGAGAGGAAGGCGATCAGAGACGTAGAATTAGGAGAGGCATCTGTGGGGGAGCCTGCATGCCTCAGTCAGTTAAGAGTCTTCTTTCAGCTCAGGTCATGATCCCAGAGTCCGGGGATAGAGCCCCGCTTCGGGCTCCCTGCTCAGCGGGAAGCCTGTTTCTCCCTCTCCAGCTCGCCCTGTTTGTGTTCCCTCTCTCGCTGCATCTCTCTGTGTCAGATAAATAAAAAAATCTTTATAAATGAAATAAAATAAAAGAACAGGCGTTGTGGACAGGATTGGCGGTAGAGCCGTCTTCTCAGCCCCGGGCCCCACATCTGGGTGTGGTCGAGGGAGTGCACTGCAGGGCTGGCGTGCTCTACCCCACTGCCCAGGGACAGGGCCAGAGGCAGGGCTGGAGGTAGAGGTTGAGATCCCAGGGGAATGTCCAAGTCAGAATCTACCTGAAAATCCTTGGGTCGGAGCATGCACTGAAACAACCATTGTCTGTAGGGTACACTTTCTTGGGACTCCCTCCCACCCCCTGCCCTGGTGCCTGGATGTTGTCAGAACGCAGACACCCAGCAAATCCTTGTGGCAGGTAAGCAAGCAGGGTCCAAGAATGATGACTCATCTGGGTGAAAGCCCCAAGGGTGGATCTTGGTGCAAGAAAAGGGATAGGGAGAGGGACCGTGAGGGCGACGCGGAGGTCTGGGGGCAAATGGAGAGAGCTGAGGCTTTGGGAACATCTGGGCCAGCCCCAGCAAACCTGTTCCCGCTCAGCCCAAAGTCAGCCCCACGCGGGAGGTTTTGCCCCCCTCTCCTCAGCGAGCGAACTGGGCTCAGCAGTGTTCAGGGCCTCAGCCACCGTCGTGACAATTGTAAGAGGCAGTCTCGTGATTGAACTCGGGTCTGCCCCACTGTGAGAGTCACACGTTGAACCCTTGATCGTGGCTTCTGAGCGTCTCAGCAAGTCTGAGTTGCAACATTGGCCCTGGCTTCAGCATTACTCAATAGTTCCAGGGGTATTTACATTTTAATGATAAGCTCTTGAAAAGAGAAAATCCATCATAACTCAAATAGCAGAAGTTTGACTTCCTAATAGGATTTTTGGAGAGGGTTTTTTCTCTCGGTGGTGTTAAATCTGCGCTGTCCGATATGGTAGCTACTAGGCACGTGTAGCTCTTGAATAATTGAAATGTGGTCGGTCTGGATTGACATGAGCGCTAAGCGTTAAGACACAAGCCAGAGTCTGAAGGCTCACTGTGCCAAATATCTCATTCGTATTTTTTTAATATCGATTACATGTTGAAATGATAAAATCTTGGATCTATTGGGTTGAATAACATACCTTATTAAAATTAATTTTATCTACTTGGTTTCCTCTTTATTTCTGTAACTGCTAGAACAATTTAAATCACATAGTGGTTTGCAATCTATCCATCAGACATATTACTATCCTATATTCCTATATTCTTTATTTCCTTCATTCAAAACATATTAATGGTGACTGTTCTTTACTGGAGATGTATTACGTTCCAGGAATGTACATAGTTAATATATAATTGACCTATATAATATGTAAGTAGTATTAGTCCCATTTTAAAGATCAAGAAGGGAGAATCAGATTAGTTAAACCCAAGCCTAACCAGCATGTGGTCACAGGTGGGTGCAAATCTCACTTCGGCCACTTCCTAGTTGGTGACCCTGAGCGCAGCATGTAAGGTTTCTGTCTTGGTTTACTGTTCTGCACGTGGAGGTAAAAGCAAATCTTACCTAGACTAGTTAGCAGAATTCAGTAACTGCCTACTTGTTAAGCAATTTCCACTGTACCTGATACACACAAAAATAAGTGGTGATTAACTTTTATTATCTTCAAGTGACGTGAGTTGGGATCTAAATCAGTTTTGCTGGGGTGCCTGGTTGGCTCAGTTGTTAGGTATCTGCCTTCGGCTTGGGTCGTGGTCCTAGGGTCCTGGGATCGAGTCCCTGCTCAGGGGGAAGCCTGCTTTTCCCTCTCCCACTCCCCCAGCTTGTGTTCCCTTCCTCGCTGTCTCTCTCTCTGCGTCACATAAATAATCAATCAATCAGCTTTGTTCAACATTCTTCCCATGAGATGACCTATGGGGCATCTTTCATATATCAGGTAGACCCCTTCAATGCTGTGGAGTATGTAATAGTAATAAGGAACAGTTCATGCCCTCAGGGGGCTCACAGTCCAGTGGAGCTGATAAGAAACAAATACAAAAAATGGATAGAAAGAGGTAAATTGTGACACCCCCCCCCAAAATGATGCCACTAGGACATAGAGATAAAGTGTTATAAGAGCTTGTATAGCACAAGATCCCTTTGACTTGGAGGCAACCAGAGGGGGACTTCCTGAAGGAGGTGGTATTTGAGCAGGTCCTTAAAAGTGCATGGGGTAACCTTAGGCAAAATGTGGGCTAAAGCATTCAAGAAACAGTAGAAGCAAAAGTATAAGCGTGAGGAAGCAAAGGTAGGCGTGGAGAATGGGTAGCAATTACCTTGTGCTGGACTGTAGATTTGTGCCAAATGATAGGAGACACTGGGTGGGACAGTTGGAGTGGGGCTGGCTCGTGGAGGGCCAGGAATGCCAGGCTAAGGAGTTTGTCCATCAAAGGCTAGTTTTCCTGGTTGTTACATCTGGCTGGGCAGATGGTACTCTGAACAAGGGTGCCCAGCCAGGGGACAAGGGAAAGCTGAATCCACGCCTCCCTTTCTCCAGCGAGCTATACATGCGTCAGTGGTGGGTGGGAAGGTGCCTCTCTCTAATTTATGCAAATGTGCCTCAGCCTGTGAGCTCTGTCACCAGTTTGCTCCTTTCCCAGACTTGCCGACCACCAGCACCTTCTCCATCCTCAGCCCCTGTGGTCGTTAAAAGGCTTCTCTCCTGTCCCATCCGTGCAGAGAGCCTCCCCAGGAATAGGGCTCTCCCTCTGTCCTGTGACCATAAACGACAGCTCTGTCTCCATCTGCTCGGGATCATTTCTCTACTGGTTGTCATTGCTCACAGTCCCCAGATGTCTCAGGACCATGCCAGGAACTGCCGGGTCACTTCCCAGAGGCCCAGGCTCCCATGCCAGTGTCTGCCGTGACCCCAACACCAGCCCCGCCCCCACAGGGCCAAACAGAGAAATGGCCCCTTGGCTGTCACCTCCCGGGGAGCTGGGCTCTCTCAAATTGAGTTACGCACTGCTCCTAACTTTGCTGTCATCATTTCCTTCTGCAGCCTATTAAAACTCTATCCCTGACTAATGTAGCTGAACACACTCTCCCGCTCTGTTCTTCTGCCAGAAGCATCTGTACCAAAAAAAAAAAAAAAAAAAAAAAAAAAAAAAACTTTGTCAGGCAGGCTTCTCATTGCCTCTTCCTCCCTCTCCCCTCCGCTCCCCTCCTCTCCAAGGGACCCACTCAGGAACTGTCCACCCCAGATAGTTCTGAAAGGTCCCTATGCCCTTGGGCTGTCCTCAGCCTGGATTCCAGGACTTAGGAACACGTTGCTTGTCTCTCAGCCTGGCAGGCGGCTGGATCCTCACCCAGCTGCCATCTCCCCCAGCCCATCTGGGCCAACAATATGCTTTCTCTAGAAGCCCTTGTAGGTTCGGTCCAGCACAGCGCGCCCGCTTTCTAGCCCTACCTGACAGTGTCTGCATGGGGGACAGGAACAAATCAGACAGTTTATTGAGATGTTCAACACATGTGGTTTGGCCCTGGTTCAGGCTGAATGTGCTTAGGTGTGTGCAAAGTATGTTTTCCATCCACAGCCTCGATGTCATGCCTGTCCCCCTCATGCACACGGCTGCATGGCCGTCCTGATATTATAAGGCCATCTAAACACAAAGCCACGACATTTCAAAGCAAGCAGGCAGCAGGCTTCATGGTAGATGCTGCCTCTTCCATCTAATGCCTGCTTTTCTTTGATTTTCATGGAATTCTGTTCTAGTGAATTCTGGGGGTGTTGGCCACAGACCCTGCAGGAAAAGATAAGAGGCTTGGTCAGGAATGAGCCAGGCTGGGGCAGATGGAGAAGGTATTTTGCAAATATCGGAAAGTAGAGGGCATGAAAATATTGCTTCCATCCAAAGAGTATTTTTCTGCTCCCCCCCGGTTTTTTAAAAATATGTCTCATCTAAAGATAGAGGCTAGCTAATGTCCACAGCAGGAAAGAAAAGCAAGCAAATTTGTCAGCTAGAATGCTCTTTGTGCTTCTGTTGCCCAGGCCAATCATTTCACTAATGAGTTAATTCATTCATTCATTGATTTATTCACTTATTCATTTGTTTAACATCAATTTATTTTTTAAAAATAACATTTTTTTCCTGATTATAATAGTAATGCATATTCATCGCAAAAATTTGGAAAATCTATTAAAGTACAAAGAGGAAATGAAAATCACGTTTTTCCCTCTCAACCCCAAGCTAATAACTGTTCAATATTTTGGTGCATTTTCTTCCTTAAAGATCTCCCAGATGGGGCCGGGTCCCTCAGACACCCTTGCTTCCTGCTCTTCACAAGAGTCTGCATTTGACACCTCCCCTGCCATAGAGTGAATCTATCTTCACAAAGTAGGAAAGGGAGATGAAGATTTGCCAGAGTTTTCAAGCAGAGGCAAAGAAGAAGGATACAATAGATATTGCACAGCACAATTTAATAAAAAGTCTCCTCCAGACACGTGAGCTCTTTGCTTTGCCCCCAGTTTCCATCAGCTGGCAACAGCCTCAACTTCTGGCCTGCCTCATCCTCATCCCTAGTCTCGCCTGTCTCCTCATCCTTACACCGTCCACTTCTGTGTACATGAAGGATCCCCCATTTTTACCAGCCAAAAGGTCTTACAAGAAATGCATGTTCTTTCCTTGTAGTAGGTAATTTTTTCTCTCATTCAGACACGTCTGTGTGCGTGTGTGTGTGTGTGTGTGTGTGCATATATGTGCCCACATTTTCTATATGTATTTTATTAAAATGATATTCTAGGGGCACCTGGGTAGCTCAGTGGGTTGAGCCTCTGCCTTCGGTCATGGTCTCAGGGTCCTGGGATTGAGTCCCACATCGGGCTCTCTGCTCAGCGGGGAGCCTGCTTACCCCTTTCTCTCTGCCTGGCTCTCTGCCTACTTGTGATCTCTCTCTCTCTCTCTCTGTCAAATAAATAATTAAAATGATATTCTAGTGTACCTACAAGTTTTTGAACTTTTTATCCTCCAGAGTATATTTTATTTTCCCTTTCAATTAAATGATCTTTGAAAACCTGGTTTTGCACTGTTGTGTAGCATCCCATTATATGCTGTACCCCAGTGCATTTGACTGGTACCCCATTATTGGGATAATCTGGTTGTTCATAATTTTTGCTGTCATACTTGAGACTGTGATAAGCATCCTTCGTATCTCCCATTGTTTTCTTTGTGAACATCTCTGATTATTTCTGAGGATACATTTCTAAACTTGGAATTTTGAGGTCAAGTTGACTGAGCATTTTGAAATTTGATATAACTTGCCCTTCAGGAAAATGTTAGCATGAAGCACTTATTGAGCACCTCCTGGATACCGGGCATTGCGCTAGCTTCTGAAGATTCAAAAATACATAAGATATGTTCTTTGTGATTTAGGAGATTATGGTTGAATTATTTGCTGGAATTAAATAGCGGGCTCCTGCTCCCCTTCTAAAATGTCTGAATTTACACTTAATGGTACGACTGAGAAGCTGCCGAATCTGACCCTAACTTTATCTTTTGAAATACGTTTATCATGTGCAAAGGAGGTCACCTGATTCTCAAGGCCAACCAAAACTTCTGTATACAGTATTTTCCAGTTTAGAAAACATATAGGCATATCAAATGCTTCTGCCTTTACCCCAAATTTTGACTATTGAAGAAAAAGGTAAATACTTCTTCTTGCTTATGGATTGGAATTTATTTAAATTTGGTCTTGAAGAGGAAACCACTGTTTTGTTCCTATAGATTTTCTAGGCGGAATTCTTGGAGGAAATCCTAAACTCTAGCTCTGTAGGATTTGTTGCCAATAGGGAGTGGAATCTGGGTCTCTGCTGAGATAGTCTGCTGTCTCATTCCATCATTGGTATCAACGATTGTTTTGTCTGTGTTTCCTATCTAGAGTTTATGTAAGTATTTCTCAGCCTTCTTACAGTAATGGAAGTAATGTAAGCAATGAACTTGAATTATATATGTCATGGTAGGTTGTATTTTTATCACCAAATATTTGCAAAGATTATACATCCCTGACTCACTGAGGCCAGCCCTCTCTAGGTAATTGACTTTGGCCAATGAACTGTGTTAGTAACGTCAGCCTTAAGAGCCATAACTGTGTTCTGCCATAACTCTCTCCCCTCTGCCGCCATGTCCTCCCGATAGAAGCTGCTGCCTCAGCCTGGGTCAGGGAATAAAAATAAGTCCAATACCCACATAACACAAGAGGGAAATAAATTTTGGTTTTGGAAGTCACTAAGATTTGGGAATTATATGCTACCGCAGTGTAATGTAGCTTAAAATGCGTGCCAGATATGCTAAGGAGAAAATGTCTTTCATAGGACATGATCCTTATTCTGTCCTTAATTCGATTCATTAATTCACATATGTAGCCTGTGGCTTTATGTTCAAAATATTGACATGTTGGACTCAATAGGATTTGGGGGCTGTCTTTTTTGATGGTGAGGGAGGAAATGTATTTTTCATACTAATAGATTACCTATTTTGTTACAAGGACTAAGATTATATTTTGCACTGACACTCAAAATTTCCAGCTCTCATCTCTAGTATCAGGTGATTATCTCAGTTGATGTCAAGCGAAAATGTAAGGATAAATTTTAATTTCAATTCAATCAATGACACAAAAAAATTAAAATTTACCAAATCCCTATCTTGTGTCATTACCTATCCAGTCTACTGGTAAACTTTTTATGAATTCTTCCACAAATCCCCCAGGTAGGTTGGCTGTGCTTACCTCTGCATTTCCATACCAACTGACCACACCTCTCACAAAATAACAACTCAGTATTATAATTTGGAGCTTATATGCTGCTGGGTGGCTCATTCCTTGAGAGCAAGGACTGTGTCTTATCCAACAACTCATGAATATTTAAGTTTCATTCATCTTTCCAACCATTCGTTCATTCAACAAGAATTTATTGATCACTTACTATGTGCTAGACAACGTTTCCAATGCTGGGAATCCAGTGGTTAACAAAACAGATGTGACCATGTCCTTATGGAGGAGACAGGCAATAAACAAGCCAAGAAAAAAATCCCAGAAAGTGGCTAAATGCGAGGAAGGAATAGGATGGAGTAATAAAAGAAAATGGTGGGCTAACAGTTACAAAGCAAGCTTGTAGAGTCTGGAAGGCTTCTACGAGGAGAGAAAATTTTGCTGGGATCTGAAGTTCAGGAAGAAAAAGTATCAAACGGAAGATAAGGGGCTGGAAAGGGCATGGCTCATTCCTTATTTGAGGGATGTGGAAGATGTGACGTTATCACAGATGCACTGCTGGAGGTAGGATGAAGGGATTTTGGAGAGACAACTAGTGCTTATAGGACATGATAAAGAATTTGGAGTTTATTCCAAGAGAAATGGGAGGCCACTGCTGGGTTTTAAGTAGGAGAATGGCATGATCCCTTTTAGGTTTTTTGAAGAACTTTCTTGTTCAGGATATTGTGAGTTTGTGGGAAACAAGAAGAGAGTAAAAGTCCCTAAAGAAGGCTACCGGAATTGTCCATGGAAGAGATGACTATAGCCTAGATGATGAGAGTGGCCTTGAAACTGGGAAGAGGAAAGGGTGGATTTGGGATACATTTCAGAACAAGAAACCATGAGAGTTGCTAGCAGCTTGGAGTATACGGGGGAGCAAGGAATCAAAGTGACGTCCATGTTTTTGTGTTAAGTAAATGCATAGTTGGAGGTGCAGTTTACTAACATGAGTTTGATTGGGAAAGGAGCAGTCCCATGGTAGGGAGGCGATCAGAATTTTGGGTATATTACCTTTGAGGTGCCTTCAAGGTGAGTAGGAGAGCTGAGAAGGTGGTAGGATATACGAGTCTGTAGCTGAGAGCAGAGCTTGGGGCTGAGATAAATTTTGGATTCATCAGCATATAGATGTTATTTAAAGCCATGGGAATGGATGAGATTACCTGGGGAGAAAGGCCCCATAATGTTTCCAGAGTGAATCGATGGGTGCCTGGAGAGGGTGGGAGGCTGATGGGTCCCCAGTTGAACATGGCGATGCCAGAGGAGGTGTGCACTTGCGGGGGGTGGGGGGTAGGGAGGGGGAGATGCCTGCTTCTCATTTAGTTAGGGATTCCCAGGACGTGCTCACAAATGCGTGCATGTGTGAGCTTAGGGGAGATGAAAGCTTGTGACCCCACCAGCCTCCTGCAACGTTGAGCTGTTGGAATGGATGAGGCAGGTGGGAGACCTGTGTAGAGAGAGGAGAGATGACAGTTACTAGTGGAAGCAGTGTCCACACGTCTGAGGTGGGGATGGGGGAAGGGACCCCTCTAGGGGATGGGGGTAGATGGGGTGAAAGGTTAGAGATGATGGCACCAAGGAGGCTAAGGGCTGGGAAGAGTTCATAGTCAACAGCGTCAGTTGCTACCAAGAATGGGACTAGGTCATCAGGTTTGTCAAACTGAATCTGACTTTTCGGAGTGTGGTCTCAGAGGAGGGGGTGGGAGCAACCACTGAGAAGTGAAGGACAGACTGGGACAGGGTCAGGATGGCTTATGCTCTCAGGAGGCTCCCTAGAGGCGGGGGAGGACATTTCAGGGGAAGGTGGTCTGAGAAAAGATATTTTTCAGTCGAAGAAGAGAAGAGGCCACTAACATTGATTGATTGAGGATGGGCATAGTAGGGAGGACATAATTGTTGCATTAACGGAGGGTACCAGACTTCCTCCTAGGGAGGAGATGGACTTTGTTTAGGAAAGTACTTCAACGGGGTGTTTGGGGCATGAAGATGAGAAGAGCATGGAACGGGAAGACCACAGGAGGAAATGACCAAACTGCTGGGTACAAGAGACGGACGGGGATTTGGGCTTGCGGATGAGCAGAAGGAGAACCAAGAGAGGACAGGGAACAAGGAGAAGAGGGAGGGGAGCAGCTGGGGTGTGCAGAGACAGCGGCCCATGAGGGGATCCAGGGTTGAGGAGGGAGTGAAAGACATTCAAAAATCAGAGAGTGAGATCCTCACGGGTTAGAGTGTTTGATGTTCCACGAGGCAAAGTCTCTTTCCTCACATTTCAGTACAAGCCCCAGTCTCAGGGCAAGAGTATTTGCAGGGACTAAAGGCATCAAGGTAGGGTTCAAGCTCAGCGTGTGTGGAGCGAAGACGGGATGCTTATCTGTAGATAATCAAATAGGTCCTTGACTGCGGCTGGTTCCTGGTAACCAGGAGGAGTGTTAAAGTCCTCTCTGAGAGCCTTTGGAAAGGTTGGGTTTTCTCCCAAAACTGGGTCGGGGTGCAGGCCAGTTTCATGTGACTCTCAGGGCAAGGCTGATTCCAGTTTACCTCAGAGTTTATGCATCCTCTGGGCAAGACACGGTGTGCTGGAGACCAGTAGCTGTCACCTTCCTGATCTTTCCGAATCACACTGAAAGGTGAACCAGATTGTCTGAGATCCCACAGCTCACGTTAGTGAAGGAGGGAGTCAAGCTCCGATCTCTGTGCCTCTGTGTTGAGTTCCCCCAGCTGACCCTCCCTGTGGACTGGGCTGAGGCGGGGCATCGTAGAAACACTTGAAACATCCATAGGTTGAACCAAAAGGGCCCAGAAGAGAGGGAGGGAGGAAAGGGGGTGGGAAGAGAGAGAAAGAGAAAGAGAAGACACAAAGGGAGGGGAGAAAATATTTGGTGAAGTGAAGTGATTTCCCTCTCCCTTCTCTACCCCTACCTTCCTTCCATCTGCCTGGCAGATTCTGAAACTGGCACTATTGCTGCTGGGAAAAAAAAAAAAAAAAAAAAGAAGAGGGGGGACCTCTCCGTCCCCTGCTTCATTTTGGATGCCTAGCCCCTTTGCAGAACAGTGACTTTCTCTTCGGCTGAGCAGAGCCGAGCAATGTTACTCCTGTAACAGGGCTACCACTCTGGGCTCCTGGTAAGTATTAGGTTCCAGACAACATTGTTGCCACCGAAACAGGCTCTCCTTAAAGCTATGGGGGTCATGTGTAGGCCCTCTGGCTTTTGCAAGCTTCAAATGAGCTTAAACTGCACACTAGTATCTCACAGTGGGAACCCAGGCCCCCTCAGCACTTTGTTTTTGCAGAGGATTACTCTAGGTTATGCTGCGGCTTGTTTATGTGAAAGGATGAATCCCCCCAAGCCCAACGGTGGAAACAGGGCCTCAATTCATAAATCTGTTGCTCCGTGGTCTTCGCGGCTGTTTCCAGGCCCTCTCGGTAACTGTGGCTGTGATGTTCGTGCTGTTTGTGTCGGGGAGGTGGTGACACAGGGAGCCGGACGGGACTCCGGGTGCTGTCATTGGGGATCCCTGGTGGGTCATCCTGATTTCCACTTAAAAGCGAGCCAAGGCGTTTGCTTTGTCCGGACCTCAGTTTTGTCATCGGCAGCAAAGGGGTGAGGGCTGTAGGAGGGAGAGCAAACATGTCCCCTCCCTGGCTGACCCCGCAGCAGGCGTGACTCTGGCTCTCCTGCCCCCACCCCCCCAGCCCTTCTGGGGACTATGCTGGTGCCGACCCTGATGAGTGGACTGCATGTGACACTATGGGACGTCACTTTCTGTAGGCATAGACCTCAGGCTTCTCCCTGGGCGCCTAGAAGTCTGTCCTGATCCTCATTTTTTTAAAAAAGATTTTATTTATTTATTTGGGAAAGAGAGAGTGAGCATGGGGTGGGGAAGGAGCAGAGGGGGAGGGAGAAGCAGGCTTCCATTCCCACCAAGTGGGAGCCCGATGCAGGACTCAATCCCAGCACCCTGAGATCATGACCTGAACCGAAGGCAGACGCTTAACTGACTGAGCCCCCCAGCAGCCCCCATCCCGATCTTCATTTTAGCCAGGATTCTATGACCTTCCTTAATAGCCTTTATGGGCATTTTATAGCCCTTCCTCTTGGGAATCCCTTTGGATCTTAAGCTCATCTTAAGCTCATCTGTTAAAAGCCTCTGCCTCCATTTTATTTCTTCTGTTGGATAGAAGAATATTAGATTTTATAATTTAAGATAGGGAATGACCGTGGAGATCGCCAGCCGATCGCTGCTAACAATAGCTGGTACTCACTGGGGGCCGCGTGCCAGGCACCATGTGGGCGCCCTCGCGCCTTGGCTTCTTCGATGTGCCCAACAGAGAGAGCTGCAGTCATGGCCAGAGACTTTGGTGTCGGTGTGTCTGCTGGACCCCATCGTATACTCAGCCGACAGATTCCCACCATGTGTCCACTGCCTTTGCCCCTGCACCAGATCTGTTGAGAATTCTGAGGGGAGATCCCATAACCCAAGGACAGCTGGAGCTCCACAGCAAAGCGGGCTGAGTAGTTTGCCAGTGGGCAGCTCTCACCCTTGCCCTCCCCACCACTCATCCCCGTCTCTGTTCTCAAGCTTCCACTGCACGCTAAGCAGATGTTTTCATCCATTACTTAACTCCGAAAAATTAGAATATTATCTCTCAGATGTCCCCACCATTTGGATTTACACATTTTCCCAACCTGGTCCCAACTATCGAAGGGACGATGCTTCTTCCAGTTCACAGCCCACTCCCCACCGTGCCCTGATCGCATCCACTCCCACCAAAGCTGGGACCTCACTCCCTTGTCCTCTCTCTCCTCCACTGTCCCATTGTTCTTTCTACTTGTTCCTCTTCTTCTCCTTCAAAGAGGCTCAGATGTCTCACATCCTCAACAGCTCTCCTTGATCTTGATCCCTGGTCTTTGGATTACTCACTTCCTACATGGAGGAGCTGCTTGGAAGATTAGTCCCCCTGTTCTCGTACCTCCCGTTCCCTCTGTGTGTTCACTGGCCTCCCTTCCCCACCCCACGACCTCCCTGAAATGTGTGTCAAAGCTCACAGAGGGACTGCAGATTATGAAGCCAGGGGACACTTTTCAGTCCTTTGTCTGTACTTCTCTGCGTCATTAGGTGTAATCACCACTCTCTCGGAACTCTCTGTTCCCTTCTTTTATGGTTTCATTTTTTCCCCTGGATTCTCCTTGTACATTTTAGATATTGTTTCGTGGACAGTGTTCCAGCTTCTCTTTTCCACCTGCCCTTTCCACATAGGTGCTCTCTCGGCTTCTTTCTCTTCCCAACAGGACTGCCCTCCCAGGGTAATCTCGTCATCTGCGTGGTTTTAATTACCACCATGATGTGGATGGTGTCTTCATCTCTAACCTCTTAGCGCAGCTTCCGGTTCATCCAAATAGCTTCTGCTCATGCGCATTCGGACGTCCCACTGCACGTCAGGGTCAGCAAGTGTAAAGCTGCAGGACGCACCTGCCTCTCCACGTTTTCCTCCCCCTTCTGACCCCCCAAGCCCACCCTGCCTCCAGTGTTTTCTAGATGGTTCATGGCGCTTCTACTCACTCTGGCGATAAATCTGGGAATTTGAGATTCCTTTTCATGCACTTCTAGTCACGCATACTGTTCAAGTTTTTATTTCAAACATTTCTCCAATTTGACCCTTCCTTCTCGGCCCCCAGGGGAGGCGCTCATGCCCTCTCCCCCCGGAACTTGGAACTTGAACGTCCTACTTAGCCACCTTACCTCCAGCCTTCCACCCTCAAATCCCTTGAATGGGGCTGCAGATTGGCCTTTCAAATGCAAATCTGACCTTGACCCTTCCCTGCTTAAGACCCCTCAATGTCTAATTGCTGAGGGACAAAGAACAAGCCCCTTGCCTTGGCAGCTCAGAGAGCGCAAAGGCTACCCATTTCAGTTCTCTGCCTGGGTTTCAATTCCAACTTTTTCACCTGTGACTTTGGGAAAATTCCTTCATTTGGGTGTGATGTAGTGGTATATTGCGTAAAATGGGGAGAATTTAGATTTGTTGTTAAGATTAAATGCAATCCATACAAAATGCTCTATATATGCCAGATATTTTTGGTCGCGCCATTACTATTCTTTCTCCCATTGTTATGCTACTATGATGATGATGATGATGATATTATTACGTCTTTGCTCATGCAGTTACTTCTCTAAACACCATCTCCCACCACTAGGCCCCCGACCCATCATCCTCCCTCCCCATTTTCTCTCTCTTTCTCTCACACACACTATCAACTAACGCAGAACTTAGCCCTCGCCAACCTCCAGACACCTGCTTCAAACTTTAAAACTGGCTGAGACGCCCCTTCTATGCATTCTTTCTGCTTAACCCTACGGCAGCATTATCATTCAGCGATCAGCTCATTGGCTTATCGGTATCACCCGTTGAACTGCGTTAACCACCACAAGAGACTAGCACAGCACCTGGTATTGGGACACTACCCAGTATGTATTCTGAAATAAATGAATAGAGGAACGTGTTGCGAAATGTGTCTTTACTTCCTCCATATTGAGAAAGCTCATTCTTTTTCCTGGGTTCCCTCTTGATAGAGGACCCTGTCTCCATCCCTCTCCCCCAGACCTTCTCTCTAGATAAACAATTGCCAATGGCATTCTTTGGATGCTGCTGGAAGACGAAGAGAAGCGGCCAAGAATATTCTTCTTTCCCTAAAACCCCGAGGTCCCCAATAGCCTCTTGGATGTGAGTGTGAACAAACCCCAAAGTTCTTCCATGGATGAAGGGTCCCTAGAACCCTGAGTTCAAGCTGGAGACTGATGGGTTAACTGATGCTCCAAAGAACAGGCTCCGGGCTAGTGGTGATGGTGGTGGTGGGGATGCAAATGGCCCTGTGAAATGCTCTCTAATTTGCTACTAATCATTTAAAAAATATTAACCCATCCTCTCCCCTCCAGCCACCCTCTTGTTTCTTCATTAAATATACAAGACCCAGCAGCCACATAAGAACCGGTCTTCGGTTTTACAAGAAAAGGGTAAATTCAGAGGCTGAGAGGAGCTAATCGTTTTCGATTAGTTAGTTTCAGACTTCACTGAGTTTTGTTTGGTCTAGATTATCTGAATCTTTATTAAGGGAGCTGGAACAGGCAGCAGCAAGTGCAGAAGCAGTAACGTTTGTGTACGAGTGCATTTTATACGGCGGTGGCCCCCCGTGTGTGCAGAGAGAGGGGTTCACGGATGCACGTGTGTGGTCCACTGAGCCTCTGGGCAGGGATGGGGCTGGGGCACCTGACAAGTGCGTGCGTGGGAGGCAGAAGGGAAGTTTTCCAAGGTGCACGCTCTCCAGAAGACAGCTTCTTAGTCTCCAATCTTCTCTTCTAGCCCAGCCCCTGTGAGGCCTGCCTGCCTGGAGGTAATTTTATTTAATCTTGGCAATCTTCCGGGATAGGCTTAAGTAAACAAGGATCAAGCCACTCACAACCTTAATTAGGCTACACATAAATAATGGATTGCCGGATTAGCTGAGAACATACAGGAGGGAAGTGAGAGCAATAAAACCAACTTGCCTTAAGTGGGCCCTTCCTTTGAGGAGCTCCACTTTCTCCAGGCAGATGTCTGTGGCGGGGGCCATGGAGACATTCCAGCAGCCCATTTCTCATCCATTTATTCATTTGTTGTTTATTCAATTCATCACACAAATTCTTGCTAAACCCTTCTGAAAACAAGACATGATGGTGGATGTTGTGGGGGAAGGCAAAGGTGAAACCCGCAAACACCCCGTCTCAGTTGCTCAGCGTTACAAGCTGGGCTTATGACTGAGTGATAATTGACAAGAGGGTCTCCCGACAGAGCACGGCGGCATACTGTCTTCTCCAAGGAGGAGCACAACAAAACCTTCCATTCCCCGTGCTCTTCCCACAACGTGACCTTGACGCTCTTCCCATCCCGTGGTGGAGTCCAGGAACCTGACGGTCTGTTGAGCTGGGACAGACCTTCGTGCCTGCCTTCACCAACAGAGCACAATGGCAGGGATGCTTTGCGACTTCTGAGGGTAGGGGAAGGGGTCATGCACTTTGTGCCCTTGGAATACCTGTTCTGGGAACCCAGCCGCCATCTTGGGAGGCAGCTCAGAGAAGCCCAGGCCAGGAGGCTCCGGCCCACAGTTTAGCTGAAGGCCAGACCAACAACCAGCACGAACCACCGACCCACCTGGTGATTCCTGCCCGGGAAGTCCCTCCAGCCTTCACGTTTCCCCGGCTGAGGCCTCAGACGCTGTGAGTGAGACGAGCCACCCCAGCTCTGCCTTTCTAGATTCCTACCTCACAGAACCTGGGACCGTAATAAAATGGCTGTCGGAAGTGGCTCGGTGAGGGGAGCATTTGTTATGTAGCTGCAGAGACTATAATTAGCACCTTGGGAGAAAACCTGGGGCCTGGGACGTTTTTTCTCAGCTCCATGACCAACAGTTACCAAGTCCACTCAAGTTCATATAGAAAACCTCCCTAGAATCTCTTTGGCCCTCCTCGTTTCTGTCGACGCCTCTCTGCTCCGGCAGGGCTCCCCTTCACTTGGTCTTCTGGCCTCTGGCCTCAGCCCTCTCCCACCACCTCCTTCTCAACGCTCAGATCCGGGCCTGACACCCCTTGACCCTCTCGACTTGGGAGTGGGGCTGTACCCCGAGAATCTCGGCAGTGCGCTGAGGGTGAGACAGCCCACCGGACGAACATGGCTGGTCCTTGCGTGACCCACGAGGACGTGGTTGCAAACATTATTTTTATGTTCAAAGAGACACGGGTACATTCTAGCATCAACCTACACTGGCAAGGATTTCAAAGACAAAACCAAGACTGTAAGTGCATTTCCCTCGTGGCAGGGCTTCCTAAAACGGCCAGTGGTCCACCTTTCCTCACCCCCCTGAGCTGACTGCAGTATACCCAGGGGCTGCTGTTCACTCTGTAGCAATGGCTTAAGAGGAAGCTCCCCTCTTCAGCCCAGTGTTCAAGGCCACCGTCCACCCTCCCCCACGCCTGCAGACCAGCTTCTTACCGGCAAGGCTGCTGCAAGCGCCCTGCGGGTGGGTATCGTTGGCACGTGCCTAGGCATCCAGCTGGAAAAAAAGAGAAGTACTTGGAAGAAGGGTGCAGTTAAGGAAAGCGGCACTCTAGTTAGGCGAATTATTATTCTGTGTAGTCCCCGGCCCTCCATACTCCTCATGTCTCCACGTGCTTTCTGCCCTTCTGGGCTTTCTACTTTCTATGTCCGGAAAGACTTGGCTCATTCTCTAGTGCCTAGTTTAAATGTCTCTCTGAGGCTTCTCCTGACCCCCCGGTGCCATCACCCCCCACTTCCTGGGCTCCCATGACACTCCGCGTGTGTGGCGTTTACCACGCAGTGTTAGGGTGTGCTGAGTATGTGCTTGTCTTGGTCGCTGCACTTTGGCTGACTCAAGGACACTAAGCGAATCTGTTTTTCCCCTCAGTTTTAACAGCGCCCTCCCCTCCTCGCTCCCCACCTGACCTTCCACACTGCGTGTCTCTTAAACGGTTGGATCTCCATTATTTGTTGAAGCAAGATACTCTATTTACCTTTATTCATATTTATATAAATAAAAGAGGTTGGCCCTCAGGCCCAGCACGAACTCGTCCCCCACCACACCCCCTCATGCAGACGGGTTTACAGATCCTCAGGAGAGGTGATCCCTCACTGGCTCTAGTCCTTCCTTTTTTTTTTTTTTTCCCCCCAGCCAGGGACATGCTTCAGGAATAACACAGATCCTTCTCATTATGATGTAAGAACTGGCAAGTGGGCATAGCTAGCTGCTTGCTTGCTCTCTCTCTCTTTTTTTTTTTTCTCTTCTTTTCTTTCTTTCTTTTTTTTTTCTTTTTTTCTTTTTTAGATTTATTCATTTTAGAAAAAGAGCGAGCACGAGCTGGAGGGGTGGTGGGAGAGGGAGAGAGAGTCATAAGCAGACTCCATGCTGAGCGGGGGATCTGATGTGGGACTTGATCCCACAGCCCTGAGATCATGACCTGAGTCAAAACCAGGAATTGGATGCTTAACCAACTCTGCCCCTCAGGCCCCCCAGCTGCTCTCTTTTTTCAGTGAGAAGCAGCCTCTGTCTCACTAAAGTCCCTCCAGTGGGCTTTGTGGGCAGGGCCCGAGTGAGAAGTCAACTGAGAAGACGGTGTCCCTGCCAGGTCTTCCCCACCACAAAAGAGAGCTCCCATTGTCAGCCCTAAGGTCTAAAATTCTACTGTTAGAGATTCATTCCTTGATGTGGAAGATTTCAACCCTTAAGGGTTCCCTGTTAAAATGCAGATACTCCTGGGAGGGGAGAGAACTTGAGTCCTTTTTAAACTCTCACTTCTGTTGAAGATTCAGTGATAGCTAGGCTGAGAGCCCCCCAGCCCTCAAAGAACTCAGACAAAAGGTAGGAGAGATGCTGTTGAAAAGAAAGAAATATGTTATGTTCACCAAATTGTGTCAGTGCATCAAAGAGCCCTCTGCTTGCATTGTATGTATTGGAGGCAAGCTGCTATGCAACATAATGGGGGTTAATTCCAGGGCTTAGAGCCCTGGTTGGGAATTGGAAGCTTCTACTAGGAGAGAAAAAGGGGGTGATGATGGGTTTGGTTTTCTCGTATCCTGTCCTCTTTTCCTGGAGGATGGAGGCTTCCCTCTCTCAGGATTCCAGACCAGAGGAAACATGAAAAGAGGGTTAAAAGATGTCTTTTGTCTTTGCAGGAAATAAGATCTTTTTGTAAAATGTCAAAAATTGGCAAATTCCACATCTCCGCTTCAGGGGGCCGGGGAAAACAATTGGGGAGGGGAGTAGAGGGTTGCCTTAATGTAAGGATGATTTTCCACTCCAGCTGCTCAACTTATTAGTTTTAAAAATTGCTTTAACATCTATATGTTTAGTTAGGAGAAGCGCCACACATAATTGGAACCCTCAGAACCAGATGGCACCTTGGAGATCAGCTGGTTTAACCGTCACTCAGGGACATGGGGCAAGGTGTCCCGGATCTCACAGTAGGTGTGTGGCCCATACTGGCAGGATCCCCCAACCATACCCCTCAGCATCATTTCCTGGGGTCCATGGAGGGCGTGCCGGGCTTCCTCTGCTCTGTCTCTATTGGAGCTGAGACAGAGAGCTCCCCTTCTGCCAGTGGTTTGAACACTAGGGCGATGGCAACCCTTCAGCCGGGAATCTGGGTGTGCTGAACCGTGACTCAGCCAGGCAGAACCAAGGAGAGCTTGAAAGGGCCTTAGGCTCCATGGTCATTTTTAGCTGTTTTACATTACAGACCCAGGTAATTAGGGTCTCGCCTACTCTAGACCTCTCGTTCTGGGAAACCAAAGAACCATCTGTATGCACTCTCTAGGATAAGCAGAACGCAGTCTGGATGACCCAAGCCTTGCAAGGGGCATTCTGTTTGCAGTTCCAAGGTCTTGGGCGGAGTCCCCCATCCCAGGCCCACCACGACCCAGGGTCCAGTCTGCCCATCTGCTCACAAAGGAGCTGGTGAGAAGCCTCTCCCTTGCCCTGCCCAGTCTCTCTGTGATCTGGGGGCCGGCATTCTTTCCGTGGTGGCAGCTCACCTTGGTTCAGCTGCCCATGTGGTCACGATCCATCAGCGGGTGTCCCTTTCCTAATGACGCAAGAGCCGTGAGAAGCTGAGCTGTTTACACAAGGTCACTTTATTAATAGGGAAATCGCTCTTATGATAAATGAGCATTCTGATGCAGCTGTCCTCTCTCTCTCTCACTTTCTCTCTCTCTCACTCGTTCTCTCTCCCCTTTCTGCTTCAGGAGCTTTGCAGACTCGCAGCTTCTGTGTCCGTGGCTGCTCCACCCCCCCCACCCCCGCCGAGGATCTCTGGGCCCAATCAAATGAGGCCAGTGTCCAAGGAAAGGGAAGGTGATTATGAGCCTCTTCACGTGATTTTCTTCCAGTTCAGGCTTGGCAGCAGCAAACAAAGAAGCACGGCCTCCTTTCTGATGGACCAGTAGATGGGATTTCGAATCAATGATGGTCATTTCTGAAATTTGCACAGCACCTGACAGTTGACAAAAATTTTTCCAGCTCTTTACAGTCAACCATTTTGCTGGCCCTCTCTGCATAAGGGGCTGGAGAGGTATTATTGGCCCCAGTCCCATTTCAGGGATGAGAAACCTGGAATTCAGATAAGGGATTGTTGCATCTCCTGACTTAAAATCTAGGCACTTGAAGCTTGAAGCTGAAGTTTAGGTTAAATCATGGCTGCCCACTTAGCGATCAAGGGACCTCGGAAAGTTACTTTATGCTTTGTGTTGCTCTTGATAATTCTTTATTTTTAAGAGCCGTTTTAGGTTTACAGAAAAATGGAGCACAAAGTAGAGAATTCCCGGATACCGCTTCCCACCGCATCACAACATTCAGCTTCCCCTAGTAATAACATCTTGCATGGTACACTTATTATAACTGATGACCCAACACAACAATATAACGCATTATTACTAACTAAAGTCCAGAGTTTACAGTAGGATTCGCTCCTCGTGTTGCACATGCTGTGGGTCTTGACAAACGTGGAATGTCACAGATGCATCATTCCGTAGATCCGTCATTCTGTAGAGTGGTTTCACTGCCCTAACAATCCCCTGTGCTCGGCCTACTCATCCCTTCTTCCTTCTCCAGCCCTGGCCAACACTGGTCACTTTACTGTCTTCATGGTTTCGTCTTTTCTAGAATGTACTATGCAGCCTTTTCGGACTCACTTCTTTCAAACTTAATCATATGCATTTAAGTTTCCTCCCTGTCTTCCCATGGCTGGCTAGCTCATGTCTTTTTAGTGCTGAATAGTATTCCATTATCTGGAGGTATTTTTTAAAGGAGAATTATTTTTTAAAGTCTGTTTTTGTCAACTACGAATGGGTAACGATGTGTCGTTATCCCCTCGTAGGGTTGTCATAGGGATTGGATGAACTAATACACAGAGAGTTTGAAGCCGAGTGTCTGACACGTTGCGTGGGACCCTTGTCATTGTTGTTACTTTACTAGGACTATTACTACTGCACGAAGACTCACAGGACTGAGGTGGGAAGTTGTGGGTTCTTGTCCAGGACTTGGACAGGGATGGTTCATGATGCACCGGAGACAGTAGGACCTAGGCTCTGGGAGCAGGCCCTGATGCCGACACCAACTTCTATAAGCCCGGATCACGTGGGCCCTGTGGGTCTCCACCAAACGATCTGGGAAAGGAAGGCTAAACCCAGGGGAAGTATGAGCACCTCCCAAAAACCTTTGGCAGGACCATATGTCCACCTAATGCCTCTGCTACTCCTGGAGCCCCCAGCCTGGAGTGCTCTTGGGGTCCTCTTCTGATTTCCTCAGGCAGAGGAGGGTTGGCTTTGACTATGGAGGATCCTTGAGTGGGACAGAAGATTAGTCTCAGTGTGGTACCTTCCTGATGAATGGAGTAACCAGAGATCTGTTGAGTAGAAAGGCGATTGGTCGAGAAAGTTTGATGTTTTCCAACTTGACCTGATGGAATCCAAGGCCCTACACCCTCGCCGTGTGTCTGAACCAAAGGGCGTCTGAAGCAGGTGAGGAAAGCTACAAGGCCCAGACAACATGGTGGCCCAGACAGGGGGATGCGTTTTCTCGTAATGATTCTCCTGCCTTGCTTGGCATCTAGCACTACCATAAGAGCCCAGCGAATTGTTTAGGAAAATGCTTTTGTGATATTTTCTACATAGCTAGTATGTATATTCAATGATCTTTTTAAAAAAATTTTTTTTTATTATTATTTTTTTATTCGACAGACAGAGATCACAAGTAGGCAGAGAGGCAGGCAGAGAGAGAGAGGAGGAAGCAGGCTCCCCGCCGAGCAGAGAGCCTGATGCGGGACTCGATCCCAGGACCCTGAGATCATGACCTGAGCTGAAGGCAGAGGCTTAACCCACTGAGCCACCCAGGTGCCCCTATATTCAATGATCTTAAGTCAATGGTTTAACTTCTCAAGATTCAAGTTTCTTCGTCTGTAAACTGGGGAGCACACTCCTGGCAGGTTATGAGGTTACAACAACCGTGGATGAGATGATCCCTCTAGAGTGTAGGACCCATGTCAGCTATGTGTGTCTGCATTTATTGTCACTTCGTGTGTACACAAATTCACACACACACAGAGTAAGTGCACAGTTTCTACCATGGTTTGATGATCTCAGTTACAATTCCCCAAAATCTGCTTGGCCAGCTATTAGTATCCCCATTTTATGGACGAGAAGACTGAAGCTTGGAGAAATTAACTGTCGCTTAGGAATACCTGGATAGTAAGAGGAGGAGTTGGGATTTGAACGCACGCCTGGAGCTGATGCTCTTTCCACCAAACCCCTGCCTGTAAATGCTACACACGTGTAAGATTGTATTTTTCTTGAAAGCCTATCCTACAGCTTGTTTCCAACAGGGGTTTGTTTCTTTTTCTCATCCTCAGAGAAGAGAACAGGTTATGGTAACAATGGAGAGAGAAATGGTTTCAGCCACGCTGATTCCAGCTGGGGCTGTGCTTTTGTGTCTGGGAGGACGTGCATGTGCAATTTAGGGGCCCCATCTGTAGAGAGGAGGGAAAGTGACATTGGTTAGGAAAAGAGAATGACTTAGGAGGAGCTGCCGAGACATTGGAACTTAACCTAGTGTTGATGTATGATAACCGGGGCACGTTACTGAAAGGCATAAAATAATACAAAAAGTTATTTTTCAACCAATATGCTGACACAGCACCATTTGGGGTCCCTAACTGAAAATGATATATGAATTATCTCAACCTAAAGTCGGAAGTATAAATTATAGAACATATCTTTCACTGTTTTATTTGGGCTGTAAAGCGACACCTTATTATTTCTCCCTCCTGGGCTTCCTTTAATGAATCGGGATTTGAAAGTGAAATATTTATTATATTGCAGGGGAGAGATTACTCCGTGCCTCAGAAAGGAGGGAGGAAGGGTTATGGAAATCAGGCGGCATCTTAGAAATTGGCCTCTTTCTTGTTTATGAGAAATGGCTGATGCGGGGGTTTTTTTCCGAGTTGTGAGCGGCGTCCTGAAGAGGTCCCCTCCTGCGTGGCGAACATGGGGGCACGGGTTGCCAAGTCAGGGATCCAAGCCTCCAGCCTGCTCTCACCTGTAAACCCTCCTCATCTGATTGGGAACATCCAGTGAACGAGAGACTTGATTATGAGGCTTTCGTGCATTGCGTGGGGAGATGGAGTATCATGAGCCATCTTATTAAATCCGGCTGGCGTGGAGGAAAGAGGGGGCGAGGGGAGGCATGCCTTTATCTCTATTGGTTATTGGATGTTGGGCAATGGCAATTGATTATTCAAACCGTAGGGCCGTTACTGAGACTCAGCACCGGCTTAATGGATATCTCTCTTCTGCCGGCTCCCAAATCAGTCCTGATGGACGATTATGGGAACATAGTGTGTCATATACCTGATCAGAACCAGGCGACCAGGGCGCCTGGGTGGCTCAGTGGGTTAAAGCCTCTGCCTTCGGCTCAGGTCATGATCCCAGGGTCCTGGGATCGAGGCCCGCATCGGGCTCTCTGCTCAGCAGGGAGCCTGCTTCCCTTCCTCTCTCTCTCTGCCTGCCTCTCTGCCTACTTGTGATCTCTGTCTGTCAAATAAATAAATAAAAAAAAAAAATCTTAGAACCAGGCAACCAGACTAGCCCACTGTTCAGAGTGAGAGCAGTTGTTCCTAAGATGCTAGACGACTCCTGGTTGTCCCCACTATAGGCAATGGGTGAAGAAATGGGTTAAAAGTTTGGACCCACCACATTAGACAGTGTTACCAAGCCGCTACACCCCCGATTCATGTGACTGCGACCATAGCTCAGGGACAGGCATCTGTGCAAAAACTCAGAGTGTTTGATCCCCTTTCATTCCTTCAATTGCCTATTTGTTTATTTCCATGAACAGTTATGAGCACTTCTGTGTGCCATGGACTGTATTAAGCACTGTGGAAAGAAAAGAAATAATAAACAGCGCTTCTGTTCAATGAACTAGGGACTAGTGGGCAAGACAAACCATAAACAGAAGTCAAAACAGCGTGATACGCTTTACCATAAAGGGTAAGCAGGGATAATGGGACAAAAAGGAGGTGACTGACTTTGCTTGAAGGGACAGGAAGCAGGAAAGCCTCAATTTCCCCCGAGCTGATTCATAGACAAACACATATTGTGTGGATCGCTTCATCATTAATTGTTGATACTTAGAAGCAAGAAAAGAGCATTCCAGAGCATGTGCAAAGCCGAAAAGTTACCAAACAAGGTGTCTGGAACAGCGTGTTGAAACAGGACCGCAAAGCGCTTGGAGTGGGGAGTTTGAGTTTGTTAGGGACCTCCACTCTATGGGTATAAACCCTCTCTCCCTGGGATGAATTCTCTCCTCCTCCCACATTCATCGTCTCACTATGATTGTTCTGATCTTTATATTGTCTCTCGTGCCTCCAAAATAAATTTTTCTCTCCTTGATCCCCTAATTTATATAAGCCATACACTTAAACAAGGGGCTGGCAAGCATGGAGGTAAGCACGTTTTTGTCCAGCACAGGAGATGTGGCGGAAAGAACAACACCCGTGGCCCCTACTCCCACACCCTGCTTGCCTCCAACGCTCTGTCCCAGCCCGTTCACTGCCCACGCTCTGGTGTGGTGGCATTCACTGTTGGGTCAACACATAGACCTCTTAGGGGGCTGGGGAGTGAGCGCCTCCGTCCAGAAGCCAGGGACCCAGCGTATTTTAGCCGGAGTAGCCTGAGGCTGCTTTGCAGGCAGGAGGTGTTTGCAGTGGATCTGACTGGTGCTCTGAGCCTGAGAGGCTGGGGAGGGGGTGAACTCCATTTGTCAGGGCAGTGTTTTTGTGTTAAATGTCATTAGCACTGGGGAAGGATCACATGGTTTGGGAGGCTGGTGCACCAGCGAAATGGCAGCAGCCCCTGATGGGGTCAGTGGTAGGGGGCCCTCCAGTAGGGACTCTGCAGCTATCCTGTATTAGCAATTCAGAAGGGATTGACAGCCACTCTGAGCTCTCCCTTGACAGCCAGCTCCTGGGAGCTCCGAGTTAAGCAAAGGCACCTGCCAATTGTAGGAGTCCCTGAATTCTCTGAATAACCATGGTGGTGGTAGCAGCCCAGAGGAGGGGGCCATGGCACTTGCTCCTGACAAGGACGGCATAACCCAGTGATTGCAATGATCGTGGCTCCTTTCACAGCAGCACATGCATGTCGTTCATGGAGACAGAGCTGCGTGGGGACTTAACGTATAACCCAGTCCAACCTCTTCCTTCTGTGCTTGCAGACACTGGGAGTTGACAAAGTTTCCAGAGTGGCTAAGTTCAGACTTGACCCCAGGTTTCCTGACCTCTACTCCACTGTCCTTCCTTTCCATCTGTGATTGTCGGTGGGGCAGGATAACAGGGGGAAAATGATTGAAACAGACAAATAAAATAGTGACAGATTCGTGGTGCCCCTAATAACTAGTGGTCACTTTACCATTTGTTTCCAAATTAGTGGGCTTTCAAACTTCTGCTGAGTTTTAAAAAGAAGATTCCTAGTCATCTATTGTAGTTATCAGTGTGTTTTGCTTGTAGTGAAATGCATTTCGCTCCTGTGCCTCAGCATACATAAATTTATATTGCAGTTGGTGAGATTCAAGAAAATAACATCCGGGTGCTAAAACTCGCTGACAAAGGGACAGAGGCTGGGGCTGAGCCTGCCTGGAGAGGTTCAGGTGCCAGGAGAAGACTCAGGCAGTGACTACTAGAGGTCTCTTCCAGTCCTGGAATGACCGCATTTCAAGCTTCTGCTGACACCCACCCAGAGTTTAAGTGGGCATGTTCAGGAAGCGATGGGCTACCAGAATTGATAGATCATGGTGAAAGGAGAAGGATAAAGAAAGGTCCCCGTATTTATAAGAGAATGCCTGTCACATATAGAAAAAAAGAAGGTCTCCAGATTCAGGTAGGAGATATGTGTGTGTGTCTCTTGGAAGGGGCTACAAAGTGGCATGGCAGAGTGGTAAAGAAGGTCTTTCCTTCACGCTGTCTCCTCTTCAACCCACCAACCTCCCTCCAATTTCAAACCCTTAGAGAAGGAGATCAAGAACTCGCTTTCCCGCCATGAATTTAGATCTATGGCCCTGTCGTAAGGAAATTGAATTTTTTAAAACAAACACTCCGGAACCTTTACATATAAAAGGATGTGTCCCTGCTTCCTTCTGTTTTCTTGAGAGACAATGTCCCTCTACTCAGGGAGGCCTGCTACTACTTGTGCCATCCTTGGAATTCCTCTAGGGATCTTTCTTCCCTGTGGTCTTGTGAGTCCTTTGATGAGGTGCATATCTTTATTTGCAACTTTGAGACTCAGTCAAGGTCATGTAAAACCAAGTCTGAGTTCAAGGAGGGAGATTTGCTATGATAGGGTTGGTTTTGACAACAAACCAAGTGTGGCTGTATGATAAGGAGACTGCATCTCTTTTATTTCTTTGTTTATCAACTTGTCTTTGTTTTCTGTAATGGAAACAAGCTTCACTACACTCCCCTCCCTGTGTAATTTATATCTCCTTTAACTGTAAACACCCACCACCACCACTGCCACAATACGACCCTTGAAATATCAATTCTTTTTGTACGTAGACTGATACTCCCTCCTCTCCCTCATTTTCAGTCTCTTAGATGCAAAGAGCACTAAGGGATCTTAAAAAGTCTGGGCTTGAATTCCAGCTCATTTATCAGCTGCCGGAACTTGAGCATGTCACTTGACCTCTGTGAATTTAGTTTTCTGAATTATAGAAAGAGAATAAGAATGTTTGCCTTGAAATCTTATAAGGATTAAATGAACAAATGTGAGAAAGTATCCAGTGCATAGTAGATGTTTAAT
Organism: Lutra lutra; assembly: GCF_902655055.1. Classification (NCBI taxonomy): domain Eukaryota; kingdom Metazoa; phylum Chordata; class Mammalia; order Carnivora; family Mustelidae; genus Lutra; species Lutra lutra. The sequence goes on along the minus strand of NC_062287.1, from coordinate 11,521,404 downwards.
AAACGTTTATGTCTTATTTTAAATAAAGTAGCAGCTGGGGGTGCTCTCTTTTTCTATTCTCTTCTTCCTCTGTTCTGTTTCTTTTTCTAGTCCTGCCTCCCAACTTTCCTGATATGCATTGTCATGCTTTGTGATAGCCTCTGGTCTTGCCTTCTTTTACCAAGCAGCTGTGGGGAGGTGGAGGAGATGGGGTGCAGGGTAAGGAAAGGGAGAGAATAGAGAGGGTCTGTCATGGCCCCAAAGCCAGCTTAGGGACACTCTAGACCTCAGACCATGCATTCTGCTGAATTGAAAATACCATCACTGGCCACTAGCCTCTAGGAGGCTCAGTCTTAGCTGGACAGTGAGAGCCTCTCCTCTTTGCTCCACGCTAAGTGCTGGGGATGCAGTGGTGAACAAGACACAGTCCTGCCCTGAGAGGACTTCTGTGATCCGTTCTCTGAAACTTGTTGTTGAAGGGGAAGGTCTAGTAGGAGCCTCCTGTAAGCTCCTCCTCTTGATGGCGGGCTGGGCCTGGTGACTCCCTTCCAACAACTAAAATCTCACAAAAGGTGGTGGGATGTCCCTTCTGAAGTCAGCTTATCTACAGACTGCAACTCTGAGGGAAGCCGTCGGGTGCATCTTAGCTGCTCTATGGAGAGGCCTATGTCGTGAGGAATCTAGGGGTTCCCCCCAGCCAACAGCCAGCTGGGAGCTGATGCCTTTAGTCAAACAGCCTGCAAAGAACGGAATTTTGTCAGGAACCAAGTGAGTGAACTTGCGAGCAGATGCCTCCCCAGTTGAGCCTTGAGATGAGACAGCAGCCCCAGCCAATACCATAACTGCAGCCTTTTGAGCAATCTTGAGGTCAAGGCACCCAGCCAGCTGTGCCTGAATGCCTGACCCACAGAAACCTGAGCTAAGAAACATTTGTTGTCTTAAGCCATTCAGTTTTGGGGTCCTGTGTTACACAACAAAAGATAACTAATAAGAGGGGTGCAGATTGACTCTCCTGACTTTCATATATTATTATTTTCCAGTTTTATTGAGATATAAGTGACATGTAATATTGTGCAAATTTAAGGTGTACAACATAATGATTTGATGTATGGATATTGTGAAATGAGAAAGACCCAGCCCTGGTGTCTGTGGTTCCCAGGCTGCCTCGGTCAATGTTAGACTGCCAGGGCCTGGTACACAGGAGGGGTTCGATAAGTATTTGATGGCAGAATGTGGAGACATTCTCTGAGGCTTCCCCGCACAACCTTACCCAGTCAGACTGCATTTCAGATCAAAGAGGAATAATCTGTAGGCTAAGTATGTCCCAGCTAGCACATGAGAGATACTTACACTAAAAAAATTATTTGTTTGCTGTTATTGCTAAATTTGATGACCCTGAGCCCAGTGTGGGAACAGAATCATTGTGGATCCAAGAGAGATAGGGTAGTGAGTGTGCAAAGAAGACAAGTTGATCCATCTATTACCTCACATGGTTAGAACTTGTGTGTGTATCTGTGTGGTAAAAACTTTTAAGATCTACTATCATAGCAACTTTTAAATGTCTAATACAGTACTGTTGACCATAGTCACCGTGCTGTTCATTACACATCGAGAAAATTCATATATATATTTTAAAGATATTAAAAACAGAGTGTTTAGCCTTCTGAAATGGAAGAAGGAGGCAAATCTCTTTCTGGAGGAGTGCCTGTCAGAGTTGTTGTTTTTAACTGAGTCTCATGCACTCTGGTGGTAGAGTTGCTGGCTGGCTGGTGTTTATAAATTCTTCTGGCCAAACTCTCCAGGAGAGGTGCTTTCCTCCTCTCTCACAAGCCTTCTTCTCCAGTCCTCCGCTCCATATCCCACTTCCTGTTTCCAAGGTCCCCTTGACTCATCCCAGTCTGCTTAGCGGCTTTAGTTCCAGCTTGAACCTGGGGAGGGGGCGCTTTTGTCAGAGTCCCCAGGGGCAAGGGGGCCTCACCCATCAGGGCCTCTGAGCCTGCGACACCCTGGTAGGTTATGTCCTCAATGTCTCCAAATCCAATACTATTTCTCAAGAAGCAGAGGGGCCCCAATGAGCCTGATTTATTATTTTACACCTGTTGCCTGGCAATGAGATGTCATCCTGCCAGACCACAGGGTAGGAGCTGACTTCCAGATTTTCAGTCTTCTGCTTGTGGATATACCAGAGCCTGATATATCCCTATTCAAGGGGGATCTTCCTTCGGTCACCACGGTCCCAATAGCCAGTCCAGATGGCTTCCTGCCCATTCCTCATGGACTCCCCTTTTGTGTGCGGCCCCTGAGCACATGTGCCCATGTGTGCGTGCACACACACACACACACCACCACCCTGCACTCACATGTGCACACACACCTGCACACACACTCACCTGTGCGCACGCACACACACGTACTCGTATGCCACCCACCTTCTCAATATCAAGACTCTAAGTCTTCTTTGAAGATGAAATCTATTATCCACTCAAATAATCCTCCCACCACCTCCCCCTCCCCCCAAGATGATTAGCATCTGTGAGCATTATTGAAAGCACCGCTTGGCTCCCATTTTGAAAAGCTGTTTTCCCCCCTCCCTTTCATGCCAAATCCCCAATGTGGGCTCGACGCAGGGAGCAGCTCTGCATGGCCGAGAGAGGTCGGCTCTCATTAATACAGATCCCATTTATTTAAAAATAGCAATATTATGCCACTTTCAAATAGCCCGAGTGAGCTAAACCATTAAAAGATTGTGCGTTGCCGACTTCGGACCTATTGTGAAGGCTTAATATTTCACAGCCCAGTGACATACGGCGCATAACCCACAGAGCAGCGCTATTGGTTAGGCTGTTCCGAAGCGAGACGTAGGGAAATAATTGAAGAGAACATTTTATGGCCCAGCACAGAGAAAGGAGGAGACTGGAGCTTGGGAAACGTGAGGGCCTCCTGAAGCCGCGGGGAGGCACAGATGGGGTGCCCGTCCATGTTCAGGGGTAGATGGGTGCATGGATGGAGAGTCCGTCTCCTGGGTCCCATTCCCAATGCGGTCATTTTCCCGAGTCGTTGTTCCTAACGTGGCTAGTGGACTGAACTTCCATGTGTTCCCATTCAGAGCCCAGGTAATGACCAAACAAGGGATGCTTGAAATAGAGCCGGATTGGGGGGTTGGGAAGGAATTCAGGGACGGTGGGGAAGTTGCCAAGGAACCACAAATGTCAGCTTTGGAATTAAGACAAACTCCCGTTCTGATCTCGATGCCACCTCTCACTAAAGAGTCGATATTTGGCGTCTAACCTCTCCATTCCCTAATCTTTGCGATGGGAATAATAAAGGCTATGTCCAGAGGCTGCGACAAGCTAAGTGTGTGATGATACTTGGTTAATTTTGTTTCCTTCTTCCTTCCTGTTTCTCTATTCACCTGCATCCCCTCCTTCCTTTCTTTCCTTCCCTCCTAACACAGGCACTCTCTTCTCCATCACTATGCTCTCCACTAAGCCCTGGGCCCAGCCTGGGATGTGGTTTCTCCCGTGTGCTCCTTGCCTCATGGAAATGATCCCAGGTCATCTGCAGTCCCACCAAGGTTAGCCATCCTTCTCTTTCTGTAGGCTTGAGCTTTCTGCAACTGTTTTGATTATGTGTGCTCTTTCCAAAGAGGCCAGGCGGGTGACTCTCAGAAAAGACTTGTGTTTTGAAGACCCAGTGATTTGGAGATCTTGAGGCTCTGGAAGAGCCTGGATAGGTACAAGCTTGGATGCCCCCCACCCCATATCCCCTGGCCTCTTCCCAAGGCTTCCCACACCCACCTAGTGGGAGTGGCCCAGGTCTGGGCATCTAACTTCCAGGAGGCTGGTTTGCATTTCCTAAATGAGGATGTGAAAGTGACAGGGGCACCCAAGGAACTCTGCGATCCTTTGATGGAATGTGGTCCTCCCCACTACATCCTTCACAGTTCAGATTTGTAAGAGGGGAAGAGCTGAGTCTCTCTATTCAGGGTCTGCTCTAGCCTGAGGAGTGGGACATTTTATAGGGACACAGCCCCCCCCCCCACTTACTGATCTCCTTCCTCTCCCACATTCTGCACCCTGGCGATCTTTTTATTTTTAGATTCTCCTTCCTCCACTGATGGGTCAGGGGGGCTCTGCCCATGGATAACCGCCTCCCCTTTCCTTCATTCTGTGGTTGTTTCCTAAAACAAAATGAAAAAAAAAAAAAAATGTTTTCCCAAATCAGAGGTTGCACAAGCAGCACCTTCTGTTTTGTTGGTCTCTTGAAAAAATACCCTTTGAATTCTTCTTCCTTTAACCAGGGGGTCTCTCACCCTTTGCCATAGGTTCTGAGCAAGAGGAGCTCAATTGAAGCTCCACAGACATTTAATTAGACTGGGGGGGGCAGGGAGTGAGTTTGCTCCTCCTATAGCCACAGAGCAAAGGCTGCTCATTGAGCTGAGAAGGCAGAATGCAGAGCTCCCCTGGATGGCCAAGAAGGGCCAGGTTTTCTGTGCATGGGGTGGGGTGTGCAGAGAGTGCAGGGAGGGGAGGGGGCCTAGATAGGACACCCCCCCACTTCCCCAGACCCTGCTGTATGGAATACTATCTCTAAATCTGGAAGGGCCTTCCAGAACTAAATTCATACTTCATGGAATTGCAATGACCTTGAGAGGTCACCTAGTGCAGCCCCCTTACGTGGCAGGAGTGGGTCTGGGGGCCATTCCTGTCCTCAGTGCTTAAGGTTGAAAGGCAGCAGAATTCTAGTTCTTGTGGTAGATTTAACTTAGGTACCTTCCTATGAAAGGGCATACATGATTCAAAAGATCCCCTTATCTCTTTCCCTCCATCTTTCTTTCCTTCTTCTCTCTAAATTCCCCTTTAATAATCTAAAGTTACAGCCTTAAAGTGGAGGAGGCAAAGGAGGGGAGCATATTCAAACGGATTGTAGGGTCACCATTTCTGTTCCTTTTTCTCCTGCCGTAAACCCTGCTTCAGGGAATAAGCAGACCTATAAATGAGATGTAGCTCATTCATGAATTGCTTGTGTATTACTTGGGAACACATTTTCCCATCAAAAATGATTGATGATTTGGTTCTCATGCTGGCCCACAGATGCCCATTTAACCTAATGGTGGCCTTGAAATATGAGTCTCCTCGAATTTCCTGAGAATTATATGAGCAGAGAGTTCTCAGCAGCCTACATGTAGACCCCCAAGCTAAATTTTAGAACCTCTCCGAGTGCTGAGCACCGAGCTCAACCCAAAGCACTCCAAGGCAGTGCTGGGGTGCTGGGGCTATTGCTAAGGAACCATTTGCATTAGTTTTGATGTTAAGACAGACTTTGGTTCTGATCTTAATTCCAGAAACTCTGGAAGAAGAGTAGCTGGAGAAGAAGGAGAATGGGGTGACCCATCCACACGTTCTCAGAAGGCAGGGTGGCCCAGTGGAAAATGCACCAGACCTGTGCCAGACAGTATGTTTCCAAGCCTTGACTTAACCCCTTTTTTACTTTTACATTCTTGAGTGAGCCATTCAACACCTCTGGGCATCATTGTCTTTAAAGGGAATACAGACAAATAAGAAGAAACACATATAAAGAGATATATATACACAAGCCAATCCAGAAATAAACATTAAGTTAATAACTGTATTCAGATGAGAGCAGGAGTGTTGGCAGAATGTGATTAGAACTGAGTAGTAGTGGTGGCCTGCAAAGACTACAAAGAGGAGAAGGGGAAATCCAATTTAATGAACACTTACCATGAATCACGGGCCATTTTGAGTGGTTTTCATAGAGCAAGTTGGGAAGAAAATGTTATTTAAATATATCACACCAGCATTCCTCTGAGGGAAGAAATTGTCTTTCTTTAGAAAAATACCTTTGAGAAGGCACTTCGTGTGTGGAGGTGAGGCATTGAGGGCATCTTTTGGAAAGAGGCACAAACACAGAGAGAATGCCGAAGTCTTCTGCATAAGAAACGAATAGAGTTTCTGGTTCAAAATGGCACACTGGAGGCAATAAATTAACCTCCCATCCCTCTGGAGACCCCACTAAAATGATGCTAAAGGAATACAAAAATGAATAAACCCATAATAATAAAGGGAATAGGGAGTGAGGTCAGAATCACCAACGGATAAGAGATTTCAACGAACACTTGGAAAATGAGACCTCAGTGAAAATGTGTTGATAAATGAAGCAGAGTGAGGAGCCAAAGCCCAGAATACATTCAGGTGGCAGCTGCGGAGATATTGGAAGCCAGTCTTCCTGGCAGAACAAAAGGAGGCTCTGGGCATGGAGTCGGCAGGTGTGGGGAGAAGGAGGGTGGAATGATCTGGAAGAAATGTCTCCACTGCCCTCTCTGCGTAGCATGGGGCTCCTCTCATCCAGAAGGTAGACAGTCTAGGGCTTCCAGTATGGGCACTGGAGTCCCATAAGCATCCTCATCGGGCTCCCACCTTACAGATGACTTTTCAGTCTGTATCCCAGAGCACAGCCCTGCCACTGCAGAGCTCTGTCCTGCGGTCTTCTTCTCACTCAAGGAAGCCCTTCAGGGAAAGAGACTTATATACACAACAGCTACATGGACAGTCAACTAGGTCTTTGTTTTTAAATCCTAAGTTACAATCCCAGAATGCCAAATATACCAAGAAAAGCATCTGAGGGAAATATAAAGACCAAGGTAAATAAACAGAACAGCTCACTGGGAGGAACCACAGTTAACTCAGAAAAAGGGAGGAAACTTCCTAGTGCTAACTAACAAGCCCAGAGGACCTCAAGATCGTATCTTGTCCATCACCACCATCATCAGCACCATCACAGTCATCGCCATGACTGACACTTCCTTTAGCATTCCCTGGTACAGGCGCCATTGGAAGCACTTCACGTGCATGAACTCATTGAATCCTCAGATATCATGGGAGGTTCCTCTTACCATCATCCCCATGGTAGAGATGGGAAAAACTGGACATAGGGAGGTTAAATGACTTTCCCAGGTTCATACAACCAGTAAGTGGCAGAGTTGAGATTTGAACTCAACTGGTTTGATTTCTTCATTTGTGCCTTCAACCTCTACACTGAACTTTCTCTCATTAGAAATAAAATTTTAAAAATTTAAAACTTTAAAAAACAGAAAACTCACAACCACCCGCCCAAAACAACCAGTCTATGAAATAGAAGTAATTAGGGGTGCCTGGGTGGCTCAGTGGGTTAAAGCCTCTGCCTTCGGCTCAGGTCATGGTCTCAGGGTCCTGGGATCGAGCCCCGCGTCGGGCTCTCTGCTCAGCGGGGAGCCTGCTTTCTCCTCTCTCTCTCTCTGTCTGCCTCTCTCCTACTTGTGATCTCTGTCTGTCAAATAAATCAATAAAATCTTAAAAAAAAAAGAAATAGAAGTAATTAAAGAACACGAGAGTCCTTGTGGAAATTTAAAATAAATATGATTGCCAAAATTAAACATTTAGTAGAAGAGCTGGGAGATTAAGTCAAAGACACCTCCCAGTATAGAGGGAGGGAGAGAGGGAGAGAGAGATAGAGAGAGAAAGAAAGAAAGAGAATTAGAGAAAGACAAAGAGAAAAGGAAATTATCAAAGAAATTATAAACATATTTCCCAGAGCAAAAGAAAATCCTAAGTCCTTAGGCTAAAAGGCCATACTAACACAAGAAAATGTCTAAAATAGAAAGATGACAATGATCCATACCACACACTGATTATGTTTGAGAGCAACAATGATAAAAAGAGAAAAAACATGCAATCACACTGACTGGCTTCATTCAAAATGGTCATCACCAGCCTCTAGTGGGTCCATGAGGCTACCATATACCCCATTATATTTTCTTCCCACTCACTAGACCACTATTTCACATCATTCCCTGTCTTCTCCACCCTCTGCAATGCCTCACCTACTCTCTCTCTGCTGAAAAAAATGGCAGCAACAGAGGAGAACTTCCCCATGCACCCACCAGCGCACCCTCCAGCCCTGGTACCCATCAGCTCGCATCTACGCCCAGATACCCTGCCTCCTCTGAGGTAACTGCACTAAACTCTCTGTACTCAGAGTTAAAGCCAGCACATCGGTGTGGTCCAGACCTCATCCTCCTCCCTATTCTCCCCTTAGCATGTCTTCCTTCTCTTGCTGCTCAACAAGACCGCTCTCACCCTCCTCCCTCCAGCAACTGCCTCTGTTTCCTTCTTCCCTTGATAGAGACCTTTATAGAGAAAGGTCCCTTTGGAAGAATGTCTATACTTTGTACAGTTTTTCTCTTCTGGTTTTGTGGGTTTTTGTTTTTTTTTTCACTCCTCAACAGTTAGGTCCCCCATTTCTCAAAACTGATATTCTTTACATCATTATTCACTTAGACATTAAAAATAACTCAAGGCTCACTTCTTAATCCTCAATCCTTGTGACACATTTGCGGCGTTCTAATATGGTGATCACTTGCCCTTCCTCAAAGCACTTTGTTCATTTGGATTCTGGACATGACAGTTTTCTGATTTTCTCCTTCCTCACTGACCACTTCTCAGGCTCCTTTTCTGGCTACTTTTTGTCTCTCTGATCTCCGAATTCTGGTCCTTTTGGAGTCATCCACAGCTGAGTGTTGGGTGTCTTCTATCTTCTCTCTGCACTGACTCCCCCTGATTATGATGTTTGTGGGGGTGGATTTTTTTTGGCCCTACCCTGTTTGAGGTTTGCTGACCATCTTGAATCTGTAGGTGTATGTCTTTTACCCCATTAAAGAAGTTTGAAGCAATTATTTCTTCAAAAAATTTTCAACTCTGTATATTTTCCCTTTTCTTCTAGAGTGCTGATGGCATGAATATTAGAAATTTGTTATTGTCCCATAGGTACCTTAAATTCTTTCCCCAATCTTTTCTCTTGGTGCTCAATTTGGATAATTTTTAACAATCTATTTTATTTTATTTTAAAGATTTATTTATTTATTTTAGAGAGAGAGAGTTGGGGGAGAGGTGGAGGGAGAGGAAGAGAGTCTTAAGCAGACTCCATGCTGAGCCCAGAGCAAGCCCAATGTGGGGCTTCATCTCATGACCCTAAAATCATGGCTTGAGCTGAAACCAAGAGATTCCAACTGACTGTACCACCTGAGCACCCCCAATAATCTTTTTGAAGATCACTTATTCATTCCTCTGTCATTTCCATTCTGCTATTGAATTTTGTTATTGTGTTTTTAGTTCTATAATTCCTACTTGATTCTTTATATCTTGTATTTTTTCCTGATATAATTTACCTTTCTATTTATTGGAGTCTTTTTATAATAGATGCTTTAAAGTCTTTGCAGGATAATTCCAACACCTGTGTTTTCTTGGCATTGGTGCTTGTTAATTGTATTTTCCCATGGGAGTTGAGATTTTCCTCATTCTTCATATGCTGAGTAATTTGAACTATATCCTGGGCATTATGAATTTGATGGTTTGAGTCTCTATTCTTGGTTTAAATCATTTGGGGAAGTTTGTCCAGGCTGATAACCTGGTTCAGTTCAAGCTGTACATTCCAACTGGCCTTCAGTGGGTGGTGGTTTCGATCTCAGGTCTACTTCAAGGTCTTTGCATGCCACTTGGATCAGTTCCTGTTGCACCATCCAGTGACCAGCATGGGGACCTGGCTGGTAGTAAACTGCACCTGTAGTTCAGTTCTTAAGGTTTTGGGCTCACTGTTTAGTCTCTGATCCTTGCACGCACAGCTCAGGGAGATCCTGGGAGTTGATAAACAACTTTATGAGGTTGCTTTCTTGAGGTCTTCCTTGTGCTTTCCAGGTCCCTGGGCCTTCTCTCTTGCTCTTGTGGCCAGAAAGCTGGGCTTTAGTTTCTTTACTCTCTCTTACCCTATTTGCAGCTGTGCCCACTTCTGAGTTCAAGAAGAGAGAGGACAGAGAGGAAAGAAAACAATGGGAATTTGTTTCACACTCTTCTCTGATTGGAGGGGGAATGTTCTTTTGCCTCAGAGTTTTAAATATCTGGGACTCCTAATGACATTGCTGACATAACAGGGGAATCTGAAACACGCAGAGCAGAGAAAAGTAAGAAGAAAAGCAAGGAATTCTCCACTCTCTCTGAATGCTGAGTCCCTTCTCTCATTCTTGATTCAGAATCAGATGGCCCCACCTGGAGCTCTCTCTGCCAAGACGTGGGGATACTGGAGAAAAAGTGGGAAATGTACTGCTGGTTTGGTGGTATCTCTCATTCTGGTCTTCTTCCCTCATCTGCCTGCTTCTGTTCACTTTTCAGAGTCCTCAAGCAGCGACACCATTCATTCTATATGAATTTCATAGCTGTATTCAGTGTGAGAGGCAGGGTGATATGTGGTTGGTCCATTGATCAGATGCAAAATTTGCTTTCAAAGCTTTGAAGGAAAATGTGTTGAACCTAGAGCCATTGTTAATTGTAAGGGATAAATAGCATCACTTTCAAAAATCCAAAGACAGAGAACATTTGCCTCCTAAACATTCTTCCTGAGGAAGTTACTCGAGGATGTACTCCTGCAAAACAAAGAAGATAAAAGAGAACTGTATGAGATCCTGGAACCTGTACAACTAACCTACCATAGATGTGAATATCCAAGATAATAACTGTGTGATAGACCCAAAGGACAAAAATGGTCCAGATAAAAGCAGATGGTGTGATGCTTCTGGAATTCTATTTCTGTGAAGAAAATAGATTCCATGTAATAAATAATTGAAGGCCTAATGATTTGAGGTTATACTGAAGGCAAATTATTCTTTTCTCTAGAAGGAAAGAAAGAAAATTACAGAAAACAAAATTTCACACAAGAAATTAATAGGTCTACACTTGTTTTTTAAATTATTTATTTATTTCAGAGAAAGAGTATGAGTCAGGGGAGAGGAGGAGGGGAGAGAATCTCAAGCAGACTCCCTGTTGAGCACAGAGCCTGACATAGGGCTCAATTTCACAACTCCAAGATCATGATCTGAGTCAAAACCAAGAGTCAGTTGCCCAACCCTCTGAATTACCAAGGTGCCCAAGAAATGAATGGTCTGTATTTGAATCAAAATAAAGTTTGTGATGATTTCTGTGTAGTGCTTGAGTGTGGAAAAAAGAATACATTTGATCTAGATCATAGCAAGACTTTCTTTCAAGTGGTAAAAGGAATCATGACATTTGATCCATCTGAGAAAGGCATAATTCTAACTTACTTCCTGGCTATGCAGTGAATTCTATTTTCATAGAAATATTAATGTAAATGCCAAATGGATACCAATGGATTAGGTTATGTTGAGGTAACAACCCCAACGCTCATTGACTCTCACAGGAAAAGTTACTTCTTGGTCACCCCCATGGTCAAAGTAGGTCAGCATGGGACTCTGGTCCTCCAGTCCCTCAGGGACACAGGTGACAGACTCTTCCACTTTGGACCTGCGCCATCTAGAACAGTTGGCCTCAGCTATAGCAGCAGAAAGAAATTCGGTAAATCTCACTGGGTTTTCACTGTTTCAACCTAAAAATCACTTAAGAGATTTAAGAGATTTCTCTCATTTCACCTGCTGAAACCAGCCATAGTTCTCTCCCCACCAGGCAGTGAAGAAGATGGAAATGTAGGAGAGCAAATGGAGTGTTGGGTGGCTATCATTGCGTACCATCACCACTCACTGGCATTCAACTTTTATGATGACTTACATGAGAATTACAATCTGGTCACCTAGAGCAAACACAACTTCAGATGAAGCCGGCTTGAGTATACAGAATTTTTTTAAAAACTGAAAATTTTAAAAAATATTTATTTATTTGAAAGAGAGAGAGCGAAAGTAAGCAAGCACAAGCAAGGGGAGCAGCAGGTAGAGGGAGAAGGAGAAGCAGGCTCCATGCTGATCAGGGAACCCGATGTGGGGCTCGATCCCAGAACCCTGGCACCCCTAAAAACTGGAGTGTTTTAATGTTTGGACACATTATGCCTGGTTCAGTACAGGCATCAGGGCTCCCCCCGCCGAGACTCTGGGTCCAGTTGACTCACATACACAACCAGTGTGGTCCTTGTGGGCACTCGAAGTTCCTACCTTATCATGCAGGGCAGACCTGAGGATGCCCAGTACAACAGAAATGTTGTCAGTCCGAATAATAAAAAAGTAGAGGCACAGTTGACAGGGAGAAGTGGGGAAAAGTAGACAAGAAGTAGAAGAAAATCTAGGTGTGCTCGTGCGTTCCTTTTATAGAGCAGGACCTGATGTAGATGAAACAAGGTATGCATATTCATGCGTATTATTTAAATTCATAAACGCAACAGATAGAACTAAAACGTAAAACGTGTGAAAGCTGAGAAGCGAAGAGGAAGTCACATTGGGTATGGTGTGAATACAACTCTCTATACTTCCTAGCAGATAATCAATAGATGATATCTGTGATCAATAAATCAAGAAATAGAGGAGTAAGTACACCATTTAGTGCAGGGAAGAAACCACTAGGAGCCATCAAAATAGAAAGGGCTTAACCTGCTTTCCTTTGGGGAATAAGATTCAAGGTGGAGGACAGGAGAGAAGACTTAATTTCATTATAAGATGTACTATTTGATTCTTTAAAAAATGATATTCATGCATTGCTCTGATTTAAATATTTCTAATTTATTTGCTATGGGGGGTTGTGTGTGTATGTGTGTGTGTGTGTATGTGTGTGTGTGTGTGTGTGTGTGTGTGTGTGTGTGTGTGTGCTGAAACCCGGGAATGAACATCTAATTTATTTATTTTTTTAAAAGATTTAATTTATTTATTTATTTGACAGAGAAAGAGAGTGATCACAAGGAGGCAGAGAGGCAGGCAGAGGGGCGGGGGAAGCAGGCTCCCTGCTGAGCTCGATCCCAGGACCCTGGGATCATGACCTGAGCCAAAGGCAGAGGCTTATCCCACTGAGCCACCCAGGGCCCCCTATTTTATTTTTAAAAAGAAATGAACAGGGGGCACCTAGGTGACTCAGTTGGTTAAATGTCTGCCTTCGGTTCGGGTGGTGATCCCTGGGGTCCTGGGATGGAGCCCTGCATTGGGCTCCCTGCTCAGTGGGGAGCCTGCTTCTCTGTCTCCCTCTGCTGCTCCCCGGTGTGTGCACTCCCTCTCTCTCTCTCCCACTCTTTCTATCAAATAAAAGAACAACCTCTTTAAAAAAAGAAATGAATGCAATTTTGTGTATGGGAGAGCAGAAAAGTTTTGAGAGAGTAGGAGGAGAAGAGAAAAGGGACAGGTGCCCTAGTGGGAAGCCGGGGCCCATGGTGAAGGTAGTACGTTCTCCACTGGGTGGGTTGCACTCTTTTAAGGATACAAAAGCCAATATTCAATTTTAGATTGTTTGCATTGCGGGATATAAATCCGTGTCATTGTCCCAAACCTTCTACGTGTCTGCTACACACACAACTGGCTTCTATGTTTAACCAGGAGGGAAATTAGAGAAAGGGACTGAGCACGAAAACCAGGACACAGATCAGTAGAAAGAATGGCGGTGAAAAAAGGAGTGAGATGAAGAGAAGCAAGAATTCAGAGATGGGAAGGATAATGAAGATTTAAAATCTCTGACATTCATGGGAATCTTGGGAAGACATTAGCTTCCCATGGAATGTGAGATAGCGAGTTTATCAACCGCATTTAAAAGTCAGAGGACAGAGTGACCTTTGCCGACATCTGGAGTATGAGAGTTATCTTACCGGATCCTCAAAGCAACCTTATGAGTTATCTCTTCATTGATTCAACAAACATTTGTTAAATATTTACCTATAATACCATTCAGTAAGTCCTTGTCACTATTCTCAAGTCTAATAAGGGAAACGTTGCAATTATAAGGTCACAAATATATGCACTAGCCCCACGGAGAAGCAGCTACTTCTCCAGGGCTGGGAGAAGGTAGAAAGCTATACAAGAAGATGACTCAGGATGAATTGAACTTTGCAAAATATAAGGAAGTTTGCTGAGTGGGTAAAAGGTTGGGGAGTACTGGGAAGGGGGACCAGCATATGGGAAAGCACAGAAGCAAAACCCGTGACACACTAGGCATCTCCAGAGACTGTTTCAAGGAGGCCAGAGGACAGATGGGGGAGACCAGTGTGCTAGGCAGGGCCTCTCAGGGGGTGAACAGGGGTGCTCTCTATAGTTTGGGTCATCCCAAATCAGCCTGTTAACACCTAACACCTCCGTTCCACAAAAGAAATACTGCTCTGCTCTGTGGGAAAGCTCCATGAATCAGGCCATCCTGCTGGAACCAGTGCTGGGTCATGACGTCCCAGGACAGCCCTTGGCAGGACTTTGGAGCTTCTTTGGGCATTTGGGCTACCACATGTGTTAGGATAGAGCATCCGCGAGCACCCTGAAGGGTCCAGACAGGAACCAGCTCCTACATGTACCCTGTTCAGATGCCGGTTTGGACACAGATGCCCCACTGCTCACACTGGTGGGGAGGGAACTTAAGATGGTTTGAGCAAGTTATTCCAATGCAGAAAGATGCTCTTGAAGTCTTGGAAGGAGGTCAGACTGGGAGGAGAGAAGTTAGTGATGAGGCCGCTAAGAATATAGTCAAGAAATGAAGGGAAGGTAAAGGAACCAAGGCCCTGTCCATATGGACAGAGAGGAGGGGATGCATTTGAGGATATTATGAAGTCAACATGATATTGACTAGAGTGGAAAGGGAGGAGCCTAGAATGAGTCTCAGATTTCTGGTTCAGATGATTGGATGGATAGACACACCGTTCACCCAGACTCAGAACACAGGGTAGCGGGTTTGGGGCAGGATAAGGAGGAGAACGAGGAGCTGCATTGGAAACATGTTGAGTATGAGAGACTAGTGAGTCATAAACTGGTAACACACGGCAGGCTAGAGGAGTTCTCTAAGCCTCGGGGCTAGAAACGCCACTTTTTACCACTCTCTGTGTGCTTAGCCAAGCTACCTGATCTCTCCAATTCTTTACAAAAAAAAAAAAAAAAGAAAACAATAGTGTGATTTTGACGGCTCACGGCACAGTGCATGGTACATATTAAGTGTTTGTTACAAGATGAAGAAGATGAAGGAAAACGAGGAGGAAGGAGTGTCTAGAGATCATCAGAGAAGTTAGGGTTACAAGTGTGAGTCTGGAAACTTTGGAAGAGGTCTTTGAAACCAAAGGTCTAAACATTACCGCTGAGGGGATTCACACAGAGTGTGGACATCAGAGGTTGGAATCGTCGGCTGTGAGCTTAGAGGGTAAAATTGCCCAAGATCATTGTGCAGGGCAGACACTAAAGCAGAATGAGTCCAGGCCTATGTCACCCCAAAACCCATATTTTTTCCCCCACCTCATGCTGGCTTTTAACGTATTTTTGAAGAAGGAATGTGACTTAATAGGGAAAGGAGTAAAGGTTCCCTGAAGAACAGGGAAAGAGGCGTACCAGCCGAAAGCCCACTGTTCCGGGGCCCAACAAGGCAGATTCAGTGTGGGCCAGTGTGGTGGGCCCAAACCAAGTGACACTGTTAACAAGTGGGAAGGGGGTCCAGGATTCGTGGAGCTTGAAGTTTATATAGTGTGGATGTTATTTTATCTTGAGTTCCCTATGAGAGCACAACCCAAGGAAAATTCATGAATGTGCAGGTTCTTTGGGAGATCATTCTAGGAGGCAAGAATGGGAGGCTGAGAAGGTAAAGGAAGAAGGAAAACCTGAAAGTGTGTGTTATGGAGGTCATAGCCAGATACAGCTGGGCTCTTATTGCGCCTGGAAACTTCTGAGGAGGATAGAGAAGGTGGGTCAGACTTGTCCACCAAAGAATAAGCTGAGAGAAGACTCTGCCCTCCTTCGGTGTCTATCCTGGTCACAGCATTGCCCTTGGCCATTGACTTCTCCACACATTTAGCCTGCCTGAGTGTGTTTGAATACTGGGGTCCCTTCCCTGCAACGATGAAGCCCCGGGCAGAAGGCAGAAGAGCCATAGTGTGTGCCTGAAGCCCCAGTGTTCTGGGCAGGAGGAACCTTGAAGTCTGCATAGAACGTTCCATCCTCAGCATCTGTGGCTGAAATCAGACTGTGTGAGTTGGGGACAGCAGAGATGTGATATACAGTCTACTCCTTGCACTCCTCAGAACCTCTTGTGTCTCATGTAAAGTCAGCTCATTCTGTCATCAGAGTTTGGAGGTGGTGGCCACCCACAGTTTCTAGAAAAGCTAGTACACTGCAGTTAGGGGAACAAGCTTTAGTCCCACTGGCTACCATTGAGGTCATCATTTTCTTCCTCTGTCAGGTTATCGATTCCCCTGGTTCTCAGCCAGAACTTCAGCTGGGTTAGGGTATTTGCTTCCCTAATGAAGACCCAGGTCTTCATTCCCGAGAGGTGTAAGCTCCTCTCCCTTCTAGGCTGAGACTGCTGCCCATTCATGTTGGTCATGAGGCATGCCCCAGGGACTCACTGGAGCGCCATATGTATTTCTTTCTTCTTATCGTATAGCAGTAACTCTGGCCTCTTAAAATTAAGATCTGCTTTTTGGCCTCACGATCTACCAGCATGAGTGGAAGATCTTATCATATTGGGTGGAGCCCTTACCGTCCCTATCTGGGAACCAGGAACTCCAATGCCAAAGAACCAGGCTTGGCAGGGACTTGAAGTACACATCCCGCAAGTAGGAGATACAGTGAGAGGGACCACAGCGACATCGGGTCCTTGGTTCCTGAGCCTTTAAGGACACAGAACTATGTATCAGTGGCAGGTTCAGACTCCAACCTCAGAGGGTGCTGCTCCTAAGCTGGGGGTGTGGGCGGCTATTCCGGCTTGCTGCTTCAGGAGATGTTCTGTATGTACTAATAGTGGGTCAGAGTCAAGGGTCCATTCTCCTATCTTTGTTGCCATAAAATATGTCCCTAGGTCTGACAATATTACGTGGGACCCCGGGTCAGCAAATCTGCTTTTCCCCAGCCTTCAGAGAGTGATGCTGGCAGAGATGCTTCCAATAAGAAAGACAAACCAGTATCCAAAGTAGGTGTCAGGTCCAGAAAGGACAAAGCCCTTCTCCTTCCAGGGTGGAAAGGATCCAGCATAATCCACTTGGCCACGGGAGGTCAAGGTGTCTTCTTATCACGTGGCATCTCACTGAGACCTCACCAATGGGTTCTGCCCTTGACACTCAGCAGCAACAGCTAGATCAGCCTCAGTGAGGGAGAGCACATGCGGTGGGGCCCAGGCACAGCCTTTATCCCTGTGGTGATGGAGCTGCCCCAGGACAGAAAGCAGAAGATGGGCAGAAAATGACATCAGCGTGACGGCTGCCTACCGTGGCCAAGGCTGGCATCACTCGCGAAACAAGGGGCTATGGCACGGAGGGATCTGATCCGGGGAATTTAAGATCAGGGATGCAAACGTATCTTCTGACAATTAAAAATAAAAATAGCCGCTTGAACACATTGTGAGATGCTGGAAAGGTCTTCAAGAGTGGAAGTTGCCGATGAAGACACTGGGATGGGCACGAGGTGCGGTGGGAGGAGAGCTTCCCGTCTTGGTTCAGATACTTATTAAGCATCAAGGATCCCATCTGGAAAAGCCTTTGGAAGAAGCTGTGGGAACCTGGCAAGATGCCAGGCTTGCTGTTGCTCTGGGGGTTGCTAGTGCTTTCCTGGCTAGCATCAGAGACTATCAAAGGTAGGTAGGGCTGGAGGGACAGCCTCCTCTAATCCCTCTTTTCCTGATAAGGATCCTGAGCCCTGGCATTCACAAGGGCAGCTGAAGGTCACTCGGGCAGTTACTGATGGAGGCCGTCCAGCGCACTGAGGCTTAAGGTTGAGGTTGGGGATCTTAAGCCACAGTTTCTTGGTAGACTCCATTTATATTTTTTTAATTCAAATATAAGCATGTGCTCAGCACAAGCCTGGCCTGCATTCCTGCCACAGCATAAAGGAGGAAGGCAAAGGAATGTGTAGGCAGACTTTATACTAGTGGTTACTTGATGCCTTCCTCACTTCTCTACCCTGGTGCCCTGAGGGGGGTCTAACTAGATTGTGCTTTTGCTGGGCGTCTGTTGCTGTGCTCCTCTTGTAAAAATTGTGTGAGATGATTTGGGTTTTTGTTTTTGCTTAAGATGATGCTTTTGTTGTTTGCATGCTGTGAGGTCATAAAACCATCTTTTCTTCTACCTTCTGCCTTCTCTTTTAAAATCCTAGAAATTAACCTATTCTCCATCTAAGATAGAATGATCTAACAGTCTGTTTCCCCTTGCACCCATCCATCCATCCATCCATCCATCCATTTCTCTCCCTCCCTCCCTCTCCCCCTCTTTCTTCCTTCTCTCTCTCCTCTACCTCCCCTCTCTTTCTCTCTCCCTCTCCTTCAGTTAAACATTTATAAAAGTAAGAGTATGGCTCAGAGGGAGGGACCCTTCCTGAAACAGGTGAATGTTCTCTAATGAGGACAACATGCTCAGAGGCACGTTCTGTTCTCTGGCTACTGAAACAAAGCAAGGTGTCAGGAATGAGACAGGTCTTCAGATCTCACTTATCTTGCTGGACAGAATCCCTCCTTTCCTCCCTCTGGGAGACCTCTTTCTCCCAGTTCCTTCCCATGTGCTAACTGTAACGTGCTAGAGCCCTTCTAATTTTGGGTAGTCCAAGCTGACAGAGCAGGAACGAAGGAGTTCCAGAGACAAAGGACACCAAGATAGAGGAATCAGGAATCTTTCGGGTGTTGTTTTTTGTTTTTTGTTTTTTTGTTTTTTTCAACAAGGAACAAAAAGCATGAGGGACATGGTAAAAATAGCCTATAAATCGAAGGTCAGCTCTCTTCGTCTGCAGACACATCCATACCCTGTGTAGGAGCCCACTGCACCTTGCACTTCTTTGTAATTGTGATCCTGGTGACTATCTGTTCAAGGTTGGCTTGGATTCAGCCTCACACAGTAGGTGCTCAGTA
The DNA here is from genome assembly GCF_902655055.1 of Lutra lutra. Lineage (NCBI taxonomy): Eukaryota > Metazoa > Chordata > Mammalia > Carnivora > Mustelidae > Lutra > Lutra lutra. The sequence goes on along the minus strand of NC_062287.1, from coordinate 11,502,586 downwards.
AGTAGTATGTTGACTAACTGACTCATTGATGGAATGAATGAATGAAGTCACTTTATTCAAGGGCACCGTCTTAACCTAAGACCCTCCTTCTCTCCTCTCTCCTTCTCTCTTTCTCTCCTCTCTCCTTCTCTCTCCTTCTCTCCATCCTCACTCTCAGAGACCTTGAAGAAGCCATCTGGGAGGGAAGCTTAGGAAGGGATGTCAGCAAGCATTGGCAGCCTGTCATCTTCCTGGTTCCCTCCTCTCCAGGGCTCACTTTCACTCTGCTCCTCCCCTGCGTCTTTCTTCCCTCCCTCCCTTCATCCCCCCTCCCTCCAGGGGCCCCAGACTCAAACTGCTGGGAAGTCTCTTCAAACAGGATTGAAATTGCTTTAAATATTAGAGGATTAGGGGAAGACAAACAGACCTGGGGAAGGTCTGTGTTTGGGGGATTAGGATTAGATCTCCTCTGCTGTCCAAGCATTAGCAGAGGCCGTGCTGCCTGCCTCCAGCTCTGTCCTCTGGAGCCTGGGCAGCTCAGGGTTAGGCCTCCAGGGCAGCCCACATCCTTGGGCTGATCTCTCTGCAGAGCTCCATATCGAGAACTCTCAGAGTAAGCCCCAGCCGCGTGCAGGCATGCTGTTTCTCTCCCTGAGTCCTGCTCTCCAGACAACCACCACCAATGGAGTTAGCCTGAAGTAAACCCTATTTTCCACTACTGCCTGTAACCTCAGCCCGTGGTACCCACTGACCATACATGGGCTGGGTATTCTGCTTTGAACAGAGAGAAGCCCTGAGACCAGGCAACAAAAGGGAAATCCAATATAAGTCAGGAGTGTGGGTGCACACATTCATGTCTGTTTGCTTAACTAAGGAGTCAAATGCATCACGCCTCATGTCATGGCTAAAGCCCCCTACTGGTTATCGTTGAATATTTATCAAAGTAGATTTTATTACTCATTAGAGTCTTCCAGTCTTAGAGTATGAAGACACCAGAGAGGCAGACCTCCCCTAGAACATTCCTGGTGGGTTCTTACCCACTCTCTTCTGGGACCTCCTGGGTGACAAGGAGCAAGATGGCCCATTTCATGGTTGTCCAGTCTGAAATGTTAGCAAATCTTCTCTGGTATTGGAAATGTGCCTCTTTTTAGCAGTAGATACAATTCTACTCCTCGAATTAAATATACAGATATAAATCTCAACTTGGAATTTTGAAGTGCAGAGAGAAATATTTCTTTGTCTTCATATTCCTTAAACAGAACACAAAAATAATTCATCATAAATTTAGAAGTCATTACATTTGGCTACATTAACATTATGAATCTGATCATCAAAAAGTCCATTAAGATATGGAATGCAAGCAACATACTAAGGTAAGATAGTTGATACACATACATTGGAGAAAGCTCTCCAATCCATGCTGTATCAGAAACCCCTCCAAACAGTAAGAAGAAAAACACACAACCCAATAAAAGTCACGGTCAAAAGACTGGACCAGTCCTATAAATGGCCAGTGAGCATGGGGAAAAAGGTGCTCAGCCTCATTAATAACCAGGTAAATTCAAATGAAAACCACGTGGGGATATTGCTATATACTCATCACATCGGCAGGAAATACGATATGAACGTGACAATAGCAAGAATGCCAGAACGTGAGGTGCAGTGTTATCATTGCTGGTGGGATCATAAATTGGAACTACTGGTTTGAAAAACACTGTTCAGGGTGGTCTGATTAGGAAATTCCCCAGACATCCCCTTCCTTCCTTCCTATATCCCCTGGGAGCACATGTGCACCAGGATCCACAAATGAGGCTGTTGATAGCAGCATTATCAGCATAATGGCTCCAGATTGGAAACAGACCAGATATTCACTAGCATTCGGTTGGATTAATAAATTATGGTATATTCATACAAGGGAAATAACACACACAACAGAAATGGACAGACCATAATTATAAGCAACTGTGTGGACGAATCTTAAAAAAACCACAAGGCTGAGCAGAACATGTCGGGATATCACACAGCTCCATGTATGTAAGTTTCAGAAACAGGCAAAAGTAAACTGTATTGTTCTGAGTACATATGTAGGTCATCAGTTACAAAAAAAACAAAAACAAAACTAATTGCCATAGAAGACAGAGCTCTGAGGACCTTGGTTTCTTCTGAGGGCAGGAAACAGGGGTGGTTGTGAGGAAGCCAGAAGTAAGGGGCTGGAAGGAGGTAGTTGGCTGCGTTCTAGATCTCGATGTGCCTGGTGGATGCAGTAGTCTGTTTTCATGACTGATTAAACTATATATTTACTTTCTGTACTTTGATGCAGGTGTATTATATGTCACAATTTAAAAAATGATTTTAAAAAGTAATTCTAATTTAGGGACGCCTGGGTGGCTCAGTCTGTTAAGCATCTGATTCTTGATTTCAGCTCAGATCGGATATCAGGGTTGTGAGATCAAGCCCCATTTCGAGCTCTGGTTAAGATTCTGTCTCTCCCAGGGCTCCTGGGTGGCTCCATTGGCTAAGTGTCTGCCTTTGAGTCACGTCATGATCTCTGGGTCCTGGGATCAACCCCTGCATCAGGCTCTCTACTCAGCGGGGAGCCTGCATCTTCCTCACTCTCTGTGTACTCTATCTCTCAAGTAAATAAATTTAAAAAAAGATTCTCTCTCTCCCTCTACCCCTTCCCTCACTGCTTGTGCACTCTTACTCTTAAAAGAAAAAAAATAGATAATTCTAATTTTAACAGCTGTAATCCCACTGAAATGTTCCCTTTTCCAGGCCAAACACTGTTAGTTCCTTCAATAAATGTGATTTGAAAGCTTCTGCCACCCTAGAGACCCTTTTATTTCTGCCTATGTGTCTGTGTCTCTATCTGCTTACCTATCTATTTCTCTACCATCCATCCATTTACACAATGATGCTCCCCTTCAGTAGGGGCAATAGAAGGTAGCAGAGGTGGGGGAAACCCAAATAAGAACGAATCCAAGTCCAATCTGTGCTTGATAAGGTTCAAACGAAGACAGATGCCATCAATAAAATAAACAAACCATTAAATACGTAAACCGTTAGGATGAGAACAGAAGTGTCTACACATTCATAATTTCTTAATTTCTTATCCTTGATGATAATTAGTCCACCGACAGACATTCGCTGGGGTAAGCTGCAAACAGGCGCCAGCCGCCAAAGCAACTGCAGAGACGTGGTCTGCCAGAAGAGGTTGGCCAGGCCCAGAGGAAGAGCGCCATCTCGTCATCTCACCAGATGTGGCCACGGCTTCCTCGGAGGCATGGCTTTGCCACCGCAGGGAATGAGATCTAGCTCCCAACCTCTCTTCTCCGAGGCGTCTGGCTGGACCTCGAGGCAGACCTCGGGTCCCAACACCAGAGGCACCTCCGGAGACTTCCCAGCCAGTCCTGATTGAGGGGGCAGTCAGATCGTCCCCTCCTTTCCAGCTGAATACCGCAGGGAAGGCATCAAGCTTGCTAGGTCACTTGCAAATGTTAATTAGCAGCGAGGCATGGAGTCCCCAGGAGCAGGAGCGCCTGGGTAGTGAGAGGGATGCAAAGGGCCCAGGTGAGGCTCAGAGGCAGACAGCCCCTGGGAGTGGGAGCAGAAATGCAAATCCCCCATCCCCTGCCAGCTCTCCCTCTCCCAGCACTGGAGGCAGAGACACCTGTGTCTCATCAATGACAACATCTGTCCACTTGGGGTTTATTTACCATTATTATGACATCAGACTCTCCAGTTTGCACCATGCACAGATCTCTCCTGGGGCCAGGGCTTACCAGCCAGGGTGCTTGCAGTCAGAGCAACAAGAAGGTCTCTCCGCCCTACTCCCTTGGGAGGTTAAGTCCCTTGACATTTGTTGTGGGCCCTGCCTGGGAATTGCCTTCTGAATCGTCCTGATGGAGGTGTAGATGGATCTAGGTCGGTTGGGAAATTTAATTCTGCTTTTCAGTGAAACGCATAGTGCTGGTTGGTGCATATTTTCAGTTGAGAAGCTGCATCTCAAGTGGGAAAAATGAGGTGTCTCTTGGGACTACAGTGCCTCCTTACAAATCTAAGGCAGTGCGATTGGTGCAGGCGTGGAGAGTTAAATCAGGACCCTGAGCAGCGTCTTTCCCCAGACTGCCCCCCTTCCACCTCCTCCGCCCTCTGCCCTCCTCTTGAGAAGTGTTTTTGGAGACAGGCATATGCCAATGTGGGAGGTCTTGGGAGATGGGTCGTTTGCTCCAGGGGTGACATGGGGTGGAGTAGGTGTCTACCTCTACCGATGCGGGCCCGAAATCTGCACCGCATGGCAGGGCTGAGCCCACCGAGCCAGGAGCTCAGGAACTGTGTTGAGAGGCAGTAATTTTTTTTCTTCAGCCAATGTCGACTAATTACCAGCTATGTTCCTGAATCCCCGAGACTGTTCATTTCACTGTCTTCTGGCAATTTCCAGGTTTCTTCTCATGGAATTGTGGCATTTTTAGAATGGGAAAAGGCCTGATAAACTCATCTGTCCCTTTTCTTCCTCTTACTGAGGTTCAGCAGGGAAACATGTTCTGCCTTAGGTCACTGAACTGCTCCTTAGCAAATTAGGACTTGGATCCAGACCTCTTGACTCCCAATTTTGTACTCTTTCCATCACATTCTGGTAGAGTGGCCATCTTTGTATATCTTTGGGAATGGACAATTATACAATCTCAAGCATGTGGCAGAAAGGACAGCCGGAATGACTTGCCCAAGGTCACTCGGCAAGATAGGGCAGGGAAGGTTGGCGCCTTGATCTGTGTACTTTCTGGACAACCCCGTTGCCATTTCAGCCTGCGGTCTTCTGGGGCCAGAGTGTTCCCTTTTTCACCTTCTCTCTTTGGATTTTGCCATAACCTTCTCTTCTCACATGGAAGGCTCCAAGTCACACGATGGAAATAACCACCCATCCTCCCACCCCAGCCTCCCGGCACTGTGGCCAGGACAAATGTCTGCTTTGGAGATGGGATCTGGAGATGAGGAATAATAATAAATTGAGAACCGAACAGGACTGAGCGTTGCACACACCTCCCCATCTGCTCTCGAACAGGCTGCTGGATTTGCCCGAGATCAGGTCTCTGTTTCTGATCTGACAACAGATGCCCGAGCCATAAATAACTGTGTGTTTTTCCCCTGAACTTTCGCTGCCATCTCCCGATGTCTTATGTCACATTGTGTTCTGGGGAGAGGTGCAGTGGAGCGTGCCGCCACCTCCCCATGCTCCCTCTCCCTCCTCTCCGCGTGCCACTGCCCGGGTGGGCGCTGCGCTGGTTTTGGTGGGAGTTCCTAGGGAAGCTGGGGATGAGGGACCCAGGGGAGCTGGCCCTTCCGTCCGTTCACTTGGCCCCATCTCGGCCCCCCTCGAGGAGATCGAAGCTGTTGTTTGCATGGGCAGCAGTCATCTGCGTGAGGTCGTGCTAAAGCCCCTGGGAGAGCTCTGAGTTGGCATTTGGCAGAGACAAAGGAGGTAGAGGGGAGACTTTGCAGGCGGCCAGGCTGGCCCCAGCACCCCTAGGACAACAGATGCCCTAATGTGGCTCCAAGCTTCCTGTCCCCAAGGAGTGACACTAATGTGTAAGGAAGTCTCTCCTCCAGCCCTGCAGGGCGTCACTAAATGATTCTGGTTTTGCAGCCTCGGGGTGGGGCACCCCACGCCCTGCCCCCACCTCGCTTCCCATACTCTCTCACTGCATTGGGTTCATCTGGAAGTACAGAAGAGTTACCCTCGGTTCAGATCAGAATGGAACATTCTATAATCAACAAAACCCACAGCTTAGCTCTTTCTGCTTGTCTTAGTGACAGATGAAAAATTGATAGCAGAATAGCAAGTTCAGATGTTGGCAAATGTTCAAAATCAGGACCCATTCCATTCTCCGCGGCTCCAACTCCACGCCGTACATCTTCTGTCCTCTCTCTTTCTCCTTCCTCTCCCTCGACCTCCTTCCCTCTCACTATCCTCTCCATCTCAAGATATCTCTCTCAATTTCTCTCCCCATCTCCCAATCATTCTTGTTGCCATTCCCATCCTTATCAGCCTTTGAGCCATCTCTCTGAGTTCCTCTCCTTCCTGTCTCGGCTTGTCACTGTTTGTCTTCCTGCCTCCCCCCCCCCACCCCCCGCAGGCCTCTGCTGCTCTCCCTCATCTTGTCCTTTCCCCTCCGTCCCGCAGGGTTTCTTCCAGAAGATGCTGTAGAGCCTGCCCGCCCCCACGCCGGGTCAGCACCTGCTAGCTCTCCACTGCAGGTGACAAGGAAGTTCAAGGCGAAGGACCCTTGGCCCATTGCTCCTCCGGCTGTCTGGCTGCGGGCAGCTCCCCTGTCGGTGGTCTCAACAGAGGACTGGTGCTTCTTTCTCTCCCTCTCTGGCTTTTGGTCTTACTCTGACTCTTCCTTTGTTCATCTCCTCCTCTGCTTTCTTCCTACCTTTCTCTTTGTCCGACCTCATGACCCAGCTCCCTCCTTCTGCTTCCTTCCTTCTGTTTTTCTTTCTCATTACTTTTTCCTCATGCCGCCTGTACCTTTCTTCCTTTCCTTCTCCACTCCTTCAGCCCAGTCTTATCTTTCCCCCGGAGGAATCCTAGACCCTCGCCTTGTGAAGGAAGCCATGCTTTCGGGCTCGCAGCGCCCTGGGCTTCCTCTTGGCCTTAGGGTTGTGTGTCTTCTCCGAGAGTGGCGTTCCCATTCTCTCCCGCAGTGCAGTGGGGCCGCTCCACCCATACTGCCGGTCTAGATGTTTCTGAGCAGATCAAGTAGAACCTGGCCCATGGCTTCCTAAGACAGAGGTGAGAGCAGAGCCAGAAACTGCAGTGGGAGATCGGGGGCTTAATTAGCATCCAGGCAAAGAGACAAAGGGGGGCTGGGACAGTCAGCACATAGATGAGGAGATGCTGTGTATGGTGGGGCACACACAGCTGTCCTTCATCTCTGCCGTGCACAGAAAAATAAAGAACAAGGGATCAGCTGAAGCCATGAGGCTCTCACCAGGAGAGCCAAGGGCAACCAGACAGCATCACCAGGGAGCTGAGGGGCTGCTCTAAGACATTCTGGAGAAGGGTCAACATACCCTGATGGAATGCTTCTGGTTCTATCTATCCCTGTGGCAGATGACGGAAAAGGCAACCTCTGGTTCCCTTTGTGTTTGTAGCTCAAGCTTCTCACTTCTCCTCCAGCCACCACCACACTAAGACTCTGAATCTGGGACTGCAGATGCCTCATTAGCCCCTGCAAACAGCGACGTAGCCTTGCTATGTGAGCCATCCCGGGCCTGATTCATCATCCCAGCGCACTGACCTGTCACAGCCCACTCCTGCTTTGATGCCATTTCCTCCTACCCCGGGGTACCAGCGCCCTCCTCAGGGCCACACTCCTCCCCCAGGACCTGGTTGGATGGCTCAGAAGTTCTCAGGCCTAGGTCTCCCTTCCTCAGGGGAGACAAGTGGCCCAGTTCCACATCCTCCCTGGACAGTTCCCACCTCCCTTCTCTGCGTCGCTTTGGCAGAATCTGGGCAGTGAGCGTGATACGAGGCGAGGCAGTGCGGCCGGCCAGCCAAGACCATTCTGCGCTCCCAAGCTTTGAGACAGAGTCGTCAAGGTCTGGGGACTGCCAAAGGGCATCTGACTGAGTGAGACATGCATTTTTAATAAACTATATTTGACTTCCATGATGGGCAAGTTATTAAGTCATTTGACAGCCAATGGCATGAGGAAATGAAAGAATACCTTAAAAGTAGACATTTCTTGGCAGATAAGGGAGAAATTCAGTGAGCTGGAGGCAATAGAAAAAGAAATGCAAATAAAGATATGATGCTTTTACCTATCTGCATATAGTGGAGAAGCCATGAATATAACAGTGAATAGTGGGATTTTTATCACTACTTGACTTGAATGTCTTGAAAAACTGGCTCAGGCTTGGAAGGATCAGTCTTTATAGCTCTGGACCAAGCCCCGGTCCTTTGTCTCTGTGCTGAGAAGATGAATTTGTTTTCTGATGTGTTTTCCCTCTGCCTCCCCCTTTCCACAACCTTCTGAAATGAGCTTGGGGTTGGTTTTCCATCACCCCCTGATTTAGAATTATTAAGGATGATGAGCAGGAGGGAAGGGTCCTTTCTCACCTAGAGGCACACTACTGAAATTGATAGATGCTGATTCAGACAGCCCACCTCCCTGTCCACTGTCTCAGGTGACCCCAGGAATGCCCCCCTCATTCTTGGGGACCTCATGAAGGCCACCTTCTCCATGAGCCTTCTGTGGTCCCCAGGGCATCCTAACAGACTACATCCTAACAGACTGACATCCATTTGACCTAATGTGTTGGGATCCATCTCTCACTGCCTAGAGTTGCTGGCTTTCTTTGCAAGGGCTTGTGGCTTGTAATTCTTTCATAAGCTCTTTTAGGTTCATTGTTCTATTTTCCCAACCTTTATCCATAAGACCTGGGGTAGAACCTGAGGTGACCACATGCCCTCTCCTAACATGGGAAGGGGAAGACCACCAGCTTTGGGACATTTAGTAAGACAAACTGGTGAGAATAGCATATAGCCCTTAATCATGGAGTTTTTCATATCCCATCAGTGCTGACATGACCTTGAAAAACTCAGGATTTATAACCTGGAAGGAGTAGATGTTTGGGATTGTTCAAGGGCTTTTCCCTTCGGTTGTTCTCTCATCTCTATCCCAGGGATTGTAGAGAAGCAGTGTTTTCAGACATTAGAGCTGTGTTGTGGGGAGATTGTTGGGGGTGAGGGAGGGGTAGACAGCCAACTCGTCTTATTGTCTTAAGGCTCCCCCTGCCTTTCTTTTTTTTAATCCATGATCCTGTAAGGCTCACAAATTTCCTCTTGCCTTGTAACTTGCACTGATGCCCAAAACTCCAAATGCTCTCAGGGAGCACTGTGGAACTGTGCTCCATCTTTGATAAGGTCCCCTGAATCCTCAATCCCATCTGTGAGCAGCTCCATCACCTTCTTGCTTTAACTGAACCCACATCTTCCTGAGGATCCTGTTTCCCCCTCTAATCCATTCCATATTGGCTCTTTTTGCTCTTACTTCCCACTACCTCTGGACTTGGGTCTGCGTATGTACTCTCCTTGGTTCGCCTTGCTGTGTCCAGAATTGTTTCTCCTCCTCCCTAAACCCCCCCAACTTTTTGAAATCGTCAGACCATACCCCCTTGACCTACTCAGTATGACTTCTTGAATGCCTAGCAGGAGTCACCCAAATCCAACCTTGATGTCACCACACAGAATCTGTTTCTCCTCCTCCATCCTCAGATCTTAGTAAGTGCCCCCCCCCCATTTGCTCAGTTGCTTTGGCTAAAAACCACGTAGTTATCCTTGGTTTTTTATCTCACTCACATTCTCTACATCTGATCCTTTATTTAAGTCTTGCTGAATCTTCCATCCAAATATGTTCTCGGTCTACTTATCACCACCTTCTGTACTACCTCTCCAGTCTAAGTCATCACCATCTCTTGCTCAGTCTAGTGTACCAGCTCCTTACCTGGAGACTCCTTACCCTCTCTTGCCTCTCTTCCATCTATTTTGAACCAAATAACCAGCAAGACACTACAAAGACCTACACTCCTGCATGTTTCTCCTCTGCTCAAAGCTCTCCAAAAACATGTCACCCCAATTAGCATGAAACCCAGAGTCCTTATCAGTCCAAAAGATCTAAATGACCTCGTCTTGGTGGTCTCGTAACAACCATTCTTTCCCTTGCTCACTCGACTCCAGCCACACTTTCTCCCTTTCCATTCATCAGCCATACCAAGGATAGCCCCACTTCCCATCTCTGTTGCCTGAAACAACTTTCCACTAGGCATTCACATGTCCACTCTCTTTCTCTGCCCTAATATCACCTCCTCAGAGAGCCATTCCTGACCCTATAACTAACTCTCTGCCCAATATCCCGAATATCCGCCTCCTATGCATTTTCTCTTCAAAAGAACTCATGACTGCCTGGTAATATATTAATATCTTTATATGTTCAATTATCTATTGCCTATCTCTCCCAACAGACTGTAGAGTCCATGAGGGTAAGGACTTACTTTTTAAAATCACTGCTCTATTCCTAGCTCCCTACCAAGCATATGGTTGGTATTCAATAAATACGTGTTGAATGAACAAAAGAGTGATGGGAAGCACTATCTGTAGGCTCCAGGGAAGTTGGAGAAATTTTGTTCACAGTTTCTGAGACTAACACCACAGAGACAAAGGGAAAGAAAAGCATCCATCTGGGGACTCCCAGAGAGGGATCAATTCAAACAGAGACTCCCTCCCAAGCATAGAAAAGAGACATGATAATATGGGACTCTGAAAAAACAAGAGTGAGAATTTAGAGGGTAATAAAACAAAGATTCTTCCTGCCACTCGAGGCAGCTACACTTATTTGGGAAAAGTGATTACGGATTGATTCTTCTTCTTCCAGAAATCTCAGTCACTGTCCCAGTCATTTGCCTTACAGATACATGGCGGGATGGGCTTATACCTTCAAGAGAAGGGAAGGAACTGCATTTTTATCTCACATATAATTTCCACAACAGAAGGATAGTGAACGCCTGTATAGGGTTAAGGGAAGTGGTCCACGGTGGGCCCAGAAACTTCTTCCATTTTATAAACTCCAATTAACTGTTAATTTTTCAAGAACCTCCTGAGAAGTCATTTTCTTTTCCTGACTGCCTCAGGCCGAATTACTTATCCTTTGTAAATACCTTTGAAATGTACTTTTTCCATTGGGTGATGGGTTGTACTTTTTCCATCGGATGACGGGTTGTTGCTTACACATTCATTTCTCCTGCTTGATTGTGTAGGTAATGGCCATGTCTTATTCATCTTTGTGTACTGCCCATGGTGGTGTTCAGTAAACACTGGTTGAACTAGGGGCTACTTCTATCTAACTCTTAGAGTTAAAGGAAGGAACTCTCATCAATGACTTTCTCTTTCTCTCTCTCTATCTCTCTGTAAGTAGGACTTAAAAGGTTGGGTTATAGGGCAGAATTGCTTTGTTATTACTCACCTAAAACTTGTTTTGCTGTTGCCTGTCTATGTAAAGCCCATTTACACCTGTTCTGGCACAACGATTTTTTGTTGCAAAGGGGAACCCCTGTTCTCTTGGTATTTACCTTCGCCACCTCCTTTACATCGTCCTGTAACCTGGTTCTCAGTTTTTTGAATTCTGTCCAAGCTACTCAGCCAACATTTAGGACCCTCTACAATCTGTCCTGAACTATTCCAGATGGCTGGCTGAGGGAGCTAGAGGGGAAAAGCAGTTGAGACAATAGTTTATCCTGATGGTCCCTTACCCACGAAAGGAAGTTTTTAACACTAAGCTCTCCAAATAGACCTACTTAATAAGGTGCATTGATCAAAGGAGGACACTGCAGCAGAACTGCCCATTTCCTTTAATCTTCCACTCTTGATTTCAAGGCAAAATACTCTGTCTGGTGTCCTTTCTTGGCATGGATACGGTGGCAACAGATAGGACTGTCAAGGAAGAAATAGAACAATGGTGATAGCTCTTAGGCATGGTGGGAAGCAACTGGGATATGTGTTGGAGCTGCTTCATGCCGTGACTGGGTTCAGTCTTTTAATGTTTTCTGTTTCTTCCTGCATCAGCTTGAGACTTGCTTCTCAGAGTTCACCCCCCACTAAGATGGCTGACTCAAAATTGGCGCTTAGTATTTGTTGACTTGTTTGCACACACTTTAGAGATAGGGGCCCACTTGGTTAGTGGAAATTACTTTAATAACACAAGAAGGCAGATGATTTCTGGTCTGAAGACTATGCTTATCAAAGTGCTGATGCTAGTTAAAAGTTAACAAATGTCTTCTTTTTCTCATCTACAACTTCGAAAAAGTTGTCTACAAGTCTACTTCTTCAACCCACCTTGTGCTCTACCTACCACAAGTTCTCCCCTCTGCAAAGGACCATGCAAAAAGACCATACTCCTTTCTGAAGACACATCTCTGCTTGTGGAGTTAGTCTCCCCTACTTATCCTTCCTCCCATCATTAATGCAGTCTACCTAGCTGGGTTGTTCCGTGAATGCAGAGACCTTGTCCCTCTCTGCACTTACAGAAACTGCTGTTGTGTATTTGCAACACTGATGATTGTGGCCCAGAGTGGATTCCTCCTTACCTCCTAAGCACATCAAGTAAGAGTAAGAAATCATATTCTCCAATGACAAAAAGTCATATGTATTACTTCTTTCTCCTACCAGTTTTCTCTAGTTAAAGACTGCTGAAAATAGGTAGCGTTCCATTTTCTTCAGCTCTCCCATAGCACATCTCACCCCTAAATCTAGTATAATTCTTCCCCCAGAATATTCAGAGTAATTGGGAACAAGAATAATGAGTGTATTGTGCATGGGCATTGTACTGAGGGCTTTACATGCCTTATCTCATTTAATCCTCATAACAACCTAAAAGGAGGGCATTACTTCTATCCCCATTTTATAAAAGAGAAGACTGATGCTTAGGGAATTCAGGTGACTTGATCTTCTCATGAACCCATAAGATTTCCATAAAGGCAGAGACCAGAATACAACATTATAGTTTCCCTGGTACGTGGGAATAGTCAGTAAATTATAACAGAGATCTTTTTAAAGTAGTCATCAAAGCAACCAGTGCTTGGCCATAGTGGAGAAAGGTAACAGAACCTAAAGATAATTAATCTTTCTGCCCAACCTTTTGAGTCCTGGGGAAAGAGGAGGGATGGAGGTGATAGGCAGAGTGTGTGTGTGTGTGTGTGTACTTGGACCCATATATGAGCAACTGGGGAGGGAACTGCAGGAAATCTGACAAGAGCCACGATCTTACCTCTGATTGTTAACCATGAAACAATGGTGAGCCCTGAAAGCTTCTAAAGACTGGCATTGAGCAGAGAAGGCCATGATTAACCCAGGTCTAAATAGAAACCAGCAGTCCCAGGGGCTTAGTAGGTGGCAAGGCTTAGTCTCCCATTTCACAGAAGAGGATGTTGAGATTCAGAGAGACTGAAGACTGGTTACCAAGCTGGAAAATGGCAGACTAGAGCTGGAATGCCTGTTTTCTGAAACGTGGTTCCTGTATGCTTTCCTTTTCCTTCCTTGGCTGATGAATGACGCATGTAACTTGTCTTAGGGCTGGCAGGCTTCAGAGCTGAGCTCACCTCATTCTGTCTTGTTCATTGAGGTTGCTGTATCTCAACCAGGCAAGGAGGGTTCTAATCCTGAGAAGTTAAAGGTCTCTGACATGGTTATTTATGGCAGGTTGAATAAAGCATGATTTACCGAGTTTGTAGGAGCCTTGATCATGTGTCTTCGGTGTGAGTGCTGACATCTCTCTGTGAGGTTTTCCTTTCAAAGGCATTCCTCTCTAAGGATGTGTACGTTTGTGGGTGCATAGGATTGAAAATCTGTTCCTTGGCTTCCTAATCTGCAAAATGGTGATACAATACCTGCCCTGATTATTCAGTGGGATAATAATGAGAATTTAATGTAGTGAAACATGGGGAAAGTGTGGTATAAACAGAAAGTGTTCTACAAACCAAAGCTGGTGTGAATTCATTGAACTTCGAATAGTCATTTTATAACTTGGGCTCAAAATTGCCTGTCACTCTAACAAAAATAAAAATTAAATTAAAACATGATCTCTGAGACGTTTCACAAACCTTGTCACTTGGATTTTCAAGATGGTGAGATAAAGGGAACTATGATGCCCGTCCCAGGCCTGGGGTGCTGGACCAACTACTCACTAGTTGTTGACCTGAGTGTGAAAACTACTCATTAGTGTGTGACCAGGGGGCCAGCGTGGGTCGTGGAGGTCTTTGCCATCTTGATGTGTCTTGAGTGGATGGACAGAATATGGAGGGATTATAGTTGGTATCATTTGTCTATAAACTTGTAAATAGACTCAAATGCCTGCTGTCATGTTGCCTTCCCTTCCCTCAACAGCCCCTGGCCAGTTACTACTAGTGAAAAAGTAAGTAGAACAACGTGTTTCTCGTTCCATAGCATAACTTGTTTCTCACATGCAATGAAGAGCATGGGATTCTTTGAGAGGCTGATCAAAATTTGTCTATGAGTTCCTTGGTCTCCATCTCCCTACATAGATGGCGAGCCTCTGGGTTGGGCAAACCAGCCCTCGCTGTAGAGCTTGTGCTGCTCCCTGTATGGGCTCATGCTGTCTGTCCAGTGGCACCTGTTGTTCTGAGCCTGTGGGGAAATGTGTGGGTTCTCTCTTTACCATCTCCCCCTTCTCCAAAGAAGCCCTGCTCTCTCCCCTCCCTCCAGCCAGAAATACTGCATTTATCTCAATGTCATTTCTTCGAGATGTGAGCTGGAACAAATCTGGAGCAGCTGCTTCGCTTCTAAGTGTCCTTTAGGGACCCCCTCGGCAGACACTTTGCAGAGTATAATGATGACATTCTAACGAGCATTAATGTACATGTTGTCATTTTTCTATATTTACTCTTCCCGCAGGAGGCATAGCTCTGAGAAGGGAACACAGAAAGCAGGGAGACAGGGAGAAAGTTCTGTGGGCAAACCTCACTGCCGATGCACTGACTGGGGAAAGAAAAGCTTGGAGGGCAAGTGTGGGGGAGATGGAACATTCTAGAAGTCAAGAAGGTGGGAAAGGGGAGCAAGAATGGGGAGAAGCGTGGAAGAAGTTGGAGGCAGAGATTTGAGAGGAGATTAAGATTTCAAAATTAATTTAGGACCCAAGACTCTTTTCAGGTCAAGAATATTATGGAGGTTTTCTTCAGCTCATGACCTTGACCACTGTCCCATTCACTCATTCATTCATCCACCCATTTGATAGGCATGGATTGAATTCTTTCCATATGGCAGATATTGCCCTAGGCACCAAGAGTGCGTGAGTGTACAAGGACGAGGCCCTCTCTCACCGATGATGGGTAGATGAGGCCTATAAAGTTTACGTTACGTTATACCACTGACCCCTCACAACAACCTCATGAGCTAAGTGCTATTTTCCTCACTTTATAGATGAGGGGAAAGCTAAGAAAATTCTCATAGATTTCAAAGTGTGTGCAGCCACACCAAGATTTCATTCAGTTCTGTCCAGTGTTCAGAGATCTTTCACTTTCATGGAGCACCTGGGTGGCTCAGTTGGTTGAACATCCTACTCTTAATATTGGCCCAGGTCATGATCTCAGGGTTGTGGGATCGAGCCCTGTGTTGGGCTCCGCGCTCAAGGGCGTCTGCTTGAGATTCTCTCTCTCCCTTTCCCTCTGCCCCTCCCCTCTCTAAAAATAAATAAAAATCTTTTAAAAAGAAAAAAAAAGATCTTTCACTTTTGTTACTTTGCAGAAATCATGTGAGGGATCAGGTAGAGACCAAATCCTTATTCTGTGGATCCTGGGAGTTTGGGGAGACTCTGGAGATGTCTACTAGGGAGTGTCAGCCAAAATCCACCAGGCCGCCGAAAGCAGCGGTCTCCCTTTGTTTGGGGCCAACCCGGGGTATCTGTCACTGGAGGTTGGAGACGGGTATATAGGAAACCTCACTGGCTGCTACCCCCAGCCTGACTTCTTTCCCCGTATTCCCTGAGAGATATTCTGCAAGTATCTCGTAATGTGTTTTCAGTAATTAATAAATAGATTCATGATTAATTATGCATTTATCTATTTATTTGTTGCTTGCAAAGCTTCCATACTCATTATCCTCTTAAAGACTCTGCGAGGTCAGCAGAGGAAGAGCTATTTGCCCCATGGACAGATTAGGAAATGGGGGCCCAAGGATGTCACCTTGCTGAAGATCAAGGCAGCCAGGAAGCATCAAAGCCAGAACCCCCACACCAGTTCTCTCGACCCACATCCTCTGTTCTTCCCAAAGCCTAGCAGCCGCCATGGACCTTCATTTTACAGATGAGGATGCTGGAGAGGTTTAATTACTAGCCCAAGGTCGCCAGCTGTCCTATACCAATGTTCTTTCCTTAACATGGAGCTACCCCAAAACTGAGCTTGGATAGGGCTGTGCTAAATGTCACTGTGGTCTCTGTCCCTAAGAAGCAGATCTGGAGGGGCGCCTGGGTGGCTCACTGGGTTAAGCCGCTGCCTTTGGCTCAGGTCATGATCCCAGGTCCTGGGTTCAAGCCCCACATCGGGCTTTCTGCTCAGCAGGGAGCCTGCTTCCTCCTCTCTCTCTGCCTGCCTCTCTGCCTACTTGTGATTTCTCTCTGCCTGCTTCCTCCTCTCTCTCTGCCTGCCTCTCTGCCTACTTGTGATTTCTCTCTGTCAAATAAATAAATAAAATCTTAAAAAAAAAAAGAAGCAGATCTGGATAAGCATGAGACCCTCAAAAAGCATCTCAAAGTCATACACAAGCAACCATGTGAGTGGGTGGTGTAGATCCCAGGAGAGGAAAGCAAATTCAAAGCAGGATCTCTGTGGGTGAGAGTCCCAGAGCTCTATGGGAAGCTGAACTCTCCCAAGGGCATGGAGAGAGGGCGGTTCCTCCAGCAAGCAAAGGAAAGATCCCTTACTTTCCCTTAGAGGAAGGATAAGGTCAAACTTTGTCCTCTTCTGCCCATAGATATTATCTGGGTGGGATTGTATCAAATAAATAATGTATCAGAAGATTCCTCCCCTGTTACATTAGCCCCATCAGGAGCGAGAGCACAGCCCGGGTGTGTGATAAGTGGTAATAAATGGCAGTGCTTGTCGGTGGAAATTTTTCTGGCAAATTTCCGAACCAGATTAAAAAGTAAATTAGATTTCTTCTGAAGAGTTATTTTCAAGGGTTTTTATCCACTGACGTGTGTATGCAAGATTGCAGCTTTGCCAAGGGGGAGAGAACAAAGCTGAAAAAATAAAATAAAATAAAATAAAATAAAATAAAATAAAATAAAATAAAATAAAATAAAATAAAAAATCAGCACACAATTATCTGTCTGAACAAGGCTATCGTTGGGAAGGCACCTAATCAGAGATGTCTCAAATTTGCTTAAAATACAATGTGCAATATAAAATGTATTTATAATCTGCCTCCCATGCTCCAATAAAATTGTTACCAGGACCAGACAATTGTAGGAGACAGGGGTTGTAAAATGGAATGGATAGAATCAAATCAGTTATTAATAATAGCAGAATAAAATACAGCTTTCGGGGGAGTAGTGTATTGTTCTGTTGGCTTTTGGCTTGCTTGGCCAAGTCTCCTAAGTCCTGTGTGTGTCCAGGGCTGATGAGACTTGTCCCTTTCTGGCCAGCCCTTCCAGGCCACCTTCCATGGTGAGCTCAGACTGACCTCCTGTTAGGAAACACGGACTATGCCATCCCTGCTTCCAAGTCTTCCGAAGTGCCTCGTCTACAAAATAGTCTGCAGTCCTTTGCCGGCCATGAGAGTGCCTTCGTCATCTGGGTCCAACCGGCTGTCCAGCCTCATTTTTGTGTGCATCGCCTTGTTGAATTCTGTGATTTCAGAAAGGTAGGAACGCTGCCCATCTTTTCTGGGTCTCCCATCGCTCCAGAGTGCTCAGGAATGAATGAGTGGGTACATGAATGGGAGTAGGCTGTGCTTACGGAGGGATGCCTCCGTGAAAGGGGTAGGAGTGAAGGCGGATTTGGGAGAATTTTGGCATCTTGAGACTGAGAAATCACAGTTGCCACCCTCCATCCCTGGCCAGGCTCACACTTCCACTGAAAAGGGTGTTCTCGTTCTTGAAAACCACCAGCAAAGGGCCGGTCAGCTACGCCGACCTGCAGGAGAAAGTCATGTATTGGTTAATTTCCAGTTTTCGTTAGGAGTCCGGATTGTCTCTGGATTAGGGGTTATTCAAGACTTGTTTCTTTGTTTTTCTCTTCTTGTTCACACTCACTGACCTTTTCAGGGCTTAGAAGCAGAAACAAGAGAGTTGAGACTCATTATATTTCCAATGAAGGAAAGGTGGGGTAGATGGTGAAGGTTTTGGCTCCAGGCTAAAATGAGCTCCTGTGGATTGAGGCCCTACCCCCTCCCCAACAGATTCCATCCTCCCTGCCAGAAAGAGAGAGCTGTCTGCATCTTCCAGAAAGGCGAGGGACTCTGTAGAACTTCTCTTTTCCCTGCTCTCTGTGCACACACGTGACTCATCTCTCCCACCTCCTAGAAACTTCCAGCCTGAGTGCGGTTGAGGAGCAACCTCGGGAGCCCCCCTCATCCCCTGCCCAAACAGGTGTATCCTTTTCCTCCATCTCAGAAGATTAGAAAAGAAAAAGGAGCCATGGGGTTGGTGCTGTTCTGGATGAAGGTGAAGGCTGGCAGGACAGAGGGCATCAGGGAGAAGATGCAAGGGACCAGGGCCGAATCATGCAAATTAAGTGGGCCCTGGAATTAACTGAAGAACCACTTATTTCAGTCCAGCCCCCAACAGCCTCCCTTGGGAAGCTGAGAGCTGAAGGTGCAGAGGGGCCTCCCGGCTCTTCCTTCCCTAATGATGTTTACTTTGACCTCAAGTGGTGCAGAGCCATGTAATACTCTCACTCCGAGAAGCCAGCCTCTGATTGCTCAGCATGGGGTGAGCCCAGAAGACTTCCCAGCCCTCTTCAGAGAGCAGCCAGAGCCAGGCAGAGCCGTGCTCCCGGAGCACTTGCTGGATGGCTCCTGTTGCAACGTGCCCATGACCCTGCCTGGACACATGGGAGAAATGGACGGCCCGCTCGGTACAGCAGCGGCATCTGCTGGAAAGTAGGTGCAGGAGGTGCACCAGGAGAGGCAGGGGCTGGGGGGATCCCCCCAGGGAAGAGCGCAAGACCAGCTGGGACCAGTTCAATCCAGCTGGAGCTTGAGGCGGCTCCACAAAGCCGCTCGCCCATGGTTTTCCTGTGGGCGTCTATCCAGATCGATGTAGCTGGAGTTGGTGGTGACAGGGAGGAAAGAGGAGAATGGTCCTCTCTGCTGTAAGTGATGACTCTTTACACAAACCAGGCCACGGTAGGACCCACTGCGTCTGAGCTGTAAAGGAGCCCCACTTCCTCGGCACGATGGCCTCGCCTCAGTACACAGCTACCCCAGACCTGGGGAGGCCTACCCTGGTGCTTTGTGAGGTTGCGGGGTTGGGAAGAACCAGGTCCCGGGAAGCCAGGCACCAAGGGCTGAAAAATTCCCAGAGGGTCTCTGGATTCCGTTTGAAGCATCCATCCTCCTCACCCCCCTTCTCCTCTGTCCACCAGCAGCCCTGGTGTCTCTATCCATTCTTTCCTTTCATTTTTCTCACTTCACTTTCTACTTAACTTTTGTGGGTTTCTCCTTTCCTTTCTTCCTTTTCCCTCCTGCTCTGCTCTCCAGTGACATTCTCTTCTGCATTACCCCCTTTCTCTTCCTTCCTTCCTCTTCCTCCCTTCACCTCCTTTCCCCCCTCATCTCCCACCCACTCCCCTGGCTCTCTTCCCAGCCCCCTCTTGTCCTGCCATAAATGATACATAAGCACCATGTGTTCCAGACTCAGCATACCAGCCCCAGGGCACAGAGATGAGCAAGAGACAGGTCGCACCCGCGAGTAGCTCCCCAGTTTGGGGGGCAGGGAAGGAAGCACATAGTTCCCGAGCAATGTCCTCGAGGGATGTGCAGGGCCCTGGTGTTGTCTAATTCTGCCTCAGGGACTCAGGAAAGGCCTCCCAGTGGAGGTGATTTTTTCTTTATTAACATAGAATATATTATTTGTTTCTAGGGTACAGGTCTGTAATTCATCGGTCTTACACAATTCACAGCACTCACCATAGCACATGCCCTCCCCAGTGTCCATCACCCAGCCACCCCATCCCTCCCACCCCCCTCTACTCCAGCAACTCGCAGTTAGTTTCCTGAGACCAAGAGTCTCTTAAGGTTTGTCTCCCTCTCTGGTTTTGTCTTGTTTCATGTTTCCTTCCCTTCCCCTATGGTCCTGTGTCTTGTTTCTCAAATTCCTCAAATCCGTGTGATCATATGATAATTGTCCTTCTTTGATTGACTTATTTCACTCAGCATAATCTCCTCCAGTCCCACCCATGTTGATACAGAAATTGGGTATTCATCCTTTCTGATGACTGAGTAATAGTCCATCGTATATATGGACCAGATCTTCTTTATCCATTCGTCTGTTGATGGACATCTGGGCTCTTTCCATAGTTTGGCTATTGTGGACATTGCTGCTATGAATGTTGGGGTGCATGTGCCCCTTCAGATCACAACATTAGTATCTTCAGGGTAAATACCTGGTAGTGCATTTGCTGGGTCGCAGGGTAGCTCTATTTTCAACTTTTTGAGGAACCTCCACACTGTTTTCCTGAGTGGCTGCACAGGCTTGCATTCCCACCAACAGTGTAGGAAGGTTCCCCTTTAGAGGAGGTGATATTGAGGATGCCTGGTACCTTCCTAAGATAGGGACGAGCTGAAAGGCCTTCCTCTCAAAAGGAAGCTCAAGGGCAAAGTCAGGAAGACACAGTCCTAGTGTGTCCCTTGCGGCTGGCCCGTACGGCCAGAGACAGAGCAGGAGCTGCTCCCACCTGGCTGCACAGGGCTCGTGCGTGGTCTCAGGAGCCCAGGGCCCCTCCTGGAGGCCACGGGAATTTTGGAGGGTCTTCACGAAGGGAAAGGACAGGCGCCTGGGTGGCTCAGTGGGTTAAAGCCTCTGCCTTCGGCTCAGGTCATGGTCCCAGGGTCCTGGGATCGAGCCCCAAATCGGGCTCTCTGTTCGGCGGGGAGCCTGCTTCCTCCTCTCTCTCTCTGCCTGCCTCTCTGCCTACTTGTGATCCCTGTTTGTTAAATAAAGAAATAAAAATCTTAAAAAAAAAAAGAAGGGAAAGGACAAGGTGGCCTTCTTCTCTCTTCTCTACTTCAATGTCCTGCATGTCCTGCTTCCTTGTCTTTTTCTTCCCCGCCTCTCCTCTCGCTGAGCCTGCTCTTGCCTCCCCGGGCTGTGCTCTGCCCCCGGGCCAACCCCACCCCAGACTTGGCGTTATCTATGGGCATGGATCCATTTTGGGGGGCAACAGCTCCCTTAGCCTCCTCAGCACAGACAGAACATACCTCTCTCTGGCCCCTCACAGTCTCCTCCCGCCCTTCTCAATCTGTTGTCCATGACTTTCTGCCCTGGGTAGAACTGGGGCCCCAGCCCCCCTGCACAGCCTGGGGGGGGGGGACACAGAGCAGAGGCAGGCGACTCTCTCTGGCACCTTTCAGACTGTGAAACCAGCTCATTATGACGAACCCATCTTTCTGTCCGGAGGCCTTGGTCTTTGAATGTTGAAGCTACCTTAGAGTTAACACTCTCCTCCTGCCAGTGCTGGTACTAATACTAACACAGTACTTAGGCCAAGAGCAAACACGAAGAGTAAACCTTGTAGTCTGTCTTTCAGTTTAAAAACATCCTGTTTATTGGCGATTCCTTATTCTGAACTCGCAGCCACATCAATAAATACCTGCAGATCGTCTGTTCTGAGCCAGCTCCTGGGTTAAGAGCATCCCATATGTGCTGTCTCATTTAATGCTCCCGAGAATCTCATGAGAAAAGCCCTCATCAAGTTCACTTTATCCATAAGCAAACTGAGGCTCAGAGAGGCCAAGGAACTTAACCACAGGAACACAGTGAGTGGAGAAGAGCTCGGTCCTCCTGACGACCAGTCCAGGCCTCTGTCCATCACAGCCACAACAAGGGTTGGACGACAAGGCTGCAACACTCCACGACTTACAGACAACAGAGGCGGCATCCATGGAGGTGGAAGTCTTAGGTCTCTCATGATGCAGATAGATACAGGGGGTCCGAGGGGCTTTCCAATGTGAGTTACGATGCTCACACTCAGATGACATCCCTCAAGAACATTATGGCTTTTTCCTCCCCTCTCATGGACTGCGTGGTCTTCTGCTCCTCCCTCTGACTACCCTGCCTTCCAAATCAGCACCAACGGACAGACAGACGCAGGTTGAGAGTCGAGGTCATCAGGGCAGTGTAGTGGGGAAGGGGCCTTGGGGCCCATCTGTCTCTGTGACAGCCCCATATGTCTTCTGATCAGAAAGCTGTTGCCTCCCCCCGGAGCAGCTCATTATTCCTCCTGATGTTCTTGCCTGAGGAGCAGAGCCCGGCCTCTCCCCTGCTGGTGAGTGACGTCGCGGTAGAACGGCAGCGTCCAAGGGCAGCCCCCAGCTCCCTAAGGCTCTTAGGCGCTGGGGCGGGAGGCAGGGGTGTGACTGGCTGGTCATTGTTTTGAGAGCGACATTGATCCATCCACATGGCCAAGTAGCTGGAGGGACAAGCTGGCTGCCTGGCTGGCTTGTTAGGAGGACCGGCTCAGAAGACTCATTTTGGGAGTGTTTGCACGCATGTGAGTAGAGACGGCATCCCACATGGAAGAAACAGCACTGGTTGATGGAGTCCTGGGCTTGGGTCAGCGCTGTTTGATGGTGTGGGGACTGTGGGGCGGGGGCCAGAGAGCTTGATGGCACAGACTCTGCCATCCAGAGCTTACGGTTGGTGAAGGAGATGAGAAGGGGGATGGGTTGGAACTGACCATATCCATGGATCAGGGCTTTCTTACACAGAGATTAGGAAGGATAAGGGAGTGTTTTATTTAAGAAAAACTCAATGTTTTCACGACAGTATGGTGTCATTAGGAGAATACAGGAGGCAGCGTAATGTGGTTAAAAACACAGCTTCAGCTGTGAGACCTGGCGGTGTGGTCTTGGGCGAGCTATGTGACCTTCCTGAACTGCACTGTCCTCATCTGTAGAGTGGAGATGACGATGCCACCTATCTCAAATGAGATAACGCCTACCAAGAACTCGACCTGGCATACTGCAAGGCTCAGGGGTGATTGCTGGCTTCTGTGGCTGTTAGGATCAAGGAACTTCTTCCCATTCCAGTGTTTCCCTATTCTGCATGTCACCTTGAGCAAATGGCATCCTCCCTCTGAGTGTCACCTGTAGGATGGGATGATGGCCATTCACCTAGGGATGGTGAGAGATCAGCTATGAAAATTGCCTGGCACTTAGTAGGGCCTCAGTAAAAGGTAGCTACCATGATGTCAGCAGAGGTGAGAGTTGGATTAACCTCAATCCTGACAGGAAGTGAAACCCTCTTGGATTCGAATGTCCTTCTGGAAATTAATTGCTTTTTACTTATTCATGGTTGTTACTTTAATCAAAATGAAATGTCTTACTTAAAGGCAAATGATTAGTTCTGCTAATAGAAAGGTAAAAAGAATCTTAATCTATGAACTTCCCATCGTTCTCCCTGCCTGAGATCCTGGTGGGAGTTGCACGGGGCTGGGACCCGGAGCCGGCTCCCTGCAAAGCCCCTGCTTCTACCTACTCCTGAACAGATCTCCCACTCAAGCGGCTCTGAGGTGGGGGGCAGATGGGGGGCACGACTCTCTGTCCTGCGTCATGCCCTTAAAGTATAAGTAGCTGACAAGCCTTTTAATCTTGCCCATGGTATTTGCAAATTTAAAGCAGAACTTTATTATACCTACTTCCACTTTGGTCTCCCTTAATCCATTCTCCATACTGCAGTCAAGGCCTCCTTCTAGAAACACAAGCCTCCTCGTTTCTCTCCCCTGCTTAAAATTCCTCAATGACTTCCCATTGCCCTTAGGAAAATGTCCAAATTCCTTATGAAGGGTTATAGGGCCCCGCAGCCTGGTCTTCCCCGCACTCCAACCAACCCTTGGGCCGACCGGGACTCTCCCGGGATCCTTGCCACGTTGAAAGTCTACACACACTGTGCTCTCTGGCCAGGCTCCTCTCTGCTTAGCCAGCCCCTGTTCGTCCTTCAAACCTCAACTCTAAACCTCCTTCCTTACAATGGCCTTCCCCGAGTCCCTACACCGGCTTCTTACCCTGTGGCATCAGTAAGGGCAAGCTATTTCCTCTGCTCTGAGAATACAACAATGTGTAAATGACATCTCTCTTGAGAACCTGCACAGACCATGTGGTCGATGAGGGGTAAGATGGCTTCAGCACAACCCTTCTTGGATCCATGCCCTTGCAAGGTGTCTTTGGATCTATTCCCAATAAAAGGTAGGATCTGTTTGTCCACCCCCAAATTTTGGGCTGGTCCCATGATTTGCTTTGGCCAACAGAATGTAGCTGAAGAGGTGACATGCCAGTTCGTGTAGCTACTGGTTTTCTAGGAGCTCTGCCAAGTTGCCCTGTGAATAAGACCAGATCAACCTGCAGAAAGGTTCAAGACCCTGTTGCCCTGTCTCCTCTCATGCGCTAGCTGGTGTCCACCCAACCCCCCAGAAGCAGAGACCAGAATCCGCCAACAGATTCCTGGATGGACCCAGCCAACACCAGAAGAATCACCTAGCTGAGCCTTATCTAAATTGCCTGCCCACAGCATCATGAACTAAATACATTGTTGCTATTTGGAGCCAAAGAGCTTTGCTGTAGTGTGTTAAACAGTGCACACTAATCGACAGAGGCCTTTGTAGGATAAAATAAATAAATGCAGGGGCGCCTGGGTGGCTCAGTCCTTAAGCGTCTGCCTTCCGCTCAGGTCATGATCTCATGGTCCTGGGATCGAGCCCCGCATTGGGCTCTCTGCTCAGCGGGAAGCCTGCTTCTCCCTCTCCCACTCCCCCTGCTTGTGTTCCCTCTCTCACTGTGTCTCTCCCTGTCAAATAAATAAACAAAATCTTTAAAATAAAATAATGTACATTAAAAAAATAATAATAAATAAATGCATAAGCCAATAAGCAACAACACAAGGTGGTGTGTGCTGAGTCTGCCACGAGTGGACAGGTAGGTGGGTAGGCGAGCGCAGAGGCATGAGAGGTCCCTGGGGACTGGAATTGTTCAGATGATTAATTCGGGTATGTTATTATTATTCCTCAAGGAGATCGGAAGCTTTCTGAGAATGTAGAGTATCGCTTGCAATTACTGTGTACTTTCTGCAGTACCTAGCATTGTGTGGGTTACGGTTCAAAAAGCGCCCCATGGGTACTGAATGCAGGGCCGGAAGCTGCCTCTGTGTCATGCGTTTTATGTCCCCTGCATCTGCGAGCCCCTGCAATATAGGGGACACTCAGTAAATACTTAGAGATGCATAAATAAGTGATTGGCTTCACGAAGAAAGGAAAACAACATACGGACTTGTGTGTGTCTTTCCAGGCACCCCCAGGCGGTGTTTACAGGTGTGTGAAGTGAGGAGGGTACGGCAGAAACCTGGCTCCTGGTAGGACCAGCCACTCTACCTATACCGATCCTGCCGCCTGGGAGTGCCCCGAGGCACAGGAGAAGACATATGTATCCATTGTTCTCTTCTTCTCTTCCAGCTGCCCACAAGTTTTCTTTCCTTCCTTCTCTTCTTTCCTTCTCTTCTGCTTCTCTGTTTCTTCTGTCCTCCCGCTCCTTTCTGACTTAGCATCTTTCACATAGGCTGGTGATCAAGGTCAAGGTTATGGCTTTGTGATGGAGGGGACTGGGGAGATGGTGGGGGCGCGGGGAGGGCAGATGCAAGGTCTTGTGGCACCTGCGAGGTACAGATCCTTTCTGCACTCTCAGGTCCTGTTCTCCTCCCCTTCTTTGGAAATCCAAATAAGGGGGAAGCGTGAAGACAAGAGGAAGGGGAGAGTAGATATGGGCAGGCTATGACTGATTGTGTCTGGGCTGTGCGTCCCGATCTGACATGGCCTCCCGGGATACTGATATCCTTGATATTCTCTGTGGGCCTGCGCCTGTGCAGATGATAGTGTTCCCTTCTCTGGGGGCATGGGCCAAACTCTGGGTCAGAACACAGTGGCTTGCTTTATTTATTTATTTAGTGTGTGGGTGGGGTGGGAGGGGGCAGAGGGAGGAGGAGAGAGAGAATCTAAAGCAGACTTGCTCCGTGAGAAGTCCGCTCAGGCGCCCCGGAATGCAGTGACTTCTGAAGGTAACTGTGGGAGTCCTACCCTCCAGACACCTACCCTTGGCACACAGGTATAAGCTGCATACACCCTCTTCACTTCCGGATGGCTTCCCCTGCTCCTTTTCAAGCCCATTCCATTTTTTTTTTAAAGATTATTTATTTATTTATTTGACAGAGAGAGAGAGAAATCACAAGGAGGCAGAGAGGCAGGCAGAGAGAGAGGGAGAAGCAGGCTCCCTGCTGAGCAGAGAGCCCGATGAAGGGCTCAATCCTAGGACCCCGGGATCAGGACCTGAGCCGAAAGCAGAGGCTTAACCCACTGAGCCACCCAGGCGCCCCAAGCCCATTCCATCTTATTTGGACCACTCTGTCCCTGCTTCTGGAACCTTCCTTGGTTTGTCTCCCCCTAAAATTTCTAGGACTTGCTGTGTGTTACTCGTCAAATACTCACCACACAACAAATGATCTCATGACTTTTCTTGTCTTAAGCACTGCCCTACCTAAACCCCTGGAAGGAAAAGAATAGTCTTTCATTGTTCACAGAACTGAGAACAACCCTAGCCACATGGAATGCATTTTCTGGGGGAGTGAAGGGACGTGTGTCCTCCTGGGAAGGGCTGGTTTGCTTTGCAGGCCGTAGGCCATTAAAAACTGTTACTTTTTAATAGGTACTTACTATGTGCTCAATATTGAGCTGTTGATCACTGTGTATTTTATTTTTTTTTTAAAGATTTTATTTGTCAGAAGGAGAGAGAGAAAGAGAGCAAGCAAGCAGGGGGAGCAGCAGACAGAGGGAGAAGCTGGCTCCCTGCTGAGCGGGGGAGCCCAATTCGGGACTCGATTCCAGGACCCAAAGATCATAACCTGAGCCGAAGGCAGGTGCTTAAGGGTTGGAGCCACCCAGGCGTCCTGCTGCGTATTTTAATCCTCATGATACAGCACGTGGAGGGTAGATACTACTGCTGTCTCCACCACAAGGAAGGGAGGCACAGACATCCCATTCCGGTCAGCTGGGTTTTCAAGCAGCCACCTTCCATCCCTAATTCAAGGTTACTCCCTCAAGGAATCACATGAGAGTTGTAGGGACGGCTTGGCCTCCCTGAATTGGAGAAATAGCCAAAGGTGTAGCATCCCTTCATGAAAATAAAGGGGGCACATTTCAAGGGAAAGTATTTTCCTTCAGGATGACTCTGGGCATATCAGGTCCCCTGGTGGCTAGCTTTCTGCAATTACATTATGGCTTGTTTACCCCCGAAAAACTATAGCAATTATTATATAAGAATAGGTATCACATATCACCATGCATCTGGCACTAGCTAACCAAGCATTTTACATTCAATATTTCATTTCATCTATGCAACAGCTCTCAATGTCGATATTATTATGACTTTCATTTTATAGGTGAGAAAATGAAGATTGAGGGTTAAAGCCACTTTCCGGAGTCTCTCAGGCAGTGGGTGGAAAGCTTCTATTGGAACCCCAGTCTCTCCTACCCAACACGGTGTCCTCTTAAGTGCTAAACCATTGGATTTCAGCTTTCAGTGTACCTAAGGGTCCCCTGGGGAGCTAGACAAATGCATATTCCCAGACCCCACTTTTGGGGATTCTGTAGTGGCTGTGCAGTGGCCTCTAGAATCTACCTTTTCATCAACCACATATGTGAATGGACTGCAGCTCATCGGTGGTGAACGCCCCTTTACCCGCTTCCCACCCCTCTGTAAGTGGCTGGAAAGTAAATCTTCTGGGGCCTGTTCCCAGATCTTGGCCACGAGAGATGCTGGCAGGGCCTCCGACGCAGCGTTCATGAGCTTTTCCCCTTGAAGCCTGCCATCCAAATCAGAACTCAGCAACCTAGGGCTCTTAGCTAACCCTTAATGCTCCTTTGCTCTTCTGTTTCTGAGTGGCTTGGCTGGAAACCTTTTGTATCCTTATTTTGAAGGTGCGGCCTGATCTAAATATCCAGCCCCATGCTTCTTTCCTGCTGGATCCTGCGCTGCTCCCTTCCCCACTTCTCTGAAGCTACCACCTAAACAAAAGACATTCCTACCCCAAAGAGCCCTAGAGCAAGTCTGTAGATCTTCTGACATCTTAACTTTCTCCCTGAAAGAATTACTTCTCTGTTCTGAGAAAGGTATTAGAGGGGGATTTACACAGTGGCCCTCTAATTTCCTTTTGTTCTCCGCCAGAAATTAGAAAGGTTGTTTGCAAGAGTTCTCCATTGTGTTTCTCCTTTTGTTAATTCAATGAATTGGAGCAAGTCTTGCTGCCTTCTGGCCCCAAGGGACATTGTCATTGAATTTTGCAGAAGTTCTGCCTGCTCTGCACAGGCTGCTTTTCCCATCCTTGCCTGTGTGTCCTCTGGGGACCAGTGAGATGGGTGGTTCTTTCCCTAAGGGGGCTTTAGGAATGTCTCTTTCAATATTAATGTGACACCTGCAGAAGCGATACTGAGCCGTGCGGGTTTGCGGAGTGGGGCACGACTTCCTGTGAATAACACGTCCAGGTACAAGGTGCAGTGTGAAGTCAAGCCGGCACCAGAGCAGGAGGCTGTGTTTATTGGAATGTGTGAGACCCTTGCCCCTCCAGAGAGAGCAGTCTTTTTTTTTTTTTTTTTTAAAGATTTTATTTATTTATTTGACAGACAGAGATCACAAGCAGGCAGAGAGGCAGGCAGAGAGAGAGAGGAGGAAGCAGGCTCCCCGCTGAGCAGAGAGCCCGATGTGGGGCTCCATCCCAGGACCCTGGGATCATGACCCGAGCCGAAGGCAGAGGCTTTAACCCACTGAGCCACCCAGGCGTCCCCAGAGAGAGCAGTCTCAATAACAAATATTTCTACGCAGACGGTGAGCGGAGTATTAGCTTCGGACACTTGTCCGTGGATGGGGAGACGTGTTTGTCCTACAATGGTGACTCCAAAGCAGGTTTCCAGGGACTGGTTGACTGTTATTTTGAGTAATTTAATTTCTTAAAATATGTCTATGCCGTTGGCAGACCCCTCTATTGAAACACGAACCATCAGAGAATTACTGGACTTGATTCTTGGTTCTTCTGCCGTTCTTTTATCTATTCATGCAGAAATATTTATTGGACATCTGTGAGGTCACAGGCACGTGCTGGAAACGAAGGCAACGTACGAGAGTAAAAGAGAGTTCCTTCCCTTAAGGAACTTGCAGTCTGGTGGAGGGGACAGGGAGTTATAATGCGATGGGCAAAGTGTTCTTTTTTTTAAGATTTTATTTATTTGTCAGAGAGAGAGCACAAGTAGGCAGAGAGGCAGGCAGAGGCAGAAAGAGAAGCAGGCTCCCCGCTGAGCAGGGAGCCCGATGCGGGACTCGATCCCAGGACCCTGGGATCACGACCGCAGCCGAAGGCAGTGGCTTAACCCACTGAGCCACCCAGGTGCCCCTGAAATGTTCTTTTTAAAATGGACACCAAGGGGGATGATCTCCTAGAGGAGAGGCTCTCCACTCGAATGGAGGGTGGGTGGGGGAGGCAAGAGGTCGGTGACAGTTTTATTGAGGAGACACTGGAAATGAGTATCCAGAGGCTAAGGGTGCTTGGTGAGAGGGTGGCAGGAAGACAAAATCGGAGGTGGGGAGAGAGGATTAGTGGCGTCATCTTCCCCTGCTGTCAGTCAGCCCTTGCTCAGTTGTCCAGATTTTACCGCCTGTCAACTAAAACTTAATTGAGAGAAATCTCTCATCGAGAGGTTAATTGTGACCCAGATTCCCATATCCGGGGGAAAAAATCCGTCACCTGTGCACACGGATTCTTTTTTGGCATCTGGATCTGTCCTGTCTATTTGGAAAATGTAGAAGTTAGCAGAAGACTTCCTTCCAGGGCCCAGTTTCTTCCTGACCTTCTCGTTGTTGCTGGAATGTCCTCTCCATTGAAAACCTCTTGGCCTGCCTTTGGACTGAGGTTGTCCCCATCTCTCTCGGATCCCTACTTCCTTGGGCACCCCAGTCCCGAAATGAAGGTGTTCTCAAGGACATAGTCTCCAGTCTTTCTTGGGAACAGAGTAGAATTCTCAACCCAAAAAACTGGAAAGTCACTAGGTGAAGTTCATGACCTTATACTCCCTGCAGGTACAGACTCCTCTTCCTTCTGTATTTCTCCAAGGCCAGAAGGACCCCAAGGATCCTTCCTCTCATGCCCACCACGGGGACCACCGTTCTAGCCTCAGCTTTCCTTCCGTAGGTAACTTTACCCGGTGGTATATCTTTCCTTGTCTCTCTCCTGCCTGCTCTCTCCCCCTCTCCCCTCCCTAACCCTCTTCCTTCTGTCTCCACCGCCATTACCAGGTGATGTGTGTGCATGTGTCTATGGCCTTTTGAGATCCTGCAGGGAAGGGGTCAGGCTGCCTGGTACCTCCAGAAAGTGTGAGCCGAGCTCGTTTCTAGATGACTCCAAATTGCGTATGACTCTTCAGTCCATATAACTTCTTCCAGAGTGAAAGTTTCAGTAAGTTATGTGGTCATCAGGAAGTAGATAAACCAAAGTACCAGGGAATTATATGGGAATATACAAAAAACAGACCCGAGCCTGGCATCTTCTGGAACTTCGCAGAGAAGACCTTCTGTTTGATCTCTGGGGATTACGGCCGGGGATTTTTGTCCTGAGTGTTTATTTCAGGCAGCTCTTATCTTTATTACGTAAAAGCCTCTAGAGTTCAGGAGGCACTAAGGCCCCGAATCCCGGAGAAAGCCGGCGGAAAAGCCTCGGGAGCACGCCGCAGCTTGAGCACAGATGCGGGGGCTCACCTGAGAACAGGACGCATGCAGAGGCAGCTCTCATTGGGAAATGAAGCTGTTAGGTCCAGTCTAGGTTGTGTGTGACTTTACAACATCCTAGAAATTTGGAGCGGGAGTATTTGCATTGAAGCAACACATCGCGTTGACCGTCTCAAACCGCAGGTGCTTGTAAGCGGGACGCGCTGGGTCCGCCAAGTCAGGATGCTGTCTTCAAAGGAGTCATAGTTGTGGGTCAGGCAGATGGGTGCCTCCGTCTGGCTTCTCCGCTGACCAGCTCTGAAACCTGAGACCGGTTACTAACTGCTTTGAGCTCGGTTGCTGGGAATGAAGATGAGATCATGAGCCTCACCGCTCGCAGGGGCGCCACCTTGCACGTGAAGCCCTAGGCACATTGCTGGTGCCCTGCAAGTCACACGGTTGCCCTAAGTGGAGCCTTACAGGGCAAAGCCCGGCGACACACCCAAACCAGGGGAAGCCGCAAGACACTGGGAATGGGATTAAATGTTAGTTGGATTTCAACACACGTATTTAGGAACTACTGTGCTTTGGACGTGTGCCGGTGCCCAGGATGGCATGGGCTCTTTCTCAAGAAGCTCTCAGGCTGGGGGGTGGCGGTGGAGGGAGAGAAAGGCACAGGACCAGAGTGGCAGTGCCCTCTGGGGAGCTCTGTGAGAGGTGTATGCCAGATTTGAGAGCACAGGGACTGGGGACAGGGGTCAGAGTGGGCATCGTGGAGGAGGTAACAACTGAGCTGGGCAGGGACCCGCAGGGATTGGATGGGATTGAGCTGTCACCCAGTTGTCTGCCCTAGGGAATGCAGAATAGCAAGCAGACTGAGCCAAGGGGGCCAGAGTGGAGATGACCCCATCCCAGAGCTCCAGGACAGAATATCATATCCCTTAAGGCAGCTTACACAATTAAGACCCTAGCTGTTTGCAGGTACTTCCCATTCACCTTGTCTGTCATTGACAGACCACTGGCAACCCTTTCTATTGAGATAAATACAGTACGAGAGGGTGATTACATGGACTCATTTCTCAGCCAGGAACTCTCCCAGGCTCCAGTTTCTCCACGGTCTCTGAATTCAAGCTGCCAGGAGAAGAGAGAGAGCGGACCCAGCACCAAGGGAAGGGACTGGAAGAAGAATGGGCACACATCAGGGAGGGAATCAGGCCCTACATGGACCTCAGCCCAGTCTGAGCAAACAATTACCTTTCCTCCCCAACTCACCTCTACCAGTCCATCTTTTTTTAAAAAAATATTTTATTTACTTGAGAGAGAGAATGAGAGGGAGAGAGAGAGCATGAGAGAGGGGAGCATCAGAGGGCGAAGCAGACTCCCCGATGAGCAGGGAGCCCAATGCAGGACTCGATCCTGGCACTCCAGGATCATGACCTGAGCCAAAGGCAGTCAGTTGCTCAACCAACGGAGCCACCCAGGTGCCCTCTACCAGCCCACCTTTTGATTAATTTACTAAACAGCTCTAACAGATTTTCTGGCTTACACGCTAACAAGCATTCCTGAGTCAATCATGTGGGTTCTCCTAGGAAAGCCCAGAGAGTGACCTCGATCAGATCATTTCTTCCTCTCTGAGTCTCAATTTCTTCATCTTTAAGATGGGGAATCTGGGCGACAACAGTCTATCTGGATTCGTTCAGGTCTAATGTCTGGGGCTGTATGAATTTGAGTTTCAGAGAGCTAGAGTTTCCAGGGGAACGCAGATCCCAAAGGGAAGGATGGGGAGTGAAGACAAAGGACTTTTGGCGCTGGGGGATTTGGCCACTAGGGGAGCCACTGAGCAGTACAGCATTGTATCAAGGCACCCTGTGATTTAATTAGCCTGGGTGAGAACAATACTGAGCCCGTAACTCACATCCGTGTCTCCAGCACCTAGAACTATGCTTGGCACATGGTCTTTAGTCAACAAATGCTTATTCTGTCAGCTGAACTGAGTACCCAGATCTGCAGGGATCTAGAGAAAAAAGAGACCTTGAACGCGACTGAGGACAATCTGGTTCTGCCCCATGGATTTCTCTACAGATAACTTATCTTACCCATTACAGTTGATTCCCATTCCTTTTCCTCTTAGAGGTTAAACTAACTTCCAGTCCCGCAGACACCTTCCTGTTCCCCCATGCACTGAGCGCTTTTCCTCTTGGCTTAGGAAGCCCTTCTCCCACCTTGTACTACCTTCTGCCTTCTTTATGGCAATGCAGAAGAGTGGAAGGGATTCCTAGTGTGAGCCAACCTGTTAGTATTTCCCTTCAGCTATTTTCCTGCTTCACAAATCTGTTTAAGAAGTGATGTGCAGAAGTCACCCTGGGTCAGTCTCTCCAAGGAGCCTGATTTTGAGCATCTGCTTAGGGAATGGAGGTTCCTCTTTCCTAAGCCCGGAAAGGAGGGGTATAAATCCCCCTGCTGCCCTCCCCACCCCTTACCCTGAGGGGCGAGAACACAAAGCTCTTCTTTCTAGTACTTGGATTCAGGGGGCCTTACCTGCATCCGAGATGACAGCTGTGTCCTGACAGCAGTGATGACCAGGGGACCCTCTCATTTGGAAAGTCCCTCACCTCTATTACACCGAGGTACCTTTTGATAAATTTCACATAAAATATACATCAGACTGTATTTCTGAAAGGCAGCCAGGTAGAGGAAGAAGAGCATGGGATTTGAAGATATAAATTTAACTTCTGGCTCTGTTACTTCTTAACTGTGAATCTCTTTCCTTATTTGGCAATGGGAAATAACTGATCCGCCTTAAATTTACTAGGACGATTAAAAGAGAATACTGAATTATTAGTTTGACAAACATTTGTTAATTGGGATAAATAACGCTTCTGTCTCGGTAGGTCGACCCCTAAAACTCAGGGGTGCAATGCAACAGAATTCTGGAGAGTTTGCTGTGGGCTGGTGGGGATCCTCTTCCATCCGGTGACTCGGGGACCCAGGCTTCCTCCATCTTGTGAGGTCCTCCTCGTCACATACTGGCCAAGGTTACTGTGGCAGGGAAAGGAAGAAGGGGAGGTCAGTTGTCTTTTCCATGCCTCGGGCCAGTGGTGAGTCATCGGTTTGACTAGTGTTCTTATTTGCTAAAACTTAGTCATATTACAGTTTAGTTGTAAGGGGAGCTGGGAATCTTGCTCTGTTTTTTAGTCCTGGAAGAGGAAGCTGTGTGGGGAATAAGCGACATCACCCCTGTCCCGGCCTCTAGGAGGGAGGGCGGACGCTGACGTGAGCAAACCGAGGCTCCCTCCTCAAGGAGAACACAGGCCAGAGATGAAATGTGTCAGCTCTTGGGGTGAGGCTGCTCCCCCTTTAATTCTGTAATGATGTTAATTCCAATCAATCCTGGATTCAAACAATTCTGTGATTTCACCACGATTTCCTGCTATCGATAAGTATATTTTTTAAAGATTTATCTATTTGTTTGAGAGCGAGCAAGCGTGCATGCGGGCAGGGGAAGGGCAGAGGGAGACTCTCCAGCAGACTCCCCACTGAGCGAGGAGCCCTGCTCGGGCCTGAATCCCGGGACCCTGAGACCATGACCTGAGCCAAAATCAAGAGTCAGCCGCTCAATTGACTGAGCCATGCCGGCACCCCAGGAATTATTTTTACCTTCAATATTCTATACTTAAAACTTTATCTCGTGCCTAACGGTTTCCTGTGAGTCATTCCTGCTCTCTTCCCTACATGATAAAGCCCTAGGGCTGGATTTCCAGCTTCGTTAGTTACCTATCAGTTGCCCAGCTCTCTGGGAGCTGGGACCAAGCACAGGGTGGATCTCCATTTTCCCCTAGATTCTGTCGCATTCCAGTTTGACATTTGTATCTTTTTGTTTCTTTTCTTCTATTGTATTTCCCCTCTCCCTCTCTGCCTGGCTTCCCAGGCACCCCTCTGCTCCAGGAGCACCCCCCCCCCCCAGAAGAGGACATACCCACTCTCCCAGCTCCTGTTCTGACCTCTCAGGCCCTTGGGGTCATTCTGGGGGGAAGCACACCCACCCTTCCTTAACCCCTGTCTGCCTGCCAGACTCTTTCTCTGAGCAGTGAGCAGGAGTCACCCAGCCCATGCCTTGGGGAAAAGGTGCCTTCATCCCTGGAGTTACCAACTGGGGAGGGAGAAGCTGTAAGTAAACACAGCCCTAGGGAACTGAGGGTTAGACAGGGAGGCGTGGTCCCTGGGCCTGAGCCCTCCTCACTGGGCTTCTTTGCCCTGAGGTCCCCTCCAGTGCCCTGCATCCCGCCCCCACCTGCCCAGGTGGGGTGGGTGAGGGTGGGCAGCATCCAGATGGCTGGTCGTGCAGGGTTCCTCCCTGGCTATGCCAGGTCCCGGCCGGGCTGGATGCTCTTATCATGCCAGCAGCCGGGTCCTGCCATGCTGGTGAACAATAAGGGATTCAGCCTCCCGTGTTCATCATTACCCTGCACCTTTAATCAGGAGTGTTATCCGCCGCTCCTGCCCAGGCCTCATTTAGATTTCTTGTTTGTAGCAATAATACCCTTTTAATATGCTAAATGAGCAAGCAAATGAGCCTTCCTCCACTTGCGAGGTTTTTAAAAACATCCCTTCTTTAGTGGATGAAGGTCATTCTTTTAGCAGATTAATACTTAACTAGGAGGCCCTGTTTATTGTCTGGGGTCACTGCAGTGGGGCTGTCACAGCATATTAAAGAGCGCAGGATTGCCTGTGCAGGAACAATGCAGCTAGGCGGGAGCCGCGGGAGGGGCGGCCCCTCTCCTGGTTCCCTTCCCTGGCTCTCATTTAAACTCCGCAGCCGTTATTAATACTTTAATTTGTAGTGCATTAATGAATTCTAATCCCTATTATGCGTTGAGCAAATGGGCCTTCACCAGGCTCCGCGCCGTCCAAGTGAGTCCTGGCTGTGGGCTGGTCAGACGCTCTAATGGCATTAGTGAGGGGCAGGGGCCCCGGGGGTCTCTGGGAAGGGCCAAGGGGGAAGGGGCTGGCTCTGAGCAGACGGGGCAGGGGGACAGGGAAGAGCTGATCCTGGGGGCGCCGTTTGAATCCTCCATCTCACTGTGTCAACTTGACCTTGGTGCTTCCCGGTCCCCATTGCTGCTCCCAAATCGTTCTCATCTGTATATAATAATAGTGTCTACCTTATAGGGCAGATGCGCATATTAATTGGGGTTATCTCTGTCTATCTATCTAGACGACTTACGGGGCTATATATATATACATATATGTATATATATAATGTATGTATGTGTATATTTATATGCATGACTTGATGGCACACAGAAAACACATAATGAATGTTAATTATCATTGCTCTTCCCTGACCCAACCTGCCCGCCCTCTTCTCCACCAGGACGAGACGGAGAGAAGGGCTCCTTCTCCTTTCTGTCACCCTACCTGCTTGCCTCTGGGACCCCATCCCCCTACTCGGAAGGCACCGGTTCAGAAGCCTGACTTCTCCCTGAGGGCAGGGAGTTTGTCATTCTTATTTGCCACCCACCCCAGGGTTGAACAACAGTGCTTGCCAAAAAGTGGGTGCTTCGTAAAGCCGCAGTATATAAGCAGTTGGATAAAATGAAGAGTGTGGGATGGGGCTCTGGCCTCCCTGTTTCAGGACCTGAGTCTTTCCACCTGTCCTAGGAGGACAGTTTGCTCACAAAGCTCTTTTCTCGGTACGTCTGGTTCTCACCCATCCTGAGCTCCTGGCTTAGTCCTCCTGCTCCAGGAAGACCTTCTGGGTTATTCCAGCCCTGCCCCACCTCTGGACTCTAACCCTATTTCCTGAGCTGCTCAGTGGTATCAGTTCAGTCTCGAGAGAAGGCACTCGGGCTGCAAAGCAAGCCCAGAGGCAAGCCCTGGTCTTGTACTGCACTTATGGGCCTTGTACAAAATTGTTCGGAAGCCGACTGAGTGTAGTGTATCCTGGGAAGAGGTGCGTGTGCCCAGGGACGTGTGCTCATTTTAGACCATATGCAGCATGAGGGCAAGGACTGTATGTCCTACTTGTTATGTAGGTCTCATCCTGACGCTCTATGGGTGCCTCGTTCCGTTTGCAAGACATGATAAGAGCTATTTAGATAGACGTACACTGGGTCAGGCCGTGCACAGGGCATTTCTGTGATCTCATGGCATCTTCGCAATCGGGGGGTGCACGGGCATTAGCACTGCCATTTAGTAGATGAAGAAGATACTCTTCTAGCTGCACTGCCCTCCTCCGGTGTCGGGGCCCCACAGTCTTAGAGCGGCAAGAAACCTTAAATGTTCTTACTCTCTGCTGGAGGGACCTGAGCCTCAGAGAGGTTTAGGACTGTCCAGGGACACACAGCTATCTGTAACCCATCCAGGGCTCGGACTCAAACTCTTTCCTCCTGCCTGCCACTGAAGGGTCCCCGGCTTTGACAGGGCAGGCCATCCTGCTGAGGCTGACACAGGGGCCTTGCGGGGTGGGCCAGGACTCTGAGGGCTGTCCGGAGTCGAGTCAGGTCCTGGTCAGGACTGCGCCGCCCTCTGGACTCGCCGAGGCCTCCAAGGGCTTCAAGTCCATTTGGCATGTATTACGGAGGTCTGCTCTGAACGGGGACACCCCCAGCTGAAAAGCGGAGACCTGATTCTGGCACCATCTCAGCCACCAGCCTGCGTTGGGAGCTCCCCACGTGGCCCATGGAGGGTGGCCCGACGGGGGTTGGTACCCTAAGCGGAGGTCTCACGGGGCTCCCTGCGCACTATGCTGGCAGGCTACCCTGTCCCCAATGCCAAGCCACTCCGAGAGCCCCTCCCTGTAGACAGTCTTCTCCCACTTCCTCCTGGTGTGTTGGTCACAGCCCAGGGTCCAGTTACGTGGAGGAGAAGCAAAACCTCCACACATTTCATACCTTCCCAAACTCCCAACCTGTGGGAACCAAGGAGCCGCTTTCTTCCTTTAATGTGGGAATTCTGTTAGACTCCGACTTTCTTTCAGTGGCACTAGACAAACAACTTCCTCGGTCCTGTGTGGCACCCTGCCACCCAGCCCAGGGTGTCCTGTCACTTCTGTTGGCAGACACTTAAGGGATCCGAAGTTCAGTGAATCAGAAATCGGAAGACAAAAGAGGAAACACTGATGGATTGTACTCCGCGGAGACAATGGGCTTTCTGGCCAAGTTGCTGTCTGGCTCTTTCCTGATGGATCAGCCTGGGGTCACCCGGCCAGTGCTGGCCTCTGCCTTGGCTCTTCAGATGCTCTCAGAGCCTGTGGAAGGCTTCCCTCCTGGGGGAGTGCCAGGCCCTGCCCCATGTGTGGGTACGGGGTTTGGGGGGCACACAGGTGTGAGAGTGTGAAGAAGGGGTGAGGGGTATGTATAGGTGATCGGGCGGGGGGGGTCTGTAGGCCTGAGTCGATATGAGTAATGTATGAATGTGCAGACGCATGAATGGAGGTTAGTTGTGCGTTTATTACTGGGACGCGGGGAAACTGTGGGTATTTGAGTATGTGCGTAATGAACGCACCTTTAGTGTTACGCGAGTGCTGGAGTATATGTGGGTCATAGGGGTGCCGGCATGGACATGTTTAGGGATTCTGGGCATGGCCGTGGAGGGGGTGTTGGTGTTTGTGCTAACGAGTAGGATTTCGGGTCTCTGAGAACAGTCCGTGTGTGATGAGTGTGTTACAACTGAGGTATTAGTCGTGTTGGCATTTTTGCATTTGGGGTTGTGTGAGTTTGAGGGCGGCTCTGAATTGTGAGTTTGCAATTATGTCTGTATACTGTAGCAGTGCGAGTTATATATCA
Source organism: Lutra lutra (assembly GCF_902655055.1). Taxonomy (NCBI): domain Eukaryota; kingdom Metazoa; phylum Chordata; class Mammalia; order Carnivora; family Mustelidae; genus Lutra; species Lutra lutra. The sequence goes on along the minus strand of NC_062287.1, from coordinate 11,464,300 downwards.
AAGGTATAGACAAACGACTCGTGGATGTGTGCATGAGTGAAGGTGTTAGTGGGGTGTATGTCCACAAGTTGGGGTTTGGGGTCATAAGGGAAGGAGTGGGTGATCGTCTGAATGTGTGTGTAGAATGTGACCCGAGGGTTTGGCGTGTACATGACCATGAAGCCGTGCGTGCAGTGGTGTGCTAGAGCTGGCCCGAGCTGGCCTGTGAGAGCAGATTCTGACGTTGAGGAATTTTGCAAGCTGCTTGTTAAAATCCACCGTTATTAAAAATTAAATTGCATATGCTTACAATTACGTAAATTATATTAAAAGGAAAGTAATAATTATAGGTCACTCCTTCCTCATTATTTTACATTTTACTCTTATCTGAGTCTTGAGGTTGTTTAATCTGCGGTTATCTGTATGGTAGAATGGAATATTCCTGCCCGGTCTCTTCCCGATTTGTGTTCAGTGACATCTGTCGGTAACTTCAAATGGGCCACGTGGCCATATTTACATCACAGAAATTAGTAAATGTGGCAGATTGGGGCTGTTTTATTTATTTATTTTATCTGGAGAGCTGGTTCTTAAACACTCACCATCACATGACTATATGTGAGAGTGATGGGTATTTATTTTTGAGGCAGGATTTGGAAATGGGTGTGTGTGAATTGGTGACTAAGTGTAAGTTCAGTGAGTGAGTGTGTATGACCCAGAAGCTGACTGCTAGCTCAGTCATCATGGTGGGTAACTAGGAGCCACGGATCTTCAAGTGGCCCTCGGCGGAATTCAGAAGCACCATGAGCCTGAATGGGGAAAAATATTAAATCTTCATTTTTTATAAACTTCTAACCCAAATGTGACATTTCTTCCAACAATCCACAGTAGTATTACGGTGTCTGTGATTTTATTACCAATAGAAATCACAGATATTTTCATATCATTTTACAATTCTTGCTGGTCTACCAGAGTATCAGTCATAGTCACTACACTCGCTGTTAAGATCCATCGTTAGACGTCACTTAAAGTTTTAATAAGAAAGCCCGCATACTACCATTCCACAGATTTCTTTCAAAGAGGCTTTGAAAACTGAACTTTAATGTCATGGTTTTCCTTTGTAATTCTATGTGTTTTGTTTTATGCATTCAGAGTCCGTTTTCTCAGGGGTTCATAGGTTTCATCAGGCTGCCAAAGGGGTCCATGGCACAAAGACCCACTACTCAGGTGCCATGTGGAGATGTGGTCGTAGATAAGTACAGTTCCTCCGTGTGCGTGAGTACGTGGTTAGGCCTTGGGATGGAGGAGTCCCTGTGCCTTGCAGACATTAGGAGTGTGGGTGAGGGAACGATGCATGTTTCTGATCCAATCCCTGAACCAGATTCTTCTTTTTTCCCCTACGGAGACCCAGGGAGTCTTTGTTTTTTTCTGGGGGTCGGGGGGGAGGGATAAAGGGATGGGGAGTATGTCTTCAAGAGTGGGTGCAAGCTGAATTTTAAACCTTTCCCTTCTAAGGTGGACTTACTCCAGAGCCCTTTCATGCGATTATTGTTAGCCGAAAATAGATTTATTGTCTGAACGCTGGTTGCCTTGCTGTGCTGGAGGGGTGACATTTCTCTGATTCACGGAGACCCCTGCCTTGTCCCTGCAGACAACTTCCCATCTCTGTGGGCACAGGTGCTTTGGCCTCACCACTGACCTGTTCTTTTACTCGTTTATCTCCAGACACACTGTAAACCCCCTTGACCTACCATACTTAGCCCTCTTTGGCTTAGCTAAACACATTCCAGTCTCCACTCTCTGGCCTTGCCCTTGCCCTTGGACCTTCCTTCACATGACATTGCCTCCCAGCTCTGCTTCCTGGCTGGGGTGTCTGCCAGCTGGGCTCAGGCAGGAGATAACTTTAGGGTTCTCCCGAAGCTTTGTGAGCAAAGGGGAGAGAGGAAGAGAAGGTGAAACAGGAAGGAAAGAAGAAGGGAGGGAGCAGGACTGTTCTGGGTGTTTGTTGCCCAAAGGGTCCAGGCCCAGAGCAATGGGTCTCAGAGTCAGAACCCCTGACAGGGTGCCCCTTTCCTGATCTTAAAAAAAGCGGGGGGGGGGGGGGGCGTGCCTGGGTGGCTCAGTGGGTTAAAGCCTCTGCCTTCGGCTTGGGTCATGATCCCAGGGTCCTGGGATCGAGCCCCGCATCGGGCTCGCTGCTCAGCGGGGAGCCTGCTTCCTCCTCTCTCTCTCTCCCTGCCTGTCTGCCTACTTGTAGATCTCTGTCTGCCAAATAAATAAATAAAATCTTAAAAAAAAAATGAAGTTGATTTTTGACACTGATTGGTCTTTCATCCTGGAATTTATTTATCATTGACCTCTGAAGGGGGGGCCGGAGCTCTTCTCCTTCTTTGGACTTTTAATCTACCCCCCTTCCTCCAGGTGAGAAGCTCTCAAATTCTCCCAAAGGATAGCTGGCGGACATGCCCTAAAGCCTCTGGAGAAGACGAAGCTCTTCACCTTTGTTCAATCAGGTCTCTCAAGGCTTCCTCCAAAGCTGTTCTAACTCCAAATCCCTCCCGCTTCAGCGTCAGCCTGTTGATAGGCCTTCTGAGAAAAAGCAAAGCTTCGTGATCTCTGAGTTTTGACAGATCGTGGCCAGCCTCTTTGGAAACAAGACAAGGAGCTGGACGGCCTCAGAGCCCCACTGGGGCATTACCTTGAGAGGTCTCCAGAGCCTCAAATGGTCTGTGTTCCCCTGTGTGTGTGGCGGGGGAGAGAGATTATCTCCAAATAGACACACAATTCAGCTTCCTCTGCGTTGGTGCCCTTTGTGGGAGTGATCTCCCACGACGCCTAGGACTGGGAGACCCAGCAATGCCTCAGGCCTCTGGATGTGAGCTTTTATAGGAGCCATAACCGGAAATAAAACCGGAAGGGACCTCACTGGCTCCGGGAAGCAATGAGTCATGCTGTTCTTCGTTGCATACAAAATTCTCCTCAGATTGAGATTTTTTCTAGAATCACAGATGAGGTCTTCCTCAGGGACAGGCACTGCAACGTGGTCTTGTCCTCTTAGTCCGCTCGGATAGACTACCACACACCCAGATGCACTGGTTCGATTCACACACCCTTCCGTCTGTATCCCCTACACCGTGAGGTGATGAGCTATGAGTGAGCCCCTTGAAGCCCAGTCTACGGCCTCCATGTCTATATCCAACTCGGGGCTGAGCTGAAGAAGGCCTGACTTCTTGGAACACTGCTTCTGTCCTCAGCTGGTACTGCTGGTTAGTGGTCTTTGGGTCCTTGCTCTGAAAGCTTTCATGGAGAAGTCCTGGTGAATTCTCTGAGAACCCCATCTCAGGTTGGAGAGAGGATGAGTCTAACTGAATGGTCCTCATTCCAAGCACCTTTGTCACATGGTTGTTACCAAAATTGGGGTAAGTCACGTAAGACCATTAGCCAGAGTCCACGGTGATGAGTCGTCTATAAGCATATCGTTGGTGGTGGTGTTACTGTTGCTGTTCTTCAGGGGGCAATTTGTAAAGCCAGGAGGAGCATGGGTTAGCTTCCCAACTGGTCATCAGTAGGAATAGGTTGCCATGGCATTTCTACCATCAGCACCTACAGTGGTCATGGAGGCCTCAAAAGTTGCCCTCCATGTTGAGCAGCTTCTCATGGGCCCCTCAGATGGCCCCAGGGCAATGGCCCGTAGTATGAAAAAGGGCAGGGAACCCCCTGAGTTGAGAATGTGGGCTCTAGGGCCATGAAATGTTCACACCAGGAAAGAATTACGGTCCTCACAGCCTGCACAGGGTTTAGTGTCTCAGGCAAGGGGCCTCCTGGAGTGGGAGTCTCATGGATGTTTGTGATAGGTGCAGGGGAAGATGGGCAGGTTAGAGGTGCTGGGGACAGTGCTTCCCACTTGACAACTTGGATGCTGCCATTTTTTTCTGGCCAGAGTGTCCTGATGTACTTCTGGGCCTAGATTCTTCCATGGGCTCCCCTTCATCTTTTTTTCACCTTCTTTTTGTTCCATCAAAGTTTCCTTGCAGATAAACCATCCTTTCTTGGTAGGCGTCCCGAGTCCAAGCGGCTTATTTCCTCTCAGATTACTTACCAGCCCTTATAGGTGGCCTTAGGTGCCTGAGAAACATCTCTCATGACAAGCCTTCCCAGGGTCCTGTGAGAACATCCATCCTGCCTGCAATACCGTCTGCTGAGTATTACTGACCTCACGTGAAAAGAGATGTCAGACAAATCTGCTAGTCACACATGACTCGATGGGGGTGAAGACACCACAAGGCGACCCTCCTCATTGACTCGCTAGACATCTCGCTCTTGGTGCAGCAAAGCTGGCCATGGAAGGGATGTGGTCAGAGGCTCCTATGTCTGCATCGCCCACCTCTTTTCATGGGGTGTCTCCAAGAAATGTCTTCTGGGGGGAAGCTTCACTCAAAGTAAGGCAGGATCCCCAAGTCTCCATCTCTTTGCCATTAGGAAAACGGTACTTTGCAGATTTAAAAAAAATTTTTTTTTCAAATTTAAAAACAAACAGAGGAAGCACCGAAAATGTAAGAACAAATCACCAAATTGGAGTGAGGGAGAGAAGAGGCTTGAGGCATAGGAGAAAGAAATTTATATTCAAAGAAAGAAGCGGACTTTGCACAGTTGGTGAGAACGTTCTGGAACTCCTTATCCCATGGGTTGGCTTGAATCAAACCCTTAAAGATGTTGCAGAAGTCAGTGAGTTTTACAAGGTCATGAAGCAGAGTTGTTTTTAAGTCAACACTTATTTACTATCTAATATTTCTCAGGCACTTTGCTAGGTGCCTAATAATCTTTGTTTGATTTGATTTTCACAACCCTTCTGCAAGCGAGAGACAACTGCTATTCCCATTTTATAAACAGGACTCCTACAGGTAAAAAACCTATCTAACTGAGATGCATCCTGGGAATTAAACTTACACTTGTCCAACTCCCAAGCCTGTGATATGTCTAGCTAGTCTGCTTTTCTAAGGCAGGTGAAAATGTACAGAGCAACCCTCCTTTGTGGGTTGATAGCGGGTAAAAGGGCAAGGTTGCCATTCAGTTATTCTTGATTTCATGCATTCCTGTGTTCAGAATTTCAACCAGCATCTAGGGAGTGATTACCCTGCTGTAGTCACTGTGTTCTTGGTCACAGCATGTCCCTTGGATCTACAGTTTAAAAATAACCCACTGGGGTCATACCTAGTATAAGGAAATATTTTGCTTCCAGAACTCCTATCGAAGTAGTCCAAAGAGATAGATACAAAGAGCCAGAAGTCCTCGTGTCCCCAACCATGGTTTTTCAGTGGCCAAAGACTACTTGGAGCTGATAGTCTACTTTTCCGAGCCCTCTTGTCAGTTAAAAAAAAAAAGTCATTTGCATTTAAATGCATAAGCTCTACCCTCTGTCTAGTAAGGAGCATCAACTACCCTTGACCCAAACGAGGCTGATAGCTCTGTCCGTGTTCTCGACCCCATCTCCTCACTCCTATTTGAGAACCTTTCTCCAGTCACCATCCTCTCTTTCTCTTGAAGGATTACTTCTCCTCTCTTCTGGGTCATTTTTATCAGCATTCATACCTGCCACAACTTTTCCTATATTAAAAAAAAAGAGAAAATTTCCTTTGACCCCATTCATCTTACCATTTCACCAAAATCTCTTATCAAGATCACTCTGAATGTGATGCCCATTTCTCACTCCCAGTGCTAGTTGCCCTATCAGTAGCAACCTTCCACCAGTTCCTCCTCCTTGAGACGTCACCTTCACTTGGCTTCCAGGACATCACACTCATTAGTGTTCCTTTAAATTTTCTGGCTGCTTTGTCTGAAGTCATTCTTGTTGATCCTTTTTCATGCACCCAAGCTCTCCATGTAGGAGCACATCAGGACTCAGTGCTCTGAGATCTGATCCATTCCACACCCAGGTGGCCTTGGGGAGCTCATCCAGCCCCGTGGCGTTAAAGATCACCCCCCGTGCCTTCTGTCCCCTCCACTCCAGACACACATGTCCATTGCCTACTCGACCTAGTGGAACTGTTGTTACAGGCATCACAGCACAACATGTCCAAACTCAAACTCCTCCTCCTCCTTCCTAAGCCATCCTCTCCTGTACCTCCTGTGCCGCTCTTTATGGCAATGCCATTCTTCCTGTTGTCCCAGCTCAAAGTCTTGGTGACATCAGTGACTCTCCCCCTTCTGTCACTCACCATGTCTCCTCTAGGTGGGGGGGAATCCTTTCACTCTTACTTTCCAAAATAGACCCACAGTTCACCAGTCACCACTGGTGACCACCCCTTGTTGTTGCTACTTGGTCTAATCCACCATTATCGCTAGCCCGAAATACTCCATTAGCTCCTTGATTATTTTCTTTGTTTCAGTTCTTGGTCCCTCATGTTCTGTTTTCAAATCAACAGTCAGAGGGATCCTGTTAAAAACCCTCTCATGCTTCCTGGGACCCCCAGGGTAGAAGCCCAAGTCTTCACACTGGCCAGAGAACCCAGCATGATTGACTTCCCATTTCCTCTGTGACCTCCGTTCCTTCTATACTCCCCAAACTAACTCTGCGCCAGCCGCACTGATCTCACTGTTTCTTAGGCACACCGAGCCCCACCCTATGCCAGCCCCTTTGCACTTGTTTTTCTCTCTGCATGGAATGTTCTTCCCCCGGGTAACACGTGGCCAGCTCCCTCGCTCCCTTTTAGGTCTTGACTCAAATGTCACTTTGTCTAGTAAGGATTTTTTTTTTTTTTTAAAGAATACATTTTTTTTTTATTTTATTTTTTATAAACATATATTTTTATCCCTAGGGGTACAGGTCTGCGAATCGCCAGGTTTACACACTTCAAAGCACTCACCATAGAACATACCCTCCCCAATATCCATAACCCCACCCCCCCTCTCTCAACCCCCCTCCCCGCATCAACCCTCAGTTTGTTTTGTGAGATTAAGAGTCACTTATGGTTTGTCTCCCTCCCAATCCCATCTTGTTTCATTTATTCTTCTCTTACCCCCTTAACCCCCCATGTTGCATCTCCTCTCCCTCATATCAGGGAGATCATATGATAGTTGTCTTTCTCCGATTGACTTATTTCGCTAAGCATGATACCCTCTAGTTCCATCCACGTCATTGCAAATGGCAAGATTTCATTTCTTTTGAGGGCTGCATAGTATTCCATTGTGTATATATACCACATCTTCTTTATCCATTCGTCTGTTGATGGACATCTAGGTTCTTTCCATAGTTTGGCTATTGTAGACATTGCTGCTATAAACATTCGGGTGCACGTGCCCCTTCGGATCACTACGTTTGTATCTTTAGGGTAAATACCCAGCAGTGCAATTGCTGGGTCATAGGGTAGTTCTATTTTCAACATTTTGAGGAACCTCCATGCTGTTTTCCAGAGTGGTTGCACCAGCTTGCATTCCCACCAACAGTGTAGGAGGGTTCCCCTTTCTCCGTATCCTCGCCAGCATCTGTCATTTCCTGACTTGTTAATTTTAGCCATTCTGACTGGTGTGAGGTGATATCTCATGGTGGTTTTGATTTGTATTTCCCTGATGCCGAGTGATATGGAGCACTTTTTCATGGGTCTGTTGGCCATCTGGATGTCTTCTTTGCAGAAATGTCTGTTCATGTCCTCTGCCCATTTCTTGATTGGATTCTTTGTTCTTTGGGTGTTGAGTTTGCTAAGTTCTTTATAGATTTTGGACACTAGCCCTTTATCTGATATGTCATTTGCAAATATCTTCTCCCATTCTGTCAGTTGTCTTTTGGTTTTGTTAACTGTTTCCTTTGCTGTGCAAAAGCTTTTGATCTTGATGAAATCCCAATAGTTCATTTTTGCCCTTGCTTCCCTTGCCTTTGGTGATGTTCCTAGGAAGATGTTGCTGCGGCTGAGGTCGAAGAGGTTGCTGTCTGTGTTCTCCTCGAGGATTTTGATGGATTCCTTTCTCACATTGAGATCCTTCATCCATTTTGAGTCTATTTTCGTGTGTGGTGTAAGGAAATGATCCAATTTCATTTTTCTGCATGTGGCTGTCCAATTTTCCCAACACCATTTATTGAAGAGGCTGTCTTTTTTCCATTGGACATTCTTTCCTGCTTTGTCGAAGATGAGTTGACCATAGAGTTGAGGTTCTATTTCTGGGCTCTCTATTCTGTTCCATTGATCTATGTGTCTGTTTTTGTGCCAGTACCATGCTGTCTTGATGAGGATAGCTTTGTAATAGAGCTTGAAGTCCAGAATTGTGATGCCACCAACTTTGGCTTTCTTTTTCAATATTCCTTTGGCTATTCGAGGTCTTTTCTGGTTCCATATAAATTTTAGGATTATTTGTTCCATTTCTTTGAAAAAAATGGATGGTACTTTGATAGGAATTGCATTAAATGTGTAGATTGCTTTAGGTAGCATAGACATTTTCACAATATTTATTCTTCCAATCCAGGAGCATGGAACATTTTTCCATTTCTTTGTGTCTTCCTCAATTTCTTTCATGAGTACTTTATAGTTTTCTGTGTATAGATTCTTAGTCTCTTTGGTTAGGTTTATTCCTAGGTATCTTATAGTTTTGGGTGCAATTGTAAATGGGATGGACTCCTTAATTTCTCTTTCTTCTGTCTTGTTGTTGGTGTAGAGAAATGCAACTGATTTCTGTGCATTGATTTTATATCCTGACACTTTACTGAATTCCTGTACAAGTTCTAGCAGTTTTGGAGTGGAGTCTTTTGGGTTTTCCACATATAGTATCATATCATCTGCAAAGAGTGATAGTTTGACTTCTTCTTTGCCGATTTGGATGCCTTTAATTTCCTTTTGTTGTCTGATTGCTGAGGCTAGGACTTCTAGTACTATGTTGAATAGCAGTGGTGATAACGGACATCCCTGTCGTGTTCCTGACCTTAGCGGAAAAGCTTTCAGTTTTTCTCCATTGAGAATGATATTTGCGGTGGGTTTTTCATAGATGGCTTTGATAATATTGAGGTATGTGCCGTCTATCCCTACACTTTGAAGAGTTTTGATCAGGAAGGGATGCTGTACTTTGTCAAATGCTTTTTCAGCATCTATGGAGAGGATCATATGGTTCTTGTTCTTTCTTTTATTAATGTGTTGTATCACATTGATTGATTTGCGGATGTTGAACCAACCTTGCAGCCCTGGAATAAATCTCACTTGTTCGTGGTGAATAATCCTTTTAATGTACTGCTGAATCCTATTGGCTAGTATTTTTGCGAGAATTTTTGCATCTGTGTTCATCAAAGACATTGGTCTGTAGTTCTCTTTTTTGATGGGATCCTCGTCTGGTTTTTGGGATCAAGGTGATGCTGGCCTCATAAAATGAGTTTGGAAGTTTTCCTTCTATTTCTATTTTTTGGAACAGTTTCAGGAGAATAGGAATTAGTTCTTCTTTAAATGTTTGGTAGAATTCCCCCGGGAAGCCATCTGGCCCTGGGCTTTTGTTTGTTTGGAGATTTTTGATGACTGTTTCAATCTCCTTACTGGTTATGGGTCTGTTCAGGCTTTCTATTTCTTCCTGGTTCAGTTGTGGTAGATTATATGTCTCTAGGAATGCATCCATTTCTTCCAGATTGTCCAATTTGTTGGCGTAGAGTTGCTCATAGTATGTTCTTATAATTGTCTGTATTTCTTTGGTGTTCGTTGTGATCTCTCCTCTTTCATTCATGATTTTATTTATTTGGGTCCTTTCTCTTTTCTTTTTGATAAGTCTGGCCAGGGGTTTATCGATCTTATTAATTCTTTCAAAGAATCAGCTCCTAGTTTTGTTGATTTGTTCTATTGTTTTTTTGGTTTCTATTTCATTGATTTCTGCTCTAATCTTTATGATTTCTCTTTTCCTGCTGGTTTTAGGGTTTCTTTCTTGTTCTTTCTCCAGCTCCTTTAGGTGTAGGGTTAGGTTGTGTACCTGAGACCTTTCTTGTTTCTTGAGAAAGGCTTGTACCGCTATATATTTTCCTCTCAGGACTGCCTTTGTTGTGTCCCACAGATTCTGAACCATTGTATTTTCATTATCATTTGTTTCCATAAATTTTTTCAATTCTTCTTTAATTTCCTGGTTGACCCATTCATTCTTTAGAGGGATGCTGTTTAGTCTCCATGTATTTGGGTTCTTTCCCAATTTCCTCTTGTTATTGAGTTCTAGCTTTAGAGCATTGTGGTCTGAAAATATGCATGGAATGATCCCAATCTTTTGATACCGGTTGAGACTTGATTTAGGACGAAGAATGTGATCTATTCTGGAGAATGTTCCATGTGCACTAGAGAAGAATGTGTATTCTGTTGCTTTGGGATGAAATGTTCTGAATATATCTGTGATGTCCATCTGGTCCAGTGTGTCATTTAAGGCCTTGATTTCCTTGTTGATCTTTTGGTTGGATGATCTGTCCATTTCAGTGAGGGGAGTGTTAAAATCCCCTACTATTATTGTATTCCTGTCAATGTGTTTCTTTGATTTTGTTATTAATTGGTTTATATAGTTGGCTGCTCCCACGTTAGGGGCATAGATATTTAAAATTGTTAGATCTTCTTGTTGGACAGTTCCTTTGAGTATGATATAGTGTCCTTCCTCATCTCTTATTATAGTCTTTGGCTTAAAATCTAATTGATCTGATATAAGGATTGCCACTCCTGCTTTCTTCTGATGTCCATTAGCATGGTAAATTCTTTTCCACCCCCTCACTTTAAACCTGGAGGTGTCTTCGGGTTTAAGATGAGTTTCTTGTAGGCAACATATAGATGGGTTTTGTTTTTTTATCCATTCTGATACCCTGTGTCTTTTGATTGGGGCATTTAGCCCATTAACATTCAGGGTAAGTATTGAGAGATATGAATTTAGTGCCTTGTATTGCCTGTAAGGTGACTGTTATTGTATATTGTCTCTGTTTCTTTCTGATCTACTACTTTTAGGGTCTCTCTTTGCTTAGAGGACCCCTTTCAATATTTCCTGTGGAGCTGGTTTGGTATTTGCAAATTCTTTCCGTTTTTGTTTGTCCTGGAAGCTTTTAATCTCTCCTTCTATTTTCAATGATAGCCTAGCTGGATATAGTATTCTTGGCTGCATGTTTTTCTCATTTAGTACTCTGAATATATCATGCCAGCTCTTTCTGGCCTGCCAGGTCTCTGTGGATAAGTCTGCTGCCATTCTAATATTTTTACCATTGTATGTTACAGTCTTCTTTTCCCGGGCTGCTTTCAGGATCTTTTCTTTGTCACTAAGACTTGTAAATTTTACTATTAGGTGACGGGGTGTGGACCTATTCTTATTGATTTTGAGGGGGGTTCTCTGAACCTCCTGGATTTTGATGCTTGTTCCCTTTGCCATATTGGGGAAATTCTCTCCAATAATTCTCTCCAACATACCTTCTGCTCCCCTCTCTGTTTCCTCTTCTTCTGGAATCCCAATTATTCTAATGTTGTTTCGTCTTATGGTGTCACTTATCTCTCGAATTCTCCCCTCGTGGTCCAGTAGCTGTTTGTCCCTCTTTTGCTCAGCTTCTTTATTCTCTGTCGTTTGGTCTTCTATATCGCTAATTCTTTCTTCTGCCTCATTTATCCTAGCAGTGAGAGCCTCCATTTTTGATTGCACCTCATTAATAGCTTTTTTGATTTCAACTTGGTTAGATTTTAGTTCTTTTATTTCTCCAGAAGGGGCTTTTATATCTCCCGAGAGGGTTGCTTTAATATCTTCCATGCCTTTTTCAAGCCTGGCTAGAATCTTGAGAATCGTCATTCTGAACTCTATATCTGACATATTACCAATGTCTGTATTGATTAGGTCCCTAGCCTTTGTACTGCTTCTTGTTCTTTTTTTTGTTGTGAATTTTTCCGCCTTGTCATTTTGTCCAGATAAAAGTAGATGAAGGAGCAAGTAAAATACTAAAAGTGTGGCAACAACCCCAGGAAAATATGCTTTAGCCAAATCAGAAGAGATCCCAAATCGAAAGGGGATAAAAAAGGGTTCAGAAAGAAAAAAAAAAAAAGAAACTATTAAAAAAAGAAAGCCGATAAAAAATATAAAAAGGAAAAAATATATATATATATTAGATATACTATTTAAAAAACGTTAAAAAAGAAAACGTAAAAGTTAAAAAAATTTAGCAGAAGAAGAGAAAAAGAAAAAAAAATTGAAAAAGGAAAAAAAATTAAATTAACTGCAAGGCTAAAAAATCATGGGGAGAAAGCCATGAGTTCCGTGCTTTGCTTTCTTCTCCTCTGAAATTCCGCCGCTCTCCTTGGTATAGAAACTGCACTCCTCGGTAGGGGAACTTGGTCCTGGCTGGGTTTCCCGTTGATCTTCTGGGGGAGGGGCCTGTTGTAGTGATTCTCAAGCGTCTTTGTCCCAGGCGGAGTTGCACCGCCCTTACCCGGAGCCGGGCTGAGTAATCTGCTCGGGTTTGCTGGGTTTGCTTTCAGGAGCTTTTGTTCCCTGAGCACTTTCCATAGAGTCCGGAAGACAGGAATGAAGATGGCGGCCTCCCGGTGTCCGGCCCGGAGGAGCCGAGAGCCCGGGGCCCCACTCCTCAGTGCGCCCTCAGAGAACAGCGCCAAATGACTCCCGCCACCCTGGCCTCCAGCCGCGCTCCGAGCTGACCGAGCCTGCGACCGGTTCAAGGCAACCCCGAGCTGAGAGTCACTCCTCGGCTCTGTCTCTGCAGCCGGCTTCCCCGTTCTAATACCTGTGAGCTCTGCGACACTCAGACACCCCCAATCCTTCTGTGACCCTGCGGGACCTGAGGCCACGCTGACCCTGTGTGGGCTTCACCCCGGTTAAGCCCCTGGAGCGATGTCCCTCAGCGGAACAGACTTTTAAAAGTCCTGATTTTGCTCCGTTGCTCCGCCGCTCGCCGGGAGCCGGCCCCTCCCGCCGCGGTCTATCTTCCTGTCGCTTTGGATTCACTTCTCCGCCAGTCCTACCTTTCAGATAGTGGTTGATTTTCTGTTTCTAGAATTGCTGTTCTTCTTCTCTTCAATCTCCCGTTGGATCTGTAGGTGTTTGCAATCTTTAGATAAGCTATTTAGCTGATCTGCTGCTGCTTGAAGTAGTTTCAGCTGCTACTTCTCCGCCATCTTGACTCCTCCCCCAAGGATTTTTTTTTTTAAGATTTTTTATTTATTTATTTGACAGAGACAGAGAGATCACAAGTAGGCAGAGAGGCAGGCAGAGAGAGAGGAGGAAGCAGGCTTCCCGCTGAGCAGAGAGCCCGACACGGGCTTGATCCCAGGACTCTGAGATCATGACCTGAGCCGAAGGCAGAGGCTTAACCCACTGAGCCAGGCACTCCTAATAAGGATTTTTTTAATCCTCTACTTTATCCTTCATCCCTCTTCTATTTTCTTCTCCAAGCAACAACATCTAGCGCTATATAGTTTGCTGTAATATGTTTGCGGTAATATGTTATCTTGTTTATTGTTGGTGTCTTCCAAGAGAATGTAAACCCAGTGAGGACAGGAATGGGTGATGCTTCTATTTGTTACTGTAATTCAGCATTTTACAAAAGTACCTGGCCTATAGTCTCTTTCCAAAAGCAGCACGTGAATAAATTGGGTACGGAGAAAAAGAAGAAAGCTTCGCCTTGAGAAACTGCCTAGTTTGCAAAAGAAACCTGAAAAACACCAAAATAGATCAAAAGCCGCTTTTAAAACCTTAACACTGGGAAGTTACTAGATACCAGGTCTTATACCTATGAATTTCATCCATAAAGTGCTTAATAAAGTAAAATATTTGCTATCCTCTTCTGGGGACTGAGAGGGGGAAAATTGCAAATATTGCAAAAGTATAAGGTGAAGGCCAATGATAAATTAACTAGGATATTGCTTATCGTGCTTTAATATCAACAATAATAAAACACAAGGCAGGCCTGGAGTCAGTTGTCACAGTGGGCTTCCTAGTGCCGTTCACTGGGCCTCTTCAGAAGGAGGTGGGCACGAAACGTGGGCACCTGTTCAGGTGGTACACACTTCTTAGCCACTCACCTGGGAAGCCTGTCCGTGGGGTTGTATGTCGAGAAAAGGTGACAGAGCGTAGGTGGCCGGGAACGTGGGGACTGATTGCTCTTCCTAAGGGTGAGTTTCCCATCAGACAATAGCCCAGATCTGAGAAACGGGAGCTAACTGGGAGCACTTTCCAGCAGCCAGGGGAAGCTTGCATGGGGAGGTGGGAGCGTGGCTGGTGGGCAAAAGAAAGCTCAAAATGGACGTAAGTGGTTTTAAGGGTGCAGAAGGGCCTTGACGGAGCCCAAGCTTTGCACTCGAAGCCGCCCCTGCTTGACTCCACACACCTGTGGTTGACCGACATCGAAGCTACAGCGAGTCCCTTACCAGCCATGGTCTACACCTCCCAAGGCTGCCGTCCACAGGGGCTCTGGCTAGCTTCTGATTCTGGTCAATCCCCTTCATGGCGTTGAACTTTCCGCCTGTCCTGGATTTCCCACTGGCTGCGACGTAAGGACCCTCCCCAGGTCAGGCTCTGCTGAGGATCTTCCCAGCCTTGAACATAAGACACCCTCACGTGGTGCTCCCCACCCCAGAGCCCAAATCCCAGCCCATGAAAGGTGACTTTCTAGCAGGGCTGTGTGTGTGCATTGGCAGGGAGAGGATGTAACTCTGGCAGCCGGGGTCGCCTCCTCTTACCAGCATCTCCTTGCTCTGTGTCTAATTCAACAAACTCCATGGCAACATGGGGCTTGCTCCGGCTTCCCTGACCTTCCCGATCTCACTGTTCTCAGCTCTTTCCCTTAGCTGAGTGTGGTGGGAGCCTCCTCTCTGGATTTCCTGCATCCCACTGCCGTGAGTGGGGGCAGCCTGCCTTGGAGAACTGGGAAAAGAAAGGGGGTGGGTGGGTTCAAGGCTGTGGCCCTAAGAGCAGGAAACCCAGTCTCTGTTCCTATGTGAGCCCTGTTCTAGAAGGGGACAGTTCAAGCCGACAAAGTGACGCTGTTGTTGACTCTTGCGTTCAATGAGAATGTTGCAGTGCGTGTTCTAAGGTCGGTTTGAGTTCGGGGTGACTAGCACCGTGGGTTGGTGCCCGGGTCACTCAGGATGACTTGTGACAGCTAAGCGTGAGGACACATCCTCCATCCTTCCTGATCCATAGCCCAGAGGGACGTCTCCGTGGGGGCTTGGGGACCTTTCTTGCCAAACGAAGGCTTTTCTGGCCATGACAAATATCCATAATGTCCTATTTGAAAGATTATGATCAGCCATTTCCGAGGCCCACTGATTTATGCTGGGTTTTTTATCACTGAATTCTTTCTTATGATAAATACTCTTTTTTATTGTTTTACTATCGTTTTTATTCTTATTTTATATTTGTAGAGCGTTAGACAGTTTTTGAAGGATTTCTTCCTATGCCATCCCACTGGGTTGTCACAGAAGTCTTTTAAGGAGGCAGTGAAAGTATTGGTGGTGGCGTGGCGTGTGGAAAGGGGGTCATCCACGAGGGTGTGGGAGAGGAGAGCACATGAACCCTGACCTCTAGGTCCATGTCCAAGGCTTTCCCACTAGCCCACACTGTCTCCTTCTGTGGCGGTGCCCCCCCTTGTGTCTCGGGGGGGAGGTGTGACCTGTGGACTGTGGGACTGTGAGCAATGGTAGCAGGAGGGGTCACAGGGCACTGCGCTCCCATGTGTGACTTCAGCGGATGTCAGGGAGGCCTGGGATCACCCGGGCCCTACTCCTTCCTCTTGTACAACCTCCCCTCTGCAGAATCAATCTCTCCCGCCCCTGTTCTCCTGCACATGTAATTCAAAAGTGCTAAGAAAACACTTATAAGATTGTAGTACAGATTGGTGTAAAAGGGTGTCTTGGCTGCGACTAGAATATGACAACTTGGAGGTTAAGCAACACTCCCCTGGAGGCCTTCTCTGTGCTCTGGGCAGAAAAAAATCACTCCGACTGTCACAAAATGTTCAAAGACTTGGTTATAGGTGTCAAGTAACATCCCGTGATTTCCCTGGGGCCTGGGAGCTCCATGGGAAATAATCGGAGGCTTTGCTTTATTTGGAATTGTGAGCTTTGTGGATAAATCTGAGGGACCACCAAATGGGGAGTGGAAGGAGGACAGGAGAAAGGAGAGAGAAAGGGAACCCATGGAAAGAAATCTCTGCAAGCAAATAACCGGTCCGGGACGGTGAGCACGGCTCAGTGGCAGGGTCTGGGGTTTAGGGCCTCAGGAGAGCCTGATGCAGAGCCCGTCTGCCCTAGAAGCCGCCTCTGCCTTGTCACCCTCCACCTCCTGTCGTGTAACTACAGCCCCTGAAGGGGAGGGGACCAAGCAGGAGCCCCATGCGATTGTGTGGCCCGTCCCTCTGCTGGGGGTCCCCTCTGAAGGGTCTGGGACCTCAAAGAGCATCCATTTTCCCACTGGCTCCAAAGAGGGGCGATCAGTGGTATGCAGCTGGAGGGGACATCAAGGAAACTCCTAACCACACTGCTGGGAAACGTGTGCATGACCCTCAGACTACCCAAACCTGTACGCAAGCCACGGACTCAACAGTCGGCCAAAGTCCCCAGCTCTTTGGGGGGGGGTAGCCTGCAAAGACATCAGAGGTCGGAAAGACAGGTGTGCTGGATCCAAGGCAAACCCGTACAATGGCAGAAGGTGAGCCCCCTCCCCCATCACCCGAGACAGTGGTGAGGCTGGGGGCTGCCAGTAGAGAGCTCCCCTTGGTTTCCACCAACCCTCCCTCATCACCCAGGAGCCTTCCAGGCAGGAAGCAGGATGCTTAGTGGTGGTGGCAAGACACTAGTGTCCAGAGAAAAGGGCTTCTTCCTAGCCTCGGTGTTGTTGTGTTTCATTAAATCCTTATTTTTTTTTAATTATGGGAAAATAAAATTAAAATTTGCCATCTTAACCATTGTTAAGTGTGTAGTTCAGTGGCATGATGTGCGTTCACAGTGTTGTGGAGACATCACAGGCGTCCGTCCAGAGAGCTCTTTTCATTTTGCAGAACTGACATTCCCATGAAACACTAACTGATCCCCCCCTCCGCCCCCCACCAGCTCCGAGCAGCCACGGGTCTACTTTTGTCTGTAGGATGTGGATTGCTCTAAGTGCCAACTCTGAGTGGAATTATGCTGTGTTTGTCCTTTTGTGACTGGCTTATTTCACTTGGTACCATGTCTTCAAGGTTCATCGGTGTTGTAGCCTGTGTCAGAAGGCTCGTCCTTTTTAAGGCAGAATAATATTCCATTGTATGTACAGACTCCCATTTATTTATCCCCTCCTGTCAGCAGACACTTGACGCTTTGCCTTTGGGGTGACAAGTGCAGCCACGAACTGGAGGGTATACCCACCTTCCTCTGTTTTGTTTGGCACATCGTTTCCCATACCCATCCCATCACCCAGCCCTTCGACCAGACTGTTTCTTCTTAGCCATCCTCCTTCTTTCACCTTCAAGGTCACTTCCTCCAGGGAGCCTTCCTGGACTCTACAGACCAAGTTAGGTTGCCCCTGCCAGGTTCCTGGGTATTTGCAGAGAGCTCGGTATGTGTGAAGCCCTTCGTTAAGTCCTGAGGACATGTAAACGCTATGGAAGGTGTGTCCCTTGACTTCATGGGGGCCTTCAGGCCGGGCAAGGAGATGAGACTAGATGTGGGGAACAGTGTGAGGCAGACAGAGGGGAAGCAGCAAAACGAATAGCAGAAGCACATTCAAAAAGGGGAGAATGAGCTACATTCCCAGTGTGGTGGCCCACCTTATCCCAAAACACCACACATGTATCTTCTAACATTTCTGGAAGACAGAACTCTTAAAATCAAGGTGTTGGCATGGCTGCATCCTTCTGGAATCATGGGGGGGGGGGGGCGGTGGGACTGGTTTCCTGGCCTCCTCCAGCCTCTAGAGGCTGCCTGCACGCCTGGGCTCGCGTCCCCTTCCTCTGTCTTCAAAGTGCATCCTTCCGACCTCTGGCTCTGTCCTCCCTCATTTTTCTAATTTGAAGCTTCCTGTCTCCCTCTTCTAAGGACCAGGCAGCTACCATGTGCCCTCCCAGAAAATCCGTCAGCACCTCCCATTCCCAGGGCACATCTGCAAAGTTCCTTTGGCCACAGAAGGGAACAGAGTCATGGGTGCAGGGCAGGGGCACACAGACATCTCTCGGGGCCACTATTCTGTTACTCCGCCTGCCACAGGAAGTTTCCCATGACCCAGACAAGTGAGGGCAGACGTTGCTAAGGGTAGGACTCGAGGGTGCACCTTGCAGGCCAAGATTTCGGAAGGCTGCGGAGGACTGGACTCTTCAGGCATAGGATAGGTGCAAGGAATGTGCCTCTTGAGGGGTAGAGCGGTGAGGCCCTTGCTGGTTGGGAGCAAAGGGTTTTATGTGTGGGAAGCCATCCTGGGGAGACACTGGGGATGTTTGTCCGGATTTCTGGGGTCCTCGGCTGCTCAGCAGGGCCATCTGGCCTCACTCTGACGGCCATAAACACTCCTTGGCAGGTTCTGTGCAGGAGTGGTGCGCGCTCTCGGCTGGCTCTGCTCTGCATCACCTCCCAGCCTCCCTTTTTACATGTGTTTTAACGAGCGCTAAGATGGCAGCGGAATAAATCTCCTCAGACCCTTATGTGAGCATTTTAGGTGCCGTTCCCTGCAGTCCTCAGTAACAGGAAGGAAATAAAAGTGACACCCAGGAGCTGGAGGGCCGCAGGAAAGGGAGGGGTGCTCGGTCCTGAGGTTCGGTGCCTGGAGCAATTCCACAAGAAAACTCCGTAGCCAGCTGTGTCGAGGGAGCCCAGGCGATGGCAAAAGGTGTCCTACCCGCCCCCCCCCCCCCCCCCGCCAGGGTGTACCTAAGCATTCCCGTCCCCATCTGCACACTGGAGAATGGCACCCGGCTTGGCTTGCAGGGAAAGAGAGGGAGTGGTGTGGTATCTTCTTTTTCCTACAATTTCCTTTTCCTTGTCTTCAACCTAGGCGTAGGGCAGTGGGATCCAGCAGCCCCTGGTACGGCCCTGAGGGTCTCAGCACCTTTCGTGGCCAGAATCCCAGCCCCGGCACCATCTAGTGGGTTCTGGGGGAGAATGTAAGGCAGGAGGTAGGGTGGGTCCTGGGCAATGTCCTCGCAGTGCCTTCTAGCGCCGCCCCCCCCGGCTGTCAGCCCCAATTTCTTCAGGAGCTGGATACCCAGGACCCACCAGTCGGTCTGCTCTCATCCTTGAGCTCTGCTTCTTGCCCTGACCAGATTTCCAGGAACACCGGGAACTGGACGTGGTTGGTTCTTTCCCTAGACTTTTCTAGCCAGGAGCCTGACTACTTCTGGTGGGCTAAGAATGGCAAGTCAAATGCACCTGACAGTATTTCGTACCTCATGACCATCCAAGTGGCATCCCCTCAGTGTCTTCTTGGTTTAACTATCCCTCCTGACTGCTCTCACGGCCTCTTGGTCGGCTCTAAGTCTCAGGAGGCAACTTAAAACACAAATCAGATCACACCATTCCTCTGCTCAAAACCCTGCAGTGGCTTGTCCCCCACTCAGAAGAGAGGCCAGCCTCCCCTCTGCGCCTCATCAGGCCCTGCATCCCCGGGCTCCTGTGGGTCCCCTTCATCCCACCCCTGCCACCGCCCCTTCCTGTGTGGCCTTCTTGCTGTTCCTGGGACACGGCAGGGTTCCTCCCACTGCAGAACCTTCTTCTCACGTCTTCAGGGCACTCAGTGACGTTGGACATCTATTGTGGGACAATGTATTTGTGTTTCCCTGTCTTCCCCCACTAGAAGGGAAGCTCCGTGGAGGCTAGTTTTGTCTCATGCATCACAGGGTCCCCAGTGCCTTGTACGGTACCTGGCCCAGGGCAGATATGCTATAAATATATGTTGAATAAGTAGTTGAAATCCATTGCTTCATAAATCGTGACTGAGGCTCTTGCCTGCTGGGCACTATGACAGGCAGACGAGGCTTATTCCCGGTGCTCTGGGAGCCCGTAGTCCTCCGAGCAAAGATCAGGAAATAGACATGTCTATATCTATTATCCACATTATCTATCTGTATCTGTGTATCTATATATAACTTTTATAGCACGTGGTCGATGCCGTAGTGAGGGACGCGCAAAGTATCATGGAACAGGCAAGAGGACCATGTGGCGCCCCCTCATCTGGTGAAGGACTCCACTTCCACTAACTTGGAGGGCCTGGCCCTGTTGTACAGAGAGCTGTGCCGGCTGCGCCATCCTGGGGGCTGGAGGCTGGAGCGCCGGACTCCAGAGTAGCCTGTCCCGGCTGTGAGTGTCTGTGGAGGCTTCTCCAGCCTGCCGTGTGTCTCTTCCAAGAGCCCGTAGGCGCATCATTATCCGGGGTAGGAGAAGTCCCTCCCTGGTGGCACTAGGATGGCTCCCAGGAAACAGTAATGCTGCTGTGGAGACAACCACACTTAGACGGAGAAGGGCTAGAGCATCCAAGCCACCTCTGCCCAGTCAGCAAGTCCATGTCCAAGTAGCCTTGCCCATCCAGGGGGCTGTGCAAACAGCACCAGCTCTGAACCTTCAAGGATTATCGAGAACCACCTTACACTTACCAGAGACTTTTATACACATTATGTGACTTGGCCCTCACAGCAGTCTTATGAGGTAAAAGCGTTGTGTATTTGATCGTGCTTCAAATAGTATTTTTCCCATTACATTTTATTGTAGAAATTTTGCACTGTCTGAAAAGGTACACTGAATAAAATAAAAATCACACGTGATCCCACCATGCAAAGTATCTACTAATATGTTGGTCTATCTTCCACCAGGCTTTCTTCCTGAGGCGTACCTGTCAAGACAGGCATCACCTGATGGGTCATTGTGTTCTAAGAAAGTCTGGCTATGATGGCCCGTGTCCCTCTCTGATGGCGTATGGCAGACAGCGTGTCTGAGGCTTATAGTCATGGTTACCTGTGGCTCTTGGCCACCATCATCTCTGAATTTCTCTCTCAATCCCACACAGGCTGTCGTCATTTCACTCCATGGCAATGCGAATGTGGGACTCAACCTCTTTCCCATTTCCAGGGCCCCCCCCCCACCGCCCACAAAACCATTCATACTCAGCATCCTTGTGTGTAGAAAAATGTCTTAGGGTGAAACATTTAGAGAGGCAGGAGGTCATCTTCCAAGCCATTCAAACAACTTCACCAGGTTGTTCAGCTGAATTTCCCCTTCTTCTATTCTGTCCTCATTTTCCAGGGCTTTATGTATTTTTAACGTGGAGCAGTTAGGGATAGCTTTTGTGTCCTCGTGTCCATCTACCCTCACCCTTGTGCTCTTGCTTTTCAGCTCAACCTACTCTGGAAGAATGTTCCTAAGCCAAAAAATTTTCCTCCTATATCCCCTAAGGTTTCTTATTTGCAAGCCATGGAGAATGACTTAGGCAAAAAATAAAATGCATCAGGAAACAAGGAGGGTATTTCACAGAATTGAGAGAAAAAACATGGTAAAGAAACAATCTCAGGGGCACCTGGGTGGCTCTGTCAGTTAAGAGTCTGCCTTCAGCTCAGGTCATAATCTCAGGGTCTTGGGATCAAGCCCCGTGTCAGGCTCCTTGCCTGGTGGAGAGCCTGCTTCTCCCTCTGCCTGCTGCTTACCCTTTTTGTGCTCTCTCTCCTTTGCTACCTCTCTCTGTCAAATAAATAAATAAAATCTTAAAAAAAAAAAAAACAGCCTTAGAAAGGACAGAAACCAAAGTATCTAAAAATAATGGATAGCTGAGAGTCCCCCCCCCCCACCCCCATGATAACTTGAGCCTTTTCCAGCCTTCTTTCAGCCTGCTCAAGAGTCAGGTTCTGGGGAAAGCATCTGATTGGCTCAGGTTGTTCCATCCACTCACAATTTGGACACAGGAGGGCGGGGCACTCAGCTTGGCAATCTCACCCAAACTGCACTCAGTGGCAGCCAAGTAGCCCTCCAAGGCAAACGGGATTGCTTTGTACTCCCCATAAGTCAAAGAACAGAAACTTGACCACTAGCAATCTATCTTTTCTCTACTAATTTATTGAGATGGGAGAGATATCCTGTGTATATTTCTTTCCATGGAATACACTTTGATTCCCTCAGCCTGTGTCCTTTGGCTAACTTCCATTCATCTTTTTTCATTCAGTTCTCAGCTTATGCTTTTATTTTGGGAGACATTGTCCATGATCCCCAACCAAAATCTGGGTTAAGGTGCTCTATGTTGTGTTCCAAGAGCCCCAGGGGTCTTCCTAGACAAACTGCAGGTCTTGATCTACAGGACCTGGCCTAGCAACCAGCAGGTAGAAGGTGTGCTTACGATATCGTGGGTTGACTTATCCGACAGGAAAGAAGTCTCCTCAGAGGACTTGCCTGGGGAAAAATAGAAACAGGCAAAGGGAACTTGAATTGATCCCAGAGGGGAAAAGACACCTGATTGAGGAGAAATGAGTGAATGGCCACCAGAGTGAGCATCCCTCACACAAAAGAAACACAAACACCTACACGCAGCCCCCAAATCACAAAGGACCAAACAATTGGAGGGGATTCTATCGATGATTGCAGCTTGAAGCACTTAGCCAAACTGCACCTGCTGTGGCTTCGGGAGGGTGGGCGGTGGGGCAGCCCGCAGTAGGAGCATTGCTACAACTCGCCAGAACCCGGGGAGGAAGGTTTTCCCTTCCTTTTCAGTCATGAGAAGAAAACCAGCGATGTGGGGCCTGGGGAGGCCGCACAGGCTCTGCCAATGTCCAGTTCCAAAAATACCAGCATTAAGTTTTATGAGATTTGGTGATGAAATTTACTCTGCGCCTATAGTGTCTAAGAAATATGGGTAAGTGGTCACCACCCATGCTAATATGATAGGTCATCTTGGAAAAAATAACAGCAGCTAACATGTATTGGATATTAATCATGTGCCATGCACTGTGCTAAAGCACTTTCATAAACAGTCTCACTTAAAGATGGCCCAGCTTGCTCAATGTCGCCTTCCTTCCTTCTATGATTGCTTCCCATATACTCCATAGTGCCTGGAAAACTGAAAACTACATTTCCCAGAATGCCTCAGAGCTAGAGGCTAGATGCGATTTTGCTTATCCATTCAGATGTCTTGAAACTTGCATTCCTTGATGCATAGATTCAGTTGGTCTAGTCCATTATTAGCAGTTGTGTAGATAGCTTCCAGATTGCTATTCTTTGAACCAGCAGTTCTGGTGGCTTCTGATCCTTGAATTACATCGCAGGTGATGTGTTCCTGAATTTAGCAGTTGGGGTGGTGACCTGTTTTGTCAGCTTTATGGCGGGCAGGTATAGGAGTTCTTTTAGTGGGCCAGTAGGACAACGATATGTTGGACCTTATTTGTAGAGCCTGACCCTGCTCCTCCCATCATTCAACAATTTTGTAAGTGTGTAATTCACTGTTTTCAATCCTTCTCTGCTTAAAATACCTGGTGTGTTTTATGTTCTCTGCACGAACCCCAACTAAGCCAAGCAGAATTGTCCCCATTTCAGGGCTAAGAGAACTGAAGCAGAAAAGAGGAAGGTTACATAGTAAGCGTGGAACTGTGTTTCGAACTCAGAAAGTTTGCCTGGGTTGAGTACCTGTCCCTGCCATGCTATTTGTTCATACTCTCACCCACAATTAGTTGTTGGAGACCTGTACGCCACCTAAGATGTTCATCTTTGAGGATATTACAGTAAAAAACAGAGTGGCAAAGTCTTAGTTCTGGCTCTCCTGACTTGTAATAGAAAGTAAGATAGTTATAAGTACATTTCAATAGTGATATAGTTTGCTACGGGCTTGCATTGGAAAGAGGCACGTAGCTTTTAAAAGCAGGCAGTCTATATCCGAAAGCTCTGTGTTGTAGAAGAGCCAGTTGCTAAAGGGATTCAATTCAAATTCTGGTTTACACATAATCAGTCAAAATTCAGATAAGAAGAAAAGAAGGAGACTAGGAAGAAAAGAAGGAAAGAGTGAGTGAGTAAATAGGTTGGCATCCTTTTCTTTCATGAAGCTCTTTGATCTCCTCCCCTGACTTCCCAGCATCCCAGACCAGGAGCATTCTGTGACTTCAGCCCTCCTCCATCCCATTTAGGATTCTGCCCTATGGAGAAAGAAGAAGGTAAGTTTTGAGTAGGGGACTTGAAAGGAGACAGCGTTCCCCCCGCTGGAATTTTCTTTCTAGTGCTGAGATGGAAGAACTGGTCATCAAGGTCATGGGAGATGTCTGATCACTGATGACCAAGAAAGAATACTCTGGAGAAGCAAAAGACTCTCCCGGTAGAGGCTTAATCTGCTGTTGGCAGAAGACTCACTCCAGGGACATGAATATCTGGTAAAGCCACAGACACACTAGAGCCATAAATATGCCCCAGGAAGGAATTTTGATGCTAAGTTTCAAGATGGAGAGTGACTTGAAAGAAATGTACTCAAGGTTAGGGATAAAACCAGGGAAAGATAATCGATAATAATGAATAATTAGAGAGATACCCAAAAGTTCCTGGGGGGATTAGGTTTTATTTTCTTGAAAGATTTTCACTTTTGGACTATCCACATCTCTCTTGGGCATTTATTTATTTCAATAGAGAGGCATCTTTTATGAGAGCGGGAAGCTGGGGGCCCAGATGTCCAGGCCACATGTTTATCCCCCGGATAACTCAAAGGCATCGGGTTCTAATGGCCAGCTAGGACCCAGGGAGAAATAAAGAATTTTGTGGGCTTGTGGATCTACATGTAAAAATGACAGCAAACATCATGGATTTTGCGGAGAACTAAGTGAAAAATTACTCTAAGAAGAAACTTGAGGCCAGTGTGGACTTGGAAGATACTCGAGTAAGACATATGTGCCAGGTGGATGGTTTCATTTGTTTTAAGGAAATGGGGATCTATGATCTTTTCCTGTCAATTCATCAGTTGACACTTTGTCATTTTCAGACACTTGCTATATATCACCATGGAATTTCTCCTTCCATCACTCATTCCATTCAAAATGTAGAGATATGATGAACACCTACTATCCATCAATAAAATACGCATTCACTTCCTACTATGTGCTGGGCTCTCAGGGATATAAAAGACACATCAGTCAAATAACTTATGTTGGAAAATTAAAATAAGTCAAAGACTGACAACTATGTTTCCCCTCCCCTTCCTGAGGCAGAATCATTCTTTTTTGTCCCCCTAAGTCAGACTCTGTCTTATGGCTTTGACCAATCACATGCAAGGGAAAGTGATGTGTGTCACTTCTGGACAGAAGTTTTAAGAACCGGTTCTCGCTTTGCCATAGTCTCCTTTCCCTTTGCTGTGTTGATGGGTGATGTTCCCATAACAGCTTCTTAGTCAGCCTGGTTCCGGGGGGCAGAGCAAGATGGAGCTGATTCCTAAATTTGATGCACTAGACATGTACCTTGAGTAAGAAATAACCCTTGTTTTTTTTTTTTTTTTTTTAAATAAGAGCCAATGCTTTAAAATTCCTTGTTACCATAGCATAACTTAGTCTGATCTGATTTATATAAGACATCTCTATAAAACTAACATTTATTGAGTGCTTACTGTATCCCGAGCATATGCTGAGGGCTTTATAGTCATTATCTCAGTGAATTTTCATAAAAATACCATGAAATGTATATGATATTACTACTATTTTATAGATGTTGAACTGAGTCCCAGAACTAAGTTTGGACCATGGTGTTCTGTAGTGTTGGGGTTGAATTTCAGACTCTGGTTGGCTTGGCTCTAGAGTCCATGAATGTAACCGTTTTGTCAAACTAGCATAGGTTGAGCAGGCTGAATATGATCACAGGTCAATAAGGAATTTTTGTAATAGACTCTAAAGTGCTCTGGGCAGTTCAGAAGGGGAGAGATCAATGTGTACTAGAACTTGTGGGGAAGAACTTTGTGGAAGACGTGAAAATTGAAAAATGGGCAGGTTGTAGATAGGAAAAAAGGAAGCTATAATATTCTCTGACCTTTTTGGAATGGGGCGGGAGAAGGAGGAGACCTCATCTGTCTGGGTGAACTAAGGCAATACAATGGATATACCAAATCTGGAAATTGGTTTTGTCCACCCTTAAGAATTTCATAGTCAGAGGGGGACGATAAGACATTTACCCAAATTGCTATCATAATTCAGGCAAGCTCCATTAGGAAGCATGCTGGAATTCTCTATAAAACTGGGTTAAGATGTATCAAAGCAAGGACTAAGCAGAATCCTCCTTACCAATGCAGGATGGGAGTTTGGAAAAAACAAGTCAGTGCAGAAGGAAACTCAGGGACCCAAATGTAATAACCCCAAACACATGGCAGTCTCTGCTCCAAATTCAGAAGGTGCTGGTGTGCTGGTGTAGAAATAGTCCAGTAAACCAGCGGAAGATGGCAGGAGAAATGATTATCTTATTGTCCCTCATAGTCCCCAGCGACACCAGCGCAGAAGGCCTAAAGGGATACCAAGTCTATTTCTTTTTTTTTTTTTAAAGAATTTATGTATTTCTCTGAAAGAGTGAGAGAGAAAGAGAACATGAGCAAGGGGAGTAGGAAAAGGAGAAGCAGACTCCCCACTGAGCAGGGAGCCTGATATGGGGCTCGATCCTGGGACTCTGGGATCATGACCTGAGCCGAAGGCAGATGCTTAACGGCTGAGCCACCCAGGCACCCCTTAAAATGTTTCAGAATCACTAAGTCAGAATAAGCGCCATTTTACTTGGACTTTAAAGGGAGGCCGAAGGGCACCTGGATGGCTCAGTCAGTTGAGCATCCAACTCTTGGTTTTGGCTCGGATCATGATCTCAGGGTCATGAGCTCAAGCCCCACAACTGGTTCCATTCTCAGCGGGGAGTCTGGGGAATCTGCTTGAGGTTCTCTCCTTGTCCCTCTGCCCACCCCGGCTCGTTCCCTCATTCTCTCTCACTCTCTAAGATAAAATAAAATCTTCAAAGGGGGGCTGGAATTTTAGTTACCAGACATGGCAGTATCAGTAATAGGAATGGCAAAAGCAAAGATACAGAGTCAGAAAAGCAAGACAACTTTTTGTGATATACTAAGTTTGGGTAGAGTTCATGATCCTTGCAGGACAGTTGTGGGAAATAATGTTGGGAAAGTAGGCAAGGATAGGATCATAGGGAGCCTTGAATGCTAATTATTTGTAATGTAATAAGATGCCTTTGAAGGTGTAGGGGCGAATCTGCTCTTCAGAAAGATAAAACCCTCAAATGTACGGGACGGATTGGAGGGCAGAGAGAATGGTGGGTAACTGGACAATAGGCTTTACTTGGTCCTAGCTAAAAGGCTGAGCACATGAAAAGCACAAGATAGAAGAAATATATATTATTAAAGAAGAATGGGCCATATTTGACAATTGATTGTATGTAGGGTAGAGTCAATGATGACCAGTGGAGTTTGACGGAAAAGAGAAAGAATATGTAATTTAAAGGAAAAGGTAAGGCAGGTATAATAACGACTCACGTTTATTGGACCGTAACTATGCTCCAAGCACTGAGCATGGTGATGTGGAGGCATTACCCCTTTTAATCTTTCAAGAACTCTGCGAAGTAGAAACTTCTATTCTCCCAGCTCACAGGTGGAGGAAAATAGAGACACAAAAATGAATTTCTTAGGTAAATCAATGAGGAGCTGAGTCTGGAACCTGAGCCTATACCACTTGAGAGGTCATGACTATCCTGTTTTGATGGACATAAACATCAGTTCAGACTTGGAACTATTTCACTACGTCCTTGAACATCCACGTGGAGATGGATTTCCACCTTTGGAAAGGTGGAAATGGAACTTGTAACAATAGTTAGATTGCAACGTGTGGTGTATGGATGACGGTGAGGCCATGGGATTGGCGAGATCACTGAGGGTGGTGGAAAGAGAGGAGAACTAGATGCAGGTACCGGTGACCAGCCACCACTGGGGACAGGGAAAAGAGGGAGCGGAAGACAAAGGGCAGAGAAGATATTGGAAATACAATAATCAGTATAAGGCCCTGTCATGCGAACTAAGAGAAGTGATAGCTGTAAAAAGAGGCCATTTATAGACTGCAAAGAGGTCAAAGAAGATGAGGAACAGAGAGGAGACTTTGATGTTGTCAATTAAGAAAAGTTCAGTTGCATAGAGTGTAATGTGAGTTAATTCACTGACATAGGAGCCAGAATGAAAGGTGTTCACGGGTGCAGGATGGTGATTAGGGGAAGCAGTGAGAGCAGACAGGATTTGGAGTTGGGCAGTAAAAGGAAGGAAGGAATAGAGCAATTGGTAATTCTCAGAGTTAGCAGGGTTCAAGAAAATCTTTTGTTTGTTTTCACTCAGTGTATGTAGAAGCTGAGTCTGTTAAGAGTGCAAAGGGAAAGACGTAGAGGTGAGCAGGGTTTGATGAGGCAAGGGAAGTGGGGGAAATTGGTGGAGTGAGCTATCTGAAACACAAGAGAAGGACTGGCCTTGGACAAGTACCCGGATGTTACTGCTCATACAAACTGTCATCACTGTTGAGTGTTATTGTTAATAAAACAAAAATGACAATATTTGCAGCCTGGGGTATACCAACAGCACCTCTATGATTAATCTAGGCGTTTAGCTCAAGAAAAGAAGAACCAACCTCTAACCCATTCTTCTGGAAATAATCACCTAGCTCTGGGTCTCAGACCTGACAGCATTCTTTGACTGGAGTAACTGCAGCCTCTTCTTTGCTGAAAGAGGTCTCAAAGCTGCTTAGAATTCAGCAGCCCCAGTCCTTGAGTCCTCAGCAATGCATATGACAGAGCTGTCCCTTGGGCTTTTTATTGGGTAGCTTTGTTGCAAGCCTCTAGAATGTCGTACTCCGTCCAGATGAACAGAGAGACTAGATTTACCTCATCAGGCCCAATTAAGTGGGGCTGGGAAGACTTCCTTCAACCTTTGCAGCCATCAGGCCCTACCGCCAAAGAGACTGTGACTTTCCCAGGATCACATAGCTCATGGCAGAGCTGGATCTTAAACCCAAGTCTCCAGAACCAGTCTCTTTCTACTAAACCTGGAAGAACAGCTTAAGTACAGAATGTTGCTAGGAAGTTTCTTCCTAGAAACAAATACACCCTTCTGTAGTCTTTTCTCTCCACCTACTTTGAGTTTCCCTCCTCGGGAGAAAAAGTACTCAAGACTGTGCTTAGGTGTCTGCTGTGGCATCCGCAGATGGGCACAAAATTGTCTCTTGATGCTTTTAATCATCAATGTTGCTCTGTCCAGAGGGTATTAGTATTCTATTGCCGCTGTAACAAAGTACCACAAACTTGATAGCTTAAGACAACATAAATTTATCTTTTCATAGTTCTAGAGGCCAAAACTTCAAAACAAATTTCACTGGGCTAGAGTCAACATGTCAACAGGTCTGGTTCTTACAGAGGCTCCAGGAGAGAATTTGTTTCCAGAAGCAGCCTTTATCTGTCCCCTGTCTGACTCCTGCTTCACTTTTATAAGGACCCCTGTGATTATGTGGGGGCCACCTAGATAATCCAGGGTGATCTCTCCATCTCAAGATCTTTAACATAGTCATAGGACCAAGTCCCTATCAACATGTAAGGCAATAGCCACATGTTCCAGGGATTGGGGCACAGACATCTTGAGGAACATTCAACCTACCACACAGAGTAATGAGCAAATATATACTGTTGGAGACATATGTCAATAAATCTGTTAGCAAGTATTTATTAAACACTTACTACATGCCAAGCTGTAATAGGGAAGTTGTAGAAAATCTATACCAGTATAAGGCATCTTCTCTTCTCTTGAGGACCTCACAGTATTGCTGGTAAGAGAAAACTAATACTCATGAAACAATTACATTCTGAACTCTGAGGGTACTAACTACGAATGCCATGGGCTACAGGAAACTCACTTGAGTTGTATAGGTTGGAGAGATCAATGAAGTTTTCATGGGGAAAATACAAAGACTCAGGATAGATGTATAGAATATGGATGGAGCTGGAAGGGAGGCAGGGAAGGAAGCAGTTCTGAATGAGATGGGCTGCAGGAGCCAGTGTGTGGCCACAGGAATAGAATAAGGCTGAGAAACATAGAGATTCCCCAAGATCAGGGGTCAAGAAACCAGGTCAAATTCATTCCTCCACTTGTTTTTATAAATAAAGTTTTATTGGGACTCCAACATATTTATTTGATCTATGACTGCTTTCACGTGACAACGGCAAAAAGGAACAGTTGTGATATAGAGCAAGCATATAGCCTGTAAAGCCTAGAATACTAAAAGGATTGTGCTTTCCATAATAAGGGAAAATCTGCCAGTACCCTAGATAGGAGGATATTCAGTAAGTCTCATGAGCAGGAAAAGTGCTAGAAAGACACAAAGCAAAGACTGAGCAATGAGGAGACTAATCTAGCCAAAGCCCCTCTTTAGTTCAGCTCAATATAGTGTTTTCTGCTCACAAAACATCTACCTGGCAGTAGAGTTTCCATACTCTTTACTGAAGTTTACACAGGGCCATTGGCTAGTGGAGACATGCTCAAGAGAGTGGCACAAAGAGGCAGGGACAAGGGCAGTGCAGTGAGTTAGGCTAGTTCCTTGGGTTCCTGGGCAAGTCATTCTTTGTTGGCATATCTCTGTTTCTCTTTATGGAATATAAAATGGACCAACCCATCCCTCGTCTGCTACCCTGGGCTCTTGAGAAGATCTCATGAATGACAGTGACTGTGATGCAGAGGAAGTGGACTGAGGGCCCAGGATATATTTTCATAATTATTTCAAGAAGACAGGTATATTTGTGTTTATTCAGAGTGTTAAAGTGTGATTCTAACTCCTCAGGTTAAGGATTTAGTCTTCAAGTTAGTTTGCCCATTTCACTCTTCTAAATGCAGCCCCTGTACCAGCCACACTTTTCATAAAAGCCTCTTGTAGGTCAGAAGAGGGATTAGACAAGAGAAAGAGCATGGATCCATCAGCAAAAACTTCCTCAGTCCTAACAACTGAGCTTATTTGCATTTTTAACAAATATTTCTTTTGCACATAATCTGGGGGCGGGGGGATCAACAAAATTGGTCTCTGCCCCTCAGGAGCCCTGAGACTAACAGAGGAATCAACACATACTCACAAGGAAGAGTTAAGAAAGAAGAGTAGGCACAGGTGATAAAGATGTTGAAGTAGGGGAGATGGATGGTAGGTGTGAGAAGAGGAATTTACAGAAGAAAGGGATAAATGTGAGTCAGATGTGCTTAAAGCAGTTTGGGGAAAGCCTGGAGGAAATGGGATTGGATCTGGTCTTGGAGAATGGGTCCCATTTAGGTTATGAAAGTAGAGATAGAGTACATGCATGATGGAAAGAAAAGAATGGCCAAAAGTTGGAATTGTAATTATGAATCATAGTCCAGAAAATAAACATTGGATACTGTTGGGAAGTGACACTAAATTGTACACCCAAAGTACACAAAACTACAGAGAAAGCATCATATCTACGACAGTCTTCCTGTGGATATAAGAACAGTTCATCATTGGACACATACACATGAGGTGAATAACAATGATAGAAGACAATGTATGGTAATCATCAAGTGGGGAGTATGGGCAGTAACTGTCATAATCTGGTCATTCCTGTAGGAGATAGTTACGGCTCTCCGAGGGAAAATCATTAAAGAAAAGTCAGGTGTATTTTGACATGATATTCCCTAATTTTTGCTGGGAATTATTTCTGAATCTTTACAGCACTGGGGCCACAGACCTTGCTTTCCAATTTCTCACCAGTTCTTCCCTAGTAGAACTGTTTTGGCCAGTCCACAAACTCTGGTCCAACAGTAAATGGAATGACAGATTTTAAATCTGTGTAAAGACCTTCTTAAATCTAGACGTGTCTAAAGATAAAAAGGACAGTTGTAAGGAGCAATGAATTTCCCGTCATTGGAGGTTTTAAAGCAATGTCTAGATGTTTGCTTGATAAGAATATTGTAGAAAAAAAAAATCCATCAAATAGGGGGAAGCAAAGGGTTGGGAATGGTGGAAGAGAGATCTCCTTTATGGTCATTTCTAAACTCAAGAGTCTTTATTTTATTTTAGGTTCAGTGGAAAAATGGTAACATCTACTTATAGAGCTATTAGACCCATTGATCAGGATAAAGGCAAGTAGAAGGTAATTAAGTGAGACTTGTATTGGTAGTAGGGTTGCCAAGTTTAATTAAGTCAGACTTGGATTTCAGTTGGAAGCTGAGGACATGATACATGATCCTCTGGGGCAGTTTGAAATAAGGAAATATGGCGGAATAGAGAGGGAAGGGATGAGAACCTATGAGTCAACAAAGTTGATCTGCCCAGGAGGGTATGCCAGGTCTTGCTTGGAGTACACTCATTAACAGAACTAAACTCATTAACAGAATGAACTAATGTTGGCTTTGATGGGAATAAGCAGATAGCTGAAAATGCCTATAGGAAGACCTATTTGTGCACAAGTCAAGAAATAGCACCACCCACCCAAGCAGAGCCTAAGAGACAGAGCAAATAGGTGCATTTATATCCTAGGGCTCCCATAACAAAGAACTACAAACCGCAGAGCTTAAAATGACAGAAATTTATTGTTTCACAGTTCTGGAGGCTAGACATCTGAAATTAAGGTGTTAGCAGGGCCATGTTCCCTCTGAGGGCTCTCGGGAAAAATTCTTCCTTTACCTCATCTAGCTTCTGATAGTGACCAAAAATCCTTGGTGCCCTCGACTTACAGTGGTATTACTCTAATCTGTCCTCACCTCCACAAGTCAGTGTCCCTCTGTATTGCCTATCTCTGTTATGTGTCTATCCCTTCAACATGGCTTCTTATAAGACACCAGTCATTGGACACAAGGCCCACCTCAATCCATTATGATCTCCTCTTTTTATTTTTTTTAAGCTTTTATTTATTTATTTGAGAGAGGGTGAGAACACACAGAAGGAGAGGGAGAGGGAGGCTCCCCACAGAGCAGGGAGCCCGAGGCAGAACTCAATCCTAGGACCTGAGCTGAAGGCAGACACTTAACCAACTGAGCCACCCGGGTGTCCCCAATATGATCTCACCCTAACTAACTACATCTGCAAAACAAAACCAACCTACTAACCAACCAACCAAACAAACAAAATAACCCCACCCTTTTTCCAAATAAGGTCATATTCTGAGGTTCCAAGTAGGCATGGATGTTGGAGGACGCTATTTAACCCATATAGTTGGGGGACCCCAAATTTTATTAAATACTTGAAACTAGTTGAAAATAGAAAAAGGAACCAACCTCTGCCTATTTAAAAGTTTTTGGCTCACCATTTTTCTCTTTTCAACCACAATGATGGCTACCATGGGTAGAATACTTCCTCCCTGACACACAGGGTCCTGAACTCTTCTCACACATTCTCTTACTTCCCCTTCACAAGACGGGCATGATTATTAGCTGTTTTATAGAAGAGGTAACCAAGACTTAACATAAGTAACCTGCCGAAAGTCACTTTCGTAGTAAATGCCAGAGTGTGGCCTCGAGCCAATGCCGTGTGCCTGCAAGTCTGATAGAGATATGTAAGTGATTACCGATTAATACATATTTATATTGTTATCTTTCCGAAGTCATGTTTATATTAACATCATAATTGGGAGGAATATATGCATGCATCTCCAGATTCTCCATTATCTCTGCTTGGAAGGAAATTTATTCTTTTGAACATTTGTTATCCAGTTAACCTCGTGGCCAGTCTGTTGAACTGGAGGTGACCGCCTCGGAGGACCCAACCAGACCATTCTGTAGGAAAGTGTCTCAAATTCTGCAGCGTGAAACTACTTCCAAAGCACCTGCATTTATGTGCAGCACATGTAAGATGTTCTCGGGTCCTGTCGAAAGGGAAATGGCATCTGATGCAAAGGGGAATCCTCACACACGGCTGTTAGTACCATCATTAATTTTTTTTTTTAGCATTATCATTTAAGACAGTAGTTCTTTTTTTTTTTTTTTTTTTTTTTTTGAGAGAGAGAGAGCATGAGAGGGGACAAGGTCAGAGGGAGAAGACTCCCTGTGGAGCTGGGAACCCGATGTGGGACTCAATCCCCAGACTCCAGGATCATGACCTGAGCCCAAGGCAGTTGCTTAACCAACTGAGCCACCCAGGTGCCCTAAGACAGTAGTTCTTAACCAGGGAGATTTTTCTCCCCAGGGCACCCTTGACAATGTCTGGAGACATGAGTTGTCACAGTTGGGAAGAGGGTGTTATGGCACGACGTGAGTCAAGGCCAAGTATCCTGGCCTGCACAGACAGCTCCCCAGAACAAAGAATGATCTGGGTCTAAATAGCAACAATGCTGAGGCTGAGAAACTGTGGTTTAACACAACAGTTAGTGGTAAAAGAGGGTGCTTCTCAGGGGTCTCAGTGCTTCATATAGGGTTCTGCTGTTTGCCCGCCAGACTCAAGTTTTTCATGGCCCTACCCTAGTGACTACTCTCTCAGTAGTGATGACAGCTGATAAGGATGCTTAATATTTATTGAGCTCTTACTATATGCCAGGCACTCTTCTTAATGCTTTACATGTATGGGCTCAGTCAATCCTCACTGTGACTCTTTTATTTTTTTTTTTATTTTTTTTAAAGATTTTATTTATTTATTTGACAGAGATCACAAGTAGGCAGAGAGGCAGGCAGAGGGGGGTGGGAAGCAGGCTCCCCGCTGAGCAGAGATCCCGATGCGGGGCTCCATCCCAGGACCCTGAGATCATGACCTGAGCCGAAGGCAGAGGCTTTAACCCACTGAGCTACCCAGGTGCCCCCTCACTGTGACTCTTTATAGAACGCCGTTATTATTCTCATTATACAAATAAGGAAACTAAGGTACAGCAAGTTTGCAAAATTTGCCATAGGTTACAAAGCCAGTGTAGGGCACAGGGAGGATGCTGCTTCTCTAACCTTCATTCCCCTCTTCTCCTCTCCTTCCACAAGCATAGATCAGGCAGAGAACCTGGTTGTATATTTTGTGGAACAATACCTGTGGAGTGGGAGTAGGACTTCCACTTAACAGATGGGGAATTAGAGGCATCAACAAGAGGAGGAAACTGGCACACTGCTCAGGAACATTAACCAAATAGACAGGGAAGCAGTGAGACCCTATGCTCAGTGATGAGATCCCTAAGGAGCCCTCCTGTCTTACCACTGACTCTCACATAGTGCTTACCTCATGTTCTCTTCTAATTTGTATACTACATGTGGATTTTTTTTCCCTCCCAAGTAGTCTTATCTTAAAGTGAGCTGTACTTAATAGAGTTTGACTGACTCTAATAGTGCCAAATGAATACCATTGACTCGATGAACGGATGGATGGATGAATGGATGGATGGATGGATGGATGGATGAATGGGTGGAGGGATGGATGGATGGATGGATGGATGAATGGGTGGATGGATGGATGGGTGGATGGATGGATGGATGATGATTGGATGGATGAATGGGTGGATGGATGGATGGGTGGGTGGATGGGTGGGTGGATGGATGGATGGGTGGGTGGATGGGTGGATGGATGGATGGATGGATGGCCAAATACTGAATTATCAAGATGGCTTAAAGAATAATGTATTAGGGGAAAGGGACTTCATTCCCAAGAGTGCAATTAGATCAAGAATCTCAAAGATTGTTCTCAGAGGTGGCAGCAAATCTGGGAGCCTATAGACCTGGAAAGAGCCAGAGACCAGAAAGAGAAGCATGATGTGAAATCTACCTGAACCCAAGGGCCATAATGCATAGCTGGCCCTTATTCCACATAGCCTGGAAGTGAGTCACTTTCTAGTGGGTCTGTATCTTGTTTCATCTTCTAGACCAAGGTTTCTCAACCTCAGCACTATTGACATTAAAGCCAGATAATTCTGTAATTGGGAGGTGGTGGGGGGACTCTCTCCTATGTCTTGTAGGGTGTTTGTCAGTAACCCTAGCTTCTACCCACTAATTCCAGGAGTACCGCCCCAAGCCATGAAAATCAAAAATGCCTCTGGACATTGGCAGATGTCTCCTGGAGGGTCAAGATTGTGCCCAGTGGAGACCAACTGCTGTAGTATTATGAGTTCCTATAGGACAGAGCTTGGGTTTCTTCGCTTGTTGGCAATTGCAGGGCTTGGCACAATGATAGAACCTTCATAAATGTCTATGGGTTGATAGATTGCTTATCTCCTTTGGCAGGAAGAAAGTCCAATTTCAGGGAGAAAACACTGCAGGAGAAATGAGGGGAGGAGTGAGGGGGGAGGTAAGGAGGGAAGAAGGATAAGAGAAAGAGGGGAGGGAAAGAAAAGGAGGGAGTGTAGCAAGTAGAAGGGAAAGGAGGTGGTCATGGATGTCAGCAACCCCAACCCATGCCACCCATGGCCCATTTCTGTGCGGGCGGCTCAGCAACAGGTGTGATGTCAACTTTCAAACCCAGCAAGGAACTTCCAGTGGCTTCACCTCTGCCTGAACCAGAAAACTGACAGTTTTTGCATTCATGTTGCTTAGAAGGGACCAAGGATATCTTTTTTGTGTGTCTGGATGTGTGTGTGTGTGTGTGTGTGTGTGTGTGTGTGTGTGTGTGTGAAAGTATAATTACCCATCACTGATTAATCTTCAGACTGAGTCAAGCATTCATTGCAAATCCTTGAAACAAACAAGGCTATTTATATTTTAATTATTTTGGGGGGTTTCAGGTTGATTTGTCTTTCTTCTGCATATTTATGAAGCTGTTGATCCTATGGTAACCTTATCCTTACCTCTTGTGGAGCGGGAGGAAGGCAGAAGGAGAAGGAGAAACATAGAGAAGCTGCCTTTACCCCTTCCTCTGCCCCAGGGTGTTCCAGCATTCCCTACAGCTCTAGAGGACAGGGAGGTTGACACACAACAGAGACTGTTTTTAAATTAGGGTGTAATTAACTGGGACCCCTTGCCCATGGCTGTCATTCTTATATAAGGTGACCTTAACTCTCTTGCTGGAGTCTGATTTTGGTACCGGCTCCTTTTGCTTCCCTGTTTCCAGTACATCCGGTCATCATGAATTTTTATTATATATACATTTTCCGAAGGACCCCGATTTTTTTTTTCTTAAATAGTGCACATATTTCTATAAAATTTCAGCAGTGAACTTGGGGTATTGAAGAAGTCGTGCAGATTTCCTTAGTTGACAGTCCTTTGTGCCTGGCTGTGAAGCAAGGTCAGTGGGAAAGTGTTCAATGGACTGGCCAGCGGATGCCTATTAGACGAACATCTGGATAAGAAAAGCATATTTAGACACCTGGATCCAGTAGAGTGGGGCGACACCGGACACTGCTTAGCTCTTGTTTGGCTTCTTTAATAGCTTTTTTGTCAACGAGGATTCACTCCCTCTAGCAGACCTCTGTGGGGTAGCGGCGTGTGCTCCCCCAGCCCATTGATGTTGGGCTTGGCCAAGGTTGACTTGCCTTGGCCTCCTGGTGGGAAGAGTCTGCTTCCCTGTTTCTTGCTGGGGTCAATGGTGTGTTCACAGATGTGAGACCAGCAGAGGCTCAGGCTTCTGTGCTCCTATCACTGTGGGAAGAAAATGCCTTAGGAAGTTGCTGGTCCAAAGAGGATGAGAGATAACATCCTCCTCATATCAGACCAGCGAATGAGAGCCAAAGCTTGCTGAGCTCGCTCTAGATCAGCTGAGCTCTGGCTGACCGGCAGATGCAGAAGCGAGAAATTAATGCTTGTTGTTTTATGCCACTGCGTGTTGGGATGAGTGTTATTATAGTTTCGAATTCTGATTGCCTTGACACATCCAGTTTTACCAAAAATGTAAATTTAAGCCTGTGATCTTGTACTGCAGCCACAGATCTCAGGAGAACACCGGCACTGTCTCTCCCACACACAGAAGCACCAGCCTATCCAGGCCCATCGTGCTATTACATAGGAACTATCCCAACCATTATGTCCTGGCTGTTTGCGTAAGAATGACATGGTTTTCAAGGTGCTTTGATGTGCTTTGCTCATCTAACCCATCAAGACTATAATGTTATGTTATTTTCATCTCCGTCTTACAAGTGAGAACGGACTCGGATAAGTTAAATGATCTGTCTCGTGGCACAGTCCATAAATGGGAGATCGACCTTCATCTTCTCCTTCCAGAGTTCACTCTTGCATCAGACTGTCTTGTTTGTTTTGCCCATGAATTAAGTTCGGTGGTGGCGGTTGGTGAGGAGGCAGAATGGGTCTTTGCGTCCCGACTTCACCGTGGCTGGGGCTGCTGTTAGCCCTGTGGGCCCCGGGGCACACACAGGGCATCCCATTCACTTAGAAACTGTTCTCCAGTTGAGAAGACAGAAGGTTAGAGGGTTATGACTCATGCCTCTCTCCTCCCACTCCCATGTCACCTGCCCTCATCCCCGCCCCGCCCCCCCCCCAAGAAGTCTTGGCTTCAGGGTCTCCGAACATCATGGAGGTGGAGAGTTCTATTCTGGGCAAGTCGGTCCCATTCAGCATGTCTGAAAATCACATCAAACAGGACGTCTGCTCTCAAGAGGTGATGGCAGAGGGTGGCCCACCTTTTCTCCTAGTACATTTTCTGGCTCTGGGGGTCATACACTCTCTGTTACAGCGACTCCGACCTGCAGGTGTGACATGAAAGCAGCTCTGGGCGGCATGTAAATGTACAGTCCCAAACACTGGATGTTTAAAAAGAGGGCAGTGGGCAGGGTTGTACCCGTGGCTACAGTGCACCTGCCTTGGCTTACAGACTAACAGAGACCCTAACACAAATTATAGCACCAAAGCTCCCTGTCTTTGAAATGGTAATTTGCAGGAAGCAATGAAATGGATGAAAGTGGTGTCATTCTTTCCTTCTTTCTTTCTCTCTCTTCTTTCTTATTTACTTTCTTATTTACTTCAGAAGTTGTCTTCCCTTCTGTTCTTCTTCCTTCTTTTTCTCTCTGTCTTGTCTCTTCTTCCCATTGTTCTACTTCTTTCCTCTGTCATCCTTTCTCTCTTTATCTTCCTTCCATCTTTCTTCCTTTTCCCTCTTCCTTCCTTGTTCCCAGCCTATCCGCAAATATTTACTGAGCACCTCCGCTGTGGCAGGCACAGGGCAGACAGGTCAGGAGTGTGGGTCCCTGCCCCTGAGCTCTGCGGGTTCCCACCACCTCTGCAGGCTCTGGGCACTCTGCTCCTAGCAGTGCCCTGCGGAGCAAGGGGGAGGGGAGGAGGGGAGAGTAGAGGGGGAGGCCAATCTGGCAGGGAGAGCAGGGTGTTGCCACGTCATAGCCCTGGCCCACCCTGGCGTAAAGGTGCAGAGCGTCTGCTCCGGAGTCTGCGTTCCCCTACTCCTTTCATCTGGAGTAAGACTCTTTAATTTGTAAACATTAATAACCATTATTATTATTAAAAAGGAAAGAAAGTGAGTAGCCCTGTAACTAATTACTTTAAGTGTTCTCAACAAGGCACAGTTCAACTCCTTTATAAAACCTCCTGCTGTGAAGACCAGATTGTCATTATGATCAGATCCTTCCTTAGACCTATTAATTTTACCCAGAATAACAGCAGAACAGATGCAAGAAGAAGGCTAGTCTGATTAACATAATTCTTTTCAAAGACCATTTCCTCCCTAAGGGCCACCGTACTGAGTCTTCTATCTTGTCTCAGATCTAATTACATTCAGGAGAATTCAGACACTGACGGGCGATCTCAGCAGATGTCACTTCTCAGATTTGAAGCACACTTCAGGATATGAAACCTTATCAGAAAATCAATTGAAATTAACAATTCCCTCTCTCTTTTCCATCTCTTCCCTCTGCCAGCGCTCCCTCTCCCTGTGTCTTTTCCTCCCTCTTTCCCTTTTCTTTGGCCAGATTAAAGTTGTTTCCAAACACTAACCTTTCTCAGGAGGAGAGACAGCATTTCCGGGAATTCAATAAACCTGAAACTCAAGCCTACGCTTACCTTTTGAAGTGTTTCTCTGCTTCTCCCTGTCTCGGCATAATGAGTGTGCGTGCGTGTGTGTGTGTGTGTGTGTATTGTGAGCAGCGGTTCTTGAGGGGCTCTATAGGGTATAAAAATAAGGTAAAAACAGGAGAAACAGGGGCTTTCTGCAGCACACTGAAAAGATACACACCACAAGCTGCCTCTTAAGTATCTGATCTCTGATTGAAACCAGAACCGATCTGGATCCCGGTGTCTGATCTTTGATGGGCAAGAGCCTTGGGTTTACAATGGAGTCTCTTGCTGCTTTTAATGAAGTATTTGACTTTTCGCCTGCTGCTTTCAATTGAGCTCTGGGAGCTTTGGATAGAAGCTCTTGGGGGAGCCGCCAGGGAGAGGGGGCTGGGTGAGTGGTGCCTGGTGCCTAGGTCAAGCTAGGGCAGACCCAGGGCTCAGGCCGCCCCAGAACCTCCTCACTCAGCCTCACCCTTCGTCCACGGCCTTTTGTTCTGGGATCTGAGAATGCCAGGCAAAAAAAAAAAAAGCCTGGAAAACCAATTAGCTGAACACCAACCACACATTTCTCTGCTGCCCTGCTTGGGCACCATTGTGGTCCGCCTCGCTGTGCCTCTCCAAAGTTGCCTGGGTACGGGAAAACCATGCCCTGGGCAGGAGGGTTTGAGGACAGGACTGTAGGCAGAGGCCATGAACCAGCCATCTATTTTACATATCCTGGGAGAACAGTGAAGAAGGAGGTAGCGAGCAGGAACATGCCGTTCTGCATCCCGCGTTTGCTTTCTGTGGGCTGCAGATGCCGTGCGGGGCACGCCGACACAGAGCGCCAGCGGCCTCCGCTCCCCGAGGTCTCGTTGCAACAGCTGGTCTTGCCTGGCTGGGCCCGGCCGTGTCTCCGAAGTGGTGCTCCTCGGGGTGGCCAGCTGGGTGTTCTCCCCAGATAGCCGGCGGCCTTGGCACCAGCCCTCTGGGAAGCTGCCAAAGCAAGAACACTGGGGAACGACGGGCAGCTCATTCCAGGGACGCTGAAAAATCTCTGATCTTCTGCATTGGTCGGGGGGAGAGATCGAGAAGAGAGCACTAGAAGCGGGAGAAGAGGCGGAGAGAAGCAGTGGAAACCCGGGCATCTTTGTCATTCTCTGGTTTGCACAGTACATCTTGCTTCCTAACCCCTCGAGAGCGGGGGACCATTGGACTTGTAAATCCACGTCCATGCTCTATGGCCTTTCCATGGTCCAGCCCCGAGAGTGACACTAGCAGGTACATCACTGATGAATGAGGAGCCCCTTGGCTCCTGAGAGATCGTGCTGTCTCAAGCTTTACACTCTGGGGTTGGCTGAGAAGGTTTCGGTTGAAGCCATGGTCAAGACGAGACAAGGGGAAACCAGCCCCGCTTCTCATCTAGTGACTGCTGAGTGGAGTGTCGTCATTACACAGTCTGCTCTGGTGGGAGAGAGAGGAAGGTCATGACGGTGGAAGGCAGACTGTGGTGGGTCAGGGGGTCCTGAGCAGTCCGTGGGTCCTCGCACCATTCTGCGCGGTCGTGAAGCCTGGGGCGAACATGTGCGAGCCTGCCTGGGCTGTCAGGTGTCCCTGCGGGGCTCAGCTTCCTGCTGCGCTCGGGGGTGGGGGGGAAGCTGCTCAGCTAGGGCTTGAGGGGTGGGAGGGATGGATGTGAGTTTCCGAAGTCTGGCCTCTGTCTTGCCTTCTCCGAGTTTAACACACAGAAAAGGTGAGCTCTGCCTGGTCTAGGTGGTCTGAACGGAGAAACCGATGGCTTCTTGGGATTGCAACACCTTTTTAGCCCATCTAAGCCAAGAGTCAATGAAAAATAAAATAATTACTGAGTGGTTTTAGTGTGTAAAGACTTTCACTTACTCAACATTTATTAAGCGTCTACTATATGCATAGTAATGTGAAAGCTACTAGGGAGAGGTGATGAGAAATAAATCAGACATGGTCTTTGACACACAAATAGTTTATAGTACATTGGATACACACACACGACTTACTGCATTGTTATGTTTTTAGTCACTTGACAGTGTACCCTGGGTATTAGTGTATATTAGCATATAAAGATTTGTCAGGGCTCCTGGGTGCTCAGTGGGTTAAGCCTCTGCCTCCGGCTCAAGGTCATGATCCCAGGGTCCTGGGATCGAGCCCCGCATGGGGCTCCTTGCTCAGCGGGGAGCCTGCTTCTCCCTCTCCCTCTGCTCCTCCCCCTGCTTGTGCGCTCTCACTCTCTCTGTCAAATAAATAAATAAAATCTTAAAAAGAAAGGGAAAAAAAGGTTTGTCAGGGCACCTGGGTGGCTCAGTCCGTTAAGCATCCAACTCTTAGTTTTGGCTCCCGTGGTGATCTCAGAGTCGTGAGAGTGAGCCCGCTGTTGGGCTCTGCCCCCAGAGACAGTTTGCTTAAGTTTCTCTCTCTCCCTCTCCCTCTGTTCCTCCCACTTGTGTGTTCTCTCTTTCTTTCTAAAATAAATGAATCTTTTAAAAATTTTTAAAAATTTTTTATATTCTTTTACACTATTGTACAATATGTCTATATACCATATATATAGATATATATATAGAGAGAGAGAGTATTATAATCAGTATCCTATTATCAGGCACATCTAGAATAAATTCCTAGATGTGGGATTATATATTCCATTTAACTTTTATTGATCTTGTTAAATAGCTCTCTTTAGAAGTTGTGCTAAAACGCGAGCCTCCCAGCAGCAGATAAAAGCATGTCTCCTGATGCTCTCAACAGCTCTCTGACCAAACCACCGGTGCTTCCATTTGATAGATAAAAAAATGGCATCTGGTAGCTCTATTCTGCATTCCTCTTCTTAGCACTGAAGTTGATAACCTTTTTGTTCATCCAAAACCCATTTGTTTTTCCCTTTCTGTGAACTTTCTGTTTATTCACTATCTTCCGAAGGGGTGTTGGTTTTTCTTTATTGATTTGTAAACACTCTTTATGTGGGCCCTCAGGTCTTATCTCTAGCACTCTGGAAGCAAAAAGAGTTCTCACACATTTCATGCCAAAATTAATTTGGTGGAAAAACTTGACCTGGCTTTAATGTGAGGTTTTATCCCTCTCATTTAATGCGAATATTCCTATGTTTGCTGCAGAAAAAAAAAATGCATTTGAATTTATAGGATGCTGCCCTCCACTAGGCTGCTGGTTCTTTCATTATATTCAATATATTCCCAATACTAACCTTCACAAAAGAACATTTAAAAAACGGTTTCAGGTAAGGAACCGTGGAAAGTGTTTAGAAAAAAAATTTTTTTTTTCAAGTTAATGCTTGGCACTCCCCATCATATTTGGAGCCAGGAAACCCAGAAAGTTTCTTTACATCCAGCGTCTAATCCATATTTGGCACCTCTGGGTCATAATCTGAGGGCACCATGGCCATATTTCCATGTGGGACGCATTTCAAAATACATGATGGAATCAAAGTAGCCAATTGAGGGGCGCCTGGGTGGCTCCATGGGTTAAGCCTCTGCCTTCAGCTCAGGTCATGATCTCAGGGTCCTGGGATCCAGCCCCGCATCAGGCTCTCTGCTCAGCGGGGAGCCTGCTTCCTGAACTTCCCCTCTGCCTGCCTCTTTGCCTACTTGTGATCTCTCTCTGTCAAAAAAATAAATAAAATCTTAAAAAAAAAATGCAACCAATTGAAACTTCTTTATTTGCAAATTCGAAGTTGGCAGACGAGTCCGCTTACAGAAATGTTACACACAGTCACCACAAATAGGGGCTGTCTGTCACCCAATAATATTTTTCTCATCTTCTGTTACCTAGTCAATCATACATTTATATTTGAGACAACTTAGTCACAGGCCTTCTGCACTCTGAGATTATAAACTGTGGCTCTCGTGTTTTCTCACGGTGCTTTTGTGGATTCCTTTTTCACATTCTGTATTTGATCCACCTGGAATTTATTTTGGCATAAGAGGCGAGGTAGAACGCTCACTTAATATTTTATCAGATGGCCACCCAGTCGTCCTGAACCAGATTCACTGATAATCCCTCTTGACTCCATTAATGTAAAATGTCATCTTCCTAAGACACTAAATTCTTATGTGTATTTGACTCTATTTCTGGGTTTTCCTGTTTGTTCCTTTAATAAATCTATTTTGCCCAAAGGGTAGGCTACGACTTTATAGAATAAATATTGCTCTCCCCGAAGGTTCCTTCAGCTTATACTTCCATCAACAACATCTGACTATCTTGCCCCTCCACAGCCTTGATAATGCTCCCTATTTTAAATCCTTTCCGTTTTTGAAGATAAAGACAATAATTTGTTTGTATTTGCACTTTTATTACTAGCAAGGCAAATATATTTATATATTATAAATATGTATAATATATACGTTTTAAATATAGATCTATATTTTTTAAATATTTAAAATATATTTAAAATTTATATAATTTAAAATATATAATATATAATTTAAATATATATATTTAAAATATATTTTACACTTAAAATATATTTTATATATACTATATATACTTATATAAATATATAATATATTTTACATGTAATATAAAATATATTCAAAATATTTTAATATATTATTGAAGATATATATTTAAAATGTATTATGT
Organism: Lutra lutra; assembly: GCF_902655055.1. Lineage (NCBI taxonomy): Eukaryota > Metazoa > Chordata > Mammalia > Carnivora > Mustelidae > Lutra > Lutra lutra. The sequence continues at coordinate 11,419,918 of NC_062287.1, read as the reverse complement.
ATTTAAATTTAAGTATATATTTTAAATATATCATATCTATATTTAATATACATAACTTATTATATGTAATAATAAAATTATAATTTGGGGGGAACATTTAGGTATCTTCTTTTGTAAATTATCTGTTTGTGTCTTTTGCCCATATTTCTAATGGGATATTCAGATCTTTCTTGATGTTAATGGTATCTTTTAAAAATCTGTCAGAGATGCAGTTGATATCAGAAGCTGAGTTTGGAGGAGCAGGCTGGATGGGGCAGACCATTCTAAAATATATCTTCAACAGTATGTCCGGAAGCAGAGAGTCTAAGGACCGGGAGGGGGTAGGAGATGGATAATAATCGTGCCCACTATGGACTGAATGCTTGCGTCCCCCTAAAATGCACACGTTGAAGCCTGATCCCCCCCAGTTTGGTGCTACTTGGAGGTGGGCCTTTGGGAGGTGATTAAGTCATAAGAATGGAGTTGTCATGGTAGGATCCATGCCCTTAAGAGACAGTGGAGGTCTTACTTCCTCTCTCTCTGAGCTCAGCAGGAAGAGAGCTGAGCTGTTTGCAAACCACAAAGTGGGCCCTTTCCGGAGCCTGACCACCCCACGCTGATCTCCAACTCCCTGGCCTCCAGAACTGTGAGAAATGACTTTCTGTTGTGTAAGCCACCCGATATATCGTGTTCTGTTATAATAGCCCTAAATGACTAAGTCATTGCTAAACATTTGCTAACCACTTATGTACCGGTACTTTCCAAGTTTCCATTCACTGTATCATCAGACTAACCTACCGGGTGGGTACGGTGGTTCTCTCCATTTCTCAGAGAAGAAACTAGGGCTTGGGGGTTAAATAACAAACCCAAAGTCACGTAGCTAGAACATTATAGAAGCACAACTAAAATCAGCTCTCTGACCCCAAAGTGGGTTATCTGAATGTCCATATCTACTGAATTCTAGTAGCTAGTAGCTCGGGGGGGCTAGTGGAAAAGTCAGATCTATCCATCCACGAAATCGCGAGGTAGACAGTGTGTCTTCAGCTGACTCGTTTCTGTGTCTGTCACAAGATGGACAGGTAACTTATGCACCACAACTTCCTTTTCCATCATTACCCACTGTCCTGCTGCCTCTTGGTGGTCAGAGTTCTTGACCATGGCACCCATCGGGCCTGACCCCCACTGGTGGCGCCCCAAGGTACGGACGTATCCCTGAACCGTTCCATTTTTTTCCTCATCCAAATGTCCCTGACCTTTGAACTAAAAGCCATAGTTTCTGCTAATTTGCTCAACCAAATTAGGCAGAGTTTTTAATGAATGCTAATGAACTATTATTCACAGGGAAGGCAGGAAGGAGACAGGGAAAGAGAAAAGGGGAAGAAAAAAAAAAAACAGAATGAAGTGTACCAAATGACAAGCGTGAATTTGGCTTTCTAGGTAGGATGGGATCTCTTTCCCTAGGGATTTTTCTGTGTTGAAGGAGGCACTGGGCTGGGGCTGAACTAGAGGAAGATCATCAGGAACTAGGTGGGCCTCGTCTGCTGGGTGCACTGCATCTTCCTAGCCCAGATCCATGGCAGGCCTCCGGGGCTTGTGGCAGACATCGCGTGGCAGCATTTCCAGCCCAGGGGTTCAGCGGGGCTAGTCCAGTGTTTGCTATGAGCGTGCTGTGAGGGAGGTGGTCCCTGCAGAGTTGGACCTTCCAAGGAGACAACGCTCCTATGCAAATCAGAGACCCTTGAATGCTACTAGCCCCCCAAATGTTCCCCTAATTAATCCAGAGCTATATAAAGGGTAAGAAATGACTTGAATAACCCTGCACTTATAGCCAACTCTCAGAATCTTTTCAACTTGAAGGCAGTCCCCATTTGCGGAAGGTCTACCTCGTTTGCATCCCCGAGGATTGTTCCTGAAGCTTTGACATGAAAGACCAAGGAGAGAAAACTAGACATGGAACGAGGAGGGAGCACTCTGGGTTTCCCACCTCGGATCAAATAAATGGCTCTGTTTTTGCAGGGAAGACAAGGCGTGGGCAAATGGGAGGTGATCTATATATTTTGCAATTAACAAGGATAATGAAATATTTTTGGAAATGTTTGCTTGAGGCTCTGGGTTTCTCTGCAGACTTTTTTCCTTTGATAATGAGAGTTGCTTGTGGGGGGTGTGTGATGCAAAGACCTGAATCCATCTCAGCATCACCCAGTCTGAAAGCAACGGTCTGTGGGAGATGAGCTCTCTGGTCCTCTCCAGCCAGATGCTTTTCTGATTGTGTCTGCCTTTATCTGAAGGGATGAACTGTGCTCAGAATAGGGAGGGAGAAAGGATTAATTATACTCAATTGAATAGAAACATTATTAAGAATAACCCCTTACAGGGGGGTTGGGAGATGGGGGGTGGGGTTATGGACATTGGGGAGGGTATGTGCTATGGTGAATGCTGTGAAGTGTGTAAAGCTGGCGATTCACAGACCTGTACCCCTGGGGATAAAAATATATTATATGTTTTAAAAAAATAAAATTTAAAAAAAAGAATAACCCCTTACATTTTTTTCTTATTACTGTGCCTTTTCACTCTCTTGAGGCACGAGGACATTTCAAGGCTATCATGAGTTTAAAATAACCTCACCATTAGCCCTTGCAAATAGATAGGATGGGCATTATCATCCCCTTTCTGTGGAAGAGGAAACTGAGGCCTGGGGAGGTCAGGGGATTGCCTAGAATCCCAATGGGGGAGCCCAGCTCCCCTCTCTGCCAGCCTGAGCTGTTTCCAGCGATGGGTTACCTCTCCCTGCAAGACACGGTCTCCTGATTAGAGTGGTTTCTTTTTCCCAAGTCCCGTTGCATTGGACAGATGCATTAAAAGCCTCCCCGGGTAGACAAATCCTGGGGCCGACAGGTAGCTTTCCATTAATAAAGCAAAAATACAAATTAAGCAGTCCTCTTGGTGATGCTAGAACAGGACTGGCCCCTCCTCCCCCGCCCCCTAGGAATCCACAAACACATCTTTAAATAACAAAAGAAAATTGAGTAGCTGATGCAGTTAGCAGTGGCCCCGTGGGGGCTGGGGAGACCAGAAAAAGAGTCTATTATTTTGCACCTGTCCTGCCCAATAGCTCATTGTGCCGCAGTATTTACTTAAAAAGCAGAAGAGGAAATCATTATTTGCTCTTAGTCCTGTGATTCCCGTGGCTACACTCTTTGGAGGAAATGTTTTATTTTACTTCTTTTTTCCCCTTCTCCAATGCCTAAGTTTCGAGAGGTAAAAGTGTCAGTGCCTGGTGCATACGATATGGAGAATCAGCACCGAGGCCAGGATGGGAGTGTGGCATCCCTCTGCCCTGCTTTCTTTCATGTCTGGACAGCGATGAAGAGAAATGAGCTCAAAGGGAGGTCTCTCTCTTTCTCCGTCTCCCTCCCTCTCACCCTCCCTCCCTCCCTCCCTTTCTCCCTGCCCCATTCTCTCCTCCTCTCTCCCTAAGTGAAAAACTGCATATACAACACGTATGCACAGATATCTACACGTCATGTCATACCCATGTTATATACACATATGTGTGTATTTTACATTTATTATCTAAACATATCTACACGATACATGGTGTATTAAATACACACGCAGGCACACACTCACATACAATTGCATTCCACTTCCCTCCTCCCAAGCAGAAATGCTAATGGAACCCTGAAAAAATTAAAAAAATAAAAATACACAATCTGGTGCAGGAAAAAAAGGAAAAGCAAAACCCCCCGTTTTAAATGTTATAAGTATCTTCCAGTTACTAATGTCTCCCCCTCTTAATGGCTGTGTTTCTCCAGCTGGAAATCATCAGCAATCAGCTTTACAACTGTTGGGGAAAGATTTACTTGGACAGATGAAAGAAAATCATTTCCTCCTAAATGCCGGCACCCACCACAGATAATGGGGCACTCCCCTGCTTGGCAGAGGGCAACGCATTTTGAAGGAGCTTGTTTTCTTGGAAAATATAGTCATTGGGCAGGGAAGACAAAAATATGACCAGGCTGGTAAAAATGCTATTGTTAGAGGTAATAAGGTGTTAAGGGCAGTGCTTTACAAGTGGAGAGCATTTTCTAAAGCTTTGAGAGCAAGGTGGGTAGAGGATAAATGGCATGGGGGGGAGAGAGAGGCCCAGCAGGACCCGCTGACCTATCTTTAGCGATTTCTATGGCCTTTGCATTCCCATAGAATGCCAGTGCAGAAAGAGGCCTGCGAGATCACTTGTCCCACCCCCTCATCGCTTTCGCCCCGAGAGGAGAGAAAGCCACTAAGCCATGTCAGGCAATGGTTAGAATTAGAGTTGGAGCTCAGAACCCCAAGACATCGGGCTGCTGGCGAGTCTGTGCTCCACGAACCGCGTGAAGTCCGGTGTTCTCAAGCAGTTCGCAGTCTTTCTGTGTTTGGGACTTCTGGAAGCAGGGAGACGAGGGGGAGCCAGCCCTCAGGCTCTGGCCCAAACCATCTTGCATCTGGCCAGTCTGATGCGTGTTTTCATCACTTGTCTACAGTGATCAGGTACAATTGCACAAGGTTCTGTGACTAAAAAGAGTATGAAAACCAATGTTTCTTCACTGATACCTGTCTGGGTGGCTCTCTAAGGCTCCCACATCCTTTCTAGGGCTTCACCCTATTTGCTACTGCTCTTGGTCTAGAGTCCAACCACTCTCAACCAGATTTTGATCCCACGGCTCCTCTGTCTTGCTTTCCTGCCCTAACCCTCCTCCATCTTCCCTCGTACTTTGGGCATCACGTTCTACACCGTGTCGCCCAGGGGGATATCAGATCCTCTAAACTCATTCCAATCTCTCCCCCACTCCCTGCGTAAGCTCTCATGGGCCGCCACGTGTGACCGTTCCCACACTTGACTCACGCCAAGGGGCACCTCTGTGATCTTTCTGCGGCCAATTCCCAAATTTATTTCTCCAGCCAAGATCACGGGCCCTAGTTTCAGACTTCTAGCTTCCTATATGGCCTGGATCTCTCTGCAGGAGTGTCCCATGGCATCACCTTTCTGCACGAGCCTGTTTCTGCATCCGTGTGGACAGTGGCACTCAGCAGAACCAGCTCAGGAACCGCCATCTGAGCCTGCAGAGAGGGTCAGAGAGTAACCTTGTCACAGGCCTGGCAATCACCAGACCTTGCCAATTCTACCTTTGTCTCCAGATTCCCACCTCCTCCCCACATCCACTCTCCGCCCTGCTGTGGGCCCTGGTGGTCCTGTGCTGACCGACCACAAGAACCTCCTGAGCTCTCCATCTTGGCTACACTCTGTCTCCCCTGCTTGTGTTCTCTGCACAAAGGCGGGAATGGCCTACTTGGAGAGCAGATCCCCCCGCGGCATGTAGGACCAAACCAAGCCCCCAGCTCTGGCCTGCTGGGCTGAGGTTGTGGTCTCGGCCCTGCCCACCTCTCCCACCACATCTCTCAGTCCTCCCCCGCCTTGTTCTTTTCTCTCCAGTAAAGTAAACTGCATGCAGTTTCCAGAGTTCTGCTTTGTCCGTGGTCTTTGCGTTTGCTGGCCCTCCTGCTTGACATGCCCTCCCTCCCTCGCACCTCTTCTCCTAGCCAATTTGGGCTCTTCTAAGTCTCCGTTGAGGACCTCCTCTACCGCAAACCTTCCCTGCTCCCCCTCTCCTAGGGCTCTGTCGGCACCCTGTGCTTCCATATCGCTATCCATTCATTCCACCAACATTTATCGGTTGCCAGCTTTGTACCAGGCATGGCACTAGGGACATAGTAACAACTATAGCAAAGAAAACCCTGCTCTTGTTTACTTGGATAGTAAACTCTCTTCGGTGAGAAAACAAGAAGTGAGGCACAGAAATGACACCTTCAGTATGTTAAAGAGTTTGAAGTACTGAGAAGAAAAGTAAAACAGAGACAAGGAAGGAACAGTAGTGAGTGCGGTTGAAGTTGGGATAAGGTGATTGAGGAAGGCCTTGCAGAGGAGCGGGTGTTTGAGGAAGATCTGGGGCCGGTGAAGGAGGAGCCGTGCAGATATCCGGCGAAGAGCGTTTCAGGTGGGCGATGGCATGTGCTAAGGCCCTGAGGTATGAGTGTGCCCAGCACGTTTGAAAAAGAGCGAAATGCTGGAGTAGATGGGGGAGGGCTCTCAAGCAAGACAGAGGGTCAGAGTGGCGATGGGGGACAGGGAGGGTGCACGTCCAGTTCTATCAGCCATTGGGAAAATGGCGGCATTTACTCTGAGGGCAGTGGGAGCCATTGAGAATTTAAGCAGAGGGTTGATACCTGCTTTATATTCAACCACATCTCTCTGGCTCTTGTGTCGAAAATGGACCAAGGGGGAGCTAGGGCAGAGGCAGGGAGACAGATTAGGGGGTGAAAGGAATAATTTCAGCAAGAGGGGATTTTGGGGTGGCTCAGGGATTTTGCAGGGGAAGCAGTGAAAAGGGATCATGTTATGGGCATATTTTGAGATAGGGATGAAAGGATCTATTGAATTAATAAAACAATTGATTGGTGAATGAATTATTGATCGTCTAAGATGTAAATCGTTGTGTGCGGGGGAGGGGAGAGATAGAGGGCCAAGTCAAACCCGGACCATGGCGCCTTGCCTCCTTACCTTACCCAGCAGGTAAGCACAAGAGTACGGCAGATACACACATGTCAACCACGAGCACAGAGTGGGCAAGAGGGGAGCACCCGCATCCCCCCCTGGTGAGGGTGGGCCAGCTGCTTTAACAATTAACCCCACCTCCCCAGGTTCGTTACCCTGGTGTCCTTCTCCTTCCTCGTCGTGCGCATAGGGTGGCGTGTGGCGGGAGGGTTAGCGCTCTCTTCCTCATGGTCAATCAGCCTCCTTACACCGAGGGTCTCCCCGATTCCTGAAGCCCCTGACTCCTTCTCGGTATCCTCTTCTTGCTTTACTACTTATTTTTAATGCTTAAAACTCTTCTTTTACTTTTCTTCGGTTCCCCGAGTACTCATCAATTGCAGCAGACCAGGAGTGGATGGGAATGTATGAAGTCTGGGTCCAAGCTGTTTAGGACACTGAGGGCTTTTCCAAATTCTCTTTCCTCACCCCTTGACCAGAAGCACAGGACGCAAGGGAAGCTGAGAAGCGTTGTTGATCACTGTGCCAAGGCAAGATTTATTATCAGAGTCTCCCAGCTGGCCCCCTGGACTCCTTCCTTCAGGCCCAGCCTACCCTCCACCCAGTGGCCAAGGTCATCTTCCAAAATCACAGAGAGGATTATGCGGTTGCCCTGGTTAAACACCTCTACTGCTCCTTTCTTCTCTCACGTTCCACGGGGGGAGGCGCGAAGCCTTTTTACTAAGCTCCCTTTTAGCATTGCTTACCCTGCGGTCTGCCTTATGCCATCATGTGTTTCTATGGACACACCATCCTCCTTCTTCCTCTGTGCTTTTCCAGAGGTTGTTTCCTTTGTCTTTCTCTCCCCACCAGATGAGCCCCGCTCATCTATCAAAACCCCACGAAGCCTTCGTGACTCCCCCAGCGAGCTCTGTGATTTCCTTCCCCGTGGTCTCTTCCCAGTTATATATGTTTCTTTTCTATCTGTGCCATCCAATATGGTGGCCACTGGCTACGGTGGCCCTTGTGTACTCAAAATGTGTCTAGTCCCACACATCGAGATGATATTTGAGGTTTCTTGAGTCCAATAAAATTTGTGATTAAAATTAATTTACCTTTTTTTTTTAACCTTTTTGAAATGTGGCTACTAGAAAATTTTAAATTACATTTCTGGCCCACATTGTGTTTCCAGACAGCTCTGGCTGTGGTATTTTTCATCCTGTAATGTAACTATTTGGATGCATGTCCGTCTCCAGCGTGAGAATAGGAGTTCTTCCACGACGGCGAGAATTCTCACTCATCTTTGTGTCCAAAGGTGCTAGAATGGAGGGAGCCTTGTCCATGAGAGAGTCCTTGTCCCCACCAAGTGTGCGGAGTTAAATGAATGAGCTCCACGGCAGAAACACAAGCAGCCCCGGCAGTGGACAGGGGCATTCCGCCTGATGGAAGAGAGGAGGAGAGAAGGAACTAGTTTCCCGGGAAAAGCAAGCGTGAATAATGCAGGGCTCTTGGGCAGTGCGGAGCGTTGGTAGAGAATGTGAAGTGAATGGTTTGTCAGGGATGTGGGGCTGTTGAACTAAGGACAGAAGACTGGGAGGGGCAAACCGTGAAGGCCTTCCAGAGCTGGAAGGAAGGGTGTGTCCATCCTTCTAGAAGCAACGGACACTGAGGACTTGTAAGCAGGAAGTAGCTGCCACCATAGTGTATATTACAGTGGTCACGAATAGCAATAGGTTGTCATTCACAGGCTGTCGCCCTGTTTGTCCACATATATTATTTGCATTTTATACTTGGTTTGGTTTTGTTTTCATCTGAGTGCTTGGGGTTTAAAGCCCCAATTTCAGAATCCTTCGGGTAAACCCCAGCTTAAATTCCCTTTCTCGATCTCAGATCCCCTGGGCCCAAACCTCTTTCAGGGAAGGTAGAAAACCCAGTTCCCATGAGGACCCTCCCTACTGAATTTACTCTTTGTTCCCTGAGAGGTGACTGGGGGAGCCCTGGGGAACCGGGCTGGGTTTTTTCAAGCTGCATTTCCGAGCTTTTGTTCTTTGAACACGACAAGCAAGGAGTTGGCCACAGCACCCAACTCTGGGCTTTGATGTGGGGCTGCTGAGCTCTTTGATGAGCTTGTACCAGAGCCAGCCTTGGGGATAATTAGGGTTTTGGTGTGTGTGTGTGTGTGTGTGTGTTCATAATGAGGGCCAATTGGCTCCTTAATTATATTTTTTCTCCATCACGTATTTTAAAAATGTGAACCACCTAGGTTGGTTGATTAAAAGTTGTGGAATATGTGGTGGGAAGGAGGAAAGGATCAGATTTAAATCTGGGCTCTAGATCTTTACTAGTAGATGAAAGCAGAAGGCGACATAGTGAGGCTAAATCCAGAGCTAGGGAGGGGACAGCAGTGTGACAGCGGACTGTGACAGCTTAAAAGCAAGTCTCCTTGGGAACACCGAGAGCCTGGGATCAAAACATCAAATCCCAGGAAAAAAGCACCAGAGGGGGATCTGAGGTGTTTCGGTCCCAAAATGCCATCCTATTGGTGGGAAGTCTTGGGTCCAGAGAGAAGTGACTGGTCTAAGATCATACTTTTCCTTGTACCCGACAATGAGCTTCCTCGGACTCTAGTCAATATCGTGACCTAATAATGGTTCCCCGTCGCGTATTATTGTCTGCTTTAAACAGCTCTTTTCCAGCCACTGTCCACATGAGGATCAGAGTGGCTCAGCATTCGCCTGAAGCCACACAGTAAATGGCAGATCTGGGAAACACACAGAAGCCCATGTTCTTTCCATTTTGGCAGAGCAGCCCATCATTACTGTTTTATTCATTTGTCAAACACCAGTTGAGAGCCCAGGGCCAGGCTCCATGCTGGGCAGTTTTCTTTGGCCTCCCCTAGTCTGTTCCTCCTAAGTCCTCTCTGCTTTCATGGAGTAATTAGGGTTTTAGTCATAGGAAAAACATGATCTTGGGTGAGATGTAGGAAAATCTCTTTTGTGTTAGTGTGAAAGACAGCTTGGTGAGGGTAGAGCCTAGAGGCAGAGAGACCAGCAGGCTGGCCAGTGCCGAGGAGGCCTGGAATGCAGGACTGGCCATGAGAACCCAGAGACAGAGGGGTGGGCTTGAGGGAGAGGGAGAGCTGGGGTAGAACGGGACTGGTGATGAGGACAAGAGAGCTGTTGGAAGAAGTCTGATTTTATAGTTCGGTCATTAGGTAGGTCCAAAGAGCATGAGCCAGGTCTGGGCTATAAAATAAAGAGTCTGGTGTCTGAGGGCTGTTGGAGTAGAAACATCTTGCCATTAATGGTGAGCAACCATGAGTTGAGGAGAGAAGGGAGGTCTGGAGTCACGGTAGAGTCATGGGACTGTGCTGACGGGGGTGCCCAAGGGAGTGGGCGCTCTCGTCTGAGGAAAGGGTGAGACACAGAAGAAGGCTCCAGGCGGGCTGTGATCCAGGCTCTGCTTCTAAGGGACTCGCCTGGGCCTCGGTTCTCTCCCAGAAAAGCCGGAGCGGGTGATGCCCACGCGGCCTTCCATGGTCGACATCCATAGTGTGCGAGTTGTGGATGTGGCCCTGTCCCGCCACTGACAGGACGTGGCTGGTGTTAAGACAGCCCTGGTAGCCTCATAAAGCCACTGGGTTCTTCTGTCACCAGCTTTCCTCCCCCCCACACGGGTGTGTTTTGAGTAATGGCCGCCTCCCCAGTGTCTCTCTGCGTCGCTCTGTCCTCTGCCCCGGCTTTTATTACTTAGTGAGTGATGTTTGCCTGGAAACACTTTCTTTATGACTTATTAATAAAAAGCAAGAAGGGAAAAAATGGAAGAAACACTAGGTAAGAGAGGAGGATTGTGTCTAAGTGAAACACTTTTCAAAGTGTCAAAAGGTCTTTGGGGAAATAGGAAAAATAAATGAGTCAAAGTGCGAAGTGAGTGAGAGGCAGGAGATTTTGGCTTCGGGAAATAATTCCTCAACAACAGCAATTTGAACGAAAAACAAAACAAAATAGAACCCGACGAAATGAGAACTAATAATAATCATTGCCGTATTCCTCATCATGGCCGCCCTCACTGCCACGGCCCGTGTTGACATATTATTTCAACACTGGGTTGGATCTGAAAAGTGACCGAGTCACTCAGAGAGTAATAGAGCCAAGTTGACGATGGGGGTAGGAGGACGCAGGAAGAACAGAGTGTGGGGAGCCGCCCTGCCCCTCCTTGGGCTCTAGCACATGGCCCTAAGTCCCAGGAGGCTTGGGAGGGGGTGCATCTCTAAGGTGGGGCGACACCTTGAATCAGGTTCTGTTTCAGAATGCAGGTCTCCTAGCCTGCCCTGGAATTGTCTGCTCATCGAAAAGTAGGAGGTAGCTGGGTAACCACCAAGATAGCAAATCTATGCCCTGTGGGTGAGGTGGGGGCAGATATGGGGGGATAGGTGAAGCCGCACAATCCATGAATCTTTGAAATTCTTTGCAAAGATGTGAGGGGTAGGGTGCAGCCTACCAGAGGCCTTCCAGAATTCACCACGCTCCAATGACAGCTCCTGGCCTGAAGCATCAGAAAAGGTTTTCGTGCAAAGAAAACAGCACAGCTCCTCTATCTTTCAGTCCCCTTTTCTGAATGTTTCCAATTGCAGGACGTTTCGTATTACCCTACTCCCCGGTGTCCCGGACACTGGCCAACCTAAAGGGCATTTCTTCCAGCTGAATATCTACTCCCAGGGCTTTTTCCACACCGAGTCCTCTCCCTGGAGTCCCTCCCTGCTTTCAACCCTAGTTCTCCCTGTTGAAATCCACAAAGCACAACTTGATGCCTCCAGACGGAAATAATGTCATTTCCTTTGCTCTACTTCTTATCGTGCCTACCCCATTCATGCATATTTTATGAATGATCTGTACACATTCAGGACTTATTTTTCCTCCTAGACCACAAACTCCCCCAGAGATGGAACCAGTCTTATTTATCTGAATCATGTTCAGAACAGGGAGCCTCCAAAATTTTTCAGCTATAGGGGTGGTGAGCGAAAATGAAAGATGCGGGGTTTGCCCCAGCAGGCAGAATCACACCCGGCAAACGGAGCCGAGTGGCCTGTCACCGGGGCCATGCGTCAAGGTCCAGGTCAAGTGCTGCTCTGGTCTCATAGCCTTACCAGATACTCTCGTTGGGAAGTGGAAATCACTGTCTTCCTGGATTTCCTGCAAGGAGCATGAAGGCTGCTCACCAACCACTTCCAGTTCTCCTTCTGGACACAAGGTCAGATTGTATATCCCTGGCCCCTTTGGAGTTCAGCATGGTCACGTGACTTGCTGGGGCTATCAAATAAGAGCAGAAATCATTTGTGTCACTTCTGAGCGTAAACTCTCCAAGCCAGCGCAAGATTCATGACACCCCCTTCCTCCCGCTTCAGCAACCGTGGAAGCACGCAGACGGAGCTTCCCTCTGGCCACTGTTCTTAGGTGAGGACATCAGAGAGCCGAACATCGCTGCTGACCCGTGATAGAAATGTAGTAGGAGCAGGAAATGAACCTTCCGTGTTTACAAGCTACCGGGAATTGGCAGTTGCTTATTAGCGCAGCGTAACATAACTCATCCTGTCTGATGCGCGCACCGTAATGCTTCCCGATATTATACTCTACGCGGAAACGTCATCTCCCTAAGAAGCTCAGCATTTATTCATCTGCTAAATCATATGCTCAGCCTTGCACTGACCTCACGTTTATTTATAGAGCACCGCCGAGCGGTCAGCTCTGGGCTAGCGGCCCGAGATAGCACAGGAAGCGAGGCCTGGTACCTGTCCTCGGTGGGCTTTGGGTCTCGGGGGGAAGGTGGAAAAGTAATCAGGAAGTGTCAGGAAGGTGTGGGGCATACCAGAGGGGGCAACTCAGAATGTTATGGGAGCTCAGAGGTAGGGCATCTAAACTTGGTGGACGTTTGGGAAGATCGGGGAAGGATGGCTGGAGACATGCGCATCGCAGGCTGAGACCTTTGAGACAAGTTATTCAGGGGACGGGAAGAAGAAAGAAGAGTCCTCCCAGCAAAGGGGTTGACCTATGGGAAGGCAAGATGGGCAAGGAAGAGGAGGGGACAGTCAGAGCCAAGTCATGCGGTGTGGCTGGAGCGCGGAGCTCGGCGGGTGGCGTGGAGACTAAGAGATGAGGCTGGCCGGGTAAGCTGGGCTGGGCGCTAGAGGAGCCCAGTCAAGGACGTTAATTTGGACTTCATCATAAAGGCAACAGGGAGCCATTGAGAAAGTAATAGAGGGGCATAATCATATTTGTCTTAGATTTGTACGTCACTCTGGTGGCAGCAAGGGGAAGGGATGGAGTAGAGCGGCCTCCTAAGGTCCTGAGTGTAGACTGTGTGTCGCCTCACCTTGATGACCCCACACGAAGCCCTGAGTGAGGTATGCACATTCCAGAGATGCTAACTGGATGGAGAGATGACAAGAGGCGTGCAGGTCCTCAGCCCACAGCCCTGCTGAGTCTCTGTCAAGTAACACCTCCAGGCTCCGAGCAGTCACTCAAGAGTGGCAGCCTCTTGGAGCTGGGACTGGCGGTGGCTTTAGGCGCCAGTATTCAGTAATGAGCGAACCTGAACAAGCCCCAGCCTCTCGGTATCTCAAGAACGGCAGGTCTCCTCTGGGCAGGAGGGGGCCTGCCCTCTTCCCTAGGGGATGGAAGCTTCCAGGCACTTCCAGAGGGAAACCAGCCAAGTGGCTGATTGCTGCGCGGGGTGGCGGGTTAGAAGGGGCCACACCTTTGCTGTGTCACACACCCCAATCCGGCTGCAGGCTCTGCTGGGTCAGTGCTCCTAGCAGACTTCCAAACCTGCGAGGCCGGCAGTGGGGTGGGGGGTGGGGGCAACACAGGGAGGCTCCTGGAGGTCACAACAGAGAGGGAGGTTTTATCACCCTTTGGACACCAGGAGGGAGTTAGGGAGGGGAGGCGCCGAAGCCTGGCTATTTCAGGCATGGGAGTTGTGCTTTTCCCTGGGAGCCGGGCTGTGGGCCGAGCCAGGTGCGCTGGAGCAGGAGGGCTGCTCACACTCCAAGAGCCAGGCCGGCAATTCCAGAAGGCAAAACTTCAGTGTATTCCAATTTTCCAAAATAGAAAGAATAAAACAAATCAGAGCAGATGTTCCAACATGTAATTATCAACTAATCAGTTTGGACTTTTTTTTTTTTTTTTTTTAAAGGAAATTTCAAAATAGCTTCCAGATTTCATCAACTGTGGCCTCGGTGGAGGGCTGGCTGGGCTGGAAAGGAGTTAGCGCCGAGGGCTGAGGGCTGCAGGTGCCCAGGTTGGGGGGGACAGCGTTGCGGGGGCGGGGGGCGGGGGACAGGTGCTGCTGCCACTGCCTCTGACGCCCAGACTGCTGCTGCTGGGTGCAGCAAGGGGGAGGGGAGCCCTGGGCCGCAGGTGCCAGGTTGAAGCAGCTGGGCCTTAAGACACGCAGTTTCCCTCACAGGAACGCCACTGTGAGCCGGGATGAGTCAGCTCCATGCCTCCTCCTGCCCTCGATCTCGTCCCTGGCACAGTCTCGTGACATGGCTGGCCTGGAAGAACACCGAGGACCACTTTATCCTCAGGCTTAAAGCCTTGGCTATCCCCTAATGCCTCCTGTTTGTCTCTAAGCCGACAAGATGCAGGACAGGTCTCTGGGACAGTTAGCAGTCCTTGGGCGGGGGTGGGGGGGTGCCTCTGAGCTCAGTTCTGGAGTTGGTCTTGAGATCTGAGAGGGAGACGTTCCTGAAACACTGTGGGAACCTTTGAGTGATTGGCGGACAGCTGACAGTTAAAGGGAGGCGGCGGAGGGAAGGAGGGAAGGAAGAGAGGAAGACGGGAGTGTGGAGAGGAGAAAGAGAGAGGGTGGGAGACTTATGGGACGGAGACCCCATGGTGGGCTCTCTCATTTGATCAGGTGTCCACAGCAGGGCTCCCGGGGGCTGCCCAGTGTTTAGAGCTGGACACGGTCTTGCTGCTGATCCATGCATATGTGTGTATAACCTGAGCTCTCTCGATGATCTGCACCTTAGGCATGTTTGCGATGCTGGGATGAGCACTCAACAGTCCCTAGAATGCTTTAGGAACAAAGTGTTATTAATGCACACGCACATTCCACAGCTTCCTACAGTAAGTGCTGAATGCTGGGCTTTGTAAGCTGGCGGTGTGCAGCCCACCGCCCCTTGTCACCACTATCACTTAGGGGCAACCTGTTCTCAGGTGAGGACTAGACCAAACCCCTCTGTGGGTACTTGCTCTCCAGGAACCGGTTTCCAAAGACCACACGACAGCACAGTAGCCCAGAGAGTAGGTCCCAGGCCATGACCTAGCCTCACCGCTCCCTCGCTGTGTATCTTTGGAAAGCTTCTTAACCTTTCTGCTGCCTATGTCCGCATCTGTGGAGGGAAGATGGAGAGAGTACTTATTGCTCAGGGCAGCCTCGATACTCACGGGAGGGAACACACGAGAAGACTTGGCACACGCTCCTTAGAACCCTTGCCCCTGTGAGCAAAGCGTGCTTCCCGCTGGCCTGTCTGTGCAGCGCCTGATCCGATAGGTCGTCTGAGGGAGAGGACATGGCTAGTGTTCTGTGGCGCCAGCTGTCCCCTCCCGGGGAGGCTCTGCCCATCACTGCAAGCCTCTTCAGATTTTCCCTACTGTTTCTGATGCCAGGCCTTTGCACCAGCCTTGCTTGTACCGTAAGCATCATTCCAGCATGCTCCTGGCTTGGCACAGCTGAACTGAGTAGGCTCCTTGAGGCCAGCTTGATGCTTACCTCCTGCATGAAATCCTTCCCAGGGCTGCAGCCCCAAGCCATCGTTCTCTCCCCTAAACTCTTAGTGCTGCCTCAGTGCCTCTCTTGGGATTACCCATGGCCCTCAAGCTCCTGGTACGACTATTTGAGTTCACATCTTAGCTCCCCTAGGAGACTTCTTTGAGGACAGGGCCTCTACTGGTCCATCTTATTGAGGGATCCCACTCCCTGTGACTACCACAGTGCCCGCTGCAGGGTGGGGCTTCAGTCCTGCTTCTCAGTGTGTTCATGAGGATGACTCAACCCTGTACACAGCCTCACTCGTCAACACGACTGTGGAGAAGGGAGACACAGACCAGCCCTGCAGTCTGGGCAAAGACCTCATGGGCAAAGACCTCGAGTCTAGGGGGAGGCAAATGAACCACAAGAGGCCTGGGGAGCTGTGAGGAGCTCTCTCTGCTTTCATACCTCAGGGGCTTTGACCTGCTGGAAAGCGAATGATCTGTCCTCAACTGTTTCATGAGAATAATCACATTTGTTCACCTTCCTTTTAATTAATTATTGAGAGATGGCTTAGCAGAGTGGTTAAAAATAAGTGTTTGACTCAGATGGCCTGGGTTTGCATTCCCAGCCCTACCACTTCCCTGCTGTGCAATCTTGTACAATTGACTTGACCTGTCTGTGCTTCCTCTTCTGTGTTTTTCCCCCTGAAATGTGGATAACAATAGTACTGGCTTTTATGGTTGCTGCCAAGAGAAAAAGGGGTAACATATGTAAAGTGTGGAGGTAGTACCTGGCACACAGTCAGGACTAAGCAATAGTTATGATTCTGGACCCATAAATCAGGCCATGGACCTCTTGGTCCCGCCTCTGCAGGCCTGGGTGAGGAAGTCAAGAGATCCAGGTTCAAATCCTCACCTTTCCCTGTACATTCTGTAACTGTGAGTGAAGCGTTTCCCTGAGCTGCCTCAGTGTTTGCATCTGTAAAGTGGGAATTGGATTTGTGGATTTGTAAAAGCTTTTTTCAAACTCTATTTTAATGTGTTTGTGAATATTTAGGAAGAGACAAGGCACAGGAAATAAATATTATATAGCTTCACATGCTATCCTTTCCTGTGACTTATTACTTGTCTCCTTTTTCCTTTCTCTCCAGCATTTCTTAGATAACCTTTATCTGGAATCTTTGTCTCTCTCTCATGCACGCGCGGGCGCGCGCGCGCACACACACACACACACTGTTACTTCATTTATCTCGTTCGTTTTAGACCCCGCCTCCGGGACATCTCTCAATATCTCAGGAAACCTCAGGGCTACGGAAGGGGCCTGGGCAGGGTGAAGGCAGAAGAGCCTGGGCCCTCTGCCGTCGGTTACCTGCAAAGCTGGGGAGCCCGCAGGAGGATTAGGGCTTTATTACATATGTCTGCCCTGGCTTTCCATGGGCTGAGCTTGCCGTGATGCATCAAGAACTGTGGGCTTGACAAGTAGTCAGGGCACTGGAGAAAAATGAAAAAGGATTTTTTTTTTTTTACTTTTTTAATAAATGATAAAGAAGGAAAAGAAATTAATCAGCTCCAGGCCCCTCCCCTTGCTCATTTCCCACCTGGGTGCAGAGGTGCGCATGCGTGCTGGGAGGGGCGGCCGCCCTGTGTGGTGGTCTCCTGGCCCTTGTCCGGCCCGGCCGAGCCTGCAGCTGGGAGCAAGGGCTCCGAGGAGCGGGCAGGACGGCTCCAGGGGTTTTCCTTCCACCTAAGATCTCCCGCTGTCTCTTTCCTCCCTGTGGTGTGTCTCCATCTCTCAGCCGCTGACTCTCTCCACCACCCCCTCGCGTATCCCTTCCCCAGCCTTCACGGAGAGGCTCCAATTAAAGCAGAAATGGCAGTTTCGCTTCTGCGCTGACATCTCTGTGGCTGTAGAAGCTCTCACAATTGACAGAAAGCCTTGGCTTTCTTACCTCCTCTGCGCGGGGTGGAAAAGAGAAATTTGCCGCAACCCCACCACCTCTCCCTGTCCTCCCGACTCCCTCTTCTCCCCTAGGCCTCTGCGCCCCCAGCCCTCAGCTCCTGGCTCCTCCGAGGGCTGAAGTGCTTTCCATGTCGCATTTCAATTAGGGTTTGAAGAAAGCCTAGTCCTGGGAAGCCCCTCGTCTGCCTGCCTGCCCGCCCGCTGCTTGGAAATGTCAGGTTTGGTAGTTCGGTGTTTCCCAACACTGTTCACTAACGATTACATTTTGTGAACATTACCGGGAAAGGCAGGGCTGAGAGCCTTCGGTGTGCCTGCATCCCCTTCTAGTCTGGCGTCCTCCATTGCATCCTGAAATGTAAGCCCAAGGCTCTGGACTCGGGGCCAGATTTCCCTGCTCTCTATAGCTCCATGGCTCAGAGCCTGCACTCAAGCTGTCTGCCCCACAGGGGACACTACGCAAGCTGCTTCCCCAGCTCCAACGCATCCAAGGGTGAGCCCAGTCTCCAGTCCCCAACAGCCCATCCTAACCAGCCCCCCAAATCGCCACCATGCCTTCCCCCGAAGTAACAATGTCCCCATCTGCTCAGCTCCCAAGACAAAACCCAAGTCATAGGCAGACCTATTATCCTTAGCACTCATCTGGTCCTGAAGGTACAGCCTCTGGAGTCCCTCCCCATCCATCCTTCCCCTTCCCTTCCCACATGGTTGCCCTGTGCCTGCTGCCATGATCTCTGCCCGGCCTCCCGGCCTCAAATCCCATGCATGCCACTGTAAGCCATTCTTCTCTCTCTTCTGGGGTATCTGTTTCCAAACCTAGACTGTTTCTCTTCCCCTCAAGAACTTGCAATAGCTCCCCATTGCTTATGGACTCCAAATCTCTTCTCAATCTTATATCTCCCTCCACCCACCCCAACTGCCTTCCCACCGTTCCCCACACTCCCTATGCTCTTTTACAGCTCCCCATCTGTCTCCATGCTGTTTTCTCAGCCTGGATTTCTTTCCCCCCAGCCTGTCATTGTGTCTAGTCTGACAATTTATGCTAATAGGATATCTTGCCTGGGAAAGGTACATACTAAATATTTGTAGATTGATAGATGCACATTTAAAAATCTGACAGTCATTTATTTATTTTTAAAACTACACACTGGGTGCCTACTGTGGGTCTAGCTACACTAGACACTGGGGGTACAGTGAGTAAAATAAGGGAAAAGCAGCCGTGACTCCTACCCTAGATGCAGTCACAGTCTAGAGGGATGATAGAAATGGAAATAAAGGGATTACAATGCAGCGCTGATTTGATAAATATGTCCTCATTTGCTAAGTGTCTTTTCTGTGTCGGGAACTGCGATAGATGCCAAAATAGGAAAATGAACAGGGCACAATCTTATGTTGAGGGTTTCCATTCTGGTGGCAGAGACTGACGAGGGAAAGGGGACTAGGGACAAGTGGGGTTTTGGCCACACGATCTCTGGCAGGGACACTTGATGGACACCAAGCCTTGTGGACGTGGGAGCCACGAGACTCAGGAGTTTGGTCGTGGGGCTGGGGTCAGATTTGTATGTTAGGACCCATCACACTGGTCTACCTCATTCATTGCTCATTCATTCATTGACCCGTTCAACATATATTGAGCCCCTACTACATGCCAGTAAGGAGGCCAGGCATGGAGGGGAGGGTGAGATTAGAGCTTAGGCTTCAGTGACAGATGGCAGCAGAATTTAGAAAAGAAGCCAGTGGCCTGGAGTCAATGATGGGAGTGGGGATGGAGCAGTTGCAAGGGTAGGAACCTCAGGGACAATGGTAATCTGGGGTGAACGCAGGTGGGATAAAATCGTGAACATCGGTGAGCTTTCACCACGTGGCAGGAATTCTTCTTTAATTCTCACAGGAACCATATGGGTGAGGAGGCTCTGCTATCGTCCTCAGTTCCTGAGTAAGGAACTGCAGCACAAAAAGGGGACAACTTACCCAAAGTCACGTTAACTGGCAAGTGGCAAAGCCAGGGTCTGAGTACAGGCAGGACTTGACTTTCCTAGTGTGGAAACAGCTTGGGTAGGAAGGCAGGGGTCAAGACGGAAGGGTCAGGTAGAAAGGAGCAGAATCACACACGTGTTTTATCAAATTTGACAATTTTAGAGAAGGTAAAGACAAAGGGAAGTATTGGAGAAGCTTCTGGGCTGGGAATGCTGCTGTGGAGGCCACTCCCCCGAGCCTCAATTTCCAGCAATTTCAGGAAAGCACACTTAGCCTCTGAAAACAGAAAGGCCCCGCCTGCTCAGAGGGCCCAGAACTTCTCTGGACCCAGGGCTACCTAGAGCAGAAGCCTTTTTTCTTTGCTGGGCTGGAAGAGCCCCAAGAAGTGTTTGTTCTGGCTGATGATTGTTGAGTCCTTTCCTTTTTTGTCTTCTTGTTATGATCAATTTCATGTCGGTTCCCAACCTTGGGAGCCCCCCTCCAGGGTGAAATTCTAAATTGGATCCCATTTGCGGAGAGCAAGGAGAGACCAAAGAAAGAGACACACTGCTCTAGATTGGTGGGTGGCAGCTTACTCAGCAAGAAACTCACATACAATGCTTATCTTGGGGGAACCTGCAAGAGAAAATCTTCATACCCACCCACCAGAGTTTTAAAAGCTTATATAGAGGCCTATAGAGGCTTTAACCAGGTCCAGTCCTGTATTCAGTCCAGATGGTCTCCGCGACACCTTACTCTCAAGGCTGCATCCTGGAGATGGCTTCTAGTGTGGGAGTGGTGGGCAGGAAGGATATTCCCAGGACAGTGGGCAGGGTTGAGGAGCCTCCAATAACCCAGGGCCAGCTCTGGAGTCCACGGGCAGTCACATCCTCTTAATGACCTCCTCAAATACTCCAGGAAACCTTCTTTGAACATGGCATTCTACCAGCATTCCAGTGTCCTTGGGTCAACCTGATGAGGCAATTGTGTGCATGTTCTTGAAATGTGATATGCAGGTCTGTAACCAGGACTAGATACATAATCAGAGGGACCCAGTGCAAAATTAAAATGAGGGGTGCCTTGCTCAAGAGTTATTAAGAATGTCAAGACAGCACAGCAGAGCATTGGACCAAACATGGGTCCCTTCTGAGTGTAGGGCCCTGCGTGACCACACATTTTGCACACCCCCGAGCTGGCCCGGACCACCCACCCAATTGCATTATAGGTTTCTTTAGGGTAAGGACTGTGTTTTGTGTCCAAAAAGTACTTTGGAGTACCAAAAAAACTCATCAAATTTCGGTAAAAGAACATAGGAAAAGGAATCCTTACGTTACTATGCCAACCTCTGGAGGGGTGTGTTTTATAGATGAGTAAACAAGGCTCAGTGATTTGCCTCAGGTTAATTACTGTAATGATAGACCAAGTCTAGATGGGCATGCACATTTTTCTGCTCCAAAGCCCATACATTTTGCACGATACCCCCCAGTAGAGGGTTGATTCATATGAAGGGGACAGAAGCCAGCTTTCCTGAAACTGAATGGCTTCAAGACCTCATCAAACCACGAAGGCCCCCAAAATGCTCAACAGGGTGGTGTACTTGGGGCCCAATTTCCTTCTTGCCGAAGCCCCATTTGATCTTAACTGGGTAGCTTCCAGGGCTCCCAGGAAGCAGAAAAACTGAAGTTAGAGATGCACCAGAGAGCTGTGTGGGCCTGAGGCTTGGGGAAAGGGTGAGTCGACAAGCGTGAACTGGGAAGGGTGTGTCTGGCCCTGTGCCATGGGCAGGCTGGGGCTAGAGTGATGTCAGGAAGAGAGCAAGAGGCAGGGATAAGTTAAGAATCTCCTCCCACGTTTTATTTGTTAATTCGGCGAGTTGCACGTTTCATTTTTAAATCACGTTTCTGAAAAGTCCGCTGCATAAAAACAGCCCGGGTACAGGGGCTTTCAGTGGACTTTGACTCAGCAAAGCTGCGGTTCCCAACATGTTTGCTCCTTTCGAATGCTAAAAATGCTTTGAAATTTCTCACATCAAAGTAGTTTTTCTTTGAGTTATCTGTTCATCAAGAAACCATGTAATGACAAAAAGCCATACTTGAAAATGTGTTTTATTCTTCACAACATTGATAACATTTGACAAATAATTGCAGCTCAGGTGTGTGTGAGATACATTATCAGTGGAGCCCAGGGACTGAGCGAGGTGCACGCCAGGATTTACTTACCGCACCCCACCCCCACACATGCACGTGCACGTGCAGAAATGCACACACGCGCACATGCACATGCACACACACAGGTGGGAAGCCCACTGGGTGCAAAGGACCCAGAGCACGGAGCCTTGGCTCGAGCTCCAATTCGCAGATGCCATCCGATGATGCGTCTGTTCCAAGGGGGTGTGTTTGGAGATCCTCAAGCGGCTGTTTGCAAACCCAGTCTGGCTTGGTCCCTCTTTGGGGCCTTCTGGGCCAACGGCAGAGAGATGAGCTGTCTGATTTGCAGGGAGGAAGCTGGGTGCAGCTATCTGGAGAGAGACCCGAACAAGGGGCTCCAGAGGGAGGGAGAGGCCAGAGGGCAAATCTCCCAGCAGCTCCTGGGCCAAACCTGTGATTACACCTTTTTTATTCTAACCACTGGGCAGATACCGCAACTTTGTCTAGTGGTGTTTCTCTTCCCCTAGCAGGCTTTCCTGTGATGAGTGTGGCAATTAGAGTTGAGCTGGGCATAAATAGCTATGTGGATGCCCCGTGGTCCTGGGAGTCGGCATGCACAAGGATGAATTGGAGGGAGGGTGGCTCTGGCCCCCAGGACCCCAGCAAGGGGCCTCCCTGTCAGCCCTTCTCCGCAGGGTGCAGCCTTCCCAGCCCCGGGAGCTTGGCTATTTATATCCAAGCTCTGATATCTCAGATGATTACCTTTCAGATCTCAAGTGTGAGGTCTACTTTATGGAAATAGCACCATACAAACTAATTGCGGGTTTCGTGGTACATCTGTTTTTTTTCCCCCTCATTTTCTCTTCTCTTGCCTCCTCTCCCCTCCCCCCCACCCCCAGCACCACCACCACACCATCTTTTCCAAAGACCAGAAGCAGCACAGTGTTAAACTGGGAAGCCCAGCAGCTCTGTGGAAGTACTGCCTTCACCATTAACCCCTTGGAAAAGGTGGTTCTCTCGAGGGTGCCTGAAGGCACCAGACTACATTTAATTCCTGAAACTTTACTGGTAATGTTTTAGTTTCTTATTCAGCAGCCATCACAATCCGAAGAAAGCATGGTACCTTAGCATCTCCACCTTCAACAGCACATGCTAGATCAGCTGGTCCAAACTTCTCACCTGGGTGTCTCCTGTAAGAAATGTCCGTGTGTCCATCTTTTGCTTGACCACTTCTGGAAAATGAGCTCCCGCCTTTCCAAAACCTTCTCTCCATATTTAAGACAACTATCATTATTGGAAAGTTCTCATTTTGAACTGTAATTTATCTCTTCAGATATGCTCTTGGGGAAAAAGGGGAAAGCAAGTTTTATCCCTTGTCCAGGTGATGTCCCGTTCCCTACTCAAAGCCAGCGAAGAATTTGGCAAGTGTCACCTGGCTCCCAGCCTCTGCCATTCCCCCTCATACCTAGCTGGGGCCACTCCAACCTCACCTCTGGACTCCGTTTGCTCTGGGGTGCTGGGACTCACCTTGGCCTGGGGCAGGAGGGATATAAGGCACTCTAGCCCAACTGTGTGGGATTAAAGATCAATTTTCTCTTAGTGCTAATCTGGATAATGTGGTTCTTTGGTTGTGTCTTTTGTTTCTGATTACACGGGCTTCTACTCATTTTTGTGCTAATAATAGCTGTTGTTTTGCAAATGTTTGCTATGTGCAGATACTGGGCTAAGCATGTTATCCTTTAATTCTACCAGCCCTGCTCCAAAGTTGAGATCATTGCCCTCGGTGTACAGATGAGGAAACTGAAGCCTAGGGATGTATGGTGACTTTCCCAAGGTCACGGAGGTCATCAGAGAGAGCTGAGGATGCCAGGCGAACAAGCTTCACTTTCCATTCGAGACCTAGCCGCTCTGATGCAATGCCGTCTACCCTGGACTTTCTTGGTGTCCTCATTTTGGGTGCCTGTTAATGTCTGTGTCTCTCTCAGCACCTCTCAGGAGGGGACACACCCCTGTGGGTCTCCAGTGCCCAGACTGGAGTCCTACCTGAATCCCAGCCCAGTTGCGCTCCAGGAAGCCCAGCCATGGGCTGCTTTACATCCCTGACACTCACTGCCCATTGGCTTGCTTAATTCTAGCCACAGGGCATGCTCAGAAATTGTCTTACCATTTTCTCTCCCCAGCCTTGTTGTGATGTTCAGTATCTGCATATTTTCTTTTCTTTACAATTCTAATAGTGAAGTTTGGGAAGAAAAATCTCTCTTGCCCTCCCCCCCCCCTTTTTTTGAACTCCCAGTGGTCCCAAAAAGTAACCTGAGGAATCTTACTTGGTCCGTGGTAGAGACCCCTGGAATCATTGAGAGAGCCTCGTCTCACCTCATGCCTAACGAGACAGCTCCGAGTGCATCTAGTCCCGCTACCTTTTTGGCAGCTGGGAGGGACATGTGTTACTTGAACCCCTATTCCAGAGGGGAAGGAGGTAGAGATATATTCTAGAGAGAAAACATCTCTTGAGAGTTCCTTAAGGGAGATCACATTTTCAAATTCCTTCGGCATCCATGGATCTGATCTGTCAGGTCTGGAGACTGGTTCACAGATGAGGAACTTGTGGTTCCTCACGGATGAGGAACTCTGTGGTTCTCACCAGTTGAAGGCTTTGCTCAGGAAGCCACAGCCCAGGGGCTAGAGTGTTCTCCTACAAGGACACAAGGAATATCCAAATCTTTGTGAAGGAAAAGGGAAGAGCCACATAGCCCCTCAATCAGTAATCGCCTTGCCCACCCCAGTCTGAGGTGGTTCCTAGTCTTCCTTTTGATTCTACTGTGTATAAGAAAATGAAGATTTCCTTCTAAGATCAAATGTTTTAAGGGACAAGTAAAAAGTGACAACCTCAATATGCCAAAGAAAGAGATTCAAAAACCCAAACAAAAAGCCCCCAAGCCAGCGTCTGGCTCATCCTGTATGGTCAGGCTGTAGTGAATGGCCAGTTAATGGTCCCTATTCATGTTGCCTTCTTCAGCCTCTTTGTAAGGAAGTATTTTGTTTTGTGGTTTTGTTTTATTTTGTTTTTAAGACAAGGCCCCAGACCCTGGGATCTTGCTGGAGGAGATAACATAGCTTCCTGAGTAAAATGTATAAAGGAGAAAACCCACAGATCTCCAGAACCTATTAGGTGGATTTGGAACATAAGGAATGGGGATGGTCAGAAATCTTCCCTAACGTCCAATGAGTTTCCTTTGGTCGTATACTTGGGTTATGTAGGGGGTCCATCTCAACAACCAGCCTGAGGAGTCCTAGAGATTACAGACTGCTATCAGGTGCATTCCATGGACAGCCTTTTGGAGACCCCTGAAATTGCCCTCTTGGATAGGAGCTGGAAAGAGAAATGGAAACGTGCATCTTGAATAAGCCAACTAAGTCACCATTATGGAAGGTGCTATTCCCATCACCATAGTTTGGTTAGTAAATTTGGGTTGTCACTTTTTCTTAATTGGAGAGGGGCAGCCGACCACCATCTCTGGCCTTGGCTCAGCCTATTAAAGGAGGGAGAACCCTTGGGTGGCAGGAAGGTACGGAATCTTCTGATGTTCGCTGAGATACGCCAATCTACAAGGAAGAACCTCTGGACCAGGAGGGCCAGGTTGGCCTCCGCCTCTGTGTGAACACATCACCCCGAGAATCCGATGGTTTGGTGTCTGTGGAAGATTCCTCATACTCCGTTTTTTTTTTTTTTTTCCCTTTCTTTTTTTCATGACCCACTTTACTTTACAGTATAAATGTTGAGTACATCAATCTCAACTTTAGATAAGGACACACTTATTTATTTAAACTTGGTTAAAGATATCAAACCAGGGGAACGAAAACCCAGGCTATCGTGTCATACTATATTTGGAGATACAGGCAGGCAGATCAAGTTTACAATTAGGAAGCAGATCTAAATTGAAAAAGTTGCCAAGCTCAGTGATTCTATCAGTAACTACATTTGGGCTCCTCTCTTTTAAGAAAAGTGGACAGGCTTTTTTCAGGGACTCTCTGGAGCACAGAACCAGGCCGGGCTGGTCAGTGATAGAGCTCTGGCCTCCTGGCCTGGGATTGGTTCAAGTGTGGGCTGGTGACCCGCACTGAGCCAATTAGTGGTCTTTCTTAGGATGTTCTGAAACAAGTTGGGAGGAAGATTTTTCCTTTATTCTTGCACTGCGAAGACGGACTTCAGATCTGTTGGTGGCTATGTTTCCTTCAAAAAGAAAAAAATCTGTAATGAAGATGATAGAGGCCAAGTTGGAAGATTGAGAGGAGGAGGAGGAACACCAGAGTGGCAATGAAAACTGGACAGGAACCTAATGGCATCGTAGACCTT
The DNA here is from genome assembly GCF_902655055.1 of Lutra lutra. NCBI lineage: Eukaryota > Metazoa > Chordata > Mammalia > Carnivora > Mustelidae > Lutra > Lutra lutra. The sequence goes on along the minus strand of NC_062287.1, from coordinate 11,394,201 downwards.
GAGTCCTACTGTCCCGAGGTCAGTTGACTCTTGCCGAAATCAGTTTGATGATCAAGCCAATGAATTCCCTTTTAGTCCTGAATCTTTCTCTTCTAGTTCATCTTTTTTTTTTTTTTTTTACCAATTTTTGAAAAATTTTAATCAATCTCTACACCCAGCATGGGGCTCAAACTCATGACCCTGAGATCAAAAGTCACATACTTTACTGACTAAACCAGACAGGTACCCCTCTTCTAATTGACCTGGAAATCTTGGCATCCCCAAGGTTCATTCCTGAATCATTTTCTCATCTTTATCTATACTCATTCCTTGGTGATCTCATCAGGTCCCATGGCTTTAAGTACCATTGAGGCCGGCAGTGTCCTTTCTGGCTTTAACCTTGATCCCTACACCCGTATGTCTGGCCGCCTGTTCAGCAATGCCTCATGTGTGCCTGGTGGTCATCTTGACTGGACATATCGAACACAATCCCCCTCCCTTCCCTCGTCCCTGTCCCAGGCTCCCCATCTCCTTAATGGTGCCACCACTGACTTTTTCAATGGTTTAGGTCTGAAAACTAAGCATCACCCTTGATCCCTCTCTATTTTGTACCTCTGACATCCAATCTACCACCAAATCCCACTGGTTCTACTTCTAAAATAAATTTCCTGCCTGTCTACTTCTTTCCAGCTCTTCTTTTCCCAGCTGGGTTTGCAACAGTAGCCTCCCAACTGGTTTCCTTGGTTTTACTCTTGACCAATTACAACATACATTCTCCATCTCCACTCAACACCCAGAGCACTCTTTTTAGAATTTAAATAACATCACTTTGTGCTTAATTTCCTTCAGTTACTTCCACAATAATTAATAAAATCCAAACTTCTTGTCATGGTCCACAAGATTTATCATCTAGCCCTTGTTCATCTCTCCAACTCATCTTCTTAATTAAGTCTTCTTTTCTTGAGACTGTCAGATTTGTTCTCTGCCTCAGGGCCCTTGCATTTGCTCATGTCTGCACAGAATGTTTGCAAGACTGGTTCCTTTTCATCATGTGAATGCCTCAGAGAAGCCTTCTCTATCCTCCAGATATGAGTTATCTTTGAGTCCTCCATAAGGCTATATACACTATGTTATTTAAGTTTCTTGTCACAATCTGGGTATCCTCCCCTTACTCATTCGTTATATTTTGTGTTTCTTTACTGTAGAACATAACCATCATAAAACCTGGGACCTTGTCATTTCACTACTACAAACTCAGCACCTAAAATGCTTCCTAGCGAATGGAAATACTTGATAAATGTTTGTTGAGTGAATGAATAAAAACTATTTAGTTGGGTTTCTTTCTCTTGCAAGGAAAGGAGATTCTGAGAGATACAAAATATTTCTCATAATTCCACACAAAAATCAATGATATGTTTGATAGTTATGCTAGTAGATTATAAAGCTGTCATTGAACGCCATAACGGCAACAGCAACAAGGATACAATTTATTAAGCATTTACTATATACCAAACACAGAATTATAGAGTAGTCTAACTTAATGCTCACAGAAGCCCTATGAGACAGGTCTCTTAATTTTTTCCCCCCAGTGTTGGAAATTGAGACCCAGAGAGATTATATGGCTTGTCCATGATTACATGTCAAGTAGAATTGGTGGGTCTTGAACTTGAACTTGAGAGTTCTGAGTCCAATGTCAATATTTACCTATGACATCTCTAAAGTAAATATAATAAAGAAGTTAGAAAGATAAATATTTAACAAAGTCAACTCTTTACTTCCACCAGGTATGAGGTTTTTAGATATCTTGCTAGATAGAAACTTCACTGCTGAAAAGGTAGAGTAAAATATAGAACAAAAAGATACTTCATGGGGGAACCTAAGAAAATTAGTTTTACAAGCAGTCTGAATAATCATAGAATGTCATAAGTCCAAAGTTCATTATTTGTCTCACATTTGAATGTAATATAGTTTTAGAGATAAAATAGCGTCTACCCAAGCATCTCATAGTGACACTGGGGTATTGTGAAAGCTATTTTAAGATTATTTTGAGTAAGAAAAATGATGTCATGCACACATGAGGTTTAACTGTTTCGAGGTTGCCTAAGACCTTAATCCTAGGAACAAATGTCTGCTCGTCCAAGGAGCTTGTGATTTTTTTTTTTTTTAATAAAGATGCTATATACCAAGGGACTCAGTTGTTTTTGTTCAGAAATGAGAAAGATAAGGGAGGAGGAGGGGACAGGGAATGGGGTGAAAGAGAGGAAGAGGGATGGAAAAAAGAAAGAGAGGAGATGGAGGAAGAGGAGTAAAAGAGGGAGAGAGGGAGAAAAGGGGCTGTCAACCTTGTCTGCCATGAGGTAGACTCGAGGCTCATCTGTGCAGACCCCTCTGTCCTCTTAGTGTTTCTAGATACTTCCTCTGGTCACTGTCCCTTGGCTCCTTCTCTGGGACTCCTCAGGCTTGCTTCGCATCTTCTGGTTGCTGTTTACTTGGGCGCAGCCCCTCTGATCTCCCGTCTGCCTCAGAGGTCTGGGAGAATGATTGTAAGCAGCGCACAGAATGCACCGGCTAATTTCCTTCCCACCCAGGGAGCCCCATCATCGGCCCGCTGCTCCATCCTGATTTGGAATGTCAGTGTTGTCTCCTTGGCTCTTTTTCCCCTCAAGGTGTCCATTAGCTTATAATGGTCACACTTCATCACCGTCTCATTTATCCATAGCCTGCCTCCTCAGGACCACTCTATCCTCTGATATATTTGATGAAACTCTTATTTTCCTGAACTCTTCTTCAAACTATAACTCAGCCAGGATTTTTGCCAGACTTAGCTTCTCCCAGCAGTCTTAACTGATGCAGCCAATTTTTTTTTTCTTTTGCCCTATTCCCTCTCATCTTCTCCATTTCTAGGACAGATGTTTCCTTCTTTTCTTATTAATTATCACAAATACCCAAATAAAACCTAAATATAGTCTAACTTATTTTCTCTTCTCAATCAATAGGAATTAAAGTACCGCTATCTGTTCCTTCCTGTTACTAAGAAAATCCCTGGGTAGAAAAATAAAAATAAAAACACTGAAATTACCCATTTATTTAATTACAAGGCACTTGCTTTCATAAGCCACATTTTCACTGCTGAGAAGATTCTGATTTGGCAACAAAAGGCAAAAGCTATTTCTAGTGAGAGCGGCAAGGAGTCAACGTTAGCAGTGCGACAGTGTGAAGAAGGCATGTGGGGCGGCTTTAATGGCTTTCTACCTTTGAGGGAGGGGCAACCAGGAGGTGGGGAACACAGGCAGGGGAAGGCACAGTTGTAGAGAGATGGATAGAGTAAAGGCAGGAAGATCAAGGGATGGGATAAATGTTAGAAAGAGATAGAGCAACACAAAGAAACTTATATACAGTGACAGGGGCAGAATGGAGGGCCAAGAAAGAGTCACGGGAAGTAAATGATACACAGTGGTGAAGGGCAGAAAAAAATCAGAGACCTAGAGAGAGAGAGAGGAAGAGAGAGATGAAGGTGACCAGGCAAGGTCATTAGAAGTTGGCCATATTTTCCTGGGGACACTGGCTGTAATTCAGGTCATTGTCACCAGACAGTGATGGCAATTTTAGGGTTTCTATGTTGCCATGTATAATTAGAGGCCTCAGAAATACATACAGAGGATTCAAGGATGACTCGATATTTTGCTATTGAAGTAGGTTTTTATTAAAATAGTCATGTGTATTGGACCAGCATTTTCTTGTAGAGATAAATACAAGTATAAGTGGAAGCAAGACTTAAAGAAATTGAATGATCTAGGCACAATCAAGATGTGAGAATCGGCTTCACATTTGTTTTGGTTATTCCCGCATTTTACTCTGGTTTCCACACAGAGACTTAGACCCAATGTTGACCTTTTCAGACACCAAAGAGCAGATCTAGGACTTGGCTTGGAAGCTGCTACTTTGGGCTGTCTACTGCAGACACTAGCTGCTCAAGGCTGTGGGCCTCAGAATTTCACGTGAAACTCGATGGTTTTAGCATGAAAATCTTTAATCATGGTGTTCTAATATGAACATTATCCACACCAATGTTCATGGTCTCGATCTAATCAAGTTGCCAGAAGGAAATGTCCTTGCTATCTTATGGCTCCCTAGAAGGAAAGTCTCAGAGAATTCATTTAGCTCTGGAATGGCGAATGGACTTGATCTCCAGAGCAAACTGTGGTTGAGCAGCCACCACGGAAGCTCTGAGAAGGGTCGTGTTGGGGATGAGTGAGCGCGTGCTCAGAGGGAAAGGATGCTGAGCCTGACCCGCTCTGTGTGCCACTAAGACAGGAAGACAGAATGACGGCAATTTGTGTGCAGTGAAATAACTGGGACCCCAAGGCCTGGCAGGAACCAGCTTTTTAACCCTTTATTTTGGTATCTCCTTGAGAAATGTGAGCCTGTACCCATTTCTTGTAGACCCAGGAGGAGAGAAAACAGAAGAATGTGTAGAACTAGCCCAAAGTCACAATGTACGCCATCTCCTGGTTTCTCGGAGTCCTTATGCCATCGTTCTGATTTCATGCCAGTTTCTTCCAAGTGGCAGTTACAGAATGGATAGGAGGAGGGACAGTAGGTTTCATTCATTTCCATTAACCTTGATATGGTATCTACCATACGCCAGGCACTTGGGATAGAGTGACTAATCTGACATTATACAGTTCTTATGGAACTCACAGCCTAGTTGGGATGTGCAGGGAGATCAGTCAAATGGAGAATTATTTTATACGGTATGAGTCATACAATAGTGAATCCCAGTCTCCTACCTGAAACCTTTCTGTGACCTATGGCTTCCTGCGTAGAGGTCAATCTCTTACTATAGCACGTAGAGATCCCTGTTAACACGGATTCTACTTATTTCACAACATTCTCTGCCTTGAAGTCTGTGCCTCATCTCCACTGAGCTATTTTTTGATTTCTCAAACAAATCATATTTCAATTGCCTCTAGACTCTCACTATAATATTTATTCTGTCTAGAAAACTCTTGTGTCCTCCCCCACCCCACCCCATGCCTGCCCGTTCTGGTCACAAACTCTTAGATAGCTTTCTTCTAGAAAATTTTCTCTGACCTCACTAGTCTTGGTTATGTACTCTTTTGTCCATTCCCATATCCCATTCCACATTGTTCCTCTGAGCTCTTAACATCCTAGTACCGTAATATCTGTTGCTGCCTGTAACCTCGATGCCCTCCGAGGGCAGAGACCTGGGGTACCCATTCATCCTTGTAGCCCCCGCAAGTAGCACAAAGCCTGGCACAAATTAGGCTCTGAAGAGATCTGTGTTAGATGAAGAAGTAAGTAGGAGTTATCCACAAAGTGGACGGTTCACCATGTCTTCGGTTTACCATCGTCGGATATTGGATACAGAAAAGGGTCTCAAGAGATTTATTTGACTCTCGGAGGAAAAAGATGACCAGATGACCACTCCTTCATCTCAGTAGCTTCTAAATTTCTCTATGAGTATCATTCTAGGTCATTCTCTGGTATTTGTTTTCAGTCTTTAACCTAGGAGGTGTTAGCTAATATTCATAAAATGTTATACCGCCCATGGATATTTGAAAGTAAAACTTGGTTTGGGAAGGTAAAAAGTCTTCAAAGACTGGATAAATGAAGAGCAATAATAATTAATCTATGGACAGAGCTTCAGGAAACTCAAAAAGCTACCAAAGTATTTTCATTTGCTTCCTACAATAACCAGAGACCCAAAAAGCTTAATGACCTACCCAAGGTCCAAAGACAGAAAGAACAGAGCCAGGGATCAAGGATGGGTAGATCTTTTAAATCCAAATCCTGTGCCATTTCTCCCACAACACCACAACTCCCTCTAGATGATGGAGGGATACTAGGCACTGAACAGAAGTGCGAGGGAGCTGTTTGGGGATCGGTGGATGCCGAATCACGCCGTGTAAGTGACCATTATGAAGCCATTCTTGGAAGGGAAACATGACACTGACCCCTCTTGAAACCCCATCAGCAAAATCTGATATGAGTTTGGCGCTAAGCTGGTCAAGTGGGTCCTGGGGTTTCTATCCTAGGTGAATGTAAGACACGCACAGGTACATGGTAGCCAGAGAGAGTAATTCACATCCCAGGGTACCATGCTAACCAGAAGGGATTGGTTTCCTCAGGAGCTTCATTGGATGCCCATTGATGGTGGCTATGAACTCATGTCCTCATAGCGTGGGATCCCTTCAGAATATGAATGACTAATGCAGTTATGGAAGTGCCAAAGCTAAGAGAGTCAGTGGGGTCAGAAGAGATGGGGAGAGATGGACGAAGGGCTAATCCAAAGGTAGTAGCCAGAAACCAGTGGTATTACTTGAATCTAAGAGACCAGGTCCAGTGAATTAAGGGGAATGTTAAAGTACACATGCAAGAACCAAATGAAGTTGTATGGGCAGGACTCAGTTGTGCTTGGATTCTTTGGGGGGAGTTTAAACCCCCTAACCCCAAACGAACAGGATCTTCTCTGAGTGAAGCCTTGGAGAGCTGACTGGTAAGCCAGCTGAGGGAAGCTGATACAGAACAAAGGTAGCCATCGCTATCGAAGAACGCATTTATCCTGTTCCCCCTGCACCTAGATCCAGCCCCGACCCTCCACATCCCACTTCCATCCATTTGCAAGCCAAGAAGGGTCTTTCCCCCTACCTTCAGCTCCCCCGGGATCGACATCACACAAGAAACTTGCAATTCTCTCTGTCACTCAGCCTTTTCCTACCTCAGGGAGAAAACTGCCATTGATTACAGACCTACCAAATTAAAGCTTCAGGAGACTTAAGTGAGCAATTATTATCAGCTACAAAATGCTGGAAATTGTTTATTAGGCATCATCTCGTTGTTTACTCTGACAGCTTCCTGTTGAGCTTTCTCTCAACTACCCTGTGAAGCAGGAGGATGGTTCCAAAGTGGCCTGATTGGTTTCCTGAGTTTGCAGAGTTCATAGCTGGGTGGGAGCTACTCCTCAGGGTGCAGGAGTCCGTTCTCCCATCCCCTTGCCTCGAGGCAGCCTTTAATTACACCGGTGTAAATTAAGAATGTGGGAGACTGAGAAGAATAGAAGGTAGGTATCCCCTAATTAAACTTGCCCTCGGATGGGAATTCCTAAATATCCCTGTGTCATGGCAAGGACGTTTGGAGGTCAAGTGTGTTCCCACAGTAGCGACTCTACACGGACCAGACTGCCCCCAGAGCACGGCCTTTTCTGTGGTTCCTGCAGCCACACTTCTGAGCGTCCCTGGGTTCCTGTGTACTTTTTAAGCCTGGTTCTCCAGGTTTGAGGCTGTGAGGCTCTGTTTGCTTTTCAATAAAGAAAAGATAGCCTATTTGTTTTCCGTCGCTTCTTTGCATGTGTGGTAAGTGCACGTTAGCACTCAGTGTCCCGACTGCTCATGAAATGTCACGAGAGACTCTGGAAGTAGAGGGTCCCCTGATTCAGCTCAGGTGGGCCACAGAAGTGTCTCCAGAGGCCACACTAAGCTGACTCTTGGAGGATATTATTGTAAGGTGAGAGGTGTGCGGTGGAGAAGGAGTAATGAACACACGGGCCAAGAAAATGAGAGAGAATATGGGACGGTCAAGCCATTGAAAAGGTTTTTGGTGCTCCCAAGTATGGGTTCCATGTAGCTGGAAATAAGGCTGGACAAATGGGCAGGAAGCATGGACTTTGTTCTAAAGATGATGGGGAGCCGATGGGAGAGACCAAGCGGGATGTGCTGAGCGGGGTTTATGTAGCCGCTGGCAGGGGTGTGTGGAGGGAGCGCTGGAAGGAGTAGAAACAGGAGGCAGGCAGGTATCTGGGAGCCGGTAATCCTGGCAGTCTAACTGTAGGAGAAGGCTTTTCAGGCCAAGTGGGACTTAGGCAAGGTAAAGGGATAGGAACTGGCTCTGATTGAAACCGACAGAGACAGAGAAGCCAGCTGGGGGTGAATTGGAATGGTGATAGTAATTAGCATAGGCGCCCTGCGGAGAAATTTGGGGGCCTGTGGAAGTGAATTGTGAAAAGGCTGGACTGCAGAAATGCCCTTAAAATAACCTCCTGCTCTCTCACCGATACCACGTTCATGTGCCTGTAAATCCTCTCACTTAATATTCAAGATTTTCTCATCCCCGTCCTCATGTCCTTCTAAACTTTGGCTTTTCCCCATGGTCATTTCCCATCCTACTCCCCCCGACAGAGTCATTCCCCATTTTACCTTCAATAAGCAATCTGTGATTTATCTCTGCGTTTACTACCCCCAGTCCCCTCCGTTCTGCTGTTCCTATAGCTACCCACCGAGGAAGGGAAGCCACAAGCCTTCCAAGCTTCCCCTATGGCTCCTTCCTACTCCTATCCCCCTTACTAGATCTTCTGTCATGCCTGTAGTCAGATCCACAAAATAAACAGTTTACTAAATATACTGCCTTATTGTTTCTTATCCAAGAAAACAATAAAACTGTAGCTTGAGGGCAAGGACTTTGTGTTATGCGTCTTTTGCTTAGCCTATATAAATTTAGCACAAGAGAGAAAACAAATAGTAGAGACCAAAACAAAATACATCAAAAAATAGATCATTACGGGGGCGCCTGGGTGGCTCAGTGGGTTAAAGCCTCTGCCTTCAGCTCAGGTCATGATCCCAGGGTCCTGGGATCGAGCCCCGCATCGGGCTCTCTGCTCGGCAGGGAACATGCTTCCTCCTCCCTCTCTCTCTGCCTGCCTCTCTGCCTACTTGTGATCTCTGTCTGTCAGATAAAATAAATAAAATCTTAAAAAAAAATAGATCATTACATGTATCATACAAATTATTAGGACTCTCCCCAGGGTCCACAACTGAAGGCAAATGGGAACAAGCAGGTATCATCAAGAACGGTCATATGAGAAAAAGTTGGACCTGGAGATGTTTTGCAAATTTTAAGAGAAATATATGAGACATGGTATGTAGGGAGCTGTCAGATTTGTTCTGTCTTGCTAAGGGGGAAAACCAGGGCAAGGGGTAAAAGTTAGAGAGGTTTCTCAGCTCAAAATAAGGAGGCACTCTGTCAAGGTCAAAGATGGAGCTGGGTGTCCCAAGAAGTCCTGAGCTCCTTCCCACCACAGACATCCAAGTGGTGTCAGTGTGGGATGGGGGTTAAGAGCATGGGCTTTGTTCCCTAAACCATGCCATGACGATGACAGTTTTTTCTTCACAGAATTGTCAGGATTAAATGAGATAATATATGGCAAGGGTTTAGCCAAGTCCATTAATGTTAGCTCTTATTATTTTGAAATAGTTCATAGAATAAGGAAATTTGCAAATCAGAGAGGCATCAAATTGGCTATCTTTGAAGTCTCTCCCAAGCCTGGATGTCTGTGATGGTAAGATAATGAGTATTAGCTAGTGAAGTTGGATTTATAGAAACAGTGTATCTTCGGCGGAGGGCTAGCATCACATGACTTCCACTTAACAAGTAAATTACCAGGCTCCTTCTGGGCCCAGAATCCTAGTAAAACAAGAATCATTGGAAATACACTGGATCTGGAAGGGGTGATTTGGAGGAGGCAGCAGATAATGATGAAAATATGGATACAGTCAAGAAATCAGAAATCAGGCTTACCAAATAACATGGGGGAGGAGACAGGAAGTCAGCATCCAGACTGGTAAAACACAGATTTAAGAGCATCTCGAAATACGAGTTCACGGGAGACCAGATGTAAAAACCAGGCAGATGGAGCCAGTGGAGTCAGCAAGGACCTTGATGGTAAAAACTTCACTGTGGCAGAAGCTGCTTTGGCCAGGGCCCAGTGACATTCCCGGCGCGACAGAGCTCCGGGCGTCCCTCTTCAAATCAGGGAAAGGCACTCCCACGGGGACGGGACTCATGAGACTCTAAAAAGGCCATCATCTGCCAGTGCTATTCATACATATGGAGCTGCTGGTGGAGTAGGTGAGTTCCCTCGCCCTCCCCTTTTCATCGCTGGCCGCTAGCTCCACTGTTTCCCCCACTCGTTCTTGGGAGCAGCCCACCCATGGTTTCCGTCCTGGTCTCAGCTCTCCTCCCTCCCCACCTCCTCCATGGTTTCCTTCATACTAGCTTTGGTGATGCCCTGGGACACCGCCTGGGACATGACCTTGACTTCGTCTCCGATTTTTGTACCCCGGCTTCCGTAACAGCCCTGACATCTTGGAGGAGCGCGACTCAAGGGACCCGAATTACAATGCCAGTCTGGGGGCACGGAGAGCTCTGTGCCCATCGTGTGACTAGGGAGGAGTTGGCCCCACTGGGAAGTGAGGAGAGAACATGGCAGAGAGCCCCCATCCCATCATCCTCCCAGCTTTCCCTAGCCCCCAGCGGCCTCATGTCTTCAAGCAGCTTCTCCACTGGGCTCCCTGAGTAGCTGGGACATGGCATAAACCTTTCTCTCTTCTGGCTGCAAAGAGCTATTTGGAAGAGTGCACAGGAATACACGGGGCCTGTACTCGCTCAGTGAAACGGAGCCCTGTTAATAGCCCAAGGTTTATTTCCCACGTCGTCTCTCACCTTTTTTTTTTTTTTTTTTGATGTGAAATCACTCCATTGTCAACTTCGGTGAGGGTTAGCCCGTTTGACTGAAGCGGTAATTTGACAAGATGTGTCTTTGCTGTCATTCAAATGGTGGGATAGAGCTCTTAGCATATGCACGCTTGCTCTCTCTGCTACCTCCTTCTCCTCTTTGTGAAACTTTGCCTTCCCCTTGGAGATACGCCTCCTTAAAGATTAAGAAGGGAAAAAACACATAATCCTGAAGGTCAAGAGGGCACACGCTTCGATCGGCAGAGTCCACGAGCTCTGAGGATTCAAGGTGAGCATCGATGCCAGGGCTCTCCGGGGACAGTGAGTGGCATGAAATCCAGAGAGAGAGCCGAGTGGGTTCTTCCGGCAGAAGCTCCTGCCTAGCTCCATAAATCAACCCCAATGAGTTAATTCCCCATCGAGAATGACAAATGAAAGGCTCTAAGACCTGGCACCAGGCTGGACTTGGGGAGGGACCAAGACTGGGAAAATGAAGGCCTCACTTGTCCCAACGGTTGGGGACAGGCGATCAAAACCTCCTGAAGACTCTTGGGTACATTCCTGGCCCCTGACCAGGGCAGACATGCCGGGAAATGGGAAACCATCTGAATATTGTCCTGAGACAGCTTGGGGATGAAGAGTACAGATTTAACAACCAGGGACTCCTCGAATTTTGGCCTGTCACCTCGGGCAAGGCATATGAGTTCTCCGTCCATAAAAGGGGGATAACAGTTTCTATCCTGGAGTGCTCAGTAAACGACGAGTTGATCAGGCATCTTCCCACTGCACCTCTGGTCCCTGCAGGGGCAACAGCATGGCCTGGAACTGGGGGTTTATGAGCAACCTTGACTGACCAGCCAAGGAAATAGGAGATGGAAAAGGGATGTATCTAGTGACACTTACTCAAATTGTAATCCCTCCTGGGTCTTTTCCCCCTTTCTGCTTGGCTCAGTGCTGTTGAGTTCCACACTTCTGAGCCACTGTAAGCACACAAAGCCACGGGTGTCAGAACTCAAGAACCCACGCCCACATCTGTCTCTGAGAAATCCTTGCGTTCCTTGCTGGAATTGACCGCAATTTTTTTCTGCATACGTTCCCAACAAACATTTGAGTCCAGCCGACTGCCAGGCATCACTCTGGGCAGAGGTATACAAAGATGAATGAGAAAAGACCCCTGCCATTTCCAGAGCACAGGATGGAAACAGAAGTAAATGGCAAGGAAGCCATGTGAGGTATGCCAGGACAGAGGTCCGCAGAGTGAGCTTACCACGGGAGAAAGGAGAGGGCCACCAATGGCCACCGGGGCTGTCCTCAAGAAGCTTGTGTATCAGGTCTGGCTGAAGCCCCCCTTAAGTTATGAAACTCTCACCATCTGAATAATTCTCATTTCCCATCCCACTGTTCTACAGAACCTCTGCTCAGCATTTAAATATTTTGTTCCTTTTAGGGGCACCTGGGTGGCTCCGTCGGTTAAGGGGCCAACTCTTGATTTCAGGTCAGGTCACGGTCTCAGGGTCAAGGGATCGAGCCCCACATTGGGCTCTGCACTCAGAGTGGAGTCTGCTTGTCCTCTCCCTCCCCTCCTTCCCCCGACTCATGTGCAATCTCTCTCTCTATCCATATCTCTATCTCTAAAATAAATAAATAAAATCTTAAAAAAATATTTTGTACCTTTTAGACTTATTTTTTTATCCTGACTCAGGATTAAATTAGGATTAAACCAAACAAGATGATGTTTGCAAAGTATCTGGCACATGGTTGGTGGGCAGCAAATGCTGGTTTCCTTTTACACCTCCCTTCCTTTTTAAAAAAAAATTATTTTTATTAACATATGATGTATTATTTGCCCCCGAGGTACAGGTCTGTGAATCATCAGGCTTACACACTTCACAGCACTCACCATAGCACATACCATCCCCAATGTCCATAACCCAACTCTGGCAACCCTAAGTTTGTTTAGTAAGATTAAGAGGCTCTTATGATTTGTTTCCCTCCCAATCCCATCTTGTTTCATTTTTTCCTTCCCTACCCCCCAAACTCCCTGCTCTGCCTCTCAAATTCCTCATATCAGGGAGATGGTATGATAATTGTCTTTCTCTAATTGACTTATTTCACTCAGCGTAATACCCTATGGCAATTTCATTTCTTTTGATGGCTGCATAGTATTCCATTGTATATCTATCTATCTATATATAGATATATATACCACATCTTCTTTATCCATTCATCTGGTGATGGACATCTAGGTTCTTTCTGTAGTTTGACAGTTGCGAACATTGCTGTTATAAACATGTGGGTGCATGTGCCGTTTCGGATCACTACATTTGTATCTTTAGGGTAAATACTCAGTAGTGCAATTGCTGGGTTGTAGGGTAGCTCTATTTTCAACTTTTTGAGGAACCTCCCTACTGTTTTCCAGAGTGGCTGCACCAGCTTGCATTCCCACCAACAGGGTAGGAAGGTTCCCCTTTCTCTGCATCCTCGCCAGCATCTGTCATTTCCTGATTGGTTAATTTTAGCCATTCTGACTGGCGTGAGGTGGTATCTCATTGTGGTTTTGATTTGTGTTTCCCTGATGCCGTACGCCTCCCCTCCTGGAGGGAATCTATATCATGGATTTGGTCTTACCACGAGAAATTACTATTTTGGGCGATTGATTGAATATCAGTTTGGGGTAATCTTTGGTAATTTGTGAGTGGTTGAATATTAGTAATTTCATATGGTTCGCGTTAATAGTTTTTCCAGTCACCCAAAGCTCCTTGGTGGATTAATTGATTTAAATTAGAAGAAAACATGTCTTCCTGGCAATGCCTGAGGGAAGATGGGCACCTTGTTCTGTATATACAGCACATTTTGAACACCAGCTACATGCTAGGCACACGCAAGGACTTAGGGGTGTAGAGATAGAAGGTCCTCGTCCTCAAGGAGCTGACAATCCAAGGAAAAGACAGACAAGAAAAGTTATCCAATGTGAGAGTTAATGGAGCCAAAATCCACCCAGTGTGCTATGGAAATGCAAGAAGGGGGAGGAGGAACTCAATCTGGGGAGGGTCAGAAGAACCTCATGGAAAGGGTGACTTTGGACCTAAGCTTCACAGGATGCAGAAGCATTCTTTATAAAGCAGAGCATTCCAGGCAAAGGGGATCACAAAGACAAGGGAGATCAGCACACAGCAGTTTTAAGGAGCCTAGGGACCACTGTCTCCAAAACAAATATGAAATCAGAAAAGCAAGTATCGTAGTATAATCTTGAAAAGGACACCGGTGCTTTAACTAGGGAGATCCTGGTGATCCTGCTTGCTGGGAAGATTGCAGCGTTTTCTCCTGGGCCCTCCCCCTGCAGAGGAGTTGTCCTGGCTGCTGCTCTGGCCCTTGATACGTGCCCTCCGTCCAGCAGGTGCACAGGATCTGGCTCACTGTGACCCTCGGGTTCCGCTTTGCTCCTCTGACCATGGTCCAGCCTGTCTAGAACTGGAATTTCTCAGCCTTCCCCGGGTCTGGCCCTCCCGTCCACCCTCCCATTAACTGCAAGCTGCCAGCTCTGCTCCTTCAAGGAAAGAGCTTGTTTCTTTGTCCTTCTTCTCATGGCCACATGGCTAGCCCATGCTGGGAGCACAGGCTCTATGGACGTTATCGATGTTTCCAAGGGCGGGGAAAGCTGGCGGCTGACATCGTTGTCCCAGACATGTGTGCTGGATACATTGCTCTGTATTGTACTGGCTTCTGTCCTTCTGCCGTCTCACTTGCTGCCTCCAAGGCAGCCAAGCCCTCATTCTGATTGTCCTGGGGCCAGAGGTTGCAGAACCTCCAGGAGATGACCGTGACCGGAAAGGCACTGGAGGGGTGGGGGATAGTCGGGGTGTGTGTGTGTGATTGTGTAGAATGTGGGAGGGGCCAAGTCCCAGGCAGAGAGGTCCGGAACCTGGGTGAGGGGCAGGGGGAATGGGAAGATCTGAGAAGAGAAGGGAGGCAGGTCTCTTTGTAAGCTGCAGACTCTTGGAATGTTTTATAAAGAATAGAATAGGTACATATATAAAAAATAGCATCTGCATTTCCCTAATTACACTTATTTTGTCTGAGAATTTTTCGGAAGAGCTTGGGCAGTCCTAATGCTGCTCCCCTTCCCCAGCCCCCATCTCGAGTTAATATTTCAGCAGGGTACCTGTGCGCTTAGTACATATACCAGGATCAATTGTTTGCTATAGCCCCTGCTCAAATCCGCCTTAGCCGGTAATATTTTAAAGTTGATTGGATCTTAAAATTCTAAGAGGTCCCTGGTGTCATGACTTTGCTGGCATTATCAGCTCAGCCATTGTCTTACCAAGTAACCTCTTACTGAAGCATTGTGCTCCCCCACTACCCATCCCCGCACCTGGGGACTGCAGGGCTCTGTACCAGCGACCCACTGGGGGAGACTCACTTAAGAAGCAAGTGATGGTAAGGAATGAGGATGCCTCCCCAAGCCCACCCTGATGACCTTGGGAGTGTGGGAACGTCTCCTTGCAGCACCAAGGGAGGCTCTGAGCTTTTTTTTCCCTGCTCTCCCTTCTTTTTCCTTTTTTTTTTATATGCCCGTTGACAGTGTCATCTCTCAACTTGATAAACTTGTCAGAGGGAGCTCCGGGAAAGTGTGACACGGAGGTTGGAGTGATTGCTGAGTATGCAGGGAAAAGGGGTTGGGGAGTTGTGCGAGGCACTGGGACATTAGCCTGGGGCCAGGCAGCTGTTCTGGGGTGTTCTTGGTTCTGGGTAGTGCTGACTGGCCCCGTGGTGCCTCTTAGCAGACCAAGACCCGGAAGGTGGGCAAGGGACCAGAATGTGACAGGAACTGAGGGAGCTGAGGATGGACGTGCCCAGGAGTGTGGGGGGCTGCAGCGTGTGCCCCTGGGTCGGACACGGTGTGTAACATATGTGGGGCACCCATGAGACAGGGCACGGGAGGCTGTGTGGGGGTGTCTGGGTGTGAAGGCAGGATAGAGGGCAAAGGGCAAAGAGGGTCAGAGTTCTCTTGATAAAACAACTGGAAACTATGACTTGGATGTTTTTTTCTGACCCCTTCTACCATTGACTCCCTAAAAGACCTTTTCAGATACCCACCTAGAGATCATAATCATCTATAATCGTGGAAGTTTATACTCAGAATGTTTCTTTGGGCACAGAGGCTAAGGAAGCTTGTGAATGCTGTCACTCTGAGCATGACACGACGTGTTGTGTCACTCACTGGCGTTCTGTTATTGATCAAACACATGTTGAATCGGCGAATTAAAGAAACTATGAACCTCACTTTTGGGGTTTGGAGAAAATCCCCATTATACGAGTCATGAAGGGAGGAGGTAGAAAGATCCAAATTGGAATCCCAGCTCTGTCCAAATCGCCTCTCCTCTCCGATCCTCAGTGTCCTCCACTGTATAATGGGCATTCTGAAAATCCATTACAGAGGATCTAACTTTTAGATAAAAACCCAAATGCCATCACAGAGATTGATGTACCCATGCAATTGAAAGACATTTGTAAAATGCAAAGCACAGAGCAAATTTAGGAAGATTGTCCGATCTCATCCATTGGGAGAGACGCCCCCCTCCCATTGTGGGCTCTTCCAGCACCCCGTACTTGCCCTCTGGATGCACTTATGCCCCCCCCCCCCACCTTCATTTTTCTCTCCGGAGGGAAGGATCTGGTGCTCTGCCAAAGGAGCAGGTGTCTTCTTCTTCCTGAAGTATTTAATAGTATAATAAACTTCTGCCCCAGTGCCTCTCAGTGATTAGAACACATCTCAGGTGCTGTCTTGAAGAGTTGAGGCCAAGAAAGTCACCTCGCCTGGGAAGTGCAATAATTGCTCTATGGTGCTCTGCCCTAGAGTGTGATATTTATATTAGAACATAGGATTTAGGTCTAAAAATAAGGGAAGTTGTCAGAGCTCAGGATTATTGATACAAGTGTGAATGACAACACTGACAGCTAATGTGAAGCCAGTTGTGTCCAGGTTTCTAAACTGAGAGGGAGGTAAAATTAATAAATTAGGTCATTGACAATGCCCAGGGAAGGAAGGAACCATCAGCTCAGCTCACTGACTCACCTTTTTGGCCTTCACATAAAGAAAACTGCATTTTGAAAGGACACTGAAATACACACACTGAACACACATGAATGAAGTTGCTAATGTAATTGATACATACACATACCGAATTGTTATGTTGTAGACCTGCAACAAATATGATGTTATGTATCAATTATACCTCAATTTAAAAAAGAGAGAAAAAAAGTCATTGATGAGCTCTACTTAGTCAAATACTATAGTAAAAAATGAATCCCCTATTATCCAGAGGTTACCCATGTTCAAATAATTATAACACAAGAGTGTTCGGGTTGTCAGGAAACAGCAGCTGGAATGCAGAGGTTTGGGTTTTTCCCAGTTCCGTATCTACCTCTGGATTGATGGTGACCTCTGTGGGCCTCAGTTTCCTCAACTGCAAAATGAGGGGGTTGGACCAGAAGGCTTCTAAGGTTCCATCCAGTTTTTGACATTCTGAGGTTCAGTATTGGGTCTAATTACATTGGTCTTTGTGGATGCAGAAGGCCCTTAAGGACCCTGCATGCCCGTGGTCGCCATTTTGAACATCAATGGCCTTTGTCTGGGATAGGGTCAGCTGACAGAGAGGCCTGATTAGTAGAACAGGAGCTAACAGGGCTCACAGTTCTCACAGTTGCCACTTTCTTCTTTTCTGAAGCACTTCTCTCCTTGGGGAGCGAAAGAAGACTGGTCAGTTTTGATTTTTCTTTTCTTTTTCTTTTCTTCCCCTCTCTCTTTCTTTTCCTTCTGATTTTTTATCCATACCTCCAGTAGGATTGTGGTTCATTTACTTTCATTGCAGGCTTCAACCCTCCTCACCCTCAAAACAATACCCTCTACCCCGGTGCATAAAACATAATTTTTTAAAGAAAGCTTCAGATTGGCTCTGCCTCCTTAAGCTTTCGGAAACTTTTACTGTCAGGGTCTGCAAAACCTAAATTTGGGGCCTGCGCTATGTGGTGGTGTCTCTTTGCCTCAGAGGAATCTTCTGGCTTCTCCCCCCCACCCCCATTTCAAAGCCCTTGGGTCCACACAAATGCTCTCAGACAGAGAGCTTTCCCCCCCCCCCCACCCCCCTTAGCAAAAATTCAGGTTTGTCACCAGGAAAGAAGAGGTTTTTCTGTGGAAATCTTCCTCATGCTGGTTATAAAGCCGCTCACATCTCAGTGTGAACTCTGCTAACTCGCCAGCCCGTTGTCTTTGTGAGTGAGAAGTGAAATCCACACAAAGGTATAAAGAGCTGATCCATATAAAGCTTGATCTCTGCATTTCCATTGGGTAGCAGCTTTCTGATGACTGCATTTTTGCTGTAGACAGCTGTGCGGTTGAGGCAACAGCAGGACTCCAGATGTGCTGGGACTTGCTAGGCAACAGACTTAGAAGTTGGGCCAAATCAGCCCCAGATAATCACCAGAGAAGGGGGAAAGAAAAATGGAGGGCTGGTCCAGAATTTCTGTGTAATTCAGGGGCTGGGGGATTCACCCAGTGGACAGAGAGGGAGCAAGTTGGAATGGTTTCCTTCTCATATAATGCAGGAGGGCTTTTCTTTGCTTGTTAAGAAACTCGTAGGAGAATAACGCTGCTGGGGGTCTATGCAGAGAGGGCATGCACCGTGATTAGAAGCCTGGGCTCATGAGTCCAGCAGACCTCTGTCTGAGTCCGGGTGGGTCCTGCCTCTGTGTGACACTGGGGCTGCTTGATAGGGTTGATGCCTACCCAGCAACTAGAATATGCTTGACACGTTTCATCACAGCCGCCCCTTTGTTTATAAGGAGCATCTAACAACCAGCAAGGCGCCTTGATTCCGTGAAGATGGCACAGCTTGGGGGTGGTCAGGCTTACCCAAAAATCCAGTCCTCCTAAGTCTCTATTTAGTGTTCTTTCCTCTAAACCAGTGACTCCAAATTTACTGAGTTTAAGAATCACGTGGTCGAGTAACTCTGAATCTTCCTCAAATGTGCCAGGTGAGTCTTAGAACAGAATAAAACAAATTTTGAGAAAGACCCCTCCCTGCACCACCGCACCTAAGATGGGTTTTTCTCAGAGAAAGGCTCGCCTTCCTTATTTATCTCTTCTATAGATACAGGAAAAAATGAACTATTGACCTCAAGAAGTAAAAAGGACCCCCAGAAAGAGTGACATAAACAGTTCTTGGTGATGTCTGTGCATAAGCAAAGTAACCTACCTTCCCCAGAACCTGGGGAGAGGAAATCTCTGTGCCTTTCATGAGAGGTTAAGGGCGACTTGTTGAGAAGGCTCATAGCAGTTCTCTCTTGGGCACATTTTAGGTGAGATCAGTCTGCTTTGGAGTGACCTGGCTTTTCCTTGGACTTTGCTAGAAATCAGGGAGCTATCTGGGGCATGTACAATCCAGGTGCTGAAAGGGGAACGCAGGAAAAACGGCCCCTCAGGTGGGAACAGCAGAGGAACAGATGGTCAAAAAAAAGTGTTCTTGGGGTCTCTTGAACATGAACGCCCTGGCAACTTTGTTTTAACTTGGGTTTTTATGGTTACTTTGGGCAACCACAAAGGATGTCAGAACTGTGGCCACCGCTATGCTGGGAGAGGAGAAGCACGTGTCTGAAAGCATTTTAGGTACAAAGGCGGGAGGCTTCAGATCGACTGCAGGTTATGAAATGGAAAAGCCCATTGTCGTTTTGGTCTTCGCAGGGAGCCCGGAGTAAATAATACTTCTCATATAGCTTTAGCCCCGTGCTATCTTAATTGCAATCTCTGGTGAGATTTGGAGTTATTCGTTTTTAACAAGCAAACCATAAAATAAGGTTTAATCTCCCCAGAGCCCTGGAGTTAATTTATCTGTCCACAGGCTAAGATCTTTTTAAAGGTTAAGAATGCTTGGGTTTTCTTTCTAGGTCTCTGGGTTGGCTGGAATGCCAGCAGGTGTCCCCTATGGCTGGCGGCTGGAATCTGCCTTTCAACAGCACTAAAGATCCAGCCCTTAGGAAGTCCTGCAGAAAGAATCAGGTGTTGGGGCCTGGTTTTCACAAACTGTCCCTCATCCTGATAGAGAGGAGTTTGTAGTCATCAGGACTGTGTCTGTGACGGGAAGTACATTTGACTTAGCCTCAGAAGATCAGGGATTGAGTCTTGGCTCTGTAATTAGGAGCTGTGGGATGTGGGGGGATGACTGAACCTCTCTGAGCGTCAGTTTTCTCATCTGTCAAATGGGTATGATCATATCTCCCCTGAAGTCTTCATAGGTGTTCTGTGAATGGTAAATGGCATGCAGATGCCTTTTAAAAAACAAAGCAAAGCATTAAAAAGATAGATGTTAAGTTCACTTTCTTACGGAGCTATTCATTTTGGTGGGATTTGTTGCCTTTGTCCAAAAAAAGGATTTTCCCATGAGGCCATGCTCTATAGAAGGAAGCTCCCAGGTGTTCAGAGCACATCTAAAACCCAATCCTGGCTCCCAGCAGGCCAGCACAGATTTATTGCCAAAATATAGAAAGCGCAGAGTATCACACAGCTCTTGGACCTAACTGCTTAACCACAGAATTAATATACATGTATAATCTCTATGGCCCAGCTCAGCAGGCCCTCTTGGCTTGGTCAGAACATCTTTCCTGCCCTTGTAATCCTTAGGCGGATGCGACGACTGATCCAGATCCCCCAGCTGGCAAGTCTCCTCTCATCCATCTCCAAGCTGTGCCCCAAGGGAATAAGAGAGGAGGCTGTCTACACTCTGGGTAGAGGTGTAGAAGGAAGAGCTCTGGGGAATGGGTTGGTGATGGCCAATTTTTTACAGATTCTTCAAGGGTCCTCTATCACTTGGACTTAGCCCCATTGACTGGCATCGCCTCCTTTAAGTGCTGTTGCAACCTTCCCACCTGTCCTTCCTCCCAACACACTGTGCCGTCCCCACCATCACACCTGCTGTTGCATTTTTTTTTTTTAAAGATTTTATTTATTTGACAGACAGAGATCACAAGTAGGCAGAGAGGCAGGCAGAGAGAGAGGAGGAAGCAGGCTCCCTGCTGAACAGAAAGCCCGATGCGGGGCTGGATCCCAGGACCCTGGGATCATGACCTCAGCCGAAGGCAGAGGCTTAACCCACTGAGCCACCCAGGCGCCCCCTGCTGTTGCATTTTAATGAGTTTTTCTTCCTGTATCATCTCTCCTTTTTATATACCCGAAATCCTCTTCCTATGACGTCTCAATCACGAGGCCACATCTTTCAGGAAACCTTTTTGGATTGACCGTCCCCTTCTCTTGCCCTTATCGCTCTCTTCCTCCAAATTCCCTTGGTGGCATTTGCGTATTTGGTCGGGCTATTATACACCCACCAATTGAGAGTCAGCATGGCCAGGGTCAGGGACGGGATGGCGCTTGACCCAGGGTCCTTTGGAAAAGCCATTCTGGTATCTGTGCCCCGCTCTGTTGGAGCCTGCGGAGATGACTCCCAGGGCAGCTGTGGACAAGCCAGAAACCAAGTACGGAGATAGGGAAGTCGTGCCACTGCTCCGGATTTCTAAGCCACACACTGGAGGCTTTAAGTGTTCTCAGATTTTTTTTTCATGGCAAAACCATGGGGTCGGAATAAAGGGTCAGGGTGCATGTGCCAAAAAGGACCAGAACCGTTTCTTTAAGATGTCCTTCTAACCTCACCACTCCATCCCTTACAAGTCCTCCCTTCTCCCCAGGACCCAAAAGAGAAAGACCACGGTCCTCTGCCTGAAACACAAGGCCCCACACAGCTGCCGCTGTCTCTCTGCTGTGCCCCCCACCCCGAACACCCCCTTCCCAGTTAAAGTGCCCCAAACACACTGGCCCACCAACACTGCCCTCCTCAGCACCTTCCCTGTGTTGCGTTTCTATCTGGAATGTTCCTCTTGCCATCATTCTACCTTCCCAGATAGAATCGAAGGCAGCTAAAATCGTACATCCCCGAGGCTTTTATCAGATCTCCCCAAGTTGGAATCATGTCTGCCTTCCTGTTGCTGCTGGAGCCTATCATTTGTTCACTTCCTGTTGGGTGGGGAGCTCTGGCTTCCTTCCTACCAGCCGCCTAAGGCCTGCCACCCAGGAGTGGCCATTCCTACGTGTGGGTTGAGTCAAAGTTACTGAATGAAGCCACAGGACCTCAGGAAAAATCACTGCTACCCTCCCCAACTCCACTACAACCCCCTACCTTTCCTGTCCCTCTCCCTCCCCTCCCGCAGGGGCACCCCTCGCAAATAGGAAGGGCTCTGTGACCACTACTTGGGTGGCAGGCTGGGCTGGAAGCTGAGGCCTCCTTGGCCTCAGGCAGAAGGCAGGTGGCAGCTGGAGGAGGACTGTGGAAGGGAACCTGCGATCCTTCTCTAGCTCCCTCATGGGCCTCTTCCTTTCGCCTTTGTCTATAGCTTTGGAGCTGTTTGGGAGACACCTTGAGACAGCTAGAGAAACAGCACTAACCCAATTAAAGCGTCTGACACTCTGGGCTGGTAGCATCTTGGTGGGGAGGAGGGGGACACACAGGGCTGTTCTGGTTCCATCTGTGATATGTGTTTTACTGGCTGTCGATACCTACAGGGAAAACACCAGCAGTAAGATTCGCGGATAAAAAAACAGTGGCCTCTGCTTCCTCCCCGGGGTGTTTTTCATAAGAAATTGGTTTCTGGGCAGGGAGGGGACAAGACTCCTTCTTTGCCTTTGCTCATTCCCAGGGCCCTCAGAGGGCTTTGAAAGAGGAAGACTTGGAGGACGAGGGAGGAGAGACAATCAGGGTGCCAGCAGGGTTTGAAAAGTCAAAAAATGGTCTCCTGGCCCCACAAGGTTCCCATCTCGAACAACTGATTCCCCTTCCTTTTCCTGGTTCTGTACCTCTCTGCTGCTAACTAGACTCTGCTTACTCGCTCTCCTGTCTGCCTTCCTCCTGAGGCTGGTGGTCCTGGTTCCATCTCTGGGAGTCTCAGGGGGTCGTCTGGGCTCAAGCAGAGCCCAGGGAACTGCCCTCTCCCAGAATCAGAGCAGAAGTACTCATAGTCCCACCGTTCCACCTTTCATTGAGGACATCGGAGCTCCATGCAAAAACAGCGAGTGATGGCTGAGTGATGTGCCAAGAGTCGCTCCCCACCCATGATCGTGGGGCTCCCGGCACCCTCCCGGTCCGATCCCCATCTCCCTCAGTCACCTCCCCGCCCTGCCATCCGCCGCACCCCTTCCCAGACGCACCCCGATGGCCACCGCCAGCCCCTCATGCTGCCTGAAGCCCAGGCTCCGGCCGGCGCCCCCACATCCCACTCCGGGCCCGGCTTGACGGTGCGATAGCTGGAAAAAGTTAAACGCTCTTCCCTTCATTATCAGAAAGAGTTTTATTCTGACTGAAGTGAACAATATGCGGAGACAGTACAGAGCTTTGGCGGAGGATGAAAAGTTTCCTCCGTCTACAGAGCTGCACTTCAAAGTGGCCTGTGAAAAGGTTCCACTTTAATTAGGGGGAGGAAATTGCCATGTAACTTAATTAATATCAAAAACATTTTTTTTCCTTAAATATAAGAAAGTAAGATGGCTCCACTGAGAGGGAGAAGGGAACGGATGGCAAATCTGGACAGGCCCGTTCGTGGACCGCGTAATGATCGACTTTGTTTTTAATCACCCCACAGACGCCCTAGGATCCGTTAAGGAGCCTGAAGCCCCAGCGGCCTCGGTCCCACCCTGCGGGTTCTCCCCCATCCTCCCCCACACTCCGGCCTGTGTGCGAAGGAAGTGAGGACCCGAACCAGTTAGGCGGAGAATTCAGAAGAGAAACACAGAAATCATGTTTTCTTTTGATTCTCTAGGAAGGATCTGCCGAGCGGTTTCGGCGGAGCTGGGTCATCTCTTTTCTGCTGCTGCTACCTAGAGCCACTGCGGGCATCCTCCCTGCTCCAGGTCCCTGTCGCTGGGATCACGTCCCACCTTCCTTCCAGCCAACCTCTCCGGGAAGATTCTCGGGTCTTTGCCTGGGTTCTCCTCTCTTTTCTCAAGACAGGTAACCTGTCTACCTCCTGGTTACCTCTCCATCTGTCCTCTTCTCCGTGGCCACCTCCCGTCTCCCCTAGATGATTTACAAGAGATTACAGTGTTTTCTGTCCTGCGCACTGGAGTCCATCCTCCACCCGGCAACCAGAGTGATCTGGCAAGACATAACATCCTGCCATTTCTTTGCTCAAAACATAACATCCTGCCATTTCAGTGGCTTCCCTTCCCCCTCAACTGAAGGTTCCTTAACAAGGACCCCCCAAGCTCCTGTGTGATTTTTTTTTCCTTTGTTCTTTACCCTAAGCCAGAGTCTCGGGTTCTTGGACATAGTCTTCCTTCCATTAGAACGTTCTCCCATGCCCTCTTCACCCACTGGATATTGGCCTGATGTACCCCATACTTCTTTCGAGTCCTGACTTAAATGTTATTTACCCTGGGAAGAATTTTGAGAGACCCGCCCCCCACATCTAGCTTAAATCCCTGCATACTTACATAGAATACTACACTTCTTTGTAATACACATCAAAATTGTAATCAATTAATTGTTTGGGAAAACAGTGGCTTGAGATTTATCTTTCCCCTCGACTAGAGGCTGGGTGCAGCCCACCTTGTCACAGCTGTTTCTTGGGCAGACATTGTTCTATTCTGTAGGTATTAAATCTCATAACAAATGAATAAAGTACATTATTTTATTAAATCCATTTTATAGAAGTCGAATCTGAAGCCCAGAGGTGAGTTAGATATTACCTAAAGCCACACAGGTAGTAAGTAGATGGTCGGTAGTCTGGCTCCTGGGTCCTGCTCTTGGGCTATGCTCACATGGGAGAAGGACAGTATTAATTTGGGGAAGCCAGGAAGGCAGGGAAGGAGAGGGGGAGGGAGGAAGGGATGAAGGAAGGAGGGATAAATTGGCCTGGGAGAAGTTGGAGAAGTGACCAGATGGTATCAGGCATGACCCTATGCACCCAGCCCAGGGAGGTACTTCAATCCCACGTAATATTTCTTTAACATTCCAGGAGAGTCCCCCAGCGAGGGGACTTTCCTAGAAATGCCTCGTATAGATCGAGCATAATCTGAGGATGTGTCTTGACAAAGTTAAGATGTGGGCTAGTCCCAGCATTTTTCTCTCTCCCCACTCTTTGCCCCCATCCCAACTTCTGGCCCACCCCACTCCCTTCCACGTGAGGAGATGCAACCCACAAATGGAGCACGTGGGCCACATTTCCCAAACCATGGACCAGGGCATCCTGGGTCACATAGCAAACTCTCACAGCCCTGCAGGATAGTTTTGTTTTTGGAAATGAAACATGGAAATAACTCAACACCCGCCAGACACCAAGCAAATTACCAACTCAAGGAAGTTTACAGTTTTGACATTAGATCTCATAGTTTCCTTTCAATGGAGCCATTTCTTTATGAAGGTGGATTTTCTGTGGTTGCCGTGATAAGAGGCAAGTGGTACACAAAAATCGATGTGGAACAGAAAGGGAAGATGGCAGTATCCAACGTTTGAGAAGTTGTGCAGTGCCCAACAGGGGCCACGTCCCATTTGTAGGCAATTAGGACTATTTAAGCATGAAATACAAGTGTTTCCTTAAGTTTATATTTTTTCAAATAGCTATGAAGGTGTTAGGACATGAACACTTCTGAAGCTCTTTGACCTTAGCTACCTCCAAGATGGAACCAACTGACTTTCAGCCCATGGACACCATGAAAGCCACTGGGACTAAGATGCTGGGAAATAAGCAAATATGGGATCTCTGGGTGTCCGAGGATCCCACATATCATGTGGATATGGACATAAGAATATGGCAGAGAGGGGAATAGACACGCCCCTTAAGTTGGACCACCTTGGGTAGGGCACAGTTGTCCTAGGGGCGATGTCGTCTTGACACTCAAGGGGAGCTCCCCTACAGAGAGGAAGGCAGATCCGCAGCCGAACCCCACCTGGCTCCCAGCGCCCAGGCTTCTCCAGGAGAGCGCGCACCCTCCATTGGCAGACAGAGCCCATTGCAACCCGCCCTGAGGTCTTGAGGGACAGGTTTATAATTGACAGTATCTCAGCTGCCCTCGGAGAGCACTGCCTCGAGCCAGAGGTCTCTCCACAACAGCAAAGAAAAGCCTCTTAACTTCCCGCGCTTCACGCAAGGCCGTCTGTTATCAGCTGCAGATGGGAGCCTCGGCTGCCTCCCACTCCGGAGTGCTCGGTGGAAGCAGGCTTGGCAGGTGGACAAAACGGACAAGATGACAAGCGCTGTTAAACAGCAACACGCAGGTTGTTGTAACACATGCTCAGGACCTTCCTTCTCTGGGGCTCTCTGGGCCATGCACGTGGCCAGTGGCGACAGATGAGCCACCACTCACGCCTCCCGATTCCCACAGGGACCCTATGGCCGGCCTGTCTTCCCGAGGCCTCTGCCAGCCGGGGGGACAACCCGACTAGAGCCCTTGCAGGGCCCTCCCCGCCAGGGAGAGAAGGAGCCACGGAAGGCAGGTCTCACTTTCGTCCCAGCTGCGTGTGTCCACTCTCTCCTTCCCGTGTGGGTGACAACTACAAGCCAGACACTAGTCACCTCTCTCCTCCCGTTTTCTCAGGAGCCCTGACAGCTTACCCCCGAGGTTCCCAGTTTCCAGCTTGCTTGGTTTATAGCCTCATCAGTCTCTCAGTGGTCTTCCATAGTGCCCCGCACTCCACGGGCTGGTGTCACCCGTGGGCAGCCGGTGCAGGGGCCTGGCCCAAAGGCACATGCCACCTGGGTGAGCAGTCTGACTTTAGGTTTCTTCTTCATACAGAAGGTGGCACCCTCTTAGCCTCCTTGAGCAGCATTCTCCCTTCTGGGGTCCTAGAGGGCTTAGAGAAAGCTGTTCAGACCCTCCTTTTCTTCTCACGCCATCTAGAAGGCCCTGGGTCTCGCAGAGGGATCCAAACCCTGGCCAGCCTCTCAGGCTGCACCGCCTGGGGGCTTCAAGCCTGATCTGCTTCTGGCCTGGGAGGTGCAGATCTGGAGGGAAAGCCGGAGGCAGGGAGAGGGGGAGCAGCGGCTGCAGGCCAGCCTCTCAGGCTGCACCGCCTGGGGGCTTCAAGCCTGATCTGCTTCTGGCCTGGGAGGTGCAGATCTGGAGGGAAAGCCGGAGGCAGGGAGAGGGGGAGCGGCGGCTGCAGGCGGCTTCCCCTTGAGGGGGCCCAAGAGTCCTGCACTGAGGAGTGTGAGGCTCGGCAGCCCCCCTGGAACGGAACCTACTGCCGAGAGAATGCCTCTACCGTCATTTCATCAGAGCCAGAGATGTCTGTCTCCAACTGCCGTATCGTCATCCCACAGCTGTAGGACTTACTATAATTTCATACAGTTCTGTAGACAGATATTGAAAGGCATCTGGAAAAATTGATAGCATATCAAGGCAAAGATTTCATAAAAGTCATTTTTTTAATGTCCAGCCATAGGTACCAGCGTGCACTCCGCACAGACACCCATTCAAGGTCCCCAAAGGCCTTTTTTTCCTGATCTTAGAGCGCCCCCTTTGGAAAGGACGCGCCTATTGCAACCGGCCAGGCAGGCTGCTTTCCACACGTTCGAGCTCTGGGATGTCGACAGGGACAAGACAAGGGATGATCAGTGGGAGCAGGGAGAGGGGTCCCTGGACAGGAGCAGGCCTCCAGGGAGCATCCTGTGTGCACCCCTTCGTGCCACACACTTCACAGGTGTAATCCCATTAAATGCTCAAACACAAAATAACACCCTGGCCCCAGGTGACGACGAAGACGCAGAGTTCAAAGGCAACACGAGGAGTGACAGCCGGCGCCAGCATCCTCACAGATAACAAGCCCATGCTCTTTCATTCCATGAAACCCCGAATAGCACTTTCCCTGCTCATAGCTCTCCTCAAAGGCTTTTTCAAATGCTTGCACTGAAATCACGATGAGAAAAACAACTGTGTTGAAGGATTTGGACGCAAGAAGTTTGGGGGAGCTTTGGCTGCAAGTGGAGAGCACACTTGAAGGGACAATAGTCAAGGGCAGGTTATAGAAATGTTCCTCTTCCCCGTGTTTTCATCTCCTTCTGCTTCCTCCCTGTGCTCGGTGATTGTGAACAGGTGGCCGCCACCGCGGCATGAAAAGAGCCCGAGACGTAGAATCAGAAACCAGCTCTGGCATAATAGGGCTTGAACTCAGCAGGGTTTGGCCAGTGAGGAGAGAAACTGCTAGGCTTCGGGTTCCGATCGGCCTCCAGAAGGCAGCGGCAAGCTGTAGGAGCAGTCATCTGGTGATCATAGCAAGAGCAACAGGGGGCTAGTCCAAAGTGCAGGGAGAAACCCCAAAGCCTGGGTCAAGGAGTGATGTCAGGAGCCAAGGTGTGGCCCAGGTTTGGAGATAGGGACACAAGAAGAGGAAAAAGAGGCAGCTCTCCGGAGGGATCCTTGAATGAGAATTTTGTTGAGTCAAGGGCAAATGGCAGGGATCGGGGAGGGAGGGAGTGTGCTCTCACCTGGATTATCTTAAAGACATGGCTGTTGGAGTGGGTCAGGGGCGCAAGAGGCCCAGAGGAAAGGTGTGTCAGGTGTGAGCAGACCCTGAACCCGGAGCTTTCTTTTGGGGTCTCCTTTGACGGACTCAGGAATAAAAACAGAGTAGTTGTGCACTACGGGATCTTTTTGGCAAAAATGGGTTTTTTCGTGGGCCCACACTGGAGTAGAAGCCAAGCTCCTCCATGTCTTCTTGGCAGGGAGTGAATGTCAGGGTTCGTGAGCCTGAGATCACCTCACTCATCCCTCTGCCTCGGTGTCCCCACAGCCTTCCAATCCTTTCAACCACCTCAGAATTGATTCTGCTTTGAATACTTAAGAGGGCTTGAAAGAGATCCCCATGCAGATCCTTCCAGAACAGCCCCCCTGGTGGAGAAGAGGGAGAAAGGCCAGCTCTGGTTCCATAATGCCACAATGAAGAGAAACAGACCACTCTATGCCCAGTCTACAGGGGCTGAGCCTGGACACCCACTTCTGCTCCTGTAAGTGGCAAACCCCTGCTTCTATCTGGTGACTGTCTTCCTGAGCAAACATGCCAGTGGGAGCAGGGCAGAGAAGGCAGGTCTGTTTCCATAGCGGTAAAGAATAGGGGTACTTTTTCAGAAGGACCTTGCTGGTGAGCCAGATATAATAGGAGTCAGTAGCCTTTCCCACCCTGCTGGACCCTACAAGCTAAGAAGGCCTGAGCATTGTTCTAACAAAGCTGACATCACTATTTGAGCCCCATGTGGGAAAATCAGCTCTTCAAGGAAGAAAAGCTCTAGACACTCAGAACCTTGCCTGTCGGATACGACACAATACTACTAAGTGATAGTGTTGAAATGAAAACATTGACTATCACTCAGGTGTGTGAAATGAAGCTCCACAGAAGTTCCTTTCAGAATTTAGGACGAGTACATTTCTTAATCCCCTAAGAAGAGAGGATAGTAGGAATGTGCACTTCCTTCTTTTAGATGATGAGAGTTATGGTGATACACTGTGTTTCCTTTTTTGCCTTAGCCACCAGGAAGCTCCAACTAGATTTGGAGTTAATTGCAATACATATGTTAATTAACCCTGTGAATTAATACGTTTCCCAACTCCCTTCTTCAATCCTGGTTTCCTCTTTGGATTTCTATTCATTATCTGATCGTAGATGTCCTTTGTTTAAGCTGTTCAAACCATCTTTGGGAAGAGGTAGACGTTTCTACGAGACAACGGCCTACTTAATGCACACTGATGGCCTCAGCTGGATCGCCACGCAAAGGGTACATCTTTTGGCAGGAACCCACATTACATCAACACAGCATTCAGAGATAAAGGACAGTCTTCTGCGTTCTTCCCTTGCCTCTTCCCCGACCACCACCCTCGCAAGGACAGTGTCGAGGGCATTCTTTAATCTCCTCTCTCTTAATTGGTGAGCACTCATCAGTGCTCTAAGTTGGAGGGATTTAATTAGATCTAATGACCAGATAAATGGAGAATTCTGAGTAAGGACCTTTGGGGACTGAGTGGTGTGAAGAGGATTATGTTGTTCTATTTCCCTGCATCCGTCGCCATGGCTGAGGCCACGATGGAAAGAGAAGCAGGACACTAAAAAGAGTCAGATGCGGATGCTCTTACAGGAGGGGGGGCTGGAAGAGAGAGTGGAGGGTCATGGGCTTTGGCCCAGAAGGCAGGCAGAGCAAATGGTGACGTGGGACTGAGCAATCCCAAGGGTATTTGGTTCTACTGCCCACGTAATTCTCACTCTTAATGATCCTGCCTGCTATTTGACCTGTTTCCCAGGCATTCTGTCTCCCTGCGACCCTGGTGTCTTTCTCGCCTTTGAGGGAAGCCAGGAACCCGGCCCTTGGATGGGTAGAGCTGTTCAACTTGTCAGGCTTGCCATGAGCGGGTGCTAAAACGACCTGTCCCCTTTTGACAAGTCGGCTTTATCTAGCGTGAGCAGGATCGTTGTGAATACCCTTGTGCTGTCTAAGTGTCAGACATTTCTCCCCTCAAAGATCACCTGTCAGACTTAGTGGGGTATTCTAGTCCCAAGAGCCCCGAGGGAGAAAGTCTGGGGGCTGAGAGGGCGGGCATTGGTGGGGGGCGATGCGGGGGAGACAGGGAAGGAAGACGGTCTGCAAATACTCCAGGTCTGACTCATTCCCCAGTGCAGGTGGAGGAATTCTTCCAGCAGAAAGGTCCGTGGGAGCCGGGAGGCTTGGGAGGAGGACACGTAATTTTACTGAGTATCCGCCATGCAGCCAGCCTTGAGCCAAACGCTCACATCTGTAAGAGCACTTCATTCTTAAAATATCAGAGTCTGGTGCGTAATATGTCCTCCATAGGCATAAGGAAAATGGATGAATAATTGAATCACCCTGAGAGGTATCGTGGTCCTTATTAGAAGAGAAAACCAATGTTTAGGGAATTGAACAGTTTGCCGAAGTTCACAACCCAGTGGAGCTAGGGTTTAAGCCTAGGTCTTTCTGGGGCCCAAGGTCACTTTCTTTCCGATTGGGCATGAATGCAACACAGCCCCCCTGTAGGTCCCCTCCACATAAGAGCCTGCTCAGACTAGACTTGTGTGTCCTTGGATCTCATTAGAACCTCAGGCTGCTCACCTAGAAAATGACTTGGCTGGGACAGCGCCTTGTGAGGGAGGAAGCTACACCCCCCCTCTTGCCTGCCTCCCCGCTGCCCCTATGCCAAAGCAACCCCCATCCCCCCTGCCCCCTGAGATCTCGTGAAGCTGATTTGTATGGAGATGCAACCCCTTTCCTCCAAACCCCAAACCCTGCATTTGGTGATAAACAGCATTAATGTGATGTTAACTCTATTTATATGACTGTCTGTCCCAGGAGATGGATTTACATATACGCTAAATGAATTTCCCTAGTACCCGAGAGTAATGCTTTATTTTACTGCTTCTGGATATCTGGTGGCAACTCAGGCCATTAAAGAAACCCCCCCCCACACACACACACACCTGGAAACACACTAGCAGCAGGAGATAGATGGGGAGGACCCTGGCAGGAAGATCCAACTTTATAGGTATAAATGACAGACAATCTTCTGTTCCCAGCTCTCTGTAAGGTTCTTTGAGATGCTATAAGGGACCTGTCAGGATCATCCTTCCCCTTTACCCCTCAGAGTTATTCAGATGAAAGTAGAGTTTAGAGCCCAAATTATTTGAATCATTGTCTAAATCCTCTGTTTTAGTTTGGCCAAAATAAGATCTTTTGTAGCTTTGAATCTGAAAGCATGCTGGTCAGTGAGCTCCACATTCTAGCCCAAGTGGGTCCTGAAATGTTTCAATTCATCCTTCCCTGGCTTATGTTATAGGACCTGGGCTGAGAGCTTCAAATAAATTATCCCACCGAGTTCTCATAAAAACACTGTGAGTTTTCACTACTATTGTGCCCATTTTACAGATGAGAACATTGAGACTCGGGATATCAGTAGCTCATCCACAGCTACTCAGCCAGCTAATAATTAGCAGAGAAGTGGGAAGCTAAGTCAGTCTGGATCTTAACTATGTAAGACCACAGACATCAGGGAGATGTGTGTATTTGAGGATACCGGACTGCTAGGGTGAGGGGGGGGGTCAATAAGGAGAGTTAAGAGAAAGGAAGGTTGCAGATTTCTTGAAAGTCATGTATAAAGAGCCAAGGAGGGTACCCAGTCGTGTAGAGTCTGGAAGAAGCAGACAAGTCACAGTCCTCTCTCATTCATTCATGCTATCATCCAACCAACACATTCTATGCCCATTCACTGGAAACACAAAGTTGAATAACACCTGTCTACACATTCAGTAAGCTGACAGTCTAACGGGGGAGACCAACTTGTAAATTAAGGCTTACACTGTCAATGCATGTGTGGGTGGGTAGAAACCATGCAAGGCCAGAGGAAGGGCATCCAGATCAGAGTGAACTTAAAGTGATGGAGGGAGCAAAGGCCTTTGAGTAATAACACCCCGGATCTGTGTTCTGATGTGTGATCTTGAATCAGGTCAAAGTCTTTGAGCTCTACTTTCATTTTTTGCTGGATTACAAAAATATCAATCTACCGATATTACCACCCCTAAATGGATTGGGGAGAGAATTGAACGAGTTGATGTAAATGAAAGCACTATTATCCATCATCATAATGACAAAGATGGAAAATATGAGAAAGGAACGTATGAATGAGAATCAACTCAATGTAAATATTTCCATGGTACAGAGTTAGGTAACAATGTAATAAAAGACGAGGACACCCTAAGGAAATGGGTTGTCTTGGGGCTTTGAAATCACCAGCCACCATTTCAGGGGCCAATCCCTATGGGATTGCAGAGAAAACATATTTTTAAAAATTGGCAGCTGTCGAGGCGCCTGGGTGGCTGAGTGGGTTAAGCCTCTGCCTTCAGCTCGGGTTGTGATCTCAGGGTCCTGGGATCGAGCCCCATGTCTGGCTCTCTGCTTAGCGGGGAGCCTGCTTCCCCCCTCCCCTCTGCCTGCCTCTCTGCCTACTTGTGATCTGTCTGTCAAATAAATAGATAAATCTTTAAAAAAAATTGGCAGCTGTCATTCTTCCTAGGGTAAGAGGGTTAAACACATAGCCAACAGTTTCCATTAGATCTCAAAGAAAATTTTGAGTCAAATTATAAGCATCTACTGACCACGGCCCTGTGCCCAGCACTTTGGTGATTTCTTTCTTTTTTTATTTTTTTATTTTTTTATTTTTTCAGCATAACAATATTCATTATTTTTGCACCACACCCAGTGCTCCATGCAATCCGTGCCCTCTACAATACCCACCACCTGGTGCCCCCAACCTCCCACCCCCCACCCCTTCAAAATTCTCAGATCGTTTTTCAGAGTCCATAGTCTCTCATGGTTCACCTCCCCTTCCAATTTCCTTCAACTCCCTTCTCCTCTCCATCTCCCCTTGTCCTCCATGCTATTTGTTATGCAACACAAATAAGTGAAACCATATGATAATTGACTCTCTCTACTTGACTTATTTCACTCAGCATAATCTCTTCCAGTCCCGTCCATGTTGCTACAAAACTTGGGTATTCATCCTTTCTTTTTTTCTTTTTTTTTCTTTTTTTCTTTTTTTTTTTACAGCTTTATAAACATATATTTTATCCCCAGGGGTACAGGTCTGCGAATCGCCAGGTTTACACACTTCACAACACTCACCATAGCACATACCCTCCCCGATATCCATAACCCCACCCCCTCTCCCAACCCCTTCCC
This sequence comes from Lutra lutra, assembly GCF_902655055.1. Classification (NCBI taxonomy): domain Eukaryota; kingdom Metazoa; phylum Chordata; class Mammalia; order Carnivora; family Mustelidae; genus Lutra; species Lutra lutra. The sequence continues at coordinate 11,360,925 of NC_062287.1, read as the reverse complement.
CCCATCAACCCTCAGTTTGTTTTCTGAGATTAAGAGTCACTTATGGTTTGTCTCCCTCCCAATCCCATCTTGTTTCATTTACTCTTCTCCTACCCCCTCAACCCCCCATGTTGCATCTCCTCTCCCTCATATCAGGGAGATCATATGATAGTTGTCTTTCTCCGATTGACTTATTTCGCTAAGCATGATACCCTCTAGTTCCATCCACGTCGTCGCAAATGGCAAGATTTCATTTCTTTGATGGCTGCATAGTATTCCATTGTGTATATATACCACATCTTCTTTATCCATTCGTCTGTAGATGGACATCTAGGTTCTTTCCATAGTTTGGCTATTGTAGACATTGCTGCTATAAACATTCGGGTGCACGTGCCCCTTCGGATCACTACGTTTGTATCTTTAGGGTAAATACCCAGCAGTGCAATTGCAGGGTCATAGGGTAGTTCTATTTTCAACATTTTGAGGAACCTCCATGCTGTTTTCCAGAGTGGTTGCACCAGCTTGCATTCCCACCAACAGTGTAGGAGGGTTCCCCTTTCTCCGCATCCTCGCCAGCATCTGTCATTTCCTGACTTGTAATTTTAGCCATTCTGACTGGTGTGAGGTGATATCTCATGGTGGTTTTGATTTGCATTCCCCTGATGCCGAGTGATATGGAGCACTTTTTCATGTGTCTGTTGGCCATCTGGATGTCTTCTTTGCAGAAATGTCTGTTCATGTCCTCTGCCCATTTCTTGATTGGATTATTTGTTCTTTGGGTGTTGAGTTTGCTAAGTTCTTTATAGATTTTGGACACTAGCCCTTTATCTGATATGTCATTTGCAAATATCTTCTCCCATTCTGACAGTTGTCTTTTGGTTTTGTTAACTGTTTCCTTTGCTGTGCAAAAGCTTTTGATCTTGATGAAATCCCAATAGTTCATTTTTGCCCTTGCTTCCCTTGCCTTTGGTGATGTTCCTAGGAAGATGTTGCTGCGGCTGAGGTCGAAGAGGTTGCTGCCTGTGTTCTCCTCGAGGATTTTGATGGATTCCTTTCTCACATTGAGATCCTTCATCCATTTTGAGTCTATTTTCGTGTGCGGTGTAAGGAAATGATCCAATTTCATTTTTCTGCATGTGGCTGTCCAATTTTCCCAACACCATTTATTGAAGAGGCTGTCTTTTTTCCATTGGACATTCTTTCCTGCTTTGCCGAAGATGAGTTGACCATAGAGTTGAGGGTCCATTTCTGGGCTCTCTATTCTGTTCCATTGATCTATGTGTCTGTTTTTGTGCCAGTACCATGCTGTCTTGATGATGACAGCTTTGTAATAGAGCTTGAAGTCCGGAATTGTGATGCCACCAACTTCGGCTTTCTTTTTCAATATTCCTTTGGCTATTCGACTGTGGTGATTTCTAAGCAGAACTTGAAAGAGTTAATGTGTTAGCTGGGTGGAATTTAAGAAACAAAACAAATGAGCAAAAGGGTGGGGGAAAAGAGAGAAAGGGGCAAACCATAAAACAGATCCTTAACTATAGAGAACAACTGAGGGTTGCTGGAGGGGTGGTGGGTGGGGGGAAGTGTTAAACAGGTGATGGGCATTAAGGAGGGAGCTTGTGATGAGCCCTGGGTGTTGTATGTAAGTGAGGAATCACTAAATTCTACTCCTGAAACTAATACAACTCTATATGTTAACCAACTGGAATGTAAATAGAAACTTGAAACAATAGATAAAGAAATACTTCATTAAAAAAAAAAAGATATATTCAATTATAAGCCACCAAACTGCAACTGACTCCAATCAAAGTGGGAAAGGGAACATTTTGGTGTGTAAGCTCTGGCTGTGAGAAATGCTTTCAGGGGTGAGGTGGGAGCTGAATTGTGTCTTTTTTTTTTCTCTCTAACAACTTTCGCCTTTTATTTTCTTACTTATACAAATTAGACTGTAATTATCTTTTTATTTTATTTTTTTTAAAGATTTTATTTATTTATTTGACAGAGAGAGAGATCCCAAGTAAGCAGAGAGACAGGCAGAGAGAGAGGGGGAAGCAGGCTCCCTGCTGAGCAGAGAGCCCGATTCGGGGCTCGATCCCAGGACTCTGGGATCATGACCTGACCTGAAGGCAGCTGCTTAACCCACTGAGCCACCCAGGCGCCCCTGTAATTATCTTTTTAAAAATTATTTTTATTAATATATAATGTATTATTTGCCCCAGGGGTACAGGTCTGTGAATCGTCAGGCTTACACACTTCACAGCACTCACCATAGCACATATCTTCCCCAATGTCCATAACCCCACCACCCTCTCCCTACCCACTTCCCCCCAGCAACCCTCAGTTTGTTTTGTGAGATCAAGAGTCTCTTAGGGTTTGTCTCCCTCCTGATCCCATCTTGTTTCATTTTTTCCCTCCCTACCCCCCAAGCCTCCCACTTTGCCTCTCAAATTCCTCATATCAGGGAAATCATATGATAATTGTCTTTCTCTGATTGACTTATTTCGCTCAGCATAATACCCTCTAGTTCCATCCACACCGTTGCAAATGGCAAGATTTCATTTTTTGATGGCTACATAGTATTCCATTGTATATATATGCCACATCGAATTGTGTCTTAAAGAAAGGAGAAGCAGAAAGGAGAGTAACAGGGGATAAGAAGAAGAATGAAGGGGGAAGAGGAGAGGGGCAGAGAAATTAGAGGAAAAAATCATGAAAGGGCAGGAAAGAAGGAAGGAAGGAAAGGAGGGAGGAAGGGAGGAAAGAGGGAGGGGGAAGGGAGAGAGGAAGATTGAAGTAGAGGAAGGGCCGGCACATTGGCAGAGAGGCCGGCATGGATGTGAAGGTCACGGCTAGATGGCCGTTGACACAGAGTCCATGAGCTGGAAAACTCCAGGTGAAGCCAAATTGCATTTTGAGCTGAGGAGTCTGGACGGGCTGCTTCTGTCAGGCGGACTCTTTAGCTGGGTCATGACAGGGATTGTCCTGATGGAAGACGTTCTGCTTGGCCAGAGTTTAAAGGGCGGCTTAGAGAGAGGCAAGAAGGAGGAGTAGAAAGCCCGAATCAGAGCATCTGTGATCAGCACTGGGTTCACAAGGACCCACATGGACAAGAGAAAAGCAGAGTGGCAGATCTAAGAGAAAGCGATAGGACTTGGGATGTTAGAAATAAGGAGGAAATGAAGAAGCAAAAGAAAGAAAGAAAGAAAGAAAGAAAGAAAGAAAGAAAGAAAGAAAGAGAAAGAAAAAAGAAAAAGAAATCAAAGAATCCTGCTAAGAGTCTACTCGGCTGAAAAACTGGAGGGAAAAGGGGGTCTCTGGCGGTGGGGTGGGAAGGGTGGGAATTACGTATTTGGGAAGAGGAGGCATGATGGCTTTGAGGGAAAATGTCTTGAGTTGGAGGTGCTGGGCCAGACACTCTGATGGCAAAATCGTCTGAGTGGTTGGACAAAGGTGGCAGGATGCAGTCATGGCTGGATGTGTACACACAAGAGATGAACAGGAGGACGTTGTCAACAAGCTCTTGCAGGAAGTGGTTAGAGGGAAAAGGGGAGAAGGTCTAAAGGAAGGTCCTCAGAGATCCTCATATTTAGGAAGGCAGGATAAGAACAAAACACTGAAGAAAGATCAAGAGCCATCCCAGAGCATGGGCGCGGAACCCCGAAAATCTGGCACACCAAGATCAGAGTAGGAGAAAATGTCAAGAATGAGGGAATTGTCAATAGTGCCCCAGTGCAGAGATCCAGAATCCCGTGGCAGGGGACGAAAATCCCCATTTGTTTTGCAAAAAGACACTTCCACAGAATTTGGGAACACATGCTGGCTCGTATGAAAACCAAGATTGTGGTGTCAGGCAGCAAAGACCTCTGCAAAGGCCACAAGCTTGAAGGGTTTACCAGGAAGAAGGAAGAGTGGGAATTAGAGAGGTGATAGGTTCGAACATAGGATTTTGGGAGACAGGGAAACTAAGAGATGCAGGAACCAGAGCTATATTGTGGAAGCTTAAAGGCCAGAGGAGACAGGGGCCCAGAGTTCACATGAAGCAGCTATCTTTAAGAGCAAAGAAACCTTTTCCTTGGAGAAAATAGGGGGAAAAGCCCACTTCAGAGGTGCAGCTTTTCTGTGGTGAGAAGGCAGGAGCAGGCAATGTTGGCAGAGATGACTGTAATCCCCCACTGATCTGAAATGGCCACGTGGCACTAGTGAGAAAGAAATCTTTTGAGAGTTCAAGTTCCTGAGCCTTTCTCGTCATTCCCACAGCATAACCCAGCCCATCCTGACTGAAGGCAGGGAGAAAGCTGCCTCCTGGGATTAGGACGGCAGGGAAGAATTGGGATTTGAAGGAAAGAGAAGGTAGGTAGTATCCAAGGGAGTCAAAAAGACTCTTTTTCCTGGCGTATGTTTTCAAGATTTTGAACCTACAGAATGGTTCAGAGACTAGTATAATGACCACCCTCTGACCCTTCACCTACGTTCATCAGTCCCTCACCTCCTGCCACAGTGGCTTTATCTCTCTGCGTGGAATGTATATGGATCCATACACATACAAACACACACGCACCCCCCCCAAAACACACACCTACCTTCCTTCCTTCCTTCCTCCTTTCCCTTCCCTTCCCTTTTCTTTCTCTCTCTCTCTTTTCTTTCCCTTTTTGCTTTTCTTTAAAAAAAATTTTTTTTTGAAAGTAAGTTGCAGAGATCACGCCAGTTGACGGAGCATTTCAGCATGCATCTCCTGGGAACAAAGACATTCTCCTGTAGAACTACAGTACCTTGTATATCCCAAGAAGTTAATACAGTACTCTTACCCAGCATGCATCTGTATTCAACATTTTCTGATTGTTCTTAAATGTTCTTCATAGCTGTCCCCTCCCCTCCATCTCCCCCATTTACAGTCCCGTCAAGGATCACACGCTGCTATACATAAAGAGAGAAAAGCAGTATTGCGGGCTAGGCGGAATTTGGGCAGACTGACCCTTTAATGAGCCAGATTTGTGCTGTAGGGAGGTAGGAGTGATGGCATGTGAGACGATCTGCTTGGATGGGGAACACGGACCTTTGTCTGAGATGATCTGATAACGTCACTGTCATGGTGGTGGCATATCAAGGTGGCGGGTGCAGGGTATCAGAGGAAAATGACAATCTTTGGATGTGCAAGGACCAAGAAAGAAAAGAAAAATTAGAAATATGATTTGGCGATACAAAATTAATATTAGACTCATTATACTCCACCCAAAATTATTTAATTACCATGCATTAAATAATAAATCATTAAATCTATGTGAAATTAATTTGCTCTAAGTTCTCTACACATATATGCTCAATTTACAAGTAGCATGGCCAACTCCTCCCAACTTTAATTAATTAGAGTGAGCATTGGTGATGGGATATTTATTTGTGCACCAGGGCAATTAAAGGAAAGAGCTCTGTTCCCTGCAGGGAATGCTAAGAGGGATCTAAGATATGAGAGACTGAGAAAGTTACACTCTCAGAGCTGGTGTTACCGTTATAGTCTTTTATTTCAATGGCTCCCTTCATTTCATAGGGATCTCTGCTGGCTCTATGGGAAGGCTGCGTGCTAGTCTCCGTATTTCCAGCTGATGAGCAGAAGTACTAGATTTCCTCACGATAAGGCTGCACAGGCTAGATAACATATCTGAGCTTTTACTTTTTGGTTTTTTTTAGCCTGGAATTAACTCTTTACGGTAACATTGCTTACCTTCTGCTCCCCTGATGTCCCAATAGAATATGTCTTTGATGGAAAAAAAAATAAAAATAGAAAACAAGGAGGGTAACAAATTAATTTTCTTTAACCAGTGGGTTTATTTGGTGGAAGAGCTTTTTAAAACAAGGGGAAAGGGCGGGGTGCTGAGGGAACTAACAGCCGAAGTCCTTCGAGTGAAAGGATAGAAAAACACTGTTTTTGCCCCAAACCCTCATTTTATAGATGATGAGATTGCCCAAGTGACATACCCAGGTTCATGCAATTACTTAATAGAAGCAATTAACAGCAATCCTTCTAGCATATCAAAGGTTAGTTGAGGAATAAATTTGGGGAGCTAAAAGTGGAGTATCCCCGGTGACAGCAAGTTTCAAACAGGGAAGGTTTTTGGAGACTGTTGCTTGCAGGCCAAGGGGGGCCACAGTGTTCTGATTTCAAGCAGTGGATGCACTGGAGTGTTAGGTCAGGGGTAAAACCAATATACCTCAGTGACTGAGTGCATATCCTCTTGGGGGGAGGTCAGAAAAGTGGAGGACAGGAAACAACAACATTCAGATTCTAAATGGCAGCTTTTGAACCACGCCCTTTGTGCAGGGAGTTGGAGAAAGAGGGGAAGAGCATTGAAGGCAAATACTAGAAAATGACGTCACCAGGCAGAGGAAGGCTGAGTCTGAGATTCGCATCAGGTCCTACAGGGAGCTCCGGTCTTTCCTGAAGCCAGGGGCTGGGAACCTTCAGAGCCCCAGAGCTCGCTGTGCCTGCCGTGGGAGACCTCTGCACAAGGCGGACACCAGGGGTCAGTGCAGACCCAGCTTCTCCAGAAGGGCGCCCAGGTCCCTTTCCTTTAGCATCTGTTCATTACCAGGAGCATTTAAGAGAGCTCTAAAAGGCAGATTCGTTTATGATAGCAGCATTTGCAAGCAGTTGTAATTATGGTGTATGGAAAACAATTATTCCCTCCTAAAATTGCTCTTTTAGTTTTCTCTGATTCGTCCCATAGTGAATGTTAAGTCAGCCTCACTGCCTCACACACTGCTTTGGCTGTGTGCTCTGAGCCTCCTAGCCATCCGACTGCGACACACACCGTGCTCTAGCCTGCACACGTGCACTCATGTTCCCATCGCCCACACCAGCTCTGGGACGGTGGGAGAGGTGCCCATGTCGGGACTCCCAGCCCCAGCCCCAGCGCAGGCACAGCTTACAGACATGCCTAACGCCTCCCCACCTGGAGAACACCCACACGCCCTCTGAAACCTAGCTCAAGAGTCATCTTGCCTTTGAAAACTTTCCCTCTATCACGCCCAAGTAGACTTGCCTATTGGGTTCTTCGTGCGCCATGTTCCCGAGCATTTCCCCCCAGCAGCGTTTTCGTCTGTTTCTTCGTTCCCATATCAGTCCTGACACAGAAGATCTTTCTGACCTTGACCGTGAGGACCTTACCTTAGGTGTTTCCAGTCCCCAGCACTTAGCCCTTGGGAAAGCTTAATAAAAAAGCTCTGGGTTAAATAAGTAAGAGATAAAGTCAGAAGAGGACTGCCTAGAGTGTAGGGAGGGACAAGGAAGAATGCCAGGACAAAGCCCCAGTGAAGACCTTTGGCAGGCAGGAAAAATCACAAGAAGGGCCTGACTGGATCTGAGGTTCTTCTAGAGAGGTAATAGGGTGGGCTGCTGGGCAGCCCTCATGAGACTGAATTGGGGGGGGGGGGTGCCCCGGATGTCACACAGAGAAAGTTAGGCTCCATGAGACAAACCATAGAAGATCATTGCAGATTCTCCTCCTTGTAATTGTGAACATAGCTGATTTCTCTCTCAGGCCATAGCTGAACATACCACTCCCCCCCCCCCAAAAAGGCCATAGAACTGGGTGCTTTCCCAAAATGTGGGTTTGCAAATAGCTCTGTTTCCAAATGTCCAGCCTCCACCAAGGAAAGCGAGAGAGGCGGTGTGCATCGGGAGTGGAATTTTTCTGCTTTCTGAGGACTTCTGTGCCTGTATGTCTCTTCTGCAGAGATGCACCCCATTTCAAAATGTCTGGGGCCTTGGTGAGGATGCAAAGAGGCAGTGCACAGTCGGGACCTTAATACTACCTTTCAGTGGGATTCTGGAGGAGATGAGCAGGGATGAGAGACAGAATAAATCCTCACCATCAGGAGCAATGACATTTAATAAAGTGATTAGTCAGTGACATTAAATAAGTTCTGGGGCCATCTTGGAGTGATTAATGTGGGTGGATGGAGGCCAGGATCTATTAGGGGAGGGATATGGGGGGCTATTCTTTTGATTAAAAAGTGTGTGTTGGCGGGTGGGTGGGGGGAGGCTGAAATTTCAGGGAAGCATTGTCATTAACTGGTTGTCTCTGGTCCGGAAATGGTCCTGCCTATCAAATAGCTCTCCCTTCTCACAGTGGTAGAGTGAAGGAGTGGCGAGTGAGGGACAGGGGGAAGGGGTTGATGCCGAGCTGCCCCTCTTGGAATCACTTTGGTGTTTGCAGACCCCTTGCACGCTTCTCTATCCACTGACATTCCCTTGTCTTGTCTCAGATGCTAAAGAAGCTTCTGGATTTGTTCATTTTCCCTTGTACTACCAGTTGTTGGGGTAGTCCTGGGAATCACCATAGCTTCATACTTAAGTCCATTCTCTGTAACCCCAGGCTAGTGAGAGTCGGGTAAAGAGGCCTGAGTTTTCATCCTCCATCTGGTCAAAGAGCTTCAGGAAACAGTCAAGGGTGGTAGAGGAAGACGGAGGCAAGTTTTGTAAAGCAGAGTCTCCAGGACCTTGTGGAGAGTGGTAGCCCTTAGAAGCAGCACTTATGTCCACAGAACTAATGGGAGACTCGCGATCTACCAGACTGATGATTCCCAGAATTTTGGCTTTCATAGACCAGTAAATTTTGTTTTTAAAGGAAGACCCATTTTTAACATTGTCAAATAATGCAATAACTAAATTACCATTCACCACTAACAAAATTACATAAAATATAGAAAGTAGGAAGAACATAATCAAAGTGACTAAAGGATATTAAACGTAATGCAATTTGCTTTATGAAAAACTTACTCTTTATCATAATTTTTCGCATTTTATAGCTTATTCTTTATCCAACCAAATACTCATCCACATTCCTGGGAGCTTAGATTCAATGCCATCTCTGGGATGTGTCCCGCCCCTCCGAAACTGACTCAGTACGGAAGCAAACAGCAGCTAACACTCAACAAGCACCCCTAAGAATAGGTAAGACTGAAGGAATAACACAGTGGTTTCTTTTATACGGATTTGTGTTTGTCTAATTCATCCTCACAACATCCCTGGCAGTGATGACTATCCTTATCCCCATTTTACAGAGAAGAAACTGAGGCACAGAGACATCAGGTGACATGCCCACAGCCTTGCAGTAGGGGCTGGGGGAGCTGGAATTCAAAGCCAGGCAATCTGGGCCAGGCTGGGGGACTCCTATGTGTTACCTGCTGAAATGGAAACAGCCCCTAAGGGTACAACCAACCAATCTGTTTGAACCCTACATTGGAATTAGGAGGAGGAGTGTGTGAGTGCGTGTGTATGAGTGTGGTGTGTGTTTGAGTGTGTGTGTAGAGGGTGTAGGATGTGGGCACATTTGATTGAAAGAAAAACCTTGGGCTGCCTGGGTGGCTCAGTGGGTTAAGCCTCTGCCTTCAGCAGGTCATGATCTCAGGGTCCTGGGATCGAGTCCCTCATCGGGCTCTCTGCTAGGCAGAGAGCCTGCTTCCTCCTCTCTCTCTCTCTCTCTCTCTGCTTGCCTCTCTGCCTACTTGTGGTCTCTCTCTGTCAAATAAATAAAATCTTTAAAAAAAAAAAACAGAAACAAAAACAAAAAACTTTATGGTGTACCTGGGTGGCTCAGTGAGTTAAGCGTCTGCTTTCAGCTCAGGTCATGATCTCAGGGTCCTGGGATCGAATCCTGCATCAGGGTCCCTGCTCAGCGGGGAGCCTGCTTCTCTCTCTCCCTCTACCCCTCTCCCCTGGCTCATGCTCTTTCTCTCAAATAAATAAAAAAATCTTTGAAAAAAAAAAGAAAAATAAAAACTTAGATATTCATAGCAATGGAAACTTTTCATTTGATGCTTCTCAAGCATGATAGAGTATATTTTATTACATCCATTCTGAGATGGAAAAACCTGTAGGAAAATAGGACATTATAATAAGTAACAATTCCAGTAGCTAATATTTATTAGCACTTGTCTATGTATCGATTTCTTTAATCCTAGCAATGACCTTAGTAGTTTCATAGTATTATTACACTATTTAACATATTACTGCTGTTGTGCAGGTTAAATTGGGACTCAAGAGAGGTAAGGTGGGTTGCCCAACATCACAGAGTTAGTCAGTAGTTCAGGGATTCCAGTCAGAGGTGGGTAGGAGGCCTTAATCTTTTAGGGATGTCTGGAAGAAAAAGAACGTACAATTAAAAACACAAAATTAGGTACACAGGTGAAGACATTTAGAATGAGAAAATAAATCATAACATATTTAATACATTAAAAATAAATCAATGACACATTTTGAAAAGCCTTATATATGCCAAACATTACAAAGTTTAGAAAAATAACATTTTTATTAATTCACTGCCTGAAACACGTCTACGTTCCTTTCCTCATTTTTTTTTCTTTTTTTTTTGTTTTTTGGTTACTTAGTCTTTGCTGTGTTTATGTGTGTGTTGGGGGGCGGGGAGGTTAATTGTACCAGAGAGGTTTTATTCAGAGGACGACAACAACATGTGTATGAATTTGTTATAGGAACTTGACCTGATGCAGTTGTGAGAGCTGATGGAACGTTCTGTAAGTTGCATTCTTCCCATCTTCCACTGGGGATTATGGGCCACTGGGGAGGTAGCTGGGGAGGGTACATCTGGGGGAAGCTAAGAGCAAAGACAGGCAATATTAGAAGCTGAAAACCCAAGAGGATGGACAGAAAACTGGGTCCATCCTTGCTGACTCTGCCATAGTATTAGGGGCATGTGGCGGAATGGAAGCCCTTCACTTTGAAGTGAACGGTGCATATCAGCCCCAGGTGTTGGAAAAGCTGATGGAGAGTCCAGGCGAGGAGGAAAGTGCTGCTGTCCTCCTGCTGCCTCAGACTAGCGGGTTGACTCACCAGCTCAGCAAACAACATGCGGGCACTGTGGACGGCCACTGCTTCCCTCCCACTCCCCAAGTCTTCCACAAGCCTCTCCCTATGGCCCATCATGATCAGAAATGTACAAGAGCCAATCCCCTGGGAAGTATATTTCAGCCTATACAAGCTGACACATAACAAAGCGGCCTGTGTTTTTTGCTGATGTTGGGTTAGATGTTCAATAAATGTCAAATGTGTCCAGTTGCTTGATCGTGTTAAGTCCTTTGTATGGATACTGATTATCTGTTTACATGTTACATTGATTTTTGAGAGAAGGGTGTTGAGGTCTCTGAGTGTATTTGTTACTTTGTTTCTATTTCCTCCTGCTATGTATTTCCAAATATTCCCAATAACCAGTTAATCAGTGTTTGTTATTTCAGTGGTTAGTTAGTCTTGGATTGCCTCTACATATAAAAATGGGGTAGAAAGAACCCTCGGTCTGAACTAATTATAGAATAGTATATTTATAAATATATAAACATATGTAAATTTATAAAATATATATGCATGTTATATATATCTTTAGAATATATAAATACATATGTAATATATACACCTTTTTTTTTTTTTTAACCGAAACATATGCCCATGTTTTGGCCCCCTTCCAGGCCTGGGAAAGCACCCATGCAAATGAAGGACCCTGGCTTCAGTTTTCTCTGATTCTAGGCCAGGTTTGCCTCCAAAGCCCACCCCCCTGACATTGTACCACCTCTTCAGTGAGAGAATCAGAACCAGATTTCAGGTACGACTCACAAGTTTTTGTTGGTTGGTTGGTTAGTTGGTTGGTTGGTTGGTTTGCTCTGTGTAAAGAATAACCATATATCCCCGACATCCACCGTGACCCAACTACTGCCATCAGCATATCTTAGTTAAGTTCGCTCCTATTTGTCTAAGAATGTATCCTGCTTTTTGCTTGAGAAAAATGTGAAACCTCCCAATCCCAGCATTAAAGGAGAAGCAGATAAAGGTTTGAGGGAAAACTATCACTGTGATTCTTGCTTTAAGTAGGAAATTGGACTGAATATCCCCCATATTACCTTCCAAAGAATCATTCCACTGCCTTCTACCATCTCCAGCAGCAAGAATTTGGCCTGAGTTGAATGTATCCATGTATTTTCATTCACTTGTAAATTCTGCACAGGTCAGTTTCCTTCAGAAAGTTAGCTATCATATACCTGGTTTAATAGTGAATAAAACAAGCAGGGTTGATGATAAATGCAAGGGTGCCTCTTATACTTTTCCATTGGATTAGGACATAGAGACAAAGCCCTGTGGGTATAGCTGCTGGATAAAGATTATACAAGACTCCTTCCACCAGTACTGCTGGTGAAGATAGGACATCATAATAACAATGGCCATAGTATCTCCCATTTTTAAACGGTTATCACATACCTTGTTCTCTTGGTACAGGAATTGGTTTACACGCAGTAGATCAATGAAGCCCCCCAGTAACCCTGGAGGGAAGTACTTAACCACTATGCTATCGAGGAGGCAATGTCCTTTTAATCAGCAGAAACAGTATTCTGGTGTTGGGGAAATCTGCCTAGGAAATGACAGGTTAATGGATGAAGATGCATCTCAAGTGTCTGCGAACAACTTGAGCACAACCCAGAATCCGCTCACACACATTTCCATTCCTCCATAGGCTTTATCTTCACCTCCGTGGCAGGGAGGGGGAGAAGACTTTTTAATAAGCAATGTCATTTAATGCTGGGGACAATCAAACAAAACTTCCCATGAAATTTTTACCACCATTGCCTGCAATTTTTAATCAAGAGAAACATCCCTATATGCCTTCCCCAGTGAGTCCTGGCCTCCATCCACCCATGTTAATCACTTCAAAATGGCCTGAGAACTTATTTAATGTCACTGCTTAATCACTTTATTAAATGCCACTGCTTCTGAATGTGAAGATTTGTTTGTATCCCATCTCTGACATCTTCCATAGAACTCTAAGAACCCCAACTCTTCTCAAAAGAACACAAGTTTCCCCCTGTGCACCCCATTGGTCACTCCTTGCTGGAAAGCCAAACGGTAAAATCAGAAAAACCATTTTTTTTCTGACCTATCTCTCCTTTCATCTTATTGCCTGAAATCCTATGGTAGAAAGTTATTGCTATAGACCAAGCATGACCCTCTCTAAATCCCTCTTTTCTATGGGCCATAGTATTTTATCCTGTAAATTTTCACTTTTCATGATTATTCTCTGTTCTGAGAAAGGGGTGTGAAAGTTCTGGAAACTCTAAATGAGAGGTTGCTGAGAAAGACCTAAGAAACAGAGGAAAAGATCTTCTGTCCCCAAAAGAAATGTTGCCCAAATGGTTCTTGCTCTGTTGACTAAAACCAAGATGCGGCCACATGACCAGCATAAGAAATGTCTTGCCCAGCATCAGTGGGGGAAGTCGGGAGTGTGAAGGAGTAATGAGTTGCATGATTGGTACAAGAAGAATCTGCTTTGGTGGGAGGTGATGGTTTTCACTGTAGTTGATACAGTCTTAGAAAAAAAAAAAAAAACTGAACTCTACTGAGTGTTTCCTGTATATCATGAAGATAAAGTCTCTGAAACAAATACTTTTGTTTCCAGGGATAGAAAATTGATTTCTCTGTGCATCCCGATGCCAGTTAATTGGGTTTGCCACAGCACTGCATTGAGAAGGATTCTGAGACCTCACCCACTGCAGCTGGGAAGAGACCTGTGATGAGTTAACAAGGTCTGCTGTGGAAAGAAGAAAGGAATGTCATGACTTCCTAGTACCTGCTCACTCTGCATTGGCATATCGCTCAATCCGCCCAAAGCTGCCATGCGGACGGGAGAAATGCAGGTAGTAGACACAAGGCCCCCACCCTTTATTCCATTCAACCCTTGAAACTCTTTCCTCCCAGGAAATTTGAAGCCCTTCTTGGCTGCACATATTTATTTACTTTTAAATGTATTTGGAGTTTATTGCAGTATTATTAACAATAGCCAAGATATGGAAGCCCCCCAGGTGTCCCTCAATAGATGAGTGTATAAAGATGGGGGGTGTGTTTGTATGAGTGTACGAATATTACTCAGTCATTAAAAAGAATGAGATCTTGCTATTTGCAACAACAAGGATGAGCCTAGAGGGGATTATGTTAAGTGAAATAAATCAGTGAGAGAAAACAGATATCATATGATTTCACTCATGTGGAATTTAAGAAATAAAACATATGAACAAACAGAGGAGAAAAAGAAGAGACAAAAAGCCAGACTCTTCAATACAGAGAACAAAGAGATGGTTACGAGAAGGGAGGCGAGGTGGGTGGTAGGGGAAAGTGGTTGTGTGAAGGAGGTGAAAGGGATTAAGAAAACACTTCTCTTGATGAGCACTGAGTAATGTGTAGAATTGTTGAATTACTATACCATATACCTGAAACTAACATAATACTGTATGTTAATTATGCTTTAATTTAAAGAAATAGAAACCATTCTAAAATTCCTTTAATACCTTGAACATTAGAAAAAAAAAACAGATTTCTGAGAGGGTCATCACAAGGTAAAGGTTTCAGAATGTTCTATTTTTCTGTTGACATCCATTATATTAATAAGGGAGCTTCCTTTATGGGGGAAATTCTTTGAGAATTATGCTGAAGAACTTAGAAATATGGGAAGAAATCACGTATGGTGTTCTTCATAAAGTGGAGATCTTTTACTATAGAATATAAACAAGGACTTTTTTTTTTTTAAACTAAGGACATTTTTTTCCTCATTTGACCCACAGCCCTAAGACAGTGTTACGACTTATTTCATCCACATTTTAAGGGGAACATGCTGCCGAGAGCCAGTCAGTACAGGGTGGAGACTAGTGCCCAGTCTGTCTCATGCAATAGTGTGGGCTCCTAACCCCTCTGTTCGATCGTTTCCTTCTGTGACCTTTAGAAAAGAAGAAACATCTCATCCATTGGTAGGAAGCATGGAGGAGCACGAGGGGGTGGCTATGAGAAGTCAAGAGGGGGCTGGCTGTCTCTAATCCATAGGATGGGATGGGCACTAGGCAGGGACCCATCACCCTTTTCATTGCAACCACCGACACCCATTCTTGGGGAGAGAGATGGAAGGGTGGAAATCAGGGAGGCTCTCTAAGGAAGCATGCCTTATAAAACTTTAAACTTGGGGTTCAGGTGGGCAGCATTTTTCATTTCAACGAAGGTTGGGATTTGAATCAAGAAATTAGTTCAATAGAGAGCCAGAGTGGTTTAATTTCTTTCTAGAATTAGATGATGGGTGGATGGTTGGATGGATAGATAGAGGATAGGTGGATAGATGGATAGATTAGATGAAGGATGGACAGACAGAAGACAGATGATAGATGATAGATAGATAGAGATAAGAAAGAGCTGTCTGCACATCTAATATTACAGAACAGCATCTGGTTTTCTGGGCCATAGTTTAAGATCCTGAAATGTTGGTCTCCTGGCAGAGAAATGAGCATGTATCCTGTATATGCAGGCTACCTGGGTGCTTATTCATTTATCAAGCTGACTTTACACTAAAAATAGAGGCAGAGAAAGAAAATGCCCAGAAACGAAATCAGAGCAGTACCTATAACAAGAGAAGAAAAAATAACAGTGGAAGGGATACCAGGTTCTTCATAATGGAAATAATGGGAAGAAAGCTGAAAATAACATTGAAAAAAAAAATGTGTAGCTTTAGTACATCCCACCCACAGCCCCTGGGTTGTAAACAAAGGTAGGCATCATTTCTCTACAAGGTCTTTCTCATCAACTTTGCAAACATGCTATTCATTCTCCCACTCCAAGAAAACCTTCTTTTAGTCCCCCCACCTCCAATCCCATTTCTCGACCCCTTTTTCTTGGGGGGGAAAAAAAAACCTTAAAAAAGTCCCCCATTGTCCTCACTTTTTGCTCTGACCCTATTCTATCCGACTGGGATATTTTATCAGCTCAGGAAAACATCAATGACCTCCATGTTGCAAAACCTAAGAGCCTGCTCTCTGCTTACATGAACTAAGAGCAGAGCAAAGGTCCAGCCATATACGTAGCCATAGCCATTCTGGCTGTTAAAATATTAAAATAGTTCCACACTGTTGATAAATAGCCACATTTTTTTTATCCCTCTGAGAATGCCTGCCAACCCTTGCTGTTTCTCTCTGGAACTCAGTCCTGACCTTCTCAGAATCCAGGATAGGGTTAATCCAGGGCAGTACAAAGGTCCCAGGTCCCTGCTCCAGCACTGAGACCAGATACTAGTATCATGGGCCAACAGTGTATGTACCAGTTATGCCCTTCAAGTGTCCTTATTTCTTTGCATTGCTCTCCCCACTCCTCACCATCCCTGAGAGGAATGGTCCATGCACTGCCTGTTCTCAAACACAGCCCTGAGCATCTCTGAGTGACAATGTTTGACAAGCTTCCTGGTACCCACCAGGCTCCTGGAATGCCAGCCAGCCCATTATGGCACTCATGAGCCAACTATAGATCCTGGCTCTGGTATGCCCAGACATCTGTAGAAAGTGTCCCTGCTGGCACTGTACTCAAGTGAGAAAATCCTTGGGCTCCAGCTGGCTTCCTAAGCTCTGGCATAGTGCTGCTGGTGCCTGTCCTGGTGTTGTCTTAACATGGCGACACAGGACTGTAGCCTCCATAGGACATTGTCTCAGAAAAGGTCTGGGAGACGCCGGGAGAAGAGGTGAGCAAACGGGACAAGATGGAGCCCTTGGAGACAGTGAGAAATCAAGGATGCCCAGAGTATGAGTCACTGTTGAATTCCTCTTCTTTTTTTTTTTTTTTTTTTTTTTTTTTGTCAGAGAGAGAGAGGGAGAAAGCAAGCACAGGTAGACAGAGTGGTAGGCAGAGGCAGAGGGAGAAGCAGGCTTCCTGACGAGCAAGGAGCCTGATGTGGGACTCGATCCCAGATCGCCGGGATCATGACCTGAGCCGAAGGCAGCCGCTTAACCAACTGAGCCACCCAGGCGTCCCTGAATTCCTCTTCTATTTAACAGGACAGGCCCATTAAAACCCACCCAACCCTCACCCATTGCGAGAATTAGCAGCAGTAATTTTATTAATAAAAATGAGAGCCCTCACTTAAAATATTTGCTCTGTAGCTGGTACATATCAACTCATTTAAGGACTTAATCATCATTATTATCCTCATTTTTCTAGAGAAGATAACAGGCACAGAGAGGTTATTTACAATGTAAATGGCAGAACTGAGATTCAAACTCAGTCAGCCTGGTACGTAGCCAATGCTCTTAACTGCTACAGTGTTCTGCCTCTTGTTTGGCCCAAAGGATCGCATTCCTCCCAATTACATGTGACATTCCAAAACGATGGTTTTGATTTAGTTGGTAATAAAGATTTTTAATTCACGGAATCTCAGTAATGTAAAGGCTAAAACATTTGGGAGGGTAGAACATTTTTAATGTAATTGCTTTCCAATAGAAGCTGAGAGAATTTGGCACCATGATCTATATTATTGATGTTAATTTGACAGTCTAAGTCACCGACGGCTAGTAATTTAGTGGGGAAGTTTTTGTGTGTTTGATGCGGTCCTCTTCATGAAAGCAGAGCTCCCACACAGCCTCATTTAGCTGGTGACATCCTCCTCGCTTAAAAGATCACGCTAACAATTTACAAAAATTAACAAATGATTTGGAACTTATTACAGTTTTTTACTATGTCACACGATGGGATCAAATTTAACTTAGTTTTTTCAAAAGATAAAGGGGGATTTCTTTTAGGTTAGCATATGTGTACTTTCACATTAATTTATTTTATCATGCTGATAGTTAAATATTTTGCATATCACCTTACCTTTCACTAGCATTTGATACTCCCTCCTCCTTAAGACAGGTTTTAAATTAGCTTTCATATAAGCACCCTTACTTTCCTCCCAGGTCACGACAGTAACTGCGTTTTCTTTTGCTGGCTATTCAAACCTTAGCATGTCCATCCTAGCTTCCAGTTCTGGGATCTCTTGTCTTCCTTGTCCATGTTCTCTCTCTTGGTCATCTTATTCAGTATCGTGGCTTTCAGTACTATCTGTACACTAGACAGTTGCAAACGTGGGCCTCCTGTCTTACCTCTTTCCTAGACATCAGGAGATCCCATGGCCACTAGACAGCTCCACGTAAGCGTCCGAAAGACATCTGAAATCCAGTCTGTCTAAAACTCAACTCTTAATTGCCAAATGTGTATCGTTCTTCCCACCTTGGTAGGTGGCAGCTATATCCATCTGGTTGTTCTTGTCCCAAATTTCAGAGTCATTTTTGATCCCTTTCTTTTCATCCCACATCCAATCTGTCAGCTGTTCTTTTAGGATCTATTTCCAAGATAGATCCAGAACCTGACCACTTTTCACCATCTGCTCCTCTGCTGCCCTGGGCCAGGCTGTCATCAATTTCACCTTGACTGTTTGCACAATCTCCTTAACAGTCTTCTGGTTCCACCCTCACTCTCCTATGCTCTCTTACTGATGCTTGAGGGTGATTCCTTTAAAACATAAGGCAGATCTGCCAAGGGGAGAGGGGAGAGGGTGGTTGGGTTATGGACATTGGGGAGGGTATGTGCTATGGTGAGTGCTGTGAAGTGTGTAAACCTGGTGATTCACAGACCTGTACCCCTGGGGCAAATAATACATTATACATTAATTAAAAAATTTAAAAATTTTAAAAAAATAAGGCAGATCATGTGGCTGTGCAATTTGGAATCCTCTGGCAGCTTCCATCTTATTTAGAGTACAAGTATAAGCCATCATAGTGACCCAAGGCCCCTTCATGATCTGACAATACATGTCTTCTATGACCGGCCTTCTTTCTTTACTTGGCTTCAACCATGCTGGAAGCCTTTCTACTCCTCGCACACAACAGACACACGCCTGTCCCGGGATCTTCCCATCAGCCCTTCTATCTGCCCAGAAAGCTCTTCCCCTAGACACACCCTCATAGTCTTTCCTTTGCTTCCTTCATATCTTTTTTCAAATTTCTGTTTTAGCTTCTAATCTCTGCTGTAACAAATTAGCGTAAACGTAGTGACTTAAAGCAAAGCGTGTCATCTTACAGTTCTGGTCGTCAGACTTCGTAATCAAGGTATTAGCAGGACTGCATTTCTTGGGAGGCCATTTCTTCACCTTTTCCAGAAGCATCTGCATTTCTTGGGTCTTCAAAGCCCCCTGCATAGCATCTTTAGCTCTCTGTTTCTCTGCCCTCTGCTTCCATTGTCTCATTGGCTGTTCTGACTCGGACCCTCCTCCCACCCCCTTATAAGGACCTTTGGGATTACAGTGGGCTCACCCACATGAACCAGGATAATCTTCTCATCTCAAGATCTCTAACGTAATCACCTCTGCAAAGATCCCATCTTCACAGTCTCTGGGGATACAGATCTGGACGTCTTTGGGAACCACACCTCAGCGTACCATAGTAACTCTCTTCATAGACCTTCCCCAACTAAAACACTCAAACTTACAAATCTCGTTTCTCTACTAGAAAGCTCTCCCTTCCTTTTTGTTTAATTTTTCTTCAGGGCGCTAACCACCACCTGACACACTATATATCTAAAATTCATCTAGCCCATTAGCATTGGGGTAGGGGGTTTTGTCTCCTCTATCCACTGCTATATCACCAGTGCCTAGAAGGGTACCTAGGACATAATAGACACTCAATAAATGTCTGTTGAGTTAAGAATAAGAGATATTTCATAAACAATAACATAACATATGGTAGAATGAGAGTCACAACTAGGATCTGTTACTAAAATTTATATGTAGAAGATATTACTAGTGCTAGTTATTATTATTATTATTATTATTTTTTTTTTTTTTTGAATGGAGACTAGTCTTTAAAATTCCCTGAGCAGGAGTACCTGGGTGGCTCAGTCACTGAAGTGTCTGCCTTTAGCTCAGGTCATGATCTCAGGGTCCTAGGATCGAGCTCCGTGTCAGACTCTCCGCTCAGCAGGGAGTCCGCTTCTCCCTTTCTCTCTGCCTGCCTCACCCCCTGCTTGTGCTCTGTGTGTGTGTGTGTGTGTCAAATAAATAAAAAATAAAATATTTTTTAAAAATTCCCTAAGCAGCTCAGTCATACAAACAAAGCTTAATTTATCTTATCTTGTAAGACACCTGACCTAGGTCATTTCTTGCATATGCCTCTGAAAATCATAAGCAAAATTTGAACTGCTTCCCAAGGCTGATATGAAGTAACTACTGACCAGTTTCTGGCCATTTAAGAAAATTCTAATATCACTAATCCCTGGGAAGAACACACAGTGCTTTCTTACTATATCACAGCTGCTATATATAAATATACCCCTGAGTCTTGCTTCATGTTTTGGTGTTAGTGCTCCCAGGTGCAAGTTGTCTTTTTGCTGTGTGCACAATCAACTTTTACTCGTTACTACTTTGGTGATCCCTTAGGTTTACTTCTCTTCTTTATGGACCTTTGACACAAGTGTTTGCCAATATGCTGGCATATGGAAGGCTGCGCTTTCAGCTTCCTTGCCATGAGTTGGAGTCATGTGACTAATCCTGGTCATTGAAATATGACCATAAGTGATGTATGTCATTCATACCTCGTCAGAGGCAATGGAAAGCCATTCACTCTTCTCCAGTCCTCCTTCCCCTGCTGAGGCAACTAGGGAGCTGGTTGTTTGAGATGGTAGCTACAGATGGCAGAATGTCTAACAATCTAAATTTCTTAGTGACTATGCAAAACAGAGTCTTCCCTTTTCCCTCACCAACTACAGCAGAACAAGCCACATGATTAAGAAATCAACTTTTGTTCTATGAAGACCCGGATACTTTGTTATTAGAACATAACTTGGCCATTCTGATTAATACAGTACTTTTTACCCAAAGTTGAGTGTCCTTGTAAAAAAAAAAAAAATATGTAGCATTGATTTCATAGTTAGGCGGTCGTTGGTAAGGAAAGTGATTCCCCAGGCTAGAAAGGCTGTGATCCATGTTTCGTAGTGACCAAAAATTTAGTAAAGCTGTCACTCCTGTAACTTGAAAAATAGATCATGGTTTGAATGAAGCCACAGCTCTAGGGGAAACCGTGTTAGAATGTTTGTTTGGTGTTGTGTGTGGCTAGGTATCATAAAAAAAAGACATAAGCCCGGGAGAGAATTGCCCAATTTGAAAGCAGAAATGAAAGGAAATTGAGAGATTTAGGAATTGGGGCTCTGGAAGTTTTAAAAAAAAAACAAAAAACCAATGGTTTCTAGACTCCAAATAGTAAAATATAAGAGTCAGAAAGCAATTTTAAGGTAGATGCCAATAAAACCTTTCAACAGATTATATTACCTAAGGGCAAGGATCAGATTAAAGGTATATTGCTCAGTAAATCTTTTCCAACTGTATAAAATTACTTATGTCAAATAATAAGGGTAAAACTTTCCCACAGAAGTGGGAAAGAGAAAGAGAGCGGTAGGAGTGATAATGCACAGAAACGTATCAGGTAGGAGAAATGTGTCCCAAAAGGAACTGCGGGATCTTTCTCTTTTCTCTGCTTCTTAAAGAATTTGGCCCTAAAGCTATTAGGTAGGCAGAGGAAGGTGTTCCTGCACACTTGGGGCAGCGGCCAAGAGGAGGGCACTGGAGTCTGGGCTGAATAAGGAGAGCGTCCGTCTGCAGAGGACGGCTGCCTAGGTCTGAGCCTCAGTGGGACAAGGAGGGTGTCTCCTTGAAGGGGCATTCACTGGTCAAATCTAGGAAATTGGATCATCAAAATAAATAAAAATGGTAATGGATTATTACAATCCATTAGACTAAATGAGAAACGTAGGTATTTTAAATACAAATTAATAAATGGTTTGCTGAGAGTTTGATGACAAATGGGAAAGATACATAGTCCCAAAGTATACTCCCACACCAGTTATTAGTTACAAATGGAAAAAGAATAACTTTGCAGCGGAGAAGCATGGCAGACATCATCTCATCCCAGTGATCAAAGTGAAAAAATGAAACTCAGTGTCACCCAATGGCAGGTGATGAGAATACAGCATCATCTCTGTGATATTCCTGACAAAATGTACAGCTTGAACCTGATAATAGTGAAACATGAAACAAATGCAAATCAAGGGACACAGTACAAAGTGATTGGTCTATAATCTTCAAAAGTATCACAGCGACAGAAGTCAAAGAGAGAATGAGCAACCGGACCACAGTGAGGGACATTAAGGCATGACAATGAAAGGCAATTCGTGATTCTGAACTGGATTCTTTTGCTCTAAAGGACATTTTTTTTTTAAGTATCAGGCCAAATTTTCATGTGTCTGAGGATTAAATGATAGAAGCCTATCAATGTTGGTTTCCTGATTTTGAATATTGTATTTCAGTTCTATAGGAGAATGTCCTTGTTAGTAGGAAAGTTACATACTAGGGGACAATGTTACCTCAGGTCAGCAACTTACCCTTAAATGGCTCAAGGAAGGAAAGCTCTTGGTGCCATACTTGCAGCTTTTCAGCAAATATGAGATCATTTCAACATAAAATAATTATAATAATAAGCAAAAAAAAAAAAAAAATTCTGAGCATGGGTGTGGTTTCTGGCACATGAGGGTGACCGGAATCAAATGCAAAGAAGCTAATGTTCTATGTTTTTGAAAGATCAGGAGGAACTGTTGGCTCCCTGCCTTTTCTAGCTAGAACGTAGGCTGTGAAATCTGCATCGTCCTCAGGGAAGGTTTAGTTCCCAAAGTCAGCATCAGTTGTGGCTCTAGAGAAAATGGTAAAAGAAAGATCTCCCAAAGACTGGGGTCAAGGAAACAAAGGCCAAGGAAGCTTTCGGGGTGGAGTGGCCTCATGACACCTACCAGTGAGATTGAAGAATTCCTGCGGACCAGTGATTGCTTCCCCTCCCTGGATGTTGTATCTTGAGCCCATGCAGGGGAGATGACTTGTTGTTTTCAGTCAGTCTCCTGATGACGAGGGGCCATGCCTGGATCTGAAGGAGAGACCCTAGGCTTGGAGCTCAGTACGATGACTACTTGGGACTTTCAGTCCGCTCCTTTAGTGAAGGTTGTTGACTAAGAAAGAACTGAATATTTAGTGTCTAGAAGAGACCTCTTTGGTAGCTATTATTAGGATTCACCAAAATCTGGTTCTCTTCCTTCTGTGCATGTAGGACTCTGTAATTGTTAGCCCAGATGACTTGTGACTATTTTAGGCCAATGAAAGGTGAGCCGAACTGATTTGTATCACTTGTGTACAGAGACAGTGAGGAGTCCAAATGCTAGGTCCCCATCTTGCCTGGCTGTGCTGGTTGAAGAAGTCATGTTCTCCAGGTGGGACCGCCGCAAGATGACAGGCTATCAGCCTGGGTCCTGAGTGTCATCGTGGAGTCAGGCACCTAATAGAATCAAGAAATAATGTGAGTAAAGGAAACTTTCTTTGTTGTTGTTGTTGTTGTTGTTTTGGGATTAAGGCACTAAGTGTGGAGGTTGTTCATTACTTAGTATAATCTAGACAACGTGGATATCTCATCCAATGTACCAACCTGAGTAGAGGGAAGGTAAAAGACGTGAGCATCTGATTGAGGATAAAAGAAAAGGGGTACGATTGATATCTTTGTGGGATGCTACTGCAAATTCACCAGAGACCAGGGTATGGATTTCTTGATAGACACAACTATGCTAGCATAGCAACAAGACAGAGAAATTTGCTTTCTTTAGGCATGGGGCCATAGAAAAGGAAAGTGCCCCCTTTTGATCCTAGTCCTTCAAAGAGCTGGATTCTTAGCACCTGAAGTGGATTTCCTGTTAGTTCTTGGTCTTAGGAATTCTGTCTCCTCACCTACCTGGTTTGGGTGATCATTCTCAAATGCTCTGTATCTCTGTATTTGGCATTATAGATTACTTGTGATACCCAACTCCTAGTAGGTGTTCTCAGGTTTATTTTGGTTTCAGTTTATTTAATATTCTTGACAGAAGTCTTAGCTCATCTGATGGAAATAAAGATACTACAATGATACCCATCACCATAGGGTGAGTTACTTCTAGAAATACTTCCTAATGAGAGTTAACACCCCTCTACTGAGGATACAAATGGTTACCAAAACCATAAGAGATACTCTGTAGTATAAGTTCACCAAATGTAGATTTTGGTCAAATGCCCTGTGGTCAAGTATTAAAACCAATATTCAGAGCCAAATCAAGCTGAAAATAGCCATTATAGAAGGACATAATGGGGTATAAGATATATTATTTATGCATATACAAAATTTATACTTATAGGAAATGTATTATTAAATCCAAAATATTATTATTAATTATAATTATAAATGTCTCACTAAACTTTTAGAAGTAAAATTTTAAAATTTTAAACTTACCATAGGATTACAGGGGTAGCACTTGCTTGTCATGGTCAGCTGTTGGACAGCTCCCAGATGGCATGATGGCAAGATTAGGGAACTCATTAAAATTGGTAAAAGTACAAGAAATTGGGGATCACCTAGTCTTTCCCTATGTTATCCTCTTGTCTTCGACTCTAGTGTTCTTTATTATGGCTAGTTATTCTATGTGATTTTGGAGTTTTCCCTTCTTGTGAAATTTGGAGGTCACAAAATAGACCTTCTTACTTCATTCTGACAGGATATAAAAAATCTCCCCCCAAAGAAATTTTTCTTAAAAGAATCACAGCCTCAATGGAATTAGAAAACTAAAATTTATATATAGTTCTTAAAACTTATTTTGTTTAATATACATCTAATCATTTTATAAGCATTAGAACTATGGCATAATCCCATTTTTATTACTCTGCTTTGTATTATTTAAATTCTTATAAATATTTATTTGCTGAGAAAGAATAACTTCCTGAAGTTATCCTACTAAGATAATTCCCCTTAATTTTTGTATTAACTGCTAACCTATATCCTTATTTATCTATTTAAAGACTCAATTACTTACATACAAAAAAGAAGAGCTTCCATTTTTGTCGTTCAATTTTATAATTGCAATAATAAATATGCCTTCATACTTTTAATAGACTAAGAATGTTCATATATAAAATACAGAAAGGATTTTCACTCTAAGTTGTATCTAGAATGCTCACTTATATTTACTTATTGATTGATTTTAATTATTTGAGAGAGAAAGAGAGCACAAATGGTGGGGAGGAGAAGAAGCAGATTCCCCACTGAGCAGGGAACCCTAATTAGGGCTCAATCCAAGGGCGCTGAGATCATGACCTGAACTGAAGGCAGATGCTTAGCTGACTGATCCACCCAGGCATCCCTCAGATGCTCACTTATATTTAAAGGATCAATGATAATCTGAGGAACATGTTACATTTCTGTTACTTATTTTGCTAAACTGATTAGACATAGTAGCAAACCAGTGGATGAAGTTGTTATTGACCAGATCAAAGGTGCCCAAAGTTATGTTTAAACATAGAGCTAGACTATCCTCACATCCAGAGGCTGAAACTGATCATGAAGTCAAGGCTGAAGAGCAAATTTGTTGGCCAGATTGGATGTAGCCTTGCTGTGGTGAATCTCTAGTGTGTACAAACAATGCTTTGAAGACAAAGTCTCTGATATCTAGAACTTACCAGAAGGTGAATGCCAAAGACCACATTCAAGCCAGGCACACTTTAATCAGGAAAGTGATTCTCCTCACTAAGCAGATCAGCTCCTCGTATGGGATTGGACTGGTTAGCAAACCCTGCTGAAGCAATGAGGAAAGCAGCAGAAGAGGGATGGGGAAACACAATTGTCCTTAGTTTTGCCAAAAATGATTTATGTTAAATAAATAAAAAGCTCATCTACAGTTCTAACCAAAGAGCAGAATGAAAAGAAAAGGGACATAGATGATGGGGCAGAGATCTGGACCATGTTCCACTTTAATCAAGACATGGACTCCACATGAGCCTGAGGTGTGCCCCCTGCAAAATGTAAGTCATGGTATGCACATTATCAGATTAATATAGGAAAGTTGAAGGTTTTGTAAATCCTAAAACTCTGCATAAAATTAATAGCTTTTAAACCTCCAAGTAAGCTCTTTATTTAAAAAAAAAGGCTTATCAGTTCTTTTTGAAGATTGATAGATTGATTGCTTGATTTAAGAGAGAGAGAAAGTGTGCACACAGGGGAGGGGGGGAAAGAGGGAAAGAATGTCAAGCAGACTCCCCACTGAACACCGGGGCTCGAGGCCAGGCTGGAGGTGGGGCCCCACTCAGGGATCTATCTCAGGGTCCTGAGCTATGACCCTGAGATCATGACCCCAGTCAAAAGTAGGAGTCATAAGCTCAACCAACTGAGCCCCCCAGGACCCCAAATCTTATCTATTCTGATTACTCCCTTACCTCTCCAGTCTGCTGACACTAATTTTTTTCATGCTTACATGTTAATATCTTAAAAAAACAATATTAGTAAGGGCACCTGAGTGCCTCAGTGGGTTAAAGCCTCTGCCTTCGGCTCAGGTCAGGATCCCAGGGTCCTGGGATGGAGGCCCACATTGGGCTCTCTCCTCCACGGGCAGCCTATTTCCTCCTCTCTCTCTCTGCCTGCCTCTCTGCCTCCTTGTGATCTCTGTCTGTCAAATAAATAAATAAAATCTTTAAAAAAAATATTAGCGAATGCTACCATAATTCCCATTTTACGGATAAGGAACTGAGGAACAGAGCTAAGATTACACAGCTCAAAGCATCATAACACGCATAATTTACCAGTAAATCTAAATCTGGGAACCTTCAAGGCTGAACCTTGGCCTCGGTCCATGATTCCTTGAGCTAGGCAAATGGCAAGTGTAATAACATCAAGCGGTGCCTGAGAAACCCCTGAACTTAATGCCAACTCTTTTTATCCCATTAGGACACATTTCCGAGATTAAAAAGATAAGGTTTGTTTAAATACTGGAGAAAGGAACACTGCTGCCTAAAATATTTTTTATTTAAAGTGCTTGAATATTCATTGCGAAAACTAATGCTGCTCCTGAGGCCGAGCAGATGACCCATTTGCATGCCTCAAAGAGGGCCAAATCTCATTCTTGAAAGCTCCAAATAAACCGGTCACATTGGGACTGGCCAGCACTGCAGTGAGCTGGCTGACACGGGGCAACAACAGTGGCCTGTTGGAATCGGTCAGATCCATGTAAATATCAGAGATGGCCCTCAGCCCCCCTAAAGCCATGCTTCGGACAACTGGGAGGACGGCTGCATTCCCTCCATAATGGGTGTGGGAGGGGGCCATGCCAAACAAGGCGAAAGGATCCTGAAGTTCTCTTCTAATATAGGCATGGGGCTAGAGAGGGTGGGGGCATGGAGCGGGCAGGCCCAAGACTGTTCTTCATGAAGACAGAATCAGGTGATTCTTCTCCCAGGGCTCCATCACAGGTCAACCAGTGTTGACCTGGCAACTATCGACACAGAAGGAATGGGCTCGTTCCTTAAATCTCACTTAGACTGTTCTTGGAATGACAGAGAGCACCGTGTACTTTCCCTCCAGTTCCACCACAACAGCTGAAGCAAACAGAAGTGAGAAAACACCCACTCCTGAGCTTGATACAGTGGGCCTAAAGAGGGAAAACCCCAAGCATCAGCTCAGACATATCCCAACTGCTTAAGTTCCAGGGGAAAAAAGATCAAGAATAATGACATCAAGGAAGCCGGGGAGCCAGAGCCAGAGAAATACGGTGGCAGCCCTGGAGGCTTACCTAGCGATGAGACCCCGGTGGCTGAGTCTGCCTAGTTACAAGGTTTGGCATGGGAAATCATTTGGCTCACTCAAACCGTGTCCTCCAATCCAGTTGTCATTAGTCATAAAAAAAACAGTATGCAGGGATTTGCTCTCTACTCTCCCATCCCTCTACAAGGATGGAGGGATCCAGGGCAGCCAGCTCTGTTAGATGTGTCTGCCCTGCAGATCCAGACGTCCCCATGACCTAAACTGAGGGTCACTGAGATGTACAAAGTAGGAGTTATCCCTGCAGAAACTACATCCTTCAGTCCAACTTCTATATCAGCAAAAGCAAACTTGTGATCTCCATCCTTCTGATAATTTTGTTTCTGTCAGTTGTTTTAGAATTCAAGAGGGGAGGCTAGGAGTGTGCTTTATTATAGTCCCTCAAACCCCAGACTTGTGTCTAGGATGCACCGGCTTAACGGATGAGTGTGATCATGAGTTAGTGATTCAATCCAACCAGGTCTCTGTTTTCTCATCCATAAAATGGGGATAATCGTCAAAACTACTTCAGGGATTGTTTCACAGGGTGACCTCGTAGCCCAAGAAAAGGGTTTCGTGGGGTCGTTGCACGTTTTCAGTACCCAAGAAGTGTTGCTTATTATATTTATAATTTAATGCTTTAATTTTATTTTTATTCTTTATTATTATAATTTTGATTTTTGCTGCAGAAATGCATTGGTCTGTCTTGTTTTTTAAATATGTTCTCTTGGCCCTGATGTCAGCTAATGTCCCAAACTCCTCTCCACCCAGTCCATGTGGAAAGGGATTTGAGACATTAACTGGTGTTGGTGAAGATGGGTTGGGGCATTAACTGGGGTCAGTGGAGATGGGGCTGGGATATTACTGATACCAGCAGAGATGAGTTTAGGGCATTAGCTGCTGTCAGTGCTAAAAGGACTGGTCGAAAAGGAAAACACAGCTCTAAAATTCTGGGGCAAAGATCGAAATTGGACTATTGTCAAGAACATAGAAAATAAAAGAAATCCAATTGTATAAAGGAAGAAACAAGTTTTACAATGTGTGTGCGTGTTCTAGGAGGCAGTACAGGAGTCAGGTAAATCAATACCTTGCAAATTGCCAGCACTCAGAGGTTGGCGGGTTATCACTTGCAGAGAGAGAAGGGAATAAGCAGGCTTTAGAAGCATGCTTTCCAGGAACGCTGCAGACAGGCACAGGTGGTGCCCGCCCAGAGCTGCTTAGCTAAAGAGCAAATATACAGAGACAGATAATTTGTAACAAAGGCCTTTAAGACAGGGGGCTGTGGTTACCTCCCTGTTGAAGGCGATGCTCCCAGTAGCTCCTGCAAGTCCATACTGGAATTGTTGCATGACATTGGAGGAAAGCAGCTGACCCCTAATTGGCAACAGTTATAAAGGCCATGATCCATCCCACCACCTCGTGTTTACTAAGCCACGTGGATTCCTTATATGGACACGATCTTAACTCCTTCAATTATCTAACAGGAAACTATGGTCAGAGGAGCTAATTCAATTTGCCTACCTTCACAGAGCTAGAAAGTTATAGATTTGGGCTACAAACGGGGCTTACCGATGCAGAAGAAAAATTCTCATATAAAATATAAGAAATTCTTCTGTCAAAGATGCAGTGGTAGAAGCAAACCACTTCTAAGAAGTGGCTTTTGAAAGATCCCAACAGCAGAGGTAAAAAAGAGAAACCTTTATATTCTTAGAAATATAGAATTGAGCTCTTTTGTAGATTGCTCTGAAAAAGTAAAACTGAACTATGCTTTCAGGAATGCCAAAAAAAAAAAAGTTCGCAAACATACAGACAGAAGAGACATGCAAAGGTTACTAAATAACTCCCTGCTAGACTTCAGAGAAGTGCCCATTGAGTCACCCAGGGACACAAGCTTATTTTCCCGGAATGTGTATCCGAGACAAGGGGTGGAGAGCCTGCCAAGCTTACCAAGACTCCAGGGGTGCAAATAACACATTCAGGAGATGATATCATTGTGAAATTGATTAATTGCAGGTCATGCTAACTTTCATTGCCTCCTGTTGATGAACATAGCTTTATATATATATATATATATATATATATATATATATTTTTTTTTAACTTATTTGAGAGACAGAGAGAGAGCATGAGAGGGGCAGTCAGAGGGAGAAGCAGACTCCCCATGGAGCTGGGAGCCCGATGTGGGACTCGATCCCAGGACTCCGGGATCATGACCTGAGCCGAAGGCAGTTGCTTAACCAACTGAGCCACCCAGGCGCCCCTAAATATATATTTTTAAGATTTTGTTTATGTATTTGAGAGAGAGAGAAAGAGAGAGCAGAAGCAGGGGGAGGGGCAGAGGCCAAGGGAGAAGTAGGCAACCCACGGAGCAGGGAGACTGATGCAGGGCTTAATCCCAAGACCCTGGGATCATGACCTGAGCCAAAGGCAGACGTTCCACCAACTGAGCCACTCAGGTGCCCCGATAGTCCTAGCTTTAAAGATGATTAGCGTAGGGGCGCCTGGGTGGCTCAGTGGGTTAAGCCGCTGCCTTCGGCTCAGGTCATGATCTCAGGGTCCTGGGATCGAGTCCCACATCAGGCTCTCTGCTCAGCAAGAAGCCTGCTTCCCTCTCTCTCTCTCTGCCTGCCTCTCTGTCTACTTGTGATCTCTCTCTGTCAAATAAATAAATAAAATCTTTAAAAAAAAAAAAGATGATTAGCGTATAGAAAAGGGAATTATTAGCCACAGATGGGGTATTGGCAGAAGTCATGAACCATGCATAATGCCAGTACAATGAGCACTTGGAAAGTGATTAAAAGGAAAATTAAACAAGGAAGCCTGGGGGGCTGAGTCAGTTAAGCATCCAACTCTTGATTTCAGCTCATGTCATGATCTCAGGGTTGTGAGATTGAGCCCCACATCCGGCCCTGCGCTGGGCATGGAGTCTACTTGGAACTCTCTTGCTCCCTCTGCCCCTCCTCTCTCTCTCTCTCTCTCTCTAATAAGTAAGATAAAAAGGAAAACCAAACAAATATATAAAGCGCTGTGCTCACACACACTATGGAGGAAACAAGGTGACTTCTCTTTGCGCTAAAAGTTGCTAATTACATAAGTAAGCAGTATTTGGAAGACATACCTCTCGATACACAGGCGAGTTTTAAAGTTATAAGAGTTTATGATGCCAAATTTGTATCTGATTAGAAGAACTATTTAAAAGGATGGGTTTTCAAACAAAATTCAAACAATCAAAATTGACCAAGAAAACAAAACCCAGAAAGTCTAATATTCATCGGATAATTATTATAGGTAGCCAAAACTACCAGGAACACAGACCCGGAGGGGTCCCTTTTTAAAGATAATTTCTGTCAAGACCTAAATTACAAATTCTGGGTTTACAAAATTACAAAAAAAAAAAATTAGACCATGTATTGAACACAAACTCCCATCTCTACTTCCTGACCTAAATCCTTAGATACAGCATAAAAGACATGGTTGAAAAGAATAAATTCATAAAGATAGTGTAAAACAAAAACGTATACCAGGGATGGTCAAGAATCCACAAAAGACCATATACACATGGGATTAGATTAACACAAGAAACTGTTGTTCAAAACATGTGAGTGGATGGTTAGAGAAGGTGGCAGTGGTTCTGGAAGCACGTCAAGTGAAAGAAAGAGAAGCAGGGAATCAGGAAAGAAGACAGCTGCTAAGTCATTAGAGAAAGATATCTTGGTTGGCGTGCCTGGGTGGCTCAGTTGGAGAAGCGTCTGCCTTCAGCTCAGGTCATGATCTCAGGGTTCTGGGATCAAGTTCTGCTCAGTGGGGAATCTGTTTCTCCCTCTCCCTCTATCCCCCTCTACCCCTCCTGGCTCTCTCATTCCCTCTCTCTTTCTCTCAAATAAATAAAATCTTAAAAAACAAAAGGGGAAAGATATTTTGGATGTCTAGGTGAGTTGACCCCATTTGACAATGACATTCCATGCCCACTTGTACCAAGAAGCAGCTAAAAGGACATTAACCTCCGGGTGCTTAGGCAAGAGAGAAAGGGCAATGCACCAGGTGACTTGCAGCAACCCAAAGCAGGAAACCTGTGCCCCCAAAATAGCTATTTTCACCTGCATAAAGTATATTGTATTTTTTCAGTACCCACAATCGCTTGAGGCAAGATTATCTCCCCCAGAAAATAGCATCATCTGAAATCGAATAGGGAAACTCTCATAGGGGATGAGTAGGCAGCAAAAAGCACCTAACGTTGTGGAAATTCATTACCAAAAAAAAAAAAAAAGGCACTGAATTCAGCAACAGGTAGGACACCGAAGAAGACAGTTAGGAGAACACACAGAACCATTCTTTTTTGTTTTAAAGATTTATTTTTTTGAGAGAGAGAAAGGGAGGGAGTGGGGGAAGGGGCAGAGGAAGAGGGAATCCTGAAGCAGACACTCTGCTGAGCAAGAAGGCTGATGTGGGGCTCGACCCAGGGCTTACCCTGGACCCGAAGCCAAAGTTAAGGGTCCACCACTAACTGAGCTACCCTGGCACCCCTAAACAGAACCATTATTTAAGTCAATGTAACATACTCAGAAGGATAAGATAGAATATTACACCAATTAAATAAGAACAGGTTAAAACATGAGGAACTAAGGAATTATATCATAGAACTGTTGTAAAGAGCTAACTGATGGCTGGCTTATACAACAGAGATTTATTTTTTCACAATTCTGAGGCTAGAAATCCCAGATCAAAGTGTTGGCAGGGCTGGTTTCTTCTGAGGCATCTCTCCTTGGCTTGTAGATGGCTGTCTTCTCCCTGACCCTGCAAACGGCTTTTCCACTATACCTGCCTATGTCCTGCTCTCCTCTCCTTATAAGGACACCATTCTTTATTCCTAGAAATAGAGTCATTAGCATCTTTAATCAGATCAGAGAACCAATTCCAGAAACCCCAGAACCAATTCAGAAAACTTATCCTTAAAATTCTGTTTCTCTAAAATCAGTCTTGATGCCAAAGTCTGCATTAACCAGGGTTTTCCAGAGAAACAGAACCACCAGAAGGTATACAGACCCTTAGAGAGAGACAGAGAAACAGAGAGGGGGAGAGAGAGAGGGGGAGGGAGAAAAGGGGGAGGGGGGTGGGAGAGGACAGGGACAGAGACAGATTGGTTTACTTTAAGAAATTGGTTCATGAGATTGTGGAGACTTGGAAAATCCAAACTCTGCAGGGTAGGATGTAAGGCTGGCGACCCAGGAAAGAAATGCAATTTCAGTTCAAAGACAGTCGGCTAGGAGAATTTTTGCTTCTTTGGGGAAAGTCAGTCTTTATTAAGATGGTCAACTAATTGAATAAGACCCACACACATCATGAAGGACAATCTGCTTTAATCAAAGTCTGCTGGTTTAAGTGTTAATCTCGTGCAAAAAAATCTTCACAGAAATATCTAGAACAGTATTTGACCAAATATCTGTACACTGTGGCTTAGCCAAATTGACACATGAAATTAACCATCACAGGAACTTATAGTTCACCTGGCGTGTTTGACATATTAAGGAGACTCCTACTATTCTAATACAGAATATAGAAAAGAATTTGGGTATGTTCACAGACAATTAAGCAAACAACAAAAGATTATTGTCTACACCAACAAAAATTGTATAAGGAATGAAAACCTAATCATAGTATCCCATGTGATTCATCTACGAGAAATATTGATATGATCAATTTGGCAGGCAAAATGAGGTCTGCCACCTCCTCCAGATGCCCACACCCGAATCCCTGGAACATGTGAATACATTAACTTATTTAGACTTGTAGATGTCATTAAGTTAGGGATCTTAAGCTGGGAGATTATCCAGGTGAGCCCAGTGTAATGACAAGATCCCTTACAAGAGGGCGAGGCAGGGCAAGGCAGGGCGAGGCAGGGCAAGGCAGGGCGAGGCAGGGCGATCTGGAGGTAAAGGGTTAGAGAGTCTGACAGAGACAGGAAGAGGTTACCTGGCTGGGTGGAAGATGGAGGGAGGGAACACCATGAGGGGTACAACTGGTCTCTAGAAACTGGAAAATACAAGGTCACCGGTTCTCCCCCAAAGCTTCCAGAAGGAACTAGCACCACTAGCACCTTGACTTCAGTCCAGCAAGACTTTTTTCGGACCTACAGAATGTAAGGTAATGAATTTGTATCTATTTAACCTACTGGTTTGTGGTATGCTCTTACAGCAGGGATAGGAAACAAAAACACCTAATAATCTAAAAGGCTGAGTAATTAAAATTGTGATCTTCTGAGAGGAGGAGAAGGGGAAAAGACGTGTGTATATAGGGGTGGGAAGTAAGGTAAGAAATAAATGCTAATCTTCCTAAATAATAAGGCAATGAATAATGTCTAAAATGAAGATATCAAAAATAGCCAGTAGAATTAGAAAGCAGAACTTGAATGAGGAGTAAGGATGTGGGGGCTCACTCTTATTCATTTTAAATTTGTGGTGCAATAGGTCATTAATCTATGTACAGATGTCGATTAAAAATTAAAACTAAATCAAAAGGTTACCATCTTCATACTCTGACCGAATTATCAGAGGATATATACTCCAATAGGGGAAAGAAATGAATTCAGATTAAAAACTGGTCCTAAGAAGCAAGGGTAGATTTCCTCCATCCCCTTCTCCCGAAAAGTGAGTTGGGGGAAATCAGAGGGGGAGACAAACCATGAGAGACTGTGGACTCTGAGAAACAAACTGAGGGTTTTAGAGGGGAGGGAAGGGGGGTGGAGTGGAAGGATGGGCGAGCCTGGTGGTGGGTATTAAGGAGGGCATGGAGCACTGGGTGTGGTGCATAAACAGTGAATTTTGAAACACTGAAGAGAAATAAAATAAAAATTTTCAAAAAAGAAGCAAGGGTAGATAAAGGTGCTAAAAAAGCCTAAATGAAAAAGAGTTCACAATCTGAAGCCCAGGTGATCTCAATAGACATGATGAGGGCAAAGAAAGCAGAAATAAATTCTAAGCTTCTTGGCGTGTTTGTTTTGGTTTTGGTAAGCGATAGATACTGATGAACCAGGCCTCAGGGACAATATCAACATGTCTGATGTGTATGGAATTGGTATCTGTCAAAAGCTCAGAAATAGCCCATGGAAGAACCATGAACACTGAAGTGGTCATCTGTAAATTTATTGTGCACACGCCAGCAAAAAGTCCGTTTGGGAACCCAGAGCCCTCAAACCAAACATGGAAGGAGGCTCAGGGGTATATTGTTATAAAGCAGGTTATATGGTAAAGAGATAATGACTGCTTATTTTTCACTGTGATTGGTTAGAATATTATACTTTTTTTTTCACGGATTGAGAAATGGTTAGTGGTTACTTTCTATCAACCATGGGAAACAGCTCATTTTGCTGATGATTTCCAGAGGCATGAATAAGAAATAACCCAGGTCTAGTTTGTCTTGCAAAACAAGCTAAATTATGTTTTGCTTGTAAGACTAAACTGGTTTGGTCTGTTTGGGGAATTTTCAGGGCTGGTCTCCACTTGTGTCTGATTTTTAACAGTTCCCATACTTTTGGTCCTTCCCTTGCCTGCTGAGAATATGACCAACCAGGAGAGCGTTATTCTCAATGTCCACCCGTCAGTCAGGCTGAAGAATCACATGGGCAGTGTTTCCACCAGTTGATTCGCAGGGCTGGAGGGCCATGTAGCCATGGGCCTCATCATTTATGTGGTTATTGTCAGTTTCATTCAGGTGCCTAATCTCAGTGGATACCCTTTAGCCTGTGAGTGCCGGCTGATGGGCATTTAAAACCCTCGAGATTATATACTGTACTAGAGAAGTTAATATGAGGACTTTGAGACTAGCTGAGGATTTGAAAAATTGCCCAGAGCAACGACCCCTAGGAATCAAGACTTTAACCAACTCAATAATTCAAATGGGTTATTACCAGAATCGGGTCTTACCCTTCTTTGTTTTGGATTATGTGCAGTTGGGTTTCAAATCTTTAAGTTATTTACATAATCACAATGTGCTATATTAGCAAACACATATGCTTATGAACACTTGGGACAGGCCATGAGGATGTTTTCTTTCAGGAGGCAGTGTTGATGGGAAATTCCACCTGAACTAGGGCTCTCTAGGACCCGAACCATCAGGTAACTTGATGAGGCATTTCTACAGGAACAAAAGTAAACAAGGGTTCGTTGTTCCAGCAAATTCAGTTTCTAAGCTTGGAGCGCATTCAGTTGGGAAGATTTCTGGATTGGAGCTGGAAGCACTTCCAGAGGGTGGAATGAGCAGGGCCGTTCCAGTCCGATGAGTTTTCCCAGATGGCAGTGGGGTGGTCTTTGTCATCAAGTATCCTGTTCCTTTTTCTTGAGTGGCCCATACAGCAACAGGCCTGAAGGTTGTCCACTTGTGATCTGTGGTAGGTGGTGGTCTTTCTGAAGTTTAGAAGGAGGTAACACCTCGAAGATGATTACCAGAACTGGAATCGGGTCACGGATACACCATCATGGATACACCATAGTTTTCTGTCTTAACAACTTTTTAAGTCCCTTTTATTAAATGTGGTGAAACTAATTTGATTATAAAAGCATTCTTAGTCTTATTGAACTGCCTTGATTATTTACATAATTGTGGTAAGACTAGTAATCTGTGCCTATTCTCAAATAGGACACTTCCATCAATGCTTTGGTAATATCTATGGGGCTTTATTGGCTCCATAAAGTCGGGTCTTTAAAATTGTTTGGTAATAAGGAATCTCAAATTATACCTTTAAAGTCTCTCTAGGCTAATAAACCAAGCTCCAGACTTGTCCAACGGTGCCCTGTTACAAGGAGAACTGATATTTACTAAACTTAAATAGATACAGTGTCATGAAGAAAAGGGTATTAAGTTTCTGGGGGCACCAGGGTGGCTCAGTTGGTTGAGCATCTGCCTTTGGCTCAGGTCATGACCCTGGTGTCCTGGGATCGAGCCCCAAGTTGTGTTTCCTGCTCAGCAGGGAATCTGTCTCTCCCTCTCCCTCTGCCCCTTACCCTCACTTGTGCTCACTTGCTTGCTCTCTGTGTCTCTCAAATAAAATCTTAAAAAAAATTAAGAGTAAATGAGACAAGATGGGATTGGGAGGGAGACAAACCATAAGTGACTCTTAATCTCACAAAACAAACTGAGGGTTGATGGCGGGAGGGGGGGTGAGGTTATGGACATTGGGGAGGGTATGTGCTATGGTGAGTGCTGTGAAGTGTGTAAACCTGTCAATTCACAGACCTGTACCCCTGGGGATAAAAATATATGTTTATAAAAAATAAAATTTAAAAATAAGTTACTGAATTTTGGGAGGATCAGGTAAAGAGAAACTAAATGCTTTCACCTTTGTTGTAAAAAATATACTTCACAAAATTATGTATATATATTATATATATATGTGTGTGTGTGTGTATTATATATATATATATATATATATATATATATACACACTTCACCAAATAGCTGTAAGTTTAAGAGAGTTTAAAAGGATGCCTGGCTGGCTCAGTCAGAAGAGCATGCAACATTTGATCTCGGGGTCATGAGTTTGAGCCCAACATTGGATGTAGAGATTACTTAAATAATAAAAAACTAAAACGATTTTTTTGCTTAAGTATGGAAGAGAAAAGGGAGTCCTTAATTATAGTTCTAGAAATTCTTATCTGGTCTAGTGGTATGATCTTAAGTAATTGGAAACCTGTACTTGATAGAGCCCTTCCCATGAATCCCTTTAGAGATGAAGAAACATTTTTGCAAAAGCATCAGAATAGAACAACGGTCTGTGAGTAACGACAGAAGGCTTAAACATAGCCACAGTGAAAGATCTGGGGAGGGTTCCCATATGTACATTGAAATGATGCAATTGACAAGTTTGATTATTTTTGTGATAAACAATACTCTAAGATAATAGTTACAATTGTGACTGACAGTACTATACCAGGACATGCCAGATTTGGGGGAATTTCCTATAATTTCTCAATTATTTTAAGGTCCTATAACTCCCAGAAATATGATCTGAAATGTTAAGTATTTTATTTCATGAGGTTTCCCATGCAACTTAATAGATCAAATAAGTCTAAATAAATGAACATTTCTTCTTCTTTTTCTTACTTTAGAATTTGATTTGGAGAAGTTGTTATAATCAAAATACTGGGATGCCTGTGTGGCTCAGTCAGTTGGGCGTCTGCCTTTGGCTCGGGTCATGATCCTGGTGTCCTGGGATCGAGTCCCGCATTGGGCTCCCTGCTCAGTTGGGAGTCTGCTTCTCCCTCTCACTCTCGCTTTGTGTTCTCTCTCTTTCAAATAAATAAAATTTTTTTAAAAATTGATCAAATTGGATCATGGGTCACTGAAACAATTCTTAGTTATCTATTCAGCCGAAGTGGCATTAAGATTTCAAAAGCAAATACAGAAAGTTACATAGTTTAAAAAAAAATAAAAGAACAACTTTTTTCTTTTAATATATAAGTAAAATAAAGCCCATTCAGATAAACTAAGCCAAGAGCACTTGTCAATGGATATGCACTTCAAGAAACACTTGTGATTTAACAAGCCTCCCTGGTGATTCGGTTCCATGTTACATTTTGAAAACCACAGATGTAAAATGGGAATTTGGCCCCTCCTACAAGGGGAACCTCAATCTTTGCCATCATCTCTAAGGTCTAGGATTGCATGACTTAATAACCTATAATAGGGACTGTGGATGGCTGAGCTATACCTCAGAAGTGTTCGTGTGGACCGTGTGCTTTTCTGCTCTCTGGGACAGGCAGTGCTGTACGTGACTCCAGAGTCAAAGGGTAGCATAGAGTTTAGAGTGAGTATTCTGACATTTACCAGAAATCTAGCGCTGTCCTGGCACCGTGACCATCACTGGCTTTGTTAGCATGAGGAGGCAGCAGTGTCTGAAGGCAGTGTTACCTGCAGGATAAAATAAAGCCATGGAAGCCACAGGGATATTCCTTCAAGTAGCTTTGCAGTCATGGCTTGATCAGCAGACATACAACCAAAGCAGAGAGGAGTGAAGAAGCAAACAAAATACAGCCAACAGACTGATTCACAGGCATACAGGAGGCACCTATTTGGGGATGATGAGAAATCACTAGGACCTCTTTTGGGGTGGGAGTGGGGATTGGGAGGAGGAAGTATAGTGAAGTAATGTGAACTTCTTGCTTGAGCTAGTGGGAGGTTCATGGTCACTTAAAATATGGCAGTAGGGTAAACAACGGTCTTCATTTGGTGTGGCCAGGTCATAGTTGGGTTTCAAAGGCCTGTGTGCTTTGAAGGACTGGTCAAGCGTAGGAAAAAGGTGGTGGAAAAAGAATGCCAAAGGTGACCGTTACTCTTGAAAGTCAGCGTTGACATGCCATTGGCTAGGACATGGTTCCTTAAGGGATGAAGGTGCGTGTAATGTTCTCATGTCTGTTTCTTGATGCTCCATGTCCTCAGTCTGGTGGGATAAAGGGAAAGAGACTTCTGCTCCTTAGTTCACTCATGGGTCAGAGAGGAGAATCTAATTGGAGTGTGGGCTTTCACCGGTAGCCAGAGAGGGAGTATGGTGGTGGTGTTAGGATCTGGTTTAGGAATCAATACAGATAGGAATCTACCCTTCCCATGACCTTGAGTGTTTCACTTCTCTTTGAACTGCAGGTTCCTCATCTGCCAGGTGGAGATAATCTTCATCTTCACCTATAGGATATGATCATTGCTATTGTTCTGTCCAACCAGTTTGACATTTCATTTTTTTTTTTAAGAGGAAATTTAGGAAGATTCTTAGTTTCTAATTTTTCTTCTCTACAGAAAGCATTGTTGATAAATGCTGAGCTGTAAAGAAAGGACAGCTGGGGAAAATTTGGAATGTCAGCCAGAAGTTTCTGAGCACAAAAGATCTAGTGAGGAGTGTGAGCGCCAAGGGGGGTCCTAGTGCTTGTGTTTTGGCATGATGTTTCCTGTGATATCTACCTATCAAAAGGCTCATGCTATTTATTTTACATTTGGAGGAAAAGCCTGCATTATTTTCTATATTGATGTTTGTACTTGTTGCTTGGATCATTTTTGTGACAAACACCCACCCCCCCTTCAAAGACTTTGTAAAGCTAGGAAGTGTCTGCCCACTCCCTATATTAGGTAAGAGTGTTGTTTC
Source organism: Lutra lutra (assembly GCF_902655055.1). Taxonomy (NCBI): domain Eukaryota; kingdom Metazoa; phylum Chordata; class Mammalia; order Carnivora; family Mustelidae; genus Lutra; species Lutra lutra. The sequence goes on along the minus strand of NC_062287.1, from coordinate 11,321,321 downwards.
ATGAAAAGTCATCTCTTTATAAAGATAACTCGCATTTGGGGATACAGCTGGTGCATGCTCAGAGGAATTCATAAGTGCACACAAATATAAATCCCATCCTGAGAATCTTTCCTTCTAAATGCCCCACAGAATTTTGCCATATGGTGTAACCTTGAGTTTTTCTCTCTCTTCTTGCCCAAATGTATCATTTATTACTGTGGTTTTTTTGTTTTTTGTTTTTTTTTTTTTTAGCAATTTTAAAATTCTGTGCTTTCCACACTTGGAATTTCAAAATCAGTAATCCTTCCCTTTCTCTCTCCTGTTTTCCATGCCTTCCTCTCTTTCCCTCCCTCCCTCCTTTCTTAACCTCTTTCTTCCCTTTTCTCCTTGCAGTTTTTCCATAAATTGAAAACCTTCTGTAAAGGTTAGGGGATAATGGATCGAACATGTCGTCATTGCCCAGTTTAAAAAGTAAAAATAAAGCTCCTTGTATACCATCTCTGGTCCAGCTACCCTTCTCTCTCACAGCCAAAGGCATTCCCAAAATTTGACATTTATCATTCCTGCGATGATGCTAGAATTTGACTGCATAGGTATGCAGCCTTATACATATAGGTACTCTTCTATCAGTTTTAAAACTTTATATACATATATGATTTCTACCCTGCAACTTCCTTTTGTTTGTTTTATTCTTTTTTTTTTTTTTGGTTCAAAATTTTGTTGGAAATACAGTTTTCAATTTATTGTTTGCCAACCAGATATTTTAAAGATATTTATTTATTTATTTATTTGTCAGAGAGAGAGGGAGAGAGAGCAAGCACAGGCAGACAGAATGGCAGGCAGAGGCAGAGGGAGAAGCAGGCTCCCCGCCAAGCAAGGAGCCCGATGTGGGACTGGATCCCAGGACGCCGGGATCATGACCCGAGCCGAAGGCAGCTGCTTAACCAACTGAGCCACCCAGGCGTCCCGACAACCAGATATTTTAAAAATCAGGACACCCTTCCCTATCAATTAGAAATCTCAAGAATCCTTTGTTAAATTGTATACCCTCTATGTAAGGTACCACATTGGTTTTCCTCTCCTGTTTTGCCTTGGACTGCTAGAGATGTCCTTGCCAGCTGAGAAGAGGGTGTGGTTCGGCACTACCTACACGTGCCTCTGTTCATCTCTTTCATAGCATGTTGGGGATTGGGGATTGTACATCCTTCTGAGGCTAGAACAGTGGGTAAGAAATCAGGACAACAGCTCAAGGGCCTGGCTTGGAGTTCACTATCAAGTTAACCTTTTGTCTTTATGCAGACCATGGTTTCACTGTCTCTTTGGGAAAAACCTTTCCCCACCACTCAGAACACTGACTTGTAGAATCTACATTGTCCCCTCTGACAAAGGCTCCGGGTCTGTCTTCATGAGTTCCGTAGTAGCACCCCCATAAATAGTGTCAAACAGAACTCACTAAACTGTACAGAAAAAATAGCTTAAATAGAAGACTTGCTGGTAAATGTGAAAATTCGAACTGGCCAAGTGTATAAAGAAAAGATTAAAAGCAATTTTTTTTTTTCTTTCCACTTCCCTTCTTCTCTGTTGTGTGTGTGTGTGTGTATTTTATTCAAATACAGTTGACATGCCATATTATATTAGTTTCAGTTGCATAACATAGCAATTCAACACTTACATACATTACAAAATGATCACCATAGTAAGTCTAGTTATTACCTGTCATTGAGCATACAAAGTTATTATATTGTTGAACTATATTCTCTATACATCCTGTGACTTATACATGAAAGTTTGTATCTCTTTATCTCCTAATCTCCTTTACTGATTTCACCCATCCTCTCCTCTCCCTTTGCTTTGACAAAGACCAGTTCTCTGCATTTGAGTCTATTTCTAGTTCATTTTTTTTAAGATTCCACATGTAAGTAGAATCACACAATATTTGTCTTCCCCTGACTTATTTCTCTTAGCATAATGCTCCCTAAATGCATCCATATTGTTGTAAATGGTAAAAAAAAAATTTTATGGCTGAGTAATATTCCTTTGATTATATATATCACATCTTCTTTATCTTACCATTCATTGAGGAACACTTGGGTTGATTGCATATCTTAGCTATTGTAAACAGTGCTGCAATGAACATAGGAGTGCATATTTCTTTTTAAGTTATTGTTTTTGTTTTCTTGGAATAAATACCCAGGAGTAGAATTTATGGATTGTATGGTAGTATTGTTTTTAATTTTTTGAGAAACCTCCATACTATTTTCCATAGTGGCTATACCAATGTATATTCCTGCCCATGGTTGACAAAGGTTCCCTTGACTCCATTATCTTCACCAAAACATTTCTTGTCGTTTTGATACTAGCCATTCTGACAGGTGTGGTTTTAATTAGCATTTTACTCGTTATTTTACTGTATTTTGCTGATCTCCCTGTGGTTTTAATTTGCATTTTACTGATTATTAGTGCTGTTGAGCATCTTTTCATTTGTCTGTCGACTGTATGTCTTCTGGGGAAAAATGTCTATTCAGGTCCTCTGTCCATTCTTTAATCAGCTTGTTTTTTGGGTATTGATTTGTAGGATTTCTTTATACATTTCATCTTTGAACAATGTGGGGGGGTAGGGGCCCCAACCCTCCACACAGTCAAATCCGTATATGAAATTTGGTGCCCTCCAGAACTTTACTACCAGCCCACTGTTGACTATAAGTCTTACCAGTAACAGTTAACGTATCTTGTATGTGTATAATATACTGTATTCCTGTACTAAACTAGAGAAAAGGAAATGTTATTAAGAAAATCATAAGAAGAAAACAGGACTGGATGTATTATAAAAATCCATGTGTAAGAGGTCTTGTGTTACTCAAACCCATCTTGTTCCAAGGTCAACTGTATATTTTGGATATTAACCCCTTACTGGATATATGATTTGTAAGTATCTTCTCCCTTTCAGTAGGCTGCCTTTCCATCTTGTTGATGGCTTCTTTCACTCTGTAAAAGCTTTTTAGTTCAATGTAGTTTCAATTGCTTTTCCTTTTGTTGCTCTTGCCTGAGGGGATTAATCTGGGAAAAAAACCAAAACAAAACAAAAACCAAAGTGCTAAGATGGATGTCAAAGAGTTTCCTGCCTGTGATGGTTTTTTGTTGTTGTTGTTGTTGTTGTTGTTTTTTAAGAGTTTTATGGCTTCATGTTTTCTGCCCATTTCTTGACTGGATTATTTGTTTTTTGGGTGTTGAGTTTGATAAGTTCTTTACAGGTCTTGGATACCAACCTTTTATCTGTTGTGTCATTTGCAAATATATTCTCCCATCTGTAGGTTGCCTTTTAGTTTTGTTGACTGTTTCCTTTGCTGTGCAGAAGCTTTTTATCTTGATGAAATCCCAGAAGTTCATTTTCACTTTTGTTTCCCTTGCCTTTAGAGACATGCCTTGAAAGAAGTTGCTGTGTCTAGGTGAAGAGGTTACTGCCTATGTTCTCCTCTAGGATTTTGATGAATTCCTGTCTCACGTTGAGGTCTTTCATTTATTTTGAGTGAATTTTGTGTGTGTGGTGGAAGAGAATGGTCCAGTTTCATCCTTCTGCAAGTGGCTGTCCAATTTTCCCAGCACCATTTATTAAAGAGACTGTCTTTTTTTTCCATTGAATATTCTTTACTGTTTTGTCAAAGATTAGTTGGCCATAGAGTTGAGGATCCATTTCTGGGCTCTCTATTCTCTTCCATTGATCTATGTGTCTGTTTTTGTGCCAGTACCATCCTGTCTTGGTGATCACAGCTTTGTATTATAGCTAGAAGTCAGGCACTGTGATGCCCCCAGGTTTGGTATTCTATTTCAACATTCCCCTGGCTATTCGGGGTCTTTTCTTGTTCCATGCAAATTTTAGGATTGTTTACTCCAGCTCTGTGAAAAAGGTCGATGGCCTTTTGATAGGGAATGCATTGCATTGCATGTGTAGATTTGCTCTGGGAAGTGTAGATATTTTCACATTTATTCTTCCAATCCATGAGCATGGAAAGTTTTTCTATCTTTCTTTGTGTCTTCTTTAATTTCTTTCATAAGTGTCCTGCAGCTTCTCAAGTATAGATCCTTTACCTCTTTGGTTAGATTTATTCCTAAGTATCTTATGGTTTTTGGTGCTGTTGTAAATGGGATGAATTCCTTAATTTCTCTTTCTTCAGTCACTTTTCCAAAAAAGACTTATAAATGGCCAACAGACACATGATATATGTTCCACATCACTTGCCATCAGAGAAATACAATCAAAACCACAATGAGATATTGCCTTACTCCAGTTAGAATGACTAAAATTAACAAGACAGGGAACAACAGATGTTCGCAAGGATGTGGAGAAGGGGGAACCCTCTCACACAGTTGCTGGCAGTACAGCCACTCTGGAAAACAATGTGGAGTTTCCTCAAGACGTTAAAAATAGATCTACCCTATGACCCAGAAATTGCACCACTGGGTATTTACCCTAATGATACCGGTGTAGTGGAAAGAAAGGGCACCTGCACCCCAATGTTCATAGCAGCAATGCCCACAGTAACCAAACTGTGGAAGGAGCGGAGATGTTCTTCAACAGATAAATGGATAAAGAAGACGTGGTTCATTTATACAATGGAGTATTACTCAGGCATCAGAAAGGGTGCATACCTTCCAGTTACACTGACATGGATGGAATAGAAGGTATTATGCTAAGTGAAGTAAGTCAATCAGAGAAAGACAGTTATCATATGGCTTCACTCGTATGTGGAACACAAGAAATAGTGCAGAGGATCATAAGGGAAGGGAGGGAAAACTGAATGGGAAGAAATCAGGGAGACAAACCATGAGAGACTCTTGACTTCAGGGAAACAGGGTTGTAGAAAGGGAGGTGGGTGGGGGATGGGGTAACTGGGTGATGAGTTTTAAGGAGAGCACATGATGTGATGAGCACTGGGTGTTATACACAACTAGTGAATCCTTGAACACTACATCAAAAACGAATGATGTACTGTATGTTGGCTAATTGAATTTAAACTTAAAAAGTTTTATGGTGTCAGGTGTCACATTTAGGTATTTAATCCACTTTGAGTTTATTTTATGTAGGGTGTAAGAAAGTGGTCCAGTTTCATTCTTCTGCATCTGGCCATCCACCTCTCTCAGCATGACTTATGGAAGAGACTGTTATTTGCCCCATCATGTATTCTTGCCTCCTTGGTTGTAAGTTAATTGACCATATAAGTGTGGAGTTATTTCTGGGCTCTCTATCCTGTTACATTGACCTATATGTTTATTTTTGTGCCAGTGCCATACTGTTTTAATTACTATAGATTTGTAGAAGAGTTTAAAATCTTGGAGGGTGATACCCCCAATTTTAAGATTGCTTTGACTATTTAGGGTCTCTTGTGTTTCCATACAAATTCTAGGATCATTGGGTCTAGTTCTGTTAAAGGACACACACACACACACACACACACACACAAATATTTGTCTTTTGATAGGGATTGTATTGAATCTGTATATTGCTATAGGTGTTGTGGACATCTTTAACAATATTCTTCCAGTCCATGGTCATGGTATATCCTTCCATTTATTTGTATCCTTTTCCATTTCCTTCATAAATGTCTTAGTTTTCAGGGTACAGCTCTTTTACTTCCTTGGTTAAATTGATTATTGATTTCCAGATTTTTTTTGGATGCAATTGTAAAGGGATTATTGCCTTAATTTCCCTTTCTGGTAGTTTCTTATGAATATATAGAAACAAATTTCTGTATACTTGGTATCCTGCAACTTTCCTGAGTTCATTTATTCCTTCTAACAGTCTTTTGGTGAAATCTTTAGGGTTTTCTAGATCTCATCTTCTTTAATGCTCTCTCAAGTCTAGCTTTTCCACTTCTCTTCCTCCACGTTACTCACATTCCAAGTTAAACTTATTTTATTCCCTCTATTCTCTTTTTTGGTTTACATTATTCTTTCCACTTGTGTTCCCCATCCTAACTCTGCTGATAGTTAATACAATACAATCATTAAAGGCGTGAGCTCTAGAGTCAGACCTGTGTTCCAGTCCTGGTCCAGCGACTGATAACTGGTGTGACTGACCTTGGTGTGATTTTTGGCAGATTATTTAACCTCTCTCTATCCCAGTTTTCTCCTCTGTAAAATGGGATGATTTTAGTGTCTTCCTCAGGGGTTATGGGGAGTAAAAGAAAAATACCAATATTAAAAACCTGTTTCAGGTGACTGATGCCTAGTCCCCTCTGCAAAACTATTAAATATCATCATCTACTCTATTTTTTCATTCTTTTCTTTCTTGTCAGCTCATTTTCAGTTTTTATGCACCTCACTTCAATCCCTTAAGTTCTTTTGTGGGTACATTCAGGCTGTCTTTTTCTAACAGTGGGTATCTAGAAATGGGTTATAATCTAGACAAGAGGAGCAGCAGGATAGTTAGGAACCCACCAGTGGAGATAATGCAGAGACAAGGTGTGTGATTTGCACAGAACACTAAGGTATGTTCCTTATCATTCCATTGTGGTTCTGCTGTAAGGATCATTTGCTATACTCTAAAGCACAGAGTCTTGATAACTGATTTGGGAATTTTAAAGAAATCATGAATAAGCTAAACCAGATGATTTCACATGAACATTGCTGCCAGGTCCTACTTCCATGTACTCACAATAATCAACCTTAGAGGAGTCCCACTGGAACTGAGAGAATATTCCAGGGACAGGAGAACATATGGTGGGTTATTTTCTAAAGGCCAAGACCTAAAGGAAAGTAGTTCCAAAAGGGTGACCAACTTCAAGAATGGAACTCACCTTGTCAAGCACCCCTTACTTTGGGAAGGCCTGGTCATTGTGTTTCTTTTGTTCCTCCACCCCTGGGGAACAAAGGGACTTCTGCTCTCTAGAGAGTAAGAAACCCTTTGCCAGCTCCTCTCAAAAATCCTGAGTGTGACATTCATACAGAATGATGAGCTTAACTGCCCCAACCTGGATGCATTAAAAACAGAAATATGGGAGCTGTACCTGTAATTGTAATTTTCTAGTAGCTGTATTTAAAAAGTAAAAAGACACAGATGAAATTAATTTGAATTTTTAGCCCAACGCATTATCATTTTAACATATAATATAAAATTATTGAGGTAGCTTATATTTTGGAACTTTTTTTTATATTAAGTCTTTCAAATCTGGTAGCATTCTATGCTTACAGCATCTCACTTTGGGCCAGCCACATATCAAGTGCTTAATGGCCACATGTGGCTGGTAGCTTCTGGTTTGGACACTGCAGCTTCCAACCAAGAAGGCTTCTACTACACAAAACCTGCGGGACGCCTGGGTGGCTCAGTTGGTTAAGCAGCTGCCTTCGGCTCAGGTCATGATCCCAGCGTCCTGGGATCGAGTCCCACATCGGGCTCCTTGCTCATCAGGGAGCCTGCTTCTCCCTCTGCCTCTGCCTGCCATTCTGTCTGCCTGTGCTCGCTCTCTCTCCTCTCTCTCTCTGACAAATAAATAAAATCTTTAAAAAAAAAAAAAAAAAACCTGCCATGTTCCTGACCTGTATGAAAGAACAGGAACAGCAAAGTGCCTTTTCTTAGTTTCAGAGGAAAAACATTTGCTTTACAGATAAATAGGGCTTCATCAAGAGATGCAGGAGGCTGAGACTGGGGCCAGGTCAGACTCCCTCAGGTAGGTCTTCCCCTAGCTGTGTTGCTCCACTATTAACGTGGAGTTCAGCAGTCGGACCCATCAGCTCTGTGTCTTCCAGGTCAACTGACCTTGGGGAGTCTCTTTACAGGAAGCTATTCATTTACTTGCACTGTTCCAACCTCCTTTTCCTGAAAGGGTCTTTAAAAGGAAGACACCAGGGGTCGCAGCCTCCCTGGAAGACTAGTTAAATGGTTTTAAGGAGAAGAGACTATTAAACTCTCAAATGCTGCTGATAGGTTTAAAAAAAAAAAAAAAAGAAAAAGAAAAAGACCTGAGCCTGGATAGTTGTGGAGGTCAGAGACCACCCCAACAGCACCCCAGGCCATGAGGTAGACCGAATCCACGTTCAGCTGTGTGTGAACTAGACATATATGTCCATGGACCTAAGAGTCCCGGCACAAGACACTTGAACTGGGTTTTAGGGAAGGAACAGTGCGAGAATGGGGCTGAGCAACTCTTTGGAGGTGGTAGGTGTGACAGCGAGGGTGGGGAATTGGGACACCATCTGTGGGGCTCTGATCACCAGCTGGAGAACCTCACATGTTCAGGAATGTTTCAAAAAAAAACCATTTGAGGTTTTTGAGAAAGGAATGGACCTTTACCTATACCTTGCCTAGGAGGACAGGAAATGAGAGTGGACTCTGGTCACCCATGGCCTAACTCATCTTCGGCATCTTAGGTAGCCTCTTGACCTTGAAGATTCGTCCTTTGCCTTGTAGGGGTCAGACATGGCACAGTCTGGCTTGAGAGTTGTACCAGCTGAGCTTCCTCCCAGTCTGTCCTTTTTATTGGTGTGTAGCCTCCTGTGGACTGATGAGAAGCACAAGGCTTCTAGCAGAACCTGGGGAGGGGGATGGCATTAGAGCCAGGGCCCAAGGCTGGGCATCGTGGACTTCCCACTCAGACTCTACTTACCTTGAGAGGTTCCCAGCAGAGGAAAGAGGTCAGGAAACTGCTTGAGAAAAGACACAAGATACTCATTGCCTTGAGTGTTCCCCCCCCCCCCCCAAACCACCAGAAGCTCAGGGATGGTACCAGTTGCTTCTGCAGACCTTCCACCAAGCCTGGGGAGGTGAAGGTTCTGTTACTCTTAACTTTCCTTGCATGTATGGATCCAATGGCCCGATAGTCACTTCCATCTCTGATTCATAACAGAGACCTATAGTAAAAACAATGGGTAAGAGTCCACCCCGAGAGCTGTGGAGAGGAACAAAGTCACAACCAGACAGCTCACCCAGCCTCCAGGGGTCCATAGCACCCAGGCTTCTGCCAGACAAAGCCACCGCTTCCCCATACCCTCCTGATCCAACACTGTGGTCTGATATTTGGAAACTTTCAATAGTTCTCCTCCACTGTTGATCTTCTTCCTTATTTCCTAAATTGTTATTCTTTAAAACTGTTCTGTCATTTTTGGGGGGTCAGGGAGGGAGGTCAAAGGAAGGATGAAATGGTAGTGGAGGAGTATCATTGTTCTCACTGCCTGCAGGAAAACCCTGACAACAGGCAGTTGGACATGAAATGTACAATTGACCTTGAACAACACGGATTTGAACTACATGTGTCCACTTATACACAGATTATTTTCCTGTAAATGCAGTAAAGTACCATAAAAGTATTTTCTCATATGATTTTAACTTTTCCTTTCTCTAGCTCACTTTATTAAAAGAACACAGTATATACCACATATATGAGATATGTGTTCACTGTCATTGGTAAGGCTTCCAGTCAACAAACTATTAAAGTGTTGGGGGCATAGAAAGTTCTACATGGATTTTCAGCTGTGTGGGGGCCAGTGCCCCTGACCACTGCATTGTTCGAGAGTTCACTTTATTATCTAAAGTAATAAAAGATGAACAGAAGCTCTATGAGGAACAAATTTCACAATGGTGAAGAGAAGCTGGACATGATCCAGATTTCTCCTCTTTCCCAATGGCTACTTAGTGGATTCTAAGGTCTATATGATCAATAACCAGAACAATAAACTTGGATCCATGTTTTAACTACCTGATGACCCAAAATAGAAATGGTACCCTCTTTGGAGGGACTGCTCAGGGCAAAGCACTTTCTAGGTCATACAATTCTATTGTACTTGGGCTTGCTTTACCATATATATTCTTATTTAAGAATTAAAAAAAAAAATAAACTATTTGTGACCTTCAGTTTTGTCAGATTCCTGAAGCCTGAACATTCCAGCTACACTAATGATTATAGGTAACTATAATCACAGCAGCTTCATTGGAAATTCTGCCAGGTTTATAACCTTATTATGAATTTCAGCTGACCCAGAGAAAAGTAGCGAAGACGGATGTGACCTCTTGCATTTCCCCGTACCACAGGAATTGTGGACATTCATTCTTCCTCACTTTTTATTTTGAACATTTTTAAACATTTCTGTAAGTGGGTAGAATGGAATAATGTAATGAATCCTCGGACACTTATTATCTGGTTTTTAACAATGAATACCATTTTAATATATTTCTCCATCTATTTTGTTTTGTGTTGACTGAAGTATTTAAAAGTAAATGTCAGACCAATGACATTTTTACCTCCAAATATATATGTATGCCTCTTTTTTAAAAAAAAAATGGCATTTCTTACATAAGGACAAAGTCATTATCATTTCTAAGAATTGCAATAATGCCTTAAGTTCTTCTAATACCCTATTCATTTACAAAATTCTCCAGTGGTCCCCAAAACCTCTTTTATCAAACTAGGGTCCACTCAATGATCACACATTCCAATAATTGGATATTCTACCTCTAAAGTCTCTCTTCTAAAAAGTTTTACTGAGGTATAATTGATGTATTGGACATATTTGATTTATACATTTTGAGATTGGGCATGTGATAAACCCATAAAACCATTGTCACAATCAAGGGAGTAAATCCATCCATCACTTCAATGTTTCCTTGTGCCCTTTACTTTTATTTTGTTAAGTTTTTTTTTAATGTGTGTGGTGAGGACACTCAACTTGACCTCTCTACCATTAAGGTGCATGATACAGTATTGCTTGTTAGAGACAGTGTTTTACAGCAGATCTCTAGAACTTACTCATCTCGCTTAACACACTTTATATCCATGTGCAACTCCCCATTTTCCTTCCCCCCCCAACCCCTGGCAACCACCGTTCTGTTTTTTAAATCTTAATCTAGAATGGTTATCTAAAGCAACTTCCCTTCTTTTCTTGACCTTGACCTATTAAAAGAACAGTTTAAAAAACTTTTTTTTAAATTCTGTTCTGCAGAATATCCCATGTTCTGGATTTTTCTTGTGTTTTTATTTGAGGATAGCTGGCACACAATGTCGCATTAGTTTCAGGTGTATAGCAGTGATTGACCATATTTATATGTTTTGCTGTGGCCACCACAAGCGTAGTTGCCATCTGTCCCCACACGATGCTATTACAATATCTATGGCTATATTCCTTATGTTGTGCTTTTTATTCTCATGACTTATTCATTCCATATCTGAAAGCCTGCATCTCCGCACCCCCGCTCCCCTCTGACAACCAACAGTTTGTTCTGTGTATGTATAGGCCTGAGTCTACTTTATGTTTTTTTGTTTTGTTTTGTTTTTTGAGGGCTCTTTCAGATTCCACATATGAGTGAAATCACATGGTATTTGTCTTTCTCAGTCTTATTTCACTGAATATCCCCTAGGTCAATCCCTGTTGTTGCAAATGGGAAAATTCATTCTTTTTTATGGCAAAGTAATAGTTCATTGTGTGTGCGTGTGTGTACACCCATCTTCTTTATTCATCTATCTGTGGACACTTACATTGCTTCTATATCTTGACTGTTTAATGCTGTAACAGACGTAAGGATACATATCTTTTCCAAGTAGTGTTTTCATTTTCTTGGGGTAGTGACATTATGGAATCATATTAATTTTCGGAGGAACTTCTGTAACTGTTTTCCATAGTTGTTGCCCCAGTTTATATTCCCATCAGTAGTGTATGACGGTTCCTTTTTTTCCCCCCCGCAGCCTCTGGGTTTTTCTTATTGCTTCCTCATAGTGGTACTTAATTTGCTCCTTTATTCTTTTTTTTTTTTTTCTTTTCAGCGTAACAGTATTCATTGTTTTTGCACCACACCCAGTGCTCCATGCAATCCGTGCCCTCTCTAATACCCACCAGCTGGTTCCCCCAACCTCCCCCCGCCCCCCACCCCTTCAAAACCCTCAGATTGTTTTTCAGAGTCCATAGTCTCTCATGGTTCACCTCCCCTTCCAATTTCCCTCAATTCCCTTCTCCTCTCCATCTCCCCTTGTCCTCCGTGCTATTTTGTTATTGCTCCTTTATTCTTACAAGGTTTCTTACAACCTAGAAATTTGGTCTGGAGATACTGTTAGATTCTGGTTCAACACTTTGGACAAAAATTCTTCACATTGTATCCTATCAGAAGACCTATGGTGATGGATTGTCCCACTTTTAACAATGTGCAGGGGGTGTAGAAGGAGGCAGGCTACATTCCCAATTGTTTAGATGTACTTTCTCTTAGAGCCAGGAAGTCCTTTGTGGGGTGACATTTGGGCATCTTGTGAGTAGCTTCAGTTACTCTAGAATCTATTAATAACTATTAGATTACTTACATAAATGCATTAGGAGTTTAAAACCTGGTGATTGTTGAATTCTACATTTATTAGCTGGAACAATTCTGTTAAGAACTTTCCTTCGTCAGATCCTTTCATCTCTTTGGTTTCCTTGAAATACAGTTTACACAGGAAAAGCAAGATGAATTCTTTTGCCTTCCTTATCAACTTTTAGAGTAAACTAATTCTATCCTAGCTACCTCCAATGATGATAAATGAGATTTCCTCTCTATCCCTTTCTCTTTCCTCTTCATTATCTTAAAGAATTTTATATATTCAACGTACCTCAAATAATTATAGCTCTTTTCAGTGTGCAAACTCCCATATTTGGCTGGTGAGAACCCCCCCCCAAGTTCTTTATCAGAGAAGATAAAACTCCATTTTTTTAATAAAAAAATAAGCGTTACCTACAAAACTTTATTCATAGCCACTAGAAGCCTAAAAAATAGGAGTGGTGAACTCAGAATTATCTTCCAAGGTAAAAGAAAAGTTGTGATATTAAGAGTAGAGGACTAGGATGAAAGTGTAAGAAATGTCAGACATTGCAGGGATGGAAAGGAGTTGAATGGAAGTAAATCAAAGTGCAAACACAAATAACTTCAGGACAATTTTTACAATGTCCATGAAATTTTAATGCAGTTGTTTTTAGGCTACATTTTGACATTTACACCTAATCCGTATATCCTTCCAACCAAAGGGAAGAGAAGAGACTGAGACAGACCTGCTTTGTTCTTCTAAAAATGCTCAGGAATGTGCACAACTGGCACCATGCCCCTCCATCACCCACACCTCAACCAGAAGTCCCACTTCTGCAAGTTACCTTGTCCTTTATTATCTTATTTTTATTTTTTTTATTATGTTCAGTTAGCCAGTGTATGAGACATCATTAATTTTTGATATAGAGTTCAACGATTCATTAGTTGCATATAACACCCAGTGCTCATCACCGCAGGTACCATCCTTAATACCCATCACCCGGTTACCCCTCACCCCAACCCCCACCCCTTCCTTCTGAGACCCTCGTTTGGTTCCTGGAGTCCATAATCTCCTGTGGTTTGTCTCCCTCTCTGATTTCTTACCATTCAGTTTTCCCTCCCTTCCTCTGTGAACCTCTGAGCTTTTCCTTACCTTGTCCTTTAACCCCATGGCTGACTCCGGAGTCCTTCCTTTATTTTGAAATGGCCTTCAGTGTTTTCTGTAATGTTTATTAATTGTATCAGTAAGGACTTTTCCACTTTTTTAAAAGATTTTATTTATTTGACAGAGAGATCACAAGTAGGCAGAGAAGCAGGTACAGAGAGAAGGGGAAGCAGGCTCCCCACTGAGCAGAGAACCCGATGTGGGGCTTGATCCCAGGACCCTGAGATCATGAAGGCTGACCTGAGCCGAAGGCAGAGGCTTAACCCACTGAGCCACCCAGGCACCCTAGGACTTTTCTATTTTTAGGAGATTAAAAATTCAAGGAGGGCACCTGGGTGGCTCAGTGGGTTAAAGCCTCTGCCTTTGGCTCAGGTCATGATCCCAGGGTCCTGGGATTGAGCCCCACATTGGGCTCTCTGCTCAGAGGGAAGTCTGCTTCTCCCTCTCCCACTGCCCCTGCTTGTGTTCCTTCTCTCACTGTCTCTCTCTCTGTGTGTCAAATAAATAAATAAAATCTTTAATAAAAAAAAAAAAAAGCAGAACCCTGGATCCATAGGTACAGTCTTTCTCTTCATAATCTTGCTTCATGTCCCTGGGTATGTGTAATTATCAGGCCTCATCAGTAAAACCTTTATTTTTTTCAAAGTTTCCTCATGGTTGTTGTTCAAGGGTGTCTTGCGATCATAACCACAAGGGCCAGTCCAACCACGACCTTGGTTTATTGATAGGCTGAGACTAGAACAACATAGTGTTCTATGACAACCATCATTACTTAAGTTACAACTCAAAAGAAATAATGCCCAAATTGAAGCCAGAATCTAAATCTGGTTACTCACTTGTAAAACCAAAGCTTAATTGTAGGATTGAACAGCAAGTTTCCCATAGGAAAGTTAGTAAATATTAGTTAGTTAATAAAGTAGTAAAATATTTGGATTAAGCACTGAGAACGAGATTAAATTCAAGGGTGGGGTGAAGGCTTGCAATAATTGGTTTGCAATGATTTGAGAATAGTCATTTTTCACGTTAAGTAATACGTATCAATAAAGGCTAAAAGTTGAATGTTATCCCATAGCACCACCTCCAAAAATGATAAAAGCGAACTAAGAAATAAAAATATTTGCATTAAACCTTACTATTTCACTACTACCTTAACCTATGTCTTACAAAAGATCTGAAACCTAAGAATTGAGAACAGTTACCTAGATGGGGTATGAGTGGACATGCCCGTGAGGTAGAGAACTTCTCAATCAAGAGTGGGCCAGAGGGACTTCGAATCTTTTGCTACTATAATTCAGACTTGGTTTGATTTTACTTCAGTCTTTGTTCCTTTAATCTGATGAGCACAAGGGAACAAAATAATAGAAATATTTGACGATCCTGAATTTGGTTTATTAAAATTAGGCACCTTGACACATTAGAGTAGAACCATTCCTGTCACGGCATACTTCCTTCCCTTGAAATGATCATCTGAACAACACTGAACAACGTAACGCTTCGTCTATATGAGTAAGTGCTGGTTGTCGACTTTGATAAGTAACAGCTTACGTTGACCTTGCATTGTTCCAGAATGATCTCACTAAGGACTTTAGATGAATCCGAGCAAGCAGATACTGCTAGTATCCATCTCACAGATGGTGCAGCTATGGTAGAGAAAGGTAATGTAAGTTGTCCAAGGACCCAGCACTAGTCAGTGACCAACCTGGGATTCAAAAACCAGGCTGTTCAAGCTTAGTTTCTTTTTTCTTTTTTTTTTTTTTTTAAAGATTTTTGTTTATTTATTTGACAGAGATCACAAGTAGACAGAGAGGTAGGCAGAGAGAGAGAGAGGAGGAAGCAGGCTCCCCGCTGAGCAGAGAGCCCGATGTGGGGCTCGATCCCAGGACTCTGGGATCATGACCCGAGCCAAAGGCAGAGGCTTTAGCCCACTGAGCCACCCAGGCGCCCCCGACGAGCTTAGTTTCTTAATCAGTATTTCATTATGATTGTAATCATCTATTGGCAAATACATTCATCATTCATTCTGCCATCCAGTGGTTGTATGTTGAATGCTTCCTATATCCCACCCAATTATGCCGGGCGTTGTAGATAGAAAAATAAGACTAGAAACGTTCCCTGAAAGTGGAATCCAGTGAACATTTTCTCCTTAGACTTAACCTCAGGATAACCCACTTGAGCTTTTTAAGTTTGCCCTGTTCTGAAGTCCCCAGCCAACTCTCCCAGATCTCAGATTTTCTGGGGGCCACACAATTGTGGGGTGCTTATCTCCACAACAGGCCCTGAAGGAGGACCCACTGGACCCAACCCGTCCTGGCAGAGAGAAACATTTAGAAGGTGGAAGAGGGCTTCCAGGCCACTGCAGGGGAGGCAAGGGAAGGAACACCCCAAACTGTGAGCTGGATTTACTTGTACCTACCCTGACTCTTCCAGATCCTTCTCCCTGAGAGGCATGTGGCCTATTTCAGATTTGCAAATGAGAAAACAAGCTCATTGAAGTTAAGTGGCTTTTTGAAGGTCATCCAACTCGTGAAGTAGTAAAGATTCCATCTGAGGTTAAGAATGTTGAAAGAGGGGATGGTACTCTTCCCACTCTGGCAGGGGCCCCAAGCCTTCAGGGTTGGCTGGAATCCCTCCTGTGACCTGGAGAGGTCTGATTGCGTGTATCCCCTCCAACTCGGTGTCAGTGACACCACCCTCACAGTTTGCAACCAGCCATGGAGGGGAGTTCTTACCCCCACAGAATGTGGCAGATGTGACCGATCAGGGCTTTTTTTTTGGTCCAGGTTGCTGGTGGTTGAACACTTACCCGCACACCAGTGGGTTCCGTTAAGTGGAGAACAGGCATGAGACCTAGGCTAGAAAGGACACTTAGCTGACGATGCAGGACAGAGCCAGGGAGAGTTAGGCTAAGAGGAGGGCCAGCCAGGAAGTAACCAGGGCTCTAAACCAGAGGTCAGCAAATTGTTCTGTGAAGGGCCAGATGACAAATACCTTAGACTTTGCTGGCCATATATTCTTCTTTGTTTTTTTCTTACAAACCTTTAAAAAGGTAAAAATCATTCTTACCTCACAGGTAATATACAAACGGGTGACAGGCTGTGTTCAGCTGGTGGCTGACCCTTGCTATAAATTAGCACCAGATCTATGGAAATGCCAAACCTGTTGATTTCAATTATTCTCAGAGGGAGTGTTCTTTAGGATTGGAATGAACACTGCCATCATCTGTTTCGAGTAGAGAACACTGAAAATACTACCTGCCTACCCCCTAAAGGGGTCTCCTACCAACTGCCTTCTGAGTAGAGCAGATCTTCTTAATCAGAGCTTTTACTTGGTTTAGTGGGATATGCAACTTTGGGTCTGAGCTGAATTGTTTAGGATAATTGGGGCAGCTTTGACCTTTCTCTTCTTTACCCCTTAACAGTCCTCTGATTACCTTCTCAATTATATGCTTCCCAAATAGTTAAAGAGCTGTTCACCGTGAATAGCTAAAATGGTTATTTCTCTGCCTGCATCATACTTTGCAGAAAGTACATATTCTAGATCTGTGATCTAGATAATTCAGAGATGAGTAAAGTATACAGGAAACATACCCACCTCTAGTCCAGAGCATTTTTGTTCCATCTACCAGCCTCCCTTCTTCCTGGGTAACTGATATGTAGGAAAGGGAGTGAACTTCTCTGAGTTCCAGAATCCTTTTTTTTTTTTTTTCCTACCCATGAAGTAGAGCAAAAAAAGAGGCATAGAAAACTACTTTCACTGGATCCAGAGTAGGGGCGGGGAGGGACAAGCTACCTGTTGTCAAGCCCCACTGAGGCTGCTTTTCTTTGTCTGACAGACTGACAAATCTTCCAGGGGGATTGTGAATTACCTATCTTGGAGTTGCTTCTCTCTACTTCTAGGGTCCCATGGTGAGAACATAGGGAAGAGGTTAATCATTTTTATTAAAAGATTTTATTTATTTGACAGCGCAAGAGAGTACAGGCACAGGGGGAGTGGCAGAGGGAGGGGGAGGGGGGAGAAGCAGGCTCCCCACTGAGCAGGGAGCCTGATGGGGGACTGGATCCCAGGACCCTGGGATCATGACCTGAGCCAAAGGCCATCACTTAACAGACTGAACCACCCAGGCATCCCAAGGCAACAGGTTTACATGAACAGAGGAGGGATAGACAGGGCAAATGTGCATACATAATAAACTGTTTAACCTTGGGGAATGTGGTGGAAAGAGGATACCTCAGGGTATCATTCTAAAATTGATCCTATTGCCAGGATAGATGTAGTAGAATTGTTGGAAGACTATTTAAAAATACAGATTCCTGGGTATTACTCAAAAAAAGTTTATTTTGTTGGTCAAAAGTTAGACCTGGCGATTCATGTCTTCTAAAGGCTTCACAGGTAACTTTACACCCTCCTTTGGCTATTTTGAAGTGGGTTTCTATCACCTACTTTTGTTTCTGTATTTGTATTTTTTTTAAGTCTTACTGAATACAAAAGGAAAGGTATTATATTAAAAGGCATATATTAAAAGATAATATTAAAGGTATATATTAAATATATATACATTTAAATATATATTAGACATATATATAATTAAAGGTATATATTAGAAGGAAAGGTATTATTAAAAATGAAAGAATTTATATAATTGTCAGGCAAAATTGTGATTTTCCCAAAGCTTCTCTATATTCTTACTAAAAATTACTTTCTCAAAGATGGTACATAAATCATAAAGTTGGTTTAGTCAGTTGATCTTTCTTTAAATTTTATCTTAATTCCAGTAGAGTTCACATACAGTGTTCTATCAGGTTCAGGGGTATAATACAGTGATTCAATAATTCCATGTGTTAGTGCTCATCATAAGTGCACTCCTAATCCTTTCACCTGTTAAAGTCCCCTGCTGTTGTATTACTATCAATTAATTCCTTTATGTTTGTTATTCACTGCTTTACATATGGCTACTCCCACGTTGGGTATATAAATACTTACAATTGCTATATCTTCTTATTGGATTGTTCCCTTTATGATTATGTCGTGTCCTGCCTTGTCTCTTAAAGTCTATTTTGTGCAATATTAGTATTGCTACCCTGATTTTCTCTTCACTTCCATTTTCATGATAAATGCTTTTCCATCCCTTCACTTTCAATCTGCATGTGTCTTTAGGTCTGCAATAAGTCTCTTGCAGGCAGCATATAGATGGGTCTTTTAAAATTTATTTATTTATTTATTATTTGATTATTTTTATTCACATATAATGTATCATTTGCCCCAGGGGTACAGGTCTGTGAATCATCAGGTTTACACATTTCACAGCACTCACCACAGCACATACCCTCCCCAATGTCCCTAACCAAGCCACCCTGTCCCTACTCCCCCTGCCCCCAGCAACTCTCAGTTTGTTTTGTGAGATTAAGAGTCTCTTATGATTTGTCTCCCTTTGGATGGGTCTTTTTTAATCTATTCTGTCACCCTATGTCTTTTGATTGAAGTATTTGATCCATTTACATATCAAAAATATTGAAAGGTGTGTACCTATTACCATTTTTTACTTACTTTATGGTGATTTTGTAGTGCTTCTCTGTCCCTTTCTTCTCTTGCTCTCTTCTCTGTTTTCTGTCTTTCTTTAGTGAAATACTTGGGTTTCTATTTTTTGCATACTATTACTGGTTTTTGTTTTGTGGTTACCATTAGGCTTATGTATAACCTTATACAGATAGCAATCCATATCAAGTTGATAGTTACTTAAGTTTGAACCCATTCTAGGAGCACTAAATTTTTCCTATATTTGCACCTCCAAACACACATTTCAGTATATGATGTCCCATATTTTGTGAATCCCTTGACTAATTTTTGTAGATACACTTAATTTTACTGATTTTGTGCTTACTGGTTTTCTTACTCCTGCTTATAGTCTTTACTTTACACTCAGAGTCCCATTTAACATTTCTTTTTTTTTTTAATTTTATTTTTTATAAAAATATAATATATTTTTATCCCCAGGGGTACAGGTCTGTGAATCACCAGGTTTACACACTTCACAGCACTCACCATAGCACATACCCTCCCCAATGTCCATAATCCCACCCCCCCTCCCAACCTCCCTCCCCCCATCAACCCTCAGTTTGTTTTGTGAGATTAAGAGTCACTTATGGTTTGTCTCCCTCCCAATCCCATCTTGTTTCATTTACTCTTCTCCTACCCCCTTAACCCCCCATGTTGCATCTCCTCTCCCTCATAGCAGGGAGATCATATGATAGTTGTCTTTCTCCGATTGACTTATTTCGCTAAGCATGATACCCTCTAGTTCCATCCACGTATCCACGTCGTCGCAAATGGCAAGATTTCATTTCTTTTGATGGCTGCATAGTATTCCATTGTGTATATATACCACATCTTCTTTATCCATTCGTCTGTTGATAGACATCTAGGTTCTTTCCATAGTTTGGCTATTGTAGACATTGCTGCTATAAACATTCGGGTGCACGTGCCCCTTCGGATCACTACGTTTGTATCTTTAGGGTAAATACCCAGCAGTGCAATTGCAGGGTCATAGGGTAGTTCTATTTTCAACATTTTGAGGAACCTCCATGCTGTTTTCCAGAGTGGTTGCACCAGCTTGCATTCCCACCAACAGTGTAGGAGGGTTCCCCTTTCTCTGCATCCTCGCCAGCATCTGTCATTTCCTGACTTGTTAATTTTAGCTATTCTGACTGGTGTGAGGTGATATCTCATTGTGGTTATGATTTGTATTTCCCTGATGCCTAGTGATGTGGAGCACTTTTTCATGTGTCTGTTGGCCATCTGGATGTCGTCTTTGCAGAAATGTCTGTTCATGTCTTCTGCCCATTTCTTGATTGGATTATTTGTTCTTTGGGTGTTGAGTTTGCTAAGTTCTTTATAGATTTTGGACACTAGCCCTTTATCTGATATGTCATTTGCAAATATCTTCTCCCATTCTGTCAGTTGTCTTTTGGTTTTATTAACTGTTTCCTTTGCTGTGCAAAAGCTTTTGATCTTGATAAAATCCCAATAGTTCATTTTTGCCCTTGCTTCCCTTGCCTTTGGCGAAGTTCCTAGGAAGATGTTGCTGCGGCTGAGGTTGAAGAGGTTGCTGCCTGTGTTCTCCTCAAGGATTTTGATGGATTCCTTTCTCATATTGAGATCCTTCATCCATTTTGAGTCTATTTTCGTGTGTGGTGTAAGGAAATGATCCAATTTCATTTTTCTGCATGTGGCTGTCCAATTTTCCCAACACCGTTTATTGAAGAGGCTGTCTTTTTTCCATTGGACATTCTTTCCTGCTTTGTCGAAGATTAGTTGACCATAGAGTTGAGGGTCCATTTCTGGGCTCTCTATTCTGTTCCATTGAACTATGTGTCTGTTTTTGTGCCAGTACCATGCTGTCTTGATGATGACAGCTTTGTAATAGAGCTTGAAGTCCGGAATTGTGATGCCACCAACTTTGGCTTTCTTTTTCAATATTCCTTTGGCTATTCGAGGTCTTTTCTGGTTCCATATACATTTTAGGATTATTTGTTCCATTTCTTTGAAAAAAATGGATGGTACTTTGATAGGAATTGCATTAAATGTGTAGATTGCTTTAGGTAGCATAGACATTTTCACAATATTTATTCTTCTAATCCAGGAGCATGGAACATTTTTCCATTTCTTTGTGTCTTCCTCAATTTCTTTCATGAGTACTTTATAGTTTTCTGAGTATAGATTCTTAGCCTCTTTGGTTAGGTTTATTCCTAGGTATCTTATAGTTTTGGGTGCAATTGTAAATGGGATGGACTCCTTAATTTCTCTTTCTTCTGTCTTGTTGTTGGTGTAGAGAAATGCAACTGATTTCTGTGCATTGATTTTATATCCTGACACTTTACTGAATTCCTGTACAAGTTCTAGCAGTTTTGGAGTGGAGTCTTTTGGGTTTTCCACATATAGTATCATATCATCTGCAAAGAGTGATAGTTTGACTTCTTCTTTGCCGATTTGGATGCCTTTAATTTCCTTTTGTTGTCTGATTGCTGAGGCTAGGACTTCTAGTACTATGTTGAATAGCAGTGGTGATAACGGACATCCCTGTCGTGTTCCTGACCTTAGCGGAAAAGCTTTCAGTTTTTCTCCATTGAGAATGATATTTGCGGTGGGTTTTTCATAGATGGCTTTGATAATATTGAGGTATGTGCCCTCTATCCCTACACTTTGAAGAGTTTTGATCAGGAAGGGATGCTGTACTTTGTCAAATGCTTTTTCAGCATCTATGGAGAGTATCATATGGTTCTTGTTCTTTCTTTTATTAATGTGTTGTATCACATTGATTGATTTGCGGATGTTGAACCAACCTTGCAGCCCTGGAATGAATCCCACTTGATCGTGGTGAATAATCCTTTTAATGTACTGTTGAATCCTATTGGCTAGTATTTTGGCGAGAATTTTTGCATCTGTGTTCATCAAGGATATTGGTCTGTAGTTCTCTTTTTTGATGGGATCCTTGTCTGGTTTGGGGATCAAGGTGATGCTGGCCTCATAAAATGAGTGTGGAAGTTTTCCTTCCATTTCTATTTTTTGGAACAGTTTCAGGAGAATAGGAATTAGTTCTTCTTTAAATGTTTGGTAGAATTCCCCTGGGAAGCCATCTGGCCCTGGGCTTTTGTTTGTTTGGAGATTTTTGATGACTGTTTCAATCTCCTTACTGGTTATGGGTCTGTTGAGGCTTTCTATTTCTTCCTGGTTCAGTTGTGGTAGTTTATATGTCTCTAGGAATGCATCCATTTCTTCCAGATTGTTAAATTTGTTGGCATAGAGTTGCTCATAGTATGTTCTGATAATTCTGTATTTCTTTGGTGTTAGTTGTGACCTCTCCTCTTTCATTCATGATTTTATTTATTTAGGTCCTTTCTCTTTTCTTTTTGATAAGTCTGGCCAGGGGTTTATCGATCTTATTAATTCTTTCAAAGAACCAGCTCCTAGTTTCGTTGATTTGTTCTATTGTTTTTTTGGTTTCTATTTCATTGATTTCTGCTCTGATCTTTATGATTTCTCTTCTCCTGCTGGGTTTAGGCTTTCTTTCTTGTTCTTTCTCCAGCTCTTTTAGGTGTAGGGTTAGGTTGTGTACCTGAGACCTTTCTTGTTTCTTGAGAAAGGCTTGTACCGCTATATATTTTCCTTTCAGGACTGCCTTTGTTGTATCGCACAGATTTTGAACCGTTGTGTTTTCATTATCATTTGTTTCCATGAATTTTTTCAATTCTTCTTTAATTTCCTGGTTGACCCATTCATTCTTTAGAAGGATGCTGTTTAGTCTCCATGTATTTGGGTTCTTTCCAAATTTCCTCTTGTAATTGAGTTCTAGCTTCAGAGCATTGTGGTCTGAAAATATGCAGGGAATGATTCCAATCTTTTGATAACGGTTGAGACCTGATTTAGGACCGAGAATGTGATCTATTCTGGAGAATGTTCCATGTGCACTAGAGAAGAATGTGTATTCTGTTGCTTTGGGATGAAATGTTCTGAATATATCTGTGATGTTCATCTGGTCCAGTGTGTCATTTAAGGCCTTTATTTCCTTGTTGATCTTTTGCTTGGATGATCTGTCCATTTCAGTGAGGGGAGTGTTAAAATCCCCTACTATTATTGTATTATTGTCGATGTGTTTCTTTGATTTTGTTATTAATTGGTTTATATAGTTGGCTGCTCCCACGTTAGAGGCATAGATATTTAAAATTGTTAGATCTTCTTGTTGGACGGTTCCTTTGAGTATGATATAGTGTCCTTCCTCATCTCTTATTATAGTCTTTGGCTTAAAATCTAATTGATCTGATATAAGGATTGCCACTCCTGCTTTCTTCTGATGTCCATTAGCATGGTAAATTCTTTTCCACCCCCTCACTTTAAACCTGGAGGTGTCTTCGGGTGTAAGATGAGTTTCTTGTAGGCAACATATAGATGGGTTTTGTTTTTTTATCCATTCTGATACCCTGTGTCTTTTGATTGGGGCATTTAGCCCATTAACATTCAGGGTAAGTATTGAGAAATATGAATTTAGTGCCATTGTATTGCCTGTAAGGTGACTGTTATTGTATATTGTCTCTGTTTCTTTCTGATCTACTACTTTGAGGGTCTCTCTTTGCTTAGAGGACCCCTTTCAATATTTCCTGTAGAGCTGGTTTGGCATTTGCAAATTCTTTCCGTTTTCGTTTGTCCTGGAAGCTTTTAATCTCTCCTTCTATTTTCAATGATAGCCTAGCTGGATATAGTATTCTTGGCTGCATGTTTTTCTCATTTAGTACTCTGAATATATCATGCCAGCTCTTTCTGGCCTGCCAGGTCTCTGTGGATAAGTCTGCTGCCAATCTAATATTTTTACCATTGTATGTTACAGACTTCTTTTCCTGGGCTGCTTTCAGAATCTTCTCTTTGTCACTAAGACTTGTAAATTTTACTATTAGGTGACGGGGTGTGGACCTATTCCTATTGATTTTGAGGGGGGTTCTCTGAACCTCCTGGATTTTGATGCTTGTTCCCTTTGCCATATTGGGGAAATTCTCTCCAATAATTCTCTCCAATATGCCTTCTGCTCCCCTCTCTGTTTCCTCTTCTTCTGGAATCCCAATTATTCTAATGTTGTTTCGTCTTATGGTGTCACTTATCTCTCGAATTCTCCCCTCGTGGTCCAGTAGCTGTTTGTCCCTCTTTTGCTCAGCTTCTTTATTCTCCGTCATTTAGTCTTCTATATCGCTAATTCTTTCTTCTGCCTCATTTATCCTAGCAGTGAGAGCCTCCATTTTTTATTACACCTCATTAATAGCTTTTTTTATTTCAACTTGGTTAGATTTTAGTTCTTTTATTTCTCCAGAAAGGGCTTTTATATCTCCCAAGAGGGTTTCTCTAATATCTTCCATGCCTTTTTCGAGCCCGGCTAGAACCTTGAGAATCGTCATTCTGAACTCTAGATCTGACATATTACCAATGTCTGTATTGATCAGGTCCCTAGCCTTTGGTACTGCCTCTTGTTCTTTTTTTTTTTTTTTTTGTGGTGAATTTTTCCGCCTTGTCATTTTGTCCAGATAAGAGTAAATGAAGGAGCAAGTAAAATACTAAAAGGGTGGCAACAACCCCAGGAAAATATGCTTTGGCCAAATCAGAAGAGATCCCAAATCGTGAGGGGGGAGAAAGGGGATAAAAAGAGGTTCAGAAAGAAAAAAAAAAAAGAAAAAAAAAGGAAAAAAAGAAACAATAAAAAAAGGAAAACCAATAAAGAAAAAATATAAAAAGGAAAAAAAAAATATATATATATATTAGATAAACTAGTTAGAAAACGTTAAAAAAGAAACGGTAAAAGTTAAAATAATTTAGCAGAAGAAGAAAAAAATTGAAAAACAAAAGAAAAAAAAAATTAACTGCAAGGCTAAAGAATCATGGGGAGAAAGCCATGAGTTCCGTGCTTTGCTTTCTCCTTCTCTGGAATTCTGATGCTCTCCTTGGTATTGAAACTGTACTCCTTGGTAGGTGAACTTGGTCCTGGCTGGGTTTCTTGTTGCTCTTCTGGGGGGAGGGGCCTGTTGTAGTGATTCTCAAGCGTCTTTGCCCCAGGCGGAGTTGCACCGCCCTTACCCGGGGCCGGGCTGAGTAATCTGCTCGGGTTTGCTGGGTTTGCTTTCGGGAGCTTTTGTTCCCTGAGCTTTTGTTCCCTGAGCGCTTTCCGTAGAGTTCCGGAAGAAGGGAATGAAGATGGCGGCCTCCCAGTCTCCAGCCCGGTGGAGCCTAGAGCCCGGGGCCCCACTCCTCAGTGCGCCCTTAGAGAACAGCGCCCAATGACTCCCGTCACCCTGGCCTCCAGCCGCGCTCCGAGCTGACCGAGCCTGCGACCGGTTCAAGGTAACCCCAAGCTGAGAGTCACTCCTCGGGTCTGTCTCTGTAGCCGGCTTCCCCGTTCTAATACCTGTGAGCTCTGCGACACTCAGACACCCCCGATCCTTCTGTGACCCTGCGGGACCTGAGGCCACGCTGACCCTGTGTGGGCTTCACCCCGGTTAAGCCTCTGGAGCGATGTCCCTCAGCGGAACAGACTTTTAAAAGTCCTGATTTTGTACTCCGTTGCTCCGCCGCTCACCAGGAGCTGGCCCCTCCCCCCGCGGTCTATCTTCCCGTCGCTTTGGATTCACTTCTCTGCCAGTCCTACCTTTCAGATAGTGGTTGATTTTCTGTTTCTAGAATTGCTGTTCTTCTTCTCTTCGATCTCCCGTTGGATTTGTAGGTGTTTGCAATCTTTAGATGAGCTATCTAGCTGATCTCCCGCTACCTGAAGTAGTCTCAGCCTGCTACTTCTCCGCCATCTTGACTCCTCCCCCCCATTTAACATTTCTTATAAGGCTTGCAGTAGTGAATTCCTTTAACTTCTGTTTGTCTGAGAACCTCTTTATCTCTCCTCCTATTATGAATGGTAGCCTTGCTGGATAGAGTATTCTTGGTTGCAGATTTTGTCCTTTCAGCATTTTAAATGTATCTTGCCACTTCTTTCTGGCCTGTAAAGGGTCTGCTAAAAATCAGCTGATAGCCTTACGTAATTTCCCTCGTATAACTTTTTTATTGCTGATTTTGATATTCTCTCTTTACTATCACTGTTTTTTGCCTATAGTTACTATGTGTCTTGGTGTGGACTTCCTTGGGTTGATTTTGTTGGGGGTCCTTTGTGCCTCTTGGACCTGGACTTCTGTTTCCTTCTCCAGATTTGGGACATTTTCAGCTATTAGTTCTTCAAATCAATTTTCTGTCCCTTTTCTCTTTCTTCTGCTTCTGGGATCCCTATGATGCAAATGATGTTATTATACTGCTTTTGGTGTTACCAAGTTCCCTTAAGCTCTTTTCATTTTTTTATTAATCATTTTTCTCTCTCCTCTTCAGCTTGATTACTTTCCATTACTCTGTCCTCTAGGTCACTGATTTGTTCTTCAGCTTCATGTGATCTCCTATTGATTGCCTGAAGTGTACTTTCCATTTCAAACTTTGAGTTCTCTGGTTCTTCAGGTGTTCTCTTTGTGGAGGGTCTCACTGAGGTCTTCCATTCTTTAGTCCATTGAGTATCTTTGACCACTACTTTAAATTCTGTATCAGACACATTGCTTACTTCCATTTTGCTTAGCTATTGAGCTCTGATTTTTGTCCTGTTCTTCCATGTGGATGTATTTCTCTGTCTCTCCATTTTCTATTACTCTCAGTCTGTTTTTATATATTAAGAAAGTCAGCTATGTCTCCTGTTCTTGAAAATAGCGGCTTTATGAAAGTTGGTCTTGCAGTGCAATGCTCCCTGTTCACCAGAGCCTGGCATGTCAGGGATGTCTTGTGTGTCCCCTGCTATTGTGGCTGGACTGTATTTGCCATCATTACAGTCATCTATAATGGTTTTCTTTGCTTGTTGTGTGCAGGGTTTTGTCCCTGCGTTGTTAGTGGGTCAGTCTGAGGCCACCTTGGACTTGAGTCAGAGCACACATTTGCCAGAGCTCCAGAGACACTGAACCACTAGGAGCCCTCCCTGTGTTCTTCCCTGAGAAACTTCCATGGTGGGTGGGGCTTGTGGCCAGACAAGGTGTCTGCCTCCAGCCTACTGTTGGGGCTCCAGTCAGCCAAGTGTGTATGGTTATCTTCCCCTCTCCCTGGGGCAGGAGTCCCTTTAGAGGGGTACTGCCCCCTATCGGGGCTGCTTACACACTGCCAGGCTTGTGGCTTTGCTTTGGATGGATGCCTGCCAAGGACATGTTGGAGGATGTATCTGCAGGAGAATGCAGGGGTGGGTGACGTGGTGCCAGTAAGGTCTGTGCAGGTCCACTCCAGGAGGGGCTTTGTAGCTGCCTGGAAAACCAGCTAAGGCTGGCTGGGTCTTGAATCTCACAGGGGCAGGGCAGGCTATTAGCAAGCTAGGTGGAGAGCGTTGGTACTGTGCTTATTCCCATGGGTGCCTGTGTATCTAGGCTGGGGGGTGAGGGAGAGAAATGGCACTTACCAGCTCCTTTGGTCTTGGAGAAGTCCCTTAAAGATCCTTGCCCCTCTAATGCATGCTCTGAGATTATTAAATCTTGTAGTATACTCAGGCATTTTTTCACACTGCTACTTCTGTGATGTATCTCAGCAGGGCTGTTTGTTGTGATGTCTTTTTTAAGAGCAGGGACTCCCTTTCCCATAGCCCTCCTGCTCTCCCAGAGCTGAGCCTACCAATTTTTAATATTCCAGGTGTTCAGCCCCACTGATTGCCCCCTCTGGTTTTCAAAGCCAAATGTTACCAGAATTTGTCCTTCCGGCCTGAATTCCTCACCCTGGGGTACCTGGCATTTTCCTCTCTCCCCTCTGCACCAAGAACATGCCTCCCTCCCGTGGATAGTCCTGTAGGTCCATTTGTCCCCTGATGGTGTCTCCACACTTCCCTATCCTCTTTGGGGTAGTTCCCCCTCTTTTATGTAGCCATTTAGCTATTTACAGTCTCCTCTGCCAGTCTTCAGATCATTTCCTGGTTTATTTACACTGATGTGGCTCTTACCTAGTTTTATCTATGGGGACAAGGTAAGCCCGGGATCCTAAAACTCCACCATCTTCCGTGGAAGCCCTTCTTTTTTTTTTTTTTTTTAAAGATTTTATTTATTTATTTGACAGAGAAATCACAAGTAGGCAGAGAGGCAGGCAGAGAGAGGATGGAAGCCCTTCTTGACTGATGCTCAGTTAATAGTTTGGTCTTTGTGAGCATTTTTTTTTTTTTTTACATTATTACAGTGTTTTGTATGTGTTAAATTAACATTCTTTTTTTTTTTTAATTTTTTATAAACATATATTTTTATCCCCAGGGGTACAGGTCTGCGAATCGCCAGGTTTACACACTTCACAGCACTCACCATAGCACATACCCTCCCCAATATCCATAACCCCACCCCCCTCTCCCAACCCCCCTCTCCCCATCAACCCTTAAATTAACATTCTTTTGGCCTCTAATTTTATATGCTCACTACAGAAAAAAGCTTAAGAGTAGATTATTGAAAGGAAAGGGAGTGATAAAACCAGTAACATAAATACTTCAACTCAAAGTAATTTTTAAACAACGTGAAGAGCTTCTTTTCAAACATCTGTGAATGTGGTGACTTTATGCAATTAAGTAAAAAAGTATAAAAATGCAATAAATCCATGAATCTCTCATAATTTTATGACATCAATGTAATCTACTTGTCCTATGGGTACTATTTTTTATGAGATTTTTGTCAAATATGCAGTAGAAGAAAAATATCTGATGTCTGTATTTCCTTCACTTCTGGCGCTAGGCTCTGGCCACAAGAGTAGACATATGGTCCTGGCTTGATGATCAAGATCATTTATCCTCCTGGCCACTGGCGCTGGTTCCATCATGGACATGTAACCCAAGCTGGGATAACCAGAGTCTTCTCGGTTTTATCTCTATATAGACACTAGGAGAGCGTTCTGTTCCTCTGGGATTACAAGTCACAAGGACATGTAACCTTTTTCAGCTGCCACATGTAAAGATCCCACCTGAAAATTAAACCAACACAGAAACACAGGGCTGAGAGGCGACAAGGGGAGACCGAGAACTAACATTGTACTTTCAGCATCTGGATGCAACATCCCTTGGCTTTTCTGCCTTTTCTGCATTTTCCAGTTTTATGAGTCAATACATTCCTTCCCATCCCTCATTAGGTATTTTGAGGTGGATTTCTATCACCTGTAAAAAAAAAAAAAGGAAAAAAAAAGTTCTGTCTAACACAAATCAAAGCCGTCAAAGATTTTTATACTTGTCATACTAAGCACAGTCCCCCCACCCCTGCTAAAGCAATCTTTTTTTTTTTCTCTAGAGCAAGAACAAAATATTGCCTTCCAGTACAAATCTGATGAATTCTGTCAATGAAGTCAAAGGAAAGGCTAGAATTACCAAGCTATCACTCAGCATTGCATTCCTCCAAATGAGAAAATGTCTAAGTCAAACCACTGATAAGTTTACAAAGCCAATCATGAGTTAATGACAAACACGCTTAGTGCTAAATCAAAAGGAACTGTTGGCAACATTCTTTCACTAAATGATACTGCTGTACAAACATTATGTCAATAACATACAGTGTGAATTGAAAGGTGTGTACTAGAACACATTTTGCTTTGTAGTAGGTTGAAGTGATTGATAATGTAGAGTATGAGTAAGTTGTTGGCATCTGTGCATGTTTTTAAGATGGAAGCACTTGATTTTTTGCTTCTGGTTTTCATTGAAAACTCATACTTTAGAGGAAGAATTTTCATGTACATTATTTTGTGAACTGTGGTGTAGAATGGAAAGGAGCTTTGGGATTTCTCCTGCTGGAATAGGAGCTCTGTCTGCAGCACAACTTTGACCTGAAGCCAATTTGCTTGCTGTTTTATTAACAGTTTTTAAACCATGTGCTTCCTAATGTTGATTCATTATGGAAGAAAATAAGGAATTCAGGTCATTATCCATTACTGAACAACTGAGACTATTTCATTTCAGCAGGTTGGGCAAAGAAATGAAATGCTCTTGGTTTCCACATTGAAGTTTATTTGCTATGAAAGGAAAAGAACATACATCAGGAATGTGTGTGTGTGTGTGGTAAAATACACATAGCATGAAATTTACCATCTTAACAATTATGGAATGTACATTTCAGTAGCCTTAAGTATATTCACTTTGGTGTGCAATATATCTCTAGAAACTTGATCTTGCAATACTAAAACTATACCCACCAAACATTAATCCCCCCTCCCCCCAACATTGGATAGTTGCCTTTGCACTTTGTTTTCATGATTGTGACTACTTTAGAAAACTTCATGAGTGGAATCATGCAATCTGTGTCTTCTATTGACTGCCTTATTATGCTTAGTATAATGTCCTCCACATTTATCCATGTTGTAGCATGTGACAGAATCTCCTTTTTAAAGACCATATTGTATGTTTATACATACATATAAAGACCCATTGTATGTATCTACCACATTTTCTTCATCTGGTCATGTACTGATGAACAATTGGGTTGTTGCCATATCTTGACTATCCTTATTAACGCTGCAGTGAACATGGGAAGGCATATTATCTCTTCAGAAACCTGATTTCAGTTCTTTTGGATATCCAGAAGTAGAATTGTTGGGTTATACAGTAATTCTGTTTTTAACCCCTTGAGGAGCTCCCATATAGTTTTCCATAATAATTGTACCACCTTCCATTCACACCAATGGTACACAAAAGATCAATTTCTCCACATCCTCACCAATACTCACTATTTTCTGTTCTTAGGAGAGTGGTCATCCTGTCGTGTGAGGTGGTATCTTACTGTGTGTGGGTTGTTCTTTTTTAAAATTTTTCCTTTACTGAAGTATAATTGACATAAGTATTAATCTCAGGAGCATGACACAGTCGTTGCCAAGTCTGTATGCTGTGCTTACCGCAAGTGTGCTGTCATCTGTCACCATGCAGCACTAGTACAGACCCTTTGACTCCATTCCCTGTGCTGTGCTTTTTATTCCCATAACTTATTCCCAAACTGAAAGCCTGTATCTCCCACTACTTTTCACTCATTTTGCTTATCCACCATCTATCACTCCTCTGACAACCATTAGTTTGTTCTCTGTATGTTATGGTGTGTTTCTGCTTTTTATTCTTTTTCATTGTTTTGTTTTTTAACTCCACATATAAGTGAAATCATAGGGTATTTGTCTTTTTCAGTCTGAATTATTTCATTTAGCATAATACCCTCTAGGCCCATCCATGTTGCAAATGGCAAGATCTCGTTCTTTCTTATGGCTGAATAATATTCGTGTGTGTGTGTGTGTGTGTGTGTGTGTGTGTGTGTGTGTGTGTGTATCACATCTTTATCCATTTATCTATCAATGGAGATGTTGTTTCCATATCTTGGCTATTAAAAAAGCTGCAATATACATAGGGGTACACATATCCTTTTTGAAATAGTGTTTTTATTTTCTTTGGG
This sequence comes from Lutra lutra, assembly GCF_902655055.1. NCBI lineage: Eukaryota > Metazoa > Chordata > Mammalia > Carnivora > Mustelidae > Lutra > Lutra lutra. The sequence goes on along the minus strand of NC_062287.1, from coordinate 11,289,955 downwards.
TACATACCCAGAGTGGAATTACTGGATCAGAGGATATTTCTACTTTTTTTTTTTTTTTTAAGGAAAATCCATACTGCTTTCTACAGTTTCTGCATCAATTTAAATTACTCCCAACAGTGCATTGAGGTTTCTTTTTTCTCCATATCCTCACCAACACTTACTTTTTCTTTTTCTTTTTTTTTTATTCTAGTCATTTCGACAGGTGTAAGGGGATAGCTCATTGTGGTGTCAATTTTCATTTGCCTGAAGATGAGTGATGTTGAGCATCTTTTCATGGGTCTGTTGTCATTTGTGTGTCTTCTTGGGGAAATATGTCTATTCAAGTCCTTTGCCCAATCTTTAAGTAGGTATTTCTTTTGTTACTGAGTTATAATCTTTCCTTATATATTCTACATATCAAACTTTTATCAGCTATGTGATTTGCAATTACTTTTTCCCATTCTGCGGGCTGTCTTTTCATTCTGTTGATTCCTTTGACATGCAGAAGTTTTTAAAATTGGTGCAGCCTAACAAAAAAATAAATAAAATCTGGTGTGGTCCCATGTATCTACTTTTTTTCTTTTGTTGCCTATGCTTTTTTTTTTCTCGTCATATCAGAGAAATCATTGCCAAGCTTAATGTTCTAAGCTTTTTTCCCCCTGTGTTTTCTTCGAAGGTTTGAATTATTTTAGACATTTTATTTAGGTCTTTGTCCATTTTATGTTAACTTTTGTATTTGGTGTAAGGTAAGGGTCCAGCCTAATTCTTTTGCATGTGAATATCCAGTTTTTTGGCACCACTTGCTGAGAAAACCATCCTTTCCCTATTTGTAGGCTTGGCAACCTTGTTGAAAATCATTTTACCATATATGCAAGGGCTTATTTTTGGGTCTTTATCCTGTTCCATTGGTTTATGAATCTATTTTTTATGCCCATATCATATCATCTGATTAACTGTTGCTTTGTAATATCATTTTGAAATTGGACAATCTGAGACCTCTAACTTTGTTCTTCTATTTCAAATTTGTTTAGGTTACTTAGGATCCCTTGAGATTCCATATTAATTTTAAGATCTTTTTCTATTTATGCAAGAAAAATGTCACTGGGACTTTGAAAAGGATTGCATTTGTAGATTGCCTTGGGTAGTATGAACATTCTAACAATATTGTCTTCTAGTCCACAACTATGGGATGTCTTTGCATCTAGTTGTATCTTCTTCGCTTTCTTTTAGCAATGTTTTATATTTTTCAGTGTACAAGTCTTTCACCTCCTTGGTTAAGTTTATTCCAAAGTATTTTATTCTTTCTAATGTTATAGCAAATAGGATTTTTTTCTTAATTTACTTTTCAAATTAGTCAGTGTTCGCTATAGAAATGCAACTAATTTCCCAGTGTTGAATTTGTGTCGTGCAAATTATAGTAGTTCCAACAATTCTTTGTGGAACCCTTAGGATTTTCTAAATATAAGATTCTGTCCTATGCAAACAGACTTTTACTTCTTTTCTGATTTGTATATCCCTTATTTCTTTTTCTTCTTTAATTGCTCTGTCTAGAATTTCCACCACTATTCGAATAGTTTCGTGAATTGTGCTACAAGGCCTAGTTTTGTTCCTGATCTTAGAGGAAAATCTCTTTCTTTCCCTATTGAATTTTTGTTGGCTGTGGGCTTTTATATACAGCTTTTATTATTTGGGGGTAATTTCTTCTATTCCTTGTTTTTTTTTTTTAATGTTTTTCTTGTAAAAGGACATAGAATTAAATTTTTTTTTCTGCATTGATTAAAATGATGTGACTTTTGACATTTTGTCAGTGTGGTACATTACATTCATTTTTTAATCTGCTGAACTATCCTTGCTTCCAGACGTAAACTCCACTCAGTCACAAAGTACCATCCTTTCAATGTGCTGATGAATTTACTTTGTTAGTATCTTGTTTAAGGTTTTTGAATCAAGAGTGCCTCGGTGGTTCATTTGTTAAGCGTCTGCCTTTGGCTCAGGTCATGGTTGCAGGGTCCTGGGATCGAGGCTCAGTGGGAAGCCTGCTTCTCCCTCTCCCACTCCCCCGGCTTGTGTTCCCTCTCTCACTGTGTCTCTCTCTGTCAAATAAATAAATAAAATCTTTTTGAAAAAAAGGTTTTTGCATCAATATTCATCAGGGATATTGGTCTACAGTTTTCTTTTTGTGTCTTTGTCTGGTTTTTGTATTGAAGTAATGGCCTCGTAGAATGAGTTAGTCAGTGTTCCCTCCTCTTCTATTCTTTGTAAGAGTTTGGGAAGGATTGATGTTAATTATTCTTTAAATGTTTTGTAGAATTCTCCAGTGAAGCCATCTGGTCCTGGGATTTTCTTTGTTGGGAGGTTTTTTGATTACTGCTTCAATCTCTTTCTTGCATTAAATGTAGTTCTATATTTTCAGATTTATTCTTTCTTCATGAGTCAGTCTTGGTAGGTTTCATGTTTCTAGGAATTCATACATTTCTTTTGGGTTGTCCAATCTGTTGGCATATAATTGTTCATAAACTTCCCTTTTGTAGCACTTTTGCAACATCCCAGAAGTCTCAATATTTTGTGTGTTTATTCTCACTTGTCTCCAAATATTTTCTAAATTTTATTTCTTCTTTCACCTATCAATTAGGAGTGCATGGTTAAATTTCCACATATTTAAGAATTTTTCTGATTTCCTTATGCTAATGATTTCTAGTTTTATTCCATTGTATATACCTGGGTTCTTGAAACAGGCCTACTAATACCAGTAAAGAACATTTGTAACATTTCAAACGGCTTGCTCAAGTCTTATATATTAGCAATATAGTCAATATCTTCAATCACCTGAAACTATGACTTCAAGGCCCAAACATTATAAAATATGTAGGTCCCGGGTTTTGTTTTTTGGTTTTTTTTTAAAGACTGAGCTGGAAGTCTTGAAATGTCTTAAAAGAGTTTGATGCTTAACAACATTTGATGATTTCTTTTACTCACCATAAAATTAATAAAATATCACTGGCTTATTTTTAAAAATATAGCCAAATATCACAACGAAACATTAAAATATATATATACATACACATACATACATATACTCTCCAGAAGCAAATGCAAGCAAATATCGTCCTGTCAGTATAGTGCCACTCGGTGCATGTGTCTGCTGAACACTTCAAATGTGATTACTGCAACCAAGGAGCTAATTTTTAATTAAACAGTCACGTGTGGGGGCACCTGCGTGGCTCAGTGGGTTAAGCCTCTGCCTTCGGCTCAGGTCATCATCCCAGGGTCCTGGGATCGAGCCCCACATTGGGCTCTCTGCTCAGCAGGGAGCCTACTTCCTCCTCTCTCTGTCTGCCTCTCTGCCTACTTGTGATCTCCGTCATCCTGTCAAATAAATAAATAAAATCTTAAGAAAAAAACCCAGTCATGCGTGGCTTGTGGCTGTTCTGTGATACGGTGCAACTGTCGCATAAGAGAAGTGGTAAGTCATGATTTTGTACTAATTGGTGACACTTTTCATTAGGGCATGTGAGATGGGGTGGAAGGCATGTTGTAGAATGACATAAGACAAACTTCAGTGTTTCTGGAGAAGAACCATGATAAAACCAGACGCTTTGTCCTATTAGAACTAGGATGAAGGAATTTGACGTGGCCTTGGGGAGGGGAAGTGCTAAGTCACGTAAGCAGGTGAGAGTACATTAGCTGGAAGAATAGATTTATTTCGGAAGTTTCCTTTAGGGGCACCTGGCTGGCTCATTCAGTAGGGTACATGACTCTTGATCTTAAGGCTGTGAATCCAAGCCTCATGTTGGGTATTACTTAAATAAAAAACCTTAAAAAAAAGTTTCCTTTAAAAAGAATTTGGACAAGTAGGTAACTTGATACAAGAAAGAGCTTTCTTTTTTTATTTTATTTAATTTATTTATTTATTTGACAGAGAGCAAGATCACAAGTAGGCAGAGAAGAAGGCAGAGAGAAAGGGGGAAGCAGGCTCCCTGCTGCTCGCTCCCAGCACCCTGAAATCATGACCTGAGCCCAAGGCAGAGGCTTAACCCACTGAGCGGCCCAGGTACCCCACAAGAAAGAGCTTTCTCCTGTGTGTTCCCTCCTCCTTGAGAGGAGCCTTGACCATGGCACCATTGCTCTACTATTACATTTTCACTTCTCACCGAGAAGCACATTCCAGACAAAGGAATCATCCTGGAGTAACAACAGTTCTACTCTTCACACTTCGAACATGTTAATGGGAAGAGTACATACTCTCACGCTAAAAAGAGTATTTAGAGACAAAGTTTATAAAATCATTTCCAGTCCTCTGGAGGGGATCTCACCTCATACCTCTAGGGTCTGCAAGAATCAGTGTTTCAGGATCTGTATGTTAACATAATACTTAGTTTCTCTCAATGCATTTGTGCATTTTGACTGTGATCTCTGACTCTTACTGGAATCCAGAAGACGACTGGTTACCAAATTCTAAATAATTTTCTTAAGCAAGAAGACTTCTTTTCTGATTCCACCAAGTTTTCTCCTACAGATCCCATTTTCTCTAAACTTAAATTATTTAGACTATTCATTTCTGGGCCATGCATTTCTTTCAACTAAATTATGAATGATGATCTGCTATTCTGTCACTACACTCAGCATTGAAGACATTCCTTCACGTTTGGTTTCTTCTTCTGTGCAGCATTATTCACAATTGCCCAAAAGTGGAAACATCCATCATAGATGATGTCCATCAAAAGATGATGGATAAACAAAATGTCGAGTATACATCGTATGAAATGTTACTCATTCTTAAAAAAGGAAATTTTTTAAGGCAAAATCATGGATAAACCTTGAGGACATTATATTGAATGAAATCAGTGGGTACAAAAGACATATATTGTTGGGGCTCCTGGGTGGCTCAGTGGGTTAAGCCTCTGCCTTCGGCTCAGGTCATAATCTCACGGTCCTGGGATCGAGCCCCACATCAGGCTTTCTGCTCAGTGGGGAGCCTGCTTCCCCCTCTCTCTGTGCCTGCCTCTCTGCCTACTTGTGATCTTGCTGTCTGTCATATAGATAGATAGATAGATAAAATCTTAAAAGAAAAATATTGTATAACTCCACTTATATGAGCTACCTAGAATAGTGTAATTCACAGAGACAGAGTAGGATGTTGATTGCCAGGTGTGGTGGGATAAGGGAGAATGAGGAGTTAGTTTATGGGCAGAGTTTCTGTTTGGGATGATGAAAGGTTCTGGGGATGGATCATGATGAATGATTGTACAATACTGTGAATGTATCTGAATTGCACAGCCACTGAATTATACACTTAAAAATGGTTTAAATGGTAATTTTTATGTTATGTATATTTTACTGTATTTTTTTAAAATTTCATTTCTTCATACATGGATTGCATATAACCTTATAATGTAAGTTAGGTCATCTATAGAGAATGGCTAGTACTGGTTTTTCTATATTTTTCCTCTAGCAAAATAGTTTAAGAACATGGTAATCCAATTTCAAATCACATGTCCCAGGCATCAATAATACCCCCATTGAGAACCACAAAAATATCCCTCGTGATAAGATTTTGAATATTGCCATAATTATTAAACCTCTCTGCATTTAGTTTTTCCCCCCTGGTATTTTCAGTTTTAGGGATCACCTTGGTCTCTGGACTTTTCAAGAGTAGATATTCAATGGCCTTTTGTACATTAATGGCCTTAACGACGAAAATCATAGCAGAAAAGGGTCTGAAATGCTGGCTGAGGGTAATGATAATGGCTCTGTCTCTCTCTGGCTACCAGATCAATTTCCCTTGGGATATATAGTTTTCATCTGTCAGTGAAAACAGATTTTTGGTGATAAAAGGATGATCATGTTTTTCCATTGAATCAAAATACATTTTTCAGCATCCAGAAACATACATGTGTTTTGTTTTGTTTTGTTTTGTTTTCTCTCATGGTTAGTTTTGTTCCTTCCACAATATTCAGATGTGCAAGAAATTTCACAAGAGAACAGGTCAGCAGTAAGCTCGAGAGGTGGCAAATTCTTTACAAGTAAACAGGCTCTTAAACCCACTAAAAGACAAGTTTAAGATCATAAAATGTTAAAGATGAAATTCCATCACAATGTCCTCTTTTCAGCTCTATTGCAAATTTTTTTTTTTAAAGATTTTATTTATTTGACAGAGAGAGATCACAAGTGGGCAGAGAGGCAAGCAGAGAGAGAGAGAGAGGAGGAAGCAGGCTCCCCGCAGAGCAGAGAGCCCGATGTGGGACTCGATCCCAGGACCCTGAGATCATGACCTGAGCTGAAGGCAGAGGCTTAACCACTGAGCCACCCAGGTGGCCCTCTATTGCAAATTTAACATAAATCATTGTTAATTATACTTTTTCATATGAGTTGCACTTGCTTTAACCTCATACACTAAAAGGAATACTCCTTTCATACACAAAATCTGTTACACATCTGGCTTCTTTAAAATGAAGGTGAACATTTCCAGAGCCAAAAAGAATTTAGCAAAGCTAAGCTCCAGGAAAATGCAAGTTAGTAAGCTTTTCCTTGGTGCTACTGAGTAACAGTGTAAAGTCATCAAACTGATACTTAGAAATGGTACAAACATGTTATCTTGATAGTTTCATTTTAGTTTCAACACCAAACTTTGTAGAAAGCATACTTGTTTCTGTTACCATTTTCTAGTTTAACTTAATCATGATGAGCAGTATTTGGGGTCAAAAGGTAAGTGCCCCAATTCTTTTTTTTTTTTTTTTTTAAGATTTATTTATTTGAGAGAAAGCATGTACACCTGAGCGTACAAGGGTAGGCAGAGGGAGAGGGTGAGACAGAAACGTCAAGCAGACTCCAGGCTGAGCACCACAGGGCTCTACTTCATGACCCCTGAGATCATGATCTGAGCCAAAACCATAAGTCGGACGCTTAACCAACTGAGCCATCCAGGCTCCCCAAAGTGCCCCAATTCTATTTCAAGATTTGCCATGCAACTTCCATTAGTGTGACCATATTTATGCCACTTACCTTCCCTTTTATAAGGTTGTGGCTGAGGGTGCTTCTGCTAGTTTTTGAAGCCTGGAGTTTTCAATATCTACCATATGCTGAAGACCCCGGTTCATTGATGATCAAAATATTTTAAGGCTGATGGAAAACAAATCAGTATATCTTTTTAATGAAAGGAAAATAATCATAATTTTTAAATGCACACATTTGTAAAATTCTAACCAAGAGAATTTCTAACTATAAAAGCTTCACTGCCTATGGGAAGAGGAGAACTATATCAGATACATTAAAATCTTAACACAATTTTTGGGGGTGCCTGGTGGCTCAGTCGGTTAAGCACAGACTCAGGTCATGATCTCTAAGTCTTGGGATTGAGCCCCATGTGGGGCTCTCTGCTCAGCAAGGAGTCTCTGCTTCTCCCTCTGTCTCCTCCCCCCTGCTCATGCTCTGTCTCTTTCTCTCTCTCTCAAATTAAAGCTTTTAAAAAATAAAATCTTAACACAACTTTTAAACTTTTTATTAGGACATAAGAAGAGGAAGAAAAATGTTAATCATCATGAATGAAAAAATAAAATTTAACTTCCTAAAAGCCCAAATCTAAATGTTTGGCAAATTTTTAAAGCAAAACAAACATCAGAAAAGAAATACAATTATTATAAAAACAACCTCAGAAGCCAACTGTAATTTCAAAATAAAAATAAAGTACATACTTTTCATCACTTTTTGTAAGTAGTAAATCCACTGTTGCAGTGTTGAAACTCCCATGAGGTCAATAAGTTTTCTCTTCAAGCAGTCATCTATATTTTGCATTCCATTTGATTTGATCTATTTACAAAATGCTATAATCCACCTTCTTTTTACGGTATAACCACTGGGGAAAGGAGTCTTCATTCCAATCTGACATTTCTTTTTTGTGTTCCCACTCTCTGGCAATAAAAATACCCACAATAAAACATTATTACCACAAATTATTTCTGAAACACATTCTTAATTTATTCCATTCTTTCCCTCTTTTCCCTCCATCTTTCTTGACTTATACCCTCCTCTCTTCCATAAATATTTATTAAACAAGATCCTGTTAAAGGAGTGAATTAAAAGCTCTCACTTTCGAATCTCACAAATGAATAGTTAATCATGGAGTGGTGATAATTTTTCTCATGCATTTGCAAGGTCTTTCTCAGCCTTTACCGGGTCCCCAAAGCTACTCCACTGCTAGCCAATTCAGGAGGAAATGTTTGGGCATGAAATAGCAGAATTCAGTACCCCAGCTAAATATTGTGCCAATAACATTGACCTCATTATATAACAGATCTTTTCCTCAAACTCTACTTATCCATGAAGAAATCTTGAACGTGTTCATGAAATGATGTCTCACATTGTTTATTTTGGGTGCCCCAGAATCGGGTTCTCAGGTTAAACATTTCATTGCTGTGCCCAGGCTGAACAGATTATTGGCCTGGTCTGATTAGTGCTGAAAAAGGGAAGACCTCTTTATTCAGAATATTCTCCTATGAAATTAGCCTAAGCTTATTCATTGATTCATGTCAAGGTAAGACTCAGGTCATTTAAAAAAATTTATTATTGAAGTATAGTTGATATAAAATGTTATATTCGTTGCATGTGTACAATATAGGGATTCCACAATTCTGCTCATTCCTTAGTGCTCATTGCAATAATTATAGTCACTATCTGTCACCGTACATTATTACAGTATTATAGTCACCATCTGTCACCATACATTACTACCGTATTAGTGACTGAATTCCCTATGATGTACTTTCTGTCTGTGACTTATAAACTGCAAGTGTGTACATCTTAATCCCCTTTACCTATTCATCCATCTTCCTAGCCCTATACCCTTCTGTCAACCAACAACTTGTTCTCTCTACTAATGAGTCTGTTTATGGTTCTTTTTTTGTTTTGTTTTGCTTAGATTCCACACAAAAGAGAAATCATAGAGTATTTGTCTTTCTCCTTCTGACTTATCTGTTGAACATAATACCCTCCAGGCCTACCCATTTTGTTGCAAGTGGAAGATGTAATTCTTTTTATGGCTGAGTGATATCCCATTGTATTCATATATACAAGATCTTTTTATTTTTCCATTCGTCTATTAATAGACACTTAGGTTGCTTCCATATCTTGGCTATTGTAAATAATGCTTTAATAAACATAGGGGTGTATGTATCTTTTTGAATTCATGTTTTCATTTTCTGTGCATATATACCCAGTAGTGAAATTACTGAATGACATGGTATTTCTATGTTTTGAAATCTGTTTAAACTTGAGTTAGTTAGCATATAGTCTGTTCAGTTTTCCCAATATCAGTTACTGAAAACATTCCCTTTTTCCCATTACATATTTTTACCTCCTTTGCCATAGACTAATTAGGTAAGTTCCACTGATCTATGCCAGTAGCATACTGTTTTGATTACTATCGCTTTAGAGTGTATCTTGAAATTTAGGGTTGTGATACCTCCAGCTTTGGTCTTATCTCTTAGGATTGCTTTCCTATTCAGGGTCTATTGTGCTGCATACAAATTTTTGGATTATTCTAGTTCTGTAAAAAAAAAAAAAGATACTGTTTTGGTAGGGATTGCGTTGAATCTGTAGATTGTTCAGTGTAATATGGACATTTTAACAACATTCTTCCAATCCATGAGCATGGGCTATCTTTTCATTTGTGAAATTTTCAGTTTCCTTTATCAATGTCCTACAGTTCTTTTCAGAGTACACTTCTTTTGTTAAGTTTATCCCTAGGTATTTTATCCTTTTTGGTAAACTTGTCAATGGAGTTGTTAATTTCTCTTTCTGACACTTCATTATTAGTGTATAGAAATGCAGTCAATTTCTGTAAATTTTATATCTTGCAACTTTACTGAATTCATTTATTATTTCTAGTAATTTCTTGGTGGAGTCTTTAGGGTTTTCTATGTACAGTATCATGCCATCTGCAAATACTGGTAGTTTTACTTCTTTGTTACCAGTTTGGAAGCCTTTTATTTCTTTTTGTTGTCTGATAACTGTGGCTAGGACTTCTAATACTATGTTAAGTAAAGGTGGTGAGAGTGGACATCTTTGTCTTATTCCTGATCTTAGAGGAATCACTCAGCTTTTCACCATTGAGTATGAGGTGAACTGTGAGTTTGTCCTAGATGGCCCTTTGAGGTAGATAGTCACTAAAGCTACCTTGAGAGTGTTTATCACGAATGTATGTTGAATTTTGTCAAGTGCTTTTCCTGCATCTATTAAGATAATCATAGGGGTGCCTGAGTGGCTCAGTCTGTTGAGCGTCTGCCTTCGGCTCAGGTCATGATCCCAGGGTCCTGGGATTGAGGCCCATGTAGGGCTCCCTGCTCAGTGGAGAGTCTGTTTCTGCCTCTTCCCATCTTATGCTCTCTTTCCCTCTCTGTCTCTGGTTCACTTTCTCTTTCTCAAAAAATAAATAATAAAATAGTTTAAAAAGATAATAATATGGTTTTTATCCTTCCTTGCCTTAATGTGATGTATAATATTGATTTGCAAATACTGAGCAATTCCGGCATCTGCAGAATAAATTGCACTTGATCATAGCAGGGGAAAAAAATCCTCTGATTTTATTGTTTTGTTACTTAAGTACAGTTGACACAATGTTACACTAGTTTCACAAGCATAACATAGTAATTGGACAGCTATGTTCAGCTGTGTTCACCACAAGGGTAGCCACCATCTGTCACCATGCAGCACTACTAAAATACCATTGACTCTATTCCCTATGCTGTACCTTTCATGCTAATGATTTATTTATTCCTTAACTGGAAGCCTGTACCTCCCACTCCCCTCACACTTTTTAACCATCTCCTCACCTTCTCCATTCCAGCAACCATCAGTTTGTTCTCCCTTTTTTGGGTGTGTTTCTGCTTTTGTCAGTTTCTTTGTCCATTTGTTTTGTTTCTTGGATTACACACATCCGAGTGATCGTACGGTAATAGTCTCTCTCTGACTTAATTCACTTGGAGAATTCAGCATTCTAGGTCCATTCATATTGTAGCAAACAGCACAATCTTGCTCTTTTTTTATGCCTGGGTAGTATCCCATTTATATATCACATCATCTTTACCCATTCATTTATCATTGGACACTTGGGTTGCCTTCATAATTTGGCCATGGTAAATAATGCTGCAATATACATAGGGATACCTATTTTTTTTTCAAATTAGTGTTTTTATTTTGGGGGGTAAATACCCAGTAGTGGAATTACTGGACCATATGATAATTTTATTTTTAATTTTTTTGAGGAACACCCATAGTATTGCCCACAGCAGGTGCACCAATTTACATTCCCACCAAAACTGCACAAGGGTTCTTTTTTATTGTTGTTGTTATTTTTTTTTCCATCCTTGCCAACACTTGTTATTTCTTGTCTTTTTTATTTGGGCCATTCTGACAGGTATAAAGTGATACCTCTTTGTGTTGATTTTCATTTGCCTAATGATCAGTGATGTTGAGCATGTTTTCCTGTCTGTTGGAAATGTCTGTCTTTTTTGGAAAAATGTCTGCTAAGGTCCTCTGCCTATTTTTTTAATCAGATTGGGGTTTTTTTCGTGTTGAGTTGTAGGAGTTCCTTATATATTCTGGGTATTAACCCCTTGTAATATATATCATTTGTAAATATATTTTCCCATTAAGTAGGTTGCCTGTTTATTTTGTTTGTTTTCTTCCCTATGCAAAAGCTTTTTATTTTAGTATAGTCTCAATAGTTCATTTTTTAAATTTTGCTTTTCTTGTCTAAAGAGACCTATTTAGAAAAATGTTCCTAAGGTTTATGTCAAACAAATTACTGCCTGTTTTCTTCCAGGAGTTTTATGGTTTCAGGTCTCACATTTAGGTTTATAATCCATTTTTTATTTATTTTTGGGTATGGTATAAGAAAGTGGTCCAATTTCATAATGAAGTTGCTGACAGAGAAATTAAGAAAACCATCCCATTTAAAATTGTACCAAAAGATAAAATACCTAGAAATTTAACCAAAAGTTAAAGGCCTATACTCTGAAACCTGTAAGACATTGACTACAGAATTGAAGATGACACCAACAAGTGGAAAAGTATTCCATGCATGTCATTAGAATAAAGGGTCTATATTACCCCAAACAATTTGCAGGTTTAATGTAATCCCTATCAGAGTTCCAATAGCATTTTTGACAGAACTAGAAAAAATAATCCCAAAATTTGTATGAAGGACAAAGACCCTGAAGAGCCAAGGCAATCTGGAGAAAGAAGACCAAAACGGCAGGTATCACAATCTCCAATTTCAAGATACACTAGAAAACTGTAGTAATCAAAGCAGTATGGTACTGGCACAAAAACAGACATGTGGATCAGTACAACAGGATAGAGACACAGAAATAACCCATACTTATCTACAAGTGACCCAACTAATCTATGACAGGAGGCAAGAATATATAATAGGGAGAAGACTATCACTTCAATAAATGGTTTTGGGAAAAACCATTGGACAGCTATGTAAAATAATTTTTTAAAAATGGATTGTTGAATTTGGTTTGCTAATATTGAGAATTTTTGCATCTATATTCATCAGGAATATTAGCCTACAGTTTTCTTTTTTCCTAGTATCTTTATCTGGGTTTGGTATCACAATAATGCTGGACATGTAGGAGGAGTTTGGAAGTTTTCCATCCTCTCTGTTTTTTGGAATAGTTTGAGAAGACTAGGTATTAGGTCTTCATTAAATGTTTGGTAGAATTTACCTGTGAAACCATTTGGTCCTGGACTTGTATTTGATTGAGAGTTTTTTTGATTACCAATTCAATTTTGTTACTAGTAATCAGTCTGTTTGAATTTTCTATTTCTCTCTAATTCAGTTTTGAAATACTATGTTCCCAGGAATTTACCCATTTTTTCTAGGTTGCTCAATTTGTTCACATACAATTTTTAATAGTATTCTCATAATCCTTTCTGTATCTGTGGAATTGGTTGTTATTTCTCCCTTTCATTTTTACTTTGAGTCCTCTTTTGTTCTTGATGAACTGGCTATCGATTTTATTTATTTTTTCAAAGAATCTGCTCTAATTTCTTTGATCTTATCTATTTTTTAATCTCTATTTAACTTACACTCTGATCTTTATTATTTCCTTTCTTTACTGAGCTTGGGCCTTTGCCCTCTTTTTTTAGTTCCTTTAGGTATAAGGTTAGATTGTTTTAGATTTTACTTTATGAGCTAGGCCTGTATTGCTATAAACTTTCCTCATAGAACTGTTTTTATTGTGTCTCAAAGATTTTGGACCATTGTTTCCATTTTCATTTGTCAACAAGTATTTTATTTCTTTGATTTCTTTGTTAGCCCATTGGTTATTTAGCAACATGTTGTTTAGCCTTGACGTTTTTGCATTTTTGCATTTTCTTCTTGTAATTGTTTTCTCATTTCATAACGTTTTCATCAGAAAAAACGCTCAATAGGATTTCAATCTTAAATTTACTAAAACTTGTTTTATGGCCTAACAAGTGATCTGTAGAATGTCCCATGCACATTTGAAAGGAATACACATTCTGCTGTTTATGGATAAAATGTCCTGTATGTATCTGTGAAGTCTATCTGGTCTAATGTATCACTCAATGCCCCTGTTTCTTTATTGAATTTTCTGTCTGAATTCTATATCCACTGATGTAAGGGGGGTGATCAAAGTCCCCTTCTAGTATTGTTACAGTTTCTCAATCTGTAAATTTTTATTTTATGCTTTTAGGTGCTCCTACAGTAGGTGCATGGATATTTACAGTTGATACATCCTTTTTTTAGAGTAATCCTTTTATCAATATGTAATACCTTTCTTTATCTCTGGTTAGTTTTCAAGTCTATTTTGTTGGCTATAATTGTGCTACCACAGCTTTTTCTTTTTTTACCTTTTTGCTTCCATTTGCATGGAATATTTTTTTCCAGCCCTTACGGTTTCAGTCTGCATTTGGCTTTAGGTCTGAAGGGAGTCTCATGTAGGCAGCATATAGATAGATCTTGTTTGTTTTGTGTGTGTGTGTGTGTGTGTTTTTCTTGTTTGCTTTTTTACTCATTGTCCTACACTGTCTTTTAATTGGAGCGTTTAGAGGATTTACACTTTGAGTAACTCTTGATAGGTGTATATATATGACATTACTGGCTTTTTGTTTTGTTTTTCTTTTTGCAGTTCTGTTGCTTTCTTCTCTTGCTCTCTTGAGTTTTGATGCTGGGATTACATTCTCATTTTTTGTGTATCAATAAGTCTTTGATTTATGATTAGCATGGGGTTCATATGTAGTATCTTATATGTACAGCAATTGATAGTAAGTTGATGGTCACTTAAATTTGAGCACATTCTAAAAACACTACATTTTTACTGCTTCCTCCATGTTTTATGTATGATGTCATTTTACACCTTTTTTATTTTTGTATTCCTTGATCAGCTTTTGTAGATATAATTGATTTTACTACTTTTATGTTTCAATCTCCATACTAGCTTTGTAAATAATTATTCTACATTTACTCTGTTTGCTTTTACCAGTGAAATTTTTTCTTCTCATAATTTTCTTCTAGTTATGGCCTTTTCTTTCCATTAAAAAAAAATTCTCCCGAACATTTCTTGAAAGGCCAGTTTAGTGATGAACTCCTTTAACTTTAGTTCATCTGGAAAACTCTTTATGTCTCCTTTTAATCCTGAATGATAATCTGGCAGAGTATTCTTTGTTGAATGTTTCTTCCTTTGAACACTTTAATTATGTCATGCCATTCTCTTCTGGCCTGCAAAGTTTCTGTTGAAAAATCAGCTCATAGCCTTCTGGAATTTCTCTTGTACATTACTAGCTTCATTTCTCTTGCTGCTTTTAAGACTCTGTCTTTATCTTTGATTTTGCTTTTTAAATTGTTGTGTGTCTTGGTATGGACCTTGGGTTCATCTTGTTTGGGGCTCACCTGCTTTGAATCCAGATGTCTGTTACCTTCCCCCAGATTAGGGAAGTTAAAAGTCATGTCTTTAGGTTTTCCGCCCCCTTCCCTCTCTCTCTGTCTCCACTTGGAAGATAATAACATTCACATTATACTTGATGATGTCACACAGTCTCTTACAGTATTTTTACTATTTATTTATTATCTTGCTGTTCAGCATGGTTGCTTTCCACTTTGTCTTCCACATCAGTGATCCATTCTTTAGCATCCTCTAATTTGCTGCTGATTCCCTTTGCTGTATATTTTATTTCAGTTATGTATTTTTTTTAAGATTTTATTTATTTGACACACAGAGATCACCACTAGGCAGAGAGGCAGGCAGAGAGAGGAGGAAGCAGGCTCCCTGCTGAGCTCCATCCCAGGACCCTGAGATCATGACCTGAGCCAAAGACAGAGGCTTTAACCCACTGAGCCACTCAGGTCCCCAGTTATGTATTCTTTAGCTCTGACTGGTTACTTTCATGTTTTCTATCTCTTTGCTGAAGTTCTTACTGAGTTTATCAATCTTTCTTTCAAGTCCAGTGCATATTTTTATGACCATGAGTTTGAACTTTTTATCAGGCATATTGCTTATCTTTGTTTCATTTATCTCCTTTTTTGTGATTTTTTTTTCTTATTCTTCATTTGGAATATAGTCCTCTGTTTCTTCATTTTGTTTATCTTTCTCTGTTTGTTTCTATGTATTAGGTCAGCTATCTCTCCTGGTCTTGGAAAATAATGGCCTTATATAGAAGGATTTCTGTGGTGCTCTGTAGTATAATCTCCTTTGGTCACCAGAGCCAGGCCCTCCATGGGTTTCCCCTATGTAGGCTACATGTGACATCCTGTTATGGCTGAGCCATAATTACTATAGGCATGTTAGTGGTTTAAGCTTATCCTCAGCCCAACTTGCTGTAACGACCCACTTTGCTTTTTGTGGGAACACTGGTGGGCCAGGTCTGCCACCTGTGGGCCTAGAAGACTCAGCTACAGACCCACTGGTGCATGGGACCAGCCCTCAGCTCACCTATCTGCTATTAGCCACTGTGACAGTTATGGAGGCATCAAAGAGCAGGGCACAGGATTCTCTGCACAGGCAAGTGAGAGGTCCAGCTGCAGGAAATGTGGGATGCCAGTGTGTGTGCTTAGTTTCCCCACTCTTCAGTGCAGGAAGGGCTGCCCACTGGATGTAGCTCAGAGGGATGCCTGTTGGGGCAAGTGGGTTGGGTGAGACAGGTTTGCAGGGGAATGCTGGGATGGGTCACGAGGTGCTAGCAAGGGATAGAAAGTGTTAGAACTGGCTCTGGTAAGCATTTGGCCATGCAGTCTGGGGGAGGGTAAGAAAAATGGCACCTACCAGCACTTTCATTCCTGTAGAAAGCTCCGACAGATCCCTGCCCCACTCCAGTAGCACATATCCTAAAATTAGTAATAAATCTCCTTCACATATACCCCAGACACTTCTCAAACTGCTATTCCTGTACTATGTCTCAGGCTGTTATCTAGTGGCTAGCTCTTTAAGTGACGGGACTCCATTTCCTATTGCCTTCTGGCTCTCCTAGAGTTAAATCCTGATGATTTTCAAAGCCCGATGTTACAGACACTGGTCTTCCCATTGTAGATCTCTAAGATCAGGGATGTCCAATGTGGAATCCGATTCTTTTGTTCCTCGGTGCTTGTGATATCCTTCCCATTTGTGGTCAGTTATGCAAGGGGTTGGTTTCCAGTGGCATCTTCACCCCTCCTACCTTTTTTGATGTGGCCTTCTCTCTACAACTAGCTGTGGAAGATCTCTTCTGCCAGTCTTCAGATGGTTTTCGGAGTTAGTTGCAGTACATATAGTTATTGCCTCATTATGTCCATGGGACGAGATGAACTCAGGGTCCTCCTAATCTACTATCTTTCCTCTCTCAAGAATCAGGTCATTTAGATATTTTTCCACTTAAATAGCATATCCTTTTTGTCATCTACCTGCATTGTTGGGATTTGTGGTATAAGTTTAAGAATTTAAATTCATGCATATTGAATTATATCAGGTTTATAAATGGCTCAAAAAATAATAAATTTGGCATTATCTTCTAAGGAACTTCCTGATATTACTAGAAATTATGGTTCAGGAAATACGGAAAGCATAGAAGTGTTAAGAGAACTCAAGTTGTCTTCAGTCTAAGAACTTCCTTTGGTGTAAAAGTTGGGCATGGATGATGACTGACATGGCAGAGAGAAGGGATCTGTCTTTTTCATAAACTGTGAGCTTTCAGTGGGCTCATGATTTATTTATATGTTCTCCACAGGGTTTTGTAAAGTTCTTTGCATACAGTCGGTCCTCAGTAAACATTTGCTGAATACTTGAAAAATGGGCAATAGGTAAATGCTTACACCATTGAATGCTAGAACGAGAGGCATTTGCTTTTTCTGAACTTCACTTTATTTCCAGTATAGCAGGAACATCGCTTCTGTGAGTGAGATGGCTTTGTATTGACCACTGAATTTCCTGTGATAAAACTGAAAATATCCACAGAAATTGCTAGTTCATAGAACCTTAATCAAGATGGTTTGGCTGAAACATTGAGAAGCCACTGAAGAAATTTTCTAACTCAGTAGCTTATCTGAGACATTTTCACATTACCCAATTATTGAATCATCAGGAATAAATCTTAAGTTCAAATCAAAATAACCTGTACATTTTGAGAGTAGGCAGCTGAAATTAAGGGTTCCTTAGACTTTTAGATCTGACTCAAGGTGAAAATTCATTAAAATTTATATGAAAATAATTTCTAAGAATAAAATCCTTCCTGCAAAACCCAAGATGATTGGTACTCTTTATCCCAAGAAATGAAAAATTAAAATGGTTAATGTCAATTTTCTCAGAGTAAGAATGTCTTTTAGATTGATAAATTGTGAACACATCAAGCAACTGCACAATAGACCTACTGTTACATGGTAAGATCTCAATGGAGGTTAAGTTCCTCGTCATTTCCTCCCCTACATTTGACCTTCAAAAAATGGGAAAATAAATTAGCCTGATATCTGCCCAGATATTAAAATAAAAATCAGTGGCTTAGAGAGACTGAGACACTCAACTCTCTGCATTTTTTTCCCTTTTTTCTTTACCTTTACCTTGATATGTTTAAGACATTCTGAGAAAGTAAATGGGTCAGGATTCTGGAAAACTGTTCTCTTGGTAATAGCAGGGATCCAAAGATCCAGAAAGAGACATGTGCAATGGGGACATGTTGGTTAAGAGGCATAAACTCTGAGTTATAAGATGACTAAGCTCTGGGGATCTAATGTATGGCATGGTAACTATAGTTAATGTATTATAGGCTTGAAATTGGCTGAGAAAGAAAATCTTAGGTGTTGTTTTAACATACTGAGGCACCTGGCTGGCTCAGCTGGTAGAGCATGTGACTCTTGATCTCAGGGTTGTAAGTCTGAGCTCCATGTTGGTTATAGAGATTACTTAAAAATTAAAAAAAAAAATTTAAAAAGTATAAAAATACTAACTATGTGAGGTGATGGATATGTTACTCAGCTTGACTATGGTAACCATTTCACAGTGTATATTTATATCAAAATATATACCTTAATGTGTATCATTTTTGTCAATCACACCTCAATAAAGCTGGGAAAAAATAGTTCTGGGGTGAGGTCCAAGAATTTGGATTTCTAACAAACTTTCAAGTGAAGTTGAAGCTAATCCAAGGACATTACTTTGAGAACCTTGTCCTAAATTCTTATATTCCTCTTCTTTATTTTATCCCACCTAAAAACATCTTCTGTGCTGGCTGTTTTATTCTCCTAGGTAAAATACTTCCATACTTTCCATTATCTGCCTACTGTATTAGGACCAAGCTCCTTTGCTGGCTTACAACCTCCTATGAGCATTCACTTCTCCAGCCTCCTCCTCATGTACTCTCCACCTTCACAGGACACCTCCCCCACCCCCAGAGGCTATTCTCTGTACTTTAGCATCTCCTTGAGAGTAGGACTTAGGTCACTTATGCATTATAATGTTTTAATTGTCTAGCACTGTGAGCTTCACCTCAAGATACAGGTCTTAGCAATTAAGATGGTGACTATATCTGGTCAACTGAATTCAATCCATCAACATAAAACCCATCTAGGGAAATGAAGGGCTTCCAGAGCCAGAGCGACAGAGACCTCCAAGAGGGACAAGGGAAGTAGTTTCCAAAATTGAGAAAGATTGCCTGAATCCCAGGCAAGTGAGAATAATATTCCACTCGTCAAGGGCACCAGAGGATGGCAGAAGTGAGGGGCCAGGGTGTCTTGACGGTGACAGTTGGGTGGAGTGGCGGAGACATGGCTATAGCCTCTTGAGGATAAAGTAGATTGGGATTCCAGTTCCAATTTGGTCATTTGCTTTGTGTAACTTACCTTGGCCAAGCTATTTAATGTGTCTGTGCTTAAATGTGAAATGAGCCTAATGGTCATTCCAGTGTTTCTACTAAGGATCCTATCAGACCTATCTTTGGCACAAGGTTAAAATTTGTCTCAATGGGGAACTTGGTTTTCTGAAATTTGAAACATTCTTCCATGTCTATCTCAGGTAAGGTTGAAGTTGATAAAAGACGCCGATATCTGGCTGCCTTGTAAATCTGAATATTAAAACCAGACATTGGGACATTAAAAATAGGATTAAAGATAGGTATAAAGGCATTCATTTCAGTGTGTCTTCTCTTAGTATTAAGCATGCATATGTATATGTATATATATACGTTTTGCATTTCAGTAGGGGATCTGTAATAAACCACGATAGAAACTGAAAGATGAATTATCAACTAATTCTGTTTCTAGTATGAAGTCTTCTCATGTGGCAACCTGTGTTTATTTTCCCATCACGATTATCAATAAAACCCTTAAAATTAAAAAAAAATTAACTTTGAAGAAGTGAGAATTTGAAGAGGTAGCATCTGATTTGGTAGCCAGGCTTGAGAGAGAGAACACTTAGTGAGAAAATGTATTTATTACGTTAACAAATGAAAGAGAAACAGGCTTAGTCCTTGGACTTGTGGAAAGGAATGAGGTCATAGAACCTGACTTGGGCCTAAAAATGGGGTTTAGAATTTAATGAGAACTCTTGGATATGGAATTAACTATGAATCCAACCATTCCTTATATATGCACTTTATCAGCTGTGAGGAAATTTACATCTCTGCTTCCACGCAGTGGTAGAAAAAACTAGATAGTTTGAATGAAGCAGGGAATCCCAAACTAAATGTGTCTATTAGAAAGTAAAACAGGGTCAGGCATATTATTGTCATAAATAGAGCCCACTTTAGAAGCATAATTCGACCCAAAATACATGAAGCTGTGCCAGACCAGGAATTTGGGATTTCCTATGAACAGGCAGGAAAGTGTATAACGAGAGTTCTCCCAACCCAGGCTACAATGATGACAATCTCAAGAGGGGGACATATGTGGCAAACAGGGAAAATGGAATCAGCCTTGGTAGATTCTTCCTGGAGAGTTAAGACATGGCCTTCGAAATGGGAAGTCCTCTTTGTCTGCATGATTATGTCCCCTTCTGTTATTAGTAAAGTCTTTTTTTTTTTTTAAGTCCAGCCTGTTTTGTCTGAGTCATAGGATAAAGGAATTGTTCCATACCTTGGTCAAGAAATCAAAGAGTGAAGGTGACAGGGGTGAAAGGGAAATCTTACAGAAATGTAGGGTCAGTTTTGCCCTGCACTCTGCCCTTGGATCATCATCATGTTTAAAATGGATTTGAATTTTAATTTCTAGGCTACTATGTTATCCTACTTGGTGTTCTGAACCCACATCACAAATACAAGGCCTCTCTAGAGCAGCAACTACCAAACTATGGAACCAAAATATCTTAAAATGACCCATTAAACTGTTCCATGGCCAAATAATTATGAAGTTCTGCATTCTATCCCTACTTGAAGGGATAGATACTACAGTTACTGAAAAGGGGCTGCAAATAAACCTACTTAATTATCTTCCCAGATTGCATTTCACTTATTTTTCCATTCAACAGTGGAGAATCTTCTGGGTGGTAGATATCACACTAGGCTGTTAGATAAAATGGTGACCCTCAATGGCTTCCTATCATGTATAGATGGCTTCTAAGCTCTGCCTATACCTCTGACCTTCTCTCTCCTTTATTCATTGTATGGCAGCCCCAGTGGTTTCCTTCACAGTTCCTGGAACATTCCAGCATGCTCTTGCCTCTGTTCAAAAACCCTCTCTTGGGGATGTTTCCCCCCAAATTCACCTGGCTCACTTCCTCATTTCATTCAAGGTGCTGTTCAAGTGTCTCATTCTCAGGTTTGTATTCAAGACAGGCCTTACCTGGCCTCTTTTAAAATAGCATTCACCAGCGGCATGTGGGTGGCCCAGTCGGTTAAGCATCCAACTCTGGATTTCAGATTGGATCATGATCTCAGGGTGGTGAGGTCGAACCCTGTGTCATGCTCCATGTTGAGTGTGGAGTCTGCTTAAGATTCTCTTTATCTCTCCCTTAGCCCCTCCCTCTCACCCCTGCATGTGTTCTCTTTCTCCCTTTCTCTCTAAAAAAAAATTAAAAAAAAAATAAAGAAATAGCATTCATCTTTACATTAAAATTCTTTATTCTGGTGACTTTGTTATAAACCTGTTTATTGTCTTTTTATCCCACTAGGCTATTGAATTCCAAAAACCTACAGCTATGCCTGGAAGATAGAAAGTCCTAACTATTGATAAATTGAATAAATAAATGTTGAAAAAATAGTTATTATTATTGCCTCACAGAGCTTATAGTTCAGAAGATTAAAAAATGTTTGAAATTTAATGGTATGATGAGTGTTGTCATTGGGGTTATAAAGTGCCCGAGCTGAGAAGCAGCATGGTCTGCTCGTGAAATAGAAGTTGAGTTTACCTGCCAGAGCAAGGCTGCATAAGGGTGAGATGACAGGCTTCAGAACTGGGCAAGTCTTTGTAAACATTAAGGAGTCTGGATTTCATCCCTAGAGCAATGAGATCATACAACAGGTTTTAAGCAAGGAAAAGTCATCTAGATTTTGGAAACATTAGTCAGGGTGCAGTGTGGAAAGTAGATTAAAGGAAACAAGACTGTGGCCAAGGAAATCAGCTCTGGAGATTGTTGAGATAATCTAATGGAGGTATGAGTGTAGTTCATACAATGATGGAGGCAACAGCAATGGAGAGAAATGGTGGAGTTCAGGAGCTATATGGGAGGTAAAATTCATAGGATTTGGTGATTTAATGTACAAAATGAAGCAATTAAAGAATGATACCATTCACCCCTCTTTTCTTTTCTTATAGTACCTTTAATATCCTGTAGGATTGGTGTTCCATGGACTATGTTATAGATAACACAGTCTCTAAAAAGTTACCAGATCTAGAAGTATTACAAATCATGGAGAACTATGGGCAGATGTAAAATGCATCATTGGTTATACTCCTTAAAATGACAGGTGAAGAGATGACCTGTATGGGGCCCTGTGAGCATCCTAGCCACTGAACAGACTCTGAGGAGTGGAGGGATTTATAACCCAATCAACATTCATTGATCTAAGGGAGCTTGATTAGGAAAAGTTTCTAGGCAGGACTGGTCTGAACATAAGCCCCCCTCTTTGTCTATAAGGCCTGTTTACCTGTGGAAAAGACTTTTTTTCTTCCTTTCTAAGATAGAAAATGTTTCTATTGCTGGGGATCCTGTGGTCAGGGCCTCACAGGGAACATGTGGAGGCCTCATGCAGTAGAAGGCTTCTTGGTCTCGATAATCCAGGTATTTCCAAAAATTCAGCACTTGAGTTTAGGGTCAGAGCACACTCAGAGGATCCAGGAAGTGTCACTGTTAAACTGGCCTGTGAAGGTCACTCTGTCATGGCCTTGGTTTCCTGCCCTCCCAAGAGCTGATCCCCCTCACTGGGATGGATGAGCAGGAGAGACAGAGAGACCTGACCCTCCCAGAACAAAGTGACACTGACTAGGTACTGTTGTTGAAGTCTGTCACCTTTCCTGAAGCACCCGCCTTCAGGGCTGGAGAGGACATCCTGGCCCTCAGGACATCCCCACCATATTCCTTCCTGTATCCCAAATGGTCCCTCACCTCCAGCAGGATGTCTAGCGGATGCCACCTGCAGTAGGCATCTTGAGGGGAGAAGATGGTGGCTGTGCTGGGTGTGGCACTGGTGATGGGGTTCCCATTGGTGAAAGGTCTGCGTGGGATCAGCTGGTCTAGTTTCTCCACGATTTCTTTTATTCTCAGCTCAGTCTCGGTTAGTGAAACTGCTGAATCCAGTGGTACTTCAAAGGGTAAGGACTTTCTGAACATATTCTACTGCTTCAGGAGAGTAGGGATTCTCAAATTGAACAACAACTGAAGTGTTCGGGGAAAAGGGGTATATATATTATCAACAAATATGGCTTCTTTTCAGTATAAATTATTATGGTCTGGGTTGTACACATTTCAGTAGATATAATCACCTATCAAAAATGGATTCTAATGTTTTTCAGATTTGGAATCCTAAGAATCCGTTTCCATGAAATGTGACTTCCTCTCCTGCCAACAGATGCTTTTGTTTTGAAAGTCACTGGCTTAAAATTAATTATATAAAATAAAGATACAGTATTTTTGTGATGTTTATTGAAACTAAACTGCACCTTTCATCAAAAGGGCCCTGTGGGTCTTACTTCCCTGAAGTGGGAGTTTGGGTGCTGAAGAAACTACCAGCTGAGGCCATATGTGTGGGTTTGTATCCCGTTTTGTTCATTAGGTCATGGTCTACATATTCTTACTTCAATACACCACTCCAGCTTCTCAACACACAAAGAATGCGAGTTACATATACTGCTCCTAACAATATAGAGACAAATACTTGATCAAATGAAATAGGTTTAGTTGACAATGTCATTGTATTCACCTGGACAGCAAGGTAACTGGAGGTAATGTCATCACCAGTTTAAAATCTGTTCAGGAGTCTCCCAAGTCCCATAGAGGTACATTTAGCCATGGCCTAAAATGACATGGGTGAAGTCACACTTGGAAACCTACCCCTGTTTATTTGTTAAATGGCTTGGTTTTGTTTTTGTTTTACTTTGTTTTACTTTTTAAGTTGGCTGCTTTTTTTTTTAACTGAAAATGGCTCTATCATTTTTATTGAAGTGTAACATACAGTGTTATATGTTAGTTTCAGGTGTACAATATAATGATTCAATAATTCTATACATTTATCTGTGCTTATCAAAATAAGTGTAGTCTTAATCCCTTTATCTGTTTTACCTATCTTACCTACTTCACTCCTGGAAACCACCAGTTTGTTCTACATATTTAAACATAGGGTTTTCCATTTTTATTTTTGTCTCTTTTTTCATTGCTGGTCTTAAATTCCACATAACCCCTTACACCTGTCAGAATGGCTAAAACGAAAATCGCAAATGTTAAGTGTTGGTGAGGATGCCTGATGCACTGTTGGTGGGCATACAAATTTGTACAGCCACTGTGGAAAACAGTATGGACTCTTTCCATCATTTAGCTGTTGTTGCTAATGCTGCCTTAAGGGTAGTGTGCATGTATCTCTTTGATGCAGGGTTTTTTGGATAAATGCCTAGTAGTGCAATTGCTGGGTCATAGGGTAGCTCTATTTTTAACTTTTTGAGGAACCTCCATACTGTTTTCCACAGTGACTGTGCTAATTTGCATTCCCACCGAGAGTGTAAGAGGGTTCAAGTTTCCTCAAAATATTAAAAATAGTATTATCCTATGGTCCAGTATTTCCACTACTGGGTTTTAATGAAAGAAAATGAAAACATATAATTCAAAAACATATATATGCACCCCTATATTTGTTGCAGCATTTTTTACAATAGCCAAGATATACAAGTAACTCAAGTGTTCATCCATAGGTGAATGGATAAAGATGTGGTGTGTATATATGTAACCTTTATCCATTCATCTGTGGATATATGTGTGTGTGTGTGTGTGTATACACACACATATATATATAATGGGATATTACTTCACCATGAAAAAATGAGATCTTGCCATTTACAACAATATGGATGGAGCTAGAGGGTATAATGCTAAATGAAATAAGTCAGAGGATGACACCATATGATTTCACTCATAGAATTTAAGAAATAAATGAAATTGAGTGCTTTGTAATATTTACACAGAAAGTCTTAAAGTCCAGGTGTACTATTTCCTCTCATAATTGTTATCAAAGACTTTTCTGGAATAAGATATTTAGTTGTGCCAAAAAAAAATCGTATAACCCCCTCCTATATTATACCCTATTAATTAGTTGTCTGAAAGAAAGATTCGTACAAAATCCATCTTCTAATTGATGAGCAAATAGCTGTGTGTTCCCCAAGATTGCCCTTGGATGTCTGTCATCAATTTAAATATTTTTAGTTAAATTATAAAATGTTATTAAAAACAGTTATAAATTCAACAGATGAAAATGGAGACTTACACTGGTACTAAAATAAAAGTAATTTAAAATAGTATTTCAACTGCATTTCCCCTCAAATACTTTTTTCACTAATATATTTCTTCTGAATGGTCTATTGGCTTTGTCCATTTTTTAATTTCCATGTCAATGTTTTCAATTTCTGAGTTGACAGTTCTTTATATAACAAACATCTTAACATTCAGTCTCTCAATTTTGCAGAAAATATTTGATTAATTGCTTGACATTTTAGAAGGGTTTAATATTTACAGTTAAAGCACTGAACAATTCCTTTGTGACATATTTCTATTGCCTCTAATCTTAGACTGTTCTCCACATTTTCATTTCTAAATATTTAATTTTATTTTAATATTTCTGTGATTGAACTTTTTATTCTTTTGTATACCTAGATTCAACCCAGTGGATAGAAAAGTCTGCTCTACTCATTATTATGATAAAGATACTCTCTGCCCTCTTACTGATCTTAATAATTTTAATTTAATTATTGCTAATTAATTACGAAAGGAAGACACACAATTACCATTTGCAGCCAATATGATTATATCCCCAGGAAAGCCAGTCTAGTGAGAGGAACAAACATGTAAACTTACTACAAAAAAGTAAGTAACTTGAATGATACACAAGCAAAATTTCATGGGTACCTAAAATACAGTAGCAAATTTGGCCTGGGATAGTTAAGAGTGGCTTCATGGGGGTGGGGGATGGAATAGAAGTTATAGTTCAATATATGTGAAATATATATGATGAATATATCAATATATGTGAATGTGGTGTTTCCATGTGAAGTGATGAGAACGGTCTGGAAAAAGATACTGGTGATGATGACGTAATCTTATAATTAATTTCATTGCTTTGTACACTTCAGTGGTTAAAATAGAAAACTTTTATGTTATCTATAACCACAGTGTTTATAATTAATAATGTAATGTACCAAAATCCATTGAATTACAGATTTTAAATGGGTGAATTATGAGGCAGGTAAATTTTGTATCAATAAAGTTTTTTTTCCTTGAAAGAATGGCTGTACAGGGCTGATATTTGATTCTCAAAAGACCAGAAGACGATTACCAGATAGGAGGGAAAAAAAATCTTTTTTAGATAAGAAAAGCTATCTTTGGTATGGGGATTTTTCTTTTCAGAAAATGTTATTTTCACTATATTTCTGTAAACCACGTTCATAAGTCCAGAGCCATTAACCTTTTAAGCACAAATTTTGAGTCCGGAAAGTGACTCGTGTCCAAAAAAGACCCTAACCTAAATATTTTAAGATTTAAGGGCCTGGAGAAGCTCTGCGGAGCAAACTTAATAAAGACAGTCATCCATCTTCGTTTCCTTGTGTCTGACATACACTGTCATTGATAATAACTAGGCAATTCTGCTCGCGGATCTTTTTGTAATAAGAAATATCCTACAGTTCTTCCATTAGAAAGATCCACGTAATAACCAAATTAAAGAAGAGTCTAGGCTAGGGCGCCTGGGTGGCTCAGCCAGTTAAAGGACTGCCGTGGGCTCAGGTCATGACCCCAGGGTCCTGGGATGGATCAGGTCCATCTTCCTGCTCAGTGGGGAGTCTGCCTCTCCCTCTCTCTCTCTCTGCCCTTCTCCCCCACTCATGCTATTTCTTTCTCTCCCTCTCTCAAATAAATGAGTAAAATCTTTAAAAAAAAAAAAAAAAAAAAAGGAGTCTAGGGACACGTGGGTGCCCCGTTGGTTAAGCATCTGTCTTTGGCTCAGGTCATGATCCCAGATCTAGTCCTGCATTGGGCTCCTTGCTCAGCAGAGAGTCTGCTTCTCCCTCTCCCTCTGCCTGCAGCTACCCTACGTGTGCACTCTTTCTCACTGTCTGTCTCTCTGTGTCAAATAAATAAATTTTTTTTGAAGATTTTATTTATTTATTTGACAGAGAGATCACAAGTAGGCAGAGAAGCAGGCTGGGTGGGGGGTGGTGGGAAGCAGGCTCCCTGCTGAGCAGAAAGCCCGATGTGGGGCTTCATCCCAGGACCCTGAGATCATGACCTGAGCCAAAGGCAGAGGCTTTAATGCACTGAGTCACCCAGGCGCCCCTCAAATAAATAAATCTTAATAAATAATAAAATAAAGAGTCTAGGCTAATAGGTGATGAAGACATTCTGGATGATTTTTAAGAATTGTAACTTTTTTTAAAAAAACTATTTATTTATTTGACAGTCAGAAATCACAAGTAGGCAGAGAAGCAGGTAGAGATGGAGGGCGAAGCAGGCTCCCCACTGAGCAGGGAGCCTGATGTGGGGCTCGATCCCAGGACCCCGGGATCATGACCCCAGCCGAAGGCAGAGGCTTTAACCCACTGAGCCACCCAGGCACCCCGTAACTTTTTTTTTTAATTGAAGTATAATCAACATACAGTGTTGTATCAGTTTCAAATGTACAATATAATAATTTAACCCTCTGTACATTACTCAGGCCTCATCACCGTAACTTTGCTCCTAATCCTGTTTTATTTCACTCATCCCCTCACTCCTCTCTCCTCTGGCAACCACAAGTTTGTTCTCTGTATTGAAAAGTCCATATTTTTTGTCTCGTCTCTTCATTTGTTTTGTCTCTTAAATTCCACATATGAATGAAACCATATGGTATGTGTCCTTGTCTAATTTACTTCATTGAGCATTATGCCATCGAGGCTCATCCGAGCCATTGCAAATGGTAAGATCTCATTCCTTTTTATATTTTATTCCATTTTATATTCCATTATAAAGTATACATGCACACCATTACTTATGGTGCATATATACACTCATACACACACACATCCCTGCACCCCACATCTTCTTTATCCATCCATTGATGGACAGTTGGGTTGCCTCCGTATCTTGGCTATTGTAACTAACATGACAATAGACATAGGGGTGCATATGTATATTTTGCTAGTGTGTTCAAAGAAGAATGGTAACTTATTAACATGGAACTTCCAGAACAAAGTGTTCATCTGGTTACTCAGGACTAACATATTTGTCCTTGAGTCTGTTAAAATTCTTGCCTTTACCACTCATTTCCCAACACTGGGTCCTAAATGACTAAGGGAAAAACTCTGAAGTTGAAGAGTTCAGATCTCTTCCACTAGCCAGCAGTCATGCCTGAAATCCAGCTAAGTATTACCAGTGAGTGAGAAAGCCAAGGATTCAGAATAGGCCACCTAAGACATCAAATATTCCAAGAAAATATGGATTTTTCCTTCAACACCAACACAATGATTACATGCTCCAGTAAAAAGAGGGAGTCACGGTTCTTGGTATCACCATTTATTACCTCTGTAATAATGCATTCGACAAAACTCCATTTCCTCATTGTTAAAGCAGAGTTCTTTACACATGGGACATTGACATTGAAACAAAATAAAAGAATACATCTATTTAATTTCAGATGTGCCCTACAAATTACAAATTACTGGATCATCTTTTAAATCTTTTTCTGGGGTGCCTGGTTGGCTTAGTGGGTTAAGCCTCTCTGTCTTCAGCTCAGGTCATGATCCCAGGGTCCTGGGATCGAGCCCTACATCGGGCTCTCTGCTCAGCAGGGACCCTGCTTCCCTTCCTCTTTCTGCCTACGTGTGATCTCTGTCAAATAAATAAATAAAATCTTTTAAATAAATAAATCTTTTTCCTTTGGCCCATTTTTTATTGTGTTAAAATATGCATGACATAAAATTTACCATTACAACTATTTTAAGCATACAACTTAGTCCCATGAAGTACGTTAAGCAATATATTGTCATCTTAAGATATTTTCACTTTTTATTATGGATTTTAAAAGCATACAGAAGCATAGCGAAGTGTAAGCACACTCAGTTCTGCAACGTAGCCATCACTCAGTTTCAGAAGCCAAATGCTTCTGGGTCCCCAGAATCAATCCCACTTAATCACCATGGATGATTCTTCTAGTGCATCGTTGAATGCACTTTGCTAATACTCTGTTGAGAATTTTTGCATCTTGTTCATGTAGTTTTCTTTTTTTTTGGTAGTGTGTTTGCCTGGTTTGGGTTTCTCTTGTTATCAGGGAAGTGATAGTCTTTCAGAACGTAGTTAGAAGCTTTCCTTTTTCTTCTGTTTTTTTTTTTTGGGATAGTTTGAGGAGATAAGTAGTAACTCTTTTTTAAGTGTTTGGTAGAATTTATCGGTGAACTCATCTGGTCTTGGAATCAATGTGAGTTTTTAATGATTGATTCCATTTCATTACTAGTAATTGATTTTAGATTTTTCTATTTCTTTCTGACTCCGATTTGGAGGATTGTATGTTGTGAGGAATTCAGCCCTTACTTCTACTTTGTCCACTTCGTTGTTATATGATGACCAATCCTATTTCATCTCTATTACTATCCACTTCCTGCCCATCTCCCTCTTACTAGATTATTTCAAAGAAAATCATATTGTTTAATCTACAGATACTTCAGAATGGGTTATAAAGACAAATACTTTTTTTTTTTAAAAACATAAACACAAACTATCATTTTATCCAAATACACAATAATTCCTTAAGGTTTGTGTACAAATTTCCCTTAGTGTTTCATAATTCATTTTTTCTTTTTATTGAAGTATAGTTGAACAATATATTTCAGATGTACAACATAATAATTCAACAATTCTGTACATTACAAAATGGTTACCACTAGAAGTATGGTTACCATACTTATTATATGTCACCATATAATATGACATATGTCACCATATGTTATTAAACTATTAATAACTGTATTCTCCATGCTGTACTCTTCATCCTCATGACTTATAACTGGAAGTTTGTATATCTTAACTCCTTTACCCTTTTTGTCCATCCTTGACACCCCTTCTTTTGGAAACCACCAGTTTTCTGTATTTGTATCTATTTCAGTGGTATTTTTGTTTTGTTTGTTCACTTGTTTTTTATATTCTATATGTAAGTAAAATCATATGGTATTTGTCTTTCCCTGTCTGCTTATTTTACTAAGCATAATATCTTTTAGGTCCTTCCATGTTTTCATGACTGGCAAGACTTCATTCTTTTTTAACAGCTGAGTAACATTCCTATGTGTGTGTGCGCACACAGACGCATATCTTTATTCATTAATTTGTTGATGGACACTAAGTTGCTTCTATATCTTGGGTATTGTAAATAATGCTACACTAAACATTGGGGTGCATATATCTTCTTAAATAAATGTTTTGGGTAATAACTGGGTATTTGGGGATAACTGGGTTTTCCTTGGATAAAAATCCAGTAGTGGAATGCTAAATCATATATTATTTTTCTTTTTAATTTTTTGAGTAACTTCCATACTGTTTTCCATAGTGGCTGCACCAATTTACCTTTCCACTAGCAGTGCACAAGAGTTTCCTTTTCTCCATATCCTCACCAACATATTTATCTTTTTGATACTAGCCCTTTTGTCAAGTGCAAGGTGATATTTCATTGTGGTTTTGATTTGCATTTGCCTGATGATGAGTGATGGAGCATCTTTTCATGTGTCTGCTGGCCATCCGTATGTCTTCTTTGGAAAAATGTCTATTGTCAGCCTATTTTTTAATTGGATTAGTTTGGGAGAGATTGTCGA
The DNA here is from genome assembly GCF_902655055.1 of Lutra lutra. NCBI lineage: Eukaryota > Metazoa > Chordata > Mammalia > Carnivora > Mustelidae > Lutra > Lutra lutra. Next base: position 11,259,027 of record NC_062287.1, on the reverse strand, counting down.
AGTTGTATAATTTTATACTTTTTGGATATGAACTCCTTCTTACATGTATCAGTTATAAATATATTCTCGATTCAGTAGCTTGTCTTTTCATTTTGTTGATGGTTACCTTTGCTGTGCAAGAGGTTTTTACTTTGTTGTAGTCCCAATGGTTTATTTTTTGCTTTTCTTGCCCTCGCCGGCGGAGACATAGCCAGGAAAATGTTGCTAAAGCTGTGATTTCTTTGAGGAGTGTTATGGTTTTAGGTCTCACATTTATGTCTTTAATGCATTTTGAGTTTATTTTTCTGTATGGTGTAAGAAAGTGGTCCAGTTCCATTTCTTTAACATGTAGCTGCCCAGTTTTCCCAGCACCACTTCCTGGAGACTGTTGTCTCCCTGTATGGATCCTTGCCTCCATTTTTGTAGATTAATTGACCATAGAAATGTGGATTTATTTCCGTCTCCTTATTCTGTTCCATTGATCTATGGGTCTATTTTTGTTTTAGTACTATAGTGTTTTGATTATTATAGCTATGTAGTATATCTTGAGATCTGGGATTATGATACTTCTGGCTTCATTCTTCTTGCTCAAGATTGCTTTGGCTACTCAGGGCTTTTGTGGATCCATACAAATTTAATATTATTTCTTCTAGTCCTGTGAAAAATGCTCTTGATATTTTGATAGGGATTCCATTGAAAGTGTAGATTGCTTTGGGTGGTATAGGTATTTTAACAATATTTTTCCAATTTCTTAGCATGGAATATCTTTTCATTAGTGTCCTCTTTAATTTCCCCATCCATGTTTTATAGTTTTTAGGGTACAGGTCCTTCATCTCTGTGGTTAAGTTTATATCTATAATTTTATTCTTTTTCATGCACTTATAAATGGGATTCCTAATTTGTTCCTGCTACTTTGTTAGTCGTATATAGAAATGCAACATATTTCTATATGTTAATTTTGTATCTCACAACTTTACTGAATTCATTTATCACTTCCAGTAGTTTATTTGATGGTGTCCTCAGGGTTTTGGATGTACAGTATCATGTCATCTAGAGATAATGACAGTTTTACTTCTGCTCTTCCAACTTGGATGCCTGTTTCCCCTGTCTGTGAGGACTGAGGACCTGTGGCGAGGTCTTCTATTACCACGTGCAGCAAAAGTGGCAAAAGTTGACATCCTTTTCTCTTCCTGATCTGTTTTTCACCATTAAGTATGATGTTAGTTGTGGGTTTGTCATATATGCCCATTATTAAGTTGAGGTATATTCTCTCTAAACCCATTTTGTTGTTGGGAATTTTTATCATGAATGGATATTGAATTTTGTCAAATGCTGTCACTGAAGCTATTGAAATCATCATAGGATTTTTGATCCTTCGTTTTGTTAATGTGGAGTATCCTGTTGATTCATCTGTGGATATTGAACCCCACTTGATAGCTGTGAATGATCCTTATAGCAATTGTTGAATGCAGTTTGCTGATATTTTGTTGAGAATTTTTTGCATCTTGTTTATCAGAGATACTGGCCTGTAGTTTTGTTGTTGTTGTTGTTTATAGTGTGTTTATCTGGTTTGAGTATCAGGGTTTGAGTATCACTATTTTTTGGAATAGTTTGAGAACAGATATTAATAAATATTAACTCTTTTTAAAATGATTGGTAGGCTTTATCTGTGAACTCATCTGGTCCTGGAATCAATATGAGTTTTTAGATTTTTCTATTTCTTTCTGACTCCGTTTTGGAGGATTATATGTTTTACCAATCCTATTTCATCTATATTGCTATCCAATATGGGATAATGAAGGAAGTGTCAGAGGCAAGAAGCATTGAAAGACATGATATTGAGTGATCCAGTCCAGATTCTGTGCCTTTTATCATGTTTCCAATATTCTCATTTTCATTTCTATCCTGACCCTAACTAGATTTATCAAATTTACATAAGGCAAGAATTGGTATAGGCAGACCTGGGATATATATGCTGCATTTTGTTTTAACAAAAATACAATAGAACTAACTACTTAGTGTACAGTACTATGGAGTTTTTAAGATATATTTTATTTATTCATTTGACAGAAAGCCCAAACCGGGGGAAGGGCAGAGAGACAAGGAGAAGCAGGCTCCCCACCAAGAAGGGAGCCCAATGTGGGGCCTGATCCCAGGACCTCAGGTTCATGACCTGAGCCAAAGGCAGATGCCCAACCAGCTGAGCCAGCCAGGTGCACCTGTTCAGTTCTATGAGGTTTTTTTTTTTTTAAATTTTTTTTAAGATTTTATTTATTTATTTGACAGAGATCACAAGTAGGCAGAGAGGCAGGCTGAGAGAGAGAGTAAGGGAAGCAGGTTCCCTGCTGAGCAGAGAGCCCGATGCAGGGTCTGATCCCAGGACCCTGGGATCATGACCTGAGCCGAAGGCAGAGGCTTTAACACACTGAGCCACCCAGGCGCCCAGTTCTATGAGTTTTAATATGGCTCTAGGTTTGTGGAAGCATAATCACAATTCAGACCAGGTCCATCATCCTGATAAACTGGTTCCCTTCTCCTCTGACCTTCAGCAACCACAGACCTATTCCCTGTAGCTGCAGTTTCACCCTTTCCAAAAATATCATACAGTTCCGGTCTGTAACCTTTTGAAACTGACATCTTTCCACCAGCATAATGCAGAAGATCTGTCATATGGTCGTAGGTCTCAATACGCATTTGTTTCTTTTGCTGAATAGCACTTCATTGTACGGATGTACCAGGTTTGTTTGTTTGTTTGTTTGTTTAACCCATTCACTCACTGAAGAACACTTACTTGTATCCAGCTTGGGGCAATTACGAGCACAGCCGCTTAAACGTTCATGTATAGGTTTTATGTGAATGTAAGTCCTCATTGCTCTATGGCAGTGGTTCACAATCGGGTAATTTTGTTCTTCAGGGAAACTTTGGCATTGCCTGAAGAACTTTTTTTCTTTTTTTAAGATTTTATTTATTTATTTGACAAAGCGAGAAAGACCACAAGTAGGAAGAGAGGCAGAGAGAGAGAGGGAGAAGCAGGCTCCCCACTGAGCAGAGAGCCCGACTCCGGTCTCTATCCCAGGACCCTGAGATCATGACCTGAGCCGAAGGCAGAGGCTTAACCCACTGAGCCACCCAGGTGCCCCCTGGAGAACATTTTTGATTGTCACAACTAAAACAAGATTGGTGTTGTGGAGGGAAGAATTGCTAAGCATTTAATGGGTAGGAGTCAAAGTACATTATTTTACAATGGACAGGATAGCCCCACTCCCCCAAAGCAATGATTCATTGGCCTAAAACATCAATAATTCTACAGTGAGAGACTCTGTTCTACAGTTCATATATAAGAATAAGATTTACTAGAGTATTATATATACTCTATATGTTATATATACATATACTAAATATGTACTCACTAGAGTACTTACTAGAGTATATTTACTAGAGTACATAGAGTATATATTACTAGATATAGAGTATATTTACAAAAGTGTATATTTAACTGTATAAGGAACTGCCAAACTCTGCAGCCAGGGTGTGATTTTTGGCATTCTCACTAGCAATGAAATTTTCAGTAGTTCTACATTCTCACAACCAGGTGATACTGTAGGATTTTCTTTTGTTTTTTGGAGTTGGTGGGGGTTTTTTGTTTTGTTTTGTGGGTTTTATTGCCATTCTAATAGGAATTGCTCATCAGAGTTTTATTTGGTGTTTCCTTAAAGGTAAATAATATTATCTTTTTTATTTCCTCATTTTCCATTCACATCTCCTCTTTGGCAAAGGATATATTCAAGTTTTTTGTCCAATTTTTTTTTTTTAAGATTTTATTTATTTATTTGACAGACAGACATCACAAGTAGGCAGAGAGGCAGACAGAGAGAGAGGAAGGGAAGCAGGCTCCCCGCGGAGCAGACAGCCCGATGTGGGGCTCGATCCCAGGACCCTGGGATCATGACCTGAGCTGAAAGCAGAGGCTTTAACCCACTGAGCCACCCAGGCGCCCCTTTTGTCCAATTTTTTATTGTTTGCATTCTTACTGTTGCATTGAGAGTTCTTTAAATATTAGTTGCAAGTGATTTGTTAAATATGTGATTGGCAAATATTTTCTCCTGGTCTGTAGTTGGTCTGTTCGTTTTCTCAGCACTGTCTTTCACAAAGGAAAATGTGTTAACCTTCAAGAAATACAAGTTAGAATTTTTTTAAAAATGTATGGATTATGCTTTCACTGTCCTGTCTAAGAACTCTGACTAAGCACAGGTCATTAAGATATTCGGGTTTGTTGTGTGTGTGTGTGTGTGTGTGTGTGTGTGTGTGTGTGTGTTTTTTAAAGAAACTTCGATGGTTTTAAATTTTACATGTAGATCTATGATCCATTTTGTTGGGTCCATGTTCAAAGGAGTGAGACTGATACAGAGTGAAGGCCAAGCAAAGCTTTATTTCACACCAAGCATTGAGAATCAAACTGACCGGCCAGGGCCATCTCTTGCAAAGAGGCGACCTCTCTCTGCCTTACAGACTAGCTTTTAAGGGCAAAAGCCATGTGGTTGGGCCTGGCCATGCACAGGTGGCCAATGAGATTGTAACACAGAGAAAGCTGCACAGTCCTGCTAGGTCACACGTAAGTGACCAATTGAATTACAGTTTACCCTATAGTAGACATTTGAACCAGCCTATCACCTTGGTCAGAATTGGCGCCCAAAAGGCACTCAAAGGGCGGGGCCCATACTCCTTGGTAGCTAGGGAGACAGTATGCGCCCCCACTGATTGAATACCTCCACCTGGCCTGACCCACCCTTGTATTTGGACTTTGTTACCTGGGACTGGTTTCCCGGACTTGTTTTTAAGTAAGTGCCCTGGGCGGGGGGACAGGGACAGTTTAAGTTTTACTGCATAAACAACAAAATCACTGTTTAATCAGATGGCATCAGTCTGGCTAAATAGTCCCTTACACATTTGAGTTAATTTTTGTATGAGGTATGAGACTTAGATTGGTCCTCATTTTCTTACTGTATGGATAGCTGAATGATCCAACCACTTCTTGTAAAACTATCATTTTTCCATTGAATTTCCCTTCTCCATTTGAAAAAAAAAAATCAATTAGCCACATCTATGTGGTTACACTTCTGAACTTCCTGTTCTGTTCTTATCATATTTGTGTTTATCCCTCCATTAATTCTATCCCACACTGATTGTGTAGTTTTGTAGTAAGCCTTGCAATTTTGTAGTATGACCTCCAATTTTGTTCTTTAAAAAGTTATTTTATGTACTCTAGTTCCTTTACTTTTCTGTGTAAATTTGGGAATCATTTTGTCTCAATCAGCAAAGCTTCCCATGGGATTTTGTTTCAAATTGTTTTAAGTCTATAGATTAGTTTAGAGACAATTAAAATATTAACTATATGGAAGTCTTCCAATCCATAAATATGATTTGCCTCTTCATTTATATAAATCTATAATTTTTTTTATCAGTGTTCTATGGTTTTCAGACTACATTTTATCTAGTTTTTTAGAATTTTATCTCAGGATTTCATATTTTAACCTCTTGTAGATGGTATTATTTATTTTATATTTCTAAATTTTCTTTGATAAAAAATGGGATTGGGAGGGAGACAAACCATAAGTGACTCTTAATCTCACAAAACAAACTGAGGGTTGATGGGGGGAGGGGGTTGGGAGAGGGGGGGTGGGGTTATGGATATTGGGGAGGGTATGTGCTATGGTGAGTGCTGTGAAGTGTGTAAACCTGGCGATTCACAGACCTGTACCCCTGGGGATAAAAATATATATTTATAAAGCTGTAAAAAAAAAAAAAAAAAAAAAAAAAGAAAGGATGAATACCCAAGTTTTGTAGCAACATGGACGGGACTGGAAGAGATGATGCTGAGTGAAATAAGTCAAGCAGAGAGAGTCAATTATCATATGGTTTCACTTATTTGTGGAGCATAACAAATAGCATGGAGGACAAGGGGAGATGGAGAGGAGAAGGGAGTTGAGGGAAATTGGAAGGGGAGGTGAACCATGAGAGACTATGGACTCTGAAAAACGATCTGAGAATTTTGAAGGGGTGGGGGGTGGGAGGTTGGGGGCACCAGGTGGTGGGTATTGTAGAGGGCACGGATTGCATGGAGCACTGGGTGTGGTGCAAAAATAATGAATACTGTTATGCTGAAAAAATAAAAAAATTAAAAATAAAAAAAAATAGAAATGCAACCAAATTTTTGTGTTGACCTTCAATATACTATAATCAGTGAACTTTCATATTAGTTCTCAGAGCATTTTATAGGTTCCTTTGGATTTGTACATAGATAATTGTGTCCTGCAAATACAATGGATTTTTATCTCTTCATATTCAACCTACATGTGCTTGATTTCTTTTTTTTGTCTCAGTGCAATGGCTAGCCCTTCTGGTATGATGTTGAATAGGAGTGGTAAAAGTAGACATCTTTGCCTTATTTATGAAAAAGTATTCAATTTCTAACCGCTGACTATAATGTTTGCATGTATTTTCTGTGCATGTTGCTTAATGGATTAAGAAAGTTCTGGCCTTGGGGTGTCTGTGTGGCTCAGTCGGTTAAGCATCTGCCTTCAACTCATGTCATAATCCCAGGGTCATGGGATGGAGCCCCACACTGGGCTCTCTGCTCAGGGGGGAGCCTGCTTCTCCTTCTCCTTCTGCCTCTGTCCCTGCTCATTCTCTCTCTCTCTCTCAAATAAAGAAAATTGTTTTAAAAAAAAAAATCTGGGTTTTTAAAAATTGAAGTATAGTTGACATACAATATTATACTAGTTTCTGGTGTACATCATAGGGATTCAACAATTATATACAATTCAAAATGCTCCCCATGATGGATATAGTTACCATCTGTAATAATACAAAGTTATTAAAATATAATTGAGGGTATTCCTATGCTGTACTTTTCATTCTGGTGACTTAATTTATAACTGGGGGGTTTAATCTCCTTCTCCCATTTAGCCTGTTTCCTGGCCAACCACACCCCGCAGACAACTATCACTTTGTTTATGAGTCTGTTTGGTTTTTGTTTTTCCTTTGTTGTGTTCGTTAGATTCCAAATATAGGTGAAATCATATGGTATTTTTCTTCTTCTGAGTTATTTCACAAAGCAGAACATCTCTATGTCTATCCATGTTGTTGCAAATGACAAGATTTCACTCCTTTTTTTTTTTTTTAAGATTTTATTTATTTATTTGACAGAGATCACAAGTAGAGAGGCAGGCAGAGAGAGGGAGGGAAGCACGCTCCCCGCCGAGCAGAGAGCCCGATGTGGGACTCGATCCCAGGACCCCGAGATCATGACCTGAGCCGAAGGCAGCGGCTTAAACCACTGAGCCACCCAGGTGCCCAAGATTTCACTCCTTTGATACATGAGTAATATTCCATCCTACACATATTTACCACCTCTTTTATGCATCAGCAAAAAAAATACTTGGGCCGCTTCCATATCTTGGCTACTATAAATAGTGTTATCCATTTGGTCACACTGTGTCTTTTGATTGGAGCATTTAGGCCATTTATGTTTAAAGCAATTGATAGGTCTGTGCTTACTATCATTTTCTTGTTTTGTAACCATTTTTGTAGTTCTCTGTCCTTTCTCCTCTCTCCCTATTCCATTATGGTCTGATAGCTTTCTTTGGTGTTATGCTTGGATTCCTTTTTCTTTATTTTTGGGGTGTCTATTACAGGATTTTGATTTTTGATTACCTTTAGGTTCATACATAAAATATCTTATGCACCTATCAGTCTATATTAGGTAGATGGCCTCATTAGTTTGAACTCATTCTGTGCTTCTGGATCTGGATGTCTGTTTCCTTCCCCAGATTAGGGAAGTTTTCAGCTATTTCCTTAAATACATTTTCTGTCCTCTTCTCTCTCTCTTTTCCTTCTGAGATTCCTATAATGAGGATATTGTTATGCTTGATGACATGCTGTGTTCCCTTAACCTATTCTTATTTTTTATTTTTCATTTTCTTTTTGCTGTTTAGATTGGTTGTTTTCTATTATCCCATTTTCCAGATTGTTTATCCATTTGCATGCCTGCCAAGGTCCTGCTGATACTTGTTTGCCGTGTTGAAAACAGTGTCCTTTCAATGACTAAAAGTGACTACTATTCTGCAGTGCACATAGAAATGTTTAAGAGCACTTATAATAAAGATGACACTTCCATCTTCCATGCTATGTTGCGAACAGTATTACATCAGTTAATGGGAGTTTTGCACAATCTGCAATGCATGTGGAAAGTGTTTAAGAATGCCTCCAGTAGAGAAGTATAGGTAGAGATGTGTTTAAATATGCATGCAGTAAAGATGTTTCTAAGAATGCTACTTGCTTAATATGTTGAGAACGGTATTATGTCAGGAAATGAATGTATCGACCAGACTATATTGTATGAAGAGAATTAATAAAATATACCTGTACATTAAAAAAAAAAAAGTGGTCTTGTGATGACCCATCACATAAAGCCTCCTATTCACCAAAACCAGGCACTTGAAGAGCATCTCCTATGTGGTTTGGGTGCACACTGCCACTGTGGCTGAGCTGTGTTTGCCTTCAGTCCAGTTAGCATTAATGGCCCACGTGCTTTTTGTGTGTGTACTGGGCAATGTTTGGTCCCTGTGCCCCTGAGTCCTGTCTGGGGCTACCATGGGCTTATAGCTGGGTGGAGTCAGCAGTCAGACAAGATCCTGTTCTCAGCCTGTCTTCCAGAGCTGCAGTCACACTGAACTGTAGGGTACTTTCCTTCTTCTGCCCCCCTGAGAAGCTTTCACTGGTAGGCAGGGTTGGCTGTCAAACTGAGGCCGAACCTAAGTCCATCTGCTGGGGCTGCAGTCACCCCAACCTGCAGGGTGTTTTCCCTACCTTGTCCACTATGAGGCTTTCATTGGTAGGTGGGCCAGTAGTCAGACCAGATGCCTGCCCCTAGTCCCTCTGGCATGGCTGCAGGTGCACTGATCGGCAGAATACACTCTCTGTGCTGCCAGCTGTAAGGTTCAGCTGCTGGGTACATTATGTGTGTGGATCTCTTCCCCTCTCCCCAGGTCAGGAGTCCCTTTGGAATGGTGCTGGTCCCTGCTGGAGCTGTTTGCAAGGTGTGTAGGGGTAGGAACTGCTTTGTAGGGATGCTGCAGAGTGGGGATGGTGGGATGGAGCGGATCTGCAAGAGAACATGAAAATGGGGCCCGTGACGCTAGTAAGACAGGTGGAAAGTATTTGATTCTTGCTACATCGGATTTGGGAGTGGGGGAGGAGAGAGTAGCACCCACCAGCACTTTTGCTCCTGGAGAAGTCCCTTAAAGATCTCTGCCATCCCCACCCCAGAACCTGTTCTGATATTAATAAATGAATCTCCTTATATGCCCCCAGGTGCTTTTCAAAGTGCTGCTTCTATGCTGTATGTCACCCAAGTTATTTGTTATCCTGGCTCTTTAAGGGTGGGGTCTCCATTTCTCATCACCCTCTGGCTCTCCCAGAGATAAGCCTGCTGAGTTTTAAAGTCTGCAGAGTTAAACCCTGCTGATGGTGAAAACTCTCAAAGCTACGTCCCACTGGGTTTCAAAGTGAAAATGTTATGGGGACCCATCTTCCCAGTGTGGGTTTCCCACGTCTCGGGTACCCGTTGTGGGGGTCTGATCTTCTCCTCCACGCTTGTGGTATCCCTCCCATTTGTGGTTAGTCTGGCAGGGGTGTGGTTCTCTTTGGTCTCCTAGCCTTTTTGATGTGGCCTCCTCTCTACCATTAACTGTGCAAATTTGTTCTGCTGGTCTCTTGGTTCATTTTCAGGGTTCGTTGCCCTCATGTGGCTGTTATCTTGGTGCGTCCATGTGATGAAGTGAGCTCAGGATCCTCCTGTTGTGCTATCTTCCCAAACTTCTTCCTTTATAGTTAAAGTCCATGATTTCTTCAGTAATATCCCTTCTTTCATTCCAGATGTTGGTTATTTATGTCTTTTATTTCCTTTTAAGTTGGGCTCACATTTTATCAATTTTATTGATCATTTTAAAGAACTAGTTCCAGTTGTATTAATTTTTGCCCACTGTGTTTCTTTCTATTTTTAATAATTTCTACTGTACTCTTTATTTCCTTCTTGCTTTCTCTAGATTTTTTAAAGTGGAATATTACATTTTGAACTGATACCTTTTTCCTTCTCTAGAATAACCACTTTATGTTATAAATTTTACTCTAAACACTGCTTTACCTCTGTATAACAAGTATTAAATTATATTGCCATTTTTGTTCAGTTCAAAGTGTTTCCTAATATCCCTTGAGACTGTTGCTTTGATCCATACAATTGTGGTATTTAATTTCCAAATGCTTGGAGACTTACCAGTTATTCTGTTATGTATTTCCAGATTAATTTCATTATGGTCCAAAAACTTACTTTGTAGGACTCCAATTATTTTAACATTTAAGTTTTGTCTCATGACTCAAGATATGTTTTATCTTGGGGAGTGTTTCCTGTGCATTGAAAAGAAATGCTGCTGTTGAGTGAACTATGTTTTAAATGTCAATCAGGTCAAGATAATTGATTATATTCTTTAGTTCTTTTGTGTTTTGCTTACTATTAGTTTCCTTGGGCTGCCATAACAAATTTCCACAAACTTGGTGGCTTAAAACAACACTATTCTCCCTCCAGTTATGGAGGCCAGCAGCCTTAAATTAAGGAGTCAACAGCTGACTCCTTTGGAGGCTCTGAGGGAGGATCTATTAAAAGCTTCTCTAACTTCTAGTGGCTGCTAGCAATCCTTGGTATTCTTGACTCGTAGAGATGTATCATTTTAATCTTTGCCATTATCTTCCCATCATCATCCCCTCTATATATTGTTTCCTCTTCTCTTAAAAGGGCACTTGTCATTAAATTCCATGTCCACCCTAGGGGCGCCTGGGTAGCTCAGTGGGTTAAGCATCTACCTTCGGCTCAGGTCATGATCTCAGGGTCCTGGGATTGAACCCCGTGTCAGTCTCCCTGCTCAGTGTGGAGCCTGCTTCTCCCTCTCCCAATGTCTCTCCCCTCCACTCATGCTCTCTCACATGCATTTCTTCTCTCTCAAATCAATAAACCCTTAAAAAAATAAGACATAATAAAAAATTTAGGTCCACCCTAATCCAGGATGATCTCCTCTTGAGATCCTTAACTTAATTATGTCTGCAAAGAGTATTTCACTAACTACCTGTCACTCAGTGGTTTTAGGTAGACCTATCTTCTTTGCAGGATACCAGTCAACTTACAACATTACTAAGAGCACTGGAAAAGTCACGGGCTCTTATCAATTTCGGACTTGTCCTTTCTCTTTTCATTCACAGGTGCTTTATGATGTATTTTGAAGCTCAACGTCCGTGGTCCACAAACTTGTAGTTAAGAATTTAGGGTGCATTGACCCTTTTATTATTGTGTAATGATCCTACTCAGTTCTGGTGACTTTTCTTTCTCTGGAATCTACATCTGATATTCATAAATCCATACTAGTGTTATTTTGGTTCATACTTGCATGGCATATTTTCACATCCTCATCCCCTCACGACCAGCATACTGACATTGATGTAAAGTCAAGATACAGAACATTTCCGTCACCCCAAATCTCCTTCACGTTCCCCTTCTTAGCCACTCTCACTCTCCTCCCACCTCCACTCCCCCTTAACCCCTTTAGCCCTTGGCAATCATTTACCTGTTCTCCATTTCTAAATTTTGTCATTTCAAAAATATGATGTAATGGGTCCCCATAACATAGGAGTCATAAAGATGAGCAAGGACAAAGAATTTTTGTACCAAATCCTTAAAATTAGACATATAAGGAGGAAAGTCTCTTTAAAATAGCAGTAGCAGGGCTAGGGTCAGCAGTGAATGGTCAATTGCACTCTTAGTTCAATTGCCTCATTCTTTAATAACCCATCCCCCATACATATATAATTAGGGAAACTGTTTTCAGATAAGTGTTAGAGATAAATATGTGATGAATATATAAACATACACATGTATACAAGCATATATATAGTGTGTGTGTATACACTTCAAATACATGTTTCATATTGTTGACCCTAATACATAGGGTCTTTCTCAGAAGACTCTAACCCTTTTTGTTCACCATGATCCATGAGACTATCACCTGTTACTACATAATTCTCGTCTTCTCTCATTTTCTAACCCATCCTAACCCTTCTACTCACTGACTGAAGATTTTGAAGACTTTAGCTGTAGTCTTCTTCATTATTAAAATCTCTGACATCCTCCAGGTAGACCTCAGGGCCCATGGAGACGAATCCATTGATACCGAGATCTCTTTGCTCCTTAACCTTCTCAGTTTTAGAGCCCTATAAGAGTGGTTAAATGGCTGTGATGACATGGATGGAACTAGAGGGTATTATGCTGAGTGAAATAAGTCAATCAGAGAAAGACAACTATCATATGATCTCCCTGATATGAGGAAGTGGAGATGCAACGTGAGGGGTTTGGGGGGGGGGGGAGGAAGGGAATAAATGAAACAAGATGGGATCAGGAGGGAGACAAACCATAAGAGACTCTTAATCTCACAAAACAAACTGAGGGTTTTGGGGGGGTGGGGGAGAGGGTGGTGAGGTTATGGACATTGGGGAGGGTATGTGCTATGGTGAGTGCTGTGAAGTGTGTAAACCTGGCAATTCACTGACCTGTATCCTGGGGCTAATAATACATTATATGTTTATAAAAAAATTTAAAAAATTTTAAAAAAGAAAGAGTGGTTAAATGGCAATCCACCTTCCTGTTACCCTGTCGGCTTAAATGTAGCCACATCCTTTCTTTCCTACTTCCTGGATGTCTCTGTTCGTTTCTTTCCATAAGAATTTAATTATAGTCAAGTCTCTCCCATATGGGGAAAAAAATGTTTTTGAGCCTCCTATTTCCTTTAACTACTACCCTAACTTCTACTTATTCCCCAAACCCACTCAGTTAAGCTCCTCGTGCGTTCTCTTCAATCCCTGAGCTCATTTTCTCTCCCACCGCTCACTTCTTTAACCAGGGCTTTTTTTTTTTTTTTTTCCCTCTGCCCTTTGAGGCAATATAATTAGCAATTTCTTCTTCTCACACTATAGCTCACCCAAGGAACTGCCACAGACTCCAATGACTTGAACTGACATTTATATTCTGATTCTCCCTAAATCAATCTTTTAAAATGAGGTCTTTCTCCGCTTCAAGAGTCAATTGAAGCAACATCTCCATTTGGATAACCTAAAAACACCTCAAACGAAGACTGTTCATATCTAAATGTTACCTTTTTCTCCCAAAACCATTTATCCTACTGTTCTATAGAATGGCAAGTGTCAGCCAGGCATCTGTACATCCTGAAATAATTCCAGCTCTTTATCCCCAGAGTTAATCGCTATTTCTGTCAGTTCTATCCCAAACTGACTTTTCTCCATCCTCATTGTCAGTACTTTAAATCACCATTACTTCCTACCTAGATCCCTGGACAGCGTTCTGTTATTTGATAGGCGTTTATCAAGCACTTACTATGGCCACACACTGTTCCAGGCACTTGAGCTACACCAACAAATAAATATAGATAAAAATGCTTGCTCTTATGCAGGTTACCTTTTAGAAGGGGAAGATAAATGACAGTCAATGAACATTATAAATACATAAATTATGCAATATTTTAGAAAGTGGAAAGTATTATTGCAAAGACATCAGATGGAGTAAGGGAAATGCTAAGACCTAACACGGGGGTTGTTTCTAGTGTTTAATAAAGAAGATGACATTTGAGCATAAGACTTGAAGGAAGAGAGTTAGCTGTATGGAAACCTGGAGGAAGAGAAGCCAGAAGAAAGCCATTGTAAGAATGTCTCGGGCCAACTTAAGTGGGTGTTTGTTTCCTCTGTTTAACTGGGCCTGAAACACTGTGGTAAGAAGTCTGCACCATTCCGTGCTACATGTAGAGCCACTGAAGGTGGTTAGGGTAACACATTCAAATTTTCATTTGAGAAATATCATCTCAGACTCTTGAAAAGTGCTAGACGCACAGTCTATAGTCAACAAATGTTTGTCGAATGAATGATGAGAGCAGGCTTAGACGGGAGGCAGGGAAATTAATTAGAAGACTATTTCAACACCCAGGATGAGGAATGACAGAGAATTGAACTAGATTGAGACAATAGAGGTGGAAAAAAAAGGATCAATTTGAGAGATATTTGGGGGTAGAATTGATGAGGCTTAGTGGCAGATTGCTTGTGGAGTTTTGGTTGTGTTGACTAATGAGCTGTGGCAACACAGGAGAAATGGGAACAGGAGCAGGGAATTTGTTTTCATTCAATTTTGTCGGTGCCAAGAAGGGTGGTAAGAGAGATGAGAAAGTCAGTGCATTTCTTCGGTTATAGCCCCAGTGAAAGACTGAGGTGGTGAGAAGCATATACAAGGTCTCGGCTCTGGGGCTACATCAGCAGAGTCTCAGACTTTCGTGGGCATAGTAGCAGGGGAGCTTGTCCATACTTAGTAATCTCAGGCTCAAGCCCAGAGATTTTTTTTTTTTTTTTTTTAGTAGTTTGGGAGCAGGGCCCAGGAATCTGCATTTCGCACCCATGCACAGACATGGCTATTGTTCTGGTACATAGAATGTCCAGACCTCACTTTAAGAAACATTAACGTTAGTAGAAGATGATGGGACCCAAGCATGTGAATTAAAAGGCGTAAGTGTGAAAGAAAAGCAAATCAGAAGGAAAAATCTAGAGAGCACAGATATTACAGACAGAACTCACAAAGGGAAACAAGTCCTCTGACCTATGTATGGTCTGAGAACTCCATTATCAACCAGCTCACATCATTGTCTCAGTGTCCTAGACTTAGTCTTTTTTTTTTTTTTTTTTTTTTTAAGTCATCCCTGTGCCCAACATGGGACTTGAACTTAAAGCCTTGAGATCGGGAGTTACATGCTCTACTGACTGAGCCAACCAGATACCCCTTATGGTCCTTTTTGTTTAGACCTGGAAGTTTGTGTTAGACACAGTTCAGAGAAACTCCTTTAAAAGAAGTTGTGTTCAAATTTAGAAGTGTTTTGATCTCATTGGTGCTGTCATTGGTGAAAGATTTTGACTGGAGTAAGAAGATGACAAACGCTGAAATCTTGAAAGATCAGTTTTGCACTAAACGGGTGGGAGAAAGAAAATATAAAAAGATCAGTTAAGAAAGATTGCAGATGGGACGCCTGGGTGGCTCAGTTGGTTAAGCCGCTGCCTTCGGCTCAGGTCGTGATCCCAGGGTCCTGGGATCGAGCCTCGTATCAGGCTCCTTGCTCGGCAGGGAGCCTGCTTCTCTCTCTGCCTTTGCCTGCTTGTGCTCTCTCTCTCTCTCTCTCTCTCTCTCTCTCTCTGACAAATAAGTAAATAATAAAATATTTAAAAAAAAAAGATTGCAGAAAGGGAAAACTTAAAAAAAAAAAAACTAGCTAGACTATGCAAAACAAATAAGACCCGTATGAAGAAGGTAGAGGGCTAAAACAAATTTCAATGGATTGGAGTCTCAGAGGCCAATGTCAGAGAATTTTTAGACGAGATGGTTAGTCGTGCCAAATACTACAGAGTTAGCTGCATATCCATCTGTCCCTGAAAAACCACGTATATGTTGTCAAAGGGACTAATGTTAAAAAGAGAAACCTCTCATTCCCATCTTTTCTAAGATGATCTGTTTTAAACTTTTAGTTCCTGCCTTGATAATCAAGGCGAGCTTCCAAAGTCACTATGACCATCCCAGAAATTCTGAAAAAGGAAACAATTTCTACCTTTGTGTGGTATCTTGCAGCCAAGTAAATGATCCAGACAACTAAGAAAAATGGCAACATTTGCAATAATTACGAGCTATGGCATTTGGAAACAACAAAGTAAGGATCCTGTCAGAGGATGGGAAAAATAATTACACATTAACTCAAACATAACATGCCTGGGGTGCCTGGGTGGGTCAGGTTAAGCCTCTACCTTTGACTTAGGTCATGATCCCAGGGACTTGGAAGTGAGCCCGGTATATGGCTCCTTGCTGGGGGGGTGGGGGAGGGGGAGTTTGATTCTCCCTCTCCCTCTGCCCCCCTCCATGACATTGCTCTGCATACTTTGCTCAGAACTTTCCAGAACAGGGTTATTTATGTTCTAGACAGCTGCAATCTCCTGGGTTTTGAGAAGGTTCCGTTAGATGTTCTACAAGAAATCAGACACGATGGTCCTTCCTGAAGCCAGGAACCAAACTGGTTGAAAGACTCTTGGTTCCTGACTGTTAGGTTAATTCTTCCGTTTCAAGTGACATCAAGAGTTCTGAGCCTTTTTTCTCATCAGGTACTCTGTGGGTATAGCAAAGTTTGAGCACCTGTTTGGACTAAGAATTACACTTTTGTCTGGTCCCCTCCAATGCATCCTAGTGTCTAAGTCTCTCTGGGCTACACAAACGTATGTATTACCTGGTGTTCTCGCTTCCTGACCTTATCTGCCTCATCAAACTTTAAATCTCCCATTTGTTTTTTAGGCATCTTTTTTTATCCCTCCAGCTTTTTAATCTCCTCATGTTGAAGGAGTTGTGAAACATTGCCACGAGGGGCAAGGACACATTCTTTAGAAAAAACCATTGTTGAATGGCCGGAATTTTAGTTGTCTTTTAAACCTAGTATCCCAAAGGAATGCAGCAAACAGCTAAATTATGGCAGTGTTTCTCAAACTTTTTTGCTTGAGGACTCACAGGAAGAAAATCCCATCAAATCTCATCCCAGAGCATACACACAAAACCCAAGTCTGGTAAGACAATACTTATCCTAACTGCATGCAATATACTGTGATATTTTCTAGTTTCTCTATTTTACCCCATTCCATCCTATTCCATTTTTAGAGTACTTTCCGTGTCCAACGTTTGAAAAGCACACACTGACCAGTCTGTGGTTCTCTCTCCTGGCTCTGCCATTGAACCTGAAAATGAGAGTTGGAGGCCCCCACACATATGGGTGAATGTCTTTATCCTACTCTCTCGGAGCGGTTACAACCATGCAGAGTTGCTTTGGTTCAAGCAGGTCTTTATTTCAAGATTGGCGTTTCCCTATGAGCTTCAGTGATCCAAAGTTGAAATGCCATTGGTGGCCACGGTGTGCTGGCTGGCGTCCCAGACCTCCCTCCCCTCCGTGACCTGCACCTGCTCACTCCACAGAGCCAGAAGAAAGCCACCAGGAGGGAGCTCTTCAGTCTGTTTTAAGAATAGATCGAATCACAGCCCACTCACCTGTAGCTGGGGCCTTTCATATATTTATACCGAATGCATTTCCTTCGTTCATGCCTTTGCTTTGCTGTCATGGGGAATCTCCACAGTAGCAGGGAAAATACTTGAAAAAGTGGCAAGGGGGAAAAAGAGAAGCCCTTGTCTGTAGTTCCTGAATAACCAAGGCTTGATTTGGCTAGTAAGAGCGAACTCTGTGGATATGAGTGCCACTGCCACTAAAGGTGGAACGTGGTCACAGTATGGCCACTACCGGTGGTCTGTTACCATCATATTACACTGGCCGTACTCAGTTTGCTTTGCTCAGCCTGGGGAGATTGACAGAGATAGAAGTCTCTGGGGAGAAGCATAAGATCTCGATGATCTTATAGTGCTGTCTAGATATCGATACGTGAATAGACATACACATGTGTTTTTCCTATGCATGATATATGCATGTACATATTATACTCGTGCAAGTGCATCTGCGCCAACCCCTCCCGGCATGTGTGCATATAACTGTAAGCATATCAGGACGGTGACCGTGGCATGTTGGAGACTGGCACAGAGACATGGTAGATAATTTCTAAAGGAATTGCTGGGAGAGGGGGGAAAAAGACAATGCGTAGGCCCTGCCAGCCAGTCCTTCCCCACCCCTGAGGAGGCCCGTTTCTCTGCTGCCCTGTACTACGGTACTGTGACAATTAAAACAGTGGGCCCAGGAGTCTTCTACATGGAATGAAACGAAAACGTTTGGCTCCATAAATCCTTGATGATAAATGCGTGCTCTGGGCTCCTGGCGTAATTACCACGGCCGTATAGATAATTGCATGATAAACAGACAAGGGCTTCATACCCCGAAAATATATAATGAGCTCATGTTGGTTTGGTAATAGTTGTCGAGCTAGTCAGTGTTAGGTCCCAATAATGGGTCCGTGATTAAAAGAGCGAGACTGATATAAAGCGAAAGTCAAGCAAAGCTTTATTTCGCACCAAGCATCAAGACTCTAACCGAATGTTCGGGGACGCACCTCTTACTAGAGAGGGCCACCCTTCTCTGTTTCACAGACTAGCTTTTAAGGGCAAAGGCCATGCGGTCGGGCCTGGCCATGCACAGGTGACCAATGAGATTGTAACACACACAGGAAACTCCACAGTGATGCTAGGTGAGCAACTGAGTTACAATTTACCCTAGTAGACATTTGATTTAGCCTATCACACCTTGGTTAGGATTGGCGCCCAAAAGGCTCCCAAAGGGTGGGGCCCATACTCCTTGGTAACCAGGGAGACAGTATGCGTCCCCCACTGATTGGATGTCTCCACCTGGCCTGACCCACCCTTGTATCTGGGCTTTGTTACCTGGAGCTGGTTTCTGGGACTTGTTTTTAAGTGAATCCCCTTGGGGAAGGGGAGCAGGGACAGTTTAACTTTAATGAAAGCCTCTTGCTAAGCAGGTCCTTACAGCCCTTACAGGACTTACAGGTCCTTACAGGACTCAGAAAGGTAGTGGCAGACACTACCTCCCCCTTGTAACAGAGAGCCGGGGACATGGAGGGGGGCCGCAAAACTGGGCTGAGCTCATGGTTCAGCCCCTGAGGTGAGGCCAGAGCAGCAGACCCCTGACCTGTGTGGGCCTGCAGCCCCCAGGAAGGAGGGTTCAGCTCCACAATTCTTGAGATGGATCCGCGAGGAAATAAACCTGATGGACGGCTGATCTTTGGTTGAAGAAACATAGTCCTGATTTGTGTTTCTCAACGTTATTTTGCCTGGCGGGGAGTGGGGTGGGTAGTGAGGTCACATTTGGGGAGAAATGGTGTTAGGTACTACAAAGCACGTTTTCTTATTGTGCTAATTTTACTCAATGATTGTGTGTGTTGGTGGGGGCAGTGAGATTAAAGGTTTTTAATTGGTGAGTAACTTCAGACATTTTTGTCAGTCTGAATTTCAACCATAGGAAAATGCAACATTTGCTTGTTATTTAAAAAAAATAAAAATAAAAAGAATTTCAGTCTCTTAGCAGGATCTTTTATAGCAATATCCAAAGGCCCCTGGAGGTTAAGGTTTATTCTTTCTTTTTGGAATACATTTATGGAAACCTTTGAGCTAAACTCTGAGAAACGGTCTCGGTTACACACTCAGAGAAAACCGTGAGGATGTGTGAGTGTGTTGTCAGCACCCTTGTGGGAGAAGTTGCTCTGACTTCATGAACCTAACTGTTCAGTCTGGGGACAGTGGGGGAAAAAACAAACATCTGTTCTAGGCAGAACATTAAGAACCCATTCCTGATATTTCCATCCATTTGGAAGAATAGTAATCATTTTTAAGAAAGTACCCAATCTTCTCTGCTTCTTCCTGCTTAAGAAGGCCTGCTCGGACTAGTGCTGCCTGGGCAGGAGGGGAAGCCGTCTGATTCTGGGATTCAGTATTAGAAAGACCACTGGCCTACAGACACTCAACATTCTCCAATTTCAGCTTTCTTTACAAGATTTTTTTTTTTAAGATTTTATTTATTTATTTGATAGAGGGAGAGAGGTCACAAGTAGGCAGAGAGGAAGGCAGAGAGAGAGAAGGGGAAGCAGGCTCCCTGCCGAGCAGAGAGCCCGATGCGGGCCTCGATCCCAGGACTCTGAGATCATGACCTGAGCCGAAAGCAGAGGCTTAACCCAGAGCCAACCAGGCGCCCCAATTTCAGCTTTCTTACACATAACAGTGGATTTTGAGGGGGTGGTTCTCCCTTTGCTTACTCTTTTCTATTTCTAAACTCATTCTGAACTCAGTAGAGAGGAGAGAAGGTATTTATTAGAACCCCCTTTTATTATTTTTTAAAGATTTTATTTATTTGAGAGAGAGCACTAGCAGGGTGCCAAGGGCAGGGGGGCATGGAGAGAAGCAGAGGGAGAAGCAGACTCCCTGCTGGGCAGGGAGCCAGACGTCGGGCTCAATCCCCGAACCCTGAGATCATGACCTGAGCTGAAGGCAGACACTTAACCGACTGAGGCATCCAGGCACCCCTAGAACCCCTTCCAAAAAAACATGAATTGTGTCAGTATTGCATGCCATCAACTACATTTGAACTTTTTGTTCATCTTCTCATCTTCAGTGAGGAGGATGGTCAGGAACTCCATACTAAACTCCTTCACAATGTAAGAGAGATTGACAGATGTCAAAGGAGGGCAGTGAGGGGTATTAGCAGAAGAGAATGATCCTCAGACACAGGAGAAATTCCACAGAACAGGGTGGGATGGATGAAACCAAGAATGGTTTTCATCCCATATTCCATAGTTAGTGTCCTCTGGTCTCAAACAGAGTGAACAGATTGTCCCTCAATTTGTTCCCAACATGTCATCCATTCCATTATTAGAACATATATCCCACAGATATAATTTTTTTGTTGTTGTTTGAACAATTTCGTTGAGTTAGAAAATACACACCATAAAATTCACCCAGTTTAATTATACAGTTAGTTCATGGACTCTTAATAAATATACTTATGAAACCATCACCAAAAACCCATTTTAGCACATTTCCATTGTCCCCAAAAGATCCCTTATATTCATCTGCAGTCCCTTCTCATTCCCACTTCCAGCCCTAGATGCCTATTAATCTGCTTTCAGTCTCTAGGCCTTTTCTGGATGTTTTGCATAAATGTAATCATGCAATATATGGTCTTTCCCTTGGCATGTTTTTTGAGGTTTTATTCAAGTGGCAACAGGAATCCATATTTTATTCCTTCATATTGTTGAGCTATAATCCACTGCACTCATAGACCACATTTATCCATCAGTTGATGGACATTCGGGTTGTTTCTCCTTTGGAGGTCTTCCCAATAGTGTTGCCATGAACATTTATGTACACGTTTTTGAGTAGACCCATGCTTTCACTTCTCTTGGGTATATACCCTAAGAGTAGAATTTCTGGGCATATGGTAACTCTGTGTTTCACATTTTGAGGAGCTGCACGACAGTTGTCCAAAGCAAATGGACCATTTTATATTTCCACCAGCAATGTATGAGGATCCCAATTCTTCCACATCCTTGGCAACACTTGCTTTTCTTTTTTTCTTTATGGCTAGTCCAGTGGATATTAAATAGTATCTCATTGTGATGTTGACTTGCGTTTCCCTAGTGACTAATGATATTGAACATCCTTTCGTGAGCTGATTGGCCTTCTGTACATCTTCTTTGGCAAAATGTCTATACATCCCTTCTGTCCGTTTTTAAAATTGTTTTTATTATTGAGTTGTAAAAGTCCTTTATATAGCTAGATGGAAGTACCTAATTGGATGTATGAGGGCAAATATTTTCTCCCATTTTGTGGGTTGTTTCATTTTTTTAAGTGGTGTCCTTTGAAACACCAAAGTGTTCAATTTCAGTGAAGTAGAATTTTTTTTTTCCTTTTCTTCCTTGTGTTTTGGGGGTCCTATCTCAGAAGGCTTTGTCTAACTAGGGCCACAAGTATTTCCTTGTATATTTTCAAGAGTTTTGTAGTTTTCCTCTGCTATTTAGGCCTATAATCTATTTTGAGTGAATTGTTGCATATGCTGTAAGGAAGTAGTCCAACTTTATCCTTTTCCTATAGATACTGAATTGTTCCAGCACCGTTTGCAAAATAGACTATTCAGACTTCTACTTTCCATTGAATTATCTTGGCACCCTCACCAAAAATCAAGCAATTATTAATATAAGGGTTTATTTCTGGACTGTGAATTCCATTCCATCCATTTACAACTTGATCTTCATGCCAAGATGACACCAGCTAAATTACTATTACTTTGTAGAAGGTTTCAAATTGGAAAGTGTGAATTCTCTGACCTTGTTGTTTTTTTTTTTTTTCTCTGAGATTGTTTTAGCTATTCTGTGCCCCTTGAATTTCCACAAGAATTTTAGGACCAACTTGTTACTTTCTGGGGAAAAAAAAATCCACTGAGAATTTGATAGAGATTGTTTTAAATCTGAGGATCAAATTGAGGAAAATTGTCATCCTCATAATATTAAGTTCTCTTATCCATGAATGAGGGAGATCTTTCATGTTTTTAGGGTCTTTAATTTCTTGTAACAGTGTTTTGCAAAATTTATATTATAAACTTTGTACTTATTCTTAAGTATTAGATTTTTTTGCTACTAAAAATGAAATGATTTTCTTAATTTTCAGATTGTTCATTGACAATTTATAGAAATAACAATTGATTATTTATGGCCATGGGCTTTATTTAGAAATCTGTTCAGACTTCATATTCTACTTAGTCTAGTTTGTTTAGAAATATAAATTAAAATAATCTAATATGATTGGAAATAAAATCTAAGGCATGTATTTTATAATTATTTTAGTACTTCCACTTCTTTTAAATTTTTGTTTAAATTCCAGTTAATGTACAGTGTAATATTAGCTTCAGGTGTATAGCATAGTGACACAAAACTTGAATACGACATCCAGTTCTCATCACAACAAGTGCTCTCCTTAATCCCCATCACCTATTTCACCCATCCCCTACCCCCATCTTTGCTCTAGGAACCATCGGTTTGTTCTTATAGATTAGAGTCTGTTTCTTGGTTTGCCTCTCTTCCCCCCACCCCCATGATTGTTTTGTTTCTTAAATTCCACATGAATGAAATCATATTGTATTTTTCTTTCTCTGACTTCTACTATATCATAATAAAGGGGACAATCCAATAAGGTCTAATATTTATAAACATTCATGTACCCATCACACATCTCTCTCTCTCTCTCTCTCTCTCTCTCTCTCTCTCTCTATATATATATATATATATATATATATATATATATATATATATATATATATGACATAATGACAGAAAACAGTAGGGAAAAAATGAGGGGCCCCTGGATGGCTCACTTGGTTAAGTGTCTGCCTTCAGCTCAGGTCAGGATTTCAGGGTCCTGGAATTGAGCCCTGGATCAGGCTCCCCACTTTGCAGGGAGTCTGCTTGTGCTGCTTCTTTGCCCCTCCCCCCACTTGTATTCTCACTCTCTCTCTCTCTCTCTCAAATAAAATTTTTTTAAAAGAAAAATAATGAAATCAAGAGATGGTTCTTTGAAAAGATAAACAAAGTTGACAAATCCTTAGCCAGGCTCAAGAAAAAAGAAAAAAGAACCTAAATAAAATCAGAAATGAGGAAGAAGTAACAACTGACACAACAGAAATACAAAGGGACAAGAATCAACATCCATTAATGATAAAAACTTTCAACAAAATCAGGATAGAGAGAACATACCTGAACATCATAAAGGCCATATACAAGAAACCCAAGGCTAACATCTTCGTTAAGCTTGAAAAGCAAAGCTTTCCATATAAAGGTCAGAAACAAGACATGATTTCAACTGCCATCACTTTTATTCAACATAGTACTGTAAAAGTCCTAGCCAAATCAGAGAGGAAAAAGAAATGATGCATCCATAATGGTAAAGAAGTTAATCTGTCACTGTTCACAGACAACATGATACTGTCCAAAGAAAATCCTAAAGATTCCACCAAAAAACTACTAGAAAGTAATGAATGAATTCAGTAAAGTGGCATGAAATAAAATTATTAGCCAGAAATTGGTAGTGTTTTTATACACTAACAACAAAGTAGCAGAAAGTGAAATTTAAAAAGAAACACACTATTTACAATTACATCAAAAAGAATAATCTAAGAATAAACCTAGCCAGAGATGAAAGACCTGTACTCTGAAAACTCTAAACAAGTAGTGAAAGAATTTGAAGGTGACACAAATGGAGAAATAGTCCCATAGATTGGAAGAACTATTATTTTCAAGTGTCCATATTACCCAGAACAATCTACAAATTCAACGCAATCCCTGTCAAGATACCAATAGTATTTTTGGCAAAACTAGAACGAATAATACTAAAGTTTGTATGGAACCACAGAAGATCCTGAATAGCCAAAGCAATCCTGAGAAAGAAGAACAAAGCTGAAGTATGATAATCCCAGATTTCAAGGTATACTACAAAGCTGTAGTATCAAAACAGTATGGGACTGGTGCAAAAATAGATACATAGATCAGTAGAACAGTACAGAGACCCAAGAAATAAACCCACATACATGTAGCCAATCCATCTATGACAAAGGAGGAAAGAATATGCAATGGGGAAAAGATAGTATTTTCAATGAATGGTGCTGGGTGAACTAGACAATCACATGTAAAATAAAGTGGACTACATACATAAACATAAACTCAGAATGGATTAAAGACCTAAATGTGAGACCTGAAACTATAAAAATCCTAGAAGAGAACATAGGCAGCAGCTTTCCTGACATCAGCCATAGCAACCTATTTCTGGTTAGGTTTCCTAAGGCAAGGGAAACACAAGTATAAATAAAATATTGGGACTACATCAAAATAAAAATTTTTTGCACAACAAAGGAAATCAACAAAATAAAAAGATAACTTACTAGATGGGAGAATATACCTGCAAATGATATATCTAATAAGGGTTAAATATCCAAAACACATGAAGACCTCCTACAGGTCAACACCAAAAACCCCAAACACTCCAATTAAAAAATGGGCAAGGACCTCAATAGCCATTTTCCCAAAAAGGACAGATTGCCAACTGACAAATGAAAAGATGCTCAAAATCCCTAATCATCAGGGAAAGGCAAATCAAAACCACAATGAGATATCCCCTCACACCTGTTAGAATGGCTAAAATCAAGAAGATGAGAAACAACAAGTGTTGACAAGGATGTGGAGAAAAAGGAACATTGAACACTGTTGGTGAGAATGCAAGTTGGGCTAGCCACTATGGGAAACAGTATGGAGGTTCCTCATAAAAATAAATACCATGATCCAGTAATTCCACTACTGGGTATTTACTCAGGGAAAATGAAAACACCCAAAGATGTTTATTGAAGCATTATTTACTGGATAGATGAATGGATCAAAACTAGATGATCTGGTTTTAAGGTGGGGTGGGAAAGTAAACCACATCTTTCCCTAGCCTTCCTGCAGCTCCTCCCCGTGGCCATTCACAGTGTCAGGGTGGAGCTTTCCTTTGTTACCCTGTCTCCATCTCTCTGGCCATTCTGTTTGTTTGTTCAGTAGCTGTTCAGTCAGCCCTCACTTGTTCCTCAGGAGGAATTTTTCTATTTTTAGATGAAGTTCAGGCTCTTCCTACATTTCCATCTTGAACCAGAACACAATTATATATATTTTTTATCTTTTCTATTGTTGATGTAGCATATCATGTTGATTAGTCTGTGAGTATTGAACCACCCCCCACCCCCGCATCCAGTAAAGCAAATGTTATGCTCAGTGGTGTCACGGAATTCCCTTAACTTAATCTCCTATTTATTATTTTTTCTTTTTGTTGTTCAGCTTTGTTGCTTTCCATTACTCTGTCTTCTAGCTTGCTGCTACATTTTCCTGCTTCCTCTAGTGTACTATTTACTGCCTCTATTGTATTTTTAATTTGTTATTGAGCTCATTATCTATAATTGGGTCTTTTATATTTTCTATCTCCTTGTTGAAGATTTCAGTGAGATTGCACTCTTTTCTCAAGTCCAAGTGAGTATCTTTATGACCATTACTTTAACTTCTCTATTAGGCATGTTCCTTATCTCCATTTTGTTTAGCTCTCTTGTTGTGATTGGTCCCTTTGTTTCATTTGGGGCATATTCCTCTGTCCCCTCATTTAGTCTAACTCTGCATCTGTTCCTATGTGTTAGGAAAGTCAGCTATATCTTCTGATCTTAAAATAGTGGTCTTGAGATAGAAGAGATTCTGCAATGCCCAGTAGTGCCATGTGCCCTATTTATCAGAATCGGTTGCTTTGGCAGTATCGCCTATG
Source organism: Lutra lutra (assembly GCF_902655055.1). Classification (NCBI taxonomy): domain Eukaryota; kingdom Metazoa; phylum Chordata; class Mammalia; order Carnivora; family Mustelidae; genus Lutra; species Lutra lutra. The sequence continues at coordinate 11,233,040 of NC_062287.1, read as the reverse complement.
TGTGTTATGTGTGCCCTAAAATGTTGTGGCTGAGCCACTTTGTCCTTCAATCCAGTCATCTTAATGGCTTCCTTTGCTAGTTGTGGGCAGGGTTTGGTCCCTGTGCTGTTGTTCTGCCTTGGGCTTGACTTTGGTTGAATCAGATGTTTGTTAGTGGGCAGGGCTTGCAGTCAGACAAGATGTCTGCCAGCGGAGTATCTGTTGAGGTTGCAGTGACCCCAAACTACCAGCCTCTCTCTGGGCCACCTCTTTTGAAGTGTTCATTCATGGATGGGGCTTGTAGTTAGACCCGGTATCTTCCCCCAGCCCACTGCTGTAGCTGCAGTTGAACTTGTGTAGGTAGTTATTTCCCACCCCACCCTCACCCCCAGGCAGGACTGTCTTCGGGGTGGTGCTGGCCACTGTCAGATGTGCTTGCACAATGCTATGCTTGTGGCATCACTTAGGATGGATGCCTACCAACTGATGTGGGTTGGATGGGGTGACTTCACAGGAGATCATGGGGCTGGGGTACATTAATAGGGTATACACTGCTCTGCTTTTGGGAAGAGACCTGGAACTACTTTTGAGGAGCTCCTGCCTAGGGGGGGCAGATTGGATGGGTAGATCAGGGTGGGGCACACTTTAGCAAGAAAGGTGGAGAGTGCTTGCTCAGGTTCCCTTACAAAAGCCTCTCAGGGGATAATTCAGGGAAGCACCCTGTAGTTTTGTGCCACTCCACTTCTGGCAAATATCTCATTCCACCAAAGTCAAGCCCAAGGCAGAACTACAGCACAGGGACCAAACCCTGCCCACAACCTATATCTAGGCTGGCAGGCAGCGAAGAGAAATCATGTCAGCCAGCTCTTTTGTTTTTGGAGAACTCTCTAAAGATTCCTGTCCCTCCCGCACACAGTCCGACATTAGTAAATAAATCCCCTTTCTGTAGAAACCCAGCCATTTTTCAAACTGCTCTTTCTGTGCTGTATCTCAGTGGTTGTTGGTTATACTGTCTTTTTATGGGCAGGGACTCAGTTTCCCATCTCCTTCCAGCTCTCCCAGAGCAAATCCCACTGATTTTTAAAGTTGCTAATGTTAAGCTGCAGTGATTATAAAAACTCACAAAGTTAAGTCCTCTGTTTTTCAAAGCCAAATATTATGGGGATTTGTCTTCCAAGTGTAGGTCTCCTGTGCCTGAAGTGCCTAGTGTGAGGTGTGCTCCTCTCCTTCTCCATACTTTCAATGCCCCTCTTTCTTGTGGTTAGTCTCACAGGTTGGTTAGTTCCCAACTGGGTCTCTACCCTTCCTACAGTTTTTCAATATGTCTTCTTTCTACAAGTAGCTGTGGAGAATCTGTTCTGCCAGTCTTCAAGTCATTTTATGGGTTATTTATGCTTACGTAGTTGTTACCTAGGTGTACCCACGGGATGAGTTCAGCTTAGGATCTTTCTACTCTGCTGTCTTCCCGTCCCATTTTTTTGTCCCTTTGTTCCTTCTTCACTGCTTTCTTTTGTATTATGTGAATGCTTTCTATTGCAACTCTTAATTCCTTTAGTGGTATTTTTACTATTTAAAAATTTTTAATGGTTGTTCTGACAAGTACCTTATGCGGTAGATCCTGGTGATCTGTGCTAATTGTGTTCTATAGTCTGTGTGTGGTGTGTGTGTGTGTGTGTGTGTGTGTGTGTACATACATGCATGTGTTGTTATGTCAATTCAGATTACTCTTTGAGTCACTTATTTTCACCCTGAAGAATTCCCCCTTACTCTTTCTTGTAAGGCAGATCTGTTAGCTATGGATTCTCTCCATTTTTATTTCTCTGGGAATGCCTTTTATTTCTTAACCCTTAATTTTGAAAAATGGTTTTGCTGGGTAAAAGATGCTGGCTGATGAGTTTTTTTTGTTTTTCCCATCTCAGTACTTTAAATATATCATTCCATTGCCTTCTTTCTCCATTGTTTCTGATGCAAAAGCAGCTGTTAATCTTAGTATGATTCTCTTCTACATGACTAGTCATTTTTCTCTTTCTGCTTCCTGGATTTTCCATTTTTCTTTCAACATTTTTTTACTATTTTGTGTCTGGATGTGGACCTTTGTATACTATTCTATTGGAAGTTGGTTGAAATTCCTGAATGTATAGATTTGTGTTTTTAATCAAATTTGAGAAACTTTCAACCATTATTTCTTCAAATATTTTTTTTTACTTTTTTCTCCCTCTCTTCTTTTTTTTTTTATTCTTTTTTTTTTAATTTTATTTTTTATAAACATATAATATATTTTTATCCCCAGGGGTACAGGTCTGTGAATCACCAGGTTTACACACTTCACAGCACTCACCATAGCACATACCTTCCCCTCTCCCTCTCTTCTCCTGTGGTTCTCCCATTACGTATGTGTCATTGCTTTTAAGTTGTACCACATATCCCTAAGGATATTTTCTCTCTCTCTCTTCTTCAGAATGTATAATCCCTATCAATTTATCTTCAAATTAGCTAATATGCCTACTTAAATCTATTAAGGACCACTAGTGAACCTTTTAGTTATTGTCCTTTTCAACTCTAGAATTTTCTTATACTTGTTTTTTTTTAATAATTTCTCTGAATTGATCTTTAATGAGATTTTGTCAAAATACCCTTCTCTCTAGAAACAAATCTTCCCTTACCTTATTCCTTTAACATATATATAACTGTTGTTTTGAAGCTTTTGTCTACTAGATCTGACACCTTGACCCTCTTTGAGGCAGTTTCTCTTTCTTTTTTTTTTTTTTTCCCTTCCCCAATCATACTTTCCTGTTTCTTTGCATGGATCATAATTTTTTGTTGTTGAAAACTGGGCATTTTAGATAATATATTGCAGTAACTTTATGTTCTAATCTCCCCCTATAAATCGTGATGTTGTTGTTTGCTTGTTTATTTGTTTAGTGACTTGGCAGGACATTTTAGAAAAGCCTATTTTTCCTGGGGTATGCAGATACTGATGTTAGTCCTCAGAAAGTGTAATCTTGGGCATTCATGCAATCACTCTGAGATGACAGTGGTTTTATCAAGGTTCTCCTTTACTCTCTCTTGTCCTGATCTTTCTGTTAAGCTCTCTGCATCGGTGGGTATAACACCGAGCTGCTTGTCCAAATTTTGAAGGGTCCCACAATGAAACTAAATCAATAATCCCAGGGTTCCTAGGAATGCGTCCAAAGATTTAGAGAATATTGTGAAATATTTTAACATTTTGGGTTATCTGGTGTAAGTAGTTTTGAATCTATCCTGAGTTGGTAGCTCCATATCTCATTCAATTAGTCTCTCAGTCTTGAGAATAGATCAGTTCCGTTAAAGGGTTGTGTCTCATGTCGGGGGTGGTGACCTAGCCCAAGTTAGGTCTATATGATGCAAGTGTGTGCACCAGGTATTGAATAAGGAGAAAAAGTAATTGTTTCAGATTTCATAAATCTATATTTAATAAAGTATGTCATAAATGTATACTTTACCAAATTGTTGGAAGTCATAATTAGCTTACTGGAAAATTCCCTTAAATCTGGAAAACAAAAGATTAAAGAACCAGCAGTGTTTTAAATGAAGGTCATAAAAAATTATAATCATCCTAATCTGTTCACTCAGTCATATGTAATCAATCATTGATCTTTTGTTAGCAGTTTTATGAATCTACTTTTTCCTTAGAGTTCTGAATTTTTACCCAGTTCTGTGGTATGACCTAAAAATTATCAGAAACTTTTACTTGTCAGAGACCTTTCCATGAATCTCCTTGAAGATAAAGTACTCTTGCAAAGGCATCAGAGTAAAACAATAACTGTTTATAAATGACAAAATGACCTAAAAATGTCAATGGTTAGATATCTGATGAGAGTTTATTATAATGCAATTGACAAAGAAATTTGATTATTTCTGTGACATATATTTTAAAATAACTGGAATTATGACTGGTAACATTACACATTCGATTTTTAGGAATTTCATGTAACTTCTTGAATACTTACATTAATAACATATATCTATATGAGGATATTTATAAGGAAGGTATAGCATTATTTCTTATTTGAGTATACTTCCCATGTAATTTAACACATCAAATAAGTCTAGTTTAATGTCTCTTTTTATAAAGAGAGAAAACGAAATTTTTAGTATGTTCCAGGGACTCTGAAAATTCTTGAAGTTCCAGTTCAAAAAAACTTCATTTAGATCTTGATTTGAAAAAGTTTGTCAAAAGTACCAAAAGGTTTTGGGCACGTGACTAAGATCAGAGAACATTATGAAACAATACTCATTATTTAACCAAAGTGACAAGAGATCTTAAAGGCAAATACAGAAGGTTACATAATTTTATGCAAACCTAGCTCTTAATATTGAGAAGACAGTTTTCTAAAGTAATCAAAAACCGGATTAAGACAACATGAAACATGGGAAATTATTTTGATAAAACACAAATCTTGGCTTTCTAGTCAGATTGTTTAAAAGGTAAAAATCTTCCACAATCTCTTATCAGAAGCAAACCAATACTCCAAGAAAACTTTGTTCTTTTAGCAGGTCCAAGAAAATTACATAAGCGTGCTACTGATATTAAAGCTTTAAAAAAAGAGAAAATCCATGTAATAATGATTCAATTTTAGCTAACTTGACCATACATAGTAAAAGTCCCTCTCTCTCCTCCCCAACTTGCTATACCACTTTGTTCTTTATTTTCCTTCCCATTCTGAGAACACCAGCTTTACTTTAAAATAAAAAGACTTTTTGTTTCCCTTCACAAAAATGTATCTCCATCCTTCATACCTTTTGTGCTCAAAAACACATCCTATTCCCCTTCCATAGGTTCTTTTATTATTTCTAAACGTTTTAATCACATATGTCAATTAGAAAGCTTAGCCTTAGAAACATTAATTTCAAGTAAAAAGTAGGAAGTAAGCAACTGTGAACTGTTACGCCAACTTTCTTTAGATTGATAAAATTATGAGTAAGTTTCAAAATTTCTAGAAACGTCTTTCTTCAGAGCACAGTATTTCAGTGTGGCACAAGGCATGTTCACTCACGCACCCAAATATCATTAGTTTCTCTGTGTGACGAGGGGACGGAAGGCTAGCTGAGGACAAAGCAGAAGCTGACACCACCACACATACCTGTGGTATGTAGGTGACATTCTTCAGTCACTCCTGGCTGCCCTAAACGGAAAACAAATAGTTAACGTGTAGAGATCACCGTCCTGCAGGACCTGAGTCTCCCTCAGTTCACAAATGTCTTAGTGATCTACAAGAACAAAGCATTTCTATCAATAACCCAGCTTCCAGAAGGAAATGTAGTTAGAATTAAATGTCCTTATAACCTGCAGCCCATTGACAGATACTGGAAGCAGGTAGAGTGTAAGTTTCCTCTGGGAAGTTCCCAGCTATCTTCATGTTAATGCCTTGCTAGAGGGAAGAACAACCTTTACTTGACAAGGGCAAGGCCTGGGTATCCTGTGAGTCTTCTTTAACATGTGAAAATCCTTTTGAAACTTCCCTTTTTTCTTACCTCCCCTAATCCCATAGTATATAATCAGCCACCCTTCACAACCCTGGGACAGCAGCTCTTTGCGCCCACGGGTCCCGTCCCCTTGCTTTAATAAACCACCATTTTCACCAAAGACGTCTCAAGAATTTTTTCTTGGCCATGGGCTCCAGACTCCACCCCACTGAACCTCATCTCTATTCCAAAACCCCATCATCTGTACTAAGAGATCAAAAGTAGGTAGAGAAACCTACCTAGCAACTAATGTTTTAATATTTTAACTTATATGGAAATGATCTAGGCACTCAGGGAGCTCCCATCATTTAATTTAACTGAGCAACATTCTAAAATTAGAAGTAATCAAAGGTTTAGGAAACTATTTTTAAGTAGACATACCATAATTATTCCCAAAAAGGTAACCTAAAAACTGTTAGCTGGCTAAAAACCTGTCTAAATCACTTGATCCCAACAATTCTGATTAGACTACCCATGAAAATTTCATTAGTTCACAAAATCACCTGTTACCCCAACAAAATTTTTGCCACCAATTTTGTAATAGAAATAACATAAAATTATTTGACTAATAAACTCGGGTGAAATAAAAGATGTTTATCTGCATTATATTTAGGACTGATAACTCTAATACATATCTACTTTAAATAAATGAAACTAACTAGCTTTTATTTACTAAAGGTTATCCCAGATCATGTGAACTCTAAATGACTTGGGTTAGTTTCTATATTTCTATATTTAGGAACACTTAATTTTATGTGCTTATTTTTAAGCTGATTAAAGAGAGTTGTTTTATAGCTAAATTTGGCAATCCCATCCAAAGGTAGGAAAATAGCACACATCTGCAACATACCAGTATAGACACAGACAGGCTCCAGCATAAATCTTAAAGGTTTCATTCCAGAATTTTAGCCTAGAATTGGATACAATATAAAACTCAGTAGTTTATAAATAACAGTTGAATCCAAGTAGCGTCTGGCAGAGGAAAAAGTAAAGATTACCCACTTCAGTGGATAAAGCTTGTTACTAATTGTGGAAACTTTTAAAATTTATATTTGTCCTTGACAGGGAAACTTAAGGAGGCTGTGGACTAGATTTTGGGCAAAAGAGCTCTTTTAGCAGTTATATTTTAAAAGGCCTCTTTTGGTTTGGGGTTTGAGGTTTTTGTTTTTGTTTTTCCTTTCATTCTCCAGTGATTGTGAGCAGAGCTTTAAGTTATCTCCTGGGATGTTTACATTTCAAAGTCATGGTAAGATTTACATCTTCAAGGGACAGAGAAAGAAAATGTAAATTTTACCCTAGGAGGTTTAGTGCGTTTTTTGGATCCTTTTGGCAGTCCCAATTAAAATGTAATAGTGCCATCCTGTAATTAGGCGAGTGCCATGTAAAGAATAATTCTCTGGACTCAAGGTCAAGTGGGGCATCTTCAGAGTTGGAAACAAAGAGGGGTCAGTTGGGTCCCTGTTTAGGGAAATGATAAAACCCAGGAATATGCAGGAGGAGGAGGGCTTTTCATTAATGTTTTCTATTCACTGAGAGCCCTCGCTGTGTCGCTGTGATGGAAGTGCTAGGTAATAAATATCCAAGTGACAAGTGGAAGGACTCTGGTTTGACAGTCAATGGCTCTAAGGGGGCTTTGCCTTCCCTTTTCCGCTTTCCTTCAGCAGGGGCCTCAATAACCCTGTCAGCTTTTCCCTTGGTGACAGGAATGAATGCCTCATGGGGTGTGATGCTCAGTTCCCGTCCACTCAGGAAAAAGCCAAAGAGTCTTGGAATCTGTGTTATCTTGGAGGAAATGAGCATAAAGCCCAGATGGGTCTTTAAGGAAGTTATAGATGGTAGGGTTTTTAGACACACTGCCCAGTTCATACATTTCATTCACTGTGAGTAAAAATCTAGACCCCGTTCCAAACAAACAAACAAAAATCCATAATAGCCAACTAGCTCCCCTCTCTCCTTCCTGCTGCATAAAATCTTTAAGAAAGGTTTAAATTAAGGTATAGTTTTTGATTTCAGTTTCTGTTGTTTTTATCTGGTAACTTTAATTTTACGTGTTGTTATCAGAAATGTTTGGATAATGTCACGGCGAGGCTTCCTTAATAGGTGGTTTCTTTCTTTTCCAGAGTGTCCCAAGAGATTTCTCGAGCATTGGGGTCTGCCAGCATTAGCATGTTATGCACAGTGTTTTGGAGAGCCCCAGGTCTCTGGAGTGTAATAATGGAGTCTTGACATGTTGGCATATGGCACTGCGTCATGTCCGGGAAGCATTCACCGGGTTTTGCATTTATCAGAAAGTTGGCTTACTTCCTCAGGGTTCTTGGGAGGCACCGCACATTTATATATGTCCACTAATTTGTTAACAACATCACACCAGGGATTGGACCCATGATATCCCATGGGGTCAGGGGATGAAGAGTAATAGTAATGAGGGAAGTGGTGACAGAGAGACCATAAGCCTCTGTGTATTTTCCCTCTGGTGCCATCACTGGTTTCTGGTTGTAAGGCTCTTCCACTCTTCTGGGTTAGGACACATATTCCAAGCGTAACCCACTAACTCAGTGGCCACAAGTGGAGGTTTCCTGTCCTCCTCACCTACGGGAATCTTTTCCTTGTACCTTTAGCCCGGAACCTCTCTGTGTGCTGTGACAATAGCCTTATAATCCAAACACCCTCATTATCTATCCTTGGCCTTGAGGCATGAAGGACCCTTATGCACATTAATATTCAACGAAGGCCTTTATTGTCTTATTGACTGTGTGGCCTCGATCAGTCTGGTCTGGGAATATATTAAATTATTACAGTGGTTGTGACCTTTGAGTTGGATACAGCAGGCAACATACTACCTAGGCAGTATGCAAATCACATCGCAGCATGACTGACCCCCCAGCGAGTGGGACTCTTTTTCCAAAGGATTAGGTGCCTAGTAGGCAAGTTTCAGGAATAGGGCATTCCCCTGGCTAATCCCAATTGTTTTGTGCCAGTATCAGGCTATCAATAACCAATGCTGGGGTTAGACCAACCCTTGTAGTTCTTGCAATAAATATCAAGAAACCTTGAAAAGTAAAGGTTTATTTACAGAATCTGGACATTAAGCAGCATACCCGGGGCCACAAAGATCATGGGAAGTAGAGAGAGAGATGGGATCTGAAGTTCTGCTTTTACTGGGGATGAGGATAGGAGCTTAGAGTTTCACAGGCTCATTCTTTATTGGTGAATTTAAAACATAGAACTGGGAATTTACAGTGTGGGAAGAGAAAAAAAAAAAAAAAACAAACAAGTGGGACAAATGGCCAGTTATTGAAATCAACAAAGATCTCTAATACAAAGACGCCTCCTTGGGGAAGGTGGCCTGGTTCTTTATCTAGTTGAGTGGCTAGCCCTGTGTTTATTAGAGATAGCCATCTTTGAAGTGGGTGTCTCAGCAATCAAAGCCTGAACCAGGCACTTGTGTTACCAAAAACGAACCAAAACGCTCTCAGGGTTTACACTATGGGATGGGTGTGTGATATGTTCAGGGGTGTGTTTTCGGTGTGTTTTATGTATCAATATGTATATTGTAAATGCAGGTTGGTGTTTGTTTTTCCTTTGGTAATTTTGTCCATCAGGACTGGACAAAAATTCAGCTCACATAAAGGCTATAAATATACGAAAAACACAAATACAGTAAGAGAGCTTTCCACCATGAGCTGAAATTCCAGCTACTGTGAGTTTGTCACAAGCATACAGTAGCAATCTAGAGTAGAAGTTGGGTCTCTAGGACCTCTTTAGAAATTATTTGGTAAAACTATGCCAAATAATCAGAGAAAGAACTATCATATGATCTCCCTGATATGAGGAAGTTGAGAGGCAACTCAACTTGGGGGGTAGGAAAGGAATAAATGAAACAAGATGGGATCAGGAGGGAGACAAACCATAAGAGACTCTTAATCTCAAAACAAACTGAGGGTTGGCAGGGGGAGGGGGGTAGGGAGAGGGTGGTGGGGTTATGGACATTGGGGAAGGTATGTGCTATGGTAAGTGCTGTGAAGTGTGTAAACCTGGCAATTTCCAGACCTGTACCCCTGGGGCTAATAATACATTATATGTTAATTTAAAAAAAGGAAAAAATTTAAAAAACAGCTATGCCAAATAATGATTTTTTAAATTTCAATTCAATTAGCCAACATAGAGTATATCACTAGTTTTTGATGTAGTGCTCAGTAATTCATTGCATATAACACCCAGTGCTCCTCACAACATGTGACTGATTTTTAAGATCCAGAAACTCAAGGTCAAAGTGGTTTTATGATTTAATAAAGACTACATGGCTGATTAAACAATGAATTTAGGACAAAACAGGTCTGTCACCCACCAGTCCAGGGAATTTCACTTACACCATGTTATCGTATCTGGGGGGAAAAAAAAAAAAACAACTCTCTTTGGACTGAGAGTCCATAGATAATATTTGAAAACAAATCAGAACTGATGTGAGACTATATATTTTAAATCTCAATAGTCCTCATTTGAATTATTTGGGAAATTTTCCCCACCCTCAAATTAAGGGTAATTGTGGAGTTGTGGGACTTTCACTATAAAGCAAACCCTGGCACAGGCTCCAGGTGAGAAAGGAATGTAAAGCCGAGGATGCCTCTTTGTGTGGGAAGATGATCTTAAAAAGAGGAATGAACCTGCTACTGGGGAGTACTAGTGTTCGTTTTCCATGCTTTGGTTCTTCTAAAACAATCAGGGTCTTAATGAGAGGGGGCCAATTCTGAGGTCTGGAGCAGTCCACAAATCATAATGAAGGTGGTAGGGACGATGGGTAGAATGACATGGTTGTCTGAAGATGGGGAATGCGTCTTTGGAAATCTGGAAAATGTGCAGCAGGGCCAAATAAGACTGACTGCTGGGTGGTTTTTCCCAAGATGCTGGACAATATAGAACAAACAGAAGCTTCAGAATCAGAAAGATGCACATTCACTTCCTGACCCTGTGACCAGCTCCGTCTCTTTTCTAGTAAAATGAGGATAATAATACCTGCACAGAAGTTTGTCATGAAGGTACAGGTTTTAGTGCAAGTAAAGGCCCTTGGGCATTGTCTCCTTAGGATAAATGGCAGCTTTATTTAGCATCAGGCTATGTAGGAGGGAGCAGTTCCTCTAACTTTGATGTTCTCAGCTCTCCTTTGAGTTCCTGGACTCAGACCCGGACTTTATTTCCATGTTTGCCACCTACATACTCTGCCCTTATGACTCCAGATTTTAAATTATTTTTAACTTGTCAAATTATCCCCCACCTACACAGAGTCTAACAGTCTGTTCTGGACCTCCATGTCCCATTGAGTTAACACTCAATGCTAACTATGTGGGGTTCAGAGAAGTTGTCAGAATATGTTAAAAAGTACAGGTCTCTTTGCATGCTTTGAGATCTTTGGACTTTTCACACCCCTTCATTTCTTTTTTTTTTTTTTTTAAGATTCTATTCATTTACCCTACAGACAGAGATCACAAGTAGGCAGAAAGGCAGGCAGAGAGAGAAGAGGAAACAGGCTCCCTGCCGCACAGAGAGCCTGATGTGGGGCTCGATCCCAGGACCCCGGGATCATGACCTGAGCCGAAGGCAGAGGCTTTAACCCACTGAGCCACCCAGGTGCCCCACACCCCTTCATTTCTAACACTGATAAATTGAGTACTGATATAACCCTCATTACAGTATGGCTACCAATGGGGTTAAAATCATCACCTATGTTCATAATACTTTAAACTTTGAATGAGTGTGGGACATACCTTTTTCTTAACGGATCATCCAGCTGGAATAGGTTTACAACCCTACCATTATAATTGAAGGGATTTGGGGTGGGAGGAATCAGCATTTCAAATTATTTAGCATATAACTGGCTGAGAAAATATTTTTGAAAATCGCCAACATTTTTTGGATTTATCTTAAGTATTCTGTATTTTACCAAGATAATAGTATTACTGTAAAGTAGGTAGGAAAGGTATGGCAAACCTATTATAAGCATCTATAATAAAACTCTAATTTATGTTTTTATAAATGGGTGTCTAAGATAATATATGATGTCATGTGTTAAGTATATACTACTATGTATGTCCCTTTAAGAGAGAAGTACCTTCAAGGAGCTCCTTTTCATCACGGTGTACAGAACAGTCTGACAGCAGATGTGAAAAATGACATATTGTACAGGTTTTTTTTTTTTAAGTCAGTTTATTGAGGCATAATTTACAGATCGTAAAATTCAGCATTTTTCATATATAGTTCTGAGTTTTGACAATGTGACCATTACCACAATTAGATGTAGACAACTCCATCACCCAAAACCCCATCCCATGTTCCTTTGCGGTCCCTACATGCCGTGTGTCTATCAGCAGTGTGTTCCTTTTCACTGATGAGTAGTTTTTCATTTTATGGATGTATCCCCGTTTGTTTACACAGTTTAAGGACACTTGGGTTATTTCCAAGTTTTGGCAGTTTTGAATATAAAACATTCATGAATGGGTTTTTGTATGAACATAAGTTTTCTTTTCTCTTCGGTGGTGGTCATGCTGATAAGTATGATGTCTGTCTACTTTTAACATTATACGAAATTGCCGACCTGTTTTCCGTAGAATCTGCACTATTTTTGCTTCTTCTTTATCCTTCATCAGTTGATGGACATTTGGGCTCTCTCCATAGTTTGACTGTTGTTGATAATGATGCTGCAAACATTGGGGCACATGTACCCCTTCACATCTGTGGGTTTTTTTTTTTAAGATTTTATTTATTTATTTGAGAGAGAATGAGTGAGAGAAAGCATGAGAGAGGAGAAGGTCAGAGGGAGAAGCAGACTCCCCAAGGAGCTGGGAGCCCGATGCGGGACTCGATCCTGGAGGTCCGGGATCATGACCTGAGCCGAAGGCAGTTGCTCAACCAACTGAGCCACCCAGGCGCCCCACATCTGTGTTTTTATAGCCTTTGTGTAAATACCCAGTAATGCAATTGCTGGGTCATAGGGTAGCTCTATTTTTAAATTTTGAGGAACCTCCATACTGTTCTCCAGAGTGGCTGTACCAGCTTGCGTTCCTACCAACACAAGAGGGTTCCCTTCTCTCCACATCCTCGCCAACATCTGTTGTTTCTTGTATTGTTAATTCTAGCTATTCTGACCAGTGTGAAGTGGTGTCTCATTGTGGTTTTGATTTATAGCTCCCTGATGATGCTGAGCACTTTTTTGTGTGTCCATTAGACATCTGGATGTCTTCTTTGGAAAAGTTTCTATTCATGTCTTCTGCCCATTTCTTAACTGGATTTTTTGTTTTTGGACTGTTGAGTTTGATAAGTTCTTTAAACCCTTTATCAGATATGTCATTTGCAAATATCTTCTCCCATTCTATAAGAATGTTTTAGTTTGCTGTGCAGAAGCTTTTCATCTTGATGAAGTCCCAAGAGTTCATTTTTGCTTTTGTTTCCTTGTCTCCAGTTTCTGGTAAGAAGTTGCTGTAGCCAAGGTCGAAGAGGATGCTGTCTGTGTTCTCCTCTAGGATTGTGATGGTTTCCTATCACACATTAGGTCTTTCATTCATTTTGAGTTTATTTTTGTGTGTGGTGTAAGAAAGTGGTCCAGTTTCATTCTTCTGCATGTTGGGGTCCAGTCTTCCCAACACCATTTGTTGAAGAGACTGTCTTTTTTCCATTGAATATTCTTTCCTGCTTTGTCAAGGATTAGTTGACCATAGAGCTGAGGGTCCTCTTCTGGTTTTCTCTTCTGTTCCATTTATCTGTATGTCTGTGTTTGTGCCAGTACCATACTGTCTTGATGACTACAGCTTTGTAATAGAGCTTAAAATTAGGAATTGTGATACCGCCAGTTTTGTTTTTCCCTTTCAGGATTGCTCAGGGTATTTGGTGTCTTTTGGGATTCCATACAGATTTTAGGATCGTTCAATTTCTGTGAAAAAAGTTGATGGTATTTTGATAGGGACTGCATTAAATGTGTAGATTGCTTTGGGAAGTATAGACATTTTAACAATGTTTGTTCTTCTAATCCATGAGCTTGGAATGGTTTTCCATTTCTTTATGTCCTCTCCAATTTCTTTCCTAAGTGTTCTATAGTTTTCGGAGTACAGATCTTTTAACTCTGGTTAGGTTTATTCCATGGTATCCTATTGGTTTTGGAGCAGTTGTAAATGGGATCAATTTCTTGATTTCTTTTTCTGCTGCTTCATTATTGATGTATAGAATACAATAGATTTCTGTACACTGATTTTACATCCTGTGACTTGGCTGAATTCTGTAGTTTTTGTTTGTTTGTTTGTTTGTTTTTAAGACCCTGTAATAGATGTGTAGTAGTATCTCATCATAATTTTAATTTTTATTTCCTAAATGTCCAGGGATGTTAAGCATCTTTTTAGATGATCATTTGCCATTGTTGATGAAATGAATAAGCTTTTGCTCACTCCTTAATTGGATTGTTTATTTTCTTATTGAATCTTGGGAGAGTGTGTGTGTGTGTGTGTGTGTGTGTGAGTGTGTTTATTCTTTCTCGTCTGAGTCCAAAGGCTTGAGAGTTGGAAACATACCTGAGGGCAAGAAGAGATAGGTGTCTCATTTTTTAAGTAGTGAGACCAAATTCACCATACCTTCCCATTTGTAGTCTCTTCTGGCCTCAGTGGATAGGATGATTTCTGTTTACACTGGTGAGGGGTGAGGGAAGAGTGATCTTTACTCAATCTACTTGGAGTCATTAATTCCTTCTAGAAACACCCTCCTAGATATTCCCCTAAATAAAACTTTATCAGCTATATGGGCATTTTTTAGCCCAGTCAAGTTGACACTTAAAATTAACCATCACAGCTCCCAGAGACATAGTTCACCTCAGTGACTGTCCCTGTCTGATAATTCCAAATCTGGGTCATCTCTAAGACTAATTTTGTTGTTTGCCTTGCTCTTTACCATGGATTATTTTTCCTTATTAATTTTGTGTGTTTGATATTTTTTTATTTATTGCCAAACATAAAGTTGAGAACAGTATACACTGAAATAAATACTATATTTATGCACAGAAAAGTTATACCCGTTCTCCAAAGCCATTAGTGTGTGTGTGTTGGGGAAGGGGGATTCACTTAGTCTAGGCAGGAATTGAGGTGGATTTGGGTTTTTGTTGTTGTTATGATGACTTGGCTTCACCATAGGCTTCAAAATTCTCTGAACCTACTGGTATTTAGGGTGGATATCATTTTAAGAAAGGGTTTCTCTCAGTGGTCCTATTTCGTTCTTAGTGTTCTCCTTCCCTGTGTCTTACAACGAGTTTCTCTCCAAGCTCTTGCTCCTTCCCTCATGGTTGATTGTTGTTGCTTTTCACTTGGTGCTGTCTCCCCGACTGGAGAGAAGAAGTGGGACTCTCTGGTGTTCTGACTCAGCCTCAGTCTTAGGCATGCTTTGTGTCCCTAGGTTGGATGGGGATTGGAGTGGCTTTCTCAGGGATCCTGCCTCCCTCCCTGCAGCATTAGAAAACCTCTAATGGTCTGGATCCAGGTCAGTTTCCTGCCCTACCTCCACCCCCAAGAGCACACAGTTTTATTTCTCCTCCATTTCCCCAGCTATAGTCTGTCTTCATAGGTGCTCTGGAAAGGCTACGGTTCATGGTCCTTTCCCAGCAGCATAAGGCCTTAGTTCTTAGTTGGGGGGGATGCAGGGGAGACTTTGCATCTTTCCCATCAAGGAGCTTCTCCCTCCTCCAGGCCTTCTCCTCCTCCACGAGACTTTGCCCAGTCTTCTGCACGGACCCCAGTGTAGACATAGGGTACTTACTGACCACTCTTCTGGTCAAAAAGAGAAGAGTGGTCGTAAGTACCCTATGTCTTTACTCCTAAGACTTCTGTTCTCTCACACACTCAGCCCACACTCTAACAATTTTTTTTAATGTAACTAAATTCTTGTTACTTGTTACTCATTATTTCCTCAAAAGTCAGTTTTGTGTCCTTTTTGTCCTTGGAAGTAGTCTCTCATTAGATTTTAAGTTAGATGGTTGGTCTGTGGTCCAGTTTCTGGTTAAGTTAAGCAAGAGTTAGCATTTGGTAGATCATCTGGATTTTTCCTCTTGCTGTGGGAGTAATAGTGTTCCTGCTGGCTAAATATATTGAGGCTGAAGTTAGAAGTCCTCTGGGGTTTCTGTTAAAAGATATAAAACTGTTTTAGGGAGACAAGATCCTTGAACTAGAGAAGAAAACTCTGATTTTGCTGTTGTTGTTGTTGCTGTTAAATTTGTTTATTTATTTTGAGGGTGAAAGATAAAGAGAGTAGGAGAAGGGGCAGAGGGAGAGGGAGAGAGAGGATCTCAAGCAGACTCCCTGCTGAGCAGAGATGAGGCAGGGCTAGAGGCCATGAGCTGAGCTGAAACCAAGAGTTGGACACTGAGCCACCGAGGAGCCCCAGAAGACCCTAATTTAAAGAAAACCCGTGCTCTGTCTGCTGATTGGACACTGTCTACAACTAACAGTAAGTAATTGTGTGCTTCCTTCCTTTTGGAGAGAGGAAGATGATGGCATTAAATGAGATTGAGACGTTTTGCTAAGAATGTAAATTTGAGACTGTATACTAATTTCTAACTGAAAACAGTATATTCATCTAAATTAGTGGACAGTATACTATAGTAAGTGCTAGGACAGAGGTTCTTAATGTGTGTGTGTGTGTGTGTGTGTGTGTGTGTGTGTGTACAACATAGAACCCTTTCATGATTTCTGGACCTTTTCTGTCATTAAATGTATAGGACTTCAAAGAAAACCAATTACATCGAATTTCAGTTTTCAAAGTATTTCAAAATCTGTAGACCTATATGCCCTTCTATTTACCACATTAAATAAAAATATCTACTGTTAAGTCAAATAACTACAATTTCAAAGTAGTAATGGGAGTAAATGCTGTTTTATGATATCTGCAACTGTGATGTGATTCAAAATATTTGTGATTTCTAATCATGTGAATGTTAGATATCGCTAATATTCTGGCACTATTATAGAGTCGAAAAAATTTTTAATGCTGAATTTTAGCAAGACTTTAGTGAAAATGAAATTTAATCTTTTTTTTCCAGCCAAGGTCACACCCTCCTTTGATTCCTGTCTATGGATGCCCCAAGGGGATCCTGGATTAAATGGTCTCTGTGCTGAAGCAGAGAACCATCAATAACAATCCAGGGTAAATATAACACTGTATGTTAACTGTACTGGAGTTAAAATTTAAAATAAAAAAACAATCAGAGGAAAGTCAGAGAAGGGCTTCCTTCCAGGTGGAGGTCACAATATCTAGAAAAATATGCAGTTGAGTATGAGTGTAGCACATTCAGAGAACTGAAAGTAATTTTGTATTTTGGAGCACATCTGTCATTACATTAGTTACCTTCTACTGAGAACTTTTTAGAAGCAGAGTACTGTGTTAAGTATATTAAAAACATTCATGTAATTAAGTCCTCACAACCTCTCTTTGAGATAAACATACCTGATTCCCATTTTACAGATGAGGAAACTGGGGTCCAAAGAATTTTAAGTAACTTTCCTAAGGTCAGGTAGGTGGTACGTTGTAGAATATGTACTCAAACCTAAATCTCTTTCACCCAAAGCTCAGGAAGGGCTTTGGGTGTGTCTTTGTCTCTGTGGGAGGGAGACCTTTCAGTCTGGAAATGCTCCAGAATAAAGTCTTGGAGGCCGTACTAAGCGTAGATTGTATTGTGGAAACCAACTTTCCAGCTTCATCTCCTGCCTCCTCACATGTTCCGTAGTCACCCTGTACCACGATTATTCCCAAACGTAACTTGATTTTTGTTACCTTTATGCTTTGTATCTGCTTCTTTCTCTGTGCCTTCCATGCTCCAGGCGTGTCTCTGTCTCCCGGTTAACTAGAACTCAGAGTGTATGGTGAGCTCCTCCCTAGCCCACAAATATAGATGCCAGCATGTTTAAGAAAGCTTTCTAGAGGCAGGTGGGTGAGGAAGCAGGGTAAAAGCAGTCCTAACAAGAAAAGAGAATACAATATGGAGTACAAGCAGCAAAGGGTAAGATGTTTTTAAAGCTGTCTTCTTGGCCAGAAAAAAAAAGTGGCATCAGAAGAGGAATCAAGAGAAAAATTAGATGGTTCACTGCCTGTATAACAGGACTGTTGAGCTTACTGAAAAAAAGAAAGGAAGTGTATGCTGACTGAAAACACTAACCCTTCCTTGAACAATTCTGCCTGTGGTTTCAGCCTACATAATATGTTTGTAGAGTTTGTTTCCTTTACATCTCTAATCTTAAATTGTTAAATATCAAACAAGAAAGTTATATTTTTAAAATCCCTTTTCCCAAACACTTATAAATTTGAAACTTATAAAACCAGTAAGTATTGGTATTCATGCTTTATGGAAAATCCTTTTATCAAAAATCCACTTATCCAACCCATATTTAATGAGACCCCTTAAAAATGTGCAAGGCACCGTGGGAAGTGTAATGATGAATTGCACAGCAGCAGAACTTCTACGATGCCACAGAGAGGCTGCAAATTTGCATCTCACAGTCATGTATTATTCGCTCCAGATTTTTAGAAATATAAAAAATTCAGGAGATTTCATACATAGTTATCTGGATTTCTGGTTTCAGTTGAAAAAGCAGTGAGTTGGCTTACAATCCCAAATGAAGCAGGCTAGAGCCAAATGGGCCACCTTTTACAGACCAATGCATGCTTTCAAGTGTACTTATGTCACCACCATTCTGCCAACACTTGGGAGTCTCAAAAGGCAGATCCATTTTCCATCCTATTCTCTTTCTCATCCTTCAACTTCAAAGAGTCAACAAGTTGATTCGGTCGCTACAATATCCTTCACTTCTATCTCCTTCTTTTCATTCTAACTTCAAGAGTGATTCAAGGACTTGATTCTCTCCTGATGAGAATTTTTTTTTTAAAGATTTTATTTATTTATTTGACATACAGAGATCACAAGTAGGCAGAGGGGCAGGCAGAGAGAGAGGAAGCGAAGCAGGCTCCCTGCTGAGCAGAGAGCCCAATGTGGGGCTCGATCCCAGGACCCTGGGATCATGACCTGAGCCGAAGGCAGAGGCTTTAACCCACTGAGCCACCCAGGCGCCCCCCCGACCCCGATGAGAATTTTTATCCTAGTTAACATACTCTGAGCAGCCTTCATTTTATTAAGCATTTTACATGGGCCATCTCATTGAATCCTTGCACCAACCCTTTAGGACGAATTCCATCACAGTCCTTATTTTACGATAGAGAAAACTGATACACTAGAAACTTAATGCACCTGTTCTAGATCCCACAGTCTGCTGCTCAGACCCCAGTCTTCCTCGGGAGCACCAGTGCAAAGCCATGAGGAAGAGCTTATGGGTGACTGTGGCCTACTCATTTCTGATATGCCCAGTTATTTCAAATGAATACACTAAGCCCACGCTTGACCTTGAACAAGTTTCTTCTTTCCTTTCTCTATCACTCTCTTCTCTTTCCCTGTGTTCCAGTGAAGATAAAATGGTTTGTATATCTCAACTCTTGAAAAGCTTGTCCCTCTTCTTGTTTTTAGTCTTTTTTTTTTTTAACTTGAGTATGGTTGACACAGTGTTACATTAGTTTCAGGTGTAAATAGTGATTTAGCTTCTCTGTACCTTATGCTGTGCTAGCCAGAAATGGAGCTGCCATCTCTCACCATGCAATGCTACTACAACAGCATCAACTGTAATCCCTAGGCTGTGCCTTTTATTCCCATGACTTACTCACTTGGTAACTGGAAGCCTCTATCTCCCTCTCCCCTTCCCCTATTTTGCCCATTCCCTGAGGCCCCTTTCTCCAGCAACCATCAGTTCTTTGTATTTATAGATCTGATTCCACCTTTTGTTTATTCATTTGTTTTGTTTATTTGTTTGTTTTAGATTCCACATGAGCAAAACCATATGTTATTTGTCTTTCTCAGTCTGACTTACTTCACTTAGCATAATACCCTCTAGGTCCAGCTATGCTGTCATAGATAGCATGATCTTATTCTTTTTAAAGACTGCTTAATATTCCATTATATGTAATGGAATATTAATATATATATATTTTTTTCACATCTTCCATATCCATTTGTCTATCTATGAACAGGTTGCTTCCACAATTTGGCTGTTGTAAATAATACCACAATAATCATAGGAGTGCATGTATCTTTTTGAATTAGTAATTTGTTTTCTTTGGATAATTACCCAGTAGTGAAGTTAGTAGATCATATGGTGTTTCTATTTTTAATTTTTTTTAAATTTTTTATAAACATATAATGTATTTTTATCCCCAGGGGTACAGGTCTGTGAATCGCCAGGTTTACACACTTCACAGCACTCACCATAGCACATACCCTCCCCAATATCCATAACCCCACCCCCCCCCAACCTCCCTCCCCCCAGCAACCCTCAGTTTGCTTTGTGAGATTAAGAGTCAGTTATGGTTTATCTCCCTCCCAATCCCATCTTGTTTCATTTATTCTTCTCCTACCCCCTTTACTCCCCATGTTGCCTCTCCACTTCCTTATATCAGGGAGATCATATGATAGTTGTCTTTCTCTGATTGACTTATTTCCCTAAGCATAATACCCTCTGATTCCATCCGCATCGTCGCAAATGGCAAGATTTCATTTCTTTTGATGGCTGCATAGTATTCCATTGTGTATATATACCACTTCTTCTTTGTCCATTCATCTGTTGATGGACATCTAGGTTCTTTCAATAGTTTGGCTATTGTAGACATTGCTGCTATAAACATTTGGGTGCACGTGCCCTTTGGATCACTACATTTGTATCTTTAGGGTAAATACCCAGTAGTACAATTGCTGGGTCATAGGGTAGTTCTATTTTCAACATTTTGAGGAACCTCCATGCGGTTTTCCAGAGTGGTTGCACCAGCTTGCATTCCCACCAACAGTGTAGGAGGGTTCCCCTTTCTCCGCATCCTCGCCAGCATCTGTCATTTCCTGACTTGTTAATTTTAGCCATTCTGACTGGTGTGAGGTGATATCTCATTGTGGTTTTGATTTGTGTTTCCCTGATGCCGAGTGATGTGGAGCACTTTTTCATGTGTCTGTTGCCCATCTGGATGTCTTCTTTGTAAAAATGCCTGTTCATGTCTTCTGCCCATTTCTTGATTGGATTATTTGTTCTTTGGGTGTTGAGTTTGCTAGGTTCTTTATAGATTTTGGACACTAGCCCTTTATCTGATATGTCGTTTGCAAATATCTTCTCCCATTCTGTCAGTTATCTTTTGGCTTTGTTAACTGTTTCCTTTGCTGTGCAAAAGCTTTTGATCTTGATAAAATCCCAATAATTCATTTTTGCCCTTGCTTCCCTTGCCTTTGGCGATGTTCCTAGGAAGATGTTGCTGCAGCTGAGGTCGAAGAGGTTGCTGCCTGTGTTCTCCTCAAGGATTTTGATAGATTCCTTTCTCACATTGAGGTCCTTCATCCATTTTGAGTCTATTTTCGTGTGTGGTGTAAGGAAATGGCCCAATTTCATTTTTCTGCATGTGGCTGTCCAATTTTCCTAACACCATTTATTGAAGAGACTGTCTTTTTTCTATTGGACATTCTTTCCTGCTTTGTCAAAGATTAGTTGACCATAGAGTTGAGGGTCTATTTCTGGGCTCTCTATTCTGTTCCATTGATCTATGTGTCTGTTTTTGTGCCAGTACCATGCTGTCTTGATGACAGCTTTGTAATAGAGCTTGAAGTCCGGAATTGTGATGCCACCAACTTTGGCTTTCTTTTTCAATATTCCTTTGGCTATTCGAGGTCTTTTCTGGTTCCATATAAATTTTAGGATTATTTGTTCCATTTCTTTGAAAAAAATGGATGGTACTTTGATAGGAATTGCATTAAATGTGTAGATTGCTTTAGGTAGCATAGACATTTTCACAATATTTGTTTTTCCAAGCCAGGTGCATGGAACATTTTTCCATTTCTTTGTGTCTTCCTCAATTTCTTTCATGAGTACTTTATAGTTTTCTGAGTATAGATTCTTAGCCTCTTTGGTTAGGTTTATTCCTAGGTATCTTATAGTTTTGGGTGCAATTGTAAATGGGATGGACTCCTTAATATCTCTTTCTTCTGTCTTGTTGTTGGTGTAGAGAAATGCAACTGATTTCTGTGCATTGATTTTATATCCTGACACTTTACTGAATTCCTGTACAAGTTCTAGCAGTTTTGGAGTGGAGTCTTTTGGGTTTTCCACATATAGTATCATATCATCTGCGAAGAGTGATAGTTTGACTTCTTCTTTGCCAATTCGGATGCCTTTAATTTACTTTTGTTGTCTGATTGCTGAGGCTAGGACTTCTAGTACTATGTTGAATAGCAGTGGTGATAACGGACATCCCTGCCATGTTCCTGACCTTAGCGGAAAAGCTTTCAGTTTTTCTCCATTGAGAATGATATTGGCGGTGGGTTTTTCATAGATGGCTTTGATAATATTGAGGTATGTGCCGTCTATCCCTACACTTTGAAGAGTTTTGATCAGGAAGGGATGCTGTACTTTGTCAAATGCTTTTTCAGAATCTATTGAGAGTATCATATGGTTCTTGTTCTTTTTTTTATTAATGTATTGTATCACATTGACTGATATGCAGATGTTGAACCAACCTTGCAGCCCTGGAATAAATCCCCTTGGTCATGGTGAATAATCCTTTTAATGTACTGTTGAATCCTATTGGCTAGTATTTTGGTGAGAATTTTCACATCTGTGTTCATCAAGGATATTGGTCTATAGTTATCTTTTTTGATGGGATCCTTGTCTGGTTTTGGGATCAAGGTGATGCTGGCCTCATAAAATGAGTTTGGAAGTTTTCCTTCCATTTCTATTTTTTGGAACAGTTTCAGGAGAATAGGAATTAGTTCTTCTTTAAGTGTTTGGTAGAATTCCCCCGGGAAGCCGTCTGGCCCTGGACTTTTGTTTGGAGGTTTTTGATGACTGTTTCAATATCCTTACTGGTTATGGATCTGTTCAGGTTTTCTATTTCTTCCTGGTTCATTGTGGTAGTTTATATGTCTCTAGGAATGCATCCATTTCTTCCAGATTTTCAAATTTGTTGGCGTAGAGTTGCTCATAGTATGTTCTTATAATTGTATTTCTTTGGTGTTCGTTGTGATCTCTTCTCTTTCATTCATGATTTTATTTACTTGGGTCCTTTCTCTTTTCTTTTTGATAAGTCTGGCCAGGGGTTTATCAATCTTATTAATTCTTTCAAAGAACCAGCTCCTAGTTTCGTTGATTTGTTCTATTGTTTTTTTGGTTTCTATTTCATTGATTTCTGCTCTGATCTTTATGATTTCTCTTCTCCTGCTGGGTTTAGGGTTTCTTTCTTGTTCTTTCTCCAGCTCCTTTAGGTGTAGGGTTAGGTTATGTACCTGAGACCTTTCTTTTTCTTGAGAAAGGCTTGTACTGCTATATATTTTCCTCTCAGGACTGCCTTTGTTGTATCCCACAGATTTTGAACCGTTGTATTTTCATTATCATTTGTTTCCATGAATTTTTTCAATTCTTTAATTTCCTGGTTGACCCATTCATTCTTTAGAAGGATGCTGTTTAGTCTCCATGTATTTGGGTTCTTTCCAAATTTCCTCTTGTTATTGAGTTCTAGCTTCAGAGCATTGTGGTCTGAAAATATGCAGGGAATGATCCCAATCTTTTGATACCAGTTGAGACCTGATTTAGAACCCAGGATGTGATCTATTCTGGAGAATGTTCCACGTGCACTAGAGAAGAATGTGTATTCTGTTGCTTTGGGATGAAATGTTCTGAATAGATCTGTGATGTCCATCTGGTCCAGTGTGTCATTCAAGGCCTTTATTTCCTTGTTGATCTTTTGCTTGGATGATCTGTCCATTTCAGTGAGGGGAGTGTTAAAGTCCCCCTACTATTATTGTATTATATGTATATGTTTCTTTGATTTTGTTATTAATTGGTTTATATAGTTGGCTGCTCCCACGTTAGGGGCATAGATATTTAAAATTGTTAGATCTTTTGTTGGACAGATCCTTTGAGTATGATATAGTGTCCTTCCTCATCTCTTACTATAGTCTTTGGCTTAAAATCTAATTGATCTGATATAAGGATTGCCACTCCTGCTTTCTTCTGATGTCCATTAGCATGGTAAATTGTTTTCCACCCCCTCACTTTAAATCTGGAGGTGTCTTCGGGTTTAAGATGAGTTTCTTGTAGGCAACATATAGATGGGTTTTGTTTTTTTTATCCATTCTGATACTCTGTGTCTTTTTTTTTAATTTAATTTATTTTATTTATTTCTTTGACAGAGACAGATCACAAGTAGGCAGAGAGGCAGGCAGAGAGAGGAGGAAGCAGGCTCCCTGCTGAGCAGAGAGCCCGATGAGGGACTCGATCCCAGGACCCTGAGATCATGACCTGAGCCGAAGGCAGAGGCTTTAACCCACTGAGCCACCCAGGTGCCCCTGATACCCTGTGTCTTTTGATTGGGGCATTTAAACCATTAACATTCAGGCTAACTATTGAGAGATATGAATTTAGTGCCATTGTATTGCCTGTAAGGTGACTTTAACTGTATATTGTCTCTGTTCCTTTCTGATCTACTACTTTTAGGCTCTCTCTTTGCTTAGAGGACCGCTTTCAACATTTCCTGTAGAGCTGGTTTGGTGTTTGCAAATTCTTTCAGTTTTTGTTTGTCCTGGAAGCTTTTAATCTCTCCTTCTATTTTCAGTGATAGCCTAGCTGGATATAGTATTCTTGGCTGCATATTTTTCCCGTTTAGTGCTCTGAATATATCATGCCAGCTCTTTCTGGCCTGCCAGGTCTCTGTGGATAAGTCTGCTGCCAATCTAATATTTTTACCATTGTACATTACAGACTTCTTTTCCCGGGCTGCTTGCAGGATTTTCTCTTTGTCACTAAGACTTGTAAATTTTGCTATTAGGTGTTGGGGTGTGAACCAATTCTTGTTGATTTTGAGGGGGGTTCTCTGTACCTCCTGGATTTTGATGCTTGTTCCCTTTGCCATATTGGGGAAATTCTCTCCAATAATTCTCTCTAATATACCTTTTGCTCCCCTCTCTCTTCTTCTTCTGGAATCCCAATTATTCTAATGTTGTTTCATCTTATGGTGTCACTTATCTCTCGAATTCTGTCCTCGTGGTCCAGTAGCTATTTGTCCCTCTTTTGCTCAGCTTCTTTATTCCCTGTCATTTGGTCTTCTATATTGCTAATTCTTTCTTCTGCCTCATTTATCCTAGCAGTGAGAGCCTCCATTTTTTATTGCACCTCATTAATAGCTTTTTTGATTTCAACTTGGTTAGATTTTAGTTCTTTTATTTCTCCAGCAAGGGCTTTTATATCTCCCAAGAGGGTTTCTCTAATATCTTCCATGCCTTTTTCAAGCCCAGCTAGAACCTTGAGAATCGTCATTCTGAACTCAAGATGTGACATATTACCAATGTCTGTATTGATTAGGTCCCTAGCCTTCGGTACTGCCTCTTGTTCTCTTTTTTTGTGGTGAATTTTTCCGCCTTGTCATTTTGTCCAGATAAGAGTATATGAAAAAGCAAGTAAAATACTAAAAAGGTGGCAACGACCCCAGGAAAATATGCTTTAACCAAATCAGAAGAGATCCCAAATCATGAGGGGGGAGAAAGGGGATAAAAAGAGGTTCAGAAAGAAAAAAAAAGAAAAGAAACAATGAAAAAAAGAAAACAAATAAAGAAAAAATATAAAAAAGGAAAGTATATATATAAATATATATATATATATACATATATATATATATATATATATATATATATATATATTAGATAAACTAGTTAAAAACGTTAAAAAAGAATAGGGTAAAAGTTAAAAAAAATTAGCAGAAGAAGAGAGAAAATAAATTGAAAAAGAAAAAAAAATTAAATTAACTGCAAGACTAAAGAATCATGGGAGAAAGCCATGAGTTCTGTGCTTTGCTTTCTCCTCCTCTGGAATTCTACTGCTCTCCTTGGTATTGAAACTGCACTCCTTGGTAGGTGAACTTGGTCCTGGCTGGATTTCTTTTTGATCTTCTGGGGGAGGGGCTTGTTGTAGTGATTCTCAAGTGTCTTTGCCTGAGGCGGAATTGCACTGCCCTTACCAGGGGCCAGGCTAAGTAATCCGCTTGGGTTCGCTTTCGGGAGCTTTTGTCCCCTGAACGCTTTCTGTAGAGTTCTGGAGGACGGGAATGAAAATGGAGGCCTCCCAGTCTCTGGCCTGGAGGAGCCGAGAGCTTGGGGCCCCACTCCTCAGTGCGCCCTCAGAGAATAGTGCCCAATCACTCCCGTCTCCCTGGCCTCTGGCCGCGCTCCGAGCTCACCCAGCCTGTGACTGGTTCAAGGTAACCCCAAGCTGAGAGCTCACTCCTTGGCTTTGTCTCTGTAGCCGGCTTCCCCGTTCTAATACTTGCAAGCTCTGCAACGCTCAGACACCCCTGATCCTTCTGTGACCCCGTGGGATGTGGGGTTATGCTGACCCCGTGTGGGCTTCCCCCTGGTTTAGCCTCTGGAGCAATGTCCCTCAGTAGAGCAGACTTTTTTTTTTTAATTTTTCTTAAAGATTTTATTTATTTATTTGACAGGCAGAGATTATAAGTAGGCAGAGAGAGAAAGGAGGAAGCAGGCTCCCCGCCAAGCAGAGAGCCCGATGCGGCGCTCAATCCCAGGTCCCTGGGATCATGACCCAAGCCGAAGGCAGAGGCTTTAACCCACTGAGCCACCCAGGCGCCCCTATGGAGCACACTTTTTAAATTCCTGATTTTGTGCTCTGCTGCTCCGCCGCTTGCTGGGAGCTGGCCACTCCCCACCGCTTCCCACCGCGGTCTATCTTCCCGTTGCTTTGGATTCACTTCTCTGCCAGTCCTACCTTTCAGAAAGTGGTCAATTTTCTGTTTCTAGAATTGCTGTTCTTCTTGTCTTCAACTTCCCATTGGATTTGTAGGTGTTTGCAATGGTTTGATAAGCTATCTAGCTGATCTCCTGCTACCTCATGTAGTCTCAGCCTGCTAGTTCTCCACCATCTTGACTCCTCCTCCTCTTTATTTATTTTTTTAAAAGATTTTTATTTATTTATTTATTTATTTGACAGACAGAGATCACAAGTAGGCATAGAGGCAGGCAGAGAGAGAGGAGAAAGCAGGCTCCCTGCTGAGTAGAGCCCAATACGGGGCTCGATCCCAGGACCCTGGGATCATGACCTGAGCTGAAGGCAGAGGCTTTAAGCCCACTGAAACACACAGGCACCCTCCCCCGAGATGACCTTTCATGCCCATTTACTGTTAATCCCCCTTCCTAGCTCATCCTCAGCCCTAGCCCAGCAACCACCATGGTAGTTTCTGCCTTTATAGATTTGCCTTTTCTAGACATTTCCAATTTTTTTCATATTGCAATTGGAATCATGCAGCACATAGTCTCCTGTGTCTGCCTTCTTTCACTGAGCATAGTAGGTTTGAGTTCACCAGACCCTAGAATATATAAGTAGTTCATTCCTTTTTATTGCTGAATACTATTTCATGACATAGATATGCCACATTCTCCAGTGAGCAGACATTCAGATTTCCTCCAATTTGGAGTTATTGTGAATAATGCTGCTATGAACATTCTTTCACAAATTCATGCATGGCTCATTGAATTTTTAATTATTCCTCTTTGTTTTATTATCAGTGGTCACTCAACTATATCAACTGTGGTCTGTAGGCCAAAAGTGGCCCATAGCTTGTTTTTCCAAATAAAATTTTATTGGAACACATCCTAGCATATGTCTTCATATGGTCTGTGGTTGTTTCCATATTGCAATACAACAGCAGAATTGAATATTTGTGACACTCAGGCCTGCAAAGCCTTGAATATGTACCATCTAGCCCTTTATTGAAAAATAAATTGCTCACCCCTGCTCTAGAGTTTAATAAAGTGAATCTTTCATTTATCAGTCTATTTTCTAGGAATATACTGCTTCATGACTAATGTAGGAACTATTCAGCAGCATAATTCTGTTTACTCCCTGCTACCTTTATGCCCCTGGGATCATATAGTTTTATTTCTATTTCTGCTAAACTACTCCACAATATGTAATTATATATATACATATTTTAGGTTGCATTTCTTAGGAGAACCCTAATACACTTTGTATTTCATCTTTTTCTTCAGTTGTTAAAAGATTTCTCACCTTCATTTCTCAACAGTTTGACTATGATATGTCTGGTCGAGGAAGTCTTTGTTTGGTTCTCCTGGGGGGTCATCGAGCTTCTTAGATCAGTGAGTTGAAGTCCTTTATCAGTTTTGGAAAATTCTGTCATTATTTCCCTGGATATATTTACCGCCCCATTATCTCTTTTCTTTTTTAGGCCTCTAGTTACTTATGTACCAGACCAGTTGATATTGCCCCACAGATCTTAGATATTCTCTTGGAGTTTTTTGTTTTCTCATTTTTAAAAAAATTTCCTGTAATTGCTATTGGCTTGTCTTCAAGTTTGCTGTTCTTCTTCTGGGTCTAGTCTGCTATAATTCCAATAAAATTTTCATGTCTGCGATTTTTTCATTTTGAACACTTTCTTGTAAGTTCCATCAAAATAATAAGTTCTCTTTAGTTATATTTATCTCTCTGCTGAAATTTCTATATCTAGTCATGCTGTCCAATTTTTCCCACTAGATTTTTTTAAACTTATTTGTCATGGTTATGTTAAAATATCTGTCTACTGATCCCAGCAGACTTTGAGTCTTCCTTACGTGACTTGTAATTTTTGACCGTCAGATATTTTGTATAAACAAATAGTAGATATTGAAGGAAGGAATATTTACCCCCCTCCCTAAAAAGGGTGTGCTTCTTCAGTCAAGTTACCAGAAGGCAGGATTGGGTCAACTTAGTCTATAGTTGAGTTGTGTCTGGGCTTTACCTTGAGTCAGTGCATCCTTGGCTTTAAAATTGCTGAGGGCAGGTTCAGGGCTCTCTCTCCAAGAGAGCTTGGACCTGATCATGCACAAGACTCCACAGATCCCTTCATGCTTCAGAGACCAGGCATCAAATTTCCAGTTCATGACGCTAGCTTCTTTGGCTCTCTAGGGATTCCTGTTTGCTCTCTGGTCTTACTCTAGAATCTTCTGCATCCAGAGGCCTTGTCTCTAAACTTTGGGGAGCACAGCAGTGCACTAGATCAGTGCAGCCTGAAGTGCTCTGGAGGCATTTCTCTCAGTCTTCCCCATCTCTCCAGCCCCCTCACTTGGGCAGACCCCTGCAGTGGTGAAGGCCTGGACTGCCTCCCAGTAACGTGGCTCACAGCATCAGCAGGCCCTGCGAGTCTTGGAAGGAATCTCTCTCAGCCTTGCTCCTACATCTCAAGTATAATGTTAGTAAGAACAGGCATCCTAGGCTTCTCCTGGCCTTAGAATGCATTCTGTCTTGCTCTGTTAAGTCTGATAATGTAGTTTAGTTTAAATGACACAAGGTTGATACAGTCACAATTTATAACAAACATCTAAACAAAACTCAGAAGGAAATTTACTTCGAATACATTTAAAAGGAAAAAGGTGTTGTTGTTGTTTTTTTTAAGATTTTATTTATTTATTTGACAGAGATCACAAGTAGGCAGAGAGAGAGGAGGAAGCAGGTTCCCTGCTCAGCAGAGAGCCTGATGCAGGGTCTGATCCCAGGACCCTGGGATCATGACCTGAGCCGAAGGCAGAGGCTTTAACCCACTGAGCCACCAGGCACCCCTAAAGGAAAAAGTTTAAATAACTCTTGAACTTAAGAAACAAGAGGATACAGTCCCAATAAGCAATCAGAAAAAAGAAATCAAGAGAGAACCAAAAAGCATTAGTGAGTGTATGGTTTTATTCGGACACCAAATGTACCATTTACCAACATACCAGTCTATTCTCTACAACCAGCTAGGTGTCTAACAGTTCAGTTCTGTCACAAATTGTCCAGAGTTAGCACAGACCCCACAGATTGAGTTTAGTCCCACAAGACAGCCCCCATATCACATACTAGTTGTAAGTCTCAGGGGCCACTTGTACTTTTGACCAACCAGTATACACTTGGGGGTTCCCACAACCCTCTCCTCAGGTTTGATTGTTCACTAGAATAACCCACAGAATGCAGAAAAGCACTTTACTATTACCTGTTTATCGTAAAGGATACAACTAAGTAACAGCCAAATGGTAGAAATGCACAGGACAGATTATGAAAAGAAAGCTCAGAGTTTGTATGCCCTCTCTGGGTGTTCCTCCCTCTCAGGACACTAGATGTGTTCACCAGCCCAGAGGCTCTCTAAATACTGTTCAAGAGTTTTTATAACTCAATCTCCAGCCCTTTCCCTCCCCCAGGGGGACTGTAAGTTCCCACTCTATAGTCACATGTTTGGGTTTTCTGATGACTAGTCCCTATCCTGAGGTCATCTACGGTCCCACCTTGGGTCACCTCATGAGCCACGCTGTGGGCTAAAGTTGCTCATTATGAATAAGAACATTCCTACTCCCCAAGAAACTGAAAGTCTTAGAAGCTTTGTATCCGGATCCAGGGACAGAAGCCAAATATACTTTTTACTATGCCATAGAGAGTAGTAACAAAACTAAAATAAGGTTGTTGGTTTTTTTTAAAGACTAAGAGGAAAGATAAGTCTCTTAAAAATTGACAGTCTTAATGAACAAAATATAGAACAAGAGTAAATGCTATAAACCTATTCAGCAACAAATTTGAAAACTAGAAGAAATGATACATTTCTGGAGAAATGTAAAATTCCAAAATTAGCTTAAGGAGAAATGGAAAACTTAAAAAAAAAAAGCACTAAGCATGAAGAAAATAAAAATAATTAAAGACTTTATTCTAAGCAAGCACTAAATTTAGATGGTTTTGCAAGTACAAGTTATTAGACTTTAATGTAAGAGATTATCCTCTCGGAAACAAGCTGTTTCAGAAAACAAAGGAAAAGCCTGCAATTTATCCTATGAAACCTCATACCAAAGCTGATAAAGACAGTACAATAAAAGAAAATTACGGGCTTATTTAACTTAGGAACATTCATGTGGAAATCCTAAGTGAAACATTAGTTAGCTAAATCTATCAGTATAAAGATAAATAAAATACCCATACCAGTGATAAGGAACCATTCAGGGTATCAGAATCCAGCTTAACTAGGGATATTAAATAAAACCCCATATATGGCCTCATGTTGGTTTTACAAGGGTTAATTTCAGTGTAGGGCATTTGCCAGCAGGTAGGCTCTATGGGGTTAGACCCTCTATGCAGTCACCTTTCCAGGTGTGCTATCGGTGCTTTTCCTCTCAGGGTTCATGTGCTGGTTTACAGAACTCATAGTCTCATATCCAAAGTCCTTTAATTTGTCAATGTTTGCAGCAAATGTGGTATAATTTGCCTTGTTGTTTCCACCAAGTTCTTTTGCTCTAGCTTTTCTTCTTGTATTTTCTTTTTCCCCTTAAAGGTTGAATTGCACAAACGTTGAAAATCATGTATAACACCTCTTCGTAAGGATATTCCTAAGAGTGAGATGTGTAATAATTTAAAAAGAAAATTCCTTAAAAAGAGAAGATGAAAACTATTATACAGTTAACATAGAGAAAAAGCCTTGGCAGATTGTATTCCTAAAATGAATTTTAACTATTGAAGGAATTGTGTCATTTTAATGGTATTTGGTGCCATTATAGTAAAAATAGATCTTATTTTGATGCTGAAAATATTTAGAGTATCTTATTGAAATTAATAGTAACTATTACTTAATGAGAATTCACTTTCATAATTCAGGTTTAAAAAAAAAAGATAAATTCCCCACTAAGGTGAAGTAATCTTGATCATGGGACCATATGTGGTTTGTCTAAAGATCTTCAAAAAAAACAAGAAAAAAAAAAACCTCTCAGTGGAAATTCACTAGATTCCCATTAAGGAATTCAAGAAAAAGTAATGCTTATTCTCAGAGATGCATAAAAGTATTTGATAAGGTTATTTATGTTTATAATAGCTATTTATGATAAAACTCTCAAAAAACTAGAAATAGAAAAAAAAAACATTCATCTTTAAAAAAAAAAAAACTATCTGCCAAAATTCTGCAGCAGTCATTTTACTTAAGAGTGAAAATTTAGAATTGGGAGGGAGACAAACCATAAGTGACTCTTAATCTCACAAAACAAACTGAGGGTTGATGGGGGGAAGGGGGTTGGGAGGGGGGGTGGGATTATGGACATTGGGGAGGGTATGTGCTATGGTGAGTGCTGTGAAGTGTGTAAACCTGGCGATTCACAGAACTGTACCCCTGGGGATAAAAATATATGTTTTTAAAAAATAAAATTAAAAAAAGTGAAAATTTAGAAATTGTGCTTTCAAGATATGGAAATGAAAGGATGACCAGTTATCCCAGGCCAGAACATAAAGATGAGAGGAATTTCCAAATATAAGAGCTTGAAAAGACACAAACTGTCATTATTTGCAGATCATAGGATATCTTCTTTAACCTAGCAAACTGAGAGATTTTGTTCTGAAATACGGACCCATAGATCTAAACACTGAGTCAAAGGATATGCACATATGAAATTTTACCAGAAGTTCCCAAATTGTTCTCCTAAATTTGTCACTTATATCAGCAAGTATAAATGTTCCTTGAGGTCAAATATTTGCCCCCAAATTATAATTTTTATAATTCTGAATTTAATGTATATGATGCGTGTGACATCTCTGTCACTGTGATTTCAGTGTTCACTTACTTGGAAGCTAATAACGTTGAGCATCTTTTCACATATATCAGCCATTCAAGTATCATCTTATAGAAATTGACTATTCCTGTCTTTTTCCTGTTTCTCTGTTCGATTGTCACTTCTTTGCTTTGAAAAGCATTATGAGCATCGGGAAAGAATTCTTTGACTTTACTGATTGGATATATAGTTTATGCCTTGCATTTTTACTTTGTTTTAGATTATCTTTTGTTGCATTAAAACTAAAAATTTTAATAGGGTCCAAGATGGCAACATTGCAAGACTCTGAATTAACCTCCTCCATGAGCACACTTAATCTACTCTTACACATAGAGCAGTTATTCCTGGAGAAGTGAGGGCCGACCCAACAGCTGCTGCACAACAAAGGACAGAGGACCACATACAGAATAAACAGGAGAGAGGAAGACATTGTTCCATTGTTAAATGGAACCCCACTCCCTGATGCCCTAAGCTGTGGTGAAGAGGGGTAGTACTGAGGGACTCAGAGAAGATTCCCCTGCTGGGAGCACAGAAAAAAAGCTGTGGTTTAATGTGCAACTAGAATATAAAAGAATAAACTCTCCACCCAGTGGTGGAAGGGTAGGAAGTACTGGTAAGCACCACTGTTTATATTCTGCCTTCACTTTAGTAACACAGATAGGAACAGGTTTGCCCCTAGCTGGCCTGACCGTTCAGTGAATCTCAGATCTTTCGTCCATACCAGCCCCAGATGCCCTGGGACATGGGGGGTGGGGAGGGGAGGGAAGGCACAGTTAAAAACAGCAACTAGAATATAAAGGAACCTGACCCTAATTCTACTGCAGAGGAGCTGCTGGAATCCTTTTCAGGGTCATAGGGGCAGGCAAGTGCCATTGCTTCTTTCTCCTCACCTTGATAGCACAGAGGGAAGCAGGGTCTGGACACCAGGGCTAGCCTGCCATCTCAGCCAGCCCTAAGACCCCAGCCCCCACCAGCCACAGCCATCCCCCAAGGAGACCCCAGAAGGCAGCCCCAGCATTACATGCTTACTTACTCATATTATATTGCTGTCAATTTCTCCTTTATGTCTGCTAATATTTCTTTTATGTATTTAGGTGGTTCTGTATTGGGTTCAGTGATATTTACAATTGTTTTATCTTCTTGTTGGACTGAGCCCTTTATAATTATGTAATGCCCTTTGATTTTGTTATAGCCTTTGTTTTAAAGTTTATTTTGTCTGATTTAAGTATGCAATTCCAGCTTTTTTCCCCCAATTATATTTACATGGGATGTGTTTTCTGTCCCCTTCAGTTCCAGTTTGTCTGGGTCTTTAGGTGTGAAGTGTCTCTTGTAGGCAGCATATAGATGGGTCTTGTTTTTTTATCCATTCGGTTACCTTATTTCTTTAGATTGGAGCATTTAAACCATTTACATTTAAAGTAATTACTGATAAGTAGTGTACGACTTTTATTTTCTTAATTGTTTTCTGGTTGTTTATGTAGTTTTTCTCCTTTCTTGTTCTCTTCCTTCATGGCTTGATGGCTCTCTTCAGTGTTATACTTAGATTCCCTTCTCTTTATCATGTATCTATTATAGAG
The DNA here is from genome assembly GCF_902655055.1 of Lutra lutra. NCBI lineage: Eukaryota > Metazoa > Chordata > Mammalia > Carnivora > Mustelidae > Lutra > Lutra lutra. The sequence continues at coordinate 11,199,284 of NC_062287.1, read as the reverse complement.
TTCTGGCTCGTGGTTACCATGAGTTGATAAATAATACCCTATACATATAGCAGTGTATATTAAATTCATGGTTGATTAGTTTATACACATTATAAAAACTACACTTTCATTCTCCATGTTTTATGTATATGATGTTGCATTTTCTATCTTTTTATGTTGTGAGTGCCTTCATTTTTTTAGATTTATTTTGCTATTTTGGCCTTATAATCTGCTTTATGAGTGATTGATCTACTACATTTATTGTATGTTTACTTTAGCTCATGAAAGGTTTTTTTTCATAATTTTCTTACTTCCAGATCTGGCCTTTTCTTTTCCACTTAAAGAAGTCCTTTTATATTTTTAAGGCTAGTTTACTGATGATGAGCCTCTTTAACTTTTTTTTGTCTGGCAGATGCTTTATATCTCCCTTCCATTCTGAACAATAATCTTGCCAGTTAGAGTATTCTTGATTGTAGTTTTTTTTTTTTCTTTTTCAGCAGTTTGAATAGATCATGTTACTTTCTTCTGGCATACAAAAAAAAATGTTTTTTAAGGTTTTATTTATTCATTTGAAAGAGAGCGAGAGAGAGAGAGAGCACGTACAAGCAGGGGAAGCAGAAGAAGGAGAGGGAGAAGCAGACTTCCTGCTGAGCAGGGAGCCTGATGTGGGACTCAATCCCAGGACCCTGAGATCATGAACCAAGCTGAAGACAGATGCTCACCAACTGAGCTATCCATGCACCTTGGCATACAAAATTTCTGTTGCCAAATTAGCTCTTAGCCTTATGGACTTATCCTAGTAAATAATTATTTCTTTCCTGTTGCTAAGATTCTCTCTTTGTCATTAACCTTTGAAATTTTAAATGTTATGTGTGTTGGGGTGGACCTCCTGGGGTTCATCTTCTTTGGAGCTCCCTGCTTCCTGGACCTGGATGTCTGTTTCTTTGCCAGGTTAGGGAAGTTGTCCGCTATTATTTTTTCAAGTAAGTCTTCTTGGTCTCTTCTTCTTGTGGCACCTTAAAATGCAAATGTTAGTACAGCTGATGTTGCCTCAGAGATCTCTTAACCTGTCATCAATTGTTTTTAATCCCTTTTTCTTTTTGCTGTTCAGCTTGGGTGCTTTCTGCTACTTTGTCTGGACCACTGATCTCCTCTTCTGCATTCTCCAATCTGCTAATGATTCCCTCTAGCGTATTTTTCATTTCAGTTATTTCTTCAACTTTGATTGGTTTTTATATTTTCCCTCTTTGTTGAAGTTCCTGCTGACTTCTTCCACTCTTGTCTTTATGACCTTTACTTTGGATTGTCTTTCTGGTAGGTGGCTTATCTCCATTTTGTTTAGTTCTTCTTCTGAGTTTTTGTCTTGTTCTTTCATTTGGAACACATTCCTCTGTCGCCTTTGTTTACATTCCTGTGAGTTTTCATCCCCCCATGTGTTGGACCAATGGCCTTGTGCAAGAATACCCCCTGCATAGACTGCATATACCTGGTGGCTTGGCCAGCTGGCTGTGATTGCAGCCAGCGCAGGTTGGGAGACTTGGGACCCTCTACACTGGGGCCGCCATGGTGGGATGCCTGGAGCCAACATGGGCATGGCCTGGAAGGTCCAGGGCACTCTGCACAGAAGCACTCTGGTGAGACAACTGAAGTGAAGCAGGCAGGGGCTGGGTAGGTCATGGGATACTCTATGTAAGGGGCATCTGGGCAGGGCAGCTGGAGCCAAAGCAAGTATGGAATGGGTGGCACCAGTGTACTTCACTCAGGGGGAGCCTGACAAAATGGCTGGAGCTCAAGTCAGTATAGACAAGATGGTCTAGGGACATGCTGTGCAGGTAGCTAGCTCCCTGATGGGACAGCTGGAGCTGAGGTAGGTAGGGGCCACAAGGTCTTGGGGAAGTCTGCACTTGGGGGGCTCTGGTGGGACAACTGTTGCTGAAGCATATACAGACCTGGGGTGTTCCAAAATGCTCTGTACCTCTGTCATCTTGGTGAAATGGCTGGGGCTGTGGTAGCACTGTTCAGGGGTGTCCTGGAGCATGTAATTCTGGGCCTGTCTTCTGGGGCCTCCTTGGAAGACAGCTGAGGCTGGTCAAATAAGGTCCCCATCTGAGATTCCAGGTGGATATCAATTTTGGGGAGACAAAATTCAACTCATTATCTTATATCAAACAATTTGACCAACCTTTCTTATTACTTCTAATAATTTGTGGATTATCTATGTGGATTTTTATATTATCATGAAACAGACAGTTTTCTTATTTTGTTTCCACTTGCCTTCCCCCCACCCCCTCCTTTTAGGTCTTCCTACTTTTACTACAATTCCAGGAAAACATTGAGTAAAAGTTGTGGTGGAAGACCATTTTAATTTCTTCCTAACTAGTATAAATTCTTCTAAAACTTTACAGGTAAGTGTAATGTATTAGATGTAGGGTTTTAATAAATATCCTTTATTATACTAATCAGGTTTCTATTTCTAGTTTGCTGAGATGTTGTTTTTACATTGTTTTATTTTTTAATTATAAATGAGTGCTGCATTTTATTGACCTTTTTTTCAGCATCAAGTGAAAGGATCACATTTCCTTCATCTAAATGTTAATGTGGTTGTCAGGAAGGAAAAACTGTTCCTCTATTCCCTCCTGCTTAGTAAAGGGAGTCCTGTGAATTACACTGACAAAAGACAAAGTAGCATGAAGAAAAAAATGTTCAGATATGTGCATGTAGGAGCCAACAAAAAAGTAGCTGTCTTATTAAATGTTTAAGGTTGGAGGCTTATCCATCTAACTTATTAGGGAAAAGGGAGGAGGGAGAAAAGGCTCTTGGGGAAGAACAAATAAGTTTCTTTAGAGAAGACAACCTGTTTTTTAGAAGAACAAACAGGCTATAAGAAAGTTTGTGTTAACCTTGGTTTATGCAGGGGTCACTGGTCATTTTCACAGCAATGAAACTCCCCCAGAGGGGCATTTATGATAGCTGCCTTTCCCAGAAGTTGCTGCTCTTCCTGAAATAAAGGATGCTCCATGAAAGGTTCTTTCTGCATCCATTGAATCTCAAAAGTCTTCAGCTTAAAATAAGCTCTGTATGAACCCTGGGGTTCTGACTTGGATCCCTCATGGCAAAATAAAGTGGACGTCCATTGCTGTCTTTCTGGGACAAAATGAAGCCATAGTGGTTTTCTTCCCCTGTATATTACAGAATTCAACTGGGTAGTCACCTACTTAGCATTATTCAGCTCTCTCCTGTAGTAAAATTAATTTTTTCCCTTCTGTACTTTCCTCACAAAATAATTTGAGGGATTTTCAGACTTCTTTCTATTTCTAAATAGTTTATATAACATAGGTGAAAGGGTAGAAATCAGGTAAAACTTGTGCTTTGTGGTACAAGTTGGAGAGGTTTTTATTATGAATTTATATTCTTTAAAAATTACACTTTGGATTTTTTAATAAATTTAATTTTTTTTAATTTTTTTATTTTTTCAGCATAACAATATTCATTATTTTTGCACCACACCCAGTGCTCCATGCAATCCGTGCCCTCTACAATACCCACCACCTGGTGCCCCCAACCTCCCACCCCCCACCCCTTCAAAATTCTCAGATCGTTTTTCAGAGTCCATAGTCTCTCATGGTTCACCTCCCCTTCCAATTTCCCTCAACTCCCTTCTCCTCTCCATCTCCCCTTGTCCTCCATGCTATTTGTTATGCAACACAAATAAGTGAAACCATATGATAATTGACTCTCTGCTTGACTTATTTCACTCAGCATAATCTCTTCCAGTCCCGTCCATGTTGCTACAAAACTTGGGTATTCATCCTTTCTTAATAAATTTAATTTTTTAAAAATTTTTAATTTTTTATTAACATATAATGGATTATTAGCCCCAGGGGTACAGGTCTGTGAATCGCCAGCTTTACAGATACCTTCCCCAATGTCCATAACCCAACCACCCTCTCCCAACCCCTGTACCCCGGGGAACCCTCAGTTTGTTTTGTGAGATTAAGAGTCTCTTGTGGTTTGTCTCCCTCCGGATCCCATCTTGTTTCATTTATCCCTTTCCTACCCCTCAAACCCCCCATGTTGCCTCTCAACTTCCTCATATCAGGGAGATCATAGATTTTTTAATAAATTTAATTTTTTAAAGATTTTATTTATTTGGGAGAGAGGAAGAGAAAGAGAGCATGAGCGGGGGGAGGGGCAGAAGGAGAAGCAGGCTCTCCTTGGAGCAGGGAGCTTGATGCGGGGCTCGATCCCAGGCCCCGGAGATCATGACCTGAGCTGAAGGCAGACTTAATGGACTGAGCCATGCAGGTGCCCCTAATAAATTTAGCTTTTTAGAACAGTTTTAGATTTAAAGAAAAATGGAGAAGAAAGTAGAGTTCCTAAATATTTTTTCATTCTACATTGTATTATTAAAATATTGTCATCAAACATTTATATTATGATATAAATGTGCATATGTTGTATATGTTACTATGATAACACATATTCTATGGTATATGGTTATAATTAATGAGCCAGTATTGATACATTGTCATTAACTAAAAACTATATTCAGATTTCTTTAGTTTTTAATATAATGTCCTTTTTCTGTTCCAAGATCCTATGTTACATTTAGCTGGCATGTCTTTTTAAATTCCTTCTGGCTATAATAGTTTTTCCAACTTCACTGGTTTTTGAGGACTTGATTTTCAGGAGGACTGATCAAGTATTTTTACATAAAATGTTCAGCAATTGGGATGTATCTGGTATTTCTCATGGTTAGGTTGAAGTTAGGGGTTTGGAGAAGACTACAGAGGTGAAGTGTCTTTTTTATCACTGTGTATCAAGTGTACATCTTATCAACTTGATTTGTCACTATTGATGTTGACCTTGGTCATCTGGCTGAGGATATTCACCAGGTTTCTCTCCTGTCGGAGTTATTCTCCCTGCCCCAACCTTAAGCCATATTCTTTCCAACGAAGGTACTATGCATAGAATAATTACCTTTCCTGAGTTTATTTCTTCTCCCATCAATTTTATTGCCATATATTTTTAAAATAGTTCCTGTGTCAAGCTTTGTAAATGTATGGCTGTAGGTATTTTAGTATTCTCTAGTGATTTCAAACATCTTTTGCATCGGCTGTAGTAAACCCGTTTTTCCCCAAATGGATTATTTGTATATTTTCCCTTTCTATTGATCAGATTTATTGGAAAGGTGCACACGTTTTAGTTTTGTTCTAGGAATTAAACTTTTGTTCTGATGGTTATTACTTCTTTGTTTTAGCTCCTATCAACATCTGCTCTTTTACTTGGCATTTCTTTACTACAAGTTTACTACGCTCTTCCTTTAGTGTTCCGGACATGGGCATCCAACTCATTTGGTCTTCATTCTTCCTGCTATCTAATGGCTGTATTTACAGTTATAAATTTCCCTCTCGGTATAACTTGGTGGTGTTCTACATTTGGTGGAGGGAATTTCGTTATTATTCACTGTCCACATTTTGTTGTGATTTCATTGTGATTTACATTTAAATAATGAATTTAATAGCTGTTGAGGTTTTTCCTTGTGACCCCATACGTGGTCTTTTTTTTTTTTTTCCACATGTACTTGAAAATAATAGTGTCTGTTTGTTTACTTGGATTTTACCCTGCCTTTTTTGGATTCTTATGGATGTTGACCTCTTTATTTCTTTGCTCCGTATCTTTTGTCCTTTGTATTCTTTCAACTCTTTACTCTCTGATTTCTGGGAGAGATCCTCAATCTGATCTTTCAGCTTCCTAACTGGACTTCTGTATGCGTTCTCCTCTTGCACCAGACTATCATTTATTATTTATTTCAGACCTAGAAGCTTCAACTCATTCTTTTTTTATGACTGCTTGTTTTCTGCTTTCCAATCAGACAATCAGCATCTCCACTTGCTCTCTAATACTATAATAACTCTAATTCTTGTTCAGTGTGGTCCATTACTTTTTCCCTTTCTTACGTAGTGGGTGTACCTTCGGCTGTCTCATTATTTTTCCTGTGATGCCACATTTCCCTGGGATTATCCGTGACTGTCAACAGTCCTATCTCCCTAGGAGAACCTGCCAAACTCCAAGCCCTAGCTCCTGCCCTCAGTGTAGTGAGTGTACAGAGATTCTTGGAAGGGTTCTTGAGGGCTAAAAGCCCATTTTGATTTTTCCTCAACAATTTCCAGTTTGTCATGCACACACACTGTGACACTGATCTCAAGTGACTTTTCTGTGCCTCCCCTTAAGTACAGCTTGTCCCAAGAGCTGTCATCCTCTTGGGGCTCCATCCTCTAAACCACAGCTTCTCAACCAAGAATGGTGTTGGGAAATGTGTGCAGGGAATTCAGGGGCTGCTGTGATGACACTGTTGTTAAAGCATTTGGGGCAAGGGGTTGGGAATATTAAACATGCTATAGGCATGGAGAAATCCCACACAATAAAGTACCATCTGGAAAAAAAATGACAGTAGCCTCCCCATGGGTAGCAAGAGGGAAGGAGTTAAAGCTGAGGACTAATTCGTTCATTTGCACCTGAGGGTTTCTCCTCCCTGCCCTCAGGTTTCTCTAGCGGGGCTGGATGCTGCTACACTGCCTCCAGGTAGCAATCAGTGTTCTAACCAGGGCACTGCAAGGAAATTGAAAGGACCCAGAATGCTTGCCTCCATCTTTTCCCTGTTCCTGACTACCAGCTTTCTCCTGCCCTGGCTTGGCTTCCTCCTCCTAAAGCCTAACCTCCAACAGGGACATCAGAATCCATAATCTTGGACTTCCTCGGGATTTCTTACAGCTTTCACTAAGATCTAAATATACTAGCTTCTCCCTTCTGTGGCACACCTGGTGTTGAATCAAATGAAGGAACCAGCATCCTGTTAGTATTCTATCTTGGAACCTCAATCTAGGAGCATGGATTCTTAACAACATTGGAACAGAAAGGTACAGTGGATAGCTAATTTTAGCTAATTTTGAAAATTTGGAGCATCAAAAGTGGATTTACCCCCAGAAAATAAGATATACAAAGACATGTTTAAAAAAAAAAAAAAAAAGCTGGGGCAGCTGGGTGGCTCTGACTCTTGATTTTGGCTCAGGTCATGATCTTGGGATGGTGGGATCAAGCCCCACGTCAGTTTTCATGCTCAACATGAAGTCTGTGTGAGATTGTCTCTCCTTCCCTTCTCCCCATCCTTCCCGTGTTCTTTCTCCCTCTTGCTCAAAAAATAAATAAATCTAAAAAAAAATAGTGCAACATTTATAGATAAAAAACATACCAAGCGAGATGAAGAGCCTAGAACTCTACCATGTGTAGATGGCAACATGAAACAGTAGAAGTCATAGCACCTCTTCTGTATAGACAAATCATTTGCTGAATTATTTGGTAGACAATATAGGGAAAATGAAACATTTCATGGAGAAATATATTATTTCTACCCTTTGAGAAAGTTTTAAAAAATTTATAAAGATTTTATTTGAGAGAGAAAGAGCACCCACAAGCCAGGGTGAGGAGCGGAGAGTGAGGGGTGGGGAGCGGGGCAGAGGCAGAAGCAGGCTCTCCGCTGAGCAGAGAGCCCAACACAGGCTCATTTCCAGGACACTGGGTTCATGACCTGAGCCAAAGACAGATGCTTAACTGACTGAGCCACCCAGGCGCTCCTAAGTTTTTTAATCTGAAATAATTTTATAAGTACAGAAAGGTTTTCAAAAACAGTATAGAGGGGTCTTATATAGGCTTCAGCCAGCTTCACATATTAACATCTTGTATGATTATTGGACAGTGTACAGAACCAAGAAATTAACATTGGTGTGTTAGTGACTGTTACCTAAACTACAGACTTTATTTGAATGTCACAGTTTTTTCCACTAATGTCCTTTTTCTGTTCCAGAACCCAAGACATGATCCCACACTGAATTTAGTCATTACCTCCTTAATCTCTTCCAAACTCAGTTTTACACTGTTTCTCATGATCATAAATCTTTTTTTTTTTTTTTTAAGATTTTATTTAGGGGCGCCTGGGTGGCTCCGTGGGTTAAAGCCTCTGCCTTCGACTCAGGTCATGATCTCAGGGTCCTGGAATCAAGCCCCACATCGGGCTCTCTGCTCAGCAGGGAGCTTGCCTACCCCCACCCCCGCCTGCTTCTCTGCCTACTTGTGATCTCTGTCTATCAAATAAATAAAATCTTTAAAAAAATTTTTTATTTTATTTATTTTATTTTATTTTTTATTTTTTTAAAAAAAGATTTTATTTATTTATCTGATAGACAGAGATCACAAGTAGGCAGAGAGGCAGGCAGAGAGAGAAGAGGAAGCAGACTCTCCACGGAGTAGAGAACCGATGCGGAGCTGGATCCCAGGACCCTGAGATCATGACCTGAGTCGAAGGCAGAGGCTTTAACCCACTGAGCCACCCAGATGCCCCTAAATTGGGTATTTTATTATTAAACTGCTTCCTTGGAATGGCTTCCACCTTCTGCAGAATTCTCATTGACCTGCACTCAGAGCCATGATTTTCTTCCTTGATCTAAGCTCCTCTGCCTTTTGTTTTTCAGATTCTTTTTTTTTTCTTTTTTTTTTTTTTTTTAAGTAATCATTCTGCCCAATGTGGGGCTCAAACTCATAACCCTGAGATCAAGAGTCTTATGCTTGAGGCACTTGGGTGGCTCAGTGGGTTAAAGCCTCTGCCTTCAGCTCGGGTCATGATCTCAGGGTCCTGGGATCGAGCCCCGCATCGGACTCTCTGCTCAGCGGGGAGCTTGCTTCCTCCTCTCTCTCTCTCTCTGCCTGCCTCTCTGCCTACTTGTGGTCTCTGTCAAGTAAATAAATAAAATCTTAATTTTAAAAAAAAGAGTCTTATGCTCTACCAACTGAGACAGCAAGGCACCATTGTTTTTCAAATTTCTTACAAATTCTGGTCTAATTAACGTATCTCATCCTATTTCTCAGAATACTTAGAAATTTTTAATCTTTTTTTCTTTAGGTTTTCTAGTGGGAAATTGAGGCTCTTTTGCCCTTCATCTTGAATCAGGTTTTTCTGCTTATTTTTTACCAAAACATTTTTTGCACAGAGTAATACTCTCTCACATTAAACATCACTTAAAATTTTCATGTGAAGTTGTCGCAATTAAAAAATACCTTATAATGCATTGTGATGGTTAAGACATAAATTACTATGATAACGTTCATATTCTCTAGGTCATTACTCATTTTTTTAATCTAAGTAGCAACTACTGAGATAGTAGTTTTAAGTTTTAAGTTCCTATAGCAACTACTGAGACCGATTTTAAGTTTCTAATTATTATTATGGATTTCTCTGTCCCTTTAATTCTGTCAAATTTTGTTTCACGTAAAATATACGTATGCGTAGGTACAATACACATTTATGGTGCTGTTTTCTGACAAATTGATTCTTACCAGTCTTTGAAATGTCCATGTCTATGTCTGGTGACACACTTTGTCTTGTCTATTTTAACATTAATATTAGCTTTTTCATGCTTACAGGGCATGTTGTTTTCCATCTTTACTTTCAATGTATAGAAAACTTTATACTTAAACTACATTCTTGATAAACAGCAAATAGTTGGGTCTTGCTTTTTTATCTGTCTTAGAATGTCCAGTCAACTTACTGTTAATGAAATTATTGAATGGATGTAAGTCTACCGTTTGCTGTTCGTTTTCTTTTTGGCCTCTCTGTTCCTCTTTTTGGATTGATTGAGATTTTTTTTTTTTTTAGAATTTCCTGTTAGTTTCTTTATTCTTTTTACAGCTAAAGTTTTTTTAAGTAGTTCCTCTAGAGATTATAATGCATATTCTTTTATAGTTAGTATCATGCTACTTCGTGTGATCTGTAACAACCTTTCAAACATTTACTTCTATTTGCCAAGCCATTCTTTATGCCATCATTGTCATATTATTACAAAATTACAGTTCTTATTTTGAATAATTACATGTATTTTAGAAAACTTAGGACACAAACACATAGTATTATTTTTATTAACATATAGTGTATTATTTGCTTCGGGGTACAGGTTCTGTGAATCACCAGGCTTACAATTCACAGCACTCACCATAGCACATGCCCTCCCCAATGTCCATAGTATTTCGTATTTATCCAGATAGTTACCATCTCTGGTGTTGTTCATTCTCTCCTGAAGATCTGTGTTTCTATTTGTATAATCTCCCTTTTGCTTGAAGAACGGTAGATAGCGCCCCTCATAATACAATCCGGTGCTGTTCTTTACTCCAAGTTTCAGCTTCTGTCCAGTGTCCATCTGCTTGTGGTGGCCACTTTCCAGCACTTGCAGAGATTTTTCTTTCTTTATGGTTTAGAGTTTATCTTTGTTATCAGCAGGAGAATTGTTCTGGAAAACAATTTCATACTGTATATTAAGACCTTTAATAGTGTTGGGACACCTAGGTGGCTCAGTTGGCTAAGCATCTGCCTTTGGCTCGGGTCATGATCCTGGGGTCCTGGGATGGAGTCCTGCATCAGGCTCCTTGTGGAAACTTGCTTCTCCCTCTCCCTGTCACTCCCTCTGCTTGTGCTCACATGCGCATGCGCTCTCTCCCTCCTATTACAAATAAATTAAAAAAAAAAAAGACCTTTAATAGTGTTCACCACATTGGACCAATAACCTGGATTGCAAAGATTTATAACAAAGGTTTATACTGACGTATAAGTAAGAGAAAAGTTGAAGGCAATAAATGTCCAAAAAGATGGACATATGTAAAATATTAAGCTGTATCCATGGGCTGGAATACTATGTGAGCCAGTGATATAAGATGAGGTTTCTTTTTTTTTTTTTTTTTAGATTTTATTTATTTGTCAGAGAGAGAGAGAGAGCAAGCGGACAAGCCCGCAGAGTGGCAAGCAGAGGCAGAGGGAGAAGCAGGCTCCCTGCCAAGCAAGGAGCCTGATGTGGGACTCGATCCCAGGATCCTGGGATCATAACCTGAGCCAAAGGCAGCTGCTTAACTGACTGAGCCACCCAGGTGTCCCATAAGGTGGGGTTTCTAACAACTGATTTTTAAAATATCAAAATTCATTGGTAATATGCAGTTTGTTCACAATCATGTGAAATGGCATGTAGAGAATGAAAGAAAAATCACCAAAATATTAACAGTGACATATCAATGGTTGGCCTATATAGTTTGGCGTTGTCTCATTTTTAATAATCAGTGTTATTTTTTATTAGAAAATATTTTTATAAACCTATGTTTATTATCTCCTAAGTTAACTAAAGCAATCTGAAAAATACTGATACATATCATAGAATGTTTAAGCAACATATAAAATATCAAATGGAAAAAATCAAATTTTACATAAAACCCCCATGCATCTTAAACACTTTCTTAGGGATTTTTTTAATGACTGAATTCTAGTTTTAAGATTAAGAAATAATAGGACAATAAACACTCGTTGTGCGCTTTGCAGTTAAAAAACATTTTCCACGTCTTCACAACTGCCCAGCAAATGTCTATTTTACCATCATCACTCTGGGAAAGAAGATCCTAGAACCCAAAATATATTAGCCAGTGAAAAATGGAGTTCCACCACCAAATTTAAGGAAAATTATTTTGCCCATGAAACATACACAATGATAAAATCTCAGTATCATTTTATTTTTTTATGTCCCATTATTCTATAAAAGATCAAAGTTGGCTAGCCTACCAAAAATCATATTACATAAAAACATTCTCTATGTTTATTGTATTCATTATCATTTCAGATATGGACTGTATTTAAGCTGCCCCTCTCCCTCCATCACTGGAACTTTATCATGAAGTCCTCAAGTCCTGATTACCACTGCATCCAGTAGTTCATCAGCAGAGACTGAGCTAAGAATAAAGAGAATCATGGAGAAACTAGACCAGTTGATCCCACCCAGACCTTTCACCCACATGAGCACCAACACCGGTGCTGCACACGGCACAGCCACCATCCTCCACCCTCAAGATGCCTACTGCAGGGGGGATCAGCTAGACATCCTGCTGGGGGTGAGGGACCACTTGGGTCACAGGAAGGAATATGGAGGGCACTTCCAGAGGGCCAGGATGTCCTCCCCAGCCCTGAAGGCAGGTGCTTCTGGGAAGGTGACAGACTTCAACAATGGCACTTACCTTGTCAGTTTTACCCTCTTCCGGGAGGGCTGGGTCTCTCTGTCTGTCCTACTTATCCATCCCAGTGAAGGGGTGTTGGCTCTCTGGAGGGCAAGGAACCAAGGCTATGACAGGGTGATGTTCACGGGCCAGTTTACCGGTGGCACCTCCCATGTCAATACTGATTGTGCCCCAGTTTTAAACTCCAGCACTGAGCTCTGTGAGTACCTGGGTGCTCAAGACCAAGAAGCCTCCTACGGTGTGAGACCTCAGCACGTGTCCTGTGCTGCACTCACACGCATTCCAAAAACACGGAGGTTTCTTATCTTAGCAGACAAGAAGGGAGCCTCTTCAAAAGGTAAATAATTATTTCTGGAGACTACCAGGGAAAATGTGGCAATGATTTAGCCTCCATGTTGATCCAAAGGAAAGAGCTCTGAATATATCAATTTTGGGACTCTATGAAGAGCCATTTTAGAAAAAAAAAAATCTGTGAATTCATTTTCATTTGGGGACAGTGTTTATGTTCCAGTAGTCCCCAGTCTTTTTGGATTTTTAACCCTTATCAGTGAAATAAAAAGATATGTAAACAAAATAAAAATTGAAAGGGAATGAGGAACATACATGTAAGTGCATGCTCGAATATATTCTTACTGTACTTCAATAAATTACCTTGCATCCCTTCTGGGTATCTGTACCCCTGGACTAATAAGCAAAGGAAGGGAAATTTAATCAATGGCCTGAAACTGTGGGTACAGTAGCCAATTATTAGCACTAAGTAATCACTGAAGCAATAAATAATGTGGCTGTTAACGTTTCCTGATCTTTGGGGTCACCTGCAGATTAATTTTTGTATCTGTCTCTTTAAGGGCAAATGTGGGTGTAGAGATTATGGAAAACAATGCCATTAATGTCTCCAAATGCAACAGTAAGTTCTCCCTGGGATGATGGGTGGTGCTTAGCACTAAACTCATTCAAAGGGTTTCTTTCTTCTGGTGGACTTGTTCATTGTTATCTGCCCTATTGGTATCTCTGCACATCAGTCTTCTCCGTGGTGAGCCAAGATATCAGTTACCCAAGTGAATAAATGATTGGAATCACTAGGGTATCATAAACCTGTTTAAGTAACTATAATTCATCATTAATCTATTTATCGGGCAACAGATTACCTGCTCATTCAACATGATAACCTTCAACTGTCAAAACTCTCTATTTACACCTAGGTGTTTCCCTCCCCACATCAGCACCATCATCTCCTTCCCACATCACGATAAGCCCAAAAATCACCATCTAGAGGTTTCTAACCTGCCATCTAAGAGTCTCTTATGTAGAGATAGGTTTATTTAATACTCAATTTAAGAGTTCTTATAAATGTGTATTGAATGTTGTCATATTCATTCTCTGCATCTATTAAGGTGATCATGTGATTTATATCCTAATTTGCTAATACATGTATCACATTGATTTGCAGGTACTGAACCATCCTTGCATTCCTGAAATAAATCCCATTCGAGGGTGGTATATGATCTTTTTAATGTATTGTTGAATTTGGTTTGTCAGTATTTTGTTAAGGTTTTTTTCATCTAAGTTCATCATGGATATTGACCTATAATTTTGTGTGTGTGATGTATTTGCCTAGTTTTGGTATCACGGTAGTGCTGGCCTTGCAAAATGAGTTTGGAAGCATTCTTTCTTTATAATTTTTTTAGAATAATTTGAGAAAACTAGGTATCAATTTTTTTTATTTAAGATTTTATTCATTTATTTGATAGAGATCACAAGTTGGCTGAGAGACAGGCAGAGAGAGAGAGGAGGAAGCAGGCTCCCCGCTGAGCAGAGAGCCCGACTCAGGGCTCGATCCCAGGAGCCTGGGATCATGGCCTGAGCCGAAGGCAGAGGCTTTAACCCACTGAGCCACCCAGGTGCCCCTAGGTATCAACTTTTCTTTGGGTATTTACTAGAATTCACCTGGGAAGCTGTCTGGTTCTGGACTTTTGCTTTTTGAAAAGTTTTGTTACTGATTCATTTTCAGTCCTTGTAATTGGTCTATTCAGATTTTCTATTTCTTTATAATTCAGAGATGGGAAGCTGTTCGTTTCTTCTAGGTTTTCCAAATTTTTGGCCTGTAATTTTTCATATAATCTCTTATGATATTTTACATATGTAATATCATTTGTGATTTCTCTGTTTTCACTTTTTTTTTAAGATTTTATTTATTTGAGAGATAGAGGGACAGAGCTAATGAGTGAGGGGGAAGGGCAGATGAGAGGGAGAAGCAAGGCTTCCTGTAGAGCAGGGAGCCAGATGTGTGGCTCTATCTCAGGACCCTGGGATCATGACCTGAGCCAAAGGCAGACCCTTAACTGATTGTCACCAGGCACCCCTCCTTTTTCATTTCCAATTTTATTTGTGTTTTCTTATTTTCATTAATGAATCTGGATAGTGGTTAATTGATTCTGTTTACCTTTTCCAACAACCAGCTTTTAGTTCATTGATCTTTTCTATTTTTTTTTTTCATGTTCTCTTCCATTTATTTCCACTCTGATCTTTAGTAAGTCTTTTCCTCTTCTAACTTCAGGCTTTGTTCTTTTTCTCTAGTTTCTTTAGGTATAAAATTGGACTGTTTATTTGGACTTTTTTGGTTTATTTTTTGCTATAGTGCTACAAACTTTCTCTTAGAACTGTTTTTGCCATGTCCCATAGATTTGGGGGAGTTGTGGTTCTGTTTTCATTTGCCTCAAAGTGGTTTTTTTTTTTTGTTTTGTTTTGTTTTGTTTTTTTTTTACTTCCTCTGATTTTTTTTAACACATTAGTTGTTTAGTAACTTGCTGTTTGGTCTCCATGTGTTCATGGTTTTTCCAGTTCTTCTTGTAATTGATTCCTAGTTTCATACCATTGTGATTGGAAAAGATGCTTGGTAATATTTCAGTCTTTTTGAATTTAATGAGACTTGTTTTGTGGCCTAACACGTGATCTATCCTGGCGAATGTTCCCTATGCACTTTAAAAATGTGTGTTCTGAAGGTTTTGAATGAAATTTTCTATAGATCTCTGTTAAGTCTATTTGATCTAATGTGTCATTTAAGGCCAGTGTTTCCTTATTAAAAGTATCTGGGGGCGCCTGGGTGGCTCAGTGGGTTAAGCCGCTGCCTTCGGCTCAGGTCATGATCCCAGGTCCTGGGTTCGAGCCCCGCATCGGGCTTTCTGCTCAGCAGGGAGCCTGCTTCCTCCTCTCTCTCTGCCTGCCTCTCTGCCTACTTTTGATTTCTCTCTGTCAAATAAATAAATAAAAATCTTTAAAAGTATCTGGATGATGTAACCATTGACGGAAGCATGGAGTATTTAAGTCTTCTACTATTATTGTGCTACTGTCAATTTCCTCTTGTGTCTGTTAATATTTGTTTTATGTATTTAGGTGATCCTATGTTGGGTTGCATAAATACTACAAACATTATATCCCCTGCTTGGATTTAGCCCTTTATCATTATGTGATGCCTTTCTATGTTTTATTTTTTTTTATTTTTTTTTTAAGAGATTTCTTTTTTTTTTTTTAAGATTTTATTTATTTATTTGACAGCGAGAGATCACAAGTAGACAGAAAGGCAGGCAGAGAGAGAGAGAGAGAGAGGGAAGCAGGCTCCCTGCTGAGCAGAGAGCCCAATGTGGGACTCGATCCCAGGACCCTGAGATCATGACCTGAGCCGAAGGCAGCGGCTTAACCCACTGAGCCACCCAGGCGCCCAGCCTTTCTATGTTTTAAAGTCTATTTTGTCCTACGCAAATATTGTGTACCAACTTTCTTTTTAATTTTCATTTGCATGGAATGTCTTGCTTTCCTTCACTGTCAGCCTGTGTGTCTTTAGATCTGAAATGAGTCTCTTGTAGGCAGCATACAGGTGGTCTTAGTTTTTTTTATCTGTTTTGCCACCTTATGTCTGTTTTTTTTCTTTCTGAGAAGTTATAATTATAAATTTAATTGATTTCACATGAATATGCCTATTCAGATGTTTTGTTTCATCTTTTATCAATTTTGCAAGTTGTATTTTTCAAAGAATTTATCCATCTCCTCTAAATTTTGAAATTTGTTGGCATTCACTTTTATTGTAATATTGCCTTGTTACCCTTTTAATGTCTACAGAATCTTTAGTGATCCTTTTTCATTTCTAATATTGGTAACTTGTGCATTCTGTTCTTTCTTTCCTTTTGATTAGAGCATTTAGTCCACTTAAATTAATTATAGATAGGTATGTACTTAATGCTATTCTATTTATTGTTTTCTGGTTCTTTTTATGGTTCTTCTGTTCTTGTCTTCCCTTTTAATTTATTTTCTTGACAGTTATATTTGGGTTCCTTCCTCTTTTGTTTATCTATTACAGATTTTTGTTCATGGATACTATAAGGTTCATATATTCACATATATGTATTAAGCTGATAGTCAATTAAGTTTAAATGCATCGTAAAACAGTACAATTTTATTCCCCCCACTGCCCATTTTTTTTGATGTCTTATTTTATGTCTTTTTATTTTGTGTAACCTTTAACTGTTTTTATGGTCATAGTTTAACCTATTTTTGTATTTAACTTTCATACTAGTTCTTTAAGAGGCTGATTTACTGCCTTTACTGCATAGTTGCCTTTATCAATTTTTTCTTTTATATATATATATTCTATATATTTATATATAAATATGTGTATTTCTCATTGTAGCCCATTTTCTGTTTAAAGAAAACCCTTTATCATTTCCAGAAGATTCCATTCCTCTGTTTCATCTAATCCACTGTTGGTTTACTCTAGTTTACTTTCATTTCAGTTTGTGTTCTTTAGTGCTGACTCATTTTTACATTTTCTAACTCTTTATTGAAGTTCTCCATTTGCCCATTTTGGTCAGTCTCTTTATAACCATTACTTTGAACACTTTATCGGGTCAATTACTTATCTCTGTTTCATTTGGGTTTTTCTGAGGTTTTAGTGTTTTTTTCATTTGGAACGTAATTCTTTGTTCCTCGTTTTGCTTGACTTTTTGTGGGTTTTGTTTTGTTATCTTTTTTTTAATGAATTAAGCAGAATAGTTACCTCACTCTGTCTTAAAAGAGTGGCCTTGTGTAGGAGCATTCTCTGTGTAAACTGTGTGCCTGGTGGTTTTGGCATCAGGTTGCCAAAACCTGGATGACTGGGGCTGGAGCAGGCATGCCTGGGGTCTCCAGGGTGTTACTGGGGTGGGGCCACCCTCATGAGATAGCTGGGCCTGGAGTGGGCATGGGCCAGGGGATCCTGCTATGTCCATCCTTGTGAGATGGCTGAGTCTGGAGTGGGTACATGCCAGTGGGTTCCTGGTGTCCACCATGCCAGGGCTGCCTGAGCCACCTTGGCAGGATAGCTGGGTCAGGCATGGCCTGGGGAAATCCTGTGGCCTGCCATTCTGGGGCCCTTTGGCAGGATAGATGGAGCTGGGGAGGGCACAAACTGTTGGGATGGGGTGGTGCCTTTGGGGGCAGTGGGAGCTAATGTGAACTAGAGGCCTGGGACTTCCTAGGGAAGCCCTAATAAACTGGCCAGAGCACCTGGATCCTGCTCCCATCCAGGCTATTACAGTGGAGGGGGAGTGCGCGCGCGTGCACGCACACACACACACACACAGTCCTTGTCCATCTCCAACCCCAGAAAGAGTTTCAGTAGTTCCACTACTTTTTTGGCAGATGATTCAGTGTGAATGAGTGGATTTCCTTTACTTAAACACTAGTTGCCTTTTAAATAGCTGTTTTTTACTATGCCCCAGGACAAGCAAGTCTGATATCCCTCCCTAATCAAGTTGCCACATTGGAGGTAGGGCTCCTACGGTTATCATCATCTTTTTATCCTCCTCTGTGTGGTCCCTCTGTCGTTCATTGTGAAGTAGCTGTTCAACCAGCCCTCAGTTCTTCAGGAGGAATTGCTGTGTATGTGGTGTAGACTTGGTGTATCCATGGAAGGGGGTGAGTTCAGGGTCTGCCTACGCTGCCATCCAGGACCCTCTATTCAAAGAATTTCCAGATGTCACTTATGATACTATGACAAAGTGTGACAAACTTGAGGGTAAAATGGGCTAAAATGATAAAATAATTGAGTTTTTATTACTAAGCAAGAACTGATAACTTTACTTTCAGAGGAAGCCAAACAAATATTTAAATTTTACCCAGAGGGTTCTTTTGGGGGGGGGGGCGAGGGGGAAAAAAACATGTTCTCTATAATAAACTTTAACGAGCACTATTTAAAAAATTCATATCAGAAAGATTTTACCAAAAATAACTATTTATTAAGAGGATGATGCTTCAATAGGGTTTTTCACCTCTCTCGTGACCTATTAAAAGAATACTTAGAAATGATAGTAGGTTCTTAATAATTACTGATGAATATGTGATATTTTAGATCTTCTCTTGCTGTTATTTTTGGCAGGGAAAAACAGTTCCAATGAAAAAGAAATGCAAGTTTGGAATGGCATCCACAATCCCTGGGGGACATGTTTGGAAAGAGACATGGAATCCAGTCTCCTGTAGTTTGGCTCCAATCAAAATGAAAGAATGCCTTAGAGGAACATTCATATATCTAATGGCCGATTCCATGATCCGCCAGTGGATGGAATATTTCAAAAACGGTATCGACAGTATGCCTCAGTCTAAGCTATTATATATATCCGTTTCAGAAATTTTACTTTTTGTTCCAAGGAAGCAGTAGAATATGCCTTCTTCATATTTCTTAACCACAACACATTGAAACTTTTCAACACATAATTGTCTTTCCTTTAAAAGAATACGTTCATCTAACTGGAATGGAGGATGTGCAGAGAAGGTTTATTCCATCCCTATCCCAATGCGTACCTCAGAATGTAGCCAGCATGCCCAGAAAGTCATTGACAGAGCTGAAAATAATATAAGATCTTATATTGTCCATTTTCGACAGTCGGCATAATGCTTAAGGGTGTGGATTCTAGATCCAGAGTTCCTGGGGGCAAAATCTGGCTTCTGCAGGTCCTATCTGGGTAATCTTGGGCAAGTTACATAACTGTTGTCCCTCTAAGTTTCTTCATGTGTAAAATGGAGGTGAAAATAGTACACACCTGGCAAAATGAAGTAATATATACAATGCTTTTGGAATTGTTTGTTACATGGGTAAACCCTCTTTGGTATAAGCTGTCATCCCTATTGTCATTACATGAAAAGAGAGATTCCAGGAGCAAGGCGATGACTTGGCATCCGTTAGAAATAATACTTACA
Organism: Lutra lutra; assembly: GCF_902655055.1. Taxonomy (NCBI): domain Eukaryota; kingdom Metazoa; phylum Chordata; class Mammalia; order Carnivora; family Mustelidae; genus Lutra; species Lutra lutra. Next base: position 11,179,982 of record NC_062287.1, on the reverse strand, counting down.
AGCATGGGCTGTATTATCTAACATACATAGACTGTGCCACTTAGAAGCGATGGCCTTTGACGTGTTACTTATTTTCTGTGCCTCATTTTCCTCCTCCAGCTACACAATATTATCTGGTGGTTGTTATGAAGACTAAATGAGATAATGGTTATAAATACTTAACAAGCAAGGCCCATAGACACATAGGGTCCAGTAAACAAGAGCTACTGCAGCTGTATCCCATGTCCAAGTTGGGGTTGGAATCCAGTGGCTAGAATCCTAGACCTACTCCACCTACTAAACAAAGGACGCACCAATAATAATTCCGAATTCACCGGTTGATCTTAGCACTCTTACCTGGCAAACTGTGACTTCCTGCCTACTGGGTCCTGGGTCCTGTCTTCCCTGGGGACAGTGCACCTTCTGTGGCTCTGTTATGGCCTGACATGCTGCCACTCTTGGGATCTCAAACTTAGAAGGTCAGCTGATCCTCCCAATAAAAAGGGAAAAACAGTAGGGAACTTGGCTCCAAGCAATAGGTGGAATTCGCAATAAAAGGTGGGGGGGAGGGGGGGAGTTGTAAACTGTGATCTCTGAACTCCTGCAGACCTCACTTTTCTCGTTCATAAAACTCAGGATCTGGGGGTAATCTTCAGCATCACCTTCTGTGTAACAGTGGATCTCTTAGGTTATGAAAAGCACAGAATTTAATGAATTACCCCCCTCTTTGTCTAAGCTTTTAAATTGTAGCAAAATATCTGTTGCACGTTTTGTTAAAAGTTACATTTTATAGCAGGCTTTGGAAAAGGAAATTGAAGTAAATTAGAAGCAGAAAGAAGACCATGATATTGCCATTTTCCTTCCACTAATGCTCCGGTGTCTTTATTTTCAAACGCTGTGGGTGAAAACTTTAAATATAGCCCTTTACTTCAAAGATGGTACTTGTTACAAAGCATTAATAATCCTTTTCTACATATTTTCCTCAGAAGTTCTGACTACAAAGCAGCTGGCCCCAGTAGTCTGATAAAGGCCTAATTTATAGGATGGAAAATGGAAGGACTTCATTTTATTCTATTCGTATTAGGCTCCTATTTTCGTGGGTTCTAAGATTGGGTAGACAGTTTTCACAAGAATTGGGAGGAATTTCAAATCGAGGTGCAGCGTCTGTCACTAGCTGTGTAACCCTGAGCAGGTCATTTAATCTCTTGATCTTCTACAACATGACAATTGTGTGTGTTCTATGAATAAGAAGTTACATATGTTCTCTTGTAGAATCACATAGAAGCAAACTGACTGGGGATGGTAAGCACTGACATAACTTCATTGGAGCATGATGTAGTTAATTTTTTAGGTATTTTGTACATCTTGTGAGCTGTAGATTAAGCTTGAAGATAGAGAAAGTACTAATTGATGTCTTTGCATTAAAAAAAACACACACAAGTAAACCTATTTCTCCACATACTCTGTTTCCCTAAGACTGGAATTTTATATACTTATATATATTCTATATATATAACTTAAGTTACGTCAGTGCTTACCATCCCCAGTCAATTTGCTTCTACATCATTCTAAAAGGGAACTTCTTATATAACTTCTTATCCATGGAATACTTCGGATTATTCAAGTAAGTTTCAAAACTATTCCTTCATTTAAACCTGTAATCAGTCACGATTGACGTATTATAAACACCAAACCTTTTCTTCTGTCTTTATCATCTTTGTAACTTTTCACTTGTTTCATTTGGGATTGTCTTTTGGTCATCAGCACTGAAGTCCGTGGATCTGCATGAATCTGGAAGACTTCAACACCAGCTTGCTGTGGACTTGGACAAGAATATCAACATCCAGTGGCAAAAACATGGCTACCCTCTGATTGGACCATTGACCTATTCAGTGAAAGAAATTGAATATATAGCTCAAGTCATTGACAGAACTGGAGGAGGAAAGAGCACTGTCATTGCTATTTCTCTGGGTCAGCATTTCAGACCCTTCCCCATTGATGTTTTTATCCAAAGGACCCTCAATATCTATAAGGCAGTTCAACGTCTTCTTCTGAGAAGCCCAGACACTATGGTTATTATCAAGGCAGAAAATATCAGGGAGATGCAGGGTGATGTGGAAAGATTCAGGGACTTTCATGGTTATGTCCAGTATCTTGCCATTAAGGATATATTTCAAGATCTCAATGTGGGCATCATCGATGCCTGGGATACAACAATTGCACGTGGCACAAATAATGTCCACCCACCGCAATCTGTAGTGAGAAATCAAGTTAGTATATTGTTAAACTATATTTGCCAGATGACCCCTCTGAAATCCATTCACTTAATTAAGTCTGCTATCGTGTCAGTTCCTGTGTTTGGCTCTGAACTCCCAGTTAGCATGAGATAATCTGCACTATGTCTAATCCATAAACTGCCGATTCAACCAAATTATTTCTAATTGGGCATCCACTTAAGAATAAAAATTAGAAATGCCCATGAAAAGGAGCTACACTTCTTAACCAGAGTCCTGCTACTCTTCACAAATGGCAAGTCAAGACACCTAATGGTTATAAGCGGTCTCTGATTCATGGAAATCCCGTGCAGTGAAGTTATTTGAAAATATTGGGAGAAAGCAGTCCCATTTTCCTGTCTCTGCTGCTAAAGACAAGCTCAAGATGATTTCCAAGTGGCAAGAGAAATTCTGTAAGGCAATTCTTCATGGCTGCTGTCCTAAGGAGCAACAGAATTCTAGGCAAGGCCTCCTAGATACTGAAAACCTCTGACTTTTCTCTCCCTATAAGAACTCCCACTGGTAGGAGCTAAGCAGATTTGATAGAATTTATCCTCCAGGAATAAAAGACAATACATGTAAAGGCACAATTCCCTAGGATTCAAGAAGTTGGTTACAACTTTGGGTAAAGCACATCAGCTCTCTCGGACTCTTTCCCAAATTAAGGAGTCAGTCTAAGGCTTGTGATTTCTTCAGACCTTGCTCTCTGCAGATCTGTGTGCTGCAGGTCGTACTTCAGGTACTGCCTGGAGGGGTAAGACTTAGAACAGGTGCCTGGCCGGCAGGGTGCAAGTTCTGGCACACCATGTCAGCCAGGCCATCAGCCAGGCTAACTTACAGGTGTGTTGGACTTGTTGGAGGGCTTTTGATTTGAAGAAAGCTCCACTGCTTGAAATATGGTGGAAAACCACAATGTAGATGATCAAAAACATTGGTTCCTATAATCTGCACATATAGGTTAATGTTTTAATCTCTTTCTCTTGGGTTCTAACAGACCTTCCAAAACTTGACCTAACAAGAATGACTGATAGAATTTCAGTTGAAAGATGCAGTATAATTACTATAAAACAATTTGGCTTCCTCTTCTTAATTTTTCACTCTAAGCTATGCCCCAGATACCATAGGGCCTCTGACCTACTCTTGCCACTTCTAGGAAAGAACAATTATAATAGAAACATAATCCATTTATCCAGTTTCCTTTGGGTGAGGGATAATAAATTTTCTACTTATTTGCTCATGAACCACGGTTCACAGTTTAGTGTCCAGTAAACATTCAGATGGCCAAAAAATATTATCTAGCATGTGCCAGGAACTATCTAGTCCTTAAGAGATAAAGTGATCAAAAGGCACATGAATTCTCTGCCATCAAGGAATTTACACTATAATGAAAAAAGATAAGATATAAATTAATTCCAACTTGCTAAAGTCATATCAATAAAGTATGTGACGTAATTAATGGACAGTGATGGCGTGCTGGTGATGCAGGTGACGAGTAGAGAAGGCATCTCAGAGAGGAAGGCGTTTCAAGGGAGATAGAACTCCTGGAAAGGAGGCATCCATGAGAGGAAGTAGAGACCGAAAAAATGACAATTGCAAAACCCCTGAGATATGACGGAGCTGGGTTTATTTAAGGAACAGGAGATCATGATGCCTGGAGTATTGTCAAAGCGGGAAACATGGAGGGAGAAGATAGAGGGGAAGGAAGGGGCCAGGTTCTGTCTGGCCTTTGTAGCCTATGGCAAGGAGTTTGAATTTTATTCTAATTACCATGAGAAGGCAGTCGAGGAAGGAGAAAATAGAAGAAGCAGGAGAATAAGAAGAAAATGCAAGGGGGAGAGGGACTGGTTACCTGAACCTGGGCGTCACTGTAGACTCTTGTAGTTGCTAAGGTCAGAATGAATGAGAGTTGTGAAACCACGGAAATGGGCAGAGCGTGTGTTGTTTTGTTATGAAGTGACTTTCCGTGACCACACTCTTCACCCGCGGTGAGAACGGGTCAGGGGCGCTGGAGGTCTTGCGAAAGGAGCAGATTTTTGAAAAAGACACACACAGGTCTATAATTTTAAAACAGAGACCAAAAATTAGAATATGACCTAGAGTTTTTAAGAAAAGAAAAAGAAATAGGTTTGTAATGTATAAATCCTAAGAGAAAGGGTAGGCTCAGATAAAACATTCAGAATAGCTCTCAGAAGTTAGCACTTTTGGTTCTTCCAAAAACTGAATCATCAGAAACTCAGAGGTAACTGTCTCTATGTCTCCTTGACATTTAAGGTGGTCCTTTCCCGTCTGAGATGATTGCCAAGTGTGCACACAGCAGATGCAAGCTGGTCTTCTAACAGGAGGAAAAGGGGAAAATGCCCAGCACCCAACCTTTTGGGAAGGATGGATTCTTACAGATCGATAAATATTCCTAAAAGAAACAAAGAAGTGAATATTTCCAAAGAAAACTATTACCAAGAAGCAAGGATGATAAGAAATATTACTGAGAAGAAACTGAGGTGAGTGGTTTTGTTTTTGTTTTGTTTTGTTTTAATTAACATATAATGTATTATTTGTTCAGAGGTACAGGTCTGTGATTCATCGGTCTTACACAATTCACGGCAGAAGGTAAGTGTTTTTTAATTACACATATGAGGATCTTGCCAAGGAGAATGTTCAAAAACTGGTATATTCTAAGTACTATTTACTGCTGAATTATTACAGTTATAATCTCTTGCCATTGTATTACTCTGGACCCCGTTAGAAGGTAGGCACCACACTGTGAACTAAAGCAAGGATGTCTCATAGAATTATGAAACCCTTGATGAAGGAGTGATGGTAACATATAAGGGAACCATATGGTATCCTTAGGGTAGAGGGAGGGAATCCAGGGGAGGGGCCCTCCATGTTGTGGGTCAGAGGGTCAGACCTTGTCCGTGAAAGTAGCAGAGGGTGAAGGTTGGCCCAGGCCACAGCTGGTGTGCAGTTGCTGGGCAAGCAAAAATCACCCCCTGTGGTGCGTGCAGGGTGCAGGTGATTGGCACGCAGGGGCACGGGCAGGCAGAGCAGGCGGGGACCTGGACACGGGCAAATTCTGCAGGAGACCTGCCAAGGAATGGATTGCCCACGCAAACAGGAGGCCTTCATAGGCAGGAAGCTTTGTTTTCCTTGTTGCAAAGGGCCGGGAAGATCATCGCTAGTCCGAGAGGAGGCTGCGAGGTCACCAAATGATGGACAGGTTCTGGGAACAAGACTGGGGAGCTCCACCAGACAACCCCATACCCACAACACCAACCCACCGCAGAGCCGCTGGAAATAGCAGCCTAAGTCCTTCCTCCGGTAATGTCCCTCCAGCGCCCTCTACTGAGAAAGTCTGACAATGTGCAGGAGAGATGCTTGAGAGAATCGGTCCGTTATTGCAGAGAAGATACTGAGGGGTGAGTTTGTAGCTGAGAGGAGGGAAGCTGGTAACTGTTAAAGTCATCAGCCTACTCCTTTTTACTGGGTCGTTTCCTCGGGAAACAGGACCGTGCTCTAATAATACTTTACATCTTCAAAAAAGTGAACACAAGTTTTAAAACATATATATTAAATACTCTGTAGATCCCTGATACTACATTTCTCTTCAGTTACTGTCACACGTCTTCTCCCCTTGGAACAAAACCTTGACAATGGGATTCTGTATTCTCTGTCCTCACTGCCTCCTACTCTGTTTCAACACATTCCATGTTGACTTATGTTCTCCGCTGCTCCTGTTAAGGTCACCTTTGCACTGTCAGATATAATGGCCACTTGTCTGTATTCATCCGAGTCAGCATCTTGGTGGCATTTAAGTGGAATACGCCTTCTTTTTCCAGACCCTCACTTTGCTTTGTGTGACGTGACTCTTTCAGTGTTCTCCTCTTGCCTGCCTAGAGACTACTTCCCCCTCTCCTTTGGCCATTCTACCTCTGCTACTTGGCCTCTACATTTGGAATACCCTGGGGTTCAAGCTTATTCACCTGTTTTGCGCTACAATCTCATTCCAGATGATACCCACCCTTTGCTTTAAATCCCACCTATAGTTTCAGTGACTTCTAAATATTTGTCTCCAACTCTGATCTATATCCAATTACCTACTTAACTCTCTATTTCCTGCCTAGGTGGTATCTCAAACTCACCATGCTGAAAGTAGAATTCTTGATTTACATTCCAAACACATTTGTCCCTAGTCTTCTCCAATTCAAAAAAAACGTTAGCAAGACCCAGACAGTAGCCAGAAGCTATCCTTTATTCATCCGTTGCTCTCCTCACCAAGTCCTGCTGTATTTTATTGTATGTGGACAACCTGTCTCTTCTCTCCTTCCTGGTTCAGGCTATAGTGCCTCTCCCCTGCAGATAGGGAAAAAAAAAAGGGTCGTTCTGCTTAAAATCTTGAAACATCTGCAAAGCATTCTCTACCCAGCAGCCAGACTGATCTTTGGAAACTACAAATCGGATTATGTCACACCCTTAGACGGTGATCCCAGAGGGCTGGGATCGAGTCCCACATTAGGCTCCCTGCTCGGTGGGGAATCTCCTTCTCCCTCTGCCCCTTACCCTACTCTCATGCTTTCTCTCCTGCCCTCTCACTCAAATAAATAAATAAAATCTTTAAAAAAGAAGTGATATTCCTGGCCATTGTGAAATATGTAATTTAGTTTCCATGTTACCTACCTAAATACTACCTTAGATAGGATCTTTCCATGGATTCTACAGCCTCAGGGCAAGTGTCTCCTAAGACCTGACCACACAATCTAGATGTAGGTCCCTCCATCTCTCTGTTAGTTAATTACTTTATTGTGCTCCCTTTTCATGTGACTAAGTGTGCTATCCAAGATGATCTCATTAAGTTGGTTTTACCTGTGATCTTTACCTGTTCTACTTAATGCTGGAGTCTAAGCTCCCTGACTGTGAGGGTCTCGAGTGGCCCACCAGGTGTTTATCCACAACTACAGAATTCCCGGAATATATTGGTTCAATCTGTATGTGTTGAACAAAAGACTCCTCTTAGATTGGCCAGGGAGAAAGCTAGATGTAAGAGTGGCTAATGTCACCCATTTGGAATTACGGAGCTATGTATGTGTAGAATGGCATGGCCTGTAGTAAGGACGTGTTCTCTCTCAGGAGAACATATCCATGATTATTACGGAAAGACTCCAACATTCACCAAGTCTGCAAAAGCCCAATAAGATGTGTATCACAAAATACTTCCATGTTGTGACTCAGTAATAAAAAAATTTAGGGACAAAGACTGTAGTTTTCATTATTACCTATTGATGACTGAAGCTTTAGAAGAGAACAGAGAGTATGGACATAAGTTAATAGTTGTATCTTCGTGTTGCCAGGAAAGATTTGCTCTTTTGGAATATGAACAATGATACTGATCCAAGCGGCTCCTGGAAAGGGCTTGGCACACTTGGAAAACCAAGGTAGGATAAGATTTGGTCTCTGACCAGGAAGTATCTATAATACAACTAAAGAGATAAACTTGTATAGAAATAACTTGGAAGTGAAACCAGGGGGTCTGCCTGCATAGTCTAAACTTCTATATTTCATACTAAATTAGGCTCTGAAAGTGTCCCTTTGATGGGTTTCCCACTTTCAGAACCAGGACTTTATATTCCTGCTTTAAGTCTATTGTCCAAGCTGTTCCTTTTTAATGGGAAGAAAACCCTACCTAGCATTCTTTAATTAAAGAGAACTGTCCTCCAAGTCTACGATCTGTCAAGCCATACTCAACCACTCCCTCTCCTATGCACTGATGGCACAATTTTCATATGGCTGTAATGTTATATTGTATTAGAAATTCTAGGGGCACCAGGGTGGCTCAGTCAGTTAAGCATCTGCCTTCAGCTCAGTCATGATCCCAATGTCCTGGGATTGCATCCTCCATTGGGCTCCCTGCTCAGCAAGGAGTCTGCTTCTCCCTCTCCCTCTGCCTCCTCCACCTTGCTCATGCTCGTGCTCCCTCACTCTCTCTGTAAGATAAATAAATAAAATCTTTAAAGAAAAAATAATTCTGTATGTGTCTGACAACATAGGTAACACGGAAACTAAATCACATATTTCACAATGGCAGGGAATATCACTTCTTTTTTAAGATTTTGTTTATTTATTTGAGGGAGAGGGCAGGAAAGAAAGCATGAGAGTAGGGTAAGGGGCAGAGGGAGAAGGAGACTCCCCACCGAGCAGGGAGCCTAATGTGGGACTCGATCCCAGGACTCTGGGATCACGACCTGAGCTGAAAGCAGTTGCTTAGTGAATATGAGCCACCCAGGCACCCCTACCTTTATCACTTATAAACAGTCCCAGACCTTCAGAGCTGAGAGACCATCCATGGATTCCCAGTTGTTTCCAAGTCTGCAGCTGCAGGCCCTGGGACTAAGTACATGAATGAGTGATTAAATAAGTAACTTATATAACTCATGGGGATAAAGCAAACTTTCAGATAAAGCTTCCCTAGAGATAAAGGATTCATGACAAGATATATGACTCCCTCTTACCTGCCTTCAACTGTATTCCCTTTTTTTTTTTTAAGATTTTATTTATTTATTTGAGGGGACAGGGATCACAAGCAGTCAGAGAGGCAGGCAGAGAGAGGGGGAAGCAGGCTCCTTGCCGAGCAGAGAGCCCGATGCTGGGCTCAATCCCAGGACCCTGGGATCATTACCTGAGCCGAAGGCAGAGGCTTTAACTCACTGAGCCACCCAGGCACCTCTGTATTCCCTTCTGTATTAAAACATCTGTTGTTTCTGCCCTGACCAATTCTCCCCCTTCTAGTAACAGAAGCCCTCTTTTCCTAGAGACCTGTACTTACCATGCTTATCATGCTAGTGGACCTGTCAACCATGTGGTTCTCTGTCTCTGGGTCTTCCTCATCCATGAACGCACTCTCCCCCATGCATAAGTGGTTGCTCCTAGCAGAGTCTTTTGGGATTGTTCTGTGTGGTGGTTTTTTTCTGTGACCTATAAATTCTGGATCTCTCATTGAAACATCTGGAACAGTGAAGACCATGTATGTCTTAAACTTCTTGGGACTACAGTGTGCAAAGGATCAATCTGAGAGTGGATCCAAGGAAAGAGGATAGTAGACCCTAGAGGCTTAGAGAGTTGGCTTACCTTATTTGACCCCCTAGATGAGTCATTCCATTTCCTTTCTCCCATTCCTTCAGCTGTCATGGAAACTACTAGCATGAGTTGGAAACTAGAACTGGAAGAGTCCTGGATAATGTGTTTCTGGAAGGTCAACTTGCCTCTGGAGAATAATGAATAGAGATTGCAGATACAGTTGTAAAAGTCATTATGAACCATAGAAAATTAGCGAATTCAACAGTCCTAAGTCCTAGAATCTGTGATTGATACAAAAAAAAATTTTTTCTCTGGATACTCTGATGGGCAATGGTTTACATCATAGTACTTCTGTCTTTTGCTGTGAATCTTCTTGAAATAAGTAAAGGTAGACATAAAGAGTTTGTATGGAGACTGAATGGTTTTATTTCACATATTTCTCCTGGAACAGATAGTAAAAGAAATAGATTAAAGGCACTAACAAGTGTCTGCCTATGTTTTTACACTTAATCCTCACAAACCCTAAGAAATTCATACTGTTAATATCCCACTTTATAGATGACTAAATTCTGCCTATTGAGTAGAAAGGGAAAAACTTGTCCAATTCTAAAGCCAGTCTTTCGGAAACTTTTGTTTATCAGTATCTAGTGATAAAAGATAAACCAGTGACTCACAGCATAAAGGAATAACAAGATGGTAACAGTAGAAAATAGGAAATGACGGTAAATAAGAAAAATTTTGGAATTTATTCCAAATGGTGGACTTGGCACACGCTATGGACTTATAAGTCCACAGAAATGTCTGAAAGGAGATTTATAAAGCTTAATTACTATAACAGAGAGGAAGAAGAATTTCCTTTAACAAAACAGAGAATGTGAGAAAATCCAAAGACTAATATTAGAAACTTGAAAACTCCAGTCCAAGATGCATTCAGGTCTGGATGGCCACAAAAGTTTCACGTGCCAGAATCAGGAGAGAGCCCTGAGAAGATTGTAGCCTCCTAAGTGTGCAATAGAATTATGTCTAAAAACTAATGTGCATACTTTAATGTAAAAATAATTTATTGCTAATTTTCCCATGAATCATAATCACTGATCATGGATTACCGTAACAATTATGATAATGAAAAAGTTTGAAACATAGCAAGAATTATCAAAATGTGACAGGGACACAAGATGGGTGCAAATGCTATTGGGAAAAAAAATGGCACCAATAGATTGCTCGATGCAGGGTTGCTACAAGCCATCAATTTGTAAAACAAAACAAAAATGCCCTATCTGCAAAGTGCAATAAAGTAAGGTAAGTCTCTATAAGTAGGCGAGTAGTGAATTTCAAATCCAAAGATGAGTATATAACCAAAACTTACCATTTGAAAAAACTGAATACTCGAAAGAGAAAGCTTCAAGTACAACAATGAGAAGAAATTTGCATGTTAAGGAAACATTAAGTTACATAGGACCTAAAATCTAATTCATTTCTGGAATGACATGAGAAGATACTGCAGCCATACTTAGAGTTAGTTAGACGTTCGGTAAATGAAATGTGTGATAGATGAAATAAAGGAAAAACCTGAAGGACACACTAAAAATCAAAATGAGAACAATACAGTGAGTAAGACGAAATATTAACTCAAGAATTCATCCAGAATATAGAATCAAAGAAAAAATGAGATCAAAATGGTAGAAGTTAGTAGATATGAGTTCTCAGATTTAAAGGGTCATGAGCCATTAAAAGTGCCAAGCAAGATAAAAAGATTTGCATAAATTTCATAAGACCAAGGATGAAGAGAATATTTTAAAAACTTCCAGAAGGATATTAACTTTGATATCTGATATTTCATCAGCCACATTAGATGCAAGAAGAAAATAGAACAGTGTCTTCAAAGCTGTGAGACAAATATTTTTCATCTTACAATCCTATATCGCATAAACTTAACTGTTTGTGGAGGCAAAACAAAACAGTTTTCTGTTGGCCCTTTCTGAAAACACTAAAGATTTCACAAGATGAGAAATCAATTTAGTAAGATAGTAGATTTTAGAAATGTTGTTGAAGAAACCAGGAACACGACAATATTGCTCTAATTGTGAGCTAATACGTAATATGTAAAACTTAACTCTAAAGCACAAAGATTAGTAGTACCAGTGGTAATGGTTGTAGTTGATAATTGCTTACCGTAGAATTAGACCGAATGCAAAACACAGTTCTAGGATGCCTGGGTGGCTCAGCCGGCTAAGCGTCTGCCTTTGGTTAGAGTCATGGTCCTGGGGTACTGGGATTGAGTCCTGCATCAGGCACCCTGCTCAGCAGGGAGTCTGCTTCTCCCTCTCCCTCTGCTTTTCTTTCTTTTTCAAATAAAATCTTAAAACACACACACACACACACATACAGAAGCACAGTTCTAAATATGATACATATATTCATTTAATTTTCCTCACAACCCTGTGAGCTTTATACCTGGAAACTGATAATACTGAGGCACAGAAAAGTTGAATAGCTTGCCATTTGTCACAGAGCTAGGAAGTGGTAGAGCCAGGATGTGAACCTATAAATCACTGAGATTCCAGACGATACTAACATGGGTAATAGACGGAATTGTGTTCCACCCAAATCCTTATGTTGAAGTCCCAACCCCCAGTACTTCAGTATACAACCATATTTAGAAATGAGGTCTTTAAAGAGGTTATGAAGTTAAGAGGAGGCCTTTTGTGTAGGGTCCTAACCCAATAGAACTGCTGCCCTCATAGGAAAAGGAAGAGACACCAGGGAGGCACATGAACAGAGGAGAACATGTGGGGACAGAGCAAAGAGGGGACCATTTGCAAGCCAAGGAGAGGGCCAGAGAAGAAGCCACACTTGACAACGTTTTGATCTTGGATTTACAGCCTCCGGAACTGTGAGAAAATATATTTCTGATGTTTATACCACTCAGTCTGTAGTATTTTGCTATGGTAGCTTCAGCAAACTAATACTGATTTGAGTGATAACAGTATAGCAATAGGAAAACCTTACATGCTAGTAAATTCTAGATGCACCTTTTAAAGTAGAAATGTAAGCTTACTGTTTTTTTTTTTTTAATTAAGAACAGCTTATAAAGAAATATCTAATTTTAAACCAGAAAGGGAAAAAATGTAACAAAGGAAACACATTTTTTTAAAAAAGGAAATGAGTGGGGCACCTGAGTAGCTCAGTTGTTAAGTGTCTGGCTTTGGCTCAGGTCACAATCCCAGGGTCCTGGGATCAAGTCTCCTTAATGTTAAATATCAGTGATTTGTAGATTAGAATTTAAAAAAATTAAATCCCGGGCACCTGGGTGGCTCAGTGGGTTAAGCCTCTGCCTTGGGCTCAGGTCATGATCTCGGGGTCTTGGAATTGAGTCCCACATCTGGCTCTCTGCTCAGCAGGGAACGTGCTTCCTCCTCTCTCTCTGCCTGCCTCTCTGCCTACTTGTGATCTCTCTCTGTCAAATAAATATTTTTAAAAAAAATTTAAATCCCTTTTTAAGCTGTTCAAAAGATACATCTGAAACATAATGACACAAAAAGGTTGAAGACGGAAGAATGGGAAAATAGTAAACACAAACAAAAGAGATGGTGTAATAGCAATTTTAGCATAAAGGAACTCTTAGGGGAGTATAATGACCAATTAATCTTTCTATTCTGTAACTGCTTCTTCTACTTAGACCATATTCCTAGATCAAGAACCAAGAGTGGCACATCTCTACTCTGGATCCGACACCTGAAAGGTGAGTCACCAGAAGGATATGTTGTCCTCGGGGAATGTTTAGATGTAGGAATACAGTGCCTGCGAAGGCAAATAAACCCTGGGTAGGATGAGATGGTCTAGGAAAAAGTCTGTTAGTGCCATAAAGATTATAACCTTGGGACAACCAGATTATGAATTTAAGATCAAGGATAATGTTTTATTATTCATGTTTGAATCATAGCACCTAAAATATAGGTATAAAACAAACGTTGGGTGAATAAATGAGTGCATTAATGTATCATGTACATTGTATATTTTAATGATTTAAATCTCCATTATCATGCACACACCCGAATTATAAATATATTAAGTGTTGCTTTTACCTTTATGCCAAAGACCGGTAACATGCAAAGGCAATATCAGAATATCAGAATGCTCAGAAAAACTCTGTCCTGGCTTCTCATGCTCCCTTGTGAAGACTTTTCTGCTGTAACCTCCTGACCTATGGTGTATTTCTACCATCTCATTTCTTGCACAGCCTTTCCTTTACAGCAGCGATCCTCAAAGTACAGTCCGCAGAAATACACATACAGTCCACACGCCAGCCCACTGACCTCTTTTACTGGTCCTCATCAAGATACGTACAGAAATTGAGAGGAAGCATTTGAAACATTCCAAACAGTTTCAATTACCATGACAATTATGCAGATTTTTATTGTTTGTTATCCAAAGTCATGGTAGATGACAGTTTGGAAATAAGTAAATAACTTGTCTTTCAGTTCACGCAGTTCGAGAGGCTTTGCGGCTGAAAGTTGGCTGAATATAAGTCAGTTGGGATCTTCAAAACCAAATCTTAGGAATTGGCACAGAGTTTAGGCATAAAGAGACAGATGAAGTTGGAGATATGTTTCAGAGCTAGAGTAATAGTCACATAACCAAACCAAAACCTAAGGGGTTAGGTGGGAAGGGCCTGAAACCCCCTCAGCAGAGTTGGGATTCATACCTCCTTCCCCTATCCTAGGAGCAGATAGTCCTTCCTGTTTTATATCTTTTTCAAACCGGTAGAAATCTCTCAACCACCCACCATTTCCCTGCCTGGTGTTCACCAACAATGTGTCCTAAGTAGGGTTCTTTTCAGACCCCAAGTTTTTAGAGCAACGGCTATCCACACAGTAGAGCCACTGGGGTATTTTTACACTGTGACCACAAGGACTGACATGTCTTAAAACTAAGAAATTTCTATCCCAATGATTTCTGGTAAAATATAGAGAGAGATACAGGAATCTCAAAGATTTTCTGGGTGATTCTCTGGGACCCACCCAGTGAGAAGAGCCAGTAGCCTTCTGTCACCATCCAACTGCACTACTCTTTATTGCCTTTTCAAACTTATGTCTTAGGTTAGTCATAAACCAGGTGACAGTGAATACAGATAGATGAAAATAAATGTCTTCAGGGACAAGAAAAAATAAGTTCTGTACAGCCACAAGAGACCGTTAAGAACACGGGTGCTTTTCCACCTATCCAGATGAAGAAGTCATTGAAACAGGTGATTAAGCAAAACTATAAAGACTTCACTATCTCTAATCTTGCCTGTGGTGAGTAGGGGAGAGGAAAAAGCAAAGCAAAAGGAATTAGAAAGACTGTGTCCATGCCAAAATCTTTTTTCAAGGAAGAGAAAAGGGGAAAGTTCAGAAGAAAAATGTAGTAAACAAAGATGATTGCAAGAGCTTGTCTTCGTGACAAGAACAGGCTAGTTGTCCTGACATGGCATGAAAATAAGATTTTTTTTTAATTTATTTGACAGACAGAGATCATAAGTAGGCAGAGAGGCAGGCAGGGGGGGGGGAAGCAGACTCCCCCCGAACAGAGAGCCCGATGCAGGGCTCGATCCCAGGACCCCGGGATTATGACCTGAGCCCAAGGCAGAGGCTCTAATCCACTGAGCCATCCAGGCACCCTGGAAATAAGATATTTTTCTAATAACCAGTGATCCAAAGTACCCAGAGGTCCATGGGGAACAAGCATATAGATAGTCATTACACAACATCCAGTTGGAGAAAGATGTCAAAAACACCTACTCACAACTGATCATATTTTTTTGCTTTGTTTCATGTAGGACATTGACAGGGTAGAAAATGTATAAATATGTCACAGGAATTTGGAATGTGGGAGAGATCAATGTGGTCTAGAACTATGCTGGAAAGATTTCTGTAGAGCTGGGTCCTAAACTAGGGACTGACTGCCTATCAATTTTGGATTGGTACAGGGCAAGGCATCCCAGGTGGGAAGTAGGCTGTGTCATATAACATGAAAAAGAAGGAAGGTATTTTTGATTTTTGTCCTTGAATATGTGAGTATCCTTGTACTGTATTTTATTTTCTTTATTTTTTTTAAGATTTTATTTATTTATTTGACAGACAGAGATCACAAGTAGACAGAGAGGCAGGCAGAGAAAGAGGAAGGGAAGCAGGCTCTGCGCTGAGCAGAGAGCCCAATGCAGGGCTCGATCCCAGGACCCTGGGATCATGACCTGAGCCAAAGGCAGAGGCTTTAACCCTCTGAGCCACCCAGGCGTCCCCTTGCACTGTATTTTATGTGTATGCTTTTAATTTACATAAAAAATTCTTGTGGTAAATACTATTTCTTTCTTCACTTACTAGTGTGTTAAGCACCCCTCCATGTTATATGCGAATGTCCTAAGTTGCTTCTGACCTCTGCATAGTGGCCCACATTACAATCCTCTGCATATGTCTTAACCATTCCATAGCAATACATAGTATAGTCCATCTAATTCCCTACAGTGACACAAACAGATATACAGGAAACTGAAATAAAATTTTACAAGTGATTTTTTTTTTTTTTATGGACCTGACTGGAAAGTCTTCTGATGTACTCAGACTGGATTGCTTGGACTTAGTGCATAGGTATACACAATTTCAGAAAGAAAAAAAAAAACCTATCATATTACTTTCAAACTTTATTATACTCACCGGTATACTCACCAAGAGTACCACAGACTTATGTATAAAAATGCAGTATATATTATGACCCAGTTGGGTTTAAGTGAGCAAGGTAAGGTGCTCTAGCTTTAGAAAACATTTAAAGATAAAGGAGAGACATCATATAACCACGTCAATAGGAAAAAAGCCTGTGACAATTCGATTTCCACTATTTCAACTTCCATTGAACCTTAGCAAACTGTTTTTTACAAGATAGCTGCTTTTTTATTAAAAAGATTTTATTTATTTGACAGAGATCACAAGTAGGCAGAGAGAGAGAGAGGTGGAAGCAGGCTCCCCGCTGAGCAGAGAGCCCGATGCGGGGCTCAATTCCAGGACCCTGGGATCACGACCTGAGCCGAAGGCAGAGGCTTTAACCCACTGAGCCACCCAGGTGTCCCGCTTCCTTTTTTAATTGAAGTATACAGGACATATAATGTTATATTAGTTTCACATTACAACATAGCGCTTCAGTAATCATGTACATTACACAGTGCCCCCCACTATAAGAATAGGTAACCATCTGTCACCATACAAAGTTATTATATTATTGATAGTCCCTATGCTCTACTCAACATCCTTGGGACCTGTTCATTTTATAACTGGAAGTTTGGACTTCATAAACCCATTCATCTATTACACACACACACACACACACACACACACACCCCACATATTACTCCCTTCTGGTGACCACCAGTTTCTCCTCTGTATTTATAATTTTGTTTCTTTTGTTTGTTCATTTCCTTTGCTTTAGATTCCATATATAAGTGCAAATACATGGTATTTGTCTTTCTCTGTGTGACTTATTTCACTTAGGACAATGCCTTCTAGGTCTATCCATATTGTCACGAATGGTAAGATCTCATTCTTTTTTATAGTCAAATAATATTCCTGTCTCTTCTTTATCCATTCATCTTTCAATGGATGCCTTGGTTTCTTCCATATTTTGGCTATTGTAAATGATGTTACAATAAATGTAGTGGTGCTTATATTTTTTTCAGTTAGTATCTTCGTTTGATTCAAGTAAATACCCAGTGGCAGAATTATTAGATCATATGGTAATTTTTATTTTTAATTTTTGAGTAATCTTCATAGTGTTTTATAGAGTAACTGCATCAATTTATATCCCCTACAACAGTGTAAGAGATTTCCCTTTTCTCTATGTCCTTACCAACACTTGGTATTTCTTGTTGATACTAGCAATTCTGACAGGTGTAAGGTGATATCTTATTGTGGCTTTGATTTGCATTTTGCTAATAATTAGTGATGTCAAGCATCTCTTTATATGTCTGTTGGCCATCTGTATGTCTTCTTTGGAGAAAATGTCTATTCAGATCTTCTGCCCATTTTTAATCAGATTATTAGGGGTGTTTTGGTATTGTATGAGTTCTTTATATGTTTTGTACATTAACTCCTTATTAGATACTATCATTTGCAAATATTTTCTCATATCCAGTAGGGTACCATTTTTGTTTTCTTGATGGTTTCTTTCAATGTTCAAAAACTTTGTATTTTGGTGTAATCCCAATAGTTTATTTTTGCTTTTGTTTCCCTTGCCTGAGAGACATATCTAGAAAAATGTTGCTAAGGCCAACATCCAAGAGATTACTGCCTATGTTTTCTATTAGGTGTTTTATAGGTTCAGACATGTCTTTAAACCATTTTGAGTTTATTTTTGTGAATAAAGTGGTCCAGTGTCATTCTGTCCAGCTATCAAAGAACTGTCCTTTTCTCATTGTAAATTCTTGCCTCCTTTTTCATGAATTGACCATATAAGAATAGGTTCATTTCTGGGCTCTTTGTTCCATTGATCTGTGCATATGTTTTTGTGTCAGTAACATATGGTTTTGATTATGATACCCTTGTAAAAGTGTTTAAAACTGGGGTTATGACACCTTAAGCTTTGTTCTTCTTTCTCAGGATTGCTTTGACTGTTCAGGGTTTCTTCCATTCCATATAAATTTAGAATTATTCTAGTTCTGTGAAGAGTACTATTGGTATTGGTAGGAATTGCATTGAATCTATAAAATGCTTCATGTAGTATGGGCATTTTAATGATATTAACCTTTCCAATCTATGAACATGGTATATCCTTCCATTTGGTTGTGTCATCTTCAGTTTCTTTCATCAGTGGTTTATGGTCTTCAGAGTACAGGCCTTTCACCTCCTTGTCTAAATTTATCCGTAGGTGTTTTATTCTTTTTGATGCATTTGTAAATAGGATAGTTTCAGTTCCTTTTTTGGTTACTTTATTATTAGTGTAGGAAAATATAACAGATTTCTGTATTTAGTTTTGTATCCTGAAACTTTACTTCGTTCTTATAGTTTTTTGGTTGAGTCTTTAGTGTTTTCTGTATATAAAATCTTGTTATCTGCAAATTGTGACAGTTTTCCTTCTTCAGAGAAGAGATTATCCTTTATCTAATAGAAAGCATTAAAAACAGCAACTATAATACATCAAACATTATATGTTGAACCAAATATGGAGGAATTTGAAATTAACAATGGGAACAAGCCAGAGCTGCCCAGTATGGCCACTTCTATTTATCTTTGTTCTGGATGTGTACTGAAAAAAAAAAAAAAAACACTACAAAATATAGCAAAGTATAATAGGTGGGAGCAATAAGGGAATGGAACTGACTGGGAAATAGCACAATGGCATTTGGGGGGTAATAGTAAAATTTTGCATACTGATTCATTTTTTTTTATTAGTTTCAGAGGTAGAATTTAGTGATTCATCAGTTGCATATAACACCCAGTGCTCATTCCATCAAGTGCCCTCCTTAATGCCCATCACCCAGTTACCCCATTCCCCCACCAACCTCCCCTTCTGCAACCCTCAGTTTGATTGCTAGAGTTCAGCAGCTCTTATAGTTTACCTATTTTCATCCTATTTTATTTTTTCCTTCCTTTCCCCTATGTTCATCATTAAAACTATTATAAAATATTAGATTTGGTTACTAAATATTTGGTGTGTTAGTAAAGACTTGCTATACAACTATATAATAAATTAGATTATTTAAAATATCTATAACTGTACTTCAACAGAATTAATTTTTGTTATAATTCTATACATTTTATGTATTTAAAAACATTATCTTCAGAAGAAACTGAGGGCTTCATCTGTTTTATTCCTTAAATTCCACATAGTGAAATCATGGTATTTGTCTTTCTCAGACTTATATACAAGTGTATACATTTGTTAATGCTCATAAAACTGTTCACTTAGAATGAACGAACATATTGCATACAAGTTATACCTCAAAGTTACAAAAGAATAGCTATTACAATTCCTAAGGAATTCCTCAGCAATAACTTTACCAGATAGCAATTGTAATGATGGAAAAAAGACTGTAAATTGAAAAGATACTTAATAATAGATGTAGGCAGGCTGAACTGCTGGGAAAAAAAAACTCCCAAAATATGATAACTCAAACAGGATAGGGGTTCGTTTCTCTCTCATGTAATTGTTCAAACAGATTCTGCTCCTTGAGATCATCTGGGAAGCCAGGTAGTTATCACGAAAGCTCTATCATTCGTTGCCAGTGGTCTTAACCTAAGGCCAATGGATACCCAAATGGTCCTATAGACAGAATTTAGGAAGTCTGTAAACTCTAATAGGAAAACAAATTACATCTTTATGTTCACTAGTTTCTGAATGAAATTTAGTAATCTCTTTAATTTTAAATAATGACAACAAATCATAGTAGCACTAACAGTACCTATGGCCCAGTCACCAATTGAAATCACAGATATTTTCATATCACAGCTCTGTTATTACAGAATCTGGAAATATCACTCACACTTAATGTCATTTTAAAACTATTATAAAATATTAGTTTTGGTTACTAAACATTTGGTGTGTTAGTAAAGACTTGCTATACAACTATATAATAAATTAGATTATTTAAAATGTCTATAACTATACTTCAACAGAATTAATTTTTGTTATAATTCTATACATTTTACGTATTTAAAAACCTTATCTTCAGAAGAAGTCTAAGGGCTTCATTAGACTACCAAAGGGGCCCATGTTACATAGAAGTTTTAAGAATACCCCTGTTAGGATATTGTCATCATCCTCATGGTCAAAGCCAGGCTGCTTCCCTCTTTAGTTTGCATCAAGTAGGAAAAGAAAGCATGGAGGAGCCATACCATGGCCTTACGGGAGAGGCCAGGGCAAGGACACATCCCTTTTGTCTTCATTCCATTTCAGACAACTCAGTCCCATGGCCACACCCAAACACAATGGAGGCTGGGAAAACACAAATATTGTGCTTTTTAGGTGTCAAGGAGGAAAAAAGTTTTCCTCCGCCCTCTTTGGGTCACTGGTTTGGTGTGAAAATTAAATGGACAGAGTAACGGATCAGCATATAAATTTCACTGAATTTTTACTATAAGATGGGAGGCTTCACAAGAGAATCAATACCCAAAGAAGTGACCAGCACAGGAAGCTTTGACATCTTTTAGACAATAAATTTGTGAAGACATAGGGGTTTGGGCTATTGCTAGTCAAACTATAGCCAGGTCTTCCTTTACTAGTTAACTTCCTTAACTTCCTAACTGAGGTAAGTAAGGGTTAGTTGAACAAGTTTGTTTGTGGATTCCTCTGGTGCCATCTCTGCGCTGATAACTCTATCGCCAATAAAATGAGGGTTGGCTTCGGTTTGGGGGGAGTTTTCCTTGTTTTGTTTTTAGTTTGCTTTTGTTTCGTTTTATTTTGCAATACTATTAATTGCCTGTGGCTCAAAATAATTTTTATGTCCAAGAGGCAAATTTGGGGGTGACATATTCTATCTAGTTTCCTTCACAGGCCTGTGATTGGGCACTAGATGTACAATCCCAGGAGAAACATTCCATTCCTTAACTACCTGTTATTCGTGATGAAAGGGACAACTGTGGTCTCTGCATATTGACCCAATCATGCCTGAGGACAACTGAGTATAAACACAAGGGAATTAAATGAGTCAAGGGCAGTGGCCAGTTTTCTGATTCGTGAAACCAATCACAAAGAGAGAGAGAGAGGAAGAAACAAAAGAATAGAAAACATTCCATTGGACAAGTTGACTTGAGATTTCTGTGACCAGTAGTGTACTGATAAGCCTCCTCTGAGGAGTAGGGGGTAAGAGAAGAACCCATCCTGTAAATCTACCCATCATGGCCACTTTCAAGATGATGTCATGGCACAAGGGGTTGGGAGAAGATGGGCACAGTAAGCTCCCACAGCCTAGTGTGAGCTAATGTGCCTCTGCTGGGGGCGGGTGTGTGTGTGAGGATTTCCAAGTAGAGACATTCTGAAAAAATGTTCATAAGCAGAGCTCAGGTTTAGGAGTAGAATCTGGGTGAGACATTGATTTGGGAATTGTTAAAATTATGTACCAATAAGGTTCTTTTTAAATAACAACAAAAAAGGCACCTGGGTGGATAGGTTGGTTAGTGTCTAACTCTTGATTTCAGCTCAGGTGCTGATTTCCTCTCAGGGTTGTGGGATCAAGCCCCATGTGAGGCTCTGTGCAGGGCTGGGTGTGGAGCCTGCTTGAGATTCTCTCCCTCTCCCTCTCCCTCTTCCCTCCTCCACTCTCTCCTCTCTCTCCCTCAGGTTCTCCCTCCCTTGCTCTCTCGCTCTCTCTCTAAAAAACAAAACCAGCCCTAACAACAACAAAAGACAGCAGACAACAGACCCAAAATGGAGTCATTTATGCTAAACTCCATGTCACAAAACCAAGACTTAAAGTTTCAGCTCTCCCCGAAATGGAATCTTATATGATTCAATTAGTACTCTCAGCACTTAGGTAATCTGCCTAATTGACCCTTGCCATCCCTGAAATTTGCCTAGTATGGTAACTTCCTGTTCCCACTCTGTTCTGTTTATAAAAGTTTTTTCATTTTCTACAGCTCTTCCTGCCAGATTCAAATTAATTTTTGTTCAAATAAACTCAACCATTTAGTATGCCTCAGTTTACCTTTAACTGAGTTCAAGTTTTAGTATCCGAAGAGGGAACTGAATGAGACTCCTGACAGCCCTCAGGAAAAACGAGCAAATTATGGCTTCTAGCCTCCGAAGGTTGTAGGGAATTCCTTTTCTCATCCTGGTTCTTCAGTTTTTTGTTGTAAGCTTTCAGACTTTATTTGAGCATTTCTGTCTCCAGACTGGCTCCCGAGTTGGGCTGGCTCTGACTTAAAAACTAAACTGGGTCTGGGCTGGACAGCTCACAACTTAACCTGGACTAGGTCTAGTGTGAGGTCTTAGGTAAATAAAATTTTGTTTTGAGGATGAACAAACAAGTCAACCTTCTTAAAAATTCAAATTGCAATGGGTAGTTTAACTATATGCAAATTGCAATGGTAGTTTAACTTATATAAATGGGGTTTAAAGGTACCGTAGGAAAAGAGAAGTCTCTGGGAAGCACTCACCATAAAGGGTAAGAGAGAAAATTATTTTTCCTCTTCTAAGTTTCTGGTGACCAGATTGAGACCTGCTGGGACACTCTACTCCCTCCAGATCCTGCAGATGGGATCCTGAGAAAACTGGCAGAAGCTGGCAAAGGATAATTTTTTTTTTAAGATTTTATTTATTTATTTGAGAGAGCAAGAGAGAGAAAGAGGGGGAGAAGGAACAGGGGAGAGGCAGAGGGAGAGGGAGAAGCAGATTCCCCACTGAGCAGGGAGCCGACGTGGGGCTCAATCCCAGAACCTTGGGATCATGACCTGAGCCATAGGCAGACACCTAACCAACCAAGCCACTGAGGTGCCCCCAAAGGGTAATTCTTATCAAAAGCACCAATCCCAGATCTTTACCTGTGGTGTCTGATTGAGAGAAAAGGGTAACATTTCACATAATATCTTCTTTTCCAAATGCAGATTTATAGGTAGAAAACATTTGTAAAAATATCAAGAATCTTGAGTTGTGACTTATGAATTTGCTTTTTGGTACCCACTGATTGTATATATATTCTCTTTCAGAGAAAGCTGTTGACTTCTTGTTTATCTCATTTTGTGTCCTGAGAACTTAACTGCCAACAATCAGGTTGAGGCGCCCATAAATATGGCTGGACGGAAATGGGAGTCACACCCCACTTCCAGCTAGTTACGGCTAGACAGAGATGGGGGCTGTATTCTTCTTGCTGCCTGGGTCCTGCCAACTGTTGCAGCTCTCAGAGGAATTATCTGTCTGTCTTTGGTCTTAGGAGAGTAGTATATTTTGCACCCTCTTTGGGGACATGTCTTGTGTCTATGAAGTTGTTTAACACTGCCAGGAATATTTACTATTTGTCCTTGCAGAAACCTGGCAAGATATTCAAAAAGATTTCTCTTAAGTAGCTTTGTGGTCAAAACTTGGTCAAATTGGCAGCTGATAGAACCTGAGAGGAACTCTTTAAAAGACCTTCTCCCCCCAAGCTAAGATGAAGCTATGTCCCCAGAAGCAAAGAAAAATATTCTGAAACCTTTGTGGGAAGACTTGCTAAAACATTCCCAAGACAAACAGCTCTAAATCTAGAACATAGGAATCTTTTGATTTCCCTCTTCTCATTCAGTTTGCAACCCAATTCTTTGAGGAATTAAAAATAACTGTCCTAAAAATTGAGGACAACTTGTACAACTTGTCTTAAAAGTTGAGTCTTTACAGAACAGAAAAAGCCTACCTACCCTTTTTACCAGTCTGCAGACCTCCCCTATTTATCTCAAAAGGCTTGTAGATATTGCAAAAATTCTGGTCTTAGGAAACAAAAGTCCTTCTTGGAGGAACTTTCATTCTTTTTTAATGTGCTTTTGAGATATAAATATTCTACCCCATTTTCTCTCAGAAATGAGGGCCAACTCTTTGAAATGAAGACTTCAGAGAAGTAATTTTTATCAGAAAGAAAAAAAGAAAATGAAAAGAAAGGCTTTTTGGAAACTAAGCAAATAAAAAAGTCTTAAAAATCTTCAACACAAATAGTGAAAAGTTTAAGCTGTCTGGGCAATTAACCTGAACTTATTCCACCTGCCAGAAACACAATTTGGATCCAACTTCTTAAAAATAAACTAGTGAGTTTTACATTATCACACCTGTCTCATGGCTAAAATTTTAAAACAAAAGCTGTAAGATCTATGTTTGTATCTTTCTGTATATTTATGTATGTCTGTTACACATACATAGGTGTATATATATGTATACCTATATTTTGTATACCTACATACATAGGTATGTATTTATGTTATATATATGTGTGTGACTTTTTTTAACCTCTGGATGATACTGCCAAAATTAATTTGTGGATAACTCTTAAATATATTCTCAGGAATATAGAAACTACCCAAATGTTTTTCAAGTTCATGTGATCTAGAATAGTCTTCAATAAATAAAAGCTAGTTTGTCAGTTTAATTAAAACAGTCATATCTTTAGAGTTATCAGCATTAAATAGAATGCAGACATACAAATTCTACCTCAGTTTACTCAAAGTTAAATTAACTCATGTTACCTCTGTTAACAGAATTTATCAGCAAGAAAAATAACATCATGATTAGCTGTTGAATGTCTCGTGAAACTTACAGTAGTGTAAACATAATTGCTAAGAACAAGTAAATCAATAGAAATAAGATAAAAGTTTATAGATGAACTGTTCAACAATTGTGTTTTATGCTATGTCTACTTAAAAATAGTTTCCAAATCTTTTTAGTAACTTGAAAGCTTACAGTTATATGGAGATAATTTAAATGACAAGTATTCATTACAATCTAGATTATTTCTAAACATCATAAAATACTGAAACACAGATTTTTTCCACTTTGACTTCCTTTTACTGAACTAAAGATATTTGGTTCTGTTAGTAAACATGTTTGATGCCACATTAAAAAATTTACTATGAGGAAGAATATATTTCTAGAAATTATAAAATGCATAAATTTGCCAGTCCACCGAATGCTACTTCGACAGACCGTCTACAACTACTTATTTCTTAGTTTTCACGAGGAATTAAGAATTCTAAGGGTTAAGAATGTTAATAGGTGTCGCAAAAACTACTTGGAAATAATAATGGTGAGAGGAAACAACTGTGTACGAAAAATAGGTAAGGCAAGCAAAATTATTAATTGTCCCAGAATTAGAAAAAGGAAAAAAACGTAAGACAAAATGAAAATGGATCTAAAAAAAAATTGTGTAAGTATTGTGGAAAAAGAATCTTGGGAAAGGAATGTTATGGGAATGAATGTCTGGTTAAGATTGGAATGGACTGAAAGTTTTTTTAATGAGGTTTTTAAAAAAATATATTTATTTATTTATTTTAGAGAGAGCATGCTCTCGAGCAATGGGAGGGGGAGAAAGAAAGGGAGAGAGTTCCAAACAGACTCCTGCTGAGCACAGAGCCCAACACAAGGCTCAATCCCATGACCCTGAGATCATGACCCAAGATGAAAACAACAGTCAGACACTTAACCAACTGAGTGAGCCATTCAGGTACCCTTTTAATGAGTTTTTTTTTTTTTTTAAGATTTTATTTATTTATTTGACAGAGAGAGATCACAAGCAGGCAGAGAGAGAGGAAGAAGCAGGCTCCCCACTGAGCAGAGAGCCCAATGCGGGACTCGATCCCAGGACCCCGAGACCACGACCCGAGCCGAAGGCAGCGGCCCAACCCGCTGAGCCACCCAGGCGCCCCTTTTAATGAGTTTTAATATCAAAACTACACAGCAAAATATAGAATTTATTTTATTCTCTCTTAATAGCACCAAGTTTCCTTGGACCACTGGTCTACTCTAGATGACATATTGTGAAAAGTTTTTAACCTTTTGGATCATCTACTTGGAAAGCAATGATTTTATATCTTACCAAAATAATTTACTATGCTTCATGTTATCTTTATCAGGTCTTTTATTACATAAGAAAACCCAGTCCTTACAATATTAAAGACTAAGTTTTGTTCATGAATGCGTAACCTTCTTTATTTGCCTTTAAAATATTCTTTTGTCTTTTGAATTAAATAGATAATTATTATTTTACACTGGTCTGTGACTCTGTTAGTCAAATGTGCAAACCTTTTGACATGTTGACAGCTTCCCAAAATTAAATTCTAAATTCAGTCCTTTGGACCTCACAGTAACTTTGAGATTTCCCAGAGCGTCCCTGGAAAATCTCAGGATTTGTATTTCACCTTCTAAAAGAGAAATTTAAACATTAGGTTTGTTTGTTCAGTGCAGTTACATGTGAAGCCCTGTCAAACAAGTGATGGTAAAGACTTTAGGTGATATTTGTATGGATGCATATTAATGTTATTAATATAAGAGTTATAAGAATTGTATGAGATTCCTAAAAGTCAGATATGTCCTGGTATAATGTTATCAGCCATAATTCCAGTTATTATCTCAAATGTCACAGAAATGTCACCAAATTTCCTTGTTAATTTCATTATAACGAACTCTCCTCAGGTCTTTCTCCACAGACATCTTTAAACTTGTCACTTACAGGTAGTTATTGCTTAATTCTAATGTTTTTGCAAAAGTGAGATTCATAGAAAGGACCCTCCTGGGTATTCTTGACCACTGACAATGCTGCCAGATCACAATGTGTTCAACCTCGGCTGCGTATTTCACAGGTGAAGGAGGATTCTCCCGTATCTGGTCCTGTGCAAATGCTGGAGACCTCAAAAATTACATTAACTAGAGACACTGAAGAAGAATGCCTCCTCTCATGATACGAGATCAAAATGTTTCTTTCCATCTCTCTTTCACTTTCTGACCACCCTTTGCCAAATTCTAACACCACGAAGATCTTTATGATTCTTTTGTTTACCTTTGGCCTTGCTCTGGTCTGGAACAATCATGCCATTTAACACATCTCAGGCCATTGCAAGGGGAGGTAATTGAAACTCCAAATACTGTTAGATTTGCCACAGTACAGCTGATCTATAGGCCTGCCTGTCACAAACAACTCCCCGATTTCCGACACCTGAGTTTCTCTGGAACAAACTCAGCCCTCTCTCTACCATGTTAGGTTCCCTAACCTCGGAGGTCCATTCCTCTGTCGCTAGTTAACAACCCCAAACCCAGAGAAACTTTCACAAGGTTCTATACAAAGGGACATAAGCCAAGGGTGACCAGAATAAAACCATCTATGTAGTCTACAGACCCTGAAGTTTTACTAGCGCTGATGGCTGTCACCTTCCTAGTCCCAAGCCACAGAGTCAAACAGAAATTACCAGGAGGCATTTGACATACAAAATCTGCTTCCTTTGGCAGATACATACGCCCCTGGCTGGGAGTAAGCGCAAATGAGGCCATCACTAGGAACTTCTCCTGGACTCTTAAAGCTATTGCAGAATGGGATCTAAAGCAAGAGCTACCCAACCAAATCCTTGGGCTCTCTGGCCAGAGTTGCACTCGATTACCCCTTAGCTGAGCAAGACGTGTTTTTACCCTGCCAATTTCACGTGCAATCCATGGGTTTATACTCCTAAGCTAAGAAAAGGAATGGGGGTCTGGAAGCAAATTTTGGAATGGCATAATCTGATACACTTTATTCTCACTTTGGAAACTTTCAAGAATTTTTACAGTTCGGAAGATGAGTTGGCAGAATGCTCCATATCCCACTGAACCCGTCTCTTAGTCCTGAGAATAGGGAGTTCAGTTAAAGGGTTTTGTCTCATCAGGATGTGGTGATGCAAGTGGACTCCCAGTTAGGCCAATATGGCGCCAGCAATTAGTATTTCCTGTGAAAACGAAAGAAAAACAATGCTTAATGGTTGGAGCAGAGTGTAAGTCTTCCCCAGTCCTGAGGGAACCCAATCAGTAAGATTTCTAGATGTTGGCTGGAAGCATCTTCAGATGGGAGTAAGGGGAGGCAGTGACAACTGGAGAGATTCTCCTGGTTTGCAGTTTGGATGTCTCTGGTGATCCTCCTGAGGGGCTCACATAGCACAAGGCACAAAAACTGTCCCTTCATGAGCTGTTGTGGTGATTTTCTCTTTAGTTTATATAAAGCTGTCCAGCTTTAGTTTGTAGGGGAAAAAAGTAATCTTTGTTCCTATTAATTCCAAATCAGAAGGCTTGGGGAGTGGGGTATTGGGGGGGGACTAGAAATGTTGCTTTGGAAACATGTAGCCAGGTATTTGAGGAAGCTAGAAGAATTTGGCCTCTGGGCTTGTGGGTAAATAAGGAAATCTTAAAAACAATATGTCTCAAATCTAGTATACACACAGGTACACTGTATTTTCCCATTGAAGCGATTTTTTTTCTTTCTCTAGTCAACTCTCTATCACAGGTATAATCTGAGACTAATTTGTTTGCAAAATCTAATCTAGTCTCCTTATACTTGGCCTGATTATTTAGGTATCTGCAGCAAGAATAGTGATTAACCATATAGGCTTTTTAAAAGTTTGCTTTTTTTAAGATTTTATTTATTTGTTTGACAGACAGCAAGCACAAGCAATGCACAAGCAGGGGGAGTGGCAGAGGCAGAGGGAGAAGCAGGCCCCCCACCAAGCAGAGAGCCGGATGCAGGGCTCGATCCAGGACTCAGGGATCATAACCTGAGCAGACGCTTAACAGACTGAGCCACCCACACATCCCTAAAGTTTGCTTTTATAAGGAATCTCAATTAGACTGTTAAAAGCCTCTTGAAGCTAGAAATCCAAGTTAAGGACTTGCCACTAGACTTTGCTAAATACCTATAGATTTGGGATGATTCTCTTCTTAAGGTCCCTAAAATATCCTGAGGTAACTGATACTACCAGGAAGTGAACTTCCTCCCTCACCTGGCAAGGATTTCAGGAACCAAGTGACCAAGGAGCCAGGGCAGTTTTCCAAAGGGGATTGACTGGCTTCATAACATCCACCTTAATTCTTTAAAACCGTCTGATCATAAAATATTCTAAGCACATTGTTCTCAAAGAGAACATTCCAGTCAAAGCCTTGGTAATCTAACCAATGTTTCTAAGTGTGTCCTGCTACGGAAAGAACATATTTTTATTGAGCTTACACAAATTACTATATTGCCATGGAAATATGACTACTCTAAGAGTTTCTGAGTTCTGGAGGAACTAGGAAAGGGGAGAAGGCAACGGTTTCATTTTTGTTCACAAAGATATAATTTTCCAAATTACTCTAAGTCATAGATAGCTTAAGAGAAAAGAGGAAGAGGTTTCCTTAAATCTGGAAAAACAAAACATTACAAACCAGCAAATGTTTCAAAGACGAAGTCATAAAAAATTATGATTATCCTCATGAATATATTCAGTTCCATGTAATTAATTCATGCTGATCTTGCTCTTTTGTTAGTAGTTGTGTAAAGCCGTTAGTTTCACTATTAGAGTTCTGTAAATTCTCACTCAGTGTAGTGGTATGATTGGAAAGTTATCATAACTCTGTACTTGTCAGAGTCCTTTCTATGAATCTCCTTGAAAAGTATCAGAGTCAAACAATACTTGTCTTTAATGAAAAAATAAAAAATGGACATGTTAAAAAAAAATCCATAAGACTGTCAGCCAATTTTTCAGAAGAAACTGTGCAAGTCAGAAGGCAATGGCATGATACGTCAAAGCACTGAAGGGAAAAACCTATCACAAAGTACACTGCACAGCAAGATTATCATACAGAATTGAAGAAGAGAGGGAGTTCCCCAGACAAATAAAAATTAGAGAGGTTCATCACCACTAAGCCAAGATTTTAAAGATATACTACAAAGCCATACCAATCAAAAACAGTATGGTACTCAATAAACCTAGATACGTAGATCAGTGGAACAGCATGGAGAGCCCAGAACTAAACCAGGGCTTATACTGTCAATCTCTAATAGAGGTGGCCAAAATGTACAATAGAGAAATGACCGTCTTTCCAGTACTGGTGCTGAGAAAACTGAATATCTACATGCAAAAAACTATAGCTGGACCACTTTGTTAGACCACACACACACACACACACACACACACACACGTGTGCATGCGTGCACACACATGAGTATTACCAGCTATAAAAATGAGATCTTGCCATTTGAGACAACATGGATAGACTTAGAGGGTATTATGCTAAGCAAAATAAGTCAGACAAGCAAAAGACTAATATCACATGTTTGCACTTATATGTGGATTGTAACACACACACACACACACACACACTCATACACAATGGAATATTAGAAAAAAGAAGGTCTTGGAATTTCCAAATACATGGATGAACCAACAGAGTATTTTATGCTAAGTGAAATAAGTAAAAAAAGACAATTACTATATGTTATCACTTATATGTGGAATCTAAAACACACAATAAATGAACAAACCAGAAACAGGATTATAAATACAGAGGAAAAAAAAAAACTGGTCGTTACTAGTAGGAAGGGGTTTGGGGGATGCACAAAATAGGTAAAGGAGATTAAGAGGTATAATTTTCAAGTTAGAGGTCATACGGATAAAATGTACAGCATAGGGAATATGGTCAATGTTACTGTAATAACACTGTATGGTGACAGATGGTAAATACATTTATTGAGGCGAGCATAGCATAATGTATAAATTGCCAAATCCCCATGTTGTATACCTGAAATATATGTCAGCTATATTTCAATTCTAAGAAACAGCCATGGTTAAAGGTCTAATGAGAGTTTATATTAATGCAATTGATGAGGGAATTTGGTTGTTTTGTGACATATGTTTTAAGATAATAACTAGAATTGTAACTGGTAACATAACAACCAGATTTCTAGGAATGTTATAAAATTTCTAAAATGCAAATATTAATAATCCATACAAATATTACCTAAAAAATGTTTAGAATCATTTCTTGTTTGATGATGCTTCCCATGCAACTTAACTTATCAAATAAGTCTAGTGTAACAACTTTCTTTTTATTCTTTATGAAGAGAACTAACAAATATGTCGATGTTTCAGGGATCCTGTAGAAAATCCCAAAATTAGTTTAGAAGCCAAAAGGACAAAATGAGAAGCTTGTCAAAATAGCAAAAGGTTTTGGACACTCGACTAATAGGACACAGTTCACTATGAAACAGTACTTATTTGTGTATTTAACCAAAGTGACATCTGATTTAAAGGCAGATATTGAAGGTTACATACTTGTGTGCAAAACTTAGGTCTTTTCATATTGAGAAGACTTGGTTTGGGTTTTTTTTTGTCTTGTTTTTGTAAGTAAACAAACACCTGATAAAGACAACATGAAACGTAAGAAGTTATTTTGGTAAGACATAAGTGTTTGTTACAGATCTGTTACTTAAAAGGTACAGAAAAACTTTCACAGTCTCTTGTCTAAGACAGACCAGTGGTTCAAGAAAGCTTTGTCCTTCTAGCAGATGTAAGATAATTTTTAGTTTTACAGAAGTACACTCTTGATACTAAATCTTAGTACTCAAAACCTTATTATAAAAATACTCACTTAGGGGTGCCTGGGTGGCTCATTCGGTTAAGCATCTGCCTTCAGTTCAGGTCATGATGCCAGGGTCCTGGGATGGGGTCTCGCATGGGGCTCCCTGCTTCTCCCTCTCCCACACCCCTGCTTGTATTACCTTTTATGTACCTGTTCCCTCTGTCAAATAAATAAAATCTTTAAAAATTATTCACTTATACCCAGCTTAACTACATAAGGTAAGATTACCTCTCTTCCCAAATTACTATATCCATTTATTATCCTTTATTCTCCTCTTCCTCATTCTGAAATAACCAGTTATTCAACTTTAGGAAATTATCTTTTTCTTTTATACGTCTAAACACATCTCCATACTTCATACATTTTCTCAGCTAAAAACACTTCCTACATTCCTCGCATACAAAGTTGTTCCTGTTACTAATTTTAGTTTTAATTATGTATATTAGGATGCTTTACTTTCAAAAGCCTTAATTTCTAATGAAAACTAAGTAAGTATGAACTGTTACATCAGCATTCTTTAGATTGGCAAATTTAGGAATATATTTCACAATTTCTAGAACCATATGCTTCCTCATAGGGTAATTTTTTAGTGTGGCACATGACATGTTTATTAATGGATCCAAGTATCTTTAGTGCTTCTCTAATTGGAAGCCCAAAAACACTTATGTTCAATTAATAATGTATCCATATTTTCTGTTATTTAGAAATGAGCTAGATATTCAGTGAATTTTTATTATTTAATTTAGCAAAATTCTAAGGGTGTAATCACCAAAGGGGAAATATTTAAGTAGACATACCTTATTATTGAAAACCGTACTTATACATTTTATTTTACTTTTGTTTAATTCACTTGCTCTTAACAATTATGTTTAGATTACATGTGAAAATTTTATGAGACATTACACAAAGTTAGCCATAAACCATAAATTTTTCTTGCTGACAAATTTTGTAACAGAGATAAGATGAGCTTATTTGATTAGTAAACCGAGTTAGAATAAAAGTTGGATATCTGCATTATATTTAAAGTTGATAACTCTGAAGACATGCCTATTTTAATTAAACTGACTAATTTAAACTAGCTTTTTTACTGAAGACTATCCCAAATCATGTGAGCTTGAAAAGCATTTGGGTTAGTTTCTGTATTTCTGGGAGTTTTAGTAATATTTAATTTACATTAGTGCTAACATTTCTTTATGCCAGTTAAATAGAGCTTTTTTGCAAATTAATTTTGGCACTACCATCCAGAGTCAGAAAAAAATCATGTATACATAACACACATCCATAGATGTCTATAAACGTACAGACAGATACAGAGAACTTACAGCTTTACATTCAAAAATCGTAGCCACAAGTCAGGTACGATAATATAAAACTCACTACCTTGTCAACAACAGTTGAATCCAAATTGGTTTTCTAACAGGTAGAACCGGTTAAGTTTACCTGCTCAGATGGTTAAAGCTTTTTCATTTATGTTTATGGAGAAGACTTTTAAGATTTATATATTCACCCTTGACAAGTAATATGGTGGCTGTGAACTAGATTTGGGGCAAAGAAACTCTCATAGGAGTTTCTATTTTGAAAATATATTTTCTATTCTATTTCTATTCTATTTTTTCCCCCTTCAATCTTGGGCAATTGCAGGCAGTGTTTTAGTATCTCTTGGAATGTTTACATTTCAAAGACATGGTAGAACTTACATCTTCAAGGGACAGAGAAAGAATATGTTTTCTCCTAGGGTCTTCAGGGCATATGTGTCAACTATCAGAAATCTATGGCCATTACTATTTAAAGCTTTCTTTCTTTTTCTTAAATGTAAGAAAGTTCCATTTCCACTGTCCTGATCTTTTAAAATATTTACAACATTTTGAGATTAATAGGGGAGGTTTGGGGTTGGTAAACCTAGGAGGACTTTGAATTGTCTCTAGAGCCCCACTTGTGGTTATTTAAAGACTCAATTGTAACATAAGAAGAGTTGCTTTTAACCCTCAAAGAACTGGATTACAGCTTGAATGATACCAGAGGGCTGGCCCACCCCTTCAAATACACTTTTTTTCTCTTTGCTTCTTTATATCAGGGAAATAATTTCCAACTAAAAATTTTTTAAAGATTCCTAGGTTCTAGATGTAGAGCTACGTGTCTCTGGAATGTTTTGATAAATCCTTCTACAAGATTTTCAGGATTTTTTTTCTCCTAGGAGTATATAGTTTCATTTTAGCTTAGAAGAGAAGGCCTTTAAAAATATTCCTATCAGGCTCTGAATATTAGCATCTAATTTGGACAATTTCTGACTACAGAGCTCCTTTAAAATATATATATATTTTCAAACATCTTATTAAGATTCAACTAGGACAAACAGAAATATTCCTGGAAGTATTGAACACATTTCCCCCCCTTTCTCTTTTAAACCCAAGACATACCCCAAATGACTCAGCCAAAACCAATAAACCTTTTATGACTTAACTACTGACTCAGCAGTCATCCCTCCTGAAGGATGGTACAAGGAGGTTCAAGGAGGGTACAAGAGATATAGTTCTTCCAAGATCCAGAGCCATTCCCAAAGATAGCCAAAAGAAAGACTTAGTTCCCCTAAAAGCTGTACTTTTTTTTGGTAAAGATTGCTAAAACAACTATATCCACTATATCCATCTCTCTCCACCATCTCTAGCCACTACTTTCTTGGTAAGGAAAAAGTAAATGAGACCACACAGTGCAACTCACACACTGCAAAATTCACCTAAAAGTGAAAAGACCTGGGTCCGTCTCTGGAGTGGTGGCAGGGGAGGGGACTCAGAGGAGCCCCTTGACTCTAGTTTTTTGCCCTGTTAGGCACACTATCTGTACACTCTGAGAAAATCCACCTTCAGTGAATAAAAGTTGGCATTGGTCAAAAAGCGAGATTTGGTATTCAAATTATTCATTAGACTTTTGTTTGATACTGTGCTAGGCGCTGGACATACAATGTTGAGATAGGCATTATTCCTTAGTAATGGGCAGTTTTGGTGTAAAGAAAGCAAACTATTGCATATAATGTGTGATACAGATTAGAGCTGCCCCCGCCCTGTCCTGTCTCTTGCATTCATTTCTTTTGTTCCCACGCTAATCTAGACCCAGAATTCAACACCTCTACACATCTCCCCTAGCCATGCCTCGGTAATTTGGAAGAAGTCCTAGTTCAGTCTTCAGATAGTGATTTGTGTAGTAGTAGTAGGAGTTGTGATTGTGTACTGAACCTTATTTAAAACAATGTCACCTTGGACTGCCCAAAGATTAAACAGACATAAGCTGACGCTTGGTTCTCTGTCTTCTGTTTTGCATGTGTAGCCCTTGTTCTGATCCACACCAACCAGATGCAAACATGGAACTTTTGGGATTCACACAAAAGCTTTTCACATCATCTGGATTTCACTGAGAATGTGGTAAGGGGCTTTACATCTTGTACCCCAAACTAAGCTATTTAGAATGCATGTAATCTGATTTCTGTTCTCCATGACCATACTAACATGAACATATGGGTAGAGCTGCTCTCTCCCCCTTTCTCTCTCCCGTACTCCTTCTTTCCCTTCTATAGTACACAGCTTTGTCAGGCCCTCTCTTCCTTACTGCGCAGAGCAATTCAATCCTGAAGGAGTTTCTACTTCCAAATTTCATACTTGGTGCTCAGCAAAATGAGAGCTTCCAGCTGCACCTCCCTGCTCAGTTAACTCAACCAGCTTTCTTGAAGAGCATTTTATAGATAATGTTTGGTAACATAAGCATATTCGTATAGGCCCATCAGCTATCCTAAGTCTTCCCCCAAAAGACAAGCTGATGAATTATTTTTTCTGCCTCTCATTGTGATTGTGCAAGTGTTAAAACCAAGAAAATAGAGTGTAGTGAGAGATTACATGAGGGATATCTGACTCCCATTTCAGAGTAACAGGAGGAGGAAGGAGTGATCCTCACTAAGACCTGGATGGGCGGCCAGTAGGTGGACGAAACAGTTGAGGGTATGAGTTGTAAGAGAGTAAGAAGAAAGTGGTTCACAAAGGAGGAACAAAGTCTCAGGTGAAAATAGAACGAATGTGTACAGAGGGATTCCCTACATACGCGATTTCTTCTCTCGTGTCCTCCCTTCTGGGGCACTCATCGTGTCCTCAAATATGATGTTTTGGGAAATACTGCTGCTGGTGCTGACATTTTTAATAGTTGCCTGGATAATTTTTATAATTTCCCAAAGCTCCACATAGGAAGGGTATTCTCCAGTTTGACCTAAAGATCCCTCCTGTGTGACATGTCTCAAGTCAGTCCCAGATAGCCAGTCCTCCCCACCACCAGTCCTCCCCCTCCTCCCCCTCCCCAGCTCTGCTCTTCCTACTCTGTTCCCTCCATTTCTTCTCTCCCCGTTCACCCTCAATCCATTCTCATCAGCATTCCACCTCCAACAGCCCCCAACATAGCCTTTGGTAAGGCCGGTGACTTCTTTGTCACTAAATCCAGGTGCATGCATTACTCTTACATATTAATTCTGTTTCTGTTCTTTTTTCCCTATGATTTATTTTTCTATGCAGCACTGATTTTTCAAGTAATCTAGTTTCCCTTATTGTTACTGAATGTTGAGTCATCGTTAGAAAAACTTTTCCTGCTCTGAGATTATACAGGAATTGACCTCCTGTCTTCTTATTTTTTTCACTTGCATCATTTCATTTTTTTTTTCTATTTAAGTATCTGACCCACTTGGAAATAATACAGTTGAATGGTATGAAGTATTCAATAAATAAATAAAGTGAGATCATCTCACTTTACCTTTTTCTATAAGGCAGTTCAGTTATGCTAATGACCTTATTAAAAATTCTACCTTATATCTCCACTGATTCTGAGGCTGCCTCTACAGCATACTAAATTTGTACATATTATGTATATTTCTGATTTCTATTCTGTTCCATTGTCTTTTTATTCTTGTGCTAGTACAACCCTATTTTCATTATAGAGGTTTTTATGAGCAAGTTTTTTTTTTAAATATTTTATTTATTTATTTGACAGACAGAGATCACAAGTAGGCAGAGAGGCAGGCAGAGAGAGAGAGGAGGAAGCAGGCTCCCTGATGAGCAGAGAGCCCGATGCAGGGCTCGATCCCAGGACCCTGGGATCATGACCCAAGCTGAAGGCAGAGGCTTTAACCCACTGAGGCACCCAGGCGCCCCTATGAGCAAGTTTTAATATCTAATAGGTCTAACCCTACCCACGCCCCTGCTTTTCCTTAATAGTCCATATATTTTCTGGCTGTTCTTATTTTCCTTTCAAATGAATTCTCTATTGATCTGTCCTGCTCCAGAAAACAAATGGTTATTCTTTCATTGTAATTTAATTAAATGTATAAATTAACTTTGGAAGAAACAGCATCTTTATAAGGTTACATTTTTCTATCCAAAAACAAGGTTTTGTTTCTTTCGGTAGTTATTCTGTGAGATTTCTTCAACTATGTGTTGGACATTCATGTAAAATTTGTCCCTAAGTGTTTTATTGTCATTTTGCTATCATGTGTTGGGCCATCGCTTTCACTTTGTCTTCTCTCTGGTTTTTGTCTGTATGTATATGTATGAATGTATATATATATATATATATATATATATATATATATATATAATATAGGCTATGGAGATTTTTGTTTTAGTTCTAAAAGCTTTATTATTATTATTTTTTTTGTAGCCATTTTAGGTTCACAGGAGAATGGAGAGGCAGGTGCAGAGATTTCCCACCTACCCCCTGACCTCCACTGATGCCCTCCCTGTCAAGCAAGCATGCTGCCTCCTGCATTGTCAACACCACTCTTCAGAATGGTACGTTCATTACCAAGTATAAACCCAACACTGACCCATGCTAATCACCCCCAATCCATAGATTACTTGAGGATTCATTTGTGATGTTGTCAGTTCTACGGGTTCGAACAAATATGTGATTACATATGTCCATCGTTATAATACCATACAGGGTATCTGCACAACCCCCAAATCCTCTTCAGCCCCCCACACTCCAGCAACCAGTGATCTTCTGTCGCCTTTTTAAGGATGTCATATAATTGGAATCACAGAATATGTAGCACTTTCAGATTGACTTCTTTCATTTAGTAGCGCGTCTTTAAGTCTCCTGCTCCCAGGTGTTTCATAGCTTAACAGCTCCTTTCTTTTCAGTGCTGAGTAACACTCTGTTGTCCAGAGGTACCACTCTTTATGTTATCATTTACCTACGATAGCAAAACGTGGTTGGTTCCAAGTTCCACAAATTATTAATCAAGCTGCTATAAACACCCACATGTGGGCTTTCGTATGGCCTTGTTTTTAAGGGCTGTTGGTTTTTGTACATTAATTTTATTAACTGTTATTTTACTCGATTCTTTTATTTTTGGTAGTAACTTTTCCACTGATATTTTGAAGTTTTCAGGATAAAAAAACACTGCATGAAAAGTTGTCTTAACTCTTCCTTTCCAATTCTAATGTTTCTAGTTGCTTTCTCTTGCATAATTGCATCAGCTATCTCTCCAGCCTAATGTTAAATAGTAGTGGAATAGTGGGCATCCTTCTCTTATTCCTGGTTTTGGTGGCAAAGCTGCTAGTGCATTCCCATAAGTAAGATGCTAGCTTTTGAGCTAACGTACATTTCTATGTCCAAAGAAGATCCATCAACTTCTTCCTGTTGAGTGTTTTTAATATGAATCAGTGCTAATTTCATCAAAGCCTTGTTGTGCATTTATGGAGATAATTGCATAATTTTTCTCCTTAGCTTTATTAATATGATGAATTCTATTAAAGGATTTGCTAAAACTGATCCAAATTTATATTCCTGGAATAAAACTCTCTAGATTCTGATTTCTTTTTCTAATATTTGTTTGGATTTTGTTGGCTAATATTTTATTGAAGATTTCTACATAAATATTAATAAATCTATAGTGTTCTTTGATACACATTTTATCAAGTTTGGGGAAATACCCTATACTAACTTCCTCAGATGGCTTTGGGAGTGTTTGCTTGTTTTTCCAGGATACGGAAATTGTTTAATATTGGGATTAACTGATGTTTAAAGTTTGATAGAATTCGTCCAATCTAGTTTTGTGCTTTTCTATGGGAGTCCTCTTTTATTTTGTTCTCTATTTTCTTAGGATGAATTTAACTATTTAGACTCCCCACTCAAATCAATTTTAAGAGGCTGCATTTTCTTTTTTTTTTTTTTAAGATTTTTTTTTTTTTTTTTTTGACAGAGAGAAATCACAAGTAAGCAGAGAGGCAGGCAGAGAGAGAGGAGGAAGCAGGCTCCCTGCTGAGCAGAAAGCCCGATGCGGGGCTCGAACCCAGGACCTGGGATCATGACCTGAGCCAAAGGCAGCGGCTTAACCCGCTGAGCCACCCAGGCGCCCCCACAGAGGCTGTATTTTCTTAAGTATCCATTTTATCTAGAGTTTTACATGTATTTGCTTAAAATTGTGAATAAGTCTCTTGTGCCTTTTAAGTTTTTATCTTCAGAGGTTTTCCTCATAAGATTTCTAATTGTGTATATTTGTGGGGAGGTTTTTCCCCTCTGGGTTAATTAGATTAGCCAATAGCTGGTCTCTTTTGATTATTTCTTTCATACGTTGGGTTATAATCCAACACTAAATTATTTTGCTGTTCCAACTGGAACAGCTTTGGCCACTGGGAGCTCTTGCAGTTGGCTCCTATGTTTGTTTTTTACTACTTATTTCCTGGCATTCTAATCTGCTTCAGTCTCATCTTGTATACTCTTTGCCATGTCCTAGAATCAGCCATTACTCAAGGAGCCCTGGTTCCTTTTATTGGAGAATAGTATTACAAATCAAGATCTGGGCACTGAGTATGTTAATATTGGAGTATCTCTGTTTCTAGACTGTGTCAGAAGACAGAACTCAGAAATACATATGATGGGGCACCTGGGTGGCTCAGTGGGTTAACGCCTCAGCCTTTGGCTCAGGTCATGATCTCCAGGTCCTGGAATCGAGACTCTCTGCTCAGCAGGGAGCCTGCTTCCCCCTCTCTCTCTCTCTGCCTGCCTCTGCCTACGTATGATCTCTGTCATATAAATAAATAAAATCTTAAAAAAAGAAATACATAGGATACTAACTAGTAATACTCATATAATTCATGTATGTGTGTATATATATATAAATATATAAAATCTGAATTATACTAAGTTAGACACGAATTCATACTAATATTTCTCTTTTTCATTATCATTTGGCTCCCTCGGTCCTTTCTCTCTTGCTTATGTGTACCCTTCACTCCGACAATGAAAAGTCTGGTTCCCACCAGCCATCGTCCATTTGCTTACGCGTGTAGTCCCATTAAACATACACAAGGGCTTCTGAATTGTTAACCAACAGTACAGTGCTTACATGCAATTCCTTTTATCTTTAGCCTTAAGTCTCTACCACTCATTTTCAAAGTTCCTAGGTCACCCTTATGTCCATCCCCTTCAGTGAAGTTATGTCATACGTTAGTAATACAGTTACAGATTGTGTCATACTCTGCATTCCATCCTTGGTTCCCTCAGTCTCCTAAATGATTTTTTAAAATTTTGCATACATTAAGATTCATTGTTGGTGCTATAAGCTTTTATGGGCTTTTGCATTGTGCCGTGCATCTACTATTACTCTGTCATAAAGAATAATCAATCTTACTGCCCTAAAAAAAAAAAAATCCCCCGTGCTTAGCAATTTTAGGGCAGTGAAATTATTCTGCATGATACCATCATGATGGATATGTGTCATTGTACACTTGTCCAAATCCACAGAGCATACAACCACCAGAGTAAACCGTGATGTGAACTCTAGACAGAGAGTGATTATGTTCTATTAATGTAGGTCAGCCAGTTGTAACAAATGTACCACTCTGGCCAGAAGGGAAGTTTTAATAATAATATCTTTATTAGGGAGGGAAATGGAAAGGGAAATATCTTTACCTTCTTCTAATTTGCTGTGAACATAAAATTGCTCTTTAAAAAAGACCTATGCTTCACCTTTTTAACCCCTTGATCCCCCTAACCCTTTCCAATCACTCGTTAGTTCTCCATCTTTATAGTATTTTTCAAGAATGTCTCATTAATTCAACCATGTCATATGTAAATTTTTTTCTCTTAGCAATATGCATTAAGTTTCAGCCATGTTCTCACACAAATTGATCCCCCCCTTTAAAATTGTGGAATAAAATTCCACTGGATGACCGTACTACAGTTTGTTTACCCTTTCCCCTACTGAAGGACTTCTTGATGGCTTCCAGTTTGGGGCAATCGTGGGCAGGTATTCATGAGCATGTAAACATTAAAGTGCAGGTGTTTGTGCGCATGTAATTTTTCAAATCAGATACACTTGTAAATTGTGACGTTTGTGTCTAGGCTCATTATTTGCCTGTGGACATCTAATTGTTCCAGCACTACGGTTGAAAAGCCCATCATTTTCCCATTAAATTGCCTTTGTCAAATATTAGTGGTTGATATTTGTATAAGTTTATTTTTATTATTAATTCCAGTATAGCTAACATACAGTGTTATATTACTCTCAGGTGTACAACATAACAGTTTACTAATGCCATATATTACTAGTGCTCATCAAGCACTAGTACACAAGAGGTGTACTCTTGGGCTTAATGGGTTAAGCCTCTGCCTTCAGCTCAGATCATGATCTCAGGGTCCTGGGATCAAGGCCCACATCAGGCTCTCTGCTCATCAGGGAGCTGCTTCCCTTCCTCTCTCTCTGCCTGCCTCTCTGCTTACTTGTGTTCTCTGTCTGTCAAATAAATAAATAAAATCTTAAAAAAAAACAAGATAAACTCAAAATGGATAAAAGACCTCAACGTGAGACAGGAATCCATCAGAATCGTAGAGGAGAACACAGGCAGTAACCTCTTCGATATCAGCCACAGCAACTTCTTTCAAGATATGTCTCCAAAGGCAAAGGAAACAAAAGCGAAAATAAACATCAAAATCAAAAGCTTCTGCACGGCAAAGGAAATAGTCAACAAAACAAAGAGGCAACCCACAGAATGGGAGAAGATATTTGCAAATGACAGTACAGACAAAAGGTTGATATCCAGGATATATAAAGAACTCCTCAAACTCAACACACACAAAACAGATAATCATATCAAAAAATGGGCAGAAGATATGAACAGACACTTCTCCAATGAAGACATACAAATGGCTATCAGACACATGAAAAAATGTTCATCATCACTAGCCATCAGGGAGATTCAAATTAAAACCACATTGAGATATCAACTTACACCAGTTAGAATGGCCAAAATTAGCAAGACGGGAAACAACATGTGTTGGAGGCGATGTGGAGAAAGGAGATCCCTCTTACACTGTTGATGGGAATGCAAGTTGGTGCGGCCACTTTGGAGAACAGTATGG
Source organism: Lutra lutra (assembly GCF_902655055.1). Classification (NCBI taxonomy): domain Eukaryota; kingdom Metazoa; phylum Chordata; class Mammalia; order Carnivora; family Mustelidae; genus Lutra; species Lutra lutra. The sequence continues at coordinate 11,138,220 of NC_062287.1, read as the reverse complement.
AGATTCCTCAAGAAATTAAAAATAGAGCTTCCCTATGACCCTGCAATTGCACTACTGAGTATTTACCCCAAAGATACAGATGTAGTGAAAAGAAAGGCCATCTGTACCCCAATGTTCATAGTAGCAATGGCCACGGTCACCAAACTGTGGAAAGAACCAAGATGCCCTTCAACGGACGAATGGGTCCATATACACTATGGAGTATTATGCCTACATCAAAAAGGATGAATACCCAACTTTTGTAGCAACATGGATGGGACTGGAAGAGATTATGCTGAGTGAAGTAAGTCAAGCAGAGAGAGTCAATGATCATATGGTTTCACTTACTTGTGGAGCATAACAAATAGCATGGAGGACAAGGGGAGATAGAGAGGAGAAGGAAGTTGAGGGAAATTGGAAGGGGAGGTGAACCATGAGAGACTGTGGACTCTGAAAAACAATCTGAGGGTTTGGAAGGGGCGGGGGGTGGGAGGTTGGGGGAGCCAGGTGGTGGGTATTAGAGAGGGCACGGATTGCATGGAGCACTGGGTGTGGTACAAAAACAAGGAATACTGTTACGCTGAAAAAAAAACGAGAGAGAGACGTGTACTCTTAATCTCATTTACCTTTTTCACCCATATCATCACCTTTCTCCCCACTAGTACCCTCTGTTCTCTATAGTTAAGAGTATGCTTTTTTTTCTTTTTTCCCCCTTTATTTCTTAAATTCCACATATGGGTGAAATCATATGGTATTTGTCTTTCTCTGACTTGTTTTACTTAGTGTTAAACTCTCTAGCTCCGTACATGTTGTTGCAAATGGCAACATTTCATTCTTTTTTCTTCATTCTAAATAATATTCCATTGTTTATATATATGCCACATCTTCTTTATCCATTCATCAGTCATTGGACACTTGGTCTGCTTCCATAATATGGCTATTGCAAACAATGCTGCAATTAACATAGGTATGCATATAATCCCTTCAAATTAGTGTTTTCACATTCTTTGGATAAATACCCAGTAGTGTGATTGATGAATCATAAGGTAGTTCTATTTTTTATTTTTTGAGGAACTTCCATTCTGTTTCCCACAGTGACTGTACCAGTTTGCGTTCCCACCAGCAGGGCACAAGGGTTTCTTTCTCTCCACATCCTTACCAACATTTTTTTGTTGTTGAGTTGTTGGTTTTCACCATTATGACAGCTTTGAGGTGATACATCATTGTAGTTTTGATTTTCATTTCTCTGATGATGAATGATGTTAAGCATCTTTTCATGTACCTATCAGCCATGTATGTCTTCTTTGGAGAAATATTTGTTCATGTCTTCCTTTTTTTTTTTTTTTTTTTTTATCTACAGAGACAGCATGTGTGAGTTGGGGGAGAGGGGGCAGAGTGAGAGGAGAAAGAGGGAGAGACAGAATCTTAAGCAGGCTCCACACTCAGCACAGAGCCTGACATAAGCCTTGATCTCAAGACCCTGAGATCATGACCAGAGCGGAAATCAAAAGAGTCAGACACTTAACTGATTGAGCTACCAGGTGTCATGTATGTGTGTATATGCACACATATAAACACATATACATCAATCATATATATACATATATATATATATATATGAATGATACCCTTTACAGGTTATGTCCTTTGCAAATATCTTCTCCCACTTAATCCATTGGTTATCTTTTAGTTTTGTTGGTTATTCCTTTGCTGTGAAGAACCTTTTTATTTTGATATAGTCCCAATAGTTTATTTGGCTTTTGTTTCCCTTCCCTCATGAAAGGCAAAGATATTACAGCCAATGTCAGAGAAATTACTTCTTGTGTTCTCTTCTAGGATTGTTATGGTTTCAGGTCACACATTCAGGTCTGTAACCCATTTTTTTTAAAGATTTTATTTATTTATTTGACAGAGATCACAAGTAGGCAGAGAAGCAGGCAGGGGCGGGGCGGGAAGCAGGCTCCCTGCTGAGCAGAAAGCCTGATGTGGGGCTCGATCCCAGGACCCTGAGATTATGACCTGAGCCGAAGGCAGAGGCTTTAATCCACTGAACCACCCAGGCACCCCTCTGTAACCCATTTTGAGTTAATTTTTGCATATGGTGCAAGAAAGTGGTCAGGTTTCATTCTTTTGCAAGTACCTGTCCCGTTTTCCCAGCAGCATTTGTTGAAGAGATTGTCTTTTTCCCACTTTATATTCTTCCCTCCTTTGTGGAAGGTTAATTGACCACATAATTGTGAATTTATTTCTAGGCTTTATATTATGTTTCATGGATCAATGTGGCTGTTTTTGTGCCAATACCATTAGATCACTACAGCTTAATAATATACTTTGAAGTCTGGAATTGTGATAACTCCAGTTTTGTTTTTCAAGATTACTTTTGCTATGTGGGGTCTTTCATGGTTCCATACAAATTTTAGGATTGAGGAAACTAATCTCACACTGTATGTTAACTAACTGGAATTTAAATAAAAACTTTAAAAAGTTTTAGAATTGTTTTAGTTCTGTGGAAAATGCTGTGGGTATTTTCATAGGGATTGCATTCAGTCTGTAGATTGCTTGGGCTAGTATGGACATTTTAACAATATTTATTCTTCCAACCCATGGAAGTCTTTCTATTTCTTTGTATTATTTTCAATTTCTTTCAGCAAAGTTTTACAGTTTCCAAAGTACTGGTCTTTTACTAGTACTCTGGAAATCAGAGTTTATTCTCTAGGTATTTTATTATTTTTGGTGTAATTATAAATGGGATTATTTTCTGAATTTCTCCTTTTGCTACTTCATTATTAGTGTATAGAAAAGCACCAGATTTCTATACATCGATTTTGTATCCTGAAGCCTTACCGAATTTCTTTATCATTTCTATTAGTTTTTTGGTGGAGTCTTTAGGGTTTTCTATGTATAGTACCATACCGTCTACAAACAGTGAAAGTTTTACTTCTTCCTTACCAATTTGGATGCCTTTTATTTCTTTTTGTTGCCTGATTGCTGTGGCTAGGACTTCCAGTACTGTGTTGAATAAAGGTGTTGAGAATGGACATGACTCTCTTGTTCCTGACCTTAGAGGAAAAGTTCTCACTTTCCCCCACAGAGTATGATGTTAGCTGTGGGATTTTCATACAAAATGCAATTACATTGAGGTATTTCCCTCTACACCTACTTTTTAAGGTTTTTTTTTTTTATCATGAATGGATGTTGTAATTTGTCAGGTACTTTTTCTGTATCTCTTGAAATGAGCATATGGTTTCTACCCTTCCTCTTACTGATGCGATGTATCACATGGATTGATCTGCAAATATTGAACCACCCTTGCATCCTAGGAAAAACTCCCACTTGGTCACGGTGAATGATTTTTTTTTTCAATGAATTGCTGGATTGGGTTTGCTAAGATTTTGTGGAGGATTTTTACATCTGTGTTCATCCGAGGTATTGGCTTTATGGGCTTTTTTGGTAGTGTCTTTATCCGATTTTGGAATCAGGATAAAGCTGGTCTCATCAAATGAATTTGGAAATTTCCCTTCCTCTTCTATTTTTTTTGGAAAAGTTTCAGAAAAATAGATATCAAGTCCACTTGCAATGTTTGGTAGAAGTTACCTGTGAAGACATCTGGTCCTGGACTCATTCACTGGCAGTGGTTTTTTTTTTTTTTTTTTTTTTTTTATTACTGATTCAATTTAATTGCTGGTAATCAATCTGTTCAAATTTTGTATTTTTTCCTGCTTCAGTTTGGTTAAGTTGTATGCTTCTAGGAATTTATTTCTTTAAGCTTGATTTGTTGGCATATAATTTTTCATATTCTTTTCAAATCCTTTGTATTTCTGTGTTGTTGGTTGTTCCTCCTTTTTCATTTCTGATTTTATGTTACGTATACATAGTCATACTTTATATCCTTTTCTATTGTGAGTCCCTTGACTGATTTCTACAGATAGACTTATTTTTACTATTTTATGCTTCCTATTTTTCTCACTTTTACTTATGGTCTTTCCTTTCCACTCACAAACTTTCCTTTAATGTTTCTTTTTTTTTTTTTAAGATTTTATTTATTTATTTGACAGACAGAGAACACAAGTAGGCAGAGAGGCAGGCAGAGAGAGAGGGAGAGAGAGAGAGAAGCAGGCTCTGCGCTGAGCAGGGAGCCCAAAGCGGGGTTCGATCCCAGGACCCTGGGATCATGACCTGAGCCGAAGGCAGAGGCTTTAACCCACTGAGCCACCCAGGCGCCCCCCCTTTAACATTTCTTGAAGGGATGGTCCAGTAGTCCTGAACTCCTCTGGTTTTTATTTGTCTGAGAAATTCTCTCTCTCTCTCTCTGAATGATACAGCCTTGCTGGATAGATCATTCTTGGCAGCGCACTTTTTTCCTTTCAGCACTTTGACTATATTATGCCACTTTCTTCTGGCCTACAAAGTTTCTATTGAAAATCTGCTGATAGCTTTCTGGGCTTTCCCTGGTATGTAACTGTTTTCTTTGCTCTTGCTGTTTCTTTTCTCTTTTTCTTTTCATTTTTTTTTTTTTTTTTTTAAGTAGGCTCCACTGGAGCCCAATGTAGGGCTTGAACTCATGAACCTGAGATCAAGACCTGAGCTGAGATCAAGCATTGGACACTTAACCAACTGAGCCACCCAGGCGCCCCACTCTTGCTACTTTTAAAACTCCTTATCACTAGTTTCTGCCATTTTGATGACTGTGTGTCTTGGTACAGACCTCCTTGGGTTGATTTTGTTGGGGGATCTCTGTTCCTCCTGCATTTGAATTTCCATTTCCTTCTCCAGATGTGGGAAGTTTTCAGATATTATTTCTTCAAATAAAATTTCCACCCCTTTTCCTCTCTCTTCTTCTTCTGAGATCCCTATAACACAAATGTTACTAAGCACGATGGAGTCACCGAGTTCCCTAAGTCTATGCTCATGTTGCATAACTTTTTTCCTCTCATCTGCTCAGCTTGATTAGTTTCCATTACTTGATTACTTTCCATTACATTGTCCTCTAGGTCACTGATATATTCTTCTGCTTCTACTAGTCCGCTATTTATTCCATTTAGTGGTTTTTTTTTAATTCCAATTATTGTGTTCTTCATTTTTGGTTCGTTTTTAAAATTTGTTTGTTAAGAATTTCACTGATGTCCTCCACTCCTTTCTCAAGTCCAGGGAGTACATTTATGATTATTATTTTACATTCTCTATCAGGAATATTACATTTCTCCACTTCCCTTAGGTCTCTTGCTGTCATTTTGTTCTGTTCTTTCATTTGGGACATATTCCTCTGTCTCCCCATTTTGTCTAATTCTTTGTGTCTGTTTCTCTGTGTTAGGAAAGTCAGCTGCATTGCCTGCTCTTGAAAGTAGAGAGCAGGGCATGCACTTTTGATAAGGTGCACATGTCCTCCACAGGAGGTGACTGGCCACAACTGTCAGACCAAGGCCCCACATAGTGCAAAGTCAGAAGACACAGTTTTGGCAAGGTTCACACCATTCTTCTGGGGGAGGTGACCTGCAGCCCCAGGACTGAGGTAGCCCCAGCTGGAGGGAGCATGGCAAGGTGTAAGCAAGTTAAGTAGTGAATGTTCATGCCGTGCTTGTTCCTGAAGAGGGCATGTGTTTATCCTGGGAGATAGGAAGAAAGATGACAACTGCCAGATCCTTTTTCCTAGTCAACCCCCTTAGAGAGCCCTGCACCCCAGGATATGCTCTGAGATTAGTAAGTAACTTCCCTCCCATGTAACCTAGGTGTTTTTCAAACTGAGGCTTTTATGCTATATCTCCACAAGCTGTTGTGCTATCTCTGCAAGGGTGGGAACTCAGTCTCCTATGGCCCTCCTGGCTCTCCTAGCATCAAGCCCACTAATTTTTCATGTTCTAGGCTTTTCGTCCTGCTGGTTTTAAGAACTCACAAAATTCGGCCCCTCTCATTTTCAAAGCCAAGTGCTATGAGGATTCATCTTCCCCAAGAAGGCTCCCCCGTGTGACAGTCTCTTTCTTGTTCCTCTCGATGTCCCCAGCTCCCTCCCACTCATGGATGGTCACCCCATTGGTTTAGCTTCCCGCCATGTCTCTACTTTTCCTACCTTCTTCAATGTGGCCTCTTCTCTGCCTTTAGTAGTGGAATTTGTCCTGCTCAGTCTTCAGGTCATTTTCTGGGTTATTTACACTGATGTGAGTGTTACCCGTTGTATCCATGGGGCAAAGTGAGCATAGGGTCCTCCTATTCCATCACCTTCCCCAGAAGTCCTATATAAGTTTGCTTTTGGGTTCTCTATTCTGTTCCCTTGCTCAATGTGTCCCCCCTCTTTTTTAAACAATGCCACATCATTTGGTAATGGCAGCTTTATACTAAGACTTGAAATAGAATAATGAGAGTACTTCAACATCAGTTAAGTCTCTGTATTTATATATCTGATTCTACTTAGTATTTTTAGATTCCCAGGAGTGAAATCATATGCACATATTTATCTTTCTCAGCCTGACTTATTTCACTTAGCATGGTATTGTAGATCCATCCATGTTGTTGCAAATAGCGAGATCTTATCCTGTTTTATGGCAAGTGTGTGCTTGCGTGTGTATGTGCGTCACCTCTATCCATTCATCTGTCTATTGACACTTGGGTTGCTTCCAGATTTTGGGTATTGTAAATAATGCTGCAATAAACATAATGGTGCACGTATCTTATTGAACTCGTGTTTTCATTTTCTTTGGGTAAATTCTCCCTAGTGGAATTATTGGATCATATGGTATTTCTCTTTGGAGTACTTTGAGGAACCCTCATTCTGCTTTACACAGTAGCTGCACCAGTTTACATTTCTAAACAGTGCACAAGAGTTCCTTTTTCTACACGTCCTCGTGAGCAATTGTTATTTCTTGTGGTTTTTATTTTAGTCATTCTGACAGGTGTGAGGTGATATCTTATTGTTATTTTGATTTGCATTTCCCTGATGGTTAGTGATACTGAGCATCTTTTCGTGTGTCTATTGGCCATCTGGATGTCTTCTTTGGAAAAATTTCTATTCAGGTTTTCTGCCCATTGTTTTGAAAAGATTTTATTTATTTATTTGACAGACAGAGATCACAAGAAGGCAGAGAGGCAGGCAGAGAGAGAGGGGGAAGCAGGCTCCCTGCCACGTAGAGAGCCTGATGTGGGGCTCGATCCCAGGACGCTGGGATCATGACCTGAGCCAAAGGCAGAGGTTTTACCCACTGAGCCACCCAGGTGCCCCTTCTGCCCATTTTTTAATCTGATTGTTTTTGGTGTCAAGTTGTATAAGTTTTTTTTTTTTTTTTAAGATTTTATTTATTTATTTGACAGAGAGAGATACAGCAGGGGAGGGGAACACAAGCAGGGGGAATGGGAAAGGGACAAGGAGGCTTCCTGCTGAGCAGGGAGTCCAATGCGGGACTCGATCCCAGGACCCTGGGATTATGACCTGAGCTGAAGGTAGACACTTAACAACTGAGCCACCCAGGTGCCCCCAAGTTGTGTAAGTTCTTTACATATTTTGAATATTAACTCTTTCTTGGATATATCATTTGCAAATACTGAACAATCTGAAAATTGTTCTTAATTAGTAGGATAAATCCATTTATATTTATCGATGCGATAAACGTGTTTGGTCCCAATTCCAGCACTGTTTTATGTTATAAACATAACTTTTATTTTTGAATATTTTTCTGTTACCTAGTAAAGTTTATATTTTTTCCTAACGGTTTCTATTCTAATCCTTTTGTATAACCCTCTCTCTTTTTGTCTCTTGCTTGATATCTGTTGGTCCCTTATCATGAACAGTATTCAAATTAGCTAGTAACATCCTTTTGTCCCAACCCTGGTTCTTCTTCATCTGACTTGACATAATATCCTTTTGCTCCAGTTAATGACTCTCAGACAGTCAGCGAAATAATTCTGCTCTCTCTCTCTCCCCATTCTCCAGCCATTTTTGTAGTTTTACTGCAGTTACACTGTCAGAACACACACACATACCATAAGCTATACCATATAAGCATTATTTAGATTTATTTCTGTAGGTAAATATATATTATTTCTTAACACAAATGCTTATTTCAAATTCTCCAGTCATGTTGGTTGTTTGAAGTGCATTCAGCTTAATAGATTCCTTAGGAAGGACTCAGGGGAAATAGTACCTGAATTTTAATGTGTTCATAAGAATTTGTGGCTTTTAAGTTGAGGGTCAGATTATCTTATTATCAACTTTCTGGCTCATATTTCCTTCCTTTGAGTTTCTTAAACATTTTACACCATTGACTTGTGGCACAAATTGTTGATGTTCAAGAGCAAAGAAAAACATAAGACTAAAATGAGATGCTCCATAAGGGACAATCTACAAAAAAGATGTGATAATCCTACATTTGGGCGATTCTAGCAAGAAAACCCCTCAACATAGAAAAAAAAAAAGAATTATAAGCTAAAATTGATATAGGGACAGTCATGGTGGGAAATTGTATTACATGTTTCAGAAACATATAAATCAAACACACTTAAAATTAATAAATGGATATAAGGTCTGAACATAATTGATATGCATAAGCTTGATCTAATAAACATTGAGAAGTAGGGAAGCAATTTAGTGAAGTGGATTAAAGGATATATTTTTATTTCAGATACTGTTTTGTTGTAATTCTGTTTGGCTCTTTAATATTTCTCTATCTTTGCTGAGATTTCTTTCTTTCCTTCTTTCTTTCTTTCTTTTACTTCATTAAGCTTAGTTACAATATCTGTCTCAGAGTCCTTGTCTGACCGTTCTGGCATCTAGGTGGTCTGAGGGTTGGCTTCCATTCATTGTCTTTTCCTTTGGGAAGGATTACATTTTTTCTGGCTCCTCCAAGCTGAGTAATTTTAAATTGTATCCTGGATATTTTGACAGTGATGTTACGGAGACCTTAGATTCTGTTCTCCTCCTCAGGTTGTGTGGATATTTTTGTCATGGTGGGCAATTAATGGTTCAACCAAAAACTGCAGATTCCGTCTCACCTGTGGTTGGAACAACTCAAATCTCAGTCGATTTTTTTGGCTTTAGCTGCAGATTGCTTTGTGTCTACCCCATAGGTATGCATCAGGGGTCAGTAGACATTCAGGGGTCCGTGAGTAGCGTTCATAAGTCATGCCCTTCTCTGGTTCTTACTGATCTGGGTCACCCTTTCTCCAGTGACTGTGGTTGCTGCAGACTCAGCTCTCAAATTGTTGAAGCCATTTTTTTTTTTTTTTTTTTTTTTAGAACTGGTAGGTTTCTATTCCATTTTAGCTACTCGAGGCTTCTCTGTAAAATGTTTTCAGGTTAAAGCTTCAGAAACCGAAAATATGCCTCTTCATGGCTCCTTCTTTCAGAATTTGCCTTGTTCACTCTCCATAGCCTTCAAGTATTTGCTTTTGGTATTTTGTTCAGAGTTAACTATTGTTATGTGAGGGAGAGTCAATCTGTCACAAGATACTTGGCCGTGTATGAAGCAGATCATTTTTCTTAACGCTTTTCATTCATTCTCCACCTATACTCTCATTCTCTTTCTCCCATTGTCACCCATTCAAACTACTGGTCCCCATAGGATTCCAGTTCTTTTTTTTTATTATTAAAGATTTTGTTTATTTATTTTACAGAGATCACAAGTAGGCAGAGAGGCAGGCAGAGAGAGAGGGGGGAAGCAGGCTCCCCACTGAGCAGAGAGCCCGATGCGGGGCTTGACCCCAGAACCCTGAGATCATGACCTGAGCCGAAGGCAGAGGCTTAACCCACTGAGCCACCCAGGCGCCCCAAGGATTCTAGTTCTTATTCAATACATATGTGTAGGCATGTATGTGACCTTGAAAGGCATATGGTATTGTTAGAGTATTTATCTTACTTTAAGTAAAGGCTTTTTTTTTTTTTTTAAAGATTTTATTTATTTGACAGAGATCACAAGTAGGCAGAGAGGCAGGCAGAGAGAGGGGGAAAGCAGGCTCACTGCTGAGCAGAGAGCCCGATGCGAGGCTCGATCCCAAGACCCTGGGATCATGACCTGAGCTGAAGGCAGAGGCTTTAACCCACTGAGCCACCCAGGCGCCCAAAGGCTTTTTTTACTCAGTATTATTTTGTATGTCTAATTTACGTTGCTGTATGTAAATCTAGTTCATACTCTCTGAGCTGCACATATTCCATTGTATAAGCATACAAAGTTTAACTTATCCATTCTCCTAAATAAATTGCATCCATCTCTTTCCTAATGTGCCTAATAAAGTCATAAGTATTTTATATGTTTTAAATTTTTGTTTTTCTATGGACCTTACTGACATTTTCTTTATTTTTTAGTAGTAACATTTATATTCTACCTCTGAATTCTTCATTCATTTTAAATACTCCATCCATATTATCCCAGTGTGTCATCTTTCTGTTAACTTGATTATGGTGTCCTTCACTTGAATAAAATTTTTAATTTAAACACTTTCTTATAGTTTCTCTTTTGAGATCTTTTTTAAGAAATACTTCCTGATTTGAGATGATAAAGAAACTACGTTTCTTTATGTTGTATTTTCAGTTATAACATTCATACTTAGGTCGTTAATTCATTTGGGCTTTTCTGCATGCAGCATGAGATAGGAATCTTGCTTTATTCAGGTTGTCATAAGTGAGACAATGTTCCCAATACAATTTACAAAATATAATTTTCTGATTTGTGATGTTACCACTGACATATAACCAATTGCCATATTGCCAAAGCAGGTCTGTTTCTGGAGTATCTATTCGACTTGATATGTTGATTTGGTACTACAGTTGTATAACACTGTTTTACTATATGAGGGATAGTCCTATTTCTTAAATGTTTCCCAGGTATTCACAGACTATTATGTTCCACAGAATTTTACAATCAGGTTTCCTCTCCCTAATCTAAGAAAATCTTCTCAGGAATATAATTAAAAATACATAGAATTTTAAGGGGCGCCTAAGTGGCTCAGTGGGTTAAAGCCTCTGCCTTCAGCTCAGGTCATGATCTCAGGGTCCTGGGATCGAGCCCCGAATCGGGCTCTCTGCTCAGCGGGGAGCCTGCTTCCCCCGCCCACCTGCCTGCCTCTGTGCCTACTTGTGATCTCTACCTGTCACAAAAATAAATTTAAAAATCTTTTTAAAAATACATAGAATTTTAAAATTAAGGGAAAATTAACAATTGTGTACTATCAGGCCATCCTACTCTCCAAAGTCTTAGAGCTTTTCATGCAGAGCTTTTAAAAATGTCCTTAAGAGAGTCTTCAAAATGCCTCTATGAATGTCAGAGCTTATCTTCTATTGTACTTTCTAATGATTAGATAAATGCTATTTAGTTAACATGAAGTGTAATATTACTTTCAGGTGTACAATATAGTGATTCAACACTTCAAGACAACAGCCTCTTCTCATGGCACGTGAACTCCTTAATCACCATCACCTGTGTAACCCACGATCCCACCCGCCTCTCCTCTGGTCATGATCATTTGTTCTCTACAGTTGAGAGCTGGCATCTAGGTTTACCTCTCTCCCTTTTTATTTTTTTAACCTTTATTTGTTTCTTAAATTATACATATGAGTGAAATCGTGGAATTTGTCTTTCTGTGAATTATTTGACTTAGCATAATATTCTCTAGGTCCATCCTTATCATGGCAAATGGCAAGATTTCATTCTTTTTTTTTTTCCCCTGAGCAATATTCCATTACACATATATACTGAATTTTCCTTATCATATCTAGGGTTAGGGTTAAGGACAGGGTGTTCGGCATAGGGTTAGGGCCAAAATGTTATTGGTTTTTACAAGTTTATTTTGTATACAGCTCCCTACTGACTCCCTAATGCTCATAATGTGTGTTTGGTCTTCTTTGTGGACAAGCACAATATCTCAAATAAATAAATATATATATATATATATGAATATATGAAAAATGGGGAAAAAAGGACAGTTTGCTTTTTCCCTTATAATTTTCATACCTGATTTTTTTTATTTTTCAAGATTTCTAAAATGGCTAATATCTTTGTCTTCTTCCTGACTTCAAAAAGAAGGTAACTTTTCCATTTATTGAATTTTAATGCTAAATAAATATTGAAATATATCAAATGCTTTTTTGAGAACTGTACTCCTAATCAGATAAATTTGGGAGCAATGAAAAACCATGAAATGTTTGTCTTTTTTTTTTTAAAGATTTTATTTATTTATTTGTGAGAGAGCAAGAGTGAGCACAGGCAGACAGAATGTCAGGCAGAGGCAGAGGGAGAAGCAGGTTCCCTGACGAGCAAGGAGCCGGATGTGGGACTCAATCCCAGGACACTGGGATCATGACCTGAGCCGAAGGCAGCTGCCTAACCAACTGAGCCACCCAGGCGTCCCGAAATGTTTGTCTTTAAATCGCTAAGATATAAATTATACTGCAAGCTTTTTCTGTCATTATTTAATCCTAAATTAATACATAACTGACCATGACTGACAAAAACACACATACATACGCACAGTTACATCTATATCTGTATTGATAGACATAAAAGAAGAAACTTTTTTTTTTTAAGATTTTATTTATTTATTTGACAGACAGAGATTACAAGCAGGCAGAGAGACAGTCAGAGAGAGGTGGAGGCAGGCTCCCTGCAGAGCAGAGAGCCCGATGCAGGTCTCGATCCCAGGACCCTGGGATCATGACCTGAGCTGAAGGCAGAGGCTTAACCCACTGAGCCACCCAGGCGCCCCCATAAAAGAAGAATCTTAAAGCTATGTTCAGTATATTCAAAAGGGAATTGGCTTACATTTTTCTTATATTGTGCTTATAAAGTTTTAGTATAAAACATTTCTATCTCTTGGGGCGCCTGGGTGGCTCAGTGGGTTAAGCCTCTGCCTTCAGCTCAGGTCATGATCCCAGGGTCCTGGGATCGAGACCTGCATCGGGCTCTCTGCTCTGCAGGGAGCCTGCCTCCACCTCTCTCTATCTGCCTGCCTCTCTGCCTGCTTGTGATCTCTGTCTGTCAAATAAAAAAAAAAAAAACATTTCTATCTCTTAAAAATAATTGCACAGTTTTTTTTCTTGTTGTGTAAACTAGAGATATCTGTACCCACTGATAAAACAATCTCAGACTGTGAGATATTTCCCCTTCTAGAAATGGGGAAAAATGGTAAGTTTATCATCATTATTACATTATTATTACTATGATTATTACTTGCATGTACTGAATGGCTATTTTCTGTCCAATTTTTCTATTCCCTTTTGTGCAAATGAAAGTTTTTAAAATTTTCCAGAAGTACATTTAAAGACTCTTATTTGGGATTTTATTAATTTGCATCTCTCTTTCTTGGTTAATGTTGTGAGAGTTTTGTGAATCTTCCAAGTTTTTCTCAAAGATTCAACTTGGGTTCTTTTAATCTTTCTTATTATATCTCATTTCTTGTTTATTGTTGCTTTTGGTTTGCTCTACTGCTTTGCACCAAGGGGCTTTATTGATTGATGCTGGGAAGTGGAGCCATTTTTGGTTAAGCTTTATGTGCGTTCAAAGTTTACAAGGTTTGACAACCAGTGGTCTATAACTATTGTTCTCAGTTATTCAATAGCAAGACTGCCTGCAAGGCTTTTGAAAAACATCCTCTTGAAGGAGCGTTTAGTGATTATGATTCAGTTGAGGTGGGCTGCAGCCTGGGAATCCATATTTTTAGAAAAGTTTGCAGGTACCCTATCAACAATGCTTGGAAATCACTGAAATTGAGTTACTGTAAAACCCAGCCCACTGCTAAGAGGATGGTAAGAAGGGACCTCTAAGGTTCTAATGATTTTTAAGCTAGAAGTCATCACGTGGTTAAGTAGTTTGGGGCAAAATGTGAAGGTGATGAGCAGTCCAGGAAGAGAAAAAAAAAAGGTGTAAAGAGCGAGGGGCGAAAAGAAGGAGGTCAGCTCCTGAAAAGAAACACTTCCTCTTATTCAAATATAGGATGCAAGATGAGTGAGCGGCAGAAACAAGAGGTGAAAAGAGGCCACAGCATAAGGACATACTAAGATTGGACTTTACCCCAAGACAGGAAGAGTTTTGCTTGAGAGAACAAAATAAAACAAAACTCTGTTTTAGCTCTAATGAAGAAAACTGATAGGACATGTTTCACCCTAAGAATGAGAACTTTAATCCAAGCAAGAAATGATGGTGGCTTGAACAATTGGGAAAAGAAAGACAATTTTTAAAGTTTATTGTAAATTGAAGTGTGACTAATAGGCAATATTATTTTAGATTCAGGTATACAACGTAGTGCTTCAACATTATGAAATATTCAGCGAAGTGTAGTTACCAATGTCACCAAAGTTGTTACAATATTACTGACTATATTCCCTATGCTGTACTTGCTGGTGACTTATTTATTACTGAAAGTTTGTAACTCTTAATCTCTTTCCACTATTTGACCATACCCTCATGCCCTCCTCTCTGGCAACCATCAGTTTGTTCTCTGTTTTTATCAGTCTGTTTCTGTATTATCTCATTTTTTAGTTTATTTCTTTAGATTCCACATGTAAGTGAAATTATGTGATATTTGTTACTCTGTTTTATTTCATTTAGTGTAATACACTCTAGATCTACACCTTTTGTTGCAAATTGCAAGATTTCATTCCTTTTTATGGGCTAAGTAATGTTCCATTTTATAACACACACACACACCCCCAACATTTTTATCCCCCATCCATAAAAAAATACTTAGGTTGTTGCTTCCCTATCTTTGCTATTATAAACAATGCTACAATAAAAATGGGGTACATAGAGCTTTTCACGTAACTGCTTTCATTTTCTTTGGGTAAATGCCCAGAAGTGGGATTAGTAGATCATATGTTAGCTCCATTTTTAATTCTTTAAGACACTTCATAGCGTTTTGCATATAAGCTACACAAACTTATATTCTCACTGACCACGCACAAGGGTTCCCTTTCCTCCACATCCTCACCAACACTTCTTATTTCTTGTCTTTTTTATATTATCCATTCTGACAGGTGTGAGGTGGTATTTTCTTGTGGTTTTGATTGCATTTCCCTGATGGTGAGTCACGTGTCTGCTGGCCATCTGCACGTCTTTTTCTTTTTTTTTTTTTTTTATTTGACAGAGAGATCACAAGCAGGCAGAGAGGCAGGCAGAGAGAGAGAGGAGGAAGCAGGCTCCCCGAGAGAGCAGAGAGCCCGATGCGGGGCTCGATCCCAGGACTCCGAGACCATGACCCGAGCCGAAAGCAGCGGCCCAACCCACTGAGCCACCCAGGCGCCCCTGCACGTCTTTTTCAGAAAAATTACTACTCAGATCCTCTGCCCGTTATTCAGATTTGTGTGCCTGTTTGTAAGTTAGGTGACCTCTTTATAGACTTCAGCTATTAAGCCCTTCTCAATATATCGTATGAAAATAATTTCTCCCATTCAGTAGGTTATTTTTTCACTTTGTTGATGTGTCCTTCACTATGAAGAAGCTTTTTAGTTTGATTTATTCCCAAATATTTATTATTGCTTTTGTTGCCTTTGCCAAAGGAGACAGATTAAAAGATTAAAAAGACATATTTCTGGGAGCGGAAGGCAATCTGAGGACAAAGTATATGCTGACACAGTGCAACGTCCTCCTACTCCTGGGTGGGACATGTGTGACGAGGAATCTCCCAACTGTCTTAAGGTTAATACCTTGCCAGAGGGGAAAACAACCTTGACAATGGCAAGGCCTCTGGTATCTTGTAGGTATCCTGTAGGTCTGTCCTCTTTAGCATATGAAAGTTCTTTTGACTCCCTTTTCCTTATTTCCCCCAACTCCTGGGTATATAATCAGTCACTCCTCAAGATCCCAGTGCAGCAGGTCTTTCTGCCCATGGATCCTGTCCCCGTGCTTTAATAAATCACTATTGATTAACTAATTAAGAATATATTATTCTATTATATATTTAATATATATTTAGAATATTAAATTAATTTAGAATATATGTTTAGATTAATTAATTTAAATTATTTTTTTTACAATTTATTTATTTATTTGACAGAGAGAGAGATCACAAGTAGGCAGAGAGGCAGGCAGAGAGAGAGGGGGAAGCAGGCTCCCTGCTGAGCAGAGAGCCTGATGTGGGGCTCGATCCCAGGACCCTGGGATCATGACCCGAGCCGAAGGCAGAGGCTTAACCCGCTGAGCCACCCAGGTGCCCCTTAAATTAATTTAAATTAATTAATTTAGAATATATGTTTAATTTAGAATATAGGGGTTTTTTTTTTAAGATTTTGTTTATTTGTCAGAGAGAGCACAAGCAGGGGGAGTGGCAGGCAGAGGCAGAAGCAGTCTCCCCACTGAACACAGAGCCTGATGTACGACTTGATCCCAGGACCCCAGGATCATGACCTGAGCTGAAGGCAGACACCTAACAGACTAAGGCATTCCAATAAACCACCATTTTGCACCAAAAATATCTCAATAATTCTTTCTTGGTCATGGACTCTGGACTTTACCCCACTGAACCTCACCTATACTCCAAAACCACATCACCTGGGTGGCTCGGTTGGTTAAGCATCTGTCTTTGGCTCAGGTCATGATCCCAGGGTCTTGGGACTGAGCTCTGCATGTTGGGCTCCATGCTCAGTGGGGAATCTACTTCTCTCTCTCTGCCCCCAAGCTTGTGCGCTGTTTCTCTCTCAAATAAATAAATTTAATATATATGTGTGTGTATATATATACACATATATATATATATTTATTTATTTATTTGGATTATTTGGATTGTTATATACCAAAGTCTAAGAGTTTATTGCCTATTTTCTTTTAGGTCTTGAATCCATTTTGAATTTACTTTTGTGTATTGCTTTAAGACAATGGTCCACTTTCATTCTTTACATATAGCTATCTAGTTTTCCCAACACCATTTATTAGAAAAACTGTCTTTCCTCACTGTATATCCTTGCTTCCTTTGTCATAGATTAATTGACCATATAAGCAACAGGTTAATTTTTGGTTCACTGTTCCCTTCCATTCATCCATGTGTCATTTATGTGCCAGTACTATAATGTTTTGAATACCATAGATTTATAGTACACTTTGAAATCTGACTCTGTTAGCTCTACTTTTGTTCTCTTTCAAAATTGCTTTGGCTGTTGGGGGTCTTTTGTGGTTTTATAGAAATTTGAGCATTATTCTAGTTCTGTGAAAAAAGAATTAGTATTTTGATTGGGATGCCATTGAATCTGTAGATCACTTTATAAGGTATGAATTTTTTTTTTGGTCTTTTTAAAAATTTTATTTATTTATTTGACAGAGATCACAAGTAGGCAGAGAGGCAGGCAGAGAGAGAGGGGGAAGCAGGCTCCCTGCCTAGCAGAGAGCCCGATGTGGGGCCCAATCCCAGGACCCTGCGACCATGATCCGAGCCGAAGGCAGAGGCCCAACCCACTGAGCCACCCAGGTGCCCCAAGGTATGGATATTTTAACAATATCAATTCTTCCAGTCAATGAGCATGGTATATCTTTCCATTTGTTAGTGTCGTCTTCAGTTTGGTTAGTATCTTGTAGTTCTCAGAATACAGGTCTTTCACCTCCTTGGTTAAATTTAGTCATAGATCTTTTTTGATGCTATTATAAATGACATGTCTCACTAAATTTTTTTCTGCTAGTTCATTGTTAGTGTAGAAAAATACAACAGATTTCTGTAATTTTCTATCCTGCAACTTTAATGAATTTATTTATTCTAATAGTTTTTGGTAGACCCTTTAGTATTTTCTCTATATAGTAACGTCACTTGGAAATAGTGACAATTACACTTCTTCCTTACTAATTCTTGGAATGCAGTTTCTTATTCTTGTCTAATTGCTATGGCTAGGATCTCCAGTACTCTCTTGAATAAAACGGGTTATAATGGACATTCTTGTTTTATTCCTGATCTTAGAGCAAAAGTTTTGTTTTTCACCACTGACTATGATGCTAAGTATGGATGTGTCATATTTGGCCTTTCTTATGTTGAGGTAAATTCCTTCTGTACCTACTTTATTCAGACTTTTATCATGAACAGATGTTGAATTTTGTCAAATGCTTTTTCTGCATTTATTGGGATGATCATATGGTTTTTATTCATTGTATTAATGTGAACTACCATTTGATTGTGGCTATTGAGTCATCTTTGCATCTTTGGAACAAATCTTAGTTGATCATGGCAAATGATGCTTTTTAATGTATTGCTGAATATAGTTTGCACATATTTTCTTGTAATTTCTGTAATTTTCTTCACTTACACTGTTTGGTTTCATATCAGAGTAAGTCTTACCTTACAGGATGATGTAGAAGCATTTCTTCCTCTTCTATTTTTTAAACTGTGAGAAAGGTATTGACTATTTTTTTAATGTTTGGTTTAATTCACCTGTGAATCCATCTGCTCCTAGACTTTTGGGGAGAGTTTTATATTACTGATTCAATTTCATTGCTGGTAATTAGTCTCTTCAGATTTTATATTTCTTCCTGATTAATTTATCCATTTATTCTACTTATTTGTGCAGTATACTTATTCACAGTAGTCTCTTATAATCCTTTGTGTTTCTGTGCTTGCATTGTAACTGTTCTTTGACTTCTGATTTTATTTAAGTCCATTCCTTCCCTCCCTCTCTGTCTCTTCTGGGAAAGTTTTACTTAGTTACACCAATTACTAAAATCATTGAGTTATTATAGGATAGTAATAGTTATAATCTATTAAAATACCATTTTAATATTGCTTATCTTAATTATAACCCTTTATTAAAGAACTTTTTTTTTTTATTTATTTTTTATAAACATATATTTTTATCCCCAGGGGTACAGGTCTGAGGATCGCCAGGTTTACACACTTCACAGCACTCACCATAGCACATACCCTCCCCAATATCCAAAACTTTTGAGTATAGTTGATACAAGTGTTACATTAGTTTCAGATGTACAACTTCTCTATACATTATGCTATATTCAACACATGAGTCTGGCTAATGGTTTAACAATTTTGTTTCTTTTCAAAGGGCCAGCCATTGGTTTCTCGGATTTTTTTTTTTTTTTTTTTTTTACTATCTATTTCATTTATTTCTGCTGTAATCTTTCTCATTTCCTTCCTTCTACTAACTTCAGGTTTTGTTTCTTCTAGTTTCTTTAGGTCTAAGGTTAGATTGTTGAAGATTTTTCTTATTTCTTGTGGTAGGTTTATATTGCTATAAAATTTCCTTTTAGAACAACTTTTGCTGCTTCCCAAAGATTTTGGAACATCATGCTTCCCTTTACATTTGTCTCAAAATATTTTTTTCATTTCCTCTCTTGATCTCTTCCTTGACCCATTAGTTGTTTAATAGCATGTTGGCTAGCCTTCACGTGTTCTGATTCCTCCCAGGATTTTTTTCTTGTAATGATTTCTTGTTTCACAGCACTCTGTTCAGAATAGATCCTTGATAGGATTTCAACCATGTTGAATTTACTTTTTGAAGATTTTTATTTATTTGAGAGAGAGTGCAAACATGAATGGTGAGGCAGGAGAGGCAAGAGGCAGAAGCAGATAATGCACTGAGCAGGGAGCCTGACCTGGGGCTTGATCCCAGGATCCTGAGATCATGACCTGAGTCTAAGGTAAATGTTGAACTGACTGAGCCACCTAGGCACCCCTTGAAACTTATTTAGAGTGTTTTGGTAGCCTAATATATGATCTGTCTTGAGGAATGTCCCATGTGCACTTGAAACAAATGTGTATACTGCTGTTTTGGATGGAATGTTCTATGTATCTTAGGTTCATCATGTCGAATGTATCATTCAAACCCATGGTTTCTTTATTGACTTTCTGAATGGTCTATCCATTGATGTAAATGGGGTGTTATATTAACCCACTAGTACTGTATTATGGTCAGTTTCTCCCTTTATGATTGTTAATAGTGGTTTACATATTTAGGTGCTCCTATGTATGTAAATGTTTATAATTTTTATATCCTCTTGTTAGAGTGATCACTTACCATTATGTTATTCTGTCTTTTGTTACATTCTTTGTTTTAAAGTCCATTTTACTAGAGGCAACTGGGTCACTCAGTCAGTTGAGCATCCAACTCTTGATTTTGGCTCAGGTCATTCTCTCAGGGTCCCGAGATCAAGCCCCTCCCTAAGGCTCCACACTTAGTGGGGAGTTTCCTTGAGGATTTTCTCTCTCCCTCCACACCTCCCCCGACTTGTGCATGTTCTCTCTCTCTCTCAAATAAGTAAATCTTTAAATTATATTTTGTCTAAGTATTGCTACCTCAGCTTCCCCCCCACCCATTTGCATAGAAAATCTTTTTCCATCCCTCTACTTTCAGTCTGTGTGTCTTTAAATATGAAGCAACATATCAATGGGTCTTATTTTTTTATACATTCAGTAACCCTCTGTTTTTTTGATGGGAGCATTTAATCCATTTGCATTTCATGTAACTATTAAGTACATATGTATTGCCAAATGTTAGTTTTCTAGTTGTTTCTGTAGTTCTTTGCTTTTTCATTTCTCTTCTTGCTCTCTTTCCTTGTGACCTGATGAATTTCTTTAGTGTTATGCATGGATAACCTTCTCTTTTATATGATAGTTTGGGGTTTTTTTTTGCTTTATTGTACCATGTGGTTCATATATAACCCCTAAGTATATTGTAATCTATTTCAGGTCATGCTTGTTTAACTTCCAACACATTCTACAAACAGCATTTTTATTCCTACCCACGTTTTATGACTAAAACATATTTTGCTTCTTCTTTATCTTCATTCTGTTTTTTTTAATTATTGAAATACTGTTACTATCAGATGTACCACAGTGATCAGCAATTCTTTACATGATGCAGTGCTTCCTGTGATAAGAATAGTTACCATCTATTACCATGCAACATTACATTAATTACTATATTCCCTATATTCCAGTTTTCTTCACCTAACTTATTTTATAACTGGGAAGTTTGTAAAATTTAATCTGCTTCACCTATTTTGTCCATCCACACAGCCCACCTCTCTGGCAACCATCAGTTTCTTCTCTGAATTTACGAGTCTGTGTCTGGTTTTGTTTTGTTGTTGTTTAATTCATTATAAAGTGAAATCATGTGTTACTGAGTTAATTTTATTCAATATGGGATGGATCTAGAATATATTATGCTATCATGAATGGCAAGATTTCATTCTTTATGACTGAGTTATACTCCATTGTATATACATATAACACATCTTCCTTATACATCCATCTATTGGTGGACACTTGGGTTGCCTCCAGACCTTAGTTTATGTAAATAATGTTTCAGTGAAGTGCATGTATCTTTACAAATTTGTGTATTTTTTTTTTCCTTTGGGTAAATGCCCAAAATGAGTTTTGGGATCATATGGTATTTAATTATTTGAGGCACTTCTATATTCTTTTGTACAGTGGTGGCTGCAAAAAATTTACATTTCTACCAATAGTGCGCAAGGATTCCTTCTTTTTTTAATTCTCACCAACACTTTGTCTTTTTGATAAGACAGGTATAAATTGATATCTGATTGTCATTTCATTTGCATATCCTTGACAATTAGCAATGTTGAGCACTTTTTCAAGTGTCTATTGGCCATCTATAGGTCTTTTTCAGAAAAAATGTCTATTCAGGTCCTCTGCCCATTTTTTCATCTTTGGGGGGGAGGTTGGAGAGTGTATGAATTTTTATATATTTTAGAAATCGACCATTATCAGATAGAGTCTCTACAAATAACTTCTCCCAATGAGTAGGTTGCTTTGTCTTTTTTGTTGAGGATTTTCTTCACTATACAAAATATCTCTGCTTGGTGTAATGCCAATATTTTGCTTTGGTTTCTCTTGCCCGAGGAGACATAATTAGAAAATTGTTGCTAATGCTAATATTCAAGAGATTACTGCCTATATTTTCTTCCAGAAGTTTATGGTTCCAGGCCTCAACTTGGCTCTAATCCTTTTGAGTTTACTTTTGTATATGGTGTAAGAAAGTGGTCCAGTTTAATTATTTTACATGCAGCTGTCCAGTTTTCCAACACCATTTACTGAGGAGACTTTTCTCCACTGTACATTCTTGTCTCCTGTGTTGTAGACTAACCATATGAGTTTATTTCCATGTTCTTGATTGTGTTGCATTCATATATGGGACTAGTTTTGTGCCAGTACCATACTGTTTTAATTAGTATATGTTTTCAGTGTATCTTGAAGTTTAGGATTATGATATCTCTAGCTTTGTTGTTTCTCAAGTTTGCTTTGGCAATTCAAAGACTTTTGGGCTTCTAAGCAAATTTTAGGACAAATTTTATTTGTTCTACTTCTGTGAAAAGGACTGTTGGTATTTTTATTGGGGTACTACTAAACCTGTGAATTGTTTTAGGTAGTATGACTATTTCAACAATATCAATTCTTCCAATCCATGAGCATGGTATGCATTTCCCTTTGTGTTTTCTTCAATTTCTCACATAAATATCTTTTCTACATATGGATCTTTTTGCCTTCTTGATTCTTTATTCATAGATACTTTATTCTTTTTTAGGCAGCTGTCAACAGGACTGTCTTAATTTTTTTCTACTTTGTTATTAGTGTGTAGGAATGAAACATATTTCTGTAATTAATTTTCTATCCTTCAACTTTAGTGAATTCATTTATTCTAATGTTGGTTGTCCCCCCACCTCCCTGCCTCAAGTGTCTTACTATTTCCTCTATATAGTTATATGTCATCTGGAATTAGTCATGGTTTTACTTCCTTACCAATTTGGATGCATTTTCTTTTTCTTTTCTGATTGATGCAAGAAATTCCAATATTCTTTTGAATATAAGTGTGAGAGTGGACATTTGTGTCTTCTTCTTGCCCTTGAAGGAAAAACTCTCACCACTGAGTATGATGTTAGATGTGGGTGTGTCACATACAACCTTTATTATGCTGAGGTATGTTCCCTCTTTGTTGAGAATTTTTATTGTGAACAATTATGGAGTTTTGTCAAATGCTTCTTCTGCATCTGTTGAGATGATCATAATTTGTAATGGGTTTTTTGTTGTTGTTAATGTGGTAATATCACAGGGATTAACTGTGGATATTAATTCATCTTTGTATTCCTGGAATAAATCCAACTTGTTCATGGTGAGTGATGCTTTTAATGTATTACTGAATTCAGCTCATATTTTGTTGAGAATTTTGGCATCTATGTTTATTAGGGGTATTATGTAGGTTTGGGTTTTGGTATCAGAGTAATACTGGCATCATTGAATAAATTTGGAAGCATTCCTTTCTCTTATTTTTTGGGATATGTTGTAAAGGATAAGTATTAACCCTTCTTTAACTGTTTGGTAGAATTAGCCTATGAAGCCATTTGGTTTTGGACTTTTGTTTTTTGGGGAGATTTTTTTAATACCTATTCAATTCAGCTACTAGTAACCAATCTGTTCTGTCATTTTTTTTTTTCCTGATTGAGTCTCGGAAGACTGTATTTCTATAGAAAATTTTCCATTCTAGTTTCTCCAATTTTTTTGGTATGGAGTTTCTCACAGTAGTCCCTCATACTCCTGTGGTGTCGGCTGTTACTTCTCTTTATGATTTCATTTACTGAAGTCCTCTTTTTTCCTGCTCATTCTGGCCAATGGTTTGTCAATTTTGTTTATCTTTTCAAAGAATCAGCCCTACTCATTTTGGGTTTCTTTTTCTAGTTCCTTTAGGTGAAGGTTAGATTGAGATTTTTCTTGTTTCTTGCAGCAATCCTGCATTGCTATACAATTCCCTCTAGGAACTGCTCAATGACTGAAACATTGTGTTTTCATTTCCTCTTGATTTCTTTCCTTACCTATTGGCTATTTAGTAGTATGTTGTTTAGCCTCTACCTCTTACGAGTTTTTCTTTTGATTTCTAGTTTCATCAATGCTGTGGTCTGGAAAGATGCTATGATTTTATTCTTGAATTTACTGAGAATTATTTTGTAGCCTAACGTGATTTATCCTGGAGAATGTTCCATAGGCATTTGCAAAGAAAGTGTACTCTGCTGTTTGGGGCTGGAATGTTCTCTTAAGTCCATCTGGTCTAATTTGTCATAGAAAGCCACCGTTTTCTATTTTTTTCTATTTTTTTCTCTATAATTTTTTAAATTGACTTCCTGTCTTGATCTACCCATTGACGCTAGGGTGTATTAGTACTCTACCATTGTTATATTTCTTCATTTATTTAGGTGATGCTACGTTTGGTGCATAAATATTTATAACTTATATACTCTTATTGGATCGATCCTTTATCATGTAAGTTTCATCTATCTCTTGTTACAGTCTGTGTTTTTAAGTCTGTATTGTCTGATATAAATATTGCTGTCCTTTTTGTTGTTCCATTGCATGGAATATATTTTTCCATTCCTTCATTTTCAGTCTGAAATGAATCTCTTATAGGAAGCATATAGATGGGTCCTGGTTTTTTGTCTTTTGATTGGAGCAGTTCATTTAAAGTAATTATTGATAGGTATGTATTTATTGCCATTTTAATTGTCTTCTAGTTGTTTTTGTAGTTCTTCTCTGTTCCTTTCTTCATCTTTTGCTTTCTTTCCTTGGGATTTGAAGACTTTTTTTTAACTTCTATTCCTTATTTTTCTATATCTATTATAGGTTTTTGCATTTGGTTATCATACAGTTCATATATAACCCCCAAATATAGAGCAATCTATTTGAAGTGGATGGTCACTTAAGTTTGAATATATTTAAAAGCACTGTGTTTTTCTACTTCTCTCCAGTTTTTATGCATATGATACCGTATCCCTTAACTGGTTATTATAGATATAACTGATTTTACTCTTACTTTCAACCTTCACAGTAGCTTCATAATTTACTGATCTTCACTATATGTTTCCTGTGCCAGTGAAATTTTTTTGTTAAAATTTTCTTATTGTATTTACAGCTCTTTATTTTCCCTTTTAAAAGTCTCTTGAACGTTTCTTGTAAGGTCAGTTTAGTGGTGATAAACTCCATGTCTCCTTCAATGCTGAATGAGAATTTTGCTGTTTATTTCTGTTTATAGATGTTTCCCATTTAGCACATTGAATAGAACGTGTCACTCCCTTCTGGTCTGCAACATTTCTGCTACAGAATCCTCTGATATCCTTCTGGGACTTCTTGGTAAGTAACTAGTGGCTTTTCTCTTGCTGTTTTAAAGATCTCCCCCAACTTTTTTTTTGCCATTGTAATTATTATGTGTCTTTGTGTTCATCTTGTTGAGTTTCCTGGCCCTGAATATGTTTCATTCCCCAGTTTAAGGACTTTTTTTTTTCAAGTACATTTTATGCCTGTTTTCCTCTTTTGCAGGGAGCTAACAATGAATGTTACTATGCTTGATACATTGTCCCTTAATCTATTCGTTTTTTCTGTTATTCAGCTTGATACTTTCCCTTACCTGTCCTCCTCCATCCTCTAGTCTGTCCATTCGTTATATTCTACAGCTCTGATTGATCAGGGTTTTTAAATTTTCTCTTTAGTAAAATTCTGAGAGCATCCACCCTTTCTTGAGTCCTATGAGCATCTTTTTTTTTTTACCGTATTTTGAATTCTTTATCTTAGTTTTGTGTACCTCTGTCTCTGTGGCTTTTATCTTGCTTTTTTAGGAGAAGTCAGCTACATCTCCTGGTCTTGAAAGCAGCAGCCTTATGTAGAAGGTGTCCTGCGGGGCCAGGAGTGTAATACTTTTTGGGCACCAGGAGTGACTCCTGGACTGGCCTGCCAGAGATGCTATCAGTTTGCCCCTAGGTAGGGTTAGCGCCCAGCACAGCTGGCCGTAGCTGCATCTTGGTGGAGGGGGACAGCCTCTCCCTGAGAGCGGGCTGAGTGGCCCTGCCACGACTGCGGAGGACACGCTGTAGGCAGATGTGGCTCCCCTCTCCCACCCCTAAGGTAGACAGAAGGTGTCTGAACTGGTCCCTGCAAGGCTGGGGTGAGAAAAATGCTCCCCCCCGCCCCGTTACTCCCAAAGAAAGGGCCTACAGATTTCTGCCCCTCTAGCCCACGCCCTAAAATCAGTGAATCTCCTTCATGTATAACCCAGATATGTTTCAAACTGCTGCTGCTTGGACCACATGATACAGTGTCTGTCCTTTAAGAAAGGAGGCTTTATTTTCTATAGATCCTTCAGGCTCTCCCTGTGTTAAGCTCTAATGATTTTCAAAGCCAGACACTATGGGCACTCAGGGTTTTAGTGAACGTGTGCACGGCTGTGGGCACCCAATGTGGGGCTTGATTCCCTCGCTCCTCAGGGAATAACTCCACACCTGTAATGTGGGTCACCCCACAGGGAGTTTCGTTCACAATATTCTTGTCAGCGTGACTCTCTCCTCCTGTTTTTAGTTGTGGAGATGTCTTCTGCCAGTCACAACTTATTTACGGAGTGAGTTGCATTATATGTAGTTGTTTTGCTTCAGAGTATCCACGGGAGGAAGTGAGCTCAAGATCCTCCATTTCTACTATTTTCCAGACTGTGCATTTTTGAGAAGGCCAAAACACTTGTGGGCAAGTAGACTGAAGCCACAGTATATCCCTCAGAGAATACGTATGAATAATTGATTTGGGCGCATTTACTCTTCCTTTACTGATACACCTCAAATCCTGTCATAATTAAGTTGGGTTAGTGCTGCCTCAGTATATCTTTCACCGATGTCTAATAGTCTTTCGCTCCCCAGGAAGAGAGGGGAAGGCGGGGAAGGGGGAAGATTCTGAATCCCTTCCTCCAGCAGACACAAGGCTGCGGCTGCATCTAGTTCAACTCACTCTCAGAACAACCTGAGGACTGGCAGAACAGTTTTTCCACAAGGACCAGGAAAAAGCAACGTCGAGAAAGGTAGGATGGGCAGGGATGCGGTCAGGAAAGGAACCTACAGTGACCCACCAGCAAGAGAGCGATCACAGGTACTCTGCTAGGAATGAGGGGTTTCAGACCTTCCTGAGCACTCTCAGTCATTGGGATCTGCAATGGATAGATGAGCCCATAACATCTGTGACATCTGGCTTTGAAAAGCAGCAGAGCTTACCTTCAGTAAGAGCAGAGGGCTACAGGAAAGATTATACTCTTAAAAGAGCCCATGTGCAACATTACTCTGAGACCACAGAGGCAGGAGTTTGAAAAGTGCCTGAGCTACCTGTAGGACATTTATAAACTAATTGTAAGACCCGTGCTAGAGGGACAGGGATCTATAGGAACTTTCTCCAGGAGCAGAAATGCCAGCAGCTACCACTTTCCCTGAACCAGGTGGGTGCCATTCTGCATCTGCCTTGCTAGCACCATTCACCCTGCTCAAGTCTGCCCTGTGGACTTACCGTGTTCGGCGCTCCTGCAAATTGCCACACGTGATGGTCAACCCGGTCCAGAAAGGCAAGTCTTGCCCCAGTGAGGAAAGGAGATGGGCCTGCAAGTTGTAGCCGACCTGAGACATAGAAACAAACAGCGAGGGCGCCTGGGTGGCTCAGTGGGTTAAGCCGCTGCCTTTGGCTCAGGTCATGATCTCAGGGTCCTGGGATCGAGTCCCGCATCGAGCTCCCTGCTCAGCAGGGAGCCTGCTTCCCTTCCCCTCTCTCTGCCTACTTGTGCTCTCTCTCTCTGTCAAATAAATAAATAAAATCTTAAAAAAAAAAAAAAACAGCGAGTCAGACAAAAATAGAGTAGAAGGAATCAACAGTAGCTTAGAAAATACAGAACAGGTCTGGAAGAAACCTCGAGGATAACATAATTCACAATATAGGAGTTTCAGAAACAGAAACCTTAACAAAGAAATAATCAGTGAAAACTTCCCTATGTTGGGGAATGAAACAAACACCAAGTTCCAGGATCCACAGAGTGCCCCAAAGTGAAGGCCCAAAAGGTCCACAGCAGGACACATACTAATTATGATGAAAATTAAATAGAATTGGCTCAGTGAGTTAAGCCGCTGCCTTCGGCTCAGGTCATGATCTCAGGGTCCTGGGATCGAGTCCCGCATCGGGCTCTCTGCTCAGCCTCTCCGCCTGCTTGTGATCTCTGTCAAATAAATGAATGGATAAAATCTTTAAAAAAAAAAAATAGAATTTTTAAAGGAGCAAGAGAACAACAATTACTTACCTACAAGGAAATCCACATAAGGCTATAAGCTGATTCTTGACCCAAAACTTTGGTATACACAAAGTTTTGTAGGAAAAAATCCTGCAACCAAGTATACTCTAAACCAGCAAGGTTATCATTCAGAATTGAAGGAGAGATAAAGAGGTTCCCAGGGGAACAAAAGGTAAGAGTCTAAAACCACTTAAACAGCCCTATAAGAAACTTCTTTGAAGGAAAGAGAAAAAGCTATAGGAAGGGAAAAATTTCACTGCCATAAGCAAACATACAGGAAAGGTAGATCAAAAATGTACAAAGCTAGTAAAATATTAAAGTACTAATGTCAATTTTATATATAATTAGTTGTCCTACACATGGAAGAGGAAGTAAAAATGTAGTTCTTTTAGAATGTGTTTAAATGTAAACAACAGTCACCTTTATAGACTGCTATATATAAACATAGTAATCACAAATCAAAAATGTATAAAAAAGGAATCCATGCATGATAAGAAAGGAAAAGAATGACCAAACAACTAGAATAAAGTTAACAGTATGGAGTGTTTATTACATTTAATTATTAATAAGTATGTGCTTATTGCCAATCAGAAGACCTAGGGAGACTGAATTAAAAAGACCCACCTATATGCTGTCTGTAAGAGATCCACTTCAGACTCAAGACACATACAAACTAAAAGTAAAGGAAGTGATGGAAAAAAGAGCCAGCATCTCTATACTTGTATCAGATGTAACGGACTTTAAAAGAAAGACAACAGGGGCGCCTGGGTGGCTCAGTGGGTTAAGCCGCTGCCTTCGGCTCAGGTCATGATCCCAGGTCCTGGGTTCAAGCCCCACATCGGGCTTTCTGCTCAGCAGGGAGCCTGCTTCCTCCTCTCTCTCTGACTGCCTCTCTGCCTACTTGTGATTTCTCTCTGTCAAATAAATAAATAAAATCTTTTAAAAAATAAATAAATAAAAGAAAGACAACAGCATTACACAATAATAAAGGGATGGTTCAAACAAGAGGATATATAACAATTATAAATACCTACACACTTAACAGACATAAAGGGACTTGAGGTCATACACTACTAATAGGGAACTTCAACAGCCCATTCCCATCAAGTAGTGACTTTGAATGACACATTAGACCAGATGAACTTAAGGTGATATACACAGAACAGTCCATCCACAAAAAACAATATACACATTCTTTCAAGTGCACATAAAACACTCTCCAGGTAGATCACACATAGGAACACAAGTAGATTGAAATTATATCAAACATTTTTTTCCAAACACGACAGTATGAGAAACTAGAAAACGCACCAACAGGTGGAGGCTATACTACACAACCAGTGGGCTGATGGAGAAAACAAAAAGTAAATTAAAAAACACCAGGACACAAATAGAACTAGAAATACTATGGGCAGACATCTTTGGGACACAACAAAAGCAGTTTCTAGAGGGACATTTATGGCAATAGAGGCCTACATCAAAAACAAGAAAAATATCTAACCTAACAAAAACAAAACCCAAGATTAATAAAAGGAAATAATAAAGATCAAAGTAGAAACAAATGAAAAACAGACTTAACCACAGAAAAGATAAAGAGCTAGTTATTTGAAAAACCTGATACATCTAGTCAGACACATCACAAGAAAGCATAAATGAAAGACAAAAAATAACAGCACAAAAATAAGGGACTACTATGAAAAAAGTTATATGCCATAAAATTGGGCAGCCTGTAAGATTTCTTTCCAGAAATCCTGGAAATACACAGTCTTCCAAAATGGAATACTGATTACTTGGGATGAAATTGAGCTGGTAATCAAAAATTCTCCCAACACACAAAAATCCAGAACCAGATGTATTCACAGATGAATTCTACCAAACATTTAAAAAACAGTTAACCTAGTCTTCTCAAACTACTCCAAAAAAGTAGAAATGGAATGAAAACTACCAAGTTCATTTTATGAAGCCAGCATTACCTTGATATCAAAATCAGACAAAGACACAAAAAATATAGGCTAATATCCCTGATGAACATAGCAGCAAAGATCCTCAACAAAATATTTGTAAACCATACTCACAAACATTAAGAGCTTCATTCACTGTATTTGAGATTTATTCCAAGAATTATTCAATACAGCAAATCATCAATGTGATATACCACATTAATAAAAATGAAAGATAAAAACCGTATGATCAGGGAGCCTAGGTGGCTCAGGTCCTGATCTCAGATCATGTGAGCCCCCACATTGGGTTCCATGCTGGGCATGGAGCCTGCTTCAGAGTCTGCCCCTCCCTCATCACTTTCACTCTTAAAAAAAAAACCCTATGGTCATACAATAGATGAGATAAAGCACTTGGCAATATTCATTTGTGATTAAAAACTCAACAAAGTAGGTTTAGAGGGAATATACTTCAACATAATAAATACATGACAAATCTCTAGCTAATATCACACTCACTGTTGAAAAACTAAAGCCTTTCCTCTAAAACCAGGAACATGACAAGGATGTCCAGTCTCATCTCTTTTATTTCAACCTAATACTAGAAATAATAGCTGTAGCAATTAGAGAAGAACAAGAAATAACAGTTATCTAAATTGGTAAGGAAGAAGCAAAACTGCCACTATTTATAGAAACCCTAAAGATTTCAACAAGCTACTAAAACTAATAAATGAATTCATCAAAATTGAGGATACAGAATTAATATATAGAAATCTGTATATCTATTACACTAATAACAAACTAGCAGAAAAATTAAGAGTATAATCCCACTTATAATTTGCATTAAAAAGAATAAAATACTTAGGAATAATAACAATGAATACCTAGGAATTTAGCCAAGTGAAAAACCTATACTTGAAAACTCTAAGAAAGACAATGAGGAAGTAATTAAAGATGACACTGAAAGGATACACCATGTTAATGGCTTGGAAGAATATTGTTAAACAGTGCCTTCTACCGAAAGCAATCTACAGGTTCCATGCAATCCTGATCAAACTATCAATAGGTTTTTCCACAGAACTAGAACATACAATCCTAAGATTTACATGGAATGCAAAAGTCCCCAAATTGCAAAAGCAATTTTGAGAACGAACAAAGCTAGAGGTAGCAGAATTCCAGATTTCAAGATATACTACAAAGCTGCAGTCGTCAAAACAGTCTGGTACTGGCACAAATATAAACACATACATCAAGGGAACAGGACAGAGACCCCAGAAATGTCTATACTTTCATGGTACATCAATCTATGAGAAAAGAGGCAAGAGTATACAATGAGGAAAATGGAGTCTCTTCAAGAAATGGTTTTGGGAAAACTGGACCACTTTCTTACACCATATACAAAAATAAACCCAAAAAGGATTAAAGACCTAACTGTAAGATCTAAAGCCATAAAACACCTAAAACAAAATAGGCAAAAACATCTAAAACAAAACAAGCAACATTTTATGGCTATGTCTCCTCAGGTAAGGGAAACACAGGAAAAATAAACTATTGGGACTATGTCAAGCTCAAAGGTTTTGCCCAGTAATGAAAACTAGCAACAAAATGAAAAGCAACCCATTAAATGGGAGAAGGTATTAGCAAATGATATATCCTGCAAAGTGCAAATATTCAAAAATATATTAAGAACTCACACAATACCAAACATGATAATCTAACTAGAAATGGGCAGAGAGGGGCACCCAGGTGGCTCAGTCCGTTAAGTGTCTGCCTTCAGCTCAAGTCACGACCCTGGAGTCCTGGGCATCAGGCTCCCTACTCGGTGGGGAGTCTCCTTCTCCCTCTGCCCCCTCCCTGCTCAAGCACATGCACACACACAGGCTCTAATAAATAAAATCTTTTTAAAATTTTTAATTTTAAAAAAAGGGCAAAGAACCTAAATAGACATTTTTCAAAGAAGACATATGGATGGCCAATGGCCACAGGAAAAGATGCTCAACATCACTCATCATCAGGGAAATACAAACTGAAACCACAACGAGCTATCACCTTTCAGAATGGTTAGTATCAAAAAGACAAGAAATAACAGTGTTGACAAAGGTGTGGAGAAAACTAGTGCACTGTTGGTGGGAATGTAAATGGGGTACATCCACTATGCAAAACCAGTAGGGAGATTCCTTAAAAGTTAAAAATAGAAATACCACTCAGGGGGCGCCTGGGTGGCTCAGTGGGTTAAAACCTCTGCCTTCGGCTCAGGTCATGATCCCAGGGTCCTGGGATCGAGCCCCGAATTGGGCTCTCTGCTCTGCAGAGAACCTGCTTCCTCCTCTCTCTCTGCCTGCCTCCCTGCCTACTTGTGATCTCTGTCTGTCAAATAAATAAATGAAATCTTAAAAAAAAAAAAAAAAAGAAATACCACTCAGTAATTCCACTTCTGGCTATTTACCTGTAGAAAATGAAAACCCTAATTCAAAAACATATATGCACCCTTGTGTTTACTGAAGCATTATTTACATGCAGCCTAAGTGTCCACTGATTGATAAACGGATAAAGAACACATGATGCACATACAAAAGAGACTATTACTCAGTCAAGAAAAAGAAAGAAATCTTGCCATTTGCCTCAGCATGTGTGGAACTAGATGGTATTATGTATGCTAAATGAAATAAGCCAAACAGAGAAAAATATCATATAATTTCACTGACATGTTGAATCCAAGAAATAAGCAAATGAGCAAACTCTTTGTTGCCTTGAGGAGAGGACAAAGTAGGGATAAATGAACCTGATAAATGGGATTAAGAAGTACAATCTTCCAATTATAAATAAGTCATGGGGATGAAAAGTACCGCATAGGGAAGATGGTCAATAATACTGTAATAACTTCATATGTTGACATATGATTACACTGATAGTGGTGAACATTTTGTAATGTAAAGAATGGGCAAATCGCTATGTTCTATACCTGACAGTAATATAATATTGTATATCAACTATAATTAAAAATAATTTTTAATTTAAAAAATGTTTACATGTCACTCAAAATTATCAGAGTTTAAATAATATGATGATAGGTAAATAAGCAAATTTCATAATAGGTAAAATGACTTGGTTCGTTTCATTATGTCACATACCTTGTATTTTCAGTTTTGTTGTGGTCTAAACTTACCTATCTCCTTACATCACTGGAATACCTCCATGAGGTCCTCACACCCTAAAATATCACTGAGCCCAGTAAAGCCACCAATGGAGACTGAACAAAGAATAAAGGGCATCATGGAGAAATCAGCTGATCCCACCCAGACTTTTCACCTACAGGAACATCACCGCCCAAGCCACACACAGCACAGCCACCATCTGCCAGCCTTGAGACTCCTACTGGAGGGGAGATCAGCTAGACATCCTGCTGGGGGTGCAGGGGGGAGTAGGTGGTATTTCCTGAGGGCCAGGATGTCATGCCCCTCTCTAAAAGCAGCACTGTAGGAAAGGTGATACACTTCCACAATGGCACCTACCTTGTCAGGGTCACTCTGTTCTGGGAAGGCCAGGTCTCTGTCCTCATGATCATCCACCCCTATGAAGGCGTATCTGCTCTCTGGAGGTAAAGAACCAAGGCCATGATGGGGTTATTTTCAAAGATTCGTTAATGGCACCACTCATGCCTTCACTGAATATATGGCCTAACCCTAAACTCAAGGGTGTGAGACCTCAGCACACACCCTGTAAAGTCCTGCCTCATATGACCACTTGCAATTGAGAAATTCTTACCTTCCTGTCAAGGAATAAGGCCTTTTTCACACACAAATACACTTTTAAACACCCTGCGAAGTTCCCATGGGCAGTGCTATATT
Organism: Lutra lutra; assembly: GCF_902655055.1. Taxonomy (NCBI): domain Eukaryota; kingdom Metazoa; phylum Chordata; class Mammalia; order Carnivora; family Mustelidae; genus Lutra; species Lutra lutra. The sequence continues at coordinate 11,104,468 of NC_062287.1, read as the reverse complement.
GCCCATCTCAATTAATATTGAACATGACATTGTCTGATGCCTCTTCTACTCAAGGTCTGGTCAGACATGTGGTGTTTGTGAGACCCCTTTTTATGACTCTCCCTGCCAAGTTTGGCATTGTCCCCAAAAAGTTCACTAACAGAGGGCTGCCCAAAGTGGAACTCTGTATTATATGTACCTTTACTTTCCCATGAGGACCAGTATTCTCAGTCAATCATGTCTTTCACTATAGACCTAGGTTTACAAAATATGGTCCGTGTAAAAGTATTCTGATATGTGTTTAAAATGTTATTCCAGGGGCGCCTGGGTGGCTCAGTGGGTTAAGCCGCTGCCTTCGGCTCAGGTCATGATCTCGGAGTCCTGGAATCGAGCCCCGCATCGGGCTCTCTGCTCTCTCGGGGAGCCTGCTTCCTCCTCTCTCTCTGCCTGCCTCTCTGCCTGCTTGTGATCTCTCTGTCAAATTAAAAAAAAAATTATATATATATATATATATATATATAAAATGTTATTCCAAAAAAGGACTCTTTGATAAAATTAAAAAAACAACCATCTGCCTTCATCTCGCATATCCAATATGCAGAATCCCTCTTAAATATCTTTTGCATTCACCCATTTCTCTCCCTGCCTAGTGCTGCTGGGTTCAGATCATTACCACCTCATCTAGATCACTTGAACTAGCCTCCCTCCCAACAACCCTGCCCTCTTCACTGTCCACACTGCATCCTGAGTAATCTTTCCCCAAAGCTGACTTCTACTGGTCATCTCCAGTTGATCTCAAGATCAGACACTCAGCACGTGCTGCTCGGATTGAAGGAGTCCATATTCACCGAGCTGCAATGTAGTGATGCTTAAAAGCCCCCAGTTAACAGGCCTCCACAAACTGGGGTATGAGCATATTTTTCTCATCGATCATGGCTGCATCAATTCTCTTTCTTCCCTTGCTCACCAATAGATGCTCACTTGTTAGTCTACCAGTTCTCCATTAAGCTGGAGAACTTCATTGGTTAGAATGACCTATGAGGGTCTCTTCATGAGCCATTTTGCAAAGGGTAACTGCGTATCACCACAAATCCAGAACCTGTGGGCCAAGTCTGAGACGACCTATTACTTCCAGACTCTTTTGCTCCTTTGCTAACTTTCTGTGTTTCAGAAGCTCTGTCCATTTCTTCTTCCTTTCCATTCTGCTACTATCCATTTTGATCCCATTTTCCCTAAGCTTGATGACAGAGGGGAATGCTACTTTCTTCCCTCAAGTGTTCAAAAAACATGCTAGGAGGAAGTCAAGTATGGATAGCAAACACAGAAAAATAACATGCATTCCAGATTTCATGTAGTTATCCAAGGGTTGATCTGTAGTCCTTGACTCTTTTCTGAAATAAGTAAAGCTCAGTTGGGTTTCTTTTCTTTCCCTTTGATCTCTAATGGGGTATCTCACCAAATCTTTTCTTACCCACTAACCATTCTTAGGCCTAGGTCACAGTAAGGATGAAAATGTGATCCCTTCCTTTCTCTGAATTGAACCTGAAAAGTCATCAACAGCAGAGAATGAGGTACCACTTCTGTTTGTTATATCCGGCACCTAGCTCCCCATTCCTCCCCATATTCCCTTTTACATATACACATACACAGGTTTGAAACAGAGTGAGTCAAAAGGAGGGTAAGAGCTTTGAAGCAGGAAAGTCCGGTAGTCTTTCATCAGCTGGAGGAAAGAAATGCAATGTATATTTATTCATGCATCAGACTAAACATGACTTTGTGCCAGCTTCTCTGAAGATATTAGGGAGATAGCAGTGGATCAGGCAAATGTACTACCTTCCTTGATATAGTTTGCACTCATCAGAAGGCAGGTGTCTAGAAAAATGGGAGGTAAGCATAGCAAGAAACATAGATAAAGAAGCAAAAAAAGGTCTGCACACCATGCTAAGGAGGCTTACATCCTTGCATAAGTGACTGGGATTTTAAATAGTAATGAACGCAGTTGCATTTGCAACTAGAAAGAGTGTTCTGGCAGTTGTACTGAAGAATACAGGTGGATAAAACTGAGACCGTAGGGTTTATTAGAGGCTCACAGTACTCCAAGAAAAATAGTACATGAACTTAAAAAGTGACACAAAAATGATGAAAGAAGAGAACTTGCATATTAGATCAATATTTTGAATTGAAAACCCCAGGACACACTGATTGCATGTGGGAGTTGAAATGGTGCAACTTTCTTAACTTATGGACATCTCCCAGCATGACAGTAAGTTTGTTTTGTCCTATGGCGAGTGGTACATGGCATGGGTGTTCCAAGAGACGTCCTTATGCAGGGGAAATTTATCAATATGAATTCTGGGAATCATGGATTTCTTGGGGCACAATTCCTAGCCGGTGTCTGTGATGTCAGTCACCTTGGATCTTAAAGAGAGAAATCAGCTCAAGGAAATTATTTCAAACTCTTTTTATAAGAGATTTTTATAGTTGTTTATCCAAAAGGGGAAAGTATTAGTATTCTACATTCATATTTAAACATGGTAGTACACCTCCTAGGGTCGGTGATCTGTCTGGGACACTGTGCAAATGTCTTTAATGGTTACCCTCAGCTTCAGAGTAGGAACATTTTGGTTTGGTTATCCTAATTCTCTGTTGGCATAACTTCCTAACCTTTAGTTTATGCACTTAGCAATTTGATATGGAGTTTCCATTTTATTAAAATGTGTTTTAGTGGCAAATGCAAAGCCACGTTACTTATAAAAGAATAATGTTTTTACTTGGCTTTAAAATAACTTTCTATAAAGCCTGAGTTTACCAATAACATTCATTTTGAGATTTATTTCAACTAATGATTTATTACCTAATATTTATTCATGTGTTCTGCAAATGTTTATTAAGGTTCTAATAGATATGAGGAATTATGGGCAAATGGAGAAAAATAAATGTTCAGCAAGGCTGCAATCCGAAAAGACATTCAAACTACCAATTCTATGAAGAAAGTAAAAAGGCAAGGGCTTATGTTAAAGTTGATATTTGACTTAGCCCTGAGGATATCTGTAGACAAAGAATGAGGTGAAAGAGAAAACTCATAAAGATCATGAGTAGGGTTGCCAGGTTTAGCAAATAGTAATCTAGGGTCTAAGTTAAATTTGAGTAATTTCTAGTTGTTTATGCACATTACTTGACATAAAGGGTAACTATTGCATGGAAAATACACTAAGTTATTCCTTTTTAGAAATAATTCAAATTTAATCTGGTATCCTGTATTTTTTTTTAATCTGATAACTCTATGCATAAGCAAAATCACCATGAAGTTTGTTCAATAGACCAGTGGAGTGAGTATTCAGTGGACCATGGCAAAGGAAGAGGCTAGAAAGAAAGGAAGAAACTAAATCATAGAAGTTCTCAAGTAGCATGCTGAGAATTTTAGGGTTCATTCTGTAAGCTTTTGAAAGCTACAGAAATCAACTAAGGAAGGAGTGATATGATCCACTTTGTGCTCTGAAAAGCTATTTCACAAATTTAACAAAATGTGATCTAGGGGCTCAGATCTGGGTGGCTCGGTCTTTTAAGCATCTGCCTTCAGCTCAGGTCATGACCTTGAGGTCCTGGGTTCAAGCCCTGCATTGGGATCCCTGCTCAGCGGAGAGCCTGCTTCTCCCTCTGCCCCTCCGCCCTCTTTGTGCCCTCTCTCCCTCTCACTCTATCTCAAATAAATAAATAAAATATATATTTTTTAAATTTTAAAATGTGCATCATCTATAGAAAAATGTTTAATGTTGGGGCGCCTGGGTGGCTCAGTGGGTTAAGCCGCTGCCTTCGGCTCAGGTCATGATCTCAGGGTCCTGGGATCGAGCCCCGCATCGGGCTCTCTGCTCAGCAGGGAGCCTGCTTCCTCCTCTCTCTCTGCCTGCCTCTCTGCCTGCTTGTGATCTCTCTCTGTCAAATAAATAAATAAAATCTTAAAAAAAAAAAAATGTTTAATGTTACCAAGTGATATAAAGTAAGGGGCTTTTCTTCTTCTATTTATATAAATGTTGGATGGGATGACTTGATGTTGAAAAGGTGTCAAAGTGGTTTAAAACAATAAAAATATATCATCTTGCAGTTCTGTCGTTCAGTAGTCAAACATGTATCTCACTGAGCAAAAAAAAAAAAGTTATAATAGGGCAGCATTCTTTTCTGGAGGCTCTAGGGCAGAATCTGCTTCCTTGCCTTTTCCAGCTTCTAGAAGTGCCCTTGTTCCTCACAACCCTCTTCTTCCATTTTACAAAGCTACAAAAATAGGTCAGTTCCCCACCTCACATCCTTCTGACGCACTCCTCTGCCTCCCTCTCCCACTTTTGAGCATAAGTGAGATTTAGAGTGGTCCTACCTGGATCATCCAGGATAATCTCCCATCTCGAAATCCATACCCATAATTGTATCTGGAAAGTCCCTTTTGCCAGAGAAGGTAACATATTCACAGGTCCCAGGGATCAGGATGCAGATATCTTTGGGGGGACATTAGTCCCTCTACCATAATGTGTAATCTGTAAATATAATGGAATCTTATTATTATCAACATACTATTATGTAAATGTTAACACTAATCATAAGAACATTTGTTATATCTGATATAGTCTTTCAGAGCACTTAGCTTGACACTTGGCAAAATGTATATCCTGACACATAAATACTGTACAATGGTTTACAATAATAAGCTTTAAGGCTGTCTTCTCACCAAGCGCACCAGCACATTAGTAGGATAGGCAGATGGGATCTTACGACCCCAGTGTAACGATATTCAGTCATCCAGGGTGCAATGCTACCAAACCTCACAACCCAACCATGTCACACTGGAATTTTAATAAAATTATAGGATTACAGAATCTCTCTTTAGCAAACCAAATCACTAGGACTTAGCTATTGAAGGATTACCTGAAAGAATTCTTATTTCAGAATTTTCCAATTCTTCCACCATCCCTATGTTCCCACTCTGTCCACAGGTCACAAACCCAGGACAGCCATGCTTATGACTGTTCTGTGGATCTAGACAAACAGGGACTGCGAGGTCTACGGGGGGCTAAGCATGGACAGTAAAGCAGAGACTGGGTGTGGTCTCCCAGTATCCATTTGGTAGGAAAACACCATTGGTAACAAAACACCATTATTTTAGTTCAGCCCATGGTCACCCAACTAAAGGCTATAGTCTTCCTTGCAGCTAGTGGTGACCACAACATTTTGCCCAGGATTATGAGTGGAAGTGCTATGGAAAACATTTGGGTCATGTCTTAAGAGTAAAACAAATTGCCCTCCCCCTCCTACTGGTTAAACTCTAGATATAATGCTGAGAGATGAAAGAGCCACGTCAGATCATGAGATTGATGTCCTATGTTAAGAATAGCACCATGGGGTGCCTGGGTGGCTCAGTCAGTTAGGCGTCTGCCTTCAGATTGGGTCATGGTCCTGGGATTGAGCCCCGTGTCTGGCTCCCTGCTCAGTGGGCATCCTGCTTTTCCCTCTCCCTCTCCCTCTGCCTCTCCCCCGACCCCACCTCCCCACTCGTGCATGCTATCTCAAATAAGTAAATAAAATCTTTAAAAAAAAGAAAAAAGGGAATAGCACCTTCATTGTGATGATGGTGTCGTGGATATAAGCGTATGTTCAAATTCACCCAACTGTACACATTAAATACACACAGTTATCTATATGTCAGTTACACCTCAGTAAAGCTGCAAGAAACTAATAAAGTTAAGATTATCGTACCTTGGGTGGCTCAGTGGGTTAAGCGTCTGCCTTCAGCTCAGGTCATGATCTCAGGATCCTGGGATGGAGTCCCGTGTCGGGCTCTCTGCTCAGCGGGGAGCCTGCTTCCCCCTCTCTCTGCCTGCCTCTCTGCCTATTTGTGATCTCTGTCAAAATAAATAAATAAAATCTTAAAAAAAAAAGATTATCACCTTCTCCAAAAAAAAAAAAAAGTGGCAGAAAAGGGCAGAAGGAACTGCAACCCTTGAAACCATGGAACATCATACTGGCCCTGGCCTGCTCACTTTAGGACTGTCAGGTGAGGGATAAATTTATATTTTTAAGTCATTATTGTTTGCTTCCTGTCTAATACAGAATATGCTATCAGTACAGAAATGCTACGTAACAAACCTAAAATATAAGCATTAACTCAGTGGGCATAGGGTGGGGGTCATAGTGAGGGAAAAGCAAACATGACAGGTGAGAAATCTGATGATTTTCATCATGCCATAGCAAAACTCTTGGTGCACTGCTACTTGCAATGCATTGGAAGGCAGACATGTGCCAACAGAGCCTGTAATTTTAATGGAACTTGCTGGAAAATCTCAGGATATTAGTTTATGTTCTCTGCTGCCTGTTACTTTTTGTGAAATCCTATTTTTAAAGTATCAATTCAAACTAGCTATTTTACTGCTTGGATTTTTCGAAACATGGATGTTTTATATTTTTAAACTAGTTTTTAATTAAAAACTGTATTAAAAATTCATAGAAAAAATAAGACTACTGCTTCATTAGTGGAACACTGGTAAGTAGTTTGGTGCAAGGACACCAACTTTTAGACCACTAATATTCAGGTCAGTGACAAAGGCCTAAGTATGAGAGAAAATGAACAAGAAGGAATCAAGAGGACTCAAAAAAAGGAATGAGCAGAAGTGGCTAAAACAAAGCTGGTGATCAAAAAATAGTAAGAGGAAGGGAAGGAATTAGGAAACAGGAGTTTGAGGAAGAGAGAAAGAAATCAACAAAGGGAAGGACAAAGAAGGAAGGTTACATATTTAATATATCAATAAGATCACTTACCACAAGTGTTTCTGTTACTAGAGAGTGAAAAAAATAAAAGACAAGCACCAAGTCAGAATGAAGATTCCCATCCTTGGTAGTTCTACTTCAGAAGGAAGGTGGACTACAACATTTTGTAACCAGAGTCAGTCACATACAAGTGAGATAAAGGACAGTTTGAAGGGAAAATTCATTTACCTCCTGGGAGACTCGACCCTGTACTGGTGGATTGGACACTTACCCTAACTTGTAAAAAGTATGTAATTATTTTACATTCCTCAGAAATTCAGGCTGATATTAAAGTACTTTTAGTGAGATCTCTATTCTCTCATTTCAGTTATTTTATTTTCAACTTCATTTAGATTTCTAGATTTGAGCCTTTTAATTTAAAATGTGTTTTATTCGCTCTTTCACAAGAAATGTTGTTTTTCTTTATAAGTTCCAATGAAAACCTTACACTTTGATATTTCATACATATGAACAGAGAGCCTACCCTCAAGTACAGGCTGTTCCAGTCAAACATAATCTAGATGGATAAGTATTGTAAGTGATAGAATATTCTAGTAATCATTGCCTTTGAGTTAAACATTTTATTTTTTTATTAGCACTAAACTTTTTTGATCTTCATGGAACTGGAAGTTTTTTGAGATTTTATTTATTTACTTATTTGAGAGAGAGAGAGCATGAGTGTGGGGGGTAAGCGAATGGAGAAGCAGACTCCCCACTGAGCACAGAGCTTGATCCAGGACCCTGAGATCATAACCTGAACCGAAGGCAGACACTTAACTGACTTAGCCACCCAGGCGCCCCATACAACTGAAATTTTTAAGAAACATTTGCTTTTGGATGCAGACGGACATACTTAGGTTGGTACACAGCTACTCTTTTGTTACTCTTCCAGCTCTACTCTGTGGTAGATAAAGGTTCTATCCCTCAGGAAGCTGACTGGATATCAGGTGACAAAAACTCAGCCATTGTCATCATCATCATCACACTTGGCCAGCACTTCAGGCCCCTCCTCATTGACATTTTCATTCACAGGGTCATCAGAGCCCAAAAAGCTTCTTAAGGACTGTTCCCAAGAAGCCCAGTTTCTTACTAAAGTGATCTTTAAGACAGAAAACATCAGGACGACAGAAAGGTTTGTAAACGTCCATGGTTATATACAATATCTTACTATGAGCACATTGTCAAAGATCTCCGTGTGTGTCGCTGATGCCGGTGACAAGACCATTGCATATGACACGAACAGTGTCTACCTACATGATCATGGAATTGGAAATCAGATTAACATGTTCTTAAATGACATTTGCTGAAGCATAAATACACGAAATCCCTAGAAACCAATCTCTGCAAATAATTCTACATGTATTGTTAGAGAAATTTCATTTTAGGGACAAAGACAATCAAAAGAATCCATCTAGGCAGGAAGGACATTTAAGAACAAAGACAAATGACACTGGATGCAAAGCTTGGAGAATCAGACGTGAAGATTGACTACACCGTCCCTGGAGCCTGTCTACACATGATAATAAATGTTCATATTCCTTAAACAAGTTTGGGTCATAATTTCTGTTACTTGTGGCCGAAAGCATCCTACTTGATACTTTGATAGGGTAAATGAGAATAAACATGTGATCCTCATGATACATCCTCTAACATTTTCTGTAAAGGGCTACATAGTGAATGTTTTGCACCTTGCAGGCCATTCATCTCTGTTACAACTGCTCTGCCACTGTGGGGTGAACGTAGCACTAGCCCACGTGTAAATGAGTTAGTATGGCTACATTCCAAGGAAACTGTATGACAGTGAAATTCAGACTTTGTATAAGTTATTCTTCTTTTGATTTTCTCCCAGATTTTTAAAAATAAAAAAACTATTCTTAGACTTCCAGGGAATATGGCAGAGGAGGAAGGTTCAAGGCTCCCCTCATCCCATGGATACACCCAGAGAACACCCACATCAGCATAAATAACTCAGAAAATGAACCAAAGACTGGCAGAACAGACTTTCTACAGCTCACTGCAGAGAAGAGGCCACCTCAAAGAGGGTAGGAAGGGTGGAAACATAGGAGCCAAATTGACCATGGGACTGTCCATAGGAGAACAGGACACCATGGGCAGGGAGAGGAGAGAGGAACAGATCACACACCAGGTACGTCAGGCATGGGCAACTATACTGGGAAGATAATTCTCTGTAACATTTGGCTTTGAAAACCAGAAGGGCCCAACTTTATGCATTCTTACAGTTAGGGAACTGAGCCCCTGCTCTTAAAGAGACAGCACAACAAACGGTCTTTGGAGATCCAGCACAGAAGCGAAGCAGCAGCTTGATAAATGCCTGGGCTATACAGGAAAGAGATTTGTTTACTAATCTCCGAGTGTGCACTGCAGGAACTGAGAAGTCTTTGGGACACTTCTCCAAGAACATAAATATTGATGGATGATATTTCTCTCTCCCACTTCCCAGCCTAGATACAGAGACACCTGCCAGAACCAGCAAAGTTTGAACATTCTCCACCCAGCTTGCTAACAGTGTGTGCCATCCCCCATGCTCTTCTGTGGATTCACCCCCTCTAACCCAGCACCAGTGGGTTTTTTTCCCAGGCAGCTGCTAATGCCCTCCTGTGCCTTGTTGGTACCACGCACCCTGCCCCTATGTTCTCCTGTGGACCCATCCCCTCCAACATGCCGTTGGCAGTCCATCCAAAGCAATGCTACAAGGCAGTGTGCAAGCAGCCCCAAGAGAAGCCAGGACCACACCAAAGTGACTCCTGCCCCTGGGAGAGGGGAAGATAACCATACACACCTCTCCAACTGTGGACCCAGCAGTGGGGTGTGTGCAAGTATCTGGTCCGATGGCAGGCTCCGCCCACCAACAAAACTTTAGGAAGATGACACAGGAATGGCACACTGTAGTTTGGTCCCACCGCAGCTTTGGCAAATGCCTGGTCTGACGGAACTCAAGCCCAAAGCAGCCCCAGACTGGCCCACTAACAACACAGGCACCAAACCCTGATCCAAACCAGCAGAGAGAGGCATTACAGTTAACTGGGCTAAAGGTAAATGTAGCTCAGCCGCAACTGTAAGGTACACACAACACACAAAGGAGACAGACTGAAGTGCCAGGTTAGAGCAAGCAGGGCTCGCTGCACTGAAGGGCTCTACAGAACCTCTTCTTTATGAGGCTGCTACTTTTAAGAGCAGGAGACGTAGCTGACTTTCCTAACATTTAGAAACAGTGACTTAGAAAAAAAAAATGAGGAGATGGCAAATATGTCCCAAATGGAAGCACAGGACCAAATCACAGCAAGAAACTAAATGAAACAGAGATAAGCAATGTGCCAGACAGAGAAGTTAAAGTCATTGTAAAGATACCCACTGGACTTGAGGTTCTCGGTGAGAACTTCAACAAAGGGATAAGAAAGACAAAAAAGAACCAACCTTAGACGAAGAACTCAATAGCTGAAATTTAAAATACACTAGACGTTAATAAATACTAGACTAGAGCAAACAGATCAGATCAGTGAGCTGGAAGACAGAGTAATGGAAAGTAACTAAGCTGAACAGGAAAAAGAGAAAAGAATAATAAAAAATGAAAATAGGTTAAGGGAACTCAGAAACACCATCAAGTGTAATAATAACATTTGCATTATAGGGACCCAAGAAGAAGGAGGAGAGAGAAAAAAGGCAAAAATTTTATTTAAAGTAATAATACCTCAACATTTCCCTAAAGTGGACAAAGAAACAGACATCCAGATCCAGGAATCACAGAGACACCCCAACAAAATCAACCCAAGGAGGTCCACATGACAACACACAGTAATTAAAATGGCAAAAAGTAGTGATAAAGAGGGAATTTTAAAAGCAGAAGAGAGGAGAGCATGGGTGGCTCAGTCAGTTAAGCATGTGCCTTTGGCTCAGGTTATGATCCCAGGTCCCGAGATGGGAGCACTGAGCAGGGAGCCTGCTTCTCCTTCTCCCTGCCACTTGTGCTCTCTTGCTATCTCTCTCTCTCTCTCTCAAATAAATAAATAAAATATTTTCAGCAGAACCAGGCCAGAAAGGAGTGGCATGATACAGTCAAAGTGCTAAAAGGAAAAAAACTTGCAATCAAGAACACTCCATCCAATAAGGCTATCATTTAGAATAGAAGTAATGATGAAAATGTTCCCAAACAAAGTTAAAGGAATTCATCACTAAACAAGCCTTATGAGAAATGTGAAAGGGGATTCTTTGAATGGTAAGGAAATACCATAAGCAGTAGTAAGAGAAGTATGAAAGGAAAAAAAAAATACACAGGTATGCATGAACACAACATGTAGTAGATTAACCACTTATAAAACTAGTAGAGAGGTTAAAGCACAAAAACAGTACAATCAAGTATATCTATAAAAATCAGGCATTGGATTCACAAAATAAAAGGATATAAGGTATGACACTACCTAAAACATGGTGGGGGAAGAGTAAAAATTGAGTTCTTTTAGAATGAGTTCAAACATAAGTGATCAGTATCCTAATACAGACTGCCAGATGCACAAGATATCATCTATAAACCTAATGGTAACCACAAATCAAAAACCTGCAAAAGAAATGCAAAAAATGAAGAGGAAACCAAGACTATCACTAAAGAAAGCCATCAAACTACAAGAGCAAGAGAAGAAAGGGACAGAGAAAAAGAAAAAAAGCCATAAAATAAGTGACAAAATGGCAATAAATACATACCTAACAATTATTTTGAATGTAAATGGGTTAAATTCCCCAATCAAAAGACACAGGGTGACTTAATCAATAAAGAAAAAAACTGGACCCATCTATATGCTGCCAACAAGGGCCTCATTTCAGACCTAAAGACATATACAGATTGAACATGAAGGGATGAAAAAAAATATTATTGTGCAAGTGGCAGTGAAAAGAAAGCCGTACTTATATTGGACAAAATAGACTTTAAAATAAAGACTGTACCAAGAGGCAAAAAAGGACACTACGTAATAGTAAGAGAACAAGCCAACAAGAAGATGTAACAATTGTAAATATTTATGCACTTGACGTGAGTACGCCTAAACATATAAAGTAGCTGTTAACAAACATAAACTTGTAGTGAGACAATAATGCAGGGGAATTTAACACCCCACCTATCTCAAGGATAGCTCATCCAAATGGGAAATCAACGAGGAAATCCTGGCTCTGAATGACACATTGAACCAGACGGATCTAACAGATATATTCAGAACATTCCATCCAAAACAGCAGAATACACATTCTTTTCAAGCACACATGGAACATTCTCCAGACTAAATCACATGTTGGCAACAAAACAAGTCTCAACCAATTTAAAAAGACTGAAATCTTATCGTGCATACTTTCCAATTGCAATGGTATGAACCTAGAAGTCAACTGCAAGAAAAAATCTGGAATGGCCAACAGACACATGAAAAAGTACTCCACATCACTCGGCATCAGGGAAATACAAATCAAAACCACAGTGAGATATCACCTCACACCAGTCAGAATGGCTAAAATTAACAAGTCAGGAAATGACAGATGCTGGCGAGGATGTGGAGAAAGGGGAAACCTCCTACCCTGTTGGTGGGAATGCAAGCTGGTGTAACCACTCTGGAAAACAGCATGGAGGTTCTTCAAAAAGTTGAAAATACACACTACTGGGTATTTACCCTAAACATACAAATGTAGTGATTGAAGGGGCACCCACACCCGAATGTTTATAGCAGCAATGTCTACAATAGCCAAACTATAGAAAGAACCTAGATGTCCATCCACAGATGAATGGATAAAGAAGATGTGGTATATATATACAATGGAATACTATGCAGCCATCAAAAGAAATGAAATCTTGCCATTTGCGACAACGTGGATGGAACTAGAGGGTATTATGCTGAGCTAAATAAGTCAATCAGAGAAAGACAATTATCATATGATCTCCCTGATATGAGGAAGTTGAGAGGCAATGTGGGGAATTTGGGGGGTGGGAAAGGAATAAATGAAACAAGATGGGATCAGGAGGGAGACCATAAGTGACTCCTAATCTCACAAAACAAACTGAGGGTTGCCGGGAGGGAGGGGGGTAGGGAGAGCGTGGTTGGTTTATAGACATCAGGACCTGTACCCCTGGGGCTAATAATACGTTATATGTTAATAAAAAAATAAAAAATTTTAAAAAAAAGAAAAAATCTGGAAATAACACATATGCATGGAGGTTAAATAACATGCTACTAAATAATCCACAGGTCAAAAACAAAAAATACTATTTCAAAGGAATACATGCACCCTGACGCTACAGGAGCATTCACCAACAATAGCCAAATGATGTGAAGAGCCCAAATGGGCATAGACTGATAAATGGCTAAAGAAGATGTGGGGGATATACACATATCCAACAACATGGATGGAGCTGGAGAGTATTATACTAAGTGAAATTAGTCAAAGAAACATAAATGTCCTACAATTTCACTCATATGTAGAATTTAAGAAACAAAACAAATGAACACAGGAAGGAAAAAAGAAGAAAACCAAGACAGACTCTTAACTATAGATAACAAACTAATAGTTACCAAAGGGATGGTGGTGGTGGGGGAAGCATTAAATAGGTGATGGGGATTAAGGAGAGTACTTGTCGTGATGAGCACCAGGTGTTGTATATAGGTGTTGAATCACAAAATTTTATACCAAAACCTAATATTACACTGTATGTTAACTAACTGGAACTTAAATAAAAATATGGAAGAAAAAAAAATGAAAAAAAAAAGTTTTAATGGGTCAACCAAGAAATCAAAGATGAAATTAGAAAATACATGGAGATAAATGAACATAAAAAGACAATGGTGCAAAATCTTTGAGATGCAGCAAGTTGTTCTGAATGAAGATTATAGCAATCTGGGCCTCCCTCAAGAAGAAAAATCTCAAATAAAGAACATATCCTTATACATAAAGGAGCTAGAAAAAGAAGAAACAAAACCAGGAAAAAGAAGGAAATAATAAATATTAGAGCAGAAATAAATGAAATAGAAACTAAGGGGAAAAAAGAATGCAGCAAAGAAAACAGGAACTTGTTCTTTCAAAAGATAAAATCAATAAACCTTTAGTCAGATTTATCAAAGAGAGAGAGAGAAGAGAAACATAGAAAGGGAGACAGGACTCAAAATCACAAATTAATAACCAACATCACAGAAATACAAAGGATTAACAGAGATTGTGAAAATTTATATGCCAACAAATTCAATGACCTAGAAGAAATGGATAAATTCCTAGAAACATATAACCTCCCAAAACTGAATCACAAAGAAATAGAAAACTTGAACACACCAACTACTAGCAATGAAATCGAATCAATAATCAAAAAACTCCCAACAAAGAAAAGTCCAGGACCAGATAGATAGGTGAATTCTACCAAACATGTACAGAAGAGTTGACACCTTTCTTCTCAAACTATTCCAAAAAAGAGAAGAGGAAGGAAAGCTTCTTAATTCATTCTATGAGGCCAATATTACCCCAATATTAAACAGGTAAAGATACTACAAAGTAGAAGAAAGAAAAAAGAAGGAAGAAAGAAGAAGAATTAGAATTACAGGCTGACATCTCTGATGAACAGAGATATAAAAATCCTCAACAAAATATTAGCAAACCAAATCCAACACTACACTTAAAAAAATCTCTTGCCACAATCAAGTAGGATTTATTGCTAGGTTGCAAGGGTGATTCTATTTGTACAAATCAATGATGATGAATCACAAGAACAATAAAAGGTTAAGGATCATATGATCCATCATCTTAATAGATGCAGAAAAACATATGACAAAATTCAACAGCCTTTCATGATAAAAACTCTCAACAAAGTCGATTTAGAGGGATTTTTCTCAACATAAGAAAAACCATAAAAGAAAAACCTGCAGCTAACATCCTCTATAGTGAAAACCAGCTTTTTCTCTAAGGCCAGGGAATAAGATAAAGATGTCTACTTGTACCACTTTTATTCAACATAATACTGGAACTCCTAGCCATAGCAATCAGACAAGAAAAAGAAGTAGAAAGCATCCAAATTGGTAAGGAAAAAGTAAAATTTTAACATGACAAGATACTATATATAGGAAACCTTAGAAACTCCACCGGAAAAAAAAACAAAAAACAAAAAACTATTAGAACAGATAAATGAATTCAGTAAAGTCACAGGAAACAAAAAGAGTATACAGAAATATATTGGATTTTTAGACACTAATAATGAAGTAGCAGAAAGAGAATTTTTTAAAAATATTTTATTTATTTGACAGAGACACAGCAAGAGAGAGACTGGACCACTTTCTTACACCATAATCAAATTCAAAATGGATTAAATACTTAAATGTGAGACTTGAAATCATAAAAATCCTAGAAGAGAGCACAGGCAAGTAATTTCTCTGTCATTGGCCATAGCAACATTTTTCCAACTATGTCTCCTGAGATAAGGAAAACAAAAACAAAAATTAACTATTAAGATTATATCAAAATGAAAAGTTTTTGCACAGCAAAGGAAACCATCAACAAAATTAAAAGATACCCTACTCTGTGGGAGAAGTTATTTGCAAATGATACATCCAACACATGGTTAATATCCAAAATGTATTAAGAACTTATACAACTCAACACCCCAAGAAAATCCAATTAAAAAAATGGATAGAAGATATCAATAGATTTTTCTTCAAAGAAGACATACAACTGGCCAAAAGATATGTGAAAAGATGTTTAACATCACTGATCAACAGGGACATACAAATCAAAACCAAAATAAGATACTACCTCACACCAGTCAGAAATGGCTAAAATCAAAACCACAAGAAACAACAAGTGCTGACAAGGATGTGGAGAAAAAGGAACCCTCATGCACTCTTAGTGGGAATGCAAACTGGTGCAGCCACTATAGAGGTTCCTTAAAATATTAAAAATGGAAATATCTTATGATCCAGTAATTCTACTACTAGGTCTTCATCCAGAGAAAATGAAAACACTAATCCAAAGAGATATATGCTCCTATATTTATTGTAGCATTATTTACAGTAGACAAGATACGGAAGCAGTCCAGGTGTCCATCCATGGATGAATGTATAAAAAAGAGGTGGTTGTGTGTGTGTGTGTGTATACACAATAGAATATCACTCAGCCATAAAGAATGAGATTATGCCATTTGCAACAAAATGGATGGACATAAAAAAAAAAAAAAGAAAAAAATGGATGGACCTAGAGGGTATAATGCTAAGTGAAGTAAGTCAGGAAAAGACAAATACCATATGATTTCACTCATAAATGGAATTTCAGAATCAAAAGAAATGAACAAAGAAAAAAGACAAATCAAAGGAACAGACTCTTCAATACAGAGAACAAGCTGATGGTCATCAGAGGGGAGGTGGGTCGGGGAGGGATGGGTGAAAGAGGAGAAGGGGATTCAGAGCACACTTATCTTGATGAGCACCAATTCAGGCACATAATTATTGAATCATTATATTGTATACCTGAAACCAATATAACACTGTTAATTACATTTCAATAAAAAAAGAAAGAAAAAACTTGGTAAAAATAAACACAAATTCCTTAGACATTGAGGGAAAATCTACGGAAACAGAAGAAACATCTCATATCTTGAGAAAGTTTATCTGCTAGAAAATTACAATAAATATCATTTAATGAATGAACGATAACAAACATTTCTTATTAATGTCAGAAAACATGAATGACTTCTACTTAACAACACATTGGTGGTATAATGTCAGAAAGGAAAAGAAGTAAAAAATAGTAAGTGAAAAATAATAAAAATTTTTAAAAAGGAAGGAACGGAAAGGAAGTAACAGTTTCTGGTTATTTGCTCACTCACAAAAAGCTAAGAGGCTAACTATAAAAAATTTAGAAGGTAACACGACACAAGCTCAACAAATGAAAATTAATAGTTTTTCTCAGGGCCGCAATAGATAATTAGACAATATAATTAAAATGCATGGTTTTCTGCATAGAGAATGCAAGCATGTTTTATTACATTTAATCCCAGAAACTTGGTACTTTTGGACCAGTTATAAATGTATCTTTTAAAATCTTTAGTATGATAAAACATACAATATATTTAGAAATGTGCACTCAGTGAACTCTCAAAAACACTGGGTAACCCAACGGTCAGGAATAAATACAGCAATGGGCAAACACACACACACACACACACACACACAATCTAATCACATACTGAAAGACTAAACAGACCTATAGATTCAACACAATTCCAAACAAAATCCAAGCAGGTTGTATGTGTGGTAGGGGGCAGGGTGTAATTTGACAATATAATTCTAAAATTTCTAAGGAAATTTAAAAGGCCAAAAATAGCCAAAAACACTTCTAAAACAGAAGGCTGCGGAACTTACTTTTCCAGATATCAAGACTTATTTTAATGCTAGATATAGGATTATGACAGTGTGGCACTGATGCAAAGAGAAACAAACCAAAAAAACCCAATGAAATGGAATATAGAGAACAAACCTCGTGGTTCATGACAAATAAATCACTGCAGAGCAGTGAGGGAAGGACAGACTTTTCAATAAACAATTCTGGGAAAACAGGATTTCCATGGGGAGAAAAATGAAACCGGAACCCTTTATTATAATACACACACACACACACACACACACACGCACGCACACAGACGAGTTCTGGGAAATCATAGACTTAAATATGAAAAGCAAAGCAATAGAGCTTCTCAAAGAGTACATCTCACACCATCTGTAGTGAAAAACCACTTTAAAAAAAAATCTAAACATTCAAGGAACCATGCTTGGTCCTACTGCACATGACTCTTCATATGAGCTGGAAAACACTAGAACCCACAAAAGATGAATCTGCTAGTCACACGCTTGCAAGCCATGATGACATCGCAGTCCCACAGAAGTTTCTGAAGGCTTACTCTCAATTTCTGTACTTATCATGAACCACTAAAAGCCAGTTTAGAACTACCACAGGCTCTCAGACTAAGGTTTGATTGGAACAATAACAAACAACTCTTCGACTGTTGAAGAGAAAACAAGAAAATGTCGTAGTGACTTCAAGGTAAAATATGTTAGACTGAATTCTAACTGAATTCAGAATTCAGTTAGACTGAATTCTAAAGGCACTAATGGTAAGGAAAAACACTGGTAAGTTTTAGCACATTAAAATCAGGAACTGCTTATCAAAAGATACCATTAAAAGAATGAAAAAAGAAACTAAAAGCTGTGAAAAAGATATTTGTAATACACTGAATAAAGTATTCTCTTTTCTCTGTGTCCAGACTGATAACTTAAAATCCATATTTATATGTCAGAAAATATGAAAAATAAAACACATGTACCCCCCAAAACCATAAGTAAAAAGATAAATTACAGAGAAAGAACACATGTAATTTGCATCCTAAACAATCAACTAATATGCCTATTATATAGACAGCTCTTAAAAATTGAAAAGAAAAAGGCCCCGAGAGAAAAATTAGCCAAAGTTGTAAGTAAGCAATTTAGTAGGAAAAATGAAAACGGGCCTTCAACACAGAAAAAGAAATCGATATTTGAACAACACTGAGAGACCATTTCTTGTGTATTGAGTTAGAAAAATTCCAAAGATTGAAAATATACAATACTAATGAGACTCTGGAGAAATGGACATTCTCAAGCACTGCCAATGGGAATCCAAAATGGCACAGCTCCTGTGGAGAGAAATTTGGCAATATTTAGAAAAATTACATATGTTTTTACCTTTTGACCTGGCATTCTCAAAGACACCAGAAAAAATATGAAATGACTATGCACGAGATTGTTCACTGGCACATTCATTTCACACAAATTCTTTGTGATTTTTGATAGAAGATTAGAAAACAAACCAACTCTGCAACAATAAAGGACAAATGAAACAAATTATGATAAATCTTCTCAAGAAAATCAAATACAGCCATAAAAAGGAATGGGAGAGCATCTAGAAACTGAGATGCTGTAGTTTCCAGGATATGTTAGAGAGAAGTTCCGAAATACAGTAAGCAACCTCCCAGGTTAATAAAAGGGAGGGGAGAAGGACATATATGAATGTATTTCCTTATACTTGCAACAATAATTAAAAAAAAACCACTGGAATGCAAATAAAAGACTAATAGAAAGTTATCTATAAAGGCATGTAAAATTCAGAGTAGAAGGGGCATGGGTAGAAACGAGACCACTCTTACAACTTTTACACCATTCTGGAACCACATACATGATTTACATATTAGACATTCAGATTAAAAAGAAAATAGTAGTTTCTAAAAATGAAAAAATGAGCCTAACTGTAAATCAAGTTGGTGAGCATTACCTTGATCCCCAAACCAAAGACCCCACCAAAAAGAAGAGTTACAGACCAATATCCCCGATGAACATGGATGCCCAAATTCTCACTAAGATACTAGCCATTATGGGACGCCTGGGTGGCTCAGTCCATTGAGCCACTGCCTTCAGCTCAGGTCATGATCCTGGGGTCCTGGGATCGAGTCCCGCATCAGGCTTCTTGCTCAGCAGGGTGCCTGCTTCTCTCTCTGCCTCTGCCTGCTTGTGCGCTCTATCTCTCTCTCTCTCTCTCTCTCTGACAAATAAATAAATAAATAAAATATTTAAAAAAAAAAAAAAAAGATACTAGCCATTAGGATCCAAAAGTACATTTATAAAGGATTATTTACCATGACCAAGTGGGATTTATTCCTGGGCTACAAGGGTGGTTCAACTTTCACAAATCAATTAATGTGATATACCACATTAACAAGAGAAAGGATAAGAACCTTATGATCCTCTCAAGAGATGCAGAAAAAGCATCTGACAAAATACAGCATCCATTCCATTCTATTTCCAACAACTAAGATTTTAACTTCAAAATACGCCCACAAGATCTTCCAAAACAAACAAACAAAAACCCTGCAAAAATTCCATTTACAAAAGTAATTACCTTTATATGCAGTAAAAACACTTCCTTAAAGATGGGGGTCTTCTTCATTGTTTTATACCCTAAATGTATAAAACCTAGCCCAGGGCTCCGCTGCAATAGGGCTGAACATGCTGAGCTCGCCCTGAGGTTTTCTGCATGTCTCGGCGGACTTCGGAGAGACAAGACCGATGTTGCAGAGCTCATCTTGCGATTTACCCCTGGTCTGGAAGCCTCAGTCATGTTGATTGTGTCTCTTGGTAGGGAGGAGGTACCCGTGCGAAGACAAACACCAAAGAGCTGAGACCGCATTCACCCGGAAGGCTATGATCACAATGTGGGGATGCTTGAGTCCCATCACCACACACTAGCAGAGCCCCGGGGGCCTCTCACATGGTCCAAAGTTTTCAGCACCGATAACACCTGTGAACTCCACCCCCAATATTCTTCAGGGTCATTCCTTCATCCACAGCCTATGTCTCCCCCTGGCACTTGTATGGCTGTGATGACCAAGAGGACTAGCAGAGACAAAGCAGCAGGAGCTACCAGGGGTGCCGCTGAGACCTGTGTCAGGACATGACATTCTAAGTCTCCTAAGTGGCCCTGCCTGCCATAATGGAGGCAACTCCTTTTCTATCTAAGACTCCTTTTCCTCTACTTCCCGCCCCTCAACCCCCAGTTTGTCTGTCCTCCTCCATCTCTCCAGAGCACAGAAGGCACCCTCTCAGAGCTGCCCCCCAGAGCTAGCCTTGGAATGGTAGGATTCACCTCTAGTTCTGTAAATGGGGCCCCGCACACCACAGCATCCAATCAGTATCTGCCACATAAATGACACTGCATGTCTCTACCTCCAGAACACGCTGCAGAGCAGAACGTAAGGGGTAGTGTACCCAGACAAGAGACATAGCACATTTTAAAAATCAAATTAATATAATCTTCTGTAAGCTGAGAGGAAGAGAAATAAGATAAAATAGGGGAAGCCGCACAATCTTCCATTAAGAAGAAGGGTGATGGGCCAAAACTCTGTGTTTACCATCAGATGACCGTTGACACTTCCTTACACCTGCTGTTCACTGGGTGAGGGCAGACATTATAACGTAGGGAATTGAGACATGATTAAGCATGAGGAAGCCTGGGTCTTATCAAAATTCCACATGCAGTCACTAATCACCGTGTTTTCTATTTCCTTCCTTTTTGATGATGCGAAAGCTACATTCTGAGAACCTAAAAGATCCCAGCAGAGAAGATACTGAAACCACTGAAGGAAGAACAAGGCACCATTGTGAGTAGCATTCATTCAACGCACACGGTTTTTTACTCAACAACTATTACATGGCGGACCTTGGCTGAGGATAAAACATTAAATGGCTGTGGTCCCAGTGCTCACAGAAGGGACTGTCTAGAATGAATACAAGTGTCAGGCTAATGCAGTGCTGTGTGATACCTGCTATGAAAAGGTGCTTAACTATGGAGATTATGTTTGGAAAACGATGTAAATATTTTAAACTGAAACAACATAGAAATATTAGAAATGACCTACACATATATATCAAAATACTCACATATGCACATATATTAAACATTTTGTATATACTTATACATAAAATGTATGTTTTAATAAATAATATATACTACTGTATAGGCTATATTTATAAACATAGTATTTTATGTTATATATAAATATAGTACTTACTATATACTATAATATCTAGTATATCCTATAATACAGTATGTCATATAGTATCTATGCAATATATTAGACTATACGCTATAGTCTATTATGTGCTACATACTGCATATATACTATATAGTATAGACTATACATACTATATATAGTCATATAATTAACTGTAGTATATATTATTTTTTAAAACACATTTTTATGTAAATAAGGGTAAACACAAAGGCAAATAACTTAATGAGCAAAAATATAGTACTGGAGAGAAGGAAACTGCCTCAAGGACGTGTAAATAAATCATTACTGACTTATGGTAAGAAGTCAACACACTGGTGGTAAAAGATATATTAAATATTTTATATAAATTTATTGTACTTATAAATTCATGTTATATAAAGACAATGACTAGAAAAAAAACACAAACCTTTCCATTTTTTAGAACATACACATAAGTGCTTTTAAATTTCAACCCGGGGCACCTAGGTGGCTCAGTCAGTTAAGTGTCTGCCTTTAGCTCAGGTCATGATCCCAGGGCCCTGGGCTTGCCCAGCATCCGGAATCCCTGCTCAGCCGGGAGTCTGCCTCTCTCTCTGCCCCTCCCTCCCTCCTGCTCTGCTCTCTTTATCAAATAAATAAACAGAATCTTAAAAAAATAAATAAATAAATCACAACTCAGTAATTCCGCTTCCAGAATATCGGTAGGGGATTATTCATTTTGACACTGCATCAGTGGAAGACTGGCAAACTATGTGTCCACTAATAGGGGACTGCTTAAAGAACAAAACGGCTGTACCATGGATACTGTCTGCCCATCTAAATGGATAACAGAAGCAGCTCAATATGTACTGACATGAAAAGATATTCAAAGCACATCCTTGCATAAAAAGCAAAGCACAGCAAAATGCATGTAATATGCAATCATTTATGTAAAAAATGAATGTATGTAATGTGTGTATGCATCTGTGTATACATACAGGCTCTAGAAAGAGATTTATAAAAGAGATGAGTGATTAACTTGGAAAGGGAAGCTGCTGGGAGATGGGAATGACATTTTTACATAAAAATGTGTTTTTAAAAAATAATATATACTACAGTTAATTATATGAATGAAAGAGGATTCTTATGCAAGCAAGTGTCAATAATCACAGATCAATCTGTGTGATAAACTACATTTACAAAATGAAGGCTAAAAGCCATCCAATCAACTCACCAGATGCAGAAAAAGCATTTGACAAAATTCAACATCCAGTCATGAATAAAAACTCTCAACAAAGTAGGCAGAGAGGGGACATAATAAAAGCCAAACCCATAGCTAACATCATACTCAGTGATGAGCTTTTCCCCTAACAGCAGGAAGACTACACAGACGTCCACTCTCACCATTTTTATTCAACGTAGTACTAGAAGTCCTAGCATCTGCATTAAGGCAAGAAAAAGAAATAAAAGGCATCCAAATTGGAAAGGAAGTATAAATGTCACTATTTGTAAAGGACAGGATACTATAGAGAGAGAACCCTAAAGACTCCACCAAAAAAACTATTAGAACTAATAAATGAATTGAGTAAAGTTGTAGGATACAAAACTTCTATACACTAATAACAAAGTAGCAGAAAGAGAAATTTCAAAAACTCCATTTATAATTGCACCAAAAAGAATAAAATAACTAGACATAAACTTAACCAAAGAGGTGAAAGATCTGTATTCTGGAAACTATAACACACTGATGGAAGAAGCTGAAGATGATGCAAACAAATGAAAAGACATACTATGTTCATGAATTGGAAGAATATTGTTAAAATGTCCACACTACCCAAAGGAATCTATAAAGTCACACAATCCCTATCAAAATACCAATAGTAGTTTTCACAGAACAAGAATAAATAATCCCAGGGGTGCCTGGGTGATTCAGTGGGTTAAGCCTCTGCCTTCAGCTCAGGTCATGGTCTCAGGGTCCTGGGATGGAGCCCCACACCAGGCTCTCTGCTCAGCGGAGAGCCTGCTTCCCCCTCTCTCTCTGCCTGCCTCTCTGCCTACTTGTGAGCTCGCTCTCTCTCTCTCTCTCTCTCTCTCTCTCTCTGTTAAATAAATAAATAAATAAAATCTTTAAAAAAAAAGAATAAATAATCCCAAAATTTGTATGGGATCATGAAGAAACCTGAATAGCCAGAGCAATCTTTAGAAATAAGAATGAAGCTGGAAGTATCACAATCCCAGATTTAAAGATCTACTACAAAGTTATAATAAGACAAAAAAACATGGCACTGGCAACAAAAAAAAAAAAAAAAAAAAAAAAAAAAAAAAAAAAACAGACACAAAGATCAATAGAACAAGATAGAAAGCCCAGAAATAAATGGATGCTTATATGGTCAAGTAATCTACAACAAAGGAGGCAAGAATATACAATAAGGAAAAGACAGGGACGCCTGGGTGGCTCAGTTGGTTAAGCAGCTGCCTTCGGCTCAGGTCATGATCCCGGCGTCCTGGGATCGAGTCCCACATCGGGCTCCTTGCTTGGCAGGGAGCCTGCTTCTCCCTCTGCCTCTGCCTGCCACTCTGCCTGTGCTCACTCTCGCTTCTCTCTCTATGACAAAATAAATAAATAAATAAAATCTTTAAAAAAAAAAATAAGGAAAAGACAGTCTTTTCAATGAATGGTGTGGGAAAACTGGACCACTTTCATATGCAATACTTAAAAAAAAATAAACTCAAGATAGATTAAAGACCTAAAAGTGAAACATGAAGCCATAAAAATCCCAGAAGAAAACACGGGCAATAATCTCTTTGAGGGGTGCCTGAGTGGCTCAGTGGGTTAAGCCTCTGCCTTCAGCTCAGGTCATGATCTCAGGGTCCTGGGATCAAGCCCCGCATCGGGCTCTCTGCTCAGCAGGGAGCCTGCTTCCCTTCCTCTCTCTCTCTGCCTGCCTCTCTGCCTATTTGTGATCTCTGTCAAATAAATAAATAAAAATTTAAAAAAAAAATCTCTTTGATATCAGCCTTAGCAACATTTTTCTAGGTCAGTCTCCTCAGGCAAGGGAAACGGAAGCAAAAATAAGCTATTAGTACTTCACCAAAATAAAAAGCTTTGCACAGCGAAGAAGACTACTGACATAACAAAAAGTCAACCTATTGAATGAGAGAATATATTTGCAAATGACATACCTGATAAGCAATTAATACCCAAAATATATAAAGAGTTTATACACAACTCAATATCCCAAAAAGCCCTCCAAATAACCCAATTAAAAATGAGGAGAATGAAACATTTCTCCAAAGAAGACATACAGATGGCCAACAGACATAAAAACAGATGTTCAACATCACTAATCATCAGGAAAATGCAAATCAAAACCAAAGCAAGATAACACTTTACACCTGTCAGAATGGCTAAAATCAAAAAGACAGGAATTAACAAATGTTGGAAAGGATGTAGAGAAAAAAGAACCCGCATGCGCTGTTGGTGGGAATGCAAATGGTGCAGCCACTATGGAAAACAGTATGGAGGTACATCAAAAAATTCAAAATGGAATTACCATATAATCCAATTAATTCCACTACTGGGTATTTATGCAAAGAACATAAAAATTGTAATTAAAAAAGATATATGCACCTCTATTGCAGTATTATTTACAACTGCCAAATTATGGAAATAACCCAAGTGTCCATTGATAGAGGAATGGATGATGATGTGGGGGTGTGTATACACCTACATACACATATGTACATGCACATGTAGTGGAATATTACTCAGTCATAATAAAGAATGAAATCTTGCCATTTATAACAACATGGATGGATCTACAGGGTATAATGCTAAGTGAAATAAGTCATTCCAAAAAAGACCAATACCATATGATCTCACTCTTATGTGGAATTTAAGAAACAAAACAAAAGAACAAAGAAAAAGACAAAAACCAAAAACAGACTCTTAACTGTTTATCTGGTTATCTTAACTGGTTATCTGAGAGGAGGTGGGTACGGGGATGGGTGAAATTGGTAAAGGGGATTAAGAGTACACTTATGCTGAGCAGTGAGTAATGTAGACAGTCACTGAATCACTGTATGGTACAACTGAAACTAATATAACACTGCATGTTAACTACACTGAAATTAATTTTTTTAAAAAGTAAAACAAACACAAAAATACACACACACACAAATTAAAAATAACCAAACAGGTGAAAGACTTGTACTTTGAAAACTATAAAAACAGTGATGCAAGAAATTAAAGATGACACAAAGAAATGGAAAGACATTCCATGCTCATTGATCAGGAAAACAAGTATCGTTAAAATGTCTATACTACCCAAAGCAATCTACATATTTAATGCAATCCCTATCAAGATATCAACAGCATTTTTCACAGCTAGAACAAATAATTCTAACATTTGTATGGAACCACAAAAGACCCCAAAGAGCCAAAGCAATCTTGTAGAAGAAAGGCAAATCTGGGTGGCATCCAGAAGTCCAAATTCTGGACTTCAAGTTATATTACAAATTGAATTTAATAAAAAAAGAAAACAAAAAGGAATAAAAGCTATAGTAATCAAAACTATATGGTACTTTCACAAAAACAGACACATAGATCAATGGAAGAGAAGAGAAAGCCCTGAAATGAACCCACAGATATATGGTCAATTAATCTTCTTCAAAGCAGAAAAGAATGTCCAATGGGAAAAGGACAGTCTCTTCCACAAATGGTGTTGGGGAAACTGGACAACAACATGGTAAAGAATGAATCTGGGCCAGTGTCTTACACCATAAACAAAATAAATTCAAAACAGATGAAAGACCTAAGTGTGAGACAGAACACCATAAAATCCTAAAGAACACAGGCAGTGACCTCTTTGACATTGGTCATAGCAACTTCTTACTAGACAGGTCCCCTGAAGCAAAAGAAATAAGAGCAAAAATAAACCGGTGGGATTTCATCAAGATAAAAAGCTTCTACACAAAACAGAGGGTGATGCATAAAATTTGAAGTTCTGTTTTTGAAAAATTTTTTCTTATCTATGTCAATCCTCTCAGGAATGATTAGGTAGCTGTCTTATTTTAAGACTTAATGGCATTTCAAAAATAATTATCTGATTAAAATGATAACATAATCCTTTGTAAAGTAAATCTGAAGAATCTAAACTGGAAAAAAAAAAAGCTTCTACACAGCAAAGGAAACAATCAGCAAAATTAAAAGGCAACCTATGGAATGGGAGAAGATATTTGCAAATGACATCTGACAAAGGGTTAGTATCCAAAATCAATAAGGAACTTATAAAACACCCCCCCCCCAAAAAATACTCTGGTTAAAAAGTAAGCAGAAGATATGAATGGACATTTTTGCAAAGAAGAGAAGGCCAACAGACACATGAAAAGATGCTCACCTTCATTCACCATCAGGGAAATGCAAATCAAAACTGCAATCAGATACAGTTCACACCAGTCAGAACAGCTAAAATCAACAACACAAGAAACAGTAGGTGTTGCAAGGATGCAGAGAAATGGGAGCCCTTGTGCACTGTAGGTGAGAGCGCCAACTGGTACAGCCATTCTGGAGAACAGTACGGAGGTTCCTCAAAAAGTTAAAAATAGAACTAACCTATGACCCAGCAATGGCGCTACGAGGTATTTACCCAAAGGATACAAAAATACTGATTCAGGGGCGCCTGGGTGGCTCAGTGGGTTAAGCCGCTGCCTTCGGCTCAGGTCATGATCTCAGAGTCTTGGGATCGAGCCCCGCATCGGGCTCTCTGCTCGGCAGGGAGCCTGCTTCCTCCTCTCTCTCTGCCTGCCTCTCTGCCTACTTGTGATCTCTCTGTCAAATAAATAAATAAAATCTTTAAAAAAAAAAATACTGATTCAATGGGTATATGCACCCCAATGTTTACAGCAGCGTTATCTACAATAGCCAAATTATAGAGAGAGCCCCAATGTCCATCTACTGATAAATGGATAGAGAAGATGTGGTGCATATATATAAATGCAATATTACTCAGTCATCAAAAAAGAATGAAATCTTGCCAAGTAAGATATATGCTAATATATCTTATAGAGAGTATAATGCTAATAACCGAAACAAGTCAGTCAGAAAAGGACATACACCATATGATTTCTCCCATGTGCAGAATTTAAGAAACAAAATAGATGAACATAGGGGTTAAAAAGAGAGGCAAACCAGAAACAGACTCTTAACTATAGAAAACAAACTGAGGGTTGCTGGAGGGGGGCGGGCAGGGGGATGGGTTAAATGGGTGATGGGGATGAAGGAGGGCTCTTGTTATCATGAGCACTGGGTGATCTATGGAAGTGATGAATCACTAAATTCCATACCTGCAACTAGTATTACACGGTAGGTTACTAACTGGAATTTAAATAAAAACTTGAAAAAGGAAAAAAAAAAAAAGAGGTTTCTTTCACACTGCAAACTGTTTTGTAACTTTTGAACTTTGAACCATGTTTATATGGTACCTATGCAAAAATTAGTAAATTTTTACCAAAGGAAAACTTTATATTTCATGGTTAAAAATGTTTATTTTTTACTATGATTTTTCCTTTTATTCTATTAATACTTGAAAATAATGAAATATTTCTTAATGCTTACTTCTTTCCATTTATAGTTACAACCATTTCTTTATCAAAATAAAATTTCTTAGCATAACCTGGTGATTCACAGACCTGTACCCCTGGGGCTAATAATACATTATATGTTAATAAAAAATAAAAAAAATTAATTTCTTAGCATAATTTTTAAGTTGAATATTTTAAAATGAATTTTAGCATCCTATAGAATAGTGGTTTCAGTAAAAATGGAATAATTGATACATATGTTATACCTAAAGCTTTTGCAGTTTAATTTTGGCAATTCCTGGATTGGATGTTTGGTGGTAATATATGAATAAAGATACAAATCCATCATGAAGGTTAACAGAGACAGGCTCAACCATGCACAAACAGTATGTCACATTCTTTGCCATTTCAGTCTTGTATGGATAAGGGATGCCTACCTTTCTGCATCACAGGAGTACTGTTATAATGTCCTTACACCATGAAGTGCCACTGCATCCAGCCAGTTTCATCAGCAGAGACTAAGCTAAGAATAAAGGAAATCATGGAGAAACTAGACTAATTGATCCCACCCAGACCTTTCCCCCATATGACATCACCACCAGTGCCACACACAAGAG
The DNA here is from genome assembly GCF_902655055.1 of Lutra lutra. Lineage (NCBI taxonomy): Eukaryota > Metazoa > Chordata > Mammalia > Carnivora > Mustelidae > Lutra > Lutra lutra. The sequence continues at coordinate 11,075,920 of NC_062287.1, read as the reverse complement.
ACCTACCATCCTCCACCCCTGAGATACATAACTGCAGGGAGAAATCAGTGAAACATCTGCTGGAGGCGAGGGACCACTTGGGATGCAGGGAAGGAATATGGCAGGAATTTCCCAAGGGCCAGGGCGTACTTCCCAGCACGGAAGACAGGCCCTGCAGGAAAGGTGAGACCAACAATGGCACCTACCTTGTCAGCTTCACTTTGTTCTGGGAGGGCCAGGTCTCTGTCTTTCCTCCTCATCTACCTCAGCAAAGGGGTGTCGACTCTCTAGAGGGCAAGGAACCAAGACTATGGCAGAATGATCTTCACAAGCCAGTTGGCCAGTGGCACCTCTAGGGTCCTCTCTGACCGTAAACACAGCTGTTCACCTGTGTCAGTACCTAGATGCTGGAGACCAAGAAGCAGAAGGCCTCATCACATGCCCTCTGAGAGCCTGACCCACAGGACCACCAACGACTTAGCCGAGAACAGTAGAGCCTTTTAAGGTAAGCGAGCCTTCAAACCCAATGTGCAGTTAGACAGGTAGCTTATTTTTCTGTATCAACTACCCCAATCATTATAATTAACAGTGAGCCCGGCACTCTCAATGTCCAAATACCTATTGGTTATTAGCTTTGTTTTACTAAAGGCCACACACAGGTTCTACCACCTGACCTTCACACAGTTTCTTTTTTGGCCTTCAGGAATAGAGATGAATGACTAGAGATGAATGACTCCTTGCTGTTGCCCCAGTACTGCCCCACCCCTTGTCATTTTCCTTAAATCCCACCCTTTATTAATCCACCTGCGTTACTGAGTTTGAATGTGCCGTGTTTCCTGCTGGGCCTGTAACTGAGCCAGAGGAAACTTCATATACAAATTTACCAAACGGGCATTCACAAGATTTAAAAAAAAGACAATGTGGCTGGGGGTTAGTAGCCAAGGAGGAAAGTGAGAGAAGGTAAGGCACAAAGCGGGCCAGGCCGGCCATATCATGAAGAATCTTGTGCAAGAGTTTGGATTTTATTTCAAGTAAAATGAAAAGCTGTCAAAGTGTTCCATGCAGAGAAACACTTTTTTTTAAAATATATTTTTTTATTAAATTAATACATACACATTGTCCGAAAAATCAAACTGAGCTAACTATAGCATCGACTATACCAATTTCTACTTCCCTTCCCCCAGATGCAACTGCCTCGGAATATTTTTATTGCTTTAAACACTATTTACCAGTATACTTTCTAAATGTGCTTATGTAGTTTGGTCAGCTATACAAATCTCAATTTTCTGAACAAACGAGGGGCTTAGTTTTCTCAGATACAAGAAGCCTGGAGGCAATGCAGGGCTGACATAGCATCTAATTTGCCCCAAGGACCCATCCAAAACCCCTGTTCTGCCTCTTCAGCTTGTGGCTTTCTCATGCTTATCACCTCAGTATCTCAAGAAAGATGCCCAACATTCATCACTCAACTGTGCTCCAGGCGAGAAGAAGGGCAAAGGGCAAGAGGAAAAAGGCACATTCCAGTTGCACCGGCCACTCAGTGATTTCTGATCATACATCACTGGCCAGGATGATGTAAAATGACCACCCTTCCTGACAAGAAAAATGCATTTTGCTAAGCATGCTGCCACCCTGTGTTCTATACATAAGGGAGAGAGGAGAAGGGACCCTGCATTGGTTACCAGCAGTCTCAGAACACTGCTATTCCTTGATGTTTCCATTTCCCATTCAATATCAATTTCCAGGGTGGGTAGTAAAAGCTCCAGTTCTCTTACATTACTTGTACCCCATTTGCCTTTACCGTATTCTTCCAATATATCCTCAGTTGACCCTTGGACAACACGGGTCTGAACAGCACAGGTCCACTGATGTGGAGGTTTGCAACAATTTGAAAAAACTCACAAACCACACAGCCTAGATATAGGGAAAAAAAATTAAGAAAAAGATGTCTCGAATTCATAAACCATATGTAGAATCTAGCATATTTTGTCATTGGTTACCATAAAATATACACAAATTACTAAAAGTATTTATCAAAACTTATACACATAAACCCAGACCCTACACACATGGCATCCCTCACAAGTCAAAAAGGAGTGTACACAAAGAAGCAGCATTAAATCGAAACTGCATGAAATTCACTATAGTACAGACCCCCCCCACCACTATTGTAACTTTGTAACCACCTGCAATTGCTACTTGGTGAGCTCAAGAGTTGTGAGTATCCATTTAAAATGCCCTAGGTTGGGAATCATCTCTCTGTGAACAGTTCATCTTTCCAGTAAGTTATGTATCATAGTAAAAAGTGATCTTTCTTGGTTCTTCTCTATTTTTCTTCATGTTTAGTGCACTACCATAAACTCTGAATAACATGTTCCAGGGAAGTCATGCAGAGTGCCCACTCGTGATGCCGGAAGTGCTCCCAAAAAGTAGAGAGAACAGTCGGGACATTATGAGGAAAAGTTGACCTGTTTGATATGTACCATAGATTAATGTCTGCAGCTGTGCTTGTCCATCATTTCAAGGTAAGTGAACCCAGCGTAAAGACCACTGTAAAATAAAAAGAAAGAAAGAAAGAAAGAAAGAAAGAAAGAAAGAAAGAAAGAAGAAAGAAAGAAAGAAAGAAAGAAAGAAAGAAAGAAAGAGAAAGAAAGAAAAAATGTGTGAAGCTGTTGAAGCAGCTATGGCAGCAGGAGCAAAAACCTTGCACATTTTGTAAAATACCTTTTTATTTCATAATGAAAACACAGCTGTTATTGGGGTGCAAGGATTGCTATAAGAAAGGCATAGCTAGGGCACCTGGGTGGTTCAGTCATTAAGCGGCTGCCTTCAGCTCAGGTCATGATCCTGGGGTGCTGGGATCGAGCCCCACATCAGGCTCCCTGCTCAGCTGGAAGTTCCCTCTCACATTCCCCCTGCTTGTGTTCCCTCTCTTGCTCTCTCTCTCTCTGTCAAATGAATTATTTTATTATTTATTCATTTGAGAGAGATAGAGAGACAGAGGTGGAGAGAGAGAGCACAAGCAGGAGGAGAGGCAGAGGGAGAAGGAGAAGCAGACTCCCCACTGAGTCAGAAGCCCCACATGGGGTTCGATCCCAGAACCTGGAGACCATGACCCAAGCCGAAGGCAGATGCTCAACCATCCGAGCCACCCAGGCACCCCTCTCTGTCAAATAAATTAATATTTTTTTAAAAAAAGAAAAGAAAGGCATAGTAATAAGACTCTTAATGGTTCAAAAAAAAATGAAGTCCTTATGTGACAAAGCAAAGGCAGGTGAAGGATATAAAGCTTGGGGACTGAATGCCAGCAAAGGATAGTTTGATAATTTTAGAGAGAAGTTTGACTTTTAAAATGTCAAGCTAACAGGAGAAGCAGCTTCACCTGACCAAGATGCAACAGATGGATTTCCAGACACTATTAAGAAAGTCACTGAGAAAGGATTTCTGCCGGAACTGGTTTTTAATGCAGATGAACGTGCTCTATTTTGGGGGCGGAATATGCCATAAAGGACATTTATGAGTAAGTGATCATGAGGATTTAACACACAAAGGGATAGGTTAACTCTACTATTTTGTGCAAATGAACTTGGGTTTGTGATCAGGACTGCCCTTATCTGTAAAGCTGCTAGCCCCTAACCCTTGAAGTGAAAAGATTAACATCAGTTGCCAGTCTTCTGGTTGTACATAAGAAGGCTTGGACAGTGAGAACTCTTCTGGATTGTTTCTATTGATGCTCTGTCCCTGAAGTTACAAATCCACTTGCCAGTGAGAGACTGTCTTTTAAAGTTCTTTTGATACTGGGCAATGTTCCTGGCCAGGCAGAACCCTTTGAGTTCAACATCAAAAGTATCAAAGTAGTCTACCTTCCCCCAAATACAATGTCTCTCATTGTGTCTCTAGATCAGGGAGTAAAAAGGACCTTTAAAGCTCATTACACATGATACTGTATGGAAAAGATTACCAACACTATGGAAGAAACCCTGAAAATGATGACATCATGCAAGTCTGGAAGGATTACACCACTGAAAATGCCATTGTTTAAACAGAAGAGGCCTTGGAAGACATCAAACCCAAATCAATACATTTCTGATGGAGAAAACTCTGTCCAGATCTTGTGCATGACTTCACTGGATTTAAGACAGAGCCACTCAAGGAAATAATAAAAGAGCTGTGGATATGACCAAAAAAATAAAACAAAATAAAAAGATGGGGTGTAAGGGGTTTCGAGATAATGGATCTTAGGGAAATTCAAGACCTGATAGACACCTTACAAGAGGACTTCACGTCTTGACTACTTGAGGAATTCACGTCAAGACTACTTGACAGAGATGAGTGCTTCTGAACCAGTGCCAGATGATGAGGAAGAAGGCATGGAAGGAACAGTGCCAGAAAAAAAATTGATATTAGACAATCTGGCAGAAGGGTTCCAATCATTCAGGATTGTTTTTGATTCCTTCTGTGATATGGGTACTGAAATTAAGGCAAATAATGGAAAGATTGGTACTTTATAGAAACATTTCTGGGGAATGAAAAAGCAAAAAGACCAAAATTATGGTTTTTTTCATGAAGTGTTTCCATATTCTTTCCACCTCCTCTACCTGTTTTGTCTCTGCTACCCAAGATAGTAAGACCAACCCTTCCTTTTCCTCTTCAGTCTATTAAATATGAAAATGATGAGGATGAAGACCTTTATGATAATCTACTTCCACTTAATGAATAATCATGTCACATCATAAAGCTGTCTGTGGTGTATCTGTGATTGCCTTTGTGTGAAAATCTAATAAACATACAGCAGGAACTCTAGATGTTTTTGTCACCCATAATAATCATCGCCTAAGTATTCATCATACAGAATGTCATGTGTAAGACTTGCATGGAAATGGATAGCTTATCCTTACATAGGCATCAGGTGAGTGATATTTAATATAAAATTCCTAATGTGTTAGTTCTCTGTTTTACAACTTTGCTTCCAAAGAATTATATCATGGTACAGTATAATTGGAGAAACAGTGTTTCAGCCTATCATTACAGGTAAGTGGGGTTTTTCAATTTAACAATGTTTCTACTACAGTATTAGGACTCTGACTATGCTGTAGCATTTTATAACAATTTATTCATAAGTGGATAGGCCAGGCTACAGTGAAGTAATTGTATCAAATTACACTAGGCTACCATAAAGCAATCATATTGCTTGCTCTTCATCATCAGGGCATGAATCATTACACAAAATCATTACAATAATTACAAGAGACTCATAGTTGCTTTTTCACATTATCTTTTCTTTTTTGATGTCTGGTGTTAGTAATAAACTCACAACCACAGTGTTTTGTATCATACAAGACAATATTGATGTTGGTACTGACAGTTCACCTTGTAAACAGATAACAAAGTATCAATGCACTACAGTATTGTATTTTCTCTTTATAATTTTCTTAAAAACATTTTTCTCTACCTCCCTTTATTGTAAAAATACAATATATCCTATATAACATACATAGGTATTAATCGACCATTAATGCTATTAGGAAGGCTTCTGTTCCATAATAGGTTATTAGTAGTGAAGCTTTGGGGGAGTCAAAAGTTTTATGCAGATTTTTGACTGTGCAGATAGTTGGTACCCCAGCCCCTGTGTTGTTTAAGTGTCAACTGTAGGTACAAGAGCTTTTTAAATTAGAGTATGCATTGCAAATTCAATTTGCTATCTGTTGAGCCATGTAACATACCTTCCCTCCCCTCAAATCACAAATTTTTGGTTTTATTGAGATTTTATTTACTTCATTTTCTATGTATTTCTCTTTAATTTGACCATATCCTCCATCATATCTGTGAAAATTCTTCCAATTTTATTTTCTAAAACATCACTGACATCCGACAGTGTTTCAAGTCTATCTTAATCTGGCAAATTCTTCCCCAGAGCATTTTATACACTTATTCCAGTCAGAAATGGCTACTTTCTACCTGCTGGACAGGGTATCCAACGTGGGAAACCCCCATCCTCCCAATTTCCTGTGTAGCACCTCCTGTCTCCTGAGTGTACCTCTCATTTTGATCAAACATATCTTCCTAAAACTTTACAAGGGGAAAAATTTATTTTTACTTCTAACCTATCCAAAAGTATTTTTATTCTACTGTGGCACTTGCTGGATAGTTCAGCTGAATCCAGAAATCTGGGTTGATAATGGTTTTTCCTTCAAAATTTTAAAGTCCATTATTCTTCAGTTTTCTGTAACTACAGAGAAGTTGAGTACTGTTATGATTTATAAAAGCTATATTACCTATTTCTCTCATCTTCCAATCTCTTCATCTCTTTAAACTGGTGTTATGAGTGTATGATTTGAGGTGAGTAGGAGTAAAGACTTTTTCACTTATTGGCTGGACACACCACAGATCCTTTCAAACCAGAGGCTAGTGTTCTTAATTTTAGAAATATATTAATATCTTTTGATAATTGTCTCCCTGTCATTTTCTCTATTCTCTCCTTCTAGAATAGTCCAATATGACATATCCTGGATTCATCTTCCAAATATCCTAATCTTTCTATTTTATACTACTGTACTTTTTTGCTATATTTTCTGCAAGATTTTATTGATCGTTTCTTTTGGCACCTCTATTTTTTTTTCCAGTCACCATTTTTTTTTTCATTTTAGAATGTCTCCTTGTTCTCTGAATATACATTTAAAAAAAAAAAGATTTATCTGTCAGAGAGAGGGAGAGAGAGCACGAGCAGGGGGAGCAGGAGGCAGAGGGAGAAGCAGGCTCCCCACTGAGCAAGGAGCCCAATGTGGGACCAATCCCAGGACCCTGGGATCATGACCTGAGCCAAAGGCAGACACTTAACTGCCTGAATCACCCAGGCATCCCTAAAGAGAAAGGATGTAAAATACAGCTGGAGAGGTAGGCAGTGGGGAAGTCAAGGCCATATCAAAGATTTTAGACTACTGTAAGGACATAGCAGTTCACTGATGGGCTTGGGTAAGAAAACGGGGGAAGAAAATAGTTTTCCCTAAAAAAAATCAAACTAGAATTTTAGGAAGATGCCTGATTAGGAGGATTCTGATCTCACATCATCTCACAGATACACCTAAGTAACAGCTACACTTAAACAAGTAACTCTGAAAATGCCCTGAAGACTGGCAGAATGGATTTCCACATGTAATTGCAGAGAGAAAGTCACAGAAAAGGGTAAGAGGGGCAGAGAGGCAGCTGGGAACCAAACCCCTAGCACAGCTAACCGCAAATAGGAGGGCCATCACAAGCATGGAGAAGTAAGAGGATCAGACCCCAAACTGGGAAACCAAGTCCCCTCTAACACCTGACTTTGAAAACTAGTGAGGCTTAACTCTAGGACCTTTAAAAATTAGGGAGCTTAACTATGGGAGAACCAGAGAGTGATAGGAAACTGATTACCCACCCTTAAAAGGACAGCATACCAAAGAACTTATCCCAAAGCAGAGCACAAAAGCAGCAGTTAAAAATGGACGTGGAGTGTATGTGAAGACTTATTGATGTAACTTAGAACAGGTACAAGAGGGACAGGGATCTGCCGGAGATTACTTCAGAAACAAAAGTATGGGCAAGCACCATTTCTCTTCCCCTCCCCCAGCCTAGATAGCCAGTGGCTCCTGGGAGCCCTTTCTACCATTCTCCATCTACTTTGCTAGAGCATCATAAGGCCCCACACCAGTGTTTCCTTGTGCAACCACTCCATCCAACCCACCTGCCTTGGCACAAATCCTTCCAAAAAGACTCCTGCTCTACTCTACCCAGCAGGTAACCCTGGACTGGACTGGTGCCACCCCAAAGTGACTCCTGCGTTGGGTGAGAGGAGTCCAGAGGTGGAGATAACCCCACACACTGGTGTGCCTCTTAGTTGGCTGCAAGAACACCAGCTGTTGAAGAAGGACTAAATGGAGACAGTCAGGGTGAGCGCTGGCCCTGCCCACCAATGGACCCCTACAGCTGCAGCTAGGCCTCGTAACAGCACAGGGAGCAAACCCTGCCTGGTGTGCCCTCAGCAGACAAAACGGGACACTGTAGACAGATAGACTGAAGGCAACTGCAGCTCAGCCATAATAGGAGGGTGCATGCAGCCCACACAGGGGGCACCCCTGAAGAACCTAATTTTGGTGACCAGGAAGGGATTGCACTATGGGGCACCACAGGAACTCTTCTACACAAAACCATTACTCTCAAGACCAGGTGATATAACTGACCTACCTAATACACAGAAACAAACAGAGGGGGATGCCTGTGTGGCTCAGTCTGTTAAGTGTCTGCCTTTGGTTCAGGTCATAATCTCAGGGTCCTGGGATGGAGTCCCACATCAGGTGTCCTGCTCAATGGGGAGCCTGTTTCTCCACCTGCCTGCTGCTTGTTGCTTTTCCTGCTTGTACTCTCTCTCTCTTTCTCCCTTTCTGACAAATAAAATTGAAAGAAAGAAAGAGAGAGAGGAAGGAAGAAGAAAGAGAGGCTTAGATGTGGGGGTCAGAGGAATATGTCCCAAAGGGAAGCACAAGAAAAAAATCACAGTAAGAGAGTTGAGTGAAATGGAGATAAACAATATGCCTGATAAAGATTTCAAAGTAACAGCCAAGAAGATAATCAATGAACTTGATAAACTCAGTGAGAACTTCAACAAAGAGATAGGAAACATTAAAAAGAACTGGTGAGAGCTAAAGAATGCAATAACTGAAATGAAAAATACCCTAGAGGGAATCCACCATAGCAGATTAGAGAATGCAAAAGAATGGATCGGCAATCTGGAAGACATGATAAAGGAACCAACCAAGCTGAAGAGCAAAAAGAAAAAAGAATGATGAGAAATGACAGTAAGTTAGGGGTACCTATGTGGTTCAGTTGGTTAAGCATCTGACTCTTGATTTTGGCTCAGGTCATGATCTCAGAGTCATGAGATCAAGCCCTGCATTGGGCTCCACTTAAGATTCTCTCTCCCTCTGCCCCTCCCCGCTACTCATGCATCAACTATCTCTAAAATTAAAATTAAAATTAAAAAGAAATGGGAGTAAGTTAAGGGAAATGTGTGACATCAAGTGGAGTATCATTTGCACTGTAGGAACCCCAATAAGAAAAGAGGCAGATAATTTAAAAAAATGATAGCTGAAAACTTCCAAAATCTGGGGGAGGAAAGAGATATCCAGGTCCAGAAAGCACAGAGAGCCCCTAACATGAACCCAAGGATGTCCATATCAAGACACCTAATAACTGAAATGGCAAAAAGTAATTACATAGAGAGAATTTTAAAAGCAGCAAAACAAAATGGTTACATGGAAGGAAAACCCCATAAGGCTATCAGATGATTTTTTTCAGCAGAAACTTTGCAGGTTAGAAGAGAGTAGATATATTCAAAGTAGCATGATGTATTCAAAGGAAGCGCTAAAAGAAAAAAATACAACCAAGACTAGTCTACCTGACAAAACTATCATTCAGGATTGAAGGAGAGATAATGAGTCTCCCAGACAAACAAACTTAAAGAAGTTCATCACCACAAATGCAGCCTTACAAAGAAATGTTAAAAGGAATTTTTCAAGTGGAGAAAAGGGCCATAACTAGGAGGAAATTACGAAAGAATACATTTCACAGATAAAAGCAAACACAGAGTTACGATACTATCTTTAGCACTTATAAAGGCAGTATGAAGGTTAAGAAACAAAATCAGTAATATCAATGATATTTACAAAAACTAGTCCAGGGACATACAAATTTTTTAAAAATTAAAAATATACATAAAACATAGAAGGGGAAGTAAAAATTTAGTGCTTTTAGAATGTATTTGAACTTAAACAACCATCAATTTGATATACACTACAATACACATAGGGTATTATATATGAACCCAACTGGAGTCATCAACAAAAAAAGAGATGACTCAAATAAAATCAGAAATGAAGGAGGAGAAATAATAACTGACACCACAGAAATACAAAGAATTATAAGAGACTTCAATGAAAAAACTATATGGCAGCAAACTGGATAACCTAGAAGAAATGGATTAATTCCTGGAAACATATAATCCTCCAAACCCAAATCAGGAAGAAAGAAAATCTAAATGGACCAATTACTAGTAACAAAATGGAATCAGTAGTCAAGAAACTTCCAACAAACAGAAGGACAGGACAAGACTGGCTTATGGATGAATGCTACCAAACATTTTAAAGAGTTAGTACCTACACTCAAACGATTTCAAAAAATACAGAAGAGGAAGGAAAACTTCCAATTTCATTTGATGAGGCCAGTATTACCCTGATAGCAAAACTAGGCAAAGACTACAAAACAAAACAACAAAACTATAGGTCAATGGTCCTGATAAGCAGCAATGCAAAAGTTCTCAACAAAATATTAACAAATCAAATTAAACAATACATTTAAAAAATTATCCACCAAAGGGGGTCTGGGGGGTTCAGTCGGTTAAGCATCTGACTCTTCGTTTCAGCTCAGGTCATGATCTAAAAGTCCTGACTCCATGCTCAGTGGGGAGTCTGCTTCAGATTCTCTCTCCCCCTCTCCCTCCCTCCCCTGACTCACTTGTTCTCTCTCTCTCTCAAACAAACAAGTAAAATATTTTTTAAAAAGTATTTCTTTGAGATAGGAAAAGTGTGCATATGGGTGCATGTGGTAGGGATGGGAGAAGGAGAGAGAGAGAGAGAGAATCTTTCAAGTAGATGCCACACTAAGCATGAGGCATGACTTGGGGCTCCATCCTAAGACCCTGAGATCACAAGCTGGAACCACGAGTTGGCTGTCTGCTCAACTGAATGCACCACCCAGGTGTCCCAATAAATAAAACCTTCAAAACATTATCCACCATGATCAAGCTGGATTTATTCCAGGCATGCAAGGGTGGTTAAATATTTGCAAATCAATCAATGTGATACATCACCTCAACAAGAGGGAAGATAAAAACCACATGATCATCCCAACTGATGCAGAAAAAGCATCTGACAAAATACAACCACCATTCATAATACAAAATTCTCAACAAAGTAGGCTTAGAGGAAACATAACATCATAAAGGACATATGACAAACCCACAGCCAACATTATGCTCAATGGTGAAAGTCTGAAGAGTTTCCTCTAAGATCAGGAACAACACAAGGATGCCCACTCTCACCACTTTCATTCATCATAGTACTGAAAGTCCTAGCTAAGGCATAAGAAAAAGAAAAGGCATCCAAAATAGAAAGAAGTAATACTGTCACTATTTTCAGATGACATAATATTATATATATAAAAAAACTAAAAACTCCACCAAAAACTACTAAAACTAATAAATAAATACAGTATAGTTACAGGATACAAAATCAATATACAGAAATCCATGGCATTTCTATAAGCTAATAACTAAGTAGCAAAAAAAGAAATTAAGAAAACAATCCACTTATAATTATACACATAAAAAAAATAAAATCTGAGGAATAAATTTAACCAAGGAGATGAAAGAACCATACTCTGAAAATACAAGACACTGATCAAGGAAATTGAAGATGACACAAATGGAAGAATATACCATGGTCACAGATTGGAACACTTAATATCACTACATTCCATACAAACCCAAAGCCATCTAGAGATTCAATGGAATTCCTATTAAGATACCAATAACATTTTTTCACAGAACTAAAATAAATAATCTTAAAATTTGTGTGGAACCACAAAAGATCTTGAATAGCCAGAGAAATCTTGGGAAAGAAGAACAAAGCTGAAGGTATCACAATCCCAAATTTCAAGATACACTACAAAGCTGGTAAAATTGAAACAGTATGATTGGCACAAAAATAGATACACAGATCAATAGAACAGAAGAGAGAGTCCAGAAATAAACCCACAATTATTTATTATTAACTATAATTATTAATAATAACTATTCTTATTATTATTGATATTTGTCAATTAATTTATGACAAAGGAGGCAAGAATATATAGAGAAGAAAAGATAATCTTTTTAATAAATGGTGTGGGTAAATGGGCCAGCCACATGGAAAAGAATAAAATTGGGCCACCTTCTTACACCATACACAAAAATAAGCTCAAAATGAGTTAAAGACCTAAATGTAAGGCCTGAAAAACATAAAAGCATAAAATGAAACACTGGAAGTAATGTCTTAAATATCAGGCTTAGCAACATATTTATGGATATGTCTCCTCAGCTGAGGGAAACAAAAGCAAAAATAAACTATTGGGACGACACCAAAATAAAAAGCTTTTGCACAGGAAAGGAAATCATCAACAAAACAAAAAGGCAAACTATCAGGGAGAAGAAATTTACAAATAATACATCCAATAATGGGTAAACATCCCAAATATATGAAGAACTTACACAACTCAACACACACACAAAAAGATAGTCCAATTAAAACATGAATAGAGCACCTGAATAGACAATTTTCCAAAGAAGACTGACAGATGGCCAGTAGACACATGAAAACATGGTCAACATCACTAATTATCAGGGAAATGTAAATCAAAAGCACAATAAGATAGCACCTCACACCACTGTGATTGGCTAGCATCAAAAAGACAAAAAATGTTGGAGAGGATGTAGAGAAAAGAGAATTCTCAAGCACTGTTGGTGGGAATGTAAACTGATACAACTACTGTAGAAAACAGTATGGAGAGTCCTCAAAAAATCTAAAAATACAAATACCACATGATCCAGTCATCCACTATGGGGTATTTAGCCAAAGGAAAAGAAAACACTAATTTGCAAAGATATATTTTCACACCTCTGTTTATTGCTTATTTCCAACAGCCAAGATATGGAAGCAAACCAAGTGTCCATCAATAGATAAATGGATAAAGAAGATGTGGTATACATATACAGTGGGAAGTTATTCAGCCATAAAAAACAATGAAATCTTGCCATTTGTGAAAACCTGGGTGGACCTAGAGTATATTATGCTGAGTGAGATTAAGTCAGACAAAGACAAAATCATATGATTTCCCTTACATGTGGAATCTAAAAAACAAATGAACAAATGAAATAAGTTTTCATTATTTATTTATTTATTTTTTTTTAGTTTCACATTTTTTTGTGTGCCAATTTTAAATACAGTTTTATTTAAGACATTGCATTTTCCACTTAACAATACAGTGCTTATAAAGTGCAATGTTTATTTCCTTTCCCTGTGCACATATTCCATATTCAAGTATCAAGAATGCCCAGTTTTTTTGCTATAGCAGCTCAACATTACAACTGCCATGGAATTTGCTACAAATTTGGGTCCTTTGAATATTGTGTGTGGAACAATGCTCAACCTAATTATTCTCAGGTTGGTTTAGTCAACCTCTTCAATGGTGGGCCCAGAGGAGGCTCCACCAGAGGGAGGAGCTCCACCACCAGGGAAGCCTCCAGGCATTCCTCCTGGCATGCCCCCTGCACTCTGGTACAGCTTGGTGATGATGGGGTTGCAGACTTTCTCCAACTCTTTCTGCTGGTGTTCAAATTCTTCCTTCTCTGCAGTCTGGTTCTTATCAAGCCAGTTGATGATTTCATTGCACTTGTCAAGAATCTTCTGTTTGTCTTCATCATTTATCTTGCCCTGAAGTTTTTCATCTTCAACAGTTGCTTTCATGTTGAATGCGTAAGACTCAAGTGAATTCTTGGAAGACACCTTGTCCCGCTGTTTCTCATCTTCAGCTTTGTACTTCTCAGCTTCCTGGACCATGAGCTCAATATCTTCCTTGCTCAAGTGGCCCTTGTCATTAGTGATGGTAATCTTGTTCTCTTTTCCTGTGCTCTTATCCACGGCAGAGACATTGAGGATACCATTAGCATCAATATCGAAAGTGACCTCAATCTGAGGGACACCACGAGGAGCAGGAGGTATGCCTGTGAGTTCAAACTTTCCAAGTAGGTTGTTGTCCTTGGTCATGGCACGCTCACCTTCATACACCTGAATAAGCACACCAGGCTGGTTGTCCGAGTAGGTAGTGAAGGTCTGTGTCTGTTTGGTAGGAATGGTAGTATTACGCTTGATGAGAACAGTCATGACTCCTCCAGCAGTTTCAATGCCAAGAGAAAGTGGAGTGACATCCAACAGCAGCAAATCTTGAACATTTTCAGATTTGTCTCCAGAAAGGATAGCTGCTTGGACAGCTGCACCATAAGCAACAACCTCGTCAGGGTTGATGCTCTTATTCAGTTCTTTTCCATTGAAGAAATCTTGGAGAAGTTTCTGAATTTTGGGGATACGGGTAGAACCACCCACCAGGACAATATCGTGGATCTGAGACTTGTCTAACTTGGCATCTCGAAGGGCTTTCTCTACAGGGTCCAGGGTGCCATGGAACAGGTCAGCATTTAATTCTTCAAACCGGGCACGAGTGATAGAGGTATAGAAGTCGATTCCTTCATACAGAGAATCAATCTCGATACCGGCCTGGGTGCTGGAGGAAAGTGTACGCTTAGCACGTTCACAAGCAGTACGGAGGCGACGAACTGCCCTCTTGTTTTCACTGATATCTTTCTTATGTTTGCGCTTGAACTCTGCAATAAAATGGTTGACCATTCGGTTGTCAAAATCTTCTCCACCTAAGTGGGTGTCTCCAGCTGTGGACTTAACCTCAAAGATCCCATCTTCAATAGTAAGGATGGACACATCGAAAGTGCCGCCTCCCAAGTCAAAGATCAGCACATTCCTTTCAGCTCCGACTTTCTTGTCTAGGCTATAAGCAATAGCAGGAGCAGTTGGCTCATTGATGATGCGAAGCACATTGAGACCAGCAATAGTTCCAGCATCTTTGGTAGCCTGACGCTGAGAATCATTGAAATACGCAGGTACTGTGACAACTGCATTGGTAACGGTCTTCCCAAGATAAGCCTCTGCGATTTCCTTCATTTTCATCAAAACCATAGAAGACACCTCCTCTGGATAAAAGCTTTTTGTCTCTCCCTTGTATTCTACTTGGACCTTGGGCCTGCCAGCATTATTCACCACCATGAAAGGCCAATGCTTCATATCAGACTGGACAACAGCATCATCAAATCTCCATCCAATCAGGCGTTTGGCATCAAAAACTGTGTTGGTAGGGTTCATCGCAACTTGGTTCTTCGCAGCATCACCGATCAATCGTTCGGTGTCCGTGAAGGCGACATAACTTGGGGTGGTCCGGTTTCCCTGATCATTGGCAATTATTTCCACTTTCCCGTGCTGGAAGACACCCACGCAGGAGTAGGTGGTGCCAAGATCAATGCCAACTGCAGGTCCCTTAGACATGGTTGCTTATGTGTGGGCCTGGCTCAGGCTGAGAAGACAGCAATCCAAAGATGTAGCCCCGCGTTCAATGAGCTAGTTTCACATTTTAACTTAAATTCTAGTTAGGTACCTAAAGTGCAATATTAGCCTCAAGTATAGAATTTAGGGATGCATCACTTATAAACAACACCCAGTGCTCATCACAAGTGTCCTCCTTAATGAAACACATTTTTAGACACAGAGAGCAAACTACTGGCTGCCGGAGAGAGGTGATGGGGGGATGGGTGAAATATATAAAAAGGGTTAAGAGGTACAAATTTATATTTATATAATAAATAAGTCATGAGGATGAAAAGTACGCTATAGGAAATAGAGTCAATAGTATCATAATAACATGAGAGATGATAATTAAACTTACTGTGGTGAACATTTCGTAACTGTAAAAGCAGTATGTTGTACACCTGAAACTAATACTATGTTTCAATAGAAAAAGATATTTAGTAGGCAAAATATAATGAACTTGGTTAATGGAGAGTCAGTAAGTTGGATCAATCAAGAATATACTCCTAACTGTAACACAGAGGACATTAGGAGAAGGAAAGGAAAAGTGAATTGGGGGAATCGGAGGGGAAGATGAACCATGAGAGACTGTGGACTCTGAGAAACAAACTGAGGGCTTTGGAGGGGAGAGGGGTGGGGGGGTTGGGTGAGCCTGGTGGTGGGTATTATGGAGGGCACGGATTGCATGGAGCACTGCGCATGGTGCATAAATAATGGATCTTGGAACACTGAAAAAATAAAATAAATTTTTTAAAAAAGAATATATTCCTAACTCTCACATATATAATCAAATGGTCTCTCATAAAGGTGCCAAGACCATTTAATGGGGAAAGGAAAGTCTTTTCAACAAATCATGTTGAAAAAAAACAGATATCCATATGCAAAAAGAATGAAGTTTGATCCTTACCTTACTTATAACCATAGGAAAAAATAACTCAAAATGCATCAGGGTCCTAAACATAAGACCTAAAATTACCAAACTCTTAAAAGAAAATGGAGAAAGCCTTATAATACTGAATTTGGTGATGATTTCTTGGGTATGACATGAAAAACATAAGCAACAAAAGCAAAAGTAGATAAATTTTGACTACATCAAATTTTAAAACCTCTGTGCCTCAAAGACACAATCACCAGGGTGAAAAGGCAACTTATGGAATGGAAGAAAATAATTACAAATCATATATCTGGATAAGGAGCCAAAATCCAGAATAAGTAAGGAACTCCTACAAGTCAACAATAACAAAAATCCAAATAATCTGATTTTAAAATGGGCAAAGGACTTAAAAAGACATTTCTCCAAAGAAGATATACAGAGGTCAATAAGCATAAAAAAGATGCTTGATATCATTAATTATTAGAGAAATATAAATCAAAACCACAATGAGATATCATTTCACACCCATTAGGATGGATATTATTAAAAAAAAAAAAAAGAAACAGAGGGGCTCCTGGATAGCTCAGTCAGTTAAGCATCCACCTCTGGTTTTCACTCAGGTCATGAACTCATGGGTTATCATTTCAAGCCCCACATCGGGCTCCATGCTTAGTGCAGAGTCTGCTTGAGGTTCTCACTCTCACTAGCTCTCGCACTCTCTGCCCCTCCCCACTCACATGCTTTCTCTAAAATAATCTTAAAACAAACAAACAAACCAGAAAACAACAAGTGTTCACAGGATGTGGACAAATTAGAACTCCTGTGTACTACTGGTGAAAATGTATAATGGTGTAGGCATTACAGAAGACAGTACAGCAGTTCCTCAAAAAAATAAAAATAGAATTACCCTATGACCTAGCAATAACTCTTCTAGGTATAAATCCAGAATAATTGATAGCAAGGTCTCAAAAATATATTTGCATACTCACAGTCATAATCGCATTGTTCACAATACCCAAGAGGTGAAAGCAATTCAAAGGTCAATTGACAGATGAATAAACAAAATGTGATATATACATGCAGTGGGGTGTTATTCAGTCTTAAAAAGGAAGGAAATTCTCACACATGCTATAACATGTTTGAAACTTCAGAACATTATGCTAAGTAAAATAACCTCATTATAAAAAGGCAAAAATGCCCTAGGATTTCATTTTATATGAGGTATCTAGAATAGTCAAACTCATCCAAACAAAGTGGAATGGTGGTTGTCAGAGGAAAAGGGGAATGACAAGTTGTTATTTAATACATAGAGAGTTTCAGTTTTGCAAGATGAAAAAGTTCTGGAAATTGGTTGCACAGCAATGTGAATGTACTGAATACCGAACTGTATACTTAAAAATGGTTAAAATGGTAAAATTTATGTTATGTGTATTTTACCACAATTTTTAAAAAGAACATACCTGTTTTTCTCCTAATATAGACAAATATAAACTAAATTACATCTGTTACAAAATACTTAGAAATTCTTGATGATTTATAACAAACACCTTTTTTTAAATGCATGGATAATCTTACAAAGTCCCATGAAATCTCATATCATATATAACCTGACAAGTCCCAAATTTACACATATAATGTAGGCAATTTCCTCTGAACTCTTCCAGACTGACATATCCAACTGTCAATCAACATCTCAATTTGAGTGGCATAACATACATCTCCAGCTTAAGACCTAAGTGTCCAAAACCAAATTCTTGATTTTCCTCCATAAATCTGTTCTATCCTGTTTTCCTCATCTCAATAAAGAGCAATGCATTTCTTGCCAGTTATCCAGGCCTGTAAACTATGAAGTCTCTCACATATTTTTGGTATTAATTCCATCATCCAACCCTATTTTCTTCACCTTCAAACAATATCCAGAGTTTCATGACTTTTCACCACCTTCATTATAACTGCGTGTACCCCATCATCACCCTTCACCTACGCTATTGCAATGACATTCAGTTTTGTCTCCCTGTTTCCAATCTTGGGCCCTATAGTTCATTTTTCAACTATATCCAGAAAAATCCATTTAAAATATAAATTGGGTCACATTCTTATTTGTCATACCTTTGCTCAAAACACTTCAATGATTTTTTCATCTTATTCAGAGTAAGAGCAAAAGATTTCATCCTGACTCACAAGACCCTACATGTTCTGGTCTCTCGTTACCTCTGTGGCTTAATATATAACCATTTTTGCCCCTTATTTATTACCTTCCAGTCTCACTACTTTCTTGGCTTTAACTCAACAGGGATATAAGGTTTGGGGCCTGAAATCCCTGCATAAGTCTAAACCTCCAAAGGGGTAGACTAGAAAAAATATATCCACTGATAATGAAAGATAACAAAGAAGCTCCTCAGTTTGGTCCTAATCTCTTATAAAGAAGGCAAAATGTCACCTGTGTCCTGCCTTGATAAAGAAATTCTGATCTATAATACTATCTGTCCAATTCAGGAAATCCCAACCCAATAACTAAGAAAGTAAACAAGCAAGCTGGGGATAATTCATTAGGATAACTTAACACAAACACATGGAAACTCTTTCTGGATTCATACACTCTAAACAAAGCACACAGGATTACCATAGATAAATTTCACCAATCATAAAATCACTATCTAGAATTACACAAGACAACCATCCTACATAAGAATAGAAGACATCTGGTAATTAGAACTCCAATAACTTTAGGTGAGAGTTATCATTAAAGAATATAATTATTCAGAGTTATTAAAGGAAGAGGAGGGGCTTAGGAAGTAGAGGAGGAGGACCCTGAGTTCACCCTGTCCTATGTTCTCACCTATAATCTACATCCAAGTCAATAAACCAGAGGGTGATCTGAACACTGGCAGCACAAACTCCACAACTAAATACAGAGAAGAAATTGAATCTGCAAGGTTAGGAAAGTCAGAGAGGTGGAGGAGGCTGCCCACAGGAGGGACAGAGTTGTGCACTCAGGGTAGAGGCACAGCCCTTGCTCCAGGAGCTCACATGGGGAAGACTAATCCCTGCAAGGTTTGGCTTTAAAAATCAGACAGACTGAATTCTGTGGGTTTGTAAAAACAGTGGTACTTGGAGCCTAGAGCTTTAAAAGTCGGCTGACTCAGCACTAGGTGACCCAGGAGGGTGAGTCATAACTGGGTCACTGCCCTTAAAGGGACAGCAGCGTCCATGGAGAGGTAACATAAAAACAGTTCACATGATGCTAAGGGGAAATAGGAGACAGATCTGTTCATACTGATTTTGGAGTGTTTTGGGGGATCTGTCTGAAAATGAGGGAGCTGGCAGGTAATATTTTCCAAACTACCCTACCAGAATAAACACAGAGACACTATGGGAAGAAGGACTACATAGACACTTGCTCCCTAACCCACTAGCAATGCACCATGCCCATGAGTTCTCCTGAGGACTCACCTACTCCAAGCCTGCTAATCTCAGCCCAAGGCTCAGGGCAAATTTTGTTAAAGCCACCTGTGTGTCCCGCCCACCAGATGGGTGCACAGTTGCCAATGCACACAGTACAGATCTACTGCATCTCACCCAGCCATGTGCCCCCAGACATGCTGGATGGAAGGGATAACAGGATGAAAGAAGAACAAATTAGTGACCTAGAAGACAGAGTAATGGAAAGTAACCAAGCTGAACAAAAGAGAGAGAAAAGAATTACGCAAAATGAAAATAAACTTAGGGAACGCTTTATCAAACATATGAATATTATTATAATATTACATTATATTGTAATATCTATGTAATATATTGTAATATCTTTGTAATACATATTACATTATATGTATATGTAACATATTATATGTAATACATATTACATTATACTGTAATACAATATAATTTACATGTAATTACAATGTAATTTCATGTAAATTACATTATATTGCATTACAATATAATGTAATATTATAATAATATTCATATTGTGGGAGTCCCAGAAGAAGAAGAGAGAAAAGGGAGCAGAAAATTTATTTGAAGAAATAATAGTGAAAACATCCTTAATTTGGGGAAGGAAACAGATATCCACTACCTAACCTGCTTACGTCATGCCCTGCCCCCACCAGCTGGGCCTGTCTCAGTCTTGACCTCCTGTGGAGGACACATGCACCTTGTTAAAACTGTACCCCCATCCATAGTCACTTTGCAGAGCAGCCCTGGCTGGCCCTGGTCTCTGCAGTGGCTGCAATCCCCTGTGGAAGAGGACGAGCAAGCAGAGCTTACAGCACTGCACCCATACACACACACTTTGTGGGGAGGCCCCAGCCAGCCTAGACTCAGCAGCTGTGCCCCCTGTGGAAGAGCACCAGCACAGTCTTGTTAAAAGTGCACACATCACCCACTACTTTTAAGAGCAAGAAATGCAGTTGACTTTGCTAACACAAAGACACACAGAGTTAAGCAAAATGAGGGCATGGAGAAATATGTCACAAATCAAAGAAGAGAACAAAAAATTACAGCAAGAGATTTAAGTGAAATTGAGATCATATGCCTGACAGAGAAATTAAACTAATGATCATAAAAATACTCACTGCAGGGGAGGTGAACCATGAGAGACTATGGACTCTGAAAAACAATCTGGCAGGTTTTGAAAGAGTGGGGGTGGGAGGTTGGGGGAGCCAGGTGGTGGGTATCAAGGAGGGCACGGATTGCATGGAGCACTAGGTGTGGTGAAAAACAATGAATTCTGTTATGCTGAAAAGAAATTTAAAAAAATAAAAATAAAAATAATAAATATAAATAAATAAATAAATAAAAGAATTTAAAAAATACTCACTGGACTTGAGAAGAATGGAAAACATCAGTAAGACCCTTATCACAAAAAAGGTAAAAAAAAAATCAGAGATGACGAACACAATAATTGAAATTAAAAATACAGTTGATGGAACAGCAGACTAGAGGAAGCAGAGGTATAAATTAATGACCTAGAAGATAGAGTAATGGAAAGGAATCAATCTGAGCAAGCAAGAGAAATACACAAAATGAGAATGGACTTAGGAAACTCAGTGACTCCATCAAGGATAATAACATTTGCATAATAGGGATCCCAGGAGAGGAGAGAAGAAGAGAGAGGGATCCCAGGAGAAGAGAGAAAATTTATTTAAAGAAATAATACTGGGTGTGGTACATAAGCAATGAACTTTGGAACACAAAAAAATTTTAATTTAATTTAAAAAATAAAAAATAAAAAAATTTAAATTAAATTAAAAAAAGAAATAATAGCTGAAAACTTCCCAGATCTGGAAAGGGAAACATATCCAGATCCGGAAGGCACAGGGAATACCTCCCCCCCCAAATAAGCCCAATGTGATCCACACCAAGACACATAGTAATTAAATTGGAAGAGTAGTCATAAAGAAAAGTTTTAAAAGCGGCAAGAAAGCAGCAGGGGGGAGTGACATACAAGGGAAACTCCACAAAGCTATCCAATTTTTCAACAGAAACTTTGCAGGGCAAAAGGGAGTGGCATAATATATTTGAAGAACTGAAAGGCAAAAAATCTACAACCAAGAAAACTCTATCCAGAAAGGCTATCATTCAAAATAGAAAGCGATAAAGAGTCTCTGAGACAAATGAAATTAAAGAAGTTTGTGACCAATAAACCAGCCTTATAAGAAATATTAAAGGAGACACTTCAAGTGGAAAGGAAAAAGTGTGAGAATCTGAAAAGCAAAAAACACAAAAGCAATAAAAAAAAAGTGTAAAAAAGTGTATCTGTAAAACTCAGTTAAGGGAGTCACAAAATAAAAGGCTGTAAAATATGACACCGTATACTTAAAACGTCAGGGGCAGGGAAGGAGTAAAGAATGGATTCAGGGGCGCCTGGGTGGCTCAGTGGGTTAAAGCCTCTGCCTTCAGCTCAGGTCATGATCCCAGGGTCCTGGGATCCAGCCCCGCATCGGGCTCTCTGCTCAGCGGGGAGTCCGCTTCCCCCTCTCTCTCTGCCTGCCTCTCTACCTACTTGTGATCTCTGTCAAATAAATAAAATCTTTAAAAAAAAAAAAAAAGAATGGATTCAAAGTTAAGAGGCCATCAACTTCATTTATATTAAAGGATGCATTAGATGTTCTATACAAACCTACTGGTGACCACAAATGGAAAACCAGTAATAGATATGTAAAAATAAAGAGAAAGAAATCCAAGTTTATCACTAAAGAGAAAGACAACAAACCATGAAAGAAGGCAAGAGAAGACAGAATCAGAGAAAAACTACAAAAATAACCACAAAACAAGTAACAAAATGGCAATCAATACATATCTGTCAATAATTACTCTGAATATAAATGGACTAAGTGCTCCAACCAAAAGAAATAAGGTGATAGAGTGGATGAAAAAACAAGACCCATCTAGAGGCTACCTACAAAAAACTCATTTCAAACTTAAAGACACTTGCAGATGGAAAGTGAGGGGATGGAGGAACATTTATCATGCAGATGAATATCAAAAGAAAGCTGAGATAGCAATACTCAGAGCAGAAAAAATAGACTGGAACAAAGATTGTAATAAGAGACAAAGAAAGAGACTAATGACAAAGGGGACAATCCAACAAGAAGATATAACAATTATAAACATTTACGCATCCAACATGGGAGCACCTAAATACACAGAATTGTTAATAACAACCACAAAGGAAATAACTGAAAGTAATACAGTAACAGTAGGGGACAGTAACACCCACTTACACCAACGCACAGATAATCCAAACAGAAAGTCAACAAGGAAACAGTGGCTTTGAATGATACACTGGAACAGATGGATTTAACAGATATATTCAGGACATTCTATCCTAAAACAGCAGAATACACTTTCTTTTCAAGTGCACGTAGAACATTCTCCAGAATAGATCACATATTAGGTCACAAAACAAGCCTCAACAAATTCAGAAAGAATGAAATCATACCATGCATCTTTTCTGACCACAATGCTATGAAACTAGAAATCAACCACAAGAAAAAGTCCTCAATAAATACATAGAGGTTAAAGATCATGCTACTAAACAATGAATGGGTCTACCAAGAAATGAAAGAAGGAATAAGATATTACATGGAAACAAACAAAATGCAAACACAGTGGTACAAGCTTTGGGATGTAGCAAAAGTGGTTAAAAGTGGGAATTTTATAGCAATAATGGCCAACCTCAAAAAGCAAGAAAAATCTCAAATAAACACCTAAAGCAGCTATAAAAAGAATAAACAAAACCCAAAGCTAGTAGAAGGAAGGAAATAATAAAGATTAAAGGAAACAGTCAGCAAACCTAAAAGGCAGCCTATGGAACGGGAGAAGATATCTGCATATGACATAAGAGATAAAGGGCTGGTATCCAAGATCTATAAAGAACTTATCAAACTCAACACCCAAGAAATAAACAATCCAGTCAAGAAATGGACAGAAGACATGAAGAGGCATTTCTCCAAAGAAGACATACAAATGGCCAACAGACACATGAAAAAATGTTCTACATCGCTCAGCATCAGGGAAATACAAATCAAAACCACAATGAGAGGGGTGCCTGGGTGGCTCAGTGGGCTATATCCTCTGCCTTCGACTCAGGTCATGATCCCAGGGTCCTGGGATCGAGCCCCACATCGGGCTCTCTGCTCCACGGGGAGCCTGCTTTCTCTCTCTCTGCCTGCCTCTCTGCCTACTTGTGATCTCTCTGTCAAATAAATAAATAAAATTTAAAAAAAAAAACCCACAATGAGATACCATCTCACACCAGTCAGAATGGATATAATTAACAAGACAGGAAACAACAAACATTGGTGATGATGTGGAGAAAGGGGAACCTTCCTATACTATTGGGAATGCAAGTTGGTACAGCCACTCTGGAAAACAGTATGGCATTTCCTCAAGAAGTTAAAAATAGATCTACCTATGACCCAGCACTTACACTACTGGGTATTTACCACAAAGATACAAAGGTAGTGATCCGAAAGGGCACCTGCACCCCAATGTTTATAGCAGCAATGTCCATGATAGCCAAACTATGGAGGGAGCCCAGATGTCTATCAACAGATGAATGGATAAAGAAGATATGGTGTGTATGTGTGTGTATGTATGTGTATATATATATACACACACACACACACACACACACACACACACACACACACAATGTGTGTGTATATATATATATATATGTATACACACTATGTTTATACATATATATATATATGTACACATACACACACACACATATATACACAGTGGAATATTACTCAGCCACCAGAAAGGATGAAATCTTAAAATTTACATCAACATGGACGGAAGTGGGATGTATCATGCTGAGCAAAATCAGTCAGTCTGAGAAAGACAATTATATGGTTTCACTCATATGTGGAATATAGGAAATAGTGCAGAGGATCATAGGTGAAGGAAGGGAAAACTGAATGGGAAGAAAGCAAAGAGGGAGGAAAAACATGAGAGACTCTTACCTGTAGGAAACAAACTGAGGGTTGCTGGAAGGGAGGTGGTTGGGGGAATGGGGTAACTGGGGGATGGACATTAAGGAGGGCATGTGATGTGTGGGGTGTTATATGCAACTGATAAATTACTAAATTCTACATCTGAAACTAAATGTGTACTATATGTTGGCTAATTGAATTTAAATTTTAAAAAGGTTAAAGCAAAACTAAATTATATAGAAATTTTAAAAATGGAACAGATAAATGAAACAAGAAACTCATTAAAACATCAATAAAATTGCTAAACCTTTAGCCAGACTCATCAAGAGAGAAGACTCAAATAAATAAAATCACAAATGAAAGAGGAAAAATAACACCACCACAAAAACATAACTTTTTTAAGAGAATATTATGAAAAATTATATGCCAACAAATTGGACAACATAGAATGGATAAATTTTTAGAAACACATAACCTACCAAAACTGAAGAAGGAAGAAACGGAAAATTTGAACAGACTGATTACTAGCAATGAACTTGAATCAGTAATCAAACAACTTCCAACAACAAAAGTCCAGGACCAGATGGCTTCACAGGCAAATTCTACCAAACATTTAAAGAAGAGTTAATACTATCCTTCTCAAATTATTTCAAAAAATTGAAAAGGAAGGAAAACTTCCAAATTTACACTATGAAGCCAGCATTACCCTGACACCAAACCCAGATAAAAACACCACTAAAAAAGAGAACTGCAGACCAGTATCTCTGATGTGCATGGATTAAAAAATCCTCAACAAGATACTAGCAAACTGAATCCAACAATACACTAAAAAATCATTCACCACAATCAAGTGGGATTTATTCCTGGGATGCAAGTACAGTTCAATATTCACAAATCAATCAACACAATACATCATATCAATAAAAGAAAGGATAAGAACTGTGTCATTGTAAAGGACACAGAAAAACCATTTGATGAAGTACAACATTCATTCATGATAAAAACCCTCAACAAAATAGGTTTTGAGGGAACATACCTCAACATAATAAAGGCCTTATTGAAAAACCCACAGCAACCATCATACTCAATGGGAAAAAAATTGAAGCTCTTCCCCTGAGATCAAGAACAAGACAGGTTTGTCTCCTCTCAGCATGTTTATTCAATATAGTACTGAAAGTCTTAGCCACAGCAATCAGACAACAAAAAGAAATAAAGGCATCCAAATTGGTAAGAACAAGTAAAACTTTCACTATTTGCAGATGACATGATACTCTACAGAAAACCCAAAAGACTCCACCCAAATACTACTAGAACTGATAAATAAATTTAGTAATGTCACAGGATACAAAATTGATGTACAGAAATATGTTGCATTTCTGCACCAATAATGAAGCAGAAAGAAAAATAAAACAATCTCATTTACAAATGCGCCAAAAATAATAAAATACCTAGAAATAGATTTAACCAAAGAGGTATAACAGCTATACTCAGAAAACTCTAAACAGTGATGAAAGAAATCAAAGACAACCAAAGAAATGGAAAGACACTGCATGCTTATGGATTCAAAGAATATTGTTAAAACCTCTATACTACCCAAAGCAACCTACACATTTAACGCAATCTTTATCAAAATACCAACAGTATTTTTCACAGAACTAGAACAAACAATCCTAAAATGTGTATGCCAAAAAAAGATTTCAAATAGCCAAAGCAATCCTGAGGAAAATAAAACAAAACTGGAGGTATCACAATTCCAGGCTTCATAGTTATATTATAAAGATGTAGGTACCAAAAGAGTATGGTACCAGCACAAAAATAGAAACATAGATCAATGGAAGAGAACAGAAAACCCCAAAATAAACTCACAATTACAAGGTCAATTAATCTTCAACAAAGGAGGAAAGAATATGAAATGGGAAAAAGTCTCCTCAACAAATGGGCAGCTATATGCAAAAGAATGAAACTGGTCCACTTTTTTATACCATACACAAAATAAACTCAGACTGGATTAAAGACCTAAATGTGAGGCCTGAAACCATAAAAATCCTAGACGAGAACACAGACAGTAATGTCTTTGATATCAGGAATAGCAACATTTTCTTAGACAGGTCCCCTGAGGCTAGGGAAACAAAAACAAATAAACTATTGGGATTTCATCAAAATAAGAAGCTTCTGCACAGTGAAAGAAAGTCAACAAAACTAAAAGATAATCTAGTGAATGACAAAAGATATTTGCAAATGATATATATGATAAAGGGTTAGTATCTGAAATCGATTAAGAGCTTATAGAACTCAATACTGAAAAAAAAAATCCAATTTAAAAATGGGCAGGGGTGCCTGGGTGGCTCAGTGGGTTAAGCCTCTGCCTTCCGCTCAGGTCATGATCTCGGGGTCCTGGGATCGAGCCCCGCATCAGGCTCTCTGCTCAGTGGGGAGTCTGCTTCCCCCTCTCTCTCTGCCTGACCCTCTGCCTACTTGTGATCTCTCTCTGTGTCAAATAAATAAATAAATAAAAATCTTTACTAAAAATGGGCAGAAGACACGAACAGACATCTTTCCAAAGAAGAACTACAGATGGGCAACAAATCCATGAAAACATGCTCATCACTTGTCATCAGGTACATGCAAATCAAAACGTCAATGAGATACCACCTCACATCTGTCAAAACCGCTAAAATAAAAAACACAAGAAACAACAACTGCTGGCAGGCATGTGGAAAAAAAGCAACACTCGTGCACTGCCGGTGGGAAGGCAAACTGGTGCAGCCACTGGGGAAAACAGTACAGAGGCTCCTCAAAACTTAAAAACAGAACTACCTCATGACCCAGCAATCTCACTATTTACCCGAGAAATGCAAAAACACCAGTTCAAAGGGATCCAGGCACCCCTATAGTTTATAGCAGCATGATCAACAACAGCCAAATTATGGAAGCAACCCAAGTGCCCACCAATCGATGAATGGATAAATTCATGGATAAAGAAGATGGGGCATATATAAAGAGGAATATTATTCAGCCTCCCCCCCCCAAATAAAGAGTGAAATCTTGCCATTTGCAACAATGTGGATGGATCTAGAGAATATAGAGCTAAGTAAAATCAGTCAGTCAGAGAAAGACCAGTACCACAGGATCTCACTCACTATCTGGAATTTAAGAAACAAAACAAATGAGCAAAGACAAAAAAAGAGAAAGAGAGAAGCAAGAAACAAGACACTTAACTATAGAGACAAAGTAATGGTTACCAGGGAGGAACTGGGAGTCGGGCGGGGGGTGGGGGTGGGTAGTGGAAATGAGTGAAATAGAGACAGGAATTAAAGAGTACACTTAAGGGCGCCTGGGTGGCTCAGTGGGTTAAGCTGCTGCCTTCGGCTCAGGTCATGATCTTAGGGTCCTGGGATCGAGTCCCACATCGGGCTCTCTGCTCAGCAGGGAGCCTGCTTCCTCCTCTCTCTCTCTGCCTGCCTCTCTGTCTACTTGTGATCTCTGTCAAATAAATAAATAAAATCTTTAAAAAAAAAAAAAAGAGTACACTTAATTTTTTGTGTTTTTTTTTAAGATTTTGTTTATTTATTTGACAGACAGAGATCACAAGTAGGCAGAGAGGCAGGCAGAGAGAGAGAGAGGGAAGCAGGCTTCCTGCTGAGCAGAGAGCCCGAAGCGGGGCTCGATCCCAGGACCTTGACAACATGATCTGAGCCAAAAGCAGAGGCTTTAATCCACTGAGCCACCCAGGCGCCCGAGAGTACACTTATCTTGATGAGCACTGAGTCATGTATAAAATTGTTGAATCACTCTATTTTATACCTGAAACTTATGTAACACTGTATGTTAACTGTGGAGTTAAAATTAGAAACTTAATTACAAACAACAGCAACAACATGGAATATGTTTGCAATATTCAGATAAAGATTCCTTAAATGAAACACAAAAAGCAAAAACCAGATAAGAAAAACATATAAAAAGGGACTTGATTAAAATGAAAATATTCTGTTCTTCAGAAAATATTTACAGTTAGAAATCTGACAAAAAAAGGTACATCCAGAATATATAAAGAACTAGATTGCTTAGCTTATTGGCATATAACTGTTGATAATAACTTCTGATGATTGTTTCTACTTCCTTGGTGTTAGTTGTGATCTCTCCCTTTTCATTCATAATTTTATTAATTTGGGCTTTCTCTCTTTTCTTTTGGATTAGTGTGGCCAATGGTTTATCGATCTTATTGATTCTTTCAAAAAACCAGCTTCTAGTTTCATTGATACATTCTACTGTATCTCTGGTTTCTACCTCATTGATCTCTGCTCTAATCTTGATGATTTCCCTTCTTATGTGTGGAGTTGGTTTGATTTGTTGTTGATTCTCCAGTTCTTTAAGGTGTAGAGACAGCTGCTGTGTTCTGGATTTTTCAGTTTTTTTGAGGGAGGCTTGGATGGCTATGTATTTCCCCCTTAGGACCGCCTTTGCTGTATCCCATAGGTTTTGGACCGAAGTGTCTTCATTCTCATTGGTTTCCATGAATTGTTTAAGTTCTTCTTTGATCTCCTGGTTGATCCAAGCATTCTTAAGCAAGGTGGTCTTTAGCTTCCAGGTGTTTGAGTTCCTTCTGAACTTTTCCTTGTGATTGAGCTCCAGTTTCAAAGCATTGTGATCTGAGAATATGCAGGGAATAATCTCAGTCTTTTGGTATCGGTTGAGTCCTGATTTGTGACCCAGTATGTGGTCTATTCTTGAGAAGCTTCCATGTGCACTTGAGAAGAATGAGTATTCTGTTGTTTTAGGGTGGAATGTTCTGTATATATCTATGAGGTCCATCTGGTCCATGTGGTCCATATACACTATGGAGTATTATGCCTCTATCAGAAAGGATGAATACCCAACTTTTGTAGCAACATGGACGGGACTGGAAGAGATTATGCTGAGTGAAATAAGTCAAGCAGAGAGAGTCAATTATCATATGGTCTCACTTATTTGTAGAACATAACAAATAGCATGGAGGACATGGGGAGTTAGGAGAAGGGAGTTGGGGGAAATTGGAAGGGGAGGTGAACAATGAGAGACTATGGACTCTGAAAAACAATCTGAAGGGTTTGAAGAGGTGGGGGGTGGGAGGTTGGGGGAACCAGGTGGTGGGTATTAGAGAGGGCACGGATTGCATGGAGCACTGGGTGTGGTACAAAAACAATGAATACTGTTATGCTGAAAATAAATTTAAAAAAATGATTAATAAAAAAAAAGAACTAGAACAAATAACAAAAAGACAGCCCAATTAAAAATTAGACAAAAGCCTTGAACAGATATTTCACAAAAAAAAGTTAAAGGAATGGCCAAAAAGCATGCAAAGAGATTCTCAATATCCATAAGAGAAATAAAAATTATAAAGTAAAACCCAGTGAGATCCTACTTTATACCCAATACAATGGCTAAAATTAAAAAGACTGAGAGTGTCAGTTATTAGAAAAGTTGTAGAACTAAAGTCTCATGCATTCCTATAGAGTAGATAGTGGTAGAGCCATTAGAAAAAGAGTTTGGAAAATTCTTATAAAATTAGGCATACATCAACCCCTTGACCCAGCAATGCGACTAAGTATTTACCCAAGAGAAATGAAAACATGTCCACAGAAAGACTCCTACAGGAATGTCAAAGCAGTTTTAGTCATAATAGCTGAAAACTGGAAACATCCCAAAAATCTATTCAGAGGGGATAAGGATTAACAAATTGTGGTACAGGCAAATAATGGAATTTTTTTAATTGAGCAATTTTTTAAAAGTGAACTGCTATAATAGTGTTGTATGGTGACAGATGGCAACAGAGAATGCTAAATAGAGATGCTGGGTCACCCTTTTGTACACCTGAAACTAATGTAACGTTCTATACAAACTATATTCAAATTTTTTAAAAATTTCAAATGCTGATACAAACAATATGGATTAATCTAAAAATCATTATGCTGAGGGGAAAAAATTTCACAAAAAAGAACACATACCGCGTGATTTCATTTGTATAAAGTTCAAGAATCAACAAAATGACTCCATTGATAGAAAAGGTAATTGGGGTTCCTGGGGGGTGTGTGGGGAGGGAGGACTGACTGGAATGGGGCATGAGGAAACTCTCAAAAGTTGGGAAAGTTCTATATCTGGCTTGGTATGTTGGTTACACAGAATTTTTAAAAGATTCATTCATTTATTTATTTGTCGATTATTTATTAAAGGAGAGTGAGTAAGTGAGGACGGGAGGGGCAGTAGAGAGGAACAGAGACTTAAACAGACTTTGGGGTTGGATCTCACAATCCCGAGATTAAGACCTGAGCAGAGGGGCACCTGGGTGGCTCAGTGGGTTAAAGCCTCTGCCTTCGGCTCAGGTCATGATCCCAGGGTCCTGGGATCGAGCCCCGCATCGGGCTCTCTGCTCTGCAGGGAGCCTGCTTCCTCCTCTCTCTCTCTCTGCCTGCCTCTCTGCCTACTTGTGATCTCTGTCAAATAAATAAATAAAATCTTTAAAAAAAAAAAAAAGACCTGAGCAGAAAACAAAGAATCGGATTCCCAACCAACTGCATCACCCAGGCATCCCTGGTTACATAGATTTGTCAAAACTCATTAAATTGAGGACACCTGGGTGGCTCAGTCGGTTAAGCTGCTGCCTTAGGCTCAGATCATGATCCCAGCATCCAGGGATCAAGTCCTGCATTGGGCTCCTTGCTCAACAGGGAGCCTGCTTCTCTCTCTGCCTCTGCCTGCTTGTGCTGTCTCTCTGACAAATAAATAATAAATAAAATCTTTTTAAAAAACTTGTTAAATTGCACAACTAAGATATGTGTATTTTTTTGTTTCTAAAATATGCTCAATTTTTACAAAAGCTAAAAACAATGCAATTACATTAAACCTACAAAAACAAAATATATAAATGAAAATTTGATATGATGAGGAAAACTATATTCAGAAGTCTCACAGCCTTTGATTTTTTTTTTTTTAATGAAACTAAAGGGGCACCTGGGTGGCTCAGTGGGTTAAAGCTTCTGTCTTCAGCTCAGGTCATGATCTCAGGGTGCTGGGATCGAGCCCTGCATCAGGCTTTCTGCTCAGCGGGGAGCCTGCTTCCTCTTCTCTCTGCCCACCTCTCTGCCTACTTGTGATCTCTGTGTCAAATAAATAAAAATCTTTTTTAAAAATGCAAATAAATATGGGGTACCTGGGTGGCTCAGTTATTAAGCATCTGCCTTTAGCTCAGGTCATGATCCTAGGGTCCTGGGACCCTAGCCAGGCATCGGGCTCCCTCCTCTGTGGGAAGCCTGCTTCTCCCTCTCCCACTTCCCCTGCTTGTGTTCCCTCTCTGGCTGGCTGTCTGTCAAATAAATAAAATCTTTTATAAATAAATAAATATAAAAATTGTCAAAAAGAAATGACGTCTATGGGTTGAGGAGAAATAATATAAAAGTAGACAATATTCAAAAATAAACAAATATAGATAAAAATAAATTCTAGAGTAATTTCTTTGAAAATATCAATAAGACAGTAAAACACCAAACAGATTTTTTTTAAAAGATTTTATTTATTTATTTGACAGAGAGAGATCACAAGTAGGCAGAGCAGCAGGCAGAGAGAGAGGGAAGCAGGCTCCCCGCAGAGCAGAGAGCCCGATGCGGGGCTTGATCCCAGGACCCTGACTGAGATCATGACCTGAGCCGAAGGCAGAGGCTTTAACCCACTGAGCCACCCAGGCGCCCCCCAAACAGATTTAAATAGAAAACACATTCAAATCATTAAAAGTGAGAATTAGACTTTATTCACAGATACAGAAGTACTTTATATTGGTATGAGAAATTTTAATGCACCACTCTAAGCTACAAATTTTGAAAATACAGATGAAATGCACAATTTTCTAAGAACACATAAACTTTCAGAAATGACTTGAGAAAGTAGTCCACCTGGATACCAATAACCATGAAAGAAATAAAAATTTTTGCCTAGGGAATAGCTCCAAATGCTGTACCATGTCTAAACAGTTTAACTAGTGAATTCTAACAGAGCTTCAAGGAAAGATAACTCACATGTAATTGAGACTGTTCTGGAGCACAGGAAAAGATGGCATGCTTCCCAGTTCATTTTCCCAAACCAGCAATACTCTAATTCCAAAGTCCAACAAATGGAGCACAGAAAAAGGAAATCACAGACTAATCTCCCTATTAATATAAACAATATACTAATCCAGTAGCATGTTAAATATGCCAATTAATCACTTCAATACCTCAGAATATTGAAAAGTAATTATTTTAATAAATGCAAAGATGAAAAATAATTAAAATAAATGCAGTATTAAAGTAAATACAAAAGCTTCCCGATAATAAAAGCAAACCTCCTTAATCTATTCGAGAACATTTCTCACATATGGATACTAATAATGAAATACTAAGGTCCATTCACATTAAATTCAAGAACAAAAGCAGTGTGCTTATTGTCTTGCACTTTTCTGGAAACTCTAGCCAAATCAATAAAGGGTAGAAGAATTTGTTTAAGTGATAACTTTTAGAAGCCTAGGAACAAATTTCAGAGGA
Source organism: Lutra lutra (assembly GCF_902655055.1). Taxonomy (NCBI): domain Eukaryota; kingdom Metazoa; phylum Chordata; class Mammalia; order Carnivora; family Mustelidae; genus Lutra; species Lutra lutra. Next base: position 11,042,799 of record NC_062287.1, on the reverse strand, counting down.
TGCTTCTCCAAATAGAAAAAGCAAGCAAATTAAATGAAAACCACTAGTAAAGTAACTACATTAGAAATATACAAAATTAAGTGTTTTTCTATATACAAGTAATTAAGAAATTTAATAGGGAAAAAAGTGATTCATTTTAAACAACCACCAGAAACATAAAATGCCTACGAGACAACTTAATAAAGAAATGTGTAACATCTTCTATGAAAATGGTCAAACTTTACTGGGGACCAGAAAAGAAAACCTCTTTTTTAGAATGTTTAATATCTTACACTTGTTAGTGAAAATATTTTAGGCAATGAAATGCCTAAAAAGTTAACACAGTAATTCCAATGTTCATTTGAAAGAATAAACAAGTTATAAACGGCAGACATCATTTCTAAAAGATGGGTTATAAGTCAGCAATAAAAGGCCTAGAATATTTGTTTTGCCAAATGTTAAAATGTACTATAAAGATACAGAAATAAAAATAAAAGTGTTGCAACAAGAGTAGATAGAAAAAGAACCAACTACATAAAATCATTTCTTCTATGATAAAAATGTCTCCTGGAATCAGAAGTTCTCTCTATAGGAGAGAGAGGAGTTGATCTCACTTAGCAGAGGAGGAAACTGAGGACCACATAATGGCGGGGACGGGGGGAAGGGTCAGGGGGAGCAGCAGACAGTCTGCTGAGCAGGACGCCGGATGCAGACTCGATCCTGGAACTCCAGGACCATGAACTTAGTGGGCACTTTATTCACTGAACCACCCAGGCACCCCCCAGCTGGAAAACATTATTAAGGATGATTATTTCTTAGGGATGGGATTAAAGTTATTATTTTTATTTTATTATTTTTATTTTATTTTATTTATTTATTTTTATTTTATTTATATTTATTTTATTTTATTTGAGAGAGAGCAAGAGAGAAAATGGGCAGGGTGGGCAGAGGCAGACAGAAAAGCAGACTCCCTGATCAGCAGGGAGCCAGATGTGGGACTCCATCCCAGAACCTCAGGACCATGACCTGAGCCAAAGGCAGACACTTAACCAACGAGCCACCCAGGCACCCACTTTCTATAATAAATACAAATTTCGTTTTCTGCATGTTGTTATTTTTGCCTAATCAACCATATTCATCATTTTGAGGAGAAAAAGAAGAATTGCTCAGTTTTGATCTTCAAACTGGTATTCCAGCAAACAGAAAGAGAAAAATGAAAGCTAGGTTTGGCTGGTTGGTTGTTGGTTTGGTTTTTGAGAGCACAATACCCTCAAAAGGGTATTTAATAGCCTTCATATATCAAGAGTCAAGTCTGGTCAACTTAATCAGAGTTTTACAAAATCTATAGGCTAGGCAAGAAAGAAGATAGGGGACTCTCAATACCTAGAGAGGAAAAGAGTATAGCCTTTTACCCCATGGGGAAAGCAGCTGGGAGAGGGGAGGGAGAGAAGCCATCAAGGCAAGTTCTTAATTCTGCCCCCACGATTCCCACAAACTTTGGGGAAGTTACAGTAAAAATGCTCCAGATAGTTTGAAGTCATACCCATGGAGGGACTTGGATTTCACTTCCCATTTGTAACTGTGATAAGATGGCTTGTAGGTACATCGTGCCAACGTAAAATAGAGTAAAAACAATGACATAGGTAAACACCGCCAAGGGATAAGGGGAGGGGAGAGAGGAGCAATGATCCTGGGTCACATAAGGTCATCAGTGGGACATGACAGAGAACTTCCCCCAAGAGCAACCATCCTGCATTTCCCTTGACTGGAAAACAGGCAAGGACAGCAGCAGACACTCAGAGATGAGGTAACATGAATCACACTTCAGTCAGAGCGTGGGGACCAGCAGAGAAAGCCGTTTCTTAGGATGGAAATTCTGCTACTGAAAGATCATGCAACCATTTCTCTGTACCCAGATAGCACCTAGACAAAGAAGAAAGGAAGGGTGAGCAAGGGAGATAGGGGAGGAGGAGGAATCCTCCAGCCTGCTAACAGAAAAGAAAGAAATGGGGAAATAATTGGAATAATACACTTTTAAACTATAAGAGACATTGATTGGCTGGTGAAGGGAAAGTTGACTTTTGGTCCCTCACCAGCAGGAACAATATTAATTCAGTCATAGAAAGATGGGAAAGCTACAGTGTTTTATATTTCTGAGTTCTTGTGGGTTGATTTTGCCCCTGCTGAGAATATCTATCATGTGTTTACCACTTGTGGTGTGCCAGGCACTGTGCTGAATGTTTTACCCTCGTATCCTATTCCATACAACAATCACAAGAGGCAGGTGGTAGCATAATCCTTGAACCACAGAAGAGCAAACAGCAATTTGAAAGAGTAAGTAGATTTTACCAAGATTAGAGAGCAAATAAGTGATGGAACAAAGACCTGAACCCAGTGGCAGAACCTCTCACCCGAAGCACTACTGAATGCCACCTATGCGCTGCTGTTATGCTCAATCTTCCGGTGTTCAAAGAGGTTAAATGAGGAACCCCACCAGCAAGCAGAGAGCTGGGGTTTCAGCCAAGTCGTCTGGCTCAAGATACGCCAGTTTCTATTTCTTGAGTAATGTGTAAGTAACTTAACAAATCAATTTAGTAAAATTTTACAGCTTATTGTTGTTCCCGTAACTATGGAAAACATACAGAATATGTAAACTAGATTAGGATAGTGAGAAATGAAAAAAATAAAAAGTAACAGAATATAAAGTTCAGTAAAGCTTTGTGGGACACCTGGGTGGCTCAGTCAGTTAAGCGTCTGCTTTTGACTCGGGTCATGGTCTTGAGGTCCTGAGATCAGTCTGTGTGGGCTCCCTGCTCAGTGGGGAGTCTGTTTCTCCCTCTCCCTTTCCCCTCCCCCTGCTTGTGCTCTGTCTCAAATAACTAAATAAAATCCTAAAAAAAAAAAAAAAAAAAATTGAAACTTTTTGGGAGACAGACAAGTTGTAAAAAGGAGTAATATTATTGGTAGCCGAAAGGGAACAGTGAGAGAACACGATCATGGTAGCGTAGCAATGTGGGATTACCACTAATCCCCCCGAATGGGTATGATAGAAGGAACTTATATGGAGTCCAAGAAATAATGCTGAGAAAACCTTGTGAATTTTACATGCTCAGATCTTGTAAGAGAACCATACCTCTTACTGGAAAAAAAAACTCAATAAATGACATATGAAGAGTGGTGTGGGACAACCAAACTCTAATGTTCAAGAAACAATGGCGGAAGGCATGGGAATGACATCTTAGACAGTGTGACAGTATTGGGCGTGTGTTACAAGGGGAAGGTACGGGCCAGACCTCAGCAGTTGAAGATAGATTCGCTAAGGTACGCTGCACCTGCTTTAAAAACAGGGATGCATAACTAAAGAAGTATATTTTGTAGGAAGGGAGGAAGGGAGAAAGAAAATACGTAAATACTCAAAATACAGCTAATGATCCAAAATTCAAATCATCAAGATGTGTTGATTCCTTTGCTAGTCAACGATTTCTTGGGAGTCATTTTCTGAAACACTTTCATGAGCACTTCAGTAACACCGGGACTTCACAGACAGCTCTAGTTGCTTAACTCAGTTTGTTAAATCACAGTTTTGACGAGGCCAGTGTCTTGAGTGTTCCAGGTCAGCTAACTGCCTTGTTCCAGGGCCAAGAGGTGTACTCCTAACCGCAGTCAATGGTGAAGAGTCTTTATACTGTTGTGTTTCATATTTGAACTTATAGTAGGCTCTGGGCTACTTAAGAATGGGAAATAGTTCATCTCTGTGTCTCCTGAAACTTGCATGGCTACAGAGGAGGCACTTGGTAGATGAGGAGAAAGCAGGCACACAACCACCACTTGGTAAGGAACACAAACTGAGAGATTAATGAATTTTTCAGCTGAAACCTATGCATGAAGCACTTAACTCAGTTCTTGTACTACACTCCTCCATGCCAAGGTTGGAGAAAAATATGAAAATATGACTGATTCATCTGAAACCTGCAAGTGTCCAGGAAGGTCTCGAACAAGAGCAAGGGTGCTAAATATTGCCTATGGGGGGAGTGTTTGATTTAATGGAGTATTAAAAAGTGAAACAAAAATTGAGATAAGCTCTCTGCTCCCATTGGTTAGTTACCTTTTGGAAGAGAGATAAATTTTAGAAATTTGCAGACTGAATTTAAAGCCATCAGTGACCATTTGAAAAGAACACTTATTTAACTCATGGAAGATTCTACGGCTGTGTATTTACTACTTCCCAGAAGTTTCTAAAAGTACAGGTCTTCCTTCACTTATGCCAGGGTAATGTCCCAATAAACCCGCTGTAACTTGAAAATATCTTAGGTCAAAAATGCCCTAAACAGGGACGCCTGGGTGGCTCAGTTGGTTAAGCAGCTGCCTTCGGCTCAGGTCATGATCCCAGCGTCCTGGGATGGAGTCCCACATCGGGCTCCTTGCTTGGCAGGGAGCCTGCTTCTCCCTCTGCCTCTGCCTGCCACTCTGTCTGCCTGTGCTCACTCTCGCTTCTCTCTCTATGACAAATAAATAAAATCTTTAAAAAAAAAAAATGCCCTAAACACACCTAACCTACAGAATATTATAGCTTAGCCTACCTAGCTCAACTTAAATGTGCTCACTTACATCAGCCTACACTTGGGCAAAACCATCTAACACAAATGCTGTATTATACTAGTGTTGAATAGCTCCTATAATTGATCGGATACTGTACTGAAAGTAATAGAGATGTAGAATGGTTGTGTCAATCGTTTGCCCTTGTAATTGTGTGGATGATGGGGAATTGTAGCTCACAGGTACTGCCCAGCATCCTAAGAAGGTCATATCACACACTGCTCTCCTGAGAAAAAGATCAAAATTAAAAATTCACAGTATGGTGTTTACCAAATGTGTATTGTTTTCAAACCACTGTAAAGCCAAAACCAAACCAAACCAAAACAAAACAAAACAGCCAACCAACCAAACAAACAAAAGTTGAACCATCATTTTAAAATTCAACCTTAGGGATGGATCTCTTGATCTCAGGGTTGTGGGTTCAAGCCCCATGTTGGCTATGGAGATTACTAAAAAATAAAAATCTTTTCCAAAAAAATTCTATCTTGGGGTGCCTGGGTGGCTCAGTGGATTAAAGCCTCTGCCTTCAGCTCAGGTCATGATCCCCAGCATTGGGCTCTCTGCTCAGCGGGGAGCCTGCTTCCTCCTCTCTCTCTGCCTGCCTCTCTGCCTACTTGTGATCTCTGTCAAATAAATAAATAAAATCTTTAAAAAAAATTCAACCTTAGGTTTTTTAATTTCTTTAAATGTAATCTTTCTATGCCCTTGATCTTACCTGGATTTATTCACCTTTTTGACTTATGAGTTTTTATTTTTTCATAATTTCATTTCTGCTTTCACAAGAAATATTAAAACTATTCATCCTCTCAGCTACATGCCAAATAATGAGACTGGGCCACTTTCTTACACCATACACAAAAAATAAACTCAAAATGAATTAAAGACCTAAATGTGACACCTGAAACCATAAAACTCCTAGAGGAAAACACAGGCAGTAATTGCTTTGACATCAACCTTAGCAACATTTTTCTAGCTAAGTCTCCTCAGGAGAGGGAAACAAAAGCAAAAATGAACTATTAGGACTACACCAAAATAAAAAAGGCTTTGCACGCAGCAAAGGAAACCATCAACAGAACAAAAAGGCAAACGACTGACTGGGAGAAGATATTTGCAAATGATTTATCCAAAAAGGGGTTAATATCTAAAATACATAAAGAGTGTATGCAACACAATACAAAAAAAACAAAACAAAACAAAAAAACAACCCACCATAATTTGATTAAAAAATGGGCAGAGGACCTGAACAGATACTCTTCCAAAGAAGATATATAGATCACCAACAGACACATGAAAAGATGCTCAAAATCACTAATCATCAGGGAAACGCAAATCAAAACGACAACAAGCTATCACCTCGTTGTCAGAATGCCTAGTACCAAAAAGATAAGAAATGACAAGTATTGTCAAAAACGTGGAAAAAAGGGAATTGTCATGCAATGTTGGTGGGATGTAAATTGGTGCAACCATTGTGGAAAACAGTATAGAGACTCCTCAAAAAATTAAAAATAGAAATACCATATGATCCAGGGGTGCCTGGGTGGCATCTGCCTTTGGCTCAGGTCACGATCCCAGGGTCCTAGGATCCAGTCCTGCATTGGGCTCCCTTTCCCTCTGCCCCTTCCCATGTCATTCCCTCTCTCGCTATCTCTCAAATAAAACCTTTAAGAAAAAAAGAAGAAGAAAAGAAATACCATATAATTCAGTAACTCCACTATTGGGTATTTACCCAAAGAAAATGAAAACACAAATTCAAAAAGATATATGCACCCCTATGTTTATTGCAGCAGTATTTACAATACCCAAGGGAGGAAGCAACCTAAGCATCCACCAACAGATGAATGGATAAAGATATAGTATGTATAGACACACACACACATATTAGTAAGCAGTATAAAAGAATGAAACCTTACCATTTGTGACAATAGAACCATAGATGGACCTCGAGGATATTATTATAAGTAAAGTAAGTCATTGAGAAAACCAATACCATGATTTCACTTATATGTGGAATCTAAAAAGCAAAATAAACAAACAAAAAAACCAGGCTCTTAAAAAGCAGACAACAAACTGGTGGTTGCTAGAGGGGAGGTGGGTGGAGGCATGAGCAAAACAGATAAAGGGGATTAAGAGGTACAAATTTCCAATTATAAAATAAGTCAGGGAGATAAAAGGTACAGCATAGGGAATACAGTCAATAGTATCTTAATAACATTGTGTGGTGACTATAGCTATTATGGTGAGCACTGAGTAATGCATAGAATTGCTGAATCACTGTTGTACACCTGAAACTGAGAACATTGTATACCAATTTATTTCAGTAATAAAACAAACTAAAAATAAAATTTAAAAGGATCAGTCTTCTTAACATGTTCTAATAAAAAGTTGTGCTGTTGCAGTTCTAATTCATGCAGAGCTAGGGTTCTGCCCTTTTTAGACAACTATGATCTAATCTGACTATCTCAGCATGTGTTTTAAATCCTTACCAAAATGTGGGATGAGTTTCTTCTCTGTGAAATCTGTTAAGCAATAAGATGGAAATTTCAGGACATCAATCAAAGATCTCTGTGCACTCTTTTCGAAGGCAACACTATGCAATATTCAGATATTACATCCCAGTTTCCAACCTCCTGTCACAATGGGATACCTTCGGCCACACTAAGCTAGAAACTCACCTGGTACCAAGAGTTAGACACCCACGTTCTGTGGACACGACAGAGCAAGGGTTCTCACTCCCTTTGCTCATCTCTCCGGAGAGAAATAAATGGTCTCCAGTGAATTCAGTCATAACTCCTGAATATCATTTGAGGCAAGTTCAATGGGCAGTCTCTGTATGCTAAATAAACATTAAAACAGCAAGCAAGCACAGCTTCTAGAGACAGATTTCTCAAAGGAATCTAGCAAATGTTATGTATTCTCTTCCCCTGCTGTAATAAATACCATTTATTTCCCTGAAGAACAGCATACTGTTAAGTGAGCTAAAATTAAAACATCACAATTTGATGATCCCTTTCCTGTTTTATCATGGTAAGTATAGAGGGATGCAGTCGTTGGATAAATACTTCCTACAACATTAGAGTGAATACTTTGACCACTGGATAACGGGATTAATTAGGACTCTTCAGGTTGCTTTTGACAAAAATCCACCTCTAGTCAGGCTTAGTGAGAAGGGGCATTACTACCTAACCAGTAAACATGGGGATTCAAAATGACAGCTGGACCCACCACTCACATAGCATCACCAGAGCTCACCTCTCTCCATCTCTCAACTTCCGGTCGTGAGCCAGCTTTCTTCATCCAAGAAGCTCTCATGATGCAGCATGCAAGGCAGCTGCCCATAGACCCACATTCACATCTTTCCAGCTGAGCAACCATGATAGGAGAAAGAAATTTTCCTCCCCTGACATTCATGCAAATTTCTCAGGAAGGGATCGCTGGGCCATGTGCCCATTCCTAAACCAACCCTTAGCCTGAGGCACAAGGTCGCGTGTTCACAACCCATACAACAGAAAGACGGGGCACCAGCCTGGCAAGGTTTACAGCCCGACAGCTTGCTGGGTGGAATAAGGGGGAGGGGACTGACAGCCTGAGAGGGAGAGCTTTCGCAGATAGATTGCTACTAGAGTCAGGCGTTTCAAAGGGACAAATCTCATTTTTTCCCCCAAAAAAACCAAAAAAAAAAAAAAAGCCTATAAAAATACTATACGATCTTATATATATGTGGAATCTTTAAAAAAGGAAAAAACACACTTATAAATACAGAGCACCAACTGGTGGCTGCCAGAGGTGGGTGGTGGAAAGTAGGCAAATGGGTGAAGGGTGTCGAAAGGTACCAACTTACACTTGTAAGTCTTGGGGATGTAATGTGCAGCGTGGCAACCCAGTTAATAGTACTGTGTTGCATATTCGAAAGTTGCTGACAGAGCAGATCTTAAAAGTTCTCAGCACAGGGGTGCCTGGGTGGCTCGATGGGTTAAGCCTCTGCCTTCGGTTCAGGTCATGATCTCTGGGTCCTGGGATCGAGCCCCACATCGGACTCTCTGCTCGGCAGGGAGCCTGCTTCCCCCTCCCTCTCTGCCTGCTTGTGATCTTTCTTTCTCTCTGTCAAATAAATAATTTTTTTTAAAAAGTTCTCAGCATAAGAAAACAATCTTTAAGTATGTATGCGGATGTGTTAACTTACTGTAGTGATCAATTCACAGTATACACAAATTATCAAATCATTACACTGTACACTAGTGCTAATATAATGTTGTATGTCAAATATAACCTCAATTTTGAAAATGAATTCAAGAAAAGAAAGAAATGCCACTTCTCTGGTACTACTCTAGACATTGGGGGTGGGGCCCAGCAATCCATAGGGAAACCCTACAGAGGATTCTAACCCATGTCAAAGTTTGAGCATCATTGGCCTAGCTGATGTTTCCACATTCCCACTCAAGTGAACAGATTTTTTTTCAGCCTTAGGTAGTTAAGAGATAATACCTGAGAGCCAGGATTGCAAAGTATTTCCATAAAAGGCTAAATTGTAAACATCTTGGGCTTTGTGGCCCAAGAGGCAAAACCAAGGTTATATAAACATGTAATCCCTTAAAACGCAACCATTTAAATATGTAAAAACCATTCCTGGGTGGTGGGCTGTACAAAATCAGGTGATGGGACATATTTGCTAAACTCTGGTTAGTAGTTGAGGGGTAGACAGGCTTATTTTAAAAAGAAAAAGAGTTGGGGTGAGGCAGGGGGAGAAAGAGAGAAGATGTATTTCTACGTGCAGAAAAAACATTCACTTTCAGTGGAAAAGACATGGACTCCAGTTTAAGCCTGCAGCATTTCTCAGTGAAAGATAAACACATCAACTGAGAAACCAGCCCTGTAGTGGCAAATAACAAAAATCACTGCCATCACCCTTGGCCAGCACTTCAGACCCTTTCCCGTCAATGCTTTCATTCACAGGGTCAAAGAGCCATTGAATGTCTGCCCCTGAGAAGTCCAGACACCAAAGTGAGATGGAAAACATTAATAATGTGCATATGGAAGGAGAGAGGTTGGGTGATTTTTGTGGCTCTATTAACCCACTTACCCTCAAGGGGCTGTTTTAAGATCTCACAGTGTGATTGAGGCCTGGGACAAAACCAATAAATGTGGACTAAGAAAATCCACCCTCCATTGGAAATGACACGGAAATGTCATCGACCTGATTTTGCTCAATTACAGATAGAGAAACCACGAGGGACCACTCTCCATAGATACCCACGTGGGTAGCCAACCCTACTTTTCCATCTAAATCTCTAGCCACTCCTTTTAGATATCTACTGCTGGCTCCTCTTCTCCCTCCCACCAGAATATATCCTGACATTGCTCATGTTTTGTTTTAGGTCTTCGTCCCTTCTCAACTATAGCCTCTCTTTGGGTGGTCCATTCCCATTCAATAACCATCTCTGGTCCACGATTCTAGCATACACCAGTCCAGAGCTACTGAGCTTTAAAGTGCTGTATCTCACTGCCTACTGAACAGTTACATGTGGTTGTCTCTGTGTCCAAAAATTAACTCCACCTTCCTACCCCTCAACCCCAATGTGCCCTTCTTCCGACATGTATAATTTCAGGAAACAATACCACCATCCAGCCTGTTACTCAAATTTGAAATCTAGGAGTCATCCTCGATACCTCCCTGTCCCTCAACTCTCCTTTCACATTTAAACAATCACAAAATCCTATTGTACTTCCTCACTCTCTCAAAACTGTCCACTTCTCTATCTGCCTCCTACTCCAACCTACCTTCATTCTGTCCTTAAATACTACTGTGGCCACCTAGCCACCCTATGTCCATTCTTGGCCCCTCCTTCCACCAATCCATTTAAATCCAAATATAACCAATCTCTGTCTTTAAATTTTTTTTTTCAAATGCTGTAAAAAGCCCAGAGTGTCTCATGGGGATGTGTTGGGACTAACTGCACCAAGTCCTGGAGTGGATCTTGTTAAAATGTTGCCTCTTGAGTTACGTCAAACCCAAAGAATCCAAGTCTCTAGGGATAGGCCCAAGGCACTAATTTTTAATCCCAAATCCTTTCTTGTGTTTACAGAACCTTCACAATCTGACCTCCTGCAGTTCCAGGCAAGGTTAGGGCCATCTGATTCATGATTCCTCCCCAAGCGCCCTGTACCCCTCCAGGAGAAGCACCCGTGGCACTGGTGAGGATGCATTCACTGTAGTATTCCCTGCCAGGAGCCAAGTCCCAGGAGGGAAGACACTATGCCCGCCATCTACCCCTCCTGCCCAGGACAGTGGGGCACAACATCTGTTTAATATTCATCACCAGGCAGAACCAAAGAGAATATAGATTTTCTTCACAGCATGGTTGGTTAAACATGACTGAAAATGTCTTCATTTGTTGATAAAGTGTACAGACCAAGAAAAGCAAGGGCTCAGACAACAATGATTGGAATAATTAATTAGTGGCCTGAAGGAGAAAGTTTAATTTTCAAAATCAAAGTAATTGTTTAGAGGTTGATAACAAACTCTCCTCCAGTCTCCAGTAAGATCGAATGAACAGAAACAAGCTTTGGACTGCATTCAGAGCGTTTCTGATCATACGTACTATATGCGTAAATACAAATCTTTTAAAAAAAAAAAAAAAAAGAGGTTGAATTTTCTCTGGCATAAGAGACCTCTCCCCCCCATCCCACTTTTCCTTGAGTAATTTCCTTTGGAAAACTTGCAATCACATTCTTTCTCTGCACTTTTGAAGTGTATGTAGATCTTTTCAAAAAGCTAAATAGGCCTCCTGACAGCTTTACAACCCAAGAATGTCTTTCTCAAGGACCTAGCAGCCATCTCTTTAAAATGCAAACATAAAGGAAGATGGCACCTGTACCTCGGCCTTCCTGAGCATTTAACTTGGACATCTGGCCCCAAATTCCAACTACCTACCTTTCATAGAGATTTGAGGAGCTTTATTATTCTTCCAGATAAAGAGACTTGGCAAACACAGATGGTCAGCCCAATTACCTAGTGAATTCAGGCTGAGCTATGTGTGACAAATGACGCTGTCATGGCCTCTGACCCAAGGACTAGTTACGATTTATCTTGAGCACATGGAGAGGAGAGGTTCTGTGTGCCTGGCTTTATGCAAAGGTGAGATTCCTCTGTCTTTTCTCTTTACCTGATTGTCTGGGATGCACATCCCATGTTGGTTGCATGCTTATACAGTAATACAACTGTTCCTCCATCTTTGCGGAGAGGTTTTCTGGGTTGGCAGGAGGTTTTGTTTTCAATTTTATTTCCCTAACAGTACCAACCACAAGCCAGACTGATCAAATGAAGGTGGTGAATTCATAGCTAAAAACTCATTTACCAGCAGTACAGGCAAGCTGAAGCCACTGAGCGTTTCATCAGGGCAAGTATAATTGGAGGGCCCTGCACAGCTGGGTTGGGAGTAGGGAGTACCTGCCCTGAAAATACAGTCTTTCCTCTAGTGGGTTACTTCTGCCCATTGCATTCCTGTCTCCACTGACTCCTCCATGTAAAACAAAAACAAAAAATCAAAAGCGAAAACAAAAACAAAAAAACTGGCATATTTGGCATATTAGCAAGGGAAAGGTCAGGCAGGACAAGCTCATACCCAGACCCACAGAGGCGCATGCGTGGAGCCCAAGGAAATTAACGAAGGCAAATTTATAAACATAAGTGAGGAAGTGGTTGGGATAAAAAAGATGAGATGTCCCATAGGGAGTAAAACTGGCAAAAACTTCCCATTAGATGAACTCTCCACTAGATTGCACACTGAAAGAGGAAAGGATAAAATGTTGGCAACTGATCTAACCACGGAAAGGAGGAGAAAAGATGCTTAGCCTAAGTTCATGATGAGAAGGTGGGCACTGTTCAAACTAATCTTTGTAAGTTTTTTTACAGTGAAATAAAACTTTACTGTCCAGTGTTTCTAGTATTTTAAGTTACAGTGTACTGTAAGTTAATATTAGTTTTACCATTTTTCACTTCCTAATACATTAATCACAGACAGTAAGAGCTGCTTAAAATGTTCATTGTTTTCACAAACAATTTTAAAGTTCACAGAACATCTGTCATCTTTCCTGCTAATGATGATGATTGCTTGGCCTGGTTTTAGCTTGTGTGGTCTTGCACTACTGTGAAAAGCAAGGACTGCCTATATCCCTATTCCTCATAAACAAGTTGTTAATACAAGTGCCTAAAACAGTGTCTGTCACCCAGCAAATGCTCAATAAATGTCACTATTATTTCAAAGATATTACTGTTTTTCAGCTTTAATGCAAAAACGGTTGTTTTTAATGTCTCTCCTTGCTGCTCCTGTTTCTCTCCTCCTACTCTCTCTTGAAACCATTCCCATCAGGCTTTTGTCCACACACACCACCCCCCACCGCAACTGCTCTTCTCAAAGTCACCGAATCACTTCGGAATAGCTAAATCCAATGGTAGCTGTAAATCTTACTTAATGGACTTGACAGCAACATTTAATTCAATTAATCACCTTGGTTTCTAAACACCTCTAAAGACCTTGGTTTCTAAACACCACACTCTCCTTGCTGGTTTCCTCCTGCCCTATAAACAGATCCTTTTCAAACTCCTTTACAGTAACCAATCCAAATGTTAGAGATCCAAAGGTTCTCAACTGCCTCTCTTTCCCAACCTCTCTCCGTCTCTCCTTTCCCACAGCATTGTATTCACACACACATATACCCCATATCAAAGCCATCAGCATATTCTGTCGGCCTAGTACCTTCTAGTCATTAGAAGTCCCCATTTTAGAGATGAGAAATCTGAGCCACAGAAAAAGTTATGTACTTTTCCAAGGTCACACAAATGATCTGGGACAGAACTGGGATCTGTGCCTGGATAGGCTAACTTTAGAGGTTTAAAGTGGCAAATCCCCTCAATTCCAGCCAAGATTTAAAAAAAAAAAAAAAGTTAGGTGTAATTTCAAGAGTACTTTTGATAAAGACAAAAAATACATAATTTCTAAGTTTCTTCCAAATAGAAAACAAGGTACACCTAATATAAAACATAACATTATAAACCAAAACAGTTTTTTTAGGTTGTTTGTTTTGAGAGAGAGTGCACATATCTACACGCTGGTGGGGGAGAGGCAGACTCCCTGCTGAGTGTAGAGCCCCAGGAGGGAGGGCTTGATCTCAAGACCCTGGGATCATCACCCCAGCCAAAATCAAGTCACACACTTAACTGAGCCACCCAGGTGTCCCCCCAAACAGAACTTCAACAGTTAATAAGAAAATTTCCCACTCAAGTTTTTATAATCTTTGTGTTTCTATGTATATATTTTTTAAATTGGAATGCTTTTTTCTGTCTTTTTTTTTTTTAAACCTAACATATATCCTAACATGTATCCATTATAACAGAGTACCCTTACTAAAATTACACTTCAATTTTTTTGGAAAACTTGAGGACTAGAAGGAAATTTACCAAAAACTGTAAGCAATTTTCCTAATTCTCTAGAAATAGAGGCTTGAATTCACTGTGGGGAAAGAAAGATAATTTTCTGAGCTCCTGGGTTGAAAAGAAAAGAAAATTTTCCGGGCTCAGTTGGTTAAGCATCCACATTAGGTTTAGGTCATGATCCTGGGGTCCTGGGATCAACTCCTACGTTGGGCTCCCTGCTCAGCAGGGAGTCTGCTTCTCCCTCTGTTTCCTCCTCTCCTTCCACCACCTCGCTGGTGCTAGCGCTCTCATAATAAATAAATAAATAAAATCTTAAAAAAAAAAAAAAAAAAAAGAGGGGCGCCTGGGTGGCTCAGTGGGTTAATCCTCTGCCTTCAGCTCAGGTCATGATCCCAGGGTCCTGGGATCGAGCCCCGCATCGGGCTCTCTGCTCAGCAGGGAGCCTGCCTCCACTTCTCTCTCTGCCCGCCTCTCTGCCTATTTGTGATCTCTCTCTCAAATAAATAAATAAAATCTTTAAAAAAAAAAAAGAAAGAAAGAAAGAAAAAGAAAAGAAAAAGAATTTCCCTCTATCCTTCTAGGTTTCTGGCTGAGATCCCTACTCCCCACACAATAAAAAAACAAAACAAAGAGAAAAAAAACTGTTTTAATTACGTATGAGAGCCCCACAAAGGTAAGATGCACAAAAGGCAACCAAGCAATTGTGGCTTACATACCATCCTGAGCTAAGAAAAGGAATAAGCATCTGAGACTGCAAAGGCAAGGGACGGTAGCCCATAAGAAGGGGAAAGGAGGAAAGGCCGAGTAAACAAAATTAGCCCTGACAGGCAGGGAAATCTCTCAGGTTAAAGAGTCATCTCTGGCCAGAGCCCCCCTTCCTTTACAGGCCCCCTTTCCAATTTCCTTTCCCTAAACTTCTCTCTGTAATCACAGTTTCTTGGGTGTCTGCAGTTTCTCAAAATAATCAGCTCAAAATAGTCCTTATGCCAAATACACATGTTTTGGGGTGTCACATTCTGCTACCCTTCATCACCACGTTTAACTCACCGATTGGGCAAAAATACTCTTTGGTTCTGCAAAGAAGCAAAGATCCTATTCTGAAAAAAGAAATATTCCAGAAGGAGGTGGGAAAACTGGATATACCTCATCTAATCTAACTCAACTACCATCCCCAGACCGACGTGAGGAAAGCAGTATTTTGAAAGACCTTGAGAAAAATCATGATGCCCTTCATCATTTAATATTATTTTTTTTGTAAGACAAAAAGATCAGATTAACAGATCATGATTATTGCCCATTGTTCTTCCATTATACCAATACCTGTATACTTCTTTGCCAAATGATATTCTACACTTAAATATGAGGGAAAGTAGCACCTCAAAATCACTTACTCAAAAATTTCTTTCAGAACGGTACCGGAGTTTTTGTTTTGTTTTGTTTTTAGAAAAGTGGTTTGCTTTAAGTTCCTCCTCGTTTCCCAAAAAAGGAAAACCAATTATGATAAGATGACACCTTGGACCCATTATGTCTGTCTTAGGAGTACAAAATAGTTTTTATTTGCTTCACTTGAGTGGGCTGCCCTTAGAAACTTGCTGTTAGCCAATCCCTCTGTATCAAGTACCACCACTATTTAGAAGATCCAGAACAATTAAAAAGTTCCAAAGATTCCATGCAAATGGAAAAAAAAAAAAAAGCCAGGGTGACAATATTTATATCAGACAAAATAAACATTAAAACAAAGACTGTGACAAGAGACAAAAAAGGCATTGCATAACAATGAAATTAATCCAACAAGAGAATATAATGATTGTAAATAACTATGCACACAAAATTGTATTACTTAAATACATAAAGCAAATATTAACAGAGAGGGAGAAACTGACTGACAGTAATACAGTATCCCTAGAGAACTTTAACATACCACTTAACTCAATGATTAGATCATCCAGGCAGATAATCAATAAAGAAACTGTCTTTGAAGGACAAATTAGACCAGACGGACTTAACCAGATATATACACAGCATTCATTCCAAAATAGCAGAATCCCAGTTCTTTTCATGTGCACACAGAACATTCTCCAGGATAGATCGTGTCAGACCACAAAACAAGTTTCAATAAATTTAAGAAGACTGAAATCGTATCAAGCATCTTCCAACTAAAATAATACAAAACTAGAAATCAATTATAAGAATGAAGCCGGAAAGAACACAAATACATGGAGACCAGGCAACATGCTACTAAAAAATCAATGGGTCAATGAAGAAATCAATGAGAAAATAAAAAAACACCAGGAGACAAATGACACAACCCTAAAATATGTGGGAAGCAGCAAAAGCAGTTCTAAGGGGTTTTAGAGCAATATCTGCCTACCTCAACAAACAAGAAAAGTCTCAAATAAATAATCTAACTTTATACCTAAGGAACAAGAAAAAGAACAAACAAGGCTCAAAGTTGGTAGAGGGAAGGAAAAAACAAAGATCAGAGTTAAAAAAAAAGAAATGAAATAGAGACAAAATAGAAAAGATCAATAAAATCAAGAGCTGGTTCTTTCAAAAGAGAAATCTTTAGCCAAATGCATCAAGAAAAAAACAAGAGAAGTGGTTCCTGGGTAGGTTAAGCGTCCAAGTCCTGGTTTCAGCTCAGGCTGGGATCTCATGGATTGTGGGATGGAGCCCCAAGTGGAGATCCATGCTCGGCTGGGAGTCTGCTTGAGATTTTCTCCCTCTTCCTCTGCCCTTCCCCCCAGTCATGCACGCATGCACCGTCTCTCTAAAATAAATAAATAAGTCTTTAAAAAAGAAGAAAAGAAAAAATTAGAGAAGACCTAAATAAATAAAATCTGAGAGGGAAGAGGAGAATAACCAACACCACAGAAATATATGGGATTACAAGACACCACCTCAAAAAATTATATACCAAAAAATTAGACAACATAGAGGAAGTGGACTAGTTTCTATAAACGTAAAATCTTCCAAAACTGAATCAGGAAGAAATAGAAAATTTGAACAGACCAATTACTAGTAAAGAAACTGAGTGAGTAAACACAAACTCCCAACAAACAAAAGTCCAGGACAGGCTTAATTCCCAGGTAAATACTACCAAACATTTAAGGAAGAGTTATTATCTACTTTCCACAAATTATTCCAAAAAACCAAACAGGAAGGAGAGCTTCCATGTACACTGTACAAGGCCAACATTACCCTAACACCAAAACCAAAACCACCACACACATACACACACACACACACACACACAGAGAGCTACAAGCCAATATCCCCCAATGAGCACAGATGCAAAAATCCTCACCAAACTATCAGCAAACCATATTCAACAATACATGAAAAGGATCATTCATCATGATAAAGTGGGATGCAGGATGACTCAGATCCTACAAAACAATGTGATACACCACATTAACAAAATGAAAGATAGGGGTGCCGTGGTGGCTCAGCTAATTGAGTGCCTGACTCTTAATTTCCGTTCAGGTCGTGATCTCAGGTTCCGGAGACTGAGCCCCACATCAGGCTCTGTGCTCAGTAGGGAGCCTGCTTGAAAGTCTCTATCTTTTCCCTCTGCCCCCACAACTAGCATACTCTTTCTCTCTCTTCCCTTTTGCTCTCTAAAAAAAAATATGAGCAGAGAACCTCAATAGACATTTTTTCCAAAGACAACATCCAGATGACCAAAAGACACATGAAAACATGTTCCGTGTCACTAATCATCAGGGAAATGCGAATCAAAACCACAATGGGTTATCACCTTACACCTGTTAGAATGGCTAGTATCAAGAAACAAGGGCTGATTAGGATGTGGAGGAAAGAGAGTCTTCATGCAGTGTTGTTGGGGATGTAGGGTGTAGCCACTCAGGAAAACAATATGGGGGTTTCTCAAATCTTAAAAATAGAAATACCATACAACCCAGTAATTCCACTACTGGTTATTTACCCAAAGAAAATGAAAATGCGAAATCAAAAAGATATATGCACCGCTGTGTTTACTGAAGTATTATTTCTAATAGTGAAGATACGTATGTAACCCAAGTGTCCTTCGATAGATGAATGGATAAAGACGTGATACATCTTTATGACATGATACGTATATATATATATATATATCACATCTTTATCCATTCATATATAATACATATGTATGTGTATATTATATATTCATATGCATGAATATATATTTATATCCAGGACCCATTTAAGATTAAGATTTCTCCCATCAGGGGCACCTGGGTGGCTCAGTGGGTTAAACCTCTGCCTTCAGCTCAGGTCATGATCCCAGGATCCTGGGATCAAGCCCTGCATCAGAGCCTGCTTCTCCCTGTGCCTCTGGTCCTCTTCTTTTCTCTCCTTTCCTCCCTCTCTCTCTCATTCTGACAAATAAAATCTTTAAAAAAAAAAAAAATGAAAGAAAGAGATTTGTCCTATCATGGAGTCATTTTAAGTCAGGTCAGGGCATGTGGGAAAGCCCATACTGAGGCTTACATATTTCCTAGACTTTTCTTCTACATGAATAATCCTTAAAAAGAGACTACTACTTTTTTTTCCAAAAAGAAAACATATACCTTTTTTGAGTCAAAAATAGGGAATAGATTAGATTTTAGTACAAAAACAATGTGCTTACGAACTCTTAGTAGAACTAAAACATGTTTTTTTAAAAAAGAAAAAAATTTTCTTTTTACTACCACAATATAAAAATACTAGCAGTTCCCAGATTTATTCATGTTAAATTTCTGAAGCCCTGACCTTTGACAAATGTCAATGT
The DNA here is from genome assembly GCF_902655055.1 of Lutra lutra. Lineage (NCBI taxonomy): Eukaryota > Metazoa > Chordata > Mammalia > Carnivora > Mustelidae > Lutra > Lutra lutra. The sequence goes on along the minus strand of NC_062287.1, from coordinate 11,024,023 downwards.
TATTCTCTCACTAGAGACAGAAGAGATGTTTTACCTTGGATTGCTTGATAAAGTGTGCACAGTGTATTTATGAAGTCACTTAAAAGATAAAATTCTGCCCAGGAGTCAGAAGGTTATATTACCTTGACATGCTTAAATGCGGGGTCACTATACTGCAAAGTCATCTATTATCTGGAAGCTGTCTGCATAGATATGATATTCACTGACTTATGGAACTGGCAAAACTCGGAGCTCACATACTTCAACCTCCAACTCGATTCTGCAGTCCAGCGTATAGTCATTGTCTGCCAAATGATCATCATCTCTCTGCTATAAAAGACGACTAAACTACTCTAGATGAAAGAAGGAAAAGGGGGGGATATTTGTTCCTTAAACAGAAAAGTAAGTTGGAATTAAAACATCAAATTGAGGGGGAAATTTTCAACAAGGGATGATATCATCCTGAATACATAAACTGGTCTTAAAACTTAATTCCAAGAAAACATTGTTTCCACAGTACAAAATTAGTAGACAACATGAAGAACTCACATAGAATGACAACTGGATAAAAGACAAAGAAGTTAAATTTTACTTATATAACTAGACACACACACACACACACACACACACACACACACACACTCTAAGGGACAAAGAAATGGGCTGGGGGTGTCTTAAATTAACACTAAACAACGCATATAAACAGAGAAAATCATAGGCTATCCTGCAGTATCACTGTGGCTACAGGACTAAGAAATCTCAGATTATCAAAACCGGAAATATCAAAAGTCAAGGCCATTATGAGGAAAGAGGGAATAGTGTAGAGAGTTTCAAGACTGCGATACCAAGATTATTTGCACTGCAGGAATTTCAATAAAGGTATTTTTATTCACCTAAGTACATTTTGTTATTTCAAGCTACATAGAACAAACGTATCTAATGTCTTAAAAATAAATAGATTAAAAAAACATGACCTCCACAGAGACTATGTTTTTCTGAGTATAATGCAGCACTATTATAAAACAGAGGAAAGGAGATTGAGCAATCTTACGTGCCTGAAAACTATAATAGAGTCTACTAAATAATATTTGTTTTAAGGAGAAAATTATGAGGGAGTTTTAAAAAAACTTCAACCTACATAAAAGCACTACATGAAAAATTTGTGACATACAGCTACAACTATATTTAGGAAAGATTTTAATAATAATGAAGCAAAAATATATGCCATGCATTGTTAAAGTTTTCATATGTTATCACGCTTAAACTTTATTGTATTTTTATTATAAAATATTGCGAGACAACAGAGGTTCAACTGAGTAAAATCTGAAAGTCTAATTGCCATTATTAAGGGAGGCATGAACCTGGCAGCATCCCATCTAGCAAGTAGAGGAGGCTCGGAGTTGTATGAAATGGAAGGTTTCATAGGAAGGAGGGTGGGACAAGAAAGTTAAAAATAGAGCTTCCCTATGACCCTGCAATTGCCCTACTGGGTATTTACCCCAAAGATACAGATGTAGTGAAAAGAAGGGCCATCTGTACCCCAATGTTTATAGCAGCAATGGCCACGGTCACCAAACTGTGGAGAGAACCAAGATGCCCTTCAACGGACGAATGGATAAGGAAGATGTGATCCATATACACTATGGAGTATTATGCCTCCATCAGAAAGGATGAATACCCAACTTTTGTAGCAACATGGACGGGACTGGAAGAGATGATGCTGAGTGAAATAAGTCAAGCAGAGAGAGTCAATGATCATATGGTCTCACTTATTTGTGGAGCATAACAAATAGCATGGAGGACAAGGGGAGTTAGAGAGGAGAAGGGAGTTGAGGGAAATTGGAAGGGGAGGTGACCCATGAGAGACTATGAACTCTGAAAAACAATCTGAGAGTTTGGAAGGGGCGGGGGGTGGGAGGTTGGGGGAACCAGGTGGTGGGTATTGGAGAGGGCACGGATTGCATGGAGCACTGGGTGTGGTGCAAAAACAATGAGTACTGTTATGCTGAAAAGAAATAAAAAATTTAAAAAAAAGTTCTAGCAAAACAAAGGGTTTTGGGGGCACCTGGGTGGCTCAGTGGGTTAAAGCCTCTGCCTTCGGCTCAGGTCATGATCCCAGGGTCCTGGGATCGAGCCCCGCATCGGGCTCTCTGCTCAGTGGGGATCCTGCTTCCTCCTCTCTCTCTCTGCCTGCCTCTCTGCCTGCTTATGATCTGTCTGTCAAATAAATAAAAATCTTTAAAAAAACAAAAAACAAAACAAAACAAAACAAAAAAACAAAGGGTTTTTTAGGCAAGGCCTAAAGAGGGAGGAGCAGGGGGTCTTATTAGGTAGATTACCTCATTTTCCTTTTGGGGACAGAGAGGACCCCTGTGACAGATTACCTCACTAGTGCGGACCAGAAAATGCCTGAGCGCACGGGTTAAGGTTACATTTCTGGGGAAGATGGAAACTACAGTTGGGTTAAGTATTAAGCCCTTGCTGGGTGACTTGGTCTAAGTAGCACCATTCTGGGCCTGTGGGGTTTTTTGTTGTTGTTTAAGATTTTATTTATTTATTTGTCAGAGACAGAGCGAGCACAAGCAGGGGAAGTGGCAGGCAGAGGGAGAAACAGGCTTCCTGCCGAGCAGGGAGCCTAATGCAGGGCTCCATCACAGGACCCTGGATCATGACTTGAGCAAAAAGCAGATGCTTAACCAACTGAGGCACCTAGGCGTCCCTGTGGTTTTCTTTCTAGAATATATACACCTGAAGGTAAAATACACATTTTCCAAAGAACCATCATTTTTCAAAAAGTAAACACCTAGGTAAACACCAACACTTTTTAATAAAGAAAATATTGCCAAAACCCTAGAAGCTTCCTGGCTGCTCCTTTCCCAAGGGTCACATCCTCTCTCTCCCCTGCGAGAGTAACCCACTGCCTGATTCCCTGACTTTGTAACTGTTCCAACTATGTATACATTTTTTAAGAATACACTGCCTAATTTGGGCCTCCCCTTTACTTAAATGGAATCATACTACATGTATCCTTTTGCAGCCTGATTATTTTAACATTTTTAGTTCATTGGTGCTGTGTGGAACTAGAGACCTTGCTTTTGTTGTAGTATCATCTAGACAAAGCAAAATGATACAGTCTACCAATGATAAATACTTGGGTCATTTGTATTTTAGGGCTGCTATGAATGCCTTACACTTGTCTTCTGGTGCATAGGTCTAAGATTTTCTCTGGTTAAAATCGAGAGGTAGAATCACTGTATCTCAGGATTTCCAACTGCACCAAATTTTTAATACCAAGAAATACCAGACTTTATAATATCACCAGTCTGGTAGGAATGTTTCTTAATATAGTTTAAATTTCCCTAATAAAGAAGTTGACCAAACTTGCATGTTTATTGACATTTTCAAGTTTCCTCTTCTGTGAAATGCCTTTTCTCATGTTTTCCCCATTTTTTATAAAATTCTTTTTTTTTTTTTTAGATTTTATTTATTTGAGAGAGAGAATGCATGAGAGGGGTTAGGGTCAGAGGGAGAAGCAGATGCCCTGCTGAGTCCTTCAACTCGATCCTGGAACTCCGGGATCATGACCAGAGCCGAAGGCAGACAGTCGCTTAACCAACTGAGCCACCCAGCAGCCCCAAAATTCAGTTATTTGGTAGGAATTTTCTCAGTTCACTTATTTGGTAGGAATTTTCTCTCTTTACTGGATATCTGTTTTTGTCAATTATAGGATTTGCAATTATCTTTATTCAGTTTTTGACTTGTGTCTTTATTGTCTTTATGGTAGCTTTTGAGAAAAGAAATTCATCTTTAATGTAATTGAATTTAACAATCTTTCCTGTTATACTATGCGTATGTGTGTCTTTATGCACGCATGCACTTTGCTCTGCTTTTGGCAAGCGTATGTGAGTGTAGTCTTGTTTAGGAAACTCTTCCCTATGTGAAAAATACGGAGATATTTTCCTAGAATTTATTTGTGTATGTTGTGAAGTAGGGGTCTTGTTTCATTTTTTTAAATGATTTTGTGTACCTACTAAAATAAGATGATTTTTCTCCCTTAGTATGTCATTATGCTAAATTGTTTGATATTTTAACGTTTGTTAAGTTATAACCTTAACAACCCTTGCTTCCTAACACTCAGGCCAGGGGTTTATATGAGCCATCTTGTATCTTAAATATAATAAATACCTGTGAACTCAACAAAGAAACTAGAAAACATTAATTTTTATACACCTATGTGATCCTCCTCCATTCTAAAACCCCAACCCAGAGTATTTCCTGAATCTTATTATATATGGATTATATATACATATACATATATGTGTGTGTGTGTGTGTGTGCGCGCGCACACACACACACACAGACACACACGCAAATACAGTTGACTACTGAACAACGTGGGGTTAGGGGCACCTACCCCCTCCCAGGTAGTTGAAAATCCTTTTACAACATTCAATTATCCCAAAACTCAACTAGTAATAGCCTACTGTGGACCAGAAGACTTACCAATAACATAAACAATTAATGTGTATTTTGTGTATGTATTATATGCTGTATTCTACAATAAAATAAGCTAGATGAAAAAAGAATCATTAAAAAACATGTACAGCACTATGCTCTATCGATCTTGTAAATTTGTCACCTGTTTACAAGATGAATCATCTGACATCACATCAATACTGTCTTACATGATGTAAAACGCTGTAGATGTTATACATATTACCAATACTAGATATCAAAAATGAAAAGATAATGTGAAAAAGAAATTCACAGTTATTTACAAGTATAACGATTCATGCAATGATAAGAATATGATTGCTTTATGGTAGACTAGTAATTGATACAATCACTTCACAGTAGCTTTGCCTATACACTAATGAATGAATCCTTATAAAATTTTCATGGCATACAATATTACAGTCATATTCATGAAACAGTATTGGAAACACCACTGCATTTTAAAAAACCCACTTACCTGGGATGAAAGGCTAAAACACAATTTCCCCAATTATGAGAGATATTGTACGGCAATACAATTCTTTGAAAGCTAAGTTATAAAACAATAAGAAAACTACCACACTAGCAATTTTACAGTAAACATCACTCACCTGATGCCTATCTCAGGATAAGCTATCCACTTCCACGCAAGTCTTGCACAGGACAGTGTACACGACGGATACTTGGGCAATGATGAGGACCCCAAAATACCTACAGTTCTTGCTTTCACACACAGACACACACACACAGAACAGATAGGCTTATTAACAAATCAGCATACTAACAGCATGAGGATTTACTAGTCATTAAGTGGAAGAAGTGGGTCATCATCAAAGTCTTCATCCTTATCATCTTCACATTGAGTAGACTGAAGCAGAGGAGGGGTTGGTCTTGGGTGTCTCACGGGTGGCAAACGTAGAACAGGTAGAGGAGATGAAAGGGGAGGCAGACACGTCATGATGTAACATTACATAAATACATCATAAATTCTGACTTTAAGAAATATTTATTTATTATTTGAAAGACAGTGTATCGGGGAGGGCCACAGAATCTTCAGACTCCCCGCTGAGCAGAGCCTGAGGCAGAGCTCGATCTCACAATCTCCTGACCTGAGTCGAAATCAAGAGTCGGATGCTCAACTGACTGAGCCCCCCTGGAGCCCCTTGCTGACTCTTTTGCTTTTTCATTTCTCTAAAAATGTTTCTCTTCAGTACCAATCCTTCCAGCATCTGCTTTAGTTTCAGCACTCATGTCAAAGAAGGGTCCATAGCATAAAAGAAGTCAGAAGCAATCCTCAATGATCAGAACACCTCTGCCAGATTGTCTAAGACCAATTTTTTTTTTTTTTCTGGCACTGTTTCTGCCACGTCCTCTTCCTTAACATCTAGCACTGGTTCAGAAACACTCATATCCATCAAGTCCTCTCCTCTTCTATTAATTCTCTGGTGTGGTTTCTATTAGCTCTTGAATTTCTCCAAGATCCCTTATCTTGAGAATCTTGAAACCCTTCTCTCATACAGATTTTTTTTTCTGCGCCATATCCACAATCCCTCTCATGACCTTCTTCAGTGGCTGTCTGTCTTAAGTCCTATGAAGTCACTCACAACATCTAGACAGTTTTCTCCAGCAGCAATGTACAGTTTGGGGCTTGATGGCTTTCATGGTTTTCTCTCTATAACAACGACAGCGTCTTCAATGGCAAAATCCTTCCAGACTTTATGGTGTTCTGTCAGGTTGACAATCCTTCCCATAGGGTACCATGTGCCATGAGCCTTAAAGGTCCTTATAACCTCCTGATCTAGAGTTGAATTAGAGACACTGTTTGCAGGCAAGCAGACCACTCCAATGCCTCCACTGTTAAACTCATGGGGTTCTGGGTGACCCAAGGCATTGCCCAATATTGAAAGGATTTTAAAAGGCTGTGTCTCACTGGCCAAGTACTTCCTGACTTCAGGGACGATACATTGAGGGAACCAATCCAGACTAAATGTCGAAAGCTGTTATTGTCCAGACATTTTTACTGTGTAACTAGAAGACTGGCAGCTGGTTTATACCTTTTCCCTTTAATGCTCCCTTTAAAAGTTAGCAGCTTTATAGGTAAAGGCAATCCTGATCACACACCCAATGGGATTTGCACAGAATAGTAAAGTTAACCTATCCCTTCCTGCCTTAAATGCTGGTGCTCGGTTCTCTCCATTACCCATAAATGCCCTTTGTGGCATTAAAACAAAACAAACAAGCAGAAAAAAACCACACCTGTTCAGGAAGATTCCTTTCTCCTTAGTGATTTTCTTACCAGTGTCTGGAACCCAACTGCTGCCTCTTGGTTGGGTAAAAGCTGCTTCTCCTGTTAGTGTGACATTTTTTTTTTTAAAGATTTTATTCATTTATTTGTCAGAGAGAGAGAGAGGGAAAGATCACAAGTAGGCAGAGAGGCAGGCAGAGACAGAGGGAGAAGCAGGCTCCCTGTCGAGCAAGGAGCCTGATATGGGACTCGATCCCAGGACGCTGGGATCATGACCTGAGCCGAAGGCAGCCGCTTAACCAACTGAGCCACCCAGGCGTCCCAGTCTGACATTTTTTAAGCCAAAACCTCTAATATTATCAAACCATCCTTTGCTCGCATTAAATTCTTCAGCTTTAGATCCTTCATTTTCCTTTTACATTGTCATATAATGGGGGTACCTGGCTGGCTCGGTTGGTAAAGCATCCAACTCTCAATCTCAGGGTCGTGAGTTCAAGCCCCACGTTGGGCATGGAGACTACTTAAAAAAAAAAAAAGTTGTCATATAATGACTTCCCTTTTTCTCGAATCATATTAGAATCTACAGAAATGATTTTCTTACAACGATCCTACACCCATATAAAAGCTGTACTTTCATTACGAGACAAAAAGTTATTTCACAAAAAGTGAAATATTTTTGTGCCTCCTGGTGTACCCGGCCAAGATGGCTTTACAAATTTCCCTTTTCTTTTCTGAGTCATCTTTATAGTGCACTCATTTATCTTGAAATGACAAGAAACCACAGCTGCAGACCTCAATCTATGGTACATATCAAGCAATTCAACTTTCCCTTATAATGTCATGACTATTCTCTGCTTCTTGGGAACACTTCCAGCATTGCTAAGGCACTCTGTATGAGTCCCATGGTGTTATTCAGGTTTACGGTAGTGCACTAAACATGCAGAAAAATATGTAAGAACCAAGAAAGATCACTTTTTATTGTGCTATGCAATTTAATGGAAAGACTGCTTGCAGAGAGGTGATTAGTGTTATATGGCATTTAAAGCAGATACTTGCAACCCTTGAACTTCCCCCAAGAGCAACAGGAGGGGATTACAAAATTACTACAATAGGACAGCATGTATGACAATTAATTTTCTGTAATTTCGACTTAATACTGCATCTTTTCATTTAACATTTCTCAACTGCAAATGGCACAATGTATAGTCTCTAAATGTGTGCACAAATTCTGATAAATTTTAACTTCTAATAGACTTGTGCATATTTTGTGGTAGTAAATGAAAGAACAGACTAATATCAACATACACTTTAGGCATTTATGACCTACCTTTTTTCTTAATTTTTTTCTATATTTCTAGGCTATATGGTTCCTATACAGGTTTTTTCAAATTGTCACAAATCTCCAAAACAAATTCCAATATATTTATTGGAAAAAAATCCACATGAAGTAGACCCATGAAGTTCAAACCCATATTGTTCAAGGGTCTTGTGTATGTATGTCGTAAGATGGAGTGACTTTTACTATATTTATACCCAACAAAATTTCATGAAGACTAATTCCTATTGCACAGGGCAGGGCCATAGGTGGGTGAGGCATTCTCCAAGGTAAAATGAATGAATGAAATGAAATGAAAATAAATTAAAAAAAAATATATATATATATATATATATATATATATATATATTCAACTCTCGTTGAGAGAAATTTGTTAGAGGAAAATTCATGGCTCCAAATATGGACAAGTAAAGATGAAAAAGGACTAAGCAGAACTGAAAGTGTAAGCAAGAAAACACCCAAAGAAACTAAAAGTGAGAAAATAATAAAGGGTAGGACCCAATATAAAACAATAAAATTACACGGAAATTTGTATAGAAAAACAGTCAAGGTGCCAGAAGCCCCTTCTTTAAGAAGTCTATTATAGACAACTTCAGGAAAGTCTGTTCAACAGAACAATAATAAAACGCAAGTAAACAGAATATACTTAAATCTAGGGAGAAATCATACTGATCATAAAGATTTAAAAGTTCTACTGTAAGAAAAACTATATGTAATTATACTCCAACTGAAAACATACAAGACAGAATTGACAAAATATGGTAATGACAATGTTAGTACTCTACGAAGCAGAAAAACTAAATACACCAATTAACAGAAAAGAAACTGAATTAGTAATCTGAAAAACAATCTCTTGGAGAAACTTTTCCCAGAAGGTCTGACAGGAGAGTTCTGTTGCACTGAAACAGATAAGCTCTAATTTACCCAAAATTAGAAAAATTATGAAAGATATCCATTTTTCAGGGTAATAAAACCTTAAAAAAAACTGATGAAAACAACAGAGAATATTATGGGCCAATTTCACTAACAAAGTTAGAAGCAAATTCATATAAAATATCGGTGAACAGAATCTAGCTGGAAGTTTGAAAAATAACCCTAAAAATACTTTCATTAAGTATTTATCTTATTAAGAGTTTATTCTATCAATACAAAGATGGTTTAATATCAGAAAACCTATAAATGGATTTTACCAGAGCAACAGAGTCCAGAAGAAAATACATGATTATTTCAGAAGATGAAGGAAAGACATTTGATAAAATTCAGTATTTAACTCTCACTTTTTTTTCCTAAGGAAATAAAAAGAACTGAATTTAACTTTTTGACAGCTATGTATTAATGACCTATAGCAAACATAATTAATGGAAAAGCATTTGATGCATTTATTTTTTTTCTTTTTTACAATTTATTTTATTATTTTTTTTAATTTTATTTTTTATTAATATATATTTTTATCCCCATGGGTATAGGTCTGTGAATTGCCCGGTTTACACACTTCATAGCACTCACCATAGCACATACCCTCCCCAATGTCCATAACCCCACCCCCCCAACCCCCCTCCCTCCATCAACCCTCAGTTTATTTTGTGAGATTAAGAGTCATTTATGGTTTGTCTCCCTCCCATGATGCATTTATTTTAAGGTCAATAACAAGATAAAAATCCCACTACCACAGGTACGGTTCAACAGGTAAAGAACATTCTGGCAATGTAATAAGAAAAAGAAATATGCAAGAGATTATTATTATTTGAAGCTGACTTTAAAATCCACATAGAAAACCCAGGATAATCACCATCCCATTAAAAGACCTTATAAGAAATTAAGACCTAGTATAAAACTGGGATCAAAATAGTGACATAGAATCAGATAAAACCAATGTAATAGAATTAAAAACCCAGAAACAAATCTTTCTGTATATAAAATGTTGGTGTGTGATAGAAGTCATATCATAAGTCAGTGAGATATGATGGGGTATTTAGCAAATAATGATGGAAAACTGGTGCACTCCACAGAAAAAATAAGGTTGAATCCTTACCTCCCTTAGTCTTCATATGTGGACTGCAGATTTATTAGACACCAAAACATGAAAAGCAAAATTAAGGTATAAAGTTAATAAAAGGATATCTTTGTAGAATACCTTCATGATCTTAAGATAGAGAACTATTTCTCTATCTTATACAACATTCTCAAAGAACAAACCTTAAAGAAGAAAAGTGACAGACATTGCAATAACAAAATTAAAGGTCTCTGTTTAAAGAAAGTCAGCAACACACAAAGTCAATACATGGATAGCAAATGGGGAGGAGATAATTGAATGAAAATCATTGGGTGCCTTGGGTGGTTCAGTCATTAAGCGTCTGCCTTCGGCTCGGTCATGATCCCAGGGTCCTGGGATGCAGCCCCACATCAAGCTCCCTATGCAATGAACTCCCTGCTCAACAGGAAGCCTGCTTCTCCCTCTCCCGCTCCCCATTCTTGTGTTCCCTCTCTCACTGTATCTTTCTCTGTCAAATAAATAAATAAAAGCTTTTAAAAAAATCATTAAGAAAAAGACCGAAAATCTCAGGTAAGTGGAAAAAAGATATTAATAAAACAACTTAAAAAAAAAAAAAAAAAGAAACAATACTGCAAGAAACAAAGACATGCTCAAACTCATATTTGGAGAAATGTAAATTTCATAAGGAAATATTACTATGTCCATAAAATGGCAAAAATTATAAACTCATACAAACTCAAGTACTGACAAAGATCTCAGAAAATGATAATACTGTATTTCTGGTCATAGCTAAAAACTTCTATAGCCATTATAAGAAACTGTTGTCAGTACTTAAAAAAAGTTAAATATAGGGATAGCCAATGACCCAGAAATCCTACTCCTAAATACGTACTTTAGAGAAAATTCTAAAGAAAGCTACCACAAAGTTCAAATACCATCCATATCAAGTTAAAACAAACATGCAGCACCATACACATTAAGAATTAAAAAGACAGAATGGAGGAACATTTATTGTTAAAACAGAGAGTAAAGAGTTGGACACAGCAGTACAGATGGGGAATGCCTTAATATAAAACAAAGGGTTTTGCATTAACCAATAATAATGTGCCATGAATGAACTGAGAGGTATACTTAATTCAGTAAATGTGGAAACTGAAAAGAAAAATATCTTCCTAAAAATCTGAGAAAAAAACAAACCTCATAAGCCTTTGAATACATACACTTATGAGGTTATTAAAATTCTATTACGGTTGGCCTTGAACTAGCAATTTTGGTAGCAGTTCACTACTGCTAAAAATAAACAAAATAACAATAAAAAAGTTAACTTAAAAAAAAACCCAAGCAGCCAGCCATTCAAATAAAGAGTTATGTGTTCTTCCATGCTCATGGAATGGAAGAACAAATATTGTTAAAATGTCTTTGTACCCAAAACATCATACAGATTTAATGCAATCCCTATCAAAGTATCAACAGCATTTTTCACAGAACTACAACAAATAATCCTAAAACTTACATGTAATCACAAAGACCCCAAATACCAAAGCACTCTTGGGAGTGCAGGGGGAGCAAAGCAGGAAGCATCACAATTCCAGATTCAAATTATATTACAAAGCTCTAGTCAAAACAGCATGGTACTGGCTCAAAAAACAGATACTTAGGTCAATGGAACAGAAAACTCAGAGATGGACCTACAACTATATGGTCAACTAAACTTCAATAGAGGAAAGAACATCCAATGGAAAAAAGGACAGTCTCTTCAACAAATGGTGTTGGGGAAAGTGAACAGCAACATGCGAAAGAATGAAACTGGGCCACTTTCTTACACCATACACAAAAATAAATTCAAAATTGATGAAAGACCTAAATGTTAGCATGAACCAATAAAATCCTAGAGAACACAGGCAGCAACCTCTTGACTCACTGCCCAAAGCAACTTCTTACTAGATATGTCTCATGAATCAAGGGAAACAAAAGCAAAAATAAACTGTTGGGATTTCATCAAAATAAGAAGCGTCTGCACAGCAAAGGAAACAATAAAATTAAAAGGCAACCCACGGAATGGGAGAAGATAACTGCAAATGACATTTCTGATGGAGGGTTAGCACCTAAAATCTATGAAGAACTTATAAAACTCAACAGCCACAAAACAAATAATTCAACAAAAATTGGGTGGAAGACACGTACAGACATTTCTCCAAAGATGACCTACAGAAGGCCAACACGCACATGAAAAGATGTTCATCTCTTACCATCAGGGAAATCCAAGTCAAAACCACAATGAGGAATCACCTCACATCTGTCAGAATGGCTAAAATCAATAACACGAGAAATACTGTGTGTTGCCAAGGATGTGGGGAAAAAGGAACTCTTGCACAGCTGGTGGGAATGCAAACTGGTGCAACCACTGTGAAAAACAGTATGGGGGTTCCTCAAATTTTAAAATAGGACTACCTTATGATCCAGCAATCACACTACTTGGTATTTACCCAAAGAATATAAAAACCTGGAGAATTAAAAATAAAACAAAAAACAAAGGGTTTACGTGCACCTCTGGGTTTATAGTAGCATTACTTATAATCGCCAAATTACAGAAGAAACACAAGTGTCCATCAACTGATGGATAAAGAAAAAGTGGCGTATATACATACAACAGAATGTTCCTCAGCCATGAAGAATGAAATCTTGCCATCTGCAACAACATGGACGGAGCCAGAGTAGAATGCTAGGTGAAATTACGTCACAGAAAGACAAATACCATATGATTTCACTCACTGGTGGAATTTAAGAAAGCAGATGAACATATGGGAAGGGGGACAAGAAAAAAAGGAGAGGGAAACAAAAGTGACAATCATGGGACGCCTGGGTGGCTCAGTTGGTTAAGCAGCTGCCTTCGGCTCAGGTCATGATCCCAGCGTCCTGGGATCGAGTCCCACATCGGGCTCCTTGCTTGGCGGGGAGCCTGCTTCTCCCTCTGCCTCTGCCTGCCATTCTGTCTGCCTGTGCTCGCTCGCTCTCCTCTCTCTCTGACAAATAAATAAAATCTTTAAAAAAAAAAAAAGTGGCAATCATTTATTTGTATTCTGATTGCTTTATCCACATTAAAAATATATATATACAAGAGTATTTGTATTATAATCATAACCCAAGAGGCATTTCGACAACCTTACTAAAACACAAGTCTGTTCAAAGATGATTTGGTGTAAAAAAAAAAAAAAAAAAAAAAGATGATTTGGTGTCACCTGTGACTCACCTGCTTTAAAAATTTTATGGTAAGAGAACGACATTTTGAAGTCACCGTCACTGGGCAGCCTACTATATATTCAGGTTCACATAGAAAAGAAATAGGCATCAATGTCTATCAGTGGTCTTTTCTGTACAGTGCAGTGATTTTCTAAAATATTCACCTGTTATTTTAAAATCAAAAAAACTGACATACAAAATACATAAAAAACAAAGGCTATGTCAAAAGACAAGGGGAAAAGCAGCCCTAGTAAAAGCAAACCAGTGACCTAGAAGTACCCATAAATCTAGTCCTATCTTAAAAAGATAGCAAATCCAGACAACACTAGTAACATGTTTTCTTCTAAATTTACTTAGCTGGCCTTCTGATTACAAACCCATTTTCCCAAAGCCTCGATGCTAGAAAAAGCAATGCCCTATACAGTACACATTAATACGGTATCTTGCTTAGTAGAGAAAAAGATCCTGATGTAAACTGGCCAGCATTCAAAATCACACCAGGCCCTTGTGTGTTTGCCTGGAGTAAGTTCCTTCTTAAGGGACTGGACTACTGTTGGTGCACTGATGAAACCAGATTTCTGGGTCTGTAACCCAGAGGAACCTAAATCTGTGCACCCCATTGAGCTATTGCTCTCAAGTCTCTGGGTTGACCAGTTGACCATCATCCACAGTGATATCCAGCTTTTTCACGATTACCTTTTACTCTGCAATAAGGCATTTTAGTATGCAATAATTAAAGCTATAAAAGTCTTAAGACTCGTTCACCCATTCACCCATTCGTTAAGCAAATACTTAGTATGGCCCCATTCAAAGAACCTGGGGTGCTCCCTTCTTCAGCTCACTAAGCTCCATCCAAGTTGACACTGACAGTTCCAAGAATACAACTAAACTCTTTGGTACCTCAAGTCCATAGTTTCCTATGCCTCCTACAGCCTTCTTCCCAACTTTCCAGGCCAGACTAAAATGTCTAATCAAGACAACCTACACTAATCACCTTATTTAAAGTAGCCCTTTCTCCTCCCTCACCACCACCCCCCTAGGTCTTCACCACGGCACCTTTTTACTCAATAGCACAATTATTGTTTTATTTCTATTGTGTTTGTCTTGCTCACTAGAACATAACCTCCATGAGGAGACAGAACTGTGTAAGACTTGGCTAGATGTTCGATTTTTCTTTTTTTTTTTTTTTAAGATTTTATTTAATTATTTGAGAGGGAGAGAGCATGAAGAGAGAGCATGAGAGGAGAGAGGTCAGTGGGAGAAGCAAACTCCCTGCTGAGCAGGGAGCCCGACGTGGGACTCAATCCCGGGACTCCAGAATCATGACCTGAGCTGAAGGCAGTTGCCTAACCAACTGAGCCACCCAGGTGCCCCTAGATGTTCAATTTTTAAAAATACTCAGCACACAGGAGACTGGGAGAAGATGGTGGAAGAGGACCAGACTCATGTCACCCCACGGACACAACTACATCCGAACATGATCTGAGGATCGGCAGAACAGATCTTCCACAGCTAGTTGTAGAGAGAAGGCCCAATGCAAGAGGGTAGAAGGGCTGAAGACACAGTTAGGAAGCAGACCCCTGCAACTAGAGGGGGCAGACTCCACATTGGGCACCTCCAGCCCTGGGGACCCACACTGAGAAAAGGAGTCTCCTTATGTCTGGTTTTGAAAACCAGCAGGGCTAAACTTCAGAAGCTTTCAAAATCCGGGGGTTTAACTTGGGACAGCTGCAGGTAAGAGGAAACGGACTCCACCCTTAAAGAGCCGGTATACTAAATTACTCAGCCCCAGACACAGCACAGAGGCAGCAGTCTGAAAGGTGTCTGGGGTGCAGGTGAAGATTTATTACCCAATCCCAGCATGTGTGCCGGGGTCCGCAACAGCTCTCTCTGGGAACAAAAGTGCTGGTGGGTGCCATTTTTCTTGCACTCACCCCACCTGTCCTGCTCCCCTGCACACCTGCCCCACCCAACCACATCTTGGCAGATGCCCCTCCAAAGCAGCACCTGCCCTGCCATACTCTTCAGGGGGGCCTGGCCAGAGCCATCACCCCTCCAAAGTGACTCCTGTCCTGGGGCTGGGGGAGAGATAACCCAGCATGCCTACAGTCCCTGCAGCTGTGCCTTTTAGTTGGCTGTGGAAGGGGCAAGGTTTGTCATCTGTATGCCTGAATGGTAGCAGTGGTGGACTGCAGGCTGCTCGGCTGAGTACCAGCCCCAGCAACCAGTGAGCCCACAGCAGCCACAGCTGGGCTTCTCTGGAGCACGAGGAGCAAACCCTGGGGGTCATTACGGTCAGCTGGGCTAAAGGCCAGCCCACCAACAAACATGCCCACGGCACAAGTATCTCAGTCAAAACAGAACTTGTGCATGCAACCCCCACACAGGGGACACCTCTGGAGTGCCTGGTTCTGGTGACCAGGGAGGGGACTGGGCTACAGGGCAACACAGGACCTCTTTACACAGGCCACTACTTTCAAAAGCAGGAGATGGAACTGACCAACCTAATATGTAGAAACAAACAGAGCACTGGACAAAATGAGGAGACAGAGGAGTATGTCCCAAATGAAAGACAGGACAAAAGTCAGATCAATAGAGAATAAGCAGTTATGTCTGATAAACAGGTCAAAGTAATGGTCACAAAGATAACAGATTTGAGAAAGGAGCAGGTAAACTCAGTAAGAACTTCAACCAAGAGCTAGAAAATATATAAAATAACCAGTCAGACCTGAAGTCAGACCTGAAGAATACAATAACTAAAAAGAAAAATGCACTAAAGGGAATCAAAAGCAGATTAGAGGCAGAAAAACAGATCAGCAATCTGGAAGACAGGGTAAATAAGAGCAACTAAGCTGAACAGCAAAAAGAAAAAAGAAGGATTTTAAAAACTGCGAATAAGTTAAGGGAACTCTGTGACACCATCAAGCACAGTAATATTCGCATTATAGGGATCCCAGAAAGAGGAGAAAGAAGGGGGAAACAACTTATGTGGAGACGTAATAGCTTAAAACTTACCTAATCTGGGGAAGAAAAGAGACATCCAGGCCCACGAAGCACAGAGAGCCCCTAACAAGATGAACCCAAGGAAGACCACACTAAGACACATAATTTAAATGGCAAAAATTAGAGAATCTTAAAAGCAGCAGAAGTAGCAAAACAGCTACATTCAAGAGAATTCCCATAGGTTTATCAGCTGATCTTTCAGGAAAAACTTTGCAGGCCAAAGGAGTAGCAGGATATATTTTAAGTGTTGGGAGAAAAAAACCCTACAACCAAGAGTACTCTGCATGGCAACATTATCATTCAGAAGTCAGAGATAACAGAGTTTCCCAGACAAACAAAACTTCAAGGAGCTCAATCACCACCAAACCAGCCTTACAAGAAAAGTCAAAGGGAAGTCTTTAAATGGTAAACAAACAAAAAAGGCCAAGCAGAAGAAACTATGATGAAAAAAAATTCCACAAGAAAGAGCAAACAGAAAGATAGTATCTTAATCACTAATCACTAAAAAAGCCAGGTTAAAAAACAAAAGTAGCAAAAGCAATTATATCTACAAAAATCAATGAAGGGATACACAAAATAAAAAGCTATAAAACATAACATCATACACATAAAACATTGGAGGGGAAGTAAAAATTCAGTGTTTTTAGAGTATGTATGCACTTAAGCAACCAGCAACCTAACATGGGATGTCACATATGAGCCCAGTGGTAACCACAAATCAAAAACCTATAATAGATACACAAAAGTGAAAGGAATCCAAGCACAACACTAATGATAGGCATCAAACCAGAAAGGAAGAGAGCAAAAGAAGAAAGGAACAGAGAACTACAAAAATAACCAAAAAACAAGTAACAAAATGGCAGAGTTCACACTCCTGTTAATAATTACTTTAAATGTAATTGGGCTAAATGCTACTATCAAAAGACACAGAATGAAAATAGAGAACTACAAAAATAACCAAAAAACAAGTAACAAAATGGCAGAGTTCACACTCCTGTTAATAATTACTTTAAATGTAATTGGGCTAAATGCTACTATCAAAAGACACAGAATGACTGAATGGATTTTTTAAATGACCGATTTATAAGTTCCATAAAAAAGACTGGTTTTACTCCTACAGACACATTCTGACTGCAAGTAAATGGATGGAAAAAGATATCCCAGGCAAATGGGAGGAAAAATTAAGAAAAAGACCAGAGTAGTAATAATTATATCAGACTATTTTTTTCTCAAGACTTATTTGTTTTAGAGACAAAGAAAGCATAAGTGGGAGGGATAGAAGGGGGAAGGAGAGAGAGAGAGAGAGAGAGAGAGAGAGAATTTCAAGCAGACTCCACACTGAGTGTGGAGCCCATTGTAGGGCTCAATCACCTGAACCGAAACCAAGAGTCAGTCACTCAACAGACTGTGCCACCCCCCGACCCTAGACAAAACAGACTTTAAAACGACTGTAAAAAATAAATAAATAAATAAATAGAAAAACAAAAACAAAAGCAATGACAACTGTAACAAGAGACAAAGGGCATTACATGTTAAAGCAATCAATCAAACAAGAAAATAGCAATTATAATTATCTATGTATCCTACACAGGACCACCTAATTATATAAAGCAGATATTAGTAGACATAAAGGGAGAAATTGAGAGTAATGCAACTATAATATGGAACTTTAACACCCAATCTACATTAGTGTACAGATCATCCAAACAGAAAATCAACAAGAAAACTGTGGCTTTGAACAACATATCAGACTAGATAGACTTAAGAGATACATACAGAAAATTCCATCCAAAACAGAATACACACTTTCCAAATGCACATGACATTCTCCAGAAAAGATCATATGTTACACCACAAGTCTCAATAAATTTAAGATTGAAATCATATCAAGCATCTTTTTCAGTGAAAATAGTATGAAACTAGAAATTGGTTACAAGGGAAAAAAACAGAAAAAACAAACAGGCGGAGGCTAAACAACATGACCCTAAACAACCAGTGGGTCAATGAAGAATTGAAAAAATTAAAAAACACACGAAGACAAATTAAAATGAAACACAACAGTCCAAAATCCTTGGGACACTGGGAGAGCAGTTCTAAAAGGGAAATATAGAAGAATACAAACCCACCCCCAGAAACAAGAAAAAGCTCGAATTAGAAGTTAATCTTACACCTAAAGGAACCAGAAAATGAAGAAATAGCCCAAAGTTAGTAAACAGAGAAAATAATGTAGAGCAGAAATAAATGAAATAGAGACAATAAAATGTCTTAAAAAATCAGTGAAATTATGAGCTAGTTCTTTGAAAGAGAAACAAATTTGATAAACCTTAACTCAGTCTCATCAAGAAAAAAAGTGGACTCAAAATCAGAAGCAAAAGAAGAAAAACAACTGACAGCACAGAAATACAAAGAATTATAAGGGGTTACAACAAAAAAATTCTATGCCAACCAGTTGGACAACCTAGAAGAAATCAATTTCCAGAAACATACAATCTTCCAAAACTCAATCAGGAAGAAACAGAAAATCTGCACAAACTGGTTACTAGTAACAAAAATAAAACTTCCAATAAACATGTTGGGATCAGGACCAGATGGCTGCACAGGTGAATTCTAGCAAACTTTTAAAGAAGACTTCATGCTTATTCTTCTCAAACTACCTCCCCCCCCCAAAAAAAAAGAAAGAAAGAAAAAAAGAGAAGGAAAACTTCCACATTCATTTCATAAGGCCAGCATTACCCTGATACCAAAACCAGACAAAGACACTATAAAAAGAAAGACTACAGGTCAATATCCCCAATGTAAATGGACACAAAAATCCTCAACAAAATATCAGCAAACCACATTCAACAACATATTAAAAGGATCACTCACCGTGACCAAGCTGGATTTATTCCAGGGACGAATGGGTGGCTAATTTTGCAAATCAATATGATGTATCACACTAATGAGTAGAAGGACAAAAACCACAGGATCGTCTCAACAGATGCAGAAAAAGCTTTTGACAAAATACAAATCCATTCATGATAAAAACGCTCAACCAGGTGGGCTTAGAGGGAACATAACTCAAAATAATAAAGGCTACATATGAAAAACCCAGAGGTACCATCATACTCAATGGTGAAAAACTGAAAGATAATCCTCTAAGATCAGGAACAAGAGAGGATGCCCACTCTCACCACTTTTATTCAACATAGTACTGTAAGACCTAGCTGCAGCAATTAGACAAGAAAAAAAGTAAAAGGAATCCAACTTGGTAAGCAAAAAGTAAAACTGTCACTATTGAGGGCAGATGACATATTACACACAGAACACCCTAAAGACCTCACCAAAAAAGAACTATTAAAATAAATAAGTACAGTAAAGTTCCAGAATACAAAATTAATATACAGAAATCTCTTACATTCTATATACTCACAGCAAAGTAAAAGAGAGATAGAAATGAGGAAAACAATCCCATTTACAACTGCACCAAAAAAAAAAAAAAAAAAAAAAAAGTCCTAGGAATAAATTTAACTAAGAAGGTCAACGATCTATACTCTGAAAAGTCCAAGACAATGATGTTGAATACAACAAATAAGTAGAAAGATATACCATGCTCATGGATTGGAAGAATGTCATTAAAATGTCCATACCCCCAAAGCAATCCAAAGATGAAATGCAACCCCTACCAAAATATCAATAGCATTTTTCACAGAACTAGAATAATCCCAAAATTTGTATGAAACCACAAAAGACCTTGAACAGCCAAAGCAATCAAAAAAGAACAAAGTGCTGAAGACAGCACAATCCCAGATTTAAAGATATACTGCAAAGCCGTAAAAATAAAAATAGTATAGTACTGGCATAAAAAAATGAACAGATCAATGGAATAGGACAGAGAGCCTAGGGATAAACTCACAATCATATAGTTAAGTGAGTCGAAAACAGACAACGGGCAAAAGACAGTCTTCAAAAACTGATGTTGGGAAAACTGGACAGCTACATACAAAAGAATGAAACTAGACCACCTTCTTACAACATGCACAAAAGTAAACTCAAAGTGAATTAAAGACCTAAATGTGAGGTCTGTAACCATAAAACTCCTAAAAGAAAACAGAGGCAGGAATTATCAGCCTTAGCAACTTATTTATGAATGTCTCTTCAGCAAGTGGAAGGAAAGCAAAAAATATTAGGACTACACCAAAATAAAAAGCTTTTGCATAGCAAAGGATACCAACAACAAACAAAAAGGCAAACTACTGAATGGGAGAAGGTATTTGCAAATAAGATATCCAATTATGGGTTACCATCCAAAATATATAGACTTTATATACATGTACAACTCAACACCAAAAAAGGAAAAAAATCCAATTAAAATATGAACAGAGCACCTCAACAGACATTTTCCCAAAGACATACTGGTGGCGAAGACACGAAAAGATGCTCAACATCACTAATAAAGGAAACGCAAACAAAAACCACAATGAGACATCACCTTACATCTGTCAGAATGTCTAGCATCAACAAGACAAGAAATAACAAGTATCAGCAAAGATGTAGAGAAAAGGGAACGCTCGTGCAGTGTTGGTGGGAATGAGAATTGGTACAACCACTGTGTAAAACAAAACAGAAATTCCTCAAAAAATTACAAATAAAAATACATGATCCAGGAATTCTACTGGATCCCAAGGGAAATACCCACCCCCCAACCCCGAAAAAGAAAATACTAATCTGAAAAAATACAGGCACCCTTATGTTTATTGCAACATTATTTACAATAGCCAAGATATGGAAGCAGCCCAAGTGTCCACTGACTGATGAATGGATAAAGCAGCTGTGGTATGTTTATACAATGGAAAATTAATCATAAAAAAGAATGAGATCTTGCCATCTGCAAAAATAAGGATGGACCTAGAGGGCATTATGCTAAGTGAAACAAGTCAGAGAAAGATAAATACCATGTGATTTCACTTATATGTGCAATCTTAACAACAAAGTAACGCCCCAAAACAGACTCAAATACAGAGAACGAAGTGATGGTTGTCAGGTGACTTGGGTAGGGAGAAGGGCAAAAGAGATAAAAGGGATTAAGAGGTACAAATTTCCAGTAAGTCTGGGAGACGAGATGTACCCCATAATATAGTCATATTGTACCCCATAATATAGGAATATAGTCAATAATATTATAATACTATGTGGTGACAGATGACAACTGTACTTGTGGTGAGCACTGAGAAATGTATTGTGGAAACACTTATGTTGTACGTAATACTATATGTCAACTCTACTTCATAAGCAAACAGCATGATCAGAATCTTCAAAAAATGTATCAAAATAAGTGAAAATAAAGTTTTAGTCATAATACTGTTATTTTCTATCAACTAAATACTATCTAACTTAATTCTCCAGAACTATGGACATTAGCCATCACATTTAAGTAATTTATCTATTTTCAAAGAAGAGAATCCCAAAGCACAACCACTCTCCCACTTAATTTTAGAACATTTTTTATCATGATCTCTAACACTGCATTTCCAAGGGTCTTTTAGGAGCTCAGTATTGAAAAGTACTTGTCATTCTTTCCCCCCAAAACCAGTATTAATTGTAGGAAACGTACCTATATCCTTCAAACTTAAACTAGATTTGGGATTTAATTCAGGTGAAATTTTTTTTTTCAATTTTCAGGCTTTATCTGAAACTCTAAAATAATTTTTAAACTCGTGCCTGTCCCCCTTTCCCCACCCATCCTCAGAAAGCTGGTGTTGGAACATCAATGACTTCAAAGCTAAAGGTCACACAGAAACAATTTCAGAATGTCCAAACTGGAAAAAGAGAGCTTCAAATAACCTAGGAATCCACAGCATTCTTAGAAAGAACTCTGGAAAGACTGTACAGGGTCAACGATAGTGCGAAACACACGGACAAAGCATGTTGCTTTGACACTCTGGTCATTTGCACATCACACAATTTCGTCTCAACTAGACCACAAGGCTTTCTTTGCTTATCCTCCAGCTCCTCTCATTGAATAATTGTCAAGAATTACTTGGGTAGGAGAGAATGTACCTTCTTTCTCTCCTCTTCCAGGAGTGTTTTGGAGATATGTCCCACCCCAAGCATAAATATGCCACAATGATTCCCAAACTGCAATCTGGGGACTGGGACAGGCCCAGGATGAAGATGACGTGTTTTTTTCAATCAATGTGAAGTGCAATGAAAATAAGGACACAACTAATTTTCTCACAATGCTAAATGTATTCCACTTCAAGTACCCATCCCTTATTCTGAAACTACATACCTTTGTATGTATGTGTTTTGTTTTGTTTTTAAGATTTCATTTATTTGAGAGACAGAGAGAAGCAGACTCCTTGCTGGGCAGGGAAGCCCAATGTGGGACTCGATCCCAGGTCCCTGGGATCGTGATCTGAGCCAAAGGCAGATGCTTAACTGACTGAGGCACCCAGGTGCCCCCTTTGTTAGGTTTTAAAAGGTCTTTTATGAAATAATGGTGATAGAAGATGGTATTTTTAACATCCTTCTCTGGTAAAATAAACATTGGTAATCTCTAGAGAGTATCCAAATAACTCAGCATTTTTACCGTTTATAAAAGGCAAAGCTGTGGAAAACGAACAATGATAATCCGGGGAAGAAACAAGTTTTTCTAGAAAGAGCAGGCCCTGGAGCACGTCATAAAAACCCCCATATTTCTGGGAGCTTATGTTGAACGTAGAGTCAAACAAGAGACACGTTTCCTCCTACTCCACTCTAGGGACACCTACAAATTCCCTTCACGGTGTCTCTAGTATTGGTCCTGCTTTTCTTCTGACATGGTTTCTTTTCTGCTAGTTATCAAATGTGAACATAAAAATGATGGGGCGATCATGTCAACATATTTCGCAAAGTGCTCCAAGGACAGAATAAGAAGGTACAGGTAGAATGAAATTATTTAGGACCACTAGAATAGTAAAGATGAATGTATAAGAAAAATAAATGAATGACTCAGAGGAACTACAACCAAGGAGAGTGAAAGTATTTACTACATAGGGTCTCTAACTTAACAATGGACTCTATTAACCAGTAAAGAGAGCGGGTGAGGTAGAATGGAAAATGGAGAGGTTTTCCCACAGAAGCAAAACAGGCCTGGATGGCAAGGCAGTCTTCATGAGCCAGTTAACCTAGATTATGCAGGAAGTACATGTGACTCAGAAGTCAGAAGCATGTCTCCCCCACCTCCTGGAGCGAACTTTAAGGTAGGAAGAAGGCTGAATGTTCTCAAAGGATATTTGTTCAATTTCCTTTGTTAAAAAAAAACAAAACAAACAAACAAACAAACAAAAAAAAACAGCCATTCCTTACACCACTTTGATGCTAACATAACAGAAAGCAGCTCCCTAAATTCTCCAAATTGGGAAACAGAAGTTCTTCTTCCCAAAGGCACAAGCAAGTGTCCCCAAGCTCAGCTCATCCAGGCCAGCTTTCATTTACACATTCGTCCTAAGAGAGGATCATTCTGAAAATGGGTTGTCAAATTATGCATCCTTTTTTTTTTTTGGTGGTAAAATATACCTAAAGTTTACCATTTTTTCCATTTTAAGTGAAGCAAGTTCAGTGGCACTAAGTACAGTTGACCTCTGAACATGTGTTTGAACTACACAACTCCACATAAATGTGGATTTTTTTTTTCAATAAATATGTTGGAAAAATTTCGGAGATACACGCGACAATTTGAAATAAGTCACAGACGAGCTGCACAGCCTGGAAATATGGAAAAAAATTAAGAAAAGGTTAGGTATGTCACATATGCATAAAATACATGTAGATACTATTTCTTTTTTTTTTTAAAGATTTTATTTATTTGACAGACAGAGATCACAAGTAGGCAGAGAGGCAGGCAGAGAGAGAGAGAGAGAGAAGATGAAGCAGGCTCCCCGCGGAGCAGACAGCCCGATGTGTGGGGCTTGATCCCAGGACCCTGGGATCATGACCTGGGCCGAAGGCAGAGGCTTTAACCCACTGAGCCACCGAGGCGCCCCTGTAGATACTATTTCAACATGACTACTGTAAAATATACACAAACCGACCATAAGTTACAAATTTATCAAAACTTACCCAAACACTAATGGGCCATACAGGGCATCATCCATAGCTGAGAGAAATGGAAGCGAACATGAAGACGCAGTATGAAATCATAACCGCATAAACCATACTACCATAATTTCAGAGCCACCACCTGTGCGAATATCCACTTAAAATGCTGTGTGGCACTAATCATCCCTGCATGGGCACTGCAGGGAAAATGATCTCTAGACAGTCTATTAGTAAAGTTTCGGGGCAGTAAAAATTTACATATGCAGATTTTGACTGGGGGGGGCATGGCGCCCCAACCTCTGTGTTGTTCAAGGGTTAGCTGTACAATTCACATAGTTATGCACCCCAAATTATGCAAGTTCTCGCGGGTCCCCGAAGATTCTGCAGGCTGTTAATGGTATGTTTTCATTTGCACAAGAATGTATTTTTTGCTCCACTCCCAATCCTTCTGTTTTCTAGAGCTTATTCCTGAATCCGAGACTCCTATTTTCTGTATCCTAAAATACCAGTGTCTCTCTCACAACCCAGGACACCAAGTTAAAGCTCGGGTCAGATGCACTCGACACAACAAATCAGTTATGAAAGCAACGACTACGTCGGTCTACAGGTTAGTGCCGTGAAGATTTACAATCCCTTCTTCTCAGCAGCCTTTAATTGAGATAGAGGACATACAGAGATTACATACTCAAGGGACACAACGTAATGTTTTTATACATATGTACATACTGTTGGGGAAAAAACCCATCAAGCTAAATAAGTAACCATATGTAGTTACCCTGTTGCATGTGTGTTGAGTAGATTTAAGACCTGTCCTCTGAGAACAGTTCAAGTATCCTTCTACTCAGTAGAAAAGACTCAAGAAGAAACTCTTCATTTCTGCAAGCACCGTGGCCACAGTATAATCGGGAGCAGCATAAAATTAAAAGGCTTTGGTCAAATAACCCAAACTCAATACTCACAACAGATAGTGTGTAGCGAAGGACAGAGCATTAACTGCTTCTGCCTCATCAAAAGATACGGAACATAACAGCTTTCACTTTCATGAATCTGCTACAGACGGCTTATCCTAACAACCAATTTTCCACCGTCCCAGCTGCTTATTAATGTTGAGATGTAAATGTCTGAGTGTACCTAGAACTGTCATGCACTATGTCATGCAATCAATATGTCAAAATGTATTTAAGGCTAACACATACAAGAACACCACTTCTGCCAAAAGAAACCGATCAATTTCCCTGTGAATTTGTCTGCTGCTTTATTAATACAGAGATCTATTGTTTTATCAATGAAAAAACACAGGGGTCTTGGGCTCTATCCTTATCTGTTATGGCTAAGCTCCTAAAAAAAGGGGTCTTTCTTCCCCACACACTCACTGTAACGGGAAGAGGACAAAAAGCACTCGAGGAATGCTGACTGGGACTATCGTCGCTGTACTAATCCGTTCACCTTATGAGTTTAATTCAGGGGATATATACCTGGGTAATCCTGCGCATAGAGCTTGCAGGATAATTACAGCTCAACCAGGAGAACCACCAACTGAAAAGCCCTCGGGAGCGCTGGAACAGCAACTTCTGCTAAACAAACATACTGATCATTCTTAAGGCCGTAGTTATATTTAAACCAATTTGCATGGCAGTTCATTTCACAGATATTACTTCATAGCTTCAGGAATCCCCTGTGAAATCCGTTACCAGAACTACCGATTTAAATTCCCGCCCCCCCCCCCTTTTTTTTTAAAGCAGACTGATAAATAATGAACTGATCACAAACCATCGTACCTTCACACAGACCTGCATCGGACCAGATTTGCTTATCTCACAGGTTGCCATTTATCTTGCTAAAATTAACATGTGCTCCATCAGGGGATACTGCTCCCTTAGGAAGATATGGAATAGAGGATTAAATCAGTGAGCAGGTCGTTCATGGGACAGAAGACTTAAAATGAACACGAGGAGCTAAAATTCTTAAGAAAACCAAACGGCAGGGCAGGACAATTAACCTGATGACCACGTGGGCCAGCTGTGGGGGAGAACTCCTGCACCACTAACAGCAGCATCCGCTTCCTTGGAACCTTTCTCAAGCCCAGTGTTCCCCTATCTATTCCCGCGTGAGAATTTGTAACATTCCTGAGAGCCGGGTAAAGACGAAGACTATTTTGCCAAATTTTAGTTGGAAGAACTAAGTCAAGTCAAGGTCACACTGGCAGTGAGACAATCCTCGGTAACACATGGTCCATCATAGGCCATTAAGTGAACGTGGATTTAATATAATGCCCCAGCCACCAGAGCTGATCGACCAAGGCACCATTTCCCAGAGATCCTGGACGGAACAAGTCCACTCTCACAGCACAACGAGGTGCTCACCGTGTACCAAGCCCTGAGCTCAGAACTGTATGGGAAGCACTTCATTCTAATGTCATTCTTCAAGTCAGGTACCATCATTCTCATCTTATAAGTAAGAAACTTGAGGCTTAGAGAAGTGAACTTGGCAGAGCCACTCAGTAGGTCTCAGAGATCAAATCTGAACCCAGAGCTTGATTCAAGAGCTCTGTCCTCAACTGGGATACAGTCCTGTCTTCCAAACCACTGAAGCCGGCACATGAGCTAAACCTATTCTACTCCAGGCAGCAGAAAGAACAGTCAGAAAAGTCAGTAGACGAACGTTTTCTCAGCTTACACCTAACTATACTTATAAATTTGAGCCGTGATTGACTCATCTGGAAAAAGTTCAAGTCTTTCTCCACTCACACGGTTGTTGCAAAGCTAAAAAAAACTTAGTACATTAAATTATGCTAATTCTGATCCACAGGCTAGTGATTCCTGATCTGTAGCTCTCATGCATTAGGATCACACCACTATGTCCACATAATGGCCGTAACAGGCTGCGGAATGCAATTTCAGATCCAGTGGTTCTCTAGGATAGGCAGAAGCCACCTATGGGCCTTCCCAATCCTGATTTCTTGCCTTAAGAAGACATATCAGAGTGAATTGTGTTCTACAGACAAGGGATTCTAATACACCCTCTGGCTAAGGATTCACCTTAACACTGTGCTGTAAAGTACACAAATTAGGAGTTAAGATAGTCAGACTGAAAACCTTTCTCAGATACTTACAGAGCATTACACCTGGGGCAGCCAATGTTTTATAAAACTAGCACAGTGACAGCGTTTAAGACATAGTATCTCTTCAATAAACCTTCTTACTTACAGAATCCCTCTCTGATGACGGACTTGAATTTCTTGCGTGCAGTGAGAAGTAGCCATTCCAGAGCTCTGCCAGTTCGATAACCACAACAATGAGCCCAAGTTTGCTTCAGTTATTCTATGCTTGACTTATAGAGCAGAAGAGAACAAGTTCACCGGCTGTTTAACATACGAAGAGTTAACCCATCCCTGTGTCATCGTGAGAATTTAAACATCAACCGTACCGCTGAGAAAAAAGCCACCATTTCAAACTACTAAAGAATAGATGGTACAAAAACGTTTGCATTTCAATAGAACTAGCTTTATTATTATATTATTATTATTATTATTTTAAACAAAAGCAATGGTCTAAAAGCAAATGCAGATATGTACCGAGGGATGGACATGACCTGGTACTTACAGAGGAGCTGCTGTGTCATAAATGAAAACAGAATGTTAGGAGAAAAATGGTATTTCAGGTGTTGTCTGCTTGAATAATCTGGAGACGCAAGTTAACTGAAAGAAGGTGCTGTGCCAAGCAATCAGCGGGAACAAAAAAACAAAACCAAACGCAACCACCAGCAGCTGCTTCCCAAGAACTATGTGCTGACAGCATGAGCACTGCCATCAACTCACAGTCTTCTCATTTTCCCCGTTTTCTATAATTTTCCTCTTCTTTTCATCTGTTTTCTTCTTGAAGATGTTATTTCGGTAAAACTGAAGTTCTTTGATGCTTTCGCTAATGTCATCGAGCGCCCTACAAGCAAACATATCACACTGAAGTAAAATGCCCACGGAGGAAGGAAGCCACTGACAACGTAACTTACGAGTAACAACAGGTACTACTGTAAATGCTGCTGACATGGTCTAGAAGAGGAACGTTTCAATAAAGCAAATGTAAGTGCTTTGTTAAAAAAAAAGAAAAAGCTGTATTAAAAATTTTTTTTTCCTAAAATATATCAGATTATAAAGTCTCCTAGACTGTTCCTATAAGATGGTGAAGTGTTCCATGGAAAAAAGAATTCTAGGGTCAAGTGAGTTCGGGAAAAACTAAGTCTAGCACTCCTTTTCTGAACTTCTGTGCAAAGCATTTACTGTACTAACCTGGGCTGTGAGTGTCCACGGGGAGGATCTACAATACGCACAGTGCGTCTAAAACTTAATCAACCACATGTGTGGGTGTGGAATAATCATTAACAGCTCTTGGAACAGAGTTTGGGGAACACTGTGCAAGATTTAATGACATCCCTATACAAAATACACTGACCTGCTCAAATGTGACTCGTGACTCAGTCATAATAAGCATCAATCATCAGCCAGTACCCGGCCAACACAGAGGCTCTGCCTCCACTCTGAGGGAGATGTGTGCTGCCGTCAGCTGCAACACACTCTTCTCCAACACATCCTCTCATCTGTCGCAGTCTGAGAAATCAGGTAAGCTAGATTATGAGAACTGTGAGCAGGTCCATCAGTAAGCTCTGAATGAGAAGTCAAGGGCCTCTATCCTTATGTTCCGCAGCAGAAACATCATGTGGTTGACCACGGGATGCGTTTTCAGAACTTGTAAGGCATGTTATAGAATGGTAAACACCACAGATACACTGTGACCTTTCTAAAGATTGAAAAATGCCGAAATCCAAAAGGCATCAAACCCTAATTGTTTTAGATGAGGTATTCGAAACCTGCATTCCTGCACTGGGGTCCATGCAATTTCCTGCCCTGCAAAGAAACACTAGCAGGCCGGGCTCTGTACAGCAGGGACTCAGTCTCTGTTTGCTTAGACTGTGCACATAGACACTCAGCAAACGGACACACTAAATGCTGTCCTTAGAAGCCAGCAGTAAATCCCCCATGAAGTCTTACGTTCCTCCTGAAAGAGGACAAAATTAAAAAACAAACAAACAAACAAAAAAGAACAAAAAAACACTTTTTTTTAAAGTAAAAGAGCCAGTACAGGACACTAGATAAACAAAATCTTCAAATTTCTTGGGTACCTGTGGCTAAGTCTGCAGACTTAATAGAAAGGATCTAAAACACTCAAAAGTGCCAAAGTTAGGCTAACTCTGTTAACCCAACTGTCGACAAAAGTGTTCTAATTTTAAGTGGCTACAAGTATTCATATCCTTGCTGGGAAGAATATTAATACTGCTTGTTACTGGAAAGATTACAGACTGTTTCAACACACCTACAAACTAAGCTATCTTTTAGTGTTAAAACTAAAGTGAAGACGTAAGATGCTGAGCATTTCAGAACGGAATATTAGAATCCTGACCAGAATTCCTAATAATCTTAGCAAAAGAAAGTTAACTTTATGCTACCTGGCTTTTACTTTTCCCCCCAAGAAAAAAGGAGTGGAGGACAGACACTATGTTAAGCAGTCAGGAACTGGAGGGTTACGTGTGTGTCAGATTGCCAAGCGCTTGGAAGGACCCAAACTTACCTGTGAGAAGCAGCCTTCTTTGGTGCAAATTCATATTCTTCTGGATACCAGCGTCTATACACAGCAAAAATGGAACTCTCAAAGGAAACGGTCTCAAATATACTGGATAATTACCTCCTTCAAGTCATTTATTAACACTGAAAAAGGCATTTTGGGTTGTGACTCTCCAGAAGCCTCCTTGCCTGGGACTGTGTCTTCACCCTAGCTCTTCTCAGTAGGCAAGCTCATGCTCATCTACGATTCCTAAATTCACTCCACTCCAGCCCTCTCCTACCTTGTCACGGATGGCCAACCACCTGCATCTCCGCCTACGAATCCATCAGACACTTCTAATGAGCATAAATAAACCTACACTTATCCTCAAGACCTCCCTTCTCCCACCCACCCAATCTGCTTTTGCTCCTATTTTCCCCTTTATCTTTGAACAATACCATCATCTGCCTAACTGCCGAAACCAGGAACCGTAGAATTGCTTAGAGCTCTTCCTTTCCCTCACTCCCCCATTCGAACATGGCATACCATGCCAAGTGACATCTCAAGATGGGACATTCTCCACACCCTTCTCTGCCACCCAAACGCCATGTCCCTAGGTCATTCTTAGTCTTCAAGACAAGGCAAAAGTGTCCCTTCTTATCGCCCTATTTTCTGCCACCTTACGATCAGAATGACCTAATCGTATCATTGATTCTTCTACTTACACTTTTTTAAGGGAAACCGTCCCTCATGTTAACCATCTCAGCCTGCCACACAAGCCCTTCACAATTTGGTCTTACCTCCCACCTTTTCCAAGCCGCATGCCTGGCATTTTGGCACTGATGGACTATTTGTAATTCCCCTATCTCCCTGAGCCCTCATTTCTTCATACTTCTGCCCGTTCTCTGGAATCCTCCCGCCTCAGTTAAATGCCAGGAAAACATCCAACTCCTCTTCCAATCTCAACTTAAACTTCCTATGTGGAGCTTTCCCCGACTTCTCATTCCTTACTCCAACATCTCAGGGCTCCTTCCCCCCGGTGCCCCCAACAGTCAGTATGCACATTTCCGTTACAGAAGTCATCACACAGTGTATGTGCAGCACAGATTCCAGGCTATTTCAAGGCTTTTCATTTGTTAGGTTCCCAGTGCATAGGCCAATGCCTAGCAAAGAATGGTGTTCAGTAAATTTTGTGAACTAATGAAATTTATACAGAAGCTTTTTGACATTGTTTCCCCCATTTCTCACCAGTCCAGAATCAACTAAGGACCTGTCCAAGTCAGAAAGGGAGGAAGTTAACACACTCACTTGGCACCCTCAGTTCGAGCATTCTATTCAAATACTTTCCACAAATCTCAATTAAAACATGCTAAATGAGGCAATTATTGGATCCTAAATATAGCCCTTACCTGCACAGTTCTTTAACAGTGCTCACATCAATTATTCTATAATGAAGATGTTTCATGAACTGGGGCATGTATTTGTCAAGAAACTTCTTATCTGCATGAACTGAATTTCCTAGAAAGACACGAAGCATACCGCATCTGTGTATTTCTAGCAATATACAACAGGATATCAAAATTATTAACCGGTACTGAGATGGAGAGGATTTTTTTTTTTTAATTCAAACAATTCTTATAAGCATCTTGGAATTTCTAAATCAGGTTTGAGTGCATTTGATTAGGCTACAAGTACAGACTTCTGAGTATTTACTCAGTCTAGTTCATAATAAATTTATATATAGCCTCAATGGACAAAAGGATAAATCTACCATTCCACATACTTAAAATAATGCACAAATCCATTTGTTACTTTTTCAGATCATACCAGATGTGCACATTTTCTCCCAGTGTCATGAAAGCCACACTATTAACACTAAAAACTTAACTGAACCACATTAAGTAAATAAAACTTTATTCACATTCCAATTTTAACAAACTGTATCCATATTCATGTTTCCATACAGTAATTTATATTAAAAACACTAAATTTTAAATAACTACTTTAAAATAGACAGCAGCCAAACTAGCTAGAGGGAAAATATACATACAACATATACTCTAGTACTTAATGTCAAAACTTTTAAAATCTAATTTAAGAAAAGTGTAAGTTATTGTATCAATTTACATATACAAATGCAAATACACCTCCAGAGACCATTAACTTTTCTCTGACAATGGCTGTACTTTCAAAATCCTAGTAGAACTGGCTCAGTTTAAGTAGTCACTGTTACACAGGAAAAAAAAGGAAAAAAAAACAAAAAACAGGTGGACATTTTAGATGGAGACTAAAGAGACAAAAAAACCAAATGAAATGGATGGGACTTGATTGAGTGCTGGTTCAAAAACAATTAGACATTTGGCACGTGGACTGGATGTCAAATGGTATTAGTGAATTATTTTTAATTACCTTAAATGTGATGATGATACTGTGGCTACATAAAAAAATGTCCTTATTCTTAGGAAATACACGATGAAGTACTTAGAAATGAGGTGTCAAAATGCCTACAATTTACTTTCAAATGTCCGACAAAAAAAACAGGTAAAACAAACATGGCGCAAGGTTAAACCATTACCAAATCCAACTTTCCTGTACATGTGAATTTTTTCCATAATAAAAATATGAAGGAAAATTTCATTGAGTGAGTCTATGTACCCCCGATCCCATGTCAGGTTTCAGGGCAGTTTCCCAATACTCCTGTTATAAATTACACAAGGAAACTTGAACGCAAAATTAAGATGTATAATCCAAGTCAGGGCAAGTGGAAGGCATGATGGTCTTAGTTGATCTTTCTGGGACTGCAGTCTCTCGAATCACTACAATGGAAGACTATCTACAAGGTATACGTAGGATTGGGTTTTACCTGCAAGTGGACAGAGCCCCGGAGGAGTCTGCTGTCGTACAAAGGACAGAAATTCATACTCTGCCTGCTGCAATGTCATTGTACTCTCCTTCACTGCCTTGGTTAGACCAGACTGCAAGAGAGAATCCCCAGCCCCCACCAGAAACACATCAAGTCAGTTTTCAAAGGCATCCAGAAATGAAACTTCACTGCTAAAATGGGCAAATATAACTGTACATGGACCATTTATAAAGCTCAAGTTCAACTGAAACTGCCATCTTTGCACTGATTTTTTTTCTTAAAGAATCCAGGTCAAATAAGCTATGTTCCTGATTGTCAATAGCATTTCCACACAGTCAGAAAAAGATGGTGCTCAAAGTCCAAGCTCTGGGAAGAAACAACTATTAACAGGAGAGCAGCATTCCCCCTTTTCTGAAAGTTGAGGTCTAACCTTATCCAAAAGACTGATTTGAGCAATACTTGACAATCCGTAATGCGTTCGCGACAGACTGAATGCAGGAGAGGAAAAAAGAGAACATTCAGAAGATGATCTCGAAAGGTCCCCAAGATGACAGGTTAAACAAGCTAGCAGTCTCCCAGGCTCGCCAAGCAGTCTTCCGCTAACCCTTTTCAAAATCCCATCCAACAATGGTATAGGATTCAGATGTGGGAGCAACACGCTCGTTACTGATCCCCAAAGCAGCACTCCTGTTATCTGGTAATGTTACCTTCCCATGATGCTCCTTACACCAATCTGACATGCTGTCCAGTAACTCATCCGGCTGTTTGATAATCAGGTTAGGACCCTGTGGATGGGAAAAGCCATTAGTCATCCAGAATTGACAGGGATAACCGTGGTTTCTGAGTTAAAGTTTATGCGGCTGTCAGGATTCAATACACAGATAGCAGAAAAAGAGATGAGGACCCTTTGTTATCTCTGTAAGTGGTCCTTATTCATTCTAGTGCTGTTTACAATGGCAGAGAGGAATGCATGTGCACACACGCACGCACCTACCTCTGAACAGTGACATGCCTATTAATAGAGAACACTGCTGGTCTGTCAAGGGTCAGCAAACTATAGCCCCAGTCTTTGGCTTTTTTCCCCACTATTACCAGCAAGCTAAGCACGATTTTTACATTTGTCAAGAGCTAAAAAACTCACATGTGACAGGTATGTAGCACTCCAAGCCTAAAATATTTACTATTCAGTCTTTTTTTTTTTTTTACCAAGAGCTTGCCAACCTCTAACTAGGAGATCATTTTGGAAAGTGTCTATATTACCAAGTGAAAAAAGCAAATTGTAGGACAGTATATATGTGCATGTGATCTTGTGTACATGTGTTTAAAAAAAAAAAAACACCACACACACACGTATATATGCATGCAAAATACCAAGAAAATATACAAACTTTGGGGAGTAGGATGCAGCAGCAGAACAGGGCAAAAAATGGCTTACTACACATACATCTTGGATAAAGTTATACGGTTTAATTTTAACAATATTTTTATATCAAAAGGTTAAAAAGGTAACTGGTAACATTTGAGGAAAACAAAAAGTAACACGTGGCTGTCAAATTCTCTGCTCCATTTAACAGAACACTAAGTGTCTCAGATGAGTCCCAGCTGTCACAGAAGCCTGACTTGTGGCATTAAAACAAGTCACCATGGGCATAGTTTCTCCTGTACGATGGCGATAACAGACTGCTCCCTTCCCTCAATGGAATGTTTAACATAGGATAAAAGAAATTACAGATATCAAAGTTCTTTGAACTCTTGGAAGAAAAGTATTCTATGAATCCAAGGTATTATTGCTACTAAGTAATAAAAATAGTTCACAATCACTGAGAGGCATGGCTAGAATTTAACTACTGGACATCTAAAAACTAACAAGGAGCTTTAGCCAAATAAGAAAAACCAGTAAAGGCAATCTCTAGGACGCAAAAAAAATTTGTTCTGATTACATACTTTTTTAAAAAAACAAAAAAACCTCATCCTGTTTTAAAAAAAAAACAAATACAATTTTAACAAACCATGATGGAAAAAGCAAACTATTTTTTATTTATTTATTTTTTTAATTTCTTTTCAGTGTTCCAGAATTCATTGCTTTTTCCACAAACTATTAATCTAAGGCCATCTAACTTATTTTAGGTCCCAGTTTGGCACATGAAGCTACCTACAGAAAAATGTTCAGGGTAGGATGTTTGCTCTTCTACCAGTATAAAACATCTTCCTCAGACTCACATATAAGAATAAAACATTTTCCACAGAAAGGACACTTAAGAGTGCCAACAGCCCCAAGCATACATATATATATATATATATATATATATATATATATATATATATATTTTTTTTTTTTTTTTTTTTTTTAACATTCTTATCCTCATCTGACTGGGTCTATTTACAAATGCCACACTCATCTGCAGCTGTGTGAATACAGACCCAAATTTCCTCCAGGGTACATATTAACTAAATGGTCCATTAAACTGTCAGTATTTCACATTATATCAACAGTCTAAAGGAAAAACTCTTCTTCAGCCATGGGTAAGTAGGGCTCACAAAATAAAGACACTTCGCTATTCATCTGCACTAAATTCCAAGTGACACGGAAAAAACAACCAAACCTAAAACGCAGTAGTTTATTTATATAAGGTTTAAAAAAAAAAAAAAGAGCTAGTTGTTATGACGAGAAACACAAAGTCTCAGGACTCTCCTCCAGCTGACGTATCCAGCGGTACTCCACAAAAGTCACAAATCATCTATAAATGCCTCCTCCCATCCCTTACCTACTAAGGTAAGTAGAAGTCTTACTGTGCATTAATGAAATCTACCAATGGCAATAGCACATCACTCCTGCTCTCTGGGAACTGATTTTAATAGGACCACCTTTTCCACAAACATCCCTACTGTGTTCCTATTCTAGAATTTCCTATAGCCTCTGAAACTGCTGACAGTATGAGACCAGGGACCAATTCCAGACTAGGGCTTTCACCCTCTACCAATCAGATACCCTCACACACTTCTCAAATGCTTCATAAGTGGCCCAAAGGCAACAGGTATGCTGTTTAATATTTCAGCTAAAAGCAGCATGTTAAAACCTTAATCATGCCCAATATATCAACAAGAGAGTATTCTGATTCTGCATCAACAGAATTCTAAAATCTTAAAACAGATCTAGACAAGCACATACCCTAGTTGAGAAGACAGAAATTGGACATACAGAGAGTAGAGTTAAAATTAAGGTGGTGATAGAGAGATTAACTTTGGCTTGAGTCACTAATCCTGAAGAGACAATAGCTGGTTCTCTTATTGGCTAGAAGTACTTCACTCAAACCAGCTGGGTTAAATTTGACTTCCCCAGTAACAAGCCAGGTGGCCTTGGGCAAATTACCCAGTATGTCTGTGCCAAAATGTCCTCCTCTATGTGGGCAACTACCTACCTCATAGTTGTTGTAAGGACTAAAAGTAGATACACGTAAAGCACTTAGAACTGTGCAAGACACACAGTAAGGGTTCCGTAAACAAGGGCACGTATGCTTCTGTAATTTTTGGCATGGATAACTGAAAAATAACTAGACTGTGAGACAGATTACTTTGGTTCCAGAACCAACCCTACCATGACCTAGCATATTCCTTTGGAACTTAACCTATATAGACCCCAGTTTGAAAAAGGACTTAGATTTCTAATACGCTCTAAAGAGTATGACTGTATTACGTGGCATCACCTACTTCAGCCAAAATGTTGAGATCAGAGTCAGTTATCAGACAGGCCATCTCAATAATCTGGTCCTTCTCAATGTCCAATCCTGTCATCTGCAATCAAAAATAAATAGGTAACACACAAAATCATCTTTCTGGTCTATTTTACCCAATTTTTATTTGACAGTAATTCCCTCAAGCATATTCCATTTATATCCCATAGCCTGGATAAAAGAGACAATAATGCTTCTCTGGCAAGCCCCCAAGACACTGAACATGCGTAACTTATTCAGTGAATATTTGCCAAGGGGCTGCTGTGTGTCAGGCACCCTAGTTCTACTGTAGTTCACTCAATTGAGTGCTGACAGCATTCAATTTGGTAAGATACGACCCACATCACTACCTCTCTGCAGTTTACAAAGTTTTCATATTAATTACACCTCTTGATCTTCCTTACAACCTAACGTATAAAGCACTGTTCTTACCCGCATTTCATATAGAAGAAAACTGAGGCCCAACCGAGGGGGCAGTCTTCAGCGTAAGTATGGAAAACCTAAAGGGATCAGAACCGGGTTCTAGTCCCATCTCGGAACCTAACAGCATGACCTTCAGTGAGTTCAGTCCTCTCTCGGGGCCT
The DNA here is from genome assembly GCF_902655055.1 of Lutra lutra. Lineage (NCBI taxonomy): Eukaryota > Metazoa > Chordata > Mammalia > Carnivora > Mustelidae > Lutra > Lutra lutra. Next base: position 10,986,900 of record NC_062287.1, on the reverse strand, counting down.
CAGTTTTCTCGTTTGTGGAATGAGAGGTAAGGCTGAGTCATGTCCGGAGTCCCGGCCAGTTAACAACCTAGGGTCCTGTAAGACTGCGGAAGGAGAGTCTGGAGTCTAGCACAGTCGCTGTCCCAAACCCCCCGCCCCCCCCCCCCCCAAGCGAGCCTAAACCCAGAAGGACCAAAGCGTTAGGGAGGGTCACGCTTGGGCAGAGGGGGTTGGGGAGCCATATGGAGGACTCTTCCCTTCGGAAAAGAAACCCCACAGCCCAGCACAGTCCCCAACACCTACAGGACTCCAGCCGGCCGACTTGCCCGCGCAGCCTACAGCCCGTCGGCGCTCACGTGCCACACCTGAAACCCAGAGACCCGCCGCTGTCCGCGGACAGGCTCAGCTACTCCGTCTACGCGCGGAACCTCACTCGTCTCCCCTCGCCCTCGCCGACCGCACTCACCTCCAGGTCCACCCAAACCATCCGCTGAGCCATGCTCTCGCCTGCCGCCATGGCTGCGCCACCTTCGCGGACACCCCGCGACCTGAACTGCCCTCCACTCCCACCCACACCTCGCAACAGCCTGGAGCCCAGGGAGCCGCCTAGCATCACCCGGCACGAGCCGCCACGGCCCCAGCCTCTCAGCCGGCGCTGGCGCAGGCGCGATGGTCGCTAAACGTCGCAAATCCGCGGGGAGGCGCAGGAGTGAAAACCACAAGTCCCAGCAACCAGTGCGCCAGCTGGCCCTGAACAATCCGGCTTAGCTGCCAAATGGGATGATGGGAGTTGGAGTCTCGCCGGGTGTTCCGACCGATTTCCCCACCCCCGCCACGTGTTTTCGGATGTTACTGGACGCGCATGTTTTTCAGAACTAAGTTTATCCGTCTCACAAGAGTTATTTCCTGAGTTTGGATTAGTTGCAAACCGCCTAGTTGAGAAAGAAGTCTCTTACTTTGGCCAAAAAAGACCTGGTTATTCATAATTTTTTCCGAAATATATCTTTCCTCTGTTTGCCCCCCCCCCTTTTTTTTTACTTACCTGCCCCTCCACTCCCCACCTGGCATGTATTTTTCTCTTTGACGTAAGGCAGCAGTGCGGTGTGCTTCTTTCGCGGCCAGAGGGCCGGTTTGGCTATCGTGAAATCCTTTAGAAATCCTTGAGCTCTCGTGTGAGACCTCGCTAAGCCCGCACTAGGTGTTCAAGAAGACTCTTCGCTGGCGAACAGTTGCTCTTTATTATGGAGGGAGGTGGTTCGTTTCAGCTCAGCTGTGGGGTGTCAACGGTAACGACTTCCTGCTTAACCCTTACGAGTCCTCAAAGTTTAAATCTTGTCCTTTTATAACGAGTCTATGCCGCAAATTAAAATGAACTAAGAACAGCTCTACCTGCTCTGTAATCTGCTTTGGTTTTGATCGAAGTATGGGTAATCTCCGACGTAGCTATAGGTTCCATCATTTCCAGGAGTAGGGACAGCCGTCAACAGAACCTGTCGACCCGGTACTGTCAAATTGCATCAATCTCTTTAAACCTTGGCTATTCAGCAGCAAAGTCGTGTGCAGAGTGCAACTTTGTCACAAACATTGGCCTCAGCCTGGAATTATACCTTCTATATATTTTTTTCTGAAAGCCCTATTGCCACTAATTACAGAGCTTGTGGTCCATTACGTAGTAATTCGTACCTGGTGAGCTGGTTTTGTGAGAGAGAAACTTGTTGCCTAATCAGAGTTGTAAGGACAGCGTAGTATACCGGATGTCAACTTTAACTCCTTTGGTGTACCCAACCCACCACCTGCCGGGGCACACAGAAACTCTTTGAAGGGTCATGAAATTGTGTGCACAGATTGCATACTTACAAAGACTTTTATTGTGCACAATGTGTATATATTATAACTGCATTGCCTGATGAGTCACATTGTTTTGCTATAGCTTTTGATTCATTGTAGCCTACTTTATAAGAAGTAGTCTACATTTCTTCCTTTTTGTCTCTCTTAGTTTTTAACTTGGTTCATACGAAGTAGAATCAGCTGAAATACAGAAACTTTTATCAACTGAGCTTGTTAACACCTTTTGTTTTCAAAGTGACTACTGAAACACTGTTCAGTTTTATTAGAAATTACAAATTAGAAAATGCTATTTACATTTAAGAACTTATATCCTGAAAACTTATTACTTTAATTTTAAAATACTGTGTAAACATTATGTGTGGACATTTTTGCAACTTTGGTTTTCGAATTAACTACTTTATAATGATACAGACACATTTTAGGTGAATGGTGCTATAATGTAAGGAGACTTCACAGTTGTTGGTTTTTGGTTGTAATATCATTACATTGGTGATCTTAAAGTTTGATGTCCCAAAGCAGAGCAACGTATGCACCACATTCACAAATCCCAACCATGTAAATGCGGACAGACACAAGAACATGGAACGTTAGAATCTGCAAGCAGCCTCATGCAATGGTGGGCTCAATCATTTCTTTGTCTTTTCCACACCACTCTCCTCAGAGACTTTGCTTTTTTCAATTAGGATTAGGATTATAAAAACTGCTTTGGTTAACTAACAAGGTTAAAGCGCTAAGAAATCTTGTTCTCTAATATCATAGACTGTGATAAACTTTGCTGTTTGAAGTCATTTTAGTGAGAATAGAACACCTCCTCTTAAAGAATCTGAGCCTTGTGAGTCACTGACACAGAAAAGCTGCCTCAATTGTCAACCCAGGGGCAGAGATTCAGATAAAAGGTTTTCAGACACAGCATTCCACATTTATCTTGACTTTTTTGTTTCTAAATAAACAGGGCTCTGAGTCAGCTTCTCAACACTGTGGGTAGTCAGACTATGATGTTTCTAACAGAATCAATGACAATGTTTCTAACAGAACATGGCCAAGGCCACACACTCCCCTAATTGAGAGATCACTAGTTCTTTTTTACATGTTTTTTAAATTTTATCTTCTTAATTGTGGTAAAATATGATCTTATTGTCTTGTGATAAATTTTCCTATCTTAGCCATTTTTTTTTTTTTTAAAGATTTTATTTATTTATTTGAGAGAGAGAGTATGAGAAGGGGGAGGGTCAGAGGGAGAAGCAGACTCCCCGCCAAGCAGCGAGTCCGATGCGGGACTCGATCCCAGGACTCCAGAATCATGACCCGAGCCGAAGGCAGTCGCTCAACCAACTGAGCCACCCAGGCGCCCATATCTTAACCATTTTTTAAAAGATTTTATTTATTTATTTGACAGAGAGAAACAGCTAAAGAGGGAACACAAGTGGGGGAGTGGGAGCGGGAGAAACAAACTTCCCACTGAGCAAGAAGCCGGGTGTGGGGGGTTCCATCCCAGGAGCCTGGGATCATGACTTGAGCTGAAGGCTGATGCTTAACTACTGAGCCACCCAGGCACACCCCCTCCAACCCACTTTAGCCATTTTTAAGCGGGCAGTTCAGTGACATGAAGTACATTCACACTGTTGTGCACACATCACTGCCACACATCTCCAGAATTTTCTCATCTTCCCAAACTGAAACTACATGTCCATTTAACACGAACTTCCCATTCCCACCCACCCAACCCACTCACCCAGCCCTTGGCAAACACCACTCTACTTTCTGTCTCTCTGAATTTGACTACACTAAGTATCTCATGCAAGTATCTCATGGAATCATACAATATTTGTCCTTTCGTGCCTGGCTCATTTCACTTAGCACAATGCCCTCAGATTTCATCCATGTTATAACATGCACGAGAATTATCTTCCTTTTAAAGGCTGACTAATATTTCATTATATATACATGGCACATTATATATACATTATTTATCCAGTCATCAGTGGATGAACATTTGGGTTGTTTCCACCCTTTGGCTGTTGTGCACTGACATGGTTTTTAATAATAATAATATATATATTTTTTTAAACTGAGCTTTCTTACCAGAACTTCCCCAGACCTGCTTTGCTCTCTCACTTCCTAAGCAAAGATTACTATGATAATCAATCCAGAGATGATCCCCACTCTCCCTGCTACCTTTTAAAATGCCCTTTCCTACTACTCCCTCTTAGGAGAGGCCCTGGTTCCTCCTGTTAATTGTGACAGCAAGTTCATAAAACTAACACTGTTAAAATTGTGGTCTAGTGAACTTAACCTGATATGCTTTATCTCCATCCTATTAAATTAGACTTTAATTTCCAAACACATTTATTTTTGTACGTTCATAGGAGTTACACAGAGCCATATAATAATGGTAGTAGTACTAGTCAATAGTCACTAAAGTAATGAAACTATTTCTGTCCTAGAGTTCATAAAACATTTTTAAAGAGGCAGTAGGTACCTCATGAATACTTACAGTTGATGATAATCTCTCTTCCTTTCAACTGCTTTGTGGAACTTAGTCTTGAGAAATGTTGACGTCAGGTTTACTGCTGATAAGTACTGATAACTGCTATTTACTTCCATCTAGTGGTCTGGGGAATAAAGGATGATAAATCTTTTGCCTTTTCCCTTTATCACTGTGAAAAAAAAAGTGGTAAAAATAGAAACCAAACATATCTTCAAAATGCATCTTGTACAAAATGGACACTCTGTAAAGCCTTTCACGAAATTTCAATTGCATTTTATCTCAATTCAGTTTAACAAACACTGAATCTTCAGAGTGTGTCAAACACTGTGCTAGAATATCAAAGTAAAAAAATCACTTAGGATGACATTTATTATATGAGACCCTGTAGGTATTTAAGATATTGATAGGCTTACCATCTAAGAATAAGATGGTTCATTTTTGGTTTAGAGTTCTTTCTTTGCAGATAAGGAAACAGCTTTAATTTTTCCATCTGTAAAATGGGTTGTACGATTAAACAAAAACATATAAAATGTTTAATACATTGCATAATATCTGCTCATTTATTTCTGTAAGCAAATCAGAAAATATAAATTAAATAAAATTGTGTCAGTGCTTTAAATGATTAGAGAGTGCTGTGGGAATATACGGGAAAGGGATTCATTTTGTCTGAAGAGATACAGGCAGATGGCTATTGAATTAGATCCTTTAAAAAGGTAACTTTCACAGCAGATATTATGGTAAGCCTATCCGAGATAGAAAGAATATCTTGAACCTAAGCAACTAGAATGATGAATCTTTAAGAGAGGAACCCAATGAAGAGAACAAATCCAAGAAGAACAGGTAAGAGGTCAGTTTGGGGAAGGTTGGAGTCACACTTCAAGAGGGACAACTACACAGAGGTCCAGCAGGCAGCTGGGAAGAGAGTACAGATGGAAACATGAACTTGAAGTCATGTACACAGGATAGAGGGAGCAGTAGGAGAGAAGAAGAGCGCAAGTTGTCTTTAAAAATACAGCTATAGGCTCAGGCCAACCTTAAGAACTTGATTTTTTTGCACACCTAATTTTTAAACCCAGTGCACGCATAAAGAAGATTTGCAGCTGGATTTACACATGTTGGCACATATTGAACAAAACGGTGAAGCAAGCCCATGAGAAGCTGATTTCTTGGAAGAGTAGGGAGTATCTTGGGAGAGAAATCAGCTAAAGGAAGCAGCCAGAAACAAAGCACACAGTGCAGCACAGAAGCTAAGTCAGAGGGAGGGAAAGGGCAGTTCTGACAGCACAGCAACTGGCATGTAGTAGATCTGTCTCCTGGCTCAGTCCCCACTGGATGTGTGTCTAAGGTCTCTGGGGAACAGAGAGGCCGCAGGTGTTCTAAAAGAGCCTTTTCAATAAAAAGCCCATATGATAATGGTATCACACAATATTGCTTGAGTTCTCCACTAGCACAAAATAAAAAAGACAAAACTGAAGTGAGGCATGGGCAGAGATGGGGAATGAGGGGGGCTAGTTCTTCTCACTCCTCATACGTACCTTCCATGTGGAGGACGGTGCCGCTGTCATAACAGTCCTGGCCTCCTACACTTGGCCTCTCTGATTTCTCCATGAAAACATGGAGTAACATTTCAAGATTTGGAACAGAAAATTAGATAAGGGCAACCCCGTCCAAAAGCAGTGTCCTAGGGGGTGGGCTTGTTTAGAAGTCCTTGCACAGGAGGCTTTGCAGAGCTGAGGTCCTGTGTTGCTCAGGTGGAGGCCCCAGAGAGCTACCTGTGAGCCCTTCCTGTCACCGGCACCCACAGCCTGTTCAGATCTAACCACCTCTGTGTGGTACCAAGCTACCTGGTGATCTGTGGGTATCTTGATAACAACCTTGAACCAACTAGTAATTGGCATTGCAACCGAGTTTAGACAACTCTATAATTCTGAATAGTCCAATGAAAATGCTCCTGGAAATTATGACATCAGGCTAGAGTAGTCTAAATAATCATTGGATAAAAGAATATGTGCATGAATATTCAATGTGGGTCATGTATAATAAAAAAAAAAATAGGCTTTGGAGACAAACTAGTTTATTCAAAGCCTATCTCAGCTCCTTTCTACCTGTATCTCCTTAAACAAGTTGACTCAAATCTCTCTGAGCCTCACCTTCCTCATCTTCAAAATACCGAGAACACAACGGCATTTGAAGTATTGTAAGAGCTTCAGAAACTTTGCATTAAGGCAGCACAATACCTGGCATGTGGTAGGTGCTATTATTAGTAGCACCTATTAATAGTCACTATTATTAATAGACCCACCCCACTCACCTTTTATAAATACCAAATATTTCTGATCATTCACCGGCATCTGAGAAAGCAGACTGTGGCACAGAGTGATCATTACCTACCAAATACCCCTCTTTCTTCATGCATGATATATTTCTGAGTTTTAGCAAGATCCTTTGTCATCCCAATGGCTGGCTGTGGTCATGTGACTAAGTTCTAGCCAATGATATTATTGGATTTCCGAAAGTTTTCTTGAAAGGAATTGATTTAACTGGTAAGTGTTCTCTACCCTTCCTGGTGCCTGGAATTTTGGCACAGTGGCTAAAGCCTTAGTATCTATGCAGCACCATGATACCATCTTGAGCACAGAACTAGTGGTGAGGATGCTCAAGCAGAAAGATAAGAGTGATTTTGGTCTCTCTATGCATGGTGACTTAGGGGAGCTTCCATACGAGCTAGAAAATTGGCTGAGATGAAAGAAAACTCCCTACTTTGTGAAGCACTATTTTGAGCCTCTGTTTTTGATAACCTAACACAATTCCTACCCCCTACAGAACATGCTTTGGAGACTGCCTATATTTAAGTGCTGAGTGAAGAAAGGAAATCGGAAAGATAACTATTGGTCAAAGTGGTAGGAAGAGGAAAAGTTTCGAGAAAAGGGAGCAAATACAGAAAATAAAGGAGGAAAAAAATTTGAATGAAAGTGTGAAGTCGTTAGTATCAAACTCAGGATGAGCTCAGAAAGAGGTCATTGTATTTGGTGATTAGAACATAAAATTCAGGGTGGCTCAGTCAGTTGGGTGTCTGACTCTTGGTTTCGGCTCAGGTCATGATCTTGGGGTCATGGGATTGAGCCCCACACAGAGTATGAAGTCTGCTTGTCCCTCTCCCTTCCCTTTTGCTCCCCACTCCCTTCCTACTCACACACACACACTCTCTCTCTCTCAAATAAATGAACAAAAATATTTAAAAAAAAAAAACCACAAAATTTTGTGGCAGCTTGAGAAATAAATCTGAGAATTGCATGTTAACAAAATGAGTAATAAAGGTTCTTTCTTGGCACCTTGGAGAAAATGAAGAGAAGCTGCACGGGGTAAACAAGCTTGTTAAGAGGAAGAACTGCAATACCACTGATAAGAAAAGCTCAAGAAATAAAGGGAAACAGGTAGAGAAGAATGAAATTGAGAAAAGGTATCTGCAAAAGATTCTGGGAGAACAAATCATGGAAGCACAGCTGCTGGGATAAGCCTTAGAATGATAACTTGCGCAAATGAAATCTTCTCCTTTGAATGAACGCTGTTTTTTTAAATAATTATATTGTCCTGACAAAATATTCCAAATGTAAGTGCTGACAGCAGAAATTCTATTTCTACACGGTAAATTAAGTGCCACCTTCAAACACTTGCATTAAATTTTAAATGAGCAAAAGAGCACTCAGAATGTAATTCTGAAAGGGGAAAAATCTTGCAACACCAACAACAAAACACGCGGCAAAGTAATTGTTGGGAAAATTGCATAACTAGCTTTCCATATTTTTAAAATCGTCATTAACTGCAAATACACTAAGAGCAAACTAATACATCAGAAGTATGTTCAGGAAATCAGACCCTCTTCAGAGCTTATCATTTACCTTTGAATTTTAGTCATCCTGTGCCACAACCAAAATTTTAATGACCTATTTCTTTTTCATCTCATTGTATATATCTTCATTTTATTTCACAAAACTTATTACTGATATAGCCCAATGTAAAAGCCTTGCTTTAAAGGCAAACTCTACAAACTCCTTAGTACTATTTCATTCTTGGAATTTATTGCCTCTATTTTGCTTCCTGTAAAAAGCAGTAAGAAATATGTATTTCACTTTAGAGAACATTTTGATGATTAACCCTAACTATTCAAATAGGAAACATCTGCTTCCTATCTTCTGATTCTGCACTGACCTCAAAGTAGCCTTTGAATTCCGTGTTGAGAGGAAAAGGTGTGGATCTAAAAATTTACAGACATGGGGCACCTGGGTGGCTCAGTGGGTTAAGCTTCTGCCTTCGGCTCAAGTCATGATCTCAGGGTCCTGGGATTGAGCCCCATGTTGGGCTCTCTGCTCAGCAGGGAGCCTGCTTTCCCCTCTTTCTCTGCCTGCCTCTCTGCCTACTTGTGATCTTTCTCTCTGTCAAATAAATAAATAAAATCTTTAAAAAAATTTTACAGACATAAAAAAAATTAATAAATTATTTTCACTTTTTTTGCCCCATCTGTACAGTTGTTTCCCAAGCAAAACACTTCATCTTGGGAGAGCAGGGGAATGGGGGTAACATGTGGTACTAGGGTATTCAGGAGTGTGAGTCTGGGAGTCAGAAAGACCTACATTCAAATTCTGATGCTACCTTTGTGACCTTGGGCTAGTAATGAAAACCGTCTAAATCTCTTATCCTTCATTCATAAAATAACAGTAGTAACCACTTCCTACAATTACTCTTTTCATTATGATAAATGAAATAAGCCAGACATAGAAGGTCAAATAATTCATGCTTTCACCCATATAAGATATATATATCTATCTAGAAAAGGTAAATTCATCGAGGCAGAAAGTCTGTGGGCTGAAATGTTGGGGGTGGGAAGGGCAGTAGAATAGGAAGTTACTATGTAACAGGCACTGTTTGTTTGAGGGTGACAAGAAAACTTTGGAAATACAGAGTGATGGTTGCACAGTGTGAATGTACTAAATGCCACTGAACTATACAATTTAAGATGGTTAAAATGCCAAATTTTGTATATTTCATCTCAATAAAAAAATTTTAATAGAAATTCTTTATGAATAGGAATTAAAATTTTTAATTTAAAATTTACACATCAGAAAATCTGGGAGGAGGCCCATCGTAAAATAGAAACTAGAGGACCTCAGATCTGTGACTTGGTGTATTTATACTCCAGCAACGAGTCATTTCACATTCAGGCCTGAACACCTGTAAGTCTATAGGCTTCATACAGTCACAGTCAAAATCACAATTGGGATTTTTCTTTCAACCTGAAAAATAACGTTTTCTTGATTATGTTTTGAATTCTGAAAAAAACAGTTAAATAAAGGTATTTGTTGAATACTGTTGGGAGAAATAGACTGGCAAAAAAAACTGTTTCGATCAGAGCTTCACACAATACACAGAAATTCATTTTTTAAATGGATTAAACACTTAAATATAAACACAAGGTCATAAAAAATCCTGAAAATATATGACTAATTTATTTTGGGATTGGGAAAGAATGCATAAATCTCAAAATAGCAGAAGAAACCACCCAAGAAAAAGATAGCTTTCATCCCCTGCTCACACATGTGCGCACACACATGCATTTACTATTTATCTCAATACTTAAAAAAAAAAAAATCAGAACCAAAAGAAACTATAGCAGTCCCCCTTATGTGCAAGATAGTTCCAAGACCCCCAGTGGATGCACCCCCTATGTTTTTTCTTATACATACATACATACATACCTATGATAGTTTAATTTATAAATTAGGCACAGTAAGAGATTAACAACATTAATAAAAGAGAACTATAACAACAATATATACTGTAATAAAGGTTATGTGCATGTGGTGGTCTCTCTCCCTCTCAAAATATTGTATTGTAACTATATTCACCCTTCTTGTGATGATGTAAAATGGTAAGAGATCTAGTGCTGAGAAGAAGGGAGGGGAATGAGTAGGCATAGAATGAGGCTACCACTGACAGACCGTCAGAGGAGGGTCATCTGCTTTCTGAACACAGCTGACTGACAATGGGTACCTCAAACCACAGAAAGCAAAACCAAAGGTAGGGGAGGACTCCTTAACTGGGGAAAATTTTTACAAGAAACATTTCAAACAAAGTCTGATATCTCCAAATGCAAAGAGCTTTCACAGATGAATAAGAACTAAGACCCTAGCAGAAAAATGGCCAAAGACTATGAATGATTCATGAGAAAATGGAATTGGCTGATATAAAGTAACCAAAGCCCCCAATTTCATTAATGATAAAAGTGATTTGAATTAATAACCACTATTTTGATGGAAATACCAACAGAGTGGTTGAAAAGTGGACAGACTAAATTGACACAGAAAAATTCACATAGAAAAATAAGCATGCAAGAATTTCTTGAAAAAGATGACCAACGGGGTGGGTGGGAGAGAAACTACTCCTGGAATAATTAGGTTCTTTGGCAGGAATAGATAGACATTTATAAATTACAAAGCTCAGAAATAGACAATACAAAGGGGGGGATTTAGACACCATCTCACGCAAGTGATGAAAGATGGATTGATAATAAATTTTGTTAACAACTAGGAAGTTATCTGGAGAAAAAAATTAAATTGGCTCCTGACTTCAAAATTTACACCAAAATAAAATCTAAATGGATTAAGCATTTAAGTGGGAAAAATTAAAAATAAAATTGCTAGAAGAAAACAACAGTAATTGTTTTTAGCTGTGCTGTCTGCAGAATCTAGGTCCTGGAAGAATGGTCATAACCATAGCTCCTGTCCCACATTCTTCTCTTACAATATGATCTTAAAACTCCTCTCATTGGGGCGCCTGGGTGGCTCAGTGGGTTAAAGCCTCTGCCTTCGGCTCAGGTCATGATTCCAGGATCCTGGGATTGAGCCCCACAATAGGCTCTCTACTTTGCAGGGAGCCTGCTTCCTCCTCTCTATATCTCTCTGCCTGCCTCTCTGCCTACTTGTGATCTCTGTCAAATAAATAAATAAAATCTTTGGAAAAAAAAAAAACACTCCTCTCATTGATCATTGGACTCTGTGTCCCCTCTCCATGAACTGGGGTGGACCACTGTGACTTGTTGGACCAGAAGAATACAGCAGAACTGACTTCCTGGGCTAGATTATAAAATGCCATGTACTCCCACCTTGCTCTCTTGGGATGCTCACTCTTAGAACGCATTCGCCATGCTGAAAGGAAGCCCAAGCAGGACCACAAGGAGAGGAACCAAACCACCCAGCTCACAACCCTGGCTGAGCTCTCAGCCAAGAGCCAGAATCAACTTGCATGTTACTACCCATCTTAACAGTGGAACAGCCAGCCAGCCACAAACTGAGCCACTGAGTGATGCAAAGCAGAGAAAAGAAATTCCTGTTGAGACCCAGCCAAATGACTGGTTTTTTTTGTTTTGTTTTGTTTTGTTTTAAACACAGAGTTTTAGGGTGTGTTAGGGTTAGGGATTAGGGTTAGGGATCAGGGTTAGGGATTAGGGTTAGAGGTTAGGGGTTAGGAGCAGGGGAGAGAGAGAGAGAATCTCACGAACGCTTCAAACTCAGCATGAGCCCAACATGGGGCTCTAGCTCAAGACCCTGAGATCATGTCCTGAGCCAAAATCGAGTGTCATATGCTTACTAACCAACCAAGCCACTCTGGTACCCCAAAGAGATAAAATGTTTAAATATTAATGGCAATCTGAAACTAAAATCCAAGTAATTGTGATAAAGCATTGAAGGGGGGCTGTATGCTTGTGCGAGAGGAGCAGCAAGGAGAGTGAAGACATGCTAAAGGTATTTTCTTGGTGGAGCAAGGGTGTCAGACATAATACTGCTGTGGTGGTTTCGCACTGGGTCAGTTTAGCTAAGGTGGAACTTTGGTCCCCAGAATTCCAGCCAGTCCCCTGCCCCACCTAGTTCCATTTACAGTTGGTGTTCTATAGTAAAGGTTTTGACAGGCCTTTGTTCCTGCTCCCTCTCTAAATCCTTGGAATTTCCCACGTGAGAGGAGTGTCTTTGAGATTCTTAGATATCCTAGATCATTTCAGGATTGGGCCTGGCTGTGGTGGGAAGATCAGCCATGTGATTAGAGTTGAGGCTTTGAGCCACTTGATAGCCATCCAAACTCCTGGGAGAGTTCAATCTCATGGCCAAGGTTCAACCAATCACACCTCTAAAATGAAACCCCAGTAAAAACTCTGGACACAAAGCTTGGATAAGCTTCCTGCCTGGGAACACACACTGATGTGCCAGGTGGGTGAGGTGTCCTGACTCCTCGGGAAGAGGACACAGAAGCCTTGCATTTGAGACCCTCCCAGACCTCACCCTGTGCGTCTCCTCTTTTGTCTCACTGGATTTGTATCCTTTTGCTGTAATTAAATGTAGTCACAAATAAAGCTCTTAGCTGAGTTCTGTGAGTCATTCTAGTGAATTATCAAGCCCGAGGGAGTAGTGGGAATCCCTGAATTTGTAGCCAGTGGTTCAGAAGTGTGGGTGACCTAGGAACCACTGACCTTGCAGCTGGTGTCTGAAGTGAGGGCAGTATCTACGGGGTAAGCCCTGGAGCTGCGACGTTTGGCCCAACTCCAGGTAGTTAGTGTTCAGATCACAAGGCAATCTTGACCACGACAGAAATGCCCTTGAGATCTGGACCTCACGAGGGAAGCAGCGGTCATGTTTTTTTACACGGTAGATCAGCGGGGGGTGCCAAGCACATGTGGCACCTCATGCACGTGGCTGAGCCCCGGGCTCACCCTGCTGGCGTGGGGCAGCACCCAGCCTGTAGCTCCTCCAGGTCCTGCCACATGTCCTCCAGTCCTGAGCCAAAGATGCGTGCAGTTCTGTAGCCAAGAGTGCCGATTACACCTGCAGGCATCGTAGGAGTCATCCAAGGCCAAGTGATGAGAGACAGATGCTAGCTCTCGGTTTGTTTTCTAGCAGTTTCCGGTTTGTCCCTGCTCCTGTTCTTGTTCAGCTTTTCTTCCCAGCTGTGGATCTGGGGAACTTATTATGACTTCAGGCCCTACACCTGATGTAGGGCAGATTTTTCCACCTGCAATCACAACTGCCATAAGGTTAAATCCCCATAATAAGTCCCTTATATGTTCTCACTCTGATTCTACCTTGACTGCTACAACTGTTTCAGTCTGTCTGATAAAAAACTATTGACTTTAGTATGATGGATGAGAATTTAAAGGACTACACTATAGGAACAGAAATAGTATGACACTAGGGCTTTTGATCCTGACTGCATACCAGACTCTTTTAAAAAAAATACTGATACCATTGACCTCCCCTGAGATTCTGGGGTAAAGTTTAGGCATTAAGCTGATTTTTGAAAGGTGATTCCAGTCTGCTTCCAGAGTGATTAAATGCTGCCCTAGAAGCAAGGAGAAAAACAAAACAAAACAAAGAAAAGGTGATCAACCCTATAAGCCTACATATGCAAGAAGTAAAGCAGTAATAAATTAAAATATACCTTCCTACAAGAGGTATTCGTAAAATCAAGTGACATAAAGGTTTTAAAAATAAATAGACAAAGACAAATCAGGCCAATATTAACAATAACAAAAAAAGTGTGTGAAACAGCAATATAAAACAGAATAGAGACCAAAGTTAGTAGTTGGGTCAAGGTTATTTCCATTGATAACCCACCACAGGACACGCGGAAGGAGCGTCATACGTCTTTTTGCGTCCAGCAGAGCTTCGGGATATACACTAACTGCAAGATGTATTTATTATCCAGAGAAAAGGATAAATCAAAATCATCTCTTTCAGAACTAAGAGATCAAGAAGAGAAAAACATATAGAACTTAAAACATAATAGAATTTATCTACCATGTTAGCACATTTAACTCCCTGAATTCCACATAACTGATTTGTTGGATTAACTGACGTTCTCTATTCTTTCTGTAATAAATGTCTTTGTCCTTGAAATACTGCAGGCTAGGTGCTGGTCAAACCCTCCTCTATGCTCACCAGCTCCTGATCTCACCAGGTAAGTGGTTCCAAACCTGCTTATGCTAGTTCTCATTAATCCAAGTTTTTAACTTAAATATTATGTAAGCAAGTGAATAAGAATGTGAATGTGAAATATGAATGTGAATTTGAAAAAGAATAATTTCTGGAAAACTAGTTGAATGCTCTGCAAATATTCAGTAAAGAAAATCATTCTAAGAATTTGCTGTCAGATTAAATGTAAGCAAGATGACTATAAAAAAAAAAAAAGAGATGAATCCTAGAAAACTTGAATCCTTCACAAGTTTCTCTACATTTGCATTTCACTATAAAGAAACCCAAAATGGGAATTATAGGCAACGCAGTCTGGCAGTGATTTATACAAGAAAGGCCAACTAAACTCCAACTGGTGTAGCTAGATGTAAGGAAAAGGACTTGGCCCCACATCAAAAGATTGGCAAATGAATGGATATTTATGTGTATTAAATTAAAATGCATACATTTTCATTTTTTTTTAAATGACTCCTCATTCTGACATTTTTGACTTACAGATCTTGCCCGGTAAGAGATAATTTTGTAAAGACGTAATTTTGAAAGAGAGAAAATAAATGTTTTTCAAACGTGGATGGAACCATTATAAAAATTGGGAAAAGAAACCTTTAAGCAAACACCTTGCAGGCATCACACAGTGCAGGATGGAACTCACAGGCAGGAGGGCCAGGTAAGGAGGATGGGTGTGGCTCCAGGTTCTCCCAGGCAATCCCGGAGCAGGTGCGCAGGCCATGGGTCAGCACAGGTAGCTGACGGCCAGGAAACCTAGAGAAAGCCTGTGATCATCCGGCCAGTCATCTGGTTTGTATCTCTCCAAGTTTACATCACCTTGGCCACATTCTCTGTCCACAGGCTATAAAACTAAAAGTCACAGTAGAAGAAAAAACAGTCACTTAGAAATAAAAAAAGATCTAAATAACTCAACTTAGAAAAATCAAACATAAAAATACAGACCATTTAAAGGAAGGATGGTGAGTACATTACATGTCAAAACCCAGGAATCACCGTCAACCTCCAGTCAAGATGGAGTAACAAGGACTGGATTTACCCTCCTGCCCGAAACAACTGATACACACAGAGAAAGCACAAAACAAGACAATGGACACCAGGTAGAAAGGACAGTGATCCCGAGAGGCAGGAGACAAATGAGGTGAGCTTTACGATTGCCTCAGCTTGCTGCCTCGAGATTTCCAGGCTGCCCTGTGGTTGAGGCAGGGTAGGCAGAGCCTGGCAAACTCATGGGTTGAGGAGCTAAAACTGAGAATCTAGGGAAACCAAGCCAGCTAGAATGTCCAGGACACAGGACTGAAGAAGGTTAAGTTGCCCAGGAGAAAACTCTCAGAGATCTGCAAGTTTCTTCCAGTATCCATGAGAGTAATGAGCAGCACATATGTTTGAAGAAATTATTTAAGGTGGAGAAAAGAATTGCTCCCAAAAATCCGAGGGATACTACTCAGCACTCACATAGGACCAGGAACAGTTAACTGTTCCCACTAGTCAGACTGAAAGTCTTGGTAATTCATGAGGCACCTGTTACAGTATTCAAGACTTTTGCCTCAGTAACAGGGTGAGTTAATCCTAACTAGTTCTCAAATTCTGCCTAACAAATCTTTAATCATGTCCTGGATACAATGGTTTACAAGTAACATATGTGTGTCCCAGAACAAAGCTCAAGAATATTTACAGAAGTACAAACTATCAAGTATCCAATAAGGTAAAATTCATATGGCCTAGCAATCAATCAAAATGACAAGGTATGCCAAGAAGCAGGAAGGTACATCCAATAATGACAGTGAACCAACAGAGACCAACTGAGAACTGAGGAAAATATTAGAATTAGCAGGCAAGAACATTAAAAATTACTGTAACTTTATTCCATTTGTTGAAAATTTAAGTGAAGATAGTCGGGGGGCGGGGGGGCGTCTGGGTGGCTCAGTGGGTTGAGCCTCTGTGTTCAGCTCAGGTCCCGATCTCAAGGTCCTGGAATCGAGCCCTACATAGGGCTCTCTGCTCGGCAGGGAGCCTGCTTCTCCCTCTCTGCCTGCCTCTCTGCCTACTTGTGATCTCTTTTTCTCTGTCAAATAAAATCTTAAAAAAAAAAGAAAATTTAAGTAAAGATAGTGAAGATGTAAAAAATAGTCCAAGTCATATGTTAATTACTCGGGGCAGGGTTGGGGGGTGAGTACCCTCTCACAAGTACAGTGAATCATGTTGTATACTTTAAATAGCTTACAGTTTTGTCAACTGTACCTCACTAGAGCTGAAGAAAGAATGAGGAACAATCAGAAGTGATGTCAATCAAACTTGCAGAGAGAAAAACTACAATGTCTAAGATGAAGATTCTATTGGAAGTAATTGCTGACTAGACACTGCAGGGAAAAAAAGACAAGGAGGCTTGAAGACCTAGTAATACAACTATCCAAAATGAAACAGAGGAAAAATGATTTAAAAAATAAACAATGTATCCGTGAGCTATGGGATCACATCACACGGTCTCATATAACTGTAGTTGGAGTTTCCCAAGAGGAAAGTGAGGACAAAACATTTTTTTTAATAATGGCCAAAATGTTTCCAATTTTGATAAAAACTATAAACCTGCAGATCCATGAAGCTCAATGAACTCCAAGCAAAAGGGACATAAAAAAAAAAAACTGTATTAAGACACATTTTTCATCCAATTGCTCAAAGCCAGCCAGAGAAAAATGACACATTATATACCTGACAGCATATTTCTTGCAGGAAAAAATAAAAGCAGGACGACCGTGGAGCCACATTTTTGAAGTATTGAAAGGAATAAAAAAAAAAAAAAAAAAAGCCTGTCAAGTTAGAGTTCTGTACCCAACAAAAAGATATTTCAGAAACAAGGGTGAAAAATACTTCTTCGGACGTGAAAGCTAAAAGAATTCATCACCAGCAAGCCCGCACTGTAAGAGATATCCAGAACACTTCAGGTAGAATAGCAGACGGATAAACGGATGCACACAGAGGAACGAAGGGCTCCGGAAATGATAAGTACTGGAATAATATCTATGATTTTTATTTAAATATCTTTAAAAGAGAATGTTTCAAAAACAAAAACAGGGTACCTGCTTGGCTCCGCCAGTTAAGTGTCTGCCTTTAGCTCAGGTCATGATCCCAGGGTCCTGGGATCAAGCCCCTGCTGGGCTCTCCCTCTGCCTGCCTCTCCCCCTGCTCTTTCTGTCAAATAAATACATAAATCTTAAAAAAAAAAAAGAAAAGAAAAAAATGCAGTGAGGGGCTTTTATATATATAAATGTAAACTGTGTTACAGCATAGCCTCTAATAAGTCTGACCAGGTTGTAGGGGGGAAAGTAAAATAGATCAGAACTAAAACTGGACTCTAACTGGAGGAAGAGTTTAACAAAAATTGTAAGAAATACCATGTACAACTGTCTATCAGTTAATTTGGAAAGATAATGGTTGATTTTTTTTTTTTTAGAAAGGTAGAAATTATTCAAATTGATTTCGGAGAAAGGAGGAAACAAATAGTTTCCCCCATGGTTAATAAAGGAAAATGGGGTGGGGGGGGAATCATTTACTTCTAAGACTGTTTTAGGAGTTCAAGTCTTAAATTAACATAATTCCTATATTATTCAATTTCTCGCCAGGGCATAGAAAAAGATAAGCTTACCAACTCATTCCATAAAACTAGCAGAACTATAATTCCCAAACCAAACTAATAAACAATTTTTAAAAGAAAACCTGAGTACTATCTAAATCTTAACATTTTTGAAAGATAGAATTCTAGAGTATATTAAAGGCATAATTATAACAGGACACAATGATGGTTCAGGATTAGGAAACTGATTAAAAAAACACTACTATGCTGAAGCCTCCCTTTTTTATTCAATTATTTGACATATGTTCATTTATTCATCAAAAATTTACCAAGTATTACTGTAGTGCCAGACACTGGATACTGAGAATTCAGTGGTTAAGATATGGTCTCTGCCTTCATGGAGTTACCTAAAGAGATACAGATAAAAAGAAAATTATAACACAGTATAAGGCTATGACAAGAGAAACACAGGGTACTATTGTAATACATAAACTGGCACATTGGATGCTGTTGGAATAATCCTATCGAGGACTACCCCTTCTCGGATCATGGCAATTGGTGTGAGGATTATGGACCTACATGGCATGACTACAAAATAGTATAAAAAATGTTGGTTGATTGGATGGAGAAGGGTTGAGTCAGATTCTTTCGAAGTCTTAGTACCTTAATATGTATTATGTACAAAAGGGTCAAATAAAGGTCAAGTAAGTTTGGAAAATACTACGGTAAGCCTAAGGATTTCTTTACTGCAGTACTTGTCAGAAACTTTATGGTGTTGTCACTAAAGAAAGCCACCCAAAGTTATAGTCCCAAACATTTACCAAAACACTTGATTACAGAACCCTTATTCTACAGAACATTGTAAGAATGGTTGCTCATGAACATCTGGGGAGAAACTGCTCCCACAAAAACCACGCCTTTCTACTGCAGCTCCCAAACCCACGTGAATCATCTAACATATTCAGTTTGTTGACGCTGTCTTGTTTGATCCTCTTACACAGGACATTTATTAGTTTGATTACCCTCAACTGGCTGAGGTTGAAGTGAAAAGATTCACTGGAACCTCAAAAGGGGTGCGTCCCGTCATTAAAACATAAAAGGATCATTCTGAAGCAGGATTACCTATGAATCAATATGAAAAGATCTGACCCACAGATAAACTACAATAAACCAGAATTAATCTTTGTGAATCTCTGTAAAAGCTACCGAATATTCATAAAGGTAAAATACCTGAGAATAAGCTCATTGGAAACAACTCCTTCTATTAAAATGCTAAAGCAAAGAAAAATTTTTGATCCTAACACTCTCTAGGTTGAGTAAATGGCTCCATTTACCTAAAACTCCATGCATTTTATTTATAAATAGGGAAGACCTAAGAGTATGTGAACTCTCAAGGAGGTAACAGTTCATAATGCTCTATAATCATGTCACTGAAGATCTGATTGTAAAACATTAAGTTCTATATGTACAAAAGGAGTATTTCAGGATGCTCTAAGAACAGACGTTCTTAACATTAGGCAATCACTGAACTGAAGCATCCTGCTAATGTTGTACACAATGTCTTCAAAGTTAGTGATGTCAAAAAAAATAAGGCACACTCCTTTTTATATTTTCAATATATTAAAAAGCAACAGAGTACAAATGCTGTGGTTAATACTAAAAAGGATCAAAAATTTTCAAGGAATAACATTTTTATAAACAAGTTCTACAACAAAGGGGAAACAGCATCTTGATACACAAAAGTTCTGCTAAACAAGATTTTAAAATTTTTAAATCAGAAAATGTTTAAGACTAAATTCTTTCAAATGTGCAAACAAAAAAGCAAGCTGTACAATCTCCATAATAAAGCATATCCTTATAACATGTCCTGGGCACTTTGAAAATGTTAAAATTTTTAAAATTTGAGTGACAGAGGCAGCTCTTAAAGGATTCAAGAACTCCCCCCCCACCCCCAAAAAGCATACTTTCAGTAAAACATTTTACCATTTTTATCTGACTATGCATTTACATTTGTGTTCTTCCTGAAAAGGGGGATTTATATTAACACTGTATTTTAATGTAAAAAAATACATTTAGAAATATTTAACTTCCTGAGGGACTTCAGTTATACATCAAACTTGATTTAATGAGCAAATTCTAAAATTTTAGAATGAGATAGCATGTATAAATTTACAATTTTATGTTCAATTAGAGTAAAACTCAAAAGATCATGTCACAGAACTTACATTAAAAATTCTCTTATGAAGTCAAATGATTTATCCCCAAACTTTACCAATATGCTTTCTATGTAAAATGAATCACTGAAATTACATTTTCTCATTTAACAAAATACTGCTAGTCAATTCAGACTATCAGAACTTGAATGTTTTCTATTATACACACCAAAATCTGATTCACTAGCCAGAAACTTCTTGCAATACAAAAAGATAATAGATAATTAAAATATTTGCTTTATAATACAACCAACCCATATAATACATCCCTTCTTCATTTATCTAAAATGGTTAAGAATTGTGGCACTTTCTTTTGCAAAAAAACCCCTTTCCTCTTCATAAAACCCTGAGGTGAAAGGTTACTAAAATGTAATAAAACGGGAACCACAACTCTTATTTCTGTATTAGACTGTAGCGATAGGTTTTAAAAATTTTATAAAGAAACGTGGCAACTTGTAAAGCTGCTCTGTACAGTTTAACAAAACATTTCCAGGTCAATTTAGCCAAAGGGACCTAGAATGACCCTATAACATCGTCCTTTTAGTACTTGTTAATGTCGAGATGAACGCCATTTTCCATCTCGACTACTGTCTCTTCTGTTATCATAGTCATGGCTCCAGCCATCAGGATTCCTATCTTCATAGAAGTAGTCTTCTCTGTTTCCTCGGTAATGATGGTCAGACCCATGATCAGTGTAACGTTGTTCACGGCTATGATGTCTATCCGGTATGTAAGGATGAGAATTCTGTCTGACTTTACGCTGTGATGATGGTGTATCTTGGCGCCACTGGGAGCTTGAAGACTGATTAAAACTGTGACTATGTGATGGGGAAAATCCTGATGGATCCAGATGTGGAGAACCAAATTTCCCACCATAGGACATCTGTCTCAGAACACTGTTCATCTAAGAGAAGAGAAAAAGAAAGAAATGTTAACTGCCAAGTATTTCTAGGTATCAAAGCCAATATATGTACTTAGCCACAGTGAACCAAATAGATAATTATGGGAAAGCAAAATTACTCTTGCCCAGATGGATCTTAGGTTAAACAGAACTTGAAGTAAAAAAACACATGATGGCTTTGTTCGCTCCAATGTATACCTGCATGATATCTGTACATAACTACTCCTTGCCCTCAAGAATACAACTTAGAAGAGGCCATACAAATGATTATAATGTAAATCATGGTCTGGTGGACACATAAAGAGCCAAGAGCTCAGGATCATTAGGAAAGGCTTCATGAAGGTGGCATATTATCTAAGTA
This sequence comes from Lutra lutra, assembly GCF_902655055.1. NCBI lineage: Eukaryota > Metazoa > Chordata > Mammalia > Carnivora > Mustelidae > Lutra > Lutra lutra. Next base: position 10,965,517 of record NC_062287.1, on the reverse strand, counting down.
TTAAAGTATGGATGGAATATTTTAAGGGGGAAGTATACCAAGGAAGGGAAATTGCACGAAGAAAATAAGGAAACAGAATGAGTTTGTAGAACAGCAAGAATGCTGACTGATTAGAGATCTCATAAGCAGTGAATAATGGACAGTTAGGCTAGAAAGCTTTATTGGCACCAGATGATGGCAGTGCCTCATAACTAGGCTAGGGAATTCAGACTTTATCTTGCAAACGATGGAAAATCAAATTATCAGGAAGATAAGCAAAACAGGGTTATTAACATTCATTTAGAAACAGTGTGAGAGATGGGCTAGCAAGAAGAAAATGGAGACAAGTACAAACTGACCAGACCAGTGGTCCCCAAATTCTGCCCGTGGTTAAGTATTAGCCAGCAATGTTTTTTTTTTAAAGCCTACACCACAATCTGTTGTGTGTACAGAAAAGCTGACTTCCCTTTACACTGGTCCCTCAAGTTTACTTTATTTGTATTTATATTTTGCAGACCTGCAAAAGGTTGAGGGGTCACAAGCCAACACTGTGATTTGGGCAAAGAGAAAAGAAGAAATGAACTCAAGAAAAAGAAAAAAATACAGGACTTCGTGACAAAATGAAAAAAAATGAAAGACTGGAGACAAAGATGGAATCATAAAACACACCAAAGATTTTAAGCCTAGTCGCACAGTCTCATTATTACAAAAAAAATGGAAATCAAGAGGAAACTGGTTAAAGACTCCAATCAATGTATTTAAGTACTGTTTTTAAGCATTAAGGACAATGTATTGTAAGAAGCCCTTGGCACAAACAGGTTCCAAGAATATCAGGGAATATATCTCCAGTCCTTGAACACACACATACAACCCTCCATAACGGCTCAAGAGAAATACAGATGTGAAATGCAGTTGTTCCACTTATCTTCAATCTGTTGAATATGTTCTTCAGCCCAGTGAAAATCAAAATGGGTGATCAACGTACGGAGATCACGCTAGTCCAACTAAAAATTAGGAAATTACCCAAGAATCATTTGAACATTTTTTTTTGTTAAAGATTTTATTTATTTATTTGACAGAGAGAGATCACAAGTAGGCAGAGAGGCAGGCAGAGGCGGTGGGGTGGGGGGCAGGCTCCCCGCTGAGCAGAAAGCCCGATGCATGGCTTGATCCCAGGACCCTGAGACCATGACCCAAGCCGAAGGCAGAGGCTTTAACCCACTGAACCACCCAGGCGCCCCTAAACAATTTTTTAAACATTTATTTTAGAGAGAGGGAGCATGAGCGAGCAAACATGCATGGGTGAGTGCACACACATGTGCCAGTAAGGACAGGGGCAGGAAAGAGAGAATCTCATGCAGAGTCTCCCCACTGAGTGCAGAGCCAAACATGGGACTCGATCTCATGACCCTGAGATCCTGATCTGAGCTGAAATTAAAAGTCAGATACTTAACCAAATGAGCCACCCAGGCACCCCTATTTGAACATTCTAAGTTTTGGGGGGTTTTAGAAGTTCAAGTTGAAGATGTCTGAGTTTTATTTCTGCGCAACCTCTAGAAACATTATTTAACTTCAGTTAAAAGTCACATTTAGGCCGAAAAAGCATGTCTCAAGAAGTACATTTTAGTTTATTTGTAGTGGAAAGTAAATGAGGCATAAATTTTATTTTTCAGCCGTGAGAGAGATGAAAGTTCATAGCATGATGTTAATTAGCTGGTAAAAATCTAGACTGCATGTTGAAAGAATGAATGTTTCAGCAAGCATTCAATATATCAAATGTGACTATTTTTGAGAAGCTGAGTTCAAAACCCTCCAGGTCCACAAATTATGGGTAAAAGCAATTATGAACTTCTGCTTTTGTCTTTTTAAGATGAAAGACTTCTGACAATTTTGAAAACTTCATAAACTAAATTGTATTTGCAAGTGTACATCATAGTCTGTTGCACTAAACAGTTATCAAATGTATTTTATTTTTGAAATGTGATTTTATTCAGTAACTTAATCATGATTTTCTGGGTTTTCTACTTTAATTATTTTTATTGTGTTGCTCTTCCTCATTAAATTTTCTGGGTAACACTTCAAAGCATGGTTTCAAATTTTAGCAGGCTACAATTGTAATCTCAATCCAGCTACTTGCTAATTTATGACCTTTCTCACCCTTAATTTTCCTATGTATTACAATAGGATATATCTCAGTTACCCTAAAGAATAAGTAATGTATGTAACACTTTTGGGTGATACTGCCTGACACATATTACATAATCAATACATTGTAACTATTTTTATTTTTCTAGGGGTTTCATTTGTGTGTGTGTGAGTGAATATGAGTGTGTGTGTATGTGTAAGCTACTTAAAGGCTTAGTCTAGACGTTTGGGTAACCCCAATTCTAGCACGAGTAGATGCTAATCAAGGTCTAATTTGCTTTAAATTCAAGAATTTGATAATTTACTCCTCATGAAATTAACATTTTAGGTAATATCTTAGAAATTACTCTATTTGTAGACTGCATGGTATTTTTCATGGCTACTAAGAGAATAGTTTGTACCTGTAAGTAAAGAGTACAACACAGATATGTGCTAGTTTTGTGTCTGTGGGTGTGTGCTAGTTTTTTTTAAATAAAGGGAATTACTACTTTATTAAGAAAAAGAAGAGGGGGGCGCCTGGGTGGCTCAGTGGGTTAACCCTCTGCCTTCAGCTCGGGTCATGATCTCAGGGTCCTGGGATCGAGCCCCACATCCGGCTCTCTGCTCAGCGGGGGAGCCTGCTTCCTCCTCTCTCTCTGCCTGCCTCTCTGCCTACTTGTGATCTCTCTCTGTCAAATAATAAAAATCTTAAAAAAAAAAAAAAAAAAAGAAAGAAAGAAAGAAAAAGAAGAGGAAAGGGAAAGGAGAGAAGGGGCACCTGGGTGGCTCAGTTGGTTAAGCATATGCCTTCGGCTCAGGTCATGATCCCCAGGTCCTGGGATCAAGCATCACATCCGGCTCCCAACTCAGCAGGGAGTCTGCACTTCTCCTTCTCCCTCTGCCCTTCCCCTGCTTGTGCTCTATCTCTCTCAAATGAATAAATGAAATATTTTTTTAAAAAGTAGAGAAGAAAAGAAAAGAAGAGAAAAGAAGAAAATCAACCTACCACTGCTTGTCTCTGAAAATTTTCTGGAGAAGAGAAAGATCTCTGAATTATCTGTACTGATGGACTCACGCTATCCACACTCCTTTCATATCTGTGAAGAGTAAAACAACCAACATATAATCATCCATTTAACAAATACTTACTATATACCAATCATGAGCAAGACACAGCGTCAAAGGTAGGAATGAACAAGAAAGACAACATATCTATTTGCTCTCACAGATAAGAGTAAGGATTCAGATAGTAAAACAACTTCACCTTGTAACAGTGATATAATAATTGATGTTCTATTTTAGCTCGGCTGGTCAGGGATTGTCTTTCTAAAAAGGAGGCACATTTGAAGTAAAAACAGAGTAACAAGATTACTTGGAAGCAAAACATTGTAGCTGAGGGAAGAATTAGCATGGGGGGAGCAAGCTATAGAGCCTGTGGTCCAAATCCCATTTCTTTAACACTCCTGTGTCTGTTTTATCTATGTAGTGTCACAAGGACCTGTAACCTCCCCCAGCCACCCCCCACACGGATGACACGACACACATTTGTCTTCTGTAGACTTTACACCTTCACTAGGCAGCCTATTACAGTGGCTGGGCCTGCAAAGTCTGAACATTAACTATATGGCCCTTCACAGAAAAAAAAGAAACCAAACTCATCAATCCCAGGGCTAGTGCAGAGGCCTAGGTTGAAAACTAAGATGAAAAGGATTTGTTCTACTAGATATGACAGATGAGGGGAAAAAGAAAAATAAAGGATAAAATCTAGATTTGGCCCTTGAGCAATTACATAGACATTTACTGTGATAGGGAGGAAGAACAGGTCTGGGGAGCAAGGAATGAAAAGTTCTTTAACATAAACTGGATATTAGTTTTAAGAAATTATACCTTATTCCTCGATTCCTAAAAAAGTAGCTCTACAGAAAACCACTTTATCAAATGCTTTAAATTTTACAATACTTAGAATCAAATCACTAATTGATTTGTCTCATAGTTTAGATCTTTTCATTTTGGGTTTTCTTAAATCAGGTTAGACCTGTGTATGTTCAAGGGGTAAAAAGTATAAATTTCCTTACAAAAATGATGGGCACTCTAACCTTAAACTAAAAACAACTTATTTACTTGTATATATTTTTCCAAAGAAATTCTCAGGGAGGTAAACTTTTTTCCTCCACCTGAGATATCTTTGAAGAGTCTACAAAAGTGGTTGGATGTTACGCTGAAAAGAAATTAAAAAAAAAATTTTTTTTCAAAAAAAAAAAAGTGGTTGGAAATGCTTCAAGTTGCAAATGTGCTGAGAAGCATTTAAACACAATTTCAGTTGGCAAGAAAAGATGCTAAGAGGAGACCCTTTTTACACTCTTCTTTCTTGCAATTTTACTTGCCAGTTATCTTCTCATACCAAAGTCACTTCACTCCAGCTCTTGGCACCACTCTAATCCAAACCAACAACCTCACCCCAATAACTTCCTTGCTGTCTTGCTACTAATACCAATACTTTGCTATCAATAGCTTCTCAACTGGTCTATTTTCAGCCTTGTCCCCTCCAATCCATTCTCCTACAGCAAACAACTTGTTAAAATATAAACGTGTTCCTATTACTATCCTACTGAAAACATTTCAGTGTCTTTCTTCTGTTTTTAGGAGAAAATTCCCAAATTGTAACTATGGCCTATAAGAAAGACCCTCTTTCAGTCTAGATGTCCATCAACAGGTGAATGGATAAAGATATGGGTGTGTGTGTGTGTGTGTATACACATATATACACACATACATACATACAATGGAATACTATGCAGCCATCAAAAGAAATGAAATCTTGCCTTTTGCAACGATGTGGATGGAACTAGAGGGTATTATGCTGAGCGAAGTAAGTCAATCAGAGAAAGACAATTATCATATGATCTCCCTGGTATGAAGAATTTGAGAGGCAACATGGGGGGGTTTGGGGAGTAAGGAAGGAAAAAATGAAACAAGATGGGATTGGGAGGGAGACATACATTAAGAGACTCTTTTTTTTTTTTTTTTTAAAGATTTTATTTGTTTATTTGACAGAGAGAGATCACAAGGAGACAGAGAGGCAGGCAGAGAGAGAGAGAGAGAGAGGGAAGCAGGCTCCCCGCTGAGCAGAGAGCCCGATGCGGGACCCGGAGATCATGACCTGAGCTGAAGGCAGCAGCTTTACCCACTGAGCCACCCAGGCGCCCCACATTAAGAGACTCTTAATCTCACAAAACAAACTGAGGGTTGCTGGGGGGAGGGGTTTGGGAGAGGGTGGTTTGGTGATGGACATTGGGGAGGGTATGTGCTATGGTGAGTGCTGTGAAGTGTGTAAACCTGGCAATTCACAGACCCGTGCCCCTGGGCTAATAATACATTATATATTAATAAAAAATTAAAAAACTTTAAAAAAAAATACCCAGGGCACCTGGGTGGCTGAGTGGGTTAAAGCCTCTGCCTTCAGCTCAGGTCAGGATCTCAGGGTCCTGGGATCCAGCCCTGCATCGGGCTCTCTGCTCAGCAGGAAGCCTGCTTCCTCCTCCCTCTCTGCCTGCCTCTGCCTACTTGTGATCTCTGTCTGTCAAATAAAAAAAAAAAAAAAAAAGTAAAAGACCCTCATTCTACTTCACCAACATGACCTACTACTCTATTTTTCCTTCATTATGATCTAGATACATTGGTCTCTTTTAGTTCCTCATTCATTTATATCATCTCTCCCTGTCAAACCTTTCTACAACCACATTCTATGCTCTCTTTAGAGAACTTACTAAAGGTAGTCACAAAATCCATGTGTCTTCCTGCAGACTTTACACCTTCACTAGGCAGCCTATCACAGTGGCTGGGGCTCAGTCACAATGCCTGGGTTTCTGTCCCAGCCCACTGCTCATGAGCAATTCAAACTCAAGTTAATATCCAATCCTCACTTTCTTCACAGGCAAGGCAGAACTAACAATAATCCCTACCTCCTAAGAGCGCTGTGAGAAACAAGACCATAAATGCAAACGACTTGGTGAAGAACCGGACACATGACAGATATTTCTTTATTGAATGAAGCCCATTATAACTGATAAATAGCTCTACTGATAAACCAGGAAAAAAATGTCTCTGGTAAAAGATCGCGCTTCCCAAAGCAAATAAAATTATTTAGTATAAATGCGGTACCTTTTCTAACCCTCAGTAGCTGGAAGAGACTCTGGAGAGCATTCAATTCAACTTTTCCTTACAAATGGGAGGACAAGACCAAAGAAATGAGACTACTTCAAAATTTCACAATCGGAGAGGCAGACCTAGAATCTAACTCTATAAACTCTTAGTCCACTAGTCTGTTTACTGATAGCTATTTTTAAAATGCAAGTAAAAACCAATCAGTGCTGAAAACTAATTTGAATTTTTAAAAGAAAATAAAATAGAAAATAGAGTAAACTGAGAGTAGAGAGAGTAATGTTCTGGGAAATTTTCAGTTACATATTAAATATGTGGCTGTGGGTATATATCTTCACAAATGAACCTAATTATAGGTACATATGTATCTATTTTAGGGGTACTATATAAGTCTGTTTATAGTCCCCTTAAATAGATACCTAATTATAATCCAAAATATGAATAATATAGCAGAAAAATAAAGAGGTGGGAACTTAAAAAAGGAAACAAATCCCTCAGCATGTTTTGAGATAATACCTAAAAAAAAATTTCCAATAAATGATTTTAATAGGTCCAAAATGTTACCTGCTAGGAGATGTAGAGGTAGGGCTTGAATTTCCAACATGATGCTGGGGATATGACAAACTGACATCCTGTGAGGCATGGCTACTTCCTAAAATGAAGTAATTTGAGAAATTATCCTTGACAGAAAACTCAAGTTAAATTTTATCCCTCCCCTAAATCATGCCAAATGGTAGACAGACGCTACAAGAGAAAAGCTCGAATTTCAGAAGACTGCTTTATAGTTTCATCAGAGTGAAGATTTTAAGTGTCCAAAACAAAGGGTTCCAAATAAGTACTATCTAACGTACAAACATCCAATCTGGCCATAATATTCTGGTGCCCACACTAAATTTTAACTGGATACATGGAAAGTTTCATCCTCACGTCACCCAGAATCAAAATTTGTAAAAGCCAGTCACAAAGCAGTCGGTTAAAGTATTTTAAAAAAACAATCCCCGCTCCTTTCAGAGCATGAACCCAAACCCAAGTCTAACAACAAAGTTTATGCTCTTTTCAGTAACCCAAACTTAATTTTAAAATGACGACTTTCAAAATCCATATTGTCGACGTTATCAGGACTAAACTGGGATATGTAAAGCTTACTATCCACAAAGCTTAAGGTATTTTCATCCAACAAGAGGCTCTTTAAAACTGAATAATAAAATTAAAAAGGAACAAAGCAGCAAAGAAAACCTCTCCCCAAACAGTAACACTGAACAGTTACCTGATCTAAATTGAATTTTGATGGGCCTCCCGAAAAGTTTGATTCCATTAAGTAGATTCATTGCATAAGGAACAGACACTTCATGTTTGAAATTCACAAATGCAAACTGTTTTGGTTTACCATCCTTATCTTTTGGAATTTTCACTTTTACTACCGGCCCCGCCTACAAAACAAAAAAAGAAAAAGAAAAAGAAAAGTCTTCGGAATTTAAATGAGGCAATTTCAAGAAAATACTCAAATTTTACGTTTAAAAACAACAGAAATGTTGGGTATTGGGGAAGGTATTGGCTATGGTGAGTGCTGTGGAGTGTGTAAACCTGGCGATTCACAGACCTGTACCCCTGGGGCTAATAATAAATTATATGTTAATAAATAGTAAAAAATTAATTTAAAAAAAACCAACAGAAACATAACCAGGAAAAAATCTAAAAAATGGACAAACAGGGATTTCCACCTCAGTTAAAGATTCTGTCATACGACAGAACACCTGATTAATTTATTTGGGGGAAGGAAGCCCATAAGGAACTGGAAACAGTTACTCAGTTTACGTTTCATGATGCTTTATGACTTTTTAACAAGGTGACCAACATCCATCACTTTCCCACTCTGGGTAACGTTTATCAAGAGCTAGAGAAACTGGCTTCCTGGTATTAAAAATTCACTTTTGTACTGACTAACCAAATATTACCAGTTGTTAGAGACTGGAACTGGAGGGAACCAGATACTCTGAATCTTTAACACATTTCAATGCAGATGTAAATACAGAAACACTACAAGTCTGCTTTTCTACGGAGTATTTAGTGTACTTTAAGTATTTTAATGTTGCAATTAATTAAAAAAAAAAAAACACTTAAGTGGAAAGCATACACTGACCAAGCAACTGAAATCTAATTAGCCAGATAAACCGAAGATGAGCAAAGGAATAGGAAAAAGCCCGGCTCCACGAAGAACCCACACACACCGTGCCCCTTAGGATCCTTGAATCTTTACCTCGGGAATGCTTCACTGAGGAAGCCTCCACCAACCTGGAGCGAACTGACTAGGGTTCTTCCCCTTCAAGCGACACCCAGCGAGAGCCTCGCTTTCCCGGTGGACCTCCAGCCCCAAGCGGCCCACCCGTCTGGCGCCCCGACCCACAGCCCGGCTTTCCCCAGGAAGGCGGGCACGGCCGTCGGGCCGGGCCCTACGGGAGCCGCACAGCGAAAGGAAAAGCCGCTCTCGGCCGCTGACCTGGTGGAAAAGCTCGAAAAGGAGCTCCTCGGTCACTTTAGTTTCAAGGTTGCCGACAAAGAGAGTACGATCCGCTTCCGCTGCCGCCGCCCCCATCTCAGCGTAGCCCCCTCCCTAAAAAGGCCGAAGGGTCGTCACCGTCGTACTCACTGCGCACGCTCGGAAACCCCACGTCCTCTCCCTCCCCGGCGTCACGGACGTAAACGACAATCTCGCTCGCGCCGGCCCGCGTCGCCGTGCGCGGACGCGCTGCGCATGCTCGCGAGGACAGCACCGGTGAGAGGCGGTGCTCTGGTCGGCCGCGGCTCTATTTAGGGCCTAACATGTAGGGAGTGGCGGCGCTCGAGACGGCCGGGACTGATCTGTGGAGCAGCGAAGGGCCCACCTTGACCGAGAGACGTAACAGACACTGCGGGCAGTGTTTGAAGATGGCGCTGAACAACGTGTCCCTGTCCGCCGGCGATCAAAGGACCCGGCGGGCCTACCGCGCGTCCCTCGGCGCCCTCAGCTCGTCGGCCTTAGAGCGGGCGATGGTCTCCGGAGACAGCTTCCTCGTCGCCATGCCCGAGGCTGTTCTTCCAGGACCCGCTCCTCGGCAGGCCGTGCGGCCGAGCGTTCGCACCGAGAGCCGTCGGGCGAGTGGAGGCGGCCGGAGCCCGACCCGCTTTATAAGGGACCCCGATGGGCGGAACCGGAGCCGCCAGGCCAGATTCTCTCCGTACCCGGCCCCCGGGGTAAAACTGGATCTCCTGAGGAGCTTGCTGCAGCAGCGGCTGGTTGCCATTGGAAGTGTGATCGCAGCCCGCCTCTCGGCTTAACACCTCCCCGGCCCCTCGGTTCGCTCTTAAACAAGGCCTCTCTAACATCCTTGGCGCCTCGGCAGTCTTATTTTCAGGGGGATGTATTCTCACTGTAATGGAAAAACACGTCCGGGTCCTGCGAAAACGGCCTAGTACAGGCCTAGTACGGAGGAGACTTGACCTTCCGAATTCCCACGGTTTTAGGCGGCCAGATGGTTAGATCGGGAAGTGGGTAGAAGGGATTTTACGCTGAAGTCACCAGGTTGAACCACCCTTCCCAGAGGTTAGCATTTTTTCACGCCTGGTGCACTCCATCCCGACAACGGACCCAAATTTCTCTGCTTTCCACAAATCTTTTCTCCCACCCTGGCAGATTCTCTTACTTTGAGACTTGTAATTAGAGCTTGCGTGACTGCCTACCTCTCTACCCCCAGACTATTGCCATTACAGTTACTTTAGTTGGTGAAAAGGAAATGCTTCTTTTTCCATAGGGCCCAAGGCTTATTCTGTCATTTTGTCTTTTTTTTTTTTTTTTTAAGATTTTATTTTTTTATTTGACAGAAATCACAAGTAGGCAGACAGGCAGGCAGAGAGAGAGGAGGAAGCAGGCTCCCTGCTGAGCAGAGAGCCCGACGCAGGGCTGGAACCCAGGACTTTGGGGATCATGACCTGAGCTGAAGGCAGAGGCTTTAACCCACTGTGCCACTCAGGTGCCCCTGTCATTTTGTCTTTAACTCTTTTTTCCATCTCCCTCCACTTTTTCTTCATGAATACCTAACAGACTCCAATCTCAGTTGTACTAAAAACCAAACCTAAAATTTGCTGTTTCTTCACATGATTAAACCAGTTTCATTTCTTTCTCTCTCTCTCTCTCTCTTTTTTTTTTCTAAAGTCTCCAAATGAGTTTTTACATTTCTATTTGTCATTTTATTACTAGCATTCAGTCCCGGTTTCCTTAATCTGAGTCTGTTGTCCTGAAATACAAGGATAATTTGGGCTCACACTCTTCCTGTTAGGAAGCTGTTCATCAATACAGCATAACGTCTTCCTAAAACTTTATTTTTACTCATTCAACAGTGCACCAATATTTAAAGATCTTCCCGGCGGTGAGCACTGTAGATAAACTACAGTCCAGGAATGTATTCAAGATAGGCTAATAAATAAATAGGTGATCACCACACCCTGTTCATTAGGTGCCGTGATAACAATAGCATTGGTTGCAATGGCTTTCCGTAATGGACTGTCCTGCTTCTCTTACCTGGCTGATCACTCCTTATTTTCTGATACTGTGATTCTCTTAACCATATATTTCCTAAGGTTTACAGGATGGTATTGGGAGAAAATTAGTGGGTTTTTTAAATGCCAATTCTGTGTAAGCAGGTAGACTAGCTTTTTCCCAGTGGACTCTTGTGTCTAATTATAATCAGATAAAGCAGTTACCACACGCCACACAGTATTGAATTGTTAGAACCACATCTGAAGAGGAATGTTGGTAAATCAGAATTTCCATAAGATGGTGATTGATATATGGTGAGCGATCTGGAAATCAGATCATAGGAAAAATGGTTGAAAGGACAGAAACAGCTATGTTTTACTGAGTGCTAGGTATAAGGCAATGTCATAGAGGCTTTTATTATTTATTCAGATATTTACTGAGAACTTATTCTGTGCCTGATACGACCTATATTAAGCAGTTGGAATAGTGTCAAGCAAGATCAATAATGTCTCTGCTTTGGTGGAGCTTTATATATGTCATTTAATTCTCACAATGGCCCATAAGACAGAGGTCATACTTCATTTCACTACCCAGAAACCGAGGCACAAAGAGATGAAGTAAACTTTCCAAGGTCATACAGCTAGTCAATGATAGAGCCTTGCAGCCTTGACATCTAGTTTCATTTGAACCATGTCATACAAAAAGTTATTTGAGTAACTATTTTCTCAATTCTCCCAAGGATAGTCTATATCTAATACTCTTCTACATATCTAAAAGGTTAATGCATAATGCACAATGGATGCCTTAGACTGGGCGTTACAAAAACCTGCCATTGAGAAAGGAATCCCCAATCTACATGTTGAGTTTCAGACTGGGAAGGATAATAAAATTAAGGCTAGAGGTAAGTGTTTTCATAAAAGTTAGAGATGCCTAAAAGTGAAAAATAACAACTCTGAAGGTATGATAAGTTCAGCGAAAAAATTCAGAGAGAGGCTGAATACTACCGAGTATGAAATCGGGTTAGAGGTCAAATTAGATCTTCCCCCATTTAACCTATAATTCTGTGCCTTAAAAATTAAACTTGTTAAAATTGGAAGTGGAGAACGGGATGAGAAGAGGAAAATGAGGTATAATATACAGGATGACCATATTTCCTGTACAAACCAGAACACTCGAGGGTGGGAGAGGGTGCTATTAACTCTGCTGAGGCAACAGGCATAACTAGAGGCTGTTCCAGGCCATCTAACCCTTGGAGATGATACAGCATTAAATATGCCTTTAAAACGTATTTCCTAGCTTCAGGTAAAGGCTGAGATTTGTAAGCAAGAAACAAAAGTCTGGCATAAAAGTGCACGTGAGAGGAGCACCTGGGTGGCTCAGTGGGTTAAAGCCTCTGCCTTCGGCTCAGGTCATGATCCCAGGGTCCTGAGATCGATGGCCCGCATCCGGCTCTCTGCTCAGCGGGGAGCCTGCTTTCCCCTCTCTCTCTGCCTGCCTCTCTGCCTGCTTGTGATCTCTGCCTGTCAAATAAATAAATTAAATCTTAGAAAAAAAAAAAAAGTGCATGTGAGAAAAGGAAGACCCAAAGGGAATGACTTCATTTCTGTTTGTTTAGAGGTGAGATTTTCAGGAGTGGGGTTTTGATTGACTAATAGTGTACATGTGCAAGAGGGGAAGAAAGAAAATACTGTGGTTTATTGTGCCTTGTTTGACAGGAGGAGACCCTTGTTCACATAAATGTTCCATCATTTTAAATCTGAGCCAATGAATATCTAAATTTCCCTTATTCTTAGCATCTGTGCTAGTGTTCAAGTAACAATGTGTTCCTTCACAAAGACCGTACCATGGAGTCAAGAACCAACATAAACCTCTGTCAATGAAATTAGCTTGAAGCAGGGACAACGTTTTCCCAAGAGCAACCCATGTCATTAAAAATGTTAGTGTACAGAACGAATTTTTGTTTAATATCAGCGGTTAAGTATAGCATGTTGGCATTCAAAAACAGATGCATTTTCTAAGAGTAATGCAAAAAATAGTCCAAAAAAGTCAATACTTAATATCAGTTTTTTTTTAAAAAGACATTGTAAATTCCTGTTTGTTTTTTATCGTCTCTTATTTATCATACTCTAAGTAATTGACTAGCATATGCTGAAGCGGAGTCCTTTTAGAATATTTACTTCCTCTATTCATCAACACTAAAACTCTTAAGAAGAATGCGCATTAGGGGTATAGAAAAAAGAGGCCATGGAGACTTTCCCTCAGTATCCAATAAGCCTTACCTCTAAGAGGGGTAACTTGGACGGGAAGGAAAAGAGGGAGGAAAGTCCTATAGGAAGGATGAGTAAGTGAACCTCTGATGGTCAGAGGCTCAGCTACCTTGTGAGCTACATTGGTTGTCTTTCATTCCTTTAGTGAATCTACCCATATGTCCCTAAAGTACAGCTTAGTCTACTGATTTCCATGAAAAGTACTCTCCTTTTCCTATCAACCAAACGTATGCCTGAACACCAATGACTTCATGCCACCGATTTCTTATCTATTACCTATGCTCATTCAAATGCAAAGTCCTGTCCATTTTATCTTCACAGTGTATGTTTCTACATTCACTTTCATCACTTGGATTTTACTTACCTGGATATTTAAACTATTTTCTTTGCCTCTCTCTCTCTTCTTCATCCTCAATGTATATAGCCTCCAGACTAATGAGCCTAAAGCATATCTCTGATCACATAGTTACTACTTCAGTGTTCCCCACAGTCTACTCCACAAAACCTCCACTAGAAATATAAGCTATTTCTTACAGGAAACAAACAGGGTTGCTGGGAGGGAGCTGGGTAGGAAGATGGGGTCACTAGGTGAGGAGCATTAAGGAGGGCACTTGATGGAATGAGCACTGGGCGTTGTATGCAACTGATGAATCACTAGATTCTACCTCTGAAACTAATAATGCAGAATATGTTAATTAAACTGAATTTAAATAATTTTTTTTTAAAAATAAACTAGTTTGTAAAAAGACAAGCGAGAAATAAATTTGACAAGTGGTACCTGTTTTATCACCTTGTTAGGGAGTCATGATGTATAATATGTTAAACGTTCTGATAATTCCTTTAGAAAAAGAAAACTGTTTAACTTCATTTTCACCAGGATTTCACAAATTTATTCGTCCATAAGTTTAAAATCTTTGCATACTATCTCTCTTCCCGAGGAGCCTCAGTTCTACAGAAACATAATTCTATACGCTGCCTTACCTAAGAAGTTTCATGGGCTCCCCATGTCAGGTATGAAATGTAGCAGAATTTGGGAAGTTTCCAGAATGTTATTAGGCAAATTGGTCGGTTTCCTCACTTGTGGTTTGATCAGATTCAATCCCATCTTTATTCCACATGATGACTGGTACTATCATTGTCTTTGACGAGTGGGGGGAAGGAGGGAGGCAAGCATGCGTCTGCAGATTCCCCAGCCACTGAGGATCAAGACTGGCGTAATCACTGAAGGAAAGCATTAGGCACATCCCCTGATGAAAACAGGTAGGTGGGAGTATGTCTTAAGTATGCTAGTAACGTAATATTTTTTCCATGTAATGATTTGCTTGGTTGTTACCTTCGGTGGAGTATCTGAAGGTGGCCCTTCTTCAGGATACAATTCGAAATCAGAGGAGGAAAATACTGCCTTCAGCTTCCCAAAGACCTAAGAGTAACTGAAGCAATGCAGCTCTTAAGAACTGCACACTCCATAAACAGACTCCGAAGACTTTCGACAGTCTGACCACACTACGTCGCCAGCCTTCTTGTTCATAACGTGCCCAGATGGTTGCTGGCTTTTCCTGCCGCTGTGCCCATGCCTATTGTAGTCCCCTTAACTAAATTGTACATCTTGGGGCACCTGGGTGCCTCAGTTGGTCAAGAAGCTGCCGTCAGCTGGGGTCATGATCTCAGGGTTCTGGGATTGAGACCCATCTCAGGCTCCCTGCTCAGCAGGGTGTCTGCTTCTCCTTCTCCCTCATCCCTTCCCCCTGCTTGGGCTCTCTTGTGCTCTCTCTTTCTGTCAAATAAATAAATAAAATAAATAAAAATTGTATGTCTCTTTCTCTGCCAATTAAGCTTTTAGCCTTCCAGATTGGTCCAGTTCCTTTACATTCTAAAGGACACACCCATTTTAACCAGGTTAAGCAAAAAAATGGACTGGACTGATGCCAAGAGCTGGAAAAGTGTGGTGAATATTGGATGTTCTGTCTATTCAGCTACTATTTATCCTCCATCAAACAGCTCCTTGGTTTTTCTTTTCTGTGGAGCTCCCTCCCTCACCCTCCATTCATGTATTTGGGGAGAAGCTTCACACCTACCTCCAGGGATAGAGTCATAATCTGTGTTACCTCCTCTACTACATTGAAGCTCCCCAAGAGCAGAACACATGCCTAAATTTATTTTTTAAAGACTTTATTAATTTATTTGAGAGAAAGAGAGAATATAATAAGCTTGGGGGAGAGGCAGAGGAAGAGGGAGAAGCAGGCTCCCTGCTCAGCAGGGAGCCCGACGTAGGGCTCGATCCCAGGACCCTGGGATCACGACCTGAGCCGAAGGCAGACACTAAGCTGACTGAGCCACCCAGGTGCCCCTTTAAATTTATTTTTATATTTACTAGTACCTATTACCCAAAGAGTAGATATTCAGTGAATACCTGTTACATGAATGAATGAACTTCAGGTAAGCTATCTCTTCTTGGAATAAAAATCCAAAAGTGGAGCATTCAAAGAAGGCAAGGGCAGAAATTGTAGACCCTTCAGTCTAAAATTATCAAGTTATCTGGGCAGATAAGAGTAATATGGTAAGACAAGATAAGTTTTGTTTAAAGGTTTTATTCAGTTTAGAATCAATCTGCCTCTAAGAAAATAATGTAAAGATAAATCCTAATCCAAGATGTGCGCAAATATTTATGCACATAAAAATTTATGTACTTTCAAATGCCCCTATTCACAATTTTAAAAATGTGGGAAAAGGGGCGCCTGGGTGGCTCAGTCGTTAAGCGTCTGCCTTCAGCTCAGGTCATAATCTCAGGGTCCTGGGATTAAGCCCCGCATCAGGCTCTTTGCTCAGCAGAGAACCTGCCTCTCCCACTCCCTCTGCCTGCCTCTCTGCCTACTTGTGCTCTCTCTCTCTCTCTCTCTCTCTCTCTGTCAAATAAATAAACAAAATCTTTAAAAGAAAAATAAAAATGTGGAAATGGCTTCTATGTCCAAAATAGATGATGAGTAAAGAAAAAGGAATGAGTGTTTAGTGTATACCAAGTTGCCACTAACCACTTTCCCAAGGATTATTTTATTTAATCCTTACAATCATTCTATGCCAGGAGATGGCAAACTTTTTTCTGTCAAGACCCGGGTAGTAAATATCTTAGACTTTTGCAGACCAAGGGGCAAAACTGAGGCTATTATATAGGCATTTATATCACAAGACAAAAAAATTTCCACAAAATTCGTATTGATGAATTTCAAAATCTAATAGTACATTCTTTTGGTGATGCTCATACAATTAAGGCGAAGATGGAATTCTTTTTGGCAGGGGGGGGGAAACATTTCATTCCACTGGAGTTCAAAGTTCGTGTTCCCTATCATCAAAATCATTAGCAAATCCTCATTTGTTAATGCTGATTTTTAGCATGATTTTATATATTTCATCTTTGAAAATGTCTTTGAAATTTTCTTTTCATAGGTACTGCTAAATCCTGGTGTCAGTCCATGAGTATATGGTTTTGATTGAACATATTCACTGCTTGGAAGGCATTTATGCAATTCTGTTAAATTCTTCTCTTGATATTTGCCTTTTAGTATGTCATTATGTTGCAGATTAATTGCTTCCAATTGAAGGTGGAAGCTGTGCAATTGCACAGTTGAATGGATTTTCAAGTATGGAAATTTTTTTGCACTCACATCCAGATCCAAAAGACACTGTTGGAACTGTGGTTTGAACTCAGAAAATGTATCTACTACAAATTCATCTGGGTATGGAGATCTCGCTTCTTAACTTTTTAACAGCACAGGAAGTATATAAAACAGCTTGAAATCACTTGTGATTCAAAAACAATGCTAGCTGTAGAGATTGCCATGGTATAAATTTGGTGCGTAAGTGCTGTTTTGCCTTATAGCTTTAGACTTAATTCATTGAGAAACATTATCAAGCCTGCAGCAAAAGCTAATTTCCAAAGCCATTCCCCGTTCCGTCACGGGGGCAGTTCTTCCAACCACTTAAAAATGTACATGGGGCACCTGGGTGGCTCAGTGGGTTAACCGTCCAGCTCTTGGTCTCAGGGTCCTGAGATTAACCCTTGCGTCCAGCCTCAAGCTCTGCTGGGAGTCTGCTTCAGATTCTCTCTCTCTCTCCTTCTCCTTCTACGCCTCCCCACCCCCCACAATCTCTTCCTCTCAAATAAATCAATAAATCGTTTTTTAAAAATGTGCAAACTGTTCATAGCTAGAGAGCTATGCAAAAATTTGGCAAAAGGCTGGTTTGATCTGTATGCCTTAGTTTGCAGAGAATTTTATTATCTGCCCAAGGGCACAAAACTATTTAGTGGTGGAATAGGGATTCAAATTTGATCAGGCAGCCCGGCCTCATATGGTAACTATGCTACACTACTTACCATGCTAGGGTAGCCCAACTGACAGCCAGTGGGCAAATCCAGCATGGGGTTTTCGTTGGCTAACCTTTGGGGTTTTCTTCTTAACAAGATGCATTATACAATATTCAATATGTACAAAACAGAATAAGTAAAATGCAACCAATGCCCATGTATTTACCATCCAACTTAAATAAGATACTGCCCCACATTTAAAATCCCTAATGCTTACCTTGTTTGATAACCTTGTGTTCATACCACTTCCTAAAGAATCACTGTCCTGAATTTGGTATTTTGCATTCCCTCCTTTATTTTCAAAAATGACTTTTATTGCACACCTACCCCTAGTGTATCTCTGAGTGGTACACAGAATTGCTTTACAATGGTATTATATGAAACATGTTCTGTGGCTTATTTTCTCCATTTGATTTTGCCAGCACGTTTAAAAATAAAACTGGGGCACCTGGGTGGCTCAGCTGGTCCAGCATCTGACTCTTAATTTCAGCTCAAGTCATGATCTCTAGGTCCTGGGCTGGAGCCCTGCGTTGTCCGGCTTCCATGCTCAGCATGGAGTCTGCTGCTCCCTCCCTGTCTGCTCCTCTCCCTGCTCTCACACACTCTCTCTCCCTCTCTCTCTCAAAATAAAATCTTAAGAAAAAAATTTTAAAAAGAACAATAAAATTGAAAGCCTTTTGGTGGATCTACATTTTCAGTTTCTATCACCCCCTATGTCTTACACCATGCATTTCACGTATTTTAATGACCCACCAGGCAGAGGCCATTTGAGTTTGTCATGCCTGATTTAAGAAGGCACCTCATGTAGTCATTCAAAAGAAAGTTTTAATAACATGGAAATTTATTTATCTTAAATTATGTTGTAATGACATTTATGTTTACCTGGCAAAAATGATGTAAAATTGTATATATTATATGCTCCAACTTATATGAACAAAATATGCATAGAAAAGTCTACAAGTCATTTTGCCAAAATGTTACATTTGGGTGGTGGCATTTTGTGTGATTTGTAATATGTGCTTGTTATGTTTTTCTGAACTTACAAGATAATTTTTAAAATGGTTCATTTTTATAAAAATTTTAAATGTAAATCATCTGTAAGATATTTTAATAATGTCATTATTGCCTCTCTCTATTCTTCAGTCATATTAGCTTCAATTAGGTTATGTTGATTTTTTTAAGAGATTTTCTTTATTTCTTTATTTGCAAGAGAGAGCAGGAGATGGAGAGAGCATGCGCGCACGAACTTGAGCAGGGGGAGGAGCAGAGCGGGAGGGAGGAGCGGAAAGAATTTCCAGGAAACTCCACACGGAGCGCAGAGCCAGTGCGAAGTTCAATCTCATGACCCCGAGACTTGAGTAGAAACCAGGCATCCAACGCTTAACTAACCGAGCCACCCAGGCACCCAGCTAAGTTGACATTGTTCACTACTTAACATCAATCAATTAGTTCTTGCATTGTCCTTTTGGTAGATCATTCGCAATATCACAATAATCGTAGATGACATATGGAGGTGATAGTCTCTATATGCCCAAGATATAGTCTAGATTAAAAAACAGATATATTCGCTCTGCTGAATCATTTGTCTTAGATGCTGTCAAAGGAAGACTGCATTAACAGAAGGGATAACTTACGTGGTATTCCTAAGAAAGGCATCCAATAGGTAAGAATTCTCTCCTGTTGAAGGAAGAATGCGTTCCAGTGTGAGAACACCAACAGGTAATCTGTAGAGACGGGTACCTAGTCAGATAAAACTGACAAGGGAGGTCCATCAGCCCTCCTGGCTCCGGCTCCAAGCTGACCAAGCAAACATCTATCCAGCTTGTCACAAGGGAAAGAGTACACCGTCGGCTCACCAGAGCTTTCGAAGCCCAATGATTGTTGGCATTCGGCTGTATGTGTAGCTTCTTGTGAGTTTGGTTAGCAAGGAAAAGCATCCCAGAGAATCTGATTACATTGGGAGGCCTGTACAAAAAAACTCCTTGGCGTGTGAAGCCTGAAGATTAGATCCTGGAACACAGTGTCCATATCAACGTACTGCTACTCTAGAAAGTCTTATCTAGACAGTCCTCTGGCTCAGCATCTCTTAGGTCACATTCCCTTCACATCCCCTGGGCTTCACAGGTGCACTGATAATACGTTAATTCCATTTCAGTTTTTTCAACTGACTCACAAAGCCTCTATGGCCAAAGTGAAGAGTTGGCAATCACAGTTGCCAGTTTAAGTATTTTCCAATAGAATCCTAACTTTCTCTCCATTAACTGGTAAATGAACACAATATACAGGTTTTTTGGCGGGGGGGGGGGGGGTTGGCCTGGATTATCTGCTTATATTGGACAGTATTTCACATATAAGTTATTTTCATAGTTTGCTTCATTTTAGGCAAAGCAAAAGATATTGCCACCCCACAGAAGACTTCAAGATTGTTGTGGGGGAATTCTGTAGAACTTGCCAAATTAGGACATACCGGCGATTTTGAAAATAATCCAATATGTTGATGTGGGAAGACTGTGCATATAAATTCTTTCATTATCTCTCCTTTTGGCTAAATTTTAGCTCTGTGATGTGAGAGTCGGTCTGCATTTGGCATTGCTGCCATAATATTGGATGGCAGTTCCACTTGGCTCCTTTCTCGGCCTGAGTTCAGAGCAATATGGCAGTTCTGTGATGTGGACACAGTTTCTATGCTAAAGCCATCCATTTTAATAAAGTAAAGGTCTAGTCCATTGAGCCTAGTTGAATACAGCTCTTGCATTGATCTCTTCTGATGCTACAGCCGTTGAGTTCATTTCCTTAATCACATTTTCCATACGGGTGAAAGCATGAAGCTGCTTGGTATCTTCCAGAGTGCATGCATTCTAATTTCAGAATTTAATCAAATGGAACTGGCTTCCTGACAGAGTAAACAGAGCAAAATACTGTATCCAGACCAGCTGCCAAGCTAGCAGCCTGAATTTATTTTTCCTTGCTTTGCTAAATGCATCTTGAATTTTTGAAAACATAGTCCAGGTTCAGGAAATTTAGCATTTTTGAACCAAGACCAGTCAGCTCTAATATTCTTCCATAAATTCATCCATTAAATTTCAAAAGTCAGGTAGCTGAGTTAATCTTTTCTCACATGTCTGTGGCCAGAGAAGAAAACATATCCCTCCTTTCTGCTGAACGCAGGGACTATGTTCATAACCCTTGCCATCTGGGCTAATCTAATAATAGGGAGTGCCTGTTCATATCTATACACGGTTGGGTTTTTTTTTTTTTTTTTCTTTTCCTGATTACCACCTCTGTACTTCTTATTTGATTCTTGTAATGTAACTCATATCTGAAATCTTTCCCGGTATTTTTGGTGCCACTTTTTATACATCATCCCTTATATAAATATCAAAGCTTTATTTATCCCACAAACTCAACGTAGCCACCAGGACACAGACATAAAAGAGTCATTTGGGTAGACTGCTACTGCTCAAGCCGTTTGCCTTGTGAAAGAGGGCTCGAGGAGGCACAGAACATATTACCAACTCCTTGGTTATTGCTAACGCGAATTTATCCATCTGCAAAACAGACCCTCATGCTGTACGTGTGTCTTTTATTGATCACGGGTATTTTGTGAATGTTTCAGCATCCTTTAACACCCCACCAGGGAATGGTCTTCACCATTTACTCAGGAGATAGTTAGAAATGCACATGGCCTCCAATCAAATGGATACCACTGTCCACAAGAAGTTATTTACACCCTAACTTCCTAGAGGCTCTGGAATTCCCTGCCACCCCTCTCCCAGGTCAGACTCTCAGTCCCTTTTCCAGGCTGACTCCTGGTCCTGTGTCCACGTTCAGCTGAGCTATCACTTCCTCCCAGAAGCCTCTCTTGCTCTCTTCTCTTCAATTTCACACTCCTTCTTGGTTTCAAATACCATCCATATGCTACGGACTCCCAAATATAAATCTCCAGTCCAGCTCTCTTCTGAGCCTCAGACATGTGTGTATAATTGTTTGCTCAATACCCTCCTTTGGATGGCATCTTAAGCTAAACATGCCCAAACCAAACTCATTACCCCTCCTTCAAAGAACCCAAACCTAGTACTAATGTGGAATTACTTATCTATTGCTGTGAAACAAATTATGGCACAATCTAGTGGCTTTAAACAATAAGAAGTATTTATTATCTCAGAGTTTCTGTGGGTCAGGAATTTGGCATTAGCTCAGCTAGCTGACTCCTGGTTCAAAGTGTCTCATGAGTTTGCAGGCAAGATGTTGACCAGGGCTGCTGTTGCTTGAGGGCTTGAATGGGGATGGAAGATCCCACTTCCGGGATGGTTCACTTCTATGCCTTGCAAGTTGGTGCTGTCTGTTGGTGGGAGACCTCAGTTCCTCCTTACATGGACAACTACACAGGGTTCTAGAGAGCTGCTTGAGTGTCCTCGTGACATAACTGCTGGCTCCCTCCAGAGCCAGTGACCCAAAAGGAGGATGCTGTAATACCTTTCCTGACTCAGTCTCATAAGGCAAATACTGGCACTTTCTCAGTATTCTATTGGTCATCCAGGCTAGCCATGATTCATTATAGGAGGGCATTCCACAAGGGCGTGAATGCCAGGAGACAAGATCACTGGGGCCACCTTGGTAGCTGGTTACCACCACTGTCTTCACATCAGAAACCCGAGAGTCATCTTTGACACCTTCTCTCTCTCATCTTTAGTCAATATCAAGTCTAGTCAACCTCATCTCTGCTCTGACTTTGTCTCTGGTGATCGCTCTAGTCCAAGCCTCTTGACTACACTACAGGAGCCTCTAAGCTGTCCTCTCTGGTCCTACCCTTGTGCCTCTCCAGCCCATTTCCACACAGAGAGCAGCCATCTTTTAAGAATATAAACCTCATTATATAACTCTCCGACTTAATAAATCTGGTGACGCTAACAACCATGTCGAGACTTCGCTTCCTCTGTAAAATGGTTATAAAAATAGACACCCCACGGAGTTATAGTGAAGACCAAATGAGACAAAGTCTGTGACAGGAGAAAAGTGCCTGAGAGAGAACCAGTGCTTAGTCCGTTGACAAATCCAGTGCCTCTGTATATGCCTACTGTCCTGCTTCGATGGCATCTGGAGGAGATGTCTTTCTGGGAGGCAGGGGTTAGCTGAATGCATTGGGGAGGTTTGGTGACCTGTACCTTCTCTGGTAAAAGAGAAGTGCCATGGGATTCTCAGTCACTGTCTTCTGGGTCATGTAGCAAAGCAGAAATGAGAATGTAGCCATGGGAACACATGGAGTTGATGGCTTGTTCTAGCTGCGGGAACAAGACACTTAAAAAATCTCATGGCAGTGTACAGTCTCTAAACCTTAGGCTTTAAGATTTACAGGTGTCAAGAACCCCATAGAGAATCTGCTTAAAGAGATTGACCATCGACCCAGGGGAAAAAAAAAAAAACTACATAGTGGTATGCATGCAAAATTTGGCAAGTCATTTCACAGAGGCTGGAGTCCTATCAGAGTTCCTAGTTCAAACACAGCACTCCTTCCTTAGCAAGCAAATTCAAAGGCTGCTTTATAACATACAGATGTCAGAGAGAGAATTACCACATGACACATAGGACTATTTCAGGATTTTTTCTACAGTTCGTAAACCTTAATTAAAACTTTATTTAAAAAATTTAATAAAACTTTCTCTTTCAAAAGTTTATATATTTTGAAGGTATAGTTTAGCTTACAGACTAAGACACATCCTGTCTCACTCATGTACTCCTGTTCTTACTCTGTCCCTCCTTTTGCCATGGATGTCATCTTTAGTCAAAAAATTGAGTGAAGTGGCCCAAATTAGTATCAAATACTGGCCTATATCTTAAAGATGAGACCCAGTGAAAACTCAAGTGCACTCAGATTTAAGAAAGTTCCAATAGAGTTATTTAGAAGTTCAAAAAAAATTTTTTAGGGGCGCTTGGGTGGCTCAGTCGTTAAGCGTGTCTTCAGCTCAGGTCATCATCCCAGGACCCTGGGATCGAGCCCTGCATCGGGCTCCCTGCTCGACGGGAAGCCTGCTTCTCCCTCTCCCACTCCCCTGCTTGTGTTCCCTCTCTCGTCGTATTTCTGTCAAATAAATAGAATCTTTAACAATTTTTTTCAATGTATTTTTTATCTTATTTTCTAAATAAACGAACGAATTATCACATTCCATTCTCTTCTCTAGGTTGGTGTGTTGGAGTGCCCAGTAAGTGTGGGGGTAACTTCATGGCCAGCGGGGTGTCCCTCTGATGTTCTCGTTGCTGAGATCCTGCTCGGACAACAGCAGCATCTCATCGCACGCAGCCAAGCACTGGGGACAAGTGTGTGATCGCTCTGGTATCCTTTGCAGTGGAAGCAGCCTTGGACCACAGCTCAAGAAGCCGTTGTGTCGTCAGAATGTTACTACCTCCTCCAAATTCTTCATCAGCAGGACAGTGGAAAATGAGGGAAGCTAAATGGTGTGACATCGGGTACTCGCATGCCACAGGCTTCACACACGATATAGCTCTTCATTCCGTCCCCGATGTTACCGAACAACCCAAGCTCGGCCACCTGTGGCTCGAAAAGCCTCAAGAGATGGAGTTTTGATTGGAAAAGAACATGAGCTTTATGCAGGAGACCGGCCACCAGGGGAGAAGGCAGACTCTTGTCCAAAAACCACGTCCAAGGTTTCTGCCTGACCCAAAGATTTTTTTAAAGGACCTTCAGGGCAGTTAACCAGTAAAAGGGAAGTACTGCGGTCTGTAATATTTCTTGGTTATATCTCAGTGCTTGGAGATTGTGTATTGGCACCCTGGGGTGGTGGCGGAGGAGGTGGGGGAAGAGGGGGGGGAAGCGGGGGAGTGGGGGAGGGGGCAGGTTGCCCCAGAGGGTTTGGTTCTGTGTCTTTCTAGGAAACACTGCATGATCTGTAAATATACAAAGAAAGGTTTAGTTCATCAGTCACGGGGAGAGGGGGGGTGCTTGCTGAAAACATACGAAGTTGGCCAGAGGGCCAGGACAGTGGCTTCAACAAGCCCATGAGAAAGCCGTTTTGATCTCCATTTACAGAGCAGGAAACTGAGTCGTGAAGCCATCAGTCCATACTGTCACAGGCAGAGAGCGGCTAACCTGGGCCCCAGATCCAGGGCTATCTCCTGCCGGCTCCGTTCAGATCCTGCCTTTCCAGAATCCCTCCTTCAGCAGCCCTGTGTCTGCTCAGCCCTGGTCCTTTGATAAGGCAGGTTTCTGTCTTGGTGTAGAATAAAGGGAAAGTAGGAGTCCCGAGCAAGTGCTTAGATCTTCCTTTCCCGTCCGGAGAAGTACATGACATTCCCCTCGAAGAAAGGTTGCGTGATTCCAAGCTGGGAGGAGAGGCTGGGCTTTTTGGAGAATCAGGGCTGAAGGCAAGGGGAGAGTTGAAGGATCACAAGCCGACCGAAGCCTGTCGCAAGCTGGGGGAAACGGAAAAGATCCCTGCTTCGGAAACTGGTTGAAAGCATCCAGACTGTGCCTTGTCTGGTATAAGCTTGTCAGTTTGTGGGGTGTGAGCAAATCCAGGGTGAAGCTCGCCTCCAGCTTTTCTGCAGGGAACACCAAGGGCGGAGCGCCCAGATCAGAAACCTGCTATCGTGTACGGCACGAGGGGTGTGCCCTCTCTTCCCTTTCCCACTTCACATCTCTGGGGCTATTGGGAAAGATTCTGTCACTGGCACTGCTCAAGGACAAACAGGACCTTCAGAGGAGGAGACCATAATATGGGGAAAATGAGACCAGCAGAACACTCAGAGCAAAAATCTGTGTCTGGGGGAGGTTAAATTATAGTAAACAAGAGGCCATGGATGGGAGAAACTGGACCCAATTCATGTTTTTAATTTGGGTCTTGCTCAGCTCTGGGACCAAGTGCGGCACATGGAAACCACAAGCCTGGGCTTTAGGGTGGGACAGAAATGGCTTCTGTCATTCGCAGCCCCAAGCCCGCATTGTGACTCAGCGACTTAGGTAATAAACAAGTGAGCCTCTCCCCCCAGACCTTCTCCATCTTGAAAGAAGAGAATTCCTAGGAAATGCAAAGGAATGAGTCTCTAATCTCCAACAATGGGAATGCTAAGGACCCTTGGCCAAGCAGGGGCAGGAGGGACATTCCTTTTCGGTGGAGGGTGGGCAGAACGGCCCCGGACAGACACAGGTGCCCAGGGCGGCTGTGCCAGGTTCTGCTGTGTTTCTGGAGGCCCTTGTGGGCGGGCTGGTTCCTTCCCCAAACATTTGCTTGCTGTCAAGTTAAGAAAGATGCACCTGCTTTCCCCTTTCTCACGGATGTTGAGAGGACTCGTGGAGGGCTATTATGAAGGGAACAGGGAGATTCTGGAGACAGATATTGTTTAATTGCTTAAGTTTTGTCTGTGAGGAAGCTCAGATGTGGTGAGCTGACAATTGCCTGAGGCATCAGCCAAGGTTCTTGGCAGCAAAGGGCAGGCCCCAGGCGCAGTCCCGTCCACCTTGGCGCTCTGCAGCGTGACGGACATGAACTCCAGCCATCCTCATTTTAAGCTGGTTACCTGCAGAAGTGGGGAGAGGGGATGTGACCCCTCAGCCTTCGTGTCCACTACCTCCCAAGACTCCAAAGAGCAGAAGGGCTGTTAACAGGAAGAGAGGGTTGACACACTCGCCAACAGCCATGCGTGTCTAGCGCCCTTGCTTGATTTCCTCGCTGCAGTGAGAGAAGGCTGGGTAATCCCGCTTGGCAGGAGGGTGCATTTCGTTTTTAAGAGTTGTTGCGTCCACTGATGGCTCATTCAATTATGTGGCAGTCATAATCTATTTGCAAAACACTTTAGCTTGTAAGGGGATCTCGCATCCTCTATTTTCTTGGGCTTCTAACAGTTTAGTGAAATACACCCAATTTGGATAAGGTTAAAGTTTAGGGACTTCCAAAATGCAATAGTTCACGCAAAATATTTTATTTTGTCCTCCTGTAAACTGGCTGGTTCAGCATGCAGTTCTCCCCACAATTATTCATGGACCTCGGTCCTCTCTACTCCTTTCTTCCTGTCCCTTTCTTTTTTTTTTCCTTTCTTTTTCTTTTTCCCTCCCTCTTTTCTTCCTACCATCTTTCCCTCCTTGCTTCCTCCCTCTTTCTTTCTTTTCCTTTCCTTCTTTCTCTCTCTCCTTCCTTTCTTCCTTCCTTCCTTAAGTAAGCTCCATGCCCAACCTGGGGCACATTGCTTCTGTCATACTTCACTGGAAAGAACTTTGTCACATCTTCTTTAGAGAAGGTGGTGAAAGGTAGGACAGCCTGTCAGCCCTGTGTCCATGTCCATTACTACAGAAGAAGGGCAGAGTGAAAGCCAGCAGTGTGTCACACTTACAGAGGGTCAGTATTAGTTCCTCTTTCTACAGAGGAGGGGAAAGATAAGGGGGATAAATGGACTCCTTCCAGGACACACAGCTGGCTAGTGGAAAGCATCTCAGTTCTTCATCCCTCCCATCCTACCAGGACAGTGGGACAGGTCACCTGAAACGAGCCCCGCCCTGGAAGAGCGAGGAGGCATAATTAACATCGGTATGTGGAGCCCACAGAGGTAAGTGCTGGATTGTACAGAACTGTGTTCAACTCCACTTCCCTACGCTCAGGCACAAAGACAGAGGTCAGACCTCCTCTGGCTGCTGCAGTGCTAGCCCGTGGAGAGTGGATGTGCCCAGACACATAGACTCCAAGGCAGTGATCACACTCTTTTAACCAACCTTTCAGGTTACATATCTCTGCCACTAACGTGTCTCTGTGCCCATTCCAGGTCCCACTGGCTTTTGTTATTCTAGACTTCCTTATGCTTTCGACTGCTTGCTTTTCCAGTATGCTCAGTCCATGGACAGTAAGGGTTCAATGGGCAAAAGAGATCCAGATTGAGACAGCTGTGTTCGGTCATCTCCTCCATTGGCAGGCACAGTCACCAGGCCAATTCCCTCCCTCCTTCCAAGACGCCTACAGGAAATCCATGATTTTGTGTCCTATGACTCAGATCTCTCCAAGAACCATCAGCCTGTGGGCTCAAGCTTGGGGTTCCTTGAGCTGCATCCCAAAATCCTGTTAATTCTTGGTTTTGATAACTCAGAAAAGTAATTCAGGTTCCTTATAAAATTGCAGCCCCAAAGCCCTTCTGGGAGTCTCTGGGGGTGAGGGAAGGGTTGACGTACGTTACATTTCAGGGTCACCCCTCTGGGGGCCTCTGCCTTGCAGGGTGAAGATACTTGGCCCCCCGCTGATCAGTCTTCTTTGTCTCAACCCCCCGATCTGCCAAGAGCTGGACAAGAGAAACATCTTATCATGTGTTTCTCTCACTTGGGGAACAACGACACCAGGGTTTCTTGAGCTCCAATGTGTTCTAAGTCCAGTGAGATGGCTCCTTCAGTCAGGCATACCTCCCAGAGCGTGCTGTGCACCCAGGATGACTGGGCATGGATAAGTCCAAGAACCAAGGCCTAAGCACCCCTGCACAGGTGTTGGCCCTAGACACAGATGCTCATTCCCTATGACTTCACACCTCACAGTGAACTTTTGTGCCCTTCTCTGCAGTTTGGCTCCCTTAAGGGTGTCCTTCTGCTCCCAGTTGGCCAGACAATTCAGTGTGTATCTGATCCCCAGGCACTGATATGATTTAAGCTCTTTTTCTAGGAAGAACCTTGGCTTCTAGAGCCCAGGAATGAAAGTGAGATCACAAAACCTTACTCCAAGCTATATCCAAATCTCAACTCCAGTCTGTATAATATCAGTGCCAACCCCACAGGTCCCCAGGCACTGCCCAGATGAATGATTTCCTTTAATCTAATGCCGTATTGTTATAAAGATGCATGACCTTTCAGTCATGGCTATTGCCGTATTTCTGGGTCCTATCCTCAGATACATTAAGAGGAAAAAGAACATTGCATAGACTATAAGACTACAAGACTATAAGACCACAGAAATCACCAGGTACCCAAGACATCTGTCTCTATGGAACATTATTGAATTGTTTCTTCAACCCCTCAAAAGACCACCAGAAAAAAAC
This sequence comes from Lutra lutra, assembly GCF_902655055.1. Classification (NCBI taxonomy): domain Eukaryota; kingdom Metazoa; phylum Chordata; class Mammalia; order Carnivora; family Mustelidae; genus Lutra; species Lutra lutra. The sequence continues at coordinate 10,937,094 of NC_062287.1, read as the reverse complement.
TTTCAATCATGCAAAGCTAAGTTTATGAAATTAAGGAGAGTACAGTTTTGATGGTCTTTGCGGTATCTCCAAGGAAAGAGATCAGGGAAGGATGTTTTTGGTAGTTCAGGGCCTGCGCCAGGTGATTTAGGGCAGGTCTTAAACGCAAGGTAGAGCAGAGTTATTGACATGAGAGGTTTGGACTGCTGGCCACACCAAGCTAGGGTTCTCAATAATTCCTCAGAGATCACCCCCAGTTCTCAGGAATTTCACAGGACTTTGTTCATACCACTATTTGGATGCACGTCAAGATGGGGTTTTATTCCCTCATCTTTTCCTACAGTACGCTTTTTTTTTTTTTTAAGATTTATTTATTTCAGACAGGTGGGGGCAGAGGGAAAGGATCTCAAGCAGATTCCCTGCTGAGCATGGAGCCCCACACAGGACTCAATCCCAGGACCCATGAGATCATGCTCTGACCCAAAACCAAGAGCCGGACGCTTAACTGACGGAGCCACCCAGGCTCCCTCCTCCTGCATGCATTCTTGGGAAGGGGTCTTCAATAAAACAGAGTAAAGAAACAAGGACATGGCTAATATAATAATTCATTGAAATTTACTCCTGAGAAGTGATCACAGTAGAAAAAAAAAAGAATATATTTATGAATGTGAAGGAAAGAAAGCCTTTTAGCAATTCCAAACATTCCAGTGAATGCTGCCCCTCCAGACGATCTGGGTCTTGGGGAGAAATCAGAGAAATGGAACCAAATCCAGGATACTATAGGGAAGAAGAGTGAGGGAGACAGAGACAGGAAGGTCACCCCAATACCGATGCACACCCGATGGGTGACTCCATGGAAAACTAGAGGAAGATTTCGCTTTGTCCTTTAGGGCTTCATTCAGTCAGCCTGTGTGCTGCTTCCTTTGCCAGACCGAGTCGCGGGAGGGTGGGCCAGGACGGTGGCTTCTTTGTTCTCATATCCCTACTGCCTATCTAGGTGATATACCTTCAGAATAAAGAGTTTTGAGCAGAATTGATTATGAGGCTGACTCCCCACCCTCCCTTTACAGAGGAACAATCAGGCTTCCTGTCAAACACATCAGGATCGAGTATGTTTATTGTTTAGATGTCCACAATCTTGCAAAAATGTACCCAATTGTATCTCTCTTTGTGGTTTAAATTTGGCAGTCATGCATCTTAGCCAACCTGTAATCCACCTTCCTTCTGTCCTTCATTATGTATCTTTTCATGATGTCTTTTGAAGTGAAGCATCATTATAACATTCTTACAGATACGAATCTCAAGACCAGTTTGCCCTCTGGCAGTCTCCTTAATTGGTGATTTGGCAACACTGGGTTTTTTTCTTCCAACCTGCCAGTTTCCTTCATTTAAAGCACATTCTGTCACATGAATAAGTGCCCATAGCACAATTACCAAGCACAAAACGAAACCACAAATACGCATTAGCTTACCAGGGTATAGAGTCTGGTATATTAAAAAGAAAGACACAAGCATGTGAGATTGACAAGAATATGGAGCATTTCATTTTTTCATTCTGTTTTATTGCTGCAATATCCCATTTGATGGCCTCCAGCTTTCATAGCATTAGCTTCCTGCAATGACACTAATGAAGAAATGCTGCTTTTTGTTCATTCTTTAACCAACTGTGTTGCTCTTTAATGGGAATATGGCACTTTCCCCCCATTCATGCAGCGTAATGTGCAGTAGTGTCTCTAGGGGACCTCTGATATGTACTGAGCTCTTTTCCCTTTAAGATTTCTCTCATTAGATGGTAAGTACACTTTCTGTCAATAAATTCAATATTCTAGGTATTTCAAATTATGGGCAGAAACAGGGATATTTTTTTCCAGCTTGGAAAAAAATTAAAAAGCCCAAGAGGGAAGAATGATCACTTTATCGTGCATCACGTTTCTCTGTGCGATATGCTGTTTTAATTACTTCCTAATCATTTTCTTCAGTCTGTTCTTTATGAAGTCACCCACACTGACAACCATTTTGGTTAATCATTTACACGTAACTGACTTCTAAGTAGTTTCTTATTTAAGCAGAAAGTTATTCTGCCACTTGGCCAGAATGTCCACGCTGGCTTGATCTCCCATGGGGCTCATTTAGTTTCTTCTCTGTTTTCTTCTTTAGGTTCCTTGTGCTTGCCCAGAGGCATGGAATGTGATCTTATGTCCGTTCTCTGAGATTCCAAAATAATTGAGGGCTGAGTTTAGGCTGCCAGGATGGTGAAGGCAGGGAGATGTACGTTCTGTTTCCAACGGAGTCTTATCCCCTATCACGAAATGTAACTGAGTCCTAGGTTAGGTCCAAACCAGCTGGGACATAACCTATAATCACTCACAGAGCAGATCTGCTTCAAGATCCAGGAATAAAGGGAGTATCTTCTGGAGAGTAGGAAACAAAATGGATATCCATCCTCCTTCCTCTCACCTTCGGGAGCATTTTATTTCTGCAGGATACTGGACAGATTTTGATGTTACCACATAACTAATGAATCTATCTATCACACAGAGCATCAAACTGAATAGAAATGGATAGGAATTTCAAGGGAAGCTTCTCACATTACATTAGAGATTAAGAAATTTCAGTCATGGGAAAAGAAAAACCGTCCCAGTGTTTTTAATTTTAAAAACTCTGTTCTTTCAATTATTACTGAAACTGTTGAGTATTAATGCCTAGCAAAGATGTGCTAACATTGCTGTCATTATTTCCCACCGTACTCCAGTATGACCTGATCTTAATTAATTACATCTTCAATGATCCTATTTCCACAGATGTTTACATTTACACAGACTGGGGGTTAGGACTTCAACCAAACTGAGTTTGAGGGAATTCAGTGTAACCCATAATGCTGACTCTATTACCTAGTTTTCCCTAAATCCACTGCACCCTAAATAGACAAGTAACTTAAAATGTTCCTGAAAAAAAAGTGTGCACTGAACTTTAATTGCAATAGTAAATGTAGAAGGGAAGAGCAGAAAGTGGGAGAGGCAGCTTAGCTCAGTAGATAGGAATAAAGATTCTGGAACCATTCACCTAGCAACTGTGTAACTTTGAGCAAGCTACCTAACCTCTTGATGGTACTGTTTTCAAACATGTAAAAAGGGGATGATAATAATAGTACCCACCTCACAGGGGTTTTATGAAAATTAAATATATTAATATTTTTTAAATACTTTGGATAGTGCCTAGCACTGAGCAAACAATATGAATTTGTTAAAGTAAAAAAAATAGTTTTAATTCTTTGCCAGTAATATTACAAAATAAAACTAAGATGTATTTGGGTCTAGTGAGTTAGCCAAAAAGCTTTGAAATTATCAAGAAGACCACTTGAATTACGGATTTAATTCCACGGTCATTAACTGTGAACCTAGACCTCAGTACATACTGCATTTCTAAATCTTAAATCTTTTATTTCTTAAATCTTAGGTAATGACAGTAAGAAGTTATTCCTATTAAAATTACAATTGAAGTGTTATTGCATCTCTCTCTCTCTCTCTTTTTTTTTTTTTAAGATTTTATTTATTTGACAGAGAGATCACAAGCAGGCAGAGAGGCAGGCAGAGAGAGAGAGGAAGGGAAGCAGCCTCCCTGCTGAGCAGAGAGCCCAATGTGGGGCTCGATCCCAGGACTCTGAGATCATGACCTGAGCCGAAGGCAGCGGCTTAACCCACTGAGCCACCCAGGCGCCCCCCTCTCTCTCTTTTTAAATTTTATTTATTCATTTATTTGGCAGAGAGAGAGAGAGAGAGGGAATACAAGAAGGGAGATTGGGAGAGGGAGAAGCAGGCTTCCTGCAGAGCAGGGAGCCTGACGCAGGCCCATTCCAGGACCCTGTGATCGTGACCTGAGCCGAAGGCAGATGAGTAATGACTGAGCTCCCCAAGCGCCCCCCTCTCTCTCTTTCTTTTAAAGTAGGCTCCATGCCCAGCATGGAGCCCAGTGCAGGGCCTGAATTCACAACCCTGAGATCACAACTTGAGCTGAGATCAAGAGTCAGATGCTCAACCAATGCAGCCATCCAGGTGCCCTATATCTCATTAAAAATATATATATATATTTATTTATTTGACAGACAGAGATCACAAGTAGGCAGAGAGGCAGGCAGAGAAAGAGGAGGAAGCAGGATCTCTGCTGAGCAGAGAGCCCGATGTGGGGCTTGATCCCAGGACCCCGGGATCATGACCTGAGCCCAAGACAGAGGCTTTACCCCACTGAGGCACCCACGCACCCCTCATTTTTTTAAAGTTCTATTCCTATGTGTACCATTGAGGTTATATATTTAAGTGTTGTTGGTTTTTTTTTTTTTAAGGTTTTATTTATTTATTTGACAGAGAGATCACAAGTAGGCAGAGAGTCAGGCAGAGAGAGAGGGGGAAGCAGACTCCCCACTGAGCAGAAAGCCAGATGTGGGACTCGATCCCAGGATGCTGGGATCATGACCTGAGCCCAAGACAGAGGCTTAACCCACTGAGCCACTCAGGCTCCCCTAAAAATGTTTTGTTGTAAGTGATAGTATAAACAATCAAAAAACTAACAGACAGCTCTTATAAAAGCAGGAAATTGTTGACACAATATATCCCATAGGCTAAATTCAGCCCAATGCCCATTTTAATAAATAAAATTAACTGCAACACAGCCATGCTCCTTAACTATAGACACTTTTCTCTACAGTGGCAGAACTCAGTAGTTGCAACGGAAACCACATATAGCTCACAAAGCTGAACATATTTACTAACCCTCTTTGCAGAACTAGTTAGTTAAGTGCCTGCCTGGACCACTTCTGCTTGTTGGCCACTTAGCTGAATTGCAGACCTCAAATCTAAGGGTGCAACAGATAGCCTCGGAAAATCAAGCCCTGCCAGGACAAATCTGCAAATTTGTGGCAGACATCACACCCACCAGAGGTTAAGCTGTGATACTGTGGCAGAGAACACAAACATTGTTTGTCCCCAAGCACCAGCTTCTCCACGGGGAGGAGAGCTACTCCGGCAACTGGTAAATTTAAGAGCTCTGCACTGCACCAGGCTCTCTCCTGGGGCTGGAAACGTGGCTCCCCAAGGAATGCTTTCACATTTGGCCTGAAGGTTTTCAGCCACAATGGGGTTGGGGTGACGTGCTTGAACCACGTACAAGGAAGAGTTCAATACAGATGTGGTCCGTTGGCCAAAGGAAGACTTGTGCCTGTCATTATTATGGTGTGGGAGGCATCAGACGAGAAAAACATGGCCAGTCCTTTGGGCCACTTATTAATAGGACACTGCAGATCACAGATCAAGTGTTCCACCACCGGTTACAGGTGATCAAAGATAAACTGGAAGGACAGGGGGTAGTTGTTTGGCCGTGTCTCTGGGTGTTTTATGGAAGCCACTGTTTTAGAGCCATTTTTGGTTTCTTGATGGTCTTAGCCTGAGAAACCAATCAAACACAAAGCAAATATGAGTTAGCTGGTAAGAAGGGATTGGCAGTTCAGTCATCGATGGATGGCTTAGCCATGTGACACTTAGGTGACTGGGAAATGGAAGAGTTGCCAGACTTCACTCAGCGATGCCGTATCTACAGCCTGCTCCTTGGAAGTTGCTCTTTCAAATCAAACCACAGGAAATGTACTGGAGAAAGTAACCACTACTTGGAACTGTTCTCAATGACATCCCTCAAATGTTAGCAGTAGCACGGTTTGATCATTTTCTTTTGAGATTTTATTTTATGAGTGTGGGCACAGCGGGGAAGGACAAGCAGGCACCCCACTGAACACAGAGCCCAACACAGGGCTGGATGCGGGGCTCCATCCCAGGACCTTGAGATTATGCCCTGAGCCGAAGGCAGACTCTGAACTGACTGAGCCCCCGAGGCGTCCCCCACCCCAGTTTGGTCTTTATGGTTAAAATCCATCTTTGATGGATTAGACAGCAGATCTACTACAGAGTTTTCTCCAAATATATACTTTAAAAAATCAGCTATATAAATTGAAATGTTGACAGGCAAGACTTCACGTAGCCTCAGAATGCCACAGATGAGATCATTCAGGACCTAACAGCAACCTGATAGAGCTCAGATTCACAAAAGACAACTCTGGGACTCCCTAGGTCCTGGGAGTGAGAAGGATACTGCTTGTGAATCTTATAAACAACCCTTTGTCCACTGGTGTAGGGATTCACCATCTCAACTCAGAAGAATGTAGCAGAGCTAGAATAAGAGACAGGCCAGGGGTTGGGTGCCTAGAAGGAGTTCCATTTCTTAGGCTCTGTCAGTGCAGAAATGGGCTTCGCTCCTGAGAAAAGCTGTTTGCTGTTTGTTCCTAATGATGGTTAATATACGAACAAACCGAACTCCCAGAGCTATAACGGATACCATCAGCGATGGTCTACACAGACAAAGACGCTAATGAAGCGAAGCCATGTGGCTCCTGCTTTGAAGATGCCTGTGGCGGGGCGTGGGGGTGTCGGGGAGGGGAGAGAGTCAGCTAAATGAAGTCATTTCCAGGAGCAGGAGATGAAAGGGTAGTGCTAGAACAAGGCAACTGCTGAAAACAATTACATATTTAAGAATCCCTTCACCCCGTGGGGCAGGAAATTTTTATTTTATCACTTTCTCTTCCAACATGTCAAAATACATAAGCTTTCAGGTCATTAGGGCCTCTGTTCTCATGTTGAAAAAAAGAAGAGGCCGGATATCCAAGGGGGCATCTGGCACCAGGTGATGGACAGGTAGGATGTTCAGCAAACAGCTCTGTCACTCATCTTCCCTCCGTCCATGGAGCTGATTGCACCTGTCATCTGTGTCTGTCTCTCCGCTTGGGTACCCTCACAGCCCATTGCCACTTCTGCTTCGGTGCCTGACTCTGCCCAAAGACCATTAACGTTCCGAGGGCTACGGAAATGGAGCCGCTCTATGGGGGGACACAGAAGGGGGGAGGAGGACGGCCCAAGTCTCTGTATATTTTGCCACCCTCAAGAAAATGGCTGTCCCTGATGACACAAAATGATAGAGAGAGCATTTGACTGAAACCACCGCAAATGATAGTTCTTTTTCTGAACAGCCTCACGGAATGGGTCACCCCAGCTAATATGCTAACAGCATACTTCCGTGTATATGCAATTCCCACCACATCCTCCGGATGCTTGGGTGCTGACCGACATTGGCACCGAGCAGGGAAAACAGCTTTTTGGGTCTTCCTGTGGAAACTTCTAGCAGTGCCTTTATGTATGGACTCCATGGCCTGTTCTAGCAAGTAAGTCATGTGTGTGTGCCGGGGAGAAGGAAGACACCTTGGAGCTAGAAATGGGGGATATATGGGCACAAACGTAGCTGCCTCTGAAACAAAACCTAAGGAGTTAAGAAGGGGAAGTCATACGTCTTCTCTCTGTGCGACACTCCATGTACGGGACGGTCTGGAACTCTCAAAGAATGTGGGCTCCAGTCTGTCCCCAGGTGTTTCAGCCCCTCTCATTTTAATGTACTGGACAAGCAAGTAAGAATTGTGCTGAAAAGCTGGTCATTGATCAATTTTGTTATCATCTGAATTACAGAGGCTCCGTTGTGCCCAGTTTCTGGATGTGCTGCTAGATCGGAGCTTGGCTAGAATGGAACAAAATCCAGTCGCATTTGTCATGGAAAATGCAGTGGAAATGAGGGGTTGGGGACCCTCAGCTCTTGTCCTCTGTAGGTCAGTGGCTCCATCTCCAGGAGTCTCAGTGGTGGTCAGATTATGGGCTAGGAACAAGGTGACGCCCTTGCTCCTGGGGATGCAGGGCTGTGGTTGGAGATAAACCTCCTCCGTCCCTCCAGAAGGTGCCATGGAAACCCCTCCAGGAGGGCAGCTGCCACCCTTCAGACTTACACAGCAGGACCTCAGAGGTCGTGTTTATTAAAGGCCAATTCAGTCTGACAAACAGGCATGAGTGTCTGTACCGGGCCAGGGCTGGCAAGGCATGAAAACAGTAAGTGTATTCTTAAGATAATGCTTCTCTAAAGGGAGGGATGTCATATCCCACACACTCCCAACATGCAACCCTATTGAACAACTGATACCTGTTAGGGGAGGTGTCCCACTGCGCAGAGGATAGCAAAGAGCATCACAATGCCTGCCACCAGAAACAGCAGTCCTGATGGCAGCCCACTGCATGGTTTGCAGCTTTTGGGGACACCAAGGAAGACGTGACTCACACCGGCGTTTACACTGACGACATTAAATATGTAATTGTTTTCAGCAGTTGCCTACACAGACAACAGACCAAGATGAGGGTCAGTCGTGAGCACTGGTCCCCCCACCCGAGTCTTATCCGAAAGCCAATGCAGGGAGATGATGTTCACGCACCCTTCCTGTGCTGCAAGCAGAGGACCTCGTTTTTTCCCACCAGGAATAGATGTTAGCCGCGGGCTTGGCATGCTGCCATGCAGTGCACACACTTACATGGAACAAAGGAGTACACATCCAGCCCCAGAAGAGGATAAGAGTCTCCCAAACAAGACAGTAAGCCCAGAAGAATCTGGGAAGTCTCCTTTATCTCCATGTAAGGGAATGTTCCAGGTCCCAGCACCCTTCCGTGGCCAGCAAGGGTCGAGCAAGCTGTGTGTGGCTGCCTTCCCAACATCCCCCACATGCCGGAGTGCTAGGTTGCTGGAGGGGGATATATGTGAAAAACGACCTGTTGTGTTCCTATTATGAATGACAGAAAGTGAAAATCAACGTAAGCTCCTTAGCTGGTGAGGACATTAACAAAAGGCAATGACGCTCAAGGGTGCTGGTCTGTCCAAAGCTGGGAGAGAGACCGTCTCATGCAGTCATCTAATAAATAAACCAACGCAAGGCAGATCGAGATCAGTGCCATCACTGCCATCAGGAAAGATGGACGATTATCAAGAAGTGCCTTTAATGATGGTTTTTAATAGCCAATTTCCCAATGATCATACTCATAAGGAAAAACATCTGTGCACTAAAATATAAGGAATTCTGATGAGTTTATAAGAATAACTGTAAACCCCCTCTAGTTTTCAAACACATCTGCCATCTCAAGGACTTCATAACTAGCATTGAATTTCTGGGGACCGATCCCTGAAAGAAAAGGGGGGAAATGAGAGAAGAGACATAGCCTGTCAAGGGTATTTGAGCCCAGAGCACCAGTCCCTGTGGTTGATTCCAGGAATCAACTTGATTCCAGAGATCTTTCCTGGATTCCTACTCAGTAGCCTTCCAAGAAATGCCATTTGGGGTTTCAACTACTTTGCGTTGGGTTTCTTTCCTGTCTTTTAAACAATACACAGATAAGCCTTTTAATCAAACGTCTTTGTCGATAAGCCTGTTGATTCTGAATGGGGGTTAGGATGTCCAAATCCTAGTTCTGGCTAGCTCCTTCCCTGTTGGAGATCCTTACAAGTCCAACCGGTCTTGCAAAGTCTGTTGGCTCTCTTTCTTCCAGATCTGTAATTCTGTCCTGGGGAAGCCTTATCTACATAGTCTGTTAAGAAAGGCTGACATTCCAGGATGGGCCGCTTGGAGGCCTCCTTGGATAAGGACCCACTGTAGTCCCTCTGCAGAAGTTATCAAGGGAACCCAGAGACAGATAATTAGGTCTTAGGACACCGGGATTAGACACCAAAATGTCTGCCTCTAAAGAGGGCCCAGGAGAGCGAGAATCCACGCTGCAGGTCAGGGTTTATTAAGGTAAGTTAAGGCCCTGGGACCCTGGATGGTTGATGGGCCAGGGAGAAAGATGCTTTTTGAATGTGAAGCTGTGTAGCTTCTCACAGAAGTCCTTTGATCAGATCAAAGGGGGTTGGTTTCCAGTTTCTTGAGGGAGGGAGCTGCAGGAAAATGGGAAAACAAAGCTACTCTCTAGGGAACCCTCCTACATAAAGCCATACCCCAAGAAGACACCCCTCCCCCTCCTCCAGAGGCTGATATTGACAAGGCAAGACCCCCCCTGAAACACCAAGGCCAAACCACAAGGCAAAAGACATAGGATTATTATAGAACCAAACAGGTCCAGGGGCGCCTAGGTGGCTCAGTGGGTTAAAGCTTCTGCCTTCGGCTCAGGTCATGATTCCAGGGTCCTGGGATCGAGCCCCACATCAGGCTGTCTGCTCAGCAGGGAACTGGCTTCCCCCCCCCACTCTCTGTCTGCCTCTCTGCCTGCTTGTGATCTCTATCAAATAAATACATAAAATCTTTTAAAAAGAAAAAACCAAACAGGTCCAATAGACTGCATGCTTTCCTCTCAACGAATTTCTGAACCAACTGGAAAAAAAGAAGAGGGAGGGAGATGAAGAGCCAATGACCACCTTTACTGCCAATAAATTTGACATAAGAAGAACGTGAGTTTTATCTGGGGGGAGTGGAGTTCCTAAAACTGAATTCCAGAAGTAGACAGACTTGCCTACATGGGCACAGGTAGCTCTGGACAAAAACTATTCTAATAACTCAGTTTCTTCGGCTAGCCTCATTACATTACCATAGTCTGGGAAAGCAAGGGTTACAACTTTTAATTTTTTTTTTAATTATGGGAAGTATAAAACACAGCCATTCTAAACAAAGGACTGTAAGAAGCCCTCATGTGCCCATCACCCAGCCTCAGTAATTACTAACATTTTGCCACTCTTATTGTATATATATTGCCAAATACTCCCCATTCCCAGTTGAATAATGATTATTTTACAGTTCTTCCTAAGATTTTATTTATTTGTTTTGAGAGAGAGAGAGAGAGAGTGTGTGCAAGCACAGGGAAGGGCAGAGGCAGAAGGAGAGACTCTCAAACAGACTCTTCACTGAGCTTGGAGCCCGACTCAGGGTTTAATCTCAGGACTTTGAGATCATGACCTGAGCCGAAAGGAAGAGTTAGACGCTTAACCCACTGAGCTACCCATGTGCCTCTACAGTTGTTTTTTTTTTTAAGTAAAATTTATATACGTTGAAATGGACAGATCTTAAGTTTGCCATTTTGACAGAAGGATACAGGTCTGTAATCCCCATCTCTATCACGATCTCCGTCTCTCCAGAAGTTCTACTTGTGTCCCTCCTGAGTCACTCACTGTCCTCCTAATACCAGAGAACCACTACGATGTTGGTTTTTTTTTTTTCCTCCTTAGCCCAATTTATTTCGTCTGTTCTAGAATATTCTATAAGTGGAGTCCTACAATATGGCCTCTTTTGTGACTGGTGTCTTTCACTCAGCTTAGTGTCCATGAGATTTATCCACAGAGTTGTGCTTATCAGCTCACCCCATTTTACTGCTAAATGGGACTCCGTTGTAGAATATAGCCCAACTTGCTTATCCATTCACTGCTGGTGGGCATCTGGGTTGTTTCCACTGACTGACTACTGTAAATTAGGTTGCTATGAACTACACATTTTGAACACACATATTTCATTTCTCTTGAATAAATAGGAGAAGGAATGCTGGGTGAAGATGTATATTTAAGTTTGCATACACATATATATATATACATATTTTTAAAAATAATATATATTTATATTTATATATATCAACACTTTTCCGAAGTAGTTGTACCATTGTCCGTTCCCATAGCCATGTGTGACAATGCCATTTCTCCCCATTTGGTATTGTCATTCTCTTTCGTAGCCTTCTAACAGGTATGTAGGCTTATCTAATTGTGGTTTTAATCCCACATGACACATGATGTTAGGTAATTTTTCATGTGTTTATTGGTCCATATGTCTTTCTTTGCCAAGTGTCTGTCTTACTCTTTGGTCCATTTCAAAAATTGGGTCGCTTGCTCCTCCCCACCCAGTTTTATTGAGATACAATGGACATACACCACGGTCTAAGTTTAAAGTGGACACCATCATGACTTTGCTTAGATAACTGTGAAATGATGACCACAATAAGTTTAGTCAGCACCCACCATCTTACATAGATTAAAAAGAAAACAGAAAAAAATGGTTTTTACTTGTGATGAGAACTCTTAGGATGTACTCTCTTAGCAACTTTCAAATATGCCATACAGCAATAGTGAACTACAGAAATCCTGTAATTCCATCCCCAGGATTTACTTGTCTTCTATTATCTGCATAACTGGAAGTTTGTGCCTTTGGACCACCTTCTTCCAATTCCCCTTCCTCCCTACCCTCTGCCTCCAGTAGCCACAAATCTGACCTTTTTCTGAGTTTGATGTTTGGCTTTCGTTTTTGTTTTTGTTTTAGGGACATCACCCAGTCTTTGTCTTTCTTGTTTGACACTTTTTTATTCCACGGTAGGTACACTAGATAGAAGTCCTTTGAAAACATATTCCCCAGTCTGTAGCTTGCCTTTTCATTTTCTTAACCTTTTGATGAACATAATTGTTTCAGTTTGATGAAGTCTTAGTCACCAATATTTTTTCTTTAATGGTTATTGCTGTCTGTGTCCTATCTACATACTTACTTCCTGGTCATGAAGATATTATCCTGTGTTTCTTATTAAAAGTATCATTGTTTTAGTTCTTACACTTAGATTTACAACCAAACTCAATTTCATTTTTGTGTAGAGCATCAGGTGTAATTCAAAGTTTATCTTTCTTTCCTCTATATAGATATCCAATTGTTTCAGCACCTTTTGCTGAACAAACTTTCCTTTTTCAGCTAAATTTATTTGGCATCTTTGTTTAAAATCAACTGACTATGTTAGGACAGGTCTCTTTGTGGACCCTGTCCCACTGATCTCTTTGTCTATGCTTAGTTGTGATTAGTGTGGCTTTATACGTCTTGAAGTCGGGTAGTACAAGTCTAGATTTGTTCTCTAAGATCATTTTGGCACTCCAGATCTCTTGCATTTTCCCATAAATTTTAGAGTGGACCTGTCATTTTCTGTTTTTAAAAAAACAACCTGCTGGTATTATCGCTGAGTCTGCATTGGTTCTATAAATCAGTATGGGAAGAAATGACATCTTACTGCTATTGAGTTTCTGCTCCATGAACATGATATATCTCTCCATCGTTTAGGATTTCTTTAACTTCTCCAAGTCATGTTTTAGAACTCTCAGTGTGGATATTCTGAACATCTTTTATTCCATTTATTCAGGAGTATTTTATTTATTTTTGACATGATTGTAAACAGATTGAAAATCTTCCCAATTATTTGCTGCTAGCATATAGAAATAGAATTGATTTTTTTTTTTTTACCATGTTGACCTTGTATATTGAGACTTTGCTAAACTTGTGTTTTAGCTCTAGCAGGGTTTTTTTGTTTATTTCCATTCCTTAGGGTTTTCTCCATAAACAATTACATTGCCTACAAATAGAGAATGTTTTACTTGTCCTTTTCTGGCAATTGTGTCTTTTCTTTCTTCTTATCTTTTTTGCTCTGGTTAGGACCTCTGGTACAATGCTGAATTCAAGGGGTAGGAGCAGATGTCCTTGCCTTGTTCCCACCTTAGCGACAACGTGTTCAGAGTTCAGCTGATTTGATGTTAGATGTAGGATTTTCAAAGACACTAGTCATCAGATTGATGAAGCTCCTTTCTATTCCCAGTTTTGGGGGAATTTTTCATCACAAATAATGTTGACTTTTGCTAACTGCTTTTTCCTCATCTCCTGAGATAATCATTTGTGTTTCTTTTTATTCTGTTAGCATGATGGAGCACAATGATTGATTTCAAATGGTAAACTGACCTGTATTCCTAGAATGAACCCCACTTTGTCATTACATAGTATTATTTATATTGCTGGATTTGGTGTGTTAATTTTTAAAACACTTTTGCATTTATGTATGAAGAATTTTAGTCTATAATTGTCTTGTAATAAGAGCTATGTTTTTATGAATCAGTAATATGGGAGTGACTGGGCCTGTGGGGAAGTATATTGAGTTTGGCATGCTTTTTGGTGACTCTGAAATTATACTACTAGACCAATCACCTACTCTGTTCAAAGACAAGATTTATATGTGTGTTTGTTTAAATATTGCCGTAAAAATATAGCTGGTGCAGTGTCTTAGGTGATTTCAATGACTCAGTGCAACTGACTGAACAGATTTGTGAAACTGGGCGTAAAAATGTCACTAAATTGACAAAAGAAAGGATTCACCCACATACATATTTAAATATATATATATACAGATGAGGGAGGCTTGGGTTTTTTTTCCCCCATTTCATTACTATTTTCTTGCATTTAGATTTGTAAATTTCAAAATGAGGAAATCCAGTTTAGAAGAGAAAGTGTTTGGGTCATCTTTTTTAATCCTTACACAGAGAAGCATCAAAATTATTGGCAAATTCTGGCTGACAGGTCCTTACTAATGACAAGTTTGGATGGAGTTTGGGGTTTTTTTGTTTTGTTTTGGGTTTTTGTTTTTTTTTTTTGACAGTTCCTTGGATTCATTTTCATTTGAGGACACCCTTTTAAAGGTCACTATCCCACACTGCTATTTTAGCTGGGGACGAATACTTACCTCTGCCTAAACTACCGGAAGGATAAAAACAAACAAATGGAAAAGAGACAAGATAAGTGTCTCACGTTGTTTTCAGATGTGAACACAGGGGGAAGAATATGGCAGTAATGTGTTAAAAAAAAACACACGTATTTTGACAAAACTGACACAAAATCTTTGCTGAGGGCTGCCTTCTATAACAAAAAGCATCCTTGTCCTTACTTAGGAAGGACAATTTTGAAATCAAAGTTATGGAGGAATACATACATACAAGGCCATGCTTTGAGAGCATAATTATATCTGGAGATTGCCCACCTGCAGCAGAATTTTGCATAGGTACAGAGCTATGTGATGGGATACCAGGCAACCACTGAAGGTCCTACAGGTATAGATGGTCCTATAAGGTACATTATCATAGGAAACACCCATGGTGAGATGCAACCAAAACACGCAGACACACACACTCTTGATTATGGTGGGCTCACTGTAAAACAATGAATTAAAAATATTGAAAGAGAACAACCTTCAGACCCTAGATAAATGCACAGAACAGACGCCTGCGTGGCTGTTAGTTGAACATCTGCCTTTGGCTCAGGTCATGATCCCAGTGTTCTGGGATTGAGTCCCACAATGGCACTTCCTGCTTGGGGGATGGGTGAGGGGGTCTGCTTCTCCCTCTGCCCCTCCCCCCTGCTTGTGCTCTCTATAATAAAATGTTTTAAAAATTAATAAATGCACAGAACAATCGCTGGAGGAAAGTTACTAAACTGTCAATAGGATGATCTTGGGGCGAGAAGAACATAGGCAATTTTGTTCTTCTTCCTCTAGTTGTCTGTACTTTTGAATTCTTCTTTAACACCCGTGTTATTTTCTAATCAGAACAAATATAGAAAAATAGATTTTTTAAGACTTGGTTTGGAAAGTGTGTCACATGTCATATAGGATACAAGAGAATGATTTTCCACTCAGTTTTAGAGGTGTTCTTGCGAAATAGCCAGGGATTTAAATCAAAGGAAAACCGTGTCTCACCACAAACAATTTACCTGGTCTCTTAGTATTTTGGTGGTAGTTCCCATGAGCCGAGTTTGGCTCTTGAAGGCAGGTTTGGGCAGCCACATCCTAACAGCTTCACCACTCTCATTTCTGGCACACCAGGCTGCGGGCTTCCTCACTTCCATCCTCTAGACACCACGAGCTGTCAGTTTCCCAGCCGTGCCCCAGTGTTGGTAGCTTTGTGAGCAGGCTGCTGTGTGGCAGACCCGTGTCCCTGATGAATGCTGGGTACTGATTTGCACACGGGCCAAGTAGGCAGTAGACAATTGACTCATTTTGAAGCCAGCAAATATACAGAATGGATCCTGCTATCCAGACATACAGTAGAGAGAAAAACACAGGGGGGTGCTTGGCAACAGAAGCCTTGGATTCGCATCTTTGCATGACACTGGGCAACTCTCTAACTGCCCAGGGCTTACTCAGTTTCATCAGTGAATGGGTAAGTGGCGTTTTCCATACCTATACCTCAGAACTATTGTGAATGTCAAAAAGTGTATGTGTGTAATCAATAAATCCCAAATTTTATACACAAAGGCAAAAACCAAAAACAACAACAACAACAACAACAACAAAAACCCAGAATAGTCAACACAGTATTGAAAGAGAAGAACACAGTTGGAGGACTGATATTACTGGTTTTCAAGGCTTACTATAAAACTAAGTGATCAAGACAGGGTAATATTGGCAAGAGAATAGAGAAATCAGTGGAACTGGATAGAGATCCATACAATACAGTCAATTGCTCTTTGACAAAGGAGCAAAGGTTATAAATGGAGGAAGGACAGTCTTTTCAACAAATGGTGCTGGAACCACTGGACATCCACGTGCAGGAAAAAAATCCTAACCCAGACCTCACATCTTTCACAAAACTTAACTCAGAATGGATCATAGATGTCAATACAAAATGCGAAACCATAAAGCTCCTAGAAGATACCTTAGGAGAAAATCTAGGTGATCTTGGGTTTGGCAATGACTTTTTATGTATGACAACAAGAGCAAACCCCATGAAAATAAGTTGATACGTTATACCTCATTAAAATTTAAAACTTCTGCTCTGTGAAAGACACTGCCAAGAAAATGAAAGGACAAGCTTCAGACTGGGAGAAAGTATTTGCAAAACGCAAATCTGATGAAGGACCATAATCTAAAATACACGAAGAACGGCTGAAACTCAATAATAACAAAACAATCAACACAATTTAAAAAAGGACAAAATATCTAAACAGACACCTCACCAAGGAGGATGCAAGAAAGGGCCATGAGCATATGAAAAGGTGCTCAACATCATGTTTCATTAAGTGCAAATTAAAACAACAAGGAGATACCACATCACACTTATTAGAACGGCCAAAATCCAAAACACTGAAAACAGAAAATGCTGGTGAGGATGTGGAGCAACAGAAACACTCATTCACTGCTGGAGGGAAGGCAAAATGGCGCCGCCATCCTGGAAGACATTTTGGCAGCTTCTTACAAAACTCAACATACTCCTATCATACGATCCAGCAATCATGCTCCTTCAACAGAGTTGACAATAGATGTCCATTCCAAAACTTACAGCTAAATGTTTAAAGCAGCTTTATTTATAATTGTCAAACTGGAAAGCAACTAAAGTGTCTTCCATTAGGTGGGTGGATAAGCAAACTGTGGTATGTCCAGACAATGGAATATTATTCAGTGATGAAAAGAAATTAGCTTTTTTAAAAAATGAGCTATCAAGCCATGAAAAGACATGGAAAAACCTACATGCACTTTGCTAAGTGGAAGAAGCCAGTCTGAAAAGGTTGCACACTTTTTAATTCCAACTATATGGCCTTTCGGAAAAGGCCAAAAGGAAAGTAAAAAGATCAGTGGTTGTCAGTAATTAGGAGGAAGAGAGAGATTTATAGGTAGGACACAGGGGATGTTTAGGCCATTGAAACTATTGTGTATGATACTATAATGGTGGCTATATGTGACTATACATTTGTCAAAATCCATAGACTAATATGAGATAATAGAAAAATATATCTTGGTCTCTGCTGACTGTTCCTGACATAGAACTCCCAAAACCTTTGTAATTTCCCAACAAGAGCCCTAGAAACATCTTTTGTCCTATTGAGGCAACTCTGAGTGGGCTCCTGGATAGCTCCTGGATGGGGGCATATCTCCAGAAAGACCAAGCCATGATTAGAAGCTTGGAGCTTCCAGCCCCACCTCTACCCCCACCCTCCTGAGTGGGGACAGGAGCTGCAAATGAAGTTGCCATTGATCTTGACTCTATGAGGAACTTCCATATAAATCGCAATGCTGGATTCGAGGAGCTTCCAGGTGGGTGAACCGTCCATACCCCAGGAGGGTGAGGCACCCCAACTCCACAGAGACAGAAACTCCTGTGCTCAGGACCCTCCCAGACCTTGCCCTATGTATCTCTTCATCTGACTGTCCATCTGTATCTTTTATCATATCTTTGAATAAATTGGTAAACTTAAGTGTTTCCCTGAGTTCTGTGGGCTGCTCTAGCAAATCATTGCATATAAGAAAGGGATCGTGGGAACCTCCAATTTGCAGCCAAGTCAGACAGAAGTTTTGAATAACCTGGGGACCTACTACTTGCAGGTGGGGGCATCTGAAGCAGGGTGGGCGCCATCTTGTGGAACTGAGCCCCTGACCTGGGGGATCTGATGCAGTCTCCAGGTAGATAAGCATCAGAACTGAGTGAAATTATAGGATATCCAGCTGGTGTCATGGAGAATCGCTTAGTGCAAGGAAAAACTCCAACCCATTTGGTGACCAGAAACGTCAGTAATGAAGGGTCCTGTGTAAAGGAGTAAAGGAGGCATGTGGGAAGAGGAAGAGAAGAGTGGGTTTTTCCATTACAAACGCACTGCACAAAGAGTGGACGTCATGTAAACTCTGGCCTTTAGTTTAATAATAATGTATCAATATTGGCTCATTAAGTGTAACAAGTATACCACACTGTGCAAGGTGTTCTAACAGGGAAAACTGCGGTGGTGGGGGTGGGGGGCATACGGGAACTCCCTGCTTTCAGTTCAATTTTCTGTAAACCTAAAACTGCTCTCAAAAATAGTCCATTGAGGGGCGCCTGGGTGGCTCAGTGGGTTAAAGCCTCTGCCTTCAGCTCAGGTCATGATCTCAGGGTCATGGGATCGAGCCCCGCATTGGGCTCTCTGCTCAGCGGGGAGCCTGCTTCCTCCTCTCTCTGCCTGCCTCTCTGCCTACTTGTGATCTCTGTCAAATAAATAAAATATTTTTTAAAAAATAGTCCATTGATTAAAAAAAAAAGCGTATGGAAAGCCATTTCTAAGTAAAGCACTACTGGAGGATATTTTGATTGCAAGTAACAAAGGACTGAGTGAAAGTAGCTTAAACCAGTGGCTTTATAGATTTTTGCACTGTACATGCCTACTAGTGAGGATGTTTGAGAATGCACTCAACAATTTACATAATATATTTATTCATATATAAAGTACATATAGTGCTATATCAATATAGTCTGTATAATTTGTAAATACATGCCCAGCAGGGAGTCTGCTTATTCTCTCCTGCTGCTCCCTCTACTCACATACCCACATTCTCTCTCCCTCTAAAATAAATAAACAAATCTTTAAAAAAAAAAACCGTTGTGTAACTTTATATTCTATGTTCATATGGGTGATGACACACTGACATAATTTTTAGCAACAAAATAACAATGAAAACATTTCAAACATCTATTTTAAAAATACACTCTCAAAGTTTTGACAAAATTCTTTTACGATAGTATAATGCTTGAATCTACTTAACTGGGTATGTGTTAATTGTAATCTGCTACAATATGCCGAAGGCAAACAAAAACATGGAGGGAAGCACCATTCTGGTTTCTAGAACTCCCAATCCCATCTCCAGGGTCCCACTGGGAGACACAGCTGTCTAACAAACGATGAACTGAGTAAATCCACTGATTTCAATTTCTATTTTAAATATACCTCTAAAATTCTGTGTGTTAAGTTGAAATCAACGTTCTATTATCTTCTTTCTTCCATTCTGGAACAGCTGGCTGAAATTATAAGGATTTTACTATCTTCAACTCAAAATCAGAGTGATTCCAAGATGGTTCAAGCCATGGTCAAAGGGCATGGTTATCCTGTACCATCCTCCATATGGTTTTTATTTTTTGTCCTCAGGTCTGTCCTCCACTGGCTGCAAGATGGAAACTTCAAGCATCCTGTTTTCATCGCATCACATTCAAAGGTAGAAAAGAAATTGGTGTCACCCTCTCCCTTTCTTTGGAGAGTCCAGAAATCCTTCCCAGAAGCCTCCATGTAAATTTCTTCTCATATCTCATTGGCCAGATCACACCAAATGTTCATGCTGCCCTAAACCAATCACTGGCAAGGAAGATGAGATCATAGGCTAATCATGATTCATCTCCTAGACTCAGAAGGAACCACCCAAGGAAAGGAATGATTCTGTTAGCAAGGAAGAACAAAGGGAATATGGTTGAGTAGGGAACCAACAGTGGCTGCCACAGGCAGGATGCAGAAATGATACCATTACAGAGGGAATACACGTGTTAACAGAAGTGAATAGCACTCGAGTACTGAAGGAAAACTTACTGGGTTCTGCATGAAATTATGGGATCATTTTTTTTTTTTCGTGTTCATAAAATACATCCAGAAAGATGTGTGGTTATTTCAAGAATAAGCATTTTTAGGGGCACCTGGGTGGCTCAGTGGGTTAAAGCCTCTGCCTTCAGCTCAGGTCATGATCCCAGGATCCTAGGATCCAGTCCCACATCGGGCTCTCTGCTCAGCAGGGAGTCTGCATCCCCCGCTCTCTCTGCCTGCCTCTCTGCCTACTCTCTCTTTGTCAAATAAATAAAATCTTTTTAAAAAAAAGAATAAGCATTTTTTGGAGAAGAATCTCCAAACACTGTCAAATTGCATTTTAAAATTCAGAGTATCCCTTTGAAATTAAATACTGTGCTTCCCACTTGTCACTGAAAAAAAAAAAAAAAGAAAGAAAGATAATAAAAACAACAGCAACAAAAAACAAAGACAAAACAACAAAACCAGCCTGGTCATGAATTCTGTCACATTTATTTATATGTTATTGATAATGGCTTGTTTTTTAATTGCTGTTTGTTGCCAAAGCAAAATGTTTAACTAGAAAATGCTATGGTAATGTCAGATATTAGCGGCCATCACCAAAACGTGTATTTCTTTTCCACAAGTGTGATCCACGTATAGATGACATCAAACCTGGGGTAGTCACCCCCACAGAGTGGTATCTAACTTCATTCTGTGATGCCTAACTCCGTTTCTGGGGAGAGGGCCAGAGAAATCCTGTGGTGCCCGTTAAGAAGGGGGCTGTCATGCTCAGGGTTTTCTATCCCCCCAAATCTCAGAACCCCCCTGCATCTCTGTCAGGGTGCTCTCTGCAGGTGATCTGGTGGCTCTGGTTACCTGAACCCATCCCTGAGTGAGCACCGGCTGACACATGAACTCAGCTCTCCTTTGTGGGGCCCTCCCTTAGGCCAGGAGTCCTAAGTAACCCACCCACAGGGGTACGTCTCAAACGTATTATGACCCATTTCTTCACTTTCCTGGCTATAAATAGTCATGATCTGTAGCTGTTTGGAAGAGAAGAAATTGTTTTAAATTATCTTAAAGTACATGGGGAGTCAAGATGGTCCCGAAACTTCCACAGATGACATCAGTAGCAGAACGTATGGGTGCAGTGGCTCCATCCTCGTTTCTGCTTCCTTACCTGCTGAAGGTGGTCACCTGCCCACAGACCGGGCTTTCTCTCCTGCACCCCGCTTTGCAGGTTCGGGGACTAAATCTTTCATGCCTCTATGTAGGTGTGACTCTAGAACTGATCTGGGGAGTTACTATCTGCCATCCCCGGGACTCTTCTGGGAAGACACCTGAGGCTTCTGGTTGTGTGGGTCGCATTGCAAGGGACCACTGGAGAGTGAAGTTCTACCTGAAGAGCTTTAGAATGGGAATGTCTGGGGAGGAGTCAGAGCCATCACCGTTGAGGGGACAGGAAGAGCAGCAAGTTGGAAAAAGGCGACAAGAGGCCTGGGATGTTGCTATAAAATGCATTGACATGTTTACAACTGAACTTTACTGGTTGCTGGAGGCATGGAGTAGGAGTGTGCTTTTCCCACTAACAGATCCAAGTCGGGTCAAACATTCTCCAACATGCTCTGCCCAGCAAGGTAGTTTTGCGACGTCACTGGGCTGTCCCAGTCAATGCCTGTGATGCACTGTGGAACATTCTTAAGGTAGTTTCGGGTTCCCAGGACCACTCTTTGGAAAAAGCTCTCTGCAATGCTTCAGACAATGGCGCTGGTGGTGGCCCTGGGAGGAATATGGCTCCTTTCCCAGTACATCCGTCTCAGACTGCAGAAGCTGGCTGAGTCATGGAGAGTGGCATCTGCTTAGGCCAGGCAGAGCAGGAATGGTTCACTAGTTAAGTCGTGCCTTCGTGGATGGGGAGAATGAGAGATCCAATAGGTCAGAGGAAGGAGGGTCCTAGAAGACTGTCCTAAGCAGTGTTGGTGGTTTGACTGTAACCAGTCAGCTTCTTGGGAGACTGACCAACTCCAGACAAACTGATCAAGGTCACTTTGTTGCTATCTAGAGCTTCGACCATAACCTGGATCGTTTCCCGTGACACAAGCAACATTCCGACTTCAGAAAATCCTTTTGTACACCGAATGGCATTCCTAGTCAGCAACAGCGATATTTCCTTTTTTTTTTTTCTTTCCTTAAAAACTTCTGAGATTTTCTTCTGATACTTTAAAATGCAGGACTTTAAGAATGTTGTGTTTTGCCTGTCTTATACTTGTTTTTGAAAGGTGCTTCGAAACTGACCTTAGGAGAAAGAAAAGATCGGCAATGAAGCCACCAGGCATAGACCCGGGAGAACAGGACATGATCAGAAAGCATAGCTGAGAAATCCTCCATAAGCAAAGATAAAACTACACGTAATGTCTCAAAGCTAATAACCAGGAGGGTAACTGGAAGAACAGCTTCGTGCCAACCTTGAAGAGTGTAAAGTCGCATTGAGGTGTTGAGTGGAGGTGGTTACAAGCAAAACCTCAAACTGAAAGTAGGGGCATGTGACTGGCTATGCTGATAGGGGGCAGGGGATGGAGGGGGCAGTAGTTAGACATTCTGGTAAACTAAATGAATGATGCTCTGTGGGCTCCAAGGGAATTATCCAGTAAAGGCAGGTGGTTTCTACTACCAACTAATTAAAAGTAGGAAGGGAGTGTAATTGTGTATGAGTTTGTGCCCAAGTTAAAGTGCCTTGGGAGTGACTTGGAACAGTGGTTCTCAAACTTGAGACTGTGGCAGAATAACCTGGAGGCCTTATTGAACATACACCTCTCAGAAGCCCCACCCGCCGGCTTTCTGATTCAGTAGGTGTGGGACAGGGTCTGAGAATTTACATTTTTCTGAAGATTTTATATATTTTATTTTATTTGAGAGAGAGAGGTAAGGGAGAGGGAGAAGCAGGCTCCCCGCTGAGCAGGGATCCTGACGTGGGGCTCGATCCCAGAACTCTGGGATCATGACCTGTGGCAAAGGCAGACACTTAACCAATACACTGAGACACCCAGGCGCCCTGAGAATTTACATTTGTAACAGATTCCTAGGCGATGTGATGCTGCTGGTCTGGGACCACTTGCTGAGAACAAATGATTTGGAAGAATAGCAAAAAGGCATATAACAACCCTATTCCCAACTTACATCCTCACATTCTGCAAAAGTAAGGGACTTTTCACATTGTGTGTGCATAACAAAATTAAAAATCATATTACAAAAAAAAAGAAAAGAAAAAAGAAATAGAAAGCTTTTTCCAACGATGAGATTATTTCTCTTTATGATTTAAAACGTGGGAGAAATTCAAAGTAAAAAATAATGATGTGTAGAATTACATAAAAATGTAAAACTATGTAATAATGAAATTCCACAAAACCAAGACAAAAAAAGATGTAACAGAATAAGAAAAATGTTTGCTATAAATACAGCTCCATATTTAAAGTTTAATGTCCAAAGTATATTGAGTCATTCAAACCCGATTCCCAGTGGAGACATAGCCTGGGACACACGCGGGCAGTTCATACTCCAGGAAAACCAACAAAAACCCACACTTGGAGCACTAAACCTCAAAAGTAATTAAAGAAATCCAAATGAAAACAATTATAAGGGGCCATTTAACACATATCAGATAAACATGTATAAGGATAAATGATAAAATGCAGCCCCAGTGTGACTGGTGGGAATTGGTTGCTCGTACAAATGTAAATTGTGTTTCATTTCTTTTCTTTCTTTTTTCTTTCTTTTTTTAAATAAGACCCATAAAAATGATCACATCAAAAAATGCATCCCATATAAGTAATTCATAAGAAGCACAAACTTACAATTATGAAATATTTATAGCAGAATTATTTCAATTATCGTTGAAGAATGAAATTGTCAAAACGCTCAATAGTAGGGAAATAGTGAAAACAAATAATATTAGACAAACCTGATATTCACTCCTTAGAAATGGAAGCACTTGAAGACGGAGCTCACTGAAGGAAGTGCGCTACATGGAAACCGGGGGGAAAAGTACTGGGTTTGGAGTCAAGGAACCTGAAATTAAGTGATCTTCAGCTAGGGTTTACAACCTTCTCAAGTTAGTTTTCTGCCAACGCAGTTTTTCCTCTAATCCAGCAGTTTTCAAACGTTTTGACCACTATCAAAATTTTAAAAGCTTGTATTCCTATCCAGCCCACCCCCCCCAACACACAGTCACTATTGGTAACACATGGTGGTCTATTCTATCCTGCTGTCCACTTCATTCCTTTCCAATCCATTTTAAGATGCCAGTCACTAAATCAATTTCAAACCCACTAATACATCACAACCGGCTGTTCATAAAACACTAGTCTAATTTACAGGAGTGTTCGAAGTTTACAGCCATCCCTTTTCCCCACTCTCTCTCCAATATCCTCAGCCTCCCACAAACATACACACACACACACACACACACACTACACCCAAAGAAAGCTCTACTCAAGGTCAAGGCCCAAGTGCAGCTGTAGATACAGGAACAGTTGTAGGCGTGCAAATTTTATACCCTTACTGGACCTAAAGGCCCAGTATGTCAGGAGGAATAGTGATTTTTTTTTTTTAGATCGTATTTATTTATTTCTTTGACTGAGAGAGAGAGTAAGTGTGAGCAGGGAAGGGGCAGAGGAAGAGGGAGAAGCAGATTCTCTGCCAAACAAGGAGCCTGACCTGTGGCTCAACCCCAGGACCCCAGGATCATGACCTGAACTGAAGGCAGAGGCTTAACCGACTGAGCCACCCAGGCGCCCCAGAAGAGTGATTTTTAATGCAACTGGAACTTCTTTCTCAGGTGGTATTAACAACTATGTTGAAACTTCTCTTAAACTCTTTCCTCTTTCCGTCTTCTTGTTTTCTGCTATGTAAGCTCCCCAAACAGTGCTCCTCGAATTATAACACACTTAAGAATCACCTAGGTACTTATCAACAGTGCAAATGTGTATGTCTCATCCCCAGAGAGTGTGATTCAGTCATGTGGTGGGGTCCTGGAAATTACATTTTTAACAAACACCCCAGGTGTTTTCTCCGTGTGTGGACAAATCCTTCTGTAGGTCCCACTGCAAAGGTGGAGGGCTGACTGGGATTCAGGCCTGGATGGGTCTGGCCATGGTTCTTCTTTAGGCATATACAACAAACCTTAGTTTTCTCATCTGTAAAAGGCAGGGAATATACCCTACTTCTAGGCCTTTTGTGCCTCTACTCTTAAATGCATTGTCTATAATATTAAATGAAAAAAAAAAACAAAGAATTCTTTGCACGTTGTTCCATTTATTTTAAAAATTATAAATACAGCTAGTGTCTACAAGAGATAAGAAAGATAGATATGAAACTAAGGGAGAAATTGGAGATATGGCTTTAAAAATTAGCTATGGAAATAATTACATAATTTTTAAAGAAATGGTGAGACTTTGATGAGCAAAGTCATCAAGGAAGGTGAGAACCAAGAATAGACCTTCAAATTTGAATGTAATGATTATGACATCACTGGTGACCTTAAAGAGAACAACTCAGTACAGCCGTAGGCATGAATTCTGTGGTCAGACAGGAAGTAGGAAGAATGAGCAGTAGCTCAAGGGAAAGGCAGAGTTAAGGTATCTTTCAAGGTACAGGAGCCTTTTGTAAAAAGACCAAAGTCCCAGGAGACTCTGAAATTCAAAGCACATTGCAAGGCAACGCACTTCACGAAGGTAAGTTTCTTATAGAGGAGGAAAAAGAGGATTTTCCGCTAACTGCAGTTGACTCATGTTACGGCCTTACACACTCTAATTCAAGCCCCATCTTGGAGGAGAAGATCTCCCAGCTAATGGTCTCAGTTCTGGTGTCTGGAGTGGGACCATTCCTTAGAGACCTGACATCTGTGCAGGACCAGCCTGTGGGGGAGAGATAGAGAGCGCGTACTACTCCTCACACCATCAGTCTGGAGGCAAGGACTACCTTACATTTGTGCTCAGCTTTAACATCCCAGATACTCCCATGCATATAATTTCATCTCTACAACTCAGCAATTGGTGTCCATTTCCACCTTCTCTCCCTCCTCCATCCCCCATCCTCCCCAAGTCCTTACCATGGTTCCTGCCATGGTAGGGCAAAAGACACAAAGGTTACTGGTCACCTGCAAAGAACACTGGCCATGAAAGTTGGCAGGACAAGAGCCCAGTATTCTCGTGGAAAGGTCTGAAAGCTGAACTGGGAGGGCTAAACCTGAGTCAAAGTGGGAGCTCCTCTCTCCGAACTCCTCTCCAAATTTCAGAGCTGCACTCTCGGGGGTACCTGTGGCTAGAGTCGACCAGATTCTACAAGGTCCTCTTTACCAATTTCCCTATAAGACAGGATGGGGAAGGATGCTTGGCTGTGCAAAACAGATCCTGCCTGGTTCAGGGCGATGGAGGAGGAAGAGGCAGGGGTGTGCTGGTGTGAGCACTGACCTTTGGTGCTTTCACACATAACCCTGTCCTACCATGGAACCTGAGAAATGCTACGTAGTGACCAATGAATCCTGTGATTCCTCCTTCCTGGGAGGGGAGCTGGGAAGAAAATGAGTCCGGTGGGGGTGGAAGTAGGGTTGGAAGTCCCACTTTTATGGGCCAAGACTAAACCATGAAACAGAGAACAGAAACATGCCCTCTTTCTTCACAAAAGAGGCAAAGTAGTTATCACGATCCTATTATCCCCATTTTACAGAAGATGAAATGAGGGAACAGCAAAGGTAAGTGGTTTAGTCACTGCCACAAAGCTGGTAGGTATTGAGGGGGGTCTGCTGATGCCACGGACCAGAAGCTTCCAGCACCTGGGATCTCGGACTCCAGTAACACCACTAGAGTCGCCTTCCTAGTGCTGCCTGTCTGCGGAATTCCCCAAACACACACCGACAAGGAATCCTGGCCGAGGCACACTGCCTTGCTCTCCACCTGGTCTTCTGACCAGGAGAGCTGGGAGGGCACCTGTTCAGCCCCAGGATTGGACGAGAGGATGGCCCACTCCGTGCTGCCTTTCCTCCCTAGTAACAGCGGGGCCTCCCCCTTGTCCTGACCGAGCCAGGGAAAAAGATGTGAATTCCCCTCCCAAGACCAGAGAAGGGAAAGTAAAGATGCTTCTCTCCTGAAGAAATACGCTCTTTTGGAACACATGCCATCTGGTCCCTCTGACTCGGTACCCCAATTTCCATTTAGGTGCCCATCCCCCCCCATCCCCGGAAGCACACGCAATCCCAAGGATGGGCTGTGACCAACAGAAGACCATCAGGGGGTCCCACCTCTCCTGATCACCATGACAGGTGCAGGGATGGCCCTTTGACCTAATTCGGGTCAACCAAAGATACAGACCCATTTCCTGGAGGATTCTAGGGGGAGCAACTTCACTTTTCCTTAGAAACTACCTGAGGGATGTTCTCTTTCTTTTGGACGTGAACAAGGCAGCTCTTAGCCCCTCAAAGCTACTTGCAGCCATCTTGTGGCCACTAAGGGAAAAATATGTGGTGGAAGGCAAAGAGGAGAACGAAAACCAACTGGGTCTTCATGTCGGAGCCAAGTTGGTGGATAAAGCCTTGACAAACGCCTGGTATTTCCAGTCTTGCCAGACCTGTGAGCCAATAAATTCCCCTTAGTGTTTAACCCAATTTGAGTTGCATTTTCAGTAACTGCAGAATTATAATTAACATGTACTGCAGTGTATAAGCATATGAGTTTAGGGAGGCTGTTCCACTGTTTCCCTAATTCCTGCTGGAGTTTTCCAAGGATAAGCTGACTGCCCGAGGAGGAACTCAAATTTTCCTGTATCAATCAAATGGGAAGGGAGAGGGAACCAAGCTTAAGAAAATAGATCCTTAATAACATTCCTCCAAGACACATATATTCAAATGAAATGAGTCTGGTATGTAAGACCACAATCAAAAACCAAATACTATTATTATTATTACCACCTTTTTAACACCCCCAACTGAATGTTCTATCCCCTACAATTGTGGTTCCATTGTGTGTCTGCTAATTCCATTTTTTTTCAAGATTTTATTTATTTATTTGACAGAGACAGAGATCACAAGTAGGCAGAGAGGCAGGCAGAGAGAGAGGAGGAAGCAAGCTCCCCACTGAGCAGAGACCCTGATGGGGGGCCCAATCCCAGGACCCTGAGATGATGACCTGAGCCAAAGGCAGAGGCTTAACCCACTGAGCCATCCAGGTGCCTTGTGCTAATTCCATTTTAACTGAGTTACGGTGCTGGTAGGGAAAGGACAAACTTTAAGCTATCATCACGTGTTCGAAAACCTGGCCACTCGATCCCAATAGTACTAGTTTCTTTAAAAACAACAATAGTGGTTAAAGGTACAGCACTCTGCCACATCGTGTCTGGTGTCATCCCAGAAACTGCTCATTTTCTCAATCTTTGAAAATGAAGCCAGTGAGGAAAGCCTTATGCTCAGACTCCCCAAATTCCAAAACCAACGAGGACGACTCTTCAACTTGCTTTCAAAGAGAAGTAGCCATCACCAGCCTGCCGGGTTTGGAAAAGATGTGGCAAGGGTCTAGAAGCATGCCAGTGTTCCTTTCTAGAGGAGGTCTGGGTCCTCTCCCTTTGCAATCAGCGATTTTTCTTACTCTAATGAAACCCAGATGCTTCCGATAAAAGGAATGGCTGGTGTTCAAGCCATTTGCTAATTCTGCCTAGAGGTAGAGGGAAGGAAAAAAAAAAGCTGTGCCCCACATCATTAATTTTAAATATCCTATTTTGTTTTATTTTCAGAATGAAATGGTATGGAACAGTGTAATGAGCAATAGAAATATGGAACCAAGAAGCAATTATATCTTCAAAGAAACAAAATGGGAGCAAATAAAAGGCCTTGCACAAGTTAGCACACAAACAGGCAGATGAGACATCATTTAGCGTCCAAATACATGCCTTTGGGTTATGTCTCTTCCACAAACATCATGTTGTCTCACTGAAGACTCCTTCCTGGGTTATAAGAAATTAGGTTTCTTGAGAGGCCCTAAAACATCTCAGATTCAGATTCACAAATATTGAATACCTCTACTTTGCAACCATTGTGCTAGGTACTAGGGCAGCAAGAGAAACAGGACACGATCTCTACCTTCAAAGTGCTTACCGTCTAGCTACGCACAAATAAGTATGATAGAGTGAGTGCTGGGGAACACCGAAGAGGGCAGATTTCATTCTGTTCGAAAAGATGGGAGAAGGCTTTACAGAAAGGTAGGTAGGAACTGAAACCATGCAACATAAGCAAAGCAGAGGCAAATGGAAGGTGTGGAGGCCAGGTCTTCAATCATGCGTTGAGAAAAGTACCCACGAGCATTCTAGAAGTGGATGGGAACGAGAATCCAGCTGTCTGACTGAAGCCTGGAGCCAGGCATCCACCAGTGTACTGGGACTAAGGTAGTTCCAAATAAATTTTTAGAAGTGTCCTCATTGGAATGGCAGGAAGCAGTGATTCTTGCATAAAAACAGGAATTGGGCCTATATCTGGTATCCAGAAATGGCACTATTTGGAATGGATCAAATATTGGATCAAGTAGATATACTATATACAATGGGCCAAATGCCCCAATCCTTACGCAAAGATCTGGCTCAGAACAGTGCATCTCAGAGAACAGGCTGAGGCATCAATGACATCACTCGAAAAAATTCCCACGCACATCAGTTCTCATACAAAAATTACAAAGCACATAAAGACACACATAATAATGAGAGTTGGTTGGCAGACCCAACAACTAGGACAAATCACAACTAAGGATAGAAATAACAGTGTAACTCACCAAGGTGTTTAAAACAAGTTTGTTTAGAATCCTCAAAGAGATAAAGGAAGATATAGCATACTTGAAATGAAAACAGGTTATTAATTTAGAAAATGCATCTGTGAATATGAACCAAAAAATCATCGAAAATTTAAAAACAGAGTAAAAAACTGAGTAGATGTGATAAATAGTAGACTAGGTAAGGTCAAATGGAATCCATATACTGGCAAAGACAGAATGGCTAGATATTCCTCCATCTCATTTCCTCTTCCTTGGCACCTAAGAAAACCATATTTCCTAGATGCCCTTGCCATGAGATCAGGGCCATGTGATTGGAAAATAAGTGAAATCAAAGTTTATCACTTTTAGGCCTGGACGCAAACCCTCCTCGGTGATTTTCTCCTTCCTCAGCAATCATGAAGAACATATTGATGACAATGGCATTATAAGATATAGGTCATACATGGGAGGACACTTGTCAAAAGAGCCCCCAACCTGCCTCGAACTGTCAGACAGGCCAGAAACAAACCTTTGATCTGCTTTCTGATCTTAATTGTTGTGCAACGCAAGATAGCCCATCCTGAATACATAGCAAATCACGCTGAATGCAATAAAGCCAGATAAATACATAGAAAAAGGAAAATAGGGACGCCTGGGTGGCTCAGTTGGTTAAGCAGCTGCCTTCGGCTCAGGTCATGATCCCAGCGTCCTGGGATCGAGTCCCACATCGGGCTCCTTGCTCATCAGGGAGCCTGCTTCTCCCTCTGCCTCTGCCTGCCATTCTGTCTGCCTGTGCTTGCTCTCTCTCCCTCTCTCTCTCTGACAAATAAATAAATTAAAAAAAAAAAGAAAAAAAAAGAAAAAGGAAAATAAAGTTTTAGAGGATAGACCAAGAAGCTCCAACTTACGTATAATATGAAATATGTGTGTTCCAGGTAACACAAATTGTTCACGTGGGGGAGAGAAAAATATTACAAGAGATAATCAGCTGAGAAATGGCCAGAAATACAGAGATAAATTCTTAGAATAAAAGAAGTCATTCAGGGGCGCCTGGGTGGCTCAGTGGGTTAAGCCACTGCCTTCGGCTCAGGTCATGATCTCAGGGTCCTGGGATCGAGTCCCGCATCGGGCTCTCTGCTCAGCAGGGACCTGCTTCCCCCTCTCTCTCTCTGCCTGCCTCTCTGCCTACTTGTGATCTCTCTCTGTCAAATAAATAAATAAATAAAATCTTAAAAAAAAAAAGAAGTCATTCAGTATACTGATCTATTAGCAGTTGTAATTTTTGCAATAATGATTTTTACACTTTTTGGCCAAAGCTTAGAAATACACGGTGTTCTTTTTATAACTCTTCATTCATTCAGTCCTTTATTCGTCCATATAAGAAATATCAAGAACCCATTAGCTGTCAGATTCCTTATAAGGAATTGGGATTTTATACTCTAGTGGGAAGTCAGAGAAGTAGCTGGCAGTTACTATACCAGGCATATGATAGGGAAGGAGGGGTATTGTGGGCATCTGGACATAAGATGACATGAAACATTTAGAAAGATGCAAGCAATCAGTGAGTTTCGAGTAAAGGAATCATGTGAGCAAGAGCTAGAGGTAATCCTAGAACAGTCATCAGGAGCCACATTCTGAGATGACCCATTTGCAAAATAGCTGGAAACCGAGAAGGAACACACATGTAGGATGATTTTAAGAATGGTGAAAGGTGGGGTGCCTGGGTGGCTCAGTGGGTTAAAGCCTCTGCCTTTGGCTCAGGTCATGATCCCAAGGTCCTGGGATAGCTCGATCGCCTGCATTGGGCTCTCTGCTCAGCAGGGGGCCTGCTTCCTCCTCTCTCTGCCTGCCTCTCTGCCTACTTGTGATCTCTGTCTGTCAAATAAATAAATAAAATCTTAAAAAAAAAAAAAAAGAAGGGTGAAAGTTTTTCCTAAAATTTCCCTGCTCCACTTAACTACCTGAAATGAGCACCGTTCAGCACAGTCATGGATTTTGACTGGACAAGGCATCTTGCATACCCTACCTCCAACACACACACACACACACACACACACACACACACACACACATGAGAAGAACAGTGCCTGAGCCAGCTAACACCACTACTGTGACCCATCCTCCTTCCTTGTGACCTAGTGCCTTCTTCACCAGCTCAGAACTTTGCTTTCTGCCTTTTGTTGTGACAAGTGGGAAATTAGGAGAAAAGGCAAATGGAAGAAGCCCAGAAGAGGGGGCAGAGTACGGGGCTGCAGTGGGGAAAATATTCAGGAGGCAGGAAAAGGGGGTATCAGTGAAGTGGCGGGGCCTTGAGGTATAAGTGACATCCAGGTGCTCAAGGCAGAAAAGTTCAGGGGAGAGAAAGGAGGCAAAAGGAGAAAATTGCTGTAGGATTGCAGAAAGAGATTCAAAAAGCCAATGTCTAGGATGCCTTACAAAAGACCTGTGTTACTTTTCAGTGCTTTTGGAGTCAGGTTTTTTGTTTTGTTTTGTTTGTTTTCATCTTTTTTTTTTTTTTTAAGATTTTACTTATTTACTTGACAGACAGAGATCACAAGTAGGCAGAGAGGCAGACAGAGAGAGAGGAGGAAGCAGGTTCTCCACAGAGCAGAGAGCCCGATGCGGGGCTCCATCCCAGGACCCTGGGATCATGACCTGAGCCGAAGGCAGAGGCTTTAACCCACTGAGCCACCCAGGCGCCCCTGTTTGTTTTCATCTTAAGATGACATTGGTAGAGCTTGGCCACAAGTCTTATCTGGGTTACGTATTCATACACTCTTTCCTAACAGTGTAAGTCCCCAAGGGTACGGTATCATCATGATCAAAGGAACCTGTTGCTGCGTGAGAGAGAGACGGGGCAGTCAGCAGCCTTCCATGAGCAGGAAGTTTCTGGAGAAGAAAGACAGCCAGATGGTGTGGGGTTAATGGAGACAAATTTCATCTACTTTGTCATTTTGACCAGATCCATTCTCACTGTACAAATGATCCCAAGTCGATAGGCCAAGGCCTCGGAGAAGTCAGATTGGATAAATTAGAGTCAAGGGAGAATTTGTTAAAGGTGGAAACACTACCCACAGTGCCAGGGCTATGTGAAAGCTGTGCTCAGATATCCCCACAGAATGCCGTGGGGAGAGAGGCGACGGCCCTTAGACAGGGTCAGTTATTTTAGAAACACTAGGGGTGGGGGGAGGAGGCTGGGGAGGAGCTCGGTTCTTCCCCAGGATGAACTCATCAGAGCGGCACCAGGCAGGTGGGCCATGAGGGAAACGCTGTGCAGAGCCGAGCTTCTATTCATCTTATGCCTGGGGAGTGAGACAAATGCCAAGCACTCCCTCGGGCAGGAGGAAAATGTGCATAGACAGCAGTCATCCCTTCTCTCGAGATCCTGGCCTTTCTGTTCCTGAGAAGATCTGACAACCTGCTCTGAAGTATGGAAATTGCTCTCACTGGAGACATTCCAGAGTCTCCTTCCAGCCACAGACGCTCCAGGCCGGCTCCGCTGGTCTCCTGTGGCCACCGGAAGGGCTCAGGGAGGACGCTGAGAGCTCAGGATGGGAATGTAACAGCGTTTCCTGGAACGGAGTGAAGTTATGTTCAGAAGCAGAACATCTAGGCCACGAACAGGGCTCGGAGTCTCAGTTCCCTCAGAGAGGGAAGCAGCTCCCCTCGGGCTGGTGGAGTTATGCTGTCCCTGTCCCCGAGGTGATGCTTCTTTTCCTATCCGTTCAGTCCCTGAGCACAAGAGGCAGGTCCTCCAGGGTCAGCAGCTGGGCCCCAAACTTTGCTGTCCTGGCACCAGCCTAGGCCATGGCCTTCGGGCCAAGAGTTCAGACAATTTCCCTCCACAGCTGAGGATGGACCTTTCTTTTCTTGTCTCCCTCATAAGCAGAAGACCCCTCCTTTTGGAGAATAGTAGTCTTGGTCAAGACTTGGTTTGCCTCTTAAAACAGTGAGTGAATTCAGTTGTCCTGGACCCACCCATAGAGGCCCAGCCATCAGCTCTGCTTCCTTCTGGAGCGGCTCCTCCTTCCTTCTGTCCCGAGGAGTCTCCTACCACTCTTAGAGGTCAACCAGCTGATTATGCTGCAGGTCTTTCCTTCCCAGACATTTCTGCATAAGGGCTCAAACTCACAGGTAGGATAGCTCACCTATTAAGCACATGAGCTCTTGAGTCAGAGAGGCTGGGTGTGAATCCTGCCTCTACTACTTGCTATGTTACCATGGGCAAGGATTACAATCCCATTCGAGCCTCAGTTTCCCCATCTGTAAAGTGGGATGATAACAGTCCATAGTTCAGAGAATTCCTCTGGGAAGATGCCTGTGGAACACCTCACTGGAAGATCTCCACGCTGGTGGCTTTCGGTACGGTTCACCGTACACTAACTACCCCAGGAGCTCTGGGCTCGGTGAGGGGCTCCTGCAAAGCAACAGACACATCCCTGACAAACTTCAGCTCAGGGTCCTAAGTGCTATAGTAACACAGCGACGCTTATCATTCACGGATTCTGTATTTGTGGATTTGCCTATTCACTAAAATGTATTTAGGACCCCAAAATCGATACTTGCGGTGTTTGGGGGATCCTTCCTAGACACACACAGGGTAGTGAGACATCCGAGTTGCCTGGCAGGAACACCCCTAGCTCCAGCTGAACAAGGCTCTGCCTCCGTGTTTTGGCAATCCTACTGTAAAGAAGTGTCCTCTTCGTGGTCTCTTTGGTGCTACGTTCTTCGAATTTTTGTGCTTTCTGTGGGTGATTTCACTGTTTAAAATGGTCCCAAAGCATAGTGCTGAAGTTCCGTCCATTGTCCTTGAGCACAGGCAGCTGTGAGGTGACTTATGGGGAAAATACACATGACAGAAGCTTCATTTGGGCACCAGGCACAGTGCTGTTGGGCAGGAGTTCAACGTGCAAATCAACAGTGTGTGTTAAATACAGTGTCTTTAAACAGAAACACCCGTAAAATAAGGTTACCTATTGATTGGTCAGTATAGACATTGGAACCTGTGGCTTTCAGGACAGTAACCCTCTAATTCCCCTGGGAGCAATAGTTCGGTATTTGCGGACTCAGATTTCGCAATGACTCTAGAGACTGTAACTACCAAGAATAACAAGAATCAACTGTAGGTAGAAGGAGCCCAGAGAACCCAGAGGAGGATCTGTCAGCTCTGCTAAGGGAGGAAGCTTCTCCGAGGAGGGACCTCTGAGCTGACTTGGCAAAGAAAACGGAGAGCTTCCTGGTGGATCAGAGGGCTAGGGCGAGGGCAGAGGTGGGTCAGCACACTGTGGGCACAAGGGCCTGGAGGCAAATCTGTGAACTGCTGAGATAGAAGTCCAAAAGCAAACCATTATTCTTTCATTTAACAAATAACTAGTGAACTCATACTGAGCCGGGCATGCATAAACAGGAGCTAAGAGTGGGGGCAGAGATTGGCAGGTCCTTGAGAAAGCCACGATGATGGGTCTGGTATTAATCCATGAACAATTGGAGGCTCATCCAAGGCTCCTGGGCAGGAGTATGGAGCCACCCAGCACAGCCAGAGAGCAAGACAGTTAAAAAGGTCAAACCAAATGTTGTCACATGCTTACACAGTTGAGTAAGTAACCCAAGAAGCTATGGCACCTCCTTCCCTACAATAGAAGTCTCTAGGTTTCTCCAGACCAAGTTTTGTTATTTCCTTATTAATGCCTTCAAGGGCCGCCTGTGCTGAGAATGAAACACAGATGCCTCCAGCCTTTCCAACTCTGCCTGTATCTCAGAGCATCCCACCGCCTGCACACTTAAATCCTGCACACCAGCCCCAAGGAACTCAGTTCCTCAGTTCCTCAATGAGCCATGCTTTCTCCTGCCTTCCATCCTGGCTGTGTGTAGTCTGGAATATGGTGGCCCCTCCTCCCAGCCCACTACCTGTAACACACGCTTTTGCTTACCCTCACCCATCCTCCAGGTCATGAAAAGTCACTGCCTCCAGGAAAAGTCACTGCCTCCAGGAAACCATACCCATGCCACTCCTATGCAGACATTTTCACATTGACTGGTTTTGTTTGATTTATGGTCTGTCCTTGCCAATAGACCATAAGCCCTGAGAGGGCAGGACCACGGGGTCAGATTTACTGTCTGTATCCTGGTACCTGGTACCTCGAAGATGTGTGGCCTGTGAGCCCAAAGGAGGGGAAAGGACAGGTTCATCCAGGGGACTTGGGCCTCCAGCTCACCTAGACTATGAATGGGTGGGGTTTTCCATCACGTTGAAGGCAAAATGTTCCATGTACTATGGGAACCGCATGGTCCCTGGGGATCCAGGCTTTCTTAAACCCCACATTCTTTTTTTTTTTAATCATTTTTTATTTTCAGCATAACAGTATTCATTGTTTTTGTACCACACCCAGTGCTCCATGCAGTCCGTGCCCTCTCTAATACCCACCACCTGGTTCCCCCAACCTCCCACCCCCCCACCTCTTCAAACCCTTCAGATTGTTTTTCAGAGTCCATAGTCTCTCATGGTTCACCTCCCCTTCCAATTCCCCCAACTCCCTTCTCCTAACTCCCCATGTCCTCCATGCTATTTGTTATGCTCCACAAATAAGTGAAACCATATAATTGACTCTCTCTGCTTGACTTATTTCACTCAGCATCATCTCTTCCAGTCCCGTCCATGTTGCTACAAAAGTTGGGTATTCATCCTTTCTGATGGAGGCATAATACTCCATAGTGTATATGGACCACTTCTTCCTTATCCATTCGTCCGTTGAAGGGCATCTTGGTTCTTTCCACAGTTTGGCGACCATGGCCATTGCTGCTATAAACATTGGGGTACAGATGGCCCTTCTTTTCACTACATCTGTACCTTTGGGGTTAATACCCAGTAGTGCAATGGCAGGGTCATAGGGAAGTTCTATTTTTAATTTCTTGAGGAATCTCCATACTGTTCTCCAAAGAGGCTGCATCAACTTGCATTCCCACCAACAGTGCAAGAGGGTTCCCCTTTCTCCACATCCCCTCCAACACATGTTGTTTCCTGTCTTGCTAATTTTGGCCATTCTAACTGGTGTAAGGTGATATCTCAATGTGGTTTTAATTTGAATCTCCCTGATGGCTAGTGATGATGAACATTTTTTCATGTGTCTGATAGCCATTTGTATGTCTTCATTGGAGAAGTGTCTGTTCATATCTTCTGCCCATTTTTTGATATGATTATCTGTTTTGTGTGTGTTGAGTTTGAGGAGTTCTTTATAGATCCTGGATATCAATCTTTTGTCTGTACTGTCATTTGCAAATATCTTCTCCCATTCCGTGGGTTGCCTCTTTGTTTTCTTGACTGTTTCCTTTGCTGTGCAGAAGGTTTGATTTTGATGAAGTCCCAAAAGTTTATTTTGGCTTTTGTTTTCTTTGCCTTTGGAGACATATCTTGAAAGAAGTTGCTGTGGCTGATATCGGAGAGATTACTGCCTATGTTCTCCTCTAGGATTCTGATGGATTCCTGTCTCACGTTGAGGTCTTTTATCCATTTTGAGTTTATCTTTGTGTACGGTGTAAGAGAATGGTTGAGTTTCATTCTTCTACATATAGCTACCCATTAAACACATTCTGATAATTATTAAGTCACTGGGGGTACAATGTTTGCCCCCCAGCCAGGAGGGCCTTCTGTGAACTATGAAACAGTTGATTCTTCTCCAATGCATTAAGTGCACTTAAATGTCTGTAATTACAGTTGCATTTTCTAGAAGGACATTAATTATCTTTAATTCATGGATTATACTTATTGCCTGGAAGCAAGAAAGGAAAAAGCACATTGCACTGATGGGGAAGTGTGCTGCTGCTCTGCCTCGTGGGTTCTGCTGGAGTTCTTTCTACTCACCCTTCAAGGTCCAGCTCCCAACACCCTCCGCTATGGTAGGCCATTCATCCTGATCTCTAGGGGAGAAAGGAAAAGAGGAAAACATGGGGCAATTTCCGGTCAGTCTCAGAGAGTGTCAGTATCTCACTTCAGTGTCTGGTCTTCTAGGTACTGAAACTCAATTTGTCACTGCTTCCATGGCTGCTCTGGTCACTGATTCACAGTAATCAGACTTATAAGAGACTGAGGCATAACCAGAAAGCAGACTGTTTCCACTTGGTGAAAGGAGGATACTTTGCCAGAACTTGGAACATTGGTGGCTGTGGTCCAAGGGCATTCCTGTTCTCATACCCCAGGTCAAAGGACAGTAGATATTTTTGGAAGTGTGTTTTATTCTGGCTGGACCCTGATAAAGCCGAGAACATGATTATTCCCACTTTTCAACAAGACTAGGTCTCAGAGAGGTTTTACCTAAACGTCATGATTTTCTGGGTCTTAGTGTCCTTTTGACAAATTTAGGTGCTGGGCTATGTTTTGTGAACTGTGATCCTAATAATCAGAAATCGAAATGGATAGATCACAAGTGAATTTTTATTGAAAGCAGTAATAACTTAGGTCAGGAAAGCCTTAACCTGCAAACGGATGGCGCTCAAATTTGAGCCAAGTGCATACGAAGATTTCAGCCTCAGCAATTTTCCTTTGTCACTGTCTTAGCTCAGTTTCCCTAGAAGCAGAGCCCAAGTCAGGGATTTGGGAAAATGTAATTTATGGAGGGGGTGTTCTTCAGGGAAAACTGGTTATGAACGGTTGGGGAAAGTGAGCGAGGACGTGGTTTTGGGAAAATCGAGTCTTGGCCTGGTCCACAACGGGGCAGGCGCTGGAGGATAAACCACACTGACAAGCGTCCACCCCACCCCTAAATCCTGCATCAAGAGAACTAGTCTTCTGAAGCCTGTCCTGGTCAGTCCCCGGCCAGGGGATGCCCGGGGGGTGGGGAGAGGCAGGGGCTTGTAGAGTCCTAGATGCAGTGGCTTCTATGAGTTAAGAGCAATTCTCCCCAGAAGGGGGCAGCTGTGAGCTCCCAGCGGCCAACACTCCTAACAGCTGGGGGCTGGGTGTGCTGACCTGGAGGTGCCTAGAGGGGTGGGCAGGGCGGCAGGGGTTGCGGGATGGGGGGGGGGGGGGAGGCGGCGTTGCAGCATCAGCTACAGTCCCTCATCCCTTGCACTGTCCCTCTCTCCTCCAGGCATTTTGTACTACTCTCCTCTCTACCAGGAATTCCTTTCCCTCCCTCCCTTCTGCTCAGATAAATCTTATTTCCCCTTTAAGCCTCATCTTACACATCACCTCCTCCAGGAAGCCCTTGCCAACCCTTCAAGACTAGTCTAGATTCTAGATTCTCCTCTGCTTTAAGCTACGTCGCATCCAACACCATAGAGGCAGGTGGGTGAGAGCGACACCTGCCCCGTTCTCCCATCACTGTGAACAGCGCGTGAGCTTTCAGACCAGGACAAGTTTGGGGCTTATGCTGAACAACAGCTGGTTTGTCTTGAACTGATAAGCACCCTGAGCCTTGTCGCTGGTATTTTCCCTCTTTGCTTTGGCTGCTAGGAAGCTCAGAGCCCAAGCTCCTGAGTAAACAATGGGGATGAGTTTTGTAATTCTTAATATGGGCCCTAAAGTTCCTCTTTTTTTTTTTTTAATTTTATTTATTTGACAGAGAGAGATCACAAGTAGGCAGAGAGGCAGGCAGAGAGAGAGAGAGGGAAGCAGGTGCCTGCTGAGCAGAGAGCCCGATGCGGGACTCGATCCCAGGACCCTGAGATCATGACCTGAGCCGAAGGCAGCGGCTTAATCCACTGAGCCACCCAGGTGCCCCCCTAAAGTTCCTCTTAAGGAAAACACCCTGGTGGTTTGAGGGAAGTGAAGCCCTAAGGGTGTGGTCTAGACCTGAAGAAGTGAAGAGAGGGTACAGGTACTTGGAAGGGGAGACAAGAAGCTAGTGAGGAGGGGCCTGGAGACCAGAGAAGGGAGAGGGGACAGCAGAAGCACCTGGTGAGCGGCAACTGGAGAAGCTGGGTCACTAAGATTCCTCACAAGGTGAAGAGCAAGGGTACCAAGCATTTTAAGCGGCTGGCGTCCTACCACGTGACCCTTCCGCATCTTAAAGTTTCAAGAAAGGCTGCTATTCATAGACGCAGACTGGAACTCCATGCCAGCATTAGCGGGGACTCGGGCGTCACCTGAAGATACACAAGTCTCCTCCCCCCAATCCCCTTAGAGGAATCATGGATTGGGTGCACAGGGGTTTGGGCCAATTTCGCTTGAATCTTAAAGAATGAGATAAATTTAGGTGTTAGAACTCCATTTTAACAAGTATGATTCTCTGATTCAGAAATCATATCGTGCTGGACCTCACAGCTCCTTTATTCCATCTCTCGTTTTGCAGCCGAGACGAAAGTGTGGGGAGGTGAGGTGTTTTGACCCCCATCACCGTCTTCATTCCGTCACCCATAAAATTGGAGGTTTTGATTTTTTACCTTTGTAAATCTTAACCCACAAGATGATAAATTCCAGGAGGTCGTTAGGGTCACATGAAGTAAGTGGAATTTCCACGGCATTTGACTAATATTATAGGGCCACGAGAAGGGGATAGCAATTGATCCTTGAGAAGCAAAGGGGCAGTAAACTTAACAGCTTACCCTCCTCCTGGAACATCTTCTTCCTCCTGTTGTGCGTGGGGTGCTCCTGTCCCTGCTCTGACGAATTCCAGTCCTTCCAGTTCAGGCTTCCAAGGAAGGCCTGGGGGTGCTGATATTTCTGAAGATAAACCTACTGTTTACAGTTCCTAACTACTCTCCTGTTTGAATTTTGGAAAGCTCTTCGCTGGTCAGAGTACCCTTCCGTCCCCTGGATCTGTCTCTTGCTGCAACATTGTTTGGACGGAACAGACCCAGGGAGCCCCTTCTTCCAGCCTCAAACCATTTTCCAGCGTCCTCTGTAGCAGCAACCTCCGGAGCCATCTTCACAACCACCCCCTTGCCTCGGGGACCAGCCAACACCAGCTTTTGAGTTTAGCCCCTACTGCCCACGAGCTAGGAGCTCCCAGATTTGCCAGAATTATTCCACCAATGTGGAGGCCATAGCCAGCCGCCTGGTCAGCCTGCACCTGCAGGCCTCCAACCCTCCCTGTCCTGGCCTTCTATTTCCACCGCGACGCTGTGGCTCTGAACCTGGAGGGCACTTGTTACGTGGGTGGGCCGGGAACCAGCACCAAGGCACTGGGAGTCCTTGGGTGCAAAACCGAGACCGCGGCCGTGCCCTCCTTCAAGACAAGCAGAAGACTCCCAGGACAGACGGGCAAACCCTGAATTCCGTGGAAGCTGCCCGCCCCGGAAAAGAACCTGAAGCCGGCCCTTCTGGATCTGGCAGCCCCGGGTGGTGCGCGCGCAGACTCGGACCTGCGGGAGAACTGCGTCCTAGAGCAGCAGGTGAAGCTCATCAGGAAGATGGGGCGCACCTGCCTGAGCTCGGCGGGCTGGGCTGCGCAGCCTCGCTTTCAGGGGCTCACCCTCCTGCAGCCCCCGCGGCTTTGAGGGGTCCCTCTGCACCCCCTGCTGTCGGGGCTTCTGCCTGACCTTCTCCCTGCAACCCCTAAGAAGCTTTTTAGCCCTCGCGCAAGCTATGAACAAAGTGCAAACAGTGTAGCTCTTTACAGGAAAAAAGAAAAAAACAAAGCTCTTCTCTAAAGAGGGAAAGACCTCTCTAATAACCAGCGGGGGAAGAAATTATTTCCTGATCTTCAACACTGAGGTCAGAACAAAGGCAATATTAACTCCCACTTATTTGTGGAGGGTTCAGAATTTGGCTCCAGCTGGTCCCCCGAATGCATCAGACACGACCAATGGAAAAATTAAAATTTTAAGTATTGTAGTTTGGCCAGCAATTGTGGAAAGATTCCTTCATTTTAAATATTAAAAAACTGGGTTTTGAAAAAGCACAAAAACTTTTTTCCTCTTTTGAATAAACAGGAAATAGATGATGGTGAGTTAACTGTATAATCGAATATTTAGCGTTTCTTATGCTAATCTTGTCAAAAGCCTCTGTACGGTTTTATTAAAATTTGCATTTTGTGTATAGGTCTGAAAAGGAAAGTTTTAAATGTATGTATCTATAAAAATAATTATACATATTTTTTGTTAAAGAAAAATAGGCTGACTTCTCCCTTCCCCTTTCCCCAGCGGCCTCAAACGTGGCTCATACAAAAGGAAATACTCTGGAGAGGCTTCCTGTTTTGGAAGGTTTAACTCAATTTAAATTCCCTCTTGTATCAATGAGCAAATTCAGAAATGAAGGTCTTGGAAAAGAGCCTCGTGCGCCCTCTGCTGGCGATCCCAGGGCCAAGGAAAGCATCTCCATTCAGTGCAAAACTTGCCAACAAGAGGGAAGAGACAATGGTGGGAGAGTGTCTGGAAGCCCAAGTCCCTGCTTCTGTTGGAAAATGTGGCAAGTAAAGCTTCAGCCATGTTGCTCACGGTGGTGGTTTTTTTTTGTTTTTTTTTGTTTTTGGTCTTTTGGGTTTT
The DNA here is from genome assembly GCF_902655055.1 of Lutra lutra. Classification (NCBI taxonomy): domain Eukaryota; kingdom Metazoa; phylum Chordata; class Mammalia; order Carnivora; family Mustelidae; genus Lutra; species Lutra lutra. The sequence goes on along the minus strand of NC_062287.1, from coordinate 10,894,899 downwards.
TTTTTTTTTGGTGACAATCTTCCATAAAGACCCAGAATATCTAGTAGTTATCCTCAGGCTGTGTAAGAGCGCATTCCTTTCTGATCTCCTTCACAGAGATGGAAGTCCCGTCAGGTCAGAGTCTAGGTTATCTCCAGCAGGGCATCCACAGCCACCAAGTCCAATGCCTGGCACTTAACAGGGACACGATAAATGTCTACTGAATGAATGAACAGCTACAAAGAAGACTCTGGATTCAAGATGTCAATGGTTCCCACTTAGGTACAAGGCATATGCAAGACAGGATTCCCTAGCCATAGCTAGAGCCTCTCAATGACAGGATGAAGAGCTTTTGAAGAGCTCTTTAAAGAGCTTTCGAAGGCCATACTTACTCAGTTCATGAAAGGAATCTTAATGAACTTAGCAACCTGTGGCTTAGCAGCTTTCCTGGAAGGGGTATCAAAGATAATCTAGGAGCTGTATATCCCTTAACAGGTTACAAAGCTTCTTCACAGGTATCTCATTTGATCTCAATAGCCCTGAGAAATGATTATCACCCCTATTTTACAGAAGAGCCCTGAGCCCGAGAAAGGTACAATGATGCTTTCATGGCAATCAAGTGATAAGCTAAGATTCACACAGGTTTTCTGTCTCCCAGCTCTAAGCCATTCCCACCTCCTCCAAGGCTCCATAAGATTTAACGGTCTGCTCGTATTCTCAGTGTGGCTGAAGCTAAAATTAGAGGGGACAGTCACAGCTTTTAAAGATCGGCCTAGTAAGTCGTATCAGGGACATCTCCTCCTATTACTCTTGACAGCCAGATGATGGGAATTACGAAGGCCGGGCTGGTCGGGCTGCACGCCACCGAATGGATGGACAATCTTTTTAATAGCTTTCTCTCCCCTGGTCATTGACCAGGACATTACACACAGACTTGCGTCTTTCTGCATCATAAAAGTTGGCTCAGGGGGAGACGGTTGAACACTTCCCAGAAAGTGGACCAGAAAACCTTGTGCTGGGTCAGTGGTCAAAGAGATTTATAAGTTAGTACTGGAGTGACCCCTACTCAGCGTTTGCCAGTGACTTGGTTGGTCTGTTTGATTTCAGGGAAAGCAAACAAAACTCAGCAGCCAAATGTTTGCTTAGGTCCTGACTTCACTTGGAGGACAAATGTGTGAGCAACGTGATAGCGGGAATCACTTCCTGCTTTTGTACATGATGTTCCTCAGCTTGCCTTTCCCATCGGCCAAACACACCCCTGTCCAGCCTGTAGGACCAGGAGCAAATGCCACCTTTCTTGACGTCCCCCGCTCTCATCTCAGAGTTCTTATGGCAATGAACTGTAACTGTTTTCGTGTCAGTTTCCTCCAGAGATGTGGAGTTCTTTAAGAACAGAGACAACACCTTCATCTCTGTAGGAAAGACAAATGTTGGCCTCCAGAGATGAGTCCCAGACACCTAGACCGCAGTCAATGGCTTCCAGACATTTGTGTTCACAACCTACAGTAATAAATACATTTTCTTTTATATCATAATCCAGGAACAGATATGGATGGTTATCTGTATCTACATACAGATATGTATCTGTAAAACTGTTTTACAAAACTGAAAAAAAAAAACCTCATAAAATAACGCTATAGGAAGTGCTATCTGGGATTTTGTTTTATGGTTTATTCTCTATTATTTCTTCAAATGTGTTCTGATTAATTTTATGTTACACTGATGAATGACAACCCGCCGTTTGAAAAATATTGGTGTGATTGACTTCATCTGGCCCCTACTCCCATTTTCTGTCTGCAGCTACTGGACGCCTTCAAACTGGGAGGAGGAAGGAGCTCTGACTGGGGGATGCAGAGGGGAGGAGAGGAATGGGCAGGGATGGAGAATGGAGAAAATCTTCCTTTTCAGCCTCTTGGCCTGGGTCTGAGCTCCTATTAGGAGGACTGAGTGTTAGAAACTAACTAGAATGTTCTTGAGAAACCCTATCAAACTTTGGGTACAAACAATACTGTTTCACTGTCTAGATAAGGAAGGAATAAACTACAGTCTTTGGGCCAAATCTACCCATCCATCTGTTTTTGCAAATCACTTTTTTTTAATTGGAATGTAGCCACGCCCGCTAATTTGCATATTACTCAGGCTGCCCCCCTCCCTTTTTTTTTCTTTCCAGCTTTTGCTATAATTTCAGATCTGGGTAGTTGGGATCAAAGGACCATGATCTGCAAAGGCAAATATATGTACTCTTTGGTCCTTTGTGGGATACGCTTGCCCACCTGCGGTAAAGACAGGAAGTGTTTCCAAGTCTCTGGGAGGAAAGACAGACCCTCTCCTCCTTTCACCAGCATTCACGGGCCTGGGATGCGAGCCAGCAGCAGCAGAGCCTGAGCTGGGGAGGCTGACCGGGGCAAACTCTGGGTGGGGACTGCTGCTGCAGGTTGAAATATTGCCATTGGAAGTATCTGGAAGCACTGGGGGTGATTGCAAAGATGGGGACCCTTGAGGCAGCTGGCACTGGGGTGTTCATTTGCATCCCCACTGCCTGGTTCTAAATAAATAATAAAGGTATGGCTTCAATGAGAAAGGGATTGGCATGTGGCATAGAAGCAGAGAAATATCGGACCTCCTCTGGAAGGCAGTGCCAGAAGAGACCCCAGAACTGAAATTCTCTCTCCTGCTTAAAGATCAAGATGCCTCCTTGCCACAGGTTTGGCACCGAGCACCAAAGATGAAGATTAGGATTATAGCTAACAACAAAATATTATTTGCTTACCGACTGCTAAGCATTATTCTACATCTCTTATATGGAGCAATTCATCTTTTTTCTCTTGACAAGAAACTCTACTTGAATCTCATTTTTACAGCTGAGGAAACTAAAGCACAGAGAGGTTCTTTAACCTGCCCAAGGAGAACCAGCTGCTAGGTGGAAGAGCCAGAATTTGAAAACGGGATGATCTTTGCAGTTGAAAGAGAATGGATTGCTAAGATGTTGGTTCCTTTGTTGAATCCAGTGGGTTTTCTTTTTTCCTCTTTGCTGCCATCTAAGAATTCCTTCATTTAGTGAATCTTAAGGAATGTGCCCTTTGTTCTTTTTGTTTTCATCTGTAATTGTTCTAGAGGTGGGCATGGGACTCTGTTTGGGTCAATAAGATGTAAGATGCAGGGGCACCTGGGTGGCTCAGTGGGTTAAAGCCTCTGCCTTCGGCTCGGGTCATGGTCCCAGTGTCCTGGGATCGAGCCCCACATTGGGCTCTGTGCTCTGCAGGGAGCCTGCTTCCCCCCCTCTCTCTGTCTGCCTCTCTGCCTACTTGTGATCTCTGTCTGTCAAATAAATAAATAAAATCTTAAAAAAAAAAAAAAAAAGATGTAAGATGCCTGCTGTGGGCTTCTGAAAACCTCCTTTTGTGAAAGCCCCCCTCCTGGCTGAATGATGTCGGGGAGGCCCCATTCCCTCCTGGAAGAGCCACCAGATTTTCTGGGAGTGAGATTAGTCAATCCCTCAGACCATTTTCAGCCAGATATCCTGTCACTTAGTCTCCATTCCATTCTGTTCTCTTCCCTGCATAGCTCTGTCACCATCAGAAAGTTTCTTGTTTATTGAGTTGTTTCCTTATCCCCCACTTCTGTTTCTAGAATATAAACTCCCGAGAACAGGGCTCTTCCATCCATCACTCTCACTGCTCTGTCCCCAGGGTTCAAGACCATGTCTGGCCAAAGTACTGGGGAATCTCAATGCAAACCCAAGAGGCTCGTGGTTCCATGGGGAAACAGAAAAACAAGACAATTATAATACAATATAATAAATGTCACCTTAGAGGCAAAAATCACAGAAGACTGTCTGTTAGGGGACTGTGCCTTATCAAACTTATTGCCAGGCTGGTCTCAGACATTTGCCCTCCCCACCCCCTCCCCCCATCCCCAATTTTCATAAATGAAAGCAGAAACCCTGTTATTTTAAAGCTTGCTTTTAAAGGAAATGGCAAAGTCTGCCTTTAAACCAGGCAATCCAGTTATGTGAGACACAGTAAGGGCCATCCTTTTGGGAGGTCACCCAAATGCCTGAAGTTTCAGAAGTTGTGGCCTTTGAGTAAATGGGTAAACTTGGGTTTAAGAGAGCCCTCTCTCCACAAACTTGGTTCCATCTTTGTGGCCTTGGTGGCTCCTGGGGAGTCAAGTGAGCTCTTTTCGCCTGAGCAGTTGTTTGCAGAAAGGAGGCACATGCCTGGTCATCCCTGCCTGCTTACAGGAACAGAGCTGGACTTGGCTTCCTCCATCCAGCCTGGCCTGGTCTGTTAGTGTCCTTCAGGATGGAATCTCTAGAAATTGTAACATGAATGTCCTAGGAGATAGAACAATTGAAAACTTCCTGAAAATGGACAGATACTGGGCCGTGACGGGCCTATACAACCGAATGAACAAGCACGTGTGACAACAGACTCTGGGGGAGGGGCAAGCAGCCATGTCCTCTATCAGGAATGCTGGGAGAGGGAAATCTTAGGATGAGAAACAGACTGGAGAGATGGGCCTCAGACCTGGCAGACGAGGATGCTCCTCTCTTTTGGGAAGGGGTAGGCAAGTTTCTTCTGTAAATATCCAGATAGCAGATATTTGGGGCTTTGCTGGCCATACCTGGGGTTGCTGTCACAATTACTCAGCTTTGCCGTTAGAGCAGGCAAACAGCCATAGACCCTTTGTAAATGAACGGCCATGGGTGCTTTCCAATAGACCCTCACAAGATGGGCAAGCCGGATTCAGCTCACGGGCCATAGTTTGTCTCCTTCTGGTTTAGAGCATCATGGCCATGGGGCCTGGGAACCAGGGAAGGTAGACCTGCCATGGGCAGGTAAGCCTAACTCCAAGTAGATGCTTGTCTGAGAGCTGTGCTGGAAGGCTACCTGGGGGCTTAGTCAATTAAGCATCCGCCTTCAGCTTGGGTCATGATCCCAGGGTTCTGATCGAGCCCTGAGTCGGGCTCCCTGCTCAGCAGGATGTCTGCTTCTCCCTGGGCCTGTGCCCCTTCTCTCCAGCCCATGCTCTCTAATAAATAAAATCTTAAAAAAAATAAAGGGCCACTTCCCAGAACCCCCAAAGGATGTGAACTCTGAAGATACCTGTTTCTAATAGCCACTGTGAGACAGCCCCTGTTACATCTCTTGCAAACTCCCAACCTTCAGGTGGAAGTCACAGCCTTGGCCTAGTGTGTTAAAGGAAGGGGGAGAAGGGCCCGCCGCATACTTAGGACCGGGAACAAAGGTCCTGGCTCTGCTCTGCCCCCAGATGTGGTGGTGGCACCCGTGGACCCCAACAGAGGATGGGGTCCCCAGAGAAGGAGCTTGATGAGAATCAGGAGAAGCATGCTCCTGAGAGAGGAGGCGGCAGCAGGCCCCCTAGGGAGGAGAGCTCATCCCCGCAGACACTGCTCTGCAGGTGTGTAGGCCCTGAGTGGCCATGACTGGGGTGCTTCAGGAGAAGGAGGTCTCCTTTTCTAGTCATGGGTGGTGAAGACCGGACGTGCGGGTTGCTCATCTCTGGGTCCCCATAGCACACCTGGGAAGCGGGGAGCCCGCGGTCACCCAGAAGCTCCTCCACCCACCCACCGTGCCCACTCTGTCCCCCAGGAGCCGCTCCGCTCCCCTCGGCACCGTGACCGTGGCAGTTAGAACCAGGGACGGGAGTTAACTGCTCCAGGCAGAGGAATTGCTTTAATCGCAACCACAGCGGGTCACACAGCTTTGCTCAGCTTCCGCCCCACCAGGGAGAAGAGCCCTTCGTTGTCGCACATGGTGGAGGAGTAGCTCTGGCAGATCACCTCGAACCACTCGATGGAGAAGCCGGCCTCCCTCACCGCAGCCTCTATGGCCTCCCGGCCCAGGCAGAGGCTGGAGAACCGCTGCTCGCCGATCATGTAGTAGCTGCTCTTCAGGGCGTCCACCACCACCAGGAAGCCCCCCGGCTTCAGCAGGCTGCCGAGGTTCCGGAGCGCGGCGCGGTAGGCCGGGAGGTCGGGGCAGGCGGCGTCCAGGCACAGGGTGCTGAGCACGCAGTCGGCGGCGGGCAGGGACACGGCGCCCAGCGGCCGGCTCTGGGTCACGTCGCACTTCAGGACCTGCTTGACCGCGCGTCTCAGCTTCTCCTCCTTCTCCGGCCCCTTGGCTCTGAAAGACATAAGCCGGCCAGCGCCGCTTGCCACCCTGTGCGCGGGAGAACCCCGCATCTCCTCGGTCAGGGCTGAAAATGGCAGGGGTGTCCCAAGGGGTGTATCCTTGGGGACATCCCTGTGGGAACAATGGAGAAAGGGAGGCATGAAGGGCCATTCTGCATGTGAAGGTGACGCCGTTACCCTGCGCTGGCCTCCGTCTTCTTCTGAAGTGGGTAAATGCCCACTTCTCCCGTGGACTGGAATTACTCTTCCTTCACTGCTAAGAACACTGCCTGGCTCATTTACTACTACTACTACTACTACACTGTTTATTTATTACACTTGTCTCCTCTGCCAAACTGCAACATAGTGGCCACTACGCCCATTCATATCAGGCAATAATGGCTTTAAAATGTGGAAACAGGGGGCACCTGGGTGGCTCAGTGGGTTAAAGCCTCTGCCTTCGGCTCAGGTCATGATCCTGGGGTCCTGGGATCGAGCCCCACGTCGGGCTCTCTGCTAGGCAGGGAGCCTGCTTCCCTTCCATTCTCTCTGCCTACTTGTGATCTCTCTCTCTCTCTCTCTGTCAAATAAATAAACAAAATCTTTAAAAAAAAAAATGTAGAAACAGGGGAGCCTGGGGGGCTCAGTCATTTAGCATCTGCCTTCGGCTCAGGTCATGATCCCAGGGTCCTGGGATGGAGCCCCCCATTGGGCTCCCTGCTCAGCAGGAAGCCTCCTTCTCCATCTCCCACTCCCCCTGCTTATGTTCCCTCTCTCACGGTCTCTCTGTGTCAAATAAATAAATGAACTCTTTAATAAAATAAAATGTGGAAACAGTATTTCTGTGTATCTGCTGATCAGGCTGGGGCAGTGAGTGGGGTCCTCCGCAGACATTTACAGAAATGGTGGGTAACTGCAACACAACCACGGCCAGGGCCCCCTCTAGAAAGAAGAAAACCACTAGTTGCTATTCTCAAACCCCAAAACATATTCCAGATAGAGAGCATGTTTTCTCAAGGGGACCCTTTTCTCAGTGGTCTTGCTCAGAATGCCACCCTTTTTTGCCGAAACAGGCCGTTTCCTGAGAGAAAACCAGTTTGTAAAAGAGGCAGGGAAGGCGAGGACAGGAGATGGAATAGAGGCCTTGGATCCTTTTGGAATTTGTTAGGGGAGGTCTGAGGGGACAAGCCGACAGAGGAGCATACAGAGTGAACAGGAGGTATGGAAAAAGAAGTAGCCGCAAATCAGAGAGCTAAGGGAAAAGCAAAAACAGGTGCTTAAAGTGCCCAGAAGGCCACAGAGCCCGAATTATAGGAGGGATGACTGGATATCCAGCACTTTGAGGAAGTTAATCAAGAGAGAGAACACCAGGGGTGCACATCCAGGCCTACATTCAGTCAACACACAGTCCGTTGGCTCCAGAAGAAGACAGCCCCTTGGGCAGCAAGGCTTGATGGAGAGAATGGCCCAACATCAAAACAGATGAGAGATGGACTTACCCTGGGATCACTTCTGGTCGCCAGGAAAAGTCAATGGTTTAAGTAACACTTTGAAATGTACGTCTACGTAGAATGATTTGAGGTAACAGCAATTGGTTATGAACATCCTATTTCAATATTTAGTAAAAATCTTAAACCCAGCGGTGCCGACTTAACCTCAGCTGGTTAAGCATCTGCCTTGGGCTCAGGTGTGATCCCAGGATCCTGGGATCAAGCCATATGCCCAGCTTCCTGCTCAATGGGGAGCCTCCTTCTCCCTCTGCCTGCCACTCCCCCTGCTTGGCTCTCTCTGTCAAATAAATAAATAAATTTCTTTAAAAATATCATAAGCCCAGTGCATAAAATCAGCTATTTATAAATATCCTTTATAATTTTCCACTTAAGAGGTTTAGCAATAAGTATATGAAAAAAATTCTCAACATTTTTGGTCATCAGAGTAATGCAAATCAAACTGTGAGATGCCACTTCACATCCACTGGGACAGGTGTAATAAACAAGACAGTCACAAGTGTTGGCAAGGGCATGGAGAGACGGGAACATCTCACGCTACTGACGAGAATATAAAATGGTCCGGCTACTTTGGAAAACAAGTCTGGGGGAAGTTCCTCAGAACGGTAATCACAGAGTTACTGCATGACCCAGAAATTCCAAGAGAAATGAACACATATGCCCACACAAAAACTTGTACATGAGTAATTATAGCAACATTATCCATCATAGTCAAAAGATGGTGACCACCCAAATGCCCACCAACCTATGAGGAAATAGATGAGGTGTGGTATACCCATGCAATGGAATCATAGTCGTATAAAGGAATGAAATACTGATTCATGTTGTAACATGGAAGAACCTTGGAAACAGGTTGCTAAGGGAAAGAAAACAGAAGCAAAAGGTCACATATTGTATGATTCCATTTACATGAAATGTCCAGAAAAGACAAAGCTACAGAGACCACAAGCAGACCAGGGGTTGCCAATGGAGAGGATCTGGGAAATGATGGGAATGACTGCCAGTGGGTACAGGGTGGATTTGAGGAGTTATGAAAATGTTCCAGAACTGGGGTGAAGAGTGCACAACTACATGAATATACTGAGAACTATCCAATTGCACACTTTAAATGGGTGAATCACATGTGATTGTAATTTTGTCTCGGGAAAGCTGTTATACTAAAGAGAGAAAGAGAAGTAGCTTAGCAAGGTAATGGCTTCAGGGAATTCCTACCACCCAATAAAGCAGGGGAGACAAGGAATGATAATTACCTTTGGTTGGGTCTAGCTACTCTCCTATCAAGGGTAAAATGGTAGTAGGGTGACCTGTTTGTCCTGATTGGTCCAGGCTTTCCTGGTTTTCCCCCTGAAAATCCCATGTCCTGGGAACCCCTCTCCGTCTTGGGCAATCAGGAAAGGTTAGTCATTCTAAAAGCAAGGAAGTCAGTTACAAAGCTGCCATTCAGCCTCCTAGAATGTGGACGATTTGACCAAACATTTTAAGAATAAAAAATAACAATTCAACATGATGGAAGTCTGTGAAATACAGATTTGTTTAGGTGAATTAATCTAGAATAGAAAAATTCGAATAATCTATCTGCACATCCGGATAACCGAAGTGCAGATAAAAAGCCGAGGGAGTGACAACACAGTGTGTTTTGTTTTTTTTAGATTTTATTTATTTATTTGACAGACAGAGATCACAAGTAGAGAGGCAGGCTGAGAGAGAGAGGAGGAAGCAGGCTCCCCGCTGAGCAGAGAGCCCGATGCGGGGCTCGATCCCAGGCTGGGATCATGACCTGAGCCGAAGGCAGAGGCTTTAACCCACTGAGCCACTCAGGCACCCCCACAGTGTGTTTTTTGAACGTGTTTCAAGATGATCCTCTCCACTGGGAACACCTCAGGCTTGTGTATTTAAGTGATGACGTCAGAAGCAGGTTGGACCTCTGTGCCCTATTTCTTGTGTGTTAAGCTATTTGAAAGACACCCATTACCACAGAGCTAGTCCTTTCCAGTCAGTTGATGATGGAAATTGTTCCCAAACAGGGAGACACACTGCGAAGTCTGGAAAGCTCACAAAGAATATGCCAATTTAAGAGGGAAGTTAGCTGGAAACACTCACTGCCGTGGAGACCCGCTTGTCCCTGGGACCGCAGCAAACGCTGGGGGACTCGGTAGCCCTGCTAGCTGTGCCAAGATGCCACCTCAGGGCTTCTCAGCGTCTGCGTTGTGCTCACTGGCAGGGAAATGGACTGGCCTGGAGACACAGGTAATTACTGCTCAGCTACACGTTCAGCTCAAGGGTTAGGGAATCAATACACCCCAGAAGGGAGTCAGGCAGTTCCACAGGAAGCTAACGGCAGTGTACTGTTCCTCTAGGGCTGATGATCTGCTCTTTTCAACACGTGTAAAAAAGGGTGGTTCTTTCCTTTATAAACATGCACTCCCTGAAGCCTGAGGGAGCTGGGGAGGGACGGGGAGAGAGGGGATACAGAGTAGGGCTCCTGGGAAGAGTGTTTGGTGAGAGTGTATCCCCACATCCCAAGAAATTACCCTGAGTTTTAGAGGAGGGTCCTCCTGCCCCATCTCTGCAAGGCAGCTGGCGGACCAGAAGCCCCTGGATGAGATCTTTGGATGACATTCACCCCCCAAAGCCCCGTTCCCAGACATTCCAGCAGGCCCTCCTGAGGGAGAACCAACAAAATGTGTAAAGGATATAAAAAGCTGCATAAGCTTGGATATCAGTGTAAGGACTGTATGAGCCAGGAATAATCGTTAGTAAGCCTTTGGTGCAGGCCACAGCTGAATCAGGTGAGAGACAGACATTTCAGGAGGGAGAAGTTAGAAAGCAAAAGGCATGCAGTTATTGATTTTACCATTTTTTTTGAACCTCTGTGATGTGGTAGGAACGGTGCCGGGCAATGGGGACCCAAGACAGAACAAATGAAAAACAGATCCTATTGCCATGGGGATTACAGTCTGGAACAGTCTGGAGCGGAAGGGAGAAAGAATCCAATGATCATGCGCAAAAGTGACAAATTAATACTGTCATAAACGCGAGGAAGGAGAGGGCCACGAAGCCAACAAAAGAATGTTGGAAGCTTGAGTTGGTCTAGAGTATCAAGGAAAGCTCCTCCAAAACAGAGTCAGGCAAGCGGAGACAAAATAAAGGAGAGTTCACTAGGCCACAGAGAATAGGGAGGGGAGGAGGCTATTCCAATAAGGAGGAATGGCATGTGCAAAGGTCATGTGGTGGGTGAAAAGACAGAAGGAAGACCAATGAAGCTGGATCTCAGAAAACATAGTAGAGTGTGGCAGGGAGTGAGGCAATGGGGTCAGCATGTGCCTAGACCAGACAGGGCTTTGGGGACCATGTTAAGAATTTTGCTTTTTATACTAAAAGCCATGGGAAGTTATGAAGGGGTGCTTAGGAAGAGAGTGGTATAATCAGATCTACATTTTGAGGCAATCACTTTAGGACAAGAGTAGAGGTGGAAGGCCAGTTAAGAGAGGGGGTTGGTGGCTTGGGCCAGGAAAATAGCCTGGATAGAAAATATTGGAAGACGTACTGGTTTGGGAGAAACTCCGAGGTAAAATGGATAGAACTTGGTGCAGCTCAGAGAGCAGGGCCTGGAGGGAGAAGGCAAGTTTGGCTTCTAGGCTTCTGGGTTGTTCAAGTAATTAGATAATGGCAACGCTCAGGGAAATGAGAGTACACGAGATGGAGCCAACTTGGGAAGATCAGAGCTCGATTTGGGGCCCTTCCAGACACACAAATAGAAATGCTTACAATTTGAAGGGAACGGCCAGGTGAGGTTTCCTCAGCCTGCCCTGTGCCTCTCCCCAGAGACAGAATGCAGGGAGAACGTCTAAGAGAAAGGCTCGCTTCAAAGGGAGTCTTTTCCTAGGTACCACTGAAACACTCACTATGACCGTCAAGATCTTGAAGCGGAGAAGGAATACCACTCTTTCACAAGACATGAAAATACAGAGATGCTTCAGCATAGAGGAACTTCAAGAGCTTTGTGGGACAAATGCACCCCAAGTGTGTCTATTTTGGGCAAGAAACCTTTTTTTAAACAGACATGAGAATCTTTGTAGAGAGAACGTTTACTTCATCTCTACAGGTGCTCAAGCTTCCTTCTGTCACACCTGCGGAGGTAGGCGGAGGAGCTGCTCTCTGTAAAGGCCCCCCCCATGGGATGGGGGGCTCCGGCTTCCCCAGGCCCCTCCTGGCTGCCCTGAGGATGGACAGAGGAGAACTTGTAGAGTGTACCTGTGACTCATTCCCAATCACCAGCATGCTGGGAAGCTCTGTTCTAGACACCAGCTTTTCTCAAATTGCAAAATGTTTACCATCTCCCCCAACAACAGATCTCATTAAAATGCGGATCCTCTGGTTCTGGCGGTAAGGAGCAGGGCCTGAGAGTCTGCATTGTTTTACAGGCTCCCGGGTGATACGGAACTGCTCAGTCTGAGAACCACAAGGGAGGTCGTTGCCCGCAATTTCCAGAAATCCGGAGGTCCGTCAGCGCCGTTTCTAGGATTTCTTCAGGTCAAATCTCATTTTCCTTGATTCGTGCCAGAATATTTGTATCTTAGCAGGTGACTCTCTGACTTGAGAAATAAATAACATGAAGCCAGAGGTGGGTACCACTGCCTTACAACCTCTTGGATAGTTTTAAAAGTGACTGGTCCCTAAGTGTATGAATCCCATTGCCAAGGCCGAGCAACAGGAGACAGCTCCCGTTGTCTTTGGCAGCAGTCCGCACAAGAAACAGCTTCAGATAAAGAAGGAATAATCTCGAAGGAAATAGGTTGTGGGCTGATAGAGGTCCTTGAAGATGCAAGAGAGACGTAAGTCGAATGAGATCGCTATCATTCTCAAAAGAGTTGAAGCCACAGGATCTAGTACAAGGATAAGAGTGAGAACGCAGAATTTTACTGCCAAAAAATACAGTTCCTTACTTGAACTGCGATCAGGAGCTGGTTGTTAACAAGCTGATGATTCTGCCATGAGGAAAGCAGCAAAGCTTTTTACTATCCTGCTAGAGTGTAAGGGGTTCATTTCTGCATGAGATGGAAAGGCTTGTGATAGCCAGGGAAATTGAGAAGAGAGTTTCAAAAGCCTTCTTGACATATGATTTGGACCTCAGAAAGGTATATTGTCTGGCTGACTGAAAACTCTCTTATCAACTTTCCCTGAAATTCTATAAACCCTGGGAAATTCCTTATTTATTCAATCATCTTGAATATTGCCCAAATCCTCATAGCTCCAGGGTTTTGTTTTGTTTTTTATCCCTAGTTAATACCAGTTTCATTCTGTGGAATCGCCTAGTTGATAGAAAAAAAAGAGGCTTGAAATTATATTTATTTTGAAGAACATTATCTTCAGTTTGAAGACCACAGCTAGCATAAAATTCTAAGTAAGGAGCTTATAGGTTAAAATGGCATATTAAAGTAGCCTCTCAACTTCTTGCTAAATGCCAGAGGGGGAGAAATGGAGAAATATTTAGGCAACGTTAAACAATTTTATGGTGTTGTTCACATATAAAGGCAACAAAAACATGTTCCCAATATACACAGGCTTAGAAAATGTCATTTACGTGTTCTTGAAAACCTTATTTGAAGGTCTACGCAGTGGACCAAAAGATGAATCAGAATTAAAAACTAAACAACTAGAAAAATCATATAAAATGAACATAAGATTAAAATGTTCACATCAGGGGCGCCTGGGTGGCTCAGTGGGTTGGGCCTCTGCCTTCAGCTCAGGTCATGATCCCAGTGTCCTGGGATAGAGCCCCACATCGGGCTCTCTGCTCCGCGGGGAGCCTGCCTCCACCTCTCTCTCTCTCTGCCTGCCTCTCTGCCTACTTGTGATCTCTGTCTGTCAAATAAATAAATAAAATCTTTAAAAAAAAAAATGTTCACATCATTGCAAATACGATTACAAACTGAAAGCAAATGCCCAAACTGAACTCAAAAGAACATGAGAATGATGCTTTAAGTTATAATATTTGGATTTAAAATCTCCAATTTTAAAAGAAGATTTTATTTATTTATTTAATACAGAGAAAGAGAGAGAGAACAAGCAAGGGGGAGGGGAGGAGGAAGGGAGAGAAGCAGACTCTCCACTGAGCAGGGAGCCCAATGTAGGGAGCCCATCCCAGGACCCTGAGATCATGACCTGAGATAAAGGCAGACACTTAACTGACTGAGCCACCCAGGTGACCCTAAAATCTCCAATTTTAACAATAAACACTGTGGAAAGAGGTGACAGAAGGACTCTGGTTATCAAAAATTGTTAAGGTCCTCATTTTATGAGGAAGAAAAAAATTACTGATTCTACCTGACACTGATATGCTGAGAGAATTTGTTTCTAACAGACCTGCATTTTAAGAAACGCTAAGAGAAGCTCTTCAGGTGAAGGGAAGTGATGCCATATGGAAGTCTAGATCTGCAGAAAGGAATGATGAATACCAGACGGGACAGATATGCAGATATCTGTCTATACATATATAGAAGACTGTATGTATGTATGTGTGTGTGTGTGTGTGTGTGTGTTTGTGTGTGTGTATGTATATATAAAACTGTCATATATAAAAGACTTTATATATGTTTGTTTAAAATACCACTGGCTAATATGAATATACTTAAAACTACCAAACTGTATACTTAAAAATAGTTCAGATCCTACATTTTATAGTGTGTTTTTTAACCACAATAAAAGAATAAAGCAATAAAAAATAAATAAAAGCACTACTGACTTTTTAAAGCAAAAATAATAAGGGCGCCTGGGTGGCTCAGTGGGTTAAAGCCTCTGCTTTTGGCTCAGGTTGTGATCCCAGGGTCCTGGGATTGAGCCCCACGTTGGGCTCTCTGCTCAGCGGGGAGCCTGCTTCCCTCTCTCTCTCTCTGCCTGCCTCTCTGCCTACTTGTGATCTCTGTCAAATAAATAAATAAAAATCTTTAAAGAAATAATAACAATGTATAATGTTATCATATATATAAAGTAAAATATATGAGAGGTGCATAAGGCAAGAGTGGGTTAAAGGAATTACACTGTTATAATATCTTATGTTCTTCTTGAGGTAATAGATATGTCAAAAATACATACTGAAATTTCTAGAAAAATTCCACATGCACATACATGTATACACCCCACAAAACACAAAAGAGGTCAATAGAAAAGATTAGAGTCAACAGAAAAGATAAAAAGGAGTACTAAAAATCTTTATATCTGTACTAGTGGAATATCAAATTATTACACCAAGGAGAAGCAGGAAAAAAGGCATAAATGAACAACAAAACGGATGGGACAAGTAGAAAATATATACCAAGATGATTATCAGTAATTACATTAAATATAAGTGAACTAAAGAATCCAGTTAAAAGGCAGAAATCACCACACTGGATTGAAAAACAAGATGTACTACATACCACTTGCAAGAAAAACATTTTAGGTATTAAAAAAAACATAGGTTGAAAACAAAAGGGTGGAAAAGATATACCACGTCTATTAGTTATCTATTGCTGCATTATAGATTACCTTAAAACTTAGCAATTTAAAATAATAAACACTTATCTTCCAGTTTCTGTGGATCAGATACCTGGGCACAGATTAGCTAAGTACCTCTGATGCAAGGTCTTTCATGATGCAGTGTTGGTCATGTCTTCAGTCTGATTTGAAGGTAAAATTGGGTGGGGGGGGGTTGCTTCCAAGCTCACTCCAGACAAGCAGGTGAGAGGGGGCTATCCAAAAGGGAAGCCATAGTATTTTTGTAAGCTAATCTCAGGACTAGTGTCCTAGTATTCTGCTACATAGTACTTGTTAAATCCAATGGACACCCAAGGGAAGGCAATTAAACAAGAGATGAATATTTGAGCTAAGATTATTGGGAGCCATCTTTGAGGCTATCTACCACTCCATCCAAATACCAAGCATAAGAAGGTTGATGTGGCCATATTAATATCAAAGCAGACTTTTTAAATTATTTTCATTTTTTAAAAGATTTTATTTATTTATTTGACAGAGAGAGACACAGGGAGAGAGGGAACACAAGCAGGGGGAGTAGGAGAGGGAGAAGCAGGTTCCCCGCTGAGCAGGGAGCCTAATGTGGGACTCGATCCCAGGACCCTGGGATCATGACCTGAGCTGAAGGCAGATGCCTAATGACATCTAGGTGGCCCCAAAGTAGACTTTAAGACAAAGTGTATTACTAACAGTAAAGGGAGGTATTTCTTAAAGATAAAATGGTCAATAAATCAAGAAAACAAAACAATCCTAAAAATATATGCAGGTAGCAACAAAGCTTCAAAATGTATGAAGGAAAAGTTGACAGAATGATGGGGAACAAGAGATAAATCCACAATCATAATCTGAGATTTTAATACCTTTCTATTAGTAACTGATAAGCAAAAAAATCACATAGAAAATTTGAAAAATACTACCAATCCACCTGACTTAATTGATATTTATAGAAACTACACCTACAACAGGATGATATACATTCTTTTCAGTGTAGAAAGCACATAGATTGTTAACCAAAATAGGCCATATGTTGACCATAAGATCAATCTCTGACTACAATAAAATTTAAATAGAAACCAATAACAGTATCTAGAAAATCCTGAAATTTTTGGAGATCAAGCAACACAATTCTAAATAATTCAGGTCAAAGAAGATATCACAAAGGAAATTAGAAACTATGTTGAAGGGGGCACCTGGGTGTTTCAGTCAGTTAAGTGTTTGACTCTTGATTTCAGCGCAGGTCAAGATCTCAGGGCTGTGGGATCAAACCCCATGTTGGACTCTATGTTCAGAAGGAAATCTGTTTGAGATTCTCTCTCTCCTCTCCCTCTGCCTCTTCCTGTCCCCTGTGCTCATGCTCTTTCTCTCCCAAATAACAAATAAATAAATCTTGTTAAAAATTAAGAAAATATGCTGAGGTGGATAATAATAAAAATATGAAGTATCAAAAATCATGAGATGCAACTAAAACAGTTCTGAAGGAAATTTGTGGCTTTAAGTGGCCAAGTTAGAAGAAACAAATGTGTGAAATCAATTATCTAAGCTTCTATCTTCAGAAGCAAGAAAAAGAAGAGCATATTAAAACTAAAGTAAATGGAATAGAGAAAGTTAGAAAAATAAAGCCAGAATTCAAAACAATTGAAAATGGAAAGACAATAGAAAAAAATCAACAAAACCAGAAGTTGGTTCTTCAAAAAGGTTAATAAAATTGGTCAATCTCTAGCAAGCTTGATCAAGATATATTTTAGAAGACAAAGTGCCAATATCAAGAATGAAAGAAGGAAGATCACTAAAAGAGTAATAAAGATATATTGTTTAAAAAAAAAACTATGATGATAAAATTGACAACCAAGATGCATAGGACAAATTCCTTGGAAAATATTGCTTATCAAAATGAAGAAGAAATGGAAAATTGAAATAGCCAATAAAAATATTATTTTGAATTTTTAAAACTTCACACACATGAAAAAAAATCCTTCGTATAAGCCTCACTTAAGGAAGGAATCATTTAAGGAAGAAATAATACTAATAATACAAAAACACTTTCAAAAAACAGAGGAGGAAGAAACATTTTCAACTTGTTATATGAATCTGACATTATGCTAATATCAAAATCTGCTAAGCATATTATAAGAAAAGGAAATTATAGCTCAGTATCCCTCATATATGTAGATGTAAAAATCTCTAACAAAATATTAGCAAATCACATCCAGTCATACATAGAAAGATACTGCTTTAACCAATGGGTGTATATTAGATTTAAACATTCAAAAATCTTCCAAAATCATTCACATTTTCAGAATCAAGAAGAAAAATCATATGACCCTCTCAATTAATTCCTCCAAAATTGACAAAAATTAACATTTAACTTAGAATTCCCAAGAAATTAAAAATATAAAGAAATTTCATCTGATAAAGAGTATCTGTGAAAAATCTACACCTAATATATTTAATGATGAATCATTGGACATTTTTTTCTATGATGTAGAGAAAGGCACATATGATTACTCTCATCTCTTCTATCCAACATTGATAGGGAAGTCCTAGACAGTGTAATAAGGCCAGAAAAATAAATAAAAGACATATAGTTAGAATAGAAGAAGTAAAACTATTTTTATTTGCAGATGATATAAGACTGTACATAGAAAAACCTCTGGAATCTACAAAAAGCACTATTAAATTTTATTAGTGAAGTCCACAAGGTTATAGGACACAAGGTCAATATATAAAAATCAATTGTATTTCTCTATACTAGCAAATTTTTGAAAATTGAAATTTAAAAAGTACAACTAACAATAACATTAAGAAAATAAAACACAGGACAAACTTAACAAAATATATACAAAAATTGAGAACTACAAAACATTACTGGGAGGAATTACTAGAAGTCCTAGATAAATATATAGAGAGATCATGTTTATGGACTGCAGATTCCATATGCCCATTCTCTTCAACTGAATTGTAAATTCAAAGATCACTATCAAAGTCTCAGCAGCCCTTTTTGGAAGAAATAAAAAAATTTATTCTAAAATTTATGAATCACCCAGGTGCCCCAAATTTAAATATTTAAATATTGGGGACACCTGGGTGGCTCAGTTGGTTAAGCATCCACCTTCAGCTCACGTCATTATCCCAGGGTCCTGGGATCGAGGCCCAAGTTGGTGTCCTTGCTCAGCAGGGAGCCTGCTTCTCCCTCTCCTTCTGCCTGCCACTCCCCCTGCTTGTGCTCTCTCTCTCTCTAATAAATAAAATGTTTAAAAAAAAAAACAAAACAGAATTTAAAGATTTTACTTACTTTACTAGAAAGAGAGAGAATGCATGGCCAGGGGAGGGGCAGATGGAGAGGGAGAAGCAGACTGCTCACTGAGCCGAGGTTTCAGCCCCATTACTCTAGGATCATGACCTGAACCCAAGGCAGACACTTAACTGCCTAAGTAACTGAGCCACCCAGGGACCCTAGTTTATTCTAAAATTTATTTCAAAATATAATGGCAATAAAGAAGCTTTTACACAGTGAAGGAAACCATCAACAAGAAAACAAGGCAGCCTACTGAAGAGGAGAAGTTATTTGAAAATGACATATCTGGTAAGGTATTAATAACCAAAATGTATAAAGAGCTTATACAATCCAACACCGAAGAAACAAACAATCTGATTAAAATGGGAAGAGGACCTGAGTGTTTTTCCAAAGATATACAAATGGCCAAGAAACATATGAACACACACTCAGTATCACTGATCACCAGGGAAATGCAAATCAAAACCACAATAAGATATCACTTCATACCTGTCAGAATGGCTATAATAAAAAAGACAAGAAATAACAAGTGTTGGCAAGAATGTGGAGAAAAAGGAGCCCTCATGCACCATTGATGCAGCCACTTTGGAAAACGGTATGGAGGTACCCCAAAAAATTACAATTGAAATACCATAGGATCCAGTAATTTCATTACTGGGTACTTACCCGAAGAAAACAAAACACTAATTTGAAAGGATATAGGCACCCCTATGTTTACTGCAACATTAGTTACAAGCCAAGATTGAGAAGGAACCCAAGTGTCCATTCATGGATGAACAGATAATGAAGAGCTGGTGTATACATATATACAGAAGGGACTATTACTCAGCCATGAAAAAGGTGATTTCCCCCCCCCCATTTGCAACAACATGGGTAGACCTAGAAGGTATAATGCTTAGTGAAATAAGTCAGACAGAGAAAACAAACACCATATGATTTCACTTGTATGTGGAATTTAAGAAAGGAAAGAAGGAAGAAAGGAAGAAAAAAAAGGAGATAGATAAAAGAAACAGACTCTTAAATACAGAGAACAAACTGGTGGTGCCAGAGGGGAGATAGGGGAAACAGGTGAAGGGGACTGAGAGCACACCTATGATGAGCACTCAGTAATGTCCAGAATTGTTGAGTTGTTATATTGTACACCTGAAACTAAGGCTATATATTAATTATACTCCCATTAAATATATTAAATATAACATATATATTTGTATATTAAATATATGTGTGTAATATATGCATGTTATATATGTATATTAAATATAATATATGTGTGTGTATTATATATGTATATGTGTGTATATTATATATATGTAATATATGTGTGTGTGTGTATATACACACACTTACATATATAATGACATTAAAATTGCCATAATAATCTTGAAAAAGAACAAAGTTGGAGGATTTACCCTATCTGATTTCAAGACTTACTTTTCCTGGTAAAAGGGTTAAAAGACCAGCATAAACCCCGTGGAAGTTTAGTGACTCTGCATACAGCAAAAACATTAATTGGGAAACAAAATATAAAATTCCTATTTGTTCATACCATATTATAAAGAATTATATAAACAAGTCACCTTGATAACTTACATCAGACAACCCATGCTGACTATCGATAAGTGTAGCAGCAACATGTAAGAAAATAAATATGAAGTTCAGAATACTCCAACTAAGCTAGAATTCAGCAGACCATGGAAAAAGAATGAAGAGGTTAAAGAAATAGAAGCAGAATTTAGAGTTAGTTTCAGAAGAGAATCTGACTCAGGAATAAGCACATTTAGAGAAGCCATGAGAATCAAATTTAAGTGCACATATAGAAAAATGAATTGACCATCACTCTAGAAGAAGAGGGTAGAGGTAAACATATTCCTTAGAGACATGTTAAGATCACATGATTTTACATTTATCCCTGGGATTCAGGAATATTACTTCACTCCTCCTGTTGTTCAAGTTGAGAAACACGGACATGATTCCTGAGACTTTTCCTATCATCATTCTCCATGACCAATCATTACCAAACTTTTATCCAGCCTATCTCAACAATTCATCTTAAAATCATCTTCCTCTCTCTATCACCAACCAATCCAGTAGTCTAAGCCACCATCATCACTTACCTGGATTAAAGTGTCTCCTTTCTCCTCTAAACCCTCCCAATCCATTCTCCACACAATAGCCAAAGGGAGCTTTGTAAATGTAAAGGAGGTGGGGGGGTCCCATCACTTTCCTGGCTAACCTCTCATGCCTTCTCAGCACACTTGAAGTACAGGATTGTTAGCCTGGCCTCAAAGCCCTAAGTGATCTGAGATGTGCCTGCCTTCCCCGACATAAGGTCTAGGAGACTTGAGGCTTCCTCGTCTTATCCACCAGTCTATCCCAGTAGATAGGAAGGACTATGTGGCACATCATATGGGCTCAATCTGGGTTCATTGAATAAATGAATAAATGCTAGTTCCTTTAACCAGGAGCCAAAAGCACTTGTTTCTTTAAAGATTTTTTTTTTTTTATTTGACAGATAGAGATCACAGGTAGGCAGCGAGGCAGGCAGAGAGAGAGAGGAGGAAGCGGGCTCCCCGCCGAGCAGAGAGCCCGATGCGGGGCTCGATCCCAGGACCCTGGAATCATGACCTGAGCTGAAAGCAGAGGCTTTAACCCACTGAGCCACCCAGGCGCCCCGAAAAGCACTTGTTTCTTGAAGGGGGTTGTCTTCCTGGGAAGAAAGAGCCCTTTCCTGACCAAAGCATGGGATATGTTCATTAAAAATAGCTATGCTTTGGGCGCACTTGAGTGGCTCAGTCAGTTAAGCGTCTGCCTTTGGCTCAGGCCATGATCTCAGGGTCCTGGGATTGAGCCCCGCATCGGGCTCCCTGCTCAACGTGAGTCTACTTTATTTCCTCTCTCCCCCTCCGCTCATGTGCACGCGCGCTGGTCTCTGAAATAAATAAATCTTTTTAAAAAAACAGGGATACTTTCCCATTGTGAGCAAAAAGGTAAGGAAAGAGACAATGCTGTGCCACACAGATTAGTATATGCGCAAAGGTAGGGGTGCAAATACAGGGAGAAGTGGATTGGAGAAGGACCGTTACTTTAAAAAAATGGGCAAGAGGGTGGAGAAAGAGAGAGAAAAAAAACCAAACCAAACAAAAAACCTATAAGAGCAGGAAAAGAAAATGTAGAAATAACGGAGCATGTAAGAAGCAGCAGATGGGGCCCACATGATCGGAAGAGGAATATCGAATTGGTCTTTTGATACGGTTTGCAAAGGAGCCTGCGGGGCCTCGGCAGCTACCAGAGCAGCAGAGACGTTCTGCTGCTGGAGGGACAGTCCCCTGCACAGGACAGCGGGACTGAGCTGAGCCGTCGCAGGACAATCGCCAGAGGATGGAGGCACATCAGGACAAGAGAGAGACAAAGTGAAATGCAGAACGGGCCACCTCTGTCTATAGGCTATTGACTGGTTCTCATGTGGAAAGAAATTAATCCTTTAAACAAGACTTATTTGCATAAATCGACTTGTAGACAGAGTGGGCTAAGCGGTCCGTCATTAGCCATGAGTATGTCAAGCTCTGATTTTTGTCGATGGCGAGTGATAAATCCTTTTCAGATAACTCCTTTATGCTGCTAATCTCAGTTTGAGAACCTGGTCAGCTTTCTGTTGTGTCTGGTGGTGTTAGCGTTAGCTGCCCTCACGGTAGCGTCCCCTACCCTGGGATGGAGGATGGCCCTGACGGGCAAGCCTGGACACCCAAAAGCTGCTGCTAAGGAGCTGGTTTCGCCTCTTCCCTGAACTTGTCCTCCACGTCGCTATCCCATGGACCCTAACCCACACGCTGCACCCTGCACTGTCCTGGGAAGGTTTTGTCTCCTCTTGGCTCAGTGGCCGTCTCCTCCATTCTCCTCTGTGTCTTCTGCTGTTCTGGGGTACACACGTGTGCACACACTCACTCCCACTCCCCTCTGGCTCGTTCTCCCTCTCTCCTTCTTATTCTCCATCTGGATTTCTCTCTGGTCTCTGTTTCTTTTACTTTTTAACTTGGACTCTATGGATAATTTGTGGGTCAGAAAAATGAACCATCCCTCAGGTACCATGAGAAAGCTGGGAAGCAGGCTTTGGTTTCTTACCTGTTCCCTTCCAGCTCGCACACGTAGGTCACCACTGGGGACCAGTCAAAGGCCCCTGGTTCCTTCTTCAGCCACTTCTGCAGCTCCCGCAGGTTCTGGTCTGTATAATCAGTGGCAATGATCTCCTTGAAGGATTCACAAGCAGAAAGGAGCTGGTAGATGGTGGGGCCGGAGCCAATGTCGATGAGGAGGTCCCCTTTCACTCCATCTGGTTTAGAGGAGGCAACAAGGAAGGGGGTTCGGACATCCTATGACGGCACCCAGAGCTGATACACACAGTCTTCACTCGCACTGTGCGAGAGAGCCCTAAAGACAGACCAGCTCTCTACTCACTCATCCCTCAAATCCTTTTTTAAATATCTTTGCATTTTCCATTCCCCAATCCAGGCTGGAGGCATGCTGCCGGGATATTTTTAGGTGCAGGAGAAGGAAGACAAGATCTACATCTGGTTACAGACCTCTGATCCAGAAAGACTGCTAAACAGAAAATGCAAAAACTATTAAGGAATACTTCTGGGGAAAGTTAAAATTGTTTTTAAAATTGGGTCATTACGTCTCTCTCCAGAAAGCATCCAATTCTTCCTACGTTGGGAGGTCTTTTTTATCTCATGCACACTCGCAACATTCCTTTGAGTTAGAGTGAGTACTATAATCTTCACTTTTTAAGCGGCCCATCATGGTTAAATGGCTGGCACTGGCCACCTAACAAACTGATATGAAATCAAGGACAGAATTCCCACCTTCTGGTTTCCCTTTGCACAACCACATGAGATCGTGTATATAAAAGCTCTTTGTAAATTGTAAAATATCCATACCAAAAAATCATTGGTGTTCATTCTCCTTAAATTCATAAGTAACATCGAAAGGGCTGTCACATAGCAATGATTAGACACAAACCCAGCCCTGCCCTGACATTTCATCTGTATGTCTCAGAGTTTGGCGGAGAGATACACAGATAACACACAAACTTACCCAGGCAGAATATCTTGAAGAGATTTTTCAGGAGATGCCTGAGAATCTCATTTTCTGCAGAGTGTTTGGACCCAAAGTTGTAATATTTTTCCAGGTAATCCCGAGGGTTAAAGTGTCTCAGGTAAGTGTCCTTGGAGGTGAAGCTAGTTTCCATTGTGGCTCGCTCTTGTGTCCACCACCCTCCCACCCTCTCCTCCAGAACCCATGCAGTCAACGTGCAAAAGTTGTCTTTTTAAGTCCCAGGCTTCAATCTTTCTTCTGTTAGAGTTCAGCCCACCCCTTAGAGACCAATGTTTGGTTAAACACTAACAGAAATGCACCAAGAATGTTTTGGCTGTTCTAGGAGGTGATGAAACTTTTGGGCAAGGGCGCCTACGAGATGTGTGTGTTGGAAGGGGAGGGCTGTGAGCTACATGCAGTTCTCAGCCAAGGGGTGAAGTTCAAGTGCGGGAAGAATCATCTGGGCTCATCTGGGAAATCATTTAGCTCACAGAAGAACCACGAAGTTTGGAGAGGTGGGTCTTCTCCCCAGAGCAACATCATTCTCGTAATGATTCTCCCAAAAGAGAGTCACAAGGAATGGTTTAAATTTAATGGTCATCAAGGAAGAGGAGAAAGAGGATTAGGAAATGTCTTTAGAGCTAAGGAACATTGGCTAAAGAAGGAATTGCAGATGAGAGAGGGTAAAAGAGCAATTTTTAGAAACCTGGATAAGGTTTCCTCCAATTCTGGGAAGGCCACATTCCTGTAATCTTCTCTTCAAGCTCTACACACCCCTCACTCCCCTCCCTGTGCACCCGCAGCTCCCCAGCAGCTGCCAGTTCTCCACATCTGGCAACCACCTCCTCCCCAAGCCTCCCCACTCATTTCAATCCATTCAAGTCCTGATGGTCCTTTCAAGGGGAAATTTGGAGAACTTCAAGAACTCCTTACCTTCCCTTTTCTGGACTCACATTGCCCTTAGAATTAGCTCATTCAGCCGAACCCTTGCCTCTGTCATTCGTGTATTTGTTCCTGGTTTTGTCTGTGTCAATCTTACTTCCCAAACTAAGCATTCACGGGAAGGATGCCTGAAAACCACCTTTAGATCAAGACCTATGGCTCAGCCCCTTGCCTATCACACTGACCTAGGAGGTGTTCAAAACACTGGTTGATTAGTTGACTCTTGTCATATCGCAGCAAAATGCAATCACAGTTGAGTGCCCCATATTCCACGGGGGATGACTTCATAAGAGCCCATCTGGCTACCAAGCAGAGAAACTCACTCAAAGAAGTTCAAGTGAAAAAGGAATTATTAATAGGAGAATATAGTGGAAACACATTGCAGGGAATCTAACTGGGTCTCATGAACCAGAAAGTCATTAGGCAACTAATTTCTCTCCCTCTCTTTCTCTTCCTCCTTTCCTCTAACCTTTTGTCTCTCTTTGGAGGGCGAGGGGCCTTGATTCTCTGCAAACTGGCTTCTCTTACTCATCCACTACACGTGGCTCCATTTGGACCATTCCCTGTGCTGGTCTCTGCACCTGACCTTACAGAATCTTTTAACCCATCTCCTCACAGCTGGCCAGCTGGGTCTTCATGATCCAAATCCAGTTCCTTAAAGAGGGAATCTGCCTGGTCAAGTATGGGTCAGTCATTGACTCTTCTCAGCAAGTATGAGGGTTGGGAAGGAGATCTGTGTGGTAATGAGACTGTCCTTCACAGGGACTTAGATGGAACAGACAAATTGTCTCATATTACTGTGACTTTGGACCTGCAAAGTCAAATCACAGATGGGACGGATGTAGAATCAATTCAGAGATGTCTGTGAGTGGCTCGAAGTCACCACAGCTAATACACCCTACTTCTCCCAACTACCCGGGAAGTGGAGTCCATCCAGCAGGAAGCATCCTGAACTCAAAGTCAAAAGACACAAATTGCCATCCTGATTTGCCACCAACAATTCATAGGACAATAGTGGTTAGAAAAACTAACTTTTGAGATCTGGAAGCCTCAGTGCTGGCACATAAAATAGGATGATAAGAATAGAGGAGAGGAAAAAATTTCTCATTTCCCATCTTTGGGTTTCTGGCTGGACCTAAGAATTGACTGAGAAGAAGAAACTGACACGAGCCAGATTAATTTCTTACATGTACATAGGAGGCTTCCCAAGAGAATGAAGACCTCAAGAAGTGACCAGAGCAGGAAGTTTTTATATATTTAGACTAGGAAACAGTATGTGAAGAATTGACAAGGCAGAGGGGTTTGGCCCAAGGGTAGTAAATGATAAATAAGTAAGAGGGTAAGGTTGGTTTAATAGGGTTCACGTGCACAGATTTCTCTGTACCAAATTCCCTGTCTCTGGTCATAAGAATGTCTTCCTTCCTCCTGGTACAGGGAGGGTACCCTTCATAGGGGACTTTTATTTCCTGCTTTCAGGAAGAAAAAGTAGGATCACGGTGTCCTCCTTGGGTCCACTGGTTTTTTTGAATGCCTTTAATTCAAAATAATCAAATGCCAAAGTGACATACGTTAAGGTGATGTAATTTGGTTTTCTTTGATGGCATCTTTTGTGTTCAATGTTCTTTGTTCAAGGTGTTGAGAAATTTAAACCATAGCTTGCCTCCCATTGAATCCTTACCTTGGGAAACAGACCCTCTTACCATTCATAGGTTGGTTTAACAGGAACTTTAAAAATAGTGGTTCTGTAGCTTATATGCGGCTTTGTGACTACATACCCCTTGCCTCTCATCCCATCATTAATTTTTTCCTGCCCTTTTAGGAAGTTGCCAAGATTTATAGTTAGAATCAGATTTCACTGTAGATAGAAATCAGCTCCTCATGTTCGTCCTGTAGCCATTGCACATGAATGTCTGTTATAATCAGGAATGCATGAATATACAAATACACATGTGGCAAAAATACACTTCTAAAATCAACAGCCTCTGGAAGCTTTTCTAGAATGAAAAGGGTGTTGTTGTTTTTTTTTTTTTCTGCTTCAGGGTTAACATAGACTCTATGAAAACTGTTGAATCATATAAAACAAAGATCAGATTTTTAAATCAGATCCTGAATGGTTCCAACAAAAATTTAAATTTGTGGTTTATTTCATTATCCCTGTAAGGGCCTACTTAGCCAGAGCAAGCCATTTTGTTGTTTATGCGGTAAACTTAGATTGACCCTGCCCCCCCACCTCCCTGAGGAACTTACTTAGAAACAAGTCTGGGAAACCAGTAAAATATGGCTGACCAGCCCTAATAACAGAGCCCATATATCAGGACGTGTCAGGTCAGGGGGAGATAACAGAGCCCAGAATGCAAGGATGAGTCAAGCTAGGTGGAGACATCCAATAAGGAAAGCACCTTCCTAACCACCAAAGAATGTGGGCCCTGCCTTTTGGGTGATTTTCGGATGCCAATTCTGACCAGAGTGATAGGCTAGTTCAAATAGCTACTATAGGGTGAATTGTAATTCAACTGGCCACCTGTGTGTGGCCAGGCTCAACTACACGGCCTTTGCTCTATAAAAGTTAGTCTGTGAGGCTGGGAGGGGTCGCCTTCTCTGTGAGAGGTGGCCCCGGCTGGTCGGTTTGATTCTTGCTGCTTGGCATGAAATAAAGTTTTGCTTTACCTTTGCTTTGTATCGGTCTTGTTCCTTTGTCCATGGACCCTTCAATCCCAAACTGCATTTTCCCTTTTTCTTTCTCAATGGTCCACTGTGGAGTTTTTGTCAGAAGCAATTAACCGAAAACCCTCAAATCCTTTCCCTAGCCATTGTGGTTTAAAAAAAAAAAAAAAAAAATGGAACTTCACATCCTAAGTCTAAGAAAGATGTATACATGAAATGCTTCTTGCTTTATCCTTATTATTTGGAGTCCCTGGGTATCTTATTTTCCTTTTGAATATGAATTCAAGAACAGTGAATATTCTGGAGGTGAGCACGAGAGAAGTCCTTGAGCAGAGCTACAAAAGTGTAGCTCATGGACACTGAAGGGCACGTCAGCTTTTCCAGTGGCCTTCCTGCCAGAACTCTATTCCATGGTGATCCCAACAGGCTCCCGTGATCAAAAAAACTGATAATGTCTTGGGCATTGGCTTGGGAAAGCAATCCTCTCATGTGGACAAAACGTAGTGAAGACAGTTCCAAAATCAATAGCTTCTGGAAGGAGCAAAGAGCAAGAAGGAAGGAAGAAGGGAGGAAGAGAGGCAGAGAGAGTGAACGGGAGGAAGAATGGAGAAGTGGAAGAAGTCAAGAAAGCATGCCCCTCACACACGGCTTGCAGTGTGGGCCATTGGTGGATGCCCTTCCCATGTGGTTGGCTCATAAAACATGTGTTGGTTACCTCAGGTCACGACCTCGTGGGAAAAGAGTTCTACAATACTGGTGCACAAAAGAGCAAGGTCTGAGACACAAGAAAGAATGAAGGGCGCCTGGGTGGCTCGGTGGGTTAAGCCTCTGCCTTCAGCTCAGGTCATGATCTCGATCTCAGGGTCCTGGGATCGAGCCCCATGTTGGGCTCTCTGCTCAGCAGGGAGCCTGCTTCCCCCTCTCTCTCTGCCTGCCTCTCTGCCTACTTGTGATCTCTGTCAAATAAATAAATAGAATATAAAAAAGAAAGAAAGAAGAACAAGCAAGGACCCTAACTTGTGGGCAATTCTAATAGACGTATAAAAAATAAGGTCAGAGAGCGCCTGGGTGCCTCAGTTGGTTAAGGGTCCAGCTCCTGATTTTGGCTCAGGTCCTGATCTCAGGGTTGTAAGATCGAGCCACACATGAGGCTCCACACTCAGTATGGGGTCTGCTGGAGATTCTCTGCCCCTCTTCCCACTCATGCTCTCTCTCTATCTCTCTCTAAATAATTAAATAAAACCTTTTAAAAAATTTTAAGAAGTAATGTCGTATGCGGTTAAAAATAAGCAAGATGGAATTAAAAGACACAACAGCAACAGCCTGTAAGTTTCAGGGGAGCGTAAATACATGGGGTTGAAGTGTTCCGGGTCCTTGAATTATTCAGGAAGCTTAAAAGTAAACAATGAATACTGTTATGCTGAAAATAAATTAAAAAAATGATTTAAAAATTTTTAAAAAAATAAAACCTAAAAAAAAAAAAAGTATAGATTATCTTTAGACTCTGGTAAGTCAATGTGCTCGCTTCGGCAGCACATATAGACTCTGGTAAGTCAACAATGCATATTGTCATTCCAAACACTTGATGGCGTACTGCCCATACTCCCCTGGCACTTGTCATGCCTGTTAATGTTTTTCTACTGCAAGTACCTGAGCCTGAGGCTTTTCTCTGGTTGTAGGACAATGTTTGGCCCCTACCCAGAGGAGGACAGAAAACATGGGGAACTTCTGCAACAGTCCTCAGGCCCTCACCCACTGACAGATGAGAGAGGCTGAATAATTATGCCAGCTTCCTCACTCCTGCGACAGGAATGCTGTGACATGTTCTCTGAATTCTCACAGAAGTCCCGGCAGGAGTGGGCCCCAGCAGCCCACAGCAGGAGCTGGCTCATGAGTGGGGTCTGATTGGCTCCCTTTCTTTCTGTCACTTTCTCACATCTCACCAGTGCCTTGTGGGATGCAAAGTAAAATACCTATACTCCGATTTTAGGCATTACAAAAATAACTCAACTAAATTAGTAGAGAAGAGGAAATGGAATGACAAAAAAAAAAAAAATTCAGGGGCGCCTGGGTGGCTCAGTGGGTTAAAGCCTCTGCCTTCGGCTTGGGTCATGATTCCAGGGTCCTGGGATCGAGCCCCACATCAGGCTCTCTGCTCAGCAGGGAGCCTGCTTCCCTTCCTCTCTCTGCCTGCCTCTCTGCCTACTTGTGATCTCTGTCTGTCAAATAAATAAATTAAAATCTTTTAAAAAAAATCAGTTCAGAAGGAGGCAAGAACTAAGAGAGAGAGAAAGAGAGAAGACACAATATAGATCTGTCAGGACCAAAAAAAGTGTATTTAAGAAGGCAGGTGATGTGGAGTTATAGGATTCATCAGCTGGACTTACTAGATGTGTATAATATACCGTATCCAACACTTACACGTTTGTTTCAAGAATACACAGGTCATTAAAAATTACCCCACACTTGCTCACAAAGCAAGCCTCCATGTATTTCAAAGGACTGAAATGATATAGAATATATTCTTTGACCAACACGTTTAAAAGTCAAAATACAAAAAGGTAACTAGAATATCCTTATATGTTTGGAAATTAAGAAATGTATCAATAAATAACTTAGAGCTCAAAAAAAGCAATCATAATGAAAATTATAAAATAGTTTGAACTGAGTAGTAATAAAAGCGCTACATATCACAATTGGTGGGTTGAAGCCAAAAGAGTATTTAGGGGGAACTCTACTCCTCAAATGTACACACTAGTAATGTAAATGGGGTTATGAAGTTAGAAGAGGAACAGCAAGCAGACATAAATAGGAAGAAAATAATAATACAGACAAGAAACTAATAAAGTAAAAAGCTAAGATACAATAGGGAAGATCAGCAAGGCTCAGAAGTCAGCTCTCTGAAAAACTAATATAACTAGTAAATTTCTGGTTGGAATGATCAAGGGAAAAAAGAGAGAGAGAGAAAGGCATACACCCAATGTCAAGAGTGAACATGGAAACCTCATGGTCATACTGCAGATATTTCAAAGGTGGTAATTAGACATCATGAGTAACTTTACAACAATATATTGAAAATTTAGATGTGTAAGTTCCCAAGTAAATATACAACACATGCAAAACCTGAATTGTCCTGTAAACATCAAAGAACTTAAACTAAACACGGTTCCCACACGAAACCTTCAAGGCAGAGGCTTCACAGGTGAGTTCTGGCCTACATTCAAGGAATCAATAATTTTAGTCTTCTACAAACGCTTCCAGAATGTAGAGAACGAGAAAACAACCCTCAACTAATTTTGTAAGTTCAGCAAAACCCCAGTAGCAAGGTACTATGGTTATTTATGAGAAAGAAAAATTACAAACTAAAAAATCACTCATGAATACACTACAAAATCCTAAGCAAATTATCGTGTAGTCCATAAAATAGCAAACACTTACACCGGGCTTACGAGGTGCTAGACCCTGGTTTAGGCATTTTGGATGTGTTACTGAAGCTGACAGTGGTTCTCTGTGGGAGGTACTATAATCTCCATTTCTGGATATGAGGCACAGAGAGGTTCAGTAGCTTGCTCAGGTCATCCTGCTAGGTAGTAGTATGGTTGGGGTTCAGACCTATAGAGTCTGACTCAACCGCCTATTCTTTTAGTAGTTACACTATGACCAAGGTAGATTTATTGCAGGAATACAAGGCAATTGAACATGCAGAAATCAATTAGTATCAATTATATTTACATATCAAAGGAGAAATGCCTTCTGATCATTCAACAGACATACAGTGGGGGGAAGCTCAAAGTCCACTTCAATTCCCAACAACAATAAAACCTCTTGGCAACTAAGAATAGAATGTACCTTCCTTAATGAGATAAGGATCATCTACAAAAACTTCAACAAATATCATATTTAATGATGGCACATTTAAAAGCTTTCCCCTCAATTTGAGGACAGAGAAGAGAATGCTGACGATTACCAATTTTATTCAGTGTTCTATCAGGGGTCTTGGACAAGTAGATAACAGTAGATAAGAAATATAAATAAAAGGT
Organism: Lutra lutra; assembly: GCF_902655055.1. Classification (NCBI taxonomy): domain Eukaryota; kingdom Metazoa; phylum Chordata; class Mammalia; order Carnivora; family Mustelidae; genus Lutra; species Lutra lutra. The sequence continues at coordinate 10,863,729 of NC_062287.1, read as the reverse complement.
ATAAGGATTGGAAACAAAAAGATATAATTATTATTTTAAATGGAGAGTGATGATATATAGAGAATATTTTAAATCACCTACAAAGAAACTACTGAGTTTAGCAAAGTTTCTGGATACAAAGTGAATATAAAAACCTTAATTATTTCTAACCAGCAACAGTTATAAAATGAAATTTAAAACAGACTTCATTCACAATGGCATTAAAAAATGAGAAGTACCTAGGAATAAATCCAACAAAATATGTACAAGATATTAATGGAGAAAATTATAAAATTTTATTAAAAGACATTAAAGAAGACCTAAATAAATGGAGAAATAGACCACTTCATGGATTGAAGGACTCAATGTTGTAAAGATGTCATTTCTCTCCAAATTGATTTATAGACTCAGTAAAATCCCAATTAAAATCCCAATAGGTTTTTGTTGGAACTTGACAAGCCAGTTCTAAAATTTATATGACAGTGCCAAGGGCCAAGAGTAGCTACACTTGAAGCAGAAAAATAAGGCAGGAGGACTGGCTCTTCCAGATATCACACTTATTATAAAGCTATAGTAATGAAGACCATATGGTATTGGTGTAAGGATTGACAAATAGACCAATGAAATAGCAGAGAGCCCATAAACAGACCCATAACTTTATCAACATTTGATATACAGCAGAGGTGGTTATCCCAGATCAGTGGGGGAAAGACAGAGTTTTCAATAAATAGTGCTGGGGTAATTGAGTGTCCATAGGGGAGAAAATGGAATCAGACCTTCTCTAAACAGTATACACAAAAATCAATTCAAGTGGATTAGAAATTATAGATGCTGGGCAACACTCTAGGATTTAGAAGGTAGCATAGAAGAACATCTCCATGACCTTGAGGGTGGAGAAGGATTTCTTAAACCGGATACAAAAACCATTCATCGGGAGTCTGAGATTTATAAATTTGAGTATGTTGCAATTAGGAACATCTGTACAACCAAAGATACATTAAGAGAGCAAAGGGATGGGGCGCCTGGGTGGCTCAGTGGGTTAAGCCTCTGCCTTCAGCTCAGGTCATGATCTCAGGGTCCTGGGATCGAGCCCCGCATCGGGCTCTCTGCTCAGCAGGGAGCCTGCTTCCTCCTCTCTCTGCCTGCTTATGATCTCTGTCTGTCAAATAAATAAATAAAATCTTTAAAAAAAGAGAGAGAGAGCAAAGGGAGAAGCCACAGAGTGGGAAACAACCCTACAACTTGTAAAACTGACAAAGGACCAGGATCCAGAATTTATAAAGAACTTCTGTGAATCCAAATGAAAATAAAGAACAACCCAGAAGACCTGAACAGACCCTTTTGAAGAAAGAAGATCCAAATGGCCATAAACCCATGAAAAGATGCTTAATCTCATCAGTGAATTGTAAATTAGGAGATGCTACTACACAGCCATCAAACTGGCAAAAAATCATACAAATGGCTAATAGACACGTGAAAGTTGGTGCAGTCACTTTGGGAAAGAATATGGAGATTCCTCAAGATTTTAAGAGTAGAGCTACCCTATGACCCAGCAACTGCACTCCTGGGTATTTACCCCAAAGATACATAGTGAAAAGAAGGGCCACGAGCCCCCAATGTTCATAGCAGCAATCTCCACAACAGACAAACTGTGGAAAGAGCCGAGATGCCCTTCAACGGACGAATGGATAAAGATGTGGTCCATATACACAATGGAATATTACTCAGCCATCGGAAAGGATGACTACCCACCATTTGCATCAACGTGGATGGAGCTGGAAGGGATTATGTTAAGTGAAGTAAGTCAAACAGAGAAAGACAATTATCATATGGTTTCACTCATATTTGGAACATAAGCAATAGCATGGAGGACCATAGGGGAAGGGAGCGAAATACAAAGGGGGAGAAATCAGAGTGGGAGATGAACCATGAGAGACTATGGACCCCGAGAAACAATCTGGGGGTTTCAGAGGGAAGGAGGGTGGGGGAAGGGTGTAACAAGGTGATGGCTATTGAGGAGGGCACGTGGTGGGATGAGCACTGGGTGTTATAGTTAACTAATGAATTGCTGAACACTGCATCAAGGACTAATTACATACTGTACCGTGGCTACCTGAACATAATAAAAAATAAAAATAAAATAAAAATAAATATAATGAGAAATTGGCAAAAATCACATCGGCCAGCACCAAGGACCTGGACCGCAGATATTCTCATGTCTTTCGGTGGGCCTATAGACTGGCGCACCATTCTGGAGACTAGGCTGCCATGAACTAGGGGAGTTGGGTTGGGCACACGCTGTGCCCACCAGCGGCACAGCCAGGGTCATACCTAGAGCAAATCTGGTAAAGACAAGTGATCTTCTCCGTGGCTTGGTTTGAAAATAGCCCCCAACTAGAAACAACCGAAATGTCCGGCAACAGTAGAATAAACACATGAGAGTAGACGGTCATGAAAATGTGCCAAGTATAGCTATGGACATCAACGTGGGCAGTTCTCCAAGGACGCCACGGAAAAGAAGCAAGTCCTAAAGGAGATGAACCTTTTTATCCCAATTATATAAAGTTCAAAACAGGCAAGAGTAAACAATATTATTTAGCGCTGCCTACGAGTGGCAAGCTGTAAAGAGAAACAAGAGGTGAGGAGACTGGTGCGCTCGGGACGGGGAGAAGGGGCTGTGGCCCCAGGGAGAGAAGGGGATGTCCGGTTTCTCAACGTGGGGGCAGTGACCGGGTGTTCGCTTTCTATTAACCTTCATAATGTGCTTTATGAACACTTCTGTATGTATGATTAACCCTGCGATTAAAATAAAAAATCCTGCATGTCTAGATGCAGAGTCGCTTTTGAAAGGAGCGCAGGTAGGAAGAGGAAGGTACGTGATCACAGAGGTGTCCCCCAGTTTCGTCTATGAGCATCCCCCAGCGCGGCTCCTTTTACTCGGTTTTACCCAATGGGGTTAAAGCATTCAAGGGCACTGAAGGACAAATAGCTGTTCCAACAGAAACGGGGCAAGGCAGGTGAGGAACATAACAGAAACCTCCACTCAAACTTCCCTCCAAGCTTCTCTTTCCAATGCTGGAAAAAGTGCTTCAGACATCAAGGCCTACTTTAGATCAGAGGCCCGGAATGCTCCAGAAATGATTCAGACTCCAGTAGGCAGGGATGCCTCCTCTCACACACCATGGCTTCTGCTTATTCCAGAAAGATCCGTACACCCAGGAACAACGCAGCAACTAGGAGTCGGCTCCGACCATCGCTGGAGGGGGCGGGGGGGGGGGGGGGTGTTTCACTCTCTGGGGCAGAAAAGCACCTTGGCCGGGCCTCTTCCCGGTTCTCCACTCAAAGTAGACCCACGGCTGGGTGCGAGCCAAATGAAGCAACTCCCAGAGTCCTAGGCACCAGCCATTTGGAACTGCTCGTGGGCTTGGTAATTAATAATAAATAAACAAAATTACAAGCGAGGGACACCTGGGTGGCTCAGTGGGTTAAAGCCTGTGCCTTCGGCTCAGGTCATGATCCCAGGGTCCTGGGATTGAGCCCCACATCGGGCTCTCTGCTCAGCGGGGAGCCTGCTTCCTCCTCTCTCTCTGCCTGCCTCTCTGCCTACTCGTGATCTGTCTGTCAAATAAATAAATAAATCTTTTAAAAAAAAATTTACAAGCGAAATGATAACTCATCAAATTTGATGTGGTCCCACAGGGCCTGCTTTAGGTTTTAATGAGTACATATGGTGAGCCCAGGAATGATTAATCCGAGCCTTCAAGGCGAGGAGGCAGGAGGGCAGGGGGCCCTTTCCTGGAGTCCACAGCCTCGGGGCGCCCCGCTCTTGTCCGAGCCCCGGCCGTCTGTGGGGAAGGAAAGCGGCTGGTCCAACCGCCCTCCAGGGGACCCTGTGTGTGCGCAAAGAACTGCCTTTCTTAGGCTCTAACGTGCAACCTCTGACGGAGCTTTGGGTTGAAACCCCACAGCCACTGATCAGCAACTCTGGTTCTCCGATGGTCTCCACTCGCGAATCTCCAAATTTTAAGTGGCCACCGAATCCCTTGCTGGGTTGCAAGAAGCTTTGAGAAGGAGGCCAGGGCAGGGAAGGAGAGGAAGGGCGCAGGGGGCGAGCAGCTCCTCTGGAGGAGAGCACTGGCCGGGGAGGAAGGAGACGCCCGGTGGGGGCGGTGGAGGGAAGAGCAGATTCCCAAGCCTCTGCCGGGGCCAATTCCATAATCCAGCAAAGGGGTGTCCAGCCCCAACTCAGCCCTGTGGCAAGTCTTGTGACCTAAAGGGAGACGACATTCAAGGGCCTGTGGCAGAGCCAGGGTCCAGTGGCGTTCCGGTGGCAGGTGGCCAGCCTGCTGGAGGGGGGCATGGGGCAAGTAGGAACCCCAAAGCTCCTGAGGCTGAAAACCAGGGCGGGGCCCCCACACGGAGACCTGGGCTTGCTTCTGGGCCATATGGATGATTTCGCTTTCCTTCGTTTTGGGGTGATGTTCCTTCAGTCTGTGCTTACTTACAATACTGGCTATGACCTGATTTAAGCCTATCTTCTCCGTTCTGTTGATTTTTTTTCCCCTGCTTCCTGCTAGTTACCACAGCGGTATAATACATACATTTGGCACACCTGTCCAGCCACTAATAATGGGATACAGATAGAAGGCTAACATATTTCACTCTTCTCTCCCTCTGTTTAATGCAGATATGAAAAGCAACCCGTTCGGTGTTCTGAGTACAAGCTGTTTGGACTAAGATTGGCTCTTGTAATCTGTTCCTCTTTCGTTCTGTTTTGTTTTGTTTTTGAGAAAGCACGAGGTCAGGTGATTAAAGGGGAATGCTTATGAAATTGGGAAATGAGCAGTAAAGGCTGAATGTGGGCTTTCCATAAAAGTGGAGGAGAGGTGTCATGGCCTTCTGGGAATCCGATTTGTAAAGGAAACACATGCACGTGTTGTTGGCAAAGGGGGGGGATCCATTCAATCCTGTCTTCTTCATCCCCTCCCATCTTCCATCCTCACACCCACTTTCTAAGGGGTCAGTGTGTGTTCTTTTCTTCATGTGTATTTTTGTGCATTAGTTGTTTTTTGTGCATAGTTGTTTTTATATGCACAGGCTTTTATTTATGTCATTTTTCACTATGCCCTTAAGGCCTGTGCACATTTCTATGTGTACATGTGGGCTATTACTTCTTGCCATTCCAAGACTGGCATCCCCCCTTTTCCATATCTACTCCCCCAGGGATGGACACCCAGATTGCCTCGAATGCCCCAACACAGAGTTTCTGTAAATGTCTGTGTCTCCTCTGTGCAGACCTGGGTGGGAATTTCCACAGGGTATATTCCCAGAAGTAGAAATGCCAAGTCATTAGTCAATTAAGCATTCAATTTTCATAGGACACAGCAGAGTGTCCCCTGCAAGCCTATACTAGTCTACATCCCCATCAACAGTACATGGGAGTGCCTGTAATCACCAACACACCCATACATACCTCCAACACCTACCAAAATTCTTGGAATGATCTATTTTACCAATTTTTGCCTAATGAAAATAAGTTAGACAATTTTTTATTTATTTGTTCGAGAGAGAGAGAGAGAGAGAGGGAATGAGCACAGGCAGACAGAGTGGTAGGCAGAGGCAGAGGGAGAAGCAGGCTCCCCGCCAAGCAAGGAGCCCGATGTGGGACTCGATCCCAGGATGCTGGGATCATGACCTGAGCCGAAGGCAGCTGCCCAACCAACTGAGCCACCCAGGCGTCCCTAGACAATTTTTTTTAAAGGAAGCTCCATACCCAACCTGGGGCTTGAAATCACAACCCTGAGATCAAAAAAGTCACATGCTCTACCACTAACCTAACGAGGCACCCCTACAATTTTTAAATTTCACCTTTCTCTGATCAATTTGAGCACATCTAAAATTGCATATCTGTGGGGTAAGGTTAAGTGTTATAACAACCCCCACATGTCAGTGGCTTAAAGTCAGTGACTCCTTTTTTTTCTTTGGACGTTTTCCTCATCCAAATCTGTATGTGTGTATATATATGTGTGTATATATACATATATATATAATATTTTATTTATTATAATAAATAAAATAAATATCAATATTTTGTTGATACTAATTATATTATTAATTAATAATTTATTAAAAATAAAATAATATTTTATTTATTTATTTGTCAGAGAGAGAGAGAGTGAGAGCGAGCACACACAAGCAGGCAGAGTGGCAGGCAGAGGCAGAGAGAGAAGCAGGCTCCCCACTGAGCAAGGAGCCTGATGCGGGACTCGATCCCAGGATCCGGGGATCATGACCCATGCCAAAGGCAGTGGCTTAACCAACTGAGCCACCCAGGCATCCCCAAATCTGTATATTTTGATTTGTATATTTTTTGCATATTCTAGAAGGTACTGGTTCCCTGTTGATTTTATCCATTGCAAATATTTCTTCCAATCTGCCTGATCACTTTGGCTATGGTCTTCATTTTATTTTTTAAAGATTTTATTTATTTATTGGACAGAGAGAGACACAGCGAGAGAGGGAGCACAAGCAGGGGGAGTGAGAGAAGGAGAAGCAGGCTTCCCGTGGAACAGGAAGCCCAATGTGGGGCTCGATCCTGGGACTCTGGGATCATGACCTGAGCTGAAGGCAGAGGCTTAACCCAGCAGTCTCAGTTTTTATGCAACCTAATCAATATTTAGACTTTTGGTTTTTGATTTTGTTTTTATTTGCTTATAGTTTTAACCTCTGAATTCCTCTTAAAGCTACCCCATCACACCTTCCTTTCCCAATTGCCGCACAAGTCCCCGGTTTGCAGGGGAGCCACTTGTTAAGGCAAAGGGCAGTGGAAGGTCCCAGAGGAAAAAGCCCAAAGAAACGAATTGCCCAGCTTCCAAGTCTTTCCCCTAACACCCAGTTTTTCATAATGCTGCAGGTCCTGGCCTGGAAAAACTCAGTTCTCCACAGCTTCTGCAGGAATGCAAAAAACTGAGCAGGGAGCCCTTCCAACAGGCTGGAGAGTCGGGCAAGAGTCAGACCACAGAGTCTGTGCCGTTGAAACGGCTGCGACAGTGAAGAGGGTTATGCTGGGACTTTTTCAGACACACTGGAACGTCTTTCAGTCTCCCTTGACTTGGATCTCTTGCTCACCATTTTGCCTTGCCCAAAAAGCCCTGGTCTACCTTCGCTTGGCTAAACCCCCTTATCCGCAAGGCTTCCAGGAAGCCCTCTGTGACCTCCCCCACCCCACCTCCACACCTGTGTGTTCCCCAGGACCTGTCCTAGTCTCGTGCTGAATTGACAACACTGCATGGTAGTGGCTCCTTGGCCACCTGACTGTGAACTTTTTGGAAGAGCCTGAATCCAATTCTCCCTCGTATAATCAGCACCAGCATGAGACCTGACCCGTGCATTGGCATTAATGGCTGTAGAGAGGATCTGATGGGCTTTTGACGCCCTATCCCCTGCACCAGGCCCTCCTGCCCAGCTTCATGGACTTTGGGGAGATTTTCACTCCAGTGGAGAGGGCCCAGAAGAATTCCGCTCCAGCAACCAGCTGGGGTGCCTCTCCCTTGCTCTGTCACCCAAGCTACTTATGGGCTGACCTCTCTCCAGCCAGGCCCCGCGGTGCAAGGATCTGGGTTAGCTCTCCTGGGCCTCAGCTTCTGTCGTGGAAGCTGAGGTGGGCAGCAAGTCTTACATATGGTTGCGTGAAGGTCAGTGAAATTCAGGGCGCTCTGTATGGGCAGTGGCCCTCCTCTCCCTGATTCCCACATTCGGGGTCCACTTGAATAAGGCGAGCCGGCCTCAACAAGGAAGGTTGAGGGAAGACGGTCTTCTGCCCCATGGGCCCTGCAGCTTGTCAAGCTCGGGGCTCCACTGCCCCCTTGTGTCCAGAGACTGAAGGACAAGGGAAACGATCCCAAACAGGTTTAGGACTGGTCCCCAGGGAACCGTCCTGCTCTCCTGCCTCCTTCCCCTGAAGGACACACTCACACACAGAGAGAATCAGAAGGATGACCTGCCTTGTCCTCCACGAATCTGCCGTTCACCCCACCCACTGTCTGCTGTTTCTCCTGCAGGTCTGAGTGCCCGGGATCCTCCCCTGGAAGGCAAAACGCAGGGCTGGAACATTCGAAAGTGGGTTTCTCCAGGAGAGGCCTGAAGACAGGATGGGAACAAGCAGAGGAGCCGTTCCTGTCTGCCTGTAGATTCTGCTTCCAAAAGCATTCTTCACAGCGTTTTGGAGGTCTCTGTTATTGAGAGAAGGACACTGCTGGGCTTGGCAGCCCTCTTCTAGGGACCCCCGCTGTCACATCACTATCGGGCTGTGCAGGACCTCAGTCTACGTCTGTCCATCCCAGCACCTGGATGGACCCTCATCCCACGCCCTCTGCCCCAGTTCCTCTCCACAGTATCACCCTATTTATTTCTTTCTTAGGGCTCACACTTTTTTATTTTACTGTATTTTCTCTTTGATCTATTCCTCTATTGTCTGGCTTCCCTTCCGCTCCCAAGTAGAATGAGGGTAGGGCCTTGCTGGAGTCATTCAATGTATCCCCAGAATACAAAACAGGGGCAGGCATGTAACAGCCACGGAGTCTGTGTTTCCTGACTGAGGGGTCACCCAACATGCCTGATGTCACCCATGGCTCCCACCTCGACCACGTTGCTTCTTCCCCAGCACGCCTCTGCACCCCAGCCCACCTATACCTCCATCCCCCCGGCTGCCTGGCGATCGGGCACTGACAGTTCAAGACTCACTTTAAATATTACATCTTTGGGATGCCTCCCTTATCTCCCCCAGATTAGGCATGATCTCCTATGTGCCCTCCCCTGCTCACACTGTTGTCATAACGGTCTACGAGCCCAGCAAGAATTGTGTCATATTTCGTCCCACATGCTCAATGCCTGGCAGATGGCAGATGCTAAATAAATATTTGTCGTTGAACTCTGATTACCTCCTGGAGAGGCTCACAGAGTCCAATGCCCTGAGCTACCTTCCCGGCCTTCCTTGTCTCCCTCTGTTCTCTCATACGGAGCTCACCGTCCAGGCAAAGAAAACATCACATCATTCACCTGGCATCTTCCTAAGACCATTGCTTTTTTTTCCTTTTTGGCCATAGTGTTTCTTCCAGTGTGAAGACTTTTCCAACCATCACCCTCTCTTAAAACTCATCTCGGTTGCCACTTACTTCATGAAACCTTCCTCCCACCCTGAGCAGGAACCAATCCTTGTCTCTTCTGTGCTTCCCATCGTGGTCCCTCTCCCAAGTGTGGTAGAGTCCTGCGCCACTTAACAAAAGTGTGTTGCTTGTCATTTCAGTGGATAATAAACCCTTTCTGGCCACTGGCCTCCCATGAAACCAAACACAGTGCCTACTCACAGCCAGCCCACAAAGTGGACGTGTTAACTTGGAATACCATGTACGAGAGCCAATAGCTCCCAGGGGTGACAGCCCATCTAAGCAAGCCCGGACCCAGGAGAACATACTCCAGGATGTGTGTCCACACGTTTTGCAGGGAGCTGGGGCACTGGGCCACTCAGCCCTGATGAGAGCACCAGCCCTGGGCACCCATCCCGAATGCCCGCCCACTTTGCTATTTGCTTTCTGCTTGCCCGGGCCTGCTTTCTGGCTGCACACTCCGGTGTGCACTTGGAGCTGTCCTCGGAGGAGGGGCTAACACTCAGCATCTGGGGCCACGTGCTGCAAGCTTCCTCCAGCAGCTAACTCCTGACCTGCTCTCAGCCTTTGAGAGTCAACTTCTCCTACTGCTCATGTGGTGACACCATAGGCAGATATGGCGCATCCTCTAGGACCATCACCAGCATGCATGCGCACACATGTGCACGCGTACACACACACACACTCATGTGCGCATAACCACATACACACACAAGAATATACCCAGATCCACAGACATGGGGCAGAACGTGATCAAGGGCATAAGTGTTGCAACCGTGTTTCCGGTGAGGACCGGCCCCGGGCAAAGTTTCTGACACTTAGTGCACACAGTGCCTAACTTTACGTAGGCACTCAACAAATATTTGTTGGATGAATGAATTACTCTCTTGCCCACCTCTTCCCCTCAACCAACCATCACCGCTGGGACACCTTCTCTGCCTGCTCGAAGCACTGGCTTCCTCCACCACACCAGTGCCCAGTGAGTTACTGGGGACCACCAGGAACAGGACCCCAGCCTACCCAGCTGTCCTCAGTTTTTCCCGAAGTTCACCAAACACGGTACGTTCCTTCGCCTCTGGGTCTCTGCTACTGAGGAATTCCTGCTCTACACAGACTGTCCCCAACCCCCGCCCTGATTCCTTCACCTGATTCCCGGTCACCCCGTACATCTCATGGTCTGCTGCTTCTTCCTTCAAAAGTCTTTCCCAAGCACCCCACCCCTGTCCCAACCTGGCTTGGGTGGATCACACGGGACGAAGAAGGAAAACCACCTCTCCAGCGCCCTTTAGAACTGCTACGCATATGGAGTGGTAGCCAACACTTAACGTGCAACATCGCACATGTGCTTACCTACCGGGCGCATTCATCTTCTGTCTGTGGGGTCTCACCCTGGGGAGGTGGGCTCTTCTTTCCATTTCGGAGATGGGGACACTGAGGCTCTGAGATATTAACAACCCACTTGACATCACAAGAGCAAGTGAGCGGAGAGCCAAGTACCCAAATCCATGTCCCCTGATGCCAAAGCCTGTGTTCTTTTCCTTTCGTGGGACGGGGCCACAGTATCAGCAGGGGTGAAGTTGCAGGTGGGGAACGAGCTCAGAAGGTGAGCAGTCCCCAAGACGCCTAAATTAGGAGATCGTGGGGGACTCGACCCCGTCACGCCATGCAAATGTGGCTCCCTCAAAACTAGGGGAGGCACGGCTTTATTTCTCTGGTCCAATTCTTTCCCCGACCCTGGGCCATTAGTGGAGTAGATTATGAACCTCACTGTGTGAGATAAACATCCCTATTTACCTGGCAATCATGTATAATAAGGCTCTAAAAGCATTTGCTGGTAAGCGTTCTAAATAAAGCCGGCTGATGGGAGAGGAATGGGGTGGGGGGGAGGCAGTGTAGAATGTGGGCTGGAAGCCCTGCCCCAGCTCGTTCTCCAGCTTCTCCATGGTGAACAAAACAAACAAACAGACCCTGGTGGGGCTGCCTCCACGAATTTCTCCTTCTGCGGCAGTGCAGTGAGCCTCTTGCCACCCCCCGCCATAGAAGGTGGTCTCAAAGTTCCCGCCCAGCACCTGATGGCCCCTGGGCCAGAGCAGGGTCCTGGGATGGCACAAGGCATCCTGGAAGGCTTCCAGGGTGAGGCAGCAGCCTCAAGACAAAGGAAGGAAAGGAGGCAGCCAGCCAGACTGAGGTTTCCAGGGGCCTTTCTTTCCGAACGTCACCCTGGAGCACCTGGTGCTTAGCCGCTCCTCCTTCTCAGCCCACTTGACTCTGAGTGGAGGGGAGAGGGAAGAAGAGCCAACTGGGCCAGGCTCATCGTGTCAGACCATACATCACTCCCGGCCATTCTCTGCCTCTCACACAGACTCCCAGAATATCAAGTCACTGGCTTTACAAACCAAGAAACCGAGTCCCGGGGAGGGGAACAGCCGGGAAGCCAGCTGCGGACCCTGACCCTGAGGTCACTGCTCTTTCCACCTATAGCCCCTCTCTAGGCACTCCTGGTGCTCGGCCTGTTCTCCCTCCGTAAGGTACATGTTCCACACGGCCCAGCCAAGTGCAACAGGACGTAGACAGTCGGGCAGGAATCAGCTGAGGGAGACCTACAAAGTGCACTTGGCAGACTTTGCGGGGGGGTCCGCCAGGATCTCCCCATGTCTCCTGACCATGCCGCCTGACCTCCTCGCTGCCCCCCCACCACATATTCTCTTCGTACCTACACCTGTTCTCAGCATGTGGGGCTCATTCATACTGAGGTATGCATAAGGACTAACAGATTGACTCTTTTCAGTTCTGCATTTTTAAAAAGTTTCAGTCTGGGGGCACCTGGTTGGCTCAGTCATTGAAGCATCTGCCTTCAGCTCAGGTCGTGAACCCAGGGTCCTGGGATTGAGCCCCGCGTCAGGCTCGCACTTTTCCCTCTCCCTCTGCCTCCCACTCCCCCTTCTTGTGCTCTCTCTCTGTCAAATAAGTAAAATCTCAAAAAACAAACAGAACAAAAAAACCAAAACCAAAACCTTCACAGTTTTAAGCAAAAGGCATAGAATGCAATACACAACTTCAACCGCCTTACCTAACTGGGGACAGTGGTATTTTGGGAGTGGAGGTGCTACAGTGGACCTTCCTGGTGCCCTGAAATTAACCAAGGTAAGTAGAGTCTGTCCACCTGCCTGCAAGATTGGTCTTAATTCTCCGCCCACCTCCTGTGACGGGCAGAAAGGTGCCGCGAGTTTGGCGCCACCTGGAGGCCATAATTGGAACAACAGGAGCACCTGCCCCTCAGAACAGCTGTTTGCCATCAACAACCACGTCAGCCTGGGCACGCACCTTGGCGTTCTGGGTAGGCATTAGGGTCTGTCTACAGCCAGCTAGTTCTCTTCCCTCTTTTGGTCTTTATCGGATTCATCTCTCACTCTTTCTCTTTTCTTCTTGGGACCCCGTGTCCCCCAACTTCCTTCCTTCTTACTCTCCACCTGCCTTGCCATTTCTACAACAGCCCCATGAAAATTTCTTGATTCTTGGTGCTAAGTGACGTTCGCATCACGGTGATCCCAAAGCAAACAACAAACCCCTTACCTGTCCCGCCGAAGCTCACACACAGATTTCACCACCGGGGACAAGCCAAACGCCCCTGGTGTCTTCTTCAGCCACCTTCCCAGCTCGAGGTGGTTCTTGACCCTCTAGCTGGTGGCGATTATCTCCTCGCAGGACTCGAAGGCAGAGGAGCTGCTGGCAAACGCGGGGCCCAGAGCCCATGTAAATCCGGGGCTTTCCTTTTCGTGCACACGCTTTAGAACCCACACATTCTAAGTCATCAGCGCCCAACACAGCTCTGAGCGCCACTTTTCCCAGAGGCTTCCTTCTCTTCCCTACCTGGAGAGACTGCGGGGAGTCGACCATTCGGGAATGGAAGCTCCAGCATGAGGCATTCTGGCTGCCCAAACAGCCTTGGGCATCACAGCCCACAGCCCCAGCACTGAGAGTGAGCGAGTTTGGGAGGAGGGGACAGCGAGGAGAAGGAGAGCTTAATTTGGAGGTGGGGTGGGGGAACAATTAGGAGAGAACCAGCTTTATCATATCAATGGCCAATTAATCCCTGTACGTAAGTGTTAAGAGAAGAAATCTGGTCATATTCCTGAGGACGCCGGTTTCCCTATCGCCAGCAACTCTTCCCTGAGGTGTCCTATGGCACCACCGAGACCATCCATAATATTCCAAAGAGCAGTCAGCAAACATTCATTGAGCACCGCCTGTATTCCCAGAAACTTTCTTAGCAGGACTAAAAGGAGAATATAAGCCTACCCACAGAGCCCTTGGTCTCCCCTTCCCATCTCGCCTTCTCTCCAGCCAGGGAGAGCCTGGGTTAACCCAAATTCGCAGTTGCATTTGGACCCGGTGAGGGACTTCCAAGATAAACAACCGTGTGGCAGGACCAAGGGGTCCTGACCGGTTACTGAACGAGGCCCGCTCACCTGCTCTTGGATTCCGCTGCCACATTTTGTTTGTTTCCCCTTCGCTTGTGTTACCTGTAGCCTACCTTGGCAGACAAACGGAGGCAAGCGTCAAAGGTTTCAGCAAATTTGATAGCAGGAGATTGTTCATCGGGGAGATTCTAGCCATGAGGTTATGTTTCCTTCTCACGTGAATCATGAAAAGAGACCCATTATTTGATGTTAATGATCCAGCCTGCCAAGCACCGTTCTTCCCCTAGGGGCCAATCTGTGAGGCACGGAGGCATGATGCTTTCATGGGCCACAGTGGTAATCACACAGAGCGAAAGGTTCCTGCGCTGAACTTGGAAAGAGCCTTCCTCCACTTTCTGATGCCCCTTGCTGCTTCTTTTTGCCAGGGACAGGGAGTAGACAGGGCTACTCAGGGCCATCAACGACCACAGCTCTTTGACTTTATGGGAGGAAAAAATCTTGACCCAGAGACCTCGGAAAGGTTTAGGGCTTCCCACCGAGTACCATACATCAAGCATATCTAAAACCAGCCTATAAGGCAGTTCCACATTATCTCCAGGTCCAGAGTTCCCACCAGCTGTCCAGCTACCCTCTCCCACTCTGACACTAAACTTGGCCTAGGGTTGAAGAAGACCAGCATCTAACTTAAAATCTGCACGCCCACCCCTCCTCCCACAAACCTCTTCCAGGGTTCAAGGAGACCAGCACCTGATTTAAAAGTGATGTTGCAGCCTTTTAGCAGAAAATGGAGGAACTCATCACCCACGGGGCTCTGGCCCATCTTGAAGTGGCCCAGGTAGGCCGTGGGTTCAAAATACATCTGGTCGACACCCAGCCCCACCGCGGATTCCTGGAGAGCCACGGAGAATCGTGAGCTTTGTCCGGGAAGGAGCAGACAGTCTGATGTCCTGGATCCTTCTTGATGAAACTCAGGCTCAGTCTCTTTGCCCGCCCTCAAATACTTGGATAAAGACCAGAAGAGCCAATGAAAAATGTTCCCTGAACCCTCTTCCCTTTGGCCATTCACCGCTGCCACACTTAGCAGCTCCCAACCTCCTCTCCAGCTCCCCACTCCTGCAGTGGACCCCTTTCTCCACCCTACCCCAAACCCCAGGCTTTTCAGTGGCTTTGGCTTGTATGGGAAGGATTCTAGGCTCTTCTCTCTTCTCCGCTATATCGCATCCTCTCCTATAGTAGTTTTCAAACTATTTTAAAAGCACGCCCAGTTTTTAAAGAACTCCCCTGTGAATGTCCAGTATATGTGGTGGCTGACGGGATGGCTGTGCCTTAGTCTGTTTTTGACCCTTAGCATTTTCCGAATTACATCCCCTCACATGATACCTGGTTTCTGCCCCCAGATGACTTACTAGAGGTGGACAAGGTTTAGTCAAATAGGGAAGATAGGAAGAGCAGGTTTTAGTTGAGGAGTGAGGATGAGACAAGGAGTAGAGATGGGTTTAGTTTGGAGCACGCTCAGCTTGAGGCTGAAAAACCTAATGTGTCCCGGATAGAAGTCTAGAACACACAGAGAGATCTGAGCCGGAGGTACAGATGCGGAATGAGCAAGCAAAAAATAATTGTTCTTTAACTGAACCAAATTTCTTCAAGTTCCATTCAAATGGGTAGTAGACATTAAATCTCAGTCACTTGGAGGCTTTCTTCCCCAGGAGTGGGGGTGGGGTGGGAGTGGGGAATTTATGTGGTGCCGGGTGCGGGGGAGCAGGTGTTGGTCCACGCTGCTGGCACCTACGAAGATTCCGTTGCATAATGTGGTCCCAGATCACTGACTAACAAGTGTTACAACATCCTCTTTATGCAACCTCCACGCCTGTATCTCTCCGTCTGCCCCATTACCGTTCCCCACACAGGAGGGAGGGAAATCCCTCTCCCACTGCTCAGGATGCTCTGATCCATGAAGCAACCACAGTAACAGTCCCTCTGCTTCGGCATCACACTGAGAGCAGGGACACGTCTGGGGTCCCAACACTTCCCAGCCCATACTCAGGGAAAGGGCATAATTTGCTATGTTCACCTTTTCTTTCATAAAGAAGGATGGAGAAAAAATTTTTTTAAAGATTTTATTTATTTATTTGAGAGAGAGAGAGAGAGCGTGAGAGGAGAAAGGTCAGTGGGAGAAGCAGACTCCCTGCCGAGCAGGGAGCCCAATGCAGGACTTGATCCCAGGACTCCAGGATCATGACCCGAGCCGAAGGCACTCGCCCAACCAACTGAGCCACCCAGGTGCCCCAAGATGGAGAAAAATTAAAATGTAACTAATAACACAAACTTATTTGATTGATACATTGAGCTCTGGAGTCTGAAAGCACAAAGTATACCTTTTGCTAAAGCTGTCCATGGAATATTCAAGAATTCACTGTATATAAAACAACAGAAATTATAAAACTCCCCCAAAGTAGAAATAATATAAAATAAAGTATTGATTAAAATGCAATAAAACAGGGGCACCTGGGTGGCTCAGTGGGTTAAAGCCTCTGCCTTCAGCTCAGGTCATGATCCCAGGGTGCTGGGATCGAGTCCTGCAACGGGCTCTCTGCTCAGCAGGGAGCCTGCTTCTCCCCTCTCTCTGCCTGCCTCTCTGCCTACTTGTGATCTCTGTCTGTCAAATAAATAAATAAATAAAATCTTTTTAAAAATGCAATAAAACAGATATTCATTACAAAACCAAAGAGGGGAAAAAAGACTACCACATGGAAATTCTAAAATTTTCTCTTAAATACTTGGATCAATGAGGAAAGGAAAACAAAAATTTAGAAATATATAGAAAACCATACCACAGAGGAGAATCTAGAAGACAGATGCACAGCAGTAAGAAATTTGTGACCTTAAATATTGATATGAATGAACAGTAAAAAATAATAAATTAGAGATCCAGATCAAAAAGTTAAAATGATAACAAATACATTTAAAGAAAACATCAAGATAAAGTTAATAACAGGAAAGCCAACATTAATAAGTGAACAGGGGACGAGTACAGACGCCAGATTGGAGTTGAGGGAGTGAGATGGAGGTGGGAGGGTGATGAGAGAAGGGAAACAACACTTCCACACGCTGAGCTGGGAAGGGGAAGAAAGGCATCAAGCAGCAGCCGCACGTGGATATGCCTTAGACAAGAGAGAGAAACGCTAAATATTTTGACAGTAGAGCAAAAGGCAAGGGTAGGTGCCAAAGCAAGTCAAACTTAGAGAAATGAGTGGGAATCTGAGAGTTCACAGCTGGAAATTGTGTTTTTCCTGAAAATGAGCAGAGAGGTACAGGTGTTTGAGCTTCAAGGCAGAACCAACAGCCAATGGAAGGCAAAGACGAGGGAAAGCTGTGAGGCGTTTTTTTTTTTTGTTGTTTTGTTTTGTTTTTTATTTGAGAGAGAGACAGTGAGAGAGAGCATGAGCTAGGAGAAGGTCAGAGGGAGAAGCAGACTCCCCATGGAGCTGGGAGCCTGATGTGGGACTCGATCCCGGGATTCCAGGATCATGACCTGAGCCGAAGGCAGTCGTCCAACCAACTGAGCCACCCAGGTGTCCCCGTGAGGCGTTTTCAAAGGCCCAGATAACTTGGTGAGAGTTCGGTCTCGGCCGAAGAGAAGTGAACATACTAGTTGATGTGATGTTGGGATTTTCCCAGGCAGGTGGAAGGTCAGGTAAATGGGCAATGAAGTAGAAGAGACAACCATCCACTCCTTCATTCAAAGTACATCCGTTGAGCACCTGTTATGTGAGATCACAGGTTAATGTTGAAGAGCAAGGATTCCACAGCTAAACTGCCTGGGTTCAAAGTCTACCTCCAGCATTTATAAGATATATCCTTGGACAAGTTATAGTTATTTGATCCTTTTTTCTTTTTTCCTTTTTTATTTTAAAGATTTTATTTATTTATTTGACAGACAGAGATCACAAGCAGGCAGAGAGGCAGGCAGGGAGAGAGAGGGGGGAAGGAGGCTCCCCGCTGAGCAGAGAGCCCGATGTGGGGCTCGATCCCAGGACCCTGAGATCATGACCTAAGCCGAAGGCAGAGGCTTAACCCAATGAGCCACCTAGGCGCCCCTGATCCTTTTTTCTTTTTAAAGATTTGGTTTTAATTCATGAGAGACAGGACCCCAAGAACATACCTGAGCCGAAGGCAGATGCTCAACCATCTGAGCCACCCAGGTGCCCCAGTGATTTAATCCTTTTTTTTTTTCTTTTTAATCTGGAGCTCATGATGTTAATTATCTACTTCACAGAGGTGTCAAAAGAAGTAAATGGGTTCAAATAATTTATTCAAAATAAATAACTCAAAAATTTAGGACAGAAATTTCACTTCTGGCCATGGCAGAGTAACAAACGCTAGAATGGCCTTTCGACATAAAAACTACTGAACTGGACCAAATGTGTGACAGGGCTGCATTCAGGCATTGGACGACAGGCAGCGCACCACTGCAGTCCCATGACCTGAGCCCAGCCTCCATCAGCTCTCCGCCTGGAGGCGCTTTCCTGACGCGAGCACAAAAAGGTGGAACCCAAGAAGAGTCCAGCTGTCCTGCTGAGCTGAGAAGGCAAAGATCAGGGTTTGGAGCTATAAACCAAATGGAACTTGTGGGGCCAGCGCCAGGCAGGAGGGAGTCACACAGGGGGCCTGCAAAGTCTATGTGGGTGTGCATCTGTTTGCTAGGGCTGAGGTAACAGAGTACAACAAACTGGGGTGGTCTCATACAACAGAAACTTATTCTCCCCAGTTCTGGTGGCCAGAAGTCTGAGATCAAGGTGACAGAGCATTAGTTTCTTCCGAGGGCAGTGGGCGAGAATCTGCCCCACCCCCTCCCCTGGTGTCTGGCTGCTGTCAACTTTTCACATTCCTTGGCTTCTAGATGTATCATCTTGATCTCTTCCTTCATCTTCACATGGCTTTCATTCTGTGTCCAATTTCCCCTTTTTAGAAGGACACCGTTTATATTGGATTAGGACCCATGACAATGACCTCATTTTCATTTAACTACCACTTGAAAAACCCTATTTCCAAATAAAGTCATGTTCAGAAGTATTACGGGTTTGAACTTCGATGTATCTTTTGGGGGGAACACAATTTAAGCCTTACCCGGTGCCCCCTGTCAGTTTCTGTCAGGAACTGGGCTGAGCAGGCACAGCTGGAGACTTCATAAGAGACTGGCTGTAAGGAGCTGAATGCAGAATGGAAATACTAGTGGTCACACAGTGCTGGGAGCCATCCTTCCAGCCAGAGTGGAGAGCTCCTCTTGTTACAGCATTCAGCTGCCATCCCAGAAAATTTATGCTTTGAGAAGAAGGATCATATCCTAGAATAAAGGTTACTTCAGATTCGTCCTAACAAAGCCTTAAGTGAAGGCTTGACAGGGTCAAGGAAATCCTGCAGTAAATTAATTACCTGCCAGAACAAAACACAACACTTTAAAGGCAAACAACATAATCCAGACTCTTTTCCAATAGATCACCCACAATATCTAGCCTACAATAAAAACTTCCTAGATATTCCAAGAACTAGGAAAATGTTACCCATAAAAAAAAATGGTATCCATGGAAACAGACTCTGAGATGACCTACATGATGAAACTAACACACCAGGACTTTAAGGCAGTTATAATGAATGCGTTCAAGGAGTTAAAGAAAAAATATGCTCTTAATGAACAACAAATGGCAATCTCCACAGAGAAATGAACATTTTGTAAAGAAATTCCAGACTGAAAATACAACGTCTGAGGTGAGGAATTCACTGGTGGCTTTAACAGCAGATTGGAGAAGGCAGAAGTCAGAGCCCATAAGCTAGAAGACGGAGACATAAAATGATCCAGTCTGAAGGAAAGAGAGAACAAAGATTAAAATTAAGTGAACAGAGCCTCAGAAACTTGTGGGAAAATATAAAGCTGTCTAGCATATAGCTAATTAGAATCCCTGAAGAAAAGGAGGGAGAGAATTGGAGTAGAAGAAAATATATGAAGTAAAAATAGTTACAACTTGACCAAATTTCATAAAATATATGAAACTACAGATCCAAGAAGCTAAGAAGCTTCTAAGAAAAGAAAGTCACAACTAGGCATGTCATAAAGTTCAACTTCTGAAAATTGTGAAATCATCTAGAGAAAAATGAC
Organism: Lutra lutra; assembly: GCF_902655055.1. Taxonomy (NCBI): domain Eukaryota; kingdom Metazoa; phylum Chordata; class Mammalia; order Carnivora; family Mustelidae; genus Lutra; species Lutra lutra. The sequence goes on along the minus strand of NC_062287.1, from coordinate 10,844,011 downwards.
ATATTCTGTCAAGGAGAACAATGTCACAAATAATGGCTGAGTTCTCATCAGAAATAGTGAAAGCCGAGAGAAGGGATGACATCCTTAAATCTCTAAACAAACAAACAAAGTAACTGTCAACCCGGATTTTCATACCCAACAAAGATACCCTTCAAAAATGAAGGTGAAGTAAAGACATTTCAGATCAAGGAAAGCTGAGAGAATTTGTTACCACCGAACCTACACTAAGAAATACTAAAGGAAGCTTTTCTGGCTAAAAGAAAATGACAGCTGATAGACGCTCAGATCTATGAGAAGACATAAAGAGCCTTAGAAATGGCCAGTTCTGGGCTTCCCTACCTCAGTTTGCCTTCTGGGCCCTCAATCACCTATTCCCCCTCTGCAACCTTAAGGAATTTTGGTGTCCTGAGCTCCAGGGATCCACGAGGGCCACAGGAAGAATGAGGGGCTGGGACCCAACCCAACATGGACTGCTGATGGATCTACTTGCTTTCCTGCTCAGCAACTAATTTGGGAAAGTTTCCCTGGTCACATTGTAAAGAAAAAATTCAGGCCAGGTGAACCAGAAAAATCTTTCTCCAAGGAGGATCTGAGGTTATGATAAAAATTATATAGGACTAAGATTTTTTTTGTGAGAGCTGGAAGCTCTTCATACTGGACTTCCTGGGGCAGCCTCAGGCAAAGGACAATTGGCTGAGAATATTCCAGACCCATTGTCCATGGATGGGAGTCCAAGAAAAACACCAGGCAGCAAGAAGTAAATATGAGAAGTTCTATTTCTGTTTACTTATTAAATCTTTAAAACTGTTCTATTGTGGGGCACCTGGGTGGCTCAGTGGGTTAGGGCCTCTGCCTTCAGCTCAGGTCATGATCCCAGGACCCTGGGATCGAGCCCCGCATCGGGCTCTCTGCTCAGCGGGGAGCCTGCTTCCTCCTCTCTCTCTGCCTGTCTCTCTACCTACTTGTGATCTCTCTCTGTCAAACGAATAAATAAAAAAAATCTTTAAAAAAAAAAAACTGTTCTATTGTAGTATGCTTTATACCTAATATGGTAGTACAGTAATGTGTGTGTGTGTGTGTGTGTGTGTGTGTGTGTGTGTGTGTGTGTGTATGGCATAAACAAATATTGGGGTGTACGTACAAAACTGTAATGAAAAGTATGCACAAACAAAACAGGTGGGGGATAACTGACTCTAAAGAAATGGTAACTCTCCTGGCAGAAATCCTTTACACACTTTATCTCAGGACTCACACCATCAGTGTATTCTGCAAGGTTTTTGATCCGAGTCTGTGAATCAGCTACATCCTGGTCATCTGGAAAGTGGTCAAAAATGACAGATTCCCAGGGAACATGCCCATGAGTTCTGATTCAAAAGGTCTGAGGTAGGGAAACAGATATTTGAGTATAGTTTTTACAGAAGCAGAACAGGGGCTCCTGGCTGACTCAGGCAATAGGACTTGTGACTCTGGATGTCAGGGTCATGAGTTCAAGCCCCACACTGAACATGGAGCCTACTTTATAAAAAAAAAAATTAATAAAGAAGCAGAAGAAAACCCCATGAGTTTGGTGCCCAGGTGGTCTGGGAACCATGGGAAGCATCGTGTTTGGGCACACTCTCCTAACAAGCTTCAGAAGAAGCAAGATAAAGAGGGAATTTTGTGAAGAAGTGTAAAGATTTCTGCCCAGCTGGAAGAGGCCAAGCAAGTAATTAAAGCGAGAGATACAATTAGCTAATCTGAGGGTTTCTGTCAGCTGTCACACCAGAGATCCTGTAAGAGAGAGCAAGGCCACCCGTGGTCTTGTAACTCCTGATGCCTCAGAGAAGGTAGTGGTGTCACCACTGAATGCACGGAAGGCAGGGTTGACCAGAAGACTCCTCTACAACACCTCCTCACACCATTTTGTCTTTTTCAATCCCACTATCCAGCCCCGTTTTGGGCCTTCATCGTCTTCAAACTCAATAGTTAATAATACAGTTGACCCTTGAACAATGGAGGGGTTAGGGGGTGCTGCCCCTGCGTACTTGAAAGTTTGCACAGAACTTTGGACTCCCCCAGAACTTAACTACTGATAGCCTACTGTTGACCAGAAGCCTCACTGATAACACAAACTGTCGGTTAACACATATTTTGTATGTTATGTGCATAATATACTGTGTTCTCAAAATAAAGTCCACTGGAGAAAAAAAAAAATCATAAGGAGGCAATACATTCACAGGGCTGGACTGCAATTACGGGGAAAAAAATCACTATACATGGACCTGTGCCATTCAAACCCACGTTGTTAGAGGGTCAAATGTAGTCACCCCTTTTTTCAACAAGTCAACAGCCTGGTGGGCGACGGGAGATCTAAGAGATGCAGAACACAGTCCTCGTTTGGCTCCTAATCCAAAGAGATCAACTCTACAGAATGAGTTTTGAGGCAGTCAGGAAAATCTGAACATGGACTAAGTGATGAAATGAGGACCCACTGTTAATCTTTGAAGGTGTATGAATGTCACTGAAGCAATACGGAAACATTCACTTAAAAAATGCCTATGTTGATGTATGTAGCAGGGAGGGAGTCATATTATACCTGGGGTTTTCTTTAAAAGACTTCTATAGAAACAAAGAAAAGAAAAATGAAAGATAACTATCTAGCTGATTTCCTGGGACCAGTTGAAATTTAGGTCTCCTACTCCTCTACCATCTTGGTCCTCCCTGGGGTTTTGTTTCTCAAGAAAAAGAAGGAAGGAAAGCAAGGAGGCTAGATGAAGTGAACATGGTAATATCTTGAGAATGTCGGGCCTAGATGACAGGTTTTAGGAGGGGTTCATCATATTATCCTACTTTTGTGTATCTTGGAAACTTTTCAGTAAAACCAGTTTTCAACAGGGAACTAAAATTGTGTGTCTGGCATATGTGTTATGTAAGTAGTGGCATTTGTTCTTATAATAATAGTGTGGCAGGTCAGGGTCCCAGTGAAGGAGACCAGTGGGACCCCGGCTCTTGCCGAGGCTCTGCGTAAGGGAAAACAGACGTGGACCGTGACAAGTAAACAGATAAAGAAGAGAATGTCAGATGGTGCTAAATGCAATGAGAACACGGCTTTCATTCGACTCTTAAGAGATTTATTTATTTTAGAGAGAGAGAGAGTACATGTGTGCAGTAGTGGAGGGAGGAGCAGAGAGAAGGAGAGAGAATCTCAAGCAGACTCCTCGCAGGGTGCAGACCCCGGCGTGGGTTCAATCTCACGACTCTGAGATCATGACCTGAGACAAAATCAATCGTTGGATGCTTAACTAAATGAGCCACCCTGGCGCCCCGAAGAAACCACCTTTAGACCCCAGTAAGAGGCGATGTTCGAGTTGAGACCTGAGTTACTCAAGAAGGAGGCATCCAGGCAACGATCGAAGGAACAGAGGACTTTCGGCAGAAGGAACAGCACCTGCAAAGTCCTGCCATGCCCGGGGGGAGGGCAGGCGGGAGGGAGGCAGCGAGGCAGACAGGCAGACGGATGGGAGTAGACGAGGTCAGATAATCGAGGCCCTTCACCGGCAACAAGGACAGCTTGGCTAGACAAGATGAGGCCCCCTGGGGGGCAGGAATGAATCATTTAGGAAAATGCTTGCCTGCAATCACTGGGAAGGTAGACTGAGTGGATCCCGAGCCTGGAGCGCCAAGAACCCTCGGGGAAAGAAGCCGAATGTTAGCCTAGGAAGGTTGTTCTCCAGGCTTGTAGCAAGATATTATCGAGGGATGAGTTCAGGAAAAAAAATGACACGTTTCCAAGAAAAAATGAAGGAAAATGGGGGAAGGAATCCAGAAGTGTGTGTGTTTGCTTGGATATAAGGAAGCGGACTGCTTCTGTGGCCTAAATCACAGGAAAGAAACCTGGGCAGGGCTTCAAGCAATGGAAGCTCATTATTTAAAATCCTCTTATAAAGGGATTTGGTTCTGTGGCAAACATCAAATTAAGAGTGTTGCCTTTCCCACCCAAGCTGACTCTTTCCGATGGCCCCAAGGTAGCCAGTGGGAAGCTGGCGAAGGAGCTCGGATTTGAGGGAGGGGAAATTTAATAAGAAGAATAGTAATAACAAAAGCATGTTTGACAACCATGTCTAGGAAAGAACGTTAAGCACGGGTACTAGCCTGCAGAATGGATTGGAAGCATAGGTCCGAAGGCTGTTTTTAAAGAAACTGAATTGCCAAAAATCCGTGAACCCAGCCTAATAAAGCCTTGGACTGTGGGAGCTTAAAACCACATGCAGTCCCCCAAATTCTTGTAAGTGGGAATCAGGGTAGTGGTGAAAAAAATGCAGTCCTAAGGGAGGCCCAGATTCAAGGACACACTTCAGTTGTGACCAAGGAAGACAAGCGTCAAGGAATGATTCCCCCAAGGCTTCAGAGAACAGTGGGCTAGGTTATTATTCCAAGACAGGAGATCCAAGGTCTAATTAAAGAACTCCATTCACTGTCAGGGGCCGGGGACCGTCACAGATCCCCGTGTCCCAATTCTCCCTTGCTCTACATCAGGGACATGCGTATGCTCTGTTCTTCCCATGGCCCAAGGGAATTTTTATATATGAAGGGGGCTGAGGTGGACTGGACAGTGTTTCCCCCAAATCCTCCTCCACACTAACCCCAGAATATGACCTTACTTGGAAATGGGGTCTTTGTGGGTGGGATGGAGGTGAGGATTGAGAAGAGATGAGACCCTACTGGATAAGGGTGGGCTCTAGGTCCACTGAGGGTGTCCTTAAAAGAGACAGTCAACAACCCAGAGCCCCACGGGAAAGACCATGTGAAGACAGGCGGGGGGGGGGGGGGGGGAAGGGGGGGGTGACAAGCCAGGGAGCACAAGAGCCACCAGAAGCTGGAAAAGACAAGGAAAAATTCTCCCCTAGAGTGTCCAGAGAGAATTTTTTCTCTGGAGGAAAGGTCTCTGGCTTCCCCAACTGTGAGAGGGTAAATTTCTGTTGGTTGAAACCACCAACTTGCGGTGGTTTCTCATGACAGCCTCGGGGATCTAACACAGGGGTGCCCTGCCCCTTTAAAGCCTCCGTCACCCGGCCACACCGAATTGCCAGGGAAATAGTCTTGATTCCTGACGAGGAAGGAGAGAAAACTGAGGAGGGCAGAAAGCAGCTCACGAAACTTCCAGACATTTCATAGGATGGACTCCTGCCATTGAATTGAGCCATAAACCGATGCAGATAACCGGCTTTCGGTTCACAGAGCTGACGGTAGGTCTGCACATCACACGGGGGTCCTGAATTTCGAAACAGCTGCAAACGATGGGATGGGGTTTTCGGTCATTCCTCATGTTTGCTGGGTGGGAAGGAGACTCTACACGGATATTTGGTGACTCGAATGGCCGACTGTGGCAGAAAGTGCTAGCTCTTCACCAAAAACCAACCTCTCTGTCCTCTGAACCAAGCTGGACTACATCTTCCCGCCTCCTGTGCGGTTGGGTATAGCCATGATTGAGTACAGTCGGGGGTTGGGATGCAAAAGCAGGAGAGATACAGAAACGTATATATTTCTGAGCCAAAGCTTTATCCAAAGCAGGTCAAACTCTCTCTCCCCTCCTTCTGGATAGATGAAGATAAGGAGAGAGCCTCCAGGAGAGGCAGTGGAACACTCAAGACTGGAGATTAAAACTGGGGAGTTGTTCGCCTGCACTGAAATCGGCACAAGTAGACAGACAAGGTAAGAGGCTCACGGACACCTTCAGAGATAGCCGAATAGAATAGCCAGAGTTCCAGAGTTCCTCCTCCAGAGGAAGGAGGGAGCCAGTGAGACGGACCAGCAGCAGCCGGTGGGGCAGGGGAGAAACCAGGAGAGTAAGTGTTTCCAAAAGGAACCAGTGAGGTAGAACGTTACTGAGAGATCATGTAGGAGGAAGACAGCCAAGGAGCCATTGTATTTTGGAAGACGGGGCCACTGGTGAGCTTGACAAGACAACTTCAATGGAGTAACAGATAAAAATCAGATTAAAAACTATAAGCAAAATAAAGAAGAGTGTCTAATCACAGCTCTCTCTAGAATTCTGCTGTTTGAAGGAGGTGGGTTTGGATGGCAACCAAAGGGGACAGTGGAATCAGGGAAAGTCTGGTTAAACTGGGAGGTGTGTGTAAGCTGACGGGGATGATCTGGTTGAGAGGGAGAAATGGACACAGCAGAGAGAAGGGGAAAGAAGGAGCAGAGCTCAGGAGGACGGAGAGGAGGACACCCAGAGCCCAAGGGGAGGAGCTGACCTTGGACAGGAGGACTCATCGCTCAGTCACTTGGGGTCTGTCCTTGTTGGTCTTCTGGGGGGTGGAGTGGCAGGGATTAAAGATGGCCCCGTCCCCGGAAGGTGAGCAGGCAGAGAGCTGAGCTAATGTTGTGTTGTTCTTGTTGTTATTTTCTTTTGTTGTCCTTGAGACTTCAGAGAAGTCTAATTTAAATATTCCAGCCTGATCTCAGCTGTGCTGTGGGGAATTAAGGGAAAGGTCAAGTACAGCAGCTTGGGATAGGGTCTTCGGAAGGAATGCTAATTGGCAAGAGATTTCGGAGAATAAGGTGAATATTAATCAAGTCAAACTGGTGAGGTCCAGCCCCCCTCCTCCGCACACACACTCCCTACCCACTCCTGCCACTTTGTGACTCCCTCCCTTCCCAGACCGGGACTAATTATTAGGGAAAACCCTCCCCTTCCTCAGACTAACCTTCACGCATGCATTTCCCCGTCGCTACCACGCGGTGTCGCTAGAAGCCCACTTAAACTGAAGACCGCAGCGTCTAGGCAGAGGGAGAAACTCGGGAGTGAACTGTTGCTTTTTCAAGTGCTAACAGGTGTTAAGAAGCCCGACGTAGCCTTTGCATTGAGGAGTCACGGTCAGAAGTCCAGTATCTGGAGGGATCTTCCAAACCATTTAGTTGCATTCATTCAAGATGGCTGGAGGTGCCAAGAGGCAGCCTCTTGCTGTCCCCTCTCAGGCCCTCCGTGAGCCAGACCTGGGCACTCAGAAAATCGTGCCACCCTGCATTCCCCGGAGGGAAGGTTTTGAAGAGCTGGATTCCAACGAGGCCAGCCTTCCCCCATGTAAGATGAGGCCCCGTGGATGCCTTGGGTTTGGACTGGCTGACAGCATCTTCCAATCCAGCCTCTTAGGAATGGAAAGAGTTGGATTGGGTATGATCTATCGGTCAGTGGAGGCAAAGGTAGGAGAAAAATGGGTCAGGATGGAAATACTGACTCAGGACACCTTCTGGAAAGTCCATCTGAATTTCCTCCCACGTAGTTAAAGCTGTTCTTTCTCTGATGTGAGCCTGGACCATATCCTCCCTTTATCCGGCCCAACCTGGTGTAGCCAGAGACCCAGAGGAGCCCAAACTGCTTACAACGGGGCACTTCTCAGTCCCTTTGCAGACCCGCCCAAGCAAGAAGTGCCTGCAGCCTGTGCCCACTGGGTGGCGATAGAGTCCCAGCAATGCCAGCCCAGGACTCTGCTGCAGACCCCCGGGCTCCTGAGGCCGGGCTATGGGGGCTCCTGCCCTGGAAATGAATGTCTGGGCCATCGGCTCCCCTCCCATACCAGCCTTGAACCTGCCCCTATTTATAATTTTCATTTTTACAGCACAGGCGTTTTTAGAAAGCTGAATCATGCACCTTCCTCCAGCTGATGATTTTCCCGAGGGTAAAAGGAGCAGATATTACTGTACCCCATTTTACAGTCGACAGAAGGGACCGTGGAGCGGTTCTGCATTGCAGCCAAGGTCAAACAGTGAGGGGCAGAGCCGGCCGCAGATGCAGGTCCTCTTGACTCTGAGCCCCATGTTCTTTCTGCCGGACCCCTACTTCCTTAGAGGGGTGTCCCCACAACACTCACCCCGCTATTTCAAATCAAAGTCAAGCCTGAGTGCTTGATTCCACGGGTCCATAAGCTGCACCCTGATGGTGCCCATCTGGTCTTCAGAACGCTTCTGTGCCCAGTGCCCAGATCTGCCGCACTGGACCTGAGGGCACTCAGAGAAGCAGGCGATGCTAGCCAGCTTGGCCATGGGCTCTGCTGGCCCCCGAATGGGGGAATAGGCAGACGCTACCCCGTGGAAACCCGCAGCTGGCCCGTACGCCCCAGACTCGCCCAGTGTGAGTCCTGGAAGGAGCTGGGGGTGTGGTTAAGGTCTGCCCTGGGAAAGGCTCTAGGGCCCATGTTTCCAGCAAATTCTGGGCAAGCACGTGAATGAGGCAGAAAAGGCTGGGAGATAGAAGTGTGCATTCCACAGGCTTCTTTCCTCATGGCAAGGCGTGGAAGCTGTGAGGACCTAAGAGTACAGGGATCTTGTCAGACCAGGGTGGCTGGGGCCAGGAGGGGGAGGACGTCAGGACAGGCCGCTTGCCAGAGGGATAAGGGCGAGGCTCATGGAGTGAGCAGACTTGGCTTTAAGCCCTACCGTCACCACCGACAGCTGAAGAGCCACAGCCTCTGTTTACCCACCTGCTAAACGCAGCCAGTGCTCAGCACCTCATGGAGGTGTGAGAGCCCAAGGCAAGCTCCAGAGTGTCCTATGAACAGAAGATCCTGGCGGTGGGGGAAACTGAGCTGGGCTGTGTTGTGTGCTCTCCTCTCTACATTAGAGTCAGAACCAGAGACAGAGCCCCCTCCCTTGGGCCTGGGAGACTCTATGGACAAAGGCCATTGTTCTCACTGCTGTCCCGCCCAGGGGACTCCATGACGGTGGCAGACCTGGGGGCTCCATGCCAGGCTGCACCTCTGCACCCCGCCTCCTGGAGGGGACGCAGAGGAACGGGGTGCAGCCAGCCGGCGTACAGTGGGGAGCGGCTGAAAGCAGCGGCTTTGCTATTAATGTAGTCAGTAAATAAATAAAGGAGGGCTTAAGCTTAGTGTACAGCAATCAGTTTAGAACTACAGGGTAATTAGCGCTGCGGGGGGCGGCAGGCCTGCAGCGTCAGGGTTTAAATGAGTGAGTTCACTTTCACTGAGGCACCCCCTGGAGAGCAGAAAACACAGCCGGGAGAGGAGCCCGCCTGGCAGCCAGCCCCCAGGGGGCAGGGGCGGCGTGTGGAGAGTGGGGCTGGACCCAGCACTGCACAAAAGCTGGAGGGTGGTCGGTCCCCGTCTTGGCCGCGGAGCTGGTGTCTACACGCACAAACCCCGGCAATGCTCGGAGAATTCTCAGCCAGGTGTCCTGGGCTCCTGCACCTCCCTTTGCACTGCCCTGGGAGTCACAGTTGAGGTGTCCCCATGAACGGACGGGCACCTGCGAGAGGAAGCAGGAGGCGCCTCGCAGCCCATGGCGGGCAAGCACGTGGAGGTGCCCCGGCAGGCAGGTGCTGTGCACCTACTTCAATTCCGCCCGGCCCTGGCACCCACAACCTCAGCCCCAGATGCTAACTGCCTCCTCTCTCCTGCCTTCTCCCTGCCTTCCATCAGTTTACTCCACAAAGATTTACTGGGTTCCCGGCGTGTGCCAGCCAGTGCGAAGATACACAACGCACGATTCCAGCCTCCCAGGAACTTAAGGTTGGCTTGACATGAGAGAGAAGAAAGGCAGTGATGGCAGTGCGGGACCCATAACCGCCCTGTGGAGGCTGTGCACAGGGCGGCACCCTATTCTGTGGCAGTGGCCGGGGAAGGTTTCCTGCAAGAGGTGAGGTTCCAGCGAGACCTGAGAATGAGACGGTGAGACGGTCAGACTGAAGGGCGCGCGCATCCCAGAAGAGGATACAGCGTGTTCAAAGGCCCACCAGGGGGCGGAGCCCAGTGTCTTCCAGGAACACCGCCACCCCACGCCCCAACCCCATGGCCCAGTTGTCTGGAGCAGAGTAGGGGGCAGCCATAGACTGTGGGAGCGGTCCCAAGACAGGGCTGGGGTGGCGAGCCCAGGGGCTCGATCCCCTGAAGGCACTGTAAGCCTTGTTAAGGAGCTTGAATTCCATCCTAAGAGTCCCCACTGGGCACTTTCATCAAGGGGGTGACATGATGCTATCTGCATATCTGGAAAATCCCTCTGGCTGCAGCAAAGCAGACCATAGAACGGAGGGAGGCGGGAGGCGGAGCACCTGGGGTCAGGCCTCCTCTGCCCCCTCCCTGTCCTGGTGGGAGGGGCGAGGGGCTCCCCAGGCAGGCAGGTGGGGAGGCCTGGGGATGCTAAGCTGGACACAGACGGCCTGGCCTCGGACCTTGCTCGCCATCTGCCTCTTCTCACCCGCCACAACTTGCTTGAATCTCTAGCAAGTCTCCGCGGGCTCCTGGCCCCTGCCTTCCCACCGTTGGCAGGAGGGCAGCCCTCCAGTGCGGCTGCGAAGACGGCTGTTACGGCGGGGACGATGTGACCCGAATGCCCACCTGAACCCAGCAGCCTCCGCCGAGAAGGGCCACTGCGTGTGCCGGGGGCTCGCAGCTCACCACGGGAGAAACACGTTGGGCCTGGAGGGAGCCCCTCCCTCGGTGGCCTGGCCCCTCTTCTGACCCCGGCAGAGCGCCCCCCCGTGGAAGGCCCCCGTCCTGTAGGCTGGGGCAGAGGGCAGAGGGGCCGGGGCTGTCAGGGGCGGGAGGGTGGGGACTGAGTCCAGCCCCAGAACGTTCTCAGGCTGGCCCGGCCAGGGCCCCTTTCTCTCCATGAGATCATATCTGGGTCAAAGAGCATGTAAAGCAGGCAGACCCCAGCGGCCACACAAAGCCCATTCAGCCCGGCCCTATTCACTCACCTCCTCTCCCCCAGAGCCCACACCACAGCGACCCCAGCGCAGCGCCTAAGCCCCAGCTTTGATGTCCAAGAACAGAAAACGGCGATTAAATGTTGTTTTAAAGAGGGAGTGCTCACTGCCCTCCCATCTGTCAAGAGAAAGCTGAGGCCCGAGGGGGAGGGGTGTGGGGGAGGGGCCGAGGCCTGGGGGACCTCAGAGCAGGGACCCGGGGAAGAAAGGGATGCACGTGGAGAACGGGGGCAGAGACTCAAAACCAACCCAAATACATTGTTGGCAAAGGGTGGTTTTCCAAGACAAGCAATATGGGGAGAGGAAAAAGAATGTGGCCTAGAGACACAAAGGCCAGGAGGAACCTCCAGAAAAATAATGAGAAAAGGCAAGATTGGAGGAATAAAGAGAGATTGGGGGGGGGATGCAAAAAAAGGGCAGAACAGAGAGAAAAGGAGAGAAGAACGCAGAGGAGCCAGTGTGCACAGGGGGTCGAGCAGGCACCACCGGGCCCCCTCCTCCTCCTGGGAAGGTCGCCCGGTGGGGGCAGGAAACTGAGGCTCTAGGTGGTTCTCTGCTGACAACCCCCGGGTCACGCAGACCTCAGGACTGCTCCCGCCGCTGAAAGGCCAGGCTTCCGGTCCACGTCCACACCCGAGCGGGCAGGTTAGGCCAAGCCAGGCCTTGCGGGCAGGACATTGGGAGAGCGGCGAACGCTGGAGGTCCGGCAACCCTTGGCGCTTGGCCCTGGGCTCTGCAGAGGCCACAGCAGCAGTCAAAGCCCGGGGCCTGGGCCTGGGGGAGGCGGCCGGTTATTTGGGCTGGAGCTGGCTGGACAGGCAGGACAGCCTCAGGCCAGAGCATCTAGAATTAGGTGGAGTTGGTTTTGCAGGTCTAGATAACCAGGGCGACGCTGCCATCCCCAGGCAGAGGAAGGAAGGCCCAGAGAAGAAGCCTTGGCCCAGGGACTGGGAGAGGAGCGGGGAGGCAGGCTTTTTTCTGCTAACGGTGATGTTAGGTTTGTACCCCCTCCTCCCACCTGTTCCCTCCTGTTTCCATCGCCTTTCTCCACCGGGCCTGACGGCCACAGACCCACAGACCTTACACTGGGTGGCAGCTTCTGGTGGAGAAACTTCGGGAAGAATCGACAGAGTTTCTGTAAGGGAGAGGGCGCTGCATCTGGCGTCCTGGGAAAAGCAAACCCGATTTGCGGTCAGGAGACCCGGATGCAGCTCGTGACCCACTCACCAGCTGCGTGATCCCAACCAGGTTCTAGCGAGAACGAGTTCCGAGGCCCGGAGGGCAGGGGCTTGTCTGCCCCGTTCCTGCTGCGTTCCCAGGGCTCACAGCAAGAACTGGTATGAGCCGCTGCGGGAACCCGAAGAAGTAAACGGACCACTGCTGACTTCAGACCTTGTTCCAAGGACCAAATCGCAGTGCACAGAATGCTATTTTTAAACTAAAAAACTTCAGAAAAAGATGTCATCGAGCACATACGCGCCTCATAAATATGGCAGAAAGGGCCACGTAACTACCCCAGAGCTTCCTCTGCCCTCATCCCCAGCCAGAATCTCAGTTCCTCTAGTGTTAACCACCCAAGAAAAGGCAGAAAAGACAAAGCAGTTGTTTTTGTTTTTAAAAAAAGGGGACACTTCAAGCCAGAGACAACTGAATTAACTTTATTCTCTTCTAACTGCAGATTCAAGGTATACAACTGAACATTGCTATTTTTCTTATGAGACTTATAAATAAAAATACAAAAAATGTTCACTACAAAAAAATCTACTGTTAGTAGGATGTAAAAAATATTCTCTTTGCTATAGAAGGCACAAACTTCACTTAGTGACACATGGAGAGAGAAAAAAACCTGCAGCAGTAAATTCATTTTTTTTTCCTTTTTTTTTTTTTCCTTTTTAAATCTTGTCAGAAACACTGAAATTACAAAGAAACGCATCAATCTACACGAAACGAAGGCAGATGCGGAAAAGCTGCGACCAGGACCGCACAACGCGGGGTGGGGAACGGCATCAGGGGAGGAGAGAACAGGTAGGGCTGGCAAGCGAGACAGGGGTGGGGGGAGGTGGGGGGGGTGGGCAGGGAGTCTGGGTGGGGAGGGGGCGGGGCAGGGGGGCGGGGTGGGGAGAGGGGCGGGGCAGGGGGCGGGGTGGGGCGGGAGGGGAGAGAGATTTGTACAAAAAAGTAATGGGGTAAAATTGAAGAAACGAAATTGGGCAGCCTCCTAAAATTAGGCTAAGAGGAGGTGCTGAGGTAGACATGAACTAGAACACCCATTAATTAAAAACACTATTCCGTAATACAGAGCGATCGGACGGGCACTTGTGCTGTCACCACATAAGACAAGCCACAAAAACAAACAAATAACAGAACGTAACACCCAAACCAAAAGGCTTCGTTTTGCTTGGTCCAGCAGGGCAGTAGAGCCCTCAGTGCTATAATTTACATACATATATATATATATATTTATCTTTATATATACGGGTCGGATATCATGGCGCACCACCACGGCTTCTTCACCTCACAAAGGTCATGCATAACACACTACTGTGAACGAATGCCAGGACACACACCAGGAGGCTGGTACCCTGTCTACAAAGTGGGACGCCGAGGACCCCGGGAGGCAGGGCGGCCAGCTCGCGGGCCTGCGGCGACTCCACGCCCCTCTCCCCCCACCCTTCTCCCCTGACCCAACCTCCCTGGTCTGTCTTGCACCCCTCTCCCGGCCGGCCCTGCCTTTTCCTCCACTCATCAGCAGCCCCGAGCTGGGTCGGTCTGGCTTTTCCCCTCCTGCTGAAATATTCAGGTAAGTGCCACCAGGAAGCCTCAGGAAGGAGGAAGCCAGCTGGGGGTAGAAAAGGGTAGAACACAGGCCTTGGGAAAATGAACAGAGTCGGATCTTCTTCTGCTTTTCTGACGTCTGGTGCCCCCATCCCTCACCCTTGGGGGAATTTTTGCAGGGAACTGTCTACACCTCTCCTCCCGCCCCCACCACCCCCCAGCCCTCTCCTGGACAGAGTCCGGAGGCCACCCCACCAAGGGCTCACTCCCCTGCTAGGAGGTAAGCCAAATGGCCCTCTCACTCCGGGCCTTAACCCCCCTGCAGCCGGTGGGACCAATGGCATCCAGAAGGGTACCATACACTTGTGAAAAAATGCAGCAGTTTTGTTTTGTTTTCTACACACAGAGAAACTGTTCAGGCACGAAGATTAAACAAGCCCGCTTTGCATCCCTGGATTGTACTGGATCGCTGGGGCCCCCAGTCTCCCTCCCCACCCCTGCACCCCAGATCTATCTTCCCGCTATCCGTGGCCTCCTCCAAAGCAGCCCAAAGCAGCAATGATATTTACTATTTTATATCTCTCTCTCTTGCTATATATATATATCTCTATATTTGTCTATCCTATATACACATAGGATTTTAATGCTTTGAATGAATGAAGGAGTGAATAGGGAAAAGATCACATGACGGCTAAATGTCACCGAAAGCATTAAGGGACACGCCTGTAGGAGCTGAGCACTGGAAAGGGACCACTAACCAGCCTGGGCTCTCCAAGCTGGAGAAGTTTCGCTACGCTGGGTAAGGCAGTAGCAGCAGTACGGTAGTCAGCAGTTCACGGCTAAAGGCAGAGGCTGGCCAAGGGGCCAGATGGCAGAAGGAAGAGGGAAGTAAGAACACTCGGCTCTCACCTGGGGAGACAGCACCTCCACCCTCCCTCGTCTCCCCTGCCCCCCTTATCCAGACCCATCTCAAGATTCCACATACTTTTTGACCTTCACCTTGGCCAGGAGGCCCGGCTAAGAAGGCCTTGGCAAGGTCCGAAGGATTTTGTCTTTGTGAGTAGGAAACTGGGAAAGAGGCATGCTGGCCTTCCCGTAGGACGTCGAGGCTCCTCGGAGGGGGAAGGGAGAGCGAAACCAGCACGAGGCATCTCCCTCCCCCTATCCTTCAGACACCACAGCCTTGACCCTCTTTCCTTACTTCCTGGCTAGGACAGTGGAGGCAGACACGGACTCACTTAGTACCATCCAATGCTGCAATACCAGATTACAACAATACCATGTGATGAACACACAACCACACACAAAACACACGCACACACGTACAAAGGGATATTTTGGTGGTGGTGGTGGATTTTTTTTGTCTTTTTTTTTTTTTCCTATTCACATTACAAAAGGAAAGGGCAAGGTCTTGTAGAACTGACGAAGGAACTAACAAACATTACAAAAATATTACAATTTGTAAATATTAGCTCAACCCTCTCAGCTTTTATGAATAGGGCAGGAGACCCAGGCTGCGTGGGAAGGGTGAGGGGCAGTGAGAGGTGTCAGCTAGGTCTATGGAATTGTTTGATTTTTTTTTTCCCCTTCCCCACCAAAGTTGAATGATAGCTTGCTGTTAAAATATTGTTTTCTGGGATTTACAGATCCCCTGAGGGCCAGCAGTCCCCTTTCTTCCCAGACTGGGGGAGGAAGCATAGTGCATACTGATTTCTTACAGACGGCCCCTCCCCCAGAAAATGTCCTTCTTTTCACATTATCAACATGACAACTGCTCTAGTCACATATTTCAACTTTTTTTTTTCCTTTCCAAAGCTCTAAGTCATTATTACAATTGCAAAATAGCATCTCCCCTACCTTATCATCCCCAATCAACAGTCTAGTGACAGAGTACCCCCAGTTCACATCCCGCCCCCCCCAACACACAATTTTTAAGGCCTTCCGATTTGGTGGGCGAGACTGCAGGGGCTGGCAAGAGGGCTGGGACCAAAGGACGGGGTGGGAGTGTTCACAGCAGCACCCATCCCTCTGACTTCCTTAGAGCCCTCATGACCCTTCTCCCAAAACCGCTTCCCAAAACCACTTTTCAAAAACCAAGATAAAATGGCAGCCACAACTTTCTCGGAGAGAGAAAGGAAAGAAAACACACACACACACACACACAACTCTTACAAATAAAGCATGAGATGAAACAGAGGGCCCATCCCAAAGTGAACACAAATATTGCAAATGTGCTTTCCAAAATTCAGGGGTGGGGAGGCTGGGGAGAAAGGGGGCGGGGAGCAGAGCAGCAGAATGGGAGGCATGAAGGGAACAAAAGAATGGAGGAACATAAGAGGTAGCTTTTAGAAAAACAACACCCCTACCCTCACGCAACAAAACAAAGCCAGGCTCATCCCCACCCAACCCTGAAGAGAGACCAATTTTGGCAATGATCAAGCCCAGGGAGGTGGGCCCACAGGGTCGCCAGGAGCTGAATGATACAATAATATGGGCCCCTAGACTCTAATCACCCAGCAAATTGTAAGAAAGGCGGGATCTCCTCCAGGATGTTTTAGGCTGAACCCTGGCTGGGCGCAGAGGACTTGGGCCCTGGGCAGAACCAACAGTGACTCCCGTGTGCACCCGTCACGCCCTCCCCTCTGCCCACCTTCTGCTGAGCCCCGGGCTCTCACATTCAGATCCTGAGTACTGGACTCCTTCTGTACAGCTCCTTCCAGCTGGGATGGGGAGGGCTGAGGCCAGCGGAAGTCTATGAAACCAACTCTTAATTTACACAAGAAACAGAAAAGAACATCCTCCCTATTCCTCCAACCCCCAACCAAAAAAGAGATACAGGGGTTAACAAAGCTCATGAGGTCACAAAAAACTGAGGTAATTCAAGTACAATGTGCTAACAGGGGAACAGGGGACACAGAAAAGAAGCAAAACAGAACACAAGGGCCAAAGCGCTTTCAACTCCTCCTCCTCCTCTCCTTCCTCCTCCCTGTGGACTGGGGGGTGGGGGGCCCTGAGACCCGGGAATTCTGTGCCACTCTCTGCACCAGGGCTGGGGTCCCCAGTACAACTCAGCAACCCTCCCCCTGCCCAGCCAGCTACCCTGACCCCTAGACAGGGGGTCCCCTTCTCCAAGAAGGGCATCCACATCCTTCCCTTAGATGACGAGTCCTTACATGGATTCCTTCTCCTACGGACTGAAATTGGGGTTGTAGGGATTTGTGTTGGTTTGTTTGATGGGACAGTATATAGCTAGTTAATGTTTTCCCATTTTGGAAGCAAAAGCAGCTCAACAGGAACCTCGCTCAGGACAGGGCTTGGCAAGGGTGTCCTCAGAAAACTGAGGGCATCAGGGTGGGGAATCTGGAGTCAGACCCAGCTTCCCCACTAGGGAGACTGGGCGAGGAGGAAGACGTGCCCCCCCACCCTGTCCCTGAGGGGCTGGGGGCCCTGTGCTTGGAGGACAGGAGTCACAGGGAGGCAGGGAGCAAGGAGCTAGAGAGGGACAAGAGCCAAGAAGCTGCTGGAGACCTTGAGGGGACACTGTAATGTGGCAGAATGGAGGCGGTGGGGGGGGGGGGATGCCGTGCAGGGGAAGCAACAGATACACTGAGTGGTAGGAAGGGAAGGAGAGCTCCTCCCACCCCCATCTGCCCCAGCAAACCAGAGCTGCCATGTGACCACCAACTCGTGACCGGCCCAGCCCACCACCTGCAGGCCCCCTCCCTGCCCCCAACCCCGTTCTGAGGAGTCAGCGAGAGGGGGGGACAGGCGGATTGTTGGGCTCCGTCCAGAGGCCCCCTTGCCCCCTCCCCTGCCTCCACTTCTGGACATCGAAGGGGGTTCTAGGTGGAGGGACGAGAAAAACATACCGCCCTCTGAGCTGAACAAACCCCCTCCGCCCCCACCCAAGAACATGAGGCCAACCACAGCCCAGGCGGAGGAGGGACAGAGGGGGCCCCCCTAGCCCCTGGGGAGGGGCAGTGGCCAGGCATCAGGTCACCTGGAGCCCCAGAGAGAGTCCAAGGCCAGACAGCTATCAGGTTTCCTTTTTCTTGTCTCTTTTTTTTTTCCTTTTTTTTTTCTTTTTTTCCTTCCTTTTTGTTCTATTTCTCTTTTGTTGCCCAGTGGCTTGCGGACTTCACCCCGCTGGAACGCCGCTCCCCTGGCTGCCCGCTTGCCGCCGAGGCCGCGGGCCCTCCTCACACGTAGCACAGGTAGAGGTAAGTCTTCTCTATCCTCCAGTCGGGCGGGATCTCCTCGGGCTTGTGGCCCTTCATGTGCTTCTGCATGGAGGACAGGCTCGGGCAGTACTCGGTGCAGATGGTGCACTGGTAGGGCGAGGCGCCGTTGTGCGTGCGCAGGTGTTTGATCATGGCCGAGTAGTCGCGGGAGCGCTGGTGGCACAGCTTGCACTCGAAGGGCTTCTCGCCTGGGGGGGAGGGCGAGAGAGCCAGTGGGGGGGAGCTGTGAAGGCCTCCCTGGGGTGCGGGGGGCGTGTCTAGGGGGACCCTCATGCTTGCTGGGGACGTCGGTCCCTCTAGTTCAGTGCTTTCCACGAGAGCCCTCCGTGAGGATGGACGTACCACCCAGTGTGGCAGCCACTGGTCCACTGACCCACCGGGGCCCTGCCACGTGGCCAGGGCGCCTGGAGCTGCGGGTTCCACGGCGCTTCCCGGTCGCTCATCTCACCAGCCCCGGGCAGCACGCGGCTGCAGTGTTGCTCGCACACCCTTAGCCCTGCCTTGCTCTTCTCAAGCCTCCCAAAGGCCCAGAATCTTCCCTTCCCAAGAAAGGACGTGGGGCTCTAGGAAAGGGCCAGTGAGGTACCAAAAAGCCCTTGGGGATGGCTTTTCAGCACAGTTCTTTCCAGGGGGAACAAGGGGTAGAGTCCTTTTCTGGGCTACGGCTGGTGGGGAGTAGGGGGGTCAAAGTGAGGGAACCCCGTTCTTCAAACGTGCTCCTTCTGGGACGGCTACTCCTCTAAGGCTCCAAGAAGCTGCCCCTGGACCCTGCCTTCCCGGTGGGGCTAGAAAGGGGTTTGGGAGGGACAGACAGCTTGGGGGTGCCTGGCCACACCCTGAGTGCTCCGCAGCCTCCTCCCGGTTCAAGTCCCCTGGAGCTGAGCAGAGGGTGTGAGGGAACCTTGTTTCAATACAGTAATTAACTGGCCAGCCATCTCGCTATCGATACTCCTCTGTGCAGAGGCCCCAGCAAATAATGAAGTAATGAACAGCCAAAGTGATCTAACTATCGACCCACTATTTACAATAGTCACCACCAATGCATTTAATGATCCGCTCCCCGGGTCACATCCCCAGCAGGGGGCTAAGGAAGCCCCAGGGCTCTGGAAAATGCTCGGGAGTGACTCTAGCTGTCAACACCAAGCACCCGAGGCTCTCCTTGTGGCGCAGGCTGGAGGCGAGAGAGCAAAGCTCGGACAACACAGTATCCTCTCCCTGTTGTGTCCTCTGTTGCCCCCCCCTTCCCGCCCCTGAGAGTGTGCACATGGGTGCACACTCTCTCCTCAGCCAGTGGCCAGCGGGACCTGTCCGAGGTCACGTCTCCCCCATCCTCTGTCCTCTGGTTGGGACAGCTGTTCCCCTGACTGGAGGAGGCCTCCTAGTTTGCTGGATACCACTACCTTCCACTGCCTCTCATCCTCTTGGGAAGTCCTTCTGAGTATCTGCCTCTCTGCCCCGCCAACCCGCAGTGTACTCGCAGGGAGGATGTTTCACACCGGCTCTCCAGAAAGCAAGGATTCTGTAGCATTTGCCCGTGGCCACGTTATGACCACTCCCCACGTGGCAGACCGGAAGCAGCTGAGGGGACGTCACTGTCCTTGGAGTCAGGAAGATTGGGGCAGGGTGGCCTGTCGTGGGCAGGTGGCCCCAAATTGGGCCATGCTGGACCCTGAGGCCACCTCCACTTGTTTTGTCCCCAGACCCCACACTGGATCGCATTCTTTTACAGAAAAAGGAACATGCAGGCCCTCTGACGGGGCAAACACTATACACGTAAAGGGGTTTGTGTATACCTCTGCTTCTTCGCTCCCCAAAAGCTCAGCCTGACTGCCAGCCCAGCCCTCATCCTCGCCTAACTCGGTGCCCATGAGACCCAGTTACGAGAAGCTATGCCAGCCTTTGTCTTCCATCACCAGGCCAACCTGACCCCAATCAGGGACTCTCAGATCGTTGTCCTCTGCGAACTAGGGGTATGGCTGCCCGGAAGGCCAGTGTGCGGTGATCGACTAGCACTGTCTGCATCAGCCTTGGCCCTGGCGGAGGCACAAGGGCCAGCGTGCTCACCTTTCCCAGAATGCTTTCCAGTCTTAGGCTCAGCCTTGCACCATGCTCCCCCTGGCCCTGACACCCAGGTCCCAACACCAGCTCAGGGGCCCTCCGCGGTCCCCCTTACCTGTGTGCACCCTATAGTGCGTCTCCAGCTGGTGCTTGAGGCTGAACTTCTTGCCGCAGCCATTGCACTCATAGGGTTTCTCGCCCGTGTGGATGCGTTTGTGGCTCTTGAGTGTGCTCTCATCCCGGAAGCAGCTGCCACAGAACTCACACTCATACGGGTGGTCGCCTGTGGGGACAAGGGGCTGGATCAGGGCCTTGCCTCCCCCGGGCCCCCCCTCCAGGAGACAGCAGGGCGTGGAGGCTGCCCATCTTCCCCACCGTTCTCCAAAGACAACATCAGGACCCGCGGCCCCTTCTGGCCTCTGGTGTGAACCAGGGAGTGTGTGTGTGTGCGCACATAAGCATATGTCACTGCGGCCCAGGTCTTCCCATGGGTCCAGAGCCAATCTCAGGAAGAGAGAGTCTGACCTGGTTCCAGGATGAACAGCAGGCCCCCGCAAGGGGAGAACAGACTTGTACACTTTGACACCTCGCCCCCCAGCTCCCTGTGCTACCTTCTCTCCCTCTCCTGCAGGTCAGGGGCAAAAGCCATTCCTGCCTGACTGACTCCCCTACCCTTAAAAGCACCCTTCCAACTTGGGAAACTAGAAGACACCGCCCTCAAACTCATTCTGCTCTCTCCCTGCTCCACAGTTTCAGCAGCTAACCCCTCTGCCTGATTTCGTCCCTGCCCTCCCACCAAAAACTCCTAGTCATCCTTCAAGGCCCAGCTCTCACGTCAGCATGGTTTGGAAGCGTCCCACTAGTGCCACCCACCTGGGCATACTGAGTCACTTTCTTCTGTCCCAAAAGAGAAGAAAGGCCTAGCATGGTGTTATTTTAGTAGCACGATACCTTTTATGGTACTTTCTAATCAAAACGGCCCCATCCGTGGGCTCACTGCCATCTAGGAACCTCACACACCTTATCATGGAATCACTGCAGTAACCCGATGAGAAACACAGAATTCTCATCACACAGAGGGGAAGCATGAGGTGCTCAGACGGTCTCCACCGTCAAACAGCTCGTAAGCTGCGGAGTCGGGACTCAGATCCGGTCTCAGGGTCCGGACACGTGATAACTTATCAGATGGCTAAGTGACACGCTGTCCTGTTTCTCCTGCCATGTGCACTGTGCTTCTAGGACGGAAGTGGCTCAAGGGCAAGAAGGGAGTCTTGTTAATTCTGGTTCCCCGGGGTACATAGCACAGGGCTGACCCGGGGCAGATGCTCAAGAAAGGGTGGGATGACAAAGCTTGAAGCTTGGGGAGAGCGGCCGCCCCTCGGCCTGGAAGCTGGGCCCATCAGCCTCCCTTCTGTGCACGGCACTAGCCAGGCCCCTGGAGGGTGAGAGGCTGGGGTCGGGGGGTTCACCGTCTTTTGCTTTGTACCCAAAGTGGAGGCTTTGGGGGCTGAAAGGTGAGGCCTTCAGCGACTTATTTATTACAGGAGTGAAGGCAGAGACAATAAAGATAGATAGATCACCCCAGACTTTGTTCATGAATATTTAAATATCGCTGATTCGTCTTGTCACTGTAATTACAATTTCTCTGGGCTGCATCTCCAACAACCACAGTTTATGGTAAAGAATGGCCCACTGTATTTCACTTGTCCCTCCGCAGATGTGCGGGTCTGCCAACCGTGTAATGTCCTCTGCATTTTATACATTTTCTTCAGCTGCTGAAGGTTTAAGTCATCCACAATGACCTACGTTTTTTCATTATCCCCGTGTCAAACTGCACTCGTGCCTGGGCATAAATTGTCCTTCTCGTTATAGACTCGCATGCCTGTGCCTTCACTTCCTCTTTAAAATGATATTTTACTCTCCTGTCTCTCTCCTCCTCAGGCCGCCAACCCGACCTCCCCCCCGCCCGCCGTCTCCAACGGAGGCCCCTGTCCCCACATAAATTCTCATCTCTTCTGATGGCTCTGAAGGGTTTTTAAGGCTCTGTGGGGAGCGGATGCTGGGGTCGGCTCACATGGGCTCTCCCTCTCTCTCTGTGAGAAGCTCCGAAGGCAGTGTAGGGTGGGTGGGAGCACTTGAACGAGGAGTCAGACGCTCAGATGGGAGAAGGGCAAGAGCAGAGCCAGCCCCCCAGTTCGGACCCATCCAGGAGGCACGTGCAGGTCTGGGGACAGACTGAATCCTGGGGTTTTCGGCACTGCCCGCCCTCTCTCTGCTAGGGCTGTTCGGACTGCCCGGTCCCCAGCCACCCCCACCCAACCCCAAGGGGAGTAGAGGTCGGTGCAGACCCTGGTCCTCGTTAGTGGTGTGTCTGTCCCAGCGAGGGTCAGTCTGGGCGGGCCTGTGGCCCACCTGCCACTCCCTCTCTCTGCAGACGTCTGAACACACAGCCCCTGTCTCACATCCGACTCCCCCTCCCTGCCAAACTGGCAACGATAACGACTTTAATCAAGGATTCAGTATCCTCATTAAGATATAAATAAATAAATAAAACAAGGGCCACGTGAGAGTTCCAACGAGAGCCGGTAATTAAAACGTACATCGGCAGCCACCCGGCTGGTGGGGGGGCGGGGGGGCGCGGGGAGCCGCCGTCTGTGCCTTCCCCTCCAGAGGGGGGCCCTGAGAGTTTAAAAAACAAAGGGTTAAGGCAGAGAGGTTTGTTTGATCCGATTTTTATGAATTTAATTATGAAGTGGATCACAAGTTAAATGAGTTTAAATAGGAAATCTCCAGAGTCAGCCCAGGGAAAGGAGTAAAAAGAACTTAGAAGGAAAAAACACACACACACACACACACACGCACACACAGACTTTGAAGCCCGGTGAGCACCTGGCCTAAAATCCTCACCCTGAGAGTTAATGGTGTCCGTGTTGCCACAATGTACACAGAACGGGCTGCAGAACTCAAAATCCAATTTGTGGTATGTTGATTAACTCTGTAGCCTCTTTAATGAGCTTGACATTAAGTGCAGGACAAACGAGACTAATTAGAGGCCCTCTGGCCTGCCCAGTGCATCTGTGACCCCAGCGGCCTCGCCTCACCTGGTGGTTTCCCTGGCACCAGCCAGACCCCATCTTCGGGCCCCTCCCTGCCAGCCCCTGCTTCAGCACAGCTGAGAGTTTATTATATGCCGAGCCGTGCGAATCAGGGATCCATCAATGCCAGGAGCGCGGCCGGACTAACCTACCAAACACAGCTGCGGAAGCTAAACACCCGGCCCCAGCAGCAACGGGCCAGGAACAACGGAATAGTAATGAGGCATTGTGTGGGGGGGTGGGCGCGGCCTGCAGAGGGCTGGTGTGCACTGGGCCTCACGGGTGTGAGAATCGAGGGGGGCGAGCACGGGTGCACGGGGCCAGCAGCGTGCTCCGCGTTTCCTCGATTACACAAGTCCTTTTCCCAGACTCAGTCTGCAGAGAGCACCTCCCCACAGATCCCGGCCAGGACTGGCCCGGCTGCCGCGGCTGTTTCGAGGCCTGCACTCCTAGAAGAGAACGTGGGCAGAGCAGGGCGTACCCTGGGTAGACTCAGCAAGTTGGGATCCTTCAAGTCCCGTGGAGCCAACTGATCTGACCTAGCAGTACGCTCAGAAGCCGCTGGAAGGTGACTAGCCACCAGGTTAAGGCTGAACTTGGGGACCCAGGCGGGGGGAATGTGAAGACCTGAAGGGAAAGTGCACAGAGGCACTACAGAGAGGACACCCGCCTTAGCCCTTCTTGTCGGGCCCTACCTCTGAGACCTCCCCTTGTCTTATGCCAACAAACCTCAATGTTTCCAGCAAGTCAGGTGATGCTTAAGGCGATATGCACTCCCCCCAACCCGAGTGAGTGGCACCAGAAAGTGCAAGGCCAGGCAGGCTCCTAGATGAGGCTGCATGCTGCTGGGAGGGGACCTGCTCGGCCCAATATAAGTAAAGCACCCCTGCCCCGCCCGTCAGCAGGGCGTGCCACCCAGGAAAGGTCTGGCCTGCATACTTAATCCCAGAGCTGTGACGAGACCCAAGAATGAGGAGAGAGAGAGAGGGTCCTACCACTCGTGTCTTGAGGCACATAGATTTGATACTCTTTCCAAGAGTCATGAGCAACACCCTGTTACAGACCCCGATACGGAGTCGGCCTCTGTCTCCCTGGCCCCACCCCGTGCCCCAGGCTCACACCAAACCCAGGACAGAGCACACACGGGCAGAGACACACGCAGACTCAAAAAGGGACACTCCTTTATCCATGTGCAGTCAGTTTTGTCATAGAGAAAGGAATGAATTTAAGTCACCCCAAACAATCTGCCTCCTGGCCCACGGGGTCAACCTAGGGAGTGGCCGCAGGGACGAGCCAGTACCGGCCACACGGCCCAACCCCCTTGGCTCACAAGTACCTTCCTCCTCCATCACTGGCTCCTTGTCTATGTGCCCTCATCGTCTCCCCTAATCAAGGTTAATGGACAAGGACAGAAAACTTGCTTCTGTTATTTCAGGGCAAGCAGGACCCCTTCCTAATTTCTGGGGCTGCCATCAGGCACGTGTGTCCATGCGGTGGAGGCCAGGGAGAGGTGAGGGCTGTGGCACAGACAGCTAGAGACCAAGCAAGTAGGCTTTTTTCAAAACGTGTTTTGAGTCCACCCTCATCAGAATCTCTCAGGAATATGGGTCCATCATGTTGTGCCTTGGGTCCCTTTCTATATCCACGAAGTCCAAGTTTTGGGCGGGGGAACCCAAGAGCCTGCATTCCTAATGAACTCAACATTCCGTTGAGCATAGAGAGACTGAGACTCGCAGGTCCCCTAGGCGGGACAGGGAGAAGAGCTAACACTTACCTGGGCTATGAAGCCCCTCCACACCCCCACCTTGAGCAAAGGAAGGCTGGGTCTGACATGGCCTGACTCCTCCCCTGTATGTCCCAGGAGATAAATCCAGACACAGAATCCTGGCTACTCGGCTCCGGCCAGCCCCCTCCCGGCCCCAGCAGGCTTACCTGTGTGTGAGCGCAGGTGGCGTTTGAGGGCGGTATGACTGGGGAAGGTGCGGTTGCACTCGCTGCAGATGTAGCTGCGCACGCCGGCGTGGACCTCCATGTGCTGCTGGAGCGCGCTCTGCGCCTGGAAGCGCTTCCCGCACAGCAGACAGAAGACGGCCATGTCCGTGCCTGTGGGGGACAGGAGCAGGGACAGCCTCAGGACAGCTCCTGATTCATCCCACTGGAGCAAGCACCAGGGGCCAGGGTCAGGGCTATGCCTCTACACCCCCAAGGTCAGGGGCGAACCCAGGGGCCAGGCCGTGCAGCATCGAGGGAGCACCCGGTGTGTGGCTCCAATGGCGGACAAACTCGACTTCCCTGTCTCCCTTATGGCATCTAAAGTCTAGTGGGAGAAAGAGGCAATCAAATCCGTCACAACGACAAAGGTGAGGCACGGCCTGGCTGTGTCAAGGGCAGGGTACCATGATGGCGCGCGTCAGAGGGACTTTTCGGAGCCTGGGACGGGAGGTGTGAAGTCGGGGGGCCTCTGTGGGGGAGTCACAATCACGAAGACAGTACGTGCCAGCCAGGGGTCGAAGAGAGCTATTCTGAAGTCCTATCTCCAGAAGGCAGGCTCGACCTCCTCACCGCTCAGGTAAGGCAAACAGGGCACGGGGACTACACAACTTGCCCGAAGTTCTGCAGGGTTCAGAAGCTGCCGTCCCAGCCCAGGCCACCTGGGTCTGCATCCTCGCCAGAGGCTAGCTACAGACCCTGTTCCCTAAACCACTTCTCCCTGCACCAATGCACACATCTTAAGAGTCTCTTCATTCAACGATGATTATTCTAGGACCTTCTGTAAGAAGGACTCCCTTTGGGACACTGGGGATCTAGCCCTGGAAACCTACAGCAAGACTCTGCTGTCAGCACAGAGGTCCCCCAGCACACGGGGCCGTGAACACTCTGGCCTGGAAAGTAACGCGTTATCCAAGGATCAGACAGAACAGCACAGCTGGGGGGCGGGGAGGCATGGAGGAGAGGCCAAAGCAGCCGGCAGGGCCAGGCCATGGGGGTCTTGAAAACCCCGGGAAGACATTTAGGCATCTCAA
Organism: Lutra lutra; assembly: GCF_902655055.1. Classification (NCBI taxonomy): domain Eukaryota; kingdom Metazoa; phylum Chordata; class Mammalia; order Carnivora; family Mustelidae; genus Lutra; species Lutra lutra. The sequence goes on along the minus strand of NC_062287.1, from coordinate 10,818,111 downwards.
GACAAACCGGCAACTGTCAGAGGATTGTAAGCTAGAGACTGGCATGAGATTCCCCTTCACTCTGGTCGTGCTCCACAGGGATCACAAGCGTAGGTCGCTGCTCCATGGTACCCCACAAAGACCAGCTGCCAACCCCGTTTGCTGTCAACCACCTTTCTGATCCTGCTCTGGAGCCACAGCCTCTCCGGGCGCAGCAGCACACAGGGAAGCATCCACACCCACCATCTGAGTCCTCACCGGGGGCTCGCTGCCCACCGTTTTGGATCCTACTTCCCCGAGCAGGTCCGCTCCCCTGGGCAGCTCATCGGCTGCCCCCTGGCTGGCATCTGGTGCTCAGCCCCGCACCACCTGGCCCTGTGCAGAGGACACGAGTGGGAAAGGTGGACAGGCCTAGCATCTGTCAGTGCAGCCCCAAGGGGAGGAAGGGCAGAGCTCTCTGGTTACTCGGTGCGGAATCAAGGAGCTCTGGGCAGAAAGTGGGGTGAAGAGAAGGACAGCATGAAGACCTTGTTACCAGTCTGGTCCATCCAGGGACACAGCAAAGGGGTGGTCTGTTCTCTCTGTCCGAGTCCCATTCACAGCTGGGTTTAGGATGAACTAGCAGGAAGGCCAGACCCCTCCATCCCGTTCCTCCAGCCCTCACGGTCACCTGTGTAGCTGTGGCCAGCATCCAGGTCCAGGAGAGGCTGAACACAATGCAAAAGCACCGTTCTGCTCCCGGCCTCGAAGAGCACAAGGGAAAGGAACCGGTACAGGTGCTTTATCGACACTGCCATCCCAATTAACACGCGCACCCAACCCCACAAGGCAGGCATTCTCATCCCCCTGGCCACAAATGGGAAAACAGAGCAGTTATACAAGTTGCCTAAGGTCACACAGTCAGAAGAGGCAGAGCTGAGATGTGAGAATGCTGAGGTCTAATTTCTACCACCACGGGGCTCAGCCTTGGGCTGCCTGTCTACCCGGGCTTCTTCTGGAAGGGGCACCATAGGGCCAGTGTGCCAGCTCTCAGCCCGCTTGGGCCAGGAGCCCCAGCACGTCTAGGGCCGCTCCAGCGACAATTAGAAAACCCAGGGTAGGGGAGAGCGCCAGAAGCAGAGTCACGAGGTACAGCTCTTTGAAGCCTTCCCACGTCCCAGGGCCAGCAAGAACTTGGGGAGGTACTGGCGTGTCTGGCTGAACCTGGCTGAGGGGAGAGGCCTGCCAGACGGGCGCAGCCCCACGGCTGACGGCAAGTGCTCAGTGTCCAGCACGCCTAGGTGCGCAGGCCATCTGCAGCGAGCTCTGAGCTCTGTGACATGGCTGCTCTGGCCGTTTCAACCCAAGGGCTCCCAGCCCCGGCCCCAGCTAAGCCAGATGTCGAACAGCTGCCTCCCACTGGTAAGCTGCAGCCGGCCTCATGGGCAAGCTGAGCCCTTTATTACCCCAGGTGCTCCCTTGGACATCACCTGAGACCCCCAGCATGGAAGGCACCTGGGTCAGACAGAGTGTGACATTCCTGGTAGGGACACTCCAAGCCTACACCGCCAGGCCCAGAGGAGTTCTGCAGGCTGGTGCCCCGCAGCAGGACGGACTGAGGACACCACAACCCTCAGCTCCCTGGGTCTTCCCAGGGAAGCTTCTCAAAGCTGCCCCCCCCGGCCACCCATACTCAGGACGGCCTAAACCCACGTCGCATCCATCCAGCAGCCTCCATGAACAGTTACCAAGCATAGGCCCCAAGAGATGACAAGGGGGAGGCTGGGACCAAACAGAGAACTCGGGTCCTGGACGAGCTAGAGACACAGACATGGAGACCAGCCAGGGGACAAGACGGGGAGACTCCATGAGAACTGTGGCACTGAGAAAGGAAGACTGTTGAGAAGCCAAGGACCAAGAGGAGGGACAAACAGAGAGATCAAGCTCAGGAAACACCGCAAGTAAGTTTCAGAGCAGGCAGGGACCCAGGACAGCCCCAGAGGGTGGAGATAACCAGGGAGGAACTGGCCAGGGGAGGGGTTCTGAGGACAGTAGTGGGGGGCAGAGAAATGAGGTCCGGGGAAGACAGGATCTGGCATGGGGGCTCCATCGGGAAGCGGGGTGCACCCAAAATCCCCAGGTGGCCAGCTCTGCACCCTGGTAGCCAGTTTCAAATGACATCATCCTCCCTTGGGAAGGAAATGCCACCATGTCCCAGAAAGGGTCCCTCTCCCTTTCCTGGTACACCTCACCAGGCTTAGGGGCCCTCCTTGACCCCTGATACCCTGGCCAAGGTGCAGAGATGAAAAGAAGGGGTCTCTGAGGCCCCGTATCCATTCTCCCCTCCCCTCTGTTTGGAGACCAACAGCTGAGAAGACAGAAAAATATTTAAAAAGGAGAAGGTGGCTGGGGGGGGGAGGTGGGGAGTGGAGAAGTGGAGAAGACCCAAGAAAAGCTACTGGTGCATGCAAGCTAAAAATCCAGCGACTAGATTTGAGTTATTAAAGCATTTGCTGCCGTTCCTGCCTAGCTGACTGTTCGCATGTATGATGAGTCAGGGCAGATTCTATTACACTGGGAGATTAAGCAAATAAATGCTAGCTTTTGGAAACACATTAAAATGTGGGACTATGGAAATAAAATTATCTAGAAAATTGTATTAGCAATTCATTAGCTGCCATGAGACGCGCAGTTGGGCAAGAGGCCGGGCGGCTTGACAACGCGGCTCCTCGCAACGCCCGAGCCCCAGGGACGCCTGGTGCTCCTGCTGCTGCTACAGAAAGACCTCATGCCTGATACCACTGGGAAGGTGGGACGAGCCTCCACCGGTTGCAGAAAACCTTCGGGAATCATCTGGTTGGCGTGACACCAGGGAGCTGAAAGCAGCCCAGGGGTCTTGGCTCTGCTGCTTCCTTGCCCCGTGACTCTGAGCAAGTCAGTGAACTTCTCTGGACCAGAGTTTGCTCGTCCTTGGCCACCCAGTTGTCACTGAGAGCATCAAATGAGAGGCCCAGGCGCAAAGGCTTTCCAACTATAAAGTGAGAGCAGAGCCCCTGCCAGCCCAGACGCCGCCTTTGTCTGAACGGGAGAATCATGCCTCTTACTCTGGGCAGACACAGATATTCGCCTGGGTGCGCGGCTCTGGCGAGCAGAGAGGGCTGGATCCCCGCCTCTGATCCCCGCTTCCAGCCAGGCATCCCCCTACAGCCACGGACGGCCCAGATGGGGCTCACGGGCCGCCCTGCGCAACACACGAGCTGAAGTTGTTCTATCGATGCTGGGCGGCTGCTTCCAGAAAGCTGACTCTAGAGGGGGCATCTTGGATGAGTTACACCATTTAGGACTCAATGCCAAGAACATCTTCTTCCTCTAAAGCCCTCACGACAACAGCACAGAAAACCCTTTGATGCATTTATTTTTGACATTCAGCTCTGCCTACTAGGTTGCAAGCAGAAACTGCTCCCTTAATCTTTATGTTCCCCAACCCAGAGCACAGGGCCTGGCAGAGCATAAGCACCCAGTAACTGCATGGTGCATCAGAGACTAAGGAGGGAGCTGTGGGACGATCGCAAAGGGCAGACGAGGGGCAGGAGGTGGGGGTGGGGGGGGGCAGTCCTAGTACAGAAAGCCAGACAGCTAGAGCTAGAGAGAAACTCAGACCAAATGCAGCCATTACCGAGCACTTCCAGCAGGACTCTCTTTGGAAATCAGTAACACCAAGTGACCCACAGTCATCTGATCTGGTTGGGGCCTCTCGTGTCTGTCTGGAAGGCTGGACAGGACTCCCCAGTTCCCACTCTGCATCTGAGCTCTGTGGGTCAGCAGCAAAGACCGAAACCACCGAAAGATGCAGTGAATCCAGCCGACCTCCGGGCTGGCCCCCGAGTGGCAGCCCCACCTTGGTGCGGGGACACTGGGCTTCATTCCTTCCTCTAGGGAAACGGCATTCCCATTCCTAACTCACCTGCCCCTTCCAACTTCAACTTCCCAGGACTGTTCGGAGGCAAGGACACGTGTTTCTGAGTACGTAAATTCTGCAAAGGCTCAACCCGGAAATCAGAATGTAAACTGGCCACATAAATTAGCCTGGGTCCAAAGGAAATAGTTTATCAGGTCAAGGAACAGCACTTCCTCTGCTCTTCCAAAGAATGAATGGGGGCTCCGTCTTGAGCTGTACTCCAAGGGTGTCTGCCTGACACGGTATATCACTGGAGGTAATGTAACAGGTTATGGAATGAGATAACCTCTTGAATGAAAAGCCTGGGTCTAGGTAACGTGGACAGGGCCCATGCAAATATCTGGGCTGCCACTAGCCTCCCTTCTGTCTCAGGAGACGGTGACCCACAGCCCATCCCCCCTCCAGCCCTAAGGGCAGCACAGCCCGTTCTGGCTGCTGGGCATTTCCAACTAGCAGACTCTCGATTTAAAACAAGTTTAATTATAGCCAAAGGATGGAAGAAAGCCAAGGCCAGGGTGGAACCTGAGACAGGAGGGGTGACACAGATCCAGGATATTTATTTCACCGAGGTGATGACCGGGTCTGAAATTATGAGACACAAAACCCTCATGTTTACACCTGTGCCATTTCCATACCAATTAGCTCTTTAATAGAAAGGAAGGAGCAGGATCAGAGGGGTACACAGCTGGAAAAGATGTTCAGGTGCTACACCTTCTTGGAACAAGGCTCTTATTATCTCCAGCATAAGCAGTTTCTTAATCAAAAGAGCAGAGGGATCTAAATATACTGTGGCTTTTTTCGGTAAGCTAGCTGTGACTGCCACGGGTGCGTGTGCTGGACTTCGTGCACGCCTGTGTGTGTCTGTGCGTGCACACGGCCCACAGATGGGCTTGTCGGGTCCAACCCCACCTAACCTCACCCAGCAGAAGAACAGCTGCCTTCATCACCCCCCATGGTTTTGTTTTTTCTCCCCAGAGGAAGAAAATATCAACTTTAGGGCAGCTGCAAAAGCCTTGATTTAAACTGGACCCATTCCCCACCCCGCACCCCCAACCAGACCCCCAAATCCTTCAGACAGGCCTTTCCACTCCTTCTGACCTCCTGGGGGCCATTTCTGGCCACGGCAACCCTGGGTAGCCCCACACCAAAACCATCCTGGAGACTGCGGTCGTACCCCCTTCCCTATCTTTCCCCTTGCTCCCTCCTCTGCCCCTGCCCCCAGGTCATTGTTAAAGAGCACAGAAGAACGGAAGAACGGCATCATCCACTGGGCAAGAGAAAAAGACCAAGAGACAAGCAGCCCGAGGCTGACTCACCCCACAGGAAGGCTCTGTCTGCATCTCAAGAGGGTGGAGAAGGCTACAGGTGCGGAGGGGGCGGGGACAGAGAGCAGACAGAAAGGAAATGAATGCCCAGCCATGACAATGGTAGGGGTGCCTCCCTTTTGACTCCCCCTGTACCATCCTTTAGGGTTTGGCTCCTTTTCAAGGGATCTACTGGAGAAAGGGCCAAGAGCTCCCTTGTGAGATGTTCTCTTGGGCACAAGTGATAGGAGCATTTGGGTTGAGCTCCTGAAATCCCAGCCTTCTTCAGAAAGCTAGCTGCTTGCACAATGAGGGCCCAGTCTGCCCATACCAAGAAAGCATCAGCCCCGTGACCCCTGAGAAAGACAGCTTCCAAGAATGGGAGACAAGCCCCACTATATCCTTTCCTGCTGGCAGCCTCCCTCGAAGGACAGCTAGAGAAGATGAAGACACCTCGGGAGGCCTGCCTTGAACCAGATCAGTCACCAGCCTGTGTATGGGGGCTTGTGTGACTCCCACATACAGAGTCGCCTGCTGCTGGGACATCTTTAATCATCGGTTCAGTTACCTCTTCGCAGACCAAGCCTAAAGCTAAAAATCTTAGCATCTAGTCTTCTTGTCGATTTCAGCCTTGTCAGTTCCAGTCTCCTCATCCAGCCCTCCCACCCCTGTTTCCTTTTTCTGGAATCTTGGAAGTCAGTCTATAGAAACTTCCACTTCCACAAGGGAAAGGAGGAATGTGAGGGTTTCATATCATGAGCCCACGGAGCAGGGAGTTCTCAGTGAATAACCAAACAAGGGGCGGGGCTAGAGCAGCAGATTCAAATTTGTTTTGAAATGAAGCCACGGATGGGTGAGTGATTGCATGTCTCAAGGCACACACCCCTGTGCACGTGTGTGTGTGCTCACCCTCTCGGTCTCTGGGGGAATGTGGCTGCACCCTCAGGCAGCAGCTAGCAATGCTGGCTTCCAGAAAACTGTGTATTTGTTTAGCAGTGAGCTGCAGACACAAGTGCATTTCATTACCCGGCACCTCCAGCTACAGTAAACAAATTTGTCAGCTCACTAGCTCATTAAGGTGCACCCCGGACACGGGGGATTTATTGAGACCTGCACAATAAAAGTAACATGAATGGATTTACTAATTTTGTCAATCACTCTAACAAACGAACCAGAGAGGAAGAGAAACTGGGGGAGGGGGACAAGAAAGGGGATGGAAAAGGAAGGGAACGAAGGAAAACGGAGAAAGAAAGTTGAGTTTGGTTTGCAACAGAGTGTCAACAGGTGAAAAGGGGACCAGATCGGTGCTCCGCTGCTGCCTCCCACCTCCGCGCTCCACCCACCTCCCAGCAGGCCCCACTTTCCGGGGGGGTACGGGCCCTGGCAGAAAGGGTGCCAAGGGCAGACTCGACTGCAAGATGTCAAACTGATGGGAACGTGTGCCTCCGTTCCGCCCTCCCCGGCATCTGACGCAGAAGTAAGGAAGCGGAGGATTCAAAGCCACACGAGGGGAAGTAACTGCGTCCTCTGCACCAGAAACGACCGGCTGCCTCTCCCGGCACTTCCCATCTGCACCTGCAGCCACTTCCCAGTCGTGTTCCTGAGCCCTTCAAGACATTCTGAATCCAAACTTCCCCCACGAGAGCAAGAGGAAGCAAAGAAGGAGGGGTGGAGAGAGAGAGAGAGAGATTGTGTGTGTGTGTGTGTGTGTGTGTGTGCAGGGGGTGGGCTTGGGGTGGGAAGTAAATCCAGAGAGGTATGCAGCCTCTGGTCTGTAACTTTCAAAATGACAGCAGGACTGGGGCAAAGGTCACAGGGTCCACGGCCTTAAGCACCTCAGCCAGCTGTGGCGGTGCAGCCTGTAGCCCGCAGGACGCCTGCCCATATAAATCAGCGGTAAGCTGCACCCGCTGGGGGCGAGGACAATGGGCCCACACGGGGGCGGGAGGCAGGACAATGGGGCCTGGCCAGTGCGCAGGCCCGGAACAAATGCGCCCTGGCACCACGGGGGCCCCCATTTGTGAAACTAATTGGCCCACGATTGAAAAATTGGACCAACTTCAACAGCCCCGAGAGGAAAGGGGCAGCAGCCTGCCGTCGCCTAACCCAGCCCAGCCTCTGGGCCCAGCCCTGGGATCAGAAGCTTCTCACAGGTACTAGCCACTCTGGCGGAGGAACGGTGCCTTGGAGATGGGAGCAGGCAGTGGAGATGGGGCTGGGTAGTAGGGCAGGTGGACAAGCTGCCTTAGGGACCCATGGTCAGCTTTTCCTCCCAGGACTTCTCACTAAAGACTCGCCATGAAAGAGGGGTAGAAGACAGGAAAGCCCTGGGGTCTTCAGCCAGAAGGCCTGTCCTCAAGTCCTGACTCAGTGACTAACTTGCTGTGTACCACTGGGTAGGTGACTAGACCTCTCTGGATCTCCGTTTCCTCACTGGAAAAATGAATGTGGAAGTAAATGATCCTTGAAAGCTTTTCCCCCTACTCTAACAGTCAATCATCCTAGGCCTGTTGAAGACTGAATGATCCTTTCTCCCACTGAGATACAGTTCAGGCATTTCTCCTTCGAAGTCTGATCTGACAGCCCTCTTTTAGTTAAAGAGAATCTCGAGGCTTCCCTGGAAACCACTGTCTCGGACTCACAGATAGTAACAGGTGAGGGAATGGAAAGACCTAACTTTAAGTGAGAATCTGTTGGAGGTCAAGCCAGGTCTATCCCTTCCAAGCAGCCCTGTGAGACAGGGCATTCTCGGAAGATGGGGGAAAGCAAGACTTGAGAGAACCCGGCAGGTCCTTTCTCTCAAGTGACCACGAGTTACCTACTGAGTTCCTTCCAGAACTGGCCATCCACTCAGAAGGGCAATCCCTGAGTCACTGGGTCTGAGGGTGCCTGCAGGGCTCTGTGCTGATGGGGTGGAGAAAGGGGAGCAGAAGTTGCTCTCCCATACCCCCAACACTGTCATAACAAGTGACCCTCTGATTTCCTTAGGGCCCTGTGCCTACGCATACCAGGCACTGGAAGTCTCAACGGTGGGCCTAGAACTTGACGGGAGAGCACTGCAGCTCCACCCGAAGAGAAGGTCCAATGTCCTTATTTGGAGAATAAGTTCTTACCCGGTCTTTCTCCTCACGTGCGTTCATTAGGTGGCCAAGACGTTTTCTATGGAGAGTCAATCTCTCCAGTCCCAGGCCTGCCCCAACTCATCTTGAGGCCCCCCCAGGGGAGGAACCAGGGCCCAGAAGAGGGGTCTCTGGGAAAACAACAACTCAGCTGGGGTCTTCTTTAACACATCCTGTAACCCCCCGATGTATTCCAGAGACAGTGAGGTGAAGGTAGAAGGAGGTCCAGAGATAAAAGCTAGGGTAGACCAGGAGAGACAGAGGCAGACAAAGACCCAGAGACACAGCATGGGCTGGGGAAGCGAGCCTGGGCTGGGGAAGCGAGCCGGGGCTGGGGGCCAGATACTCAAAATAAAGTGAAATGCTGACTGTTTGAGAGCCATTGCAGTATCTGACACACATCAGGCATTGAGAAGAAAAAGCAAGCCCACATAAATAAACAAAACCCAACCAAAAAGAGAGAGAGAGAGAGAGAAGGACGTATTCATTTTACTGACATTTTAATGGTTCCTCTCCTCTCCCCCCCCAGAAGATGATTACAAATTAAGCAGCTTTTAAACGCTTTTTACTGTCAACAATTAAAAGGAGGCTGGGAGCCTGAGAGGGTGGTGGCCATTCATTCCCACGGTAACCGGGCTATCACAAGCCCCGCTGGCCTTCCCGTACTGTACCTCACACAATGGCCAAAAAGGGGAAAAGCGCTCAGGCCGGTATTTTGGAGGACATGCAGAAACAAATTAAAATATAAAGAGCTCCAGCACAAAGATAGATACCAAGAGTGAAGGCGGGGCAGGCCAGGCTCTCGGGAGGAAACGTCTTAACAATGGCAGAGTTAGAGCTCAGCCTGTGACACCTTATTTTGGGCTGCCCTGCATTCGTTTTATGGGGAGAGAGAGAGTTTTATAGGAAGGATGAAGAGTGGAGGTGGCCTTCCTAGACAGAGAGGAATAAACAGGAGAACCCAGGCGCTCTAGGCCAGGCCCCAGGGCATGAATGGAGGACACATCTGCTCTCTGAACCTGACCTTCAACCTTGGGCCCAGGTCCACCGACACCCTAGCCCTTCATGACCTGTGCCCTGGCTTTCTTGGGGGCCTCACAGGGAGAAACCAGGTGATCATCATTTCATTCTGTCAGAGGATAGGATTTCATTCCAGATCGAACCAAAAGAGCAAATAAAATCTTTTAGCAACGGACCCTCTTCTTTCGAGGTCTACACTGCCGACCCTGCCCACCTGCGCTGGATACCACCCATCACTGGGGTCTTTCTGAAACACCAAACCCCTTGGGTTGGGTCCCAGTCCATGTTTGTGCTAGAACTCTTGTTCGGACTCTTTGGGCTGGATTCAAAGACCCCAAATCATCTCAGGTGCCTTTGGGAATAACGGGGTAAGGAAAACTCATCCCCAGGATAGAGGGGAGAAAACAAAGGACTGAAAACGAAACAGAGCCGGGCCAAGCCGCACGGGATCCGGCTCCCCGGCTCCCTCCCAAGCTCTCGGGAGAGCAACACGGAAAGTAACCGGAGCGAGCTGGCTCCTCGGGGAGGATGCGCCGGTCCGTTTCTGTACCGTAAAGTTTAATATGCGGGAGGGGCAACAGAGAAATAAAAGAGACACGTCCCCTTTAAAAGGAAATATAATTTACAGTGTGCAGCCAGGCGGCCCATAGTTTCAATCTCGTTTACTATAGAGAAAACTCTGCTAGCTGTTCTCTATCCCACAAATCCGATTTAATCAGACAAGCCAGCCAGCGTGGCTTGGAGTAAAAACGGATAATTAGTAAACAGAGAGCTACTCCAGTGCTTCATTGGCATTCGAGTTGGGCTACTGTGTCGCATTTAAAATGCAGTCTGATGAAGTTTACAAAATCAAACCATTTGTTACTCCTATTGAAGAGGCTTCAGGCCACTTGCAATTAAATTGGAATTAGTGCTCAGAATGAGACACAGCAAATTCATACTAAAAAGGGATCTGACTTTGAGACATTTGACTTCACTTCAACAGTTTTCCGTGTGAGTGTGTGTGGGGGTGCGACGGAAAGACTCCTCACTCACCCCGACTCTGCAGGGCTCCCCGACTCAGAGAGCCTGCCCCCCACAACCTGCGCGTCTCTGGGCTGGCTGCAGGGGGATGGGGCCGCAGGGGAGGGGAGGGACAGCTGACACTGGAGAGCCAGGCCCTGCATTCACACCAGGACGATACTGTACTAGGGAAAACGTGTCCACAAAGGACCATATGGCTCCCTTCTGCATTGAGCCTTTGGACAAGGGGGTGGAAGGGGGACGGGGAAGCTGCCAGAAGGCACACTTCCAGGGGGCACCGGCCCCGCCCACCTCAGACAGCAGGCTGGCGGCTCCCAGAGAATGGGGGCACCTTTTCCCCCTTGGCTGGGTTCCTGTGACGCTCTTGCCTTCCCTCCCTCACGGACGCAGGCACAGGGACGGTTTCTGAAACCACGTCCTACCCATCAGCACACTCCTGGCCCCGTGTACCGCCCCCTTCCAGGCAGAAAAGGCAAGGCCAACTCAGTCTTGGCGGGGCTTCCTGACCTAGAGCCCACAAAGCCCCCAAACTGTCCAGGGACAGAATTCAGGAGGCTGGTGAACTTGGGAGAAGAAAACAATCACATCTTTATTTTCACCAACCTCTACCTAAAATTTAGCAGCTCCTTCAATGGGAAATGAAAGAAAAACAAAAAAAACCCACAAGAACACAAAAAACTAACCAGTTGTATTAGCTGTACTTATGGCCTGGTCATCGGCAGTGTGTGTTTTGCATACCACATCAGAAGGGTTGCATTTATGTCAAAATATTTATGCAAACCACTCCTGCAAAAATACAGCGGATATCCAGCCACTCCTTGAGTTCAACAGGATAACAAAGAATAACACATATGTTATACTACAGTTGAGTTTTAAAAAAAATATTTTGTTATCTATATTTAGAGTTTCCATTTATAATCTTAGGTATTTTACTTTATGTACTTGGAGATATTATCCTAAGGGAGTGTTCCTGGATTTCCCCCAGAGAGCTCCCGGAGCCCATAGCACAAAATACTGAGAATTCCTGGTCTTGAGGGCCAGGGGGAGTCCGTGTTTAATGGGCACAGAGTTTTAGTTTGGGAGGAGGGAACAGTTCTGCGGATGGATGGTGGTAAAGATTGTCCAACAATGTGATGGTGCTTATTCCCACTGAACTGCACACTTAGAAATGGTTAAAATGGCAAACTCTGGGGGTGCCTGGGTGGCTCAGTGGGTTAAGCCTCTGCCTTCGGCTCTGGTCATGATCTCAGGGTCTTGGGATCGAGCCCCGAATCAGGCTCTCTGCTCAGCAGGGAGCCTGCTTCCCCCTCTCTCTCTGCCTGCCTCTCTGCCTACCTGTGATCTCTGTCAAATAAATAAATTAAATCTTTAAAAAAAAAAATGGCGAACTCTGTTATACATATTTTATCAAAATAAAAAGCTTTAGTCTCGACCAGTGGAAAGTTATTTGTACGTCCCACAACACCTCTGCTGCCCAGATGTATCTGGACAAAAAACCCGTTTCACTTCTTCCCCACTCCTGTGGTCACTCCCACAGGAAGTGGGGAGTGACCACGTATGGGTCTTTGGGAAGGACCCAGCAGGAGGTCCAGACTTCTCAGTTCTGACACCAACCAGCCTTGGTGAGTGGCTTTAAGTTCAAGGTGTACGGTCTCCCTCTCCCCATCAGAATGAAAGCCACCTGAGAGCAGGGCCTCCTTTCTCTCCCACCCCACTGGACCTCTTGGGCCTGACAGGTGTTTGATGAATGTTTCCTGGGTAGAGGGAGGGACCAAGGGCCAGATGAGGGATTAAACAATGCATTTCATCTCTCTGGACCTCAGTCTCATCCGTGATGTAAAGAGGATAGGCTCCATGATCCTTTAAAGCTCCTACAGTCTGAGGGGGTTCCATCTGCTCCCCGTGCTCCCCCACCTGCCGCCCACAGCTTCCCCGGGGCGCAGCCCAGAAGCAGACAGGTGGGGAGGCGCTGTGGTGGCAATGGATCTGATGTGGAAAACGGAGGGTGACAGGCCACCACCCTTGGACCCCAGGACCTCCCTGCTGTCCTCGGGGACAACCCCATGCTGGTCCACGAGGCCTCATGCCCTGCCCGCCCACGGGGGGAGGAAATGGGCTGGTAATGGTGCTCAGAGGGCGGGCGGGGAATTGACAGGCTTGCTGCGTAGACAAGGGATGAGAAGGGCGTCCCGGAGGCCCGAGGGGGAGGCACATAATGTCTCTGAGAGCCTGAACAGAGGAGATGCTCCTTTCTGTTATTCAGGGAGGGTGGGGGAGGAATCTGATTACGGTCAAGAAAGAGAAACGAAGCACCAGCCACCAGGCTCCCCCACTTCCCGCAGATCAGGAGGCACACTCCCCGCGAGTAGGCTGCACCCTGACTCAGGGCACTATCCCGGGGTGAGGAGGCGGTGCGCCCGGCGGAGTGAGCCTAGGCCTCGAGGCCACCTCAGAGGGTCGTGTGTGTTCCCCGGACAACGGATGGGCAGCCCGGTCCTCCCGGTCCTCCCCGTCCCACACACACGCACGCACACCCATGACGTGTGAAGGAAGGTCTGGAGAGAAACTCCAGCTCAAGGTCCTAAAAAGGAGACGCCAAGCTGACTGTCCCTTTGTGGCCTGGGGTCCTCCTTCCCTCCTGCGTGAATCCTGTTTCCTAGGTTTCACCTTTCAGTTCCTCCTCCGGAGTTCCTGGGCCACTCCCTGCCGGGACGGGGGCCTGCGGATGGTGATGCTCAGGTCACGGCCAGGTGTCCGGCGTCCCGGTCATAAACGCAGGGGCGGGAAGACACTCCCCTGAGCTGTCCACCAAGCATCAGCTTTGCTCGGTCACCACACCTTCTGTCCTCTTGTTCTGCCTTCCAGTGACCCTCCTTTCTCTCTTTGGGTGCTGGCGATTTTATTTCCCTCGGGACACAGTATGGAGCACTGTTGTGGGCACCGCTTGGGCCTGTTCTCCCTCACTCACACATCTAGTGTTTTCCGAGTTTCCATTCTGGGCAGGCACCGAATCCCAAGGCTGCTCATCACCAGTTAGTGCACAGCCGAAAGCCTGGACTTTGAAATCAGACCAAACCTGGGTTCAAATCCTGTCTCTGCCATTTCTTCACCAGCCATAGAGTCATATGCACGTCCTCAAAGCTCTGGGTCTTGGTTGCCCCAGCTGTATTAGAGTCACAACAGCCATGTGCAAGGCCGCTGGAAAGGCAGCAGGTGATACAGGGAAATTGTCTGCCGCGCTGCCGGACGGCAGGACCCGAGACACGGGAGCTGCGGGGAATGCTGCTCCGGGGGACAGGGCGCGGGCCGTGGGAAGACCGGTGGACAAGTAAGCGGACGGTGGTGTTGTAACAGGTGCCATGAGCTCAGTGAACAGGCCCACTGCAGCCGGTGCTTGGAGGGAGCACTCCCGGCCCTCTGCCACCAACCGGAGCTAGTCCTCTAAAGCAGTAAATGCAAACCTCCTTCCCCGCCTTCAAGTTCTGCCATCCAGGACCGGTCCTTGCTCTCCAGACATCCCTAGCGTGCTCTTCCCTCCCTTCCTTCTAGCTCTTTGCGTCCACACTCCTAGGCCTGCACTTCAACTCCCAGCTGCCTCCTTGCTGATTCCCAGACTCCCCAGCCCCTTATCCTTCCATGGCTCCCACCGTGATGAACCCACCCTTGGCTCAGTTTCTTCCGCCACCTCTCCACTCCGAGGACCGAGGACTGCCTGTACATACTGCCTCTCCTTCCCGAGGCTCGTTAACCCCTCCACCCACCATCATCTCCTTCATTGTCCCACCAAGACCAAAACCATTTGCTTCTGATAACCAGTGACCCCCACGTGTTGCTAAACCCAACAGACATTTTCTCATCTTCCCCTTAGGGAACTTCTCAGCAGTATTAAGACTGTTGACCACTTTTTCCATTTTGAAACCTCTTCCTTAACACCACACTCCCCTGGGCTCCCTCCTTTCTCTTCCAGTAATGCCTTTCCAGTCTCCAAGCAGGCTTCGACTGGTTCTGGAGAGGCACCATGGGGAACTTCCTCCAGATTCTGTGTTAGGCTCTCTTCTCTTTCAATATACTCTTGTTCTACAAGCTCACCAACTCCCAGGGCTTCCAAGGTCATTTACACACTGCTGACTCCCAAACACACATGTCCAGAGGGTCTCTCTCTTCTGAGTTCCCCACACAACTGTAGACCCAAATGCCTCCCCAGAAGCTCCCCACTGGACATCTTCCTGCTCTATTCGTTACCTGAACCAGTGCAATAACAAAAAAGCTCTGCTCTCCTCTTGTGTTCCCCATTTCAGTCAAGAGCTCCTCTACGGTCATCCTACTGCCCAAGCAAGGAAGGGGACCACCATCCTTGATTTCTCCTTCTAAGCTATCATATGTTCTTGTCTAGACTATGGCAGTATTAGCCCAACTCATCTCCCTGCCTCCCACCCATTCACAACTGCGTAGTGTCCATTGTTTTTCTGAAACCTAATCTGATGTCACTCCCTAGACTAAGACCTTCTCATGACTCCCTCTTGCCCTCAAGAAGAAGGCAGAGCTACTTAACATGGTTTTCAGGGGCCTTCCCATTTTACACCCACTTACCTCTAAAGCTTCTGGTCTTTGCACCCTTTCCCACTCCCGTGTGCCATTCTGTGAACTTGCCTGATTCTCTCCCAGCTCTGGACCTTAGCCCATGCTGACCCCAGACTGGCCTTCTTCCCTTTCTCTCTCATTTGCTCCATTTATGGAATGACTTTGATGATACCGCCTCCAGGAGGCCTCCCTAGTTGGAGGCCTTCACGTGTGCTCTTCCAACAGGATTTATCCTGCGTATGATGTGTTCGCTGACGTACCTGTCTCCCTATACAGTGTGAGCTCCGTGAACAGATGCGCTCATTTTCCTCAGCGTTGTGTTCCCAGAACCTAATACATGATTAGGTGCCTCCTGGGTGCTTGACAAGCACTTACCGAATGGATAAATAAGTAAACAAATGAATACATAGAAATGTAACCTGGGGCACCTGGGTGGCTCAGCTGGTTAAGTGTCCAACTCTTTTGGCTTCAGGTCATGAACTCAGGGTGGTGGGATCGAACCCCGTGTCTGGTTCCACACTCAGCAAGGAATCTGCTTGAGATTCCCTCTCCCTCTGCTCCTCCCCTAATTCTCACTCTCTCTCTAAAATAAATAAATAAATCAAATCTTAAAAAATAAAATGTGATCTATGAATACTCTGTGGGCTTGGGCCACTGGCCTTGGCAGATTATGACTGCTCGAACCCAAGCTATTCATCTTTGACTCCTACCAGCTTCAAGGAAGCATACCTCCTTACCCTCCCCTCCAACCCCCCCCGCCCAACCTGCACCAGCCTGGATCCTGTGGCAGGCTCTGGGCCTATGTTCTTGTGTCTGTAATGTGTAAGACTGTTAGGTGTGCACGCGTACCCACGTGCTTTAGAACCAGAGTGTGGGCTCTCCCGGGTGTGGCTGCTCCCCCCCAGCCCGGAAGCCATCATTCAAGGGGTACCCAGGATAGAACAACTGAGATGTCTCTTCCAGATGGCAAGTCATTCCCATCTGTGGAGGATCCAGACCTTTCAGCGGAGGGCTGCAGCATGGAATTCCCAGACACCACTCCATGGCCGTGGCCGGGAGCTGGCAGCCAGCAAGCACCCATAGGTTCGGAACCTGAAGTCAAATCTGGCACGTCCTTTGGCCACTGGCAGGACAGTGACCCGAGGCTGCTGATGCATCTGGTACACGCTTCCTCCTGCTTCCTCCCTCAGACTATGGGAAGCCCTCAGTGGCCCACAGACACACAGGCAAGCCCTAGCAGCGGAACCCTTTATGCCCGGGCTGTGGGCTCTTCAAAAACACTTGTGGAGGGTTTCATCCCTTTTTAGGTGGCGATTGTGTATACTATACTATTTAGTGACTCCATTTCTACAGCAGATGAAAACCCCTAAAATAGGGCTAATGGAAATGCCAAACCCATGTCACTAACACACACATAAATTGTGACCCCCCAGTACCATCCTGCTAGGAAAATAAAGATCAGTTTCTCTTAAAGAGTTGAACAGGCTTTTGTCTGGTTTGGGTTCAGTGCTACTACTCTTGGCTCTGGCCCAAAACCCCAGTTCTTGTGGCTCTAGGGCTGGAGGCCTTGTCAGCGGTGAATGTGGTACAGGAGTCCTCGTAAGCAGAGGTGACGACTCACACAGCCCCAGGACTCGAGCTTGCAGGCAAATGTGCCCTGACCATCAGGTCCCTCCTTGTATCCTGACACCAGGCTCTTACCTCCCGACCCCCCAAATTCAAAGAACCCCTTTAAATGAGAAAGACGACCAGTGTTTACTCATCTTTATGCTTCCTTCCTGTCTTGGGGAGGGGTGGGGGGCTGGGATGCTGGGGGGTCGTACAAGGGGCCACTGAGAATTTGCACAGATGACAGTTTCTGTTCATTCGGGTTAGGGTCATCATGAGTTTCAAAGAGTTTGGCAAAAGTCACTGAAAGGAGTGAGGAATCTTCAAAACATTCCCCTCTGAGCTCAGATGGAAGTGCTGTGGGATTTTCCATTCCTCTGGAATCAGCGGCAAAGGCAAGAAAGACATACCCCTTCCTGCCAAAGATGTCTACATCAGGAACGTTTCCCTACCAGCCCTCACCGAGGTCTGTCCTGTTTCACGAAGGTAGTCCACGCAGGAACATCTTGGGAGCCTAGCACTTTCCATCACGTGGGTCTGCCCTCCGCACTTACCCATCCCTCATCCCTCTGGGCCCCTCCACTCTCCAAACACTCTCAGGGCCACACGTTGGGCCACACGTTGCACCCCTCTTTCTCCCTGGGGCAGTCATTACAGTGGATTTCCTGAAACAGCGGCCTACTGACAGGAGACTAGCCTCCTGGTAATACCACACAGCTGGAGAGTGCCGGAGGCCACTGCTTCATCCGAGGGGCCCAGAGAAGAAAGCACTCAGGAGACAGAGAGGAGACAAACCGCCACTGCCTGCCCCCCGCCCTACATCTCCCAGTGATGACACTTTAGCAGCTTGTAAGCTCTGGCTCTTCTAGAGAACGTGGTGAGGGTGACGGCAGTCAGGGAGGCCTGACAGGAAGGCGGTGTGGTCAAGGGGGTACACGGGGGCTCCCTGTAATGCTTTCTACCTCAGCACATCCACGAGTCAGCTGTCTGTAGCTACCTCGGCTGCCATTGGTTTAAAGCTAATTTTGGACAAAGCAACTACGAACAGGCAGCACCTGGTTGGATTTCCCCAAAGAAGCTCATTCTCCAAGGGGTGAAGGCCCCACAGACACCATGGTCCCGGGCTGGGTGGGCCGCTGTGTGCAGTCTGCCCAGAAAGGCCGCCCCTGAAGACGAGGACAGAGAGAGGGACAACAGGGCCAGCCAGGAGTCAGGGCTGGTTCTCTTGTGATGCGGGGTCCTCTGTGCTAGGAAAGAGGCCACCAGGCTCTCTTCCACATCCTCTGCGTGTCTGCAAATCTTCAACCAGGGACACCTCAAAAACATCCGCCCGCAGCCATGTTTATGACAAGGTTCTGTACCTTCCAGAACTTTCTCGGTGACTGCTGTGGTGAGTGTCCCCTCCGCCCCATTAAATGTCAGTCCTCCTACCTGTCTCCAGATGGGAGTGCATGAGGAATGTCTGGATTATTGAGTGATTTGCTGACGTGCTAATTAATTATGAGCTTGATTAATTAATTAATGGGTGCTTACCACGAGGCAACAGAGAAATAAAAGAATGGTGCCAGAGCTTTCCTCCCACTTACAAGACTCAGCTCCTTGCCCGAAATGGCCACCAAGCTGATGGGGCCTGGGGACACACTGACGCATCAGACATAGTCCCTGCCCTCGAGGAGCTTCCCCTCTATGGAAGTGACAGATTCAAGTGACACTTAGAAAACTCTCACAGCTGGAACCTGAAGGCGAGGAGGGATCGGGCTCCAAGTTGAAAGTCTCTCGGCATCCATCTCTCCCTGCAAATTCACCGTCTCTTC
Source organism: Lutra lutra (assembly GCF_902655055.1). Taxonomy (NCBI): domain Eukaryota; kingdom Metazoa; phylum Chordata; class Mammalia; order Carnivora; family Mustelidae; genus Lutra; species Lutra lutra. The sequence goes on along the minus strand of NC_062287.1, from coordinate 10,799,726 downwards.
TGTCAGGGGCTATAAACGCCGTATTTCCACACACGCACGTCCACCTGAGTGTGCACGGACACACGCTCCCATGCTGGCGCCCCCCGTGGAGACGTGAATGGTCGCCATTCAGGGCCGGGGCCTGGGTTATATCACGAGAGAATCGCAGGCAAGGGGCAGCCTGAACTTCCCCATCCTGGAAGTTGGCCTCTGCCTGCGCTGATTTATTCCAAGGACCATCTGGGCGCAGAGAACAATGTGGTCTCCTATGTGAATGACCGGCCCTATTAGTCATACCCTCTTAACTCGACCCCTCCGTCCCCTAATCTTCACACTTTCCTTTACTCCCTTTGACAGAGGCCAAGGACTGGCTCCCTTTTCTCACCTCTCCTGAGGCTGGAGAAGTTCGTCCAGGACAAAGAGATCTGCCCTCGTGCCTGTGGGTCCAGCAGTCACACTGGGACAGGCTATAGGAAAAGGGACCTGTCTCCACTGCCCCTCACCAACCACCACCCCCCCGACCTCCACTGCCCTGTTTGGACAGGAAGAGATTCCCTCCCCAACGACGCTTCCCCAGACTGCCCAGGCCCTCCAGGCCCCAAGCCAGCTGGACTCAAGAATTAGCTCCGAGCACATCATGTCCTCAAAGCTGTCTGTGAACCGGCCCCACGGCACTCTGAGAACACCACACGCCCTGTACAACGCCCTTACACTTGTGTCTGTGCAACACCATCGCTGGCCTAGTCACCTCTGCCTTCAACTGTCTGCTAGCTGTCTGACACAGGGAGTGGCCTATCTGCTTTCTCCTTAAGTGACAGTCCCTCCAAAAGCAGGGAAGAAAGGATCCTCTACTCTCCCTCACAGCCTAGCATGGAGCCAGCTCCAACCAGCCTTGAATGACCCGGACTCAGAAGCCCTGACTTTTCTGGCTAGAATAGAGAGTTTTAAAATGTTTGCTTCCTCCCCGGTGCTCGACTCAAAGGCCCAGTTCTGTCTGGGTTGGGAAGGAGCCAGGACCTTCTCTGACCTCAACCCCACATCTTACACCTGCCCAGCAAATTGCTTTTTAGGATTTCACTTGGATGCTACAAGTTGCTGTTTGTGTTTTTGTAATCTGTGGGTCTTACTGTTGCTGCTTTGCTCTTTTTGTTTCTTGTTTAACTGGAGAATTCTGATCCCCGGGGATGGGCCGATCCTGTACCCCTCCCTTCCCCACCCTGGCTCCCACTTGCATGACCCCCGGTCTTGTCTTCTCCATTCAAATAAGGTGGGTCTCATGCATCTGCCCGAAGCCTTCTACACACTCACATGCTCGCACGTGCACACACACACACACAGCCTTCACTTTATGCCTCGCCTGGTGCCAAGACAGAATTGATGGTGATGAGCGAAGGAGACAGGGGGGAAAAAAAAAAAGCCAAGCGGACGATTAGCTGGGTTAGGTTTATGGCAACAGGCAACAAACTCATTCATTTCATGTTTTGCAGAATATAAAAGCGCTGAAACATTTTAATTTTAAATTCTTATCATTGAATTTACTGCTTTTCTCTCGCCATGATTTGTGTTGCTTTTTAATTTTTACAGTCTCTACAGAAGCCAGATGCTACTGCCTAAGGACAAAATAATAAAAACCTACTGCAGTCATGAGTTACAGAACAAAAAAGAAACAAGCATTTGACAGAAGTTAATATCTCAATTTAACAGTGCTGCTTTGCTAATGATCCTTTGATATGTGTTTATTTAGAAAGGTCTGGCCTTGACCTTGAAGGCAAACTCTACCACAAAGTCTTTATGAGACAAGAAAAAGACTTTATTTATAGATTGGCTTTATGTCAATCACTCTGGCAGCTGGTCCCAAAGTGCCAGGCCCCTGGAGGAGAGTGTAGAGGGAGAGTGGGACACACAGCCCAGATGAACTGTTCACTGAGGGGTCCATCGGGGAGACGGGGGAAGTGGGAGAAAGGGGTTTGGGGGAAAGTAAAACCCAAATGTTCTGTTTCCTTTGGAAGCAATCAGGGTGCTTAGACTCCCTCCGGATAATGTGACACAACCAAGCAGACTGGATCTCAGAGAAGAGGGACACAAGCAAAGGGCTGAGGCGTGCCTGGGGCTATGGGGCCGGCGCTGGGAGGTTTCCGGGGACGACTACCGGCAGGCAGGTCCTTCCCTACAAACTTACCCAAACTGCATGGAGGACAGACCGCCAGCCCCCAGAAGCAGGAGACTAGACCTGTAACCCCATAAAGCCCAGCAGTTCCAAGATCACCCTGCCACCCTGTTCTCTCCCTGCCCCTCACTGGGGCCACATCTGTCTGTGGGAATCCTTGCTCCAGGCCATACCTTGAGGTTCCTCCAGAAGGAAGCCCTCTGCACCCAAGGCCCTGGGCTCCTTTCTGTGAAGCCTGGGGGGCTGGCTATGGCCACGGCCCTTCTCTGCTGAACAGGGCCTTTTGCCCTTTATGTCCACTGTGCTTGTCACTCCCAATGCCCCCCAGGGGAATTCCACTCCCGCACTGCCAGTGACCGCTCGGAGGCGAACCTGTGCCTCCCGCCTGACCTCTGCATGCTAACAGCATAAATCCACACCCCTCGGATGTTCCCACAGGCTTCTCAGCATGTCCAAACCTGAACCCCACATCATTGGCTCCCAAACCAGCTCCTCCTTCTCGATCTCGATCTCCGTTCTCAGCACACACGTCCACTCTGTCACCTCTTCTAGATGGCTGGCTGTGACCCGGAGGCCTCGGTCCTCCTTCCCCACACACCCCACTCCGGCTAACTTCCCATCACCCCAGTATTCCCTAACACGTCCCTTCCTTCTCATTCCAGGAAGACACCGTCTCACCCAAGCCACCGGCATCCCTCACCAGGATTCCTGCGGGGGGGGGGCCTCCTGGATGTGGCTCACCAGCCTCAGATCTGACCCCCCCACCCCATGACCACCATGGCAGCCTACCAGAAATTCATCTCATCTGGTGACCTAACTTCCTTGTAAAGGCTTCTCAGGACTCCCTGTTACCTGTGGATAAAATCCAGGCTCCTAACAAGGCCTTTGTGGTCTGGGCCCACTTGCCCCTCCAACCCCCTCTGCCCTACCTCAGACAGGATGCCTTAAGCCCCACCACCACCATGTGGTTCGCCCTCTCCACCAGCTCTCCTGGTGTGGTGGCAGATTTCCACTTCTCTAAGACCTTATGAGATCTCCTTCCCCAGGAAGTCTTACCCGTCTCCTGGGCATCCATGATGTACCCCTCCTCGGAGCTCCCCCAGTACCTTGGATGCGAACATCTCCACCCCTGCACCTGGCACCGTACTTATCACCACCCCCTTATGGGTCTGTCTTCCCACCTCTGAGTTCCCGGAATCAAGACCCCAGGATTTATTCATTTAGGTTTCCCCAGCACTTAAGCACACAGGAGTCCTGCAATGAGTTGAATGAATGAATGGCCGGCTGTTTGGGTTTCCCTGAAGATAAGAGGAGTGGGGGTCATTTAGTGATGTGCCAGCCCAGTGAGAAGCCATCAGTCAAAGTAACGTGGGTATGCACGCGAGGACACGCTACTGGCCACCTTCCGTGTAGATGTTTGTAGGCTGAGAGCACCATGTTTTGTCAGGCTTCTCTGGGCACCAAACAGGTTTTTCCAGACCAGCTGGGTGGGCATTCCCCTGCAAAAGGTCATCCATTGTGCCTCTCCCCGTCCTTGTCACCCAGCCTCCTGACCAACGATTAGAGCCAAGTCAGAGCCCCTGTTGACCCTAAGAGCAATTCATCAGCGTGGTGGGGATGGGGACAAGGGAGAGGAAAGTCCACCAGCCAGTCTGGGCACAAGGCCAGGTGAGGCCAGACTCAAATCACGGGCAACAAATGTCCCATCCCGGGCGCCTGGGTGGCTCAGTGGGTTAAGCCGCTGCCTTCGGCTCAGGTCATGATCTCAGGGTCCTGGGATCGAGTCCCACATCGGGCTCTCTGCTCAGCAGGAAGCCTGCTTCCCTCTCTCTCTCTCTCTGCCTGCCTCTCCGTCTACTTGTGATCTCTCTCTGTCAAATAAATAAATAAAATCTTTAAAAAAAAAAAAAAAAAAGACCTCTGGTAGTTTATTTAAAAAAAAAAAAAAAAAAACAGCAAATGTCCCATCCCACCCCGCCCACCCCAACTCTGCTAGAGAGTAATTAGCACCCAGATCAGAGACATTTTTTCATTTCTCCCCACCCACCCAATACACCAAGGCTGCAGGCTTCACAGGTGCAGTGTGTAGAAGAGAGAGGGGGGTCCTCAGGAGAGAAGGAGGGGAGTGTACTCTTCACAGCTCAGCAGCCCCCGGAAAGGTTTGCTCAGGGCTGCAGGGCTGTTCTCACCCAAGATGAAGCAGGAAAGGTGATAACAAGTGGGAACCACAGCATTATCTTGGCCTTCCCTCGTCTACGCTCTCACATTTCCCACCCTGGCTGCTGCGTTCAAGGGCTTCCCTGTGCCAAAGGTTGTTCCATTTCTGGGCTGGGGCCACGGTCAGTGACTGGCCACTGAGTCCAGCCCCTGCCTCTGGCTTCCGAGATGGGAGGAACCAACCTTTCTGAAACCACATTCACGGATAACGCTTGAATTGTATGAGCAGCATCTGTTACTAGTAAGATTCGTAATCACAAAATCATTCGACTTTGAAATAACATAAAAGGGACCAAAAAGAAAGAAAGAAAGAAGGAAAGAAAGAAAGAAAGAAAGGAAGGAAGAAAGGAAGGAAGGGAGGGAGGAAGAACTACAAAGAGCTAAAGGCACACATATGTGCACACCCTCAGTAGAAGCAGCTCTTCAAGTGCAAGTTTCCCAGCCTTTTTTAGGAACATCTTTTCAACTCAGGAAGTCCTCACCAACATCTGACCTAAGCTTCTCTTCAAACTCCTGCCTGTTTTGTGTGTGTTTGTTTAACTCACTGCCTCCTGTTGTAGGGTAAAGATACAAGGAATTCTTCCTTACCTCCCTGAGACATCTTTCTCTCTGTTTCTGTTCTCTTCCCGAGTACAGCTGGCAGCACCAACGGGGATGTCCTCCAGCAGAGAGAGATGGGAATGAGCCGCCTGCCATGTTTTTCCATCCCTCTTGTCCGTAAGAGCCGATCCCAAGAGATGTGAGTGTTTGGTCATCCCGAGCTGATGGGCCTGGTGACCCATCTCCACACTGCCCCCAGGCTGCCTTGTCCTCTACCAGAAGGGGATGGTGGAGAAAGGAAAAACCAAATCCCAGGGCCATTTAACAAGAGCAAGAAGGCAACTTTAAAGCAAGTCCTTTTACTGCCCACAGCCAACTGAGGTCCACACTGAGTTATGAGTCCTTTGTGCAGAACAACTACTAGTTATCAGGTAAGTCATAAAGGATCATTCATAAAATTAGATTCACCACTTGTTTTTATAGCACTCATTAAGGGACATAAAAGACCATTCTTTTCAGCATTTTGGTCCTGAATTATAAATTCAATTAACTGGACACAGTTAAGTTCATAGATCCAGAAATCCTTATATCAAAGAGGCAACTCCCAACCACAAGCAGGAAAAAAAAAAAAAAAAGTGGACACCATTCTCCCCCTGGCATTGCAGGGCCCTGATCTGATGGAGTATCTCCCAGCAGGTCCCACTCACTTCTGTCTTCTCCCCTTTGCTAGTCCTTTCTCCCATGTTAAGAAAGGAAATGGATTTTGAAGTCTAGGAAGGAAAAAAGAGAGGAGCGGCTTTGAATCCTTGGCCAAGATACAGAATGCCTCTCTTGGGCCTCAGTTTACCCTGGAGATGATAATGGCCACAGGGCAGTTGTAAAGGGTTAAGCAGAGTATGAGTAATACACCTCACTGAGTATTTAGATACCGGTTGGCATGCAAAAAAGCAAATTCTCAACATCACTGTCCTAAGAGGTAAATTCGGTGTAACCCCACCTCCCCCGTGAAACCTTTAATGGTGGTTCAACCGGCGTGTATGGGACACTAACGTCAAGCAGGCCCTGAGTTAAATCCTGGGGATGGGCAGAAGAAGTAGACAACATGCCCTCAATTGTAGGCTTCCAGAGAGGAGACGCAATACTGTCCTCATTAACATAGTCCTCCTCTAAATTCCTCTCTGTGCACCACCTAGGCTGGCATCTGATTACACAGTGACCTTTAACTGGTCTCTGGCTGATTTACATATGTCCAGATCTAGTGCCTTCCAGCAAATTTACCTTACGATAGTGGGAAAACACCACATGAGCACCGGCGTCTGAAAGCTCTGAGCTCTAGCCCCACTCTGAAACCTTCAGAGGCTGACTGGTAAAGCAGGTGAACTGTGAACTCGGCACTCACTCGTTGTGGGACAAATGCAGCTCAGCCACTTAACCACTGCTGTGTGTCCTCAGGCAAGTTACCTAACTCTTCTGTGCCTAAGCCCTCCTCTGTGAAATCAGAGTGGTAAAAATACCTACCTCGCAGAGGTTTCATGAGGCCTGAAGGAGGTTAATGCTACCCAGCATAAAACGAATGTCTGAGGGGCGCCTGGGCGGCTCAGTGGGTTGAGTCTCTGCCTTTGGCTTGTGTCATGATCTCAGGGTCCTGGGATCGAGCCCTGCATCGGGCTCTCTGTTTGGCGGGGAGCCTGCTTCCTCCTCTCTCTCTGCCTACTTTTCTGTCTACTTATGGTCTCGTTTTGTCAAATAAATAAATGAAATCTTTAAAAAAAAAAAAACAACGAATGTTCGAGAAATCATAGCTATAGTGGTTATCAGCGATACATGGCAGGGAAAGCTGTCCTTCTCTTCCTCATCTTGGAAACAAGAAGGTTCACCTTAGAAAGCTGATAGAAGGATGAAGGAAAACACCAGCTCAGTCCGTGGCACCCAGTAAACTCTTAAGAACTTGGTACGGGCCGGGTTCTCTTCTCAGGAGCAAGAATGGGATCGTCCCCTGCTTCAGTCTCCTCCTCACAGTGGTGCCCCATCAGTCCAAATTAGCATTCACTAATTTCACTTGAATGGGAATGGAGGGAATAGAAAGGAATTAGGATTTCTAAAGCTATTCTTTGGAAGACGATTCTTTGTATTACATTTTTTTAAGGGCAAAATGAGGGATATGGGGAACCTGAGTTTCCCGTGATGCCCACAGATAATGACCTCTAGGCAAATAATCTGCCCGGGTTTCCACCACGGTTCAATGAGCCGACAGCCCCGGGCAGTGTCCCAGCAAGGTCTCTCTTGAGGATCCTGGGTGTCGTCACCAGCACAGGGGCCTGGGTGGGATTCTAGAGGCTGAAGGCTTCCCAGCAGCAGCAAGGCCACAGAGCGGCAGAACACAGAAGGGGGGGGCCCTGGGCCCGGCCATCTCTGTAGGGTCTTGTGTCAGCATGTGGGCAAACCGAGGGACATTTTCCCCTTGGGCCACAGCGGGGGGAAACAGAGTGACCTGTTCATTAGAAGGACATCGAGACCGCCAGAGCGACAAGGATTGGGGGCAGGATGCTGTTGTTTTCTATCAGGAGAGGGAGGACAGGGACCCTCTTTCTCTGCGGGTTTTTAGGAAGGGGACACAGAGCAATTCCCGTAGGAGAGGGGAGCAAGGTAATGAGCTGGGCGGCCCTCCAGGGGCGGTTCCCTGGTCTCAAATACGCAGGATTCGAAAACAACAGTAACATCACGCTGACGTTCCCCTGGCTTCTAAACTTCGGGGAAGGCCTGGGTATGCAACCCAGGACTCGGTTTCTTCCTCTCGCAAAGCAGAAAGCTGGCCCCGAGAGACGATGGTCCCTCCCGAAATGTCTTGGCTGTATTCAAGCCGGGGGACGACCTCCCTCCTTCCTGCTTCCCAGTGAGCGCAGGGACACTCCAGGGGCCTTGGAAGATGCCAGGGAGGGGGAGAGGCTCAACAAAAACCCTCACTTACTTTTTTTTTTTTCCCCCTGAAAGTCACTCCCAGCTTCTTGGGACACAAAAGTATCTGTTAAGGTAAGTTAAACCTTCTCAAGATGAATTTTCCTGCTACTTTTAATTAAAAGTTCTTTAGATTTAAAAGGACACTATTCAGAAAAGGCTGAAAAAAAAAATTTCATTGACACTCCCCCCCCACCCCCTCCCCCTTTTCCCAAGGTAAAGAAAAAGCCGTTTTGTGCACAGCTCCCCCGGTCCACACTGTACAAAAGGAGGTGGATGGGCGGCAAGACACATGAGATGACCCTTTGACCCCGAACCGCTGACAAGTCCTCAATGGCATAAATACCAGATAATCAATCACATGCCAGGAGGGCGAGTCCCCCTGCCCTCACCCCAGCGTTGGGGTTTATGAGAGATACACTGTAGATAGACACTGGCTTCTTAAAAGAGGCCCCCTCGGCATCCCGGGGGCCGGCCATAATCCCGAACCAGGCCGGCCAGATCCTTGACCATCTTGTTTCACGGCTTTCATCGAGAGCTTATAAAGCCCTTCTCCCTCCTGCGCCCCCACGGCGAGCTGGACTTCTGGTATGAAATGCAGCCACCCCTCCCCCTCCTACCCCCCCGCCCCCCCCACTCCCCACACATACCCTGATCCAAGAGTAGATGCGAATACGACAGCAAAAAAAGCTAGGGAGGAGGAAGAAGAGGAAATGGGGCAGGGAACCCATTAAAACCCCATGTGCCCGGGACTGGGAGGGGTACGGTGGCGGGAGCTGACAAGGACCCCGGGAAGTGATGAAGGGTCAATAATGATGACACCGATGACAGAGGTCACAGTAGCTGATGGCTGCTGGATGCTGGGTAAGGACCCTTCACCATCCTAAGCACCTCACCTATTACCTAGCCTTAAAAATAACTGTAGGAGCTGGGCACTGTTATTACTATGATGCCCGTTTTATGGACGAGGAGCTCCAAGTTCAAATAATTTACCCAAGGCCACAATGACTAAACTGTGGGGAAGAGAGGACTTGAACCCCAGAGAAAGGACTCAGGTCCGGATCTAGCCCCACTCTGTCCCTGGAGTCCGTGGATCTCTGTGTGGACGGGGAAGATGCTGGAAATCAATCCTCAGATCATCTGGTATCTGTAGGTCATACAGCAGCCAGGTAGAAGGGGGCATTAGAGAAAGTTCTGATGGATGGGGGTCTGCAGGTCAACATATCACCTAACTAAGTCCGATTTCCCAGGAGGCCAAGAACCAGGCTGGTCTCGGAGGAAGAAGAAGCATAAACCCAGCCCACAAATTTTGACCTCCATAGCAGTGCAGACGCCCATCTCTGCCCCTCAGCCCACTTTGGACCCAACGCCCTCCGGCAGCAAGGGCCAGGCCCCGCGTCTCTAGGGCAACAAGGCTCTTCTGAAAGGCTGCTCTTAGTCCGAAGGAGTTTACCAAGATCCTAAACCAGCTCCTGCCAACAGGGACATGGGGGCAGGGAGGTGGAAGACAGAGCTTCTTGGTAACTAATTTTGATAATGCTTTTGTATCAGGGTCAAAGGTTAAATATGGCCACACTAATCCGCTTCTTCCAGAATTAAAGCACAAGGGAGATTTCTCTGTAGCTTAGCAAGAGAGCACTTTTTCTCCTTGCTGGAGAAATGGTACCGTCCAAGCCTGCTGGATGGGGATGCCTGGCTGCTGGAGACGCATTCTTGCGCTCATTTGGACAGAACATCCCAGCTCCTGGCCATGTGGTTCGTTATTTATTATTGAGATTGAGGTGGAAGGAATGCAAAGTGGCACTTACAGATTTTAAGAGTCCCTCTGTCCCACTCCACCCCCTTCTGAAAATGCTTCCTGAAATGCTCTAGAAAAGAGAAAGGAGGAGAAAACACTTAGGAGCCTCACGCTCACACACTCTACGAGTCGCACAGATAAAACGCCAGCCTTGGCTATGGGAGAAGCCCCGAGTGCCAAGCCATACGTTTGCCTCACAGGGTGCAAAGTGCATGCAAGTGTCTTCTTCCACGTGACTGCGCAGAAGGCCCACGAGGTACATGGGGGTTTTTGACCCCATTCTACCAGTGAGGAAAATTAACTTCTCAAAGGACTAGGGACTTGCCCAAAGGCTTGCGCCTAGTAAGCGGCAGCACCTGGACCAGGAATATTGTTTGTTCCTGTGGCTGCAGGAGAGGGACAGATAGGGGTATCCTCCAGGAAGACACAGGGGTCCCCCCGACGAACAGGAGACCCCCAGCAAAAGGGCAGAAGGCCAAAAACAGGTCTCCTGGATTCATTTTCCCAAAGCTCAGCCCTGGGGAGGGGGTGCCTCTGAGTAGGCAGGTGAGAGACGAGTGAACCGTGGAGCTGACCGGGGACCTGGAGTGGGGATGGGGGTCTCAAATCCAGGAGACCCCTCTTCCCCTCCCACTCTGACGGAGAGCTCACTTCCCTCCTCCTTCACCACCCCCCTTCCTGGTTGGGGGAACAGTCACCACCCCAAGGCAGAGAGGGGAGCTCCCAAGGGAGGCAGTCGCCTTGCAAGAAATGATTGTCCAAGTGTCAACAGCCTGCTGCTTCCCAGAGCCTCAGGGTCAGAGGCCAGGACGGAGCACAATGGCTTTCTCGAGCTGAAGGGTCCAGGGAGAGGGGCCTCTGGGGGGTCTCCGGAATGCAGAGATTCTGAATCCAGGCACTGGGGTCTCCTGTCTTGCCCTTTCATATCCTTCCTCCCTCTGCAAATCCCAGACACCACTAGCCTCAGAAACAGGAGACCAAGAAAGGAAGGGGATTAGCCACAGCCCACATACACATGCATACACACAAAGGTTCAGGCTGCGAGGCACGGTGAGCAAATCAGTCGCCATCCCCACGAAGTAAGTTTACCCTAGAGCACGAGAGTGAGGAGAAAATTCAGCTGGAGCTCTCTTCCTGCCTCTAAGCCGTCCCTGCCCGTGGCTCCCGTCTGGGCTGGGCACCTGCCACTCTTTGCCCACGACGAGGGCACACCTCTGTCACAGCCCTGTTCGGGGCTGCAGCTCCCCATAGATGCGGACACCTGTGTCCATGGTCGGTGTTCAAATCATGACTGGGGATCGAGGAAGGGACGAGAGTTCGGGGAATCTCTTCCTCCTGAAACTCTCTCTGCGCTAGAGGTTATAGATCTGGGAGGGCTTGTACGTGGGATCGATCTCACCGACGGACCCATTTAGATCAGATTCAGTCAGAAATCCCAGACACAGCTCCTCATTTCGGCCCACCGTGTAACACGGAATCCTTCATTACTGAATGGACCAGGCTGCGTCCCTCGTGATCTTCTCCGTGACCCAAAATGTGTTGTAATGGTGGAGTTGCTTTCACACAGCACTCACTATGTGTGCAGGGGCCCTCTTCCTGGCTTGCGGGCGGCCTCCTCTCGCTGGTCTGCACATGGTGCAAGACAGAGAGCTCCTGCCGCCTCCTCCTCCCGGGAGGACACTAATCCCATCCTGAGGGCTCCACCTCTCGTCCTCTTCCAAACCTGCCCACAGAGCCCACCTCCAAATACCATCCCACTGGCGCTGCGGGCTTCAACCCATAAGTTGAGGGATAGGCGACACAAATATCCAGTCCGTAACAGACACAACGGAGCGGAGAAGAAATGTGCCGGATGGACCAGGAACGTGAGCAGTGGGAGTTTGGGAAAGATGCACAGAGAGGATAAACAGCAGGAGAGTGGGGTTCGGGACAAACATGCTGTAGGGGATGGCAGAAGGTGAGGCCTGAGGCTTTCACGAGGGCGAGGGGGCATCTCCTATTCCATACAGTGGAGTCTGACCTTACCCCATCCAGACCTCCTGAAGGCTGCAAGAAACAGCCACGTCTAGGTGTTTGAGGATTTGGGGTGCGAGCCTTGCTTGGTTTTTCTAAAAGCTCCTCCAGATGACTTTCCTGGGTAGCTGGGGTAAGACAGCGAGGATCTTTTGAGGGATATGCTGGGAGAGGCAACACTGGGTGTACATTTTAGACACCAAAGCATCCTTCCTTAGGCGCCCACCCCTCTGCCACCACCTCGGTCTGAGACCACGGGGCATGGCACGCGACCAGCCTGGGGTCCTTTCCCAGAGTCAGTGACCTCCAGACCCACATGTGGTTGCCCTCCCTGACCGTGCGTTCCCTGACGATCGGGCGGAGTCGCACCTCAGAGAAACACTGTGTGCAGAACTGTGGGTTTCTGGCGGCCGCCCAGGGCTGCAGGCGGGCAGAGGAACGCGAGACACTGTGAACACCACGCCCAAACCCCCACAGCACAGATCGTGTTCAACGGCCTTGTACTGTTAGTATCTCTTTAGATAGGTCTGTTTTTCTCCCTAGCGGTGGTTAGTTTTCCAAAGGCGGGATTTGGGTCTGGTTTTTTTATTTCGCCAAAATTCAGAGTGCTTAGAACAGCACAGGAGGTAGGCAGAACGAGGTCACAGGAACCCCAGTGCCTAGAACCCCGCTGTGTAGACCCTGAGTAATGGACTGCCAATGAGGGCCACATGGGACAGAACCTCCTACCCAAGAGATTTACGGGAAAGGGGGAAGAGTATTATTTTTTGGAGATGACAGGGTTGTGGGTACCCTGGGGGACAGGAAGAGTGGTCCCTGGCCAGAATTCCTGGGTGCTAGAGCCCACAATGTGTTTCTCTAACTTGCTGTGTGACCCCAGGCAAATCACCGAACCTCTCTGAGACATGGAACCATCCTTCGCAATGCCTCTTGCTGGAGCTTCTGAAGTCTGGGAATCGACACAGGTTAGAATCCCAGCCCTTGAATTAGCCTCTCCTAACCTGAACACATCCCAGCACAGGGACTGGGGCACGGAAATGATAATTGCAGGCCTGGTTTCTGCAAGGTGGGGGATGTGGTAGGATTCACTGTGGGATGAGGCAAGTCCTCTTTCGGAGTAGAAACCAGGCCTCCCCGGGCAGCCAGGAACCGAGGCTGGGGAGCCCAGGAGCATTCTAGAACAGGAATCCAGGCTAGGCAGCCTTGGCCGTGACCAAAACCCCGCCTTCCGGACCACCTCTCTGGAGACAGGGATCCCAAGGCATTTCGGAATAGAAAAACACTCGGTGCTCATTCATTTGTCAAAAACCTCAAGAGTGTTTCCCAGAGGAGAGAAGTCAGAGTGACTCTAGGGCCCAGGGGGCAGCTTTTCAGAGGTAAAGTCTCCCCCTTTTCCATTCCTGTAACTAAAATGAATATGGAAAAGATAATTACCTTTAAAACATACTTAATACTTGAACACATTATCTCTACCTGCAGAAAAAGAATGTTATCTGATGGGATCTTCCCCATAAGCTTAATCAAATTGCTATCTTAAAACTCTCCAGAGTCCTGTGAAACAGTAATAGAAAATCCGAAGCAGAGGCTGGAAGCATTTTATATTTGTTTGGTTGAGGGGAATGTGTATCCCATCTGACAATGGGCACTTAGAGACAAAGTCATTTCCAATCTGTAATGGATCTTCTCCTAGTGGGGGCAGGGAACATTTTGTCTGACCCAAACCCACAATCCCATGGCTAAGTAACTTTTCCTAATGTTCGCAGAAGGAAATTCCAAAAGAAAAGCCTTTTTCCTCATATCTGTCGGGGGTCCTTCTCCTGTAGGATATCTTCCCCCTTGTTGGCCCTGGGACACTTAACATATGGTGATGCTTAACCTGCTACTTAACTCTGGGTTTTAACTTGGCAAATAAATCGATACCTATATTTTCCTTGGTCTGTCCAGGCCCTGGGCGGGGCCATTCATTAAGTTAGTAGAGGAGGTAAATTACCTGCCCAGATCCTGCCCAGGGCGAGTGGCCGTTTGCAAGGCTAGAGAAAACCAAGGGCAAACAGCTTTTAAGATGATCAAATGGGAGGACTGGCTATGTTCCCAGCATCTCAAGCTGGCCTGGAATGGCCAAGTAAACAGCTACTGCGCAAGGGCCTGGCCAGCCCAGTTTATCTTATTGACAGAAGGAGTGATAGGTAAGAGGTGATAATGCGTTGGGTCTCTGTTAGTCCCTTCTGCCAGTGGGTGCCCCCAGAAGGTCCTTCAGATAGGGGACCTGGTCCCCCAACCAAAGCGTGGAAGGCAAAAGGCACATCCTGGTGCACAAGTAACCCCATCAGGGCTTACACGAGGAGTGGGTGGGTGTGGGCAGAACACTAAGAAACCACTGTGGTGATTATCAAGATAGGCCTGTTGGCGGGCGTGTTACAGGTACATTGCCTACGATCACTCCATATTTGTTAAAAACAAAAAGACATTGTATTTCCTAATTTCCCCACACTAAGCACCTATTACTTGTTGCATTCTTCTCTTAAAATGGGCTCCCTGGCTCCATGCCGATCATGCAGACTTCGGCAAAAGGGACGTCCCCCCACCCCCCAGCAAGGTAAGGACCAGCTTTTCTTCATGAGATCTACCCAGATGGCAACTCCCCAGACTCCCTGATGGTGGACATCATATGCCTGTCTCTCTCCCGAGGTGGGTCTGGAGCGGAGTCTTTCCTCCTACCTTTCCCATTTCCCAACTCTGAAAATGGAAGAGTGGGGAGCAGAGGGAGGTCCCTCTGAGCCCAAGAGGACTGGAGCCCCCTGGTGCCTCCTGGGAACAGCATGACTGTCCGAATGGTCCCTCTGGCACTGACCCCGCCTCCTGTCTAGGAAGGCCTGTGACATGGCAGGCCGAGGGGACCAGGCCGAGCCTCCACAAACCAATCACATTCCTGGGAGCTGTTTTTTGTTTTAGCCGCCACACAATTCACAAACCCTAGAGGAGTACTACCTTCTAAAGCACACAATTTGATGGTTTTGAATGGACTCACCATCAACCATCTCCAACACTCTCAAGCTCCACTTTTTTTTGCCCAAAAAGAAACTCCACGCAGCCCGGATGGCATTCCCCACTCCCCCATCGGCTACAGGCAACTACCAACGGGCTCGGCCTCTAAGACGTGCCTGAACACTTCCCATAAACGGAACCCTGCGACACGCAGAGCTCTGTGTCTGCCTTCTTTCATGGCAGGGTCCACGCACATGCCTGGGACGGCATGATCTCAGCCCCCGGTTCCTTTCTCCGGCTGTGTAATACTCCACCGCTCTCTGTCTGCTCGTCAGTGGCGGGACGGGCCTGGGTCGTCTCTGGTTTTTTGCTGCTGCAAGTCATGCTGCTGGGAACCTTCATATCTGAGTCTTTGTGTGGATATAGGTTTTCAATTCTCTTGGGCTGGAAGCTGTTTTTTTAAAAATAAATTCATGTCATAAGGTTTCATTTGTCTCTCTCCCACAGTAAGAGAGAAGAGAAAAAAAGACAAGACAGAGATTATAGGATATTTAAAGGATGGTTTCAAAAAAATCTGAGGTTTCTGGTTTCTTGTGTTCCCGGGATCTGCCAGCCGCCCGTCCCTGTGCCTACCCAGCCTCACAAACACGATCTGCTGGTCTTCGGGGTCCCCACCGCAGGCAACCGCGGAGCCCTCCTTCCCCACCAGCCTCCCCGACCCACCTCACCCCCACCTCGGCAGAAGCCTGTGCCACAGCATATGAAATATTTAAGCTGCTTTTCTAAATATATATATTATTTAGCCTACAGTTTATAAAATATTTACATTGTTTGTCCTGCCCACCCCCAAACAGCTGCATTATTTACAGTACGATCGGGAAAACGTTAACCCTTGTTTACGGACTCACATGTTTTTCCCCTATTGCGTCATGTCACTGGGCGTGCACGAACTGGGGACGGCAATAGTGAGTTCTCCTGCCCAAGTCCAGAGCAGGCCCTGGGGACATGGGACATCACATGGGCTCCGAAGCCAGCCAGCCAGAACCAAAGTCCCCCATGTGGGACCAGGGGGCATGCACCGCAGAATTTCTGGAGGGTGGTTGTAGATGTCAAGCTCACATCCCGCCACTGTTGACACCTCGTTGCTCCCAGAATCACCTCTGGCCTCAGTCACCCTAATAGGCAGGACTTCAGTCCTCACTTCGGTGTAATGGAAATCTCTCTTGCAATCTGCTTCCCCTGTCAAGGGCTTTGGTGAACACAGCAGTGGTGACCCAAGACGGGAGGCTTGGGTCCTGGCTGTGTAGCTAAAACACTTAAGCCCTGGGTGGCTCTTAAACTCCAATTACTTAAACATGAAGCCTTTTCTTTTGGGAAGTCCTCCTCCTTGGGACGCCTGGGCGGCTCCACTGGTGAAGCATTGGACACTTTGGTTTCAGCTCTGGTCATGATCCTGGGATCAAGCCCCGAGTCAGGCTCCACGCTCAGCAGGGAGCCGGCTTGGTACTCTGTGTCTCTATCTTCCTCTGCTCCTCCCCCACTTCTTTCTCTCTCCCTCTCAAAAAAAAAAAAAAAAAGTCCTTCTTAAAAGTGCTATTTTGGGGTGCCCAGGTGGCTCAGTCATTAAGCGTCTGCCCTCGGCTCAGGTCATAAACCGGGGGTCCTAGGATCGAGCCCCACGTCAGGCTCCCTGCTCTGCAGAAAAAAGCCTGCTTCTCCCTCTCCCACTCCCCCTGTTTGTGTTCCCTCTCTCACGGTCTCTCTCTCTGTCAAATAAATAACATCTTTTTTTTTTAAGTGCTATTTTTCTTACCTACAATGTGACCTTCATTTTTATATTTTTATAGATGATACATGCCTATAAATAAGTATTATAATTATTATTGTTCAGAAATAGATAAAACAGAAAGTAAAACCACCTTTGCTCTGTGATCCCGTTCTCGAAAGATACTCACTGTTAATAGTTCCAGAGCCCTCTAGAATCTTCCGGGACGGCTTCTGTGTTTTGTAGTGAATGGCACCACACGATACAACCGATTTTCTCTAACCAGCTTCTATCACACAAAACATCATGGACATCTTTCCATGTCAGGTACCATAATTAACAGATTCCTTACCTTTGGACATTCTGGGTGTTCTCATTGCTTTGTAATTAATTACATAAAATGTTGTAATCAGCAACCCTAAGGGAGGCTAAAAAATGGATCTTTGGTACATGAAGGCCAAAGCTGGGGCCGAAACGAAGGCTGTGGGTCTCCGAGCCTTGGCTGCAATGCGCCAGGGCCTGGCCGGGCCCGGGAGAGGCACCCCGCTTCAGCAGCGAGCAAGCTGCGGCATCGTTCTGCAGGACACGCCTCCTTAACTTAGACGCCTCCATTGAAATGTCAAGGGTGTAAAATCAACTCTCATCTCCTGGTCCTTGAACTCAGGGGAGCTTTTCCCTTCCTCCTCCTCCTCTACCTCCCCCCACCTCCACTACCTCTACTTACCCTGCTTCTGTTTTGAATCTCTAAAATAATGTGACAAGTTAATGATGGTACAATTATCTAAATGTTTAACAGACATGTTATCTAAGTGAGTCGGATTGAGATTCCATCCCGCTGACAATAAACATCAATGGTGGAGGAGAAAGCGATAGGCAAATTATAGCAAACCCTGCAATTTCAATGCTATTAAATTTGGAGGAATAACAGCCTTGAGGCCTGTAAACTCTGAATAAAATAGGCCCTTGTGTTTGTCCAACTATTAAATCAAAATGCTACCAACATCCTAGAAAAAACAAGGCGATTTATGGCTTTTCAAGTTTCAGTTACACATTGGTTTTTTATTAACTCCTTTCTGTCTTCGGGCGGTGGTGTCTTGAGGGGGAAGGGTGGGTGGGAGCTGGAAGCGGAGGCAGAGCGATAGAGTTTGAAAGAAACACGTGGGATGAAGAACGGGAAGGCAGAGAGGGGAGGGGACCCGGGGTCCAAGTGGGGGCCTGGGGCTGACTGTCGGGCCTTGCACGAGGACAACGTTAGAGAGAAGGAACAGCTTTGAAGAGCAGAGCAGTGGGCATCCCTGAAACCCAGCAGACTCACCACCAGAGCCCCATGACTCGAATCCCACTCCTCCTCCTGAACAGGACGTACTATTTTTTTTTTTTTAAGATTTTCTTTATTTATTTGACACAGATCACAAGTAGGCAGAGAGGCAGGCAGACAGAGAGGAAGAAGCAGGCTCCCTGCTGAGCAGAGAACCTGATGTGGGGCTCGATCCCAGGACCCTGAGATCATGACCTGAGCTGAAGACAGAGTAACCCACTGAGCCACCCAGGCACCCCAGGATGTACTATTTAAACCCCTGCCTGTATCGGCCACTGGGGCAGGGGGTGGCCCACCAGGTTAGATCACTTCTGACAAGCAGCCGTGCTCGGCACCGCCGGAGGTCTGAGCCACAGTCCTCAAACACCAAGTTCTATCGTTCCCCTCAAATTTCTGGGGTAATTTTTTTTTAAAGATTTTATTTATTTGACAGACAGAGATTACAAGTAGGCTGAGAGGCAGGCAGAGAGAGAGAGGAGGAAGCAGGCTCCCTGCTGAGCAGAGAGCCCGATTCGGGGCTCGATCCCAGGATCCTGGGATCATGACCTGAGCCGAAGGCAGAGGCTTTAACCCACTGAGCCACCCAGGCGCCCCTCTGGGGTAATTTTTAAGATACAAAAGAGCTTCATCTTTAATTCCTTCTTCAGACACAGCATTCACTTAAATTTTTACTGAATAAGCTTCTAAAAAAAAGTGAAAGATAAACATGTCTTCTGGTGAGGGACAGAAAGCACAGACATCTAAAAATGGCCCGAGCGAGAAGCCGCCATTGAAGGTGTGTTCTCCGTCCCAGGCAGTGGGCTAAGCCCCGTACAGAGAGTTTTTGATTCAGTCCTTACAACAACCACATATAAATTTAATCATAGTTTACAAAGGTGAAAATGAAGGTTGAGGAAAATGTAGACTACCCATACATACCCATACAGGATCAGAATTTACACTGTGCCTGGAACCGAAGAACCCCCAAAACAGCAATTTTTCTTGCCCAATTCACACACCCAATATTCGAGAGAGGAAGGGAAACAATGCAATTCGTTCCATGTCACAAAGCAAGCCTGTGACAGAGCCCAGAGAAGAACTCAGTTCTCCTCTTGTAATTCATTATCGCTTCCATACACCATGCTACCCCCAGCACAACAATCATGGCCACCATATTTCCCATAACAATGGGAGGCTGGTGAAGGCAGGGACCCCAGGAGTCCCACTTGCTGCTACATCCCAGGGCTCGGCATCCATGTCTGGCACAAAGCAGATGCTCAAGAGGTCTCCTGAGTCAATGAGCTCCAATCTTTTCAAACCCAGACTGGTCTTGGGTGAACTTTCCTTCTCTATCCCTAAAGACAGCCAAGCCCTACTAATCCCCTTAAAAGCACCATTGAAAGCAGCAATGCTTTTCATAAAAGGTACTGCAGTGATGAATGGGCAAAGCATGAGGATTTTTAGGGCAGTGAAATTACTCTGTAGGACACAACTCTGGTAGGTACAGGTCATTATACATTTGTCCAAAACCACAGGACACAGGACACCTAGAGTGAGCCATCATGCAAACTCTAGACTCTGGGTGCTTACAGGGTGTCAGTGTAGGGTCACGGGGAACAATAAAAGTCTCACTCTGGCGGGGGATGTTGACAGTGCAGGGGACAATAAAGGTCTTACTCTGGTGGGAGACGTTGACAGTGGGGGAGGCTGTGCGTGGGGGGGAGCCGGGAGTATCATGGGGACTCTCCATACTTTCCACTCGATTTTGCTGTAAACCTAAAATTGCTCTAAAAAAAATAAAGCTTCTTAGTTTTGAAAAGAAGCATTGAGGGGCCCCCCCAGAAGGTAGCCAGAGGGGCCCAAGAGCCACTAGGGTAAAGGATGGCTTGTCTGGGCCAGCAGGTGACAGCTGAGTTGTCCTTCCCTACTCCACAGCGAGCAGCTCCGACAAAGCCAAGAGCCCTGCGCTTGGAAAATAAAACTCTATATTAGGCATCAAACATGCCTTTATAGTAACAGCATGAAAAGAGGTCAAGAGTAAGTCCATGCTGGTGCACTGACTGTACGAACAGCAGCATATGACTCTCCCTCCCAAAGTGCCCATGACGTTCCCTGGCCGTTCCCGGGCTTTCTCATGTTCAATTCCTTGGCACACCATGTGAAATGCTATACAAATCACCCCTGATATTTATAAAAGTCAGAGGCTATTATGTTTTCAATCAGGAAGTCACGCCAGCATGCATGGAATCCATGTGTTCCTCCCATGACCTGCCCTCCCCCGTGCCCTCCACCTTGGGCAGGGGTTTGAGGCTTGCTCTGCCTTTCTGTCCCCATGAAGTTTTAGGTAGATTGAGCTGTTGGTCGTCGTGCAGCCCTTTGCCTTCTGCCCTCTCCTCCACTGGGGCCGGTACCTGGCTTCTGCCCCCTGGGGCGGCGGGAGGCGGGGCGCAGAACAGTTGCTGGTTCACCTACTGCTGTGGGACACAGGGGCCAGGACCCCTGACGAGGCTCCTCAGGGCCCAGCACTGCCCTTGTGCCAGATCTGGGGCAGGAGAGGGGCAAGGTAGGCACCCATCCTGAGGATGGAATGGGGCTGCTCCCCCTTGTAGACCCTCTCCCATACCTGCACCTCCTAATGCCCCTTCCAAGCTCACCCCCCACAGAATGTCCCCCAAATGAAGACTTCATTTTCTGTTCTGAAGCTCAGGGCCAGAGACCGTCCCTGGAGTTCTCCCCGAGTACCATTAACCTATCAGGGATGAGAAAGGGGCCAGCAGAAGCAGCTGGCTTTCAACACCAGGGTGGGGTGCAGCTCTGCACCTTCAGAAGGGAGGGGACCGTCACTCTGTTGCAGAGTGGTGGGTGTCCTTACTGATTCCTCCCTCCAGAGCTCTAGCAAGGTGCCTCCTAGCCTCCTTGACACTGAAAAGGAGAGCACTCCAGGGCAGGGCTCTCTCTAGCACCTGCTCTCTGCTTTCTCAGCAGACCCCATAGCATGGCTGCCCTTGACCACCAGGTGTGTTAGCCACTTCTGGACCACAGGACCGTCCCTCTGCAGCCAACACCAAGGGGAGGGGAACCCGCAAGTCAACATCTGCATCTGCCTGAGCAGCTTCTTCTAGGACACAGGAATGTGGAAATGAAGCAACTTTTTCTAGGCCAGGAAAAGAAAGCCATATTCTGTAGTCAAAGTCAAGAGAAGCTTGGAATAGAAGTAAGGACTCCTAGGTTCTAATCCTAGTTTGTCTTTGCTCATTCTCAACTGACCCCCTTTTTCAAATCAGGGGCTTTTGACCCCTGATTTCACAGGCTGTTGACCCCTGGTCTGCATATTAGGTTCAAGGCCCAGTCCCCATTGGGGAGGGAAGACAGCATTAACACATGGGCTCTAGGGTGCAGAAGGCCAGGCATCCACGCTAGCTGTACCCCAGGCTGGCCTTCCTTGATCTTTCTGGGTCTAAGTTTTCTCTGGCAAAGAATAGGGAAGAAAAATGTGTCTGTGTTAGGACTGTAGCCAAGACCTAAATAAAATCGGAACTCCGAAGTATCTAATAGAGTACAGCTCTTGTCTTCTCTGCACCCGAGGCAAGTAGCCCCCTTCGTTCACTGACCTCACAACACTGTCATCTTCAGGAAAACAGGGACCAGATTTTGTTCACCCTCATCTATCAGGTCCCCAAAGCCCTTGCACATGGTAGACACTTTAAAACTTAGGAAATAAATGAATGAAAGAATGAGCAGACCAAGCAGCTACATAGTCTAACTCAAGTCAGCTGGAGGGGACAGTTGTATGTCTGCAGGACAGGTCTAGAGGTCTAGGTCATCCTAGCGTCCTGGGCCTCCCAGATGACCCTTACACTTCCTAGCCCCAGAATTCTTTTTTTTTTTTTTTAAGATTTTATTTATTTATTTGACAGAGAGATCGATCACAAACAGGCAGAGACAAGCAGCGGGGTGGGGGGGAGCAGGCTCCCTGCTGAGCAGGGAGCCCAATATGGGGCTTGATCCCAGGACCCTGAGACCATGACCTGAGCTGAAGGCAGAGGCTGAACCCACTGAGCCACCCAGGTGCCCCCCTAGCCCCAGAAATCTTAAACCTGGCAATGGCTTTAGCCGTGTCTGTCTGCCTCTTTGCCTCACCAGGGCACGAGGAGGGTCTGAAGTTGGATTGCAGACACAGAAAGTCTACTTGAAGAAGGCAGAGACCCAGAATTCCCAGGCTCCTGATGATAGCAGACATGGGCTAGGCTACCAGCAGGAGATTCAAGATTCTTGAGCCTTCGAGGGTACCAACCAATGAGGCCTCCTCCAAAACGTGCCCAGGCATGCTCTGGTGCTCCTGGACGGTGAAATTCCCAGGTGAGGACTAGGCTGAGTGCTTTCCACGGATCATCGTTAAATCCTCACAACACCCCTTATAGGACAGACCCCATCATCACCCTCATGTTATGTGGGAGGAAACCGAAGCTTACAGAAGTTAAGCAACATGCCCAAGATCATAAAACTAGGATTGGAAACTAGATAGTCTACCACCAGGTCCCAAGTTCTGGGGGGCACTACACACTGACCACACCGAACCTTGCACTCTGACTTTAGGCCCTGAAGGCCCACCTTCCCCGAAGCCTGTAAGGCAAACCTGAGCCACCCTCTCGGAGCTGAAACTTGCCCAGTGGGTAAAGCCCTCCAGAGAGCCTCCTTTCCATTCCCGTCTTCGGGCAGGTTGGTCCTCCCCAAGCAGCCACGCACTCAGACACCCTTCCTGGCCTCTCTGGCCTGACCCACGCAGACCCACGATGGCCCCACCTTCCCCATGTTCATGACACAGTCAGGCGGCTGCTCTGATGTCCCTACACATGAATGAAAAGACTGAAATTTCCTACTGGTCCCCCGCAAGACCCCTCACCGAGACCGCTTCCTTCCCACGCAGGGCACGCTCAAGACCGTCTCGACCTCCTTGCCTTCAGCTCAGAGCCAAGGCAGCTGCCCTGTCCTCTAATTAACGCCACCCGATCCCCTCTGCTGCCCCCCAGGCCCATTCAGGTCCCAAAGGGGGATGTACAGTGGCTTGAACAACATTATGATTTGTAAACCCCACTCCTAATTAGTTTGACTTTGAATAAAGAGGGTAATTATTTTTAAATTTATTAATGCTGCCTGGCTGGAGAAGCTTCCAGATCAAATGACACGGAGAAGCTATTTCTGTTCCGTGACGTAGCAATTTATATTACTGACCGGTCATTAAAACCCCTGGCACAAAACCACTTGTGCTTCCTGAGCCAAGATAGTGTCCATGTGTCAAATTTCAAACCCAGAGTATAAATTAAGCCATTAATGGTATTTATCGGTTTATCTGGACTTAAAGAACGACTTGCTAATTTCAGACATGCCCAATATAGAACTTCCGCGGTACGCTGGGGGAGTGTGTAAGTGCGTGCGTGCGTGCGTGCGAGCACGCGTGCGCGTGTTTTCTCACTCTTTATTTTACTGAACAGTTAAAAAAAAATCTGATGTGTCAATGAAGCACAGGCATCTCGGGGAGCTGCGTAGCTGTTAATTCCTCGCTGCTCTGCAGCCCGACAGTCTGGAAGCAGCAGTGTTTTGCAATATGTATTTGTCATAATATAAAAGGTGTAAAGTGATCTCTGTTTATCTCCTCAAAGTCTTCGCTGTACCAAAACAGAAAGCTGAAATATGACAACAAAGCCTGAGCCCAGCCCAACCACAGGCAGGGCCTCCCAGAGCACCAGCCGGAGCCCACCAAGATCCTGGAGGAGGGGGTGTCGGAGACGTCACCCGCACACACCCCACCACAGAAATCCGGGTTAAGTGGCGTCAGAAGGGTGACACGTCAAGATGCCGTTCGTTGGGCTAAAATGGAATGAGAGCTACTTTCTACAAAATTCACTTCTTGGTTTCAAAAACCAAGACGTCATGATCACCCACCCGACGTAATGCTGCAGGTTCACTCTGTTAGTCCTCAACACGGCAGCTCTGGGCATGGAATTCCCAGACTCAATTTGTTTCAGGCAAGGTGTATCCTGTCCCAGAAGGGGGATGCAGGTGTTAGGGTGTTGGGGATTATTGGTTAAATGGGTCACAGCGATCCAAAAGAGCCCTGCCCAGGCAGGGCCCTGAGCAAAAGGATCTCTGAACAAGGTCTCCCCAGTCATCCAGCCACACACCTGTGGACCACAGTAAGTCACCCGGGAGGCAGGTGGGGGGCAGTGGGAAGAGGGCTGAAGATGGAGTTGGGTCAAGCGTCAGCTCTCCACTTCCTAATGGGGGGCTTCTAGGCCTCTGTTTTCTCATCTATTAAATGGGTATAATGGAGAAATACCTTTTATCCAAGAAGGTATCAGAAATACAGAGCAGCATGACCATGAATTTCCCTGTTCCCAGGGTCTCAGCTCCTTTTCCTCTTTGGTGTGCTCTCTGCCCTCCCATTGGCTTTCAAGTGTATCTGGCACCCTACCTGTGCAGTTAGAGCCCCCACTCAGGCTTCTGACTCAAACTCCAGACTCTCTTTCCAACCACTAGTCAAATAGCCTTCTCTGGAAGGTGTCAGCCACTTCCAAAGTCTCACTGACTTAATAAATCCTAGAAAAGCACTGGTCCTAAAACGCCTCTCAATTTTCAAAACCGAACCAACCCAGATTCTAAAAACAGGTGGAAATGTCATTAATACCACTGAATTGTATGCTTAAAAAAATAGTGTAATATACCAAATATCATCAAGTTGTGTACTTTTTACAGGTGAATTGTACGGTATGTGGATTCTATCTCAATGAAGTTGTTTAAGATAAAAACAGAGAAGCTTGTCTGCATTGATCCCTGTTGTATCCGCCCCCCCCCCCCGCCCCCTCAGTGGGGGATGCCAGACACACAGAAGGTGCTCACTTAGTGCACGGGGTCCATTCGCAAACAGCCTCCCGTCCTGCTCACCCCCCAGGGACTCAGCCTTCGCCTCTGATTCTAGCTGGGAGGTGGCTTGCTTCCTGGAGCTTCAGATTTAATCTGCATGGACAGCTCAAGCTGCTCACTGCTTGGTCACCACAGGCCCCAGATCAGAATTCTCAGAGGGTGATTCTCTGACATGTGTGGTCTAGCCAGAAGGAGCTGGCTGGGCCCTGGGAACACCTGGGTCTTACCCTGGCTTTCAAAATAATTGGCTCCAGAACCCTGGGCAAAATCACTTGGTCAAGTCACCTTCTCTATAACCAAGTCAGGGAGATGCTCACCTAGAAGGCCCTCCTCCAACTGTCACAGACCAAGGCCTGTGACACCTCGTTTTCCACTTGGGAAAGGCACATCGTGGGAGGTCACAGGACACAGAAATACCACCGACATAATGGTGGTACCAAGAGCAGCAACGGACAGGTCTTCCTTCTTCCATGCTAGCCCCCTATGGTAGTTTGGCAGCCTGTCTCCAAAGATGACCGCCATATAACACTCTGGATTTGTCTGTCATGACCCCTTGAGAAGGGGAGTCTAGCCTTCTACCCCTTGAGTCTGGGGCTGACCTGGGCCGGCTCTGGCCAATAAAACATGGCGGAAGTGATGCTATAGGTTTTCAGCCTACCTCAAAAGAGGTAGCTTATGCTTCCAAACGCCTGGGGCCTTGAGCTGTCTCAGATGAAATTCAGGCCACTCTACTGTGCAGGAGGCTGTGTGGCAAGCATGGAGAGTGAGGAGGCTATCCGCCATGTCCAGACCCACATACATCTTGACTGGAATCTCATGAGAGGTCTCAAGTGAAAACTGCCAGCAGAGCCCAGTCAACCCACAGGGCTGTCAGAGATAATAACCCTCTGTTCTTTAATCTGCTGGTGGAGTGGTTCGTTACACAGCAATTACTAACCGACACACTCCCCGTAGTCAGTTCCCAACATGGGCGCCAGAGTGAGCTTTAAACACATGAATCAAGTCATGTCATTCTCCCATTCAAAACCCTCCAGTGGACTTACTTCCTTCCCTCTCTACATGTTTGTCCGCATATCTGTGGGGTGTATGTGTATTTACTGAGATATCATTCACATACCAACAACATGTGACTCGTGCACTATGCAGTTCAATAGTTTATAATGTGAGTTGTGCAACCATCCATTCTCAAACATTTCCTCACCTCCTCCCAAGCCCCTCCCCATTTCCCCCAAATTCCCCTGGCCTCTGGCAACTACAAATTTACTTTTTGTCTCTAGATTTGCCCATTCTGGATGTTTTCATCCAGAATGGAAATCATACGACGTGAGAGCTTTTGTGATCAGCTCCTTTCACTGAGCAAGATGTTTTTATGGTTCATCTATGTTGTAGACTGGATCACTCCACCCCATTTTATAGCCAAATAATATTCCATCCTGCACATAAGTGACAATTTGTTTATCCATCCATCAGTGGGCGGACACCGGGTCATCTCCACCTTCTGGCTGTTATGAATAACGCTGCTATAAAAATTCACGTGCAGGTTTCTGTGGGAACGTATGTTTTCATTTCTCTTGGGAGACACCTTGGAGTAGAGTTGCCATGCATATGGGAACGCCATGTGTACTCTTTTGCGGAACTACCAGACTGCTGTCCAAAGCAGTTACACCATTTTCCATTCCCACCTGCCCCGTGTAGGGTTCCGAGTTCTCTACGTCCTCCCCAGCATTTCTTACAGCCTGAATTTTGTCTTATAGCCACACCCTGATGAGTACAAAACATGACTTCATTATCATTTTGATTTGTAGTTCCCTTGGCCCAGTGGTGTCGAGCATCTTTTCATGCACTCATTGACTATTTGTCTATTTGTGGAGAAATGCTATACAGATCTTTTGCCCATTTTTTATTTTTGAGTTCTAAGAGTTCTTTAGCTTTTCTAAGTCTCTTATCAGGGATATGATTTGCAAATATTTTATCCCCTTCCAATGGACTTTCAGCACATGGAGAATAAAATCTAAATTCCATGCTCAGGCTGAGAGACCTCTGATTTTTTGCCTCATCCGCCACCACTCTCTGCCCCTCACTCTCCGCCCTCCTCTCCCCTCTCCCTCTACAAGGCTCCTCACGCTGTTCCCTGAGATGGTCAAGTTTAACGTGGCCTCAGGGCTTCTGCAAGTGCTTGTCCGTCTGAGAGGCTCACTCCCTTACATTAGGACCCTGCTCAGATGTCACCTTCTCAGAAAGGCCTGGCCATTTAATCTGGAATACCACTTTTCTCCCTATCACTCTCTTCCCCTTATCCTGCTTCATTTTCCTACTAGCGTGTATCATTACCTGACACTGTATTACACACTTACGTGCCTATACTGTCTCCCTGGTAGAATAGCAGGTCCACAGGGGGCAGGAATGCTGTCTGTCTCGTATGTCCCCATACCTTAAATGCAACAAGCATGCCAGGCACATTGGGGGAAGTCAAGAAATATTTTAAATACACCTACTGCTAGATATGAAATGCTTATTATGAGCCAAGCACTCTGCAGAGCACTTCCAATAAAGTATCTCATATCAGGGGCGCCTGGATGGCTCAGTGGGTTAAATCCTCTGCCTTCAGCTCGGGTCATGATCCCAGGGTCCTGGGATCGAGCCCCGCATCGGGCTCTCTGCTCAGCGGGGAGCCTGCTTCCCCCCCGCTCTACCTGCCTCTCTGCCTACTTGTGCTCTCTGTCAAATAAATAAATAAATAATCTTAAAAAAAAAAGTATCTTATTTTATCCCTGTGACAACACGACGCTATGGAGGTAGGTATGATTACAACTCTGCTCTTCTAACAGACGAGGGAACCCCGAGTAAGACCGTTTCAAGGATGGATCCCTGGTCTCGCAGGCAGGAAGGGCAGAGCCAAGGTGAGACCCAGGACATTCGAGCTGCAACACTCCTGGCCCCATGCTTTTTTTTTTTTTTTTTTTTAATTTTATTTATTTATTTATTTGAAAGAGAGATTGTGCATGAGAGGAGAGGGTCAGAGGGAGAAGCAGACTCTCCGCTGAGCAGGAAGCCTGATGTGGGACTCCATCCAGGGACTCCAGGATCATGACCTGAGCCGAAGGCAGTTGCTTAACCAACTGAGCCACCCGGGCACCCCTCCTGGCCCCACTCTGAACTAGGCGAAGTCACTGTCCCTCCTTGCAGGGCCCTCATCAACGACACAAGAGGAGCCTCCCACCTTACAGAGTTACCAAAAGGCGGCCCAGGGCCGTGGGGGTACAGCTCTGAGCTACAGTAACGATGACTGACGGTGGTGACTGCACTGACGCCAAATACGTTGACCTCGTCAGCTGAACGGTTCACGTGCGTCCTTATGCAGACACTGCTTTCCTTTACCGTGACTTGACTCACAGCGGGAAGACCAGCCCGCTGTGGCCACTGAAGGTTTCAGAGGTATTCAGATAGAGTACAAGAGGTTTCCTCACCATTCACCAAGGGAAGGGGATGCTAGATAACATCTCGGACCTTCTAAGACCTCAACAAGAGCCTGCTAGAAGGCTCTGAGAAGATGGGGCCCTCGTGGCCTGTGAGACCTCAGCCAGGACAGCTGTTGCTATGGGGCAAGGTCGTAGGTAGACGTTCCTGCCGTCTAACCCCGCACAGGAGAGTAGCTGAACAGGGCACAAGCTCCCCAGGACATGACGAGATGTCACGTTTGCTCAGAGAGTGTGCCGGCACGCTGGAGGACCCGGAGAACGGGGATCCGTCTACTCACCGGTATGGGTCTGCCTGTGTGTCTCCAGCGCATCCTCCTTCGAAAACTGGGCTCCACACTGGTCACAGACAAAGGCTTTGGCACCAGCTGAAAAGATAGGGGAGGCAGTCACCGTGAGAGTGATATTCTGCTTGTGCAGAAGGGGTACTGGGCTCAAACTGTGTAGGTGGAAGCTGGGGGAGGGGGCTGGATATGTGGGAAGATCCGGAGTCAGGTATGGTCGCTGGCCCTGGCATCCAGCCTAGCCCTTCCTCCAGGACGTGACCAACCACCCAAATGAGCTCCAGATGCCCCCATCCAGGGTCACCCAGAGAGAAGAGGGAACAAAATCAGAATAACCAACACAAGCAGAGTGGGGGTCCTGATGAGATGCCCCAAGAAGCAGCAGGATTCTGGGGGGCTGGCTCCATGGAGAGGAGTAAAGGATTAGATGGGTGGGGGGGAATGGGCCCCACTGCGTAGACTGTACCTTATGGGAAAGTAGGGATGGCAGACATACCTCTACTTGGACAGCCCCCAGCTCAGTATACCCAAAACCAGACTGTCTGCCCCAACTACCCCCAGCCCCCGATCGCTTAAAATCCCCGAATGACTCCCTTGTCTTCAGAACGAAATCCAAACTCCTCACCGAGACTCACAAAGCCCTTCTGGACGAGCTGAGATCTGTGCTTTGTCTCCCGCCCCTTACTCTCGCTGCCCCGACTCCAGGCCCACTCAGCCACTCAAGTTCCCCGAAGAGCCCAGGCTCTTCCCCACCGAGAGGCCTCTGCTTGTCCTTCCGCTCCTCCCGTGTCTGCCACTCTCGCCCTTCACGCCCTCCCCACAGGCTGGCACCATCCACACACCAGCTTCCATGACTGCCTGGCATCTGGAGGACGCAGCCTGTCCCTGTGCTCCCGGACGTTCCAGATCAAAGGCTCGCCACTGCGCTCTCCTAAATGCCTGTGCACCTTCCCTGTCTCCTGCCACCCCGGAAGTTCTCCGAGGGTGGGAGTGTGCCGTCCCACGCTTGGCATCGGCCCAGCACCCCGTAGGAACTTGTTACTGTACCTACCTGTGGAATCGACACAATTGATTCAGTGCGATTCAAATTGGTAAACTTTTGGGGCGCCTGGGTGGCTCAGTGGGTTAAGCCGCTGCCTTCGGCTCAGGTCATGATCTCCGAGTCAAATTGGTAAACTTTTTCTGAACCATTAAAAAGCAACAAGGCCATAGCATCAAGACAAATAGGACTTTTTACCATTTGCTAACAGTCTTTAAGGCTCTGATCAGTGATTTCATTCAGAGGCACCTGTCTCAAGCCTCAGCCGCTTTCATTCGAAATGTCGTCTAGACACATCTCTTGCCATGCCTGTCAACTCTCACTGCCCCACCCAGGCCCTTGCTAGGTGGCCCCCAGTAGGCTGGTAGACCCAGTATGGCCACCACACCCCCCAGCTGGCCTGATTCACCCAACGCATGCAGGTGCCTTGAAGGCCACTTGCTTCCTTCCTACTTCTTGCTCAAGAAGGTACACGGCTCACAGTCTGCACTGATTGTAAATTCCTCTCCGAGGCCACGAGGCCTGACCAGTGAGCCACCCAGCTCCACGGGGAGCCGTCTCCACCAGCCCTGGAAGGCACGGCTGGACCCGCCCTGAGTCTCTGCACGTGAGCACAGCCTGGTCCCAGTCCTCTGACTGCTCCCACCCCATTGCATCCTCAAGACCATAGGGTGCACGCGTCAAGCACACCAGCTTTGTTCTGCCCTTTCCAGGACACCCTGCACATTGTTCCTTCCAACCCTGTGTTTTATGTTTGTACGAGAATCTTCTAAGTGGCAGAACTCTTTTTTTAAAGATCTCATTCATTTATTTGACAGAGCGAGAGAGCGCATAAGCCGGCGGGGGAGGGGGGACGGGGCAGAGGGAGAGGGAGAAACAGGCTCCCCGCTAAGCAGGGGGTCCAAGGCGGGATTCAATCCCAGGACCCTGAGCACCCAGGCGGCCCGAGGCAGAACTTCCTACACATATTCATAGCAGAAACCTAGTGCTGCTTTCCAACCATCTCAGATCTCCTGAGGCTCTACCAGATACCAGGCATGATGCAAAGTGTTTAAGATGTACTGTTGCCTTTGTTCCCATCAACCTTTGGAAGTACATATTGCTCTTATCCCCCTTTAGCAGATTAGAAACCCCAACCTCAGAGAGGTTCAGTAGCTTGCCCAGTGTCGCACAGTAGGTGACAGAAGTGGATTCAAACCCAGGCAGCCTGACTTCAGAGGCTTTGCTCTTAATTTCTGGGTATTTTGGCTTCCTTAGGGCTCCATCTGCAAAGATGCTTCATGGATAAGAAAGTGGGGGTATGGGCTTCCTTCCCCCGACTCAAGAAAATAAAATCCCAGTATGCCCCTTTACATCAAAGTTCTATATAAAATTCTAGCTGGAGAAATGGTTCCAGTATTATTTAAAAAAAAAAAAAAAGTTTTAAGAACTATTCCTTAGGGTAACAATCCATACTATAAGGAAGAGAATTCAGAATACAATTGGTACCAGTATAGGCTTGTATTAAACCACAATAAACAGTTCTTGTTGGGGAAGGGTAAAAGATCCCAGAGCACATACAGAAAGTCAGATTCTAGAACACTGACCTTGTCTAGATTCCAACTGATGAGCAAAATATACCCTTTCTAGGTGCTCAATAAATAGTACTTGACTGGCTGAATAAATGAATGAAAAAGTGCCCTAGGAAAGATACAGAGTCACCTTTCCTTAAGAGCTTTAAATATAAATATTGCCAGTTGTAGTGGATAGCTGGGGTTGAATTCTGCCTGGAGACGGGGAGGTCACGGTCACCTTCAGGTGTCCCTTCAAGCTGCAGGGTGTGTCCTTGGACCAAGGACCTGTATGTGCCTTACATGGCTTCCAGAAAGGGCTTTTGAAGGAACCTGATGGCAAGACAATCCTAATGTGTATTCATGCAGGTGGCAGCCAGGACCCCTTTCCATTCACATACACTGGAAAGGCAGCAAGTTCCTCAAAGAGCAGCGTGGACCAGGCGAGGGGACGAAGCCATAGCCTTCCTGCCTGAGAAACCTTCCCGAGTCCCAAATCACTAGCCAGCAGTGATTTCCTGCAGACCTGTACGGGATCTGGCTTTGGCTGCATTTCTTTCTTTGGTTCTCACAGTTCTCACAGCTCCCTAAAGAAGAAAGCAGCCAGGGAGGCCCGAGGAGGGCAGCGGGGGCCGGAGAGCCCCGTGGGCTCCGCCTCACGCAGGAGCCCTGCAACCAGGTGGGGGCCTCCGTGTCGCCACCTGAAAGGGATGTGGTGTGGAGGCTTCTTAGAAAACAGCCATCCACACGGCGACGGCAGCCTCTGTTTCAAGGACTGAGAAGCAGAGAGAAAGGAAGGAGGGCAGGTAGGAGACGAAAGGCCGGATGTGTGCCATCGGACAAGCTCAGATGAAGATAAAAACAGATCAGCACATGTGATCTCGTCAAGGTTGCCGGCGTGGCCGGAGCCTGACCACAGCTGGTTGCACTCCGCATCCTCCCCTCTCCCCGCCTGCCTTGCTGAAGTCACGACACTGAGCCGAGGCTGTGAAGTCCCCGGGCCTCCGTGCAGAGCCGGGTCCACCCGGATGGGTCAGAGCTCCTATCATGCGCGGAGACCCCGGACGTTGGCTCCCATCGCAGGCCCTGTTCATGAAGCCCTGGCACTCCCTGACCCCCACCGAGGCCCTGCCCCCCAACTCCCCAGGGTGAGCCCAACAGCAAAGACAGGCTGTTCCCAGGCCCAGGAGCCCAGCAAAGACAGGCAGAAAGCCCCTCTTCCCAAGGAGGCATGTGCCTTTAAATTGTCTCTGTAATGGCTGGCTCAGAGGCAGAAATATTTGGCAGCCCTGAAATTAAAAGTGATAAATTTCCTCACCAAGCTTTGATCAATAATAGAGGCCTCATCTGTTAATCAATAAGACAGTCTCTGCCTGTTTACTGTGCACATGTTGTTCGCTGCTGCCTCCCCTATGATGTCAGGTCTGCATTCAAAGCAATTCAAGTGTGTATAAACCAAATGGCTCTTCCCAAAATGCATTACAGTGACATCATGCAGGCCCTAATAAATTTATAAAGCATCGGTGTGAGGCAGTGATGGAATGAGGAAGCTGTTCGTGTCTGTCGAGCACAATGGGTGCACGGGGATCGATCAGCATTGACCCCCACAACATTTCTTGGGGCTGATCTTGGGAGTGGGGAGAAGACCAGGGCACAGCTCAGGGATGGCCATGTCTTGCCGTATCCTTCCTACACGCAGGGATGTTTTCTGGGTGTCCACTAAGAGCATGCCCAAAGGCGGGTAACAATAAATGAACAAGAGGGACAAAATCCCTGCCCTCAGAGAGCTCACATTCTAGAAGGGAAGGAACATCTTTAAAAACCCAGTAAATATAAAGTAGGCGGGGCTCTGTGATAAAAAGAAAAATAGATTAAGTGAAGAACGACAGAGAGGGTGAGGGGCTGCTCTTTTTTATGGGGTCGGCCCGGAAATGCTCTCTGATGAGACGGTATCTGAGTAGGAACGCTGAAGGGAGAAGCACGCCCCTGTCTAAGGAAGCCCATTCCAGACAGAGGAGGAGGCCGGCGGGCTGGAATGAAGCCAGTGAGGAGAGATGGGGTCCAGGAGGGGATGGACGGCAGGGACCGAAATCAACCGCCAAGGGGGAGAACAGCCGGAAGATGGGGTGGGCTGGACCCTTGCCATCCTCCCTCAAGACTGCAGATCTGAGCAAAGAGCACCCTCTAGAGTGGGGAACACCAGGTTCTGGGCCAGCCCGGCCACTCCCGGCTGCGGACACCACCATGACCCTCCTTCCTGAGCTGGGAAATGGGATGTGCTGGGGTGAAGACGGAAGGGGAAGATGGATCTTGATGAACACGAGCCCCTCGTCAATCACCACGTGCTCGGCATAGACACGAGCTCTCCGATGCTAGTGATACCTCAGGAGCAGGACAGCATGCATCAGAGCTCAGGATTTGGGTCCGATGGGTCAGAGTTCGAATGCCAGCCAGGTTAGTCACGAGCTGTGACCCTGCCCTGAGCACGCTGCCTGATCTCAGTGGGTCTGTAGCCCCCTCTGTAAAATGGGAATAAAAGTAAGTCCCTTGGAGGATGTGACATGGTGGGTAAAGGGCTCGGCCCTCTATCTGGGGGAGGGGGTGGGCAGATACCCACAGGCCACAAGGAGTAGCTATCATCACCACCAGTCAGGCTCAGGGTCACGATTCCATGAAAGAATTTCTCCATGCAAAGTATGATTGATTTTACTCAAGTTCAATGTACAGTTATTTGGAGGTCATTAATCTTGTGTAAAGTGAGGCTCACGTTTATAAAGACATTATTTCACTATAATCTCTCTCTCTCATACCCACACACACTCCTCATGCCTCTCGTTTAAAGGTGAGTGATTGTCTTGTTGAGGGGAGCAGGAAAATCTGTCAAAGGACCAGCATTGGCAGCTGCTCCCCAATCCCGGTTCGAAATCCTCCCCAGATGAGCCCGAGGAGCCACAGGCCAGCGTCCTGCTCGGCCTGGTTCTTCTGGGTCTTCCCGGGCAGGCAGACTGGAAGCTCTGTGCGAGCAGGCAGGCTGGCCTCTGGCCTGTCCCCACTCTTTCCCAGGAGCCGGCTCCTTCCCTGGCCTGCAGCTGTGATCATGCTCGCTCCAGAAACAAAGAAGCCCTCCGGCAGGTTCCAGGCCCACAACTGGCCTGGGAAGAGGGCAGTGG
The DNA here is from genome assembly GCF_902655055.1 of Lutra lutra. Taxonomy (NCBI): domain Eukaryota; kingdom Metazoa; phylum Chordata; class Mammalia; order Carnivora; family Mustelidae; genus Lutra; species Lutra lutra. The sequence continues at coordinate 10,765,570 of NC_062287.1, read as the reverse complement.
CCATTCAGGGCACTGCCAGGCTGTCCCCTAGGGGGTGGCAGAGTCCTTATTCTACAGACTCTGCGTTTTCTACTGGGCCTTCCGAAAACTCAAGGACGTGGTCTCAGCTGGCACTGAGGCAGTTTGGGGCAGAGAAAGGGTGGAAATGGGGCTGTCTGCTTCCTCTGGAGCATGGTCTCCCTCTGTTCCCCACCCAGCTGCCCAGCGCTCGCACCCCTGCAAGAGAAAAAGCAACCCTTCCCTCAGTACACTCAGAAGCCTCCCCCTCAAGAAGCCTCCAACAGCCAGAGAGGACCCCGGATGGGCTGGCAGAAATCTGCTGAGCGACCCCTGCTGCCAGCCCAGACCTGGAGTTTATCTGAGGTTCAGTGGTAAAGAGACGGACAGACAGACACCCTCGCCCTGCCAATCCCGGGCGATCCTGCAGAAAAGGCTCAGGGTGCCTTGTGAGCTACCCAGGGGGAGCAGGAGTGCCTGACTCTCTGAATCTCCCAGACTCCTACGCTCTCATATTCCTCCCTGCCTTCTGGATGCCTCCAGAAGGTCAGACAGGGGCTCTAGGAAGGAAGAGGGCTCCATGCAGGTTAAGGTGAGCTAGAAAGTAAGGAGGCAGCCACCACAGCCCTCAAGGAGGCTGGGGATGGTCTAAGGCTTCCATGTGTGTGTGTCGGGGGCGGGGGGCTTTTGCTCTGTGCTAAGGATCACCCCAACTCACAGTAATTAGAGGAGTCCCAGGCCTGGAAACCCCTTTCAAAACCATAAAGTTTTCCCTAACCACCCAGCCTTCCAACAACAGAACTGAAATCCAGCAGAAACTCATCAGGCTCCCCGCAGCTGTCCCCCCGCCCCCAGACCCCCACACTCCCTTTGGCGTCTCCCCTCTGCAAAGGGTGCAACCTTCCTCCCTACTTGCCCCCACAACCAGAAACAGGGTGGGGAGTGGTCGCCAGCATCCAGGAAGGGGAGTAGCAGTGGCCAAACACAGTCAGAAGTAGGCTGGTGTCTCTCTGAAGTAAATAAGGCAGAAGCCAATGAAAGGAAAAAAAAAAAAAAAGCCAACTCCCTCCTTCTCCCACCCCCATGCTAATAAGAAGGCGGGGGTGAGGGGGGGCTCTGAAAAAAAACCCACTTCACATTTGCCAGCATCTCATGTGGAGTAGTGTGTGCTTTTTCTTTTAATTCCTTGAGATTTTAAAATAAACATCTTGAATGTTCTGATGAGATACGCATGCCTGCTTACATAAGGAAGTACAGAGTGTACCAAAACAGCAGACCCAAAAAAGCATAAGCTGTCAGAACAATGAGTACAGACACGGCGCATTTACAGCGGGCCGCGGTGTACACTTTTATTTACAGTACCTCTTATCAGACCGAGAACACCGGCTGCCGATCCCAAAGGCCAGCACTGCGTGTTCTTTCACTCAAGGAGATGTGTACTCCCCGAGAGGATCTGGAAGGCGGGCTCGATGCCCGCTCGCTCTCCCTCTCTCTCCAGCTCGCTCTCCCTCCTGGATCAACACAGCAACAGCTGATCCAGAACCAGAATCTCAGGGAGGGACACTCCTTCAGGGACGGGGTTTGGGGGAGCCACGAGCAGATGTGGGCTGGACAGGAGACCGGCTCAGGGTACGGTTGGAGGAGAGTTTGAGCCTAGCCGACAAGGGAGTGGGGGCAGGGCACCCACGACAGGACGGGGGAGGGGGGCAGGGGGGCGGTGATGAACTAAGGGTGCAGGCCCCAATCCAAAGGAGGACGGAGGAAGCCACCGGGGTCGTCTCCAAGCCGTGCCAACAGAGACGGGGACTAAAAGGGGACTGTGAGTGGCAGGTTTTCGGACCTCTAGATGTCAGTTCCCCATCAATGACCTGCTAAGTGGCTGGTGTCACGTGGCTCGGTGTCCCCTCCATCAAAGACCAGACTGTGGAATGGGTCAAAGGAAAAGCTGAGGCATCTCCAGTCTGAGAGTGCTTCTTACCTCACCCGATAAACCTCACGCTGTCAGGAGGTCCCACGGTGAACTGGTGTGCTTGGCTGTCACTGGGATCCCGGGTCTTCCTTGTCCCTTATGCCTGTAACTCAGCTCTCAGAGAGCCTTTGGAGCTCTCTTGGTCACCAGCTACAGCACCAGCGGGAACCCAGCTGGCGCAGAAACGCAGCCCCTGGCCACCAGTATAAACTCATGTGCTCGGTATACAGCTGTGCACCAGACAAGTCAACAACCCTTGTTCCGGGGTCAAACAGACCAGGTTCAAGTCCTGGTTCTGTCATTCCTAGCTGGGCAAGTGAATTCTCCTGTCCGGGCCTATCTTATAATTGGGCACAAAGCAGCTGCCTCCAAGGGTTGAGCGAGGATTCGTTTAAACAGCATAGGTAACCGCTCCGACAGCACACTCGAGGTACTCAATCAACGCAGCCCGACGTCCGCAGCATCACTGTCCCCACTACCCTCCCCCACTGGTAAGGCCCGGGCCCGGGGAAGGCAGCAAAGGCATGCAACCCACATATCAGAACATCTGCAATATTCTTACCACCCAGCCAAAACACAGGGAACAAAAGAAGAGAGAAAAGATGCCCACTCTGGACAAGTCTTCAGCAGATATTCTGTGGGGAATGGAAGATAAAAGAAGCAGAGGACACGAACGATTGGGTGCCTCCACGAAACCCCTCTACAAACCAACAATGTGCACAGAGCCCCAGGGCGGGGGGCTCCATCAATGAAGTGTTTGACTCTTGACTTCAGCTCAGGTCTTGATCTCGGGGTCGTGAGACTGAGCCCCATGTGGGGCTCCACCCCGGGCGTGGAGCCTACTTAAGATTTGCGCTCTTCCTCTTCCCTCCGCCCCTCCCACCTAAAATAAAAAACAAAACAGACCAACAACGTACAAGTAAAGATGGGGCCCCAGTCGCTCTTCACTGGGAGAAGGTCGAAGAAATGGCAGCTCTCCAGTCAGCCCTCAACACTCATGGCCAAGTTTTGACAACACTATCAACCTCCTTCTAAAATGAGTACAAGCCTATTTAAGGTGAGTTATTTTAAATAAAATACAAGTAGGATAATTAATCTGTCACAACAAAAACAACAGCACGCAAATCTTCCCGGGGTTGAAGCAAAAGTATTGATTTGGGGGTTTGCCTTAGGGCTGCCTTTAACCCCTTTCTTCCCCAGGCAACTTCCATGACTGGCCAATCAAGGTATGGGGGGTAATCAAGGCAGTGACACAACCCCTTCTCTTGTTATGAGAACATCAGACCCCACTCTTGATGGACTAGACTTCCAGACACACTGGGCCAACTCAGACATCCCCCTGAGGTGAAGTCCCCAGCAGCTTGTGGCCAGACCCAGCAACAGAATTCTCCTCACTGGTGACCGGGTCCTGGGGCCAATTTTGTAGACTCCCTTTCCTCCTTGAAATGGGGTGATTAACCCTCCCATGTCCACCTTCCATGAAACACTAGCCCACAGCAGGTGCATGAATAGTTACTATGATTCTGGGCTAGCTTCACGTCATCAAGCTGTTGGGCTCTAGGGGGTCAGCCTCTGGTCCGAGCCTTCTGGAACTCCAGTCCCTAAGATTCCAGCCCCAAGGTTCCTAGAGGGAGGCCCACCTGCGACAAGCACCCGAGAGAGAGGAGACCGGGCATTCCCCCGGACTCTCGCACACAAGGTGCTCAGCTGCTGGGGAGGACAGCGGAGCACTGAGAGGGGAGGCCGGTGGAGAGTGGGCTCGAGGAGAGCTCGCCTGAAACACCATCGAGAGGAAAGGACTCAGAGTCCCAAGTGTCCCCGCCTGTGCTCTGTAGCCTTGGGTCAGCCACTTCATCTCTCCATCTGTAAGTGACAAGTTTTAAATTGGGACATGTCTCAGGGTCAAGAGAAGATGGACGGGTGTTGCGTGCAAAGCAGCTGGAGGCACATGGCAGAGACCGCTCTCCATGGCTATAAAAGGGAGCTCCTGTGCTTACAACCCTTGGCAATGGGAAGGTGCTGGCTAACCCGAGGCGGGGCTGGCTTCTCTGGTTCAGCCAGGGGATTCCTTCTCAAGGAAATACCTTGCTCCATCAGGCAGGCAGCGTGGAACGGACAGTCCAGACACTGGGAGAATCATTAGCCAGACAGAGCGGGGCAGAGCCAATGAGGCCAAGGGGAAGGCTGAGCCCGGGGTTCCAGGGGACATCTAGGCTCTCAGGGACTTGCAACTTTTTGTTTAAGAAAGATAACTCTGCAGTCTTGGCATCTGAAGGAGACTAGGTAGAAAGGTCATTGGAGATTTCTGCCATGATTTTATGGGATCTCCCCTCAACCTTTGAATACCAACAACTGGTTTCTCCCATGGACCCTACTAGGGCCTTCTCAGGTGAGAGGTTCAGAGTGGAAAGAAGGGTTTCTATGGGTATCTAGCAGATCCAAAACTCTATCCGTTACCCAAACCCCTGGCTTCCTCCCTCAACCTCAATGACCCTGCTCCTTTCTGCTGAAGCACCCTTAGAGTCCTCTGTCACAGGCCTTCCCCCCGAAATCTGGCCTGTTGGCCCCTCCCCAGCATGTGAGATTCATGAGCAGTCTGGACAACGGAGAGAAGCAAAACCAGGCCGCTCCATGGGCAAAGGCCAAGATCCAAGCCCTGCCTGCCAGAATTTCGAGCTGAGGTCAGCTACCACCACCCAGTCCCCCAACATCGCCTAACACTCCCTCCAATTAAATTCCCACTTATTTTCAGAGGTAAGGCAGGGCATGGCAACCTTCCCCAGCCCTGACTGCATCCTGGTCCTGCCTCTCACCTCCGGGAGCCGCAGTGTCCTCACGGGCCCAGGAGCCCCTGACAGCTCCTCCTACCCTACAAGTGTACAAATCCGGGGGTTCCGCTCACTAAGCAGCGGGGCTACAAGGTGTGGGGAGGTCTCAGTGAGGCAGTGACCATGAAGGCACCTAGCAACAGAATTGCCTCCAGGCAACAGCCCCCTAACCCTTCCCATCCCGGGGTCCCAGGGGTCCTGCAAGGACCGCCCTCCATGCGGAGCAGCAGGGTTCTACTGTCATCCCGACAGTGGGAACAAGAATACAAATGGCAAAATCTACTGAATGTTCTGAAGTAAGCACCATCCTAACAGCTTAACGTGCCACGTACCAGTCAATTCTCCCATCAGTTCTAACGTTATCCCCATCCTGAAGATGCAAACGTGGAAGTTTGAAAAACTTGGTTCACTTAGCCAAGGGCTCGTAGCTAGTGCGCATCAAAGAAACAGAAACGAAATCGGGGTGGCAGCACGGAGAGCCCACCAAATAGAGGTCTTCGATGCTATCGAAGATTAAAGAATAAAACGTTCCTACTCAGGGAGGAAGAAAAAGGCCCCAAAGGCAGCGTGCTCAAGTCCTCGGTCATCCTCCACACTCTGGCACTGGTGGGTCATGCTCCCAGGCCGTCCTCCTCCGGGTAAATGCTCTTCTCTGGGCACTTTCTCTGTCAAGAACAACTTCTGGTGCCCAGGTGTGACAGCAGTGCCCATCAGAGTCTGGACTGGGAACCAGAGGCTCCAGGCTCTACATCCAACTCTGCTGGGCATTGTGGTATATTCTAGAATCCTGATTTCCTCGGCCACCATTTCTGCATCCGAAAAATATCCCCTCAGAACTACCTGGTGATAGTAGGAGAGGAATGAGGTTGAGGACAAGAGAACATGCAGGGCTTTACAGAAGAAAAGGTACGGCCAATCCTCAGGGCTGACTAACAATAAAACCCCAGTTAGAAACAGCCCTCCATGGGGTGCCTGGGTGGCTCAGTCGGTGAAGCGTCTGCCTTCAGCTCAGGTCATGACCACAAGGTCCTGGGATCAAGCCCTGCATTGGGCTCTCTGCTCAATGGGGAATCTGCTTCTCCCTTCTTTTCTCCCTCTGCCTCTCTCCCTGCTCGTGCTCCCTCTCTCTCTCTCAAATACATAAATAAAATCATTAAAAAAAAAAAAAGTAGTATCTCTCTACAACCTCCATGGCTGACTCCCCTCCTTGACATTCTCCTTTTGATTTCTAAGCAAGATATTCTATCATAAAAAACAGTCAGTTGTTGGGGTATGGGGGTGGTTCAATCAGTTAAGGGTCTGACTCTTGATTTCAGCTCAGGTCCTGATCTCAGGGTTGGGAGATCGAGCCCTGAGTTCGGCTCCACACTCAGTGGGGAGTCTGCTGATGATTCTCTCTCTTCCTCTGCCCCTCCCCAACTTGCATGTGCTCTCTCTCTCTCTCTTTCAAAATAAATAAAATTTTTTAAAAAATCAATTGTCTCCAAAGTAGAAAAATGGACTCTCACACTGATAGACGATAGCAAACACATTCTTTCAGAGGCTGAAGCAGACAAGGTTTCCCTGGTTGACCATCACTTAACCAAAAAGTCTCTTTATTCCCCCTTTCTGGGCAGCCTTGCTAATCGAGGCTTTATAGAACAGATGCTCACTCTTGGCTTCGAGGGTCTCTTCTCTTCACCCCTCCCTCCCCATGTCACATGTGCCCCTTATAACCTGCCCTTCATTCACTGCCCAAATTGAACCCCTTCCCCCAAGAAGAGCACACAAATCCAATTCGTTTGGGGCTAAATATGTAAATCTTGGGCCGAGGTGGCCATCCTGGACTGCAGAGTTGCCAGCTGCTGTAAATTCATTCACATACACACACACACACGTAAACGCCAAGGCAGAAACCACCAATCCACGGCTTCTACTGTTCCTCTCTTCATGATGACAGCTGGGAAAGAGGCCCGTCACCTGGCTCGCCCGTCACAACACCCACCGCCCCATCTCAGACCGAGCCCGGGGGCCTGCCACCCGCCCTCCCCCTTCCGCAGGCCCCTCGGTGGCACGTCGCGGCTGCCAGTCTCTCCAGGCCTGCTGTGGCTTTCAGAAAACAGAGCATTTCTATTTTTAGCCCATCTCAGCCTAATAATACCCCCCAACACCCATTCAGCTTAATCACTTTATTGAGGACAAGAAGCAGGCTCTCCAGCCCGGGCGCTTCTGATGTTAGGAAGTAGTAAAATGTTCAAACTGGTTAAAAATGACACTCACTGGCTTGCCTTTGGTGTTTCTGAGACCTTAATTGAGGCCCAGGCTATGGATCTAAGGAACCTTGCAGGTTTCAGAGTCTTTCCTTCTTACCCCCTGCACCATAATTGAGGTGTTACATTACAGCTCCAACACTGACATTTTCAGGCTCAAAATTCAGAAGCCTTGAGACTCCACACTTTTTGAAACAGAAACATGGCTGGTCACCCTGTAATGCCCCTTCTTAGCATGAATCACTCCCCACCACCACCCAAAACAACAAAGCGCAACTCGCCTCTTGTGGCTGACCTCGTGCAGAGCTGGGGGAGAGGACTCTCCCCCGCGTTAGGCGTTATTAAAGCGAATCTGACAACTAAAATGACATCGAGTTGCTGCTTGAAAACAGGAAGATTTGTTTGGTGTAATTAGAGGACTTGAGAATTTGGTGTGCGCAGAAAATAGACTGTTGGTGGCTCTTTCGCACACACCTTTGAGACCGTGACTTCCAAAGCTTTGGGGTGACATTCACGAGCATGCGATCTGTGCCTTGCAAACCAGGGGCTGGGGGGACGAGAGCAGCCTGGAAAAGGAATGAAAACGCCCTGGTCTCAGAGGCGAAGACCGGCAGCGTCAGCGGCCGGTCAGCCTGGGTTTACAGCCCAACACTGCCTCCTTTTCGCAGGGCAATCTTGGGCGAGTGAAGTCAGTTCACTCCATATCCAGTGGAATCCTAACAGCCCCAGCCTCCGTGGGGCCTTGTGGGGATCGAGTGAGGTCGGGAAGCTCCTGGCACGATAATCTGGCACCTGTCGGCCCTCAGTCCACATTAGCTGTCCCGGTTACCGTCACTCTGTCACGGGCACCTTCTAGGTAGTCCTTGTCTCTGCAGCCTTCGCGCGTGCGCACATACACACACACACACACACACACACACACACACACACACACACGGAGTCTGATGCTAGAATGGCTAATCACCAGCTGATTGTATGCCATCTCAGGATGTCTGTAGACATGGGGTAAAGAGCACCACGGACTCAAAGTGGCTGATGGGATCTGTCCCAAGCAGGAGCTTTGAGGGGCTGGATGACCTCTCAGGTCCCCTCCAGCCGGCTTCCAGGCCTGCGAGCTTACTGGGAGAGGCTCCTCTGCCTTCCCAGGCAGCCCCTCCCTCCACCCATTCTCCCTTCCTCCCCTTCGCGGGCAAGGTGCTCAGATCCCCTTTATAAACTTCTTGCTCTTCGGAAGGCAGAGGCGGGATGCCTCATTAACTTCCCTAGCTAATTTTACAATTTAACCAAATACCACATTCCTGCCTTGACGCAGCCAGCCTCTGCCTGCGACCAGCTTTTATGGCTGTGCGATGGAGGAAGGAGGTGATCCAGGCCGGAGACGGGGCCGAGGCTCGAAAACTAAAGTGGGAGATGAAGAACAGGAGGGTCGCGCGTGTGTGCGTGCGTGCGTGCGTGCGTGCGTGCGTGCGTGCGTGTGTGTGTGTGTGTGGCTAGTCTGCATATGCTCCAGAGCAGAATTCTAGGCTGTTCGGGGCTGAGAAGTGAGGGAAGAAAGCCACACGAAGCCCTTAGTGTCAGAAAGACGGAGTCCTCTGGTGACAGTGATGCGGCCTACCTCCCCACCTCCACCCCCTGGGGCCAGGGGCAGGATCTGGGAGCGTGTTTGCATGCCATCCTCTGAGGGGCATGACTGAGGGCTGACGAGCAGCAGGCCAGAGGTTCGGCAGGCCCACCCAGACGACATGTTCAGCTTGGCCAGGCCTCAGTATCCCCACCAAAGGGCGCTGAGAGGCCCCCTCCCGGCCCACTGAGCCCAGGACTTGTGGATGGCAGGTTCAGGCTCCTGAGGGAAGTTCTGGCTGAAGGGCAGGTGTGCTGGGAGGGCAGCACGTGTAAGAAAGTCCTACCATAAAGAATCCTCTGCAGGGGGTGGGGGGGTGCCAGGGTGGCACTGTCGGTTAAGCGTCCGACTCTTGATTTTAAGCTCAGGTCATGACCAGACACAGAGGCTGCTTAGGATTCTCTCTCTCCCTTTGCCCCTCCCTACCCTCCTCAACCCCATGCACGCATGCTCTCACTTAAAAAAAAAAAAAAAATCCTCTGGGATAAGAAAGACCCCATCCACACACCCAGGAGCTGCACCGGTCCCACTTTCTCAGGCCCACACCCCACCCACCCACAGCACACAAACCCTGAGAGGGAGGGAGGGAGGGAAGGAGGGAGGGAGAGAAGGTACAACTGGGGCCTTCTTGCTTGTGGTCAGGTCTTGCTCTCAACACGTAGGTCACTGATAAAGACACTGGCCATGACTCTCCCTGCTCCCTGGCCAGCTCTCCCTGGACTGCCAGAACCTACGTCTGTCCCTCATCTTCTTTGAGCACCTGACTCCGGAGCCCCAAAACCTCAGTCAATGCAAAATTGACCCAGCGGGGCTCTCCCAGATGTACGGGGCTGTTCCCATCAGGCCCCAACAGAGGGACCATGAGATCTGGGCCAGTCAGCCCCTGAGGGACCGCAGCCTCCCGAAAGAGCTGGTCTCCGGGCCTCTGTCTGTCCCTCGGCTCGTGTTAATGAAGGCAGTGGAGGAAGACTCCAGCAAATCGAAAGTTTCAGGGCGTTTTCTCCTTACCTGGAGTACCTTGTTATTGAAAATGACTGTGGCCTTGCATAAAATTACTCCGACAAAATGCTCATTGCAGCTGCCGATGAGCTCCTGTTGCTCAATTAGCTCATAATAGTGCGCAAGAGAGCTGCTGGGGCTTAATCCGACTGCCCCAGAAGACTTCTTATCCCAACTACCTAATGGAAAGTTTAGAACTTACTTTTTTTTCTTTTCCCTTTCCCTGGCAAGTGAAAGAATCCCAATCAAAATGGGACAAATGCGGCACCTGGGTGGCTCAGTGGGTTGAGCCTCTGCCTTCAATCAGGTCGTGATCTCAGGGTGCTGGAATGGAGCCCCACATTGGGCTCTCTGCTCAGCGGGGAGTCTGCTTCCCTCTCTCTCTCCGCCTGCCTTTCTGCCTACTTGTGATCTCTGTCTGTCAAATAAATTAAAAAATAAAATCTTTTAAAAAAAAATGGGACAGTTGGGGGAAGGAGAAGGAGGGAACATGTTAACTGGGGGGGGCAGTCTAGAAGAGACCTCTTTGTCGATTGAATCCTAAAGAGGGTCCAAGTAAAGGAGAATGTCAGAACAGAGCATCCACCTCTCTCTCTCCCATTGGCTTCCCACCTATGGGGACAGCTCCTGTCCCTTTCAAGAAAAGCACACGGTAGGCCAGGATGCTGGGCCTCCGTGTTCCTTCACATCCCTCCAGGGCAGCCAAGCCCCTGGCCTCATCCCTACCAAAACACAGCCCTTGAGTCTATGTGTCCTCAACCTGGGCTTCCAGAAGCCCTGGGCACCCCCAGCCGATGTGGGGGGGGGCCCTCTACTCTTATGTAAGAAATACAGAATACTCTGGATCTGTGTCCAATCTGACCCTTACTTGTGCATTTGTGTGTGTTCTGTGCAGGCCTCAGCACAGCAGGCCCACCCGACATGCTAGCTTCTCTTTTTTTTTTTTTTCTTAAATATTTTTCATTTATTTGACAGAGAGAGATCACAAGTGGGCGGAGAGGCAGGCAGAGAGAGAGAGGAGGAAGCAGGCTCCCTGCAGAGCAGAGAGCCCGATGTGGGACTCAATCCCAGGACCCTGAGATCATGACCTGAGCCGAAGGCAGAGGCTTAACCACTGAGCCACCCAGGCGCCCCTCTTTTTTTTTTTTTTTTTAAGATTTTATTTACTCATTTGACAGAGATTACAAGTAGGCAAAGAGGCAGGCAGAGAGAGAGGGGGAAGCAGGCTCCCCGAGAAGTGGAGAGCCCGATGCGGGGCTCGATCCCAGGACTCTGGGATCATGACCCGAGCCGAAGGCATAGGCTTTAACACAGGCGCCCCTAGCTTCTCATTTTTTTTAAAAAATATTTTATTTATTTATTTGACAGAGAGAGATCACAAGTAGGCAGAGAAGCAGAGAGAGAGAGAGAGAGGAGAAAGCAGGCTCCCCGCCAAGCAGAGAGCCCGATGTGGGACCCTATCCCAGGACCCCGAGATCATGACCCGAGCCGAAGGCAGAGGCTTATTAACTCACCGAGCCACCCAGGCGCCCCTTAGCTTCTCATTTTTAATGCATTTTAAGGATGCTACAGTCGTAGCATCCTTTGAACTCTGCGGATTCTCAAATATAAGAAAGAGGCTGTAGACCTCCTCAGCCATCCCCCTCAACTGCTGTGGAGAGAGGAGGAGGAAGAGGGGGAGGGACAGGAGGAAGAGGGGAAGGGACAGGAAGAAGAAGAAAAGGAGGAGAAGGGAGAGGTATCTGCCTGAGTTGGTTCTAATTCACAGAAGCTCCGGCTTCATCTTGTCCACAAAAGCAAGCCCCTCACCTACCACAAAGCGCCATCTGGACATTCCAGCAGGAAATCAAAATCCCCTCTCTCCCGAAGCCATTCCTCATCACCCTGGTCCTGGGGAGTCCCTTCCTCCCCTCCACTGTGGCACTTACTTTCCCCCTTGTGGGGACAGTGAGCACACCCAGCCCTGCTGACGGCTCGCATCGTTTTCTCACCCAGACCCGTAGCCCCCTGCGGGAAGAGACCCTGGCGGCAGCCCCTCTGTTCTGTGGTGGTTTGCCAGTCACTGGCCCTCAGTGGGTAATCGCTAAGAGATGAATCCATTCATGACTTCCCCCCAAAAGAAAGCCACATGTAGTGACCCAGAACACTTAGAGGGTTTCCTCTAACTGCCCAGCCTTCGGCATCTGGTTCCCATTTCGTTGATGTTTCCGTCCCCAGAGAAGGCTCCAGCATCCACAGTGTGGCCTGGGGAAGATAAGGTTGTTGAAGAACAGAGAGAACGAGCTTCATGTCAAGTGGTTCAGTCTCCCTGGACAGAATCCAAAAGGTCAGAGAGGCTACCACCTCCCTGACTCCAGGACCCTGAGCATCTGAGAAGCTAGTGACAACCCAAGGCGTCAGAGCCCCCACCTTTCTGGGATGCAGCAGCAGCCGGCTGACCCTTTCACTGCTGACTTAGCATCCCAGAAGGCCTCCCCCCCCAGAACCACAGCACCCAGCTGGGTCGCCGTGCAGGAGGAACCCCAGGCAGCTCTCAGGTCCTGTTCCCTCTTCTCTGCGTGGGATGGTGCTGGGAAAGTGACACGACCAAGTTCTCGCCTGGTTGGGAGGTCCATACACTCACTCCCGGGGGCCTCTAGCGATGCTCCCAAAACGACCCAATCTCAGCCCCGTAAGGCAATGGGAAAGAATAATGGTCACAGTGGCAGTTCAGCTCACCATGTGACTCCGGCAGAGCAGAGAGAGGCTCATAAACCACCCACCTGCTCTGAAGGCCCAGGTACAAGGCCCTGAGCAGAAGCCCCAGCCGCAGGATCCCCCTAAGGGCAGGGCCTCACTGAGACTCCCAGGCTCTGAGACACTGCTTATCCCACAAATAGAAAAGCGAGCACTGGAACAGGTACAGCAGTGTGGTGTGCTAGAAAAGCAAGGAGAGGGGGGCAGACAGCTCTGGCTCCAAATCCAGCTCTGCCACTGGCTCCAAATCCAGCTCTGCCACTTCCTAGCCATCTGACCTTAAAGCTAGCAAGTGACTTCAACTCTTGAAGCCTTCCTGTCCGCCCCTGCAAAATGGAATCAGCCTCTTGATACTCCAGAGTCAATATAGGATATCTGAGCTTGGACACACAGAGCGCCAAGCACTGCGCCTGAAACACAGCAAGCCTTCGGGAAAGTGCCTTTCTCTCCTTCCCTTGTCCCTACCATCCATCCTGAGCCATTCACTTATGCAACAAGTCTTTCCTGAGAGCCTGCGAGGTGTCTGACCATGGAGAGGCAACAGAGCCTGAGGCCAATAAGGCTTGCCTCCATTCTGGTCTGGTCATCCAGACTGCTGCGTCCCAGGCCTGGAAGGAAGAAGGAGGGAGTTTCGGAGCAATTTCCTCCCAGACGGCCATCCACGCCCTCACCCACTCCCCCCACTCTCCTTAGTTTATTCCAAAAATGAGTTACAACGACCGCGCAGCTTGCTCTGCTAGGTAGGAAGGGGGATGTGGAAATAAATCACAGGTTCTGAAGAAGCTCAGAGTCTAGCAGGCAAAAAAGGACAAGCAAATAAATAGCTATGACACAAAGAAGGTGACAGGTGCCATAAGAGGGGGTAGATAAATGGCTCCGAGCAATCAGATGGGGGGTGGCCTCTTGTCCTACCCAGACAGACACATCCTATGGCTGCACTGACTGACTTTGAAAAGACAAGAGAAAAAGGAGCACTGGCCGGCTGGCACCATTCCTAGCACGGGAAGCAGGCAGGAACTATTTAAAAGGACTAGAGGCAGGTTAGAGCCTCTTCTGGCAATTTCCAAAACTTGAACTTCCTCGAGCTGGCTGGGTAGCTGGACCGAACTACCCTGTCCAAGTCCTACAGATCTTAAAATAATAATAATAATAATAATAATAATAACTTAGCTGTTGCCAGGATGATAAAAGAACCTTGCCATTCAAAGGAAGTGTCCGCATGGGGTGGAAGGTGAGGCTGGAGGGGGAGAGGAGGAGGGGACAGGGGCAAAAAGGGGAACGCCCCCCAAATATGGATCAGGACGACCGGCGAAGAAATTTATGCATTGTAGCTGCTTTACTACCTAATTAATTCAGTAATTTCAAAAACAATTTTATTTATGTTCCATTTACCACATCAAAAGTAAAAAAAAAAAAAAATCCTACTGATGCTAAAATAATACCTCAAGGCATCTATTTTTAATCAGTTAAAAAAAGGGAGGGTTTAAAAAAAAAAAAACAGCCCTGGTTTCTATACAATCTCTCCCGGGCAGACCACCAGCCCTCAGAGAGGGAGAAAGAGAGAGAGAGAACACAGCCAAGCCCTCTCTGAGAGCCTTCCTGGCTGCTCAAAACCGAGCTTGTCAAAAAAAACAAATCCATAATGGCCCGAGGCTCCTCTCCAATCTATTTTCTGCTCAGCTGGTTTTAAATGAAGTTATTATGAGTCATTAAAACACCCGCAAGCCAGTGGAAGTCAGCCAATTACAATTTTAAATTTAGCCCGTTCTCTGCCCCATTCTCTTGTTTTCTTCCTCTGCCCACAGAATGCTGCTGCTGGTACTTCTTCCCTCCCTCCCTTTACCCAAAGTGGAAGAGACAGTTATGAAAATGCAGAGTAGTGCACGGCAGGCAGAATCATTCACATGAAACTCAAATTATTAAATTACAAAAATGCAAAACGGCAGCCCCCTCCAAAGTCGACCCATGTCCCTCACTGGCCCCCTGGATTCTTCAGGAACTCCAGACCCGGATCTAGAGGGCACAGGGCTCTTTTTTGAAAAATGAAAATGTTCTTCAGTGGGGTCCTGTTGAGAAACACGCCCATCTGTCACACGGCGTCGACGTGCTCAGGGCTGAACCCACGAGAGGGATACACGCCACCAACATTCAAGAATTCATAACAAACAATGAAGTTCAAATTCGGAGGTAACGCAGGTTTTGCAATCAAGCATGAATGTCGGTAGAAGTCACTAGATATGATGAGCTCATTTAGTTTTTAAATCTGCAAGGTAATGGTCTGTGCAGGGCCATTACAGCAGAGGAACAATTTTGAGTATTTCATGTAAACGCTTCTTCTCAATCTCTCTTTTCTCCCAAACACATGCACGCACACGCACACATGCTCACACACTCACATACATAAATCCCCCTCATTTCTGGGAACCTGACTGCAGCTTCTCTGCACCCTCCAAGGAATCAATGGTGTCCTTCCCAAAGAACTGTCCCATCCTACTTTCTCCATGGACCCTAAGGAACTGAAGAGTCTGGAAGCTCCAAGGAAGAGACTCCCAGACCTTTATGTCTACTTCCCATCAGCCCAGGGTTCCTCCCGAGACACACAGGCACGCACGTACACACACACACGCGCGCACACACAGACACACACACACACACACACACACACATGCGTGTGCCCCCATGTGCTCCAAAAGAGAACCAGTGCTCTGCCCTAGGCTGACACCCTTCGATTGCCCAGGGAGGCAGGAGAACCAAAGTCACAGACCCGAGCAGGTGGGGCCTCTAGGAAAAGGGTAGCTGTCCTGTCATTTCATGGCCAGTCCCTAAAGGCCGGTGTGCAGGCCAGGATGCTACCGTGTGCCTTGATCTCCCCAGTGGCACTGCGTGCGTGGGACTTTCTATCTGGCCCCACCTGCCAGCCTCATTGAGAAGAGAACAGGAAATCCGCAGAACGTGAAGTCCGGGCCCCCTGGGACCAGAGGCCGTTTACCCAAGGCAGGAGGATCTGTCCTGACCCCTGTGGGAATGCAAATGTGAGGCCTGTGACCACAGCTGCCACTTTGGGGGGGGTGTCCCCAGGATGGAGCTGATGTCACCCTCCTTGGCCTTGGCTTTGACTCTCCCTACTCTGCTGCTCCCACTATGGGGCCTTCCACCAAGCAGCTCCTCGTGGCCGCTCTAAGCAGCCCGTCCTCCCTGAAGGAGCGCCCGCTTCAGCAGCACGTTTGTACCCCAGGCCCTCCCTGGCACCGCCAGACTGTTCCCCGGGGCGGGTCCTCGCACCTCCAGTCCCTTATCCTCTCCTGACAGACAGTTCCCCAAATTGTGTAAGCCCCAGGCCCCACCAAACCGAGAGCTGCCCCAGAAACACCAGCACGTCGGCAATACTCACCGAATTCTCACCGAGAGCCCTCTGAGGGCGATGCCAGGTCACTGGTGTGTGAGGGTGCCCAGGGGGTGCTGACCTCAGGGGCCTGGGACAGACCACCGTCAGCACGGCGCCAGCAGCAATGTCCAATATGGACCTTGCAAAACCAAGCCCCGCTCTCCCAGTGGCCCCTGCCCTGCTCGACTCGAGAAAACATCCAGGGACCCAGGGGGAGCAGAAGCGAAGCCAGGAAGCCCCATGCTGCTCCCTGAGAGGCCAGGGCAGAGCACACAAGGTTCCAGGTTCTGGGAGGACTCGCTTAGGTGTCCTCCCCAGGGCCCTGCCTGCTGGCATATTTTGTTCCCCAGCCCAACCCCACCCAACTGCCAAGCTACGATGCTTTGAGGAGTGAGAGCGGGAGAGACAGACCAACGACGATGCATGGAGACAAAGACAGATGAAGACCTGAGAAGGAACACAGGAAACACAGAGGAGCATCAGGACAGGGCTGGGGCCAAGACAGATGTGAGGAGAGGGACAAAGAAACGGCGTGAGAGGAGACTGGGGGACAAGTAGAGAAGAGAGGCACGCCGAAACGCAGCCTCCTGCCACCACAGACAGCCCAGAAGAGGGCGCTGAAAGGACCGCGGGGGAGCAGTGCCGCTGGAATGGCCGGACCCCACCAAGTAGCCCCCCCGCCCAGAGACTGGAGGGCCAGGGGTGAGGGCCACAGCGGAGAGCATGGACTGAATGCCCGCGAAGCCCGGCGGGGGGCACATCTGGGAAGCAAAAGGTGTGGACCTTGGGATGGACCCCACACCAACATCCTCCCCCACCTACAACCCCAGCATCTAATCACCCTCAGACCAAAGCAAGGGCCAGTGAAACAGCTCAGAGCTTAGGTAGGACAGAAGGAGCAGGGGAGAGAACAGGAGAGAGGAGGAGAACAAACAGGAGACAGACAAGGAGCCCCCCATCCAACTCTGTAGGGCCATTCCCTTCCCCCAGGGGACCATCACCGCCCAGACTGGCTGCCAACATCACAGGGTGGTGGGAGAGGGCGTGTGGCCGAGAAACCACCCTATTCTGGGGGCCATAAACATCAGAGACAGAGAAACACACACACACACACACACACACACACAGAGAGAGAGAGAGACAGAGAGAGACAGAGAGAGAGGTTATTACATAATTTCCACTTTCTTTCCTCCACCCTTAAAGTAATGTTCTATCTGACAGGCTCCTCTCTGAGGGGGGAAAAATGACAAATCCAATCCAAAATTCAACAGCCTGTGTTCTGTTCGGAGAGCACACAGTGTACTGTACAGCCCATAAAACTCCAAACAGCCTCCAGACACTGCTGCAATCGTCCTCCATCAAAACACTTTGTCTTGCATACAAAAATAAGATACAGCGCTGAACGGAATACAAAATCAGCCCATTACAGTACAGGGAGGCTGCTACTTAGCAACCAGGGGGCTCTAAAGCCTCGTGCTCTACAGGAAGCAAAATCTGTCGAGCCTGTTGGGCAAATGATAAACATTAGCGGTATTAAAAAACACAAAAGCCATGTAAATGGATAGACATAATGTGGAAGCGAATTTATAGAATAAATTGGGACGGGGGACTTGGGTGCAGGGGGAAAGGCTGGGATTCAGAAGGGTAGAGGCAACGAGCTTCCCCAACCCCTGCTAAGGCACCATATGGAGAGAGAGACATGTGGATTTGGTGGGGAGGGATATGCGAACCCCTTTTCACACAGGGGCTGTAGGTGCGGGGCGGGAGGCAGGGGAGGGGGGGAGACGTGGTAGAACACTGTTTAATACAATGACCTGCAATGAACTCTGCCAGCTTCCTCTGTGAGGCTGGCCCGACTGGCTGTCTTCAGGGCTGGGAAGCCGGGCCACGCGCACCCAGCAGCACCGAGGTGGGCAAATGTGGGGCTTTATTACCTGCCTTGACGGGGGAGGCACCACACCCAGGGCTATCACAGGACCTGTTACTTGATGTAAACACAACCCTCGGCCAAAAATAAATAAATAATTAAAAGTTTAAAACAACCACCACCACCACCACCCAGACAGCGAAACCAAAAGCACCCCATCTGGGCTGGAAAAATCAGTATATTTCATCAGGTAAAGGGGAAAAATACTCTGGCTGTGAATCAGCAGCAGGGTTTCGGATCCCAGCCAAAACAGGAGCTAAAAAGCAAAACCATATTCTTCTGGTCTCCATTTAGGCTCCTGAGGCAGAAAGCGAAAAGGGGCGGGAGTGAGGGGGGTGGTGAGGAAGGGGGCAGAGGGGGGAAGAAATGTATTTTTCATCAGCCAGTGTATAATTTATAAACAGCATTAAACAGTTTTTGTTTTCTTTTTCCTCTCTCCCGTGGATGGGCTTGGACAGCAGTCAAGCCTGCATTAATTTCTGCTTTGGGTACAGTGTGTTCTTGGAGGCACATCTGCAGGCGATCATAAACTCTCTGGAATGCTGGCAGAACATCCAGGCCTGCCGGCAGGCCAGTGACGACACCACTCTGGGAAAAAGTTCGGGAAGCGGGCCAAATCCAGGGCAGGGAGGGGGAGGGACAGAGCGAGAGCACAGTGTTCAAGAGCGAGCGGGGGAAAGTGGCTGCTTTTCCCCTCTTCCCCTCTGTCTGCACCCCAACCTCCACGCAGACCGTGGGCCCCCGAGCCCCTCCCAGCGGACCCTCCCTGTGCTCTGAACCCACCCCCCGACAGTGCCTGCCTCTGCAAGGCATGTTGAGGGAGATAAGGGGCCTCGGGAAGTTTCTTCTGGATCGTCTGGTTTAGCCCGATGGCGTGGCGCGAACTTGAAGAACGGACCGGGATATTCGCTGAGAGCAGGCAGAGAGGAGATGAAGCTGCCTGGACCCCCCCATCTTAGGCTCAGAGGTGCCAGAAGCAAGTGGCGGATCCTGAGAGGCCACCTTTAAACCCAAGATGCCTCTCCCGTCAGCTTGAGGACCACGCCTCACCGCCACAGGGAACTGACCAGCTACCATGCTTCCCTGTCTTTGGGAAGAAAGACCCTGAACCCCAAAGCTAAGTGTTCCAAAAAAGAAGAAAAAGGAACAAGTACAATCCGTAGATCTTCGATGTCTCATAATTTCTTCCCCTTCCACTGGATCAGGACAGGAGAAAGCTCAAGAGAACCAATCTGGTTTCTGGCCCCAACCCTGCCAGGCCTTTTCCTGCCAGATGGATGACCCAAGCCCCCGATGATAGGCCCTGGCCAACTTGTGCTGTTGCTGGAATCAGAAAATCCATCAGCCAAACACCATATTTCTTCCCAGTGGCTCTGATAGGGGGAAGAGACTGGTGTCAGGGGAGCTTTCTCAAGAGCCATGGCTCACAAACACCGGAGAAAGGCAGGAGGGTTGAGTACAGGGGACTGACCGCTGGCAGGACTGGACTCCCAAAGGAAGGCCACCCTTAATCGGGGCTAGAGGCGTGGGCCTATCTGCCCTCCAACCATGCCCCAAGATGGTCAGGCACAAGATTCTCCAAGAGGGTCTGAGAAATCCTATGCTCCAGGTTAGTGTACATCAAAAAACCCATAGTCCTTTCTTTCCAGGGGGAAAAAAAAAAAAAACAACCAAGTGTCACTCCGTCATTCAATCCTTCAGTGGTTCTCCAGTGTTACAGGTAAATGCAGAATATTTTGGTATTCAAGGCCTCCACAATCCTGCCTCATCCCGCCATTTCCAAAGCCTGCCCTCTAGAAGGGACGCCCTCCCCCTGTGAGTTCCTCCTAGAATTCTCTGCCGGTGCTTTGTGCACACAAATGTCTTTGACCATGACCTTACAATCAAGTATCTCTCCTACCGGATGGTCATAAGTTCCTTGAGGGTAGGAATGCTGTAAGCTCTCTCCAGTGCTAAGTACACAGAACCTGAGGTCCACTCAGCACTTGGTAAATGTCCACTGGATGCAAAAATGAATAGACTCCCAGAAAAGGGGCAGGCCACAGAAACACGGGAACCTCTAAATAGCATGCGGTCAAGTCAAAAACAGGCGCAAGCCGTTCTGGGTTTGCTCGCTTCTAATCCAGCAGCACTGGCGCCAAACTGTGGGAGATCCTACCTAATGGGAAACCTTACACCAGCAAATCCCAGAACCAACCGAGTCACCACCTGGGTCTGTGGTCTCTGCACAGACATCCCAGGGCAAGGAATCACCACTCAAGGGAGAACTGGGAGTGGCAAGGACCCAGCAGGTCGTAGATGCTCTGGGACCAATCTCCACAAGGCACGGGGCTGCACAGGGTGGGGAGTGAGAGGTCAGGGTGATCTCAGGACGTGGAGTGGCTTGGATTCCTGCCCCGCTCACTGCCATAGTCCTGCACCTCATGTCCTTGTTCTAGAAGGAGCAGCTCTGCAAAAGCATGCCAGGTGGTCACTCTCCTGACCTGACCTTCCTTTCCCAAACCCACCTCCGAGAAGGCAGGGTGTCCCCGGATCAATCTCATTAGTTAATGAGTTAGGTTATTGTTTGTTAATTTAAACGTATTGTTATTATCAGGTATATCTCATAAACACTTGATTAGTTAACGCATTCAAATCGAAATAAAAACTTCAATTAAACTGAACATTCACTACTACCATTTAGGGTCTTAAAAAAGAAAAAAAGAGAGAGAGAGAGGAAGAGAGAGAGGGAGAGAGAGAGGGAGAGAGAGAAAGAATTGTATCCAAGAAGGGCCTCCTACAGGGCAAACCTCTAATTAAACAAATTGTCAATTTCAACACAATGAAAACTGATTTAGGAGTGTAAATTTAGTATTCTAGTCACCGAAAATAAAACCTCACATCGTCAGCCTCGTACAGGCTGATTTCCTCGGATAGGGACGCAGAGGACAGGAAGACAACGTGAGAAAGGGGCCAAGCCCAGAAGGAAGAACGAGCAAGCGCATTTCATCCTTTCCTAAATAACATCTCCGCAAAGTCAGTGTGGCCTGTTCTCAGCAGCGAGAAGCTCTCGTCTTGCCTCCTCCTTCACCCCACCCCTACCAGATTAGGAAAAAAAAAAAAAAAAAAAATTAATCGTGTATGATGACAAACTTGGCTCAGCACTCACTGTACACACTGTACCCACAAGGCTGGCTCCCCGCCAGGCCTGGCCCTAAGCCAGAACTACAATAACAAACACAGGCCATGCTAGCCAAGAGGGGGTTGGGGGCAGCCAGCTCGCGAGCAAGGAAGTGTGAGAGGAGCACCGTTCAGCTCCGCCTAGCAGAAGAAAACAGCAGGAATGTACCTGCCCAGGGCAGCAACAACATTTAGGGGAAGCCAGGAGCACCGTGACCCGCACCCAGATCCCAGGCTCACGCCTCCAGGGCCTGCCCCTTTAAAAAAAAAAAAAAAAAAAAGTCTCCACAGTTCTGGGGCTAAATGGCCTGCTGTTTTAGGCTCTATAGGGCCGCTCCAACCCTTGACGAGTCTGCAAAGTGGGTCGTCAGCACTGCACACCCTCAGGAGCCCCTCTTGCTGGAGGTTCCTAGGAGGGAGCCTTCAAAACCCAGCAGCAAGAAAATCTCCTGTCATCTAACCGAGGTCGCCTCTAAAACATCCCAGGGTTCTGTTATCATGCAACTGGCAGAGGAATCAGAATGTGCAGAATCCTGCTTCTGCCACTGGCCCCCAAGAGAAGGCCTGGCACGCCCAGCCCAGCCCTCCAACACCGACCCCCCGAGATCCCCCTCCCCCGGGTAGGCCGTCCCAGCTTCTCAGGGGGTGCAAACAGCTCAGGAAGCGGTCTAGCCTCTCTAAGCCCTTGTTGCTATTTTCTTTTCAAGACATCCCAGCACAGGGTGAGAGGTATGCAGGACGGCAGAAAGCAGCCACAGAGAATAGAAGTATCAGAGTCTCAGAAGGCTGCGAGCCATCTGCAAAGGCGAATTCAAGCATGATTATGACCCTCACACCTCCCCCGTCACCAAATCTCTTTATCAAGGGTGTTGGCAAGTGCACCGCAGAGAGCCAAGTCACCCGGCACGATCAGATATCAGTGCCGAGTAAGAGAGGTACGGAGAGGAGAGCCTGGGGAGACAGGACCCAGCTCTCAAAGCTGCTGGGGGCATTGGGCTGAGACCATAGGACCACGCAGTGGTATCTCAGCCAGGATGGGAGTGCAGGTCCTCAGGTGGCCACTGGCCGTAGAGGGGTGGTGCAAAGCCACTCATCTTGCCTGAACTGGGGGCTCTGGGCCCCCCTGCACGTGGGTAAGCAGTGCCTCCCCTCTGCCCCTTCCACTGGCATCACCAGCATGGCCGGGACTGGCTCACTCACACTCAACCAATACTGGCGGTGGGGGGAGAGGGGCTCCTGGCTGCCCCCCAGGGAACCTCTGGGAGACAGTCCACACCATTCGTATTGCAGGAGGGACCCAGCAGGAGACTAGAGCTCCCCGACATGCTCCCCCAACTGCTCTCATTCATCTGACCAGTTACCTAGCAACTCCAGCAATGGGCCAGGCAATGTGCCGCTCATAACGGGGACAGACCCTGTCCCCACTTGCTTACAGTCTATCAGAGGAGCTAGGGAGAGGGAAATTCTATTTCCAGAGAGCTGATCGGGCATTAGGCCCAGGGCTAAGGGTCCAATGTGAGCCTCACAACGTCTCTGAGAGAGTTAAGAGCTCCCATCTTACAGATGAGGATACAAAAAAGCTTTCATTTCTCGCCCAAGAGCACATGGTGAAGGAGGTAGGTTTCCCAATTTCTATCCCTGACTCCAAGCAGGGGAGATAAGGCAAGTCCATAAATAACCAGAACACAAGGAGGAGAGACTGTGCTCACAGAGCTTCAGATAAAGACATACAGACACCCAGAAGAAGGCATGACGGCTCCGGGCTGAGGGTGGAGGAGGGCATTGCGTAAGGGACCTCAGACGATCTGGCAAGACTAGGAAGGGTTATTCCAAGCAGAGGGAATGGGGCGAACAAAGCCACAGAGCTGGGAAAGCAAAAGCTGTGTCCGTCTACACAGAGCGCAAAGCAACAAGTAGCCGAGTCTGGCTAGAGCACTGGATTCAAGGAACGAGGAAGGAGAAAGGGTGCTCCCCGGGCCAAGTTCCGGAGTGGGCAAGGGAGCTTTAACCACAGGCTGAAAAGTGCATTACCCGCATGGAAGTGTCCAGCACCACACACAGACCACACAGGGGCCCGCAGCAGGGAGCACATAAACCAAGACCCGCTCTCTGCGCTTGGGGGCCGGCCAAGCCGGCTGGCAGGCGGCTCTGAAACCCCACACCGAACCCCAAACGACCTACAAAACTGAAGGGAAACAAAAAAATACAAGGTGCGTTCTATAAAAATGGAACAAAGGGAGTCCCTGAGTACCAGGCAGATGCTGTACACAGGAGGTCTGGACTCAGGACTGCAGACCAACGTGGGGGAGGTGGGCAGGAAGAGGAAGGTGCGGGGGAACAAGGTGTGGGTGGGTGACCTTTCAGGGAGGAGGAGCGGAACACAAAGATGTAGGGACAGACTGCACGTGCTGAGACCAGCCGCCACCTCACGGGGCACAGTGCCCGGATCTGGAGGGAGAAGGATGGAAAGCAAGTAGGGGTTAGAGGACTTTAGGAGGCACCACGAATGCCAGGGAGAGAGCAGCCCATGCCGTGCAGAGCCACATAGGCTTTGCAGCAAGACCGTGGCAGCCTGAAGCACACAAAACACCAAAGAGCATTTGCATGACTGTCTGGGCAACGCGAGAACAGACGGCAAACCACCAGCCAGGTAGAAGCTTCTGGAGTAAAGGGATGGGAACAGGCCTCAGGGTCAGACTTTTGGGAACTGGGGAAAAGGAAGGTGAAGCAGAGGCAGTCAGCATTTACTGACCACCACCTGTATGCCAGGGTATATATGCAGATGCCTGTGACACACATTCCGTCACCGGATTCTTTAGAAAATGGATACAAGCTAGCTAGGCAAGACCTGTACCTCACCAAGGCAGAAAACGGACTTTGGGGGACAGATCCACCCGAGGTCACATGGCATATATTACAGACGAGGTCTGAACACTGGCCTAGCCCCAAAGCCCATGCACGTTCCACAGATGCTGGAAGGTGAGGCGTGGGAGGCCACGTGGAACCAGGACAGCAGAGGTCCACATGTGACCATAAGGAGATGACCCTCACCTCTCCCCCAGAATGTGACTCCAAGGGAGAAAGGCAAGGGAGTCAGAAGGAAGACAGTGCTGGCCCCGTAGGGAAGTCTGGAGGCCTCTACAGCTGACCCCAGGCGATCCCCGGCCTCAGAGCAGCACCATGAGACCTGGTGTACAGCCTTCCCTCCACCAAGATCACGCGGGCAGCTGGATGTCAGGTGTGTCCACTTCCCCTTTGCCCAAATACAGGTGAATCTCCCCGCAGCCACACAGCCGACCCCCCCCCAGAAATGGATAAAACTAACTTGCCAAAGACAGCATGCCATAACTAGGTCTGTGTTCCAACTTTTCTCTATTCAGTCAAAGGCTCCCATATAACGTGACCCCAAGAGTCAGACTCAGGAGCCCGTGAGAACTCGGCACCACCACCGTCGTGCTGACCAAACCATCATCTGCTTTGGAAGGTCCACCGCACCTCGGATGCCCACAAAACCCTGGGAAACCCACGAGGACACGAGGAGGGGTCAGTGCAGATGGTCACGCCATCAGGATGGGCCCTCTGCTCCGTGAACCTTGGGGGACCATCCACAGGGTGCAGTGACGACGGTCCTGGCTGGCAGCAGGGACATCCGTGCTTTGAGTGGGGGCGAAGGCGGGCCAGACGCAGTTGCCTGCACCCGAATGGGCCGGTCAGGGCAGCATCGCCTACCTGAATGAGCCAGTAAGTGCATTCTCAGGCGCAAACTATCCAGGAACCGCTTTCCGCAGAGCTCACACCCGTACGTCTTCACGCCACTGTGCAGCTTCCTGTAGGGAAAGGAGAAGAGAGGTTGGGGCTGCTCCGGCTGGCTGGGAAGCAAGCCCACCCGCACCTGGGGGCTCGGCAGCCACCCCTCCGGCAGGTGAGCAGGAGGGAGGGAAAGCCAGGCACGGCTGCTGCTGATGGGCACTGATGGGGATGTCCCTACACGCACAGCCAGCCCCTCTTCCTCAGAGGCTGCCAAGAGTCTACTCCTGGGCCTGTCCGAGAGCTAAAGAACAGGACTCTCCCTGCTACGCTGTCCACGGGCACCGAGACCAAGGGAGGAAAGCCAGCTCCGGTTCCAGGCTGAGAAGGAGGCAGCACGGGAGGGTCACCGGTGACCTGGCACGGACCATCCGTGGAGGCCACCAGGCCTCGGCTTCCCCCGGTCCCATCAGGCCTCACGGTGCTGCAGCCGCTCACATGTCCAGCTCCCCAGCGACACTGCCAGAATCAGGAGGCCCGCGCCCGTCCCCCTTCTGTCTCATATCCCCGGCTCCCGTGGCAGGGACTGGCACATAGTAGGTTTTGAACCACTATAGAAAGGATGTGCCGGCGTTCTGGACACCTCCAGATGTTCTGAGAGCTGCGGGGAGTCTCCAACATGCACGCCCCTCCCCGGAGGCCCAGCCTCAGTCTTCCCTGTCCTTTTGGCTAGAGGCTGAACCCCGGCAGAAAGAGAGAGTGCAAGAAAAGCGGGAACATCATTCTACAAATGTCACGTGGGGCTTTCCGAGTACCGTCACACACCTTATGTCAGTTTACGACACTGGAATTCTGTGAATTGGGTTTGACCCATCAGATCACGCCAGGAAGAAAGCGGTCCAGCTCACTAGTGGCCACAAGCCCAGCCCATGGCGGTACCCTTCTCCCAACTCCGACCCGGCCCTTTCCCGCCCAGCGGTGGAGCCGGGTCGGGTCAGGGAAGCGGGCAGGCTAGTGGAGAGCTGGGCGCTGGGAAGAAGGCCTGTGCGCAGCAGGACGCCGAGGCTCGGAGCTGCTGGCTGCTGTGTGGGCCATCTGGCCCGGAACGCTGACTTTCCTCCCACCCACACTCCTGTTCTCAGGCCCTTACTTGCCACTGCCGGATCCAGGATCCACCTCCACCCCGTCTCTGTGCCTTGCCCTGAGGAACGGGGCAGGCCACGGCAGCCAGAGGCCCGAGCTGATGGAGGCAGGACAGGGAGGAGAGCCCATGAGGCTCTCTTAGAGCAACAACCTCTGGCAATCAGACGGTGATAGGTCGAGACCACAGTAGAAGGCTGCAGGACGGCTGGTAGGGACAATGACAAAACCCGGGGTGTGGAGAAGAGGCACTCTCTATGCAGGCCAGCAGCGCCCAGATCTGAGCCTCGGAGCCCAGGTCACCATGAAGACACCAAGTCCCCCATGGCCACCACCTTACAAATCCCGGAATGGGAACCCAGTGGTAAGTCAGAACCACGTGAGCCCCCAGGTGAGCCTCTCAAGTGCCACAGTCCGTGGGCCACCGTGGCCTGAGGGCCACATGCCGTGTCCACACGCCCCGTCCCTTTCACGGAACTCTTTCTCAATCACGCTGTTTTGTTTGCTCGCTTTCCCTTTACCTCCTTGCCAAAGGCAACAAGTAATTTCTCAATCTCACACACACACACACACACACACACACACACAAAGAGACACACACGCCTGCATCCCCGACACTGCAGTGCACCCCACCCCCATATTATCTCACTCCTGGCCACGGCTGATCCAACCCAGTTGAGAAATACTAACAGTACAGAACATTTTAACTGAACACCCTTAACTCCAAATAGATTTCACAATGCTGGACACAGGGACATGTCCTAAGACCATTCTGGGTAATCCATGCTTTGAGACATGCACCCAGGTAAGTGCGTTTGTACTTGTGCATGTCCACACAAGCAGACTGCCTTCCTGTCACTTACCCAGGCATGGCAGATGTCTGCTCTGTGGAACAGCAAAGGCTCACCTCCCAAATGGGGGAACCTCTTGTACACGATCATGGTCGGGCATGATGGATGGCCGTGGATGGGTTTCTACCTCATTCAAGTTCATCTTTTCTTCCCCAGTGATTTCTCAGCTTCCAGGCGAGCCCCTGTCTCAGGGGGCAGCTGACAGGAGGACTAATACCCATTCAGATCTGTTTCCCCCCAAAGGACGCTGGAGGGACCCGCCTTCCAGTATCAGCAGCCCCCACCAGGATAAGTATCCTCAACCACACCCTTGGACTCTCCATCTCTTCTCCCTGATGGTTCCAGATCAAATCTCTCGATCCAGACCCCGATGAACACTTTCTGGATAGTCCCACTGCCTTCTCTCTGGATGTGAATGGATTTGCCTGGCAAATGGTAATAGTGGCTTTCCTGGCCCACTGGATCAGTGTGGTGTGAAAGGTGATACACCTTGACCCTTACTACAGGGGTAAATAGGGTACAGGGAAGAATGCCAGTCGAGCAGCCAGAAGACCCAGATCCTCAGCCTGACTTGTCATTAACTTGTCTTATGACCTTGGACAAATTATGCTGTAACAACCTTCCTGTGTTTTTTTCACATATAAAGTGATGTGGATGATTTCTAAGGTTCTGGTCCCTTATGGAACTTAAATTTCATCCCTTTCCCTAGATTCCAAGGAATTCCCCTATGGGGCATGATGATTTTATGAGCCATGTTCCACTGTGTGATGTTCTGTGATGCCGAGGCAGTCAGGCTAGGAGAGCCCAAGCAAAAATAAATACCCAATCGCAGAAACCTCCTCGTTCTAAGGCCTTCAAAGCCAGATGACCTGAGTTTCCTCCTTTATTCACTTTATTCACTTGTGGTCTATCTTTCAGTCAAAGACATTTCTGGAACCCATCAGTAGCCTTTCTTTGGAACCACTCAGCTGCCACACGTTTTCCAGGCTTCAGAGACACAGATGTCCTATCTTGTCTGATTGTTGGGGTAAGGACACTGCCTTGTACTTGACCCACTAACTCATTGCTCCACACAGGTTGCAGAGGGGAGCACGGCATCCCCGTGATCCATACACAGTATGAGGACAAAGGTCCTACCCCACTGGCAGAGAGAGGAGGGCAAGGCACACAAAGTTCAGGAGAGGAAAAGGGAGCACTTCACAAGTCTAGGAGTCGAGTAGAGCCCAGCACTGCTTTGCACCTGTCCTCTGTTCCCATTCAGAACACCAAGGGATGGATATGGAAAGGTGGACGCTTCCAACTCACAGGAAAAGAAGATGGCGGAGAAGAATCTGAGTGTGTTCAAGAGACTTGGCTGCCAGCAGACTCTCTGGCTCAGTTGGCAGAAGGACCAGGGAGGGCACCGAATCCCAGATGGCTTCCAAGCAGAAGCGCACATTTGTATGAACTCACGGTCTCTCTGTTCTATAGGCCACAGCCCTTCCCTGCCGCTCCCACAACGTTACACCACGGATTTTGATTAAAATGGAAATTCTGTCCACCTCCGTCTTCCTGGCCCCACATGCATAATTTCCCAGTCTGGTCTTGTCATTTTGAGAGGTCTAACTGCTCGTGGCCATCTGAGGTCACGAGCCCCCACAGCAGCACAGGAAAGGAGGGCAGCTGAGGACATCTTTGCACCTTTCTGCATACGCCCTTGGTTTTCACACTCCCTTCTCTGAGAAGCAGCAACATTGTTCAACAGCGTCTTGAAAGTAACCCAGTTCCATCATGGCCTAAGAACCCCCATTCTAGACTTCCTGGAGGAGCCATCAGGTTGTCGCCATGCACTCCTGGGGAAGGGGCTCAGGTTCTTGGCCACCACACACCCACCCCCCTCCACCCCCAGGAAGTGCTGCTATCCCAGCACAGGCTCCCCCATTGGCCCACCGGCTAAACCCACAATGAATGTCACAGATTTTCAATTAAGTCCAAAAAGACATAGAAAAAATTAACCTTTAGCAGGTTTCTAGCTATTTTCTCAAGGGAACTGAATCATTATGAGAAATTAGAACAAAGCAAATCTGAACCTTTTACAAGGAACTTGAGAGAAAGACTCATTCCTTCTCACTGGTTCTCAACCACACAACCCTTGCTAGTCAAACCGAGCTAGCAAGATACTCTAAGCCGTCTCCGTGTGCTGGAAGTCTGACAGTTCATAGATTCTGTCTGCTCTGGACTAGAAACTGTATCATGGCAGAAGTCATGCTCATTTCTCCTTTTCCTCGATTTAGGACCTCGATTTAGAAGGGATTGCTCGGGGCTGCTTAAGAAATTCCTCCAGCTAACATGGGGTCCTTCCTCTCATCTTTAACAGTATTTCAAGCCCAAGAGCTTCATGGGCACCTCCAACCCAGGGCTGGACTCTTGCCCTGTGGGTCCTGAAATCCTCATGAGGAAGGCCAATGCCTCTTTCGCAGCCACACAGCAGCTGAGGTTCAACCCAACACCTCATTCTCAAGATGGGCCGTCATGTCCCCAGCCCAACTCGCACACAACAGCAGAAGGAGTGGAGGCCAGGAGAGACCCAAGACATACTCCGTCCTCTTCACCCTCAACCTGCAGACATGGCCGGCCACAACAGGACTCCTTAAGAGCGCCTCCTGTAGCTACTCTCTTCAGGAAAAGCCCAGCCCCTCTCCATCCTGAAGAGGGCCAAGGGGAGAACGCTGGGAGAGTCTGTTCCAGGCCCCAGATCGCCAATGTTCCATTTCTTCCCAAGTTCTTTTTCCCAGAAACAAGAGCAATCAAAGCAGACCAGTGGGCAAGGAAGGCTTAGAGAGGGAATTCAGTTCCCAAAACCCCAGGGCTACACACTCTCTCTCTCTCTCTCTCTCTCCCTCCCTCCCTCCCTTTCCTTCTGGGGATCTGCAAGTGCCTGACCCACAAGTTTTGCTGAGCAGATCAGCACTGAGAACTAGGGTCTGTCGATGGGACAAGTGGGCAGGAGGGAACTACCCATCTTTGAAAAATAAAGAGGGGAGTCCATCCTATAAGGGTTTTTATAAGGTTAACTTTTCCTTGTCCTCAGCTTAACTGATCCCATGCCCAGAACCGACACTCGGCTCTGGCCAATGAGGCCCTCACAGTCCCTGCGACTTGCCCTCTCTTTGGTCTGAGCCGTCCCACGTGCAGAAGCTACCCTAACCCTGGGAGCTTCTGCTTTCTCATCCCACGACCATCAACTTGACCTACCCAGGGCTTCTAAGGGGTACTCAGAACAGGCAAGGATGAAACAGGACATTTTGAGGGTCAGATGTGAACCAAGGTCTGAATGACCCTCTTCTCTCAAAAGTCTGCTACCACCATGGAATCGATATTCTCCAAGATCCTCTTCTAACCATGGGAACCCAGCCACCATCTCACCTCCTCCTGCTCCTGCCTCTCTTGAGCAGGACCTGGCATGCTGCCATGTGTCCCCCGCGTGGTCATGGTTGGAGACACGTCCCTTCACAGAGCTCTACCAACCTGTTCAGTCTCAAAAACAACAAATGATTCCTAAGCCCCGTGGTCAGAGAACCTCACCCTGGCCTTGCTCACCTCTCCAAGAAGAGACAGGACCAAGAAAGGAAAGGGCTTAAATATTTCAGCAGTGGACTTACTCTTTTCTCCAAGACTCTTTAAGTTCAAAACGCACCTTCCATGTCCATTTACCATTTATTCAAATGGCAAGAGGAAGGCCAAATTAGCCACTGCATTCTGGGCTCCAATTTTAAGAAGGGATGAATAAAAAATTATCAGGCTCTCAGGGATTGATGCCCAAAAGCAACTTCCGGGGAGGTTTCAAGACTCAGTCTAATCTTCTGTACTTTCTACACGTGCCTTTCTACAAGGAAGGGATACTCTGAACAAAGCCTGTTCTATGAGAGACCTCCACCCTGAACCAGGACATCTGGGATACTCAGGGAATGTTCCCTATGCACTAAGGGTGACATTTTCTTGTCCTGAGGAATGCCTCTTAAATGCCACCAGCAGGGACAGATTCCAGTCCGAGTGGGTCCTTAGTCACACCTGACATCATTCTCCTTACGTACTATCTTGGAGTATCAAGGCCATGATTTAAGACCAAGCCATTTGTAAGTTCTTCCAAGCTAGAAGCTCCTTGAGGACCGGCAAGAGGTCTCTATTTCTGGCTCCAAACCCTCAGCACAGTGCAGACAACCAGAGCAGTCACATGAGAAGCTATCGCTCATGAAGCAGTCGCCAACCACCCCAAGACAGAGGACTACCTGACCACTGAAATCCAGGCCTGGGACCGCCCGGCGTTGGTGATGAGAAGCCAGGAACCCTCGGGGCGGAAAAGAAAGAACAGTTCTAATCTTGACTAGGGAGTGGGTCACTTTCATTTTCTCAAGGCATAAGGGAAATTATCCTTTTACCCACTCTTTTTTTTCCTTTGAATGCTGAGATTAGACAGTCATTGGACAAGCTGTGAATGCTTAGCTGGTATTACCACAAATTATCCTTGTAGCAATAGAGTTCATTGCTCCCTGACTAGTCAATATTAATAAACATTACCGAATGCTTTTACAACACAATTTATTTTTTAATATAGCTCTTTATGTATGCCATAAAGTAAATATACCAATAAAAGGCAAGGATTTCAAACAACAGATTAAAAAACAAAACCAAGAACTAACAGAGTGCTAGTTAACGCCTTCCATGCTGCACGATGGGGGAGACAGGACGCCCAGCGCGTGCCCCTCTCCTGAGAAGCCAGGCCCGCGGAGCTCTGGAGGACTGTGGCCGTTCAGTTGCTTTGGAGCCTTTCCAAGGGAAGGCATGTTTCCTCAAGAATGGAGACTCAAGGGGCGGTTGGGTGGCTCAGTGGGTTGAAGCCTCTGCCTTCGGCTCGGGTCATGGTCTCGGGGTCCTGGGATCAAGCCCTGCATCAGGCTCTCTGCTCATCAGGGAGCCTGCTTCCCCCCGCTCTCTCTCTGTCTCCTTCTCTGCCTACTTGTGATCTCTGTCAAATTAAAAAAAAAAAAAAAGAACGGAGAATCAAGGTGTAACACACGGGCTGAGATCCCGTTCTGGGGGCAGGACACCCAGGGTTCTCTCCAGCTCTACTGGTAACCATCCAGTGACCTTGGTCAAACCGCTCACCCTCTGGTGACTGCACTTTCCACCCTCCTCAGCAAGACAAGGGTTGAGCAGATGATTTCTCAGGTCCTTTCCAATCAGGTTTACGACCCTGCAAGGCTGTGGGGCTGACAGGGGCCTATCTATGCTCACCAGATTGTAAGCTCCTTCCTGAAAGATCCATCCCGGTTTCAACCCCTCAGGCTCCATGACCGAGCAGAGCCCAGAGCCCAGAGGGGCTCAGTTGCATTTTTGTTGAATGAATGAACAAACACGGGAGGGAATTCAAAAAGAAAAACGTGGAGGTTACAAAACACACACACACACACACACAAAAAACACTTCCACCCCACACACATACACACACAAACATCAGTCCAAGAACAGTGGTCCCTATTGTCCAAAAGAGAAGGCCTCCACGGGGCTGTTAGAAGAAGACTGTGCACCCTGCGTTGGCCTGGGAGAAAGGCCAACCTGGAGCTGACCCAGTGGAAGGAGCTGTCCCCAGCCTTGAAAATACGGGGACAATGGCACTCCCCACGGTTATAACCACAAGTACAGTGCCCCCTGATAAGGCTGCCCGGGTGAGTGTTAAAATACCGTGTCAGAAATGACAAAGGGGCACGCTAATCTCCCCATAGCAACTGCTCTGAGAAGGGTCTTCATGGCTGCTGAGCACCAGGAGACCCGGGCTTCAGGCTGTTATGTAACAGGGCCTTTGTTTTAAAATACTGAGCTCTCGTAAATCATTTATTTGAAATATCTCTATCAACAAATTTCACCAAGAACAAAAGTTTTTCATTTGTGTGCCAGGCTATAGGATGATCTTATCACACACAATCTCATACAGTCTCTTTCAACAAGGTCTTAGCGCGCTTATCTGCAAAGTTCCTGGTAGCCAAATATGATTGAAATGTTCTATTTATGCTCACTGGATTAAGGAGATGTTGCAAAACTGCACAAAAAACCTGGCAGGTGTAAGCAAGGTATTACAGCCCGGGCCGTTAAGATCTGAGGGAAAAGAATCAATACACACTTTTGTAGATTTCTTTCTTTCCTTTTTTTTTTTTTTTAAAAGAAACCAGGAAAGTTGTGCTTTTTGAAAAGGGAAGAGGAAAAATAGTAAAATGCCTTAAGATTTATAGCTTCTTAACACTTTTTCCAAACCCAAAATGGGGCACCATGATGCGTGCTTCCTGACGTCAGCCCAAGGAAAACAAAAATAAATCCAAAATATTCTCTCCAGATCCTAAAAGGCCCTATAAGGGAACTGAACTACGGTTATGGATGAGCACGGTTTTTTGCTTTTTCTCTCTCACACCCATAAGAGGATTTCATTTCAACGAGCACAAATAGCCAGTTTCTGGGAAAACTGTTTTCAAAAAGCTCCAGATTCCTCCTTTATCTTCCCATGTTGCCTGGGCATGAGGAGGCAGTCTTGTCGCCTGGTAATCTGGGCTCGTTTTTACATGAGCTTCTCGCTTCAGCCATAAAGCTGAAATGCCACCTTCCCATCCCACTGCCTAGCCACGGATCCTCAGAGGCTCTAGGAAATACCCGAGGTTATCAAGGGCCTAAGAAAGTTCTTTTCAAATTAAAGCTCTCCGAAAACCTCCTTCATGGGTATTGCCTCATTCTTTCTGCTTTAGTACACTGAAAATTAAATCACTTCTCTATGAGGATTCCGAGCCGTGAGAGCCATCATCCCCGACCTCAGTTATGAGCCCAAGATGAGAAACTGGGCAGAGGAACCCGTACGGACACCAAATCCCATGGTGCAAGTCACTGTCACTATCATGAAGGAAAAGGTAAAAACACAAAGATAGCCACCTCTTTGCCAATTCTTCTTTCTTCTAGAAAAATGTAAAAAAGAAATCTAGTCAATTGAGGTTTTAGAATAATAATGTATTTACAGATCGCATCTGACTTTAAAAGGGTTTGCTGAGGATTACCTCAGTCACCCTGTGGCTGGGGAAGAGAGTGCTACCCCCCCCCCCCCCGCCGTTCTGTGAATGAGGAAACTGAGGCCAAGAGAGGCACCCTCCCATGGAAGCGGGTGGAAGTCTCCAAAGCACTCATCTTGGGATCCATAGCCACACGTACCCACCTACAGAGACACTATCCATCTGGCCCATAACGTCCTCCCAGAGCCGCCCAGGAACAAGCAGGAGAAGGCCACCCGCAGGACAGAGACACTAAGACCATACCCAGAGTCCACAGACAGGCTGAGTCTCGAAGCAGCTTTACAACCTCCTACAGAGAAGACCTCAGGGGAGGCACACCGCCCTCATGCCTGCTAGGCACTCTTTCCACTCTCCTGTGAAGCAGGGACTGTGTGTGCCGGGTTCTAGAAAAGTAAGAATGCACTGGACCGGCCATCCATCTCAGCGGCTAACAACACATCAGTAGTACTCGGCATTACCGCACCTGACTGGTTTCCTTTATAGCGCTTAACCCAACTTACAGGCATGCCCTGGGTTTTCTACCAGTGTTCTTCACCTGTCGTAGCCTGCAGGCCCCCTGCAGCCTCGGGGTCTGGCACTGGGCCTGGGACAGAACAGGCATTCGTCACATTCGTTTTCAAGCAACACCTTCATTGAGATGTCCACATACCACAAAAGTCACCCTTAAATATACCATTCGGTGGTTTCTAGTATATTCAGAGAGCTGTACGACCGCCCCCGTGATCTATCTCCAGAAAACTGTCATCACCTCACAGAGAAACCCCGCACCTACTAGCAGTCATTCCCCACTCCCCTCACGCACTAGTCTCTGGTGACCACTAATCTATTATCTGCCTCTCCTGAACATTTCCTATAAATGGAATCCTACAGTCTGTGTGGCCTTTAATGTTTGGCTTCTTTCATTCTGCCTAATGTTTTCAGGATTCATCCATATGGAAGCAGGAGTCCCTACTTCCTTTTTATTGCAACATAATATTCCATTGTATGGATATACCGCCTTTTATGTATCCACTCATCAGTCAACAGACATGCCTTCTGCCAGGTGGCTACTGTGAACATTTGCTTACGGGTTTTATCTTGTAACAAGGCGGCAGCTTTGTAAGAGCTCTTGGAATAAGAGCCACTGTCATAGCTTTGCGTAGTTCTTGTCATAAGGGCAGAGGACATAAATCTCACTTCTCTGGGAGCACAGGCTTAAGGATTGGAACTTCTGGGTCATCTGGCACCTCCACGTTTAACCTTTTAACAGGCCAGCTGTCTTCTAGGGCAGCTGCACTATCTTACATTCCCATCAGCAATGTATGAGGGTTCCGACTTCTCAGTACATTTTTGGACTCAATGAATAAATATGAATGAAGATTCCTTCTGCTGTAGAAGCCAGCAGAGAAAAGGGGAAACTTTTCCAAGGCTCCTCTGGTAAACTAGCATCTCCGTCTACAGACATGACATGCCACACTGTGTTGAACAGGAATCCCAAAGAAGGCTTTTTATATTTAGTTCGTTCCAGAGAGAGAACCGAATGAAAAATTAAGACAAGAAAAGGAAAAACCCAGACAGCTCCACGCGGGTGCTGCTTTCTGCCTTCACATGTAATTTCAAATCCTACCCTCCACCCCATGCTCAGGCTCAAAAATTTCGTACTGCGTGCTCCTCAGCAGATTTAGATGGGAAAAGACGAGCAGGATCCCAGCTCGGTGGCCGTGGACGCTAGATGGTCAGCACGGAGGGGAGCTTTTGTTGACAGCCCTGCCGTGTGTGACGGGAAGCTTGAAAATATAGTTAATAATACTTAAAACCAAATCACACACATACACACACACACACTCAAGAGAGAGGCCCCAGCACTGGAAACCACTGGAAGCCTGGGCAAGCCTGGAAGCCAGCAGCAAGGGCCAGCTTTGCCCTTTCCCAGCTTGTTCGAGGGGGGCCGAGAGGGAGTCACAGAGCAGGCTTCAGGGAGAAGTTGTGTGAAGGGTTCCCCAAACTTCTCTGTGCCCCCTTCTCTTTCTTTGTAGAAGAAGACAGCCATCGTCCCTTCTGCACAGACTCCTCGCCAAGAACAAACAAACAAAGGCTGGGACGAAGCAAGGCCCCTTGTAAGCTGCAGGTAATTAAAACGGCCTGTAAATGCCCCAGCAGAAAGCACTTCAAAGAGACAGTAATTCCAGCAATGGCCAGTCAAGACTGTGTGGTGTAAAAATTATGAGTTTTCCCAACAGGGAGCTTTGTGTGAAAAGGACAGGGGTTGGTGGCAAAGGGAGAGTGAGCCACACAGAGGCGGCTTACAATTGGCGTCCGCACCCAGTATACGAGGGACTGTGTGTGTGTGTGTGTGTGTGTGTGGCACACACGCGGGCAAGAGAAAGGGGGACGGCGTGCATGTGCATGTGTGAGAGGGCACATTTATCAATGCAGAGACGCTCCGAGCGTGTGGGCACGGAGATAAAAGGCAAAATAAAATAAAAGCCACAGATACGCATCCTCTCCCCTGCTGGGCCTTGTTTTCACGGGGAGAAGTACCAGGCGGGCAGCCCGAGTGCTCCTCCGGCTCCTGACTTGCAAGCCTGCCTGGCGGAGCCGGGCGTGCTGGAAATGCAGAGCACCGAGCGCTCGGGGCCCGGTGACGGCCCAGGCACAGCCGGCTCTCTGGACGCCCGTGCGCCTCCCATCTCGCGGAGACACGCGCTCGCCGGCAGCATCAGCACGCTGGGTCAGCGAAAAACAGAGAGTGGAGGCAAGAGATTCCCAGATTCTGCTCTGACCACGCTCGCCAGATCGTCCCTGCTGCCCCCCGTGTTCAGAGGATGCCCTGACCCGGCCACGGCGTGGGGTAGATGCGTACGGGAACAGAGCGGGCAGCTTCCGGGCACAGAGGCTCAGGGCTCGCTCCTCTAACACACAACGTGGAAAATCCCGCCTGACACACACGTCGGGAATCACCTGACCTCAAAACTGCACATGTCTTTCCACAGGCCTCCATGACGAGTCCATTTTCTTTCCCCGTGTTCTATGCAGAGACCTGATCGCCACGAAGAGCCATGTCACCAGGCAGGAGAGCCGGCATCATCCCAGGGGAAACCCCGCGGCCCTCTGCCCCCAAAGCTGGTCCACGGCACCCCCAACCTTTGGATGTGTGCCTACTGCTGCACCTGCTTGCCCGCCTGTGCCTTCTGCTAGCTGAGAAATGACCTGGAGAAGAGCTTTGCCTTATTTCTCTGCACCGTCAAGCCCGGCAAAGGCTCAGCATCTGTGGGTGCTCGAGAGATGTTTTGGGTGAGTGGATGGGCACGTGCATCTCGGGGGCACAAAGGGTCACAAGGAAGTCTGGACCTGTACGTAGGACCCCAGGAGCACAGCCTGGTATCCAACTGCTCCCCGAGAGCTCGTGTGGCCGCGGGGGCCTGCAGAGGGATGGCGGGTGCCAGCCCAGGCTCACCAAGCTAGCAAAGAAGCAACGCCGGCCGGTGGGCTTTATTTCCCCATAAACCAAATCCTGCTCTCCCTCCCTCACAGCGCCACTCACTAACTCCTCCCTGACATGGCTGGCTTGAAGCCCACACATAAAAATGTCCTTTACTATTTTTATTTAATGAGCTTTCATTTTCCTCCCCCTCTTTGTAAATGAGAAAGGAAAGCCCACCTCCTAATGGGGATGGGGGAGAGGAAGCCAAGTGGAATCTTTTTAAAATGGGCCATAACTTCACGAAAAGCTTTCTCCTTGCCAACACCCCCGGCCACCCACCCCTCCCCCCACGCCCTCCTGTCCCTCTGTCCCCCTCTGCCCCCCTCCCTGCTCGCCGTTCAAAACAAGACGCATGGATTTTGGACATTTGATTACTTTTAAGTATATATTTTTCCCTCAAATAGACTGAATACAATGGTTAGGAAATGTGACAGAAAACTATTCTGAGTCATTTATTGCCTTAATACCCACCTTTGTCCAACAGGCAGTTTTGACAACAGCGATAAATTCCAAATTTATGTCAACAGAGCATATGTTGAACACCTCATTTCTGAGCTAAAGCGGCATGCTGCCGTATAAATCACCGTTCTGTTTGAAATGAAAGTAGATTACAGGCCTGTGTTATTGAGCAGTTAGAGCTATAGTCATATAAATCAGAACTTTTAACTCTAGGCAATCCGTTGTGCAATTAACTAAAGGGTACTTTGTCA
Organism: Lutra lutra; assembly: GCF_902655055.1. Classification (NCBI taxonomy): domain Eukaryota; kingdom Metazoa; phylum Chordata; class Mammalia; order Carnivora; family Mustelidae; genus Lutra; species Lutra lutra. The sequence goes on along the minus strand of NC_062287.1, from coordinate 10,727,704 downwards.
TTCCAAGGCTTGTACAGAGACTTGGCAGGGCTCAGAGCTACCGGGGAAGGGGGCGGGAGGGAAAAAAAAAGTTTTTGGGCAACAGGAAGGTTCTCGAATGCTGTGTCCACCACACCCTACAATGCCTCAAGCCCTGGCCGCCTCCCCCGCCAGCACCTGCCAACGCCGTCCCCTGGGGCCAAGGCACCCTCACGGTCGACATCTGCCACAAGGACAACACCACACTGAGGACTGTCACTGAGTCACCTCTGGGTACCCGAGTGCCTGGATATAATCCATGTGTCCTAGGTGCTGAAGATGACGCTAGACACACGAGAAGTGACAAGAGTAATGCCCACTGCAGTTTTAACATGCAAATGACTAATGCAGAATTAGAAGAGTCACAGACATCTCAGAGGCACTCTTCTGTGCATTTTTTAGGCATCATCTTATCCAATCCTCAGAATGACTCCTAGGAGGCCTTTAGTTTTATTCTGTTTTTCTGAGAAAGAAACTGAGGCATGAAGAAGAAAACAACCTACAGGAGTCATAAAGCTCGGAGCCGGATACAAGCCAAGATGGTAAAAAAGTCCAACAGCTCAGATTCCGACGTCGGCTCTGACTGCAAATCCCACGTCTACCGCAGAGGAGCTCTGAGACACTGGGGTTCTGTAAGCCCTGGTGTTCTCATCTGTCAAGCTGGAGAATAAGCTCATTCCCTCAGAGGGGAGGAAAATGAGATTGTGAATGTGAAAGACGGAAGCCCAGTCCCCAGAATGTAGCGTCTGAGACAAATGTTACCTAATGGAAGGCTGAGGAAGAAAAAGGTAAACCCTCGTTGCCTGACCAGGTCACCACCTGGCTGACGCAAAGAATCCTGAAAGGAGGGAGAGGTGACGTGCCAAGACATCCAGCAGCAGCTGGGGTGCGGGTGTGCAGAAGAGGAGCCAACGAGTGTGGCTTAAGGACACGGTGAGACTGGGTTCGTCCCCTCGGGGGCTTTGTGGGCTCCAAAGGCTCTATCTACCCATGTTAGGAAATACCAAAAATGGAAAGGCCTCGAATGAGAGAGATTCCCACGCAACTGGAGGCACCACAGCCGCCAAGACTCCCCAATACGAACAAGTCATACCGGCAAGCATTTGGTCACCTGCAGCCATCAGGCAAGAAGTGGGTGGGGATGAGCCTGCAGGGGACACACCGTGGTGGCAGTAGGTGGAATGCTGAGACAGAGGAGGCAGACTTTGATTTCAACACTGTACTCACGAAGCTTCCACCCAAAAATCCCCTCCTCAGAACCATGGAGCTGGCTGGGAATGACAGGCTCGGGGTGGGCAAAGACCACAGAAGAAGAGGGACAGAAAAGAGTGTATAGATTCCACATTAAGAGAGGAGATGTCCAGAGATAGTAGATAGGTCAGCCTTGCAAAACGGATCCCCAACACAACCTCCCTGCCATGCCTCTAGAAGATACTTCTGTGCCCCAAGAAGGCACAAAGAGAGAGAGCTTGGAACAACCCGCCTTTCTCCATGTACTGACTTGTACAGGTGCCTCGCTGTGCGGAGCTCAAGTTACCACGGAAGGGAACTCAGAAGAGCGACTGCTTCTGTTTGCTACCTGGTAGCAAGGTCCGTCTGATTAAGCAGGCCACCATCTACTTCTCAGAATGCAGATGGCAAAAAAAAAAAAAAAAAAAAAAAAAAATGCGCCATGGAGGAGCTACCCTGCGTTACCTCTTTCCCTGTGGCACCCTGAGCCGGTCGCCAACTCAGCACGGTCAGAAGGGGCAAGAACATTCCGGTCTCCTTCGTCTCCCACAAGCCGAGACAGGTTGAGCATCAGTTAGGTCTTTGCTTGGCTTAGTGGGTGGTACAAGACCATGACCTGCTCCCCCAAAACTGAGTTAAAGAGAGAAGACAACAGGCAACGTAACATATACCGGTTCGTAACTCGCACACACCAATGTCAGACGACGATCGCCACACGCAGAGTCTATGGGAATCCAAAACCCAGGGGCTCCCCGAGCAGGTGGGCTCGAGGCCAGGCTCAGCAGACACCGGGGCTCAAGCAGGCAGAGAAGAGGAGAAGGCATCCCGGGGGGGGGGGGGCCTGGAACAGGCATAGAACAGCTTCGTTCCTGCGCAAGGGGGTCCAACCCAGGGACAGTGCACGGGAGCGGGGCTGGGGATTGCAGAGTCCAGCGAAAGGAGTGTAGACCGGAGCATGAGTGGGAGAGAAGGTGGAGTGGAAAAGCAGGCAAGGAGGGGCCGTCACTGGTCCCTGACAGTGGAAGAAGGGGGACATGGTCCAAGAGAGCAGAGGTCAGACAGGCTTCAGAACCCTCCAGGCCTACCCTTCCCGACAGGACATATGGCGCGAAAGAACATCTGGCCTTGGAGACTGGCCAGACACTTGCTCCTCCCCGACCTCCCCGCCCCCAGCCTCCCATTCACAGACAAGTGGATTCCACGCGGGAAATCAGGGTGACGGAGCCTTCCTGCCACACACTCTGTGTCTGGTCACTTGCCAGGGGGCTCTGCCTGGCTCTATAGCTGGCTGCCAGCGAAGAGAGAAAAGGCTGGATGGAAACCGGCACCCTCTCGAAGATCCCTGTACTACACACACGTGGACGGGCGGCCAGCATCCCAACACACCCCTTCTCTCACCATCTGGCTGGGCACCTGCTGGTCTCTGAGGGAAAAGGAGAAAACAAGGCGGTGGGGGAAGAAAGGGAAACCTTCTAGAGATATTTGTTTAATATCTGAAAAGTTGGGGAGCCGATGAAGTATGTAAGCTTCATTTGGAAAATCTTTCCGGTTCCCAGAAAATGAGGCTTCCAGTTCCCAAATAATGCTGAAAAGCTCATACCAAATAAGCTGGCAGAGCTGATGAACAGGGGACCCTGGCGTGGGTCAGTGGGGGGAGGAAGTCGGGGGGTGCCGGGGGTCCCAAGCAGCCCCCTTTCCCCCTTTGCATCAAAGGCTTGGTTTGACCAAGGAGCCAAGGCAGGTCCACAGATCAAAGGGGACAGCCTGAAGAAGCATGGGCTCCACATCCCAGGGACCCCTCTAGTCCAACATGTCCAACTGTGCCCCAGGCCGTGCATCTTAGAAGTCCACACACAATCCCCCTGGAGGAGGAAGAGTCACCAGCCCTTTCTGAGCTGGAACACTGGCCTGAGTGACACGGTGGGGACAGGAATAAGTAGCTCCCTTAAGAGAAAGCGGGCAGGGAGCAGCAGCGGCATGCATTCAAGCAAGTATTTATTGCCTACTAAATGCAAGGCACGGTGTTAGCCACTGTGGAAAGGGTCAAAGAAATGTAATACATAGGCGGTACCCTCAAAGACCTTAAAACTTAGTAGGAAGCCCCAGACACATGCATGTCCAAGATTAAAAACCAGTAGCACAAGACAGAACGGGGGAGTTGTGGCTAAGCGGCAGAGGAAGATGCTAGAAGTTCTGAACGTGGGCTCCAAGCAGCAGAGGAGGAAACAGCCCTTTCCCCAGCCCAGGTGTACTGCTATCTGGGAATACCACACTCTTTTCCAAACCCCACGCACCCCTCCTGCAGCTCTTCCATCCTATCCTGCTCCACTGCCAAGTTCTAAGTCTCTCAAGCCAGAGACGCGAATCCCGGGCCCTCTCCAATCCCAAAGCTGGTTTTTCTCTAAAATGGGAAGCCCCTGGGTTAACCCCCTCACAGCCCTAGGAGTTGCTCCCCTGCTCTCCCAGGCCACCAGCTTTTCTTTCTGGCTAGGGGAACAGAACCCCAAAGAGTGGGCCTGTCAACAGCTCCGGGGGACCCTATCATCCTGGTCCCTGATAGGCCACTCCTAGCAGCTCATCCACTTTCTTGAAGAGTGGCCCGGGACAGTGGGGCTCAGGAAACTGCTCCCTGTCCACCCCTCACCAAGGCAGAGCATGGGGCTCGCCACGCTCATCACCAAACAGGGCCATGTGCTCCAAACAGCCAGGCAGGACCTTCCCCCAGCTCTGCACCGTTCACTGGGGGAGGAGCTAGAGGCCACAGCAGTCTCAGAAAGCCCCGGGCTTCCCATGGAGGAGTTCTCCATGGCCACCATGACATGGTTTTCTCCATGATCTCCATCCTGAGCCTCTCTGCCCAAAGACAAGGACATGGCCAGCTGTAATGAGACAAACTGTAACAGTGAGCAGGGCGCTTCAACGTCCTTCCAGAAGACACAGTCTCTACCGGGCTGGAAGGACTTGGAAGGATACAAATACCTATTGGCCATTGGAACACCCATACTGAGTCACTTCAGGATCCCCGAGTGAGTGGCAAAGCTCAGTCACCAGTGAGGCTGAGAGACGGAAAGTGCCACAGGCAGCCTCCTCCCCGTTCTTGCTCACTCCCGCTTCCTTTCCTTCCTGAGCCACTCATATCTTGGAGAGGACAAGAGAGCGGGGGAGAAGGGGGTGCGGTGAGTGGGACGCAAGGGCTTCTTTAACCGGCTGGTGGCCATGACCTTAATCATGACAATGAGATTTCGTTTCTCTTTTGGTAGAGAGATGAGAGCAGCAGACTTCAAATGGTAGATAATGGTTGGTCTCCCGAACAATGTACCCAAAGGTCACCCGTGCACGTTAAGAAATAAGAGAAGACACAGATGCAGTGTCTGCTTCCATAATAGTCTAACCTTCTCAGAAGCAGAGGGTCTGGAAGGTCTCTGGGCCTCCTACGCACCCAGGAATAAATGTACTCAAGCGTCACCGACAGATCGCCTAGAATATTTGTAAAGATTTCCAGAAAAGAAGTGCCACGCAGGACATGGGACAATCGTGGAGATCTGGGGAGGAGACTCAGACAATAAAGAAGGCCTACGGGACATGTGATCTGGCAAAAAGAGCTGCCATCAACCCGGCAACGGACTGGCCCAACCTTCAAGGAAACAGAGGACGCCCTTCCGCTCAATCTACCCTTGAATCTTAAAAATAAAATGAAAATGCCCAAGACAAAGTCACCCTCAGGAGACATTTTTCTCAGGTTCCATGATGGGGAGTAAAACGTCCCAAACCAAACCTACTGGCAGGCAAAATCCTGCCCCATGATTGGTTTCATTCCTCTCTTGGGGACGATGCTGGAAAACTGATGTATGGACTGATCACTACGACTCACCCACAGCCCCCAGACTGACATTACTAGAAGGCGAGAATCTCAGAACTGTCCAAAGCCAGCAGGGGGGAAGCTCTCAGAAGGTCACAAACGTATCAGATATTCCACAGACCGTATGAGCGCCTGAGGCCTGTCTCCCCACCTGTAAAATGAGGGTCTTCCGACTCCGAGAGCCTCTGGATGGATGCGCGATCCATAAGCTCATGAGCCCATCTGCTTTATGGGGACAAGACCCCGTGTCTACAGCTCCTCTCGGGTGGCCCTACACAGAGCACACTCACCCTCCAAACAGCGGTAAGTCACCTTTGCAAAATGCCAAGACAGAAGGCTCATGCTATTTTTAGCCCTTCCTGGGAGAATCTACTTATTTTTAAAACTTCACCAGGTTGTTCGCACTTGGAAAACAAGTGCAAAGAAGGAGCAAGGGACGGCGGGGAATGACATCAGAACCCCGGACAACACTCTCAATCAAGGTCCAAGCCTACCGCCGACCTCCAAGGCAGAGGATTTTTTTTTTTTAAGGTGTTTTTTTTTTTTTTTTTTTTTTTAATTTGACAGAGACACAATGAGAAAGGGAACACAAGCAGGGGGAGTGGGAGAGGGAGAAGCAGGCTTCACTCCGAGGACGGAGCCTGAGCAGGGAGCCCGATGGAGGGCTCAGTCCCAGGACCCTGGGATCATGACCTGAGCTGAAGGCAGACACTTAATGACTGAGACACCGAGGTGCCCCAGCAAAAGGATTTCAACTGAATTCCACACAACCCACTCCCTTCCTTGAGCCAGAATCCCACCATGACATTCCAAACCCACCAAAGAGATTCATAGCCCTGCAGGGGAGAGCAGAGCCAACCCGCAAGAAGGAACTAGGGTGCAGGAAGGCCAGGGGTGCGTTCCGTTGAGCTGCACCAGCAGCTGGGTGGGCTAAGGGCTAGTCCCGCTTGGCTTCCCAGGGAGGGATAAAAAAGGTCACTTCCTATTGCAGGAGCTTTGGGGAACAGTAAAGAGAAGGGCACCGGCTCCCCTCTCCCCTGAGCACCCGCTGCCCCGCTCTCTTCCATCCTGCTGCACGAGTCTCCTGGGACTGCTGAAACAAATCACCGCGCACATAACAGCTTGCACGTATGACTTGTGTCGCATCTGAGTAACAACACAGATGTAGGATCTCCCGGTACTGCGGAGGCAAGAAGTTTAAAATCGTTCTCCCCGGGATAAAGTCAAGGTGCTGGCAGGCCTGGGTGCCCTCTGAGGGGTCTAGGGGTGGTGCCAGAGGCTGCTCTCGTTCCTGGGCCTGTGGCCCCGTCACCCATCTTCAAAGCCACTGACTTCGGGCTGAGTTTCTCCCAAGGAGTCATCTCCGGTTCTTGGCTTCTATCCTCACATACTCTCTACCAGCGACCCTTCCGCCTCCCTCTTCTGCATGAAAAGGCCTTTGTGAGTGTCATAGGGACTACGTTGGACCCACGTGGCTAAACCAAGGATGATGTCTCTACTTTAAAGCCAGCTCACTTCCCCTCTGCCAGGAAGCTACCACTCCTCGCGGCTTCCAGGGATTAGGACGCGGACATCCCGGGGAGGGGCTGGAGAGGCCACTATTCTGTCTACCACATGCACAGACCACTAACCGTACATCTTTTGGGGCAGGTTTTTCTATTCTCATCTTCTGCCTGATGGCCTCGAGGCGGCCCACACTTTCCATCGTGGCAGCCCACAAGGCTTTGCTAAGGAGACAGCATCTCCTGTCACTTCTGGAATACCCCAGTCGCAGTGCTCTGTGAATTTCTGTGGCCCTAGAATGTAGAGCCCATGCTCACCTGATCCACTAGTGTATCTGTGTTTGCACACGTCTGTCCACGTGTGTAAGGTATATGGTCTCGAGCCCTAAGAGAAGGAACAGAAGCACAAATGTCCTTGGGTCTTCCATGGGTCCCGCACAGCTCTAGACGCTGAAGGAGACACTTGATACCAGTGGCTCATCTGATCCTAGGGCCAATAATCCCATCTACAGATTATCGGGGTCCCCGGAACGAGAGAACTGCTGAAACTCGGCTTTGGGATTCAACTGAAGAGTATTGAAAGCTCACGGCAGCATCTGTTATGCCACAGGTGCTTAATAAAAAATGGTCCCTCTTTCTTCCCTCTCTGGTTACATTTCTTCTATCCATCTTCGTTGTGTATATCACAGATGGGGAGGTGAGTTAAAATATGAGTGACGCTTTTAGAACATGCTTCTAGAACAGGATTTCTCAATCCTTTAGGCCTTGCCTCTCTCCTGCCCATCAACCTGGTGGTCAGAGGAGCCCTAAAAGTCAACCGTGAAATGCTCCACATAGTCGATCCCAGGTGTAAAATGCTGTGCTCGATTTCTCCAGAGAGCCACTGGCTGACCCCATTCCCATTCCCGTTCCCAGTGACTAGAAATAACAGATACCCCTTTCCTCACGTTCACAACCGGAGACACGAGTGAGCCTGTGAGCCTACAAGACCCACAGTCCTCTACTCCCCACCCTGCCTTGTGCCAACGCAAGGTCTGATGACCGAGAAGTGGGAGAGAAGCTGGAAAGGACAGAGGAAGACTCAGTACAAAGCCACGGCGAGGAGACTCGGCTCTAGTTGGTGGGTGGCACAACCAGAGGGGGGTCCAACCGAAGCTGCCCAAGGCTGGCAAATCACTCTCTCCCTATATCTCTTTTGGCGTCAAGATAAGCAGCAGGAGCAGAAAACGGCAGAAGGCAAACACAGTGAACCTGTTGAGCTTCCAGAGTCCCACTAAATGAAGTATGGAACCCGTATTCAGATCACACAACGCATTTTTCACAGACCCACTCTTGCCAAGAAAACTGTCCCGAGCCAGAGCCAAGGCACAGCCCAGCTCGGCTCCTGTGCGTCTCAGAAGCCCCATTTCTCACCCACCACCCTGTCCCCACGGGGGCTCTCTGGGCCGTGGTACAGAGACCCAGGCCACCGAGCGGCCGTCCGCAGGAGTCTGAAGTATCTCGCTGGCCTGTGAGGGTCTCCAGAGACCCACGTGGGCTCGTTGCCTGTGTTCCGGGACACCGTGATCTTGCCAGAAACCTGGCCTGTGGCACTGCTGAAGTCCTAACAGATTTCTGAGGACCTCCAGGCCAAACTAGCTGAATCCCATACAGGACGGCCTTGTGCCGCCAGAAGAACCAGCTCCCCAGAAGCTGACCTGCCAGGACACCCATCTCCCCTCCTTGAGATCCTGGACCTAGCAAGCCAGGGCCAGGACCATGGAGGCCCCACCTTCCACAGTAAGAGGCCCTGACAGGGAAACCTCATCAAGATGGCTACTCAGGGTCAGGCCTTCAAAGGGAAAGGGCCCTCGGGCTCCAGGGACCCTCGAACTCACCTACTGCTTTTCTTAATTCCAAGGATACGGGGCACTCAGCAAAGAACACAGGTGGGGACCTTCGAGTATAGAACCCAGAGGGCATCCTGCCAGCACGCCTCTCCGACCGGGGCTGACCAGCACCGCAAGGTGCCAGAAGGGGTGGGGTGGACCTGGGAAGCGGCCAGCGCCTCTGGTATAAGGCATTAATTAGGACTGGAAACGGTACCCCACACATTTTGTAAATGGACCCATTCACAAGGGAACATGGACACCGCAGCCAGGCAGGGCACCGATGAATCCAGGAAGAAGGGAGGAGAGCGACGGACAGGTAATGGTTTTGATTTTGGAGAGATCTGGAAGGTTACCAACCCTGTGAGTAGCTGCACTATAAAAAGAGTCAGACACGAAGTATTTCCTTTCCCATAAAATATTCATTGCTGCATGGAAGAGCCAAGAAGCCGAAACCTCAAGCATTTCTAACTTTGTGCCGCGGTAATAACAGAGTTTTATAGGAACCTTCTAACGGTATTTATACCAGGCTATAAATACACCTCCATCTAAGCGAAAGGAAGGGAGACACTAATCTAGCCCCCCTCAGAGTCTGTACTGTAACGAGAAAGACCCCAGGTACACCCACGATTCCACTTAGCATTTCAGCTACAAAACAGCAGATGGAGTGATGGTGACACCAGTTCTTTAAGGGAGTACAGGCGGAGAAGCTTTGGCTCCTCTCACAAACAATGCCGGGATGGGCTCAAAACCTGCTCTACAAATGGTACTGCTCTTGCTTAACCAGGGAACGAGGTCCAGGATGCCCGACCCGTCCTCCGTCCGCTTTCTGCAACTTACCAAACGCTCTGCCATCGCTTGGTCCTGAATCCGAGCCTGCACAGGGGCGCGGGTGGGTGCTGCTATGACTACAAGGGTCAGGGAGGTGAAGCAACACGTTCAAGGTCACACGGCTAGCAGGCAGCAGAACCAGGTTGAGAACCTGGGCTGTCCTCTCCCTGAGGATACATGGAGCCAGGCAAAACCCTGAAATTCAACTTGAGAGGTGAGCCCCGCTTTGGCTGCACGGCTCCAGCCTCTGTGGCTGATGTGGGACATCAGTCGGTCTCGCCAGGACAGCTTTTTCCTCTTCCGTTGATATGAAGTAATGAGCCCCTGCCAGAGGTTACCGTGGAGGGGTGAATTGCACGTTAAACCAAGCGTCGAATGTTCTCTAACTGCTCCCATGCACGCACCAGACACCTAGATACAGAGACCTCACTGACCGCAGACTCGTTTACAGTACCCCAGACAGAAAGGGGGTATGTCAATCAAATGATGCCCGATCGTTTCCCGGAATATTTGACACTGAAACTTCCATCAAGATTAAGTTCGCAGCACAAGCTCTTCCTTTACGCTCACAAAAGGAGGTCCTTCTGTCATCCTAATGCCCCCCCCCCGAAAAAACCCATTGGATTCTGGCTGAAAAGACTTTCTTAGTATGGGAATTCAGGGATTTCCAAAAATGTCTTCAAAGAAAGTTGAGCCCCAGATGCAGAGTATACAAAATTTCCCCATTTGCCCTTGGGTAAACCTATCACCCCAAAACCAGATGGATCCCACCAAAGGTTCACTTATAGCCGTTCACAACCAATGAACATGCCTACATATCTGGAAGCACTGTGTATGAGTGCCAGACTGTCTCTGACCTACAGTAAGTAGAATAAGCCTTGTATCACCAGAAAGTTCTGTTCCAAGTCTCTGGGAATTTAGTCTGGGTTACAAAGGTAAAGAGAAAAGGGTAAATTACGGCCCCTCTGGGATTATTTATTCTGCTTAGTTCCATTTAAAGCTAGTGTGGCCCTAATGGTTTTTGATGGTCCTAAATGATTCAAAGAATCTGGGCATTCACTGGCGAGACATCTGGGGACAGGCCTGCCTATCTGCGAACTGGCAGGCGTCCCTATTTGTTCTGTGGAACAATAAATGTCAATGAATTAGAAGCTTCAATTATTCAGAACCTTCCCAGCACCTGATTTTTGTGAAAGAGCACATCAGTGAAAAAAAAAATTTTGTGTGCAAGACTTTAGTAAAAATTTTTTTGTCCAAAATTTTTTAAAAACATGCTCTAAATTGGGGTTTCTCAATTTCAGCACTACAAATGTGCAGTGCGGCAGGGTGGGGAAGGGCACCATCCTGATGGTTCTAGGAAGTTCAGAAGCATCTGTGGCCGCTGCCCCACGACCTCCCAGTGAGACATCAGCTCTGCGCAGGGGGTTGGGGGTAATGTTGTCCTACAAACTCAGGGAGCTCGAGCAAACTGTCCAAGGTCTCCCATACATTGCCAAATGTGCCATGGGGGACAAACCCCCCCCCAACAACCACCTTCTTAGGGTAAACATTGATTCGAGCACCTTCTACAAGACACGCACAATCGTCCGTGATAACCAAAATCCCAGCCCTCATGCATTGCAAGATCTCGAAACGTCAAAGGATTTGGTTAGTTCTCCATGTGGTGCCCCCAAGAGCAGGGACACGTACCGTTCTGTTTTGCAAAGCATTTCAGCAGGACTTACAACCAAAAGGATTTTCCAGGGAAGCCTTAGTTAGCCAGAAAATGTAATGAATTACCGTCGCTCCGTCCCCGATATTCCAGTTCACTGTGTCTTATTACAGGAGCACACCCGTGCGGCCACGGTATCACCTGAAGCTATGCTTACTTAGCCTCATAAAAAGATTCAACTATCAGCTCACTTTTTGGATCGAACAGAGGGCTGAGAGCATCTATTTCATTTAGGAGCGGTTGGGAGAGGGAATTGGGAAAGCAATTGCAGAGAAGAGAAAATGAAGTTTTGATCACCGTGCTGGATACTGTCCTTTCGGTTGTCCAGAGCTCGCTAAGAAAAGCCACTGCAAGCCCGGGCGGCCTAGCTGCGTTTGCACGGCCCGCACCGATCTTCACACGTGTGTACCTGCAAGCACACGAGGAGATGCACGCCCATCCACTGATACAGACACATACACGTTACACCCCGTCCAACATATCCCTGGGGCTCCAGGGGGTCACAGCACGAGGCCTGGATTCTCAAGGACCACATCTCCACTAAGCTGACAAGCGGAAGTACAAAGTGGCTAGGGGGCCGGTATGTAGATCACATGCAAATCTGTCTCCCCCATCCAGGCCCCTCCACCGGGCTGGGCCTCTACCATGGCTTGAGAGTGTCTCTGTTCAAAGGACAAAGTAGCTGGGGGCATCCAGATGCACGCTCTCCCCAAAGACCCACTCAGTCACTGGGATGGCACAGCCCTGTCTGAGGTCAGGTTACCCCCTGGTAACCTTTCCTCCCCACAAAGAAAGTGAGCCCCCGACCAAGCCAAGAGGCCTCTCTCCCAAGCTAAGGAGCAGAAACTTGTCCTAAGTGAGAGAGAAACAAAGCCTTCTCTGCGCTAGGCATCCTGCCTCCCTCGGACCATCACGGAGAGACTCCTGATTTCCACACACACACACCTTGCTCGTCCCGGGAAATCAATATGAAAATCAATTCATCCACTGATATATTTTATCAAGATACATGCGGCAATCCCACATTTCATTTACAGGGCAGCACTCGGGGAAGCCAAGGTCATTGGATAGAAAGCAGGCTGCAGGAGGGCGGGCGGGGGAGAAGCCCATGTTCTGTGCTGGCTGCAAATAGAAAAGTGAATGAAATCGGAGCGGGGAGAGCGAGAAGGGAGCCCAGGGATGTGACAATTACTGTATGGTGGAGGCGCGGCGTCCATGCTGCGTGCCAGCTTGTTTAAATGCGAAAGAGTTGGTAGATTTAGAATTCCAAGTATTTTTCTCCTGACCATGGCAAACGAAAACCCGTTTCACCGGCATGCCGGTCGGTAGAAGAGAAAATATTTCTGAGCCAGAAATGAAGAGGGAGGAAGAAGATGGGGGTGGGGGTGGCCTGGGGTGGGGCCGAGAGGGGAAGAGAGGCCAGACAGAATCTGGCTCCGGGGACCAAGACAAAGAATGAAAAGGAACAGGCAAGGGGACCAAAGGGTGAGTGCTGGGAGCCAGCGCAGAGCAGGAAGCAAATGGGAATTTCAACAGGCCTCAGGGAGGAAAATTATGATATCTGCATGGCTGCAAAGGGGCATATTTTTAGTAAATTCGAAAGTGATTTGCCATACACGGCACCGTCCCATTCGGAGGGCCCTCCGCCGGCTCCAATAGCTGGGCCCTGATCAAATGTACTCCGTAATTGCAGAGTCATTGCTACCCTCTTACCTCTAAACAGAGCAGATTAAAATAGCATGAACAGCTATAATAACAGGTTTGGGATTCAGCTTTTTACAGCCAGAAAAAATGCTTATGGAAATAAGGATTTTGCTGACTCTTTTCAAAGTGAAGAAAAGGAGAGAGAAGGAGCCTCCCGAGCTCAAGGGTGACCTGTATGTCCGTGGTGCACACAGGCCCCCAGCAGCAGCTCGCCGTCTCCCGTCTGGACCCGAGGCCTAAGCCAAGGCTCGTGGCCGCCTGGCTGTACGCTGGGGCCTGGCTCGCCACCTTGCCGCCCCTGCCCCTTTCCCTCCTGCTCCAGGACTCGGGATGTCTGAAACCTGCTCAACCCCAGTTTGGCTGTCAGTCTTCCGTGGCTGCTCCAGGGCCCCAGTGATGGGAACCTGGGTGGGACAGACGGCGCATCAGGGCACGGGTGAGAGGCACGTGCCCATTCCTGGGAAAGGCAAACTGACTTCACTCACCTAGGCCCCTTCAGAACCAGCCCAGGGTGGCACCAGCCAGAACCCCCGACCAGACGCTGCTTATCACGCAGGGCCCGAGCGTCGCTTTCTACGATGGCAAGAGTCTCTCAGAACACACCGAGGACGGCCACCACTGCCAGCCCTCACTTAGGGTGAGCCAGGCACTAGCAAGGATTAAATAAAAGGTGTCAAGTCCTCAAGACACATCCCAGGGGCTACTTACTCCTTTTATCCCCAACTCTGCAGGTGAGAAAACTAAGGGTCAGATGTTTATTCAGTAACTTGCCCAAGACTGTCCAGCTACCAAGTGCTGGAGTCAGGATTCAAACCCAGAGTCGTCGGATTCCCGAGGCTGGGATCTTCGATTCGCCCCCTGTGCCCACGTGGACAGCATCCCTCTTCTCCAGAACCATGGCCCAGCCACCGTTCACGTGGCCTCCAGGGGGCTGCCCCCGACAAAGAGAGAGCAGCCTAAGTTGCCGACCACCCCTCCTCGGCCGGGAGGGGTCCCCACCAGAGGGGCTTCTGAGCATCCGTGCGGGTGCGGGTGGCCGGGTTCCCTAAGTCACTGACACCTCAGGACCCCCACAGGCCTTCCTAAGGAAGCCACATGGTTCTAGTAGCTTCTCACTCTTCACTATGGCCGTGGATGCTGCACAGAAACCGCTGGCCAGGAGTATGAGGTCCCGGAGTGGGAAAGACATTTTCTAGTGTCTTAGCAAAATGAAGCAAGAAGACCTAAGACTGGGGCAGGCCGAACTCTGAGCCCGGCTCCTTCCCATCAGACCTCAACTGACAGGCCTCAGGTCGCGGCAATGCGGTCAGAAGGCTGGGCACGGAGGGAGGCCTTCCCTACTCTCAGCCCCAGCCTCCAGCCCTCTGAGAGGAGACGTATGGAGACTGTACAGCTCTGTCTTAAGACCCGTGCTGAGCCGAATTCTCCAGGGCACAAGATTAATCACACGGCCCCTCCCAAAGCCAAGGGAGCACATGCGACATCTGATGAGAGAGTCAGAGCTGTGCGGGGCCACGGGCCAGCCACGTGGGCGGCAGCTTCAGGCTTTGCCAGCAAGGGGACAGGCCCCTCCCTGAGCCCTTCTGCCTCCCCAGCAGCACCACAAGAACCCCATTCTGAGATTCTCCCTCACTAGCCTTCCTCCTCTAACTGCTGGCACAGGTCCTTCTACAGAGCCCATGCAACCCCGCACTCAGGCACCTCCCCTGACCCACGTCTGGAAGGCAGAGCGTTCTCAGCAGCAGGAGAAGCCATTACACAAGGGTTGTGTATGTGTGTGCGCACGCGCACACACACTTATGCAGGGGGCAAGGGGGGGACCATTACAGTGCTTCTCTAATTTTAGTGCACATCAAAATGACCCGGTAGCTTATTTACTACAAGCTTCTGTTCCTACCCCAGGCTTCTGAATGCAGCCATCCCTGCAGGCCATAGGATTGCAGCGTGTCTCCTGTGGGACTCCAATGCAGGTGGGCAGCTGGCCACATTGAGAACCCCTTGCTCTCTGGGCTGCTGTGGAAGAGAACCATCTAGGGTAGGGATTCTCAGAAGAGGACATGCCAGGAAGGTATTTCACATGAGAAGGGGCTTTTAAAATATGCAACTGTCTCCCCTCCAACTTCCATCCTGAGATACAAACTGTTCCCCAGGAGACACTGAGGTCACCAGGCTCTGGGAGCCCAGGGTGCAGCCTGGATTCCTCGGGAAGGAGAGGTACAGAGAAGGGAGCAGGTAAGAGAAGGTGGCACCAGAGGCCAGGGCCCAAAGTAGGGTCCAGAAGCCAGTATTCCCTGCCTCTGCTCAACTGGAAAAAGAAAGGACAGGTCCTGGCCTTCAGGGGGATCTGCAGGGGGAAAGGAGGTTATTAGAAAGGAACAATCAGGGAACACCACAGCTAGTTGCAAAGTAAGTGTGATTTTGTGGAGCAGAGTCTGTATGGACTGGCCGGTGGAGAGGTCAGCATGGCCCTTCCCAAGGCCCTATGACCTGGGTCTCAGGCTTCTGTCAGGAAGACACACAGGGTCTTGCTCCAGTCCATGCTGGTCTGGGGAATCAGCTTCCAGAACCTTCCTCAAGAGGCCGTATGTCTGAGTCCTGCCCCAGCTCTCCTGTCACTGCAGCCCAGGTCCCTAACCCCACCTTGATGAGGAGAACAACACAACACACAGCTCCGCCAATCAGATGTGAGGAGCCTCGCTAAGGCGCGTGTCCCAGGCCGCAGCACCCAGCCCCTCCTTGGCCAGATTTCCTGGGACCACCCCCACAGGACTCAGCTGAGTCGGCGGTCCACACGGACGTCACACCGAGGACCACCACCACGCCAGTCACCAGTCATGCCCCTGAAAGAAAAAACAAGGCCAGAAGGAGCAGCGGCCAGGAAAACCCCCCCCTGGAGAATGGAACAGGGAGAAGGGTTCATGAGGTGCCTGCTCTGTGACTCCCGTCTAGATGGTTCCATACAAGCAGCAGATTCACCTCGTTTTAAGAGCAGATGGGGCAGAGCTGGCATTAGATAAAAGCATTATCTGTGCCTGGGCAGAAGGGATGGATTCCAGTGACAGAGCACAGAAGTGAAAGCTTCAGAGCCAGAAAGATCCTTCAAATGGCAGAACCTCTGAGCATGGCTCGTTGGGGCCCTTCCGTGCAGGAGCACGGCCCCCCAGCAGGGACGGGAGGTTGCCGGTAACATGGAGAGCACACCGGCCACACACTCCAACCCTCTCTTTTACAAAGGTGGATATGGCCGCCCCAAGGGTAGGAGTGCGCCAACTCAGATCTGGCCAAAAGGCAGTGGGAACCTTGTGTCTCCTAGAGAAGGGCCCCTTTGGGGGACTTGTGCTCTCTGTGGCCTCTTCTTGGAAAAACAGGTACATTTGTGAACTGAATTTCCTTGATGGGGGTGGGGTTTGACCCTAAAAGACCTCATCTTGCTGTGCAAAGCGAAAAGGGTCCAAAGGAAGGCGCGGTTCCCACAGTAAGCATGCCCTGGACCCCCACCAGGTGGCCTGGCTGTCCCCAAGGGAAAACCCAAGTGGGGGAGGGGGAAGCATGGGTCTGGGAGGACTTCCACCTCCTCCTTCTCGGTCATTATCTCCTCCTAGGGAAGGAACTGGATGAGCCTTCTGCTGTCTTGCCTGGAAAAAAAAAAAAGCCTGGGAGGAAAACAAAAATGAAAATAAGAGTGACATCATGCAGGAACCGTGTGGGAACGTTGGCGGTGCCTTCTCATAGTTATGTGACCTTGGGCACATTGCTCAACAGCTCTGGGCTGTGGATGCTCACGTCTGAAGTGGAAATGGATCCTACCACCTACGTCCTACCACAGAAGGCGGCCGGGTGGTTACAGGAGATCAGGAAAGAAAGCCAGCAGGCAGAATGTTTAAAACTGATGGACCCCAATTTGGTAAAGGTGATAGGAAAGTTGTTGTTGTTTTTTTTTAAGATTGTATTTATTGGCAGGGGAGAGAGAGAGAGAGCAAGGGAAGGAACAGAGCAGGAGGGAGAGGGACAAGCAGACTCCGCACTGAGCTTGGACCCCAAGGAAGGGCTCGATCCCAGAACCCTGAGATCACAGCTTGAGCAGAACCAGGAGTCCGACACTCCACCGACTGAGCCACCTGGGTGCCCCGATAGAAGAGTTCTCTAGATTTCTCTTGAAACTTTTCTGTAAGTTTCAAATACTTTCATAAAAAAAAAAAACCCATATTAATTTCCTTAGAGGGGGCTGAAGTGAGGGGGATGAGTAATATTGACTCTTTACTGTGTATTGCTTTTGTATTATGTTGCTTTTATTGTTCAAAATGAGTGTACGTGTTGCCGTTGTGTTGTGTTTTGATGCTTAACTGCAACAAGGGCCGAAAGGAAAATGGGTAGATGGGGCCCCGCGCCTGGCAGAGGAAAGAGCAATGCCGCGTGTCCTCCTGCCCGCACCTGCACATCTGCACCCTTAGGGCTGGGCGAGCATGCGGGGGCCTTGCCCTGGTCACATGCAAGCTCCCGGGGGACAACGCTCTTCCTCCAAGGCCCTGAACCACACTCAGCACTCAGCGGTCATCCAATACCTGGGCCTGACCGACCATGAGGAGTGAAAGGCTGGAACAGGTGTGCGGGCCGAGTCATCAAGGACAGAGATTTTCACCAGCCTGGCTTGGCTTAACTGTGTCCTTCTGGTGCAGGAAGCTCAGGTTTCCGGGATGCGGCCGAGAGACACCGATCCGCCCATGGCCGTGACGCGGAGGCCTCTCAGGGCTGTGGGCCCAAGGGGTTAATGTTTGGGTATTTTTTCCTGTCCCACAGTCCCCTTTCCAAATGCCCGGGCCCTAATCCCAGAGCTTAGCAAGGGTGGAATTCCAGAACACCTCAGTTCCGGACCTTGTTTGGTAGGAGGAGGCTGCCGGCCACCGAGACAAAGGGAGAGATGCGGCGGGGCAGGAGAGGGTGGGAGAGGGGATTTGGAGCAAGCCTGAGAAGTCTGCTGCCCATGCTGCCTTTTCTGTCACCCCAGCCAGGAAGACACGGCCACCAGGGCCCGTCTTCCCATGACGGCCTCTGCTGTAAACGCTGGTGACACTGATGTATTAAAAAATAAAGAAGGCTGTTTGCCTCCATGAGTTACCCTGACCCCGCGGCGATGTGACTCGCATAACAGCCACGGTGGCGGGTCCGTCGAGCAAACACGACATGGATGTCCTAGGAGTCACGGAATCAAGTTGGACTTTACCTCCCGTCATCCCCCGAGCCTCTCCCCAAAGCCCAGTGACCTTAAGAGCATCTGCTGAAACCCTGTGGAGATTATTCATATGTTTTGATTCCTAATTCAGAAATAATAAGTGGTTCATGGGTTCCAAGTTTAAAAATACATTCGTCATCTGGTCTCTGTAGTCGAACATATCCCACTGGCTCGGGAATTCACCCCATGCAAGACTCCCCGCACTGGTCCGGTGCCCATCTGGTCATTGAGCCACAGGTGATGGCACGGCCTGGCCTTACACCACCTCTTATTCTTTTATTAAAAACCCTATTTTAAGGCCATTGTCCATAAGAGCCTTAATTCCCCTGGACGGAAGAGCTAAGAGACTGGCAAACTCTATGTCCAGCTCGCCCCCGACGATTCCTCAGGACTGAGCACCCATGCGCATGAGAAATGGGAATTCCTGCTTAATTTAAAATCCACGCATGTTCATTACGGTGTGTTAATGGCCAACAGGACCCAAGGCCATCCTCACACATTCCTTCATTCCTTTTCCAGAAAGTTCTCTCTGGTTTTATACACACACACACACACACACACACAAATATATATATATATATCTTTATCCACGTACGAAGCCATTCATCCCAAATGCAGGACATCGACAACAAGGTTCAGATTCTAATCTGGCATCACCACTGTCCTGGCATTGTGTTCAGCCTTCCCATCTACAGGCGACTCCTTCTGAGGGCCCCCATAAGCCCCCTTCCAATGCACAGGCCCAAGGGTAGAACCTGGCAGCCATGTCGTACTACATACCTGTTATCGTGTGTGACTGTAGTGTGTACCCCCAAAATCCCTATGTTGAAGCCCTGACCACCAATGCGATTTTATCTAGAGACAGGACCTATAAGGAGATAATTAAGGTTAAAGGAGTTCACAAGGGTGGGGCCCTATCTGGAAAAGATTAGTGTCCTTATAAGAAGAGCCACCAGAGAGGTTGCTCAATCTCATTCTACATCTTCCCCCCACTCTCTGCCACATGAGCGCACAGTGAGAAGGCAGACATTTGCAAGCCAAGAAGAGAGCCCTCACCAGATTCCAACCACGCTGGACCTTGATCTTGGCCTTTCCAACCACCAGAGCTGTGAGAAAATAAACCGTATTGTTGAAGCCACCCAGCCTGTGGTTTCTGCTCTAGTGGCCCAAGCAAACTAAGACAACAGCCCTCACCATGAAGCCTTGAGCGGTTGGCCGAGGCCAGATGCCCGTCTGAACCACATCAGACAGATTCCCTCTCTTGTAGAACTGGGGATATGGTCAGGGAAAATCCGAGTAGGTCTTGCCACACATAAACCAGGGAGTTCCAGGGTCTTTATTTTTAGACCTGCTCTGGTATGCAGAGAGATAAATATGAACCTGGGTGCATGGCCTGAAGTGAGAATGAGAAAAAGAAAGAGAATCCTCGAGCTTCTGACGACTGGTTCTCCGTTCCATTCACCTGCCTTCAAAGGTAGGGTTTTATCTCTGCCCTGGGGTCCACAAAACACTCCCAGATCACAACAATAAGTCCTCTTGTTTGGCTTAAGCTAGCACAAATTGAGGGGCTTTTGGTTTTTTTGTTTGGGTTTTGTTTTTGTTTTTGTTTTTTTACCTACAACCAAGACAGCCCTAAGTAATATATATGAACGTGGGCTTTGAGGCCCTTAAAAGTCAAGACAGTGTCCTTCTCCATGTTTACTTAACTGCCCCACTCCAATGGTAAATGTTTGCATTCTACAGAAACCAGAGTGACAACTGTCCATTGAATTGAACCAACAGATACACGCCACAAAACGCTCCTTAAAGAACCAGAAACAGAACAGAGCCCAACTCAAGCCCCAGAAAAAAATCACTCTAAGTAGCAATTCCCTCTTTGCTGGACCATAGATTTTCAGAGATTGTAAGGATACCATGTTTTTCCTCTCTTATGTGCCTCACATACAGGGTACACATTCAGCAAGTGAATAAAAGGCCGTTTCCATTTCTGATCCCACCCTCTGCCAACCATACCAGGCACACATCTGCTAGAATAAATGGTTGCTATAGAAATCACCATTTTTGGAACAGGCAAACCCAGTGTCTATGAAGAACGCAGCCATCTCAGTCCTCAGTGAAATCTGTGGGCCTGGGGCTCAGAAAGTGTCTTAGAGGAAAGCCAGTACCTTGTAACCAGACCTAAGACAGGGTCATGATGCCATGCATCTCAGAGAATCTGTCTAGACAGTCCAAAGGGAAGAGTTTCCAACAGGACCTGAGGTTATGCTAGAGGACCCTCCCCTGAGAGTGGAGTCACAGTTTGGAGACGTCTATGAAATGCTGTAAAACTGGCAATGGAATTTAGTGGGTGAAGGTTTGGTATCTGGGATCAGCCAGCCCTGGCTTCACACTGGGGCTCTACCATTTAGAAGCTCTGTAACCCTGAGCAAGGCTCTTACTTCTGTGTCTCTTTTCTCATCAGTAAAATAAGGATAATAATAATCCCTAGTTCATGGGATTATTGAAATTATTAAATGAGATAATGTGCATAAGTCTTCAGCGAATGGCAGCAACATACACCATGGTGCTAGACAGAATCAAGAACCAGACTCGGGGAAGGCAAAGACAAAGAATGGAGCCATGGATTTCATGTTTTGATTCACTGATGAAATAACCTTCTCGCCTCATGGGTGGGTGAGGTAGTCTGGGGCGAACTCGCAACCGCTGCGGGCACCTCTTCCAAATTCGCCTTCAGTGACGTCACCTTGGTGACCTGAAATTGACCATATTTACATCATGCAAATCAGTAAATGCTACAAATCAGGAGACTCGGTTGTTAAACATTTCCTAGCGCATCAGTGGAAGAGCTTCCTAACCAGGAAAGTAGGATCTGAAAAACATTTTGTACCTGAGAGTCAGTACAGCCTAAGGTTTCTCTGAACACGGATAAACAGCATTTCAGAGGATCTGAATTGGCCTCTTCCAGCCATTAAACTGGGGAAACTGGCTCCCTGACGAGGTCCTGTCAAAGGAGGTGCCGTCTTGGAGAGAAGAGGGAAAAAAGGGTCCTGAAGATTTGGAGATTTGAAGAGCATAAGATCTGGAGGTGAAGGTAAAGGAGGAAACAAGGAGCCTAGGGTCCTTACAGCTGGCCCTTCCCTTTCTCATTTTTCTTGTTCACCTCCTTCCACTTCACCCCAACTCCAGGCCAACCAATATCACCAAAGGCCCTGGCTTGGTTCCTACACAACCCTGCCACCAAACAAATATGGTGCCCAAACCGATGCAGAGAAGGCAGTGGGGGAACTGAAACCCACGGTTGCCAGGGAGGAGTAAGGAGCTGGTAGCAAAAGGGAGACGAGCTGAGGAAAACGCGACATATCAGAAAAGGAACTTTCTTCCATATCAGACCAACTTACAGGTATGAAGAGAATTCGGTTTTAAAGGGTGAGATACAGAACAGACTGGGGAAAAGACGACAGCAGAAGGAAGGACAATGGAGGAAGCTAGAGGGAGCCCAACCCAAGTCCGGTGGGAGGGGAGGGCCTGTGCCCCACACCCTGTCACCTGCCCCATCCCCATCTCCCAGAAGTGCTGGCTCTGCCTCCACAGGTCTGAGAGAACCTCGGAAACAGGCCAGAGGGGTCCTCATGGGCTGGGAAGGTAGAGGAAGACTCTGGCTGGCCACTTCCGCTCCCACACACCCCCTCTCGCAGGGGCCCCCGGGAGCAGCCTAACCCATCCCTCTGCCTCCAGACCAGACCTGCCACTGTGGCCACAGGACTCTGCCCTCCTTGCAACCATGGGAGAAGACTGCAACTTTCCTTCTGAGAGATCCCTCCTCTGAAGCGAGGTGCCTCTCACTCCACAGCATCCACAGCACACAGCCTGCCTCCACAAGAGCCCTCCTCACCAGCAGCCCACCATGATGGTGGGAAACACTGCCACGTCAGAGGCTAGACCCCAGCCCCGCCACCGCCCAGCTGTGTGACCCCGGGCAAGGTGCTATGCCACCCTGAGCTTCAGTTTATTATCTCTACACAGATTTTACGATACTTACCGCAAACCTGATGTGAGGATTAAATTAGCTCTGGCTTTTAAAGTGCCTCACACAGGACTGACACAACACAAGCGTTCACAAGAAGAGGGCTGCTGTTCCAGTTGTTGTTAAAAGCCACAGGCCCCATCACCGCAGAGACCCAAACAGAAGCTTTCTACCCATCCAGATGAGACCAGAGTCCTCCACCACACCGTCCAACCGTAAACGTCTGTGGTCCCACACCTCAAACTCAAGCGCCTCTTAGGGTTATCTTGTTCGAGCTTCACGGGGAGAGGGGCCTGTGTGCCACTGAGCAGAGCCGTGGACAGAGAATTAGTGGGTCCTTAGCAGGGATTCCTTGTAGGAAATCCTGCAGGTGAGTCCAGGGTTCCCAGAGGGGAAGGTGGAGGGTAGAGAGTGAACACACACACAGTCTCGCTCTCCCTCACACTCTCCCTCACGCACTTGCTCATACATACCACCCCCTGAATTCTTCGTCACAAAGGTCAACATTCATGTCACCTGAATTCCAAGTCACCATATGAACCATATCCGCATCCCCATCCCTCTGCGTCTCCAATACAGGGTTCCTTATTTTGAGATAAGTAAAACACGAAAGCTACAATACTCTGTCTCATCCAGACACACACCCCACCTCTAACTAGAGTGTCTCCCTGACCCCTCACTCAAGATGGATTCTCTTCTACCTGTTCTCCTAGGGCTGAGAGAAGGAAAGGGCCACAAAGAAGGAGGCTAAGATTCTGCTCACCTCATCTCCTGGGCCCTCAGCTTCCTGTGCAATATGTGCAATAACAGTGTGTTCTCCAAATTCTAACATACCGTGGCATACAGTCAAGAATCGGTCAAGACTACAAAAATAAAAATAAAAATCCCCCCCCCAAACTCTAGTCTGTTTCCCCCAGATCCTATAGATTTTAGAAAGCAATCAATATGCATTAGATTCAACACACTAATTTCAGACACACACCTGGGGTCCTGTGATAAAGTCAGTTGTGTCTATGCAACCGAGGATAAAAATTTCAGAGAGCCATGATTTCATCAGTCACCAACTACAAAGGATTAATTAGGAGCGAGCGAAGAGCTCATGGCTCGGGAACCCAGACCCAAGGAAAATATCTATATCTGCTCTCCAGATGTCAGCACACACAAGAATAAAGGTCTTTGATGAAAACATTTCTCATTATTCAGGGGATGCCAAAAATACCGCTTTCTGCCACGGAATTAAGACACTTCTGATTCTTAAGACCCCCGAAAATATCATCAAAAGTCAATGAACAGGGGCGCCTGGGTGGCTCAGTGGGTTAAGCCTCTGCCTTCAGCTCAGGTGATGATCCCAGGGTGCTGGGATCGAGCCCCGCATCGGGCTCTCTGCTCAGCAGGGAGCCTGCTTCCTCCTCTCTCTCTGCCTGCCTCTCTGCCTACTTGTGATCTCTCTGTCCAATAAATAAATAAAATCTTTAAAAAAAAAAAAAAGTCAATGAACACAACTGAGTTAGTATACAGACTTCTTATCAAAACATCTTCCCTGCAAGACCCATTGCAAACACACAGACTAACTCTTCTAGTTTTACCAAGAGCTTCTTCAACAGCATGTTCAAAATATAAACAATTACGTTTCCCCTGAACTTCTTTAATATTCCCAGTATTGGCCATTTACCAAAGTAAAAGCTCAGGACTGTCTCAGCTCTTTCCTTGTAACCCTCCGACCCCATCAGTGAGACCCATCCACTGCATCCCTACAAGTCTGCCCCTCCCACTCCACCTCCTTCCCATGGCATGCCCCCCCCCACCCCCGCCGCCATGATTCAGCCTGCCTGGCCTCTTCTTCAGGCTCCAGAAGTGTTGTCCTGACTCTAGGCTAAGTCCCACCTCTCCGCCCTCAATGCCACACTCAGAGTGATCTAAGTTCTTTTTTTTTTTTTATTTAAATCCCCTCTATACCCAATGTGGGACTCGAACTCACAGCCCCGAGATCAACAGTCACACGTTCCTCCAACTGAAGCCGCCAGGCACTCCTCAGAATGCGCTTTCTAAATCACACTTCCTGTTATTTCGCTCCCCTGATAAAAATCTTTCAGCATCTTACAAAATGAAACGCACGTCTCTGCTGAGCAAGCAAGACCTTCAAAATAGGCTCAACATTGCCCCCCACCAACACCATTACCTGCTTCTTTATACATCTCGAGCTCCAGGGAAATCAAATGGCTGACGGTCCTCTGCTCCTTCCTCCCCGGCGCCTTCGTACAGGACATCTTCTTTGACCTGGATGGTCTCACCAGTGATCTTCCCCTTTCGTCTTTCAAAATCCTACTCAGATGTCACCTTCCCGGCAATCTTGTTTGTCCGCGGCCCCTCCCAAAGCCTCCTTTCCCTCTACCCCTGGTGCTTCATTTTATGACCGCTTTTATTATACTAGAATGTGTTGTGCATTTTGTCCCCAAGGAGCTTACAGGATTCTTGGGGACAAGAACCACACCTTTGGATTCCCGTACATCCGTTGTCTGGCATATAGTAAGGAGTCAGATGTGCTCACGCCCTTCCTGAAGCTTCTGATGCATTGTCTAATAGTTGGAGGCAACAGGCTTTATTCTACCTTTTATGACAGCCATTTGAGTACTAGTTCGAACCCCAAGTTAAGAGCTAAGAAATGGATTATGGTTGACCATTATGTCTCCAAAAGAGCCAAACCCAACTAGTCGGTATACAGTAAAATTCGGTAAATATTTGATGAAGAAAGTGAGCTCAAGCCTCCTCTTCCTTGGAGACCCGGTTTTGAAACAGAAACGCGCGTGCGCGCGCGCGCACACACACACACACACACACACACACAATACCCAATCACCCACTTAGGAGGCCCTGAGAGGTTTCCAAATGCCCAAATATCCATCTTCTGAGCAGAGGGTTACCAAAGGTCAGATTCCAACCTGAGAATGAGGAGAAGTTCCATCAAGCTGAAAAAGAAGACTGGACCACTTCAGGTCAGTGGCTCCCAGATGTTAACGTCGCCATCACCGCCCTCCCACCCAACATGCACGCGCGCGCACACACACACACTTCACCTAGAATGCCCATTAAACAGACTTAAACACATTACTTCTTTCTTCCAGCACTTTCTGCCACCAATTTTAGCAAAACTTAGGGCCAGGAGTTAGAAGTAAACATTTTCTTGACAAAAAAAAAAAAGGCATGAAAACCCATCTCCAGTGTCTGTTTCCAAGGGCTCCAATCCCCCGATGAGTGGACAGGGTAGGGAGCAGAGGTGGCCTACAGCCCAACGCTCTGAACAAAAATGTGGAAGTCAACACACGAACACACGTGCGCACCCGGTGCGGCAATCCCTTCCACCCAGCAGGCGGACACCCCGCCTCTCTGTCCTTCTCCCCTCCCTCTCCCCGGGAAAGATAAATTAGTGGGCTGTCAGCAGAGGACAGCCAAAGCAGTTGTGTTTCTGTAAAGGGGCAGTGGAAGTGTCTTTGATTAATGAAACCTTAATACGCGGCTGTTAGACAGCCTCTCTTCAGCCACTGAAGGAAGACAGATCCCTTCAGACACGGAGAAAGTCCTGCCTCACACCCACCGCCCCAGGGCAAGCTGCCCTCGGCAAGCCCTGGGCCCGGGGCCAGTGGGCCTGAGGACTCCTGCTCCCACCTTGAATGAGTTCCTGCTCTGGCAAGTGCTCGGGAAGGAATGTGTGGGACCCACGTCTCTCCCCCTAGAAGAATGCAGACTCTCTCGCCTTCTCACTAAAACCAACACCTGCCCAATGTGCTAAGAGTCCTCTTGAAGTCCCAACAATAGACATCAAAGCTGATGTTTAGAAGCTGAGATAACAAGGGAGTAAAAAAAGGGGGGGGGACAACACCAACAAAGGTCTGTCTCACCTTTGACCTCTGGAGAGGAGACAGACCCCCAAACACTTTAAACAGTGCTAGAGGACAGACACTCTCCCTGCTCTGGTCACATCCACACACAAAAGCAATGGTTCCTTTCTCTAGAAGGTCTTTCCCAGACTACAAAGCTTCAGCTCCTCAGGGGAAGGTAGAAAAATTAAAGGGACCTACAGGTTTATACCCTTTCCCAACCTTCTCTACCCCCGCCCCATGCCCTACCCACCAACAAAAGAAGGAAAAGAATGGAGGAAGGGAAGAAGCAGGGAGGAAAGAGAAGGGAAGGAGGGAAGCCATGCTCCTGACATCTTTACTTCTGTCTCTGTACTGATCTGCACGACTTCTGTGAAAATCAGCTCAGGACTGGAACATTCTAGGGAAAACACCTTAATCTCCCCTCCAGCTTCCATCCCATGTGTTGAAATGTAACGTAGGTTCTATTCCAGGAAAGGACTCCAGTAAGAACTGAAACAAACTTTTTTTTTTTCTTTTGCAGACACTTCACGATGCTTTCTCTGGAGCACTAAGGCTCGGGTTCAGCAGCAAGCACATAGATGAAGCAGGTGGGAGAACAGTGAGAAATTCTTCAAATATTTCAGACATTCAGATGTCTAGAACAGGACATTAAAAACCACCCAGATGGGACACCTGGGTGGCTCAGTTGGTTGGGCCACTGCCTTCGGCTCAGGTCATGATCCCAGGGTCCTGGGATCGAGACCCGCATCGGGCTCCTTGTTCTGTGGGGGGCCTGCTTCTCCCTCTGCCTCTGCCTGCCACTCTGTCTGCCTGTGCTTGCTCTCTCTCTCTCTCTGACAAATGGATGAATAAAATCTTTAAAAAAAAAAAAAAAAAAAAGTACTAGCCCCTAGGAATTCTAGATAACTGGGCTTTACATTTAAAAAAAAAAAAAAAAAAAAAAAAACCACCCAGACACACTGAAGCCTCCTGTGTGTCCCTCCCCAGGCTGATTTCCCTCCCATCCCTCATTCCGAAGAAACTTCTCCCACCGATTTCCTACTTCAAGTCTCTATCCATTATTCTGCCTTTCGACAAATAGTCACTGGTCCCCTACTTTGTGGCAGACACCGCGCCAAGTGTGAAGGACACATTCTCCAGACATCATCTCCAATTAGACTGCCATGTTATTCTAGATGCTTAAGAGGAGAACCGTAGTATTTCTACTTATTTCCTGAAAATATGTTATGGAAATAGAAATAGCACTGTGTACTGAACCACCACCTGGAGGTTTTAAGAGCCCGTGGAATGACTTTTTCAGTAACAACTTCCTCCCCAGGATCTCTTCTGTCTACTAATACATCAGCTTCAGAAAAAAAGGTAGGAGAGACACTTGGGTGGCCCAGTCGTTAAGCATCTACCTTCGCCTCGGGTCATGATCCCAGGGTCCTGGGATGGAGCCTGCATCGGGCTCCCTGCTCAGATTCAGTGGGAAATCTGCTTCTCCCTCTCCCACTCCCCTGCTTGTGCTGTCTCTCTCTCTCTCTTTCTGTCAAATAAAAAAATTAAGAAAGAAAAAAACAAAAAAACAGAGAAAAGGTAGGAACTTGGCCACCTCCTGTACTTAAAAACTGACTAATCTAGCCAATATCGATTTAACAACTTTTTGTTGAATGACTAACTGAACAAATAAATCCATAAACACAAGAATGAAGGCCAGGTTTCGGTGGAAAGACCAACTAACTAGATGACTGGAGGCTATGGCTACTCCCAACACCTCAACAGATTTGGCTTGGAAAACAGACAATCCCAGCCAGCTGCATTTAGGAAGAGGAAACAGAGGAGGAGGGATCAAAATAAAGGGAGGGATAACACCAAAGGGTCATTTACAGAATGTATGTGTTTTTTTAACCTCCTTCCCTGAACAAATCCCAAACTAGGGAACACTTCACAAGGGCAAAGATCACGACTATTTGTCCCATATCATCTCACTCAAAGCAAAACATTTTGTCAGGTACTCAATAAAACCGCTGTTGAATAAGCTGCCATGAACTCACCTCTGTCTGGGAAAAGGACAGGATGAGATGCACTTTCGATCAGGAATATCTGGAGATCAATGCTAGGAACTCTGGAATTCCTTCTTCCTTGGTTTTCTCCCTTTTCATCTTCCCCAAACCCCAACCAACAATCAAGTCAATACCTCGACCAGATTTATGCACAATACACACCACGTTGGACCTCAAGGCCCCGAATATCGAACACCCCTTTTGAAGGATGGACCAGTCTCAGAAGGGTGTACGGGCTGGGGGGGAAAGGGACAGAGGAGAGTTGATCTGTGTGGTAAATTACCTGTTGGTAAATCACACATTCACTGCTCCGACAGTGCAGAATTCAAAGACGAGCGAAACAAAACGACAAGAGCTCAGTTCTCAAGCAAAATGCTAAGAAGTAAGATGAACAATATGCAAAAGTATTTGTGCCCTAAGTCAGAAAGGGCACTCTGAGAGGTAGCAATGAAGCATATGGAAACAGAGATAGTTTTAGAGGTTTCATTGCAAGTAAGTCTTTTTTTTTTTTTTAAGATTTTATTTATTTATTTGACAGAGAGAAATCACAAGTAGGCAGAGAGGCAGGCAGAGAGAGAGGGGAGGAAGCAGGCTCCCTCCCGAACAGAGAGCCCGATGCAGACCTTGATCCCAGGACCCTGAGATCATGACCTGAGCTGAAGGCAGAGGCTTAACCCACTGAGCCACCCAGGCGCCCCCGGACAGACAACTCTTAAGACGAGTGTCTTCAGAATAGGGAAATCCTTGTGCTACAAGCATGTGCTAAAAGCATGAGAACAATGGTCGCCTTAGAGAGAAGGGGTCCTTGGAGGACTTCCTGACGGAAAAAATCAACCTTTTAACATAACTCATTCTCTCCTGGCTTCTTGCCCATCTCCTTCCATCACACTCAGCTCTCTCTTTCTCTCAATACCTGGATACCCCCCCCAAATGCAAATTCTAAAATGGGACCACTGAAGGCTTTATATTATCCATTCTACAGATATCATTGTGACCTCTTTAAATGAAATACATTATTAAGACATTATATGATAAAAAGGAACCACAGTTGGAACTAGAGCACAAACGATCAACTCGGGAAAATATCTGCTATGCATTCAACAGATAAAGGATTTTTTTTTTGAAGATTTTATTTATTTATTTGACAGAGATCACAAGTAGGCAGAGAGGCAGGCAGAGAGAGAGGAAGGGAAGCAGGCTCCCCGCTGAGCAGAGAGCCCGATGCAGGGCTCGATCCAGGACCCTGGGATCTTGACCTGAGCCGAAGGCAGAGGCTTTAACCCACTGAGCCACCCAGGCGCCGCAGATAAAGGATTTTTTTATCCGCATTTTTTTCTTTCTTTTTTTTTTTTTTAAAGATTTTATTTATTTATTTGTCATAGAGAGAGAAGCGAGAGTGAGCACAGGCAGACAGAGTGGCAGGCAGAGGCAGAGGGAGAAGCAGGCTCCCTGACAAGCAAGGAGCCCGATGTGGGACTCGATCCCAGGACGCCGGGATCATGACCCGAGCCGAAGGCAGCTGCTCAACCAACTGAGCCACCCAGGCGCCCCTATCCACATTTTTTTTCTTGAAACTTTTTAATTTAATGCAAGTATAATTAACAATGTTATATTAGTTTCAGGTGTATAATATAATGATTCAACAATTCTATACATTTCTCAGTGCTCATCACTGTAAGTATATATTTTTTAAAGATTTTATTTATTTATTTGAGAGAGGACACGCAAGCACAAGCAGGAGGAGAGGAAGAGAATCTCAAACAGATTCCACGTGAAGCCCCACTCGGGGCGCGATCTCACAACCCTGAGATCAGGGCCTGAGCCAAAACCAAGAGTTGGACCTTTAACTGACTGAGCCACCCCAGGCAAAAACCACTCTCTGGACTCGTAAGCCCCTTCATGCATTTCACCCATCTCCCCACCCACCTGCCCTCTGGCAACCACCAGCCTGTTCTCTAGAGTTAAGAGTCCGGTTTTTTTGTTTTGGTTTTAGTTTTGTCTTTTTCTTTGTTCATTTCTCAAATCCCACATATGAGTGAAAGAAATCATAGGATACTGATCTTTCTCTGTCTGAACTATTTCAGCTCTATACCCTCTAGGTCCATCCATGCTGTTGCAAATGGCAAGATTTCATTCTCTTCTGCAGCCAAATAATATTGTGTTGCATATATGTCCATATCCCACATCTTCTTTATCCATTCATCTACGGATGGACACTAGGGCTGCTTCCATGTCTTGACTATTGTAAATAATGCTACGATAAACACAGGCATGTATTTATCGCTTTCCAATTAGTGTTTCCGTTTGCTTTGGGTAAAGACCTCATAGTGGAATTACTGGGTCATAGTGTAGCTCTATTTTTAGTTTTCTGAGGCACCTCCACACTGTTTTCCACAATGGCTGCACGAGTTTGCATTCCCCCTAATAGTGCACAAGGGCTCCCTTTTCTCTGTATCTTCAACAACACTTGCTCTGTCTTCAATAGGTAAAGGATTAATATTTCCGACTCAGATAAAAAGAGAATCATGGGCACCTTGTTGATGCAATTGGTTAAGTGTTCGACTACTAGTTTCAGCTAGGTCCTGATCTTAGGGTTGTGTGATCGAGCCCCATGTGAGGCCCCACGCTCAGCACGGAGTCTGCTCGAGTTTCTCTCTTCCTCTCCCTTTGTCTGCTGCCTGCCCCCCACCAGCTCTCTCTCTCTCTCTCAAATAACTATGTAAATCTTTTTAAAAAAGAATCAATATATGTGTAAGGAAGAGACAAAAACCCAGTAGAAAAGCATGCAAAATGTTTTAAATATTTGATGTAGCCAAGTTTATCCATCTTTTCCTCCATATACTTTGGGTTTTGTATATAACTTTTCAAAAATATATATGACATTATTCAAAATGTATATTTCTACACACATGCACCCAAGAAAACACATCTGACAAGTGCTCACAAGAAATAAGTTTGTTCTTTCCTGAAGTGGGTCTAGAAGTCTCAAAAAAGAACAGAGTCAGGGTAAAAAGGGAAGAGGAAAAATGTGTATCTACAGTAGCCAACAAAAACTCCAGAGATAAATAAATTCAGCATCCTGGCATCTGTGGACCCTGAAAACCTAGACTTCGGATTAGATTAACTAGGAAAGCGACCCATCACAAACCAAGAGCACGGAGAGAAGGGGACAGAAGGAGAACTTGGGTTGAAACTCTGTCAAAACCAAAGTGTCAGAATAGCTTGTGTAGAGTAATTCCCAAAGGAATTCTCAGCCCTTCATGGGACGTGGTGGTCTCTGTATCTCATTCATAATGTTTGCTTTGGCCGAGGTTCCAAACCACAAAAACATCTGTACAGAAGGAAGCAACTGATGTCAATGAAATCATTCTGGAAACTTCTCACATATTCAGAGTAATTTCATGAAAGGACAATGCACTTAATGTTGCTCATTGGAAGGACAGTCTTGTGGTTAGCAGCACTGGCCGGTTGTGCTCCCCTCCCTGTTGGTGTGGAAGTACGGGGGAGGGGGGTTGCTCAGAGAAGGAGCGGACGAGAGATAAACCATTTCAGGAGCACAGCCAATTACACAGGTTGGTTTTAATTTTGAAACTAGTGCTTAAATACCAATGGTATTGCCTTCAGCTCTCTGGAAACTACAGTGTAATTAGGTTCACTCAACTTAACTTAAAACATGTCCAGTCATTAAAATTTTTCTTCATCCAGCCAAGTTATTACACACACACACACACACACACACACTCACTCTCTCTCTCTCTCTCTCTCAGATCTCTAAGCCAAAAGTACATCAAGTCCCCAAGAAACAACACAAACATGTCACTGCTTTTCAGAAACCATGCTCGTGTTTCGTGACCTTCCTTAAAGATAATGTTCTCACGATTAATTAATTTATGAATAGTCCCCCCCCCACAACATGCACAACAGGTTCCATGCAAATTCTTGAGCTTTTAAATTATACTGTTAATGAAAGCAAATAAAGGCAGTTAAAAGGCAATTTGCTCAATTGGTGTTAATATTTAAGCACAGCATGTGTAAAAACAAGATCACAGAATTCAGTTTTTACCAAGAAAACTTTAACCCAACTTCATTTCCAAAAGATCAGACGCGTTGCCGAGAACCTTTTTTTCCTCTACCCTTCAGCATCAGGTAATGAGGCTTTTTATTAAGTAAATATTTCACATTAACCTCATCAGTTTCTATCACTTAGAAATTCCAATCTATAAAATCAAATCAGCTTAATCATGTTTAGATTAGCTCCTGCATCCTGAAGGCAAACTAAATTGTTTACATCTTCCCTCTCCTTGGCACACTCGAGCACCAAGATTCCAAGGTGTGAGAATAATAGGAAGGTTTCCGCCTCCTCCCTGTTCCTGTGCTCTCCCCTGACGCCGGACCCGTATTCCTAGAACCTGCAGCAGCAAGAACGCCACGTCAGTCTTTACATCTCGGGCAGCTCTTTTTACAAGAGCTCACACAAAAGCCCTAAAAGTTTACTCGCCTGACAAGGGCAGCTGCGGTGGCTTTGCCTGGAGTGAGCCCAGACTCCTCTACAAAAACGCCAAACTAAAAAAAAAAAAAAAAACGCCAAACTATCCAGAGGTCAGATCAGTAATACGTGACTACCCTCTGGGAACCCCAGGTTATTGCTTTGGGGGGGGGGGGGGGTTCTGCACACAGGTTACAGCAGAAGACCACCGCTCGCTTTACGCCCAACTGTCTAGCTTTGTGTCTGGGTGAAGTACCCCAGGTCTCCCAGAAAGTCTGAGCCCCTCGAAGGAGAGGAAAATGGGCAGAGGGGGCACAGGGAAGAGGGTCAGCCTCTCCGGGACGCTGAAGGTCCCCACCCAGAGGTCTAGGCACCCTGCAGACACACACATGTCATTCTCCCACATTCTTCATATGCCTTCTCTGGGAGTCTAGTGCCCTCCGAACATAGCGTTTCAAAGCAGTACGGTTTTCCATCATGATGCTGAAGGTCTTTAAAGTACTTGAATTACTAGGCTTCCTCCACAAGTCCTCACAGGCCCCCCCCCAGCTCCTTCTCCCCTAGTCCTGGCTCTTCTAACATGCCTCAGTTTCCCTCACTGCTCTGCCCAGCCACTCAACCATGAAGCCCAACCATGAAGCCCATGCTTTCCCTCCACCAACCAGGCTGCCTGCGAGAACCAAGCCCCCTGAGAGACCCAGCCGGGTGTGCACCTGGCCAGCTCCACACAGCGAGCTCCTGCCCTGCATCGCTCGGGAGCCCACCGGCAGAACAGCCTTCTGTCCAAATTCCAGGGCTCCATCTCTCCCCTACCCCTCCTTTCCTCTCCTCCCTCCCCCCACCCTCAAGCCTGCTTATCCCCAAACCATTTCTATTCGATTAAGGGGACTGGCTGCGGCTAGGATGTTTACATTAGGCTCACTTCCAGGCCATAACCCGTCCTGAGGGAACACATTCCTGATCGGGGCAATGGAAAAAACTATGCAAAACATCTGGGCCTCTCTGTGCTCCCAACTCTGGCCTTGGGGAACTCCATCAACCTCTAGGTGGCTGCGAGAGTGAGCCTCACGAGAGCTCGAGGGGCGGGGCATGGCTCCGAGGGTCGGGACGCCAGGGAAAGCTGCGGAGATTTTCAGGCAAAGCCAAAGATGTCATACTTCAAAGCTTAAAGAACCAACCATCCTCAGCACAGACCAGATCTTGCTTCAAGGGAACCAGGACTTCCCAGAAGGCCAGTTCATCACTGAGACAAAGTACCTTAGCCGACTGCCACATGCAAATGGAAAGCTACCGAAAGACCAAAGTGGGTTCCACTAGAAGAAACAGACAGACATCCCCATACTGGGGACACACCCCATACTCTCCCTTTAGGCCTCCTGACTCCTCCCGTGGCCTCCCCTCCAACAGGGCCGGGTCCCTCATCCATGAAGCCTTGGGTCAGGGCAACAAATGCACCCCAGCCCCAGCCCCAAAATGAGACTGACTCTACCAAAAAGGCAGAACCATCGTCTGGTGAAGCCAATTCTGGCCAGGGGCCCTTGTCTACCCATCAGCACCGAAGCCCGTCTATCCCAACAGCCACAGGGAAAATCCACGAAGGCATTAAGAGCACAGGCTAAGCAACTAGACAGATGTGGGTTTGATTTCCAGCCATCCAACTGGAATGGGCTAACTATCCAACCCCTTTGAACTTCTGTGTGCAAATGAGGTTTCTCGTCTGTGACACCAGGATGTCAAAGGCCCACAGTGGGGACAGAACGAGGGGACGTGTACCAACCCCGAGCTCAGAGGCTGCCATCCCATAAGGGAGCCATAAGTGAGCCAGCCCACGAGAGGGGGGCACCAACCACTCCCACCTCCTCAGCCCCTACTGGCAATTTCCCAATGGCTCAGGTGTCTCGGGGAGGGCTGAGTGGGAAGGAGAGGGAGGGAGAAGGAAGGAGACCAGCTCAAAATTTCACCACGATGTTAAAGACAGTGAGTTGTTCCAGAACAAGGAAGCAGACAGCTATGACTGAGGAGAGACACACGAACAAGCACGTGGACACCAATCCCCCCTCGAAAACTCAGATGCTGTGACTGCTTCTGTAAGCACAGAAACTGCCTGGCGGATTCACATTGGGCTTTTTTCTAAAAAGGAAAAGGACCAGAAAAAAAGATTCCTAAGATGCTGGAGACGATCGGTGTTCTAGTTCGGGGGGCCCCGAGGTCCGGGAGCTGTGTTCCGACGGCTGCAAATATTTTGTTCACTCAGCAACTCTGCGTGCTCTCTGTTGTCAGGGCCAGGGATCTCTGCGATCGAAGGCACCAAAAGACCATCTGGGCTGCCGTCTTCCACACAGAAGTTTAACTAGCTCGATGAATGAACCTGGGAATTAATGAATGACGAGGCCGTATGGTCACCGGCAGCAAACCCTCCTCGCGCCTCCTACAATGAATGCTTCCTGAGTAGGAGCCCACAGTAATAATAAGGATGGTGGGAGGGGGAGAGGGATCCCATTACAAGGCAGACGTCAAAACAAAACAAGACCTAGTCCCCCATCTCCCACCACGTTCCCGAGTCACAACAGGTTCATTTGAAAACCTCTGCCCCCAAAGAGGACTCAAACAAAATCAAAACCAAAAACCCTGTTGTACCACACATGGCCTCCGGCCCTCCCGGTCTAGCACAGTTCCTCCTGGAGAAACATCCATCTCTAAGGGCATATTTACCCACGAATCACGGACTCAAGAGCATATATTTCTCCTGAGATGCTTGTGCACACACCCATGTCACAGGCTGGGGAAAAGTCGGGATTCCACACGCAGCCACAAGGAAAAGGGACGGTCTTTTAATCGCTTCTCATCATTACACAATTGTTCTCCAGCGGTGGGAATTTTTAGCAGTCACGTTGGTAGACTCAAAAGTCATGTTCTTTGGAGACGAGACACCATGGGAGAGAGGATCCCTTTGAAGTGACCTGCACCGTACAGAGAAGCCCTTGGCAGAGCTGCCGGATGTGTTCACACCAAACAACTGAGCGTTTCATGGCCCAGGAGGCCAGAGCAGGAGGAAACAGGGTTCATCGGAGAGAGCTAAAGGAGATCTAAACACAGAATGTTTCACAGTGCACGCTGCAAGGCACCTAAGGCTCTTCGGTGGACATCATTGGAACCAAAATACGAGGAACACACAAGCCAACTTCGAGGCAAGTAAGGGAGTCCCATGATCCCTTCCAGGACCCAAGTCATAATCCAACACAGAAAATCCAAGAAGGCATGACAAGAACAGGGAAGCGGATCTCACTCAGGCACTAACCCTCACTGGCGGGGAAGTTACAGGCAAACACTGACCCGTCCGGGGCTCCATCCCATTAGTTACAAAATCAAAGCGATGGTCAGGCCCTCTTCCACCTGCTGGCTGGGATCACCGTAGCTGGTCACAGAACTGTCTTTCTGGGTGGCACAAGGACTCTTACCCCTCCCCAAGCCCAAGTGGTGCAGAAGATAAAGCCTGACGACAGGACTGTGCCTTCGAAAACCCATCCAGTGGGGACTGGGCGAGGAGGGCTGCTGTGGAGGGTCAGCTTCTGGGGTCTGAGAAACCTCCCAGAGAAAAGCAGACAAACCCAAGACGCGGGCAATTCACAACCTTGTGGGCCACGGTAAGGGGATAAGAACAGAAGAGAAAGAGCTGGAGATCTTTTCAGCCAAAAAAAAGATGATGGTTAAATCGTCGTTCCCGGAACCAACGTGAACAGGCTTCTCCTACTGAAATATCCGAAGGAAACCAGAGTTAAGCCCTAGGATTTTCTCTTCTTTTCCATTTTCCTATGTAATGCACCATAGATTTTTTTAAAGGCAACAAGAGTTGGGTCTTTCCATGACCCCAAAAGAAAATAAATAAAGCCACCTCCTCTTCACAGAAGTGACATTTCAGAAGGGAGGGGTCGCCCTATCACTGTTGAGAGTGGAAAGAGGAGGCAGACACGCCATCAAGACCGGCGTTTTCCTCCTCACAATGCTCGGCTGCTAAAGGTTAATACAGATTGGAGGGGTGGTGGGCGGAGGGAGAGAGGAGTGGGGGAATAGGAAAACATTATGCAATATTAGAATGCTACTTTTATTTTAAAAGCCATCATGTGTAAAGCATTAGTGTTTTTGAAATTGCATTCTTGAGTTAATTAAATGGACAATCTTTTATACATAAAAGTGAAAGAAAGCAATTAAAAGCTAAATGAAGAAAAACTGCCTTCCCCTGGTGATCAGGGCTACCCCAGTCCCTTCGTGCTAACGCGGAGCAAAGACAAGGAGCTCCCCAGCCCCACGGTCCAAATGTCTCTTTTATGGCACCCGCGGTGACAGTTGGAGAAGGATCTGTCTTCCTCCTAAGTTTACCTAGGAGACCCTCCGGCTGGGAGAAGGGAAGAACCTCGTTTAAGCACAGTTTATAATCAAACAAGGAACTCAGAGAGTGGCCAGCTCTCTGCCGCGCCTGAAACCGAAAGAGATAACCACACCTCTTTTTTTGTCACTACCACCAAAACCCAGCCACACCCAGGGTCCCACCCAAAAGAATGAAATTCTGACTTTGGGGCCGTCCAGCCAGGCTCAGCTCCCAGGCTTGTTACAAGAATCAGGGAAGCGCTGGGGCACCCAGGCGGCTCGGTGGGTGAGGGCCCTGCTTTTGGCTCAGGTCGTGATCTCAGGGTCCTGGTAATGAGCCCCACATCGGGCTCTCTGCTCCACGGGGAGCCTGCTTCCTCCTCTCTCTGCCTCTGATCTGCCTACTTGTGATCTCTTTCTCTGTCAAATAAATAAATAAAATTTAAAAAAAAATCAGGGAAGCGCATTCAGATTACAAGAGAAACGAAGGCTAGACTTCGGGAGGAGCTCCTCAAGGGCCCGCTGTGTCCACGCAGCAGGTGCCAAAACACCAACGGGTCTAAGTTCTTACAAACGCATCTTCTGCAGGTGGGTGGACGGCTGTGGGAAACGTTGCTGGATCGCCTGGCTAACCCGGTCAAGAAGCAAAGCGAGTGTGGATATCGGTGTGATAACCAACCCTGATCTCAGACAGAAATTACAAACTCCCCTTCCCATGCCCAAAGGAACTCGATCCTCTTACTCAAAGTGGTTGAGGTTACTCTGGGGCCCCTACAAGAATGCCCCATTGATAAGAGGCACGACCTTCCTTTTCTGTGCCAGCCAGAAGAAAAGCATGAATTCGTCCATGTGTGTTCTCCAGGTGATTGTCCAGGGAACACATGAAGCAGAAGCTAGAAAGATGGTCTCTGTTTTTGGAAGATGGGTGGGCCAAGCCCCATGGTGAGTTGCTCCCAAGGACCAGGCCTGCCGGTGCCCAGGCCACAAGAGCTCCTACCTCCTGGGTTCTGGGAAGTGCATCCCCTCGCTGAGTCTGACAGTCCTAACCAGAGAGTTTCTGGAGAATGCTCAGCAAACCGAAACAAAGCCATAGCGATGCTCTCTCCTGGCCTGGCTCAACCTCTGCCCCGGAAACACTGAGCCTCCGAGGAATGGGACCGACAGGGGCTGTTCTGGGCTACTTTCCTTTCCCTTCCCGCTGTGGAAAAGGGGGTAGAAGGGAAGAAAAGGCAAAGTCGTGATGGGAGGGCCTGGAGGGGTGCTAGGTGTCCTTCTCCAGCTAGCAGGCAACATCTGTGGGCTGGCATAAGCTTGCTGGTCACTGACAAAGCTGTGGGAAACGACTGCCTAGCCTGCCTGCTTCCATCCTTTCTGCCTTGAAAGTAGGAATTCTAGAGGCGCCTGGGTGGCTCAGTGGGTTAAGCCGCTGCCTTGGGCTCAGGTCATGATCTCAGGGTCCTGGGATCGAGTCCCGCATCGGGCTCTCTGCTCGGCGGGGAGCCTGCTTCCCTCTCTCTCTCTCTCTGCCTGCCTCTCTGTCTACTTGTGATCTCTGTCAAATAAATAAATAAAATCTTTAAAAAAAAATAAAGTAGGAACTCTAATGGGGCTGAAGATAGAACGTGGTTCGTTCCGAGCTGTCTCTGCACGTTCAACAGGGGATCAAACAAATCTAACCCTCAACATGATCCGAATGCATCACTGTGGGACAGGGCCCCCCACGCTGCTGCAGAGGTCCCTGATCTGGCTTCAGCTCCCTTCCAGAACCTTCCCTCGGCAAGCGTTCCAACCTGGCACCTTGACCAAAATGCTGGGGAAGGAAGGAAAAGGAGGAAGAGGAGAAAACTGGTGTGGACATCCCACAAATTCGATTATTCAGCCCACACACAAGAAAGATTCATTTGTTAAATTTCTCTTTGATTCCTTGGGCTCCAAACCCACACGCTGGTGTTGGGAAGGGGTGTTAAATAAGCCACTGAAATGAAGCTCCTTTGTGCACCCCACCACAGGCCCCCGCACCTCCCTTTGAGATAGGAAGTCGGGTATCACGGGCTCCAGCAAACCCACCTCCCGCTGTTCTGCGGCTGAGCTCACCTTGGGCCTCTGCTCATGAAAGGAATCCAGGACGGGTTAAACGTTACCTCTGATCTCCACCCTGCATCTCCTAAAACCATCTGATAAGCGCTACAGAAAACATCCTGTGTACAGAGGTTTAGATGCTGACACAGGGTGGGGGAGCTCCAACGACATGGGGGCCACAAGGAGTTAATCCCCCGAGAGATAGGGGCCCACTCTCTGGAAGGTTCAGAGAAAGCAAAGGGAAGAAAGATTCCACCAGCTCTTACATGTGGTTACTCAAACACCAACGCAAGTAGCAACTTCGATGTCCCAAAGTTTATTAAAAAAAAAAAAAAAAAAAAACACCTCTTTAGTCCTAGCAGACCGAATACACTAAAAAATAGGAAAAAAAAAATAGTATATTTCAGCAGACTGCTCAGCCAACCCACAGGCCTGGTGCAGTCCCCGCCCTCTGTGCCCATCACCCAGTGAATGGTGCTCGGGTCTGAGGCTGGGGGGTGAGGGGTCTGCCCCCTGCATTCCAGCCATTACTACATTTCCCTCCCTACACAACCTGCTCTTCTCCCTCCTTCCTTCCACACAAGGCCGGGCCTAAGGGCAGGACAATGCTCTCGGTGACCTCAAGGCTCTCTCGGCCTGCACGTGGTAACCTCCACAATCACGGTGTTACGGCTCAAAGCAGGAGTAATTATCAACGCAGCCAAGCACCATTCTACATCAGTAAGACAGTGCCTCCCGTTTCAGCATCACTGATACTGTAATGTTCGCCTTCAAATGAAGTCCTTTAATGCTCCCAGCAGCTGAGAGGATCAAGACAGAATGGTCTGAACGGCAGCCACATTTGGGTGGCTGGGTTAACGCAGGCACATGCCAAGTAAGGACATCGGCGGACACTTCTGTCCCCACCTGACACCCAGGCGGCACTGGGGGCTGTGATCAACGTCAGGAAGCAAAGCCTTCGAGCCCAAGAAGGAAACTGCTAGAAAAGCTCCAGGACGGGTCTTGTTTTCTGGAATGCCCTTAGGCCCTCCTGCCCATAAAATTCTCCAGGCACCTAATAAATAATTAAGTGACTGTTCCCCCCCTGACTAAACCACACCTCAGGGGTACAGGACCCACCCCAGGGCTAGCGGCAAACACCATCCCTCTTCCTACACGTGCCAGAATCATCCTAGAAACACCCGCCCAAGCCTTTTCCAACTGGTTCGTTTCCAGAAAGGCTGGAGTGGGGAGGGAGGGGGGAAGACTTACTTACCTAGAAGAAAGAAAAATTTGAACAACTGATTCCACCTTTTCCCTCTAACCACTCCTCTGCAGCTGTGATGGATGAGGAGAGTGATGACGAATGACAAACCTTTCTCCTAAAAGCCCCAGAGTGAAAAATTCACCAAGGATCCCAAGGACGGTCCACGCATAAAAAAGGCAAGAGCATGTTAGGAATAGTAGCTCAGCAGAGCCTCAAACCCCAGGGAGACTCAAACCCGAACTTGGCTGCCAACAACTCGCCAGTGCCTTATCACCACAATGAGAAAGCGTTCCCAAAGCATTCTTTAAGGATTTTTTTTTCCTGGAAAGGGAAATTACAACCAAGAGCAAGTCTGCAGGGGGCAAGCAGCTGAGGCCCAGGCCGCAGAGGTCCATGAAAGAGGACATCCCGGCCATCACTGATGTGCGCCAACCCCAACATCCCAACATGCCAGACGAGCCACACAACAGAGCTGGGCACAGACCACCCAACCAAAAACAGAGAAACAAACCAATGGTCCCTCATGTTGAGGGCCAAAAGGCAAGGGAAATAGATGTTGTCGAGGGCTTCTATTCCCTACAGCAGCCCCTGATTTCATAAGGGAGAGAAACCAAAAACCCCCTGGTAAGAAACCTTACCTTCCCCTCCCCAGCTGAGGTGCCACAACTCCTTTATCACCACCACAAGGGACACAAACATGAGCCTCAGATGTACGAATGTATCTCCATTGTGTGCGGTGACACGAAAAATACAAAAGAAATAAAACCAGGTCCTCTGCTCTCAAGAAGAAAAAGGAGGCTGAGGGGACTGGCATTCATTGGGCACTGTAGGAATAGCAAGGAGATCTGCTTATGTTTTTTCCTTTGATCCGCACAAGAACCCTACACCCCCATTTTAGAGGAACCTCAGAAAGTGTAAGCGATGTAAGGACACAATTTAAGAAGTGCCCCAGCTCTCAATCTGGGTCTGTCTTAACGCCAGAACTCAGGAGCGTTTTTTTGGGATTTTTTTCTTTTCTTTTCTTTTCTTTTCTTTTTTTTTTTTTTTTTTGAGAGTGTGTGGGTGCCTGCACGTGCAAGCTGGGAGAGGGGTGGGATGAGAAGGAGAGACAGAATCACAAGCAGACTCCCCGCTGAGCCTGGAGCCGGACGGGAGACTCGATCCCTCGACCTTGAGATCACAACCTAAGCCAACACCAAGAGTCATGACACCAAACCGACCAAGCCACCCAGGCGCCCCAAGAACTCAGGACTTTTTCTACCATAACATATCATGTTGCTCTCAAGTTCCCACTAAATCCCTCAAATAAATCCGGTATAATAGACAAGCCGTCTAGGAAAACATGCCCGAATGGCCCCGAGGACGACGAATGCTGAGCTAGAGACTGTAGAAAGGAATGGATCATAAGTGAATGAATATTCCAAATCCCTTTATAGGAGGTGGTAACCGTCCAAAAAACAAAACAAAACAAAAAACAGATTGTAACATTCCGGTCCTATGGGTGCCTCTGGACCCAAGATGCCGGCCAGCTCACAAGACAACCTCCCTCATTAACAACTCTAGGGTCTCCCACCATCCCAGGGGGGCTTTCTGGAGTCCCAAGCCAGCATTAGGTTTTGTGAAAGCAGGAAATGCCAGATCTCTCAAAGCTAGGAATCTGACAGCCGCTGTCTGGCCTAAGTTTATAATTATCCCAGTCTTATAAAAGGTTAATCATTTTGTAAAGCTAGATGCGCCATATCTCACAAAATTGTGTCAGAAAGGTCAGAGTCACTGCAGTTCTCAGCCCTGCTTGATGATTAAAAATCTCCCAGAAAACCAAAATAACAGGCAGGGTCCTGGGTCAGTTTCACCCTTTGGCATCTGAGGCAGAGTAAACTCCGGCGGGGGGAGACCAGCTTGCCAACGCCCCTGAATTCGGACCCAGATCCATGACCGTACTCCCCTGACAAGCAGAATGAAATGCTTGCTCCAGCCCGTCTCAGCCTAAATACTTTTGTCATCCAGCTGGGCCATGACTACAAAGGCTGAATACACATCAAATATGGACGTACTAGCCTCCTCCAAACAAGTCAACAGTTATGTCTACCACACGCTTGACCCCTGAATGCCGTGGCTTTGAACCGTGCGGGTCCACTCATACTCATATTTTTTTTATAATGCAGGTGTTTTCCCTTCCTTAAGATCTCCTTAATAATAGTTTCTCTTCTCTAGCTGATTTTACTGCAGGAACACAGTATGTAATA
Organism: Lutra lutra; assembly: GCF_902655055.1. Taxonomy (NCBI): domain Eukaryota; kingdom Metazoa; phylum Chordata; class Mammalia; order Carnivora; family Mustelidae; genus Lutra; species Lutra lutra. The sequence continues at coordinate 10,685,382 of NC_062287.1, read as the reverse complement.
CACATGACATACAAAATGTGTGTTTTGGGGCACCTGGGTGGCTCAGTGGGTTAAAGCCTCTGCCTTCGGCTCAGGTCATGATCTCAGGGTCCTGGGATCGAGCCCCGCATCGGGTTCTCTGCTCAGCGGGGAGCCTGCTTCCTCCTCTCTCTCTCTCTGCCTGCCTCTCTGCCTACTTGTGATCTCTGTCTGTCAAATAAATAAATAAAATCTTTTTTAAAAAAAAGTGTGTTAATTGACTGTTGATGTTATCGGTAAGGCTTCCAGTCAACAGAAGGCTATTAGTGGTTACTCTGGGGGGACAGGGGAGTCAAAAGTTCTCTGGATTTTTGACTGCATGGAGTACGGGGTAAGGGATGTGGGTCCCTCTCCTCTCCGTTGTTCAGAGGTCAACTGCCTTAGCGAGGAATAAGGCACGGAGGCGACGGGAAACAAGTCTTGCCTTGAATCCAGCCACTGCACACAACTTCGGCGTCCCTCGGTTGGGACGGCTACGCTCAGCCCCTCAAGCCCTCCTTCCAGCTACTTCCATCCAATGTTAGGTCTCCTTGGGCTGAACATGACCAGGGAGAGAGAGGTAGATAAGCCACCTACCCATCACATGGAAAAGAGAAAGGAAAGCAACATTTTGCCACTTCCAATTAAGGAAAACCTGACAGTCTGGGTTTAAAAACACAGCGACGCAAGTCAGGTCTCAGAATATATTAGTGTCATGAAGAGATCATCTCCCCAATACAGGGCAACAGGGCAGCAGCACCCGACAAGGGGGCTCGTGCTGCTTCCTAAACCTGCAACTCGCTCTTTGGCAAAACAAAGCACAACTGTTAATGCATGAGCCCATCTGACGTCACAAACGCCAACCGGGATGGAGATCGTGGAGTAATTCTTAGAAAGGTACAGGGGCGCTGGGAGGGCGTGTGCCACCGGCGCCCCCCAAGGACACCAACCCAATAACCCAATATATGAGTCACACCCTGACATCCAAACACGTTTGAAAATCGTTTCATACCACTGCATCCCAAGGGCATGGAAAGACGTTCTATCACAGATGCTCTTTTCCAAAATGGAAGCCAAGGAAAGAGCATCCAAGGTAGCCTCCAGGTTGTGTCCAAAGCGGACTGCCCCACACACCCTCACCCTCCAACACACACACACCCCACACACACGCTTTCACTGAGTGGACACTGCATGGCTCTGAGAACCACTGACTCACCAGCAGGCAGGGTCTCAGGACAACAGTATCATCCCTTAGTTAAAATAAAACCCCCCTGGAGACTTTAGGTTAAAATGTTTATTTACCAACAGCTAGAGCTACGTTTCTTGTTGCCTTTGTTGCCGTTCTCTGAAAAGCCATCTACCAGGGACGATCCGGAGGACGAAAGTGCTATAAGCCAGGTAGCCAAAACAGAGAGGAACCGAAACACCCGTCGACGCTTCCTTATTATAAGCTACACTCGTCCTTTCAACCGACCACATCATGGGTGTTATAAAATAGATTTATGATACGTCGGTGGGGGGCATCTCTGTCCCCCGCCCTCTTTCCAGCGGGGGTTGAAGGGGGGGGATCCGAGGCCGTGAGACCACTGTGTAGAAGTGCAATTCCATACTTAGGAAAGTAAAATCAATATCTGTTGTAGCACTTGTCTCTCTCCCTAGTAAGATCATGGTTGTTTTAGGAGGATACAAGCTTCTGAAATGCAGCCTTAACAAACAGAACGTTGCTCAACTGTTCCAGAGGTAGGTGTCATAAACGAGCAACCACATGGCAAACATATTGATTTCCCATTCCTTATCTCTCAGCAACCAGTGCTCAGTTACCAGGCTACTTTAATATGTAATTTACTGCAGGCAAAGGGGAGCAGGACCCAGGATGTCTGGAATATTTACTGTAGAATTCAGCCGCCGCGTGGAGGCTTCCCACCAGCAGCTGCGACGCACGAGCAAATGGGAAGAATTCTGGGCTGGGAACCCAAGAACGGTCATGAGCATTTCCAAACTGTTGAACCCAGAGGCCCGACCCCACCCCTCTCACCCACCCGAGCACTAATGATCTTCAGCAGATCCGTTTTCGCCATGGAAATCCGGCTCGCCACCACTTCTCCTTAAAGGCAGATGTCTCGCGGCTGCGGAGACACCACAGGAAAGTCACCTCCATCTAGGACGTGGGTTCACCGAGACTCCTCGCTGGCTTCTCAACCTACCCAACCCAAGACGGAAATAAAGAGGATGGGGAGGGGGTTTAAGATTTCAAAAAAGCTCCCGTGCAGGTTTCTGCAGGACCCGTGACAATGTCGACAGTTTGCCTTTTTTTTTTTTTTTGGATGTATATTTAAATCAGACTTTTTATACACCCCAAGCTGCAAAACACCAAAAAAGATCCAACACTAATTAAAAGCAATCAATGTATGGTTACATTAAGTGGGAAGGCAGCTCTGTGTCTGGCGTTAAAGGTTGTAGGTTTAAAATAAATCTAGAAATGCCAAAGTTAAGCTTTTTCAGATCAGCGCCAATGCGCCCACACGCCTGGTACTATATATATATGACGAGCCCCGTACCTTCAGATGCTGGGCATTAAACCCTCAAAAGCACAGAACGGAGCTGTTGGCGGCGACGCCACCGCGGGGCTAGAGGAAACTTCCATTTCCAGAACTTCCATGTTCATCCTGAGATTCTAACTTACTTGGGCACAAGCGTTTCACTTTGAATTTCCTTAAGAGGTTTTGTTTTGGTTTGGTTTTTGGGTTTTGTTTTGTTTTTTTTTTTTTTTAATTTTCCTTTAAATGGAAACCAAAGAGGAAGGGCAGAAGGGCTGGAAAAGTTTCTCTTTCCGAAGCTCACACCATCTCGGGATGCACGTGGGGCAGGGTGCGGGAGGCCAGGCCAGCCACACGCAGGTGACACAAAGCCTCTGGAAGACTGAAACCCCTCTTCCACGATTTTCAGAAACTCTGCAAGCCGGGAATGAATTCCCTTCCTCCCTGTAAACTCCTGGTGCTGGAAAGCCACAGACTCTTTTTTTTTTTTTTTTTTTTTTTAATTTAGGTAGGTTAAAAAAAAAAATCAGAGAGGAAGATTTTCCTCAGATTTGCCTGTGGGAAGTGGTCAACTAGAGAAAAGTCTCAGAGCCAGAAAGGAGGAGACTTTCTTAGAACACACGAACAATGAGAACACAAGGCCTCAATAAGTAATCATACCACCCGACGGGCAAAATCCGCTGGAAAGAACTCTGTGCGGCTCCCGGCAACCGTGCCGGTAAGGAGGGCTGCTGGGCCGACAGCCGATTCTCAAGCCTGCACAGGTAATGTGCGTCCGTTTTTACTGAGCAAAGGATTTTTAGTGGTATAATGGCCCAAGTATTTTCCAAGAAATTTTGACTCAGATGCCAGATATGGCTATTTTAACCCTGACAAAGTGTGTAGTTAACCCCTTTGAAGGGGCCTTAAGCTCATTCGCAACGTTGGGTGACCATCCGTGGAACTGCTCCATCCTCCCAAATGAAACTCGTGTCCATTAGACACCGACTCCTCAGCCACCCGCCCACTCAGCTCCTGGTTCCCTCCATTCTACTGTGTCTCTACCAATGCGCTTCTCAAAGCAGCACCTTACATCACTTACCCTTGTATGTGTGCCTTATTTCACTTAGCGTAATGCCCTCAAGGTTCATCTGCGTCGTAGCATGAGTCTAAACTTCACCCCTTAGTTTTCAGGCTGAATAATATTCCATTGTGGGTCTACACCACATTTTTATTGACCCATTCATCTACTGATGGGCACCTGGGTTGTTTTGCCCCATTTCTGTGACTCTGAATGATGCTACTTCTATGAATATGGACGTACAAGTTATCTGGGTAGAGTCCCTTCTTTTCATTCTCTTGGGTACATACTCAGAAGTGGAACTGCTCACAAAACACGTCTTTTTAAAGTTTATTTATTATTCTTTTTTTATGAAATCTCTGTACCCAATGTGGGGCTCGAACTCATGACCCTGAGATCAGGAGTTGCGTGCTCTTCCACCTGAGCCAGCCAGGGCCCCACAACATTAAGATTGATTGATTGATTGATTGGAGAGAGAGAGAGAGAGTACAAGAGAAAGCATGAGTGCAGGGAAAAGGCAGAGAGAGACAGTATCCAAGCAGACTCCCACTGAGCACGGAGCTCAACATGAGGCCCAAACCCACAACCCCGAGATCATGACCAGAGCTGAAAACTTGAGAGTCAGACCCTAACCGACTGAGCCACCCAGGTGCCCCAAAGGAATCCATTGTCTGTGCTTTGGCATCTGACACCTTCATCGGGACCAAAGCAGAAAAAAGAGACGACGAGCCTAGAACAGGAGTCAACACCTTTGTTGAACCAGAGAGCCACATGGAGAGTGTGGACATGGACACAACACTGCCCGCGAAGGACTCCCTGTCCCCCACCCCTGCCTATAGCTGGGGCTGCAGCCGAAACCCCTTACTTCCTCACCTGATGCTGAGGAAAGTCTGGACCAGAAGTGTGCCTTCGAAAAGAAAGGGCTTGTCAGGTTCAGGGAATGCGGGTCAACAGCTTCAGGAGTGAACTCCACATGCCATGACCGCCTGGCACCTTTACAAGCCAGCAGTGTTAAAAAACAACAGGCATATTTTTTGACTTGACCTTAGTTAAACCTGCCGGGAGCTCTCCGTCCCAGGCAGCACGCTGACATTCTGGGTAAGTGGGAACACGCAGGACCCACAGAGATCTGTTCTCCCACCTCCCCAAAAGCTTAATAACATCAAACGCTGAGATAAAAACTGCATGTGTATCTTTCAGATGGGTGTATAGAGAGGTTTAAGTCCTACCACAAATCAGAAATAATAGATAATCCAAACTCTCCAAATTTTAATGAAAACTCGAGACCACATCAGCCTCTCCACCATCCAAAGCCTGGCAACATATTTCAGAAGCTCCACTGGAGATAAAAACAGAGACAAGGAAAAGGCAATTTTAGGTTCCTCCAAGGGAAGGCTGCAGCTTTAATATTAAAATGTCCCTGGAATGCTCAGATCATGAGAAATTTACTTTTTCATGGAATAAACTTTTCTTTTAAACTTCTTTTTTTTTTCTTTAATACAGTGTCTTCAGTAGCTCTTTTGGAATTTACAAGATAAATACTGGTAATCTGATTCTTATCTTCCCTACATCCAATTCTAAGCCAATTTGGTGTAAAGGACACTAATTATAGCCTACAGGGAGAGAAAAGGTAACCTATCAGAGAGAACACACTTGAAACATTTAAAAGGCTATGGGACCCTGAAAAGTTAAACAGATCTCAAATCTACTGCAGTTAGAATAATAATTAGTTAAATGGAAATTATTCTCAGGCCCTGGTCTACTTACGGCGGACACCTCAGAGTCCTGTCAACACAGTGCCCACGTGTCCTCAGACTAACGAGACCTCAAGTGTACTCCCTCCCGCCAGCCTACTCCTAGCGGTTGCTTCTCAACAACACAGCCTCGGGGAGCAGAGCTGCCAGGAAAAGGGGTGAAAGAGTGGGACCCTCTTGCAGAGGGCCGAATGCTGCCTTGTTCACTGGTCTCTTTCTCCCTCCTCCGCTCCCTACCTAACTGGAAGAAACTGGCCGTGTGAGAGGATGTGCTTTCCCAAACTCATTCTTGCAACCTCAGTGACGCCGAGCACCCAACTTCTCTGCCCCTCCTCCCCTTTCGTGCCACTGACCTTGGCCTTGATCCCAAGAGACAGTCATGCTAGAAGGATGCCATAAACCCTACCTGACACTTCCGGCAACTTTAGTGATGCTGGGGCATGTGCACAGGTGCCCCCACCCACTTCTAGGGAGTTGAGCTGTGGGGGCAGTGCCCAGGGAGTTCTGGGCTAATGGAGCACACAGGCTGGTCGAGGGACCAGGAGGCTCTAGTCTTTGGCAACTCTGGCTGTCACCCACAGATGCTCAGTGAGGTGATGGTTCAAAGCACTTCACCCAAACAGCTTGCATGTTAGGATCACTCCAACCAGTGAAGCCTCCTTGGGCCACAGGCCAAGTGCGCCTGACTGAGGGGCAAGTAGGTTTGAAATCCAGCCCCACCTGTTTGTCAAGTCGTGGGTCCTGGTAGGAGCTGCATCCTCCCACAAGAAGGGGCGCCTTTTCTAATCCAGACAAAAGCACCACATGGACTCCTAGCAGCCACACTTGAGCCCACACGGAAACTTCCTGAGCAGCAATGGCGGTCACAGGAGGCCACCACCTCCTTCCTATTGTCTGCATCCCCACGTTTTCCACTGACCCATGAGGCTGGGTGCCCAGCAGCCACAGCACTCGAATTCATGGGGCTTGCCATGCCCTCACTAACAAGGAGAATAAACCTTTCCAAGCGGCTTGTTTCAATATCCCAGTGTGCGAATGAACCATCTCAGATCATTAGTGGACCAATAGGTTTGGTTTTCTTATAGTGACAAATCCAAAAATGAAACACTATTAAGGTAACCATCTTGAAGACTTTAACCGGAGAAGGGCTCAAAGTCTAAACCAACGATGTCATCACTATTCCAAACAAACAAAGTCAGAAAGAAAAAGTGCCTCCTGACAACATAAGAACAGTCCAGAACCGATCCTTGCGTATGATGTATTGTCCCACAGTGCTAGGGCGATGCCTTTTCGATAAACCATCTAGAAAACAGACATGAGCTAAGTGGTAGAAATAAGGTCCCCCAGGACCAGGAAGCAGAGAAATCAGTGCTGCTTAAATAGGAAAACTTCCTTGACTGTGTCTTTCCAATCTTTTTATAGGCAGTGGCTGCTTCCAGCTGCCAGGACAGGACACAGAAATGGTCTGAGTACATGGTAAAGAGATTTTCTGAGGTTCTAATTCTACATTTCAAGTGCATGCATGGTCTGCCATCAACACTCCACTACCAACACTTCACCAAAACGCTCCATCACTAGTGTTCCACCATCAACGCCCCAACATCAGTGCTCCAGCACTAAAACTCCATCACTGCTCTGCCATCAGTATTTCACCACCAACACTCCAACAACACCCCACCAACAACACTCCAACAACATACCAACACTCTACCACCAACACCCTACCACCAATACTCCACCACCAACACTCCCACAACATACCAACAACACCCCACCATCACCAACACTCCAACATACCACCAACACTCCATCATCAACTCTTTGGCATCAATGCCCCAATATCAATGCTCTTCCACTTAACACCAACACTCTACCACCAACACTCCATCATCAACTCTTCGGCATCAGTGCCCCAACGTCAACACTCTTCCACTAACCACCCTGCCAGCCCTCCGCCATCGACGCCCCATTGACATTCCTCCATCACTAACACTCTGCCATTCTTACGTAGGGCTTTCATTCATTTCTTTCCAGGTGTCCTTTTCCTTCTACTTCTCCTGCTACTTATCAACCACCTCTCCAGAACAGGCACAAAGAGGAGAGAGGGGTGGCCCCTTGGGAAGAGCGGTGATAAATGCAAGGAAGAGAGGGGAGACAGAGAACAAGAGTCAGAAAAGAAGGCACCCCTCTATAGCCGAGGACAGCAACCTCACCCACGAGCTCTTCACTTCCCCATGGCACAGACCACACCCAGGCCTTCCCTATGGCCCAGGGCTCTCGACAGGCTTCAGCATAACCCTTCTGTGCCTCTGCTAATCTGTGGCCCTAATTTTTTGGTTCTGAAAATAAAATCTCAAAGATACAATTAAAAGGCAGAGGCAAAACCACTTGGACCCCTAACTGCATTCAGCCACTGGAAGTCAGGGGAGGTCTACAAAGAACGCACTGCCGGACTGGTCAGAAGTTACCCAGGTGGGGCGGGCACTGGTGGCTTCTGATCTTTTAAAGGGTAAATTTTGAGTGTGTTGTGATACAGATATTCTACAACCTCAAAACATGTTCCCTTGATTGTTCTGGAAAACTTGTCTTCCCTTTATCACGTCATACGGGCCCAGAGGGTGGCAAGTGTGAAGAACCCCAGGAGCCAGGAGAGGGGGGAACAAAGACTGGGAGCACTACTAAGCGGGGTCCCCAGTCTGGTTCTCCAGACCCATAAAGGGACCATGGCCCGGTCCGTTTTCAGGGAAAGAACTCTGTGCAAGCCCATGTGTTACCTGACCGGATCCTTGCAACCACCCGATCCATGAGGTGGGGGCTATCGTGCCCCCCATTTGAGAGACGACCCAGCTAAGGCTCAGAGAGAGAACGTGGGGAAGACAGGAGGAATCCGGGAAAGACAGCTCTAAGGATCAAAGGAGGCTGGTCGCTGTCCATGAACCTGCTCTCCATAGAGAGGGGAGAAAGGGGAGAGAGGGGAGAGAGGGGGTCCGCTCCACCCCCAGCCGCAGCTCACGTGAGGACCGCTGCACCATCAGGAGACGCACTGGGGAGAAAGGAATCATTTGCTCCAACAAAAGAAGAGGGTCAAGACAGACGGGCCCCCGCCAACCCCAGGCACGGACTCTGTTTCAAGGAGCAGCTGAGCGCCGTCGAAACACCCACACGTTCACAAGCCCGGCAGCAGCCCCCACTCCCTCGCCCCCTCTTCCACCCTAAGCCAAACTGTCAATGACAAAAAGCCCCTTCAGTGCTCCGGGTGCCCCCACCTTTTGTAGCAAGCCCTGGAAGGCCTGAATGCACAAACACAGTCCCCTTTCACGGCAGCCTCTCGGGGCTCCTGTTTCACTGGGGCCGTGAAAGAGAGTACTGTAAATAGAAGAGGCCTGGCTGACCTGCCCCTCCGGCCCTCGGACCTCCCCCTACCGCACCGCAGCCGAGCTGCTGGCCGACAGAGCCCCAGAGGCTCCGCTCAGCCCCAGCACCCCACGATCGCTGGGCACCGCGGGGCAGGAAGGCGAAAGGAGGGCGGGCCCGGCTGGCCGCACGGGGCCCGGCCGGTCCCGGTGACTTGTAGCCACTCAAGCACTTGCTGAAATGGCTGCAGGAAAATCATCTCCAGCAGCCCAGCCTGACGGGGTTAGGCGAGGGGGAGGGGAGGCCATTCGGTTTTGTTCTCTTTGTCCGGCCAACTGGACAAAAGCAAGGGAGAAGGGGAGCGGGTGGGAGAGGCCGGTGTCCACCCCTGACTGCAGCCGTCGGGCGCCGCCCTGGAAGGCGGAGGAGCGCGCGGGAGCTGGTCACACCAGGTGTGGCCACACGCTCTGGAAACATAAGGGGGGGGCAGGGGGACAAGGAGGCACACAGACGTGAAGAAGCAGCAACCAAACTCACAGATCAGAGAAAACGGGCCAAGCCCCCAGGTCAGCTCGGCGCCGGCTGCACGTGTACCAGCTATCGTGAGACTATGTGAAATGTTCTCTACGCCAGGCTCATTGCCAGAGCCTCAGCAGCCAGGTAGGAGCCCTCAAGGAGCTGTGCCCACCCTTTGCTGTCATGTTCACCGCCCTGGGCAGGGCAGCGGTGGGGGGAGGCCGAAATCCAGAACTTGGAGGAGAAACCAAATAAACAAGAAGCCATGTCCAGTTTGCTAAAATTCCCCACAAATGTATAAGCTGCAGAAAAAGGCAGAAGCCCTCTGAGAATTTGGGGGGGTGGTAGTACCCCCGGAGCAAGGGCAGGTGGCCACGGGGTGCACACGCTGGGCCGGACCGACAGCTCTGTCCAGGATAGCTCAGGGCCAGCCCGCACGGCATCCCAGAGAATGAAGTCCTCTTTTTTTGTTGTTCTTTCTTTCTTTCTTTCTTTCTTTTTTTTAAAAAAAAAAAAAAAGGCTTTAAAATGAGTTTCTCAGGATTGAGGGACAGAAAACCTGAGCCTCTAAGCCATGGATTGGGAAATTCTTATCCAGACCTTGAACAAGCTCCAGACGAGGCCTCGGCAACACACACATTATCTTCTCACCACCAAAAAGTGGAGGCTTTTCTGTGATGTAGGGGAGACCTGGAGCTCTCTGGCTAGGCTGGGCATCCCTACTACTTCCCAAAGCACCAAGAACCTAACAGACCAAGGCCTCAACCCAGAGAAATCCACAAGTTCAGGAGACCACCCTGTCTTCCCACCACCCCCCTGCATCAGGCATCTGGGAATAAAGCAAGGACAGTCTTCCCAACCCTCTCGGGCCTCAGACACCTGAGTGATGAGAACAGCCTTACTCCATGGAAAACGCAGCTCACTAGTGAGGTGGTGTCTCTCCCACAGCCACCCACCATGTCCCACCAGGGAACAGAGGACACGACCATGAGGAACCACACTGAATGACTTGGAAGAGCCACTCTGCCACTCTGAGCCTCAGTTCCTCGTCCACAAAATGGGCGTGAGAATAGTAACACCACTTTTCTCGCCTGAAAGTATGAGCTAAACTAGATCACCTCCTAAGGTCCCTTCCAGATCTAAGATCTGGATTATAAGAACAATCTCAGCAGCAAACCAGAGCAGCCAAGTGACCCAGAATCAGCCACTTCCTGCTCTGAGCCTGGCTGGCCACCTCACGGAGGACCCAGGTGGAGCTAGAGACCGACACCTGCTCTCCAGCTTCCTATGGAACCCCTGGACCTCCAAACACCTTGGAATTTACCTGCAAAGTCCAGAGGAGGGAAAAGAAGAGGAGCAGCACTGCCCCTCTCATCTCCAGCCCAGCGCATCCCTATACTAGGTTCACAAATCTGCAGAGAACTCAGCACGCTGACAATCACACATGCCAAAGGAGGAGTCCCCAAGGGAGGGGGGGACTTCAGGACTGTCAGCCAGATCGTCACCCCCTCCACCTCCCACCAGCTAACTCAGAAGCCTCTGCTTCCCACCCTGTCCCAGCCCAAGTAGGAGCAGGGACTCCTTCCTCGGAGCTTTGAGAGGGCAGATCCCTTCCCCGGGTCTTGGGGATCAGACCAGTCCTCTACAGCTCCCCCGCTGAACACATTATGAATCCCAGGTTGGGCACTGGGGATCAAGAAAAGAAAAAGACACCGTCCCTGCCCTCAAAGGGCTCTCGATCTTGCGGAAGGGGTGGCATCCAAAGAAACAGAGTGGTGTGCTGAGAGCACTAACCTGCGAGCAGGTGCCAGTGAGAAGTCCTTGTCTGGGCCCCCACTCTCAGGATTCACTCTCCGCACCCTCCCTGAAGCCACAAGAGAGCCCCTTACAGAATCAACAAATGTTCACCCCTTGAGCCGCGCCCCCCACCCAGCTGCGGTCTCCCTGACAGCTTTTCCTGAGATGGCTTCTTACTGGGATGTGGCCCAGCCAGGTGGGTCCCAGAAACCAGCACTGGAGGGCAAGGGGAGGAAAAGAAGCTCTCCTGGTGAGGACTCCTGGTCCCTGGCCCTGGCCAGCCTGCTCGTTGTCACCTGGTGGGTAAACACAGGTGTGGTCCATTCATCCCTGTGCCCGCACAATCAGGCATTGTGTGCAGCCTCTGGTCACCTCCCGGCCCACAGTGCTCACACTCTCCCAGCCCTGCACGCCTGCCTGGCATATTCCTGCTGTCATAAAGATGCCAATTAGGACAAATTTTCCACTGATCAAACAAACAAAAAGACTGAAAAAGAAAACAGAAAAAAGCTCCCTAACAAAGATGGTTCTGCTGTGATAAAACGTGAGCCTGGGCCTGCGTCCTATTCCCCCTTCCTACCAGCTGGGCTCTGGCAGTTAAGATGCAGAAAGCTCAGCCCATGCTCTCGTCACCACAGCACCACTGGCCACCCCGCCACCTCCAGTTCACGAGGCCAGCAAGCCATGCGCACGTACACTGATGACGGCCGGCCCATCGTGCCGGACTCCGGGGAGGAAGGTGTGGAAGGTGGGAGCCGTGTACCCGAACAGGACCCTGATCTCACCCACAAAATCTCAGGCGGGGGCCTTAGGGAAGAAATAAACAGAAGCAGCGCTGATGAAAGATGAAGTTTTGTCCACACCTCTTCAGGCATGGGAGTTCAAAGGAGGGAGGACCCCTTCTTTCCAGTTGGATGCAAAGAGGAGGAATGTGGGAAGAAAGCGTGGGGACAGAGCACCTGCCACGATGCGTGGAGAAGGAAACAGCAAGAGAAGAACGAAGCAACAGGCACTGAGCTGCCACGTGTGGATGACAGACGAGAAGGCTGTAACTCAGACATAGGACAGTCCCTCCGTTGAGGGGAGCACATCCCGACCATAAGCTGAGAAGGGTGGAGGAGCCAAGACATGGCCGCAATCCAGGACCTGTGACAGCTCCCAACACCGAGGCTAGGAATCCTCTAGCTCATTCTCTAGAAGTACTAGGGAGCCACTGCAGGTCTTTGAGCAGGAAAGCATCGTGATCAGAGTCCTGCTTCCAAGGCCACAGTCAGGGGCTCTACAAGAAGACTGCTTGGAACACAGACAACCATCTGGTGAAGCGAGAGTGAGGGGATGGAGCTGGAGAGGCAAAGGGAAGGTGGGAGCCACAGAGGACACCCCCGTCTGGAAAAGGGAGCAGAGTCTCTGGCAGGATGTAAGGACACAGAAGAAGATTCGGAAAACACCATGTTGGACTCAGCTCGATGAGCACCAAGTTCTGCTTTCTGGCAGAACTGGTGGACACAGCAGGCAGCAAGAACTAACATGTGTGACCCAAGACAGACAGAAACCAAAGGTGGAAAGGAAGCTATCCAGAGAGAGGTGATCACAGAAACCACGAGACTGCCGAGGCAGAGACCAGAGGAGGGACAGTAAGGATATCTGCTTAGGAAACACCCACATTGCGGGATCAGAGGGTCACATCTAGCATCAACTGACCCGCTGTCAGGGCCTCAATGAAGAAGAGAAACAACCAGCATCTCGCAGGTGAAGGAACAGACCACGGGAGCCAAAGCATTTGCCGCTCAGGAACAGGCTCCATCGGCATTCAAACACGGGCCCCGCAGGGTCCACGGGCCAGGTCACGCTGCCTCTGGGGAAAGAGTTTCAGGAAATACAGGGCGGGGGTGGGGGGAATCAATGCTTGAGTCCCAAATGATACAATGCTTTCAAGAACTACGAGGTCATAAGCGACCTTTGAAAGAACAGTGTCAACCTAGTTACCCTGATGAAAGGGATTGCACTGGGCCGAGGAGCTTCTTGGGGCCCAGGAGGCTAAAGTCCAGAGCTGCGGAGAGCCAGCCTGTAAGCACCCAAGTACTCCTTTTCCCAGTACCCACCTCCCGGGTGGCAGGGAGGAAGAAATGGGTCAATGCAAGTGGAGTGCTCAGCACACAGCCAATGCCCGGCTAGTGTGAGTCCCGGAGTACCCAGGATGTGTCTAGCGCAGCACCGGGGAACAGTACAGGGAGAGGGGACAGCTGTACCACCATCGCCGTCCTCCCAGACAGCGCTGCTGGTTTAGGTCGGGAGACGAGACACACACAGGTCAAGGACGAGGCTGCGGAGATAGGAACCATGTGCACGGTCATTGCTGCAGGAGACAACGTTTCCCGGAGGAGCCAGACTTGAGGAGGTCTCAAAGGCTGGCTGGAGCAGGGAGACAAGGCAAAAGGGAGGACATCCCAGGGTGGGCTGGGCTGGGGGAAGCAGCAAATGCCCACAACAAAAGCACCTGCTCTTCTGGCAGCGTCCCGGCTCCTCTGAGGCCCGGGGCTGAGTTTGCGCCTCCCGGTCATGTCTGCAAAGGGTAGAGCATGACTGTGAGAAAGGACAGGTGTGTGCCAAGGCTGATGTGTCCCCATGCAACGTTGCTGACCAGTGGTCTGTGCGGGGCAGTTCTCGCCCCCCAAAAGTACAGCGTGGACTGCGAGCACAATACATGGTAAAGAACTTCAGAAAAAGAGCGAGCACCCAATCCGGGCTCCCTGCAAAGCTCTTTACCACCCCACTGTCCCACCACGGTTGTGAGGTTGAGAGGTCGGAGGACAACAGAGAGCCGGGCATTCTTTTTTTTTTTTTTTTAAAGATTTTATTTGTTTATTTGACAGAGAGAGATCACAAGCAGACAGAGAGGCAGGCAGAGAGAGAGGGAAGCAGGCTCCCCGCTGAGCAGAGAGCCCGACGCGGGACTCGATCCCAGGACCCTGAGATCATGACCTGAGCTGAAGGCAGCAGCTTAACCCACTGAGCCACCCAGGGCCCCTTTTTTTTTTTTTTAAAGATTTTATTTGTTTATTTGACAGAGAGAGATCACAAGCAGACAGAGAGGCAGCCAGAGAGAGAGAGAGAGAGAGGGAAGCAGGAGCCGGGCATTCTAACTGCCTCCTCCCACCATTTGTCTCCTACTGAAATCTCAGTTTTCCAACTTTCAGCCAACTACGGCTTTACAAATACCCAGAACTGCTAGTGTGACATTCAAAGCACTCCGTGACCTGGCCCCAACCTACTTTTCCTGCGGAGACCCAGTCCTCGCCATGGTCATCCCCCCACTCCAGCACACTCCCCCGACCCTACTCAGACACAGCCACACCACTGCTCACCTCCTAGCTAGAAATGACATTTCCCCGTCTCCGTTAGTCCAAAACCTAGTCATCCTCCAGGGACTGGCCAAATGTCACCTCCTCCAGGAAGCCCTCCTGAAGCTTCAGTCCGAATAGTCCAATCCTTTTCCTGTGCTTGCTCCTGCACCTCACTCATGTGGTAACTGAGCACACAAACCAATGCACACACACACCCATAGGTACGGATCACTTCTGTGTCACTGTCAGCTCAAGATTACTAACTCTCTATTACCCAAAGCACTTCGCAAATGCCTAGCGTACAGTAGGTGCTTACTCGCCCCAATATGGCGAGGCTTAAGTCTTCGCCATATCGGGGCGTGCCTCAATCTATGGATGGCAAACTAGCAGTGGGTCCTCATTAATGTTTTTAAATGAAACAGACACAGAACAGAAGAAAAAGTAAGAGAGTCCATCACGTCAAGATAAACCAAAGTTCCCTGAACCTTTGTTTTGGTTTGAGGTACGTGCACTGGGTCAGAATAAAAAATGTACTGTTCCCTATGGGCCACAGTCCCCATTCTAGCATCAACCAGCAAATAAGAAAGCAAGTTTTCAGAGGTTTTGTCCGAAATATTACTTGTGACAAATACGTGGGTTGGGGAGGGGGAGGTCACTAGCCAACACCTGCAAAGCATCAGAACAAAAACATCATAGTAGGCGTTTGGGATTTGGACAAGCGTCCTCACTCATAGATCCTTCCAGGAGGTCCCCCAGACTCTGCTTACCTAGGAGGAAGGCACTCAGCTCCTGGCAGGCAGATCTGCGACTAGCTTTATGACTAAAGGGGGAAATGAAAGATTTAACCCTTCGTTAGCAAGACACGCTTCTGAGCAGCCATTGATATAAACACTGCATTTTAAGCCCAGAAAGCAACGTTGCCAGGAGATCCAGGGCCATGAAGCCTGCTCCCAGGATCGCTAACGGGCCTCCTGGGAGAAGGGCATCAGATCTGGAAGGGCTGCACAGGGCTCTGAGGTGACGCTCTCCTGCCACCTTGCTGACCCCGGCACCACTCACCTCTCAACACACGCCTGCCCCCAACGCCTGCCACCTGGGAACCATTGAAGTCCAGCCACAGACGTCTACACTGGTTCCCAAGCCTCCCCGCCTCAGGAGCTCTCACCCTTCTAAATAATGAATCTGCCAGCCATATTTCATGCAAAGAAAGATGCCATACTTTTCTCTGTTGCTTTGAGTCTGTTACTTTGAGGGAAGGGCAGCCTCGAGCTGAAGGGTCAGATAAGCTGAAATCAATACAAGCCACCACCTCTGAATCTTTTACGTCACACCCTCCCCCCCACCGCCAACCATCCCTAAGCCAGACCCCTGCGGGGGGCATGGAGCAACCGGCGGGCCTGCAAATGACCATCCGTTCAAGCTAATATTCCGAGTGACATCATCTCCCATCCAATTCCTGATTCCCTTCACCCCCCCCCCCCGTCCCCAAGCCCTCCCTACCCTCCCCCCAAAAAATCATTGCAATCTCTGGGAGCAGATAGCCAAGAACAAGGGAAATAACTTCAAGAGCACACAAGGGAAACACAGAAAGGAGATACTCAGAAGACATATCAATAAAGGTGTAACATTTTGAACAATGGAGGTGAAATTCTGGTTCTTCCCCAGATTGGTCAAACCCACTTAGTTATGTCACTGTGTATAACTGCCCTGATGTAATCAAACAGTGATACGGTATTTACCAATCTGGAAGTATTTGAAAGAGGAGTGTGAGAATGGTGGGAGGGACTGAAATCGTGGTAGAGGGAAAACCACCGCCTAATTAGGGAAGACCTGTAGTGAACTTACAAGAACTGAAGACAACGGGGCAGAGTGTCTGTGACTCTAGAGAGCCCAACTGCTGATCTCTGGAATGGAATCAGCTGCTCAGCAAATAGTGACATCCCCTCTCCTAGGGCATCCAAGGAGAGGCAAGGTGGCATGGAGCCCATGGGAGCCTCGGAATGGGGGCTGGCCTCCAAGTACCCTCCAGCCCATCCCCCACCAGGACAGGGCAACCCTGGAAGACAGGGCACTGGTTCCGTCACCCCTGATGGGCAGGGAGCATTTGCTGAGGCTTACCTATTCATTTTGAAAGGACAGTGAGCGTTGGGGGAAGATGGAAGGAAGAAGGAAAACAACGTACATATTCCCACCACTGCTTTCTGCTCCCAGCCATGGACCAGGATATGAAGAAACCTGATGTGGGGTCGAGGTTCCAAGACAGGAACTTCCAGACCTGACCCAGAGTCCCCAGGACCAAGCTCTTGACGCTCTGGCCTCTGGGGTCCAGCGGGTGTCAAGCGAGGAAGGCATCTCTACCGCTTGGCACATTTTAGCTCACATTTAGGAACTGTTTGTTTTATGCTGTTTTGGGTCATGGGGTTGGTGCCAAGCGAGACTGTCCCCCTTCCAGCTTCTCTTTTTTAAGAAAGACAAAGAGAAAAACAAAACCACCAAGCACCCGTAGCCCAAGCCCGTGTCTGTGCTGTGCGCGGCCTACATGAGCTTCCTTTATCCAACCACAAAAAGGCATCCGTGGAGCCAGCGAGGGGCCCTGGGACGGCCCTTCCAGGCAAGGGCCCGCCGCTCCGTTGAGGTTAGCAGTTAACCAGGGGCCGGGAGCCACGCGGGCAAACAGACCGTGCCCCTCGTTACACAACGCCGGCCCTTATCTCCCCCATGCCACTGTCAGTTTGCAGACATTGCGTAGTGCGACAACCACAGCCAAGACTGGCCGGAGGGAGATAGCTGTCTCCCTGCTTGCTATCAGAGACACAAGAGGGGTCCGGGACGGTTAGCCGGGGTCCTCGCTTTTGGGTTGCTATTAAAAGACAGTCGGAGAGAGACGGAGAACAGTCCGGCTGGCCAGCCTCACGGTGCCACTTCCTTTGACTGTGACAACCGAAGGGCCGCCTCCGTTCACCTCCCTCCCCCAGGCCCTCCGACAAACAGGGAGAGGTGGCAGGGGTCTGTTTCAGGTCATTTCATCTAATCTGGGGGGGGGCATACCAGGTGCGAGATGCAGGATACACGGAACACTCTCCGAACTCCTTTCCAGGTGCGCTGTGGAAGGCAGGCAAAGGGCCAGGGCAGCGGAATCCAGGCTCAGTGGCCGACACCATGCCACGCTCTTCCTCAAATGCCTTCCCAGGCTCCCAACTGCCCCCAGAATAAAGTTCCAAAACTAACCGCTACCTCCATTGAGCAACCGCCCGTCCAGGCACCGTGCAGGATGTGTACAATGCATTATCTGAAATCCTCAGGCTACCCCACACACTGTCCCCCACAACGGCCCCGCTGGAGGGAGAGAAGACCCCGGTTCGCTGTGCCATAGGCGCACGGCCAAGACCACGCAGTGTGCGTGCGGCATCCTGACAATCTGCACCTGGGCCTGCCCGTGCGCTCTCCACTCCTCCGTGCTCCACTGCCTCCTCCCCTCCCAGGCCTGGCATTCACAGCACCTCCTCTGACCCCAGCCTGCTGTTCCAGGACAATCGCCCTCCTTCCAGCCAAGGGAAGTTACTTGATCAGGCATCCGAGCACTTATCACAACACCAATTCCATAGCCTTTCACAAGATTGCTGGCTAAGGAGCTCCCCCTCCCCCATTAGGAAAGCTCACAGGGCAGCGGTCGCTCAACATGGAATTCCCAGGGCCAGGCCAGCACCCAGCGCCCAGTTAGAGAAGCCTTCCAGGTGAAAGGCATTTTGTCTCTGCATTTCCTCATGCTTTTTCTAGATATCGAAATAATCTTTCCACTTCCTATTTTCTATCATATACACACGTACACATGTAAAGTATTTTAAATCTTCTGCTCAATTTATAATTCCTCAAGGGGAAGTCCCCATATCTTATTAATCTTTATATTTTAAAATCCTGAACACAGGGGAGCCTGGGTGGCTCAGTCAGTTAAGCCTCTGCCTTTGGCTCAGACCATGATCCTAAGCTTAGGTCCTGGGATCGAGTCCCGAGTCGGGCTCCCTGCTCAGCATGGAATCTGTTCCCTCTCTCTCTGCCATTCCTCCTGCTTGTGCTCTCTCTCTCTCTCTCTCAAATAAATAAACAAAAGCTTAAGGAAAAAAAAAAACTAACATAGTGCATCACCTATAAATCTAAAGAACTCGATATCTAGTAATCTACTCAGCTGAGCAGCAAAGAGGTTAATGAGTAAGAGACAAGTCACCAGGCCAAACCCACCCAGCACCCCTCATACCCAAAGATCTGAAACTGCTCTCAGGTCAGATCCTATTCTTACCTTCTCCTTGGTGGAAATGGGGAGAAGACCCAGGTAGCTGTAGGCAGATTTCTGAGGAAGGAAGGATGAAAGGAGCCAAGGAAAGAAATACATGGCTTCCAATCCTGATTTTCCCCACTGGCTTGCTTTGTGGCCTTGGACAAATCACAGAGCCTCTCTGGACCTCCACTAACGCTGCCCTAAATGAGCATGTTGTCCTAAATGGTTTATGAGCCCTGCTAGCTCTCACGTAATTCTGTGATCCTTGGTCACCTTGAGGACCCGCACCTGTACAGCACATGGAGGGCTGGAAGCTCTTCCTCAACAGGCAGCAGGAAGAAGGAAGAAGACAGGGACACTCGGACACCCCTCGCGCTATCCCTCAACCCTCAAAAAGAGAAAAAGAAACCATAGCTAGTGCTTTGGCCAATCATTCGCCCTCCTGAGGAAGGATGACAGCCATGATTTGAACCTGGACCTGAAGTTGATAAAAGGAGAAAGCAGATACTGAAATGGGTGATCAATAAATAACTTCTAGTGAAACCTTTTTTCCCACATATGTATGCTTTCACAGATCCAGTCTGGGAGCATCCAAATTAGCACAACCTGGCCTTAAATACTGTGCAAAACACATAGTAAGCATTTTGCTTTCATTTATGTCATCAATGGTTTCAATGGAGATGACTCATCCTTCCTCTTTAACACTCTGTTCTAATATGGTTTACTATAAATAATGCAGAGAGTGAGGGAGCAGTTGAGGGTCGGAACACCAGGCCTCTGCACAGCCAGGTCACAAAAGACCCAGGTCCCACAGATAATCCCAAAGTGAAGGTGAGCTTGCCTGAGGCCCCGGCCATGGCCCTGGTGACAGGAAGGGCAAACACGTCCCTCCACTCTTGGGTATTCGGGGCATATAAGACTGTTACATGCTGAAGACGGGCCAGGCGCTGCACTGGGGTTTACCGCACAAGCTCCTTTAACCTTCCAGAACCTTCCTAAGAAAACATGTCGGGTACAAACTCGGGCAGCCATGCCTCCATGCCTACTCCCTTAGAGTGTCAAACCTCAACGCATTCTTTCTGATACATCTCCTGGTGGTGGTAGATTTTCTTAACAAGAGAAGTACCTCTTGGGACCCCAAACTCACAGGAGGTCCGACCACAAACGCAGAGAAACACTACAGCGATAAGAGGATCTGCTCCGGGCTGAGGCGCTCGGTGGCGGCGGCTGGAAATCACTAGCCTCTTGGCCTCCTTCACCTCCCACCTAAGAAGTGAAGCCACCGTTCACCCTGGCGCTGAGCTGACAAGCTCGCTCGGCACATTCTCTTCAAAATCTGCCTTCAGAATCAGACACAGTCATCTAATGTCATCGCTCAACGACAGTCATCAGATCAGTCATCGAATTATTTTGACCATTCCCAAAAGTCAAATCTACTTGCCCAAAGGACAAGGCAAGAGAATGTGGCACAGACCTTGGAAAGGGCTCCAAAGGAAGATTTCCAAAGCGTCTGGGGCTGTGGCCACATCACGGGATTAAGTGATCACTTACATACGTAGGCTTCCTCAGGAGAGGACCGGCCCTTCACAGAGACCTTCAGATTCATAATGCACCTGCCTCATTCCCCCATTATTTGGTCTACAGGCTGCTGGCACAGGGTTCATATGATCATCCATCCAGCTGTGCCCAAAACAAAAGATTTCACTGGTTCCTTCCAGAGTTTCTCACCTGGGCCAGAACAGCAGGCTTGGAAGAGCCGAGTTCTACAGCACAGTAGTGCCCATTTACAAAGCACCTTCGCTGTGCGGCACACTTGGAACATTCTACCCACATAACCCCTAAAAGGTGTTGGGTCTCGCTTTTTACAAACCAGGAAATGGGGGCTCAGAAGGGCTAAGTAACATGGTCAAGGCACACAGTAAATTCTGGAGGCTGGGTTCTCATCCAGGATACCTCATTCTAAAGCCTCTACTCTCCCCATCCTTCCACGCTGTCCCAAGAATGTACCATCTCCAACCACCTCCCGGAGAGCCTCTTCCTTGAGTCAGGAAACCCCACCCCGTGCCCCCCGACTCCTGGGCTCTACTTGACTATCTTCAGCCCCTCCTGGACTTTGTGCTAGGCGTTTCAACTTCCTGGTATGTCCGTCCCAGCAGACACCCCCTCTCTGAACAGCCCCCTCCCCGATCCGCAAACAGTGCAAGGACATCAAAACAAAGCTATCAGTTGGGTTCCTGGCTTAGCGGCCAGTCCAAACTCCTTTGTTTGATTCTCAGACAGCTTATTGACTAGGTGATGGGGTCAGAAGTTTGCTTCTCACCTAGCCTCTTCCAGAACTGAGCACCTGGCTGTAAGAAGCCCGTGCACGGCAGGCGGGAGAAACCCACCCGTTGAAGATTTCAGATTCACGTTGTCAGCGAGCAGAAAGTCCTCGCCAGCCAACGACGTGTGGACATGAGAAAGGGTTAAGGGAGGAAAGGCTCTGAACCGCAGAAGCAAAAATTACCTACATCCTTTCCCCTCTTGCCTTAACATGGGCATCAGCAGTGCCCTGGATGGAATGTTCTCAGAGACTGCGCGTCCACATGAAGGGGGAGGAAAGCAGGTGAGGGCAGGAAGTCGCCCGGCTGTGTGATGCGTGCAGCCGCCTTCCATCAGGTGTTCCCCACATCTCCATCCAGATCTGAAAGAGCCTCCGGGCGCCCCACCTGGCCCCTCCTTCCTCATATACCACCCCTCCTCCTGACCCCGACACTCTATCTTTGCCTATTGGGAAAACTGGCATTTATCAAGTAATCTACTCCTCATATATTGTTAAACAGACCACAGGGGTTATCAGTGGAGTTGATACAGGAAGATAAACAGCAACCGCTTATGCAAATAGCGCTAAGAATGTGGGACCAGCTGGACAACAGAATCTGAATTTAGGAGAACGTGAATCTTAAAGCTTTTCCTAGGTTCCAGCCCTGGAAACTGCAGGAGCTTGGAGAAGGTTCTCTGGATGGACTCTCCTCTCATTTTCTTGCAGGGAGGGGCAGGTGTGCATTGTGGGCGTGGAAGGGGGGTCTGACCTGCTTGGCAAAGAAGGGCGGTGGCTTCCTGTCTCTCTAAGAGAACTCCTTTCTGTGACCATGGCCTCCCTCCAAAAGACACTTCATTTTTCTAGGATTTCAGACCCATTGGAATGAGTTCTGCCCAGAAAGGGAGAAAATGGTATTCTCCAAGGTGGGACTGGGGTCAGAGGGTGGAGGGGGAAAAAAGGCCACAGCAAACCAGGAGTCCTGGGTTCCAAGACACAAGCCACGTGACCAGGAGCCGCTCCCTCCCCCGGACTCTGCAGATCAGCTCTGCGTGGCCAGAAGCAGGGCCAGGTGGCATCTTTTCAAACCTTTCTCATTATTTGAAGGGCAAACTCACATCAAGAACCAAGAGGTGAGTGGCTCCAAGGGACAAAAGACTGGCATTCAGAGGGACAGAGCGAGCTGCTTCTCACACCAGGCTGTAGGCTGGGGGGCCAATGAGAGAATGACAGAATCCAGGGCTGGCCAGAATGAAAGACTGAATGGAATAGCCTAATTTACACAGGAAGTGAGCACTTACCAGACCCTTCATCTCAACACACAAAACCCTCGGCCATATCTGGAAGCAATTACATCCAGTTAACATGATCTGCTTGCCACTAAAATTAACTGCAAACAGAAATATTTTTCACTTTTGCAACGGGGGATGCCAAGGTTTGGCCTATCCCCGCTAGCCCCCGAGCCATCGAATCTGGCTGCTGGGGAATATTTAGCAGCAACTCCGTGCAAACAACAAAAACCACTCTTGCGGCTGTCAGGACACAAAAAGTAAAATAGTGGATAATTATGAAGGGGGGGGAAGGAGGGGGAGCGGTGGCAGCAAAAACCATTGTGCTAGAAATTGAGGAAAGGGGCTGGGCACACGGGCCCCAAATGGCTTTGTGGCGCTTTACAGTCCAGCCCTGGTTTTCCACGCTCGACGTCAAGGGAAGAAAAATGTTTTTAGAGTCCCTCGATTTAGCTGTGTTTCACGTTGTTTTTAGGTCCCATCTTCATCCCTTCTGCCAAGGGGACGGGGGTGGGGGTATGGAGGGAGGTAGACTCGCAAATGTTAGCAGATCCTTAATTTAGCAGAGCATTTAGGGGACAACTGTCACGATTTAACTCCTGCACTGAACACTTCCCGTCCCAACTCCGCTAACGTCTTCAAAGCGGCTTTCACCTGCTCTGAGAGGGGTTAGGGGCCACGATTCATCTGAGAGAGGCACAGTTTCTCACGGCGAGGGTGGAGGGGAGAACTCGCCTCCCGTGGGCACAAGGAAGTGGGCCACTGTCCCATCTCCAGATCTTCAGGTCAGCTGCCTCGACGCGCTGACTGCTCCTGTCCCTTCTCTCTGCACCCGGCCCGCCGACTGGAGAAGAACTTATTTTTATTTTTCCTTGAATTGCTGTCAATGATCCCAGAAACAGATGGACAGATTTGTTTTTAAACTTCCGGAAGGAGGCATCATCTCCAAGCCCCTTCCCACCCCCCCACCCCCGGGGCCAGATTCCTCGGGCTGTGCCTCCCAGTGCCGTTTGCTCCTTTGTCACCAGGGGCCTTTCACACAGCAGCAGTGGCGAAGGCAAGGAGTAAGCATCCATTTGCCAGACAGCTCACAAACATCTCCTCTCAAAGAGTCAGGCCAAAGCTTCCCCCCAGAATGAGGTCAAACGCTGCTTTTCTCCACAAAAATCACATTTACAAACATGACTCGCAGGCAGAAAGAAGAGGAGGAACGACCAAGGAGCTTTTCTTTGATTCCAAGGCTCTGATGAGGAAGAAAGTCTCAATACGTTCGACGGAAAAAAGGGCTAGGCCGTTCTTTCTGAAATTTCTTAGAATAATATTCCAATGAGAAAGAAAGAAACAGACACAGCCTTTCAGGGAGGGCCACAGACCACGCCACATGCCTGCCCCTGGGCTCTGTATTCCGAATGCGTCCTCTTATGGGTAAGACCACGGCAACAGTACGAAATCTATGTTAGAACTTTCTCCCAGAGAGGAGGAAGCTGGCGGTTCGGTATCTGCCCGGAGCCGCAGAGCTACTAAGAGGCCAAGGATGAATTCAAACCCAGGTTCCCGGCTGCCCACCATTCTGCGGCCAAGGATTCCAGAAACTTCTGACATTGCAGGAATGCAAAAAAAAAACAGCAAATAATCATCCCTGAAACGTATCCCCCCTCCCGGAGACAGACAGCCCCTGTTGGCATGTGGGGGTCTGTCATCCCCCCACCCCACACACACACATCTAGGCACACGCTCAGCTGCCACCCCACTGCCATCCAGGCACAGAAACGGTTAAGTCATCCTCATGGAATAAATCAAAAGTTCAAGGCTGCAACATACCACAATGATTCCCTCTTTACATATGACAAGAACCAGAGAGGGGCTCAAATCCCAAGCATCCTGAGCAGCCCGCACAGGTTACCCCACCAGGGTCAGGGCCACGGACCTTTAGAGGCAACATTCATTTCCTGAACAGGACAAGTTCTCCTGACCATAAAGCTAATAGGAACTTCCTCGCACGGCGAGCTCCGGCTGACAAGGCTACTTGTCACCGGCCACGCAGGAGGAGAGCGCTGGTTCCCATTAGCGGGTTATGACGCCAGGTGTTACTAATAAGGTACATCGGCAAGAAACAAGAGGCGGCTAAGTTGTCTCTCTGACTCTGGAAGTAATCAGGCCCGGGCTTCGGGGCTGGGGAGGGGACCTTATATAAAGAGAGGCTGGGGGGAGACGGGGGCGGTAAGCCACGGTAGACCCCAACAGCATCTAACCCGCTGAACGGCTTAAATAAATACATTTCAAGCAATCCCTCTGCATCTCCCCCAACGGCCATAAAAGACTCCCCCAAATTAACGCTAATAATGTCTCCCCCAGCACTCCAGGCCTGGTGGATCACTGAGGGCCATTACCGCCGGCCACATCTGCTTCTCACTATGGCAAGGCGAGTTGTGCCAACAGGCCTAATGGCATTAAGATCACAACGCTTGGCTAATCCACTTAGAGACCGACACCAGGCGAGGGTGGCAGGGGGCCCAGCGAGCACGAACAGCCCCCTTGTCAGGCTGGGGTCACAAAAAAAAAAAAAAAAAAAGGCGGGAAGCAGGGAGCCGGCCTCACAAGGGAGTCCCTGCTGTGGGTTTTGGGTTATCTGCTACCTCATTTAACTTAAAACCACATGCAGAGGTAAGGAGCTAAGCTCCCTTCGCAGGAGGGGCACCCGACTACTGGGACAGGTGGAGTCCTTTGCCCGGATTCACAGTGCAGCCCCAGCAATCACACCCACGTCTGTGTGACGTCAGCTTGCTCCCCTGCACTGCACACCTCGCCCCCTACAAAGACAACGGTCTGGCAGTCCGTCTGTCTCACTCCTGACACATCTGCTGGTGGGGGTTTGTGTCGGTGCCCAAGTCCTTACTTAACATTTCCGGGGAACCCAAATGGCCCAAAGGAGCACCTGGTGGGCTCAGTCAGAAGAGCGGGCCACTCTTGATCTCGGGGTCTTCAGTTCAAGCCCCATGTGAGGTGCATAGATGACTTAAGTAAAAAAATAAACTTTTTTTTTAAACGATTATTTATTTATTTATTTATTTGAGAGAGAGAGAGAGAGAGAGCATGAGAGTGGAGAAGGTCAGAGGGAGAAGCAGACTCTCCATGGAGCTGGGAACCCAATGCAGGACTCGATCTGGGGACTCCGGGATCATGATCTGAGCCAAGGGCAGTGGCTTAACCAACTGAGCCACCCAGGTATCCTAAAAAAATAAACTTTTAAAAGACGTAAATAAAAAAGGCTCCAAAGAGAGGAGAACACTAAAAACCTCTTCCAACTAGCCCCGCGATTTCTCTTCTTCGTCAAAAGTTTTGTGACCCAGGGCGCCTGAGTGGCTCAGTTGGTTAAGTGACTGCCTTCAGGTCAGGTCATGATCCTGGAGTCCCGGGATCGAGTCCCGCATCGGGCTCCCAGCTCCACAGGGAGTCTGCGTCTCCCTCTGACCCTCTCCTCGCTCATGCTCTCTCTCGCTATCTCTCAAATAAATAAATAAAATATTTTAAAAAAAAGAAAGTTCTGTGACCCAGTCTCCTAATCACTTTGCCGGGGACGCCCCCACGGCCTCAGGAAGGTCTCCGCGCTGTCTAACCCAGCTTCTCCGACGGCAACGCTGAACGCAGTCTGTTCCTGCTGATGGAAATCAGGGCTTGAGGACAGAAGCGAAAGTGAGCCGGGAACTCAGACCTGCTCAGGTTCTGGCAAGTCTTCTGCCGAAGTTTCCATCCTGACAACAAAGTACCGGATCCCCTATTCGCAGCTGCAGAGATAAGCCTCACGCAGGCAAAACCCAACCATGGTTTTTCCAGACTGCGCTGGCATAATAAGGACACCGGGGCTTTTAAGGGGAGACGGTAGAAAAGGGGATTTCTGATTCTGCTGGCATGAAATTAACAGCAAGGGATTTTTATTTTTGTACGTGGGTTTTTTTTTCCTCTCTCTCCTTTTCTATTTTGTTTTTTGTGTTTTTTTTTTCCTTTTTTGAGTCAGCATAAAGGTCTCTATCACTAGAAGCTGGTCTCTCTATGTTGGTGAGAGATAAGGTGGTGAAGCCTTGCTCCGTGGACTTCTGTGGCCCCAACCCCCAAAAATCTGAACCCTCTGAAGTAAGCAGCCCCCAACCCTACTTTCCTCCTCTCGCGCCACTGGAGAAGACCAGAAGGCCAGAGGAGACCAAGCGATCAGCCTCGTGGCCACTGGCTGCAGGAAACACGGAACTGGTCCTTCCCGTATGCCCCCTTCCCTTCTGATTCCATCCGGGCCCGAAGGTCCAAGCAGGGCATTCCGGAAAATGCAATGAACTCAGAGCCCAAAGGTCTGAGCACAAACCCTGATGCCCCCTTCACGGTCTTACCGTGGACAAGTCTATTAACCTCCCATGCTTCCCTCTGCCCATCAGGGAAATTGCAACTAATATCTCCCTCACAGGGTGGCCAGAGCGCGTGAGGACAGCCTGACTGTGAATGCACTTAGCACAGAACCCGTCATGTACCAAGCACTGAAAATTATGTTTCCAAATCCACTACTAGCTACATGGGGTTGGGGGGGTGGGGGGGTGGCAGGGCAGGGAAGGAGCTCTGGAATGCCCACCGGCCTCGAGCCCAGACTTCCCTCCATAAGCTGGGGCCTGTGCTCCTCATCTCGGAGTCAACCACACAGATTTGCTCGCCTGGCCACAGGCATGGGCTATTGGACCCTGGGTGAGCCTGCTCGGCATTTGGAACCCAAGCCGGTGGAGTGCTGCCCAGCTAAATTTAAATGAGAACTGGAATGACTCATCAGGCCACGGGTCAATGGGACAAAGAGTACCCTGGCCACCAGGGTACAAGAGATCAGCTCCTGGGGGCGCAGGGGGGTGGGGGGTGGGTGGGTGCGGAATGTAGGTGCTCAGGGCGTATCAGCCCCCAATGGCGCTGTATGAACTAACACCTCTGGGGGAAAGCAGGCCCCGGACCAACACGGATGCATTTCCTCCCCTGCACGGCCAGTGTGCCATGTCACACCAAGAGCCGTAAAAACACAACAGTGAACACACACGGAGCATTTACTCGGTGCCATCATTCCTTGCACTGGACAAATGTTTGCCAGTGAATCCTTGTAACAACCCAGTGGGGACTGTTATTACGCCCGTTTTACTAAGGAGCCAACAGGCACAGAGAAGTTAAGAAACACAACCACAGTCACACAGCTGCTACGTGGTAAAATCGGGATTCAGGCCCAGATAGCCTAATTGGCTCAAAATACACATTTACTACGTGGAAAACGTCAGAGGTAGAGCAGTGGGGATGCCTCGGCGAATTTTTTTTTTTTTAAGATTTTACTTATTTATTTGACAGAGAGATCACAAGTAGGCAGAGAGGCAGGCGGGGGAGCAGGCTCCGCTGAGCAGAGAGCCCAATGCAGGGCTCGATCCCAGGACCCTGAGATCATGACCTGAGCCGAAGGCAGAGGCTCAACCCACTGAGCCACCCAGGTGCCCCAACCAAAAGAGTCAGGGCTTCCACCCAACGCCATGGAAACAGAACCTTCAAGAAAACCTTCCGTTACCACGGAATAATTCAGGAACCCTCCAAGGGGCACACTGAGGCTCGCCTGTGCTCATTTAGCAAGATTATGAAGTCTTTCAGCTGAACTTGTTTTAAAGTCATTAATTTAAAAAAAATTAAAGTGATTGGAAATGTTTTTCCCCTGAATTAGCAAGAAATGAAAGAGTTGTGAATGGAGTTTGATTTTAACAGTTTAGGATAATCACTATTTTAAAGATTCATAAATAGAGTTCCTAGAACAAGCGGGCGGCGAACGTGTCGATGAGCTGAGGCGTTCTTCCTTCCTCTCCCTCCAGCAATTAGCAGCTCCATCCAATAGTGACAGCAAATTAAAATGGGACTTTTCTCACTGAGATGAGAGAACAGGGCCACTTCCCTCCACTGGAAAGAAAATAAAAGAAATCATCTTCAAAATGCCCCAGAGTTCAGTCTGGAGCCCAGCTGACTCTGTAAGTATTAAAAAATGAAGCCGGAGTGGACAGGATTAAATCAGAGGGAGCCCCTATTTTAGCTGGATGACTGCCAATCCAACACAGAGCCAAATGCAATTCGCCAAAAGGACCCCACAAAAACATAACTACATGCACAAGGGGTTAAGGGAACTTCTTAAATAACTCAACAATCCAGAAACAGCACATCTGAGCACCTCGTTTTACAAACGAAGGAATTAAGCTCAGAAGAAAAAAGAGCCCGACAATGATCACAGAGCTAAAAACCACACGGCAGAGTCTAGAGGCCTGGCCTCCACCCACCCCCCTCCCGGCCGGGCACAGCAAACACCCACCGAGCCTCCTGCCGTCTTCCCAACTCCACAACTAAGGACCTCTCCAAAGGCCAGATTTCCAGGAGTCCCGAGAGGAGATAAACGTAAGTCATTCATCACCCCCAAAAGGGCACTTCCTGGAAATAGAAATGGATTCAGAAGGGATTTGAGCAACTCTGTGAATGACAGAACAGCCACAAATAGCCACTCAGAGAAGTCGGGCTCTACCTGACCTTTAGGACTGACGTCAAGGAAGATAGCCGTGGCCCCCGATGGTGATATCCGAGCAAGGTGTTGGCACCCAAAGACTAGGTCAGATGGACCCGCCCCAGGACAGCAGTGTCCATGTGCTTATATGGCCTGGCGCAGAGCACTCAGGACTAGGCATCGGAAGGGGAGCTGGGCTCCTGACCCCATCCATTTATAGCTACGTGACCTTGGGCAAGTCACTTACTGGCTCCAAAGCTCCTTTTCCTCGTCTGCAAGGTGGAGCTAAATAAAAATGGTCCACGATCCCTGATCCAAAACCCGTGGGTACTCCAGAAAGCCAAACTGTTGGGATTTTAGGAAGCTACTACAGACCTACAAGCATTTGCCAGTCTCGAAGGAGTCTAAGAAAGCACTCTGTAATCAAACACATTAATATTTTTGCAACAAAACATATGAATATTCAAAATAGGCGGGATAAATATAGCCTCCCATCAGTTCCGATCAGGTTTTGCCACTCAATGGGTTACACAAAACCTTCTAGCTTTCAGAGCTTCTCAGACCTCACATTCAGATAGGGGATGATGGACCCGACCGAGCCCGTGTAGGGGAGGCGGCGGGGTGGACAGCGAGAAAGTCACGAAAAGTGCTTGGCAAAGAGAGAGCTACCACTGATCAAAGGCACTGTGACTATGACTGCTGTTGGCACACTTATTCCCAGCAGAGCTGGCTTTGACCTCAGAGGCACCTAAAGCCAGCAGAATGATAAGAGGCGACCCAGAAGAGTGAGGGCAACCACTGAGCTCCTCAAAGTGGCCGAAACCAAGGTCAACAACTGCTGGCCCTCTGGTCAACAGCTGAAAACGGAGCAGCTGGCCACCTGAGAGAGACCAAGGCAAAAGGCCAGGCAGAAATCTGTCATCTCAGCTACGTGGTTCGGGCACCCTAGAGCCGGCCCCAAGAAGCCTCTGGGAAGGGTAGCACATGTGGGCCTGGGGACCTGGCTGAGATCATTCCTTGTGTTTCCCGAGCATCCCTTTAAGAACCAGGCAAGAGTTCCTACTGTGTGTGCAGAGGGTCATGCTGTGGCCAGGCTAACGGTCTGCTGGAGGAGATCCAGAGGCCCCCGGGGGAACGAGGCCTGGCTCTGACTCTGCAGCACAGAATTCAGAAACAAAGTCAGCCGGAGACTGAGGGCCGGGAATGAGGACTGTGTTCACACCTCAGTCAACCACACCGCCTGCTGTAATCTTATCAACCGGTGTGTCTAACTTGGAGAAGAAGGGGCCCCGGGGTCAGGTGAGTCAGTCCCTAGCTCAACCCTGGTTTATCAGATCCAGCTAAGCCGACATGCAGAGCAGCTCCCGTCTTTCAGAGACAGAGAGAAAGAGAGAGGAACCTAGAGAAGGAGTCTGGTCCTCCAGGAGCCGGCTGTGACCCTCCCTCCCTCAGGTACTGTCCTCTGCGATGGGAGCACACTGGAGAAGAAGGTTGTGGCGCCCAGAACTTGCTCCTCATCTGCCTGGAGAATGTGGCTGGCCTTTCGGGTCTTCTGACTTTCTGGATCCTTCAGGTAAGTGAGCCCCATTTAATTTACCCAAGGAGCCTCTGCCCTGTCTTTCCACGGGTCCCTGACTACAGGTGATGCTGCCTGCGCGTCCTTGTCGCACACCGCGGGGACCACCACCTTCCTGTTCTACTCTGTCGGAGGCTCCGGCTCCCTCTCACCAGCCTGGGGCTGAGGCGACCCAGTGGCGGGATTCAGAGGAACTCTCCCTCCGGCTTCCCTCCCTCCTCTCCTCGCCCTTCTGTTCCACAAGGACCCAGGCAACAAGACCTGCTGGATACTTAATCTTCAGCAACGCTTTAGTCTGTGGCTTAAAAGTAAAATAAAAACGAAACGTGTCGCTTGTTGTTCTCTCACATTTGTTGCTATGTTTACAGCCAACGCCCAGCATCCGGACGCCAAAACCTCCCCCTCTGATGGTTCAGTCTTGCCCTCTTGTTTGTACGCATGGTTGGGATGTGCAGGGAGGTACAGAGGAGAACAGGAATTAGGGAGTTTAATCTTAATCCAGGAGTTTTGAGGGAGAGGGGAAAAGCCCCCCACAAAGTGCATCTAACCAGGAGCCGGAGGGCGGCTGCAGGAACACCTTCTCCTTTCCTTGATGTCTTCAGTCCCCACAGCTTCCACCCAAGGCCCTGCCTGAGGCTCTCGTTTCTTGGGCTGCAGCAGCTGACTTTCCTCCCTCAGTCAAACGCATCCCTGCCATGTCAGCAGCCCACAACCGAGGATCCCTGCACCAGCGCCTTCCCTTCATAAGCTCACAGGGACAGGGCCATTCTCCACACTGCCTCATGGCCAGCACGGCCCCGGGGGAAGGCAGCACTGTGGACATTACATTCTAGAATTCAGAGTGGAGACAGAGACCCGAACAAAATGGGGGACCGAAGGTTTTGTGGTCACCTGCACACTTCCTATGTGCCCCTCGCTGGCTGCTCTAGGGATTTCTGGAAGTTTGCCAATTCAGCACCATCCTCTACAGACCATCTCCATGTAAGTTTTTTTAAGTTGGGCTCCACACCCAGCATGGAGCCCAACACGGGGCTTGAACTCATGACCCGGAGATCAAGACCTGAGCAGAGATCAAGAGTCAGACACTTAACCCACTGAACCACCCAGGTGCCCCATCTCCATTTTAAAAAGAGTAAAAGAGGGGCACCTGGGTGGCTCAGGTCATGATCCCGGGGTCCTGGGATCGAGCCCCGCATCGGGCTCTCTGCTCAGCAGGGAGCCTGCTTCCTCCTCTCTCTCTGCCTGCTTCTCTGTGATCTCCGTCTGTCAAATAAATAAATAAAATCTTTAAAAATAAATAAATAAATAAATAATAAAAAAGAGTAAAATAGGGGCAGCTGGGTGGCTCAGTGGGTTAAGCCTCTGCCTTCAGCTCAGGTCATGATCTCAGGGTCCTGGGATCGAGCCCCGCATTGGGCTCTCTGCTCAGCAGGAAGCCTGCTTCCCCCTCTCTCTCTGCCTGCCTCTCTGCCTGCTTGTGATCTCTGTCTGTCAAATAAATAAATAAATAAAGTCTTAAAAAAAAAAAAGAAGAGTAAAACAAAGCTCCAAAAGGTTACATCATGATCCCAAGCTCCCACGGAGACGTGGCTAGTTCCACGGCCCATTCTCCCGGGAACATAACGTAGCCAGGCCTCCGCCTTTGCCCAGACAGCAGGTCCCACCGAATGGGAGCCTGGACCTCCTGGGAGGGTGGTATCTTCTGTAGCCCAGCAGGACCCGAGGAGACCAAAGAATAAAATGACTTTCTGCCATACCCCACACCTCACAGCACGCATCTAAGAGAATTCACATCCGGGGAAGATGATAGATGTGTCTGGTCAAGTTTGGGGAGGGGGTTTTCCCCTTTGGGAAAGTTGAGCAAAAACAAGCACATCCTCCGTCTATTTCCGAGCAGCACGAGCATCAGGAAGACACACCTCACTGGACGTTACTGTTCGCACCCGCCCGAAAATTTCGGTTACATTTAGCTCAGCGGCACTTTCCACAAAGTCAGTCTCACAGCCACCGATCAGGCAGGGCCAGAGCAGCTTCCGGCTGGGCGTGGGGTGACGAGGCGACCTCCAGATGCCTCTCCAGCCCCCACATCCTCTCACTCGCACCCCCGCCCCTGTTCAGGTACAGGAGCAGCGGGTAGAAGAAGAGGGTTGCCGAAGGGCGGAACCCACCCAAGATCGGCAAAACAGCAGGGGAGAGGGCGTGTGGGAAATATTATCGTGGATGACAATGAAAGTGGCCTTCCTGACCCTGTTCACCGGACCCAGGGACCAGAGGGTAGAATGATGGGCACGTCGTTACAACACATCCAAGTCAAAGCCCAAAACCCTCTAAAGCCAAACCCAGCCAAACCAGAACACGATGGGTTCTGTCCATATTCACTCCACTTAGGAGGAGCGATTCTCAAAACCCTGTGTTGTGTAGACTCGATCCTCTCCAGCGCTAAGCCACTCCGAGAGGCGGCCAAGTGCCAGAAGGCTAAGACCTGAATTTGAATCCAGCCCCGTCTCTTACCATCTATGTGACCCCGGGAAAGAGTCTTAGCATCTTCCTATGGGAAAGACAAGCACCTGCCCTGCCGCCCCAACTCAGAGGACTGTTGTAACAAAAATGTGGCCCCAGGTAAAGCACTCGGTCCTGAACCAGGCATGCCATGAGAGTTCAACGAATGGTCATCTCACAGAGAAAGAAACGGAAGCCAGAGGAGACCCAGGACTGGCCCCGAGTCGCATTTAATTCACCGTGAGCAGAGATGGGATGAGAGTAAGACAGCAGGCTCCAGAATCCCGACGCTCATACCCATCCTTCCCCCTTGAATGTAAATCAACTCCCTCCAAATGTGTTTGCAGGGGCAGAGAACGAGGCGAGGCAGGAGAGGAAGCCACATTCCTGGTGATAAATGTCCACCAGGAATGACTCGTGGAACCCGCAGCTGCTCACATCAGCCCCTCCCGAGCTTGGAGCTGCCCAGAGCCGGCCTTGGCGGGGAGCACTCCCCGGGGACCTGGGCACCTGTGTCCCTGAAACCCAGCAACATGGCCATGGAAAGGCGGTGGGAGACCCCCTTCCCCAATCCCACTTCCTCTTCTCCCTCCCTCCAGCGTATTAGTCACTCCAGGCAAAGGCGACCAGACCCAACAGCAGAAAAACCATTAAATGGGCACCCAAAAACGAAAAGCGAGAGAAGAGCTGTGCCCGAGGATTCCCAGATGCTTAGGGAAAGACCCCAGGCCCTCTCGCCACATCTGAAGAGTACGTCCCCCCACCCAAGCCAGGACTTGGAAAAAATGGGGGTTTCTTTACAAAGAGCAGGGAGGCCAGGGCAGCCAGGCCCCAGGCGCGGGGGTAGCTGGGTATCTGAAGGCGGGGTGTGCGAGGCAGAGGGTTGGGGTGCGGGGTGCGGGACCCGAGAGGGCCTACCTGTGCTGCTCCACAGCCTCGTTGTCAGGGAGCTCCACCCCGCACACGCTGCACTGCTCCCCGATGGTCCGGCTCTCGGACTTCATGCCCACAGCCAGCTCCCCCAGCTTGTTGAACAGCTCCCTCTGGATGAAGCCCTGGGGCAGCAGCCCCCCGTAGGTGCTGAAGTCCATGGACACGGCCAGGGCGGGCTGCACGTGGAGGCCTGAGGTCACTGAGGACGGCATGCTCAACACGGCGTCGGCCTTGTGGTTGGGCAACACGGAATAGAGGCCCAGGTGTTTCTCGGCTGGGGGCGCGGGGTGCTCGGGTCGGCCCGGGGGGCCCTGGCCAGCCTCGGTGGGAGGCGGCAGCTGCTCCGCGCTCTCCTCACGCCCGTAATGCAACTCCCGGGCGCTGG
The DNA here is from genome assembly GCF_902655055.1 of Lutra lutra. Taxonomy (NCBI): domain Eukaryota; kingdom Metazoa; phylum Chordata; class Mammalia; order Carnivora; family Mustelidae; genus Lutra; species Lutra lutra. The sequence continues at coordinate 10,651,228 of NC_062287.1, read as the reverse complement.
TGATGACGCTGCTCCGAGTCGGGGTCCCAGGCCCCTCTTTGCCCCTTTCCTCAACTTTGTCCCCCATGGCGCCCGCCATGCCAGACTCGGTGGCCCCAGGGCTGTCCTGGCCGGGCACCTCGTCCACCTGCATCATCTCCGTCTTCACCTCGGCCACCCCAGCGTGCCTCCCACCTCCAGCCAGAGTCGGCTCCTCGGGCCCCGCGGGAGGCTGGAGCGTTCCCTGGAGGAGAGACTGTCCTATGGTCATCAAGCTGTCCACCGCAGCCTTGGTGGGACTCATGGCCGAATGACCGAACGAGGTGGAGACAGAAGGGCTCTGGTCCACCATGGGTCCCGGGAGGCTCTGTGCGGCCACACTGGCGTACCCGCTCTCCTCGCTGGAATGCTTCGAGATGAAGATGTTCTTGAGGTACCGAGCTTTGCGGTCCTCTTCCTCCTCGGCCGCACCATCTGCCATGGTGGCCTCTGTGTCATTGTCGTCTGAGGCCTGGATGGTCTCCAGGATCTTCAGGCACTGCTCCTCTAGGTACTCGATCTCTAAGATCTCGGCTGCGTACAGCAAGTCGTCCAGGTCCTCCGCCTTGGCTTGCAGCGTGGCCGTGTACGCGTACTCCAGAATCTGCTGGAAGGTCTTTGGCGAGAGGAAGTCCAGCGTATAGTGCTGGCTGTTGCGGTGGAAGAGGATCTCAAACATCTTGCTGGTGCAGGCCAGCACGGTCCGGTGGGCATGGAACTCCTGGCTGTCCACCATGATGACCACGTCACACAGCGTCCCCGCCAACCGCATCTGGTTGGCCTTGCACAGGAGCCCCGTGGGGTGGCTGGGGTTCTGCAGCTGGATCATGCCCATCTTTGTCAGATCCATGGTGCTCCCCTCGGCTTAGGCATGAGGCTCTCTTTCCTTCCTGGCTCTGCGTGGCGGGGCTGGATGCGTGTCCTGGGCCAACGGAGAGGGCTACGGGGGATAAGGGAGGGGCAGGAAATGAGATGAGAGGACAGAAGACAGATGAGTGTCTCTAAAAAGAAGGCGCCTAACAGCACAGCGCCTCCATAGGCCCCCCTCCCTGTGAGACAGTCTCGGCTGTTGTGATGGGAGCGGGAGGAAGCTTCCTAGAACTCTGCACATGTGCCCTTGGGAGCCCAGGTATGAGGAGGGTAAAGAGAAGGTTCTGCTCCAGCATATACCTCATTCACTGCTCTGTGATGTCTGTTGGCTGAAGTGAAATGGGAATTACAGTGAAGCCTTGTGGGTCCTGGGCTTTCCTGAAGCCTGAGAGCAGAGCCTCCCAGACACGCAACAAGGCCCATATGCGTTAGAAGGCAGAGTCAGCCTGCCCTTTAAGAGTTTCAGCCCTTCCTTTAGTCCATGAGAGCCCAGGATCTCACTCTCAAGTCCCCTGTGCAGTAAGCCTCATCTTCTAAACAAAGTTTTTCTACATCCTGCCTTGCTGCAGCAGCCGGAGGAACACAGGCAAGCCCACCTGGGACGTTAGGCCTATAGACCTGGCCCACGGCAATCTACCAGTTAGGCTGTACCTTCTCCGGCCCTCCCACGGCCAGGCAGTACCTTCCAGCCTGCCCTTGCCCTCTTCTCAGGGCTTCAAGGAACTGACCCACGGACACCTTGACCTCACCCCCCAGGCACCAACCGGAACACTCACGCTAGTTTGGCTTACTTCCACGCAGAGGTGCCTCAGAGCTACTGCACATGCAATCGGAAATCTGGACCGCGTGTGCCTGGGCATGTGTGTGCAACGCAGCAACCAGAGAGGCACAGTTAGCACGTGTATGCATGCTTCTAGGACATGCCACACCTACCTCCTGCCCACAAGTGCCCAGTGGGCAAGGGGATCTATCAGACGCGGGAGAAGAGGTCACAAAAGACCTAGAAAAGGTCACAGGAAATATGCACCCCTCTAGCCAACAGTGCACAAGCGAAGTACATGAACTCCAAGCATGTCCCACAGGCTCCAAAGTCCTGTGCCCACGAGCAGCAACTGGTGCTGGACATGGCTTGGAGGCACCAGAAGTGAGACCCCAACCAGCGTCTACCAGTATGAAGAGAGAGGAGGCTGGGAGACAAAGGCTTCCCCCAAAGCGTTGTTTGGGATCAGTAACAGGGCTCTGGGACTCCCTTGCCGGTTTAAAGTGTTAGGAAAACATCACCCAGACCCAGGTACCACCCCCCCCCCCGCCCCCCGGCCTTGCTGGGGCCAATGCCACAGTGAAATGAAGTGGAAGCACCGAGAAGGCTGGCTCTCCCTGGCTCTCCAAACAGGGCTTGCCTCCGCCCCCAGAAGGAGCCCTATTGGCTCCAGAGCCACAGATCTCACGACGAAAGGGTTAACAGGACGGCTAGTCAAGACACTTTTGCTGCCCACCCTGGGGTGGGGACTAAGGCCATCCAGAGTGGAACTGCCACTCCTCCGCGCCTTGCCACCGTGCGTGCGCTTGCCTTCAGACCCAGGGGCTTCGGAGAACGAGGAGGGGCCTTCGAGAGAATGGAAGCTGGGCCACCCGAATTCCCTCCCCAAAGCAAGCGCCCTGGGTCCTGCGGGAAATCAGGGTGCTCTCGGGCAGCCGACCCCCACCCACGGCTCTGCGCCCGGGATCAGGTGGGCGCCGGCTGCAGCGCTCCGCCGTGCGGCGCGGGGGAACGCCGGCGCTCAGCCGCTGGAGCTCCTGGGGATCGATCTGGCTCCCACACGCCCCCAGTCCCCGCCACCCCCACGGAGACTTGAGAGCGACTTCGGCAAACTTGGGGAAGCAACTTTTCCCGGGGAGCCAGACGGCGGAGAGAAAAGGAGCGGGTTAGGGAAGAGGGAAAGCGAAAGAGACCCGGACGAAAGGCGAGAGTCCCGGCAGGCTGGACGCCTGGGCGAGAGCGCGAGGCGGCGGACCCGCCCCGCGGCGAAGGGGAAGCACAAAAGCCCGACAGCGAGTTGTGGAAGGAACGGCGAGCAGGGAGCTGCCGGCCCTCCCTCTCCGACCCAGGGCCGTGACCCCCCGCAGCGACAGGCAGGGTGCCCGGCCGGGGCACGCTGCGAGCGTCCCGGGGAGCGGGCGAGTGAATCCCCGCACAGCGCGTCCGTGCGTTCCCGTGGGTCCGCGGGCGGGCGAGCGAGACGGTGCGCATTTCGAGCGCGTGCGGGAGCGTTGGAGGGGCTGTGCGAGCGAGCTGCCGGCGCGCCGGGCTGGGAAACGCGTCCCGAATGCATCAGGTGCAGAGCCGGGGCACCCACCGAGCACGGCCCGGAGCGCACAGCTAGCTCTGGCGCCACGGCCGGTCCCGCCCAGAGACGAGGAGGGTCTGGGGCTCCGCCACGGACGCCCCTCCCCCCCCAAAAGGGTGGGGGGTCAAGTCCAATCAGGAAAAAAAAAAGCCCACCACGTTTTTCAAAGAGAAAGCAAAACCCAAGTGAATCCGAGTCCTGTTCCCCTCAGCCCCCAGATCCACTCCTCGGATCCTCGGATTCTAGCTTCCCAGCCGGCCGGCGAATAAACACAAATAAAGCACAACCCTATCGCGCCCGCGCACCGGTCCGCATACATATGAGCACCCACCCGCTCGCCGCTCCTCCGCCGGCCCCTGGTGGTACAAAGCCTCCGGTTCCCCGACCCTCCGCTCGCGCCTCCAGCCCCCCCCCCCAAGACCGCTCTGCCCCCCACCTCTCACCCCGACCGTGCCCTAGAGAGGAAGGGTTGGGGAGGCAGCTGCGCCCAAGCTGACAGCCGGGGCTCCCCTTCTAGCCGACCCCCAACCGGCGGTGGCGACGGCTGCCGCAGCAGGAAGGGAACAAGCCGAATAAAATAAGGCACCAGCCCGGCGGCCGAGTGGCCGAAGGGAGCGCGCCCCTCGGACCTCTCCAGCCCCGGGGCGCCCCGGCGCGCGCCTACCGCTGAGCGGTGCGCCCCTCCCCGGCCCCTCACTCACCGCTGCCGAGCCGGGCGCTGGGGGTGGGTGTGCGTGCCTCTTGGGGGTGTGTGCCTGTGTTGGGGAGGGGTGTTGCTGGGAACTGTTGCTCTCGGTATCACGGCGGCAGCGGCGGCAGCGCCCGGCAGTTCGCAGTACCCGCTCTCATCGCCCTCAACTCCTCTCTGCTGCGAGGTTAGCAAATCACCACCGGCTGCGGCGCCTCCGCCGCGTCCCACGTCAACGCCGAGCCCCCTCCCCTGCGAGGCCCCGGCGCCTCTCCATCTTTAGTGCTGGCGGCCGAGCCCGGCTCGCTGCCCACAGCTGCCCCCCTTCCCTCCCCCCTCCCGCGCCGTCCCCGGGCTCAGCCCGCCCACCCCCATCCCCCTCCCGCACTGGCCGAGACCGCGCGCGCTCCCCGCCCCACCCCTCCCCTTCCCGCCTCCCCTCTCCTCCCCTCCCTTCCCCGCGCGCGGCGCTCTGGGCTTTGCCTGACATCTAGCTGCTGCTGGGGCGCCGGCGGCCGCCGCTCACCGGCCCAGCGGAGAGGGAAGGAGGAGCTCGCGGAGAGCGGTGCCAGGGACTCGGAACCCTCCGTGCCGGCAGTGGAGGTGAGGGGCGAGGAGCAGCCCCCGCCTTCAACCCCAGGCTTTTTATTTCCTTTGGACACGGGTTTTCTTCTTCCCTGCTGCCCCAGGCGCGGAGTTTCGTCCCCGGCAACGGTGTTTGCCTCGATTCTATGTGTGTCATCCCGCCTTTCACTTTTCTCCTGGCTCGGGGCTGCATCCCCTGTACCCCGACATCGGTGGCAGAAGGTCCCTTTCTCAGCCCAAGCCCAGGCCTTCTATGCCTATGGCATCCGGATTGCGAGAAGTCTCCGGGCGCGCAGTTCGCAGGCCCTGGGGAGCCTGGTGCCAGAGGGTCCGCGGGGACCAGTCGTGGAAGGGAGAGCCCTCCCCCACTTTAGCTGTGGGCATCCCCGGAGGCCGAGGTCGAGGCCCGAGAGTAACTTCATCCCTCTCAGTCCTGCTCATCCCCTGGGCTTTGCCCCCCTCACCCACCCCCGCCTCCCGCCAGGGAACCTGGTTGGAAACAGTTCCTGAGAACAGCGTCCTGCTCAGGCAAAGCCTTCAAGGGGCGAGTGAAAGCTTGAAAAAGCTCCAGAGCCCCCTTGCCCCCCGCAAGAGCCTCCTCCTCTCAGAGGGCTGCTCCACTTTAGAGAGTGGAGCTGAGGTCACTAACCTCGGGGATACAGCCACCAGAAGAAACCTACCGTTCCTCTGGCGGTTGAGAGTCCCCTCCTGCCCCCTTTTCCTGGAGCTTAGCGGTGGTAGGGGCCAGAGGTGGGAAGCTCTCTGGTGAGCACCGGCCTTGGCAGCTGGCTAATGTCCGGGATGCTGGGGGTGAAGGTGGTGGTGGAGAGCGCCCTCCCTGGGTCTCCAGACTGTCAGCCCTGGAGGTCATGCAGTCAGCATCTCCGGGCTTCAGTCAGGGAGACCTGAGTCCCCACATTCTGTCCCTCACATGCTGCTGGGTCCAAGGTTTGCACAGGACTCACATACAATCACATTCCAGTGCTTGTCTCCGGTACTGCCCCAGACCTAGAGTGAGGCCCCAAGAACTGTAGGGTCATGGAAGGCGGCAGACACCAACTAGAGACAAAAATCCGCTTCTGGGCCACTGAAGGCCGGAGTGCAAAGTGCTCAGAATCCCAAGAACGGCTAAGGGGGAACCGTCCCAAGGACAGGAAGTTCCATTCCTGGAAGCATGCTCCAGTCTCCTAGCAGGGAAAGGGCTCAGCCCTGCCGGAGTCTGAGGAGAGGAGAGAGCAGAGAAGCCCACTGGGAAGTGAAGGGAGGGAGCCAGTTACCCTTAGACAGTCCTGAATACGGCAACACCTAACCAATCCCTGGAGAAGCCCGGTCCCTAGGTATTAACAATAAAAAGCAATCCCGGTTACGGACTATTTTTCTAGCAAAGGTCTATGCTATCTGCAAGACGAAAGGCATTTAAAGGAAGTTAAGAAACTGGTCTGCAAGGAGAGCACAAGGAGAGGGATGTAAAAACAGAAGAAAGACCCTCCTAGTGCCTCACCAGGGAAAGAGAAGAAATGACCATTGAACTTGTTGAGCCTCTGCCCAGAGATGTTGCCTGCGGAAGGTCGCTGCCTTACCATCGACATCCACCTACCAGCCCCTCCTAAGCGCAGTAGCAAGAGAGGCACACAATTAACCCTTGATCCTAATCTCCTATTAATCCTCAAATCAGAGAAAGGGAGACGCCTTGGAAACAATGGGAGAGCGAGAACAATCCTTCCACCGCCCTGAACTCCCCCCACCCATCCCATGCCATATTCACTCGATGTGAAAATCTCCCTTGCTTCATAAACTCTGCCCATTAAAAAAGCCCAGCGCTTGTTAGTAAGTGTTAAAGAGAGATTAATGCCTGAATTTAAGAGGTGGAGAAGGTAACAAAAAGGAGGAAGGCAGGAGAGGCTGTGGGCTGAAAGCCAGCATTGGGCTCCAAGCATTTCCACTTAGCACTGAAGGCTGGCTGCAGGGCGGTTTGATAAGGTTTATTGGGCCCAGATAAAGCAGCAGCAGCTCCCTCACCAAAACTGGCACCATTTATAGCCAGAGTTGTGTCCTTGGGCCCCCCGAAAGCTGATGAGAATCTCCAGTTCAGAGATTTCATATGGCGGCACCGAAAGACAGTGGGGCAGAAAAATCACAGGAGAAAACTCTCTCTCTCTCTCTCTCTCTCTCTCTGATGTTCATGTATTTGTAGTGATTTTTTTTTTTTTTTTTTTACTTGAAGGGTATGGTAAGGGAAGCTGGGATATCAGTTCACACAGGTCTAAAAATAGGAGAGACCTCTGTCTTACCAGACCATGCTAGAGACGGGGGAATAGATGAATTGACCTTTGAATAGAATTCCACATTAAATCTTCCTATTCCCTCGTCTCCTCCTTCTTATTCACACACCTTCCATGGGTAGCAGCCTTTCAGAGCGCAGTTTCTGGGAGAGGGGCTTTGTTCGGTCTAAGAGATCTTATAGGGAAGAAACAGCGGGAAGAAGAACTCATTCTGAGCACAGACCATGCATCTTAACACATTACCTATCCTGGGGTATTTAATCCTTGTTACAACCCTATTCAGGCAGGTGCTAGTATTGCCCCCATTTCTCAGATGGGAAAACTGAGGTTAAGCATCTTACCCAAGACTACAGAGCTGAGGCTTTAAATCAGACCATTACAGAGCTCATGATCTTCACTTCTAGATGGTACAGCCTCTAGCAAGACAGAACAAGGAAAACGGGGTTTTGATTATCTTTCTCCTCTTCCTCCCCTGAGGCAGAGAGCTACCAGTAAGCCTGGCAAGCTGAGGACCAAGCCATTCCCCACTGAGTGGTGCCACCAGGTACACAGGCTTAGGTCACCTTCCCTCCTTCCTCAAAATCACAGGCAAAAGTTGAGGAGGGAGTTTTGAATTACCATACAACTTCACCCAAACAGATGCCCAGGAAGCAGGCTGTGGCGGTGTTTTGAGCATTCTGTATTCGGATTGAGTGTTAATGAAATGTTGCAACTCATTTTGTTCCAACTCCTCAGCTGGAAAATAGTTGTAAAATGTAAAGGTAGACTTTCCTATCATGATAAATAAATCAAGGACTCCTACCTCCGGGGGGAGAAGCAGCTACTTTGCATACTAAAACCTTGAGATGAGTCTGGAATAAAGCCTTTTCACAGAGGGACGCAGGCAGTGAAACCCTTGAATGGAAAAAGTCCTCAGCAACTGAGAACTCCAACTTGCCCCTGGAAGACATACCAGGTTGTCACAGGCACCCTCAGCCCTCTCTCCCCCTGGGGACTCGAGGGGAGATACCGCAGACCTACTCTGGCCTTTCCTGGAGGCAAAGGACCTTACAAGGCTTCAAGGTCATAACTGCAGATATTTACTAGGTGGATGGAAATGACGTCAAAAACTAACCAAAGTCGGGCGCCTGGGTGGCTCAGTGGGTTGAGCCGCTGCCTTCGGCTCAGGTCATGATCTCGGAGTCCTGGGATCGAGTCCCGCATCGGGCTCTCTGCTCAGCAGGGAGCCTGCTTCCTCCTGTTTCTCTGCCTGCCTCTCTGCCTGCTTGTGATCTCTCTCTGTCAAATAAATAAATAAAATCTTTAAAAAAAAAAAAACTAACCAAAGTCAAATGTCGCCTCCCTGACTAGGTGGTTGGCTTTCTCTGGTTCGTCTTCCCCCCCCCCTTAATTATTTTAATTCTTTCATGTCACTTTTTTACATGCCCCTCCAAAACCCAGAGGGGAAGTAATCAGGTGACATGTGGATTCCGGTTAGTAGGAGCACAGAAAACCAAATGAGAAGATGACCTCTGTGATGAGTGACCGCCATCTGTTTTCCTGGTGGAGCCCAGGCTACTGGTATTTACAAACCTGGGCTTTGCCAGGTGCTGGGCATACCCGTCCTGTCTGGTGGGCACAGAGTGACTTCTCGAAGGGGGAAAGAAGAAGGGCTTTTTTTTTTTTTCTTTTAGCTCCTGAGGCCTCGGGTCACTGCGACCCCAAGATCTTCATGACTGAGGAAGAGAAAGCTTTTCCTCCTGTCTCTCTTCCCCAGCATATTGCAAATGGTGTTGAGACCTTAATGTTGTCAACTCAGAGAGCAAATCTGAGTTGTTATTAGCGCAAAGATGCCCTGAGGGGGTAGGCAGTGTGGATGAAATCTGCAACGGATGTTATGGGGAAGTGTGTTTATAATTATAATGGGATTTAATGTACACTGGGACCAGATGATGGCAACTATTTTAAAAAGAGATGTCTAATAAGAGAGGTCCCTTAATGACAGGCAGCAGGGCTCAGGTTATTATGGCAGAAGCACGGGGTTTCACTGGGTGTCACCAACCATGTGTTAGTTTTATGGGGTTCCTGACAAAGCTTTGGGATGTGACAATCCAGCCCCTGTTATCCTATTAGCTACTGGACATCAACATTAATGTTGCTGCCTTCGAAAGGGCCACCTGCACTTAGGAGAAAGGCATTTTCTCTCTCTCTCTCTCTTTCTCTCTCTCTCTCTCTCATACACAGAAGCACAAACACACAGGCCCCAGGCCAACACTGAGTAGTTTGGTCTTTCTGAAAATCTGCTTTGCTCTGAGAAAGACGGCCTCAATTTCAAAACTAAAATTGTGAAGCCATGGAAGGGTGCGGTTTCCATACAGTATGCGTGAAATGAAGCAGCGGGGTTCCCATTACAAGTAATGGGAGTCCCACCGCTAAATCCCCAGGCACCACGCTGAAAACGAACCCCCAAGTCCTCATCATCACACACAGGGCCCTTTTTTTTTTTTTTTTTAAACACTTCGGTGTTTCATTGTGGAGAGGCCAGGGAGAGGGGAAGTATGCCACATTTTCTTATACTGTTTAACATTACGTAGCCAACTGTTTAATTTTTGAGGTGTTTAATGGTGTAGATTTCGATCCAAGGCAGCTGGCTGTTCTCCAGCAGGAGCGCTCTAGTTCTACTCAATGCTGAGCAAGGTGTGCAGGGAGAGAGGGTCACGCTCCTAGAGATGCCCCCAGAAGCATCATGGTCTAGAGACATCGCTCCTGTTCCAGGGGCAGTATTCCTTCTCTCTGTCCCCCAGGGGAGAGGAGTGCGTGAAACATCCTGAGTTCAGCTAATGCCGGCCTCCTCTGTGACTCCTGTGTATCTGTCCATCCACTATGACCAGTCTCAGAGGTCTGGAAGCATATTTCATTCATCCTGACAAGGACAAAAGACACGGGCTACGTGACACCTGAGCTTCCCGGCTCAGAAGCTGAATTTCTGGAGAAGGTACTTAGCCAGTGCCAGGGGTATGTTGAGGGCACACCAGCCACAAGACGAAACAATTTTACTCAAGACAGTTCGTGTAAGCCAATCATATGAAAATTATTCTAGCAAAACAAGCATTGGTCTCCCATGGAGTGGAATTCAAAATTCTCATCTGAATTTTTTTTTTTTTTTTTTTAAACACACACAGTTTAATGACACACAGCAAACATCAGACTTCTATGACACAGATGTTGGAATTATCAGACAGGACATTTTTTTTTTTTTTAAGATTTTTTTTTTTTAATTTGACAGAGAGAGATCACAAGTAGGCAGAGAGGCAGGCAGAGAGAGAGAGAGGAAGGGAAACAGGCTCCCTGCTGAGCAGAGAGCCCGATGCGGGGCTCGATCCCAGGACCCCGGGATCATGACCTGAGCCGAAGGCAGAGGCTTAACCCACTGAACCACCCAGGCGCCCTCTCATCTGAATTTTTAAGATAAAGCGGAAGACTCCCTTGAAGTTCTTCTTTGAGGAAAGCTCATTGCCTTGTTCTCTAAGGGCTGAGGAGGTGGGAGACTGAGGGCGCCCTATGGGCCAAGGCTGTTGTGAGTTGGGAGTCAGATGCTTTGACTCAGCCTTCCTTGCCAGGAGAGCTTCCTGTGTCCCTCTGGGAAGTCACTGTCGGATCTTTTTTTTTTTTTTTTAATTTTATTTATTTATTTGACAGAGAGAGATCACAAGTAGGCAGAGAGGCAGGCAGAGAGAGAGGAAGGGAAGCAGGCTTCCTGCTGAGCAGCGAGGCCGATGCGGGACTCGATCCCAGGACTCTGGGATCATGACCTGAGCCGAAGGCAGCGGCTCAACCCACTGAGCCACCTAGGTGCCCCATGTCACTGTCGGATCTTGATGTCATCTTTTCCACCACCCCAGTCGGAATTAATTTCTCCTTCCTCCCCAAGTCCCGTAGCACTGTTGGAATGTTTATCGTCATACTTACTACCATCTGCCTTGGAGCCGAGGTCTGTGCCTTCTGACCACCCTCCATTATGAGTTTCCGGAAAGCAAGGTCTCAATCTTGTTCAACTTGCTGCTCCCACTCCCAACCCACAGAGCCTAGCACGCTGGCAAACAGAACAGATCTCTGCTTGTTGAGTTTCCGTGAATGAACCAACTGAATGGATGAGTGGATACAGACGCCAAGGGCTTTAGGAATTTGGGAGGGGAGGGACCATTCTGTAGCCCAGCATCTAGGGCAGAATTCTTTGTAGCTACGGCTTTCTCACCAACCTTTGAAAAAAATCAATAGGATATAGAGAGGAGTAGAGGGTAGCTGTCGAATGCAATTGTATGCAGCTCCTTGAGGGCATCACCGGGTTCTGGTTTAATTTCTATCTCCTTCAGGGGCCTAGAACCAAGCTTATCTCAGTATTCTAGGAGCATTAGTAAATATTAAGTCGCATTGGAGTAAAAGGACTTGATTTTAATCACGCTGCTTCTTAGTCCCACAATGGCCTCCGACTCCCAGTCCTGGAGAGCTGTTAGCTAAGCAATCCAGGAATGAAAGGAGAGCATACGATCTCCAGCTAGGACACCGGCGGCTGGAGGGCGGCTTACAGAACCCAGCACGAGCATCTGAGACCCACATCAGGCATGAGCATTGACAGGTTAGCAGAGACTAGCTGGTAGCTGCTCCCAGTTCTCTTTCTTTCTTTTTTTTTTTTTTTAAGATTTTATTTATTTATTTGTCATAGAGAGAGAAGCGAGAGTGAGCACAGGCAGACAGAGTGGCAGGCAGAGGCAGAGGGAGAAGCAGGCTCCCTGCCAAGCAAGGAGCCCGATGTGGGACTCGATCCCAGGACGCCGGGATCATGACCTGAGCCGAAGGCAGCTGCTTAACCAACTGAGCCACCCAGGCGTCCCCCCAGTTCTCTTTCTGAGCACACACTGGCTTACATTACTTCTTCTTACCTTGCTGTTAGGTCCAGGCCGTGTGGTCGAGTTCTGGCCAACAAATGGACTGGAAGAAATGCCACTTCCAGGAGTAGCCCAGAAAAGTCTCCAGCTCAGGCTCCTCTGTGCCCTGTCCCTTCCTGTGACCTGACCCCATGAGGATAGAGATGCTGGGGATGCTAAGTAAGGAAAATGGCAGAGCCAAGCTAGAAGGAGCCTGGGTCCCTGAATCACAACTTGTAGGGACACCGCCTGCCTCCTAAGAACAGCCACTGTGAACTTAGAGAAATAAGAAATAAACCTCCCATGTCTCAAGTAGGGTTGCCAAATAAAAAAGAAGGCTGCCAGTCCCATGTGAATTTCAGATAAATGAGGAATAATTCTTAGTATATGTATATCCCATATATGTATATGTATATCGTACAGAACACAGTTACATTAAGAAAATATCTGAACTTCAAACTTAATATCTTCTTTTTTTTTTTTTTTTTCTGAATCTGGCAGCCCTAGTCTTCAGGTCTTTTGGAGCTTAATTATTATAGTAGCTAGCATTACCTTAATTAATACACCTTGTTTCATTAGTTAGACCCGGCAGGGCTGCAGCGCCTGACCTGGGATTCCAGCCTGGAAGAAGGGGCTCCCCAAGGTCAACCTCTAAGGCAGGTGCATTGAGAGACTGGAGCACCTTGTATGGACGGGGCCAAGGGGGAACCTAGGAAAGATCCTGACAGTTTACGGTTCATCCTTTTCCCCATGAACCTATTCTTTTTTTTTTTTTTTTTAAGATTTTATTTACTTATTTGAGAGAGAGGGATCACAAGTAGGCAGAGAGGCAGGCAGAGAGAGGAAGCCTGCTTCCTGCTGAGCAGAGAGCCCGATGCGGGGCTCAATCCTAGGACCGTGAGATCATGACCCGAGCTGAAGGCAGAGGCTTAACCCACTGAGCCACCCAGGCGCCCCACCTATTCTTCTTTAACTGCCTCTTCTGCTAAAGGTACTGTGTGCTGTGGGAACGAGGGTGGCTGTGGGTTTTACTTCTGCACATGGTGAAAGTTCTTGTTTGTGGTGGAAAGTGGCATGACCGCGGGGCAAGGGCAGATAAGAAGGCATCATAATGTCCACCTACCCAGGAACTTGAGGAATAGAAATGGGGCTATAGAGACAACAGGAAGGCCAAGGAGTTTATCTTCAACGTCCTCCTCCATCCCGGAAATACCCAGGGCAGAATGAAGGCTGAGAGCATGGGCTGTGATTTATTCTCCTGAGGCTGCGTTCAACTACCATCTCCCACCTCTCGGGTCCTGGCTGATCTTGGCTCAATGACTTAGACTCATCGAGCTGCTGTGTCCTCACCTGTAAACTGGGACAATAATGGTCTCCCCCTCCCCCATCACTAGAGCTGGTAGGTAGATGCCCAAGGGGTGCCTGGACCAAAAAAGGGGAAGATCTGTAATCATTTGCTATTCCTAGTGATGATGTCAGGTCATCTTTTTTTCCATCCACCCCATCCAAAATGCCTTCTGAGAAATATCTGGGGTAAAATCTGTGATAGATAAACTTCGAATCACGGGCCAATCAGGGACCCATGAGTATTGACATCCCGTATCTGTGCACCTCTGTCCATGGCCCTGTCCTCCTCCCAGTCTTGCCCTGTTTCCTGGCTTGGGATGAGGCAAACAGGCAAATGGAGAGCAGGGTGGCGAGTGCAGGGGTGGCAGTGCGCTAATTTTTCCCTGTAGCATGACATGTTTATTAGTGTGTCCGTACGGTAGGCGCAGCAGCCTGTTTCCCCTGAGTTAAATAGCAGTCATGGCCAACTGGCTCTCTGTGTACCATTACTCCAAGTGATTGAGCCAATTTCTCCCCCTGCCATGAGTTTAAGTTGTAAACCTCTCAGCCAGACAGGAAGGCAATGATGGGCTGCCGGTTGTGATTATTATTAACCTTTAGGATGACGCTCACAAGACCGGGGTGTCTGCAGAGAAGCCCAGGGTGAGGCGGGCTGGTGACTGCGGACTCCCACCCACTACGCCTCTGCCCAGCCCTGACTCGTGTGTTTGCTCTGGCCCTGCAAGAAGGCTCCGGCGCCCCTGCCTGGGGTAAGGGAGCCCTCGTGCTGGGGAACACATGGCTAGTGTTGGGTGCCCTCTGCTCCGTCCAGCTGGGGATTGGAAGGGGCGTTATGGGAAAACTAGAAGAGTTGTGGAAAGCTGGGTGTCTTGATACTCAGAAGTCATTTGCCTGTTATGATTTTTTTTTTCTCTTTGCCAAATATTTGTTAGGCAGATGCTAAGCTCTCCAGCTGCAAGTCGCAGGGACAGTGACCACCTCCTAGTTGCCAACTTGTTTGCGTGGATCATAATTATACTGGGGACCACACATCACAGAGGGCTGCAAGGCTCTGAGAAAGTTTCCTGTGAGCTCACTCTATCCCAGAGCCATAGCTTTCCCTGCTTTCTCTCTTCCACCCCATATTTCTTTCCTTGTCCTTAAATAGACCTCTCTCTCGTGGGTTCATCCAAATTGGTGGAGAAGGCATTCCCTGAATATGGCGGCTGGTTTTGCTTTGGTCAACACTTGGGTCTCTCCAAAGCCTCTGGGAAGAAAAGAGCCCCCACCCCGCCTTGGGGTGTTTATATTGCTTCTTTGTTAAAAATCCACAATCCAAGGGTACCTGTAGTCGCAAAAGGAAGTCGGCCCTCAGGAGGTGAGTCTAATAAGCATGGCGGGAATCAGGAAGTGTAGGTGGTGGTGGGGGCGGGGCGGGGTTACGTTATTGCTCCCTTGTTTTCCAAAATAAAAGTGGGGAGAGAAGGGGGAAGGCTCTTGAACAGGCACCCCCCTACACACACACACACACACACACACACACACACACACTTGCTTGGGATCAAAGATAACAAAGTAATCAAAGAAGCCCGAATCTGACCTCCCCATTTCCTCTGATCGTGTTATGCTCCCTCTCGCAGGCTTTTGGAGAGGCCCCTGCCAACAGGATGAGAAACTCTGTATTATATAGAATGAATATTGATTTGATAAGCTTAAAATTTTCCGTCATGCCTTCCAATTTATTTTGGCCATGCCCTGCACGGATCCTGCTTATGGGATACTCCCACCTCGGACAGGTATTGGGGACTTGAGTGCATTGGTCATTAGCTCTTCCAGATAACTCCATGAAGTGGGTACTGCTGTCATTCCCATTTCATAGCTGGAGAAACTGAGACAGAGAGATAAAGCAACCTTCCTTTGGCCATGCACTGAAGAAGAGGGGGGCACCAACGCCCTCACTCTCAAATCTAACCACCAGGCTGTCAGAAGTCGGGGTGGGGGATGGAGGGGTGGATTCTGTTTCTCAGGGATTGAACATTGAGACCCCCTCCCCAACTTGCTTGGGGGCAAGAGTTCAAGTCTGGAACAGAGTTCCCCAGTGGCCTGAATTTCTTCATAATCCCCACAAACGCAGAAGAAAAGGTAATTTTTCAGCTTAACTCATTGGGGAGGCAGTAGAGGAAAAGGTGGGGAAAGCTTTACCATGGGACATCCTTTGTAGTAACAGAACTTAGGGAAAGATATTCACGGTAATATTCATACATATTCATGTGGAGACACATGGCAGGAACCACGAGAAGTGAGCCCAGGTCCTGGAAAGAAGGAAAGGCGCTGAACACGTTGGTTGTAAGGAGATGGATAGTGCATTCCAGTGTCTTCTTTCCACACCCGCGGCCTCCAGCTTGACGGGAAGAATGGCATGGGTTAATAATGTCGAGAGGACAGGCTGGAAGAATTCCTGCATTCATTGCCAAATGAGGACCCCAGGCTCTCACGGCCACTTGGCATATACGCGTTAGGCAGGACGACAAAGCAAGGCGGTTAACTTTCTGGTAAGCATACTAGAGCTGAGATAAGCAAAAAAGGTTGCCAGCTTCAAAGTGCCGGTTAGCCTCAAAACCGAAAGGGACTTTAAACATTATCTAGTCCGATCTCACCATTTTACAAGGCAGGAAGCAAAACAGAGAGGCAGTACAATGTTCCCAAAGCCAGAGGCCACTTGGAGCCAGGACCTGGGACCGGAGCCCTCCGGGACCATCTTGAGGGTATCACTGATGTATTTCAATTTTAGTCATTCCTGGAAATCCTGTGAAACCACCTGCAAAGCACATAGCGTGAATGTTTGCAAAGTCTTCAGTCACGGCCTATCTTGCCCATAGGGGAAAGATTTGATTTTCAAAACAAGCTCAAGGGGGTGATGAAGCTGGATAATAAAATTTGAGGTCAAAACTGGTGGGATTGGAGAACACAAGCCTGAGATTCTCCTGTGGCTCATAAACTAGCAATAATAGCAATAGAGTTGTAACAAGTCTATCAGCTTTCCCCGTGTGGCCAGTTGAAGCATGTCATGGACGTTTGGAGATGGGTTATGTCTCTTGATTGTATATGTGCATGGGTATACAGATATATTTACACGCATGCGTGCACGCACATATGTATCTCCATTCTGACATATTGGCTTGAAATTGATCCTGGTGCTTCATAGTCATGATTCCTACAGGCACAATCCCTGAATGTGTTCCTCTGGGGATTAGTAAAATTGATAATCCTATGGAAAAGAAGCCACGCACCCTGCCCTCTGGGCTTTGGAGTCAGACGAACGTGGGTGTCCAATGATTAAGCGATAAAAATTTGGCAGGTTTCTTGAGCCTTGAGGTCTCTGTAATCTCAAAGAAGTTAATGAACTTGGCCATGATCCCTCAGTCTGTTAGGAGCAGAGCTGGCACAAACTTAGGTCTGTCAGATTCCCCAAGCTGTCCCTCTTCTGGGCACCCCCTGCTTGTACCCTCTGCTGACAGAAGCAGAAGGCTATCCCCTCTGAGGAAGGTGTCGTCAGGACTGGACGATTGCCCATCTTTCTCCTTTCAAAGCCATCTCTTCTACTCAGAGGAACAAATAGGTTAAGATCAAATAGGATTCTAGTGCTTATGTATGTCAGACTTAGGTTTTAAAACAAAGTTCTCTCCCACTCCCTCACCCATGTCTAAAATTAAAATGCCAAAAATATTACCAGGAAGAGAAATTTGGTGACAAGCAGGAAAGACTATCCATTGACTGCAGAGTCTACTGCAAGACATGGATTTCTCTGGTTTCTGAAGGCTTCATTCTGTAGGAGCTCCCAGTCATCTGAGGGGATTTTCTTTCAAATAGTGTGACTGTGTGGAAGGTCTCTTCAAAGACTTAATATCCCATTTTTGCAGAAAGAGAATTTTCCTTCTATTGCATTTACTGTCTATTAATGCCTTCAATAACAAGAAGAAAAAAGAAGTGATCACGGAGGGTGGTAGTTTCATTTCTCCCTCCGCATCTCTTTAGAATATTCTGGAATATTTGCTTGTTGTTGTTGTTGTTGTTAGGCAGATTGGAGAGTGCATGGTGAGATTCTAAGAACACTGGAACTTCAGTTAGAAGACTTGGATCCAGGGGTGCCTGGGTGGCTCAGTGGGTTCAGCCTCTGCCTTTGGCTCAGGTCATGATCTCAGGGTCCTGGGATCAAGCCCCGCATTGAGCTCTCGGCTCAGCAGAGATCCTGCTTCCTCCTCTCTGTCTGTCTCTCTACCTACTTGTGATCTCTCTGTCAAATAAATAAATAAATAAAAATTCTTAAAAAAAAAAAAAAAGACGACTTGGATCCAAGGCCACCTCTACCAAACACTTCCTGTGCAATCCTGGGTGAGTCACTTAACCTTTCTGTGCTTCAACGTTCTCCTCTGTAAAAGTGGAAATATTATATGGGAAATGTCTCCAACCATCTTAAAGAGTTTGCCCTGTTCTTTGAGAAGAGCCCTAAGAGCACTCCTTAATTTACTGTGACCTTGAACAAGCTACTTCCCCTCCTTGGAGCCTCAGGTGCCTTGTGGTTACCATGTACATATTATACTTGTTTTCTTGCCAAGGCAACTCTAGTTATGAAATTCTGTAGTACTCTGTAAGCTCTATCAGATACACTGAAATTCCATGCTAGCACCTTCTGATTGAGGGAAGGTATAATGTGGGAAGAGATCCCTGTTTATCACAGCTTGGATTCCCAGGACTAGGGAAGCCAGGTGTTGGGGAACCTCCTACCTCCACGCAGCAGCAGGCAAAGTGGGGGAAGGGCAACCTGGGCTTCGGCCTGGGCAGGAAATGGTAAGGTGCTTCTGTCGGTGATGGCTCTCAGTGGTTCTAGAAAGGAAAGGAAATATCAGTGGTGAAGCCATGGCTAGGTCATAGAGGAAGGAGTGGGGGTTGGGGGCAGGGCAGCTTTAGTTACAGGAGTGTTTAGCTGTGACCCAAATAAGGTGTCCTTGGTACAGAGAGGGGGATGGAGAATTAGATGCATATACAAATACAGATATGCTACTTCAAATCAGGGCCAGAGACATATTTGTCCCTCCTTTGTTTAGAAATCATGACCAAACTCTGCACATACCACTCAAAGCAGATACCATGAAGTTTGCTACTTCCCACCTCAGGACCTTTGCACTTGATATCTACCCCCTCCCCCACCCCATGCCAATCTTTCCTCCTATCACACCATGCACTTGTTTCCATGTTAAGATCTTAAGTCAAGGGTGCCTGGGTGGCTCAGTGGGTTAAACCGCTGCCTTTGGCTCAGGTCATGATCCCAGTGTCCTGTCCTGGGATCGAGTCCCACATCGGGCTCCTTGCTCAGCGGGGAGCCTGCTTCTCTCTCTCCCTCTCCCTGCCACTTCGCCTGCTTGTGCACTCTCTCTCTCTCTCTCTCTCTGACAAATAAATAAAATCTTAAAAAAAAAGAAATTAAAAAAAAAAAAGATCTTAAGTCAAATAACACTTCCCTAGAGAAATCCTCCCTATAATCGCCTTATCTAGAGCTGCTTCCTACCCCCTCAGGCCCTCTGCCCTGCTTTATTGTTTTCAAAGCACTTGTTACTAGGGGAAATTGTTTCCTTTGTTTGTGTGACTGCTCCCCTCCCTGGAGCCTCCCCTGAGCTCCCCTTAGTTAATGGAAGCTTCCTGAGGGTAGAGAGGGCTGGATACCTTCCTGCAGGTTGTTGTATCGTATCGAAAGCACCAGAGGACAGACAATGTTTGCTCCCCTCCTATAGGCTTCTAAAAAACATTTGTTCAAAGAGTTGAAAGAACAAAGCAAGAAATACGCTGCCTTTTCCCACCTTCTCTCTCCAAGAAGACTTTTTAAACAAGCAGGGCAGCCTGTTCCTGAGGATGAGGGCTTTAGGCCCAAATCGTGAACAACGAAGGAGGTGAGAGGAGTCTGTCCTTCCACAAGCTCTTGCTTCCGAACGTCCCCCTCCATCGTGAGATGGCTGAGAGCGTGCCAGCCATGAGTGACAAGGCCTGGAATTTGCACAGCCCTGTACCCAGTCCCTGCGCGTTGTTTCTCCATTTTATGAATGAGGAAACCAGCTCGACTGAGATCATCAAGTGTAGAGTCGGGACTTGGCCCACTTGCCTTGGCATGTAAATGTAAGAAGGAGCCCACCTTTGCTGCCTTCCCTGTGATAGATCCCGACGGCTCCCACCAGCCGGCCAGTGAGACCGTGCCAAAGGTGGGGGGGGGAGAGGGCAAGCTGAAGGAGGCCTCACCCCCGGGGTGTTTGCATGATTCTAAGAGTGATGCCTGGAAAATATGGCACCCTAGTCACCTTGGTTGCCCAACGTAGTCCTGGCCCAGCTCACTGGAGCTTCCTGCAAGTTTTCTGGTCTTCTCTATCATGTTGTAAGATCCTTCCTTGTCTAGAAATATCATCAAAACAACCACAGGGTTGACTTACCTTTGGGAGGATTTAGCTCACTTTGCTTGCTTGTTCCTTCCTTCTTTCTTTCCTTCCTTCATTTCTTACTTCCTTTCCCTTCTTGGCAACCTCTCCTTCAAAAGGCAACTGAAATGATTTTTCCAAAGGACAGATCTGTCAGTCTTCTAACTGATAACCCTTCAGTGGCTCCTCTCATGGTATACATTTTAAAAAGGGCGCGGGGGTGCTGAACTCCTTGGCCTGGACTTTAAGAGCGTTACAGATTGGTACCATTCGGCCACATGAAACTTGTCATGCTCCCATGGCTTTGGACAGGCTCTGCCTTCTGCCCAATGCAGCCTTGCCTATCTGTCCGGGCCAGAATCATGTACTCTTCAGAGTCTAACCCCAGGGTTGCCCATGCTCAGGACCACTTTGTTGGAACAAAGCTGCTATGAACTAGCTCTTCACTGCCCCAGAGGGGCGGCCGGATCCATGCTAGACAGTCCATGCTAGGCAGAGGGTTGGGACCTAAGAAGCCAGCGAGCCCGGGCCTCCCAGGGCTCCCTCCCCACCTTCTCTCACAATGGGGTCTATGGGGGAACCGTCTACCTTCAGTACTTAATGGTAACTTCACAGGCCTCAGGAGTGTGACTCCAGCCTTTGAACGAACTTGTTTCTATTTTCTTGTCACAGTGTGGCTCCAAGTTGCTGATAATGAAATGGAATCAGGTTCCCAAGTATCCTGGGACCACCCCCCACCCCAACCCCAGGGACTATTTGTAGACTTTGCCCTTTGGCATCAGGCTTCCCAAGCCACCGGGGTCATAGACGGGCGGGTAACTGGTTTGTAGCCTGGAAATG
This sequence comes from Lutra lutra, assembly GCF_902655055.1. Taxonomy (NCBI): domain Eukaryota; kingdom Metazoa; phylum Chordata; class Mammalia; order Carnivora; family Mustelidae; genus Lutra; species Lutra lutra. The sequence continues at coordinate 10,630,906 of NC_062287.1, read as the reverse complement.
CAGGTGCTACAGAGCCCAGCCTTCTGCCTGGATCTCCTCTTTGCTGCTTTTTCTCTAAGCTCTCATCTTCCTCCTCTGTATCTAACTTTTCCGTCTTTGCACGATCTTGAGAAACCAAAGTCAGGCTGACATTTTGGCCCGGTCTCCCCAAGGAGCTCAGATCTGAAGTCTTTATTCCTGGAAAGAAAGCTAATGCGTGTGTGTATGTGTTGGTTTGGGGGAGGCTTAGAGAAGACAGAACAGGTATGGATGCTTGTGGTGACAACTACAGGAATAATAAACACAATCATATCTATATTTGCTGAGCACCATAACGTAACTGTGCTGAGTGATTTTTCATCCTTTCTATCGTCTCTTCTGGGCATGACTGCTGCATATCTATTTTAAATACGGTTCTTTACGGGGCACCTGGGTGGCTCAGTGGGTTAAAGCCTCTGCCTTCAGCTCAGGTCATGATCCTGGGATCCTGGGATCGAGTCCCACATCAGGCTCTCTGCTGAGTGGGGAGCCTGCTTCCCCCTCTCTCTCTGCCTGCCTTCTCTGCCTACTTGTGACCTCCGTATGTCAAATAAATAAATAAACTCTTTAAATATGGTTCTTTAAAAAAAAAAAAAGATTTATTTGAGAGAGAGTGGGGGAAGGGGTAGAAGGAGAGAATCTTAGGCAGACTCCCCGCTCAGCGTGGATCCCAGTGAGAGGCTCCATCTCAGGGCCCATGACACTGAGCCCTGAGCGGAAACCGGAGGCTGACATTCAAGGCGCTGAGCCACCGGCTGCTCCAAGACAGTTATTATTATTCCCGTTTCCAAATGCGAATATTGAGGCTCAGAGAGTTATGAAAGTGCGCTGAGGTCAAAGAGCCAGTAAAGACGGCTGGTGTTCAGGTTGGTCTTACAGATTTTTTTTTTTTTTAAGAATTTATTTATTTGACACAGAGAGAGAGAGAGAGAGAGAGAGCACAGCACAGCAAGGGGCTAGGAAGAGGCAAGCTCGCTGAGCAGAGAGCCTGATGCGTGCTGGATCCCAGGACTCTGGGATCATGACCTGAGCCAAAGGCAGAGCTTAATGACTGAGCCACCCAGGCACCTCTGGTGTGTAAGTAAGTAAGAGTGAATTTCTTACTATTTGGGAGACCCTGAAGAAGTCACTTTACCTCTCTGGGTCTCAGTTAAATTGCACCTGTGACAGAGAAGTAAGGAGACATGCTCCCACCTAGTTTATGAGATAATTACCAGGGCTGCAAGGGATAGAAAATGTGCCATGCTATGTAAGCACTAGTAATTACCCTCATGGAATCTGAAACCCCATGAGATCTGGGACAGAAGAGAATTAACACAAGACACTGGGGATTATTTATATGCTCCATGTTCTGATGTGAACCTGTATCTTTTATTCTGAGAGATCCTGGTCCTTTACAGCCCAGGCTCTTTGGCTAGACTGCGGGACTTGATGCTTTTCAAAAGATACTTTTATTTGAGGCTTCTGACTACTTGGGAATTGGGGAGGACAAATATATTATCTCTATTCTGCAGGCAGGAAAACTGAAATGAGAGGTGGCTGTCAGGAGATCACACAGAGCAGATCTCCAGACATCTGGTCCTCTTTGCCTTGTTTCAGGATTCTCCTGGGCTGGCGACAGAGGTGATAGGTGGGTAGCAGGGAGAAGGCTCTGGTGGTTTGGTTGGGGGGTCGGAGGGATGGGGCCCAGTAAGGGTTAGGGTAATGGTCAGCCACCTCCAGTTTACCAGAAGGTGCATAGGTCCTCATTAAACAGAGTTTGCATAAAACTCCAAGATGTGAGCCGTGGTTAACTGTTCATCCTGTTGGTGTTTTGTTGCCATTTAAATCTCTTTAAACATTTATGTTTCGTCACTTCTTTTCTGTGTTTGAGAGCCCAGGTTGTTTTCAGGGCCGCAGTTTCCAGGACCTTTACTGGCCCTCGGAGCTTGGCCTCCAAAACCTCCACGCACAGCAGCCCCGGGGCAGGGTACAGAAAGCTTCACTCTTCAGTCTTTGAGGTTGGGCTTTGGTGGCTTTGGCCAGACAGATCTGGGGTCAAATCCTGTCTCTGCCACGTCCTTATGAGCTGTGTCTGGGGCAAATTGTTTAAGCTTCGTGTCATTTGTAAGACAGAGAGAGTAATGCACATGCATGGCTACATTTCAGCATTGGTAGGAGATTTACTGTAAAGTGTAAGGTGCGCAGTCTGTGTTGCTTGGTCATTGCACATATTAAAAAAAAAGATTTTATTTATTGATTTGACAGAGAGAGAGCACAAGCAAGGAGAACGGCAGGCAGAAGGGGAGGGAGAAGCAGGCCCCCACTGAGCAGGGAGAGCCCGATACGGGGCTCGATTCCGGGACCCTGGGATCATGACCTGAGTCGAAGTCAGATGCCTAACTGACTGAGCCACCCAGGCACCCACAGCTATTTTTATTATAGTGTTTTTTTTCCCCTAACCTAGTTGGACTCAAGGAGATGACTCCCTGCAGGGTGGCCTTTTGGACAGTGTCTTTGTGAGAAGGGAAAGTGGGCTGTAATCATGTGCCTTGAGGGGTTATGAAGAGGCTTTTGATGGAAAGAAATCCAAGCAGTGGGCAGGAGGGGACAGGACTGCTGGTTACCCTCCAGGCCTTCAGACCCCTTTCTCCTCCAGCTACCCTGAGTCCCTCCATTCCACTAAGGGCCAGGCTGAAACCCAGAACCACATCCACAAGGGCCCCACATTCAGCCCCTAAGTGTAATTTCAGGGCCCCTTACAATTGTCCCCTACCGGGATGGGGGCCTGCCACGTTTGTCCGGCCGCAGATGCTGGCATTGCTAAGGGAAACCAAGGAAAGGGGCAGCAGAACAGGAGGAGAAAAGAAAGAAGCTGTGCGGGGGGAATGAACTAGACCAGGTGAAGCGAGAGAAGAAAACCCCGACCCCTCCCTGCTGGGGGCAAAGAGAGCACCCACAGCACTCCTACCTGCCCCAGGAAAGCCCGCAGCCTGGGTCGGGGGTGCAGGGGAAGCCTCAGAAACCACCCTGGCCTGTCTCCCATAAGCCCAGGCTGGGTGAAGAGCCCAGACCCAAGCTGTAGGGTAGAGGCAAGAGGATGGCTCATCCTCCATCCCCTCAACCCTGCCCCCTCCCATGATTTCAGAACCACCTGAGCCGTTGGTAGAAAATGCATATTCCTGATCTCCACCCTAAAACCTACCCAAGCACCACTCTAGGAGTATGAGGCTCAGCAACCTGTATTTTAAACACAATCTCCCCTGGTGTTTGAAGGGTAAAAACGGAAGGCTCTTTGAGGCTGAACAGAAAAGATAGATCTAGAAAAAAAAAATCTCTCTGTGGGTTGATTTTAAGTATCACACAAGTTAGATTCAGGACAAGATTGGCAACAAACATTTTGGTTTGACCAAGGTGTACTGTATGCCTAGGATGTGCTTGGAACTTACTCAGCCGCCAAGCTGCCAGGACGGTTAGAGGGAAGGGGACCTGGTAGAGAGCAGCCAAGACACCCGGTTGCGGGCAAGGCTAGGAGCACGCATGTGCAATGTGCCAGCGACGCGTCCAGGAGCGGGAACCTGGGGCCTGGGAGAAGGGACCGGGAGTCTCCCCATATTTCATTTCAGATCACATATTGTCCATAGAAGGTGGACTCCCCTTGCTTTAATTTCTCTGAAACCAAAACATAGAGAAGCCGCCTCTCTCTCTCTTTGGCATTATCATTCCTGGAGAGGATGAGAGGAGGTTGAGCACTGGTTCACTTCTATTTGCTCATCTGAAATTTGGGCTCCGTGCAGCCCTGCGTGTCTCATCTTAGCCAAAGTAAAGGAAATTTCTGCTTTACTCTTCTCCAGCAAAAACAGCAGTGAGTCAAAATAAACAGCCCTTGGAATGCAAACGCTGGCTCCTCCTACGAAAGGCAAAATACTTCTCTTGTGCCGCTGGGGGCCCGCCGCCGCCGTGTGCGGGGCACGGCCGCGTGTGCACCTCCTGTGCGCGCCCACCTGCTTGTGCACAGGGCGGGGCGGTGCCCGGCTGGGACGTCCTGGAGCAGAGGGGCGCTCGCTGCGGGGGGCCTTGCACGGGGAGGTTTTAACCAGGGACCGTTTTTAAAAGTCTTATAAAGTGAAGTTGACTTTGTGTGGCTCACGGGCCTTGCTCCTGCTAGCGGGGCCTCCTCCTCCCCCTCGCGGGGTCGGTTCTCCGCCCACCACCGAAGCCGCCCCCGACCTCCAGCCGCCCGCCCAAGCCCCGCTGCGCACCCCTGGGCCTGGCGCAGCTCTGGCCGGGCCGCCCGCGGCCGCTTCCGCCAAGCCCTGCTGACCTCTAGTGGTCACAAGGTAGAAGTGAACAGGCCCCGGGCCGAAGTGCAGGAAGCAAGGTCTGGCTCACACCTGCGCGCTTCCCACCCCGGCCTGCACCGCAGAATCACTTGGAGCTTTGGAAACAGCCCTGTCCAGACTCCACTGCAGGCCAGTCTAGGCAGAATGTCAGATGGTGGGATCTTGGCGTTAGTGGGTTCTTTTTGTTTTGTTGGTGTTTTTTTTGTAATTTTTGTGCAGCCAGGAGTGAGACCCGGGGGTCTCAAAAGCAGGCATTTGCCCACCCCTAACGTGGGTGTGGGGAGTAGGTGGCTGTGCTCTCAGTGTCTGAATATGGCTGAGATGTCTGTCCCCTTATGTGGTGTCTGAGCAGCACTTGTCTGTGTGTGGGTCCTCTCTGGTGTGGCCATACTAGGGTCCTGTCCCTGAGTGGGAGACTGAGCTGGGGTGAGGCTCACATGCCCTTGCACAGACTCAAGGAGCAAAGGGCCCTGCCGGTATCTCCTGTCCTTCTAAGTCCCAGGAGCTAGTTTACGGCCTCTTCCCCTCGCCCCACAAGTCCCAGGAAGCTCTTCCTGCTATCCCACATCAGTCCCTTTTAAGAAGAGTCTAGATTTTTTAAAAGTTTTTGTTTACTCATTTAAGTAATCTCTCCACCTAGCATGGTGCTTGAACTCGGGACCCCAAGATCAAGAGTCACGTGCTCTTCCAACTGAGCCAGCCAGGCACCTGGATTGGAGGCTAGGCTGAAAAAAGCCCAGCTTGGCCATGAGCTCTGGTAGCAGGTAGGATTGGTAAAGGGTCCCGGGGCTGTGGTACCCAAGGCTCCTGGGAGGGCCTGGGCCATTTTCTTGAGGCTCCGCACTCCATCCACAAAGTGGGCTGGAAGGGAGAAGAGCCTGCGCCAGCACGATTAAATTAATTTCCAGCAGCTGCGTGGGATTAAAATTACCCACTTCTCCCTGGTCTCTGTCTAATGTTCCTGAAAACAATCTCCTGATCCTTTTCCTTCTACTAGTGTCTCGTCCTCATGGTCATAGTTTTTGGTAAATTTACTCCTGATCACTCTGCCTTTCCTCAGCATCGGCTTGGCTGGAGGGCCTTGCCCTGGTGAGACACCCCCCCTTGCCACGTCGAAGCAGCCTGACCCTCCGCTTTCCAGACTTGCCAAGGGAGCTGGGCAGGGCCAACCCCAGGGAGCAGCATGACCTCAGCAGTGGGCTTCCCAGCCCTCGCAGGGTTCCCCGGCCACCTGGAGCCTTGCGCTCCACAGGTGGGTCCTTTCAGGGGGCAAAGGAAAGGCACCTCGTGAGGTTAGAGAGTATGCCACCCTTAGAGCCAAGGATGCTATGCTTCCAGCAGCTGGCTCAGCTGTCTCTGAGCCTTTGTCTTACCCTCTGTAAAATGGGGACGAAATTATCTATCACACAGGTTGTTGTAAAGATTAAATGAGATAGAAAAAAATAGACACACAACATAGAGATGATGGCTAGAACCTGCCCCGTGGTAGACAATAGCTATCATTATAGTGGGATTATATATATATATATATATATATATATATATACACACACACACACACACACACACATATGTATATATATACATATGTGTGTGTGTGTGTGTGTGTGTGTATATATATATATATATATATATATATATATGTAGTGGGCTATAGTGATAGCTAGTATTTCCTCAGTGTACGTTACAGGAGGAGGTCTCAAGCTTCTCACACATACTATTTCCCTGTCATGTCAGTGCTCTGAGGTGAATCGTTTTATCATCCCCATTTACAAATGGGAATATGAAGTGGACAGGTATCAGGAAACATGTCCAAAGGCACCCGGAAAGATCAAATGCCATGTCCTCAGAGAAGGTATCCCTGGGCTGTGGCCGTCCTTAGGCATAGCGTTTGCTTGTACCTGTGAGGCAGGCATGTACACACACACACACACACACACACACACACACGTGTCTTTGCTCATTGTCACTGCATGAGCCCAGGCCCAGCGTGCTTTCTCTGGAAGAGTTTCCACAGAAAGGCCACCCCTTAGAGAAGCAAAAGAAGAACAAACTAGCCACTGGAACTTAGCAAGAGAAAACTAGCATGAAGGGAAGCTAGTTGCCTTTGGACAAAGAGAGGGATTCCCAGGAAGCCAGCTGGGCCCACAGGGCAGGGAGTCACCCACACCTCAAATTGTGATGAGGCTTGTAGGAAAGGGAACAGGCTTCCTCTGACCTCTCCCGGATTAGCCCCTTTCTTTCTGGGGGTCCCCGGGTGCTGTCATGCTACAGTCAGCTCATCCCAAAGCCTCACCTGCCAACAATGACAGGGCCCTGCACCTGCCTTTCCAGACTGTGTGGCCGTGTCACCACCTTCTGTAGTCATCTCTAAGCTCTCATCTGGCCTGAGTCTCAGTGTGGTCTCCGTCAGCTGTGGCCCGCCACAGTGGGTATGTGTGGGGGACATTTTCCTGGTGGGCTCTGGGGGACACGCATCCTCACAGCAGAGGAAACATGTGAGGGAGGTCACTGCTCATGCTGGCATTGCTGCCGTGCCCATGGGTTGAGTTCAGGGTCAGAATAAGGGTGTGGGGCTAGTGCAATGTGGTTATGAAGTTAGGAGCGGTCCACCCTCCCAAATGCCTCAAAGGAATACAAGGAAGCACCAGAGCAAAGAGAGAGAGAGCCCAGAAGAACCGCTCCAGGCACAGCTGTCCCCCCACATGGCACCTGCCCAGTGCCAGCTACTGTCCAAGGAGCTTAGAGACACAAACTCATTTAGGCCTTGGAACAACCCTGCAGGGGTGGGTACGATCATCCCTTTCTTACAAATGAAGACAGAGCCATGACAAGGTCACACAGCCACAGCTGGTATCTGACAAGACCAGAATTTGAAACTAGGAGGTCTAGCTCTAGTGTTCATTATGTCGCTTCCCCAAGAGTGTCCCCATCCAGGCCCAGGGTCATTTGGGAGAGGTTAGATCACCAAGTCCTTTCTGGAACCTGCATTGGAACCCCGCCCCGGCAGACCCTCTCGTTCAGGAGAAAGCCGTGGTCAGGCAGTGAGGGGAGCCCTCGCAGCTGGAGGCTCTGCCTCTGGTACCCTGAGGACTGGCGGAGAAACTGTCTTCTCTTATTTGCCTGCGGCCCCTGGGCATTTGCATTTGCACAGCTAGGGGATAAGGAGCAGGAAGGTGCTTTGTCCAACTGGCCCTTTGAGATGCTTCTCTCCCCTCCTCCTGAGGGTCCACTTCCTGTTCCTGCAAAGCCCCCCATGCCCGCCCTCCATAGTGGGAGGACCTGCAAGGGGGCGGCAGAGTGCTCACCACAGGGAGCCACCAGCACGAGCCTGGCTTGCCAACTTCTGCGAAGAGCAAAGCGAAGAGCACTAGCTGCTAGCGGAGGACAGAAGCAGGACAGGAAGCCCGGGGCAGGATCTGAGGAGAGGAGGCGGTCGCGCTCAGGTGGCAGGGTTGTGAAGGACCCAGGGCCCAGCGGACTGTGTAGCCACGTCGCACCCGCAGCTCGCCCTGGGCCTTGCACGGTGCTGGCTGGCGGGGCCTCACGTCACAGAAGTAGACAAGAGGGGGAAAGAAGAACGTGAGAACAGCCCAAAACACAGTGGAGAGGAAGATGAGTGAAAGTCCTAGCTGATGCAAATATTGACATAACCATTACGAGAGTAAATAAAACTCCCATTTATGTTATGCAAGTGCTATATTCTTTGAATACTTCTGTCTTGAGGAATTTTTTATTTCTCCATAGAAGAAAAATGTTTTCATATTCTCTCCCGCCGCTCAGACCCAGAACCCAGCAAGGCCTTGTGCCCCCGAGAGCCATAATATTATTTGTTAACATTTTTATGATGCCAAATGGTCTGTAGGAGAACGGGCGCCATTCTTTAGCTGGGAAACCATATGGCACGACGAGTAATAAATAAGGTATTGTGATAGTTAATGAACCTAATTGCCAGCAAAGGCTTTAATACAGAGACTGTGCTGCTGAGAATTTAGCACCACATTAGGGATGCTGTGGAGCTCCCCTGACTTCTGAGGCTTAATTTAAGTTCTATATTGCAAACTCCAGAAAATAATTCCAAACCCTCCTGCTGGAAAAGCAACCTGCTGGTAGACTGTGATTATACCGAATTACTAAAATCGCAATCAATTTTATACACACAGTTAACCCTTGCCAGGAAGGACTCCCGGAGAGGAGAGGGAGGAAGACTGCAGCCCATCCTACCTGTGGCTCGGGACTGCGAGGGGCGACAGGAGGCAGGAAAGGGGTGGGGCCCAGAAAGGTCACAGAGCCTGGGGTCTTGCTCTGCGAAGACAGGAAGTTGGGGAAGGAGAACCGGAGCATGGGTACAGCCCCCTGGACTTCCCCGGGCTGCCAGGTCCTCTTCCCCGTGGGACAAGGAGACAGAGGGGCTTGGGGGGAGGGGTCTGTGCTCACCCGCCACCCCCAACAGCAGGCATCCCTGGCAGGCAAAGAAACTGAGCCATCGCTGCCATTAGTCCATAAGTCAAGGTTATTAACTAGAGAAGATCAGATCGTGGCAGTCAAATAACCTTGCGCTGTGTAAAGTGGAAATGCTGAACAGCTGCCACTGAGCCATCAGCAGTGTCTGGAAGGTTCCCTGGGCCAGAGAGGCACACCGCCTTGGGGAGAGGAGCAGGGGGAAAGCGTTTCTTCCCACCTCTGTTTGGAGCTTGCAGAGGCTCCACTCACCCTCTAGTCCCGACCAAGACGGAGAAGCCCGGTGGCCATGGGAAGAGCCTCCCGGGAGGAGGGAATGCTCGGGGCGGGGGGGGGGGGGGGGGGGGGGCGGTCCTCTCTGCGCAGACACAGCCCCCAGGGCCTCTCATCCCATGGCAATGTCCAGGCTGTGTCTGGTCCTTTCTGGGAGAGCACTCTGAAGGAGGTGGGAAATCTCACGCGTTGCTCGCTGGGCTCACCACCCTGCATTCAGAGAGGGGTGAGTAGGGCAGATTGAGGGGGGGGGTGAGTGTTGGAAATAAGGAATCTTCCCGTAAGTCAAGAAGGGGAGAAGCTCAGGCCTGAGAATCCAGCAAAGTCAAAAACATGCGGCAGAATAGAGACCAGGCAGAGGGAAGAGGAAGGTATAGAGGAAGATTCCCACCTGAGATGTGAAATCCTGCAAGGGGGGACCGTGTGTGGCCATGTGGCTCCATTCTGGAGAACTCAGGACAAAGCCCATTGCCCACGATGCTCTAGGGCCCGTCCAGCCGCCTCTGGGGTTCTGGGTAGGTCCTGAAGTCCCAGCCGCAGGGTTTAGAGGCAAGGCCTCATGAGGCCAGGCAGCAGGAAGTCCTGTGCACATTGCAGGGTCTGAGGCCTGGAGGAAGGATGGAGGATGAGGCATTGCTGTAGGCGTGAAGCTTCTGGAAGGCAGGAAACCTATCTGGTCCGAGCGGCCAGGCTGCACAAACATGGGAACTCGAATGAGATGGATATCAGAAAAGTAAACTCCTAGATGACCAGGAGAGGAAGCACGTCGGCCCCTGGGTCAGTCCAAGCCACCAGTCAATTGGTGCGGGTGACAGTTCCCCCAGCTGAGGCACAAGATCACTGCTGGGGGGCACAGGGCCCATCTCACTCTCAGCCCCATTCTTGCCACAGGACCATCGTCCCTGCTGCCCTGCGCTTGTGTCCAGGCGGCAATGGTCATGCACTGATGGGGTCCTGAGTTGGATGCCATCAGGCACCTGTGTCCGTAAGTCCAAAGGTTTATCCAGCTCTGGGAGAGGAGGAAGGGCCACCGGACCTCCCAGGCCCTCTCTAATGCTGATGGAACTTCAGGATCAACTAGGGAGCTTTTAAAAACCACAGAGACCAAGGCCCAAACCCCAGAGACTCTGATCCAGCAGATCCAAGGCACGCCCCGGTCCCTGTAGTTTGTTTAAAGTTGCACAAGTGATCCTGATGGGGAACCAGATGGAGAACTAGTTCCCTGGGGAGTTGCACCCCTGGTCTGGCCCTGACTTTACCCTCCCTGCTCAGCTCCCAGCTGTGGAAGGGGACACACCTACCCTTTCCCTGGGAAGCAGTTGAGAGAACACTGAGACTCGTGATTATGGTACAAGCAAGATGAAGAGGCAAAAGGAAGGCATTTTTAACTTCAGATGGTTAACTCCTGGTCCACGGCCTAGGCAAGGTCACTGAATTTCCACTTCTGGCAGCCTTTCCAAATTAGGCAGATATACATCTGGAGGCAGAGGGGTGAGCCAAATGGCCTTTACGTCTTTGGGTTTTGTAGCTTTATAAGTATGTCCGTATTTTATAGATGAAACCGGAGGCCAGAAGCATCTGTGAGTTTCAGATGGGTGTACATTAGGAATGATCAGAGCCCAGGTTCTTGATTCTAAGTATGTGCTTTTTGTTGTTGTTGTTGTTAAGATTTATTTATTTGAGGCTGGGGGAGCGTGTGCAGCCATGAGGGCACGGGGGAGGGATAGAAGGAAAGAAAATTTCAAGCAGACCACTCTTCCCCCTCCACACTGAGCACAGAGCCAGACATGGGGGCTCATCTCAGGACCCCGAGATCAGGACCTGAGCGGAAATCAAGAGTCAGATGCTTAGCAGACTGAGCCACTCAGGTGCCCCTAAGTATGTGCTCTTTCTAGAACAGTCCACTTTTCTTTCTTCCAGTTATACAATCTAGGCACTGGGAAGATAAAAGCAAAAGAAAACCCAGGATTCCTGTTCATTCATTGGATATGAGAGGGATAGGGTGACCCCTGAGGAGGTTTGAGAACATGAGATGCTGTAAGAGGTGGTCATCTACATAGGTTCTTAGAAGGAATATAAAACCCTGTATCACGTATGCAAGTTAACATGAGCATGAGGGTCACGGAATGAAGGACCTAATCAGAGCATGTTTCCTGGAGAGCGTGCGAACTGGTAAGTACTATCTCTTGTGAGTGGATCACCCAGCTCCGTGCTGAAGGCTTTGGGAGAATCAAGGAAGGGGATGGACATTGTGCCTGCTCGGAGCTTCCGGTCTAGTGGGAGGACCCGTGTGCCTATGGAAGGCCTGGGGACACCCAAGCAAGCGGGCCCTGGGGGCCTGGGGGCTGAGCGCGTGGCCTCAAAGATGCCAGCCCTCCCTTCCCGCCAGAAGGTGCTGGGAGCCCACGGCCGGCCCCGGGCCTGGTCAGATCCAGCAAGTGCGGAGACGAAGAGCCAGCGGGTGTGGACTTAATACTGTACACGAGTACACTTTACAATCATGGAGAAACCTTCCTACTCAAAGGAGACCATGGAATATTTTATAGTGATGCAGATCAAGTGGAAAGAAGGAGAATAAATAAAAGGGAAGATAATTATTTGACCGAGTTCTCTTAGGATACGCCGCAGCAGGGGATACTTACAGAGAATACAGACGGCTGGAGAGACACAGCCATTCCAGCGGCAGCCTCAACTGTCAGTTGTCGGAAGCAAGACCCGGGGGTGTGGGGGGCCAGGAGCGCAGGAGGTCTGGGTGCCTGGCCTGCCAGGAGCCCCGGCCCGCACCCCCTCTTGCTCCAGCGGCCCCGATCGCCAGCCGCGGCGCCACCGTGCAGAAGGGAGCTGCCGCCTAATAAATGTCTTGGGAAACTTACAGCCCCTCCGCTACAGGAAAAAGATGGCGCCGTTTATCTCCGCGCCATCTGCACAGGCTCATTTGTGGCTCCCGAGGCAGCCCGCACGCACCCTTCCAGTTTGCAAGTCTCCAGCACTTGGAGGGTTTTCTGCACAAGGAAGCTGTGGGACTCGGGGTACTGATTCTCTTTCTGGCTTAGGGGGATCAGCAGGAGAGGCTGGGAGATGCTCCCCAGCTGGGCCCACTGGGGGCCTGAGCTGCCCCTTCCCCCCTCCCACAGGGACCCCTGGAGCTGGGAAGAGGGACACAGGGCGTCATCCATCCACCATCTACTCAACAGACCCCAGGGCGCATCTGCTGTGGGCCAGGCGCACTCGTGCACACGACGGAGACCCGCAGAGCTGGCTTGCACTTCCTGTAGGTTTTTAGTCAAATGTCATCTTCTTTTTTTTTTTTTAAAGATTTTTTTTTTAATTTATTTATTTGACAGAGAGAGATCACAAGTAGGCAGAGAGGCAGGCAGAGAGAGAGAGGAAGGGAAGCAGGCTCCCCGCCGAACAGAGAGCCCGATGCGGGACTCGATCCCAGGACCCCGAGATCATGACCTGAGCCGAAGGCAGCGGTTTAACCCACTGAGCCACCCAGGCGCCCAAATGTCATCTTCTTGATGAGGCTTTCCCCGTGGCCCCCCCTCTAAGGTCGCCACAACCCCCTTTTTGTGGCAGATGCTGTTATGCTCTGCCAGTATCCTCTCGGATCCCTTTGCCATTTTCGTGGGCAGGGATCCCCCGTGTGCTCGCTCCCGGCATCTAGCACCTGTGTCTCTTTTTAGGCCTTCAGGCTGCCGGAACCTGTTTTGCTGGAAGTGCCTGAGCATGTATCACTGGACTCCCATTCCCCCCAGGGAGGCAGCGGAATAGCCCTTAACCAGTGATGGGTGGATACAGACCTACAAATGCTCCCGCTCCCTTGTCCAACCACCCTCCGGTGGCTGCAACACTGTGATATTTGGGTATTGTTGTAGCATAAAATATTGAGGAGAGGGTAGGTAGTTGTAAAGGTCAGGGATGTGCAACGGGTACTTCACTCAGGGTCTGATTGAGCTCGTTCTGATGACAGGCTGGCGCATCACTGCTAAAAGCTGGAGGCTAGGCTGGACGAAGGACAGGTGTGGCGGGATGGGGCCACAGTCTCTGCTTGGACCCGTCCATTCTCCCACCCCCCGGCCACCTGGCAATCCTTGTCATCTTACACCACAGCAACCAAGCCCACGGGGACTGATAGAAGCCTCGAGACTCCTCACCACCCCCCGCCCTTTTTTCTCTAGGCTCCTCTGCCAATACGGAGATGAAAACCTCTCTCTCCTTCCTCTGCCTTCCTCTCCTCCCGCCTTCATACCCAGCCTAGAAAGCTCAACTTTACATATAAAAACTCACCTTCTCCGCCTTGGGGAGAAACAAGCACTGTTCTCTCTGTTGGGTAAAGCAACTCTGTCAGACTTGGCTTTGGGACTCTGTTGGAATCATTGTGCCCCTAGTGGGAGGGGTGGCAGCTAGGAAAATAGGGACCAGCGTCGGAGGAAGCTCGGCATGGCATCTCCCAGTAGACAATGCAGATCTGGCCATGGTGTTAACCAGGGGCCAGACCTGGTGGGAGCTGCAGGCCTGGAGCCCAACCAGGGGGCCCTTGCAATAATGCGCTGATCCTACGGCATATGGGTGATGACCTAGGAGCTTGGGAAGCAGCACCGGAAAGGAGAGAATTGTGGATGGATATTTGGGAAGTTTAATCAGCAGAATGTGGTGGTTGGTGAGCGGGGGAATGATCCTTGAGGAGAGCAGGTCCCTGTGCAAGGAGAAATGAAGGACAGAGACTGAGAGAGGGGGCTGGACAGGGGACGGAGGGGGCCAGGAGGCATTAAAAGGATTATAGAGAGACACAGAACGATAGAGACTAAGAGGTGGGAAAGCAGCCAGAGAGAGTCAATGAAACTCCTAGTGAGCCTTCCTTTCTTCTAACTTCTTATTTTGAACTAATTTTAGACTCACAGAAAAGCTGAAAAAATAGAAACGCTGAAAAAATTCCCCACAAACAGCACACCCAGCTTTCCCTACGGTTACCATTTTCCATAACCAGGGCACAGTTATCAAAACCCGGACATTCGCGTTGGCACAGTGCCAGCCGCTAAATGACAGACTTGATTCAAATCTTGCCAGTTTCCTAGAGATCGGGAGAGGGCCAAGTCCAGGCACACGGAGCCAGAGGGAGAACGGGGTTAGACAGAGGTGCCCAAGTCCCTCTTTCGGGAGAAAGTTTAGACGTGGCCCACCAGGGCCTGAGGCCAGGACGATCTTAGGGACATGAACTAGGGGCCTCCTTCGAGGCTAGTGAGTAAATGAATGGATTCAGGTGCCCCAGGCACAGACCAAAAGCGTTACAACCAGAGTCCACACACAACTGACCGCAGGCCTTGAGCTTTTCTAAGAATCTGCCACTTACACCAACAAGACATTTTCAAGCAGCCTAATACCAAGGGCTCCTTCCACTGTTGGGTTCTGAGTTTGTCCTCCAGAGAGAGCGAGCTCTAGTCATGCCTCTGGTAATGCCTTTGTCCTTACATGCTTCCCGCTTTGGCGTAGTCATGGCAGCCGGTATCTCAAGCTAGTTCCCTTTGAATTTATAATCTAGAAGCTTAGGGGACATTTTTTCCTGATACATATCATCGGTCATAACTGGGGTCCTGAGCTACCTTGTCCCTTGAATTCAGGAGCCAGGCAGGCTAGGATTGGTGGATTGTCAGTCACTAGAAGGTTCAAGAACTTGTCCCTTCCTGGGCTCACCCAGCATGGAGGGAAGCCAGCCCCAGCAGAAAGCATGTGTGTAAAGTAGCAACCCACTTGGGGCTCGCTGTGCCCCCTTCTCAGGCCAACTCCAAACATCTATAAAGCAGCCCCATGGCAAGCCAGCCTCCTTCCATAACAATGACACGTTCAAAGTCTTCCTTCACAGGGCCCATTTTTTATAGGTCTTTGTTGTATTGAAGGGGCAGATCTGCCATTTTGGGTCCTACTGACTTCCTTATTTTTGCCCTGTGTAGTTGGGGAAACCTTAGAATATTTTGAAGGCCAATGGCAGCCCTTAGGGGGCATAGCCAGAAGAAAAGGAATGTAAATCTTGGATTCGCAGCAGCTAGCAGGGCAGAGCTGTCACCTGTCCCCAGCACCGAAGGACCTTGAAGGCCTTCTCTTGGTTCCCCCATCTGCTCATGAATATCTCTGACCTTTCTCCCAACCTGGACGAGAGATGCAAGAGTAACAAACCAGAGGGAATTAAGGAACTGAAACAACTTTTTTTTTTTAAAGATTTTATTTATTTATTTGACAGAGAGATCACAAGTAGGCAGAGAGGCAGGCAGAGAGAGAGGAAGGGAAGCAGACTCCCCGCTGTGCAGAGAGCCTGATGCGGGGCTCGATCCCAGGACCCTGGGATCATGACCTGAGCCGAAGGCAGCGGCTTAACCCACTGAGCCACCCAGGCGCCCCTGAAACAACTTTTTTTCAGACATTTCATTTGCTTATATTCGACTCAATCCCCCCGAACAATCACACATTGACCAACTTGCCTCTTTTCCTCTAATAACAAGGACAAGAAAGAGCTGATTTATATGGAAACAGAAGGAACTCCCTTTAGCTGTTGTGCCCAGCACAGAACTTGGCACATAGTAGGTGCTCAAAAATATATGTTGGCTGAATGGGTGACGAGTGGTAGATACAGGGGACACTCTAATAGTTGGGTGACACTGCGGCAAGACCTTTGGAGTTGGAAAGAACCAGGTTCAAATTCTCCATCTGCTCCTTCCCCATGCCCAAGTCACGTGACCTCATTCAGCCTCTGCTTTTCTCACTTGTAAAAACAAAGATGAACCTTTCCAGCACTATGGTGAGAAACAAATGTGTGCTAGCCAGTGCGGACAGTGCAGTGTAGACCATAAACAGTGGATACTTTTTGGATGGTTTCCAGTAATTTGAACCACTCACACTTGGAAGTCATGGGGAACAGTAGCTACACCATGGGCACGTAACTCGTACTTAGAATTATCTGGAGACAGTCCTGCCCAGAGGCAGAAGGATGGATAGGATTAGACTTCAGGCCCAAGTCTGCCTGAGGATCCTAGGATTCCGGATTCCCATTGTCTGGGAGATGTGCTGGCTTCCTGATGCCTGGGACTGAAGTCTAAAATAGCCAACTTGGGGGCGCCTGGGTGGCTCAGTCATGAAGCGGCTCACTCCTGCTCAGGTCACGATCCCGGGGTCCTGGGATTGAGCCTTACATCGGGCTCCCTGCTCTGCAGGAAGCCTGCTTCTCCCTCTCCTGCTCTCCCTGTGTATTCCTTCTCTTGTTATCTCTCTGTCAAATAAATACAATCTTAAAAAAAAAAAAAAGGCAGACCTGTCTAGATGTGGGGTCTGCAGCCCGCCAGTGTGCACCTGCTTCTCTCCTCCTCTCGCTCATTCGCTCTCCCAGAAACACGTAGAGACAACCCCACAGGCCCACACCCATACCCCACAGTCACTCACTCAGCAGCCCACGAAGCTTCCTATAGGAGAAATGGGTTGTCTCAGGTGCCAGAACATAGGGCTCTTCCCGTTACCAGACAGTAGGAGCTTAGAAAGCAGAGACAGGGACCTCACAACTCCTTGCTGGTGCTGAGGAAGATGAGGAACAACGGTGTCTCACCCCCAGGGCAGCTGCAGCATGGGTCCGCACGCTGTGTTTGCGGGCAGTGACACAGACCGTGCACGTGAGGTCTTTCTCCCTGGCTACAACGCCGTGCGCATCGGTGTCACGAGCAGGTGACCATTCGTACCAGTACCAACCACAAGGACGGTGGCGTTTCACACTTATCGCCGCCGTGCCTTATGGGCTCTCCCACTTCTCGAGTCTCCTCTTCTGCCTTTCGTCCTCTCCAGCCCGTGGCTTCGTGAGACCATTGACATCACCTCCATCAATTCACCTGGAGGGCTTGTCAGACGCCGGTTTCTGGGCTCCTGCTGGCTTCCCAACTCAGTGGGTTGGGGCGGGGCATCTCAGCACACTCCTGATGACCCGGGGGCCTCTGCGCGGGGACCAGACTTCCGGGACCCCAGCTTCTGGGGTCAGGGCGACGGTCGACCCCCACGGCTTCCATCCCCAAACTGGTGGTCTTCCCTGTCCAGAGTGCCCGAGCGGGATCTTGATCAGTGCCTGGAAATCTCTCCAGCTGGAGGTTGTGAAGATGGGCTGGGGTCACCTGTAAATATATGAGGCCCCTGGGGAAGGGGGAGAGGGAAGAAAAGCAAGCACCGTGGACTCCGGGCTCAGCCAAGGGTCTGGGGCGGGGAGGTGAATCTCACTCATGGGCCCCTAGAGTTCCTTTTATAGGGTGTTTTATGGGCAAGGTTTCAGTGCCAGCGTTAGGGCGGGGTGAGGAGCTCAGCTCTGCCAAAATAAACAGGAGTTGGGGCAGGCAGGGAGGGGTTCAGCTAGTGGGGACCCAGACCGCAGGGCAGTTTAAATTGCTACTGTATTTAATTGTTAATCAAGCTACTTCCCTGGGATGGGAGAAGGGGGAGGCAGGTGAGCTCCAGGAAAGAGCTGTGAGAAGGTGTATTTCTCTGTGTTTTTGGCTCACTGGGGATTCTGTACGGAGCAGCCCCTTGGGGTGCAGCACCGGCGTTCATGTCAAACTCTGTGCTTGATGGGTTCGAGGTTCATGCCTCCTGGTTAGTGGGACCCAGGAGGCTGGGGAACCCAGCTGCTCCTGGCTTGCACCTCGCCGTTCCTGCAGGTAGGGACTGACTTTGACCTTTGTGGGTCCCAAAATAGAAGTCAGAGCTAGCATGAAGCACCATAAAGCTTCTTGGCAGCCACACGCTGTCACCTAGCTCTTCAGGGCCTTGTACTAGCAGAGGATATAGAAAAGGGTCAGAGAGGAGTAGCCGCAGAGATCTCTCCGGGGCACTACCAGCCCAAAGCCCTAAGGGCCCTGTGCCTCCTTGATCTTCATGGTCCAAAGGTGAAGGGAGGCATCATTGCCTTGATGTTATTAAGACACCCATCCATCCTTGCCTGTTCTTCCCCTCCTATGAGCCCCCAACAGGAACCATAGACGACTCCTGCTTCAAAGAATTTTAACCCAAATGAGCAGTGAGGATATGGGGCTCTAACAACAAATCCATCCCTAGAAATTGGCAGTAATACCAATTATTGCCCACCTCATTCAGGGCGTACTGAGTGCTGGCCACTGTTCCCATACTGATTCATTTAATCGGCTCCAGGAACCATGACAGGTGCTGTTCGCGTTCCCATTTTACAGATGGGAAAACTGAGGCACTGAGGGGCTGAATCACTTAGCTAAGACCACAGAGCTAGAGAATGAGTGAGCCAGGATTTGAATGTGGGCGGTTTGGTTTCAAAATATGTACCCTTGACCTCTCTTTTACACTGCAACCCACCCCTGCCCCACCTACCATGACAGGGGCCTGCGCTGTTTTCAGAACTCTAAACCCCATACCCTCCAGTTGTGTGACTGTGATCAGCAGCGTTCACATGGCATGTGGAGATGAGTTATTTTGCAGGCAATGAAATGTCAGGAAGATGACAGTGGGGACAGAGAGCTCTTAGGAGTAGGGAACAGGACTAGGCAGATTATGTTTTGGGACAGTCTCCCTGAAAGTATGCAAGGTCAAGGTAGGTTAGTAATGCAGGGAGCCATTCCAGAGGCCACTCCCACAGTAACCCAAGTGCATTAATCAGGGTTCTGAAGAGAACCCTCTCTATACAGAGATTTATTATAAGGACTTGGCTTGTGGGATTCTGGAGGCTGAGAATTCCCAAGATCTGCAATTGCCAAGGCAGAGATCCAGAAGAACCAAAGTATAGTTCTAGATGGAAAGCCAGCAGGTTCAAGACCCAGGAAGAGCTGGTGTTTTGGTTTGAGTCCAAAGGCCAGAAAAACAAACAAACAAACAAACAAACAAAACCCCCCCAAAACCCAAAAAAAGAATGTCCCAGCCAAAATAACCAGGCAGGAAGAGGTCCCTCTTACTAGCAAATGAGTCAGTATTTTGTTCTAGCCAAGCCTTCAACTGATTGGGCGAGGCCCACCCACACTAGGGAAGAAATCTGTTCCACTCAGTCTGCAATCCAAACATCAGTCTCATCCAGAAACACCCTTACAGACATGCTTAGACTAATGTGTGACCAAATATCTGAGCATTGCTGTGGCCCAGTCAAGTTGGACGCATAAAACGAACCATCACACAAGGGAGAATGATAATGGCTTGAACAAGAAGAGTGACCACAGCAGTGTAGAGGAAGTTATAGACTAGCAAACTCCCAAAAGGTGGAACAGGGTTTGGTGACCAGTTAGTTTTGAAAGATGAGGGAAACAGAGTCTATGAGAACCCAGGTTTTGGTTTGGGGAGACGAAATGAAAGATGGTTCTTTTCTACCTCGGTAGTGACTGGTGGTCCTTTAGCTTCCTCAGTTCGTGGGGACAAAGGTTATCATGTTAGCAGTTAAATATCAGTTTACTAGCTCAAAGCCCCATCTACAGATCCCTGCAAAGTTTTCTTAAAGAACACCTACCATGTTGGGGTGCCTGGGTGGCTCAGTCACTTAAGTGTCCCACTCTTGATTTCAGCTCAACTCTGCTGGCCCTGAAGGCTGTTTGGGATTCTCTCTCCCCCTTTCCCTCTGTGCAGGCGTGCTCTCTCTCTCAAAGGAAAAACAAAACAAAACAAAATGAAACAACTCCTAGCATCTTAAAAGTCTTACCAACAATCATGAATCGATCTGAGTTATTTTTCACAGACACTGTCTTTGCAGAAAGGAGATTCTGCCGAGCCAGAGGTCCACCACGCCGCCCTCTCATTGCCATCAACAGGCAAGTGGAGCTCTGCCCAGGTGTGCGGAAGCGGCAGGTAGCGCAGGAGCTGAGTTCCCCAGCTGGGAGGTCGGAGGAGCCCCTGCCCTTCCCTCCCTTCCAGCTATGAGGCTGTCTTAGAACCTATGGCTGCTTACGTGAGATCTCTTAGCCCTTGTTTCCAGGGGGCACACCTGCCATCAGCTGAATTCCAAGGGTTTTCTGAGCCAGCTGCCCTGCAGTTCCCAGCTCGGCACCTAGTTCGCTGGCCTCCCCGGATGACCGGGAGACGTGCTGTATCATAGCAGTCGGCTGTCTGTGGTGGGTTCTCTCCCAGAGAACCTCCCAGAGGCCTATAAGGAAATCCTTATAATCTGACTTCTGCCTGCTGCCCCCAGTCTCCCACTCTGCCCCTCCCGGTGTACCTGACACGGCCTTATGGGCCTGGAACCCAAACGTAGATGCTCGGAGTCCCAAACACAGATGATCCTCCGGCCAGGTGTGTCAGTGCGGGGGAACAGATTGACGGCGATGTGAGTATCCCTCACGTCTTGGAGTACTTTGGCACTGGGGGGAGAGCTGGATTTTGTGGTTTCGTTTGCTCAGTCTCGTGGTGGCTGTTGACTCTGTGAACAGGTACACTGTTGAGTGGACACGGTCCTCAGTTTGTGGTACTTCTGTGGGATCTGTGCGAAGTCTCCCTCTAACTATGTATACCTCTTATTTCCGTACTTTGAATGACCGTATGTTCTATCATACACGCAAAAACAATTTGAGAAGAGAAAGAAGCATGTGAATAATTACTATGCCGGGACCCCGGGTATAAACCAGGACTGCTGAGGGCAAACCAGGACATAGAGTCACCTTGCCGGTACTTCAGGTCCATTCCTGTGTCTGTCTAAGCAACCATTCCGTGTTGTTAATTTGTGTGTGTATGTGCTTTTTTAGATTTTATATTTTAGAGTAATCTGTGCTCCTAACATGGGGCTTGAACTCATAAACCCGAGATCCAGAGTCACATGCTCCACTGACTAAGCCAGCCAGGTGCCCCCCAAACCTTGTTAAAGATTTCATTTATTGGGGCACCTGGGTGGCTCAGTGGTTTAAGCCTCTGCCTTCGGCTCAGGTCATGATCTCAGGGTCGTGGAATCGAGCCCCACATCAGGCTCTCTGCTCAGCAGGGAGCCTGCTTCCTCCTCTCTCTCTGCCTGCTTCTCTGCCTGCTTGTGATCGCTGTCTGTCAAATAAATAAATAAAATCTTTTTTTTAAGTCCAAATTTAAAGATTTCATTTATTTATGTGACAGAGAGAGAGACACAGTGAAAGAGGAAACACAAGCACGGGGAGTGGGAGAGGGGGAAGCAGGCTCCCCGCTGAGCAGGGAGCCCGATGCGGGGCTCGATCCCAGAACCCTGGGATCATGACCTGAGCCGAAGGCAGACACTTAATGACTGAGCCACCCAGGCGCCCCAGCCCCTATTGTTTTTTTTTTTTTTTTAAAGATTTTATTTATTTATTTGACAGAGAGAAATCACAAGTAGGCAGAGAAGCAGGCAGAGAGAGAGGAGGAAGCAGGCTCCCTGCTGAGCAGAAAGCCCGATGCGGGGCTTGAACCCAGGACCTGGGATCATGACCTGAGCCGAAGGCAGCGGCTTAACCCACTGAGCCACCCAGGCGCCCCCCTATTGTTTTATATATACTTACAAACTGTGTATTTTTGTCTTATGTGCATGCATCTCTAGTTTCTGTAGATGATATTCATTATAGCTTTATTTCTGTTTCTTACTTTTCCACTAAACATCGCTCATGATGACATTCACGTTGCTTCTAATGGATGCGTAGCACTACCTGGTGTGATACCACCCTATTACCCAGCGGTGGGTGCCCAGGCCCCCCAGCCTCACCCCATCTCGGGAACCCCACCGTGATTCTCCTTGTGCAGGGAGCCTCAAGGGCCGCTGTGAGAATTGCGTGGGGATCTTAGAAGCAGAATCGCCAGGTTGTCACTTACGGAAGTGGTGCCAGATTGCTCTCCAAAATTTACCTCTTTGCCAATAATGTCTAATTTCAGCTCCGGCCCAGCCGGCACACCTGGGGAAGAGAAGGTTGAAAACAGAAACTGGGGAAGTATCAGGATGTAGGGAGTGATATGATGGTGGAGACCGGAAACCGGGGACTATAAAGGGAGGAGGAAAACCAAGAAAGGCCAGAGCGGGAAGAACCTCTTCAGGACCCTGGCTAACAAGTCAGAAGCACCCGAGTTGAACCTCGGCTCAGCTGCCATTTAGTTCTGGACCTAGAACGTGAGAAGCAGACGGTACCCGTTAGGTGTTTATTCTCCAACAAGCTGTTCATTCAAGAACTTATTAGAGTTTGTCATTATATTTTTATTTGTAAAATAGAAATTCATCATTCTTTTGTATTTGTATGATTGTTTAATCGCTATCTGTATCTTTCACTACATTCTATGCTCCCTTGGACCAGGGACCTTGTCCTTTGGATTATAATTTTATCCCTAGCATCTAGCACGGTGCCTGGTATGGAGGAGACACTGTAAATATTTATCTCCTTCATTAGCCAGTGAAATTAAAATACAGAGGATAATTACAGATTATGGTAAGTGCAGTGAAGCAAAAGACAGCATGGTGTGTTAGAGAATAATTGAGACGGAGTTAGAACGTAGGTAGGTCTGCAGGGAAGGCTTCTCTGAGGAGGTGATATGAGCTGAGAGAGACAGGTAGAAAATGGATCACATATATGGGAAGTTGAGGGAAGAGCCTTTCAGGCGAGGGACAGCACATTCAAAGGCCCTGAGACAGATGAGGGCTTAGCGTGTCATGGGACATCAAGGAGGCATCATTATTGGGAAAGTAATACAGGAAGTAGAAATAGAACCATTTAGGAGCCTGTTACAAACAGAAGGTGGTGGAGGCTTGTCCTTAGGGGAAAAACCATGAAAAAAGTGGGCAGGTTAGGGGAGCATTCTGCAAGTCAGGTATAAGGTAGGAGGAAAATATATAAATCAGGGTTGACTTGGACAATTGTGTGAGCTATTTCCTGGGATAGGAAACATAAGGAAGAAATAGCATTGGGGTGGGCTGTGGTGATCTAGAATAAATAGAAAGTTCAGACTTCAACACAGGAGGTCTGACATGACTCGGAGATCACTAATGGGAGACATTGAAGAAGCAGACAGTAGTGCGGAGAGGTCCTGATTTACGTGGAGGCATCGGTCCTCTTGGAACAGGATTGGCTAAACCCTCAGAGTAATAAAGTGTCAGATGATAAGAAGGTCCTGCAGTGAGCCCTGGGTAGAAGGGGAAGAGCCAGCTAAGCGGTCAAGAAGGGAAGGCGGGGGTGGGGTGTGGGGGTGGTGGGGTGGTTGGGAGAACCAGTAGGGGGTCCGCAGGAAGTCCCAGAAGGCAAGGTGGGAAGGAGGGAGGGCATGGTAAACCCTCCTGTGAGGCTGAAGAGCCAAGAACTGTGTGATGGGGAAAAGGAAGTGTGAGGGCTGCTAATACTTTTTTAAAATGACTTAAAAGACCCCAGATTTATTGCGATATGATTCACATGCCACAATATTCACTCGTGTAAAGTGTACAGTACAGCGATTTTTAGTAGATTCACAGAATTGGACAGCCATCAGCAGGATTTAATTTTAGAACATTTTCATGGCTCTGAAAAGAAACCTCATACCTCCCAGCAGCCACTCCTCTTTCTCCTTCCCACCCCATCCAATCCCAGCTCCAGGCAGCCACTAACGTGCTTTCTCTCCCTATAGATTTGCCTATTCTGGACATCTTCTGTAAATAGAATCATACAGTCTGTCGCCCTTTCTATCCGGCTCCTATAGCTGAGTGTAATGTCTCTTAAGTTCCCTCTATGTTGGAACATGTATCACTGCTTCGTTCCTTTTTGTGACTGAATAATATTCCATCGTCTGGATAGGCTGCCTTTTAATAACCATCCATCGGTTGATGGAAACTTGAGTTGTTACCACATTTCAGCTCTTATGAACAATGTTGCTATGAATATCTGTACATGAGTTTTTCTTTGGACGTACATTTTCTTTCGTCCAGGGTCTACACCTAGAGTAGAATTGCTGGGTCACATGCTAACTCCGTTTCACATTTTGAGAAGCTGCTGAACTATTTCCCAAAGTGGCTGAACCCTTTGCTGTTCTCAGCAGCCGTGTCTGGGCGGTTCCGATTTCACCACAGCCTCACGCTCACGGGTTATTGCCTGGTTTTTTAATTTTAGCTATGCTAAGGAGTATGAAACGGTATCTCATTGTGGTTTTGTTTGTTTTTTTTTTTTTTAAGATTTTTATTTATTTATTTGACAGACAGAGATCACAAGCAGGCAGAGAGAGAGGAGGAAGCAGGCTTCCTGCCGAGCAGAGAGCCCGATGCGGGGCTCGATCCCAGGACCCCGGGACCATGACCTGAGCCGAAGGCAGAGGCTTAACCCACAGAGCCACCCAGGCGCCCTTTCATTGTGGTTTTAATTTGCGTTTCCTGGATGACTATTTCACGTGCTTATTAGCCATTTGTATTCGACTACTGGTAAATCTGACAAGGACAGACTCATGAGAGTGATGGCTATTGAAGCCACACTAAGTTAAAGAAAGAATTGAAGGGGGCCGCCTGGGTGGCTCAGTCGGTTAAGCATCTGACTCTTAATTTCAGCTCAGGTCATGATCTCAGGGTCATGGAATTGAGCCCCAGGTTGGGCTCTGCATTTAGCGTAGAGTCTGTTTGAGATTCTCTCTCTCTCTCCCTCTCTCTCTGCCCCTCCCAGCACCCATTCCTCCATGCTCTCTCTCTCATTAAAAATAAATCTTTTTTTAAAAAAATATTTTATTTAGGGCGCCTGGGTGGCTCAGTGGATTGAGCCGCTGCCTTCGGCTCGGGTCATGATCTCAGGGTCCTGGGATCGAGTCCCGCGTTGGGCTCTCTGCTCAGCAGGGAGACTGCTTCCTCCCCTCTCTCTGCCTGCCTCTCTGTCTACTTGTGATCTCTCTCTCTGTCAAATAAATAAATAAAAAATCTTAAAAAAAAAAATAAAAATAAAAAAATATTTTATTTAGGGCGCCTGGGTGGCTCAGTGGGTTGGGCCGCTGCCTTCGACTCAGGTCATGATCTCAGGGTCCTGGGATCGAGTCCCGCATCGGGTTCTCTGCTCGGCAGAGATCCTGCTTCCCTCTCTCTCTCTCTCTGCCTGCCTCTCCGCCTACTTGTGATCTCTCTCTGTCAAATAAATAAATAAAATCTTTAAAAAAAATTAAAAAAAATAAAAAATATTTTATTTATTTATTTAACAGAGAAATCACAAGTAGGCAGAGAGACAGGCAGAGAGATGGGGGTTGGGAGGGAAGCAGGCTCCCCGCCAAGCAGAGAGCCCCATGCGGGGCTCAATCCTAAGACCCTGAGATCATGACCTGAGCCAAAGGCAGAGGCTTAACCCACTGAGCCACCCGGGCACCCCTAAATCTTTTCTTTTCTTTTTTTTTTAAAGAAAGGATTGAAAATAAGGAATTAGGAAAAGGAAATATAAAAACTATTTGAGAGGGTTCTCTTTGGAGCAGTTTCAAAGAAAGTATCTTCATTTTTGTGTTCTCCTAATGGTAGGAGACACTAGAATCTGTTCATTCCTGAGAATGTTCCAGTAGACGTGGTTGCTTGGAGATGCAGAGCAGAGGAAAGGTATTTTCAGAAACAAAGTTCTTGAGAAGGTGATGAGGGCAGGACTCAGAGCACAAGAGAGGGGTGGCCTCTGAAAGGATCCCCCCTCCCTCCACTCTAACCCATGAGAACTTGGGAACAGGTGTAGCTCACCTGCGGCCTGGTGTTCTTGAGATGGAGGGAATCTCTTTCTGCTGGCTCCTGTTTTCCTGGCGAATGAAAGGATGAGGTCTTAGGAGGAAGTGGAAAGGAAGATGTGTGGGAGGTTTGCAAACAAGAGGAAATAATAAAATAATTATTTGGAGAGTGAGAAATCAAAAGGAGAAATGTAGGGGTGCCTGGGTGGCTCAGTGGGTTAAGCCTCTGCCTTCGGCTCAGGTCATGATCTCAGGGTCCTGGGATGGAGCCCTGCGTCGGGCTCTCTGCTCAGCGGGGAGCCTGCTTACTCCTCTCTCTCTCTGCCTGCCTCTCTGCCTACTTGTGATCTCTGTTTGTCAAATAAATAAATAAAATCTTTAAAAAAGAGAGAAATGTAGGTTTGCCAGAGGGGCATCCAGTGCCCGTTGTATTCTGAGGCTGCGGACTTACAGTAAACCCCATCAGCTCAGTGTGATTTTCTCCGAGATTGTTCAGCTCCTCAGCCAGGAAAGCAGAGAGTGTGGGTGGTTGGGCTCAGCCAGCAGTGGCTTTGCCAGGTGTGTATTTCACGAGGGAGTGGACCCGAGAGCTGAGGGTATGCACGGGACAGTGATTTAATAAGGACAATGGCAGTGGTTTTGAAGGTATGGCTGGAAGCATCAGCATCACTGAGAACTGATCACACCTGCATCTTGGGGGCCTCACTCCAGAACAACATGAGACGGCTGTAGGGGAGGCTGTGTCCGCAGAATACAGATGTGCAGATATAAGGGAGCAAGGTGGCTATGGGTTGGAAGCCCTAGCGGAGAGATGAAAGGGCTTGGGGTCTCTGGGAAATGGGTCAGCTTCGAGGATAATGACCAGAGGTTTGGGAGGGGGGTGTGGTGTGCTGATGATGGATGACCCAGGAGGCCTGGGCTTCTAGAGGTTCCTAAGTCAGGAGGGATGTGAGGTAGGCTGGAATGCTACCATTACCATGAGGGATCCCAGAGGAATGTGCTAAAAGTTCCCTCTGGGGTCCTGAGCCCTTAGCTGAGTTCTGGAAGACAGCTCTTCCTGGAGCTGGGGACTAGAGCCCTGTCACTCCTGCCACGTGATTCTGTTGATTACATAAAGTCACAAACCCAGCCCCACATGCAGGTGTGTGTAGGGGTGTGACTACAGGCGGGGGTGGTTCACTGAGGGCCACCAGTGTCACAGACTTCCACAATAGCTCATGCGCCCTGTGCCCAGCTTAAAAAATCATCCACCACTCTAGGATCATAAAGACACTATGTTTTCCTTTAAAATCCTTATTGGTTTACCTTTCATTTTTAGATCTACAATCTCGCTAGGATGGATGTGTGTGATAGATGTGAAGTACAGACACCCAGCCTGTCAAAAAGGCTATCCTTCCACCATAGCTGTGGAGGCTGTCATCTCTGCGGTAAACCAAGTATCTTTGCCTGAGTTTGTGTCTGGACCTTCTCTGTGTTTCCACTGGTATATCTATGCCCCCCCCATTTCATTCCGTCTTGATTACTATAATGATGTGACAAGTCTCGATAACTGATAAATGTAAATCTTCCAATTCTGTTATTCTTCTTACAAGATTTTCTCAGCTTTTAGCATTTTTATATAAATCCATTAAAATATTTTTTAAGATTTTACTTATTTATTTGACATGGAGAGAGAGAAAGCATGAGCGGGGGGAGGAGTAGAGGGAGAAGCAGACTCCCCACTGAGCAGAGAGCTGGACTCAGGGCTCCTTCCCGAGATCATGATCTGAGCTTAAGGCAGATCCTTAATAACCCAGGCACCCCAAAATAAATAAATTTTTAAAAAAGATTATTATAATTTGAATTGCCCCAAAAGATACATTGCAATCCTAACTTCTGGGGTGCCTGGGTAGCTCAATCTGTTAAAGCTTCTGCCTTTGGCTCAGATCATGATCCTGGGGTCCTGGGATCGAGCCCTGTGTTTTGCTCCCTGCTCTGTGGAAAGTCTGCTTCTCCCTCTCCCTCTGCCTGCCGCTCCCTCTGCTTGTGCTCTCTCTCTCTGTCAAATTAATAAAATCCTAAAAGAGGAAGAAGAAAGAAGGGGGGAGGAGGAGGAGAAAAAGTCCTAACTCCCAGGACTGTAAACTCCCAGAATGTAAACCGATTTCCAAATAGAGTCTTTGCAGATGTAATCAAGTTAAGATAAGGTCACTACAGAGTAAGGTGGGCCTTAATCCAGTCTGACTGGTGTCCTTTTAAGGAAAGGGCTTGTTCAAATGTACATCGCTGGGCCCCATCCAGTGCTGCCAGTTCAGAAGGTCTGGAGTGAAGTCTGGGGATTTGAATTTTGGGTGAGTCTTGGATGAGTTCCCAGGTGAGGCTGATGTTGTGCTCGTCCTGGGAGAACCAGTGGCTCAGACCAATCCGGATCCATCCTGGAGAAGTGGGGTCAGCTCCTGGCAAAGACACTTCCACCCAGAGGAGGGTGTATACCGGAACAAAATCAGGATCCCAGCAGTGTCTAGGAGAAGACTAGAACGTGTGGGGAGAATCCTGTCCATCAGCTGGTAGTGTCTACTGTTGGAATGGCCAAAGAACAGTCTGGAAGGAATCAAGAAAGAGGGTGTCCAAACTGCAGAACACCATGTATCAAGGGAGCCTTGGAGAAGATTCAGGGAGGGAGTGGTCAAGACAAGCGGTGAGATGTGGCCATTGGATTGGACCAGTAGGAGGTCTGTATTGATCTAGGAAGAGCCATTTATTTTGAAAAAGAGCCTTGGGGACAATTATATAAAATACAGTTATAAACCTCTCATTATCCGCTACAGACGCCAACACTAGGACTGATGTCAGAGTAGGGACTGGCTTTCCTGGTATCCAGGTGATGAGGTGAGTGGTAGGAGGAGGCAGTGGGTTTTGACCTACCGCTGATCAGTGAAGTATGTTTACTGAGACAGAAGCTGTTCGAGCTTAACTTTAAACACAGCTGCATCCTGAGTCCTGAGTTATAGACAAGAGGTCTTGATTGTGGGGGAAAGGTTTGCACATCTGTCCCTACATATGTTCAGCTGTGTCTGCTCACCCATCTAGTCCCACCTTGTCCTCCTTCACACATGCTTGTCATCTCGCTTCCCATACCCACACAGCTACGGACAGACAAGACCAAGTTCAACCGCCTGTTAGTGGAAAACCTCTCTTGACCTCCATTGTCACATCAATAAAACACAGATCATAATGATCTCTCTCATGGAATTGTTAGAATTAAAGGAAATCATGAATATAAATAAAAATGTGTGTGTGTGTGTGTGTGTGTGTGTGTGTGTATGTATAGGCTCATTATTGTTATGGCTACGCATCCGTCTCTCCCTCCACACATGAACATCGCCGACAAACTAGCAATTGGTTCCTAAGTGTGGGACGAGTGCAATTTTAAATGTATATTTATACCGTTGTATTCCATTCGTCTGGAAAAGGCAAAACTATGGAGACATTGAAAAGATCAGTCGTTGCTAGGAGGTGGGGTGCGGGAGGGATGGATAGAGCACGGAGGATTTTTAGGGCAGAGGGACTACTCTGGAGGACACCATGCTGATGCGTGTCGTTCTATACCCGCCCACACCCACAGGACGTACAAGAGCACGAGTGGGCCCTGGCGAAGACTACGGGCCCTGGGTAATTATGGTGAGTCAGGGTAGGTTCGTGGATGGTGACAAGTACGCCAAGCAGCGGCAGACGTTGCTAGTGGAGGAGACTGCGTGTACGGGGGTGGGGGTCAGGAGTACATGGGAAATCTCTGTACCTTCCACTTCATTTGGCTGTGAATCTAACATTGCTCTAAAATAAGAGTCTTGGGGGGCGCCTGGGTGGCTCAGTGGGTTAAAATAAGAGTCTTGGGACTCCTGGGTGGCTCAGTCGGTTAAGCGGCTGCCTTCGGCTCAGGTCATGGTCCTGGAGTCCTGGGATCGAGTCGCACATCGGGCTCCCTGCTCGGCGGGGAGCCTGCTTCTCCCTCTGCCTGCTGCTCCCCTGCTTGTGCTCGCTCTCACTCTCTCTCTCTCTCTGTCAAATAAATAAATAAAATCTTTAAGAAAAATAAAACAGTCTTTTAAAAAAAAGTGTATTTATATCTATCGGTTTATACCCACCTACATGTCGATACCTAGAGATCTGTACACATTTGCTTCTAGCGTTGCTATAGACGCCATCTCCCTGCCTGTCTGTCTGTCTTTCTAGCAGTTGTCTGCATAAACAACACGTAGGCACAAAACCTCTGTCAGCAACACCGATGTATGCAACCATCTCTCATGCCGGCCCAGGTCCCGTGAGAATCAGATGCCAGTGTGGGATAAAATGTGCAGGATTTTATTAGGGGGAAAGCCTGCGGGGGGCCGTGGAGAGCGAGTCAGGCCCTGGCTGCGCCGCCGTCCGTCTGCTCCGCAAGTCTGAGTGTGGGAGAGGAAGAGCGTCTTCCCAGACGGCCGCGCAGCAGAAGCAAGATCTGACAAAGCTACTAAGGAGCCCTCCAGGCAGCTGGCCGCGAGACGAGGCCCCGTCCCCTGCATCCCTGGCCCTCTGAGTCACTGGCCAGGAGCAGCCCGCGGAAGGCTCGGCCTGGGCACACAGGCTGCCGCGGGTGTCAGTGTGGCCGCAGGGCCCTGACGGGTGCCTCACTGTACTTGGAGGTCTGGGGGGGGGTGCCTTCTCCAAGCCCCCAAATGAGGTGCCATCCATGTTTGCATTTGATATACATACTCCAAACTGAAAAACAGAAAATTGGTTCAAACTTGGTTCGCCTGGAGACAGAATGGCCCGCGTGGTCCTCCTGGCTACCTTGGTTGTTCCAGATGGAGCCTCTGCTCAGGGTCCCTCAGGGTGATGCCTCGGGAAGGCCAGGACACCGGTTACCCATGAACTTGGTCTGTGCCGTGCTCTGGGCATGCTGTAGGTAGGCTCTGCCAAAGCTTACTGCTACTTCTCCCTCGGGACTTTCCAGGAGAACTTCCCTGCACAAGGACAGGAGAAGTCAGGACACTCTTGGCCACTGTCTGTGGAGACCCAACCCTCAGATCAGGCACAGGGGGAGGGGAGCGCCTCCCCACCCCGGGATTCCCCATCATGTCTCCATCTCCCTGGGGTTCATGACTTCCTTCCTGGCGGGGCTGCTGGTCCAGCCCTGATCAGAGGACAAGAGACCAATGGCAGGCAACCAGGCCAGTGGCTCTGTGTGAATCACCTTGTGTCCAAGGTGAGTCCCACCAATGAAAGCATGGAGCTCCGCAGTGGCCCTAGCCCAGCACTGTACAGATGAAAGTCTTATTTATGTGAAAGATATATCTGCAGAGGGAACAATAAACTGTAAAGCAAAGTATGAAGGTTTGCAGCAAACGCTGTTAAGTTTTATATTCCTGAAAACTAGGGATAAAAGATATAACCATTTAAAGCAAAGTGGATAAAAGGGGCTTCCACACAATTGTAAAACAGCCTTATAATAGTTAATTGCTAGTTTCTTATTACAGCAGAGAGAGTCAAAAGAGCCTTTAAAATCCCCATCACCGGAGAGTGAGAGGGAAGAAGAAGAGGACAGGAGGGAATGACCAACAAGAAAGAGGGTCTGGGCCCCAGTTCCCAGGTGTTTTCAGGACAGGGACCACTGTCATTTCATTCCTAGGAACCTGCCCTGTCCCTAGGACTGAGGGCTGGCTTGCTGCCCAGGCCTGGCCATCACGTTCCCACTCACGCTTCAGGCTCTACATTGGGAAGGCAGCAGGGAGGACGAGTGGAGATGACGGACAGTGAAGCAGATTGCTGCAATTCCATGTAGTAAATGTGGAACAGATGTGTGGGTGCACTGTGTATACAGGAAGGAGGCACTGAGAACGAAGCTAAGATCAAAGGCAGATCTGGCCAGAATGACATTGTAGGTAGAGGGACTAGCATGGGTAAAGGCTCATGACAGAGCTTTCTGAGTGGTACAACTCCAGGGGCTCCATTCACATTGGGGTCCATGGAAATGATGTTCCCAGAGTTGTACAGTGCACAACCTGTGCAACCTGACATAGCAGCCCCATGAAGCTGGGACCCAGGTGCATGCCGGGGATGATGAGGCTGATCCCCAAATCCCAACACACACCCCAATAGACCTGCAGGGTTGCACCTCTCACCCCAGTCCCATTTCCCGCCATCTCCCTGATATCAGGCCCTTCAGGGGATCTCCTGCTTACATATGGCCTGGCCCCAGAGGGATTTCTGTTCTATTCCCAAACTCTGGGGAACACCAAATCCATTTCTCCCTTTAGCAACACAATTGTACTTCTCTACTCTGAAGGGGGGCATGGGGTTTTCTCCTCCAGAAACACGGATTATTAATGAGAAGTAGACTTTCAAGGCAGTGGTTCATCTGAGGATTCCTTGTCGGTCCAGCCCTGTTTAGCAAACTCACAACCCCATGGGGCACGTTCCCTCTGTCAGCAGCACCCCCTCCACACTGTACCCCACACACCAGCTCAAGGCACCATCTCCGGCTGGGGTGGGTGAAAAGGGTCAACGGGGTCCACAGAACCAAGCCCTTTGAGTGGTGGGGGTGGGGCCCTTGGAGCCCCTTTCTGCCTGCCTGGGCCTGCCTCACGCTGCTTCCTGCTCCCAAATCAGCCCATCCTTCTTCTTGGGGGTGGGAGGGCAGAGGCCAGCCCCGGACTCCATGTAGCTCTGCTCAGGAATGTGGCATTTGACCTGTGACCCACAGGAAATCCTTCTGACCTCTGAGACAAACCTCAGGAGGAAAACCATGAGCCCAGAGTGGACAAAGGGCAGTGCGGAGGCCTCTCCTCCCCTCCCCCAGCTGGAGATCTCTTGTCTCTAGAATTTGTGGGAGTGGAAGGACTCCCCACTGGCCAGTCCTGGGCAGGGTCTCAGCCCTGGAAGGGGCCAGGGTGACCGTCCCTCCTGCTTGCCCAGGACAACCCCACTTTTGGGCAGACTGTCCACAAGCAACGACCAATACTGCTTCCACATCCAGAACAAACCCGCTCTGGCCTGGGTGGCAAAGTATATGGTCATCTGAGCAGAAACGGATTCGGCAAGGATCCAGGCGGCCACCTCCGTTCTCTTCATTGCACAAATATGAAGCCTGTACCCGGGCAGGCATGCGCCTGGCCTGGTCATCCGGAGCCAAGGAAGAATCGGTCAGTCGCTGGTGTGGGAGCTCTCCGCGTTGGCGGGTACAGCCGCAGGCCTGCTAGGGCGCAGTACAGAAGTCCTAGCAGAAGGTGCCTGGTTCTCTTAAGAGTTTCAGAGAAGATCTGCTGAGGAAGCGGCACCAGGAGCTTCATGGCCTCCCCTGCCCCCACAGTCCCCAGGGCCCTTTCAGCTGCCATGGGGTCTTCCTCTTGTACGGGACTCCCTGCTCCCCACCCAAACAGATGGTGTGAGGCCAAATAGAAACGGGATGTCAGAGACGGTCTCCGTCTGCTGCAGTCCCTTCATGGATCCGCTCACCAGACGCAAAGCATGGGCTGTGTTTCGGGTGCCATGTGAGTGGCCAGTCAGACCAGAAACACCTGCCCTTGCGAACTCACAGGCTGGGAGCCGGCCTAAACACTAAGCACATCGCTCAGCGATAAGTAAGTGTCCTACAATTATTGTAAAGAAATTGGCGGGGGTGTGGAAAGGCATATGCCAGCTGAGGCTAAGGTGGTAGGACCAGCCCCATTCACCCTCACGAGGCTTTTGAGGAGGGAGCCCTTGGTGGGAATGCTAAGCCCGAGGACCAACCCACATGGCCAATAGATTCGAGTTTCATTAGTGAGAACCAGAAAAATGAGTCCTTGGGTGCAAGGGGCAGTGGGGCTAGATAGGTCAGCAGAGAGGAGGACAGAACACAGAGCTGGAGCCTCAGGCATGATTAAGTATCACCTCGATGACACGAGGCTTTCCTGGACCCTAAGCTGCGAAGGTCATTTGGAGGTCATCCAGTCCATTCTCCTGCCTCTGTGAACTTGCTCCAAGATGGGGGATCTGGAGACGAGAAGTGATTTCTGACCCCGTTCTGGGTTTAACACCTCTTGTCCCACACCACTGTCATGAGCCTTTGGCCACTGGGAAATGAGCAGCCCCTGGGAGTTGGGGAGGAGGGCAGAGAGAGGGGCCGCCTCAACCTGATCCTGTATCTCTTGCCAGGCTGGGCTCCTGGGCTCATTGCCTTTAAGGCTCAGCTTTCGCAGTCCCTTCTCCTAAGTAATAAAGTAACACAGTCAACATCACTGTAAATGATCGCACAAAGGAATATTGCCTACTAGGAAGTAAATTTCTCACATAGTATTAATTAAATGGGTCTGAGGGCACCACACCTTGTTTTGCTGGGCAGGGGCCTGGGCAGGAAGCTTCTAGGTTTATACATAAAAGCAATAAGAAAACTGTAGCTAAAATCCATCAAGCAGTTACTTTGTGCTGGACCCTTTCCTTGGGCTGGCTCTTTTTTTTTTTTTTTAAAGATTTTATTTATTTATTTCACAGAGAGAGATCACAAGTAGACGGAGAGGCAGGCGGGGAGGGGGGAGGGAGCAGGCTTCCCGCCGAGCAGAGAGCCCGACGCGGGACTCGATCCCAGGACCCTGAGATCACGACCCGAGCCGAAGGCAGTGGCTTAACCCACTGAGCCACCCAGGCGCCCTGGGCTGGCTCTTTTAATCCTCGGTAACAGTCCCTCGAGGCAGGTGCTGTGATTGTGCGGATTGTACGGGTGAGGAGTTAAG
The DNA here is from genome assembly GCF_902655055.1 of Lutra lutra. Taxonomy (NCBI): domain Eukaryota; kingdom Metazoa; phylum Chordata; class Mammalia; order Carnivora; family Mustelidae; genus Lutra; species Lutra lutra. Next base: position 10,596,522 of record NC_062287.1, on the reverse strand, counting down.
AGGTTTGCACAAGCTCTCACACAGTCGTAGACAGAATGGTGCTATTCCCCAGAAGATGTCCCCTTCCTAGTCCCCAAAGCCTGTGGTCACAATGCGCTACAAGGGAAAAGGAACTTGGCCGCTATGATGAAGTTAAGGGTCTGGAGATGGGGAGATGATTCTGGATTTTCCAGGTGGGCCCACTGTACCCATAAAGGTCTTTGTAAGAGAAGGAAGCAGAAGAGTCAGGGAAGGAGATGGGACAAAGCAGAGAGGTCTGGAGCTACTCCAGTCCTGGCTTTGGAGACAGGGAAGGGGCCGGGAGCCAAGGAATCCTGGTGGCCTGTAGAATCTGAAAAAGGCAAGAAAGCAGATTCTCCCCGAGAGCTTCAGCAAAGAACACAATCCTGATCTGGGGCTTCTGACCTTCAGAACTGCGAGATAATACACCTGTGTGTTTAGATTAGTCGTTTGTTATAGCAGCAGGGGACTGATCTCACCTGCTAGCATGTGGCAGCAGCAAAGATCCGGGCTTTGTGCTGGGATGGGTAAAAACGTCATATCGTCCCCCCCCTATTTGGGACTAACTTCACCTCTTTACTGCTGACCCCAGAGCTGAGAGACGAGTATCTCCATGTCCCAGCCCCCTGTCTGACCACTAGCCCCCAACTAGCTCCTGCTCTAGGCAGAACCTTCCTCTCACCTGCTTTTCCTGGGACCCTTGAGGACCATCTCAACCAGTTGGGGGTGGGCTGAGTTTGGGGCCCTGGAGACCCGGGCAGCAGAGAAATGCTGAGAGTCCTCCATGAGCCTGTACATGCATGGGTTTGGCTAAAACAGCGTCTTCACTCCCAGGGACCAGTATCTTCACTGCAGAGAGCTGAAGAGAGACAAAGTATGTGGCTTAGTGTGGACCCAGAAGCAAGAGGGTCAGTTCCTCAGGGATCAGTGTGGCCACAGGTGTGTGATGGGGGAGGGAGCAATGGGGCAGCCTCTGCCCAGAGCATCAAAACAGGGCACCCAGCACTCTGGAATTAAAAGGGCTGGCCTGGAAGGGGGCTTCAGAGACCGCTGGGAAGCAGGGAAGGGGGTGATAAAAGGGTTCAAGGCCTCTCCCTAGAATTTCTGGACTTTGCTGCCACCTTGTGGACAGACTTCAGAACGACAAGGTTGTTGTTCCCTTTGGCCAAAGATTGACATCCCATTCCAGGCCTTAGGCTAGATCTTTCTCAGACTTGAGGGTGGGGTTCTCCCAGACACGCGGAAGTGAATCTCCAGGTTCCCACAGTCCCCACTGTCATATGCATGGTGTGTCTCTCTGCTAACAGTTTCGTTCTCTTTGCAGGCAGTGACACGGTGGAGTGGAATGGGAGGGACCTAGTCAGGATCAGATTAGGCGTATGAGTCTTCCCAGAGCAGGAATTCAAAGCTGTGGTTTTGAGGAGGAACTTGGTGCAGAGGAGCTGGGAATGTGCGGGCTGAGGGAGGGTGACAGTAATGGGAGTAAAAGAGACGCAAAGGTATGGGGCACAGAGGTCTGAATCCAGCCTGGTGGGAACAGGAACTTGAGCTCCCACTGGCCTTATGATGAGCAACCAGCTCACCTCGCCCTGCCCGTCTCTGAAATGGGGACGGACGAGAAGGACAAAGGCCTCATCTCCAGTTTCCCTGGGGAGAGCTCTACCTATGCAGAGCATGATGTGAGGAGACGGAGGAAGAGCTGAGAGTGCCATGAGCCACCTCTCACTCCAGCCTCGTGCTTTCCCGGGTTTCTCCCCATGTTGGGGGCACAGCGCCCATGATACCAATAGGCCAGGTGCTAATATGATCCCCACTTTGCAGAGGAGAAAAATGGAGGCATAGAGGAGTTCCCGTCCCAGTTTCACAGCGGGCGTGTGATGGGGACCAAGTCACGAGTCTGTGGCTACTACCCTGAGCACCCACAGTGCCCCCAATAACTATGTTGCAGAAAGGAATGGGACTGGCCGGTGCAGGCATTGGGCTCCTCCAACTAGAGCTCTGACAGGGGAAACTGAGGCAGATCTTTCAGCCCTGGTCTGTCCCTTCCCAACCTAGGTACAGGGCTCTTTCTTTCAAGGCTGCTCAAAAATTAGATTCTGTTCTTTCCCTTTCAGACTCCCAATCTAATCCGTGTCAAGGTGATTATCAGGAAGTTCTTGCTATAGTCTAACCTCACACTTCTTCCAGCAGGTCAAGTCCATTTATAAAGTCCCAGAGAGAAGAGAGAGAAGAAGGGGCTGTGTTTCAGAGAGGGGTATTCTTGGTCTCTAAACCACGGTTTAATTCTCTAACCATGACAGTCAGGGCTGGCCAATCACAAGCATTAATGGGAGAGCTTAAATTATAGAGGACCAAGTTAGCGAAAAGAAAAGAAAAAAAAAAAAAAACCCACCCAACTCCCAGCCACTGGGACTTGCAGCTGATAGGTAATTATCTGCTGTTTGTGCGCAGTTAGGGCTCCCTGGCCCTGACTGGTCAGGACGGACAGTGTGGGCCGGGGACGGGGGGCAAGGAGTTGGTGTTGGGTCAAGACAATTGTGGGGGGCCCATCCAGACCCTTCTCTACTTCTTCCCCTCTCTTCCACCCCTCCACTCCCCTCTAATCAGAGAGGAGCTGCCCTCTTTGCCCACCACCCCTCCTCAAACACTCGGAGGAGAGAGGGAGTGATTAGCATGGGGCATTGTCCCCGGATAATGGGCCCCAGCTGCCGCTTGAAAGCAGAGACAAAGCGCCTGGCCGCTCCACGTGCATTATCCCCTCGTTAAATCTCTGTTATTAGATTAGATTCAAATGTATTGATTCAGAGGCTGAGGGGAGGTGGGGGGAGGGAGGAAAAGCTGGCTGGTGATTGCTGAACCCCACCCCTCCCCAGGCTCCCTCTGCCTTCACCCCACCAGGGAACTTTCCCTCTCTCCTGTTCTCTTAGAGAAATCTCCCGTATCCTGACTCTGAGCCCAGCTCCTCTCCCTGGACTGTCCTGGAAACCAAGGGAGGTCTACTTGGTGTCAGGAGGCCCGAGGCCACTAAGCCCAGGTTGCTACTGACCTGGCGGAAAGGCAGCCTCCCCAATGGGATGGTGTCAGCGGGCTCCGCCCCTCGAGCAGCACGAATCCAGCCACAAATCCAGAGGGCTGGAAGGGTTCATGCTGGCCACTTTCAAGACCTTCAGTGGGATCTTTGGCACAGATGTGACAGGTTTGGAAAACAGGGTGAGTGGGAAAAGAAAGTGAGAGCAAAAGTCTTGTGGGTGGCGAGGGAAGGCCGCAGGAGAGGAGTGGAGTGAAGACAGAGAACCAGCAAGCTTCTCAGAAACACTTCCAAAGACATAGGTGGTTTCTGGTTTTCTCAGGAGAGGCAAAGAGCTGAATCAGCAGGAGGAAGGAAGGGAGCAGGTTCTGGGAGACAGAACAGGTGGGAAGGAAATTCTGGGTGTTCTCATATCCCAGACAGGGTAAAGGTCTCCTTGGGAGAAGACCAAGATCAGTATTGACGGACGAGAGGTAGTACACTGGGGGTTCTCTGGCCCTGGGCCTCAGTTTCCTGTCCCTGGGCAGCACAGTTTTAGGATGCCGGATCGATGAGCTGATTGGCTGTGGCTAGTGGGGCAGAAGATGTTACACGGGGCAGCTCATTCTCAAGGTGGTTAATTGGCTGCCTCGATGTTGGGCTCTGTTGCCCCATTGATTGTGGGTGAAGGGTGGGGAGGAGGGAGATGAGCAATCGATAGGTTGATTAGTGTCTTACTAGCTCTCTGGTCAGACACTTCGTCAATAGCCACCCACTTACTGACCAGTGGTGCATCGACAGTACTGGACTGTCCACCTTTCTCTCTGGCCCGAGGCATAAGAATCAGCTGATGGCAGGAACCAGCCCCAGCAAATCCTAGTGGAGTGGGGCAACTTTTGCTCCCAAGACCAGGCTCCAAGTACGAGCTTCCAACACCATCCCGAAAGAGCCCAGTCTCTGCTCAGGGGCAGGCAAGAGCTGTGATGCAGCCAGTCCCCAGCCCCCACAGTCTCCTGCTCTTTGCTGGAGGTCCCTGATATCCACCCCAAAACAAAACAAAGATAAATTTAAATCCCTAATTAACAGGAAAGGTACATATGTCTGGGGTGGAAATAACAGGTGAAACTTCATTCTCAATTTGCCCTTAGGAACGAGCAACCAGTTAAATAATATTTAATGAGTTCATTTTGCATGTTGGGGAACATAGGGAGAAGCTGAGAGAAGTTGAAACAGATTAAGTTCCCTTCCACAGTCTGCAGGCTCTCCCAGTCTTGAAGCTCCCGAGGGCCCAAGGTCTGGCATCCTCCTAGCCTCCCAGGATGGTCTACACTAGAACTGCACTTTGGGATCACGAGAAGGTATAAGTTCAGGTGTTCCATACTGAAACCCTCATGACTGGCCAGCCCAGAACATTCATCCCAGATACTCCTCTTTTGGGGTCCTTTCCCTTTAGACTGGCAGGTTCAATCCCTCTCCCCCATGTCTTCCTCTGAGCGACAGGCAGCCTAAGGGCTGGAATGAGAAAGGGTGGACCAGAGAAAGAGTCAAGCAAACATTGTGACACTCAGGTCACTCTTGCCGGATTCTAGCATTCCTCTCCTCTGAACACTTGTCAGATGATGGAGTGAGGGAATCATAGAGTTGAGGCACTCCTCAGCATGTCTTGTAAACCCTGGTGTTTAGGAGAGGGGACCAGGATATGAGACGTAACACCAAAGACCTTGCACCCAACTCTGCCTCTCTCAACGGTCCTGCTTTTGGGTGAATGTGCCCAGAGCTGGCTGTGGAGAGTTCCCAAAAGAGATAGTTAAACTCAAGTCTTGGCTTTCCTCCATCTTCCAAAGACCAAGACCAGCGAGTGCTGGCCGTGGTGCTGATGTCCCTGCCTCCACCGTGGGATCCGCTAGCAGGGAGAGAGTTTGCTCCCAGCTTCGCCCAGAGACCAGGAGCCAGGAATGGTAACAGGACCCTGAGGACACTTCCAGCATCTTCCTAGGGGTTAACAGAACCGACCTTCTGGCTCCTCACCTTTCCATTGCTAAGTGGTGGTGGTCCTTATCCTCCCACCTTGGATTCTACCTCCTACTGTGTCTCCTTACAGCCCCTGTTTGGTCAACTCCTGATTCACTGGGGGCAGGAAGCACCCAACAACTGAAACCACGGATAATGCCTCTACCTCCTTCCCACCAGTAACTTTAAACTTCTTCTTCCCCCCACCCAGCTGCTGACAAAGCGTTAAGAAGTGAGTCTAGGGGGGCGCCTGGGTGGCTCAGTGGGTTAAGCCGCTGCCTTTGGCTCGGGTCATGATCTCAGGGTTCTGGGATCGAGCCCTGCATCAGGCTCTCTGCTCAGCAGGGAGCCTGCTTCCCCCCCCCACCCCCTGCCTGCCTCTCTGCCTACTTGTGATCTCTCTGTCTGTCAAAGAAATAAATAAAATCTTAAAAAAAAAAAAAGTAAGTCTAGGCCTTCACTGTATTCTGTTGCTCCCTCTGCCCACACCCCTCCCTCTTTCCCTCCCCATCCCTCCCCCCCGGGTCGTCTGACATAACATGAGTGCTCTGGGAAGTGGCCACAGGTGAGGTGAGGAAGGAGCCATTAAGGTCGGGTCAGCCTCAGGAGGTGCTGTCAGCCCTGTGTGGTAGAGAGCTGGTTTGCCTCAAATCTAAAACCAAGGTTGAGGGAGATGGGCTGAAGTCCAAAGTGCCGTATGCAGGGAGGGGACAAGGGGAAACCGAGGCTTGAGGCATAGATGAATAGAATGAAGGCAGGGGATGCCTGGGTTGGTCCTGATCTATGGTAGCATGTTTTATTTATTTATTTTTAAAGATTTTATTTATTTATTTGACAGAGAGAAATCACAAGTAGGCAGAGAGAGAGGAGGAAGCAGGCTCCCCGCCGAGCAGAAAGCCCGACGTGGGCTTGAACCCAGGACCTGGGATCATGACCTGAGCGGAAGGCAGAGGCTTAACCCACTGAGCCACCCAGGCACCCCTGGCAGCATGTTTTAAAGCCATAGTAAGTTGGGGGTGGGAGGCGGGGGTGGAAGGGTCTTGAACGCCAAGCGTTCTGGGGAAGTCTCAGCCCTGGTTCAGAGTTGCTGAGACACACTGGCTTTGGACAGGGTCTCGAAGACGTCTGTGGCTCCCTCTGGGCCCTGCACCCCATCCCTTTTCTCGCCAGCGCCTGACGCCCCCACACCCCTGCTGGGCCATGCCCACTCAAGAATACTGCCAGACGGACCACAGAGTGATGAGGGTGATGCTGTAGGCCAGCACCGCCACCAGGTAGACACGGAACAGCAGCCTGTCCAGCACGGAGCCCACACGCAGCCATTCCTGGGCCACCTCTCGGCTCTCGTCCCTCTTCTCCAGGAAGCGCCTGATGGAGGCCAGCTCCTGCAGCAGCCCTCGAACTGCCAGCGAGGCCTCCCGCGGTGGTGGCGGGGGGCTGTCTCGGCCCCTTGGGGTCTTCTCCAAGTCCCAGGGGTCTCCCAAATGGCTGCAGTGGTTTCCGTCTGGAAAAAGGGTAGCGCATTGGCAAAGGAGGGAGCATGAATACCATCCCTTCTGCTTGCGTGGTGGCTTGGAGAAATTGTTATGAACAATTTTGGACAGAAAGGCTATAGAGGTTAACTCACCTATTTATGGACCCACCACGTGACTTAAACAAATAAGGAAAGCAACACCGTCGGAGACGCTCGCGTACCCTCTCACTCACATCCTCCATCCTCTCCGCAGGTCACCGAGATCGTGACTCTAGTGCTTATTTCTTCCCATGCACGTTTTTAAAGGCCTGGGCTTCCTCCAGCAATTTGGTATTATTTCATTTGAGCCTCATAGCCCATGAGAGAGGCCGGGTAGGAGTGATAATTACTTGCCCATTTTACAGGAAGGGGCTAAAGCTCACAGAGGGTAAGTGAGGAGCCTGTGGTCACACCCAGGGCATCACTTAAATGTGAGGCCACCAAGGCCTAAGGCATCTGGGCTGTGAGTTCACGGCCCTTGCCGGTAGGCCATGCTGTCCTCTTCTCCTCGACTCCAACCCAAGGCCTTCTGCACCAGGAAATCTGGCTCCAGCCATGGCCACCTGGCAGGCGAGCAGATAAGCTGGGCATGAGGCTGGTGTACCAGCGCATCCATTCATGGTGAGGTGGTCTTAGGTTAGCCACATACCGTCTGTAAAAGGCCTAGGTCTTGCCAGAAGGGAGGACAAAAGCGGGTGCAGTGGTTAGGAATACCAGCTTGGCAGCCGATGGGCCTGTGTTCCGCTCAGTTCCACCAGTTCCTATTGCTATGGCTTAAGGGCAAGCTATTTGACCGTAAGCCTCTGTTTCCTCATTTGGCAAATGAGGATGGGAACGCTATTAGGGGGCCTGAGGATGGCCTATGGTGGTGCACAGAAGATACTCATGCCTGGCCCAAAGCGCTCGACAAATACATCAGTGAGCCACAGCGAACCCCGCCCACCACCACCAGGTAGTGTCTGTAACAATGTCTCAGGGAAAACTAATGCCACAGTCCATGTCCCCAGCATCCCCATCTCTCTGTCTCATAGGCATTTGAAATTCAAAGGGGCCTGGTCTATAAGCTGATGGAATGCAGGAGTTTTGGCAATCCTGCTGCAGATCTCGCCCTGCTGGGGAAGAAGTCCCGTTGCTGTCTGAGCAGCACGCATTTGCTCCCTGTTAGGGCCCATCTCAGAGAAGGGCTCTTCTCAGCCCCGAAATCTCAGCTCCCAATGTGCTCTGCCCTTGGAACTCCTTCCTTCTCCCTACCCATCCCCAGGATGATGAGAGGAGGTGAAGGTGTGGAAAGGGTCCCGCTGATGCCTGCATCTGAACTCCGCTGCCTTCCCATGAGGCCGGGGATGGGGGGTCATGCGCAGGACAGTACCCACTTCGAGGCCCTGCCCAGACCCTGGCATATCCCGCCACGGCAGCCAGAGGCTCTCCACCAAGTCCCCAGGCCCAGGCCCCTGTGTGGGAACCCCCCTCCTTCTCTCACCTGTGCAGTCATCAGTCTTGGTGGCTGGGGAGGTGGCTAGGGGCCTTCGAGAAGCCGGCTGCTCCCCTAGGCCAAGGAGAAGCGCCACCCGCTCCAGAACCAGGTGCCGTAGCCAGGCGGGCACGGGCTTGTGCACCAGCCGCACGATGACGACGGTCTCAGCCAGGCTCACCACCAGCAGTGCCATGCACACGACGAAGTAGACTCCTGCGCATATGGGGCGGGGTGGGGGCACACAGCGCAGGTGGGAGGGGGCTGGTTTCTCTGTCCCTCGGCCACACTGCACGCTTGCCCCAGGGGGGCCTTACCAATGAGGGGAGTGCCAATGGCTGTGGCCGGCAGCGTGTCCGACACGATGATGAGGAAGACGGAGTAGCCCAGGAGGAGTGTGATCTTGAAGGAGACCCTCTCACCACTGTCTGGAGGCAGGTAGAAGCCCACGATGTCCATGAGCATGAGGAAGATACTGGGCAGCAGCAGGCTGACCACATAGAACAGGGGTCGCCGGCGGATGACCACCTAAGACCAGGACGGGAGCTGTGGGGGAAAGCTGGGGCAGACGGGCTCTGCGCCCCAGAACCGCCAGCCCCTCCCAGACCCCCTTGCTTTGTGAGCTTCTGGGCCAGACTGCTGAGAGAGGAGACTGGACCGACCTCACATTCTGTCTCTGGATAGAGGCCTGTGGCGGCCACGGAGCAGTAAGGGACAGCTTACTTGCAGAGGGACACTCCTTACTCCCCACCTACTTCCCTAAAGTTCCAAGGCATGAGTGTGACCCTTGGGCTAGGAAAAGGGCTGCTTCTCCCCTCCACCCTCCACCCCATGCCTCCTGGAGTCCACGTGGGTCTGATGACCCCCAGCTCCGGTGGTCATCCCCCTGTGCCCGCCCCAGTCCCACTCACGTAGAACTTCATTTCTGCGTAATGGCTGCTGTCCTCCATACTGAACTCCCGGAACTGGGTCAGCACCCCCAGAAGCTCCCACTCGCCCTGGTTCATGAAGACGGTCTTATCGAGCTTCACCTTTTCCGGCAGACGCCACAGGGAGATGTTGATGTCCTGGACTGAGAGGGAAGAAAGCAAGCCGGCTCTGGAGGCTGCAGACCCTGGGATGGGACTTAGCTCGAATGAGGTAACAGTGCACACGGTACCCACCTGGGGTGGGGGGCAGTAGCGAGGGGAGCGACAGTGTGCATGAAAACACACAGTGAAATGCAAAGAACCAGAACTAGACAAATGACTTATTAGAAAGCCCCTTTCTCCCTCTCCCTATCTCCTTCTCTGTCTCCCCCCACTGCACATACCCCTTCCAAACCTTCTATGTTTCCATTGGGGTCACCTACTTATGAAATGAACAAAAATCAACATTCTTCACCTTTCCCTGATAGAGTTGCCTGCCCTTAAACGTGATCTAAGTTTCTCGGTCAGGTTAAGCATCTAAGGTCTTGATTTCAGCTCATGCCATGGTCTCAGGGTCCTGAGATTGAGCCCCACATCCATGCCGAGCATGGAGCCTGCTTAAGATTCCTTCTCTCCCTCTCCCTTGTCCCCCATCCCCACTCATACGTCTGCACGTTCTCTCTCAAGAAGAAAGAGAGAGAAAGAAAGAGAGAGAGAGAGGGAAAGAAAGGAAGAATAAAGGAGAACTAGGGAAATAAGTGAAAACTTCACTTAGAAAATAGCAGTTCTACTCGTCTGCATCCCTGCTGGAGAAACAGGTACATCCTAGAAGGCCGGGAGTGTCCATTACAGCGACAGGAGAGGTATGTGTCCATCAATGAGGAAGAGGCTTACTAAACTACGATGCCTTCAAACCCCAGGCTACTCCATAGCAGACATTTATGAGAAACATGTAAATAGGCACTAACTTGGAAAAACGTCCAAGGACTCTCACAGAGTGCAAAGAACCAGGTAGCAGTAGCATAAATGATGCATTTCGTAAAATGAAAGTATATGAAATAAATTTCATGGGCTTTCCACAGATGTGTCTGCCCATGTATAGGCCAAGCACAGAGAAGGATCTGGAAGAGTGTGCCATATGAAGCTTATACTTATAAGAGCTGTGCCGTTCTGGTGTGGGGAGTTTCTGGGGAAGAGTCTGGGACTAAAGGTAGGTAGAGGTCAAAAGTCTAAGATTATTTGTAATTCTGGGTTTTGCCCAAGGAAGTTGTGTGTTACCTTCGTAATGTACAGTTAATGTGATAAAATCAGAAGCGAGGATGCCTTTCTGCAGGAGTGTGACGCTCTCCTCACTGGGATTTACTGAGCCCCTGGCATTCACCCACTAAATAAAAGAGGCCGAGCCCCTTCTTTTGTGCCAGGCACTGTCCTGGGGACCCATCGCTGGGTCAGAAATCATGGTCCTGCCCTCTCTGGGTTTCTCTCTGCTAGAGAAGCAGACTTTGAACAAGTACCTACGTATGCAATGGAAGTGGGGGGAACAGGGTGCTCTAGAACTGGGCAAGGGGGGACCTCATCTGGGGATGAGCCCGCTTTCCCTGAGGCACTGGGCTGCTGCTGGGTTTGGGTGAGCAGGGGGCTTGACCGCACCAGGAGGGGTTTGGGGCAGGAGTGGGGCAGGAAGGGGAGCAGGAGATGGAGGGGGAGGAGGCAGGGGGCCCAGGAGAGGAAGCAGCCTGGGATAAAGGGAGAGAACAAGGGACTTTGGGGCCTGGAGAGGAAGAGAACAAGGGGCTTCGGGGCCTGGAAAGGAAGGCAGCAGGGCTGGAGCTGAACTCAGGGGAGTGTGCACTGGGTTGAGGATGCTGTAGTGAGTCAAGCGCAGGCCCTGCGAGCCAGGTGAAGGATTCTGTCTCAGGAGTCCCAGGAAGCCACTCAGGCTTTTAAGCTAGAGCTGGGACAAGGTCCGATTTGCATTTTTTAAAAAATATTTTATTTATTTATTTGACAGACAGAGATCACAAGCAGGCAGAGAGGCAGGCAGAGAGAGAGGGGGAAGCAGGCTCCCTGCTGAGCAGAGAGCCCGATGCGGGGATTGATCCCAGGACCCTGAGATCCCAGGACCCTGAGATCGTGACCTGAGCCAAAGGCAGCGGCCTAACCCACTGAGCCACCCAGGTGCCCCCCGATTTGCATTTTAATAAGTTCTCACCATTTGCTATGGGGAGCATGGATTGGAGGGGGACTGGCTAGGAGATTACTGCAGAAGGCTGGGGGGGAGGGTGCAGTCAGTGGAGAAGACAAGTGAGGGACACTTAGGGCCACGTCCTGTCCTGGCCTTACTGAGTGTCCTGCTGAAAGTTTACACAGCCTCATTGGACCCTGGAGACAACTGAGGGAGCAGAAAGGGCAAGCGCAGAGCCCTGTCTGGAGGAAGAGGCCAGGCTCAGCGGCATTAAGAAAAGAAGCAGGAAGTGATTTGGATAAAGGAGAGAGCCTCCTAGGGGCTGCCCTCCTCCACCATGCCCTGCCCCTTCCTGGAGCCCCATGCAGCACTCACTGGTGTGCAGCCAGCTGGTGAAGGTCAGGGAGCAGTTCTGCACGTCGAAGGGGAAGTTGTAGATGTCGAGGCTACAGGCGGTCATCACCTGAAGGGGCTTGTAGTTCTGGACCTCGCCGTGATGCCCAACGTACACGTACGGGATACTTGGAGACTTCCCCACGTCCACACTGGCCAGGGAAGAGGGTCAGTTTGGGGGTTCAAGAAGCAGATCAAGCTCTGGGAGTCTGAAGGTCTCTGAGCCACCCAGCAGGGATAGAAATTCAGGAAGGGTCTGGGCAGCAGGACAACCTGCCCAGTTGCCTTCTCATCTCTTCTAGGCTTTCTTACCTGCCATTGTCAGGGTTACCTTCCAAGCAGGAAAGGGCATTTCTCCTTCATTCCCTTGGCAACCTCGCCACAAAAGGCAGGCAGGGAATCCATGTACTTCACAGCCACTGGCTCTAACACACATGCCCAGTTGTCCCCATGCCACCACCCCCAGCCGGGCAGAGCTTAGTCCCAGGAGTTGGCTCAGGGGCAATGGGCAGTCTCAGTGGGAAAGCAGGACCTCGGGTTCCATCCTGACCCGGGCTTCCCTTTGCTCCCCATCCCTAGTAGTCCTTTGGACATGAGAATGATCTTGCCTGGAGGAGAATCAACTAGAGAAATCATGGAGAAGAAATGAGGCAAGGTGGAAAGTTCTGCAAGACTTAGCCCTACTCTCTCAGCAGATCCCCAACCCCTAGGCTCTCCCAAGTGGCCACTGTGGCACAGAATGGCCTGAGCTGGGCGTCCCGAGCCTGTAACCTCCTGTGGAATAAGGCTGAGAGATGAGAAATCAAGATTCAGGCTGCTTCACAGTTTAACTGGAGACCCAGCCAGGAACTGGGATCCCTGCAGCCTGAGCTGTGCAGGTCATGGGGCTCCAGGTCAGCTGCCTTCCCTGAAAAACAGAGTGAGTGGGACCCCAAGCATCGGACAACACAGTGCCTACTGAGTGGAAGGCTACTGGCCCTGGGCCCCTTCCTCCTTCCATCTGTCTCCCCAGCCCTCTCCATGCTCTAGCACTCAGAAGCCCAGGCAGCAGAGCCTGAAGGAGCCTGAAGGATGGAGGGAACGGATGTTAGCTGGGGGCCCCATGAGACAGTGTTCAGCCGTTGGTAATAAAGGATGGGGGTACCCACTTCTCACTGGGGGTACAAGCTGGAGCCAGCCAGTCATTGCATGACTTGAAAGGTCAGAGCCTCTACAGCTCCAAATCACCCTGTGACCAAGGTGGTGACCCCTGGGGCACTTCACCCCTTTTGGTAATCCAGCTGCCCCTCATTCGGCTACTGTTAACAGTGGGGATTCATTCCTCAGCTTCCCCTCGCCAGGAAGGGGGCCCTCGGACCAAGAAGAGCAAAGTTTCAACATCAGGCATAGAAAAAGGAGTTTTTAAAAAGAAAAGAGAAAGAAAAGAGAAAACCAACCAACCACAAAGGGGAGTTGGGGCCCAAGGCAATTCCTACAGTCACCTGACAGTTCTGCAAGCCTGGGTGGGACCTCTCCTGCGGTGCAGAGTCCTGTCCCCACGCCCTGTCCCTCCCCAGCCCCGGAGGCACCGGGCAGCCCAGGACTGGGTGACAGCACTCACAACTCATTGATGAGAATGTCTGGGACCCAGATGTTGTCGGTGGGGATGGACAGCTTGGTGATGTTGTCAAAGTCCTCGGGGTTCCACTGGAGAAACTCGTCAGTCCAGTACTAGAGGAGGAGTGGGGATGGTCACAGGCAGCCCCCTCCATCTTGGGTGGGGGGGGGGACATCCGCAACTCAGGGTGATGTCACTGCTCAGGGTGAATCTGGGTATTGGTGTCCCCGATCACCTGGCAGTACCCAAGAGCCCCCCACCTCTGTGCTCACACATTCCCCGCATGCAGGTATGACCCAGGCAGATGAAGCTTTGCCCAGGGAAGGCATGCGGCCATTTCTCCTGTTTGAACAGCCCAGCTGCCAACCGCGGGATCTTAGACAGATAGCCTCTTGGGTCTTGGTCTGCTCACGTGTAAACTGAGGTAATAACACGCACCTCACAGGTTAGAGATGGTTACTGTTAAGTTTGGATCAATGCATTGCTCACCATCCTGTCGGAATGACTGATCTAAAATGTCAACTTAATTGTGTCACTCCCTCGCTTAGAACTCTAGTCGCCAACTTTGCCCTTGGGATAGAGTTCGACCTCACGGCCTACAATGGGCCGCATTGTCCGACCCCCCAGCATTCTCTCTAGCCTCGTGAATTCTGCCTCTCTGTAGCTTCTCACCTCCGGCCATGGGAGGTGAACGCCCCACATCTCTTCTTACCCACGCTCCCACACCGCAACCGCCGTCTTCACCCCTGAGGGAGGTCTTCCTCGTCCCTCCAGACTTTACCAATGCATGTCTGCTCCCTTCTGCAGGAACCTTCCAGGACCCCACAGCCCAGGTGGGGCGTTTAGGTGCCTCCTCTGCTCCCGTGGTTGGCCTCTTGTTCTTGCTGCATTCACGGGTCTGTCCATGTGTGGGGGCCCCCTAGACTGTGAGCTCACTGTGGGCAGGGCCTGAGTCTAGTTTGCGTCTCTGATTCTGGCCCCTTAGCATAGTCTCTGGAAGACGAGAGGTTGGTGTCCCCTAGCTGCTGGGCAGACAAGTGACCCTGAGGTCCAGCGGTGGGACCTAAGCCTGAGGTCCCAGGAAAGGAGCTCCAGGCTGCCTTTTTGGGCTGGGCCCTTTCCCTTGACACAGGTGTGCTCCACAGTGAGATCTCTGTGCGGCCGAGGGGCACCGTCGGACGGGAATCCGCACTCCCGCGTCTTCCTCCACCCCCTCTCTGCCCCATGAGCAGCTGGTAGTGGTGTATGCGCATGAGGAGAGGGAAGGATTTCACTGAGACCGTCCTGTGCCAGGCATGCCCCCAGACAGAGCCTCTCTCACGTTTGACCTCTAGGAACCGGCCCCGTCCTCCTGCCCATGCTCTCCAGCCACTGGGGTTCCCTCCGGCTCTCACGTCCGCCCCCCAGCTCAGGGGCTGCCCGAGCAGACCAGCCCGTGGACAGCAGCCTGCGCTGTTGGCCTCCCTCCCCGCGGGCTCCCCACAAACGTGCTGTAAAGGCCTCAGAGAGTTTCCACCAGCGCCGGAGCGATGTGGGTCAGAAACTGAGTGGGGAGGTGGCCGAGGGGGTGAGGACTCGGTGGATGGAGTCACCCCCTGCCAATCGCCCAATTTGGTTGTCATTGCACCTGGCGTAATAGAAGGAAGAACTTTCTAGCAAAGAGAGTTGTCTGAAAGTGCAGTTGCTGCCCACTGAGCTCCCGGTCACTATAGATAGTCCATCAACAGTGGCTGGGCAAGTTGTTGTTCCAGACGCTGTGAAAATCCCCAGAAACCAGAGGGGTCTGGAGGATTCCTCCTCCACTGACAGACACGCTTCCTTCCACTGCCAGTCCTGAGATGAGAGGAGCCCAGACTCCTGGGCCTCAAGAGTCTGCTTCCTAACCTCTTCCCTCCCTCTCCCTCATCAAGGCCTCTGAGATTCCTGATGCCTTTGAGATGGAGGAATCCTTCCTGGCAGGGGAAGCCCAGATCTCAGGACATGGGGGTGGGCGCGCGGTTGGTCGCTCACCTGCCGGTACCAGATGTAGGTGGTCAGAACCTGGTTCTTCTCATCCTGTGAAGGGAAAGGGAGCTCAGCTTTGGTGGCCCTGGGGGTGGGCGTCCGCCCTGCACCCACACCCCAACAGGAGCTGCTACTTTGTGTCCCTAGTCCTTTGGGAAGTGAGAGTGAAGGAAAGGGGAAACGGAGCCAGCCAGGAAGAGGTGGTCTTTTACTAGACACATCTAGAAAGAAATACAACCAATTCTTTAAAAATTTCACATATATATACACATTCGTATATATATATATATTTCATATATATATAAAATTTCATATATATATGAAAGTGTATATATATATCTTCTACTATTTTCTATTGTTATGCATATTATAGATATGTATACATCTCTTATATTACATCTATTTTATGTATATAATATACATAACATAGAGATAAGAGGAGACCTATAGACAATATCTTCTCTCTGTTACATGTTTTTACGTATCTGTATGCCTATACGTCTGGATCTGTATCTCCCTCCTGTCCTGGTGTGCCGGCAACAGGGACAAGACTGCATCGAGAACAAGATTCATCACTGGTTTCGGATTCATTCTGCAACAACGCTTCAGCAACACCTGCCGTGTGTGGGGGCCCACGTTAACACAGCTTGGGCCTGGAGAGGAACAGGGCAGTTTGAAGCCTCACAGCACTCACACGGAGACTTGGTGACCGCGACACACTGAGTGGAAAGTGGGTCTCTAGCCATAAGGGTCGGGAGAAGCAGCCACACAGGTGACCCCGTTTTCTGGTTTGGGCAACTGGGCAGGTGTTGGGTGACATCGTCTGTCCTGACACGGGTCTGTGCCAGGTTGCAGGTACTCTGGGTCCTTGAATGGCCACTGTACTGCCCAGGGGGTGACTTGGCCTTCCATGGTCTCCCACCCCTAAAGGTCTACCTCCGAGCGGGGCAGTTTGGGGCCCAGCGCTCACCACGCTGAGGATGGCATAGATAATGACGTCGATGGCCACGGTGGTGGGCTTCCTCCAGTCCCGCACGGGCCGCACGCCCTTCTCGTAGTTGGCCATAAGGTGATCTGACAGCCTCAGCAGAGCTGGCCTGGAGGTGTTCTGGGCCTGGAGGGGCCTCCAGTGCCTGGCTGGGAAGAACAGTTCACAGTGGGCCTCAGAGCCTGAGGCTTCCCCCAGTTCTCTTGCCCTGGTTTGAAAGCTGTTAAGAGGGAAACGTCTCCACTATTTCCGTCTCAGATCCCCAGGTCTGCCCACTGACTGAAATTCCCATGATTAAACATTTTGTCTCCAGAGATAAACAGATCTGAAGCTATTGTCTCCTCAGGGTGACAGGTACGCTCCTGTGTGTGAGGGGGGTGCTCGCCTGGCTGTAGAGACCGGGGCCACAAGACAGGTGAGGTCTAGGGAGGCCAAGGGCTGAGGAAGGCTGAGAGCAGGTACAAGCTCAGAGGCGGCGGGCCTGTGGGGACGGATGAGGGGCCCTGGGGGACCAGGGAGGAGTGGCCCCAGGACGTGGTACTGGGGCTACATGAGGAAAGGCAGCTCAAAGCACACAATCTCTAAGCCCCAAGGTCCGCACGAGGGTTTGCCTCGGTGTCTGCCCTTGGCTCCCTGACCCCAGCCTGCTACTGACGAGGAAAGAAGGGAGCCATTCCAGGAATGCTGACGTTCTTTTCCCTTCCTGCAGAATCCCCCCCTCTCAGCCGCAAACACACGCTCCTGGGGGCGGGTTGGGCAGGACTCCTTCAGAGGCGTCCTGCTCTGCTCTGTGGGCAGATCTGGTGAAGATAGGAAGAGGGTTAGGTGTGGGGTGAACAGGAAGTGGGGAGAAACCGAGTTGTCCCCAGAGCCCGAGGCCTAGAGGGACCAGAGAGTGGTGAGAAAACCCAACTCGTAGGCCTCTCCCCATTCTATGGGGGTTTCATGTGTACCTGTCATCCCTCTGGGAAATAGCAGAAGAATTTCCTGAGAGATGCCAAGAAGTATGAAGGGGGAGAGAAGAGGAAGGCCCCAGAGGGCCAGGGTGTGGGCTGTGAGAGGACGAGCAGGGTGCCACCTGGGTCGTTGCCTCAGCAGGTGCCTCTCCCTGTCCTTTCCCTGATAAACTCTCCATTCCCCTCAGAATGACAGAGAAGAGCAGAGAGGGGCGGGAGGCCAGAGACCATTTATTGAGTGTCTCCTGTGGGATAATCTCAGGGAACATATTATTCAATTCGATCTCGAGCAGCCCCCTGGGGTGGCTGTCATGACAGCATCGTTTACAGAGAAGAGTCCCCAAGGCTCAGAAAGGTGGGTCCTGTGCCCGCGAGTGGAGGAAAAGAGATTCAACTCCCAGTCTCTGTGTGTCTCACCAGACAGGGCCCCGCAGGACTCGGAGCGAAAAGCCGTTGCTGGAAGGGACAATACTACTCTTCAGCCAGGGAAGCCCCAGACCAGGGTCTTGACAAGCAGCCTGGGGCGTTTGTCCCTCTGAACTTCCCCAGGGACAGCTCAGGAGAGGAAACCCATCGCGTGTTTAAGCTCTTCCTATCTGTCCAGCCCCGAGACGGCATCCTAACTGTGCTCCAGCCCCAGCTCCGTCCTAGCTCTGGATGGGGAGATGACCTTCTGGAATGGGGAACCGATATTGTTTGTAGCCAAAGGAAACCGATCCTTTGGTGGCCCCAACATCTTTTATCCTGGGAAGGCAGGAAAGGGTGGGTGGGGGAATGAGAAAAGTTTGGTGTCGCTGGAGTTTCGCTCTGGAAGGGAAGTTTGGGAAAGGAGGCCCAGGGAACCCATGCAGTAAGACTAGGGAAGTGGAGGAAAGTGGAGGAAAGATGGCTATGTTTGCTCTGGTCCCCACTCTGTTGCGAAGGCGCTGTGTGACCTTGAGTGAATGACTGCCCCTCTCTGGACCCCTGCATTCCCACTGACAACAAGAAGGGGTAGACTGCCTCAGCTCCAAGGAAACTTGCAGATGTCATTCCATGAATCTAGGGCAGGGCAAAGGACAGAGAAGCCCCTCTCTGGTAGCTGTGTGCCAGGCCGCTGCTGGGTCCCTCTCAGCAGGCCCAGCGCCCCACCCACATTCAACCGCCCCAACTTTGGAGGTGGACCCCAGTCCCTTAAACTCCTCTCATGCTCACCTGCGGCACGATCCCTGACTCTCCTGCAGCAGCACCCACCCCAAAACCCTGCTTCCCTCAAGCCCTGGGGGAATCAAGCACCCCCCGCCCATGTCTGCAGGGGTCAGCAAGTCATATGGGCGCGACCGGTCCCCTTACCTTCTCCCTGTGCCAGAAGCGTGGGCAGAAGCAAGGCCAGCAGTGCCTGTGGCACCCACAACAGCATGGTGAGCTCTCCTGGGTGTGAGATGCTGGGCGTGAGCCCGGGGTGAGTCGTGCCAGGGTGCAGCCTGCCTGCACGCTCCGGGCCTCGTGTGTCCCAGCCCGCCTGCCTCTCCGGGCTGCTTCCCACACCTTCTGAGGCTGCTGCCTCATGGAGCCCCGCCACTGGGGTTGGGCGGCCTCCAGGTTTTCCTGCAATCAGTTCTTCTGCTGGATCAGGTTTCAGGGCGGGAGGGAAGGAGAGGGAGCCAGTGAGAAAGGAGCCCGCCCAGCTGATGTCATGGGGCCGGCCTTGGGCCACCCAGCCAGCCAGGTGGTCTGGCCAAATTCCCCAAGGAGTAACTGGGAGAAACTTCAGGAGCCCCCCGAAGGAGGGTGCGTCTGTCTGCTGGGAGGTGCTCGGGCTCCTGCCTTCATTTACGTCCAGTGTGGTTTGATAGCATGGGGCCGAGGCAGGGAGAGGTGAGGTGGTGGGAGCAGGGAGGGGAGGGGCCAGGCTGTGGGAGCAGGAAGGCTATTGTACACCACGGCGGGGGGGGGGTACGAGAGCCCCTAACCAAGCAGGTGACCGGGCATCTCTGTGGACAGAGGAAGGTTAGTCCATGTCTGCTCTTTTGTCCTTATTGAAGTATTTATCTACTTTTTTCATCTAAATATGTAAATTTAAATATTTAAGTAGCAATACATATATGTATCTGTAGTTTATACTATGCAAATATATTAATATATTTAATATGTACAATAATATGTTATAAAAATATAATAGTAACATGCTTATTATAGAAAAATATGAAGAAAAATTAAAAATCATCCGTGGGCTTCCTTACTACCCAGACACAGCCCCTGTTAATATTTTCCTGTGTACTGCCCTATTATTTTCTTCTGTGATCTGTATGCAGTGAAGTACGTATACCAAGCACTTAACTTTGCACCCCACTCCTTTCTTTGCTTAATATCAATTCATGAGCATTCTCAACACTTACCTTTGAAATGTTTTCCTCGAAGAAGTGTTTCTCTTTCCTTTGTAAATTGAATAGGAAACGATCTACCCCTCAGATCCCCAACTGTGTGACCACAAAATTGTCTGAGAAGAGTATCGCTGTGAGTTGGAGTGAATCCCACTCCCACATCACCATTTGGAGTAGAAGCGGACATTTCCACCTCGAGCGCGTTCAAAGCACAATGCACTTGTATTCAGATCGTGGCAAGCCTCAGTCGCAGAACATTTTTATGCCTTTCACTTTTTTTTCCAGTTGAGTTTAAGTGTGGCATAAGCTGGGAAACCTGGAGGAAGGAGTTTTCTGAATTGCAATTAAGTTAAAAAAAAAATCACCTTGGGCAGGGATGAGTCCTTTTTGGCTCTGTCTGGATTTTCCCCCTTATTCATGCACAGGATGGAATCTGCATTTGGCGTTATACCTTTCACCAATGGCGTCCCTGTCCCTTCATATGGCTCTGAGCCAGAGTCTGGTCCTGGAATGTTCAGTCAAGCTCAAGGAGGCTGGGCTACACTTCTCTTAAGTCACATGCTTCCTCACTGCACAACTCAGAAAAACCAGGAAAATCATCTCCAGGATTTCCTTTTAGAGGAATGGAGATGGGGGCAAGTGGAAGGAGAAAATAGGCACCCCCAAACTTCTAAGGAATTTGGAGAGCCAGACCCCGCCACCCCAGAATGAACGCATCCAGACTCCCAGCTTGACAACTGGCGAAAGCAAGGCAAGAACCAGGCTGCCCCCAGGCCTCCAGGCTGAGGTCTTGAAGGGGCTCCAAATTAGGAGGGGCACTTGTGGACCCCTAAATGCATCCTGGGGCCCAGCATCTGGAGTGATACACAAAGATTCTTAGGCTCAAGCTCACCTCCATCTTTGGCCACTGCCACTTAGAAATCTGCTGCAAATTTCTAGAAGGACTTTTCGTTTTGCTGTGCATTATAAAACCTGCATATAGCATTATACCATTCCCTGATGGGGTGTCTTCGTATGGGCATTACCAGGTTCAGTGCTTAGCAGTAACCCATTTGGGGGTTCATCCTTCTAGAATAAACAATACTTAGCTGTCCCCTTGCATGCCCTAACTACTGCCCCAATGCCCCATTTTGTCCTCCCTGAGGTTCCCTGTGTGCACTCACAAGGCACTCCCTCGTCTCTTGCTCCCAGCTGAGACCAGTGTAGCCTGGAGCCCACGCCTGCCACAGAGCCAAGTCATCTGGAGACAGAGAGCAGGAAGGAGCCTCTGGCCCTGAACCTGTTGAGTGAGGTGCAGAACCAAGGCAGGGTGCGAAGAAGCAGAAGGTAAGACTACAGGAAAAGGGAGATCTGGAGAAGGAGAAGGGAGAGAAGGAAAAAAAAAAAGGAAGATGAGAAAAAGAGAACATTGGCAGGAAACTGAGAAAGAAAAGGAAGCTAGGAGTAGAAGATCAGGAGAAAAGGAGACGCAAAGAGGGACGCAGAAGGAGGAAGAGAAGGCTGCAGGAGAGGCTGAGCTGGGAAGCAGTGGGGGCGGGGGGACATGGACTGAATGGGGCTGACCCTCCGACACTGTTGGGGGGCGTGTGCCGAGACCCGTGCAGGGCAGCGAGAAAGCCTGGAGGCCCCGTGCTCTGAGCCTGAGGCCTTCGTTTCTGCGCTGAGCTCCTGGAATCCTCTGGGACTGCCCAAATGAGCTGGGGGTGGGGTGGGGGGAGCGGATGTCTCGATACAGTGTATGCATTAGAGAATTAGCTCCCTAGGTAATGGGATTAGAGCGAGCCGGGCAGGCCGAGGCCTGGAACGGAGATGTATTGCCTGTGTGCCTCTCGGATGTGGCTGCAACGAAGCTTCCCCTGAAGAAATTTCCTATTAATGGATGTGACGGCACAACAGACAGGGGCAGCTGGAGCTGAGGCCAGTGGCGGGGTGTAAATTGCCTCTGTCGAAACTGCGGAGTCACTTTTGTCCCTTTTAAACAAGATAGAAATTAGTGCGAGGCCTTGATGAACTCTCCTTGGCCAGTGGGGATAAGGGACAGGCAAGAGGGCCGGCTAATTTGATTCCGAGCTCTGGCTGCAGACGGCTGGGCTCCTTCCAGGGAGCGGAGGCAGACACGGGGATGGCAGCGGTCCAACGTGGGGACTGAGAAGCCCCAAGAATGCAGGACCTGTAGCCCAGGGCCTTCCGTTGTGCTCCCAACACCGTGGCAAGCAAGACCGGGCTCACACGTGTGCGTGGGGCTTTCCAGAAGTCAATCAGCCTGGGTCTAAACCCTGGAAAGCGCTCTGTGTCATCAGGTGGTTACGAGCCCAGGCTCATGCCGGCACACACTGCCCTACCCCTTACCACATGGCTTGCTCCCATTTTTCAGGTGAAAATACAGAGCCCAGAGGGCCTCCGTGGCCTGCCTCAGTTCCCACAGCCAGTTATGGACAGAGCGGGGATCCTGTAGGCTCCTGGCTCCAGCCTTTCCAAGACAGCCGTGTCTCAAATCTTCTGTAAATTTTACTGGTCTTTAAAACTTTTAACACCAAAGAGCCTGACCTTTTAGAACCTATAAACTTAAAAAAAATTTCTGCAACCTGGAGTCCCATCTGGCCCCTCGAGGCACCCGCCTGCTAGGGAAGGGCTGGTCTTGCTTTCCTTGGTGTCCCATCACGTCCCAGCATGACTTTTTCTCTGTCCAGGCCCTGGTCCTTGGAGTGGCCTGTTCTGCCCCACTCCACCAGCCATCCCTGCCATTTTCCAAGCTCGCTGTGTGCTAGGCACTGTGCTAAACACGTTATCATATTTCGCCTCTATTTCCTATGAAGAAGATCTTATGACTCTCACATTGCAGATAAGGAAATTAAGGCACAGGAAAGTTTACCAACCTTTGTGGAATTATGTAGCTGATAAATGGAGGGTGACACATTTGGTCCTACAAACTCAAAAACCTGGGCCCACCTCACGTCACGGAGTTCCAGAACATTCTGCAGGCTTGAGACCCAGGCTAACTGGACTCTGGATCCAATCCCAGGTACAGATGGGGGTCCCCACACCTCTTTGATTGCTCTGATTGAAAGGGCAGGCTCATTGGGCTGGCTCCATCCACATAAGCCTGTGAATTAAAGATATTTTTATTAGAGAGTAGTCATGAGTAAGAGTACATGATAAGTTTATGGACCATTATGTTTGTTGTTTGCCCCGGGACAGAGTGGACTCAGAAATACTGCCCTTTACCATCTTGGCCCCAATAGAGTAGACCCTGTTTCTGCAAATGCTATGTT
Source organism: Lutra lutra (assembly GCF_902655055.1). Lineage (NCBI taxonomy): Eukaryota > Metazoa > Chordata > Mammalia > Carnivora > Mustelidae > Lutra > Lutra lutra. The sequence goes on along the minus strand of NC_062287.1, from coordinate 10,573,855 downwards.
ATGGGGCTTCACAGTAAATTTGGGACTAGGAACCTCTGTAGTCCCTCCTCCTGGTAAGGAAGGGATGCTAGAATTTTTGGAGTATAATAGTACTCTGTTGAGTCTGGGTGCATGGATTTCCTTAAAAGAATGGGGTTTTTCTTGTCACCTGTCACCTGAGGAGGCCTTTTGTAGTCCTCCAAACACACAGGATGGGACTCCTGTAGGAAATGGCACAGTGGAGTTTTTTTTTCTCTGATTATTGACCTTAAAGGTCAAGGTGGCTGAGTTGTTTTAAGGTGCTCGTATGGCTACTCTCCCCACACAGACAGACAAGGAGTAGGAATGAAGAAACACAAGCAAGGGGCCTGTGAAGTTGTGCTGCTCCTTTGGGACCCTCTAAAGCACTGTGGGGACATGAGGAGGGATTTGGCAGGTCTGGGATAACCGAGCACTGTGAGCCCTATAAGACCAAGTGTTTCAGTCTGCAAAGACTCCTTTGCTTCCTTCCCCTGTCTCTTCCCTTAATATGTGTTAGTGTGGGAATTCTCAGCCTTGATCCATCACACTAAGCGGGGAGAAGGAAGGGGACTCTGTTCCTGATTAGGCCAGAATGCTGGCAGCAGCAATGGCCTGAGAGAGAAAACACCAGAGGAAAGTGAATTCTAAGGGTCTGTGATGGGTTGCTTGGCCCCACTGCCCCACCTGCCTGGAGACATTCCTGCTGCAAAACTCTGGAGATCTGGGACTTGTCTTCACAGGGGAGGTGGCCATCCTTCCCTCAGACCATGAGGGAATCATGGGCATGAGAAACAACAGAGAGGACGACCGGTCTTTCCTCTCCCCTCCCCTCCTTCCTGGCACAGGAGGGAGCAGTCTCACTCCAGGTCCTTACAAGGATCCAAGACCCAGATGCTCCAGCTTCTGGAGAACGTCTCCTTCCTATGCAATGAAGCTTCCCCTCGTACCTCTTTCCCCAAATCTCCATCAAATTCTGTTTGTTGGCCACAAACACACAGCTGACTCCAGGGTGGTCTCCAGGAAGAAAGTCACCAGGGAAGGTGCATCTAGAACCAGCAAGCTGGTAGCAAAGCCAGGCCTTAGTGTGGCTGGTGATGGGTCATTAGCCCAATGGTCACCCCAGAGCTGGACCTGGGGACAGAAGGTCATTGGGCTTAAATTTCTCTTTTTCCTGACTTCTAATTTCTCGAGAGGAAAGGATCAGAGAGGACTTTTTATCCATTCCCTGGCTTCTGGGAAGATTACGGTCTTAATATATTGTTATTAGTATTTTCCGAAAAGTTTACAAAGAAAGAAACCTCACAAGCCCCTTTGGGATTCTGAAGCAAAATCTCCTCTAATATTAAACTTTAAGTGCACTTGGTACCATTTGGATCATTTCCTTTCATCCTGTAGAAATGAGTTCCATCTCCTATCCATTCTCTCCACTGTCTCCAAGAGGTGTGGAGAACACTGTGATCGTTTCTGGGCTTTTCCAGAGCCCAGAATGCGTGTTTTCCATGCATTTTCCTATACATTCTTTCACTCTGATGCTCACAAGAGCACGCTGGGGTAGGCGATGTGGCCCCCACTCTGAGACATGCAGTGACCCGCCCGAGGTCACTCAGCTAACAGGGGGCCGAGCCTGGTTTCAGACCCTAAGCCCAGCAAGGGCAGCACACGTGAAGAGGGGATTCTCTCTTTTCTCCCTTCTCCCTTTTCCACTCGGGGAAGGAGCCAAGAGACGGTCGTGGTTGTTTGCCTCAGCGGCCGTGAGATGTGGAACTGGGGATGGGGTGCAGGGGGAGGGAGACATTTTCTCTGTCTGCCTGTTATGCCTTTAAATTTTGTACTGTGTAAATATATCATCTCTTAAAAAGAACAAAAAGCAAAACAACAAGTTGGGTTTTTGAAAGGAAGGCAGGGGAAGAATGGACTACAAGCCAGCTCTAGCCCTGGTTCCATCCTAAACTTCCTGGGTAGCCTCAGGCAAACCAGCCAAGCTCTCTGTGCCTCACTCGTATCACCTACCAAATGGGAACAAAGGAATAATTGCTCTCCCTACAAAGTCCACCTGTCTGCCAAATTCACAGACTTTTTGAGAATAATACAGTCCCGGAATCATGAATCTGGAATGGGAAAGGCAATGCCAGCATTCCCTGGTTCAAATCACGCACGCCCCCTCCCAAGTATTCTGAGACCCGCTCCCTCTTCCCTACCACACAGTTACAAAATTTGTAATTCATGTGTCATGAGAAAAGCACAGACACTGGAGTCAGACTTGACCTCAGATCTCGGTTGCTCAGCTTGCCAGTCATAGGACGCTGGTTAAGACACCTGAAGCAGCTAACCTCAGTTTTCCCGAGTCCAAAGTGGGCATAAGCACATGTGTCCCCCTACAGGGCCATGAGGATTTGATGGGCTGAGCGAGGTAGAGAGGGAGTGTAACACCCCCACATAACCTAGACTCAGAAGCTACTAGTTGTCTTCCCATTGCAAACAAAAGGGATCAATAGAATGAATAAACAAATGAAATAATGGCTTGTAAATACTTTATAAGAGTTAAATACAGCCACAGAGCCTGAAAGGGGTGGGTTGGGGGTAGCTTGCCCCGGGGGCTGCAGGGTAGAGCCTGGGAAGAGGGGAAGAAACTGGAAAGCGATAGCGTGTCTGTGAGCCTGGCTGCCATCACCCGCCTCCAATGTCACCTTCTCAGCAAGACCTTCTCCGACCACCCTATCCAGCATTACCCCTCACACACACGCCCTACAGTCCTTCTGCACGCTGTCTGTCACCATCTCACACCCCACATGTTCGGTTTGTGTATCTTGTTTATTATCTGTTCCCCCTACTGGACTGTGAGCTCCAAAAGGCTGGGATTTTCCCCGTCTCCGCTTTACGAAGGTATAACTGAGAAAATTGTGCAAAGTGTGCAAAGCGGTGGTTGGATACACACATGCATTGTGAAATGATTACTACAATCAAGTTGACAGGCATATCCACCTCCTCGCACAGTTATCTTCGCGTGCGTGTGAGAAGGCTTAGGGTCTACTCTCTTAGCCGATGTCTAGCAGACAGTACGGTGTTGTCACCTGCAGCCACCAGGCTCCACATTAGATCCTGGGAACTTACTCATCTGATAACTGCACACTGGACCCCTGGCCGACGTCCCCTCTGCCCCCAACCCCCAGTCCCTGGCAGCCACCATCCATCCAGTCCACTCTCTGCTTCATGAGTTCAATTTTCTTCTTCTTCTTCTTCCTTTTTCTTTTTTTTTTTTTCTCCCACACATAGTGTGCAATACAGTCTGTCTGTCCTGTCTGGCTGATATTCACTTAACATAATCTCCTCCAGGTGCATCACATTGCAAATGGCAGGATTTCCTCTTTTCGTGACTGAATAATAAATACTTCGTTGTATACAGAGACCAATTTTCTTTATCCATTCACCCACTGATGGACACTTAGTTTGTTTCCAAACTTGGTTACTGTGAATAAGGCTGACACTTCCTTCAAATATTATATCCAGAAGTGGGAGTGCCGGGTCATAGGGTAGCTCCATTTTTAATTTTTTTGAGGAACCCCCATACTGTTTTCTGCAGTGGCTGCCCTGACTGGCATCCCAACCACAGTGCATGATGGCTCCTTTTGGTCTACCTTCCCACGAATATTTATTTATTTTTTTTTCTTTTTGATAACAGCCATTCTAACAGGTCTAAACCTCATCATGGTTTAGACTTGCATCACTCTGATGATTAGTGATGTTGAAAGCATTTTCATGTACCTGTTGGACATTTGAATATCTTTTCTGGACAGGCATGGGAGAAATTCCAGCCTCGCTCCTAACAAGAGCGAGGCAGTGAGAGCCCACAGCAGGACTAGGCTAAGGAGTTTTCTTCCAACACCACCCGGTGGTGAGGCAGGACCGAGTAAGGAGGTCACATGGCCTGCCTGCTTCAGGGACCACTGTCTCATTCCGCTTGACATTTGGGAGAGCAGTCAACCTAAAAGCAAGGTCTTCAACACATCCCAGCAGATACAACCTGCTTTTGTACCAACGTCCTCCAGAGGTGGAGACATCAGAGAGAGCTCCCTTTGGCCTTAGGAACCATCTAGTCCAGCCTCTCTCCGGCACCCAGATCTCTAGAACATCCCCAACCAACGATCTCTCAGCTTTTGCTTGTAGACCTCCAGCGATGAGGAGGAGATCTTTCATGACCGCCTAGCACAGTTTTGCAGCGATCTTTCTTACACTGTGTTTCTCAAAAGCTTCCACCCACCCAATGCTCTCCCTTGGGATATTGAGAAGTCTAATTCCTCCTCAACACCAAGTCCTTCCACCATCATGCCCTTTTGCGTGCAGGCCCAGATCCTCACTGATGTCAGTACAGAGCGAACAGGCAGGACCTGGACAGGGAGAGTAGAGGCCACACGTGACCCCCCTTGGGGCCTGCAGTACGTGCCATCGGCCTGGGGCCTCAGCCGTGCTTGGCGGGGTCCTCTGAACGGACGAGGAGTGAGCGCATCGGTGCGAGCTTCTCCATCTGTAAGGGAGGAAAGTGAATCTCAGGGAGGCTAAGGGACCTCAGCAAGGCCATGCAATTCCCAGCCCCAGGACGAGTTCCCAGTTCGGGGGACTTTCCAGAGTTCCATACAGCAGTGTTCAGAGAGCTTGTTTTACTGTGTCTTCTCTCTTTCAGGCTTGGCCCTTTGAGCTCCACGGAAGCAGCCCACCTGGGTCCTGTTCCCACGCCACTCACCTGCTGTGGCCCTCCCATCCTTCTGCACCCTCCCATCCAGAACCTTCGCTCTAGCTCTTTACTCTCCCAGGAGATCCCCCTCCCAGATGTCCACTTGGCTGATTTCCCCTCACCTCCTTCAGGTCTTTGCCTAAACCTCACCTGTTCAGTGAAGCTTGTGCTGACTAATCCGCTTAGGACCTTCACCTGCCTGGTCCTACCTACCCCTCCCTCTTACCTGGCCCTACTTTTTCTTTTGTTCCATGGCCCTATCACCCCCTAACATTCTATGTGATTGGCTTATGATGACTCCTTACTGTCTGCCTCCACTGATAGAATGAGGGCAGGGAGCAAGTATTTCCCAGGTACCCAGAACCGTGCCTGACATCTAGTAGGGGTTCAATAAGTATTTATTGAGCGAGTCTCCTACTTGGAGGACCTGGCAGGGCCCCGGGTCTGAACCACCTCCCGCGGGACACAGTAGGTGCTGAATACGTATTTGTTAAAACGTGGATTACCTGATTACGTGACAAGTCTATGCTGCCTGCAGCACTGTGTGCTTCCTAGATGGCTGGAGGGAGGGAGGTGTCACAGGGTCTCCAGGGGTTGCCACAGACGTCCTATCGTGGCTATGGCCTAGAGGATGCCCCCTATCTCAGGCCCCACAGGAGATGTGTGCAGCTGGCTCATGGTTACCATTTTGCTTTCTAGCCCATCTTGGATGCCCCATGTGGTCGGCTGGGTAATGGCCCCAAAGAGACTCAGGTCCTAATCCCTGGAACCTGTGACTGTTGCCTTGTGCGGAAAAAGAGAGATTGCAGATGGGATTGTATTAAGGATTGTGAGATAGATTATTCTGAATTATCCTCGTTGACCCTACATGGAATCATGAGTATCCTTCTAAGAGGGAGGCAGAGGAGGTTTGATGAGAGAAGAGAAAGCCATGCGGAAGCAGAAGCAGAAAGCAGAGACGAGCTTGGACGGTGGGCGGCCCCTAGAAGCTGAAAGAGAAAAGAAAACGGATTCTCCGCTTATAGCCTCCAGGACGAACCAGTCCTGCCAACACCTTGCCTTTTACCCAGTGACACTGGTTTTGGACCTCTGACCTCCAGGGCTGTAAGAGAACACCTTTGTGTTGTTTTAAGCCACTAAAGTTGTGGTGATTCGTTACGGCAGCCCCAGGATACACAGCATCCTACAGGCTGCTCCCCCCTTCACGAACACCAGCATAAACCCCCCATCTATCTTTTCTCATCGCCCAAACCTCAGACCCTGGGAAACCCAGGCTGGGGTAGGGATGACGCCGCAACGTCCTGAGTGGCTTCAGCCCCTGATAGCCTCGTGTTCTGCCTCTAGAGTGTTGTTCCGAGTAAAGCCACCCACTTCCTCCTCTTCCGGAGCTCTCCAAATGCTGTAAATAGACCCTGAAGTGCCTTGCTGGCCTGGAGTACCTTCCCAGAGAGGACACTTTCAATCTTCCTGCTTCCAAGTATTTAATTAGTCCTAAATGAAGAGTCCTCCAAAAGCGTACGGCACTTTTGCACATTTGCTGACATAATCACATTTGCTGTTGCCTCTGATGGTCATCCTGGAAATGTTCCTTCCCTTCTGGCTCCCCTGGAGGTGGTTTCATAAGCAGTGAGAGCAGCACCGTTTTCCAAAGCATGTCCCCTTGTCTCACCAGAACTTCTGAATTCCGTACTGGGATTTGCCATTCCACCATGTAACGGCTGAGCTGACCAGTCCAGAGTATTCCCGAAGCCCACACGTAATCACCATGATTCAGTGCTTCATAGTACTTGTGTCCTATGTCCTGTCATCAGGGTGACCATCCTGGAAGGTAGAATTATGATTCCTTCCTTACAAATGAAGACACTGGGGCTAAACCCACTGAGCATAGGGGTTAGAAACTGGATATGGTGGTCATTCATTTATACTCCAAACATTCTGGCTATCCCCCTTTCTGGGTGCTTGGAAAGACTGCCCTTCCTGGTGACATGATAGTTGAGTGGGTTGCATGATGAGGACAATGGGACAATGGGTTAGGTGGTGAGCAGAAGAGACAGCTATGCCTTTCAGGCCTGGAAAGACCCTTGTGAGGTCTCTTTCCTTCTGCTAAGGTGACCGACAATGTTCCAGAACGAGGCAGCTCCTCCATCCTGGGTCTCAGAGGGAAGACGTGGCCCAGAACTGGAGCTGACCTGCGGTGGGCACACAACATGCTGTAAGCGATTTGGGGGTCCTTGTTGCCAGAGCATAAGCTAGCCTCTCCTGATTAACCCAGTTCGAACGTCAGCTCTGCTGTTTTCTAGCTCTGTGGCCTTGGATGGATCCACCAGCTTCTCTGGGGCCTGGCAGTGTGGATGGATGGAATCTAGCATAGAGTTCTGGGGAGGAGCTAATGAGATAATAGGAATAAGATCCTTACTGCTTACTGTTATAGCTGCCATGTAATAAGTGCTCAGTAAATGGAAGTTGTAGTCACTATTTTTACTACCACTGTAAAAGAAATTAAGTAAATTGACCAGAGTCCCCTAGTTAGGAATGGTTGGAAGGGTATGGGACAAGGAAGGGCTCATACTTTGGAGCAACTGTTATGTCTTATACACTAGCAGAGTCTTCATTCTAAATGTTGGGCATCACAATCCCTATTTTACAGAGGAGTAAACTGAGGCTCAGAGAAGTATTTAAGTTGTCTAGCATCATGAAGCTATCAAGTGGTGGCACCAGGATTTGAATTTATGCTTGGGTGACTCTCTCTCTATCATCTTACTTTCCTTGAAAGAGAATTCCACCACCCTCTTGCTCTGTAGGTGGGAACGCAAATCGGGGCAGCCACTCCAGAAAACAGTATGGAGATTCCACGAAAAGCAAAAAATAGAACTGCCCTACGATCCAGCAATTGCACTATTAAGTATTTACCCAGAGAATTCAAAAATACTAATTCAAAGTGATACATGTGAGGTGTACATACGAGCATTATCTATAATAGCCCAATTATGGAAGCAGCCCAAGTGCTCATCGACTGATGAACGGATAAAGATGTGGGGTGTATATACACACAGTGTAACATCACTCAGCCTTAAAAAGAATGAAATCTTGCCATTTGCAACAATGTGGATGGAGCTAGAGAGTACTACGCTAAGTGAAATAGGTCAGTCAGAGAAAGAGAGACACCATATGATTTTACTCATACGTGGAATTTAAGAAACAAAATAAAGGAAAGAGAGAGAGAGAGAAGCAAACCAAGAAACAGACTCCTAACTACAGAGAGCAAAATGATGGTCACCAGAGGGGAGTTGGGTGAGGCAGTGAAACAGGTGGTGGGGAAGAAGGGAGGTCACCTGGGGTGATGGGCACCGGGTGATGTATGGAGATGCTGACACTATACTGTACACATGAAACCAGTATCCCACTGTATGTTAACTAACTGGAATTAAAATAAAAATTTTAAAAAGAAAGAATCCCCCCAGTGCCAGGCACGCAATTCCCCCCGAAACCCCACCTCGTCCGTCCACTCCACCCTCCAGCCAGCCTCATCACTTCCCAACATTGGCACGGCTCATCAGGGGCTCCGAAATGCCGGCCTTCTCTAGCCGCCTCCCCAAATCTGGACCTCGTCCACCCCGACTTGACCTGCAGCAGTCCCGCCTCATTTTGGACACCTCCCCTGCCCTTCACCTGCTTCTCTTTGCCTGGGCAGGGAAGCATGGAGGTTCTCAGGATTCTGGCCCAAGACAGCCTGTGTACCTTTGAACCCAAAGGCACTGGGGCAGGGCCTCCTGCCCAGCAGGGTAAGACCTCAAGGGAAGTGCACTGCGTCGGGAAATAGGAGACCCCAGCTCTCCCATGGGCTCTGCATTGAGAACAACAGTCCCTTACCGTGGCAGCTTCCACGCCCAGGAGCTCATTTAACTCTGCCACGGCCCCTGTGACGAGGGAGGCCACCTGCTTCTACCACTGTCTCCCCCAACACGGTACTAAAGCCATCTAGATACAGAAGCTTCTGGATGCTCCCTGAGATAAGCCTGAGTTCAAATTCCACTCTTTCCCCTCCTCATTGATATGAGGCAGGTCACTTCCCCTCTCTGGGCCTCAGTTTCTGTATTTACTCATTTATCCTACCGTAAGAACGGAATTGGATACAGTACGGGCAGTGTGACACAGAGTTTAAGTGTCCCATTGCTAGCGGCGATCCGTAATCATCTTTACCACTGTCTAGGCTTTATTGTTATCCTGTCCCAGCCTCATCTGAAAAACGAGAGCTTTGAACGAGCTGGTGTCGTTCCCCTCCAACTCTGAGTGACCGCCTCACACACACATGCACGCGTGCACGCCTATACAGGCACGCATACACACTCACGCTGCCTAAAGAGGCAGAACAAGGGGCCCAAAGCCTATAAAGGCAAATGACAAGCCCGTGCATCCTCAGTGTCAAGTTCAGGTGCCAGGGAGAGTGCCAGGGTGGCTGAAAGGCGGGAGGGCAGGCAGTGCCGGGGAGATGGGCTGAGCAGGCAGCAGGGAGAGCTCAGGCCTCGGGGGCAGCCCAGAGCCGTCTCCCGGAGGCCTGGAAGGCATAGGATGTTTGAGGTGTCACCAGTAAGGGAAGGTCTGGGAGAGAGACCTTTCCTCCCTCCCAGGAACTGGGGCTGAGACCTGGTGGTGGAGTGAGCGGGCCCTTGGGAGCCTCAGGGACTCTTCGAGAAGACAGAGCCTAGGCTCCACTTAGGTGGAGGAGGGGAGGAGCGGGAGTGGGGAGGGGAGTGGGAGGAGGGGAGGAGTGACAACAGCAGGGCTCGCCCTGTGACTTGGGGCTCTTCCCCTCCCACCCCCATAGCTAGTGGGATGTGAGAAGGCAGCAAAGCCCTCACCCATGGTGGCTTGGCTTTCCGGGAGGCGGATGTGCGTGCCAGCACTGCGTGCGCAGGCCCCGTGCCGGCCTTGTGCCAGACACAGGAAGGAGGACTGCAGAGCGGACCCTGCAGTCTCGGGTCCACCTCTGCTGGTGTGCCAAGCCTTGGTGGGCTCAGCGGTCTGCCCAGTGCGGCAAGTGGGTTCTGGGGGGGAGGGGGGACAAGGGTCGCTTGATCACTGGTGCCAGCAGCCTGGCTCTGGCTCTCCCAAAGGGAGGGTGTCTGCTGTCAGGGGAAGGAGGGCAGTGGAAGGGGCCTTCCTTTCCCTTCACTCTCTTCTCCCCACGGATGGCACACACAGAGCCATCTCTGCCATCTGCCCACAGCCTATAATTCAGTCGCCCAGCTGCACGGAGTGCTTGACTGCTCTGATTGTGGGGAGGGCAGATTACTGAGTGAGTGGGGTGATTGGCAGGTGCCCTGTGGGCCCAGCTGCCCGGGTCACAGAGGCGGGTTCCACATGAGTCTGTGCTGCCCCTGAGCCCCAGCTCCCGGGCCGGCTGTGGGGCTCCCTCCAGGAACTCCCACTGTCCCCCTTTACCATCACTGTTTCCATCCAGGCTTCTGTAACTGCCGTGCGCAGGCGAATCCTCTGGGGTCAGGTGGGTTCAGGTCCTGACTCCTGAGAGGTCTGAGAGGTCTGAGAGGACCCAAGATTCTGCATTTCTAATGGTTCCTGTGCTGCTGAGGCTGCTGATCCAGAGACTATGCACAGAAGAAATCTTTAGAGTTGACATAGTTTTTCTTATATATATTTATATAAATCTCAGTCTCTATGGGCACTGGTAAAAGCCCTGTGGAAACGTGGCAAATAATAATAATAATTGCTCTCGCTCTCAATGCCTCTAATGCGAGCTACGTGCTCAGCACTTCATAAATCTTATCTCGTTCAGTCCTCACAGCGCCTCGGGGAAAGAGCTCTTTCTCAGAATTCACAGATGAGGGTAAAAACGGACATTCTGAGCTAACTCAGTTACTTGCCCAAGGTCATGAACCTAATGAGTGGTAGAATTAGAATGCACGCTCCGATCTTCTACGGCGGCCCCCTCCTCTAGCCACCTATAAAGTCAGCAAAGATGAGCCTCTCTTAGGAAGTGACGGTCAAGGGTACGAGCTCTGGAGTGAGACTGTGTCTGACCACAGTGGAGTCCCCAAGAGCTCAGAGTCTGGAGCCAGACTGCTTAGATTTGAATCCTAGCTTTGTCCCTTGCTAATTTGGTGATCTTAGACAATATCCTTAACCTCCACGTGCTTTAGTTTCTTCAACTGTGAAGTAACAATGATAATACTAGGGTTATTATGAGGATTATATACACCAGGAGGTCTCATTATATGTACATATCTCGTAATATATGTAATCTTCATAATAACCCTCATATTATCTATCTGTCATCTGTCTAATGAGATAACCCATACAGATCAGTGTCTGGCCCAAATATCAGTGATCTTGATCACTTGAGAAATGGGGCATTGATACCCACGATAAAAATGATTACTTAACCAAGTGCTTAGCATGTGTTGGACACATCTGTAAGCACTTTACATATAGTCATTCATTCAGTTCTCCTAAGAACCTTATGAGCTAGGGTTAGTATTAATCCTATTTTATAGATGAGGACACTGTGGCACAGAGTTCACATGACCTGCCCAAATCACATAGCTAATAAGTGGAGAGTGGAATTCGAACCTGCTGTGGTTCACCCAAAACATATGGCCACACGGATTGTTTGCTGTGTGTCAGGCACTGTCGTAGGTACTGGAAGCCCAGCGGAGAACACAATAACCTCCCTGCTCTCCCAGGGCTGGCGTTCTTGGGGTCCTAGAACACTGTGTCACCTAAGCACTCTGCACGGTGCTTGACACATGATGAAAGCCTCAAGAAACACTAACACCGTTTTCCCTCTTACCCCTCTCTCTCCCGGAGCAGACGTCACCAACTGATCACAGCCTTCTTTCCCACAGAGCCCACTTAGGGCCCCCAAACCTGTCTCAAGACGGCACTCCGTCAGGTTTGCATGGAGAGCAAACCATGTGGGCTCTGAGTAACCATTCTCTAGGGGAACAAATGAATACTTCGGACTCCAAAGCCCGTGGTGTCCACCACCGGGGGGACAGGGGGGAAGCAGCAAAGCTAGGAGACAGGGGTTGGGAAGGTTTGTACAGGAAAGAGCTGAGAAGCTGAGATTAGCCAGGGAGATGGGGAGAAAAAGAAATGCCAACAGCACCTCGACCCTCTTGCTCTTAGCCCAGAGCTCTCCAAAGAGGATGAGCAGGGTGGCCGGGGGTGGGGTCTGCTCAGGGTCTGGCCGTCCACATGCAGCCCTGGTCCCTAGGGCCACTGAGTAGGGCGGATAATCCTGCTTGGCCCAGGTCTTCAGAGGCTGGCACTAGGCTGGGGGAAAGGTAGAGGGGGCAAGGCAAGGGGTAAGCAAGCACACCCCACCCCAACCAACGGATCCGGACTCTGTTCCCTGCCACAGAGCCCGCCACTGCCCAGCAGTGCCTTCCCACCCCTGCAGAAATCCTCGCTGCAATGCCTGCTTTATGGCCTCTGCCAAATGAAGCACAAACTTAACTACATCACCCCCCCGACAGGACAGGGAGGGGGCTGGGGGCGCACACTGGGCTGCTTCAGTCCCCTAATCTAATCAGTGGCGTGGGTCATTTCAATTACGGACACCGGAGTGTGATGGGGGGCCTGGCTGCTCATCAAAGCTTCCATGCTGTTGCTCAGCTAATTATGAAGCTCTTACTGTCTCAGCAGGTAAATAACTCAGGACTGAAAGGTTTGGGCTGCTGAGATGGAGTGTGAGCCAGGGAATGGGACAGAGAGACGCCTGGGATGAGCTCCAGGGCACAGATGGGGTTGCAGGGAGAGGGGGAGAGCCGTCCTGGAGGGAACAGGGGACTGGGGTGGGGGGGTCTCTGCCCGGGGGTGATCATCCTATAGCCAGGAGTTGGTGGACAAATTCCCTACCTTAAATACAAGATCTGAAGTTTACTAGAAACCCCAGAGCCGAACCATGAGACAAAAATATCAGGTGCACCTCCTTTTTGCTAATCTCACCTTTCTATGTGTATTTCAATCCATGGGAAGTAAGTCCCCCCACCCCCACCCCCCCCCCCACCCCCCCCCACCAAGAGCCACAGGCTGTTCCATGCTGCCTAGCCCCAGGGTTGGAATTGTGACTGCTCTGGTTTGCTTCCTGGTCTGACCTGTCCAGGCTCAAAGCTGGACCCCAGAAGCTGGCTGGGTCCTTGAGATGGAAGGGTGAGGGTTTCAGCTTCCATAACCACAACAGCTTCTCCCCTCTAGGACAAGCAGGGAGGGAGAGGAGGAGGTCTTGAGAGGGGAGCGAGACCCTCCACCACCTGGACGTGCATGAGGCCATGCATGAGACCCCTACCCACCCCACAGGCTACAAGAGACCAGGGCAGAGTGCCTGTAAGTTATTCTGAGATGGAATGACATATAAAACGGAGGGCTGCCTGTCTAGCCTGGGGCTGTGCTTCGCTAAGTCTATATTTTAGACATCAGTGAAGTCCCCAGAATTGAAGCTGTGATTTTCTTGGTGAGTTCCAAAACTACCTTAGATTCTGGGAAACAGCAGATGGTCAGAGCATTCACAGCTGGGAGAATCCCATTTTTGCTCTGTTCCTCAGTTTCCTTCCTCTGTGAAACAGGAATCGTGAAACGGATAAACATGTGGAGGACTTGTGCACAGAAAGGGTGCCGGCGCCCTCCCCGCCTCCCACCGCACAGGGACTCTGCTCCAGGGCCGTTGGTTACTGACGGTGCTGCTTCAGGATGCAGAGCTGACCCCAGGGCTTCGCATGAATCCCTGGCCGCTGCGTTGAGATCAGGGGCCCTTGGTGCTCAGACAGAGGTGGTTCACGCTGGGGCCCAGCTTAGCGGCCAGGCTTCACCCCTGAAGGGCTGCCTCGTAGAGGCACACACAAAGAACCTGGGGATGCCCTCTAGGGAGGCAGCGGAAGGGAGCTACATGGGAAGTGGAATAGGAAGGCCCTGGGCAGCTCCCCCAACCCGAGTCTCCTACAAGAAGGCACAGGATGGTTTTAGTCCTTGGCCTGTGGGTCCCAGAATAAGGGCACTTGTGGGTTGAACCAGAGCCCATAACTGGAATCTGAGGCAGGCAGTGGGAGAAATACGACACACCAAAGACTTCGGGCTGGAATCCATCTGTTAACAGTAGGAGGTCCTATTTTTCTTTTCTTTTTTATTTTTTTTTAAGATTTTATTTATTTGTCAGAGAGAGAGGAAGAGAGCGCGAGCACAGGCAGACAGAATGGCAGGCAGAGGCAGAGGGAGAAGCAGGCTCCCTGCCAAGCAAGGAGCCCAATGTGGGACTCGATCCCAGGACACGGATCATGACCTGAGCCGAAGGCAGCTGCTTAACCAACTGAGCCACCCAGGCGTCCCAGGAGGTCCTATTTTTATTTTGTGTTGTATTACCTACTTTTCAGAGTACTGCTAAATACACGGCTTCATTCTGACCCTCAGCGTTGTGCGATTTGGTGGAGTAAGTATGAGCGACCCTAACGCCAGACAGGGTAGTTGAAGCTCAAGGTCCCCTGGCCAGATAGTGATGCTGCCAGGACCCCAGCCAGGTGCTTTCTCCAAGGACAGCTGGACAGGAAGGAGGCTCTGTAGCGGGGAGTCCACGGCAGGCCTTTCCCCTATAATAACTGAGGACGTGCAGAGAGATCTAGGGGGTCACTGGAGAGGCTAACTGAGCGGTGGGAGACAGAGGTGGCCGGGGGTAGAAAGGAGGAAGTGAGTAGGGAAACAGGTGGAGGTTTGCATGGACACTTCCTGTTCACAAACTTCTTACACTCCTCATTTCATTAACAGCAGCAGCGGAATTTCATGGACAATTGGCGCTGAGCACTAACTGGGAGGTAATGAGAGAGGGAGGATGCAGGTAAAGGCTGTTAGAATTTAAATTCTTTTTCTTTAGGGGGATGGGGGGGCAGATTTTTTAAAAGGCAATTTTAGTGTTGCAAAAAGTTCCTAGCAAACAGCTTTGGACTTTTGTGTCCTCTGCTCCTAGCATTAGGAGGGCTGATTCTCACTCAGCCTCCTGGGGTCCACAAGCTCCCGATGGCTGCCCCGACGGTGGGCAGAGCAGGGCTGGAGCACCGGGAGTCTGACCTTGGGTAGACTCTCGCCTCAGGCCTGGGAGAACACACTAGAGACGTGCCCAACAGCAGCAGTGAGCTGGGATGAGCCGCTCTGCGGTCATCACTGCAGGGTTGCCAGGAGCAGAGCTCTGTGCGGACCTGTGCAGACATGGCAGAGAGAAGAGAAGCAGCCAACAGGGGACTCCTCTAGGAGTCTGTGGTCTGTGTGACAAGTGATGCGCCTACACACATACATGCCCCACAACACACACACTTACGTACACACATGTATACACATGTACACATATACAATGCGCCCCCACACCTACAACACACACGTGTACCCCACATCACACATACATCTACATACACACACCTACGTACACACACATGTACACACATACACATGTACCCCCACACCTACATACACACACCCCTACATACATACCCTACACGTGTACTCAGATGTACAAATGCACCCAACACACACACACTACAAACACACCCACAACACACACACCTACGTACATACCCCACACACATACATACACACTCATGCACAGGAAGCCATAAAACATTCAAAGGAGGAAGGCTAAAGGATAAGGTAAAACTGAAGATAGAGAAGGAGATAGAGTCACAGGATGACTGTGCGGGAAGGCCGTTTTGAGCAGGGTCCTTAGAGTGGCACACAGATTTGGTGACGCAAAAGACTATGTCAGCTAGCTGTGGAGGCTTGGACAGAATGGCAAGCAGGTGAGCTTGGCCAGACAAAGCCTCCATTTAAAAAAAAAAGTGATGTAAAAGGAAGAAAGTCAAAATGAGAGGAAGGAAAACTTGTGGAAGACTTGAACTCTAACCTTTAGGTGAGGGGGCCCCGGGAACTGCTGTAAGGTAAGCTGGTCAGTACAGATTTGGCTACTGGAGAGTAAGAGCCAGAAGCTGATGAGTTATGCGAGTGCCTGGTGACCAGGGGTCTTCTGTCTTAACAAGCAACTGTCGGCATAGATGGGAAGCTATGGGGCCACAGGGACTGTGAGGGCTAGTTTTGCGTGTGGACTTGGGTGGGCCACAGGACCCAGATATTTGATCAAACATTATTCTAGATGCTTCTGTGAAGGTATTTTTTTTTTTTTTTACACAAGATTAGCATTTAAATCAGTAGACATTGGTAAAGCAGATTCCCTTCCAGAATGTGGGTAGGCCTCATCCAATCAGTTGAAAGCCTCAAGAGTAAAACACTGGCTTCCTGGAATAAGCTGGGAATTTGGCCAGCAGACAGGACGCCTCTGCTTTGGACTCAAACTGCAACTATTCCCTGGGTCCCAGCCTACCTGCAGATTTTGGACTGGCCAAGTGTCCACAGTTATGAGAATAGCATGGGCTGAATTGCGTGACCTGCCCCAAATTCACATTGAAGTCCTAAGCCCCCAGTGCCTCAGAATGTGTATCTGGAGTAGGGCCCTTAAAGAGGTGGTTCGGGTTAAATGAGGTTGTTAATGTGGGCCTTAATCCAACAGAGTTGGTGTCCTCATAAGAGGAGGAATGCGGATACAGATACGGACACGTGCAAAGGGAAAGCCACCTGAGGACACGGGGATAAGGCAGCCAGCTGTGGGCCAAGGACAGAGGCCTCAGAAGAAATCAACTCTGCTGACACTTTGATCTCAGTGGGGAGAAAAGACATTTCTGTTTAAGCGTCAGAGCCTGTGGTGTTTTGTTATGGCAGCCCGAGCTGACAAATACAAGGACAGTGGATTATAATGGCCATGCAGGCCAAGGGCCATGCAGGAAGCCTACCCCCTGCGCCGTGCCTTACACGTGTTGATTCGGTCTGAGAGGTTGGTACCGGCTTCCCTCCAGCAGGTGATGGGGTGCAGGGGGAGAGGTGCTCATGGGAGACAGTGGGAACAACGGCTTCAGGACAGGGATATGGTGCAAATCTTGCATTCTGCTTTGTGCAAGGTTGACCTTGGGAATCAAGTCAAGTGAAGAATTATCTGCAACACACCTAGGCATGTTCTGAAAGAGACTGCTAGTGGTGGTCACTCTGGGGGAGCGAACCAGAATCAGAAGGCAGGCTTCCTTTTCACCGTATACCTTGAGATGTCTGGGCACTTTCCTCCGGAATGCCTGATCCTGGGTCACACAGTGCCCCCTCAGCTGTGAGCTCCTCACTGAAGGACAAGAGGCAATAAGAAGTGAGGAGCTTGTTAACCCACGTGCCCCCATCTCCACCCCCGTGGAAACCCTCGAGGCTGCCCCACGTGCTGAGAGCAAGCAGGCTCCCGTGTTCACGAGCTGGCCCACAGCGCCCACAGGGAGCACAGGGTGACGGCATAGAGTCCCAGCACGACGGCGTAGGCTTGAAAGAGCAGTCGGTCAAAACGCTGCAGGAGGGCCAGCCACTTAACCTCCTGCTGCTCCGCCTGCTCCCAGGTTTGGAAGTAGGTGCTGATGGACCTCAGCTGGAACCAGACCTCCTTCAGGGTCCCTGGCTGGACCTGGTGTTCTTGACAGAAGGGGGGCTCTGCATGAGAGAGGAAAACATCCCGGGTGAGCTGGGGACTCCCGAGGCCCTCTGGGCTTCCCACCGCAGCCGACGGCCTCATCCTACAAGGAAGGTTTGTAGGGGAAACAGGGTGGTGGATTGGGTTGGGCTGGTGGGGCCGGGGGCAGGGCTTTGCTCGAGGAAGCTCTGCAGAAGGTGGCAGAGCTGGGTGGTGCAGGAAGCCTGTCCAGGCTAGATCTCCCCCGATCCTCTTGAACCAGGGGCCAGCTCCACTGACTCCGGTGGAGCTTTAGGGGCTGGGATGATTTAATTTATTTATTTATTTTTATTTTTTAAAGATTTTATTTATTTATTTGAGAGAGAGAGAATGAGCATAAGTGGAGAAAGGTCAGCAGGAGAAGCAGACTTCCCGTCAAGCAGGGAGCCCGATGCGGGACTCGATCCCAGCACTCCAGGATCATGACCTGAGCCAAAGGTAGTCACCTAACCAACTGAGCCACCCACACGCCCCTGGGATGATTATTTTTGATTGTGATATTATTTACATATTATAGTATGTTTCAGGTGTACAGCATTACACACATACACACACACACACAAAACGATCACCAGAATAAGTCTAGTTCACCACCACCACACAGCCACACGTTTTTTTCTTGTGATGAGAACTTTCAGGATACACGCTCTTTAGCAGCTTCCAAGTAAACAGTAAAAATACAGAATGCTTCACACGTCTGCCTCTCATCCCTGAGCAGGGCCACACTAACCTCTGCACTGTGCCAGTGTTACTATATGCGCTGCTGAAGCGAGCCCTGGGATAATCCACACACCTGTTCACATGAAGCAACGGGGACCCAAACACATACAGGCCCGTGTGCGCACACACTGGCACTCGATTACTCCAGAGTCAGTCGCTGAGTCGCTCCAGCTGACTGGCTAAAAGCGGAAAATACAAACAAAACCAAGCAAAATCAACTAGGGCCTGACCTCTAAGCTAAAGCGAGGCTTTCTGGAAAGTCAGCGAGGTCTCCGGAGAGGTCCTATCAAGTGCGGCACAGGGGCTAAGAAGCCAGTGTTCCAGATTTTTCACACAGCAGGACACATGGCCTGGTGCTCCACCAGTGCAGACAGTGATCAAGCAGGACAGGGTAGGGACCCCGAGGCTTCTCACAAACCTGTTGCCCCAGCAAGCTGGGCTCTGGGATCTGTCCTAGGCTCATCAGCATCGGTGTCCCCTTGAAGGCACAAGAGGGGCCGTTCCTGCCCGGCGCCCCTCTCATCATGAAGGAATCTGACCAACAGGATGGACTTAAATAAGCTGATAACCAGGAAGGCCATGCAGACCACGAAGAAGACCCCTGAGGGAAGGAACCAGAGAGGTATAAGCAGCCACAGTGTCTAGGGCCTCTCCCTCCCCTGATCTGAAGTGCAACATCAGATCTGTGACAGGAGTCACGGAAGATGGGTGTCTGGTGTCCCCAGGGCTGCTTACCAATCAGAGGGGTGCTCAGTGCACTCCTGGGCATCTCGTCAGATATGTTGACCCTGAAGATGGTGTAGCCCACCAGCACACTGGTCTTGAACACAATCCTGGCACGACACGTGGGTGGTAGGTAGAAGCTCCCCAGATCCACGAGCATTAGGAAGATGCTGGGAATCAGCAGGCTCACAACATAGACCAGTGGGCGCCTGCGAATCACCACGTGACCGGGGACAAGGCATCCGGTGAAAAGAGGATCTGTGCTGAGGGACTAGAACCCAGAGTCAAGAACATTCCCTGATGTCCCAACATGTTTGCATAATGTGAAAAAGTTATGTAGTTTAGAAAAAGATTATTTTGTGGTTTAGAAAACAGGAAAAAAAACCTTTAAGCTTTTGGGCGCCTGGGTGGCTCAGTGGGTTAAGCTGCTGCCTTCGGCTCAGGTCATGATCTCAGGGTCCTGGGATCGAGTCCCGCATCAGGCTCTCTGCTCAGCAGGGAGCCTGCTTCCTCCTCTCTCTCTGCCTGCCTCCCCATCTACTTGTGATCTCTCTCTGTCAAACAAATAAATAAAATCTTAAAAAAAAAATTAAAAGAAAACACAAAAAACCTTTAAGCTTTTATGCAGAACTAACATCACTAATTATAAGATGTGTCTATTTATTTGCTGCTTGCTGTATGCCAGGCACCAGCCCAAGTGTCTTCTGTTTCCTGTCCTGTTCAATCCTTATGCCCATTTGAAAGGCTGGTTATTATTATCTCCATTCTACAGACAAAGAAACTGAGGTTCGCAGAGATTAAGCTGCTTGTTCAAACTCACACAGCTGGCGAGTGAGAAACTGTTTTAAATCCAGGTCTTAAACCAAAATCTTCCTTTTTATGCCACTCATACAACATATTGTACTGCTTTTGGCTTAGCCTGTCCCCCTCTGTGGAATGCGAGCGTCTCAGCACCTGTGTGTCTGTCAGAGTCTGGGCAGGACCAAATGGGGGAATCTGAGGAAGGTTTGGCGAAGAGACTGCTGACAAGGGATGGGCAGGCAGAGGGCAGTGCCCCAGATATCTGGGAGGACTGGGTGAGCTGTGTCTCCCCTGAGTCCTGAATGGGTTTAGGGCTGGAAATGTGACTAGAATCTGAGGAGAGAAAGCTGGGTGGAGGAGACCACCACAAAGGAGCTATGGCCCCTTCCTCCCTCTCTGGGGCACAGCCAGCCTGGTGGTGATTCCACAGGCAGAAAAAATGAAGGGATACAAACCCCACTCACTCTCCCCCTCTCTCCAACCTCCTCCCATTCCATCCCTCTTCCCGTTGGTCAGTGAGGCCAAGGTTCATGTCCAGGGGCACAGGGCAGGAAGAGAAGGGGTGAAGCGGACGTAAGTGGGGGGGACGGCTGCAGGTGCCCGGCAGGATGGCTGGGTGTACAGACCTGCTAATTGGGTTCTGTAGCTGGGAACTGGAGACTCAAAATGTTGCTCTGTTTTTGCCATTTTGGTACACCTCACTTCTCTGGGATGGTGATAGAAGTGTCTTTGAGGGGCACCTGGGTGGCTCAGTGGGTTAAGCCGCTGCCCTCGGCTCAGGTCATGATCTCAGGGTCCTGGGATCGAGCCCCGCATCGGGCTCTCTACTCAGCAGGGAGCCTGCTTCCTCCTCTCTCTGCCTACCTGCCTGCTTGTGATCTCTCTGTCAAATAAATAAATAAAATCTTAAAAAAAAAAAAAAAAGAAGTGTCTTTGATGAACACACACTATTTTCATCAGGGAATAACAGGACTGCTTCCCCATGACACTTTGAGGGCAAAACAACAACAATGAAAAATTCCTCATGGGGCCAGAAACAATACCTACCTTATTCATGTTTACTGAACAAATGAATGTTCTGAGCCCTTTCCTATTGGATCTGGGGGGAAAATAATGCTGAAATCTTCTATTTCTCTGATCCACCAAACAGCTGAATGCTTTCTGTGTGTCAGATAATATGTGAGATGCTTTTATGCATATGATGTGGTGTGTTTAATTCTCACTGTGAGCTTGTTGGCAGGTAGTAGAACACCCCCCAATCTAGATTCTTAAAAATAAAACTCGGCTCCTGAAGTAAGTGGAGTAAGTGGCAAAGCTGGGCAGTGCCCCACATCTGAATCCAAGCCCAGTGTTCTCTGACACAGCTCTTGACTAGAGCTCTTGGTCTGAGCAGACATCTGAGTTGAGTTCAGGGCTCTTCTCCCTCATCTCCATCTTCTGAGGGAGCCCAGGCAGAGGCCAGGGATGGAGGAGAAGGTGGTAGGGAAGAGCTGGGCTGGGCGAGACCAGACATCTACTGCCTTGCAGAAGACAGTGGCAGCCCCAGCCGTTGGGTCTGGGAGTGTATCCCAACTCAGTGCAGCCTGGTGGGCCAGAGCCATCTGGGGGACTGTATCGGGCTATTGTCTTTCACATTAAGCCCAATTGGCTGCAAATATCTAAAGGAGAGCAACACTCACGCTTTGTAATAATTTGGTTAAAACGCGTTTCTACCAAAGCACAGTCAACAAGAAAACCACCACCAAATGAACTGTCGTCACCCTGGGCCTCTCGGGTAGTCTTTGTCATGCTGTGACAGAGATGGCTGCGGTTAGCTGGGGGCGGGAGAAGGGAGCTGACTGGTTGGAGCCCACGCGGGTGTTGTGTGATGGGCCCGGCCTGGGCTATGTGGGCCGGTGTGGGGCGATCAAGCCTGATGTCTTGGGGTGGGGGAGAAGTGGGAAGTCTCCCCTAGAGATTTCATAGAAGAGGATGAGAAGTGTAAGAACAACATCCTAAACGAAGTTCAAGTGGGCGGCGGGGGGAGGGTAAACAGAAACAGCCCAGACTTAGAGGCAAGGGATTCAAGCTCCAGGACCCCTCAGTTCTAAGTGCCCATGTGTGCTAGTTTAAGTGATCCTGGCTGTATGTCTTGATTTTCCTTTTTTAAAAAAGTACTTTACTGGGGAGCCTGGATGGTGTAGTTGGTCGAGTGTCTAATTCTTGGTGTCAGCTCAAGCCTTGATCTCAGTGTCATGGGATTGGGCCCCATGTCGGGCTCTGTGCTGGGCATGGGGTCTGCTGGGGATTCTCTCTCCTCCTTTCCCTCTTCCCCTCCTCTGTCTCTCTCCCGCAAAATAAACAAAGCCTCTTTTAAAAATTCAAAAAAAAAAAATTAAAAAGCACCTTACTTTTGCTTGCTGAGCATTTGGCTATGATTGAGATCGGCTGTTTTACTCCAAATAATGCTCCTGTGTAACTAGCACGTGTTTACCCGGTTCCTCTCTAACCAGAGGCTGCTGCAGAGAGTGAACGTAAACCTGGGCCCGAACCAAAGGTGGAACCCCAGTTCTATCAGACTCCATGACCCCCAAGGTGCCAGGGGAGAGGTGTGGCCACAGCCAAGAGGCTTGGAGGCAGGCTGGCGTCATGGGCATACCACTTGGGAAGTTACACAGGGGCCAGCACTTAGAAGGGATCGGTGCTTGGTTTCATGCTCTGCTGGGGTGCCGTTTTGAAACCAGTAATTTTGAATAGGGCGCCCCACATTTTCACTTTGTACCTGGCCCCGCCAACCATGTAGCCCATTCTGTCAGGGGGATATTTTGCTCCTGGAGGATGTTTTGTAGCTGAATGTAGAAGGGAAACTTGTAGCCACAAAGGTGGCTGTCACACAGGGCAGATGTCTCCCCTGCTTGTGCTGGGATTATACAATCATATAGACACTCTCTATTGATTTTCTTCAAGAGCAAAGGGCCTTCCTTTTTATTTAGACTGATTTAGGAGCAATATTACATATGGACTAATTTCTTCTACAAGCCCAGTGCAGCCTAAAGAAATTTTAAATTTTATCACATAGTTTTCAGAAATGATTTGTTTTCATGTCTGGTTTGATCCTCAAATCCCTTTATTCTCTTGTTCAAAGAACATTAATTGAGCATGAACAGAATGTCAGGCACTTTTTAAAATATTGGAATTAGTACAGTAAATAGGATAGGTTTCTCCCCTCTCCATCCCGTGGAATCAGCAACTGGGCTCTGGTGGTTGGATGTTTTGGAGTCTGCAGATGGAAAGGAAGTTTGTGCCAGAATGGACCATACTCAGAGTCTGTACCTGACTTAGATGATGAGATTTGGGACTTTCTGAGTTTATATTTCGATTATATTTTGGTCTCAGGGTTGGTGCTGAAATACGTTAAGACATCTAAGGATGTTGGGATAGGCTAAATGCATTTTACACATGTGAGGGACCTGAGTTTGGGGGAGCCAGAGGGCCAGAGGGTGGTGGACAATAATGGCCCAAGAATGAATGTCCTTCCTGGGAGCTAAGAATGACCTTATTTGGAAATGGGATCACCGCAGATACAAAGTAGTTCAGAAGAGGGTGGACCCTTGTCCCAGGATAACTGGTATCCTTATGAGAAGAAGAGAGGAGATGCATAAAGGAGAATGCCATGTGAGGACAGAGGCGGAGATCGGAGTAATACATCTACAAGCCAAGGATTGCTGGCAGCCGCCAAAAGCTAGGGGAGAGGCATGGAACCGATTCTCCCTCAGAGTTCCCAGGAGGAACTAATTATGCTGACACACCAATTCCTAGCCTCCAGAACTGTGAGAGAATAAATGTATTCCTGTTGTTTTAAGCCACCGATTTGTGGTCCTTTGCTATGGAAGCCTTAGGAAACAAATACAGGTGACTTGCCCTGTAACACGCAGTGATGAACGCCAAAATGCCCTAGAACATATATGTTGAGTTGTGTGGCAGTGGCAGCTACATATAGGATTAGCCTGTGGTCTCTGGAGTCAGACTGTTCAGGCTCCACAGTCACCCTGTCCCCTTGGGCAAGTTACTCAGAACTGGGGAGTTCACTTCTCTGTGCCCCCAAATCACCCATCTGCATGATTTGTACTCAGAGCACCAATCACATAGACATGCGAGGATCACGTGTTCAAACTCTTCAATGGTGCGTGGTGTCAAATAATGCTCAGTTTTGTGGTTATTATTTCAAGTCTCCCTGGGCCACATTTGAGGCCCATGATGGATACCAGGAGCCCCGTTTTACTCATGCTTGTGGTCCCAGTGGGGCCACTGAGACTGGCACGTGATAAGAGCTCAAAAGATGTTCGCTGAGTTGTACTGAGTTGAGTCTATGAGTAACGCTACTTTTAATTCCAATTAGGTGGGAGTGTGGAGTTTGAACAAACAGGGGCTCTCCGGGTGAGGTTGGTCCTCTGAGGGCTGCCTCTCTGCAGGTCATGCTGGAGCCAGTACCTGACTGCTGATGCTGGGGAGGAAGGTATGTCACCTGCTCAGTGAGGCACCGCTCTCCGTGGGACTGGCTCTACCTAGAGCCCATCACTTCTAATGGACTAAAGGAGCTGGTGCCTTTAAATTCCACAGAAAGGGAAGAAAAAGCACTTTAGTTTCAGTCCGTGTTCTCCATTAGACACCCTTCAGGTGTTAGCAATATTATGCCACAATTTCATTATCCATTAAAGCCAGGTAATAATAAGTACACAAAGGTATTTGGAGCCTATTGATGTTAATGAAAGAGATCAATCTAATTCAGAATGTGTGTGTGGAGAGCTCCTTGGAGATGGAATAGGCCCCAAGGTTAGCCTTTAATTGCCTCCTTGATGGCAGACCTACCAGTACTCAAGTTTGCATGACCGTCTTTATGACATAGTTGGAATTTTTGACGCCCAGACTTCATACAGAAGCCCATCTTCCTCCTCTCCCACGCCCCTCCCAACATTCCCAATTCGGAAAGAACGGGAAAGTTACTGCCATGTAACTGAGGTCCTTGCATAGGAGTGAGAGCTTCCTGGATCTGGACCACGGGTCAGGGGGGATGAGCAGAAAGCTCATGATTCCAGGGGCACTTGAGTGACCCTGGAAAGACTTCTAGGACTCTAAATTCTCTTTCTTCACTCTCTCCCTTGCTCGCTGGTGGATTCAGAACGATCTATCAGGTTTATTAACTGCATTCAATAGACATCTCAACAAAATTACCCTAATCTAGGAAAAAAAACTATGTCAGAGAAAGAGGATAGAGGAGGCAACTTTCTTTCTCAAATGCCCCTCTGCATTTTTCCAGGAGCCCCCAGAAGGCTCCCACTTCCTTCCTGCACGGACTTTTTGCTCATTGTGAGGATATCTGAGCGATGGGCTCCCAGGAGTTCCCACAGCTGTCCACCCTCTTCCATCCAAAATGAATTCTCACATTTTATTCCTACGTCCTCCCGCTTCTACCCTCATCCTTAAAAAACCCAAAAAACAGAAAGCTGCCATAAAGAAATCAAATGCTTCCCCTGCTGCTTCTGGGAACCAGCACCTCCGATAACATACTGGAGGTAAGATCCCCTCCTAAGGCTGCTGGACCGGGAGCCAGGCACACACAGACATCCCCGGAGGCAGAAGGGCCTGTGTTCTGGGTCCCCTGTGGAACGCAGCCTGACTCAGTGCCCATGTCCTGGAGTCGGTCCGTGTCCTGGAGTCAGCAGAAAGGACTGCCCGTTAGCTGGAACCAACAAGGCATCCTGAGCATGTGATTTAGTACCAATGGAAGCAGAGCACATCAGGCCCAGAGTGACAACATGTTTAGAACAGATCATTTTCCCTCCCGCCTACACGGACTTGTCTCCAACCCCTTGCTGGGCAGCCTGGGCAGGGCTACAGCACGTGATTAGATTAAGAGGGAGATGGCCCTTGCTGTTAGGACCCTAGTAGACCCAATGTTGGCACAAATCCGGGCTCTGAATTTCACATCATTGCCCAAGGGCTACTGAAAGACACCAGGACTTGTCAGTTGTTAACTTCAGAGCAGGAGGACTGAGAATAAGAGAACATAAGTCTGGCCACGGTACACATAGCAGGCGGGGGAGGGGGCACAGAGGCTGAGACAGGTCAGGGAAATAAAGAACTGGGATAGTCACTGAACCTACTTTACGTCTGTTCAGAGCAGTGGACCCGCTGCTGAGTCTGGCTCCCTGCCCTAGGAAACACGATCTGTGACTCTACTCAGGGTTCCCTCCCTCCTCTGTTCTAGAGGGCCAGGCTAGAAAGGCAGCCCTGCCACATAGCCCACTTCAGCCTCCACCCAGGGCAAAGCTCCACAAGCAGGAAGTCCTATCGCGGTCCACCTCTAGCCTGCGTCCACGTACACTCTGTAAGTGCAGATGCAGCATGGCGGTGAACAGAGCAGAGGAGGAGGGGGTCATTGTTCGTGAGATGCAGGGAAGCTTCTCCTTTCCTTAAATGATCTTTCACATCTCTGCTCATCACATTTAAAATGGAGCTACCAAGTAGAAAACCTCTGGCCACTACTGAGAAGACAAACTAATATTCAGGGTACGGGATGACGTGTAACCACAAGTAATGGCTGCTCTATGGAAAGTGTGTGTGTGTGCATGTGTGTGCATGTGTGTGTGGGTGTGCATGCATGCGCGTGCACGACTCCTGTTTACCTGCCCTGTCTCTTGCCTTTGTTTGTCTCATTCGTGCAGCGTAGGTAATGGTGTGTGCAGCGTTCTCCGGCGCGCTTGCTAGGTGACTATGCCCTACCTTGCGCGTGCTGCTCCCTCACATTTCCCTTTAATGCTCTCCATTATTTGGGCTGCATTAATAATGTTTGTGGGCTGATATCTTTAAAATTAATGAGGTGTTTACTCTTAGCCAAGAAACTCATTGAAATTAAAAAAGCTTTCTCTTCTTCCCCTCCTTTTCTCTCGCTTACAAAGAGGTGGACAAACAAACCACAATGCTAGCTTTGTTAGAAACCAAGCAGAACAGGGAAACACCCAAACCCCACCACTGGGAAGGCATGAGTTGCGATTAGTTAGTCATACGGAGTCGGGTTCAAACCACAGCTACTTCTAGGAGGCCCTGATTTAACCAGGGCTTTGCTAGAAGGTTACATAGAACACTTACTAACAACGGAGGGCATCTGTGCCCTCGAGAATAGCTCATCTCACCCTCTCTTAGCGTATGATTAGCCAGCGTAGCCACAGTACCTAGACTAGTCTGAACTTTCCCTCTTATTCAAAAGATTTATTTTCAGGAAAATTCATCTTGAGTATAATCCTGGCCGGTCTGTAGTCTCTGTTTTTCAATCAGAGACACTACCTGGCATGAAGGACTCCTCCCCACCCGACCGCCACCACTATCTGACTTGGTGTGGAAGAGCAGAAGTGGGTATGAGTCGTGGGTCTACCAGCTGCATGATCGTGCTGCAAACCACTTATCAGGGAAGGGAGAATGGCTGCCTCTGGAGTGTAAACCAGCAGGCTTCATTGTCCTACACCCACCTCCCAAGCTCCTGCGAACCAAACCTCCCCATGATAGTGCAGCCAAGTGCGTCCCTGGTGGCGCGTCTGAGAAGTCTGGGTAATCACTGAGTCATTTTAGAGCAGCTGTCCTCTCTGGTCCAGAAACCACCAATAGGTTCCAAGGATCCTGCAGGTGATTTGTTAGCTAACTGCTCGAGATAGTCAGGCTAATAATGATAATTTTATAAATTTGTATCTGGAATTAATAATTGACTCAGTTAAAAACAGGACAATAATGTCGAAGAGACAGTCTTCTCCCAATTTGTTGTTATTGTTGTATGTGGGGTTTCTTTTCTTCCCTCTCCATGGCTGTTAGGAATGAGGATGTCAGTATGTACCGAAAGGCTTGAGGATGCCTGCTATGGTGGTGGTTCTGGTGCCTGAAAACCAATCTTTTTATACCCACATAAGGGATATCTGCAGCAGGAGTCCAGGGCCTGTGGCTGAATCTCTGGTCTGGGAAATGCCATCACGCCGGGGGATGTCCAGAGCCACCAGAGTCATTGTTCTCAGATGATCACAAGTGAGAACAAGCAACAGAGCAGAGACTCCTCAGCCCAACACAGAAGGCCCAGGGCTGCTGAGAAGTGGGCAGCAGGGACAGGGAGGAGGACTTACGTGAAACTGAATCTGGGCAGACTCTCCAGCGCAGCTCTGCAGGATGTTGTGTGTTGAGGACACAGAGAGAAGCTCCCACTCACTGTCATTCAAAAATTCCTTCTTGTCATGCTTCATGTCTCCTCTGCTCCTCAGGAAGGCCAGGTTGATGTTGTGCACTGACAACAACAGAAGCAAGTGACTTCCCCACAGAGAGAGGCCTCGATAACAACCAACTTTTCCAACTCCCCATTCAAATTCTTCCCATTACTCCTGCCCCTGCATGTACAGTCTCACGGAGACAGGGTTCAGTATAACCATTTGGAATTAGGGATAGCAATGTGGAATAAAATCTTTTGAGCAGGAAGACAAAACAAAAGAAAAACAGGAACGAAACCCCACTGTGAATTTACAGTTTGTATTCCATTATCCATAGAATGCCGGCCCCGGTCCTAGGACTTCTATAACCTTCTCAGAGGCAGCAGAGGTCAACTATTGTATTTCCAAACCAACAGCAACAGTGAGCTGGGCACAGCACAGGATTTAGTCGGGATGACAACAGAAGCCAAAGACGGTAAGAAGACACTGAGATTTGCAAAGAGTCAATGATGTGCAAGAACAAAATGACCTCGCGGATGGCACGACCAAATGTTACCCGTGTGTGCCAACTCAGTGCAGTGTGTCTCCCACTAGCAGACTGTGCCTCTCCCAGTTTACCTGTGTGCAGGGCACTACTGAAGGTCAGGCTGCAGTTCTGGATGTCAAACGGAAATGCGTAGGTTTCTAAACTGCACGCAGAGACCACCTGGATAGGCTTAGAGTTCTTAATGGTCCCAGATGAGTTCACATAGACATATGGAAGGTCGGGTGATCCTTCGAAGTCCACACTATGTAAAACACAAGAGACCTCGCTGTTACAGAGCGGGTCTTCCCCATTTCAATCCACAGGCAGAACTGATTATGAGATGGCAGTGACCATGATACCCAGGACTCGCCCAGAAGTGCAAATAAGAATCACATTTCCCGTGACATAATTCACCCTGGCAAAGATGGACTCAGTAATCAGAGTCTCAAAAGTTAATTCACTTGGTGCTCTTGAAACACAGACATAATCCATGAGTAACCTCAAGCATTTGTAATCCAATCTGTATCTTAGATGACATCAAGTCATGGTACTTCCAACTTGAATATTCCCAAAATTCACCTTTCCAAGATGAAAACCAAAAAACAGCAACAATAACTGAAAGTAAGAGCAACTGGCCTGAACAGTCCAAGTAGTGTTAAACCCCATGGAAATATACCCCAGCACACTTACAGCTCCTTGATGATGATGTCAGGCATCCAGATGTCACTTAGAGGTAGAGAGATCTCTCTAATCTCATCAAACATGCTGGGGTTCCAGGATAAAAACTCATCATCCCAAACCTGTAAGGAGTGGCCAGAAAAGAAATTTATCAAAAAGGGGCAATGTCAGTCTCACCAAAGAACTGAAGAGGGATTTGGGTGAATAACCCAACTGATCTGCTTGATGGCACTGTTAGGGGAGAGGACTTTTCTCCCAGCTCCTAAAGATGGTGCCCCAACCAGAAACCATGGCCATATATCTTACACAAAATCTAATAAATTAGGTCTGCTGCACATCTATGAAGCTAAGTTGCAAACACAAAGAAAATATCTATTCCTTAGAATAATGATATTTTGCAACAGGTTAAGATCAAGGGTCCA
The DNA here is from genome assembly GCF_902655055.1 of Lutra lutra. NCBI lineage: Eukaryota > Metazoa > Chordata > Mammalia > Carnivora > Mustelidae > Lutra > Lutra lutra. The sequence goes on along the minus strand of NC_062287.1, from coordinate 10,544,445 downwards.
GCATGCACAGAAAGAAACGTCATTTACCTCGTGGTACCATATACTTGTCTTCAATTTTTGGTTCTGTGCGTCCTGCAAGGCAAAGAGAAAATCTGTACCAAATCTTAGAATGTCAATAAATGAAAGTCCAATTCAACACGATGATAATTCAGAGAAAAAAACAAATCTAACTCAATATGTTGATTTTTAAAGTATTGCTTTCACTCTTCAAATCTGAGTATTCTCGGTTCCTATTTATTTACACATGCCTGTCACTGTGAACTTTACTATAGTATCTATGACAAAATGGCACCATGACTACATCTGACATCTTGAAGGATTTGCTAATCCCTTTCCTACCCTAATTAGTTACTCTGCCATTAATCAAACTAAAAAATGACATGTAGCCTAGCCAATTCTGGGCTAAAAAGATGAGACCAAGCTTTCATTTGTAATTAAGATATTATTCATAATATTTCAATGAGCGTTATCTCAACTGCTTTTGGCAGCCATTCCTGTGAAGTTACCTTCTGTTTGGATTTCTCTGCTTATCAAACAGACTGAATGAGCTTCATGTAAATGAAATGTATTTTTGATGATCTAGATGTGATTTCCCCATGTCGGCAATGAGTAATTTTTTTTAAAAAGACCCCTAAGAATAACAAACAAAAAAAACCTGCGCCTTACTAATTTTTTCATATCTACTCTAGCAAAGAGCATTCTAAAACTGCTATGTCCTGAGGAATTAAAAGGAATATCCCATACCATGTACAAACATTCACTCATTAACTCAAAATGGACCATACACCTAAATGTAAGAGCTAAAATTGTAAAACTTTAGAAGAAGACATAGGAGGGGTGCCTGGCTGGCTCAGTCTGTTGGGCAGCTGACTCTTGGTTTCGGTTTAGGTCATAATCCTGGGGTCCTGGGACAGAGCCCCACGCCAGGCTCCAACCTCAGTGGGAAGTCTGCTTGGGATTCTCTCCCTCCCCACAACTGCATGTGTGCACATTCTCTCTGACTCAAATAAATAAATAAATAAATCGTTTCTAAAAAGGAAGAAAACAAAGGAGATCATCATGACTTTGAATTGGGCGGTGGATGACACCATAATCGCTACAACCAAAGAAACAGTAACTTCATCTAAATGAAAACCTTTCGTGCTTTAAAGGTAAAGGACAGCTTCAAGAAGTAAAAGGACAATCCACAGAATGGAAATAATATCCGCAGATCATATATCTGATCCGGAGTTAATATCCAGAATACATAAAGAATTTCTACAAATTAAAACAAAACAATGACCCTACTTCAAAATGGATTATTTCTTCAAAGTGGATATGCAAATGGCTAATACACACATGAAATGATGCTCAATATCCCTGTTATGGACCAAATTATGAACTTTGATCTTGGACTTCCCAGCCTCTAGAACTGTGAGAAATAGAGTCTATGGTACTTGTTACAGCAGTCCAAGCTGGCTAACACAATCCCTGATCATTAGGGAAATGCAAATCAAAACCACAGTGAAATACCACTTCACTCTCATTAAGATGGCTACTAAAACAAAACAAAACAAAACAAAACAAAATCAAACAAAAACAGAAAATAAGTGCTGGTGAAGATGTAAAGAATTGGAATCCTTGTGCACTCTTGGTGGGAATATAAAATGGTACAGCTGCTATGGAAAATAGTGGCAGTTCCTAAAAAATTAAAAATAGAATTACCATATGGTCTAGCAATTCCATTCTTTGGTATAAATCCAAAAGAACTGAAAGCAGAGACTCAGTTATTTGCACATCCATGTTCACAGCACCATTAGTCACAATAGCTAAGGGGTGGAAGCAACCCAAGTGTCCATCAAAGATGAATACATAAGCAAAATGTGGTCTATACGTACAAAGTAACACTATGCGGCCTTAAGAGGGAAAGAAATTCTGACACATGCTACAACATGAATGAACCTTGAGGAGACACCATTTCCTTCCAAGTTTTACCAGCGGAGACATTCTGAAATCATGTTTTTAAAATGAGCATTATTTAGTTAGATTTGATTTTCTTGCTCTGAACTGTCATGCTGTTGAACTGGACTTTGATTTATTGACACTGGAAGATGTGGGGTCTGTCTCCCCAGTTAAAGCACAAAGGGCTCAGTTCTAGGTTAGCTGCCATTGATGAGGGTTCCCCACAAACTGGGGGAGGGGGAGACCGGGTTCAAAACGTAGTTTGTCTTACTGGAAAATATAGCTTGTAGCCATTCTTTCATAGCAAATATACTTTTAAGGAAATTAAATTAAATTAAAATTTAATGAAATTTAATTTAATGAAATGTCCTGATCAGTTTTTTTTTTTAAATGTCTGTCACACCAGGTCACAAACGTGTCACTGACTCAGTCATGGCTGAGGAGACTATTATTTTACCCAGTTGATTCTTATTAACTGCCATGTTGATGCCTTAGCTCATTTTTCTCTTCCTGCTCATTGTTTTGTCATGTTACATGTAACAAGTGTTAAGAATTTTTTTTCTAATATATTAAGGGGTGCCTGGGAGCATTTGTCATTCAGCCCTAAAGAACACAATGTCAAAAAGAAGTCTGAGGCTAAAACTGAATTTTTTTTTTTTTTTTTTTTTGTCGAAGGAAACAAGTTTTTCTTTGCCAGCTGGTGAACATAATTGGTTCTCTGGTGGCATTATTCACAGCTTTTCCCTCTGTGTATCTCTTTCTCTCTCTCTTTTTTCTTTAGATACCTTCCATCTTGCTTGTTAAAAGCAAAGGATATTTCAGAGAATTGGAATTCATTAGTCTTCCTAACAGAGGGAGTCTACTTAGATCTAAATTGGTAGTTAGCAAATATACAGATAATTCCCGCACATTCTTATTTCTCTTTCCCAGTTCCTAAGACTATAGAAACAGATGCCTCAACGTCTGGCTGGGAGGCTCTAGTCAATGGACTGGAATACAAAGGTAGCGGAGATTCGGAATTGACAAAATTCAATAGAAACAAATTGCAACTCTTCACTGTTGAGTAGACTATCTCTATAATCAGATTTCCCTAAGGTATTCATAATACCCAGAAATTCTAAGACAAGACTGTAGTCTTTCATATAAACAAAACAGGAGGCAAACATTATAACGGAAGCGAGATGCCGTGATGGAAACTGCACTGGAAGCTCTTCACTCCAGACAAAAGTTGCCAGCGGCGGATGCACCCAACAACTTATCTATTCCCACGGCGGGTGTCCTGTCCGATTATGTGCATGATTTCCTTAAGTCCCTCAAAACGGGCCTTGACTCCACGATGAACTTTAGGCTTAGCCCTGCTGAATGTCCTAGAGATGTTTGCAAAGCATATTAGACTATCTTAATCAATTGATTGCTTGACAGATATTGATCCCTGTCATTGAGGTAAGATATGCTACACTGCATATTGTGGGAAACATGAACATGAACATGAAGCAAGCCCTTCCCTCAGGCAGCTTATTAATAAACTAGGGTATGTGACATTTTAACAAATAGCTCTGTGTGTTAAGAAATATATAGACTTCCATGGATTTAAAGGAAGGAGACATTGCGGTCAGCTTGCAGATTTGAGGGAAATCTTTTTTGGGAGCTGAGATTTGAAGGATTATAATATTTTACAGATGGAGAATGAAGACAAAGACATTCAGTGGAGGAAACAGGAGACAATAAGGGGTTGGTTTCATTGTAGTATTGAGGAGATAAGGCTAAGGCAGTAGACAGGGATAAAACTAGAAGGATGGAATTTGAGATTTTTCCAGATTTCTGGAGGAAAGTCTGCCAAATCCAATAAGACAGTACTACTGTCTAACACATTCCAGTAAAAAGTAGTATATTCCACGCCAATGGAGAAAACATATCTTTGAAAAAATAATGGTGTTCTCCTTAACTACCGGAAAGAATCTGGCTTTATTTTATCAGGATAGAGAGAAACAGATAAATTTCAATTTGATATAGTTGTTCCAAGAGAAAAATATTAACATAGAAACTTTACTCCTTTTCTCTATTTATCTCCAACTAACCCTCTAAAGGAAAGCCTGAGCAATTCTATTTTATCTTAATCAATATGAAGCAGATGGGGCGCCTGGGTGGCTCAGTGGGTTAAGCCGCTGCCTTCGGCTCGGGTCATGATCTCAGAGTCCTGGGATCGAGCCCCACATCAGGCTCCCTGCTGAGCAGGGAGCCTGCTTCCTCCTCTCTCTCTGCCGCCTCTCTGCCTGCTTGTGATCTCTCTGTCAAATAAATAAATAAAAAATCTTAAAAAAAAATACGAAGCAGAAAGTGGGAGGAGGAGGATAGACCTAAAGGTAGTCTTATTCCCTTACTCAAAAGTTGATTATCCGTGTGTCTTGGGGTTTTGCAGGATGTGACTCATATCCCGTGTCCTTATTCAAATCAGGCTATTCCCATTGAACAATGACTGATAAACAATGCAGTCGTGATAACCCACTGACAACTAGTAGAGACTAATATTCCCTAAGTATGTGAAGATACTGACCCAGGAAATTAACTCTCAAAAATTTTAGTTCAGTATCCAATTACAGAGGAAAGTTAAGGGAGTTTTCTGTAAGCTCTATGCTTTCTGGGAGCTTTATGTAAGACGAGGCCTTTGAAGTAGGGGTGGATATGTCCTGGCACTTCATTAAATATTTTCTAGGATCTTAGAACTGGTACTTTTGCGAAAAATGATATTTTTCTTTTTTGGTGTGCATATCACTTAAATGTTCCTTTTTATAAAGAAATGATGATTAGGGATTTATCTGAGCTGGAGGAAAGTGATGTTAAAATAATTTGTGGGGCGCCTGGATGGCTCAGTCCGTTAAGCCGCTGGCTCTTAATTTCGGCTCAGTCATGATCTTGGGCTCTGTGCTCACCACTCAACCTGCTTGAGGATTCTCTCTCTTCCTCTCCTTTTGCCCCTCCCCTGCTTGGGCACATGCTCTCTCTCCCTCTCTCTCTTAAATAAATAAGTCTTTAAAAAAATAACTTGCATCAGACAAAAAAAATAATTTAAGCCCCGTGATATCAATTATATTTTAAGTTTCAAATTATTTTTTAATCAATTACAATGTCTAAATCTCAGTCAAAAAATCAGAGTCTATGATTGACAGCAGAGCATTAAGGTATTAACACGGAAAAATATCTCCATTTAAATAAAGAGAAATTGTTAAGTTATTTTAGCAAAATACATTAAAATAATAACATATTGTGGGGGAATATTATGTATGTAAATGTAAAATTGAAGACAAAAGTAGTACAAAGGACAATGGAGCTGGGAAATGGAATCTTACTGTTGTAAGATTTGTACAATTTATGTGAAGGACAGTAACATTAATTCTAAGTACACTGTATTAAGTGAATGATGGATATGGAAATCCCTAAAACAACCTCTAAAAAATAATCCAGAAGGATGCTAAAAAGCCAAGAGAAGAACTGAAGTCAAATATTAAAAGAATGTTTAATTTACTTAAAGCAAAATAAAAGGAAAAAAGGAGAACAGCAACAACGACAAAAACAGGTGGGACCACTAGAAAACAAATAGCAAGATGGTTATTGGCAAATAGACGAGATGCTTCGATAAATGCATAGATTGACAGGTTAAAAAAAAAACAATGCCCCAGAATACTACTCAGCAATAAAATCCAAGGAACTCAAGATATGTGCTACATGGGTAAACCTGAAGGGAATTATATCGACTGGAAAGACCTATCTCAAAGGTTATATGCTTATGTTTGCATTTATAGAACATTCTCAAACTAACACAATTACAAAGATGGAGAGAGACTTATCGTTTGCTAGTGGTTAGGGATAGGTGTCCGGGACAGAGGTGTGGCTATAAAGGGAGAGAACCAGGCATCCCCTGGTGATGACGATAAACTTGATGTGTGGTAGCCGTGGTTACAAAGCTACACATGTGATAAAGATACACACACACACACACACACACACACACGAGTATATGTAAAACTGGAGAAATCTGAGTAAGTTCTGTGGATTGAACCAATGTCAATATTTTAGAGCTGGAATTATACTGTATTGGCCTAAGATGTTAACATGGGGGGACACTGGGTGAAGGGTACACAGGACCTCCCTGTAAATTTATTTGCAACTTTCTGTTAATTTATAATTATTTCAAAAGAAAAGTTAAAAAAAAAAAAAAAAAGCAAGACCCAACTATATGCTGCCTCCAGGAAAGGACCTTGAATACACTGTCACGCAGAGAGACTGAAAATGAAAGGACGGCAAAAACATACAGCGTGCGAGAAGTAAGCATGAGAAAAACTTCAAGAAAAGGATATTACCAGACATGCAGAGGGGTATTTCATAATGACAAAAGGATCCATTCATCAAGAAGACACATAATTCTCAATGTATACTCGCCAAACACAGATCGGAGAACTAGACAAACACACTTACAGCTGGGGATTTTAACACCCCTCATGAAATTAATAGAACGTCAAAAATTTAAAAAGTTAGAGAAGATTTGAATAATACTATCAAAGACATTTATCAAATTGATATTTATGGAATAGCACATCCTTCTCTTTAAGATTTTATTGGAGGTTCAAGCCAGTGCAACAGATGATAAGAGGAAAAAGAGGTATAAAGAATAGAGATAAAGAGGCAGAATTGGTCTTTATTCACAGACAACGTGATTTTCTACATAGAAAATCTGAATCCACAAAAAGGCCTATTAAACTAATAAGAGATGGTAAGGTCACAGGATCCAAGGCCAATGCATACAAATCATCTGTATTTTTGTATGCTAGCCACAAACAGATTCATTTAAAAATACCATTTATAAAAATAAAATAAAATACCATTATAATAGTACCAAAATTGTGAAATACTTAGGGATACATTTAACCAAATATGCATAAAACACTGACAACTACTAAATATTACTAGGAGAAATTAAAGAACTAAATAAATGGAGAGTTAAAATGTGCTCACGGATTACAAGACTATTATTAAAATGTTGACTGTCCTCAAATTGACCGATAGATTTAATGTAATCCCAATAAAAATTCCAGCACTTTTTCAAAAAAGAAATTGATTTTAAAGTTTATATGGAAATGCAAAGGACCTGGAAAAGTCAAAATGATTTTGAAACAGAAGAAGGTTGGAAGGCAAGCTCTAATTTCAAGACTTCTGTAATGCTGCAGTAATTGAGACAGTGAGCTGGTGTCAGGAGAAACATTGATTAGTTGGACAAAATGGAGTCCAGAAATAGACCCAAAATATATAAAGAACTCCTGCAACTCAATAAGATAATGAACAACACTGTTTTGAAAATGGGTGAAAGATTTGAGCCCTTTACCAAAAAGATACCAATTGGTAAATTAACACAGAGAAAGATATTCAATGTCATTAGTCTTTGGTGAAACAAAAGTTAAAAACCACAGGGAGGTATCATCACAAATCTACCAGGATGGTTAAAATTTAGAACTATTGACAATATCAAGTGCTGGCAATGACGTGGAAGAAACCCCTGCATCCCAGGGGGACGCAAAACGAGGCAACCGTTATGGGAAACATTTAGAAGTATCTTATGAAGCTGAATACAGGCTTATCATACAACTCAGCCAACCTACATCTGAGTATTTATCCAAAAGACGTGAAAACGATTTGCAACTGTGTCTAGTGGCTTCACTCATGATTTCCCCACATTGGAAATAACTCACGTGTCCAACACCTGGTAAACATACAAGCCAATTGCAGTACACGTCCTTGCACAGTGGAATGCTACTGGCCCTACAGCAACTCATGTGTGATCTCCGAGGCATGATGCCACACCCAAGAAGCCAAAACGAAGGGCAAATTCCATAGGATTTCATTTATATGGCTTTCTGGAAAGGCAAAACTATAGTGAGAAAGATAAGATCACTGGTTGCCAGGTATTGGGGGGCAGGGGGAAGAGATCAGCTTCAAAAAGATGTTTCATTTTATGTAATTTATGTTTCAATTTTAAATGCTTCAAAATTTTATGGGATACAGTTAAAGCAGTGATTAGAGATAGTATAAATGCTAAAATTAGAAAAAGAAAGGTTTAAAATCGATGATCTTAGCTTCCACTTTAAGAAAGTAGGTAAAGAAAAACAAATTAAAAGAAATAAATTAAGTAAAGATAAGAGCAGACATCAGTGAAATAAACAATGAGTATTTTGTTTTTTGGAAAAAAATAAGTAAAATTAACAAAACTTTCCCAATATTGGTCAAGGGAAAATAAGAGAAAACACAAATTACCCACATGAGGATAAAAAAGGCAATATTATAAACAAACAAATTTGACAACTTGGATAAATAGATAAATTCCTTGAAAAACACAAATTATTAAAAGCAACACAAGAAGAAATAGAAAATTGGAACATTCTTATATATGTTAATGAAAATGAATTCACATTTGAGTATCTTCTCACCAAGAAAACTCCAGTTCTAGGTGATTTTACTGGTGAATTCTATCAAATGTTAAGAAAGAAAAATATCCATATTACACAACTCTTACAGAAAATTGAAGCAGGAAGACATTTTAATGGTTTTATTAAGGCCAACATAACCCTGATACCAAAACAAGACATGTACATTACAAGAGATAAAAACTATTGCCCAATATGCTTTATTAACATAGATGCAATCTATATTAAGTAGGTATTTAAATCCAGAAATATATAAAAAGGATAATATATTAAGATTAAATGGAGTTTATCCTAGGAATACAAGGACATTTTAACTTTTGAAAAATCAATCAAAATAATTCACCCTTTTAACTGCATAAAACAGAAGAATTATCTGATCATCCAAATGGATGGAGAAAAAACATTAGATGTAATTCAATATTCTTTCATGATTTAAAAAAACAAAATAAAACTCTTAGTGTACAATAGATAAGAAGGAACTTCCTCAACCTTATAAAGAACATTGATTAAAAAAAGCTATAACTAACATCAGACTTAATGGTGAAAAAATTTCCCCTAAGAATGGGAATAAACAAGGGTGTCTGCTCTCACTATTTCTGTTAAATTGTAGGAGCAGTCTTAGTCAATATAACATGACAATGAAAAAATAAAGAGTATAAACAGATTAGAAAGGAAGAAGTAAAACTATCTGCAGATGACATGATTGTATATGTAGACAATATCGATCTACCAAAAAACTACCAAAATTAACAAGTGAATTTAGCAAGACCACAGTATACAAAATATAACATACAAAATACAACATGCAAAATTAATATTTATCTATAACAATAACAAATAGAAAATAAAAAGTTTCAAGTAATATTTATAGCAGCAAAAATACTTTGGGATATGTTTAATAGAAATATATGTAAAGCTTCTACATTGGAAATTATAAAACAGTGCTGAAGACCCAAATAAATAGAGAGACAGAACGTATTTAAAAACTGGAATATTTATTATTAAGATGTCAATTCTCCCCTAAATTACTCTGCAGATCCCACACCATCCTAAAAAAACTCCCAGCAGTTTTTTTTTTTAAAGAAACTGACAAGGTAATTATAAAATTTATGTAGAAATGGAAAGGACTCACACTGCCTGATTTCAAGAGAAATAGCCCAACACTTATCAGTCAATCTAATTTTCAACCAAGGCACCAAGCAAATCAATGGTGAGAGGAAAGCCTTTTCAACTCCTGTCTGAATGCAAAAAACCAAACCGGAACAACACACAAAAACAACAAAAACTTTGACCCATGCCTCACACCATCACAAAGATTAATTCTTAATAGATCCTAGGACGAAATCTAAGAAACTAAGAACTATAAATCTTCTGACAGAAAATACAGGAAAATATGTCTGTGAACTTGGGAGTATTGAAGGTGTCTTAGTACCCAGAAAGCACTAACCACAACTAAATAATTGATTTACAATGGACCTCGTTAAACTTTAAGATCTCTGGTCACCATAAGACCCTTTAAGAGAATGAGCAGGTAAGTCAGAGATTGGTAATAAGTATTTGCAATGTATAAGTATGACAATATATAAACAATGCCTATAAGTCTATAACAAAAAGACCAACAACATAATTTAAAAGAAAAAAAAAGGAAAAGACTTAAAAAGCTACTTCACAAAGAAAGATATGTAAGTAGCCAATAGGCACATGGAAGAGAATTCTTGGTCACAAGCCATCAGAGAAATTTAAAGTAAAACCTTAGTGAAATACCATTATACCCTCAACAGAATGGCTAAAAATAAGACTGATAACACCAAATACCGATGAGGATGTGGAGCAATGGGAACTCGGCTATCTGACTCATGGGAGTGTAAAATATACAACGACTTTGTAAATTAGCCTTGCAGATTCTCAATAAGGGTACACCTGTCTGAGCCAATTCTTCCACTTCTAGGTTTTACCTAAGAAATAAAAACATGTACATAAAAAGGCTTGTATAGCAGTGTTATTAATAATATCCCAACACTGGAAACAACCCAAATGCCTATCAGCATATGAATGGATAAACAGGGGTACCTGGGTGGCTCAGTAGGTTGAGTGTCCAACTCTTAATTTCAGCTGAGGTCATGATTTCAGGGTTGTGAGACTGAGCCCCGTGTTGGGCTCTGTGCAGGGCATGGAGCCTGCTTAAGATTCTCTCTTTCCTTCTCCCTCCGCCTCTCCACCCACGCCCAACCCCCTGACCACACACTCTTGTGCTCTCTCCTTAAGAAAAAAGAAAGAATGGATATAAACAAATCATGGTATAACCATAACCAAATACTATTCACCAATAAAAAAGAAAAACTACTGGCAAACCCAACATGAGTGAACCTCAAAAACATGATGCCGAATGAAAAATCCAGACACAATAGAGGACACACAATAACATTTCATTCATATGAAATTCTAGAAATGGCAAAAATAATCTATGATGAAAGTAATGGGAACAGTGATTGTCTCTGTGGATGGAGAGATGGGGATTGGCTGAGAAGTCAATGAGGGGTCTTCCTGGGGTGATGGAAATATTTATTATATTGATAGGGGTGTGGATTCTATGCATGCACCCAGTTACCAAAACTCATTAGACTGTATACCTAAGATCTGTGTGTTTCAACACGTGTATACCTCAATTAGAAAAACAAGTTTTGGGAAGTAAATTGAAAAAAGATATTAAACTACATTAACAAACAAGTTCAGTAAAGTCTGCTCTTCAGAAAAATCAAAATAAATCTGGGACCTATTGATACTGAAGACTTTGTGATTAAGAAAAGAGGAGAAAGAGGAAGCAAGGATAAGCCATCATTTATGGAGGACCTACTAAGACCTCTGGTAACTGGGTTTCCATGTATTCTCTCATTTAATTCCCACAACAACCCACTTTCTAGATATAGAAGATAGCTATATAAGCAAATCTTCCCTCACCACCCTTAGTAAACACCTTGGGTATAAACTCAAAGTACCAGAACACGTTTTTCTCTTTTTCTCAATTTCAGGCAATAAGTGGTAGATGTTTTTCTGAAATTTACTACTGTCCCTAAGAAATGTGAGCTATAGGGAAAAAAAAAATACTTTTTTTTTTTTTGTTTCAGCAAACTCATAAAATATGTACAGTGGTCTGTGACCACAATTTTTAAAACCTCTTAATTCCATGAAACTCCTATTTCTAGATGCTCTGCTTCTCACATTGCAAGTCGGGGACTAGAAAGCATGGTTTGCCTAGTAAGTGTTTTACCTCATGCTCACTACTAACACGAGTCCAGGTCAACTTCCCTACCAGCTCAACCAGGCTCCCATGTAAACAGCAGGTGCTGTTACAAACAGGTAACTGGGATCGGTAGGGGTAAGACAGTCCTCACCACATCCAAAACGGCGTGGACAAGCACATCCAGATACACCGTGGTGGCCTCAGTCCAGTCGTGAACTGGCCTCACTGCCTTGTGATATTTCTGTAGTAGGTGCTTGGTGAGACGATATAGAGCAGGGCTCGTGGGATGAGGCATGTCCACAGCTAGGGTTTCTGAAAAACAAAACTGGCATCATGAGGAGGAAAATAAGAGGAGCTTAGCATCTCAAGGAGATCTCAGACCGTTGAGGACTTGGTGGGTCCTGGCAGAATACGGTTTTCAGCTTACCCCAATTTCCTGAAGTTCATAGCCAGCCAGTGGGCTCTTTGGCAGACGCTTAAAGTAAGCTGATGACCTGACTGTCCAATAAAGACAGCTCATTGTAACCGTCAGTAAGTCAGCTCGGATCTCCAAGGATCCAAACCGCACCTACAATTCTATTTTCACAGCATTCATGCATCTTGGAGACAGAATCCTGTCTTCTAGTATCACCCCCTTCTAAAACACAGGGAAAAAACAAAACAAAACAAATCTTCCCATACACTTAATCAAAAGTGATCTCCTCCTTGACTTTAATGTTTTTCATTTGTAATTCAATAGGAAATTCACGTAGAAACATGGACAAACCAGTGAACCCAAAAATTCCTACGTAATGGGATTAACAAGATTCCAATTCATACTTTTCTCCTAAAAACAACAACAATTAAAAAAAAAACCCTCTTGGGGCGCCTGGGTGGCTCAGTGGGTTAAAGCCTCTGCCTTCGGCTCAGGTCATGGTCTCAGGGTCCTGGGATCAAGCCCCACGTCGGGCTCTCTGCTCAGCAGGAAGCCTGCTTCCCCCTCTCTCTGCCTGCCTCTCTGCCTACTTGTGATTTCTGTCTGTCAAATAAATAAACAAAATCTTAAAAAAAAAAAAAAAAAAACCCTCTTTTCTCACTCAACTGTCTTTAAATAAAACACACTTGTCAGAAAATGAGATCTTCGTTTTGGGAAAATTCTTTCTGTTTCCAGAGAACAACCATTCTTTATGGCCTGGGAATCCTGATTTGTAGAGGAGCAGTGACTGGTGTTGAGGCAGGGGAGGCCAGGGGAAAAGAAGCAAGAGAAATGAGCACCAACAATTGGAAGTGACAAATTTGTGAGGGCTTCCTCTGAATTGAAAAAGATATTTTGCTCACAAGCTTTGCCACCTCCTGGGGGATTCAAAGCTTCGCTAAGTCATTGGACTGGAGCAAATTGCACGCCTCCTGCCACAGTGCGTGAGTGAAATCTATCTGTAGTGTCCTGTGCGTGAATTCACCTCACCTCTCAGTGGTTTTGATAGTTATTTTGATGAGCTGCTGAAGGTATGCGGGATCCAGCAGGAAACTGTAAATGAGATATCTTCTCCCTGTGTGACAGTCCTGTTTATACCCATTTCTTTATGAATGATGTCGTGTCACCTGCCGCCACAGACAGCAATTTCCATGATTTATCAGTGTCACTGTGACCAAAATGCTAACGACGATGCTGGGGGTGCAATGCAGAGTCACTGTGGGCAGTGGAATATTCACTCTCATTACCACCAGAACTGCGAAGCTAATGAGCGTTTTAACTCCCTAACTATTCACCCACGGAGATGCCCAAAATGGCATCCGCTATTCAGGCATGGAGGACTAAGGTAGGTGGCATGCATCGAGCATCATTTTCAGGGTTTTTGTGAACCGTGATTGTCCAAAAAATGTGCTGTGACTCTCTCTACCTGAGACCATTTCTTGCTGGTGTACCCCAGGGGAGAGAAGTCAGGAGCACAAAGCAAAGCCTGTCTGGTGCTTTTCCTGTGAACTTCGCTCTGGGCAACTTCACCTTCACCTCGCTTGGAAGCTCCCAATTCAAGTCCCAGTTGGGGAAACACTGAAATGTGCATGTTTCGATACAGGAAACTATCTGAGACAGAATTAAAACAGAATTCTGGGAAATGAATGTGTTTTCCCTATACCCTCTGCTATTAAGACTAAAATTCCCTTCTGCTGTCTTTTCTAGGAAACAATCCATACGTCTCCTATGGATAAACAAATTTTCCAGGACGTGTCAAAGCCTTTGGGTAAAGAGAGAAAGTTCTAGAATCTAGAACTAGGAACAACAGAGAAACAAGCAACAATAGGAGGAAAAATAAGAAGGAAATGAAAGTATGCTTAAATAAACTATAAGGGTAAAAAGTTCTTTGTTTAAAATGGGAAGAAATAATAAATTACATTTCTACTATGAATGCAAATTTGCCTGAGGAGAAAGATCAATTACAGGAGAGAGATTACGGATTTAAGTGACCATTAATTAACAGTAAATTATGCCCCTTGAAAGCTAATGTGACATTCACACAAGCACTAAATGACTCACAGTTCAGTGATGTTTCAACAGACACTGATGGAAGCTATCCACAGACCCAGGGAAGATTCCTCGTTAATGCGGCCTCTATGGATGCTAATACTTGGCTCCAAATAATTCACTTGTATGATTTCTAGAAAGTGGAATGTGTCGGGGGCTGAGCTATAAAGCACTTTTAGGGGCAGAGATATATATTTTTTTAAAGATAAGAATACAATAGAATTTTTCCTTTGTTTTCCTTGCTTTGACGAATTCTATCTTAAAGAGTTCTGGGCACTGTGATGAAAAGAGCTGTTCTCACTTAGTATGTCAGCTTTGGGAGTATAAAAGAGTTACACACACATCTGAGAAATTGCAGGAGGAATGAGATTTAGGGGTGTGGTCTACTGAATTCCCAAATCTGGCTGAATACATGCTGCGTGTCAGGCACTGGGCTCAGAGCATTTTACACGAACGACCTCCTTTGGCTTTTACAACAGCCTTAGAGACAGGTACTCTTCAGCCCCACGAGGAGTCCACCTCACTACAGGTAACAGACTAGAGGCTTAGTGAGCTTAGGACCACCCAAAGTCCTACAGCTTGCAAATGAAGAGGCTGGACTGGATCCAAAGCCCAAGCTCTTTACTGTGACATTACACTGAGCTGGCTCCCTGAGAATATTAGGGACGGAAGTGAGTGGACCTCCAAAAGGAAACCAACATGTTGCATGGTGTACATCACCGGGCAGAAACAGCCTACTGTTATTTTCTGTGTATGTGTTTTTGGGTCAAAAATACCTTCTATTAGCATTGCACCTTACAATTTCACAATGCTATCTTATCTGATCACCACAATATACAAAATAAGCATTTAACTTACAGGAAAACTCAATCTCTAAGAGATTAATTGGCTTGTTCAGGGTCACATGACTGGTGAGTAGTGCAGTAGGAACTAAACAGGTCTTTTAATCTAGGCTCTTGCCCAGGACACTGCCATCAGGCAGTGGCCTTAAATTGGTGGTTGGTTTACTGCTCTTGTATTTACAAGTTATCTTGATATTAACCCAGCAAAAATTCCAAAGGGCAGCTTTTTCTGCAACACATGTCTCCAGTATAATTTATGGTCAAGCACTGATTACTAGACACCATTAAAGCACACTTTCTGTCACATTTAGAACAAAAATCAAGCATAATACAAAACATTAGAAAGAGACATTAAGAAGATTTTCTTTCTTTTCCTTACCTTTTATTTTTCTATTTTATCTTACTTAGCTTAATGTTCACAATTATTTTCTGCTAAGAAACCCATTTGGCATTTAATGAAATTTCCTGTTTTCATTTTTATAATTAAGATATGCTTTTATCCTTTAAGTTCAACATTCAGGATTCTCCTATTTTAATGATAAGTGGCTATTTTTCTTCTCTACCCAATAAAAAAAATCATTTCCAGCTGCTGGGCTACCAAATTCCTGCCTCATCTCAGTAATTGACTCATTCCACTTCCAGTTATATTTTAAAACATGGAAACTCTGAGATATGAGCTCGAGGACACCCCTCAAGAAAGTGGGGGTGCTGGGGGAACACCAGCATAAACATATATTCTTGATCTGTGTGTTTTTTAAGAATCTATTGGATCTTAACACAAATGGCCCAATTCAGTGGAGTTAATACTCATACCACAAAAACTTAGTTCTAGAAATTCAGAAGGCTATATTAATTTTTAAAGTATCTTAAGGGGAAATGTACACTAAAAACATTCAAGTTTCTAGTAGTTGTCTCTGGAGATATATTTATCACCTACACAGACTTTGCATGGCTGGGTGAGACCCGTAATACCAAAATGATACGCAGGTGTCCTCAGCCAAGCTGTATCCAGGAAACTCTCTGGGCTACCGAAAGCTTATAACGAAGCCAAGACTGTTTGGGATAATAAAAATCTATTATTCAGACACAAAAGCAAATCTGAATAAGGAATGCCCCAAACTCTCGATGTAAATTGCCACAAAGAGAGCTTGATTTCTGGAGAAGCTTTATCAAACAGCTATAACATTTCCAGCATATTTTCAGCTGTGTGTCAAGAGCCCCACTGTGTGACTCCGTTTGTATTTCCAGATCTGTAATAGTAGGAGCAAAGACATAACAAATCACCGGGCTCCACGTCGCTTCGCAGGACTGGTGCTTTACAGATGCTAAGTAAAAACGAACACTTGTAAGGAGTTATACAGCACCAGGTAGAAAAATACTGTCTCTAGCTTTTAAAAGTTAATATTCTGGGCTGAAAGTAAAATCATTAAAAGGACCCACCTGAGGCAGCCACCAGGATGAAGGGCCACAGGAAAGCCATGGCACCTGCCAGTGTTCTCGGGCTCGGCCCAAAGAGGAGACATGCAACTTGCCTATTGGATGGACTGCACTCAATTTTTCCTAAATGGCCTCCTCTTCACTCCATTCTTCTGTCTTGGCCAGTGTCTGCTGTCCGTGCTGGTGCTATTTTGTAAACATTAAACCGGACCAACGGCAACGCCGGCACCAGGCAAATGTTTTGGAATCGATGCCATTGAGATACCCCTTAACTTCTACATTTGGTTCTGCCCCAGGCTTAGATCATGGCCAACATTTCAATTTCCCTGACGGGAGATAGCTAAGTGAATAATGTAATCTAAGAGGAGCCCCTAAGGAGAGGAAATTCCACACTAATATGATTTCCTTTACAGCCTTTACCTAAGGCAGTGCTCTTGCTGACATTCAGGACACTAATTTCATTAATAATTGAGATCTAAATAGCTGTTCTAAATCAGACTTATGCGGCTACATCTTCAGCATTTGACAGTGGTTATTGGACTCTGGAATTACACAAAGCTAATGGAAACCTGGTATTGTCCAATGAAGGACAACTGCTAACAATACAGGGAAAGTGCTTTTTGTTTTTCCTAAGCCCCTTTAATTAAAAGAAACATTGATTTTTTATAAATGGGAGTGTGTCTTCAATTGTCCCTGCGTACAATTCAGAAAGTAACTGTGTATGAGAGGATGCTTCCAGGCTTACTGAAGATGAGAGCTACTAATGTTTAACATCATTCGATAAAATTTTCCTTTCACTTTTTGATTGAGTATCCATCCACTCTTCATTATTAAGGAAAAAGAAGCATGATTCTATATAACTCTATCTGCCACTGGTAGACACGACAGATGCTCTAGAAACAAAAACTAAATTTCATACCATTTCCCGCATCTGCTTTTTCTATAAGTGGGACTGTAGAGGCACAGCACTGAGGTGAGTTACACAGAGCAAACTAAGGAGAAACATACATACCTGATCCCTGTTCTACTAATTATGCAGTCCCTTTGTTTAGAATTTTTGACGCTCTTGTCTTAATTTTTATCTACCAATAAAATGTAGCCTGATTGGTGTCCTACTACTGGTGACAGGAGTTACAAATATGGAAATGGAGAAAATTAGGACAAACCCATGGTGCTGAGTTGGTTTTGTTGGTATCAGTATGAACTCATGGTTCTCAGTACATGTTAGCTAAAAATGGAAATAAACACAGATGTAAATGTGTGTGTACCCATGTCCTTATAAACATACATCCCTAGCTCAGTCTTCCAGTGGGTCTGTGGGGAGGGACACCCCAATAGCAATAAGTATACCCAATACCCAGAGCTTAAGTTCTAAATAACATACCTACTTAAAAGGAAGAAATAGAGAAATGACCAATTTCTGGGCTGGGCAGGAGAAGTGTTAAGAAGAGCCTAGAACATCTCATTGCATCACAAAGAAGTGCTAGACAGAATAATAGGGATATGGTAAAAGGGCATAATCAGCTTGAAGGGTCTACCACTGGCCAAATCTGGGACAATTCAAGCATTAAAATCAATAATGATCTGAAGAATTATAACCCACTAAATAAAATACTAATCTACAAGTCCATGCAGATTTAAATAAATGAATGGAAAGAAGAGACGGCTTTTCCTTAAGTTAGAATGCCAACTAAGAAATGTAGAAGGAATGCTAGAATCTTCATAGTAATTATTCACTCAAGAAACATCAGTGTCTGATAAAAACTAGTTGGTGAAAGTGATGAAAAACAGGACACTTACACAAGATACTCATTAATCACAATGATTTAAAAAAAACTTTCCATGGAGAAATCTGGCAGACAACACCTTAATCAAACAATGAAAATTAACATTACCAATCATGGGAGTTGTGTGCTGCAGAGATAGGAGGAATTGAGAAGACACAGCTGCATTTCTGTTATCATCTGGCAAAAAATTCAAAACTTGAATCTATCGAGGAGACAACACCAGATAACCCCATACCGTGGGACATTCTACAAAACGGGCATATATCATCTTCAAGAGTGTCAAAGTTATGAAAGCTAAGGAAAGACTGAGAAACCATATCACACAAAAGTAGATTAAAGAGACAGGATGACTCAGCATAACCTGTGATTCTGGCTGGGATCCTGTTGTTACAAAGAACATGTTGGGAAGAATTCCTAAAACTCAAACTGGAGCTGGTAGATTAGATGGTAACGATGTAGCAATGTTAATTCCCTGATTTTGATGGAGCTGAAACCATGTGATGTTCTTGTTTGTAAGAATCACCCACTAAGTACTCAGATGACAGTTTATTCTCAAATGGTGTGTGTATATGGGGGGGAGGGGTTCATTCTGCTATTCTTCCAGTCTTGCTGCGTGTATTTGAAAATATTTCAGAAAACAAAAATGTAATCTGGTAGAGGAAATTTGATACAAAGGTATGGAAAGTTTGAGAAATATCCTCTAGAGAGAATGGCCGGATAAATGGGGCTTTATCAAGAGAGAACATCACCAAGGATTGGTCTGGCCATCAAGGTCCCAGCCCTGTCCATTGGGAGAAAGGCAAACTACAGGCAGCATTTCCATGCACACAGCACTTTCTATGGGAAGGCAACACGGAAGCTTGCCTTTATGCAAAGGTTTAATTGAGATGATGATCAACATTACATTCTTGCCACGCATTTTAGTAAGCATGGCTCTGTGTCAAACCTTCTGGGACATGCTTCCCCTCCCTTTTCTTCTCACTTCCTCATATCCCCATCTGTTACTGGAAGGCCATTGCTAATGATGTGTAATACAGGTACATTACGACCTTCATTAGCTAATTTAACAACAGTCTGGTGATCCTGCCCATTACAGCTCTTTATTGGCTGATGAATTCTGCCAAGATGGGAAAGGTTTTATGTGAGTGACTTGTCCTCAAAATAGTTTATATGCAGATGCTTCCTGATCTTTCCTTGATGGCCCGCCCTGCTCCGCATCACCAGAAGGCTCAGATAGTACCTTTTCTGACCTTACTGCCCTGTCTGGATGTAGTTTGTTTACTCAGTGCCTTTAGATTTGCTATCTCTTCCCTGTTCAACCTTTAATTTTTCATGAAAACTGTCTTTTCTCAATACAGTACTTTTTACTCACATTGTTTCTTATCATCCATGACTCAAGGATCTCACCCCCACTATCCCACCCTTAGACAGCTCTTTAGGAAAGATGAATGGGAAGTGAACTTCATTCAGGTCCTTCAAGCAGATCAGTGTATTAAAATAAAAAATTGGAATTGTCAGGAGCTCAGCATTCAGGCTTCTCAAATATCAGCTGGGAAAAGAAAGACTTATTAATCTGAGGTTTGAATCAACTGTTTCCTCAACACGGTTTAGGTCAGGCCTACCATTGAGTACCTAGAGATGTATTTCTTTCAGTAGCCCCCCTCCCCACATTCCCATGAGTCCTTGCACTCTGTTTCTCCATTATTTCCTAGTAAGATATGACACCTCTTAGTTGGACCAGTGTCTTTTAGAAGAAGGCGGGGGAGAGGGTTTATTATGCAAACATAATAAGGAAGTGTTTATTATGCAAACAGCAACTGAGTTATGTGTCCTTTAAGACTACTAAATAGTTTTTAATTACTGCTATATCAGTAAATCCCATAAATATGCAAATGCAATTAGTTCACAAAATAGACCTTAAATATCTTTATTCCTCTCCAACAAAGTTCTTTAAAGTTAATCGCTAACTCTCTTTGTTCACTCCCTTGGCAGTCGTGCTAAAATTGACAGGAATTTTGACAGATGTACATATTCGGGGGAAACCAAATTTTCTCAGCACATCTGGTCAGGCTGGAGGAGAAAAGTAGAAATGGATGCTCTAGCCAAAATCAAATATCTAATGAGTAGAGTCCCATATGAAATTTCTTTACTCCACAGCATTATCCTCTGAAATAAGTATCAAGGTAATCACTGGGCCACCACTTCAAGTCCAAAGCCACACTCAACATTTGATTTTCTTTTGGCTTGGAATTTCATCTTTAATAATAATGCACATCTGGTCCTTAAAAATGAATGAATGAATGAATGAATGAACAAGGAATAGTATCCCTCACGACTCTGGCCCTTTATGGCCATGTGACACGGTTTTCTGTGGTAAGTCAGAGAACACGGGTGTAAGTTTCCAGGCTTCTGAGTCTGACACATGTCATTTTCCCTCCCTGTTCCATCACTTGTTAGATGCTCATGGCCTTGGTCAAATTGCTTACCATTTCTAAGCTTAGGTTTTCACTTCTGTATAATAGGCTCTGTTTCTATAGGTTTCTATGGCAACATAACAAATTACCACACACTTGGCAGCTTAAACCAAAACTCATTTATGAGCTCATGGTTCTATAGGTCAGGAACCCAGGCACGGCTTGAAGGGATGTTCCGCTCAGGGTCTTGGGAGGTGAAATCATGGTTGTATGCCAGAGCTGGCTCTTTCTGCAGCAAAAGAGCCAACTGTGGATATCCCTTCCCAACTCTGTGCTCAGTGACATCCGGTTAGTAGCTTGAAATCAGCCATGATGGGAAGGTCTGCCCCACTTAGAAATCAGCAGATGCTACCGGTGAGGGCTCCTCCCACCAGCTGGCTACTGGATTTCCGCTACTGCACCACGGCCCTCTTGTTGAACCTCCAGGGCCTCACAGACACCTCCTATATGATAGCATTTATTCAACTATATTATGATTTTTTTAAAAAATTAAGACTATTTATTTCCTTCCCTATTTCTTCCAGAATCCTGTGAATTCCCTGAGGGTAGAGCACTGTGCCTTATTCATCTTGGCATCTCCAGCAAAGAGCTCGGCACGTGGTGGTACTTGTTAAATATGTGAGAAGGATGGGAGAGAGGGAGAGAAGAAGGAACAGGTGGGCAGAAAAGAAGTTCGGTTTATGCAAGAAAGAGGACACCAGAAAGGACGAGCTTTTTCACAGCCGCATCCAATATGCTGCTCTTTCGCCACCAACTCCCCAAGGATGGGCGCGGTCTTCAGAGCAAGACTGCTCTTATTTGGCGTGCTCCAGAACCAGCTAGAAAGCAGCCAAAGTATAAACGTGGGACACAGACACAGGGAGTTCATGCGTCTTTGATTTTCTCAGAGGGTGCCTCAGACTCAGGGGTGTCACAGTTATCTGGTGCAAGACGGGCCCCCCAAACTAGAGGAACATGGAATCACAGGTTTGGGGCTTCTTTCCATGCCTCTCACTACGTCAGCTGCAGGACACAGCTTCGACTGCAATGGCAGACAGGTAGTCTGACTCAGTGATCCACATTGTCCTGGCCTTCTGCACAGATGATGCACCTGCACCACAAGGCCTTGCTTTGCCAGCTCTGGGCATCTTCCCTGATCTGTGGCTCAGTGCAGGACCCAGAACCTCTCCATGTAGGCCCATTTAGAACTTTTCTGTGGAGAGGTCGTGGTCAACCATAGCAGCCAGGAAGACAGGCTCAGGTCTACATGTCTGGATATTTTCAACCCAGTTGTGGAC
The DNA here is from genome assembly GCF_902655055.1 of Lutra lutra. Taxonomy (NCBI): domain Eukaryota; kingdom Metazoa; phylum Chordata; class Mammalia; order Carnivora; family Mustelidae; genus Lutra; species Lutra lutra. The sequence goes on along the minus strand of NC_062287.1, from coordinate 10,522,470 downwards.
TTAAGATGGGACAAGGGCTTCGATCTGTTAGAACTTGCTTTATTTATTTACCTATTCATCTGCTCACTGTGTGGGGAATTGTGGCTGACACTGGGGAATACAAGAGAAGTAAAGTTCAAGGAACTTTTCAAGTTCAAGGTGATAGGTAAGACACACTAAGAAAGCAATGAGATGAACACAAGCTACTTGGTGAGTCAACTGGGGACAATGGAAGCAAAAACAAGAGCCAGACTTGGGGTGGGCTGAGGAGAGGTTTTTCACAAATGGCATTTGTGCTGGGAAAAGACAGTCAATTAGGTGAGAGCAGTGAGAGTGGAGTTCCTAGCAGAAGGAACGGGGTATGAAAGGGCTGGATGGTACCTTCTTTTATAAAACTGGGAAGCAGACAGAACCCAGGTTTCTACCTGAATCTGTTGTCTTCTGACTTGTAATTCTAATTGCCCAAATAAATGCTTCTTGCTTTAAAAAATAAAGTAAAATCAAATAAAATTAGGGAGAAGATCATTCTAGACTCATAAGATGAGCGGATTAACAAACTCATGTTGCAGAGTGTTGAGGGGGGTGTAAAACAGAAAAGGGAAATATTGTATAAGTCTGTATAAGTGCCATTATTATAAAGCTGTCTCCAAATGGCCTGTAGCAATTATTCTAAAATGCACAACAGCTGTATTTGTCCCCCTTCTGCCATTGCTGAAATTTACACTGTCATTGCTCCAGGCGGAAGGCTTGGCACTAATAATAGGCTGGCTGACTATGGCTGGAGTGTGACAGACCTCTAGTTAGAGCCCTTAAAGACTGAGAGAGGAGTGGGACAATGAAAAGCACAGTGGAAACCGAAGTAGATGTAGTCAGAGCGCCACCTTGTGGCAGCCACTGCACCCGCAGCCCCAGAGAACTCCAGCCAACCTCTGGTATGTTTTACTCCACAGTGCGCACTTCCACAACTCGAGTCATGCTGTGCCTCTATTCACTAGCCTTCCTTCCTTGCTCTAAACATTCGTCTTCAGGGTCCCCAACATCATCCCGTCTAATTTATTTCTAATCTGCTGCAACTGTCAGCAAAGTCCTCCCTGCTTACTTCCTTACTCTTGCTTTTCCAAACTCTTGGTCCCTAGGAGCACCCAAGTTTCCCAAAGACTCAGTGACTTTCTAAGGGGTAACTTCCTTACTTTCTTCCTAAGCGTGGAAATAAGTAAAGCCTTGGTCCTCCACTTCTGAAAATTTGCAAACAGGATTACTAAAAACCACACAGAATTTTAATGTTAGGAAGCTCTGCCTTTTCTAGAATGTCATATAGGTAGAACCATACAGTATGTAGCCTTTTCAGAACCAGACCTATAAATACAGAGAACAAATGGATGAGTGGGGGATGAAGGGTTGGGCAAAACAGGTGACAGGGAGTGGGAGATACAGGCTTCCAGATACAGAATGAATAGGTCATGGTATAAGGAATACAACTAATGATGTTGTTAATGGTGAGGTCTCGGGGCAGAGGGTAGCCAGACTTGTAGTGAACACAGCATAACGTATAGATTTCTTGCATCACTATGCTGTCCATGTGAAGCTAATGTAACACTGTGTGTCACTACACTCAGAAAAATAAACCCATACATTTCCTCTAAGCACTGCGTTAGTGGCATTGTACCAATTTTGATATGTTGTATATTCATTACTTTTCCTTTTCAATATTTTCTAATTTTTCTTGTGATGTTTCTTGCCCCATGGATTATTTAGAAGTTGTCTATTTTAAAATTTGGGATGTTTTTCTAGATATCGTACAGGTCTTCCTTGACTTATGACAGGGTTACAACCTCATAAACCTGTCACAAGTTGAAAATACCACTAAGTGGAAAAAGCATGTAACACACCTAACCTCCCAAACATCATAGCTTTGCCTAGCTGACCCTATTAGAACACTTACATTAGGGGCGCCTGGGTGGCTCACTCAGTTGGGCGTCTGTTTTCGGCTCAGGTGATGATCCCAGGGTCCTGGGATGGGGCCCCGCATCGGGCTCCCTGCTCGTCGGGAAGCCTGCTTCTCCCTCTCCCACTGCTTGTGTTCCCTGCTTGTTGTGTCTGTCAAATAAATAAAATCTTAAAAAAAAACACCCAAAAAAACACTGACATTAACCTATGGTGGGAGAATACCATCTAACACAAAGCCTGATTTATAATAAAGTATTTAATATCTCATGTAATTTATTGACTGCTATATCAAAAGTGAAAACCAGAACGGTCGTATGGTACAAAATGATTCTAGGTGGACCAGTTATTGACCCTTGTGATCTGACGGGGAGCTGTGGCTCCCTGCTGCTGTCCAGCATCAGAAGAGACAATCAGACTGCGTAGCACTAGCCCAGGAAAAGATCAAAATTCAAAGGACAGTTTCAAATGAATGTATATCACTTCCACAACACCATAAGGTTGAAAATCTTAAGCAGAATCATCAAAAGTTGGGGACCATATGTAATTTTTTTTTATTGTGGTCAAGGAACATATTCTATGATCGCAATAATTTTATTTCGATTCAGAGATGTTTCATGGATTGGCATATGATTCTTGCAAAAGCACTAGGTATACTTGAAAAGAATGTGTACTCTGCTATTGCTGGTTCTAACATTCTGTGAATATCAATTAGATCAAGGTGGTCCGATAATGTTCAGATTACATTTTCATTGTTTTTTCTGTCTCTCGTTGGACCATCTCCTGTGGGGTGTTAAAATCTATTAATATTGTGGAATTGTCTGTTTCTTCTTTTTAGTCTTTGTTTTTACTTCATGTATTTTTGAAGCTCTGTTATTAGGCACATACACATTTATGGTTATTAGGTCTTCCTGATGAATCGACGCTTTTGCCACTACAAAATGACCCTCTTTGTTTCTGGTAGTACTTTTGGTCATGGGTCTATTTTGTCCAATACTAATAACCTCCCCAGGCTCTCTGTGCTGTTTACACGGTGTCTTGGGGCAGCTGTAACAGAATACCACAGACTGGGTCACTTACGAACAACAGAAAGTTATTTCTCACAGTTTTAGAGGCTGGAATTCTAAGATCAGGTGCCGGCATGGTCAAGTTCTGGTGAGGGATCTCTTCTGGCTGCAGACTGCCAACTTCTTGTATCTCCATAAGGGAAAGAGGACTTGGGAGCTTCCTGGGTCTCTTATAGGGTACGAATTTCATCATGAGGGCTCCACCCTCATGACCTAATCACCCCTGTAAAGTCTCACCTCCTAATACCATCACACTGGGGGTGAAGGTTTTAATATATGGATCTAGGGGGGACAGAAACATTTAGTCCATGGCGCATGGTGTATCTTCTCCTTCAGCCTGTGCGTGTCTTTATATTTAAAGTGCATCTCTTGCATATGGCGAACGTGGATCTTCCTTTTAATTTTGTTTTGTTAATTCCTGCTTTTTTTTTTTTAAAGATTTTATTTATTTACTTGACAGAGAGAGATCACAAGTAGGCAGAGAGGCAGGCAGAGAGAGAGGAAGGGAAGCAGGCTTCCTGCTGAGCAGCGAGCCCGATGCGGGACTCAATCCCAGGACTCTGGGATCATGACCTGAGCCGAAGGCAGCGGCTTAACCCACTGAGCCACCCAGGCGCCCTAATTCCTGCTTTTTAATTGGAATATTTAATCCACTATTATTTAAGGTAGTTATTGATATGGTTAGATTTAAATCTCCCATTTTAATGTTTGTTTTCTATAGTATTTTTTTATTCTTCCTTTTCTGCCTACTTTTGGATTTTTTGATTTTTAATATCCACGAAAGACTACCTATTAGCATTTCATTTTTTTAAAGATTTTATTTATTTATTTGAGAGAGAGAGAATGGAGAGACAACATGAGATGGGGGGAGGATCAGAGGGAGAAGGAAAGGACTCGATCCTGGCACTCTAGGATCATGACCTGAGCCGAAGGCAGTCGCTCAACCAACTGAGCCACCCAGGTGCCCTACCTATTAGCATTTTAGCTATACTTTTTGCACAATTTACTTAGTGGTTATGCTAGGAATTAAAATAAATATTTTTACTTCCTCATAGTCTTTTTAGTCTTTTACTGTACTTTCCCATAAAATGCAGTAATCCTGCAATCATTTGGTTCCATTCACCAGCCTTGCCATTACTTATGTACGTTGTCATAAGCATTACATCTAAACAGACACACACCACAAGCCAATGTCATAATTTTTCCCTTACACAGTGCGTACCCTACAATAAAGCCAATTCAACGACTTGTTATTTTCAGATACTGAATGGTTAAGTTCGAAGTTTTTTCATTTTTGTTCTTATTTATATTTTATAATTACCTGTTGAGGTTTTTCTGTTTTCTCATTTATTATGAGTGTGTTTTCCTTTACTCCAAAGTATAGTTATCATAGATACTTCAATGTTCTTGTCTGATTAATTCTAACATCTTGATCTGGCCTGTCTTTTCCCTTAATAATGGGTCATATTTTCCTGGTTCTTTACATATCAAGTAATTTTGGATTGTATCCTGGATACTATGTTTTACTGAGACTCTGAATTCTGTTAGGTCTAAAGGGTAAATAGAATGTGTGTGTGTGTGTGTGTGTGTGTGTGTGTGTGTGTGTGTGTGTGTGTGTATGTGTGTAAAATCTTCCTCCAGGGAATGCTGATGTTTTTGTACTTTAGAAGTGAATTCATTTGGTGAGACTCAAACCTCAAATGGTCTCACTTGGATGTAGGCAACAGCTCAGAGCTCATCTGCTTTCTTTTGTCCTTTTTGAGGTGTTTCATGTCTGTGGTAGAAGGGTAGCCAGGGACCTGGGTTGAATCCGCACAAAAACCTAGGGATCCTTTTCTCTACCTCTCTCCTTTTCACAATTCTCTCCTCACTCTTGGGTGAGTATATTTGGCCTAACCTCTAGTTCATGGTTCCTCAGGCCAGAAGCCTGCTTGGTCTCCTATCAGCACTTCAGTCACCTCATGTCATGCTCTGACTATGGCCTGTTGCCTGAGTAAAGCTGCAAAACTGGGGCACACATCCCTTGTCAGTCCTTTCTTATGTGTTCTGACTCTGCTTTTTTTTTTTTAAGATTTATTTATTTAGAAAGCATGAGCGTGGGGGTGGAGAGGGGCAGAGGAAGAGAGAGAGAATCATCAGCAGACTCCCTTCTGAGCGTGGTGGATCTCACGACCCTGAGATCATGACCTGAGCTAAAATCGAGTTGGGCACTTAACCGACTGAGCCACCCAGGAACCCTCAGTGTTTCATTTTGGAGCCCAATGAGAGACCCGAATCCACAACCCCAAGGTCAAAACCTGAGCTGAGATCAAGAGTCAGACACCTCAGCTGACTGAGCCACCCAGGTGCCCCCAGATTTATGATAACCAACAGAGAGATTCCTAACTAATGAATGTACGTGGGTAGGAAAGCCAAGAGTTATGTCACAGCGTTTCCAGTACTGTTAAATACTGAGAATGAATCCCTAGCCAAGAAAAGAAACAAAAATGTCACGTCTGTTAAACTTTTGTTTCAAGAAGCCTCCCCCCAGGAATCTTTATAACCTGTGCTGAATGTGTAGGCTTCCTTGTCACAGAGCTATAGAAAAGGGGTTTTTTATCCTATCCAGTTTGAGCAATGCAGATTTAGTTTTTGTAAAAATCAAAACTTATTTGTCATTTCGTAATGTTGAAACTATTTTTATCATGATCTCCCCATGAGCTTATAACCAGATCACTGACCTACTCACTGTGATCAACTCAGTGTTGGTTTTGCCATTGTCCCATTCTCTTTGGTTTGCCACTGAAATGACTGATAATCAATAATTGTTGGGATCACTGTTATCTTTTCTCTAGAGTTGAGAATTCTCTACTTCCAATAACATGACTAATAATTTTACACGAAGTACTTCTCTAAATCTTTTTAACTCCTTGGTACTAGAGCACTCTGATCTGACCAGACCAGCTCTCTGAAGGGTGTAGGGAATGCAGTACTTACCTGTACTCCTTAAAGCAAGTGACACCCCTCTAGGGTGCCGCAGCTCCTCAAAGAAATGGCTGAAGACTCCAGATGGTCTGTTGGGCACCTTGTTCCTTTGGTTTTAAGTTTCTGGTTACTCTGAATAAGGATACAATAAATATTACAACAAACAATTGTTTCAGAATTTTAATGTTCTTACCTTCAACATCCCAGGTCCAAAATTCTAAATGCTTTTCTCCCATGGGGACAGAAAACCTCATTCAACTTCTGCCCCCCTTGGCAGAGACCATCAAAGATTTTCTCTCCTTTTAACTCTACAGTGTCTCCAACTCTCCGGGGATGGCTCTCAGGCACCTCTAGGCTTAAATGCTACGGAAGCTGGGTTACAAAACTGAAAAAGCTACAGTCCCTTAGGGGCATGGGACTCAAGGCAGAGATCCCATGCGCTTTCAATAGGGTGCCCGCTATTTCCCCTGGCTGTGTTCTTCTGAAACAGGTTAACCAGTTCTTGTTATCAGACTTGGCTAGAGATTTGCATTTGAGCTATACCTCAAAGACTTTGGGATTACTATGGTGTGATTCTTTAGGAATTGTTTATGTTCAAGATAAACTGTCAGTAAGATGACCATACAATTTATCATTCAAACCTAGAAGCTTGAGAAAGAAGCTACTAATAATCATGCTGGGAAAACAGGGGTAAACCTTAACCGCCCCAGGCAAACTGGGACCTGGTTACTCCTCTTAAAACTAGTTTTTGAGAGAGGGCCCAGTGTCCCATTGTCTTTGTCAACTCTGTACAAATGGCACCTCCTCAGAGAAATCTTTACAGGATCTTTTTTCTACTTAATCATCCAGAATCTTATTTTTTTACCTTGGCCTATAGAAAGAAAGCTAGACTGCTTAGCTTAGAATAGTGGCTCTATCTTTATTAGTAGAAAAATCTTGGGCAAAGTATTTAACCATTCTTTGTTGGTTTCCTCATTTGTGAACGAGGTATTAATAATGACAGCACTTACTTCACAGCGCATTGTGAGGATGAGTTCATAAATGCGAAGCTCTCCTAACACCACCTAGCCTGTAAATGCTATTTATTTAATAAATAAATAAGTTATTACTTCCTCTAAAAATGTTCTCTTTTCTTCCAGAATCAAGTCCCAGATCAGCAAAAACATTTGCATTTCAAGTTGGTATTAGTTACTCTTGCTGCATCTACTTTTTCAAATTCTGGTATTTTGAGGAGAAAGATTTTTCACTTCAGTGGTGTCCTGAGTGGAAAAATTAAGTCACCTTAAGCTCCAATTTATGCTCCAGTATTTGCTGCATTATACAATTTGCTTTTATACATTTTATACATTATATATTATACATATTATAATTATATATATGCATATATAATGTGTATAAATATATACATATTACACATTTTATACAAGTATACATTTGCTTTTCCCGGGTAGTTTTCTGGCTTTTATCTTAAAGCAGGTTTCTGGTTTCTGTAGGAGGCCCCAACTTTGACACAGGAAATCTTTCCCCAAATCTAGAAGCCAAAAGGGAAAATGTTTTATAAAATGACTATCATTCAGTGTCACCTAAAATCTGGATTTTTGGCACACTTTGCATAAAATGGAATGGTAATATTTTTCATTTATCTTGAAGACAGTCAAATTATAATTTCTACTTATTAGGACAGAATGTTAAAATGCTGCCTCATGCATCACCCAACGTAAAAGAGTAATCTTTGTAAACTACAGAGACTGTGTTTTCTGTATTTTTGGAGGGCAGAGAAATATTATTAAAGATTTCCTTTTGATCTTAATTTTAGAATGTTCTTTTAATGTTTTACGTACATAAAATGTATGTAAAGTGATATGACAAAGCCTCATATATCTACCACTTGATTTATGAAAACAGAGCATTACCAATTATCTGTAAGTTCCCCTATATACCCCTTCCTCTCTCCTCCCCTCCCCTTCCCTTCCCTCAGAGCTTTTAGTCCAAATTTTGTGTTCATAACATTTAGGGTCTTAATAGTAGTTTAGGCATGTGTTTATCTCCCTGGACTATATATTATTTGACAATTTTTGTAATTTGTACAAATGGAATCATATTGTATGCCATCTTCTGTGATTTGCTCTTATAATATTATATTCCTGAAATTTATCCTTGATATTGCATAGCTATAATTCATTCATTTTAACTACTATATATATTTCCATTGAATGACTACACAAATAATCGATCAGTTTTACTGTTGCTATATTTAGGTTGATTCCCATTTTATCTGCTATTAAAAGTGTTATGAACATTTTTGTACACATATTCTGGTAATGTTTAAGAATTTTTCTAGGATATTATTTGGGAAGTGCTGGCTGTAAGGCATACAGCCACTTTAAATTTTAGTACTTGATGTCAAACTGTTTTCCAAAGTGGTTGTGCTAATTTACACTACTCAACAATGTGTAGGTGTTCTCCCATGGCTCCACATTCTTGCCAACACTTGTTATTGTGGTATTTTAAAACTTTCATCCATTGTATGCAGGACATGGCATCGTTGTAGTTTTCATTCCTGTGTTCCTGATCATTAGTGAGTTTAGAATCTTTTTATACGCTTGAGTTTCCTATCTGTGAAGTGCCTACAGAGGTCTTTGGCTCTTTCTTCAAGTGCACGGTCTCTTTCGTAAGGGTTGTTCACCTAGTTTAGATCGGTGGTCCTCAACTAGAAGAGAATTTGCTATTTAGGAAACATTTAGCAATGCCTGGAGCCGTTTTTCACTATTACAGGCGGGGAGCGGAGCTCCTGGCATTTGGTAGGGAGAGACCAGAGATGATGGTAAACAGCCTACAATGCGCAGGACAGCTCCCAGAACAAGGAAGCATCTGCCCCAGTAAGGTACCAGTGCCAAGGTTTTGAAGTTTTGTTCTAGATACTAAAATGTTATCAGTTACATGTAGGTGTTGTAAATATCTTCTCCCAGTTTGTGGGTATTTTCATTTTTTTTAATGGTACCTTTGGATGAGAAATTCTTGATTATTTATTTATTTGACAGAGATCACAAGTAGGCAGAGAGGCAGGCAGAGAGAGAGGAGGAAGCAGGCTCCCCACCGAGCAGAGAGCCCGACACGGGGCTTGATCCCAGGACCCTGAGATCACGACCCGAGCTGAAAGCAGACGCTTTAACCCACTGAGCCACCCAGGCGCCCCGAGAAATTCTTAATTTTAACATAATTGAAGTTATCAGGGTTTTTTTTTTTTTGTATGGACTATACTTTTTTTTTTTTAAGATTTTATTTATTTATTTGACAGAGAGAGATCACAAGCAGGCAGAGAGAGAGGAGGAAGCAGGCTCCCCGCTGAGCAGAGAGCCCGACGCGGGACTCGATCCCAGGACCCTGAGATCATGACCTGAGCCGAAGGCAGCGGCTTAACCCACTGAGCCACCCAGGCGCCCCTGTATGGACTATACTTTTTGCATCTGATTTAAGAAAGTGCCCCTGTCCTCAAAATCTATTCTCCAGTTGAGTGTTTTAAAATTTTTTGAATTTGCTTTTTTACATTCAAGTCTTTAGTCAACCTAAAACTGATTTCTGTTTATGATGTAAGAGTCCAAAATTAATTTCTTATATGGAAAACGAGTTATCTGAGCACCATTTGCTAAAAATCTGTCCTATGCCCACTGGTCTAGAGTGCTGTCAAAAATCAAGTTTGAAGAAATGGGCTTAATCCTGGTTCTTTATTACCACCTTTCAATCTGGAAGCTAAAGTTATTTTCTCCTTCTTATAAGAGGAAAACTGAATCCCAGGAGTTGGAGGCTTTTACGAATTCTGAAGAAAACTGATTTTAAGAGGGTTTGTTGTTGTTTTAGTGTTTGCTTATATTTTCCAGAGAAACAAAAAGAAGGGGACTGGGAGGTTATTATTTTGAATACCAAGGCCAATACCTCTAAAACGGAAATGAACTCACTCATTTTGTTGAAAGTTGTTTTGATTCCCCACAAACTACATTTGCCTACAGTACACATTTCAGGAAGGCTAGAAATGCATTTACTTTTCAAATAGCCAAAGGGAGCCTTTTCTGAAACACTTTCTTAATACCTAGCACTTAACCTTGTATATCATCTAATTCTTTAATCTAGGGGTTATAACAGAAATATCCATATTCTTTTAAAAATAGTGAGAAAGGCCATTTTCCTACTGCTAAGAAGCTAGCTCTTACATAAGGACATTTGTGACTCCATCATTCCCGGAAAGGAATCCATAACTCAAAGAACAACCATACTTGTCCATCAGCCTGAGCCTCCAGCTTTCAGATCCAACTGCTCCAAAGCCCGAGGCAAGCACTGCTCACAGAACGAGGCAGAGAAGAGAAGTATACACACCCTTCTTACCCTTTATTCTCTTCCTAACGCTTTCCCTTCATTGTCATTTATCCCACACAAGCTCTGCCCAAGTACTCAACAGCACTGAAATGGGATGATTTTACTGTAATACAAACTACATTTTGAGTGTGAGGAAAATCAGAAGCAGAAATGTAAATTCACTGACTCAGAAAAAGTAACAGCACGGAGACAAAAAGTTTCCAGAGAAAGAAAAAAAATTCAATTTCTTCCTCAGGAAAATACTCTGAAAACTATTCCCTCTCTACATGATGTCAGTTACTTGCTATCGGTCCTTAACAATATTGTTTATTTTCCTGAACACTCCTGAAATGATTATCAACTAAGAATGTAATTATTCTGGAACCTTCATGCATGGGTTTTTAGGGGGAATAAGAAGGGATTTTCTGTGGTGACAGCCCATGGTCCATGATGTCCACTTTGGATACTTGATCACCACGAAACTTGCCAACTGATGGCCAAGCACTGATGCAGACTGTTCATGAAACACCCCAGTTGGACGGAGTGTCTCTAGCTGATTACCATGTCCAAGATCAGGTGGTACTTAAACCCAAGGAAGCTAAGAGTATCTATCAGATCTAGAGCCCTCAAATTGATTTTATCAAATTTATTAGATCTGTTTAGAACCACATAGCAGAAAGACACTTAATCAGAATTCAGGGGTCTGTATTTATCAAATGGCCTGTATATATCTGTTTCAGAAATATGGGCATAGGTAGTCCCTGGTGGTCTTTTAAGGAAATTTTCGTGGAAAAGTTACAGGTTTCCACCCCGTTTACTAACATTAAATAAGCAATTTCCTAAAATGAGCGGGCAAAGACAAACAAGAGTTGCCCCACAGACATGGTAAAGACACACAGAAATAGCACTTTCTAGTAATTTAGATGTATTCAATGCCGCAAATAAGCCAGACTGAGAAATCAACTGGTTTTGCAGTGACCGCTGAGTTGAGACCATGCGCACAGCTCTGGATTACTCACCACAAAAAAAAAAAAAAAAAAAAAAGGCAAAGACATAAACATGAAAGTCCTGCAACCACCGGACACACACACAGTCAGCCTGTTGAGGGTGGAAGATTCTGATCACTCTGCAGGTTACCTGTCAAGGAAAGGGGCGCCTCTGTGTCTCCAGGTAAGGAAGCAGCAGCTGCAGTCATGGCCCAGGCTCCCGAAACCAGCCAGGTCTCCTCCCAGGGGAGCCGCCCCTGCACTGTACCTGTTTCCTCGTGCCACAAGCTATGCCCACATGCAGACTAGAAAGCCCTGCAGGTGAAACATCACAATCACACGGACAACAATGCCAGGAGCACAGGAAAGGTCACCCTCCATATGCAACTCACACCCAAGATGCCGCCAGGGGTCTGCACCGGGAAAATGGTAGAACCCTACCCCTAAAAGAGGCTCTTCCACACCGGGTCTCCACATACACTGGGGACAGCCAAAAGGGTGCCAGCTGGATTGTCGTCGTGATACATGTGAATAAATGTGAAACATGGTTAGTAGTTAACATTTCCACCGAATTGTAGAAAATACAGTTTTGGGTGTGGCGGGGAGGGGGTGGGGGGGCGGCATCTTAGCTTTTAACATGCCGTCACAGCATCCAGCGCAAACTTAACCAAATAGGACAGAGCTGTGGTTGGAACTGCAGAAAACCGGAAATGGGACAACTCGGCAATTGCTGCCCGCCGGGCGCAGGGGTATCCGGGTACCACGCTGGGGTACCGTGCGTGGAACAGACCGCAGCGCTCAGCCTCGGCCGGCCCTGGAAGACCACGGGAGTCCTTCCTGTTCCCGGACTTCGAAGCGGCGGCGCGGCCAGGTGGGAAACCACCCCGCGCGCGGTCCCCACACGGGTTCCCAGGTGGAGGGCAGTTTGAGCTCTTCTGCGGGCAGGCGTGAGGCGGCAGCGAGTCCTACAGATGAGTGGGTTCTGAGGGCAGAGCGCCGAGAACTATACCGGGGAGCGCAGCGTCCGCACTTGCCAAGACCATTTCCCGGGCTCCCGCAGCTCTGAACGCGAACGCCGCGGGGCGGCGCAGCTGACCGTTAGCCGCGGGCGGGGCCTGGGGGTCATGTGATCCGCGCCGGGTCAGAGCGCGGCGTGCGCGGGAGCACGCAGAGCCGCTCGGCCCTCGGCCGCGCGCCTTGCGTGCGCGCGCGGGCCGGGGGCGGGGCGTGTGGGCGAGCCTCCGGCGCGCTCGGAGCGGAGGCGGGGCCCGAACGGGGCGGAGGGCGGGGCGGGGCCTCCTCCTCCTCTTTCTCCTCCTCCGCCTCCACCTCCTCCTTCTTCTGCGAGGCTGGGCTGGCGGCGGCGGCGGCGGCGGCGGGAGCCGGATGACCCGCGGAGGGGCGCCTCGGCCATGACTGCGGAGCTACACCAGGACGACGCGGCCCGAGCAGCCGACCGACACCGCTCGGTGGGCCCCGCGGCGGCGAGCGAGGGCCGGGGGTGGCTCGGGGTCCCGTGCGGGGAGGGGGCTGCGGGGCGTGAGCTGGAGCGGCGCGGGCCCCGGGCAGGCCTGCGGGGCTGCGGGGCTGCGGGGGGACGGGGGCTGCGGAGAGCACCGGCGGCCGGCTGGGCGGGGGCGAGGGCGGTGCACCCGGGGGGTGGGGGGCGCTAGGTCTTTGCAAGGCTTGGGTCGGGGGCGAGCTGAAGTTTGGGGGGAGTCGGTGTTTTGGAGAACCAGCTATAAAGGGCAGGACGTGGGGTTGTGTGCATCAGGGATCTTTAGGGGGAGCGCTCCTGGGCCCTGACCTGGGTGAGAAACTTCTCAAGAGGGCAGCTAAGGTGGTTTTTAGTCCCTTTTCTGGCAGTACTGTTTTCAAGTGTCTGAAGCGGACCGAACTTGCCTGACTTAAAGCAGGGATTGATGAACACCGTGTGGAAGACCAGGGGTCCTGGTTACCACTCCCTCCCTTCCCTTACCCCAGCAACCCCCTTCTTTTTTCTATTCTTTCTTTTTTAAATAAACTGAGAGCAGCCTGCCCGGTGCATTCATCAGTAGATTTTTAAGGAGGGAGGAGGAACAGCGCGGTGAATAGAAGGTATTCTCGTAAATGCGTTCCTGTTCCTATTATCTCAGAAGATTGAAATCGATACAAGGATTTCTGGGCTGAGTTGGTGTGAGCGGAACACTGGTTTGGGAGAAATCAAAAGGCTGATAATGCCGTGTGTAGAAACTTGGTTAAGTGGGCAATTCGAGAACGTCTTCTAATGTTACTTTGGAAAGTTATAACTTCACACCCCCTCCTCCCCCCTCCACTGCTGTGCTTTTTCGAGACCGAATGGGAGACCTGTGCCAAGTATTCCAGTGAGAGTCTGGAAATGAGGAATTTCATAGAAATATTTACAATGCAGAGCTGTCAGCTACTTCCACGTGGGAAACCTTTTGTGCCTGTGTATTCTTTTTGTGCACACAGGAGATCCGTGGGGTGTAGTGAACCCATTTCCTTTTTAATGTCCTCCAGGTCCTGGGCTCCAAAATGAAAGTAACATGGATGGTCCTTCACGTGCTGCTGATTTCTAATGGGGATGCTCTTGTTCAGTGTCCGCAAATACCTAATGGTCTCTGAGTCAGGATTTTCTCTGGTTTCACAGGTCATTTCTATTTGTTTTTAGGACAGTGACTTCAGAACAGGTGGGGAAAAATCGGAGTTTTGAGATAGTTGCATTGGTTTAGGGGAGAGGCTATTTTAAGAGAGAGTAGGTCATATTTAAATTATGTTGGGGGACCACGTGCCTGGTCATCAGCGGCATCTTCGTTTACCTCTGCCACAGTTTGAGCACTCTCTCTCAGCACTCGGGGTTTGTATGTGAGGTGTTTGATGAGCACTTGTATGTAAGTCATAGCTATTTTGGGAAGACTTGGAACTTGGCTTGGCTGTGGCTGGCCTGAGTACCCTGACTCTTGGCCACCTGCGGAGTGATGACATTCGCTGTCTTCCTGGTGATTCGCCCCGGTACAGACAGCCTGATAAGCTTGGAATGCTTGATAATGTTTGCCCCTTTTGTTTTTGCTAATGAAAATGCTTGAAATTAGCAGGCTAGGTTGAAGGAATCTTATCGAGGGAAAGTACCGTTTGCATCTCAGAGGAAGGATTTTAGTAATTTCCCCTTGATGAGTTTCATGTTAGAATGGACTCTATTTTGGATTCTCGGAGGCACTCTGCATTTCCCTTAAAGGGTCTTCAGTTCCGGTTGAGAAGAGCTATCCGTCCAGGAAGCTATTTAAAACCTAGAATGCAGCCCTTCCCTTATTGGTCAGTGGTGCATGGGGACAGACAGAACCCTTTATAGCCTCCCAAGAATTTTAGTGAGAAAAATGCAGCACCTTTGGAATATGTTCTCTAGAGTCTGAAAGAGGATACTTTGTGATGTTGCTTAACACCCCAGACTGCCCACTGGTAATTCGAACATCTACAGAGATTTCTTAACAGACAGATTTCTGTGTTTTAATCAGTTCTTGACTTAGATTAAAACAATAACAACAAAAAACAACCAGCAGCAACATTTACTGTTACTGTAGGATAAACAACTTGAAGTCAGGTTGGTTCTTACAAACCTGTCCTCCTTGGCAATGGCACGAGGATTCCTCACATGCTCCTGACGCTGCCTGGAGCCCTATGAAAACCTGCCAGTTTCCGTGAAAATTTAATGTCCTTTTTGCTTTCTCTTGATTTATTGGCTTTTCATTCGCGTTTACCTTGTCTCGTTAGTTGTGATTTTCGGAACACGAGCCCGTTAGCGCTGGGTTGGCTCTCACAACTTTAATGTCTCTTCAGCTACAGATAGTTTCTGCTCACACAATGAGTACAATATTTGTAAAAAGCAGTGACAAGTAGCGCCTTGCCAGGCAAGATCTTTCCATGTGTTATATTTCCTTGAAGGAATGTAAGTGGTAGCCAAGTGAAGCAGATGTTTTTTAAGGAAAATAATGATGCTGGTAGTAGCAGGAGCTGACGTTAATTGAACATGTAGTATATGCCCGACCCTGTGCTCAGAACTTAACCTGTATTATCTCGGGACTTAGAGCTGCTCCGTGAAGTTTTCATATAGGAAGACTTACAGTTATTAAACAGTTTGCCCAAGATCACCCACCTAGCAAATGGCACAGCCAGGATAGAACTCAAGAAATTCTGAGTCTAAGAGCCCAAGATAGCCTTGATCCTACTTCTGAGTCAGTGGACCCGTTGTCTTAGGTCAGAACCTTTCTTTTACCCTCCAGAACTCTCCTGATGTTTTAAACTCAATCTTCCCTTCATTCTTTCTAAATATATAGCTTCTACTTGGCTGAGCCTGCTGCTCTCAAAAGAGATGGGGGGTGTTTGTTTTTGTTTCTGTAAGGAGATGTCTTATTTTTTTTTGCTCTTTGTGTTTCCTCTTCATTATCTCTTTTCTCTTGGTGTAAGAGGTACCACCCTTCCCTTCTTCCTTCATTTCTTAGAGATGAATCTCGATCCGTGGTGTCTGGAGAGCTTTTTGATGGGGATTGCTGGAGGAGGATGTACTGGCCTCAGTGGGTGGAAGCCAGGAATGCTGCTGAACGTTCTGTGATGTACAGGACAGCCCCCAAAACAAAGAGTTATCTGGCCCCAGATGTCAATAATGCTGAGCTCAAGAAACTCTGAGCTAAGTGATGCCCCTCCTTGCCCTTCTAAGTTAAATCACATTTCCTTTATTCTAGCCTAAGCCCCAGACACCTTCGTTGTCAGTGGGCTAGCAGTCCGTGGGCTAGCAGCCTCTGCATCCCCCAGGAGTTTGTTGGAAATGTAGAGATTTGGGTGCGCTGAGCCAGCTCGGGCTGCCTTTCCGTCTGACTGTGTACATCTCTTCCCAACCCTGCGTCCGGGGGCCTCTTGTTGGTAGCTTGAAATTGTCACCGTGGGAGTATTTATACCAGGGACCTAAACAGGCTCCACAAACCAACGCACCTAGACCTATTGAATCGCAGCTTGCCTTTGGATGACATCCCTGGGTGATGACTTTGAGACGCTCTTTCCTATTGTGCAGAATTCCCACCTTCCATTTAGCTATGTACATGTCCCTAGTCCTCCAGCAAAACAGTAATAACATTGACTTATGCCCTATCCAGCGATTGAACTTGTCCAGTCCCTTACTTCAGTTTTGTTTACTTTTCTTTTTTCTTTTTTTTTTTTTTAAAGATTTTATTTATTTGACAGAGAGAGATCACAAGTAGACGGAGAGGAAGGCAGAGAGAGAGAGGGAAGCAGGCTTCTTGCTGAGCAGAGAGCCCGATGTGGGACTCGATCCCAGGACCCTGAGATCATGACCTGAGCCAAAGGCAGCGGCTTAACCCACTGAGCCGCCCAGGCGCCCCTTGTTTACTTTTCGACCAGAGTTTCTAAGTCCACCTGTTTCTTTCCTTAAGCGTTTTCTCAATTATATTGTAATTTCAACTCACTGTGGAAAACTTGGAAATCAGACCCTTGCAAGATCTGCTCTTGGGTGATAGGAGGCGCAGCCCCTGGTTCGAGGCATATGGATTCCCAGACTGCCCTGCAGAGCTGTTGGTGGCAGCAGGCCTCAGGACAAGCATCCAGTTAGGAGACAGCTGTGGGGGACCAGTCTAGGCTCCCGCAAGAAAGAGGTCTGATTGCCCAGAGGCATGCAGAGAGGCTGACTAGGCACCAGAAGGTTAGATCGTAGGGCACTGACTGTATGGGATCAGCATTCCCCAGGCCACCCAAGGAGAGCCTTGCCAATAGTAGGCTTTTAGTATTTGTCTCTTGGGAATGAAACTGATCTCTCCGAGGCGACCAGTGACTAACCGCCTTCTGGTGAACTCTGTGGCCTTACAGAAGTAATTCTTTTGGCCATTCTTCCTTGGTTATTCAAGTACCAACTCAAGCCCCTTTCTCCTGCTTTTGTATGTGATGATTCCTCATTGCCACTGTCTGGTTGATGTTTATTTTGGCATTTGACTTTATTCCTACTTACTATCAATTGTTCTGTTTTTTCCTAAAAACTAAAAAAACAAAACAACAACGTTCTTAGGAAAATTAGTCTTGGAAAATATGTTTGAGTTTCTCGTCTTCATCTTACAATTTTAAAATCTTATGACTCGAGGGTATAGAAGGAGTTCTTAGACAGTGACCTGTTTCTACGCTCACTGTACAACTGCCTTACTTCCCGAGCTCTCTCCCTTGGAACACTTGGAACCTGTATTATTCCGGTTCTTCTACCTTTCTTCTCATTGAGGGGCTAACCTGTTAGCTTTCCTGGCTGTTAATGTTCCTTTTACTAACTTCATCCAAGTCTGCATTTTGAATCACGACTTGCCAATGACTCCTCCTCTATTTGCAAATGCTGTTTAAACAGTGGTACTTGCATATCTGTGTCCTTGGCTCTAACCCTGTGCTGCATAGGGACTTCTACCACAGGCATTGGAACAGCTACCTGCTCTAATAGTATTTGCCATGTGCCAGTTATGGCCTAAAGCACTTCTCTGTGCTTTCTGTATATTTACAGTTATGCAAGGTGTAAGTTATTATGTCTTATGACTAATGAGGACACTGAGACTCAGCTCTTAATATAGCTTATAAGGGCCTAACAATGCTATTTGAAGGTGAAGTCTCTTGGCCTGCATGTTGCCAATGGGAAATGTGGCTTACTTAAGCTCAAATGCTAAGTAGCAGGGCTGGGACCTCAAGCCACTCCCCCTTTCTTCCTGGAACGCGTGCCTTTCTAAAACCAGACTTTTTTCAGTGGCCTGGGTGGCTCAGTCTGTTAAGCATCTGCCTTTGGCTCAGGTGTGATCCCAGGGTCCTGGGATCCGGCCCTGCATGGGGCTCCCTGCTCAGCAGAGAACCTGCTTCCACCTCTCCCTCTGCTCTCTCTCCCCTCATGTTTGTTCTTTCTCTCCCTCTCTCTTTTAAATAAATAAAATGTAAAAAAAAAAAAAAAAAGTAAAACCAAACTTTTCAGCTGCCACTTGACATATGACGTGCTTTGTTGTATGTTCTCATGGAACCCACAGAGCCACCTTGTGAAGTAAAATTTAGTGTGAGGAGGAAGTAGGAGTTGCAGAGTGGCACAGCTAGTAAGTGGTACACTGAAACCATCGCGTGGGTAGTGTTCTCCCAACATCTAGACGAGTTTTGCTGGATGGGCAGGTCACAGCGTCTGACATTTCTTTTTTTTTTTTTTTTTTTCCATTTTACTAACAAATCTTGTATGCATTATTTCATCTGAGGGTCGTACCCGGTGCCACCAAAGCTTACAGTTTACTTTATTTTCCAAATGTGGAAACTGAAGCCCTGGAAAGTTGAGATTTACTCCGAGGCTAACGTGTAGTGGGATCTGCACTGTGGAGCACTATTCCCACTATCCAGGCTTTCTACCTGCAAAGGGAGGTCAGAATACCAGAAAGACAAACCAAGTTAACCATCCGCATGAGTAGGGGTGCCTGGGTGGCTCAGTGTGTTAAGCATCCAACCATTGGTTTTGGCTCAGGTGTCCCAGGATCCAGCCCCACGTCGGACCCTGTGCTCAGTGGGGAGTCTGCTTGAGGATTCTCTCTCTCCGTCTCCGTCTGCCCTCCCTCTGCTTGCACACATGTGCTTTCTCTCTCTCAAATAAATAAATAAATCTTAAAAAAAAAAAAATCTGTGTGAGTAGGTGCTGGTAGCATGCTGAGCGATAGCTGTTAGTTTAAATTTGAGTTACCCCAAACAAATACTTATTCTCCAATATTCTTGTACAAGTTAGTAGTTCCCTGATGTCCTTTTTATTTTTGGGGGTGTATGTGTGCATGTGGAAGTAAAAATCCCTCTTGATTTCACTCAATTGAAGTGAAATTCACATAATATAAAATTAACTATTAAATTTTTTGTTTCGAGAGAGCATGGGGTTAGTGGCAAAGGCAGAGGGAAAGACAGAATCTTTTTTTTTTTTTTAAAGATTTATTTATTTGTTTTAAAGAGAGAAAGAGAGTGAGAGAGCATGGGCAGCAGGGGGAGAGAGAGAGACTCTAGAAGACTGTGCTGAGCGCAGAGCCGGACGCAGGGCTCAATCTTACGACCCTGACATCATGACCTGAGCCAAAACCAAGTATTGGTCACTTAACCAACTGAGCCACCCAGGCGCCCTAGAAAAGAGAGAATCTTAAGCAGGCTCCACACTCAGCACTTACCCCAACACGGGGCTCAGTCTCACAACCCTGAAGTCATGACCTGAATCAAAATCGAGAATCAGATGTTTGACTGACCGAGCCACCCAGATTCCCCCAAATTTACTATGTTAAAGTGTCCTGTCCCGTGACATTTAGTGTATTTATTCACAATATTGTAACCTCTATGAAGTTCTAAAAACATTTTCAAAACCCCCAAAGAAAACCCCTATCCACGAGGCAGTTACTCCCTATTCCTTCCTTGGCCCAGCGCCTGGCAACACTGATCGGCTGTCTCTCCGTTGACTTATTCTAGATATTCCATATAAGTGGAATCACGTAATATGTGACCTTTTGTGTCTGGCTTCTTTTACCTAGTATAATGTTTTCAAGTTTCATCCAAGTTGTAGCACCTATCAGTATTTCATTCCTTTTAATGATGGAGTAATATTGCACTTTGTATATTTTATCCATTTTTCCCTTTGGTGGACATTTGAATTGTATCCACTGTTTGGTTTTTACGAATAGTGCTGCTGTGAACATTCGTGTACAAACATTTGCATACCTGTTTCCAGCTCTTTGGGGTATATTCCTAGAAGTAGAATTGCTGAGTCATATGGTAATTTTCTCTTTAACTTTTTGGGGAACTGCTGAACTGTTTTCCACAACAGGTGCACCATTTTACATTCCCACCAGTAATGCACAAGGGTTTTAATTTCTCCACCTCCATCCTCTCCAAACACTTGTTATTTTCCATTTTTGTTTTGTTTCGTTTTATAGCAGCTATCCTCATGTGTGTGAAGGGGTATCTCATTATAATTTTGATTTGCATTTTCCAAACGGCTCTTTTCATATGCTTATTGGCATCTTCTTTGGAGAAATGTCTGTTTATGTCCTTTGCCCATTTTTGAATTGCATTTGTTTGTCTTTGGTTGTTTGAATTGTAAGAGTTGTAATATAATTTGCATACTAGAGCTTTATCAGATATATGATTTGGAAATATTTCTCCCATCCTACAGGTTGTCTTTCATTTTCTTGATGTTATTTTTTGGATACACAAAAGTTTCTAATTGTGGTGAAGTCCTGCTTACTATTTGTTTCTGTTGCTCATGCTTTTGGTGCCATATCTAAGAATCCATCGCCAAATCCAAGCTAAAGATTTGCCTCTATGATTTCTTTTAAAAGAAAGAAATTTTAAAAAGAATTTTTTAATTTTAAAAAGAATTTTAAAAAGAAAAATTTTAAAAAGAAAAAAATTTTAAAAGAAAGAAATCATAGAGGCACCTGGGTGGCTCAGTCAGTTAAGTGTCTGCCCTTGGCTCAGATCATGAAACCAGTGTCCTGGGATCGAGCCCCACATTGGGCACATTGTTCATCAGGGAGTCTGCCTCTCCCTCTGCCCCTCCCCCAGCTCATGCTCTCTCTCCCTTTCTCTCGCTTTCTCAAATAAATAAAATCTTAAAAAAAAAAAAGGTTTTGTCGTTTTAGCTCACATATTTAGGTTATTGATCCATTTTGGGTTAGTTTCTGTGTATTGTAGAGGTAGGGGTCCAAGTTGATTCTTTTCACGTGAATGTCTACTTGTCCCAGCATCGGAAGAGACTGACTTTTCCCCATCAAATGGTCTTGGCACCATTGTCAGAGATTGATTGACCATACATTATAGGCTTTTCTAAATTCTCAATTCTAATTCTGTCCTTGTCTGTCCTTGTGCAGTATTCCACTGGCAGGATTACGATAGCTTTTTTTTAACTTTTGAAATCCAGAAGTGTAAGTCTTCCAACTTTGTTCTTTTTCAATATTGTTTTGGTTAGTCAGGGCCCATTGAAATTCCTTAGAGTTTGAGGATCAGCTTTTCCATTTCTGCAAAAATGGTTGTTGGAATTTTGACAGATTGCATTGAATTTGTAGGTCACTTTGGATATAATAATAGTAGGTCTTTTGTCATGGTTAATTTTGTGTGTCAGTCAGATTGGGCCCCGAGGTGCCCAGATATTTGGTCCAGTGTTATTCTAGGTATGTCTGTAAAGGTGCTTCTGAATAAGATTTGAATTGTAGACTGAATAAAGCAGATGGCCCTCCCTAATGCCTGTGGACTTCATGCCCTCAACTGAAAACCGGAATAGAACAAAAAGGCTGAGTAAGAGGGAATATCACCTACCTGACTGTTCAGCTGGGCCATTGGTCTTCTCCTCCCCTCAGACTGGAACTACATGTCCAGCTCTCCTGGGTTTGCAACTTGTCAGCTGAAGAGCTCAGGGCTTACACCCTCCACAATGCAAGAGCCCATTTCTTACAACAAATTACTTCTCCCCTACCACCTAGACAGGAAACTAGGAATACAGGGTTCATTTACACACACACACACACACACACACACACACACACACCCTGTTGTTCTTTTCTCTGGAGAACCTTGACTAATCCAGTCTTCCAGTCCATCAACTTGACTATCTTTCCATTTATTTAGGTTTCCTTTAGCTTTTTTTCTCAGTGTTTCGTGCTTTCCAGAGTTCAAGTCTTGGTTAAATTTATTCCTAGGTGTTTTATTTTTCCGGATACTATGATAAATGGAACTTTAAAAAATTTTCCTTTTTAGATCGTACATTGCTGCTGTATAAAAACAGCTGATTTTCACCTGTTGATTTTGTATCAACATCGCTAGATGTGTTTATCAGCTCTCGTGACTCTTGTAGATTCTTTGGAGTTGTATATATCCTGTCATCTGTGAAGAGAGCTAGTTGTACTTTTTCCTTTCTAATTCGGATACCTTTTTACTTTACTTGCCTGATTGTTCTGGCCGGGACTTCGGGGACACCACTGACTAGCATCGCTGAAGGTGGGCATCCTTGGTTCGTTCCTGATTTTAGGGGGGTGGCGTTTGGTCTTTCACTGTTGAGTATGCCGCTCACTATGAGTTTTCTTTTTTTTTTTTTTAAGATTTTATTTATTTATTTGACAGAGATCACAAGCAGGCAGAGAGGCAGGCAGAGAGAGAGGAGGAAGCAGGCTCCCTGCTGAACGAGAGCCCAATGTGGGACTCTATCCCAGAACCCTGGGATCGTGACCTGAGCTGAAGGCAGAGGCTTAACCCACTGAGCCACCCAGGTGCCCTCATTTTTTTTTTTTTTTTTAAATAAAGGCACTTTATCATGTTGAAATTCTCTTCTGTTTCTAGTTTTCTGATTGTTTTCATCATGAAAAGGTGTTTCATCAAATGCTTTTCCTACTCCAGTCAAGGTGATCAGGTGTTTTACCCTTCACTCTGGTAGTGTGGTGTATTACACTGGTTGGTTTTCTTGCTGGTGACTTTTTATGTCCTTGCCAGCAGCATTCTCTCAGGCATCCAGTTTTGAATATTTGACTAAGCCTCATTTTTTCCATCTCTGAGATGTTCGCTGTATGTCCTGCCTTTTCAGTTCTCCTCTCGGCCCCCTCCCTGTCTCATCACACCTGTGTATTTGGTACTCCTCTAACTCACGGGTAAGCTTTCTTTCCCTAGTCTTAGCTCCCTTTGAACTGACTGTTCACATGTGCTGGATTAATCCCCTTAGAGTACCATTATTTTCCCTCATATTTATGCTCTGCTGAGGGACCTGTGATGATTTCCCATTGTTCATCAGATTAAGTCCGAACTCATACTGACATTTAGAACCTTTCCTAATCCAGTCCCTCCCCATTCTCATGTCTTGTTTATTTATCACAAATAGAAACTGCACCCTGAGTCCCGCTAACAACTTTTATTTTATTTTTTTTAAAGATTTTATTTATTTATTTGAGAGAGAGACAGTGAGAGAGAGCATGAGTGAGGAGAAGGTCAGAGGGAGAAGCAGACTCCCCATGGAGCTGGGAGCCCGATGTGGGACTCGATCCCGGGACTCCGGGATCATGACCTGAGCCGAAGGCAGTCGTCCAACCAACTGAGCCACCCAGGCGTCCCTACAACTTTTAATTTTACTGTTAGGTTTGTAACACTGTAAGCATGTAAATTTGATTTCCTGTATCTTTGCCCTCATCTTTCTGGTTTCTCAGCCTTTGAATTTTTGCGAAAAATGGCATTTTCTCTGATTTGTGAAGATGCATTCCATATGTCCTTATTGTAAAAGCTTCCCGGCCTCCTTTCTTGGATTTGGCTGGGGCGTGTATTCAAAGAAATGAGAGTGTTGTCTTAGTGAGTTCCACAGTATGAAAAAGGCAAGAACACAATGTTTCACACAATGTTTCATGAACACGATGTTCGGTATGAAAAGATATATTCATATGCATAGGCCGCTTCTGGAAAGATATATCGGAAACTATTAATAGTGGTTATTCCTGGGAAGTGGGACTGGGTTGGACAGAAGAGAGAAATTCCTTTTCACTCTGTATCCTTCTGTGCTGTTGGAATTGCTCAGTGCATTTGAAAAAAAGAGATGAGAAACAATGATTAATTCCTTTTTTTTTTTTCCTGGCTTTTAATTCCAGTTTCAACCCCTTCTATACCATATAAGGGTGACTACATCTTAAAAGCTTTCAATGTTTTTTAAAAACTTTGGGCCAATTGATGAACTGGAACAATCCTTTTCTCCATGAACCTACTTTTCGCGTCATTACAGTGAGTTGTCAGTAACCCTATTTCAGGCGTTTTAGTTTTACCCACCAAAAACTACTGTCTGTCATTTTTTAGGGAGTCCTGTCCTTATGGCATAGTGTGGGTAAACCTGAGTTTGGAATAAACATGGATTTGTTCCTGGAAAGAAAACCAAGAAAGGACGAGGGACTTCCATGGCCAGGTCCTTGTTTTGTGGAAGGTGGGAGGGTCTGTCCGTGGGAGGCTCTGAATGCATTTGAGACCCTGATGTCTAGACTGGATTTCTGGAGTTGCTGCTATAGATTTCCTTTGATTCCTAAAGCTCTTCTTTTGCTTTCCTTGGGCATTTAAGCTGCTTCTTAAAATCGGAAAAGCTGATATTTAATTTTGGAGGGAATTCTATTAGGCGCACTTACAAAGAACTTTGGTACTTCTTTGGAGTAAAAGAAGGTTTATCAATTATTCACTTGGTTTCAAATTTAGAAATGTCTTTGGAAGAATAGACAGTTGAGATCAGGAAATGTGTGCATCAAAATGATACAGCATCCCTGTTTGAAGGAATGGGACAGTCCAGAAAGCTCCACACCACAATGCCAAAATAGGTGTTTTAAAGATAAAACTCCTAATTAGTAATCTCACAGATTTGCCTCATCTGATCAAAGGAGTTTGATTTTAGTTGCAGTAGGATTTGACCAGTTAGTGTTTATTATAAAAACTCGATTACCTTAATGTTTTTGTTATGTGACTAGTCCTGTTCCCTGCTTATTGGGGGAGGAAGGACAGTCTTTGCTTTAAGAGAAGTGGACTAGATTGGACCAAAGTCACCGAGTAGCTGAGGTCAGAAAGCTTGGGTTTCTTCTTTCTATAGATTTGTGTGTACCTGTCTGTCTTCACTGCCTGTGGGCAAGAAAAGAGAGTGCTTTTTGTTTTATGAAAACAATGTGAATTTAGCCAAGGAAATGCAAACTTGTTGGCTCTTGTCAGTTATTTGAGTTCATTATGCCTGGTGTATAGGGTTTGTCTTGTCTCACACTGGGTGTGTACTCTGTATAGAGAGCCTGTCGTTATGGTGAAGTTAATATTTAAATCAGCTTCCTTTGAAGTGCCCGGAAAAACTGAGTTAGTAATACATTAGGACTCTAATAAGCTTAATATGTCTGTTACAGTAAAATGAATACTTAACATAGAGCACTTTTTAGGATTTGGGTTGAAGGTACCACAGAACATAGGTTTGGCTAAACATTCACGAGAGTGAAGTGTGTCAGCATGGCTTAATCCTTGTGAAATATATTCGGGCTTATAATAGTTATCTTTGATTTGTCTTTTTGAAAAGAGATTTTCTGTATTTGAGAGGGAGGAGAGAGAGAAAGAGAGCATGTGAGAATGCACGAGCATGCTAGCAGGGGGAAGGGGAGAGAGGGAGAGAACCCCAGGCCGACTCCAAGCTGAGTGCGGAGCCCGATGCAGGGCTCCAGCTCATGACCCCAAGATCATGACCCGAGCCAAAGTCAGGAGTTGACACTTAACTGACTGAGCCATCCAGGTGTCCCTGATTTCTTTTAATTCAAGACATTTGATGACAAAATGGGTTTTGTAAGCTCTAGTTTCCTGATCTGCGTGATGACGATGATGATTCCTACCTCTTAGGGCTGTTGGAAGGATTACAGGGATACAGGGGCAACTGAGGTTCCTGTAACAACTGAGGTGGCTCAGTGCAAGGTGTTTATGGTCCCAACTGTTGCCAGCACTGTCCTTTAGATAAGATAGTATGTTGTATGATTCTTGCTGTATGTGGGCAAGAATTTCATATTTGAAACAACTAGAGAGCCATATGATGAGAAATACCAGGTAAAGACGGGGGAGTCCCTTTCCATCACAAGCTCATTCGTTCCCTCAATATGGGAGTTTAGAAGGGGAGAGAGTAGCGTGGACCAGAGTTCTTGGGGTCAACTTTAAGGAGGAGGTAAGATGAATATAGCCCTTGAGTGCAGGTTGCCAGAATGTAGGAGGCATTTCTGGAAGTAGTAAAAGTAACACCTGAAGGCATGACAGAGGCTGTATTTGTGAGGTAGGGAACCAGTAGGAGTAAAGGTTGAGCAGGTTAAATGTAGAATCAGTTAATGGTCTTTGAGTAGCAAGATCCGGTTGGATTTGAATTAAAATGTAGAATATTATTCTTGGAGTTGTACAAAGTGATTTTACATAGTTGTCATCTGTGCCCAGTAGCTTTTAAACAAGAGACACTTAGAGTTTATTTTCTTTCCCTGTGTGTATTCTAGATGTATTAATGTTTCACTGCTTCTCTATTACAAAGTGGCGAAAGGGGAGTGGAGCTTCAATCCACAGACAAATGTAATGATTGGTGAATTGTTTAACATTTGAATACCTAGTTCATTGATTCATATTTATTTGGCATTATGAGATCTCTGAAACTGAGATGCTACTTACATCGACGGCCTCCAGGTAACAGAGGTGATGTCCTTAATCACCGTCCGCACATGTATGGGCTTGGTCTTAGCTGTTCCTACTGTCATGACAGTTGAGTTATACGTACTGTTGGGGCCACGTGGTTAGTTTCCTTTCCACTTTAAAAGATCACACTGTGGGGTGCCTGGGTGGCTCAGTGCGTTAAAGCCTCTGCCTTCAGCTCAGGTCATGATCTCAGGGTCATGGGATCGAGCCCCGCATCGGGCTCTCTGCTCAGCAGGGAGCCTGTTTCCCCCTCTCTCTCTGCCTGCCTCTCTGCCTACTTGTGATCTCTGACTGTCAAATAAATAAAATCTTTAAAACATAATTAAAAAAAATAAAAGATCACACTGTGATTCGACATTTAAGTTGGAAAAAAAAAGCAAGTGGGTGAAGAAAGGACTAGAACAGAACAGCAGGGTATGAGTTTGATTTAAAGTGAGGTAAAATATTCGTCACTGGAGGAATGAGCTCAGTTTCAGATTTTCCTGCAAAGCTACAGTCCGGTGTTTCGGGGCCCAAGAAAGGAAGACAGCCTAGGTGTATTAGGTCTTGTTACCTAGAAACATGCAAAAGAGCGGCTCGTCACATGCCAGGCGGGCACCTGGTAAAACTGCTGAAGTTCTCCACATAAATAAGAAACCGTGGAGCTGCAGGAAACTGGTGTGACCCATTCACATGTCTCCTGGGACTGTTGTGTCATCCTGACTGCCGTCCTGTCCTAGTTTAAGTGGGCAGCAGTGTTCCTCCTTAGCGGCGCACGTAAGTATGTTCCTTACGAGTAATGGCCCTTAGATTCAGTCAGAAATAGCGTTTTCCGCAGGTACAGTCCTTTCCTGACGCTGGCTGCTTTGGAACTGACCACACCGCGATGTCATCACGGTCGTGGTTGTGATCAGAGGGGTCTCGGGAAGATGCAGAGACCAAGATCAAAACACAGGAAGAAAATAATTGCCTGGTTTCTCGTGAAGTAGGTACTCTGGCCTGTGTTCCTCGTCTTCTCAGGTACAGCCTGGCGTAGAGTGGAGTGTAGACTCTGGAGGGAGGTGGCCCTTCGGTAGCCATAACCTTGTGTAAGTGCCTTGACCTCCCATGCCTGCGCTCTGTCGCTCGGGCCTAGCACGGAGCCCAGCTTTGATACAAAGGCGAAATTAGTTTATACAAATGTTTCTAACAACACCTGGCTGAGAGTAGGCAGTGTATGTTAGCTGCTATTTTTGACTGGCATTATTTTCTGTGAATCTTAAGTGGCAGTCGGTGCACAGAGTAGTTTGAGGTGACGGTGTGATTGTCAACCCTGCTGCTGTCTTGGTTCCAGTTCAGGGCTAATGACGCTGCTCCCATCCTCCTCCCAATGACAGACGGTCCCTGACACGATAGTTCGACCTTACAGTGATGTGGAAGTAACGTGCATTCAGTAGAAACCATTCCCTGCATTTAAAACTTTGATCTCTCCCCAGCCTGGCACCACGTGACATGCTTCTCTCGGGTGACGCTGGGCAGGGCTGGTGAGCCACGCAATCTTGGGTCAGCAACCAGTACACTTACAGCCCTTCTGCACCCCTGCAGCCGTTCCCGTTTTTACATTCAGAACAGCAATCTATACATCCCATGAGCTACTCAACACTTTATTATAAAACAGGCTTTGTGTTAGAGGCCCTTTTCCCGTTGCAGGCTAACATGAGAGTTCTGAGCACATCTGAGGTCAGCTAGGTGAGCTACGATGTTTGGCAGGTTAGGTGTATTGAGCGCATTTTCCACTAATGATTCTTTCAACTTAGAGTGGGTTTACTGGCACGTGACCCTACCATAAGTTGAGGAAGGTCTGTATTATCCCACGCTTCTTGGGGCATGTTGATTCTGATTTTTTAGAAAATCGTATATGATTGAGATATATAGATTCACACAATGAAATAAAATGGAATTAGAATTCAGTTGGGGAAGAAAACCCTTTTTATTTTTATTATCATTATTTTTTTAAGGTTATTTATTTATTTATTTATTTATTAGACAGAGATCACAAGTAGGCAGAGAGGCACGCAGAGAGAGAGAGGAGGAAGCAGGCTCCCCGCTGAGCAGAGATCCCAATGCGGGGCTCGATCCCAGGATTCTGGGATCATGACCTGAGCCGAAGGCAGAGGCTTTACCCCACTGAGCCACCCAGGTGCCCCTATTATCACTATTTTTTAAATTTTATTTATTTATTTATTTTTTTAATTTTGACAGAGAGAGATCACAAGTAGACGGAGAGGCAGGCAGAGAGAGAGAGAGGGAAGCAGGCTCCCCACTGAGCAGAGAGCCCGATGCGGGACTCGATCCCAGGACCCTGAGATCATGACCTGAGCCGAAGGCAGCGGCTTAACCCACTGAGCCACCCAGGCGCCCGTAATTTTATTTTTATTTATTCTTTTGAGCGAGAGCATGCTTGGGGGAGGGGCGGAGGGAAAGGGAGCATCTTCGGTGGACTCCATGCTGAGCGTCAGACAGGACCTGAAGCTCAATCTCACGACCCTGAAATCATGACCTGAGCTGAAGTTAAGAGTGGGACGCTTAATTGACTGAGCCATCCACATGCCCCCCTCCCCTCCGCAAAAAACTTTCGGATACGTTGTTCTTCTAAAATTCCATGCTTGTGTTTCCGGCATTTGCCAAGGCTAATCTGGACACCTTTTAGTCTGATAGCACTCTCCCTGTGTTCAGGCAATGACTGCCTTCGACAACACTCATAGCCTCCGAGACTGCTGGTCTCAGCGGGGTCGGGTTCCATTTCTAGCCTGTGACCGTGGCCCATGACTAGAGCAGAAAGGCTGTTGCTGCTTTTCTGAGCACTGTGCAGGGCTGTTTCAGTTGGTTATTTCTGGTTGTGTGATATTTAAGTGTTGCATTGGGCCCTCAGCTGTTGAAAAACATAGGATACTATTTCTGTTACAGCTGACAGTGAGCATAGACTGCCTCTTAGAGACATATTACTAACTGAAAGGTAGTGGATGGGAGTTATCAAGTATTGAATTGGGACTTAACTCTAGAATAACCTTAGGAATGATTTCCCCTCACTGAATTAAATTTGAACTATTTTTTTCAAGATTTTATTTATTTATATTAGAGAGAGAGAGCATGCACAAGTGAGGGGAGGAGCAGAGGGAGAGGGAGAAACAGGGTCCCCACTGAGCAGGGAGCCCAATGTGGGGCTCCATCCCATGACCCCAAGATCATGATCTGAGCTGAAGGCAGATGCTTAACTGACTGAGCCACCCAGGCGTCCCTGATCTATTTCGTCTTCAATGATCATGTGAAAGAATTGGGCCAACCAGTTCTTTCTACTGAGCTTGCTTATAAAAATTAGGTGTTATATGTTAACTTTCATTTTTGTGCAAAACAGGGTAAAATGTTCCAGTGAAGACTTACAAGCTGCAAAGGGATTATAAACTGATCTTGTGGTAGCTGAACGTTAACGAGATAGGTTTTTCCATGATTCGGATTAATGAAGGGAAAGCACTCCATACTTTATTCCCCCTGGGATTTTATGTATAATTCAGAAAATCGTGGTTCCGTCTGTACTTCTTTTTAAGTCATCAAACCCGTAGTTTTCAATATGATGTTGGTGGTATCACTTGTTAATTACGTGACTGGAAATTTATTGTCAGTGAAAAATGACACACAAAAATGGCATGTGCAGTGAAGCCAAAAATAGCACATCTTGACATCCATGCAAATTCCCTGGACTCTTTGTATGACCTAGTTATGGAGTACTCACGGAAAGAGAAACCTCAGGCACTTTCAGCTACTACGAGAGCTAGATATTACATTTAAATGTTTTATTTACTTAATAGTTTTTACTCATAATTTTTCCACAAGCACCAAAAGCATTTTTCATGATTAAGCTTTTAAAAGAGTAATGGATTTCACATTTTTATTTTATTTTATTTTATTATTTATTTTTAAAGATTTTATTTATTTGTTTATTTGGAAGAGCACACCACTGCAGTTGAGGGGTTGGGAGGAAGAGGGAGAGAGAATCCTAAACAGACTCTGTGCCGAGTGTGGGGCCCGACATGGGGCTCGATCCCACGACCCCGAGATTGTGACCCGGTACCCCAAGATTTGGCATTTTAGAATGTGTCTGACAGTCAGTACCTCCTTGTTTGGAGCTTTTCGGTTCCTGAAGGTAAATATACAGTCTCACACCAGATTATCCAGGTTGCTTGCACTTAAATTCTTTAAACATATCCAGCTTTGCTTTGTGACCGACCTGTCTGTGGTTTGTTTTTTTGTTTCTCAAATATAGAGCTGCCAAATGCTGTTAAACCAACTACGAGAAATCACAGGCATTCAGGACCCTTCCTTTCTTCATGAAGCTCTGAAGGTTAGTTTCAAGGCCACTGTTTGTCAACAGGCTTTAAAACAATTGTCCATATCATAGTTAGATCAGGTCAAGCTATTTTTATGCCAAACGAAAGTGCATATAGGGACAGGAGCTCTCCGGGTCAGATGGCCCAGTATCATCAATGACCCAATAAGGTGGAGAAGCTGGGGACAGGAGGAACCTCACTGAGGGGGAACCCTCCAGGGCAAAAGAATGGAAGAAACGCATCAGTCAGTTGCATTGTATAGCCTTTACATGGATCCTGACTCAAACACAAACACACACTAAAGTCTTTGAGTTAGGTAAGTTGGAGCTGATGATTTGAGAGTAAAACACTCGTTACCATTAAAGTGTGGTAATTACATTGTGGGTTATAGTTTGAAGGATACGTTCTGATGTACGGATAAGATACCTAGGATTTGCTTCAGAGAGTCTGGGCAAGTTAGGCAGAATAGGTCAGATCGAGCATCACTTGATAATTGTTGAAGGTGAATGATGGGTGCCTGGGCTACAGCTATACGTTCCCAGTGTCTCTGCCTTTGTGTGTGTTAGAAAGATGCCCTAATAAAAAGTTAAAAACAAATAGAAATACGGTCACCACTATAGAATATGGTAACTGCTTGGCGTGTTTATTGTAGAGACTGACTTCATTTAGAATCTCTGTCTTCATTGCCAGCCCCCTTTTGACACACCAGGCCTCAGCTAATCTGTGAAATTGGGAGTGGTAGCATCTGGAGCAGTGGGAACAAATCTCCAGCAGGGTTTCATTCTTGTTTGCTTGTGGTGGGAAGTCAGAACACGGTGGCTACCCCTCCCATACCCAGGCGTTTGGATGCTTCAAGCATGGTACACTCACTGTCCTCCCCCATACTATCTTTCTTCTACTTTCTACCCTAGAATGAGGCCCTGACTTCCTCAGAATGTTACGGGGTGTAGTAAGGAATTAAACAAAAAAACTGACTCCCTGTTTATTTTATTTATTTATTTATTTTTATTATTTTTTTAAATATTTTTTTAAAATATTTTATTTATTTATTTGACAGATCACAAGTAGGCAGAGAGGCAGGCAGAGAGAGAGAGGGAAGCAGGCTCCCTGCTGAGCAGAAAGCCCAATGTGGGGCTCAATCCCAGGACCCTGGGATCATGACCTGAGCTGAAGGCAGAGGCTTTAACCCACTGAGCCACCCAGGCGCCCCTCCCTGTTTATTTTAAATGCTGAGATGCTTTACTTTTGAAATCTCTGTTTTTTTTTTCCCTTTCTTCAGGCCAGTAATGGTGACATCACCCAAGCCGTCAGCCTTCTCACTGAGGAAAGAGTTAAAGAGCCCAGTCCAGACACTGTTGCTACAGAACCATCTGAAGGGGAAGGGAACACTGCCAGCAAAGAAGCATTAGCAAGTAGGTACATACATGGTGTCTTGGTCCTGCTGTGAACTAGTGGAAAATACGTGAGTTTCCTATCAATCCCATCAACCCTTATGGAATAGTGCTAATAATAGCTAATTACCATTACAGTGTGCTAGGCCTATTTCTAAGCAATTACATGGATTTATTTATTCATTCATTCTGCATTTATTTAATGAACACCTACTGTGTGCCAAGTGCTCTTTTAAGCGCTGGAAATAAACAGAAGAAATAGAATCCCTGCCTTTGTGTAGCTTACTTTCTCGTGCGTGAGATCAACAAGTCGATGAGTAAATTATATTGCATATTAGGATGATAAGTACCATAGAGAATATTAAAGGATGGAATGAAAGAAATGAAAAAAAGGAGTGCCAGGGATTGGATTTTTACTAGGCGGAGCCTTCTGAGAAGGTGGAAGGAAGGTGAGGGAGTCAGTGAGGTCTTAAGATGGGGATGTACTGCTCGAGGACAGCCAGGAGGCTGTCCTTAGTGGATGAGAGGTGAGGTACGGACGGACCAGGAGGCAGGCCCTGCAGTCTTCTTACATGTTTGGCTTTTCCTCTAGCTAGAGGCCAGCCCGAGGAGAGCTTGGAGCAGGAATGATGTTCACTGGTTTCCATTTCCTAAAGGTCATTCTGTTGAGAACAGAATTGCAGGGGGAGGTGGTGAGCCTGGGTCAGAGCAGGACAGTGAGACGGCTTTGCAGCTTCCGGTGGCGTGGGCCAGCAGGTGGTGGTGGGAGCCTGAGGAGCACCTGCCGAGTGGGATTTGCTTACAGCAGAGATAAGGGGTGTGGAAGAGAGAGGACTTAAAGGTAGCTCCTGGTTTTTTTTTCCTAAGCAGCAGAAATGCTGGCGTTGCACTAAGCACCGGAATGACTGCTACTAGAGCAGATCTGGGTGGCAGATGACGAGTGCTGAGTTTGGGGCACCTGCTAGACGACAGGTGGAGTGTTGGAAAGGCAGTGAGGATCCAGGCGTGCGGCTCAGGGGAGGGATCTGGCTACAGAGAGAAAAAACTTAGAATCATAAACTTGAGAATGGGATGCGAAGTTAGGGGACCATGGGAGCTTTTCAAGGGGTTAGGGTGCGTGGAAGAGAACGTGTTCAGTGATTAAACGGTGGACATTCCCAGTGCTCAGAGGCCAGGGTAGGTGGACAGTGTCTAGGGAGGTTGGAGGAAGACCAGGAGAGCTGGGAGAATGGGACTCTGGAAACCAAGGAGGCTTCCTGCAGGAGGGAGCCATCAGCTAGGGCAGATGGAGTTAATGGATATTTGGACTTCTGCAGTTTTGAGCTATTCTGAACAATGCTGTTATGAATATCCTCGTGTATATCTTTCAGTGCAAATAATGACTCTTTTCAACCAACGTTTTTCTTTTTTTCTTTTTCTTTTTCTTTTTTTAAAGATTTTGTTTATTTATTTGACACAGAGAAAGAGATAATGAGAGCAGGAACACAAGCGGGGAGTGAGAGAGGGAAAGCAGGCTCCCCGCCGAGTAGGGAACCCGATTTAGGGGTTGACCCTAGGACCCTGGGATCATGACCTGGACTGAAGGCAGATGCTTAACGACTGAGCCACCCAGGCGCCCCTCTTTTTCTTTTTTTAA
This sequence comes from Lutra lutra, assembly GCF_902655055.1. Classification (NCBI taxonomy): domain Eukaryota; kingdom Metazoa; phylum Chordata; class Mammalia; order Carnivora; family Mustelidae; genus Lutra; species Lutra lutra. Next base: position 10,488,588 of record NC_062287.1, on the reverse strand, counting down.
AGATTTATTTATTTGAGAGAGCGTGTACACACACACACACACGTGAGTTGGGGAGGGGCGGGGGGGAGGGAGATAGAAAATCCCAAACAGGTTCCACAGGGTACAATCTGATTCCTCACCACCCTCCGGCCCCATACAGCTATGCAGTTATCCTAATATTAAAGGATACTTTTATTAAAAAGACTTTACTTACCTGTATCTGTAGTATCAGCTCTGTGTTATATTGGATTTTCAAGTTTCCCATTCTGTTTCACTGAGTATCTGTTCTTAATTCTTTAGGATATATATCCATATATATTTGTGACTGGCATGGGTATTATATATACCCAGATACATACATATATATATTTAGAATATATACCCATATATATATATGGGGTTACTGGGTCATGTAACAATCCTGTGTTTAACTTTCTTGTTTTAATATTTCTAAAGAGGGTGGTTTTCATAGCTGCCACATTATCACATTTTAAAAATTAATAATTCCTTAATCCCCAAGACCAGTGTAGAAATCTCTCTCTTCATCTCATTAATGATATGTCTGCAGTTGGTTTGTGAAAATAATGATCCAGATGACGTTAAACATTAAATATGCTTGAGTGTCTTTTAAGACACTCTTTATCTATAATTTCCCCCTCTTTCCTTCTTGCACTTTATAGTCCAGAGAAATCAAGCTCTTTGTTCTCTCAGATTTCGTGTGTTCTGAAACTTGCTGATTTCAATCCTGTGGTATCTTTCAGTGGATTTTTCAGTCCTGTCTTTCCTAGAGACTTAGATACTTAGTTGACATGACGGTGTCACAGGTAGTGTCGTGTGTATTGTGTATCTTCTGTTTTGTCACAGCGAAGAAACAGGTGATGTCCCATTGCCCTCTGTGTGTTCAGAATATTATCAGCTTGATCTGTTTATTATAAAATCCCCCACCGAGTGTTTTCTGCAGTCACTGGTGATGGTTGCTGCAATGCTTTTATTTTATTGGTAATTTCATAACTTATTAGTTGGGTTCTTTTTTTTTGGTTGTTAACACATAACGCGAAGTTTACCATCTTAACCATTTTTAAACGTACAGTTCAGTAGTATTAAGTATGTTTGTATTGTCGTGAAACAGATCTCCAGAATTTTTTTATCGTGCAAAACTGAAACCCGTGTCCACTCAACAGTAATTCTCCATTCCCCCTCCCTTCAGCCCCTGGCAGCCACCGTCCTGCTTTTCTATGAGTTTAACTGCTCTGAGTGGAATCCCACAGTATTTGTCCTTTTGTGACTAGCGTCCTTCACACAGCATAATGTCCTCGAGGTTCATTCCATAGCCTGTGCCAGGGTATCCTTCCCATTCAAGGCTGAGTCCTACACTGTCGTATGGAGATAGTACACGTCATTGTCCATTTATTCATCAGTGGGGATTTGGGCAACTTTCACTCCCTGGCTGTCATGAACAGTGCTTCTGTGGACACGGAGGTGCAGAGGAAGTGCAGAGATCTCCTCGAGACCCTGCTTTCAGGCCTTTTAGATGCATACCCAGAAGTGAGATCTCTGGCTCGTGTGGTCGCTCTATTTTTATTTCTTTGACAAATCCTTGTACTGTTTCCCATAGCAGTCGCTGCACCATTTTATTTTATTTTATTTTTTTTAAGATTTTATTTATTTATTTGACAGAGAGAGATCACAAGTAGACAGAGAGGCAGGCAGAGAGAGAGAGGGAAGCAGGCTCCCTGCTGAGCAGAGAGCCCTATGCAGGACTTGATCCCAGGACCCTGAGATCATGACCTGAGCCGAAGGCAGCGGCTTAACCCACTGAGCCACCCAGGCGCCCCCGCTGCACCATTTTACAATCCCGCCAGTGGTGCACGAGCCTTCCGATGTCTCACCACATCTTCCCCAGCACTTGTTATTCTTTGTGGGTTTTTCTAATAGTCATCCTGGTGGGTTTGAGGTGATAGCTCAGTGTGGTTCTGATTTGCGTATTTCCTTAATGGCTGATGATGTTGAGTGTCTTTACATGTATTTATTGCATCTGTATATCTTCCTTGGAGAAAGGTCTGTTCACATTCTTTGACTGTTTTTAATATTGGGTTATTTGGTTTTTTATTATTCTGTTGCAGGAGGGTTTTTTTGTTTGTTTTTTTTAAAGAGCTGGGATTTTTTTTTTTTTTTAAGATTTTATTTATTTATTTGACAGACAGAGATCACAAGCAGGCAGAGAGGCAGGCAGAGAGAGAGGAGGAAGCAGGCTCCTTGCTGAGCAGAGAGCCCGATGCGGGGCTTGATCCCAGGACCCTGAGATCATGACCTGAGCCGAAGGCAGCAGCTTAACCCACTGAGCCACCCAGGCGCCCCATGTTGGAGGAGTTTTTTTAAAATATATTCCATACGTAGGTGTCGTAGCAGATATACGATTTGTGAAAATGTTCTCCCATTCTGTGAGTTGTCTTTTCACTTTCTTGACCGTGTCCTTTGAAGTCTGAGGTTTTTCACTTTGATGCTAATTATCTGTTTTTCCTTTGGTTGCTTATGCTTTGGGTGTCATCATCATCTCTAAGACACCGTTGCCTAATCCAAGGTCATGAAAATGTGTGCCTGAGTTTTCTTCTAAGAGTTGCTCTTGAGGGTCTGGTCTACTTCGAGTTCATTTTTGTAAGGGTGTGAGGTAGGAGTTAAAAATCACTCTTTTGCATGTGGCTATCCCGTTTTCCCAGTACGACATGTTGAGAAGGTATTTTTTTCCCTGTTGAATTGTCTTGGTACCTGTTTCAAAAATTTAATTGACCATTGGGGCACCTGTGTGGCTCAGTCAACCGACTGAGTCAAGCGTCTGACTCTGGACCTCAGCTCAGGTCTTGATCTCAGGGTCATGAGTTCAAGCTCCACACCGGGCTTCATGCTGGGCGATTAAAAAAAAAAAAAAAAGATCAATTGACCATAAATGGGAGGGTTTATTTTTGGTCTCTCAGTTCTTTTTTCCCATTGATCTGTGTGCCTGTTCCAATGCCAATAGCATACACTCTTGATTACTGCAGTTTTGTGTTCTTTGTGGGGTTTTTTCCTTTATAAATTAAATGTCCTTCATTGCTCATCTGTCAAAATTCACTTAACTTTAGTGCATTGATCTTTTATCTAATTACCTCTTATCATTAGATAACTATTTTCTGTGGATTATTTTGGGTTTCTCTCATAGGTAATTATTATCTATGAATTGTCATGACTGTGTTTCTTATTTTCCAATCTTTATATTCTTTTTTTTTTTTTTTTTACTTTTGTATTTATGTAAGAGAGAGCGAGGGGAGGGGCAGAGGGAAAGGGAGAGAGAGAATCTCAGGATTCCCCTGCTGAGCTTGGAGCCCGACGCAGGGCTTGATCCCACGACCCTGAAATCATGAACTGAACCAAAACCTAGAGTCAGACTCTTAACTGACTGAGCCACCCAGCTGCCCTAGTTTCTTTTATTTTCTTATTGAATTGGCCAGAACATCCAGAACCAGGGTGAATAAAAGCCCTGATAGTAGACATTTTTGTCTTAGTTTTGATTTTAAAATAAATGTGTTTTACATTTCCCAATTAAGTATAAAGTTTGCTGTAGGCTTTTCATGGCTTCTGTTTCTTAGCCTACAAATACTGTCTTTACTTCTCAGCTGGCTTGGGTTTTTTATTCCTGAATACAGGTTGACTGTTGTTATTAAGTACTTTTTCTGTACTTACTGAGATGATGATTCCTTTAAGCATATTCTGGTGCTCTATTTTCTCCTATTAACTCAGATTTTGTTCTGCAGTTACCTCCACTTGTTCTTAATATTTGCTTTTGGGGGTACATTTTTGGATTTTATCTGCTAAAACCTTGGGTTTTTTTGTTTGTTTTTTGTTTTTCACGTCTGCAGTTGTATGTGAGTTTGTTGTTTTACCTTTCTTACTATTCTTGGATGGGTTTGGGCTATAGCTAGGTGTTAGGCTGGTTTCATAAAATGAATTGGGGACTATGTTCTCTATGCTCCAGGATAGTTTGTATGAGATTAAAAATACCTGTACTTGAATGTTTGATATTTAGCTGATGTTTTATGATGACAGGTAAAGAGATGACTTGTCCAACAGAGACGGGATGTGGATTTTACTCTGTGGAGTAAGACTTCAGAAGTCAGTATCCATCGCATTCTCATGGCTCGTTGGCTCATCTTAAGGTTACCATAGAGCTGTGAGTTACTCCTGTGTCTCTGGCACAGGGTGGTCAAGTTGTTCCACAGATGAGCCATTGTAGTGAAAATTAGGGAGCATATCGAGTTTTGTGAATGCTTTTGCCTTTTTTTCCCCACCATACAGCCAGCAGGGCATTGTTTCCTGCATGTAGACTAACGGAATTTCTGCTTATCTTACAGAAGTGATAGACCTTACCCATGATAACAAAGACGATCTTCAAGCTGCCATTGCTTTGAGTCTATTGGAATCCCCCAAAATTCAAGCTGATGGAAGAGATCTGAACAGGTTATTGAAGTCATCTATCATCCTCGCTCCCCTCATGAGTGTCTAGGCTGAAGGTGGTAATAGCTGTGGATGCCAGTGAGGGACCATCCTGCCAAGGTCTTTTAATTGCATCCCAGTGAAATTTCTTTTAGGGGAAAATTTAAGTTCACATTAACTTACTTACTCTTTGGTTTGCTCTTTGACAAAGCCAAACACAATAAGGGTCTTACAGTGGCTATGGTCTTGAGTAGAAGCCTGCAGGCTGTGGTAGTACAGTCGCTGGAGCGAGAAATCCCATCGTCGTGCAAGCATCTGACAGTATCTATTCCCTCTCTCAACCCAGAGCCTTTGTAAACTTCAAGGGGCTGTTGCCAGCTCTTTGAAAATGAAAGTTATCACTCAACTACCCCATCTCAGGAGGGACCAGGACTATCTTTTTTGAACTGGTGCTCATTTGGTGATTGTCTGGTATTGATCGTAAACCATCAGTTCTGATGGTGGGTGGTCGGTTTCCAGACACGTTCATTCCCTCACACCACTGAGCTCTTTCTTCCAGGGAAACCTAGGGCTGAGTTTTGTGCCGTAGGCCGTTGAAAGGCTCTTATTGTTAGCAGAGTGTCTCTCTTGCCTTTTTCAATGGCAAGGTCTGAGATAGGGCACTGTTGAAATCTAAAACTTGTAGTATGGTAGCCATAAATAGGCTTGAGCATCAGCTCAGTTCCATCATGGACCTTAGAAGTCATATTCTCTGATGGAAGGATTAAGATCTCTGTCTAAATCTCACTTTTCACTTGTATTATAATTTTATAATTACTATATAGCCAGCAACGACCCAGTAAATAGTGGATCTGGCGTTTTTGGATCATCCAAGGAAGATTACCAATATTCTCCGTATATACTACCTTGTTCCTTCCCTTTTTCCTTTCTGGATATGTGGTGTGTCGGCACCAAACAGGATGCATGAGGCAGCCTCCACAGAAACGAAACGCTCCAAGAGAAAACGCTGTGAAGTCTGGGGAGAACATCCCAACCCTAACAGCTGGAGGAGAGTCGACGGGTGGCCCGTTGGGCTGAAGAATGTTGGCAATACATGTTGGTTTAGTGCTGTTATTCAGGTATGATCTTTTTTTTAAAAGATTTTCTTTATTTATTTAAAAGAAAGCAAGCACACGCGGGGGGAGCGGCAGACAGAGGGAGAAGCAGACTCGTTGTGGAGCAGGGAGCCCGATGTGGGGCTCCATCCCAGAACCCTGAGATCATGACCTAAGCCAGAGTCAGACACTTAACTGACTGGGCCACCCAGGTGCCCCTCAGGTGTGATACTTTTTGAGACAACTGTTTTTTCTGGAAGCAACTTTGTAATTTATTCAACTGAAATGTGAGAAACATAGTTTTAAAAAATGGGAACACATATAAGACTGGGGTGTTTTACTTTCCCTGGCATTACTGTGTGTTGGTTGCTTTCCTGTGTTTGGCTTCAGATGCTCTGGTGTCCAAATTGGGCAATACTAAAAACAAAATATCCCGTGGTTTAGAATACAGTTGTAAAGATGTTGAATAGGTGTTTTAGATCAGCATTTCCTGTCACATGTTGGAGCAGAGCCAGAGTTCGTAAGGGGAAAGCATTTGTCGGTAGGGGTCACAGCCATCCAGGCAGGAAATGATGGCGGCCTAGAGTAGAGGAGCTGCATAAGCCTTGAAGGAAGAGAAGTGCAAGCATTTTAGAGCTGGGTGGGAGATCAGATCTGCAGGATTTGGCGGAGCAATTGGATATAGGGTTGAGAGTTGAGAAAGACTCCAAGGTTTCTAGCTTGAGGACCAGGCGGATGACGGTGCCAGTTGATGCAGGAAGAAGAATGTTTGGGGGAGGGTGTGAGGAGTGGGATCTCCCTTCAGTGTTACCCACGCTGAGTTGAAAGTGCTGCATGAAGAAGCATGTAGGCAGTCAATGACATGAATCTGTGGTTTGGTAAAAAAGATCTGGGCTACAGGTGCCGCTCGGGGACTCGGTAGCTTATAGACGGTGCTAAAGCCAGAGAGTGGATGAATTCCCCTAGAGAGAGCGTTGCCTCTCTGGAGTACACCCCACGCACCTTAATCTTGGCAAGGCCGCATTGCAGCTCTTGATCCTGCCCCTCTATCTTCTCCTTTGTACTTGACGTCTACACAGCTGCTCAGCCGGAAATGGAGGCCTCCCTTTCCACACACAGGATCCAGCTTCCTTCAGCTCACTCTGTGGCCGGCGCTGTGTTCGCACTGGGAAACAGCAGTGATACATCACAGCTGTTCCTCTCGTAGAGCTTCCTTTGAAAAGAGTGGGACAGACAGTAAAATAATATCAGGTGTTGTGAAGTGCCATAAACACGAGTGAGGGACCGCCTGAGTGGCTCAGTGGGTTAAGCCGCTGCCTTCGGCTCAGGTCATGATCTCAGGGTCTTGGGATCGAGCCCCGCATCGGGCTCTCTGCTCAGCGGGGAGCCTGCTTCCCTTCCTCTCTCTCTGCCTGCCTCTCTGCCTACTGGTGATCTCTCTCTCTGCCAAATAATTAAATAAAATATTTAAAACAACCAAACCAAACAAAACATGAGTGAGGGCAGGAGGAGCTGGACGGGGAAGGAGGCCTTTCCGATAAGGTGGGCATTTGGGCAGAGACCTGAGGGAGGTGAGGGAACGCACGCTGTAGTCACAGAAAGGGCACTGCAGACAGGGAGGAGCCAGGAAAAAGACCCCAGTTGGGGAGCTTGCTCAGTGTGTTGAGAAATAGGAAGAGGGCAGGACTCGAGGGTGGGGAACAGACCGCGAGGAGCTCAGAAAGATGTGGAGGTGAGGTGGGGGAGCTGGGGTTCGTGAGGAGAACTTAGGGATTGTCTGTGAGCTGGGAAAGTATTGGAAGGTTCAGAGCAGAGAAGTGAAATGATCCTACTTCTGTTTGAAAAGATGACATTTGCATTTGCATTGAGAATAGGATGTTGGAAGGAGTGTGGCATCAGGGATATCAGTTAGTCCTTTCAGAGAGAGCAGGGGAGAGAGCTTGAGAACCCTGGCTGCCTTCACACCCTCCTCAGCCTTCACACCTGTGGGGATGTTGAAAGAAGCAGAGAGTGTCACTGAGCAAGGTTCCTGCCTGAGAAGACAGGATGTGGAAGCTGGAGGGAGGGACTGGTCCTTAGTAGGAATAGAGTGGGAGGGACAGGAGAATAGTAGGGGAGAGGGCAAGGAAGACATGGCTGCAGATTACAGTTGAGGTAATTTCCAATCATCCTCTCTGTGGTGTGAACAACCATTTTCTGAGGCCATGGAGAAGGGGCAATGTTGGATGTTAAAGGGAGGGTCACCGCGGACAGTGGGAAGCCGGTTGGCACCAGGATACAGTAGGAGGATTTCTACAGATTGGAAGGTCTCCTTCAGGGTGTTGACCTTAAATGCATAGTGACGTCAGTATGGGCTGTTTATATCAGGACTTTTTCTTAGAAGCACTCTGAGACTCTTTAGTGGAAAATGAAATTTATTTAGGTCGGAGGCTTTGCTGGGTTCGAGGAAAGTTTGAGGATTTAGTGAAGGATGGTCAAAGATGATTCAAAGCTAGAGAGAGGGAGAAATGAAGACAGGGAGGGACTGGTGGTTAGGGGGGAACAGGAGGCATCCATTTGCTTGGGTCCTTGGTGGAGTCAAAGAACAGATGTCCTGAGGGGGACTTGGATCAGAAACGCCGGAAGACAGGTCATGGTTCAAGAGCAGGATTTTCTGAATTTGTGGCCTGAGAGTTGGCTGTGTCTCAGGAATCGACCTATCCTGGGTGTGACCTCAGGTGTGGGTGTGGAGATGGAATGGAGGACTGTGGTACTAGAGATTGATGCTTGCAAAGCCCGGGAGTCCCCGGGCTGGGCGGAAGTGCTTGTGTTCCCTCAGCAAACATTAGCGGAACACCCACTGTGTGTCCAGCCCCGTTCTAGGCCCCTGAGATAAGGGAATGAATAGAACCCAGATGGGGCCTTGCCCTCATGGAACTTCAGTTTTTGTGAGGCAGGAGAGTGTACTGCGAAAGTAACTACTTCAGTGGCCAAATTGATGAGATGTGTTAGCTTGTGATCAGTTGATAGGAAAAGACCAGGGCAGGGCACACAGAATTGCCGTGGGAAAGAGTGGAGCAGGGTGCAGTACAGACTATATTGGTAGGTAAGGCCTTCTGGCCCCAGGGATGAGGTTGGAGCAGGAGCCAGATATGTGTGAGGTGGAGGCGTGAGCCAGGCGGTTTCTAGGGAGAACATTCCAGGGAGGGAAAAGCCCAGAGCAAGGGCCCCAAGGTAGGAGTGGGCTTGGTGTGCTCCCTGGGACGTCCAGGACACTAGGAGCAGAGGGGGAGTCATTGGAGGTGAGGCTAGGGAGTCACTGTGGGTTCAGAGCAGAAGGATGATGAACTCTGAGCCAGATCTTAACAGGCTCGCCGTGGCTGCTGTGAGGAGAACAGAATGGGAGTGGTGAGGGGCAGGTGGCGTGAACTCTACAGGGAGCTGCTGCAGTTGTCCATGGGACGGGACAGGTGACAGTGGCCTGGACCTGGCTAGAAGCCATGGAAGTGGCGAAGAGGTCGGGTTCTTGATTTATTCAGAGAGCAGAGCTAACAGGATGTCCTATTGGGTCGGGTGTGGACAGGACCTGGGAGAGGAAGAAGAGCCGTTGTCCTGGGGCAGGTGTCCGTGAATCAGGAGCTTTATTTCAGTCCTTTCAGGAAGACAGAGGAACCCGTGTGGCAGGTGAAGTGGTACAGGGCAGGCCCTGGAGGCAGAGAGAGGCTGAGCAGTGACACGAGTGAGCAGTGGCCCAGGGGAGCAGTGAGGGGAGACCGAGAAGGGCCCTTGACAGGGACGGGAGGGAGGAGGTGGTTCTAAGGAGACCCCCGGAGGCAGAGTCCAAGGGACCTCTTCCCCGCTGGATGTGAATAGTTATGGAAGAGGAAGGATTCAAAGATTCTTCCGGAGTTCTAAAGTTTGGTGACTGAAGGAGGATGTAATGAAGTGATAACGGAGAAGCAACAGACGCTGGAGGGCCGCAGGGGTGCTGGGTGGGGAAATGTCATCAGCTCACACATCGGGGGCTTTTAAGAATGGCGGTGTCTTTGGGGAAAGCCTGGTTTGGGCGAAGGAGAGGGTGTAGGGTGGAGTGACCTGCACGTGGAGAGCCAGTATTCTCGTGGCAGAGAATTTCTGGGACGTGTGAGGGCATAGTCAGCAGAGCGGGAGTGACGCCACAGGAGGGGACAGGTGGGGTAGAAAGAGAAGAGAATGGGTTGGGACGTCTGGGTGGCTCAGTGGGTTAAAGCCTCTGCCTTCAGCTCAGCTCATGATCTCAGGGTCCTGGGATTGAGCCCTGCATCAGGCTCTCTGCTCAGCGGGGAGCCTGCTTCCTCCTCTTTCTCTGCCTGCCTCTCTGCCTACACGTGATCTCTGTCTGTCAAGTAAATAAGTAAAATCTTTAAGAAAAAAAAAAAGAAAAGGACGGGTTGAAAAGAGAGCAAGCAGTCCCACCGTGGCTACAGAGAGAACGTTGGTGGAACAGCAGGACCCGCTTTAAAGGCACTGCCCGATTGTGTGCTTACCCCGTTGGTGGCATCCCAGTCGGGTCGGGAGAGTGGGAGCGAAACTGGAGGCCTGTTGTCTACCCAGGATGTTGCCTCTAGAGTTTTCCATCGGGGTCTTTCCTGAGGGGTTTCCTCTGAGGAGTGTGTCAGGATAAGGAACTATATTCATATATAAGGGATTTTTAAAAACATTAACCTTCCGAAGATATTCATGGTAGATTTGTGTATAATTTACAAGTAAGCCAAAGATTCCTGCTGTTAAATTTTTTTTTTTTAAAGCAGTTCTTGGGACAGTGAGTGGAGAATAGCCCACGTTACTGTACTCACTGCCCAGCTTTAGAAAGAAATGGTACAGCTCCCGTGGCTGCCCAGTCCCTGCTGTGCCCATCCCAGTCATAGCCTCCCTTCCCCACAGGTAAAACCGCACCTGCGTGTATCCCAGACCAAATGCCATGTTGTTTTGTATATAATTAAACTTACTATAAACATTTTAATACTTTATTTTTCTGGGACTTTCTTCCACACAGTATATAGCTTTGAGATTTCTCCGTGTTGATCCTGTAGCTCTCAGGCAGTCCCTTTCAGTGCTGTGTAATAGTTCATTTTATGAAAACTTTTTTTTCCACTGTTTTAATGGGTACATAATGGTATATCACGTACACGTACCATACCTTATTTAATTCATCCCTCTCGTCATTCATGATGTTTTTGGGTTTTCCTAAAAGAACCAATATTCCGTCAGCTCAGTTTGTACCATAGCTATCATTCCCTCAGACAGGATAGAGGGAGAAATAGCAGGGGACAGTCGCCTACACTTTCAAGTAAAAGAAATACTTTTCCGCTACAGTTATTTGGGAAGAAAGGCTACAAATCTCTTTCTTTCTTTCAGTCTCTCTTTCAACTGCCTGAATTTCGAAGACTCGTCCTCAGCTATAGTCTGCCACAGAATGTGCTTGAAAACTGTCCGAGTCACACTGTAAGTTGGTGTGGAGAAGTCCTCCCTCTCATCCCAAAGGCTTTTAAATTGTGGACAGAGGTGATAGCTGTGATGTCCTTTGGCTTGCGCTAGGATTTGTTTTCATTTTCAAATGGATTTTTCCTTCTTTGTCACATGAAACGGGTTTGCAAAAATGCAAAGTTAAGTAGGAACAAAATTAGAAAAACAGTTCGGTGGAGTGTCATCCTGATAGTCTTCACTTTTTTGCCTCTGGGTGGGAGATTCAGAAATTCTGAATCACAGAAAGTGTGTGTGGCATCCTGCAGTGCTTTTCCTCAGCCACTCAGGCCGAGTGATGCAGAATGGGTGACCTGATGCTGGAGGCCTGGACCTTCTAGAAGGTTCTGTGGTCAGCTCTCACCCAAGGACGTGGCCTCCTGCCAGCACTCTTAACTCTTGCCAGAATTTCACCTTGGGGGTGCATTTCCTAGCAGGAGGGAGGGCGGCAGCTTCAGAAGGTAAACATTTTTGCTTTTCCTACAATATTCCCTTCCTGGCTTCCACATAGATAGTCTTCAGTCGAAGGTAATCCCCTACACAGACCTCGTCAGAGGACATGTAAGATGGTTTGAGTCCTCACTGATCTAGATCTAGGTAAATATAAATTAGGGAGGGATCACTGACAACTTTTCTCTTTCATGTGTTCTAATTTTCTGAATGAGGGGTTGTAAGGGCACACATTGTTGTCTCTGCAGGAAAAGAGAAATATCGTTTTTATGCAAGAGCTTCAGTATTTGTTTGCTCTGATGATGGGATCAAATCGCAAATTTGTAGACCCTTCAGCAGCCCTGGATCTCTTAAAAGGAGCATTCCGATCACCTGAGGAACAGCAGGTACGAGAAGCCCGTTATGCTCATGTTTTCCTCCCAATTCTGTGATGTTTGAAGTCATGCCTTGTGGCTATTCCTGTGACGTGGCTTCAGGTCAGCTGTGTAAGAGGCTCTGAGCATGACTACGCAGGACGAGAAGTACACAGGGGCTGTCGGAGTAGAGAGGAGGTTGAAAATACCTCTGGGAATCCTAGCAAAGGGTCACTGACAAAAGGAAAGCCCTCTGTCTGCACCTCTGCCTTGGGATGGCCCAGATAAAAATCTTATTTTTAATATTGTCTAAACCTAAGTTGAGCAGCTTTTCTGAACAGTCTTTCTCTCCTGGACAGTAGTACTTTCCTTTCCTTACTTCTGTTAAAAAAACAAAGCTGTCTCCAGCAGACGAACACCTGCTTCATAAAATTAAGTTTTCCCTTTGTTTTCTAAAGGTCCTAAGTTCTTCTAAATTCTCAGAACATTTCATAAAAGTTTCTTTTCTCCATTAAGTCTCAGATTGTTTTAGAGGATTAGAGTCTGTTCTGTGGACCTTTTTAGTCTTTTCTTTTCTTTTCTTTTTTTTCCTATTTTTAAGGCCTACCTGGAAGATTCTGTTTGTTGGTTTGTTACAAATAGATGTGGCTCAAGTGGTGGTTTTCCAATTCCCTCCTAGCCACAAGCTGGTCAGCCCCTGCCCTCTGTCTCTGCAGTGGCTGGGTTCCAGGGTTTCTTGTCTCTTTCTGTTCTTTGTCCTTAATAAAGAAATCCTCCCATAGTCCTATGATCTTAATCATTGGCGGGTTAAGGGCAGATTTTCATTTCCCTAAGTGTAGTGTTGGGTCTAACTCTTATGCAATTTGTGCCTCTCTTGTAGCAAGATGTGAGTGAATTCACACACAAGCTCCTGGATTGGCTAGAGGACGCATTCCAGCTAGCTGTGAATGTTAAGTGAGTGTTGAGGATTTGTTTGTCCCACCTTCCTACTCACAGTGGTCCAGCAAGAACTAGGATGGGAGGGGAGTTACTCTTCTCCAGTAGAAATTGCTGGTTTTTGCCAAACTTCCTGGGGTAACCACTCAGAAACTTGTCATTTTGTATCCTCCTTGCTTTTGGTTTTCCTCTCTGAAGATGTAAGTAATCCTCTCAGTCTCAGTCTGCCACCTTTGACCGAAAGTCGGGCCATAACTCTGAATTTTGTTAAGACATCGCCTATGCTACAGAACATATTAAAAGGTCAAATCAATCCTAGATGCGAACGTGGGAAATAAAATTTAGTCATTGCAGTCACTGAAATGAATTTCAGAAGTGAAATTCAGGGCAAAGAATACAAGTATCCCCTTTTGAATACAGATGCTAAGGAATTTTCTAAATTGTTTTTACTCCAAGTAAAAGAAATATGTGTATCATAGGATAGCTTTGCACGGTAGGATAGCTTTGCACGGAGCATCTCACATAGTAACATAGTAACACTTCATTTAAGGTGGGCCTGTCCATTTCTGTTGTGCCACAGGGAAACTTATGTGTTTATTTGCAAAACTGCACAAGAGGGTTGATTCTTGCTTTTGTCCTATTCTAGAATCTGTATACATCTGTCATTGGCTAGAGATGTATATATTGATTTTATATAGATACATGTATTTTCCGGCATGTAGGACTCTCCCTCAGCTCCTCACAGCCAGGGATCATGCCCGTATATTTGCTCAATTAGTATTTAAACTGAACCAACCCGTGACTAATTTTGGACTATGCCCGGCTCTTTGGAGGTCGATGAAAATGTCCTATTTTTGCTTTTGAATGATGGTTAGCCTTAGTGTGGTGCTTATCTGATCCAAATGATAGAGAACTGTTTCCTTTTTTTTAAAAGCAGCAATCCCAGGAACAAATCTGAAAATCCAATGGTGCAGCTTTTCTACGGTACTTTCCTCACTGAAGGGGTTCGTGAAGGTAAATTCTTCGCTCTGTTAGTTCTAGAGTCGTGACCATATCTGTATTAGTCGAAAAAGGCTTTCAAGTCAGGCATTTCCAGGCCTGAATATTGATTCCACCTCTTAAATACGTGTGTAACCCTGACAAACTGTGAGAGTGCCTGGATCCTCAGTCTCCTCGTCTGTAAAATGGGCACAGTGTTTCCCTCAGAGTTGTCAGATGAAATTGTATAGTTGTATAATACTCACACAGCCCAAATGTACCATTAACGTCTAGTATTAATGTCAGTTTTCTCTGTGTTGTTTCCGATCTCAAAAGGTTTTGTTGAGTCAGACTGCCAAAAATATTTCTCTGCTCTAGAGGCTTAACTAAGCTCCGTGTTGGTTGTGTAATTTTAATTTTTCTTCACTATGGAGAATTTTTTATCATCTAGATAGAGCAATCTAAAAATTCCCATGAACTCAGCCACCTTTAGTTCATGGCCAGACATTCCCTAACTCCTTTCTTCTCTTACCCTTCCGATATTCTCTGTAAAACAATGCAACACCACTATTCACTCCGGAAAAGTAGCATTTAATATCAGATATCCAGTCAGTGTCCAGATTTCCAAGTTGTTTTATAATTTTATATGTTGGAGGGGTGGGTGATGTGTTTATTTTTTACAGTTTGTTTTAATCAGGACCCAAATGTGGGTCATTTCATTGATACGTCTTTTAAGTTTCCTATCAAAATCTGTACACTATCCCCCCAATCTCTTTTTGCCTTGGAATGTATTTTTTAAGAAACCAGGTGGTTGGTTCTCTGCGATTCCCCACAGTCTGAAATTTCGCTACTTGCACATCCATGATTTCACGTTCCTCTCTACTCCTCTTTTTATAAATTGGTAGTTGGATCTAGAGTTTGACCAGATTCAGGTAGGGCTTTTCTCGGCAAGACATTGACAAGAGGTGGCGTAGTCTTTGATGAGGAGGCACGTCGTATCTGCTTGTCTTCCTTCCTGTGACAGTAGCAGTAGCTCACGATTAGTGCCTGGATCCACTGGTTTGTTGGAAGCGGCCCTAACAGGCTTAAGTAACTTCTAATGGTTCTCAGCAAGTTGCCGAACTAGGAAAACCCTGCCTCTGTGATGCCAGAAAAAAAGGCTTCAGATAATACTAGTGAGGTCTTTAAAAAAGCCATCTGTTTCTTTGCCTAGGAAAGCCCTTTTGTAACAATGAGACCTTCGGCCAGTATCCCCTTCAGGTAAATGGTTATCGCAACTTAGACGAATGTTTGGAAGGGGCCATGGTGGAGGGTGACATTGAGCTGCTTCCTTCCGATCATTCAGTGAAGTATGGGCAAGAGGTAAGTTGGATATTTTTATTTGCTGTGCCAGTGACAAAACCAGTTAAGTAGGACCGAGCTTTTTGGCAAACTGTCTTCCCATCTGATAGTAAATAACTTTACACTTAACAGATGTCGAACTAGTAGTCTGAAGGTCTCTCATGAGTTGATATGAGTTAGTCAGTCTTAGTGTTTGATAAATAAATTCTTTGCTGAAAGTATTGAATTTGAGTTAATCATATAAAGGTTGTATGCTGCTTCTGATGTTTTAAGTATGATCAAGTTTCTCTTTTTCTGTTGAAGCCTACCTGTACCAGTAGGGAGAGCCCACTGCCTCCATATTTTCGGAGGGTAAAAGTACAGTGATTAACTCCTATGGTATGCCATTTAGAATATTTTCCCTATTATAATATTTACTGTTCTTCATAGTAAATTCTGCCTTTGCTTTTAAAATTTTTCAAATTTAACGTTCATTGATTTTGGGGGGTTGGAAAGAAAGGGGGCAGTTGGTGGGAGAGCAAGGGTAATTAATGCCTCAGAATTCCAGTTGGATTAAGAATTAGTGAATTTGGAGCATAACTGCCAATACCACACAGCTTGGCTTGTTCTCCTTTCATTGTATATTTTGAAACAAAACCGTGGGCTTATGTGAGTCCAATTGAGTAACTATTATCGGAGAAAGCAGAGCTTTTTTTTTTTTAAATCGGGAGCCTGACATGAGCCGTGTGGAAGGGTGGGAGCTGTAGGGCAGCGTGGGCATTGGGACAGAGCTGCTGCCTCCTTAGCTTTTTGAGGCCAGTGCTGACTCCTGGATGGGAGCCACAGCCTCTGTCCCGTCTGTGCACAGCTGATGCACGCTCTTATGAAAGAGAGGGGGTGTTCACCAGCTACCTAGACCTCTGGAAACCTTTATTCAAGAATGGGAACACTATTTTAAAAAAAGAAAAAAAAAGGAAAAGAAAATCATTATGCTTATTTAGATTTACCCTGAGGTAGCTGGACAGGCTTTCTGGATTCATCTCATGCCAACAAAGGAAAGAGAACTCAGCCACCTGCACCTTTGGTAAAGGGAACGTCTTAAAGCTGTTCTTACAGACCTGCTGGCATACAGGTGAATTGAACAGAAATGCCTCTCCTGATTTAGCTCTTCCTTATCTGTGATCAGGAACAGCTGAGATTTTTTTTTTTTTTTTAATAAGTCATTGCTTTCTTTTCTTGAAGCTTAAGGTAACATCCCAGGTTGCTTTGATTGGGTCCCTTGTGAGATATCTATAAAGTCTTAGAATTCAGAGATTTTCTCATAAACTTGAGCACTCATAATCATGAGGCTCTTTCAAGTTTCTTATTTTAGAAAGAAAGGGAATTCAAATTACAGTTAATATACTGTAAATAAATAGTATACACACACACACACGCACACACACACACATCTCCTGCGCTGATTCATGGAGATAATTGGCTCCTTAGTTCTATGCTGCTGCTTGGGTCATAATTTCTGACTCCTTGGTCAGGCTGCCCATTCTCTTCAGGTTTTGACCCTCTTTTGACTTCTAATGACTTGGTAAGCAGTGAGGATTCTTGGCGCAGCTCACCTACTTAAGGATGGGTATTTCTGAGGATGATAGTCGAGTAAAATGTTGTTGACTGGCTTATAAATTTGGAGTCTTGACGAAAGTTTCACCACATTCTCTGAGAGGGCACAAGGCTAAGTGGTCATCTTAGTATTTGGGATTAAAAACAACAACAACAACAAAAAAAACCTCTAGGGTGAATTTGATTTGAATATAAATTCTGTGCCAGAAGAAGAAAGTTTAATGAGGGATGTTTTAAATCCGGCTTTTGTGGTTTCCTAATTAACTTCTTTCTTTGGCATTTCTGCTTCTGACATAGCGTTGGTTTACAAAGCTACCTCCAGTGTTGACCTTCGAACTCTCAAGATTCGAGTTCAATCAGTCCCTCGGCCAGCCAGAGAAAATTCACAATAAGCTGGAATTTCCTCAGATCATTTACATGGACAGGTGAGTTCTGTGGTTGAGTGTCTTCCTGGTGTATGACAGAGGGAGAAGGGAGCATTTACCAAGTGTAGTGTGCGTAGGAATCGCCTAGGGGTCTCGATGATATGCAGATGTGGAGTCACTGGATTCTCTGGCTCTAGGTTGGGGCCCAGGAGTTGGCATTTCGGAGACGCCGTCAGGGTGATGCGGGGGATGTGTGTCGTCTCGGGACAACTTGAGTAGCTGGGCTTCCGGGGACAGCCTGCTCATTCTGGGGAGAGGCAGAGTGTGGAGCAGCCGCAGGGCATTTCTTTCCAATCTCAATAGTGTTTGTATTCCTAAAAAAAAAAAATTCCTAGACAGACTTCATAGGATTCTAATGTTTTTAAAGTCTGGTTTATTGATGTATAGTTTACACACAAAACAATATTACCATTCTTTCGGCGTAGAGCCAATGAGTTTTGGCCAACGTCTGTAGTCAAGTAACCACCAGCACAGTTAGATGTAGCGAATTTCCGTCCTCCAGAAGGTTCCCGCGTGCCCCTTGCAGTCAGTCTCTTTCCCCCACCCTCGGCCCTAGCAACCAGCTGACTTGTTTCCTGGCCCTGTACTTTTGCCATTTCTAGAATGTCACAATAGTGGTGTTAGTATTCGGAACACACTCCGTTGTGGTTGTCTTCTCACACTGAGGACAGTGTGTTGGGAATTCATCCATACTGAGTCGTATTTCACTGCAGTGATACTCCAATGTCTTCCCATTCGCCAGTCGACAGACATTTCAGACGTATCCGGTTTTAGGCTATTGTGAATAAAGTCTTGGTGTGGTTTTAGTGCTTCTGGGTAAAAGCAGTGAGATTGCTGGGTTGTATGAAAGGTGTATGTTTAATTGTATAAGAAATTTCCAGACGGCTTTCTAAAGTGGCTGTGTGATTGTGCTTTCTCGCCAGTGGTGTATTAGAGTTCCATTTGCTCCAAATCTGCCCATAATTGGAATCATCAGTCTTAAATTTTAACATTCTCGTGGGTTTGTAGGAATATTGTATTTTTCTTTGGACACGTATCTCCCCGGTAACTGTCGATGTTGAGCTTCTTTTCGGTGCTTAATTAATGGTCATTTGGATATTTTCTTCGGTGAAGTGTCTTTTCAGATCTCCTGCCCATTTTTTAATTGGGTTGATTGTGTTCATCCTGGGTTGTAAAGAGTGAGTTCTTTGATAATGTTTTGGATACAGAACCACATAGTCCCCATCTGTGCTGTCTCTTCCATTTTCTTACCAGTGTCTAGGAGACAACAGGTTTTTAGCTTTGATAAAGTCTAATGTATCAATTTCTCTTTTGCAGTTTGTGTTTTTATATTCTAAGAGATCTTTGCCAACCCAAGGCCACGAAGATTTCTTCCATTTTTTCTTCTAGAAATTATGTAATTTTAACTCTTACATATTCATATCTATGACCCACTAGGGTTTATTTTTATATATATAGTATGAGATGAGGGCTTTTGTTTTTGTTTTTGTTTTTTTGTAGGGGAGGGCAAGGAGGCATGTGGATGTCCAGGTATACTTTCCCCCATTCAATTACCTTGGTACTTTTGTCAAAAATTAATTGAGCATGTAGTTGTGGGTCTATCTGAAGTCTCTATTTTATCTATTGTCTAATCTTAAACCTGTGAGTGACACATTGTCTTGATTACTGTGGCTTTATTGTAAATCTTGGCATCAGATCATGTTAAGTCCTATAATTTTTTTTTCTCCAAAATTATTTTGGCTATTTGATCCTTTGCATTTCTAGTAAATATTAGAATTAGCTTGTCAGTTAACTACCTAGTAACTGTTGGGATTTTGATTGGCATTATGTTAAATCTCTAGATCAATTTGGGGAAACTATTTTGAATTATTTAATCCATGAACGTGGTATAGCTCCATTTATTTAAATCATTAATTTCTCTCAACATTGTTTTGTAATTTTTAGTATATAGGTCTTGCATATGTCTGAGGAAATTTTTACTGAAATAAGTCATTCTTTAGATCTTCTAATGGTTTCTAAAAAAATTCTGCTTTCCATTTGTTCTTCACAAGTATACAGAGATTCAGTAGATAATTTCCCGCCCCTCTCTTTTTTAATTGACTTTATATCTTTTGGCTTCACTAAACTCAGTTACTAATTCTGATGCATTTTTGTAAATTCTTTGGTCCTTTCTATGTAGACAATTATGTCATCTGCAACGAAGGGCAGTTTTACTTTTTCCTTTTCTATTTATATGTCTTTCCTCCCTCCCTCCCTCCCTCCCTCTTTCTCTCTCTCCCTTCCCTCCCTCACTTCCTTGCTTCCTCCCTCCTTTCCTTCCTTTCTTACACTGGCCATGCCTCTAGCAAAACATTTAGTAGAAGAGACAAGAGTGGACATCCTTGCATTGTTGCTGATCTTAGGGGAAAAGCTTTGTCTTTCACCATTAAGTGTGATCTTAACTATATGTTTTCATAGATGCCCTTTGTCTGTTTGAGGAAGTCCCTTTGTATCCCTTGTTTGCTGGCACTGTGTGCCATTAATGCTTTTAAATATAAATTGTGTTTGTGGTGTTATCCTTCACTTAGGTACATGTACAAGAGCAAAGAGCTTATTCGAAGTAAGAGAAAGTGTATTCGAAAGTTGAAGGAGGAAATAAAAGTTCTACAGCAAAAACTGGAAAGGTGAGTCGTAACCCCTTTGTGCTTAGAAATGTGAAACAAAGATTAGAACGTTAAAACCAGATAATTTGCTTAAATTTAAAAATTAATTTGGATGTTAAGTATTAACTAGTGTGTTCTATAGAATAGCTAAGGAAAATTCTCTAAGCATGAAGCAGTCTGTACGAAGGGCCGGAATATCCGTGGGTCAACAGTAGTCCCAAGGGCTGGTGGGACACAGAGTCATGCGGTCAGTCCCTGGCAGTGTTCTGAGTTAATAGCCTTTACTTTTTCTACTCCCCTCGTTGTCATCTTCACACACACGAGAGAGGTAACCATCACGGTACTATAGTCCCTCTGTCTCGGGAAGGCATTTTCTTAAGGATCTGGGAAAGCTAAAAACAAAAACAGTGCTGTTCTACCTGGAGCAGGTGCAAAATGACTCAAAGGGCTGACCGTTGTGACACAGACAGAGTCCTCCCTCTCGTGGAGGAATCTTTTCCTTTTTGTCAATTCGTTTCCCACTGACTGTTTCCTGAAATCACCCCATGACTTTCTAAGGAGGAATCAATGTAATTTCTTTCTAGTAAAGATTGATCCCATTGATTTAGCATTTAAGAAGGAAATCCCATATAACGTCGATGGCTTTTCCCCCCTTTATCTACTTCAGTGTTGCTGTGACCACCACCCCTCCTCTACCCACTCCATTGTGTGGTTGTTCGTTTCTGTGAGAGGCAACACTTTCTCTACCAGCCCAAGGTAGACCCTGCTCCTGTAGGTCCCTGTTTCCAGCTTCCTGTCTCTCACATGGGAAGAACTTGTCCAAGGTGTTCAGTGATCAATTCTCTAGTTATCTTATATAGACTTAAGCTGAGGATTGATTCTTCAAATACTGTCCTGGAAGTGATTTACAGGACTCTACTTGCGGCTATATTTTACTTTTAAGGTGTTAGTGGTGGCTTGTAAGATTGGAAAAATGTAATTGTTTTTATAGAACCAAATATACCTGATGTATTATAACTTAGAAAAACTCAATCTGCCAGTACCCAACAGGGTGTTCTGACTTTAAATTTTAAAATAGAGTATAGGAGCATTTCCTGTAGTATGATACTACTTTAAAAATAAATAAATAAAATGACTTTTAAGGGACACCTGGCTGGCTCAGCCAGTAGAGCATATGACTCTTGATCTTGGGGTTGTAGGTTTGAGCCCCATGTTGGGTGTAGAGATTATTTAAAAATAAAAGCTTTAAAATAAGTAAATAAATAAAATAACTTTGAAAATCTCAAATAATTTTATTTGGGTAGTTAAAAAAAACTGCTTATCTAAGTGTGACCTGCTCCTGGTAGCGGATATACAGAAACTGGTAGCGGATACCAGTAGGTAGTAGAACCAAGATGGGAGTGGGTGACTTTTATGATCTGTTTTACACTCTTTCGTATTTGAGTTTTTGTACCAGGCAAATGCATTATTTTTATCAGGAAACAAAGGTTCACCATTTCTTCTCTAGGATACCTTGATATAATAGAAAAATGAGATTTCTTGCATATAGTGTAGACATCTTTTTTAAAGCTACTTTTGTTCAGATTCTACTAACTGAATACAGGTGTAGCCTTGCATGAAGCAGTGTGTCTAAAGGAATTAATTCAGTAGAACAGGACAATGATTATGTCAGAAAATTGAAGCCAGGTTTTTTAGAGGAACATTTTTTCCTGAAGTTTTGTTACTAGTATCGTATGAAAGTGTTAAAGGGCTGGTTGTAAATGATGACATGCGATCCTATGGCCTATTGTGTCTATGCAGCATTTCTAGTAAGAAATGTTTCCTTTGGTCCAGGCCAGTCGTGTGTAAATTAGTTCTTTCCACAAGCCTGTGTGCTTCTGAAGGCCATGTCTGTGGTATAGACTTGAGGTTCAGGGCCTGTCCTGTATAAGTTCACCGGGGGTGGGGGAGACGGTGGGTGGGTAGGATGTGGAGGAAGATGTCATGGAGAAACTAGATCTTGAAAGGTAGGCAGTTTACTTAGATGCGCCAATAGTAGCTGAAATAAAGACAAGAAAATACATCTAAGGAACAGTATGGTTTTCTAAGTTTCCTCTGAGTTGACGTATTTGGCATCCTTTTCAGGGAAGGCCACTGCTCTCCACGACAGCCAGCTGCTAATTCCACCTCTCCTTCAAATTAGTGAGGATGAAGTGTCTTTGCTCCCTACCCTCTAACATGTGGTTGACTTTGAACTGCATTGTACTTTATTTCCACTGGTATTCTCATTTCATAATGTCCTTTTTGATACAGACACAGTTTTCTTTCTTCCTAGTTCTGTACTTTTTTCTTTCTTTTCAAGTGCCTCCCTATCCCTTTGTAAGTGGAACCCCATAATTAGAAGATTCACCTGACCCAGCCAGTGAACCAGTATTATTTAAATGCTGTCCCCTCTAGTGAATTACAGAGTTCATTAAAGTTCATATTTTTACTGAGTCTCACATGTACTGGTAATGACAGAATATTGGATAGTATTAAAATAATTTGTTAATTATTTTGGTTATATATTGAAGATATGTATTATTTACTAATCTCAAAGAAATCTTCAGTAATTTGTGACTGGGCTAGGCCGTTGAATGAGTGCATGAATAATAGGGTACTAATAAGGACCTTACAAAAGAAAGATTTGCCAGTTTTTTTCAACTCTATCCTTTATGAACACCTACTTTTCATTTCCAGCTTTCTCTCATTGTTCTTAATTTCCAAGTAGGGGTCTTAAGGGTAGCAAAGAATAGACCCTTGGGTACCTGTACACCAGCGTGATTTTCAGATTTGCCTACCGCTGATATATCTGTTTTCCTTTAAGAAATAGAATTTACTTTTCTGGCCAGAGCCTAGATGTGACAAGCTATCAAGAGAGAGCATTAACAGACATGACTTCAATTAGGCGCCCATTTGAAATGTTTTCTGCCAGATGTAAACCCGTGGACTTGCCAGTTTTTACTTTTGTAGAGAATTCTCGCCTTATGGACTGTTGGATGCATCGCCTACTGCATAGCCTTCGGGAGTAAGCCTGTGCGTGGGGTCCACGCGGTAGCAGAGGGTCTGTAAGCGAGCCGCAGGGTGCCAGACAGACTCGGCCAGTAGAGCGTCATTGTCTTTGCCTCCTAGGTACGTGAAGTACGGCTCAGGCCCAGCTCGGTTCCCGCTCCCTGACATGCTGAAATACGTTATTGAATTTGCGAGTACAAAACCGGCCTCGGAAGGCACCGCGTCTCAAAGCGATGCTCACACAATGTTACCGCTTTCGTCAGCACACTGCCCGGTTTCTGACCTGGCATCCGAGGAAAGGTAATGAGAGCAGAGGTTTAAAGTAGTGCACCTGGTGCGGGGTGGGGGCACCTGGCTGGCTTATTCGGGGGAGCATGCCACTCTTGATCTCAGGGTTGGGAACTCAAGTCCCATGTTGGGTGTGGAGATGACTTAAAAATAAAATCTTAACAGCAAAAAAAAAAAGATGGTACACATTGGGGTCTTTGTGTAATTTGAACTGTGCCCCAACTTCCCACCTGACCAAAGATTCCCCCCATTAGAGGGCAAGGGCTATGAGTTCTTGGTCTTAAAGGAAAGCGTTTACCGCCCACAGAGGTGGGAGTCTTCCTGATTCTCACCAGGGCACTCACTTGTCTTGCCCACAGGATGGGTGGGATTATTTCAGAGGCTTCTTGAATGATCTGCAGTGGTGTTCAAGCCCCACCAAGCGTCCCTTGATTTGAACCAGCTATAAGCTGGCTGCCACCCAGGGATTGCCCCCCGCTCTCACACCTGCTGAGAAGGATGCTCCACCAAGTCAACCTCAGGGAAAGATTTATTCCTGAGTAGACAATTAAAACATGTTCAAGAACTGGCAAGACGTTGAAGAGGACAGCCAAGAGGGGCTTACTTGGCAAGGAACCAGGAAGCCAGGTCACATGAGCCCTCTGATTCTCTTCCAGTTCAGATCAGATTGGCTGTATGTGTCCTGGCTAATAAAATCACTAGAACCCACTGGGAAAGAGTCCGTGCTTCACGTATGTTGCTTCCATGTATTTTATTCAGTCTTCTGCATCACGGAGACTCTGTAGTGATGCCTCAATATTGCCAGTCCCGTCCTGTCTTCTTTGAACTCTTCCTTCACATCCCTTCTTAGAAGTGATAAGAGCCTAAATCATAGACTCAGACAGATCTGGGTTTAAATCCCATAATTTACTAGCTGGGTGAGCTTGGGTAAGTTGTTTAATTACCTAAACCTTAGGTTTGTAACTAGTGAACTGGGCATGATAATAGTATCTGCCTAAGAAGCAACTAGTGTTAAATGAGATGATGCATATAAACACGTGGGTTGGCTCAGCGCAAATACGCGCTACATTATAGCAATACTTTTCCATACAGCAATTAGCATTACAAAGTACACTGAGGCCAAGGCATATTTTGGAAATTATCATGTGAATGCGATTTTTATCTTTCCTCAGTTCAAGTAAAGAAAGCTCTTCTCAGGATGTTGAAGGTACCTTTTCTTCTCCTGAAGATTCTCTGCCTAAGTCTAAGGCAGTGAATAAGCCACTTGCATCTTCCCGGTCTTCCATGGAAATGCCGGCCCAGCCAGCTCCTCGGACTGTCACAGATGAGGAGATAAACTTTGTTAAGACCTGTCTTCAGAGGTGGAGGAGTGAGATTGAACAAGATATACAAGGTTGGCTCTTTTAAAGCTTGTTAGACAATGACTCTTTCCCTTTCCGCT
Organism: Lutra lutra; assembly: GCF_902655055.1. Lineage (NCBI taxonomy): Eukaryota > Metazoa > Chordata > Mammalia > Carnivora > Mustelidae > Lutra > Lutra lutra. The sequence goes on along the minus strand of NC_062287.1, from coordinate 10,464,090 downwards.
GGAAGTTAGGCATAGATGATGGAGAGGCACGACTTGGGAGTTGGGAGGCTTCTGGACTTTCAGTTCCTCCCATCATACAACTGTGGAAAGATCCCTCCTAGAAACCCTCCTCAAAATTTCTGGGAACTCTCAGGACTCTTAGACACTCACAATCACCTTCAGCTGGGATTTTTCTAAACCTTCTGATTTCTGTTCCTGTAGCTTATGTGAACTCTGGCTTTAGTTGACCTGGACTTAAAATTTAGCTCTCGTAGATTTCCACGTTTATGAATCTTGTCTGTATGAAGCAGGTTTTATTGGAGGCTGATGAGGCAGAGAGTGTTCGAGCAATGTACACGATGTAAAATGGAATTATTCAGCCTTCTGTTTTTTGTATTTTTAAATATTTTATTTATTTATTTGACAGACAGAGACCACAAGTAGGCAGAGAGGTGGGCAGAGAGAGAGGAGGAAGCAGGCTCCCTGCTGAGCAGAGAGCCCGATGTGGGGCTCAATCCCAGGACCCTAAGATCATGACCTGAGCCCAAGGCAGAGGCTTAACCCTCTGAGACATCCAGGCGCCCCTCAGCCTTCTATTTTTAAAGGTCTTTTGGCCTCATTGTCCTGTTGCTCAGACTCTCCCTCCTTCCCTTCCTTTCTTTTATCTAGGGAGCTAAATAAATAAATAAAATAATCAGATCAGTCAAATCCCATCAGTCAAATTAAATCATCAAATCCAGACTCCTCCCACGTTCTCATCACAGAAATTTTGCCCTGCCTTTTGCTCTGCCTTCTCCTCTTAGGTCCCATCTCAGGGACATTCATTTTACACCCAACATGACCCATGAAGGTTTTTTTCTAAATGGAGACTGTTTCTTTTGGGGGAAATTTTGGTGCCAATTATAAGAGATACTTTTTTAAACCCTTAATGGAATTAGGTTAAACTAAAAGCCTTCGTAACCTAGAGCACTAGCTGCCTGGAAGGCCTCCAGTCCTTTGTGGTTATGAAGTGAGGCTGAAATCGTCAGAACCCCGAGAAGCAGTTCTCTTTGCTTGGCCGAAGCACCCCATGTGGCATGGAATGACATCATTTTAACTAAGTTTGTGTGTGTGTTTTTTTAACAGATTTAAAGAACTGTATTGCAAGCACTACCCAGACTATGGAGCAGATGTACTGTGACCCTCTCCTTCGGCAGGTAGGATGCTAATTGATGGGAAGGTAGTCAAGCCATGTCCTCATGTGCGGACGCAGACCAGAAAGAAAAGTGGGTAGTTTTCTCTGAGACTGAATGGGAACCTCCCTGAGTTAAAAGAATAAACTTAGGACAGAAATAGGTATTTTTCTGTTTATTTTTAGGCCGAAACAAGGATGTCTCTTCTACTAACAATAAAATTTAAGACATATTTGTTTTGATTCTGCCACCTGCTATTTTTTTATGCAGTAGAAAGGTTTGCTGTCAAGTGTTAAGAATTTCTCATCAAGTGGTCCTTTAAGTCGTGTGGTGGGGAAAACCCCCACCAGAGATGGTACCCACCCTTGCCAAAATTTTGTCATCCACGGCGATGCTTTGCTTATTAGCAGCATGCTTTCAGGCTTTGTTTCCCTGAAAACTCCAGAAGGGAATGTGGTTAAGGCAGAAATTCTTACTGTCCACATAATTTTTGTTGGGCATACCGTCGTGGGCATGGAGGGGAAAAGATGCCGCCATCCTCCGCACAAGTGCCCACTGGCTTCGGCAGGTAGTGGGGAGCCCTGTCTGCTGCCAGGTCTCACGAGGCACTGCAGGGACATGCCCTGTAAATCCTGGGTTTTCTCCCTCTGCTCTTCTATATCATTTCAGAAATGTCCCCACCAGAAAAACCTGTCAACGTACTGATTGAAAGCAGGTTGAACTTGATTATCTGGCCGATTTGCCTTCTTATCATCAGCACCTACTTGGTACCTAAAGCTTTGCTCTGTTTTCTCCATATTGAAAAAAACAAATGCTTTTTTTTTTTTTTTAAAGATTTTATTTATTTATTCGACAGACAGAGATCCAAGTAGGCAGAGAGACAGGCAGAGAGAGAGGTGGAGGCAGGCTCCCTGCAGAGCAGAGAGCCCGATGCGGGGCTCGATCCCAAGACTCTGGGATCATGACCTGAGCTGAAGGCAGAGGCTTAATCCACTGAGCCACCCAGGTGCCCCAACAAATGCTTTTCAAATGCTGAAACCAACAAGTATGGAGTTAAAAGGGTCCTCGCCCCAGATAGGTGGATGGGTCATTGGGCAGAAGAAATGTAGGGACCGTATGAGTGGTTTGTGATGAAATGTGCCAGCTTGAAATTCAGTATAGACCAAGAGAGTGTAGTACATGTTTCCCAACCTGAGTGGTGATGCTGATTTCTACTTTTAGATAAACTGAGTTTGGACTTGGGGGGATAAATTGGTCTGCGTTACCTTTGACTTTAGATCTGTGACCTTAGGAAATTAAAGAGTCATCGAGTAGGTCAGGAATTGAAACATAATTGGTAGATTCCAAGACTGTGTTTCTGTTAGTTCACATTGAATCGTCAGGATGTTTCCCTTAACCCCACACTAAGCACGTGTATAGTCAGTTTTCTTATCGGATGGTTGATGGTAAGTTTGGATTTTAATGACCTAAAACGTCCTTTACTTTGCTTCATCTGACTCTGGACTGTGTCTTCTGCCCCATAGGTGCCTTATCGCCTGCACGCCGTTCTCGTTCATGAAGGGCAAGCCAATGCTGGACACTACTGGGCCTATATCTATAATCAACCCCGACAAGTCTGGCTCAAGTACAATGACATCTCTGTTACTGAGTCTTCCTGGGAAGAACTTGAGAGAGATTCTTACGGGGGCCTGAGGAACGTTAGTGCCTACTGTCTCATGTACATAAACGACCAGCTACCCCACTTCAGTGCAGGTAAAAATAGCCTGGTAGAAGCCCTCCTCACAGAGGGGAATGCTCTTGTAGTTTTGTTTTTGTTTTTGTTTTTTTAGATTTTATTTATTTGACAGAGAGAGATCACAAGTAGACAGAGAGGCAGGCAGAGAGAGAGAGGAAGAAGCGGCTCCCGCCGAGCAGAGAGCCCGATGCGGGACTCAATCCCAGGACCCTGAGATCATGACCTGAGCCGAAGGCAGAGGCTTAACCCACTGAGCCACCCAGGCACCCGCTCTTACAGTTTTTAAGAAAAAATTTAAACTATGGGGCATCTGGATGGCTCAGTGGGTTGAGCCTCTGCCTTCGGCTCAGGTCATGATCTCAGGGTCCTGGGATCAAGCCCCACATCGGGCTCTCTGCTCGGCGGGGAGCCTGCTTCCCCTTCTCTCTCTGCCTGCCTCTCTGCCTACTTGTGATCTCTCTCTCTCTCTCTGTCAAATAAATAAATAAAATCTTAAAAAAAAAAATTTAAACTAGAATTTACTATAAAATAATAATGCATTTTTAAAATACAGTATAAAAGAGAATTTTAAAAAATAAGTTTGCGTTCCTGCTTCCCCATGTTGGAGCTTGGCATGTGTTCATTCTTCGGTTTCTTAGGTAGTATTCAGGAAATGTTCTGGGCAGATGCTAGATTTTATTTACTGATCTGTGTCCTTGCCCCATTTTTCCCCCCAAATGGGATATTTTACTCTGCTATCCTACATCTTTTTCATGCGTATTAGTGATCTCTATATTTTTATAAATAGAACTGGCTCCTTTTTAACAGCTGCATCGTAATTCCATCGCACGGAATATGTATGTAATTTATTGAGCCAGCTTCCCATTGATAGACTTTTATGTTGGTGCGAGTTTTTTTGTTTTTTTTTTTCCTTTTTTAGTGATATCCTTGTGCACAGGTTTTTGTACTCTTTGAGAACAGCTAAATTTTACGAGTGGCTTTGCCTGAACAATTTCATCCTTCTCCTAATACTACTAATTCTGAGAGCAATTATCATTACCATTTATGTTGGAACTTTTCCTCCTTACTACAGGTTTTCAAACTTTATTTCTCTAATAACTTACAACCCTAAAAGACGGGATGGGAATTTTTATTACCTACTGTGTGCCGGCTGAGGTGTTCCACGCGTCCAGAGTCCTACAGCCAGGGAATAAATGGCAAACCCAAGATCCAGAGCCGGTTCTGACTCCAAATTCTATGTTGTCATCCATTTACCTTATTCTCTCTTCCTTTCATGTGTTCTGGGAAAGGTCTGGTGACCAGCATTTCACATCTAAGATCCTGGAAGGCTTTTTCTTATCCTATTCAAACTGTCCTGGGCTGAATAAGTAAGGAAACACAGACGGTATTTGGTCCAGGCAGTGCATTATGTTTCTGATCTGCTGGTGTGGCTGGGGGACAGGATAGACAGAATGACCACTTAGCAGTAACTGAGCCTCCTAATTGCATCTTTGCAGCTCCAGAGCAGGGACAGCTGCCTGTGGGAGTTGTACAAATGACCAGACTATTGTTGGTAGTCGATAGGAGCCTTGCTACTACACATACGCTTCATTTTTGCACTATAGAAACAGATAAATGGAAACTGTCATTTGCTTAATGGGAAGACTAATTATAGGCTCCCAGGAAATGGATGGCTTTTTCTACTGTAGACTTCTTGTCTTGATTTGGTCATAGGTTTAGAATTAAAATTTAGGGGCGCCTGCCTGGCTCAGTCGGGAGAGCATGTGACTCTTGATCTCGGGGTCGTGAGTTCAAGCCCCACGTTTGGTGTACAGAGAACAAACATAAAATCTTTAAAAAAGTGAGATTCCACATGTCCGTGATAGTCTTGCCATTTTTCATCCAGGCCTTTAATTACCCACCAGGAATTATTTACCATCTAACTGTTGTATCACATCACTTTCTGGTAGCACTCACTTGTGGGGAACTTGAGGCAGTATAAATGTCTTGGATTTCATCTCTAACCATCTGGGGATGGACATTCTTATCAGTAATAGTTGTAGTGGTTACATTGATAGAACTACTCAGCTTGAAATTTCCATTGGATCTAATGATTTTTTGTATTTCCAAATGTCCGCTCCGTTCTTGCTATCTTGGCAGTGGTTGGCCTCTATTCCAAATCCCTGCTTTCTATTAATCAATCGTTGATTGATCGATTCATTCCTTCAGTAGGTATTCCTACTTGCTAATCTGCCAGGCACCCGCTCTTACAGTTTTTAAGTTTTAAGTTTTAAGTTACTGGTGTGGTGTGACTGTTGGCTTTATGTCGTCCCTGCTTCTGACGGATTATGTATGTGCGTATTTTTCACATAGAGTAAGAAAAAGGACAAAGTGTCTTACTTCCTTCTTTCTAGGGAGGACCTTCTGATTCCTTGTGACCTTTTGCTGGATGGCACTGCCTTTCAACTCTGTCTTTGTTCTTGTCTCAGAGGCAGCCCCGAGCGAATCAGATCAGATGTTAGAAGTGGATGCGCTGTCTGTTGAACTGAAGCATTACATCCAGGAGGATAACTGGAGGTTTGAGCAGGAAGTCGAGGAGTGGGAAGAAGAGCAGTCTTGCAAAATCCCTCAAATGGAATCCTCCAGCAGCTCAGCATCACAGGATTTCTCTCCATCCCCAGGTGCAGAGGTTGGAGGTGGGGGGCGGGGGGGGGGGTCTCTGCGAGCCTGTGGTCTTGGTAGCTTCCACCCTTCCTGAGGCCAGCTCTGGGGCTTTAGCCCAGGGAGGGGCTGCCATAGTCTGCACGATGTCTAGTTCAGGCGTAGCTGGTGTTGCACAACCTGCAGAGGAACTTATGGCTTTAGGATGTCCTTTCTGATGAGCAGACGTGTATCAGCAAAACAAGCTCCCTATACTCTCCCTCGGTTAGTTTTCACGGTTTCCCAGGCTGTAGGAGAAGCTATGATAGGATGAATAAGTAGACTCTGTGAAAACTCTTCTCCGAAGACAATCTTCCTAACAAAGGCCATTTGTGGGAAGGCTTCACTGACCTAAAGCAATAGGACAGTCAGGAGCCCGTTAAACTTTCCAGAACCATCACTGCATCCTTGATAAAGTGGACGTGTCTTCGAGTCACTCGTTTCTAGAGAACGTCTGCACTGGATTCTGCTTTAAAAGTTCTTTAGAAGGGCTGTAGATGAGGCTTTGTGTCCGTCTTGCTTGCCTTTCGCAGTGTTCTAGACGTTGTTTATCATCAGACGCTAACCCCTCGGTCCCGTTCCTTATCAGAGCCTGCGGCAGCCTCCTCGCACGGAGCCCGCTGCTTGGCGTCGGAGCACGCGGTGATTGTCAAGGAGCAGACGGCGCAGGCCATCGCCAACACCGCGCAGGCCTATGAGAGGAGCGGCGTCGAGGCGGCGCTGAATGAGGTGACAGGCGGGCCACCCCCATGCGGGTGGGCGGGAAGGGTGGGCTCACAGCAGAGACCCCCAGTCTCTCACGTTTCCATTACTCTGTGTCTTGGCTGCATTTAACCGGTCACTCTTGCTTTCTCCTGTTTTTTCTTACTCTCTCTCTCTATTCTGCTGCCATAGATTAAGGAAGCTGATCCCAAGAAGCCCATGCCCCCGGAAACAACCCTTGCAGAGCAGTCAGAGCAGCCCCCAAAAGCGAAGGACACAGAGTCTGCCGCCCCGCCTAGTTCTGAGGCGTCTGAAGTCGAGATCCCCAGTGTGGGGAGGATTCTGGTTAGAGCTGATGCAGATGGATATGATGAGGAGGTACAGAGACGAGTGCAGGACTCCGCTGTCTCTCCAGCCTTCTCTTTCCCTCCCACCTGACCCCATATGCTTGGCCAACGTGTCTGGCAATAGTTAATATGGGAACAAATAAAGAACAGGAGGGCCCGCCTGGTTTTGACCTCAGCTACGTCTCGTAGAAGCTCGCCTGGTTCCCAGCACATGCTGCCCCTGGTATCTCTCTGCCCAGGCGTATACTGATGGAGGCGCCGCAGGGTCTAGGTGGCTCAGAAACGTAGCACTTGGTTCCTTTGTTGGCATTATGAGGGAAAAAAAAATGCCTTTTAAATTAGGAACCTCTGTCTTTGGTAATATTATTCCATTGTTTTTCCTTCAAATCTAAAATTTCCAGCTGTCTAGTAGGCCAAACAAATGAAAATTGAAGTTGTTTTTAATCCTAAAACTTTCAGAAGAAGCTGTGGGATCCCAAGTTACTTATTAGTTGGTCCCCTTTACGCTGGCACTGCGCATGACAGTCATGAATCCTGTCCCTCAGGGTTCTGTTTCTTCCTGTGGGATTTTTTTTTTCTCCAGATCATTGAAAGGTTTTGACTTTATGAAGTCGTATTTGTATACCACCTAATTTCCAGACTGTTTTAAAAGTACCAATCATTTTAGCTAGACAGCCAAATTACAGAACCCTGTTGGCTTTCTCACGGGGGATACTTCCCTGGGAGCAATCATTTAACTCGATTCTTTAGCAGTGCCATTTCTAAAAATTCTCCGATGTCCCTCTTTATTTATCTGCTTACGTTAGCGTTTTTGGAATAGCTCTTCCTGGGCAGGGTCTGGCCGTGGTGCACAGGGACAGGGCCGTGGGGGTGTGTGGGCACAGGTATGTGAGTCTGGGCTGGCGGCAGGTGCTGGTCCCGGGCTCGCAGCTTCTCTTCCCTTTAGCAGCCTGCTTGCCTTTCTTCCATTCAGTCTTTTCTTGAACTTTTTTTCTCTCCTTTTTCTGTCTGTGTTTTGTGCCTTCCTGTGGTAGGTGATGCTGAGCCCCGCCATGCAAGGGGTCATCCTGGCCATAGCTAAAGCCCGTCAGACCTTTGACCGAGATGGGTCTGAAGCAGGGCTTATTAAGGTATCTCTTTTTAAAAATCTAATCCTTATACCACAGGTATCATAGTAACAGGGACTTAATTTTATTAGATGGTAAGAAAAAAAATGAGATGAAGAATGTTGTCCCTTAAAGTAACACCTAAAACTCTGTTGCCTGCCAACTGAGGGACAGGCCCTCTCATGGTACCGATGGCGCCTCCCCTCCGCACTAACGCAGCGTCGGCGAATTGTGCTGAACTGAGTTAGGCCGCACCTGGAGAGCTTGCTGTTGTCCTTAGGAAATATCTATTAATAAAACTGGGAAGGAGACATTGTCTTTATGGTTTGGGAGCCATAATACAAGAAAGTCGGCCATGCTTTTTAAGGCACCTCAATAAAACTTAAGGTACTTGAATAAATTGCATTTATGTGCATTTTAAAAATTCCGGTCCTCAGGACTCAAGGATAGTAATTAAAACTAAATATTTATTTTTCTTAGAGCCTTATGAGAAAAACGAATTTCTCCCAAGTGTAGTACATCGTTGGCACCACAGGAGTTCTGTCCCTCATGGAATGTAAATAGCTTACGGATTCCATGGTTGCCTCTGTGATTCCCCAATATGAGTTTCTGGGAAGTCTTCTTGGAGTTATGAGGACCTCTGTAGCGCACAGGCATCTGGTTCTATGAGATAAGCCCTGAGCACTCCCTGTTCTGATCACCAGTCTTGTCCTTCCCAGGCATTCCACGAAGAATACTCCAGGCTCTACCAGCTTGCCAAAGAGACACCCACTGCTCACAGCGACCCTCGGCTCCAGCACGTGCTGGTCTACTTTTTCCAAAATGAAGCGCCCAAAAGAGTAGTAGAACGGACCCTCCTGGAACAGTTTGCGGATAAGAATCTTAGCTACGATGAAAGGTGAGACGCATCACCCGCCGCTTCTGGGTTGGGCCCAGTGACTGGCTCTGACGGGGAGGCGGCACCCTGCCCTGCTCACGGCCTCTGACCCTTGTGCCACACAGATCCATCAGCATCATGAAGGTAGCACAAGCTAAACTGAAGGAGATTGGTCCCGACGACATGAATATGGAAGAGTACAAGGTGAAGTCTTTTCTTTAAGTCTGCAAAACAAAAACATGAATTCTTGAGGCCAGACTAACAATTTCACGTCATCACAGAATGCCTTGCCCCCACAACCCCCCAAAAAACAGCTGGGTAAGAAGAGGTAAATGATGTTTTCTGACCCTCAGAATAACCAGTTTCTTTGTTCCATTCTTCCATTAGAATAAATTAACCCTTTATTTCCTTTTAATACCTACGTTAGCCTTGGATCTAGGAAGTCAAATTCTTGATTTGTGGTTTTGGTTTGTTTTAAAATAATATCTTCTGAATAATTCTATATTTGAAGTGAAATTTCTGTGCATTAAAATGCATGGAAAAATACAAATTTCCCCCAAAAGCCTTGTGTTACAAGTAACACAGTGCTCTGTGACACCTTGGGGTACCCCAGCACCCGCTGAGCTGAGGGCTGTGCTAGGCGATTGGAACAGCTTGTCCTTCTGAGTTCCCTGCACTCACGTGTTCTTGTGAAACCGTGACAGGCATCTGTTCAGACCAGAGCTGCAGGACTTTGATGGGGTTACTGGAAATTAAGATGATACATTCTAAAGCTCACTTGAAGTAAACATTTCTGTTGCTCAGAGGAAGTAGGTCAGCAATGGGCTTACATCGTAAATGGTCAATACATCATTATTGAAAGCTTTCGTGTTTGTGGTTTTCGTGCTCGAGAAGCATTTGTATGGCACGTAACACTGACCACAGTGGCAAGTGAGGGAATAGTTTATGGTGACCGTAATTGCTAATGGCATTCATTCCTTTTCAGAAGTGGCATGAAGATTATAGTTTGTTTCGAAAGGTGTCTGTGTATCTCCTCACAGGCCTGGAACTCTACCAAAAAGGAAAGTATGTGGGCCTTTTATGTCTCTGGGATTATTGGTCAGGGCGCTGTTAACGGATCCCCAGCCAGGAGTACTGAGAACCGTAGCCGTGCCTCCCCTCCCTTGCCTCATGCACTAGGGCACCTCTCCTTTTCCTGCTGTTTCACTAAGCATCACACGTAGTTTTTCATCCTTCACGTAGTGATGGATATGGTGGTAAAGATATGTAATGGCCAGATTTTCCTTTTGATAAATGAAGATGAACCCAGAAAATGAATTTTAGAGTCACGATGGACCTCAGTAAACATGCAGTCCACTTCTTTAGAGTTGAGGAAAACGGAAGTGCAGGAAGTTTCATGAAGCACTTTGGGTTTCTTGACCAGTTTGCAGAAGAGCTGAGAGTGGCCGCCATCTTTAGCTCTCAGGCTTTTCCCAGCGCACCGCGCTGCCTCTGTCCTTGGGGGCTTCCATTAACTGCCACCTTGTAAATATTTGCCCTTGGGGGAACAGAGAGGTCAAAGCCCTCGATTGATCTGCCGTTTTCTCAGGTACCAAGAGGCGCTCTCCTACCTGGTCTATGCATACCAGAGCAATGCCGCTCTCCTGATGAAGGGGCCTCGCCGCGGGGTGAAGGAGTCGGTCATTGCTTTATACCGAAGAAAATGCCTTCTGGTATGTACTGTCGGTAAAACCTGACAATTTTTTTTTTTTTAAAGATTTTGTTTCTTTACCTCACAGAGAGAGAGAGAGATCACAAGCAGGCAAAACAGCAGGCAGAGGAAGATGGGGAAGCAGGCCCCCAGCTGAGCAGAGAGCCTGATGTGGGGCTCGATCCCAGGACCCTGAGATCATGACCTGAGCTGAAGGCAGAGGCTCAGCCCACTGAGCCACCCAGGCGCCCCACGATTTGTATTAGTTTATTGTCTTCATCTCTGTTCCTTGAAGCCACAAAGAAATACAGCTTAAAAAACAGAATAATCTTCAATAGTTTCAGATTTTTCTCAACTCTTCAGAGTAGTCGTACATTGAAACAGATGATTTTAAGTTACTTAAATGAATATCAGTCTTCTTCGACCCCGGGTTGAAGTTAGGGTGAGAATCAGTTTGTGTTTTCCTTTTCCTGGGCCCTTTTCGGACACCTGCAGTACGGTGTGTATCATCACATCGCTGCTCTACCGCATCGTGAGCTCCTTAAGCACAGACCCTGTTCTTGGGCTGTTTTCTTTGTACCTGGCACATCGTAAGCGTGCAACGGATATGTGTTGAAGGAACGCAGTGCTTTTTCTGTGTTCTGTGCAGTGTTTCCTGCTAAGCTACTAGATGAGAATTTGAGCAGCTCCTGAGATACTTCATTGTTTTTTTAAATGGTATAAACCCTAAGAACTAGTTCTACTGTTCTGTTACTATCGCTGTCGCACAGCACTGGAGGTCTGGCCTGGCCTCGCTTGCATTTGGCAGTCACGGGGAATGGCAGACCCATATTCCATCAGGCTAGCGGATGGGTTATACAGGTGCTGGTCCTTCGGAGAACTACAGAGTGCTGGCTGGCCCTCAGCCTGTGAGCCGCCCTGGGCCTCCCTGCCACCCAGCAGGATTGCCCGTCCTGGGAAGAGTGCAGCCAGCATTTCTGCCCCTGCCTTGCTACTACCAAATGGAGGAGGTTAAGTCATGACATACATTCATCTCAAGAGCTTCCTTTTCTGACATGTGTGTTGATTTCTTTATCAGTTCTAGGGTGTGACAGGACATTTTGAAGCTGGAAAGAGGGCCTGGTAGATTTGATGGATATGAACTTTATTATGCTTTAAATCCCCAAGTACAGATTATGTCTGGAATGTCCTGCTCATCTTCCACTGGTCAGTGGTAATAGTGATTGAGGTTCTTCCCATCACTGGCTCGCAACCCCCAGTGTGCGTGTGAGTCCCTCGGGGAGCTCTCTGTGGCGACCGTTCCCCAGACTGTCGGACCAAAGGCTGGGGAGGGGCCTGGGCACCAGCGGATGCTCTGCAGGTGATTCCGAGCTCAGTGGAGATTGGCAGCCATAGAATAAAGCATTATAGTAGAAGCAAGTGGTAGGCGAGACCTTGACTTGGAAGTTTGGGTAAGTGGGTCACGAACTTTGCTGCATTAGAATCACCTCGGGAGCTTTTTTTTTTTTTTTTTTTTTTAAATTTTATTTTTTCTTTTATTTTTTTTTTTAATTTTATTTTTTTATTTTTTTTCAGCATAACAGTATTCATTATTTTTGCACCACACCCAGTGCTCCATGCAATCCGTGCCCTCTACAATACCCACCACCTGGTGCCCCCAACCTCCCACCCCCCACCCCTTCAAAATTCTCAGATCGTTTTTCAGAGTCCATAGTCTCTCATGGTTCACCTCCCCTTCCAATTTCCCTCAACTCCCTTCTCCTCTCCATCTCCCCTTGTCCTCCATGCTATTTGTTATCTCCACAAATAAGTGAAACCATATGATAATTGACTCTCTCTGCTTGACTTATTTCACTCAGCATAATCTCTTCCAGTCCCGTCCATGTTGCTACAAAACTTGGGGATTCATCCTTTCTTTTTTTTTTTTTTTTACAGCTTTATAAACATATATTTTTATCCCCAGGGGTACAGGTCTGCGAATCGCCAGGTTTACACACTTCACAACACTCACCATAGCACATACCCTCCCCGATATCCATAACCCCACCCCCTCTCCCAACCCCCTCCCCCCATCAACCCTCAGTTTGTTTTGTGAGATTAAGAGTCACTTATGGTTTGTCTCCCTCCCAATCCCATCTTGTTTCATTTACTCTTCTCCTACCCCCTCGACCCCCCATGTTGCATCTCCTCTCCCTCATATCAGGGAGATCATATGATAGTTGTCTTTCTCCGATTGACTTATTTCGCTAAGCATGATACCCTCTAGTTCCATCCACGTCGTCGCAAATGGCAAGATTTCATTTCTTTTGATGGCTGCATAGTATTCCATTGTGTATATACCACATCTTCTTTATCCATTCGTCTGTAGATGGACATCTAGGTTCTTTCCATAGTTTGGCTATTGTAGACATTGCTGCTATAAACATTCGGGTGCATGTGCCCCTTCGGATCACTATGTTTGTATCTTTAGGGTAAATACCCAGCAGTGCAATTGCAGGGTCATAGGGTAGTTCTATTTTCAACATTTTGAGGAACCTCCATGCTGTTTTCCAGAGTGGTTGCACCAGCTTGCATTCCCACCAACAGTGTAGGAGGTTTCCCCTTTCTCCGCATCCTCGCCAGCATCTGTCATTTCCTGACTTGTGAATTTTAGCCATTCTGACTGGTGTGAGGTGATATCTCATGGTGGTTTTGATTTGTATTTCCCTGATGCCGAGTGATATGGAGCACTTTTTCATGTGTCTGTTGGCCATCTGGATGTCTTCTTTGCAGAAATGTCTGTTCATGTCCTCTGCCCATTTCTTGATTGGATTATTTGTTCTTTGGGTGTTGAGTTTGCTAAGTTCTTTATAGATTTTGGACACTAGCCCTTTATCTGATATGTCATTTGCAAATATCTTCTCCCATTCTGTCAGTTGTCTTTTGGTTTTTTTAACTGTTTCCTTTGCTGTGCAAAAGCTTTTGATCTTGATAAAATCCCAAAAGTTCATTTTTGCCCTTGCTTCCCTTGCCTTTGGTGATGTTCCTAGGAAGATGTTGCTGCGGCTGACGTCGAAGAGGTTGCTGCCTGTGTTCTCCTCGAGGATTTTGATGGATTCCTTTCTCACATTGAGATCCTTCATCCATTTTGAGTCTATTTTCGTGTGTGGTGTAAGGAAATGATCCAATTTCATTTTTCTGCATGTGGCTGTCCAATTTTCCCAACACCATTTATTGAAGAGGCTGTCTTTGTTCCATTGGACATTCTTTCCTGCTTTGTCGAAGATGAGTTGACCATAGAGTTGAGGGTCCATTTCTGGGCTCTCTATTCTGTTCCATTGATCTATGTGTCTGTTTTTGTGCCAGTACCATGCTGTCTTGATGATGACAGCTTTGTAATAGAGCTTGAAGTCCAGAATTGTGATGCCACCAACTTTGGCTTTCTTTTTCAATATTCCTTTGGCTATTCGAGGTCTTTTCTGGTTCCATATAAATTTTAGGATTATTTGTTCCATTTCTTTGAAAAAAATGGATGGTACTTTGATGGGAATTGCATTAAATGTGTAGATTGCTTTAGGTAGGATAGACATTTTCACAATATTTATTCTTCCAATCCAGGAGCATGGAACATTTTTCCATTTCTTTGTGTCTTCCTCAATTTCTTTCATGAGTACTTTATAGTTTTCTGAGTATAGATTCTTAGTCTCTTTGGTTAGGTTTATTCCTAGGTATCTTATAGTTTTGGGTGCAATTGTAAATGGGATGGACTCCTTAATTGCTCTTTCTTCTGTCTTGTTGTTGGTGTAGAAAAATGCAACTGATTTCTGTGCATTGATTTTATATCCTGACACTTTACTGAATTCCTGTACAAGTTCTAGCAGTTTTGGAGTGGAGTCTTTTGGGTTTTCCACATACAGTATCATATCATCTGCAAAGAGTGATAGTTTGACTTCTTCTTTGCCGATTTGGATGCCTTTAATTTCCTTTTGTTGTCTGATTGCTGAGGCTAGGACTTCTAGTACTATGTTGAATAGCAGTGGTGATAACGGACATCCCTGCCGTGTTCCTGACCTTAGCGGAAAAGCTTTCAGTTTTTCTCCATTGAGAATGATATTTGCGGTAGGTTTTTCATAGATGGCTTTGATAATATTGAGGTATGTGCCGTCTATCCCTACACTTTGAAGAGTTTTGATCAGGAAGGGATGCTGTACTTTGTCAAATGCTTTTTCAGCATCTATGGAGAGTATCATATGGTTCTTGTTCTTTCTTTTATTAATGTGTTGTATCACATTGATTGATTTGCGGATGTTGAACCAGCCTTGCAGCCCTGGAATAAATCCCACTTGGTCGTGGTGAATAATCCTTTTAACGTACTGTTGAATCCTATTGGCTAGTATTTTGGCGAGAATTTTTGCATCTGTGTTCATCAAGGATATTGGTCTGTAGTTCTCTTTTTTGTTGGGATCCTTGTCTGGTTTTGGGATCAAGGTGATGCTGGCCTCATAAAATGAGTTTGGAAGTTTTCCTTCTATTGCTATTTTTTGGAACAGTTTCAGGAGAATAGGAATTAGTTCTTCTTTAAATGTTTGGTAGAATTCCCCCAGGAAGCCGTCTGGCCCTGGGCTTTTGTTTGTTTGGAGATTTTTGATGACCGTTTCAATCTCCTTACTGGTTATGGGTCTGTTCAGGCTTTCTATTTCTTCCTGGTTCAGTTGTGGTAGTTTATATGTCTCTAGGAATGCATCCATTTCTTCCAGATTGTCAAATTTGTTGGCGTAGAGTAGCTCATAGTATGTTCTTATAATTGTCTGTATTTCTTTGGTGTTCGTTGTGATCTCTCCTCTTTCATTCATGATTTTATTTATTTGGGTCCTCTCTCTTTTCTTTTTGATAAGTCTGGCCAGGGGTTTGTCAATCTTATTAATTCTTTCAAAGAACCAGCTCCTAGTTTCGTTGATTTGTTCTATTGTTTTTTTGGTTTCTATTTCATTGATTTCTGCTCTGATCTTTATGATTTCTCTTCTCCTGCTGGGTTTAGGGTTTCTTTCTTGTTCTTTCTCCAGCTCCTTTAGGTGTAGGGTTAGGTTGTGTACCTGAGACCTTTCTTGTTTCTTGAGAAAGGCTTGTACCGCTATATATTTTCCTCTCAGGACTGCCTTTGTTGTGTCCCACAGATTCTGAACTGTTGTGTTTTCATTATCATTTGTTTCCATAAATTTTTTCAATTCTTCTTTGATTTCCTGGTTGACCCATTCATTCTTTAGAAGGATGCTGTTTAGTCTCCATGTATTTGGGTTCTTTCCAAATTTCCTCTTGTTATTGAGTTCTAGCTTTAGAGCATTGTGGTCTGAAAATATGCAGGGAATGATCCCAATCTTTTGATACCGGTTGAGACTTGATTTAGGACCAAGAATGTGATCTATTCTGGAGAATGTTCCATGTGCACTAGAGAAGAATGTGTATTCTGTTGCTTTGGGATGAAATGTTCTGAATATATCTGTGATGTCCATCTGGTCCAGTGTGTCATTTAAGGCCTTGATTTCCTTGTTGATCTTTTGCTTAGATGATCTGTCCATTTCAGTGAGGGGAGTGTTAAAATCCCCTACTATTATTGTATTCTTGTCGATGTGTTTCTTTGATTTTGTTATTAATTGGTTTATATAGTTGGCTGCTCCCACGTTAGGGGCATAGATATTTAAAATTGTTAGATCTTCTTGTTGGACAGTTCCTTTGAGTATGATATAGTGTCCTTCCTCATCTCTTATTATAATCTTTGGCTTAAAATCTAATTGATCTGATATAAGGATTGCCACTCCTGCTTTCTTCTGATGTCCATTAGCATGGTAAATTCTTTTCCACCCCCTCACTTTAAACCTGGAGGTGTCTTCGGGTGTAAGATGAGTTTCTTGTAGGCAACATATAGATGGTTTTTGTTTTTTTATCCATTCTGATACCCTGTGTCTTTTGATTGGGGCATTTAGCCCATTAACATTCAGGGTAAGTATTGAGAGATATGAATTTAGTGCCATTGTATTGCCTGTAAGGTGACTGTTATTGTATATTGTCTCTGTTTCTTTCTGATCTACTACTTTGAGGGTCTCTCTTTGCTTAGAGGACCCCTTTCAATATTTCCTGTAGAGCTGGTTTGGTATTTGCAAATTCTTTCAGTTTTTGTTTGTCCTGGAAGCTTTTAATCTCTCCGTCTATTTTCAATGATAGCCTAGCTGGATATAGTATTCTTGGCTGCATGTTTTTCTCATTTAGTACTCTGAATATATCATGCCAGCTCTTTCTGGCCTGCCAGGTCTCTGTGGATAAGTCTGCTGCCAATCTAATATTTTTACCATTGTACGTTACAGACTTCTTTTCCCGGGCTGCTTTCAGGATCTTTTCTTTGTCACTAAGACTTGTCAATTTTACTATTAGGTGACGGGGTGTAGACCTATTCTTATTGATTTTGAGGGGGGTTCTCTGAACCTCCTGGATTTTGATGCTTGTTCCCTTTGCCATATTGGGGAAATTCTCTCCAATAATTCTCTCCAATATACCTTCTGCTCCCCTCTCTGTTTCCTCTTCTTCTGGAATCCCAATTATTCTAATGTTGTTTCGTCTTATGGTGTCACTTATCTCTCGAATTCTCCCCTCGTGGTCCAGTAGCTGTTTGTCCCTCTTTTGCTCAGCTTCTTTATTCTCTGTCATTTGGTCTTCTATATCGCTAATTCTTTCTTCTGCCTCATTTATCCTAGCAGTGAGAGCCTCCATTTTTGATTGCACCTCATTAATAGCTTTTTTGATTTCAACTTGGTTAGATTTTAGTTCTTTTATTTCTCCAGAAAGAGCTTTTATATCTCCTGAGAGGGTTGCTTTAATATCTTCCATGCCTTTTTCAAGCCCGGCTAGAACCTTGAGAATCATCATTCTGAACTCTATATCTGACATATTACCAATGTCTGTATTGATTAGGTCCCTAGCCTTTGGTATTGCCTCTTGTTCTTTTTTTTGTTGTGAATTTTTCCGCCTTGTCATTTTGTCCAGATAAGAGTTTATGAAGGAGCAAGTAAAATACTAAAAGGGTGGCAACAACCCCAGGAAAATATGCTTTAGCCAAATCAGAAGAGATCCTGAATTGTGGGGGGGAGAAAGGGGATAAAAAGGGGTTCAGAAAGAAAGAAAAAAAAAACTATTAAAAAAAAGAAAGCCGATAAAGAAAAAATATAAAAAGAGGAAAAAATATATATATATTAGATAAACTATTTAAAAAACGTTAAAAAAAGAAAACGGTAAAAGTTAAAAAAAATTTAGCAGAAGAAGAGAAAAAGAAAAAAAAATTGAAAAAGAAAAAAAAATTAAATTAACTGCAAGGCTAAAAAATCATGGGGAGAAAGCCATGAGTTCCGTGCTTTGCTTTCTTCTCCTCTGGAATTCCGCCGTTCTCCTTGGTAGGTGAACTTGGTCCTGGCTGGGTTTCCTGTAGATCTTCTGGGGGAGGGGCCTGTTGTAGTGATTCTCAAGCGTCTTTGCCCCAGGCGGAGTTGCACCGCCCTTACCCGGGGCCGCGCTGAGTCATCCGCTCGGGTTCGCTTTCGGGAGCTTTTGTTCCCTGAGCGCTTTCCGTAGAGTCCGGAGGACGGGAATAAAGATGGCGGCCTCCCGGTCTCCGGCCCGGAGGAGCCGAGAGCCCGGGGCCCCACTCCTCAGTGCGCCCTCAGAGAACAGCGCCAAATGACTCCCGTCACCCTGGCCTCCGGCCGCGCTCCGAGCTGACCGAGCCTGCGACCGGTTCAAGGCAACCCCTCGGGAGCTTTTTTAAAAAATCCCAGTGTTGGGGCGCCTGGGTGGCTCAGTGGGTTAAGCCTCGCCTTTGGCTCAGGTCATGATCTCAGGGTGCTGGGATCGAGGCCTGCATCGGGCTCTCTGCTCAGCGGGGAGCCTGCTTCCTCCTCTCTCTATGCCTGCCTCTCTGCATACTTGTGATCTCTCTCTCTCTGTTTCAAAAAAAAAAAAAAATCCCAATGTCCCGGTCACCTGCCCACCAGTCAAATCAGCATGTCTGGGGTGGGGCGTCCATAGTCTGTGGAGATTCCCAGGCAGTATGCAGTAAAGTTTGGGAACCACTTGTTTAGTCTCTTCTAAAATAGGTATTTATCTTTTTCAGAATGTTTTTCCCCCCCACTCTGCTTTTTCCCTGTAGGAGCTGAATGCCAAAGCAGCTTCTCTCTTTGAAACAAACGATGACCATTCTGTAACGGAGGGCATTAATGTGATGAATGAATTGATCATTCCCTGCATTCACCTTATCATTAATAACGACATCTCCAAGGATGACCTACATGCCATCGAGGTCATGAGAAACCACTGGTGCTCTTACCTCGGGCAAGACATCGCTGGTAGGTTGCGGTTGACACTTGTGATGATTTCTGTGGCTCTTCAGACTTTTAGAAAGTACGGTGTTTTCACTCTGGCACTGGTTCTCAAACCTTTTTAAAGGCTTATTGATGTGTGTCAGTGAGTTAAGAGTGGCTCTGCTCTAGTGAAACAAGGGGTAGGATCCTGGACCTCTGTCCCTCTCAGCTTCTCCTTACCTCCCCCCTGGCTGCTGAAATACCCCCATAGACAGTCTGCAAGCCTGTTTGATAAAATGATTCCTCTTGGGGGATGTCACACTTGTCTGACATTCTCATCTCTCAGAATCGGAACTCTGTAGCTTAGAAATCAAAATCTATTTATGTAGCTTGATGACTTGGTGGGGCCATAACTAAATTTTCCAGTGACTTGAAGTTGCAAGACAGAGCGTGGTTACTAACTATGAAGCCCTCAAGGTTCATAAAGTGAGAAATGGAATGGCCTAGCTTGTCCAAAGCATTTTGGAGAGGGAGCCTAAAACTAGTCATTTTTAGGTGAGTTCTGGCAGCCTTAGAAAGTTGGTCTGTGTTCTAATATGAAGCCTCTTTGTCCATTTCTCACTGATGTAACGATATTGTATTGACTTCTTGAAGTATTCATGTTTATAATATTGAGTGGAAAATTCTATGATTAGTAGTTAGGAATTTCTTTTTAATGTCTTCACTTTTCCTTTAGACTCTGTGTGACATGTAGCTTTACTTACAGTGCCATATGTACACACCTGTGTTTTAATCATTGAAAGGAGATGACACCATTATATTTATGGCATGGAGTATCTTATCCACTTTCTCAAGTTTTAAAAGGATGGATTAGAAGGCCTGTCAGTGAAATGAATATTTAGTGTTTTCCTGCCACACATCAGTGATTTAAAGCCGTGACCTAAAGCTTTGGTATATCTGGCAAGTAGTCTTTGCTCCTGGTTTGAAGCGAATGAATCATTTGTTGTTAGCTGGCCAGCGTGATGCTTTGACCTTTGAGGTTGGGGAATGAATGGGCTCTAGGGAAGACCTTCTGGCTGCAGACTTAGCTGGTTTTTACTTGGAGACCTGCTTCGCTGTGTACATAATGATCCCTTTTCCCTCCACAGAAAATCTACAGCTGTGCTTAGGAGAGTTTCTACCCAGGCTTCTGGATCCTTCTGCAGAAATCATTGTCTTGAAGGAGCCTCCGACCATTCGACCCAATTCTCCCTATGACCTTTGTAGCCGATTTGCAGCTGTCATGGAGTCAATTCAAGGGGTTTCAACTGTAACAGTGAAATAAGCCCCCTCGGGGTCAAGACCCAGTTTGGTCTGGGGCGGCCTGTTGCACAGAAGTCTGTTGTCACAGTGTTTCCCCTGGGGGAGGGATTAGGCGGGAAAGTAAGATTCAGATCCAGACCCCAGCCATGCTCTGCGTGTAAAGAAGGATTGAAAATAAAATTGCACTTTTTAGGTAAAGAATCAGAAAAGCAATTTCACTAAAAAAGACAAGAACCATTGTACATTAAGGTATTGAATTATGTCAGAAGACCTGAAATGCCTCCTGTGCCTGCAGGAGTACTTGGGCTTCGGTAAGCCTCTTGCCACTTTTAAAATTACCCCGCAGGCATAAATATTTTTGACAGTGGAATAGAAGGGTGATCCGTCAGAACCTGAACCAGATGAACAGCTACTAGTTATTTTATCAAATACAGGTGACATCTGAAAGTTCTTAACGGCAAGAGATGAGAAGTCTCTGCCTGTCTCTTGACAGGAGATGGCAGTGGGCTGCTGATGAGCTGCCAGCCTTTACGTGTGGGTAGAAACACAGGGGCGCGTGGCAGCAGGATGCTGCAAATCAAAAGAAAGCTGCCTTTCCTCTCCTCTCTCTCTCTTTTATTTTATATTTCTCAATAAACCAGAAAACCTCACACTCAGTCCCGAGTGAAAGAAAACAAAGCACTAAGGGCCGTAGACGCAACGGCGTGGTAAAACGTGATCGAGACAGGAGAGCGCTGTGAGCGTTGTTCCCCATTTCAGTGAAATCTCCTAGCGTCCAAAAATTGTCAACAACAGATGTCTAAGGCTGCTGCTGGCCCGAAAGAACATTTGGATGCCCCTCCCCAACCCCCCACCCCCCGTTTTTGCTTTGAAAAGATAAGGGCTGTGGGTTTGTAAAAAAGAAAAAAAAGTATCTATATATATGTATATGTAGAGAGAGAACTATCTCCAACTGACCATTTTTAAAAGGCTCCAGATTGGATATTGTGTTTTAACCAAATTTTAACATGAATGAGGGAAGAGTGGGTGGGAAGAACACTTGATACAACTATGCAGATTTTATAAATGTGCAATAAAAGTATTTGTTTTACCTTTGGTGTCTGCTGTGGCCTTCATTTAAACGTACTTTCCGGAACTAGGCAGACTCAGTAAGCATTTTAAAGAAGTTTTACTTCTTTAGAAGAGAAAAGCAGACGAAAGTGTTGAGAATCTTGATGGGGGAGAATGATTCTTGGGCAGCGCTTAGTGGTGGCTGGTGTCTTCCCTCCCATTTGCCAGTTGCAATGCTTGTAAGTCTATCTACTGTTTAATTTGTAGAATTTTTTTGTTTTTTAAGATTTCATTTACTTATTTGACACAGAACACAAGCAGGGGGAGCAGCAGGCAGAGGGAGAGGGAGAAGCAGGCTCCCCGCTGAGCAGGGAGCCGGATGTGGGGCTCCATCCCAGGACCCTGAGATCATGACCTGGGCCGGAGGCAGACACTCAACCGACTGAGCCACACAGATGCCCCTGTAATTTGTAGAATTTAGGAGGGGAAAAAGTTATTCTCTTAAGGTGGACTTTCTTAGGTTTTGACTAATTTGTGCTGGGCCATCTTTTACAGAATTTCAGAAGTGCTTTTGCGTTTCAGAGCTCACTGCAGAGATAATTGTTTCATGGGAAATTGATCCATTTACTTACTTTTGATTTGATTTGCTACTTAAGCTTCGAGTACCACCATTTGCTGTTCCCTTTCTCATCTCTGTCATTATTGAGTGCTGTGCACAGTTAAATTGTTTGGCTTCATGTAAGAGTCCTGTGATGGTGGTGGGGACTGGTTTGTCCAAGGTCCTAGATGTTTTAAGGAGCAGAGCCAGGATACTAAGTCTTGGTAGTCTGCGTTCATGGCCTTTTAACAACTGCTCAGCTGCCCTCAGTAGTCGGGAAAAATATTTTGCTCGGGTGCCTGGGTGGCTCAGTTGGTTAGGCGACTGCCTTTGGCTCGGGTCATGGTCCCAGAGTCCTGGGATCGAGTTCCGCATCGGGCTCCCAGCTCCATGGGGAGTCTACTTCTCCCTCTGACCTTCTCCTCTCTCTCATTGCTCTCATGCTCTCTCTCATTCTCTCTCGCTCACTCAAATAAATAAATAAAATCTTTTCTTTTCTTTTTTTTTTTTTTTAAAGATTTTATTTATTTATTTGACAGAGAGATCACAAGCAGGCAGAGAGGCAGGCAGAGAGAGGAGGAAGCAGGCTCCCTGCCGAGCAGAGAGCCCGATGCGGGGCTCGATCCCAGGACTCTGAGATCATGACCTGAGCCGAAGGCAGCGGCTTAACCCACTGAGCCACCCAGACGCCCCAAATAAATAAAATCTTAAAAAATCTTTTGCTCTGTACCTTCCCACATTTGCTACTTCCTGGTCAGCTGTTGGGAATCTATAGTTGACCAAGAAAGAAACAGATGGCCATTTGTAGGTGTGGTGTTGGGCACTTCAGACCCACAGGTGGAGTGCTGAGGAGTCCTTTCTTTCTCACATCTGCTGGCTGCTTTAGGGACAGCCTGGTTTCTTAAGGAGTCCACAAACTGCCTCAGGATAAGCAGGGTTTTTACATGTTTGAAGGATCATGAAAAAGGATGAGGGCCAGGTGGGGTTGGGGCTGCGTGGGGAAGAAACCTACTAGACTCTTAACCTAAAATGTTTCAAGGATTTTATCAGGGCACTTGACCTCAGCGTAAATTCCCTTGACACTGGGGTTAGACTTCCTGTGGCTCGCTGGAATCACAACCTGCTTCTGTTCGGATTTGTTAGCTCCTCTAAGAACTCCAAGCCGTATAAGCTCGTTTTTCCCCTCCCTGCTTCAAGAAAGAATTGTGAGAGGAAAGACACAACAGTTTCAAAAAATGAATGAACTGGAGGCTAGGCCTGAAGGAAGGCTGATGAAGCAGACCTGGGATCAAGGGAGAGATTCACAGGAGCAGAGTTTAGCCATTTTCATTGCTTGGTTTATTGCTCGCTCTTTGTACGACTATACTTTACAATTTATTCTGCTAATTGTCATTTGAATTCTTTCCAGTTTTTTGGCTACTGCCCATAATGCTGCTAGGAGCATTCATGTGCATGTGTTTCAACGCCCACACGAAGGCGTTTCTGTCATGGAACTGTGAGCGGAATTGCTGGGTCATAGGGTGTATGGGTCATAGGGATAGAGGGCTGTGTCTTTACTAGGCACTGCCACATGGTTCCCAAAGCAGTTACACCAACTGAGACTGCCTGCCACCCCCCAGCAGTTTACAAGCTCCAGTTGCTTCGTATCCTTGTCAAGCTTTGGTTTTGTCGGTATTTTAAAATTTTAGCCATTATGGCCACGTGATGTTGCTTTAATTTGAACTTGCACACCAACAACACTGAGCATCTCTTTATATGCTTACTGCTTGGGCTATTCTTTTTTGTGAAATACCTAGTTAAGTCTTTTGCCAGCCTTTTTGTTGGATTTACTCTCTTGGTACATACTGATTTGTAGGAGTTTAAAAAAAAAATAGCCAGTTACGGAAATTTTTGAGTTCTATGCATTGCATAGATCTTCTCGCACTCTGGGTTTTCGCTCCTGATGGCTTGATGAAAATAATTTTTTAATGTTAGTGTAGTCCAATCTACCCGTTCTTCTAATCATTATCCAAGGTCATGAAGACATTCTGTGTTATCTCCCAGAAGTTTTGCTTTTTGACCCTTCCTGGTTAGCTGATGGACCCAGCACCATCTACTGTGTTTTTCCCAGTGCTGTGCCTTTGTCATAAATCAAGTGTCTATGTAGGGGTATCCTTCTGGGCCCTTTTGTTTATTCCATTAGTATGTTTGTCTGGTTGTACCAACATCACACTGTCTTAATTTGTGTAGCTTTTTATCAGTCTTGATTTCCAGTACAATAAATCATCCAGTTTTGAATTGAAGTCAAGTTCAAGTCAAGATGAAGTCAAGATCATCTTGTCTGTTATTAATCAAAATTTTGCCATATACATTTTGGGATCAGTTTGTCAGTTTCACACACAGATTTTGAGGGATTTTGATTAGGTTTGCAGTGACTATAGATAATTTGGAGAGAATTGACATCTTCTAATCCAGGAACACAATATATCCTGTGTATGTAGGTTTTTCTTAAATTTTTGTATTAAGTTCTTCCATATCTTTCATAAATCAATTCCTAGATCTTTGACGTTTTTCAAGCTATTTAAATGTTGTCATTTTTGGAATTACATTTTTTTTTAAAAATTTTATTTATTTATTTGTCAGAGAGAGAGAGTGAGGGAGAGTGAGCACAAGCAGATAGAGTGGCAGGCAGAGGGAGAAGCAGGCTCCCTGCTGAGCAAGGAGCCTGATGTGGGACTCGATCCCAGGACCCTGAGATCATGACCTGAGCCGAAGGCAGCCGCTTAACCCACTGAGCCACCCAGGCGTCCCTGGAATTACATTTTTAATTGCTTATCACTGGTATCTAGAAACAATGTGCTCACTTCAGCAGCACATACACTAAAATTGGAACAATATGGAGATTATCAGTGCCCCTGTACAAGGATGAGACACAAATTTGAGAAAGAATTGATGTTTTTATATCAAATGTGGATCCAGTGACATTAATAAGTTCATTTACTAATTCTAATAGTTGATCAGTAGTTTTTACAGATTTTTCTCTGCATAATTATGTTATCTGTGAATGATAACTTACTTCTTTATTGCAAGCCCTTGCAACAGTGATTTTCCGTGCTTGATCACACTCGAGGGCCTCAGGTACAATGCCGAATAGAAGTGGTGATAGCGGGCATCTTTGTCCCCTAATATCAGGGGGGAAGGTTTTCAACATTTCACAATTAAGTATGCAGTAGGCTTTTTATAAATTCCATTTGTTATATAATAAAGATTCCTTCTATTCTTATTTTGCAAAGAGTTTTTAAAAAATTATGAGCGGATGTTGAAATTTATCGAATGCTTTTTTATACCTATTAGAATGATTACATGGATCTTCTCTTTTTTCCGTTCTTGTGTGACGTTTACTAATTTTAAATGTTAAACCAACCATGTGTTGCCAAAATACACTGGTCATGATATTTTTATATGTACATAGAATTTTTCTTATTTTTAGGATTTTTGCATGTATATTTTTGAGGGAGATTGGCCTTTTCTTATTTTGTCCTTGTCAAGGTTTTGGTATTAAGGTTTTTCTGGTCTTAGTGAATGAATTGGGAAATAGTCTCTCATTTTCTCTGCTCTGGAAGAGTTTGGATAAGATAAGATTATTTCTTCCTTAATGTCTGGAAGAATTTGTTTTTGACATCATCTGAGCTTAGAATTGTGTGTTTTGTAGGCATGCTTTTCATTATGCATGCAGTTTCTTTCATATATACAACATTTTCATATTTGGGGGGGTTACGTATGTGAATTTTGGAAATTATTAGAAATTTGTCCATTTCATCTAAAATTTAAATTTTACTGGCAAAATTTAAATTTTACCTCATTATTTTTCTTTTTCTTCTTTTTTTTTTCTAAAGATTTTATTTATTTATTTGACAGAGAGAGATCACAAGCAGGCAGAGAGGCAGGCAGAGAGAGAGGAGGAAGCAGGCTCCCTGCTGAGCAGAGAGCCCGATGTGGGGCTCGATCCAAGAACCCTGGGATCATGACCTGAGCCGAAGGCAGAGGCCTTAACCCACTGAGCCACCCAGGTGCCCCTCTTTTTTTTTTTTTAAATGACTGTAGGATCTATGATTTCTCATGATGTCTCTTTTTCTTACTGATGCTGGGTGACATGTATCTTTTTTCTGGTTAGTATTATCAGGGGTTTACTAGTCTTTTCAAAGAATTGTATTTTGCTTTTGTATCTCTTTTGTAAGACTTTGTGGGTTTCTTTTCCTGCCCCCTTTTTAAAAAAGATTTAATTTATTTATTTGACAGAAAGAGAGACAGTGAGAGAGGGAACACAAGCAGGGGGAGTGGGAGAGGGAGAAGCAGGCTTCCCACTGAGCAGGGAGCCCAACACGGGGCTTCGTCCCAGGACCCTGGGATCATGACCTGAGTAGAAGGCAGATGCTTAACGACTGAGCCACCCAGGCACCCCTCTTTTCCTGCTTTTTTTAACCCAAAGCTCTTCAGCAGTGGTTCTTAACCTTGGCTGCCAATCCAGAGTCAGTTGTGTCACTTAAAGAAAAACAAAAAAGATGGCAGCTGGGCTTCAACCCTGCAGATATTGACTTGTTAGATCTGGGCTGGGCCCCTGTTGTTCACGCTTAGAAGGCATCGCAGGTGATTTTGAGGTACAGTCACAGCTGAGAGGTAGTCGAGCTAGTCCTCCAAAGAACTTCTGGGTCTGCTAAGAAAGTGGCTTTTACACAACAAACCCGAATTCTTTGGGTTCACAAAAAGTCTGTAGAACCTCCTTCAGGGAGACTTTAGAGGCCGCCATTCTTTTTGAACTACTATATATTTGCATTCCTCATGCTGCACTTGGCTGATAGAGCTATAGAAAAATGTATTTCTGTATAATTTGCCTTTAATTCGTATAAAAACATCAGTTCCTTAAAGTTTGCACAATCTGAACTTCTCGGCTGCTTGTTATTTTTTTTTTAAAGATTTTATTTATTTATTTGACAGACAGAGATCATAAGTAGGCAGAGAGGCAGGCAGAGAGGGGGGAAGCAGGCTCCCCGCTGAGCAGAGAGCCCGATGCGGGACTCGATCCCAGGACCCTGAGATAATGACCTGAGCTGAAGGCAGAGGCTTAACCCACTGAGCCACCCAGGCTCCCCTGGGCTGCTTGTCATTACATTACTTTTTTCTAAAACTTGAAAAAAATTATCCACGTTCTTTCTAAGCTGTTGAACAATAAACTGACCTATTAATCTACTGCAAGTCAGAGTAGAACTGACTTAAGGGAGATTTTTCAGGACATCTCCATGTCTTCCTCCCTGTAACTCTCTTGCTTGTTGGCTCACCTGTGAGGTTGTTGACTAGTTATGAGGACCCCTCAACCTCCTATTGACTGCTTATAGACTGGTGAATGGGTCCTATAAGGCAGAGACCTGGTCTCTTCCCTTCTCAAAATAAGATCAGCCTTGACACCAGGTTCCCATGACACCAGGAGGATGAGAAATTGTGATAATAAGCAATGAACAGGAATGTTAGCTTTGAGTAGAAGGAGGGGAGAGACCTTCTGTAGAATGTAGGGGACTTGGGATTGACATGCTAGGACAGAAGCGGTGCCCAGGAGCTGCCAGTACTGAGCTTTGAAAATTAAGTATGTGCTAGTCCTAGTGTTAACATATTCATGGAAGGATGGCCAGTGTTCTGTCTAGAGTCCTGATGGTGGACTAGAGGTAGTCTTGCATGCCAGAGTTGATCTTCCCAATTTAGCATTCAGATGTCAACAGTAAGGGCAGATATCCCAGTGATGACCTGAAAGTGGCCCGCTCATTCACTAAGTCATCTTGACTGTCCCTGCTTAAGGAATAGCCACAAGATGAACAGGTCCCCAGCTTGACTGACTTATAAATCACTGCTGAACCAATGTCTCTTGTAACAAGAAATGGACCCTCAACTTTATGGTCAACTTATCTTTGACAAAGCAGGAAAGACTATCCAATGGAAAAAGGACAGTCTCTTCAATAAATGGTGCTGGGAATATTGGACAGCCACATGCAGAAGAATGAAACTGGGGGCACCTGGGTGGCTCAGTCATTAAGCATCTGGCTTTGACTCAGGTCATGATCCCAGAGTCCTGGGATTGAGCCCCACACTGGAGTCCCTGCTCAGCGGGAAGCCTGCTTCTCCCTCTCCCACTCCCCCTGCTTGTGTTCCCTCTCTCATCTCTCTCTCTGTCAAATAAATAAATAAAAAAATTTTAAAAAAAGAAGAATGAAACTGGACCATTTCCTTATACCAGATACAAAAATAGACCCAGAATGGATGAAAGACCCAAATCTGAAACAGGAATCCATCAAAATCCTAGAGGAAAACATAGGCAACAACCTCTTCCATCTCAGCTACAGCAACTTTTTATGAGGCACGTCTACAAGGGAAGGGAAGCAAAAACAAAAATGAATTATTGGAACTTCCTCAAGCTAAAAAGCTTCGCACAGCAAAGGAAACAGTCAACAAAACTAAAAGGCAACCTAAGGACTGGGAGAAGATATGCAAATGACATATCAGATAAAGGGCTAGTATACAAGATCTATAAAGACCTTAGCAAACTCTATACCCAGCAAATAATCCAGTCAAGAAATGGGCAGAAGACATGAACAGACATTTCTCCAAAGAAGACATACAAATGGCCAAGAGACATTAAAAAAAAAAAAAAAAAAAAGAATGCTCCACATCACTTGGCATCAGGGAAATACAAATCAAAACCACAAGGAGATACCACCTCACTCCAGTCAGAATGGCTAAAATTAGCAGGTCAGGAAACGGGGAAGCGAGGATGCGAAGAAAAGGGAACCCTCCTACACTGTTGGTGGGAATGCAAGCTGGTGCAGCCACTCTGGAAAACAGGATGGAGGTTCCTCAAAAAGTTGAAAATAGAGCTATCCTACGACCCAGCAAAGGCACTACTGGGTATTTACTCCAAAGATACAAATGCAGTGATCCAAAGGGGCATGTGCACCCCAATGTTCATAGCAGCAATGTCCACAATAGCCAAACTATGGAAAAACCCAAGATGGCCATTGACAGATGAATGGATAAAGATGTGATGTGTATATATACAATGGACTATTACTCAGGCATTAGAAAGGATGAATACTTACCATTTACATCAACATGGATGGAACTGGAGGGTATTATTCTGAGTGAAATAAGTCAGAGAAAGAAGTATATGGTTTCACTCACGTGGAATATAAAAAGCAGTGCACACGATCATAGGGGATGGAGGGGGGAACTGAATGGGAAGTCATCAGAGAGGGAGAAAACTCATGAGAGACTCTTAACTATAGGAAACAAACTGAGGGTTGTTGGAGGGGAGTGGGTGGAGGGATGGGGTAGTTGGGTCGTGGGCATTAAGGAGGGCACGTGGTGTGATGAGCACTGGGTGGTACACACAACCGATGACTTATTGAAGTCTACTTCTGAAACTAATGTATTATATGTTGGATAATTGAATTTAAATAAAAAACAAAAAGATGTTCCATGGAAATATTGACATCATAATCTGACATGTCTGAGTTCAAATGCTGGCTGAACCTGTTTTCCCAGGCTATGAAACAGGAAAATACTTACCTTGTAGTAATGTTTTAAGAGTCAAGAATGGAGAAGTAGCAATGACTCAGTGTGAGTAGAACCCTAGATGCAGTGCTCACGGGGGAATCTGTCACAGGGTGAGAATTTTAAGAGTAGGTTTGGCCTGTGTAGGTCCCACAGATGGGTTCTAAATAACCGGGGCATAGCTAGATATATCTGAAGGGTTATGAGGCTCTGGCACATAGAATTGTTTGCATTGGCCAGTCTGGGAGAAAGAAACACTGAAGGGAACTTATGCTGGAGAGAAAAATCATGGCATCTTCTATCGAATTCTTCTCCTGTTTTAGATACATTTTTCTCTTTAATCATGTCATTGAAAGGCTTGAACTCAATAAGATCCAGCAAGACAATAGTTTCCTTTTTGTTTCCACTGCCACCTTCCAATACGACCCTACGGATCTCCTTCCCTGCCCCTGACAGCATCTCAGGAAGATGGTGTACCTTTCCTGGCATGTGGGAGTATTAAAACAATGATTTTCATGTATGGCAGAGCCCAGACCATTCTAGAGCAAAAATTTACTCATCCATTTTCAGGTGCTTCTCCTCTCACCTGACTTCGGGCCAAGGCCTGAAGGTCAGGGACTAGCAGTAAGGAAGGAGCCGTAGGGTGTCCTCCCACTCACCCTGCTCCCAACCCCCAACTCCTGGCTCCCCAGAGCCTGCGGGAGGAGGCTTTGTAAGAGAAGGCAAAGGATGTCTACTTTTTAAATAAAAACAAATGCTCTCTTGGTTCTCAAACGTCCTTTGTTATGTCAGAAATGTGATTATTAGCTCTTGCGTGGGATATTTTACGGGTTCTCGAGAGAACCCCATAGAAAAGCTCCACACTGTCCTTTGATGTGGCTTTTGGACTTCCTGGCTGACCTCTTGCAGACCTCCTAAGCTCCTAGTTAAGTCATTCACGCCTCCCAGCAGTGCTCTGGCACAGCGTCACCCAGACTACTTCCCCGGCACTCACTTGGGCTGTGCGAAGCTCAGCACCCCAGCCCCCCACAAGGGCCAAGTGCAGCTGCTGCCGCCATGCCACACTCCAGCCAGCCTCCTGCCTCAGACGGCTCGGTGGGCCTCAGGCTCCCTTCTTTGCGCCTCCAGAGCTCAGATCCGGTTTCCTCAAGAACTTTCTTGGGCACCATCTCGAGGGAAGCAGACGTGGGACTATAGAGTTTCTGGAGCTCAACCGGTGTGGGATGGGTGTGTTTCAGATACCATCTTCCTTCTTAGAAAGAGCCCCTGTCTCTGCGTCATTCTCTTGAGGTCCATTTCCACCCATTCCTCACATGGAAGGGTAGGGAACACCACCATACCCACCAATGCTACGGATTCCCTTCCCAGAATCCTCCCTAATGAATCTGTGTGCTCTTTTGTAGGCTGTGGGGTTGGTGTGGGGCTGGCCAGCTTGGCCCCTTCTTGGAAGCAGTGGTTGAGCCTCTCTCTTTAGACTAGGGGCCACATGGCATCCATGGGCCTTGGCTTTGAGGCTTGATTAAAAATTCTGGGCAACAGAGAGGTCCATTCTATATAAACATGGATAGAATAGCAAGAAGAATGGCTTAAAAATAAGTCATTATTTTTTAAAAATAATTTTTAAAATACATTCAGAGTGGAAAGTAACCTCTGGGGTCTTTCATTCTGTGCTTGCGACCGGTGACTACAAACATTTTCCTAATTCTGTTTTATTGTCTTAGTCATGGCTGCTAAGACACATCTCCTGTCCAGAAGCTCATGAAACTATTTCTGACTTCTCTCCCATCCCAAAATGTGTCTAACCCACATCAACTTCCCTTAGGACCTTTTCTCTAGATCTAGTCTCAGAAGCTCGCAAGGGTAAGAGATGAGTATTTTATTTTTTATTATTTTTTTAAGATTTTATTTATTTATTTGAGAGAAAGACAGTGAGAGAGAGCATGAAAGGGGAGAAGGTCAGAGGGAGCAGACTCCCCATGGAGCAGGGAGCCTGATGCAGGACTCGATCCCAGGACCCTGGGATCATGACCTGAGCTGAAGGCAGATGCTTAGCCAACTGAGCCACCCAGGCGCCCAACGCATGAATATCTTAATAGGGGCCTTCTGGAATGCCTTAGCTGTTCATGGTGAAGTTTTCAGACCCAAAGACAGGCTATTGGCAAAGACGGGACTGAGGCACAGCCAATTCCAATGACAACAAATTTGGTGAGTCCCTGAGTTACTTTCTTACAGTGCTTTGCATATAACAAAAGCTTTTGACTTAGAATTCTGATTGACTGGTATCCTTTGCTGTTTCTGATACACATGACAACACACAGCTCTCCATGGGTAACCACAATAAGGGAATGTTCCTAATGTTAGGATAATTTGCTGCGAGTCCTTAGGAAAAAAAGGCTGAGTTGAAACTAAGATTTAATTAGTTCTATTTTTATTTCTCATTATTTTCCCTACAAAGCACGTAGATGAAAACAGTGGCGGTTTTAAGTGAAACTCATCTTCTTCCTCAGACTCCTTCTCTAAATGTGGATTCACACTCCCTTCTGGGAGTTGACATGCTGTTGATTACTTGGGAGTCAATCAACAATCCCCATCCATCACATTTTTTAAAAAAGTACCTTTGTGTCCTTTATAAGAATTAGGAAGACAAAATATTTTCTTAACAAATCTTTGGCTTGTAGTTTGTGTTCTTTTTTTTTTTGGCAGGGGAAGCCGTAATCACATGCTGGTGATAAGTATCCCATTAGCACCTGCAAACATGCAAACATGGGATTAGGAGGAGCGCTGTGAGCCAGCAGCAGGAACAGGTGAGCCACCTGAACCCTGTTTAGGCGTCAACAAAAGCACAAAGGATACGATTTTTCTTTGTAGGTCTTGGATTTGTTTTTCTTCTGCTTCAGTGCTAGCTCTTCCTTCAGTCTGGCAGACCATCTCAGCAGCAGACTGTCCCAGCAACCCAACTTCACGAAGCGACAGGAACGGTGCAAAGAGAGACGGACGGCCCTGGCATCATGGCCCTAGTGGGTTCCCGTCCCAGGCAGCTCATGACTCACCATGTGCACTGGCCCAAAGTTTCTGCATCTCAAATTCCTCCTTAGCAAAACAAAGAAGCTCTCCCGACTTCAAGTAACAAAAACAAAAGAAAACAACAACAACAAAAACACCCAACCCTCAAGATGTGTTCAGTAAAACTCCCAGGATACATGGAGGTGTTTTGTAAACTCTGAAGCCCTGCACAACTGTGTCATCCGGAAACCATGTGGGGATGAGGTGCGACGGGAGGGGGAGCAGGAACAGCTGCGATCACCTGGGGGCTGAGTTCCACTTCCTGGCCGCATGCTTGGCTTCTTGTAGTCCCAATAGTAGAGACAGTTCCATAACGTGAGGGACAGGCTCTGCAAATCTGGCTCCTTCCTACCTCCCTCGCCTTAGCCTTATGCACTCTCCTCTCTTCACCCAGAACTGCTCTCCATCCTTCACCTTTCAGCCAGTTATCGCCCCTTTCGGATATCCGTCCGTGACCCCCTGACTACATTACAGTTGCTCCTGTTGCGTGATCTAGAAGCACGTACCGTTCCGAATTTGTCAAGCGTGTCATGATCACGATTTCCCTTTATCTAAGTGATTTCACATTCATATTTGTCTCCCCCATCTGCCTCTACGAGGGGCAGGGATAAATTTTGTCTTTTACCATTTTATTTCTGGTTCCTAGAACGGTGCCGGGAGTACAGTAGGTGCTCAGTGCTTGTTTGTTCAATGAATGAACAAGGGACCAGGTGGACGAATGATGAGATGGGTCCATCCTGGAGATCCGGTGGGACCCAGGCATAAGTGTTGGATATTTGAGGCTCAGTCCTGAGAAGGAGCAGTTGACCAAATGGGCTTTGGAACCACAGAAAGCCAGACTATGACTTTGGTGCAAACTGCCCTTTTATGCTCAGAAATTTATCTACTGAAAGTCATTTGGATTTATGGACATCGAGTGGACATATACACGAAAGGACATTAAAGGGAAAGGAGCTTTCTGGAGAAAGCATGACTCCTAGAGACACCCCCCCCACTCTGGGTAAGAAGGTAGATGTTGCCAGAAATGAAGTTGTGCCTGGACAGACTCGTTTCCTCAGGAAAACCAACCAAAAACCCCACGTTATTTCTCTAAGGAGGAAAGCAGCCTGGGCTATGTTGGCAAACTCGTTTACACTCATGTTGTTGTACCTCTTGCTCGAGCAGCGGCTCCCTAAAAACACCAGGGCTGCTTGATGGAGGAGCGAGAGGCGAAGGCCCGAAAGCTGGTCATACCTCAGAGCCTGGCCTGGGGGACGATGTCTCTACTCAGCTCTGCAAGCAATCAGGCCTGCCTCTGGGCCTGGGGAAGTGATCCGCTTGGGGACATTGGGAGCCAGCACCTCTATTCTCCCGCAGGAATCACGGACTCATTCTCCACTGATTAAGGGAGTGGGGGACAGATGGCAGTGAGAGGACCAGGGTGGGTAACGCGTGGTGATTTCAGCTGACACACAGGTTCCTGTGTAAGTGTGAGGCTCCCCCTTGAGGACTTGCACAAAAGCTTAAGGAAGATCTGGGGGAGGGGTAGTCAGGCCCACTACTGGCCAGGGCAGGTGCAAAGGAGCTGGAGTCACTGTTGTGAAGGGGACTTAATTTGTAGCCACAGCCTGGGTAGCTCTGCTGACCTTCAGGTTCCACTTGAAAGGAAGTGTAATGTGAATTTGCCTAGCGTAGAAGACATTTCTGAGAAGCTGCTACTTCTCTCCACATCCGTGCCCACACTGGGCCATTCCTGGGCACAGCCAGTCTGTGGTAATCAGTTTGTGCCAGTGTGCCTGGGAGTCTCCTGGCTTTAGCACTGCAAGTGCTGAGTTCTGGACAAACAAGGACAGCTATTCACCCTACGGCTCATTCACACTATTTCTCTGGGAAGACAGAGCCGACCACTCACAGCCTCATAATACAGCAGAAACAAGAACTTGTCTTCCCTCTGGGATGTTAAGAATCCACAGAACCACACAGATATTGTGACGCTCCCCTTACAGATTGTGCACCTGAGAAAGAGAACGAACACAAGGAAGCTTCCTATGTTAAGGTGCTATCCTGGGGCAGTAATTCATTTTCATTTGCCAAGGCATATTCTCCAGCATTTCTTTCTTTCTTTTTTTTTTTTCCTTTTTAAAAAGATTTTTATTTTTTAAAAAGATTTTATTTATTCACTTGACAGAGAGAGAGATCACAAGTAGAGAGGCAGGCGGGGGGTGGGGGGGGGAAGCAGGCTCCCCGCAGAGCAGAGAGCCCGATGCGGGGCTCAATCCCAGGACCCTAAGATCATGACCTGAGCCAAAGGCAGAGGCTTAACCCACTGAGCCAACCCAGGTGCCCCGATTTTTATTTATTCAAAAAAGAGAGAGAGAGCCTGGACACAATTGCGGGTGGAGGGAGGGGCAGAGGGAGAGGGAGAAGCAGACTCCCCATTGAGCAGGGAGCATGACACAGGCTCTATCCCAGGACCCCAAGATCATGACCTGAGCCAAAGGCAGATGCTTAACCGACTGAGCCACCCAGGCACCCCACAGCATTTCCATTCATATCTACAGTGGCTATTCATGTTAGATTTCCTATGATAGTTGTAATTTTGCAATATATTTAGTAATGAATTGAGTATATAATTAATGTTATGAGTTTAAAAGCATTTAAAATAAGTAAAATCTAAATCAGAAAAACATGTTCATTAGAAATTCTGTCTTGATTTTTTAAAAAAAGATTTTATTTATTTGACAGAGAGATAGAGAGCAAGCTCAAGCAGGCAGAGAGGCAGGCAGAGGCAGAGGGAGAAGGAGGCTCTCTGCTGAGCAGGGAGCCTGATGTGGGGCTCGATCCCAGGACTCTGGGATCATGACCTGAGCCGAAGGCAGACGCTTAACCGACTGAGCCATCCAGGCACCCCATGCCTTGATTTTTATTCCAAAATTATGGATCACCATATCACCAAGATAGTTAAATCCATAACCAATAGGACAGTGACTACCACCCCCATGTGAGACGACTAAATATAGAGTGACGGAGGATCAGGAAGAGAAAAGATTCTACCGACATTCCTTTATTCCACAGGTTCCTTGGCAGGAGCAGTTGCTAGATGAATAGGTTCCTGGCTCTTGGTGTTAGATAGAAGGAGTCACTGGACTGGTCTGCTGGGGCAGAGAATGGTGGGGCTGTAGGGCCAGCCATCTGGAGGGAGGGCACATCTTCTTTTCCCAGACAGGCTGAGGAGATGAGGAATAACCCACCGAGGGCCAGGAAAATCCCAGCAGCCCAGCCCAGGTAGAGGGCATCTCCAAACTCCCAGCGAGGCACAATCTCAGGGATGCTATTATCCCAGAAGTCTTGGATTGTGGCATAGGCCACCCAAGAGACTGGGAGGAGGGTAGTGGCTGAAGCTGATGCTTCCAGAGTTCCTCCCAGGAGACAAAGCCGCCTTTTAAATACCCATCTGATCCTGTGCAACTGGAAGCATTCAGACCCAAAGCCAGAGAGCAGAAGCCCCAGTAGCCCCAGCCCGTGGGAGGCTGCCATCAGGATGCGGGATACCTGGAACTCCTGGGGCAGAGACAAGAAGGACTCAAAGGCCTTGCACACGGCAACTTCCTCTTGATTCACGCAGACCTCCCAAAGTCCCATGACCCAGGTCTCCATTTCGTTCAGGTCCAGACTGAGAGTCTTCCACTGCGGTAGGATGGTGGTGACACAGGAGCAGACCCAGCCGAGGAGAGAGAGGAGCAGTCCTCCAAGCTGGGCTTTCCCGCGGAGACTCCAGGCCATGGCTGCTCCCACTACAGAGGCAGAAAGCAAAGGACAGATGGCTCGGTGACGGGTTAGCGGGGCGTACTCTGGGGACGGCCCAGTGGAAGATCTTTCATTGAGGGCTCTTGTTTCTGTTTTTAGGCAGCAGCCGAGGCAGGTGCTAGGAACTCGGCAAGGTTGGGTTTAGGGGGTGTGCCCAAGAGCGGATGTGGGCGTGGGTTCTGGGGGAGGGCCTCGTGAGAGGCAAGAAAAAAAAAACCACCCCCCCCAAAAAAAACCAAAACAAAATAAAACAAAAAAAACCCAAACCCCCCCCCCCAAAACCCCAACCAGACAGTAGACTATCAATATCTATTTGATGAGTAAATTCATAAACCTGAAAGTAAAATCACTTCCCAGTTGATGAGAATGGTGTTCTGGGAATATACATTGATGTAATCTTTCTGGAGGGCAACATGACTTCATATTTCATACTTTTATTTTTTTTAAGATTTATTTATTTGGGAGAGAGAGAAAGAGAGAGAGGGAGGAGGGGCAGACGGGGAGGGAAAGATATCCTCACACAGACCCCCTGCTGAGCATGGAGCCACATATGGGGCTCCGTCCGGGGACCCTGAGAGCATGACCTGAACTGAAACCAAGAGTCGGATGCTTAACCCACTGAGCCACCCAGGCATCCCTCATATTTCATACTTCTAAATATGCATGTACTTTGACCCAGCACCTTACCTCCAGGAACTGACCCTAATTTATGGTGAATATATACAAAGATTATGAAAATGCCCATTTGAAATATTGGTTAGTACTGGGCAGCCATTTTAAAGTGATGTAGAAAGAATTTCAGTGATGTGAAAAATATTTTTGATTCATCGTTAAGTGAGACAGGCAAGGGACCAATCAGTGTATAGAGCATGTAGGACATAATTTCACTTTTTAAAAAGAGTGTATGTCTTTATCTATGTATCACATGCCACAAAATGTTAACCGTGGTTGTTTTAGTGGAAGGATTATGGATAGTTTTTATTTCCTTATTTGTGATTATCTATATATTTTATACATTTTGTAAGTGTATCAGTTAATATTTTTGTAAGCAGGAAACAGATGGAAAATGCCCCATCCCAGGAAGCAATCCAGACCAGAATCTGCCAGGAGGGATGTGCCCCCCGCCCCCCCCCGCCCCCCGCTGCCACCAAGCTCCTGCTGCTGTAGGACTGTAGCTGTAAGAGGTGGTACTTACTCATGCCAGCTTCCGTTCCTATGTGTTGCTGCTGCCAAAAGGCAGGTTCTGACAGCAAAGGAAATAATTTGCATTTACTGAGTATGGCTAAATGCCAGACTTTTGACCAGATACTTCATCCTTATTGAATTTTCACCCCAGTGCTGTGAGATGCATGTTAGGTAACGTGCCAGGGTCCCCCAGCTGGTAAGCAACAGATCTAGCTCCTGGGCCAGGTGGTTTCAGACTGTGTCACTTCATGGCCCTGTCTCCAGGCCACTACGGTGACTCCCCCTTCACTGCGCCTGCACACCAGTGATGGAGCACATGGGCACGGTTCATCTTTATGAACAAATACCCAAGAAAATTGGGATTTCTTGTAATAAAGACATACATGTTGGCCATTGTATTCCCCTATTCATATTTTAAGCTACTGATAGTCCTACGGTGAGGAAGGGGAAGGAGGGGTGTGGGGGAAGGGGAAGCAGGGGTGTGGGGGAGGGGGAAGCATGGGGAAAGGATCTAAGAAGACACTACCTTGACTTTATCTGAATGATGTCTCAATACAGTCTGATCAGATTATCAGTGGTGTGGGAGTGGAGGGAGGTGACCAGAATCATCTCAAAGTCCCCTTTTTTCTTTTATGTTTTATTATAGAACACTTCAATAATACACAAGTAGAGCAAATGGAAAAAGAAATTTCATGTCCTACCACCTAGCTTCAGAAACTATCCACACATACTGATCTGATCTCATCCATGGCCACATCCACCATCCGCATCCCTCCCTTCACACTGTTTTGAAGCAAATGGGGGGCTCTCCCAGATTGTAGGCTCCTTCTGCTGCTTTTGTAAGAACCACATGTTCTAATCAACACAATGGCAAAACAGTATGCATCCCTGGAAATGCTGTCTGCTTGCATTTTATTCATCCAGGTTTGTATTTGATATTTTCCTTCTTGAATACAGGCATGCCACAGGTGTATGAGCTCTGATAGGTCAGGAAGAATTATCCTTATTCCCTTGCCTTTTCTTCAGAGCCCTTTCTTTTCTTTTTTCTTTCTTTTCCCTTCCTTCCTTCCTTCCTTCAAGATTTATTTATCTGGGCACCTGGGTGGCTCAGTTAACTGTCTGCCTTAGGCTGCATTCATGATCCCAGGGTCCTGGAATTGAGCCCTGCATCAGCGGACATCCTGCTTCTTCCTCTCCCTCTGCTCCTCCCCTGGCTTGTGCTCTCTCTCTTTCTTCAAGATAAATAAAATCTTTTAAAAAATTTATTTATTTATTTGAGAGAGGGTGTAGACATGGTGGGGGAAGGGGCAAGGGAGAGAGAGAGAGAGAGAGAGAATCTTAAGCAGACTCCTTGGTGAGCGCAGAGCCTGACTCGGGACTCCATCCCATTACCCTGAAATCATGACCTGAGCTGAAATCCAGAGTTGAAAGCTTAACTGACTGAGCCACCCAGTCCCCCCATTCAGGGCTGTTTCTTGACAATTTGTGAAAATTTGTGAGTTGGGAGACATATAAATCATGAGAAGTGTGAACCATGGGGGAGGTCAGGTTAGTGAGGGAAAAGAGAATGCATTCATCTTATTAATTTCTTTTCATTTATTCATATATTCATTCATGTTTGCATGCGCTGTGCGTATGTAGCAACTCCACTCCATTCTCTATGTTCTTTCTTCTCCTTCCTCAGTCTAACTCTGGCTCTTCCTGGCCTTTCCCCGCAAACTTGACGGACCGTCTGCAGCTTAACCAATGGCCTCTCTGCCCAGAGAGAGGCAAAGCTCTGCAGTTGCATCTGTGGGTCTGACCCATGGATCGGTTTCCTGGAGAAGATCCCAGAACCTCAACCTCAAAGTGGTACCTCCTTCCATTCTCAGTTCAGATTCCTTCTTACTGTGAAACTTTTCTGGGTCAATCAGACTGCCAGATGGCCTACTCCATTATTTCCTCTGCCCTTTGTATCTTCCTCAGAGGTGACTTAGCTTCTGGGCCTGTTACTTGCACAGGTCCCTTCTTAGGCCTGCACCTAACTTTGAATTTATTTTATATTCTTTTACTTAAAGAGTCTTCCCCTTCCCAGCAACTGAATAAGATTTAGGCCCCCCCAAAATCTGGACTGATCTCTCATTTACCTTCAAGATGGCAATGATCATATTTCCTGGGATTATTTATTCACATGTTTTGGATTTCCAGCCTAGCCCAATGTCTGTCATATGTAGTTAAATAGAATGTAAGTTTTCAGGAATGTCCCCTGCAGGTCCTTCTTTCTCACTGGGCATTTAGTAGTCGTAGCTTTTAGAATTCAAAGTGAGGCTGACAGGTCTACTGATCAGAAACGAATTTGGTTTTCTAGGGAGGGACGCCTTTCCAGCATGTTATGGCTGTCCTTTGTGCTTCCTGTCTCAACCCCTGTTTCATTTCCTTTGCTCATGTCACAGAAAGCTGCCCTTGGCTCATTGGGATAAGCAGATAGTCCTACAGACACCTAAAATTGATAAGGACTTTAGGGTCAGCATCTACCTGGGGTCAACTCTCACCAGATACTTTTTTAAAAATTAAAGATGACATTTTAATCAAAGCAGTACATGTTTATGACAGAAAAATAAGAAAAGAGGGCAAAAAAGAGAAAAAAAATACCATAAGTTTGCCACTCAGATAATTTGGTGTATACCCTTTACCTCTATATATGTATCTATATCTATTTATTTTGAAAAACAATCATCCTCTGCATGGTATATTATGAACATCTTTCAATATGTGACACATGTAAATAATGGAACAATTTTTTAAAAACTTTAGATAAAGTTGATTTGCAACCTCTGATAGAAAGTGTTAAATATCTTGCTCTAGTCTACACAGTACTAATGTTATTTATACTTAAGTCATATAAACAATATAAATATGTAATGGGGGCGCCTGGGTGGCTCTGTTGGTTCAGCGTTTGCCTTCACCTCAGGTCATGATCTCAGGGTCCTGGGATCCAGCCCCTGTCAGGCTCTCTACTCAGCAGGGAGTCTGCTTCTCCTCTCCCTCTGTGCTCACCAGTGCACTCTTTCTCCAATAAGTAAATGAAATCTTTAAAAATATATTTATAAATATGTAATGTATTACATAGAAGAAACACGTGTATTTGTTACACAGATGTAGTATGTATGTAATATATGCACATAGTTGTACGTAATGTAATATATGTACATAGATTGCATTGTAAACTATGCAACATAAAAGGAGGGCAATTTAGGCAGACTTTTTTATGAGGTAACGCCACTTCATTTGCACAACTCCAGAGGGCTCTATTCATATAGACTCTGCTGGCAGCTGCGGCCCTTAAGGGTGAATAATTAACGAAAAAAGATCAAGGTGGGTTCTTCCGGTATTCCGGCTCGATAAATTTCAGTTAAGCGTTTTGAAGTTGAGAAAGGTTCATTTAGGACTGGTTTTTAAGTAAAAACATTTCATTTCTTCTAGCGAAAAGCAGGCGGGAACAAACTATTTGAAAACAGCCAGGGAAAGAAACGCGTCTTCCCCAGTTTGCCAGGAAGGGACACCGTGGAAATTCCAACCTAGGACGGTCCCGGTGCCTGCTGGGAGTTGTAGTGCGGCCTCGCCTTCAGAGCCACAGTCTGGGCCCCGCGAGGCTCAGTTTCCCGGCAGGCCGCGCGCCAATCCCGCCGGCGGGACTGGGGCTGCCGCGCTGGCCGCAGGATAGTGACCTCGTCGGTGTTGGTTCCTGTCGTGGCGATGGCTTCTTTCGTGACGGAGGTTCTGGCACACTCCGGGAGGCTGGAGAAGGAGGATTTGGGCACTCGGATCAGCCGCCTGACCCGGCGGGTGGAGGAGATCAAGGTGAAGGCCGGGCAGCGGGAGGCTGACTGAAAAGGGACGACGGGTCCGTTTGTGGGGACGGGGAAAGGAGTGGGGGCTAAGGGCGGGGAGAGGGGTTATGAGCAGAGTCAGGTGTAGGGGCTGAGGGGGAAGAACGTGAAGTGGGAGGACCGGCAGGTGTGTGGGTTGGGGAGGGGAGCGGAGGAGAGCTCAGGCAGGGGTTGGGGAGCGAGGAGGCGCGGAGGCCTGGAGCCTAGGGGAGGAGGAGGCGGTGGCCCGGGAGTGCTGGGCACTGGGGTTAGGGTGGGGATCGGTCGGGTCGGGGGCTTTGCGGGAAGACTGAGGAAACCAGCAGGGGAGGTGGGACCGGAATCCCGGAGGTGTCCGGGGAGGTTGCAGGTGAGAAGAGAAATGCGGACAGGACCACCTCCCTGATTTGTGTTTATCTCCCCCGCCCACTCCTTTTTATGCCATTTGCTGATGAATAAAATAGCTTTGGGAGAATCATACCGTCCTTCCCTCTGAAATTTTTGTTGTTCCAGTCTGTCAACGTGTATGAAACTCTGGTCTTCATCCCCAAGTCCTTTGAGGCTGCTCTGAGTGTTGTAAAACATACTAAAAACGCTTCGGTGGACCCCGCTGCCTTGAGATTGATACAAACCCCAAAATACATCTCCATTCACAGTTTCACTCTGTATTGGTATCCTTCCCTTGCCAGTATTTGTTCACATCTTTGTGGCTTTCATTTAAAGTTGAGTGTTATTTCATTTAAAGTTAAGTTTGGATTTAAGTCTGGAAGTTGTGAAAGGTTCATTGAGGACTTAAGTCTGGCGTTAAGTCTGGATTTCAGGGAGCAAGTTTGGCAACCCTGTCATAAAGGCACAAGAAGTAGGTCTTCCTAACAACCCCTGATTTTACAAAAATGGTTTCCTGACTTGTAAGTAGTCATGTTACCCCCATCTCTCCTTTAACATGGGTTTAGGGTTTTTCAACACTTTTTATATGGTGGAAAGACTGTGGAGCGACCTTAGCATGGCACTCAAGGCTCTTACTGTTCTGGACCTAGCTTTCCTTTCACTGGGTTTCCTTCACCAACTTGGATCTTCAGCCAACTGACAATTACTTTCTATGCTCAAAGCAGACCCAGTATTTTTCCTGTTTCCCAGATTTTGCTTATGTAGCCATTTTTTCATCTTTACCTATAGTGTTTCTACCCATTTTTTTTTTTTTAAGATTTTATTTACTCATTTGAGAGAGAGAGAGCAAGCAGAGGGTGAGGCAGAAGGAGAGGGAGAAGTAGACTCCCTGTTGAGCTGGGAGCCCGAAGAGGGGCTCAATTCCAGGACCTAGAGATCATGACCTGAGCCAAAGGCAGATGCTTAACCATCTGAGCCACCCAGGTGCCCCATCTACCCATTTTTTATGTCCTATCTCAAATCTAGTTTCATGCGTGAAAAGTATGTCCATTTTTCCCTCAAGCAGAGGTGATCTCTTTCTCATTTGTGTTTCTGGAGGACAGTAACTCTTTTCCTGTATTACATTTTTATATTCTGGTTACTTAAGTGTATAGTATTTTTCCTGCTTAAAAATAACTTATATGTGGGCAGGCATAATTTTTTTCTGGTATTTTCCAAAGCATTCAGTGCAGAGTATTCAATAATTTCTTTATTGATGCAGCTCAAGTTAGAGTTTTAAGATTAGGCCTTAAAATTTTATAAGCAAGAAAATAGAAATTCATGAACTGAAGTATACAGATTGTGGATTTAATTTATCCATTTTCTTTTTCTAGTAGCTATATGATTAAAGTTGGTGGCTGTAGTCAGAGCTAATCTAGTTTAATATAAGAACTTCTGGCTTCTCCTTTTCTTTTCCAGCATTTGTATAACTTTTGAGGACTGGTGGAATTTGGTGGTCATTGTGTTCTTGCATCATAATAATGTTACAAGATCCTTAAGGGTGGGAGGAATGTGTTTTTCAAAGAAAACCATTGGCGTGGAGGAAAAGTAAAGGGGTGTGGGTAACTGGCAAGAAGGCTCCAACATGGAGGATTCCTTATGAAAGATGAGCTGTATATTTTTTTTTTTAAGATTTTATTTGTTTATTTGACAGAGAGAGATCACAAGTAGACAGAGAGGCAGGCAGAGAGAGAGAGAGAGAGAGGGAAGCAGGCTCCCTGCTGAGCAGAGAGCCCGATTCGGGACTCGATCCCAGGACCCTGAGATCATGACCTGAGCTGAAGGCAGAGGCTTAACCCACTGAGCCACCCAGGCGCCCCATAGCTGTATATTTTTAATAGCATTCTCTACTCATCCCACTGTAATTCTTCTGTCTTATTTTATAGGGTGAGGTGTGCACTATGATCAGCAAGAAGTATAGTGAATTCCTGCCTAGCATGCAGAGTGCCCAGGACCTGGTTACCCAAGTGGATAAGCTATCTGAGGACATTGACCTGCTGAAATCCAGGATAGAGAGTGAGGTAAAAATGGTTCATTATATTGGTTTGGTTTGTAGTTTCTAGTAGTTTGTAGTAGTTAGGTTTCTTGAGTCCTAAGACATTTCAACTCTGTGTGTAAGTTTTTCAGACCTCACTTTCCTTCCTTATTGGTCATTGGAAGTTGCATTAGATACCTTTAGAGTAACTTTCGATTTTAAAATAGAAATATT
Organism: Lutra lutra; assembly: GCF_902655055.1. Classification (NCBI taxonomy): domain Eukaryota; kingdom Metazoa; phylum Chordata; class Mammalia; order Carnivora; family Mustelidae; genus Lutra; species Lutra lutra. The sequence goes on along the minus strand of NC_062287.1, from coordinate 10,420,440 downwards.
TTCTAGAACTATGAACAATTTTCATAGCAAAACTTTGCATTTGAGTAGCACTTTGTAAATTAAAAAAATAATCGTAGAATTTTACTGTCTTCAAAATAAAGCTGAATCATCTGGCCTTTTCTCGTCTCTTAGTTTAAAATGTTTGCATCTCTTCATGGCTAGCATTCTCTTACATCTGTGGCTGGCCTCCACACTTTCCAGACTCAGCATAATCTTGGTCATTTGGCCTACTCCTGGAAAATTGGCTTGATTTGCCAATTACAACCACTCTGTTGCTTGTCATTGAGCCTCTTTACGTGGACACGCCAAGAATCCTTGCCTGTCTTGTGTCATGTCACTGTGTTGGGTCAGTGCTTGCTCTGCTTCTTAGGCAAGGTCTGGTGCTATTTAGAAATGCTTACCGTGTTTGCTGGAGTGCTGTCATCACAAAAACAAGCCAATCTGGAAACAAAAATAGTGACTTTGTAATTTTTTTTTTTTTAAGATTTTATTTATTTATTTGACAGACAGAGATCACAGGTAGGCAGAGAGAGAGGAAGGGAAGCAGGTTCCCTGTTGAGCAGAGAGCCCGATGCGGGGCTGGATCCCAGAACCCCGGGATCACGACCTGAGCCGAAGGCAGAGGCTTTAACCCACTGAGCCACCCAGGCGCCCCCATCACTTTGTAATTTTAAAAACATTTTTCACGGGGCGCCTGGGTGGCTCAGTGGGTTAAGCCGCTGCCTTCGGCTCAGGTCATGATCTCGGGGTCCTGGGATCGAGTCCCGCATCGGGCTCTCTGCTCAGCAGGGAGCCTGCTTCCCTCTCTCTCTCTCTCTCTGCCTGCCTCTCTGTCAACTGTGATCTCTCTCGGTCAAATAAATAAATAAAAATGTTTAATAAAAAAAACACAAAAAAACAAAAAAAACCATTTTTCACATGTATTATTTCACCAGGAGTTTTTTCCCTGTATTTTACTTTTAGGAGACATAGTCATTTGAAGTAAGGAAAGCAGTGATATTAGAGGTTTAAACAAGTATAATCTTAGAGGCCTTCTCTGTCTATTGCTAAGTTATTGGGCAGGGCTCATTGTTATCTCAGATCAAGATGGTGAAATGTTTTCAAAGTCCTCAAGGAAAGACACCCAAGTCTTTTCTCTCTATGTGATTTTCTAAAGAAGGAAAGTGAGCAGATGTGTTTTTTAAAAGTTCTGTATAAAACTTCAGGCACAAATGGGGATTTCTAGGTACCTAGAAAATCTGTTTAACAGCCAGTTCATCAATCATTCTGATTCGAGGTTTTAATAAAAACAAATTTGTTCCTCTACAATTCTGGCACAGTTCAAATAGTATTTTCAAAGTATATTTGTAATTAGTTGATTGATCTGTGAGTCAATAGTCAGTCTTAGACTGTACTATTAGAAGTGCAGTGTGTGGAACAAGAGGGTCCTGTCTATACCTTTAGCTGACCAGATTATGGTTGGTGAAATTTATTCAGTTCTGGTGGTTGCATTTTGCAAGGTGCCTGGTCTAAATGAGAAGGTCCATACTTAAACATTTTGTCATTAGAAGAATGGTGAGAGAAACCGAGGGCGTTCAGCCCTAGTAAGATTGAAACTTAGGGCTGGAGAATGAAAATGAGATTTAATAGGTAGATATTATAAAGAGATTCACTCAGTCATTTGGTATGCTTACTGAACATCTGCAAGGCGCCAGATAATGTGCTGGTTACTGAACAGAAATGATGGTTTTTTTAATTTCAAAGTGTGAATCTCATGCCTAATGTAGATGACTAAAATAGTATGATACCCATTAAATAGGAATAATTCAAATGGAGGGAAAATATAGCTGAGCTTGGCTTCCTGTAGGAAATAGCATCAGACCAAAACCTCAAGTGATAGGTAGTTAGGCAAAGAGGAAGGAAGAGCATTTTAGGTGGACACTGGGGACAACGTTAAAAGAGACATAGATGGAATGGAGAGATGATGCTTTCAGAGAGGGGCGAGGATTCCATATGACTCATGTTTAGAGAGCTTGGTGGGAAGGGACAGGAGATGAGACTAGAAAGGTAAGCAAGGACCTTGTGGACATTATCTTGATGGCATCAGATTTGAATTTTCAGAATCCCATTCTGCTGGCAACTTGAAGAAAGGACTTGAGCATGAGACAGGGAAATGAGCTGGCAGTTAAAGCATTAGGAGGCAGTTAAACTAATCAGGGAAGAAAGAACAGGGCCTGCTGTAAAGTCAGTGGCCATGGATGGAGGATGGAGAATAGGATGAGGATGAATCCTAGTGACATTTAAGAGGTGGGATCTTTGGGACTTGATGTGGGGAGTGAAGGATCATGGAGAACAAAGTCACTGATGTGCCATTCACTGAAATAGAGAATCTCGAGAAGGAGTAGGTTTTTGTGGGGTGCCTGTGAGCTATGCAAATGGAGCTGCCCAGGTGGAGTGTATAAAGATGAAGGCTAGACTTCAAAAAGAAATGAAACGAGAGAGCGAGAGAGAGTGAGGGAGAGGCAGTCCTTGAAATGCAGTGGCTCAAATGGTTTTTAATGCAGTAGTCTGGGCTGCCAGGCCAATTCTACACAGTCAAGAACTGTGAGGGGATCTGAGATTTTAATCTACTTGCAAGTTAGCTAGTTAGTCTGCCACAGTTTCATGGACGCCACTAGAAGACATGAGACTCCTTGGGTGAGAGATGAAAGACAGTTTATTACTCACAGCAGTGGGCAGACTGAGTGTTTTGTACAGAGGTTAAGAACAAAGAGAGGGCACAGAGGAGGCACATCTGTTTGCTTGACTCAGACTTGGAAATGGTGCATATCACTTCTGCTTGTATTTCATTGGTGAGATCTTAGACACGTGGTCATGCTCCACTGAGAGAGTCTCATCGGATAGCCATGTGCTGTTACTGTTGGGAACGGGAAAACGGCTGTTAGTGGACAATTTACACATGACCCATCCATATACATGTTTGGAGCCTAGGAAGGTGATGCGGACTTGAGATAGGAGTCTTTAGAAATGGAAGCCGTGAGCCACTGATTGTCCAGAGAGGGTGTATAGCGCAGGGTTTCTCAGCTCAGTCAGTACTGGTGATATTTGGGGCTGGATAGTTCTTTGTTGTGGTGGGCTATCCTGTGCCTTGTGGGGTAGTTAACAGTATCTCTGGCGTGTACTCCCTAGATGCCAGTAGAACTCCCTCAGTTGTGACAACCTAAACGTCTCCAGACACTACCAGATATCCCTAGATGGGAGTGGGGGAAAAAATACAATTATTTTTTGAGAACCACTGGTTCAGAGTAGGAGGAGGGCCAGGGAGAGAGGACTGTCAGTCTGTATGAAGTGGTCAGAGGGAAAATGAAGCTCCCTGAAGAAAATGAATGGCCAGAGAACAAGGAGGAAAATCAGTGGAGAATAATTTCAGGGAACTAAGGGAAGGAAAGGAACTGTACTCATAAATAGTTAAACACTGACGATGTTTGCTTTGGATTTAGCAACAAGGAATTGATTGGTGTTTGGGGCACTATTTTGGAATAATTTTGATGAAATGGTGGGGATAGAGACCAGATCTCGGTGAGTTGTAGGATGAATGAGAAATGAGAAGGTAAAGACATTGAACATGGGTCACTCTTGCAAGAGGCTTGTTTGTGAGAGAGAGGAGAAAAACAAGGTAACCACTGAGAAATGGGGTAGCTGAGGTGGAGGGAGTTTTTCCTCAAAGATGGAGGAAATTTCAGCATGTTCAAACCTGAAGGAAGGAGCCTTGCTCTAGTGGGTATCGAGTGTGTCTTTCATGAATGAAAAATGAATTAGGAAGAGGTAGAGATACAGAAAAGAAGGGACTTTGCACCTGTAAAGGCAGGACAGAATGGGAGGTGGATTCTGATTCAGCATAAAATCTTTCTAATGGTGAGAGCTATCAGCTGTAGAATGAGTTGTCACTTGGCAGTGGGGATACCCCTCTAGTCATCCAGGTGGGTGAGCTCTCTGGTGAAAAATACGGTTCAAATTAAGGCTAGATGGTGCCATGAGCCTGTTGTGTTGATGGCAGTGGGAACTGCTGCGTAGGGCAATGGTTTGGACTAAGTGAACCGCTTAAGATCTCTTCCCAGTGCGTTCTGTGATTTTGTTGTTGTTGTTATTTCCAATCCTAACCAGCCTTTAAGTTTCGGTATGAATTTTATGTTCACCTAATAAAGCTTATTGCTCAGCTCTGAATGTTTTATTTCTTGGATATAGTATAACTTAAGAGTACTTACCTTTGATGTGTGGATTAGGTTCGCCGGGATCTTCATGTATCAACAGCTGAATTTACCGACTTGAAGCAACAGTTGGAAAGAGACTCAGTTGTCTTAAGTTTGCTTAAGCAGCTGCAGCAGGTCAGTAAACTCAACTCAAACTTGAGTGTTTTGCTGGTGAGAAAGTAATTTTTTTCCAGTTGGCCTCCGATTAATTATTAAATGTGTATACCTCCGATTCTAAGATTTTTTTTTGTATTTTAAAAACAAACAAGCAGACAGACTTGAAATAATGGGATATATAAAATGAAATACCTGATAGATGTGTTTATCGTTTTAGTTTTCTGCTGCTATTGAAGAATACAATTGCGCATTAACGGAGAAGAAGTATGTCACTGCGGCTCAGTGTCTGGAAGAGGTACTGAACGTTTCTCCATAGTACCAGCAATCAGTACTGTTCTTGGTTTTAGTAAATTTTGTGTTCCACGTATTCCTTTTATACCAATACCTTCTCCTTACCCTGAGTCCAGATGGAATGTCTAATGATGACTCCATTTCACTGCCAGGCACAGAAATGCTTGAAGTTACTGAAATCCAGAAAATGCCTTGATTTAAAAATGTTGAAATCTCTCAGCATGGAGCTCACAATACAGAAACAGAACATCCTTTATCACCTTGGAGAAGAGTGGCAGAAGCTGATTGTGTGGAAGTTCCCGCCATCAAAAGGTGCTGCTGACCTCAGGTGGACTGCTTTGCTTAATCTGCCTGAACCAGTGTGGCCTCTGAATGTATTCTAAGTATTTTATATTGGTGGATAAGGAGGTTTCATTTCTCAGTCTCCACTGCACCGAGTTCTCCTGCTAAGCAGAATGCATGTTAGGACTAGCTCCTCACTTTACCTCCCTTCCGTCTCTCTCTGTTCCCTTCTGGAGGAAGGAGCACAGCAGGGGGAGATGATTGGGTGGCTGGGAGTCATGTGATGAGGGTGCAGTGGAGGAGGCAGTAGCAGTTAAAGACCACACAGAGTTTCCACTGCATTGTAGGTACACCGGTTGCCAACAGCCCCAATCCCTGCCATTTACCTTGGCCAGGAAGCTTTGAAGAGCTGTTCATCCGTTTTCTCTCTTGGTGAGGAAAGAAGGCAGGGGACTCAGTGGGACAGGGGTTTTTCTCAGTTTTTCTCAGTCCTTGGGGGAAAAAAACGGTGGCAAAATCATGAGATACGGGGTGCTTTGCAAGATGAAAAAAATAGAATTACTTTGGCCTGGCTTTGCTTTACGCTGCTTGGCTCTGGGGCTCTCTGCTCACTGCTAGGTGTGAGCCTTTGATGTCTTGTTTACACATAGCAAAGCCCTGAGAATATATGGAGAGGACATGTCATTACACCTGGCATATTTTCTAGTATTGAAATTTAGTTTGTTTTAGTCTCCCCCAACCCCTTTCCCATTCCCACTAAGGCCTTCAGATTCATTAAATATGTGTGTATGTATATAGACACACACGCACATATGTATTCCAGGTATTTCGAAGGAAGTCCTCTAGAAAATTTTGGACTCTATTTGCAGGCAGAATAAAATTAAGAGAAGATAGCAGGCATGTTAATTCTTTGTTATAATACACCCTTCTTGTTAAACTTACTAGGCAGACTCTTCTCTGTACTCAAGGAAGCATTAAAAAGAGGTCTTCAGTGAAATGAGGACCTTACTTGTCATTCCTTACCTCCATTCAATACCTATTTAATAAGCATTTATTAGGCACGTCTTGCTTTTGCACTTAGTTTGATTCTATGAATATATCAATATGAATATTCATATTCTGTGAATATGACTATATAATATACAGTCATTTCCTGTTTTAAAGTGGTGCCAACGACACGTATGTCATAATTAAAATTTGGTTACATTAGAAGTGTATTGTAATAAAACCACATATTTAGGAATCGCAGTAGAGAATGAGCTCTGAGGAGTAGAAGAGGAAATATCTTGCATCGCTGAGACAGCTGATGTTTTCCTCCTTTTTCTTAGATACCAGCAACTTGGAATCTTGCCTGCAAACAGAACTTCATTTATGCATTGAACAGTCTCAGAAGGAAGAGAAGACACCTGTACCACCAATCAGTTCTGTCCTCTTGGCATTTTCTACTCTTGGGGAGCTACAAATGAAGCTTAAATCATTTGGTAAGGCATACTACTTTGTTTCATTTTCGTGACATCTCAGAATGTTTAGTGTTAAAGGAATGACAGGGAGATTTATAAAATATTCTCTAGATAATATTGATGATGGATCCTAGGGTTTGACCTTAAGATTCATCAGATGGAATTCTCATAAATACTACCCTTTTTATTAAGGGCTTGGATCCTTTCTTGACTTTCCTTTTTTCCTTTTTTTAAACTAGCTACTGTTATTTATTTAATTTGACTTTTTGAATGATTTAAATAAAAATCTGTACATTCATTAGTGGTGTGTGATGTCACAGGATATGTATTTTTATGGTTGGGTTCAAAGATCTTTTTTGGTGGTGAGGGGGCATGCTTGCTTTTTTTCAAAGTTTGTTCCAGTGATTTGTGATGAATGTTCATATAATTTTTCAGGTCAGATGCTGCTGAAGTATATCCTTAGGCCTCTGGCATCTTGCCCATCCCTTCATGCCGTTATAGAAAGCCAGCCCAACATCATTATTATTCGTTTTGAATCTGTGATGACTGACTTGGAACATCCGTCACCGTCTGAGGTTTTTGCGAAGATCAGACTAGTACTGGAAATGCTCCAGAAACAACTTCTAGGTCTGTATCTCCAAGGTTGTGCTTTTCTATTTTTATGTCTGGGAAAAGTGGATATTGTATTTAAAAGCAAACATTATTTTAAAGTAGATAAAAATGCCCCTAATAAGGATGTTTGGAGGATTGGAGGTGAGTAAATGATGCCAATCACCTGCCTATTTCCTGCTCTGCTTTACATTCATTTTCTTCCCTATATTGAAAATAGGGTCACCAGTGCTACCCCAGATTCTGTATTTGTAACATTTAGTTGAAATTTAGGATATACTTCTCTCACTGGACTTCCAGTAACATCACACTTTGGGACTCTTACTTTAATTATGGGAGAAGCAGAGATGAACTAAGTATTGTTTTTTGGTTTTTTTTTTAGTATTTTTTTTTTAATTTATTTTCAGCGTAACAGTATTCATTGTTTTTGCACCATAGCCAGTGCTCCATGCAATCCGTGCCCTCTCTAATACCCACCACCTGGTTCTCCCAACCTCCCACCCCCCGCCCCTTCACACCCCTCAGATTGTTTTTCAGAGTCCATAGTCTCTTATGGTTCACCTCCCCTTCCAATTTCCCCCAACTGCCTTCTCCTCTCCATCTCCCCTTGTCCTCCATGAGTATTGTTTTTTGTTTGTTTTTTAGAGAGCGAGACAAAGAGAGATGTGGGGGTAGGGACAGAAAGAGAGAAAGAGGGAATCTTAAGCAGGCTCCAAACCCAGTACAGGCTCAATTTTAAAACCCTGAGATCATGACTGAGCCAAAATCAAGAGTCAGACGCTTAACCAGCTGAGCCCCCCCAGGCAGCCTGAACCAAGTTCTATGTATTTCAGTAGGAAAATCTCCATTAATCTGATAGAAACAAACCAGATTTAACATAAATAAATTACATTCCATTTTAGCCTATGGTTTAGATCTTTATATATTCACGATTGAAATAGCCAATTTCTGTATTTCTTTGAATAATTTTTTTGGTTGTCATACTACTAAAGTTTTTCTGGTGTTTTAATATTGTTTTTTAGTTACCCGATTTACCTTCTTTTTAAAAAATATTTATTTGTTTATTTTGACTACCTTCTTTATGCTTTTCTCAGTTGTCTTACTGAATAGTCAAACATTCTTGATGTAGAAAAAAGTTAAAAAATGCTGGTGTTGGGGCACCTGGGTGGCTCAGTGGGTTAAGCCGCTGCCTTCGGCTCAGGTCATGATCTGGGAGTCCTGGGATCGAGCCCTGCATCGGGCTCTCTGCTCTCTCGGGGAGCCTGCTTCCTCCTCTCTCTCTGCCTGCCTCTCTGCCTGCTTGTGATCTCTCTGTCAAATAAAAAAAAAAAAAAAAATGCTGGTGTTGTTTGTATGCTTTCCTGGCAGTCATTTAGTTTATTGACATAAAATAATTTCTGTGTAAAGGAAGGAATTGGTTCTAGTTTTAACAGTAGCAGAGAAGAAAAAAAGGAGTCTTTAGACTTGTGTAAACTGCAAAAATCCAAGGTAGTTTTCTTGTTCCTTCACTTAGGGAAATAATACATAGGTACAAATAAACAAAGTATCCAAGGATTGGAAGGAATCAGAGATCTCAGATGCTCGAGTCTCTCTGGGTCACATAGCCAGCCTGAGCACTGTTAGTGAGGGGGAGGTCCCTTCCTCTTGACGCATTCTGCCCTGCCTCTGGGCAGCTCTGATTTGTATGGAGTTCTGTTTGTTTTTTTAAAAATCATGTCTCCTCTATGGACTCTGAAAAATGATCTGAGAATTTTGAAGGGGTGGAGGGTGGGAGGTTGGGGGCACCAGGTAGTGGGTATTGTAGAGGGCACGGATTGCATGGAGCACTGGGTGTGGTGCAAAAATAATGAATACTGTTATGCTGAAAAAATAAAAAATTAAAAAAAAAATCATGTCTCCTAATTACTATTAGCAAAACCTACATATTGCAAATTGAATCTTCAAGGTAGTTGTTTAAAAAATTTGTTCAAAATACAGTGCTCTGTAATGCCTGCTTTGTTGATGCTATTTCTACTGTGTTTAGTATATAGAACTTGTTAAATTCCCATTACATCTGATGGACTTTTAAACTCTTTTCAGTAGCTGTTACTTCCTTTCTATCTATCTTACCACCAGTATAAACATCCTCAGGTTTTCTCTTTTTTTTTTTGAATAATGTTTTAAGTTCTTAGTTTCATTGCTCTTCTATGAATATATTCCATTTCTTCTGTAGTCTTATTAAAGTATGATGTTCAGAAGAGGACAAGCTTTTATAGGTATAGTGTGAACTAATTCAGCGTAGTTTGGGAGCATTCATGGCCTCATTCTCAGTTCTGTGCTTCTGTGAGTATAGCCAAAGGCTTTTTATTTATTACACAGTTAACTCACTGAGCTCAATCCAAACGAAAATCCTGTGTCATACTTAATGCAATGCAAGCTGCTGCTCTCCCATCTTAGATTTGACTTTTTGGAACTAACATTAATCTTTGTTAAATTTTACCTGATAAAATTTTGCAATTTGTTTCCTGTCCTTTCCCTTTCATGTCACGGGCATAATGGATACACAAGCTTGCATGTAGTTTAATCTGAGTCAGCAATGACATTGTTGCCTGAGTCACAGTCAGAGGGTGCTCTGGGGAGTTCTGGCATGGACCTCTTTACAATTTTACTTTGCTCCATTAAATTAATCAGTACTAGAACTGTTGTTCTTTTGTAAGTTTTCTGATATCTAGGATATTCAGAGCAGAAGACAGCTCACTTAGTGTTGCCAGGTGCTTTTCTAATCTCTTTTTATGCATTTTAGGCTCTAGTTTCTCTTTTACTATTTATTCCTTCCCCTCTGGTTTAGATATCACTGTCTTTGACAAAGAAGAGGGTATCAGAGTGAGTTCAGGAATTTTTTGTTCTCTTTGATACCTGTCAGTCAGCATTCATTCCCTTCCTTCGTCTTCTTGATCTAAATATAACCTGAAAATTCCATTTTGAGTCCTTAGTTCTTTTTGGAATCCTCTATTTTCTTTGGATTTTAGTTATTCTGAAACTTCCTAAGGGCTTTTGCCCTTTCTCTTATGTTTGCCTTTGGTTATATGCTCTTCTTTTCACCTTTTTAAATCTGTATTTTTCCTTCAAACTTTTCTTTATTAGAAAGCATTATTATACCAATGACAAAGGAGCTTTTATTTCTTTAAATTTTATTTATTTAGTTTCATTTTTATGTTTAACCTACAATGTTAAATTAATTTCAGGTGTACACAAAGAAGCTTTTATTTTTTTATTTAATTTTTTTTTTTAAGATTTTATTTATTTATTTGACACGGAGAGAGACACAGCGAGAGAGGGAACACGAGCAGGGGGAGTGGGAGAGGGAGAAGCAGGCCTCTGCCGAGCAGGGAGCCTGATGCAGGGCTCGATCCTAGGACCCTGGGATCATGACCTGAGCTGAAGGCAGAAGCTTAACAACTGAGCCACCCAGGTGCCCCTTAATTTTTTTTTTTTAAGATTTTATTTATTTATTTGCCAGAGAGAGAGAGAGAGCATGATCAGGGGGAGGGGCCAGAAAGAGAGGGAGAATCAGGCTTCTGGCTCAGTGAGGAGCTGAGATGCGGGGCTTGATCCAGGATCCTGGAATCATGACTGGAACTGAAGGCAGACGCTTTAACCTACTGAGCCACCTAAGCACCTCTCACAAAGGAGTTTTTAAAAGAGGAAAAAGAAAATTCATTTGGAAAGAATTTGGCAAAATATATAAAAAGCCTTAATATGTTTAAATCCTTTGAACCAAGATTTCAACTTATGGGAGTCTGCCCTACAGAAATAATCTTAAATATATAAAGCTATATATAAGGTTGCTCATCATAATGTTACCTATAATGCTGAAATACTGGAAAGTAATGAAATTTTGAAGAATAGGTAAATGATTAAGTAAATTATATAGCTATGTAATAGATCACTTAATTATGTTATACTTATTGTATTGAATTTTCTTGAATGATTGGTTTTAAAACTAACTGATTCTAAAAAGCAAACAACAGGCATTCTATTAAAGGATTAAATACTTGGGGCGCCTGCATATCTCAGTCGTTAAACTTCTGCGTTCAGCTTAGGTCATGATCCCAGGGTCCTGGGCTGAGCCCTACATTGGGCTCCCTGCGGGAAGCCTGCTCCTCCCTCTCTCACTCCCCCTCCTTGTGTTCCCTTTCTCACTGTCTCTCTCTGTCAAATAAATAAAACCTTAAAAAAAAAAAAAGAAGGATTTATTTCCATTAAAACCAGTTATAAATCGGGAATGCATACTACCATTATTTAGTATTATTTTTTAGGGGTTGTGCTAATGCAAAGAAGAAAAAATGAAAATAAGTATGAATATTTAAAGAAGCAATTATCTTTATGTATAAATGATATAATTGCACACATAAGAACCAAAAGACTCTGGTAAAACTTTTATAGTTAATACGATTATAAATCATATTAAATTCATAATTTAATTAATTTTTTAAGGTTTCTTTTTTTTAAGATCTTATTTCTATATTTGACAGAGAGATACACAGCCAGAGAGGGAACACAAACAGGGAGAGTGAGAGAGGGAGAAGCAGGCCTCCCGCCAGCAGGAAGCCCAATTTGGGGCTCGATCCCAGAACCCTGGCATCATGCCCCGAGTGGAAAGCAGACGCTCAACGACTGAGCCACCCAGGCGCCCCTATAATTTAATCTAAATTATACTTCTTCTTTATCTTTAATTTTAATTTATTGTATAAAATTTAATAATTATTTAGATACAGTATGAGGATATAAAAATCAGTAACATTTTGGTGCACTAATAATAATCAATTATATTAAAAATAAAGATATTTATAATGCTAACAAAATCTATACAATTCATAAAGATAAGTTATAATAAGAGAAAAGAGGAGGACATATGTGAAGAAAACCATAAAACTTTGAAGGACATAAATTAAGACCTGAATAAAAGGTGGCTTTTGTGGATTAGAAGTCTCATAAAATTGTCAGTTCATTCCAAAACAGTCTATAAATCTAATACTTTTCTAGCCAAATATATTTTCAAACTCAATAAATTACTCTAAAGCTTATCAAAAATAGATTTGGAGAATTGCCAATAAAGATTTAAGAAACACTCGTGGGATAATTTTAAAATTAAAACCATGTTCTTGGTTCAAGGAAATCAGTGGAATGCAAGAGTCCAGAAGTAGAGCCAGGATAAATGAGAACTTGATGTTTCATCAAAGTCATATTTCAATTTAGTGGGACAGATAGTTCATTTAGTAATAGTGCTAGCAAAATTGGCTGGCTATGCGATAAAGCAAAGTTAGATTCCTGCTTCATACTTATGCCGAAGTAAATTCAAGATGAATTAAAGCCCTCTATGTGGAACAACAACAACAACAATAAAAATGTTAGAAGAAAATTCAGGAGCTGTAAATGAGCTGAGGAAGCTCAGAAGGCGTAAAGGGAAGGACCGAGAAATTTGACTGTGTATACATGTTAAATTCCGTGTGCCAAACAATCCTGTAAATGAAGTCAAAAGACAATAGTGAACTGGGAGAAAATTCTTGTAAAATGTTTGACAGATAAGGCGTTAGTATAAGGACATTTTTCCAAAGAAAAAGAACATGAATAGACAAATAGGCAAAAAATTTGAATAGGCAACTCATGGAAGAAAAGGTGCAATTTGTTAATAAACCTAAAAATGTGTTGCTTACCCTCCCTAGTAGAGGAATGGAAATCACACCCTCAAGGGGAGCTGTGATCTTTAGGGCTGACATTAAGAGATTCTGTGGGAGACACTTCTGGCAAGAAAGTGGAACGATAGTCTCCTTCATTGCTTTCTGTCAGTGCTTTGTAGAAAATAATATGAAGCTCTACTATAGAGTATGTATAGTAAAATCTAAAATATGCATTCCTTTGAGCTAGGTATTCCACTTTTTAATTCTTTACAGAAGTGATATCAGTAGGCTTTATGTTTGTGTGTGTGAGTAATGTATCCTTGCACACTGGACTGGGCCTCATTTGAGAAATGGTTATATAACTTATGTTTGAGCCATACTATGGTACATTTTATAGCTATGGGAAAGAAATGAAGTAGAGCTAGCTATGTTGACTTAAGAGATGGCTATGATCTGTTGTTAAGTGATTTTTAAAAAAGTATAAAATCTATGGCATGAACCCATTTTTATAAAAAAGAAAGCAGTCCCTTATATGAATATTGTATTGGTTTGCTGGGGCCCACCATAACAAAATGCCATAGGTTGTGTGACTTAACAGAAACCGATTTTCTCACAGTTTTGGAGGCTGGGCGTGCAAGCTGAGGGTATTAGCAGATTTGGTTTCTTCTGAGCCCGCTCTCCTTGCCTTGCAGACAGCCTTCTCGGTGGGCTCTCCGAGTGCATCCTTGGTGTCTCTTCCTCTTCTTATAAGGACACTTAGTCACACTGGATTAGAGCCCCTCCCTAATGACCTCATGTAACCTTAATTGCTTCTTTAAAGGCCAGGCCCTGCCTCCAAATGCAGTCACCTTGGGGGTTTAAGGCTTCAACATAGCTTTTCCCATGAATGATTTTCTAGAAAGTTCAATTACAGATTTTTTTTTTTAAGATTTTATTTATTTATTTGACAGACAGAGATCACAAACAGGCAGAGAGGCAGGCAGAGAGAGAGGAGGAAGCAGGCTCCTTGCTGAGCAGAGAGCCCGATGCGGGGCTTGATCCCAGGACCCTGAGATCATGACCTGAGCCGAAGGCAGCAGCTTAACCCACTGAGCCACCCAGGCGCCCCTCAATTACAGATTTTTACCAAGGAGCAGAAACTCTGAGCATACAAATAATCATAGAAGAAATTTGAAAGGTTGTTAAAGACTTGGCCACTAAGAAGGCCACCATTAGGCACAAAAGTTTATAGCTAAATTCTGTGTCTGTTTCAGTTTATAGATAATCCTGTGTTAAACTCTTTTGGTCATTAGAAACAAAGATGAGTATGTTCTGCTTAAGTTTTTAAAAACCAGTATAGGGGTGCCTGGGTGGCTCAGTCACTTACGTGTCTGCCTTCCACTCAGGTCGTGATCCCAGGGTCCTGAGGTTGAGTCCCGCACTGGGCTCGCTGCTCTGCTCACTGGGGGACCCTGCTTCTCCCTCTCTCCCTGCCCCCCCCAATCATGCTCTCTCTTATGCTTTCTCTCTCTCAAATAAATCAAATCTCAAAAAAACCCAAACCAAAAAAACCCAAACAGAATAAACTTAATGCCAAAATGTAATAATGATAGTTTACACACAGGGAAGACATTGTTGACTGATTTTACCTTTGGCTTATAAATGGAAACATTTACAAAATATGTAAATTAAATTCAACAGTACCTTTAAAAAGGAGGCATTGTTTATTCTAGGAGTACAGAGGTGTTTAGCATAAGAAAGCTATCAACCAGTTTATTATGTCAGCATATTAAAAGGGGTTACATCGTTAGATATGGAAAATATGACAAAACTCAGTACCCTTTCTTAATAAAAAACTAAAATAAGAATACTTTTTCGTAGTATGGTGAAATTGTTTGATATTAGCTGAAAATATCTCTTAATATTGTTTACTTTATTATCTTAAAAAGAAGGACAGTTTTTTTTGTTTTGCTCTGTGTTAGTAAGTTGAAGCTGCCATTTATTGTGAAATTTGTGACATATTTTCTTCCAGTCTCTCTTTTTTTCCTTTACTGTTCCCATGATTCTACTCGCTTTTGCATCTTCACTTAATTCTTCATCGGTAGTACACCTTGTCCGTAGTTATTTTTCTTAAAGTTAGAAAAATAATTCTACCATGATTAACAAGGTAAATATTTCTATTTAATTGCCTTTTACAGTTTATATAGGTACCATTGTCGCTTGTGCTGTATGCATAAATATTTAAATAAATGCATTACAGTGTTACATTGGTGCATAGAAAAAAAATAATTCGAATGGAATGAATCTGTTTACACGGACAGGATTGGTGATGTGTTCATGTGCTGTTCTGGAAATGATGTGTGTGCCAGCCTTGAGTGGTACAGACAACGTAATTGCTTACGTGGTACAGTGGTTCAAGTGACATTGCAGTCTTATTGAAATAACGAAGCTGTCCTTAACAGAAAACTATACTACTTCCTTTTTTTCTTTTACTTTAAGAGTTTTATTGAAAAAACGTACAGTGGTCCCAGGTACCCTTCCGCCATTTTCCTCAGTGTTAACATCTTGTGTACCTATAGCACAATATCAAACCCACCAAACTGACGATGGTCCAATTCACAGAACTTACTCCGATTTCACCGGTTTTACCTGCACTCCTGTGTGTTGTGTGTGTGTGTGTGTGTGTGTAGTTCTGTGTAGTTTCACCACACATAGATTCCTGTAGCCACCACCTTAATCAGGATACGGACTGTTCTAGCACCACAGCTGCTTTGTGCTACCTCTATAATCACACACTTTTGCTTCCATTTTTTAAAAAAAGGATTTTGTTTATTTATTTTTAATTTGTTTGTTTAGAGAGAGAGAGTATGCAAGCGGGGTAAGGGGCAGAGGGAGAGGGAGAGAGATGCAGGGCTCCATCTCACAACCCGAGATCGTGACCTGAGCAGAAATCTAGAGTCAGATGCTTAACCAACTGAGCCACCCAGGCTCCATTTTTAAACTGAAATTGAAATCGATTAAAAATTTAAAAAATTCCGTTCCTCAGTGCTCAGCAGCAAAATGTGGACGGTGGCTGTGCAGGTGTAGACTTTAGACGTTGTAAGGTTCTCAAGGCTCTGAGATAATACGCTTCACTTTCTTTCAAGGTTCTCATACCCTAAGGTCTTCCTTGGCGAATGGGAACTAGGTTAAAAATAGCTTGTCTCTTGGGGCCCCTAAATGGCCCAGTTGGTGATGTGTCTGCCTTCAGTCTGGGTCATGATCCCAGGTTCCTGGGATTGAGTCCCAGGTTGGTGGAGGGGTGGGGGGGGGGTCTCTGCTCAGAGGGGAGTCTGCTTGTCCCTCTCCTCCCCCCTTATCTCTTCTCTCACTATCTCTGTGGCTATCTCTGTCTCTCTCAAATAAAATCTTTAAAAAAAAATAGCTTGTCTTTTTTATGGTTCCTTTTCCCTCTACATTGGTCACTGATTCTTTATGATTATTCAATTAATGTTATATTTTTAAAAACTCCATTAAAATGTGCTGGGGGAAAAAAATACCCACCTTACTATATATTACAGAGAGGCATTGAAGTATTCCGTTTGCCAGGTTAGGTATTACACTGTAATATAAGATGTTTATTGATATTTTACTTAGGATAAACATGCAGATCCTAGGCAGAGATGACAGAGGATGTTTATTATTAAAGAACTGGGATTTTATTCTAAATGAGTTTCAACTTGGCATACAGAACTTCTGAGTGCTTGTCATATAATCAGATCAGTAGATTAGCAGTAGATGATTACTGCATAATGTAGATGACTTAATACTTCATTGTTGTAGAGTACAGGCAGTAATACAGTGCAGACTCTTCAGCTGAGCACTGAAAATAAAGTAATAATTGTATGTCATGCTTTGTCCCACGCAAGTACTTGAGATAACTGTAGAATTGTCTGTGCTGTGTTCTTCCCCATCCTAAAATGAAAGAATTCTAGAAAACTAGGGAACTTGCGCATAATCTGAACTGTGAATGGCTTCTTGTTTAAAAGTTTTTCTTTTGATTCAGATTTACCTCTTGATACTGACCTAGAAAATGAAAAAACACCTAAGATCGTATTGGCTGAGATGCTTGGTGACATGATCTGGGAGGACTTGTCTGAGTGCCTCATTAAAAACTGTTTGGTTTATTCTATCCCAACTAACAGCAGCAAGTTACAGCAGTATGAGGAGGTGAGTGCAGACATGCCACAGAAGGATATACTAGACTGTAGGTGCCTATCAGTGTCTTGTTTTTCCTGGGAGACCTTTTGCTGTTTAGTGACATCTTTAAGGAAATTATTAATAGGGAGTGGAAGCAAATTCGCTGTTAACTTCATTTCTCTCCTTGCTTTCTACCTTTTGATTGGGAAGTATGTTTACTTTCTAAGTATATTTTTGTGAGTGAGCTACCTTTTGAAAAACCATTGTTTTTTTATACTCATCAACCATAGTAGTTACCATGTGACATTTTACTTTTTTGCTTTTTTTTTAGCATTTCCTTGAACACTAAAATAAGTGTATTTATTTTAGAGATCGTCCCACTTTTACTCAGTAGATCAGAAGTTTATATTGAAGGTACTATTCCTAATCAACTTAGGGCTGGAAGAATGTCTAATATATGTATACCTTCAAGCTGCTGGTTTGCTGTAAAACTTAAATGACCAGCTGGACCTTGTTATATTTTGTACATTGGATTTGAAATTTTAATGCTGGAATAGACTGTGTGTATGTAATTCTTTTTTATTTTTATTTTTTCCCATTTCTCTTTCTTTCTCAGATCATACAGTCTACTGAAGAATTTGAAAATGCCCTCAAGGAGATGAGGTTTTTAAAAGGAGATACTACCGATTTGCTGAAATACGCCCGTAACATCAATTCTCATTTTGCTAACAAGAAATGTCAGGATGTGATTGTGGCAGCCAGAAACCTAATGACCTCTGAAATTCACAACACTGTGAAGGTGCTGGGAGTTATCTTGTGTTCTGTTGTATTTAGGAAAGGGCATGCATTTTTGAGACACATTTAGTAGAGTGAAAGAGCATGACAGTTGCTGAGGCACTGGGAGGTTATTCATCTTCCAGTAGTTAGTTCTCTCATCTTTCAAGTGGTCCTGATATCTGCGTCTTTCCTAGGATACTGTGGGGCCCAGATGAGATAGTGTACATGAAAGCGTTGTGGACATTGAAAAGCCCATGTAAATATAAGAGATTCCTGTTGTTGACATTAGACCATATATCAACCTATGTAGATTTTTCCTCGATTTCATTACTTGCGTCTTTGGTACACAATTTTGGGACAGGTGTAATTTTTTAAAATTAAAGAATTAATGAATTAATTATTTTTAAAAAGATTTTATTTATTTATTTGAGAGAGAGAGGGAGCATGAGAGAGAGTATGAGAGGAGAGAGATCAGCTGGAGGAGCAGACTCCCCGCTGAGTAGAGAGCCCTGTGTGGGACCTGATCCCAGGACGCCAGGACCATCACCTGAGACAAAGGCAGCCGCCCAATGAACTGAGCCACCCAGGCACCCTTGCATTTTTTTTTTTTAAAGACTTTATTTATTCATGAGAGAGGCAAAGGGAGAAGCAGGCTCCCGAAGAAGCAGGGAGCCTTATGTGGGACTAGATCCCAGGACCCCGGGATCATGACCTGAACCGTCCAGGTGCCCTGATTGGGTTTTGTTATGTCCAGAGATTATACCGTGTTGTCAAAGTGTTGAATTCATGTCCTAGGCTAACAGAGGCACTAGTTTTGAAGTTAAAGTAATAAAACAAAAAAGATAATCATTGTAGGGTTTCAGCAATTATCTGCAAAGTCAGTGGGCTCTTTAATTTGCATGAAAGGTAATTTACTCCTTTGACCTTAGATAAGTCTGTGTATTTTCTTTTCTGGGTTGTTTGTTTTGTTTTGTTTTGCGTATATAAAACATCTGGTAAATGTAAGGTATTACTTAGATTAAAGTAAAACAGACGAAGGTAGTCCCTGAATAGAAAATTCGTCAGCCATTTTTTCTCCTGTCACAGTGATAGGGACTAGGCTTTTCTTCCTTCTCTCCCTTCTTTTGCGATCCTCCCTTTTTCTTGGGGGTCCCCTGTTATGGTGTCCACCCAGCAAAACAGTTCATTAGCCCTTTGAGATGCACAGATTTTAAAACATTTTGAGGTATTTTGGATTATTAAAGAGCTATAATCCACTCAGTGCCAGCAACTGTGCTGTGGGGTTTTATTTATTTTTACATAAATATTACTTGATTATGTAATTCTCCTGCACAAAATCCGTTTAGAAAAAGACCCAGTAGCCTGTAAGGCCTTGTAGGATTTGTCCCGCCATTGCCTCTCTGACCCGCTCTGCTATTACATTCTTCTTCAGCTACAGGCTGCAGACGTGCTGGCCTCATTGCTGTTCTCCGAATTTGCTCGGCCCACCTGGTTGCAGAACCTTTGAGTCTCTTGTCCCCTCTGCTTGGTACATTTTCACTACAGATACCTGGATGACTTATTCCCTTTCTTGGCAACTCTTTTTAAAATTGTGACCTCCCCCAATCCTGCACCGTTTTCTCCTTGCTTTATTTTTCTTCATATTTCTTATTATCAACCTATGAATTATTTATCGTTTCTTTCTCTCTAGAGAATAAGCTCCATGTGGGGCTTCTCCCCCCGCCCCGCCACCCTTTTGACTACTGTTCTATCTCCAGCACCAAGAAAATACCTGTACATAGTACTGTAAACTTAGTACTGAGTAAATATATGGTAAATGAATTAATGTATTTCTCACATTCCTGTCCCATATATCCTGTCTTGATATAAATAGGATCGTTACTGAATTGCTCTGTGACGCTGGGCTAAATCTTTAACCTTGCTGGACCTCATTTTCCTTTCTGTAATGTGACAGAATGGAACTGGGTAATCTCTGAGCTCCCTACTCAGCTAGCTCTGACATTCTTTAAGACTACATTTTCCTCAAGAACTCAAATCCCAATAGTAGCTTTCGCTTAGGTCAGGGTTTCTCAGTAGTGGCACTGTGGACATTTGGGACCAGGTAGTTCTTTGTTGGTGGCCCTTTTGTAGGATGCTTAGTCGTATCCCTGATCTTTACCTACTAGATGCCAGTAGCACCTCTCCCAGTTGTGACAACCAAAAATGTTTCCAGACATTGTCACATGTCCCCCAGAGGGCAAAAGTGTCCCTAATTGAGAACCACTGCTCTAGATTGAATCCTGGTTCTTTCTCTTCGCATTTAAGCCCCGGGTTAGATCTTCTAAACTGCTCAACTTTGAAAAGCTCCGTTTCCTTTGTCTAAAAGCCATTTTCAATTTAATTGCCTTTAATGGTTTTCATCTAAATTCTCTCTAAACAATTTCCTATATATACCCACTCCTTTCCCAAAAGATCTAAAACTACTTTTTGTTGTTTTGACATTTTAACTTCCCAGATACAAAGACCAGGTCTTATATTCTTCCATCGTGGTTCCTTCAACTTCCCCAAGAAGTCACTTCACTGGGTCATGTGTATTTTGGGCCCACTATTTTTCAGACAGACAGTGTTTTTTTAATCATCTCTATAATTATATTTTTTTCTTCTCTCTATCTTTGCCATAAATTTGACTGCCAGCTCCCAGACATTTATATTCTCATTTAAACTCCTTAATAGCCCTTTGAAATGGGTATTATTATACCATTTTGTAGATCAGGAAGGCAAATTTGGTGATGTAAACATTTTTATTAGACCTGGAGCTTTTTCTGTTAGCGGCTTGTGGAGAAGGTCAGCATGTGCAGAGCAGACCTGCTGCTCCACCTGTTTGGTCACTTTGGTTTTTGGCCCCTCTGGAATCTTGGGAAAACAAGGTTTGAAGACCATTACTGTAGCACAGTTTCTTCATTTTACGATGAGAAAATTGAGGTCCAGAGAGGTTAAATGACTTTGTTAAAAGTCAAGATAAATATCACTGATGTTTCCAGGCTAGCAGCCTAGTGTTCTTTCAGTAGGTTTTGATAAGTGTAGGAATTTTCCTTTCTTTTCTTTTCTTTTCTTTTCTTTTCTTTTCTTTTCTTTTCTTTTCTTTTCTTTTCTTTCCTTTCCTTTCCTTTTCTATTCTTTTCTTTTCTTTACCTTTCTTTTCTTTCCTTTCTTTTTTTTTAAAGATTTTATGTATGTATGTATTTATTTATTTGCCAAAGGGAGAGAGAGAGAGTGACACACGCACAAGCAGGGCAAGTGTGAGGCAGAAAGAGAGGGAGAAGCAGGCTTTCTGCTGAGCAGGGAGCCCGATGTGGGGCCTGATCCCAGGACCCTGAGATCATGACCTGAGCCGAAGGCAGACACTTAACTGACTGAGCCACCCAGGTGCCCTGGAATTTTCATTCTGTATAAATGTTAGGGAAGCTTTTTTGGTTTTAGTTTGAAGTTCTGTTTTATTTAGCAGAGGTAACCTGAATGAGTTATTTCTTAGACTAAGCCAATACGTCTTACTGATGGGGAATAATTTAATGACAACAGAACACAAAACTAGACTGGTCTGCAGTAATTAGGTGTCTAGTCTGAGAAAGATGATTTTTGAAGGTCCTTTCATTTGCCTGAAATCTTGGGCCAGTTTTCATAGCTTTGCTCTTTCCACCAATATGAAGAGTACACAGAAGAAATGGAAGAATGGTACAGTAAAGGGGATTCTTAGTTTCTTAGGACATGCTCTCACCCAAGATCAAGCAGTCATCAAAATAATTTTCATATTTATTCAAATCTTTTGATTACACTGTAGAGCCAAAACTTGATCATCGTGCAAGTCCACCAGTATCTTAATTCCTCTCTGTCTGCTTGCATTTGAATTATTCTGAGGACAATACATTTTCTGTTTTATGTTTGAATCTTAGATTACTCCTGATTCTAAGATAAGTGTGCCGGACTTGCCCCGTCCTGAGAAGGATGAGAAGCCAGAAGTACAGAAAATGTCCACAACTCAGTACAACGAGGTGGTGAATTTAGAGCCTGAAAATACATTGGACCAACATTCCTTCTCTTTGCCCACGTGCCGCATCAGTGAATCTGTGAAGCAGTTAATGGAACTTGCCTATCAGACTTTACTAGAGGCAACAACCAGCAGTGATCAGTGGTAAGAGTTCTGAAAACGGCAGTGACGTGGTGATATGCACATGTAAATTAGACATTTATTGAGAAAATTAGCGGAATTCTTTGGGTTTTCTTATCCCATTAGTTAGTATTTTTTTTCCCCTAGAAAAAGAGTGTAGCAGATAGATCTATATCAATAATTCACTTTTATTTGCAATAACATATATTTCTCAGAGCATATATTAGAAATGGAAGCATGTGTACGGATGAACGAATGGAGTTTCTTTGACATTAAAGACGTTAATCACTTTATTACAAAAAGCTCTTTTAATTTTTGTTTAATTTCTACCTTTTATAGGGGTTGAATGATGTTATATGAAGCAGCACATGTAAAGAACTTAGAATACTTCCGGGACAATGATCAGTACTCCAGTATTCATTTTATTACTGCTGGCCGTGGTAATAGTGGTCGTTATACCATCTGCTGCAGCCTGCCCTGGCCTTTTAGTTTAGCATTCATTTTACATTTTGAAATCTAGTCCCTAATTATAATTATTTTACATTTTTGTTTTTGATGCAATAATGGTTGGTTGGAAGGTCAAAGGTAGAAGGAAAAGCATAGAATGTTCTGAAGATCTGATTTTATCTTTTCAAGATGATGATTTCTCTTAAATCTACCCTGTATTCAGGGTGCCTCCGGCTCTAGTCCACATTTTGTTCTCAACCTCTCTGCTTCATGAGCTCCTCTCCTACTCCTAGGCAAAATTGAGGAGAAGATGCCAGGCTAGAGCCCAGGCTGTAGAGTCGACTGACAAAAGCCCGTTTAGTTTGAGTCTGTGGGTTCTTTACTCCTTGTCCTCACAGGAGAGAACTATCCCAGTTAGGGCCTGACTCAACTACATTGCCTCTCAGGTTGGCTTCCAGAGTTTTCGTTTTTATCTCCCTGTGCAAACCCTTTTCTTCTGCTCTAGAAAGAACATGTTTACCAGGATACTTCCATGATTTCAGGGAATTGTTGTGTTCACAAGCCCATCTAGTTTTAAATATAAGGGGGAAGAACAAGCATGTAAAAAAGTATATATTCCTTAAAGAAAAAAAAAAATATATATATATAATATATATATTCCTTTGGCAAAATAAATTTAGGGGTAACTCTTATTTCACCTGAAACATACTAGACCAGAAGTTAGAGAGGCAAGACAGTATTTCCTCAGTTTTTTGATAACAGAACACTGAACGGTAGTTTTTGTACTGCACATCTATATGCATTCTTTCCTCCAAAAGAAATAGTTTTAAATAGGACACGCAGAAACACAACTACATTATGACTCACTTCCCCATTACCAAACCTTGAATAGCAACAAGTGCACCAAAGTAAAATGAAATAGTAATCAAGTAGTAACAGCGTTTCGAGATATAGTAACCATGGCTTGTTTTTCTAAATATTTGTGGAATTCCTGTTACTTATTCAAGGTACACAGTTTAAGATAGTCTTATGTGGAATAAGCTGTGTAAACCTTATATTTGCTCTAAGTGCATTTTAATAATAATCTTGAGGTGTTCTAAGGCCAGATTTATTTATTTATTTTTTTTTTTTAAAGATTTTATTTATTTGACAGAGAGAGATCACAAGTAGACGGAGAGGCAGGCAGAGAGAGAGAGGGAAGCAGGCTTCCTGCTGAGCAGAGAGCCCGATGTGGGACTCAATCCCAGGACCCTGAGATCATGACCTGAGCCGAAGGCAGCGGCTTAACCCACTGAGCCACCCAGGCGCCCCCCAAGGCCAGATTTAAAGGGCAAGAAGTTTTGAGGTTAGAGTCTATCCTAGAAGTGTTGATTCATCTCCTTGCATCAGGGTAAGGAAGAGAAAAGGTGAAAGCTGAAAGTCAGACTGATTCTAAAAGAACCAAGTGAATGCCTTTATTGATACCTTGCCCTTTGCAGAGTGTGTCAGTGAGAGGGTGACATTTGCTTGAGGCTTAGCTCCATTTGTTATTGAAGGGATACTCTGGGTACTGGCAGAACGCAGATTGATAATGGGAAAGAGGCTTTGGGTTAATGCTGCTATTCTGAAAATTATTAATAGATCTAGGTTTTTAGAACTGCAATCTAGTTAGTAAATACTGGTTGAGAATATATTTCCATCTAGATTAAGTGTGTTTTCAGCAGTGACCGGGGCAGGTGTTCTCTCTAACTGTAGTTTTGGTTGATGACTAATGTGCACTTAGTTTGACCTTTTTTTCTCATTGCCAATATCCTAATGCATTCCTCTTGAAACTTTTTTTTTTCTCCAGTGCTGTTCAACTTTTCTACTCAGTGAGGAATATCTTCCATTTGTTCCATGATGTCGTGCCAACATATCATAAGTAAGTGCCACTGTGTCTGATTTCTCTATGGTCCTGTGTATCTGAAGCGTAAGTGGGGTTAAAACCAGTAATTGTATGTTCCCACCAAAAATATTTTGGTTACTAAAATTCAGAATGAAATGCAATAAACCATTTAAAAAATCATGGTGGAAGAATATGGGTTATTTATCCAAGTCTAAACATCTATATATTTAAAATTTTCCCAGGTGGCTCTGATCTGTAGCCTATTTGAAAACTAGTGATTTAGAAGAGTTTTAGTGCTTCATTGTCTAAGTGAAAAAGGAATTTGGCAGAAGGGCAAGCAAGTCTACTTGCACTGACTGGTCCGTGTTGGGTTTGAAGGGAATGACTGGGTACAGCTCTGCTCGGTTTACGTACAGAGAGTCAGCACAGGTCAACATCTGGGTTCCCTTGCTCCTTCTTTCCTGTTAATTACAGGGATAGGATTATAGGATCAGGCTGCACTCGGGCAGAATAGTTTCCTTCTGACTGACTGGGGTGGGAGTGATGAGACTGGACCTTGTCTCAGCCTCAGTAACTTGTGATTTCTTTCTCTTTCTCCCCCTCCTCCTGGCCTAGGGAGAACCTTCAAAAACTTCCCCAGTTGGCCGCTATTCACCACAACAACTGTATGTACATTGCTCACCACCTGCTGACGCTTGGACATCAGTTCAGATCGCGTTTTGCCCCCATTCTTTGTGATGGCACCACGACCTTTGTGGATCTCGTACCTGGCTTCAGGAGACTTGGTAACGGATACCTTCATTTTAGGAAAACATAGTGATCATGCAGCTTCTCAGCCTAGTGTCTCTGTAACTTATGAATGAGGAAGCTAGAAATTAGATGGTGGTCCTGCGCTATATGGGAAACGGGAGAGCATTTAGTTTGCAACTGTTCCCGGTTATTTAATGTTATAAAGTGAATGCAGTCTTTGTGGAAGTATTACTTTTTATGACATGATTTCATGGTACATTAGAGATCCAGGCTACATGGCTGGTGTGCCGTGAATTCACCAAATCTAAGTCATTTCAGTAGAATGACACATAATGAGATTTGGATTGTGATAATTCTGTTAGCATTGTCGGTAAGAGCTTACTAATGTCACTGCTTGTTCTTTTGCAAAAACTCAAGATAGCTCTCTGCCCTTCTACCTAGGTTTACTTGGCATTATTAAAAAATCCAAAGAAATGAAATGTGGAATAAATCAATATGTTTACTATAATGATATTCTAAGAAAAGCAGGGACCGTATATGATTCACTTAGCTTTTTACTCCCTGATTTCTCCCTTAGGTGGTGTAGATCTATGAGAAAAATAAGTAGCTGCTTCTTTGGAATAACTAATGTTTCTTATCTGACCCTGGACAGACTACTGGGAAAGACTTATTATCCTGAGAGTGGGTTTGGAGGGACTGGCTAATGTATTAGAAGTGATTATTTCTAGTAACCTTACAGCAGCTTTATGATGTCATCAGGCAAGCAGTTGTTTTCGAATAAGCAGAATTATGGATGATTCATGCTTGTCTCTCTTCCTCCACCCTGGAGTTCTAGTATGCAACGGAACAACTTTTAGAATTCTTTCTTCTATTTCCGCACCATAGGGACAGAGTGTTTTTTGGGCCAAATGAGGGCACAGAAAGGAGAACTTCTGGAAAGACTGTCAAGTGCTAGAAACTTTTCCAACATGGACGATGAAGAGAATTACTCTGCAGCAAGTAAAGCAGTCCGGCAGGTGGGCAGCTGCTGTTAGCTGTGGGATTTGTACTTTTCCTCTAGATAATTTCCCTTCATGTTGTACACAGTAAAGAATGTAGAGTAGGTAGCTCAGTTGATTCTCTATAACGCCCGTGGGAAGATAGGGGCACCTTTTATAGTCATGCTTACGATCTTTCCCTTTCCTTATCCCACCAAGCCAATAGGAAGCTATCTTTCTTTCTGTCCATCCAATAACATGACTAGTTACTAATAAGTGTCCTAGCAAGGTTTTGATCCACAAACTTGAGTTTTGGAAATCTGAAATAATAGCTTTTACCTCAGTGCCCCTCTGGGGCACAAATCACCTACGTGATTTGTCATTGTCTTTTTTTTTTTTTTTTGAGCACATGGTTTTTGTTTGTTTATTGTTTATTGAAGTGAAAGCTAATACGCAGTATTATATTGGCTTCAGGCATACAATGTAGTAAGTCCACAATCCTGTACATTTCTCAGTGCAGTGTGGTTTATCTTCTTGCAGTGGTTTTCCCATCCTTGGGATAAGTCTCCTTTTCACCTGGCAGGGGTATCACTAGGGTGACATTTTCAAGAAGCTTGTTCTTTTGATGACTTTACCTCCCCTTCCTATAATGCCTCTTTTCCTATATCCATGTGCCGAGTGTGAATGTGCAGAATGGAGTTGGCACCCGTCTCTCTTTCGGGTCAGCAGCTGTGCTCTCCTGACAGGTACTACACCAGCTGAAGAGACTTGGAATTGTGTGGCAGGATGTCCTGCCAGTGAATATATACTGCAAGGCCATGGGGACTTTACTCAACACAGCAGTTTCTGAGATCATCGGCAGAATCACTGCTCTAGAGGTAAGGGCCGTTAGATGCTCGCCAGACTTGAGAGGGCGGTCCTTGTCTCAGATTGTCACTTTACTAAGAAAATGATGTTGAAATCTCATTTCTAGTCAACACAGATGGTAGAGGAAATTGCTCATGTTTTAACGTCTAACTCATTATACTGTTATTTTTTTCAGTTCCATCTTAATTCTGTTTCGCTAGAGACTTGCTAATTTCTATCTTTTATACTTATATAAGGAAGTAGGATTATACTGCTTCTCCCTTTAGCATCGTGTGAATTATGAATGAGAAGGCCGTGTAGTCCTTAGATGTATTGTAAAGTGTGAAGTCATATATTTATTTAATTTGCAAGTGAACTAAATGATTTGGTAAAGTGAGATGCAGCCTGGTGCCGATACCACTTTTTCAGCATGCTCTTGCCATTGGGATTACATATGTGAACCTAGATGCAGGTTGCCTGAACTCTGCCGGCTGATGTCTCTACAGCATAGATTGGCCAAATCCTCGTTTATAAAAATATCCCCGCTTTTCAGCAAGCCGTCCAACATTTCTGCTAGAGAAATGGGCTTCTTCATGTAGGCATACTAAATTATTGACATTTTG
Source organism: Lutra lutra (assembly GCF_902655055.1). Taxonomy (NCBI): domain Eukaryota; kingdom Metazoa; phylum Chordata; class Mammalia; order Carnivora; family Mustelidae; genus Lutra; species Lutra lutra. Next base: position 10,393,206 of record NC_062287.1, on the reverse strand, counting down.
TTGAAACACACTCTGTGTCATTCTAGCGTGAGGAGTACTGTCAGGGAGCTGATGATCTCTCATGTCTGCTAAGGTGTGCTTAGGTGCTCGGAAAACGAGTTGCTGTAGCTGACCCTTGGACAGCATGCACCAAAGATCTTCCTGACGGCTAAGCTGGCCCAATTCTGTTCTTTTGTGTTCCCTCTCTGCAAAACCAGGACATCTCTACTGAAGATGCTGATAGATTGTATTCCTTATGCAAAACAGTGATGGATGAAGGACCCCAAGTATTTGCACCTCTGTCTGAAGAAAGCAAGAACAAGAAATACCAAGAAGAGGTTCCAGTCTTTGTGCCAAAGTGGATGCCATTCAAGGAGTTGATGATGATATTACAAGCCAGCCTGCAAGAAATTGGGGATCGGTGGGTATAACCCTTTTATAGAGGGTTATCTCTCTCTCTCTTTCTGTCTCTTTGTCTCTCCAAAGATAGTTACAAAGTATCGGTGCCATTGATAGCAGAGCTCTTCTCCGTTTCTTGATTTTGCTCAGGCAGGTTTCATATTGAGTCACAGCAGTTGGGGCCTTTGCATGATCTGTAATAGTGTAGATCTCATTACCACTTTCTCCTATTTGATAACATAAAGACTTCTTGTTTCGTATTATTTTGGTCTTGAACATGTTCTGGCAGGCTGTGCCAATAATCTTGCATTTTTAAGAAGGACAGCCTTCTGACACCTGGGTGGAAATTGTTGCCCATTTTAACCAACAGTGGATACATTTTATTTAAAAAAATTTTTTTTTACGATTTTATTTATTTGACTGTGAGAGACACAGTTAAGAGAGGGAACGCAAGTAGGGGGAGTGGGAGAGGGTGAAGGAGGACCCTGGGATCATGACCTGAGCTGAAGGCAGATGCTTAACGATGGAGCCACCCAGGTGCCCCAAGTGGATACATTTTTAAGATTGACTTTGATTTGTTAAAAGAGAAGTGACTTTTGTTTGAATGGAATATTCAGCATCAAACCACTGTTTGATTGATCAGCAGTTCTTCTGCAGGGAGTATAGTGGCTTTAGAGATTAAGCGTCATACACATAGAGAAGATTCATCTTTTCTTAAATAAAGTGGATGGTGTTTTTCCCCGACACCAGAGACCGTCCGTTAACATTGCTGTGAGCAGTAAATACATGCTTTAATGTATCATACTTGGTGTGTGGAGGTCACTGATGCTGCACAGAAGAGAATAGATATGGGTTAGTTATACATTTGTGGGTGCTTTTATTATTGTCTGGGTAAATTATTGATGAGTACGTGTACTTTGCATAGGGAACTCCCTGAGTCGGCCTTCAGGTCCATCTCCATCCTCAGAGCTACCTGTCTACCTATTTTAGCCTGGTTTACTAGTTCATTACGGATGCTCCAGTGTATCAGACCAGTCATCCCGATGTGCCTGAGCTATTCTCAGCGTATACTGTCTGTCCTAAAACAGTGAAAATGAGATTTCTATACTACCTACACTATCTATACTACCTTAGTATAAGATTTGATTTATTTATTTGTTATTTACAAGTCCTTAGTAGGTAATGTCTTTAGGTAAGACTCCAGAGGGCGGCAGATAAGAAATTTTCTTTCTGCTCTTAACCCTCCTGCAGCCTAATAATCATTAATTCTTTGTTGTGAGAACAGTTAGAGCACTGGTGTATCTTAGCTTCGTATTTTCTCCCTAGGAAGAATTTTTCTCCTAGAGATTTCACTTAAACCTAAGAATGGTAACTAATTGGGTAATTTTTTTCTGAGGAAACTACCTGCAGTTATATAGTTTAAATCTTTTAATATTATAAAATATACATATGTATACATATAAAATATTTTAATATTACAAAATATACATATATATATATAAATATAAACATATTTACAGTCTAAAAGAAACAAGTAAAATGTTTGTGTTCTTATTACCTAATTTAAGAAAAATATTACCAGTACCGTGAAGACTCCTGTGGGCCCCTCTCCAGACATTTCTCACCATAGGCAGCCACTATCTTGAATTTTACTTACTTCCTTTCCTTTCTTTAGAGTTTTGCCACATTTGCACATATCCCTGAACAATGGAGTTTAGTCTTGATTGTGTTTGAACTTTTTATAAACGGAGTCTTCCATAACTTGCTGCTTGTGTTCAGTATTCTGTTTTTGAAATTCACTCGCGAGAGTATGCAGAGCTGTAGTTTGTTTCACTGCTGTATCAGATTCTGTTGTACAGATATTTTGTTGTTTATCCTGTTGCTTCATAGTTTCCCTGGTATTTGGTATTATCAGGCTGTAAAATTTTTGTTAGTGTGAAATGGTAGTTCATTGTCATTGTAATTTATATTTCCCTAAATTCTAATGATATTGGGCATCTTTTTATTGATCATTTATTTTTCTTCTATTGTAAAATGCCTATTCATGGTTTTTGCCCTTTATTCTACGGGATTGTTTGTGATTTCCTTGTTGATTCAGGGAAGTTCGCTGTGTATTTTTTATACCAGTTCTTTGTTGGTTAAAGTTTGTTGCCTGTGGCTCATTTTTAAAAATAGTTACCCATCCCAAGACTCCATTTAACCATAAGAGGATGTGGCCATATTTCTCAAGTTCAAACAGGACTTAGTGAGTATAGAATAAGGGGAAACAGTGTTATCTTCCTAACCTCATCTCTTCATCTAACTGTGTTGATTCCAAAATAACTCAGAGAAGCAGAAGTTAAAGCGATTGGGTGGTAGAGCCATCAAGAGGGGGAAGGATGCCAGGATCTGTTTTACTTCCATTTAAGACAAATGAGCATTTGGGAATAAATAAGCAGTTTTAAAATCTTGCTTATATAGAGACATAAGAGGAAATTGAATTTTATCTTTTATTTTGCAGGTGGGCAGATGGAAAAGGGCCCTTGGCAGCTGCATTCTCTTCCAGTGAAGTAAGAGCTTTAATTCGTGCCTTGTTCCAGAACACAGAAAGAAGAGCAGCTGCCCTTGCTAGGATTAAATAGCTGCGTCTTCCTAAGAAAGCCATGTCTTGACCGTATGGATTCCTCGCTTGGCGTAATTACTACTTTGAAGACTTCTTGGAATCGTCCATGAGTTTCGGTGAACCAGGATATCATGGAAGTCTGACTTCACCCAAGAACGCCTCCCCTTCTGGCTCATATGAGGCTTTGTTAAAGAACTGGACGTTAAGATAAGCTGTCCAGTGACGCACCTCAATTGGTTGACTTTCTAGCCATCCTCCCTTGATAAGAAACTGTCGGTAGCATTATTTCATGTCACTTTCGGGCCTTCTGGGAACCGTATCCATTGTAGATGTAGATCCTGGCCTCCGATGGAGGAATCCTGGGGATTCCAAGAGTCAGGGTGAAGAATTTGTGAGCAGATGGGAGGTATATTTTGGGGGCTAGGGGAGCCATATCTGTCCTTGCCAGAATTAAGAAGACTTCCTTTAATATTTCTTTCCAATAAATAATGCTTTTCAGAGTTAAGGGTGACTGTCTTTAATAACATAGGAGCTTTGACAAAAGAGACCAATGAGTTTTCTGGTCTTTTATGCCATTCTCTCTGTTGACATTCATGATTCTCACAGAGGACTCACTTGCATCTTCTTTCTTCAACTATCTGGTAATTTATAGGAGTCTTAGGACTTCCTTTCAGTTTACATTTTTGGCATTTTTTTCTATTTCAACTAAATTCTGGTTTTTTTTGTTGGAAATCTTTTTTCACCTTTTCTTAAACTCCACTGTTTCTGTACCTTATCAAATGGCAAAGGTTTTAAATTGGTCACGTTCCTTTGTCACATAATATATGCCCTGAGATACTAACTCTGGGCTCTGTAGCCTAATCCTTGATTTGCTGACATGGGCAATTCTTCAGCTCTGCAGAATCTGTTTTTGACTCTTTTTCAGCCATCGGAGGTTTGCATGATGTCTAGGTTATCCTGGCCCTCTGTAGGATTCTTCATACTGAAATACAGTTTCCTCTCACGAAAAGAATAAAGGGTGTGATTTTTTAGATGCTGTCCAGGTAGACACGGCCTGGAAGAAGTTTTCAGAGCAGTGGGCGTGCTTCCTTAGGCTTCACCCTTTCATTCCTGGCACACAAAAACAATTCTTTTTCCTCCTGTCTTCAAGTGTCCTGCCTTTCCCCTCAGTTCTGGTTCAGCCCCCCCACTCCTTCCGGTTGCTTAGTTTTTCTTTTACCTACTATAGGGGTCAGAGAATAACAAAAAAAAGAAGGCTGTTTTTGTTTTTAATAACAGAGCTCAGCTGTGGTTAATGATGAACTACTTATCTACACTGAGCACGTCCTGCAGTGAGAACTCACAGAAAAAAGTACTGCCTGAACCAACTTTCGTTTTTTTTGAGAACAAAGGAGTTGTCTCTCTTGAGAGAGGAAGGAGCCGTTTTCACGGGTGAAGAAAATATCTGTTGTTGAAAATTCGCACAATTTCAGGTAGCATTCTTCCCTCAGCAATTGAGAGAATGGGGAACTAAGGACAGAGCTGAAATAAAGGCATGCCAGGGCTCTTACACCGAAGAGCGGATTTCTTTTGTTCACAGAAGCTATTCCTGCTGCTTGACAGGTATAGCAGTTTGGGCGTGGGGATCGCTTGTAACTGGAAGGCAACTTCGCGTTCTTTCCCTCCCTCGGTAGCACAGAAAATCGCAGGCAGTTCTTGTGAGGCCGTGTCCACCGTGTCTCTCGGGACTGTTTCCCCTAACGAACAGTTTGGACACACACACAGCAGGCACACGGCTCTTCTTCCCGGGCCAGGGCAGTGGGGAGCTGGTGATCAAGTGGACGTTCACTTTGGGCAGAGACAAGCCATCCGGTGGGGCACTTGGCAGTTGGGTTTGTCTGGAAGCTCTTACAGGGACCTTGAAAGTACCTGTTCTGATTGGGAACGTGGGTGGGAATGGGAGTAGAACCTGCTTTTAGGGAGATTATGGGAGGAAGGGAACTTCCGGAGGACTCACTGAGTGGCTCTGTGGGCCAGCTAGAAAAAACCCCTTTCCAAATAACAACCAGGACTCTACGAATGACGCTAACAGTGAAATTCAAGAAGGTTCCCCAAGCTTTTAGGAGAAAGAGTTTTGTTAAAAAGGTAAGATGGCAAACAGCTTGAATCTATTTGTAGTGACTTCTGTCCCTATGCGGATCCTGGATTGTTGACTTCCCTCCTGATTTTCTACGGTCAGTTTTGCGCAAGGATTTCTCTCTAAAATGGAGATCCTCCAGGTGGCACTCTTACTTCAGGCCTGGGAGCATCACAAGGCCTGTAGGTCTGGTCTGTGGAAATTTGCCCTGGGTGTATATAGTTGGCCTGGGTCAGCCCAGGAAGATCCTTCAGACTCCCGAACAGCAGCCTTACTGACTGTAACCTGTGAGATGTGGCCGACCCATCACTTGGGAGTAGATCAAACGGGTTTTCTTTCATCAGTAACATTGTGAAAGTAGTGGATAGTCTGCTTCCCACACTTGCATAATACTTATACTATCGCTTACGGCAATGACTCCTGGCCTTTTGTGGGGTTTCTTTTTATTGTTAATTTGATGTCTCAAGATTTTGTCTATCATCTGTAAGTTCTGTGTGGTATGTGTGTGTATACACACACATGCACACACACAGAGGGTAGTTTTCTTAGAAGAAAACTGGCCCAAAAGAGTTTGCCCAAGTTCCACAATTAGTTTGTAGCATGGATACATGAAGCTCTATATAGAAGGAACTTCTTCAGGAAGGGATGTAACTGTAAATGCAGGAAAGGATGAAGCTATTGGAAAGTGTCTCATATACAAAAAGTCTTGGCACAAAGTAATCTTTTAAAATTGGGTTTTGATGCCCACATTCTTCCTAATCATAGACTTGATTTTGAACATTTGTTTTGTGGTGACTTCCACCTAAAAATATACATTGTCCTAAAGCCTAACATTTCCTAAAAGTAACAAAGCCTCACTTTGAGGTTTTCAATTTTCATATGTTTTAGACAGAATTCCTCCCTTTGTCACGAGGGGTTTGGCTTAAGATTTTTTTTGGGGGGGGTTTAAGAATTTTGGGATGTCACCTGACATAACTGGGGACAGACTTAGATGTCTCAAAACCAAATTATGAAATCTCTGCCTAGAGGTTGGGAGGAGGGCAATAATTCTGATGCGCTCTGTTTTAAGTTCTGCACTTCTCCTCAGAAATCAGCTGCCCTAGATTTCCTGTTTAGTGTGAAAGACTGTGGTGGGAGAAAACTGGTACCAAGACCACAGACACCTACCTCTGTCTTGCCTCAGCCTTCCGGGCAGTTCTAAAGTTTCCTGCGTTCATCCCCCACTTAAGTTTATTGGGTGCCCAGGCTTGTCCTAGTCACTGAACAACCTCCCCACCCCCCTACCCTGGAACAAAAATTCCTGTCCCTCTGGTGATTTAAATTCTAGTGACAAAGGTAATAAAGTAAGTAGATTAGATAGTATATGTGAAGATTTTAAGCTTCGCTATGGGAAAAATAAATGTAGAGTGATAAATGTGAACCCCACAAGAGTTCCAGAGAAAGGAGAAAAGGGGAGGGAGTTGTCATTCTAAAGAGGATAGTCAGAGTACATCTTCTTGAGAAGGCAGCGAGCTATGTGGTGGCTACCTGGGTGCGGATAATTCTGAGTAGACAGACCAGCCCTTGCAAAGCCCTAGGGTGGTGGGCGTGTGCCTGGTGGACTCAAGAAATAGCAGAGAGTGAGAGAGGGGAGTAGGAGGAAGGGAAATTAGAGAAGTAACAGGAGAAGGTACGACTGTGTACTCCATCGTAAGGTTTTTGTTTTGTTTCTTTTTACCTCTGAGTAAGTAGGAAAGCTTCAGTAGCTTCGAAAGAAAGGGTGGGGGGAAGCATATATAAAAGCATAGAAAATACTATGGTGAAACCCTAGGTACCCATCACCCGTCTTTAACAATTATGATCATACAGGCAGTGTAACAACTGGGATCATCTGTATCCCCTCTATCCTCCTTGCTCCCGCAAACACTGGATGCTGAAGCAAATGCCAGACAGCATATCATTTCAAACCCAGGGCTCATTCCTGTGTAAAGTCTGAATTTTGTTTCCTTTGAAGCTTTGTCTGTTTGCATCCTTCTTTTTCAGATCTCATCATTCCCCCTCTCTGTGCCGGCAGGAGTGTCCTCTAGCTGCCTGCCTCCCTCCCTGTTTGCCCAACCTTACTTCTCCACGTAGGTTCATCCCGTCCCACTCTACTCCCATTCCCTGAACACTGGGTGTGAGCTAACAAACACCAAACCCACCACACTTGACAGCCGACTTATGCCATCACTTCCCTTCGAGTCCTCTCTGCCCCAGCCACTTGCCCCAGACATCCCATAGTTTGTGGGTGTTCTAAAGGTACCCAGAAAAGACCTCTCTCTTGCTGATTGTCTTCATCAGAGGATGTCCTCTGCCCTCTTAAAAGCAGGTTTTCCTGGTTTCTTTCACAGAGAATCCAGTGGACATAGTGACCCAGCTCCAGCTGGTGGGTCCAAGGACTGGCTATTGGCTGGAGTCCGGCACTGGCTTGGTATATGACCAGGCAGCCCCCTTTCCCTGGGACTGTCTGGGGGTGGGGGGTGATACAGGGGGTATAACAGCCACTACCTGGCTTCTTCTGTCTCCCGTTCCCCTTTCTCCATTTCTCTGACTTTAGTAATGCTGCTTTAAAAGAATAGTAATTGGGGGCACCTGGGTGGCTCAGTGGTTAAAGCCTCTGCCTTCAGCTCAGGTCATGATCTCAGGGTCCTGGGATCGAGCCCCGCATCGGGCTCTCTGCTCACAGCAGGGAGCCTGCCTCCTCCTCCTCTCTCTCTCTGCCTGCCTCTCTGCCTACTCATGATCTGTCTGTCAAATAAATAAAAAAAAAATCTTTAAAAAAAAAAAGAATAGTAATTGTTTTCATCTGCATGAAGGGCTCCATTTATGCTTGATTATTGTGCAGTATGGTAAAATTTTTGCATAACATTAAATATATCAGATTAACCCTGTTATCGATTTCATTGCATTTCAATACCAAGCTCTATTCCTTAGTGCAAAATCTACGTAGTTTGCCACATCTGTATCTACATTATTATTACTTAAAACTAAAAAAAAAAAAAAAAAAACCAAAAACCAAAAAAAACCACGGACTTTTTGTTCACCAACTATCTGTTTAGTAATGTGTCCTAGGATCTTTTGTAAAATTAACTTCAATTGCATGGGTCTGAAGGACCAGTAGATCTTTGCTCCCCTTTCTCAAAGTCGGGGCACCTGCTCACATTCACCAATAGCACGGATCTGTGATTACGTGTGCAGTTTCTTTTATTAAGTCCCGTGGGATAGAATTCATCTGCGGGAGAATTGTGAGCTCATTTTAAGCCCAGTTTTTCTCTTTCTGTCTTGTCACCCACCTTGGGCTCCCTTTTCCTCCTGACTATGTTTTTATTCTATCCTTTCCAGGCCGAAGAGAATTCTCCTTGCTATGGGTGTGGAAGCACAGTGGTGTTGGAGGTGTTCAGCTTGCTTTCTGTTGGCTTTTAACGTCACCCTGTTGGCTCCCAGCAGAGCCTTTCTGCTCCTTTCCTTTCACTGACACTCCCTCCCTGCCCCACCTGAAATAATGTTTTTCATAAACTGGGATTTAATCTTCCTGACATGATTTTTCTCTGTGCAGGCCATTCTGCTATTTTTTGCAATACGAAGGGTCTGTTTGTGTTTTGCTGGTTTTGTTGTTGTTTTGTGGAACTCATTGCTGGTTTCCATTTGCAGCCACACTGCTGTTTTTATATGATAGCAGCACATTTTTTCATATAATCATATTTTATTATATTGTCAGATTTTCAGTTTTCAACTTCACCTCCCCCCACTTTCATTCATAGAATGATGTCTTTCTTTTAAAGTCTGTGGCCATGAAATATGCTTCCGTGGTCTTTGAACTATGCTTTTCTAAAGTCAGGCCCTATGTCTAGGCCACATCATTTCTTCCTCGCCTGTTGTGAAATTCGCAATTGTTCTCTAATGGATGTTTTGGACAAAAGTTCCCCTGTTTGCTTCTTTGACTTTCTGAAAGCAATTATTAGCAAGACTACTAGTTAACACATTGGACATTCTGGTTTTTAACAGAGTGGGACTTCGAGTAGGCGTCTGGAGAGCTGACAGCCCCTACAGCCCTGTATCAACTTCTTGCTCATTTTAGAAAAATACCAGCCTCCTTGTCCACTTAGCTGGGTGGTGCTGTAGTACACACGTGTGGCAATATTACTTTTTTTTTTTTTAAAGACTTTATTTATGTAACAGAGCAGAAGCAGGCAGAGTGGCAGACAGGAAGAAGCATACTCCCCACTGAGCAGAGAGCCTGACGTGGGGCTTGATCCCAGGGCCCTGGGATCATGCCTGAGCCGAGGGCAGACACTTAATTGACTGAACCACCTGGGTGCTTCATACTTCTGATTCTTTTTCTGTTTCCCCCCTTTAAAAAAAAAAAAAGATTTTATTTATTTGACAGAGAGGGATCACAATCAGGCAGAGAGACAGGCAGAGAGAGAGCGGGGAAAGCAGCCTCCCCGCTGAGCAGAGAGCCCGATGTGGGGCTCGATCCCAGGACCCTGAGATCATGACCCGAGCAGAAGGCAGAGGCTTAACCCACTGAGCCACCCAGGCGCCCTTTTCTGTTTCCCTTTATCTCCCATGCCCGATTGCTTCACATACGTTTTTTCAACCCATAATCATTTCACTCGGGGTCCCTGAGAACGCCACAGAATCTTAACTTTCTGGCCTTTGTTTGTCTCTTAGTAATTTCTGACAGCAAAGCAGTAAGTAGGAAAGGGTGGTTCGGCTCAAGGAGAAGCAGACCTATATGACAGTTTTCTTTTCATAAAGGCAAACTCACAGTCTCATTAAGGAAGCAGTATTATTCTTCCACGAAGCGAAGATAGTAAACACCTTTTTAAATTTGCACTGAAATATATTTTGCCTTGGAGTTTGCTTCAGAGTAGAGGAAAAGAGCTCCCGAGAAAGCCTCTAGACTTAGTTTTTCTGTTTTGTTTTTGTTTTTTTATTTCATCTTATCTTGGGAAGATTAGTGGGAACTGTGGGTCAGTCCGTGGGGATAAAAGGGAAAGGAAGAAAAACTGAAGGGACTTGGTTCTGGTCCTTTGGCTGATCTTCTTGGGGGCCAGCTGGTCCGGCTGGACTCGGGAGGAAGGAAGGGCTGAAGGGGCACGGTTGGAGGGTGGCAGTGGGCTCGCACTGACCTGGCTTGACCCAAGTCCACATTTCTTTAGCTCTGTGACCTCACATAAGCTGTTGATTCTGTCTGACTCAGAATCTTCATTTGTAAAGTGGGGATAATAATGTGACTGAGCTCATGGGCTCACTAAGAAGATTGACTGAGATAATCCACGGTCAAACACACAGCACAGGCCTGACACAGCACAGTGATCATAGATCCGTTGATACCAGTTTGGCCGCCTCTAGCTCAATGCACCCAATTTAGAGTTTAGTGTTGTAGGCAGTTCCCTGACCCGAATGGAAGTCGTCTGAGGACAGGGATGGTGTCCAATACTTTCTTGATCTAGAGCTGGGTAGAGTAAGCTTAATGAATAATCACGGGGTGGTTGGATGTCAGCCCCACATGATGTGTGACATGGCGGCCCACACAAAGAGAGAAAGGGGCACCTTTGCCCTGTGAGTTGGGGTGCTCTTGTAAGTAACCTGTGCGGCCTCTAACATGGGAAAGGGTTGATTTTGGGTCCCCAGGGGGCTTTTTCCGTAGGCTGTGTGTAGATATTTGTATTTACGTATAGGTTTAAAAGCCTGTTCGTAGAATCTATACCACCTAGAGACATATATTACCTTCAGTTCTTGTTATGAGGAGTCCTCAGCACTAACTGAAACCCTGACAGTGTCTCTGAACCGTTGCCAAGTTCTGCAAGGCTTCCGGACTGGCGAAGATCAAACCATCCTAGTGCACTTGGAGTTAACATACGTGATTTACGTTCTAGTTCTTTGAAAGTTGGTCTTCAACTTTGGGCAACTTTTAAATAGAATAGGCAGTTAGCCCAAGCAGTCAATTTGCCAACTATTCTGGACAAATAGGGCTTTATTATGTGAGCTTATTATTATTATTACTACTGCTACTGGAAGTGGTTTTCCATTTAGTTTTATTACAATGATGATTATCTTTGGGTGGAGGTGGGAGGAGTTAAGTAACAATGTTTTTTTTTTTATTGTTTGTTTTGTTTTTTAAAGCAGGCAACAACAACAACAACATTTTTTTCAAAGTCTGTATTTCTGTCTCCAGAAATGAGCATGAGAGGGAGGTGATGAGGGATAGAGGCATTGGGGGCTGCTGAGTAAACTCCCCTTCTGTTCCATGTCTGGCAGGAGAAAGAAATGCAAGAGAGGGACACAGGAGCAGAGAGCTGAAGTCTTTAGTCAGAGGGACAGAGAGTGCAAGTGCACAATAAATTCAGCTGGGACAGAAGGAACAGAGATGGCGAATGTTCGTCAATAGTCAGTTCGCAGAATCGTGTGGGGGCGTGGTTATCAGGGTCATGTGCAGTTGCAGTTATTTTACAAAAGTGACTCACGATCATTCTGATCAGTATTTGCTGGGTGGTCGGGATTTACCTGGGCCATTGTGCCTAATTGCTGATGGGTCGTGTGCAGCCTGGGTCTGTATAAACCAAAGACTGTATTTTCACATTTAATCCTAAAACCGCTCCTTTGAGGACGTTATGATTATCTCTATTTTATGGATGATGAATCAAGGCACAGAGAGGTTGAGAGGCTTGCCTAAGGACACACAGTGGGTAACACAGAGTCAGTATATGTGCTGCCGAAGCGAGCACGGGTAACACAGAGTCAGGCACCCAGCCCTGGTTTGTTTGAGTCCTGTGCTGATGCTCTTTTTAGTGTCTTCATGAAAAGTCCTTCTCACCCAGGGGTCTTCCTGTCTCTCAGATGTCTCCAGATGTGTTAGTTGGCCAGAGCTGCTATAATAGACAACAAAAAAGAGGGTGGCTCAAACAGCAGAAATGTATTGTCTCTGTTGTGGAGGCCGGAAATCCAAAAATCAAGATGTTGGCTAGACTGGTTCCTACCTAGGGCTGTGAGGGCAGAATCTGTCCCAGTCCTCCCTCCTTGGCTTGCAGATGGCCATCTTCTGTCTGTGTCTCTTTGTATCATCTTCCCTTTATGTGTCTCTGTCCAAATTTCCCCCATTTTTAAGGACACCAGTCATATTGGATTAGGGTCCATCTTAATGACCTTTTTTAACTTGATCACCTCAGTAAAAACCCTATCTCAATAAGATCAGATTCTTGGTTAAGACTTCAAAATATGTATTTGTGTAAGGGGGAGCCACAGTTCACCCCCTCGCATGACACACATCTACAGGTCACACGCTCTGGCAGCTGTGCTCCTCACACTTTGTTTACGGTAGCAGGATTTTTCCTCTTGCCCGTCACTGTGTGCCTGTTTTATTTAATCTGTTAACTAACAGCCATGAACATAGTCACCTTTTAAGTGGGCCTGCTCACTGGGCTGAGTTTGAGGTCAATAAGGCATTCAGTGGGCTCTAATTTAATTAGTCAAGTTACTGTGACAGCTGCTTTGTAACCCTGGTTCACAGACCGGCAGAGGACAGAGATGAGGCTGGCAGAGCTCACTGTTGATTCCAGGCATCCCCGGGGCAGCCCCGGGCCCTAGCAACTTTGCCCCTGTTCTGGCAGGAAAAGAGAGAGAAGCTGAAGGGGCATTTGGGGTTCTCTACCCTGGATGTATCTTTTAAAATTAAATGCGAACCAGAACAGAAAGTCAAGACCCTGCAGTTTCATTCCCCTCTTTCCTCATCTTGCCACTTAGCAAGTCAGTTCTCCCATAATTTAAAGGCTTTCCAAAAGTCTCCTTTACCGCAGAACCTTCCTGGGCTGCTGCTGGCATTGTCAGCTGCTTCCATCCTTCTCCCCCAATCCAAGCTGACATGGTTCCCCAAACTTCTCCTAAGCCCCGCCCCCCACCCTGCAACTCATCAGCCCCAGTCTTAGGCTTGAGGAGCCCTTGAACTTGTCAGTCTCTCACTGGCCTCCCCCGGTCTGTGGGGGGCAGGGCAGCCCTGGAGATGGGAAGAGAGGTCTGGACGCAAAATCAGAAGACACAATTTTCTTCTTGGCCCAAGCAGTGTGAACTTGGGCAAACCATTTAGCTCCTCTGCTAAGTGTGGTCCCTTACCAAACGGACACAGGAGTCCCTGTCTGGACCACCTTCCAGGATGGTCGTGAAGAGGGAATCAACTTCAAAGGAGCTGCCCCTACACAAGCCAAGGAGGAATCGAAGACGACTCTCACTTTCCTTCTGCGGAGCGGCAGACTGGCCAGGTCATGACGCGGGCTCTGTGTTCTGCATGTGCTGTGTCGGAGCTGGGCCGACCACCGAGGAAGCGAGAACTCCGCGTGGTGCCCCACCCTGCATGGCGTGCGGTCAGGTGGGAATGGGCTTCGGTTGATGGATGAAGGCCGGTCTCGGAGAAGAAAGGAAAGACAAGTGGGTGACAAAGTGGGTGTCCGAGCAGGTTGCACACGGAGAGAGGGACTTATTTTCTCTGAGTCATGAAGGTTTTACAGTCTGACCAGTCGTTAAACATTGATTTAAAGTGTCAGCTATTGCTAAGCTAGAGCAAATGTTCGCGAAGGTACTTTTAATCAACCCCATGACTGATATTTTTCGCTACTCCTTTTTGTCTCAATTAAAAGCAGATGAAAAATGCCCTTTGTGTCCAGTAGTGACACCACCGACTCACCATGTGGGGAATTCTCACAGTCCAGATCTGGCTGAGTAATCCACAAGCGTAAGTCTTCAGATAGAAATGTGAATGGCTCCCAAAGTAAATGGCCTTTAAACAAAGTTTTTTAAAAAAACAAATGAGCAATTTGAGGGGGTATATTTTATTTATAGTATGTAAATTACAAACTTCATATTTTATGTCTGAGCTTGAGAAATCATCCAGAAACAATGGATGGATCTTGGTAGGCTTAGAAATCATTTCCTAGAATACAACTTGGGTAATTTTTTGTCTGAACATTTGAACAAAGGGAGGCCTTGTTTCCCAGCCTCTTGGGAATGCGTGCTCCTGCGTGGAGAGGAGAGAACAGCTTTTGCTGTCCTTCTCACTTTTTATGGCTGCCATGGTGGCTGATGCGGGGGGAGTGCAGGGGAGGACAGAGGGAGCTTTTTATTTTTTATTTTTTTTAATTTGAGGACTATGATGTGCTGTTTACTGGGCAAAATGCTAGGAATAACTCTATCTATGCAGGCATACTTTCTTTATTGCACTTAGCTTTATTGTGATTTGGAGATAGTGTTTTGTTTTGTTTCATTTTTACAAATTAAAGGTTCAAGCAAGTCTATGACACCATTTTTCCAACAGCATTTGCTCACTTAGAGTTTCGGTGTCTTATTTTGGTAATTCTTGCAATATTTCAAAGTTTTTCATTATTATTGTATTTGTTAGGGTGATCTGTGATCCGTGATTACAGCTTTCTGAAAGCTCAGTTGATAGCAGTTTTTTTTAAATATTTTTAAATTAAGGTATGTGCATTGCTTTTTAGACATAATGCTATCACTGCACACTTAATGGACTACAGTATAGTGTGAACATAACTTTTATTTGCACTAGGTAACCAAAAAATTCATTTGACTCACTTCATTGTGATATTTGCTTTATTGCTGTGGCCTGGACCTGAACCAGCAGTATCTCTAAGGTCTGCCTGTATGGAAAGAAGCCAGTAATTTTGGGTTTGGGGGATTAGCGAGAAGTTTGGTGATGGGTTGGCATTTGAGCTCTATCTTGAAGCACCTGCAGTTTTCTCTTTACGAAAACTGCATGACAGCATGTCTGGCTGGCTCAGTCGGTTCGGCTTCTGCCTTTGGCTCAGGTCGTGACCCCAGGGTCCTGGGATCGAGCCCCATGTTGGGCTCCCTGCTCAGGGGGCAGTCTGCTACTCCCTCTCCTTCTGTCCCTCCCCTCTACTCATGTTCTCGCTCACTCTGCTCTCTCTCTCTCAAATAAACAAATAAAAAATCTTAAAAAAAAATGAGTGAAGGACGTTCTAGGCTGAGAGCACAGTTTAAGCAAAGAGTCGGAGGGGGGGAAGTGGAGGTCTACTTGAGGAATATTCTAGGACTTTGACTGTAGTTGGAATACAGGATACAGGAGGAGAAAGGATGCAATGCAACATGAGACCGAAAAGATTAGTTTGAGATTAGATCATGATGTGCATTGAATAATTAGACTAAAAGATTTGAATTTGACCCTGAGGGGAATGGGGAGTCAGTGAAGGTTTATATGAGGAGCAGAGTGGCCTGGTTTGACCTTTGTTTGGGGAGGAACTCTGTAGCCACATGGAGTGTGGGTTGTGTGGGGTTGAGAAGGAAGGCAGGGAGATTGTTTAGAAAGCAGGAGATGACAGGAGTCTGAACTAAGGTAGGGTTGGGGAGTGGGGAGTGGTGGGGAGGACTTTCCTGAGTGGGCAGGATGGTGGAGGGAGGTAATAAAACAGACTGGCACATGTTGATCAATTGCTTCAACAAACCTTTACTGAGCACTTACCACAGCCAGATAGGCACTGTGCAGCTGAAAGGACAAAGATGAAGAGACAGTGTCTCTGGCCCAAGGTTTTACCCTAATTAGCCCTCAATCATGTCCCACATATGTGTGATTCATGAGCTACTAGTGTGGAGGCTATGGGGGAATTAGAGGGACATTTAACTTGGGTCTTAAAGGATGGTGGCAAGCTGATTATGTCCATGGGCTGCTTTTAAAAAATGGTTGTTTTGGGGGTACCTGGGTGGCCCAGTAGGTTAAGCGTCTGCCTTTGGCTCATGTCATGATCTCCGGGTCTTGGGATCAACCCTGCATTGGGCTTCCTGCTCAGTGGGGAGTCTGCTTCTCCCTCTACCCCTGTACCCCCTGCCCCCCACTCATGCTCTCTCTTTCTCTCAAATAAATAAATAAAATCTTTAAAAATGGTTGTTATGGTTCTGGGGATAAGGACCAACCTTTACCTTAGCTCTAAAGGCTCACCTAATCTGGTCCACCCCTGCTCCAGCTTCCGCTCACAGTGTCTCCTTTCTGCTGTCTGGCTTCCACTTCTTTTGGTCCCTTGGTGTCAGCAGACTCTCTCCTGAGACAGGGAATTTGCCCGTTGTCTTTGCCTGGAGCACTCTCACCTCTCCCAGATCCCATCTGAATCATCCCTTCCTTGGAGACGTCTTTCCTGAGTCTTCAGACTCAGTCATGTCTCTGTCACATGCTTTCATTAGCACCTCGTACCTCTCTCTCACAGCGCTTTTCTCAGAGCTGTAAGTGTGCTCTGAGTAAGTGTGTGTATAAGTGTGTCATAAGTGTGTATGTGGTCCTCTGATTCGTGTGTGTCTCCTCCCACTAACTGGTAAGCTCTTTAGGGCAGGAATTGTGTCTGGTTTTGCTCAGCATTGTTACCTTCAGTATTTGCACAGTGCCTGGCCCATAGTACGTTCTCCATGAATGCATATTGGCTGATTGATGGGCTAAAATAATTAATTAGCTAAATGAGGAAGGGCATTTCAGGAATGGAGAGCAGCATGAACGAAGGTGCAGTGGTTTGTTCTGGGGGATATTCTAGAAACAACCAGTGACTGGCTTACGGGAGGGAGGTTAAAGGGGAGGAAAAACAATGAGGCTAGAAAAGTATGTTGGGTAAACCTGGGGAAAAAAAACCTGTGCCATACTAACTTGGGTGCAAGTTAGGTATACCCTGTTATACCCTGTTCTTCCCCCATCGGAGACTGCGTTCTAACTGCTGGGTTGCTAGAACAAGACTATGAGCTCCTCCAGGGCAGAGGCAGTGCCCGACTTACTCACTAATGTAATTCCAGAATCTAGGAAGGTGCCTAGCATGTGGTAGGAACCTACAAAACACTTGTTGATTTTTTTTTTAAGTTTCTGACTTTTATTTTTATTTTTTTTTAAGATTTTTTATTTATTTATTTGACAGAGAGAGATCACAAGTAGGCAGAGAGGCAGGCAGAGAGAGAGGAAGGGAAGCAGGCTTCCTGCTGAGCAGCGAGCCCGATGCGGGACTCGATCCCAGGACTCTGGGATCATGACCTGAGCCGAAGGCAGCGGCTTAACCCACTGAGCCACCCAGGCGCCCTTGTTGAAGGAATAAATGAGCAAATGAATCAATACTTTTATCGTGGGAGCTACGGTGAGCTATGGAAGGTTTTTAAATATTTTTAGTTTTGCTCTAGGAAATGTTACTTTGGCAGCAGAATACAAAAGAGGGTCCGTTTTCATTTATTTTATCCTTCTGTATTGCTAGTGGAGCATCTGGATTTGCTTGCGAGGAGGGAAGGTGCACATATCGATCAGGATGGAAGAGACGAGAGGCAGGAGATCATTTGGGTGGCTGTTATGGGGGAAAATGCCGGTGGATGTTTAGGAAGCCGGAAGAAGGGGTAGATTTGAGAGGTGTCCGATTTGAATGACTGGGCAGAAGGTCAGGAGTTGGGAGCAGGTGAAGATGACCCCAAGATATTCAAGATTTCTATTTGCCGAGCAAGAGTCAAACTTCTTGCCAGTGGGGTCTTGCTGGGGAGAGGGAGGAGGAGGGAAAGGAAAAGACGGAATGGGGGTCACCTCCGGGACCCTTCTGAGGAAGCTGCCCTCCACACTTGCTTAGGCATCCCCTATTTTAGATTTCAGTCAGAATAAGACGGAAGGGAGTACTCAGGAAGCAGTATGCTAATGAATAAGCAACTCATTACCATACGAGACCACATAGCTATTCTTTTCCTCCTAAATACTCTTTTATCCATTTCTTTGTATTCCAAGCAAGCAAAACAATAACAGACAGTCAGGATTTCTTCACTGCCTATTAAGACGCAGTAATGGTCTGGAATAAGTCCCAGTTTTCACTCTTTAAAGCTTATCTTTTATTAGACTTAGGAATCATTCATTTCTTCACTGAGAAAACCACTCTCCAGAGGGCTGGATGGAAGGAGGTACGTAGCTGGGCCTCATTAGGCTGTGAGATGGCATTAGAGGGTCTGGTGGCTTGAGTTGACCCCAGTGTGGTGGTCCAAACCCAATTGGGAGGGGCTGGGACTTGTTTGAGGGGACCTGGGGATATTGTATATACAGATGCCCTATGTCATAGATAGGGTCTGAGAGCAAGAGATGCGTTCTTGGTAGAGAGGAAGCTGAAGAGGGGAAGGGACAGCACCGAGGGGTGTGCAGAGCTGGTAAGAATTTCCATCGTGCATCTCGTTCCACGTCTGCTCTCACGACATCCACCAAGAGCACCAAACTCCCTTTCTCTGGGAGAGAAAGAGTGAATGACTACGGGGGCCATGCAAGCCTGTCCGAAATCCGTAGGGCCGACAGTCAGGAAGGGAGGATCATGGGCACGCTTAAATCCACAAAGGAGGGCCGGAGCTGTAGTCTACCGGCAGACAGAGAGGGAGCATCACGAGGAGGCTGGAGCTCCACAGGCACTGGCCAGAGCAGTGGTCCATAGACGGGATTTCTTCTCAGAGCCTGCATGTTCTGTGAATAGGTGACTTGCGGGTATGTATGTGTGGTAGGAATGGGAGAAAACCCCAGACCGGATGTCGGGGGAGCTGGGTTTGGACGGCCTCCAACTTCCTGTGGCAGAAATGATAGATTCTTTCAACAAACTTTGTTAAGTCTGAGAATTCTACGTAACTTGAACTCAGGCATTTCCATTTGGATAGAGGAGAAATACAACAACAGAGAGATCTCCCCGAAGGACCGCTGAGAAAGGCCCTTCTTGTTTTGGGGAAGAGTGACTGAAGGAGGAGAGAAAGCAAAATTTCAACGTTCAGGAGGCGAGGCCTATCCGTAGACATGGTCCTGGGAGTCAGGGAGTTGTCAGGGGGCAGAAAGTAAGGGAGCAGGGTCAGGACTAAAATGAGTCTACCAAAAAAAAAAATTAGAAATATTTTAAAAATGAGCCTACATACAAATCACCATGGTAAAAATAGAGCTCCCAGGGCCTTCATGCAGAGGGCTCGTGCTCCCTCAGTGCCCCAAGGGACAAAATTTAAGGAGGCATCACTCTTAGGGTATTCAGGGACTGACACTCTGCTTGCTAGTTTGCACCTCCTTACTTAAAGTTTGCACTTAAAGTAGGCCCCTCTGCCTTATGCTGGAGTTGGGTATTTTCTCCTGACCAGAGAAATGGCCAGCGGACTCAGAATAGCTCACCTAGAATGGAAGGAGTAGAGAGAGACAGGGGAGCCTTCTTAGGTAGCAAAGCAGAGAAGAATGGCCAGAGAGAGGCCAGTCCCGGTTTACTCTAAGACACACTCCTTTTTTTTTTTTTTCTTCCCAGCTGTTTGGAGGTTTATGATCGACAAAATTGTGATTGTAAAATTCAAGCGTACATCTTAATGATTTGAAGTCTATGTGTGTTGCGAAAGGGTTCTTACTTCTCCTCTAGTTCATTAACACATCTATCCCCCCACATATTTATTTACGTCCTTTTTGGTGAGAACATTTAAGTTATATACTCTTAGCAAATTTTAATTATACACTGCAGTGTTATAAACTATAGTCATGAAGTTATAACTTCAAAGAGTTCTAAGATGAATACGGTGCTCAGACCTTACAGCGGTTATCAGGCATGCAAGCTCCATTCTCTCCCAGAACTAGGCACTGGGGGAGCCTGTCCTTCAGGCAGAAGTCTGAAAAGTTGGATCTGAAAAGTGGAGTCCAAACGCTGCCCTCGTCAGGGAGAATTTGAGAATTGTGAGTTCCCTCCTGATGATATGTTGTTGGGCCATGGGTGGAGTTTATGGCAAGAGTATGTCTCATATTTTCCTGCCAGTTTTGATGTGGATATTTCCTTGTTGGCCGTATTGGAGGAGTCTCTCAGCTAGTTTCTGGATTTCTTTC
This sequence comes from Lutra lutra, assembly GCF_902655055.1. Lineage (NCBI taxonomy): Eukaryota > Metazoa > Chordata > Mammalia > Carnivora > Mustelidae > Lutra > Lutra lutra. Next base: position 10,373,250 of record NC_062287.1, on the reverse strand, counting down.
AGAGAGAGTCACTCTGTGTGCAACTGTAGATTTGGTGTGTCTGTGGAAAGAACGGAATTCAGGAGCCTTGTATGTCATCGTCTTGAACCAGAAACCTTCACTGATTCCTCCCTGCCGCCCCCGCCCCATATATGGGCCATACTTTCTTAATTTTTGTGTGCCTCAGAGTTTCTTATTGAAAACTGGGTTTTAAGTAATGTAATACATTGACTCTGGAAATCAGATTCTCCCCATTCCCTAGTGTTTATTGTTGTTCTTGTTTGTTTAGTGACTTGTCTTCTTTTTTTTAAGATTTTATTTATTTATTTGACAGACAGAGATCACAAGCTGGCAGAGAGGCAGGCAGAGAGAGAGGAGGAAGCAGGCTCCCCGCTGAGCAGAGAGCCCGATGTGGGGCTCGATCCCAGGATCCTGGGATCATGACCCGAGCCGAAGGCGGAGGCTTAACCCACTGAGCCGCCCAGGCGCCCCGGTTTAGTGACTTTTCTGAATGAATTCTGTAACGTCTATATTCTTTGTCATGTGTGGCCACTGAAGTCTCTGCTCAATTAGCTTAGTGGTCAGCGAAAGATTAGACATAGATTTGCCTTCAAGGCCTAGAACCACTAAGTCTCTCAGCCTTGGCAGGGGGGCTCCATGGGCATGTTGGGGCATGCCGTCAACACTCAGCCAGGAAGTTGGCAACTCTGCCTTAGCCTTCAGGTCCTGCCTCTTCAGAGCCTCAAGGTTAGCCAGAGCTGAGAGCTTAGGACCTTCCTGAAGTGTTTTCTAAGTACGTACACAGCCCTGTGTATGTTTGCTTTCCTGTGCATGTGCCTGCTTTCTAGATTCTCTGGAATACTTCAGAGCCTTTCAAAGCCTCTAAGGATGCCTCATTCCCCAGCTTTTTTTTTTTTTTTTTTAAGATTTTATTTATTTATTTGACAGAGAGAAATCACAAGTAAGCAGAGAGGCAGGCAGAGAGAGAGGAGGAAGCAGGCTCCCTACTGAGCAGAAAGCCCGATGTGGGGCTCGAACCCAGGACCTGGGATCATGACCTGAGCCGAAGGCAGCGGCTTAACCCACTGAGCCACCCAGGCGCCCCCCCCCCCCAGCTTTTTATTTTAAGGTTTTTGATTAGCTGATTTTTGCCTCAAGTGTTATTCTTATGCCTTAGGCAGCCACAAAGTCCAGCAACTGTCCTTGATTGTTTTCAACAAAACTCCTCGGAGAAAAAGCTGTTCGTACTGGGCAAGCTCAGCGTCCAGTCAAAGTAAGACAGTCTCACAAAAGGGATTTTCCAGACATTTCAAATGACGGCAGCTCTCTGGAGAGGAGGCTCTGAAGGAACTCCAGCCCCGTTCTACCTGTGGCTGTTAGGCTGCTGGTTTTCCTAGCGATTGCGGGATGCTGGTTTCTAAGAGAGAGCTCGATGGAATTACAACAAATTAAAATGCCACAAAGATCACTGTTCTTACTGAGATTGTGTCATTTTCCTTGAATAAACACTTTCTATATTGCTGTGAGCCTTTGGTTAATTTCCAGACTTTTAAAAATTTGATTCTGACAAATTTTTTGTCTGCTTTCTCCTTGCTCTAATGGAGAAGAGCATTTTTGGAGGTCTTTACTCTGGCATTTTCACTGACATCACCTGTAGTATATTTGGAATGCCCTTCTATATGATTGCGTTCTCATTTCTTAAACACAGCTTAGATGTCTCCTCTCCTCTGATGCTTTTTCTGTGTCCTCTGGGCAAAGGAGTCAGCTCTTCCTTTATCTCCTATGCCCCTGTGTTTATGCCCTTGTTAATTCACTTTTCACTTACTTGTGTCTGTTCCCGTGTCTTCTCGCAGCCTGCAGTTTCCTAGCTGGTGACTTATTCATCGTCCGTGCCCAGACCGGTTCTGGAACACACAGCAAGTATGCCTGCTTATAGGCTGGGGGTATTTGTTTTAGGAGATCTTTGAGCCTAGCCCGGGGAGTCTCAGCCCGAGCCACCAGGTCTCTCCTCCTGTTTCAGTGATGCATAGCTGACCTTCGTGTCTCCATCATGTTGGAAGTGTGGGGAGCTCTGCGTGCCTACCACAAGCTCAGAGCTGACTGAGCGTCTGAGGGAAGCAGAGGGCAGAGGCAGAGCCCATGTCATGAGCTTCAGCAGTGATAATAATGCCGGCAGTCGACAGTTACTGAGTCGTTTCCACGCTGCATGCCGGGCTAGGAGGTTTATACTCAATATCTCATTCGGTTCCAGCATCAGTCCTAGGAGGTGGGTCCTGTTATCCTCATTTTACACGTGAGGCCGTGTAAGGGAAGGGGCAGAACTGGGGTTAGATGAAGGCCTGGCTTCCAAGGCCCATATTCTTAACTGTTCCATCTGAGGGATCCGTGAGGAGCATTCGGAGGAGGGGAGACCACACAAGCCTTTTTCTTCCCTGGCACCTGTTCTGCCTCCCTGAAGAGATGCTGCTCCCAGGTGGGTTCAGCCCACCCTGGGCTCAGCTGGGCCGCCGTGTGCTTTGAAGCAAGGGAGCGCTGAGGGCTCCTGCAGTGACTTGGCCCCCAGGAAAGCTGTGGGGAGAGGCCCCTATTTCCCCAGCATTGGGGTGACAAGTGCATCCCTGAGGAGAGAAATGGCAAAGATTCCTCGTTATCTCCCCCATTCCAGCACGGTGACAGCCCCAGGCTGCTGGGAAGGCCAGCCCACACAGAGAGGAGGTATAATGTAGAGGGCTCAGAAGCATTTCCACAGATGTGGATATCGGTCCTTCTGATACAGGCCTGTCAGCAGGAAGGGGGATTGTGCTAGCATGCATGGGGCACACTGTTGGGCACAAGGGACCTGGTTGCTAAGCAACAGTCTCTGGCCTCCCCTCCTCCCTGTAACCTTTTTCTCTGTTTCTAAGCTTCTAGTTAGCAGATGGGAGGGGCTGAGACTGCCCAGCCCAGCCCAGCCCTTGGCCCCCTTTCCTGCAACAAGGGGTCTATTCATGGTTCTGAGCAGATTTATTGTCTCTCTGGAGCATGTCTGTGTGTGTGTGTGTAGGGGGAGGATAAAGGGAGGGGCGTATGTGAACTAGGGAGACCTCACCCTCCGACCAAGCGGGCTGGGCTGTTTGATCGATGCTGATCCAAGAACAGGAGCAGAACCCTGCCTAGAGACCCCAAGTGTTTACATCGGTGCCACTGACCCGAATGGTAAGGCCGTACGTACGTCTGCCATCCCTGACCTGGCCTCTCTCTCTTTCTTTCTTCCTCTCTCCCCGCCCCCACACTTGGGCTTCTAGGTAGGTGGAAAGAGCCCCGTCTGGCAGCTCTGCACAAGGGCTAGATCCTAGAGAGGGACGCTTGTGGCTAACCTCCCACGTTTGTCCCCAGGGACTGACTGTTAGTCTCTCCTGTCCCCCATAGGTCTATCCAGGTGGTTTGCATATAGACAGAGCTTAGCAAGTCATTATTACACTGAACTTGTACTCAAAGGGAGGACCAGGAGGTCCTGCTCCATGACAGCCCGTCGTTCCAGGCTACTGATGAGCTCAAACACATGGGTCTGGAGGTAGAGCAACTCCTGGGTGAGGTCAGTTAGTCCGGGAGCTGAACTGAAAACCAAGCTCCCTTGATACTGAGACAGGAGGAAAGCCTGGCCATGCCCTGGAATTCTCTCCAGACCAAGCATTGCCTCTTTGCTCAGAAGGACATCCATTCAAGAGAAACCATGTTCCCAGAGGAGAAGCCCAAACCCCAAATGCCGTTGTCACTTCTGTGCTTTCTTATGGGTGCTCGACTGAATCTAACAAGCCTGCGGTTCTCCAGTCTCATTGCTCTTGCCCTTGAGCATCATCTCTGGACCCAAGAAGGAGTGTCTGTGGTGAGGGGCAAGCCAAGACCCCATGTTTCTTGTGGAGCAGCAAGCCCTATTGGTGGGAGGACCAGCCCTACCTGTCCTGGGCCATAACCGGTAGAGGGGAAGGGAGGGGAGGAGAGAGGAGGTGGGGTGATGTCTCTTCATACGGAATTTTGGGCTGCTACCCTACTTGCGAGCTGAGCTGGCAAGGGTGTTCACGGGTCTGGTAGAACGATTTCCAGGGTGATTTAGAAGTGACTGATCTGGGTGAGTCTTCAAAGGCCTTTTTTCCTCCTAGCCAGAGGGTCAGGAACATGAGGACGTTCTATGGAACACAAAGGCAGGACTGAGGAATGTGACAGGAACATTCCTTCGGACCATTGGGAATCCCATCTAAACCAACATTTTCTTGGAGTCAGTGTTTCAGGTTTTTTTTTTTTTAAGATTTTATTTATTTGATAGAGAGAGAGATCACAAGCAGACAGAGGGGCAGGCAGAGAGAGGAGGAAGCAGGCTCTCCGCGGAGCAGAGAGCCCCATGTGGGGCTCGATCCCAGGACCCTGAGATCATGACCTGAGCCAAAGGCAGAGGTTTTAACCCACTGAGCCACCCAAGCACCCAGGGTTTCTGGTTTTTATGATCATTGGGTACCACTCTGGATCTTGGCAGGGCAAGTTGTGGTCTTCAGAGGAGACAAGTCTTATTAACTTTTTTTTTTTCTTTTTTTTTTTGAGAGAGTGCATGTGCCCGTGCGGGTGAGGAGGTGCAGGGAGGGGCTGAGGGAGAGGGAGAGAGAAAGAATCTTTTTTTTTTTTTTGAAGATTTTATTTATTTATTTGACAGAGAGAGAGTGTGAGAGCACAGGCAGGGGGAGCGGGAGAGGGAGAAGCCGACTTCCTGCCGTGCAGGGAGCCTGATATAGGACTCGATCCCAGGACTCTGGGATCATGACCTGAGCTGAAGGCAGAGGCTTAACCCACTGAGCCACCCAGGCGCCCCCTATTTCTTATTAATAATATTATTATACTTAGCATTTGCACTGTGTTTTATAACTTATAAAACCCTTTTGGTCATATAATCCCCACCTGCCTCCCTTCCTCCTCAATGTACATTAACTGAATTCCCACTTTGTGGCAGGCCCTGAGCTAGGCTCTGGGAGCCTAGACCAGTGAGGAAGGGCAGAGAGAAAGAGAAGTAAATGAGCACAATATAGGGACACAACAGGTGCCTCATAGAGAAGAAGGCTTCTTGGAGAAGTGACGTCTGAGCTGGGTCTTACGAGTCAGCGACGCGGGGAGAAGGACAGCAGAGGCAAAGTCTCTGTGGCGCAAGAGCGTGTGAGGGCCCAGAAGACTGGCATGTGCGTTACTAGGACCGAGTTCCACTGCGGAGGGCGTCATGCCGGCAGGTGGGGATGGAGAGGTGAGGAAGGGCGAGAGCTCAGAGGATTTTGTAGGCGGTGCCATCGGACTTTGGATTCTTCTTAAAGAGTAGAAAGATTCGTTGGGTACTTAATGAAGGGGTCAGCTCGCTCATGTTGGAATTGGAGGAGGATTGCTGCGGCGTGGACATTGAGTGGAAATCAGATGCTAGAGACTGAAGTTTGGAGAGGGGCTGAGCTCAGCTCACGTAAGAGGCTGCAGACCGAGCTTTGCTTTGGTGGTCTGGGGTTTCTTCCAAGATCTTCTTTCCCGTCACTCTTCTTCATGGCACGTGAGTGTCTCGCAGCCTTGCGGCTCACTCTGCTCTGTGCTTTCTGACCCCCGTGCCTTTGTCTCTTCCCCCAGTGCCCATGTATGTCCGTGCAAGCCCGGCTCATCTAGGAGGGACCGTCTCAGGCTGCCTTTTCTAGGAAGCCTGTTTTGATCCCCCAGTGAGAAGCTCTCCTGCTTTCTCCTGTCACTTAGCATGTTCTGCCTTTTTTTAACGTGTCAGGACTCGACTGCAAATTTTCTGGGGGCAGTTGGGGAGTGTTCCATGTTGATTTATTTTACTTTATTATTTTAGTAATAATTTTACTTTATTATTATTATTATTTTTTAAAGGTTTTATTTATTTATTTGACAGAGAGAGAGAGATCACAAGTAGACAGAGAGGCAGGCAGAGAGAGAGGAAGGGAAGCAGGCTCCCTGCTGAGCAGAGAGCCCGATGTGGGACTCGATTCCAGGACCCTGAGGTCATGACCTGAGCCAAAGGCAGAGGCTTAACCCACTGAGCCACCCAGGTGCCCCTTATTATTATTTTTAAATTAATTTTATTTTTTATTTGTTTAGTTCTTGAGGTTTTTTTTTTTAATTAAATTAAACTTATTTGGGGGTAATTGCAGATGCACATGCACTTATAAGAAATAATCTCACCTGTACCCTTTTCCTCCGAGTGCTAACATCTTGTAAAACTCCAGTACAATATCACGACAATATTGACATTGATAAAGTCAAGATACAGAACATTCCTATCCCCCCAAGGATCCCTCCTGTTGCCTTTTGTAGCCACACCCACTTCCCTTCCAATCCCATCCCTCCTTGACTCCTGGCAACCAGGAATCTGTCTTCATTTCTTTAATGCTATTGCTATAAGAATGTTATATAAATGGAATCATACAGTATGTAACCTTCTAAGACTGGCTTTTTTTTCACTTGACATAATTCTCTGGAAATTTACCCACATTGTCCCACGTGTCAATAGTTCATTCCTTTTTCTTTATTCCTTGGTATGGATGTATTACGATGGGTGATGTCATTCATCCATTGAAGGACACCTGACTTGTTCCTACTTTTTAGCTATTACAGATAAAGCTTATGAACATTATATACATATAGGTTTTTGTATGATCATAAGTTTTCATTTTAGACTTATGCACCCTGATGTTCATAGCAGCAATGTCCACAATAGCCAAACTGGAAGGAGCCCAGATGCCCTTCAACAGACGAATGGATAAAGAAGATGTGGTCCCTATGTACAATGAAATATTACTCAGCCATCAGAAAGGCTGAATACCCACCATTTGCATCAACATGGACGGGACTGGAGGAGATTATGCTGAGTGAAATAACTCAAACAGAGAAAGACAATTATATGATTTCACTTATTTGTGGAACATAAGGAATAGCATGGAGGACATTAGTAGAAGGAAGGGAAAAAATGAAGGGAGGGAAATCAGAGGGGGATACAAACCATGAGAGACTATGGACTCTGGGAAACAAACTGAGGGTTTCAGAGGGGAGACTGGTGGAGGGATGGGTGAGCCTGGTGATGGGTATTAAGGAGGGCACAGGATGCACGGAGCAGTGGGTGTTACACAGTGAATCATGGAACACTACGACAAAAACTAATGATGTACTTTATGGTGACTGACATAACATAACAATAATTTTAAAAAAACTGAACATGCAGATAGTAATTTTATTCCTGGAATTTTTCCATGTTGATTTATTTTGAGCTCCCTACCTTGTCCTCCATTGTGGCCTAGCACTTGGGCTAAGTCTTATTTACTGGGCAAATGAATGGACGGTGAATTGGGCAGGGGGGCTTCTTCCTCTGAGACAGGAGGTAATGAAGAAAGCTGGGATCTAGAGGCCTGAGGAGGGATGCTGAGAGGTTCAGCGGACATCCTTGATGGTTGTCGGAGGCCAGGGGAGGGAATGGTGAGGAGCGCTGGGTCTGGGTTTGAATACCGGCTCTGGTGCTTACGGGCTGTGTGAGAATAAGGGGGGGCAGGGTTAGAGGCTCCAGGAGAGCAGAGAGGGCCTGGTGGGGGGCATCAGTGGGAACACACAGAGTCTCTAAGATGAAAAAAAGGCAGTGAGTGTGCAGCCAAGGTTAGAGAGTGGGGTCTTGTAGGGGCCGGAGCTTTTCCCCTTGGTGTGGGGATCCCAAGTGACCAAAAGTTATTTCCCCAGAGCCTAATGCCAGATGGCCAAACCCACATGGAGGCTCAGTATGCAGAGGAGAGCCCAGGACCCAGGAACTTCCAAGCAAAGCTGAGAGACCCACTGCGGAGGCCCGAAGCCCAGCAGCACCCCAGTAGGCCGGACTGGGCTATAGGGGAATGACAGGGTGGGGACAGCGAATGGGTAATCTTCCTACATTCCCCAGACCCTTCTTGAGAGAACCCCCAGTGGCTGAAGGCGAGTTTATCCCACGGTTTATCCCAGACCTGCTTTTGCTCTGTGTCTAGTTTGGGGGTTGAGTGGGCTCTGTGGGCCTTGTGGGCATGGGGACAAGGGGAGGCGGGCAGGCTCAGTGGGGGGTATAGCTCCTGCTATGGGGGGGCTGGAGCCCCATGGTGGAGCCTCGGGCAGAGGGAGGCTGGCAGGCAGGGGCCAGGCACACAGACGCTGCCCTCCCCTCTCCCGCAGCCTCTCTGGCAGGGTGCCCGGGTGCTGGACAGCGCTGCTGTGCGGGGCTGGGAGTGTTGGCACTGCTGGCTGGTGTGAGCATCGGCTCCTGGCTTCTCGGTCAGTGGGGGGACCCTTCTGTGCTCCAGGGAGGGCCGAAGACCGGGATCTGGGAGGTCCTTGCAGGAAGAGACAAGCAGCTGTAAAAGGCAGCCAGGACCCGTCTTTCTCCTTTCCCCTGGACTGCCCACAGGGGAGAAGGACTGGGGGGTGGGACCTCAGCAGGAGGGAGTTAGGCTCTGCGTCCAGAAGGCTATAGTCTTGCAGTGGGAAGTGGAAGGTACTTGAGTGGATGAGCCAGGGAGGCCCAAGTTGAACAGTTTCTAGAAATCTTTCCCAGTCAGAGAGAGAGACAGACAGACAGACAGGGAGAGAGAGCTGTGCCGCTTAGTGTGTTAGGTGGGGACGCGCCTGAGGCTGGGTGGTGGAGGGCGAGTCCCCAGCAGCTGCTTTTGTCTCCCTCTGGTGCAGGGGTCTTGTTCTGCCCCTTGGCCCTCTCATGTGGGAATCCCTCCCCTCTCCTAGCCTCTTCTCTGTGACCCTCTCCTGTCCTTGTCCTCCAAAGTGCTCTATCTGCGGCCGGCGACCTCCCAGCCCACTCCTGGGACCCTGCAGGATGAGGAGATCCCTTCGAGCTGCTCTGAGGCTGGCGGTGCGGAAGCCCTGCTCCCCACGCTGCCCAGAACAGGTGGGCCACACCCCCAAGACTACAGACTACCCCCACCTGCCCTGAGTCCCTTCATGGCTCTGGGATCCCCACTTCTGGCCGGGGAAGGGGACAGAATGAAGTGCCCTGAAATCACTGCCGGCAGTAGGGGCTCCTCCTCTGGTGGGGAGGGAGTGATGTGGTCCAGCTTTGAAACTCCATCTCGGATTTGGAGCTCTCAGCACTCCCTGGGGACGGTCTTGATTCCCTACGTGGGCACAGCCAGGAGCCCAGGCTGGGAGGAGGGATGGCAACTTGCCGTCTGGGGCAGAGTGAGCCAGGAGGATGGGGAAGGGGGAACAGGTGCATGTGGGGAGCCGGTGTGTAGCCGGCGGGGATCCTCACTTCACATTGTCCTCTCCCCGCCAAACTGGAGTCGAGGATCAGAAGAGGAGCTGCCCAGGCGGGGGCTGGAATCAGTTACAGAAGTTATGGTTAGCAAGGGGCCTGCCTTTTGCTAGTGCTAGTTATGCGACCTTGGGCACATTGCTTCTTGGAACTTCCATTTCCTTCTCTACGAAATGGAGATACCACTATTTGCCACATGAAGTTGTAAGAATAATACGAGCTAATTGGTGAAAGGGCCTAGCACAGAGCCTGAAGAAGGCAGAGGCTCAGCGGGTAACCATCACGAGGATGATCACAAGATTTGAAAGCGGAAGACTGGACGTAGTCCTGGATCCATCACGCGCAGATTCTGTGATCTGGGGCAGGTCCCTTACCCTCCCTGCCTTAGTGGTCCCTCTGCAGCATGGAAGGATGGTCATACTCACCCCCTGGGGGGTTGCCATGACAACAGGTGACAGCACATTTAAAAGCACCTGGTTAAACACCAAACTGGAATGCAGCACTATAAATAGGGGCTCTTTTGTTCTCAGAACCGGCCTGATTCCCCGGGGGACAGGGAGCCCGACACTGGGTGACCCAGATGCTGTCATGAGGCCTCTTCAGGTTCCCCCTTGGCCAGGTCCAGCTCCCCCTGCCCAGCCTGTCCCTCCGCCCTGCAGGAGGTAGGATGTGACTTCCATGCCTTGCCTTCAGTATCTTTCAGAATAATCACGGAGGACTTCCTGCTGGAAGCACAGGTGAGAGCACGGCCAGACTGGCTCCTGGTCTGCCACGAGGGCTGGAGCCCTGCCCTGGGGGTGCGGATCTGCCAGAGCCTGGGGCATCTCAGGTAAGGGGGGCAGACTTGGGGCCCGGGCGAGGGTGGAGGGGAAAGGGAGGCGGAGACCTCTATCTGCCTGTCCTGTCAAAGTGCTCAGGAACTGACAAGAGGTCATTTTGGCCGTCTCCTGCCCTCTGGGCATGATGGGACCTCAGGTTGTTTCTCTCCTTTGAGCGTCCCTGCTCTTTAACAAATATGAATCCGAGAAGAGGTCATTGTCAGTCTTGCTCCGTGTACCGCTGGGGACGGCATCTCAGGCACATCTTGGTCATGATTCTTGCCATCTCCGTGCTGCAGCATCAACCAGTTTCCTCCCGTTCTGTTCCCCTTTTCCGCCAAGACTCACTCACCTCAAGGGAGTGAACCTGTCTGACATCAAGCTCAACAGCTCCCAGCGGTTTGCTCAGCTCCCTCCCAGACTGGAGGGCTTCCTGGAGGAAGTGTGGCAGTCCAGGGAGGACTTCTCAGGAGGCTGAGTGGGTCCCTTCTGGTGAACTGTTCGGCAAAAATCTTCCTGTTGTGGGAACCTGGGGGTGAGGACATTGGCTGTGTGAGATGGGACACAGGAGCGTTTTCCAGTCAGAAATCACAAACTCAGTTCACGTGAGTGGAACTGGCTGTCAGGGAGCCAGAGCCCTGAGGCTTTGGGATATGAGAGGGATCAGGGCCGCCGGGGCCTGAGATGAGTATGAGAGAGAAGAGGGCTTTGGTGCAGCAGAAATTGAGGTTTTGCTTGGAAGAAGGAGAGAGAGGGGAGAGCAAGAAGGGGTCGGAGAGAGAATAGAGGAAGCCTAGGAGGGGCGTGGGGTGACGTGTGCCTTCTTCCTTCGCTTCCTTATCCATCCACGGGACACATGTTTGTTCCAGGGTCCTTAGTAGGCACAGCTGGACTTCCCATCTACAGATACCTGATTTGTAACTTTGGGCCCTGCCCAAGACAGCCCTCAAGGGCCACGACCTCCTGCCGGTGCTCTGGGGTGATGGGGCAGAGTAGCACGCTGTCCTGCAGAACTGCTAATGAGGAGGGGCCCAGGGCTTGGAGGCAGGCAGGACGCAGATGGGGGCTGCACCAGAGGCCTCCTCTGTCTGCACCTGATGACTGCCCCTGGCCTCCCTCCAAGCCCTTGGGTGGGCCCCTGCCCAGCCTCCTGCTGCCACCTCTGTTTGTAGGAACAGCTGCGCTTCCGGCCAAATCGTTTCCCTCAGATGCTCTGGTGAGTCATATCCAGGCATGTCCAGGAAGGTGGCAGTGGGAGGAGGGAGTCTCCCCCTGTCCTTAGTGTGGGTCTGGGGTGGGGTTCCTTGCCCACCTGCCCCTCTGCCTACTGGTCCCCTTCTTGTAGACATGGTTCTGCCCCAACAGAGCCCTGACCAAGCCCCTGTCCTGTCCCCCACCAGCCACTGATCTGGGCGGATGATCTGCTTCGCCTCCTGGGACTACTTGCCTTGACTTCTGAAGCTCCCGCCCCCCTTCATCTGGAGAGCCCCAAAGGGATTACTCTTGGCTGCTAACCAGTTAGCACCTTCCGGAGACTAAGGAAGGGGGCAAACTAGGGGCCACATGGGAGACAGTCTGTGGAGCTCCTTTCGTCTGACCCCATGCCCCCAATCATCTATATTTCTCTATATATCTGTGCATCCATCCATACACCAACATTTCGACGCCTCCCATGGAATAGGCTTTTTATGGAGGACAATGTAGGCATGGTCACAGCTCTCAGTGAGCTTGTAGCCTGATGGGGCAGACAGATGTGTAACTGACACTTAGACCATCCTGTCCCCCAAACTCAGGGCCAGGAGTAATAAATGAGAGCTGTCGCGCTGGGCCACAGTCCCCGAGGTTAGGACCATGCTGACACCCAACTGTCTTCTGGCTAACCATCTCCCCTGTGCTTCTCTGTTTGCAGAGTGTGGGACGAGGCCCCTGGCCTCCCGGATAGTTGGCGGGCAGGCCGTGGCTCTTGGGCGCTGGCCCTGGCAGGCCAGTGTGGCCCTGGGCTCCCGGCACACGTGCGGGGCCTCTGTGGTGGCGCCCCACTGGGTGGTGACGGCTGCTCACTGCGTGCACAGGCAAGTCTCGGGGCCGCGGACCCGGAGGGCGCCTCAGCGGCCTTTTCTGTTTGGCCTGCAGTATGTCCCGTGTAACATGTCCATGTCCGTCGGACTGTCTGCCTCCCGCGTCCATTCTGAGGGGCGTGCATGGCGCAGTTCTCCCCGGTCCCTGCCGAGAACAGCTCTGCGCGAATAGCGGCGATAACACAAAGATCGCTTCTTTATATTTGCTCAGTTTTGAAGTTTTTCAAAGGCTTTCCCATTCACAGCGCTCTGTGCTTCTTAATGTTTATCACAACTGTAATTAAATCACCTTCCATGTAATTATTGGCTTAATGTCTTGCTTCCCCTTTAGACGGGGAGCTCCGTGGGGGCTGACACTCTCAGTCTTGTTTACCACTGAATCTCTGTGTTGATTTTCCCGCTGCCATGTCCCTCTGGCCGAGAACAGTCCTGGCAGATAATAGGTGCTTCATAACTACAGCTTGGAGTGGTGTAGGAATGAATGACGAGTGAATGAGCTCTTTGGACCTCTCCTTCTGGCGGCGGGCGGGGCAGATAGTGTACTCCTCATTTTTCAAGGTGGGGACCGAGGCTGGGAGCGATGAAGCGAATTCCCCACAATCTCAGTAGGAGGAGAGACAGGACTCATGGTTTTTCTGACTCGCAGTTAGCATATCACACAAGCCCCTTTGATGTCTGTTATAAAACATGGAGGAGCGTTATTCAGGACAGAGAGATTGGGACTTGTAGATCTCCCACACTGTCTTACTTCTCTGGCCGGTCTAGAGCATTTATGGAGCACCTACTGCATGCCCAGTATCTTGCCAGCTGCTGCAAGGATACTAGGAGGTGTGGAGCCTGGATTCTGGGAGCTCCCAGCCTGGTGATGGGGGCAGCCACAAATGGCTTCTCTGGCCAGCTTCCCCCATCGGCCACCTCACTTAGGTCAGCCTGTGCGCCCTGTCCTTCCCCGGGCTCAGCATGGCTCCCGTGTGCAGTTCTAGGGTACCCCGCCTGTCCAGCTGGCGGGTCCACGTGGGGCTGGTCAGCCACAGTGCCATCAGGCCTCACCAGGGGGCTGTGGTGGAGAGGATCGTCTCCCACCCTCTCTACAGCAGCCAGACTCACGACTATGACATCGCCCTCCTGCGGCTCTGGACACCACTCAACTTCTCAGGTGAGGCACTGACCTGGCCTGAGCAAGTGCAGGCTGTGGGGGCAGGCCCTGGGGTGGAGGCGGGGGTGGGGTGGCTGGGGCCTGAGGGGTGAGCTCATTTCTGAGGTTCCCTCCTAGTGCTGTAGACATTAACACGTTCAGTTCATTGGATGACCACAGTGAACTTGGGCATTACCTGGACCTAAGCATGCAGCAACGTGTGTGGGCTTTCTTGGGGACGAAGGTTCTGGCCCCCCGCATAGCTGGGCTGCAAGAGGAACTTGCCTCAAAGTACCTGGCAGAGCTTCCTCGGTGCTCCATCTCCCCATGTGCTGCTCCGCCCTGACCCCAGGCTGGCCCCAGGTCCCAGCCACCATGGGACATGTCCCAGTTACTAAGCTTTATTTTCCCAAATGTCTTTCCTTCCGTCTGACCCTGATAGGTAGATGAGGCAGGTATAAACAGGGAAGGACCATAGGGTTTAGTAAGGAAAGTGACTCTACAAGATATCTCAGCAAACTGTTCCTGAGCCTGGTGTACTGACTCCGGGGTCCGGCTTCTCTCCGGCAGTGGCTCTCAAACCCCCACCCCTGCCCATAGCACGCACGGGTGCCTGCCTCCTCACCAAAAAACACACACATGCACGCGCTCACACATGCACACACTCGCTCATGCCATCTTCACGCAAGTAATGCTCCCATGCGTACACATTCATACACAAGCACACACGTGCTCCCATGCTCCCGTGCGTGCACACTCATGCACAGGCGCACAAATGCACACATGCTCCCATGCGTGCACACTCACGCACAGGCGCACACTCCCATGCGTGCACACTCATGCACAGGTGCACAAATGCGCACATGCTCCCGTGTGTGCACACTCATGCACAGGTGCACAAACGCACACATGCTCCCGTGTGTGCACACTCATGCACAGGCACACACGCGCACACGCTCCCGTGCGTGCACAGTCATGCACAGGCGCACATGCGCACGCACGCTCTGTGCTCCTCCCTCCCATCACCATCTGTAGCCTTGGGTTTCCCAAATCGCAGCTGTTGCTGCACGCCCTTCACAAATATCACCTGAACTTGGGCTCAGCAGTTAATATCTCTCGGTTGACTCGGGTATATTTGAAAGGGGAGCTTTAAGTTACGACTGAACCAGAGAACCCGTATTATTTGTGGCGAATAGGTAACAACCGTAGAAACACGGAGAGAAAACAAGACAGCGCTGGGGCTCCAGCTCGCTGCCCTCTGCAGACCCACCGCGCCTGGGCCTGTACTCTCCGTGTTTAGGTGGAGGCTGGCGGGACTGGGGAGCCCCGGAATGGCACTGGAGGGAATCTTTCTCCTGGCTGCTCTTGCGGAGGTGGAAAGAGTCCTGAGAAGGGAATCCTTTCTCCCCATGGGACTCAGTGTTTATTTTATCATCAGCATGTCTGTGTGCTACTTTAGAACAAGTTTGGGCCCAGCCCTGTAGGACTTGCCACACACTTTTGGAAACCGTGCCCCAAGAGGGATCAAATACCCTAAGGAAAATGCAAAATGAGTCCTCATTAGGAGAAGTTGGGCACAAACGCCCAGAAGGAATTCCCATTTTCCCTCATTCCCCAGGTTAGGTCTGTGCGGGGTGTCCATTGCCCAACCTAGAAGGCACCAGGCACATGGTGGTTTATACATCATCCTCTGTGTCAGTGGTGACCTCCGTGCCAATGTGGTGCAGTGCACGACCTGCACAACCTTACAGGAGACCTGGCTGGTGGAGGCGGGAAGCCAGGACTGTTTGAGAGGGAGTGAGAGGACCTGCCAGCCCTTCTTCCCCCAGCCTGAGGGTGAGGAGGTGGGGAAAGGAAACTAAGCCCAAGTGGGACCCAGGATCACCTGCTTCTCCACAGACACCGTGGGTGCTGTGTGCCTGCCAGCCGAGAAGCAAGATTTTCCAAGGGGATCACAGTGCTGGGTGTCTGGCTGGGGCCACACCAACCCCAGCCACAGTGAGTCAGCTCCCAGGGTCCTGGGTAAAATAGGGGTGGGGGGACCTTCTGGCCAAGGTGAGGCCCCTCTATCTCCCACCTCCACCTCCCCCAGCCAAATGGTGGTGCCAACCCCCTTGTTCTCTGGCATCACTGTTGGCGAGACCTAGGAGCCCTGGTCTGGGTCTCCCTGGCCTGGGTCTTTCTGGAAGAACACTCCCTGAGTATCCCCTGAAGCCAGGTGTTTGACACCCCTGCCCTCCATCCCAGGAGTGCTGTGGCTTCAGTGTTTGGGTGTGTGTGTGTGTGTGAGAGTTCTACTCCTCTTCACTCTTACGTCTGATGGACCCATGTTTCCTTCCCGGGGTCCGCAGAACCCACCTTGGGCTCCCCTCTATGGGTCTAATGCCTCCAGGGCCCCTAATCACCTTCCCTCTTGTTGTGTCTTCCCGGTCTTGCTCTGTGCCCCGTGGCCTGGCTCTGTGTCCCTCCTTCTCCATGTGTACCTCCTGCAGCCCACAGCTCAGATACGCTCCAGGACACGGTGGTGCCCCTGCTCAGCACTGAGCTCTGCAAGCTCCTGCATGTATAGTGGGGCGCTCACCCCCCGCATGCTGTGTGCTGGCTACGTGGATGGGAGGGCTGATGCATGCCAGGTACAGCACGGAGGGGGACCGTGGTGGTGTTGGGGGGAACGGGAGGACCTGCGGTGTCTTGACCTCTGCTCCGAGCAGCCTCTCTAGAAGGAGGAGTGCCTAGGCATGTCGAGTTGTGTGCTAAGGATTTATGGAGGGGTGAGGCAAGGGGAAATCCCATACTGCAAGCAGCAGGGACCAGGAACAGAGGCACTGTCCCCTCCACCAGGAAGGACTAACTGCCTCTTTCTTTGTGTCTCCATGCTCTCAGGGTGATAGCGGGGGCCCCCTGGTGTGCCTGGACAGGGGCACCTGGCACTTGGTGGGGGTGGTCAGCTGGGGCCGTGGCTGTGCGGAGCCCAATCACCCGGGCATCTACGCCAAGGTTGCTGAGTTCCTGGACTGGATCCATGACATTGTGAGGGTGAGTATGGGGGCAAGGATGGGTGAGTTTGTAAAGGACCCAACCTTTGGAAACTGGGATCCTCACCTCTTAGGCCTGGGCCCTGCTTGGGGCTGGGGAATGGTCCCGAGAGTGGGAGGAGGAAGTGATGCTTGTAACACTGAATCCATTGGATTTTTATGGATTTAAGTGTTCGCTAGGTTAGAGTAGACCTGGCTTTGTAGCTCAGATCTGCCATTTACTATGTGAGCTTTGGCAAATCGCTAACCTTGGCAAGCTTCAGTTTCCTGGTAATAGCACCATGGCTACCTTGACTGCTCCTGTGATGAGTGAATGAGGCCAGACTATGAGCAGTGGCTACACGGTGCTGGTTCTAGGCCTCCAGCCAGCGGTCTGCGTGTTGTTCATATGCGGGTTTATTCCTGGTTTCTACGGTGGTTAGGAGCGCCTGCATTCCCTGCACTCTGGAGAGAGCGTGGCATTTAACAGTTTGGGTTCAGCAAGGGATTAATTCTTGTGCGACACCCGGCAAGGCTCTCGACCATCCGTTCGGTGGGAGGGCCAAGCAGGAGAATGTGTACAAAATGGGTTACGTGTATGAAGAACTTTACAAGTGCAGGGCGTGATGAAGAAACGCCTCTTTCTGCAGGGTTGGACACAGGCATGGGTGGTAGGTAATAAATTTTAGAGTCGACAGGGGACACAGGCACCCACCTCCTCATTCAGGCCTTTCAGAAAACCGCGAGAAGTAGGTATATTTAGCTGCATTTGATAGAAGTAGAAATCAAGGCTCTGAATGGTCAAGTGATTTACTACAGTGAATGTTACTGGGCTGGTAGGTGGTGGGGCCACACTGCGGGTCTGGCTCCTTCCTCTGTCAGCCCGGGACTCTCTCCCTCAGTGCTGCACGCAGCCTCATGCTTCCTGGGTCTCTGGCAGGTCCACTAGATGGAGGAGAAGCAGCAGCCTCAGATGCCGAAGGCACGGACCTCCTACCACACAAGACAGTCACCACCTGTGGGCCAGCCTCGCTCATGTAACAGGAGAGCGGGTGGGGCTGGGCTGGGAGATGGGGGGGTTGGGAGGGGGTCGGGAAGGAATGGGAGAGCAAGAGGCTACTGGCAGCAGCTCCGTGCCTGCCCTTCTGACCTCCCCCCCCCACCTTGTGCACATCTTATGCAAGGATGCTCAGGGATGCCCTGCAACCACTCTCTCCATGTGCTCTCCGGTGGGGCAGGTGCCACCCTAGAGGAGTCCCTGGCTCAAGGCAGGGCCAAGCCCATGGAGTCAAGGACCCTTCCCACTCTGCAGTCTTTCTCACCTACTGCCTGTTCCCTCCTGGCTCTGACTGGCCCTGTGGGGTGGGGGGTGCGGGAGCCCTGTAAGAGTGCTCTGGTTGGCACTGGGATAGGGTGTTGGTTTATAAATGACAGTTCTGTGAACTGGTCCAAGGCGTGTTGTTATTAAAGTGAAATGATGTTTCGTCTAGGTCTGCCTCTCATTCTCAGTCTCTTTCTGTCTCTCTGTCTCTCTCACACATACACACTCCCTCTCTCATACTCTTTCTCTCTCTCTCCTCTCACACACACACACACACACACACACACACACACACACACACATGCTAAGATATAGAATTTTAATTTTCCTCCTATACATGTTAAAGCTCTAGAACGGGACTCCTGCTGATCTTTCTAGAATTAAAGCTCTAGAACGGGACTCCTGCTGATCTTTCTAGAATTTCGGCATTCACTTATTTAATTCTTTACATTTCTTAAGTCCATACCACATGATCTACTGCAGAAAGCCCCAGCTTTCTGGGTGGGCTGCAGCCGCAGGCCTGAGAACCATTAAGTCATTGCTATCTTAGGAGGGCCTGGCTTCCCAAGACCTGTGTCTCCTGAGCTCCGGTCTCAGCACTGGGCCTCCCATCTTGGGGAGACTTCTTTCTGAGTTTATGCTCAGTTAGCATTTTCCTGGTTCAGCTTCTCCCTGACTCTCTCCCCTCTAGCAATTAAAATACACTTGGCATCTTGTTTCTAAAAACTGCAATGAGTTTTTATGGTGCTTACCCAAGGAAATGCAATGAGCGTTTAGCAATAACACAACTTTTTTGTGAGTTTATCAGCATTTTTTTTTTCCTGGAGGGTCTGCTCCCTTTCCATGAAGAGCACTAAAACAGAGGGGCCTCAGTTTACTCTGTTACCTGGGAGGAGCTTGCTGGGTCTGCTCTCAAACCCCAGAAGCAGCACGGGGAGGGCCTAGTGGGTGGCAAATTGCCTCACCCTGTGTTCGTGGTCCTCCAGCTGCTTCTCTGAGCTCGAGCGTTTACTCCCTGACTCTGCTAAGCCCTCATCCCAAGAGGCAGCCTCGGGACAGCTGATCACTCTGGGCAGGGAAGAGTTACCAACAAACCCATCAGCGGTGATCTTCTCGGTGTTTCTCATGTCACCCGGAAGCCTTGGCTTATTCAAAGGGAGGTTTTTCTTTATCACAGTCATTAGAGTCGGTTAATAACCAGGAACAGCTGGATATTCCAGTTTATCAACACTGTTCATGTGTATCTCACTTCGATCTCATAATATCTGTGCAGCGAAGATATCATTATCACTGCGGCCACTTTACAGGCAAGAAAATCCATTCCGAAAGATTGAGTATTCGCCCAAGACCCGCCACAAGTAGGTGCCAGGGAAGCCTGGGGCTTTTCGCTCTGCCTCCACACCCCTGTTCTGCATGTGGATGAGCGAAAGGTCCAGTGCCGCCCAGAAGTGTGGACTTGGAACGTGCTTTTTTACCTAGTTGAGTCACTTGCCTGCACAGAGGCATTGCCGCCCCTGCTGTTTATAGGTGAGATAAAGCAGAACCTGGGAAATTAAGGGGCTCCTGCCAGAGACCCTTCTCAGGCAATATTCTTACAGATTTCCAGTTCTCTGTGATTTTCACGGTCTGCCTTAAACCTTACAAATGAGTATCTTCCACAGGAGGACGATAAAGAGAACCCTAATTAGAGAATTTGCTAATAGCAGTTCCCTGTTTCCCGACAGAAGCTGCTAGTGCCTTTTGCCAGGCGACCAGTCGGGTCTGTAGACTCTGAGGCGCCACCTGCACTTAGTTGTTTGCACCTGCTGATCTAGCTCTTAGGACGGTGAGGAGGTGTGTCCGTGGGGGCTCGTCCTGCTCCCCTGGGCCAGCTGCCCGAGTGCCAGGATAGAGATGGGGGGCAAGGAAAGGTGGGAAGATTCAGGTCCAGAAGGATTTTAATGGGGGACCAGCTGGGTGCCCAGCTGCATTCAGAGGTAGAGAAGCCGACTGCCTTATTGGAACGATGAGACGGATTTGCAATAAATTATAGTGGCCTGTCAGGCACAAAGCTACATGGCGAGGCAGTAATTGCTAAGGGAGCTCCAAGGGCCTCTCGTGGAATAAGTCCGGGCATTTCTGTGCAGGAAACCTGCCTCTCCTGTCAAAGGGGTCTGCGTCCCCCCTGCCTGAGCAGAGCTGGCAAGCCCCCTGGGACTTCCCCAGCAGGTAGCTCCTGACTGCCCTGCCCAGGGTCTCCTCCTTCGCTCGTCTACTCCTTCTCCATGCTTTCGGGGTCTGGAGGGTACAGTGCGGGTGCAGGCTCTCTCTCCTTGTTAGACCTTCTGTGGAGTCCTGCTTTTCCTAGAAAGGTTGCTGTGAACAAAGGGGCAGCCCTGCCATTCCTCGGGAACCTTTCCCAGGCTCTTTCTTACATTTTACTTTTGGAAGTGCTGGGCTCACCCGTAAAACGACAAAGCTGGAAATGCTATAAGTGCTAAAAGCTGGAACAGGAGCTGCCAGGAGCAGATTTCCCTCAGTCCTCCCACTGTTTTTGGTGCTCTGCCCTCTCCTGGCCATGCACTTAGGACCCTCCTGGCTACTCAAGAGAGAGCCCAGTTACACCTGCTACCACTCTTCAGCCTCTCCCAGCTTCCAGCTCCAGATACCCCCCACCTCTCGACTCAGACACATCAGGATGCACTCCTTGGGTAAGCCTCACCCTTGGGACTCTGCTTCCTGCTCACCGACTGGTGTTCAGGGTTGTTAATGGCTATTTAAGCTGTCTTAAATACCACCACCTCTAGAAGGTTCCTAGTAGCAGATGGGGAGGAACTCCTACTTCTGAGGGCAAGGCTGATCTTTCTTACATATTCCGAGACCTGGACAGTGAGACGTGGAGCAGGCAGTACATCTGTAGACTTATAGCACAGGGCTCCAGAGGCTCTCAGGCAAAGCAGTCCCGGGCAATCTGCTGGAAGGTTTCTGCCTGGAGTTGGTGCTGGAAGAGACCAAACTGGGGACTCAGAATGGAGAGAGCAGTCCTGGCTCCAGACGACGCCAATCTCCCGCTCGTGTGCCTCTCTCAGAGCAAAGTATGGGCTCCAGGAAAGCGGGGGCTTTCACGGGCCTGGGCTTACCTTCCGAGCCTCCTCCCTTCTAATGGATCTTTGGCTGTGGCATCTGATGGAGTAGAGCCCCAGTTTGGGCCTCCAACCCCTTAAGAGTGTGCTGCCCTGAGTAAGGGACTCCACCTCCCTTGAACTTGGTCTCCCACCTGTCCAACAGGGAGCCTGGGCCAGGTGGTCTCCACGGATCTGCCCTCTCAGCTTTAACTCAAACCTCTTTTACCTCTGGAGACACCTGCCCCACCGTGGAGAGAGCACCTCGGGGTGGTGCTGGGCAGATGTGAAGGACCAGGCACGTTCCGGCTCCTCAGGCCCATACCAGGACAGCACTTCCGGTGCTCTCCCTTGAGGCTTGCCCTCAGGGTCCTGATGGGGGTGGGGACCACACCAGGCAAACAAATTTTTTTCCCCATGTCTGTCCAGTGTTTGTATGTATGGGGGTCAAGGTTCCCGGATAGGTGGAGGCCCGTGACCTGGCAGTGTTTCAAGTCCTCCCCAGCTCCTTCAGTCCCATGGAGGGAGAATCCTTTCCAAGGCCCCTCAGGGTGACCCTATCTTCCCAGTTTGTCTAAAATGCTCCTGGTTTTAACTCCGAAAGCCCCATGTCCCCAGAAACCGCTGTATGGGCAAACCAGGACAGTGGGTCCTGCCAAGTCCACTGTATTTATGAAAGGCATTCTGTGAAACCTAGTGCCCCTTGGCCCCCTTCAGTCTGTGCCTCCGGTCCTCCTTCAGTCTGACTGGACTTAAAAGAAACCTGCCCTGGTGACCCCAGATTTGGAGGAAGAGAGGTTTCCTGGGAATTCTGGAGGGCTGGACTGTTGTGTAGACGCTGCCTTGGCCCGGCTGCTGGGGCTGCCCCTCCTTCCCTGCGGCCATTCCTCAGTTGGTGGCCCGGGCAGCAGCACTTCACCTCGCCAGCCTGGTGCTCTCCTGCAGTCTGGGGAGGCTGGGCAGGTGAGGTAGATCAAGTGCTGCTCCTGGAAGCCATGAATACTAATTTCCCAGTTTCCCCAGGTCTCACTGATTTCTGCTCCCCAGAGCAGATATGGGGCTCAGCGAGCACCATTGGGGGAGGCGAAGGGGGGTGCCGTCGTCCCCCTGGGAGGCCGGTAGGCCTCTTCTCCAGCCTCTGCCATCCGGAGGGGATCAGAGAAGAGCAAAGAAGAGACTGCCAGACTGCTGGAGCCCGCAGGGATTTTGTGGGGTTTGTTTTTCCTCAGCACTGTCTGCAGAGGTGAGCGCATGAATAAAAGAGTGAGAGAAGATTTACTGTTCCCACAGTCGGCGGTGGCCCTGTATTTGCACAGCGGATCCGGGCGAGGAGGGGCTAGAGCAGGTGGGAGCGAGGCTGGGACTCAGGGAGAAAGACTCTTGGCCATCTTTCTGCAAGGACCCTGGGGAGCTGCAGGCCAGGCTGTGAGGGGCTGTCTAGGCCAACTGTCCCATCACCAGGGTCCAGAGGGTCCCTCCCCTCTCCCACCTTCTTGCCTGCATGAACCCATAGCAAGCAGCTTGGGTTCAAGAATCTCTAAACCCAGGGGCACGTGGTGGGCCCAAGGGGTGTGCTGCCCATGAGGACCTCAGAAGAAAGGGTTCCAGGTTGGGTTCATTGTCATTCATGGCCCTGCTAATGACAATCGAGATATGACCTTTATCATGGCCTAGCCCAGTCTGGAGCTGGGTGGGCCTGGAGCTAGGGCTGGGGCTTGGAACCTTTCCACTGGCATCAACCTTGGACGGGGTCCCCTGTCACCCCCACGTGCAAGGTGATACAACCCATATCTTGGCAACACTGTACTGCTTCTGGGGCCAACAAAAGATGGACAACTTTTTATGTAGTCGTCCTAATGGGTCAAAACTCGTGGTGGGAGGCAGCGGAAGAGAGGAAAGTCTGAGGGGCTGGGGTGGCCCCTGGGAAGTGATATGATATGTATTGTGTGTGTCTGTGTGTCTGTGTGGTCTGTGTGTGTTTTTGTGTGCATGTCTGTGTGTGTGTGTGTGTGCTTTTTTTTTTTTAAGATTCACATAGTTTATTTACTATGTGAAGTAGTTAAGTTTGAAGCAAGTTTTTTAATGTTTTATTATTTTAAAAAATTTTTTATTAACATATAATGTATTATTTGCCCTAGGGGTACAGGTCTGTGAATCATCAGGCTTACACATTTCCGCAGCTTTCGTTGACCGTTGATAGGTGAGCTTGGTCTTGGCTGGATGTTCTTGCTGATCTTCTGGGTCAGTGGCCTGTTGCTGTGACTCTCAGATGTCTTTGCCCGAGGTGGAATTGCACTGCCCTTGCCAGGGGCCAGGCTAAGGGTTCGCTCTCAGGAGCTTTTGTTCCCTGATCGCTTTCCCTACGGCTTTGGAGATGGCAATGAAGATGGCGGCTGCCCAGTCTCTCACCGGAAGAGCCGAGAGCTCAGGGCTCCACTCCTCAGTGCGCCCTCAGAGAAAAGCCGTCAGTCCCTTCCGTCTCCCTGGTCTCCAGCGACACTTGTGCTCTTCCGGTCTATGATGGAGCGTTTCTGTCTCTAGTGCATGGCCCTGTTTGGAGTCTCCAAACCCAGCAGATTCCTGCTGCTCACTCCCACACTGCTTCTCCTGGAGGAGGAAGGTGGGGGTTTCTCCAGATCTGCCACTTGTGGGGTTCCTGCTCGAAGAGCAGTGGCCCGACTGTGCCTTGGATCACGGTTTAAGGTAACCCCTTAAGCCCCTTGGCTGCGTCTCTGCAGCAGCTTCCCCGCTCTGATACCTGCGAGCTCTGCCACACTCAGACACCCCTGGTGTTTCTGTGACCCCGCGGGTCCTGAGACCACACTGGCCCCGCGAGGGCTCCACCCCTCACTTAGCCTCTAGAGCGACGTCCCTCAGTGGAGCAGACTTCCAAAAGTTCCGATTCTGTGCTCTGCTGCTCTCCTGCTTGCCGGGAGCCGGCCCCTCCCCCCGCGGTCTACCTTCCCATCTGTCCCCTCGGATTCACTTCTCTGCACGTCCTGCCTTCCAGAAAGTGGTCACTTTTCTGTTCGTAGAATTGCCGCTCTTCTTCTCTTCCATCTCCTGTTGAGTCTGTCGGTGTTCAGAATGGTGTGATAACTATCGTGCTCAACTCCTGGGACCTGATGATATTCAGTCTCCTGCTCCTCCGCCATCTTGCTCCTCCCTCCTGTGTGTGTGTTTGTGTGTTTACCTGTGTGTGAGGCGCCACAGAACGTCTCCCCTAACCCCGAAGAGGTGGATCTAATTCTGGCCAGTGTCTACGTACAGGCCCCCCACATTTAGCTCCCTCCTCCCCACTACACACACACACACACACACACACTCACACACACTCACACACACACCACCTCAACACTTTACCCGAGCAGGCATGATCATAAATTACTAGGAAGTAATCCTTCATGGCCCTGATCGTAAGCACAATGACTATCACAGTTGTCATATAAGAGCCAAAGACCTGTAGTTGCCTGTTTGTGTGTGTGTGTGTGTGTGTGTGTGTGTGTGTGTGTGTGTATGTGAATGTGTGTGTGGTCATTTCCCTACAGGGGCTTCTTAAGTTAGCCTCTGAAGCCTGCTTCTGCCTGGTCCACACTAACATTTGTGGGGCTTATGGCAGGAATGTGGGTGGAAGGCCACAGACCCTTTGTCTAAAGGGTTAAAAGTCAGGCATCAAACGAGCAAATAGATACATTTAAAATGTCTTGCCATGACAAATAAACCTTCTTCAAGTTGTGGAAGACCAGATCCAAATCCTTGGGTTCATTCCTGGAACACGATGGGCTGAGGAGGGCCAGCAGGGGGCCGCCTTTCCTTCCCACCTCCTGATCCAGCCCCTCCTACACAGAGCCTGGTGGATAGCCTCATGAGCTTTCCTCCTGCCTAGGGCTGTGCCCAATGGGAAAGAGGCCTGTGAGGCCTCAGGGCCACTTGAATTCTAGGGTCTAGAAGGGGGCACGTGTGCTCTGAGTGGGCACATTACCTCAGCCCTGTGAGCTTCTCCCTTGAGGGAGGGAGTGGTCAAAGAGGGCCAGGACAGCAGGGGCAGGCCTAGGGTGAGGCAAGTGAGATGAGGCTCTCGGGATCACACAGGATGGGCTGGCTCCTGCCTCATTGGTGCCAGCCAGCCCTACAGGACAGGGTCCTACGAAGTGAGCAGCCCAGAGGAGGGCAGGTTTCTCTTTCTGGTCATCTTACCATTGAGTGAGACCGAGGTAAGATGGCAGAAGCAGACCCCCTCTCCCGTGTGCCCCTACTGCTCTAAAGTATGATAAAGTCACCCCCCTCACCCGGCCACCTTTCAGGGACTTCCACCTCACATCAGCCCAGCTCCTCTGGCAGTCCCTGCACTCAGGCTCAGGGGAGAAATGGAATGATTCATTATGATTCCCACTCATGTGCCTGCTCAGAAATTAACAGATAAGCACAGGGAAGAACTCTAGTGTGCAAATGGATGATATTCCAGAACTCTCTCACAGAACAGAATTCATTAAAATGGTGAGTCAATGCTAATTAGAAAAATGGATGTGTAGGGTCAGGAAAGGTCTGTGGGAGAGGAGCCAGGAGACATCTGTATGCGTTTTGGAGAGATCTGGATTAAGCTCGTATGGACAGATTGTCTTCCCCGAATGCATATGTCGCAGCCCCAACCCCCAGTGTGACTATATTTGGAGACAGGGTCCTTGGGAGATAGTAATTAAGGTCAAATGAGGTCTTCCCTGGCATCCTTATAAGAAAAGGAAGGGACACCAGCCTTCTCTCTTTCCTCCCAAGCACAGAGAAGAGGCCACAGGAGGACGCATTGAGAAGGTGATCGCCTGCAAGCCAGGAAGAGAGTTCTCACCAGAAACTGACCTGATGGTGCCTTGGCCTTGGACTTCGGGCTTCAGAACAGTGAGAAATAGATTTCTGTCCTTTAAACCAAGCAGCCTGCGGTCTTCTGTTACAGCAGTCCTCACCCATTAATATCAAACTAAATCACCGTAGAAGGTGCTCATCAAACAAGAGAATAAATACAAGAGGAAACTCGGGGTGTCATAGCCCGATGTGAGGCCTGTGGCTTGGGCATCTGCTGCACCCCGTCTGGGAGGCATTTAGGGAGGCCCACCAGCAGGGAGGGCAGTGCTGCTCCCGGGAGCCCCGGAGCCTGGGTTCTGATCCAGTTCTCCTCACTTCTTATTGATCCCAGCTGTGTCTGGACTTGGCTGAGTTCCTATTTTCTCCCATATGGAATGGGAGAAATGCCCTGCGCAACTCAGAGTAGACAGGAAGACCAAGTCACGTTAAATGACAAGAAGGCTTTGGCGATTGCACAGAGCTAGGCAAATGGAGAAGGGTATGGCTTCCGATACATCTGCCAGTTGTCATGGTTGGCCGGTCAAGCCTCACTTACTGGATGTTTTCTTGGTGTCATGCCCTATCCTAAGTCTAGATCACCCAGAACTGAACGAAATAGCACTGTCTTCAAGGGGTTCATGATCTGGTAACAGGCAAGCGCTGAAAACTGGCTATATTCATTATTTGCCGAAAGACACCAATATGAGCTATTTTGAAACAGTGTGCTACAATTACTTTATAACCATTTACGGAAAGATGCTTGTTGCCAGCAAGAAGTGATGGGGTAAATGCAGACATTTCCCACCTACTATCAGCATGTAAGGTTTCAGGAAAGCTGGTGGAGGCAAATGATGTTTCGATCGTAATCTCAGAAGTGTGGTCTCCATACCAACGTATCTGTGCCGATTAGAAAGCCCAAAACAAAACACTGCCTCTGATTCACAAGAAGGCGAGCCTTGGCTGAATCATGTTTGTAGTAGAAAAGACTAAGCGCCCTGCTAAAGTGTCTGTCTTCATTATCTTGACAGAGCCTGCGGCAGGATGTCACCCAGGTGGTCCAGAACAGCTTCATCTGGAAGGTCTTGCACACTTCCAGGGGCTGGGTCGCCTGGCATGAGAGGTCACATTTAGTTTTGTGTCTGCCTTGTCAGGACGGCCGCCACGGAGGAGCCAGTCCTCCCCGATCTATCCTGCTGACCTCTGCCCATCCCCCCTTCCCTCCCTCCATCCTCCCTTCTCCCATATCCCCACCTGACCTTCCTTTGTTTTTGTTACATGCCTGTTGTGTGCCGGAATGTAGAGATAAGTATTTCCCTGTTTCAGCAGAAACTCCGAGTCAGGCAGGGAGCTCGGAGACGTACACAACCCATTTCAGGGCAGGGCCAGGTGTTTAAGGGGCTATGAGAGCGTGAAAAAGGCACGAGCCTGGGTGAGGAGACTCTGCCTGAGCTGGGCCTTGACGGATGAATGTCAGGACTGAGCTGGGCCAGGGGCGGGGATACAGCAAGGAGAGGAAGAGAGAACAAGAGCCTTTGGGACGAAGAGAACAGCAATACAGAAATACTGGATATTTCCTGGGAAAGAGCTGGTGGTTCTGTGCTAGTCGTTCTATGATTGCGGACCCACAACAGGATCTGATACCAGTGAATGTGCGGCGGCCAAGCCAAGGAGTCCTCACGTTGTCTCCTGGGAAGGGGGAGGGAGCCTTGGAGACTGCTGAAGCAGAAGAGAGCCACGGTCACATATAATGAGGGTATTGTGTAAAACGGAGAGGTGATGCTGGAAGAGACGTGCAGGTGTGCTTTGAGGGGCACTAACCATTAGTGTAAGGTTTCAAACTGCTTTTAAAGATAAAAATCTTGATTTGGAGCCCTTAAATAGATCACACAAAGCGGCATTTCATGGGCATGCATTTATTTTATAATTCCCAACTGGCCATACTGACTTAGTATAGAATCAGTGTGAACAGAGATGCTGTTTGGATGAGTGTGAGAAGCTGAAGTCAGGGGCGATGCATCAATTCACTTCGGATCCCGGTTTTTTACGGACTTGGGTTTTGGCTGCATAGCACCAAGGAATCCTGACTTATCTGGTGAAGTTATTAGTAATGGGAATGGGTTTTGCACATCTTGACTTTCAGTCTCAGGACAGCTTTAATTAAAGGAAGAAAACTGCATTCAGAGGCCTGTATAAAAATGAATTGATTTTGTAAGCGAGGTTAACGGGCTGGTGGTCCCCAAGGACCAAAACTGGGTATATAACACATTTTCATTATGGTTCAGATGGCTAAAATACATTTTAAGTGAGAATTAAATAAAATACTTGAGAAATCCCAAGCCACATAAGGAAACTGAAGACATGTAAGATGATTCCTCCCCTGAGTGAAAGGTGTTAAGTGGCTTATTTGTGTTGGTCATTCACCAGGTGACAGCAGCTGGTCCTCCCATGGCCAACGTTGATCAGTTAGGGTTACGTTAATACACACTTCTTTAGTTGGACGTTGACAGGCACTTTTCTCAGCACTGGCGGGAGCGGGAAGGGGGACTGGGTACATTGGGTTCGTCTTTCCTTTGAACAGCATGTGGCATCTGTATAGTCTAGGGACTTGTCTGATATGTGATTTGTGGACATTGGGAGAACCCAAGCAAAACGTCAGTTTATCAAGAGACTTCATGCCCATTGGGAAACTTCTATCCGGGTACATTTAATGGAACTTCCGCAAAGCACAAAAGCCTGCCCCCCATCCGCCCCAAAGGAAACTGGTTAACTGCTCCTTTTACTGAGCACCTGCTGTGTCCCGTGTGTGCTTTATGCACCCTACGTGTATCAGCACTCTTCACCTTTGCAACAATTATGAGATGATTGCTACTCATTATCCCCATCGAGGCACAAAGAGGTGAAATGCCTTGCCCAAGGTCAGACAACTAGTAAGTGGCAGAGCTGGGCTTTGAATCCATAGTCTGTCCCCAGAGCCTGCATACCCAGTCACTGCACTGTCTTTTCCTCTTCAAAGTGAGTTTACATTAGACCCCTGAGCTCAAATACCTCTTAATTGGAATGAACATTGCATTTGCCCCTTAATTTTTCCCAAGAATATCTTCCATGCTAGTCACAGAACATAGGCTCTTCTTTTTCTCCCTTTAAAAAAAAAAAAAAGATTTATTTATTTATTTGAGAGAGAAAAAGAAAGTACATGTGTGCCAGTGGGGGGAGGGGCAGAGGGACCAGGAAAGAAAGAGAGAGAGAATCTCAAGCAGACTCTCCACTGAGCTTGGAGTCAGATGTAGGGATTGACACAGGGCTCAGTCTCATCACCCTGAGATGAGAGTCAGATCCTTAACCGACTGAGCCACCCAGGTGCCCCAAACATAGGTTCTTCTGATGTTCAAGGTGGACTTTTAGTAGAAATTGTGCAATAGGCAGTATAGGGGGGAAAGGGACTTAACATACATGTGAACTTTGTTGAAATGTATTCTTTGGAGATGGGCTTGAGCCCTATCAGGAAACATCAGGTATTATGGAGTCTGAAATTATTCTAGGGGTCTGTGAGTCAGGCAACCTCTGTCTCTCTGTTAATTGCAGGATCCAAGATACAGAGAGAGTGAGAAAGACCCAGGACAGAGAGGGTGGGGGAATGCTGAAACTTTGGGTGAGGGGTGGTCCTGGCTCTCAGGTCCTCCTCAGGTACACCCTTTTCTGGCATTGGTCCTTCCAAGTAGAGAGAAGCAGCCCATTAAGCCTCCACCGAAAGTAAGAGGTTGAGAAGCTTAAGAGGAGATTGTAATGAAAGTGAGTTGGCAAAGCGCTAAATTGATAGGAAACAGCAGGGTGGGGGCAGCCATTGCAAAACCAGTCTATTAAGACAAGGTCCCGAGAGGCCAAGGCTGGATTTTCTGGAGAACAAATGCCGAGCTGAGCGGACTGAATAAATGAAGACACATTATTGTCTTCAATGCACCGGGCTGGTGCATTGGCAGGAACAGCACACATTAGAGGCAGGTCATGGTCAGGGTGGCAGCTGACCTGTTGGCTGGGTTTCAAAGCTGAATTTGGAGTTTATTTTAGCATGAACAAAAGGAATCTCTTGCTAGGAGGGCTTGTTATCTCTGGTGTTCACACCAGAGAGTGAAGATCACATCAAGGAAGGATTTAATGAGTTCTTGGAGCGTGGAGAGCAAAAGAGCTAGTGAGGGGAATAAAGAGGTTCGGGGGAGCTGCTTGACCTTGTGGGATCACCACGGGGAAGTTCAGCAGCCTCCCCGGACTCCTGGTTTCCCTGCGTACCCACGTGAACACAAGTCACGATTGCCACGTGACCTTCGAGGGCTCAGGTTCCCAAGTGCCGCCCCCATCCCCGGGGTTGTCCGAGCATCATGTTCCGAGATCTCATACCCCTACTCACAGCCCACACACCTCTAGGTGTCAACTCCAGCAGAGCATCCCGAGCTCAGGCCTCTCCGTCAACAGGGAGCTGGTTCCAACCTAGCGGCGGCTCTGAGAACGAGGGCGTGGTCTCTTTCCATGTGGCCAGACCACTGCTCCTAGTTGTAAAGAGCAGGGAGGGAGCCAGTGCTCTTGGGATACCTCCGTTGTAGCCGGCACTGAGCCAAACATACTAACTACACGGCTCAGTACCGGCTCCCTTCCCGTGGTCCTCATGCTATGCTACCACCACCTTGTGATTTTTCCTGAATCAGGTCTGTCTACAGCTCTCCAGTGTCCTCGGGATAACGTTGGAACTCCTGAGCTGAGTATGGACCCTCCAGCACAATCCAGGTCCTCCCACCATCTAGTCCCAGTTCCCTCGCTCCAGCTCTTAAACCCTTTGTGCTACCCAGGCACCTGCAGCTCCTGGTGTGTTCTGTCACAGCTGCCCTGCCCCTGCCCAGCGGGCTCCTCCCTCATGGCAGGAGGATGGGATTCCCAGGGGAACCACAGTCATCGGTGGTTCCCAACACTGGCTGTGTGTTAGACTCACCATGGCAATCACCCTAAAAATACCGGCGATAGGCCCACGTCAGAAATTCTGATTTAATTGCTCTGGGCCGGGACTCAGAATTAAAACTTTTTTTGAAAGCTCCTCTGTTGATTCTAATGTTTAGGATCAATAAACTATGTGATCCAAGCTGCCGAAGGCTGAGGAGCGAGCTGGTTCTGCACGCAGGCGGGCCGTTGAGGGAGGAGGAGAGGTGGAGCTATCTCGGGATTGACCAAGTTAATCCCAAACATTCTAGTCCCAGGTTTAGGGGATAAGGGACATAGTCTGGGGGAGGACGGCTCCGCCTCCTGCTTTCACAATCTTGAGTTGATGTTGAAATCAGCACGTGCAGCTCTGATCAGCTAGAAGACTAAGGTGGGATCCTGCAATAATGCTAAGATAAGTTTGGACCGAGGATATTCTGGATCCTTCTGCTTATGAGGGGCTCAAGTTCATTGTCCTTACCATATGCAATGCTCCCCTCTCTGTCTCCTTCCTCCACACTTCCACCCTAAGCCAGTGATGGAGACGCAGAGTCCTGTGACCAGGAGTGAGGCTTCCTCTGTCTCAGCCGCATGCAGGTAGGCTCATAGAGGGTGAGTGTCTCCCCTTGCCAAGTTGTGGGTACGTGTGTCTCTCTAGTTCTACCCGGACTTTCCCCCACTAGGTCCAAGCAGAGACTTCTCTCAGACCTGTGGTTCTTTAGCATGTATCAGATTCACCTGGAGAGATTTTAAAATGCAGTTTCCGGTTCTGTAAGATTAGACGGGGGCTTGAGAATTTTCATCTCTAACAAAGTCCCAGGTGGCGTTGGTGCTGCTGGTCCTGGCAGAACATTTTGAGCATTTCTGCTTGGAAGAATGGGTCCTTTTGGTCTGGATTCTCTAGGTATTAACTCAGCTTCAGGAGTATCAAACCTTGGTGTATGCCTGAAAATCCAGGTTGCAAAGCTGTGCCCTGCCTTCCCCTCACAGAAACCCCCAGAGCCCACGTTTCCCAGGTTTCTCGAGCATCTCCTTTAACCACAACAATGATACAATCCTTGTTCTTCTGCCTATTTCTTTTCTCCAGCTTCTCAGCCTTTTTTTCGTTTCTGGCTCTCATGGTCTATCTTTTCAAACATTCCAGACTGTTTTATGATTTGGCTGTGCCATTGTCTGTGCTAAATTCTCTGCCCGGGATTACCTTCCCTTTTCTCCATCTGGCTATTTTATTAGCCTCTTTTGGTTAGGAGGAAGAGTGACTCACTCTAATTACTTCATTTTATAGGGACTTAATTTTAAAGATCCCAAGAGAGGCTGAACAGATCTTAGGAAGAGCAGAAACAGGTGGGTGTTTCTGATTTCAAGGTGTCTGAAGGGACATCAGCAGCAGCAATGTGTGTGCATTTCCTCTAATGTTTGGCCACTATGTGACTCAGCAACTCCGTGGATCTGCTCTTTATTCTGCTTTCCACCAGCTGACATGCTTCCCCGATACTCTATGTTTTTCATCTGATTTGTAGCTTCTTCTTGTTCTTCCTCATCTTACTCAGTTTCTGTTTCCTTAACTTTGGTTTGAGCCATGGCTCATGTTCTACCTCACTGACATTCTTTCAGATAAGGCTATTACCAGGAACAGGGTGTTCCGTTTAATGGTGGAGGAGGGACTTTCTAGAATGGTGGAGGAGGGACTTTCAAAAATCTTCTCCATAAACACAATGAGAACACTGGAAAAAATAGTCAAAATCAACTTTTCTAGAATTCTGGAATTTAACCAAGATCTACAACAATTTGAGGATCATTTACACAAGAAATGGCCAAATGTCAGCAAGAACACCATATTTTTGTGGTATTTTGTCTTCCCCTCTTCCCATCCCCCTCTCCCCAGCTCCACAGTAACCTTAGAAGCCGGCAGCCTCACAACTATGTTTCCTGTAAAACCAGCAGCTTAGTAGCCACAAAAGAGGGCAGAATGAGTTTGGACTCACCAAAAAACACTGTACCCAAAAAAGTGTTATTGTTTGGGTCATATGGAAGCTCCTTGGAAGAGAGCCATTCTCAAGGCTTATCTTTATTTGACCCAGCTCAGAGCTCAGACCTATGGGACACCATTAGGTCACTCACTAACATATACATACCAGGAGTCCCAGAAAGAGAGGAATGACAGAAAGAGGACAGAGAGAAAATCTAAAGGAATAATGTCCAAAACCAAATTTGACTGAAAACATTAATCTATCCCTACAAAAGCCTGACAAACTCCTAGTAGGACAGTCTCCAAGAGATTCATACCTAAATGCATTATAGTCAAATAATCAAAAGCCAAAGACAGAGAACCTTGAAAGTGGCAAGAGAGAAGTGACTCATCATTTACAAGGGCTCCTCCATGGGGTAACAGCTGCCTTCTCATGAGAACTCATGGAGGCCCAAAGGCGTGGGATTCAGCATCCTAAAAGAGAGAATGTCAGCCAAGAAGTTTATATCCAGCACAAGTATCCTTAAAAAATGAAGTGTACTTAAAGAATGAAGGTGAATTTAAGACATCCCCAATCATGTCTTCTTTTGACTTCTTCAGGTGCTTTGGAATATGATCTCTTTCATTGTTGACTCCACTCCAGTATTCTATACACTGTCCCCTGCAGGGAGGATAGATGAAGGACACACAAGTGGAAGAAATGGAAAGTCCTTTGTTTTGAATGGTGGAAGACTAACCTGAAAAAATCTGATGTCATCACATCCACCAGAATCAAGAGAAGACATTGATAAGAATGGCCTGTTGGCATGGTGGAATCATTATCTCCAAAGCCATTGGAGGAGATGGCCGAGTTATCCCCACAGGATGGTCCGACATGTGTATGGAGCTTACAGAAAGCAGAGATGCTAATGGTGGGGGAGCATCAATGCTCCTGCTGTCTTTGGGTGCTGCAGACTAAAGGGAGTGCTATGGATGAACACAGATGGATGAGAGCTGATACACAAGCTGATACACAAGGATTGGTGATGGACCTTTGGTAGCCTGAAGTCCCGAACTCATCTTGTGCCTGACAGGAGTGAGTGTCACTAAAAGAGATATAATGATACCATCCTGATCACCTAACCTTCTGTAATCCCATGAAAGAAGTACTGCATTGGCTAACAGTAGCAGTCCTCTCACCAGACTGAGGGCCTAAGACAACCACATTGCTCTGAGCCTAGAGCTCTCAGGGAATCTGGTTAATCCCACATATGAGGTAGAAGATCTGTGAGGTTCTCAAAGGGAAGAAGCAGAGAACAGGACCTTTGCAAGTCCTAGTCCAGGCTTGGGGTGCTCCCTCTAGATGATACTGCTAGCCTCCCTCACCACAGGTCTTAGGCATGAGAGATGAAGTACTAGCCCCCATGAGGTGTGAGGCCCACCCAGGACAGGGGTGCTGCTGTTCTGATCCGAGCAGGCTACTATTCTCCAGTTCACTTCTTGCTGTTAGCTACCTTGTTGGTTAAGCATTTCTTGGTTTAAACCCCTCAGAGAGGGAATCTGGTTGTCCTAGCTAATCATTTTTGCTCTGGCCCAGCAGTACTTATGAGTATGGTCTGAGGACCCCTGGGCTCTGAGATGCCTTCAAGGGATCTCTAGGGTTGAAACTCTTTTCATGATAATACTAAGATCTCATTTGCCCTTTTTGTGGTGTTGCCACTTCAAAAACAGTGGCAGATAAAACCGCTGACACCTAGGCCCAGATCAAGGCAATGCCACCAAAACGTTCTAGTGGTTTTCCACCCTATTTTTCACTGCCACATACTCGCCTTTGAAAAAAGACATCCAGTTGCACTAAAGCGTATCTTTGATGAAGGTATAGAGTACCATTTTATTACCTCTCGACTTTTCAGACAAGACTTTAAGCCTGTGCAGAGCACCCCATGTAGCCCTTCTGCTGCGCATGGAAAGGCAGTGGGCGTGTTTAGGAAAAGCCCTCGAGTTCTGAGCTGTGAGCTGATCTAGCCACCTTTTTCAGAAACAGAACATCATTCTACTTCTGAGATATATTGACAGAAAAACCATAGTTATTCAGATTTGATATTTTGCAGACATTAACAAAAATGCACAGAGTGAGCCTGCAAGTTGAGGGAAGCAACATGGGTTGACAATGACGGCATTCGAAGTTTCAAGTGAGCATCAGGGTTTTGGAAAGCGTTTACCCACCAGGAGCTTCCCAATACTTAAAGACTTGCTGGTTGGTGGCGATATTAATGAATGTGAGCAGATAGAGGGGGAGATCGAATGTTCTGATTTGGAATGACGTGGTCTGAGGGGCTTTCGTGATAGAAAGCAGCCTCAGGGAAGGGGCCAGAAGTCAGACTGTGAGAGCCCGAACAGGCAGGGCTGAAATGTTCCTGGGGTCGGCACTGCCTGAGTTGACCCGGGTGGTCTGTGTCCTTTGTGGGACCATGTTGGTGGCTTCCTCGTGGACTGAGAGTTTCTCTGGAAGTTTCCTGGGATCATCAGATAACTCCAGAGCTCCTGTGCAGAAGGCTTGGGAGAGGCTGAGGCTTCCTCCACTTGTCTTGGAGTCTCTGGGCATCCTGGAAAGTGACCTCTGAGCCCCACAGGAGAGAAGGGGGCTTGGGTGGGCTGGCTTACGCTGGCCGTAACAATGCCAAAAATAAATGGCTCTGCACCCCAGGCTCTGCTCAGAAGTGAGCCAGACACCCCCAGCTTCTGCAGCATATCAGATATATCAGATACAGGGTTTTTCAGAAATCCCAACTGAATCCTGAGTATTGCTGCACAAACACCCTGAGCTGAAATACAAGGAAAAACAAACAAGTCCGGAGCCTGGCAGAGTGACTGAGACCAGTACGGCAAGAGAGAGAGAGCTGGCAAAACATCAAAGTGAAGTCAGCTTCTTCTGAGACTCCAGGCCAGCGGCAAATGCAATCATCAAGTATTTAGAGGAGCAGAGAACTTGTCCTGGGCTAGGGTTGAGAAGAGAGTGCCCCTCTGACCGAGCACCCTCGTTTAACATCTGCATGTTTCTGCCACTGAGTGAGGTGGTGGTGCCTAGCTAATGCCGCTGGTCACAGCCCCCATCCCCACACCGGCCCCAAAGAGATGGCATCGTCGAATGGGGTTGGGTGGCGGGTGGGGGTTGGAGTTGGGCACAGAGGGATTGGAGTGAAGACAGGGATGCTGGTCCTGAGGACTTTGCAGTCTTTACTAGAAACCTTTCACATGGACATGGGTCTTATCTGTCACTAGATGCTTAGTCTAGTGCTGGCTGGCACAGGTGGCTGGTGCTTGGTAAATATTTGTGGCGTTGTGCTGTGCACTGCTTCATAGGAGTACTGTGGAAGGGAGAAAGCACCTGGGCTGGGAGGAGGCTGAGTCATCCCGGGGCCAGCAGGTGACAAAGGAGACAAAGGAGCTGACAGAGGACAGCGGGGAGAGGGCTGATACACCCTGATGGTGGTAACAAGGCAGGGCTGGGTGGCTGTCCCGGCAGGTCTTCCGCAGGCTCAAAGGAGGACTGGAGAGACCAGTCCCCAGGCCTGGGCGTCCCTGCCTGCCAAGTCCCTGGACAGAGAAGCTGGAAACTGGAGTGCCCACTGCACCGTAGTCTGGGCCCCTCAGCAAACCACAGCTCTACAGACCCTTCTCAGCAAGTAGCCCCAAATGTCTCCGTCGCCCTCGTGTTCCCCAACTCCACGGCTCTGTGGCACTCGTAGCTGAAAGTCACTTGCTTTCTTTCAGTCACCTGCCCACTGGCTCACGAATTAAAGAAAAAAAACTTCATTGAGTGCATCCTGTACGCCAGGCACATGCTAGGTACATGGTTAAAATAACGCGGTCGTTCTCCAAGTGCGGCCCCTGGGCCCACTGCGTCTGCCCCATCTGATGTGTTAGTGGCCTGTGGCTGCCTAACCCACGGCCCCCGGACTGAGTGGCCTCCATCTCTGAGCCCTCACAGTTTCTGCAGCTTCTGGCTTCGGGCCTGTCACGGCACTGCTGGGGCTGCAGGCAGGAGGCTTGAGAGGGCCTGGAGGCCCTGCCTACGGGGTGGCCCATTCATGTGGCTAGCACGTGAGTGTTGGTTGCTGGTGGGAGGCTCCGGTACCAACCCCTGTGCACCTCTCCCCAAGGTTGCTGGAGTGCCCTCCTGGTATGGTGGCTGGGAGAGTCTGAGAGAAAAGTGGTCAGCTGCAGTGTCTTTTGTGACCTCGTCCGGAAGTCCCATGCCATCATTTCCACAGTATCCTGTGGGTCACACGAGCCAGCTCTGCTCAGTGTGGGAGGAAACCCGCTTGTGAAGCAAGCATCACGAGGGCCATTTGTGAGGCTGGGAGCTTGTGAGAAATGCGAATTCTCAAGCCTAACCCAAGACCTACTGAGTGAGACACTCTGGGAGCAGGGCCTTACCACCGGGGTTTGAGTAAGCCCCCTGGGGCACACTGAAGTCTGGGAACCACTGTGGTGATGTGGAAACGGTCTCTGCTCTCAGGTCGCTCCTGGCTTAGCTCACGTTATGGAGCGATTATGCTGTGCTGTGACAGCACCTGGAAAGTCAGGGGTAGTTTCCCGGCCCAGCAGGCAGGGTCCGCCTTAACCGTAGCTCCTCTGACCCTGCCCCTCACTGCACCCCTCTCTGCGGTAGTCCCATCTCTTCCCTGTGCCTGTGCCCTCACATTATTTCTGTGGAATGAGCTGTGACAGATGTGATAGCATCTGGCTTAATAGTTAGTTGCTTGATAAACCCACCCAACTCCCATTTCCTTTGTTATGGACTTCATGGCGGGAAGGCCTGGCTCCTGAGCCCTTCCCTAAGCCGGATTCTCAACTTTGTTCAAGGCCTAATTTGGGGCTCCACTGCCATGAAGGGTCCCAGACATCCTCTGCCCGTGTTTCTCCTTTCCCTGAGTCTCTGAGCACGTCAGCGTCTGACTCATACAGCCTAGTCCTAGATTCCGCTGATGCACTTTGTCTTGTATTTTCCCCCTAAAATCCCTCATTTGTGACAATCTTTGCAGCTCTTATTACCATCTGAAATTGCCTTATTATCCTGTTTTCTTTTTTAAAAAGATTTTATTTATTTATTTGAGAGAGAGCGAGAGCGGGAGGGGCAGGGGGAGGGGCAGATGGAGAAGCAGCAGCAGACTCCCCACTGAACAGGGATCCAGCCGCGGGGCTGGATCCCAGGACCCTGAGATCATGACCTGAGCCGAAATTAAGAGTCTGACACTTAACCCACTGAGTCACCCACCCTTTTAAATGCTGTTCTTGTGGAACAGCTCAGGGCAGAGAGGTTCCTGATGTGACAGAAAGAGTACAGGGGAAAAGATCTACTGGATTCCGGGCTTCTCTGGCTACCTGGGCAAGTCCTCCGCACTGAGTCAGACTTTTTTCCCCCTGTGAAATGGTGCTCAGAGCCACCCACATCTGAAAGGTTATAAATATTTAAGTAAAAATGGTTGTGATAGAATTAAGCTATAAAGTTGCCAGGGAAATGAATGCCTGTGCTTGAAAGTTATTGGTTCTTTAACAGTCATGTATTAAATGCTCACTGCACACTAGACCTGTCTCAGCCTCCGGACATCAAATGGTGAAAGACGTCTCTTCCTCCTCACTTGAGACTTTACAATGGAAAGCACAAGGCAGAGTGAAGAAGGAGGGGACCGTGTAGGGAATGGGACTCTGTGTGTGTGGGCGGGCAGGGGCTGGGTCTGTACGTAGCTCCCAGGTCCTTCAGTGTCCTCCGTGCCCCCAAGGACCCCAGCGTGTCTGCTTCTGGGGCTGCCTGTTACTCTCCTGCGTCTTCCTGGTGGGCTGGGGCTGGGAAGAGAGGGCAGATGGGGGCTCTGTGGGTTTTCCTGAGTTTGATTTCATATGGAAGAGGCCCTTTGGAGAGCCTGGCCCTAGTGACCATTAGCCCTCCCTGAGGGCCATCTCTCAGGCTCTGCCTCCTTTTTTTTTTTTTTTTTCCAATGTGACAACTGCACTGTGACTCACTTAAATATTCCTCAGATTGTTTTCATTATTAAAAGCAGGTGTCAGTTCTGTGTCTACGATTAAGTCTCCTGAGCAGCTGGCTTAGTTGCAGATGTAAAGTTGCCTGTAACCACGCCCATCCCTTCGAAACCAGGGGAGAGAGCGGTGGCTGGGGGTTAGGAAGAGCAAAAATCTGTTTGAGCACAGCTGTGCAGCCCCCGCATTGCCTTCTTTCTCATAAGGAGTTGTGTTTGGCTCTGTCTTGCTAAGTGATGCTCTTTGTGTCCCTCTGGCCTACTTGGGAAGGGAAGCCATCATCTGCTTGTCTCTGATGAATTCACGTTCAGGGAACATGGCAGCCACGTGTAGTGGAAAGATCATCAAAGTGGAGGCTGGAGACTATACTCTGGCCAGTGGTGTTGGCCAAATCATGGAGCCTCCTTGGACCTTGTATTCTCATCTGTCACGTGAGCAGGAAGGATGGCAGTGATCTTAAGTCCCTCCTGCCATCATGGTCGTGTATTATGGGAGGAGCCTCCAGATTTGTGTCATACCCTAGGACTTTATGAAATCTGCCCAGCTCTGCCTCAACACCTCTCCTTTCCTCTTCACAAGGAGGAATTGCTTTGCACATCAGCATTGCTCCAGGAAGGATTAAATATTGCACAAAAGATAAGAGATGATTGTTGTAGTGCTAATACCTGGCAGCCTACATGTAATATTTTATGTCCTACATCTTTAAGAAAAATTCAAATAAAACATCATAAAGACAACCTCTGGAGACCGTGCAGTTGTAGACTTCATGGCTGGTCCAAATTTGGGTCTGTGTCAATGCCCCAACTCAAACGGCCGCCTCTCCAGCCCAGTGCCCCTGAATAAGGTCATATACTCCATCAACTGCACGAAATGGTTCATCCCTGGTCATTAAGGAATTTAACTCCATTTATCAAATAGCTACCGAATTCTTGTTATGTGTAAAACCTTACCATGCATGCTAGAGACAATAAAAAGAACAGAACCCTCTTTTCCTTGGAGACACAATTTTATATGGTGTCTCCTATGTGCTGATTTTCCAAAGGAATAATTGCGTTTTGAGCATCTCAATGTCTGAGTGTGTTGTGTTCATAGCAACAGCAATGACTATTCTCTTAATTCACACACAACTGTGTGCCTGACGTCACGATCAGCCCTTTGTAGGTATTTCCTCTTTTCATCTGCACAACGATCCTATTCCAGAGATGTACACAGCCGAGGC
The DNA here is from genome assembly GCF_902655055.1 of Lutra lutra. Taxonomy (NCBI): domain Eukaryota; kingdom Metazoa; phylum Chordata; class Mammalia; order Carnivora; family Mustelidae; genus Lutra; species Lutra lutra. The sequence goes on along the minus strand of NC_062287.1, from coordinate 10,333,505 downwards.
CCAGGGACCTCAAGGAACTGAACCAAAGTCATAAAACCAGTAAGGACAGAACAGGGACTCCACCCAGGTCTGGCTGCTTCTATTACCCGAGACATCTGTCATGAGAAGAATCTGCTTTGTGTGAAGTTGACAGTCCCGAGAGATTAGTTGAGTAATCGAGGGAGCAAAGAGTGAGAGCTGGAAGGATAAGTAAATGGAAGAACTTTGGGGCAGACCCCGCAGGGCTTGAGGGAGATACGGGCCGCCCCCTTTACCTCACTGAATGGGGCCCAGGCCCTATAGTTGGGTAACTGTCTTCGGGGCCCCTTTCAGTTCTAGTCTCTGCTCTCACCTCAGAAGCAACTCCACGCCCCCTCCCAGCACAGCTTCATCCGTATCTCCTTTTTTATTTGAGTGGAGCCTCTGCTTTGAGTCAACCAGATTTTTTTTTTTTTTTCCCATTTTGTCTTCACTCTACCTCTACCCCAAATCTATTTCCACCCAGGCCATTATGCAGTCCATCTCCTGGCTTGAGATCCTGAGAGAGTATCTGAGGTTGGTGTCCTTGGAGTTATGTACTTATCTCCCTTCCAGATGCCCCAAGCGTGGATCAACCAGAGGAGCAGGGAGATGGCCTGAGTTAGTGCCCTCAGCCCCGTCCCGGCACCCTCGCACGTGCTCACAGGCTCTGCCAAGCTGAGGAGAGACCCAGTCAGGGACAGCCCCTCTGCTGGGCCCTCCAAACTCAGGACAGCCTGGCTCCAGGCCCCTAGACGTCAGCCTCTGGAGAGTCACTGAGGGAGGACTGCCTCTGGAGGCTGGCCAGGAAGTCTTGTGAACTCACAACAGACCATGCTAGAAAATCCATGGCCCGGTCTTAGCCTTTTCAGCCCTGCCTCGTGCCTCGTGCAACCTTCGTGTCTGCTTCAAGAGCCCAGTTCCTCCAGGCCTCTTCAGCCTCTCTGCAACTTCAGGCCTGCCTTGGTTTAATGGCTGAAAGGCTCATTCCCCTGGAAATGCTGGGGCTGTCCTGGAGATGGACCAAGGAGGGGGCAGGACCGGGCCCAGGGCAAGGTGGTCCGAGGGATGATGCAGCAGAGTAGGGAGGAGGGTGAGTGCCTGCTGGGGGCCTGGAATTGCAGGCTGACCCAGGTGGGCCTGGCCTCGATGCCAGATGAAGGGAGGAAGGGCAGGAGGGAATGTGATTTATTGAGAACTTGCTACCACGGGCCTTTATCCTTGGTTTATCCTTTGATCGCTGCAATTCTCTTCTCGGTGGGGTTTGACTACTCCCGTCTTCCAGATGAGGAACCTGGGGCTCAGAGAGGCAAAGTGACTCCGCTGTGTTCTCACAGCAAGTCCCGGCGTTGAACTGGAGCCCGGATGTTTCTGACTTCTGAGCCCACGCTGCTTCCCAAGGAGGGGGCATTTTACTCCCGGCTCTTTTCATTCCTTGTGTGGACGCCACTGCGTCCCTCCTGCTTCTTGGCCACCTCTCTGCCGCTCGCTCAGGCCCCGGGTTTCGAGGGTGAGAAGGCCAGTCCCGTGTTGCGTGTGTGCATGTGCGCGTGTGTGCTTACATCCAACATACCTGTGGGGAGCGGGAAGTAGGCAGAGGAAGGGGAGGTTCTGGGGCCTGCAGAGAGGCTCCCTCCTCACTGCCCCCCAGCTACTGCTGCTGCTCAACCCCTCCCCGCTTCAGGTTGTCCCCAGGCTCCCCTGAGGCTTTGGGGTCAGGTTTGTTACTGTGTTGTAGGCTCTTGTCTCTTTCCCCAACAGGTGGAACAGGTTGAAAACCAACTGTATTTTACCGAAATTCTCTCTTCATCTGCATGCTAAAAAAGCTTTAGGGTTGGGGGAAAACTCTTCTAGAAATACCCTGCATCTCTTTCTGCTGCTCCTAGGAAGTCATTTAAGATGGAAATTAGAGCCCATTATCACACATTTAATTACCCACCAAATGAATGGCATTTTTAATGGAAATGGCAAAATCCTCCAACATGCTTAAGATTTCTAGTTCATGCATCTCCAGACATGTTGCAAAATAATTCATTAACTAGAGATGTGAGCCGCTGAGGCTGCCTCAGGGGAAAAGTGGGGCCAAGGCATAGGGCCAAGGATGTGTGAGCCAATTAGCTGACATCCCTGCCCCTGGGGGGCTGAGGTAATATTGAACTCACTCCTACTGTGCTCAGAGGTGCAGCCCCGCACCCCCACCCAGGGGTGAGGCAGGGAGGCCAGCCTGGGGGCCTCTGGGGTCTGTGCAGGCTGGTCCTTGGCTGAGTGGGGAGAAGAGGGTCAGGGTGACCCACCTCCAGTCCTCTCCCCACCCCCGCATTCCCATAGCCTATACACTGTAGCCCCAGGCCATATGCAGAAACAGCTGAGGGGTGGAGGGGAGAGCTTCAGAAATGGCAGGCAGAAGGGAACCACCTCTGAGGCCGTTGATGGGGGGCAGTCTCTATCCTCCTTCTCTCCTTCCAATCCTCTAGCTATGGCCTCTCTGGCTTTGGCTCCAGGCTGTTATATTTTTAGGGATGTTTGTTCATTCACTCAACCAGCCAACATTTATGGAACATCTGCTATTTGTGGAAAATCTGTTTGTTAATTCAACCATGCAAACAACCAACCTTCTTATTAAATACCTATTATTCATTCATTTCCTTATTCATTCATTTGTTTTAAGCAATGAACTCACCAGCCAACATATATTGAATAGCTACTGATTTACTTATTCATGCAACCAGTCAGCAACAAAGTACCTGTCGGACCATCCATACCTCTATTCATCCATCCAACCAACCAACCAACCAACCAACAACCAACCAACAGTCAATTCACTATTGACTCACTATTTATTGAATATTAAATGCATATTCATTTATGCAGCCCACAGACGTATACTGAACATCTACTATATACCAGGCATGGTGTAGGCACCAGGGAAACCAAGATCAAGATGCAGGTCTTGTTTTCAGGGAGCTTAAAGCAAGGTATTATTATTAAGGTAACACTGATTCAGCATTGAATATATATGCCCAACACTGTGCTACATGCTTTACATGTATTAACTTATTTGCTATAAAAGGTGCCCTGAAGGATCAGGCTTAGAGAGGTTGAATAAATTTCTCAGTGTTACACAATTTTTGAGTTGATAGAGTTTTGGGTTTGAACTCAGATTTGAAAGTGTGTGCTCCTAACCACAGCACTGCCCCCCTAGGTGGGGTAGGAAGCCAGGTTTGCATTGCCCAGCCCTATAGATGGAGGGGCTAGCGTTTGAGAGGATCTTAAAGAAGGCATAGGAATCCGTGAGCTCGGAGAAGGAAGATGAGACAACTTGAGCAGGACAGTGTTGAGAACTAGGGAAGGTAGACATACAAGATATAGTTTCTACCCTCCAGGGGCTTGAGAATCTTTCTCTCCCCTTGCCCCTCCCCCCACTCATGCACTCTGTCTCTCTCTCTCTCTGTCAATAAATAACAACAACAACAACAACAACAATAACAACAGAAGAGTTGGGACTAAAATCTACATGTCTGATTCTATATTCAGCTTCTTGGGAGAACCAAAACCCAGATAAAAGATCTGCACAATAATTGAGTCATGCTATTTTCCCAAACTTGTTTCCTCTGGTCTTTGCATTGCCAAATGTTGGCCACCTGAACTGGCATTGGCTGCACACAGTGCTCTGGTCCCCCAGCTAATCGTAATCTCGTAGTCCTGTGGCTGCACCTGGCTTGTATTTCCATGTCTTCTCTCTCCAACTGTCTCTAAACCTTTAAAGACAGGCAGTATGGACTAGTGATTGGTGCATGGTTTCTGGAATCTTCAATCTTTTCCACTCCATAGTCTTACTCACCCCCTCACTCAACCCCTGTATCTCATCATCTACTGGATGTTGAATGGCTTCATTTATGAGACTCTAGGACATCATGTGCTGACCACTCCACCCATCCCTCCAGATTTATCACTCACCACCTATGGATGGGGAGTAACTTGTTAATAACTTGTTAATAACTGCTCAGCAAATACTAGCCATTTTCTTATTAGGGTGGGTAAGAGGGAGATGAGCCCGTCAACGGGACAGAGATAATTTCTGGGGCAAGGAAAGAGCCCTGAGGGTAAGGTATATTTTATATCCAGTGGAGGCCAGAAAAGACCATTGTTGCATACGTATCATGTGCCAGGTACTTAATGACACTGTCCAACTTAATCTTCACAACAGTCTGATGACCTGTGTGTGTCTATTTTTATTTTCCTGAAATAAACGGAAGTTCAGAAAGGTAAAGTAAAATTCTCTACATCCCTCACCTCAAGGCGGCAAAGCCAGGACTTGAACTCACATCTGTGTGACTCGGGAGTCCACGCCCCATCTGTCACAGCCACGGCCTCTGGCATAAGGATGCTGAGATGAACGACCCAAGACAGAGGACCGCAGCTAGACAACAGGGTCTCAGGCTACAAGATATGCCCGAGGATCTCAGCTCCATTTTTAGATCGCTGGTGACTCCCTCTGTCCCATCTGTTCCTGCCTTCCCACCTGCTGATTTCACTGGAGAGGCCCTGGGTAATGACTCAGCTGGGAACCATCCAGCCTCATCTTCCAGACCTACTGGGAAAGACTTCTGAGGTAGATAATGGCTTTTGAAATGTAATTTAACTTAATATGCTGTTGTATTGTTACTAATGTAAGCCCATTGTGTGTGTCTCCGAGACAGCCAATTATAGAAACTTCCATAAAGAATATGTCTAAGCCAAGGGAACTGTTACTTTTCTGAACAAACGGGATGGGGTTTAAGCCATCCGGCCAGGACCGGCATTTGAGGTGTCAGTGACTGTAGACATTCCAGGCTTCCAAGAAACTGTCAGGAAAAAGGTCCCCATTATCTTCGTACAAGTAGCACAGGGATGGGTCCCGAGGGTCCCTGTGCTCTCATGCCTCATCCCCAGCCTTCCAGCACATCAGGGTGGAACAAGGCTGTCAACATCAGCATGCGGATTTCTGTGTGCAGATGGGCTGCATTCTTCATGTTAATCAAACGACATCTCAGAAAAAAGGAAAAAGGACTTGTAATAAGCATTCTTCAGTGTAAGTCTCTAGAAGGGGTCTTGCAACAGATTGCTGGCATCTGGGGATACTGAGTCAAGTCACAATTCAACCCTCATCTGACTGGTAGACAGAGAAAGTGCTTAAAATACACACAGGTAGGGGCTCCACTTACCCTCTTTCCAATTTCTGACATTAATCTCCCCTCCTCTTCCCTCCTACACCAAAACTGTCACCAAGGGGTTCCACTGGGTTCCCTGTGGAGAGCCACCCTCCCTCCTCCTCCCTGTCACTCAAGCCACACTTCAGCAGGCCCTGCACTCAGGAAGCAAGTGTGTGACCCGTTTTCCAGGAGAGTATCTGCCCTGTCACATCTGGGCTGTAGACCTCTGTACTCTGGGATTTCTGAGGGTCACACCCTGAATCTCATAGCAGCTTGCTTGAAATCCTCATTTTTTTAAACAAGATTTTATTTATTTCTTTGAGAGAGAGAACACAAGCAGGGGGAGCAGCAGGCTGAAGGAGAAAAAGACTCCCTGCTGTGCAGGGAGCCCGACGTGACTCGGGACTCAATCTCAGCACCCTGGGATCATGGTCTGAGCTGAAGGCAGACGCTTAAGTGGCAGACTGAGTCACCCAGGCACCTGAAATCCTCATTTTTTCATATGATGATGGGAAAAAAATATCAATCCAAGAAAAATCAATCAAGAAATCAATCGAATCAAGAAAAATATCAATCCAAGAAAAAAATATCTGGTGTTAAGAAATTCTTTCAAGTATGTTAGCCTGGAGAGGTCTTTCCTCTGGGACTTGGAGGTTCAAGGGCCTTTAGCGTTGTTATGTGCTGTGCTGCACTTAGAGTGTGTGTGTGTCTATATGAAGTGACTAGAGCAAGTAAGAAACACTGGATGGATGAAGGGAACATCTCTCTGTCCTCAGGGTGAGCTCACAAACTGGAAAGAGCACTGAGTCTAGGAGTTTAGGCTCCTCTTTGCCACTGGCCTTGTGGGACTAGGTGATCAAAAGGAGAACTAAACACCGCAGCCTTCACGGGCGCCAGCTTGTAGCTCTGCTTCAGGGTTGCTGTGATATCCCAGAACTTCTCATCTTCCATCACTCCATCCTCCCAGCCATATACTTTTTCCAAAATAGCCAATAACATTATATTTGGAGAGTGCAAACTTTGATGAAGGTTATAACACTCTTCACCCCAGCCCTGTCTCCTCTCTGGCCTTTGTCTCCTGACCTCCGCTTCATGCTCTACACCCAGTTGAACCAGACACATTCTCGCCTCCCAGCTGTAGTGCATGTCGTCACCGCACTCACACCCTCTTCACTTTGACTCCTTCACCAGGTTCATCTTCCACTAACCCTTCAGGCTTGAACTGAGATATCATTTCCTCCAGGAAGCCTGTCCTTACATCCTTCCCATTGCCCTGAGTAAATGCCCCTCCTTGTCTGTCCCACCTTTGCTCTTGAATCTACTCCATGAGGACACCTGTCACCCTACAGGGAAGTCATGAGTGTCCTCTCACATTGACCGGGTTGTTCATGATCTGTGTCCCTGGTTCTGTGCCTTCCTCTTAGGGCTATCCAGGTGGCTGAAGCCTCTCACAGGGTGAGAGCCCTAAAGGGGTTGCTTCTACCCATGAAGGAAGTCTCAGATATTGATCCATGATTGGTTTGGGTATTACAGGGGTTTTATATATGGGGGGGGGATGTCTAATGATTAATTTTATGTGTCAACTTGACTGGGCTAAGAGATGCCTGAACAGCTGGTAAAACATTTTTTCCAGGTGTGTCTGGGAGGGTGCCTTCAGTAGACATTAGCATTTGAATGGGTAGACTGAGTAAGGAAAATGACAGTCACTGACACAGGTGGGCATCATTGCATCTCTCAAGGGCTCAAATAGAACAAAAGGGTGGAGGAAGGGTGGATTCATTCTCTTTACTTGAACTCAGACATGCTTCTTCTCCTGCCCTTGGACATCAGTGTTCCTGGTTCTCAGGCGTTCAGACTCAGACCAGGACTTTTGCCTTCAGCACCCATTGCACAGGCCTTTAGATTTGCACTGAATTACACCACTGGCTTTCCCACTTCTCCAGGTGACACACAGCAGACCATGGGACTTCTTGGTCTCCATAACCACATTAGCCATTTCCTATAATAATCTCCTCTTAAATATGTCTATGTAGATCCTACTGGTTTTGTTTCTCTGGAGAACCCTGACTAATATAGGGGGAATACATATTCTTCCTTTTGTGCATCACCTGGGTCTGGTGTCATGGCCAATCTAGCCTTCCCTGAGCTCGGCATTTAGGTGGGGTAGAGTTATCAGAGAGCCCATATTTAGCTGTTCTGGAAGTCTAGGCTTCCTTCCTGCTGGGGAAGAATGTGAAAGCAGGAAATCCCAGAGAGGAATTTGGGGCGTTTGGGATTGTGCAGAGAGAGGCAGACAATCTCACTGCCTGATGGCCTGTGTTTGTTGGTAAATGCTCTGTCTCATTCCGTGTTTCCTGGGTCCTGGAGCTTATCTCTCCCGTCCAGGTGGAATTTCAAAACCTGTTGGAGCAGAGAATCCTGGGACAGAAGCGGGAACACATTACAGGTTTTTATGGTAGAGTGATCCCTGGAATTTTAATTACCTATCTTCACACTATTATGTATTTACATATCCTAATGACGAGATTACACATTTCAATTAGCATGTAATTATGAGTTCTATTACTTAAAGAAAAATACTTGGGGATAATTACACAATTATGAAGTACAATTAGAAAATGACATATAATTAAATTTAGAAAAGCTTTCGAAACACTCCTCCTACCCTCCCATCCTGCCGCCTGTACAAGAGACGTCTTGTACTTGTTCTCTCTCTCTTTCTCCTCTTCCAGTACAAGTCCACGCAGTCCAGTCCAAGGTGAGCAAGGGGCCCAGCAACATTGTAACCTGGGGAGGCAAGTCCTTAGTACCTCTTGGGGGATGAGGTGGAAGTTCTATCTGAGGTTGTGGAATCATGGGGGCATTTTTTCAGGATGTAGGGAGCAGTTGTCCACAATTCCTGGCTGGAGATCGGCTGGGAGCGCAGAAACTGAGGAAGCAGGGTGGGACGGGCAGTTCTAGGGGCTGGGCATGTTGCCCAGAGGCTGAGCCATTGACGGTGGCAGAAACTCATAGGGTATCAGAAGTCATGTCTTCATGCCTATAGCATTTTACCACTTTGGAAACACTTCCCTCATTCAGTCCTCTGAAGCATCTGACAAGGCAAGAGGACAGATTAAGGGTTCTTATTTCCCTTTTAGGATTCCTTTCTTTGAACTCACTTGCCTAGTTTTTCTCTTTAGTTCTTGGATTTCCCTTCTCCATCTTCTTCGTTGCTTCTTTTTCTACTTGGCTCACAGATTACATGTTATTTTTCTCCAGCGGTCCCTCCTCTCTCCTCTTCCTTTTTCTCTCTTTGGCAATTGAAATGGGGTGGAAGGAGCAGGCTAAAGATCCCAAGCCCTCAATTCCAGGTTCCTGCCATGGGAGTGGGCAACCCCACTGGAACTGAAGGTTTCAGGAAGGTTGCCCAGAAGGCCCCAAGTGGGGCTTGGCCTGGCACGGCCTCCTCATGGTATCCACTCACAACATCCCTGTTGGCAGAGCTGGCAGCAGGCAGGATCCCTGGGAAAGGCGTTGATAGCACTGATAGCAGCTCATGTTCAGGCCACATGCTCCCCAGGCATGTCCTGGAGCACCCCCAGCAGCCCTGCCCTGAAAATGTGCTGACAGTGGGCAGGAGAGAGGGCCGGTCTCTCAGGATTGTGCCAGTGGTGGTGGAGCAGTGTAGAGAGGGTCTCTGAACATCTTTTATAAACACAGATTCAACCTGCTGTGATGGGGTGCAGTTGGCTGGAAAACAATGGAATGTTGAACCAAGCCCCAGCCTGTGCACAGGCTATAGGAGTGAGCCCGTTTGTATGCAGGAAGGCTGGGGGGTGGGGGTTGCTTTCCTTCCTGGCTTTGGAGGGAGTGAGGACATTCCCTTCAAATGTGAGTTCTAGAGAGCCTTGGACCTTGCAGGCCTCACGCTGGCTCCCATAATGACTCCCCTCGTCTTCTGCCTCCTATCTTCTCCCATTTTTTTTAAACTTTTTTTTTTTTCATTTTTATTTTTTATTTTTTTACCAATTGCTGTTGCACCACTGCTGAGCATGTCAAAGATAATGAAGAACCCAAGGTCAAGGTGCTGCTTCTAAGAGAAATAATTCTAAATTGCAGATCTAGGGGCGCCTGGGTGGCTCAGTGGGTTAAAGCTTCTGCCTTTGGCTCAGGGTCCTGGGATCGAGCCCCACATCGGGCTCTCTGCTCCAAGGGGAGCCTGCTTCCTCCTCTCTCTCTGCCTGCCTCTCTGCCTACTTGTGATCTCTGTCAAATAAATAACTAAAATCTTTTAAAAAAATGCTTTAAATTGCAGATCTAATACCATTTGCTCCTCATCTCCATTTTATCCCCCCCCCAACTTAAGACTATCCAGATACCCTTGGGAGAACGTCTACACTCCTTAAAGCATCTGTAATCCACCACCCAGCCTTGCCTCCCACCTTGTGCCTCCTGCTTCCTTTCTGCTCCAGCCACAGACCTTCTTTCAGTGTCACAGAATGTGGCCACTGTCACTGTATTTGTCCGCCACGCCCTGCCTCTCCCTCCTCCTTGTAACGTCCTTCTCTACCTCCAGTTCTCAGGTTAGACATGACTTCCTCTGGGACCCCCTCCTGCCTCGGACATCAGACCTTCCTCCTTCTCTGTGCAGCTCAACACTTCAACTTGTGTGTCTCCAAGAAAATAGATCAGATGTTTTATGATCCCAAATGGTATTTTTATCTTCCTGTGGAACCTTTCTACTAGGACAGGGACTGCTGTAGCCCCTGACACACATTAGGACTGAATGAATGAAGGACTGGAAACCTCTCCAGTCTGGAGCTGTCTGGGCTTTTGAGAGAGCCAAGCAGTACAGATTACTAACACCTGTATTTCCCCCTGGGGCGGCTTTTAGATTCCATGTCCCCTGCCTTTGCTTACCATCTCTCCTACACAGAACCATCATGCCGCCGGAGGGAACCCTAGCCTCCTCCGGGGTTCCTGGAAACTCTGAAACTGAGTTTTTTTGTTTGGCCTCTCAGTTTTTGTGAGAGCAGGGCAGCCCTGGGGAAGGCATTGCTTCTAGGCTTCCGAAGAATGGCTCCCAGAGACACCTCAGGGTCTGCTTATCACAGAAAAACTCACTGGATTATTTTCCCTCCCACTTGATATTTTTCTACTTCCTACAGTCGATGAAACATTTTCAAGTCTGCTGCCAGCTCTTAGGGGAGGGTGGCCCTGTGGCCTCCCCATTGTTGCCCTGCCGGCTGGGCTTTGAGCAGGTCGGACGACTTGGGGCTGCTGGCTCTACAGCTCACGGACCTGCAGGAGTTGGGGGTGGGTGGGAAGTGCTTGCTCCCCTGGGCACGCTTGGAAAAGAAAACTCGGTTGCTATTCTGTTGAAGACTAAGGTGATTGACCACTGCAGAAATGTCAAAGCCAGCCCATGAGGGAGGTAGGGAAGGTGGTCCTAGGATCACAGTCCTTTGAAGCAGTTGGTCCCTGGAATCCGCAGTGCTGGCCTTGCCCCTGGACTTGAGGTTCTTGAGGCTAGCACACCGGCTATGTTTTGGTTCCAGGCCCCCACAGACAGCAGGATTACTGTGTGCTTGGTTATTGAACTGAACAGTCTAGTGTTTGAGCTTAATGTCTGGTGGAAAAAATACCTTACACAGGTTTGTCTTTTTTTTTTTTCTTTTTCAAATTCAGTATGGATTTTATTATAGCATTATGTGATTTGAGTGCACAAGAACCAGCATCTTTGAATACCAAAATATAAGCTGTAGTAGTAATGGTGGTTGACCTGCTTTCTATCTCTGTCTTTTTGGTTTGGTTTGGTGTGCCCATTATGCATTTATATTTATATATATATATATATATATTTTTTTTTTGCTCATATTTAATTAATTTTTTATTTTTTCAGCATAACAGTATTCATTATTTTTGCACCACACCCAGTGCTCCATGCAATCCGTGCCCTCTTATATATATATTTTAATCAAGCATGACCAACTATTTATTTTTGGTTGAGAACCATCTGCCACCTCTAACAGGGAAGGCACAGAGACCCACAGAAAGTTCTTTCTCCTCATACTCACTTCCTGACTGGTCGTGGGATAGGTGAATAGTAACGTTGGAGTCAGGCTTTTGTGGTGCTTTGCTAAGAATGTTGGAGTCCTCGGTGTGTCTTCATTAAATAATCATAAAGTTAATTACTGGCAGGAAAACAGGAAGTGGGGAAAGGAGTTAAGAATTCCGCTCTGAGTCCTTCAGAGGGGAAGGGAGAACTCAGTGGGTGGGAGTAAGAAGATGAGATGTCCCTGAGCAGGAAAGTGAGGGCAAGTGGGGTCTTGCAAGAGAGATGGTGATTTCCCGGCTCAAAGCTTCAACTCTGTGGCTAGAATTAGGGACCTTCAAGGTCAAGCTGTCCATACCAGGGAGGACAAGGGCGTGGGGAGGAGAGCAGCTAGAAGGCACACAGGTACGTAGTGAAGGCTACAGAAAGCTTATGAATCTCTGCGGGCTTGCCAATGGGTTGGGAGACAGATGGCTTTGAGGAAGCCTCAAACTGTAGCATAGGGTTTGGTGGGGAGGCAGAAAGGAACAGGGCTTTTCAGGATGAGGAAATGGGTTGCTTCCCATCAACATCTGGGCTTCTGAAGTTCTGGGATTTCTTGAAAAGATAAGGACACCTTTTTGCTGGTGGCAACTTGGAAAGTTTTCTTAAGTAGGTAAAATTAAGGGACTTTGCCAGGAAGAGTAAAATGACTTCTTCAGGTGGGCTCTAAGGGATACATTTAGACCTGGGTTTATACTGATGATAGGCATCTCTTACTGTCATAATGTATGTATGTCAGAAGGCGTAGGGGGTTGAATGGTAGCTCCCAAAATATGTCTGTGTCCTGATCCATGGAACCTGCCAGTTTGACCTTAGTTGGAAAAAATGGCCTCTGCAGGTATAACCAAGTTGCCCCACCTTTCCCACTGGGGCCTTTTTCTCTTCAAGAAGTACTCAGAGAGCTCCCGTGTGGGGAGGTAAGTGTCCTATTGAAGGCTTCTCCAGGTCCCAGATCTCTTTTCAATCTGAGTATGAAAAAACTCAAATAAATTTAACTTTAAGGATTTATTCCAACATCCTGGACGTTTGATTCAGACAGGGAATAAGTAACTCACTGAATTCTTCAAAGTGTTTGTTCCCCAATGATCTATTTTCCATATTCAGGGGGTCCACATGCTGGACAGGCTGTTTGAATAAAATGACCTGACATTCTAAGAGCAAAGGACTGTGGTCTCTGGCTTCCTTATTGAAACCCCGTTATAAAAACCTCTGGGAAATACAGTGATTTTGCAACATGAGGTTTATTCAACCTGTTGAGAGAGGGGGAGCGTCATGTTGACAGAGTTTCAGTAATGTCTAAAAAGGGGGAAGTTAGTGGGCTTTTATGATAGGGTGGTTGTAGGGGAAGGGGAAGTGAGTGAGGATTGGTCCGAATTTACAAATAATTGAATTCTCTATGGTCTTGTCTTTGGAGCTTGAGTTCATATGGTTAATCATTTTCATGATCTTATGGAGCCCATGGGTCTGCAGGAACTGGTGTTAAAATATTTTGATCTTAGTTTATGTTGTAAGACAGGGTTGCATACAACTGATCTATTTTGTGAGTCAGGACATTTTACAGTTCATGGTTTCAGTCTTATTTCTTATCTCTCAAGACAGGAGAATATGTTTTCCAAAGAGCTGTTGTTTCTTTGATTCAGTCCAGGAAGAAATCCATGATGGAGGCCAGAAGGAATGCTTGTTCCCAATGGATAAATGGTAGAGTTCCTCCCACTCTACCAGAGGTAGTCTGAATCTTCTTGCTGAATCAGGGACCTCCAAGGACCTGGCTTCCCCCACCCACCAGTCACTACCATCACTCCCCTCTTCCACTGGTGTGGTCCAGCCTCTGTCACCATCACCCACTACCATCCCAGCCCATATTACTCCCACCTGCATCACCATGTCACCATTGCAACCAGAGCCACGTTGTAAGCAAACACTGGATGCCAGGAACTGTGCTACGTGGGTTGCTAACCATAGTTTTGTTCAATCGCCACTGCGGCTTTGAACATGGATTAGTGATTCTTGACTAGAAAGATACCGATGGATCCTCGCCCAGACGTGCTGAGTCAGCAGTTTTGGACGCGAGCTCAGGAATCTGTATTTTAAAAATACTGCATTGATGACTTGGATGCGTATGTAACATTCAAGAACACAGATGTAAACACTTTTATTCTTATTTTACAGATGGGCCAAAGGACAGAGGATTAAGAAATGATTTCCCCTGTGATCCCAGGAATGGCTCTACATGAGATGAGTTTGGGAAACGGTCTTACAGGTCAAGGAAAAAGAATAGCTTCTGTTTGGTGACCTACTGTTCATCTCGTTTTATGAAGTTCGGAAAGGTTAAGTAAATTGCCTAAGTGTGCACAGCTCACAAGGGCTGAGCCAGGATTCAGAGGCAGAGCTGCCTGATGCCAGGTTCTGGGCTCTCTCCTGAATGCTCTCCCGATGCCTCCAGGAAGCTTCTCTCAGGCTGGTCCAGGCATTTGTTCTATGGACACATCATTCATGTTCCCACTTCTCCACCAGTGGGAACATAGTTTCTGGCCAAAAATGACCTTCCTGCTGTCCCAGCCTTTATGAACAAAGCAGCTCATCACCACCTTCTTTCCTATTCCACAACCCCCCTCCAATACCCCTGTCAGGCTTGTCCTTCTCCCTGGCACCCAAGGTTTCAGACTTTAATATTGTGTCTCATTCTTCACCTCGATCCAGCTATCACTTCCTGTCTGTCTTTTTTCCCAGTGTATTTCTTTCCTTTGTCTTTCTCCAGTTCCACTGTGATTGTTCTAGTCCTCATGCTCCCTGAATCCTTATATATCTCTGAAACTGGCCTTAGTGACACCTCCGGTTTCTACTTCATGCCATCTCCTGTGAGAAAATAGAAAAATCCATGTTGATCTCTGCCCCTGCATCCTGACACAGAGCCCCCCCCCAAACCCTTCTAAATTCCTAACTGATAAGAGCACTAAGAGCATCTTTTGTTGTAATGAGGTGACTCTGGGTGGGCTCCTGGATGGGGGCTGGATGGGGGCTGGTCACCGGGAAGGCCAAGCCATGATTAGAAGCTTGGAACTTTCAGCCCTGTCCCCCGTTCTCTAGGGAAGGACGAGGGGTTGGAAATGAAGGTAATAGTTGACGGTGCCTGCATGAGGAAGTCTCTGTAAAAATCCCAATAGTATCGGGTACCAGGAGCTTCCAGGTTGGTGAACACATCCAGGTGCTGGGAGGGTGAGGTACCCCAACTACACAGGGACAAAGGCTCCTGCTCTCGGGACCTCCCAGTCTCCTATGTATCTCTTCATAGATAGATATTCAGATCAACAGGATCTGAATCCTTTGTCGTATCCTTTAATAAAGGGGTAAAATGTAAGGCGGTGTTTTTCTGAGTTCTGTGAGCTGCTCTAGTAAATTAATCGAATCTGAGGAGGGGGATCCTGGGAACCTCTGGAGTGACAGCTATCAATTGCAAGCACAGATGACAGCCTAGGCTTGTGGTTGGCATTTGAAGTGAGGCGAGGGGCAGTCTTGTAGGACGGAGTCCTTAACCTGTGGGACCTGAGGCTGCCTCCAAGTAGATAGTGTCAGAATTGAGTGAAATCGTAGGACACTCAGCTGGTGTACGGGGAATTGCTTGGTTGGAACCCTTCTGCCACCTCCCCTCGCCACCTCCCACCACCACTTTCTACCACCCCCACCTCACGTATCGGGGGTCAGAAAAATTTTGAGTGTGGTAGTTGTGTGGGTGAGAAGGAAACACACAGGAAGAAAGGACTGAATTGTTTCCAGTATATCTACCCTGCGCTCAATGAAAGATTTATCCTCCAAAAATACTTTCGCTTTCTGTCATTCCTGGCTCTAGAAACCCCGTCAAGCCCAACATGCTTGTCACAGGCCCTCCTGAAGGGGGCTCCACTGAGTCTGCAGGGTCATGGCAAAATAACAAATGATAACCGGTTTCAGTTAAAAATTGTTGCATAAGCAAACAGCTAAACAATTTTGACAACCACTTCCTGTTTTGACTTTTACTGAAACATTAGCAGATTGCCTTCAACATAATGTCAGTGTTGATAAAAATCAGAGCGAATTTGGACAGAGACACTTGATCTAATTTCATAGAACACAAACAACTTCTAAAATATATTTAGTTTCCTTTCTTGGAAATAAAGTGCTTTCTTTGTAATTATGATTTTTGTAATTTTCAATATCCAACTCTCAAAAGTATCTTTTATATGCACTCTTTGCAATTTCGAGAAACGGTTGCTTTTTACTTTACATTCCACTTGAGATAAGATTTCTAAGTTACCACAGTTGTATCCAGTTAAGTATATAAAATGGGGCCATTAATTCCAACAACAAACATATAGTCAGCATTTGTGAAAAGAAGAGTCTTTGGCTGTTTCTTGAAGTGTCTAAATACTGGATACATTACTATCCTTCCCCCAAGCCCTTGAAAATAATTACTTGTTGTATTACATTGGCAATTCTCTAACTTTAGATATGATTTCCATCTCTATTGAAATGCAGAACTTTAATTTACCAGTTGAGAAACTCATTTAAATACGTGGTATAAAAACCAACATGACTTTAAGCATTCTTTTCTGGCAAAAGTCCATTCTGTGCGTTAGAATAGCTCTGACTAATATACAAGCAATTACTTTCACTTTCTCTTGTCTCAAATGTTCAGAAGACCCTACCTTTTTGGTTTGTTGGGCTGGATTCCAGCTGGCACCATATGATAGTAGAGCTATCTAGCCATCGTAAGTATGGTAGCCACTATAATAATCCTTCAATCTCAGTGGCACACCAACATAAAACTTTATGTTGATGGGTTTGGGTTATACTATTGGGCATCTCACCTTCAAGCAGTGACTCGGGCCCAGCCAGGCCCCTTCTATTTTGTGGTTCTTCCAGATGGAATTTGGTGTGGGATTTGCCTGGAGCCAGGTCTAGAGGTGGCACGCATCACTTTCTCCTATCCCCTATTACCAGAACTCTGTCACTTGGCCAGTCTGTGACAAGGGGTCTGGGAAATGGTGAGGTACACACAGATTTGGAGGAGGTCTACCAGCTTCTAAAATGGGCTGACAGACTCGCCCCCAGAGAATCTGGAAGCCTTGGGAACTAGGTTGGGAAGGTTCCATTTTCTGTGTCTTCATTAGAAGACAGAACTCCCTGTCTATCTTCTAATAGGAGGCCAGAAACTTGAATGGCCTCTCTGATCTGCAGCACATGGGCCCCGATGAGGTCTCCCTTTAGGTTTCTGCCAAACTTTTAAAACATTTGATCAGCTAACACAAAACTCGTGAACAGGAAGAATGGTACGGCAGAGCATTTATGCTAAGAGGCTTGGATCAGTGAATAAGTTAACATTTAGTTATTTACCATTGAGTGAATCAATGGTGCCATTTTGGACCCTTCAGGTTTCAATGCACCGAAGCTGCCCCCTAACTTCAATGTGCCTAAGAATCAGCTGGGTGCCTTGTCCAGGTGGAGATCCTGATTTAGTCAGGGCTCTTGGGCTTCTAGGTCATGCCCATGGTGCTGGTCCGAGGAGAACATTGAGCAGCAAGGCACCCAAGTAGAACATAAAACAGGGCGTTCTAAGACATCGCTGACATAGAAAAAATAGTTGTGTATGTTCTTGACTCACCAGAGAGAGAGAGAGCAGGCACGCATGGGCACACGCTGGTGGTGGGGAGCAGAGCGAGAGAGAATCTTAAGCAGGTTCCACACCCAGCATGGAACCTGATGTGGGAGCCGAAATCAAGAGTCAGACACTTAACCAACTGAGCCACGCAGGCACCCTTTTGACTCACTTTTCAGTCACATTCCATGTCAGTATTTGTGTGCGTGCTAAGAGAGAGATACAGCATAACCTAATGCATACAAACAAGCATGTGGAGTTAGTAAGACTAGGGTATGAATCCCCGCATGGTCACTTGTTGGCTTTGTGAACTTGAGTGAGTCACTGAGAGCTCCAAGACTCTGATTCCTCTTCCGTGAAGAGCCATAAATCGTACCTGCATCCAGTGATGCGAGATTTAAATGCAAGTCTTGGTTGAGTCTCTGACGCAGTACTGGCAGCGAACAAGAGGAGGTTGTTACTCTCCACTCACAATGGCCAGCAGTGAAGCTATCATATGGCCGGCATGCAGAAGAATTTCTGGTCCTGGCCCTACATTAAAAACATAAAACCCATCACGTGCCTAAGCAGGGTGTTGCCTGGTCCTTCCAGACTAAGACAACTGAGTCAACTTCATCCAACACCAGAACCCAGCATTCTGTCTTGAGTTCTGGGACAGATTTTGACTGAAGCAACATTTGGGCTTGTCTCTTTCAGCTGGGAGTCACATAAATGTTTCATGCACTGTATTTACTGACTGCTGACTCTCTGGGCACAGTCACCGGAGCCCCCTTTCTGGAACCACATGGAATAAGCTTATTGCTTTGTTTGTAAGATCCACATGCATAAAACCCTGTGGGTTTTATAATCCACTTGTCCAATTTAAAAAAAATCATTTTTGATTTTGAAAGCAATATGAAGATATATTTTCCTTACACACACACACAAGAGCATTTCTGAAAAGGCTGATTTCTTCCCATCCCAGTTCCCTGTCCCCCTAAAGGAACATGGTGATGAGTCTGACACCTCTCTCTCTCTCTCTCCAATTTTCAAGATAACCGTTTGCAGTCTGAAATCCTGCAAATGCTTAAAAGTGTGTATTACAAATGTAAGGGTTTGTTCTATCATTTGCTTCTCTTCAATCTAAAGTCACTTTCTAGGCAATCTTATTTACACATGCAGTTTCCACTGCTACTACTGATACCTTCAGAATTTGTATCTGGAGCCCAGACTGCTCTCTTGAGCTCTAGAACTGTAATTCCAAGTCTCTCATTTCCATCTCGAAATCCCTCAGGTGCCTCAAACCCAACTTGTCTAAATCTAAAATTACAAGATTCCTCCTAAACCTATTCCTCCTTCTGGTTTTCATCTCACAACTGGATCACCCAATCACTCATGCTAAAAGGAAATCGAAGCAATCACCCCCCCCCATACAGTTGACTATATACAATTTAACTGTTCTAACGGATTAGACAGTGTTCAAAAAGCAAGATGATGTCCTAAGTCCTAAGATGTAGGTGGCTTCTATTAAATTAATGTTAGAGTAATGATACCTACGGTTGACAAGGATGGGGAGACACATGGCATTGAAAATTGATGCACTCCTTTGGGAAGGCGATTTGGCAAGGGTGGCAAGTGCCATACACGTTCTCATTTATTTTGTTTGATCAAGTCATTTCTTTTCCAGAATTCTAGCCTAAGGAAATAATGCAGAACTTAAGGGAAATTATATTCATATAGATATCTACCTTGGTGTTATTAATAAGAGAGAAAAAGGGAACATTTTTAATTAATAACAACATTGATCGAGTGCTCACTATCTATTAGGTTCTAGGTGAAGCCCTTTACATCTGTTAGTTCATTTTGTCCTTACAGCAAACCCTCGAGTTAAATGCTATCAGGCTGATGTTGGCAAGTGGAAAAGTAATGTTTAATGAGTTGAAGCATCTTGCATCAGGTTACACAGGTATGAAGTTACATGTTGAGATCTGAAGCCAGATTAGTCTTCACAGACTGAGCTCTTAACTGCTGTGGTCAACGTGAGTAGATGAGGTCATCAATGTGAGTAGTTGAGGTCATCAACGTGAGAAATGAGGTCATCAACGTGAGTAGACGAGGTCATCCACCTAACGAAGTATCACAGCACTAGTAGAGATGGATACACAGACCACCTGGCAGCATAGAAAGATAATTCATTCATTGACTCAATGTGTATTTGCTGCCAGATACAGCCATTTGCTGAATGAGAACAATATTAAGCAAATCGAATGGAAAAAGGCATACATGTCAACTATGTAGGAAAAACACCAGAAGAAGGTACAATAAATCATTAACCCTGCTTATATTAAATTATGGTAATGGTAAAATTACTGATTTTTTCCTCCAATTTTTCTACTTTTAATAATGAGTACTATCACACTTGGCATGTAAAAAATCTTTTTATTATGGGAAATTTCAAATGTGTACAAAAGTAGAAGATTATCACGAGCAGCCACAGACCCATCCTCCTGCTTTACCAATAATTACCTTACAGTTAGTTAGTCTCATTTCATAATATCCCCAGTCCTATGGCTCTGTCCCTCTATTATTTCCAAGCAAATCCTGGAGATCCTACTATTTTATTCATAAATATTCTTTTTGTATATTTAAACAATATAAAAATATATATATACATATACAGTATAAAAAATAACTGTAACACAATTTCCTAAATTATGAATAATTCCTTCCTATAACTGGATATCCACTTAGTGTTCGAATCAATCCTATTGTGTACCTATTTATTTGTTTTTATGGTTCTTTCAAATCAAGTCTAAAGAAGATCCATAGCTTGCAATTAGTTGATATGTTTTTAAATCTCTTTTCATTGCTAGGTTTCCTCCTCCTCTTTTTCCCTCCTTTGTAATTTATCTGTTGTCCAAACGGGGCAATTTCTTTGTAGAATTAGTTTCCTATTTTCAGGGTTTTGTTGATTGCATGCTCATGATGTCATTTACCTTGTTTCTTGGCCACCTGTATCTATGGAATTTAGTAGCTAAATATAAAGTCTTGGTCAGATTCAGAGTCAACTTTTTTTTTTTTTTTTAAGTAGGCTCCACACCCAATGTGGAGCTTGAACTGATGACCCTGAGATCAAGAGTCTCATGCCCTACTGACCAAGCCAGTCGGGGATGCCCAGGGTCAATATTTTTATGTAAGGATACATCTTAGGTGATGTTGTATAATTTTATCAGAAGGTATATAACATCTGGTTAGCTGTTGTTTTGTATTCTTAGTGTTATTCTTAGTGTTATTGTATTGGTGGGCATTGCTTCAATCTGTCATATATATATTTTATATATATATATAAAATATAGTTATATAGTTATATGTAAAATATACTCAAGCCACATAAGTAATTTTTAATTTTCTAGTAGCTATATTTTATTTTATTTTTATCTATTTATTTTTTTAAAGATTATATTTATTTATTTGACAGAGAGAAAGAGATCAGAAGTAGGCAGAGAGACAGGCAGAGAGAGAGGGAGAAGCAGGCTCCCCACTGAGCAGAGAGCCTGATGTGGGGCTGGATCCCAGGACCCTGAGATCATGACCTCAGCTGAAGGCAGAAGCTTAACCCATTGAGCCACCAAGGCTCCCTTCTCATAGATATATATTAAAAAAATAAAATGAAACAGGTATAATTAATTTTAATAATATATCTTATTTAATCCAATGTATTTCAAAAATTATCATTTCAACATGAAATCAATATAAACATTACTAACAAATTATTTTATATTCTTTTCAAATATAAGGTCTTTGACATTCAGTGTGAGTCTGTGCTTAAAGCACATCTCAATCCCAACTTGCCACATTTCAAGTGCTCAATAGCCATGTGTGGCTGCCGGCTACCGTACGGGAGGGCGCAGAGTCATGATATTCTCATTCTGGCATGCTTTCTTCATATACCTGAAAAAGTAACTTATCCTCATTAATTATTTGATTTTCTTGAGAATAGTTCATTTAAAAAGGCAAGATAGATCTTGATATCTTGATTTTTTTTTATTTGCCAGTTTTCAAATAATGAGTTGGTTTCTTGGCATTCTCCAAAGATAATAAACCAGTGAGGTTTTTTAAAAAAATGTAACAATCTGAACTCATGGCTTTAAACACAGATCTATTTAAATAATTATAGTTACTCTTATTGATACTCAAATTGTTCTATCTTTGGCCCATAAGAACCTCTTCAGGTTGGCTCCTGAGTGTTCTAGACATGGTCCCAGTTGTCTCTGATAGATTTCTGGTATGATAAGATATTCTAAGCTCATCTTGTAAATTTTCTGTCTAAGACCTAGAATCAACAATTTCTCCTTGGAGCCCTGGTTCATTTTAGTGGGAAGTGACTTTAAAGATTATAATCTAGTTCTAAAGGTGCTCATTGCTATAGGCTTAGCCACTGTTTTTAGACATTTTCAGTAGGCAAAACTAGAAAATATTTTTTTAAAAGTCCATATCATTAGTTAATACTGATACTTCCAATTCAAATTTAGGAGTACAAGGGCTTTTCTTTTTTTAAGACTTTACTTTTTGAAGACGTTTTAGGTTCATGGCAGAATTGAGGGGAAGGTATGGAGATTTTCCATCTACCCCCACCCCCACTCACACAGATCATCTTCCATTATCAACATCCCTCACCAGGAAGAAAACCTTTGTTACAACTGATAAACCTCCACTGATACATCACAATTGGTACTGAACATTCTGTGGGTTTGGACAAATGTATAATAATGACATATACGCATCATTATAATATCCTACAGAACATTTTCACTGCCCTAAAAAGTCCTCTGTGCTCAACCTGTTCATCCCTCCCCACCCCAACTACTGGAAACCACTGATTGATTTATTTATGTATTTTTACCATCTCCATAGTTTGTCTTTTCCAGAATGTCTTGTAGTTGGACTCATACGCTATGTAGCCTTGAGAATGGAGACTCCATCTGATCTCTGAACTTCTCTTCCAGACTTCTCTTTTCCCTTCCCTACACTGCTACCAGAATCTGGACTAAGAAGCAAGAGACAGCTTTCTGGGGGCGCCTGGGTGGCTCGGTGGGTTAAAGCCTCTGCCTTCGGCTCGGGTCATGGTCCCGGTGTCCTGGGATCGAGCCCCACATCGGGCTCTCTGCTCTGCGGGGAGCCTGCTTCCTCCTCTCTCTGTCTGCCTCTCTGCCTACTTGTGATCTCTGTCTGTCAAATAAATAAATAAAATCTTTAAAAAAAAAAAAAAGAGACAGCTTTCTGGTTACAGAGCTAATGTCCCTGCTTCTTCCTGGTTCTTCAGTTTTACTGTGAGGGTCCTGGCTTTGGAAGCATCTTTGCTTTGGCTCCTGGTCATTTTCTGCCGAGGTCACCTGTAAGGCCAGTGCTGTCATCAAAGCCACCAGTCTGTGAGGGCCTATCCTGGGGCTCATCCAAGCCCCAGCTCCAGGAGGCAAACTGCAGATGGTTTTTCTATTTTTAGATCCTGGGATGTTGCCCATGAACGAGCCAGTGACCTGGAAAAGCCAATTCTCCCTCCAGTCTATGTTTCTGACTCCCTCATTTCCCTTATTGTTCTACCAGAATTTCCCTCTATGGGACTGGGATGAAATGACCCAGAGTTAACTGAGTGGCACCTTATTCTGGTGACATACTACTTAATTTCCCAGAAACCTGCCAAAACTGTGCCTACCAAGACTGTTTTTAGGTATAACAGGCCAGACTGCCTGTAACATCAGGAATCCACAATTTTTGATCATGCTTTCCAATTAGTAATACATTTTTGAGCACACATTCCAGTTTTTGCTTATGTATCCAGTCATAAATTCTATACACATACATTTGTACTAATATATGTGTTATAGAGCTTATACAAAGGATAGGAAATTGATAGCCTGTGGTAGTCCTAAAGAGTTAGAAGTTCTCATATTCTTTTCTTCTATTTCATGATCTTCTGGCACACCCTATGGTGGAAATCACTGCTACCTAGGGAATTTTCCTGCAGAGTAGAGTGAGGAAATGTCCTTGGGAGACAGTGTTTTTGAACTGCAATGCTAACTATTGTTGATTTGAGGAATAATGGAAAAGTTTTTGTTGCCTAAGGTATTTTCTCTTTCCCAGTAGATAGCAATATCTTAAAATCCTCTATTAGAGATGTGATAACTTTGCGTCAAACATCGCCTTTTCCCCAAGGGCTCTTAAAACACAAATCCTCGTGAAAGAAGTTGGCAGAAGACACAGTTTACACGTCCAGTGCTTTGGGTCGGTGTCTAAGTCCTTGCTTTCCTTAGAGCCCTGATGCCTCACATAGTGCTTGGCGTCCAGGAAGAGCTCCATAAGTCTTTGATGAGTGGGCAGATGAGTGAAGGAAGGGACACAGCATGGAAGGATGGGAAGCAAGGAGAAAGTGTCCTGGGAGATACAGTGCAGTTGAGTTTCCTTCTCTTCCTAATTTTGCTCGGGCTGGAAGAGTCACTCAGCACAGAGCAATTTCTCTCAGTACAGGGCTTCTCTTGTCCTGAAATTCTGTTTGCCATGCCTGCAGGGGAGTCCAGGTCCCTCCCTCCAGGTGTGAGAATGGACGCTCTACTACATAGACATTTGGAAAGAGGTCCCTCCTGCCTTTCCAATAAGTTTAGCAGGGTCTCGTTCCGTTTCTTACCACTTTCCTCTGTTCCTTCTTCTTTTTTTTTTTTTTAAGATTTTATTTATTTATTTGACAGAGAGAGAGAGAGAGAGCACGCGAGAATGAGCATGGGTTGGGGAGTGGCAGGCAGAAGGAGACGGGGAAGCAGGCTCCCTGCTAAGAAGGGAACCCAACACCTGATTCAATCCCAGGACCCTGAGATCATGACCTGAGCTGAAGGCAGACGCTTAACTGTCTGAGCCACCCATGCACCCCAGTTCACTCCGTTCTTAGAGCACCCTAAGATAAAGGAGCAGAGGTCAGTCCATCTACCGACTCATGGGGTATCCTTGGGACAAAATATCCTTGGGACAAAAGACGGATCTGCCCACTTTGGTATCTTGAGTTCATTTCTTTTGGGCAACAGAAGGAGGCTTCTTTTCCCAGAAAAGAAATGCCGGGTAAAATGGATTCTGCTCAGCTAGTGGCCTTGGGCAGACTTTTGTTTCTGTTTAGATTCCCGTCCCCCAAACTAGAAAAGGATTTTGACAGATTGGATTAAGATGATGGGCTGAGCAAGAGTATCTTTTTCCTTTTGTTCTCTAGAGTTTCTGTACACACCTAAGTACAAAGGAGCACATAATGTGTAAATACATTCCTGTGTGAGCGTGTTTCCAGAAACAGCACAATTTAATCTGAATTGCAACGAATTTATAGATTTACTTGGCAAAAATGGACATCTCGGCAATATTGAACTCCCACATTCAGGAAAATGATATGTTGCTGTGTATCTCTCAAAACAGTCAGGTCCTTAATAGCTTCCAGCCATATTTTGCACTTATCATTGTTTACATCAGCTAAGTTTTCATTTGTTTGATCCTAGGGATTTTATATTTTGTTTTACTGCTGTGTACTGGTCATTTATTCTACTGTATTTTTTACTGTCGTAAAACATGCATAACATAAAATTTACCATTTTAACAATTTTTAAGGCTATGATTTAGTGGCACGAAGTCCTTTCGTGTTGTGTAATTATCACCACTGTCTAGTTCCAGAACTTTTTCATCATCTTGAACAGAAACTCTGCACCTGGGGTGCCTGGGTGGCTCAGTAGGTTAAAGCCTCTGCCTTCAGCTCAGGTCATGATTCCAGGGTCCTGGGATCAAGCCCCACATCTGGCTCTCTGCTCAGCAGAGAGCCTTCTTCCTCCTCCAATCTCTCTCTCTCTGCCTTCCTCTCTGCCTACTTGTGATCTCTCTCTGTCAAATAAATAAATAAAATCTTAAAAAAAAAAAAAAAAAGAAACTCTGTACCCACTAAACAACAACTCCCCATTCCCTCTCCCCCCCCCCACCCCCGCCCAGGCTCTAGGAACTTCCAGTCTACTTTCTGTCTCCAGGAAATTGCCTGTTGTAGGAACCTCCTCTAAGTGGAGTCATATGGTATTTGTCATTTTGTGACACTTATTTCACTTAGCATATCTTCAAGGTTCATGCATGTTGTAGCCTGTGTCAGAATGTCCTTCGTTTTATGGCTGAGCCATTTTCCGCTGTACACATGTATTGCATTTTATTTAGCTGTTGTCTGTGATACACACCTGGGTTGTTTCCACCTTTTGTCCATTGTAAATAATGTGGCAGTGAACGTGGGTGTACGACTGACTATTGGTTCTCTCAGTTCTCTTGGGTGTATATACCTGGGAGTGGAATGGCTGGACCATGTAGTAATTCTCTATCTCGCTTTTTGAAGAACTGCCAGAATGTCTTCCATGGCAGCTGCACCATTTTGCATTTCCATCAGAAATGCTCCAGTATTTCCACATCCCGATGTTTTTATGATAGCCACCCACGTGGCATCTCCTTGTGGTTTTGTTTGTTCTTCCCTAGTGATTGGTGATTTGGAGTACTGTATTTTTAAGTTGATTGTTGCTAGCTGACATCCTTATTTTTCCAAACAAAGTGTAGAAATATTTGTCTGGTTCCTCCAAAAATCCAGCTTGCATTTTAATGGATTTGCATTGATTTTATAGATTAATTGGGGAAAAAATAGAGCTCCCCATTGAGTCATCTTTGCATCTTTTGAACAGCTTTAAAAAAATTTAATGGCGTTTTAAAGTTAGGCCTTAGAAGAATGTGCATTTTTAATTAGCTTATTTCCTAGCTATGTTATAGATTTCATTACTGCTGTGAATCTTGTCTCCACTCCCCCATTTCTAGACAGTGATTATGGGTTTGCAGGAATGTTACTAATTTTCGTAGATTGATTTTGTATCCAGCCTCCTTGTTGAACTCTTACTAGATCTTCATGGATGAGCATATAATTTGCAAATAATAGCAGTTTTATCACTTCCCATTCAATTCTTACAACTTCTCATTGTTGAGCTGTTGTTATTATTATGACAAGTCTTATGCAGCATTAGCCAGGATACCCAGAAATGGCAATAATGAACAACATGCCTAATCTAATCTTCTCCATTAAGAATGATATTTGCTATATATTTGGGGTATTGATCTTTTATTAAGTTATGGGAGTTCCAGCTTAGTTTTTTTCTGAACATTTCTATCATAAGCATACATGAAATTCTAATCAAATTTATTCAATCTATTGTGAAATCATTTGATTTTTCTCTGTCATTGTAGTGTGTGGATTATATCCAATGATTTCTGGTGTCAAATGACCTTTATATTATTGGGATAAACCTTATTTAATTTTGATCTATTGATTTTTTTATATTTTGTTGAATTTGATTGGTTTATGTTTTACTTAAGATTTTGGGATCTATAACTGCAAAAGAGAGGTTCTGTTATTTCTTCTATTTTTATTAGGGTTTGGAATTAATCTAATACTAATCTAATAGAATAAGTTGGGTAGCTTCTCTACCTTCTGAAGCAATTGTTCCAGATAGGAGTACCCTGTTTTTTAAATTATCATCTGTAAAACCAAGTGGTCTAAGGCCTTTTTACCTCCTAGTGATAGGGGTAGGTATTTTTGTTGTTGTTGTCAATCATTTTGATTCTTTATTTGGTGCTGATTTGCTCATAGTTCCTAATTTTTCTTGGGCCAGTTTTATATTTTATATTTTTCTAAAATTTTAAATATTTTATGTTTTTAATATATTTTATCTTTACTTTTATTTTACTAGTGAATAGCTATCCATAGTATTCTTTGATGATTATTTTAAATTCTTTGGTATCTATTAGTATTTTCCTTTTTTTATTCTGAATTTTGTAGATCTGTGTCTTTTTTTCACCTTTATTAGCTTTTGGTGGAGGTTAATATATCTTAGCAATCTTTTCAAAGGTCCAGCTTCTGGCTTGGTTTTATTTATTTTGTAGTTGCTACTGCTTTGGTCTACTTGTTTATTTAATTCTGCCCTGAACTTTTTTTTTTTTTTCTTTCTTTTTTTTTTTTTTTTTTTGTATTTGTTCTATTGTTCATTCTCTAAACTCTTGAGTCAAAACCTTAGCTCATTTATTTTTAATTGTTATTTGTTTCTGATAAATGTGTTCAGAGCTATAAATTTTATTCTTAAGGCTGTTTTAGCTGCCTCAAATTCTGTCATGTACTTTTCTCATTATCATTCATTTCTAAGTATTTTACAATTTCCTCTATATTTTCTTATTTTCCCAAGGGTTATTGAGTATGATGCCATTTACTTTCCAGGTGTACAAGGCTTTAATTGTATTTCCTTGATAATTTATCACTTTAATCCATTGTTTTATGATAATATTGTATATAATGTTGATTTTTGGTGGTTGTGTTGAGGCTCTCTTTCTGATTCAGTAAATGGTAAATTGTTTAAATGCTCAATGTTTGTTTTATTCATTTATTTTTTAAAATTTTATTTTATTTTTTCAGTGTTCCAAGATTCATTGTTTATGCACCACACCCAGTGCTCCATGCAATCCATGCCCTCCTTAGTACCCACCACCAGGCTCACCCAACCTCCCTGCCAACTCCCCTCCCAAACCCTCAGTTTGTTCCTCAGAGTCCACAGTCTCTCATGGTTCATCTCCTCTTCCAATTTCCCCCAACTCGTTTCTCCTCTCCTTCATCCAATGTCCTCCATGTTATTCCTTATGCTCCACAAGTAAGTGAAACCACATGATAATTGACTCTCTCTGCTTGACTTATTTCACTCAGCATCATCTCCTCCAGTCCCGTCCATGTTGCTACAAAAGTTGGGTATTCATCCTTTCTGATGGAGGCATAATACTCCATAGTGTATATGGACCAAATCTTCCTTATCCATTCGTCCGTTGAAGGGCATCTTGGTTATTTCCACAGTTTGGCGACCGTGGCCATTGCTACTATGAACACTGGGGTACAGATGGCCCTTCTTTTCACTACATCTGTATCTTTGGGGTAAATACCCAGTAGTGCAATTGCAGGGTCATAGGGAAGCTCTATTTTTAATTTCTTAAGGAATCGCCACACTGTTTTCCAAATTGGCTGCACCAACTTGCATTCCCACCAACAGTGGAAGAGGGTTCCCCTTTCTCCACATCCCCTCCAACACAGGTTGTTTACTGTCTTGTTAATTTTGGCCATTCTAACTGGTGTAAGGTGGTATCTCAATGTGGTTTTGATTTGAATCTCCCTGATGGCTAGTGATGATGAACATTTTTTCATGTGTCTCTTAGCCATTTATATTCAACGTGTGCTTTTAAAAAAATGTGTTTTTTCCACTTATTCATCAGTTTTATAAAGTTCTTCTCTCTTCCCATATAATTATTATTTCAAGCGTGTGAATCATGTCATTTGAATATCCTCTGTCATTGCTTATTATTTGTCTGCTCATTCTCTGTTTCTTAGATGGTTGTGCAAAAGTTTCTGATTATAATTTTTATGTGTTTCTCTCTACAGTTACGCAGTTGAGTTTTATATCATGAAGCTGTGTCTTTAAGGACATGTATGTACAAAATTGTTATAGCTTTCTGATTTTGTTTTCTTTAAAAAACACCCCTCTTTATAACTTTTTTTTGCTTTGAATTCAGTTATTTGATATTAAATTCACTCCCTAGTTTTATTTGCTTCAAAATTGCCTTATTTCCCTTTCAATTCTTTTCTTTGTAGCTTTCCTGTCACCTTTTGGTTTACAAATATTCTTTTTAGAAAACATTGCTGAATATGACTTACCCAGTAAAAACCACCCTGATCTGTGAGTCTCTGTCTTCTGATTGCTGAGTTTAATTGTATTAATTTTCTAGGGCTGCTCTTAACAAAATACCACGAACTGGTGCTTAAAACAACAGAGATGCATTGTCTTGTGGTTCTGGTGGCCAGAGGCCTGAAACCAAGGCACCAGCAGGACCATACTCCCTCTGAAACCTGCAGAAGAATCCTTCCTTGTCTCTTCCTAGCTTCTAGTGGCTTACCAGCAATCTGTTGCATTTCTTGGCTTGCTGGTGGGTAATTCCAGTCTGCCTTTGTTGTCATACGACCTTCACCCGGCATCTCTGACTTCTCACAGCTGTCTTCTTATAAGGACACCAGTTACACTGAATTAGGGTCCCACCCTATTCCAGTATGACCTCATCTTCATTTAGCTGATTACATCTGAAACAACCCTATTTCCAAATAAGGATACACTCCTTATTTAAATGGGGTTTAAAACTTCAAAGTGTCTCTTTTGGGAGGGAGGGGGACACAATTCAATCCATAGTACAAATCATGAAATGAATTTTATATTAGTATTTATTTGGCTCCTTATTTCTAATGTATACTCACTATGTTTTACTTTCCTCTCTTTGCTTTTTTTCCTTTCTTGTCCTTCATTGGATACAATTTTCTTCTGCTGGACTGAAAATCTTGAATTCTATTTTTATGCTTTTTGGTAGTTATATTAAACTTATTAAAAATCATATTTATGTTTATTTTTTCTCATCAATTCTCTATCAGTATTTATGTGTTTCTCTATAACAAAATAAGCATGCTTTCACTTTGCACCCGACTCCCTTTACAACAACTATTTTTCATCTACTGCTCACTAGTTGTGTTGGTGTTGCCCAGAGTTTGTTTCCAGGTGCTTCTGAATATTTTGGATATTTTCTTTCTCTTTCTCTCTGCATTTTTAAACACACATCCAGGATCACGGGCCATGGAATCTCACAGAGTAGATAGTATATATAGAACACACAACAGGGTTGTTTGGAATATCTAATGAGATCATGAAGGGGAAAGACCTTGAGGAATTTAAAGCCTTAGAAAACATAGAGTTGTCATGGCTAACGAGACCATCCTTTCCCTGGCAAAACAGTAGTGGAAGACTGGTGTGCTTCTGCACACTCTGATGGTTGTTCATAGCAGCTTTATGTGTCTTTTATGTGTCAGTTTTCCCTGTTGCCCCACAGTGAAAACAACCCACATGGACAGGGCTAGGGGCATGGATAAGCACTCTGCAGTGTATCCCTACAATGGAATGCTACTCGGTGATTATAGGAACAAGGGGCTGATGTGGGATATAGACTAGGTAATTCCATTTGTATGAAATTCTAGGAAAAGCAAACTAACCTCTAGTAACAGAAAGTACATGAGTGGTTGCCTGAAGATGGGGGTGGAGGGAAGGATGGATTACACAGGGGCACAAGGAAACCTTTGGGTGTGATGGAAATGTTTGTTGTCTTGATGACAGTAATGGTTTCACCAGGTACACACATATGTCAAAACGTATCCAATCGTGACCTTGAAGTGTGTGCAGGGGCTATACTTCCGTTGGACCTCAATGAAGCTGTTAAAAAGAAAGATTAACCAGAGATGGTTGTCCTCTTAGACCCTCTTTTCCCCTCTCCTCTCTCCCCTTCCAGAGAAAAGGTTCTGAGAAGTAGACATGTGATTTTTTTTTCTGGGGTGAAAGGGGTTGAGGAAAGCTTTGTCTTTGTTGAATTTTACTGTTTGTTCCTGAAGTTTTCCCCTTGGCTGATGCCAGGGAAACGAACTTCCTAATTTACTGTTCTCTCTGTGCATTCTCTGCTCCAAAGGTTTTGGCTGATGGCCTCAGTAGATTTTTTTGGTTGGAGAACAGACTTGCACAGTACCTGCCTCCCCAGCTGGTCTTGGACCTAACCATCAGGACTGTAAATTTTCCATTACCCAATCCTCCAATCCTCCTGACTTTACTCCATCACCTGTATCCCATCCAAGGTGGACATCACCGAGAACATGGCCTCTTCATGATAATTTTCCCTTAAAACAGAGTCATAATGATTATTTCCATCAAAGACTAGTCTAGATAAAACCTCTGGCTTCTGAAAAACTCTGGACTCCTTGGGGATGGGAGCTGGGGAGGAGCAGATAGCTTTAAAATCTCTTGGCTCTGCAGACCCTTCCGCCCAGCCGGAGTCTATCCCTCGGTCCTGACATCCAAACTCAACTTCATTTAATGCCTGCCAAGTCTCTCTAGGCCACAAGTCCCTAGTCCTTTCCCTGCCTGGCTTTGCTAGTGCTCTTCTGGTTTTCCAACCATATATTCCTGCCAAGAGTGATAACACAAATTTCAACAATCTTTAGCGACAAGGAGATCTTGCGAGCTCTCTGAATGTGATTGCAAAAGTAAGATCATGCTTACTCTCACAGTAAGCTAAGAAGGCAGGGGTGGGTACCTTATTTAGTAGATTAAGACAGAGGGTCAAGGGACTCAGTATCAGAAGAGACCAGAAGAGCATTTAGATCACCTTTCTCCCACGTTGGAACTTTCTGCTCCTGTCTCCCACTTTTGTGGTGCATGGGGGTCTCAGAGGAGGGAGCAGGCAGTAATGAGACCTCTGCTCCCACACCCTGCTTAGCTGGTCTGCACAAGGGAAGACAGGCTGGAGGCCACCCCTCTCTGATCGGCCTGGCCCCATGTCTGCTGCCTCGGGATGGACAAACCGTGTGCCGCAAACACCCCTCTAGCTCCCAGGAGCTGGCCTGGCACCTCCCTTCTGTATGGGATGCTGATCTTCTGTGTCCTTTCATCCATAGACCTCTCTCCACCCCCACACATCTCCCTCAGGAGCCCTGGAGCTTTCTGTCCAAAGGGCAGGGCAATATAAATAAAGAGGGAGGGGGACTCCCAGCAGCAAGGGGTATGTGGTGATCCTGGTGAGTGTCTCAACCATACCAGGCCTTCAGAAACTCATTCTCTTCAGAAGGGCACTATAGTTGTCTATTGGGGCTGCCATAACAAAGGACCCCAGGCTGGGGGGCTTAAACAACAGAAGTTTATCTTCTCATAGTTCCGGAGGCTGGAAGTCCAAGATCAAGTTGTTGGCAGCGTTGGTTTCTCCAGGGGCCTACCTCCTGGGCCTGCGGGTGGCTGCCCTCTCATCTTCTTTGGAGATAGAAGCCCGATCTCCAAATATAGTCACATTCTGAGGTACCAGAGGTCAGGGCTTCAACATATGAATTTTGGAAGGACACCATCCAGCCTATAACAGGCACAAAGTCCCGGTTGAACCTCCTGCTGCCTTTGGTGAGATCACAGCCTCCAGACTGTGGTCCCAGACTCAGGGAATGTGAGTGTGGGCCGTCTGTCCCACAGGGGCAGCTCTTGGCGGAAGTGCCTGGCCCAGTGTTGCCCATAGGCCGTACCTCTAAACCCTTCTCCATTTTTCTCTTTTCCAAACAAAACTTCCTCCTAGGTCACAAAACGATAATATAGCAGCTAACATTTATTGAAGCTACTATGCATTCGGCCCTAGAATGATCCATGTTACTGAGTCGTGTGATACCCATTATACAAATGAAGAAACTGGACTGGAGAGTCACTTGCCTAGCATCACAGCTGGTGGAAGAAACCTTAAAAATCATGTCCCTCACTGTGTAGATGAGGACACTTGGGGCTCAGAGGACCTGTGTGGAGCAGGCCAGGCCCCACTTTGGACGCTGGGCTCCAGGCTGCCGACAGAGAGGTCTGGGGGCGGGGGGGGGTTGGTCCTTGAAGACCCAGAGCGCCCCATGGGAACTGCCCCTGAAGGTCTCTGGTTTCTCAGCATGTCTGGTGAGCTGACCCAGGGAGGGACTAGATCTAGGACTCAAGGCTCCTGAGGGCAGAGAGAATGCGTGGGATTAATGGCCAGCTCTCCTAGACAGAGAGACTACTTGGAATTCAGGCCACTGCCTCCTAAAGACATCCCGGAGATAGAAAAGAGGCGGAG
Organism: Lutra lutra; assembly: GCF_902655055.1. Classification (NCBI taxonomy): domain Eukaryota; kingdom Metazoa; phylum Chordata; class Mammalia; order Carnivora; family Mustelidae; genus Lutra; species Lutra lutra. The sequence continues at coordinate 10,300,843 of NC_062287.1, read as the reverse complement.
GAAGGGCCCTAAGATATTCAGAGATGAGGAGGGTCTGTGTCAGAGCAGAGACTGAGACGGTAGAGATGTATGTGATCATGGCCCTGGAAGGCATCCCTTTGAAGCTCAATGAAGGGACAGCAGAAAAAATGCTATTTTACACTAACTGAGGCTTGAAATTGTGGAAATTGTCTCTGTGCTTTTGCGCAGATGGAAAATAGTCAAAGCCCCACAGCCTCAGGCCTGGATAGACCTTCTGGACTTAATAAGAGGTCATATGAATTGTTTGGGGGGTGTGATGCAGTCAAAGGGAAAGAGGCCTGGGTAGGGTGGCAGGGGAAGGGTCCCATTTATTCAACAAAATGGTCCAATCCAGGTACCCCATCCTGCTCTGGCCTTAATTAGCTGTGTGATCTTGGACCAAAAGCTGAAACCTCTCTGAGCCTCAGTTTCCTTCTATGCAAGCTGAGGATGTTAACTGCAGAATGTGTAAGCCACCCGCCCCCCGCAACCAGTACCCCCAGATCGTGTGGTCCATGGACCAGAAGAGATCAGCGTGGCTGTCAAGGGGCGCCTGGGGCCACAAGCAGCCACCATGCATTTGACTTTGAGAACACCTTTCACAAGAGCACCTTCCCTGGACAGTAGCCACTGGGTGGTCATCAGAGACCTGAGACCATTCAGGAAGGACCATGGTGCAACCCATTGTGTTGGCCATTATAGGCCTATGTAGAGGTACAGAGTGGAAGGCAAAGTGGAAGAAATAAACTTTAGAATGAGACAAGTCTAGGTTGGAATCCCACCTCTGCCGTTAACGCGTGATGTCTCTTTGGGCAATGTATGTCATCTTTCTGTGCTCAGAATCCTCACCAGTAAAACCGGGATAATAACACCTTCCTTCCAGGGGTACCTGGGTGGCTCAGTGGGTTAGAACCTCTGCCTTCAGCTCAGGTCATGATCCCAGGGTCCTGGGATCGAGCCCCACATCGGGCTCTCTGCTTAGCAGGGAGACTGCTTCTTCCTCTCTCTCTGCCTGCTTCTCTGCCTACTTGTGATCTCTGTCAAATAAATAAAATCTTTAAAAAAACAAAAAACAAACAAACAAAAAACCTTCCTTCCAGAACTGAGGGAAGGAATAGATTAGATCATTGTCTATAAAGCACTCAGCACAGTTCCTGGTAAGGTGTGAATCCTCATTACGTGGTTATTGTATATTACGATCACTGTTCATTCACAGCAGTTAGGGTGGAAAGAGAAGCCAGTGGGATTCAGCTGGGGCAGGCTGGTAATGCTCCTTCTCCTGGCCTGGCTGGTCCCCCAGGACATTGAAGGTTTCCATGAAACTAGAATTTGAGGCCTGTCAAGTAGCCAGATGGTTGTTTGGCTAATCGATGGTCTAAGAAAAAGCGGAGAAGCCGAGCACAGGAGAACTTCCTGACCAATGCAGATAAATGCACAGAGCCATTAAAGTGTAATTATGTTTTTTTCCTGCAATATTTATGGAGATCTTTTACTCTTCAATAGAGTTACATTTAAGCTCAAATGACTTCACAGGGACAGGTGGAGAGATGTTAAATGTTCTGATTGATTGATTAATGCAGCCAGTTCCAGTGATGCAGTTGACATCCACGGGGTGACAGAAGATGTAGCTTGCAGAAAAAAACCCACAACTCAACAATCAGTGTGGTTAGGTGCTGATACTGTTTCTAGAGCTGGACCATTTGTTACAAGGGAGTGAATATCAATAATAATAAATGATCTTCTTGTCTGAGTGAAAGCTAGCTCTGAGAATGCTGAAAGCTATGGCAAGTATATGTCCTGGAGGTGTTGTTTGTGTCTCTGGAAAGCAGAATTTCATCGCTAAGATACTACATAGGAATGTAGTAATTGGTCTCTTGTTGGATGGCTTAGTGTTCTCTCGGATGGCTGTGATGGTGTGGGGAGTGGTAGTGGCTTGGGGCTGGGGAGCAGCAAACTTCAAAGAGACACGGGCTGACCAACCTGGAGCTTGTAAGAAATTCAGACAGATTATAAAAATCACTGGCGACAGTGAAACCAGGTAGGGGTCCCTGATTCCAGCATAAAATTTGGTTATGGATTAACAGGGGAAAAAAAGAGACACAATCAGCTGCAACCTACAGTCTAAAGTGTACAGAATAGGTTGTTACGAGGCATACATTCACCAAGTCCCAAAGCGAAAGGACAGTAACACTAACCGAGGCTGTGACATGTGAATTAGGGAAAGTGGGGTAAACTGGAACGCCTAAGGGTCTGGAGCTCACCAGTCCCACCAGCCCCTAAGCCCTCCCAGTTCTTCTGGCTCCTGTTGTGTTTCTGCTTCAGGCTGTCCTTTTGTTATCTTTTAAACTTTCTGAGCTGACTTTGCAAATCTTTTAAGCTTTGGGAAGGGGGTAGAAGGAGGGGCGTGGACACAGGTGCTGCCCTCCTTCCTCACCCAGATGCGTCCTTCCTGTCCTTCCTGCGCAGAGGATGCGTCTGGGTAAGGCTGTGTGTCCCTGGGCCCCAGGAGCTGGCAATGCAGGATGTCCCTCACTCCCCAGGAGAGGAGCCGTGATCTGGAGTTGGCCTCCAGCAAACCCTGATGACCTGTACCTCTAGAGGGGCAGAAGATAGCCTGCGGGAGGCTGCAGCCATCAGGAGCCCATGAAAATGGGATTTTTGGAAGCTGTGACCTGCAGCTGGTAAATTGGTGATCTAGCTTCTGCATACGAGCCCGGGTTTGATTCAAACCCTTCCTGAGGTTGAGTCCAGCTGGTCAAGTGACTTAAATTCCCTAAGGCTCAGTTTCTTCCTGCATGAGATGGAGATAGCCCTTCCTTCCAGGATTAAGGGAGGAGATAATGGGATCAGCTATACGCAGGGCCTGGCTCCTACGAAGTGCTCCCCAAATGGTGCTGATTGCTACAGTCGTTCATTCAATCTATCTGCACGGGACCTTGCATAAGGATCCTAGGGGTCCAGGCTGGACCGTGGGGAGAAGGACGGTGTGGCAGCGGGGGGCCGGGGGGTGGGCATTAAGATAATGGGGAAGGAGCAGACTCCCTGCCTGACGCTGCCGTCTGGATGGAGCTAGCTGTCTCAGTGGGTCCAGATACAACCTTTGCTGAGACAAGAGAACATTAGGGCTGGAAGGGAGTGTATCGGTACCCTCACTTTACAGTGGAGAAAATGAAGGCTCTGGGAGGCCCCTTAGGGAGGACACATAGCGAGTTAAGGACAATTTCAGATCCGGGTTCTGGCTCAGTTCACGGCCCACGACAGTGGGGCGGCCCTTGAACCTGACTGAGGCCTGCCATCTCTGGTTTCTCACCTGTCCCAATCTGGACAGGCCACCTCCGTGTGAGGCTGGATGCCTCGGTCCCAAAGGCCTCCAGAGAAAGGGTCTCCAGCAATTCTTACTAGCACATTCCAGAAGCCCAAACTCTCCGAGGCCTGGATTCTCCGCTGGAGCCTTCGTGCTGCAGGCCCTCCAGGGGTACGGGGCGACCCCGTTGCCCGTGTGCAGCTCCCAGGGATGTGCTGCCTTGCCCTTCCTCAGTGCCCGCAGTCCGGCTGTCCCTGCCCATCTCGCTCAGAGTCCGAGGTGCTGCTGAGGCTGTGATGTGAGTTCTTGAAAGTTTACTTTTGAAACAAGGACAAAAAGTTGCGTGGAACTTGGGCTCTCAGCTTGCTGAGCTCTGCAGCTCTCCGTGGGGCTGGCTGCTGCCGTCAAAAAGAATAGAGCCGTCATTCTGCAGGAGGTTTTAGATGATAATAGGCTTTTTTGCCTCCCAGTAATTGGAAAGGTGCTAATCTAGTGACTCATGAGCTGCATATAAGAAAAAAAAAAACAACCCACCCTGGAAATGAAACTGCATCTGTCTCCTGAGCACCTCATCTCCGTATTTCAGCAGGGAGGGCAAACTGGGGCTTCGCTGTTCGGAGCAGAGCCCTGTTATCCTGGCAACATTGCTGGAGTGACCGTCCCTCCTGCCTCCCCTCCAGGCATTCTAGTGGTACAGGACAGGGAAGGTTGGACATCAGCCACGTCTGGGGACGTGAACCCAGACCCAGGCCACTGGGAAGAGGAGCTGGCACGTGACTGGGTTTGCAAAGGACATGGTTATTACCAGATTAGCATTAGATCCTCCCACGGTCAGGTGAGAGTGCAAGTGTGGGTGCACATGTGTGCGTCTGTGCATTGCAGTTGGGGTCTCTGTCCCTCATAGGTCGGTAACCACATGGGCTTAGAGTGCGCATGCGTGCATTTGTGCGGACGTGCCCCGACCTGGATGCCCGTTCTCTTCTGTGGGCTTGGGCTGTGATTATTTTTGCTTCCTCCATTGGTGTTGTTGCCTCTGGCCTCAGAGACCTGAGCTGAATGGCGGGATCTGACCCTCGTGGATAGGCAGCTCGGGTAGACGGCTGAGCTGGGTCTTGCTGCCAGGGAGCAGATGGAGTTAGTTGGGTCTCCTTTGGAGAAGCACAGTCCTCTCTCCCCCCCAGATGGGGGCAAACAGCTGGATCTTGCCTCTGCCTAGAGGTGCTTGGGGCTACTCAGTGCCTGGACTTCCTCTCCTGGGCTCAGGGGGACCACCGTCTCCCATACCCCATGCTTGCACCACCTCTGCCTCTCTGCTGTGCTCCTTTTGCTCAGGGACAGCCCTCCCCACAATCCCAAAGCCTGTTCTCTTCCCATGGGATCCTGCTGCCCACAGAAGCTCCAACCTTGGTGTACCCCCGGACCCCGGAGCCCAGAGGAGCGCGTTTTACCAGCCATAGCCCTCCACAGCCGGTCCTGCCGCAGAGCCCAGCCCAACCTAAGTCACTGTCCCCCGAGGCCCTCCTCTCCTCCCTCCTCCCCAACTCCTTTCATTAACTTCATTGAAGCTAATAATCCTGCAGCAATTCCATTGTCTCCTCTTAATTCCAATTCCCTTTTGTCTCAAGGGGCCGATCAGCAGAATGCACTGGTGAAGTGGTAGACTCAGGCTCGTGGATAAATTAGCTGAGCCTCGGGGAGGCAAGAGGAACATGCCTACAGCATCAGGGGGGCTGCTCCAGCCTCCCTCCCCCTTCACCTCTGCCCCTTTCTCTTCCTTTTCCAAGCTCTGGGCACACCTGGAAGCTGCCCCAGGGTGGAAAACCCTCCAGTTGTCCCACCTCCACTCACTCCAGCTCAGTCTCCGGGTCCCATCTGCCGAGTGTGCCTCACATCCTTCCACCGGCCTCCCCTCCCCGCAGCCACTACCCTGGTGCACACCACCATCGGCCTCTCCCCGGGTGGGGGTGGAGGCCTCCTAACTGGCCTCCCTGCCTCCAGATTGCCCTCATCAAATCCATGCTCCATCCTATAACCAGACGCGGCACACGCCGCTCTTTCCAGGTACCCTTCCTGAGCTGAGTGGGCACCACACAGCCGCCCTATGTCCCATGCACTGCGTCCTTGTCACCGGCTGAACTCCCGCTCACCCTCCAGTTTCTTGGACATCTTTTCCTGCACGAAGCCTTCTCCGGCCTGCAGGACTGGGCCGGGAGAGCCTTTTGAGGGTTCCCAAGCAGTGTGGGCTGGTCCCTAACATCCCATTGGCCATGCCAGATTCCAACGGTCCTGAGACATTCCAGGAGAATGAAGGAGAATTCCAGGAGAATGAGGAGACATTCCAGGAGAATGAAGGCTTTGGGAAAGGGAGGGTTTGGGGGAAGAAAGGGAATGGAATGCCAATGAATCCTGACTTCAAGCTGTGAGTTTTGAGTTGGGAAACAAGCACAAGAGTCAGATGGGCTCTTTATTATTATTAGGCTTTTCATGATTGCTAGTAAGGCTGGATTGCAGAGAGTGACTTGGCCCAAAGACAAAATGAGCCCTCTATGTCTTCCTTCCCCCAGTCAGAGCAGCAGAACGAAAAACTATTGGCCTCAGGAGCAGGCCTGTGGCCATAGAGACCTCACCAAGTGGAGGAGGGAAGTGTGTGTGTGAATTGCACGGGCAGCTCCATAAAGATAGACACATGGTCACATAGGCACTTGGCCCTTTGCCCAATCCCAACAGAGAGTCACGGCTTCTGAAAACAAGTGCAAAGGAAGCAGCTGCTTCTGCCCAGCATTAAAAGAGAAACTGAGGCATATTAAAAATTTGAAGAGCTGATATGAACAGAAATTGATTGGAAATCGGTGGCACCAAATGGGAAGTGGTTAGGAGAGCTCCGCTGTCCTGAGCAGGGGCAAGACTTTTATAGAGAAGATGCAGAAGCCGAGCAAGGACCCTGACCAGCTGGAGCGTTTGCATTATTGGGGAGGCCCAGATGACTGTTTGTGACTGGTGCTCCTTACATATCCATCCTTGGCCTTTCCGGTATCCTAAGCTTAGGCTTGGGTTTGCTCATTTAGGCCACTAAAGTCTTCAAGCCATTTCACTCAAATGGCTTCCTCGCTTATGTAATTGAAACCCAGCCCAGCATATGTGTGCGTACGTTTTTCCTTTACAGACTGGCAGGAGTGTGGGGAGAGGTGAGGGGTGTTTCTCCCTAACCGAACCGTCTCTGGCCTGCTATTGGACCCCAGCACCCAGTCCGCACTGTATATGGTCAATAACAGTTTGTCCAGTGGAAGAAAGGTCTTCCATTGATTGGTTTCATCAAACCTTAGAGCTTGAAAGGATTTTGATTATCAGGAAACTGAGTCCCAAGAGTCAAGGTGTGGCTCACCCAAGGTCAAGGTTCAGCCTACTTGCTGTGTGATCCTGTGTCCTGCTCCACCCCACCAAGCTTCCGCTGAGGGTGAGGTCACGAGGCAGGTTGGCCATGGAAGGCTGTATGTGCAGGGAACTGGGGCGATGAGAAGTGGACAGCCTGGGGCCAACTTGTGAGTCTCCCAAGTACACAGACGGTCGTCCTGGAGATAACCCTCACTGGTCTCCTCTCAAAAACCAGAGTTAGCCCCCTCAGTGCTCCAAAATCCTAATAATGTTTTCCTAGAAGTTTGAATCCTCTCTCTCTCTGTTTGATCCCCTCTTCCTCTTTGAGTTCTCCAATGGTCCATTTCTATCCTCATCCCTGCTCTGTCCTGACCCTCTTCTCTCATTAGGGATTGCAGTCCAAGACCGTCTTCCCTTGGGAACAGGAAACCAGAAGCTAACCTATCCATGTCTGATATTCTGGAATTCGGAAAGAAAAGGGATGTTCTTGTCTTCTAAATATCGAAATCCAGGAGCCCGGACGACAGGCCTGTCCCATCCCCTCCTGCCCTGCCCCTACCCCACATGCCCCTACCCCACATGCCACATGCCCCTATCCCACCAAATGCTCTCAAATTCCCTTGGCTAAAATGTTGTCCACACCAAATCCTTTGCTGAGATTAATGAGAAGAAGCATACAATAATCATTACCCATCTGGCAGTGCTCTGTGGTGAATATGCTTTCAAGTGAATTTTCCCCCCAGTGGTTTTAGCAACTTCTAGATAGGAAGAGAAAGCTCTATGTTCCCTTTTACAGATGGGTAAACTGAGACTCCTTGAGTCGATAGACTTAGAAGCCACGAAGAAGCTTATATCCAGATCTGAATGCTTCAGGGAAAATTCCAGTCTAATTCAACCATTTTAAACTCTTCAGTTTACATTTTCGTTCCCTGCCTTACATTTTTTAGAGTATCAGCTAATTTATATGGTTGTTCTCAAAGGGGTCCTTTTAGAAGCCCCCACCTGAGATGGTTTAAAAAAAAAAACAGCCCACACAAAGACCTGCATGTGGACATTTATGGCAGCTTTATTCACAGTTGCTCAAACTTGGAAGCAACCGTGATGACCTTCAGCAGGTGAGTGGGTAAGTAAACCATGGTCCACGCAGACAGTGAGATATTTATTATTCCATGCTAAAAAGAAATGAGCTACCTGGCCATTGAAAAGATATGAAGGAGCCCTGATTGCACATGACTAAATGAAAGAAGTCAATCTGAAAAGGCCACATCCTGTGTGAGTGCAACCCTGTGACATCTGGAGAAGACCTAACTACGGAGGCAGTGAAAGGATCAGTGGTTGCCAGGAGATGGGGCAGGGCTGAGATGAATGGGTGAAACACAGAGGAAAAATACTCCATGTGAGGCTATAATGGTGGACACGTGTCATTACACACTTGTCCAAACCCGCAGACTGTGCAAGACCGGGAGTGAGGGTGTTGGGTGATTACGTTGGGTTAGTGAGTCGCGATGCACTGTTCTGGTGGGGGCTGTTGACAATGGGGAGACTGTGCATGTGAGGGGCAGCGTGTCTACGGCAAGTTTCTGTACCTTCCCCTCGATGATGCCCTTTCTGTCCCCTCCCCTCGAATCTGTGTGGGATTGTGGCTGCTTTGGCCCATCCTATAAGGAGGAAGGGCTGCTCTGAGATTTCTGACACTGTGTCACAAGAGGGCACACAGCTTCTGCCTGGTTCTCTCAGAACATTCTGTCTCTGGATACTCCCCCTGGAGGTGCTCCCTCCTAGATCCCAGCTAGCAGGCTGGGGGCAGCCTGTGCTGGATGAGGCAGGCCTGCAGGCCCCTGGCTGGTGGCCCTTGCTGGGCACAGCCTCCCTGTCACCCCAGCCCAGCTACCAGACACGAGAGTGAAGCCTCCAGTAATTTATCCCAACCTGGGGTTGTTCGAGCTGGTTGAGATTCTCAGATGGGGCCCCAGACATCACAGAGCACAGCTAAGCCATTCTTGCTGGCCTGGTCCAAGTTCCTCACCCATAGAATCTGTGAGCGTGATGACGTAGTTTCTGTTTCTGCCACTTAGTTTGGAGTGGTTTGTCATGCAGGCGCAGGTAACCGGGACATGGGGTCAGACCAGAAGTTCATGGGAACGCATTTTCTCAGGCCCCCAAGATCAAGTTTCTTGTCACTCACAGGCAGGCAAGATGTGGGCTGCTGGGGAACAGGCACGGATTGTCCCCAGTATCGATGACCAGGACTGGAAGGGATAGCCGGGCCACTTTCCCTCTCCTTCCTACCAATCTCTTGGCTAGAAGGGGAAGCAGATGGTGCCATTAGTCACCTGTTACCCTCCTTCCATCATCAGGGGACTGCTTGCAGGTTTCAGAGCTTAGCCATGAGCCCATGGGGAGGGCCCTGAGCTCCGAGACCTAATCAATACTGGCCTCTGAGCCAGCTCTTAGGGGCTGTTGGTGCATCACTTACGAAATGACTATTGAGCACAGGAGCAGATAATTGCTAATGACAAATGCCCACGTTGACACGCAGCTCTCTCTGGGGCCCCAGCAGGGGATCCGACTGGGCCTCCTGTGCGGCTGTGATGTGTCTGGGTGTGGGGAGGGACTGGCACACGACAGTCTGGGACTGGTTGTGGGGGTGGGAGTGCCCAAGACTGTGTGTGTGAGAAGAAGAGAGAGGGAGACAGGGTGAGGGAGGGAGAATGAGTTTGGGATGCATTTGGGGAGGGCTCTGGCCTATGGAGCCATCCTCTAAGTCTCGTGAGGGCATGAAACACGTGTATGAAATGTGAGCGAGATCAGGGCTGCTTTGGGGTTCAGTTTCTTTTTCAAAATTTGGTGTTTTTTAATTTTATTTTTAATTTTTTTTTTAAAGATTTTATTTTATTATTTATTTGACAGAGAGATCACAAGTATACAGAGAGGCAGGCAGAGAGAGAGAGGGAAGCAGGCTTCTTGCTGAGCAGAGAGCCCGATGCGGGACTCGATCCCATGACCTGAGATCATGACCTGAGCCGAAGGCAGCGGCTTAACCCACTGAGCCACCCAGGCGCCCCTTATTTTTAATTTTATTTTTAATTTTATTTTTATCTGTGGGGACTAAGGATGATGGAAATACTCCTTCCAGTTCCCATCTTTAACCGTCTCTTCCAGGAGCTGAGTAAGATGAAAACGAATGATCAGCGCTGACTGTGCTCCCCAGGGAACGAGAAGGAGGAAATTTACTAACCTAACTGGGGCAAGAGGAGAATCCGGGGGACCAATTAGGTCACCAGTTAGGCTGTAGCTGCATAATACATTTTTTAAAAAAATAAGTTCCCCATACAGATGGTAGCATAGTAGGCCACTGTTCCTGCCCATGCTACCCGCCCCCCCCCCATTTCAACAGTGTATCTCGTAGACTGTTCTTGATCAGCATGTAAGAAATGGCCCCTATTTTCTAATGATCGTATATCCAATTCCACTTTAGGCATCCACTATAACATTCCATCAGCTTCTGACTGGTGTGTGTCTAGACCAGTTTCTCAAACTTGCAGGTACATAGGAACCATCTGGCGATCTTGTGCAGATCCTGACTCAGCAGTTCTGGGCTAGGACCCGAGACTCTGCATTTTTTACAAGCTCTGGGGGAATGCTGCTTCTTCTGGTCCACTGACCACCCTTTGAGTAGACAGGATTCAGACGAGCTTCAGTATGTTGTCATTATCCGTAAGGCTATACTAGCAGTTCTCGTAGGGGCCTCTCACAATGTGCAAGTCTATCTGTAGGGTAAATTCCTAGGAATAGAATTTCTGGGCCAAAGATAGGTCTGTGCCCTGGTGATCTGAAACATTTTGGAAATGACCCTTCATAGGATGTCCTCTCCATCAGCACTGCATCCGAGGACTTGTTGCCTCCACAGCCTGGCTGATAGGGGAATGTTGTTACAGATGCATTTCCATTTCTCCTTCATAGTTTTAGTTTTTGTTTTATGAATTTTGCCATTATATTATTGGTGCCCAGATATTCAGGACTGTTAGCCCTTCATGGGGAATTGTACCCTTTCTATAAGGGAACTGGCTTCGTTTTAACACCTTCACCTGCTTTTCCACTCCAGATACACATCTGCCTCGTGGGCCTTTGCTCTTGCTTTGTCTTCATATTCCTGCATATTTTTGTTTAGGATTTTTCAAACTTATCAATTAGTTCACTTGCATATGCATGTTTAAACTCACATATTATATAAAATCTTAATTTAGAAATGCAGTTTCCTCCACCCTCATTATTTTATGAAATCATTTCATTCAAGCACTTTGCATGCATTTTCAAGATTGTGGTTTTCTTCTCCATCATTAGAGATAATGTTCTGAGTCATTTATCCCAATTTTCCAGAGCACATCATCTTTATCTCCTTCTGGAAACTGAGATATCACAATTTTTGTATCCCTGTATCCTAATGTCACTGCCAAAGCTACCCCAAGATACAAATACTAGAACGTTCTTGAACATTCTTCTTTTTTTTTTAAAAAAAGGACTTATTTATTTATCTGAGAGAGAGAGAGAGAGCACAAGCAGGAGGAGGGACAGAGGGATAGGGAGAATCTCAAGTAGACCCCTCCACCGAGTGTTGAGCCTGATGCAGGGCTTGACGCCCACGACCTCAAGTCATGACCTAAGCCAAAATCAAGAGCTAGATGTTCAACCGACTGAGCCACCCAGGCACCCCCATTCTCAAGCATTCATTCAGTTGTTTTATCCATTTGTATGTGTCTATTTATGAGATGCTCAGTGGAGCTATTTATTATATTGGTTTTCCCCTTTCATTGTGTTTTTTATGGGAACACATGGGAATTCATAGAAATATATAAACATCAATGGCAAACATTGTATAGGGCTTAAATTTTAAAATAAACATTTACAGAATTTCCTAGTCCTTTCCATCCATAGCTTCTGTACTCAGACAAGGCAATCACTTTGAACCCTTTTAGCTTTTCTGGCTTTCCCTTCCTTCCTTCCTTCCTTCCTTCCTTCTTTCCTTCCTTCCTTCCTTCCTTCCTTCCTCAGCTCCATACCCAGCATGGAGTCCAACGTGGGCTTTGAAAACATGACCCTGAGATCAAGGTCTGAGCTGAGATCAAGAGTCAGGACATATAACCAAATGAGCCACCGAGGCGCCCCTCTATGTTTCTAAATAACACAGTCATATTGTTAATTTTTTTTAACTTCTTAAATTTTAGCCACAATGTATCAACTTCCCACAATGGAAAATGTGGATTTATTTCTTTCATTCTGTTCTTCCCCACTTTCCCTCTCAATTCTGCTAATACAGTTATAGTACCATTTTGGGAACTAAATAAGTCTATAATGTTTATGTGACTGTAATTGTATGACTATTAGCTAGAGTTGAGCCATGTGTTGAACCAGAGCTACTTTTCCTTTCTTGTACAGCTTTCTGGTTTTGTTTTGTTTTGTTTTTTTCTCCTACAGTGACTACTGGCTTTCTTGCTCTTTTGCTTTTTTGCATCTCTGTATTTATCCATAATTTATCTCCAATTCTCTGATGAGTATAATTCTTGTCTCAATGTGTTCAAAACTCCCCTAGTATCTTCCTGGAGGGCCACGGCCTCTTGTTCTGATCCTTAGCCTGCTGCCCGACTGTCATTTTGGGGAGTCCCTCCACCACCCTCTGGGAATCCCATTCATTTTCTCCTGTGTCAGGTCCCCTGTCCTCTAGCTTCATTCTTGTTTATCCTCATTTTGGTAGAGCCGTTTTCCAATGGCATTCTGAGAAAAGTTGCATGGACAATCAACTTCGGAAGATTTCCATCTCTGAAAATGTCCTTATTCCACCTCCAGAGTCGACTGACAGTCTGGGTAGATAGAGAATCCTGCCTTTGACATAGTTTTCCCTTAGAGTTTGAAGGGCCATTCTGTACCTCACTTAGCGCTCGCCACAGCAAGCTGTGCTGGGTTCTTATGACCAGACCTTACTATGTGCAAACATCGCCTTCAGCTCTAGGACATTAACTTGCACGACCGTATATTTTTGGTCACTTCCTCCCTTTTGTTTTTTCTTCTTTTTCCAAAACTCATAGTATTAGACACTTGATCTCCAGGACAAATACTCTAATTTTTGTCTTTCCTATTCTCACTCTCTGTCTCTTGTTACTTCTCTATCTAAAAAATGTTTTTATCTTTATCTTCTAATCCTTCTCTCAATTTTTAAATTCATACTAGTGTGTGTGTGTTTCCCGAATCTCCTCCCCGCAACACTTAAAAATTTTTTTTTTTCTGCATCCTGTTCTCATTTTCCATGAATGCCCCGGTTTCCTTTTATCTGTGAGGATAGTAACTACAATACTGGGGAAGTGTTCTTTGCTACCTCGATGCACATTCTTTAAGCTGTTTTTCTGTTAGTTTGCTGTCTGTGCTTTGCATTAGAGACTTTCTTAAGTCTGTTGGCTGGTGGCGAGCTGCTAAGAGTGACCAGAAGTTCTGACCTGGCGGGGGGTTTCCGTGGAAGAGCACTGGACAGGGAGCAGGCTGCTTCGGGAGGACTCCCCCTCCCTCTGCCATGATATTAGCGTTTCTCGTGGCCAGTCTGTCTGTGCAGAGAGGAGTGTGTCTGTCTCCTGCGCCGGGCGGTGGGATGGGGTGGGGAAATGAACCTCCGTACCCACGGGTGGGACCAGGGTGGGGAAGGTGGGACAGGGAGGGAGGGGTCTTACCACTTAACCTGCAGACCGTCCTGTTCACCTTCAGGTTCTGGGTGTCCCTCTCCAGAACCTAAGCCTACTTCCTGCCTGGCGATGGGGGGCGGGTTGGGAGCCTGACTGCTGCTTATACAGAATTTGGGCCAGTGCCGTCGTTTTTTGGCCACGGCCACGTCGTTTTTGGTGCCTCCCCTTCCTGAGTCTTTCTGGGATCCTGTGCCCGAAAGCAGCTTTGTGTCTGCCTTCTCCAGTCCGTGGCCCTCCAGGCTAGAAGTCAGGCCCCCCCCGTTTGTTGTCGGCTAAGTTTCTCTGTGTTCCTTCCACCGTTTTCTCCCCTAAATTCCAAAATTCTGTTTATAACTCTTGCCTGCCTTCATCTCCTTTCTGTTCTCTTTTTTTGTGGTTTTATGCCTTTTTTCATCTGTTCGCTGTCACCTTTTTAGTCCTATCAGGGGAGAAACAGAGGTAGGTGTGTTCAGAACTCCATGTTGAGCTGTCATCTCCGTCCTTTCTGAATCCTTCTGCTTTAGGTCTTTCAGCGGGATCTTTCCCAATAGAAGCCTGGCCGTGCCTGTCTTCGGCTTAGAAGGAGGCGCCCAGTGTCTGCTTAGGACGCAAGCCCAGCTCTTGAGCACGGCTTGGAGGTCTGCAGGATCTGCCCCCTGCCTCCGCTCCCCTCTTCACTGACTCTCTCCCAGTCCGGCTGGATTTTGAAGACGCTGTTCCCTCTGCCTCAACACTCTTCTCTCACCTGCCCTTCAGGTTGATTTGTCACCCCTCAGTGTTTACCTCTAATCCCCCTTCTTCAAGGGAGCCTTGCCTGCCTCCAGACCAGGTCAGGTTCCCGGCTTCATGCTCCCTGCCTGCTCCCAGTACAGAGGCCCAGAGCCGTCTGCACGTGCATTTAACTCCCGCCTGATGTCTGTGGCCTTCATGACAGGTAAGCTCTTAGCTTTAGTAGTGAGCTCAGCTTAGAGGTAGAGGGTGGAGCTGGGTTCTGTCAGGCTAGGGGCCACATCTGTCTTTGTTACTTTTGTTTCCCTGTGGTCCAGCATAGTCTTTGCATGGAAAGACTACTCGAAGCCTAGCTTTGGGATGGATGGATCTGTGGATGGCTGGCTGGCTGGCTGGCTGGATGAGTTTGCTCCTGACTCTTAGAGATCACCTGGTTCGATATCTACTTGTTATAGCTGAAGACAGTAAGGCTCATAGACACGAGGGGAAGTGCTTCCAAACACACATTTCGTACGTAATGCTAATAGCAATCCTCAGAGGTGTTTTCTACCAGTCTCCTTTCACAGAGGAAGGAATTGGGATTCTGAGAGCTAAAGTCACTCACTTAACATCACACAGCTATGTGACAGAGCCAGAATTAGCACTCAGGTCTATCTGCTTTCAAAGCCCATCGACTGCTCCACTTTATGATGCCTTGAACAGTAACATTCAGGTCACACTTGGGTGGGAGCTGCCTGGAATCAGGGACGTGAGTGTATGAGTCAGCTTTTGCTACCATAACAACCCTTAAAACTCATGGCTTACAACGACTAGAACTTTGTTCTCCCTGTGGGTCTGCAGGTCCACAGTGGGTCTGCTGGCTCTGGCTGCACTTGGCTCTAGACTCTGACCCTTATTCAGGTCTGTTCCATGTATTTTCTCATCCCAGGATGAGGCTGAAGGAGTCTCTAAACTGTGGGGTAATTTGTTCTCATGGTAGAGAGCAGAAGCTCGAGAAGGCTGACATACATGGACAGCCCTTCTAGAAGCTCTGGACCTGTATGCCACATCCATTCAGATTCCATGAACCACACAGCAGGTCATGTGGCCAAGCCCACCATCCAAGATATGGGAGAGGTCTGCTCCCACGGGAGTGGGGGCTTTAGAGAATGAACACCAGCTGGACAAGAACATAGTCTTGCATGGCGAGAGACACGGTCACATCCACAGTCAATGACAATGCCAGAACCTATTTCCTAGGGTCCAGCCACCCTGTGATTTCTCTTGAGAAGATCCTTCCCTGCAGGCCACGTACTAAACAAACATGTCTACAGGCATCCCAACCTCACTGGTAAGAAGGTACTGAATGTTAGAGCGGACCTCAGTTTTGATTGGTTTGGTGCCCATGTCATTGTTAGATATCTTCAGCATCCCTGTCCCATCCCTGAATATATATGTAACTGCGAACCATATATTTAACCCCTTCTCTGGCCTGGCACCTCACCCCCCTTCTCCAGGACCGGATTGTTCAGTAGCCAGGATATGCTCTTTCCACTGAGAACCCCAAAGGGGGAAGCTGTAGAAATAAAAGAAAGGAGCCCAGTTAAACACAAGGAACTTTCAGTCTGCCCAGGCCCTTTATTTATTAATTTAATGAATACATGTAAGATGCCTTGAAATGCTGGGCCCCCTGCGTGTACCTGGCAGGGAGCAGGAGAGGGGGCACATCACACTGTAGAGCCGACAGCCAGGTTTGAAAGATGCCTGCTCGCTGGCTGATGAAATGTCACAGCTGGTTGGGCCCTTGGGGGCCTCGCAGACCAACCCTTTCAGACAGAGCAAATGTCATTTCACCCAGTTCGTGGAGGGGCAGCGCTGGGACAAGGTTCCTGGTTAAGCGTTCTTTCTTGTCTTCAGAGAACACAGAAAATCCATTTTGAGAGGACCCCTGGGTAGAGGTGATTGGCGGCTGCTCTGGAGGGTGGCCTGCTGGGTCCCGGGTCACGCGTGAGTGAGCTGGGCCTCCAGGTGGTCCGGACTCCAAGCCCCTGCCCAGAGGCTGGAGCCCCTTGCAGCCCCACTGATGGCCCGACCTGGGGGCCCGGGGCTGGGGTGGGGAGGCCAGCCGCCTGTGAGGTTGATTTAATCACGCCAAGGTATGTGTGGGAGCCTGTGTTCCTTCTCTCTGCTTAATCCACCATATTAAAAACAAGCCTCTCTCGGGGCCTCTGTTAATAATAAGCGGTTTATGCCGCTGCTCTGAGTGGGGGGATTTGTTCGTCTTTCATTCATTCTTCCTCATCCTTATCCCTCCTCCCCTCCTCCTGTGCCTGGGGATGGTAGGAGCAAAAAATAGAAAAGTGGTTAGCAGGCCTTAAAATGGATAATTAAAATAAGGGTTTTGGTTTTTAAGAGCTCACGGATTGGGCTCCCCTCTGACCCTCAGCCTGGCGGCTCAGCACCTACCAGGCCTGCCCGGCTTCCCCGGAGGGATGAGGGGTTTGCAGGCCTGGGCAGGGGTGCTTGGGGTGAGGCTCAGACTGCCTGGGCTGGGAGAGTCCGGTGTGCCAGGGGCCTGGGTGCCTGAGGACAATTTCTTCCACCGCACGGCAAAGCTCTGGAGGCTTGGGCCCAAGAAAGCCCTGGAGAAGGAGTCCCAGCTCCGCCTGTTTCTGCACTCAGGCAAGTCACATCACCTTCGGCCCCACTTTCCTAGCTGCTCAGCAGGAATGTGGATCTGTCCTCATGGGGCCGTGATGACGATCAGTGGCAGTGAGGGCTGGGAAGAGCGCTTGGAAGCTGCTAAGGAGGGTCCGGGGTTGGGGGCGGGGATGATGATGATTATCGCAAGCCCTGTTCCTCTGGAGACATCGATGGGGCAGGGGATGGGGAGTGGACCTCCTCCTCCTTCCCACATGACAGCAGGGGTAATGGGGATTCTGGGACGGACTGCAGGAGAACAGGCCCCAGCTCCCCATGTCCCACAGGAGTGGCATTTCAGTGACAGCTGCATCTGGGAGCTGGGGGGCTTCACACAGGTCTGGAGCCCTGAGGCCCTGTCTGCCAGCCTCTCCAGCCAGAGCATATCAGCAAAACCTCCCCAGGGCCGGGATCTTTCTGGGGGCCCTTGATGAGGGACAGGAATGCAAAGGGAAAGTACAAAGAGCTGTGTGTGGGCTGGGCCCTTGGGCCATCTGCCTGCAAATCCCCTTCTTCACATAGAATTTAAGACAGGTGCCCCACCCCCCAATCCCAACCCCAACAAATGGTCCTTCGCCTCTGGCCCCTTCTTTGCTCTGCTCTGGACGTGAGGAAGAGGACCGGAATGCCTGGTCACTTTTGTCAGCTTTTAGGTCCCCGTGGCTCCTCGGCGCTGTGGGTTTGGGTTCCGGGTGAGGAGGGGGACCTGCAAGGCAGGGACCTGCAGCCCCGACCAGGGCCCCGCCCTGCCCCCGGCACCCGCAGTGAGCTTGCACCAGGCCCTGGGCTGCGGAGCCCAGGTTTGGGAAGGAGAAGCAGAACGACTCCAGAATAGAAACACAGATTCAAGTGGGTTAAACTCCAGCCCTGACATTTAATTAGCATCCTTTTCAGCTCCCACACTTGAAGAGTACCTGTTATTTCTTTTCTTTTACTCACAATGCACTGTGAGCCAGAAGCGCTTGCCTGAGCTGCCGAACCTCAACTTAGAAGTCAATCACTTTGGAGGCATGACAAACACTCCTGTGAGCCTGCCTGCGGGGACTGCTCTGCTCGGGAGGTGAGGGGCTGCCGCAGAAGCGGCCACGAGTCTGTGGGGGAAGCAGGTGGCCCCCCCACAATGCTCCCGGCTTCCAGTCCACCCACCCTCCCCATGCCCTGGACATGGCATCTCAAAGTGGTACGGGAGTCTCATGAACCCCAAACCTCCTGCATCTGGAAGCAGCAAGGAGAGATCCCGTGGAGCCTCTGGTGTCACAGCCTTGGGGGAGCCGTGTCCTCCCGGCCATGCTGCGGGTGGCGGGGCGCAGACCAGGGCTGGCGGCGTGGCCCCACTTCCACAGCCTTGCACCTAAGTAGCAAACCAAGTAAAAGGAGGGTGCGAAGTGGTGGCGGGGCAGGGGTGGGGGGTTGGACTAGTCTCGGAGGTTGGGGAACCGCTTCTAGGCAGAGATTGTGATGGGTGGGACAAGGCCAGGAGAGGCACCAGTGGAAGGTTCCAGGCAGAGAAAAACGTCTGTGCTGATCCCCTAAGGCAAGAGGGAACTGGGAACCTCCGAGGAAGGGAACAAAGTATCTGTCACCCCCATTCCTTTTTCTATATCTTGCTGCTATGTCTATGTCCTGCCTCAGGCCGGGCCGTACCATTAGCAGCTTATCTAGCCTCTTGGCTCCTTCCCTTCCAGCCCACCTTACTAGGCGCCAGCCGGTTAATCTCTGGAAAATGCAGCTTGGATCCTAACACTCACTTTTCCGAAGCAGCTGGGGTTTCCCGTGGCCCTGAGCACTGTGGTGCCCATGGTCTTATTGTCCTCTCATGGCCTCTATTTGGCCACATGGGGCCACTCACCCTCCTGCAGACATACCTGGGCTTTCCTGCCCCTGGCATCCATGCTCCTGGCTGAAATTGCCCCCTTGCATATCCATTAAGGCTTGTAAATATCCTGCCAATACTCCAGGATCCTCCCCAAATGCTGCTTCTCCACAAAATCTCTTGACATGAGCACCCCAACTCTGACAGCATGTGTACCCGCCTGGGCACCGGCCAATTAGCAGTTGTAACTGAAGGCTGGAAGCCAAGAACAGCGTGGGCTGGAGGCTGGGGGAATCCAGCTGAAGGCCAAGGATGGGCCCCTTTCAGGGAGGCCCAAGAAGACTAGTGTACTAACTTTGCCCTCACCTCTCTCTGTGCAAGTCCTAAAGCTCTTCCCTCTACTCCATCCGGACCTGCCTCCCCAGCCCCCTGAGTGAGGTCTAGGGTTGCTAGAGTCTGAGCTTAGTGTCTGGAGGGTCTCGGTGTCCAGCCTGTTGTCTCATTTACCTTTTTATCTCTGGGAATGCCTGAAAGATGTGGTCATGTGTGCAATGTGAAATGATGGGGTGACCATGGACTTGGGATTCAGAGACCTGGGTTTGAACCCAGCCCTTCCATCTGTTAATGTCTTATTTTAGGCATGTTATTTTACCTTTCTACTTCCATGGAGACAATAAGACCTCCCTTTTAGGAATGTTGTGAAGGCTGAAGGAGATCAATGAGATCGTGTCATGGGCTAGAAGCATAGTAATTACTTATTTTAGGAGCTGCCAGGATAATGGCGACTTTCTTGTCTGGAATAAACCTTAATTTGATTCTTTTAATCACACTGGGGTAGAAGTTTGGGATTCTGAGACAGAGGCCCTGGCATTCAAAGTCTTCTCTTTCACCCGTTGAAGGGGCAGACCCAAAGCCCCTGGGATCCGCCTTGGAGAGGAGAGACCCTCTGTTCCTTTAGTTATGCACCTGGGTTGGAGCTGCGGGCATTCGGTCAAATCCCTCGCCAAGGAGTGTGAAATTTCTGAGGACAGTCTCTTTTTGTTTAGGAATCGGGCTTGCTATTTGATGTTCTGGAGTCAGACAGGCCTCTCTGCAAATTCTGACCCTACGATTTATCAGCCGTGACACCCTAGGCCAGCTGCTTAATTTCTGACTCTCGGTATTCTTGTCAATTAACAGGATAGAGTTATTAAATACAAAAATGTATCTAAAACACTTGGGGCCTTCCCTGCCCACTGAAATACCCATTTATTCACCCAGCAAAGATGTTCTGGGTGCCTACTGCCTCGCAAGGATGGCGCTAGGCACGCAGAAACGTGAACCATAATTTCTGCCCCGCAGAGCTTATGTCCCAGTATGGGCAGGAGACAGGCCATGGCAAGAGCGGGGCAGGGGGCCGGCTGACATGTCGCAGGACTACTCAGGTGTTTTGCTGAGAATATTCTCTACAGGAATCTGAGGGGAGACAGTGATGCCAGTTGGAAGCATCTGCAATGATCCTAGTGAGAGATGATGGGGTTTGGCCCAGGTGTCAGCCATGAGTTGGTGGAGAGTGGTTGGATTCTGGATATGTTTTGAAGCCAGAATGTATAGGATTTCCTGATAGGTTGGGAGTGCGAGAATGAGGAAATTAATGGTGGTACCAAAGTTTTGGCCTGAGCAATTAGAAGAATAAGATGTGAGAGACTATGGGCCTGGAGTAGGTTTGTGGGGTGGGCTCAGCACTCCTGTTCTGGACATGTTACCTTGGGAGGCCCACTGGACTCCAGGCGGAGGTGTGGGAAGGCAGCGGACTATGAGTCTGGGGCTCAGAAGAGTGAACTAGGCTGGAGACATCAGCTAGGGAGGCTTAGTGTTGAGATGAGATTGAAAGTTGTGAAACGGGAGAGACGCCCGAGGGATTCCGTGTGGACTGAGCTGAGCTGCAAGCCAAGGACAGAGCTGGGGGTTCTCCAGCCAGAACTCAGGTAAACATAAATACTCATGTGACAGATACTGTAATGTTTGATTATCTCAATGTCAAACTCCCTCTTTATTCTTCTGGATGAATAGTAAGAGCAAGAGCCTCCTACTTTTTAAATCATCTATCAATCTATCACCTATCTGTTATCAATCTATTGTTGATCTAGTACTGATCTACTGTCTTTTATCTACTTATCTATCTGTTGACTATTATCGATCTATGATTAATCTATTAAGTATCTCTGTTATCTATCTACCTATCTATTGTCCATTATCTATTGGCTATCTACGTAGCTCTCATCTGTCCATCTCTGAATCTTCTTGCAGTTGTATACTTTGTATTCTAGAACTCTGTCTCTTTTTGAAAATGCTGACTAGAGTCTCTTTTCAGACATGTGTTTAGCTGTGTTCGCTATCACACCAGATGTATCAAGTGTGTATTAACAATCTTTCTTTCGGAGTTTGTTTACTTGGAACACCAAATTCAGGTCCCCTGTTTCTCCCAATTCCTGGATAAATGCACCTGTAGGGAATCTTAGGTGGTCCTCATGGATGAAAGGGAACTCATTCGATTAAGGCCTTAAGAACCGAGGCTTAGGGGCACCTGGGGTGGGGGCAGGCTCAGTCAGTTAAGCATCAGCTCATGTCAGGATCCCAGGGTACTGGGATTAAGTCCCTCTTCCAGCTCCCTGCTCAGCGGGGTGTGTGCTTCTCCCTCTCCCTCTGCTGCTCCCTTCCTCCCCCGCTCCCACAGGGAGAGAGCTCTCTCTCAAATAAATAAACAAAATCTTAAAAAAGAAAAAAAAAAAAACACTGAGGTCTAGTCCCTGGTGTCAAGCTTGTGGTCAGTCTCATTATTCGTCTTTCCACACCCAGATCTTGAGTCAGTGAGAAAACCCAAACACCAGCAAACAAAAAAGCATCAACTACAAAAGACACATTTAGAGTTCTGAGTATGAGATGAGCCAGGACTCTGGGGACTCCTCCATCCCCGCCATCCCAGGGCTCTCTTGCTGCTGTGCCCAGTCTCCTCTGCTCACTGGGGACAGCCAGCAGAGAAGTAACCTGATTCCTCGGTTTGCAAAAAACCTTGTGGCTGGATAAAATGTGTTTTAGGAAGCCCTGTTCTGTGAAAGGGCCGTGTTCCTCTGAAGCAGAGCCTGGGCGGTCAGGAGGTGCGGTGGCTGCTAGAGTTTCCTGAGTACATTTAAATGTTAGATGCAAATGAGACATAATATTAACTTGAGCTGCAAAGAGCAAAGGGGAGTGTTAAACACCCTGCGGATTTCTTCCGAAGAGAGGCGCCTGTTGCCGGAATGCAGACACAGCCTGACGGCTTCTCCATGGCCTCAAATGACAATGGTATGAAGGGAGAGGAGCTCTTCTCCACACAGAACGTGGCTCGCCCAGAGCTCACCTGGTCTCTGCAGCTCTGCCCTGACCTCAGCTGGGGCCAGACAGCCCCGGCAGACGGCAGACGGCACTCAGCCTCCTCCGGAGGTGCCAAATTCTATTAGCAGGAGAGTCCTATTTCCATACCTACCACTCCAATCACCAGCTCCAGCAAGGGGATTAATTAAAATGCACATGCAAATACATCAGTTACAAACACAGCATCCCTCTTCACATGCAAATGCAATCAATAGGTACCCAGATGATTTGCATAATGGTCAAAGAAGAAGGAATTTTTTATAATGTGGCTTTTGGGGTGAAAACTTAAATTCATGTGCATCATGTGTAATCTGAGCCAGTCTGGCACCAGAGTTTTCTCTGTCTTGCTCCTCAGCAGACAAGTGCTCTAGGACCTGGGGCATTTCCTCCAGGAAGCCCTCTTTGGTGGCGGCGCCACCCACGCTCTCTGCTCCCTTACTCCCTCCTCTCAGGACACTTGCCCTGTTTCAGGATTGGGTCACCCCTTTGCCCTTGCCCACACTTTGCTTTGAGAATGCTTTCCTTGTGGGCTTGAGCCTGGAAAAGTGCCCTGTCCTCCTCATGCCCAACCATGCAGAGCTGACAAGAAGCCTGATGTGGGAAGGGGCCTCTGAGACCATCTAAGGACACCCAACCTTTGAGTCAGGAGACCGAGTCCCTGCCGGGAGAAATGAGCTGTGCACGGTAGCACACCAATATTAGTTGATGGCAGGACTAGAGGTAGAATGAGACTAGCCCTGAGGAAGTGTCCAGAGACGTGGCAAGGGGGTCAGGCAGGGATGTCTCCTTCCCTCGGGACATCACTGCTTCCCCACTTGGCCTCAAGGTGCTGTGGGTCTCTGGAGAGATGCTTGGTATTAACTCATAGAACCATATTCAGTTGCTATTACCCAGGTGAGGGCTGGAAAGTTCCAGAACCCATGGAAGGCACATCTCCTGCCTTAAAGGATTCTAAATTAGAGACTGCAAACATTTTTTGGTTATAAGAACTATTTTTACGTCAGAAAAAAAAATATATTTATGGTCTTCTCTTCACACCACAGAAGTTGTGTGAAAGTGTACCTTCATAGCAGAGGGGGTCTGGGTGGCTTAGTGGGTTGAGCGGCCAACTCTTGGTTTTGGCTCAGGTCAAGATCTCAGGATCCTGCATGGAGCCCTGCATGGGGCCCCCTGTTCAGCATGGAGTCTGCCTGAGGATTTTCTTTCTCTCCCCCCATACCCTTCCCCCTGCTTACACTCTGTCTCTCCCCCTCCTAAGATCAATCAATCAATCAATCTAAAAAAAGAGCAGGAAGTCCTGTGAATCTAGTACAACACATACATTTCAAAAATAGCTTGTCTTCGTGATAACATATTTTTTCAGCCCACGGGCCGTGCTTGGTGTACCTTTGGACCTGTGGATTCACAGATAGCCCCGCTTTCCTCAGGGGCGTATGATTTAGAGTTACCGCGCTAGAGAGATCTTCTGTCCTGGAGTCTATAGCTCCTGCTTTCTCCAGGAAGCTCAGACAGGTGGGAGCCAACCCTGGCAGTCTTTCCTCCAGTCATCCTGAAACAGACTTCCTATTGGTGAGTCTGGAGGAGGATCCAGACTGGGGAGATGGTGGGGTGGGGGGTGGTTTGGGAGATTTCCAGAATATCGGGTCATTTCTCTGAAGGATGTAGATGTTGGGCCCGGAATATGTGGCATGGGGCTAGTACTAACAGTTATAAACTGCTGTTTCTGAGGTAGCATAAACAGAGCACAAGGAGATGAGATCTAAGTGCAAGGGAGTAGGATATAGATATGGACAGATGTCTCCCATATAAAACCCAGGGCTTCACGTTCTCCAGTTTCTGCATTGAGTCATGTTGTAAGAGGCAAATTCTAACAGACAAAAGTAGTTAAATGGGAATTCCGATCTTTACTGGCATCTCTCAAACGTCATCAAAGGATGGAATTCAAGCCACAGTAAAATCTGCCAATGTTCCCCTTTCCTCTTCTCCCACACTCTGTGGCCTCCCTCAGAAGCTCTCACTTGGCAAATATTCCAGAATATTCCCTGATATATCTGTGTTTTTGCTGCTGCTTTCCCCTGCCTTGCCTCTCCTTGGCCTGAGATCTTTACCAGGCAGATAGATTTAATCTCTCTCCCATGGGGTTTAGCTTCCCTTCTGTTTGCCCCTTAAGCAGGGTCTTTGCCATGGAGGACAGGCCCGGGGCAGACCCAACAGGAGAGAACCTGTCGCGCTGCCTTCTCCCTCTCTGGTGCAGTCTCTCTCTCTCTTCCGCTATTCGATCTAACTGCTCTACAAAAATCCAGACAATGGGTGGGCAGAGACAGAGCCTGCCTGAAAGATCAGGGCTGAGGAAATACTGAGCAAAATTCTCCATGGCAGGTGGGGGCTGAGGAGGTGGAGAAAGAAGGACGGAGCCTGGGAACATTGGTCCACTTGTGTCGTGTATGCCAATAATTCTATTGGTTCTATTCACACACATCCTATCTCTTAATCTTCACCAAACCCTGAGAGGAAGGTGGAACCAGCCTCGTGTTACGCAGGAAGAGACAAGGCTCAGAGGTTAACCAGGTCCATAAGAATTGCAGGCAGAGCCCTGAGCTTTGCCCAGCAGTCCTGACCCCAGCTGTTCTGAGGTTTCCTGGTGTGGTCTCAGGTGCCGTCTGAGTTAATCCCTTGACCATTTTCCCAGTTCAAGTTGAGGACATCAGGTCAGGCATTTGGCTTACTTAGACTGGCATTTTCATAGTATAGATCCACGCCATTGTATGGTGGTTTTGAGAGAAAATGCCATTTTTCTTCAAGTATTTTATTTTATTTTTAAAGATTTTATTTATTTACTTATCAGAGAGAGAGAGAGAGAACACAAGGAGGGGGAGTGGCAGGCAGAGGGAGAAGCAGACTCCCCTGCTGAGCAGGGAGCCTGATGCAGGACTTGATCCCAGGACCCTGGCATCATGACCTGAGCCGAAGACAAATGCTTAACCGACTGAGTTACCCAGGCACCTCCCCCACTTTTTTGTTTGTTTTTTTAAAGATTTTTCTACAGGTAATTAATAGACACTCTGGCCCCACAAGTCTTTTTACCACTTTTAAACATGGCTTTGTGGCCTTGTCCTTCTGCCCTGGAAAGTCTTCAGAGCCTCCCACTGGCCTCCCATCCCAGGCTCTGCTGGGTGGGATGCAGCCAGCCATAGACACCCATGTTGCTAGTTCCGCACGTGAGGGAAGAGAAGAGTAGCTGCCTGTTAGAGGCTGAATTTTGGTCCCTCCCCCATTCATATTTTGGAATCCTACAGCCTATAATATGACTGTATTGATAGAGTCTTTAAAGAGGTAATTAAGTTGCAATGAGGTCACTGGTGTGGGTCCTAATCCAATCTGACTGGCGTCCTTGTAAGAAGAAATCAGGACAGAGACACCAGCAGAGGGAAGACCACGTGAGGACACAGAGAATAGCCACCTGCAAGCCAAGAGGAGAGGCCTCAGCGGAAGCCAGCCCTGCGGACACTTTGATCCTGGGCTTCCAGCCTCCAGAGCCGTAAGGAGAGACATTTCTGTTGTGTCAGCCCTCCAGTCTGTTGTACTGGGCTGTGTCAGCCCCAGCAAATGAATACAGTGGCCTTTTGGGATTTGACAGAGGCCCGTACCTTAGAATTGGTTCCGTGGGAGTCTGACAGAACAGAGAAGGGCCCCAGGGCCTGCTTATGTGCCTCAGGGAGGGGCAGCCTGCCCGAAATCTCATTATTGGAAGGTTGTCGTCCTCCAGTCCACAAGAGCGCCCGTGAGAAAGTTCAGCTCAGAGGTGTCAGCCAAGCCACCAGAGTGGTAGGAAGGAGTGAGTCCCAGAAGGCTCTCACAGACCAGCTGAAATATGGCCGCGGAGAGTGGCCTCAGTGCCATCTGGGAGTGGGTTTGAAATGCAGACTCTCAGGCCCTGCCCCAGGGGGCAGTCTTAGGCCCAAACTATTCTCGCAAGAGTCTCCGGGGATTCGTGTGCACGTTCAGGTTTGAGAAGCTTTGCCTCTGATCCGTAGCCCCTGAGCTCTCAGGCCGGCTGGAGCCGTTAGTGGCCCGTGTACCTCCCTCGTACCCTCCACACTCCTGGACAGCCTGGGGCCGAGGACCCAGGGCAGTGCTGCTCAGTCCCAGCCACACGCTGAGATCGCTTGCGGAGCCTGTAAAGCCCCTGATGCCAAGGTCAGCTCTGGGCCAAAGAAATGAGGAGCTCTGCAGGGAGGAGAGGCAAGACCCAGGGAACAGTATTTTTTAAACTCCTCAGATGATTCCAGTTTGTGCACATGGTTGAAGTTGTGTCAGTTATCTACTGTCTCATAACAGCCCCAAAACCTGAGGCTTAAAACAATAATCGTTTATTTAGTTCCTGGTTTTCCAGGCGGACACTTCGGGCTGGGGCTGCTGGTCAGTTCCTCTGGTTGCTGCTGGGCCCACTCGTGGGTCTCCAGGCAGCCAAGGGTGAGAAGCACGGCTCTGCCTCTGGGGGATGTTGCAGGGGCAAGGGATGGGGTTGGGGGGGGTTGCTGGGACTTACTTGGTCAGCCACCTGAAAGTCCAGCCCGCATTTGTTCACATGGCCCCTGGAAAGAGGAGAAAGAGCCATCTAGGCACAGAACTGGCACCATGTGGCTTCCATTATTGTCTTTTAGCCAAAATGGGTCGTAAGGCCAGCCCAGATTCAAAGGAGGGGGCAACTGATGCCAGTGTCCTGAGGGAATTGCTGTAGAGTCACATTACAGAAAAGCCAGACAAAAGAAGTCGTGGAAAAGTGCAGCCATTTTTGCAGGCCGCCATATTGGTTTGGCAAGGACTTGCTCCTCAACCAAGCTCTAGCCGGCTCGCCTGAGCCTCTTTTCAACCAGGACTTGTTTTGGACTCTGTCTTGGCCTGCTGAGCGAGTGCAGTTTTAGCAAGAACCCTGCCAAGCCAGTTCAGGGAGAGTCCCCTGACCCTCGATGTATGCTCAAGTTCCTCCCTACCCCCTCCATCTTTGATGCCTCACCAAGTTCCTGCTAATGACTGTCTGCCCTCCCTCTCACCCTGCCTGTTGGCCACAAGTCTCCAGCAGGCCCTGCTGGATTCAGAACGGCACTCAACCTCTCCCCTCTGAGGCAGTAAGCTAGATTCAAGTCTTGCTTGCCATGGTTAGGAAGCATCCAATGTAATTTCTCTTTCACAGGAGCCCCGAGGTAGAGGAGTGCCCCCACCTTCCTTCCTGCTCTGTCCCCTCCCTCGGCTGCTTTGAACCAGCATGAGCTCACCCCAGCTCTTACCAGTGCTTTGCAGGTTGAAGCTGGACTGAGGCCATGCTATGTGGAGCATCATGGTGGCTTGTGTTGAAAGCCCAGAGGTCTCCTTGTGATCTCGAACAAAAAGAATGTTCCCTGGACCTCCCTTAAGCCAAAATGTCTCCTCTTAGAGAAGAGGACTATGATACCTACCTAGCAGGATGCAGAGCTTAAATAAAACAGCTGTCAAAGCTTCTAGCTGACAGGTGGTAAATCAATTGAGTTTCTTTCCTTATAGACAAATCTCACTAATTGGGATTCATTGGGGTAAAGGCCAGTGTGAGGGAACATAAAGTCTAACTGTGGAATTTTCCCTCCATGGTGGTTGTATTCTCCTAACCACAGAGCCACCGGCCAAAGATTCATTCCCTGCAAGCCAGAGTTCCATGGAGGTCTGCAAGGACAAATAGCATCACCATGTTGGAGACTCTAATGGTCTGAAAGTAGTTTTTTCTCCCTTCAGTCCTGCGTGCGTCTTACCGCCTGATGCAACTACACACAGTAGGCTCTTACTGCGTGCCTAGTGCAATGGCAGAATTGCTGCAAACCCTTTTTCCTTGGGCAGGATTAACAGCTGCGATCATACCAGTGAGCAAAGCCATTCTCAGAGGCCTTCCTGGAATTCCCTCACCAAATGCCCACACAACCCCAAGAGACGGGAATTATCCGGACTTCATGGATGAGGACTCGGGCTCCGGAAGGTGAAGTGACCTTTGGAGACTTGGGAAGGAAACAATGCAGAGGCTGGCCACCCACGCAGGCATCTGTCTGCTTTCGGACCCCTCTCCTGGGTGCTTCTATGGGACCCTTCCCTTGGACCCTTCTCTGCACTCACAATGTGGCAAACTGGGGGCTCCAAGTGGCTGAGACTTGCTGTGGTCACAGCTAGAGAGGGTAATAGTCTGCCCCCGAGCCCCTGTGTGTGGAAGGGACGTGGATCTTGCCATTAAGGGTTCAGGGGCAGTGTTGGCGCGTGAAGAGGGCTCCCAGACCTGCCCACGGGGTCTTTGCAGTTTTGTCAGGGAACCCGTAACGGCGAGCCCCTGGTGTTTCTTCCTGCCAGCTCTGGTGTTTCCCACCTCTGACTCAGCTTTGTCCCTTTGGTGCTATTAATGCCTCTTAACTGTGAAAGATTTCCTATAAACCGGGCCTGACATTTTGAAAGTCTGAGATTGGTAATTGGGCCTTTGTTCTGCCAGACTCAGGCTGTGCTGAGGTGCATTTCTCCTCAGCTTGATGATTTCTGCCCAAATCCCTGGCTCCTCCAGATCCCGGGGCCTGCAAAAATGTGTGTCTGAGGTCACTCTGGGGCAGGCAGGCCCCTCTCAGAAACCAGAGCCTGCCAGAAAGGGCTGTTTCTGGAGCACTGCCCACAAGTTAGTGGGGAGGGGGCAGTAAGGGAATTCTTAAACCTGTATTTGACAGAGGGAGACACAGCGAGAGAGGGAACACAAGCAGGGGGAGAGGGAGAGGGAGAAGCAGGCTTCCTGTTGAGCAGGGAGCCAGATGTGGGTCTCGATCCCAAGACCCTGGGATCATGACCTGAGCTGAAGGCAGATGCCTAACTGAGCTACCCAGGCGCTCTAGGTGTAGTGTTTCCTAACAGTGGACTTGTGGCAAAGTTGAGTTACTGTGGACATGTGTGTGCACACGAGTGTGTGCATGTGTGTGTGTGCATGTGCTCTCACAGGCGGCAGGATGACGGGTGTGAGGCAGGTAGGGTGCAAAAGAGAATGGGGCCCCTACCACCAGGATCCTGCAAGTGCAAGGTGGGCCCCGAGGGTGGGGACCCCTTCCCTCACTTGCCTCCCCCCGCAGTCTGAGCCTGCACCTGCGCCTGCGCCTGGGTGAGGGGGTTGGGCACTCTCTCTAAAGGCATTACAGGCCCCAGTGTCCATTTCTGGCTCATAAGAGTCGATGAACAGAATGATGACTTCAACAAGCTTTTCCCTCTAGAAGGAAGAGCTGGCACGCCGGTTGCCTATGGAGCAGGTGCGCGTGAGCACCTCCATGTCCCCACGGAGAAACCATCCCCCCAGTGGCCGTGCTTTGTAGCGTGGACTCCAACAGGACCACTGGCTGAAGACGGGCCGCACAAGGAACACTCGAGTAGGAATTGAAGGAGACGTCGACAACGGCTTGCCTCACGGCCATCCTGATCAAATCGGCAAGCCGCATGGAGCTCATCAAAATTCCGCTAGAGCGCCTTGAGCATCTCCAGTACTTCGGGAACCAAGATGAAGAGGAAAACATGCATTTCACTCAGGCTTTTCATTTGTTGGGGAATAAATAATATTCATGAAGGTTTTGTTTGCGGACGTCGAGAATGGCAGCCCGAAACCTTCTCTCCTATCTTGCTTAGAAACAAAATGTGAAAAAAATTTTTAGGCTGAGCCAGTTTAGTTTTTAAAGTGCAAAATAGCATCATGGGGGCGCCTGGGTGGCTCAGTGGGTTAAAGCCTCTGCCTTCGCTCAGGTCATGATCCCAGGGTCCTGGGATGGAGCCCAGCATCAGGCTCCCTGCTCAGCAGGGACCCTGCTTACCACCCCCCTCTCTGCCTGCCTCTGCCTACTTGTGATCTCTGTCTGTCAAATAAATAAATAAAATCTTAAAAAAAAATAGTGTCATGTCCAGCATCAAATTATCCCAGCGGGTTCCAATGCAGTGATGCGTGTTCACATTAAATCTGCGTTTAATACACAGTTGGGCCCCAAACCAAACGTGTGAGACTGGGATGTCTTTCAAACTCCTGAGGGGGAAATCCTAAGTCACCTGCCGTGAAAGAAAAAGTCCAACCTTTGGTGCCAGATGGGTCTGACTTGGAAATCCTGGCAGGCCACTCAGCGAGCAAGCTGCCCGCCCTGTTGGCCTCAGTTTGCCCACCTGCAACGATGGGGCTATAAGAAGTGACTGAGTGTCTACACAGGGTGGTGGCTTAACAGATGAGGTCTTCCCAGGGGTGGCCATTTATTAGGTCAGCCAGTTTGGCTGCCTTTCCCTCACGGACCCCCACATGCCAAGCTGCCTGCTGACACAGAACACTGTTTACAGCGTTCATACCCTCATCATTGTCCGACACGAACTTATCCAGGCATGTGTTTCCCTGTCTGCTCCCGTATGGAAATGTGGGATCTGCGGGGAGGGGTGGTTGGCAGGGAGCTCTTCTGCTGTTTCTGCACCATCCTCTGCACCTAGGTTTAAAATAGCCTGATATGTTATACATGCTCCATAAATATTTGTTGAATGAATATGGAATGACTTTCTTTTTTTAAAGATGCTATTTATTCATTTATTTTAGGGAGAGCAAGAGGGAGCATGGGCAGGGTAAGAGGCAGGCAGGGAAGGAGGGGAGAGGGAGAGAATCTTAAGCAGACTCTGTGCTGACCATGGAGGCTGACATGGGGCTGGATCTCATGACTCTGAGATCATGACCTGAGCCGAAACCAAGAGTTGGACACTTAACCGACTGAGCCATCCAGGTGCCCTGGAATGACTTTCTAACTCTTTGCCTTCCTTCATAACTGGCTGTGACAGTCACTTCGTCTCTCCATGTTTTGGTTTCCTCATTTGTCACAGAAGCAAATTGGTCTAGATTGGCACTTGGCAAACGACACAGCCTGTGGGCCAGATTTGGCCCGCCGTTGTTTTTGTGAATAAAGTTTTATTGGAACCCAGCCATGCTCATTTGTTTACATATTGTCTGTGACTGCTTTTGGGGCCATAACAGCGGCGGTGAGCAGCTGCAGAGACAGTATAGCTCACAAGCCTGAAATAGTTACTATCTGCCCCTTTCTGGTTCAGCTGGTCTCTGAGAACTTTACATTCCCAGTGCTGCTAATCTTCTGGGAAACACCCACACTATGTTCACTGCCCTGTTTAATAACAAGTAACTGATAGATTTTCTGGAATGTCTTTCAAGTTTTACATAAGGCCGTGAATCGACTTTGGCTGTGGCACTTATACTAATGGTTCGGTCACTCCTCCGTCATTTTCCAGCCTTCTCCCTAAAAGGATTTAAGCCCCGCATAGTATAATTGCTGTCACCTTGAGATTTGTTGTGACTTTATCTTGTCATCAGCGACTTCGATTCTGGGATGGAATTGCCTTCACACGGCACTTAGAGCGCACTTAGCTTTGGAATCACTAGATGTTTCTAGCTGGTGTCGCCCCAGCCTCAGTGTCACAAAACATCAGCTGAGATCTGGGGGGCGGAACAAGAGGGCAGCAGGCTCCTTACTTCTCCCAGGAGTCTCTGGTCTTTTCAAGCTCCCTGCCAACGCAGTTCCACAAAGGACTGTTTGAGAAGCGAGGCAACGTGCTCTCATTGCCAGAGCATAGGGTTGGCTTCAGAGACATTGTGGTTCGTGTTCTATATCTGCCATGTACTAGTTCCCTGACTGTGGACTAGTCACATCATCTTTCTCCAGCTCAGTTACCTCCTCTGGGAAGTGGCAGTGGATTGGTTAGTCCCTCATAACGGAGAGTGAAGAACAGTGGTCGTTTGATAAATGTTATTGGAGCCCCTGTCTTATAGCAGGCATTATTCTGGGTCCTGGGGTTACAGTAAACAAAACAGACTGCGTCCCTGCTCTCATAGATCTTAGCTCTTTTGGAGGGAGGTAGACGAATAACCAAACAGGTGTTTAATGCAGTGATGAATGCCAAGAAGAAAAGGAATGCAGGGAAAGGGAGAGAGAGAGGGCACTAGAAGGAGGCCATTTTATTGAACATGATATTCAGTGAAATACTCTTTAAGGGGGTGACATTGGAGTGAGACCTGAGGGAGTAAGAGAGGGAGAGACAGAGGCGTCTCTGGGGGCATAATATCCCTAGTCAAAGAGGCAGCGTGTGCAAAGGCCCTGAAGCAGAAGCTTGCTGTTTGAAGAAAAGAGCACATGGGCCAGGGCGTCTGGGGCAGAAGGAGGGAGGGAAGGTGCTCAGACACGGAACTAGAGGCACAGCCAGGGTCTGGATCCTTTAGGGCCTCAAGGGGCCTTGGAGAGGACTTGAGGTTCTATTCTCAAGGGGCTAGGAAGCCTAAGGAAGGTTTGGAACAGGGCTGTGAAATTAACTGGCTCATGTTTTGGAGCAATTGTGTGTGCAGAGTAAGATGCCAACTATCTTTTAAGGGATTGTCATAACGGCTTGCTGCTCGAGGCAAGACAGTGTGGGGTTAGTTTGGGAGATGGTCTGTTTGCTGAAGGGTGACAGGACGGCGACCTCCCCTTGACAAAATGATTCTCATTCCAGCAGTTTCGGGCTTGTGCTCAGGTCTGTCCTACCTGGAGGAGGGCAGGGACCTGCCGACCTCCGGCCCATGCCCTCTCTCCCGGCTGAGGCTGTCCACTCGTCCTTCCGCTGCAATTAGACGCCCTCAGGTTGGTGGACAATTTGCCACATCTGAAATTGGGCCATAAAAGTGGGAGACAATTACAAGCATTTCAGAAAGACCAAATGTCATGAAGCCTCCCAGATCCGCTGTCCGCAAAGCCTTCCTACCAGGCAGCCTGGCTGAGCCCTCGGAGGCACCGAGCTGCGGTGGCAGGGCTGATGGCACTGTGGGTGGGAGGGGAGCTCTGGAAGGCAGGGCTGAGGGGACAACAGAGCAGATCGTGGGATTAAAGTTGTCTGGTCACCTTAAAAACTCAGGACCCAGAGTGGGGACCAGCTGCACTGTGCCCTCAGTTGACCCTGCTCTCAGGGAAGAGTGGGGCTGGGGTCACGGGGGGCTTTCCTTTCTGGCCACAAACTCCCTCTCAGTGACCAGTGTCCTGTGGGGTTCGCTCTCTCCGCTCAGGTCCAGGAGGAGTCACCCTCCACCCTGGCCCCTACCCCCTACCCCCCACTGCCCTGCTCTGCCTCCCAGCTCCTCTCTTTTTTTCATTTCGGCATCTGACTTTGGAACCCTGGCACCTGCGGGTGGGGCCTTTGCCCTGTCTCTGCCCGAGTGGCCCCACGGTGGGGAAGCAGGGGTGATTCCAGGACTGAGGGGGTCAATCCTAAAACAGGGCAAGTCCCAGGCAAACCAGGGCCAGTTGGTTACTCTCAAGGTCTCGTGGAGAGCAGGGGCTGTCTTTGGTTGTTTTTATAACCACTTTGAGAGTAATTACATGCCACCCATGGACCGATTGAAGGTGCACAGTTTGGGAGTCTTTAGTACATTCACAGTGTGTAACCATTATTACAACTAATTTTCGAACATTTTCATCACCCCTTAAACAAACTCTGGACCTATGAGCAAGCAGTCACTCATTTCGGCCCAACTTCCACCTGCCCCAAGCCCCAGCCTTGGACCACTGTTCATCTACTTTCTGTTTCTTTAAATTTGTCTATACTAGATGTTTCATATCAATGGGACAACACAGTATGTGCCTTTTGGGTCTGGCTTCTTTCACTTAGTGTAATGTTTTCAAGGTTCATTCATGTTGCCCCACAAGTCAACACTTTGCACCTTTTTCATTGTTGAATAGTATTCCATTGTGGGGGTGCAGCTCATTTATCTGCCTGTTTGTCTGCAGTTGGGCATTGGGTCGTTTCTACTTCTCAGTTATCAGGAATCCTGCTGCTATGAACAGTGGCGTGCCCACGTTTATGTGGACACCTGTTTTCATTCTTCTTCAGTACATACCCAGAAGCTGTGTTGCTGGGTCAGAGAGTAACTCTATTTAATCATTTGAGGAACCGTCAGACTGTTTTCCAAAGCATTTTCCATTCTCACAGTACTGTACGAGGGCTAATTTGTTCACATCCTCACCAAGACTTACTGCCCTTTCTACTACAGTCATCCCAGTGGGTTTATATAGCTAATAATTGGGTGCTGTTGGATTTCTGCTCCCATCTGAGCACTTGGCACATTGGCTGGGGTAAAATTGATACTTAGCACATGAGAGCTGCATTCTAAGTACAAGAATGAATCCTGACAGACTCCCGTTGCTAGAGGGAGCATATGTCTATGGCAGGAGCGGGCGGGTCTTCGTGGGTTTAAGAAAGCCCCTAAGAGGGGCGCCTGGGTGGCTCAGTGGGTTAAGGCCTCTGCCTTCAGCTCAGGTCATGATCCCAGGGTCCTGGGATTGAGCCCTGCATCGGGCTCTCTGCTCCACAGGGAGCCTGCTTCCTCCTCTCTCTCTGCCTGCCTCTCTGCCTAGTTGTGATTTCTCTCTGTCAAATAAATAAAATATTAAAAAAAAAAAAAGAAAGCCCCTAAGAAGTGTCTATTGAGGGTCAAGACAGAGATGAAGGGACCGTCCTCACCAGTGTGGGACACTGTTTGGTTATCTAGAGATGGTGCTTTCCTGCCAAACAGATGAGGGTTCAAATTTCCCTGCTGAGGCCCCTGTCCTCAACTGGGGCAGCGGGCAGCGAAATAGTGAGTTTTGAGGCTGGGGAGCCAGCAAAGGACCAGAGAGGACCTCCCGGGTACCCTCTGGTCCTACCAGCAGGGCAGTGACATAGGTTTGCATGGTAGAAAGAGCACAGATAGAGGCAGCAGGCATGCAAGACGATGTCGCACGAATGCAGGTGACAGGCAGTGGACATTGAATAGTAGCAGTGAGAGAGGAGAGGGGGGTCATGGGGCAGTGGGGACTTGGACATTTCCAGAAGGTAAAGGGCCTGGACCTCTTTATAAATCTGATGAGACAAAGACTTCTCCCCAGGATTAAGGTGAGCAAAATTTAGCACACAGTTCTCAAGGTGGCACGAACGCTACCTGGAACCCAAGACTGTCCTGGTCTCAGCTTCACCCCGCCACGCTGGTGGCTGTCAGCAAATCGCTTTCCCTCTCTGAACTTCGCTTTCCTTCTCTGTAAAGTCCCCAGGCTGCATCAGATGGCCCACAACTTCCTCTCTTGTCTTGAGGGCTTTGCCACTGAGTAGTACTCAGGCGCACTCTGTGGAAGTCAGGCCTGGAAGATGTCTTCCCCAGGGGTCACTCAGGGACCCGAGTCAGTGGGTGACAGGCGCCTGATGGTGTTGGGAGGGCGACCGGAAGGAACTGTTTTGTTTGCTTTGTGGTTTTAATTGAACGTCTATGAAGAAAAAAAATTCACAAAATATATTTCCCACCTTATAAATAATGCATCTGACAGAGGTGGCCTAGAGGATTATAGCCTGCTGTCTGGCTCTGTGTTTGTTTATAACTATCTGAAGAGTTTGAATTATTTCAGAACTCAGATCCAAGCATTTGGCTGAAAAATTTGGTTTGGTTTATTGTCCTTATATCCCTCCCCAAGTAATTATTCTCAACATGCTTTCCCCGGTGGTCCCCGCGGCTCACTGCCCAATAGCTGGGGCGAGACATCCATTTCTGCCAAGGACCAGATGGGATTCTGGGGAGGTCAAGGGGAAGGTGGAGATAGACCTTCTGGGTCCCAGCTTTTGTCTGAGATGAGCCAGGGTGACCGAAAACGTGCTAGACAAAACGCTTTACTTGTTGGAGGTTTTGCCCACTGTGCAATGCAGGAGCGGACTAGCTCTTCGTAATTCCTTCAGCATCAACGTGATAGTGACATTTCCTCCCAGCTTGTTTTTATTACTTAAAGACGATGGTTCTCCAAACTGATCATCAGCCCGTGCAAGGCAGGCTGGATAGCAAACATCTGAGAACTTATTAAAAATACAAATTCCAGGGTTTTAGGACCAGGCGACAGATTCCAATTTATAGGGTGCGGGATGGGACGTGGGAAAATACATCCTTTTTTTTTTTTTAATTATTCATTTACTAATTTAAAAAATTTGTTTTAAAATATATATGCTTATATTTTTTTTGCTTTCCCCTCCATTCATTTGCTAAGGTGACCCAGGTTTGGGAGCCACACTGTTAGGTAAACATTACTGTATTTCTGTTTAGTTTGAGAAACATTTGTGAAGTGATTTACTATGTGTAAGGTGTTTTGCTCAATGAGATGAAGAAGACATAATTTCTGCTTTAGTTCCCAGTCTGGTAGTGGAGAAAGACAGGTGGAAACCAGTCCCACTCCAGTGTGAGAGATGGGTACACCAGCTGCAGAAGAAGCAGTCATTCAATGGGTTGGACATGACAAGGCAAGAGACAGGGCTAGTGTGTGGACGGACTCAGGCTTAGAAAGACGATGCCACCAGGTCACAGGACCCACTCTCTGTGTTTTGATGCCTGGTTACAGGTTGCAATGGATTTACCATTGCAACAATGACATCGCACCAATGATGCAACACTGTAGTCATTCCTCTGAAAGTCAGAAAGGACATAAGAGGCTCTGATGGGGTTTGGCATTGTTCTGGGAATTACTGTTGATATCCTATGCCGGGGCTAGAATTAGGTGATGTACATGTGGAAAGTAGGAGTTAAAATCATTATGTATTGATGATCTGTTTTGTACTAGAAGAGTCTACAGAGTAAGTTGAAAACCTATGAAAGTAGTATTACAATTTAGTAGCTGAAAATACAACAATGGATAGGGACAGCAAGCAGACCAGTGGTTGCCTGGTCATGGGGTGAAAGGGCTGGGAAGGAGAGATTTTAAAAAGGCATGAAGAAATTTGGGAGATAATAGATACGTTCGTTGTCTTAATTGTGGTGATTGTTACATGGGTGTCTACATTGGTCAAACATATTCCACTCTCACCTTAAATATGTGCAGTATTAGATCTCAATTATCTCTCAGTAAAGCTATAAAAATACGCAGATCCTATACACGGGTAAAAACAAATTAGGAAATATAGAGAAAAATCCTGTTTGTTACAGCAACAAAACCCACAAAATATCTGGACTAGCCATAACAAAAGAGTGAGGATTTATATAAATAACAGTACAGCACCTTACTGAAAGTTTATAAAATGAAGTTGAATAAAGTTATGTTCCTGGATAGGAAGACTGTTGCAAAGACGACGTTCCTTCTAAATTGCCAAGCAAATTTAATACAGTGTGAATCAGAAGGACAAAGAGTTGTTTTCTTCTGGGAGGGGTGGTGGGAGACAGGGAAAGAAGTGGAACTTGACCAAATGGGGCATCTCTCTGCATTTGCCACATCTTTTCTGTGTTCTGATGCTTTGATGTCTGGAGCCTTCCTGAGTCCTGTCTGGAGGGACTGCCTTTCCCAGGGTTAGCCTCTTCCTAGAATCGCTTGTGAGTCTGTCTTTCTGATGCAAACCAGCCAATCCAGAGCCCACAGCTGCAGTCCCCTCTATCACACCCCGGCCTCTATCTCTCTACATTAATCACCCAGCACCAGGTATCAGACAACTCGATACGGCCCAGAGCCTGCTGAAATTATTCAAACTGGCCAATGCTAAGCCTGGTTGCTTCCCAGGAAAATCACAATAAAGTCTCCTGCCCTTGGTTCCCATGCCCACCCGCCCTACCCCGCCCTGCTTGCTTCTGTGGCCCTCTGTGGTCTAGCATGTTCTTCACCTTAGGATCTCTGAATGGAACGAAGTATCATTTGAGTGGCAGTTGTTTTGAGATCCGTTGGACTTAGCTGTATCTGGACGATTACGAAAGGCATATTAAAGACCAGGAGGCAGAATGCTTAAGATGGGACCCCTGGTATCCTGCCCCTGGTTGATATTAGTCAAACACTAACCCAGCTACTGCTCTGAAGGGGCTTCACAAGATGTAAATAAAGTCTCAAGACCGTTGACCTTAAGACCCAGACATTATTTGTCTTTTCAACTCTTTGACCCAATAGGGGAGACCTTTAAAAGCAGAGTTTTCTCTGGCTGGTGACAGGAGAGGAGGTCCCAGAGAGAGGCGCTCCTGCTGGCTTCTAGAAGCAGCAGAGAGCTGCTGTGCTGTAAGCCGCGGTGGGCAGCACATGCCACAGAACCCGTGAGCCTGAAAGAGGACCCAGGCTCAGATGAGAACAGCAGCTTCACCGACACGATGGTGTCAGCCTCGGAGGCCCAAGTGGGGGGTCCAGCTAAGCTGCACCCCAGACTCCTAGTCCATGGCCCCGTGATGCAAGACATGTGTGTTGCTTGAGAGTCACTGAGTTTGTGGGAATTCACTGT
The DNA here is from genome assembly GCF_902655055.1 of Lutra lutra. NCBI lineage: Eukaryota > Metazoa > Chordata > Mammalia > Carnivora > Mustelidae > Lutra > Lutra lutra. Next base: position 10,262,556 of record NC_062287.1, on the reverse strand, counting down.
GGCGGCACACAATGGTGGTTCAGAGTATGGCCTCTGGAGCCAGCCTGGATTCAAATACCAGCTCTGCTGACCTTGCAGTCGTCCCTTATGTCTCAGTTTTCCCATCTGAAAAGTGGGGGTAATACAGTACCTGCCCCAGCGGTGAGTTGCTCAGAATGAACCAACCTCACACAGGTCACCTCCTTTTGTCTGCACGTTCCAGCCTGATATGTAGGCAACTTCTTGCTCATTTATCAAGCCCAGAGCGAGGGCTCTATAACCATTTGACGTTTTTATGCCTCTAAACTAAGACTGAAGTATGATCGGTTGAAAATGACCAAAAAGTGTAAAATAAGGTTAGTGAGAGGGCTGGCTCTATCTATCCAAATATCTCTATCCAAATATCTATTTGGATATTCAAAGCCAAAACCACCACAACAAAAAAACTCCTGAAGCTATAATAATTAGGTCAGTATAGTAATGGTTCAAGAATTAAGCATTGTTCCATGGAATGGAATCCGTGACCTGATAGACACATGTGTACACATGTATCCACACGCCTAACATGTATGTATCGAGAGGGGGTTGTTCCACATACTGGGAGATGTCAGGAAAACAAAAGAAAAACCAAGAAAACATACCAAGACCCCATTCTCGAGCATCTTTTAACCTTCATAGATGGAGTCAGATGATAAACAAATATGTAATGTTATGTGAGGGTTAAACACCATGAAGAAAGCTAGTCATGGGGAGAGGGACGGGAAGAGATGGAGAGGGTTTAGATAGGGCAGATGGGAGTCCTCTTGATCAGGGAGTAAGAAGTCAATGAAATAAGGCACATGGGAGTCTAGGCAGAAGGAGGCTGTGTGGCAGGTACAGGTGAACTGTTCAAGACTGGTACACTCTGAGCAGAATGAGGGAAGGAGCTGAAGGGAGCAAAAATGAGGTGGAAAAAAAAAAAGTCTTCTGTGAATTTTTAACCAGACTGTTGACAGTTAAATGTTAATTTCAGAAACACAATGAATAACGGTGTAGTTTAAGCATGTCCCATGAAGTATTTGGGACATACTTGTACTAAAAGTTTATTCATTACGTCTCCGTTTTAATTTTAAAGGGATGTCTTGGTTTTTTGTTTACTAAATCTGGCAACCCTAACAGAGAAAAAATGGTCATGACACAGTGTTATGTTTAAAAATCACTACGATGGGGGCACCTGGATGGCTCAGTGGGTTACAATCTCTGCCTTCGGCTCAGGTCATGATCCCAGGGTCCTGGGATTGAGTTCCACATCAGGCTCTCTGCTAGGCAGGGAGCCTGCTTTCCTTCCTCCCTCTCTGCCTGCCTCTCTGCCTACTTGTGTCTCTGTCTGCCAAATAAATAAAATCTTAAAATAAAAATAAAAATAAAAACCACTATGATGGACTGATAATTTGTGTCTCCCTCCCCCTAAATTCACTTGTTGAAATCCTAGCACCCAATGTGGTGCTATTAGGAGGTGGGGCCTTTGGGATGATTAGGTCTGAGAGCAGAGCCCTCAGGAATGGGATTAATGCCTTTATACCTCAAAGAGCCTCCTTGCCCCTCCGCCCATGTGAGGACACAGCAAGAAGACTGGGAAGTGGGCTTTCAGCAAACCCGGGGTTGGCCAGTGCCTTGATCTGGGACTCGCAGTCTCTAGAACAGTGTTTCTATGGTGTTTTTGTTGTATCAGTCTGAATGGACCAAGACAATCATGACACAAAATTAGGTTTACAATACGATCTCAGTTGTATTAAAAATATATAGAAAAATATCTGGAAAAGAATATGCTACAAATGTTAACCCCATTTTCCCTAGATCATTGCTGAATGGATCGTAGTTTAATTTTTTTCTTCTTTGTAGGTTTCAGTAATTTCCACACACTCTAAAGTTTGTCTGATTTGTTCAAATCAGTCCAAGTGCCTAGAAGAATGCCCTTGGCAGACAGAGAGTGAATAATGGCTAATTGTTGAATTACTGAATTTTTTGTACTAGTGGTGCTTTTAAATCAGGAAACCTTCAGTTCAAGTGCAGGGAGGAGAGCTCTAGACAAGTTCACTATCTATGGGAGCCAGAAAGGGGAGGGAGGAGAGGGTTCCAAGGTGCAGCCCTGGGAGCGGAACGCCATGGCCATCCCAGGAGAGGCTGGTGCATCCCCCCCGGCTTCTCTATGGTGAGTGCAGGTTTGTGAGGTTTGGCTGGATGGTCCAATTCTGGGACCACAGACTATACAGGACTATGAGAGACAGAAACAGATGACGAGGCCCCTGAGAGGTGAACAAAGACCCCTACAGCAGGGTGGGTCCCCTTGAGTGTGTACAAGCCTGCTTGAGGCTTCATTAATGGTTGAAGAGAGGCTGAGAAAATTGCACTTTCCCTCGCCCCTGCATTAAGTCTTTGGGGGAAATGGGCCATTTCCATTCTTCCAAAAGCATCTGGCTGGAACAGACTAACCTCCCAGAGGCCCGCCGTCTTACAGGCCCTGGAGATTTGGAGGGTATTATTAACAAGCATAATGCTTTCTCAGTCCATCCTCCTGCTGGGAACTGCACACTTCCACAGTTCCAGACTTCAGGCTCTGTGTGCTCTGGCCATGGAAGAAAACAAACAAAAGATGAAGAAGTAAGGAGGTGGGCACCTGGGTGGCTCAGTGGGTTAAGCATCTGCCTTTGGCTCAGGTCATGACCCCAGGGCCGTGGGATCGAGGCCTACGTTGGGCTCCCTGCTTGGCGGGGAGCCTGCTTCTCCCTCTCCCACTTCCCTTGCTTGTGTTCCCTCTCTCTCTCTGTCAAGTAAATAAATACATAAAATCCTTTAAAAAAAAAAAAAGATGAAGAAGCAAGGGTAGGAGAGCAGGAATGAAATCCTCACTCATATCCCACTCTGTGGCATTTACTGACCAGTGTGAGACAGTGTTAATGGGGCCTTCGTGTCGGTTTATGTGGCTGTCTTCTGCTTTAGATTGCTCCTCATTTGGCCTCAAATCCCCGGGCCAGTCCAGCACCTGGCCCTAGCAAGCCAGGCTGATACACGTGTATCTATCCCAATTGAACTCTTCAGCTCAGTCCTGCCACCAGACAAATGGAAACAAAGCTTGAAAACCTCTCCTTAAAAAATAAAATCCTCTGCACGGAGCCAACGTTCACCAGCATCAGCAGTCCAGAAGCCCCTAGGCCCAGCCTGGGTCTTTGGAATAAACTCATCACAAGCTCCAGACGAAGACAGGGCTTGGGAGTCCCTAGGTGCCAAATGCAACTTTATGGGGAAGAAAGTCTGCTGGTGACTTAAGTGGAAAATCCCCATTTTCCCATATAGGAGCTGGTCTTGACATCCCAGAGGCTCACGTTTTCTGCAAAGAAGAGGGACGGAAGTCAGCTGTAGGGCCTCCCAACCCAAAGACCTCATTTCAGTCTGTCCCTCCAGGTGGGGAGCATGTGTGGACCTGGAGGTTGGGAGAGGGTCCGCCATGGGAAAGGCCCCGTGATGGCTTTCATCTGCCTCGCTCTGCTCGTCAGTGGCAGCAGCAGGCTCTCCTGCGGTTGCTTGTTCAGGAAGTGTTTTTCACACACGGGTTCTGAGCCACAAACCCAGCTAGGTGCTGGGGCACAGCGGAGAGCGAAGGTCCCCCTTGGGCTCAGCTTGCCAGCCGAGCCTACATGCTTCTTCGCCCTCACCTCGAATCCCACCCCCGCCCCCCCCCCCCACGTTCACCAGGTGCAACCACACTCCCTTCTGGCTGTTCCTCCAGCTCGCCAAGCCTGGGCCCATTTCGGGGCCTTTGTGTTTGCTGTTCCTTCCCCCTAGGGCTTTACAACACTGGCTGCTTCTCCCCAAGCAGCTCAGAGGCACCCCCTTCCCTCCTTTGAGAGGTGCCCACGGCCACCCTTGGACGCCCTGATTACTCTGAATTCACTTAACAGTATTTGTTTAGCCCTGTACTGTCTGCTTCCCTCCCTCCGGATGTCAGCTCCGCGAGAGCAGGGGCCCTTTCTGCTTGGCCTGTGGTTCTCCTTCACGTGTGGAACGGGGCTTGGCAAACAGTTGGTGGTCAGGGATCACCGACTGAACCAGTCTCTGGCTGGACTTTCCTGACCTCACCTGGCTTCTATGGGGGCTTTGATCATCCCAAGAGAGAAACCTTTTTATCCTTACCTTGGCCTACATGGGCTGAGATGTTTGCAAAGAAACTTGATGAAGCAAAGATGGAAAACTCAGTATATTTCAAAAGCTGTCAAGTTCATCAGTAGGTATCCCAGGGTTACCTAAAGCCTCGTGGGCTTGGTGGACGCCCATCCTGGTGGCTCCTGCTTGCATGGGGGGTCAGGCCAGGAGGCTCTGCTTGCTGCTAGATTCCAAGGGTCAGAAGACACTGTCAGAGCCTGCTGTCCCAGCCCTGATCTGGGTAAGGACCCAGGACGAGCTTCCTGGCCCTGTGCGGTCACCGGCACCTGCGGTGCTGACCTGGCCTCTCTGGCAGACCCAGGCTTTTGCTCTGGGCACAGTAGCTTTACAGAAACAAGACTTGGGCTCCTGCCCTGAACGGCAGACGTGTCTGTGGCTTATTCTGGAGGAATCTCTCCCGCGGGTGCCTCTGTTCTCCTTGTGTGCATGTCTGCTCTGGGTCAACAGATGAGTTTTCCTGCTTTCCATTTGGAGGAAGTCTGACTTCTTCCCTACCTGTTCTAAGCCGGTGCCTGGCCCAGCCTCACCTGTGTCTCACAGCCCTGACATGGAACATGTCCATTCCTGTGGTTTTCAAAGCTCTGGAGAAAGAGGAGGGGGCTCTTGTCCATGGCTGTGATGGAGGCAGAAGTCCCAGCAGCCTGGGGCAGACAGAGCTATGGAATATCCCCAGGTGTGCAGGAGAGAGGCTGGGCTTGTCTACTGGGGATGGTCCAGGCTCTCCGGCAGGTGCCCCTCTGCCAGGGCGAGCAGGGACCTGGCTGGTCCATGTGGCTATGGGGTCCTCAGGAAGCAGAGTCCACCCAAGCAGGTTAACCTTTAGTTCAAGCAAGTGCTGTGAGTGACTGGCTGGGGCACCATGGCAGCTTCTGACCCCCACGCCCCACTCCCTCCTCCCCTCCCCAGCTGGTAGGAGCTGTGTGATCTTCTCTGCTTTACCAGAATGCGGGGCACCCAGGAGATCGAGAAAGCAACTTCCTCCCTTACCAGAAACGACGTGTGACTATTGGTAAACTTCCAGGAAAATGGTGCCCGTATGCTTTGTGGGAAGAAGGGGCCCGAAGAGAATGACTGACTTGCTCACTTGCTTGGTTATTTCTCATTATCAGGGCTCACGTTTAAAGCCCAGCTCTCTCCCCTTAGATGGTGAGCACCCCACTTCTGCCCACCGCCTGCAAGGGGAAGGTCCGAGTGCTGTCAGGCCTCTCCTTGTGGTCCACTCTCCTGGACGTGCTGAGTGTCTTACCTCCCTCAGTTCTCATGAAGACTCCCAGGAGCTGCTATTTTAAGCAGCGTTTTGTAGGGGCAGGTGGGGAGGCTCCTGGATGTCTCTACTAGGCATGAAGGGTGTAGGGTACCTCAAGAGGTCCCGGAGGGCTCCACAGAGGGCAGGCACCTGCCTGCATTTTCATAGACGAGTTGAAGGTCGTTGGATGGATCAGAGGGCAAGGGTACTCCAGGCAGAGGGAAAGGCTCTCTCAAAAGATTCAAGGTGGGAAACATCCTCCTGCACTGGGAAAACAGTGGGCAGTTATAACTGCAACTTAGAAAAGTCAGGAAGGTGTTTATGCACCAGACTGGGACTTTGTCCTGGGGAAATGCTGAGTGTGTGAGTGTGACCTGCCCATGTGTGCCTGTGCACGTGTGTGTGCACGTGTGTGTAAAGGTGTTTACTCTGTGCAAAATCATGGATGGGTTCTGGATCTGATCACCCCTCTGATCAGAGGCAGATGATGCAGGGGAGGTGTGGCTGCTGGTGGACAGACCAACTGGGAGGTCATCACAACTGTCCAGTAGTAGTAACTGAGGTTTACTCAGTCTATGTCTACGGTGCTGGGCACTTTGCAAGCAGTCATCTCAGAAAGCTTGCAACAACCCCTGAGGTGGGTATTATTATTATCCTTGTGTTACCTACAAGGAAACTGAAATTTTGAAAGATGCAATAACTTGCCCAGGATCACACAGCCGCCAGCATCAACTGGGATTCGAACATGGCTCTCTCCGGCCAGATTCCAAACCCTCAGCTGACATGGGGCTGCATTCGAGCAGTGATAATGGGATGGAAACTAGTAGAAAAGCCTGAGAACAACTTAGGAGTTAAAACCCGTGAGTTTGACAAGTGAATGGATTCAGGAAATGAGGGAGCGGGAGAAGCTTCTGGCTCAGGTAACTCTGGAGTTGGAAGAAAGAAAAGATTTTATGGAAACAACGTTGGTTTTTTGACCCTGGATTCAGCTGGTGCAATGGAGCTGGGCCCCGACACAGGGACGGGCCCTCCATGTTTCCTTCCCAAATGATCAGCAATCCATCTGTGCTCTCTCTGGCCAGTGAGAGCAGGACTCCAGGTTGGTACTGACCCAGCTAATCTGCTGTCTGTGGACACAGTCACTCCATCAGTTCCTAAGCCCCTGACTGTATTGTCATCCAAGTCCCACTTTTGCCTCCGGGATTGTGAACCAAAAGCTGCTACTCTTTCTGGCTAATCATCCGACGACTCTATCAGAAAAGAAAACATGGGATGTCAGGAATGACAGGCTCTTGATGGACCTGTCTCTGTCTGGGGGATCACGGCAGCTCTTCCCGAAGGCATGAAAGCCACCTGTTAAATGAGCAGATCTGGAGTTCATCCTGGCACGGACCTCACACTCCTCTTCTAGCCCTTTAGAAAGATCAAGGCATTTGCTGTTTCTTGCCCCTTATAACAACATTCAACGCATTTCAGCTGAGTGCTTGCTGTGTGGCAGGCATGCCTTTTGTCCCCTCCCTGATCCTAGGGGACAGATTCCTAACAACAGAGGAACACTCGGCATGTCATCTTCAAGCCACGAAATAGAATTCTTCTGGGTCAAGAGGCATAACCTCATTTCAGCGAGCAGCATGCTGCGTAGATTCATTCCAGATGTTCCAGGCTGAGGACTTGTGTCCTTGACAGAAGACGGAGGTAGCACGGGGGCTGAAATGTGCTGCTTTTGCTCAGTTTAAACCACTAGTGTGAGGACGACAGGAGGGGCATGACCACAGATACTTTTGGAGGACTTTCCTCTGCGCTAGGTTTTTGTTAGTCCGTCTGTTTCTAATGCACCCTTCCCTGTAATCTGCGCCACACTCCTGCTGTGGAAGAACTCTTATTCCCATTTCATGGATCGGGAAACTGAGGTGCGGAGAGGTTTGGGAAACGACCCACGATCATACAGCTGGGCACTTGAGAGGCGGACCTGGCCCTTCATGTTCTCATGGCTCTGACTCTACCCGGGAAGGCCTTTTCTGTCCTCATCCTTGGCTCCTGCTGGCTCCCGCCCTGCCGACATTATCCTGGAGGGTTTATGTCACTCCTTTGTATTCATCCCGCACAAGTGCATCTCTCCCCTTTGGAGTCATTTGCAATTGGATTGTCAGAATTTCATTTTTGAAAGTCATCCCTCCCGAGCTGTCTTCCCAGAGCGTGTGAAGTCATGGGACCAGCCTCTCTCCCGCAAAGGCTTTTGCAAGCTGCCTTCATCAAGTCTGAGGTACATGTCAGACCTTGCCCGGCTTTCCCCCCATGAAGAGTGTGACCTGTGAGGTGACCCGGCTAGCGCGGCTCAGGGTTTTCCTCCCTGTTCCTTCACCGAGTAGTTCCCCCCCCCCCCCAGCACAATTAGGTTCAGAATAGACGCCACGCCCTGTCCCCATCCCCGGCTTCCCAAGGGGTGAAACTGCTGAGGCGAACCACGGATGTATTGAATGTTTGCTGCTTTTTCCTGCAAGGATATTTCCTACAATGAAACGCAGTTGTAAATAAGATTGATTAAGCGACTGAGAATGGGAAGTGACATTTCAGTGGGGATGTTCTTGGGGGCAGGAGTTTGGATTTTGTCTGTATGACAGCTTGCGAGGGACTCACTCGGATCTCTACCTGTGCGTGCTTATATAATTCGAGCCTGCGCGGCTCTAAGAAGAACTATATTGGAGTTTATGTGCAATTTTACGTAAAATCATATAGAGGAGGGGTAAGCGCATTGGTTTTGGAGATAAACAGACATGGATTCCAGTGTTTCCTCAAGCCTTGATTAGCTCGATTAGAGACTCGGCAAGGTCCCTATCATCTTTTAGCTGTATTTTTCTTACCTGTAAAGTGGTGGGATGGCATCTCCCAGGGTGTATGAGGACTAAATGAAATAATGCAGGTAAACGCTGCCCCCAGCACATGACACGTAGTAAAAGGCCCCATTAACGTGGGATATTATTATTATGGGCACCTGCTTCTGCTCCTTACGGGAGACCGGTCCGGTTTGCATTCATGGGTGTGAATCTGAATGAGCAAATCCAGGTATGTGCTTTTGCGGTGTTTGCGTCTCACTGCTCCCGTGTGACTCGGACATTCACGGGTGCACCAGTGTGTCCTGAGGGCAGGGACGAATAGGAGTGGGGTCCTTCAGCAGCAAGGACTTCAGAGCAGCGGGAGGAGGAGAGAGCATCTAAGTCGGAGAAGAGAGTGCAAGGTCAGAGCTCGAAAGAGTCTCCCAGAGAGGAGAAGGGTCTCAGTGGGAAGGAAGGTGGGGAGTTCTTGGGCGTTTTCTCCAAAGCACAGGAGGAAGATGGATAGGTGAAGGTCATTTTCCATTCAGAGAGAGGGAGAGGGTGCTCTGATCATCCAGGTAGCTGTGGGACAGGCTTATCCCCCCGGAAGCGCTCACATAGAGGCCAGGCCTCTCCCCCTCACCCCCCATGGGGAGGCCATGCCAGAAATCTCGGAGGAGGTGCTTTCCTTTCTGGGTTTCTGGGGGAAAAGCAGGGGTCTGCCTATGGGTATTTCCTCAACTGAAACTCCAACTTTTAGTTCCAGGCAGCACAACATTTGTTTTTAGAAAAAGAAAAAGAAAAAGAAAAAGAAAAAAACCCAGCCAGCTCAGAGGTGACAAGGGTGACAGAGCTACAATTATCACCAGCTCCTCAACACCTAGAGTATCGTGGGAAAGGTACTGACAGCTCTGAACTCTCTTTGTGTGGGGAGCTGAAGCCCCCAACCTCTGCTCAGAACATTTGACGCAGACAGACAGCTGGGGCCCTGCGAGGGGGTGGGGCGCGGGTGGAGGGGGCTGTCACCTCCTCCCTGTCTCTTGATGCTGTGGGAGGGCGCTGAGAGGCCCTCCACGTGTTTCCATTCTTGGACAGATTTTTATAAGACTCAGCCAAGAGTCTTCTCCCAGTGCCAGACGTCGCACAGCAGGAAAGGAAAGTGATGGGTGTTCTTTGAGCGGAACGGACCTCTGCGAGGGGGCAGGATGGAGCAGTGACCTCCAGAGGGCGCCAGAGGGATTCAGTGTTAAGTTTGCTGCTAAAGGCGACCTTTGTCATAGCGGCTTCGGCACAAAGATGCAGGTTAAAAGCTGATTCTAATTAAAAATAGAGCTTCCCTATGACCCTGCAATTGCACTACTGGGTATTTACCCCAAAGATACAGATGTAGTGAAAAGAAGGCTCATCTGTACCCTAATGTTTATAGCAGCAATGGCCACGGTCGCCAAACTGTGGAAAGAACCAAGATGCCCTTCAACGGACGAACGGATAAGGAAGATGTGGTCCATATACACTATGGAGTATGATGCCTCCATCAGAAAGGATGAATACCCAACTTTTGTAGCAACATGGACGGGACTGGAAGAGATGATGCTGATTGAAATAAGTCGAGCAGAGAAAGTCAATTATCATATGGTTTCACTTATTTGTGGAGCATAACAAATAGCATGGAGGACAAGGGGAGTTAGGAGAAGGGAGTTGGAGGAAATTGGAAGGGGAGGTGAGCCATGAGAGACTATGGACTCTGAAAAACAACCTGAGGGGTGTGAAGGGACGGGGGGTGGGAGGTTGGGGGCACCAGGTGGTGGGTATTGTAGAGGGCATGGATTGCATGGAGCACTGGGTGTGGTGCAAAAACAATGAATACTGTTACGCTGAAAATAAATAAAAAAAAAAAACACAAAAAACAGCTGATTCTACCTGCAACGGATATAACCCTCTAAGTTAATGATACAATTTAAAAAGTGGATAAGTAAAACATATATATACGTATGTATGTATGCATGTATGTGTGTACACACACATATACACACACAGACACGCCCCCAGATTCTGCTTATTTGACATGTGACCTTGGACAACTGGTTTCACCATTTAGAGCTTCAGCTTCCTCACCTGTAAAGTCGGGGCGGCAATACTTACTGTGAAGACTAGTTACGAAGACTAGAAGAGATAAAGTAGGATTTAATGAGATCATGCAGACCAGGGAGGGAGGGGCACGACGAAGTCACTGCCAAGGACTTGGTGTCCTGGGCACAGTGAGCCCATTGTCTCCCCATTGAACCAGCACTGCCGCTCACATGTGCTCAACCATTCCTCCCATGTCCATCGGTGCTCTTATCACAAATAAGACGTGAATGCAGGCAAAAGCATCCTGGACTGTCTGGTAGGTCTGTGATGATTTCTTTAATCAACAGACACAAAGCAGCAGCGCTCTCCTGGGGAGGTCCAGAGGTCCGTGGGTGTGTCTGCTGTGAGACAAGAGTCCTCAGAGGCCCCCAGGAAGGTTGGGAAGCACGGGGATAGTGCCTGGAAAGCGCTTGCACCCTTTCTCCTGAAGCCAGAGGAAAAGGCCCCCTTGGCCTGGGTAGGGCTCGGATTTCTCTCCTCCCAGGCTGCTGGGTGACAAAGAATGTACCACACACCCACTGACAGGCCCCAGAAGGCTCAACTGAGCTCCTTGAAAGTCTGCGTGGTTCCCCTTCCTTTTCTACAATAGCCGCTCCCAGCTAGGGCATGACTTGGGGAGGATGCCCAGTCCATCAGAATGACGTTAGGCATTGGCCTCCAACTGCAATGAGGGCTCTTCTCCACCTTCCTGTAGTACTGGGCCCTGGAATGGGGCCTCAAAGACTTGTAGCTGGGAAAATGTGCAAACTCCCCAAACTCCCCAGCAGAAGGCTCCCAGCTCCCTCCCACTCCCATCCCTGGGAAAGGAACTGCTCAGGGAGCTCTCTGCAGTTCAGCTGTTTGGCCTCTAGAGCGGCGCCCTAGAGTTACTCGAGTCAGGTCCCTCTACCCACTAGCCAGGGGGATGGGTTCCCCGGAGCAGCTACAACCATGGCCACCCCACTTCCAGTGACCACCCCCCTGCCCCATGGTTCTCTCTGTGCTCCTCCTGTAACTGGCTGTAGCCTCTTGCCCCTCAAAGAGTGCTCTCCGGATCAGTAGCATCCTGATATTGGAGTGCTTGCTAGAAATGCAGAATCTCACTCCTCCTCCCTCCACAGACATACTGAATCAGAAACTGCTTTCTAACAAGATCCCCAGGGAATATGGATTCACGTTAAGGTCCGAAACATACCTCTGCTCACCTATGGGCTCTCATCACGGCCCTATGCTTTTCTGGTAAGGGTAACTCTCAAGATAACTTCTGGCTACTCAGCATCATGGGTGGAGAACATGACACAGAGAGAAGGTCACGGGCACCTTGGCCTGGAGTCAGAGCCAGCCAGCATTGCTGAGCCCTGAGTGGGTGTCAGACATGTTTAGGCATCGTCTGACCTCAACCCAAACCCTCCCCACAAGGTAGGGTGCTAGTCCCCATACACAGAGGATCAGAGAGGCTTAGAACTAGCTCATCTCTCCAGAGCTCACAAAAAGGCCAGATGGACAAGGGGAGAAAGGCAATTTCAGCACAAAAACAGCCAGCACAGAGGCACAGACACGGGAGACCTGGTCATCGGCCTCATGGTTAAGAATGCTGTATGCACGGCACTGGGCTGGGTAATTCATTTGCTCATTCACTCACCCCACAGCAGCTTACTAAGTACCTACTATGCGCCATGCTGTGTGCAGGGCAAAGTAGTTACCACTGGAGTAAGACAGACATGATCTGTGCTCTCAAGGGTCTGTCTTTCTACTAGGGAAGAAAGATGCAAGAAACATGATTTAATTGTAATTGAAATGAGACCCACAAAGCATACAAAAAGACTTTAGCTTGGTCTTGGAGGAGAAGATACTGTATACAAATCCATAGGAGATAACCCTTCCCTTCAGGTTCCCTGCTTCTCAGGACTCCCTGCTTTGCGGTCTTCTTTCTGGGTTGACTGTTCATCTCTTTTTGCTCAGAAGCTGAAATCCTGAGTTTCTACACAGTCCCGGCACACAGAGCTGCTGGACGGAGGGAGAAGGGGACCAGAGCCCAGGGCTCCCCTTGGGTCTCTGCACGGAGGGGACTGGTGCTGAACACCACTTTGTTTTCCTATCGAAAGCCCTGGAAGGCTGCAGTTTCATGCATTTTCACTGCCAGGTGTCCTTGTGGGGAAGTTCCAGAGGAAGGCCACGTCCAAGCGGGGCCGGATCCTTGGTTCTTCTCTGTGACAAAGGCGTTCACACTCAGACACACCTGTAGTTCTTCCCCAGGTTTCTCTTGGAAGGTTGTGCTTTGATTCGGTGGCTCCAGTTCTCTCACATGGGTCCTGGCAGCCTGCAAATGACCCAGCAAATGGTTCTAGCAGATGACCTTGGCATAGAGGGTAGCAGTCGTGGCCGGCCAGGACTACCAGGGAGTCTATGTTGCTCTTTCCCTGGAGTCAGGAGCCTTGGAGTTTCCATATGGGTCTGCTACAGTTGTCTGCTGCTGCTCGAAAAATCACCCCATGCTTTCAGAACAAGTTGTGGCTGAAATGAACAATAACTTCTTATTTCTTGATCCGTGTGTTGACTGGGCTTAGCAGGGAGGTTCTTCTCTCTTCTGCAAGGTATAGCTGAGATCACTTATGAGGCTGCCTTCAGCTGGGAGCAGGATAGGTCTGGCATGTCCAAGATGACCTGTCATCCTTCATCTACGGGGTCTCTCATCTTTCAGTAGTTTATTCCAAGCTCCTCTACAACATGGCAGGCAGCTTCCAAGAGGTCAAGCCCCAGGGTACAAGCGCTAACCCAGCCTCTGTGTGCATCGTGTTTGCTAATGGCCCAATGGCCAAAGCAAGTCACGTGACCGGGTCCGGCATCACTGGGGAGGGGGGCTGCACCAGGGGGTAACTATCAGGAAGTGTGGCACAGTGGGGACCACCAATGTCGTAGTTTACCATGTGGCCTTTGGAAGCACAGTTGTCAGTAGGTGCTCAAGAAAGCAACACAGGGCTTGATGAGGCAAGTCTAGAAAATCCAAGAGGAGATAGAGCGTGTCAAGGCCTAGTAGTAAGAAATACCTTGACAGCACCAAAAAATAGGACTTAGTTGCTTCTTCCACACATCTAGAAGGAAGAAATGAGCCAAGGAAACCAAGAACATGAAGGTTCATGTCCTTTATTAAGCCCTGATCCTCTGAAACCAAGGGAGAGCCTTAGAAATACATCTTTTTGCATAATGGGATTTAAATCATTTCCTGTAATAAAAACATTTACTTTTGTAGAATATAATACAAGGGGAAAGCATTATTCTGGCTGGTACCCAGTGAATGAGGAGACTGGTACCAAAACACAGTTTGGATTTGATGGCAGCCTGACAGAGTCCACGGCAGGTGGAATGCAGAGCAAGGGAGACATCAGAGAGAGAAGCTTTGGTAGTCACAAATGTGAGATTTGGTGCAGGGGGAGTAGGAGGGCGAAAAAGGAGGAGATAAGGATTAATGCCTCCTCCTGCCCCCCCCATTCATGCACCTGCCTACACGGGGCACAAAGTGTAGAACCAACCAGGGGACTTATTTTGAAGTCTGGGTGCCTCGACAGAACATGTCTCTGAAAGGGGGGACTTCTTGGAGAGGACAGGGTTGATCCTGGCTGGCGTATTCACATTCCGTCCACCTTATAGGCAGGCACCCCACAAACAGATGTGGCCCAAACAGGATGTGTCTCTGAGTGGCAAACAGCTGGGGCTCCTGAGTTTCCCCAAGTAGAAATATTGATGTTCTGTCCTGGCTCAGGTGCTAGGTGCTTTCTAGCTCTGCGATCTTAGGTAAGCCATCAAAACTCTCTATGCCTCAGTCTCCTCATCTGTGGAAAGGATAGGGTTATCACAAGGATGATACAAGAGGAATAATTATTAACAGTTTTAGTCTATTTGTGTAACAGGCACAGCCTTCAAGTGGTTCAAAATTCAGAACATATAAAATTATGGGTACAAGGAACCCCCCCCTTTTTTAAGCCACTGCTTTCTTTCTTTTTTCTTTTTTTTTTAAAGATTTTATTTATTTATTTGACAGAGAGAAATCACAAGTAGGCAGAGAGGCAGGCAGAGAGAGAGGAGGAAGCAGGCTCCCTGCTGAGCAGAAAGCCCGATGCGGGGCTCGAACCCAGGACCTGGGATCATGACCTGAGCCGAAGGCAGCGGCTTAACCCACTGAGCCACCCAGGCGCCCAAGCCACTGCTTTCTAAGTAACTAGGTTTTCTCCTGGCAATGACCAATGTTATACTGGCTTCTTGGGGATTCTTTAAGACAGCTTATATATGTGCAAGAAAGCATATATACCCTCCATCATTTTATAATATAAGTGCAGATATATTTTCTAATGCTATAATGCACTTCTATCCCCACTTTTTGTCTACAATTTTTCATGAGTATGGAAGCCCATTCTTTAAAGTCCTTTCTACTGTCCTACTGTGCAGGCTCTTGTCACACATTACTGTGTTCATGATGGGGCGGATAAGGAGACATTTCTGGAAGGAGAATTTCTGGATCAAAATGGTGCATGCATTTTTAATTTTGTTAGCTCTTGCTAAATTCCAAAGAAGTTACACTAATTTACACTTCCACCAACACTGAATAAGCCCTTCATACATCATTGGAGGGACCGTAAATTGGGATAATGTCTAAGAAAGTAATTTAGCAATAGCTAGCATTCTGGTGTTTGTCAATGTGATAGGTAATAAGTGACTCTCCAGCCTAGTTTTATTTTGGAATTCTCTTACTGTTGGGGAGATAAGCACTTTTTTCCTTAGGTCTAAAACCCCTTGACATTTCCCTTTCAGCAAACTGTTCTGAATCATTTTGTTCATGTTTCTATTGTGTTGTTAGGTTTTGTTTCTTCCCCATTGATTTGTGAACTCTTTATATATTAAAGGAATTGTGGTATGACTTGCAAATATTTTCTCAATATTCACTTGGTCTTTTTATCTTACATGTGGTAGTTTTTGCTACACTGGTCTCTAAAAACGTTTATATTCATGGGTTTTTTTTTCAGTTTTTCTTTTAAGGCTTTTGAGATTCCCATCAATTTCAGGCCATTCATACTCTGAGATGATAAAAAAAAGCTCTATCATCTTTTCTTCTGGTATTACTAAGATGTTAGTTTTGCATTAAAAACTGTTACTCATTTGGAATCTCTTCTTATGTAGATATGGTATGAATAAAATTTAATTTGTTTGGGGGGGTTCCATCCTATTTTCCCGCCATCATTTTTTTAAAAAAATCCATTTATCCTTTCTGACTTGAGATGTCTCCTTTATAAAGTATTGATTCCCTAAGTGATTTAGGTTTATTTCTGGTCTTTTCATTCTGTTCCAATGATCTGTCAGTCTATTCATATACCATATCACAATGCATTCATTTTTATAGCTTTTAATATATTTGAATATATAGAAAGACAATTGTCTTCATGATGTTCTGAACTTTTTATTTGCTCATTTTTCCATATGAACTTCAAAACATCTAGGTAGTGCTTTTTTACATCAATTTTAAATTCATAGATCGGGGAGAATTTACATCTTTATAGTGTTTGAGTGTTGCCAAGACCATACATAGCATGCTTTTCCATTTGTTCAAGGCTTCTTTTGTGTTTTTGTTTTCTTCATGACAATCTTGCATATTTATCATTGATTCTCATCACTTGGTGTTTCATATTTCTTTGCATGTGTACTTTTTGGTGTTGTAAATGGAGTCTTGTCCGCTATTATGCCTTCAGATCGCTGTTTGCTTACATGAAGGCTTTGCATACTAGTTTTATTTCCAGCCAACATAGTGAGTTCTCTTACTGCTCGCCTTAGTTTATTTTGTGTTTTTATTCCTTGTTGGATCTTTGGAATTCCCTTATAAAAATAGTACTAAATTTTACCTCCTCCTTTCCAACATCTATACATCTATTTTCTTTCTATGTCTAATTGTATTGGTTAGTATTTCTAGAATGGTGTTCTAACTGGAGATAGTGCACATCTTTTCTGCATTCCTACTGTTAATGGAAATGCTTCTGATGTTTCCGCATTAAACTCTGGGGTTCAGAGAGATATACTTTATCATGTTGAGGGAGTATTTGTGTATTCTTATTTAACCAAGATTTTTTCGTGAATGAATGTGGATAAAGACATACACTGTATGAGTTCATTTATGTGAAAGTTAATGAGTGGACAAAAACCGAATCAAAGGTAACAAAAGTGAGGACAATGGTTACTTTTGTGGAAGGATTATTGAACATGAAAGAAGAACATGAGGGAGTCTTCTGGAAGCCTGGAAATATTCTGTATCTGTATCTGTACAGACATTATATAAATGTGTGTGTGTGTGTGTGTGTATAAAAAACTGAACTGTACACTGAAGTTTTGTGCTCTTTACTGTATATATAGTATATATAAATTAAAAAGAAAAAGAGAAGAATGATTGTTGAATTCTATCATATGCCTTTTTGGCATCTGTAGAGATAATCATATCATTTTTTTCCTTCTAGCTATTAATACAGTGAATGTGTTCATGGATTTCCTAATAATGAATCTCTCTTACATTCCTGGAAAAAATATTACTTGGTTTTGGTCTGTCATTTTCTTTAGAATTTTTACAAATGACATTTATAAGGGTGCTGGTCTGTAGTTGGGTTTTAGAATCAGTGTTATGCTCATTTTATTTGAAATAATTTGGAATAATTTTCTGTAAAAAAGACTAAGAGCTTTTGGAAATCTGTTTTTCTTTTTCTTCTTTTAAAAATGGCTTAAAATTACCTTACAAAAATTTCTGTCTTGTTAGTTTTATGAAGAGAAAGTTTGCCAATGTTTTCTATTTGTTCTTTCATATTAAAAAGATTTTTTATCTTTCATAGAATCAATTCAGAAAATTACATGACCTGTGCAATTATTCATTCCTTCAAAATTTTCAAATGTATTTACATTGAATTGAGTAGTGATTTAATTTCCTTTAGAACCTAGGTCCCCACCCCTCCTGCATATGCCTTATTTGTTTGACTTTTGCTTTCTCTCTCTTTTTTATTAATTAGATTAGTTACTTACTTATTTATGCTCCTAAAAGCCGGCTCTCAGATTTATTCTAACATTTTCCTTTTTAAATTAATATATTTATTTCTGCTCTTAGCTCTTAAATCCTCCCTTCTGCTTTCCTAAAAGTGGTTTTATTATTTTTATAGCTTCTAGAATTGAATGTTTAACTCATTTATTTTCTGTAACCTTGATTATTAGTACTATTTAATGAAACAAATTTCCCTGTTGATATTACTTTAGCTGTATCTCATAGGATTTATATATATTGCCTTAATTATCATGGTCTAGCTATTCTGCCATATTTATTTGCATTTCTTTTTTGACTTAAGGGTTGTTTTACAAAGACTTGAACATTTTCCCCCTCCCAGTGGTGAGGATTTAAAAAAATTTTTTTTAATTTATTTTTGGTTTTAGTGCAGTATGACCAGAGAATGAATTTTGTACTTTTTTTTACTTTAGGTACATTGCAGATAGAGAAGTTTTCTCTGTTTAGAGGATAAGGAATTGGAAATATGTAAATTAAATGTACTTGTTAAGCTATGTTATTTTTTTGTCTTTCATAAACTTAATTTTTATGAACTTGATCTTTGATCTTGGAAAGTTGAATTACAACCTTTTATTTTATTTTATTTATCTTTTTTTTTAAGATTTTATTTATTTATTTGAGAGAGGGAGAGAATGAGAGAGAGAGCATGAGAGGAGAGAGGACAGTGGGAGAAACAGACTCTCTGGCGATCAGAGAGCCTCATGTGGGACTCGATCCCAGACTCCAGGATCATGACCTGAGCAGAAGGCAGTTGCTTAACCAACTGAGCCACCCAGGAGCCCCGAATTACAACCTTTTAGTACTGAGGTACTTTTGCCTACTTCTCTTTGTATCTTCTTTTTTTAATTTGCTTTGTTAGTGTTGTTATTATGCTATTTATGCATAGGTAGTCATAACGAATTTTATTTCGCTGACAGTTATCTCTTTTAGCACTGTAAAGGGTTATCCTTTGTCTGCTTCTTATCAGAATCCAACCTCTCTCGCATTTAGATCATGGCCTCTTTGATCTTTCTGTGCATGTATCTGGTATAGCACTGTTCATCCTTTTATTTTCAACCTTTTGGATCCCTTTGTTCGAGGCATGGCTTTTATGTGTTTTCTGATTTTTTTTTTTTAATTTGCGAATCTTTCTCTATGTGGACCCCCGTTGCCCTCCTAGTGTAATTTAGGTTTGTATTTTTCTGGTGGTCACCTCCATAACCATATCTTTATCTAATGCGTTTAAGCCTCCATTTCTTTAGACAGTATCTGTTAATTCTCTATATAATACATTCAATCTTCTATTTCTTTGGATAATAGGTAGTAATTTCTTTCATATCTTTGTTCTGTGCTCTCGGTTCACCGAGATAATTGCCTCATTACTTTCTTTTTTAAAAATCGTGTGAAATACTTAGTCACAATTTATTCAGCCCTGTGAAAACATTTTCTTGTTGATTCTTCTTCATCTACTACCTGTTTTTCCTCTTTCTTTCCTCCTTTTCTCTTGGGTTTTCGGTAGGAATCCTGGGCCGGTTCCTTGTCAAATACTCGGAAGGAGGGGAGTTCTCCCCTGAACCAGCTCTTGGCCGTTGGCAATCACAGAGTTTTAAGTTTTACATCTCAGGGAGGGCTTCTCGCCTCCCGGAAATGTATTTTGCAAGTTCTTTCTGTAAGGAACAGAAATGAGCTCTGCTGCTGGGACCCCTCGCTCCCCTTTTCCAACCGGATCTTCATTATTGGGGTGCCATTTCCACAGTCTCTCCCGCTTCATGAAGATGGAGTTTGTGTTCCTGCTTCTCATTTGCTTCCTGCACTGAGGTGATTTCTGAGACGAGAAGGAGGAAGTGCCAACTTTATGTTGCTCTAATGACACTGGGAGGTGGCCATCCTAGCTGGTACTATGATCATCACAGCTGTGTTGCTGGGGGGAGGGTCACAGTCGGCGGGGGTGGGGGGGGTGCTGACTGGAATGGCTCCCAGGAACCCTGCCAGATGTCCGGAGGATCTGGGTCTTCAGGTTTCCGGAGATGGGAGACCAGGTGAGGATGAGAACAGTCTTACAAGTGGGCCCTCAGCTCCTGACCACCACCCACCAGGGGGAGGGAGGAGGGGAGCTGGGGGAGCTCATGCAGCTCCGCCTCCCGAAGACCCAGAGTCCTCTCTGTTCACCGCAAGGACTCCATGACCTTCAGTGTGCTTCATGCAGGGCGGAGTAAGAGTGTTCATCTCGTGTTTACAGATGGAGCAACCAAGGGTAGAGGGGAAAGCAAATGAGCCCGCTGACTTCTAGCCATGAGCTCTCCCTCTTCTTGAAGATTCTGCCTCATAAAACCATCCCAGAAGCCTTTGGTCTTAAGCACGAGCTCTTAGGAAGAACACCAGCAGTACCCTGAAGGTTCTCCACACCCTCAGCTTCTGGGTCTTGCCCTCGCTGCATGTAGACGTCTCCCGCCAGCTCCTTCCCCCGGCGCCTGCAAGGCTCAGCCTTCTAACGCATCCTTCAGAGACCAGCCCTTCTTGACCCCTCTCCATTCTCTCTTGCCCTCATTTAATTAACTTGACCTTGAGCTTCCTTTGGATCTCTTATTTAGCCGTTATTTTCGAAGATTCTGTACTTGTTCCTTTGCTCTTACTCTTCCTTATGCTTCAAACTCCCTTTCCCTCTATTTTCCATTACTTGTTCCCTCATTTTACTTAGGTCTCTGCTCAAAAGTTATCTGCTCAGGGAGGCTATCCCTGGCCACCCTGTATAAAATAATGCCCCCCAGTTACCCTCTAACCAATTTACTTGCATTCATAGCACATTATTTTATAGATGTTTTTGTTTATTAATTGTCTACCTTCCCCACTGGCATACAAGCTGTGTTCTCAGCAACTGGAAAAGTGATGGTACATAAGATAGACACATGTAAATATTATAGGAAGGAAGGAAGAAGGAAGGAGGGAAGGATTGCTATAATCACATATCACACTGAACTAGCACTTATATTATATACATTTTATTTGTCTGTTTCTCCCTTTAAATTGTCCTGTCTTTGAGGAGAGTTCATTCTAGTGTCTTGGACAGGGGTTACCTCTGCATAATAAAGGCTCAACGTGTATTTATTGAGTTGAATCAAACACGGCATCTCTGCCCCAAAGTAAATCTCAGAAGTTTATCTGCAGAGACTTGGGGGGTAAGCTAATATCTGCTCTGGGACCCCCTATCATCCACCCCATCTCCCTCTCAGGTGGTCTTTATTTGCAAAAGCATCAGTTGTGATATGGACATGTTTTTGTAAGCACTAGATGCCATTTGATGAGGGACCAGAGTGCGTCTAAGAAGGCTAGCTGAGGCCCTACCCCTACCCCCGCCTCACCTCCCATGGGTGGAGGTAGCGGATAGCTCTACCCATCAGCCCATCCTGATGACTCCCTGCTCTCCTCACATACTTACCAGCGGAGTGAAGAAAGAGAAGCTTCCAGCAATGGTGAGAACTCTGGGAGTTCACTGACAGGAGGAGGCCGCTGACGGAAGGGACTCACTGAGTCGGGAGTGCCTTGTGTTTTCCACTCCTTACGGGAGATTGTTCGGTCGCTGTCCTGGTCCCTTCACTCAGCCCCCGGTTTCCAGAAAAAAATCCGTGCTTGGAAGCCATGATCTGACAGCGAGTCTACACAGAGGATCCATCTGGTCGTGTCCAGCTGAGATCCCCTCTAGGGTCATTCAGGCTCTAATAATTCCTGCAGTGTTTACTTCCAGTGGGAAGAATACGACATCACTTAACACTCCAAGCAATTTGCCAAAAGAGGAAAAAGGGCCCTCGGGACTGGGGAGCCAGGTCCCATCCATAGCCCCCTGCGCTGTCCCCACACTAGAGCTGGGGACATAGGATATGCCCTCAAAAATCATCTGGCCCTGAAGTCCCCATCCAGGGCGCCGGGACAGTGAACGTGTTACCAAGACTTGGAGCATGTGCTGCACACCCTTGGGGACAAACCACCAAGTAATAAAAAACCATAAACAGTAGCAGATCTGAAGTTTATGACTTCGTTGCATTCTGAGAGTCTTCTTGGCTGAGTGAGAAAGGGCATTGTGCCATCTTGAATATCTCCAATTAAGAGCATCAGCACAGCGATCTCTGCAGAAAAAGGTCGAGAATCTCTGCTCTGGTCTGAACTTCTTGTCGATGATAGATACACATGCTTGACACCTAGTTCAGGCCACCTCTACCTGAAAACTGCTGGGGGGCGTCGGCGGGGGTAGGGGGCGTCCTTCACACCCTCTGGCGACAGCTTCCTCAGACAGCTCTCATCCCAGTTGAACGGTCTCTGGTTTCCACCCATTGCTCTGATTTTTCCCACCTAGAGAGAGGGGTTCTCTCCCACAGGCTGCCAGAGGCTGTGCCCATAACTCCTGGATACCTTCACTATTTGAAATACCAACTCTTGCCTCGTTGTGGTTGGGCTATCAAAACCCGCCTGCCCAGATGTGAGAAGTAAATTGGGAATTATCTTCCCAAGGGCAGTCCTTAACCAATGAGTGGCAGATGTATGGGCTCCTTGTCCCCAAGCAGGGGACAGGTAATTCTGAGGCGTGTGTATTGCACTATTTTCCAGATTTATCCTACAGGATCCTGCTCGAGTCACCTATGGGGAAGCTGATTTATTAACATGCCGTTTATTGGCTCCTTTTCTCCTTCATACCACTCCTCTCTGTATTTCTTGTACTTTTCATTAAACTGTTTACACTTGAACCCTTGGTTCGGAGGCTGCTTCTGGGGGAACCCAAACCAATAAACCTCACTGTAAAAGTACGACACCTCTCTGGAGAAGATCATATTCAAACAAACAAATACAGAGATGCAACATATTCTTGAATGTGAAAGCTCAGAAACTGCCCTTTCTCCCCAGTAAATCTTTATGTTCGGTGCAGTTTTAATCAGACTCCCAGTAGACTATTTCAGAGATTTGAGAAAATGATTCCAGAAGTCACATGATAGATTCAAGGGCACAAACAATTAGAATAATTTTGAGAAAAAAAGAACAAAGAAAGGAGGCTCATCTGCCCATGTATCAGGACAAAGTCAAAGCTATAGAAATAACACCAGCATAGGGCTGCACAGAGCATGGGGAAGATGGTAGCCAGACTCAGGGATGACGGTTTGGGGCAGGTGGCACCACCAGTCAGAGAGGAAGGGTGAAGCCTTCCTTCTGTTGCAGGAACAACAGAAATGGGTTTGAATTTCAGCAGAAGTGATGCAGTCTAGGTGTTTCGGTACAAGGTCAGGCATGAGGCACAACCCAGGTACACAGTGTCATTTCTCATTGAGGAATTTCTCATTAAGAGAAACCCGGGCTTGCCCAGCTCTCTGTGTCCCATGGTATGTTTCTTGGTTTGATGAACGTATAGCCCTTGTGTCTCCAGTCAGGAGCCCCTGATTAGTGACCTATTACCATGGTGTGAGGGCTTTGACATGACAGCGCCCACTTCAGGCTTCTGTGGTCTCACGAAGAGAGCCCTGCACACCTTTCTGGACGGTGATATGTCATTAGCTCTGGGAAAGTGGCAAGTGGAGTGGACAACAAGAAACAGATGCTCTTTTTCCTGGCCAGTGTGGAGAGAGCTATCTGCTGTCACCAGGATCTGGCCACATCCACTCCTTGACCCCAGACCCAGACACAGAATGACACCCACCTCCCACATACAGGGGTCTCTGCTAAGAGACACACAGTGCTGCGCAGGCATGGGAACACACTCAGGCTCCATGGTCTAAGCATAATCCTGTCAGACTTGCTGAGGGGACATCTGGAAAGATCTGGCTTCTCCTAGCTAAGTGCCCCAGCAGGGGCTTTTCATGGTGCCAGGAGCTGGTATGGGTCGGGGAGATATGATGCCCTTAACCCCTCCCCCAAGCACCACACACACACACACACACACACACACACACACACACAATATGCACATGCTCTGTGATATGGGGAATTTTGTGTTTCAACTTGGCTTAGCCGTGGGCTGCCCAAGATATTTAGTTAAACATTATCTTGGGTGTCTCTGTGAGGGTAGGTTTGCAGGAGATGAACATTTAGATTAGTGGATTTTTTTTTTTAAGATTTTATTTATTTATTTGACAGAGAGAGATCACAAGTAGGCAGAGAGGCAGGCAGAGAGAGAGAGAGGGAAGCAGGCTCCCTGCTGAGCAGAGAGCCCGATGCAGGACTCGACCCCAGGACCCTGAGACCATGACCTGAGCCGAAGGCAGCGGCTTAACCCACTGAGCCACCCAGGCGCCCGATTAGTGGATTTTGAATAAAGCAGATTGCCCTGCTTTACCAGTCAGTTGAAAGGTTGAACAGAACAAAAACCCCAGTCTCTCACAAGCAAGAGAGAATTCTCCAGCAGACTATCTTTGGGCTTCACCTACAATATCGGCTCTCCCTGGTTCTGCAGCGGGCGGCTTTCAGAACTGAACTGCAATGTCAGCTCTGTGGGCTCTCCGGCCTGCTGGACCACCCTGCGGATTTTGGACTTGCTAGCTTCCACAGTCATGCAAGCCATTCCTTATAATAAGTCTTTTTAGATATATACACCATTCTATTAGTTTCTTTTCTCTGCAGCGCGCACACACACACACACACACACAATTTGCCCCTAAGGTTGTGGTGCAGAATGGGATTTGACAGCATTACTATTTCTCTTTTCTTCCTCTCTCTCTCTCTCTCTCTCATGCTTCCATTCCTCTGCCTCACACCTATCTACACAGTTCTTATGGAGCCTAAGGATGGATAGGGGGAGAGGTGGATCCAGCATCCCAAGAGCAGAAGGGGATCCTGGGACTGACCCTAAGAGACCCATGTGGGGGATCTTGGTGCCCATTCCATACCTGGAGTTCTTTCCCCCTTACCCCGACCTTCTGGAATGTTCCTGGAGGGTACTGCTGAATTATCTCTACTGCTTGGATGACAATAGGGCCTTACAAGCTCTGATCCTCTCCTGTACTCTCCCTCCCTCCTTCCCTTCTCTCTTCTGCTCCCCATATGCCTAAGCAATGTAATCACTGCTGTTCTCAGATCCTGGGGTATGGACCTTTGGTTTCAGTGACAGCAGGGAGCTATTTAAGGGAGGAGCCCCGACCGGGGGTTGGAGACCAGATCCTGCAACTTACGTCCCCACTCCCCAGTCCGAAGACCTTGTAGCTGTCACCAAACCATGTCCTTTTCCTAGCCTGGGAGAGGGGGGGAGTACAAAGACGGTCTCCAAGGATAGGCTTTTGGGGAGCCTCTGCCCCGTTCCAGCTGGGGTGTAGAGGAGAGAATGCTGGGTGCGCCCTTCACCTGAGGGTGCACAATGAATGTTGGCTGAGCGTTCTTGAATGACGGAATCACAGAAGACTAGATCAGAGACCCAGCCGTGTGAGCTGTTACATCACTAGCTTTCTCTAAATCTCCATTTCAGCAGAAATGACCACCTGGGGAGGCCATACCTGTGAAAAGGACCGTTGCCTCTCAGGGTGGTCTAAGTGCCTACTTCAGATGTCATCCTACAAGAACTTACACATTCAAGGCTGACTTTTCTTTAGGATTTCCTGACATGACCTGAGTGTCAGGCATTGTACTAGACTCACGGCTCCCACTTTCCATCAGCTCAGCACTTCTGGGCAGGGCGCCTTGTGACCCCTGTGTTCTGGAGGGCTAAAGGAGAGACTCAGATGGTGACGTGACCCTCCCAAGGTCACAGAGTTGGGCAATGACTGAATTGAGATCCAAATATTCATTCATTCACTCTCTCATTCATTCAGGATTCCTCCAGGCCTTGTGCTCAACACTGGGCACATGATGGTGAGTCAGGGCGATGGGAGCTTAGATCTCTCAGGGTGTCATGCCCCTCTCCCAACACGTGGTCTCCAGGGTGCTATTGTCCCAACACTAGGTCTTAGGACAGCTCTGGTTCTGGTCCCATGATGGCTCTTGGGCTGGTACAGCTGCCCTCTACCTTAGGTCAGGTTGGGGAACAAAGTGAGCCCATGGTCCCTGTAATATGCTTCTCTCCACGGGTCTTCCCCCTTCAAACATTTGCCTAGCTGCCAGGCAGGCCAACACCAGAAGCCCCGTGGTGCGGGATCCTGGCACCAACCGTCTAACCAGAGGCCAGGACAGGCAGGTTGGACGAGGAAAGATAGAAGGCCCCATGACAAGGTGGCCGTCAGGGGTGCTGGGTGCCATGAAGAGAGACGGAGCTGATCTGACCTCGTGACTCTCCTTCTCCATCCTTTCAGTGGCTCTCCTTGCTGGAAAGGTAAAGAACCAGCCACTAAAAGGATGTAACAAGGAGTTCCAGAGAGCTCCCGGCCATCTGGTCCCCCCCAGGTTAGGATAGGAGCCCATGCTTTGGGCAAGTCTATCCCTGCAGATTTTATTTGAAGCCTCCAATAGTCACCAGTCTCTGGAAGGCCCCCCACGGCACAGACCTCCAGGCCTTAGGGGCCTTGCACACAGTTGGTATGTAAGAAGTATTTGCTGAATGAATGAATGAATACAAAGCTGAGTGAACATTCCTCAGGGGGCTGAGTGTGAGATGTGCTGCTTGGGCCCGCAGTAGCACTTGCCTCACTCTGGCTGCCTCTTCAGATGTTGTCCAGCTCGGGTGCACAGCTCCCAGCCCACTTTCAGCGTTCATAATTAATGTGGCACCCTCAGTAATAAGCATGCACCTTGTAGGCTCCAATCTTTCTCATTAGGGCCTGAGGCAGATTGCTGGTCTTCTCTTCCTGGTGCTAATGAATGAGTCATGCTGCCCAGCAGATGGCCCCACGCTGGGTTGGGGGGAAGGCACGCCCCTTCTTCTAGGGTCTGGGCCTGGGGACAATGCACAACGCCCACAGCAAATGGATGTAGATCCAGTGTTGGTGTCTTTCGGTGGAAGGTGGTCTAGGTGGTACCCCAGCCCTAATGGGTTTTATGATAAAACCTCAATCTTCAACCTAACGTTCAAGGCTCTCTCAGGTTTGATCTTGGCTGGCGTGCTGGGTTGGACCTTTTGTGCTCTAAACCGTGCAGTGCTTTCTTCCTTCTGCGGGAGTTCATTCATGCAGTTCCCCACAATAGACTCCTCTTCCTTATATGCTGCTCTGAGGCTCATTGTGAAAAAGCCTATAAGAGGGACACCTCCTCCAGGAAGCCTTCCCTGACCACTTTCCATGCAGAATTCCCATGTCCTCCTTTTACACTCCAAGTAGATTGTCTTCTAGCCCCAGCTCTTTTGCTCTCCCTACCTCTGTCTCAGATTCCTTATCTTTAAAGGAAAGAAATATGCCTCCAGAGACTTTTCATGCAATTTCAATGACCTTCCTTCATTGAACATTGATAAATATTTATTCTCTCTTTGGTTCAAAACACACAGGACTAAGTGCAGAGGACAAAAAATGAATAAAATTCAGCTTCACTGTCAAGGAGCTTGTAGTTCAGTAGAAAATCACCCAAATTATAATACTAACAATAGTTTCACATTTGTGTTTTCCACAGCACGTGGTTAAATGCTTTACATATAGATAAATATAAAGGCGGTTATAATGCCAAGTAATAAAGTGCTTTACAATGAGGCAAAGTTGCAAATAAATCGAAGACATTCTTGCTGTCACTCCTCATCTTTTGATGTCTGTCTGTCCCAGCTCCCCGCATCAGCTGCGAGCTCCATGAATAGGAACGGGAGTCATCCTGCTTTGTGACTTCCATGGCACCCTCCCTCAGCAAAGCAGGTCTCAACCCATGACCAGTGGCTGAGGGGTTCATCTCTTCCCAGGACCAGGGGGACCAGTGGAAGTGCTGCTAGGTCAGAGGTAGACACGCTGGATGCCCAGGACCTTACAGAGGTCACCTTGTGCAGCCCCTGCGGCAGGCCAGGCCTAGTGGGTGAGGAGTTGGTACCCCCCTACTCCCCCACCGAAGGGCTTCAGAGGAGGACCCTCTGCTTTTCCTGATAGGTTCTGAGCTCTGACTCTTGTTCTCTGAATATTCTCTTGGGTAACGTTCTGTCCTAAACATCCTTCGATTATGGTGGTTAGTGGCCCGTGGGCAAGGCTGAGCAGAGACCAGCACAGTGGCCTTCACGCCCCTCCCGGTCAGTGGCACCTGCTTCCCACCCCCAACACAACGGGCGTCCAAGGCTTTCAGCCGCTCCCGTCCACCTGAAACTCGTGCACCTGAGGCTGTGGGAAAGGACTGTCAGGATACCTGGACGGGGTCTTGATTCTGGGGCTGCCCAACCTCTGGGTTCCGGTTTTGCCTCTGGAAGTATGAAGAGCATCTCCTGTCCTTCCCTACCAACAGGACCATTAGGGAATGATTAGGGAATCGAACAAGATGACATCATAATGGGACTTTCCACCTGGATCATGGGAAACCTAGCAGACAGGTCATTGTTACTGCATTTTACAGAAAACCTTTAGGTTTTGAGTTTTAAAGTGGTTTTATTAAATCTATTGATGGAAGTTCAGACCATGGGAAGGAGAGAAATCTGGGGACCCCAGGACTGCCTAGGCCCCATCAAATGACACCAGACGAGTAGGCACATGTCCTTGGCAGGTCTGTCTACCTTCCCTGTCCCTCAGGGTCAGTGCTGCAGGAGTGGGGAAGGGGAAGCACAAATCTGTGTTGTGCTGGGCCAGAGAGAGGTAGGTGGGGAGGTCGCCGCCGTGTCTGGCTGGGGGTAGCATGCTCCTTGGAGCCCAGCCAGCCTCTGGGTTACATCACAAAAGGTCACAGCACCTGCATGGAGAATTTTCCAGCTATTAACAAAGCCACAGAGGCAGTGCATCGGTAAAGTTCAGCCTCTAATCCCCAGTTAAGGCACTGGGTCTTAGCTGCGTCCGGCATCTGCTTGCCAATGGCTATGGTAATTGTTTTTTGCTCTCTCTCACTTTCCAGTACAATTTCCAGTGGGAGGGGATCCTTCCTTCAGGTTCCCGACGAGCAGAAACCTCTCTCCAAGGTGACGTTTCAGAGCATGGGTAGGGAAACTTCTGGGTTCACCCAGCTTTCAGTTCTCCCCACTTACCTGACCCCCTGGCCCCTCTCCTAATCCCTTTGGGGTCCCCACCCTGTGTCCCTTATGACCTTGGGCCATTTATTTAGAACCTGCTCTAGACAGGAACTTTGTAAATGCTATCATTTAATTTTCTAAACAAGCTTTGGAGGCAGAATGGCTCCCCATCCCCCTTCATCAGAGGGGCAGCCAGGGGTCTTAGGAGGCCTGACGTGCTCCAGTGCCACCGATGGAAAAGGGCAGAGCTCAGACCGTTGTGGAGTCTGTATGATCCCAGTCCTTCACCATGCCAGGCTGTGATGTGGTCCCTGCAGCGACCCGGGCTCGGGAAAGAAAGGGTGACCAGATGGCTGTCAAGCAGCTCATTACCATGATGACTGCTGAACTTTGGGGACCAGTGGTCCAGCACTTAGTAGATGCCAGGTTTTAGGTTTCGCACGAAAGGAGTGTGTTCGGGTACCATGTGGGCACATTACTAGTCACCTCCTTTAGCATCGCAACAGTCCTGCTAGGTAAGTAGACTTGCCCCCATTCCACGGATGAACAAACTCAGACCTAAAGAGGCTACGTTTATTTGTAAAGTGAAACACATGAAATTTCTGCTTCTGTAGGTATAATATGGAGGAGTATCATGAACTTCCTATGGCTTTGCTTAATTAGAAAGTAGTCAGAATTTGAACCCTGGTGTTTCTGAATTGCCAAATTCCTGCCTTCCCTTATGTATAGTGTAGCCTTTCTTTTGCAGTTTTCAAAGGATAGGACAAAACAGAAGGGAATGGGTTCTGGGCAGAACAGAATATGAGCCCTTCTAACCTTCTCCCTCAACTTTGGAAGGCCCTTTTCCTACTGTAAGGAGCACTGGCCTGGTGAGACTTTCTTGAACAGGTGCCATCTCTAAGCGCTGCTAGGCAAAAAGCACGCTGGCTGGAATTTGGGCTTGGAACAACCACAACCACACAGACAACTCTCTAAGTAGAAATGCACAGGTAATGCCAGAGTAGATAGAGTTTCTTGCACAGCACTCTTTTTGAGATGGGGCAGACTGGAGACAGGGAGCCCAGAGAACTAAAAGGGAATAGGCTGGGGTCTCAACACATCTCTACCCCAGGCTCCATAGAGTGCACACCTCTCATCAGGGCTCAGCCCGTGGTTGTAGACATGTCATTGGGATTTACTTTGGTTTCCAGAAATGGATGACAGTTGGGTCATCCTCATAACACCACAAAAGTATATGAATTATTCACAAGCCACGAGAAAAATCAGCTTAGGAGGCAAAGAATGTGTTTCTATTCTAACCCTTCATCGGAGTGTCATAGAATAAGTTATGTTAGAGCCTCTCAGAAGTCAGAGATTTTCCTCCATTATGCCCTCCATTATGGGTAAAGTAACTGAGACCAAGTCTGTATCTTGCTCAAGACCCTGCACTAATTGAAGGTTGGGACCAGGTCCCCAGTGTCTGACAGCACACCTGACTCACGGGAGATGCTCAGAAATGTTGGCAAAAACATGGACAAAAATGAGGACAAAGGAGTGAAAACTTCCCCTGGCCTTCCCATGGCCATTCCCCCTAGCCCTGGTGGCATCTCCATGAGCACACACTACCTTGCTTCTGATCAGATTTCATGTTGTTAATGGGGCAAGGCCACTGCAAGTTCAGGTTTGTGGTCTGACCAACTTGAGGGGCTGTGGTAGGCTTCTTTCCTCTTTGGGACTGTGCTGAGATCTGTGTCCTTTGAATTCTGCCCTGGGTCAGTCCTGCCCATCTTTTCTGCCTTGATCACTGCCTGATGAAGGATACTAGAGATAATTAGCTGGTTAGAGTGTACGCTGTCACTGTGTCCATCTGTAGGGTGGCTTTGTTGGCCCCCATACCCCATATAAGGCTAAGTGAGAACCCCTTCTCCTCCCCCAATCCATGCTTTCATAGAATTCTTTCACCCTAAGCCACAATAGTGGAATTACCCAAATTACTTTTCTCTTTATGAGCTCCATTGTCTCCCCGTTACCCAACACAGTCCTTGGCATTCAAGGAATGTTTGTTGAATGAATAAAGGAAGGAATGATGAAGGAATGGATGAACTTGGGGCTTTCTATCCAAGACTGAGCTGCAGAATAACGCAGGAACGTTTTGCAAAACACAGGAGCCCAGGCCCAGCACCCCCTCCACCCTCCATATGCCTCCATCCCCATTCCTCACTGACTCAGACTCAGTTCTCCTGCCTATCTTCTGCGCCGGTGTTCTTTGCAGAAGCTCTCCGGGTGATTCCTAGGTGCAGCTCTGGTTCAGAAAAACGAGTGAGTAACCGAATCAGTGAAAACGCGCACAAGACATCTGAGCTAATAGGAAGAGTGTTAGTTGGGACCAAGAAACTGAAGCAGCAAAGACAGAGGAGCGTTCTCTACGGTTTAGGAAATTGGTGGGTATCGTCTTCTGCTAGGCTTGTCTCCGTTCACTTGAGTGGCAAAATAAACAGCACTTGCTGGGGAAGCAGGAGGCAGCACTTTTCTCCTTCCTGTACCTCCTCTCCTCCTTCTGGAGAAGCCAACAACTGCGAGGGAACAGGAGTCTGGACTTTTCAGGTTCCAATTTGCAGGTGGCTATGGTTGCTGCCTTATTGTTAGTACACATATTAGATTGGAAATCGAGGTCATGTTAAGGAGGGGGAAATAAGAAGGGGGGTGGTGGAATGAGCCTATTGGGAATTCAGCCATCAATCCCCAGTGCTCAGTTCCACTCAGCAGGACCCCGGAGCCTGAGGAGACCTTGAAGGTATTTAACCTGTGGTCCCTGGGGACTTGGGGGAGTGACAGAGAAAGTCAGGGAAAGAGAAGCAGTGAGCCCGGGGAAGGTGGGAAGGTGGCGGGAAGTCACCCCTTTTGTCTTGTCTGCTGCTCTGGAAGGAGTCCCACCCAGCACGCACTCTGTAGGCACACGCAGCTTCTCCTTGACCCGCAGAGCCCTCCGCAGCCAGCTGGGGACATGGAGTGATGCGGTACCCGAGTCCGGGGAGCTGCAGACCGCCAACAGCTGGGCTTACAACGATTTAGAAGAATCAGCAGAAACGGACAAGCATGCAAACAACAACAAAACTACCCGAGTGGACCTGAGGCCATCAGCACCCAGGGCTCCTCTCTGCAGCGATGGACATGTCCCGTCCTCGGAGGGTGAGCAGCCAGGGAACTGAAGCTTACGTTTTGTTTCCTGTGAATGAACTGAAATGAAAATAGCCTCCATGGCGAGCGGCTCCTTTATGGGAGGGCGCAGGTCTGTGCAGTGAGGTCCTTGGCGGGGGGTGGAACACGGTGGGCACAGACAATGTGGGCACAGATGTCAAGTTCTTGTTGTGTGGGGGGCAGCACTTTATAAAACACTTGCCCTCGAAGTGAAAGCCAAGTTCTCAGAGCTTCTTGGGCTGGGCTGGGGGTGCGGGCGCGCCTAAAACAGTCCTTGTTCTCGGGGCCCCTCCAGCACCGCGAGGAGACACTACCACCGAATGCTGCTGCACTCAAAGGAGAAACGGTTCTGTTCCTGCATTGCCACAGCTCCCCAAACCCTTTCCAGATGGGCAATTCTAAAGGAACAGTCTCTCCTGCCAGGCAGAGGACAAGCTGGGACTGGAACCCAGGGCTGCCCGGCCCCTGAGTCCCTGACACTCAGCCCTGGGAAGCCACCTCTCACACTGGAAGTCCAGACTTCCTGGGTCAGATTCCGTTCCTCACTTGCTAAGTGCTGTCAAAAAAAAAAAAAAATCATTTAGTTTCTCTGAGCCTTATCTGTAAAATGAGAGGGTCCAAAGTCCCTGAGATGCCCAAGGGTTTTTTGTTTTTTGTTTTTTTCTGGCTCAAAAACACTTATTTTAAGGCATTGAAAATCCACCCCCCTCCCCCACTAGACACCAGTTGAAGTCAAACGTGCTGTGGAATGGCTTCTCTTTCAGCCCTAATTCCCCCGTTTTATTTATTAGTATTATCATCACTATTAGAGTGTCTTCTGTTCTGCACTGCTCAGGTTGGGTCCCCCGCAGGAAAACCACTGAGCAGGGGGCCGGAATCTCCCACAGTCCGACCCTGAAACCAATGAGGTCCCCATAGCGAGAAGCACTTGGTGTCACCTCTCTGCCCTTCTCCTGCTGCCACGCTTTATTATTCTCCCCTCTTCTCTCTTCCACCCCTCCCCACTTCCTCTTTCTAGTCTTCATCCTCTCTCCCCTCCCTTATCCTGTCCAGGTCTCCACCCCACCACCCTCTCTGCCTTCCCTTACTTTAGTCCCAGAGCCCTGGCTGACCCAGGTTTGTGCGTTCCCCAACCATGGGTGGAGCTACCCTGGGCAGGTGGGGGGAGCAAGGGCTGTCCAGAAAGGCCAGAAGCATGAGCTGTGGTGGTCTTCAGGTGGGTTTCCTTCTCCATGGGCAAGAATGGAGCTAGCTCCATGAAAGCAGCTCTGGTTACTCACCAAAAAAAAAATCAAAAAAGGAAAGGGAAAACCTTCCAGCCCATGATGGACTGAGCATTTGTGTCCTCCCTGAATGTCCTTGTGGGGGAACTCTGTCCCCCAAGGAGATGGTAGGCCTGGGGCTTTGGGAGGTGGTTAGATGAGCTGAGGTCATAGGGTGGGGCCCTCGTGAATGGGATCAGTGCCTTTAGAAGCATCGCTTCCCCTCTCTCTCTGCCATGCGAAGACACGAGAAGTCGTCAGCGGGCTGCGACCCAGAAGGGAGCTCTCGCCAGAACCGGACCAGACCGACACCACCATCTTGGGCCTGTAGCCTCTAGAACGGTGAGAAGGAATTTTCTATTGTTGAGAAGCCACCCTCTAGGGCTGGGAATTAAAGTGAGGGAGGTTATCCTCTGTCCTCCAGCTCAGAGAGGGGGGCCTGCTCCCCAAACTCAGGGAGCCTCACCTTACAGACTTGGGAGGCAGCCTGCAACTTCACCAGGGGAGTCCCGAAGCTGCCCACCTGCGATTCTAGGCTTCACGGTCTGGCTGCCTCACTGTCCGGATGACCTCAGTAGTGCGGCTGCCCCTGGGCCTGGAGACCTATGAGCCTGCATTTCACCTGGGCCTCTATTCTGGCCAACCCCCTCCATACTGGATGGTGAGAGGAAAGCTCTGGCTTACAGAGACCGTGTCCTTGCCGAGGTTTGGGGATGGCCTGCCAGCTGGGCTCAGTCACGCCTGCTTGCCACCCAGCCCCTACCACCCTCCCTCTACGAGGAATAGAAACGCTGCTCCACAGAGATAAGACCTGGGACTCTGCTTGCCTTTGCGGCAAAGGCTCCCTTTTCAAGTCCTATTCCACTCTGTCAGGGGGAGCTGAGAAGCAGGGGAGGGGAAGCTGACCTAGAAGATGTTTCTCCAAGTCTGCAGGGCCTGTCTGGAGGGTGGAACCAACCCTCAGTGTGGGTTCCTGGCCTGTGCCAGCACTTATAGCCTTGTATTCCCACCAAGCCTCATTGTTTTCATCTGTAAAGTGGGAATGGAATATCTTCTTTGCTGGGGGGCTTATGAGGGTTGAAAGGATAATGGATGTGCTTTTTTCTTAGACAGTGGGCAGGGGTCTGGTCGGCCCAGAAGCTGGAGAATGGGCTCGATGAGCTCTTGAGGTTACTGCCTTGCTTGGGAATCTCCAACTCTAGACACTGAAGTGAGTCCGGAGAGGACAGTGCAATTGGCCAAGGTAGGTGAGGCTTAACAGCTCATTACTGGCGCAGCTCACAAAGCGACAGGGCCCTCGAGCAATTCTGAGACAGTCAAGGAAGGTGCCAGTAATGGGCATCTCTTTAGCATCCGGAGCGAGAGGCTTCTCGGGCATCATGCATCAATTTTCCAGCAGGCGCCCGCTGATTTGGTTTTCACGGTGGTGTGGTGTGGAACGGCTGATGCTGATGCACTGGGAGGAGGAGAACAAAAGGAGCATTGTCACATTTGAGTAATGTCGACACTCAGCCAGGAACAAAGGCGCTTGTTATGTAATAGACATGATGGGAAGGGCCAACCCGGGGCAGCAGCCTTGAATCGCACAGCCACGGAGCAACGACCTCGCCAGGGAGAGAAAACCAGACCAAGCTCAGATTGCAGCCTTAGGTAACGGGAGGGAAGTGGCTACGTCGACAGAGGCTGGCCAGCCTTCGAGAAGAGGATTGTGTCCAATGACCACCCAGCAGGCAAACAGACCTGAAGATGATAGGCGACCTGAGGAGCAGACCTGAAGGCGATAGGCGACGGGACACAGGGCTGTCAAAGAAAGGTGGGCGACAGGCCAGCAACAGGGTGTTCAAGAAGCCAGTTGAGATCAAGACCAAGGCCAATGGGGAAGCCAAGGGAGTCAGAGCTCCCAGCACCAGCCAGGAGGCAGCCCCCAGACTCCGATTCTGCAGCCAAAGCCATCTGTCCCCTCCTCTGTCATCTTGCAGTGTTAGTAGGATTGAAATGTGCTGGGGGACTATGGGACAAGGCAGAGGCTGGCTCATGATAAGGGCAGAGTTGTGACAAACCCCCTGAGATCCGGACATTGTCATGGAGGACAGGAAGGACCTGTCCATCCATGGGCCCACCATCCAGTGCGAGGCGCTTTATTTGAAGAAGGGTGACTTCTGGTGTTCTGCTTCTATCAAGGAAGGAGCTTAGCGGGGCAGTAGAATTACCACTGAGATTGGCACAGTGTGGCAGGAAGTCGGGGAGGGGTGCCCAGCGGTTTCCAGACACAGGAGGCTTGCTTTCTGTCTGGGAGGCTTAGGAGTAGGTCGTCTTGTAGGTCAAGGAAGACCCAGAATGTCTGTCGCAGCCTCAGGTTATCCAGAGTTCTGGTCCACCCCTGTGTTTCCTGCTGCCTCACCCCTCTGACCAGACTGGCTGTAGGGGAGCAGCACGCCGCTCAGCAGCCTTGCAACTTCTTGGAGCAGAACACACTCACCTAACCCCCCCGGCACTGACCGGCGTGCACACGAGGCTCAGCACCTGCTGACTTTCATAAATAACATTTTGACTAACATGATTTTGCCTCCTTCACTTTGCTTTTGTATGAAATAAGCCAGCTGTCTTTCCCCCTGTCTATCTGTCTGTCTGTCTGTCTGTCTCTCTCTCTCTCTCTCACACACACACACACACACAGACACGCTGCAATCAGAACCTAGCCTGGGACCACATACCTAACTTGGTCCCCAAATCTGATGTCTTCATTGGCAGCGTGAGCACACGAGCTGTTGGCATGAGTGTTCAAGACCGGTCATTACCAGGCCTCTGGTGTGGTGTGTTCCTCCCATGGCTTCCTGCCATCCAAGCTGAGGGCTGCATTCCTCAGCTGCCTGCTGGCCAGATAAAAGAGGAGACAGAAGGAAGTTCTGGGCTGCGGAGCAGAGAGCAAGGTGGGCAGAAGCAGGATTCTCCCTCCTTCCGTCTCCAAAAGAGACGAGGGGAACACTGCAGGCATGACGATAATGGTCCCCATGGCTGGGCACCTGCTGTGAGTGGCCGGGTGCACAGGATCATAAGGACAGGGTCGCCCCTGAGCATCTGGGGCATGTGGTTTTTTTTTTTTTAATTTTATTTTTTATAAACATATATTTTTATCCCCAGGGGTACAGGTCTGTGAATCGCCAGGTTTACACACTTCACAGCATTCACCATAGCACATACCCTCCCCAATGTCCATAACCCGAACCCTCCTCCCAACACCCCTCCCCCCATCAACCCTCAGTTTGTTTTGTGAGATTGAGTCACTTATGGTTTGTCTCCCTCCCGATCCCATCTTGCTTCATTTATTCTTCTCCTACCCCCTTAACCCCCCATGTTGCATCTCCTCTCCCTCATATCAGGGAGATCATATGATAGTTGTCTTTCTCCGATTGACTTATTTTGCTAAGCATGATACCCTCTAGTTCCATCCACGTCGTCACAAATGGCAAGATTTCATTTCTTTTGATGGCTGCATAGTATTCCATTGTGTATATATACCACATCTTCTTTATCCATTCGTCTGTTGATGGACATCTAGGTTCTTTCCATAGTTTGGCTATTGTAGACATTGCTGCTATAAACATTCAGGTGCACGTGCTGGGGCACATGTTTTATATACACCATGGCATCGACTCCTCTCACCAAACCAGGATGTAGATATCGTTCTGATTTTACAAAAGACAAAATAGGACAAGGTGTCTGCTCAGTCTCTCAGGCAGCAGGACGGCCAGAATTGCCAGACTCAGACTATTCTGGTTCTAGAATCTTCCAACTTGCTTACCCATCTCCTGTTCCTTGTTCCACTGCCCCCTCCCCGAGACCTGGACTTTCAGTGAACAAATCCCAGCTTCTTCACCAGACCTGAAGCCCAACTCAGTGTCCACCACCACTGTGCTCAGCTGGCAGGAGGAGCCCATTTCATCCCCTCAGTTTACCCTCCTGGGCTGTCTGTGCTCCCTTGCTTCAACCAACTGACCTCAGGGGAAGCAGTCTCAGCCTGGCTTGGGCCCTATCCTCCTTCTCCTAAACAGCTGGGGGTGCAGGAACATGTCTGGAGGGCAAGAGGCTCAGGAGAGGGGTGACTTCTTTCATTTTAAAAAACATGTCTTTATTATAAAAGTAAAAATACTCTTTACAATACAGTTTGTGTCGAAACACAGTATAGAGCAGAGGCTAAGGGTGGGTAAAGCAAGATAGCTTTACGTCATTCAAATAACGGCAGCATACTATTCCACAGACATCCCCCTGCCCTTCGCCCCCCTGTCCCATCAGCCTCTCCCCTGCTGAGCGCCAGTCAGGCCACTGCTAGGTTTTGGTCACTAAAAACAATAGTGAAGCAAGCACATACTTAGGTGCTGGTGTTTTTATTCTTACAAGAGAGTCTCCAAGGTAGAACTTCCAAGCCAACGTGCAGGTATATGGGGTGTGTAGGTATGTGCATGTGTGTGTGTGTGCGCGTGCGTGTGCGCATGTGGTCTGCGTGCTATTGTTACTGCGGCGATCGCTGTATCTGACACTCTTTGATCTGCTCTGTGGGGTCACCTAGTCACGGGACTCCTAGGAACAGTACTACCATTTGTAAGGGAATTGACTGTTCTTGCTTCTAAGAGAACATTTTTGTAATGTGCTCCTTTTCCTTCTCACATTTAAAAAATTTCAAACTATGACCAAGTTGAAAGGATTTTACAGTGAACATCCGTGTGCTTCGCACCTGGAGTTTTCCTCTCATTAACTTTTTACTGTATTTATTATATTCCCATCTGTCTGTCCAAACCTCTACCCATCCACCAGTCTCACTGCATTCATCCCCCAGGGTCGCTGCACCCAGTGCCACACACTGGCTGGCTTCAACAGAGAGGAACTCATTGTCTCACAGTGCTGAAGCCTAGGGATCTAAAATCAATGTGTTGGCCATGATGCTTTCTCTGAGGGAAGAATCTGTTCCAGACCTCTCTCCTTAGCTTATAGATGGCCGTCTCTCTCTGTGTCTCTTCATGTCATCTTCCCTCAATGTCTGTTTCTGCATCCAAATTTCCTTTTTTTTTTTTTTAAAGGATATTGGGTATATTGGAGCAGGGCCCCCCCTTTTTTAAAGATTTATTTATTTATTTGAGAGAGAGTGCAGAGGGAGAGGGGAGAGGGAGTAAGAATCCCAAGCAGGATGTTCAGGATATTATCTCTTTTACGTCATTCTAAATATTTTTCCTATATTATTTTTTCATTTTTCTTATCATTTGTCACAAACCAAAATGAAAAAGTTTGTATAGACAGCCTATCTTTTTCTGTGTCTCTATATGACTATTTCGTTTTTAGTATTTTCTTTTAAAAGATTCGGTGATCTTATAAATCTTCCTCCCCAATATTTTACATTTTTTGTCCCTTTTGGGAATGGGACTTTTATTCCCACTTCCGATTTTGAGTACAAAGAAAAGACATGGATTTTTTTTTTTTTTTGTCTTGTATCTAGTCCTCATACCAAGTTATTAATTATAGAAGTTTTTTTTTTTTAAGATTTTATTTATTTATTTATTTGACAGAGAGAAATCACAAGTAAGCAGAGAGGCAGGCAGAGAGAGAGGAGGAAGCAGGCTCCCTGCTGAGCAGAAAGCCTGATGCGGGGCTCGAACCCAGGACCTGGGATCATGACCTGAGCAGAAGGCAGCGGCTTAACCCACTGAGCCACCCAGGCGCCCAATTATAGAAGTTTTTTAAAAAATGAATTCCTTGGGCCTTTTAGCTGTAAAAGCACTGCAATTGCAAATGTTTTTATGTGGGTTATTTAATTTAGGGGGCATTAGCTAATTCTTCCAAATAATATTTAATAATCTTGATGACAGCCCTGTCTTATTCCTGAGTTTAGTGGAAATAGCTTAGAATTTCACTGTTTAATATGAAGTTCACTATTGTGTTAGATATTCTTATATGTAAAAAATAATACATAAAATATGTGACATATATGTAAATAATGAAGCATAATGAGTACCTCTGAACCCACCACCTACTTAAAAACTACCAGTTTTGTTTGCTCCTCTAGCTAGCCTAGCCCCTCCTACCCCAGCTCCAAGAAGACAACTGCTGATTTGCTGTTGCTTTTGGGAAAATATTCATCTACCGTCGATGAATTTCTTTATTCCTATTACACTTAGCATTTTAATTAAGAATAATGTGAATATTTATCAGTTGTTTTCTTCAGACTCTGTTGTTATAATGTCTTGGCTTTTCTCTTCTGATTAGTGGAAGCTATACATTAATAGATATCTTTTTTTTTTAAAGATTTTATTTATTTATTTGACAGAGAGAGAGAGAGAGAGAGATCACAAGCAGGCAGAGAGGCAGGCAGAGAGAGGGGAGGAAGCAGGCTCCCTGCAGAGCAGAGAGCCCGATGTGGGGCTCGATCCAAGGACCCTGAGATCACGACCTGAGCCGAAGGCAGCGGCTTAACCACTGAGCCACCCCACATTAATAGATATCTTGATGTTGAACCTATATGACTATTTCTAGAAGAGTCCCTACTTGGTTGTGACGCACCGAGTCTTCTCATACCATTGAGATGTTTTGGTTGTTGTTATCGCGTTAAAACATATCTTTTTCCATAAGTGAAATTAGTCCAATATTTTAATGTCATGTTTTGGTATTAAGTTCAACTAGGCTTATTAGTCTTAAAATAAGTTACAAACTTTCAATTTTTTCAATGGTCTGGAATATTTAAAATAACATGGAATTGATCACATCTGAATCTAGAACTGTTTTCTTTTTTAATTTTTTAATTAATTTTTAATTTTTTTAAAATAAACATATAATGTATTTTTATCCCCAGGGGTACAGGTCTGTGAATCGCCAGGTTTACACACTTCACAGCACTCAACATAGCACATACCCTCCCCAATGTCTATAACCCCACTCTCCTCTCCTGACTCCCCTCCCCCCAGCAACCCTCAGTTTCTTTTGTGAGATTAAGAGTCACTTATGGTTTGTCTCCCTCCCGATCCCATCTTGCTTCATTTATTCTTCTCCTACCCCCCTAGCCCCCACATTGCATCTCCACTTCCTCATATCAGGGAAATCATATGATAGTTGTCTTTCTCCGATTGACTTATTTCACTAAGCATGATACCCTCTGGTTCCATCCACGTCGTCACAAATGGCAAGATTTCATTTCTTTTGATGGCTACATAGTATTCCATTGTATGCACATAACACATCTTCTTTATCCATTCATCTGTTGATGGACATCTAGGTTCTTTCCATAGTTTGGCTATTGTAGACATTGCTGCTATAAACATTCGGGTGCATGTGCCCCTTCAGATCACTACGTTTGTATCTTTAGGGTAAATACCCAGTAGTGCAATTGCTGGGTCATAGGGTAGTTCTATTTTCAACTTTTTGAGGAACCTCCATGCTGTTTTCCAGAGTGGTTGCACCAGCTTGCATTCCCACCAACAGTGTAGGAGGGTTCCCCTTTCTCTGCATCTTCGCCAGCATCTGTCATTTCCTGACTTCTTAATTTTAGCCATTCTGACTGGTGTGAGGTGATATCTCATTGTGGTTTTGATTTGCATTTCCCTGATGCCGAGTGATGTGGAGCACTTTTAAATGTGTCTGTTGGCCATCTGGATGTCTTCTTTGCATAAATGTCTGTTCATGTCTTCTGCCCATTTCTTGATTGGATTATTTGTTCTTTGGGTGTTGAGTTTGCTAAGTTCTTTATAGATTTTGGACACTAGCCCTTTATCTGATATGTCATTTGCAAATATCTTCTCCCATTCTGTCCGTTGTCTTTTGGTTTTGTTAACTGTTTCCTTTGCTGTGCAAAAGCTTTTGATCTTGATGAAATACCAATAGTTCATTTTTGCCCTTGCCTCTCTTGCCTTTGGCGATGTTCCTAGGAAGACGTTGCTGCGGCTGAGGTCGAAGAGGTTGCTGCTTGTGTTCTCCTCAAGGATTTTGATGGATTCCTTTCTCACATTGAGGTCCTTCATCCATTTTGAGTCTATTTTCGTGTGCGGTGTAAGGAAATGGTCCAATTTTCCCAACACCACTTATTGAAGAGGCTGTCTTTTTTCCATTGGACATTCTTTCCTGCTTTGTCGAAGATTAGTTGACCATAGAGTTGAGAGTCTATTTCTGGTCTCTCTATTCTGTTCCATTGATCTATGTGTCTGTTTTTGTGCCAGTACCATGCTGTCTTGATGATGACAGCTTTGTAATAGAGCTTGAAGTCCGGAATTGTGATGCCACCAACTCTGGCTTTCTTTTTCAATATTCCTTTGGCTATTCAAGTAGAATTGTTTTCAATGTTACATCTTTAGTTGTCGTTCCAATTTCTTATACAGTTATTGTCTGTTCAGATTTCTTTTCTCTCTTTGGGCCAGTTTTGGAGATTATATAAGACTAAAAAAATCCTGTTTCCTTTAACTTTCAGCTATGTTCCACATAATATTCATTTTTTATATGTATTGCATATCTGTTGTTACTTATATCCTTTTTACCCTAGTATTTTGTACACTGCTTTTTCTGATTTGTCTTTAGTCAACGATGCAGAGATTGTCTTATTTCAAATTTTTTTCTAAAAACCCATTTTTTTACTGTTTACTCATCTAAAATCTTGCTGTTTTCCATTTCATTAATTTACTAGCTAGTAAATTAATTGGTATTGCTATTAATTTTTTTTCTAGACTCTTTTGGTTTATTTTATCATATCCTCTATTTTTTTTAAGTCGAATACTTACCTAATTTATTTCCAATTTCATTAATAGTAAAAAAGAAAGTTAAGACCACTAAAATTTCTCTAAGTAGATTCAGCTGGATACATTTTGATGTATAATATTTTTTCTATTATTTCCTAGTTATAATTTAAATTTAGTCATTATTTAAGAAAGTAATGACTGTACCTGATGCGTACCTTACTTTCAGTTAGTTGTTATATTGTTAGGGTTTTATTTTTCAAAGGAGAGTGAGTGTTGTTTATTGTTGATTTTCAGATTTTTAAAGATTATGGTCAGAGAATATGACTTATTATAAGTCTTATGTTTTGTAATCAAGCTTTGCTTTGTCCCAAATACATGAGGAATTTTTGCAAATGTTCCGCTGATGTAAAAATAATTCTATATGGAAGTATTAAATCAAGTCTGTTGCTCGTTTTACTCATCATTTTCTAGATATTCTGCACCACCTTGGGAAAGCATCCTGGTGGAAAGTCCTGAGCTGCCCTCCCACCACCTGATGAGCTGCTGTCACCCAGGGAGAAGGCTCAGCCCCAGGGACCAGGACCAAAACCCCCAGCAGCAGGGAGACCCCAAAGATCAGCACCTGGAGTAGCAGCAGGGAGGGGGGTTCACCTCCCAGGGCCAGGAAAGGCATCCCAGCGAGGTCTGGGGCCGGTAAAAGAGCTCAGTGTAAGAAATGGATATGGTTTCATCAGCAGGATGGACAGTGAGGAAGACGTCCTAGTCCACGCATTGCTCCAGCTTAAAGAACCCCAGTGGTGCCTCCGTGGTGCAGGGGATGGAGAGAGCACGGCGTTTGATGCTGTTGAGGAGAACGTGCAGAGCCAAAGCTTGCTGGCCCCGGCGGGCTCCAGGACAAGGTGGTCAATACCCAGCAGACCCTAACCACTGTAGCAGCCTCCACAGGGTAGGATCTCATGCTGGATTACAGTAGGATTGCCAGAATTACTGGTGAGAGCAGGGACAGAAGGAGGGATAGGGAATGTTCCTGAGGTGGGAGCCCGCAGCGCCAGCCCCACTGAAGACCCTGTTCCCACCTGCCGCAGGCGGACACCTTGTGGGCTCAGACCAGGGTGGTCCAGCCTGCCTGTGCAGGGAGAGGGGATGGAAGGACTGACTGCCAAGGGCAGGGAAGACCAGCGACACAGCACTGGCCTTAGAGGCCACCATTCCACAGGGCCCGTGGCCAAGACAGAGAGGATGGTAGTGAAGGGCAGGAAAACCGAGGAGAGCAGGCCCAAGGTCAGCAGACAGCTCAGCATCCACACTCCTGCAGAAAACCCTAAACCACAGGATGGCAAGGAGACAAAAGAAGCCCATTTACCAGCTGAGAATCCATCTGCTCCCTTCCAAGGCTGAGCATGGTGGGCTGAGTCATTGCCCGCCTCCCCATGGCTACCATAGTCGGGTGTAGTCAAACAGGAAGAAGAAATGAATATGAAATTTCAGCCGTAAGCAATGAACAAAAAGACTGGAGGCGAAGACCTTAGTGCTTGCTTTTTCCCTGTTGGCCAGATCACTAGAACTATCTGCAATCTCTGTGCAGCTTGGAGTTTTAATTATTTTTCTCTGAAGGCATCTCTTTTTGGTAATAGCATACGTGTTTTGTCATCTTTCTTTTAAGCCTGGTTTTTCTCAATACATCTTTAAAGTTTTTAACATCGTTTCACATCTGGTTAAGATTTTGAAGACCACTTTTCATTTTAATAAAAGTTCCTAAGTTGATTTTTTCAAAAAAGTCAACAAACTGCAAACACCTGATACTAAAGGTCTGAAATAATAATTTATTTTTATTTCATTTTTTCCACATAGTACATGACAAGATTTACCAAACACTGATTTTAAGAAAGGATAGTTTTGTTGCTGAAGCAAAAAAACTTTTCTTATCTTGGAAGTATCCTCTCTATTCTATTAAGTAGCAGGACAAGTAGCCATCAGCAATGACTTCTCCCAGGGGAACTATCTGGATCCCACTAGCTCTCTCGCCTGGACGCAATCACCCGCAGACACCCACTTACACCCACAGTTATCACTTGAGAAACTAGTTACTGACCATCTGTGATGAGTCAGGTGCTGGAGTACTCAGGGGACCACAACTCTCTGACTTCAGAGCTTCTGACTAGAGAGGGAGACAAAACTTAGAGTCAATCCACCAATTAAAATAAACCGTGATATGGGCAGCAGCACCCAATCCTCTGGAGGAAATTATATTTGAGCGTAGCCTTGAAAAAGGAGGTAGGAGCAAACCGGGAGGCAGCTCAAAATTTCTTAACCAGAGAAGAGAATAGGCTGGTAGAGTACTTTGGAAGGTCTTAAATAATAATTTAAAAAGGAAGTATCCTCTCTATTTCTATTCAGTCAAGGGATTCTTCCTTAAAACTATAAATGAGTGTTGCATTTTGTTGGATTTTTTCCATATCTGTTGTGATAATCACATGAGTTTTCTCCTTATCCTATTAATAAGGTAAATTAGGTTGATTTTTTTTGAAGGT
The DNA here is from genome assembly GCF_902655055.1 of Lutra lutra. Taxonomy (NCBI): domain Eukaryota; kingdom Metazoa; phylum Chordata; class Mammalia; order Carnivora; family Mustelidae; genus Lutra; species Lutra lutra. The sequence continues at coordinate 10,218,454 of NC_062287.1, read as the reverse complement.
TGAATCAGCCTTGTATTTTTGCTTTAAGCTATACTTATTCGTGATTTGTATCTTTCTATAAATTGTTGAATTTGGTTTCTAAATTTTTTTGACAATGTTCACACTTATGTTCAAGAGTGAGATTTGTTTATTATATTCCTTTCTTTTAATATTTCTGTCAGGTTTGGATATCAAGGTTACACGTGAGTTGGAAAGTGTTCCATTTTTTTATTCCTTGTAATTGTATAAAAATTCAAGTGTTTCTTCCATAAATTGTTGGCAAACCAACTGATAAACCATCTGGATGGGAAGTTTTACATGTAGAAATTTTCTTTTTTAATGGCTAATTCAACTTTTTCATTCTTATATAGAATTATTCAACTTTTCTTCATAATTTACTTAATTGAATTATATTGATGGGAAAGTTAATTGCTTTCAGTTTTCACTGAAAACTGAACTAGAGCATTTCACTATTACAAGGAATGCTGCAATGAACACATTTATACAAACATTTTGCAAATACATATATTTTTATAAGGTAAATTCTTACAAGAGGAATTCCTGGATCACAAAGTATGAACATTTTTAGCTATGTTTGTTTTGATATCAGATCTTCTCTTGAAGAAGCAGTACTGGGGAGAGACGTGCTCTCTGTATTAGTTATTTACTATTGATAACAAATTACTCTAAGATTTGATGGCTAAAAATAATAAGCATTTACTATCGTCACAGTTTCTGTAAGTCAGAAATTTGGGAATGGCTTAGTTGGGTGGTCCTAACTTGAGATTTCTTATGAGATGGTCATCAACATGTCCACCTGGGCTGTGTCACCTGAAGGCTTGTCTGAGTGTGGACTATCCACTTCCAAGATGGCACACGCACATGGACAGTGAATTTGTGCCAGTGTCTGACAGAAGGCCTCAGTTTCTCCCCCCATGTAGGCTGGCTGAATACTGTCATAACATGGCAGTTGAGTTCCCCAGATTAGGCAAAGACAGACAGACAGACAGACAGAGGAGGAAGCAGCAATGCATTTTGAGCTAGCTTTGGAAATCACATACCATCTGCCACTGTCTGTTCTTTAGAAGCAAGTCACTGATTGATTCTGGCCCACGATGAAGAGAAAGGGAATTAGACTCTACCTTTTGAATGAACCAGTGCCAAAGAAACTGTGAGCGTATTTTAAAACTATTAGAGCCTCTCTGTAAGCCTAGTTTAAGTGGATTGATCTCCTTGGCATGAGCCTTCAAAAAAAAAAAATGTTTCTAAGATGAAGTTCTCAGCCCACTGAAGTCATGGCAAATGGAATCAGCAGGTGTGAGTGTAGAACTGGGGCTACGAGCTGTCAGGCACCTGCTGCCCTTTGTGTCCAGTGTCCTCAGTGTCCTGGCGATTACCCAGGCTCAAGATTTATGTCTTAATTATGTAAATGGAGTGATTATGCCATCGGGGGCTCTGGTAAGCTAATTACTGAACAAGAAATCGATGCTGAAGTCAAGATGAATGAATCCCAAGGCTCCCAACACTCTGACTGTAACTGCAACACTGAGGAGCTCATTTCCACAAACCATGCCCGAGAGCTTGGAGGGAAGAGGGCCTTTCTCACACAGTGATTGATTCACTGAAACCCGTCCAAGCTTCCTTCTCTCCTGGATGCTAGGGGCTAGAAACAACCCTTAGCCACGCCTTTCCCATCCTGTGGCCACCTTTGCACTTACCCAATCAGCCTGTAAGGGCTCAGTGTCCAGGAACTGGCCGTGTGGCTCATTATGGCAGGAGGGGCTTCGGACAGGCCATCAGCTCAATTGGATGTGACATTTGCCTTGGGATGACTGAGGGAGGGTGAGAGGCTTTCACGGAGGCCCCTTTCTTTCCCACTCTCCTCTTCACATGAGATGTCTGATTGTCCCTGACAATGGATGAGACTGGACAGAGAGGTCCCCTGACCTGAAAGTCCCCTGGAGGCAGAAGAGCGCCTACTCTTCTCTTTGTCCACCCTTTGCCCTCCCCGACTCCCACATCACAGGGATGTTCCATGTGGCCATTTCCCCCAGAATTCCCAATTGCCTGGTCTTGCCCTCAGCTTTTATCTAGTGCTGCTACAAGCAATAGCCATGTGCAATCTGGTTCTGCAATTACCGTAAAAATACTGTTGAGGTCCATGACTGGTACGTCTGCACAAGACGATGAGGGAGATTTGTCTGGTCTCCCTGAATTGTGGCTAAGGTCCAAGCCAAAGCAGCGGACAAGAGACACTGAAGAACTTGCTTTCTCAAGATGGCTGCCCAGGAGCAGAGCCAACGCATCCGGCAATAGGACAAAGTGGTTTGTAGCCACGGCTCTAGGAACCAACCTGCCACCTTCAACCCCCCCCCCCCCCCCCAGTCCTGACCCTTATTCCTGAGCTCTTGCTTATACAGGGAGAGGACTGGGCAATGTGGGAGGTAGCAACAGAGGCTCTAACCTCACAGTGTCCATGGTGAGAGGCAATTCCATTTTCTCTCCATTGGAAGACATACGTTATCACAGAGACCATCCATTATTTCTGGGCTAGAGATTTTTAGAAGAGGCCTATGGAGGTGGCCCATGCCAGAGAAGGAGAAGGGGCTCTAGAGGTCTTTAGAAAGAAGTACTTGAGGTACCCCTTCCCACATTCCCTCAGCCCTTGGAGAATACAGATTAAGTCCACAGCATTTTCTAAGGTTACAGCTAAAGAAGTGCAGAATAAGAAGGGTGAGGAGCCGTCGTCTGCTCAGATAACTGTCATAACAAGTGAGGACAGCCTTCATCCAGAAAGGGTTGAGGGCCATAGTCCCAGTTGAAGAGGGACTTTGGCACTTGCTCTCTGATGGGGTCCTTGTATGAGATGAGATGCAGGTTGAGTTAAGCATTAATCCAAAATTAAGCCCCCACATGGAGACTGCCACTTCAGAAGGCCCACTAGTCTCACATGAGAATAGAACCAGGCCAAAATGGGAGACGCCTTCTTGCCACCACTGGTCCTCTGCCATGCTGAGATGCCTCCCACCTCCCCATCCTCCCTGCCTGCCCCTAAGCCAAGAAAGCTAGACACAGAAGAGGGAGGAGAAGGGGCAGAGGTGTAGGAAGAGCCCACACTGCCCCCTCCACCTCCAGGTCCCGAGAATCTCAGTCCATCTGGGGTCTGGGGGATAGGAAGGAAGAGCTTTGAATCAGATATGGATTTGGAGGCTTAAACTGACTCAATTGAGTTTTTAATAACTGAAAGTGACAGGAACATTCACCCTCTGCCCAAAATATCATTAAGTGATGGGGAAAAGGGATTCGATAGAACACAGCAGAGAGCAGTGACTGGAAAAAATTAACTTTCGTGTTTATACCCTACTGAGTTGAGACTTTTCAATAACCCAGTGCACATCATTCCAGTCAGTGCTCCCTAAATAAAACGCTGTGCAGGGAAATTATTCTCAGAACTTTTGGCAAGGCTATCCAGGGCATGAGGAAATGAGTGCGCGCGCGTGCGAGCGCGCGCGCGCACACACACACACACACACACTGGAATAAAGGTAAACTGGGAAGGTCTTTGGAGGGAGCAATGGCAATATGTGTCATAAGTCTTGAAAAGTGCATGCCTTTGGCCCAGCTGTGTTGTTCTTAGGGATACGTGTATTTCTTGTCCAGTGGATTTTTATGGAGTACCAATTATGTGCTGGGCACTGTTTAGGTGCACTGACCAAGACAGACTAGATCCCAGTCTCTATAGACATCATGAGCTGGTGAAGAGGGGAGATAGGGAAACAGGTCTGATTCCTGCTCTAGCAGAGTGACGCTAAGTGGCGGTGGCCAGCACACAAGGGACAGCTGACCCAGTCCGTGGCGGCAATGGGGACGATGTGGGATCAGGGAAATTTCACCTAAAGCAGTGATGTCTGCAAGATGATTGGGGAATAGCTAGGTGCGGGGTTGCAGGTGGAGGAAGAATGTTCTAGGCTGTAGGAAAACACAAGGGGCAGAGAGAGCACAGTGTGTGCAAGGAACCCAAAGAACTTCAGTTTGGCCAGAAAGAGAAGCAGGAATGAGGAGCCAAAAAGCAGGGAGGCTGGAAAGGGAGGTGAGAGCCCCTAAGGAAATAATAATACACAGACTCACCGAAGCATCAGCCACGATTATGAGATCTGAGCTCTGATGTCCAACAATAGCTTCGCAGTGACTCTAACAGCACAGGACGCTGCACAGCTATGAAAGGATGCTGTGGAGGAATATTTACTGGCACAAACAGATGTTCAACGGGATATCATCAAACAAAAAATCAGAATATAAATTGTGTATGTAGTAGGCTCTTGTTTTTATTTTAAAAATTATCCAAAGATTCTGGGAAAAGTATTTCTCCACAGGTACTAAGACTGTGGGTGAATTTCATTCTTTCCTTTCTGCTCAGTTGTAGTTCCTCCTGCAGTTGATCTGCGTGCAGGAACCTCGTGTGCAGTAAAGGAGGGAAAGTTATAAAAGGTAAAGTCACTGAAAACATCTAGTACCAGGAAAATCCTAGTCTCCTTGCTAAGTATGAAGAAATTATTCAAAACTGAGCTGGAGAAGTTGGAGTAAATGCACCTGAAATGGGGTATCAATTTTAACCCTTCAGGGTTTCAACTAATTCTGCAGCCTCGTTCATACTGTTCCCCCACATGCACGTGGCCATTCCCAGCCCCAGGCGGCACCGGCTTCTCACCAATGTCTCCAATTCTTACTCACCTTGCATAACTGAAATTTTATACCCATTGGAGGATTTGCAAACAGTTAAGCTCAAAACTTTACACTGAATTTTATTCAAGGCCTTATGAACTCCAGTGAGCCACACAGCTTTGCCTAGGAAACAGGCATCTTCTGCTGGTCCTACGAAGCTACCCCACTGGGCTATGTGCGCACAGACACACATAGCATTGGGCACATCTGCCGGTGTCTTATGGAGCCTTGTAAGGTTGAGGGTAGAGAAGCTTGTGGCGTCCTCTCTCCCCTCTGATCACAATCCTTGTGTTAGTTACAATGTTTCCTTTTTGCCCTAGCTGCTTGTGATCTACAACCGTTTGATATTCAATTATTACAGCCAAAGAGTTGCCATTCAGAGTGGGCTCTTGGAGTTCAAGCTGACCCTTGGATAGGACGTTTCCCCAGCCACGGAACCACGTACAGCAGACCCTCTCTTTTCTGTCCCTTGAAAGCAGGATGCCATCCCCTTTCCATTCCTGTGTTCATGCTGGTCCTTTCCCAAGAATTTCTTCTCCATACTGCTTTGAGTCTATCCAAATGCAACCCATCTGTCATAGCCCAGCTCAGGTGTCCCCTGTGTGGAGGCCAACCCCGCACTTCATTTACAGATGGACTCTACGGGCTTCAGGGAAAGAGCACAGGATCTGCTGTCTGTTCAGCATTTTATTGCCATCAGGCTTGTAGTAGGACTTTGATAAATATTTGGCAATACCCCAAAATACCCAATACGGAAGCATTAACAAGACCTTCACAGGTGAAACATGAGAAGCACAGAATGGAATGTTACTTGCTGAGTAACAGGGAAAGAGCACAAACTCTACCCAACCCCACCCCCCACCTGAAGCCGTAAGATCCAAGTAGTCAGTAGTGACTTCACTACTTATGGGTTGACTGACCTCGGGAAATTTACTTAACCTTTAAGAAATTCAGGGTTGTTTTTTTTTTTTTTTCCTCCCAATGAGAAGGGTTGTAAGGATTATAAAATATTGTAATTTAAGTCCCTTAAGTTACCAAACCCTACATATATTCAACAAGCAGTTATGAAGCACCAACCATGCAGCTGATGTTAAATTAGACATTACCCAAACGCTAGTTTTGTGATAACACTCAATTATCAATAATAGTCTTCCAAGGAACTCAGCAAGTAACATTCTGCTTTGTACTTCTCATGGTTCACTTGTGACTATCTTGTTAATTCTTCCATATCTTGTTCAGTTAATTTTTCTGCATTACCAAATGTTTATCGAATTCCTACCACAAGCCCCGGGGGCGATAAAATGATGCACAGGAACCTGCCCTCTGGTTGTTATCTGGTTTCTTGTCCCTGTACCCCGAGACCATGAGCTTCATGAGGCTGACAGAGCCCATCCCCGCCTTTTCCTACTCGTGTCTCTGATGTCCAGCTGCAGCATGAGTAGCATTCAGTATTTGCTGAAAAAAACAAAACAAAGAAAAAAAACAACCCTGGGAAAGCAGATTCGGGGCAGTAGTGGGAGCAAGCCAGACCACAATAAGAAGAAGCAAGAACAAGAGGTAGGTCCTGGGACCAGTGCCAAGAGACACTTCTTTCCAGCACCTTGAGAAGAGTACAGCTGAGAAGGGCAATCGCTAGAAGAAGACACACGTTAGATGGGAGACACTTCAGCATGTTTAAACAAGGATGGAAAGATCTGGAAGGAAGGAAGCAGATTAAGATACAGGGGATTGGTTCCGTCCAGTATTGCTGCAATCACGGGGTGTAATAAACAACACCTAATCTCAGCGGCTTATGGTGAGAACAAACATTTCTTAGACTCACTCGTGTGTCTGGCTGTGCATCCCGCTGGAGGTGTGCATATTCGGGTCGGCTCCACGTGCCTCCCCGCCGCCTCGGACCCGTCAGCTGGCCAGGGCGTGTTCTCCTCGTGCTGCTTACCGGCAGAGGCTGAAGGGGAAGGAAACACGACCGCCTCTTAACGCCTTGGCTGGGAGCAGGCACGTCACCACTCCTGCCCACGGTCACTCCGGCCCACAGCGGTCTGCGTCTCGCCGTCCACGGGTGGGGGAGCGTATCCTCTGCCCACAGTGCACCGCGGCAGCCAGCGGGCCGGAAGCAGCTGCGAGCCAATCACAGAGAGGCGTGCGCGCCGCGGAGGATGCGGACGTCAGGGGTAAGGTGGGTAACCTGCGGCCTGGGGCTGACAGGGAATAAACTACCCGCCAGAGAGCAGCTCGGAGGAGACACCGTGGAGCCCGGGCTAGACCGAGAAGGGGGCCGAGAGAGTAGAGGCTGACAAGGTGAGTATGCGGGCAGCAAGACGGGCCGACAGGGCGGAGGCTGGGAAGGGGCCCAGCAGCCGAGGGCCAGGCCAGAGCTGAGAAGGCCAAGTCCGACGGAGTGCTTGTGCTAGAGCCCTGCGAGCTGCTGACTAGATCCTGGCCGTGGCCGGGAGGGCTGCGGTGGAGAGGAGGCGACTGACACACCTACAGCCGACGTGTCCAAGCCCTGGGAGGCAGGTGACGGGAGTGCCCGGTGTCGCCGCAGAACTGGGAATAGAGGGGGCTGTGAAGCGGGAAGTCGCCAAGGCCTGGAGAAGACAGGGGGACAGAGGGGTAGGGACACGGGCTCCCGGAGGACAGGCTGTGTCAGGGAGCATGGAGAATGCCATCCCCGCCCGCTGACAGAGACGTTTCTGGGTTGTGGAAGAAATAGCAATTCTTGATGGAGAAACCTGCAGGGGAAGCAGCATCTGGGGGAAGAACCAGGTTTCCATGAAGGGAGTAGGCAAGTTTGTTTAGGGGAGTGGGTTCTACAGGAAACCATGGGGATCCCTTTGCCACAGAAGAAGCCCAAGAGAGGGGAGAGGGGAGACCCGCACAAGGCAAAGACAGCGTGGACTGAGGCAAGGCCGATCTGCTGCGGACAGAAAGTGTCAGGGGTTTCTGGAAAGAGGGCATTCAAAGCCAGGAGAATTTATTCCTAGGACACTCACCATGTGGGAAAAACAATAAATATCCTTGGAGGATGGGCGGTCCTAACTCATAATAAAGGCACAAGGCCCTTAAAAAATGCTTAATAAAAGGAATAAATGTAAAAAACAAAACCAACCAAACAAAAAACCCCAAAAGCCAACCAAACAAACAGTAACCCAGACTGGATCTATGAGCCACCATCTCCCCTATTAGAAAGGGCAATGGATCAGGGGCGCCTGGGTGGCTCAGTGGGTTAAGCCACTGCCTTCCGCTCAGATCACGATCTCAGGGTCCTGGGATGGAGCCCCGCATGGGGCTCTCTGCTCGGCAGGGAGCCTGCTTACCCCTCCCCTCTCTCTCTGCCTGCCTCTCTGCCTGCTTGTGATCTCTCTCTGTCAAATAAATAAATAAAATCTTAAAAAAAAAAAAAAGAAAAAGAAAGGGCAATGGATCTAATCTTCTGGTCCATGCAAGGAAAAGTATCTATAACTTTGCTATGCCATAGACGCTGACCCCTCTTGCTTCCAAAGCTTGGGAATTCTCTGCCCAGAAATGTCAAAACCTTTGGCTATGGGTTTTGATTTCTCATTAACCTTTATAGGACACACCTTGATAATTAATTAAATTACACAATTTTATTTACCAGGTCATTCTCTCCAATTAAGATGGTAATTAGCTCCCATGTTCCACCAGGCATTTACTGGCCTCTCTACGAAAAGGAACTTAATGAAATAATCAGGACATGTAATCATAGTAACAAGGTGGGGAGCCCCGGGGAGGATTTGAAATGTCTGACAGTAGACTGGAAAGGAGTGGGACTTCAGGGTAAACACAGACCCCGTGCTGACTGCCACAGAACCAGCGGCACTTGAGCGTGGGCCACCTGGGAGTTTTCAAAGACTTGGAGCAAACCGGGCATTTTTTATCTTGGCAGGTGGTGGAACCAAGGACCTCGTATGTGCACCCGTGTGGGCACTGCTGCTTGAGAGCATGATGGCCAACAACAGTCGCAACTTCCACAACTAGTCCTAGTTGTCAGGGGCTTACTGTGTGGACAGCACTGTACCAGGGATGTCACACGCATTAAGATAGCTGATGCTTCCTGCGTTCTTGGAGGTAAGTGAGCGTCATACTTTGCTAGATTTTACCGACAGCACAACTGGGGCTCAACAGGGTATAGTGACTTGCCTACAGTCCCAGGGCCGGTCAGGAGCAGAGCTGAGACTTGAAGCCCCGAGAAGAGACGTGCTCGTCCATGGGGCATGAGATGTTTTGGCTACAGTGGTACCTGTCACAAAAATGGCTTGGATCAAGGGCAGCAGCTCGGTGACCTCTGCATTGCGGTCACCCTCTCCAGTTCTCCCCACATCTCTAACTCCTCGTGATCCTCTCTCCCACTGAGCACAGACATGGCTTCATCCTCCTCACCTCATACTCCAGGCAGCTCCAAAGTTGATCCGAGCTGGTACGGGAGACGAAGTCTCTTTGCCTTTCCTGGTGTAGACGGTCGGTGAGGACATGCATGAGCAAGCTCTGGGCTTGGGGTTTGAGGTCTTTGAATCCCGGTTCTCTCTCTTCTGGCACTTCCAGAGCCCATTTCCATGTGGGAGATCTGAGTGTTGGGAGGATGAAGTGAAATGCCATTGTGTGCACCACAGGGCTGCAGGGCGAGTTCCCGGGAGGTGTTTGCTTCCTTCTTTCCCAAATGGTGACTGGCACATTTAGACTTAGGTCTGGGGCAAGGGTGGGTTTCTCATAGTCTTAGATAACTCCCTGGTGGAGAAAGATAAGGACGGAATAGCCTGGATCCCAGGGAATACATGAGGAATCTCAGGGTCTAGTGGCAAGTGTCTCCAGTGACAGGAGTGACAGGTGTGGTGAAGAACAGCCCGGTCACGTTTGGAGAGGCCCCGTGGAATAGAGAGGCAAGGAAGCCAATTCTGGAAGCCACCAAGAGCCCAGGGCGAGGGTGACCCTGGAGATATTTCCAAGCCTGTATGGGCCAAGGTGACCCGAGGTGAGCCTTCAATAACCCTGGGATGAAGCCTGTGTGCTCGACAAACAGGATGTGTCTTGCTTGGCCTTTTCATTATTTTCCATTTGGTCTGTGTTTGGTTTGCTTCCAGTTTTTTAAAGTTGCAAAATACCCACTTATTCTGTGTTGATTTGAGAGGAGAGGGGGACTGGAATGTCCACATCAAAAAGGAAGGTAGTGGTAGGGGGAGATTAGAGTGGCCTGGAGACCAAAAGCCCCGAGGGTGATGAGCATGATGGGGGAGATTGGCAGTGAGCCATAGAGCTGGAGAAACCAGAGAGGGTATGCCTTAGGGGTGGAGGTGAGGTGACTGGGAAAGAGTCAGTGGTAGACTCCAAGGGTTTCTCCTGTCTTGGTTTTCACACTTGGCTTGGGAAGTTAATGCAGCCAAAGAAAGGAAACTGGGAGTCACCTGGCAGGAGCCAGAGGTACAGTACATTGGGCTGTGGATTATCATGGGCTGGTATAGGAGCGTGAAGACCCCTGTTGACGCCAGCCTCACTTCTGCTCAGAGCATCCCATCTGAGGCCTTTTAGGGAGCTCTAGGCTAGTCACATGTGAGGGTCCTTGGTGTAGTCAATAGAAATGTGTCCTGGCTAGCTTCAGCAGGTTAGGAAATTGAGTAAAGGAGAATGGTGGGCTCTCAGAACAAAGGCCTCAACTCAGAAGATGGGCAGTCGCCAAGGCAGCTGTGATGAGAGGAAGGAAGGAGACACGGTATCCTTTAGCAGGAGCTGTCTAAGGCATCCAAGTAGCCACTGCGGGACACCCCAGCCACCCCACGAAGGACTCCTAGAGATTTTTCACTGTAGAGTAAGGGCTCCAGGGTCAGAGTGGAGATGAGAGCACTCAACTGGCTGAACCCAGGTCACATGTCAATGCCCTGCCTGCCAGGAGGTGGGGAGAGGAAAGACCCCTCCTCTCCTGTAGGCTATGGGTGAGACCCCATGGCTGGTAATCCCATGGAAGAGTCTCTCAAAGGGGGAGCAGGATTGGATGGTGGACACCAAAAGTAGAGTCAAATTCTTTGACAGCCTTGAAGATGTTCTCTGCTTAAATTAGTTTGAACTGTTTTCTCCTCTACTGAGCTTTCCAGCAGCATTGTTTAGTCCCATGGGGGTCTGCCCTTGGTTCTCATTCCTGACTATGACTGGGTTCCCTTATCCTGTCTTGCTCTCCACAGCCCCTGTCCTGAACCCTGGGTTTTTACTTTGGGTGTCCTACCAGTCTGAGTCTTGGCAGGAGACAGATCACACGCTCAAATGGGGTAATTCAAGAAGAGTTTGGTAAAGAAGACTGTTAGGAAAGTGGAGCTGGAGTGTAGAGAAACCAGAAAGGATAATGCAGCCTCTCAGGACTCATGATAATGGGGCTCCATTACCACTGGAGGGGCCTGAAGGGACCAGGGGTTGGAGGGGAGCGATTAGCAGGAGGGAAACAGAGACAGAGGTAGAGGCAGAAGCAGAGAGAAGCCAGATCAGAGCACAACTGGCTGAGCAGGGCCTGGAAAGACCAGCAAGGGGGTCAGGGTCAGGCATTGCAGATGAAGGGAGCCATGTGGGCATGGCCCTAGACTTGAACCAGGAACATGCATCTAGAACACAATGGGCAATTCTGATGTGTGAGGACGATGTTTCTGCCTGAAAAAGGCATTTCTTTAAGTCCATCTCTCAGTGTGTTCCTGCAGCAGGAGGACCTCAGGTCGATATTGCTTCTCCTCCCTCTTCCCATGATGCCTCCCTCACTGGGAGAAGGGGCCGGGTGCTGTTTCGGCTTTCTCCAGTCTTTACAGGCTTGTCTTAAATCACTGACCTGCAGCCTAGCTCCCCCCCGCCAGCTCCCCAAATCTGTGGGCAGACCCACCTGCCATCAGATCTGTCAGAGCCCAGGTGGCAGACCTGGAGACCCTCTATGGGACCTCACAGAAGCCCCTCCGTCTTTCCCAATGGCCCTTTTCCCTTCCTCCCAGGTGGACCCCGAACACTTGGTTTCTATAACTGTAATAATAGTCCTCTCTCTGAATAACTTACCCTCCCTTTATGCCTAATTACCATGTGGCACAGTAATGATACATATAACACTAAATGTGTCAGGGTAACTCTGCTACGAGTCTTGTTTCATTATAACAACAAACTGGCTTTCCTTAGTGTCTCACCTGTCTAGGCCTCGGCCCCCACATGTTTAAAAGGAGGGATTTGGATTAAATTAGTGTCTCCCCACCTGGTTGGTGTTTTAGAAATATGGACCCCTAGCCCCTACCCCCTAAATTCTGACCTAGTAGATCAAATCTGTATTTTTTTTTTCTCTTCGTTTCCCAGATCTTTCTATGGTGTCCAATTTAAGGACTGGCATTTGCGAAACTCTGGAGCAGATCATCTCTGTGACCCTTTCCCAAACTCATGTTTTCACTCAGTGATCATACTTCAGAGGGGATGCTAGCAGAGATGAGGCTGGGACAGAGGTAAGGGACAGATATGGCAGACTTTGAATCCACTTTAAGAGAATTAGAATTCATCTCAAAGACAATGGACTTTGGGGGTTTTAAGCAAGGATGACAGGATCAGATCTATGTGTTAGAACAGCCTCCTTGTGCAGTGTGGAAAATGGGTTGGAGCTGGGAGGTGGGGAGAAGGCTTTGGTCATAATCTGCCTGAGAGAATGGTGGGGACCTGGATTGGAGTGGTGATAGCGAGTGTGGAGAGGGGACAGGTCTCTGTGGCATTTGGAAACTGGGATGGACACAGGACTCTGGTTTCTTTCTTCCTTTGATCTGGGATGTTGGGATTGATAAAGTTCTAGAACCTAGGTGAGGTTCGGTGGGCTGAGGTCCGGAGCCAATGACCAAGAAAGAATTCTTGAGATATCTTTGGTGCAAAATGGTGGTTTATTAAAGCACGGGGACAGGACCTGTGGGCAGGGAGAGCTGCTGCCCCGGGTTGTGAGAGATGGCAGGTTATGTACCTTGCGGTTGGGGGAAAGTGAGGGGAAGGGAGGTTTCAATGGAACTTTCATATGCTAAAGAGGGCCTACAAGGTGCAGGGATACTGGAGGCCATGCGGCTTGATCAATGTTGTCTTTTGGCAAGCCATTCACATTTCTGCTATCAAGCGTCTTTGTTAGTGAGATTTGGGTTTAGAAGAAATTTAACTTTATTTAGGGCTTGAGGAACTGAGTTATTTGCCTCTGGAAATTGTGCTATTGATAAGGTAACTTCTTTGTTTGTAGATCTCTAGGACATTTATAAACCAAGGGAGACTCCTGTCTTGTAGGATTGTGATCTCTGCAAGTTAACTATTTGTTTCTCGCTTATGGCAGTCAGGGGTGCCTGAGGAATGTCACATGTATTACTGAGGGGAGCGGGTGGAGAGGGGGTGCAGGGTGCCAGCTTTTGCTTTGTCCTCAGCCAGCCTCCTGCTCCCTCATCAGGATGACTGTTGCTTGGTTCTGCAAGCCTTTGTCCTTTGCTAGGTTAGAGTACCCCCCCCCCCCCCCCCGCCGCTGTGTGGTTCTCGGTTGGCTCATGACAGGCAGATGCCCCAGATTTTGACTCAAGAGCCAGTGACTCAGAGAGGCAGGGAGAGGGGAGCATCCTTTCCGGAGGCTGCAGCAGTAGCCACAACTTTCAGTTTCCAGAAGCAGCGTAATAGAGGGCTAGGGGGACGCCAGGGTGTGCTGCCAGCCTCCGTGGCCCGGCCGTCTGGTGAGCTGTGTTTACTTGTGCTAACCGAGCTCTCCCACTGGACTGTGGCGTGGGCTCCATTTCAGGTGAAGACCTCATAGCATCTAGCTCTTTTGTTCCTGGCTGTTTTACAACCTTGGTTCTCTAATTTCCCTTGTGATTCTGTGAGCTATGATGATATTTTCACTGAATTCCTTTTCTGCTTAAATAGCCCAAATTATTTGTTCCTGCCAGATACCCCGACTGCCTCAGAGGCTGGGAGTGTGTGAGCAGCCAGTTCGGTCCTCAGCCACAGTGAACACAAGCAGGGGAGCAGCTCGTGAAGAAGAGAATCCCAAATGCTATCGTTTGGTTTAGAGGCTAAAAATACCTCGGCTCCTGATTGGCTCACCCTTTCTGCAGAAAGCCTGGATTGAGCTTTTCTTCACTATTGAGAGCTTTCCCTGAGCTGCACCACTCCATTCAAAACCTGAGTGGTGGAATGGTCCTTGCATTTGCAAACTATTGGAAAAGTGTCATCCAAATTCCATTGTCTGCTCCCATTTTCTGGAAGCTGGGAGCTTTCAGAACCCTCTCAGGGCTCTCCAAAATTAGTGATCTTCTAGAAATCACAAGGCTACTGGGAGGTAAATGAGACCACTGATGAGATAGTGCTTTAATAGCTACAGAAAAGGCTGAAGGAATCCAAGGCTGTACCAATTGTGTTTCCGCAAATACAACTTCAGAAGTTCTATACAGATGGATTGTTTTCTAAGTTCAGTTACTTTCCCACCTATCTACCTGGTCATTTTAAAGATATTTTGTTTGTTTTCACACAAGCAACTACAGAAACCACTGAAACACTAAGTTTCTATATTTTTTATTGCAGTAAAATATGCACCACAAAATTTACCATTTTAACCATTATTAAGTGTGTAGGTCAATGGTATAATGTACATTCACCTTGTTGTGCGCCCATCCATCACCATCCACCCATGGAACTTATTTGTTTCCCCAATCTGAAACTCTGTACCTTTAAAAAAAAAAAAGATTTATTTATTTATTTATTTGACAGAGAGAGAGAGAGAGCGTGTGCGTGCACAAAAGCGAGAGGAGCAGCAGAGGGAAAGGGAGAAGCAGACTCCTCGCTGAGAAAGGAGCCCAATGCGGGACTCGATCCCAGAACCTTGGGATCATGACCTGAGCCAAAGGCAGACGCTTAACCATCTGAACCATCCAGGTACCCCAAAACTCTGTCGCTTTTAAATACAAACTCCCTATTTACCTTTCCCTCCAGCCCCTGGCATCAGGCACCCCACTCTGACTTCTTTAGGTACTCTACATAAGTGGAATCATACAGTATTTGTCCTTTTGTGACTGGACAGTTTTACTTAGCACAATGCCCTCAGGATTCATGCACCTTGTTGCAAGTGACAGGATTGTTCTTACTCCGTTTGCAAGGCCTCTGAGAATGATAAGGTGGCAGTCCTTCTGGCTCAGAGGAGGTGCTGGGAAAAAGGAAATAAACACACCCTTCTGATACTTTCTCATTTCTCTCCAAGTGCTGAAAACCTGCACTTTGCAGCCACAGTATTCCATTGTACGCACAGACCACGTTTGGTCATCTACTCACCGGTCAGTGCACACTTGGGGTGCTTCTACCTTTTGGCACCTGTGAATAATGCACACTCTGAATATGAGTGTGCAAATAAGTGTATATTTTTATGACCTATTCCCATCAGGCAATTAAGTTTATAAGATGGACATTTACACTTTCTCTGTTTTGTAATTCTGAAGAATTTTAGAATAGGCTTTCTTAAAGTGGGTCACACCTGTGTTCTTTACTCTTCCCAAATTGGAGAATGCAAAGATTGACTACAGATGTGCACTTTGCATGGGTGTGGACAAACCCAGTATGTCTTCCAGTGAGGCCGTCATCCTCTAAGTGTGACTACACAGGCAGAGGTCAACACTTTCAAGTAACTCCCTCTGCTCTCCTGCCTTGGTCAGAGACAGTGTCCTGAACCTCTGTCCTCCTCAGAGGATCCTGTCCTTCCTCACCCTTCCTCAGGTACCCTAGCCTCTCTCACTGGATTACTCACATGTGGGCCTGGGGCGCTCAGCAGCATCGGTGACTGAGACCCCTGCCCTTGAGTTTATTTTCTTTTTGCTCAACAACTCCTCTGACCCAGCAGGACTGCCACTTTATTGTTCTCAGAGTTATTTGCAAATATTTGTAAATATTTGCAAATATTTATTGTTCTCAGAGTTATTTAAAAATTAAGTGACAAAAGAGGGGAGGATGAGAGAAGAAGAAATTGCTGGGAGTTCAGGGTTCATCTGTGAGCTAGGTTAGGAAATCTAGAATTGGAATACCACATAGAGGGTGTCTGCATTTCCTTCAGTGCTTTTCTAGCTCAAGTTTTCTGTAAGAGGAGAAAATGGGCAACATGGATCAAGCATCAGGATGTACTCGTCATCCCCACTTAATCTTCATGCTAACACTGCAATATGGATCTCTAGTCCCATTTTACAGCTGAGCAAACTAAGGCTCAGAGACATTCAGAGCTTTCGCAAGATACGGGGGTTTGGACGTGAACAAAGTCCCAGTGACTCCAGTTCTGTTCTGCTTCTGACCCCACCCCGCCATTATGGCATTCTTCTTGCTTTCTGTGGAATATTTTTCAGAAGGGTGGCTGTGCCAAGGTGTGGGCGCATCAGAGTTTGACAGAGGCTGGCAAGGGCCTCTCCTTCCAAGCTCCAGCCAGGTCTTATTGTCTACCTCAGAGGTAGCTCTTAGAGCATATGGGAAAGATCTAGATCTCCCTCATTCTCTGTTGACTCTGGCCTTTGTTTCCTCATTACCATGGGCCAGCAAAACCACTGCCTGCCTGAACCCATCTTCTACCCCTAACGCCCATTAGTAACCACTGGCTGAGCACCTTCAACAATAAAAAGGTATAAAGATTTACATAGCGCATCAGGAAGAATTTCTTGACTGAGGTTCGGGGACATACAGATGAGAAAGGCTCGTGTGTCCCCTTTTCCAGGAAGGCCGGAAGGAAAAGGGCCACCCTGCCCCTGCCTGGCCTACTTGGACTGGGTACAGTTCTGCCTGGAGGCAGGAGAGGTGGCAAATGACCTCCAGAGGGCCTTGGCAGCCTGGAAAGCCGGAGCCTACAGGAAGCTGCCTGCCGCTTGGCCACAGATGCTCCCTGTCATCAATCACTCAGTGCATCTGTTTGCTGTGCCGCTTGTTTAAAGAGCGAGGCGTTTGCTAATTGAAAACTGAAAGATCCATCCGTCTCACTCACAGCCAGCATGAAATCCACTCAGCCATGCAAGACTGGGATAAAAGCAGGAGTAGGGAGCTAGGGTGCCCTTGGGTTGGCACACCCCGTGGAGGTCATGTTCTCCCCTTCTGCCTCCTGAGGGAGCAAGGCTATTCTACCCCCCACCCACACCCCACCCACGAACAGCCAGGGGGTGCCCAGATTACAGTTTGTCTAACACTTCCTCATCTATTATCCTCAATGCTGCCCAGAGAGAATTGCCTTCTTAGCCCCAATGTAAAGATGGAGAAAGTGAGACTCAGGGATGGTAAGCTACTTGTTAGCCAAGGTCACAAAACTGCTATGGGACAGAGGCAGGACACCAGTCTGGGTCCTTTGACTAGTCAGGAGAAGGGTGGCTGTCTGCTGGGTAGCTTCTCTAAATAGAAAGGTGCTGAGCTAGAAGGCACCATGTCCTTCTTTAGGTGGATTAAACCTGGAAACAAATGGCCTAGGGGTAGCCAAGGGGAAACACCGAAATTTCAAGGATATCTGCAATGTTTCATTGTTTTAAAAGCAAATAGATCAAAATATTGGTAATCCTGATCGCTAGAATTTCTCCCTATCAACCCTGCATGGATGGGAGCCAGGCCAGATCCACAAGAGAGTGCAAAGGCAAGGAGCAGGGGAAGAGGCGCCAGGCGTCCACTTACAGCTCCTGCCCTTCCCCAGTTGCCTCCAGAGATGGCTGTATTTGGGAAAAGTGCTGATGGGCACCTCGTACATGGGAGACTGGCCCAGCTCTGGATGTCTGTGGAATCTGGAAGGGCACTCCAGTTCTCTGGGACTCAGTTTCCCCTTCTAGGGTGGCGAGGGTGGGGAGTTAGAGGAGTGCACAGTCCCTTGTGTGGTCATGTGGGTCACTGGAAGAAATAACAAACCTAATCTTTGTGGCTCAGAGTGGCCTGACTCCAGCAGGGATGGACTGACCGCTGCTATGCACAGTTCTTTACCCATGCTGTTCCCTCCGCCTGGAAAGCAGTGCTGCCTTCTACCCCCCCCCCCACCCGTGGGAAAAGGTATTGCTTTTTCAGCTCCAGTCCCCATGAGGTCTCCTTGCTTGTGCGCCCAGCACCCGTTAAACCGCAGGTGCTGCGGTGCTGTGGTATGTTTCCTGGAGGTCTCCTCTGCATGAGAGCAGGGACCTGGTTTTATTCCTCTCTGTGACCCTGGGATCTGACACAGCGCTTGGCAAAGGAAGGACAGTCAAAAACTGATTGCTGAAGACTCCACCTCCCTTTGGAGTCAGGGGCGAGCTGGAACGCCAGAGGCCCTTTTTTGAATTTCCACTTCAGGTCAACTCCAAGCAGGCTTTCCCGGAAAGAGTCAAGCAACAAACAGGACTGACCCCAGGGGTTCCAAGACCAGAGGTCTGTAAACCAACACTGACCGCTCCTCCTTACACTACTCCCTGGATGGGCGGTACCTCCCCCAACCATTATCCTCTGACTTCTCAGAGGGAAGTGACAAGCAGACGATGAGGATGCTTGGTCACCGGCAGCCCTGAATTTACAGGGTCTCACTTTGGGGATAAGAGGCGAGCGCAATGGGCAGTGACCAATCAGTTTCCGCCTAGGCTCCCATGTGCCTCGAAGCCAGGGCTGACTCCATCCCCTGCCTGCCCGCTGCTCCCCACAGACCAGGGCGCACAGAGCCCACACACCCGTGTGCAGTGGGGTGGGGCGGGGCCTGGCCCAGGGGCGGGGCCCAGGGGCGGGGCCCCTGGGCGCCCCGTGGCCAGGCGGCCCCGCCCCTCCTCCCGCGCTTGGTGCTCCCTCGCGGCGAAGCTGTCCAGCCTCAGTGCGGTAACCGGCCGCCTCGCGCGCGCACCGCACCGCCTCCGCTCCTCGTCCCTGCGCCGCACGGCCGCCCCGTGCCCGGCCCCGCCCCGCCCCGCCGCGGCCGGTCCACTGCTCCCCGCGGGCAGGAGCCGGCCAAGCGCCTGCCCCCCGGGGGTCTGAACCGCGCGGCGGGGCCGGGAGTCAGGGACCCGCCGAGGAGAGCGGCGGCCCGGACGGCTGCCTGAGGGGCGGCCGCGCGTGGATGCGGCGGGAGTTGGAAGCCTCGAGCAGCCGGCGCCGTCTCTGCCCCCGGGCGCCCTATGGCTTGAAGGTAAGCGCGTGCAAGACGGAGCGACAGGCGGCCAGGACCCAGGCAGGTCTCAGGGAGAGGAGGAGGGAGCTCGGAGGGCGGCGCAACTGGGAGCAGAAGTTTGTCCGGCCACTCTGTTGCCGTCTGCCAGGGACCTACCCGGTTCTCCACAGACTCTCCGTTGGGCCGCTTGCCCTGGGGGCGACAGGAGCACCGCGCTGCCATCCCCTCTGCCTCCCTCTTGGCTTCCCTTGCGCGGCCTGGGCGGGAATCCTCGCTCCGAGCATGGGCGGGCGGTGCCGGGGCAGCCTCCTCGCGGAGCGCCTAGAGCCAGACCTGCAGAGCTGAGGCTTCACAGGACTGCGGGTTCCCGATGATCTCGGGAGGGCACTTTCCACCGGGGACCCCAGGACGCGTGGCCAGAGTTTCTGATTGCCTCGGAGGGAGAAGGGTTGTTCTTGGCAAGTCTACATTTGCGGGACCTGAGACTTTTCAGTTTCTGAGGACAGACCCAAGGATTGGGGAGAGGCCGAATTCTGCTTGTACTCTCCCACGCCCCGTGTGCCGCTGTCCTTGGTACTGAATTTACGTTCTCCTTCGCCATTTCTCTGTTCGAGATCCTGTAGAGGGAGAGGCTGGGGTTTCGGACCCATCTCGGCCTTGGAATGGGGGTGACGTTTGGGGCAGTAGCGGAGGGTGACTGCTCAATTGTGGAATGGACCAAGAGCCTCGATAGGGTCATGTGCGGAGACAAGAGGCAGCTCTAAGAGCCAGATGGAGCGCGTCCCCATCCCTGTCTGCACAGGCGGCCTGTGAGTGGTTCCTCTTGAAGAACAGAGGTAAGAGAGTGCGTGTGCGTCTACACAACAGGCTTCTCCATGGACACAAGTCACAGCGCCGCAGCTCGCAGCTCCGTAGGGACAGGCCCTTCTCTCAGCCACAGGGAAGCTATCTGAGCAAGTAATGCTGCCCCACCTGGCACCCCACTACTTTTTGTGCTGGGGGCTCCTGAGGTTGGGGAGGTGCAAGGCACTTTGAGGATCCCTCTCCAGTTCCTTTGGCAGATCGGATCATTTCTGGATTTTTGACCAGGATGTAAACCTTTCAGGTTAATTCTGGCTCCTTCCCAGGAAGTAGGTGATCAGTGATTCTTCCCCTTGGGATGCAAATATTCAGCCTGTCCCCGATTCATCCCGCAGCATTAGGACCACTTGAAAAGGAATTCATTCTTCTCATGTTTTCCCTGTTGCTGCTATTTGAGGAGGGTGGGCAGAAATAGAGGCCTTGGTGAATGTGACCATTTGCAAGAGAACTTAGTGGGCTGGTTTGCTGGGTGCCTGCGTTTGACTTCTTTGCTTCATGTCCAAGATTCCTGGCATATCTGATGGGGATGTGGGTGGTGGTAGGGATTTGATGCTGTCTCTGAAATTGGGTATCTGACAGGGAAGACGTTTGAGAGGGTTAGACCTAGAGCTGAGGCAGGGCCATGGTAACCCCAGCCTTGGTCTCTTGAAAAACATTCTCCATTCCTGCTACCTTCTCTGCACAGCTTGGGGATGAAAGGTACTGGGAAATGGAAGATTCTGATTTGTTACATGGGTCCGGGGCAGGAATTCTCTAATGGTTGTTTCGTTTTAATGAACTCCCTGTCTTTGAATCACCTGGGAAGCTGGATAAAAATGGATATTTTTTTGTTCTTCTGTAAAGGACTGCTGAATGAGAACCTCAAGCTGAGACCCGGGAATGTATATTTTAACAGTATTTCTGGGTGACTCATGTGTGTGCCGGTTAAGAAGTCATTGCTCATGAAAGTTCATACTTTGACTATAGGGAGCATGATTCAGGCCTTTGTAACTGACTCTTGCCTCCTGCTGCTTATCATGTTAAGTTCTTTAGGTGTGGGGCTGTTGATGGAGGGACCACCCCCGGATTCAGTCCCTTTGCTGAAATAAAGTGTGCAGCCCGATCTCCTCTTCTCCAAGATCCTCCTGGTATTTTCTTATTTCTAAATCAGATTTTTGGGCTCTAGGAATCACCAATATGGCTTTATGTTGACCTGTGTAAATAGTGACTGCCCTCCCCTGGGGGCCAACCCATTGTGTTCCTCTTGCCCACCCCTTCTGGGGGAATTATTGTCTTTCATTATGTATGTACTGTGGTCTGCTAACCCAACTGCTCCTGAAATGCCAAGGAGTGATTAGTTCAGCTTAGTAGCATGTCATGTTCCCCAAGGCTGGTAGCTACTTGTGCTCTGCTTGCTGTGACATATTGGCT
The DNA here is from genome assembly GCF_902655055.1 of Lutra lutra. Taxonomy (NCBI): domain Eukaryota; kingdom Metazoa; phylum Chordata; class Mammalia; order Carnivora; family Mustelidae; genus Lutra; species Lutra lutra. The sequence continues at coordinate 10,197,387 of NC_062287.1, read as the reverse complement.
GTATTGATTTGGCTCTTTAAGCTAGCAAGCTTGTAGGGGTGAATAAGGCCAGGGATGATGCTCGTGGGCTAGTCAGTTTTCCAACTTTACTCACAAGGTTGGATTATCTCTATCTAGAACATGCAATGATGTAGGAGAATTTGAAATTGAGAGAAACCCTGTGTTCCTCCTTCAACCAGGGGAAACAAAGGAAACTCAGGGTCTCATAAAAAATGTAGTCTCATATTCACCTGGGATTGACATGCTGAAGCTAGACTGGTCTGAGGTCTCTGTTGTATAAGGGGAAATGTATGTATAAGGGATGTATATATATAAGGGGAAAGACGTGTGGATTTGGCCTGGAAAGAGCTGTCTTTATTTTCCCAGCAAGTGAAAGTTGTATTTTGGTGTTGAGGAAGAAGCATGGCTGTGAAAATAGCAGAGTTTGTGAGAGGTTTGGCAGTGGGGGGAGAGGGGAAGAATAATGAGACTTCCTTGAGCCAATGCTGCCCCTTCTAGTGACTCATGTTTTCTGATCTGCCAACCCCCCATGTCTCCCTCCCTTGTAGCTGAATACGTATGACTCTCCAGCAGTGAAGGTGTTTCTGCCCCTCAGAAATGACAGGCGAACCGATGTTGAGTTTTATAAAGTCAGAACCCCAAACAAATCTCCCAGAGTTAGGCTGCATATCACAGGTCACAGTAACCTAAGATTTGAGGTCTTGAAAAGAACTTAGCATGGCTACCTAGACAGTCCCATTTTCCCCGGGACATTGTAACTGGGATGTTAAATCCTTAGATTATTTGGGCTCCTCAGAGGTCATTCTGGATTCTCCTCACCCCTAAACAGGGCAACTTTTCTCTTAGTCTAGAATACAGTGATCTCTCTCATTACCAAAGTGCTCCCAAAAAGGAGTGGTGTAAGCTTTCCAGTCCCAAGCCACCAGGACTGGGCTTGGCAGCCAAAGCTTATCCATCCTGCTGGGAGCTCTGCTTAGCAGGAGAGCATCCTGCATCTAGCAAATGCTTGGAAGCCGCAGGCAGCTGGAAGGGCACAGCTTGGTGTGAGCTGAACCAGGCTCCTCGGTAGGTAACCTTTAGCTGTATATGGCCTCTCTCAGCTGAATCCAGCCCTGTGTTTCCTTCCCTTCTCTTGGCCCCAGTAGGGCCTCTTATGACCCTGGGATGACTCCAAGATTCGGCTTTGGGGTTATGCCTAAGCTCTCCAGCTCTCCAGGACACTAAATGGAGCCACCTAGGCTGTGCGAGTTGCTTATTTACCAGTTTGGGGTGGTAGGCTGAGATTCTCTCCGGCCTTTTAAATCACCGTAATCGTGTTAGAATCCAACATTAATACATCCCTGCCTCTCAACTGTCCCTATCACCATTGTAATTGAAGATTGCTTTCTTATTTTTTTAAACAATAGAATCATATTATTTAAATGCATAGGTGTGGAAAATAGCTTGATTATAGTGTCAGTCTGTGTGGGAGGAGGAGTAAAACTACAAGATTCAGCCACAGGGTTTGTTCTAGTCTGGGTCCAGAGAAAGAGGAGAAACTTGCTATACATTTCCCCTCTTCTTGTCCCTTTCACTTCCACCTGATAAATGGGTTAAATCAACACCTTTGGCAGCTGGGATGTCCCCTGGGGAGGCATAGCCTCTTCTCTCCCTAGGAGATATGGGACCGCTTCTCTGCAGAGAAGAGCCTCCCACTGGCTCTAGCATTCAGGGAGGAGCAAGAGATGATGCACTGGGGCCTGGGGACTCCCCTCTCCCCTAGGTGGAAGAGGCTGTGTTGCTGCATTGCCCCAGACTCAGGGACCTGAGAGTGTGAGGGGCAGTATATGGGGATGGGAGCTGACGAGAAGCCATCTCTTTGGGGGTTCCTGAAAAAGGCGGATGTTAAATACGTATGTATAAGACATCAGTTTGAAGCAGTTTGGGCAATTTGCTGTTATCTGATGTTCACGATTTCCAAGAGGAGATGGGGATTCTTTGCTGTCTATAGTGATGGGTAGGGGAAGGGGGGAGGACCTCTGGTTCTCCCTGGAGAACTCTGAGTGATGTCAGCCTGCTCCCAGACAGAGGATAAGAGGTGAAGTCAAGCAGACTCAGCCCCCAGGGGCACATCAATAGGCCCATAGCCAGCCTGGGCAGCAGGGCATTCCGGGGAGCTGCGGCTCGGCACAGAGCAGCAGCCATAGCCCCAAAGACTCCCCTGCAGATGTCTGAGAGCCAAAGTGAGTCCTGGGGCCTGTCCACCCATCATTGGGCTCCTTCGGAACGTGCCTGCCCTGCTCATTTCCACCCCTGCCTTGTTGTCATTGTTTGGATTCTAAGTGGCTCAGCGGGAGAAAGGTATTAGAAATGAAATTATTTTCGTTACACGCTGTATAATTGCCTTCTCTCCTTCCTGTTACCCCAGGGAGCAACATCACTAGCAGTTCCCCGGGAACCCTTGGTCTGGGAAAGTGGCTTAGTCTCAAGCTTCCTTAGAAGGGCTGTTTCCGACAAGTGGCCGGGCTCACCAGTCCTTCCACTGCTGCCCTAATCATCCTAGCAGCTAATGTTTACTGTGCACTTGCTGTGTGCAGGGTGCTGTTCCAAGCGCTTGCCGTGTGTTTTTTATATCAACTCTTGGTCTGGCAACAATGCTACTAAGTAGGCACTGTTGTTATCCCTCTTTCCCCAGAGCCTCCTCTGTGTGGAGGTGGGTGTGGAGAGGTAAGTGGCTTGCACAGGGTGTGGAGAGGTAAGTGGCTTGCACAAGGTCACGGGGCCAATATGCAGGGGGAGACTCAAAGCCAGACTGTCCCATGCTAAAGCAATTGCCCTCTCTGACCTACCTAATAGAAGAATAAGAAAGGGTGGAGAATAGGACTAACAAGGCACTTTCTTGGATAAACTGAAATAATAGCAAGCTTTCCACATGAGCCCAGGAAAGGAGGAGATAGCAGAAGGAGAAGAATGGGTGCAAGAAATTCTTGGGATTCTTAACGTCAAAGACCATCTAAGAAGTTGTTCTGTGCCTGGATCTCACTCCTTTGGGTACAGTGCACTGGGAATGAACTTCAGCAAGCAATGGGAACAGAGGAAAAGTGGGCAGGAGCAGAAGGAGGCAGAGTCACCTGAGTCTCGCTAGTTCGAGGGAGGGCAGGAGAAGGTGTGGATTCACAGAAGGGCTGGCTTCCTTGGGGAAGGTTCATCTCTCTGAGGTAAACCGAACTGTTGCAGAGGATGTAACTAAGACTTCTGCCCACCTTGTGGTCTTTTGGTGCGCTTTCTCACTGCCACAGGATGAAAACTTGTCATATCTCCAGGAAAAAGGGGCTGGATTTCAGGGCAAGTGGAGAGGATCTCCTGCCTGGGATCTTGCAGGGATGCGGGAGTAAGTCAGGCCTGTCCTAAGGACTAGCTGCTTGGTGCTTTTCTGTTGGACAGAGGCAGTAGAGGCCCGAGTGTCCCTGGGCCAGGCCCTTGACCTGTGCATCAGGTTGTTTGGGTACAAAACAAAAGAACTTTTTATCTGCTGCCCGCTATTTTGGAATTTCAAGATTCCAAGTGCTGTTGGATTCAACAGCACTTAGGCTCTACTGAAATGACCGGATAATGGGGCTCACCTCCCAATAGGCTGGACGACTTCTAGCCTGTCAGTGAACCTCACCATGAATTTTATGAATGCCACTTACCAGCATTTGGTCCCTTCCTTAAGCCCTTAAAATACAACATAGTTAAGCCTGAGCGCTCAGGAGCAAGCCTGCCAGGATTTGAATCCAGACTGCGATACCTACTAGCTATGTTAACTTAGGCCAATTGGCTGACCTCTGTCGCCTGGGGTTCTCATCTCTAAGTGGGGACATGAATACCGAGATACTGAGATTGTTGGGTTGCGATGGTTACTTGTGGCAATAGATAAAAGATGTTTTAGAGTCTCTGGCAAAAGTAAGCACTCCCTAAATCTTAACTGTAGTAATTGTTATTATATTATTATTAAGGAACTCGAGGGGGAGCATTTATAGCTGCTTTCCTTTTGAATTCACTCAACACCTGATTTTACATCTCTGAAATTAAGCACGTTTTTAAAACTTTCACAAAATTCAAGCTTACATTTCTTTCTTATGCCCTCCACTTATCTGCACTGCTGTCTTTGGCACTCCCCAGCCAGAAGCTCTTACTCATCTTTGGCAAGAGGAAGGAGCTCTAGTCACTGGTCCATATGTTATGCTGGGGTCACCACAAGTGTAGCTGCCGTCATGTCATCATACAACACTATTACAATACTGTTGACCATAATCCCTCTGCTGTACCCTTTATCTCCATGACTTATTCATCCCATTACCGGAAGCCCATATCTCCCACTCCCCTTCACCCATTCTGCCCATCCTCCACTCCCACCCTTCTGGCACCCATCATTTTGTTCAGGTGGAGGCTTCCTGATTGGCGTTGTAACATGACATGGTGCCCTCTGGCATAGGCCACTTTTTATTGAAAATCACAAATAAGTAGAAAGTAGCAGTGCATAAGGACAAGGAAACTTTCCTTTCTTCTACCGTGGTTGAAAAGCCCAAAGAACCTCACGTTAAGATCCTCAGAACAAACACATGCTCTCCATCTTTTGGAGTCATTAATGACAGAGGCAGGTGCCATCTGTGTTTTGGGTGAAGGATGGTCTTGCTTAAGATAGGGATGTAACATTGTAGTTTCTGGCCCTAAGACTCTCCAATCCTGAAAGCTGTTCCCTTTCTTTGAGTCTTTTCCTTTTCTTTGAATCCTTCACTCATGAAGACTCTTTCCTAATTGATGCATCTCTTTCTGGACAATTATGAAGCTTTATTGTTTAGGGAAGATAAAAGATTTCCAAGGGCGTGGCAGGTGTTCCCCTCCCTGGTCTTCTTCCTCAGGTCGAGTAGTCATTCCTTTCTTGGATTCTGATTTGTTCTTATGTTCATTTATGGCAGAATCAACAAGAGAATTGTGTTGACAAGCAGAGCCTAGCATCTAAGGTTCCAAGCAGAGGATGTCAGGCCCCCCAAAGGAGCAAAGATATTTCCATACACACCTTTCTTTGGAGACTGTGTATAACTGAAGGCTTAGATTTCTCTCGATGACCAATGGCACAAAGTCTGCCTTTTGGCCAGTCTTCCATGGTGAGCTAGAGGAAGGTGGTAAGAGGTGACGACTGCTTTCCCTAGATTGGTGCTGCCATCCATCCATTCTGGATCCTTCCTTAGTTACAATCTGTGGCAGCCAACTTCCATGATGACCCCCAATACTCCCTACCTCCTGGTATTCATGCTTTTATGTTAACTCCTTCTATATGAAATAGGGAAGACCTGTGTACCACCTGGACAATGCCTAAATGACAGATCGGGACTTCGGAGGATAGGTCGGAAAAGGTGCGTGACTTCCACCTTATTCTTTTTTGGATCGCTCATTCTGGGGAATGCCATCTGCCATGTCAGGACACTCAGGCAGCCCTATGGAAAGGTCTGCATGGCAAGGAGCTGAAGCCTCCTGCCAAGAGCCATGTGAATGGGCCGTCTTGGAAGTAGATCTTTTTTCCCCAGCAAGCCTTCAAATAACTGTAACCACTTCCAAGGACTTAGTTTTAGCCTTCTGAGAGACCTGGGCCAGAACCACTCAACTGAGCTGCCTGAGTTCCTGACCCACGGAAATTCATTCAGATAATGTGATTTTGTTGTGCTAAGTTGCTGAGTTTGGGGATAATTTATTACTTAATAGTAGAAAATGAATACACACTCTGAGATTACTCTCCGTGAAGTCATTCACCCGTTGACATGGGAGTCCCTCCACTGTCCGAGCAGAAGCTGGATTCCTCTGACTGGACTCAAGCTGCCTCTAGTGAGCTTCAAGGCGCACCTCTGGTTTTGTTCTGAGATTTCAAAGTGCTTGTGTTTCACACATGATGGTCACGCGCCTCTCAGCCCTCGTCCTACCCAACAGGCTGCCGACATCTGTACTCTGTATTCTGTCTTCCCGTACTCACTCCTCCCTGAATGTCTTCAGCCGTGGCTGCCATTCTGCATGTACTTCACTTTCTGTTCTTTCACGGAACCCAAATTACAGAGCTAGATACTAGGCACTCATTTTGGTCACAAACCCACTAATGAAAAAAAACAACAACAACAACAACACAAAGATCCCTGCCCTCCTGGAACTTGCATTGAGGAGACAGATGGTGTGCAATAAATATAAAATGTAAGTGACTGAGTGTGCGAGAAGGCAGTAAGTAGTTGAGAAGAGAGAAAATTGATGAGAGCTCTGGGATAGGGTGCACATTGGGCTGGGAGGAGAGGGAAGTTTGCCTTGTTAAATATGGTGGTCAGGTGGATGTCACTGAGAAAGTGACAACTGAGAAGAGATTTAAAGGATGTAGGGGAGTGGATTTTGCAGCTAGCAGAGGGAGAGCTTCCAAGGCAGGGGGATCATGAGGTCTTCTTGCATTTTAAAACACTTTTAGTAATTCGTCTTGCTCCCTGTGGAGCAGTAGTAATACTCTGCCTTTGGAACTCCTTTTTAATTTCCAAAGTTCCTGAGGCCATAGCAATCTCTTGCATTTGTAAATCACTTTCTCTGGCCCTACCCCGACTGATTCTTTTGGCAAGCCACGGAGGTGGCTGTTAAAACCTCTATCTTGCAGATGTGGCCACTGAGGCTCAGAGAGGCCTCGGGAAACTACCCAGGCTCACGGAGCTAGGAAGGACTAGAATTACGGCCTCAGGGAAACTCTAGTGCTCTGTTCCTTTATTGCTCTCTGAATGCTCAATGCTAATCTTTCAATTGTGCATTTCTTGTCTTCCCTATGGGACTGATAGCTCCCTAAAGCAGAGCCTGCTTCATGTGTCTCCAGAACCTGTTAGAGCAGAAAGGAATGCTGAGCACTTGGTAGCCACTTACTTAAATTGTGGCATGGGTGAGTGTGAGTGAGTGGGTGGGCGATGGCTTATTTCCCCTCAGTCACACTGACTTGAAGCCCAGCAAGAGTGTCTGGCAGGGTCCGTGGTCAGCAGGATGCTTCTTACCTTCTTTCTTTCATCCTCACCCAGCATCCTCTGATTACCTGCAGCCACAAGTTACATTATACTGTGGCTGGAATTGTTCACAGTTGTTGCAGGGCGTGGAAGATGGACGTTATTGCATATGGGAACCTGCTTCGATCAGGCACACACATGGGGAAGAAGGTGCTGGGTGAGCTGTCAAGGAAACACTTAGAAATGTGTTGGTCTGGGTCTGTCTGGGGACCTGAGGACAAGCAGGATGGAATAGTCGTTGGGGTCTCTCTTGGGAGCTCTGGATGGTTTGCTCTGAAGCTGGGATTTAGGGTTTTGGGAACAGGAATGATCCTTAGCTTAAAATGTACAGATAATCATAATTTACCTGACACCCTTTGAAAGCACTAACAATTTGAGCCAACCTTTCCCAAAATCACTTCTTAAAAAATGAGATACCCACCCCCTGCCCATCTAGCTGCTCAGTATAACAAAGTGATTCAGATGATGAACTTGGAAGCCAGACCAACAGAGGTTCAGAGCTGCATTCTGCCAGTAACCAGAAATGTGACCTCAATCGGGCTACTAGAACCCTTTGAGATTCAGGTTTTTCTTCCATGAAATAAGGGTGACCATGATACTTACTTCATAGGGCTGGTGGAAAGTAAATAAATTGTGCATAGAAAGTGCTTAGCCTGGTACCTGAAACATGGTAAGCTCTCAATAAATATTCATTTCATTATTCTCATTGTAGTTAGTAGGGGCATTGACATGTCCACAGGATCCTTCCCAGTCTATGCTCCAAATTCCATCTCTCTTCTGGAGGGAAGAAAGACATCACTGCAAGAAGAGGAAAACAGACAAGGTGGGACCTGACTCCAAGAATGTTACTTTTGGAAGAACCCAATGTCCTACAGCAAGAGAAGATGGCAGAGCCTCAGGTCCCTTTGGGCCATACCCTGTTGTCATCAACTTCAGTTCAGAGCATGCAGTAGTCAAGGAACCCAAAAAACTAAGGGCTGAAGCCTGGAGTTTGAGCTGGGGACGGTACAGGCTGAGGTCCAAGGTAGCAGGGCCAGACTGTGAACTCCAGAGCCTTGTGAAGACTCCAACCTGAGGGCAAGAAGCCTTATGAAAGTTGGGTTTTTTTTTTTTTAAAGATTTTATTTATTTATTTGACAGAGAGATCATAAGCAGGCAGAGAGGCAGGCAGAGAGAGAGGAGGAAGCAGGCTCCCTGCTGAGCACAGAGCCCGATGAGGGGCTCCATCCCAGGACTTTGAGATCACGACCTGAGCCGAAGGCAGCGGCTCAACCCACTGAGCCACCCAGGCACCCCTGAAAGTTGGGTTTTAAGCCAGAGAATTACTCAACTGATTTCATTTGCATTAAAAAGAAATAGAGGCTGCCCTGTGGGAGAGCTGGTGGGACAGAAGCAAGATTGAAAGAAGGGTGGCTAGCAGGATTTTTGGCTGTCAAGATAGTGATGCTGGAGGCCTGGACTGAGGTGGGGCAGTGGAGATAGAAAGACGGGAGTGATCTGCAAAGTTATTTAAAATTCAATAAAATTTGGTGAGTGATCAGCTGTGGAGGACGAGGGGAGGGAGAAGCCAAGGATGATTTAAGGATCATGAAGCAAGGCAACAAAGAATATTGGTATAAAGTATCTGAATATTGGGCCACGAACCTGAGTCCGGTAGAGAGGGCAGTGGATATTGGGGGATGGGGCACAAGGGACTGGAAGCAGTGACCAGGTGGTATTGATGAGGTCAGAGACCTGGTATACTTGGAGGCACCGAGAGCATGAGCTGGAACATGGAGGCAGCTGTGGTCACAGAGCAGGGATAACTTGGCTTCTGATTATGAGAGGAGCGGAGCAGTCCTGGGTGATGACAGGGTCCAGGGTGCAACCATGAGAACAGGTGACCGAAAGGGAGGGTGTCCTTGGAGATGAGGGCATCAAGGAGCTGAGAGGCCAAGTTCCAGATGTGGATTCCGTCCAAGTCCATGGCAGGACTGTGGCTGGAGTGCAGGCCAGGGAACTAGGTGCCAGAGTCGTCATGAAGCCAGGAAGTGGCCCTGACAGGGACAGATGGCGAGGTTATAGATGGGTGGCATGCACCGTGAAGGAACAGGGATTTCACGGGAGGGCAGAGGAAGACTAAAGGAGAGAGGGAGGCTGTAGTTGCGGTGTTAGCAGTGGAGGCTGACACGGGACACACCTTTCCAGTCTCCCCACACTGGTGTTCTCTTCTGCTCCCTCACTAGCTCCAAACTCACTAGATGACATTCCTCTCCTCATCTGCAGAGAATGGAGGATAAAGAGAACAGAGGAGAACAGAGGGTGATGAGTGGGTGTAAACTGTGGATGAGAGATGGAAGAGGGGGCAGTTACAGGGAAGAGAAAAGCAAATGGATCTATTGACATTTGTCGGTCCTCTGTGCTCACTGTACCATATCCAGCCTTTGAGGATGCTTTCTCTGCCTGAATGCTCCAGCCCTTGGCTTTAGAGGCTAACTTCTAGTCGTCAGCCTTTAAAACTGAGCACAGACATCACCTCCTCCAGGGAGCCTTCCCTGGTTTGCCCCACCACAATCCCACCAGCCTGGGCTAGGGACCTCTCTTCTATATTTCCATAACCTGAAGTGTAAGATTTATCACACCATATTGTAATGTTTGTAATTGCTTGTTGACTACTCTGTTTCCCCAGTCAATGGCAAATTCCTTGAGGGAGGGGAATAACGTCCTTACCTCTCCAGGCTTGGGTACCAGCCCATTGCACTGTACATGGTGGGACCGTGATCAGGGGAATCCTTTGTCCCTGACTACACAGTAATAACAGAAGAGGACACACTGTCTTCTGCTCATCCTTAAAATCCCCTGTATTCTAAGTCAGGCTAGAAAATTTCTCCAGTGGGACACCTGGGTGGCTTAGTTGGTTAAGCATCTGCCTTCATCTCAGGTCATGATCCCAGAGTCCCAGGACCAATTTTTGTATCGGGCTTCCTGCTTGTTGGGGAATCTGCTTCTCCTTCTGATACTTCCCCTTGTGCTTTCTCTCTCTCTCAAATAAATAAATAAAATCTTTAAAAAAATAAGAAAAGAAAAGAAAAGAAAAGAAAGAGAGAAAAGAAAGTCTCTCCAGCAATTAACATAGACTGGAGAGACCCCAGCACATCAAGAATCTTAGGGACCTGGACTAACTCTTGAGGCATGGATGAGAAATCCGTGCTCCCAGAGTGTCGTGGCTAGTTCCCCACAGACCACAAACCAAGGGCCTGCCAGGGACCCTGATGATGTCCCACCATACCCAGCCAGTGCCCCCGCACCATGCCCAATGGCTGGGCCTCTGGTCACCTCACTGAAAGTTCCCTCAGTTTCACCCATTGTCCTTTCTTCCCATTTCTGGGTCCCAAAAGGCTGAGTTGGTGATCCTTTGTACTTAGCTCTACTCCAACACTTGAGAAAAACTGATGAGTGAAGCGAACCGTGCTGGTACGTCTATATTTTGAGGGACTCACAGCTTTGAAGGACAGAGCTGCAGAATGTCAACATCCTCCTTGATCACTGAGAAGCAGATTGTAAGCAGGTGGGGGTTCAGTGTATCAAATGACACGCAAAAGCTGTTAGAACATGACGTTATTGTCATTAATAATAACAGAATAGGGTGGACTGATGGCCCCTTTGTCATTGAACAGGCAGGAGGGGCAGGGGCAGGGGTGCTTCCCATGCTCTGTGCTGAGCACATGCTTGGTGGGGAGAAGCGATCAGTAGATCATGGTTGCATGTGTGGATGTACACGGGAGTGAACGAATGAATACTGTTCTCTTGCATGGCAGGCTGAGATTGGCTGGAAAACTTAAACATCGCATCCTGAAGGGCCTGGAGAAAAAATGAGGCAGGCAGCTTGGAGAAATCAATGTCCACAACCTTTCTTTCTAAGGACTTTTGTTTGGTTCCCAAATGCACTAAGAAAAGCTCATGGTGTAGGATGGCTGCAAGCCTGTGTGGGCTCCCTGGGCCCCACGCAGGGAGAGGGTCTCTAGAGGGAGGCAGAAGGTGGGCAGACCTCTGAAGAGTTTGCCAGCCATGTGCCTTGAACACTGTAGGGCCCAGGGAACCTGGGGAATGTATTCATTTCCTCAGTAACAAAATACCACACACAGGTCATCTCAAACAACAGGAAAGTATTCTCTCCTAGTTCTGGAGGCTGGAAGTCTGCAATCAAGGTGCCCACAGGGCCATGTTCCCTCTGAAGGCTCTAAGATCCCTGGCCTCTTCTAGCTTCTCATGGCTCATGGTGTCCCCTGGCTCTAATCTCCACCTCCATCTTCACATCATCTGTGTCTCTCCTCTCTCCATGTCACTCTATGTCCTTGCCTCTTCTCATAAGGATACCAGCTATTGGATTTAGGTCCCCCGCGCCCATCTGTTAGAATCCCATAGAGATCCTTAACTAGTTACCTTTGCTAAGGCCCGGTTTCCAAATAAGGCCAGAATCTGCGGTGCTGGGTAGACATGAATTTGGGGGGACACCATTCAGTCCATTGTAGGGAGCTTCCTGACTTGCTGGTTCCTGGTCCTGGAGGTATTCTTTGCCTCTTCCTTTTTTTTTTTTTTTTTTAAACATTTTCTTTATTTGAGAGAGAGTGAGCACAAGAGAAAGAACACAAGCAGGGGGAGAGGGAGAAGCAGACTCTCCCCTAAGCTGGGAGCCCAATATGGAGCTTGATCCCAGGACCCTGGGACATGACCTGAGCAAAAGGCAGATGCTTAACCAACTGAGGCACCAGGGCAACCCATTTCCCTTCCAGTTACCTGTTGTTGGGACAGCTACCCGTTTACCCAAATAAAGCTTCATCTCCCACGTTGGAAGGCAAGTAAGGACAAGAAAGAAAGCAATTAGTACAGCGGGAACTTGGGGATTAACTGGGATTCATTGGCCTCCTGGCACTGTGGGTAGTAAGAGGGGGAGTAAAGGGAGTCTGGAGGAAGAAAAGGGAGGAAGGGCGTCCCTTCAGAGTTCCAGAGAGGGGAGGCCCTAGAGCTGTGGGCTTAGGACCAGGAGGGGGTTGCTGGGGGCACATGCTAAGTGCCGTGTATAGACCATAAGGAACTCAGGGATTTGCAGTTGTTCACTCACATTCGTCCTGCAGGCATTTACTAAGGCCCCCTCTGTGTTGATGTTCTCCTTTCATAAGTGAGAGTAATGAGGATCCAGAAGGCCAAGAGCATTCTTCAAGGTTTCTTGAGGGCAGAGCAGGACCAAAATCCAAGTCTTTTCACTCTCTGAGTGTACCTCCCACAAAGTAATGTCCGTCTGCCATGGGGAGTTCCTGATCTCTACCAGCCAGGAATAAAGTCATCAACCCCTGCATCTGGCCAGAGTTTGATCATGCACAGAGTGTGTCCCCAAAAGCTCCCTGATGTGGTGGGGGTGGAGCCCCTGAGTTCAGCTTTGTGGGGGTGGAGGGAGAGAGCTGTGGGAGCTCCCTACAGAGGAGAGCTGGGATCTCCCAGACAGAGGCTAGTGGAGGCCCACTCTGCATTACCAGCCAGAGCCTCCCAGGAAACCCCATCATTAGGTGTGTCCAGCTGGCCAGTCCTTACAGACATGGAGATGATGACGATGGTAGGGAGTTTTCCAGGCCCCTCATAAATATTACACGTCTGCAAATATGGACCCTGAAGCCTTGCAGATTTACCTTCTTGTGATGAATTCACCTTCCTGGCTTCCTGAGAAGAGAGTGTGACAACACTTGGAACTGCTGTAACATCTCCCAATGGGACCAGACCCCCAAAGCCTGCCCTTCTGGGCTTTCCAATCTGGATGTTGGTCAGTAATGAGTTCACTCTAGATGCTCAGCAATTATGTAAGCCCTGAAAGAAAAGTGAGTCCCCTCACTGTGACAGGTTGTGGTGGGGTTAGGGAAGAAGGTACAGCTACCCCCTCATGGCTGCTCAGCATCGTGAAGCTCTCCCACAGGCCAGGGTCATGGCCTTCACTTTTCTTTTCTTTTCTTTTCTTTTTTTTTTTAAGATTTTATTTATTTATTTATCAGAGAGAGAGAGAGAACACAAGTAGGGAGAGCAGCAGGCAGAGCAGGCAGAGGGAGAAGCAGGCTCCTCGCCAAGCAGGGAGCCTGACATGGACTCAAGCCAGGGACTCCAGGATTATGACCTGGGCTGAAGGCAGACGCTCAACCGACTGAACCACCAGGAGTTCTGTGGCTTTCACTTTCATCACAGAGGTTAGTGAGACAAAATGCAACTGAGTACATTTTATCTGCTTTTTAATTTTTTAAAGATTTTGAATGGGAGAGAGTGTGCACGCAAGTAGGGAGAGGAGCAGAGACAGACAGAATCTCAAGCAGACTCCATGCTGAATGTGGAGCCTGATGCAGGCCTCGATCTCACCACCCTGAGATCATGACCTGAGGGAAAATCAAGAGTCAGTCGGTTAAGTGATTGAGCTACCCAGGTGCCCCTCAACAGAGTACACTTCAAAGATCTTACTGACTTTATTCAATGATTCATGCATGGGGCAGCACCCCATCAAGCAGATGGAAAGGGGCTCCAAGGAGTTGTATGAAATGAAAGACGTTTATAGGCAAAAGGGAGTGGGACAAGGAAGTTTTACTGGCAAAGACCAGTAAAACCAGTAAACCAGTAAAAAAGACCAATGATCCATGGTGGCAAGGTCACTGTCCTGTAGGGAATGGCACAGGTCCTTCAGGCAGATACCTCACTGGGGAAATGAGGTGATCTCTGACTGAGCCGTTTAAGATTCCATTTCTGGGAGAAGCCAAAACTGTAACTGATCTAGGTTTCCTTCTTCTTCCTTTTCTTTTCTTTTTTAAAAATTCTTTTTTTTTTTTTGAGAGAGAGAGAGAGAGCACAAGCCAGGGGAGAGAGGCAGAGGGAGGGAGAAGCAGGCTACCTGCTGAGCAGGGAGCCCCATGCAAGACTCGATCCCAGAACCCTGAGATCATGACCTGAGCTGAAGGCAGATGCTCAACTGTCCATGCCACCCAGACGCCCCTGAGTCTAGATTCTATGACATGGGCCTTAGCATCAGTGACACCATTGGATCCTCTTGTCTTGCTTTTAACACAGTGCAAGCCACCATGTGTTATCATGACTTCCTCCTCTTCTCCTCCCACCCCACCTCATCCCCTGATCCCCAGCTTGTGAGACCAGTTAGGGCATCTTCCTGTCCTTAGTGTTTGAGCACACAGGAGACCCTGAGCTTCAGTAAGTGCTAATGCATGTGCATAGGGATAGGCACAGGGATATGAATGCCCACGTGAATAATCAGGGCTAGTTTGTGGCCATACACAGCATAGGTTATGATGGACCAGCCTTTTTTTTTTTTTTTTTTTTTTTTTTGTGGATCACTGAGGATAATGTCCTTCCAAATAAGTTAATGAGTGCATTTTGGCTGACACGTTTGGAGGAAGCAGTAAGTGTGTGTGCTAACACAAGGGGGATCCCTGTGCTTTCTCCAGCAAAAACCATAATGGGTTGTTTCCCTGTCAGCAAACATCAAGAAGCAGGAAGCACAACCCTTTTCTCGTTTTCCCGGTGATATTTGTAGGCCTGTACCTGGCCTTCAGTGTCACACGCGTGGCCAGAGATCATAGACGCAGGAAGAAGGAGAGCGAGACGGAATGGGGGAATCAGTGAGAGAAACGTGTATCAAAATCTGAGGGCCAGAAAATCATTTTATAATTAAAAAAAACCGTGACGTGTATGTTTTACAGGGAGATGTGTGTTTATGTGTGAAAATTGCTAAATACTCGGGTGACGGCGACACTGGGTTTAACCAGCTGAGCTATGGCTCAGGCAGTTGTTTTCTAATTGCAGGTCTGGGCTGTCTCACCAGCTGGGAGTCCCACAGGGAGGCTATGGAAGCCTCGTTTTGCCCTTTTAATCCCTTTCAGGCAGTCTCCAGGTCCTCACTATCAGTTCCTGCTGCCACTTCCAGGTGGCCGGGGAGGGGGGGTGCCTCAGGGCCTCAGGGCCTCAGTGGCCTTCCTCCTCCAGGGCTGGTTCTGGCCCGCACGCCCCAGCCCAGTGAGCAGCCCCAGAGCACGAAGCTGCTGTTGGGTTCAGCTTCCAGGACTGAGCCAGAAATTGGCCCTGGCTCTAATGAGGCAGAGCCAGGGGACACAGCCCGTCAGCTGCATGGAACCGCTCGCTCCGTAGTGACCAGGAGCAGCCTCAAACCATCAGCCTGGGGAGTGGCCACCGGGCCAGCACATAATTTCCAAATCGGGTGCTTTTGAAGCCGGGCTCTCCTGGTGCCGACGAGCTCAGAGGCGGTGCCGGCAGAAGCCCCAGAAAGCAGGAAAATGCCTGCGGACAGGGCGAGTGAGTTCATTCAGGCAACACGGAGCATCCCTCTCCCTCAGGTCCCTTGTCATTAAGATGCAAATGGAGCTTTTGTCCCAGGGATGTCCCCCGTTGCTGTGGTCCTGGTGCTAGGAGGTGGCGGGGGTGGAGGGCATGGTGGGGGATTCCAGAGGGGCCTTGGGGACCTGGTTATTGAGCCTGGAGGAGGGGCAGGAGCCTTTGGAGCCAGGGAAGCCAGAGCCTGCTAAGAGCTGGTTCTAATGGTGGCAGTGGGAATTCTTTCAATCCTATAGCTTAATCCTCACGTTTCCTGCCCGGAAACATACAGAAACACCCCATCCACCGAGAAGCGTTATACAGGAGAACGGGGTCTTTTTTTTTTTTTTTTAATCAGCGAGAATGCTCCTTCTTTCTGTTGCCTAGTGGCTTTCTGTTGATGGTGGCTTTTTATGATCCAGTGAACGCTCATCAAATAAAGCCGCCCACTGTGGTAGGCGCAGGTCCTTCCACCATCCAGACCCACCAGGGAAGAGTCCATCTCCATTCCGGGGACGGTGCAGCCGAGCCTCCCAGAGGTGGAACAGTGTGTCCAAGCAAGTGGCCCAGCCAGGATGCAAAAGCAGCTCCTTTTGACCTTTCCCACAGCTCCGGAGTACTGTCTGCTGCTCCTACTCACATACAAGCTTCGGGGGACCAGGGGAGGAGCGTGCTAGCTTTAGATCACCCCACAGGGTGTGCTTTGCACATAGTAGGCACAGATGCATATTTGTTAGATCAAATGAGTGCACTCATTTTTAGAATTCTTATAAAACTAGTTACCTCCATCTTACTTAGTTCTGGAGACTGGTGCAAATTACTGACAGTCTCAGTTTCCTCATGGGAGGATCTTGGACGACGGTCACCTCCAGAGCTGGTTAGATCACAGGAGGTCAGTCTCCCGGCGGGCAGCTTGCACAGAGGCAGTTGCCTCTCAGGGGCTCAGTGGCTCAGGGGCTGCCCGTGAAGCCCACGGTGAGCCCCAGGTTCTGTCTCTTCTTTTTTTTTTTTTTTTTTTTTTTTGAGAATTTATAATTTTTTTTTAAATTTTTTATAAACATATATTTTTATCCCCAGGGGTACAGGTCTGCGAATCGCCAGGTTTACACACTTCACAGCACTCACCATAGCACATACCCTCCCCAATATCCATAACCCTACCCCCTGTCTCTTCTTTTTTTGAGGAGGGGGAGGTAAATTCTATGGGAAGCCAGCCTTAATTTCCTTTCCCTTTTTTTTTTAATCATGGTAAACACATAATAAAATGTGCTATCTTAACCATTTTTTCCCTTTTCTTAAATTTAAATTCAATTGATTAGGGGCGCCTGGGTGGCTCAGTGGGTTAAGCCTCTGCCTTCGGTTCAGGTCACGATCTCCGGGTCCTGGGATCGAGTCCCGCATCGGGCTCTCTGCTCGGCAGGGAGCCTGCTTCCTCCTCTCTCTCTCTGCCTGCCTCTCTGCCTACTTGTGATCTCTCTTTGTCAAATAAATAAATAAAATCTTTTAAAAAAATAAATTCAATTGATTAACATATAATGTATTATTGGTTTCAGAGGTCAATGACTCATCAGTCTTATATATCAGTGCTCATTGCATCACATGCCCTCCTTAATGCCCATCACCGAGTTACTCCATCCCCCAACCTCCCTCCCCTCCAGCAACCCTCAGTTTATTTCCTAGGATTAAGAATCTCTTACAGTTTGTCTCCCTCTCAGATTTCTTGTTTTATTTTTTCCTATCTTCCCCTATGATCCTCTCTTTGGTTTCTTAAATTCCACATATCAGTGAGATCATATGATAATTGTCTTTCTCTGATTTATTTTGTTTAGCATAATGCCTTCTAGTTCCATCCACATTGTTGCAAATGGCAAGATTTCAGTTTTTTGGTAGCTCTATAGGGTAGCTCTATTTTCAACATTTTGACGACCCTCCATGCTGTTTTCCAGAGTGGCTGCACCAGCTTGCATTCCCACCAACAGTGTAGGAGGGTTCCCCTTTCTCTGCATCCTCGCCAACATCAGTTGTTTCCTGACTTATTAATTTTAGTCATTCTGACTGGTGTGAGGTGGTATCTCATTGTAGTTAACAATTTCTTTTTTTTAGGTAGGCTCCACGACCAGCGTGGAGCCCAGTGTGGGGCTTGAACTCATGACCCTGAGATCAAGACCTGAGCTGAGGTCAAGAGTTTGTCACTCAACCAACTGAGCCAACTAGGCACACCCTCACCTTAACGATTTCTAAGTGTACAGTTCAGCAGTATGAAGTATATTCACATTGTTGTATGACACATTCCAGAACTTTCTCCTTTTGCAACACTGAAACTCTATGCTGATTAAACTCTAATTCTCTGCTTCCCCACCCGCCCCCCAACCCCTAGCCCTGGCAGCCACCATCCCACTTCCTGTTTCTGTGAGTCTGACCATTTGATACACCTCACATAAGTGAATTATACAGTGCTTTTCTTTTGGGGACTGGCTGATTTCATTTCACATAATGTCCTCAAGATTCATCAGAATTTCCTGCCTTTTTAAGGCTGAATTATATTCCATTGTATGTATAGGTCACATTTAAAAACATCCATTTCACCCATTTGATGGACACTTGAGTTGCTTCCTCCTCTTGGCTGTTGTGAATAATGTTGCTATGAACATGAGTGTGCAAATACCTCCAAGATCTGCTTTTCATTCTTTTGGTTATAAACCCAGAAGTTGGACCGCGGGATCATATGGTGGTTCTAGTCTTGATTTGTTTAGGAACCTCCGTATTTTTCCACAGTGGTTCCATCCTTTCACATTCCCAGCAGCAGCACACTGGTTTCCATTTCTCCAAGTCCTTGTCAACACTTGTTACTTTCTATTTTTAAAAGGCTCTCCTCATGGTGGGAGGTGATATCTTATTGATTTGCATTTCTTTTTTTTTTTTTTTTAAGATTTCATTTATTCAACAGAGAGCGTGAGAGTGCACACATAAGAAGGGGGAGGAGCAGAGAGAGGGAGAAGCAGACTCCCCGCTGAGCAGGGAGCCCAGTTCGGCCTCGATCCCAGGACCCTGGGATCATGAATTTAACTGAAGGCAGATGCTTAACTGACTGAGCTACCCAGGCGCCCACGATTTGCATTTTTAATGACTAGTGACTTTGAGCATCTTTCCATAGGTTCATTCATTCTTGGTGGAGCTGAACAAGGGGGCCCCCAGCAGCTAATAAACAGGGCAGATATTGTGGGGTTCCTACGGAACACAGCCTGGGTCTAGGGAGTCCTGATTATTTCCGAGGAGATTGAGTAGACAGTGAAGCTCTTCTGCTGTCCCCTCTAGCCGGGACAAGGTACAGAGGATGTGCTAATATGCTCCTGATCAAGCCTGCTAGGGTCTGACGGGAAGCGGGCAGCCGTAATTAACAGAGGGAAAGTCCAGAGCTTTGGAGTGAGACACATTCAAATCCTAAGTCTAGCTTCTAGGTGTGACTTGCAACAAATTGCTTCACCTTTCTGAACCCTCATTTCTTCATCAGTAAAGTAGATTTTTGTGAGAGATCCATATGGTTGTATGCCGGTAAATATTCTAACAACCGGGTCTCCCAAGGAAAAAATGATGCCCCGTTGGGTAGCATTTGCCAATTTCATTGTATAAATACTGCAACTGAGGCTGTTCTCTAGTTGCTAATCCAATGTTGAAGGCAGCGTCGGGAAGAGAGGGCTATACAACCAGTTTGAACATGTCACTGGCCCCTGTGTAGATGCCCTGCCCGGTATTGGGGCTGTGTCAGCTTCTGCTGTGATAATATTGCTTCCCTTCCTCTCCTCGCCCCACCAGAGGGACTCTGGGTGACCTAGGTGATAGGGAGAGGTTACTCAATTCTCCGTGTTTATTCAACAAATATATATTGAGCTTCTAGTCTACACAAAACCCTGACTTGGGAACAGAGGATAAGGGCCTAGAAGAACAGGGAGGGGATTTTTTAAAGCATGTGTCCTAGAAGCTTGCCTTTTGAGGCTCCAGCTTGGTTAAGCAACCTCCTTCCGTGCTGTTAGCTCTATCGTGTGACATTTTAATCACCTCTGTGCCTGTCTCTCCCACTGAGCTCTGATCTCTGGGAAGGTAATGATTATGTCCTCCCTATTTCAGTGTCCACATTTCAACCCTTGGAAGGTATTCAGTGAGTGTGAACTGATGTCATGAGTTTGAAACTTACCCGAGGAGGTAAAAGTAACACATCTAAAATATTCAGAAAATAATATAATAGTCCATCATAATGATAAAACTCCTCATTTGATAAGCATCCTGCAGCCTAAGGCATTTTCAGTTCAATTAGCCTTTATTGAGTGCTTCTGTTATGCCAGGCATCAAAATAATCACTCAGCACAGTATCTCACTTAATCTTTGCAACAATCCAGTGGGGTAGGTGCTGTTATTGGCATCATCCCCTTTCAAATAGGAGTAGAAGAAGCAAGAGCAATTGAGTAGATTTCCCAATGTCTCTCCTTGTTGAAATTATACGTGCAGAGGCAGGACGCGAACCTAGGATCTGATCCTTACTGTCCCATGACGTAGAGAAAGGAGTTGTTATTCATACGTCATAGGTGAGAAAACTGGCTTTAGAGAGAGAATGAGAAGTTAAGTGATGTCCAAGGTCACACAGCTAACAGGAGGCAGCGCCAGGATAAAGACCCAGGCCTCCTGATGCCTGATAACAGTAAGCAGCATGATCAAGTGTGGCATGAGGTACCGTGTACAACAAGGGCTCCTTCAGAGAAGGGCAGCTACCGGGATGCCACATGGTCAGGGGAGCCTTCCAGAAGAAGTGCAGCTTGAGTTGAACCCTGGGGAGCCAGGGTTGACCTGGCTCAGCCCATGCCACACCTCCCACCCTATCCTCCAAGACACACCCCCCCCACACACACTCTCTCTCTCTCTCTCTCTCACTCTCACACCAGTGGCCCTGCCCCCTGCTCCCCATTGGACAAGCTCATTTCATCTCATGGAGAGCCCAGGAGAGGGGCTTCGTAGCTGCTGCCATTTCTCCCGTTTGTTTTTGAAGTTATTTACCTAAAGGATCCGCTGGCCCCTAGGCTGCCCAGATGGCATGGGCGATTCCCCTGGTCTTCCTCTCTGACTTCTGGAGAGGACGTCAAGCTTTGCATTACTTGAAAAGTGCCCGTCTCCCACATAGGGTCTGGAATCAGCCGTCTGGCACAGCGAGGGCCGTGGTGCAGCCACGGCAGCCCAGACTGAGCCATGAGTCACCATTAGAGGAGGGAGTGTGTAGACTGTCCTCCGGGCGGGCTGGGCAGGAGCCACATGCGTGGTCTGGCAGGGAGCTGAATGTGGGGAGAAGCCATGAGCCAACGGAGTTCACTCGGCCTCTTGACCCATCTCCCCCATGGCTGAATTTCCCTGTGGGGGTTTACTTTTTGTGTCATGTACACTGTTAAAGTAATAATTTTCAAAAGGTTAAATTTTCAAAAGGTTAAAAACATCTTTCTCAAATCATTACATGTCAAAGATTTATTTAAGTCATTAGTGAGGGAACCAGAGAGATGACAAAGTCAGGTTCAAAAGAGGATACGAGAAATAGATATCAGTGGAAGGAAGAAAGCAGCTAGAATAAGATTGCCAATCGAGACAAAGCTTATGAATGTCTTACAGGGCAATGAAGTCATGAAGTTTGGGATTCTCTTCCCTACTGGGTGGAAGTCATTGTGTATTACCAATTTTCTCTCTGTAGCATTTCTCACAGGGCTGGGTCCCTTAAAGGTAGTAAACAGTAAATAAAGGACTGTCCCCTAGAGAGTCAGATGGGCCTTAGGTGCCCCTGTGCGTTATTTCCAGGTTTGAATATATTCTCTGAGCAGCTCAAAGGGATCCAGCTGGTCCTTTGCTGTGGGGGGGTCGCCAGTTGCTGAGGACGCCTGGTCCAACTATGCATTCTGGAACCCACAGGAGGGGTTCAGGGACCCATTGGACCCATTGTGAGAAGGACGTGAGCTCAAAACCACATTGACCACGTGACGTCCATGGCCCCTACCAGCCCCGGTGGGGCTAGGGTGATGGAATCAAGTCAGTTCAGGGCCAGTGTCTGCTAATCCCTAAAAAGTCTGTTTATTTCCCATTCTCTCATGCAGAATCATCCTGGTGAAAGGCTGTTGCTCCTTTGGGGGAAGGCTGGGAGAAAGACGAACAGTATGATATTTTGGCAGTATTGCAAGATTCTTCCTCAAGGAGATCCAGCCTCTACTTCCTTCAAGGTGTCTGGGTCTATAAATTGGCTCATGTCTTGGAACTGACAATAGGGTTATGAATCCCTGTTCTGGTGATTGAAGTTCGACTTCTAATGGCCTCCCGAGAACAACTCTTCCATTCGTGTAGCTTGGGGAGCAATCTAGTTGATGCTTGTCTGTTTCACTTCTAGGGACACCGTGACGAGCTAGCTGATGTCAAGGTCCCTATGTATCTGACTGTTCTGATGGCCGCTTTGATTCTACTGTCCATTAGGGCCTGGAGGTGGGGTATAGGGGAAGAGCCTATGAGAACGTGTTGAGAGATGTGAGCTCTGATCCCACCTCAGCTGCTAACTAGCTGATTGACCTTGGGAAAATTAGTAAGCCTCTCTGGGCCTGGTTTTTCAGCTCCTAAAGAGGTGGTGATAACTCCCGTCTCCTTGGTCAGAGGGCTGTTGTGAGATGTTTGAAAACCCCAACATGTCTTTAAATGGTGACTGTTTAGCTTTGGCATCTTACATGATGTGAGGGTAGGACGCAAGCTGGGTCTGAACCATCCAGCTGCTTTGGCTCAAACAGTGATACATTCATTGCCCACATTTTAAAATAAGGGGAGTACAAATAAAAGTTCAGATTTTAGTCTTGTTTTGATACACTGGAAGTTCTGGGACATTCTCTTATGGCCACAATAGACCGAGGGACCTCCTTTAAGTGGGACATGTTCTCCCCAGTTTTCCAGCCCCACCCAGCCCATCACCCACAAGCACTGTATTTATTAAGGGTGCCCCAGGGGCCGGGGTGGTGCTAGAGGCTGGGGGATAGACATACACATGAAAATATGAACCTTCCTTTAACCGTGGAGTGTGTAAAGTGCAACCAACGGGCCTGTGCCAGTCTGAGCATAAGCTCGGGGCACGGCTGTTCTCCCTGCACAGGGATGCACCTCCGCTCACTCACATAGACCCAGCTGCTGAGCTCCGACTGTGGGGTGGCTTTTCACTTCTCTCGCAGCCCCTCTGGCTTGTCTGAGTACATTCACTTGCCAGACATTACGGCTTGTTCTGCTTTTTCTTCAGCTCCTGCTCCAGCTTCCGATCTGAACCTAGCCTTCCGGGAAGGACCCCTGCTGACACCGTCTGGGCGGGAACAGCTCCATGTCACAGTGCCACTTGCCAGCACAACATGTATTCATTCGGCCAGTTTTGCTGAGCACTTACTACGGGTGGGCGCTCAGTGGGAGAAACACGATGCTTTTCCATACCCACCTTGGGCACACTGTGCTCTGGGCCTCTTGGAGGGATACCTGCAGTTCACAGCTCATTTGCATAGCCCAGGTGCCCACACCCAGTGAAGGTGGAACACCTCCTTTCTCATCTGTCTACCTTCCCCGGGGATCTCCGATGCTCCTCAGCTCTATAATGAACATCAGCTACAGACATCAATTTGTTAAACTCTGGTAGTGCCGAGGGAAGAGATCCCACGAGCTCCTGCAGTCAGGGAACCCTTCTTCTAGGAGGTAGGCTTTGCCCCGGGAAGGGTCGTTAGGATTTGGACAGCTGAGAAAGAGGGCAGGTGGGGAAACGGTGACAGTCAAAGATGAGGAAATAGAGAGGATGAGGCAAAGGGAAAAGGTGGGGGGAAAGCCACAGGACAGATCAGCTCTAGCTGGAGTATAGGCTCTCCACAAAAGAGCAGCAGGGGTCATTTAGCAAGGTCAAAGGGAAGGAGCAAAAGGCTTAGACTTTATACTTCAGGGAAGTTGTTGAAGGGAGTTCTGGACAAGGCCATGAGAGGAGCCTGGGGCTGTGGCTTTGGGAGGCAGGCTTGGAAGGCAGGTGCAGACTGGTCAGGAAGGGGCAGAGAGGAGGGTAGGAGGAGAGAAGCCTGGGTTCCAGGCCTGCAGGGCTGTGTCATGGCCCAGGCCGAGCTCAGCATAGCTCCTCTGCAGGGGCCAGGGAGAGCTACTCAGCCTCTGGTCAACATTCCTCATGGCAGGAGAACCAGAAGGAAGGGTGAGCCCAGCCTCTCTGGGAAGCATGTCTGGGCTGGAGGAAGGCACAGGGCAGTGGCATTAGCCCTTGCCCTTAGGTGGAGACAGCCAGCAACACCAGCCCACCCTGGTTCTGCCTGCCCCTGGTTCCTTCTCCCTTGGCTGGGGCTGGGGCTCAGGGCGTGATTGCTGCTGCCGCCGGGAGAACATCGCGCTCACTTACAGAGACAGCAGCTCCTTCCAAGGAGAAAATGTTGTGGCAGGGACTCCTGGGCTTATTAGAGTGGGGAGCAGCTCTGAGCGGGGTGCCAGGAGTCCCTGTGCTTCCAAAAATAGCCAGGGAGATCCCCCGGAGCGTGGGGCACGGTTTCCAGCCTCAGCTCTTCAGGGCTGGGATGGGAACTGGAAGCCAGCTGCCTCCAAGGCTGGGCTGCCCCAGATCGAAGCTAGACCCCCTTCCCCATGGCTCTGGGCTTCCCTTGGGGGCTAAGTGTGTGGCTGGTCTCATCAGGGCTTGGAAATCGTGTCAGAAAGTGTCTGAGTCTTCCTGTCTCAAAGCTCGTTATCCCTGGTGACTCACCCACACCAACTTTGTCTCCTGGCTCCATCTCACAGAGTGACGATGGCTTCCCATCCCGGAGGTCCTCTGAGCATGTACTCTGTTGCTAGGCCCAATCTCCTGAGACCCCTCGGGATCCTTTTGTGGGGTCCTACCCTCGTCACAACCGTGAATATCTGCTTTAACATGCGGTAGCTGTAGCAGACAGTTGTCCCCAGCCTGACTGGGGAGGATTCCTTGAGCGGCAGGAGCAGAGCACCCGCTTTCCACCCCTGGCCCCTCAGGGCGGGCAGCTGTGGGGGGTGGTGTGTGTTGCAAAACCTTGGTTCTCCTCTAGTGCAGTCATGCGTGTTCATTAGAAAAAGGAAACCAAGGTCCACAGGTGGAAGTAACCTGTTGGGAGGTCACCCAGCCACGAATGTGAGGCAGAGCTGGGCCAGCGCTCTTTCCCTGCACGCCTCTGTGTCTCTGCATCTTGTCATGGAGTCACGCTCAACCCCAGAGCTCTGCCTGCGTCCCTGTTGCCCATGGAGCCCACATGCCCTTGCTGACTGCCCGGCCGCATGTGCTCTGAGTGCTGGGACGAGGCACGCTGTTGTTTCTCAGCCTTTTTTCTCAGATGGTGAAACAGAAGCATGGTCACATGCTGAAGTTTGCTTTCTCTTGTTCTCCCAGCCATGTACCCCCCCCCCCCCACAGCAGGCATTCTGCGCAATAGGGATGGGCCAGGAATCATGAACACCATAGGCAACCTGAGGGCACAGGCCCTAGAAAGGCACAGGAGTGGGAGGGGATTTTATGGTTTTAAAAAACAGCATCCCAGAGCCCGGGTAGCTGCCACTGTGGCAGCAGTGGGGACAGTGGGGGACAGTGGGGAGCAGAAAGCTGCTGAGCCAGGCAGTGGGTCTCACCCCCTCTCAGCTCATGCCTCAGCCCAGGCCCAGGGTTTGTGGCTGCTGCTCTCTTTATATCTCTGGAAGTTGGAGCAGGTCTGGGATTGGTTTGGACCTCCAGGGGCTGGGAAATGCTGTAGGATCCTGTGCATGTGCTCTGAGGGCTCCTGTGTTCGCTCAGCATTTGAGCCTCAGCTGGCTTCCTGGGCCAGCCCAGCCCCGCTCAAGTCATAGCTACAGTGGTAAGCAGAGGTGACCGGTTAGGGCTTCTGTGACACGAGCCCGTCTACGTGGAGCAGGCAGGGCAGGCAGACGGGGACGTGTGCTTGGTTCCCTACAAACTTCCACTTTGGAAACAAGAGGAAATGTCTGACCTCGGGGGACAGAGTCACTGTCATTGCCGCAAACACCAGGTTCCTAAGTGGTCCCTGTACAATTCCACATCTCGGTAGGGCTCCTTCCAGACTGATGGGACATTACCAGCGGTGCCTGCCTCTGGAGGTGGCAGAAGGAGGAGGGCTGTGGAAAGCCAGAGAGGCCCAGGTTGCACCCCAGATCTGCCATTGACTAGCTGTGTTCTTGGAGATTTGCAGCAGAACTACAGGTGGGAACGTGTGGCCTTTATTTGAGAACAGGCAGCATGACATCTGCACACATTAGCATGAGATACACGACGGGCTCTTCCTGTTTTCACAACTCCTTGTGTCAACCTGCATTGCACAATGGGGTTACTGTATTGCCGTGAGGCTTGGCAGTGATGCAGGAAGAAAGTCTAAGGCTGTCATGCGTGGGGGGGGTCTCGCAACCCCGTGGGAAGGAGTGACTCTGCAAGTGGACATACTCAAGCTTTGTGGTCCGCGTGTCTGCAACCCCACTAAGATAGGAACTGCACTCAGCCTCACCTCTGTCTGCAGTGAAGGCTCCCTAGCAATGCTCCCCTTTGACAGCTGTGTTCAAAATTGGCAAGGAGCCATGTGAAGTGTACGGCAGTGTCCAGTAAGCAGTGCCTCGTCAGGGACCAGTAGCTACTACAACTATTACTATTTTTGTTACTGCAGCACGGGCTCTGGGGACTGGTAGCATTTGGCTGGAGTCCTGCTTCTGCTACCTACGAGCTGGGTCCCTCTCTAGCCCTCAGAGAAATGGGGACGCCATCAGAATAAAGGAGGACCCCTACATAAGGAGTGTCACTGTGCTCAGGACACAGTGGGTGACTAAAATGACCAGCACTAAACACTAAATCATGGGGCAGATACGACTCAGCCCTTCCTTCTGCACCTCCTGCCCCTTGTTGCAGGAGTTTGACACATACCTGATGCTCGGTCTGTGCTCCATCTCTGGAGGACAGAGGAGCCAGGGGAGCCTACTCTTTGCCTGGGAGGAGGAGTTCCAGCATCTTCACCTGAAGACGGGAGCTGTAGCCCAGCCCCTTCACTTAGACACCTGTGGACGGGAGGTGCCTCCCACCTGACCATACCCGGTGCCTGTTGGAGATACTCTTAGACTTACAGAAGATGTGCTGAAGTTGTTCAGAGAGTCCTGTCTGCCCTTCACTAGCTGCCTAGTGCTAATTTTTTACCTAACCAGAGTAGAACTCTCAAAACTTGGAAAGTAGCATTGCTTCTGTACTATTAACGAAAGAAGAGGATTGAGTTGCATTTTGCCAGTTCTTCCACGAATGTCCTTTTTTAGGTCCGGGATCTAGGATCCTGTGTTGCGTTTAGTTGTCCTGTGTCTTTAGTCCCCTCCAATCTGGGACACTTCTTCAGTGTCTGCTTGTTTTTCACGACATGGAGACTTCGGAAGACTACTGGCCAGGTGTTTGTCGAATGTGTGGCACCTGTTTTCAACATTAGTCGTGGAGTGGGCAGCACTGGGTTGTACAGCCTTGCTTTCAAATATTTCCACTTTGTTACGTTTCCCTAGATGTCCAGAGCCTTTGCTTCTGCACAAAATTCTGCTTGGTGGGATGAAAGATCTCATTCAGCTACAAAAGTGGCAGGCAGCTCATGTGTCTCGTGGGTCACATTAGCCTTGTCACCTTCCCTCTGAAGAAGTGTCCTCTTTCTGTCTCACACTATCCAGCTCGTGCTCACGTCTGAGCCTTAGCTGTGGGACCAGTCGCTCCATCTAGCTGGTAGACTGCCCGAGAACGAGGGGGTGCCCCCTGTTTAATGCCGTACCCCTGTTCCCGATCGGCACCGTATCTGCAAGGGGCTCAGCAAGCATGCTGAATGACGCAGCGGTCTCCATCGGCCCCTGTTTGCAGGTGTCCCTTGGAGTGCGAAGAGTAGCCATGCAGGTTATGGAAGTCCAAGTATCATTTTCTCAGGGGCCATGTAGGGAGGCTAAAAAGAGACACACAAAGCTAACACACCAGTCAGACCATACAGCAGAGCCTTTCTTGTCCAGCACGGTTGAGTGACCAGTGGAAGTAACTCATTTAAGAGAGGATTCATTTTAAAATGATACTTCAGACATTTAATTTCCTTAGAACATTCGTGTTCATCCATTTACCAAACTTTTGTGTGTATCTTGGGTCTTTTATTTGAGTAGAGCCCTCTGATGGGAGTCTGGCCCCACTTATTTGCGTAAGTCTTGCTATAACGACCTCTGGTGTTTTCACTTCTACTTTATAAAGTAGAGCAGAGATGGAAACTTGTTTCCCAAGTTTTCAGATTTTCAGAACTTTTAGAGATCTCATTTATATAGAACTAGGCGGGATTTTTTTTTTCCTAGTCATTTTTCTTTATAAAAACATTTCCCGGGGGCGCCTGGGTGGCTCAGTGGGTTAAGCCTCTGCCTTCGGCTCAGGTCATGATCTCAGGGTCCTGGAATCGAGCCCCACATCGGGTTCTCTGCTCAGCAGGGAGCCTGCTTCCCTCTCTCTCTCTGCTGCCTCTCTGCCTACTGTGATCTCTCTCTCTCTGTCAAATAAATAAAATCCTTAAAAAAAAAATTTCCCCAATGCATTTCACTGTCATTATGCAATCACTATTTTGATTTCTGTTTCTTTTTAAGATTTTATTTATTTGGCGGGGGGAGAAAGTGAGCACAAGCAGGAGGAGCATGAGAGGGAGCAGACTCCCCGGGCAGGGAGCAGGACATGGGGATTGATCCTAGGACGTCAGGATCATGACCCGAGCCAAAGACAGCTGCTCAGTTGACTGAGGCACCCAGGTGCCCCACTGATTTTGCATTCATATTTTATTGTTCCTGAAATGGTGGACGAGATGAATGGCAGTTAGAAGAGCAGCTAGCATGAGCAGGCCTGGCAGCTGATCTAACTGCCCGGTTGGTACATGGCTCTCCAGGTGTGCCGGGAGAGGAGGCCGAGCCCAGCTTCATGGAGCGAGCATGCTGTGTGCTATGGACATCAGCGAAGGCCCTTCCTGATAAGAGCATTGGAGGGTGATGGTTCATTCTATGTGCCAGCAGAGTGGAGGACATAGGAGAGCTTTTCAAGTGCATGATCTTTGATTTCCACCTAGCTGTCATTTCCTAAGCTCCCACATAATGCCTGGTGAGTACCAGTTGCTGGAGTGGCAAAAGAGAAAGAAGACGTAGACTTTGCCATAAAAGAGCACGGAGTGGGGAAGAGACAGATGAACCAGAAGCACCAGGAAAAGCAATCTGTGTGCCCTGAGACTGAAGAGGAATAAACAACTTAGAAGGAGATCCTGGAAGACTTCTTGGAGGAGGTGGCCTCGGAGATGATAAATGAGAAAGGGATTTGGAAGAGGCAGAGACCACCGAGCATTATCCTCTTGAAGGACTCAAGATGCTATTTTCTGAAATGGAAGCTGAAGGGACCTGAGGCAGCAGGGTCCACCTCTTCAGTGTCACCACCATCCATTCTGGAGGGGCAGGATCCTTGGGACTCCCCTCCATCAAGTCAACAGTGGAGTGTTTTAGAATAATAGATAAGGAAGGAGGGTGGGGAGCTGGTCTTCCAGAGAAAGGAAGGCAGCCAAGACCAGCAGGCCACCTCTCCCAGGTCCCCAGCGGCTCTGCCTCTCAGGCTGGTGCATGCAGAAAATTCCAGACCCCACTTTATCTCTCATGCCAGGAAGATGGGATGTTTTGTTTCAACCTGTGGCAAACACTCTGGTTGTTGAAGAGATTAGTACTTCCTGGACCACAAATATAATTAGAGGATCAATCGTAGACAGGCTAGAGCGAAGGCAACCTTTGGGGAGAGATATTTGTTTTTACTGTGTCACTTTGAACATCAGCTGGCAGAAAGGCTCCCAAGAGAGGCTGTGCTTCAGAAACAGTAGGACTGCGGCCTCAGGAGAGAGGGCTGAAGTCTCCAGGCATGGCTGGGGAGGGTTAGAGAAAATTCTGCTTTGCTCATAACTTACCTGTGTTTCCAGAAGCTTTCCAAACTCTGAGTGCCCATCTTCCTGCCACCACCAGCCTTGACGGTGAGCATTGAATTAAGTAAGAGGGTACTAGAGCATCATTCAGACTCAGCCTTTGTAGTTCAGCAGTGTATCAGCAGCTCTGCTATCCTGGATCCTGTTATGAAACGGGACTCAAATATGTTCTGGGGCCTGTAAATATAAACTGAGTGACACCCACTGAGCGCAGGCTCTAAGGATTAGTGGGGATGGTGGCAAACTTGAGAACATTGTACCCCAGCTGGCTGGGGCTGGACATAGTGACAGGGGGCAGGGACTTCTGCCAGAGGTGTGGGGTTTTGCCCCTTGTGTGCTTGGGCACCTGGGGAGAACGTAGGGGGTGGGAAGCCCAGGGTGGAGGTGTAGCTCCTTTTCCTTCTTTCCTTCCATTCTTGGAGTATAGACACAGCCCCTTCCCCTTAAGCTGGGCCCTCCTCTAATTGGGGAGGGCCTCGGCCTTCTTCACTCAATGAGTGCCCTGTGTAAAGGGGGCTGCCTCTACTTGACCCAGCCTGCTGTTGCCTGGGATGCAAGGATGCAAACCTGGTATTTCCAAAATCTCGTGATTCCTTTTATAAGAGAAGCTAGAGATCTGTTTTAATTTAAGAACTCCAAATTTGAAATATTAGTAATAAACTGCAATTTTTCAACAGTGTTCTCTGGATGAGCCCAACAAAACGAATCTGCAAGTTCCACGTGGCTCACGGGCTGCCAGTTTGCCACTTCTGGTAGGAAGGGATTAGCTGAGCAGTACCGCGTCTCTGCGGCTGGGCTGGGGGGGGGGGGGGGGCTTTAGTGGCAGGCAGCTTTGCCGGTGAGGATTTCACCGCCTGCTGCCCTTGTCAGCCTCCACTTCTCCCGTGCAACAAAATGCCATCAGTTCCATGTTCTGACCTGCCCCAAGTTGCTACTGGCTTGAGGGTTACGGCGTGTCGCTCTTTGTAGGAAGGTAGCCAACACACCAGCTTACACTTCTCAGATGGTGACTCTGTGTGTGTGTGTGTGTGTGTGTGTAGCATGGGATTTGTGGGGGGAGTGGGAAGCCGAGGTGCCCTGGCATCGGTGGGTTATTTGCACAAACCTGGCAGCTCGAGCTGAGCTGATCCTTGCGAGGAGCTCCCCGCCCCCCCCCCCCCCCCCCCCCCCCCGCCTCAGTCATCACAGCTCCCCGTCAGCCTGTGCCTCAGGGAGCTGTCACAGCCTCATTACTCCTAATTCATCTTCACTTAGTGCATCAAAAGGCTGATTTATCAAATTGGGTGGGCGCACAGGAAGTTTGATTAGCGACATTATGTTGTTTGCCATGACGGGCTCTGAAAACTTAGCTCATCTGTGTCCCAGGAGTCCCAGGAAAAGACTGAAGTGTTTATGTTCTGCCTCAGAAGTTCTCTGGATTGGAAGCCAGGCTGAGAGCTCCAGCCAGAGGCATTTCCTTAATGATGCTCCCAACAGCCACCTTTTCCGGTGGGTCTCACCTTTCCTCCTCTCCCCACTCCCCCACACCCACAGGGGTTCTCTGGGTCTGAGGTATCCAGAGATGGCCTGGGGCAAGCAGGTCCCCGGGCCCATCCACCCTCCTTTGGCTGAGCAGCCATCCTGCCAGCTTGGCATGGAGTGGGGCTGTCCACATGGAGTGTGGGTAATTGGCCTCTGCTCTTGTCTCTATCACTGCCGCTGCCAGGCTGCAGAGCCACACACCCAGATGCTCAGTCCTTTCACCGGGTTCCTGGAGAAGAAGGGGATGGACGCCTCCCAGAAATATGGTTTTGGGAAGCAGCAGCCCATGAAGAGACCTAGCAGGTGCTGGGCTACTCCCTGCATGTGGCGGCCATCCACGAGTTTGTACCCCACTCTGTGCACAGCCTCACCGATATCCAAAGGAATGCAAGCATCAGGCTTGGAGGGCAGCCCTTGGAAGGACTGATGGCACATGTCCATCTCTGAGCAGGATAGGGGTGGGAGAGATACGTGTACACAAGTTGGATGATGTCGGCGTGGGGTGGGGGGACTCAGGAGAGAGACCCACGGAGCCCCCCAGGCTTGTCCTCCTTGAGCTGACTTCCTATCTTTGAAGATGTGGCTGCTGAGGACATGATAGTGACCACAGGGGAAGCTAATACCTGCCCTCATTGGGTCAGGTCCGCCAGCAAGGGGGAGAGCGCAGAGAGCTGTGTAAAGTGTGGGGTGAGGGTGGGGGGCTGCCTAGAGACCTTGACCGCCATCTTGGTAATGAAAGCAACTGGCTCTGGGAACTTGGATGGTTCCTTTCACTTTTCTGCCTCTTAGTTTTTTATTCTGTAAAGTGAAGAGATTAGATTGAAGGTTTCTTCCAGGAGTGGAATTCAATTCTCTACATTTTTCCAGGTCAGTTATCAAGAGAGTAGGAATAATGGCATCATCTCTGGGCCAGAGACGATGCTAAGGGCTTGATGTACCTCATTTAACCTTCAGAGTAACCCCAGGGGGAAAGTAGTCTCCCCCTGTTTAGAGCTGTTCACAGCAGCACGGCTGTGTTAATGCCCACCTGCGCCGCAGACGCTCATTAACTCCAGCGAAGCTGGTAGGCTTCCCAGAAGCTGCTGAGATGTACATGGGATTAAGACGCCTTTTGCCCGTCAGGCCTCATGGACACTCAGAGAGATGGGGCAGACTCAGAGCAAAGCAGGTACCAAAGAACACATGCAAACAGCGATCAGATGGTAGCAAGCACCAAGGCTTTCTAATGAGAATGTAGGTATGATCAGTTTCCAGATAACCAGAGAAAGGTCTCTGTGGAGGTGATCATAACACACTGACATTTTCATAGGACTTTAGAGTTTGCAAGACACTTTGAAACACACCATTTTATGCAGTTCTCCTACCTCTCACTGAAATTAGGGATGTCTGCTCTCGTTATTAAATTATTGTTAATTATTAAATTGAGGATCGGAGAAGTGGCTCAGCCGAGGGAACTAGATTATCCTTCTGCAGGTCGGACATCTGCACAGTTAAGACGAGATGATCCAGGGTTGATGGCTGCTCGGGAACCTCAGAGAGTCTGCGAGGTCTCTCTGCGTGCCTGGCCCACCCCCACCTTTAGGAACAGAGGGGTCTCGTGGCTGGGGCAGACTCACAGTTGACTAGGAAGGCTACAGGCCAAGTAGGGTTTCTTTTTCTCAAAGAGTCAGAGGGAAGGGTCAAGGTTGCTGTAAATCCATGTAGCACAGGCTGAGAAGACTTTACCCAAAGTCACCTGCCAGGCACCCACAATGTCTCGGGGCTGCTTGGTGGGAACTTCATGTGGTGTGTGGCTGGAGTTTCTCTGTATTGTCCAGAGGGTTAGAGGCCACACAGGAATTGGGGTCTCTTGCCCCCAGCGCCCCTCCTCACAGCCCTGGTGTGTTGCCTGGACCCTGTCCCACAGCTCAGCCCCACCTCTCCGGCGGCCCGAGCATCTGTCGCGAGCATATGAACTGCCCTTTATTGGGCATGTGCCACCTACTGGCCCCTTCGTATGCATTTTCTGAGCTAATTTCCCAGCCACTCCAGTGAGGAGGGAGTTGTGTCCGTTTTACAGATGAGAAGATTGAGGCCCAGAGTGATTGCATTGTCAAGACTGCACCTCTAGCGAGCGTTGGGGGTGAGATTAAAAGCCAGATCTGTCTGTCTGATTAAAAAAAAAAAACAAACTAACTAACAGGCTGCATTGACTCTTCTTCAATTCCCGGGATGGAAAGAAGCTATTCCTCTTTGGATTCTGGTCATTGCTGCTTGGGAAAGCCTCAAATGTGGGGGGCAGGGATGGGATGGGGAAAGGGAGCGCGGTACCGGCGGGCACAGAGCAGGCCATGAAGACTCTGCCCATCGCTGGGGCTGCCTTCCTGCCTTCTTCCATTGTGTGGGAGAGGAAGTTGGGCTCTCTCCATGACCCCAGCCTGCCCTGAACTGGCCTGAAGGGGTGAGCCCAGAGACAGCCCCTGGGATGACCCCCGTTCTCGGCCACACTCTCTGCTGCTCTTACCTGAAATCCAGCCTGTCCCGTCCTTCTTGGAGCTTACTGGGGCTGAGAAGCCCAATGCCCTAGAGACTCCCGAGGTGTCGTTTTCTGGAAAACATTGGTAATCTGAGGGTACTTGGAACTCTGAACAAAGTTGCGTGTGGCCCGGACCGCCATGTCCCTCTTTGTAAGGTTGTGAGCTGTTCCTCTGGGGCCCTGCACACAGTCTGAGACCCAACAGCTTGCTGGGGTGAGAGCCTGGCCATGCCCTTGAAGGAACCATGTCTGTAGGTTCTGCGGGCAGAGGGATCTATGTCCCTAACCTGCTTGGGTGAACTCGGGCCAGTTTCTCCCCTCTCTCTTCCTCTTTTCTTCGTCTGAGAACCAGAAACCATGTTGCGTCTCACAGGGCTGTGGTGCAGACGAAGAGAAACGGTCTGTGCACAGCGCTTCACACAGTGACGAGCTCGGAGTAGGAGCTTGGCCGCTGTTCCCTTTGTCCCTTATCACCTTGGGTCCTGCTAGCTGAGCCACCATCCTCTGGGAAAGGGAGGACCCAAGGCTAGGACGTCACCCAGCTTCCACCACGACCAGTGTGTGGCCCATTTTGAGTCATCCATAAACCCATTGTGAGATCCCAGACATCATAGAATTTCGTCTGTAAATACTTTGCTGTGTATCACAACACGATCTGGGCCCTACAAAAATGAGCCAGAACACCACTGCCACACTCAAGAACCCTTCCCAGGGATTCCTTCCTGGCATCGGAATCCACCCTTCAGCTTGTCAGTGGTCTGGTGAAACATCAGGGATCTTTAAAAAGCTGGTTTCTCTGAATCGGGATTCAAGTAAGTTCCCCACATTACATCGGCCGATTCGGCTTTCAGGTTTCTCTTATTATATTTTTCTGCAACCTGGATCTTACTGACTGCGTCCTGGCCGTGAGGTTTTACCTTCAGTTGGTCTTTGGGCAGGAGTCATAAAGTTAGACTTTGCTGTCCCCACTCCCTCACCCCGCATTGGGGAAAGGGCTCCGTTCTCCTTCCTGCAAAAGTAATGTTCCCACAGTCCCCAGTGCCAGCCTGCGGGAGTGAAGGATTGGTGGGGGGCAGGCATGGGACCCTAGGGCTCCCAGCGGCGGGATGGTGGGCGCTGGTTCTTATTCGGACTCACCTGCCGCTCGTTTTCATGAACAGGGGTGTCTTTTCATAAAGCGAAGCCATTTTCTGCCAAATAGCAAGGACTGCTTTTCCTCCTTCCAGAGCAATAAGCTTCAGGATTTGTCTCCCTCTTGGCTTTCAAGAGCATGT
Source organism: Lutra lutra (assembly GCF_902655055.1). Classification (NCBI taxonomy): domain Eukaryota; kingdom Metazoa; phylum Chordata; class Mammalia; order Carnivora; family Mustelidae; genus Lutra; species Lutra lutra. The sequence continues at coordinate 10,162,655 of NC_062287.1, read as the reverse complement.
TTTCTCAATTCTTTCCTGAAATTAAAGTAAAGGTCAAGGAGGCTGGTCTGAGACCCGCCCTCCCTCCTCTCCGGGCTCCTGCTGGTGAGTCTGGCTAAGTGTACCTGCCTCCTGGGCTCCATGACCCAGTGCTCAGGGCAAACCCAGCTCAACTTACCAATTCTTGTCATCCTGGGGGGGAGGGGGGAATTGCAAAGGGGGAAAAAGAGAAAGGAAGGGGGGAAAACCCAGTGCCAGCCTGTGGGCTCCTTTCTGAATTTAGATCTGAGCAATTTGTAGAGGCCTCCTTCTCCCCACTGTGTTCCCTTCCTCGGGGAGGGGGCCCCGGGCCCCACGCCCTCCACCCTGCTTCCCACCTGCCAATTTTCTGCTCCGCACGTGAGCTGCCCCAGCTATCTGCCCTGTCCCTTGCACGGGGTTGAACTGCGAGGATTTTTAATCAGCAGGCAGCACACGCACGGAGAGAACAGCACCACCAGCCCGCTTAGCTGAGCGGTGCTGGAGCCTTCGCTCCCCGCCCCCTCCCCACACTGAGTCACTCCCAGCTAACAGTTAATTAATTTGTGACACTTTGACAGTTTGTGAAGAGACATTTTTACGGAGCCTTCAAAATGCACAGGGATGGGGCTGTCAGGCAGACTCCTTTCTTGCATTATCTGGGTCTCCAGACCCTGCCTCACCCTACCTTAGAAGGGAGAGAGGGGGCCAGCCCTGAGCTAGCCCTGCAGCCCTCCTTGGTCCTGGCCTCTTGGGACACTTCATACTCCCAGGGACCCCTGGGCAGGGCCTGGGCACCTGGCCATGTTGGAAAGAGGGGAAAACATGACAGCATGAGGGCTGGGAAGGCCCCAGTCATACTCTGCTCTCGTCTCTTGGGACCCACTCCGTCTCAGCAACATTCAGGCCGCTGGTTGGTGCTGTGTGAGAAACGGCTCCAGCCGCCTTGGCCTGCTGGGACGTCACTCCCACCGTGGGGTGCTCATCTAGACACTGTGAACTGCTGCTCCCCCAGGCCTTCTGGGAGCCCAGAAGCCATCCCCACAGGCTCTCTGCACCTCTTCCCACAGAACTGACGCGTCCCTACGTCCCCACATGCCTATACTCACTCCCCTTCACATATGTGCGTTCTCTCTTTCAGTGGCTTGCAACTCTGTGGGCCCCACTGGAAAATTCCCTGAATGGACCCCAATACCCCAATACCCCAATGGTATCCAACCCTGTGACCCAGACCCAGAGGGCCAGAGAGAGATCTTGGGGGAGGCTACTGGACCCCCTCCAGAAGGATCTGGGGGAGGAATAACAACCAGGGCAGAAGACGACCCTGGGCCTGGCTCCTCCCGACCTGAGTGAGGTTCTGGCTCCCATGAGTGCCTCCCTGACATTTACTCACCATGGCCACCACCATGCTGGAAAGTGAGAAGGCCAGGAAAAAAAAAAAAGGCAACCTAAGTGTTATCCTTACACTGGTGTAGCTCCCAGGTTGGCAAGAAGAACCGACACTAAACAAATAATTAGACAAGTGACTTAATTACGCTCTGATGAGGGCCACTAAGGAGCACAAGGTGCTGTGAGCCTAGTCCGCCAGACGACGGCTCAGGGCTGGAGCCTCGGGAAGGCTTCCCTGGAGAAGGGCTTGTCCTGGAGGGTCCCAGGAGGACGAGGTCGGCTGGGACAATGGGAACGTGAGCCTCCGTGGAAGGACTGGGCCTGGTTAGGGGTGGAGACACGGGAACCCAGGAGGGGAGAGCAAGTGGTACTTAGGCTGGTGGCTTTGTGGCTCTGGGGACAGGAAGTTGAGTGAGTGCCCGAGGGCACAGTCTCTGCTGTGAGGCTGGAGGCAAGGGGCAGCCTGGTCAGGTTTAGCTCCAGGGAGCAGTGAGGAAGCTTGGAGCAGGTGCCTGGGATACCGCCTGAGGGTGGGCCACCGCTGGTTCTTAGGACCACGTCCCCTCCTTCCCCACTAGCCTAGGTCTCTTTAAATAGTCCAAACCTGACCCCCCACAGTTGCCCAGAGGCTCTGGGTGGAGAAAAGCAGGAGCAATGGAGGGAGTCCAGGAGGTAATAGATACCCCACCCCTTGCCTGAGCCCTAGGAATTTGTAGGTACAGGACCTTACCTGGGCCCTCCCCCACCCCTGGGCAAAAGCAAGTGTTTCTTCCCCTAAGAATGACCACTGGCACCTGGGCCAGACTCAGGGCCTCACCACCTGGCTCACCCTTCCTGTCTGGGCCTGGGAGGCCAAGGAAGATTCAGGGGTGAGGAAAGGGTCAGCCTGGAGATGATAGCATCCATCCCTCCTTCCAGGGCATTAGTTAAAGACTTCTGGTTTCCCTTTGTTGTAGGAAGGATTGGAGGCTCCTTCCCGCCCCCTCCTTCTGATCCCACTCTTGCTGGAGCTGCAGGAGGCACAGGGGAGGTGCCCACCCCCAAGTTTGGATGCCCCCCCCCCCCCCAGGAGGAGCAGGGGGCAGCAGGACTTGCTGGGCCTTGAGGAGGAGCCTCTTGCACACTCCCTCCCCAGTCCCCTCCAGTGCCCGCACTCCACTAGCTGCTTTTGAGATGCAAATGCCAAGTACTCCCCTCCCCACCCCTTCTTTTTCATTGAAATGCTTCAAGTTTCAGAAAAAAAGGGAAAATGATGTGTTTAAGACAGCAATGTCTCACCAGCAATGGAGCCTGAGAAGAGATTGTTAAATTTTAATTAGACAATTTGATTCCTTCAGATGCCAAACTTTCTGGGGAGGCAGCACTGGGAGCACCACGGGAACCAGGCTGCTGGAGTTTCTGCTGTGCCAAGGGTTCCTCCCGCCCCACCTCTGGGCCCTGTGTCCCCAAGTTTTGCTGGTGGATGGAATCAAACTGGAGAGGGAACATAACCCCACCCCTCCCGCCAGCCAGCTTTCCTCTAGGGTCCCAGGCTGTCCTAAGGGATTGACCCCTATAGCCCCATCCTACCAGTCTGGGGACCAAGGGCCGCTGTAGCCACCAGGTTTGGGGTATCAGCCTCAAACTGGAATTTTGAAGGAGTTTTTTTTTTTTTTTTTTTTCTCTGCAGAATACTTGTGAGAGGCTGTTTGTGTTTGCAGGCTGAGGGGACTGCAGGCTGCTGGGGTGCGCTGGAGAGTTCCTGCCTCCTTCAGCCAGCCTCCACCTTCCCCTCCTCCCCTCCCCGGCCCCAGCTCTGGCAGGTGGTGTGAGAGGTGCACTGCAGGGGCAGCCTCCGTGGGCTCTGCCCCAGCTCTCTGTCTGGGCTCCCTGTCTTCCTCACCTGGACAGCCGGCTCATTTTCAAATGAGGGCACAAACAGGAAATGGTCACACACGGGAAAGCCCAAAGGATAAGTGGGAAGCTGGAAAAGCCCCCTCCACTGTCCACTTGCACTGATATAACCCGCACACCTCGATTCACTCCAGACACCACATTGGGAAGCTTTGCTGTGTGGGCTTTGAGGGCAGCAACCAGCAGAATGGGCGGGAACAAGGCTGGATGTTAAGGAGAGGTGGATGGAAGGGGAACAGACTACCGAGTGGATGATTCTGGAAGGTCTTTCAGGTGATGGTTGCCATTCTGAGCTGAGTACTGGAGACAGATGAGGGTCAGGGGGGTCTCTGGCACTGAGATGGCCTGAGGCTTGTGTGGGGGTGGGGTGCACCACGGAGCTCCCAAAGCTCTCTCCCTTCACCAGGGCAGCTGAGAAGAAGTCTAGGAGGCCCCAGAGCACCTGGGGACTTCCTCTGCCAGAGTCTGCTGGGGAGGGGTGGTGGAGCAGCAGAGTTCGCTGCACAGGGAAGAGGAGGGTGATATTTCGGGAGAGAAACAGCAGCTCTTCCCACTGGGGTCTCTGTCAGCTAGGGCTGCTTTAACAAAGTACCCTAGATGGGGGCTTCAACTACAGAAATTAACTTCCTCACAGTCCTGGAGGCTGGGAGTCTGAGGTCAAGGGGCCTGCGCGTTTGGGTTCTGGTGAGTGCTGCCTTCCAGGCTTGCAGATGGCTGCCTTCTCTTGACGCTGTCCTCAAGTCTTCCAGATCTCAGCTCCCCATACCGTCCCCTTGGGGCCGATGACTTCCTCAAGGCACACATTGAGAGGCACACATGTCAATCTTTGGCAACAGGGTTAGCTCGTCCATCCCTGTTCTAGGACCAGGACTCAGTAGCTGAGCATGGCAGTGACCATGTATGTATCTGGTGCTCACTCAATGCTCGTTGATTGGGACTGGTTAGGAGTTTGACACGTGAGCCACTAGCCTAGCCACCTGGAGGAGAATGGAGGTGGCGTCTGGAGGTTGGTGAGCAAGGTGACCCTATTTTCCTAACCCCAAATCAGGATTCTGGTTCTGACGACAGAAAGTTTTTAAAATAATATGAGATTTATTTATCTGAAATTTCCTTTAAGGGTAATTCGCCTTGGGTCATACATGTAGCCATCTCCTTTTTGAGAAAGAATAAGAGGGGCGCCTGGGTGGCTCAGTGGGTTAAGCCGCTGCCTTCGGCTCAGGTCATGATCTCAGAGTCCTGGGATCGAGCCCCGTATCGCATCTGGCTCTCTGCTTAGCAGGGAGCCTGCTTCCTCCTCTCTCTGCCTGACTCTCTGCCTGCTTGTGATCTCTCTCTGTCAAATAAATAAATAAATAAAATCTTTAAAAAAAAAAAAAGAATAAGAAATTTTGACCATCCTGGTACACGCAGGGTGCCAACTGCTCTCCAGTGTGGCCGTTGCCAGCTCCAGAGGCGCTGAGTGGGCCCTGACCTCACGTGGCTTCTCTGAGGCTTGGACCAGCCAGAATAACCTGGAGCCCCCTCCCTTGACCCCCAGCAAAAGCTCTGACAGGGATGGAGAGGCTGGAGGGCCCGAGCAAGAGCAGGCATCTGAGGGGCCCTCTGGGAGCCCCTGGAGTGAGAAAGACCACAGCTTTGTGGGAAAGACCCTTCTGGGACACCTCCTGGAGCCCTGGGCTGGAAGCAAAGAGGAAGGGATGGGGCTGGAGCGGGGATGGGCCGAGTGGGTACTAAGGTGTCCCGAGAAATAGCTGGCAGAGAAATTGCCAGAAGGCTGCTGTATTTTAAGCATTCTAGGGTGCACACCTCCCCCACCTCCACACGCACACATTTTAATGTCTCTGAAATCAGAATGTGTTGTACGGTGGAGCCCATCTTAGAGCTGGATTGCAGGTTGATACCGTTTTTTTCTTTCCTAGTGGTGCATTAAGCAATGGTGCATCTCACATTCAGCTCTGTCTTGGAGCCTAGGAAACATGGCGGTTGGTATTGCCTGACTCAGGCATAGACTTCGGCTTTATTCTCCTTTCCTCCCTCCCAGGGGTGGTTTGCCGTGTCTTGGGCCCCTTCTCCCCTCATCTAGACCCCCGCTTTCCAAGGCCGAGCTGGAGGAGGTAGCATGTTATAACAGTGGGTCCCCAGGGCAACCCCTGACCCCAGGGGACAGCATTTGGGCAGTCCAGTCACTTCACCTCCAGAAGCCTCAGCCTTGTGGTCTGAGTGCTTGTTTCTTTTAATTCTTTTGCTTGGTTGGATTTGTAAAGTTCACAGTCCTTGAGAGCTTACCAGGGCAGCCACACATGCATCATCTTACTTTTTCCTCATGACAGTAATTTTTACCCCCATTTTGCAAGTGGGAAAACTGAGGCTCAGGGAAGCTAAGTAGTCTGGCTGAGATCCCCGGAGCGAATAAAGGTGCAGTTGGGATTGGGACCCAGGTTTCTCGGTCCTCAGTCCTATCTTACATTAGTACCTCTCATGCCAGAGTACCTCCTCTGTGGGGCTGAATTTGCTGAATTCGCTCTGCGTGGTGTGACTTGAGAGCTAGCCAGAGGGCCCCTGCTTGTGAACCATGTTGGCCCCGGGTGGAAGGGTGCTGTGGACACGCTAGGGACTGGGGCTGGCTCTGGGGGTCGGAGGAAAATCCTGCACCAAAATATTAATAGGGTCTACAGGCATTTAGGACTTCCTTGGTTTCCCCATTCTTTCTGTAATGTTAATCGATTACATTTGTATCAGGAAAAAAAAAAACTATCTAGAATAGATACTGAATTAGAAAATTAAATGCATGAGGCCTTTCCAGCCTTGGGTGAAGGGACTTATTCTTCACTCTTGTCCTGCAGAGAGGCTGACAAACAGAGGAATGAGAGTTCACCCCCTCCCCTGCCCTGACTGGCAATGCTCAATTTGCTATCTCACTCGGACCCATGATTATAAATCCCGGTTGAAGCTCTTACCCCTCCAGGAAGCCCTCCATGAGCACCCCAGCCATGGACCTGTGCGTTTACTCTCTGATCTCTGCCCATGGGTGGCAGAGTGAGCCCCGGGCCCCTGCAGGACCAACATGTCCCCCCCCCAACTACTGGGCCTGCTGACAGCTGACATTTCAGGATGGGTCTAACCTCTTGGGGTACCCACTTGAAGAGAGATGCCTCTCTCAAAGTCACATCCTTTCCCTGGGACAGCCCATGCCCTGTGACCACTATGAGAAGGGACACCTCTGTAGGTTCTCTGAGGGGCTCACCTGAGGCCTTTGATGGGACCTCAAAGCAGCCCAGCTTCTCCTCGGCCCAGTCCTGCTCCCTGCCCTTCTCTGCAAGCCTCCATCCTACGAAAGTTCCCCAGTAAATTCCCGGCGCGCTAACGTCCTCCCCAGAGTCTTCTTTCTGGGGATCCAACATGCAACACCTGTGGTACTTTGGGGCTGCCTTTCTCTTCTGTCTCTTGCTCATCGGGTGGCCTAGCTGTGTACCCACGTTCCAAGGGCGGAGGGCTTTTCTTCCCAGTTGGACTCACAGAGCCTCCAAGTCAGTTCAGCAAACAACTTATTACCTACAGATCCCAGAAAACAAGAGCGTATGCTCTTTAATTTGTTTATTCCATGAAGATGACGAGGCATGATCAAGACGTGGTATAACCGTTAAGATGCTTACAATCCAGTGTGGGGGAAAAAACCCCAGATACACAGAGGGGGTGTGTTCCAGAATAGAACTCAGGGACGATGCTCTGGGACCCCCCAAGGAGGGAGGGAGATGGTCCAGCTGAGAACGCCTGAGATGGGCTCCAGGGAAGGAGGCTCCTGTGCAAGCCTTGCTTTGAAGGATGAAGGATGGGTAGGGGCAAGGCCAGCAGGGGAGAGGAAGGGATGTTTTCCAAAGACCTTTCTCATTTGTAGTGTGGGGATAAATTATAAGCCATGGAGGTTGTTTTGAGGATAAATGAGATAATATATATATTGCATGATATATATGTATTGGAGCCAACTATCAAACCCTCTGCAGGTGTATGAAGCGATGTCGTAGGCTGGCTCTGGATTGTGAGCAGAAGCATGAGTCTGGTTGGGTGTTGAGAGGGGGTGGGGTGGGCTAGACAGGAAGCCACAGAGTCTCCATCAGAGGCCACTGGCCCCTCGGAGAGGGACTGAAGAAGTGCGAGGGGAGGCAGAAAGAATGTGCTGGAGCCTCTGTGTCTCCAGGCCCCCGACAGTGCCTGGCACATTGCTCTACGTCTAGCAGGCTCGAGAGGTTCTGACTGAGAACAGGAGGGAGCAGGAGGAGCCCCTGTTGCCTGATGGGTTATGTGATATGTGCTCCAAGTGGGAAGACGGGCCGTGGGTTTGCAGAGGGCAGCACCGCTGCGACACTGGGTTTCTCTACCTTAGAGCTGGAAGATTAGTTTCACGGGGGTCATTTCATGCCACCCCATGTGGAGTTAGGTGTTGTGCCCTCCCCAGAGACTCCAGACTGGTGGTGCTGGGTAGGACACCTTCCACACTCCTGCTGAGAAGCCGCAGAGCAGGTGTGTCAGACGAGGATTTGGGTGGGAGGTGGAAGAAGGTGGACAGACCCTTCTCCAGAGTCCCCTCTCTGACCTCTTGTAGCTGGTGCACTTCTCTCCCTGATTCGGACCTGGAACCGCATTCATCCCAAATGGCATAAACTAGTGGATTTCCAATCCCGTGAGGGTAGCAAAGCCCCTGAAAATCATAGTGCTTTGTGTGGAATGCCTTGAATTCCTGATAAGCTGCCTCCCATCATGGAAACTAGGGACACTTTTGTTAGCAGGAAAGCAAGCTGTATTATATGTGTGTTATGTTCCAATCACAACCCAAACACAGGGGAAAGGAAGGGATGTCAGGCTCATTGGTGCCCGATGCAGCTCAGGTCTGCCGCTCAGGCTCTCTTGCTTCCTGTTCTCTCTTCTTCCAGAGCCCAAGGCAGAAATGCAGTTTTCCTCTACACCTTCTCTCCTCGTGTGCTCCGGCCCCTCTCCCATCCCACATCTACGTAATGAGCAATTTCCAGGATACTGACTTACAAGTTAGCTACCGATGCTAAACACCTCTCCATTCTCATTGCTGCCACTGTCATTCAGACGACCACCCTCTTACCTGAATTACAGCCACAGCCTCCCCCCCTCCAAGGTGCCCTCTACACTGCAGCGGCCACTTTTCTAAAACACCAGCCCAGTGGTCTTTCCTCGGCGCCCAATCTCTCAGGGGCTCCCAAGCTTATGAGACCCACTCTGACCCATGAATTGCCCTCCGGTTTCATTCCCCACCCCACCCCCATGCCTTACATTTTTAGCCAAATAGAGTTGTTGTCTGGTACTGTGTTGTATTCTCTCTAGCTGCAATGTCTCCCAATCTCTGTTGTCTGGCTAATTCCTCTTTTTACTGCATCACATGACACCTCCTTCAGGAAGTTCTCAGAGCTCTCTTGCAGAAACTCATCATCTCTTCCTTGGGTTCCTTTAGCCTCCCAGCTGCTGTCCTGCCACCTGCTTGGCACACCCTTCCATCCTCTATAGAGCGGTCAGGAACCTTCTGTCTGGCCATATCTGATCATGTGGTTCCCACTGCCCTCTGAGTCAAATCGAGCAGCCCTTGTAAAGCCTCCTAGGGCCTTGCTGTGGCAGCCTCCCCAGTTCTACTCATGCCGAATCCCCCTGGGTTTCAGCTGTCCCGAATGAATCTCCTCCTAGCTTTCCACTGGGCACCTGCTCTCTCGCTCTGTCATTTGCTTATGATGCTTCTTGTGTTGAGACCCTTCCCTGGGCTCCCAGCTCTTCCCCTGCTGAATTCCTACGCACCTTCGGGTGTCTGTCAAACGTCACTTCTTGGGAAAGTCTTCTTTCCATCCTTAAACTAGGTTAGATGTCTCTCCTGCATTCCATTTCCTAGTGCCCACTGCTTAGAGATTAAATTGCTTGATTCACTAGCTATTGTTTCTTTTAGAATGTGCGCCGGAGAACCATGTGTATTTTGTACCTGCCCCTGTTTCCAGCACTCCATAGAACAGTGCTCACTACGTCTTTATAGAATCAAGAATGAATGAATGCACACTCCTCTTCCTGCCCCTAGAAGCTGGACCTTCTCGCTACCTTGTCTCAAGTGTGGGGTGCCTGGGACGAGCTTACTGTTTGTGGAATAGACGAATGAACGACCAGCTCTTTTCAAGCTCATTTACTCTATTATACTTAAAAAAAAAAAAAAACAAAAAAAAAACCACACTTGCTCATTTGTTTTGCCATCTTCAAGGACTTGCCAGCAGTGTAGTGGCAGCGGGCCCCAATGTTGTAAGAAAATTGGTAGATTCAGAGCTGACAATCTCGAGGCTGGAGACTGCTGCTAACTGCCCGGCGGTGGCTTTAGCTCGGGAGGCGGCATGCTTGGGGAGGTCCTCCTGCTCACTCAATGTGTCCGTCTTTCCTGGCCAGAGCCTGGCCACCCGCTGCCCTGATGGATCCCCTGAACCTGTCCTGGTACGATGATGATCTGGAAAGCCGGAACTGGAGCCGGCCCTTCAACGGCTCGGAAGGCAAGGCCGGCAAGCCCCACTACAACTACTACGCCATGCTGCTCACCCTGCTCATCTTCGTCATCGTCTTTGGCAACGTGCTGGTGTGCATGGCCGTGTCCCGCGAGAAGGCGCTGCAGACCACCACCAACTACCTGATCGTCAGCCTCGCGGTGGCCGACCTCCTGGTGGCCACACTCGTCATGCCCTGGGTCGTCTACCTGGAGGTAGGTCCTCCCTGGCTCCCACCAACAAGTTGCCTGGTGTCTTCTCCACTGGCCAGGCCTCTTCCTCCACTCTGGGCTCAGTTTTTCTCCAGATAAAATGGGCTGCTAGTTCCTTAGCCATCCCAATGCCCCGTTTGAGAGTGCTTACTAAGGGCCATGCCTCGTGTCCTGTCCTCCATGTGCCACGTCTCCCATGTGGCCCTCAGAGCAGCCCTGCGAGGTCACTGCACCACGGACACCGGTTCACGGGAGGTAAGCTGGGCGGTCGGAGAAATCACTCAGCTGGCGGGTCCTAGCTGGAGCTCTGTCGGGCCCCAGGTTGGCTCGTTTGATCGTGCCAGCCATGGCGGTCATTGAGGAGGGTCCTTAAGGAAGGGGATGTTCATGCTTCCAGGCCGGAAGCTTCTGGCTCTCACTTCAAACTTCCAAAGCCAGGCTGCTGCTCTGTGTGTTCCTTATCCCTCCCTCCTCCCCCAATTTGGTCTAATGCCTGTGTCTGGGACCCCCAGGCAGGGATGTCTGCGCCCTGTGCCACAGCCCCTTTGCTCAGGAAAGTCCCTGAGGGCTCGGCTAAGACAGAGCCCAGCTCTGTGCATCTGAACAGAGAGCAGGCAGCCCCCACTGTGGTGCAGGCACTGGGCCAGGCCTGTGCAGACACAGGCTCCACACTCATGCTAATCCTGGGAGTTGACACTTTTCTTCTCGGCTTACAGAAGAGGAAACAGAAGCTTTGAGAAGTTGCCTGTCCTCACGCAGATCGCACAGCAAGGGGAGAAAGCACTAAGGGAGGAGTCCCTCACGGTGGTGGACATTTCCCAGAGCTGCCAGGCAGACATGGGAGGGTCTGGGGCCTTGGGTCCTGGATCTGCCCCTTTCTTGGCCAAGGACTTTGGGGTGGAGTCTGGGAACAGACTGGCCCTTGAGGGAAGAGCCAGTGCTAAGGTCACTCAGATCGCTGGACAGGTACCCTCCTGCCTGGGCAAGAGAGGGACTTACCTCCGCCACAGAGGCAAGTCCCTGGCAGAGAGGGAAGGTTTTTCTGTTTTTAAAGGAAAACATGAGATTTTGTTTGCTTGAGCAGAGGAGACATCTAGGAGAAGAAGCTGAGTGGGGAAGGGAGGCTGGTCCAGAGTGGCCCCTCTCCCTGTCTCCCAAACAGGTTGGAACATTCAGAATGGATGTTAAGGAAGAACCCAAAGAAACAAACAGACCTAAAATCTACAGATGTCACAGGCAGGGGCTCTGCTTCCTCTGTGACTCTCATGTCTGTGAGGGCCTCTAGACTGTCCATTCACGTCCTAAAGGCCTGTCCCTGAGGAGCCCTTCTTAATCCTGAGGCCGTTCCCCTCCGGCTCACTCTCAAAAGAGGGTCCCAGGCCTCAGGCCATCTGGGAAAAATGAGGGGTGAGTGGCAGGGCAAACAACCTCTCTGTGACTCGCTTTCCTTATGCATACAAAGGGGACGATCACAGTGCCTGCTCATGGCATTGCTGGAGGTCTAAGGAGTTAATAGAGGTAAAGCGCTTAGACCGGGAGGGCACCCGTAGAGAACAGTATGTAAAAGTCAGCGTGGCAATGGCGATGAAGCAGAAGATGATGGTAGTAGGTATGCAGCACCTGTCCTCCGGGCGAGGGCCCTCCCCGTGCCCGGGCAACCAGGCCCCCTCTACCCAAAGGGAGCTGTGCTCTGCTTGCAGCTCAGCGCGTGGCTCCTGGGCTTCCGGATCGGCAAGCTCTCCCCAGACACTGTGGTTTAAGGCCGTCTTGGGGCTCCTAGGCATCTGTAAGTCCTTTGACCGGTTATTTCCAAATAGCTGTTCATCATTATTTTGGAGGGGATGCTCAGTGTTTTCTGGGGCAGGGTGGAGAACGCTGTCTCGGAGCGCTCTGACTTTCCCATCGTGTCCCTGCAAAACAAGAACTGGACCATGAGTCCTGCAAGACGTCATCTCAGCCATTTATGGTTCCCTAGAGACTGCCCCAAGTAGAGTCTCAGCTTATCCCAACATCCTGCCAGAGTGTCCTTTCGATCCATATACTCTGTCCTCTCTAGGAGACACACTTGTCCAGAATTTTCCCCCTGGTCCACAGGAATATTAGTGCCTCTGATGGCCCAGCACAACGGGGCATATCTAACGGGGGACCGGGAGTGCATTAGTTATTCTGCTTGGCACAGGGAAAGCGCGCTGGTTTGCAGTGAGAGGACGGGGGTCGTTTCCCAACTCTGACACTTTCCATCTGGAGACAGTCCTGGGAGAAGGGAGTCAGGATTACTTGTCCGCGTTTTGGCCTCCTTACCCTGTGAGGTGAGGGTTCACCAGGTGCATTTTCCAGGTGGGCAGATGAGATTGAGAAGGGAATAGGCCCAGATTGCCTTTCTTCACTCATTCAGCAGGGACTGAGCCCTGCCGTGTCCTACATCATCCTTGGGGCATCGCCTGCCATCAGCGAAGACCCGATAGGACCACTGTAGTATAGCCTGATGGTGGCGACAACAGAGCCGTCCCCACAGAGGATGTGGGAACAAGACTTGGGGGGGGGGGGAGCATGTGGGGACAAAGAATTCTTGCAGGAAGAAGTGATGCTTCCAGAATAAGAATCCAGGGGATGGAGCAAAGCACTTGCATTCCCGGCTGAGGAAAAAAAAAAAAAAAAAACAGGCAAAGCTGCAGAGCAGGGTGTGGGGGTGTCACTGGCTGTGGGTTTGGAGGGGCAGTGGCCCTATCACTAGCTTCAGAGTTTTGCTGTCACCGTCGATAGAGATGACACACCTCAGTGCCTGACACATAGTCCCTGCTTAACACAGGCTGATGATTAGGATTTTGCCGAGCCGTCTCATGGCTCAGCTTCATGTGGACATCGAGGTCGATAAGCGGTGTCCAAAGGCGCCGAGTCCCAGCCATGGTGCTGTCCTAGCAAACCTGGGGGCCGGTCCTCCCTCTGCCACTAAATCACCAGGTGACCTTGGGCAAGTCCACATTCCTCTCTGACTCAAAGCTTGTACAGCCCCCCTTGCAACAATAACCTCTGCTTTCGTGCTTTATGTGCGCTTGGTCATTTGTACGTAGGTGTCTACTCTTGTGACAAACTAGATGGCCCTTCCCAAGGCGGTTTACATGAGAGCATAGGACGTGCTCCCCGAAGAACTGTTCTCAGCCCCAAACGTGCCACACACGTACTGAGTGTGAGTGTCGGTCCCCTCCCCGATGAGCGGGCACTCAACCCTGTCTTGTCCGAGCGTAAGATGCCCACAGGCCCACAGTGGGTGGAGGAGGCCGCCAACAATTTCTCTTGAGTCTGAGTCAGCTGCCCCCAGGACTGTGGAGGAAAGCCCTCCCTTCTTCTGTGCTCCAGAAAGGCCTGTGGGGGTGGGGATGGAGAGCTCCCTAATGGCAGGAACTATGCCAGTACCATTCACCATTGTACCCCAGAGTCTAGGACAGAGCCTGGCACATAGTAAGTTGCTCATAAGTTTCTATGGCAAAGAAGGAAGGCCAGGAAGAGGGAAGGAGGGAAAAGCAGGAGGAAGAGGGCCCTGGTGTCTCAGACCTAGAGCCCCAGGGACATGGAAGCAGCACTGAAGTACTAGCCTAGGGGGGCTGCATGGTGGAGAGTGGGCCAGGTGGGCCTGGGGCCCTCCTAGTGCCCTTAGAGGTCAGTTCTGTTTATACCCGAAGCTCTCCATCCCCATCCAGACCTGCCATCTTGGGGAGCCTTGTGCTGCCACAGGGGGAGAGGCCCTGGAGTGGGTCATGTGAGCCCAGAGAAGCCATCTGCCTGTCTTTTGGGACAAGCTGCTGAGTCTTTATGTCCCACCACAGCAGCCACAGCTCCTGTCACTGAGAGTTGAAGTGCCAACATTTGCTTTCATGCCTGGGAGCAGAACAGAAAGGGCGGCGGGGAGAATGAGCACGTCATCAGTAGCCCTGTGGCCGAGCTGAGCCAGGAGAGTGGGTGCTGCCCTGCTCCAGGCCCCGTGGGGTGGCTTTCCGGCTCCTTTTCCTCCTGTTGGTAGAGGCCCAGACTGGCTCTCCCTGTCCTGACTCTGTGCTCAGGCCCACCTGCGGAGGGACTGTGCGTGCCCGTGTGTAAACAACAGGAGGTATGGGAGTGTGTGTGTGTGTGTGTGTGTGTGTGTGTGTGTGGAGGGATGCAGGATGCCCCTGCCAGGAGCAGGTGTCCTCATTCCTGGCCTACAAGGACACGTGGATACAAAATCTCTCCCTGCCCCTGCCTGCTGTTCCCACAGCTCAAGCCCCACTTTTCCGTCCTGTGTTCTCCAGGTCTGACAAAGAGCACCACTGTCTTCCCTTTCAGAGCCATGGTCCTCACCGCTGTCTTTAACAGACACTGTCTGTGCCCTGATTCTGTGCTCTGCGCGGTGCTGCCCTGAAGGCACTGCCCGCCCCCTTCCACCCCCCCCACCCCCGCCCTGGCCCCAGGAACCTGGGCCCAGGCAGGATCAGAAGCTGAGCTGACCAGCCTTGGGCAAGTCACTGCCCATTTCTGAGGCTCAGTTTCCCCATCAGGGGAATGGGATTGCAAGCTCATCACGTGGCTGTATTGCAGGTGAAGGCTTGAAGTAGTAGCACTTGGTAGAAAGTTGCTCATCTTTCTTCTAGCCTGGTTCTTGGCACCAAGGGACCTTATGTGTCTAGGAGGAGAGGGGACTAGGGACAAGGGCCTCAGGCTCCCCCTTGCTGCCCGACTTCTGCCCCAGAACCCAGCTGGAGCCTCACAAGACCCCCACAGCTGTCCTCTGAGCCTGCGGCCTGATCTGCCCCAGGAGAGGCGAGCTATGGGGCCGAAGTTCATCTCCCCGTCTGCTGCCCACCTCTTCTGGTGCTTTGTCCCCAGGTGGTGGGCGAGTGGAAATTCAGTAGGATTCACTGTGACATCTTTGTCACTCTGGACGTCATGATGTGCACGGCAAGCATCCTGAACCTGTGTGCTATCAGCATCGACAGGTGAGCCAAGCCAGGTGGGGAGGGGGACCCAAGCCGGTCACATGTTGGGCTTCCCCAGCTCTCCTGCAGGGACAGGCTCTGCCTGTGAGGTTGTACAGCTGTCCCTGTGGGTCTGTATGTTTGTGCATGCATGCTGTGGGTGTGTGCACATGTGTATGCACACTCATGTGCAGGGGCCCGTGTGTCTGGCTGGGGGAGTACAGGCTGTCCAACAGACAGCGAGGCTACCAAGGATACCCAGACAGCAACTGGTAAAGACAAGAAAGCTCTTAGTTCTGGCTGCAGCCCTAGCTCTGTCACTTCCTACGGACATGACCTTGGGCAGAGTGTGCAAGTCCTCACAACTCTGCTTTGTCCAGAAATCAAGGATGCTGACACCTGTCCGGGTCGGGCTGCAGCGTCTGGGTGAATTTCACATCCAGCATGGGCCTGAGGGGGCCCAGGCCGTGCTCAGCTTGCCAAGCTATAGCCTTGGAACCTTTCACTGATTTGCACACACAGGCCACACAGGTTCCCAGAGGCCCTGGCTCTACTCCCCTCATGGGGTTCTCAGAACATGAGATGAGTTACACTTCGAGAGGTGCGGGGTAGAGGAGTACAAGGGACTATAAACAATTACTACTGTGCTTCTCTTCTACCCAGTGGGGCTTCACTCTTGCTCTGAGGGGCCTGGCTCCCAATCCATCAGCAAACACTTCCACCTTCTGGGAGCCCAGCCCAGGTGTGGTTTCAGAGGTACAAAGACCCAGAGTCTGTCCCCTCAGACACCCTACAATCCAAGCAGGGAGACTGGAGTAATAGATAAGAGGGCCCAGGAGTAAATGGTAGCTGGTCAGCCATGAAGCTCTGGAGGCTGTGTGAGTGGGGTCAGGAGAAAGGAGTGATGTAGAGTATCTACATCTGGGTGGGCTTCATGGAGGTGACAACCATCAGTCCCCAAGGTGCAGGGCGTCTCTGGTGTGTACCTGCTGTGGACCAAGGGGTCCCCGGGCCTGCAGCCCAGACTCAGGGTCCCCCGGCCCATGCCCTCGCAGGTACACGGCCGTGGCCATGCCCATGCTCTACAACACTCGCTACAGCTCCAAACGCCGCGTCACCGTCATGATCGCCATCGTCTGGGTCCTGTCCTTTACCATCTCCTGCCCGCTGCTCTTCGGACTCAACAACACAGGTGAGGCTCACTTCTGTCTGCCTGGGGCTCCACTGACCTCCGGCGCAGTACTGCCAGGAAGCTGAGCCCCTGGTGCAGACACAGGACAGAGGCCAGGCTGGGTCTCCCCGGCCAAGCCTGACTCTGAACTGTTCCTGGATAGGCCAGGGAGGAGCAGTAGCTCAGGGCAGGATGGGGTTGGGTGAGGAGTGGGGGTAAGGATTCGGGAGGCTGTCTGGCCATTTTGAGCTTTATTAAGTTGAAGCAAGTCAGACAACCGCACAAACTATGTGTGTATGCGTGTATGTGTGTGTGCATGCACTGGGGGCGAGCACTGGGCTCCCCCACCCTCAGCGATGGTATCTGTGTAAGGAGGCTACAGCCCCCAGGCTGGCCAAGCCCCGTATAGCCTAAAGCACCTGGGACAGGGAAGGTAGGAACCAGTAGCAGCTAGTATGGCGCGCCTGTCCCTGCCTCTGATGCCAAGCAGGTCCTGGGCCTGCCTGCTGGCCCGGACGTAATCCTTTCTCTCACAGGGGAGGCCCGGGGGTGCGGAGCACCTCTGCAGACCGTCAGGGACAGGACACAGTGAAGCCTTGCCATCTAAGTCTTGTGGGAATTCCAGGAAGCTGGACTAGGGCTTGATATGCTCAGCTCAATCTGGAAAGGCCCTGAGTTAGAGGGCTAGACCAGGAGGGAACTTGGAAGCACGCTGGAGCCCAGGTGGGTTCAGCACATGGGACCAAGTTTCCCTGTCCTAGAACTGAAAGGTGGCAGACCTCCCCCAAGTAGATGGGAAGGGCGCAAAGAAGGGATTACTCTTTTAAAAGAATTTCCTTCTGTTATTTTTTCCCAACACTCCTGCTCCAAGTGGGTGTTCACGGATGGGGAAAGGAATAATGAACTAAGGAGGGAGCATTAATGGAAAAGCTTGGAAGCAGCTTAGCTCTTTTGCTCAAGACTGTTTTTCAGTCTTTGGTCTACACCACGTGCTGGTGTCCATCCAGCATTTCCAGGCGCCCGCAGATGCCCAGGCGTACTCTCTGTCCCCTTGCTGCGCTCTGTCCCACGGAGGACAGAAAGGTCTCTGGTGGCAGCGCTGTGGCCCGCGGGGCTGCTGACACCCCCTCCTTCGGCTCTCCTCCCCCCAGACCAGAACGAGTGCATAATCGCCAACCCCGCGTTCGTGGTGTACTCCTCCGTCGTGTCCTTCTACGTGCCCTTCATCGTCACGCTGCTGGTCTACATCAAGATCTACATCGTCCTCCGCAGGCGTCGCAAGCGGGTCAACACAAAGCGGAGCAGCCGGGCTTTCAGGGCCAACCTGAAGGCCCCGCTCAAGGTCCTCAGAACCCCCCTCCCCTCCAGGGCCCACCCCCCACTATCACCCAGGGGGCTGGCCCATGCTCAGCTGGGGGCTGGGGACACAGGGTCACCATGACAGGCTGGAGGGTTTCCCAGCACCTGGGCAGGGCTGAGTCCACAGGAGCTGCCTGGGAGATCTGGGTCGGAATGTACCTTCCTTGGCTCTTCTCCTTCTTTTCCCATCACTTGTCCTTTCCTCACTCTGGCCCTTCTCTCCCTGACCTCCATCTGTGCTTCCCTCCCTCTCCTTTACCTTCCATGGTCCCTGTTCGGCCCTCCATGCACACCTCCTTCCTCCTCCCCTCCCCCTTTATTTCATTCGCTCTCACCCCTTACGTCTCGTGAGTTCTCCCCTCTGCTCGGCCCTCCCTGAGGAAGGCAGTGTGAGGGCATCAAAGGAGCCAGAGTTGGGGGTTAGATGTATCAGGTTCAAGGCCTGGCACTCCCACCTTTTTGCTGAGTGACCTTGGGCAAGTTGCTTAACATCTCTGAGCCTCGCTTTTCTCATCTGTTAAATGGGAATCATAATGCCAACCTCTCAGCGTGGTCTTGAGGATTCACTGTGAGGGATAGGACTACGCCTAGCATGTGCCCACAAAATCAGGGCCTGTTTGTCCCTCATCCTGTTCACCATCTCTCCTTGTAGTACCAACCATCAGTCTTACCTTTTCAGGCCTCTACCCTCCTACTCTGCCCTTCTGGGAGCCCCTGTGCCCAGCCTGAGTAGCCCACACTGGGTGTCTGTCCCCAGCCCCTGCCCATCATGACCAGTGTACTGGCTCACTCCACAGGGCAACTACACTCACCCCGAGGACATGAAACTCTGCACCGTTATCATGAAGTCCAATGGCAGTTTCCCAGTGAACAGGCGGAGAGTGGTAAGTGCTCAGGTCAGGGACCCAGAGCCAATTCTTTCCGCCCCGAGGGAAACCCACCTGCCAAGATTCTCGGAGATCTCACCAGCTGGTCAAAGGGAGGAGCACCTCCCAGGCTCCCCAACGTTGCTTCCACGGGGGCCAGACTCCCCACGCACACCTCCCGGGCAGGCGTGCAGCGAGACGGCTGGGTTCTCGCAGGCACAAATAGGCACCCCCAGCCCAAGACGGTCGGGAGAGAGGACTTAGCCATAACATAATAAAAATAAGGAGTATGGCTCTTACTATTCATTGAACACCCACCGTGTTCCTAGTAGCTCATCAAATCCTCACAGCGACCCTGAGAGGTAGGTCTTATTAGGCTTACTGATTTTAATTTTACAGAAGAGGAAACAGAGGCTCGCAGAGGGGAGGTAACTCCCCCAAGGCAAAGCTTTTAGTGAGATCGTGCATATTTGAGCCCAGGCCTACGAGACCCCAGAATCCACACGCTGCTCTGCCGTTCTTCCCACTTGCCTGTACTGCGTTCCTATGGGCAGCTTCTGGGGCTGGAGGCTGAGCGTGGGGGTGGAAGGGGGGCGGATGGAGCAGAACAGGCTTGGGGCTGGTGGGGAAGTGCAGCCTGTGCGTGGAGCCTAGAGACGTAGAGCAGACCCCGGGCTCTGCCCAGTGATGACGGTGGCACCAGGGTCCAAGCAGCAGGTGTCCCCTCCCCAGCTGGGCCACGGAACCCGCACAGGGCCCACACGAAGTCCAGAGCAGGTGTCTTTGGGAGGCAGGACCCCCCCACCATTCACCTGCACGGCAAGGACGGGACGCCAGGGAGTCACTGGATGGGATGGGTGCCCAACGGGGACTCAGGACCGGGCCTGGGACAGCAGCACAGATAAACCACCCAGGTGCAGGGCCAGGAGACACTTCAGAAGTTCAGACTGAGACCCCAAGGCAGGGAAGAGCCTGGAAAGCCATGAGTGGACCCCCAGCGGGACCTCCAGGTCAGCCCAGCGGGAAAGATGCGGGGGGCCCAGGGGTGAGCCCTTTGGTATCCAGGTCCATCTATGAGGAACATGTGGAACCTACGTGAGTGCCAGTGCAGGTGCCTCGGGCCACCCTGGCAGCGAGAGCAGGCGGCCCTCTCTGCACTTAGAATTCGGGCTCCTGGACGCGGGCACTGAGGGTCAAGCAGGAGCGGAGTCCCTGTAGCCAGCTCTGTGCCTGGCACGTGGCACTCAGTGCATGGGGCTCAGTCAGTAAGAGAGACGTGCTGGGGTAGTAGGCTCCCACAAATGGTTGTGGGGTTATTAAGGTTCCATAAAGATTGCTGTGGAACAGGGGCTGGGGATGACCCTAGAGGCAGGGACTTCTGTGGGTCCTGGGTCCTATACCCAGACCCTTCCTGCCTCCCAGTGATTGTGTTCATTGCCTTTCCAGCAGGGTGACCCTGGGGTGTTGGCAGGAGTCTAAAGGAGTATAGGGAAGGGCGAGGGGGTTCCGGTGAGTCTGGGTGCCGAATGCCTGAGAACTGGCCTGCCGTTACCCGGAGCTCTCTACCTCTGCGCAGGAGGCTGCCCGCCGAGCCCAGGAGCTGGAGATGGAGATGCTGTCCAGCACCAGCCCCCCTGAGAGGACCCGGTACAGTCCCATACCGCCCAGCCACCACCAGCTGACCCTCCCCGACCCGTCCCACCACGGCCTCCACAGCACTGCCGACAGCCCCGCCAAACCAGAGAAGAATGGGCATGCCAAAGACCACCCCAAGATTGCCAAGATCTTTGAGATCCAGTCCATGCCCAATGGCAAAACCCGGACCTCTCTCAAGACCATGAGCCGCAGGAAGCTGTCCCAGCAGAAGGAGAAGAAAGCCACCCAGATGCTCGCCATTGTTCTTGGTGAGTCAGGTCAGCCCAGCTCTGTCCAGCCATTACTGAGGAAAGGAGCCATCATGGTGGCTTCCATTACATGGCATCCCCTTCCTGACCATGGCTGGCGGGCCATGGGACTGGCCCTTGCTCGGGTGCAGGCCACACCCAATGACATACCCTGTTAAGTAGATTGTAAAATGACGCTCATTTTACAGACGGGAAAACTGAGGTTTGGAGTAGGTGTATAATGTGACCAGGGAAGACCTCTGATTTGAATTCAGGGAGTCTGACTTCAGAGTCTGTGAGTTTGACCAATCTACCATAGTGACCCCCAGAACCTCCAGATCCTAGACACGTCCTTTCTCTCTCTGGAGTCCCCTTAGCAAGAGATAACCTCTCAGGGTTGTGGTGATGGTCACATGGTGGTGAAAGGTGGAAACATTTTGTAAAGTGCAAAGCAGGGCACACGGGTTAGGGGTTAGCAGTACGGTTTTGGGAATGTTGTTCTTGTTGAGGAATTGGGAAATTCAGTTCACTTCAGCTCACCCAAGACCCTGTGGGACCAGAGCTGTGAACAAAGAAAGGGGACCTGGGTGAGGGGAGAGGCCCATCTGAATGAGGATGTGGCTGTCAGCCAGGCATGGCTCTTGAATAAAGGTCTCCTAGAAAATCAAAGTCAAAACACAAGGCTGGAATGATGTAGGTGGTTGGGGGCAGGAGGAGCAGCTGTGACTCAGCCTTCCCTGCAGTACCCAGGGCAGCATGGGACACCTTTCCACACTCACCTTCCCCTTGGACCTCGACAGTCCTGTGACACGAGTGGGACAGGTGTTACCTCCCAGCTTTTGTGAATGTGTGCACAGGGTCATAGCAGGTTAAGGGGCTGACTCTTGATCACGTGGCTGGGGGTGACAGAGGAAGGTCAGAGTTGGAGGGGTCTCGCTGCCGCGCTGGGTGCCTGCGGGACATGGTGTGCTCACGGTACTGCCACACTGAGCAGCAGGTCGAGTCAGACAAAGCCGACGGGCGGGAGCTTAGTCTGGGTCAGAGTGTCCCCAAGCAGGAAGTAGCAAGAGGTGTCCCCTAAGGGCTGGGGGAAGGCACAGCAAGAAACTGGCCATTGGGGGACCTCAACGGACTGGAGTTCAGGTCTCAGCTTCGTCACTTGTGAGGCGGCCTTGCGTACCTCACAGAGCCTCTGGAGCCTCAGCTCCCTGTCTCTACTCCACAGGGACGCGGAGCCTGAGCGATATGCAGATCTAACTCTCCCTTTTGTCCCTCGGGCTCAAACTGTTCGTCCCCCACAGCAATGACCAAACGCTCCACTTCCAACTGCTGAAGAAGACTTGTTCTCAGAGATGACCAGAAAGTAGAGTAGATATTTCCATTTCTACTGACTTGGGTCTGAATGTTAACCTGGTCTGAATGTTAACCTGGTGGATTTGTTTTCAAGCCATTCTCCTTCCCTGTGGGGCAGGTCTTATTATACCCATTTGACAGATGAGGAAGGTAAGGCTAAGGGAAGTAAAGTTACCTTCACTGGCAACGGGTGTCCGTGACAGCCCTAGAATCTGAGATCGGGACTCCTCCTGCAGTGCTCCTGGGCCCTGGGCCTGCGGCTCCCAATCTGGGTGCCCACAGATTGCAGGCCTGCCCTGCCCAACCTCCCCCGGGCCTGGAGGCCAGCCTGACCGCCGCGCTCTCCCCCAGGCGTGTTCATCATCTGCTGGCTGCCCTTCTTCATCACCCACATCCTGAACATCCACTGTGACTGCAGCATCCCGCCCGTCCTCTACAGCGCCTTCACGTGGCTGGGCTACGTCAACAGCGCCGTGAACCCCATCATCTACACCACCTTCAACGTCGAGTTCCGCAAGGCCTTCATGAAGATCCTGCACTGCTGACCTGCGGCCACCTGCACGGCAGCCTGCTTCCCGCCTCTCCGCCTGGCCGGCCGGCTCGCACTTCCAGGGAGCCGCGGGCAGGGCGGTGGGGGGGCGGGCGGACTGGGCCTTCTCTTTGCTTGGCTCCATGCCCCTCCGTGCCCGCACACCCACACTCTGCCGGGGTAGTGCTCAGGAGCCAGGCACTGTGCCGGCCCGCGGGCTGGACCCCTGGCTCGGGGGCAGCTCACAGAGCCCCCCTCCCACCTCGAGGCCCCCTCTCCTTGGCACCAAAGATGCAGCCGCCTTCTCTGACCTTTCTCTGGGGTCCTGGGTTGCCAGGGCGAGAGGCACGGCTCAGAGACCATGCTTTCTGTTGGGTCTGGCTCGGTCTTCACAGGCCAATGCTGGGGCGGGCCGTGGGGAAGGATGAACAGGTCCCACTCCACAGGGCCATGCCCGGGAAGCCAGAGCTCCTGCCAAGGCCCCAGGCAACTGCAGTCCTGGGAGCCCCATGTAAATACCAGACCACAGGGTGAACCCCAGAGGAGCCCAAGCCAAAAATCTTCGCTCGCTCCCTGTCCTGCCCCACAGGAGCGTCCGTTTCCCCAGAAGTGGGGCCCGCCCCGCCCCAACCCGCTCCAGCACCCACATGGTTTCTGTACCTTCTGAGGGCAGGAACCCGGGTCATGAAGGGCCCCCAGGAACGTCTGTGGGGAGGGGGACCTCCCCCAAGCCCACTCTGCCACCTCCTGACAGACTCGGTTCATCCCTTCTCGTAGCAACTTTGGGGCTGGCCTGCAAGCAGGCAGGGAAGGTGGGCTTGGGGCCACATCTGGGCCTGGGCTGGGGTGCTGGAGGGTCTTCGGGGGGCTGCCTCCTGCACACTCTGCCACAAACTGCCTCTCCTTTCCCTTTGCCTCTTCTCTCTCCCGTTGCCTTTCCCTTCCGCTATCTCCACCTTAGAGAAGCCCGTGGCAAGGGGACTGCGGAGTGCCACTTGGCCTGGGCTGGCCCCGCCCTGAGGGAGGAGGGGAGGCTGCAGCTTGGGGAGCCCCTGGGCCCAGACTCTGTAACATCACTACACATGCTCCAAATGAATAAAACTCTGACAAGAGTCACACACGAGGCCCCCCGCCTGCCTTCGTCCTCCACGGCAGGTGTAGCTGAAGCCCCCGTGTCTGGGCTGGGATCAGAGTCGGGGAGGCCTTCTGCAGCCCCCTCCAGAAAAGGGTGACCCTGACTACGGCCACCAGGCTGAACACTAGGGGAAAGGAAGAAAGGAGCTGCTCCGAGGCAGACCAAGGAGAAGCTGTGAGTGCCTGCGTTCCCCCCTCGCCCTGTCCTTGCCTCCTGAGCAGACAAGAACGCCCTCAGCCCAGCCCCTCGGGTGGTCCCGAACCTCAACTGCCAACCAACACAGGAGCGGAGAACGTTCCCCGTGGGAATCCCACAGCGTACCCAGGGCTGCCCTGATCCCTGTGGTAGGGAAAACAGGTGGTTCCCTGTGTCCCACCTCCTCCTTTCCTCCTTTCCTCCTTAGCCTCTGTGGCCCACCAGCGCAGTGAAGGCTCTACAGGAAAGGTAGACTCCCGGGTGCTGGCTGTGTCTGTGCTTGCCCCTTGCCCTGACTTTGGTCACATAGCAGGACCCCCTTCCTCTGGAGCAGGCTGCGGGGGCACAGAAGCCCTGGGCGACATAGCCCGGGGAGGGGTCCTCCCTTCCCTCGGCCTCCATCACAGTCATATCTCCAAGCTTTCCAGAGCCACAAACTGGCACTGCCCTGAAAACAGAAATTTGGCTTTAAAAAATGAAATATAAGTCAACCAGGCGAAGGAGGAATATTCTCACTACCTTGAGAATAAGAGCGCTGATGACAAACAAGGTGCCGGCACCCACGTGCTCAGGCTCTGGGGAGCTGTCAGGGCATAATTTGCATGCTAAATACAATATTTTTAGCACCAAAGTTTGGAGCACTTAACTTGCCCTGAACACTTAATTATGGACTTTGATCTTCTCCCTGAACCTGCACGTAGTGCTAAGCCCCAGGAGAGGCCCCTGTCCCCAGGAGCACCCAGATCCTGCAGGCTGGGCAAGACAGGCCCCTGGTCCAGCTCAGGAGACATCCGTACAACCCAGTGACTGCCTCCTACGGAAGGCGGCAGACCCTTGAGGGGGCGAGAAACCCCAAGGACTTCTCAGCTGCCGATGCCCACCCCATAGCCAATGCACACAGACACGCCACACACTCAGCCTACAGAAGATCTTGCCTTGGACGGAAGCTTAAGCGCTCATCTCATCATTGGAAATCTTACGAGGTCACCCTGGTTTCTCAGCTGCGGGATTGGAAGACATACTAAGAGAGGAGAGAGAAGATGGAAGAATGGAGGAAGGAGGGAGGGAAGGAAGGAAAGATAGAGGAAAGAAGGAAGGAGGGAGGGAAGGAAAGGAAGAAGGGAGGGAGGGAGAGAGGAAGGATGGAGGAAGGAAAGAAGAGAAGGAGGGCTGATGGCAGGCAGACAGGCAGGCAGAGAGGGAGGGGAGGCAGGCCTGGAGCAGTTTGGGAAGGTGCTGAGGGGAGGAGAGGGGAAGAGGGCAGGCAGGGGCGGGAGGCGGGGCAGGGGAAGGTTGCCCACAGCTGTCACGAAGCCTCCAGGCTTTCTGCCAGACAGCAGAGTGACAGCTAGAGGGGGCAGGGGGAGGGCCGGCTCCACCCCCTCCCCCCTCAACTCTTCAGGGGCAGAGGGATAGGTGGGGGCCCCCAGGAACTCTGCGGTGGGAGGGGGCAGCCCAGGCTCTGCTCTCTCCCACGAGGCCACCTGACGGGGGCCCTGTTTTGCTCCCCGCCTTCCCTGTGCTTCTAACCCGAAGCCCATCTTTCTCCCAAGAATGACTTTTAATTGGTAAATGATCTGCCTTTATAGCCTGTGGTGCCTCACAGCCATCTCCCTCCCCACCGTCCCCCAGCGCGGGGTCAGACACAGCTGGCACTTGGCACATGTCCTCGCGCATGTCATGTCGCTGAGTGACTGCAAGTCTTCAAAGCTTCAGGCCCTTACTCTTCTCCTAGTGCCTTCTGGAGGAGTCCCCACAGGCCACCAGCCAGGGAGACGTCCTGGGCACTGGGCAGGCGGGTGATGCAGGGGACACTGCATTTCCTCCCTCCACCCACCGCTGGGGTCCTCGGTGGCAATTTCTGGGGCAACCTTTGTGCTCCAGGCCCTGAGCAAGGTGCTAGGAGTGAAACAGGAACCGGGGACGGGACCGCGGTATTTGCAGAGCTCCCGGCCCCGGAGGGCGCTCATCCAACAATCTCACTACAGCCGCACAAACTGCACATTCGCCACAGCAGAGCCCTGGCTGGGGGTGGGAACGCTGGTCACGTAGGTGACAACAATGACGCGGCACGCCTTGGTGTGGAATTGGTGAGGGCAAGAGGCTGATGGCACAGAGGACAGCCTGAATGGTGGGGCAGGAGGCCCCTGAACGAAGTGACTGCCTGTCCTACTTCCCCAGGGGTCTCAGAACAGGGACGGTCAGTCATCTGCAAGGAGGGACACTGAGGACTGGTCTGCCTTGGGGAGCAGTGTGTCCACCTATCTGGGATCCCTTCCCACCCCATCCCTGTCCCACAGACTGCGTGACCCAGCCTTGTGTCCCCTACCTCATCGCCCTCCCAGGCCCCAGGACACAAGCTGCGTCTGTGGCCATTAGCTCCCATCCTATGCCTTGCCCCCATGACACTGCCCTCTGCGTACCCCCGGCATCCGTCCACAGGGTCCCCTGTTACAGAAGAAACTTCTCTCACAGGGAGGCCGACTGCCTGGACGGCAGGCTGGCTCCTGAGCCCAGGGTTCCAAATCTCCATCTTGCACTGTCCACTCTGTCTCCTGACCAGCGCTGAGCACGGCTGGAGGAGGCTGGTGTGGTGAGCGCATGTCTACCAAGGTGGGAAGACAGAGAAAGAGAAAGCATCTGGGACCAGACTTTCGGGTCCCTTGAGTACCTGTGAATAGCCTGACAGCCATTTGGGCTGCAGAGCAAATGAGGGGGGGACGGGTGTGTAGAGAGGGGAGTCGTTTCTAGAGGGGTCTTAGTGGCAGATCAGAGTCTGGGCGTACCCTCCTGCCAACCAGACGCCCCTCGCTCTGCTTCCGGAGAAGCCGGGTTGGGGAGGTGGCAGGCAAGAGACCAGAGCATCTCTGGAAGGGACGGCTTCCACCCTGGCTTTGGGGGCCTGGTGGCACAGTGACAAGAGGGCACCTGGTCCCTCTGTGCCACCCGAGCTCTGCGACCTGGCAAAGGCAGCAGGGTGAGTGCCGCTGGGGAGAAGCCTGATGGAGAAGGCATCTGGAGAGGCCTTTTCCTTCTGGTTGGAGGCCTGGCGGCTCTGAGCCCATGCTGTGGCCCCTGACTCCTTCCTGAGACCTGGGCATGCGCAAGAGGCCAGAGAGGGAGGTGGGCTCCCTGGTGCCAGGGGATGGGGTGCTACCGTTCGGGGGGGGGGGAGGGGCAGGGGACTCGGCACAGAGTTCGGGCAGGCGCATGCGGGTTTTCCCGGGTGGCCCCAGCCGCAGACACTGTGTGGTCACATGAGAGTAGGGTCTTCCCTCACCAGAGCATCCCTTCCTCACCCTACGCCCAGCTGGAGGGTCTTGGGAGCGTACAGTTCATTCGGACTTTACTCTGCTCACAAAGTGACAGCAGTTCCCCACTGCCCCTTCCATTGAGTCCGAGGTCCAAGCTCTGGAACCAGGATGGGCATCAGGGTCTCCCCGAGCCATCAGCTCTCCGGCTGCCTGCACCCCCAACCTACTTGCTCGTCCACATTCCCTGGCCTCTGGGGTCCCTGGCCCCAGCCCCTCTAGTCCAGGCCCTGCCCGCCGCCTGCTGTGTCCTTGTCCTCCTTCCACGCATGCATCTTCCAGAAAGCCCTTCCTGTCTGACCCGCTGCGCCTGGGAGCCTGCGGGATGAGGACAGGTCAGGGAGCTTAGGGACCGTGTGGTCTACCAGTGCGTGTGGCTACCTAAGCTTATTAAACCACGCTGGCCACATCAGGTGCTCAGTAACACATGGGGCCAGCGGCTATCCTCCAGAACAGCCTCGGACAGAGCAGGCTTCCACCTTCCCAGGACGTCCTGCTGGACAACACTGGTCTAGAAGGACTCCTGGGTGAGCAGTTCAGGTACCTTTCAACTACAGTAAGGGAGAGAGGGTGATGGACAGACTTGTGGAGGGGGAGGGAATGTTCAGTTTGGGGCCTTTTGAGTTTAAGGGGCCTGTAGGGTCTCCAAGTAGAGATGCCCAGAAGGAAACGAGGGAGTTCCTATCCTCAATCTCCCCAAATTCCCCTAAACAGGGTTTGAAATTCAACTGGAGACCCTCTCCTTGGGAATTTCAAGGGCCTCAATGAAATCCAATTTTGAACATGCCTTGGAAATCTCTAGAAGGCGCCTGTGTTGCAGTGGGATTCAGGGTAGATGCTGTGTGTCTGTGTCTGGCTCGGGCTGGCTTGAAAAGGGAGAAAAAGGTGCTGGTAGGCGATGCAAGGGCGGTTGGCCAGAGCTGGCCTGAAGCCATGACCTCCACTACCTCTTGGAAGAAGCGGGTAGAGAAAGCAGCGGTCTGGGAATCTCAGCCTGGACCCTGGGATCAGGTTAGTGAGCTGAAATGATTCCCATGGGTAGTCCTGGCCCCATTCCATGGGATCCTTGCCCCTTATAGGACAACAGGCGCAAAAGAATCGTTTATCTTTCCTAGCTCCTTTCTGCAAGGTCCTTCCTCAAATTTTTTCCAAGAGGATAGCCCAGACACCACTGTCCCCCAGTGCCTCGCTCCTGGCCGTCCCCATGGATTGATCTGAGCTCACTCGGCTTTGTACACATAGCCCCACACCCGCCCTCTGGCTCGTGCAGAAGAATCCTATACTGGGAGCCAGCGTGCAAGGATCACGGATGGCACGGAGCCCTCTCCCCTTCCCCCTTCCTGCTCTAGCACGTTCTAGGGAAGACAGAACTCCCAGGGGGACTTTCAGCTACGAGTCTTGCCTGAAGCCCAGTTCCAGGAAGAACATGGAGAATGGACTGGGCGGCCAGCAGGGAGTAGGAGGATGGAACATTCTGCTGAGTGTCACCTGCAGTGATCCTCAGGAGTTCCCGCTCATCCAGGCAGGAGAGGAAAACCCGGGCTCCCCGGGGCTGCTGGCCAGTGATTACTGTCATGGTGGTGCTAGGTGCAAGGAAGGAAGCAGGGAAAAGATATGAGACATCAGCCTGGCGGCTCTCCAGCTCAGCCAGGGAGATTCTCGGCTCTGCCTCTCACCCCATGCGGACAGGAGGCCCTAGTCCAGCCCAGCAGGACCACACGTGGAGGTGGGCCCACCATGTGGCTGGGGGTGGGAACTGGACAGTAGCTGGGGCAGAAGGTTCCTTTTCTCTGACAATCAAAGAGTCGGAGGGGCTGCTCCAGCAGTGCAGAGAGGTGGAGAGGTGCGGGATGGGATTTTAGGGCACCCATTCTGCCCCCACTGGAACCTCCCACCCTGACCCGAGGTCAGCCATTCCCGGCAGAGCCAGGGCAGAAGCAGAAGCTGGTTAGTGTGAGCAGCCCAGCCCTGCCCCAGCCTGCCCCACAGCCTGGAGGACGGCCAGGCTGGCAGCCGGGGGGCCAGGGAGTGGCCCCAGGGGAGAGCACCCGGAGCTACAGCTGTCTGAAGGGACATCCTGTCCTGGAGCTCCACACCGAGCCCCAAGAAGTCATCCCTCACCCTCCTCAGCCCCTCACTCCCCACAGCTGCCCCTGTCTCCTCCTGCTGCGTGAACCTGCACACATACCACATCCCACAGTAACACTACTGGCCCCAGTGGTCGGCCCATCTGCAAAGAGAAGACTCAGATCCACCGTGTTACTGACCTCAGGGTTGGAAACTTGGCCGTGTAATGAGACACAGTGAAGGGGTGGGGAAGGGGGGATGGAGCACCCCATGGAGGACTACTCGTGGGCGGCGGGAGTACAGCCTTCCTTCCCCCGCCGAAACCACATGGGAGACCCAGGCACTGGAGCCAGGGCCACCAGAAGGTGTGGTCTCTGTGGCAAAAGGGGGCTGGCTAGGGCTTTCAACAGTAGGCAGAAATTTCCTCCCAAATGTGAGCTCCTGCCCCTTTTGAAAAGCATTTGCCTGGCTGGCCAGGCCTGGCTTGAGATGGGGACCAAGTCACATAGGGACCAACTGGGAGGGAGTATGTCCCTCTTCTCTGTGGTTCCCTGTGAGCTCAGGGGCGAATGACAGAAGGTGGCAGGAGTCTTGGGGAGGAAGAAGGAAGAGGGCTTGGGTCCCAGTATAGGAGGAGGAAGAGGGAGCCCCTGGCTCCCACCCAGCTCCCACCTCAGCACTGGTTTCCCCCTCCCTCCAGGGGGAGACCGCGTTTTGGCTTCCTCTCAAGGTCCAAGGGGCAGGTGGCAAGGACAGGGAAGGGGCCCTGCCGGCAGCCCAGCGTCACTTCCCCAGCCCCTCTCCCTCCCAGGGAAGGAAGAAAGCCCCCCCTCCCCCGTTGTCTGGCTTTCTGTCTGTGCTCCTGGCTCATCATCACCCAGAAGGGCCAGTGAGAAGGGCTCCTTGCCCTCCAGGAGGGCGATTGTGCTCTGCTTTTGGCTCCGGAAGGCCAGCTGTCGGGGTGCACAGCCCGCCCCGTCCCGGATGCCCAGCCGGGCACCAGCGCAAGCAGCCCTTTGAGGATGGCCACGTGCTCTTGAGGGCTTTCAGGTGCGCGGGCATCAGCCCACCTTGCTGCGGGCATGGGCATCTGCGTGGTGCTCCAGGAGGCTGAGGACGCTCAGGAAGACGCCCCTCTGGACGACCAGGTGGAGGGGTGTCCAGCCCCCCGCTTGGCTGCACTGGGGTCAGCATTACACCACACTAGCGCCAACGCCACCAGCTCCTCCCCGTGGCGGGCAGCTAGGTGCAGAGGTGTCCCCTTCATGCCTCCGGGAGCTCCCACGTTTGCCTGGCTCTCTGCCAGCAGGTGGACAACCTCCAAGGGGCCCTTGTAGGCTGCGAGGTGCAGGGGGTTCCAGCCCTGCCGGCTCAGTAGCTCAAAGCCGGCCCCATCCCTGAGCAGCACCTCCCAGGCCAGGCACTTACCCCTGGTGGCCGCTGTCTGCTCCGGTCGAGGGCATCAGGAGCCGCCCCACTTTTCAGCAGGTGCCGGATGGCCCTCACTTCGCCTCGCTCCACCGCCAGGGGCAGGGGCGTGCTCAGGTTTCTCTGCTGGGCTCCAACTCGGCCCCCGGGCCTGTCGGCAGCTTGACCAGGCTGGCATGGCCGAAGTAGACAGCCACGTGCAGAGGGGTCCTGCCCTCAGCCTCACGCAGGTTGGGGTCAGCTTGACGGGAGGCCAGAAGCCGTGCCACATTCTCAGAGGTGTTCTGTGTGGCCAGGTGGGGCGGGGTCCACCCTCGCGCTCCTGGGTACCCACATGGGCCCTGTGGTCCAAGGGGTGGGGGCGCGGGGCTGTCACCACCGCTCTGGGCTACAAAGGGCAGCGGGGCCCAGCTGTCCTCCTCTGCCAGCTTGGCATCCGCCCCGTGCTGCAGGAGCAGGGTGCAGAGGTCGGGCTGCTGGTCCTGCGCAGCGATGAGGAGGGGCGTGTAGCCGCAGGTGCTCTGGCCGTCCACGTGGACCTCGTGAGCTAGCAGCAGCCTCACCTGTGCCCTGCACCACCGGGAAGTGAGGGGAGTGACTTTGTTCTCGCAGCCATGCAGCTCCTCGTCCCAGGACGTGCTTCAAGTAGTCTCCGGAGTCTGCTGGGGGGAAGATGGGGTTGGAAGGAGGACCTCTGGGCTGGCCGCAGGTCATCTCGTCCAGCCCACTGCCTCCTGCAAGTGCCAACCAGGAACAGAGACTCTGGGAGGGGGGCAGTCTCTCCTGCTATCACAGATCTCTGCACAGCCTCCTGTGTCCTGGAGGTCGGACTCTGGCTGCCCGTCTGTGCGGAGGGGGCAGAAGAAGGGGCAGAAGAAGGCCTGGGAGCAAACCCACGCTTCGCACTGCCGGACCTTAGCTAATTCCTGCCCTCTGTGAGCCTCCAGATCCTGATCCACAAAGGGGCCAACAACAATGCCCACTTCGTGCCACCGTTGCGAGAACAGCCTGGGTAGCCAAGAGCTTTCAGGGGTGTGCTTGGCACAAAGTCAATGCCAGCTGAAAATAGGCTCTATGATCTTAGCAGCTTTGGCTGCTAAGGCTTCCTCCTGCTCTACCCAAAAGTGTATCTGGACTAAAAGCAACAATTTCCAAAACAAACAAACAACAACAAATATCCCTGCCCAGGTCAATTACCGCCCCACCCCCAACCCCCCAACCCAGCCGGCAAGATTCTGATTTAATCACTCTAGGTGGCCCAGGCATGGGGCAGCTTTCATCCCCCAGGTCATTCTACAATGCAGCCAGGCTGGCAAGCCAATGCCTGCGACCCTCCCCACCCCACCCCACCTGAAAGCCAGGAGAGGAGTCAGGCCTTCTAGAAAACACAAGCCTGGAGGGGAAGCAGAGCCTGACCCCTGAAGGCATGTAAATTTCTGGAACCTGGAGCCAGTGTCTAGAAAGGGACGTACCAACTTCTGATTTGGGACGAGCAAGGCAGAGGGTTGGGTCAGGGGTGGTGGGCAGGGGAGAGGTGGAAAGGGTGCAGTTTGAGTCCACTTTCTCCTCCCTGGGAATTCTCCGGTTCCAGCAGTGGCTCTGTGGGCTCACCCTTGTCTGTTAGCTCTTGGCTGACCTCAACACTGACCTGGGCAGAGGGAATCAGAAGACAAGGGGGCAGATTAGACCAGTGAGGCAGTTCTGGTCTCTATCCTCCTCCACTCCTTCCCTCTCTCCAGCACCTGTCCTAGGAAGCCCCTCCCATGCCATTCCCGACGACAGCTGGGTCTGCAGGAAAGTCCTGAGCAGGGGAGAGCCTGCCAGAAGAGGTGGTCTGGGGCCTTGACTGCCCCTTGGACCATGTGGAGTACAGGGTGGCTGGCCCCGTGATTCGGCCAGGAGGCCCTGCTAGCCCACGGCTGGTTCCCGTGTTAGGGAGTGAGGAAGCTGGGGACACCGATGCCGGCGTGAAAGCCCGCAGGCAGGACTCTGATGAGTCCTTCTCAGGGACTCTGAGCCACAGCCACCACTGTGCAAATTTGGAACGGTTGTCCCCAAGTGGGCTGCCTGGCACGGCTAGCAGTGTGGGCTGGGCTGGCTCTCAGTCCCCATCTGCTCCCTCAGCCAGGGGGACCTAGAGAAGGACAAGCCCACGCATCATGCATGCGGTCCCCCCGCCTCCCCCACCCCAGAGGTCTTACCCTTATGGGAGATGCCCCCCCCCCCGCACACACGCACCTCCCCAGGCTGGGGGAGACAGCTGGCAGGGCACTGTCCTGGCCAGAGCCTCGCTCTCGGCGTCTGCCATAGGACCCTGGAACAGGGAGAGCAGCATGTCTGTCTCGACTGTGATGTCTGCTCCATGAAGGAGAAAGACAGAGATGGAAGCAACAGGCTGGCCACCAGTCTGTTCCCCATTTTAGACACCCTAACGGTCCCTGTGTTCCCCCCCACCCCAAAACCCATTCCTGGACTCACATCCACCCACACATGCACCCTGGGAGAGCTGGATCCCGGCTGTGGCTCAGCGAGTCCACATTTAGCAGATCCCTGGCCCTCTGAGGGTCAGTCCTTTCCCATAAATGAGGGGACAGGACTAGGTGGGTGATCTCTGAGGGCTCACAGTCACACAGGTGTGTGTCTCCACAGTCACTAAAGGGGTCTGTCCATGCCCATGATCTCGCCGTCTGGGAACATTTCACAAATGAGGGTGCTGTGGCCCCTGGACAGAGCCCGGCTAACCGGAGGACTCAGAAGCAGGAGAGCCAGGCCCAGACCCTGCCGGTTTGGGTCTTCCCCTTGACCTCCCATGAGGGTGCACAGTGACCCAGAGAGATGGGCTGCAGCCCTCAGCTGCCCCCTCCCCCACTGCTCTCCTCCAGCACCAAGATGTGAACTGTGCCCCAGGGCCACACGGAGCCCTCAGGAGTGGCCCAGGTTTCAGCCACCACCTCTCCTGCCCCCTTGAACCTCGGCCCTTGCTTCCATGCACTCCAGCCCCAGCCAGCTCCCGAGTTCCTACGACAGATCAGGCCAGACAAGAACCTGGGAAGCAGAGCCTCTTCTTGGGGTCCCAATCCCACAGCATCTCCTCAGTTTACTATCTTCTGGGCCTCACCTGGCCACTCGTCTGAGACAGGCTGCAGGGAGGGATGACAACGGTCACCATGCTGAAGGGGAGGCCCAGGCTGTGTGTGTGCAGGGTGCCAGGGCCAGAGCAGCAGGCTGGGCAGGGTGGTGGGCGGCTCTGGGGATCCCCACAGGGGTGCACACAGTAGGGGCAACATAAATGCGCCATGAATAAACAGCTAGGTTACAGACTGAGATTCCAGCAGGGGAGGGAAGAAGGAGGGGGTGATGGGAATCCTTAAAGCATATGCTGCTCCCCAACCCAAAGCCACCACTTATCCTGCCCCTGCAAGCCTTTAGCCTCTCTCAGTGCCTTCCGGGACCCCACCCGTGGCTGTCCCACCGTCTCCTGCCTGAATATGGTTTCTTCTGAGTGAGGAGTTCCCAGATGACGATCCCAAAGCTGCAGACAGGGCAGAGTGCTCCTGAGTCACCTTTTCAGATACCCATGGTCACCCCACCCGGGAGGCCCCATGGGTCACACCTTCCTGGGCAAAGCCCCTCCAGCCAGAGTGCCCCTGCGTCCTTCCTCCTCCCTGTCCCGAAATGCCCTTGGGACCAGGAGGTGTCAGGCCGGTGGTGATAACCAGCTCCCCCAACCCTGGGAATGTGGCATGGAGCCCAGTCGCCTCTCACCTGTACACATCGTACTTGGGTCCTAGGGCCTTGTTACCTTCCAAGGACATCTTAGGAGGGCTGTAGCTGACGGTGCCCCACAGCGCTGACCTCTCCATGTACTGCATCTGGATGGACTGTTCCATCCACTTGGACAGGCCAAAGTCCGAAATCTGGGAGGAAGCCACCGGCAGGGGTAAGGGAGCAAGAGTCTTGCCTCCAGAAACCTGCCTTGATCCCTCCCTGTCCCACAGCCTCCCAGTGGAGTGGTTAAGGGCCAGGGCCTCTCCCAGCTCTGCCACATGTGACCTTGGCATGATCTCAGACATGTTACTGATCTCCTCGGACCCTCACCTTCCTCATCTATAAACTGGAAATAACAGGAACACTTAGTTCATAGTGCTATTATAAGCATGAAATGGGGGATAAACAAAAAGCATCTAGAACAGAGCTGGGCGCACAGTAAGTACTTAAGAGGTGTTGCCATTAGCCAGAGGGGCTGTGGATAAAGTTGCCATCTTTGATGAGCTTCTGTTCATCCACTTCCAAGGGCCCTGAATACACCATGTGTGCTTGTCCCCCACTTTGCTTCTATCCACGGACTCATTCACAGATCAGCTAGGCTGGGAGCTGAGAATCAGGCAGCAGATTAAGAAAGATGAGACCCCAACACCCATTACTCTCCCAAGTGCTTACTCAAATAGGGGGTATAGTCACTAATGAAATAGTTTCACAAATGACTGTAGACTTAATGAGTGCGGTTAGCAGTCTGAAGAGTCAGAGGTACTGTGAGGATATACAACAGGGGGCTGTTGGGGTAGACCAGGGGAAACCTCCCCAAGAGGATAGTGTTAAGCAGAGCACTGAAAGATGAGCATGACTTGCTAGATAAAGAAGGCAGTAAGGGAACACTGTTCCTGGCACTAGGGCTAGAATGTGCAAAAGTCCTGGGGCAAAAGAGGGTGGCACATTTTAGGAACCGAAGGCCATCATAACTTTTCTGGGGAATCATCTCATTTACACACATCCCCACACAAAGCAAGCAAGGGGAGGGATGGGGAATATTCTACCGACAGTAGAAACAGAAGCCTGAGGTCCAGGGGGAGTCATTGCAGGCATCCTGATACCCAGATTCAAGCATCAGACTCCACTGCTCATCTCTTCACCTTCAGTACTTGTCCATGAAGGGAGTTACTTTAAACTCTCAGCAGGCCAGGCAGGCTGGCTCACCGGCGGAGAGTCTGGCGTGGAAAGGGTGCAGGGAGGTCAACTGGGCCTTTACCTTGCATATTGCTATCCAGGAGGAGGTTGCCTGGCTTGAGGTCCCGGAAGAGCAGGGGTGGCTTGATGCTATGGAGAAGGCTCATGGTCAGGCTGATCTCCGGGGCGATGTGGAACTTGAGCTGCTGGGAGAGGCTGTGTGTGGGCACCATCTTCTCCAGGGAGCTGCTGGCCATGAACTCCATCACCGTGCCCAGGGGCTCCCCGCACACCCGTAGATGGACAGGATGTGTGGAAATTTGATCTTCTCCATTTTGGCTGCTTCTTCAATGAGAAGCTCCACATGGTAGCTGTGGGGAGGCGGGGCACTGGTGGGGAAAGGAGATGACCGGTTCATTCCAACAGCGGTTAGCAGAGAACAAACGAGGCTTCGTGCCAGGCTGTGGAGACCCCGAGAAGCCTCGGGGGCCGGCAAGGCAGTGCAGGAGGAAGGAGAGTCCTAGAAGGAGGCCCAGCAAGATGCCCACAGTGGGGCCTGGATGGCCAGAAGCGACAGGACAGGAAGGGAAAGAGTCTGCTGGCTCAGGACAAAGTCCATTCCACAGAGGCGGCCACGAAAAGCCCCACCCCCCCATTTATTCTGCCACTTGTCCATGTTTGCCTCCCCCAGGAGATCACAAGCCCCCGGAGGACCAACATCACACCCCATGCTTGTGTTTTAAAGGCTCGCCTATTGCCGTTTGGATTATGAAAGTAATATAGATCCTTGTAGAAAATCAAGGGCGTACGGGGAGCTATATAGAAGAAAATTAAACCATCCTTCCAGAGCTGGCCTCTGCTCATATTTTAGTATCTTCTTTTATACATACATGTGCAATGAATCTCTCTCCTTTGCGCTCCTTCCTCCCCTCCCCCTATGCCTGGCCATCGCATGGTGTGGGCTGCTTTGCGATCTGCTCTTCCAGTGTGAGTGGCATGGGTCTTGCTCACATGGCCATTCTCCCGAAGCAAGGTCTGCAATGGTTGCACGTACTCCGTTTTATGGATGGACCGCAATCATCCCTCTGGCTTCCCACCCCTGCCCATTGCATGCACGGCCCAATACATCTTTGTTGAATGGAACAGAAGTCAAGACTTAAGGGAAGGCCTTACAGCATAAGCGTTTGCAGACTCTTGTTAGGTTGACTGTGCCAAATGACCAGTAGATATGCAAATTGTTGAGATTGTTTGGGGATTGCGGGGATGGGGATTAAGGAGAAATGACATTTTTAAAAGCACAGCATTTGCAAAGCTGCTGCGTGGGCCCTGCAGTCGGAGGCTGCCAGGAATGCGCATGTAGGGCGCCCCGGGAAGCCAGCCAGAGACTGCTGACCTCCAGAGAAAGCACCTGCTGTCCCTCGCCTCTGGACAGGGTTGTCCCAGGTTCCCCTTGCTCTCGCCTCTACCTCTGCGGACCTTCCTATCTGTCTCCTCTTGTCCCTTCCATTTCCCAGGAACTGAGACACCTGTCATGGAGGGGAAAAGCCAGGGATCTGCCCTGATTTCAAACCCCAGTTTGACCACTTATGCTCTGCATGACCCCGGGGCCAGTAAACTCTCTGGGCCTCAGTTTCTTCACTGTAAAATGGGAACACCAGTTGCTTGCCCCAGACACCCAGACTCCTTGCCCCCATGTCCTGTGTCTGCTTCTCATCCCTCCCCACCAGCCCCCATCATGGGGTGTCTGGTCTCGATATTTCTCTGAGCAGCTGTTGCTAAGGCGTGCAAAGACCCTCTGCCCCAGGGCTACAGCCTAGGAAAGTTTTCAGGTCTCGGTAGATCAGCCAGTCCTGGGCCAGCCCTTGCCTTCTCATTCGGCACTGTCTCTTACCACCTCATAATCTGTCATGGTCCGGGACACACAAGTTAATATTTCCAGATCAACTGTTTTCTTGGAAGATCAGATTGTTCAACTTTCTTTAGGTATTTTCATCAAGAACATGTCAGGAGGCTGTCAGTGTTATAGATAAAAATGATTTATTTCTGTATTATTTACTTATTTCCTGTCTTCCTCTAGATTCCTTCCTTCCTTAAACTATAAAACTTCATGAGGTTGGGACTTTGTTTCACTTAGTTTGTGCCTACAGTGAATGCGTGTCATTGCCGTAATTAGGACTTAGAACAAATGACTCACAAATTTTCATATTGTTAGCTCAGACCTTCACCTGAAATCTATTTGACAATTCTTTTTGGCTGTTTAAAAGGCACCTTACACTCAACCTGTACGAAACCGAGCTCTAGAATTTCTTCTCCCAACCTGCACATCCTTTCATGTTCCCTTTATTAATTGTCAACAGCATCATTCAACAGACACCAACTACATGCCACGCTGTGGGGATAGAGCGGTGAATGGGCATGGGCTCAGCTCTCATGGAACAGACATTGTATGAGCCTTTGTTCCTCTGGGCAAGCCAACCTTCATGTTAACCTTGACACTCCTCTTCCTCATCATGCCCCCCAGACAACCCAGCACCAAGTCAAGTGAATGTTTATGTCCTAAATACTGCATAATCCATTCCTTTCCCTCTATCACTACGTAGAAGCTGGATGGCAATCATCTCTTCCCTGAATAATGACAACCCTTTATTGTGGGCCAGCAGCCACTCAACCCTTCCAATCCGTCTTCCATCCTGCAAATTTGATCAACTCCTTTTTGTCACACACCCCTAACGTGGTTGCAAACTCTCCAGTGGCTTTCCACTGCTCCCTCTCTCTCAACTCCAGCCTCAACAGCCTCTTCCTACCCTTTCACTTACTATATCCCTCCTGCCACAGGCCCTTTGCACTTTCTGCTGCCTCTTCCTGGAAAGTTTTCTCCACTTCAACGACTTTACTCACACTCATCCTTCACTCTTCCGTTCAGCTGTAATCTTGGGGAAGCCTTTTCTGATCCTGGTCAAACTCTATGAATAAGCTCTCACAGAACCATCAATCTCCTTTGTTGCTCTTCTCACAGCAGCACATTTGACATCTCCACGTGGAGTTACCTGACGAGTGTCTCTGCCCCCCAGGCTGCCAGCTCCAGGAGAACAGGGCTGTATCTGTTTGTACTCTTTATATCTCAGAGTCCAGCACAGCAGGCGACACAAAGCATTCATCCACTGAAGGAATGAAGGAAGAGGTATAGGGAGTCCAGTGAACATGCTTAAAGCTGCCAGTGTAGTCACTCCCACTCAGCAGACATCCATCATCATTAAATCCCTTGGCCCGTTCCCCCAGAGGGTTCCCAGAACTTGGGACGGGAAAGCCGTTGTCAGTGCCCAACAATACAGTCTCGTTAATGCCATCTGTGTCCTTTCGTCCTTCACTTCAAAGTCTGAATGATGTGGACAAACCCTAGAAAAACCTGACTGTACCCCAAAGCCAGCATGAGCGCGTGGAAGGAGGAAGAGGGTCAAGTTGTGGGCTGTCTCGTTTTGCTCGAATTCACGAAGCAGCTGGAGGGCCCAGGAATTAGAGGAGGGGCTGTCTCGAGTGTGGGGGACCTGAGGCTCTGTCTTGGGGATTTGCATGGTGACCGAAGAGAACACGACATCCACAGAAGGTGCCAATAGGAGATGCCCTCACCAGGCCCTTTGACTGATGGCCTGGGAGTCTTGGGAGAACGACGCAATTCTCTCACGCAGACTTCACGTCCTTAGTGTCTCTCCTTCAGGGTTGCAAGAGGGGGTAAGCGCAGGCCACTCCAAGCAAATCGGATGGGAAGGAGACTGGAGCCCATGTCAGTGGGAAGGCAGAGACAGGTGCACGCAGCGACAAAGAGGCAGCCAGGAGAGAAAGGAGGGCCGCCCAGGGTGGGCCACACCGCACCTGGTGGAGGGGGCCGGGCGGGGGGGCCTGGAAACAAAAGCAAGGACAGAGCCACGCCTCCCCAGCTTGACTTGCCAGCAGGACCTAGCCGAGGTCCGGCACACAGACTGGGCAGGCTCCAGTCCCCACGCCTCCCCTGGCCTGCACTGCCACGGCCACAGGACAGAGAGGGAGAGCATGCTTCTCCACAGGTCACTGAGCGTCACTGGGCCAAGTGCCTCAGACTCTGGGCGGGCCCAGCCGGGCCTGGCGGAGACCCTGGGGCGGATCCACCCAGAGGGCCAGCAAGGGCAGTCATGCCCACCCTGACACCCAGGAGGAAGGGGGCCGGCCAGTCTGGGCGGTCAGATGGGCCCAACTGTTTCTGGAGGGTAGTTCTCGTCCCCCTCCCCGGCCCTCTGTGCATTCCACAGAGGGGAACGGGGGCCTAACCGCGCTTCAGGCGGGGACACAAGCTGCCAGGGCCGCGCCGGGGTCAAGCCCCGCACCCCTCCCAGGGGAGCTCCGGCTGTGCCCTCCGGATCGAACGGCGCAGGCAGGTACCTGGCGGCCTCCGGCTGAGGGCACCGGCGGACTCGCTGCACCTGGAGCGCGGGTCGAAGCCGCCGCGGGCCACACGGCGCCAGGCGCCCTCGAAGTCGTCGCGGGTGACCACGGCGAGGCTGCCCAGCCGCTGCCCCAGGGGGCCATGGGGTCAGAGGCGGCCCGGCCCCTCCAGGCCCCGCATCCTCCATCCACACCGGCCCCGGGTGCACGTGAGGCTCAAGGCTGGGCTGGTGGCGGCTTCCTGCCTTCCCGCCGCTCCGCCCACGGGGTGGGCACGGCCAGGTGCCCGCCTTCCGCCTTCCCGCGAGGAGGGGCGGAGCCTGCCCTGCGAGGGGGCGGGGACACCCAAACCTGAGCCCTGGGCCCCAGCAGCCATGGGGCCCAGGCCTGAGCCTGGGAGGAGGGTCCGTTCCCCCTGGAGACACCCCCCGCCCCCTCAGCACGCTTCCTCAGTCTCAGCCTTCCATTGGTACCCCACCTGCCACCCTTGGGGCTACAGGAGGTGCTTGGGGAGGAAGGTGTCCTGAACGGGAGCCCAGAGAAGACAACCCCCCCCATTTCCACCCAGCCTTAAGTTGGGAAGTTGATTAATTTATTCTTGCTCACATGTACCAAGGGTTTCTGAAGGGTTGAGGACTGTGCTAGGGGTCTCTGCTGCTGGGTCTGGGGACCGGAACCCACCCCTCCCCCTCCACTGGAGAATGGAGTCAGAAAGTTGCAATGGGGATTTTTCTGGTCTGAATTTTTTGACTCCACTGGCCTAATGTTACCTTTATTGTTGGGGTTTTTGTTCTGTCTCTGTCAACCAGTCTTGGTGTGCTGAAGGTCACCAAGAAGGGGTCAGCAGGGACAGTAGGGTGAGAGGCGGGGTGCCTGTCTGCAGGGAGCTCCCTTTCCTGACATTGCTGTCTGTCCCACCCTTAGAGGGACTGGCACCTCCTTCGGGTTTGGCTATGGGGGAGGTGGACTCCTTGGCCCAGTTACTGGGATGGCTTGTTGCCAGGGACCAGGGATGAGGCTCAGACTTGTCATTTACTGAGTATTCACTTTGCGCCCACTCTGTCCACAGTGATCAGCCCACACACTATCTCATTTAATCTATGCCCTGAGCTAAGTACTATGGCTATTCCCATTTTTACAACCTTACAGGAGCTAAGTAACTTGCCTGTGGTCGTGCAGTTGGTAATTAGATGCCCCAGGGCTTGAATCTGGCTTGTCCCTGGCCAAGGCAAAGGCTCTTAATGCTGTTAAGACGGCCTTAAGAGCTTTGATAAAATCAAACATGGACCCTCAGACTTGAGGCTCATTCTGGTGCGGTGCTGGGGTCATGGGCCCCGAGGCCAGGTTTGAGCAACAGGGACCCCCTGCAGCAGAAATGAGCACTTGGTGTTCTGTGATGGTCTATCCTCCATCAACCCTCAGGCCAGCCTGAGTGTAGGTGGGGCCCACACTGCAGACAGAGCTTTGACTAACATCTCTCTGTCAGGACTTTGCCCGAGGCTAAAAGATATCTTTGGAAGCTGTGCTGGTAGAAAGGTCTGCATTCACTCTAACAATTTCCGCTTCTGGAGAAACTGATGGGTTATTTAGTCACAGTGGAAATGAATCTTTGTCTCTGCTTTTTTTGGCAGGAAAGAAGGCAATGTGTCCCTAGGGCTGTTGAAAGACTTTTCCACCAGTAAGAGCAGACTACACACGTGCCAGCACATTTGCATCTGAGTATGGAAACTTGGCACATAGGGTGCCGCAGATGGGACTTCAGGCCAAGAAAGGGGAGCCTTTGGCTTTCATCCAGCCCTGAGCTAGCCTTTCTCTCCTGGAAGAGTTACCCAGGGATGTCCCAGAAGAGAAGGAGTGATGGGTGCTCCAGGGAGCACTCAGTCAGGGGGAATTTGGAATGGAGGATGTCCCCTTTCCAGGCATCCAATGGTGATGGTGGTGTGGAGAGCCAGGGCTGGCTTTTCACAGAAACAAAGACCGGTTTAACAGACAACAGCCTATGGATATTTCCAGAATGATGATGATGTGGGAGCGGGTGGCCAAAGGAGGTTGAGTCTTTTATGCCTTAAAACACAAGGGCAAAAGACTCCCAACTACTTAGCCTTGTAAGGGAGAACATGGTCGGGAAGCAGAGACTAGGTAAGGGACTAATGGAGCTGGCTGCAGGACAGCCAGACAAGGGAAGGAGGGAATCAGATCACATTTTCCTGCGCCAGCCTTTGGTGTAGTCTGAGTGTCCTTCATTTCTCCCCGTCTCCTCTCCCTGCTCAATGTATGCCCATCCCTGCCAAGTCCTCCTTCCAGCTTAGGAAGCATACAGCTCAGAAGGGACCCCTTCCAGGGATGAGTCTCTGACCCCTGTGGCCTTTGCTAGACTAAAAGTCCTAGCTCTGACTAGCTCCAACGTCATGTGATTTTGTGTGTGTTCACCCCCTTTCTCTTGAGCAGACCCCCGTTGAGAGAAGAAACTGTGTGTGTCTGTCTTCTGCATGTGCCCAGCACTTACCCCACTGCCTGGCACGTGGTGGACACTTGACAATGGAAGCCACTGTTCACTATAGTATTTTAGCCCAAACCATTACCACAGTGGGAGGTGGAAGGGGGTGCATGGAGAGTTTAAAACCAGACTTCACACCAAGCTGGCCCTTGTGCAAGTCCCCTAATGCCTTTCCTTGCTAAATGTTAGCATTCAAACAAGTATTTATTGAGCACCTGTCCCGCGTTGACACTTTTCTGGGTTCTTGGTCACATCAGGGCTGGGAACTAAGAAAAACTACGGAGTTCACATTTTGGTGGGAAGAGAGGTGGAGTGCAAGCAGTAAACAGTATGTCCTTATAAGCAAATGATAGAGCATGTTAGAATAATATGTGTCTGTGTCAAATTGTGGAAAGAAAGGAGCTAGGAGAAATGGGGCGGGACAACTCAACATTTAAACTGATGCTTTCAGGGTAAACAGAACTCAGGCAGGATGAAAGGGACCAGGGGACAGACAAGGGCCCCTTTGGTAACAATGACAACTCAACTTGGCGGAAGCAGAAAGGGGGATTTATTATCTCCCATAACTGGGAAGCCAGTGATAGCCTTGGATACAGCAGGATCTGGGGGCTCAAAATAATGATGTCAGGACTCTCAACTCTTGGGCTGCTTTCTTCTGTTGACACCGTTCTCTGAGAAGCCGAGGACGGTAAAGTCACCAGCACAGCTCCAAAGTCATCCCCTATTTCCCAGGGCAGCATCAGTGAAGGAAGAGCTTCCCACACGTCTAGACTGAGCCCTGATTGGCACTCCTCGGGTCACGTGATCATCTCTGAACCAATTAGTAAGATGAAAGGGATGGACAATGCTGTGATTGGCAGGTCCTGGATTCTATGTTTTCTGAAACCGGGGTTAGACTCAAGCTCCTCTTGAATCATGTGGTTAACCGTGGCAGAGGAGTGGTTACCCCCAGGAAAAATCGGGGAGTCATTACCAGAACAGGAAGAATGGGTACAGGGCAAGCAAATACCAATTGTCCAGTCTTCACAGCAATGGCACGTCAGAGGCTGGGACCCAGAGAGGTCAGCTGATGGCTCCAAGGTCATAAACCTGGCTAAGGCAGGGCTGGAATGCCAGCTCTTGGTCCACACCGGTTTCAGAGTGCCCTCAGAAAGAAGCCTGTGGGGGTCACCTTTCCTAGCCTCTTACTGCTGAACGAGTGATATTTCCCAGCCACCCCTGCAGACAGTGATTCTCTTTTCTCAATGACTGTGGTGACGGCAGCACATAGCCCAGCTATTTAGAAAGTCCTTATTCCAAAAATACTATCTCTACTTCAATTCCTGACCTGAATTTGATATGATTCTGACAAGCGGGGTTGGGAGTGGGGGAGGCACATATTCCTTTATCACTTTTTAATGATCCAGAGTCTCGGCTGTGTGGCCCAAGCAGGACCCAAAACCGAGAGCACTTTAAGGGAGGCGGGTATCCCCAGCAAACATTCAAGGAAGAGGTGAGAGCAGGTCTAGCTGCAGTTGTCAGACATCATTCATTGGTGCTCCGGGAGCAGGGTCGGGGGAGGGGACAGGTCTCCCCTTCTGCTGATTGGGTCAATGGTGCACACCAAATTGCTCCTGATGTGTATCTAAACTGCCCTGGGGGGGGGGGGGGTAAAAGTCACAGCTGAGTCAGGTAGAAACAGACCTAGAAATACAACTAGGTAGGAGAGGGTCTGCTTCATCAGACACTATCCCTCCCTTTATAAACTGCTCTAGCACTGATCCCAGACCAAGGGAAGTCTGAAGACTTCCAAATGCTTACCTTCGCTTGAAGGACACCAGGCACGCCCTCCCACCCCCATACCTAGACTTTAGAGCCATAATCCCTGTAATCCAAGGCCTGGGGTTTGGAGAACCATGGCCCTCATCGGATGTTTCTCTAATTCCTCATGCCAGGTGCATGGATCAGGGGCCAAGACCACATTAGAGCCAAGAGGAGCTTTCTGCTGTGGCTGATTCCCCCCCTCACCACCCCCTGCTCCGATGTTGCTCTGCTCTGATTATAATAGAAATGGGGAAGAGATGTATCTAGTTCACTCAAAGGCATTTGATACTATCTTGCACACAGCTTGGCATGTAGTAGGTGCTTAATAAATATTTATTGAATGAATGAAGAGCTTTTCAGGATCAAGATGTCTTTTAAATGACCTTGGCTGAG
Source organism: Lutra lutra (assembly GCF_902655055.1). Taxonomy (NCBI): domain Eukaryota; kingdom Metazoa; phylum Chordata; class Mammalia; order Carnivora; family Mustelidae; genus Lutra; species Lutra lutra. The sequence continues at coordinate 10,118,335 of NC_062287.1, read as the reverse complement.
GAGCCACTTAATGGAAGGACAGGCTCTAGGCTCCCCAGTCTGAGGGTGAACAGCAGTCTCTGGCTGGAAATGCAGGCACCGTCCCAGAGAAGGTGTCCTGGCGTGCCCCCACCATCATCCCACGCCTCCGGTAATGTGTGGCTCTAGATCGGCCGTGAAAGTAATCCTTTAAAGTGGGGAGACTTAAGCTGTTATCTAACTGACCGCTGATGGATTAGAGGGGCTTTCGGATAAAACCTTAAAGGGTTTAGGGTTTCGCTTTCCACTTCACGTTCAGGGAGCGAGTGAGGACTGGCCACCTCCCTGTGCTGCAGCCTGGGCCAGAAAGTTAACGAGAGGAGGGACAAGGCTGGGCAGTGGGCAGCGAGGTTCGAGGCAAAGGCTGGATTTGGGGCCTAGTTCGGCCACGATTTCCTTGGGAAATTCTGGGCAAGACATGCAGTCTCTGAACTTCTGTTTCCTTGGCCTCAGACGGGAAATAATGACTGACTGACCGGGGTGTCATTGGCATGAAGTGAGAGCAGAGGCATGAAAGCCCTTTTGAGGGAGTTGGAAGTACTTCCCTGTGGGGGGACATGTGCGGGGGACAGACCACAGGCTGAGGGCACTGCTGGAAACCCCAGGACTATCTCGGTGGGACCACGAATGGGGTCTTTGCCTACATTTGCTCAGAGAAAGTGCCAAGGGGACTGTCATGTCCCACATCCTAGGACTGCTATGAAGGACAATTGTGGTCACTGCAAGTTCTTCTCTGAGGAGCAGGGGACCCAAGGGCTTGGGAGCCCGACGATGGAATGTTATGACTGAAGGGAAGCCACTGTCACTGTGGTGACGGGGCCAAGCACAAACTCCAGGGCGTGCCCTCCTTAGAGTGAGATTAATAAACTCGTTCTGTACACACCTAATTCTCTTTTGCTTGTCCTCAAAACTTCTCACAGCAATCTTCCAGGTATTCCAACTAGAATTTAAATTCTAGTGGTTGAGGCAAAAAACATGAAGACACAGAAAATATATCTGCAGGAATGAAGTATTTAAAAGTGCCTCACAGCCACGCAAGACTGAGAGAAAGGCGGGTGGCGTGGGCTGCATGCGCCCAGTAGGGCTGCTGTGTACCTGGAAGGACCCTGTGCCATCCTGGGCCAGCTGCTTGGTCCTAAGTGTTCTCATCAGTAAAGGGAGAATCATACAAGAACTCACCTCGTGAGGCAGGCTCTGAAAGCTGGTGAGTACTCAGTAAAATTACCTGCTATTTTTATGATGTCGGGGCTCGGAGAGTGGGTAGGATTTCGAGAGGGAAGGGGAAGGTGTTTTCAGTAAGGAGGGGACAGAAGCAAGAGGATGGGAATGAGCAGAATGTGTGCAGGCAAATACCTGGGAGCTGGCCCAAGGGAACAGAGTGCGTGGTGGGGAGTCCCCATCAACAAGTGTGCCTCAGGCTCCGTGAGATGCTGAGCCCCACTGTGAATCCAGGATCAGCTAGCTGACCTGGGGCCAGAATATGACTCTAAACCCAGGCCAGCTTTAAGGCTCAGAGAGATCACACTGAACGGGCCATGTGTGATTTTACCAATATTATTTAAATAAATAAATAAATACATAAATACATAAATAAATTTTTTTCCAGAGAGAGAGAGAGAGAGAACCACAAGCAGGGGAATTAGCAGGCAAAGGGAGAAGCAGGCTCCTTGCTGAACAAGAAGCCTGGTGTGGGAATTGCCCCCAGGTCCCTGGGATCATGACCTGAACCGAAGGCAGGTGCTTAATCAACTGGGTCACCCAGGTGCCCCTATCAATATAACTTATAGGAAAAAATACTTTGGGGGGTATTAATAGGTACGCTTATTTCAAATTACACCTAAAACCCATGAATCATAGCTCTTACATGCAGCATAAGAAGTGCGATCAATCCTACAGTAGTTCAGGTAAAACGACAGCAGTGCTTTATCGGCAAAACTTCAGAAAAGTAAAAAAGTGCTACGTTCTTACCATCCCCACACCCACATGCACCCCGCGACATACAGCCCCCCACACGAGCACACTCCCCAGCAGGGGAGTTTGTCCTTGATCCTGTGGGCGACAGTGCGAAGGTGGCCAAGAGGGGATACATCACAAGCCGAGTCGGGTATGAGAGGATTACTTGGGCTGCAGTGTACGGGGGGCTCCGAAGACAGAGCGGGGACAAGGGCCTCGGCAAGGAGATGGTTCCCGCGTGGCTATTTCTGAGCTCCTCCCCCCAGAACCCGAGCATACGGTGTGGAGTTCCCACCAAACGCTTGTCTCCAACCCCCAGGCTCGCCCGCGCCTGCCTCCACCCTCCTTGATTCCCACCAGCCATCCTCACCGGCCTGGCTCTCGGCTTCCGGAGGCCAGTCCATACCCTGGGTGACACTTCTCTATCCTCCACCTCTGCACAGAGTCCCTTACCAAGTCCGCTGGCCCTGACAGGACTCCTCATATGTAAGAACTCTGGACAAGAGCACAGAGGCCTGGCCAGGCAGGGGGTGCCCGTGGCAGCAGCCGACTCAGTATAGTGACTGCCACGGTGGCCACCGGTCCCTGCCGGCTTGCTGTGTGCCCAGCCCAATGCTGGGAGCCTTCCGGAAATCATCTCCTCCAAGCCTGACCTTGCACCCACCCCCACCTTCTAGGGACAAGGCCATGGAAGGGCTTGGCAACACATGGAGGGTGTGGGGTTAGGACAGATGGAGCTGGGAGCTGGGCCCTGAGCCCGGGCATCCGGACCCGGAACGGGCACTGTGGCCACCATGCCTTCTGCTTCCCCAGGCCTCCTGTGAGCCCCTGCCCTTCCCTGCACCTGCCTCTGGGAGTCTTGATTTCCTTATTTGTAAACGATGCGTCGTGGGCCAGACACGTGAATTGTATTTAGCTAGCGAATTCAGATGGATTCCAATAAAGCAGATGCTGGACTCGATGGTCCCTGAGCTATTTTCAGCTAGAACATTCTAGAAACCTTTGTCCTCATCACCCATTGCAGTATTTCTATCTTGTGGGCCTTTGATCTGGCCTACGTCCCCACTGTGTGTGGACCAACCCATTTCACGTGTGTGGAGACTCGTCTCTCTGCGGCAGGGAGAGGCAGGCTGCTGCGGGAGCGCATGTGTGGGCGGACTGTGGCTCCGGGGGGATGGGGCCTCCACCAGCAGATGGAGCGGCTGAAGATTAAAAGCGCAAATGGGAAGTTGGAGATGGCCATGTGACAGGGCGGCAATGCTCAGGCTGGGCTGGAGGGCACGTCTGGCCGGCAGACACGCTGACACGCTCACACGGAGCAGCGTCTCTCAACCCACCGGTGGCCAGAGCTCAGCCCGGAACTGGGCGGACCCGAGGCTGGCGTCTCCGGGAGCACGTTGGCAGCCTCCCTCCTCCCCCACCCCGGGAGAAATCTGATCCTGACCTCTTCATTTTGCTGTTTTGAATTTGAGATCAAATTAGAGGTCTCGCTTTAAAAAAAAAAAAAAGATCTTTAAAAAAGAAAAAGGTCATCGAGCTGGTGGCAGTCAGCTGTCACTCACGCTTCCTTTCCAGGGCACTCGGGGAGGGGGGACTACAGCCCCTGCCGGCATCTCGATGAATGAGCGCAGTCTTTGGAATCAACAGGTTTTCCTGATTCTAAGCTGAGGACAAACTGCAAGTAACAGGGAGCATCTGTGTGGCAAGGGGGTTTGGAGATCCCTCCTATGTCAGGGCTCCCAGCCCCCTGCACGCTGGGCCCCGGGCTCATGCAGGCCCTGGTCACACACTCCTGGCAGTCGGCACCGTCACACCACCAGTAAGCACTGCTCAGAACCCCACCTGGCCCAGGCCATCAGACCTTGATGCCCTGAGGTAGTAAAGAGCAGGTTTCGGGGGACCCTCGGGTTTGCAACCGGGCACAGGAGAGGAGGTCAGGCCAACAACAGCCGGATAACTGTTCGCCTTCATTGAGATGGGGGTACCTAGGAGATGAGCAGATTTTGGTGAGGATGGGAGGAGGCAGGTAGTGAGTTCATGGTAATTTCCGACCTGAAATAATAGTCACCATGAAGTGAACGTCTTCTGAAGTGGCCAAGCACTTCATGTATGTTATTATTCAAATCCAAGAACTCTGGAAGCAGGGACAGTGGCTTCCATCTTATAGGGAGGATACAGAGGCTCAGAGAAGCTAGCAAACTTTCCCCCAAGCCGTGCTCCCAACTGGATGAACATTCACGGGAGTGAAATTCTGGCTCCCGTACTGACCAGCTCTGTGATCCTGGAAAAGAAGTGCTTAGCATCTTTCTACTTAGTTTCTTTACGTATCACGGGGTTTTGCGAGGCTTCCCCGGGGCAGGGTCTAGAGACCCCCGTTACAGCGCCTGGCACAGAGCGGATGCTGAGAGAGTGGACGTCACTCTCTCCTTCTGCAGGCCTGCAGGTCACTGGCCTAAGGCAGCCTCTCGTGTGGGGAAAGGTGGAAGACTGTAAATGTCTTCTTCACCTCCAATGACTCCCCTCTTACCGGGCCCTCTGAAGAGCCCCTATTTTGAAGGCAGTTAGAAAACAGCAGGAACATCATCTGGCTCTCTAAACCGAGAAGTTCTTGGTAACAGATCCTCAGGAAAGTGCTTACAAAGCCATGTCCTGCTCCTTCCACTTAGGTCCTCCCAACATGTGACCTCAGTCCCGCCTCGCTGGCCTCTGGAACCCCGGCCTGCTCGTTGTCCAGGACGGCTGTTTCCCATCCATCCCCTGGCCTCTGGAACCCCGGCCGGCGCGTTGTCCAGGACGGCTGTTTCCCATCCATCCCCTGACAGCTCCGTGGTGGTGACAGGTGCTTATGAAGTCCCACACCGGCCCCACTCTCTCTTTTTTTTTTTTTTAAAGATTTTATTTATTTGACAGAGAGATCACAAGCAGGCAGAGAGAGAAGAGGAAGCAGGCTCCCTGCCGAGCAGAGAGCCCGATGCGGGGCTCGATCCCAGGACTCTGAGATCATGACCTGAGCCGAAGGCAGCAGCTTAACCCACTGAGCCACCCAGGCGCCCCGGCCCCACTCTCTTTAGGAGAGACAACCCCGACTCCTCTGCCTGTGGAACCAGCAGACGCCTTTCCCAGAGTAAGCCGTGGCCCGCAGAGTGGGAAGGATGGTGCTGGTGGCTCCTGGTGCAGCAGGAACCCCTTCTCCAACACCCAGTTCATTTTTTCCATCCCGCCTGGGAGTTCTGGAGGAGGGCGCGCGCCAGCGGGGCCAGACCAGGGAGGGCTGGTTCTCGCTGGAGATGAAGCCTCCTCACCCCCTGACCCCCTCCACCCACCTCTGCCTCAAGGAGGGAGCTCCTGGGGCAGCCGGGCCTCCTCTAAAGCAGGGAAGATGACTGCTTGTGGCAGGCACTCTGAAGCAGAGATAATAATATAATTTGACATTCCCCACTCTTCGGGGAAGAGATTACAGGTATAATAGCCATTTTCAAGAGCCAGGGAGGAAGGGCGCAGCCGAAGGCTGGGAGGCGGAGGGGCCTGAACCTCAAACCAGAGGAGCCGAGCGCGGGGTACGTACTCGGGCAGCCTTTTACATTTTTAAAGCTCCACTGAATTCTGTCTGCAAACAGCATATTTTGTAGCTTCTCATTTTCGTCTCTGGGCTCTGTTTCGTGTCAGGCCAACTCCCTTGGCCATTCGGTAGCCTCTCGAAGTGTGTGTATTGGCCTGCTGGTCCTCAGTGGGCCGGTCCTGAGCTCTCTGCTGTGACCTGTCACCTGCCGTCCCCCAGGGACCCTGTGAGGCAGCATCTCGAAGTCTAGGGAGCTTGCCCCGGCCCAGCACCAGGGGCACAGGGCTGCTGGTTTCCTTTCGGCCCCTCAAAGTGCCAATTTTTAACCTCAGTTTTAGGAGCCGAGTTCTTAGTTCACTCTAAGCGCTACCACACTTGTGAAGAACCGTTTCTTTGGGTGTCCTGAATAGAAACTCTGGGGCGGGGGAGCGTTTCCTTTCCTACATGGTCCACAAAATGTCCAGCTCTGATTCCTAAAGGGACATGGGCTTTATTCTTGCTTGGGCCCCTCAGATTTGACCTGACCGATGTCATAGTCAACCCCTTCGACCTCAAGATGGGGCCTGGTCTTCTCTGTGTAGCACTTCATAGTTTCCCGAGTGCCCCTGAAGTTCGTGAAGGCATCACAGCAATGTAAGTGACTGGTCGGACAGGCGTTCCTCTACTTTTCCAGAAGCAGCGGTCAAAGCCCAGAGAGGTTCAGCGACTTGCCCAGAGTCAAACCGCTGCGAGGTAGCAGGCCAGGCCCTAAGTCTTCGGAACTCTGCTCTGACACTCCTAGTGTTTGCTATGGCAGGAGGGTCCTGCTGTCCACCCTGAAACAGTCATGTGACTGTGTGGAGCCATGGGAGAAGGGTGTCACTTGTTGGACTTGTCACTTAGGGACTTGGTGTCCAGAGGCGGCAGCGACAAGGGAGCAGTATGTTTGGGGGTTGGGGGAGAGCGCAGGGTAGGTCTGGGGAATAAATACCTCGAAGATTACGTGAGGTCGGGGTGGAGACAGGGGGCCCTGCTTTGGTACTTCAGGCAGAAAACCATGTAACCCATGGGACAGGTGTTTGCAAATCCTTCGATGAGCTGGACAAAGGCACCAGGCAGGGCTTCTGGGGACGAGTCTCTGGATCGTCAAAATCCCTGCCAGGCGAGTCGCCGCTTACCACTCAACCCACCAAATTCAAGAGCACATGGCACAGCGGCAGGCCGGGCCCGAGCAGCTGCCCCCACAGTCCCTGGGCTGGAACTCAGACCCTGAGATCCCTCTGTCAAAACGCTGGATGATTCTAGTACGGTGCCAGCGGAGAACAGCCACAGGGGCAAGAAGGGTGTTCAGCCAGCAGAATCCAGCTCCTTTCTAGAACCACTACTTACACGGGAATCTGGGAAATGTGGCTTTCTGTCTGCTGGCGTCCAGTTCCCGCGGGGCAGGAAGGGACTGTAGAAGCAAGCGTGGGGGACGCGGAGCGGTTTTCCAACACTGTGGACTGCCCGACGCCCACTCTCCCAGGACTGGGGAAAGCCAGAAGGCAAGCATCTGGGAACAGTATTCATCTCTGGAGCGAACATTCAGAAAGTCTTTATTAGCCCCAGGACCACCCACTGCATTGGGCTCTGCGTTTGTGAAGAGCGTGCGCAGACGCCGCGTGTCTTAATCAGCGATGTGCTTCACCGTGGAGCTGAGAATCTCCAGCCCGTGCAGCTCCCGCAGCTGAGTGGCAAATCTGCCAGAATCAGAACACAAAATTGGGCACATCAATGCGTGGCCAATCCGGAGCCACCCCCGCTCAGGGAGAAGCTGGCTGGCAAGGCAGGAGGGGAGGAGCTGCTGCCCTGGGAGCCCTCGCCATCAAGGCAGGTCCACAGAACACCACATGCTGTCTTCGAGTGACAGATGGACAGGCTGATCTGATGGGACCTTGCTCTCAGGGACTCCCCAGTAGGCTGCCACTCTGAGCTCATCCTAGCTAATGCACCCTGCATTCTGGAGAAGAAAGATTTTCTTCAGGCCTTGCATTAGGATAATCAGGGCCTCACATATCACCCAAGCCAACCCTCTCATTCTTCAGAGGAGGAATCGGAGGGCTTTGTCTATAAGGGAAGGAGTCAGGCAGGCCAGCACAGCTCCCGGTCTGTGGAAGGTACCCCCTTCTATGCCGGGGCTCCATCCCTCAGACGCGGGGGGCCCCTTCTGGGAGCATGAATGCCTAGGTATTTTAGCACATCAGAACCCAGCCAGGGCAGGAGAGACGCTAAAAGAGAAGCCATGTACACAGCTAAAGCCCCGATCTCTTGCCCCGGCTTGCCAGGTGGTCTGCAACATGCCATTCCTCCTCTCGCTTCAGTTTTCTCCAGCACAAGAACATTACCCTCCCTGGACATTCTCCCATATGCTCAGGCCCCAGGCAAAAATGTGAAGCAGGAGGGTGTGTGGGAAGAGGGGCGAGAAGCTGGCAGAGCAGGAGGGAGTGGGATGGAGGGAACACAGTGGCCATGAGCGCATGGAACAGATCCCTGTCAGAGAAGCCTTTTCCCGCTCCGACTGGAGCTGGGAGCTCCCCGGTCCCCTCAGGGAAGCAGCTACTGGGCCCACACCTGCGTGCTCAGGTAGCACCAGGGCTCCCACGACTCCCTCTGGAGTCCTGGGTGGCACAGAGGCCCAGCCACCATTCAGTGTCTTGGTTGGCCCAGCGCTTTCTGCGACGTGACCCACACAGGCCACCTGGCCAGGAGCCGCTACATACCTGGGCTCGGCCGTGCACAGCTTGCCCAGAGCGATCCCCGCGTTCAGCTGCACGGCCGTCTTCTGCGCATCGCCCCCCGCGTGTCGCAGCAACACCTGCACGACGTCCGTCTTCAACAGGGAGGGCGCCGCGCAGGGCACCTCCATGCAGTTCCCCAGGCAGAGGGCAGCATTGCCCACCACGACCTCGTCCTCGGAGCGGAGCAGCGTCATGAGAATGCCGAACTCTGCAGGGGGGAGAGAACAAGCATCGGTCCCTGTGACTCCCAAACAGGAGGCTAGCAACAGACGCGAGGGGCGCAGGGAGGGTCCGTGGACACTGAGTGTCCCCAGAAGCTCTGATGGGTCATTGCTGAGCAAGGATTTGCTGAGCACCGTGAACCTCCTCAGGTCTCGCCATGTCTCCAGCGTTCCTCAGGTGCCTGGAGCAGTGCCTGGGGTCACACGGCTGTGGCGTCAATGAATGCCATGCGGCAACAGGTCTGTCTCCCCTGAAGTCCCCGTTCGTAGCCCCTACACTCCAGCTGACAGCCGGGTCCCTGTGGCTGCAGGGCAAGGGGCAGGACCCAGAAGGGCCCACTCCGTCCACTCCCCGCGCATCCCAGAGCAAGTGTGAGGGTGGACATCAGTGGGCTGGTTCACCGGGGACCCCTGCTGCAGGTGCCTGCGGCCGCTTTCCGTTACTACATGATGCTGGCTCCAACTCTGCCATCTCCCCTGTTCACTGAAGGCCGAAGGTGTCTCCCACACACCCCTTGAAGGGTGAGAACCTGTGTTAGACCAGCTTCAGCAGAAGACTTCAAAAACCATTTCCGTTTACTTGTGGGGGGTGGCTCCCCGCATCGACCCCGTTCTGTCTGAGCTGGGTCACAGCAGAGCATGCTACACGTGTGCAGCCGAAGGCTATGAAATGTTTCCAGAGGGAGAAACAGCCATCTTACTCAGTAAACACTGCGGAAGTCTAGGGCTATGGGAGTCTCTCCCCGCTCGTCCCAGCTCCCTTTGTGGCTTCCAGGACAGCTGAGTCTCTGGGACGCAGGCACCACTGAAGGAAACCATCACTTACTTTTATCCAGTCTCATCACTTCTTCTCGCGCTTCGTGAGAGCTGTTTGTACAGACAGCTAGTGTCTTTATGGCGTAGCGTGATGCCGTCTGGCCCCCTGTCTGGGTTGCAGAATGAAATCAGAAAAAAGGAAGTCAATCCTGGGATGGTTCTGGGCCAGAAAGTAGCGAGCAACTGTGCCTGTGTTCGTGTGGCTTCTGGAACTTCTGAAACACCGCTCCCCTGAGAATGGCCTGCGCTTTCCGAGGAGCAGGCCAGGTCCCTGTCGGGCTGGTATCACTCAGGTCCCCAGGAAGACAGCCCGCAGTCCGATACGCATTCTGACAGGACTTCGGGCCTGTCATGCACACCTGGGTGATTGCCCGTAGAAGGCTTTACAGGTGAGTGGCTGAGGAGGGGGATGCGGTCGGCTGGCAGATCTACCAAGAAGAGAGGAAGAGCCCCCCTCTTCCTGGGGAGTGATTAACTAAGGCTGTCAAGCTGACAGGCCTGCATGGAGAACATCACAAATGTCGGTCATTTTAAGAGGGGACAACTGTCAAATCATCACCCAGGGCAGGGTCTTTAAGATGCACATGTGCGTGCCTGCAATCGGGAGCGAGTGACGGTCATCATCCACGTGTAGCCTGAAGTCTGACCCACCATCCCGGCCCCTCAGTCCTGCCGCGCCCCAGCAGTGTCCCCGCGACAGAGCTCACTTTCTGGCCCTGCTCGGCCTGGGCCCTGATGGGAAGGTATGCCATGGGGCCGCCACGCTGACACGGGTGGGTGAAGCTCACCGGGCAGGGGCCGCAGACGGCAGCCTAGTTCCACACCTGTCCTCTCAGCGAGTCTGCTCAACTGTGCCACTGACCTGCTCGCACCACGAGAGCATCCTTTGTTCCATAGTAAGGCTGCACCCTCCGTATCCCACAAAGGGAGCGCAGTCTCTCTCCAGGCAGCCATGGAAGCATGGCGAGCAAACGGGAGCAAAGTGAGGGCCCCGAGGAAAGCCACTCCGACTGTCTTTTTCAGGGAAAGAGGCCGTGCACCTTTAAGTGAGGCTTGCCTGCTAAGTAGTTTTTACGGCTGCTTCTCCATGAACAACTTACTTATTTGTCCAACAATCTTACGTGGATGTGGAGAGTGCTATGTGGGTGACAGGCGGAAGGAACCCTTAGTCCAGAAGTGTAACATTCGGGCAGGGGAACAATGTGGGCCCCTAACTGAACACAGCCCTCCGTAGTTCTGTCCCCCGGGGGATCTACGATGCTCCTGGGAATTCAAGTGTGTGTTTCTGAGGAGCTCACTATACCTTCAAGAACTTAATCATTTTCTTCACCACTCCGGCTCTCAGGGCCTCCTCCACGATCTTCCGGGAGGAAGAAAGGGTGCGGCTCAGGACGCCAGCAGCTCTCTGAGTGGGGCGGAAAGGAAAGATGATTAACCGTTCTGTGCAGAAGTACTGATGACCTTGAAAAGTCAGCAAGTCGCTTGGGGAGGGAAAAACAACCATTAGTATGGGAAGCAAAACCCACACCTTGGTTTTACAAATATGGAGGCCCACGTGGTAAGCAGTGTTCACTTGATAGCTGTGAGGCAGGTGACTCCAAGGGCTGGAAACACGGTCCCCTGGCACACAGAGGCCCCGCCCACTTCAGCTCAACACAGAACCAACCAGTTCAGCTCTGGCAAAGAAAGTCCCAGATGCCCCACAGCGCTCCGCACCCCCTGCCAGGTAGACCTCTCCGATGGACCCTCAGGGTCTCGGAGCTTTTCCTTCATCTTGTCTGAATCTTTGTCTGTTTGTTCTACTTTCTGGGAGATTCCACTTAGGATCTTCCAGTTCCAACTTATTTTCTTCCTTCCTTCCTTTTTCCCCCTTTTTAAATAGCTGTTACTGTCTTTTAGATAGAACACTGTCTAGAATCTTTCTGAGGACATAAACAATAGTTATTTTTTGTTTCCTGTATCATCTCTACTTCTTTTGAGTTGATTTTTCTATTAACCTTGGTTTTTCTATTTCTGTGTGCAGCTTTCTTGAAATGTCCAGTGATCCTAGCTGCCCATTTCTGGGCACATTTGTGAAAAATGTTGACTGTTGTTGACTGACAGATGGATAAGAGGCACTTCCAAATCCTAGGAAGCAAAACATTTTCCTCTGGTCTTTCAATTCCACAAAAGAGAGCAAGCTCGAATTTTCCACCTGAGGCATAGCTGCCTGGCTGCCCCATCTCTTATCCATGCCCTGTGTTGTACCTGGTGTTCTGGAGTCTCCATCTTTTCCAGGGTCCTCTAGGGCAGACCCGTGTCTCTGCATCTGTAGCAGGCACGGTCTCCTTGGCTCTGCCTCGTGAATTATGCCTTTCACAGCTATTCTCCATCTTCCAGAAGTAGGTTAAAATGATTAAAGAACCAACTGGTGACCTCCTGCCTGTTCGTTTTGTCAACGTTTTTCTAACTTTGTTGTTGATGTTCCCTAATGCTTTCAGTCTGATTTTAATGAGGTTCTCCTGAGGGAGAAGGGATAAATGTATGTATTGTCATATTATGAGTTTTGTTTCCCTCAGCTGCTCCCTGCAGATGCTAGAATGTTGCTGTAGTTGACACTCTGGATCTCTCTTTAGCCCCAAGACAGTGGGGAGAGCCCTCTACGGCCAGACCCCCCCCCCCCAGCCCCCCGGTGACATTCTGCTCTGCTCCACAAGCAGGTCAGCACCAGACTGAGGCTCAGGCAGAGTCCTGGGAAAATCTGGCCAGGAGAGAGTCCTTGAAGGGTTAGCTCACAACTACCCTAGGCCTCGATCTGGTCTACATCATTCAGGAAAAACCCAAGCACCTGAGAATAGTGGCGCTCACCACTTTTGGGGTCAGGGATCTTTTTTTGAGAATCTGATGAAAGCCATGATGCCTTCCCATGAAAATGCACATACTCTCAAAATTGTCTGTACAATATTAGGGATTTCTGGGGAACCTGGAGACCCACCATACATTCCAAGAGTTCACATTAAAAACCTCCATCCTGGGGCACCTGGGTGGCTCAGTGGGTTAAAGCCTCTGCCGTCGGCTCAGGTCATGATCCCAGGGTACTGGGATCGAGCCCCACATTGGACTCTCTGTTCAGCAGGGAGCCTGCTCCTCCCCGCCCCCAACCCCGCCTGCCTCTCTGCCTACTGGTGATTTCTGTCTGTCAAATAAATAAATAAATAAATCTTTAAAAAAACAAAAAACAAAAAAACCCTCCATCCTATCATATCTGAATTGGTTCAGGGAAGTTGTAGGCATACTAGCCCCAAGCAGGACTTGTCGGATCTGCTCAGAACCTTTTTAATGAACCTGGATCCAGTCCCCAGTCTGTGCCCTTGTAGGGCTGGTTTCCCAGACCTGCTGGATGTGCCCTAGTTGTTTCTCTAAGCACCGGGGCCCTGAACTAATAGGTGGGAAAGCTGGGGTGATTACTTAGGCAAGTAATTATTTTTACTGTATTGAAGCAAAGTATTATTATAAAAATGAATATAAAATGATAAATGAAATTTAAAAAAAAAAAAAGAAGAACCCATCCTGGGATGGCAGTGAATAGTTTGCTGAATCACACTGATGTTCTCCCGAAGCTCTGTGTTAACCACAGTGCTTTCTTGACTTCCTTATCCAAATGTCAGAAACGGAGATGAGAAGGCCATCCCGGCACGTATCTCTAAGGGGCTAAAACCATTACGCATAAATAACCTCCAGGGTCGTGGGCTTCAAAATACAGGCCTGGCTTTCTTGATAGGGAAAAAGAGAATCTAAACCAAATCTTGGGGCCTCTTCAATTTGCACCAGGATATCTTGGAGTAGGACAAATCAGATAAATTACACTGTGTAAGTTGTTAAGTTGCAAGCTACATGGAAAAGGGATTCTTAGCTTGGGTGCTTGGACTCTAGAGGGTCCACAGATGGGCAGTGGGTGGGGGTATCACCGGATCCCCAGGAACCACAGAGGAAGCAGTTTCTGGATTTCCCTGGGAGACACTTACTGTCAGGATCCCTCCATCCTGGCTGTTCAGTAGAAAGATGCACCTCTTGCTCACCTCCGAGGCCCAAACCTGCCACGACAGGGAGACAGGAGGATGTCTGAACAGCCTGTTAATCTGAATCCTCTCTGCAGCTTCTTCTGAGCAAACAGAACGGACCCCTCGCCATATTCCCCTCACATCCCCTTCTTCTATCATTTTACTTCTTCCCACAGCTGTCTCCCTCACAACAGGGCGGTGTCTTGAGATCAGAAACCCCATTTTGTTTGACTTGGTAAATGCAGAACTGAGCACCGTGCTCAACACACCCACTGGGCTACACCTGAGTGACTCACACATCTCTCGGAGGAACAAAGTGACAGAGCATCTGTCCAGCATCCCTCACTCCCACTGCCAGGGTGTGAGTCCCCATGCTATTCTCTTTGTGAAAATGAGATCAGCTCTAGCAATGGCTCCAGCTTGGGGTGTCCCAGGGCTCCTGACAGGGAGGAAAGAATGCCGCACCTCGTAGAGGATGGGGGACTGAAGACACAAGTTCATCACAAGTCCCAGGAGCGTGTACAAGATCTCTCTGAACAGGTCCACATCCTCCTCACACCGGGCCTTTGGAAACAAAGCAAAGTAATCAATGACCTTTCTGTCCTATAGCTTTTCATGGCCATCTCATCCCCTTGGCAATGGCCCCAGCATTACTTACATGCCCTAAGTTGTCAATGTCATGAACCTAGAGGATATTTCAAGATCAGAGACCAGTTCCATAGATAAGTGTTAGTGCAGGAGACTTGCAGAGTCCCCAGTGCCTGTGCCACGTGACCCTGGTTTGGCCTGGTCCTGGGTTTAAACTGGAGAGTGAGGGGCTGACATGAGTAGTCATGCCAACTCTACCAGAAAATCCTTCAACCCTCTCCAGGGGTCTGAGGCTTGACCTGGAGGGCTCTGTGAGGCCGGCCACCCACAAAATCTATGGTTATAGAAGGGATAAACCATTGGCTCCAGTACCCTCAAACAGAAGTTTTGGAAAAGCCAGATAATCCATAAGAAGCCAATGTTCCCAAAGCAGGGAAAATACTGATTCTGACTAGAAAAGTTACCATACCATAAGGCCCAAACAGGCTTCCCAGAATTCTTCAGAGGCAGACATCTGTCTTCGGATGGCGGCCTCAGCACTGAGGTTCCCCAGGAGGGCAATGCACCGGCAGAGAGCTGAGGGGTTGGTTATCATGGGGTCTCTCTTCTGAAAGGAGTCGAGAGAAAGAAAGTCTGCATGGAGCAGGCAGACAATGCCAGAGCCATCTTGAGGGGTGTCCCTCATGAAAATGCTTGGGAACCAGAGAGCGTAATGTCATCCAGGGGCGTCAATGGGCTCATGCTGGCACCAGGATGGAGGCACACAGAGGGAGAGACCCAGCGCCTCAGCCTGGGGTAGGGGGGCCTAGGGCTTCATCCTGGGGATGCCACCAATCAGCTTGGAGAACTTGGGCAAGTCTTGTCCTTTCTCAGAGCTCCGATTTCCATGTGTGTAATACGCAGGTGTGGATATGCTCTCTGGTCCCCTGGGACTCCAATGGCTTCCTCAGGACAAGTCCCTGTCACGGCAAGCTCTCCTAGGAGAACCCCCATCCTGCTACGTCCTGCTTCATCGGCTCAAATTTCCATTAACCCTCCTGGTGGGGATGACTGCTACTGAGGGGACAGGGCTGCCCTGCAGTCCTTATGACGGGTATTAGGGTCAGAAGGGGACGGACAGGGACTGACCCCCTCTCTGCCTTCATGTAAGACACACAGTCCACATCCACCTTTGTGTCCCCTGTCCTGACCCCATCCCTACGCCACCTCCACCTGTCCCGACTGCAGCTGTTTTAATAACCGAGGACCGTGCAGACTCCAGCTGTGAGTAAATGATTAATCAACCTGAGCCATGAAAGGAACCCTGGAGTGTAAACTATGTTTAAATGGCTCTGCTCACGCGCCTGAGAATGCCTGTCGAGGGCTGATAAAAGTGAGGGGCTTGCTCACCAGAACACCTGCGAGCGCCAGGAGCGCACCTGGAAGGTTGGCCTGGAACCAGACTTGGAATCTGTTGAGAAAACATCTCTTGATTTATTTCTACACAAACTATAATGTAAACACAGCACCTTGGCTAATGGAGCAGACGGTCACAAACTCTGGGCCCATGGGATTTGCAGTGTGCGTGGATGATTTATTCTGACCCTCCCCCCCAAATGTCACTGGATATGGATGTGGCTTTATTTTTTCTAAGTCTGGAGAATTGCCTTTGATGTTAAACAGCAGACCTCAGATGGCAGCTTTCTCCATGCAGAAGTTGCCAGAAGCCCCAGATGTCTGCCAAGCTGACTTAACACCACCCCTGCTCTCCCCGTGCTCTGAGGCTGTGAGCCCTGCAAACAGGAAACACAGTCCAAGCATGTTTCTGGAACACAGTCGTTGGAAAGGCCCAGATGTACACACATCTGCATGCACGAGGACTGGCTCTTACCTGTTCCCAGCCCATGCCAACGGCCTATGAGCACAAACAGTTCTGACCCATTATATGACCATTTCTAAGCAAGATACCCTAAAGTTTGTGAGGAAATTTAAAAAACAGACAAGAGATGTACTTAAAAAATCCTCAAGAATTATGAAAATCTGAGAGAGACATTTGCTGTCTTCCCTAGCAGGCAGGTGGAGATGGGGGAGGGTGACCCACAATGCCACTGGTCCCCCAAGAGAAGGCTGCCTTCTACTGTGCCTTCTCTCCCATTCATTCAACACACATTTGCTGGGCAGTTCCCATTAGGTACTGATGAAGGGAAAGAAGCTTCTCCACTACACTGTAGGCTTGTTTACTGTGAGAGGTACTGTTTTAAGTCTGCTGCTGCTTCCAAACCCATCGAACACTGGGGCTTCCTGCACGCGGAGGGACGGGAGTGGCTAACTCCAGCTGCCTGCTAGGAAGGCGCCAGCCCTCCTACTCAGTGAATCTTGTGATGCTGGCCAAGCCTCCCTACACACCGCACATTTTTAAAGATCAGACAGTTTAACAAAGGTTACAGAAGAAATGTCAATTCCTGGAAATAAAAATTACCTTTCTTCCAGAGCCAAGTCTGTGAGCAGTCCCATAGCTGAGTTGGCCTCCTTATCTGAGAAATCAAGAAATGACACCAGGGCTTCCAAAAATCTGCAAAAAATCCATAACAACCTCAGAGCGGGCTGTCCTCCAGCTGAGAGCCTCCCCAACAAGGAGACCTTGCAAAGAGACCAGGAAGGAGTCTGTGTTTGGGTCAAAGAAGCCAAAAGGGTGGCCTCCCTATATCCGCCTAGGAAGCCCAGATCCCTGGCCACCCCACAGACAGAGACACTCTCCTACGGGAATGGCTCTGCCACTCAATGTTAATTCCCAGAGGGCTGAACAGTTTTAACCAAAGTTCATTGACTATCAGATGTCAACTGGGGAGGAATCTCTAGTGCCTCTGCCACGTGACTCTGGCTCAGCCAAGTTCAGTCACATAAGTGACATCTAAGTGGCATGCTTACTAATCTGCTGATGACTAAAGTGGGAGGGAGGGCCCCCTAATGAGGTGGGGGGGTACAATTAGGATTCAACAAGATTTTGACAGGCTGCTGAATACATCAGATGAAATGGAATAGGGTTAAATTCAAAGTCCTCCACTTAGAGCTGGAAATTCTATCTAAGTGAGAAAATTGGGAGACCGGGGGTATGCCTGGTTCATACCAAAAAGACTTAAGGGCTTTCAGCCAATTGCAAACTTAGTATGAGCCAACAGTCTGGTGCTGTTGCCCAGAAAAGCTAACGCAATCCTCGGCTGCCCTAGCAGACTGACTGGCACCACTGGGAGTCATCTGTCTGTCCAGCCCACCCGTCCCAAGCACCTACAGTGTGCTGAGTGCTGTGCTTAGTACAGGGGCACAGTCTTGGGGTCCTGGGGGCCTACAGTGACCCGCGTGTGTTAGGTGGTGTGTTAGCAGTGGATGCATAAGAAGCAGGCACGACGTCTAGAAGGGGTCTGGAAGTCAAATCATCCGAAGGATGGTCAAGGAAACCAGGATGCTTAATCTGGGAAACATCAGTGTCTTCAGTGTCACAAGCACCAGAGAGTGGGAGCTCTGATGTATTCCTTGGGCCTTCAATAGACTAAACGCAGGCCTCTGCGTAGGGAGCATGGAATGGGCCAGGCAGTTTGTGACTGGTAAGGAGATAACTTTGTATCACTCAGAACTTTCTTGGAACAGGATGAGGTGGTCTGGGAGGGGAGATCTGCATCCTTTCATTGCCTGCGAAAGACCCCATCATTAGCTGTTATAGAGCCCATCCTAATCAAATGGAGAAAAGCATAATGGTAATGCTGGAATCTTTCTTGGAGGGCATCATGCCCAGGCCATAGTGGGGTACCCTACGGGGGACACGGGCATTGGGTGAGACAGGACTGGACTGTTTCTGTGGTCCTGGGTGACTCCAAGCCCCTGCAAATCCCCACTTCCTTCCGGGGTGCTCTAGTGTTTCTGTTCTCAGAAATCATGTATTTTGCTGTTAGTTCAGATTCTTCCTTCACCAATTAAATCTGTTTTCTTCAGTCTTGAGGATGAATGCTAATGAACCTGAAACATACAGAAGAGGAGCTGGCCATCTTAGATCATCTTGGTGTTTGTCTTAGGAGACATGAACAACGAGGCTTCCTCTCCATGTGAAGAAACATATATCCTGTTTCTTTACTATGGCAGGCGCTGTTTGCTGGCTAATCCCACAGACACCCCACTATCCCCTCTCTATCCTGCCTGACTTGAATACAGAAGCTGGAACCACTGTCCCCACCAGGGGTGGCATGTGACACAATTCTGAGTGAACAGAAATAAGCAGTAGCTTCTCTTGATAAAAGGGACAGATCCAGCTGCTGGTAACCTGTCTTAATGAGGGATGTGATACTTGGAGCTGCAGCAGCCTCATGAGACCATGAGGGAGAGATCAAGAGGAGGTCGGAGACCTTGACCCTGATATCATTAAGCCACAGAACTGGTTGTGGCCATTTGTATTCTTTTCTGTTATGTGAGACAAATAAGACCATCTTCTCCCGATTAAGTATTCTGTAAAAGGCAGCAGAAAACATGGGACTGGCATGCACGGTATCTCTTCTCTTAAGCTTCCTCATGAGTCTCTGATACCAATGAGACACCAGAGCTTGTCAAGGTTAAGCAGCTTTCCTGGGCCACCTACGTAGAAGACAAGCAGAGGATCTGAGCTCATGACTGCTTGCATCGAAAAATCCAGGGCTTTCCACAAAGTGGCACTGGCCTTCCCTCGATTCCTGTCAGTACTCATTTGTCCCCTTGACTTCTCACACAGGAAAAAGCATTTTAAGAGGGAAGGGGTATGCGTGCTTCTCTGGGAGGTCACGGGACCTGTGTGCAGCCTCGTCCTGCGCCAAACCATCTCCCTTCATTTCAGAGAACACAATCCACCTCTTTCTGGTTTAATCTGAGATGGACATTAACGAGAAGAGTGGGCACGAAGGTAATCAGTGGAGGTGTCTCTGACTGTCTGGAGATAAGGAGGGACTGTGGGAGATGCTCAGAAATGCCAATCTCCAAAACACTGGAAAAATCCAAATGAAAACTCAAGCAATCAAAGACAACTGTGGGGGGAGGCAGCGAGGAAGCTTAGGACAACCGCAGCTATATTTACTCAGAGAGGCCAAAACCAAATGAAAAACCACGAAGAAGGCATTGAGGAAATGACTGCAGTCATTTAAAACATGAAATGTGCTTTTGAGGATTTAACTCTAACAATCTATCTGCTCATGTGGCCTGAGCTTTGAGGGGTGGCCAAGCCTCTGCTCGCGAGCCACAGGGGCCACGGCAGTGCTGAGAGGGGGACAGCCGAGGTCAAGGCTCAGCAAGCACCCTGTCCTGAGCACGACGGACCTCCCAGCTCCATGGGACAGGTGCCAGAGGTCTCTGCTTGGCACAGAAAAGATCTGCCAGGATTTCAAATTGGGCTGCTTCTCTTGGTGGGAACAGAAGCAGGAACTGGCCTTCAGGGCCTGGGAGAAAGCAGGGTGAGACTGCCTGGTGATGTGCCGCAGATGCTCCTTTCTCATCTGTGAAATGGGCTCATAACACTTATCTTGTCTCCTTCTCAGGCTCAGAGGAGATAGAAGAGTGAAGAGAATCTGAAGCCAACTTGTTTTTAGACTGTGTATGAAACACGTATAAAGCCAGCAGTGATCCTTGCTACTACTTCCACCAGGTTGAGCCCCACGAAATTGCCAACATGCAATTCTTTTGATATAAAAAAATGATAATTTCACACACAGAAACTAATAATATTTCGACTAAGAGCACTGGAAGGAATTGCTGGCGTTCAGTAAATTTTTTATGAAGTCCCCTCAGGGAAGAGGCACATCCCATTTCCACGGTTGTATGCCTCGAAAAGCCCGATGTATGAGAGTGTTCCAGGTGTGTTTTATTGATTGATACTCTACCTTGCTCCAGAAAGGCTTTAAGAACATGCCAACTCAGAGAGTGTCACCTCAAACAGGAATGAAAGAAGAAACGTACGGGCAGCAGGAGGGCAGAACCAGATGGAGGCTGACGGGACAGGTGCGAATGACCCAGTTGAGACAGATTCTCGGGCTGGGCTTGGAAGGGCTGCCATTTACACTGTCTGTGATATCTGTGACAGGGAACCTGGTCAGAGAAGGGAAACTGCCCACAGGTACCAAGTTCACATGGGAGCTCATCCCAGAGGTCCTCCCAAGGGAGGACTCCTTCCATGGGCTCTTTCTGGTTTTGACCCTTAATGAAGTCTGACGGCGCCTCTAGGGTCCTCCGACACTAGAAAGGGTACAGGCAAGTGTTAACTTGGCAGGTGACCATCTGAGAAGCCCCAGGGCAGCTCGTACTGGCAGAGTCCTACCGGGTCAGGTCAAGGTGGCTGATGATCAGGCCCCGTCCGTGGTCTGTCTGGGCGAGCTGCAGGAGCAGGGCCAGGCTCTGCTGGCGGACGGTCAGAGCCCTGGCGGCCAGCAAGGAGGGCAGCAGCCGGCCCAGGTCTGGGGTCTCCAGCAGTAGACGCTGGTTTTCCTCTGCAAGACAGGGGACAAGCGCCTCGTGCAATGACAGCGGGTAAATCACTCATCTCTCCCATCATTTCCCACTAGGACATCCAGCCCTCCTCTGCCCTTGTTTGAGAGGCAGGGTAATAAATGTCAGAGCACGAGCTCTAGAACCAGGCTGCTGGGCCCTGGCGACATGTGCATGATCGTGGCTGAGTCGCGAACTCCTGTGGCCCTCAGCTTCCTCCTAAGTGAAACGAGGAAGACGGCTGGTGTGTTAGCAGGGCTCAGGGAGTGGCTATAAGCCAGTGCTTCGAACAGGGGCTGGCTCACATGTGGGGGCCATGTAGCACTACTCTTGGCAAAGGCTTGGTGTGTGGGATTTGGAACGTGAGGAAAGGGACCAAGATTGGCTTAACTGTAGAAGCCTTTAGACCGTCCGTTTTCATACACAGGCCAGAGAAAGCCTTGAGTTCCTTCTAGAAAACTAGAAATCACATGAGACCACACATGGAGAGAGCATCCCCTCCTTCCTAGATGTCAGCTACTTCCAAGGTGGTGGCACTGGCTCTGTCCGCTCCCCGCTCGTTCCTTGTCTAAGCAGGGACCTGAGTGCATTTGAGAGGACGGAGGGGAATGGGCTGGAGTAGGAGACTCAGCCAGGAAAGAGCGAGTTTGTGTAGCTGATAGATTTTCTTCTGCTGGAAAAGGAGCTCATTGTAAATAAGCCAAGTAACACAGGAGTATAAAGCTGACTGTGAAGGTCTCCTCCTCTCGTGGCCCTTCTGGGTAAGTTCATTCCTTAAAGGAGCCACCCCCCCTCTCCTGTGACACTACTGTTAGAAATACGAGCCACCTACCCTGTCTTGGCTTCTCTTTCCCACTCAACAGCATATCACGGACACAGTTCCCTGTAACTTCGTAAGCATCCCTGTGTCCTTTAGAAAAGCTTCTTTGGGGGCGCCTGGGTGGCTCAGTGGGTTAAGCCGCTGCCTTTGGCTCAGGTCATGATCTCAGGGTCCTGGGATCGAGTCCTGCATCAGGCTCTCTGCTCAGCAGGGAGCCTGCTTCCCCCTCTCTCTCTATCTGCCTCTCCGTCTACTTGTGATCTCTCTCTGTCAAATAAATAAATAAAATCTTTAAAAAAAAAAAAGAAAAACTTCTTTGCATTCACTGAGTTGATGCACTTGGCTTTCGCGGATCTGACAGATCGTATGTGTCACTGTCTGTGTCTGACTCTGTTCTCGTGTTAGAGAAAAACATGACCCTCAGGTTCACAGAAACTGAAGTCGGCGCAGGCTGAGGAAATCAGGGCTGCCAGGAGGGAGGGCCAGGTCTGGTTTACCCCGAGGAAACACTCGGCCACCAAGCCCTGCCTGCCTCCCTGTCATGTGTGTGTGGGGTGTGGGATCATCACCCCAGGTGTAGAATGCCACAGGGTGGCAGAGTGCCTTGATAGTGGCTATCGTCTGAACCCAAGTCCCTTCAGGAAAGTGTCCCCCTCATTCTCCAGTCCTCCGGAACTTAAGATGACTCCCTCACTCTACTAAATCAAGGGGAAAAGTCATATCATCTCATATTCAGCCTGTTCTAGTTTACCAATTGTGTCCCCCGGCTCTATGGCCAACTTCCCACAGCAGCCCTAAGGAAAGGAGACCCAGCTAGCATCTCTCCCATTTTCAGTGTTTTCCATCCTCTCCCTATGAAAACATGCCTTTTTAAAAATGAAGGATATACTTATAATTTTTATTTATAGTTACTACTTTACAAAAGGGGTAAGAAAGCTCATGCAAAAACTTCGTGAACCCCAGAAAATGCTACTATGT
This sequence comes from Lutra lutra, assembly GCF_902655055.1. NCBI lineage: Eukaryota > Metazoa > Chordata > Mammalia > Carnivora > Mustelidae > Lutra > Lutra lutra. The sequence goes on along the minus strand of NC_062287.1, from coordinate 10,096,115 downwards.
AGATAGGCAAATAAATGTGAACAAGTCGATAAGCATTGTGTAGCATTTACTGTCCCACTATTACACTGATCAGTGTCATAAATAAGATGGCAGCAGGGACCATTGTTAAGTCTTCCAATGCTGAGATGGGTACTGCGGTCAGCAAAAAGGAATGGTATTTTTCTTTCTTTCTTTTTTTTTTTTTTAATTTGTTAGAGAGAGAGAGAGCATGAGCACAGGTAGACAGAGTGGCAGGCAGAGGCAGAGGGAGAAGCAGGCTTCCCGCTGAGCAAGGAGCCCGATGCGGGACTCGATCCCAGGACGCCGGGATCATGACCTGAGCCGAAGGCAGCCGCTTAACCAACTAAGCCACCCAGGCATCCCAAATGGTATTTTTCGATGGGCAGGACAGGAACAGCTTTGTCCACTGTATTGCCCATGTGCAAGCAGACATCATGCGTCTGCAAAGCACCCAGGTGAGGAAACCGCTCATTGGGTGGACGGTGACTTCGCCCACCGTCAAGGCAGCTATAAGGGACAGAGACACGGCTGAAGTGCAGGCTGCGCTTCTGATCCCGAGGCTCTCCCTGGGGGAAGGGCCAGACGGACATCACCTCCCTCGGACCCGGCCTGTCAGGGAGACAGTCCTGCCTGCGCACGTGCATCCCCAGAGCACGAAGAGGACTGACGGCGATGACCCGTGCTTACCATTCCCCGCGCACACTGCTTGCCAGAGCCTGAGGACAGACACGCACACCATCTCTTCCATTGCATCTTTTCCTGCCGTGGAAAAGCACCTAGAACGGACGAAGAATGGCATCAGGAAAACTGGAAAGTTGTCCTGATCCTCTTGGCTGGCTTTAGTCCGCTTCCTGACTCCTCCAATGTGGGCAATGTTTGTTTTTTTAAAAAAAAAATTTTTTTTAAGATTTTATTTATTTGACAGAGAGAGAGATCACAAGTAGGTGGAGAGGCAGGCAGAGAGAGAGAGAGAGAGGAGGAAGCAGGCTCCCCACTGAGCAGAGAGCCCAATACGGGGCTCGATCCCAGGACCCTGGGATCATGACCTGAGCTGAAGGCAGAGGCTTTAAACCACTGAGCCACCCAGGTGCCCCACGGGCAATGTTTTAACGAGGAGCCGCAGGTCACTGGGACCCGGGGGCTGGGCAGCATGGGTCTGAGAGCTCCAGGATGGGGTCGCAGGCCGAGGAATCAAGGCTGCATGGAGGGAGGCTGCTGAGCCGGGGCCATGGTCAATGGCTGCGCGGTGACATGAACGGTGGCAGGCCAGCAGCCTACTGAGGGCTCATGGGCCTCCACACACATCCAAATGTGTGCTGGTGGCCCCGACCCACACTAGTGTTCTCCTAGCCTGAGGAGCTGCACCCAAACCACTGAACTACAAAATAAAATAAAACTAAATTTAGCAATCCACATCCTTTCCTATGGGTCTTTCTTCAGATAAAATTACAAATGGGACCAGCCAGGACCCAGCAGATCTCATTTCTTGATGTGATCAGCGAATTCCAAGAGAGGAGAGAACAAATGGCAATCTTGCCCAAAGATTGGCAATCTCGCCCTTTTGGGATGCCAGAAAAAATGGTCACTTCTCTGACTTGGTAGTGCCTGGAGGAAGCCCAAGGGGATGCGGCCGACCTCTTCTCTCTCTGGGAGGTTAACTGTGGCCAAACTCAAACCAGGCTCTGCCCCCTGCCGGCGGAACAGGGACTGAGGGACGGGACCAGCCAGTGAAGCCCCCGCCTGTGTGACCAGGGATACTTCAGGGAGAACCGAGAACCGTTCGTCCTTCCTTGCGTTACTGCTGACGGCCTCTATAAACACCCCTACCTTCTCAGGACCGCATTCTCGCTGATGAGACTGAATCCATTGTGTGTCCTGAATAAAGTTTGTTCCGTGCCTGGAATGAATTCATAAAAACCGCATCGGATTTCGAAACCGTCTGGCTGATGTCTGGCCAAAACAGAGCCAGCTGATGATGAGAAACCCACTATGGAATGTCAAGGTCACCAAATTCACAGATTGGGCAGAAATAAATACCTGTACGTTCTGAAACCTACAGCTGTCATCGGCCACTTCTAGCCTCAGGGAGGGGGACCTCCTGTTCTGAGAAGGGGGGCTGGGCCCGGGTGCCCCTGTCAGTTATCTGACAACACATCACTCTGTCATCTTCAGAGAGTCTCCAGGAGCTGCTTAACTTCTGGGAAGAACGAGCATATCCATCTGTTCTTAAATATGTATTTTGAAGCTGTTTCTAGGCTCTAGAGAGGAACCTATACTCTCTAAGAAATCAGTGAAGGGTGTATTTGAGCGCCTCCCCCATCACACGCTACAGGGAGGTCCGAGATCCCATCTCTGTGCACAGGGCATCCTGTCACTGAGTACAGAAGTGGCCGAAGCCCTGACAGGGACGTCTACAAGCACCACTAACAGAGGACAGCAAGGCTCTCGCCAGCAGCAGACACTAGTGCATTTGCTCTGGAATGACCTACGCATCCTGAGAAGCCGTTACACACAACTGGGGTGAACCTTATGGTCTGTCTTAGAAAATTCTGTCTTCCGTTCCTCTGTGGTTGGGGGGAGATGTGTGAGGGTGGGAGATGGTGTTTGGGGGGGCCTATGGGGAAACCCGGAAGGGTGCAGGTATGTGGACAGTGTGAGGAGGACGGGTGAGGGGTGCTTAGGTGAGGCATGTGCGTATGTGAGGTAAATACGTTTGGTGAGTACGTGCCCGGCGTGTGGTTTGTGGGTGTGTGTTTTGTGTTGTAGTGTATCTGGGGGCGTCGGCCGCCTATGCTCTGAGCGCATGCATGCTCTGCATGGGGAGGGCGCCGGGCCGGGGGATGTTTCTCCCGTGGCCTGCTCAGTCCTGACACTACAGCAGACCTGCAGCATTTGTGGAAGGAAGGGGTATAGGGATTCTCCGCCTCCTCGGGGCTGACCTCCACCCTGCCCTTTTACGCTGACTATATTCACAAGGTCACACGCGTCTCTGGCTTACAGTCCTTCATCATTTCAGTCAGGATTTCAATCCCTCCTGCATAGAACAAGGGGGTCTGATCGGGCTTGCACAGCGTCTCCAGGAGATTTCTGACGGCCACGGCCGTGTTCTTTCCCGCATCCAGCGATCTGTGGGCTTTCTTCTCTTGAAGGTCTGCTTTCTCCCGGAGATTCACTTGATTCAGGTAATCTGTGAGATGAGAAGGGAAAGAAAAGGAGAGAAACAAACAGAGCCCTAACGGTCAACATCATGACCACAGAGTAGCCTTTGGGAAGGACGGGAGGTTGGGAGGCGTGAAGTGTGACGATCATTCAAACCTGGCTTCAGCAGGGAAAATTTTAGGAAGGATGTCCAGCCTATACCCAGAATTTTAAACCATCTTCGGGATTCAAGGACAACATTATGCCCTACCTTGAAGGCTCTAAGGGACAACGGTGTAGAAAGGAGGAAGGCAAAGGTCTGAGTGGGAGAACAGAGAGGGAAGAGGAGCGGGCAGCGGGCGAACAGGGAGGGTTTGATGTGGCTTTGAGGCTAAGTGCAGAGAAGGTATGAGAGGGACCTCAGGGCCGAAGCACAAAGCGAAAGTGCAATTCAAAGGAGGGACAGCAGCAGGAACAGCCTCACCTTTCACCTGGGCCTGCAGTTGGGGGTTTATTTCCGAGATCTTCTGATAACACTCTCTAGCCTGGAAAAAAGAGACAAGATCTTGAAGAGTAGTCAGGGGGTGAGGGCGATTATAGGAAAGACACCAGGCGCCACAGGGCTGGGCTTCATGATTTCCTCCTGGCCTCCTTCTGCTCCCAGCGTAGGAGGCAGGCATGGGAATGCAGCATGCATTTGGCATTTTGTTTAAGCTTCTCTGGTTCTGTGGGGCAAGAGGCATTCTTGCAGGACTTGGTTAAAAAAAAAAAATAGTGTTGTCAGATCCAGCCTGTGATAGAAAAATATCCAGTCCCGAATTTCATGGATCGTGCCTGGCTAAGGTGATTGCAAAATTTAGAAATGATGCTCGCACCAAGAGAGAACAGGAGGCTACTTGTCAGATATGCCCACAAGGAGCAGGGAGAGAAATGAAGATGGAGACACTGTTGACAGAGACTTTTGGGAACAGGAAAAGAGAAGTGCCTACTTAAATACACAGGGCTGCAAAGAGAGTCCCTAAGGGGTCCATTCACTGGCCATGTAAGACTTGCAAGAAAACCTAAGAGTGAGGTCCTCTCCCTGAGGAGACTGCTGGAAAGTTTCTGGGGAAAAAAATGGAAGATTGTAGCTCGTGGGGCATGTGAGTAGGTTTTGGGCAGTACTGTCTCAGGAGTATAAAGAATTCTGCCCAGTCACTGTCAAAAACAAGCACAGAAAAAAATGGGCTCTGAGCTGTCTTGAAAGCTCCAGGCTCATCCAGAAGATCAGGATTAAGAAATGAATAGAAGAGAAAACATGACATAAAACAGACTGGTGTCACGGGACAGAGGTACGCAGAGCAAACACGGTAACTGCTATAGACTGTGTCCCCTCCGAACTTCTATGTTGAAACCTAACCCTAATGTGACATACTTGGAGTTGGGCCCTCTGGGAGGTGATTAGGTCATCGGGGTACAGTTCTCATGAGTGAGATTTGTGTCCTTATCAAAGAGACCCCAGGGACCTCTCTTTAGCCTTCTGGCTGTCTATGAACAGGAAGCAGTTCTCAACACACACCAGTCTGCTGGTGTCTTCATCTTGGACTTTCCAGCCTCCTGAACTGTGAGAATTAAATGTTTGCTGTTTAAGCCACCTGGTGTCTGATAGTTCTTAGAGTAGCCCAAAAGGATGAGGGCAGTGAACCTGTATGCAACTTCTTTGGAGCCCCAGATCTAGTCCACCAGCAACTCCTGTTGGCTTCCCTGTTGGTATATATCCAGAATCCCAACATTTCCCACCACCTCCCTCAACACCAACCTGGCTCAAATCATCATTACACCTCACTTGGAAAGTCTATTGTAATAGCCTTCTAACTAGTTCTCTGTTCTTTGCCTACTATGTCAAGATATATTCTCAATGCAGCAGTGAAAATGATGAGTCACATCAATGTGACCTTGAAAATATGAGTCACATCATTTCACTCCCTCACTCAAAACCCTCCAATAGCTCCCAGCTCACTCAGAGTAAAAGCCAAAGTACTTCCAAAAGCCTGTGAGGCTGTAGGGAATCAGTCCCCTCCCGTACTGCCATCGTCTGCCTGACCTCACCACCTGTCACTCTGCTCTAGCTGACCCTCTGATTGGACCCCTCCTACATGGCTTGCTCACCTCATTTCCTCCCTTCCTGCAGGGAGGCCTTCCCTGACAGCTCTATATAAAACTGACCTCACCTTTGCTGCTTCCTGATTTCATTTTCTCAATAACACTTTTCACTAACCAACATACTACACACCTACTTATGTGGTTCCTGTCTCCCAGCCACCGCTATTCCAAGAATGCAATTTCCATTAAGTCAAGGATTTTGCCTTGTTTGCTACGGTACTCTTATTGTCTAGGGCAGTGCGAGAAACAAAGAAAGTATGCATACATATTTGCTGAGTGAATTAGTTACCTGAATGAATGAATAAGTGAATAGAATTTGTTGGAGAGGGGAGGGTTCTACTATTTGATCTTAGTACAATAGGCCTGTATTACTTTTAGATTTAAATCCACCAAAAAATAATCTTTTAATGTATAATAGGAGGCAATTTAAAAAAAATAGTGTCTTATCAGTGGAAAGATATTCCATGTTCATGGATTAGAAAGCTTAATATTATTAAGATGGCAATACTCCCTAAATTGACCTACAGATTTAATGAAATCCCCATTGAAATTCCATCTGGCTTCTTTGTAGAAATTGGCAAGCTGATCCTAAAATTTGTATGGTAATTCAAGGGACCTAGGATAACTAAAACAATCTTGAAAAGGTAGAGCAAAGTTAGAAGACTCACATTTTACTTCCCCATTTCAAAATTTACTACAAAGCTATAGGACTCAGGACAATGTGGGATAGGCATAAGAACAGACATATCAATCAATGGAATAAAACTGAGAGTCCAGGAATAAACACATGCATTTATGATCAACTGATTTTTGACAAAGGTGCCAAAATTATTCAATGGGAGACAGAACAGTCATTTCAACAAATGGTGCTGGGCACACTGAATATCCACATATAAAAGAATGAAATTACAGCCCTTTCTCACACCATAAAAATTAACTCAAAGTGGTTCAGAGATCTAAATATAAGAGCTAAAGCCATACAGAGAATCAAACACAGAAGTAAATCTTGGATTAGACAATGATTTCTTAGATATGACACCAAAAGTATAAGCAATCAAAGGAAAAAAATAAATAATTTAGCCTTCACCAAAATTAAACAATTTTTTTTTTTGTGTTACAAAGGACACAGTCAAGAAAGTGAAAGGGCAACATAGAGAGTGAAAGAAAATATTTGAAAATCACTTGTCGGATAAGGGACCTGCATCCAAAACATATAAAGTACTGTTTACTTAATATAAAAATGCAAATAACCTAATAAAAAATAGGCAGAGGATCTGAAGAGACATTTCTCCAAAGAGGATATACAAAGGGCCAACAAACCACAAGAAAACAGACTCCACATAATTAGCCATCAAGGAAATGCAAATCAAAACAAGGAGTTACACTTCACATGCACTAGGATGGCTGTAATCAAGAAGAGATAAGAGTATTGCTCAGGATGTGGAGAAACTGAAAGCACGTACGGCTGGTGGGCATGAAAATGGTGCAGCCACTTGGGGAAACCCTCTGGCAGGTCCTCTGAAGGTTAAACACACGATTAGCATAGGACTCAGCAGTCCCACTCCTCGTACATCCTCAAGTGGACTGTGCACATATCTCCACACAAAACCTTGTACGTGGATATTCATAATAGCGCTCATGTTTGCCAACCGAGGAAGGGATAAATAAAATGTAGATTATCGATACAATGGAATAATACCCAGCAATAAAAGGAACGAGGTACTGTTAGACGCTACAACATGGATGACCCCTAAAACATTACGCTAAGTGAAAGAGAGAGCCACAAAAGACAGCATCTTGTATAATTCCACTTATAAGAAGAGTCTAGAACACACAGAGGTAGGTTAGCGGATGCCTCGGGTTGAGGTGGGGTGGAAGGAAGGGGAGTACTACCAGTGGGTATAGGGCTTTTGGGGGAGGGGACAAAAATGTCCTAAAGCTGAGTGTGGTGAGGGCTGCACGTCTCTGAATACAGGAAAACCCACTGAACTGTGTATTTCCCGCAGATGAACTGTTTGGTGTGTGAATCAGGGATCTCAACAAAGCTGCTGTTAACAATATAGAACAGCTTAGTGCATAAATACAGCTGCACGGTCACTCCGGGGTGATGAGATTAGGAGTGAATTTTGTGGTCGTCTCCAGAGACGCTCCTCCCGGGAGCCACCGGAGGCACTGCAGAAGGGATTCTCGGGCAGGTGGGGCTGTCCTGGAGGACACCCAACGTCCTTCCCAACTCAAAGACTGTAAGAACCACCTCAGAAAATACTAGAAGTGGCCTAGTGTCTAATCAGCTTTGGAGGAACGTGGTCCTTCTCTGAGGCGATCTGAACCGTTGCTCTGCGACCGCGCGTTCCGCTCCTCTCAGCACTTACCACGCTGTAGTTCTTCAGGGCCAGGTGGGCTTTTCCCATGTGGAAATAGGCTTTTGTGCATTTTTCATCACACTGCATGAAAGAGAATAACTGATCAGATGTTTCAGAAGCTCTGAAGTTGTGAGCCACTCCCCTAACGGCCCAGCTAACAGAGGGAAGGCAGAATGCGGGTTGTCAGGACAGCTACTGGGGTGACAATGAGAACTTTTCTGTGCCTCTGTGGCCAAACTAATTGAAGCCTGCGAGGAGCCTGGATGCACAAGCAAGCTCTGTATCAAATTAATTAATGATCCTTGCTGGTCTTCACTTCCATTTAATGAGACTCAATCAGGAGACAAACCAGAAACCCTTAGTTTAGAAGAGCTCTTGACCTCACCCAAACATTAGAATCACTGGGGATGCTTCTCAGAACCCGCGAGATCACGCTGAACCCCATACCCATTAAAAATTATCTTCTGGGGTAGGGCCCAGGCGGCAATAATTTTGTAAGCTCCCCAGGAGAGGCAGGCATGCAGCCAGGCTCAAGGACCACTGGTTTATTAGAAGAGACGATGTCTACTCTGGGTCAACAGCTGAGGTGACTGGGACATCTTAGTGGGCCTGGCAAGTTCCTTCCCTGAAATAAACTGCGTGCATATCCCGAGAACTTATGTTCTTGTCACTTGATCAGGAGGGAAGCCCCCATCAGAAGGCAGGATCGGAACTTATGTGAGGCCATGGCCTTTGCGCAGGGGGCCCTGCACCTGTCTTCCCCTAATTATTACAACTCCAGAGAGATGGACTGACTTGGCACAAAGATGCCAACTACAACTTCTAACATCCGGTTAATTAGTTGAACCCTTTTATGTGTGAGGCATTGTGCCAAGGATACCCTCCCAGGGCCTAGAGTGCAAGCTAAAGCTTCTAAAAACTCCTGGGTGAATTCCTGGCCGGCTTCTCCCCAGAAGTGGGACATGGGCCAGAAGAGCAGCCGTCCATTTCAGAGCAAAGGGGATGACTGAAAGAAATGACAGACGGTGACGGAAGAGGCAGAGGGGACTGGTGTATGTGGAGAGGCCTTCATAGGTACGTCCTCGTGAGTGTCATTTCCTGACGCGCTGCTAAGGGAATGGCAGAGATGACAAGAGGACCGTATCATCCAGTCCTTGCCAGGCGGATCGTACAGATTATCTCAGATTCGCCTTCTAACAACTCTGTGAAGTTGATGCGATTATTATCCCCATCGTACAGGTGAGGAACTAGAGGCTGGAGCGGCAGAGCTGGGGTTTAAAATCTGGCCATCTGACTCCAGGTCCCAGAGGTCTCAAACTACAGCAACTGTCCCTCAGAAAAGTGCTCTAGAAATTGAGGAGAGGGAAATCCACGGTGAGGCAGCATGGCTTAACAAAGGTCAGGCAGATGAGGCATTTGAGCTGGGTCTCCACGGGTATGGAGAGGTGAAGAGAGAAGGAAGGAGGAAGAATGGGCAGAGCAAGGTTGGGGGATGGGAAAGGACAGGGGGCTTCCGGCCAGGCCAAGGGCAAGCATCGGGGTAGAGGCGGGTCAGGCTGGAAGGGGTGAGCCAGACAGTGGTTCCACATGGAGGCCCTGGATGCCAAGCTGGGGGAGGGCAGTGAACAGCAGGGCGGACAGGAAAGTTGCTCTGAAGGCAGCGTGCAGAACCGACTCGAGGCGGGAGAGGCAGGGGACAAGTGAGGGAAGCGAAGCAGTCCCACAGAATGAGGGGCGAGCCTCAGTGTGGTGGCGGGACGACGCGGATGCCAGAGCTGGGTCACAGACAATCAGTAAAGGAGGACAACGAGGAGGAGGATGTCAGGCCACAGGTTTGGGTTTGGTACCCGGAAGACAGCGTATGTCATTAACAGAAAGAGGTTAAGTCAGGGCAGGGGGCAGGGAAGGTGGAGGGGGGTATGGAGATGCAGCGTGGTTCCAGTGCGCCAGACAGCGGGAGGCAGCTGATGTGCACCCCTGGGGCCCCGGGAGGTGGAGACAGGGAAGGGGGTCTGAGGGCCAGCTGGAGCCCGGAGAGGAGACAAGAGCTCCGAGGGAGAAGCTGCAGAGAGAAGAAAGGCAGGGAGCCGGGGAGTGAGCCCTGGAGAATCCGCAAACGATGAGGTCAAGAGGGCAAGAAGGGAATGGGCCAAGGGAAAGGAAAGGCCAGAGCAGAGGCCCATGAAAGTCAAACGCCCACTGGTCCTTCGTGGGCAGAGCATTGATTACACCGGGGGCAGCACAAGCCGGTGGCCTCAGAGCCCTCTCCGGGCCACTGTGCGTCACCGTGAGGGGGCGTCGCTGGGACTCGGCCAGCCTCGGAGGCTGATGCAGGGGGCCCTGATGGATGTCTCACTGCCAGGCCTGTCTCCTCGGATCACGGGTCAACACTCACAAGGGCTTTCTCAGGTGAGCCCCAGACCCCCTTAAAAGGAGTCCTGTTTTCAGAGAAAGATGGATTATGTCGTGCAGAGAGAGCTCTGCCCGCAAAGGAAGATTCTGATCCTAATTGAAGCCAGCTTCGCTGCCTTATCTTCCCTGACGAGGAGCATCAGTCTTGAAATACCATCGCGTGAGCTTGTCTCCACGCATTCAAAAGTGTCAAAAATATTAAATTGGCATGAAAGTACGAAGACTATTAATAACGAATACACTGACGTGCGTTATGGATGTATTACTTTTAAAAAAAGGTGAAACTTCTACATCACGGCGTTGACACAGAGCCAACCATTGTAGTGTCGAGAGCTCCTTCTGCATTTTCCCCTATGGCTCCCACTCGTTACCCAAGCCTCTTCGACAGGGATCCTCGCCGGCATCTCACAAGACTCCAGGCCGAGTGTCAGAGTTCTCGAATGTCAGCTTTGTTGGGCCTGCTTTGCTTTGGTGTCGCTGTTAATTATTACATCGTGCTTCATTTAACAACTGGGATGAGGCCAGCGGGTTATCCTGAATCAGCATGAAACAGCGTGACCACCTCTTGGTCCTTTTCAGATCAGAACAGATACTCTTGGACGCCCCATCAGGAGCTCTGGTTTCTCCCACAGAAGGAACAAGGTCCACACCCAGGGCTGTGGGGCTTTCAGGATCCAGTGGGGAAGCTGTACAGGGCAGGCAATTCAGAGCACTGGCTTACGTTTCGACCAACGTTAGCTACATGATTCTACACAGCTTGCTTAATCTCTGAGGCTCGGTTTCCTTGCCAGAAAAACAAGGATAATAGTGGTACTGAAGAGAACAGACTAGAATGTTGTAGGGCTCGTGGCCAGCACGCAGCAAACCATGGCTTGTTGGAAAACGCCCTTGCCTCTCTCTTCTCTTACAGAATGGTGGTAGAGAACACAGCAGATCACATCAAGTGACAAAGCAGGTGGGGGCCTATGCTGGGGCTGTGAAGAGCCCGATCTCATCGGCTGGGACAGTTGTTGTAACTTTAAGAATGTAACGATGCGATGGGACAGGATTTGCGGACATTCTGTGTCTTCTAAGGGATAAAGAAATCACGCACCCCATATGTCAGTTTTGGAATTTTTTATAGACTATTATTAGTAAAGGTGAGTTCCCAATTCAGCCCAGTTTCCCTTGCTCACCCTCTCAGGAGGAAATAAGGAAGGAGGGGTGGCCAGAATGCTGTGAACGGTGAGCCCTTGCAGTGCAAACCCTGAAAACGCAGCATGAACAGTCACTTCTCCGCAGTCCTCACTACGAGCTCGGTCGCCGTGACCCTCAAAGCTATGCCATGGGCCCCTGCTAGAGATAAGGAAGGTCGGGGCCTGACAGCAGAGCTCAGACCCCGGCCTGCCACAAACCACTGGCCGCTCTCCCGCATTCACTTCAGGACCCAGGCACCCGGCGAGCCCAACTCCGTCCCGTGGAAGAGGATCTCCTTCTTACCTTCAGAGCCCACTCGCAATCCACGACTGCCTTCTGGTAGTCCCCGAGTTTTAGATAAGCCTGTAATGACACAAAGGGCTGTATTTACATGTAATTCTGCGGCAACCAGCGGTAAGGTTACCGAAACCCAGGGCTGGAAACCGTGGACAGCGGGTACTGCTGCCAGACCTAAAGAGGCAGGATGAGCCACGGACTAACGGGAGAGGACAGCTTTGGGAACGGCACTGCCGAGCGGGAGCGGGGGCCTTTAGGAGAGCTGCAGGTGGGAGAATGAGTGCCCTCACTCTCACTTTCTTCCTTCCTTCTGATCTCACTGGCTGAGTCCAAACGCAAGTTAGGGAGCCGGGAAGTCAGGGGACAGGTCCACAGAGGTCAGTCCCCCAGGGCACAGAAGGATCTGGAAAGGCCAAAGAAAATACCTAGCACATTAAATCCCTCTACAAAGGAAGAGCTAGCTTCTAGGGTCTACCCCACTGTGGATGTTCCAGGAGGAAATCAAATGACAAAGGGATCAAAAAGATGACAGTAAGCGTTGGAGAGAGTGCTGAAAAATCCGAACCCGCGGACACAGCTGGTGGGAGCGTAGAGTGGTGTGGCCACTGTGATAGACAGTCTGGCGGTTCTTGAAAGGGTTAAACACAGCTGCCCTACAATCCAGCCACTCCTCGGTGCACATATATGCGCACATAAAAACTTCTGTGCAGGGGCGCCTGGGTGGCTCAGTGGGTTAAAGCCTCTGCCTTCAGCTCAGGTCATGATCCCAGGGTACTGGGATCGAGTCCCGCATCGGGCTCTCTGCTCAGCAGGGAGCCTGCTTCCTCCTCTCTCTCTGCCTGCCTCTCTGCCTACTTGTGATCTCTGTCTGTCAAATAAATAAATAAAATCTTTAAAAAACAAAAAACAAAAAACTTCTGTGCAAATGCTCACAACAGCATTATTCACAAAAGCCAAAAAGCAGAAACAGTTCAAACGTCCATCAACTGATGAAGGGATAAAAAAGACGGGGCCCATCCTACAGTGGTGTATTAGTTGGTCATAAAAAGGAACGAAGCACGGGTAAACCCTACAACATGGATGAGCCTGGGAAGCATGTTGCAAGAAAGAAGCCAGACACAAAAGGAAAAATTCGGCATGACTTCGTTTATATGAAATGTCCCGACAGGCAAACGTATGGAGACAGAAAGTCGATTCGTGGTTGCCTAAGGCTGAGGGTAGGGGTGGACGGAGGACTAGGGGAGAGGGGGCACCACTTAGAGGGTATGTGGTTTCTTTTGGGGATCATGAAAATGTTTTAGAACAGGTTATGGCAACGGTTGCACAGCTCTGTGAATATACTAAAAAAAAAATGAATTGTGTATTTAAATGGGCAAAATGCACGTTATGTCAATTGCATCTCAATAAAGTGGTTACTCAAAAAAGATAAAGTTCTGCTTCCTTCCTCATAAGCACAGCAAGAAGAAAGCAAAGTGGGTGATGGGCTGACTTATTTAAGAGTCAGACCATCGCTACGATCCGTCGGTGCCAAAAGCCCTGGGGACCTCTTTTGGGATCCCCTTGAGTCGGGGGAGTCTTGAAAATAAAGACTTGACTCTGAACCCTGGGATCCACCCAATCTGCGCCGAAGACCTTGTGGCGCAGAAAGTAAGGGAGGGCTGTGTCCCAGCAAACGCACTGGCTACTCCACTTCTGAATGAATTACTGGTCACAATAGGCAGTGAATAACGTATCAAGTTGAACTAAACAGGCCTTAAGCACTCTTCTGTTGGAAAGTTCCTGGGAAGCGGCAATGATCACTCCTGGTGTAAAAAAGGAAAACCAGGCACCTGGAGGATAAGAGGTTTTCCCAGAGTCCTCATCAGTCACCCCAACTAGAGCTGATTCATGTGGAGGTTTGCCCCTGAGCAAAACTGTCCCAGGGCAGGGTGACGTTCTTATCTGTAACTCTGCAGAGATATTTACATGATCAAGCCAATCACAGGGTCAGTGTGGTGACTCATGAGGGATGTAAGCATTCATCCCAACCGGGGAGGGAGCTGGCACTAACGGGCTAACCAAGTCCAAGTCCTTCCAAGAAAGGAAGCTGCCCTGTGGTGCTTTCATTAACTCAGGTTCTGTACTAATTGAAGAGGATGATGCTTTGAACTGTCTGGTCCATAAAGCACCATCCTTTCCCTCGGGGTTTGGGGTTTCATTTGAAAGTCAGAGGATGTGAGGAGGAGACTAGCATCCTTTTAGGCAAACGGAGCCACAATTTCATGACATCGTTATTCAGGAGACATAAAGACTGAAAATGCATACGCGGGCTTCAACAGTTTCTCTTCACAGCCTTTACTTAGTCTTTTCTTTTTTCCTTTTTTTTTAAGGCTTGGATTCAACACCCTATAAATTCCCTGTTCTCTTCTGCTTTTCCACATTTTAAAAAGAACTACTTTTCCAAATGGCAATTAAATGCCTGATTTTTCTAAATTACACCAGCAATCTATTGATCATAACATTAACCCCAGGAGAAAAACAGAGCGAGGAAAGGGTAGTTTTTTTCCTCTAGAAAGTAGCAACACTCAATTCACAGGGTCCTTATTAAGTGTTTTCAAACGCTGCATGCAAACAGGGGAGGCATTTTAAAAATAGTCAACGGTGACTTGGTGGTTTGTAACACCAGCCAGCACATTTTGTATTTATTTGTCTCTGAATAAGCTTTCTCTTCTGGAAAGCTGGGAAGAATTACTTTCCCAAAGCTTTCCACTACATTTAGCTTATTTTTATCCACACCCGTTCCTTTTTTTTTTTTTTAAGATTTTATTTTATTTATGTGCCAGAGAGAGCACAAGCAGGTGGAGTAGCAGGCAGAGGGAGAAGCAGGCTCCCTGCTGAGCAACAACCCTCGTGTGGGACTTGATCCCAGGACTCTGGGATCACAACCTAAACCAAAGGCAGATGTTTAACCGACTGAGCCATTCAGGTGTCCCTATCCACACCCATTCTTTTTTTTTTTTTTTTTAAAGATTTTATTTATTTATTTGACAGAGATCACAAGTAGTCAGAGAGGCAGGCAGAGAGAGAGAGAGGAGGAAGCAGGCTCCCTGGAGCATAGAGCCCGACTCGGGGCTCAATCCCAGGACCCTGGGATCATGACCCGAGCTGAAGGCAAAGTCTTAACCCACTGAGTCACCCAGGCGCCCCTCCACACCCACTCTTTTTTTTTTTTTTAAAGATTTTATTTATTTATTTGACAGAGATCACAAGTAGGCAGAGAGGCAGGCAGAGAGAGAGAGAGGAGGAAGCAGGCTCCCCACCGAGCAGAGAGCCCAACACGGGGTTCGACCTAGGACCCTGGGATCACGACCGGAGCTGAAGGCAGAGGCCTCAACCCACTGAGCCACCCAGGCGCCCCTCCACACCCATTCTTAATGTGATTCTCCAGAACCTAATCAAAGTGCTGCTGAAAGTTGAGTACAGTAAAAATGTAACTAATTTAGACGGGTTGGGGTACAGGCCATCTGAATTAGATGTAAGTCTGAATTACATAACATTTTAAAAGCAAGTCAGTTTTACTACTTTCAAATAACTTCAAAGTAACAAGACTGAAAAAGCATCAATAGGTAAATGTTTTGGAGACCAAATCTGGTAAAAAGTAAAAAGGAATTATTATTATTATGTTAATTTCTTGCATTTGAACGCTTCTTTCAAAGTGTCAAAAGAAACTTAATTCCCTTAAATAGACTTATTGTTCCTCCAGTGTTATGTAACTTAACAAGGATTTATTAAACATCTATTATAAATAAAGCATGGGGGAGGAAGTATATGGAAAAGTTTAGAATCTCATTAGGGTGATGACATGTACACCACTAGGCCAACCTCTGGACATTTGATTTACCAATTTCTTAACTCCACTAGATTTTTCTCCAGAAACAGGGCCAAGTAAGTGGCGCTCAACTCTAGTCTGATTTACCCAAACCGCTGAACTACTGAGGTTACTCTGTGCTTGGATTTATTTATCATTAAATCACCATCACTCCCCGGACTTTTTGGCCTCCAAACGTCCAGTTTCTTGCTTTCGACATTCTTCCTCAACTTCCCACAGCAGGACATCCTTGATCCCGAGTTACGGAAATTGGTGCTGATGAGGGCTCCTCCCGTCAATGACACGGTGTCAAGTGCAGCTCGCACAGGTCCTGCTGACACCTTCTGACCATCAGATAATCATGCCCAAGGATCTGCCACTTTTTCAGGTCTAAGCAACAGGGAGCTTGGCCACACACAGGCTCAAGGGCTTTTAACTATCGATAAGGCCATACATGATGTTTTGTTGCACCTGAGAACTATCGACCTCGTCCCTTCATTAACTAGGAGATTATAAACAACTGCGTGATGGTTTTGACCTGGTGTCCCACGAAATTGAGCTCCTTTGTGATATAAAATGGAGAGATGAGGGAGTTCAGAAACTCAGCATTTCCGAGAAACTGGGTCTAAGCCCATCAGCTGTCCAGCCGACCTGGGGCACAGAATCTTACTTCTACAGGGACCGATACAATGAGTAAGAAAGTGAGCCAGCAGAGTTCAGCCTACCAGCAATGGGGTCTGGCCAAACCCAGCGACAGCAGGAGCAGTTCTCAGAGGTTGTTTCCTTCACGCTTTGCCCTCAGTGATGTGTGCGAGCTGACTTAGACCACGCACAGGGCTGGTTGTGTGCAGCTCTTCCCAAGTTCTCCTCCCACCATTGCAAGTTGGTGGCTTGAAATTGGACCGTGGCGAGAGCACTGACACCATGGACAGTGGCAAATGGTCCCTACAGATCGGCTTCCACCACCCCTCAACCACAGTCGGCGGCTAAACACTGACAGGCACACCATGGCTACCATCGGGTCTCATGTTTGCTTTCACAAGTTCCGTGGCTACTGTCCCCTGAGAAAATACCACAGACACAGTGTTGGCTCACTGACCTGGGCCCTGTTGGTGTAGAGCACCTTCATGTCCTTCAGCTTATCCAGACCCTCACTGTAGCACACGATGGCTGCTTCATAGTCCCCTCTGGCAAATGCTTCATTCCCCTTTTCTTTTAGGGCTGGGGGAACAGAAGTCGCACAGGTGAGTTCTCCCCACACACTGGAAAATTCTCGCCTACTTTATTCCCCTGACTTCGCAATTCTACTTTGGAGGATATAGCTTCCATCAGTCCAAAGGAGACCTGTCACTTGCTTCTCTGCAGACATTTCATGATCAGACTTCCTAAGGGCTCTTTTTCCTCACACCCGTCCCAAGTTGCCCAAGGAGCTTCTCAGAAAAAGCAAATGTTTCAGGTACAAAACTCGGAACCTCTCCAAGTGGGCCACAAAGACCAAGTCTACACACTGAATGTCTCATAAAGAGGGTCTGACAAGTCACTTGCTAGCACACATGGACGTGTTCAGACCTGCAGCACGCACACCGCTGGGGGGCGCACAAGGGCCAGAGACATCCTGCATAGCCCCCCCCCCCCCACACACAGCCCGTCTCCCCCTCCCTCCATCTCTCCTCTCCCTTCTCACACCTTTGTTTTCCTGTTTCATTTTCCGTTTTCACTTTTTCATCTGTGCCTCAGGCCAGCCCAGGGTACCTCCCTGTTCTGTCCCTCCCTACTGTCCCAGGACCACTCCCCACACTTGGTCTGCTCTGCTAAGTCCATCCAGGTGCTTTGGAAAGAGGTCTGGTGGGGGCAGCTGGCGAGGGCTCAGTCCTACTCCCTGCCTGTTGCCGCAGAGACAGGGACAGACACCACTCGTTTCTGCCTGGCTGGGTTCCACTGCCTCGGGCCCGTTAACCCCCTCACTGGGAATCTCGCTGTCCTCCAAGATCAGCAGGCACACTCATGATCTTTCTAGCACAAATCATCCCCGTTCTTGAAAAGTGAAGACTGACAGTTACCATCTGCTAAGACTTTGTTTTCCCTTCTTCTCCTGGCACGTTCTCTTGCATCCAACTCCATAGATGCCAAAAAGGCTTCTGACAGCAGAGTCATTTCAAGTATTAAAGAGAAAAATCCAAATACTATAATCAGTTCTTTAGCTCAAATTCAGAAGAAAGCTTTGGAGCCACACAGCTCATGCATACGTATGTAGGCATGCACACACACACACACACACACACACACACACACACACACATTCTGAAGCAACTAAGTGACATTTTCTTAATTTGACATTAAATGGTAATCTGTGTGATGTATTATTATACATGATGGCTATGTCTGTGCTTCAAATTTGAATTATGTCTTTTAAAAGAGTTTTACTTTAAAGGCAGAGTTTTTTGTTCCATTTAGCATAATGAGCTGCTGAGCTGGGCAACAGAGAAGCTACCTACATCCTTAGAGCAGCTAAGAGTAAATTGGGTGCTAGAGAATAACTGAATTCAGTTTACAAAAGACTGGCCGGGACAAAATACAGAAAAGCCTCTGAGTGCTGTCCCCTCTGACCAGTAAGAGAATTGGCCAATCCGTTCTTTGTAAACCCAGAGGCTATAATTTAAGGGTCTGGAAGCTACAAGCAATAAACACTGACCCTAAATAAATAATACACATTAGGAAGAGAGATGCTGTCCTTACCTGAGCTTATCCCATCTGCATTCTACAGGGCACCGGTTATCATGAAGACAAAACAAAAAAACAAATTTCAAAAACCCCTCTCTGATTTGTAAGTCTACAATCCAAAAATGCAGATCCATTACAAGTGGGGAGTAGGGTTATTTCCTCTAACCATCAATACTGAAGGGCCCCAAATTCACAGGGCTTGCTTTAAATCAGGAGATAGGATTATGGGTACAGTTGTCATAGGGTCAGCAGGTCAAGGGACCCCCGCTATGGCTGTAGGAGTTGGAAATCTGAGGCAGAACATATTACCTTTATAGTACAGCTGAAATATTGGTCACTAACTCAGGGGGTGGGGAGGGCAAATTTTCATTAAAATAAACCCATTGTTTAAAGATGACTCAGAAAGACAAAGGAAAAAAAATGAGAGTTTATACTTCCTTGTGGAAAATAAATCTAGTGAATCTAAAAAACAAAAGATTATTCAGCCTCCCCAGAGAGTCTGAGATTAAACTGCGGCTTCCTCTGCTTCAAGGCAGACCTCTTCTCTGTATCTGCTTATATAACTCCATAATAGAAAAAGAAACCTCTGTAGGAGCTTGCGGAGGACTGATCATGGTCTTGTTCAGAGTGGTCCGGCACCCGTCCTCCTCTTGGACTTCCTCTGTAAACAGTAGTCTCTTTTCTGTCTCCAGGATAGCTTTCTGCTGTACAAGCGGGTCATCAGAATTCATCTCTTGGATTAAGCTGGCTGGAGGAGAAATCAGAGGTAAAATCATTCAAATGAGGTTTTCGAAAGGAAAGGCTTTGTTCACTAGAAAGGAGGGTGTAGAACATTCATAGGGAAGAACGTTTGTTTCTCTGGCTTTGTTGAGATATGATGGACACACAACATCATGTAAGTCGAAGGTACACAACTGTGATCATTTGATTCACGCATCTGTTGTGAAGTGATCCCACAATAAGGTTACTTAACACATCCATCCACTCGTGTAATTACAATATTTATGTGTGTGCTGAGAATATTTAAAATCTTTTCTCTTACTTTCAAGTATAAAATACAGTGTTTTTTAAAGATTTATTTACTTATTTTAGAGAGTGAGCGAGTACAGGGGGAGAGGGAGAGAGAGAATTTTCAGCAGACTCCCCACTGAGCTTGGAGCCCTATGCAGGGTTCTATTTCAGGACCCTGCGAACACAGCCTTGACACACCACCAAGTGCTGGACGCTTAGTTGAATGCGCCACCCGGGTGCCCCAGTATAAAATACCGTATTAACTACAGTCGCCATGTTGTACAATAGATCCCCTGGACTTATTCATTTTATAACCGAAGTTCGTACGCTTTGACCACATCTCCCCATTTCTTTGTTTTCCCTCCAGTTTCACCGACACGTAACTGACGCACATCACTGGGTAAGTTTTGGGCGTACCGCATGGTGGTCTGCTTTACATGCGTTGTGAAATGATTACAATAGGTTCAGCTAACATCCATCTTTTCTTATAGATAGGATTAAAAGGAAAAAAAAAGGGAAAAAGTTCTCACCTTGTGATGAGAATTCTCAGGATTTACTTTCTTGACAACTTTCCAGTCTGTCTTACAGGAACATCAGCTATAGTCACCGGGTTGTGCAACACATCCCCGGGACTGACTTCTAACCACCTTTGTGCCTTCTGACCACCTCCCTCCAAATCCCCCTGCAGCCTCTGGTAACCGCACCAGTCTGATCTCCTTATGAGTTTTTTTTTAGATTTCACGTATAAGTGAGATAAGTATTTGTCTCCTCTGACTTACTTCATTTAGCACGGTGCTTTCAAGGTCCATCTATGTTGTCACAAATGGTAGGGTTTCCCCACTTTTTATGAATGAATGATATCCCGTTGTGTACCTGCACCACAACTTCATTTCGTGCTCATTCATAGATGGACACTTAGGTTTCCAGGTCTCGGCTACTGTAAATGATGCTGCTATGATCCTGGGGGTGCGGAGATCCTTTTCCAGATAGTGTTTCCAATTCCTTGGGTATACTTTGAAAAGTGGAATTACTGGTTGTAGGGTAGCTCTATTTTTAATTTTTTGAGGAATCTCCACATGGTTTTCCACAGTGGCTGCACCCATTTGCATTCCCCCCACTGTGTACTTTTCTCCACACCCTCACCAGCATCTGCCGTCTCTTGTCTTTCTGGTGATGGCCAGGCTGAAAGGCACTGTGATGTCTCAGTGGGGTTTTAATTTGCATTTCCCTAATGACTAGTGATGCTGAGCATCTTTTCATTTACTGTGGGCTTTTTTTTTTTTTTTATAATTTTTTTTTTATTTTTTATAAACATATATTTTTATCCCCAGGGGTACAGGTCTGCGAACTGTGGGCTTTTTATATTATTTTCTTTGGAGATCTGTCTGTTTGGGTCCTTTGCCCATTTTTTAAAATTTCTTACTATTTTTTACTTTTTTTTTTTTTGACAGAGAGAGAGAGAGAGAGAGAGAGATCACAAGTAAGCAGAGAGGCAGGCAGCGAGAGAGAGGGAAGCAGGCTCCCCGCTGAGCAGAGAGCCCGACTCGGGGCTCAATCCCAGGACCCAGGGACCACGACCCGAGCCGAAGGCACAGGCCTTAACCCACTGAGACACCCAGGCGCTCCTCCTTTGCCCATTTTTAATCAGGTAATCAGATTTTTGTTTTGTTTTGTTTCTTTGTATTGGGTTGTATGGGTTCCTCATATAGTTTGGATATTAACCCTTTATCAGATACATGGTTTGCAAATAGTTTTTCCCATTCCTTAGGTTATTTCTTCCTTATTCTTTTCTTTCTTTCTTTCTTTCTTTTTTTTAAGATTTTATTTATTTATTTGAGAGAGAGAGCATGAGAGTGGGGTGAGGGGCAGAGGGAGAAGCAGACTCCCTGCTGAGCAGGGAGCCCAACATGGGAGTCGATCCTGGGACTTTGGGATCATGACCCCAGCCGAAGGCAGACACTCAACTGACTAAGCCACCCAGGCGCCCCTCTCTTCCCTATTCTTAAAGAAGGTTCTGAATGGAAAGCAAAAATTAAAGCAATTAGAACCAATGAGAAAAAAAAAAATTAAAAACAGGATTTGTTTTGCCTGGAAGAAGATGCAGGAGAATTTTACTCTGGCCTTCAAACCAGTGTCAAGCTACTTATTTAATCCAACAACAATTTATGGAGAGCTTATTATGAGTTAGATATTATGCAGAATGCTACAGATAACAAGGATGAATAAAAAAGATACTGATTTTTTAAGAGCTTCCAATCTTGTGTGGGAGACAAAGGGGTACATTTCGGCTACCCTGAGACCACAAAACAGTCTTTAAAGCTATCCTTCCCCGTCTTCATGTCACTGCTCACGCAGCTTAGATCCCATGATCCATCCTATTCCACACTGAACCCCCTTGTCCTCCCACCCCACGTGACAGACAACACTCCAACTCCAGACCCAACTCCCCACTTTTCTAGGCCTTTATGATGGATGTGGAGGACTGACAAAGAGAGATGGACACCAGGGAGAACCCGTCCTAACTCCACCGGCTAGTCCAAAGTACCCGGCAATCCCATGGTTAGCCTCGCGTGATTGGGACACCAATTCTAAGGCATTTTCCCCCACACACCACCATGCAATTCTGACACCCCCTGGGTGTCCTGCAAGTCAACTCAATTCTGACCCCATGGACCTGAGATAGTGTCAGATCCCACAAGCTAACGGCTCTGTCCCCATGAGACTGCCCACTCCCCACCCCCTACTTCACATGCCAGTCTGGGTTGTCACCTGACAACCTAACTTCTGACCTCACGGCTAGATCAGAGCGTCCTACAACCTCCTCCTCCTCCGGTTTGATTAATTTGCTGGATTGGCTCACAGAATTCAGAGAAACCTTTTACTTACTAGCTCATCAGTTTATCATAAAAGGCTATAACCCAGAAGAGCCAAATGGAAGGGATGTATAGGGCACGGTATGTGAGAAGGGGGTGAGGAGCTACCAGGCTCTCTGAGCACACCTCTCTTCCAAAATCTCCAGTCACCAACCTGGAAGCTCTCTGATCCTGGTCCTTTTGGGGTTTTAGGGAAGCATCACTACATAGGTCTGATAAAAAAATAATTGTTGGCCATTGGCGATCAATTCAACTTCCGGCCCCTCTTCCCTTGGGAAGGATAGCTTCCCAGGGGGTTGAGACTATCACAGAGTTGGTTCCCTGGCAACCAGCTCCCATTTTCAGGTTCCCAAAGTCTCTCATTAACATAAGCTCAGGTGTGATTGAAAAGGGCTTGTCACGAATATAAAGATGCCTTTATCCATATGATCACTTAGAAGTTCCAAGGATTTTGGGAGCTCTTTGCCAGGCACAGGGACAAAGAATACATATATATTTCTTACTATAAAGCACAGTATCACACCCAAACAAGTCATCCTATCCTTCTCCCATGGACTTTAAAAAACTGCCTCCAACCAAGGGAGCCCTTGGGCACTGTCGGTGGGAATGCAAACTTGGATCGCCGCTGTGGAAAAACAGTGTGGAGGCTCTTCCAAAAAATTAAAACTAGAATTACCAGCGGATCCAGTAATTCTACTACTACTGGGTATTTCCCCCAAAGGAAAAAAAAAAACTAATTTGAAAAGAAACATGCAGCTTTGTGTTTCTTGCAGCATTATTTAGAATAGCCGGATATGGAATATCACTCAGCCGTCAAAAATGAATGAGATCTTGCCATTTGCAAAAGCATGGATGGAGCCAGAGAGTATCATGCTAAGCGAAACCAGTCAGAGAAAGACAAATACCGTATGACTTCACTCATGCGGAATTTAAGAAACAAAAGGAACAAACAAAGACAAAAAGAGACAGACAAAAGAACCAGACTCTCAAGGACACAGGACAAACTGGTGGTCGCCCTCCTACCTCTCTGGCCATTGCTTTCTGGTCTCCTTTGCTTGCTCCTGCTCTCCCTCTCCTACCTACCTTCTAGACTGTGTGAGCCTCAAGGTTCTGCCTGAGCCCACTACTTTTTCTGGACCATTTCCCGTGGTCCCGTTCTCTCCCATGGTTCTAAATACCATTTATTAGCTGGGGCCTCCCAAAGGGACATCCCCCACTCTGCGCTCTTCTTAGGCTCAGACTTGCAAAGCCAACTGTCCTCTGAACAACTTCACTGCGGTGTTGTGCTCGCCAGTCCTGGCCTGCCTGTCCTCTTTCCCCTCAGACTGTTCCTCCCCCAAACGCTCCCTCTCTCAGCAGATGGTCAAACCATTGCCAAATTTGGGCATTCGACCCAAAACTTTAAGGACTCATTCTTGAGTCTTCGTTCTCCCTCTGCCCTTGCAGCCATCACACTCGAAAGCTCGCCAAGTAAATCCTAAATATATCTTGAGTCCATTTACTTGTGCCTGTTCCTGCTGCTACAGCTCTAAACCCAGCTGGCCTCTTTTCCCTGGAGTGCTGGAACAGCCCCTTGACGGAGCCTACCAGCATCTCCCCTCCAGTGTCCTCATCTCCACATCCACACGGTGGCTAGAATGACCTTTCTAAGGCGTAAATCTGATCACGTTCCTGCGCCGAGTCAACCGTCCAACTGCTCAGAGGGTAAACGTGAATTCCCACTGTGGCTTCCAAGGTCTTCCCTGATCCAGCCTTTCTTGACTCAGATGGGACCCCTCTATCCGTGATCTCGACTCTCCAGCCATACAGACCTTTTATGCTTCCTGGTTCTAAAAAGCACCACATTCTCGAACTCCCAGCTTTCCAACCTACTTTCTCCTCACTTTGAATCTTCTCTTGCCCTCTTCCCAGTGCCCAGCTCCTACTCAAACTTCAAGGAAGCCTTATACAATTCCTGTAAAGGACTGAAGTGTGACCCCCACCCCATTCACAGGTGTGACTGTCCTGGCAGACATAATTAAGGTTAAATGAGGTCATCAGGATGGGGCCCTAAACCAAATGGACTGGTGTCCGTATTTTAAGAGAGGAAGAGACACCTGGGATGTGTACACACAGGGAAAAGACCCTCTGAGGACACAGAGAGAAGGCGGTCATCTCCAAGCCAAGGAGAGAGACCTCGGGAGAAACCAAATCTGCCCATGTCTCGATCTCACACTCCAGAACCAACTGTGGAAAGGAAATTTCTACTGCTTAAGTGGCATTTTGTTATAGCTGCCCCACCAGACTAATACAATTTGTAAGCTGCATTAGTGTCTCTTGTGCTTTGCAAATCTCTCTTTGTATCACACATCATCCTGGAGATTACTTGTTTCATATTTGTTCTCCCCACTGGGCTGCAGACACCAGGAGGAAAGCTAATTCTTGGTTATCTTTACTATAGTCTCCAGGGCCTAGCGATGCTCGATACATAGCAAGAGCCCAGGACATGAGTGCGTAGAACCTATACACGTGGCTACACAAATTGAAACTAACTCTAAATGAAATACAATTAGAAACTCGGTTCCTGGGGCGCCTGGGTGGCTCAGTGGGTTAAAGCCTCTGCCTTAGGCTCAGGTCATGATCCCAGGTCCTGAGCTGGAGCCCCGCATCAGGCTCTCTGCTCGGCAGGGAGCCTGCTTCCTCCTCTTTCTCTGCCTATTTGTGATCTCTGTCTGTCAAATAAATAAATAAAATCTTAAAAAAAAAAAAGAAAGAAAGAACGAAAAAAACTCGGTTCCTGGGTAGCACCAGCCACCTTTTAAAGGCTCACAGCTGCATGCAGGTACTAGTGGCCATAGTGGACGGTGTAGACTGTAGCACATTTCCATCACCACACAGAGTTCTACGGGCCAGTACTGGTATAAACGGCACCCGAAGGGACTTTGAGCCTGAATGAAAGCAAGCCAGGTAAAGAAAGATGGGGAGGCAGAGGGAACAACAAAGGCAACTTGCAGAGCGTGAACCATCAGGGGACCTGTGGGGAACTAGAAGCAGTCTGCTGCCCTAGGGAGAGGCGAGAGGTAAGGACAAGGTCACGGGAGGATTTAAGTCCGGAGGAAAGCTTGAAGTTTATTGTGGCTGTGGAGAGAATCCAAGCCGAGAAGTGTCTGGGTCAGATTTGCATTTTAGATCCATTACTCTGTGGGGAGTGTAAGCCTGGAGACAGGAACAACAATCAGGGGGTTGTTGAAATAGTCTGGGTCAGAGAACCAGAACAAAAGGAGAGGGCAGGGAGGACGGGGTAGAAGAAAGAAGCCAGACTTGATGGCCACTTCAATGGAGGGTGAGAGCTGGCAGGAGTCCAAGGTGACCTGTAAACTTCCAACCAGTGGTACCGCCCACCGGGACTAGACTGAAGGGAAAGGTAGAAGCAGGTTTCATTTGGGAGGAGGACAGAAGGCTTTTGGACACACGGAGTCTGCAGTTGCTGTGGGTGCGGTGGACAGGACACCTGGCAAAGAGTCCGAAGCCCAGGGAAGAAGAAAGCGTAGCCAACAGGGTCATGCAGTTGGTGAGTAAGCAGGTTGTAGGCAAAATCACGTGCCTGGACTAGACCACCTGAAGAGAAAGGTGAGCGGCAGGCTGGCCAAGGCCAGAAGTCCACAGAACAACGTTCAGCAGTGGGCGGAGGACGGGCCCAGGGATGAACACAGAAACCATGGTGGTTGTGTCTTTTATCAAATTACCCCAACTAGTTTTGAAACCATTTTAGTTCTTTGGACCCATACAGCCTGCTGGAAAGAGCACTTTCAACATATTTCTGTCTGATAGGTAATGTTGGTTTGATGGTTGGTTTGCTTGTTTCCATCATCACACAAGCTCCCTGAAGTCTGAATAGGAAACCAGCTGCTTTGAAATCTCTTGAATGGAATTTGTGGGATCAGGGGAAGGAGGGGTCTTCCTGTCTAGAGGCAGGGAGACAGGATCGTGACAACCATGAACCGTTCATGTAATTAGACTGACACTGAGGGAAAGCCATTTGATTTTGCCTCTGCAGCTCAGAATCAGAAATGGCTCTGCCCTAAAACAAGAGGGATTCCACACTGATCAACGAGGTTCCTGAGTGATCTCGAAGGGAACAGCTAGGCTCCTTTGACATGAGTCCTATACAGAAGGGGTCAAAATATGGAGAAGAGCTGTCAGCCTCAATTCCAACCAGAATGTTAACGGCTTCTCTGATACTAATTAACAGCCACAAAATACCACCCCAGGCTCTATATTACTTGCTTCTCAATACCCTTTCTGTTTAATTTCAATTACATTTTCACTTAGAGTCATAAACCTATCAGGCAGCCCAGGAACTAACTCAGACTCATCATTTCTCTCCAGTCACTCCACCTTGGTAGCACAGAATTTAATTTGTTTATAATTTACTGGTACTCACTGATTTCATCCACATTTTTAAGAAATTTCTGCAAATCTTTCTCGTGATCGTCAGCCATTGTCAACCAGAGTACCTGGGGGAGGCAGCATAAGTGGTGAAAATTAATAATAATAAAACACTAAGCGGAATTTGTCAAGCTCATTAGCCTTCTAAAACGAAGAGACAAGTGATTATTTTTAAGATAGATTTGTGTTCATAAATGTCACGAGTAACAGCAGGGTGATCTATTTAACTCTGTCTGCTGTTAAGGCCAAAGGATACTCATTATTTGTGGTGATACTTCTGGAAAGCTGTCAGCCCTCCCTCCACTGGGAGAACAGCTCGGCAAAACGTTCCTCCAAAGCCAACAACCGCCGCTGTGATTCAGGGACCTGGCGTGAAGGAGGTCAGGGGAACAGAGGCTGACAAGCTGGCAGGATTGGAGAGAACACCAGTGCCTGACTTTGATCATGACAGGCCCTCCCAGCCAGAAGCCTGGACCTGGCCGTGTGACTGGTAGCCAGGAGCTGGGGAATTTGCACGTAACCGTCCAAACTCGTTTAAACTATAAGCCTCTGGCTTGTTTCTGAGGAGTGAAAAGAACCTGAAAACGGGCTGAAGGGAGCAGACCTTGATGGCACTGTGCACCAGCATTTCTCCTCGCTAGGTACTTCAGGTTTATTACTTCTCCACGGTTTGTGGGTAAACAGGCCTCCAGGTATACCCAGGGGTTTCCAAAGTTCACCCACAAGCCATAAAAACCATCCTCAAACTTGTTGAATATGCAGAGTTCTTAGCTATAGCACCAAAGCTTCTCAGTCAGTCAACCTGCCAGGGAACCGGGAATGAAGACTTTTAAGACTCTCTCGGGGGTGATTCTGATTTACAACTAGGTTTAGTAGTAGTGCAGTCGTGGAAGCAGCTCTAAATGGAAATTTGAACTCGGCCATGAACCAAGTGGGAGTTACTTGACTCTTGAGACTCCACAGTTCCAAGCTGTGTGACCTCAGCTAAGTCGCCAACCTCTCTGAGCCTAACTCATTCTATGGAAACGGTAACACGATCCAAGAGGACTCCCCAGGGGGTTAACTGAAGCACCAGGAACGCAGGGAGTGGTAAATGAGAGGCCCCCTTATCTACAAAACGGGGGCGGGGACGTGTGGCTTAACTAAATGAGCGATAGGGTTCCTTCCAGCTCTTAACATAATAAGGCTCCCACGGAACTAAGGCCTAGTGAAGCGAGCTGATTTGCCCAAAGTTGCCGGTGCAGAAGGAAGGCTCAGCACTTGCCCCGGCAGGCGCAGGGGTGTAAGGATGCGCGACCCAAGCCGAACCCATCGTCGGCCAGCAGATGCACTCAAGGAGGCACGGCGCCCGCGGTGCGCATGCGGGAGCCAGGCGACCCGCTCTCCTGGACGTCCCTCCCCGCCCAACGCAGAGGGGCGGGGCCGACGGCACCGTTGCCTGGCAACCACTCCGCAGCGTCCACCGGCTCCCAAGCCCAAAGTGAGGACCCGGCTCGCGGCTGATACCGTCCCATCTGCTGTGGCCCACATCAGGGTCCTCTGCTCGGCGCTGACGGCCAGATCAGGACCACATCCCAGGGCAGACCCCGGGTCACCCCGACGCACTGACCTGACACGCCCAGGGCCGGACAGGAAATGACGGCTGGGGCGGGCGGTGACTGACCGGGGGCGTGGCCAAGGCCCGGGGCGGGGCTTGGGCTTAGAGTGGGCGGGGCCCCGACGCTCACGTTGTGCGACGCCGCGTCTGGGCTGAGTTGGGACACTGGCCGCTGGCAGGAAGCAGGAGCTCGGGGTGAGCGCGCTGGTCTCTGAGTCAAAGCCAGGTCTTCGTCTTTCTTTCTTCTAAGGATGGGTTATCACTCCCATTAGCTTACTATCCCTGGCCCAAAAAGGGGACAACCTTCAATGTACTTGGGAGAAACTGGCTTGGGTGTGAATCCGGTTTTGCTTACTGGCAAATGTGAGAAACTTAAGGGAATTATGTAACCCTCTGATCTTCAGTTTCCTCGTTTATAAGCTGGAGAAATGGCCCGTAAGGTTTTTGGTTAAAGTGCCAGGCATCTAGTCAGTAGGAATACGTGGTAGTTATGATCCAGGGAGTCCTACGACTGGAAGCAGAATGAGACGGTGGGCACGTGTACACTTTGAACATATGCACTCAGTCTTGAAGAGATTCCAGCCTGTTTTTCTTAAAACAAAAGTTCAGTGTTATGTGTTGGGTTAAAAGGGGAGAAAAGCAGATTTGGGGGGAAGCTCCATCTTGAGCTTAAGCTGATGTTCAGAAACACCTGGGACGAATTGGCAAATTGGGTGTTATTTCAGAAACCTGTTTGGTTGGGGCCGAGGAGCCCCCCCCCGCCCTTCCCCCCGGGGGGGTTAAAACTTGCCAGGAGGGGAGAAGGGTTCAGGCATGGCCACTAGATCCAACATTGGTTGAGTAGAGTCTGTGGACTCTGTCCTGTGGGCTAGAGCTAGAGAACCGGGGGCTGTTTGACTGAAATCTCCAGAAGGCATTGGTCCGCATCGCTCCTGCTTGGGAACGCCGGGAGTGGAGCGGAGCACAAAGGGGCTGGGCGTTCTCTTGGCCTCAGAGTGGGTGCAGCTGCAGTCAAGTCTTTCAGCATATCCCTCAGCTGCGGCAGGAGGCAGTGGGACCTGGGGCACCCAGCAGGAGAGGCACAGCAGCTGTCCCCGGGGACTGAGATTGTTCCTGAGAAGTAGCAGAGTGGAGGCGTCTGGCAGAGGAGGTTTGCTTGTGCCAGCCACAGCCTGGAAATTCTCGGAAAGACACGGGTCACTTTACAGTGACCGTGGAGCCTGTGGGGACTGATGGAGACAAGAACCAGTGACAGGTTACCGCTATTAGTATCGCCTTGTTTTCCCCTCGGGCTGAGAGCTCTTGAGCACACACAGGCGTAGTCTCCAACTCAGGCTCCTTTTGTCACTTTGTGGCTTACAGTCTTAATTCCAAATCACTTACTTCCTATTGCACTCCTCCTCACCACACTCAGGTCCCGGACTCCAGAGGGGCCTGCCCACCACATTCAGTCACAGCTTCATGTTGTCAGTTGTGGGTGGTGTACAGCATGCCAGGTGCTGTGGAAAGCCCCCCCGCGGTGTCCTTGACAAATATTTATCATGTGCTGAGTGATCAGGAGCTTTAGAACCCATCAGCATGTGTTCAAATCTCAGCTCTCCATTTCTTAGCATCTATTAAAATATTGTTAAATACCCCTGTGCACCTTTCCTAAGCTAGGTGCCAAAGAGCTTGCACTCTTCCCTACTACTTTTATTAGCCACGTGACCTTGTCAAGGTCCTTCCTTAATCTCTTCATGTCTTAGTTCCCTCACCTGAAAAAATGAGGGTGTTAAGTAGTATCGATCTCACAGGACTGCTCTGAGAGGCACGGAAGGAGTGTCTAGACAATGTAGGAGCATCAGGAAATGTTATGAACTGTTTTTACTACCGCTGTGATTAGTATGCATTAGACCAGAGCTTCAGAACCTGGACCGTGCATAAGAATTACCTAAGGGTCGGGGCACCTGGGTGGCTCAGTGGGTTAAGCCTCTGCCTTCGTCTCAGGTCATGATCTCAGGGTCCTGGGATCAAGCCCCGCATTGGGCTCTCTGCTCAGCAGGGAGCCTGTTCCTCCTCTCTCTCTCTGCCTGCCTCTCTGCCTACTTGTGATCTCTCTCTCTGTCAAAAAAAAAAAAAAAAAAAAGAATTACCTAAGGGTCTTGTTAAGTTGAAAATTTGGATTCATCGGGACTGGGTTCTGAGATTCTGCGTGATGCCTCATTGTGGACCGTGGGCCACACACTGATTAGCACATGAACAATCTTCTCTTTGTGTTAGACGTATTTTTATAGTTAGAAGTAATTTTTTTTCTCCTTGAAGTCCTATTTCTATTTGACACCTGCTCCACATACTCAGAATACTACCCTAATACAGGAGATTTTTATGCTTGAATGTCTTTTATTGATCACCCCATCCTACTTCTCTGCCACAGAAATATCAACAAGCATTGTTGGAGTGTTTGCTTTAACCGTAAGTCAGGGACAGAGTGCCTGTCCTCAGTGAATTCACAGTCCAGTGAGGAAGGCAGATGCATAAACAGATTATTACAGAGTGGTGTGATAGGCACAGGGAAGGTCTAGTGCTTACAGGGTAAAGGAGGAGGATGAAAGGGAAGTGAAAGCCCCATGGGAATAGGATGTATGTGGTTCGTGTGGAAGCTGAGCCTGTGTGCAATGCTCTGGGCAGAGCAGACATTTAGAAGTAGGAACCCTGTGTCATGGGTGAGAAAACAGACAAGTTTAAGGCAAGAGTGGTGAGAGATGAGCCAGAGAAATAGGTATGGCACAGGGTCTCGAAGAGGGAAGCATAGGGAGAGCAGAAGGCAAGGAGGAGCCCAGGCAGGAGCCGAGCAAAATACCTGGGCAGGAGGGATGTCAAGGAGAGAGCAAGTGCCCACATGGATCTCTGTGGAGCCAAGACCTTGCTCCAAGCCCCAGCCCTCTGATCCAACAGGATAACTAGACTGTGGATCTCTTGGGGATAGGAATTTTGTTTTATTTTGTCTTAGTGTACTTAGCACCTGACACTTTGTTGGAGCTAAATTTAGATTTGCCAAATAAGTGATTTCTTGCTCTGTGTGGAGGAAGATTGGAGGAAGGCTCCAATCTAAGTTACTCTAGATCCTTCTAGGGGAAGGAATAAGGGTATTTACAGTTTCTCTGCATCAGCCTTCTCAGAGAAGCCCATTTGGAGGGCAAACATTGTTACAGCCACAAAATATGTTTCAGGGTAAATGTACTGGACAGATTGATCAAAATGTCAGAGGGGTAATCCCTGGCTAGTCATTGGGCTGTCTCCAACGATTCCAGTATTCCCCTGCACACACAATAGGATCTCACTTCCCTGTGAACAGGTGATTCGCCTTGTTCAGTGCTGTATGGGAAGAAGTGAAGAGGGCAGAAGCCTTCAGGAGCCCATGCATGACTTAGAGTATATAGCCAACCCTTCCCCTACCTCAGCAACGAGGGAGTGGAGGCTGTGTCTGCTTGAGTCTCTGAGTGAGAGGACATGTCTAGGTCCGATGGGCATATAGCATGAATGAGCAATAGACCTTTGTTTTAATCCACAAATATTTTGGACCTCTTTGTTACGCAGCGTGACACAGCCTTTCATGTCGGATACAAGCACTCAGGCTCTTGAAGTTCACTTGCTACAGTGACAAAATCTAGGGGCCGTGTGCCCAGGTGTGCAGATTACGATTGTTGTGACTTACATTTTAAGAGTCAGTGTCTGCATTTTCATACACATTCATTTTCGTACACATAGAGGAAAAGAGACATTTGAACCGTATGTTCCTCACATTTCAAGTTTATCCCTCCTGGAGAACCTTCATGAATCGTACTTTCCCAGTGGCTGCTTCCACCCAGCCTAGATCCCTTTTGTGGTAAACAAATTTTACTCTTTCTTTATGTCCTCATAAAAATTGGAGAACATTTGGCCACCTTCCACTATACAGTATATTGGAGACTTGGAGATTATTTTAAGTTGTCTCTTTTCTCTGGTTTCCTTTTGTGTAAATGATTCTAGCTGTTTGCTTTTTCTCATCAATCATACTTTATAAGCTTGGGAGAGATAAGAAATCTGCCTCCGCCCCCGACCCACCCCCAGGATAGCCGCTTGCAGAATGAAGGGATCCAGCATTTGCCTGCTGGCATTAAAGGGTGCAGACAAGGTCAGCCCAGAGCCAGAAGCCACACTGTGAAGATGTCCCGTTGGACAAAATTCCTCATGTAGATGCTGGGCCCACAGTTCTTCTGGTAGCTTTGGCTTCAGGATTGAGCAGAGGAGGAGGTGGAGGGAATTCAGCGCTATTTCTTTTCTCCCTGAAGGGAATTCAGAAATCACATTTGATAGATCCCCCAAACATATGTCCTTTCATTAAAAAAAAGAAAAAAAAAAAAAAGAGTAGCTAACGTTTTTGCTTCTTGGTCTTTTCTCTTTCAATTCCTGCCTGATGGTGGATAAAGAAATGATTTCGAGATCCAGTCACAGCTTTTGTCTTGTGTGCCTACAGAGGGTGAGTCTTCCTTGGGATGTCTATGTATAATTAATGACACCACAGTTATTAACAACAACAATCAAAAACAGTGTGTTGGTAACCAGCCTGGCTGAGGGGCTGCATGTCAGGTGTCGCTCTTAGTCCTTTTCTTGCGTTAGTGAACTTCAGTCTCTCGACAACCTGGCAAGGTCCCACTCCCATTTCACAGATAAGGAAATGCACAGATAAGGAAATAAGGGACTTGCCAGAAGGGAAACCAAGATGTGAACCCTGGTCTGAGCGTCCCCCCAGTTTGTTCTCTCCATCTCAGCACTCTGCCCCCAGTATCGCCCTTCACAGAGGGCTCTGTCTCCAAGTCCTGAGGGCCGCGGCCCTCCTGGGAGCCTTCCGCCCTAGCCCTGCCTCCTGTATATTCGCACTTCCCTCCAGGGCACTCTGTCTGCTGCACGGGCTGGTCCAACCCTCCAAACAGACAGGGTGCCTCTCTCCTACAGCTGGAGGGCCGTTTCACCCACTCCAGTAAAAACAGGGCGGCTCCAGCCATGTCCTCCTTTGGAGGCTTCCTGTGAGTCTCAGGGCTCCTCTGCCTGGAAAGGGACAGGGTGGCAGACATTTAGGTCCTGGTGGAACCCACTCTGCCTAGTGTGGAACCGCACTGCCACCCTGTGGGCACAGTGGCTCTGCTGCGACGACCACGGAGGCAACCGTTTCACCCAGTGTTCGCGCATTTATTTAATGTTTGTTGAGAACGGACGTTGTTTCGTGGGCTTGGCTAGGCTCCTTCTACTGCTGCTGCTGCTGCTGCTGCTGAGTTTCCTTCTGTGGGTAGTGAATTCAGTGATGGCAACGGTCTAGGCTCTAGTGAGCGTTTGCATTTCTTCTTTGTTCATTTGGGGCACTTCCACCCCGCGGTGATTATAAAGACACGTCAGCGTTGGACAGTGGGATTTCCTTTGCCTCCAAGGTTTCGGGGATGAGAAGGCACGTAGGGAAATGTAGGACTTTGAGTTCCTTATTGTCCCGATATGGGCTCCATCTCAATTGTTAGGAAGGAAGAGGGATGTGTATTTCCAGCACACGCCTCTGCTGCTTTTTGTATTAACAGGTAGATAGTGTATTAAAAGCCTATCCTAGCAACTTAGAAAATAGAGAAAAACAGAAAATTATGCCTGACCTCTTTACCCTGAAACTATTACTATTAATATTTTGATGTACTTCCTCTGCTTTTTTTCCTGCATTTTTTTGCAATGATGTAACTGTGCTTATATATGATTTTTTGTTTTACTGTACAGCATGATATCATCATAATGGCAACAGATGATCCATTCTGAGCACCCAGGATGCCCCGGGCTCTTTACTAGAGTTTTTATTTTTAAAATTTAATTAATTTATTTATTTTTATTAACATATAATGTGTTATTTGCCCCAGGAATACAGGTCTGTGAATCATCAGCATTATACAATTCACAGCACTTACCATAGCACGTACCCTCCCCAGTGTCCATCACCCAGACCCCCACCCCCCAGTAACCCTCAGTTTGTTTCCTAAGATTAAGAGTCTCTTATGGTTTGTCTCCCTCCCTGGTCACTTCTGGTCTCATTTTCTCCCTCCCCATGCCCCATGACCCCTCGCCCTGCCTCTCAAATTCCCATGTCAGAGAGATCATGAGATAACTGTCTTTCTCTGATTGACTTATTCACTTAGCATAATACCCTCTAGTTCCATCCATGTTGTTGCAAATGGCAAGATTCTGTGTTTTTTGGTGTTTTTTTGATGGCTGCATAGTATTCCATTGTGTGTGTGTGTGTGTGTGTGTGTGTGTGTGTGTGTATTATATATATCTGTGTGTGTATATATATATGTTAGACTAGTGAATAGAACAGGGCCATACATTCAATTTTGGGTATATTTTCGTCTGTTAGAAGAAACTGCCTCCCAAAATTTTAAAGAAAAAAAAAACATATATGCAAAAATAAGGGTAAACATGACGAATGGATAAAAATTTAAAAAGATTCTAAAAAAGGAATTGATAAGATGTTGGTTGGAAAAAAAAGAGGAAAGAATGTGATCAAGCTGGACACTAGAACAAAGCCATGTGCTAGAGTATAGGGTATATTTTGATCTGTTAGAAGAACCTGTATCCCAAAATTTTAAAGAAAGAAGAACCTCTATGTATACAAAAACTAAGGTTAAATACAAAATATAAGGTTAAATACAATGAAGGGATAGAATATGACTATGACAATGAAAATTTAAAACTATTTTTAAAAGGATTTTGATAAGATAAAATAGTTAAAAAAGGTTAAAATAGGAAAGAGGAAAAATTTTTAAAATAGAATAAGAAAAAATAAAATTAAGAAATTTAAAAAAATTTAAAAACTTTAACACTGAAAGACTAAGGAATGATGGGAAAAAAAAGCCACGAATTCTCTGTGCTGGAGTTTTGCTGTTCTCATTGACCGGTAAACTTGGTCTTGGCTGGATGTTCTTGTTGATGTTCTGGGAGCGAGGCCTGTTGCAGTGATTCTCAAATGTCTTTGCCGGAGGTGGAATTGCACTGCCCTTGCCAGGGGCCGGGCTAAGTCATCTGCGCGGTTTTGGTCTCTGAGGCTTTTGTTCCCTGATCGCTTTCCGTACCGCTTTGGAGGACGGGAATGAAGATGGCGGCTGCCCAGTCTGGCCAGGAGGAGCCGAGAGCTCAGGGCCCCCCTCCTCAGTGCGCCGTCAGAGAAAAGCCATCAGTCCCTCCCGTCTCCCTGGTCTCCGGCTGTGCTCCAAGCTGACCTGGCCTGGACGGAGCGTTTCTGTCTCTGGCGCACGGCCCCGTTTGGGGTCTCCAAACCCAGCAGATTCCTGCCACGTCCTCCCGTGCCACTGCTCCTGGAGGAGCAAGGTGGGGGTCTCCCCAGAACTGCCACTTGTGGGGTCCCTGCTCAAAGAATAGTGGTCTGACTGTACCTCGGATCATGATTTAAGGTAACCCCGAGCTGAGAGCCCCCCTTCAGCTCCGTCTCTGCAGTCGGCTTCCCCGCTCTGATACCTGGGAGCTCTGCCACAACTCAGGCGCCCCCGGTCTTTCTGTGACCCCTGCAGGTCCTCAGACCACACTGTTTGCCCCTGGAATGACTTCCTTCAGTGGAGCTGACTTCCAAAAGTTCCGATTTTGTGCTGTGCTGATCTACCGCTTGCCGGGAGCCAGCCCCTCCCCCCACGGTCTATCTTCCCATATGTCGCCTCGGATTCACTTCTCTGAACCTTCTACCTTCCAGAAAGTGGTCGATTTTCCGTTCCTAGAATTGCTGCTCTTCTCTTTGATCTCCTGTTGAGTTTGTAGGTGTTCAGAATGGTTTGATAACTATCATGCTGAACTCCTGGGACCCAATGATATTTAGGTCTCCTACTCCTCCGCCATCTTGCTCCCTGCTAGAGACTTATATGTTATCTCATGAAGCCATATGGCAATCTTAGGAAGTGGTATTATTATCCCTCTATTAATAGATAAGATAACTGAGGCTCAGAGGGGATCCCTACATCTCTTGCCTCTCATCAGTCTGTAGCAGACCGCTGTGTTGTTTGAGTAATGTTCATTTCATACCTGCATTGCCTTCCATGTATCCATGTACCTGTATGCATTGCACCTAATTCCTCACCCTCCTTTTAGATCTTTATTTGCCGCTAATCTTTTTTTGTGTGTGTGGATATAAATATGCTGCCACAAGGCTCTCTAAATAGAACTTTTTATATATCTAGGATTAATTTCTTGGGGTGGCTTTTCAGAAGTGGTTTTCTCAATCAGGAGTTTGAACTTTTTATGACTGAGGATATTTTTGAATTGCCTTTCAATGGGGTTGCACACATTTGTACACATTTGCCCTGTAACTAGAAGTATATGGGAATGCCAGTTTCACAGCATCCTCACCAGCACTGAGTGTTGTTGTTGTTGTTGTTTTGCTCTAAAAGATGACAGGACATCTGGCTGGCTCAGGGGGTAGAGCGTGCAACTCTTGATTTCATGTCTTAAGTTTGAGCTCCACATTGGAGTAGAGCTTACTGGGGGTGGGGAATGTTGATAAATGGTCTGATAAGAAAATCTCTGATATGTGGATTTCTTTGCACGTCTTTCATCATTAGAGAGGGTGAAACCCCTTTTACTTCTCACCACTATGCAGGCACTTTCTGTTTCCTTTGCATTCTGAGAGCATCTTTGCTACCTTGGATCCTTTAAGATCAGAGGTTCTTAACCTAGGGATCAGGGACTCTCCCGGGGGGGGGGGGGGGTCTGTGGATAGAATTCAGGGAGTCTGTGAACTTGTTTGGGAAAATAAATCTTTATTTTTATAAACTTGTCCTTGAGGTAGCACTCCTTCCATCCCATCATGAATGTAGGCAACAAACCATTGTGTTAGCAGGAGCAGTGGTATCATTTATACTCAGCAACACTTGGAAATTATAGTAGTTACTAGACATGCAGCTTAGAACATGTGTTTGGATGTGTTAATAAACAAACACATTTATTGCCACATCACACATTTGTTTATAAAATATTTTGATCATTGTATTTCAGTATCATTGTTTTCCTGTGCAATCCCATGGTTTTAAAAAAAATAAATACATTGAATTTTAAAATGCTCTTCTGAGAAGAGATCCATAGGTTTCACTTGACTACTGGTGGGGGGGGTCCTAGCAAAAATAAAATTGAAAACTCCTGTCCTACAAATCTTCATCATAGTAGAATTCTAAATGATTACATACTACGGCTCCAGGGAGAGGTCATTTTCTCTCTTGTGAGTGTTCACTGGACTTAGTGATTCACTTCTAAAGAACAGCGTATAGAAAGGGAAATATTAACTTCACAGTTGAGAAACCTGCAGACACCTCCTTCTTATCCAGGTGACCAAGGTGACGAGTCACGTTGATGTCATGCATCCATGATATGATATGATGATGAGGGTACTTGTCTCTGTGACATTTTCCTCCCCCAATCTATAACCCAGATCTAGCCATGAGCACATGCCAGACAACCCAGATTCAGGGACATTCTCCAAAATACCCGATCAGCATTCTTCAAAAGCATCAAGGTCACGGAAACCAAGGAAAGGCTGAGAAGCAGCCACAGACTAGAGAAGCCTCAGGAGACTGACTAAAGGCGACACACCCTTCTCAGCCGCTTGCACTGCTGAGGCGGACAGGGTGAAAGATGGTCATGGTACATCTCATGCCAGCAAGCAAGAAGGTACTCGGAAACCATGAGGTCATTTACGAAAGACACAGAAGCCAGCTTGGAAGGTTCTCACTGAGGGTCCAGACAAGGGACAATTCAAGCATCAAGATAAATAATGAGAGTAACAACCCACTGAAAGAAACTGAAAACCATTAATTGACACTGATATAAATAAAGGATAACTCGATCAAAAGTTTGCTAAGGCAAAGGATATTTACAACTTTAAATACTTCCCTGTATATAAAGCCCTCAATTAATGCTGTTTACTACAACAATGGACAAATGCTTATTAACTACAAAGGGGAAAGGAGGAACTTTCCAGTGGAGAGGGTTGGCAGACATCACCTTAATTAAGTGATCAGAGTGGACATCCTCCTCAGATAAAGGGGAATGGAAATTGTGTGCCACCTTACAGGATGCAGTGAGAAAAACCCATTACCACCTCTGTGATATGCCAAATCAAAGAGGCATTGCCTGACTTGACTTGTGAGAAAATTTCAAACAGACTAAAATCAAGGGACTTCTTACAAAAGAAATGACCTGTACCCTTCAAAAAGATCAAGGTCATGGTACACACTAAAGGATAGATCTTCTGGATTGGAAAAGACGAAGGTCATCATGAAGCTAAATGAAATGTGGATTCCTGGAGTAAATGATGGACACACAAAAATGATTTTCCTTTTGCTTTAGAGATCATTAGTGAAACAGCTGGAGAAATTTGAATAAGGACTGCAGATCAAACAATAGTACTGTAACAATGTTAATTTCTTGATTTTGACTTTGGTTGTGGTTAGGTAGGGAAGGGAAGGTCCTTGATTGTATGAAGTAGTAAAATATTTGCAGATGATGGGATATTGGGACCGAAACAAATGGGTCAGTAAAAAGAAAGTTCTTTGCATTGTACTCACCACTTTTATGTAAGTTTATGGTTATGAATGGGAGGAGCTGTAGCTATTTTTT
Organism: Lutra lutra; assembly: GCF_902655055.1. NCBI lineage: Eukaryota > Metazoa > Chordata > Mammalia > Carnivora > Mustelidae > Lutra > Lutra lutra. The sequence continues at coordinate 10,057,448 of NC_062287.1, read as the reverse complement.
TGTGGTCATTTTTTTCAATCCATTAAAATGTGGCTATTTTTTTCTTTTCAGTTTACCACAATTTCCAAAACAGAACTCTTGTTTCCAGCCCTTAGTATGCTTCTTCGTATCCTAGAAAATGGCCCCAGACATCCACCATCTTGCTTAAGGCAAAGACCCCTTTGTGTCAAACCCTCTCTCACCCACCAGCAAGTCCTACCAAGTCTAGCTCTAAAGCAGGTCTTGAACTTATTCCCTTTCCATTGCTCGTATTCCCTCCCCCTGAAGTCACCACCTTCGTGAGGATGTGAAGGAGCTGTTGTGGGAGGCCACTAGCTCTGTGTATCTACCAGTGGCCCGGGATCCAGAAGGTTGCTGATGGGCCGCTGCCCTGGAGTGGAGCTGGGGGGAGATGTACCGGAACTCACTGAGGCCCTCGGCATTTGTCCATCAGTACATGGGACTGCACAATGTCCATAAGAAAGTAATGGACACGACGTCCCTTCTGCCTTCTACTGTCACATGAGCACTTCTTTTGGCCAGCTCTAGTTGGAACCATCCAAGGAAGGGAATTCTGGGAAATGCCATCCCTGATGTAACCATGGCAACAAAGCACATCACCAGCCCTGACCAACCTCAAGTAGCCACCCACTGCTCCCGCACATCACAGAGCTGTTTTCCTTTGTTGCGTGGCACTCGTTCCTAGTTGTTATCATCTAATTCGGTCACTGTGGCATTCTCTGATTCCAAGTTATCTCAGAACAGCATGGCGCTCATTTGTCCTCAGCACAGACAACAGGGAGTGGCATGTGGTGTGGAATAAATGTCCCCCACCCTTGACTTTCATAATTCCTATTTTTGGACCTGTTACTTAAAACACCCTGTTTTCACATGGTAATTCATTTTATGAAATAAAAATTAATAAAATTCTTTTGAGTTTGAGTTAAAAAACAAACCCTCCCACCCGAATAGACTTAAGTAAAGGGAAATGCATTGGTTCATGGAATGGAAAAGTCCAGAGACTCTTTCAGGCACAACTGAATCCAGGGGTCTCCAAAGCCACTGAGATTTGTTCTGCTTCTTGTGTGTTGGCTTCAATCTCAGGCAGTCTTGCCCCTCAGCGTGGCACCTGAAGACTTACCTTGTATTGGGTTCATTGAGAATAGAGCTGATTTTTGCCAGTAGTTTCAATAAAAGTCCTGGGAGTAGAAGGGGAATTCTCTCCTCCCAAAAATGAAGGTGCCGTTGAGAGCAGAAAGGAATATGGATGCTTGCTGGGCAGATATATTTGTTTACTACAGCTTTGTTGTAGGTATTAAGGGTTGAGATTTTGAAGTTTCTGGCACATAGTAAACCCTCGATTAATAGTAGTTGCTACAACAATAATTAATACTGTCATGTAATTATCATTATGGCGTGAAAGCGTTTTGTACACTGCAGGGTAACAAACGAATGTTAGGTATTATCTCCTTTGGAGCTCAGAGCAGATTAGACAACCCAATTCAGGAGAAGAGGGGAGGAGGAGCTCTCATTTCCCAGGCTTTGGTGGGGGTCCCCAGCTTTCTGTCCTGACTTCTGGGTTGGAGGGAAGGTGTGGTCCTTCTGTGGTTCTCAGGATGGCCACTGGGTGGCAGCCTTAGCCTGTTTTGTGCCCTTCCCTGCCAGGTGCCCGTCAGCTTACTGGAACTTTCCCAGGAGCCTCAGGGTCCACACTTCTCAAACTTTCTGCATGAGATACTCCTTTGTGCTGGGGATGGGGATGGGTCACACGTAGACAGAAGCATACCGAGGACTGGAGTGGTGTGTCAGGACTGCAGGGAGATTTGCACAAGTGTGGGGAACCTCCACCAAAAGTTTGTAGGACTGGCAGGAGGCTGGGAGTGTGTTTGGGGAACAGCTTGGGCTTGGGACTCCAGCAGACATTTTTCACATTCAGGCGCCAGCACTTATGGAACATCCTTGCTCCTGTTGGAGGATGTTCCAGACTTAGTCCCACCTCCATCATGCTGAAGCCTGAGACCTACCCTCTCCATGTGTCTTTGCCACTGCCCACCACTATACACAGGTGAGACCCAGGCCCCTCCGACCAGATTCACAGGTGAGACTTCACTCTGCAGATGTGAGCAACCTGAGGAGAGAGGTTCTGCCCAGAACCTACTGTTTTGCTGACAAGGATAGTGGCAGAAGTATTGGCTTTCTTTTTGAGGTGGTGGTGAGGTGGGTAGGTGGTAGCAGGTGGGAAGGTCTTGTGCCTGACCTAGACGTGGTGTTGCTGGGGGAAAGTGGGCACCAGTGGCCCAGCTCTGCAGTGCTCTTGGGTGTGAGGTGGGATCTGAAATCTAAACCACCCAGGGCAAGACACACTCAGATGTTCCTCACTGTGGATCCCTTATGACTAGGTTCAAATTTTGGCTCTATTTCTTAATGGCTGTGTGACTTCAGGCATGTTAAGAAACTTCTCTGTGCCTCAGTTTTTCCATCTGTAAAACAGGGTTAATACTAATAGTTCTTTCATAGAATTATTACAAGTACCAACAGAGTAAATATTTGCTAAGTGCTTAGAATGGTAAAACTATCGATGTCAACATCACAAATATTTTTGAATGTCTACACTGATACCAAATTTACAGCCAATTTAAACCCATAGACTTTACCCTTCCTTCCTCCTTCCCTCCCTCTATTTCTTTCTTTCTTTCTTTCTTTCTTCCTTTCTTTCTTTGTTTTTATTAACACATAATGTATTATTTGCCCCAGGGGTACAGGTCTGTGAATCATCAGTCTTACACAATTCACAGCACTCACCATAGCACATACCCTCCCCAATGTCCATAGCCCAGCCATCCTATCCCTCCCCCCACCAACCCCAGTAACCCTCAGTTTGTTTCCTGAGATTAAGAGTCTCTTATGGTTTGTCTCCCTCCCTGGTTACTTCTGGTCTTATTTTCTCCCTCCCCACCCTCCCTGACCCCCCCTTCCTGCCTCTCAAATTCCTCATATCAGAGAGATCATATGATAATTGTCTTTCTCTGGTTGACTTATTTCACTTAGCATAATACCCTCTAGTTCCATCCATGTCATTGCAAATGACAAGATTTTGGGCTTTTTGATGGCAGCATAGTATTCCATTGTATGTATGTATGTGTGTGTGTGTGTGTGTGTGTATATATATATATATATATATATATATATATATACCACATTTTCTTTATCCATTCATCTGTTGATGGACATCTAGGTTCTTTCCGTAGTTTGGCTATTGTGGACATTGCTGCTATAATGCTATAAATATTCGGGTGCATGTGCCCCTTCAGATCACTACATTTGTATCTTTTTTTTTTTTTTTAAGATTTTATTTATTTATTTGACACAGAGAGAGAGAGATCACAAGTAGGCAGAGAGGCAGGCAGAGAGAGGAGGAAGCAGGCTCACTGCTGAGCAGAGAGCCCGATGCGGGGCTCCATCCCAGGACCCTGAGATCATGACCTGAGCCAAAGGCAGAGGCTTAACCCACTGAGCCACCCAGGCGCCCCACTACATTTGTATCTTTAGGGTAAATACCCAGTAGTGCGATTGCTGGGTCGTAGGGTAGCTCTATTTTCAACTTTTTGAGGAACCTCCATGCTGTTTTCCAGAGTGGATGCATCAGCTTGCATTCCCACCAACAGTGTAGGAGGTTCCCCTTTCTCCACATCCTTGCCAGCATCTGACGTTTCCTGACTTGTTAATTTTAGCCATTCTGACTAGTGTGAGGTGGTATCTCACTGTGGTTTGATCTGTATTTCCCTGATGCCGAGTGATGTGGAGCACTTTTTCTTGTGTCTGTTGGCCATCTGGATGTCTTCTTTGCAGAAATGTCTGCTCATGTCCTCTGCCTATTTCTTGATTGGATTATTTGTCTTTGGGTGTTGAATTTGATAAGTTCTTTATAGATTTTTGGATACTCGCCCTTTATCTGGTATGTCATTTGCAAATATCTTCTCCCATTCTGTCCGTTGTCTTTTGGTTTTGTTGACTGTTTCTGTTGCTGTGCAAAAGCTTTTGATCTTGATGAAGTTCCAGTAGTTCATTTTTGCCCTTGCTTCCCTTGCCTTTGGCAATGCTTCTAGGAAGAAGTTGCGGCGGCTGAGGTTGAAGAGATTCCTGCCTGTGTTGTCCTCAAGGATTTTGATGGATTCCTTTCTCACATTGAGGTCCTACATCCATTTTGAGTCTATTTTCATGTGTGTTATAAGGAAATGGTCCAATTTTCCCAACACCATTTGTTGAAGAGACTATCTTTATTCCATTGGACATTCTTTCCTGCTTTGTCAAAGATGAGTTGACCATAGAGTTGAGGGTCCATGTCTGGGTTCTCCGTTCTGTTCCATTGATCTATGTGTCTGTTTTTGTGCCAGTACCATACTGTCTTGATGATTACGACTTTGTAATAGAGCTTGATATCTAGAATTGTGGTGCTGTCAACTTTCGTTTTCTTTTTCAACATTCCTCTGGCTATTTGGGGTCTTTTCTGGTTCCATATAAATTTTAGGATTATTTGTTCCATTTCTTTGAAAAAAATATTGATGGGTATTTTGATAGGGATTGCATTAAATGTGTAGATTGCTTTAGGTAGCATAGACATTTTCACAATATTCGTTCTTCCAATCCATGGTTGTGGAAAGTTTTTCCATTTCTTTCTGTCTTCCTCAATTTCTTTCATGAGTACTTTATAGTTTTCTGAGTACAGATTCTTTGCCTCTTTGGTTAGGTTAATTCCTAGGTATCTTATGGTTTTGGGTGCAATTGTAAATGGGATTGACTCCTTAATTTCTCTTTCTTCTGTCTTGCTGTTGGTGTGTAGAAATGCAACTGCCTTCTGTGGGTTGATTTTATATTCTGAGAAATTACTGAATTCCTGTATGAGTTCTAGCAGTTTTGGAGTGGAGTCTTTTGGGTTGTCCACATAAAGTATCGTATCATCTGCCAAGAGTGAGAGTTTGACTTCTTTGCCGATTCGGATGCCTTTAATTTCTCTTTGTTGTCTGATTGCTGAGGCTAGGACTTCTAGTATTATGTTGAATAGCAGTGGTGATAGTGGACATCCCTTCTGTGTTCCTGACCCTAGGGAAAAAGCTCTCAGTATTTCCCCATTGAGATTGATATTTGCTGTGGGGTTTTCATTGATGACTTTGATAATATTGAGGTATATACCCTCTCTCCCTACACTGTGAAGAGTTTTGATAAAGAAAGGATGCTTTACTTTGTCAAATGCTTTTTCAGCATCTATTGAGAGTATCATATTGTTCTTGTTCTTTCTTTTATTGATGTATTGTATCACATTGATTGATTTGCAGATGTTGAACCAACCTTGCAGCCCTGGAATAAATCCCACTTGGTTGTAGTGAATAATCCTTTTAATGTACTGATGGATCCTATTGGCTAGTATTTTGGTGAGAATTTTTGCTTTTGTATTCATCCAGGATATTGTTCTGTAATTCTCTTTTTTGATGGGATCCTTATCTCGTTTGGGGATCAAGGTAATGCTGGCCTCATAAAATGAGTTTGGAAGTTTTTCTTCCATTTCTATTTTTTGGAAGAGTTTCAGGAGAATAGGAATTAATTCTTCTTTAAATGTTTAGTAGAATTCCCCTGGGAAGCTGTCTGGCCCTGGGCTTTTGTCTGTTTGGAGATTTTTGATGACTTTTTCAATCTCCTTACTGGTTATGGGTCTGTTCAGGTTTTCTATTTCTTCCTGGTTCAGTTATGGTAGTTTATATGTCTTTAGGAATGCATCCATTTCTTCCAGATTGTCAAATTTGCTGGCATATAGTTGCTCATAATATGTTCTTATAATTATTTGTATTTCTTTGGTGTTGGTTGTGATTTCTCCTCTTTCATTCATGATTTTATTTATTTGGGTCCTTTCTCTTTTCTTTTTGATAAGTCTGGCCAGGGTTTTATCAATCTTACTAATTCTTTCAAAGAACCAGCTCCTAGTTTCATTGATTTGTTCTATTGTTTCTTTGGTTTCTATTTCATTGATTTCTGCTCTGATCTTTATTATTTCTCTTCTCCTGCTGGGTTTAGGCTTTCTTTGTTGTTCTTTCTCTAGCTCCTTTACGTGTAAGGTTAGGTTGTGTATTTGAGACCTTTCTTGTTTCTTGAGAAAGGCTTGTATCGCTATATATTTTCCTCTCAGGACTGCCTTTGCTGTGTCCCACAGATTTTGAACTGTTGTGTTTTCATTATCATTTGTTTCCATGAATTTTTTCAATTCTCCTTTAATTTCCTGGTTGACCCATTCATTCTTTAGAAGGATGCTGTTTAGTCTCCATGTATTTGGGTTCTTTCCAAATTTCCTCTTGTGATTGAGTTCTAGCTTCAGAGCATTGTGGTCTGAGAATATGCAGGGAATGATCCCAGTCTTCTGGTACCAGTTTACCAGTTGAGAGCTCATTTGTGACCCTGGATGTGATCTATTCTGGAGAATGTTCCATGTGCACTAGAGAAGAATGTGTATTCTGTTGCTTTGTGATGGAATGTTCTAAATATATCTGTGATGTCCATCTGGTCCACTGTGTTATTTGAAGCCTTTATTTCCTTGTTGATCTTTTGCTTAGATGATCTGTCCATTTCAGTGAGGGGAATGTTAAAGTCCCCTACTATTATTGTTGATGTGTTTCTCTGATTTTATTATTAATTGGTTTATATACTTGGGTGCTTTGATGTTAGGGGCATAGATTTTTAAAATTGTTAGATCTTCTCGTTGGACAGACCCTTTAAGTATGACATAGTGTTCTTCTTCATCTCTTATTATAGTCTTTGGCTTCAAATCTAATTTATCTGATATAAAAATTGCCACCCCAGCTTTCTTTTGATGTCCATTAGCATGATAAATGGTTTTCTACTCCCTCACTTTAAATTTGCATGTGTTGTTGGGTCTAAAATGAGTTTCTTACAGACAGCATACTGATGAGTCTTTTTTTTTTTTCTTTACCCATTCTGATACCTTGTGTCTTTTTTTTTCATTTATTTATTTATTTATTTTTGATACATTGTGTCTTTTGATTGGGGCGTTTAGCCCATTACATTCAGGGTAACTATTGAAAGATATGAATTCAGTGCCATTGTATTGCCTGTAAGGTGACTGTTACTGTATAAAGTCTCTGTTCCTTTCTGGTCTGTTACTTGTAAGCTCTCTCTTTGCTTAGAGGACCCCTTTCACTATTTCCTGTAGGGCTGGTTTGGTGTTTGCAAATACTTTTAGTTTTTGTTTGTCCTGGAAGCTTTTTATCTCTCCTTCTATTTTCAATGACAGCCTAGCTGGATGTAGTATTCTTGGATATATCATGCCAGTCCTTTCTGGCCTGCCAGGTCTCTGTGGTTAGGTCTGTTGCCAATCTAATATTTCTACCATTGTATGTTACAGACCTCTTGTCCAGAGCTGCTTACAGTATTTTCTCTTTGTCACTGAGACTTGTAAATTTTACTATTAGATGAGGTAGTATGGATCTGTTTTTATTGATTTTGGTGGGGGTTCTCTGTGCCTCCTGGATTTTGATGCTTATTCCCTTTGCCAATTTAGGGAAATTCTCTGCTATAATTTGCTCCAATATACCTTCTGACACTCTCTTTCTTTGTTCTTCTTCTGGGATCTCAATTATTCTAATATTGTTTCATCTTATGGTATCACTTATTTCTCGAATTCTCCCCTTGTGGTCTAGTTTGTTTGTCTCTCTTTTTCTCACCTTCTTTATTCTCCATCATTTGGTCTTCTATATCACTAATTCTCTCTTCTGCCTCATTTATCCTAGCAGTAAGAGCCTCCATTTTTTATTGCACCTCATTAATAGCTTTTTAAATTTCAACTTGGTTAGATTTTAGTTCTTTTATTTCTCCAGAAAGAGATTCTCTAGTTAATCTTCCATGCTTTTTCTGATCTCAGCTAGCCCCTTGATTATCATCATTCTGAACTCTGGTTCTGACATCTTGGTAATGTCTGTATTGATTAGGTGCCAGGCTGTCGGTACTGCCTCTTGTTCTTTTTTTTTTAGTCGAGTTTTTCTGTCTTTTCATTTTATCCAAATAAGAATAGATGAATGAGAGAACAAAATACTAAAAGAGTAGCTACCTCCCCAGAAAAATATATACTAACTAAATCAGAAGAGACCTGAAACTGGGGGACTAGAAAGAAGAAAAGAAAAGGAAAAAAAAAATATATATGTATATATAACATTACACTGATGAATAGAACAGAGCCACACACTTGATTTTGGGTGTATTTTGGTCTGTTAGAAGAAACTGCCTCCCAAAATTTTAAAGAAAGAAAAACATATATATATATATATATATATATATATATATATATATATATATATATATATTTATACACACACACACATACATACACAAAAATATGGGTAAACACAATGAAGGGATGGAGTATGACTGTAAAGATGAGAATTTAAAAAGATTCTAGGGACATGTGGGTGGCTCAGTCAGTTAAGCCGCTGCCTTGGACTCAGGTCATGATCCCAGGATCCTGGTATCAAGTCCCACATTGGGCTCCTTGCTCAGTGTGGAGCCTGCTTCTCTCTTTGCCTGTCACTCTGCCTGCTTGTGCTGTCTCTCTCTCTCTCTGACAAATAAATAAAAAAATCTTAAAAAGATTCTGAAAGATGGAATTGATAAGAAGTTGGTTGGGAAAAAAAAAGAATGTGATCAGGCTGGAGACTAGAACAAAGCTATGTGCTAGAGTGTAGCGTCTTTTTTGAGTTATATAGTTGAAAGTATATTTAGAGTTAGGGTATATTTTGATGTGTTAGAAGAACCTGTATCCCAGGATTTTAAAGAAAGAAGAACCTCTATGTATATAAAAAATAAGGTTAAATACAAAATGTAAGGTTAATTATAATGAAGGGATAGAATATGACTATAACAATGGAAACTTAAAAATACTTTTAAAAGGGTATTGGTAAGATAAAATAGTTTAAAAAGGTTAAAATAGGAAAGAGGAAAAATTTTAAAAATGGAATAAGAAAAAATAAAATTTAAAAAATTTAACTTTGGGGGTGCCTGGGTGGCTCAGCGGGTTAAAGCCTCTTCCTTAGGCTCAGGTCATGATCTCAAGATTGTGGGATCGAGCCCTGCATCTCTGCTCAGCGGGGAGCCTGCTTACACCCTCTCTCTCTGCCTACTTGTGATCTCTGTCTGTCAAATAAATAAATAAGTAAGTTTAAAAAAATTAAATATTTAACTTTGAAAGACCAAAGAATCATGGGGGAAAAGCCGTGAATTCTATGTGCTCTATTCCCTTAATGCTGGAGTTTTACTGTTCTCATTGATCTGTGAACTTGGTCTTGGCTGGATGTTCTTGTTGATATTCTGGGAGGGGGGCCTGTTGCAGTGATTCTCAAATGTCTTTGCCGGAGGCGAAATTGCACCGCCCTTGCCAGGGGCCGGGCTAAGTCATCTGTGCAGTTTTGGTCTCGGGAGCTTTTGTCCCCTGACCGCTTTCCGTACCGCTTTGGAGGACGGGAATGAAGATGGCGGCTGCCCAGTCTCCAGCCTGGAGGAGCCGAGAGCTCAGGCCCCACTCTTCAGTGCGTCCTCAGAGAAAAGCCCTCAATCCCTCCCATCTCCCTGGTCTCCGGCCTCACTCTGAGCTCACCCAGCTTGTGACCGAGTGTTTCTGTCTCTGCCGTTGACCCTGTTTGGAGTCTCCAAACCCAGCAGATTCCTGCAGCATGCTCCCGCGCTGCTCCTCCCGGAGGAGGAAGGTGGGGGTCTCCCCAGATCTGCCACTTGTGGGGTCCCTATTCCAAGAGCAGTGGCCCGACTGTGCCTCGGATCATTGTTTAAGGTAACCCCGAGCTGAGAGCCCCTTCCTTGCCTCCGTCTCTGCAGCGGCTTCCCTGCTCTGATACCTGGGATACCTGGGAGCTCTGCCACCCTCAGACACTCCTGGTGTTTCTGAGACCCCACAAGAGCTCCACCCCCTGCTTAGCCTGTGGAGCAACGTCCCTCAGTGGAGCAGACTTCTGAAAGTTCCGATTCTGTGCTCTGCTGCTCTCCCACTTGCCGGGAGCCGGCCCCTCCCCCCGCGGTCTATCTTCCCATCTGTTGCCTCGGATTCACTTCTCCGCACGTCCTACCTTCCAGAAAGTGGTCGCTTTTCTGTTCCTAGAATTGCTGCTCTTCTTCTCTTTGATCTCCTGTTGAGTTTGTCGATGTTCAGAATGGTTTGATAACTATCATGCTGAACTCCTGGGACCTGATGATATTTAGTCTCCTGCTCCTCCGCCATCTTGCTCCTCTTCTCTCTTTCTGTCATTCATTTTTTTGTTTGTTTTTTTCTCTCTTTCTTTCTTTCTCTGTCTCTCTCTTCCCTTTTTTTAAAAGATTTTATTTATTTATTTGACAGATCACAAGTAGGCAGAGAGGGAGGCAGAGAGAGAGAGGGGGAAGCAGGCTCCCCGCTGAGCAGAGAGCCTGATGTGGGGCTCGATCCCAGAACCTTGGATCATGACCTGAGCCTAAGGCAGAGGCTTTAACTCACTGAGCCACCCAGGCACCCCTCTCTCTTTCTTCTCTTCTCTTCTCTTCTCTTCTCTTCTCTTCCCTTCCCTTCCCTTCCCTTCCCTTCCCTTCCCTTCCCTTCCCTTCCCTTCCCTTCGATTCTCTCCTCCCTTCCCCTCTCTCCCTCTTCTTCCTTCCTCCTTCCCTCTTTTCTTTTCTTTCCTTCCTTCCTCCTTTCTTTCCTTTTCTTTTGTTCTCTTTTTTCCATTCCTTCCTCTTTTCTTTTCCCTTCCTTCCTGCCCTCTTTCTTTCTTTTCTTCCTTCCTTCCTTCCTTTCTTTTTCTTTTTTCTTTTCTTTTCTTTCTTTCTTTCCTATTCCCTTTCCTTTCCTCTCCCTCCCTCCCTCCCTTCCTTCCTCCTTTCTTCTTCCTCCCTCCCTTTCTTTCTTTCCTCTCTCTCTCTCTTTCTCTCTCTCTCAAATGCTCTCCTCTGAGCCCACCCCTCTCAGCATCTACTTCAGCAGTTGGATTTGCAGAGAGTATAGTTGACATGGGTCCCTGTGGCAGGACCTCATCTGGGCTGCCCATCTGCTTGGTCGGCTGGACTCATTTGGGGTGCTCGTCTGCCTTAGGTGTGTGTGGTGAAGTGTGCGGAGCCTTAGGAAGTGTCTTGCTGACATGCAGACCCTCCACTGTGTCTCTAGCACTTCGTGTCTGTGTGGGCCTGCAGAACCTCCCAGAGGGGAAGGAGTGCTGCCACAGCCCTTAGCTGGGCCCGCCTGCCTGCGCGTCTCCAGGTGCTGGCTGAAGACAGCCTGTCATGGAACCCCACATCCCAGATCCACAGTCCAGGGATCCAGGGGCTGCGATCCAGAACATGCAGTCCCTACTGTGTCCCTGGAGACACAGAGGCCTGCAGACAGGGTCATTGCAGGGGCTTGTCCTAGTGGGGCCGAGGTGCAGGGCTGCTGCTGACTTCCCAGCGTAGGCCACAGGGTGGGCTGGTGGCCGTCCAGAGTGACCTTTTCCTCCCCGGCTACAGACCTGCTCTTTCTTCCCTCAGCAGGAGCGTGCAGGTCTTGCAGGTGGGGTCCTGGGCTCCAGATCGTGGCTCCCTGGGGAAGCTTCATCCCATCAGCCCTAGAGGTCTTCGCAGTTTTGTTCCTCATGCTTGCCTCCATGTTTCCAGCAGGCTGTTGACAGCCATTGTGGTGGGAAGCACTCTAAGCACACAGTCCCTTGTGGGTCACCTTGTTCTGAGCTGGAGTTCACAGTCAGCTCTGGGCTTACCTGCTCAGGAATAGGACAGAGCACGGCAATGTCCCCTGATACCTAGACCTGGGGACCAGCAGACCCTTTGCCAATCACACTGTCCTGTTCTCCTGCCTCTTGTCTGCTCTTCCCAGCCTCCCAACCCATCGATTTGCCCCCTTAGGGAAGATGCCAAGAAAGGAGCATCCCTGGTTTTGCTGGGTCAGCTTTGTCCACCAGCTAACTGTGGTTTTGAGAGGCAGACATGGGGTATCCTGTTTCAGCCTTTCAGAGTCCCCTAAACCAAGTGGTCCCAGCCTGCCGCCATTGTAGAGCTGCTACTCACTGGCCAAACACTGTCCCAGCCTAGAGGAGGGAGAGGGGTGTGGCTGCCCGTGATCAGGGGCTGGGGTAGGCAGCCACTGTGGTTCCCCAGTAGGGAGACCCTCTCCTGCCACATGTAAACTCTGCAACTGAGCTGCTTGTATGAAACTCTGTTAAAGCCACCAGAAGCCTTGTGTTCACTTTCAAAAAATAGGTAAAAAGTGTTTCACAATCCCAGGCACTGCAGGGAAAGGAAATAGGGTTTGTGTGAGTTCTGGGACATGGGAGGGAAGGCAGACAACTTTAGGTAGTAGAGCATCAGGGGCCGGAGCAGAGGATGATTTGGAGGAGTGCCAAGAATGAGCCGGAGCTGTAAGCAAGGAGCTGGACAGTGGCCAAGATGGCTTTAGTGAGCCTCGGTAAGGACTCTGCATTTGATCCTGAGTGTAGTTGGGAGTTCCTAAAGATCTTCTTGGGAAGATGGGGGAAAGAGGTTTTGTTGTTGTTGTTGTTGTTGTTGTTGTTGTTTTAAAGATTTTATTTATTTATTTGACAGACAGATCACAAGTAGGCAGAGAGGCAGGCAGAGAGAGAGAGGGGGGAAACAGGCTCCCTGCTGAGCAGAGAGCCCGACGTGGGACTCGATCCCAGGACCCTGAGATCATGACCTGAGCCGAAGGCAGAGGCTTTAACCCACTGAGCCACCCAGGTGCCCCGAAAGAGGGGGTTTGTATGATAAAATTCACCTTCTGTCCAACTCATTCTGTGTAAAGTGGGACCAGTGGATTGGTGGCCACCAGACCACTGGATAGAAGTCAATGAGACCACCTGCATGACCCAGCTATGGCCACCCAAGCTCGGCTTCCATGAGACCAGAGCTTCTGGGGTAGAGATTTATGTGTGAGATTCATATGACCATGTTGGGAGCAACTGTTCTCACCCAGATGCGTCCTACCTTGCCTGTGCCTAGCCCTAGGGGTGAGGCTGGGGCTGTGGTCACATAAGGCCATCCTCCCAGGTGACCTCACTGGAGTGTTTCTGAATACCCCATGGGAGGAAGTGGGGATGGAGGGTCTCCCCAGGCGAGCTCTCACTGGAGGGGCAGTGAGCAGGCGAACACCAGCCTGGCAAGTGTCCTAGGGCATCTTTTTGTAGCTGCAAGTCAGAATCTATCCTCTAGACTCTTGAGCTGTAACCCTGTGTGCCAGGCAGCAGGATGGGTGGGGGCGAATTCTGTTAGGGTGTCCCTGCCTCTCCCACCCTGATCCTCTGATGTGAGGCTGCAAATGGCATAGCAGGATTTTCCCATGATTCTCCTCGGCAGAGAGCTGCCTGCAATTTTCTTTTCTGGGTTCCTTGCTTAGTTCTCTCCTCTTCTAAATCTGTCTTCATTTCGTTGCTCATCTCACAAAGTGCCAGGGTTTCAGATACGAGCTCCATGGGACAGCTCCTCTGTGTCTGTGGACTGGACCTCTTGTACTTCATCCTGTTCCAAATCTCCACGAGGGTGCTCACAGGCATCTCAGGCTTACCCAGAACCAAATTCTCCATGCCCCCACCCAGCTGCTTCTCCTTCACTGTTTCTTAGAAAGTAGATGGCGGCTCCATCCTTTTAATTGTTTTGGCCCCAAATCTGGGAGTCACCTTTGATGATTTCCTCAAACCCTAACATCCAATCCATTATCCAGTCTTGCTAGCTTCCCCTTAGGGAGCTTGCCAGAAGCTGGCCATTGCTCACTCTTGGCTGGAACCAGCTTGTCCAAGCACACTGTCTTGTCCCATCTAGATTTTTGCCTCCTTATTGGCATCCTCATGTCCTCTCTTGCCCTCCAGCAGTCTGTTCTCCAACCAACAGCCAAAAACGATTGTCTCAAAAATCAAGTCATGTCAGGCTTCTGCTCCAAATTTCCCCCTGGCTTTCCACCTCACTTGAAGGAAAAAGCCAAAATTCTTGCAGTTGTCTGAAGACCCCCTGTGATCTAGGTCATGGGAACCTCTGCCCCATCCCCTCCATTGTTCTCTGCTCCAGCCACACTGGCCTTCTTGCTCTTCCTCAGACACTCTAAGCAGTCTCCACCTCAGGACCTTTGCACTAGCTGTTCTCTCTACTTGAGATATCTTTGTTCTGATAGTCCTGTGTTTCAGTCCCTTTTTTTCATGTCACTGCTCAAATGTCCCCTTTTCAGAGAGGAGTACCCTGATCACCTGATGACCTCGATTTGCTCTTGGTGGTACTTACCCCTCCCTGTTTACTCATGACAGACTAAGTCATGCTTTGGTAACAGATCCTAACTAAGGCTAAGTGGCTAATAACATAAGGGCTATCCAGGTGTCTGCAGGAGCCAGCCTTTACTGGCTTGAGAGAATCATTATGTTTTCATAAATACGAGCCAGATGTTATTAAAAGTTTAATTCCATAAACCTACAGTCAACAAAATTGTGTTTAAAGTGAAGGCAGTAAGTACCCCAAATGTATTATTTCTCAATTATTTTACTACATTTTACTGTTACGAACATAGATCAATAGCTTATTGTTGTTATTGCTTGATATTGCTGTTTTCTCTGAGCTTGAGGATCTTCAGGTGCTCTTTTATCCTTACGGGGGGGAGTAGGCTGTATGATGAAGTGGATCTCTCCGCGAGCCTCTGGTGAGTGAGGACATGCTCAAACCAGCCATGCTGGGAGTATTTACACACCACTGAGAGCAGTCAGTGCCACAAATAGGTTTTTGTTTGTTTGCTTGGTTTTGGTGTTTGTGTAGACTTGAGAGTGATGGGGAAATATTTATGTTGTAGATTAAGCTTAGGACTGTGCCCTATGCATAGCCTTCCCATTGTGGCTAGCACAAAACATCGAGGCTTTGCTCTAGTATTCAAAACTCACTGATGAGCGAGTGAAGGTCCAACACACGGATCTCCCGGTGCTCCACTTCCATCTGACCCACGAATGTTAGCAACCAATGTTCTTGCTGGAATTCTACTTACCAACTAATGCACCTGCAGGTTGGTTCTATACAAGAGTGCAGCAAAAATGTACCAAAACATTCTGTATCCTATGGATACGTAGAATTTCAACACAGAGTATGGTATATCATTTGTGAATTGCATTCTTTGTCTCAGTTTATGATAAACACATACCGCGTGTATATGCATCCCTTCGTCTTCCTCCCTTGGAGGGCCGGTTATTAAACATTCACCAGAGATCGTCATTGGGGTTACCCCTCACGCATTCTCTGTGTCCATCATGCCATCTGTGTACCCCTCACTCTGGGCCCAGGTGGTGGCCCTTCCACCACTTGCAGCTTTGCTGATTGCTGCGACAAGGGAAGAGGCCATCAAGGCTCTGTTGAGAAGTGACACGCACCGCCCTGCTCATACTCCACTGACACAGCCATGCCTGCTCTGTGTGACCAGAGAAGTACAAACCTATCAAGTGCCTGGAAGGAGGGAAGGGAGAACTGGATGGTAGTGATGAGCTTGTCCGCTGCACCCCACACGTCAACCAACGTTCCACTGCTGTATCCTGAGCATCTTGGAGACACTCAGTGAATACTTACTGGGCGAGTCTCGGAGGAGACGACCCTGAAGGAGGAAGGCTCTGGAAGTAAGCCCCCATGGATCATTAGAGAGAGGGTCATCATTTCATGATGTTTTTGTTGATCACTCCTTACCTTGCCATATACAGCTGGACTTTGGTGGCCCAGGAAATCACATAGATACACGTGGCTCTGGGTTCTTAAAACAGGCTCCAGGGCCAGTGAAGGGCCAACTCCTGGGAGCAAAGGCAGACACCACCCCAGAGGAGGACACCACCAGGCTGGGGCTAGAGACGAGCATGTAGGACACAAAGGAAGGAGGTGTTCAGACCCATGCAGGTGCAGGACTGGCCCTGAGATAGGGCCTCCTTACATCTTGCTCCCTACAAGTCTTACTCACCTGCCTCACCCTAGTGCTGGCCCTGGGACCTGCTCTGCTCCAGGGACTTCCAACTCCAAAGTCTAGTAGGTAATTCCAACTCTCTGCTCTTCCCAGCACAGCTGGACAGCAGCACAGGCAAGAGAATTCTGAGTTGGGTGAAGTTTTCTTCACTCTATCTATCTCAGAGACTTTAGTAAACTCCCAAGGGCTGAGCAGTATGGCAAAGACAGGAAGAGAGGAATCACGTATTCTGGAATAAGCCTCATGTGCCTGCCTCCCTGTTGAAACCTTGGCGCTCCAGTTCAGATTGTTATTCCAACTGGATTTGATGCTCTCACGCCCCCGGAGTGCCACCAGCACTATACTCTGCTTTCATATACATCGCTTCCCTCATTAGCCAGGGCCTCAGCTCTATGATCTTGGAATCTGCTGTTTGTCAAGAGGGGAAACTGAGTCTTGGGGAGATTAAAGAACTCTTCCAAAGTGAACAAGGAAGTGGCAGAACCAGGACTTGAATGAAATCTTCTGATGGCTGGCCATTCTAAAATGAGGATTCCTCTATCAGCCTGAGGAACACCATCCTTCAGGCCATGTGAACTCAAGACACTGGGTTTAACAGACCTTGTTCACAAGGACAAAAAAAAAAAAAAAAGCCAAACCATTGGCATTTCCACAGTACGATTCATGTGGCATACTAGCACTGAATCGAAATAAAGCCCAGTTGGACCATCATCATTTTTCTTTTCTTTCAATTTTTATTGAACACAAGTATTCTGACAGAATGCAAAGTCAAAATTCTCAGTTAGTACTCAGTATTTACACCAGTGAGAATGGAAACAAAGGTGGTATCGATGTTTCACTCGGTAAAAAGTTTATAACAAGAGAGAAGGCCCCCGAAGTACGGAATGCTGGGTAGGGATGTTCATGGAGGTCTGAAAACCACCATCCAGACAGACAGCCTCGAGTGACAGCCCGGGACGGAAGGGCTCCATAGAAAAGTGTGAAAATGGTCCCACTTCAGAAGCTGCACTACGTACACTACGGTCCCTCAGGACTCAGAGACCTGCATGTGGCACAGGGTGCGCCCCCTCCCGCAGAACGTGGCCATGCCGCTGGTTACGTGAATACATATGTATGGCACATACACATATAGACACATACACACTGCAAACTGGTAGAGTTGATCCCGCCTTCAAAAAATTAAAAAAGGAAAACTATAAGCTTTTATCTCTTAACATAAAAGATAGAACATCTTGAAAATAAAGTGACTCTCTCTTTGATTTTAGAGAAAGCTTTGCTCTGTTTTTTTTTGTTTTGTTTTTGTCCTGTTTTGCTTTTTTTTTTAGTATTTTTAAATTTTTTTTTTTTTAAAGAAAGGAAAGCTCATGCGTGCAGAGACAAATCTATGTATAATGAGAGAGGCAGACCAAAAGGTGGGCAGAGTCTTGGTGCCAGTTGATGGCGGAGCCAGTTCTGGGTGGGTGATGGTGGGGGGTATCACCTGCCCTGGGCCGTGTTACTTGAGGGTCGGCTATACCTTTTCCTCTTCCAAACCATCAGAGCCCAGGTCGTTGCATCTGGCCACAACCACTCGGCAGGAGATGCACAGTCTCAAAGAGGGATAGTGTGGGCTTGTTTTGGGTAGTCAGTGCCACTGCCATCAGAAGATGAACAGCTGAGTCCATGGACAGCCCAGCAGTGGGAAGGGCCCCCCACGCCCTGCTGGGTCCTCCCGTCTCAGACACCCAGGAGCTCCTATTCTGCTGTGTACTCTAAGAACTGTCTGTGCGTTCATTACTCGTGCCTGAGGGCCTGTGCATTTGAACCAGAGATTTGTGCAAAGGCCCGACAATCAAGGGGGCCAGAGCTGGGTACACTGGCTCCTCCATTTCCATCCCCAGGAGCTGAGAAAATGCAAAATAACCCCACATTTAGCAAATGACAAGACCATTATTTTTCACAGTTCGAAATTATAATCTTAGCGGATCATCACTGATCAGACTGCAGAAATGTCAGAACATGGGGGAGTGTGGCCCATGGAACGGACTCAGGGGCAGTCTTGCCACCCTAACCTCTCGCTGTTTTGTACCTTGGGACAGGAACGCATGCCGGAGGGCTGAATTGCTGTTTCCTTAGCATTATCAGCATCATCATCTTCGCTTTTATTTCATTTTCTTTGTTTAAAGGCTTTAATTCCTTTTAAGAGTTATTTTTGTTTCCTGAATATTTTTTTTCTGAACTATCTGCTATACCTTCCACAACCAAACTATGTTGAAATTTTATTTCAATACTATGACAAAAACACGTTTCACACTAAAATATTCACGCATCCACAGTGCACAAGCTTGCAGTTTCTAAAGTAGAATGATAAAAGAAAGCAAAATTTCTATACAAAGGGCTGGCTTTTCCCTTCTCCCCCCTCCCATCCCCCTTTAAGTTTCTGTATTTTTTTCCCCCCACTTGGTTTCCAATCCAGGAAAGTTGTGTTTATGACTCCAGACAGCAGGTTGTTTTTTTTTTTTTCTCTCTCTTTTGTTTCTATAAATGCTGCCTAAGTGAACAGAAGGCCGATGTTACTTTACTTCAACAGATTTCCAAAAAAAGACACTAATTCCCTGAAGCACAAATGCTCTTCCGCTCAAATCTAGATTCTGGGCTCAAAAGGAAATTGTATGTATATATTTTATTTGGCTTTCTACAAAAAGGGGATGTTTGGGGTAAAAATGTGTGTTCACCAAGACCAGCCCCAACTATACAATCTTCTCTGCTTCATTCAACAAAGCCTAAGGAGTCCTTCAAAAGGAAGGACGTGGACGCCTGGGGGGGGTGGGGGGCAGACCCTTTTCCACAGATACAAGCAGGTGGTGGCTAATCAGAAAGTGGTCTCTAACTCCCAAGGAAATACAAAAAGAACTGAGAACCAAACCCCCCCGCCCCCCCCCCAAAAAAAACCAAAACCACTCCAGAACGAGATGGGTTTTCACCTGAGTTGCACACAGGCAAAAATTTCAAATCAGAAAGTGGAGGGGGTGTGTGGGGGGGGAAGAGCCACTGTAAACAATCATATTTTGTAAAGTTGTCCCGTGCGAAAGCAAGCCTGTGATGACCCTGCCCACCTCCAGGCAGTGTTTGTAACTTAAAGGAAAAAAAAAAAAAGGCAGCGGTTTTACACGGACATTTAAACACAACCAAAGTCAAACATCGTCAACTTGTAAACATTGGAAAACAAAGTTGGCAGGAAGAAAAAAAAAAGAATGAGAAAGAAAAGGAGAGAAAAAGAAATCAAAATATTGCAAACCGAGACCTCCCCCCCAGAAGTTGCGATTTGGCATTCTTCCTACAAAACGGGAGTCTACGTGGGAATTGAATTCAGCTAGCAAGGGGGACACACTTTGCATACTGAACAAATACAAAGTGAACAGAAATTATAACTTATTTATGGGGCTTTACAGAGTTCAAACTCGACTCAAAGTATAAAAATAAACTTGGACTTTGTTCATTCGTTAGTCTTAGTGCCTGGAAGTATTTCTCTGAAACTGGTCTGTGCCAATTGGGCAACGCCAAGTGCGATCTTCCTGAACCTAGATTTTTTTTTTTTTCTGAGCTTCCTAGATTCTTAATTTGGGGTCCTTTTGTTTGATTCTTAAATGGTTTCAGGGAACAGAGTGTCCTAGTTTGGCTGTGGGTTTAACCTTTTTGTCTCATTTTCTTACAAGTGAGTGCGCGCAGCAAAGGAACCCTTTCTATAAACCTACAAAAAGGAGATCCCATGTTTATCTGTTTAGTTTTTTTTTTTTTAAAGGCAAAAGACACTAGAGGAATGAGATGTGTGTGTGTGCGAGTGTGTGCATGTGTGCATGTGTGAGATATTGGGAATGCTCTGGTGAAGCTGTGGTGTCACTTTTTACTTTGATCTGCTCATTTCTTGTCACCCATCATGCTTTGCTCTCGTTCTCCTTTGTTTGTGTGGCGTCGTTGGGGACCGTCTTGACTTCGGCGGGCGCTGGCTTCGTTTCTGTCTCCTGGCACTCCGACTTTGCTTCTACTGGGCCCTTCCTGCAGAGAATTGGGAAAACAGCACTGAGACCACAGTCCGCAGTTGTCACCCTCCAGCCGGGCTAAGGCATACAGCAGTGGTCCCCATTCTTGGCTGCACGCTGGAATCACCTGGGAGCTCTAAAAATCCCCAACACCTGAGCCAGCCCCCCAGGAATCCTGATTTAATTGGGCGGGGCACGATGACTTTTAAAAACACCCAAGTGACTCTGAAACGGAGCCAAAGTGGAGAGCCGCTGAATCAGAGGAACGAGACCTTCCCTCCCCTCTGGCCCTCGTGCAATGCCGGGGCCCGGAGCCCAGTGCTTCCCTGGGGTGGCGGAAGGGGGCAGCAGACGCGGCCTGCTCCTCACCCTGACTGCCCGGGTGCAGTAGCAGACTGCCCAGGTCGGCATAAATGACGCATGCTGTGCTCGGTTCCCCAGCACCGAGTCCAGGGGGGCGGACTCGGACTCTGCGGACCACCTTGCTCATGCCTGTCCTCAGTGCAGCAGGCCCTGTGCTCTGTGGTTAGGGTGGGAAATGCTCTTTGCCACCAAGGTGGTGTCGCATGGCATGGGAGGCTAGGGTGGGCTGGCACACTACATGGGGACAGGGTCAGGGGGAGTCAGGCGGCTGCTGAGTGGGAAGGACTAGTGGATTCCTACTTCTTCAGATTCAGGGCTCGCAGGGAGGGTCCCATTTTGGCTCTTGGGGGCAGCACAACAGCTCATCTGGGGGGCAGGAGCCTCTGTAAAAACCTAGGTCTGACTCTGCCTTATTCAGTCCCAGGAGTCAAAGTCTGGTCTAAGGGCGCATGTGCAGCACCAGACCCTGGCTCCAGCTGCATCTTGGCATCATGGTTAAGACATCTGTAATCTTGGGGCGCCTGGGTGGCTCAGTGGGTTAAAGCCTCTGCCTTCAGCTCAGGTCATGATCCCAGGGTCCTGGGATTGAGCCCCACATCAGGCTCTCTGCTTAGCAGGGAGTCTGCTTCCTCCTCTCTCTCTCTGCTTGCCTCTCTGCCTACTTGTGATCTCTGTCTGTCATATAAATAAATAAAATCTTAAAAAAAAAAAAAAGACATCTGTAATCTTAAGGACCTTCACTTGAACTTGGAGACCCAACAGGCATTTGGTGCCTGTGAGCTCCGCGTCTTCCCAGACATTGCAAGTCAGGAGAAGCCCAAGTAGCCGGTGGTCCTGGGGGTGTTGTGAGCATCTGGGCTGGAGTGGGACAGGGCCTTTTGGACCATTCCCTCTCCCCACAGGGGCCTTGGGGCCTGTCCCTTTCCTTCCTGCGGAACAGTGCTGTTCCGGTGCCAACCCAGACGAACCCTGGCTAATAGACTGTCTATCTGGGGCCCCGGGGTGGCTGGTAAGGGCACCTTGGCCTCCTTAGCTCGCCTGCCAAGCTATGCTCATCAGTGGCCCAATGGCAACCCCCCCTCCCCAGCCCCAGGGAAAACTGAAGCCTCTGCCAGCAGGATAAGGCTAAGACGTAATTAACGTGGCCTAGTTAGTGAGCAAGCGGCTGCTCGCTGGGCCCTGCTGCCTGCCCCGCTCTCTCTGCCTCATCCCAGCCCCTTGCTTGACAGTCGCCTCAGAGAAGCCCAGCATCAAGCTGAAGACACCTCTCACAAACAGGACACAGCACAGCACAAACGCACACCACCACTGGACACAACCCGACCACAGCAGACAGAGAGAGGCCGTACTCGGGCTTTGCTGGTGCAGGCGGAACAGAGCTGTCGGCAGTGGAAGGAGCAAGCTCGGGGGCTTGTCCACTGGCCCCAGCGGCGGGAGCAGGAGAGCTCAGGGCTGCAAAAACATCCTTTGCAAGGTCAATATCTGGGGTCTTGAAGTTCCCTTCGTCCATTTTAAAGTCCTCGCCCTGGGCAGGGTTTGTGGCGCTGACGGAGGCAGCCTCGCTCTTCGGGCTAGTGGGGCCCGTGGCTGCCTCGGTCGGGCTCTTCGCAGCGCCGGGCTGGGTGGGCTCGGGATCCGGGCCTTTGGTGCTGGGAGCCTCCTGCTTGGCCTGGGGGCCTTCCGTGGCAGGGGCGGCCACTGCTGCTAGGGGACTGGCTGCCCCGGCCGTGGCGGGGCCTGGCACAGGGGCCGGCTTGCTCACTGGAGGGGCCTTGGAGGCCTCCCCCACGCTGGCAGGGGCACTCGGGCTGAGCACTGCCCCCTGGTTAGCCAGGACACTAGAAGACAAATTGTTGGCAGCGGGGGCTGAGATTGGAGTGTCGCTCAGGTCAACAAGGGGGGCGACCTTGGGGGCTGAAGCGGGGGGTGGGGAGGAGGTGGCGACGCCGGGCCCCTTGGAAGGGGTGGCCTGGCCGGTGGGCACAGAGTTTGAGTCAGGTGTGGCTGTGGCCGGGGGGGCAATACTGGAGGTCAGGGTGGTGGTCTCACTGGTGGGGCTGTTCTGAGCAGTGGCAAAGGTTTCGGTGATAGTGTCAGAGTTAGCGGTGACGGTGGTGACAGAAGGCAGCATGTCCTCGACAGTGGCTGTGGTGTCGGCAGGCAGCCTGTGGGAGGACAGGAAGTAGAAGAGAATAGACGATGAAGCTCAGACGAGACAGAGAAGCAGGGGGAGGGCTGCAGCCAAGAAGCGGGGCGTGGGCAGCCATGCGGGGACGCACAGGCACGGACACAGGCCCACAGAGAAACAAGGATGGTGAGAGGAAGCACACGCCCAGGCGGGCAAAAGCGGAGACAGGAAACACAGAGCACGTGGAGGTCTAAAGGGACCTGCTGGCCCTTCCTCCCTGCCAACACCCCTCCAGCTCTCTGCGCTAGGCTGCCTTGTCCCACAGCCCTGTCAGGGCCTTTCCGAGCCCTGCCTGCAGCCCAACTCAGGAGGGACAGGCTTCGGTCTGGTGTCCATCGCTGCCGGTGTCCCCGGCCCCCCGAGGAACTGGGCCCCGGCAGTGACGGGCAAAGTCGGGAAGATGGCAATGAGTGCTCCAAACAGCCCCAAGGGGCCATGGGCTCCCCAGCCAGAGATTTTGTGCCACCATTTAACTCCACTCCCTTCAAACCCATAGCCTCAGGACAGCCAGCAGTCCCCACCGGCTCGGCTGGGCATGGTTTCTGACAGAGGGCTCCCCAGGCCTCTGGGAACAGGAGGGCTGGGGAGCTTCATGGGTCCCCACCTGTTCTCACCCTTCTCGGAGGACACAGAAACCTCTAGAGTTCTTGAAAATCCTACACAGAATCTGCTAAGCCTCTCAAAGCTCAGCCCCTCTCAATGAAGTTTTGCCCCCTTTGGCCATTTCTGGGATGTGTGTGTGATTCAGGGAGAGGGTCTAGAGGTCCCACTCATCCCAGGAGCCTGCAGAGCACCTATAGTCCCTTAACAGAACCCAGAATGCCTTCTCTCTAGGGAGAGAGGGGGGTCAGGCATTTCTGGCCAAGGGCTCCAGGATCTGGCCTGCTGGTCTGGGAGTGGTGGGTGGGTGGGAGGTGTGGGTAGGGTGATGGGTGGGTGTAGGGCTCTGCTGACGAGGTCCGGCCCCTCCCCGCCCACATACTCGGGCTCTGTCAGCGGTGTGGTCTCGTTGGGCTCCGTGTGTTTCCCTCCGTCATGGTTTGGGGTCCGCTCCTCCTCGGTCCGCACCTCCACGATGGGCTCCTTGGACTCATCTTTCCTGTGGAGAGAGGGGCTATTTCAATTCTGGGACACTGGGGCAGGGAGGGGGGCTCCTGGAGAAGACACCTGGGCCTGGCCCAAAGTTTGGGGGCGGGGCAGGGACATCTCAAGCCAGGTCCAAGTGCCTGAGCCTCAGCTCCCACTTGCGTGAGCTGTGTGACCTTGAGCACCTGTCTTGCTCACACTTGCTTCCATCTCATCTGTAAAATGGGGTAAATAAGTCTCTCCCTTGCCTAGCTGTCTCACGTTAACTGCGATCATGAATGTGAAGGGCTTAGCACGGTGCCTGGCACAGAGAAGTACTCGGATAGTCTGTCTTTACGTACAGAGCCTGACACGTGGTGGTGCTCATACCACCCCCTGCCCCCCCGGCTCTGTCCCTTCTCGCCGTGAGTCTGTGAAGGCTCCTGATAATTAGCTCAAGATCTCTCTCTCTAGAGATGCTGGAAGGGACAGCATCTGGAGCCTCAGCTTTGAAAGGAAAGGACGTTTTATCTGTT
Source organism: Lutra lutra (assembly GCF_902655055.1). Taxonomy (NCBI): domain Eukaryota; kingdom Metazoa; phylum Chordata; class Mammalia; order Carnivora; family Mustelidae; genus Lutra; species Lutra lutra. Next base: position 10,033,289 of record NC_062287.1, on the reverse strand, counting down.
CGGTGCTTGGGTGTAACCTGGGGTCGGGGAATATCGCCTGGCCCGACAGTAGCTGCTCAGTAAGTGTTTGTGGGGAGATGTGTGAATGAACGACAGCAAGGCAAGTAGGTCTCTGAAGTGCTGTGGAAGTTCCCCTCCGGATTCAGCTCTGAAAATTCCCCTCATTTTCATCCACGCCGGGACTTTTCAGACTTCTCTGAAATTCTAATGTGTTGGCTGTGAGGCTGGGCCCAAGGGTTTGCTTTGCAAACAGGTACCCGAAAAGGCTGTGTCTGAGAAACAGTTCTCCAGTGATATGGTTCCATGGCTGGGCCCCACCCACCACCCAGGGCAGAGCCCAGACCCCAGCAGCGGCAAGTGGGCTGCACTCACGAGAAGGCGGCTTTGCCCTCCTCCATGTCCTTGCCCTTGGCTCCGGGCCCCGCCTTTCCGCACAGGTTGACAGCGATGCACATGAGCAGGCCGCACTTGTTCAGGAAGTAGCAGGTGACGTCCACCGCCACCAGGAGCAGGACGAAGATGACAATGAGGATGCCCACGATGGCCCCAGTGCTCAGGCCTGATGTGGGGCTGCCGTTGGCTTGAGTGGGAGGGAGGGAGGGAGAGAGATGGTTGGTGATTAACACACCAGGCCGACTCTGCACCCTGCAGAGCAACAGCCCCTGGGGGTCGGGGAGAGCCTATGGGGCAAAGTCAGGGCACTTGTGTCAAGAGGGGCACCGTCCCTGGGGCCCTTCTGTACCCTAGTGTTGAGACAACAGAGTCTCTTCATATCTTCGAGAGGGTGGGATGCCAGCCTTATGTCGGAGACCAGGGAACAGATGCATGAGGCACCCACAGGTCAGGATGGCAGTGGGGACTGGGAGCTGTGTCTCCATTCTTGTGCTCAGTCTCTGAGCCTCCCCCCAACCCATCCTTAGCTGATCTCCCCGTGAGCCCGGGCAGCAGGCAGGCGGACGGCGGTCACTGGTTTCAGGCTGGACCGTGGCTCCCTGGGATCCTGGGGCAGGGTGCCAGCTGGAGCAGCGGGGGGTTCCCAGGGCTTCCTTAGGACTTGTGCTGACATCAGGTGCAATGGTATGCCCAAAATGCTATCCTGCTCCCTCTCCCCTTTAGGACCAGCTCCAGAGGATTCCAGCACTGGACAACAGACATGGTTTATCCTTCATTGCACCCAGGGAGCCGAATGAAGCCCATTTACTCTGGAGACGTGGAGTTCTGCCCAGCCCCAGTAAGCAAGGTGAAAGGTTTGGGTGTACTCACCTTCTGGGAGCCCAGGCACACTTGAACCAGGCTTCAGGAAACCCAGCAGACTCACCCAGAGATGCACGTCCACACGGACAGGCACACTCACACTCAGGGCAAGTACGCTTTGTGCCCATTACAGACAGACCCTCATTCTCACACCCGAGCAGCACCCAGAGCTCCCGTGCTGGCTGGGCTCACTCTGCATGACTCGGCCTGTGTCCTTCTGCCCCTGTGGTCCATCTATAAAGCCCCAGGGCCCCAGGGGACTGATGGTCTCACAGAAGGGCCCCTGGCTCAGCTCCCCACACCCCGTGTGATAGCTGTGAGTTGCCTGAGGCGGCCCTCTGACTGGTGAGTCCCCCAGTGTCCGGGAGACACATGCTCAAGCTCCGGGAAGCTGGAACCCAGCAGGGCTCTGCCCATAAGCCAGTGTGGAGACCATGGAGACTCCTGTGCAGACATGAGCACATCTGCTTCCTTCTGGAAGGACCGAGTTACAGAACTGGCAGCCTCCTGGTGTACCCCACCCCCGACCTGGTCTGGGGCTTCCTGTGCCGCCAGGATCCCCTGGGATCACCCAGGTCTGCCCACTAGAGGCAGGAACTGTGGCCAACACCAGTGGGTCTCACTGTGCCTTTGCTGCACACCAGGCCAGGCCCACTGGCCTGCCAGCCACATATCACACCAGATAATGGAGGGACGTGTAGTCCAAGGTGACAGGTGCAACAACGGGCCACGTTCTTCTTTTTCTGTGCAATCTGTGTTCCTGGGGGCACTCCTCGGTCTGCCCTGGGGTCCCTGCTCAGGCCGCATGGGGCTTCTTCAGCAGTGGTCCTACACCACTGGTCTTTGCCTCAAAGTTTAATTCAGGGTAGGAACCACCAGCCCAGCAAGGCAGAGAGGACTACTCACTCACAGCTTAATTCTTAACTGCCCATGGCACAGATGGGCCTTAGATGGAGAAGATTCTCAAATTCTTGAATATTTGTGGCTTCTTTGGGACCTTGGCCTTGCTTCCCAGCCTTTCCTCCTTGGGCTTGCTGGCTGGTCTCATCCAACCCATATTTAAAACCCCAGCCTATCCCCAAGAAGGCATCAAGATGGGCCAAGGGCTCTGTGCTCAGAGGACCCAGCTCTGGCCATGCTGTCCCCAGACTTCGGCAGCAGGAAATGGCTGGCCAGCCCCTGAGGTCCACTAGAGTGGGTCTTCTCCCTAGCAGCTCAGAAAAGCTAAATAAAGCATTTTGTTCTCTCGCAGGTCCTCACACATTCCACCCTAATGAGCAAAGAGAAGCAGGCAAGCCTTCCTGATCTTTGGAGTCCCAAAGCCGCTTCCCTAAACTGGGAGGGAATATCAGCCTTGGGCTTTATCTCTAGCCCATGACACTGGGCCAGAAGTCACTGCTGCCTCCTGGCATTAGTGCCCGGTAGGTGCTGAGAGCTTGTTCCCGAAGAAGGAGCCTGAAGTATTTGTGTGAGGTGAATGTTTGTGTTTTCAGACTCAGTGGTACGAACTGTTCGTTCGGAGGTGTATGCATAAGTATGGTCTGAGGGGACGCATCCTAGCTCCAAAGAGGATGACAGACCACTGCCAGGCGGCTCCGTGTTTGTGAGAGGCAGCGGTTGTCCAGCTGAAGCTCTGGGCTCGTCAGACCCAGAGGGAGGACTTCCTTGGCTTTGAAGGCCAGCATCACGTGCATGCACAGGGGAAGGGCAGAGGGTACAAGGACCCCTGTGACAAGACAGAACGAAGGGAAATGGTCTTCCCTTCTTCTGGAGGTAAGATTCAGACTCTTCCTCTTGGCCTAAAGGCCCTAAATGCTTATAGACTCTCCCACTCTTCTGACTGTTGTCACTCTTGGCACCAGCCCGAGCCTTCACGCTACCTGCTGAACACACCCAGCCCATTCCTGCCTTCAGACTTTGCTGACCCCCCTGCCTGCCACACTCCAGCCCCATAACCTCCTGGGAGGCTCTTTGCCATCCTACAGGCCTCGGCTCAGACGTCACCTTGTCAGAGAGCCCTTTCCCTCCATCCCCTGATCTCTTATCTAGTGACTGACCTCTGCCCACTATCTACCACACTACCTGTTTCCTCTTTTTGCCTCTGTTTGCCATTTTCTGTTCATTTACATTGCTTTTCATTTGGCTATCCCTTCTGGAAGGTTCTACTGTCTTATGACTGTGTCTTATGTCTCCCCAGCATCTAGGACAACCTGACTGACAGGAAATGTTCAAAGAATATTTGTCAAAAAAAAAGAGTGGCTGTTGAGCCTGGAGATGAGCGCACCACCTCCAGAGACTTACAGGTGGGCTGTGAAATGGAAGAAGTCTTGTTCACTATCACTCCTGGATGACAGCTCTAGGATCCGGGGTAGATTTCAGCTCCCCTCAAGAAAGGACTAAGAGTGTGAGCTGTTTGGGCAGTTAGGCCCACTGTGGCTGGAGGCACCGAGCAGAGGCTGGACGACCGCCCTGGGCAGGGATACTGTAATGTTCTGGAAGAGGTCCCCATGTGGGGCAGGGCTTGGTGTGACAGCATCCCCACGTCCTCTTCAACCACAAGAGCCTGGGTCCCATGTCGCCATCCAGCAGCACCCCAAGCACCATCCAGATCCCCTTCACTGTGTACTGAGAAGGACTTCTCCTTGGAAGACTAGCACACTCAGGAGGGCCTGTTTTTATTCACAGATTCTTGTGATTTTATTTTTATATGGAAAATAGATACTTTTTAGCATAATGTCTGTCTGCCTGCAGCAGGATTCCTGGGGTACTGAAATTTAGACTCTGGGGCTCCCCAGTTCTACCCAGTCAGAATCTCCGGATGGGGCGCGGGAATCAGGATTTGGAGGAGCGGCCCCGGGTGACCCTTGCACAAGTAGAGTTTGAGGGTTGCTGTTTCCGGGTCCTCTCACGCCTGCCCTACAATGAGCAACAGCTGTTCCCATGACTCACCGCCCGAGGAGGAGCTGTGGAGTCTCGCTGTGTGCCCTTGACCTAGCATACTGGATGGACGGAGAGAAAGCAAAGACGGCCCCGAGGGAAAAGGGACCACCCAGTTCACCACTAAGAGTCTTGACTTCCAGATGGAGTAAGGCACTCCTCAAGCTAGAGAAAGTGTGCGTAGCTTTTGCAAAAAAAAAAAAAAAAAAAAAAAGCTGAAAATAAGGGAAATACCAGGAAACGGATAAACGTGTATTGAAGACAAGCCAACACCCACTGGCTCTTGGAGGATGATACAAGACTGTAGGCCAGGAGAGCTAGAAGAACGGAGGGTATCCCCGTACCTCAGGTAAGAGTTTATAGAAGGGAAATGTAAAACCCTTCCAGGGGGCGGTCTGTGTTTGCCTGACCGTGCCACTGGCCGACCTTGCCTGGCTCACCCGCACACCCGCGTGCAATGAGAGTTTCTTGGGAGCAGCTCCTCCATAACCTCCAGGGTCAGAGCCACCCCAGTGGTGACGGACGTGGGGCGGGGGGGCTGTCCCTCCTCTGTGGTTCCTGGCCTGGGAGAGGCTGACCCTAAACAGGGAGCTTACTGCCCCACGACAGAGACCGACATCCTACCTCTTTCTTAAACCCTCAGACTGGGAATCCGGGTTTCACATTTACAGACACCAGATGGGCCCGAGTCACTGTTAGGAGCTCTCCGTGCAGCAGAGGGGTCCCTCTCACTGTGCTGAGGCTCCAGTTCGCTTGTAACCCCATACATGTCTGCTTGCTCCTTCCCAGAACCTACTGTTAAACAGACGGCCAGTCTCAAGGGCTTCCGGTAAGTGTCCTTATACTATACTGTGATTATAAACATAATAGGATTTGCCAATGAGAGCCTTCTCTCACATTCTATCACAAGGTCACTCTGTGCAGCCCCTACTATGGGCTTCTAATGGGAGCCGTGAAATCAGGAGCCCGAGCTACCGACTGGTGGCCTACTCGATCTGGTGGCCCACAGGGTGTCCCTGACCCCGGAGTGACCGCCTCCTGGTTCTGCGAAGGGACTGCCCCCTCCCCCTGCTGCCAGGGACCAGGAACGCCCAAGGAGGCAGTGACTCCCGAGGGCTCTCAGGGCAGCCAGGCAAAATGCATAGCTCCTCATCAGAAAAGGAAGGCATTTCCTTTGCTAGAACTCTAAGCAGCAGGCTCCAAGTTCGGGGTCCAATTTGGGGTAATCAGAGCTATTCAGGTACACATGAGGTGAAAGGAAAGGGCTTTTGACGTTTTGTAGGACACACAACTATTCAATAAACTCAAAGCACGCTGGTGAGTTCACACGGACTGTTACTTCCTTTAATAACACAAAGGTGTAAACTTCATCAAGCCCTCGCTGATTATCTACACAACAGTGTTAGCATTCTTATTAGTAACAAATGTGATCCAAACCTGCCGTATAAATATTTCAGAAGTGAGCAAAGGAACCCCGCGGCGTGTGGAGTGTGGCAGCGCTGGACAGGGCACAGCAGTGGGGGCAGCTGAGCGAGGTGGTAAGTGCTTCCCCACCCAGTCCAACCCCGGGAACTCAAAGGGCTGCTACCTTGGGGACTGCTCGCGGGGCGAGGGGCTGCAGCCGCCACTGAGAACAGTGTCCAGTGGGAGTGGGTGTGCCCTAACGAGGTCTCTCAAAAGCCATCCCGTTACAGACCAGGGGCCTGCCTGCATTGACCCCAAAGTAGCTTCGGCTGAGGTCCCGCCTCGCCCGGGGTGTGTGGGTGGGACAGGGCTGTGTCAGGCTTCCCTATACTTTGGCTAGATCTCCAAAGAGTCCCTCCGGAAACATGACACTGGCCCTCCCCTGTGGGTGGGACCAGGATCAGGCTCGGGTAGACCCCCCACCGATGGGCCCTCCTGGGTGAACATGGGACTTCTGCCCCACATGCTATCAAGAGCGTGCCAGGAGCTGGGAGGACAGTGATGGGCTACTTGTGTGAGGACAGATCTCTCCTTCCCTCCCCTCCCCAGAGCTCTCCATAACTGACCTGGGATTCTTACGCCAGGCCTGGAGGCACCACGTGTCTCTCCTCGATGCTCCGCCTTGTGCCTAAGAACCACGCCTGCTTCTCTTGTGCTGGTACGAAGGCAGGGCAGGGACCCCAGGGACAGAGGTTTGAGGTGGGGCTGGGGAGGCAGACAGGGCTCGGGCAGGAGGCACTACCTGCCTGAGCTACTGGGAAAAGTGCGGCCTCCGGTGTCTATACATGAGCCTCTAAATGGTGAGTGCTGGGGGACACGAGCCCGTGCCAAGTGACACGGGCAGCACTGCCCTGCAGACGGGATCACTGGGATTCCCAAAGGGAAAGACTAGTCTTCAAAAGTTAATTTAAAAAAAAAAAACAAAAACAACACAACAAACAGAACTAAAAAATAAACAGAACAAAAATTAAACTTCCATGGGATGTTTAGAGATGAGATATGTAGAATGATGTGACCACAATGGAGGGAGGGCAGTTTTATCCACTAGAAGGTCCATCCCCAAGCACGCACAGGTGTTACTGAGCAGGAGCCTGCCGTCTCCGTGTGACTCTGTGAGCACACTGTGCCTCCTTCCGACAGCAGAGAACACTAGCTGGTGGTCACCAGAATTTTTTAAAGGTCACTAAAGCCACTGACCACCACAGGGGGTTGGGGCATTTGGGAAGTAGGACAGGCTGGCCCAGTCGCAGCGTGTAGACGCTCTGGACTGGGCAGTCCAGGAGTGACCTGTCCCCCCGCGGCCTGCTCTGGTGAGTGTGTCAGGGTGGGGACCGCGTGAGCCACGCCTGGCTGGCCGTGGATACTTCCAACTTGGGGACTGGAGCGTAGGCGAGACGGTCAGACCACAACCCCCGAGACGCAAGGCTCTGTGCAGCTCGAATCACTCTGGCTGGGGGGACACCCGTCCTAGACAGCTGATGGGCACTAGGGGTGTCATAGGCTGGCCCTGTGGGCAGCACCAGCATAGGCTGCTGGTTGGGATACCAGGGCCAGAGCGCCTCCCAGAAAATGCCTAACAAATCCCGTTTCTTCCACTGGATGGGCAACGTAGTGGCTCTGCCCATCATGTCAGCAAAATGCCTGGGCGCGTCCCAGGAGTCTGGCTCTCTTACCACAGGCGCTTCAAGGCAAGCGAAGCCAGCTGCTTTCGGAAGGGCAGGGGAGGAGCACGTGGTCATCCCAACAATCTGATGCAAGCTTTAGGGGTACTTAGACATTTTCCTCTGCTACATCATTTTCAGGTAAGAACAAAAAAAATGCAACAGGTAGCAGATGCGCAGAAATGTCTCTGTAAACCTAGCATAATTTTTTTTTTTTTTAAACCATGTAAAGAAAAGCACTCCCGCATGTTTTCGTACTCTGCCATTGGGAAGGGGCAAACATCCTCGTGAAGCAGCACAGAGGATTGTGAATGGTAAATTGTCTGCACGTCCAGCTTTTTCCAGTCCCCAAACCTTCCTCTTCCACACAGAGTGCTTGGTGGCGTGGCCGTGGCGGTCCTGACAGGTTCTTCCAAAGGGGGCACTGATCATTCTCAGAGGAACTGGGCATTTAAGCAAACTTAATTTGCGTGTGTGTGCGTGTGTGTTCAAGTTCCTAACAGAGCAAAAGCAGAGTCACTGCGGAGAGAAGCAACGAGACAAAGGTGTAGGACGCAGAGCAGCCGCCCAAGGTCGCTGCAGGTCCAAGCCGTGGGTGCCCAGAGAGAATGTGGTTGTTTAAAAACAAATGTGGCAGTGGGGATGTCCCAGGGATGGACGTCCAAGGTGAGATGTGTGACGACAGACACAGGAAGGGGAGGGGGGAGAAGGAAAGAGAAGGTAGAGACAGAAACAGAGAAAAAAAAATAGATAAAAAGAAAAAAAAATTAGGTCAAATATAGAAAACGCAAGAATCAAAGGTTAATTCAACTTAGTAAATTAAACTGACAAAGGTTAGAGAAGAGCTCAGTATGGTATTACTCCCGTAAGGCCAGTTCCGAAGCTCAGCAAGGCCAGAAGCAGCACAGCAGGGCGAATTTGGGGGTTAGGGTCAGCGAGCAAATGAAATTCAAGTGAGAGAACAGAGCCTCTGCAGTCAAATCCAGGAGTGTGATTAGGAGAGTGTTACCTTTGACTAAGGTCAGGCCTCTTAGGAACAGTCAACGAGCCTGTCCACAGCCTCCTAGCCTCTAGCTTTCTGCGTGTGGTAGGAGAGATGCGCCATAAGCATCTCAGTGAGAGGTCGGACTCCTCCTCCACCTCCTCCTCCTCCTCGGGTGCCACGCCCCGCCTCCCCCCACACTGTTCAAGACGAACTAGTCTGCACGCCTCACCTGCCACCCTGCTGACCGCCGGTACCACCACAGATGCACAGCTTAAAATTCGCAGGTTTTGTCCACAGGTCCCAACATCATGGCCAGGAAAGTCCAAGCAAGCACAGAACTACCCCCTCCTAAGACAGCACACAGCAGAGCCACCGAGCCCTCGCAGATGAAGTGAGCCATCCCTCCAGCGCTCTCTGGCTTCCTTGGGCACCTGGGAGCTTACCAAGAAGGACCCGGGGGGACAAGGTCTTCTGTTTCTGTATCTGACTCACTGGGTCCCCAACGGCTCCGGCCCCACAGGCTGATGCCAGGGGCAGCCCTCAGCACGGGAACGCAGCGCCACCCAGCCACCTGCCTGTGTTGCCTAGGTTGGGCCACAGGTGCCGTCGGAAAGCTCTCTCGCTGTGAAGGGCTGACTCCAACCTGTCACTCCCCCAACTCCTAAGCATCCCATAAAGGCTGAGCAGAGACGGACACACTCCAGACTATCGAGTTCAATGAAAAATGGACCAAAGAGCACTAAGAAAGAAGGGGCACAGGATGGTAGGGCCACCTCTGGACATGGGCTGAGCAGGAGTGAGAACACCTCTTGCAGCCATGCCCAGTGCCTTTACCGCTGCCCGCTGGCACTAAGGGTTGCCTGCCTGACAATGCGGAGGGTAGGACCGATCAGCGTCTCGCCTGCCAGCTCCCTGGAGGCCCCCGCATGTCTGTCAGACACACACATTCATGCACACTCAACCGTCGCAAACCACACTGGTCTTACTTTGCCATCTCCTTAACCCACTCATGCACACGCAGACCCACGTCCTAGGCGGCCACAGCCTTTCTCTCTTTCTCCCGCTGGGAGGCGCTATTGTGACAAACTGAGCAGAGCCCCCAGGCAAGCATCAGAGACAGGACAGGCATGAGGGGGCCACACTAAGGCAGCTGGGAGACTGGGACATCTTCCTACCATGCTTGAACACGCAGAGATTTTACGGGGCTCCCTTCCAACAGGCTGCACTATATGGTCGGTGTCCCCCTCTCCTGCCTGTGGCTGGCGCTTGGCTGATCTGGAGAAGCAGAGCGGTGTTGAAGACTGCCTTCTGCTCTGAAGTCTGGTCAATGCGTAGACTAACCATCAGCGGCAAGGGGGCTGGGCCAGCGGGCAGGACTCTCACTTTGTTCCCACACTTGAGTTGGTCCTGGATCCCTAGAGACAGGTGTGTGTCTCCTAGGAGAACGACTCCCGTCATGGTCTCCAGCGGATGCCTTTCACAGATGGCATTTGCCAACACCTTTCTCCACTTGCTCTGTTTCAAGCGATTCAATTTAATCTTTGTTGCCGTGGAGAGGCCCTCAGAAAATGGGATTTTTAACTAACTGGGCACCGTCTCTTCCTTCTCTTGGGGTCCCCACAGAGAAGAGAACTGGACCATGATTGTGCAGTAAGCAAGCATCCAAAAGAAAGCGCTTAAAAACAATTAGGGGGTCCTTGTATGGAATGGCAGAGGGTAGACAAGGTCTCAAAAAAGGTCCTTACTCAACCAGCTGCCAGGGCTTGGCTGGAGCCGGGTGGTTCCCAGCTGAGGAGTCCCGCGGGCCGGCTTAGCCTCCGTCCTCCAGGGCTGAATGACATAGGACCGTTGCCCCAGGATGCTTGGCCAAGCCTTCCCGGGGGGCCAGTACATCTCAGCCCACTGCACAGACAGGTACAAAGCACAACGAAGCTTTGCACGGGCGACCGATCATGAGGATAGCCGGCAGCAAGCAAGTCGTCAGGGCCGTTCAGGCGCGTTAGGAGGTGAAGCATTGTGCGTTAATTCCAAGCAGGAAACTCACAGAAAAGCAGAGGCCGTCATACCTGGGATGGCCGTGGGCTGGGCCGAGGTCCTGAACACAAAGTGAGCCGCCTTGGACTTCCCCTGCTGGTTCTCAGCCACCACGTAGACCTCATACTCCGCATTCCATTCCAGGGACTTGAGCATGACGTGGTCACTGCCAGACGGGAGCCGGATCTCTGGTTTCCACTCGGAGGAGAGCTTCTGGGCGAAACCGGCAGGAAGGACACAAGACACCAGGACAGTTTAGATGAAAATGCTGGTGAGACCCACTCATGGGAAGAGCTTCGGGGAGTCACTACTATCAGTACAAAATAATGCAAATAAAAACCAATGAGAGGACAGGGTGGTCGTTCTTTACTAACCTGAAAACCCCTAAGGACGATGAAGGTCAGGAGGTCAACCTCGCATTTTGTAAGCACAGCGGCTGATGGCGGGTGCCATAGGGCAACCTTCCAGTGTCTTGTCCCATTGCCATCCAGGGCACCCAGGGACTCAAGAACATTCTGGAAGGCGTGGCACATGGACGCCCCAGAAGAGCCATGCAACAAATATGCTTCTTGTCCTGTTTCAGGATGTTGCTCCCACTCAGCTGTGTGACTCACCTTCCCACACAGGAACGTGGCATAGGTTCATTTTGTTAAAAATAAAAACTACCATTTGTTGAACACCTACTATGTGCCTGGCCCCATGATTTCTAGGCTTTCCACCATTTTCTCATTGTATCCCAGCCTGTGAAGGGTTTTGTTGGGCTGCACGTTTGCTTGGCCAGGGTCACCAGTGGCCCAATTCTAATTTAAAAAACTTAAAAGAAATTCAGTTTTCTACATCTTCTCTCTCAATGGCTTCGTTCCTTGGCAAACTCTATAAAAGAGGCAACCAGAATATAAAGCAAATATTATGTTACACAAAAATACTAGTAACATATAACAACAAGACTTAGCAAACACTGAGCGTTTGAAGTAGAAGACAGGTAAGGCTGGGGAAATCTCACATAGTTCAGTGTCCTGTCCCCACCAATTTTTAAAGGCAGACCTGCCAGGCACAGCCACAGTGGCTTCTGGAAAACTGACATCTCTGGGGGCCTCATCTGGGAGGTGTCTCCAGCCCCGGCCAACTGCTTAGCAGATATTATTGTATTATGGGACAGGGGGTTCCATGTGTTGGTCACAGTTCAGGTGCTTTGCTTATATTATAACTGATGTTTACAGTAACTTGATAAGCTCTTTCATTTCATTATGTTACGTTACGTTACGGATGGAGAAATGGAGGTTTTTGGAAGTCTGGGTGACCTACTGGGAAGTGGTAAAGCCGAAATTGGATCCCACGTCTGGCTGGGCCACATCGGCCTAACAGAGGCCAGAGACAGCCCACCTGACCACACTGTCCACTTCCCATGGGCGGTGCTGGGCCACCGCTCAAACCTGATCCTGTTCCACAGTGAGGAAGCCACAGGGACCTCTCAGGTTGGCCTTAGGTATGTCCACAGAGGCTCCTCCTTTGATGTCCTCCTCCTGCCTGGCTTTGCAATTAACTGGGGAAGGGCTGAGTGGAATGATAGGTCTGCCTGCCAGCTGGGAAGTGTGCCTGGTGGCGCTCTGCTGTAGTGACTCTCCATTAAGCCTAACCAGGCAAGGGCTCCCCCATCCCTTCAGTGGCAGCTGATCAAAAGAGAAGGAGTAAGTCAGCTTCCTTGAAAAATCCTTTCTTTCTGTTTCAGGAAAGCACACTGCTCTCTGGTTCATTATTTCCTGGGTAAGAAATCCTTACTAGGTAAGGTAAGTCCTTGCTAGGTAAGAAGTCCTAGCAAGAGGCTATTCCCAGTGCTCAGACACTGCCTCTAGACTCTCAGCAACTGAGTGTGCTCGCAGTGGCCCAGGGTCATTCTAAAACCTAAGAAAGTGGGAGGGATTCTCATTTGTGGGACCTGGAGGTGCAAAGTAGGATGACATCTTAGATCTTAGATGGTGAGCAAACCAGGAAGAAAGGGTTCGGGGCCAAGTTCACTGTGAGCAAGATTAGACCAGCCCAGGGAGGATCTGAGGGGCAGGTGAGAACGACTGTGGTGTGGGATGGCAAGGCAGCCTAAGGCAAGGGTGGAGAGCCCAGTGTCTTCAGACAGACCCGGATTCAGACTCTGCTCACCCAGCTGTGAGAGATCACATGAGTACGTTACTTCCTTCCTCGGTAAAGGGCAGATAATCCTAAGGCCAACTTCACAGGGTTCTCATGGGGAGACAAGGCACATGATCGCAGTGCGCAGCCCATAATACACACTTTATCAAATGTACTGATTATGAGATACCAGTATATGATTTGCAAAAAGTACCAGGTAATGGCAAAATCACTTTGTAGAAATGTTCAAGCAGCAGAGAAATCAATCGTGGTAGGAGTTTGTCACCACCTCGGTCAATTTAGAGGTTTCAAAATCAGAAGAATAAACATTGTTAAAATGTCTGTACTGCCTAGAGCCATCAATACTTTGAATGCCATCCCAATCAAAATTCTACCAGCATTTTGCAAAGAGCTGGAACAAACAATCCTAAAATTTGTGTGGAACCAGAAGAGACCCCAAATTGCTAAGGAAATGTTGAAAAAGAAAAACAAAACTGGGGGCATCACATTGCCTGATTTCAAGCCTTACTACAAAACTGTGAACACCAAGACAGCATGGTACTGGCACAAAAACAGACACATAGACCAGTGAACAGAGTAGAGAGCCCAGATATGGACTCTCAACTCTATGATCAACTAATCTTTGACAAAGCAGGAAAAAATATACAGGGGATAAAAGTCTCTTCAATAAATGGTGCTGGGAAAGTTTGACAGCTATATGCAAAAGGAATGAAACTCGACCATTCTCTTACACCATCACGTGGGTAAACTTGAAATGGATGAAAGACCTCAACGTGAGGCAGGAATCTATCAAAATTCTAGAGGAGAACATAGGCAGTAACATCTTCAACATCGGCCACAGCAACTTCTTTCAAGACATGTCTCCGAAGGCAAAGGAAACAAAAACGAAAATGAACTTTTGGGACTTCATCAAGATCAAAAGCTTCTGCACAGCAAAGGAAACAGCAAAACAAAGAGGCAACCCACGGAATGGGAGGAGATATTTGCAAATGACACTACAGACAAAGGGCTGGTATCCAAGATCTGTAAAGAACTCCTCAAACTCAACACTCAAAAACAGATAATCACATCAAAAAATGGGCAGAAGACGTGAACAGACACTTCTCCAAAGAAGACATACAAATGGCTAAGAGACACATGAAAAAATGTTCATCATCACTAGCCATCAGGGAGATTCAAATCAAAACCACATTGAGATACCACCTTACACCAGTTAGAACGGCCAAAATTAACAAGACAGTAAACAACAAGTGTTGGAGAGGATGTGGAGAAAGGGGGACCCTCTTACACTGTTGGTGGGAATGCAAGTTGGTGCAGCCACTCTGTAAAACATTGTGGAGATTCCTTAAGAAATTAAAAATAGAGCTACCCTATGACCATGCAATTGCACTACTGAGTATTTACCCCAAAGGTACAGATGTAGTGAAAAGAAGGGCCATCTGTACCCCAATGTTCATAGCAGCAATGGCCACAATCGCCAAACTGGAAAGAACCAAGATGCCCTTCAATGGATGAATGGATAAAGAAGATATGGTCCATATATACAGTGGAGTATTATGCCTCCACGAGAAAGGATGAATACCCAACTTTTATATCAACATGGATGGGACTGGAGGAGGTTATGCTGAGTGAAATAAATCAAGCAGAGAGAATCAATTATCATGTGGTTTCACTTATTTGTGGAGCATAAGGAATAACACGGAGGTCATTGGATGAAGGAGAGAAGTGAGTTGGGGGAAGTTGGAGTGGGAGACGAAGCATGAGAGACTGTGGACTCTGAGAAAAAACAAACTGAGGGTTTTGGAGGGGCGAGAGGTGGGAGATTGGGTGAGCCTGATGGTGGGCATTAAGGAGGGCACAGATTGCACAGAGCACTGGATGTGATCCATAAACAATGAATCTTGGAACACTGAAAAAAATAAAATAAAAAAAAAAAAATGGTCCCAGTGTGGACATGGCCTGATGGCTGTAGGTCAAGCTTGGGATTTAAAACCCTGACCAGGACTCTTGAGCCTTCTGCAAGACACAGAACGATTCTGCCCCGCCTGGGCTTTGCATGTTGTTACCCCAACAAGGTGGATGTTAGGGTTGCAGACGGGGTGAAGATGGGGCAGGAGCCACGGAGCCACTCACCGCTCGGTACTTGACCAGGTAGTGCCTGATGGGGGAGCCACCGTCATCCTGCTTGATCAGGTTCACCTTAATGGAGTTTCCGTCCTCTCCCATCTGCCCTTCGAGCTTAGGTGCGCTGGGTTCACCTGAAACAGCCAGTTAAGTCATGTGACATTTTCGCCCACAAAGGAAAATCGAATCCATCAGCATGGGGTGTAGTGATGGGTTGGGGCTGGGTTTTTTTTTTTTTCTTGCTTTCTCAGAAATTCAGATGGTTAAAAAGCAATAAATATAAAACTTCGGGTTCCAGTTAAATGCGTCAGACTCAGCCCCAAACTGGGAGCGCTTTTTGGGAATGTTCTGGGAGACCCTGCCTGATAGCACAGTCCTTTTACCATTTTAGAAACAGGATTTTTTTTTTTTAATGTCTCTTCCTAGTGCTTACATTTCCTTTTTGCCTGCTCTTACAACTGCAGATTTAACTTTGATGAGCCTGATACATTTTGAAGAACGGCCTGAAATACAGGAAAATGTGTATAAGCATTTAAGGAGAAAACTTAAACCCAGAAAATAATTCTTCAAAACAGCCAGTCTCTTCCGTGGATACATGATTCAACCTGGGGGTCCAGGGGACCCACATCTCTAGCAGGGGTGGAACAACGCTGCATGCTTGTGACCTGCTTTCTATGAATTAAATTCTATTACTTAGACTCATTTAAAAACATGACAAGTTTCCAGTTGTGCTTAAATAAAGCCCAAGCTGCCAGGAGCAAGTCTCCTATAAGCATCCTGCATTCAGGGCTCAGCTGCCTGAGTGATAATCCTTGGTACCTTGTTTAAAGTGACAATCATTTAAGTCTTTTTTTTTGTGAAAAGAGAGGAAACAAACGTCTTTAGGGTTCCTCAAGAGAAAAGAGTCGAGGTCTCTATTTGCAGTACACACTCGGCTTGTGAGTCCAAGGTAGAGAAGGAAGACGGGCTCTACGAGACAAATTACAAGGGCTGGGATAGTTCTTCTGTAAGACACTGACTTACGTTAAGACAAGCTACATCATTAGTGGATACTAGAAGCAAGGAGGTGCGAGAAGGTCTGGTTGGAGTCCCAGTGAAGATTTAATGCACTTGGGATCATGCATTTCCTATGAGGACATAACTCTATGTCTAGTTCATGGCCTCTGACAGAAACTGGGGAGAGTCTATCCAATAATCACCCTTGGGTAGGTTGTTTTGGCTTGTCTGTTGGAGGATAGGATCACAGACATGTGACCAAAAACCCAGAAGGGTCTGTCACTAAGCTTCGGACCTCATGATCCCAAAGTGTACCATTGGCCATTTGTGACGAGGCTGCCGGCAAAGCCATTCAGCCTGTCCTCCTCATTCATCTACTTCGGGAACCTCACGACAGCTGCTCATCCCGCCCCTCCCTTCAAGACAAGAAGGAACCAGAGAGGTAGCACTAATGGACAGCCCTTGCTACTTGGCCTGGGCCTGTAGCACGCACACCACCCAGAGCTCATCAGAAATGCAGATTCCGTTTTAACAAGATCCCAGGGCGATCTGTGTGCACACTTAGGCCTGAGAAGCCATGGTGATGGGGACACGTGGGAGTGCGTGATGGGAGGGTGCCTCATCTTAATGTCTGAGGGAGAAAGGATTTAGGAAAAATTGTGCTTGTGGCTTGTTTTCCTCAATTGGTGATGAAGGAAAAAGAAAACCAAGAGTTAAAGATAAAAACAAAGTTTTAGGCAAAGACATGTCCTGTTTTTGTGTCACTCCCTAGCCACTGGCCTCAACTCTTCAGTGGAGGACATTTAAGAATTTGGTTTAGATAATGTCAAGGGGGGCACACTTTCCAAATTCGTTTGGACTAAGTCTCAGAAGTTTAGTAGTGGCTTATGTCGTTATGAATATCCAGTGTATGAAGAAACTCAAACCCTGTGGAGGCTACGTCAGAACAGGGCAAGTCTGTGGAGAGTCACCCGTGCTGAACAAATGGAATCCATGAGGCCCAGTGGAACTTTCCAATCCTAATCTCTGAAGCAGGGTGACCAACTCATCCTGGCTGGCCCGGGCAAGTCCTGCACAGAACAACACTCAGTCCCAGGCACACGGGGATGGTTCGTGGCCCAAAGAGGGATGGGCACGAATGACGACTTCCATATCTGGAATTGCGACTCTGACTCGGTGGTGGTCTATCTGCCTTAAGAAGGAGGGAGGAGGTGGCATCGTGGCCCTTCCGACACACTCACCTGGCAAGGACCCAGTCCTTCCCCCAAGGCCTTTGCTTTGGGGGGAGTATCTACTTAGAAGAGGTGCTCCCTTTCATGTTTGTGGGGGTCCCTGTAAAACTAATCGCTTAGGCCTCTGCCTCACTATCCGTAGATATAGACTAGGTGCCCTGGGCTGGGTGTTCTCCAGGGCCCGCTCTCCCTCTGCCAGTGCTGTGACCTGAAGTCAGTCACTGCCTTAGGATAAACTATCCAAGAACACCTTGGTCATTTTCACAACACTGTGAAAGAGACTCAAAATAAGGATGTCCTGCCAATTTCAGGGTGATGTACCTCCAGATCACTAATTCCACATCTCTAAGGCACACAGTTGTCTTTTTTTTTTTTTTCCAACAATTTAAAACGTTATCTTCCTAAAAGTCCTGTCTTTGAAAAGAGACCCCCAGCTCTCTTCAAAGACCTCTGAACAAAAACCTGGCCAAGGAACTTCTGCGGAAACTAACAGCCCCGATGAAAGTAGTCAAGTCTTATCTTCAGATGTGTCTCAGATAAAAACAGAATCGGAATCACAGAGATATCACTAAAAACTCTACCGCGCGGTTAGAACACAGTTCTAACATTGACCAAAGCTGGAATGCTCTCTGTCACTATCATTTCATCGGAGTGATGACTACATCATTCTGACACATACATTTAACTTTCTCATAGAATTGAGAGCAGATCGTGTAACATTTACGTGTATCGCTTCAAGTGCTTTAACTATGACTTACTCAACAAACGTTTACCAAGTATCTCCCTTCTAGGTACCAGGTAGACCCTTAGGCATTGGCTTCTCAAAGGTAAACAAGACAAGGTTTTGTTTGCCAAATGAACTGTCTTATCCATCTTCAAATGTTCACCATCTGTCAGTTCTTCTAAAGATTACAAATAGGCTGAAGAAACTGCTTCCTGAGCTCTCGGCAAGAAGGTGGCTCTAGCCACGCCTGACGAGGGAGGGGCTGATGCTGGAGAAATGGGCCTTGGCATTCGGGAGGCTCACGGCTTTACTGAACACATTAGGAGAGGAAATTATTTAGGGGGTCCCAATGTGCGCTCTGTTCTGAAATGGCTGCTCTGATTGAAATCATTATGGGTAATTTCAGCAAAACCAATATTGTAATTATTTGTAAATGTTGGTTTGCAATTCAGTAGCAATCGGTAGGTTGCTCCAAGAAAACCCCTGGGGTTAATTACACCTTCAGAATTTAGCTTCAGCCATGAGTCAAATTCAACCCCCCCAAAATATTTTATGTAAAGACTAAAAAAAACCTAACAGCACCTTAAAAATAAACCTTGCCGATAACAAATATAAAATATTAGGCAGCCCTGGTATTTGCTGGAAGAAATTGTGTGTGCCAGAAAATAAGAAGATACCACAGAGACGGCATACGGTCAGAAATGTTACAGGCAGGTCCTATAAATTCCCCTTAGAGATCGTAATTGAAATGTCTATTTCTGGCCTTGTGGATTGTAGGTTGTCATTTTTGTGCAATTGTGCCCTAAAATTGGAGTCGGCTTCATGCCCCTCCCCTGGTCAGCACAAGCCCTGAGGTCAGAAATCTTACTGCTGGGTATCTGAGTTCCGCAACACAAATTATAGCAAAGCCCAGGGCATGTGGACAGCATTTGTGAATCTGAGAAGGAAAACAATACTCTAGTTCTCACTGACAAATGCCTAAGTACCAAGAATTCTATTTATCTTCTGACTGAAGTGCTCAGGGAGGCCCGACCCACACTCTTTCCTCATCCACTTGGGTATGGCACAGAGTTTTGGGCATCTGAGTGCAAACCAGGGACGGATGTAGGGCTCCCATTGGACTCTCCCTTTTTCTATCAAATAGGATTGTCTGGCATCACAAATCCTGTTACTTTTGTGTATCCTAACTCCTGCTCCCTGTCCTGAATTACTTCTTGCAAGCAATTTGAAACCAATCTGAAGCATATGGATGCCTTTTTGTTACTTGTTTAGAAAAGTCCACAGTGCATGATTTGGCTATTCAAATAGGAAGCCCATTAGGTCTTTCCAACTTAGGAACGTTGGAAATTACAAGAGGTGAGAAGTTTGGCTGGTCCTTGGCAGATGGGCAAATTACCTAAGGGAAGCAGGATGTGCAGTTACTAGCCTAATTGTCCTTCCTGAGACCTAGCTCTCTGCCGAACAGGTGAGTCCAATGTGCCTTGGAGCCTCCAAGTCCCTGTGATGCCCCCTCTGACGGCCCACCTGGCTGCTCTAGGGGTACCGAGGGGGCTTTCTGACAGTCCTAGCGAGGGGCCAACAGTGGGATGGGTTTCCATTTGTCCTAAGCCCAGGGCCCCCAAAACAGTCCTTGGGAGTCAAGTGTTCCTTTTCTCCTGAGCTCTTTCCTCTTTATTTTTAAGAATTTGCTTGTGCTAACATGACCTAACTCTTTGCTATCCTGGTTACAGGTTCCAGGAAACCCTGGGGGGCATGATGAGTGGGTACGGCTCTTACAGAAAGGACGTTTCATTCTGAGGCCACGGTCATGGGGGCATCTGGCCTACACGTCCCTTTCAAATTGGGTTCCTTGGGGATTATGAATGTGAGTGCGTGAGCTGGGGGGCGGGTGGGGAGACCAATGGCAGCCTGGGGCATGAGTGAAACAGCAAGAAATGAACTTCGACAGACTGAACCACAGAGGCACCGAGTCCCTTCTCGTGGGTGTCATGAAAACACCAACGGATTAATTGATCAATTATCTTTGTTTCATCAACCTAAAAAGAAAATATGACCACGAAGGTGTGGCTTGTGGCTATGGGGCTGGTCCAGGCTGGGGAAGTTAGGACCAAAATAACCTCCAACGATTAGCTCAGCTCCTGCCTCCGAGGCCGCAAGGGGGGTCGTGCACGACACTATTTTACGCACATTAGGCTACTCAGAGAGAAGCATGAGGCCCCTGGGAGGTTTCAGACCTCACACTGCTACGCCCTAGGGAACTGGGCCCTTTCCAGAGTCCCGGGCCTCTGCACCTGGGATTTGGGCCAATACGCATCACTGCCTCCCCCTGCAGACCCTTCACGCTAGCTCTCTACCACCAGTGCAGGGAATCCTTCGGAATAAAGGCAATTAGAGCAGAACCCCTGGTGACAAGTCTGGGCCGACCTGCCGGAGACCCGTGGCAGTCCAGACACACAGCTGTAAAAAAATAAAGGAGGGAGTGGAAGGGGTGGTTAGTGATGTTTTCAATCTAAGAAGGAAGAGTGGGTGTTACGGAGTTTAGTTCATCAGAATCAGCATGTCCTAGTAGGAGAGGCAGTGTCAGTAGCTAAAGAAAAGAACATCATTATGAATGGGTGTGGGCCGGGGAACCATGCTCAGACATGCAGCACACGGACAGGGGGTGCGGGGGCTTCTCAGCGCACACATGCTGGGGGTGGGGAGGGGGAGGAGGCCCATTTGCACAGAGTCCTCATGGCTGATGGGAGCAACTGGAGGAAGGAGGCCGGGCTGTGACCAGGGGCCAGGATATTAAAAATGAACTTCGGCACGGGCGCACCGTAGCTCGGCACAGCAAGCCCACTCCTGGGAGACTCCCTGCTCACTACACCTTCCTCAGTGAGGCCCCTCTCACCTTAAAGCCTTACTCATGTCCAGAGAAAGGAGGCGATCGTGTTCTTAACTAAGCTTTATTTCTCTCCCCCATAAAATTTATTTGCTCTGCTCTTCCCATTCCCTTCAATTTTATTATTAAAAGCCATTTCCTGCCGCTTTCTGTTCATCTGTATAAGGAGTCCTCTGCTTGTCCCTTTGCAAATGGCCAGAGAAGTCTGTCCCACAAGGGAAAAGTGCTTTGATCAGGGAGTAATCATGCTTCCAAATTCCCCTGGCACTTAAGTGATTTTTTTTTTTTTTTTAGTACTGGCCACATTTTTACCGACACCCAAGGCCATTGCTAAGGTGCGTTTCTAGGGCAACTGCAGGAAACATCTTCAAACATTTCTTGCTTTGCTTAAAACCTCTGGAAGAGATCTCTCTTCAGAGGTGTGGGTCAGTTTCAACCTCGTTCATGTGGTGCTTTGGTTCGTCCTGAATGACAGCACTGCACGGAAATGACTACACTTGTTTTTAAGACAGAAACTAACGGGTTTCAACTCCACATCTGCTCCTGCTTCAGATCTCAGGGGAAGATCCAGGTTTTTCCCTAGTACATTAGCCTTGGAGCCATCACCTCAAGTCTTAAAAGAACACGGTTCCCCTCAGGGGAATAATGAAATCACAACATTTTGGGTGAGGACTTGGGAGTTTAGAAAATCATAGGCTCCCAGTACTGTCTGCCCTAAGACTCCCAGATTCGGTCGCCTTTTAAAGGCAGGTCAAAGTTCTTAGCACATCTGATGCTCCCTTGTTTTGGGTCCTTACTTCATACAGTGTTAACACCAAACATCTTTTTGGAAATGACAGACGGCTCTGACCCAAGACCTCATCCAGGACTCTGGTTGTAAATGGGACTCAAAAAGATCACAGTGGCCACACCCAGAAGGCTGACGTCCTCGGAGGTGGTCAGTGTGCAGGGCTCACACACATGGGGGGCACGAAACAAAAGGACAGACCAGGAACAGAGAACATGCATGCGAGACAGCTGTGGATGGTTTTGTCCGTGTGGATGTCGCCCAGACAGTTCCTCAGAGACGTGAGGCCAAACGGGGACCCCCTCGCATGCACGGGCACACTGGGCGGTTATTCGTGTTAGTCTGGCTTTCGTGATCAACGCAGCCCGTGTGTGTCTCAGGTTGTGATCTGACGTACAAGTTTCAGTTAGAAGAGAACAGAATGCAGATGACTCCCAGGGCAGGTTCTGAATAGGTGTTTGGTTTTACAGTGGGGAAGCTGTGAGCAGAGGCTTCCTTTTCTCTTTATGGTAAGCGAGGAATGTTTTCACAAGGTTGTGACAGTCACAATATTAACTAATTATTTTGTCACCGCTCTGTGCTTAATTAGGCTATAATTTTATTTCCTTTGCTGTAAGGGTCAATCATGTGCTTCTCGATTACAGAGATCTCTAGTCATGGTAACTGCCAACTCCTGCTATGATTTCTTGTCCCCACTGCCCAGGGGGAGGGTCACTCTTAAACAGTGACACATCAACGATCCAAACTGCTTTAATTCCAAATTCTTAAAACTCTCGTTTCAGTTAAGTCCTCAATTTGCATGAATTTTATGAAGTGCTCTCATTGGTTTGGAGCAAACAGAACCACTGTAATGGATACATTTCTCTCTGTAGCCTTTCAGGGTTGCAAACAGATACATTTCACATTTTCACGGACATGACTCATTTTAGAGCAACTGTAGTTTTCAGAACTACTGGATAAAGTTAAACAACGATGTCGCAAAGGTAATTTGCAAAACTCCTTTCTGGGAAATAATTTTTACGAACTATTGGGTAAAAATTCAAGTTGGCCAACTGCGCCGGGGCAAACGTGGTTTTACTAGAGATGGCAGTTTGCAGGGCCGAGTTTCTCGAAGTGAAATGTTAAACCAAAGGCTGTCCCAGTATCAAATCGTCATGTCAAGGCTGCAAGAATGATGAATTCTAGAGGTGAACTGAGAACGAGAGCAAATCTCTCAAATGGCTTCACTCAGGAAATCTGAGACAGGAAGAAACGAGTGGGCCCTAGGTGCCAGGCTGTGGTCCCAGGTTTAGTTCCCTAATCAGAACAAAGAGTTTTACCTTCTGTTCACCAGCGTGGACGACATCATCAGCACCATGCAAGCCACATGACAAAGTCACATGATACGCACGCACATGATTGGTTGAAAGGAAAGTGGAGGAGGTCACATGGAAAATACAAAAAAATTAAAAACTGATGTAAACAATGGGCAGGGAGAAAAAATCAACAACAAAATCACAGACTAAATAAAAGGAGAAATCAAATTAAATTAGCAGCATATATAGGAAACATTGGGAGGACAAACTGCCCGGAAATAGAAGGATAATAAATCAATAAGGGCATTTGGTTAACGACACCAATAAGCATTAGATACAGTTGCAACACTGCATATTAATACATCAAGGAGGGTGTATACTTGTTTGGAAATAGGGAGGAGGTTCTGTCAGGACCCGGAGGTCAAAGTCAATCCAGGAGACTGCTGAAGGAAAAGAAAAAAAGCAAGTTATTATTCACAGCGTCCAGAAATGTCTCGGCATCCTTGGGAAACAAGGGCGATGAGAGAGAACATGGGTCATGCAGGAAAAGTCCCAAGACTGTGTGCCCTGAAGGAACAAAATATTGCATTATATGGAGAAAAGCCATTTCCTGTTTCCCGTGGTGCATGTGGAGAGGGGGATGGGCTGAATAAGATCTGGGGGATGCCGGCCAGAGAAAGCAGTCCTGGCGGTCCTTTCTCACTCCCCTGTTCATCTACCCACATTATCCCGGAGCCCCCAGTGAGATACCCGAACTGAGCCACCTACAAAGGCGGAAGCCAGTGCAGAAGGGAAGAGATTTCCTTCTGATGGCTGAGATGGTGGCTCTGTGGACACCTGGCAATGCAACTGAACCCCTGGCCTCATAAGTTAACACTCTGACACTGAACAAGGGGCTGGACACTTGGACCATCTGGATACAGTTCCTTCTCCAGACTGTGGCTGCACCGATAAGATATGGATTTGACCTTGACAATGAAAAAAAAAAAGGTTTTCTTGTTTGACTTTGATCTACATTCCTTTTTGTCCTATATTATATTTGCGGTCAATTTGTTACTGAATAACCTGCCTTATCAAAAGGCATTTTGGGTTTCCTGCCTTAACTTGTACAGGTCAAGGGGAAGTTCAGGCTTTGGCTGATTGAAGCTGAGAGAAAAAGGGCAAAGAGGGGAGGTAGAGGTAACTTTCTGTCCAAAACACACCACTGTTTAGAAATACTGCGGGAGAAATCCTTTAGCCCATCCCTTGCCACTGCAAGCTGATAGAACCTGTCCATCCTATTGTTCCACACCACACAGCTCTGGAACATTCCAACCAACAGTGCCCTGCGGGAATTATATGCAACGGTTTCTCTTTTGGTGTTATCTAGGGTACCTTCATTCATTCATGAATTCATGATTATAAAAGGATCAACACACACACACACACACATACACACACAGGCAAAAATAAGAGACATTCTTTTCAGCTCTACTGACTGGCTGAGGACCCCTGCCTTCCTCTTTGTGATTATGCTCATGGTAAACACAAGCCAAGCCGCTGCCCCACTGTGACCGTCTTTCCTTATATCCCAGGATCCACTGGGACCTATAATTTTGGTCAGTAGTCAAGTGGTGCCAAAAAAAAAAAAAAAAAAAAAAGACAAACTTTCTTCTCTTTTGATGTCACTACTGAGCATCTGATCCACGGACAGAAATGTGTGATGTTTAAAAATTAAACATATGTTAGGGAGGAACATCTCATTCCTCCTTAAGGAAAAATCTGGATTCTAGATGTCAGGGAGGACCAGTCTACTGTGGGACACATTAATAGAACGTGAACCATCCAAGTGCATTCTGTAGCCTCCTCCTGCTATGCCTCGCACACATACCGCCCCAAGCTGGAAGGGACAGGAGCATGGCTGTTTGAAGAAGAAAGGGTTAATTGCATTCCTGTCCCAAACGCAGAAAACAAAGCAAAACCAAATCAAACCAAAACCACAAACTCATCCTCTGAGTGAAACCCATGCGAGCACAGTCCGTTGTCATCCATCGGCTCTGCTGACAAAATGAAACCTCAAAAAGCATCAGGAATTAAAATTCATTGCAGCACACACACAGAGAACACCAAGAAAGCAGACCCTCAGCTATGTTCTGCAGTAGAAAAAAGAACCATTTCCTGCAACATGCACAACCAGGAAACTCTTTTCTTCTCCGTTCAATTATGTATCCGAAACCTTGGCCCAGGGAGCAGAGCGGGAGCTGTATTTCTCATACCGGCTTTCTGCCTTCTCCCACAGACTACTGCTCAATGGACGCACGTCATTTTTTTTCTGTGCACTTAAAAATATTATAAAACCTAAACCCCCACACGGCTGTGGAAACCACTATACACACACAGACACACACACACACACACACACACACGTCCACGCACGCGGGGGATCCTGTTGACTTGGGACTTCAGGCCTAACCCACAAGCTCACCTCATTACAGCATCATAAAGGCCAGCTTGGGACGGGTCATCATTGCGATGAAGTGTGATGTTTTCCACAAGTCTGGCCCTGACTCTACCATCCACAGATGAGTTCCAGAACTCAGATCTGGGCTCTCAGCACACAGTCTTGGGTGGGCCCGGCTCTGCTTTCAGGGTCCGCCATTTTCCTAGCGCTGAGGAGGAGGTCTGCGAGGAGGCCTCTCCCTCCTGGGGTGCTCTGTGCACCCCTTGGCCCTGCTGCGAGGCCCCATAAAGCAGGGCAAGCTGTCCAGAAGGAGCAGTGACTTCCCTCCCTGATACACCCTCCACCTCTCTGCAAGCAGCGTTCCCTCTGCTCCTTCCCTCGTCCTCAGTCTTGGCTACTTGTGCGTGTGCGCACGCTGGAGAGGGGACAGACAACAAAAGCTGGGAGGAGGTGCTTTTCTTTTGTCTCCTTAGAGTTTCTCTAATCCTGTTCTGTTTTTTCACATGAAGGGAAATTTGGAAAATTCTCTTCATGCAGAATATTCTTCAAATAATCATCCCAGCCCTTCTGGTGGCGCTGGGTCTATTCTCCTGGCCACGCAGGCAGCATGCTTAGGAAACCACACCAGGAAAGAGCCTCATGCATTCACAATGGTTACTTTCAATACAAGGGACAACGACGGGCAGCACTGCGACCCAGAAGTCAGCTCTGCGACAAGCAGCAATCTGGCCAAGGGCCACCATAACTCTGTACTCACTAGCCGGTTCTGCGGTTGTGAGAGCAGGAAGAGGCCAGGTTGCTATGGAAACACGAAAGGCAGACAGACCATGGAAAGGTGAACGAGAGAATGGAGATATAAATTACAGTCATAAGTAAATACCGGAACGTGTTTATACAGGGGTGTGTATGTGTGCGTATGTATATATAGAAATAGATATACACATAAAGAAAAAAGAGACAGTGAATGGAATATTCTCTCACCGCCTCTTCCCCTGATTTAGCAATAGAAGTATGGATATTTTAAGAAAATTATCAGAGATGTTGCTGACAAGTTACTCTCATTCGGCAAGAAATAACATAACCCTCATTTACTCTCACCACAAATTCCAGCTACTACGTGCTGGGCGCTGTGTTTTGTGTTTTTCATACCGAGTCTTTCATTTCCACAGATACCTACAAGAGAGGTAGAGTCTGCCCTTCACTGGAGAGATGACTCTGTGGCCATGGAGCTGGACACAGGAGTGGACATGGGATTTGAACCCACGGCTATCTCTGGTTCCCAAGCCCGGATGCTTGTGGCTAGAGCCATGGCCTGGAAAGCACCACGTGGGCGTGGTGGGCCTGTTGCTAAAGCCGAACAGATGCGATAGGGGCTCCTGGGCTCAGGGCTGGAGTCCCCTCCCGAGGTTGTGGGCCTGGCGGGCCGTGCCACCTGCGGCCCCCTGAGCGCCTGCTGGCCTCATGCAGCTATCACCTCCCTGTGCTCCCCTCCCCTCTCCGAGAGCTGGGTTCCAAACTCCACACCGTTGCAGGCACAGTGGTCTCTCCTGAGTCCCCAGGGGAACAGAAGGACAGGGCGGCCAAATGAAACAAGACGGTAAAGGAGAGAGGCTCAGTGAGGAATGACAAGGCCAGAGTCACTGCCAGGCTTAGCGGTTCTGCTTTGGGGTGGGCAGATGCAGCTTGATACGTGCTGGAACGTTCTCTTACAGGGGTGGGTAGGGGGGAGGAGGGCGATTACTCATCCTATTTTATGGACGAGAATGACAAGGCCCACTTGGGAAGGGTTAATAATTTGCCGAGGCGCCTACCGCCAGGCACATCTGTAAGCAGACGCTGTTTATTTTCCTTCAAATATTTACGAGACAAGTATGCGTTTATGGAGAAAGCAAGAGCTACAGGCCTCACTATCTAATTTCGATGTCTGAATCCAACTGTGCCAATTAAAATGAAGGGTGAAAACACAACACCCCAAAGCATTTCTTATGACCCTGCGGAAGAGATATTTTTCTTGGCAAATTCCTTCAGTTTCTTCAAATGTCAGCTTGGGTCCAGCCCACGGAGAGTCCCGAGGATAGGGCTGGGCTGGGCTGCGCCAGCCCCGGGAAGCCCGACTGCGCGATTTTCTGTCCAGAGCCATGCCTGTCACTTGCCTCCTCCTCGGGGGGAGCGAGGCCTCCCATGAATCTGGGAGGCCCCGTGCCTATTTCTCTTCTCATTTGCTTGTCTAAAACCTGGCCCTGCTTTCTGCCAACATAGTTGAATTATCACCTGGTGAAGGAGATAACATTACGCAGACCCACCGTGGCTGGTGGAAAGCAACCTGCAGAGAGACGGATGAAGAAAATGATACTCACTATCTGGAGGAGACAATGGAACAGGGGTGGAAGAGCTAGCGGGAGCCACTGAGGAAAGAAAAATGAAAGTGAAAAAAAAAGGGAAAAAAACTCATTGAAGCACATAGACACTGAATGAAAAAATAGAAGAGCCGCTCCGGGGGTGTCAGTGGCCGGAGCTGAAGCGGGGACAGTGAGGAGGAAGAACGCCGTGTGTGAGGGCAGGGGGCTCGCGGACCTACAGGGAGCTGGGTTCTCTGGCTTCAAGCCGGGGGCCGGTGTGCCTGCCAAGCCCCGAGTTCAGGTCAAGGACTGGGCCGGGAGCAGCTGCAGAGACCTCCAACCCTGCCTGAAACAAACAGCCAACTGGGCAGGACCAGCCGCCTCCACGGGATCCGATGACGGGAGGACAGGGAACCTGGACCCCAGGGGGAGGTAGACGTGGGAAAAAGGAGGCTTTGGCTCTTCATGTGATAGATCTCTGTATGTGCTTCTTGACAGGCATGTGTCTGCACTCTGGGCACATACTTAGAGCAAAGCCTGTGTGCCTCACTCTCTGATCTCAAGGTCCCAAAGAAACACAAATGACCGTTCCACTTGACGTTCATTGCTGGGTGACGTTAGGACCGCTGGGCATCCAGATGACACTGTAATGCTGCTGCCCTCCCAAACCCTACAGAAGGTGATTCTCTGGGGGCAGCCGTGAGCATGGAGACCCCTGCAAATAACGCTGAGTTAGTCTTGCTCTCTCGGAAGAAGGGATCGCTGAAGAGACTGGGACTAAATAAAGTAATGCTAACTCAACTTTCCACTCGGAGGGCCATTAGAAATGGCGCATCTGAGGCATTCTGGACACTGAATAGATCTTTAGTTTTTCACTGTCAGATATTCAGAGGTTGTCCCATCAATAATCACAAAACAAAGTCTCCTTTGAGAGCGAGATGAACATTGGAAGAACATCACTGTTATCTCCACCATTGCCTTGGCACACTCATAGTTTGGTCTTCCGTCTATCTTCCAGATGAAGCACATGGGGCAAGGTGCTCGCTGAACTCACTGTGAGCTTGTCGGGACGTGATGGGCTGGTTCATTCAGGGGAAAGTGTATCTCTCTCTTGCTCCTTTCTCTTGTACTTTTCTTGGCTTAAATTGTTTGCATCACTGTCCATATTATTCTGGCAAATTTATGTGTTTTAAACACAATATATTAGAACGCATTTATTTATTTATTTATTTATTTATTTTTAAGATTTTTTATTTATTTATTTGACAGAGAGAGATCACAAGCAGGCAGAGAGAGAGGAGGAAGCAGGCTCCCTGCTGAGCAGAGAGCCCGATGCGGGGCTCGATCCCAGGACCCTGAGATCATGACCTGAGCCGAAGGCAGTGGCTTAACCCACTGAGCCACCCAGGCGCCCCAGAACGCATTTAATTTATACTTGCAACATGCCATCTGGGGGCAAAATGTGAAGACAAAAAAATCTCAAGGTGCCTCCTTTGAAAAGCAGACAACTCCTTCATGATCTTTATCCTCTGCAAGAAGTTGTCTATTTTGCTTCATGGTTCAGAAGCAAATTAGGAGATGACATTCAGGCAACAAGATGCTGAAGGTGTGTGGCTCGGTCATGGAGGAAAGGATGCATGGTCACATCATGTCTTTAGGGCCTCAGTGGCTCTGATAGGGAAGCAGCCCCTCCCAGGGCAGACAGAGTCCGAGAGCTTTCCACCTAAAAGCTTCATGACAACACGCAGACATCCGGCCTAAAAATACATGAAACAGGGACATTTTCCCAGGCTGGAGTTCTAGTTGTTTGTCTGGAGTCACTGCTCCCGTGTGACCTTCACACACATGAGCCATGCACAAAGGAATCTTCAAACAGGTGAGCCCAGCTCTCCGACCCGGCAGCTCAGAAGCCAGACTCTTTGAAGTATCTGCAGCATTGGCTAGTTTCACCCGCTCACCCCTTTGACATGGTCATGCCCCTGCATGTGGGTAAGTCTATTAAGGAACCAAGAAAGCAACCCCATTACTGGCACACAAGGAATTTCGAGTGACAAGCTAATGCAAAATGCACCAGCTCTCACCTATTGCCTCCTAACTGGGGTAGGGGTGGGGAGTAGGAGGGTGAAGGGTTGGGGGTAGGGGGGCCTGGCAGCGATGACTCTCTGTTCAGTATGACAGCTTTTTGAGCCTGTACCTTCTCCCCCTTGGGGTGAGGGTGCCCTTAGGGCCCAACTCCAATGTCATGGGATCAGGCACGCATCAGCACCCCAACATCATAGGAGGGGAAAGGTCAGCGGGTGAGATGAGCCAGTGTCAGAGACCAATACCAGCCTGGGCTGGGTGTAAGCATGCGGCTAAATGGATGGCTGACTTTACCTAATTTCGGACAACCTTTATGCCTTCTGAGGAAGGGGAGTGAGAACTCAAAGAAGTCCCGCCTGAAATGTGCCCTCCCTTCCCAGTAGCAGTGAGTGTGGGCATGGTGGTGTCTGATGCTAGAGCCATTCTTCCCACTGTATCCTTCTTCAGGAGGAGTCTAGCCACCCCCTGGGCTAGGCCTTCACTTCAGCCCCTCTCTGCAGGTCATGAGGGTACAGGAAAGACCATCACAACCAACTTTCATGAGCGTATGAATCCGTGTGTGCTGGCTTTTAACCCGCTCAAGTTCTTGACAAAGGCAGTCAAGTGTAAGGCTCTGCCATGACTCTCCTTCCTTAGCATTTTGATTGTTTAGGCCATAACTTTATTAGATGGTCGAGAAAATGGCTTTGCATGCCACTAGCGACGCGTGCTCCTGTGCCATTCATGCCTACTAGGAATGGGCAGCTGACCACTCACTCCATCTTCCAGAGGGGTTCTTGGAATCTTGGTACACATAACAACAAGGTCTGGAGGTCTCTCTTTTTTAAAATTAAACATTGACTTTTAAAACAAAGCATCTGCTTAAGAAATTCTCACCTTTCTAGGGGCTGAACTGACAATGAGTGAAAACCACTGATGGGCTTTGAAGTCTAAAGACCACTCACTCTGATTCAGTACTCGGCCCCCAGGTGCTGGTGAGAAACTCCGAAGGAAGCCTCATCTCGGCCTTGCTCTCCGCCACGTAACTAAGCCGCCGTTCCTTCACTGATAAAATCCGGAAGCACGGACACCGAAGCTCCAATTAAGGACCCAGGAGGCAGGTGTTGTCAGGGTTTGAGCTGCCGCCCAGAGCACACAGCTGTCAGTCTTGACCTGACAACGCCAATCCAGTCCCCAATCCTGACTCCTTCCAGAACCGGTTCATTCAGGAACCAAGTCTGCTGAGATCATGGATTTTGCACTCCCTCAAAATCTCAGAACGCCTACACTGAGCTACTTAGTTTCTGCTGTTGCTGCAATATTTCTGAATAAATTTTAAAAAGATAAGCTTCCCTGAGTGCCTTTCAGGAGCTAGGAGATTTTTATGAGAAGAGTGTGCAGTTTTCTGAATACCTTCCCTTCCGAGTCTCTCCAGGTAATGCTCCCCTTCACTATTAGCTCAGCCCAGGAAGTGAGAGGCAGGGCTCAGCGACAGTGACCCTTGGGGACATCTTGCTGGGCAGGTCAAACCCTTTTGTGCCCCGTGGAACAGCGGGCTGGCCTCCTTTAACCCTTGCTCCTTATACTTGCAATTTCCAGCTTATGCATCCTCCCCATGGAGAATCCCCCTATGCTTCCACTCGACGGTGAGGTTACTGAGTGGCCGTCAGTCTTTCCCAAACAGAGACATGCACGTTGCCAGAACCTAGTGCGGAAGAACAGAACCGTCCAGAAGTGCGGGTTTAAGCCCCCAGCGGCCGTCTGCAGGACGCACCTGTGACCCAGAGCCAGAGCCCACGCCATTCTCTACAACTGCAGCTGCTGCTCGGGCCTCCCGGAGCCCTCCAGCCACCACAGGCAGAAAAGGGAAGGGGCTCTGAGCTCAATTCTCTCATCTCCTAAAAGCAAATGGGAAAATCCTTTCAGCTGCTTTTTCCCAGAAGGGATTCTGAATCCCTGGTGAGGCTGTGGTCACGTTTCCGGCGTCTGGGCAGAAGGCAAGGGGGTGCCGCCGCGGGTGACTCGGAGACCCCCCTGCAGACTCCCACCGTGCTTGGCCGGGTGCGCGTCCCCATCGCCACGGGGTAATCGTCACACACAGAAATTAATAAAGAAACACAACTTCAAAGGACACAAAAGTCGCATGCTCTAGAACAGGGCGCGTGTTAGCCTCTGGGAGTGGAACCTACAGACATTGACGAGAGCACAGCTAGACTAAGGTCAGTGTGGTTAGGGCCCGGACGGCATCATCTACTTCAGCCTAGGGGACGAAAGAGGGACCAAAACTAAATTAAGAACTAGAACTAGCAGATGTTAACACCATCGGAACAGGTAAGGGGGTAAGAAGAGGCACTTACGTGGAAGAGGGCCGTCTGCATTTCCCATGGACGGAACACAGACGAAAAGAAAAGACAAGAGACAGACCCAAGGGGGAGAAAAAAAAGATGGAAAAGAAATGAATAGAGTCTGCGAAGCACACGGAGCTGGAACTCAAATCATCAAGTTACGTCAAATCCAGAAAGAAGCAATTCCTGTGGAAGGAAGACGAGGCGGGCCTCCTGTTTCTAGAAGAGGTGGGAGGTTGCCTTGCAGGCCTCTGGCTTCGAAGACAAGGAAGCGAGGGACTGCCCTGCGTGCTTGATAAGCCTGGGAATGAGAGAGGACCCAGGGAGCTCTGCACCGCTCGAGGAGTCTGGGTCTGTCGCACCTGCTCCCACTGGACGGGTGCCCGGGCCTCCCAGCGCAGCAGCCTGGGTCTGCAGAGGGGTTCCCCAGAGCAGGGCTGGCCCAGCGCAGTCGGTGGGACGGGAGGGAAAGCAGGGCAGGTGTGGTGTAAGCAAAGAGGGAACGATGGAGGAAAGCCGACGCCATCCCGAGTGGAACAGGAAGAAGCGCCTCTCTCACAAGAGGCCAAAAGGGAGGGAGACCCTGACGCGTGCTCGTGGTGGGAAGGAGGGGGAGCGGGACACAGAGGCCTCAGCCCTCCTTCCCCTTTTGCATTACTGGGGGGGGGGGGTCTCGCTACTGCACGCACATCCCATAGCGGTCTCCTCTTTTCTGTGATGTAATCTCTCTGCTGCATCAAAAATCCCACGACTAATTACACGACCATCATCATCTTTTCTCTCTTCCTTCAAGTCACAGGGTGCGTTAGGGCCTTTGTGACCTGCATCAAAAAGCAAAATCTGGGGGCGCCTGGGTGGCTCAGTGGGTTAAGCCTCCACCTTGGGCTCAGGTCATGATCTCAGGGTCCTGGGATCGAGCCCCACAATAAGGCTCTCTGCTCAGCGGGGAGCCTGCTTCCTCCTCTCTTTGCCTGCCTCTCTGCCTACTTGTGATCTCTGTCAAATAAATAAAAAATCTTAAAAAAAAAAAAAAAAAAAAGAAAAGAAAAATCTGCCTGATCCCTCCACAACCCGCGTCCCTGGCTGGGTCCCCTTCAGGAGGCGCCAGTGATTTCCTCCCCGGCTGCGATGCTAACGAGCAGGACCAGCTACTGCGACAGCATCACCAGGCTCATTGGGAAAGACTGCATAAAAGGGGCTGGGGACCAGCCATCGCTGAGGGCCAGGGGGCTAGGAGGTGAGCCTCCCTGAGCAGAGGCATCTGAAGCACAAACAGCTGCATCCGAACTGAGGATGGGGCAGCTCAGGGTCCCGTCCGCCCCCCAGAAGACGGTGGGTGTGGGGAAGAGGCCGGGCGCTGCGTGTACTTACGGACTGGCTGCGTCTTGAACTCGGAGGCTGTGCTGATCTCACCCAGACCCTTGCCGTTGAGGGCCGCCAGCCGCACGGCATACGTGGTCTCAGGCTTCAAGCCCACGATGGTGACGATGCCTTCCATGTTAGCTGTTGTGAGAAGACGAGAAGGATCACCAAGGAGGGAAAGCCTATCGGCGTAGTTGCTGTGGAATACAGCGCGGCGGGT